>NC_090941.1:890383773-900383773 GCF_040938575.1 Ambystoma mexicanum
TTTCAGATGGATGCAATGTTGAGTGAAAATGCAATACAGAAAATACTCAATATGATTTCAACAAAACAATGTAATCACTTTTCTCTGGCAATCCACTCCCCCCCTTATGCAATGTAAGTTAATGAAGAGGAGAGCACACAGTTCTTAGAAATGCAATGAAATGTAATTCAGTTCACCCCAGCAAGCTTAGACTACAGAAGTTTGAAACACAGGCAAAATGCTTTGAATATGGTGACAATGAAGTGAGGAATATGCTGAAAATGGTTTTAATTCCCTTTAGGAGGTTCAGAGTGAGTGAAATATACTTGGGATGAGTTCAGGCTCACTTTAGCAAAGATCTAGGAGTAACTAGCAGGTTAAACAAATTTTTGGCAAAGGAAAGCAAGGAAGCTGCTGTTTTCACACGTGGCTGGATTTTTAACCAAATCGCGAATCGCGGCAAAATTCGCGAATGCGTGAATCACGATTACGGCAAAAGTATAAGGAGTAAAGTTAAACCAAGTTCCTAGCACAAACGGTTACAGAGATACGGACGATTAAATAAAGGTAGTTTTTCGGATTTGAAATTTTAAAAGTTCAAAGCGACAGGCTACAGCTTGCAGCTAGAAAATGACAGGTGACAGTGAGGAGGCAGTTCTGGTTAGATTAAAATAGATTGAATTATATTATTTTAACTAAGAGATTGGTTCTGCACAGTTCTGCTAGGTACTCACAATATATTTTGAAATAGGCCTCCCCACGGATCTGGTCAGGTTTTGGACTGGACTCCGGTTCTGGTCTCGGCACTTCACAGTGATCTGGATCAGCTCTCTGGTTCTGCTAACAGCGGTCTGGGTCACTCTGGACCTCTGGCCTCTGGTTCTGGATACTGTTCTGCTTTCTCTGGGTACAGCACTGCTTCTGGATCTTTCTGGCACAGGGTTTCAGGCCAGAATCAACACCTGGGTCTGGCTGTGAATAGTCTGCAAAAGATTTTCGGGCCTGCTGACAAATACTTTTGCTTGCAGTGGGCCTTCTTGGTTCAAAGTTCTGTAGTCTCTGTTTAGCTTGGAAGTCTAAGTGTAGGATCTCTGGATGTGAAGTCGTCGGTCAGCATGCTCCGCAGCAAATGGAATTGAATGTCTCTACCTGTCCCAGCAGTCTCTTTTTATGTGTTTTGTAAGTGGGTGGAGAGGATAGCTTTCTAGGCCCAACCCCTTCAGAGTTCTGATAGGTTGGAGAATTCTTTGCGTTCTCACTGGAGAGCAGTTTTGTGTGTCAGAATTATGTCATTTAATGGCTTGCAGAAAGGACACTCCCCTATCAAATTGCACACAAATCTATATTTGATCAAAATACACATTTCTCAAATACATAGTGGTTTGTCATTGCATGTACATATTACCTATCACATGAGGTATACTCTGTTCAAACTCTGCTCTTCCTGAGGGCTTGCATTCAAAAATGGCAACTTATTTTTGATTTTAGTGGGTTATGCAACCTTGGTTCTTCATTAAAAATTATACACATATACACGGCCTGTCCTTACATACTCCAGTAAATTCCCATGTCTCTAGCTTAAACACAGAGTCTGTAGTATCCATAAATAGCGGGGTTTTGCCCCAGAACATCACACAAATTCCCAACGCGTCTTAAAACGTGCACAGAAAATTCACAAGAATTATGGTATCATTTAAATAATTTTGACAAGTCTGCACTGTGAGTTATACATCTTTCTTAGAATCATATTCTGGCCAACAGGGGTGTGTCTTCTCAGGTCACATGGTGTAGAAACCAGTTTATCCAGTTTCTGCCAAGCTCAGAGACCCTGCCCCTCCCAGCTTCTGCCAAGAGGAAGCTATTTTACGGTCCCACTAATAAACCATCTGCCTGGGTCCTGGAAGGCCCATTGTTCAAGAGGAAGCCATTTATGGCCTCCCCCCAATAAACCCTTCGCCCGGGTCCTTTGTTTAGTCTCTAGCAGTCCCTTGGTAATTCAATCAGAGAGGGGTAACCTCCCCTCAGAATGCAGCCAGGCCTGAGAACTGCTGTGGATCCAGTTTCACTCCAATTGGGGGGAAGTTGTCGGGCAGAATCCAGTTTCTTAAGCCAGGCCCCAGCTACTGTCACTTTTAGTTACCCAGTTTTCTGCATTCAAATAAAACTAACAATGTTTACACATGCAGCTGGAATGCTGATTCTAAGTTCAAAACTATGTCATTTTAACAGTGACAAACTATGTGGCAGTCACAAGTCTGTCCCTCATTTCGATTTTTGGTAATTTTAAATCCAGTTTCAGTTTAAGCCGCTGCAGACCTGCAGAGCTCAGCCAGTCTTGTTATAAACCTTCAAGTCACTTCAGAATATAAATTTACATTGTATCCACCTCTCAGTAAGTATTTCTTTGGCCTGCTTTGGGTTCATGTATTCAGTTTTGCACAAATGTCTGGTGTTGTTTTAAAACGCCGGCTTTCTGATAGTGGTGAGTACTGGTAATGCAACCATTTTTGGGATTTAAGAAAATGAATTCCCCACAGTTCTAGGTTGCTTTTGGCAATCAGCATTGCCATTCCCAATGGTTTCAGGCTACTGTGTGGGTAGTCCAATGGTGGTTTTAGGCAGTGCCCTTCTGTGCTCACAATATAGGCAAAAATGGGTGGCAGCCTATTCTTCATGCATTTCACTGTGCATTTTCTGGGAGGTTCTGGCCATCATGTTGTTTTCAATGCCAGTAATGCACACTTTTTTTTGGTAGGGCTCGGATGCATGGGTAAAAACATCCCACAAGCCCCCCTCTTGCGATGGCCATTCTGTTTCACTGATGGAACTCGCAAGATCTGGGATGTTCTCCTCATCTTTTTCCGGTAGATGGCACAGTTCAGCATCTTTTTCTCCATCCGGTCGGATCGATCGGTTCTCCTCGCCGGTCCTGATGGGAAGATTGGGCGGTACCCCGGGTCCCTCGGATCGTCCTCCCAGTCTCCGGATCATCCTCCTTGGCCAGTCTCCAGGTTTTCTTTCTCCTAGGACGACAAAGGAAGAGCGGCAATACCTATTCACAGACATTTTTCCCCCACCATTGATATAGTGGGGTGGCATATAAATTTATAGTCAAAACATATGAACATGCACATTTCTTTTTGCATTCAAAAACCAAAACACCCACATTGAGAAACTCAGAATTTGATAGGCGATATGTAGGATATTTTAAGTTAGAACTGAATTAATCTGAGACAGTACTCTCTAGAATTCCAGAGGATTCCTCCAGTTGTTGCAGAGTGTGCCTAGGATGGCAACACTTTAGCTGATTTATATGTACCCACTTGTCGTCCCCCTCTGCCAACCCGGCTTTGGGGATGCGGATCTTGTAGGCCACAGGGGAGATCTTGTCTATAATCTCAAAGGGTCCCTTCCATGTAGGCAAAAATGTTCGCTGTTTGGCCTGGTTCCTTTGGAAATTGTATAGATAGACCTGGTCCCCCACCTGATATTCCTTCCTGGAAGTTTTCAGGTCATAGTGGGTCTTCATACTCTCGGCTGATCTTTCTAGATTCCGCTGAGCATAGGCAAAAGCATGTTGTAGGTGTTTCCTTAAATTCTCCACATACTCATGAGTTGTGGAGGCATTTATTAGTGTCTGCTCTTGGGTCCTGTAGAGCAAATGCTGCGGAAGCACCATCTTGCGTCCAGTCATCAACTCGAATGGTGACATTTTGGTTGCAGATGAAGGGGTAGATCTGATGGCCATTAGGACCAGAGGTAATCGGATATCCCAACTTGGCCCATAATCTGCCACAAACTTCTTTAATATGCTCACAATGGTTCGGTTATATCTCTCTACTGCCCCAGAAGAAGCTGGCCGGTAAGCAATATGTAACTTCCTTTTGACCCCCAGTATCTCCCACATCTTTGTCATTACTTCACTGGTGAAGTGGCTACCCCTGTCTGACTCAAACCTTTGAGGTAGACCAAAACGGGAAAAGATGTGGTTAATCATCAGGGCAGCTGCTGTTTCTGCCTTGCAGTTTGGGGCTGGGAGACATTCCACCCACTTGGTAAACAAGCATGTAACGGTCAACATGTACTTATTCCCCCTAGCGGAGCGAATCACGGGGCCTACAAAGTCGATTTGCAAATCTGACCATGGCAGTGTCATCCCCCTCTTTTGGAGAGGTGCACGGTGTGTGAGGGATGATGGCTGAAATTGTGCACACACAAGACACCGCTTCAAGTATTGGTGAAGGTCCTGCCCCATGTGTGGCCAGTATGCAACCTCTCTTAAGATTTCCAGTGTTGTGTGAAACCCCCTATGACCGGCGGTGGCCGCATCATGGGCGTGACTTAACATCAGGCTTCGGAATGAGGTAGGAACCACCCACTGATCGTGGCCAGCTTTGGATTTCCGTACCAGCAAACCGTCTTGGATTCGGAACAATTTTGGACATTTCATCAACACTCTTAGGTCCTCTTTCCCAATGTAATCGGTATCCGTCAGGGGAAAGTTCTCAGGGTCCTCAAGGTGTTGGTAAAACTTACCAATAATTGGATCCCCCTTCTGAGCTGTAATCAAATCAGCATCAGGGGTCTCCTTGCTCCATTGGGCAGTTGAAAGATCATTGTGAGCATTTGTCTGGGACCTAGTGATAGCAGTGACCTGGATTTCCCCCAACAGGGACTCTATTTCTATTAGATCCCCTTGGATGGCCCCGGTTTTGGCCAGCTGATTAGCTAAGTCATTTCCAGTTTTGTCTGGTCCCTCTACTTTGGAATGACCCTTGATCTTTTTCCAATGGATGGTCATCTCATTCGAGGTGACCAGATCATCAATGTTTTGGATCAACTTCCCATGTTTCAAGGGTTTGTTGTTAGCACATAACATGCCTCTGGTTTTCCAATTAGCCAGGTGCTCCACGAACCTGTTCCGTACATAATCAGAATCTGTGATTATGACCAGTTCGTGGAGTTGATGCTGGACAGCAGTGAGGATGGCCTGATGCACAGCCATCAATTCTGCCACCTGACTACTTCAGGGACCAATTTTGTGTCCAGCGGAGGGTTCTGGGGACTCATTCACCCATGCATTCCCTACGCCGGCCACCAGTTCTTTCTCCCCGTTGTTGTCAACATGGTAAGAGCATCCATCCACATAGACAGTGGGCATTCCCTCACACTTGTCTTCTTCAAAGACTTTGTGTGGGGAATTCAGGTATGCCTCCGTGTTGTCCTTGATTTTTAGACTTTCATCCTCGAGACAGTTTTCTCTGGCACAATCATGCAAGTCAGCCAGACCTTGCGCGAGGGGACTCTTCTTGTTTTGGCCATAACTGACCTCCACAGGAAAGCCTTGCATTGACAGAATCCAGGAAGTAATTCGGGAATTACTCACATTTCCGGCCCGGATTCAGTCACTTTGGAGATATTGCAGAGGCTGGTGTGGAGTCTCCACTATGATGTGTTCCCCCTGGATAAACGGGCGGTAATTCTTCAATGCCCAAACCGTTGCCAGGAGTGCCTTCTCACACTCGTTGAATTTTTCCTCCACAGAGGATAAAGTTTTGCTTGCATAGGAGATTACTTTATTGACTTTGTCATGCTTTTGGTATAATACTGCCGTCAAGCACATATTAGTGAACCCCGTCTCCAGGAAGAACTCCTTGTTTCTGACAGGGTAACCTAGGCAAGGCGCTTGTGAGAGGCTTCTTTTGAGTTGTTTTACCGCCTCGGCTTGTTCTGGACCCCATTCCCACTTGACCCCCCCCTTCAGGAGATGAATCAGGGGTCTGGTGATCTCTGCGTAGCCCTCAATGAACTTTCTGCTGTAATTAGTCAGTCCAAGGAGGCTCCTTAGTTCCCGCAGAGTTGTGGGGTCTTTCAGTTTTTGGAGTGCTTCCACCTTCTTTTCCTGGGGACAGAGACCCTGAGGAGTAATCTCATGCCCCAAGAAATTAACACGGGTTCTACACCACTGTGCTTTCTGAAAGGAAAGTTTTGCTCCGGCGGCCCTCAACTGAGTCAGAACATAACGGATCTCCGCTATGTGTTCCTCCACAGATGAACTTTTGATGAGGACATCATCTACATAAGCCAGGTTACCCCTTGCACCCAGGTCGGGCATGGCCTTGTGTAGGAAAATGTTGAATTCATTGCCGGAGTTGAGGTATCCGAAGGGAGTCCGGGTCCATGTGTACTGCTGGCCCCTAAAGGTAAAAGCCAGCTTGTATTGGTCCTCCCTACTGACAGGCACAGTCCAGTATCCATTGGTCAGGTCTATTGCAGTGAATACCTGTGACCCCTGGATCTGGGCCAGCCCTTGGTCAATGTAAGGCAGAGGCCATCGGGAAGTATGGACCCGTTTGTTGAGCTCCCTGAGGTCGGCACAGAGTCTCCACTGGCCGTTTGGCTTCAATATTCCCAGCACCGGATTATTGAAGGTGCTGTGTATTGGACAAATTATTCCCCGGGACTCAAGGTTCTTAATTATTTCAGTAAGGGACTCCATGGATGCGAGAGGCAAACGATATTGCTTCACAAACACTGGAGTCATGCCAGGGTCCGTGGGAATTGTTGTTGTGTGGAGTTCGGTGCGACCACAGTCATATGAGTCTACCGCAAAGAGATCTTGGAAATCCAAGAAAACTTGTTTCAACTTTTGCTTTTGTTCCAGAGTCACACAGGCATCAGCTAGGTTGACTCTTTCTTCCACCATCTGCCTGAAGCCTGGAAAGACTTCTGGTTTGGCTATTTCAGCAGCCTCCTCCAGCTGGGTGGAGAAGTCCCTGTTCAGAGTGCTGATTTGGACTGGAGGCTTCAGGTGAGAAAGGCAGCCCTCATGGACCTGGAAAATCACCTCATCCCTCCTGAAGTCACAAGTCACATCTTCCTTACCATAAGGGCAAGAAGTGTACACCAGGAAGTTGCCCCCATGCCGGGTAAAAATCCTGTCTGGTGTTGTATTGTCATCACTGTCAAAGCAGTCCTTGGGGATTGGTCCTAACAGTTCATTTCCTAAATCAATGGAAAAATGTCGGTCATCAACCGCCATTCCAATAATGGTGCCTGCGGCTAGAGTAATACTCTTTAAGTCGCTGTTATCCACCTCTATTGGAATGGTGTCATGTTCTATGTTGACTAATGGAGTTGGGTTTACCCCCAACCCTTGCTGTTGGAGAGAAGCGTTTAGATGTATGTAAGCATCAGTGTTTTTCAAATGTTGTCCTCTTTTAACTTTCACTTCCAGGGAGAATTGTCGGGTCCTTTCTGGGATGGTGACTTCCTCTTTGATCTGAATTTCAACTGCATAAGGTAGCAATTGAGCTGACCTAAATGCTTTTTCTAGATCATCAAAGCCCATGGGATTATCCGCTAATCGGGACCAAGCTTTGAAGTTTATTAGGTCCAAACTAATGGCAAAGCGATTGAGAATGTCACTGCCTAAGTAAAAAGCGGCAGTGACGTCTCGCACGACCCAACAATTGTGGATTATGCTCTTGTTGCCAATGGAGATTTTGAGCATACACCTGCTTGGCAGGAGATGTTTGAAATTGGGTGCTTCCAGGTCCATTTCCCATTTGTCTATCAGTTTGAATGTGGGAATGGCTGGATCTTTTGGGAGTTGGCGGAACATGGCTTCGCTGATGAAGCTCTTACCGTTGTTCACACACACTCGAGCGAGAACAGAGTCCTTCCCATCATTTAACTGAACAGGGATGAACAACTGCTCTCCAGTTTGCTGAATATCAGCCAGGCTCTGAGCTGATTTCACATCTTTCTGGACTATAGGAGTGGGAGTTTCTGATTGTGGATTAGTAAAGAATTTCAGGGTGTTTCCTTCCAGTGTGGAATACCACTTTAAACTGGAAGGAAGGTTGATTTTCAGAAATAGAGACGACCCCCCATCACCAGTCTGTTGTCCTACTGCTATTACTGTCACGTCTGGAGTTTGGTTGTTCTGGAAGTGAAATTCTACTTGGTCAGATTTTTGTTCAACCATGTGGCAGGTGCCGTTTAAACTAACATGGTTGACACTTAATTTTATTGGTCGGCTAGTCTGGGTCCAGAGGACCTTGTTTACACAATCTATTAGGGGTGACAACCTTCTCAGGAGGTCATTCCCTAGTAAACAAGGGGTGCCCTCTGGAGTCACTACTATGACCTGGTGTTTCACCTGGTGTCGCCCAATTTTAATGTTCATGTCTGTAGTCCCCTCGACAGGAATTTCCTTCTCGTCAAAGTTCTGCAGTTGTCCAGGAAGAGAGGTGAGAGGAATATGGTAATTCTCCCCCCTTCCTGCATTTAGTCCCTCAAAGGCCCTTTTGGACAGAAGGGTAGCTTGGGATCCAGTGTCCACCAGTGCCAAAATTGTACCCTGCCCCCGTACTTGTACCGGGGCATAGTATCTTCCCTCCTTCTCCTCAAGGGGGCACAGATAATGCACATTTTTGGACAACTGGTGGGCTAACTTTCTGGTTTTGGACATTGCTAGAGAAGAGATTTGGGCAGAATTCTGTGGAGAGTCTTGGGAATCTGAAAGAAAAAGTTGGCAACTGGAGATCAGAGCCATTGTGGGTTCCCCTGGTTCCGGTTCTGGGCCGCCCCCCCCCCTTTTTGGAGGCAGTCACCAGGATGGGTTTGAACCAGGGGATTTTGGTATTGTGGGTTCTGGGATGAGATGATGGGCGGCGGTAGCTCAGTCTCCATATCTCCCCAGTCTGGATTGGAATCCCTTGGGACCCATTTTTCTTTGGGAGGAGTTCCCCCATCTCTGAAGGAGAAGGTCCTTTCCCTAGGATCCTCTGAGGATCCATCTCCCTCAAATTGAAAGATCTGTACCTCCTCCACAAAGTGGGTCTGTTTGGGTCCTTTGTTTCTCCTACCCCCCACTGCTCCTTGGGAGGCAGGCTTTCAGGGGTAGGAGATTTTGTTTCCGGTTCCTGGTTTTCCAGGGGCTGTTTACAAGTTGGGAAGGAAGCTTCCTCCAAGGCTTTACACCCCCCTTCCCCTTGTGCCTCCTCCCTGGGAACCGGTGTGTTATCGGGGTGCTGCCCCCGTCATTGTTCTGAAGTACCAGGTCCAGAGTTTGGGGCATTCTGCGGTGGCACGCTCATCTGAGGGTTCTGTTGAGCCCTCAGTATGTGACCCAGATCCCGAGCCATATTTTGGACCTGGCGCTCTAACTGGGAAACCCGCTCAGGCTGATACAGGGCTCTATTTTCTCCCCTGGGCTGATCCCGGGAAGGGTAGCTATCCCTTCTCTGGTAGTACCCCTGGTTGGGAAGATTTTGGTACCCCTCCACCCTTGGCCTCCCCTCTCCCGGATTAGGTTGTCTGAGCTCAGGGAATTGGGGATAGAATGATGGATGATTTTGGGGCTGGAAATTGGGCGGATACCTGGGGAAAAAGTTCTGCCCAGGATTTGGAGAATTTCTGCCCTACTGTGGGAAATTTTGAGGGAAGTTCCCTGGGTTAGGGGCTTGGCCGGATCCCCCCCTTGGGCTGGAGGAGTCCACACATAACCCAGGATTGGTCGGTTTCCCATTTAGCGGGGACTTACATAGTCAGGGGAGCGGGGGATCCCATTTGTGGGACTACCTCCTCGACTCCCTGTCTGTGACTGGCCCGAGGGCCTTCTGGGCTGTGAATTATTAGGTGCAGGTATGTTTTTAGGCCCCCCCATCTCCAAATCCAAAACGGGGGTGACCTTTACCTCTGCCACCTTGGCAGCAGCAGGGGTGCTGTTGGTTTTGGGATTTTTCTTGGTATTGCTTTTTTTTTCTATGGGCTTCTGCACCTCATAAATCCGGGTAGCCTGTTCAATGACCCAGTCTAAAGATCTTTTCTCATGAAAATCTCTCACGAGCTGGGTCATTATATATTTGGGCAAGGCATGGAAAAATGTATTGACAAATTCTCTGCTGTCTGTGCGCACCCTTCTGGTGGTCTGCGCAAAGGCACGTTTCAGTTCTTGCACAAATTCTTGTGGGGCCTGAACCTCCCCACATTGCAAATTGTAGGCTGCCTTGCGAGCCTCTTGGGGATTTCTGTGAACAGAAAAATGTTTTAATATGGCCGCCCTATAGGTGGACCACCTTGAATGATTTTGGTCCTCCAGCCCCGCAAAGAAACTGGAGTTCTCTGGGGAGAATGTCCACTTTACATATTGGATACAGCTTTGGCTGTCCTTCAAATGAAAAGTCTCCATCATTTGCTCATAGAGCTCCAAATGTTCCCAAACAGAGTACTTGGCGTACTTATGATAAGGCGTGATGACACTCCTGATTGCCTTAATCTGTTTCAATGGGTCCTTAAGCAAGGCCCTTTTTGCCTTATTGGCCTTTTTGGTTCGGGTAACCCTGGTCCATTCATCCTCTGACTCAGAGGCACTGCTCCCAGAGGTTCCTGTCTGATCTTCCAGGTTTTCCCGGATTCTACGAGCCTGGGATTGGCTGGCAGAATGTGGGGACCTGGTCTCCTGTGTCCTGCGCCGTTCAGAGGAGTCTTCAGATTCCTCCTTGCTGCCAGGATTTGATGGGTACCCCCCCCCCCCACTGACCTAACTGGGCAGAAGTTTTCAGGATGCCCTTAATGGGCCTATTCTCCTGGGGTTCCCCACTAAATTGCACTGTGCTTGGGTGCCCATACCCGGATGCCCGCCCATCCATTCCTGGGAGGTACTGGCCTATGAGCCCCATGCTTCTGGCTGGATAGTAATCTGCCATCCCTGTGGCCCGGTGCTCATGTGCGCCAGGGGACATGGGGGTGGCAGAGTCCAGGGACTGAGAGAGATAAAGGCCTCTGGTAATAGGGATCCTGAGGTTATGCTCAGGAGTTTCCCTTTCCCAGCGAACCTGGTCTCTATCTACCCCTGCTCCCTGTTGCAAAGCAAGAGCCTGCGCTTTCAGTTCCTCAGTTAAGGCCTTACTAGACTCTATCAGTCGCTCCTGCATCGCTACCTGTTGTTGGAGCCTATCATTGTGCTGACAGAGAGCCTCATTTTCTCTCTGTGCCTCCTGATTGGTCCTGGAGTACTGGGCCAGTCTCTGCTGCAGGAGGGTTACCTCCTGAGCTGTGTCCCTATTGGCCTGCTCCTTTCTTGCCAGAGCATCCTTCACCCTCCTGGTGTGCTCTAACAAGTGCTAGTGTTCTTTTTGGAGGTCACCCAGTCCCTGGAGGGCCAGGTGATTTTCTTCCATTTTCCTTTTTAAGTGGCAGACTTCCTGGCCTAAGGTATCCCTTTCCTGACTAAGAGCCTGTGTCTGTGCCGCCAGGTCGTCCCTCTGCCTTTGGAAGGCACCAGTTTTCTGGCGCTCCTGGTCAAACTCTGCCTGGCTATCCAGGTCTTTCAAAATCAGTTTATTGCTCTCTGCCTTCTCCCTATCTAGGTGGCTTTGCAGGGTGACTACCTGCTCAGCACATGCCCTATTGAAGTCTAATTGTTGCTCCAGCTTTTTCTGGCTCTGCAGTAGGGAGTCCAAACCTTCTTGGTACTCCTTCTGCAGGGCCAGAAATCTGGTATCCTGGTCCGCCTTTTCCTGTTGCAGCACATCCATATCCTCCTATATTTTAGTGATGTACCGTCTGCTGTCATTTTCTGACTCCTGGCTCCTGAGCAGCCTCTGCTCAGAAGAGTCCAGATCAGATTGGGCCTTCTGTAGTGTCAGCAGTTGCCTACTCGCCAGATCTTGGCCTTCAGCACATTTGTCCTGCATGGCTCCCATATGTAAATATAAATATGCCGCTACCCTGGCAATCTTGTGGTGCTCATCCTTGGACTTAGGGGCCATATATAGTTCACTCAGGGCCACATGTAGGGGACCCTGATCTCCCCATATATCTGACCCTGTTTCAGTGACCTGTTGCGCGATTGCCTGCAACCAGACCGTTTGGTCCTGATGAGTCCACTCACCTCTCACAAATAGCTTATGTAAGAAGTGTTCTCTGGCTATTTTCATATCTACCAAGGTCGTCATTCTGGAATTTGAGTTCCTTCCTGATTTACAGAAGTTTGTATTTTATTTTTGCAAAACAGACCTTTTCCTTAGAGCGTTCCTTTGAGGAGTGCTTTACAGCGTAACACAGAGTGGTGATCCGACCGGATATATGTATCTGGTCAGCTGGCACACTGTATTAATCTGCACAAGTGATAGACCTAACCCAAACATCCTGGACGAGCCCCCAATTTGTAAGAGGATTCAATTCAACACTACAGTTAAGTCAATGCCTAGTCTGGGATACTGAATGGAAACCCTTATTGATATATCTTTATGTCCAGTTCATGAGTTCTGGATGACTACCCCTATATAACACCCCTCTCTTGGAACCCCCCTGACCCCACTGAGCCAAGAAGTAGTTCTGTTTTGCAAGTTTAAACAGTTTATTTGAGAATGTAAACAATATATATATATATATATCACACTTTATAATAAATTAATAATTAATATCACACTTCAGAACATGAGCAGTTAACAACAATGGGTAATGTTCTACTAATAAGCTGATTTGATTACCCAGAAGTAGTATAAAGGATGAGGTAGCACGCTTGGGAATAGGAACAGAAGAATAAGGTGGTAGAGAATGCTTTATCTAGTTTCAGATGGATGCAATGTTGAGTGAAAATGCAATACAGAAAATACTCAATATGATTTCAACAAAACAATGTAATCACTTTTCTCTGGCAATCCACTCCCCCCCTTATGCAATGTAAGTTAATGAAGAGGAGAGCACACAGTTCTTAGAAATGCAATGAAATGTAATTCAGTTCACCCCAGCAAGCTTAGACTACAGAAGTTTGAAACACAGGCAAAATGCTTTGAATATGGTGACAATGAAGTGAGGAATATGCTGAAAATGGTTTTAATTCCCTTTAGGAGGTTCAGAGTGAGTGAAATATACTTGGGATGAGTTCAGGCTCACTTTAGCAAGGATCTAGGAGTAACTAGCAGGTTAAACAAATTTTTGGCAAAGGAAAGCAAGGAAGCTGCTGTTTTCACACGTGGCTGGATTTTTAACCGAATCGCGAATCGCAGCAAAATTCGCGAATGCGTGAATCACGATTACGGCAAAAGTATAAGGAGTAAAGTTAAACCAAGTTCCTAGCACAAATGGTTCCAGAGATACAGACGATTAAATAAAGGTAGTTTTTCGGATTTGAAATTTTAAAAGTTCAAAGCGACAGGCTACAGCTTGCAGCTAGAAAATGACAGGTGACAGTTAGGAGGCAGTTCTGGTTAGATTAAAATAGATTGAATTATATTATTTTAACTAAGAGATTGGTTCTGCACAGTTCTGCTAGGTACTCACAATATATTTTGAAATAGGCCTCCCCACGGGTCTGGTCAGGTTTTGGACTGGACTCTGGTTCTGGTCTAAGCACTTCACAGTGATCTGGATCAGCTCTCTGGTTCTGCTAACAGTGGTCTGGGTCACTCTGGATCTCTGGCCTCTGGTTCTGGATACTGCTCTGCTTTCTCTGGGTACAGCACTGCTTCTGGATCTTTCTGGCACAGGGTTTCAGGCCAGAATCAACACCTGGGTCCGGCTGTGAATAGTCTGCAAAAGATTTTTGGGCCTGCTGACAAATACTTTTGCTTGCAGTGGGCCTTCTTGGTTCAAAGTTCTGTAATCTCTTTTTAGCTTGGAAGTCTAAGTGTAGGATCTCTGGATGTGAAGTCGTCGGTCAGCATGCTCCGCAGCAAATGGAATTGAATGTCTCTACCTGTCCCAGCAGTCTCTTTTTATGTGTTTTGAAAGTGGGTGGAGAGGCTAGCTTTCTATGCCCAACCCCTTCAGAGTTCTGATAGGTTGGAGAATTCTTTGCGTTCTCACTGGAGAGCAAGATTGTGTGTCAGAATGATGTCATTTAATGGCTTGCAGAAAGGACACTCCCCTGTCAAATTGCACACAAATCTATATTTGATCAAAATACACATTTCTCAAATACATAGTGGTTTGTCATTGCATGTACATATTACCTATCACATGAGGTATACTCTGTTCAAACTCTGCTCTTCCTGAGGGCTTGCATTCAAAAATGGCAACTTATTTTCGATTTTAGTGGGTTATGCATTAAAAATTATACACATATACACGGCCTGTCCTTACATACTCCAGTAAATTCCCATGTCTCTAGCTTAAACACAGAGTCTGTAGTATCCATAAAGAGGGGGGTTTTGCCCCAGAACATCACACAAATTCCCAACGCGTCTTAAAACGTGCACAGAAAATTCACAAGAATTATGGTATCATTTAAATAATTTTGACAAGTCCGCACTGTGAGTTATACATCTTTCTTAGAATCATATTCTGGCCAACAGGGGTGTGTCTTTTCAGGTCACATGGTGTAGAAACCAGTTTATCCAGTTTCTGCCAAGCTCAGAGACCCTGCCCCTCCCAGCTTCTGCCAAGAGGAAGCTATTTTACGGTCCCCCTAATAAACCATCTGCCTGGGCCCTGGAAGGTCCATTGTTCAAGAGGAAGCCATTTATGGCCTCCCCCCAATAAACCCTCTGCCTGGATCCTTTGTTTAGTCTCTAGCAGTCCCTTGGTAATTCAATCAGAGAGGGGTAACCTCCCCTCAGAATGCAGCCAGGCCTGAGAACTGCTGTGGATCCAGTTTCACTCCAATTGGGGGGAAGTTGTCGGGCAGAATCCAGTTCCTTAAGCCAGGCCCCAGCTACTGTCACTTTTAGTTACCCAGTTTTCTGCATTCAAATAAAACTAACAATTTTTACACATGCTGCTGGAATGGCGATTCTAAGTTCAAAACTATGACATTTTAACAGTGACAAACTATGCGGCAGTCACAAGTCTGTCCCTCAGTTTATTTACACATTTCGATTTTTGGTAATTTTAAATCCAGTTTCAGTTTAAGCCGCTGCAGACCTGCGGAGCTCAGCCAGTCTTGTTATAAACCTTCAAGTCACTTCAGAATATAACTTTACATTGTATCCACCTCTCAGTAAGTCTTTCTTTGGCCTGCTTTGGGTTAATTTATTCAGTTTTACACAAATGTCTGGTGTTGTTTTAAAACACCGGCTTTCTGATAGTGGTGAGTACTGGTAATACACCCATTTTTGGGATTTAAGAAAATGAATTCCCCACAGTTCTAGGTTGCTTTTGGCAATCAGCATTGCCATTCCCAATGGTTTCAGGCTACTGTGTGGGTAGTCCAATGGTGGTTTTAGGCAGTGCCCTTCTGTGCTCACAACATAGGCAAACATGGGTGGCAGCCTATTCTTCATGCATTTCCTTGTGCATTTTCTGGGAAGTTCTGGCCATCATGATGTTTTCAATGCCAGTAATGCACAGTTTTTTTGGTAGGGCTCGGATGCATGGGTAAAAACATCCCACAGGGCCTACGCGGGTAAGTGACGCGGCACGTGTGGGCGTTTCCCTCAGCACAGGTTAAAGGTGAACGGGGCCAGCAGTTTGCTGTACATGCCTTTCGTTGAGACTGACGTGTGTGTTGCTACTTCGTGTTGTTTCGCGTGCCATCACAACTTCACAGCGGATCAAGGACGTATCTCTTCTTTTGGCGGGGTATTGGCTATGCGTGTTTTTCATCATTGTGCTAGTCTGACGGTGAGTCGCGCATGCTATTTTTCCCACTGCGGGTGTCCCTGTGTATCACGTACCCATTTTAGAGGTCATAGTAGCCTGCGTGACCAACGCATATGCATTTTCCGTGCTACTGGGTGCCACCGCGTACTGCGGGAGGTTAATTCCATGCACATAGGCTGCTGGGATTGTGTGCACGGTTTTACTGCAGGTTTGAGGTGCCTGAGCATTGCGTGACCCGTCACTACAACGCCGGGGTCACATACAACCTTGCAGGTGCAGGGGTGCTGTTAACATCTTGCATCCCACCCCCTTCACCCCAATTGCCCAGGACAATTGTGGTGTACACCTCCCATTGGCACTCCTCCATCTGTGCCGGCACTACTCCATCTGTGCCATGGTTGGGAGGCCACCTTTAGGTGAGGGGCGCCTCAGCTGGGTGTCCTCCTCGTGGTGGGCGTGGTCAGAGACGTGGCCGGGGTGACCAGGGAGTAGGGGGACTCCAGGGTGTCCAGGGTGTCCGCAGAGGGGGAAGAGGCAGGGGTGCGCCACTTGTGCACGATGTTGTGCCATGTGTTGGGTCAGTCATGCCACCACCCCCTGTGGTTCCGGGAGATGCAGCTTCTGCATCTGGCACTGGCGCCTGTGTGACCCGGCAGTCCATTTCATCGACTTCCACGGGCCCAAGGGTAGTGGTAGCTGCAGGTGCAGCTGTGGACACCACCACCCAGGCTCAGGGTCTGCCAGCACAGGCTGCGTTGGAACTTGAGGAGTCCTTGGAAGATTTCCAACAGGGCAGGAGGGAAACTGTAGGTGCACGCAGGGCTTCCCTGACCAAGACACGTGTCCCTGGGACAGTAATGCCATCTGGTGCCCCGTCCAGCCGAGTGCTGGCAAGTGCAGGGGCAGATGCAGCCAACAACACCCCGGTTGTGAGTCTGCCAACCAGGACAGTCACAGTCAATGACCCTGCCACAGCGGATGTTGCTGCGCAGGGTCCATTAGAGGGCACCCAGCTGCCACTGATGCAAGTCAGGCCTTTGGTCGTCCCTCCACCTGCCACTCCCTTGGCTCAATCCACCGGTGCCACTGGCCATACTGATCAGGGTGGCATTTGCCAGCCAGGGTCTGCGCCACAATCCAAGAGGAGGAAGGTTGCACCTGCAGCACAGGATGGGACCCCACACACAGCCACGACCTCCTGCATGTCGATGAAGAAGCCTTTCTGCAACCAGGAACTGGACTTCCTCGTGGACTACGTGCAGGACCACAGCCATGACATGCTAGTGGGGCCTAATTGTCAGACTACTGCTGCCCACCATGATACCCACTGGAAGCAAGTTGCGGAACATGTGAGTGCATTCGGCCATGAGGTGCACACGGCGCAAGAGTGCAAAAAGCATTGGAATTACTTCAAATGCAGCGCTAATGCTAAGTGTGCCTCAAATGACAACTCGAAGGAGTGGGAGAGATGCTGGACTTTGATGCCCAGTCCAGTGAGTGTTGCTGCGTGTTTGTTGAGGACATGTGTGTTTAACTTGTGTGATGTGTTGTGCATGACTGCCACTACATGTCATGTGTACATGGTTCTGATGTGCAAGTAATGCAATGCTTCACTGATGCATGGCTGCTCTGCAGGATGGTGGACATGTGGAGCAGACAGGGACTGTACCCATCACCACTATTGCACCCTACTCACATGCTGGTCACCAGGATGTTCCTCCGGTCCATGTTCCAGCTCACTGGCCTTTCTGCATGTAGCCTGTGGTGACCTTCCTCTCAGCCCTGGGACTATGTCATAGCATGACTGACGTGCATGTGTCCTCTGCCTGCATGCGGGTACTCCACGTAGGCATGCTCCCTTGCCCCTCCACCCCCCCTCTGCACCCCAATTTCACCTTTGCACTGGTCTGCTTCAACTTTGCTGTTGAGTACTTGCCTGTTCATACGTCCTGTGTACATGCTAACTTCCACCAGCCAATCTGCCAGACATATGCTGTGGGGTACATCCTTTGTAGTTGATGCAGGATGTCTCACTTGGACTGTGCAGAGGGCAGATGCCCCGCAGGGACATGAGTGCCCATTCATGCTCCATGTGGATTCCATGCATGCCCCTATGTGTCCTTGAATGGATGATCATTGTAGTACGTGTCCAGGGTGACCTACATTGCATGGCATTTCATCAGCCTTCCCATGGCCACTGTGGCTCAGTCCTGTGTCGCACACATGTTTAGGGTGTGACAGTCTGTGTGGGTCACAGTCCTCAGCCTGTTTCATGGCCAATGACTCTGTCCAACTGCTGTAGTGTCTTCTTCACACGTGGGTGTACTCCTGAGGTTTCATCATGTGTCCTGCTTACTATCCCATCATCATCTGCTGTGTTGTCACTTGACTCACATGATGCAATTGATGCTAGTCAACACTGTCTGTCAATACACAGGTCTATGGTCATCCTTTTGATGCCATGCAAGGCATCCCTGCATTTGCACTTGGGGGGAGGGGTGGTTTGCTTGTAGCCATGCTACCCATTGCATGCACATTGCACGTGATGGCTGAAGTTGACCTTGCACTGCCTTCACATTTTCTGATACACATCATGAAGTACTTGTACATGTGGATAGTGAGTAACATACAAATGTGCTGCACTGCATCGACCCACTTCAGAGCGATATAACACCCTTCTACATGCCTAATCACAGAAGCAATGTAAAGTTGACCCAGCAGCCATGGCAGGTTCTCTTTTGTGTGTGACATGTCTGCTTCATGTGTTTGGTGTCTATGTGTGTGTGTGTTGTGTGCTTCTAACATGTGTAGTGACCTTTTATCTCTCTACTTTTCAGATGATGACGCAATGGAGCCAGAAGATGGTGTTGTCATGCCAGGCACAGGGTTTTTATCACTACAGCAACCCGGCACAAGTGGGGGTAGTGGGGTGGAAGGGCACGTAAACCCACATGCGCTACAGTCCATCTTGTCTTTGGCTGGCAATGAGTCCAGCCCTGATGACCACTCTGACGTCCATGGATGTGCATCATGTCCATATGTCCATATGTCAGGGGTGAGTGATTTAGATGTGGGCACTCCTCTGACCGTGACACCTGCACAGAAGGGTCAGACAGTCTTGGAACCTCCACCTGTGGTGGATCGGGACGCATGGTCACCCTCCACACCAGTCACTGATGTGCCTGGGCCATCACGTCGACGGGAGCATGTAGTCGTGCAGCCGCGGGCGGTGCCAACACAACGAGGACACCCGGTCCTTGGGTCCCGCAGGTGTCAAGCCCAGCAACGTGGTCGCCACGCTCAACCATTGTATAATGAGTGGGAGCAAGACATGACTGTATCAATTCTGAATGCCAGGGGGCAGCAATGGAGAACATCGCTGTGAGCATGGAGCGTGCTCCCCCCGCTAGACAGATGCTTCTCCAGCAGCAGGTGGCACGGTCCACAGCCCGCTAGATCAGGCTAGGCATGGCGGCCTCGGACAGGGCACGCCAGGCTGAAATGTTGTCTCTGCATGAAGCAATTGCTGCTCATGCAGAGGCACACAAGGAGGCCCTGAGGGAGGAGTATGCTTCACTCAGATCCACTCTGGGTGTCCTTCTGACGTCTCAGAGGGAGCGGTCAGAGGAGAGGTTTGCACAGCTGGAGCGTACCATCTCGGCAAAGCTACATGCTTGCCGGGAGGTGCATCAGTTGTCCTGCCAGGCCTTGCAGGAGAAACTCCATGTTACACGTGTTACCTTGCAAGAGGAAGCACGCGTATCACGTGAGGTTCTGTATGCAGACCTACGTGTCATCGCCGCACAGAACCGGGCTCACCCGTCCGGCAGACTTGCTGCCAATGAGGGGAAAGCTGCAGCTAGGCATGGTCAGGATCCTGTGACACGTCCTCCTTTCCAGGAACAGCCAGACTCGGACAACAAGGTATCTCCCACATAGGTTGGGCTGTGCAGGCGTTGAGCCCATGGAGTTTTTTTTTTTCCTGAACATCATCGCATGTGGGTGTTGAGCAGCACCCTGTACCCCCCTCCTGGGTGCCTCCCCCCCTGGGTCGTATGTGGCCATTTTTTATTTTTCTTTTAGTTTAGTTAGTTAAGTTTCTATTTGATAGTTTAATTAGGTAATGTAGGTTTTTGATAGTTAGTGTAATTAGTTAATATAGTTTAAAATTGCTTGTCTGTTTTGCTTTCATGTGACAGTGTGGTGCTTTGTGGCTCTTGAAAGCATCCACTGTCTGTTCCAGCTGGTACCTTCAAGCTTGTCTTGTGTATGTGTTTGCAGCTTGGGGTCCTGACTCACATATGCCACTCCTGCTTCCCTTATCCATGGGCTCGCAAGGATGGTTCGGTGTAACAGCCTATTACACAACGGCTTAGGACTGTCATATCTGTGGCATGTCTGCTGCTGTACTACTTGTGTTGACACCCCTAGTGGGGATGATAGGGGTGATTTTGACTGCAGTTCTTCCTATGCTAGATTGGTGGTTTCATGATTCTTGTGTGCATTAAGTGCTATACATTGTGTAGTGTGTTTCTTATCTTTGCTATACATGTGCTTCATGCAATTCATGCTGTAGACAGTGGCTGACACACTTTGGCTGGGAAAGTTGCACTGATGGAGTGATTTCAGATGT
The DNA here is from genome assembly GCF_040938575.1 of Ambystoma mexicanum. Classification (NCBI taxonomy): domain Eukaryota; kingdom Metazoa; phylum Chordata; class Amphibia; order Caudata; family Ambystomatidae; genus Ambystoma; species Ambystoma mexicanum. Next base: position 890,403,941 of record NC_090941.1, read on the forward strand.
ACGTCTCTGACATGGTCCACTCATGACATGCCTGAGGAGACACACGCAAGGACATTTCATGCATTAATCATGTGTTTTCTGCCCTATCTGCAGGGGGATGAGCCTCCAGATGACCTTTCCCAGCAGACATGGCCCATTGGATGTCTGGACGCTGGCCACGTTCTGTGGTGCAGACATGCACTTGTGTGTGCAGGCAGAGCCACAGGGATTGCGCTCATAAATCATACAGAAGCTGACGTGTTTCAAGGAACTCCAGGAAAGGTGAGCAGCACAAGGGGGCCACACCGCAGCCAACCGTCCACCAGGACAGTTGCACATGCATGCTAAGTAGCACCCCTGATGGTGAGCTTGGACAGATATTGGTGTTGAAGTGCACAGTACAGCTAAGATGCTTTGGTGGAGTAATGGGTAGTTGATGGGAAAGCTATCAGGGGCACATGCAGGGTCAGTGGCACATATCCTCCGGTCCAACATGTTCCATTGAGACAGTTGTATTAGCCATATAGCGTTCCAAGACAGGGAAAGAAGCAGCTCACAGGGACAGACAGGAAGGGACAGACTTGTGTGCAGTGCATTTCATTTACAGGTTTGAATTGCCACATGCACTACCTACTTTATTTAGGTTATGCTGGAACACGACTTGTACTGAAGTCGTACCTTGCTAAATGCGTCTGGATGCTTACCCAGGGAACATTGGATGTTGTGTCAATCTTGACACATTGGTCTTACATTTGCCACGCACCCACCAGCGCATTACTTACTGCATTGACTGTGTATGAACCATCACAGGGGGAATCTTACGTATGGGTACGAAGCACCACACAAGATAGTTTGTAGAGTATCTTGTTACTTTGGGGCATGCATTGTGGTGTGTGTGTGTGTTATGGACACACACAGATTAGTGACACTGGCTCTCTTTGCAACATTGAACTGCTCATGTTACCGGACCTGAGAGTGCGCAGGCAGGAGGCCAGCACTCACCCTAGAGATAAGTTTCTCTTTGACTTCAATTTGAGTAATTTGGTACTATGTGCATGATGTACATGTTTTGTCTGATTGTGTATGTGTTAATGTGATTATTATGTTTTTGTACATTCCCTACTTTCCCTTGTCAATCCAACGCCCCTCTCCTGCCCCTCATTCCGGTTATCCAGTATACGAAGTCCTGTCCCGACTGCATATCGCTGACCCTCCATCCCCACCAGGGTCTCAGAGGCCTGTGTGAGTTTGACCTTGCAGGCACCCAGACCACGGTGGGGGTGGTTGGTTTGTGCCACTCCTGTGGCTGTACACGGGAGCTTTGACAGTACACATCAGTTCGTGGTGCATCATTTGATATTATGTACCACACATAGTAGACATCCTGTTGTGACATTGTTTTACTGTGCTACCTTGGTTGTTCCATCATTGTGCTAGTACTTGGGCTTTGTGACGTACTGCTACTTCAAGTCATCTACTGGAGGCTCTTCTGGTTTGTTTTGCTGCCTGCAGGCTTTTTGCTAGGCTTATGTGTTGGCCTGCTTTGAGTTCTCTTTGATTTGTTGTTTTTGCAAGTCAAGGTGGCCTCTGAGGGTGCTGGACAATGTTTACACGCAAGGTGGAAGATGGAGGCAAAGGGGAAGGGTGATCCTGTTCCCAGGTGAATCTCAAGGATGAAGGCTACATACCTCATGCGCAGTTGTTCAGTGGGTCATGGTGATATGTGAGGGAGGGGGGTATTTTGTTGTTAGACAGTTGCCTTGCACCACAGTGTGATGGGCACCCTGACATTGTAATTGTGGTATCCTACGTACATGATGTATTCTGCTGATCAATGGCTGTTCATGTGTTGTGTTTACCTTTCAGGTGTGAGGGTATAGTTGAGGTTTGACATGCTGGGGTGTACACATGGGCAATGTTCACATGTGATGAGGACACTGATGGTCACTTGATTGCACATGCATGTATTGAGTGCATGTCCCTACTGACACACACACTCGCACTATGATCCACAACATGTACAACCACCCTTCCATGTCCACATGTGCAACATATAATAATCAAAATAATCAGTATGTGAGATCCTACAAAAAGCAAGTTATGGTTCTGAACAAAAGAGTTTATTTCAGAAAACCACAAGTGCTGTTGTTCAATTAGTTTACATAGCTTTCAGCAAGCACGAAAGGCTCAAAAAGAACGGACAAGAGTGATTGAGTTTGGCGGAAATACAGAATGAGTATTAACCTCTTTTGTGTTGAGGTACAGAGTTCCACCTAAGGGCACAGTGGTATATAACATTTCGAAGAACATATATTTATACAGTATTGCACCCGGGACATAGGGTGGTCCAGGGCATCGTAAACACGGGGTGTACACAACATAATCTACAAGACATACACGAAAAAGGGTATTTGCAGTTGTGTCACTGGGGATCGACACAGGTGTGTTTCGGCCAGGAAGGCAGAATTGTTGCCTGGATGGTGTTGGCCTTCTTCAGGATGAGCACCAAATATGGTATAGTCCATTTTATCTGCGAATAGAGAAGGATTTGTGAGGATCTCAGGGTCTAATTGTGTTATTTATAGTTTTATAATTGATGCCTAGTATTGCCATGCCAAAGGACAGCTTACCAGCTGCTGAGGTAGCAGTGGTGATGCTGTACAGAACCATCCAAGGATTAGTGCTGGATGGTTGGTGCGAAACTGCACTTGGGGGAGCCGTGTGTTCCTGAGGTATCGATTTGGTCAGGATCCTATTGGCTAAAGGAGGGCCTAAAAAGGTTCCTCGTCTGTAACAAACAATGATGGAAGTGAGTTTGAGGCGTCAAATCAAAACTCTAGAACTAGGGTGAGGGTGTCCCTGGTCTAGTTAACACTGTTGGACGTTTGTGTAATGGTGAATACTATAAGTGCATAAACGCTCTAGTCCGTGTGGGTAATGTGGTGTCAACTGTTGCCTTAAGTGATGTAGGGCGTGAGGAGTATTACCGCCCCATTGTGTGAGGATAAGTTGGTTTTAAAATAGCCCAAAAATAGTGCCTTTGTTGGAAAAATGCGTCCAAACTGGTGGTGCGTCTGTGTTCCTCTGATGGCTCGCAGTGCGCTGGAGGGGCCAAATAGCAACATGTGGTTGCTGTGCATTTTATACACAAAATGATAATGTGGATCCAAATGGTGAAGGAGGCGGTGCCGCTATCAAAGACTTCCCATGAGTGAGTAAACGGATTAATACAGAGAGCAAAGCCTCTGGAGGCGTGATGGCTGGATTTGTGCACTTACCGCGAGCCGTGAGAGCAACGTGCGTCGTCGGGGGATCTGCTGCTGTAATAGTAGCTGTAACATCCAAGTGAAACCAGCTTGGCTAATAAGCTAGTCCCGGTGTGGTGCCTGGGCCAATGGCATGGGTGCGAGAGGTGCTTGGACCAATGGGAGTAGTCTGAGCCGTTCCGCAAATGGAAACTGGCAGCGGTCTCCGTGGAGGACTGAAACTACTAGAAATGCTAAAGATGCTGGGACATGTAGTGCCTGGTCTAGTGGAGGCGCTGATGAACACTGAGGGCGATCTTGGTGATGGACAGGAACTAGTGAGAGGCGCTATGGATGCTGGGACATGTGATGCCTAATCATGTGGTACGGCAATGTGAGAGTCAATGATGTAGAACATATACAAAGTATTAGACACAGCATGTGGCCACAGTTCTATTCGGTGATTAAAAACAGTCCAAATGGGTTAATACAGTTTAGTGACATGCATGTTCTCAATCCAAACACCTAGCCTCTGGGCAAAATTTAGAGGGTCAAACAAACAATATATGGCATTATTGTGTGCAGTAGGTGCTACGTCTCTGGATCCGCCTTGTGCTCGTGGGTGGAGATTAGACCCAAAATTGTTTCCACTCTACGGTTATGTTGAGGCCGTGGCGGACTGTGTCTAGTCTATGAACCCACTTTTGTTGCAGTTTTGTGAGGGCCAGGTCTATGTTGCCTCCGCGTTTTTGTGGCTGTAGTTGTTGCAGCACAGTCCAGGTGAATTATTCATGCGTATGGCCATTTTTGTTGAAGTGCTCGACCAGGGGTTTATCCTGTACTTTATTCTTAATGCAGGATCTATGCTCGTTGATCCTCTGTTTAACTGGTCTGATGGTCTTTCCGATGTATATCATGTCGCATGGGCATTTGATGACGTAGATGACATATCTACTTTCGCAGTTTGTGTGGTTTGTCATTTCCATATGAAATCTTTGTAGGTGAAAGTCTTGCTGTTGGTTGTGTGGCGTCAGGCCACACAGTGTCCGCAGCTGTAGTGTCCCACGACTGGTGGCAGGTTCCATAATGTCGCTAGTGTTTTAGAGGGTTCCAAAAAGGTATGGACCAAAGTCTCCCTTAGATTTTTGTTCTTTCTGAACGTGAATAGTGGTTTCTTTGCCAGAGCTCCTCCATTTTTGATGTGGTGCCAGTGTTTCCTGATGGTGGTTTTTATGAGGTTGCTTACTGGGTTAAAAGTTGTGACGCAGACAGTCCTGTCTACGGGATCCTTGGTTTTGGTGGTGAGACAGATGGAACGGTCTGTGTTTGCTGCTCTTTTTTTGGCCATTTTTATAGATTTTTTCGGATAGCCTCTTTGTCCTAGGCGAGTTTGTAGTTGTTTGGCGTGTAGGTTGAATATTTCTTTGTCCGTGCAGTTTCTACAGATGCGCAGGAATTGTCCGTAGGGGAGATTATACTTCAAACCCTGTGGATGATAGCTCGAGAAATGGAGAAAACTGTTTCTATCCGTTGGTTCCCTGAATGATTCAGTTTTTAGTAGGTTCCCAGAATGGTAGATGTGGAGGTCTTGGACATTTATGGACTGGAAATCCCACTCTATGGTGAACTTGATGTGGGTGTTTTGCAGATTGAGCCAATGGTGGAAGTCCAGGAGTGATTCTTTGTTGCCTTCCCATATGACAAGGACATCATCAATGTATCTGCGCCATACCTTTAAGTTAGCTCTGTAGGGGTTGTTGTCTCGGTAGATGTTGTCGTCTTCATACCGGGACATATACAGGTCGGCCACATCTGGAGCAAAAGTGGCACCCATGCTGCCACCTTTGATCTGTTGGTATAGTTGTTGTCCAAACAGGAAGAAGTTCTATGCGGATGCATTCCAAGATGAAGTTGGTTGGGGTAGTGGTCACATCTCTCCTTCTCTCGAGGCAGGTGGCAAGAGCTTGTAATCCTTCTCGCTGTGGGATGGAGGTGTATAAAGCCTCCACATCCATGGTGACTTGGATGGAGTTAGTGGTCAAAGTGACGGTGTCTAGGATCTTGATGGTCTCTGTGCTATCCTTGATGTAGGATTGCATTTTGCTCACAAAAGGTTTTAAAAAATGATCTGTGTATAAAGACAAGGGTTCCAGTAGCGATTTGCAGGCCGAGACAATGGGTCTGCCAGGTGGTTTAGTGGAGTGTTTGTGTATCTTAGGCAGACTATAGAATGCTGGAGTCTGGGGGTGCATTTTATTGAGGAAAGTGCGTTCTTTGGTACAGATCCAGCCCTCATCCTCAGCGTGTCTGGTGAGATTGCTGATTTCCTCTAGTAGACGTTGCGTGGGGTCCCTGTTCAGTTTTTTGTATGACGTGGTGTCATCTAGGAGGCGCTGGCATTCTTTGTTGTAGTCTTCAGTGTTCATAATGACGATGCCGCCGCCTTTGTCGGCTGGTTTGATGGTTATGTTTTCATTAACCCATTTGGACTGTTTTTAATCACTGAATAGAACTGTGGCCACATGCTGTGTCTAATACTTTGTATATGTTCTACATCATTGACTCTCGCATTGCCGTACCACATGATTAGGCACCACATGTCCCAGCATCCATAGCGCCTCTCACTAGTTACTGTCCGTCACCAAGATCGCCCTCAGTGTTCATCAGCGCCTCCACTAGACCAGGCACTACATGTCCCAGCATCTTTAGCATTTCTAGTAGTTTCAGTCCTCCACGGAGACCGCTGCCAGTTTCCATTCATGGAACGGCTCAGACTACTCCCATTAGTCCAAGCACCTCTCGCACCCGTGCCATTGGCCCAGGCGCCACACTGGGACTAGCTTATTAGCCAAGCTGGTTTCACTTGGATGTTACAGCTACCATTACAGCAGCAGGTCCCCCGACGACGCACGTTGCTCTCACGGCTCGCGGTAAGTGAACAAATCCAGCCGTCATGCCTCCAGAGGCTTTGCTCTCTGTACTAATCCATTTACTCACTCATGGGAAGTCTTTGATAGCGGCACCGCCTCCTTCACCATTTGGATCCATATTATCATTTTGTGTATAAAATGTACAGCAACCACATGTTGCTATTCGGCCCCTCCAGCGCACTGCGATCCATCAGAGGAACACAGACGCACTACCAGTTTGGATGCATTTTTCCAACAAAGGCACTATTTTTGCGCTATTTTAAAGCCAACTTGTCCTCACACAATGGGGCGATAATACCCCTTACGTCCTAGATCACTTAAGGCAACAGTTGACACCACGTTGCCCACATGCCCTGGAGCGTTTATGCACGTATGGTATTCACCATTACACAAACGTCCAACAGTTTTAACTAGACCAGGGACACCCTCAACCTAGTACTAGACGTTTGAATCGACGCCTCAAACTCACTTCCATCATTGTTTTTTACAGACGAGGAACCTTTTTAGGCCCTCCTCTAGCCAATACGATCCTGTCCAAATCGATACCTCAGGAACCCACGGCTCCCCCAAGTGCAATTTTGCACCAACCATCCAGCACTAATCCTTGGATGGTTCTGTACAGCATCACCACTGCTACCTCAGCAGCAAGTAAGGTGTCCTTTGACATGGCAATACTAGGCCTCATTTATGAAACAATAAAAAACACAATTAGACCCTGAGATCCTCACAAATCCTTCTCTATTCGCAGACACAACGGACTACACCACATTTGGTGCTCATCCTGAAGAAGGCCAACACCATCCAGGCAACAATTCTGCCTTCCTGGCCGAAACACACCTGTGTCGATCCCCAGTGACACAACTGCAAATACCCTTTTTCGTGTATGTCTTGTAGATTATGTTGTGTACACCCCGTGCTTACGATGCCCTTGACCACCCTATGTCCCGGGTGCACTACTGTATAAATATATGTTCTTCTAACTGTTATATACCACTGTGCCCTTAGGTGGAACTATGTACCTCAACACAAAAGAGGTTAATACTCATTCTGTATTTCCGCCAAACTCAATCACTCTTGTCCGTTCTTTTTGAGCCTTTCGTGCTTGCCGAAAGCTATGTAAACTAATTGAACAGTAACACTTGTGGTTTTCTGAAATAAACTCTTTTGTTCAGAACCGTAACTTGCTTTTTGTAGGATCTCACATCCTGATTATTTTTGATTATTATATACGTACCCTCCTGGGTAGATCAGCACTCCGCCAGGCGCTGAAGTGGGAGAATGGAAGACCAGGCTCCCGTCCTTCACCTCTCGCGCTTGGCCTAGAGGGTCACGGCCCAGACACCCGCCGCGAGAAGAGTTTGTCCAGTTACCAGACGACCAGGTACCCTGGTACAGGAACATACGGATGTGTCCACCTGCCTGCCCAGCAGCCCGCACTGGCCATGCCGACACCTGCGGCTCGGATCAGCTAGACTAAAAACCACACGTCGTTAGAGATGCCATGACGACCTAGACAACGGGAAGCACATATGTACAAATATACACACTTAACATTTCCACACCAATCTACACGAAGAACATACTCAGTGCTCTGACGTAGGCGACAGGCATATTCACGGACGTGCATCTTTATTATTTTTACATAGGCTTTCAGAATGCAGAAACGCAAGATGCATCATGAACTCATCTATAACGCCGCTTGCTCACGCTTCTCTTGAAACCCGTTACCACCATGAGAGGTATAATAGAAACACGATACTGGTCATGGAAATATATGCCACTATAACCTAAAGCACCCATGCCCGAAATGGATCACTTATACACCAGGCCAAGTAGGCCTCAGGCAAGAGTTCCCGTGGACATTAACAAAGTAAAAGTCAGGTTGCTGATCCCGCAGAATGAGCCTGGTGGAGCAACCAGCCAAGGTCGCAATGTTGCAAACCCACATCCAAGAACAAATCATCAAAAGGCACGATGTTGCAACCTCGCACTCCGCGTACCAACGTTAAAGTCATATCTACAAATTAAACCAGACACACAGTGGAAAAGCAATATTAATTGTGCAGAATTCTGCCTCAAACATGGTCCCGCCTCACGTGACCAAGCCGAACCTGACAAGATGCCAAAGCCCAGGAGGAAAAAGGCGTCTGGGTCCCTCGCTACGAGACATAGGCCGATACACTTGAAAGGCTCAATGGACATCTGCTACAGTGGGAGCGGTCAGCCTTCCACCTATGAATAAATCCTCACATTGTCTGCACGTACCCATATTGAAACATTGTTGCAAACACAGGTACACCGAGAGCTGGGAACAACGGTGGTCCCAGGCTGGGGAGCTCACGGATGCACCAATCAGAACATGGGGCTCTTATCTCAGACGTCAGTAACATTAGCCAATCCTCAGGGGTCTTCATGTAACAATTCTTATGTATCTAATTATAGGGACAACCCAGATATACCACCTGACTACACCTTGACCACTAATATCATTCTCTATATGTGTACTATACTAACCCTACCACTCGAGCAACCAATTAAGAGTGGCGATAGGTTTTTTGTTAACTTTCTGAAGTGACGCAAGTAGCGCGTCATATTACAGTAAAAAGGGCCTGCGAGCCCCACGATTGTGTGTGTGTCAGGACGAACGCGTACGCTCCTTGACCCATCCCTGCCGTTTGCATAATAAACAGCAGAAGTTGCCTTGCTCCTTGTGTGTGCCTCATACTCTGTCTCGATCCGAGATATACACGGGAGGAGTTGGGGCCTCCCTGCCCGGAGGTCTGCGGACGGCCAGGCCGACCCCGGCAGAATTTCCCCCCGACAAGTTGGAGGCACTGCTGAGATCTGTTTAAGATCGACTTTTATTTTTAATTTTTCCAGGCACTCCCGTTGCGAGGAGGCCCGGCGGCGCGGTCCCCTCTGCCGTTGCCCCCTTCTGAGGACTACAGGACCATCGCAGAGCTGCGAGAGGACCGGACAGCGCAATCCGGATATTGGCCCTCGGGAGCCGGTTGAGAAGTATCCCGCCCGCGGTCGGCGAGTGTCCAGACGTGGTCCAGACGAGGGGAGGTGGCGAGCCGCTTGGAGGGGTGCACGCAGTCGAGCGGCCCTGCATCGAGAGAACTTGGTGAGCATGACACGCACAACAAGCAATGCGAAATTGTGAGGGAGGGGGAGGAAGTAAATAAGGGAGGAGGGAGGTATTGTAAAGCGGCGAAGGTTTAACTGAGTGTTGCTAATGGAATGAATGGTAGCGAAACGAGTGCGAGAGCAGGCGGCTAACGTTACGCGAAAGAGGGGGGCGGGGCACGAAAACATCACGTGCAGCCGCTCGTAACAGTGAGCTAACGTTACGCGAAAGAGGGGGGCGGGGCACGAAAACATCACGTGCAGCCGCTCGTAACAGTGAGCTAACGTTACGTGAAAGAGGGGGGCGGGGCACGAAAACATCACGTGCAGCTGCTCGTAAGACACTGATTGGCCTAAATCGCGACTACGTGTGAGGGTGGGTGTGTGGTTTCCTACGATTTGATATTTATTATTCAATGAGTAGATGAGGTTCCCTATTGTTCGAGCAAGAAACTCGATAGGTAGATGACGTTTCCCTGTGGGCGGTGGCTAGTTACTTAGTTGCCCAAAACGGAAGATAATTGGCTGGTTAAGCCCTCCTGTTGAGGGGCGTATCACACGCGAGGCGACGCAGCGTGCGCAGTCCGGTTATAGTATTGATGAGATTACCTTGTTCCAGGAGAGACAGGAAGACAGCTGTAGGGTTAGCGGGGTAGATTGTAAGTGTATTTTGAATTTAAAGAACATAACACGAATATACCAGTAGCTCGAAGAAATCGGTGACGTCACCAGTAGGGATTTAATAGGATATCGCGAGCACAAGGAACCTTGGGGTTGAGAGTGGTGGGGAAGAGAAGCATGATAAAGGAGCTGATACGGAGATAAACTATAAACCAGTGGATCGAAAGAAGAAGGGGAAAGGGGCGTGGCTGCGCACGGAGAACGCCGGCCACGGCAAGTGTAAAAGGGGGAGGAGAACGGAGAAACAGGACGACTGTATAAGATCGTCGTAAGGGGTACGCAGCCGCAGGGGGCTGCGTGCGCTTCGGCCGCAGGGGGCTGTAGGGGAAGGAATATAATATAACATCAGATTTATTATTATTGCATAATTTGTCAAAGGATTGTCGTAAGTCCCCACACTTGCGGGGCGAGGTAAGCAATACAAGGTTGTATACTGTAAACTGCTAGTAAGGGGGAGGGTAACAAGGGGAGTGCAACCATGTCATACGGGAGAGGGTCGGGAGGGTGGGGGAACACCCTCACTACCCCACTACAGCACATATGCACCACACTGCCACCACACAGGGAGAAGTTAATTAAGTACAGCATAGAGTGGACCCAGGGGACAGACAACAAAATGTTAACACCATGGCCGCCTAATGGTAGTTTCGATCCATATGCCCAACATTCACTACTGAACCATCTGCACAATACATACAAGGGGAAGAAGTTGGCAAACCACGTGGAGGTGTTTAACTTATGGAGGATGTTCCAGGGGTCTCGACCAGGACCAAATGGGATGTTCACTATGGGGGAAACACCGGAAGAAAAGGAGATTAAGAAAGAAGGAACGGGTGGGGAAAAGGAGTGCGAAAGCACAAAGAATACGGGGAACGAAAGACAGGGAGGAGAAAAGGTTGATAAATCAGACGACATAAAAAAGGAACCGAGCAATGAGATACCCATAACACCGGGAGTGAAAACAGAGGGAGGAGGGTTGTACCCTTTAAGAGAATTAGGAGAAATAGAAGGACAGTTAAGGGCGGCTGAAGGATACTCAAACCCGGCATACAGCCCTCCACCATATGTGGCTCATGGGAAGATACCAATGGGGGAAGGGAGGATTAGAGAAGAGCAGACTGTAGAGATAGGAAACGATGAGTGGGTAGCTGCACAGATATTGTTGAAATTACGAGGTTCACTAACTGGAGAAGAAAGGGAGGCGGTAAGGAGAACAAACGAGGGTAGTGCCAGAGAGAGTGAAATGAGGGGAGAAGAGCTACTACGGCAGAAGGAAGAGATTTTGGAGGAAAGATTAGCAAAACTAAGGGATGAGCAGAATGAACTGATCAAACAACTTGAGAGGGAGGAAAGAGAGAGAGTGAGGAAAAGGAAAGAAGGTAAGGACGAATTGGAAAGATTAAGGGAACGAAGTGAGGAGCAAAAGAGAGAAGTTGAAAGGGTAAAAGCAGCAGCAGATAGGGTATCAAGAGTAGTGCTGAGAGAGAAGAAGAAGGAAGAAGAAGAAAAGGAAAAAGAAATGGAAATATGGAGGAGGAGGATAATATCTGAGACAGCTAAAAAATATGAAGAGGAGAAGGTAATAGAGAGTATAGTAGAAAGAGAAAGGGTGAAATGGGAGAGGAAGAGGGAGGATGAAAGGATATTGGAACAGATGAGCAGCGAAGTAATGGAGGAATTAAAAAGGAAAAGGGAGGAAAATAGTAGGGAAATGGAGGAGAGAAGTGAAGAAGGAAGAGAAGGGAAGGGTAGGGAGAGTGGAAGATGGGGAGATGTATATAACAGTAGGGAGGTAGCAACGACATCAGCACTAGGGGGGACAGTTGGTAACAACGAAAGGGGAGAAAGAGACCTAATAGATTTGAAAACAGTAACAATAAAAGGAAAAAAGGCAGAGTGGGGGGTGCCATTTATAAATGATTTCTGCAGTGAGGAGAAAGAAGGAGTGGAGAAGGATGGAAGAAAGAGTGAAAGGGAAAGCTTAGATAAACTGTACCTCACTAGAACAAACATAGATTCGCCCTGGATAAGTAGAAGAGGGGAGGAGCTGGAGAGAAGTAAGGAGGAAACGAAAAGAATAGGGGAAACACAAACCAATGAAACCACGCCACCCACATCCCCATCACGCCGCCCTCCCACGTCACTACCTACATGTTCAACCACTGCACGCTCTCTGCACAGAATAAAGCTCGCGCCCTTCATGAACGAACTTACACCTTATGCATGTCGGCTTAGGGACCTCCCTAGTCGCAGGCAAGATAGACAAATAAACATACCCATATTGAACACAGGAAATGATGAAAGAAGGGGAAAGGAAGAAGAGGGAGGTAGGGGCAGAGGTAGTAAGGAAGAATTTGAAGCAGTAAAAGAAATGGGGGAAGAGGAGGGGTGTGAAGACTCAATATTATGGAGCGTAAAGGGTGACACAAGACAGAATTTAATGCCACTGCTGGAGAGAGGAGGGGTTAGACCACAGTATGTACCTTGGAAACATACGGATAAGGAAAATATAAAATGTAGGCTCCCATCACTAAGTGGAGGTGCGGGTAAGTGGATATATGAAATGGAAAAACACACCGCAGGACAGAAACTAGCAGTAGGAGATGTGAAGGGCCTGTTAATATCAATATTAGGGGATAGAGCGGATGACATTTGGAAAAGAGCGGGATTCCATGGGGTAACAATAACAAACACATCGCATGATGGGGCACCATTTGCAAACTGCAGACATGCGCTATGGCAGGCACTAAGAGTGCAGTACCCAGACACATCAGACATAGGAGCCATTACTTCCCGTAAGATGGGTGAAAATGAGGATCCTGTTGATTATATCCAGGATATTCAAGAGAAGTGGCGCATGGAAACTAGAGAACAATGGGACAAAACACCAGCCATATTTTATCATATACTAGTACAAGGGCTCCCAGAAGGAGTTCAGAAACAGCTAAAGAAAGTAGTGGGAATGGAAGCAAAACCATGGCCAGAAATACAACTGACTATAGTACATCACTGCAGGACATGGCAAGGGAAAATGAAACAAAAGGAGGAGGACAGGAAAACAGAAGAGGCCAAATTAGTACAGAAAAAACTTACTAAATATACAATGGAAGGGGCACTAATAACTACGCCCACACCAATGGCCCAAAGCCCAACGCAAGTAGTGGCTGCACAAGATCCAGCCCAAATAGCGCCCCCACAAGGTGTAATACAGCAAATGCCGCCTCTGCAATCACACACACCGAACATGGGAGGAGGGTACCCAATGCAAGGAACTGGGTATTATAGTTATAACAGAGGGAGAGGAGGGTTTATGAGAGGGAGAGGATATGGATATAATACCCAGCAACAGGCTGGGGGACTCAGAAATTACTACCCCACAGGGCAACCCGTATACCAGGACAACACAGGGAGCTTCCCATGGCAAAACAGGGAACCACCCGTGTGTTGGAGCTGCGGACTATTAGGACACATGTCACGTACATGTAGAGTCAGGCCAGGAACACCAGCATGGAATGAACAAGCACAACCTAGGACCTCACAAGAACAGCAGGGCATGCAACAACAGCAGATGTCACAACAAGGGAGTGACCAACAACAACAAACACGACAGCCACAAACCTATTCACTGCCACAACAACAAATAACACAGCAACTGACGACGCAACAACAACAAGTGGCGTTAATACAACCACCACCCCAAACTGAACGAACACAATTGGGTGGGGTGTCGGTGTTGGGACACAACCCTTACACAGGGAATGGCCAATCATTGTACCCCCAATAGGCCAGCCCACAGACGGCCTTGGTGTGTCCCATCCTGTCAGTAACACCTAATAGTGCGGAGGAGCCACGCATAGAGGTAACGATAGGTGACAAAAAATTATCATTTCTTGTTGACACCGGGGCAACCCGGTCTTGCATAAGGGAAGGTAAATTTAAGATGTCAGGCGAAGCCATGAACACCCAAGGATTTTCTGGGGCTAAAGGGTTGGTTCCATTTACTGATAACGTTCCCTTATCTATTGGAGATTATGATCTGTCAGTCCCACTTTTGTATTATAGTGCCTCGCCAGTAAACATACTGGGGAGAGACATAATGAACAGGTTGAATATGACGATCTCCTTTACAGAGGATGGCATAATTTGCTCTACTCCAGGGATTAACATGCTCGCAGCACGACAGATTTTGCAAGCATACTGTGGACAGACAGCGATTAGGGCGGAGCCACTGGATGGCGAGATATTCCAATATGGCACAGACATGGCATTTGCATGGATGCCAGGGATAGAAGGGAAAATATGGAGGAGACCAGCAGCCTATCTATTCCGACCAGAAACACCAGTTAATGAACTAGAAGGGAAGGTGTTTGTAGTGGACATTGAGAGCATTATTGCAACGGCTGATTATGTTGCTGTGCACGCCCAAGATAAAGAAGGGAGAGCATGGAGGGCGGTGATAGCACTAGCAGAAGGGTGTAGGCTGACCCAGGTGTCAGATGAAGAGCTGTTCTCAGAAGAAAAGGAAGAAAATGAAATGGTGTTCATGATGAGTGTAGAAATATGGCTAAGAGTGGCTCACAAACAAGTAGCACAGAAAATTGCAATGGCACTTGAGGCACCCGCAGGCACCCCAGTCCCATTTTTTAAGGAGGATATGTCAAAGGTGCCCAAATCATTATGGACTATTAGCCCTTATGACGTGGGATGCATAAAAAGCATAGGGGGTGTAAGGATAAAATTGAAAAAAGGTGCCATACTACCAAGAGTGAAACAGTACCCATTGTCAAAAGAGGCAGATGAGGGCATATATGAAACCATAACGGCCCTTATAAACAATGGCATATTGGTCCCCTCAGAATCACCATGTAACACAGCTGTGTACCCGGTGCGCAAGGCTAAAGGGGGGTCTTGGCGCTTCATACAGGACCTCAGACCCTTGAACAACATAGTAGAAGCAGAGTATCCAGTAACAGCAAACCCGGCCACAATATTGTGTGGCATTCCAGCAGAAGCATCACGATTTACAGTGATTGACCTTAAAAATGCTTTTTTTTCAATACCATTACACCCAGACTCACAAGATTTGACAAGCTTCACTTACCGAAATACAAAGTGGAAACATACCAGATTACCACAGGGGTATTGTGAATCACCCTCAATTTTCAATAGAGTAATACAGATGGATTTGGGTAACGTTGAGGTAGAAAGCACAGTGTTACAGTATGTGGATGACATAATAATTTGCAGTACAAACGAAAGCAAATGTAGAGAGGACTCCTTAAAAATGTTGACAATATTGGCTGAAAAGGGGTACAAGGTAGACATGGAAAAGATACAATACTGTCAGGAACAGGTACTTTACATTGGCCAACTGATATCCCAACATGGAAGAAGGATTGCACCACAAAGAGCACAGGCCATCTCAAGCACTCCCGTGCCACAGACTGTGAGAGAACTGCAGCAATTTCTGGGGCTGTGCAACTACTGTAGAGCATGGGTATTTGATTATAGCTCATACATAGGACCCCTGCTTGAGGGTTTGAAGGAAGCAAATAAAGGGGAGAAAAAGTTGGGATGGACTATGGAAATGAGGGAGGCATTTGACGAATTAAAGGACGCGATATCAACTGCTCCAGTACTGGCATCCCCAGACTATGAGCGGCGCTTCTTTATATTTTCACATTGCGACTCAGCAGTGATGAAAGCAGTGTTGGCCCAAAAAACTAGCATGGGCTATAAACCAGTAGCATTTTACAGCGGTCACTTAGACCCTATAATGTTAGGTCACTTCTCTTGTGAACAAGGTCTTGCTGCAGCTGCTTTTGCAGTAGAAAAAGCATCAGCAATAACTATGGGGTGTCCAACTACACTATTTGTGGAACATGCATTATTTGCGATATTGAATAAACCTAAGTCCACACTAACAACACAGAGGGCATCAGGTTATGAGATTATTTTGTCTAAAGCTGAACTAGCAATTGTTAGATGTAGCACGGTTAACCCTGCAAGGTTCCTAGCAGAAGTAATTGAAGAGGGCGATTACGCCCACGACTGCACCCAAGTAACTGAAATGTACTCATGTACTAGGAAAGTTGAAGAAAACGCACTAGAGGGAGGTGAGCTTTTGTTTATTGATGGGTCATCAACTATTGATCAAGGAGATGGGATACGAAGGACTGGGGCAGCAGTAGTAAAAATGATGGAGGCGCCGGTGTGTGTGGCTATGAAGTGTGTACAATTACCACAGCATTACTCTGCTCAAGCCGCGGAACTCGTTGCACTAATATTGGCATTACAGGAAAGTTTTAACAAAAGAGTAACTATATATTCCGACAGTGCATATGTTACATCCACTGTCCACTCAGGGCTATCAAAATGGAGAAGAAGAGGGTTTAGGAGAGCTGATGGCACTCCAGTACAACATGCCCTCTTGTTGGCTGAACTAATTGAAGTAATAAACGACCCCCAAGAACTATCCCTAGTAAAATGCACCGCACACACCAATGGAGAAGGCTACGTCTCAAAAGGAAATGCAGCAGCAGACGCACATGCGAAATATGCTGCATATTTTGGTGAGATATGGAACCCCACAGACTCACAGAAAGGGAGAGGGAGGGGAATAGCTAGGGAGATGTTAATAAGAGAAGGGTACACCCATCTCCCAGCCACACAGATTATGGAACTACAAGCGGCTGCACCAATGGCCGAAAAAGAAGTATGGGTGAAAAGAGGATGCACAATGTCACCAACTGACGCACTATGGCGCCAGGGTGGCACTGGGAAAGTTGTAATACCGTTGGCACTGTTAAATACCGCCCTGAGCCAATTACATCACCCTGCCCATACAGGCAAGGAAATAATTGCAGCACGAATTAGAGAAGATTGGTTTTGTCCCGAGTTAACCTCTCATGTGTCGAATTTTATCAGCAATTGCCTCACATGTCAACAGTTTACGGCCGGTCATACTTTAAAGGTGATAAGAGGTACCATACCCCGGCCAGAAGGACCTTTTCGGCACCTTCACATTGACTATGTTGATATGATCAACATATGTCAAGGTAATAGGTATATGATTGTAGTAGTATGCCCATTTTCTAGGTGGATTGAAGCAGGGCCCTGTTCACACCCTGATGCGTTTAGAGCAGCCAAATTCATAGTAAGGGAAGTCTTCCCCAGGTGGGGAGTGTGCGAGGTGTTAAGATCAGACAACGGCCCCCATTTCGCAAACGAAATGTTCCAGCATATCACATCCCTGCTGAACATTAAACACAAATTTGCATGTGCATACCACCCACAGGCTAATGGTGTATGTGAACGCCTGAATGGCTTATTGAAGGAGGCAATTGCTAAAATACAACAAACAACAAAGAAAAGTTGGTTGTATTGCCTTCCGTTAGCATTGTTTGAACTTAGAAACAGGCCAGGGTCCGACCACCACCTCACCCCTCACGAAGTGGTTACTGGACGCCAAATGCGCCTTCCCCTAACACCAACGTCAAGGGCATTCACCGACCACGAAAGTTCAGCGAATGTGTTAGGTGATGAAATGTATCAATATGTGTCTTCTTTGATTACTAGTGTCGTGTTTGTGTCTCAACAGCTCGAGCGCATACGGGGCTGGTCTACCAGCAACCAAGAAAAAGACGAAAATACAGAATTGGGAAAGGAGAACTTGTGCAAACTTGCCAAAGGTGACCACGTACTACTTCGCAATTTCAATAGGAAGTGGAACCAGAAGAGGTTCACTGGCCCCCATCTGGTAGAGGACGTATCAACAAGAGCAGTAAAACTAAAGGATAAGCGTGCTTGGAACCACCTACATGACGTAAAGATCTACAAACTGCAGACCCGCCCCAGCGCCAACGACAGGTCCATTGGAAGAACAGCAACCACATCCCCTACAGCGGAAGAAAGTTCAACGACAGACAACGACCCAATTGTTCCCTCGGAGACAATAACTGACGAAGAAGGGGGTGACCCCCATACTGCCCACCCCATGATCACTCGCTCAAAGAGTAAAAATACTTCCGCCATTTGAGCACAAACCCCCCCATTGACTGCTAAGTACAGTTGTAACTAAAACTGAAGGACATGCTTGCACTAATACACATGTAAACACGTGAATGTTCTCCTTTTTTCTCTCGCACATACAGGAACTGCGTAATATTGTATTGTTAAGAAAGTTAATTAACAAATTCAGTGTGCAGGTGTAGATGGTGCTGCCAGACGATAACTACCCAGAAGAATTGTCACACCAGTTCGTATACGAAATAAAGAGGCCAACATACTTAAAAAGGAGAAGGGTGCGTGTCTACTACACAGCCTTCCTCCTGGCCATAGAATATCATATGCCCCACCTCCACCCATACTTGCCGGTCTTAAGAGACCCATCACTTAGAGTAGCGTGGGAGCAGCTCTTCGCCTGGGCACTGAATGACTACTTGATAGGGAGAGCTTAAAACTAACATTTAATAACGAGCACTTTTGAGAATTTTTAGGCGGGCAACTGTAACGTCGCAAGAATAAGCTGCCAGGACTGCAGCAAGGTAAGAGCAAAATGCCGGTGAAATTAGCATATGTAATAAAAATAATAGGGATTTTTATGATCACCGGGTTCTTGGCTGCCTCTGTCTGGCAGTACAGCTATGCTATCGATTTTATTGCTGCACCCAAACTTAATATACCCCCGCCCTTTGCTGCAACAGGTGTTACGTCAGGTGGTAATAGTAACATTGCACCCAAGCAAAATAGAGTTAAACGCAGCACATACTCAGACAATAAAGGTATTGATAATTATGTACAAGATTCAGCACACGTCACAAACAACATATGGTACCAGCACATGACCCGCATTGGTAAGCAGACAACTGAGGATAGCTGTTACGTTTGCTCATTAATACCATACGCCATGAGCGCTTCACGAACATTTGTTGCCACAGAAATAGATGAAAAAACAGCACAGTGCATAATATATTTGGCCCTGTTCCAAACGAAAGGAAGATTTCAAGGAACAGTAGTGCACATGACATGGAAAACGCGAGACTCATACCCATATGAAAACAACTTCCTCAAGACCTATCTGAGTTATCACAAGACCAGTTTACATGCTGAAGCATTCAGGTACATAACAAGTGGCCCTGCAAAAGGAGAAACAAAGAAGGTAACACTGCAGTACCTACCATGTGATTGGTACGCCACTGAAGTTCCGGGTAAACAAGGATGCTGGGAAAGGCCGCTACTGACGATAACAGGAAAGGTGTATCTGGGCAACAGCTGGGAGATAGGAGTAATTGGCAGCAACATGGTAACAAAAGAAACTATCTCAACCATCGAGACACACAATCATCGATGTTGGACGACGTGGATCAAGTACGTACCAATGCTCACGTGGGTAGAAGAAGATGAAGACCCAATAACAATATTACCATTGACTGCGCCCAAAGTATGCTACCAGCATAAAGGAGAGGTGGACGTAGGCTATAACACCAATTGTGCAAGTGTGATGGAGTTACCTGAGGGGGGTGCGGGAACAGCAGTAATAATGGACCATTATTGGGCCTGTGGAGAAAAGGCATATCATACACTGCCTCCCCTGTGGAATGGTGTGTGCACAATGGTACACGTCAATGTACCATCACTAGTGGTACCTAAGAAGCATGTCAATGTGGCGAAATTTCCTAAAATGGATGAAGGGGATAAGAGACGAAAGAGATCTGCACCACTCCAGAAGGAGCAAGAGAACAAGACCAACAGCGAAGATACTGTCCTAAATAGGAGAAAACGACAAGGAGAGCCACTGACAGGAAATTACCTGTGGGGAAGGTCGGAAACGGAACTAACGTCAATACCGCCAGAACACAGACTATTCAGCAGAGCAGCAATGTTTTTCTCCTCAATAATACATCCGGGACTGCAGGCATACGCAAACGCAAAATGGCTCCAAATAACCAGATGGGAACTAATGATGACCATCAATTCAACAGTAAATGGGTTCAACGCCATTAAAGAGGAGCTGCGAGCTGTAAGGATGGTAGCACTACAGAACAGATATGTACTGGACCTTCTCACAGCAATGGAAGGAGGAGTTTGTGCAAAGATAGGACAATCTTGCTGCACGTTCATACCTGCCAACGATGCTGACAATGGTACACTGACAGAAGCAGTTTCACAATTGGCCCAGATGCACTCTAAAATGATGGACGAGAGTAACGGTGTAAACAAGGATAAGAGCTGGTTTTCACTATTATGGTCATGGATGCCATCTTGGCTGTCAGATGGACTGAAAATAATAGTGGGGTGTACTATTTTGGCTGGAGCTACTTTGATCATAATTAGATTTTGGAAAGCCCGGAAGGCACGCACGACTGACGAGTTGCTGGAAATGGTGGGAATGCACCCCTTGATGCCAGCAGATGATGGCCAGCATACAGGGGTGATAATACAAGAGAGGGAGAAGCTGCGCACACAAATCATCACCAACCATCTAGATCCACCATCAGTGAAGGTCGAGAACCCAAGGAACCCCAGGAGCTACATAGGAAGATGGGTATACTGTACTCCTGGAGGAACATGTGAATACATGTATTGGTCATTTGAAGATCATGTAAACCATTATGGACATCTCGGAGGGATAACTAAGATATGGAGGGTAAGAGGAGATAACGAGAAGGATATGTTTGTGGTCGACAAGTCGACCAGAGGGGGGACTGAAGTGGGAGAATGGAAGACCAGGCTCCCGTCCTTCACCTCTCGCGCTTGGCCTAGAGGGTCACGGCCCAGACACCCGCCGCGAGAAGAGTTTGTCCAGTTACCAGACGACCAGGTACCCTGGTACAGGAACATACGGATGTGTCCACCTGCCTGCCCAGCAGCCCGCACTGGCCATGCCGACACCTGCGGCTCGGATCAGCTAGACTAAAAACCACACGTCGTTAGAGATGCCATGACGACCTAGACAACGGGAAGCACATATGTACAAATATACACACTTAACATTTCCACACCAATCTACACGAAGAACATACTCAGTGCTCTGACGTAGGCGACAGGCATATTCACGGACGTGCATCTTTATTATTTTTACATAGGCTTTCAGAATGCAGAAACGCAAGATGCATCATGAACTCATCTATAACGCCGCTTGCTCACGCTTCTCTTGAAACCCGTTACCACCATGAGAGGTATAATAGAAACACGATACTGGTCATGGAAATATATGCCACTATAACCTAAAGCACCCATGCCCGAAATGGATCACTTATACACCAGGCCAAGTAGGCCTCAGGCAAGAGTTCCCGTGGACATTAACAAAGTAAAAGTCAGGTTGCTGATCCCGCAGAATGAGCCTGGTGGAGCAACCAGCCAAGGTCGCAATGTTGCAAACCCACATCCAAGAACAAATCATCAAAAGGCACGATGTTGCAACCTCGCACTCCGCGTACCAACGTTAAAGTCATATCTACAAATTAAACCAGACACACAGTGGAAAAGCAATATTAATTGTGCAGAATTCTGCCTCAAACACGGTCCCGCCTCACGTGACCAAGCCGAACCTGACAAGATGCCAAAGCCCAGGAGGAAAAAGGCGTCTGGGTCCCTCGCTACGAGACATAGGCCGATACACTTGAAAGGCTCAATGGACATCTGCTACAGTGGGAGCGGTCAGCCTTCCACCTATGAATAAATCCTCACATTGTCTGCACGTACCCATATTGAAACATTGTTGCAAACACAGGTACACCGAGAGCTGGGAACAACGGTGGTCCCAGGCTGGGGAGCTCACGGATGCACCAATCAGAACATGGGGCTCTTATCTCAGACGTCAGTAACATTAGCCAATCCTCAGGGGTCTTCATGTAACAATTCTTATGTATCTAATTATAGGGACAACCCAGATATACCACCTGACTACACCTTGACCACTAATATCATTCTCTATATGTGTACTATACTAACCCTACCACTCGAGCAACCAATTAAGAGTGGCGATAGGTTTTTTGTTAACTTTCTGAAGTGACGCAAGTAGCGCGTCATATTACAGTAAAAAGGGCCTGCGAGCCCCACGATTGTGTGTGTGTCAGGACGAACGCGTACGCTCCTTGACCCATCCCTGCCGTTTGCATAATAAACAGCAGAAGTTGCCTTGCTCCTTGTGTGTGCCTCATACTCTGTCTCGATCCGAGATATACACGGGAGGAGTTGGGGCCTCCCTGCCCGGAGGTCTGCGGACGGCCAGGCCGACCCCGGCAGAATTTCCCCCCGACAGCGCCCTTATTTTTACTTCACATGTGGACACAGTTAGCCTTCTGCGGACCACTGTGTCCCTGCAGCACATGATCTATGACCATTTGTGGATTCTGTACATGCGTGATTTCTTTTTAATTTAGTTTGTCATTTTCATGTGATGCTCAGGGTGTGCATCACACGCAATAACTGGTCACTATGCTGTGTGCTGAACAGTGTGTTGCAGGAAATGGACACAGCACACGTATTACGCAGTGTTTATTTTGCCATGCACAATGTGCATGTGAACAGGCATTCATTGTTATGTTCAAGCTACAACTGTTGTTATGCATTTGGGTATGACTTGCTTTGCGTGGGAGGTTGTTGGTCAGTCATTTCATCTGATTCCATGTCAGGCATCATTGTCTGACGCCACTTTGCATTTTTCACATGTCAATGTGTACATTATTGTTATTGTGTTGGTGTTTTGCTGTTCCTTGCCATGTCATGTTGTTGTTTTGGTGGCTTTTTGTGACATACCAATGATTGTCATGGCCTATTTTGCAAGTCTGTGTGATACACACCTTGAATGTGTACCTTTTTGTCACACAGGATTGGTTAGGTTTGAATAGCTAGGGATGCACACAATGGGGCACTTCCATGGCAACATTCTCAGGGTGGTAAGGTTCTGACAGTTGACTGTCTCTTTGTCATCATCGATTGTCACCTGGTATGTGCCAGGCCTGTGTGCACTCCGCAGGGGTGGGAGTTTAAAAAATGTGGCCACAGTCTGGGTCCGGGCTGCCTCGCCACTTGCCCTATCCCCCCCCATGGGCAGCGCCTGTGCCTGTGTTTGGGGATGTGGGGGCACCACCATGTCCACCGGTACGCCCTGCCGTGTTGCAACATTGTGCAGGACAGATGCTGCCACAATGATCCTGCACAGTACTGGGGGTGCATAGAGTAGCTGGCAGCCAGAGAGGTCAAGGGAGCGGAAGCGTGACTTGAGCAGTCCAAATGGCGTCATCATGTGGTTGCTCAGAGGGTAGGCACTGTCCCCTGGAGAGGTAATAATGGTTGTGATTATTGGGGTTTGTGTATTTGTCTGTGTGTGACATGTATGCATGTGCACGGGCATTTGTACTCACCTAGGAGCCATGTGTCGCCATGCTGCCCAGCTTCCAGGGCCCGGCTCAGGGCGGACATTCTGTATATGAAACTGTCATGGTTGTAGCCAGGGTAGTTTGCATAGACAGAGGTGATGATTCCCTTGGCATCGCATACCACCTGCACGTTGATGGAATGCCAGTGCTTGCGGTTTCGGTAGATGTGCTCAGTGGCCGTAGGTGGACGTAGGGCCACATGGGTGCAATCTATTGCACCAAGCACTTTGGGGAAGTGTGCCACCCTGTAAAAGTCCTGGACAACGGCCTGCCTTTCTGCGGGTGTTCTGGGCATCTATATGTGCCTGCGGACTGAGAGGCGCGCAGTCATGATTGTCAACACCTGGTGTAGGCAGCATGACTGCGTGGCCTGTGATACCCCCCCACTATGGCAGTAGTCCGCTGAAATGACCCAGTGGCGAAAAAATGCAGGACATTGATCACCTTCTCCAAGGGGCTCAATGCTTCTGAGCAGAGGGTGGGTGATGTAAGGTCATCTTCCCACTCCCTGACCAGGTCTAGGATGATACGAGGTGGAAACCTATACCTGCCGTAGACTTGGTCGTCAGGCATCCCAAAAAGGCTTGTCCGGGGGGAAAAATACGGCCCTGGCTATTCTCCTTCTCCTGCGGTGTCCCACGATCAGTTCTACGACAAATGGGGCATTCATCGTAGCGGTATGTACGTGTTTGTTGTTTGTGCGCGCTTTTGTACTGAGTGCGGGGACGCTTATGCCTGCCATTCTGTGGCGGACGTGTTGCCGCCTGTGTGCGTCTTTTAGCGTGCGCTTGTTTCCCGTATTCAAATCCATGAATATGAGTTGTTCGCGTGCGTGTGGGCGTTCCGTGTATTTCCCTGCAGTACTTCCCCAGTTATGCCTTTATTTTCACGCGTTGTTCCCCATTCCATGCGTTATGCCCCGTGTTCCACCCCCTTTTTGGTATGTGCGTGGATGTTGTACGCTTTCCCTGTGAGCGTTGCGCACGGCGTTCGGGATATGGTTGCAATGACTTGTACGCCCGTGTGCGTCACACACAGGTTTTGTGCACATCCCGAGAAAAACACAGGCAGAGACTTCCATGAATCGCACGCGTGCGCGTGCACTTCCTTTTTCATGCTTGCGGCTGCTTGCGCAACTTTTTTCGGTGCACATTTGTTCCATGAATCAGCCCCATAATGTCTTTAACATATTTCCAATAAAATCATCATATGCCTGCATATGATACACCAATGAGTATAAGGCAACTCCAAAGCACAATATAAATTGAGATGCACTTACACAAACCTCAACCAAAATGTCAATGGCGTACCAACAAAACGCTTCATAAAATTACAAGATATTCAATTACATAACAATACAATAGTACCTTGGTGAAAAATGTAATGCTATAATGTTAGGTAAGTAATCCTGCCTCATACAGGAGTATGCCTTCACAGTAGCCATGACATACCACGAAGTTACAGCAGTGGACCAATTAAGTAGGACAACTTCACATGCATAGCAGAAAATTGCATTGCAAATCCTTCCAGCAGAAAGCTTTCAGGTAGCTATTAATTAAGCAGCATGTGTAACTTACTTGCAAGTTCCTCATTTATGTATAAGAGAAATCTTGTTAATGAGAGAATCAAAATAGTACTGGTCCCCCACATACAAGTGGTCCAGTATCATTCCCTAGATAGTTTGGTATTACCAATTCTTAGAATTCCAAAAGTTTGAATACGTTTCTCATCAAAAAAAGGGCAGAAAGTTACCAGATGTTTAATTGTTTCTTTTTGAGATGCCATTTTGCAGAAATCTACAATACTCATTATCATCCTTTCTAATGTGAGGGTAGCAATATTTGATCCTCTCATATGTTGGAATCTGATTCATTTTGAATCTTAGATAGAAGTCACGCAATGTATTACAAGGAACTTGGAGCAAGTATAATTGACGAGGTATACGTTTTGCGGTAAACTGTTAAGTTTCCTTGTAAAATCGTAATAAGACTAATCGATCAATCATGTGACACCAATCCAACTCATAAACTTTTTTCTTAACATATACCTGCCTAAATTCAGGTCCATAGTCTGTAACCCCATTTCCATTAGTAATGCTTCCATTCTGTTATAATATTTAACCATAGGTGGTGGATTGCGGTCCCTAATCATTTTTCCTAAATTCTCATACAATGAGTTAGGTGGGGGAAACATAATTTTAGCAAAATTCAAGAGTAACCGCCAATGATGTCTAGCAGATAGAGCTGACAGCCCTAGCTCCTGTCTAGGATTAGCATTTGGAAGTGTGGTTGTTAGTGTCAATGTCTTTTTCCAAATTGCACTTTGAATTTGATCAAGAATGTTATAAATTTGCGTTAGGCACATATCTAGGCAGAACAGTATTATGGCCTCTGCCTTGAGAATGTAAAACTCAATGGGTAGCTTTGAATATTTGCAATATTTTAGGTAGACTGTTCGCATTTGTGCGATTAGTGGATTTATTTTTTTGTTTTGCAGAGTTTGCATCCACTAAGTCATACCCCAAATATTTTTGATGGAAACTGCATGTGGTACACAAATTTCATTAATTAACCATTTAAATGCAGGTATTTTCCTCTTGAGGTTCCGAAATGTAATAATTCTAGACTTTGAAATGTTGAAATGTAGATTGTGTGTCTGAGAATATTGTGCAAGTAGATTCAATTTGGCTTGCAAGCCGAAGGGCGTGAGGTCATAAATGCAGATATCATCAGCCAAAGCAAGCCAGTGTAACTGCAATTGCCCAAGCTTTGCCAGAACATTGATATCCTGAAGCCAAATGTCATCAATATCGCAACAAATATAGGTTAAACAGGGTTGCTGCCAGATCGCAACCCTGTTTACACCTACATTTGTCGCTTTTTCGATGCATTGTTGCGCCAGACTGATGAACCCTTACTAAATATGCGGTATTCTGATGACGTTTTGCTATGAGTGTAATTAACTGTGATGGAATGCATAACCTAAACATTTTGTCCCACAACAAGTTTCTGATTACACAGTCAAATGCCGCGGAAAGATTAATTGATGCCATGTATAGAGGGCCAGCATTAGGACCTTTTGTCTTTGCTAACAGATGGGCCAGTATAGTAGCATTCATTGCCCATCTTTGAGCGAAATCCGGTCTGGTAACGTGAAAGTATGTGATTGTGGCTTATGTGCTGATGTCATGCGCTAAGAAGTAAGATGGCAAACACTTTGGCTGAGGTGTCCAATAAGGAAATTGGACGGAATTTTTGTGGATCGGCAGGATTGCCTTTTTTTTAATATTGGCACTATTATTGACTGTAGCCATGATTGTGGAATCATAGATATTGAGTAAATAGTGTCAAACTGAATTTCTCGAATTTTTGCCCAGAACTGAGAATTCTGCTTCAGGACACATGGTGGTATAGAATCAGGACCTGCCGCTTTAGAATAATTTATGGTCATAATCGCCCATTCAACATCTGCAATAGACCATGGTGAGATCACAGAAGTTATTCGCAGAAAAGTGAGAGGACATGAATACGAGAATTTGCATGGTATTTGAAAACTTTCGGCCATGTTTCTTCGGATATCGATGCCGAGGGGTCATTCCTGGGCTTTGAGGAGAACGCGCTAAGCATAGCCCAAATGGATCACAGATCATTGTGACATAGGAAGGAAATCATGTTCTGATTGTTCAGATTATGGCGACAGCGTTTAATATTTAAGCAGATTTTTCTGTAAATATTGCTAATGCCCTTTTTCTTTGCAATAAAGACTTGCAGGGCTTGATCAATAGATTTAAGATGCCTCAATGGCCAATTTTTAGAGCATTTTGCTTGAGCAATTTCGCAGCTGTAAGGTTGGGAATGGTGGACTTTTGATTGGGCCTGACTTTGTACTAACTTCGCAAGCTCGGTTTTAATAATATCGATATGCCTATCAACTACTTGCCGTGGCAAGGAGAATTTTTAACCCACATTTTCATCGATCAGTAATTGTCTGTCAATCATCGTGATTAATTTATCACAAAGATAGGCATTCCATCGTAGAGATAGGCCAGGTCGATCACTTGCCAGTAGGATTAGATTGGGGTCACTAGGCAAGGGAACCACCACTTGGTGAATTGAAACCGATATTATCAGATGGTCAACCAAGCCAGGGTTTGTTTTCGCTACTGGATTACAAAGATCAAGAAAGTTATGCAAGACTGCAAAGTAGTCAATGAAAGAGCTCTTTAAGCCACTCCTCCATGTAATCAAAGGAACCCTATATTCAAATGCCAAAAAACAAATGTCCCATTATATGAGTTATTCAAGCCAACAGTGTCCCCAACCCCCAGTCAAGCATAGGTCATCCCTGAAAATAATAAGAGTTAGCATTAAGTCCCAGTGTAGACAGCTGGCATTACAATTGACCCCAACGATAATTCTGCAGTCAGGATACAGATATAAAGTCTGTTTCAAGATCTCAGAGTGATGAGCAAAAATGTTATCCAACTGATTACAAGCCAGATTCCAGTACATTGTAATCATAACGTACGCATACTGGGACTCTTCGCCAAAGGATACCGAGATTGCTAAGATATTCGTTAAGCATGCTACAATTTGCCATCTTACTTCAATACTGTTATTAATCAGAATTGCCAAGCCACCATAAGGCCTTCCAGCAGTGCCCCTTCGAGCGCATGCCAATAATGCAGTGAAACCATCAACTTGAAAATCATGCTGACTCATGGTTTCTTGACTGAAAAATATATCTCTGCTGGAGAAGTGGAATCACAGCAAGCAAATAAATTTGAGAACCCACATGAGTTCCAAGAGTCAATTTTCAGCAAGGCTTGGCTACCGTGCTGCGGGAGGTGCATTGGCAGTATTTAAGCTATCAGCCAAAGGAAGCAAACAGGACCAGTCCCTGCTGCTTTTTGAGAAGGTCGCCAGTTGGGTGAACACTGTCAGATCTGGTAAGGCAGCAATGACTGACTTTTCTTCATTTGACATAGAATTACCTGTAGTTGCCTCATAAGGTTCATTAAAAGCAATTGCAGCCTCTGTAGAGGCGAGCAGTTGCAGCATTAAACCAATAATTTTCAGATCAGATCTGTGTGCCCATTTTAGTTTATTTATAATTTTGGTTTGAATCTCACAGACCATGCGATAATTGTTCTTGGCCGGAAGCATACTCCATTCTATGTCCCCTGAAATTAAAATTCTCATTGCCGGAATTTTATGGAAAGCCTGTAGAATAAAGGATCGATTGAGACGCTTTTTGCCATTGAAGGTCGAATTACTTAACCACCCAACTATGTTAGTTACTATATCTGTGACACTCTCCTGTTCGAAGGAGAAGGGTTTTGGATTTTACTGTCTTTACTGGCAGGGTCGATTTAATTGTCTTAGAGATAGCAGTAGGTTCAGATGAATTCATTATGTTCGTGTTTGCAGGAATTTTCGGAAGACATATCCGATGTTTGAGATGGATCGCATAATTTCCCTGATATTACTAGGGAGTGAGCCTTTATTGGGATAGCCCTAATCGGATGCCCCTTCTCCTCGACAAGTGGGCCAGCCAAGTTAGTTTTTTTGTTTGGTACCTCATTATAAAACATTGAGAGTTGTGTTTGTCGAGGCATAACCACACTGGTTGTTGCCTCGAGTTAAGGGTGTTAGCCTTGACAGCACTCTTGAGTAACAAGTATTGGATTCAGAGTTAGTTTGGTAAGACTTTTTTCTTTGGAGAGATTCCCATTCTGCAAAGGTCCAATCAAAGAAGATAAACTATAGGGGATGCTATTGAGTTGCAAGACTAACTTGCTTTCTTCGGTGAGCTCGGACAAGTCTATGGCCACATCCAATTTGCTTGGAGTACAGTTGTTAGTTGTCATGGCTTTAAATTGTTTGGTCTTCACATTTGTAGCTTTTTTGATTTTTTTCGCAAGCACCTGTTGAGCAGCTTGACAGCTGACTTTACGTTTTAAAAGCCCATACATGCAACCATTTCTCTCTGTGAGATAGGAACTGGGTAGAAGACCCAGTCTCCACAATTGCTTTGACAACATCATGCCATGCACCCTGAGTTACTTCCAATTCCCCTTCTTGCATGATCAAATTAGTAAGTGCAGAAGGACTATCTCGTACTTCAGAATGGGGGCGAGTAGTATTGGAGGATTCCACCGCTGGTCAAGAATTTGAATTTGTCGAGAATAGCGCTTGTGCATATGACCGAGGGGGATTACTAACAAAAGTATATACCTCATCTGTCTGGGTAGATTCTGGTCAGCCTTTAAGGTATCAATTGTTTGCGATGATATTGAGTTTGTGATAGGATTTGTTGACTTGACAGAGGTCAGACGGTTTCGTTCTAACTTATAAAAGTCGGCACAAAATAAGCCCTCCAACTTACTTACCTTAGACAAAATATAGGACATTGTTGTTCTTATGTCCCGTAGCTCATAGTGAGTATAGTCATGACCTTTGTCAAGTAGATTCAATATACTTGACATCACCGGAAAAGAGGATTTAAG
Organism: Ambystoma mexicanum; assembly: GCF_040938575.1. Taxonomy (NCBI): domain Eukaryota; kingdom Metazoa; phylum Chordata; class Amphibia; order Caudata; family Ambystomatidae; genus Ambystoma; species Ambystoma mexicanum. The sequence continues at coordinate 890,433,798 of NC_090941.1, forward strand.
ATTCTGCAACTCCTCAATTGGGTTCATCTGTTCTGCTATGCAGGAAGAAGTCCCATTGATGTCTAGGGGAATTTGATCCTCCATATACTCAAGATTTTGTATTTGGTGCGAAGAGGAACTTATTTGAGGAGAACTTGCCTTAGGGGTCGTTGATGCCAGTTCATTACCTGCAGGTTTGTCAAACGGGATATTTTTGACAGCTTCACTACCTCTGGTGTATGTGAACATGTTAAGAATTTCAATCAGGCAATTCACCCGGGTCTAGCCTAGCGTGTAATGCACAGATTAAATACTTATTTATTGTGTCTATAGGTTTAATATTCTGAGTGATATACCACTCATATCACACCTTTCTCAAAATACCCCCCAGGTCACACTGAATCAGGAATCAGGCTGGTTGGTAAATGTATTATTTATTTATTTAAAATGCAAATCAAATATAAGTTTTAATATATGGGGCAGCAATCACCAATGTGGTGACAATACAAATCAGAAAATAAGTAAGGCAATTGAATTCACTTGTGAGCAACACAGAAGATAAAAACAGAGAAAAGAACAGTTTTGGTTTGTGAAAAGATAGCGCTTAGGTTATGATTTCCCCCTGCAAAGTTCTTAATTCACAAATGAGCATTTCTACACAGATGTAAGGTATTCAGGAATGAAGAACAGTGTACAGAGTTTGAATGTAATCGTCCCTCCCCAAACAAGAGAGAAAAACGTTTTTTGGAAATTTACACTTTTAAAATGACTGTTCAAAATGGCTTAGAAAAACAAAGAAAAGTGTCCAAAAATCCTTAAATTGATGTCAATTCTTATGAGAGCAACACTGAACAGGTCCTAACAAATAAAAGTTACAATCTGAGCAACAGTACACACTTTAAATCTAGAAGAAAGTTGGGAAATACTTTGAATGGGAAAATACATGTGGGAAACTTTTGCAAAATTTCGAATTCATGCCTACATTTCACTATGCGATTTTTAATAAATACGGGTCCAATATACTGTTTCGAGATGTAGCTACAGGTCTTAGGTTTAACTCAGAGCTGCAATTAAGTCTCTATAAAATTGAGGAAGTTTTGCAAGTTTGAATGAGAGGCATTTTTGAGAAAATGAACAAAGAAAATCAGAAAATAGGTTTTAAAATGACAGATCGGTTTTACTTAAACTATATTAATGCTAAGAAAAAGAAAAATGCCACACGTGAATCTCCACTGCTATGCACGGCCGATTGTAACCATTCACGTGGCCGATACTCTGTTTCCTTTATGTGAATACCTTATTTAATCCAAATCACTAATGGCTTATGTTCAAGAGAAACAAAAATGAGAGAAAATCAGTGCTAACACTAGGGTTGCAAGAATGGTTCTGACACTATTAGAGGTTCTTAGGCGAGAGATGGGCTAGGTTGAGAGATGGGGATAGGACAAGGTAAGACAAGATATGTTATGGTTTACTATGATTCCTATTTATTCTTACAGTCCACTTTACATTAATATTTGGATCGTCAGGTTCTGGTCATCACGGATCGGGTCTACAGACAGCAGGGCACTTCTGTCGGGATGGTCATCTGGGCGGTTATGGTCAATTAGACCGGCACCTCAGGCTGGATTGGATTGGATTGTCCCTTCTGGTTACTGGACACTGTAGCACATCCTAATGGTGAGTTTCAGCAGGCAAGAATGAAGGGTAGCAAGCCAGACTGGATCAGAATTATTTCCCTTATTAAGTTTTGGGATGGCTTCAGGATTTGAACCTAGTTCAGAAAGAGTTCAGCAATTGCTGAGGCCTTGGTTTTGCAAAGAAATCTGGAATTAATAGCAATATGAAGAATTCAGGAACAGGATGAAGAGTTCTGGAACAGAGTGTCATGCAGAAATCAGGATATAGTCAGGAATCAGTGTGTCTGGGTGTTGTGAGGTTCCCTTATTTATCATGCCAAGTGACATCACTCAGTTTATGGTAGGGGCAGATTTATAACCCACACCCCCACGGCTGTGATTGGTCACAGGCACTTGCCTTTTCTGTTTGGGAGACAGAAAGGGCTGTCATATATATGATGTGCCTTGGGAAACACCCACATTTATTTGGACCAAAATTGAACTTTTGCACAAATACACATTTCTGCAATCATTCCCTCTAATAAAATCGGACACATGCATTACATATTTTATGGGTTACTTTTACATCCAACTCCTACATCAGTGAGAGCTGGCTTTGGGCCTGATCACGACTTTGGCGGTAACGCCGGTGGCATTACCGCGGATGTATTAGCCCTACCGCCGAACTCCCCGGCGCTAAAAGCGCTGGATCAGGAGTTTGGCGGTAATGTTAATCCCCATTCCCCATTGAGCCCATTCGGGAGTGCCCCATTCCCCATTGGACTCAATGGGGAATTTTCACGCTCTTACCACCGGCGGATTTCCCGCCGGCGGTAATAGTGGGAATTTGCAGTGGATTTCCCCCCAGCTCAGAGCTGGGGCGAAATCTGCCGAAGTCCTGATTTGGCAGACCTTTAAATCCAGCGGTAATAGCGCTACTGCTGGATTTAAGGATTACCGCCAAAGTCGTGATCAGGCCCTTTGTCTTTTTGTGGAATTTTGTCAATTTTAATCATAAAGGTTTGGCCTAGCAATTCCTAATTCGGTACATATCTGTGCAATCACCCCTAGAACACGGGTATACAATATTAAATTTGCAGCATTAATAGTCTTGGCGCAATTAGTCTTTTGGCGTAACTTCAGTTCCTTACACAGTAAGAACTCCTACCAAATCTTCAAATGTCTATCAAAAATTCAGATTTCAATGGATGTACTTTCTCTTCCTTTACTTATTTTTGCCGCCAAGTTAAATGTCATGAAGTTCTGTGGCAAAATAAGCAAATTAACTCCAAAATCACAAAAAACATTTTTTCTTTCTTCACAAGTGAGCAAATGGCCAGTCCTTTGAAGTTCACTGAGAAGCCTCTTCCACATCCTGCCCCTCCTCTGGGGGGATGGGTGTCAAAGCCTTCTATTGTCTGTGCCTGAAGCAAAGAAAAATATCTAATGAGGGCCTTTGTTCTGAGTATGCAAGGCCTCCCCATAGCAATTAGGCCTTCCTGCCAGCAGTGAAATGTCAACCTGAAGTGTCACCCTTTCCCAGGCTAAGGACTGTCAAAGCAAAATTGTAGTTTTTTTTAAACAGTTAATCAACTCAAGACTGGGTTAATTTTAAGATTCACCTACATCTTTCCTTAAAACAGATAAATTGAACACATTTTATCGGTGGATTTTTACATTAGCAATCCTTAATCATTCTGAAAGAATTAAACCTTTAAACCAAAACATGCTTTTAAACAGGCGATTTTGCACTTTCTTCAGGGAAAAAGCACATTTAAACTTAGTCTTTTACATCAGATTTTCCTCTGCAGCACACATTTAATTCAGCATTATTTCTGTCCTTGAGTGCTGGTATTTGCTTGCAGTCTGTATGTATGTATCCAGCCTTTGCTTGGAGTTCTCTCTGTAAAGCTGATATTGTTACATGTTGCCCTTTAGCCGCATTTTACCTGTGGAACTGAAAACAAATACTGCTGGGCTGCCTTCTTCATGAAATACATTTCTTAGTCAGTCAATGAGGGCCGGCTCCTTTGAGCCAACTGTATGATCTGTAACCCTTTTAATCTCAAGGATTCATTGGAAAATAAATGGATCTAGCACCAAAACAGCACTTTGAAAGTTGCAAAGCTACATTTTTAAAGGCATTTTCATTTTTTAGCCCATTTCTGCTGCCTTGCTCCATGTTGAATGTAACAGGACCCACTGGCATGCTCCTGCAGTGAGAATTCCCCCCCCCACTTTGACTGTATGAGGCAGAGGTGCAGCCTTTCCTTGGTTGTGACCAAAACGCAGTTTTGCAGATTATTGCGTGCACAGGGGTTATCGCATCAATTTTTGGCTGTTTCTTTCCCCATTTGTAAATTTATGTAGTGGGGTCAAAATATCCTACATAAGCCCCCACCTCTCATGGGGAAGTCGGGCATGTGGGATTTTTCTTTCTGTCCATGTGAAGAACTTCAGTTTATTCAGGTGTAGGTTCTCCTCCCGTCAGCGATTGATGCGACACGCTCTCCTCGCCGGCTCTGGTTGGAATAGGAACGATACCCACATCTTCTCCCATGCTTTCTTTTCCAGTGTGGAGTGAAACTCCTGATCTCTTTGGTTTTTCCTCCCGGGTCACCAGGTCGCTGAGGAGGTCCTCCTTGGTGATGAGGTATACTTAGTGTCAATACTAGAAAACAGAACATAACCCAGTTACGAAAATATTCCCACTACTGCTCCAATGGGGATTTCAGCAGTGGGATAGACGCATACATTCAGTGACAATTTACAATATCCCCGGATGTATTTAATGCCAATTCAACAAGTTCCTAGGTTTCCAAATTCTCTCCCCCTGGATTTCTGTAGGCTCTTCTATTTGCCGCAAAATATGCCTGGGATGGCAACTCTTTAGCTGGTTACGTGGACCCAATTGTCTTTCCCTTCTGTCAAATTTCCCTTGGGATGTGGATTCTGCAGGCGACTAGTTAGATTTTGTCCACAATTTCAAAAGGTCCCCACCAGCTGGGCAAAAATGTGCACTCCTTTGCCTGGTTCCTTTAGAAATTGTACAAGTAGACCCTGTCTCCTACTTGATATATTTTTTTGGTTGTCTTAAGGTCATAGTGAGTCTTCATACTGTCTGCAGATCTTTCTAGATTCCGCTGAGAATGCGCAAAAGCATGTTGAAGGTGTTCTCTCAGATTCTCAACATACTCATGAGTTGTGGAGGCATTTATCAAGGTCTGCTCTTGGGTTCTATAGAGCAGATGCTGGGGTAGCACCATCCTTCATCCAGTCATCAGCTCAAATGGAGACATTTTTGTTGCAGGAGAGGGGATAGATCTGATGGCCATCAGGACAAGGGGTAATTGAATATCCCAGCTTGGCCCGGGTATGCCACAAACTTTTTTAAGATGCTCACAATGGTTTTATTGTACCTCTCAACTTCACCACTAGTGGACTGGTGGTATGCAATGTGTAGTTTCCTTTTTACCCCAAGTATCTCCCACATCTTTGTCATCACCTCGCTGGTGTAGTGACTACTTCGGTCTGACTCAATCCTTTGGGGTAGTCCAAAACGTGAGAAGATGTGATTGATCATCAGGGCAGCTGCTGTTTCTGCTTTGCAATTTGGGGCTGGGAGACATTCCACCCATTTAGCAAACAAGCATGTTACGGTAAACATGTACTTGTTCCCCCTAGAGGAGCGAATCACGGGCCGGATGAAATCTACTCGTAAATCTGACCAAGGCAGTGTCAACCCCCTATTTTGGAGGGGAGCACAGTGTGTGAGTGATGTTGGCTGAATTGTGCACACACAAGACAACCCTTCAAGTATTGGCCGAGGTCCTGCCCAATGTGTGGCCAGTATGCAAACTCTCGCAAGATTTCTAATGTAGTATGAAACCCCGGTGACCGACTGTGGCCGCATCATGGGCATGAATTATCATCAGGCTTCGGAATGAGGTAGGGACCACCTACTGGTCAAAGCCAGAGATGGATCTCCTCATCAACAAACTGTCTTGGATTCAAAACATTTTTGGACATTTCATCAACACTCTGAGGTCCTCCTTCCCAATGCAATCGGTGTCCGTCAGGGGAAAGTTCTCAGGATCCTCTATGTGTTGATAAAACTTACCAATGATTGGATCCCCTTTTTGATTAAATCAGAATCTGGGGTCTCCTTACTTCATTGGGAAGTTGAGAGTTTACTGTGAGCATTTGTCTGCGACCTAGTGATAGCAGTGACCTGGATTTCTCCCAACAGGGACTCGATCTCAAAGAGATCCCCTTGAATGGCTTTGGTTTTGGCAAGTTGATCAGCTAGGTCATTTCCAGTTTTGTCTGGTCCCTCTACTTTGGAATGACCCTTGATCTTTTTCCAGGAGATGGTCATCCAACTAGAGGTGACCAGATCATCAATATTTTGTATTCATTGTATTCATGTTCCATGTTTTAGTGGTTTGTTGTTAGCACATAGCATGCCTCTGGTCTTCCAATTGACCAGGTGCTACAGGAAATCATTCTGGACATAATCTGAATCAGTGATTATGACCAGTTCGTGGAGTTGGTGTTGGACAGCAGTGAGGATGGCTTGATGAACTGCCATCAGCTCTGCACCTGACTACTATGGGGACCAATTGTGTACCCAGCTGAGGGTTCCGGGGCAACATTCAACCAGGCATTCCCCACGCCAGCCACTAGTTATTTTTCCCCATTGTTGTCAACATGGTAGGAGCACCCATCCACATAGACAGTGGGCATTCCCTCACACTTGTCTTCTTCATAGACTTTGTGCAGGGAATTCAGGTGGGAATTCACATACGCCTCCATGCTGTCCTGGATTTTAAGACTTTTGTCCTTGAGACAGTTTTCTCTGGCACAATCATGCAAGTCAGCCAGACCTTGCGTGAGGGGGCTCTTCTTCTTTTGGCCATATCTGACCTCCACAGGAAAGCCTTGCATTCACAGAAATGCATTGACAGAATCCAGGAAGTAATTCAGGAATTACTCACATTTCCGGCCCGGATTCTGTCACTTTGAAGATATTGCAGAGGCTGGTGTGGAGTCTCGACTATGATGTGGATGAATCGGCGGTAATTTTTCAATGCCCACACCGTTGCCAGGAATGCCTTCTCACAATCGTTGAATTTTTCCTCCACAGAGGATAAAGTCTTACTTGCATAGGAGATGACTTTATTGACCTTGTCATGCTTTTGTTATAATACTGAGGTCAAGCATGTACTTGAGAACCCTGTCTCCAAGAAGAACTCCTTGTTTTTGACAGGGTAAGCTAGACAATTCGCTTGTTAGAGGCTTATTTTGAGTTGCTTTACTCCCTCGGCTTGTTCTGGACCCCACTCCCACTTGACCCCCCCTTTCAACAGATGGATCAGGGGTCTTGTGATCTCTGTGTAATCCTCACTGAACTTTCTACTGTAATTAGTCAGTCCAAGGAGGCTCCTTAGCTCACACAGAGTTGTGGGGTCTTTTAGTTTCAGGAATGCTTCCACTTTCTTTTCCTGGGGACAGAGACCCTCAGGAGTTCTCTCATGCCCCAAGAAATGGACACAGGTCCTGCACCACTGTGCCTTTTGGAAAGATAGTTTTGCTCCGGCAGCCCTCAACTGTGTCAGGACATAACATATCTCCGCTATGTGTTCCTCCACAGTTCAGCTTTTGAGAAGAACATCATCTACATAGGCCAGGTTACCCCTTTCACCCAAGTCGGGCATGGTATTGTGTAAGAAGATATTAAATTAATTGCCGGAGTTGATGTATCCAAACGGAGTCCGGGTCCAGGTGTGCTGCTGCCCCCGAAGGTAAAGGCTAGCTTGTATTGGTCCTACCTACTGACAGGAACAGTCCAGTACCAATTGGTCAGATCAATGGCAGTGTATACCTTTGACCCCTGGATCTGGGCCAGCCCTTGGTCAATGTAGGGAAGAGGCCATCGGGACGTTTGGACCCGTTTGTTTAGCTCCCTCAAGTCAGCACAGAGTCTCCATTGGCCATTTGGTTTTAAAATCCCCAGCACTGGATTATTAAAGGTGCTTTGGACTGACTAAATATCCCACGGGACTCAAGGTTTTTAATTATTTCTGTGAGGGACTCCATGGATGCGAGGGGCAAGCAGTATTGCTTCACAAACACTGGAGTCATACCAGGGTCTGTGGGAATTGTTGTTGTATGGATTTCAGTGCGACCACAGTCATACGAGTCCACCGCAAAGAGGTCCTGAAAATCTAAGAAAACTTGTTTCATCTTTTGCTTTTGCTCCAGAGTCAAACAGGTATCAGCTAGGTTGACTATCTCTTCAACCATCTGCCTGAAGCCTGAAAGACTTCTGGTTTGGCTGTCTGAGTGGCATCCTCCAGCTGGGTGGAGATGTCCCTGGTTAAAGTATTGACCTGGACAGAGGGTTACAGGCAGGGAAGGCAGCCCTTGTTGACTTGGAAGATCACCTCATCCCTCCTGAAGTCACAGATCACCTCTCCCTTCCATAAGGGCAGGAAGAGTACACCAGTAAATTTCCCCCCATGCCGGGTGAAGATCCTGTCTGGTGTTGTGTCATTGTCACTATCACTGTCAAAACAGTCATTGGGGATTGGTCCTATCAGTTCATTACCTAAATCTAGGGAAAAATGTTGGTCATCAACTGCCATTTCAATAATGGTGCCTGCACCCAGAGTGATACTCCTAAGGTAGCTGTTATCCACCTCTATTGGAATGGTGTTGTGCTCTATATTGACTAATGGTGTTGGGTTTAAACCCCAACCCTTTTTGTTGGAGATGGGCGTTGAGGTGAACATATGCATCAGGATTTTGCCGTTTCTGTCCTTTCTTCATTTTTACTTTAAGTAGGACTAGTCGTCTCCGTCCTAGAATGGTGACTTCCTCTCCAATTTGAACAACTTCAACTGCATAAGGCAGATATTGAGCTGTCCGAAATGCTTTTTCTGAATCATCAAAGTCCATGGGGTTACCCCCTAATAGGCACCAGGCTCTGAAGTTTATCAGGTCCAGACTAATGGCAAATAATGCCTAAATAAAATGCAGCAGCGACATCTTGCACGACCCAACAGTTATGTACTATGCTTTTGTTGCCTATAGAAATTTTGAGCATACACCTGCTAGGAAGGAGATGTTTGGAATTGGGAGTTTTCAGGTCCATTTCCCATTTGTCTATCAATTTAAATGTGGGAATGGCTGGATCTTTTGGGAGTTTGTGGAACATGGCTTTGCTGATGAAGCTCTTACCGTCATTCACGCACACTCGGGCGAGAACAGAGTCCTTGCCCTCATTTAACTGAATAGGGATAAACAACTGTTCTCTAAACTTCTGAATGTCAGCTAAACCTTGAGCTGGTTTCTCATCATTTTGGAATATTCAAGTGGGATTTTCTGATTGTGAATTAGTATAGATTTTCAGAGTATTTCCTTCCAGTATGGAATGCCACTTGAAACTGGATGGAAGGTTGATTTTCAAAAATAGAGAGGAATTCCCATCACCAGTTTGTTGTCCTACTGCAATTACTGTCACATCAGGGATTTGGTTGTTTTTAAAATGGAACTCAATGTGATCCTATTTTTGCTCATCCATGTGGCATGTACCATTTGAGCTAACATGCTTAACACTATGTTTTAATTTTATAGGTCGGTTAGTCTTCTTTACACAGTCTATTAGGGGAGACAATCTACGCAGGATGTCATTCCCTAGTAAACATGGTGTGCCCTCCGGAGTCACGATTATGACCGGGTGTTTCACCTTGTGTCGCCCAATTTTAATTTCCAAATCCTTAATCCCCTCAACAGGAATTGCATTCCCATTGAAGTTCAGAAGTTGTCCAGGAAGAGGGTGAGAGGGATTTGGTATCTCTCCCTACTTCCTGAATTCAGTTGATTAAAGGCTCTCTTTGACAGGAGAGTGGCTTGGGATCCAGTGTCCACCAGTGCCAAAAATGTACATTACCCCTGTACTTGGACCGGGGCATAAAATCTTCCCTCCTTCTCCTCAAGGGGGCAAAGATAATGTGCATTTTGGGCTAGTTGGTGGGTTCGTTTCTTGACACAGGGGTAGTTTGGACAGGATTCTGTGTGGGAGGTTGGGGATCTGTAAGAAAAATATGGCAGTTGGATATTGAGGGAGTTTTAGGCTCCCCTGGTTGTGATTCTGGGCCACCCCCCCTTTTTGGAGGCAGTCCCCAGAGTAGGTTTGGGCAAGGTGGTTCTCTGCATAATCATTCTGGGGTTCAATGGTGGGCGATCCTAACACAGTCCCCACATTCACCCAGTCTTCATTAGGATCTCTCGGGACCCATTTTTCTTTGGGAGGAGTTCCCCCATCCCTGAAGGAGAAGATCTTTTTCCCAGAGACCTCTGAGGACCCCTCTCCTTCAAATTGGCAAACACTAACCTCCTCCACAAACTGGGTCTTCTTAGGTCCCTTATTTCTCCTACCCGCCTCTGTTCCTTGGGTTGCAGACTTTCAGGGGCAGGAGATTTTGGTTTTGGTTCCTGGGTTTCCAGTGGTTTTTCACAAGTAGGGAAGGAAGCTTCCTCTAAGGCTTTACACTCCCCTTCCCCCGTGCCTCCTCCTTTGGAACCAATGAGTTATCAGGGTTCTTTCCCTGTCATTGTTCCGGAGCACCAGGCCCTTGTTTTGTGGAGTTCTGAGCCGCCATGTTCATCTGAGGGTACTGCTGAGCCCTCAACATGTGACCCAGATCATGGGACATGTTCTGGACCTGACACTCCATTTGGGACACCCGCTCTGGCTGGTACGGGTGCTTCTGGTCCATCCTAGGTGGATCACAGGAAGGGAACCTGTCCCTTCTCCCCTAATACCTTAGGTTTGGATAGTTTGGGTGTCCCCTCCACCCTTGGCCTCCCCTCTCCCGGATTCGGCTGTCTGGGCTCAGGAAAGTAGGGAAAGAAAGGAGGGTTGTTTTGTGCATTGAAGTTCTGAGGATACAGAGGAAAGAAGCTCAACCCGGCATTTGGGGGATTATTGCCCTCCTGGAGAAAGGTAGGAGGGAAGCTTCCTGGGTTGGTACCTACCTGGTTGGATTGCCCACCTTGGGCTGGGAGAGTGCACACATACCCCAGGATGGGTTTGTTGCCTTTGCATCGCTGGCTAATATAATCAGGGGAGTTAGGGGTCCCATTTGTGGAATTACCTTTCTGTCTACCTGTTTGGGATTGGCCCGAGGGCCTTCCGGTTCTTTGGCTGGAAGGATTCTTTGTAGGTATATTATTAGGCCCCCTATCTCCAGATCTAAAATAGGTGCAACCTTCACCTCTGCCACCTTAGCAGCAGCAGGGGTGTTGGCTGGTTTGGGGTTTTTATTGGTGTTTTTATTCTCTACAGGTTTCTGCACCTCATAAATACGGGTCGCCTGTTCTATGACCCAGTCCAGTGATCTCTTCTTGTGAAAGTCCATCACCAGCTGGGTCATGATGTATTTGGGGAGTGCATGGAAAAAGGTGGTAATGAATTCCCTTCTGTATGTGCGCATCCTCCTGGTGGTCTACGCAAAGGCAGGTTTAAGTTCTTGCACAAATTCTTGTGGGGCCTGGTCTTCCCTACACTGCAGACTGTAGGCCGCCTTGCGGGCCTCTTGGGGATTTCTATGAACAGAAAAGTGTTTCAAGATGGCTGCCCTGTAGGTGGACCATCTTGAGTGGTTCTGATCCTCCAGCCCCGCAAAGAAGCTGGAGTACTCAGGGGAGAATGTCCATTTCACATATTGGATGCAACTCTATCTTTCAGATGAAAAGTATCCATCATCTGTTTGTATAATTCCATGTGTTCCCAGACTGAATACTTAGCATTTTTGTGATAGGGAGTTATAAGACTCCTAATGGCCTTAATCTGCTTCAGTGGATCTTTTTCTATAGCCGTCTTGATTTTTTTGGCCTTTTTGGTCTTTGTCACCCATGTCCACTCATCCTCTGACTCAGAGGCACTAATACTGGAGGTGGCTATCTGATCCTCTAGGCTTTCCCTGATTCTGCGAGCTTGAGAAGGGCTTGCAGAATGTGGTGGCCTAGTTCCATGATACCTGTGGCACTCAGAACAGTCTTCTGACTCTCCCCTGCTTCCAGGATTGGCGGAGTCCCCCACCCCCCACTGCCCTAGCTGGGAAAAGGTCTTTAGGATACTCTTTTTTGGCTTCATTTCCTGGTGTTCCCCACCAAATTTAACCAACTAATCTTTTGGTAGCCGGTATTTTTGAGGATCCAGTTCGCTGACTCTCCCCTCATCTGAGTCCTCCTGGTCAGCGATATTAGCCCTAACATTTGGGGATCTGTACAGAGACGATCCTGCATCCATTTCTGGGAGGCGCTGGTCTGTCAGCCCCATTTTACTACTTCTGTTGAAGTCTACCATCCGCATGGCCCCAGGTTCATATGAGTCAGTGGACATGAAGGTGGCAGAGTTCATTGCATTGAAGGGGTTAGAGTCCTTGATGTGAGGATCAGGGGTTTGTCTGTCCCTCACTATCTCTTCTCTTCAGTCCCTATTCCCCGGTGATATGACAAAATCCGACTCTTTTGTTTCTCTATCAGGGGGCCCTACTGGTCTCAATAATTCACTCTTGGGTGGCTATCTGTTTGCAGAGCACATCATTATTTTCACAGAGAGCCTCATTGTCTCTCTGTGCTTCCTGTCTGGTTTGGAAATACTGGGCCAATTCTGCTGCAGGAGATTTACCGCCTGAGTTTGAGCATCATTGATCTGGTTGTTCTTTTCCAGAGCATCCTCCACCCACCTGGTGTGCTCTAATAGCTTCTCATATTCTGTTTTTACTTCCTGGAGATCCTGGAGGGCCAGATCTCTTTCCTCTAGCTTGGTTTTTAATTGACTTACTTCCTGGCCTAAGGCATCATTCTCCTGACCTAGGGTGCCCCTCTGTACAGCCAGGTCATTCCTTTGTTTTTTAAATGCATTGGACTTCTTGTACAGACTCTGTTAAAAGTTAATTGCTGCTCCAGTTTCTGTTGACTCTGTTGGAGAGAGTCCACCCTTTCCAGACCCTTCTCTTTTAGTGCCTGTGATTGGGGGTCTTGCTCTACCTTCTCTTGTTGTAGGAGAGCCATGTCTTCTTTTAGTTTTGAAAGATACTGCCTAGCTTCTGTCTCTGATTCTTGGCTCTTCTGTAGCTTTTGCTCTGCAGAGTCCAGATCAGTCTGGATTCCTTCTAGTGCTTCCACTTGAATCTTTGCCAGAACTATGTTTTCTGCATGCTTTTCCTGCATTACTCCTATGTGGAGGTACAGGTAGGCCGCTATTTTTGCAATTTTACTCTGCTCCTCTTTCGCTTTTAGGGCCATGTACAGTTTACTAAGAGCTTGGTGTAATGGGCCCTTGTCCTGCCATGTATCCAGGTCCATGGCAGTGACCTGTTCTTTGATTTCCTGCAGCCAATTCTATTCATTCTGTTCTAGCCACTCACCACTGACAAACAGTTTGTGCATGAGGTGTTCCCTAGCCATATTGATTTCTACTGGGATTGTCATTTTGGAACTATCAATTTCTTTCTGACTTATTTTAGGTTGAATTTACTTTCACAAACAGGCCTGATTTTGGAGTATTTATTTTGAGAGGTGCTTGTACAGTGCAGCACAGTACACCAACCAAACAAGGTGTCTGCACCCTGCAGGCTAGTATGCTGTGTTAGACTGTCACGGGTGGTAACTCGAACTCAGAATCATGGCATGAGGCCCCTAATACACCCGGGTCTCGCCTAGCATGTAATGCACAGATGAAATACTTATTTTTTGTGACTATAGGTTCAATATTCTGAGTGATATACCACTCATATCACATCCTTCTCAAAATACTCCCCAGATCTCACTGAACCAGCAATCAGGCTGGTTGGTGAAGGTGCTATTTATTTCTTTATTTATTTAAAATGCAAATCAAATACAAGTTTTAATATATGGGGCAGCAATCACCAATATGGTGACAATACAAATCAGAAAATAAATAAGGCAATTGAATTCACTTGTGAGCAGCACAGAAGATAAAACACAGAGAAAAGAACAGTTTTGGTTTGTGAAAAGATAGCGCTTAGGTTAAGATGTCCCCCTGCAAAGTTCTTAATTGACAAATGAGCAATTCTACACAGATGTAAGTAAGCAGCAGGTAGGTATTCAGGAATGAAGAACAGTGTACAGGGTTTGAATGTAATCTTCCCTCCCCAAACAAGAGAGAAACACGTTTTTTGAAATTTACACTTTTAAAGTGACAGTTGAAAATGGCTTAGAAAAACAATGAAAACATACTGTTTTGGGAGGCGGTTTGGTTGTGGATGTAGCTACAAGTCTTAGGTTTAACTCAGAGTTGAAATTAAGTCTCTATCTATAAAATTGAGGAAGACATGCAAGTTTGAATGAGAGGTGTTTTTGAGAAAATAAACAAAGAAAAACAGAAAATCGGTTTTAAAATGACAGGTTGTTTTTACTTAAACTATTTTAATGCTAAGAAAAAGAAGAATGCCACCTCTGAATCTCCACAGTTACGCACAGCCAATTGTAACCCTTCACGTGGCAGATACTCCATTTCCTTTATGGGAATTAGTTTATTTAATCCAAATAACTAATGGCTTATGTTCAAGAGAAACAAAAATGAGAGAAAATCAGCGCTAACACTAGAGATTACAAACAGGGTTGCAAGAATGGTTCTGACACTATTAGAGGTTCTTAGGTGAAATATGGGATAGGTTGAGAGATGGTGATAGGACAAGGTAAGCCAAGATATGCTATGGTGTACTATGATTCCTATTTATTCTTACAGTTCACTTTATATTAATATTTGGACCGTCAGATTCTGGTCATCAAGCATCGGGTCTACAGACAGCAGGACACTTCTGCTGGGATGGTCAGCTGGGCGGTTCTGGTCAATTGGACTGGCACCTCAGGCTGGATTGGATTGGACCTTCTGGTCACTGGACACTGTAGAACAGCGGAATGGCGAGTTTCAGCAGGCAAGCATGAAGGGTAGCAAGCCAGACTGGATCAGAATTATTTCTCTTATTAAGTTTTGGGATGGCTTCAGGATTTGGGCCTAGCTGAGAAAGAGTTCAGCAATTGCTGAGGCCTTGGTTTTGCAAAGAAATCTGGAATCAGTAGCAAGATGAAGAATTCAGGAACAGGATGAAGAGTTCTGGAACAGAGCATCACACAGAAATCAGGATGTAGTCAGGAATCAGTGTGTGTCTGGGTGTTGTGAGGTTCCTTTATTTATCATGCCAAGTGACATCACTCAGTTTATGGTAGGGGCAGACTTACAGCCCACACCACCATGGCTATGATTGGTCACAGGCACTTGCCTTTTTCTGGTTGGAAGACAGAAAGGGTTGTCATATTTATGATGTGCCTTGGGAAACACCCACAATTATTTGGACCAAAATTGAACTTTTCCACAAATACACATTTCTACATTTCTACATTCATGCCCTCTAATAAAATCGGACAGATGCATTACATATTTTATGGGTTACATTTACATCCAACTCCTACTTTAGTGAGAACTGGCTTTGTCTTTCTGTGGAATTGTGTCAATTTTAATCATAAAGGTTTGGCCTAACAATTCCTAATTCGGTACATATCTTTGCAATCACCCCTAGAACACGGGTATACAATATTAAAATTGCAGCATTAATGGTCTTAGGGCAATTAGTCTTTTGGTGTAACTTCAGTTCCTTACACAAAATGAACAAATGTCTATCAAAAATTCAGATTTCAATGGATGTACTTTTCCTTCCTTTACTTATTTTTGTCGTTAAATGTCATGAAGTTATGTGGCAAAATAAGCAAATTAACTCCAAAATCACAAGTCAGGTTTTTTTTCTTTCTTCACAAGTGAGCAAATGGCCAGTCCTTTGAAGTTCACTGAGCAGCCTCCTCCACATCCTGCCCCTCCTCTCGGAGGATGGGTGTCCCAGCCTTCTATTGTCTGTGCCTGAAGCAAAGATGAAAGTCTAATGAGGGCCTTTGTTCTAAGTATGCAAGGCCTCCCCATAGCAATAAGTCCTTCCTGCCAGCAGTGAAATGTCAGCCTGAAGTGTCACCCTTTCCCAGGCTGAGGACTGTCAAAGCAGAATTGTAGTTTTTTAAAAAAAATAGTTAATCAACTTAAGACTGGGTTAACGTTAAGATTCACCTACATCTTTCATTAAAACAGCTAAATTGAACAGTTTATTGGTGGATTTTTACATTAGCAATCCTTAATTATTCTGAAAGAATTAAAACTTTAAACCAAAACATGCGTTTAAACAGGCGATTTTGCACTTTCTTCAGGGAAAAAGCACATTTAAACTTAGTCTTTTACATCAGATTTTCCTCTGTAGCACACATTTAATTCAGCATTATTTCTGTCCTTGAATGCTGAGATTTGTTTGAAGTCTGTATGTACGTATCCAGCCTTTGCTTGGAGTTCTCTCTACACAGCTGAAATTGTTACATGTTGCATTTTTAGCCGCATTTTGCCTGTGGGACTGAAAACAAATGTTGCTGGGCTGCCTTTTTCATGAAATACATTTCTTAGCTGCTGTCAGTCAATGAGGGCTGGCTCCTTTGAGCAACCTGGATGATTTGTAACCCTTTTACTCTCAAGGATTCACTGGAAAATAAATGAAACTAGCGCCAAAACAGCACTTTGAAGGTTGCAAAGCTACATTTTAAAAGGTATTTTCATTTTGTAGCCCATTTCTGCTGCCTTGCTCCATGTAGAATGTAACAGGACCCACTGGCATGCTCCTGCAGTGAGAATTCTGTATTCACCCCCACTTTGACTCTATGTGGCAGGGGTGCAGCCTTTCCTTGGTTGTGACCCAAATGCAGTTTTGCAGATTTTTACGCACAGGGGTTAGCTCATCCATTTTTGGTTGTTTCTTTCCCCATTTGTAAATTGATGCAGTGGGATATATTGGAATGGGTCAAAATATCCCACAGACATTTTCGATGCCTCTATCCGATGCAATAACCGGAGTGGAAAGACCAACAGAGAGCCAAACTCTTTTTTCCAGTTCCGCCATTACTGCAGGTGCGAGGATTAAAATGTCAGACGGCGGGCCTTTTCTGCCATCTGGTACCCATAGTGAAAGTGGGCCTCATTACAACCCTGGCATGAACAGTGCCGGTAAGGTACAGGCACCACCCATACCGGTCCACAACATTACGAGTTTGCTCGTGAGTGGCGGTATGTACGTCTGGTCTGGCCAGACGTGCATACCGGCACCCGTGAGCAGACCAGGATACTAACAATGGACCAGTCATTAACGGGTCCATTGTTAGCATCCTCCCCATTCCTATTGAGCCCTATTGGGGCTCAATGGGAATGGGGATGTACCGGGTCCCGAAAATGGGAATTACTGGGCCCGCAAAAGTCAGAATGGCCCAGTAATTCCCTTTTTTCCAGACCCAGACCCGGACCGAGTTTGGAGGTAGCCATGGCGGTAATGACGGCATGGCTACCTCCAAACTCATAATGAGGCCCAATGTATAAATTGTCACGCATGCTCAAAAAGTTTATTGGCGGTGAGATTGCAAAATCAAAGGCCTTTTTGAGACAAAAAGAATTCGGGTCCTCCATCAAACCCAGAGGAGGGTGTATTTCGGGAATGCATATGTGAAAAAGCCACCTCATGGCAGATGGTATTTTCTGCAGGTGGTTAAGTGGTGATGCTCATAATAGAGTTGGCTTGGTTTAATTGCACATCAGATGAGTCCGTTTCTTTGTTTGGAGTATTTTGATCAGGCATTGTGCTAGGTCCACTCAACATCCAAGATGCGAGCATAACAGAGAGCTTTTGGTCTAGCACTTTACAAATCAGTCCACTTCGTAGGTTACTGGCCATGATCACTAAATATTCTGTGGAAGCACAGGAAAATGCAATGTCAAATAAGATGAAATGAGATGGAATTCACTTATTGTACTAGAGCCTCCTTATAAATTAGAGGTGCATGGAAAGCCTCTGTTAATCACCATTCAAACATCCCGGCATGGTGATGTAAGAGCAGTACAGTGATGCCTAAGCCATACATACACCGTGATTATGTTGAAAGCTTACCGTATGCATATAATAGCGCTGAGAAGTACTTGTCAATAAAGTGTTGTATCATATAAAGATGATCAGACTCAATGCTTGCCCGATAGTTACAGTGCTATTTTAAACCATAAAAAGTAACTGTAGTGAAATTATACAAATTAGACAAATCCGAGTGCTCACCAGCACATCCGCATAAGTACCTGCCTTACTTGTGGTGGTGCTTTGGAGTACGCGATGGGCAGTGTATGAGTCAATACACAATTCTCAATGTTTCTGACCCCTCAAGGGTTGTATGCGTGCAAACACCCGCTATCAGTGCCCAGATAACAGGATAAACCTGCACAGCAGACAGCAACTTTCAGCATACAACAAATGCTAACACGGGGCACTACTGCCCCAGGCCCAGCCTAGCAGCACAACAGTGCTGCACTTACGAGTACTTCCAGATGCGCGTGCACCATACTCTTTGAGGAAGTGCCTGGATGTAGGGGGCGGGGCCAGGGACGCACTGCAGCATGGTAATTGAAGTCCTTAATGGCGTTTTGCCATGAAATGGGAGCTCAGCGCTTCTTCTCCAGCATATACGTTTGGAGATGCCGATCTCAATTCAGTGTTGAGTTTCCCATGGGGCACAGCACAGTAAGGCAACAGTCTCAGCACAACAGCACTGTATTCATGAGCACTTCGGGATGCGCTCTCTTCACGGTCTGCTGCAGGATGACAGGCTGGACCTCAAAAGCCCCTTTCCTTACGGAGCGCACTGTGCACAGTGTTTTTTGGAAGGTACCAGCAGAGCAGTTTATTTTGGATCCCGCAACTTGACTTGGGAGGCTTTCTTCACTGTCTGTTGCAGGAGGAGGAGCTGGACTTCAAAAGCCCCTTTCCGCGCAGAGCGTGCAGTTTGTTTTGGTGTTCTGGTGTGGAGGTCGATGTCGGCCAAATGTGTGACAGTGAGATCGAGCAGGGACAGTAATTGAAACTGCTTCTCTGTTTTGAACAGTGATGAGCTTAGGGCCCTTTAGGAGTATGCATGCAATGGATGGTATCACACAGAATAAGTCTGAGTCCAAATAACCGAACCAACTCAGGCAGATGGCAAAGTACTATTTTATTAATTATTATCTAAAACAGGGAGTTACAACGCACATCGAAGGATGTACACTCGATTTCTCTCAGCAATCTTTTCACAAAACAAAGATTATATATCAATATATTTGTCAGAGGTGACGTCATACTACGTGGCAAATAATGAATAACCTACTAGGTATCGGGGTTGGCTTAAGGGGAACATCTAAGTATATTATCTATAGGAACTAGGATTGGAATTGGCTGTCGACTGTCAGGTGGACAACATATGTCTCCCTCTAAAACATGTAATCTTCAGAAACATTAGATACACGTTTTCTCATTGGTTTTCAAACTATAAAGTTGTTATATGGACTACTACAATTGGTTGACACATTTGTGCTATGTCTGGAACATTCGGTTCACTTAGCAGCACGTAAGCACATACCCAGGTGCAAGGAGATAAGGCATGACACTACCACCAGACCCAATTAGCCCAGCATTTCTCATCACCCATGCCTTCTGCCATGAAGATTGTCTTTGAACTTGGCCTTGCAGAAGTATCCTTGTCTTCAGAATACATGCTAGTGCGGGCCCTCACTATCCTGTTCTTGGACTCTAAGTCCGAACTCTATTTTCATCCTTGGCTCACATGACAGGAGACTACAATTTTGTGCATTTTATAGGTTTTAAATGTCTTAAATGAATAAAACTTGGCACTCTTGGTGTTCTTTCTTTGCACCTTAACAAGGGATGATTCATCCTTCGCACATTGCCTCTTTTCCAGAATAGCCGACCTTGGCTGCTTCAGTCTTGACTCCAGGCCAGACAACCTCGCCATGCAGCCCCACGATTCATCTTATTCTTGCTATGACATAGTTTTCTCTTCCTTCTTCATGGCTCCTAGCTCACTAAATTCATCATGCTGATGTCCAGCTTCTATACAATGGCGGCTTCAAGTGCATTCTATTCACTACGTATAGCCAGCTTCTATGATTACTTAGTCTACTTGAATTTTAGCATCTATACAATTATTGATTCTCTACAGCACTTTGTGCACGTGTAATCTGCTTTTTTGTATTTAAAAGTTCACTTGATTCTTTATGTCGTCATTAGTTTCTAAGTGATCCAGACATCATCGTCAGCCAGTATCTCAGGACGTCGTACATGTCTCTTGTGACATCTCTAACTTCTTTCTTTGCTGTTTTTCATATTCCTTCAGGGAGTTCCTCCCTTAGGTTGTCATCACTTCGGGGATACATTTGGTAGGGTTGTCTCAACGTGTATCTTCTTTCGAATACAAGTTGCGGTATTGGCACAACTGCTGGTGTTAAACATGGCACAATCTCAGGTCTCCAACATATGGGGGGTAGGGTGAAGGGTTTCCTGCAGAGGCATGCAGCTGCTCCTCTACGGTGAGCTTCCCCGGAATTGCTCTCGAGTGTGGGTCTCTTTTCCTGTTTGTGTTTGTTGCACATCTGAAAACTTAGTGAACATCACATTTGGCGTATGTATGACCTGCAAAGCAGTAGGTCAAAACTGCAATCAGTTGTCATGTCTCTAGAGGTGACTCCCACACTCATGCAAAGTGCCCTTGAACTGCCATTCACCTGGGGAAGGAGGCACCAGCAGGGCGATCACCACAGGCCAACGCTCAATGTCTAGTCCTGAAACTACTACTAAGATGCAACGTGGGGCTAAACAGGGCTTCTGATGACTTTACCATAAATTAACAACAAAAAAGGTGAAGTCTGCATAGCAAAAGATTGTCTGATAATTGTTTTTTTCAACCCTGTTTTGGAGCATTCTGGAAATTATCTTTTGGGTTGTGGAAGTAAGGTGGCTGTGCAAGCTCCCTTTTTGGCAACTCAATCTACTGTCATTCCTGGTTCACCTGGCTCCTTGGGCCCTCCCCACTCTTTGTGCTCTAACATATAAGGCAAAGGAAAGCTGAGCGCTTCCAATTTTAGAAAGTGAGCTGGACTCTAGTTGTCAGCACTCTCCTAACCTAATAAAGGCTATGATGCATGACTCTGGTTCAGACTCTTTATCATCTTCCTATGCTTCAACACTGGCGAGGGCACCACCCAGATGAGTTTCTGCCTTGTTAAAACAGTCAGGCCCTGGCATTACTGCCTCTGCAGGACCGAGTAATGAAAATCTCTTGTTGGAAATAAACCAGGTTCTGTGTGTCCCTATTACCCTGTATGAGAGCCTAAAAGCTGAATCTCAAGTGCATTATTCGTTGTTGGAATCATCGGGCCTCATGACAAGTTTTCCGGTCCAGAAACAAGGGTGCCGGTAAGCTCACCATCACCCTTGTTTCCAGACCAGCAAACTACTAGTTTGCCTACTGTGACCGCTGTGCCCAACAGGTTGGACCCCGCCGGGCACAGCGGTCACTGTAGGCAAGGCCGTCACGGAAGCACCGGCACTGTTAGCAATGTTGCTGGTGCTTCTGTGTCCCCACTCCCATAGAGTCCCATAGGAATGGGGATGAACACATTTACTGGTGCCTGACATCCCACCGACGGACTCATAATGAGCCAGTGGCACAGAGAAGTTGGGCGCTCGTAAATTTGTATGGGTCTGGCCGCAACTCGCCGGTAGCACCGGCAGGGTTACCGCCGGACCCGTCATGAGGTCCATTGTTATTTAGATGTAATCATATAAATATGCATACTAAATTGAAGTAATGTTTGATGCAGCCTCATTCTATGCTGCCTTTGACAACTGTTGTCTGTGACTCTCACTCAAGGAGTGAATTAATGTCAGATACATGCAAATCACCTATACTGATGCTGTGTGTAGTTAATATTCATGGTTGTAGCTCAGTTGCAATAAACAACAGTGACCACCAAGTTGAGGTCACAATCAACAGTTAGAGTTTAGGTAGGATTGAAGTGTCACTGCCTGGAACCATAGTGGATAGTTTACAAAATTAAGAAATCTTGCGCAATCCTAGCACCTCGGATGCCATGGACGAGGTGCTGAACATTTCTGAAAACAGTGTGTTGGTTCACAATGCCTTGAATGCCCCTTCCTCTCCACAATTTAAGGGTGCAAAAAAGTGCAAATCTGCTAAAGCAACTACCAATAAAGGGGAGAGCGCGGAGTTGAAATAAAAAATAGACTTTGGGGCACTGTTGAGCAGCCTGCAAGATGGCTGCCAAGCTGAGAAGCGCTTTGAGACAAATCGACACCAATCCAACACCAACGGCAAATCCTCCCTGTCCTGTGCCCTATAATCGCATGTAATTGCTGCCAGGAGTGTGAGGAATGTTTATCTCTGATGCTGTGGAGAATTGGTGCTTCGTGACCGAGACACAGCCATCCAGCTGTGGGGTCCCAGCTCTGCAGTGGGCCTCGCCTGTGTGAGCATCTGTGGAGCCCTGACGTGGACATTCTTTTTTTTTTTAATAACAAGTTTTATTGGGTTTTTGTGCATGTATACAGAACAATCAATATCCAATCAAAACAAAGAAAATAAAAGTGAAAATAAACATAAAAATAAACATAAACATAATTTGTATACATATAAATAAGGCATTGCGCATGAAAATTGAAAACTGTCTGGGCGCACATACACATCCACTACGGATAGATACACATATACAAGACCAGCTGCATAATTGTTTTGGCTACACAACCGGATGTTGGCGAGAAATTGCGTTATGTTAGGTCCTGGCTTGATGGCAAGGCTACGTGTTGCAGATCATTCGCCCAAACACTGAGTGTTCATAGTACTTGTTCCCATTTTCCCCATATTTTATCCGCCTCGCCAGGGCAGGCCCGTGCTTGATATACTCGACGTTCCATCAGGCTGACAGCATCCACGTCCGTGGACCATTGGTCATAGCTTGGGCAGATTTCTGATCCCCACAATTGTGCAATGTTTCGTTTGGCAATCCCTGCGGATGTTGAAAGCAGCAGCCTTTTCGAAGTGGGACAGTTCTCCTTCCTCTTCAATACCTAGGAGGAGAAGTTTGGAGTCATTAGGTATCGAGCGGCCCATGACCCCCGAGAGTCTTTCAATACATTGTCTGCAAAAGTATTGTATTTGCGTGCACTGCCATAGGATGTGGTAGAAGGTACCCTCTTCCTGTTTACAGCGCAGACATTTGGGATCGGTTGCTTTCCCCCAGTTATACAGTGTTTGACGCGGATAGTATATTTTGTGGAGGATCTTTAATTGGATAAGTCTGATTCTGGCCGAGATTGCTATATCCCTGGGGTGCATCAGGGCTGACATCCAAACTTCGGGGAGTATTGGGCCAACATCTCCTTCCAATTTCAGCTTCAGGCCCGTTAGCTCTGTCATGGCAAAAGCGTAAATGGCATTGTACATGGTGGAAGTGACTTTGTTTTCTACCTTGTCTACAACTATATTTCGCTCTATAGACGTGCATTCCGTCATGTCTATCATTTGGTCCCTTTGAGCTGAAAGGGCATGGTGCAGTTGCTCGTAGTTGTAGCGTTCGGTAGCTGGGAGGGCATATTGAATAGAGATCTCGGCAAATGGAATGAGCTGGTTATTCACAAATATCTGTTGTAGAGTGTGTTTATCGGCTGCGACCCAGCCGGGCCATTTTGGGAGTCTACTGAGGCCTGTGAGATGGGCGTTATTCCAGATAGGCTGGACTGGAGTGATTCTATTATCCCAGCCAATATATTTATGAGATTCTTTCCATATTTGTGCTGTCGGTGCCACTATCGAGCGCTCAGGAGGGCGACACTGTTTCCCATAGAGACTTTCGAGCGGGGACACATCATGCCTTGAGTTTATTTCCGCTTGTATATGCGGAAGTTTTGGATTGCCATGTAGAATATCATTGACTGTTGCCATTTGGGTCGCCCAGTAATAAACTTGGATGTTGGGGAGACCTATCCCCCCTTCCCAGACTGAACGTTGCAGGGTTTTGAGGGCTATCCTTGGGTGTTTCCCTCCCCACAGCAGCTTGCGTGTTGTTCCATCTATTTTACGGAATTCTTCCGTGGGGATATGGAGAGGGGCATTTTGAAGGATGTATAGGAATCGGGGTAGGGCTAACATCTTGAAGAGCGCTGCTCTGCCTAGCAGTGTCAGTGGCAGTGCCTCCCAGTGGACCACATCTTGTTCGAATTTCTTCACTAGTGGGTATAGGTTTTGGGGTATATAAGTATTAAGGGCATTGGTGATGATGATGCCTAAATACCGGAACTGTGTGAGCTCAATCCGATAGGGGGAGCCCTGGGGTGGTATACAGTCCACATCCTTCACAGGGAAGAGCACAGAGCCAGTTCACCCTGAGGCCACTAAAGGTTCCGTAATTTATTAGGATAGCAGTGACTATGGGGCTTGAGATTGCCAGGTCGCCTAAGTATATCAGGAGGTCATCCGCATAGAGGGATATCTTGTCCTCCCACTCTGAGTTCCAGCGAAAGCCTGACCATGTGTCTGTGTCCAGCAGAATGACTGCCAGTGGCTCGATTATTAGGGCAAACAGCATTGCCTAGAGGGGACATCCTTGCCTGGTGCCCTTGTCTAATTGGAAGACATGCGAGAGCCACCCATTCTCTTTCACCTCTGCCACGGTATCATTATACAGAAGCTGGACCCATTT
The DNA here is from genome assembly GCF_040938575.1 of Ambystoma mexicanum. Classification (NCBI taxonomy): domain Eukaryota; kingdom Metazoa; phylum Chordata; class Amphibia; order Caudata; family Ambystomatidae; genus Ambystoma; species Ambystoma mexicanum. The sequence continues at coordinate 890,458,104 of NC_090941.1, forward strand.
TATAAATGGTTTGCCGAAGTTCATTTTCCTCATAATTGCCCACAATGCCTCCCAGTACACTGAATCAAAGGCCTTTTTGAAGTCTATGGCCAACAATGCCGCTGACTGCTGTAGAGTGGGCACTCTCTACAAGGCCAGATGCATCCTACGGACATTTATTCTGGTTGATCTTTGGGGCATTAAGCCGCATTGGTCCAGGTGGATCAGCGCTGTGATGACCGTCAGGAGTCTGTTCGCTAGCACCTTGGCCAGTAGCTTCACTTCTGTATTGATCAGTGATATGGGCCTGTAGGAGCCGCATTCATCCAGAGGTTTGTTTTCTTTTGGGATCACGATTATCGTGGCTTTTCGGAGGTCTGGCGGGAGCACGCCTTCCAGTAGGGAGTCTTCGAACAGATTGAGTAGTTGCGTAGGTAAATCTAAATGGCTCAGGCATTTCCAAATGTCAACAGGGAAGCCGTTGGGACCTGGGGTATTGCCGGCCTGGAGTTGTGCTATGGCTGTCGAGATCTCTTCCTCTGTTATTTTGCCGTCCAGCGATTCAGCTTGTTCCATGGTGAGGAAGGGTAGATCAATCTCGTCCAATATGGAGCTATTTGGTGGATCGCTGGGAGGCGCATAGAGTCCTTCGTAGAAGTCAGCAAACCATTCTGCTATTTCTGCGTCAGTGGAGACTATTTTGGCTTCTCTTGTTTTGATGTTTTTTACTGTATGTTGACCTTCTTCACGTTTTTCTAACCGTGCAAGCATCTTGCCTGCTTTTTCCCCTGTTTCATATTATCGTGCTTTCATGGCGCTATGTGCTTTTTGGGCACAATCTAGCGACAGATTATGTAACTTTTTCTGCACCAACATTAGGGCTCTATGTGTCTGGGGGGTGTTGCTGGAGATATGTTCTGCTTCCTTAGTCACAACTTCTTTTTCGGCGTCAGTGATCAACTTGCGTTGCATCTTTTTCTTCGCAGAAGTCCATGATATGATCTCGCCTCGCAGGACTGGTTGTACACTTCCCTCAGGATGGAGGGGTCATCCGTCGAGCCTGCATTCAGCTCGAAGTAGTCGGAGGTGGCCATTTCTATTTTTTCTTGTAGCTCTGGGAACCCCAAGTAGTAGGAGTTAAGACGCCAGATGGGCGGCGGACGTGGTTTCTCCGTCTCCAGCTCCACTAGTAGTGGGGAATGATCGGATAAGAAGGATGCGTTACAGGCTTTATGAATGCTCTGGGATGGAAGAAAGAAAGAATCTATCCTGGTCATTGAGGCATGTGCTCCTGAATGGAAGGAGTACTCACGTTCTTCTCCGTGCATTCTCGCCACGTATCCCGGAGCCCCAGTGCGGATGCAAAGGCAGCAAGTCTGGTGACTGTGTTAGGGTTTCTGGTCCGCAGGTGTGTACGGTCTAAGGCATTGTTCATTACTTCATTGAAGTCTCCTCCTATTATGCATGTATCTGCCATCCCTATCGCCAGGATAGGGGTAATGTCAGCTAGCAAGGTGTTGAGGAGGGCTTGTGGGGAGTAGATTGCCGTAATCACCAGGGTTTGGTTCCATAGTGACTCTTGCAGGTGTACGTATCACCCGCCTGTGTCACGTATTACTTTTTTGATTTCAAGCGGTAGTCTCTTGTGGATCAGTATTAGCACTCCTCTCGCCCCTGTGGAGAAACCAGCATGCATCACTGTGCGGTAATTGGATCTCTGGAACAGTTTACATGTGGTTGCCGCTAGGTGCGTTTTGGTTAAGAGGGCTATATCCGAGGAATGTCTGTTTATGTATTGCAGCACTAGTCTTCTTTTGATGCTGGATCCCAGGCCATTCACATTCCAGGTTATGAGCTTTAGTTGTTTGTTATTAGGAGTCGATGCAGGTGCCATCAGGTATTTGAATGTGTGGTTCCTGGGTGCATTCCGTAGACTGCGTCTGCACCGAGGACAGTTGGACGAACCTTATTGCAGCAAATGCCTCTCGTAGTATTCTCATGTTGTCATTGTATGCTAAACATTGAAAAACTTTAACAATTCCAACTCCCTCCTCCCCATACTCCACCCCCAACTGAAGCATCTGTCAGCCCAACATAAACTTATAAACCAGTTAAGCTTCAACTAGCATGCGCCCGCCTTGCTTTGGCGGGGCTTTCCAGTCTGGAGGCACCACAAGCCCACGAGACACAGCACAGCCGGATCCCGTGAACCGGGTACCAGTTGAAGCTTGTTTGTACAGCACCTTCTCAGGGTACTTCAAGTTCCCTTTGTCATCTCGAGGGGGGTTGCTGGTCAGTCGCCAGCCTTGTTGTGCCATGTGGTTTGGGTTTGCATTGTCCAGATTGGGCTTCTTAGCCTACTTCATTCGGCAGTTTCTTTCGTGGGAACGGCATTTTGACTAATTATTCATTTGCTTTGTGCGGGATCGCAATGTGCGGGTTTAGATCGGGTTCCATTTCCGGTGGTCGTTCAGGATGCGGTCTGCCGCACTCCCCTCTCTGCCTCCCCTCAGCGCCCCAGTCTCCGTCTATGTGCCTTTCTGCCCAGTTCCAAGCCTCCTTGGGGTCAGTAAACTGGACAGATGTGCCTTTATGAAAACTTTTTAACTGGGCGGGAAATACCAATCCGTACTTGACTCCCAACGTTTGCAGGCGTTTTTTGAGTGGATTGAAGGATTGGTGCACTTTCTGTACTTCTCTAGTGAAGTCAGGGAAGAAAGCAATTCCCGATCCGTTGCATGTGACTGTACCTTTTGACCTTGCCAGTTGGAGCAGGGCGTCCCTGTCTCTATAATTTAGGAACCTTGCAATGAATGTTTGCGGTGGTGCACCGGGTACAGCCTTCCTAGTCGGTATGCGATGGGCTCGTTCAATGTAGAAAAATTTGGAGAAAGCCTTTGCATCGTATGTATTTATCAGCCAATCTTCGAGAAACAGTTCCATACAATCTCCTTCTGCCTTCTCAGGGAGGCCGAGTATGCGAATATTGTTTCGCCGAGACCTTCCTTCGCTGTCATCCACTCTTGATTCTAGGATCTTAATCCGTGCCATCATGCCGGACATCTGGCGATTCGCCCCTCGTATGGAGTCTTCAGTTTCCCAGATCCTCGCCTCGGCCTCTCCAGTGCGTGCGGTTAGTTTTTGTAGGTCATGCCTTAGCAGGGACACATCTGCGCCTATGCTATCCATTTTTTTCTCCATTGAGGTTCTGGAGCTGGCAATGGCGCTCATTATATCACGGAGGGAGATCTAATCTTCCATGGGAGCTGCTTCTGCTATTGGCAGCTGTTCAGGAGAGTGAGATACGGGCATTCATGCGTATTGTTCAATTCGACTTTGCGTCGAGGATTTCCTCGGCTTATCCTTCCCCATTTTTTCCACCGCACTTGTCTTGTGGAGATGGTAGTAGAGGTAGTTTTAGACGTTAGATCTTTGTGTACAGGGCGGTAGCCGGGAGATATTGTCCACGGAAGGGGGGGTCGAGGGCATCGATCACAATCCCCAGTTCCAGTACGCCGCCACCCTCCTCTCCTTACCGCGATGTTGGAATTCAGTGCTGCAGGGATTGTCGTCTCAGGGATGCAGGAGGGTCCGCGGGTGGTCTACGCGGAGCGGAGCACCCACGTTGTTGCTGACAGTTGACACTCTGTTGGCGTGTAGTAGCAATGTCTCAGCGAGCAGGCCCAATGGATCCAAACCCTCAGGGGTGTGTTGGCTGAGTCCGGCCGTGTCCCGTCAGTCTCGGAAGCCAGACCGACATCGCAATCCTGTCTCAGGCAGCAGTCAGGGTGGGGAAGCCGGTCACATCGCAGTGCTCTGGGTGATCTCCTCGAGTTTCGGGCACTAACAGCGTCGGGGTCTCGCAGTAAGGGGTGATCCCCGTTTATCCAGGCGTGGTCTGCAACCTCCTCTATCACCGCCGGCATCGCGTTAATGTGCCATATTCCCTTCGTACCTCACTTTCGGCGAGCCAACGGCAGCCAACTTTGGTGCTGAGCGCAGCTCCGAGTCCGTGTTTACTGGTCGCCGTATCTTCGGGATCTTACACCGGTTCCGCTCCGCTCATGCAGGGATCGATGCTGTCCGCATTCGGACAGTTATATGAGCAGTTTTGAACAGTCCACAGCGGCTATTTTCGCAGGATTTAGCTCAGGATCTGGCTGGCGGCTCAAGAGCAATGGCGGCTCACGTCCGCATTGTTCGGCGGTTGGCCACGCCCCTGACGTGGACATTCTTGACGGTAATACTGCTGGCTACTGTCCCCGGCTGGCAGTGCTGAGTTTGGAGCCGGGTGAGATAGTTGCCATTGACCGTCTGCTGCCCTGCGGTGGGGATAGCTGTGCCAGAGACGTGTGGTCTGCGTCTCCCTGCGATGTGTGCAGCCTGCAGTGGGAGGCAGCTGGCCGAAGGGGGCCCGCGGCCACTAATGCTGGCCTGAAGAATATTGCCTGGATCCTGGCAAACCAAGGCCATCCAGTCCTTGCTACAGTTGAGTACGCTGGCAGGACATGGGGGCAACGCTGCTTGGGCCCTACTGGACTCTGCTGGCCCGGCTGTGGCTACCCGACCCCACCTGCCTCTCACCGGAACATCGCTGAAGTGGGGCTGATGAGCGAGGGTGCGGTGGAGTGGCCCGCACGCCCATCCTCCCCTGTGGGCAGCGGGACCCTGCTCTTGCTGCTTCTCTACCATCCAGCCCCTGGGCCCCTCCACGCACAGGGCACTGCAGTTGCCTGAGCACTGCCCGTATCCTCCACATCTACACACGCCTTTTGCCAACGTGGGCCAGCAGCTACGTGGCCCACTCCCTTTGTGTGCAAGTGTGGGGCTCTGGAGGACCACATCATTGGAGCCCCCACCACCCTACTGTGCCTTCTCTCGCTGGTTTGATGAGGTACAGCACCTCACACCACCCTGAGGCCATCTCAGGCTATCACAGAGCTACGGAACACACTACTGTGACAACCTACATAGTGGCTGTTGCTATCTCTCTGGCATTTTATGTTCTCACACATGCTTCCTATAACATGCCCTCAGGAGTCTGCTCATCCAAGGTACAACAGTATACATATGCCACACCTATGGCCATCACTCCAGTGGTCCATTAAGGAAATCCATTTTCTCGTTGCACAATTTCCCACTACCCCTAAACTGCTTAACTGACTCCTTACGAGTGCCTGATAATTCTGCTGGCCCCCACCTTGCATCTCTTGCTACGCAGACACAGAATACAGTTGGCCTCTCAGTGGTGGTGTGTGCAGGCGCTTAGCATCAGATAGAGGACGCTGCCCTCCGCCCCGGCCCCTCATATACTCTTACTGCTCCTTCCAGGCGCCACTTCGGACCCACACATTCAACCCCCTGTGACCTCTGGAGGCCAATAGAAGCTGCAATCAATCTTTCACAACTGTGCCTGGTGGGCCCTGGGTCCCGTGCCCTCGCTGACTTCACATGTGCCATACATTATGCTGACGTCTGCACCGACCTGACCATACGCCTTTGTATCTGCAACTTGACACGACTCCTATGCTTATGCATATCTTGATCATGTATACACACAAAGGATAGGAACCTTTGAATTGCAATTTATATGCTGAAATACTAAATCCAATCTTGCAATTTATATGCTGAATATGATTTTTTTGTCCATGTTTTGAACAAAATCTCTCTCTTAGTATGTTTTAACTACTTACTTTGGCAACTTTGGTTAATTCACTGTGTATGTATTCAAAGAATTTACGTACAAAAAATCTTTTATTGTATTGTTTAGAATTATTTTCTTTCATTTATGTTGTATTTTGGATATTTTAACCAATTTCCTTCTTGATTCATTGATCAGTCTTGCACCAGTTGTTTGTCCGCAGCATTTTCCTATTTTCCTCCTTAGGAGCAGAACGTACATTGGTTTGGTAAATTTAGCACAATTTAGACCTTAACTTTTGTGTCTATTTACAGTGTGAGTTATTTTTCTCTTTGCTGCAGACGGCATATAATTCTAGTGACCCGGCTCGCTCTCACTTCTATGTACTGGGACAAGGAACTACAGCCTAACCTACACTGTCACGTTGCTGCTCCCACCTCTATGTATTCCTCAGCCATGGGGGCGTAATACTTGACACGCCACCGACTGCCGACCACCAACGGTGCTCTCTGACCCTGGCCTGAATCCAGATCCTTCACGGCCATTACCAGTGTGTGTTGCCTGGCCCCTATGTGGATCATAGAAACAGGCCCTACCTACTGACATCGACCAGCTGGGTTCCACGCCCCCCCTTTTTTTCTTCTCTCCTCGACTGCACTGAAATATCGAATAAATCCTGAGGTGCCAATAAAACGGAAGCCATGGATAAGTTTGCCAAGGCGGCACTTCAATCAGATATGGGTCATGCTTCATCCAATCAGGAAGAGCCTACGTCACCCCGGGGTCCTCCAGCTCCTGACCTGACGGCGATGATGGAATCAATGGCCAAGAAATTGCCTCTTTTCATGAAAGGTTGGATGACATTAATGCTAATCTCGCATCACTCAAGTCCCGAATGGATCACGCTGAGACCAGAATCACTGAGGCGGAATCCGTACTAATGAAGGATCAGTACTAATGAAGATGGTTTACACACCCTCCAGGACACGGTTGCCTCCGTTACGCGCAACATGACAATTGTTAAAACCAAGTGTGACTTCTTGGAGTCTAGATCATGCAGGAACAACATACGTCTTAGCGTCCCAGAAAATTCCCTTAAGGGCCGCATGGAACTAGCTGTTGAGAACCTGCTTAAAGATCTGCTGGACAATCCTGATTTGTCCCCCTTCTTCACTGTGGAGAGGGTTCCCCGGGCCCCATCCCCGCAACCCAATCCTGGAGACTTTCCCAGACCCATTATTGCTAAAATACTTAATTACCAAGACAGTGATCTCATCCTCCGCCTGTCTCTTTAGAAAGAGGAACTACGCCTGGGCTGCCAAACAATCAGGATCTTCCCTGACTTCTCTGTGGGCGTACTACAGGAGAGACATCAGTTTCTTGGTGTGAAAAAGATATTGCGTGAACGTAACATCCCTTATGCAAAATTGTTCCTGGCGTGTCTGAATTTCACTTTCAAGGAGAAACTCTATTTTTTCACTGTCCCTAATGAAGCGGTTTCATTTATTGAGGCGCAGATACTGCTCAACAACCCGGCTGATAACCTTATGGACAATGATTGACCTACAATCTAACTACTCCTGGAATCTCTGAAGTTTGTGTACGCAGTATCCTTTGTTTTCTGCATTGGTCCCAGCATCAGGTTCGCTGCTTCCGCGCCATGTGTATGGATGCTATTCTACTTACGGTACACTCTATCACCTGCACTGTTATTAGGAACTCACGTTCAATGTTATGCATCAGAGTGTACTCTCATTTGCAGCTGTACTTTGCTTTACTCAAGCTATTTAGAATTGTTGGTTCATACCTGCAGCTGTCCTGGTTCTACTGTTCTGTTATCACATGTGTTGGTAAAGATTGAAAATGTGTTCGAATCGCTTACACTGCCGTTCTATAGTACCATCTTTAATGCATCTTTAATATAATCTTTCATTACGCTTGTTTTAGTCGACTTTATGGCAACAGCACTCCCCGCTGCGGTTGCAATGGTTACCTTAGTGGAATTGTTAGGTGTTGCCCCCGTTGGGCCATTAGCATTGTCAGTCCGTGTTGGGATCTGCCTGCTATCACTTGTTTAGAGGGGGTTATTGATGATTGTGGGAGGGGGGTTGGTGGGTTCACTGCCAGCTGCGATGGGGTGGTGAGGGAGGGGAGAGGTGTTGTTTGGGGAAGTTCTTTTGAAAATGGCAGAGGCAGACCAGTATTTCAAGTCATGTCGGGGCGCGCAAGTGTGAATGATTACACTTGCAGAAGCACGCTGGGACTCACTAGCTGGGATGTACCCTGAGACAATGCATTGTCTACAAATGTAATGTCCTGGAACATTCAGGGACTAAGTAACTGCACCAAGTTCTGCAAAATCATGGCCTATGCCCAAAAACACGGTATTAAAATACTTATGCTGCAAGAAACACATTCCACAGGCAGCTTGGCAATGCACATTGCACCATCCTGGGGACCTAATAGATTCTGCACATCTTACTCTACACAAGCTAGGAGTCTACTGACCTTGATCCATAAATCTATTAAGTTCACACTCCATAAGGAATATATTGACCCCAAGGGCAGATATATTGTCTTGCACTGCACCTTGGTGAACGGGGAATATATTCTTGTTAACACTTATGGTCCCAATGTAGACACCCCAGATTTCGTTGATAACGTCGCCTCAATACTTTTGGGGTATGTAGGCATTCCGATCATCTGGTGGGTGGGGGAAACATGAATTTTATTCTTGATACCGGGCAGGACAGGACCGGAACTGCACCCAGACCTCTATCGCAAGCTGCACGCAGGCTACACATACATAGTGCATCACTGAACACCCGAGATGCCTGAGGGCCCTCCATCCTCAGCTACGTGAATATACTTATTACTCTTCTGTTCACTATAGTTCCTCTAAAATTGATCTTTTCCTGGTGTCTGACAACCTGATGGGGAAGATTATCAGAAGAGCACCGATACTCAACCACACGCTGTCCGACCATGTCCAATCACCCTATCTGTGGAGTTGGGCGCTCCTGCGCCTACTTTCAGCACATGGCGCTTCAAGTCAGCTGCTCTCCTCAACATAGTTTTCAAGGCGGACACAATAGCGGATATTGAGACCTTCTTCGAATGCAACTCGCTACAAGCCACTACTGCAGGGATCCGCTGGGATGCTTTTAAGGTATACATTGGAGGGATGTCCATCTCGAGGTAGGCGGGGGTGCTAAAGACCATACGAAATTACCTTAATCGCTCCGAATCCAAGCTGCAAGAATTGGAACAGGATTGTTCATCAGCAGCCGACCCTGCCAAACTTGCTTTAATCAGCGATGAACGGAAGGCATTTCAAACGCACGCCACTAGGGAGGTTTGATATTTTAGTCACCCACAGGCTGCATGTAAAAATGAGGAGGGCGAAAGACCTGGCAGAACACTGGTGAGACTAATGAGAGGGGAAGGGGGGCAAATCCAGATTGTGTCTATCAGGGATGGGCAGGGTGTACCTCAATGGTCGGACCAGCAAATATTACAAATTTTCACTGAGTTATACACTAATCTATATGGGTTACCACTGAACGTAGTGACCACCACATGAGAGATCTGCTTGATCAGATCCCCATGACACATATCTCCTCTTTGACTAGGCTCCAGCTGGACTCTCCGATCCTACTGGATGAGATAGTTAAAACCATTTCGGACCTCCCGAAGGGCATGGCACCTGGCCCCGATGGACTCCAGGAGCACGTCGCTATTCTTGCTCCCAAACTACTGGAGGTCTGGGAGGAGTCACTTCGGGTGTCCACTCTCCCTCCCTCCCTGCATGAAGCCACTGTAATATTATTGCTCAAACCCGACAAACTTAGTGACGAGTGTGTTTCATACAGGCCCCTCTGCCTCATGAACATAGTTACCAAGATTTTTGCTAAGGTCATATCAAACCACTTTCTCCCAATCATATCATACCTGGTCCATGAAGACCAAGGGGGCTTTGTACCCGGGAGATCCACCTCTCACAATATCCGGCGTCTCTTCAATGTCATGGCCAGAATCGACCAGGATGCGAGTGCCATCGGGGTTACACTTGATGCTCAAAAGGCATTTGATATGGTCTCATGGAAATATATGTGGCTGGTCCTAGAGACGATTGAGATTGGCCCCAACATGATTGGATACATTCAATAGTTGTTTAACAAAGGTAGCGGGCGCCCCTCTCTCGCAAGAACAGACATGCCATTGTATTTCGGTGCTGGACTGCCTCTGGGCAGGACAAAGACTGATATGCAAATGGATATTTCCCATCTGTGAAAGGCACAGTGAGTAAAAGCAGTGGCTGCGAACTCTCAAGTGGTTAATAACCACTGAACAGGTTATCATGTCTGTTCTTGCGAGAGAGGGGCGCCCGCTACCTTTGTAAAACTATTTTTTAAGGAACCTGGGATTGGTAACCCTAGGTCTCCTGGGGGCAACCAGACGTGGTCTCCCTCTCACTGTGCTTAGAGAGGCATCAGCTTCACCTCACTGATGATCCCCAACAAGGGTGAAACACGTGTATGGGGTTGCTGGTGGTACTCTCGTTCAGATTGGAGTTGCCATTGTATTTCGGTGCTGGACTGCCTCTGGGCAGGACAAAGACTGATATGCAAATGGATATTTCCCATCTGTGAAAGGCACAGTGAGTAAAAGCAGTGGCTGCGAACTCTCAAGTGGTTAATAACCACTGAACAGGTTATCATGTCTGTTCTTGCGAGAGAGGGGCGCCCGCTACCTTTGTAAAACTATTTTTTAAGGAACCTGGGATTGGTAACCCTAGGTCTCCTGGGGGCAACCAGACGTGGTCTCCCTCTCACTGTGCTTAGAGAGGCATCAGCTTCACCTCACTGATGATCCCCAACAAGGGTGAAACACGTGTATGGGGTTGCTGGTGGTACTCTCGTTCAGATTGGAGTTGCCATTGTATTTCGGTGCTGGACTGCCTCTGGGCAGGACAAAGACTGATATGCAAATGGATATTTCCCATCTGTGAAAGGCACAGTGAGTAAAAGCAGTGGCTGCGAACTCTCAAGTGGTTAATAACCACTGAACAGGTTATCATGTCTGTTCTTGCGAGAGAGGGGCGCCCGCTACCTTTGTAAAACTACATTCAATAGTTGTACACTACTCCAATGGCAAGAGTCCGTGTCAATTCAATGGCATCTACATTGTTCACACTCTTCAGAGGTACTCGACAGAGCTGCCCTTTCTCCCCGATCCTCTTCGCACTTGTGATAGAACCTATGGCGATCATGTCAGAGCACGCCATTCTCACAGGGGAATATCATTGGTAGACTCCCCTGAGATAATATCCTTGTACGCCAAATTACGTTTTGTTATACATCAGAGATCCCGCCACCCATCTGGACTCTATATTACGAGACATCACACGTGTGGGCACCCTCTCGGATTTCACAATCAATTATTCTAAATCTGAGATTCTCCCGCTCACCAACTGTACCCAGCAACCTAATTCTGAGTTTCCACTCCGCTGGCCCCCAGCGGTATCAAGTATTTGGGTGTCCGAATGTCTCTATCCCAAACTACCTTGTTAGCAGATAATTACTTAGCTGTGACACAACTTGTGGAATCAAAAATGACACGGTGGCACCATCTCCCATTATCACCCGCTGGTAAACTGTCCATCATCCAGATGGTCCTGATTATGCTTTTTTTGAGGCTATGAAATATTATTTTTTTTAAGTAAAATTGTACTAATTGTTATTGTATTAAGTGTGCCTAATGTTGCACTCAAGAAGAATGTCTGTAGCATGAATTGGGAGTGATGTCCTCATGTTTGTTGGGTTTTAATTGTTTCATTTTAAGAATGTCTGATGAATTGATTTATTTTCTCTTCTATCTAGTGATGAAATCCTTGTATTTGAGTGATTTTGAGCTGAATGTATATGTATTATTATAGCAAATTCTATTCTTGAATGTATTTTTGTTTAAGGCTTAATTACCAACAACAAATACAATTTTTTAAATAAATAGTATAGAGCAAAATACCTTACTGGTTGCATCCACTAGAGCGATACAGAGATAGGTGTTGGGTAAACCAGAGGACATTTATTTGTATATTGGAATATTATATGATATCATCCAGATAAGTGGTAAGAGTGAGATTTTATGAACATCAAGAAAATGTATTGTACAAAGCAAAATACCAATCTGAGGTCTCAACAAAATACTTTGACAATTACACCAAACGGAGGAGAGGTAAGAGAGGAGGACAGAAACGTGCAAAGAAAACCACTGCAAAGAATGCAAACAAGATCCAAATTGATAGCGAACCAAAGGTAGATTTAATACTCAATCTTTCAAATCTTGAAATAGTCGACCAAAATCAGCATTAAATAAAGGCCTTTACTTTAGCCCAACTAACAAAATGGAATATTTCCAAATGCAACTTGATCTCTACAAATTTTGTAGTAATTGAAATAAAAAAAAATAACTTCGAGGAAAGCTCTACACAGAAGACCAAGCCGGATAGAAAAACAGTTCTGTCTCTTTTATCAGAAGAACTAATTGAACAAACTACTCAATCTGGCTGGAGAAGAAAATTACACAATACAGCAATATATAAAAGGAACAAGATATTGATACTTTTTTTTCCAAAGAAACAACCCTAAAATCAAAATCAAAATGTACACCCTCATTTAATTTAGAGAATGTGATCGATCTATTCCATAAAGGAGTAAAGGAGGATCTAAGGAAGAACTACCTTGAAAACCGCAAAAACAAAATCAATTACAATTTATCATTTCAGGAATGGAAAGCAGTTGACAAGCCATCCCTAAATGAGGAAATAACAAACATGGCAGACAAGGGTGGAAAACTGGTCCTTATGAACAGATCGGACTATATCAGAGAAGTCTCAAAACAAATCAATGACCATCATTGCTATAAAACACTAAATCACAGTCCACTGCAAGAGCTTATACAGAGTTGGAGCAACATGAGCAAAAACTGGTTTGACATGGGTCTAATAACACAGGAAGAATATAGCTATATGAATATACAACATCCCATAATGCCCACGATTTACTTTCTCCCCAAAATTCACAAAGAATACAAGGACTACCTGACTTTCAGACCAATAATCAATGGAATAGGGTCAATTACAGAGAAATCTCACAATTTATAGACATCCACTTACAACCTTTGACCATGCAACTAGCATCATTTACATGTGACACGAAAAACATAATTCAACAGCTAGACTCTATCCTGTGGAAAGAAAACTATTACATGGTGACACAGGATGTCGTTTCATTATACTCAAGCATCAATCATGATCAAGGCTTAATAGCTTCAGAGTATTTTTTAAAAACGAGATCATATCATTCAAAGAACAAAATGATTTGCTACTGGAATGCTACTGGAAATGCTACACTTTGCTCTAAATAATACCATCTTCTGTTTCAACAAGAAAATCTATAGACAAAAACAAAGAACCGCGATGGGGTCCAAATTTGCCCCATCGTATGCTAATCTGTTTATGGGTTACTTCGAAGTGAAACATGCTTGTAAGCACAAGGCCTTCACCGAATCCAAAATATAATGTTTGGTGTCGGTACATTGATGATATCTTTATGATTTGGGAAGGAAACTTAATGGAGTTCCATTCATATGTTGAGCACCTCAACAACAATGAATACAACCTGAAGTTTACAATGAACATTAGTAAAAACAAGATCCAGTTTTTAGACCTAGAGATCTATACAGACAAGTAATACATCTTAGCAAACCTATTCACTAAACCAACAGCAGGCAATAGCATCTTACATGTACAAAGCAATCATCCGAAACATATGATAACCAATATCCCGTATGGAGAAATCCTAAGGATAAAAAGAAATTGCAGCACTGAAGAATCATTTGAATCAAACATTGAAGAAACAATAAACAAATTCAAACAAAGAGGTTACAAAGAAAACATGTAAACGAATCAATCAAGAAAGCTGAAAAAATGACAAGAGAATACTTACTGAAAGACAAACCAGGAAAGGAACTTTGCCAATAAAAACCAAATGTATCACAACCTATGGATCAGATGCTCCAATCCTAAAAAAATACTTAAAAAATACTGGGACATGTTGAAATTATATGCAACACTTTCAAAATATATTGACGAAAATAAGCCCCAGTCACCTGAAATTGATAACCAAACAAGATATTGGGAGTATGTTCAATCAAACACCAATTTTTGGAACATACAAATGTGGAACCTGTAAAATCTGTCCTCAAATGGTTAATGGACAAAAGAAGATCAAGTTACCAAATGGAAAAGAGAGAATGGTAAACCATTTAATAAATTGCAACAGCAAATATGTCGTCTATGCGATACAATGCATATGCAAAAATACATATATAGGAAGTACAATCAGAAAATTAAAAACGAGAATATTTTAACACATGAGAGCGATAAGGAATCAGGATTTAAAATATCCCTTAGCATTACACTATATAATGGAGCATCAAGGACAAAATGTAGATGAAATAAAAATCTTTGGACCGGACAAAATTGAAGATCTGCCAAGAGGTGGTAACAAAGAGCAAATCCTACGACAAAGGGAATCAAAATGGATCTACCTAATGGACACTTGTGATACCAGATTGAACTCAGACAATTAATTTTTTAATTGGTTAGAACAGGAAAGATAAATACATAAAGAATGTATGAAAATGAATGCATAAGGAAAATGTAACTTATTATTGTTTGTGTACAGAAACTAACCTTTTCTTAAATCATGAAAACTGTTTACAATTCATTTTCCCTCTTTAAAACCACCCTAAATCTCATAGAATCTCATAAAAGCTAATACAACAGAGAAGCCCTCAATCCGAGAGAAAATAGCAAATGGAAATAAAAAACGAATAAATGTAACATTCTTAAAATAAAAAGAAAATGTTTCCTGGTGCTCATGAGAAATTAAGAAACAGCACTAAGTGCCAATTAAATTAAGAAAATTAGCGACAAAACGGCACAAAATCCGACACATGCTGCGAAATAAAACCAGCATGTGATTTAATACGTGATGATATTATTTGCGTCATAAGGAAAATTAATAATATCAGTGAATATACAAATCTTAGAGATACAAGCCTCCAATTAATAAAGAATAAATACACTACCTTTGAATAAAAAACTTATAATTGCCGACATTAAGTTGAAAATACAAAATTAGGAAAAAGGCGCAATATCGGTAGAATATCTGATTGTGCGTGCCTAGCGCGAATTAATAAATGAATAAAATGGCCGAAAGCACGCAAAACGTCATGATGTCATCGCGTACACCTAAACGTGGGCATGATGATGTCATGACATCCAATTAACAAGCTTATAAATATGCATTGAAAACATGGACAAATGTAGCGGAAGGACAAGCGTATCCCTCGCTATCAGCTCATACCGCATAAGAACACTCAAAAAGCTAAGGTAAGCTAAATTAATCCTTTGAATCCCCCTCAACTAGTTGACAGATTGCAAAACCCTAGAGCTGCATTAATACTGAATTTTAAGAACTTTCTAAAATTCATAAAGTAAGTCTAAAAATGCTTTTTTTCTCTTTCAGTTTTTGGTTGAAATAACCTTTTAAAAACTGGAGCCCCCTCTGAAACTTTAAATAAATATAAACAACTAAAAGCAAACAAATAAGTCAGAACACTCATGAAAGATTAATTTGATGAGTGCCATTAAGATCCGTTTAAAAACCTGTTTATCCCGCCTTTCCACTCTTTCTTTCTGTTTTTCTATCACTAATGAGGAATCTGAAAATTTGAGTTTGTTTGATTATTTTGAAAAATGGATTTGGAAGACTATACTTTTTAACAGAATGTATGATGATTTATTTTTTAGAAATACTCTCCTGTTGATCCCTTTTGAATGGTTGTAAAGGGTCAAACACGTGTAGAGAGATCATAAATTAGAGAAATTCTAAACCAACTTGCTACAACATAAATTAAAAAACACATTTAAGCAAAAAATTGAAAGTGTGAAAACTATCATTTTGGCACTCGCAATTGTGCATTGAAGACAATTTATTAGGATGTCACAAGTGGATATGTATAATTAATCATAAATTCAAGATAATGTATTGTTAGTATACTAAACCACAGCATTATATCTATTTTAAAAAAGGCATTACACACCATGCTCTGGAGCTCTTAATGTTTTAAAATGTTTAATGATAATGAAAACATTATGACAGTGAAAATGTTATCCATAGGGGAAAAGCCATAGAACTTGATGTGTATAGCACAATCTACTTTAGTTAAAAGCATACATTTGTTGATTACATGGACATATTTGTTAACACCATTAACACCATTAACACACTTTGCAACCTCAAAAACTGGATGGTTTTTATGAGTTATCCAAGCTTGCTCTGAGTTCATGTTAGTTTACAGCTTCATCTTAGTTACAGAAAAATCAGTAAAAAAGATACCAAACCTTTTTTATTATCATTGTGGTATTATATATGTAGCATAGCTTGCCATTTAGCAGTATTCAGAGTGTTTCTATGTAACAATACCGAGTTTTAGAAACATTATAAATAAATACATTTTCACCAATACATAAGTCCCAAAATCCCTGATTACTTTTTTTTTCTTCCAAAGGGTTATGAGCAGATCCACATATCAGATCATATTTGTTTGTAGAGTTTATTGGGGCTGCCCGCATTTAAATGACAGAATCTTCATAATTGGTGTAACCACTCATGAAATGCATCAAATTAGAATCTATTTGAATGCCAATGTGCCCCCTAATATATCTCCCTGTAGACATTTTTTAATTTATAAAACAGATATTTAACATTTTAACCTGTCCATCAAAGCCTATTTCCAGCATTATTGACATTCATACTAGTAAGATGCAAATTGATAAGCTATAAAATATATAGAATAAATAAACTGATAGAAAAATGTAATTAAAGATCGCATTTGATTTAAAATTAGACCATGTTAAACCTCCGGGTATATCATTAAGAACATCTGTCGCAAGACAATAAATAAATCTGACGAAATACAACCCTACGTATTAACACAGACTTTGAGGAAAATAGTAGTTGGAATTTGAGAAGAAAATATAATTGTATTCTACTCATTTCGACTTTCTTAACAAATTCCATTGAAATCACCAATATCAACAATTAACTGTCCGGCGGTAGCTGTGCCGGAAAAACCAGCAGGCTTCCGCCAGACCCGTAAAACCATTCCACCTCCATGATTGCCGGAATCACTGAGGCATTACAACCCCGGTGACCGAGTAATTCCGGAGGCAGAATTCTGTAAATCCCCATTCACATGGAGTGCCATAGGACTCCATGGGGATGGGGACCATGGAAACACCGGTTCCGTCTATGACAGAGCCAGTGTTTCCATGTCCGCCTGCAGGCGGGTGGTGTTATTCCCACCAGGTCAGAACTGGCGGGAGTGACACCTCCTGCCTGCAGGACTCTGAATCACCCGGTCTGGAAAGAATGGTGGCAGTGGTTTTACCACCACCGTTCTTTCGGGACCGGCAGGGTCGTAATGAGGCCCATTGACTATTTCCCTATCCAGACCAGGTTTTCAGTATAGTTATATGATCTTTAAATATATTTAGTAGATGGTATATTATGTTAAGTTGATTGATACTTCACACGGCTACCACCCAGACAGTTCACGTAGCTCTACAAGAAAGAGGACAGGGTTGGTTAGTGTGGGTAGAGAAATGGGTTAGGTCCAGAACTAGGAGAAACGGGCCTCTTTCTGTGTTCGCTTGCAGATGGTTGATTGCATACACTTGCTTGTTGTATCCATACGGGTAAGGCCCAAAGCCTTGGTTATTTTTCTATGTGTATGTTTGTTATGTTGGGGGTGTCTGTGTGTTTTATGTGGGGATTGGTTGGTATTGAGCACTGCATGAAAATCATGGTTTACAAATTTGGTAAACTGCATGCAAACCTATGCACACTATAAATTCACACAGGTTTACAAGTGTTTGAAACCTTTTTGTAAACCTTTGGTTTACATTGCATTTTCACATAACTAAACATTGTAGTTATGCAAGTCCATTTGGACTTAATGTTCCAGAGATTTGTAAACCCTAAGTTTGCCATGGTTTGCCAATCATGAATACTTTGTTAACCTAATTTACACTTAATGTTTCATGGACAATTGAGCATTTACAAAGAAAACATATTTGTAAACCTTTGCAAACCTAGTGTACACCTCAAATTTGTCAATATTAGTAAACTTTTGCTTTACAGCATTTGCTATTATTTGTAAACCTAGTGTACACCTCAAAACTGTCATTAGTAGTAAACATTTGGTTTACAGAATGTACAATGTTTGTAAACCTTTGCAAATAGTGTTCAGTTCAGTCTTTTGAGTGCACTTTTACTTTATTAAATAGTAATGTTGTATACCCCTTAAAACACAATGTTATAAAGTTTGTGTTTTAGGAGTTTACTAATGAATCCTCATAAATACAGACCTGGATTCCACTGCAATAGCTGTTAGCTCCTCTCTGCAGTGACTTACAAAAGGCACATTTGATTTACAGAAAACAGCTTGATCATGCTTCACTGGCAGCACACCTAAAAAAAAGATTATACAAATATTTAAAGCCTCTCAGCCATGTAACTGCATGCCAACAACACAGCAGACATCGCATAATATGTAGAGTCATACAAAAACATGTAAAACAATAGCAGGGATCAAAATTGCCAGGAGCTATGAACTATTTAGCTCCTTGTTATAGCCAAGCAGAGCCCAGTTATCTCGAAACCAAGAGCTACCAGGGACTATTTCTGATACGCCAGGCAAGTGGTGCTATGCAAACATGGTTATGTAATATTAACTGGATAGGTTTGGATATGTGTATAAACGAGAATCATGAACACACTTAGGAGACATTTAAAGAATATTGAATAATATATAAATGGACAAAAAGTTAAGAGTTTGTGTCTTATGCAAAGGTTCCATTTGGTGTGCTCTATGCACTAGCTCCTGGTTCCCCTGGCATAGCTCCTGCCTAATTGGTGATGCCTGATACACAGGAGCCGAATTGCGCTCCTGGTCAAGAAATCCTAATTTCGACCCCTGCAATTGTAACCACCATTTTTCTCTAGGACGCTACACCACACCTACATGTCTTATGAATTATTGGCTAATCCTCCAGTTATGGCTCTTTACTTGTCTTTTTCAATCTAAATTCACCAGTTGCTCAAAGTCATAAATGTCCTCAGTGTGCCAAAGTACCAAAAATAACTTTCAAAGGGCAAACAAATGTTTACAGTCATGTGAACCAATAGGTTAGTGGGTTTAAAAGTTAAAGAAACTGTTGTATGCTGACCCTTAGGCATATAGTGACACTGCAAATGTAATTAAAAAACAATGATGAAGCCAAATGAGGTCCTACACTACATAGAAGAGAACTATATGTGAAGCTAATGTATGCTATATTGGAAACCCATAATAAAAGCATTTTGAAAAACAAGGTCCCATATTTGAAGTCCAGCATATGCCTCTACTAGCCTGCTAAAGTACTGGTGTGCACCTCAACCCTGCTTCGATGCAGAACACCAGCTCTCACCTCCCAGAGGTTTAATCAAAATCACTATTCTAATCCCAGACTGTATCCAACATGATTTCACATCCTTTGATTTTAGTAGGGAAATCTGACTAAAACGCAAGCAATTTACAAGGCACATGCATTCAAAAAAGAATAATGGCAATAACAATGTGTGTGACTGTGGTCAAGTAGTTGTATAATTTAAGCCTTCCAGGTATTGGGGCATGTTGAATGCGGTTATTCGGAATATAGAAACAGACCTATGGGCAGTTAGACGCATCTGCTCAGCCAATTCCCTGCTGCAGCACCAATATCATCATCTTAGGTTCTATATCAGCCACTGATTACTTGACAGAGTTCATCAAATAGTAATATTAACCACTTACAAAGCAAACATAACTAAACATTCCATCTTGAGTCTTAAAGTGTAGACAGTATTAAATAGTTTTTTAGAAGATATTTCCTGTTGGAAAACAACATCATTTGTGGCATAAAAAGGCATTAGAGATAGTGATTTGGCCAAGATCAGAGTTTTGTCAAGTGGGGGACTTAAAAATAAAGTCTGCTAATTCTCCAGTTTATGGAGGCACGTCACTTACTCCTTCAGAACGAGGTGTCCACAACAATGTGTTCCCCATACCCACTTTGTAAAGTTTGCACTCCCCATTGTAAATGGCTTAATTCTCTGTGCCCTCATCATGGAACAATGGTTCCCATAGCCACTTTGTGAAGCCCTGTATCCCCCTTGTGAACGTGGGTATACAATTAGCATGGTGTGAATGACCACATGCACATGCATAACTCAAATAAAAAAAAACAAAACAAGGACCATTAGCTAATTGTGAGTTACTGCTTATAATGAAAAGGAAAGCAGACAGGGAATAAGAAAAAGGGAGAAAGAGAAAAAGGCAGAGGGAGAAAGACAACCATTAGCACAGAGTGGCAGACCGCTTATAGCGAGCACATCCTCCGTGGCAGATTGTAAGAAAGTAGGCCAACCATTAGCAGTGAGTGGCAGACCGCTTGGAGCGAACGCCTCCACAGTGGATCTCATTCAAAGAAAGGAAGAAGATGACCATTAGAATAGTGTGAGACTGCTTACAGACAGATATTTACTTGGGATCCAAAGGAGTGGAGGGAGGGCAGAGAATCCCAAGCTGGAGGTGCCAGAGAATTTGTCCAAGGAGGGCACAAACAAGACTGAGCTCTAAATGCTGGTCTAAAAATGTTCACAATTTGGGACAGTCATGCTTTTTACACCGCTAAGCCTAAATTCCTATGCATTGTCAGATATTGAGCATCCTTGTATTACAATAGCTGTTTATTACTGCTATGCATTTGCGTGTGAAGTCTAAAAACATCTAACCCTTCAAACAAATTCCCTTAGCCCCTTAATTTCAAGAAGTTGAACATTATTCAATGAAAGATGTGTATATTGTACTTAATCAACTACCAATAAACTCATACCCAAATTCGAACAGCCATCCCAAAATAAAGAGGATTTATTACCAATCCTTGTCAGCATTAAAATTAATCACCAACAAAAGTCTGTGTGGTGCTGCTGTTGCCTCTGACCTAATCAGATTTCCAGAAACCCAACTTATGCTTGTAAAACACAGCAGATGAAAACCCTGGAGGGCAACTATATTTCAACTATTTCCAAGTACCCATCCTTACACTTGCAGTTGTCTAGCTCTCTTACCGGGAAGATGGAAAGGCGTAGAAGTAACTCTTGGAACATAGAATGGGTTAAGGGCAATCTGGCTTGTAAGTCATCATACTATCTACTACCTGTTATTTACCAGAGGGTATGAGATTGTGAGTGGGGACATTTTCCAACTAATCAAAATAAAGATTTGATGGGCAGGAGCACCTAGGAACAGCTCCAAGTTATTTGGCATCACCTAGTGTGCAGGAACTGTATCTGGGGAAGTAGCAGCTAGTACATGGAATGCCACAAATGTAATATTAATTTCAGATCCAAACTATTTCCATTATCTATGCCTCATTGTAATATTAATGTGATTTGAATTGTGTTTGATAATGTTTTCTTTTTGATATGCTGTGATTGATTTGTGGAAAGTTTATTTTAAGCTATACACAATGCTTTATTATTAAAATGCTGCATTATACTTGTAAATGTCTTATTTGTGTGAGAATGCTCCTTTATACACATTCCCAAAATGGGCTATTTTCACACAGGTGTATTTGTATGGCAAATGTAGCTCCTGGTATTGATTGTTGTCAAGCTAACTGGGCTCATTGAATCTACAAGCATGATATAAATAGATCCTACCAATTTTACTTTCTGTATTCCATTTGAGGAGGACAAAAGAGAACAAAACGGTCAGTCTTGCCCAAGGTGCCAACACATTTTTCATATGGTTCAAAGCTTTTCATGTTCCTCAATGTAAAATACCTATTGTGCTGCCAACACTGGACTATCTGGTGCACATTCCCTCCCCCACTCTTATTTACATTACATGTGACCCATGCGCATATATAATTCTTCACCAGTTGCCATGGTAAACTCTGTGCAAGGCTGAGGCCACACATTTTGCACTTGTCCTCACAATGTTTTGTTTCTGGTGCCAAGCCAAACGTCAGCTTCATTGGCACAGCCTGACAAAAATACCAAGCAAACATTATTACCAATCACCATTATTACCATTGTGGCTTATGTTGAAACTAGGCCTTTTTGCCTCTTTACAGGAAAGTCAAATCTGGGTGTTTTTGCAGTGTGCTGCCACCCCCTGTCCTTCATCCACACTGCACCTGTGTTCCCCTGTGTTGTGTTACCTCCTGGTGCCTCCTTCTGTGTGAACCCTCTCCCTCTGGTGGGTTGTGTTTCCTTTCCTCCCTTACTCTCCCTTCTTTCCTCCTTGCACCCTCTATGGTGCTCTCAATCTCTCCCATCTTCTCAAACTGCTACTCTATCTCCTATCTCATCACTCTCACTACATTTGGAAGGAAAAAGTGCAACCCAGGTCTCCCTATCGCTGATACACACATCAGCGCTTCCTCCAGACGGACTCTAACCGACATTCTCTTTGCTGATCCCTCTCCAGACCTATGGAAACCTCATATGGTCTCTTGTTCTCTCTTTTCTCCTTCTCTTCCAATAATGGAGGCGCTCAGTGGGAGGTCCTCCTGGCCCTTTTCCAATCATCCAAAACCATCATCAATATCTATCTAAATGGTACCATCATTGTCCAGGGCTCCCAGCCCAACCTCCTTCTTGATAGGCATCTCCCACATCTAATCAACTTCCTCTCTTCTCCTGCCTCTTCTAACACCTCTCTGGCCCCTATGCCACCTCCGTCTACTGCCTCTACCCACTCTCAGGCCCTTCTACTGCCCCTGCAGAGTGTAGGTCACTCCTGTACCGCACCCTGAAGGTCTTTCAGATGTGGCAACCTGCTCTACATAGTTACTCTCAACTCTTGTTCTGCTGGTCAATATTCCTTTGACACCTCGCTTTTACTGAGACAAGGTTCATGGCCAGCTCTGTCACAAGTTTTGACACTCTCCTCCCTGAGGGCTACAAGATCCTCTCCAAGCCCAGATCCAACGGCACAGATGTGGAGTGGCCCTGATCCTTCTGGAATGGGTCCCTGCTTCTGTCATTCCTACAGAGGCCTACTCCTCCAGTGAATGCCTAGTCTGGAGGCTCTATATCTCTCCGGCCCTCTCGCTGACTGTGGCCACCATCTAGAGGTCGCTTGGCCAGGTCGTCCTCTTCCTCTCAGAATAGGCTTACCTCTCTTCGTCCCTACTTGCCTGGACCTCTCACCTTCTCCTCCTCAGAGACCTCAACAGCCACTTCAATGCATCTAATCCCTCCTCTAGGCTTTTCTGCAACCTATGCAACTGTCTCTCCCTTTCCAATCTACCCCTCTTGTCCGACAAACTCTGCTGGACACACATTGGATGTACTCATCTCAGACATCCCCCTCTCTAACTCTCTCACTACTCCTTTCTCTTGGATGACCACTTTCTGCTCTCCTCTCACCTGAAACTTCTTGCCCCTCAAGCAAAGCCTACCCCAGCACTGCCACCTTCCTTCTCGGTCATTCAGCCCATCAAGCGGCAGTGGAAGCCTTTGCCTCTACTTTCTCTGCTCCTACTCCTGTGGCTGACTTGCACTCTGACACAGCCCTCTCTAACCTGCATCTTTCTATCGCCAGCACTCTGGACATCCTTGCCCCTGTCACGAAAATTCATCTGAAGCCTACCTCCAAGTGCAACTCTTGGCACAACTCCAACCTCACCGCCCTGAAACACAAGTGCATGGTGGCTGAGAGGAAGTAGAGGGCTTTGGGTGCCTCCTCTGACGAACAGGCCAGCAACCTGCTCCAATGCCAATACAAATTCTCTGTCCTTTTCAAGAAGAGGGTCCATATCCAAGCCTGCCTCTCTGCTGCCTCTAACAACACAGGCGAACATCTTTAAAATCTGCATGGAGCTGGCCATTCCTACTGCAGTCTCCACCTCACCTGTTCCCTCCCATGCCTTCTATATGAGTCTGGCCTCTCATTTCACCCTCCATCTCTCTCGGGCCTCCGTTGGGCAGCCGCCTCTCCCTCTCCTCTTCCTTATCCTCCTTCACTCTGACAACACCCGACCATGTCCCCAGACAAGTCCGAGCTATGAAAGTGTCATCCAAACAGGTGTGTCGTGCTCCCCCGAACCATCAAGGACCACATTGCCACCCTCGCTCCAGCCTTGGCCAATTTCTGTAATCACTATTTTGCCACTGGATCTTTCCCCTCTCTCCTGAAGCCTTCTGCTTATTATAACTGTCTGGCAAACTATAGCTCCTTTTCTATCACTCCTTTCTTGGGCAAACTCCTGGAAAAGCTTGCCATCTCCCAGTTTACCCTCCACACTGAATCTGTTTGCTGCCTCCATGACCATCAGTATGGCGTCAGAGCAGCTAGAGGCACGGAAACTGCTCGCCTGAACATTTGGGAAGATCTACTCTCTAACCTCGATTCCAGCTCTCCCTCTGTCCTCATCCTCCCTGACCTTTCCTCTGATTTCGACACAGTCAATCCCGCCACTCTGGTCAACAGACTCTGTGTGAACCTGTGCATCACGCATCAGGCCCTGGCATGGCTGACCTCCATCCTCCTGGAATGTCCCTCCCAGGTCCAACTTGGGTCCTTTCTCTCCAACGCCTCTCTCTCCACATGTAGTGTCCCCAGGGCTCCATCCTCTAACCCTGGCTCTTCAATGTCTACTTGATCCCTTTGGCCTATCTGAACTCTACCTTCTCTTCTAACTTTGTGTTATGCGAATGATACTCAGCTCTCTTTCAGGCTTCCCTCAGCCTCCTCTCCTCCAAAGCTCATTCCTGACTGTCTATCCATGATTCAGGATTGGTGCACTTCCAACAATCTTTGCATAATGCTAGTAAAATGTAAATCCTTCTCATTGGGACCCCTGCTCCCGCTTTCCCTCTCTCACTCTAGCCACCCTCCTTGGGCCCCTCTACCCTCACCTTCTTGTGAGGCAAAAAAACCTGGCCTCATCTTCGACTCCACTCCCTCCTTCTCTACTCACATCCTCGACCTTACCAAGTTTTGTTTGTGTAGGAGCCCTGTCCGTTTACCGCTTAATTACGTTTTTAATATCAATTTTTAAGTAACTTGCTGCTATTTGTTTAAACTTGCTTAATATTGTTATTTCAGCACATTCAACAACATGACAGCCTCTAGATTGTGTTTATCTCTTGAATTAGCTACAGTGCAATTTTAATTAGGTTTAGCTTCCCTGCAGGCACTGTTTGGGAAGTATACTACACTTGCCAGCAGCCTTGTAGTGCCCGCTGCTATTTGACCCTAAACCCGGCACGAACGCTCTGGCGCGAATTAGTCAAGCCGGTCTGTGCCGGTCCGTGGCCGGACGTGTCAGCGTTTCGGGGCCTGGTTTCCGAGGCACAGAGCAACATGGGAACCCAGGAAGTCGTGGCAGCTATAGAGGCAGCCAGAAATATCGTCAGTAGCGCTGAGTCTGCTCCACTCAACACTATTGCCGTAAGTTTGCTTCCTCCACCTTCCAATGCTCATGTTATTAGCTCACCATGTCTGCAAGCCCCCCTGCCTTGCAGTCTAGACTCTTCCCTCTCTCAGAGTCCATCTTTCATATCATTCTTGGAACCCCTTTCAGATTCTGTAACCCCTCCACCACAGTTAGGTATATCTATGAATAGTAACAACACGGTATGCCATACCATCCTCCAGCCTGTTGGCTCTCTCAACTGTATGTTGCTTAATACCAGATCTTTAGTTAGGCATGCACATGAAGTATCCGCGTACATCGAAGAAAAAAAAAACTCGATGTCTGTGGCATTACTGAAACGTGGGGATCTGCTGCTGCGGGCCCTTCACTATACCTAGCCATTCCAATCGGGTACTGCATGCTCAGACAGGACAGTGAGTCAGGGAGGGGTGGAGGTGTAGCTTACATCTTAAAAAAATCTTTATCAGCCTGGAAGATCAAGGGATACCTTATGGAAGGAATAGAATTCCTTCACATAAAAATTGGTATGAATTCTAAAACAACAGTTAACTTTATTCTGATCTATTGCCCACCCTTCTGTGCAGGCAACCTTTATTTGGCGCGTTCCAGCTATCTCCTTCCACTATTGAAACCTAACGCCCGCTTCATAGTGCTGGCCGATTTCAATCACTGGCTGGGACATACTGATGACCATATTGTATCTGAACTAGCTCAATCCTTTGCAGATTTGGGCTTCAAACAAATGGTTCAAGATCCTACCCACAACCTGGGTCACACCCTGGATTGGGTATCTGCCATCAATAGCCCATATCATGACGTAATGATAGCACCCTGCCCTTGGTCAGACCATGCTTTTGTCCACTTCTCGACTACAGTACCTCACATTACTAAAGTCAAGTTGCACCATTCAGAAGCGATTTCATATCACTATACTAAATCTTTGACTCAGGAAAGAATAGAAGCCTTGACATCATAGGCCTCGCCGATCCTGGAGACGGATGACACAGGCATCATAGCCAAGAAAATCAAATCCACTCTGAATCTGGTGGTAAATTCCCTTGCTCCTTTCAAAAACAAAAAAAAAGAAACTCACAGAAACTAAAAGAACCATCTCATGGTTCTCCCCTGAACTCCAAACCCTCAAAGCTGCTTCCCTTAAGCTATTTTATGCCTGGAAATCTAATCAATCTCAGTCAGAATTATCTGACTATAAAAATGCATCCAACAGCTATAAAGTAGATAAAATGGAATCTAAGAAATCGCATCTGGATGCTATAATTTCACATGCATCTTCTAATACAAGGGAATTGTTTAAAATTCTTAAAGAACAAGAGGTTACTCCAGAGCCCGTATTCTCCATGATCATCAAAGATGATAATTGGTGCACAGATATCCAGAATGCCATGTCAAAGAAATTAGACGGAATCCAGGAAGGAATAGCTACTAAAAAGAGAACCTTCGACATCCATGGTACTCATATTGATGGTAATAAATTCATTAGGAATCCAGATATTCCCATTTTTGATTTTACTCCTATTTCGGAGGAGGAATTAGCTTCCATTATTACCAAACTTAAAGCCACCAACTGCACAGGGGATCCCTGTGCTTCTACCATTATCAAAGCCTGCCCTCCCTCACTCTTTGTCAAGTTTTTCAACTCTTCACTTCTTAATGATGTTGTTCCAGATGAGATGAAACAAGCATGGGTTACACCTCTCTTAAAAAAGCCTAATTTGCATCAAAATGTCCCAACTAACTATAGGCCAATAACCAACACCCCCTTTCTGTTAAAAATATTGGACCGGGTTGCATATTCTCAAATCGCTCAACATCTCAATTTGCACCCTATCCTCAACCCCTTTCAATCAGCTTTCAGACAAGGTTTTGGTACAGAGACCTCATTGCTGAATGTTAAATCTCAACTCCTACAGAGATTGGATAACCAGCAGATTTCACTTTTAATCTCTCTAGATCAATCTGTGGCATTCAACCTGCTTGATTATTCTATCCTGGCGGATAGGCTCATGTCAGTAGCCAATTGCTCCCAGGCCACCACCAAATGGCTGCTCTCCTTACTTTCAAATAGATTCAGTAGGGTGTGTGCCAACAAGGCGAAGGCACATGCTATGCAGGTACTCTTTGGAATTCTGCAAGGAGCTAGTCTATCACCTTGCATCTATAATATCTTTATGGCTCCTTTATTCGCTCATCTCGCTCAAGAGGGTATACTTTTCTCTAACTATGCAGATGACACACAATGTGTCATCCCTCTCACTGGTCAGCATGACTTGGATGAGAGTGAACTCAATTGCAGATTTTCCATCATTGAACAGTGGATGATGCTAAATAACTTCACACTTAACCGTGGTAAGACCAAACTCATGGTAGTGGGTTCCGAGGGCATCTTAGCTAAACTTGATCCAGCCTTTAAGCATTTCCAGTTAGGGGATGTTCAAAACTCCACCCTCCCCAAAGTAAAAATGTTGGGAGTGGTTCTGGATCGGTCGCTTAATATGAAGCCCTACGTAGCCAGTATAGTTGCATCCTCCACCTACTATATTAAATTGTTGGCCCACCTGAGACCGTTTATCTCCAAACTGAATGCTAAGACTATTGCTCGAGCCATTGTAGGAGCCAAATTAGATTATTGTTGCAGTCTGTTGGCAGGTTCCACCAAGTCTACCATTAATCATCTTCAGGTAGTTCAGAACGGAGTGGTTAGAGTTTTAGCTGGCCTTTCTTATCGGTCCCATGTTTCTGAAGCATGTCGGGCCCTGCATTGGCTCCCTGTGGAGGCTCGTATCTCCTTCAGACTTTTGGTCATTATCTTCAAATGCCTTATGGGAATGATGCCCCCATATTTACAAAGGTACATTGGTAAAAACTCCTGCCTTACGAATCTGCGCTCTAACAACCATAACCATCTCCATCAGCCAAGGTTTAAAACTAAAAAAGCGCAACTGGGTGCCTTTGCTTTTGTGGCCCCGTCGGTCTGGAATTCTCTGCCCAGCGACTTGATAGGTTCCTCAGTTTTGCGCAACTTCAAGAAGGGACTAAAAACCTTCCTCTTTATTTAGTACCTTCTCTGACAACCCCCTTTTCTGGCATCCTCTTTGGTCTTAGGACAGCCTCTGCTTGTTTTTATGCCCTGTCCGTCTTGTCTGCACCCTCACACCCATGGGTCTATGGCTGTGCACTGCAAATGCAATTAAGTAAAGTAAAGTAAAAAGGACCACTTCCAGATCCACCTCATCAGAGGTATTCTACCTTTCCTCAACTTTCCTCAGAAGCTCACTGTCTCCAGCCTGGAGAGAACCAGGATTCTGTACTACTGCAAAGCCTCTTTCTCAATCTGGCAACCCTTACTTTCTGCCCCCTGCAACTAATATAGAAAGGGACTGCAAGACTTATCCTAGTCCTTAAGCCCAGGGACGGTATCTCTCCAGCCCTGAAATCTCTCCACTGGCTCCCGGTGGCTGCAAGGATCAAGTTCAAGACCCTCTGCATCATCCACAGGAACTTCTGGGGCCACGGCCCACACTACATCCAATATTATCTTCCTTCTAGAGCCCTTGGCTCTGCTAACTCTCTGAGGTTGAGACACTTCTCCAGAGAGTGGTGGTTAGATCTCTCTCCTCTGCAGGTGCCTCCCTCTGGAAAGGCCTCCCTGTCAGACTTGAGCCGGACCACCTGAAGTTCTGGAAGCACCTTAAGGCCATCCTTTTCTCCTCTGCCTTCCCTCTCTCGCTCCCTTGCTAACTTACCTCTCTGCTGCATCGACTGATTGCTTGGTTCCCTCAGAGTCTCACAGGGTAACAGGCTCCTCCACGACCAGTCATCCGCGCACTTAGTAGCGGTAACTGTTTCTCCTACAGCCCCCCTCCCTCCTTGCACTTATCTAGGGCTGTGCTGCCCTGGCTGCACTTCCTCAGAGCCATGCTGCACTGATCACACTTCCCCGTTTTGCTCTATCTTGCACTTCCCCATCTCCTTTCCATTGCACTTCTATTGTCGCACTTACACGATCCAAATGACACAAGGCTTAGTAGGATTGTTTGTCTTGTCCTGCCTATGTCTTCCCTCCCCTGTCTCATGGCGCCTAGAAACACTTGTGTACAAGTGTGTTATAAATGCCTTATCATATAATATCAATAATGGCAGCAAATAATCTTTTGAATGTGGTACTAGAGACATACACACACAGACAGAAATATCCAGCGAAAAGAAAGTCAATGAGCAATCTAGCAGAAGGAAATGAAGGAAAGGCAGTTAGACTGAAATAGATAACCTAAGGTGGAGTACAGAGGACTCAAGGAAGAGAACAAGGAGCAGTATTCAGAAAAACAGAAGGCTGCAAAGTAGGAAGCAGGTCTGCAGTCAAGAGTGGCACTAGGTGCAGGCAAACTGTATTGGACTGCGGAGGACTGTAGTAGGCTGAAAGGCAGGGAGTCCAGAAGAACAGGACAGAGAGGGATTAGTAGTAGGCGACAGACAGAGAGCCCAAAAGAATAGGGCCGCTAGGTAGGGAGCCCAGAGGAGCAGGGCTGTAGGCAGCGAAGAGGTGCAAGCTGCAAGGTAGGGAGCCCAGGGAACAAGGGCTTGGAGACAGCAGAAGGTTGCAAGCTGCACGATAGGGAGCCCAGAGGACAAGGGCTGTAGGCAGCCGGAGTGAAGCAGGCTGCAGGGCAGGGAGCCCAGAGGACAAGGGTGGTAGGCAGCCGGAGTGAGGCAGGCTGCAGGGCAGGGAGCCCAGAGGACAAGGATTGTAGGCATCCGGAGTGAGGCAGGCTGCAAGGCGGGCAGCAGAGGACTAGGATTGTAGGCAGCCGGAGTGAAGCAGGCTGCAGAGCAGGGAGCCCAGAGGACCAGGACGGTAGGCAGCCGGAGTGAGGCAGGCTGCAGGGCGGGCAGCAGAGGACTAGGATCGAAGGCAGCCGGAGTGAGGCAGGCTGCAAAGCGGGCTGCAGAGGACTAGGACTGTAGGCAGCCGGAGAGGGGTAGGCTGCAGGGAGCCCGGAAAGGGCACTGGATCAAAACAGGATAATGCAGCAACAGGAACAGCATAAAAAATAGCGGGTCAAGGCAAACAGGAGCAGGGAGATCTCAAGATGCAAGACACTGTGCTCCTGCAGGCAGCTGCTTATATACAGCCCTGCCCTGTTCTGAGGCAGGCTAATTGACAGCACCTGTAGCAGCACACCTGAAGACAATCTGCCTCCTCCCTCTGGTCCTGAGCAGGTGGAAGCAGCACTGGCCGCTAGGGCTTCTGGGGATTGTGGTCCCAATAACGATGAATGAGAATAGCCAGGAATTGAGGACTGCAGCCAGGTGCATTATGGTAAATGTAGTTAATTGAATGAAATAAGAAAGAACCAAAGTGTAGCAAATGGAAATAAAAGACCAAGGCGTGAAAAGGAGTTGTTCAAGGAGTATTAGGAGGATAAATGAGTACCAAGTAGTCCATGATGGTTGCCAATGCGTGCGCCAGCGGCGCGGGCATGACAGAAGCTCAAATAATTGTTTTTCACTGTGCAGCTCCATGGGACATTTAAGTAATTTAAGTGAGGAAAAGTGTTAAAGAAATTGTACTTATCTGATGGGAGCTTGGATTTGCAGCACTGCCATCTCTTTCATGGTCAATAAATGTATGGGACTTGGAGCCTGTGGAGCCAACAATGAATAAATTAGCTTGCATTCCATGATGCTTAACATACTTCTATCTTCCAGCAAAGCTCAAATGCAATGGCACTTCATCCAGTAGTGGCCTGGCTATGGAGGTTCATCATGGCAGATGACAGAGGCTGGTGTCCACATTTACTGTTTGGGGGGCATAGGGATTACTGAAGAGGAGCTAATAGGATGCAGGAGGTGTCGCTGCAGCAGAACAATTATGGGGGCCACAGACCTGCTTTGCCAGTAGTCATACATGCAGTACTGTAGCTCCCCCTACTGTATTCAGTGGTCTCTGCAAAGGCGCTGCTCTAGACAACCTCCAAATCATCTCCTGCAAAGTCAATTATGTCACCAAACATTGAGGCTCACTCTCAAGCTGGCATAGCAGCAAAGCAGACATACATATTGTAATTAGCACTGTGCCGGCAGACAATTACACTATTCGGTTTCATTTCGTACTTGGCTCTGCTGTGCAATTACCATTTTTCTGCTCACATCACTCATCCACCTTGTTTCCCCATCTTTTCTGTGCCTCTCCCAAATATCCTGAAGAATGTGCATACGTTTCTATGGCATGCCACCCCACAGGTTTATTTATACTGCATCCTTCCCTCTACATTCTCCTGAGCTCTGTTCTCAGTCTTCCAGTGTACACTCCTGCTTTTCCCTTCATTGGAGTCCCTCTGTCATCTACTATGTGTCCCTCCTAACATCTCATCCCTCACTCCCCTATCTTCATTCCGATGACAATTGTATTTGGTTATATGCAGCACGTACATCACCAATTAACAGCTAAAACTAACAAGGAATGACAACTGCTACCACACAGATGAACAAATGCATAGCAGAGGCAGCACCAGAGACTGAAAACAGAAATAATCAAATGGCACTTAAGTCGGCAACAACAA
Source organism: Ambystoma mexicanum (assembly GCF_040938575.1). Lineage (NCBI taxonomy): Eukaryota > Metazoa > Chordata > Amphibia > Caudata > Ambystomatidae > Ambystoma > Ambystoma mexicanum. The sequence goes on from NC_090941.1 coordinate 890,489,911, forward strand.
AACAATGTCACTTTAAAGCACAGTTTATACCTATGATGGCTTCTAGTTTGACAGAAAGGGTTTGATTTTGTCTGGAGATTCTAATTTCTTTAACACCATGCTTACAAGAAGCTTTACGTTGTGTCATACAATTACTTTTGGGAAAGTGACTATCACAAAATGTATTCCACTGTGTGTTTAAAAGAAAAGTGGTTTAAAAGAGATGTTGTTTCAACCTTGCATTCTGAAACTTTTAGGATTCCATTCAGAATGTGTAATATTAAGTTGTAATGATACTTGGCTAAAGAGGTTTTTTAATGCCAGGTTCCGTTACAAGTGATTTGTGTACTTTACAATAAACTAACAAAATGTATTCCTGAAACCCAAACTTAAATATGTCAACCAACAGGAGCTCAGAAGATATGTGGGTACGTACATGAATTGCACCGTGGGTTACAATCCTATCTTCAGTGCTTAACCAAAGTGTGTGATCCTATGCAAATTATTGAATTTCACTGTGCCTTTTCGTCAAAAATTGTGGAGTTTCAAAAGCCTGCCAACTATTATACCTTTACACTACTGGTGCTAAAACAGGACAAAATCAGTCAGCCTGTGATTGATTAGTGCTATTGATAGATAGCTATGTTAGGCTAAAAGAATCACATTCAAATAATGACCATTGTAAGGCAAGACCTCCACACAACATACAATAAAAACACTCCTCTAAGGAAAAAGGCTTGGTTGCACCACTTTGCAAGGAAAACAGGGTTTATTTTGTATACATAAAGGAACAAGTATCAGAAGGTGCATGGCATCTTGCTGGAATGGCTGTCCGTGGCGGGGGTCTAAGTCCTGGATTGGTTTGCGTCTTTTGTAACTGGTTGTTCCCAGTCCATTTCACTTCCCCCGTTTGTTTCGATTTAGAAGCCCCGCACCTGTGGGGTGCCTCAGGGTTCTGCTCTTTCCCCTCTTATTTTCAATTTATGTATTCAGCCACTTGTAAAGCTGTTTCACTCTTTTTGGTTTCTGAGTTTTTCTTATGCTGATGACACACAGATCCTGGTGAGACTAGACCTATCCCATCCTTCCTCAGCAGAATACTGCTGCTCCCGACTGTTGGCTATCCATCTTTGGATGGGTACAAACTGGCTCTGCCTTAATGGCAAGAAGACGGAGGTGCTAGTTGGAAGTGCAGTTGGAGGTCCATTTCTAACCCCTGTGCGATGGTCTATGGCATTTTGGCCACCTGAACTTGGTCTGAACTTCGTCCTCTTCCCACACCCTGTGGGGGTTAAGCTCTCTGAGTCCCTATATATTCAGAGTCAGATCAGCGCTGTCTGTCAGTCAGTTCAAACTCTGTATCTAAACTCTGTATCCTTTGGAAAGTGTTTCCCTCTCTTCCTTCTCATCTTCGCTCTTTCGTTGTATCCTCTCTCACTGCAGGTTCTTTAGACTACTGCAATGCTCTTTACCTAGCTCAGCCAGCGTACCTTCTTCAGCGGCTGCAGGTGTTGCAAAACTCGGCTGCCCGACTGGCAGTGGGTGCTCCCCGGTTCTGTTCCACCATGGCAATTGAGGGAAAACTGCATTGGCTGCCGCTGGCAAGCGTATTACATTTAAAGCTTTGTGCGTGATCCACTGTGCTTTCTACGGGAAAGGCTCAGGCCTCCTGCAGGTGAAATTTCGTCCCTATATTCCAACTCGGAACCATGGTTCATTTTCTACCCTGAGAATTACCATCCCCCGGTTTAGGCTGGCGAGTTACCTGGGATGTTAACCACCCCATCTGCCAAGTCGTATGATGAGCACCTGGTCATTAGCATGAGCTCAGTGGGAAACTCAAATGTGGCCGTTTGAAATAACAAAACGCTCCTCGTGATGCCAGACAAGCAGGCACCCCAGTAATGCCCCCACACCCCCATCAATGAACTAATTTCTTGGCATCACTTCTTGCTTTTCATATCATTATCATGGGATGTACTGATCCTCGCTACCCCCCTTATCTGTCGGTCACCTGATTTACACCCCCCCTGATTTCTTAACGACCACATTAATCAACCTAATTCTTATGCATTTCTGTACGCTATTCCCCAGCCAGCTGGTAGTTCAAATTCAATGGGCATTTTCTCAGGGGTTGGGGGGGACAAGGGCCAGAGGCCTCTAGCATCCTAAATCTAAACCTAACATGTTGGCAGCTCAAGATCTCTAACCAGACTCCCATGGATTTGTCCTTCGGGAAGGCTGCAGCCCTAACCTTGTCTGCCGGTTCACATTCCAATATTGGTCCACCAAGGGCCTGCAGCCGGATATCATTTAACTGTTATCTATTCGGCATGAATGCCACTGTTCTCAGATTCACTACTGAGGCTTGGAAAGGGGAAATAATTCAAAATCTTCATTATGCCACACTACTGCAACAGGGAATACAAAATGCTAAGCCTCACTTCTGATATGGCGATGCTTCAGTATTTCCCTCACTCCAGCCCTGTGTCTGCACCACCATTGTCACACCTTATCACTTTTACTATAAATATAATTTGACTCCTGCTACACAACAGCATTAGCAATATTGCCCCCCACCAGTAACCAGTAACCAAAATTCTCCAAATGCTTCACTCCACCATCCGCATGAGCCAAGCTGCCTGCCAATAAAATCAACCCAAAACCAAGCTGATTTACTGCCTGCAAATAACAGCCTCCAGGACAAATAGATATGGGTTGCCAACACCCAGCAGCACACCGCCTATGTATCCTTTGATGCCATGGAGCACCACCTGTTCCTATTGGCTGTTACCCCCCCTAGCCACGCAACATAGCCTGCATAGTAGGCTGCCTACCCAGCTATACAACTAGCTGCCTACCAGCAATCACCTGAATAGTGCCGCAAACTGGATGGTGCAGCAGACCCTCCACACAGGATTTCACCCATGGCCTACACCCATTTTAGCCAGCCAAAGCATGGTTGGTCCCAGAGAGCAGGTTAGTGGACATGGTTGGTCCCAGAGAGCAGGTTAGTGGATGGTTAATGGTGTGCACCCAAATGTGAGAGGAGTGCTCCACCTCAGATATGCCCCTTACATTCACTTCAACCTTATACTTCCTACCCTCCCTCTGCTCCTCCAGCCCTGTGCTTACTTCCTCCCTTCTGCCCAAACACCCGCCAGCATCACAAAACCACCCACACCCACCACAGTCCCATACCGGGCATACTACCCTACCCCCAGCCCGTAGCAGCCTCCATCAGATATACCACCCATAACAGCACTCATAGGCACATACACCATGATTCCCACTGCACTCACCCATACTGGAGCCGACCGCCTCAGAGAGCTCTCAGCTCACACTTCACACCTCACAGCCATGCATCCCTCCCTACCTCCCTCTTAACCACATGAGATCTCGAACCACTGTGCCATGCATTCCCATCATGCACCCTCAACTCACCAACACTCCAAACCACCCTCCACTATACCCCCACTCCTCTATCTAGAATCCAATGTGCATTAATCAATGCACGCTCTCTTATTGCTCATGCAGACATTCTCGATCTCATTGAGGTCACCAACCTAGACATTTTAGCCATCACTGAAACTTAGCTCCATGATGCCACTGGCCCTGCCCTCTCCATTGTCACACCTCCCAACTATGCAATCCTCTGAAATGACAGACTCACGCAGAAAGAGGGTGGAGTTGCCATCATCTATAAAGGCACACTCCATCTGCATCCTACCTTCCACCCCCTCCCAAACTGCCTGTCACTCACAGCTCAGCTATCACTGATTCCCATTTCCACTATTATGCTGCATATCATCTACCCCCCACCTGGACCCACCACCACCATTGAGGACAACCTCACTCAGCTTCTCTTGTGCAATTTCCATCCTAATTCCAAAATCATTGCTCTGGGTGACCTCAACCTCTGCTACGCTGACCCCCTTGACAAGGAGGCCGCATTCCCATGCCAGCTCCAGCTCCAACTTGGGCTACCCCAAAAACTTCTCAGCCCCACACACACTCATGGGCACACACTTGATTGGCTACTTCACCACAATGTAACACTGTGGTCCTCTCCAACACCCCTTGCGAATGGTCAGACCACCATATGATTACATTCACCACCCCCCCACAAAGTGAACCTATTTCCCTTCCCACCTGACCCCAACGACATCTCAAGATGCATGCGTAACTATCCCCCACTCAATACCTATGATGTAGTTGTCCCAGTTAACCATTACAAAACCTCCCTTGCATCAGCCATCAACACACTTGGCCCCCTCAAAGAACACATGCCCAAATGTTCCAAGCACACTAGCCTATAGTTCACCCCCAATCTACACAACTTGCATTCCAAGAAATGTGCCTTTGAGGCCATTTAGTGTAAACACCCCTCACCAAAAAACAAATCCTGCTTTACAGCCCACTCTAGGAATTACACAAAAGCTACCCAAGCAGCTAAGGCATCTGCCTACAACACTTGGATCAAGAATTCTGATCAAACTCCTGCAAACATTTCAGTAAACTGCGCAAACTGGAATGATCTCCGTCTCCCCCATCCATGGTCATCAAAGAAGACACCTGGTGTGACAACATCTAACAGAATGCTCTTCTAGGCAAAATCAACCTACTACAAAACAAAATCCAGCTCAATATTCCCCTGTTCAATTTCCACTTAGTCACTGAAGCAACATCGTCAACATCTTAAAAGGCTTCAAACCCTCCTGATGCAGTTGACACCTGTTCTGCACCACTCAAAGAATGCGCTGACCTCCTACTTCTGCAAATCACTGCCATCATCAACTCCTCCCTTGCCTCTGGCTCAGTCCCCATGTCACTATTATCCTGGCTCTTACTACCCCTTAAGCCGCCTTCACTCGACCCAGTTATTGCAACCAACTAGCAGCCCAAAACCAGAATCCCCTTCCTGCTAAAAATCATCCACTCGTCTGTCTACATCCAAATCCAGCAAAACCACATTCTTAACTCTCGCCAATCCGGCTTCCACCCCAGACATGGCATGGAAACAGCACTACTAGGTCTCAAGAACCAGCTCAATGATTCCAGTGACGCTGGCAACCTCGTCCTCCTCATGTTCCTTGAACTGTCTGCGGCATTCAACCTTGCTGACCATTCCACCCTCGGCCACCACCTCAATAGCTCTGCAAACGTCTCGAAAGTTGCCACTGACTGGGTTGATTCCTTCTTAACCTACTGCAATTCCAGAGTCTTCTCTGACAACCACTCTTCTACCCCACAGCATCTGCATTTGTCTCAACTACCCTCTACAATGTAATATACCAATCCTCTCTTCAATCATCTGAACTCACTCACCATCAAGTACATAAACTATGAGGATGACACTCAGATGCTCATCCCTCTATCCTGCGACTACCACCTGGACTTTCAGAAAGTCAATTCCATCTATAAAATCATTCAAACGTGGATGGCCATCCACCAACTGTGCCTTAAAGATGAAAAATAGATCTCCTCGTAGGAAAACCAGCCCACCTTGCCAAACTAAGCCCAGCCTACCAATCTTAACATTGACAACCACACCATCCACATCTGTCCTGTCAAACATCAAAACGCTCAGCTTCAACCCAGACGCCACCTTGAGTATGTCACGCCATGTCAATGTCATCACCTCTTCAGCAGCGTATGCCACAAAATGTATCAATGCAAGTAGGCCCTTCCTATCCACCAGCAATTGCCTCAATATTGCTTGCGCTATCCAGTCCAAGTTGGGCTACTGTAAAGCACTCCTTGAGGGGGCACCTCTGAGAAAAACCTCAACAAGCGGCAAACCATACAGAACAATGCCCTCCAAGCTGCTCTCGGCCTCAACAAACACGACCATGCCTCCACGGCAAGAAAAGAGGCACACTGGCTCCCATTAGGGAAAGAATAAAGTTCAAAATCCTCACCAATCTCTTACTGCCTGTAACTACTGCCTAGATGCCCAAGGGCTTAGTGCGCTACTACAAATGATAAATGAAATAAATACCCCCTGTGCCCTGTGCCTGGCCTGCCTTAGCCTCCATAACTACCTTAAAGGTACCTTTCCAGCCGCATAAATCAACAGAAGAAGCCAATTATATGTGTGCGCGCACAAATAACAAATCACCACTGAACTGTGCAAGCTAAGTTTAACGAACAATTCCAGTGGACACTGGCCACAGGCATAGCTGCCAACATACATAAGAAGACAAGGAGTATGATAAAATGTGGTCATGCTGTTCACAGAATTCTCCACCTACTTACAACAGACTATGCCTCAACACCTCTGACATCAGAATGCAGCACAGACCTATGACAAATTTGGGACGCTGAACACATAGCAAGTTTCTAGCACTCACGCCATCTCCTGTCTCCACTCAGCACCCATCCACATGCCTCACCACCTGGGGTTCTCTCTATCGGAGCCTGGCCAGTCCGGCTAAGCCTTATTTGGCCAAATGCACACATGCATCCCAATCTTACCCTGTGACCTCCAACACTCTGAACTTCAGTCCTCCGAGGGCATCCCTCTAACAGCACATTGAGACCATAATAATTGTAAAAGGCACTAAATAAATGAAAAGTAGAATACAAAACATTTGTTGCATACTGCATATTTTCATATACAAAACTATCATTTGGCTAGATACCAACTACAATCGCTGCATACCTGCTGCCGCACACCTTCAATTTCTCATGCGGTAATATATTTTCCTTAAGTCACACACACACTTAAAGAGGGGCTGGAAACATGACTGAGATGTGTGGAGAAGACGGCACATTGAGGGAGACACAGACATGCACGTAAAAAGTGGGACGAGAAGAGAACTACAAAAATGGAAAGCAGGATATGCACAAAGTTAGATTAATAGAAATGGATCAAGCAACCAATCAATTATTGAGACCACCATAGCTGAGTCTCACCCCACTTAAATCTCAGATTTAACCCCATCTCTTCAATTGCCCCCTGCCCCCACAGCCACCCTCACCCAGGTTCTCCACCAAAGGCCCACCTACTCCCCTTCTCCCCCAAGAGCCTCCAGCCCCATCTCCCCCAAACCACTTCTCCACCAACAGGCCCCCATTTTCCCCCAAAGACCTCCCATTCTCCCCAAACTACCCCCACCCCTTCTCTCCCAACTGTACCCCTTCTCCAACTTTCCAGGTAAGACAGCTCAGTGGGTTGAGGGCTCATTGCTGCAATCTGTGTGTGATCAGCAGGTCGAAGGTTTGAATCCTGGATAGGCAAACTCAGCCTTTCATCCTTTCCAAGGTTGATAAATGAGTACCAACTTCAGTTGGATAATATTGTATGCAAATATGTTGTATGTAAATTGCTTTGGAGAAAGCACTATATAAATAACAGATTATCATTATTCTCCAACTGCTCCCTTCTCCTTCAACTCCCCAGGCCCCTCTTCATCCCAACTAGCCCCAGCACTCTTCCCCCACCCTCCTTCTCCCTCAAATGCCTCTCCACCTCTTCTCCCTCAACTGTGCCCCTCCAACTGAGCCAACTCCAACAGTAGTTGCCTTTCTTCCCCAGCTGCCCCATCCCTTCTCCTCCAATTGCCCATTCCTTCTTCCCCAAACTGAATTGCACCCCATGCACACCATGCACAGCCTATTAGTGGCATCTAAATAATGCAAATATTAAGTCTCCTTTTGGTAAATGCACCGTGCTAGAATACGTAAAACACCTCAATGTGTGCACTATGTATGGCTCCACAATTCTTAGTGACAATAATTATGATCAATTGCCAACCTGGCAATTGAATCATTGGTGATAAGATGATAGGATGTAAGTGAGAAATCATACTCACCCTGTTTCTCCATTAAGTAAAGTTTGCCTTGATAAATAATAGGCATTTTTAATTACAAATGCCTAGCTGGTCAAGGGTTAATAAATCCATGAAAAAATAATGTACATGCCCTAATGGGTTCTATGCGTAGGCATGCGACACAAGGCGTATATTTTCTTTCCCTTTATAAGGATGTGTACTGGGGTTAGCAGTACATTGTTCAAAGGGGCAGAAAAGACGTTGTGTAATACCCATGCAGTGGCATGGCAAGAGCAACGTGTCTAGAATCAAATCTGAATCTAGTTTTGAATTAGAAATATTATATACTGCCTTGCCCTCTGCCTGTTGGCCAACTCCTGTGGCAAAGATGTGTTTCAAAAGCAAAAAGAAATCAAGGTGGCAGGTGCGCTTTCAACAGTTGTATGGAGGGTTCAATCCCTGTAAAAGGAAACATTAAACTTGTTTCCTTTGTAAAGTCACCAAGAATAAAACGGATCAAACTTTCCATAAAGTAGCGTGTACCAAAGCATCATCTAACCTGAGTCACTGTGAGTCCAAGGTTCCAATACCAGCGACGTTAATAATCTCACACGCGCCATTAGAAAAGCCTGAGTAACAACGTCGTGTATGCGTGTGACGTGTAGCGCCTGGTGCTGTTAGTGCGCTAGGCATCACACATATGTTATTGGTGAAGTCATATGTTTACCTTCTTGGTATGCATGCACGAACCCAACAAAAACCTTTCTCATGCGAAGGCAAATTCCTTGTGATTGTGTTTGTGTCCACTGAAAACTCTTTCGGGTTATTCTATTGAATTGTTTTTAAAGCATAATGTCACGTACTGTATCAATTACTGCATCTGTTGGCCTTGAAGGATACAGCATAAGTAACGGTAACCGTTCATATTATCTGGTACTAAAGTTATTGTCCACAATCAATGCGCAGAGGTCCAATGTATTAAAGTTAAGTAATTATTAGCATCCGGTCATTTGTTGTATAGAATTTTCTGGACTCTTGATATTATTAAAGTATATATTTTATTTGTATGTATATAAGTAATGAGGTCCCCCCAGAGCGGTTGCTGCTTCGGTATCTCAAGTTTCCCTTTTCATGTGATTCTGGAATCATTATTAATATGATTCCAGAATCATATTACATCACCTGTGACGCACCGAACACAGATTACCATATATAACAGTCATCCCATGTATCAATCTGCGGATATTAACACAATTGCTGTTTAAGGCAATTGTAAGAGATTAGCATCACATTTAAATTCACAAATATAACCTAGAACTATTGAATATTGAAATCTACTATTCTATTATGGCGCTTATAAACCATACATCAATTAAAGAGCCTAATGGCAGTAGTTTGCTGGACAGGAAGGGTCAGCAGAAGGCTTTTTGTGGAGAGGATGCACAAGGGAGTGCTTCAGGAGTTAGGTGAGGGGAAGGGTCCAGTGGCAAAGAAGTGATTGCAGAAATCGGCCAAATCTAGAGAAAGGGCGACAATGTTGTCCTTGATAGTTCTGGAGGAGCATTGGAGAACCTGTTTGGATGAGACTTTAATGGAGCAGACTTGTCTAGAAATCTCATCAGGTGTTATGGGAGAAAAAGAGGAGAATAGGAGCAGAGGGGTGAAGAGGGCCAAGTGAGGCCTGAGAGTGGGTGAGGGAGAAGGGTGAGGAACAGGATGTGCTGAGTTTTAGAAATGAAGTGAGAGGCCAGAGAAGTGCCGAGTGCCAGGGAAGGCAGAGGTGAAGTGGAGACTGCTGTAGGGTTGGCAAGATCCTTCCAGATTTTGAAGTGTTGTTCGTGGCTGCAGAGATGCAGGCTTGGATATGGGCCTTCTTCTTAGAGCACATTGACTTTCGAGCATGTGGCAGGCCTGTTTGTCAGAGAATGTGCTCGATGCCTGCCTCCACTCAGCCACTCTGGACTTGCATTTAAGAGGGGCCAGGTCGGAGTCATACCAGGAGTTGCACTTGGAGGCAGGTTTCATGCAGATTCTCATGACAGCGGCAAGGATGTCCACAGTGTAGGTTAGTAAGGGCTGTGTCTGAGTAATATTCAGTGGCAGGAGTAAGATGGGGAGTGAAGATGGCAGCAAAAGCGGCAACTGACACTCGCTTCATAGATCGAATGGCAGAGAAGGGGGTTGGTAGTGCAGCTGGGAGCTTAGCCGGGGGACCCAGGAAGTCCAGATGAGAGGACATGAGAGCAATATCAGATCAGGAGAGAGAAGTAATGAGAGGGTTGGAGATGGGGATGCCTGAAAAGATGAGAGCATCCAAGGTGTGACCGGCTGAGTGTGTTGGCTCAGAGGGAAGAATGGAGAGGGGAAGAGAGTCACAGAGGTTGCAGAAGAGCCCAGAGGCTGCACCAGGGGAGTTGAGGTGAATATTGACATCTCAGAGGAGGATACGCTTGGAGGAGAAGGCAGACAAGGCATTGGAAAGAGGAGTAGGCCTGAGGGGATATGATAGTATGATAGTAGCAGGGACCCACTAAGGAAAGATCAGGGCAACATTACAACTCCGCCCCCGGGCCAGTTTGGCCTGGGTTTATGGAAGATCTTGTACCCCTCAGGGAGGAGAGTGTGAAACCCCATGACAGTGAGCCATGTCTCGGTGAGAGCAGGGACGTCTAGGTCGAGGTCTTCAGGGAGGTGGGTGATGTCAGAGGAACGTTTGACGGCACAGCGAGAGTTGAGGGTAGCTAAGTGGAGCATGTTGCCACTTTTGAAGGTCTTCAGAGGAGGGGGACTGGAGGGTGGTACACACATCGGAGGTGGCAGAGGTGCCCGAGGGGTGGCAGAGGAGGAGTTGCAGGAGTTGAAGAGAGATGGAATACACCTTTAAAGAAGGCAGAGGGTGGGCTGAGAGCCCTGGGCCATGGCAGTGCCATTTAAGTAGACATTAATGAGGTCCCTAGATGACAGGGAGGATACAGAAAGTACCTGCCAATGGGTGCCACCATTAATGGGAGAGGAAGAAGAAGGGGAGAGCACAGAGACCATAAGGGGAATCCAAAGGTCCGGCGAAGGGTCGACAAAGAGGATGTTAGTGATAGTCTGCCTGGAAGAAGCATTGGCATAGGTGTCAGTGATGGGCAGGCATGGATATGGAGACCAGGAGATCCTTCTTGAACTTTTTCCTTCCAGACTTCGTCAGAGGGGTAGGATTGAGATAGAAAAGCAATTAGAGAAGATAGGGGAAATTAAGAGCACCATTGAGGGAGAGTGCAGTGAGAAGGAATGGGGGGGAGTACTGCAGAGCATGACACCAGCTACAACCAACAGTACTGACACAATCTAGAGTCACGTGTCCGGGAGGGAAAAAAGGCCTAGGTTACAACATACTGCAGAAAGCATGACACCTGGAAGCGAGGGAAAAGAAAACTCAGATTCGACTTTACTAGAAAAGAGGGAAAAACCTAATTTTTAAAAACAGCATGCACAAACTCACAAATTCGACTTTCCTAGAAGGAGTAAGAAGACCCCAGGCAAATTAAGACAAATCACCGATGCCAGATAAGGATATCATATAACTGCCAAGTGCAACAGACTGCAGTATTAGATAATAGCAGTAATAAGAGAGGAGGCACAGATAAATAGAGAGCAGTAATGGCTGTTACCCCTGCCCAACCCTTTCTTACCATGTCAATCGCTGCTGGTTGATGACGGTGCTACATGCTTCCAAGGCGAACACCTGCAACAATGGGAGCTGCACTTTACCTCTGGCACTTAGCTGCAGGGGGGATCCACAGGCAGGGGCATGCCCTAGGGTCTTGATTTAAGGGGAAACTCAAACAATCCGGGGTCACGGCTGACTGGGATGCGGGTGGGTAGGAGGGAGACTGGAAAAGGGCTCAGGCAGGGAGCCGAGTCAAGACACGTCTAGAAGGCTACTAATGGAATATTTTAAATCAAGAATCCTGGCACAAAGAGCATGAACTCCACACCTTACCACGAGGACTGCGCCTGCATAGAAAGTGGGCTGCTTATCGTATCAAGTAATTAACACAAGGTTCAATGGAGCCTCAGTGAACCAATCATGGGTTAGGGCGGGCTAGGAGGAGGGAACCTAGAAAAGGGCACAGGCAGGGAGCCAAGACAAGCTAAGAAGGCTACTAATGGATTTCATGGACATCCTGACAGAATCCTTAGTGTTTAGTTGAGGTAGGGAATCCTGTCTTAGAAGTTAGGGACACATAGGGTTTTCTCTTTATTTTTGGAATTAATAAAATGCTCTATCCAATACCATGCTACGTGTCAGTCCCCTCCTTCTCCACCCATACAATACATTAAATTCAAGTAAGGGAGAGTGGACAAAGTGCAACTTTAGGAGGTTTAGGGGACAGGGGGAAGTACAGTGGGCATTGCATAGATAAATCAGGAGAGAGGCAGAATAGGTGAAGAGGTGTTAGAACGACTCCACCTCTGACAGTCGGAGGGTATTAAGGTTGGATTTAAATAGTGGTAGAGAATGAATTGAGTGGAGTGGCAGAGGAAGTCCATTCCTGAGTAGGGGAGGGAGAAGCAATAGAGATCAGAAATGAGAGGGAGCACAGCGGGGAGAAGGAGTGGAGGCCAGGGTATGTGCCAATGATGATCTTAAAGTGCGTGGGGGAGAGTACGGGGTGAGGTGGGCAGTTAGGTAAGGAGGGGACCTGGCAGTTATAGTTTTGAAAATGATGAGAAGAAGTTTGGATTTAGCTCTAAGTTCCACCAATGAATTTGGTGGCAGGGTGAGGAGGTAGAGGTAAATAAAGTAAGGTTGAAAAGTGTGCAGACAGCAAAGGTAAGGAGTTTGTCCAGTGGTCAGAAAGCATAGTTGGGAAAGCCATGAAGAAGACTAGCACAATAATCCATTTTTAGAGAGGATTAGGGTGGTTATTATGTGTTTGGTAGTGTTGAAAGGACGGAGATTTTGTATTTTGTTGATACAAGGTTTAGTCTGGCAGCCATAATATATTTCAAGATAAAGAGCAAAGCGATGTGAAGTGGGTCAAATACAACACCAATGTTGCGAGCAGAAGGAGAGTAAGGATGGTAGTCAGGGGAGAGAAATAAGGGAGGGGGAGAGTGCGAGATTGTGTGTTGGGTAGTTAAGTAGGTTGGTTTTTGTGGAGTTGAGTATGAGTGAGTGAGATGCGCCCAATATTGCATGGCTGTGAGACAGTGAGAGATGCTGTCTCTTAGTTTGTCATATAGGGGGAGAAAGGCTCAGACTATCTGGGTGTCATCAGCAAAAAGCTGATATTTGAAGCTGTAGAAGGAGTTGAGGGCACATAGAACAGAGGTTTAGAGAGTGAACAGAAGAGGACCTAGGAGTGACCCTTGAGTAACCTCGAGAGTAAAAGGGGTGGGTATGGAGGAAAGGTTATTCCAGGACACTTCCAAGTGCATAGGGGTATAGAGAAGGTCCCAAATAAAGCCTGCACTCCATTCATCCATTTTGAAGTACCAGGAACATTTACACCGAGATATGTGACATCTGATGAGCAAATAAACCAGCAGAGAGCCGCAGTAGGGCTCTGCCCAGTACCCATTAGAAGAACAGCATCTATTGATTTACCTATACCAAGAACACCATGGACAGTAAGGTATCCATTAAGAAAACTCTACCAGCAAATGAGACGAAATGAAGATTGTTTAACTACCGTCACAAAAAAGCCTTAATGGAAGACAAATGGTGACATCACAAGGGCCCAGACCGACTTGCAGATAGAAGAAATGACAACCAGAGAAAGACGCAGAGAGACGAAACTCCATGAATAAAGATATCCTGACCCTAAAGAAGAGAATGATGTTGAAACATGAAGAAGCTTAAACTGTAAGCAGGGTGAAGATATTCAACCCGCTAACGCCTGTACATATGCTTGAAACACAAGAAAGCTAAGAAACCAGTGTGGCTTGCTATGCTTAGTAGAAGAATAGAGCGGCAAGCACCATTATAACATAATGTACCTCAAGACAAGGCACATTATTATAAGTGCAAGTCCACTTTGCTCTAAAAGCAGAATCAACTTAGGTTACTAGAGTCAAACAAGACAAGATTTGTATTCCAGCAAACGAGAAGAGATGGCTGAATCGAAACCCAGAAGATGTAACTCGTGCCAGGAGATACAAGGTCATACTAATAAAAGAACAAACAGTAGCCTCACATAATTGAAACTTAAGAACAGGATATCCTGCTTCTGAAAGGCCAAAGATAAGGAGGTGTGTACAGGTGGCAAGCTGAATGAGAATCAAATACAGAAATTGCAAGAAACTAGTTCACACCTATGCCTGGCATCTGCCCAAGCAAGATATATTTTCCAGACAGCAAATGCAGTTTCAAGGCCAACCACAGTGATATAATTGACACATAGTTGTTCTAGCGATGATTGATTGTAACCTTCAGTGGAGGAAAGCCGATAGCTGAGATGGGCACCCTGCACATGGCTGACCGTTCTGCATGCTGCTAAGCAAAGTGGAAGAATATGCATGGGGTTGATGCCAACCCAATCACAATGGACCAAATAATCTAGGTTCCTATAGTTAGTAGAACCAATGAGACGTCGTACTTTTAGTGACTTCTACAGTAGTAATTTTGAAGGGAGGGCTTAGATGCCCATCTGACAGTGTTTACCCAATCTCCTCACCCTGTTACCATATACAGATATAGCACCTATATTAAAGTTACCTTTTCCAAACCAATAGAAATGCTTATTAACTTTTGAGTATTACACGTCAATTATGACAAGTTTTTAGTATAAATGATGTGTTTTTATGAAGTTTGTTGGAGTTGAAGCGAGACGGACGATCACATCACATGACTGTCCTTTTTTGTACTTGTCATTAAACGGACTCCCTTTGCAGAACCATTGAGTTGTCCTTATTAATTGGTTTTGGAGTAATAAATCTGCACCCCAATCCATCTCAAGGTGCATCTCTCTCGTTTTAAAGTACTCCGCAGCAAACCCTGACTCTATGGGCCGGCCAGGGGTCTCCCCAGTACACTTGGTAGCGGAGATCGGATGGTTATTGACTATCGGTTATTGATTAAAGTGAGACACCAAGTGCCCGTCAACATAACGTAACTCTAGGTCTTCGGCAATATCACAAGTCCTTTGCGATTTCAGCTGAGTAGACCGCGAAGTTCCCCGTAGATAGTGGCATATTAAAGAGAGACTGCAGTCAGGGCCTGAAGGGACCCGTGTTCCCCACACTTCCCTTCCCATTCCTACGGGCAGTTGAGCGGGCAAAAAACCGAAGAAGACAATAACAAAGATGGTGATCCCGAGGGTCCAGAGAGGAACCATGCGAACGGTGAGTGGGAACAAAAAAATAGAATGTTTTGGCAAATAGTGCATGCTTTAGAAAAAGTAAAGGGAAAAGGTAACGGAGGGAGGCGGAAGAAAACAAAACACAGTCAGAAGTAGAGTAGACTGTATATATGTAGGGGGATAATGACTCGAGAATAATAAAGTACACCAAGGTTACCGGGGAGGACACTCGAGAAGAGAGAGGATACCGGGGAAGACACACGAGAAGTGAGAGGATTTGTCTTATTCATACGCTTTAATATAGTGGCTAGAAGAAAAGTGTACCTAGAGTCCCACATAATGGGGAACGAATAGACTACCACAACGTTTCAAGAAGTCGTGAAAGGGGTATATTTACACTCCACGAAGGGGTAATGATTAGAGGCAGAGAATTCTGTGTCCAGCTGGTGTCTGTCTAGACTGTCGAGTGTCTGTCTTACATGTTTCCTGTTTGTGACGTCATATATATTGAAAATGTTTCCTTTCCTTGAGAAAACGGATCCAAATTTTGTGCGATTTTACAGCTGAGATAAAATCACGTATGAATTGATGTTTTTTAGTAAATTAGAAGAAATAAAAATGTTGTGAAAGTTTGGATTGGAGCTTGCGGTGTTTGTTGTTCGCTCATATTGTTTGAAATGTTCAAGTCACACGAAAACATTGACAAGTGTTATATAAGAGGAAATGGAACAGATTTAAGCATGGATGACGGGACTCCATTGGCACACTTATGCAAGTAACTGCCAAACCACGCACCCAAGCTAAAAAATATAGTACCAAGTGGGTTAAAGATACTGCCCACAAGATGTTTATGCCATGGCCACAAAATGGGTCTTTATCTAAAGCCGTCTTACAACATATGACAACATATTTGCATGCCACATATACACAGACAAGAAGTTAGAAAAACACCTTGCTGTTCTCGAGTTGTGGAAATGTATGAACAGGGAAAGGAGGAAGATCCGCCAACAGATTGGATACTTAATGTATGCTCAGAGTGGGGTGAGACGCCTACCACGCCACCTGCCCCACCCAAAACAAAAGTTGAAGAAAGTAAGGACGCAGGGTTATATCCACTAAGAGAGCTCAAAGCAGTCACAGGGTATAGCAACCCTGCATATGAGTCACCTATACATAGTAGTGACGAAAATCAAGGGAAAGGTAAGGGCAAGAATATTACCTCTGCTGTCCTAAGGGACAGGGAGAGACAAGATGACAAAAGAGATCAGGCACAGACGAGTGCACCACTAGACAAAGAGAGAGAAGGGAAGCGATGGAAGGGAAGCGAAAATAGAACTGATGAGATAGCATTCACAAAAGACGAATGGATCGGAGGGCAAATTCTACTGAAACTCGATGGCAAAGGCATTGATGAATCGAAACAAAAGGAGAGATCAGACGAGGCACAGAGAAAGGGGAAGGAGAAGGAGTTAAGAGACGAAAGGATAAGAAAGAAAGACAGAAAAAGGTGAGAACAACTGTATCCCAAAGAGCAAGAAAGACAGCTTGATCGCAAACCAAGGGCAGCCAATGATCAAGACAGACAGAAATAGCAAAGGTTAGAAGAAGAGCAAAGGATACGTGAGAAAAGAATAAAAAGACAACGAGATGAGGAAATTTCGAAGGGCAGAGGAACAAAGAATTGAAAAGAGAAAGGAAGAAGATAGGGTCAGAGAAGAGGTGAGGAAGCGTAAAGAATTTGATAATGACAGAACGAAAGCGAAGACAGAGAGCACACGATCTTGAATATCTGGGGAGAGAGGTTAAAAAGACTGATCCAGTAGTAGATTGGGAAAACATAGAATAATTCTTTCCTGAGTACGACTCAGTACCAGGCACGTCTAGGGCAAATATTGATGATGACTTCGACACCAGAAGCATCAGAGAAACTATTGATAGACTATATTATGAAATGGGGCTAGAACAAATACCCCAAGGGGAGGGGGAAGATGAGCGCCTGGAAAGCACTCAGCTGTACAACACTGAGGACATTTCCCGAAGTAGTAGGAATAGAGAGCTATCTCTGGATAGATTAGAAATAAGTAGGAACAAAGAGGACACGAAAAGTTGCACTAGTTGGGGACAGACAATGTCCGACTCCGAAAGGGAGGAGCGCAAAGAAAGTGAGGAAGAGGGAAGGAGCAAAAGACGACTCCTGAGGAAGAAAGGAATAAGGTGGTCAGACAATAGCAAAACTGCACCAAGAGCATCAGAGTCCGCCATGCAGCCTGACCGATATGAAGAAGTATCTCACGGTCAGAGGGGGGTGTCTTTGCCGCCCTATGTGGACAGACTAAGGGCATTGCCAGGTAGACGGTGATGCAGGAATATTACTCCTGCAATAGACAGAAGAACAATGAGAGAAGAGAGAGAGGGCTACACATTCCAATGTCCATTACTGGAGAAGGGGGCAGTAAGACCGCAATATATTCCATAGCCACACATGGATCGAGAAAACTTGAAGAACAAGCTTCCAATACTGACATCGGGAGCCGTAAAATGGATATACGAGTGAGAAAAAATGACAGGAGGGAACACGTTAGCTATTGGGGATATTAAAGGTCTCCTAATTGCTATACTCGGTGAGCGAGCAGACAATGTGTGGGCATGAGAAGGCTACCCTGGTGTAACCACAATTAATACCTCGCATGACGGAGCGCCATTTAACAATTGTAGAGCCGCAGTATGGAAAGCGCTACGAGTGCTATACCCAGATACTTCCGATATGGGAGCGATAATGACGCAAAAATTAAGGAATCTGAAGATCCGTTAATTTACATACAGAATTTTCAAGATGCATGGGTGCTCGAGACCCATGAATCTTGGATGAAATCTACTGGTATTTTACCATATATTGTGCAATGGACTGCCAGAATTGGTATAGAAACAGCTCAAGAAATTGGGGGGAATTGAAGCCAAACCTTGGGCAGAAATACAGTTTACCATTGCATATTATGGTAGACTGCTGCAGGAAAAGAATCGCAAAAAGGAAGCAACTCATAAGGGTGAGGAAGCGAAATTGGTGCACAAGAAATTGTAAAAATATGTTCTAGAGGGAGCCATGATAACTAGCACAGCTGAATCAAGCATGCAGCAGGTGGTTAACCCACAACAGAATAATCAGGGCAATACAGGGTTTTATCCCAGGGGATGAGGATTTAGGGGGAGAGGATGGCAGAGCAATCAGGGAGGTTTCCAAATAATCAAGGATGTTTTCAAAATATGCAAAATGGTAATCCAGATATGTCAAACGGGCAAATAATCCGACCACCGCCAGTATGTTGGCTGTGTGGAATGACAGGGCACTTGGCGCGCACATGCAGAAACCAAGGCATGATGCAGAAAGGCCAAGTGACAGGAGCAGGCATGGTGAATCCACCTGCAGTTACACAGCAGGGTGTTGCACAAAATCATACGGTGCAACAACAAACGCCAGGAGCGCAACAAGGTGCACAACCTCAGAGTATGGGGAACTTTCCACAAGGACAATCCCAACAGGCACCAAAGCAACTGTTACAGACAATAAGCACAGGGCAGACCATGAACCCTGGATTGGGTGGTAACAATTGGAATGGGGGAAATTCACCAGCACACAGTGGGCCAAATTTGTATATGAACTAGGGCAGCTAACTGGGAACCCTGATTTGTTCTATCCTATCAGTGACACTAGATCCTCACAGGGAACCTAGGGTGGATGTCATTATAGGGGCCAAAGAATATTTCTTCTTAGTTGACACGGATGCAACACGCTTGTGTATTCGTGAAGGCAAGTTTTCCTTGTCTGGCGAGGCATTAAATACTCAGAGTTTCACAAGAGCGACAAGTCGTGTTCCCTTTACAAACGCACTTCCAGTCTCTATAGGAGAGTTTGAGATGAACGTACCTTTATTATATTCACGTCAGACCCCAGTAAACATTTTGCGGAGAGACTTTAATGACGAAGTTAAACATGACAATCTCGTTCACGGAGGAGGGCATAGTATGTTCAACTCCAGGAATGCACTATTCAAATGTATGCAAAATGATTAGGGCATACTCAGGACACATAACCATGAGGGCCATACCACTAGAGCCAGAAAGTTTCCCGTATAGTATGCGTGTGCTATGACAGGATTACCAGGCCTTGCCGATAAAATCATGAGAACCCCTGATGTTTTCTTATTCAGACCCAGAATAACGATGCATGAGGAGGAGGGACACGTATTTCCCTTGATGATACACACAGCTGTAATAAGAGGGAAAGTGGTCTTGGTTGACGGTTATGATGACGCGGGCAGACAATGGTGCGCAATAATCGCCATTGAAAAAGGATATCGAGTGACTGACTTCACCGATGAGAATCTGTTTGAAGAACCAACAGATATGGGAGAGACAATGGGAGAAGTGAGTCTAACCTTTTGGGTTAAAATGATTGAAAGAGAGGTGCCCCAGAGAATGATGTTGGCACTAAATCGTCCTGAATATTTTGATGACGACATGGCCCAGGTGCCTGTCTCAGTATGGACTACAGGACCTTATTATGTAGGCCTCTTGAAGGGGGTTGGAGAAGTAAGAATTAAATTGAAACCAGGAGCTATTTTACCAAAGGGACGACAATATCCCATGCCCAGAGAGGCAGATGAGGGGATTTTTAAGACAATTTCTTCCATGATGGACCAAGGCATCTTAGTGACGTCAGAGTCACCATGTAATACATCAGTGTAACCTGTGAAAAAAAGTAAAGAAGGGTCTTGGAGGCTAGTGCAAGACCTGAGGCCAATAAACGACACTGCTGAGGCCGAGTTCCCTCTAGTCACTAACATGTCTACAATCCTATGTAATATACCTGTTGAGACAAAATATTTCACAGTGATTGACTTAAAAAATGCATTTTTCTCAATCCCACTGCACCAGGACTCACAAGATCTGACGTCATTTACATTCAGACAGATGCGTCTGAAAAGCAAGAGGTTGCCACAGGGGTACTGTGAGTCTTCTTCTATTTTCAACAGAGTCCTGCAGATGGACTTAAGCAACATTGCAGTAGAAAGTATTGTCCTGCAATATGTGGATGACATCTTAATTTGCAGCACAACAGAAGAGCAATGCAGAAACAAATCTATTCAGCTATTGACTATACTGGCTGAGAAAGGATATAAAGTTGACAAGGAAAAGTTAAAGTATTGTCAACAAGAAGTGCTTTATATAGGCCAATTGATCTCACATGAGGGAAAGAAGGTGATGGCAGAAAGGGCTGAAGCCATATTGAACACGGCTAAGCCACACATGATAAAGCAGATGCAGAACTTTTTAGGCCTATGCAACTATGTCAGGGCATGGGTTTTCGACTACAACTCTTACACTAGGCCTTTACTTCAGGCCCTAAAGAAGGCCTCAGTGACAAAAGAAAAGATTGAATGGTCTGAGACCATGGAGAAAGGGTTCGCTGAACTCAAAAGAGCCATCTGCACAGCACCAGTTTTAGGGATCCCCAATTATGCAGAGGAATGTTACCTGTTTTCACACACAAATGGCATCGTCATGACAGCGGTGCTCGCTCAAAGAACCTTGTTGGGGTACAAGCCCCTAGCATATTACAGTGGGAATTTGGATCCAGTAATGAGAGGTAATTTCCCGTGCGAACAAAGTTTAGCTGCCGCAGCGTTCGCCATAGAGAAGGCTACAACCATTGTGATGGGATGCTCAATGATGTATGTCGAGCACTCACTATCCATCGATCAAGATATTTTGATGTAAGATAGTCAACCCAGCTATGTTCATAGCAGAACCAGTCACTGAAAGAGAACCGATACATGACTGTGCAAACTATGAAGAATTCTATGATAAAATCCCCAAGGTGAAGGAAAATGCCCTGGCAGGAGGAGAGATCGTCTTTATTGATGGGTCTTCAAGGATCGACCAAAGTAATGGGCAAAGATACACAGGCGTTGCTGTGGTGAAGCACACAGCAAATGGGAAATTCGAGTGTTTCTTGGTGCACGAATACCATCTCATTATTCAGCACAGGCTGCAGAATTATTGGTGCTGATACTCGCCATTGAGAATCATGCAGACCAGGAAGCAACGGTGTACAGAGACTCCGCCTATGTGATGGCGACAGTGCACGCAGGCTTAGCAAGCTGGAAAAGGGGGGGCTACCCATTGGGCATAGCGGTCATGAAATGTGCCACCCACACGAAAGGGACAGATTTTATCTCACGCAGAAATCATGCAGCAGACACGGAGTCCAAGCGTATGGCATCCAAAAGTGAGACGATCATGGAGATAGAAGTCATCCATATCAATGAAAGAATAGTGGTGGCACGACCTACACCAGAGAATTATAGTGATTTGGGGGCAAACACAGCTAATGGAACTCCAAGGGGAGGCACCACAGGAAGAGAAGAACCTGTGCAAATTTCGAGGGTGTTCTTTAAACCCCTCTGCCAACTTGTGGTGACAAGACAGCACTGGTAAACCAGTGAGGCCTGTAGCTCTATTAAAAATAGCGCTGGAGCAACTACATTACCCAGCCCACATGACAATAGAGAATCTAGCATCAACACTTGCAGAAGACTGGTTCATTCCGAATTTGACCGAGCACGTTGCATTCTTCATAGTGAACTCTATAATTTGCCAGCAATTTACAGCAGGGCACACATTAAAAGTAATGAGAGGAGTCATCCCTAGGCCGAGTGGGCCTTTTCAGCACTTGCACGTCGATTACATCGACATGATTCAAGTATGTAATGGGTACAGATATTTAATTGTTGTGGTGTGTCCATTCTCTAGGTGGATTGAGGTAGGTCCATGCACACACCCAGACTCTACCTGTGCGGTAACATTTTTAGTGAGGGAAGTGTTCCCCAGGTGGGGGGATTTGCAAAGTCATGAGATCAGATAATGGCCCTCATTTTGTCAATGCTATATTTGAGCACATTAGCTTGCTGCTTGGTATAAAGCACAAATTCTCGTTGGCGTATCCTCCACAAGGTAATGGGATCTGTGAGAAGCTCAACTGTGTGTTAAAGGAAAGGCTGGCCAAGTTGAAGCTTACTCCAAAGAAGGGATGGTTGCACTGCCTTCCACTGGCACTGTATGCTCTTTGGAACCAACCAGGCTCCAACTATCATCTTAGCCACACGAGATAGCCACAGGAAGAAGAATGAGAACTCCCTTGACACCAAGAGACAGAGCTAGATGTGATGCCCAGTCACCAGGAAAGGTTTTAGGGTCTGAAATGCAAAACTATCTGAACTGCATGACATCTTGCATTACTCTAATTTCAGACCAGCAGCAGCGACAACGAAAAGGGTGCAGAGCAGCACAGAACACAGAAGGGGACACTACAACACACCAAGTTCAAGGTCTATGTGTTCCACCAATCTTCCCTGGAAATTCCGTCCTAGTGAAGAACCATACAAGGAAAAAGTAGGACGAGCCAAGGTTCAACTGACCTTTTACAGTGGAGGACTGCATTCCGTCCACTGTGAAACTACAAGGCAGGAGAGCGTGGATTTTTCTCGGCGATATAAAACCCTACATCAGAGAAGGCCCCCTTCGTGCTCCCCAACGAGATTAATCGATGAGCAACGGGGAAGAACCACAGCACGTGCAGACGAGATCCATGACGTGGAAGAAGGACGCATGACCAGCCAGACAAAGACAAATAACTTTTTGCAAATTGTGGCTTAAATTGAACACTTCCTATAAGCAAAAAAGGGATAAGGACATAAAAACAGACACTCTGTGTATCCTAGTTGCAGGGTGAAGATGATAATTGCACGCACAAGCCACAACACAGTCAGATGACTTTGAACTCTGAACTAAGGCAAACAAAAGCCTTATTAAAGAAAGGAGAACATGAGAAGTTTTGATTGAGGACACATGAGCTGGAAGAAAAATCAGTGTCCTGCCTCTTTTTGTACGATAACTCTGTGTCCCACAGTAGAGACATCACAAAGGATGTGGTCACCTATTTCAACCTAGTGCTAACATCATATCCGTCATTGGTAGGGAGGCTCACCAGTGTCACTGACTTTCTACAAGATCCTGAAAAAGAAAAGATAATTAGACAACTGCTCACTGTCATTGCTGAACAATTCATCCTACTCCCTGAGTACAGTGAGAAGGAACCAAATGATCCCAATACAGGCGGAAATAGATGAGCTCATCAACACACTGTTCTTTCGCATAATCGAAGATTGTCCAACTCTCATTGGGAGAACAACAGACACACTCACATTTCTTCTAGATCCAGCAAATAAAGAACATTTGAGCCATCTCTTAAATAAGATAATAATTCTGGTTGTACTCCATGCAACCGGACAGTGCAGACATTGTTTACATCAGGGAAAGAACATGTAATCCTGAACCTCAACAAAGACAGGAGAGATGTCCCTGTCACCAGAAGACAGCAGGTTGGCACACAACGTCCTTTTTTGCCTAGTTACCGACTTTCCAGAGCTGGTGGGGAGAGCAATCGATGTTGACGTCCTCACTTTCATCAGCGATCCAACTAATGTTGCACAGATGGGAATGCTCCTGCATGGAATCATACTTCAAGTGGAACTTTCTAACCATCAGAGGAGCTATCTGAGAAGATTCTAAAAACCTTTTGCAGAGGGACAGATCGAGGAAGCAGCGTCAAGAATCTCATCTGCATTTGAGATTTTCTGTCCTCACTCCTCATATCTGACCAACATGCACCATGTGCTCAGGATTGAAGCAAATCAGGGGGGTGGATTGGGAGCTCAACTATTTTGAACATGCACATTAAAGGGGACTCACTGAAGTGTTATTTGTTTTGATTATTCCCATAGCCTAGCAAAGGAACTGTATCCTGAACTAATAGACAATCCGTCACCCGCAAGAGGGGGGAGACTTGTGGAGTACCCGACACTCCAAACCACAGAACTCAAAAAGACGATACTGGTTGAGGAAATACTAACATTGACATTTGACGAATGATCAAGATGGGGGTCCAGTGCAGCAACCTGGTCCTCCCACAAGAAGAGAGGAACACCCGCTTCTCTGGAAGAAAATGCTGCCGCCTGACTTACAGGGGCATAATGTATGTATGCATCATATTCATCATTATTTTATTGTCATTACTGATCAGAACTGCATTCTTTATTGGTGCACAAAGCGCTCCAAATTCAGTGCACCCACCTAATGATGTACGGATAAAACCCACAAAAACCCAGACCTTATATAGTCGTTCCAGTCACTAGAAAATTTGAAGGCGGAGTGAAAGAACTTGAAATGAATTTGATTAGCAGTGATCTTGTGGTAACAAATGGAAAGGAAAGCTGGAGACAGGGTCGGCAAGGGATGAATGAAGTAACATCACTGACAACTACACGCACACAAACACTGAATGCACACGAGACAAGCCTAGTGTCAATGTCTACAGAACCACAAACACAAACAGCAGAGAAGAGACTGCCCGCAATAAGAAGCTCCACAGCAGATATTGTGAGAAAACAAGATTTAAGAGGAAAACCAACAGAAACCATCATAGCAGAAACTTTAAAGAAAATAAGAGCCAACTCGGAGAAACTCTCTACATGGGCACAACGGATAGTAGACTCATTGTTACCACACATAGCAAGAGCAAGGAAACTGCAAGAGGAACTGAAGAACAAACCCGCAGAAACTGTATTATAAAGCATATATGTCCCAACGAAAGGAACAAGCACCAGTTCCACAGCAGAGCCATACACCAGACAAATGCCGGAATGGATACGAACATTTATAACCTGACAGCGAAAGATGCATGAAGAGAGAGAAAGAGCTGCCATAATTTGATATACCCAAATGGTGCAGATGAGAAGGCCTGCACCATGGACCAGGATACCTGAGAATCCTCCAGCAAGGAAAAACCATACAGATGTCTTCAGGGGTGTAGTCATAGACAACTACAGGAAAACACTAAGAATCAAGAGAAGCATGGATGCAGATGACAATGAACTAAACGATTACCTGGACAGCACAGCCCATCTGGGAAACAACATTTGGTACCAGCACATGAAAGAAGTTGGAAGATGAAGTTCAGAAGGGGAATGCTTTGTATGTGCACTCCTACCATATAGCATGGGGAAGTCCAAGATCTTCGTGGCTGTAGAAATTGATGTCCAGACCGCACACTGTATGTCACACGTAGCAATGTGCAAGACCAGAGGCCAGTTCATGGGTAGTGATGCCTCTCTGAAATGGGCAACTGAAGCAACTGATCCACATGAAGACGATTATATCCAGGACATAAGGGCAAGCAACAATGGAAAGACGAAACACATTGTGATAAGATTTGAGAAGCCTGGAGTTAAAGGAGCAGAGATTAGAAGAGAAGCAAATCAGAAGCTAAATGTCCAAGGAAAAACTTCAGAAGAAGCTTGGAGATGGAAGAATGCAAATTTGGGGAACTGTGCTTTCACCAGAGAGATGGGCGAAAGGAGTAGTGATATGCCGAGCATGGATGGTCTTCGGTCACTACGAACCAACCATCAACATAGTACGAAACGGATGCAAACCATTATGGCCTAAACTTGCAAAACTGCTGACATGGGTCAAAGACAGAGGAGGACCCCTGCAGATAATGCCACTAGAAAGCCCAAAATTGTGTTTCAGGAACAATGGCACAAGAAAGATGGTAGAGAAACAGAACTGTGGATGAGTTTTTGACGCTCCAGGAATGGTACATGGAAGTGCAGTGATTTTGGACCATTATTGGGCGTGTGGATCCAAAGCATACATCAGACTGCCAAGAGACCGGGGAGACATATGCACGATTGTGAACGTCCATGTTCCAGCATTGGTAATCCCAAAAAGTGACCTGAATATTGACAGTTTCCCGAAAGCAGATGCTCACCTGAGGAAAAAGAGATCTGTGGAACTGGCAACCCGAATGAAGAGAGAGAATTACTTCTCTGCCAAATCAGAAGAAGCCTTTCATGCAATCCCATATGAACACAGGCTGTTTAGCCTCACCTTATCAGTGTTCGCAACGATTTTCATGCCAAGATTTCAGGTTGGAGCAAATACTAAATGGTTGCAGATAACCAGATGGGAGTTATTACAGACCATTAACACGACCATACAAGGATTTAATGTGATTGAAGAAGAATTAAGAGCATCCGACTGATAACTCTCCAGAACAGATATGTGCTTGACATGATCACAGCTATGGATGGAGGAGTTTGTGCAAAAATAGGAGAATCATGTTGCACATTCATACCATCACACGATGAGGAGAATGGAACCTTAACTGAAGCCATAGGTATGCTGACAAAATTACAGAACCAAATGATTGATGAAACTGACGAAGTAGATGATAACAGTTGGTTTGGATCACTGTTCTCATGGGTTCCCACAATGGTTGGCAGACATATTTAAGATCCTGGGAGCCCTGCTAGTAATGATATCACTAGGATTTTGTGTTATTAAGATAATAATATCACAATGCCAGAAGACTGCGAAGACAGCTATAGAGAAGGAAGTGAAAGTGGTCTATGAATTGCCCAGAGGGGGGAGTGTAGAGGAGGTACCAAATAAAGCTTGCACTCCAATCATCCATTTTGAAGTAACAGGAACATTTACACAGAGCTATGGGACATATGATGAGCAAATAAACCAGCAGAGACCCACAGTAGGGCTCTGCCCAGTACCCATCAGAAGAACAGCACCTATTGACATACCTATACCAAGAACACCAGGGACAGTAAGGTATCCATTAAGAAAACTCTACCAGCAAATGCGACAAAATGAAGATTGCTTAAGTACCGTCCCGCAAGAAACCAAAAGAGCCTTCATGGAAGACTAATGGTGATGTCACAAGAGCCCAGACCGACTTGCAGATAGAAGAAATGACAACCAGAGAACGACACAGAGAGACGAAACTCCATGAATAAAGATATTGTGAACCTAAAGAAGGGAACGATGTTGAAACATGAAGAAGCTTAAGCTGTAAGCAGGATGAAGATATTCAACCCACTAATGCCTGTACATATGATTGAAACACAAGAAAGCTAAGAAACCAGTGCAGCTTGCTATGCTTAGTAGAAGAATAGAGAGGCAAGCACCATTATAACATAATGTACCTCAAGACAAGGCACAGTATTATAAGTGCAAGTCCACTTTGCACTAAAAGCAGAATCAACTTAGGTTGCTAGAGGCCAAACAAGACAAGATTCGTATTCCAGCAAACGGGAAGAGATGGCTGATTTGAAACCCAGCAGATGCAACTCATGCCAGAAGAGCCAAGGTCATACTAATAAAGGAACAAATAGTAACCTCACATAATTGAAACTTACGAACAGAATATTCTGCTTCCGAAAGGCCAAAGATAAGGAGGCATGGGCAGGTGGCAAGCTGAATGAGAACCAAATACAGAAATTGCAAGAAACTAGACAAATTCATGGTGTCTGCATCATGTGACCAGCAGAGTGAGGAGCAGCACAAGTACACACCTACGCCTGGCATCCGCCCAAGCAAGAGATATTAGAACTTTTCCATATAGAATATGCAGTTTCGAGACCAACCACAGTGAGATAATTGACACATAGTTGTTCTAGCGATGATTGATTGTAACCTTCAGTGGAGGAAAGCGGGGTACCCTGTAATTGGCTGACCGTTCCGCATGCTGCTAAGCAAAGTGGAAGAATATGCATGGGGTTGATGCCAACCCAATCACAATGGACCAAATAATCTAGGGTCCTATAGTTACTAGAACCAATGAGACGTTGTACTTTTAGTGACGTCTACAGTAGTCATTTTGAAGGGAGGACTTAGATGCCCACCTGACAGTGTTTACCCTATCCCCTCACCCCGTTACCATATACAGATGTAGCACCTATATTAAAGTTAACTTTTCCAAACCAATAGAAATGCTTATTAACTTTTGAGTATTACATGTCAATTATGATGAGTTTTTAGTATAAATGATGTGTTTTTTATGAAGTTTGTTGGAATTGAAGCGAGACGGACGATCGCGTCACTGCTGATTTCCATGACTCCCTGTTTTTTGTACTTGTCATTAAATGGACTCCCTTTGCCAAACCATTGAGTTGTCCTTATTAATTGGTGTTGGAGTAATAAATCTGCACCCCAATCCATCTCAAGGCGTAGCTATATCGTCTTAAAATACTCCGGAGCAAACCTCGACTCTATGGGTCGGCCGGGGGTATCCCCAGTACAGGGGCAAGGTAGGAGGATATCCAATCAATGGATTTATCTGTTATGCCAAGGAGAGACAGTTTGACTTAGAGGTCAGAATGGTTGTGTAGAACCTGCGTATCTACACTCTCAACCCAACAACTGAAGCAACATGCACACAACCCTACCCCCTTGGTTGACAAGAGATGCCTACTTTGAATATACTGGCCACCTCCATGCAACCAATTGGGGGAAGAGGGTAGGTTGAGGTTGCGGATATGTGTGGGGAAGTTAGGGTAACCAGAAAGAAGATTAGGAGCGGTAAATGGAGAGGCAGGGGAAAAGTAGGGTAAATACATAGAATACAAATATGAAATTAGACTGAAAACATGTCTCACTATTTCCCTGTTGCCTCACTTTTTTCCAAACCTTCCTGATACCTGGCCACCCTATGCAAATCCTTGCAATATACAGTGATTCATTTGACCTTGGTGAACATGCTCTTCTTTAAGCCAAATTCACATAGAACTCTCAACCAGAGTATACATCACTACCTTTTTTTACTCCTGTTCCATAAATGTTCTGCCCATTTCCCAAACACGTGCACCCCACATTTGCCTCTGTTGCCAAATTCATTGTACAAGCCCCCAACCGACCAGCACTGTAATTTCCACACTCCTCGTATGATCTACAGTTCCTAACTGCCCAAACAAGAGACCTTTGCTGCAAAAGAAATCAAAACAAAGTTGTCATAATTTGCCCCGTGTTACATTCAGAAATTATAACATGAACTAGGTGTGAAATGCCTCCTACCTGAGACCCCTCAACCCACATGCGAATTCAGGGACATGGATGAACCCTAGCCCTTGCGCAGAACAAAAATTGTATATGTTGATTACTCCAGCATTAACTGGCCAATAAATCCCTTTTACTACCTATCAAAATTACCTCATGCGCAAGGTGGCCTTTTCCTTTACCCAGTTTAACATTTTGGGGTCTTTGGGGGGTGGGCCCCCACCTAGGCACATGCAGCAGGCATCACCAGTGAAATACTATCCTCTCAACACAGGCCCAGCACAGGTGATTACTTGGTTCATGACCCTTCCTGTTTACAAAGCACCTTTAAACATTTCACAAACATAATGTTTACTCACATTTACAAAATATTTAAATGTTTGAACACCTTGTTTTCCAATGTTGTACACAAATGTAAACTACGTGCAATACCTTGCATTTACAGTGTTTGCTTTTTTGTAAACCTAACCAAAATTATGGTTCAAATGTGTTTAGACATTTTCGTGAACCATTAAAACAAAAGGTATGCAACATTGGTGTAACTGTTGTAAATGTTTTGTTAATGGTTTACAGAACATTTGTAAATCTTTCAAACTATAGTTGGGTATGGTTTACAAACAAGTAAACAATTGTAAACACAAGGTTGTGCACACAGTTTACATTGTTGTACAATGTTTGCAAACACTGTGTACACTCATTCAAATGTTTTGTAAACTCCAAGCAGACATTATGTTTGCAAACTATTTACAATTGTGTAAACTGTTGTAAAGTTGAGGTTATTCAATGGTGTACCAATCTGAGAACATTTGTAAACTATCATTTTCATGCAGTGGAGGTTGTGGTTGTGTGCACTGGCTTGTTGAATTGGTATGGGTAAGGTCCAGTGTCGGGGATGTTTTCTTGTATGCAAGTCATACTTATGTTGGTGTGTGTTTGTGTATACTTTTGCTAGCCCAGTGTGCATATATAGTATTTGGGTGTTGTGTTGGACGGGAGCAGGAGCAGGGAGGTTATTACATTGCCTTCTCTATAGGTGGCTAATCAACACAATTCTGTCTAATGTGACACATGACTAATCTTCACAATCCTATCGAGTGCTGAGTCGTGACTAACCTACACAGATCTATCTAAGTGTAACGCATGGCTAATGTTCACAAGTCTAACTGTGCCACATGGTTAGTCTTAATAAGTCTATCCAAGTGTACTGTGTGGTTAGTCCTTGCAATTGGGAAATGTTGAATATTGCTACCCCACACAATTAGGCTAGGTGCAGAATATGGCTACCTTACACAATTATACTAAATGAGAGATATGTCTGACTAGCACAAAAGGGTTAAATGCAAGGTTAGGCTACCTTACACAATTTGCCTAAATGCGAGATATGGATGACTAACACAAATGGGCTAAATGCAAAATATTGCCACTTTACACAATTAGGCTAAATGTGAGATATGGCTGACTCACACAAAAGGTCTAAACGCAAGGTAAGATTGCCTTACACAATTAGGCTACATGCGAGATATGCCTGACTAAATACAGAAGATCTGCTATACTTAAAGCTTGGACAGGGTTGTGATAAAAAAACATAGACATCAGACAATATGCATTTGGATTTTATTTTGAGTCACTTAGATAAACTGGGCTAATCACACTTGTCTTTTATAGCAAATAAAAAAGCAATGACGATACTCAACAGTATTATAAATGTCAGTAAGAAATTAGACGTTTTATCTTTTCTTTGACTCTTACTAATATCAATAAAACAAGCAGCAAAAACCACTTTCAGACAAAGCACTCTCTGCAACTTTGACAACACACCTATATTCTCGGGAATACACAACCTAAGTTCTGGCTTGTGTTCGTGGACTGACTGAATTCTCCTCACGGCAACTATATACGCCGTTATTGTGAAACTTTTAGTTCAAGCAGAATCATAGACCATAATTGCATCTTTTCTATGCTTTTAAAAGGTAAGTGAAAGGAATGGCACATTTATTTGTTTATTTACATTTGTAGAGCCCCGCCAAATCTGAGGGCATCTGGGGACTGGTTACAGTACATACATGAGGTGGAATACAGTAATAAAGAGGGAAAAAAAAGAATTAGCAATGACAAAGTTAACACAGATGGGGTAATAATAAGAGCTTGAGAGTGTGATCTATGAGTCATCTGTGAAGAACCATGTTTTACAGAAGGAACAGTAACAGGGGTCTGATCTAAGGGACAGTGTGATGGCATTAAACTGTTTGCTAGCCAGAATTGGGAAGCTCCGGCCCCCTGCCTTGCTCATTTGATTTTGGGAGTGGTAAGCAGGTGCGAGGTAATAGCCCGGGTGGGTCTATCGGAATGGGGTCTGGCAAATTTGTTGGAGAGGCATTTCAGAGCCGTGTTTGTTAGGCATTTATGTGTGATAGAAAGAGTTTTGAATTTGATGCAGTCTTGGACAGGTAGCCAGTGGGCATTGCGTATGGCTGCAGAGATGCGTTCTTTCTTTGGGTTATTCAATGCTGCGCTTAGGGCCTTATTCTGGATGATTTTAAGTTTTTGATATTGCTTGTGGAGGAACCTGTTAATAGGGCATTGCAGTAATATAATCTGGACAGTGTGAGGGCTCTTGCTAGTGTGATGCAGCTGTCTGGCGTTAAGAATAATCTGCAGGCGTTGATGAGTTTAGCTATTTAGGCTGCTGCAGAGGCCGTTGCATTGACCTGTCTGGTTAGAGAGAGCTAGGAGTCGAGATATACCCCTAAGGTTTTCACTTCCTTCATGATGGTGATGGGGTTCCCTTCTATAGTGAAGTTTTTGTAGTCGCAATCCAATTTGTTTAGTCGGGATTGGGTCCCTACTAATGGGAGTTCTATTTTTTCATCATTTAGACAGAGTTTGTATTGCGCCATCCAAGCTTGGATGATTTAATATATTTTGCTGAGGGCATTGCTGTCCTTATTGTAGTTCCCGGAGATAGGCCGGAGGATCTGTGTATCGTCCACATAGTTGGTGTAGGAGACACCTTGTTCGTCCAGGGTGTCAAACGGGGGCTTGGTAAAAATGTTATAAAGTGTTGGCGATAGACGTGAGCCTTGGGGCAAGCTGCAAAGGACTGGGGCAGCTGTGGCATCTGCTAGGTTGGAAAAGACCCTCGTTGTGAGATTGGATTGAACTGATTAGATTCAGGCTATGGCATTAATAGAGAATTGGACTGCGGAAGAGATGTGTTGGCATAGGATTTTGTGGTTTACTAGATAGAATGCCGGGGAAAGGTCAGGCAGGAGTAGGATGGCTATGTTCCCATTGTCTATGATCCCATCCATTTGGATATTCAGATCTAGGAGTGCTGACACCATGGCATGTCCTGGGTGGAAGCCCGATTGGCGTAGGCTGGGGAGATTGTTCGACTTGAGGTGTTCCTGTATTTGCAAGTATGCTGCTGTGTGTAGGATTTTGAGGAGGAAGGGGATGACAGTGATGGGACGTTAGTTGGTGGGGATGTTAGGGTTTAGTGAAGGTTTTTTTTAGGAGCGGGAGGATCCAGCATCTTTCAGATTGTTCAGGACAATACCCTGTGTAAAGGAGTTATTGATGAGCGAAGTGATAAAAGATGTGAGTTCTGCCACACAGTCTTCAATAAAGGGGGCAGGGCAGATGTCGCCTTGGCATCTCGAGAATTTGAGGTCTTTAATTATTTTGTTGACTTCTGGTATCGAGGCTGGTCTGAATTCGAATAGTTTGTTAGGTTTAGGCGGGGTGTCCGTTTCAGCCAGTGTATAAGGTAGGAGTAGTTTATTTTTTTTGGCGGGAATTTTGTTTTGTGGTAGGACGGTTTTGTCAAGGAGTGCCTTTTGGATATTGGTGCACCATGTGGAATCATTGAGGCAGCTTTCTTGGAGAATGACAGGGGTTTGAAGTTCCCGCAGGATGGCAAATAGTTCTTTTGTGCCTGTTTTGGCTGTAGCTATGCGCTTGTTGTAGGTAAGACTCTTCACTTGGATAATGGCCTGTTTGTAGGTTTTTGCTGCTGTGAGCAACTGGTCTATATTAGCTTTTGAGAGTGTGTTTTTCCAAGTGGCCTCTATGGCTCGCTTTGTGGACTGTAGGGTTTTGAGGTCTGGTGTGTACCAGGAGTTTATTTAAGCTATTGGTTTCAGTTTGCGTGTGCTCAGTGGGGCAACTTTCTCTATAGCTAGAAGAAGAGTATGATCATAAAGCTCTAGCATAAGGTTAGGGTCTCAGGCTGAGTGTTGATAGTCTGTGATAGTGCGTAGCATCAGGAGCATATTCTTTGGGGTGACGTTGCGTGGGTTTCTAGATCACGAGGCTGAGGCCAATTGTGGTAGGGCTGTGGGTGTACTGTATTTTGGGATAGAGAAGGTGATGACGTTGGGATCAGACCAAAGACAGGGGAGGTTGGAGATGATGTGGTCTTGCCATTCATATCTGCCAACCAGTCTAGTGTGCAGCCTTTGTTGTGCATGGGGTGGGTGATGTGCTGCATACATTCTAATGATTCGATCATGTTGGTTATGGCCAGGGCGTTAGCATCTGTGTGGTCATTGAGTCATAGATTGAAGTCTACCAAAATAATAATTCTGGAGGGAGACTTGGCATTGTTAGCGAGAAGGAGGGTGATGTCCTCATCGAGGGATCGTACTGGACCAGGTAGTCTGTATATGATGTGGATGGTTAGTGAGGCAGAGCAGTTCTCCTGAGTGGAAAGTTAGGTTAGGCAATTCTCTAATGGTCATGTGCATTTTGGCGATACGGGCCACACCTCCTCCTTTGGCGAGAGGTCTGTCTTTTCTGAAGATGGTATAGCCTTCAGGGATAGCTAGGGAGAGCGACGGGCTGGTGGCTGCGTGCTGCCATGTTTCCGTGATGGCTATCCGGTCAAGTTGGTTGGAAGTGATGCAATCTGAGATGTCAAGGGCATGAGCTGAGAGGGATGTAGCATTAACCAGGCCTCCTTGGATGTTGACTGATGTAGGGGTTTTAGTGATTGTGGTGCTGCTTGTGTGGATCATAGTGCAAGGGGACATTGAGTTGAGAGCTAGGGCTAGCAGATTAGACTCAGTGGAGTGTTGTAGCCCTGGAGAATTTATGGCATTCAGCTTTAGAGTGGGCAACAGGTGTCGAGAGGGTGGCTAGTTCTCGGGTACAGAGGTGGTGCGGGTAATGGTGTCAGGCTTAGGTAGGCGCCGCTCATGCAGCATATCTGCAGTGGGCTTGGGTAGGCAGGGCTCATGCATGGTATCACCAGTGGGCTCACCTAGACATCGCACATTCATGTTATCAACAGTGGGATCACATAGACTAGGCTCATACATGGTATCAATGTTGGGTCCGAATTATTGAAAGGGGGACAAAGGGTATTTGCGCCAACTTATTTATTTATTTTGGTTTTAGCCAGTTCTTGATTTCGAAAGTCTTGATATATACACTATTTGCGCCACCTTATGTCTTAATAATGAATTTCGCCAGTCCTTGATATAATAATAGAAATAACTTTCAATGATAGATTTTGTGGGTTGAAAAAGTATTTTAATTTACAGAATCTCTGTGTTCAGATTCTCAACTCTCAACACGTGTTTCACCATTCATAAAGTTCTAAATGGCTCATCAGGAGAGATTTAACAATACTTTATGTTATTCCTGAAACAATCTAAACAAAAAATAATAACATTTATCACAATCCTAGTTCTTTTTTACTTAAAATCAAAAGTAAACATTCAATTCAAACTTTTAAGCTGCACATTTGTAGCTTACCCTTAGATTGTGTCAGTCCTCAAATTAAGGTTCCTTATTTTCACATTTTCAAGGGATTAAACACATAAACTTGCTTTTGTATTTTCACTTGTATGAATTGTTTTCATAAACTGGCACTTTGCTTTTGTGTGCCCCAAAAGAGAAAAGAGAACAAAAGACAGATGGAAGATACTGCAATTTTATACAATGTTGCCCCTATCAGGGGGGAGGGGAATGGAAAAGAATAAAGCTTTTGTTTTATCCTAATAGTTTCTAAATGTGGCTTACCTCTATGTTGGGCCTCAAAATCGTATGGGTAGTAGGCTAGTGCGTCTGCCTATTAGTTCCTGCATGCTTGTTGTTGGAGGCATAATGAAAGAATGGCTTTTCATGCTATTTATAGCATGTTTATGTAGCGTGATGACATCATGCATTGTTGCATGTGCGTGCGGCACCGTCATGACATCATCACATTGCGTTTCCACAGCCCTAGGCATGGTTCATACATGGTATCAACACTGGGCTCACCCAGCCATGGCTCATGCATCGTATCAACAGTGGGTTCACATAGGCTAGGCTCATACATGGTTCAACAGTGGGCTCAGCTAGGCATGGCTCATACATGCTATCAGCAGTGGGATCACATCGACTAGGATCATACATGGTATCAACAGTTGGCTCACCTAGGCATTGTTTATACATGGTATCAGCAGTGGGCTCACGTATGCATGGTTCAACAGTGGGCCCACATCAACTGGGCTCATACATGCTATCAACAGTGGCCTGACATAGACTAGGCTCATACATGGCATCTATGATGAGCTCACCTAGGCAAGGTTTATACATGGTATCAACACTGGGCTCACCTAGGCATGGCCCATGCATGGTATCAACAGTGGGCAAACATAGACTAGGCTCATACATGGTTCAACAGTGGGCTCACCTAGGCATGGTTCATACATGACATCAGCAATGGGCTCACATAGACTAGGCTCATACATGGTATCAACAGAGGGCTCACCTCGGCATGGTTTATACATGGTATCAGCAGTGGGCTCACGTAGACTGGGCTCATACATGGTATCAACATTGGGCTCACCTAGGCATGGTTCATACATGGTATCAACAGTGGGCTCACATGGGCAGTGCTCATATATGGTATCAACAGTGGGCTCACATGGGCAGGGCATATACATGGTATCAACAGTGGGCTTACATGGGCAGGGCTCATACATGGTATCAACAGTGGTCTCACGTAGGCATGGTTCAACAGTGGGCCCACATACATGGTATCAGCAGTGGGCTCACATAGGCATGGTCATATATGGTATCAACAGTGGGCTCACATAGACTGGGCTCATACATGGTGTGATTGTTAGCAGTGGGTGTGGGCTTATACAAAGTAGTTGGCACTTGAGCACATGAGGCGTGTGTGTCAATCTCCATCGAAAGTGCAAGCTTGCTGCTGACATGGTGGATAGGTTTGGAAGTGAGATGCGCATAGGGTGAGCCTGGTACGGGGGGTGCACAGTGCCGGTGTGGGTGTACACCTGGAAGCCTACCTTGAATGCAGAGGTGCATGCACGCAGGTGTGTTGCGACTGAAAGGCCTGGCTGTGGAATTCCTGTAGAATTGTGGGTAATTTGTAGGGGTTTGTATGCTGGCATTGTGAGCGCTGGTTCGGTGGAGTGGCTGCAACTGCGACCACGCTGCGTGTGGGTTTTTTGGGTGGAAGGTAAAAGGGCAGAGCATCAGGTAGAAAGCTGGAGGGCGGTAGATTAAGTGGATCTATTAGGTACTTGGACATACACGTGCCAAGATTAGCAGTTGCTTACCTCAATGCTCCTCTACTTGCTCCGGCTAGATAGAAGGGCCCATACCTTAAGTGGCCTGACACGGCCAGGCAGGAAGTAGCCTTGGTAGTGGGCCTTGGAGGGGGCTGGCTTCGCCTCATAGGCACTCCCTCATAGGCAGAAAAGAATGATGTTGTGGCCAATTGCCAATGATGAAGCAGGGCCTGCTGGCCCCAGGAATCTGTGCAATTACAGCGGTGGCCATCTTTTATTGGAATTCGCTTTCTCAGGTCCAGATGCAGTAGCATGCAGTGCGGCCATCATCTGGGTTGCGTGGTAAAGATACACTTTGGAGCTTACCTCCTGTGTGGCTTGCAACATCTGCTCCTTTTTTGTTAGGGTTGGTGGGCATGGTGGAGGGGCATCTGCTGCAGGGGGAGATGCCTGATGGTGTGGTGGCAGACAGGGCCAGGCAGGAAAAAGCCTTGGTAGTGGGCCTTTGGAGGGGGCTGGCTTTGCCAGCCAGTGCTCCCTCCTAGGCTTGGAAGAATGATGTAGCGTCCAATCTGCAATGATGAAGAAGGGCCTGCTGTCCCCAGCCATCTGTGCAATTATAGCGGCAGCCATCTCTGATTAGAATTTGTTTTCACAGGCCAGAGTACCATGCAGTGTGGGCCTTCAGGGTCAGTTCTGGCATTTGGAGCTTAAATCCTGTGTGGCTGCAGGGTCTGCTCCTTTTTGTTAGGGTTGTTGGGGCATGGTGGAGGGGCATCTGCTGCAGGGGGTGGTGCCTGATGGTGTGGTGACCGACAGGGCCAGACAGGAGGTGGCCTTGGTAGTGAGCCTTTGGAGGGGGCTGGCTTCGCCTGCCGGTGCTCCCTCATAGGCACAGAAGAATGATGTTGCAGCCAATCCGCAATAAGTAAGGAGTGCCTGTTGGCTCCAGGCATCTGTGCAATTACGGCAGCAGCCATCTTTGATTGGAATTCGCTTTCCCGGGCCGGGGCTACAGTAGCATGCAGTGCAGGGCCACAGGGTGTGTTCTGGCATCATGTATTTATTTATTTGTATTTATTATTTATTTTGTCATTTATATAGCACACAAAGCACAGAGGCATCTAGGCACTTTTAACTTAAGAATTCGGTTACAGAAAGTGCTAGTAACAACAGATTATAATAGCTACAAACTGGGCATTCATGGGACCTGGATGGTACAGACTATACAAACTAGGGTAAACTCGCCTCTTGTTGGGGGGAGTTACATCAGGAAAGTCTACATGGGAAATGATTGAACAGAGAATACATGCTGTGAAAGTCTCACCTCTTGTTGCGGGCAGCTACATCTGGCATGCATACATGGGACAAGATTGGTACAGTGAATACATACTGGGAAAGCCTCACCTCTTGATGCGGGGAGCTACATCAGGCATGCATAGATGGGACAAGATTGGTACAGTGAATACATACTGGGAAAGTCTTGCCTCTTGTTATGGGGAGCTACATCAGGCACACATATATGGGACATGATTCGTACAGAGTATACAAACAAGGAAAATCCTGCCTCTTGTTTCGGGGAACTACATCAGGAAAGTATACATGGGACATGATTGCTAAAGAGAATACATACTGGGAAAGTCTCAACTTTTGTTGCAGGCAGCTACATCAGGGATGCATGCATGGGACAAGATTGGTACAGTGAATGCATACTGGAAAGGTCTTGCGTCTTGTTGCAGGGAGCTACATCAGAAATGCATACATGGGACATTGCTTGGCACAGAATGAGTACATACTAGGAAGGCCACACCCTAGAAACAGAGGGCCACATCAGGCATGCATGGGAGCAGGGTAAATCTAAGAAATTAGCAGAATTACAGAGACACACCTCATAGTATGGGTGCTATAGCAGTCAAGTGGGCAATATTAAGGTAGTGAGGAAGCAAGAATACAAACAGTAACAGCACACCTAATGTTGCTTGGCTGTGAAGTTAGTGCAGTTATAGTTGAAGGGAGATGTGTGCTGTGAGTGAAAAAGCACACTTAAGGTACTAGGGCTGTGGCGAGCATGCATGACGTGGCAATGGGAAAACAGGCAATACCGCAAATATCAGTTTCAACATTAATATTATTATCACTATGGATGAGGGAACAGTGCCTTTAAGATGCTTGGAGATGTTACGTAAAGGATGCAACTGCAAACCGACTAACAGTGGTGGGCTGGATCATACAGCGGTCTGGGATGCACAGATTAAGATGGTCATCGCCTTTGGTCTGTATGGTCTGTATGGTAGTATCGTGGAGAGAAGGTGATCCAAAGTCAGCGCAGAAGCCAAAGTCTGCAGAAGGAGGTAACCATTGTTATGGTCTTCAGAAAGATCCAATAATATTTCAGACGAAAGCGGTGTTGAAGGGATCATTGCTGTCGCCGGCAAGATCGCGCACAATGGCAGATAAGGTGCAAATATGGTTCGAGTGAGAGCGAGAGGGGTGTATGGGGTGATAGCTCACACATAAGTGCATGGTGCAAGGCACAATTGCAGGATGAGTGGGTGATGGCCAGAGCTGGGTAGAGGTTGATGAGAAAGAAATCTTCTTACCTGAGGATTGGACGGGAGTGTCCCAAAGTGCAGGTGGGAGGCATTGCACGTAGGATGGTGGAAGCAAGCCAGGAAGCCATGGACTAGACAGGGAAAAGACAGGTGCCTTTAGTACCATGTCCGGCTTAGCCTCACCACTTGGCCGGGTCAAGGCATTTGTTGTTGAAGATGCCAATCAGGCGGATCCATGCTGCTAGGTGTATCTCCCTTATCAGGCATTACGGGTAGCCCGGACTGCAGCAGAAAGGAGGTGGCCATGTTTAAAAAGTTCACAATGTCTGTAGTCGATGGATAATCAGAAGACAGTGCCCCAGGATGTTATGGGGCACATCCTTCCAGCAATGCAGTCTGCCAGAAAAGACAGGGGCCTTAAACCCAGGCCTTTAGTATCTGGGTTGCATGGCAAGGATGCACGTTGGGGCTTACATCCTGTGTGGCTTGCAGGGACTTCTCCATTTCATTAGGTTGGTGGGGCATGGTGGAGTGGCAACTGCTGCAGGGGGCAGTGCCTGATGGTGTGGTGGCTGACAGGACCAGATAGGAAGTAGCCGTGATAGTGGGCCTTTGGAGGGGTCAGCTTTGCCTGCTGGTGTGCCCTCATAGACACAGAAGAATGATGTTGCAGCGAATCCGTAATGATGAAGGAGGGCCTGCTGGCCACAGGCATATGTGCAATTACGGCGATGGCCATCTTTGATTGGAATTCACTTTCCTGAGCCGGGCTGCAGTACCATGCAGAGCGGGCCCACGGGGTGTGTTCTGGCATCATCTGGGTTGTGTGGTAAGGATGCACTTTGGAGCTTCCCTCCTGAATGAATTGCGGGGTCTGCTCCTTTTAGTTATGGTTGGTGGGACATGGTGGAGGGGCATCTGTTGCGGGGGGCAGTGCTCGATGGTGTGTTGGCCAACATTGCTAATATCAATCTATTCTAATCCACCTGATCAAAATCATCACTGTGCTGGTAGCAGAAACAAATCACCAGAGCACCTAGGAGCTGTCTGATAACTGGATATTATGTCTTCAGGTACTATTATTATTATAATGGCAACTGAGCACTTTACAGAGGTGATATACAACAATACAGATACACAACGAATGCTTTACAGAGGTATACAACAGTACAGATGCATAACGGAGCGCTTCTCAAGGTAACACCAGAACAGAGATACATGTGGGATAGGATAAGGTGCGTGGGGGTGACGTGATAGCGTAGGTGTTGAGGAGGCGAAACTCCTTGAAAAGGTTTCTACAAGGTCCACTTTCATATTATCGTTATTCTTATTATTATTATTATTATTATTATTATTATTATTATTATTATTATTATTATTATTATTATTATTATTATTGTATTTATTGAGCATGGATCTAGCTTTCTAGAAGCAACAGAGCACCCTTGAAGAGCTTTCTACACGGTCCACTTTAATATTATCGTTATTATTATTATGATTATTATTATCGTTATTATTATTATTATTATTATTATTATTATTGTATTTATTGAGCATGGACCTAGCTTTCTAGAAGCAACAGAGCACTTTGCAGAGGTGTGCAACATTACAGATGCATAAATGTTAGGGTGAAGGGCAGTCTGGGGGTCATTTTTCACCTTGCCACATCTGTTTTGGCTGGGGCCATCAATAGCAGGCTAATAGGCCCAGCAGGTGCCTTGCCTTGGGGCCCTGGACCACTTTGAACTACAAGGCCCATGAGGCTTTGGGGCAGGCAGCGCACATACGCACGTGCACGTGCTCCTAATGACTTAAAAGAAGCTGTCTGCCGGTGCCTGGTGCTTATGATACTTCTTGATGAGGCAGGTGTGAGTGGCATGTACCAGTGATCGGGATCCCAGCAGTTCTCCAACTTCCAGCATATGGCAGAGTGCCGGCACGATGCTACAGCCAAGGAACGATATTTCGCCCACATTCATCCACTCAGGGTGACCAAGGGCACCCCGAGCAAAAGATAAGTACAGCCTCAAATGTAAAACAACACCCAGGAGCTCCAGCGAAGGTAAGGACTCTCTTGTTATGAAACCATGCATTAGCCTTGCATTAGCGTTTACCTGAAGGAACAGGGTTTGGGGCAAGATGGCAAGGCACAGAGCTAGCTCAGCAGCTCATGGAGCCGGGAGGCACGCTGTTTGCTGCACCAGGGCATATATGTGTCAGCTCCTAGGACTAAGGAAGCTGGGACCAGGGAGGACAATCTGTTTAAGACATGTTCAGCTGTGGAAGTCTCTTGTGTTTCTGTTCACTTATTTCATGCTGCTTATAGATGGAAGTTCCACCTTTCATGCTTTCATTAAATGTGCCACATTGTGTTCTTTCATTTCATCAGTATGTGTGATTATGGTGTAACATGGTAGTGTAACAGGGCTTACATTAAGAGTCAGGGGCAACTGAGAGACAGGAGTAGGGAGTTATTGATAGTAGGCAGGAGGTGCATGTATCTGTTGTCTGTACTTTCCCTATGTTCCCCCCTACTTATCCGCTCACATTCACCCTAACCTCTTTCCCATTACCCTAACTTCCCCATACCTGTCCATAACCTTCTTCCCCCCATTGGCTGCCGTCTGGTGTCCTGTTATTCTCACATCAGGCACCTGTGCCAACCACGATGGGAGGGTCGTGCTCCATTTATCTTCCATGGTTTGGAAGGAGTTGTCAGACCTCTCCCCAAGCTTGACAATAACGGAGTGCTCTTCAGTGGTAACAACAGAACAGATATACAGGGGGGAGGTAGGCTACAGAAGGTGACTCTTTCCATCTGTGAGAGCAGGAAGTGGCAGGGGAGGACTTTGAAGGAGCCAATGTTATTGACATTCAGGCCTGGAGGAGGGCCACTAGGTCTTGTGGATGAATGCAAGGCCTCCATCTTTCTTGTTTCGCCGCTCTCTGTGTTGGATGCTGTAGCCGTCAGAGGTGGGCAGAGG
This sequence comes from Ambystoma mexicanum, assembly GCF_040938575.1. Classification (NCBI taxonomy): domain Eukaryota; kingdom Metazoa; phylum Chordata; class Amphibia; order Caudata; family Ambystomatidae; genus Ambystoma; species Ambystoma mexicanum. The sequence continues at coordinate 890,531,987 of NC_090941.1, forward strand.
TGGGTGTCAGCCAGGTCTCAGTGATGAAGAGGGCATCAAAGTTTTCTGTAGTGATGAGGTTGGTGATGTCTGGTGCCTGGATGATAGATGAGCGGATGTTGGCTAGCATCAACTTCCATGTTGTAGACAGTGCGAAGGTGTTGATGGACTTGAGGTTGCTGCATTGCAGAGTCCATGGGCCCCATTATAAGGCTGGCACTCCCGAAATGAAGGGGGCCGGTACAGCACTGGCACCCTTCATTCCTGGAGCACTGATTACTAGCTTCCCATCGCGGGACCCGGAGCTCATGCCTGGTAAAACCAGGTGTGCTTTCCAGGTCCCGTGAGGGGAAGAGGCAGGCAATAACAGGCCAGATGTAATCTGCCCGTTCTGACCTCCCTCCCCATTCCCATCGAGCCCTATGGGGGCTCAAATAGGAATGAGGATGGGTTCCTGCAAGGAGGAATTACCGGGTCCTCCTATGTCGGAGTAACCCGCTAAGTCCCCATTGCAGGAACCCGGTAATGGAGCCCAGAATGGAGGCAGCCATGGAACTAATAGCTCCATGGCTACCTCCATTCTCGTAATGAGGCCCCATGTCTTAGAGGAGTGGTGATGTTAATAAGGTTGACTGGTGATGGTTGGGATGGCTTGTGAGGACAGAGGGAGAAAACACATGTCAGTGCATGCTTTCCTGTTGTCTGAGCAGGGGTTCAGGCCCTGGGTCTGCCTGGTCCAAACAGGTCCAAACAGGAATTGCCCTTTCCTTCGTCTGCCCTTCACTTTGGAAGCCCAAGCGAGAGACAACATTGATTTATGAGTTAAGAGCAGAAAAGAAGAGGTAAGGCTTAGAAGGTGGGTGGGTCTTAGGTCGCCTGACTTAGATTCTCTTGCACCTGCTCACCAACTGCAAAGGAAAAGAGGCTGGAGGGCTACTTAAGTAGGAAAAAAGGGCATCAAAAACAGGGCGGCACCAACACTTCTACTACTACTACTAGTAAGCACCACAATATCATACAGCTTCTAAGAGCAGGTTGCTCTGTGTTTGTTTACAAGGTCATATATAAGTGATTGTGGTCAATCATTCTCCTTTCTTCCTCTTTCAGACAAAGAAATTATGAACTTGTGGATGCTAGCAGAAATGTTCTGTAACCTTAAAGAGTGGACAGTTTCAGTTGGTTCTGGTGTTCCTTTTAGGAATATCATATGGCAGTAGAACAGAGAATCCTGTCACCATGTCCTATCTTCCAGGCACATGAATCTACATCCCAGGAGCATCCTATAATTAAAGAAAGTACACAGTGGTTTCTAAGATGTGGCTTCCTGTACACTATCGAAGATCCTTTTGTATAGCTTATAAGAATAGCAAGAGAGGCACGGTGCCTTTACAACATACATTTTCACTTGAGCCTATCCCTTCGTTTACCTATACCTATATCTACTATGTCTATATACAAGAAAGATGTCATGCATTCTCTGAGATAGTTTTCTGAATGTAGACAGCTTAGAAGAAAACAGGAGGGATACCAACCAGACCTAATGCATACATTTAGAAAGAGCCTTTATTCATTTCAATTGATTTTGTTATTAAAGTAGAAGATTACAATTGTTCTTTATTTTCTTATTATAATTCCGTTGGTTAACTCACTTCGGAAAAGTCTAAAAGTCTAAACCTCAAACGTATTAAGAATAGTTAGGGTTTACAAAGATTTGTAATATTCTTTGGAAGCTTGTGCGGTACGTTCCACTGCAGCTGTGTTGAATAATGCATCCGTAGGCCGTGACTATTGGAGTCATACATCGCTGTTCGATGTGGAAAATACAGGCTTTTTGGTGGGAGATGCCGATCACACTACTGTAATAATTTTTGGTTTCCCACCTAGAAACTACGTCTGGTAGCTCTAGCTAACAGTTTTTATGCAACAAGAAAAGGAATTTCAGCATCTGTGATACACAGCATATGTGTCCTGGCTGGAGGGACACTGAGTTGGAGAAATTACAACATGTTTTCACCCAATCTTGGAGGACTTCGATGAACTGTAAAAATCAAAAGATGCAATAAGAATGACTTTCCAAACACATGGTGTCAGGGTTGCACCCTATCATACCTGTAGCTCATGAATATATAACAACAAACAAATAGTTTTCTAATAGTAGTGTAAACCAAACTTTTGTACACTACACGCCACCAAGTTTTTGTCATTGGCACGGCGGAGTGTAAAAGTTCAAGGCAAAAGGCAGTGCACTTTTGCACTCTGCTGTTCAAAGTGAGTAAACATATTCCTGGCAGCGTTTACATTTATTAATTGTGAGCGCCACTTGTGATGCTCATGGCACAACCAGCATGAAAGTGTGTTCTTGATGTTCTCACATTAGTAATAATTGCATACATTGGGCACATTCAGCATGTAATAGAGGCAATAATGGGATATAGTGGGTACAGCTAGCATGAATCTGTGCAGTGGCAATAAAGGTGTATGTTGGGAAAAGCCAGCATGAACAGGTTTTACTGTTTTAATAGGGTCATAAACTCGTGGACAGGCAGCATTGGCATTTGTCTTTTATACAGTCAATAATTGCATATATTGTGCACACTCAGAATGAACTTGTTCTTACAGTAGCAGTACTGGAAAATATGCTGCATATCACACATGAAACGATTTTACACTGCTACTCTTGGCATCAGCTGGAAAAAACCAGCAGGAGAATGATTTTAGAGGCGCAATATTTGAATATATCGTTAAGCACCAGCCGCATGAAAACGTGGTTGACAGGACAGCGGGCCTACTTACGAGTTAGGTGGACATTCAGAGGTAAATCCTCCCAAAAATATCCCTGAGGAATTACGGTTACCGCCACTTGTTCTGGTGGAATTTCCGGCTGATTAAGGCACCGATTCATGGAATTAATGTGCGCTGAAATTTTCAGTGCAAGCGTGCGAAAGCGAATCGCAGTGCCAGTGTGAAAATCGCAGCGAAACCCGCGCACAACGATTCATGGAAATCCGTGCGCGTGTAAAAACAGCATGTGCTATCCGCACAGCGATATCGCACATAGCGCGGCGCACACAACAAAAGTAGGAGGAACAGAGGGCGTGACACGCAGAATGGGGAACAACGCGTGAAAATGTGGGCGTCACAGGGGAAGTACAGGAGGCAAATGCGCGGAATGCCCACTCGCACGTTCAAAACACGTATTCATGGATTCGAACGGGGCTAACGCGTGCGCCAAAAAAGACGCGCTAATCCTGAAAAACGTACGCCAGCAGGAAGCAGGCGTACATGGACCCGCGCAGCATAAAAGTGCGGGCAAACATCAAACAAGCTCAGACGCCAGGATAAATATACCATTCCTAGCAGCAGTGGCTGTGGGATACCGCAGGAGGAGGAGGATAGTCAGGCCCAGAATGTTCACACCCAGAACCAGCCTTTTTGGGATGCCTGATGACCAGGTGTATGGGAGGTACATGTTTCCACCTCACATAATACTCGACCTGGTGAGTGAGTGGGAGGATGACCTCACATCACCCACCCTGTGCTCCCAAGCACTCAGCACCCTGGAGAAGGTCCTCAATGTACTGCACTTCTTGGCCACTGGATCATTTCAGAGGACAAGTGCTATAGTGGGGGGGTGTCACAAGCCACGCAGTCACGCTGCCTGCACCAGGTCTTGCCCATCATGACTGCACGCCCATCAGTCCGCAGGCACATATACCTGCCCAGAACACCTGCAGAAAGGCAGGCTGCCGTCCAGGATTTCTACGGGGTGGTACAATTCCCCAAAGTCCTAGGTGCCATTGATTGAACCCATGTGGCTCTACGTCCCCCCAGGGCATCTGAGCACATCTATAGAAACCACAAGCACTGGCATTCCATCAACGTCCAGGTAGTATGTGATGCCAAGGGAATCATCACCTCAGTATATGCAAACTATCCAGGGTCCACCCACGACAGTTTTATTTACAGAATGTCAACCCTAAACCGGGAACTAGAAGCTGGGCGGCATGGTGATACATGGCTGCTCGGTGAGTATAAATGCCACAGCACATGCATGCATGTCAGATACTGAGTAATGTCACAACCCCACTAATGATACCCATCACCACCTCCCCAGGGGACACTGCCTACCCTCTGAGCACCCACATGATGACGCCAATTCGGAACCCCACCACGCCACACGAGGTAAGATACAATACAGCCCACATTGCAACCCGGGGCATATTGGAGAGCACATTCAGAGTGCTCAAGTCACGCTTTCGCTCCCTTGACCGTTCTGGCGGGCAGCTGTTATACGCTCCCCCAGTAGAGTGCAGGATCATAGTGGCAGCATGCGTCCTGCACAACGTTGCAACACTCCGGGGCCTGCCCATGGACATGGTGGTGCTGTAACGCTCACCTGATTCCCGTAGAGGCGCCGGTCTTGACTGGGCGTATACCGTATCTTCAAAGGTGATGTGTAACACACGGCTGGCTCTTTGGGCTGGACCTCTGTGCACTGTATGTCTGACTCGAAGGGTAAGATGTCTGCAGATAGAAAATATGGGATTAAGGAACTGGGTTATTGAATGTCTCTCTCTTCTTCCCTTTCTCTTCTCCTGTAGAACCCCAAAGGTTAACGCTCTCACCTTAGGTAAGTGAACGCTGTGCTCTCCATCTGCCTCGGGGCAGGGTGCTGTAACCAGTTTCTTCACTGGATAAGTGGAGCAGGCCTCTTGACTTCAGTGGACTGCTGTCCGTCGTTTACTGCACGAACGGTAAGTTTCGAGTAATTCTAATGTCTTTAAAGTCTTTAGTAATGATGTCTCTTGTTTTGCAGGGTTCCGGCGATGGCGGATGACGGGCTGAAGTGAGTTGAAGATGGAGCCCGTGTGATGAATAGAAGCTCCTGGAAGCACGTAAGTAAGCGCTTGTTGCCTGCTTCACGATGCGCTCTAACTGTCTTTTTATTTTGCAGGTACAAGTTCGGAGCGGCTGCAGGGTGCCGGAATACCCACTGGGTTAGATGTGGAAAGGAGTAATGGCACGTGAGTATTAAAGTTCCCCAATGTCTTTAAACGCACCTTGTTTTGTCTTTCAGATGCGGGATGCAGCGCCGAAGGCCTCCGGAGCGTGCGAAGAGTAGGTAAGCCTTTGTCTTTCAGATGCCGGAATGCAGCGCGAGGCGTTGGTGACAGCTGATGGACCAGGTAAGTGAAGAACTGTCACTGAAGACCGTAATGCTAACCTGTTCTTTCTTGTCTTTATAGGTGTTGCTGAAGACTGGATTCAGGATGGTAAGCCTTTTTCCTTAGGCCCAGGATCAGATGCAGAAGACACGATGAGCGTTCTGCTGCAGAGGATGCAGAATAACGCAAAGCAAGATTCATCCATCGGGTGTGGTTTAAATAGCCTCCTGTAGTGCTTAGGTGTCTCCTTCCACAGCCACGCCTAGGTAAGAAAAGAGTTCCTGCTTTCCAGAAGAGTTCCAGTGTTCTGAATCTAGGGAGTGGCTCCTGCCCCACCCAACAGGAAAAGTAGTTCCAAACAGAAGAGGATCAGAGGCTCAACTGGCAGGCAAGTAAGCAGCATGGTCTGCTGCAGGTAAGTCCACCCAAGCATTATGAGCCCAGCGCTTCCAGCGCTGGGACTGGGCATATTTATGAGCCTGGTGCCACTGGCGCCAGGACTGGGTCCAAAAGGTCCCAATTGGGACTGGTTGGCACTCGGAACCTGGGTTATGGATCTGCTTCCAAGGGAGTTGGGAAAACCCTGACCTTTTGGAAGCAGAGATCATGACAGTACCCCCCCTCAAGGCCCCTCCCAAACCGGGCTTCTCCGGGGGTTTTGGCTTGTCAGGAAATGTTCGGTGAAATCTTTTGATTAGGCGAGGAGCGTGGACATATTCAGCAGGTTCCCAGGATCTCTCTTGGGGGCCGTAGCCTTTCCAGTCAATTAGGTAAAATAGTTTAGATTTGGAGATCTTGGAGTCCAGAATGCTTTTGACTTCAAACTCGAGTTCTCCATCAACTAGGATAGGTTTTGGAGATTTAGTTAGTCGGGTTTGAGGATGCACGGGTTTTAATAGAGAGACGTGGAAGACCGGATGTATCTTCATGTGCGGGGGCAAGTCCAACTTGACCGCTACTGGGTTTACTATGGTAGTGATGGAATAGGGACCAAGGTATCTTGGGTTGAATGTGTGTGGCCCTTTTAGAGGTAGATATTTGGTGGATAACCAGACTTGATCCCCTACCTGATATTGAGGGGCTTCCTTCCGATGTTGATCTGCTCCTTTCTTGTATTGTTCTTTAGCCCTTTGAAGGTGAGAAACAGCTTCCTTAAAGGCTTGGGTGATTGTAGAATGCAGGTAGTCTACTGCTGGTGTTTCAAGATCTTGGAGGGGATCCAACTCCGAGGTTCGAGGGTGACTGCCGTACAAAAGAAAAAACGGGCTTTTCCCAGTTCCCGAATGGACAGAGTTATTGTAGGCATATTCGGCTATCCAAAGGATGTCTTTCCAAGTTTTTTCAGTTTGTTGCAGCATGCAGCGTAAATACTGTTCCAGAGTTTGATTGGTCCTCTCGGTTTGTCCGTCGGTCTGAGGGTGGTGACTGGTCGATAGTTTCACATCAATTTGAGCCGACCGACAGCAACTTCGCCAAAAATGAGAAATAAATTGACTACCTCGATCCGAAATTAGAACCGAAGGAAAACCGTGCAGTCGGACGATGTTTTCGAGAAATTCTCTGGCCAGAGTTGCTGCTGTTGGCAAGCCTTTCAGCGGAATGAAATGCGCCATCTTGGAGAATAAGTCCACGATTACTAGAATCGTATTGTATCCGGAGCATGGAGGTAGATCGGTGATGAAGTCCATAGAAAGCGTATGCCAAGGTTGAGGTGGGATGTCACTAGGGCGTAAGAGGCCTGCTGGTCTTTCCTTTTGACTCTTGTTTTGGGCGCATACTCCACAGGACATTATAAAGTCTCTGATATCTTTTTTCCAAGACGGCCACCAGAAGTAGCGGTTGATCTTTTCTGAGGTCTTGGCCATACCGGGATGTCCTTCCATTAAAGAATCGTGATAACAAGAGATTACTTTTTTCTGTAAATCTGTGCTGGGTAGGTATAATCGTTCTTGGAAATACAATAAGTTGTCCTTTACTGCAAAGTCCTTTCCCTGCAGATGCCAATTCTGTATGTCTGCTGGAGTTACAAGTTGCCTGGCTTTATCCTTAACTTCCTCTATGGATTCTGTGGCGATTACACCCAGAATTCTTTGTTCGGGAATGATTGGTACACGTTTAGGGTTGATCAAGTGTTCTTCCACTCCCATCCGAGAAAGGGCATCAGCTTTACCGTTCTTTGTACCAGGTCGATAGGTAATTATGAAGTCAAACTCGGCAAAGAATAATGCCCAACGGAGTTGTCTAGAGGATTGGGCTTTTGCGGTTTTCAAATATTGCAGGTTTCGGTGATCCGTAATCACAGTAACGGTGTGTCGGGCCCCCAGCAGATAATGCCGCCAAGCCTTAAAGGCAGACTTGATAGCCAGAAGTTCCTTGTCAGTAATCGTGTAATTGATTTCAGGAGGCGAGAATTTGCGGGACCAAAATGCCACGGGATGCAACTGATTGGTTACCGGGTCCTTTTGTGATAGAACTGCCCCCATGGCAAGGCTTGAAGCATCAGTTTCCACGATGTAGGGGAGTTCGGGGCGAGGGTGTTTTAAGATTGGTGCAGAGATAAATTTAGTCTTCAAATCCTGGAAAGCTTGTTCCGCCTCGGTAGACCATTCAAAACGTTTGTTTTTCTTTAACAAGGCAGTGATGGGCTGGACTATTCGAGAGAATTCGGGGATAAACCTGCGGTAAAAGTTAGCGAAGCCTAACATGCTTTGCACACCTTTTACGGAGGATGGTGATGGCCATTTGAGAACTGCATCTACCTTCTTTGAATCCATACGCACTCCGCCAGGTGATAATATGAATCCCAAGAATTCAACTTCAGTCACGTTGAAAACACATTTTTCCAACTTAGCGAAAAGTTTGTGTTGACGCAATCTTTCGAGGACCATTTTCACGTGTTTCCGATGTTCAGATTCCGATGAAGAATAAACGAGGATGTCGTCAATGTAAACAACAACACACACATCTATGAGCTCTCTGAGGACATTGTTCATAAAATATTGAAAGGCGGCCGGGGCATTGCAAAGTCCGAAGGGCATGACCTGATATTCAAATAGCCCATACTTGGTGCGGAAGGCCGTCTTCCATTCATCGCCCTCTTTTACTCGTACCAAGTGGTAAGCTCCTCTAAGATCCAGCTTTGTATATATGCATGCTTTTCTGACTTGGTCCAGGAGTTCAGGGATCAAAGGTAACGGATATCTATTCTTAACGGTGATCTGGTTCAGGGAGCGATAATCTATACAAGTTCTAAGGTCTCCTTCCTTTTTTGGAACGAAGAACAAAGCTGAAGAAGCAGGGGACTTGGAATGACGAATAAACCCATTTGCCAGGTATTGATCCAGGTATTGTCGAAGGTGAAGGTTCTCAGGCTCGGTGAGGGCATAAATTCTACTACAAGGAGGAGTAGATCCAGGTATCAGGTCTATCTGGCAGTCATAAGACCTATGAGGAGGTAGAGAGTTAGCCTGATCCTTCCGGAAAACATCTTGGTATTCTAGGTATTCGGGAGGTAACTGGGGAGTCTCTGAAGAAATTGCTGCCAGTGCAACACCAGGTGGAGGGTGACAAGTAGAGACACATTCTGGAAACTGGACCGTTCTTGCTCGCCAATCGATCAGAGGATTGTGTTTCTCTAACCAAGGTATTCCTAGAATAATCTGAAACTGAGGGGCCTTGATCACATCGAACACGATCTTCTCATGGTGTCCATCTTGACTTACTAGCGTCACCTCTTGAGTGGTATGCGTTACTGGCCCGGAGGCTATCTCCGTACCATCCACCGTAGTAATGACGTCCTTTACAGCCTTGGGACAAAGAGTTAGATTCATCCTCAAAACCATTTCATGATCCACATAATTGCCGATGGCACTGCTGTCGACATAAGCTTCAATTGCATGTAATCGATCCGGATTATCAGGGCTAATGAGGACCATAGGTATCACGAAATGTGAGGTCACGGAACTGGTTTTCACGCTCGGCAAGAGGACCTCTATTCTTGTCAGGCGAGGTCGTTTCCCTGCTCAGAGTTTGTAACTTTGGTAACTGCAGCTCCTACTGCCTTCTTGGCAGGTTTCACCGGACAGTCTCGAAGAAAGTGCCCTGAGTTTCCGCAATAGAGGCATAATTGCAACTGTTTTCTCTTTTCCCGCTCCTTTTGTGTTAGAGGACCTTTCAGACCCCCTATTTGCATGGGTTCCCCGGCGTCTACTCCTTTGGAAGGTGTTGGCGGTTTGGAAAATACTCGAGCATCAAACTTGGAACGATCGGCCTTCCTGTTCTGCAGTCTGTGATCTATTTGAACGACTAAGTCTATATAGTCCGAACAATCTTGTGGGGGATTCACTACTTGGGCTAACACATCTTTGAGCTCTCCACGTAGACCTCTATAAAACAGCGTAATCCTTTTGTCCTCAGGCCATTGAGTTTCCACTATCAGTCTGTTGAAAGACGCAATATAAGCCAAAAGGTCTTGATTACCTTGTCGCAACGAAAGAAGCTCATTGTCCAAGGCCTGCCCCTGTGAATGTCTTGCGAACAGTTTTTCCATACTGAGCTGAAAAGCTTGAAAATCATGGAGGACCGGATCATCTTGATTTACTAGAGGGATCGACCAGTCTGCCGCATTGCCACTAAGGTACGAAAGCACGAAAGCTACTTTAGCTTGATCAGTTGGAAAGGCTGCTGACCGGCATAAGAAATGCAACCGGCACTGATTGATAAATACTGCAAACCTCTTTGGGTCACCAGAAAATCGTTCGGGCGGAGCCAGAGGTACATTCCCAGGTAGGTTGATCTGCACTGGATTCATAGAGGATGTAGAAGGAAGATTTCCCCCAGATGCGGGTAACAGGGTCTGTCCGGCTTGTGACTGTAGCAATTGTCTAGCGAGATCATCTGTTCGCTCCTTGGAAATAATCAGTTCCCTTCTTAGAGCGTTCGTTTCCTGACGGGCTGCATGCACTTCTGCCCTTAGTTCCCCAAGTAACTGGGCTAGCTGGTCGGTATCCGAGGTTTCCATAGCGCCTGGACGGGAGTTTTGTGGTAGGCTTTGCGTTCTGTAACGCTCACCTGATTCCCGTAGAGGCGCCGGTCTTGACTGGGCGTATACCGTATCTTCAAAGGTGATGTGTAACACACGGCTGGCTCTTTGGGCTGGACCTCTGTGCACTGTATGTCTGACTCGAAGGGTAAGATGTCTGCAGATAGAAAATATGGGATTAAGGAACTGGGTTATTGAATGTCTCTCTCTTCTTCCCTTTCTCTTCTCCTGTAGAACCCCAAAGGTTAACGCTCTCACCTTAGGTAAGTGAACGCTGTGCTCTCCATCTGCCTCGGGGCAGGGTGCTGTAACCAGTTTCTTCACTGGATAAGGGGAGCAGGCCTCTTGACTTCAGTGGACTGCTGTCCGTCGTTTACTGCACGAACGGTAAGTTTCGAGTAATTCTAATGTCTTTAAAGTCTTTAGTAATGATGTCTCTTGTTTTGCAGGGTTCCGGCGATGGCGGATGACAGGCTGAAGTGAGTTGAAGATGGAGCCCGTGTGATGAATAGAAGCGCCTGGAAGCACGTAAGTAAGCGCTTGTTGCCTGCTTCACGATGCGCTCTAACTGTCTTTTTATTTTGCAGGTACAAGTTCGGAGCGGCTGCAGGGTGCCGGAATACCCACTGGGTTAGATGTGGAAAGGAGTAATGGCACGTGAGTATTAAAGTTCCCCAATGTCTTTAAACGCACCTTGTTTTGTCTTTCAGATGCGGGATGCAGCGCCGAAGGCCTCCGGAGCGTGCGAAGAGTAGGTAAGCCTTTGTCTTTCAGATGCCGGAATGCAGCGCGAGGCGTTGGTGACAGCTGATGGACCAGGTAAGTGAATAACTGTCACTGAAGACCGTAATGCTAACCTGTTCTTTCTTGTCTTTATAGGTGTTGCTGAAGACTGGATTCAGGATGGTAAGCCTTTTTCCTTAGGCCCAGGATCAGATGCAGAAGACACGATGAGCGTTCTGCTGCAGAGGATGCAGAATAACGCAAAGCAAGATTCATCCATCGGGTGTGGTTTAAATAGCCTCCTGTAGTGCTTAGGTGTCTCCTTCCACAGCCACGCCTAGGTAAGAAAAGAGTTCCTGCTTTCCAGAAGAGTTCCAGTGTTCTGAATCTAGGGAGTGGCTCCTGCCCCACCCAACAGGAAAAGTAGTTCCAAACAGAAGAGGATCAGAGGCTCAACTGGCAGGCAAGTAAGCAGCATGGTCTGCTGCAGGTAAGTCCACTCAAGCATTATGAGCCCGGCCCTTCTAGCGCTGGGACTGGGCATATTTATGAGCCTGGTGCCACTGGCGCCAGGACTGGGTCCAAAAGGTCCCAATTGGGACTGGTTGGCACTCGGAACCTGGGTTATGGATCTGCTTCCAAGGGAGTTGGGAAAACCCTGACCTTTTGGAAGCAGAGATCATGACAGGTGCCCCCACATCCCCAACCACATGCACGCCTGCTGCGCATGGGAGGGGAAAGGGCACGGGGTGAGGCAGCCTGTACGCAGCTGGTAGCTAATTACTTCACCTAAAATCACACCCCTGTGGAGTGCACACAGCCCTGGCACATACCATCTGACAATCAATGATGATGACATAAGGGACAGTCAACTGTCACAACCGTACCAACCTGAGATTGGTCACCTGGAAGTGTTACACTGTGTGCATCCCTACCTACACAAACACCACCAATGCTGTGTCATCAAAAGACACACTTCTATGCTGCTAAATTCATTACCCCCTTGCAAAATACAACATGACAATAGTGCCATGTCACCCAACCCCTCCCCAGGACCGCCACCCAACACACCATGGCATGTCATGCTATGTGAGAGCAAACAAAGCAATCCCCAAAACATGACACAAGTGTCACAAAGTACAGTGTCCCTAATGGAAACTGGCCACACACAAAATGCTCCTAGTAATGTAGAACTAACAACACACATGACCAAATACTTACCAACAATACAATGCAGCTACACAAACTCAAACATAGCATAAACATGACAGTACTAAGTTAGAGTAGTGGTAGTCTTACAACCTGATTATGCCAGCACATCGACCATTTCCAACTGTACAGTGTTGCTGCCACGCAAATGTATAAGTGCACTGCTTACAACATGAACTCCATCTCCAAAGTAGACGGCCTTGTGAAGACATGAGGAATGAACCTGCAAATTAGGAGGAAGACATGGATGCACAAGCACATATCAATATGCCATGCAGTGTACAATACAACAATAATATCCACTAGGAATGTATACACAGTATTGACTACAGACTGCCCACACAGCTCATGGGAGTCCAATGTCACTGTGTAAGTCACTGTCACTTGGGTACACCCTTTGCAAGCCCATTGAAATGGGAAACAGGAGGGGTGTGTGTCTCACAAACCCAAGCATCTAACCCAAACTCAGGACAAGCCTGAATGTGCCCAGCCGAAATACAGTGGATGCCCACGGGAGCCACACAAGGCAACACACTGCAAAAAAAAATCAAAAATCAAAACTCAAAACTCAAAACTCAAAAATCAAAAATCAAAAATCAAAAATCAAAAATGGCCATGTTGGGGACGGGGGAGGGGGACCACCCAGGAGGTCCGAGGACATGGTGTGCACCAACAGCCACTTGTGTGGATGTTGGGAAAAAAAAAAACACCTCCATGGGCTCATGGCATGCACGGCTATGCCAATGTGGGAGAACTGCTGCTGTCGCTCTCATCACCCTCTGCTGCTGCCACAGGAGGTGGTGGTGCTATGGGAGGCAGCCCACGCAAAGCCCTGGTATGGTCCTCCAAGGCAGCAAGCATGCGGGTGTGGAAGGTCTCGTTCTGGAGGATTATAGTGCAGAGATCCACATGCACCACCTGACGTGATGGCCGGATCTCCTCCTGAGTTGCCTGCATCTCAGCTGAGAGCGAACGTGTGAGCCGCTCCAGCTGCTGTTCTGTCCTCAAGTTAGTGGAAGCCTCAAGGTCAACAAGAGTCTCCCTGGGGTGATGGAGTTCTACCCTCAGGGCTTCCCTGTGGCCCTGGGACTCTATTGATATCGATTGGCGTAGAATCTCCAGTGCCGCCCGTCTGTCCCTGTTGCACGCCAACATGTCCTCCCTGTGTGATTGGCAAATGGAGTCTGCTGCCTGCTGTAGTTGCTCCATCTGCCTTTCAGGGGGGACAATGGAAGTGGCCACCCTCTCCATTGCTTGAGCCATCATCTCAACTGATGCTGCCTGTTGGGTTGCCATACCGTACATGGATTGTTCCCATGCGGTATTGCCTGGTGGTGTACGGCCACCGCGTCGGTGGGCACCACACCTGTTTGGGGGCAAGGCGATCTGCGCCTTGCTGTGCCGGCACTGCCTGAGGCTGCAGGACTGCATTCCCCCTCTGATCTGCTGGCCCAGGAACAGGATCAGATGTTGTGGAGTGTGACCCTGCATCCGTAACCGCCAAAGGCAGACTTACCAACACTGACATCCCCATAGAGGGTTCTACCCCTGGTGCAGGTGGGTTGGACAGAACAGAATCCCTGCCAGAAACACTTACCTGCGACGCCACATAGGTCTCATCATCCGAATCAGCACCTGAATAGAGGTCTGTGGAGGTGCACCCAGAGACACCCCTGGACAGAATGGTCTGCAGCAAGATCGGGTTCTCACCCACCACCACACCACATCCCCCACTGGTGCCCGGTCGTGCCTGAGATCCCTCCTGGGTCTGCACCATCTCCTCAAGCTCAACAGCATCAAGTGCGTCATCCCCTGCAAAAACATGAAAGACAAAAAATGGAAACATCCATTAGCACCATACCACACAAATAGGCCTGACATGCTACAGAACCAGTACATGATTTACACATGTCCCACATGACTATAACCCTCCCATGCATGCACTGTCACTGAGTTGGAAGGGGAGGCAAAAGGCAGACACTGATGACACCAGGATGGAAGAGCAACACATGTTCTGCATGCTGGGTAGCACTGTCATCACACATTGGCCTGTGAGTGGCATGTCCAATACACATACATGACACATGCCATCACACAGATGGCATGTACCATAGCCATGGTACATTCCACAAGTACATCCATATGTCAGTGAATGAATACTGTCAGCCATCCATGTGAGATGGACATGATGAGATGAAAAATACTACATCGTGTGACAAAATAGGCATGTGCCACACACTGCAACACATCCAGTGTGCAAAAATACAGTGATTGCAGGCCGATGTGCACATCAATGGTTGTGCACTTCAACATGACAGGAAACAACTATCATGTTCCACATTCAAACAGGCCCCAAAAATGTATGTGATCAGGCCAATACTCAATCAGCTTGAATAGTCAAATCATTCACCTAGCAAGGTAACACATGTGGGCCAATGTGGGGTTCATCAATGACAGAAGCATGTCACAGATGTGACAATAGGGCTGAGGAATGCGTAGCAAAAGTGTGAGAATTGAAACAATCAGCCTGAACGAACACTGAAAAATACAAACAATGTTGTTGCAAGATGCCACTTCAAGGGCAACTGCCGTAATGTTATGCTAAATTACTACTGTGGGCAGAATGGATACTGTCACACCCAAATCCAAGGCCGCTGAATGTTTTGGATGAAGCACATGGGACCCATACCACTCAGGCACACACACCCTCACCTGGCACTCAATCAGAACCCGTCACCCAAACAACATACACATGCATTACAGACACATGCATGGGCACTCACCGGACAATGCATTATGATCAGGTAGTTCTCCCACACCTTGGATCTGTTCCTCTGTGACGAAGGCCCCAGCAACAGACTCATGTTCAGTGAGTTTGTTGTCCTCTTGTGGAGACCCACTGCCAGTCACCAGAGTAGCGGCATGATTTGAGGCCAGCTTGTTCTTTGCTCTGCATTTCAGGTCATTCCACCGCTTGTAGAAATCATCAGCTGTGCGCCTCACAAATCCAAGGGCACTTATGCGGTCCGCGATGGTCTGCCAGTGTGCCCTACATTGACCAGGTGTGGTCTTGCACCCTGCAGTCACCACCATTTCACGGCTATGTGCTGACACATAGGCCACAAGTGCATCAAGTTCCGGATCATTAAAGCAAGGCTTCCTTGAGGTACCGGAGTGTGTAGCCGTGACTGGGGTCTCAGCCTGTCGTGCCAGAGCACCCTTCTTCCTCTTCTTTAAAGGTGGAGCAGAGCCAGAGTGGCTTACGCCGCTCTGGTCAGTAGGGGCAGAATCACCGGTGGTCTGGGTAGTAGGAGTGTGGGAATGCACAATGACCATAGGTCTTGATGCAGGCATCGGTTGCAGGTTAATGTTGGCAGGGGGAACGTCAGTTTGATGGACCTGGACTGACACTGTCCTGGCTGGGAGAGTCAGAGCTGTGGTGGATGGAGCTGCAGCTGCCCCTGCAGCCTCCCCACCCTGCATACTTGGGGCAGCAGATGACATCGCTGCCCCAGATCCACGTGGCTTGGTGACAACAACTTGCACCGCCACACGTGGCCTAGACTTGCTGACCTGGAAGTCAGCCAGGGAGTCATCCTGTGCCAGGTCAGGTGCCACAATGGGCTGGTTCAACAGGGGCTGAGCTTGGATGGTGTCAGCCAAGTTGCCCTCAACCATGGGGGGGGGCATGGGTGTCCCTGATTGATCCTCCATACATGGGGGTATAGGGGCACCCTGCAAATCTCGGCCACGTCCCCTACTGTGCCCACCATGCCCACCTTTTGAAGGTCGGCCACCTTTGCCTCCCTTACCGCTTGGTCGCCTCCCAACCATGGCACTGATGTTGTTGTGCGTATGGGAGTTGCAGTAAACTATTGTCCTGGGCAATTGGGGGTGAAAGGGGTAGGATACCAGATGGAATTCGTACCCTAGTGCTCTAACAAGGCTCTCTGTGACCCCTGGGGGAAGATGACGGGTCACGCAACGCACAAGCAGCCCAAAATCAAAAATTAACGTGCACGCAACCCCTCGTAGACCACGTGCGTGAAAAAATGAACCCGCGCTACGCTGTGGCACCCAGAAACACAAAACTAAGCATACGCGTAATACACACAGCCTACAATGACCTCTGAAGGGGAACGCGACACACAGGGCAAGCACAGTTTCTAAGTATGTGCGGAATTCACTGTCTGCCTGGAAAAAGAACGTGAAAAATACACGCGTGTGCGCGTTGGCAACACCCCCGCCAAAAGAAGAATTGTACGCTGTCTGAGAAGACAACACAAAAGGAGAAGTGAACTCTGTTTGAGGAAACAGGACCAACAAAAAATCAGAAAAGAGCTGTCAGAGGTAACAGGGAGTACGAACTAGAAACGCTGTGAAGTAATCGCGTATGAACCGACAAGAAGTACAGATTTCACCCACTCGCTCTCCACGAAAAGTAAGTAAAAGGAAATGGCGTCCTACACATAGCTTTTAAACCGGCCCACACGTACACGTCAGATACGCGTGTACGTGGGCGCTTTCCTCCAATTACACGCGCTGACACTTGGACATGCAGTTTACCACGTGTGCTCTGTCATCACGGGCTATGAGGGAAACGCCTGCGCGCGTAATGTAACTTACGCGCTAAGGGCCTTTGGTCCAATGAAATCGCATGCGTGTGCTGACGCACTTATGCGCTAAGGCCCTTTCGTCGAATTACATGCTGACGTGCAATTTTTTCACGTGCCAAATCACTCCGTATCAAGCTGGCCACGTGAAAACACACGGAAGACCACGCTCCTGCCCAGAAGGCCGAATTACTGCCCCCCCAGAGGTCCGAGCACACTCCCACCTGCCATCTGCTGCTGCCTGACTGCCTGACTGCCTGCTGCCCACGTGCCCTGCCATTTGCTGCCTGCACGTCAGCCAGGGGTGTAGTTGCTGTGACCACCCCTGCTGGAACCTAAGACTCCCGACTGGGATTCCATCGCTCCACAGCCCAGCCCCAGGACCCAGTTGCCCACCCACTCCTGCCTCTGGGGTTGCCATGTCCAGCACAACACCATCTGGCAGCACTGGCAACCCCCAGCCAGAGAGGCAGAGGGCCACCAGCTTCACTACCACCGAAATTGGTGTCCTGGTGGAGCAAGTCCTGGGGCAGTATCATGCCCTCTTTGGAAGTTCACGCGCCGACAATGAAGGACGGACCAGGATCTGGACTGACATCGTGACTGCCATCAACGCGGAGAGGGTGGCAGTCCGCGACTTACTCTAACTGTAAAAAATCTAGTATCAATAGATGGAAAGCCCTAGTAATTGCTGCTGTGCCGACTACAAGGGGTGTCGAGATCCTGACCCTAAACTCTCTAAAACACTTTCCTAGTGTCTACAAATGCACACAACTCGGAGGTCCGTATTTTGTATTTTATTATTTCCGCCCCCTCTGTGCTTGTCTTATTGTTTAAAATAACAAAGTGCCTCTATGAGCAGCCTGGTCAATTCGAGATCTCTTAAAACAACCTATTCTCTCACCGCTGCATTGTTGTGGAGAGAGAATATATAATGATAACTAAATCAATTGCTCTGATCACACCCTTTTCTTTGTTTTAAAGGGTAGTGGGGTCTGGGTTATCAACCAGTCCTCCTAACCAACAGTCAACCGGTTTCAGCGGGATTCTTAAGTAGCCGCTTTCTTCAGGAAAATACATTATTTAGTTCTGGTATTCTCAAAATTCTTCAAAAATGAAGTGTTCTAGGATGTCTTCCGTGGTCCAGAGTGGGTAGAGGTACCCCTTACCTTTATCTGTCAAAGTGTTAGATTTTCTAGTCCATTGTATGCTGCAGGTTTCTTTGCCTCAGCCGTATACAAGGTTATACCTTTAGCGTTCAAGGGAGATGTGTCGCTTTCTTTTCTCTCTTGAATTGCGCTTACTGCATCGAGGAAAAGTGTTGGTTTATAATGTGCATATGTTTTAGACCAAAAGTTTCTGCATTCATATATTATACATGTTTTGTGCGTCTCATTTGTTATGGTCTGGCTAGCTTCGTGAGCTCTATTTTGGTAATCACTCTTGGTCAATATCCATCTATTACTTAGGTTTGTTTGCTATTTTAAATCAAAATGTTTCTGCATTTATATATATTGTTTGCTATTTTAAATCAAAATGTTTCTGCATTTATATATTATACATGTTTTGTGCATCTCATACGTTGCGGTCTAGTTGGCTTTGTGAGCTATATTTGATATTCGCTCTTGGTCATTATCCATCTATTACTCAGGTTTAATTATCTCGTAGTGATGGAATATATCGTTCAGCCTTGTATTGTAAAGCTTGAGGCCGTAGTTAAAAAATGCTTCCCTCCGGTACTCCATGATCGATAAACTAGTTTTTAAATTTGTTTTTAAATTACAAAGGAAAGTTCTATAGCGTCGTCACGGCATCTAAGTATGGGAAATCAGTTTGCCGTTCCGTAAGCTTACCTCTGTCTCGTACTCTAGGTGCCTTTCATTGTGTAATCCGGTACAGCGCCATCTTGGGCTGTGTTTACATAAATGGCTACGTCACGCACACGTGATCGCATGTGGACTACAAGGTAGCTCGGATTCGCCTGGGAGTTGTAGTTTATAGTTCCTGCGATCTGGTGCTGAGGTAGTAAGGTTGCTCGGATTCGCCTGGGAGTTGTAGTTTATAGTTCCTGCAATCTGGTGCTGAATCTACATATAGGTAGTAAGGTTGCCGTTCCGTAAGCTTACCTCTGTCTCGTATTCTAAGTGCCATATTTACATAAATGGCTACTTCACGTGATTGCGTGTGGACTACAAGGAGGCACGGATTTGCCTGGGTGTTGTAGTTAGTAGTTCCAGTGCCATAGTCGCATACTGCGATCCGGCACCTTTTATCCCATTGTTTTCTCCACAAGTAATACCTGCGATTAGTTGCTGAACTGCCATATCCATAGAGCTGGCCATACTGGGTATCCTTAATTATATTGTTCACTTCATCGTATAGGGGCTACAGTTATTGCCCGTCCGTTGGTACGGGTTTTTAATTAGGTGTAAACCACTATGAACCAACACAGTTCTTGTATTAAATATCAGTTCTACAGGGGTCAATTGATGACAAACCATTTTTTGCCCTTCACTCTATTAGACCAACAACTAAGTAGAACCGCCATCTTTATAGGACCGCCAGGGTTTGCCAACAGATCTCCTCATTCAAGCCTATCAGGTGGCTGCGAGTCCTAAAGATCCATTGTTGTTCCCTTTTCAATAAGAGGGCTGTGATGTTCCCACCTCTTTTGGGTAGTCTGACTTTCTCCAATATGGTCCACATTAGGTAAAGAAACTTTTGGTCTAAAATATATACACATTATAAACCAACACTTTTCCTCGACACAGTGAGCGCAATTCAAGAGAGAAGAGAAAGCGACACATCTCCCTTGAACGCTAAAGGTATAAACTTGTATACGGCTGAGGCAAAGAAACCCGCAGCATACAATGGACTAGAAAACCTAACACCTTGACAGATAAAGGTAAGGGGTGTACATGTGCATGCATGTGTATCTGACAAGTGTGCAACTGTGATGCAACATGGATGCACGTGACACTGATATGTAGAAGGATGAATGGCAGATGTGACATGTATGGTGATCTCATCACTGCAACAGTTGGAGGAGATGTAGACATGCATGTAAGTGTGGTGGCGTGTGTGCATGTCTAGTGCACTCCTTGTGTTTCATGTGATGTCAGGCTCACCTTTGGATATTCATGCTGTTGTATGTGTATGGATGGTGCTGCCTGGTGCAATATTGCTGTTGAAATGTTCATGTGTGTGAGTTAAAATGACATGTGTGTCGTGGAGTGTGATGCCGTGTCTGTAGTTAAACAATGCCACTCATGTGCAACTGTCATGTGTGTATCAGTCCATTGTACAGTGCCCTGATGCCTGTGTTTTATCTCTCCCTGTCTGCAGCGTCAACTGAAGAAGAGGGCGGAGAGGGTGCTGTGGAGCACAGCGGCAGGGATCATCCCGCCAGCCGGAGACGCAAGGCCCGGCTCCCCTCCCAGGTTGTCATCTTGTCGGGGAGTGAGGAGTCCGGTGCAGCGTCCCAGGCCGCAGCTGCCGAGGGAAGGTGCAAGAGGCGGAGGTCGGAGTTGAACTCCTCGGCAGCAGAAGGGGCAGCTGAGACCCCACAGGGTGCGACGGAGGAAGATGGCATGGAGTCATCCAGGTTGGTGGGGGGTTTGGTGGAGGAGGAGGCCATGCAAGGGACAGACACGGGGTCTGGAGGTGGGGATTCCACTGGTGCTAGTGGTGCAGTGGAGGGGCAGGGACAGGAGGCAGCACAGGCCACCGCGGAGGTGCCTGTGTGTAATCCTGTCCCTGATCCTGTGACTGCATCATCCCGCACCAGCAGGGATGCCTACGCCCAGACCTGTTTTCAGGGAGGGGATCCGCTTACAACAACTGGCCTTCCTCTCCCTGCGGACGTGGCTATCCGGGACCGGGTTGAGCCTGTCCTGGGTTGGGTGGTGTTGCGTCAACGGGCCATGCGAGGTGACCTGCATTCTTTTGATGAGGAGACTGCCCGTCTTCTCGAATGGCTCATTGACCGCGTTGACCTACTGGGACAGCTCACCATGGCCGGATTCCTCTGTTTTCTGGACCTTGTTCCGATCCCCTCCACAACTGAACCCCCTATGCCCCAGTCGTCCTCCATGCCATCTTCCCACCCATGTATCACCTGGGTACCCTGTGGAGCTGCCTCTGACCCTGCGGCCAGGCTGGTGGAGGACACATCCCTGCCACAGTCGGGAGTCGGACGTCCAGCAGAAGTGGCCACCTCAACAACTGCACCCCAGCCGGAGGTGGATGTGCAGGCAGCAAGAGCCAGGGCACAGGCAGAGGCACAGCAGCAGCAGACACAAGTTGGGAGCCATCATGGCTTGGGGCCTTTGACATCGGAGGGGCAGGCATCGGCCAGAGGGCAGGAGGACCCAGGATTGGAAGTGTCTTCCATGTGGCAGCGGTTAGGCCATGCTATAGATGCGGATCGGCAGAGAGCAGAAGAGGCACGGCTCATGATGGTCAGGGCGGAGAACTCCATGCTGAGGGCCCTGAGGCGGGCTGAGTGCCTCGAGGCAATTCGCAGGGACTTGGAGGAGAACATGTCGTTGTCCCTGCGAACCCTCAGGGCCATGGAAGAGGACCGCCTCCAGGAAATTGAGCAGGAGTACGATGATGCCCTGGCCCGGGACATCCAAAAGTGAGCCGTTGGACTAGCCCGCTGCCCTTGTAAATAGTTTTTAGAGTTAGGTTTCCTTTTCATTTTCCTTTTATTTGTGGTCAATGGACAATGCCACACAAATTTGTATATAGTTATATTTTTAGATAGTTTGTTAGGTAGGTTTCATTTGTTTGGTTGGGATCACGGACCCTTTACATCCTTGGACAATGGATTGTACATAGTTTCATCATGTATTCATTTTTCTTTTTGCATTATGGACATGTCACCCTGCACCCCCACCACACAGCACTGTGGGGCACCTGCCAGCAGGCCCCCACTCATGTCCCCTTGAACCTCCACCCCCCAGCACTGTGGGGCACCTGCCAGCAGGCCCCCACTCATGTTCCACTCATGTCCCTCTGCACCCCCATCCCCCAGCACTGTGGGGCACCTGCCAGCAAGTCCCCACTCATGGGGCCGTGCCTCTTCTGCTCTCTGCCGATCCGCATCTATAGCATGGCCTAACCGCTGCCACACGGAAGACACTTCCAGTCCTGGGTCCTCCTGCCCTCTGGCCGATGCCTGCCCCTCCGATGTTGATGGCCCCGAGCCATCATTGCTCCCACCTAGAGCCTGCTCCTGCTGCTGCTGTCGATGTGCCGTGTCTGATGGTGCCTGCACATCCTCCATCAGCTGGTCTCCAGTTGTGGTGTCCCTCCCTGCTAAGCCGCCGACTCCCGACTGTGACAGGGATGTGAGCTCCACCAAGCTGGCTGTGTTGGTCGGGCCAGGTCCACAGGGGGCCCTGGTGGAATCTGGGCTGGAAGACAGTGTGGAGAACGACTGGCACATAGTCTCCACAGAGTAGGAGAGGTCTGCCAGAGTGCGCGACACATGTAGGAACCCACCAACCAGGGCCCCTCCCAGCAGTGCCACGTCACGACGCTGCTCTCCGTGATGGCGTGCGTTCTCCGCCCAGGAAGAACACACGCCATCACGAATGACACGCATGCGCAATGCGACACCAACCAGGACTGAGCCCATACATTTGTGGGACCCCTCGTCCGCAGGTAGTGGAGAGGCAGATGACATGCAACTCTCCCCTACCTGCGGACGGGCCTGGGACGGGGCCTCCCTGCTGGTGCATGGTGGTGCAGTCGCAGGGTCAAGGACAGCGACATGTACAGGCCCCTCCGCAGTGACCTGTGCTGCCTCCTGACCCTGGACTGCACCACTTGCACCAGTGGTACTACCCCCACCAGGCCCCATGTGCGGCTCAGTAGCGGGCTCCTCCTCCTCTGTGGAGACTACCAACCTGGATGTCTCCACACCGTCTTCCGCAGACGCAGCACCAGCCCCCTCGCTCCCGGATGATGGTAATTCCTGGGAGGGTGGTTGGGCCTTGCGTTGCCGCCCAGTTGAGGCCTCCCCGCCGCCTGACTCCACAGCGCCGTCTCTGCCCTCTTCTTCACTTGACGCTGCGCAGAGGGAGACATAGGACACAAGCATCAGGGTACAGTACAAAATACCCTAGACAGGAAGCAATAACACACGAGTGGCACTGTCAAATGTCACTTCCATCCTGTCATTCCACAACACATGGGTGAATGCACACAACACACATGCAGAAACAGTCCTGGCGCCTGCAATCAACATCAACATCCATGTAGAAGGGCCCCTGTAAACCAAGATGTTGCCTTCAAAGTCACATGCATCCATGGCGTTTCAAAGTCACACACACACTTCTCAGGCACACACACACACATGTGCACCATACATGTACATGACATCAGCACCCATTCCTCACCCCCCCTTCATGTCCAGGAACAGAGACATCCATGCTTTCATGTGTGCATTCCGCATAGAGCTCCCCATGTTGCATTAAAACACATGCACCAACCATGTGGTTCACACATAACTGGTCTCACATGCATGACCATGATGTCCCTGCACACACACATCCATACATGGCCTATGTCACACATACAGGCAAGCATCAGACTACCAGCACACTGCAACATGCCCTGTCTCACACAGCAATGCTTGGCCACTTACCGCTCAACTCCAGACAGGTCTGCCTCCGAAGGATCTGGGCGTGGAGCGCTGGGCCTAAGCGTTCCAGGACCCTCATCTGGATGTTGCTCATGCGTGCCCGGCCCCCCTCTGCGAGGCGCCGGGCCTTGTGGAGGGTCCTGGACCTGAAGTCCTCCCAGCGCTTCTTGATGTGCTTGATGTCGCGGGTTGCAACCCCCTCCGCATAGATGGCAACCACTACGTCATCCCAGATCCTCTCCCATCCTTCCTTGTTGGCGCGTGATGTTCCGAAGAGGGCATCATAATGCCCCAGGACATGCTCCACCAGGACACCAACTTCGGTGGCAGTGAAGCTGGTGGCCCTCTGCCTCTCTGGCTGGGGGTTGCCAGTGGTGCCAGATGGAGATGTGCCCGACATTGCAAACCCAGAGGCAGGAATGGGTGGGCAACTGGGTCCTGGGCCTGGCTGTGGAGCGATGGTGTCCCAGTCGGGAGTCTTCTGTTCCAGCAGGGGTGGACACAGCAACCGGACCCCTGCAGATGGCTGATGTGCAGGCACCAAATAGCAGGGCACGTGGGCAGCAGACAGTCAGGCAGCAGCAGATGGCAGGTGGGAACGTGATCGGGGCTCTGGGGGGAAGGAAAATGGCCTTCAGGGCAGGAGCGTGGTCTTCCGTGTGCATATGCGTGGCCAGCTTGATACGGAGTGATTTGGCACGTGTAAAATGTGCACGTCAGCGTGTAATTCGAGGAAAGGCCCTTAGCGCGTAAGCGGGTCAGCACACGTACGCGATTTCATTGGACCAAAGGCCCTTAGCGCGTAAGCGCGTCTGTGACGTATCGCGCACGGGCGTTGCCCTTTCGCGTGTAAAACTTCACGTGAACCCCAGGAATACACGTACCCCACTCCCACAGGGCCCTTTCACGTGTAAAACTTCACGCGAACCCCAGGAATACACGTACCCCACTCACACAGGCCCTTTCGCGTGTGAGACTTCCTGCGAACCCCGTAATACAAGTACCCTGCTGAAATCGCGTGTGAAACTTCCCGCGAACCCCAGTTATGTACGTACCCAACTCGCACAGGCCCTTTCGCGTGTGTGACTTCCCGCGCACCCCCGAAATACACGTACCCGGATCCAATCACGTGTGAGACTTCCCACGAACCCCCAAAATACACGTTCCCTGCTAAAATCGCATGTAAAACTTCACGCGAACCCCAGTTATACACGTACCCCACTCGCACAGGCCCTTTCGCGTGTGACTTCCCGTGCACCCCCAAAATACACGTACTCGGATCCAATCGTGTGTGAGACTTCCCGCGAGCCCCTGTAATACACTTACCCTGCTGAAATTGCGTGTGAAACTTCCCGCGAACCCCAGTTATACACGTACCCCACTCGCACAGACCCTTTCACGTGTGAAACTTCCCGCAAACCCCGTAATACACGTACCCTGCTCCAATCGCGTGTGAAACTTCACGCGAACCCCAGTTATACACGTACCCCACTCACACAGGCCCTTATACGTGTGAAACTTCATGCGAACCCCAGTAATACACATTCCCCGCTTGGCGTTTGCTGTTTGGCAGCCCTGTAAACTGGTCCAGGGTTAGCGCAGCCCTTTGCGCTGGATTGGGGATTTTGATGGCTTTTCCTTGCTCGAGGGCGTTCTTGGGGGCATAACTGGCGCTGCTGCAGGATCGCTGTGCCACTCTGCACCACGGCTGGTTTTGGAGGCTAAAATCCATGAATGTGCTGTGCGCGGAAATCGATTTTAGTGCACGCGGCTGGCGCAGACATTCACACGTGCACACTGTGCGCCAGCCGCGTGCGCCACTTTTGAATTACCCTGAAAAAGTTGTGGTGGCGGTGTAATTCCCCATTCATTTTGGATCTATTGGACCAAATGGGTCTTTTTTTACAGAATTACCACAGTGGAATTACTGCTGCAGTAATTTTGCTAATTCGGTCATTTTTTTGGCACTGAGTGGGAAGATTTACATCCAGGGTTTAACCAAAACTTCTAATTTGGCCTAATGGTAAAATTGTAGGTAAATCAGTCCCGCTAATTTTACCACTTACTGCCTAACTCGTAATGAGGCTGAGTGATGGAATGAGTCCATGGTTTTCTATGGACACAGTAAGCATGAAAATGTTTTGCAAATTGTTCCTGCTTACTCTTCTTGAGTAGCAATTTTCCTGTGTTCCAGATAAAGTTGCATTTTATGACATGTTTTCAACATTTCATTTCTTGTATTAAATCTGCAATTTCTACCCATTATGTATAAAAAAAAATAGCCAGGGAAAATATCCTACAAAACACATTAATGGATCGGGCAACCTCTGTCAGCAACTTGCAGGAATACTAAATCCATAAGGAAGATTGAGACTTTCCTCCCGACAACACTGTGCAGGAATGTTTGATACTCACTACACAGTGGAGTCAGGAGAAAAGTAGGGAGGGATGCAACTAGGATCTCTGCCAGGCTGTTGGAGGTATGAGAGAGAAAAATGTTAAGTAGAGACTGAAAACAAGCAGAATCTTTCCCAGACTTTCCTTCCCCTTTACCCTCTTCGAACCACGTCCAGACAGAAGTACCTGTTGTCATCCACAGTGGTTATCAGTTGTCAAACCAGATGAGGAGTAGTGAAGCGGGCCAGGAAGAGGTTGCTTGTGTTTCTGTGCAGAAGGGACCTGTCCTAGCAGTTCTGGCTGGGCTGCTCTCATTGGTGGCAGTACCAGACTGATTTGCATATGGCTGGACTCCTTTTGCAATGGCACGGACAGGCTGAAAAACAGTGGTGTGGAAGATTACCCAGAGCAGTGCCAGTGGTTCAGATGTATTTAAAACCTTCCACTGATCCCTTTTTTGGTTTGTCCAGCTGAGCGTGGGAGAGCGGTCGCCGACAGCCCTTGAGAGAACTGCAGGCCTTGGATGCCCTTCCTGGCCCATCGGGCCCCCGTGAGTGAATCGGCACCTTTTGTTTGTTTTTCATCCGCGCTCTGAGCGCGTTGTCTGTTCCTGCTCCCCCCCTCCCACTTCCTGGTCCTCCTCGTGCTCCCGCCTCCCTGCCCGCCCACCCCCCCCTCTGATTGGCTGTGTGGCTGCCTTCCCTCTGGGCTACTCGACGCCCGCTCCCCCTGCTCGCTTCTTTGTCCAGCTGAGCATGGGAGAGCGGTCGCCGGCAGCCCTTGAGGGAACTGAAGGCCTTGGATGCCCTTCCTAGCCCATCGGGCCCCCGTGAGTGAATCGGCACCTTTTGTTTGTTTTTCATCCTCGCTCTGAGCGCGTTGTCTGTTCCTGCTCCCCCCTCCCCTTCCTCTCCTCCCTCTTCCTATAACTACCCCCCTCCTGGGCAGCCCTCTGCCCGGCAGCCCCCTTGCGGCTAAGGGCCCCTAGGCCAAGGGCGACTCCTACAGTTGCGGCTCCCTGTGTGTCTGCAGGTGTCCACAGGGGACGCTTGGCGCCAGTACTTGCTATCCCCGTCCTCGCCCACCCCACCTACACCTGGCCATTTCACTTGCTTGTTGTCCTCACCTTACTGTGTCACAGTTGTGGTAAACTAGGGTTTTTCTCCCCCCGCAGGACTCTCAAACTTAGGTGGCCCCATCACTGTGTACCTAATTCGCATACCGTTGTCTGTTCTGAAAATGTGGTAAACTAGGGTTTTCTCCCCCCTGCAGGACTCTCAAACTTAGGTGGCCCCACCACTGTGTACCTAATTCGCATACCGTTGTTTGTTCTGAAATGTGGTAACTTGTGCTTGCCGCTCTCTTCCTGTCTGCGTACTCTTACATCGTCTGTCCTCCCCACACCCCCTCCTACTCCATGGTGCTCTCTATCTCGCCTATCTTCTCTAACTGCTTCTCTATTGACTATCCTGCTCTCCTCACTAAATTTGGTAGGAAAAAGTTTAAAAAGGACATCCTGGTCTCCAACCCAGGCCTCCCTATTGCTGACATCTACACTAGTGCATGCTCTAAGGAAACTCTCACTGACATCCTCTTTTTCGTGCCTTCGCCTGACCTATGGACCCTTCATATGGTCTCCGTGCTCTCTCCTTTTTCCTCTTCTCCCATTAATGGTGGCACCCGTTGGGATGTCCTCTTGGCCTCCTTCCACTCCTCTAAGGCCATCATTAATGTCTACGCTAATGGGACCGTCTTGGTCCAAGGCCCCCAGGCCAACCTTCACCTCTTTGATAGACGCTTCCCACGCCTCATCAACTTCCTTTCCTCTCCTGCTGTCCCCCCTCCTCTGTCCTCGTCTACCTTGCCTCTACCCTCCATACCTGCCCCCTCTCATGCTCCTTCTTCACCTCCTTCTTCTACACCTCCACAGGGCGTACCTCTGATCTGTACCCCTCCCCGGAAGGCCTTCAGGGTTGGCAACCGCCTCCACATTGCCACTCTTAACTCTCGCACTGCCATCAAGCATTCCTCTGATATCTGTCGCCTTCTCGAGGAACGGGACCTTGACGTCCTCGGTCTCACTGAGACATGGTTCACAGCCAGCTCTGTCACTAGCTTTGACACACTCCTACCTGATGGTTACATGATCCTCTCCATTCCCAGGCCTAACCGTGCTGGGGGGGGTGTTGCCCTTATCTTCCCTGAGTGGATTCCTGCCACTGTCATTCCTACGCAGACCTACTCCTCTTTTGAATGTCTTGTCTGCCGACTCTCTCTCTCCCAGCCATTCCCTTACCGTGGCTACCATCTATCGGCCACCTGGTCAAATTTCCCCCTTCCTCTCTGAGTGGGCTGACCTCTCCTCCTCACTCCTGTCCGCTACCACTCAACTCCTCTTTCTTGGTGACTTCAACATCCACCTGGATGCCTCCTGTCCCCCCACTGGACTCTTTCGTGACCTCTGCGACTCTCTCTCACTCTCTATTCTCCCGTCTGGGCCTACTCATTCTGCAGGGCACACTCTTGATGCTGTGATCTCTTCTGACCTTCCCCTCTCCGTCCCTCTCTCCATTCCTCTCTCCTGGAGTGATCACTTTCTCCTATCCTCCCACCTCACCCTCCCTACCCCTCAGGCAAAGCCACCCTCATCATCGCCACCCACCTTCTCGGCCATCCGACCCATGAAGCGCGTGTCAGTTGAGGCTTTCGCTGCCACCTTCTCGCCCCGCCTCCCCCTTCGGCTGACTCCCACCCTGACACAGCCCTCTCCATGCTCCACTCTGCTATATCTGATACTCTTGATATCCTTGCCCCTGTCATGAGAATCCACCTGAAGCCCAAAGCCAAATGTAACTCCTGGTATGACTCGGATCTCGTCACCCTTAAACGCAAGTGCAGGGTGGCAGAGAGGAAATGGCGTGCTTCGTGTTCATCCTCTGACAAACTGGCCTGCCTCCTCCCGGTATTGCCTGCTCCAAAGGCAATACCGTCTCTCCGTTCTCATCAAGAAGAGAGCCCTTATCCAAGCCCGCATCTCTGCAGCATCTAACAACTCGGCTGAACTCTTTAAAATCTGCAAGGAGCTTGCCAACCCTGCTGCAGTCTCTACCTCTCCTGTCCCCTCCCAGGCCCTCTGCACAGCACTGGCCTCTCACTTCATCTCTAAAACTCAGGACATCCTGTCCTCACTCTCCTCCTATCACCTCCCTCCCTCTCTTCCCTGCTCTTCCTCTGGCCCTTCTCCAGCCACCCCTCCTCCCTCCTTCTCTGCCTTTCCCCTTTTTTCTGCTGACGAGGTCTCCAGACAAGTCTGATCTATGAAAGTCTTGTCTAAACAGGTTCACCCCTGTTCCTCCAAAACTATCAAGGACCACATCGACTCCCTGGCTCCCGCCCTGGCTGACTTTTGCAACCACTCCTTCGCCTCTGGAGTCTTCCCATCCCCCCTCAAGCACTCCCTTGTGCACCCTCTTCTTAAGAAACCCTCTTCCGACCCCTCCTGCCTGGCTAACTATCGCCCAATATCCATCACTCCCTTCCTGGGCAAGCTCCTGGAGAAACTGGCCATCTCCCAGCTTAACCTCCATGCTGAATCTGTTGGTAGCCTTCATGACCATCAGTCTGGCTTCAGAGCTGCCAGAAGCATGGAAACTGCTCTCCTGAACATCTGTGAAGACTTACTCTCCAACCTTGATTCTAACACTCCTTGTGTTCTCATTTTGCTCGGTCTCTCTTCTGCCTTTCATACTGTCAACCATGCATCCTGCTCAACCGTCTCCGTGATAACCTGGGTATCACTGGTCAGGCTCTGGCGTGGCTGACTTCTTTCCTTTCCAATCGACCCTCCCAGGTCCAACTTGGGTCCTTCCTCTCTTACATCTTCTTCTCCACCTGTGGTGTTCCCCAGGGATCTAATTTCTCTCCCTGGCTTTTCAACCAGTACCTGTCACTCCTTGCTCACTGCATCGCCGCCCTCTGTCCCAACTTTCAGTGCTAGGCGGACGATACCCATCTCATTTTCAGGCTACCCTCGGCCTCCTCCTCTCCTTCCCTCATCTCTGACTGTCTGTCTGCTATCCAGGTATGGTGAGCCGCCAATGACCTCTGCCTTAATGCCAGTAAGACTGAGATTCTACTCATTGGCACACCCACTCCCTCTTTCCCTGCAGCTCTCTGGCCGGCCTCTGTTGGCCCTCTTCCTGCTCCTACCTGCAAGGCTAAAAACCTCGGGGTCATCTTCAACTCTACACTCTCCTTCTCTCCTCACATATCTGACGTCTCTAAGAAGTCACACTACCAGCTGCACCTCCTCAGAGGTATTCTTCCCTTCCTCTCCTTCCCCCAGAAGCTCACTGTCTCCCGAGCCCTGGTTCTCTCGAAGCTGGACTACTGTAACAGCCTCTATCTTAATCTGCCTGCCTCCACTCTCCGCCCTCTGCAACTCATCCAGAACAGAACTGCGAGACTTGTCCTTGGCCTCAAGCCCAGGGACCGTATCTCTCCAGGACTGAAATCTCTACACTGGCTCCGAGTAGCTGCGAGGATTAAGTTCAAAACCCTCTGCATTATCCACAAGGCCTTCTGGGGCCTGGGGCCAAAATACCTTCAACTCTCTCTCCCTAAATATCTTCCTTCCCGAGCCCTTCGCTCATCCGTCTCCAACTCCCTCAGGGTCAGCCACTTCTCAAAGCAATGAGCTGGGGGTAGATCTCTCTCCGCGGCAGGGGCCTCCCTCTGGAACAGCCTTCCTGCCTCCCTGAAACTTGAGGAGAACCATCTCCGGTTCCGGAAGCACCTCAAAACCTTCCTCTTTGCCTCTGCCTTCTCTGTCCCTCTCCCCTGCTAAATTCTACACTGAAATTGCACTGAATCTGCAACTGGGCCACTCTCACCGACCTCGGCCCTGGGCCCAGCCACTCTTCACTTGCACTGCCTCCCTGGCATCGCATCCCCTGCACTGCGGGACTGTCTCTGTATCCCTACAGCCCCCCCTTCCCAGCACTTGCCTGCACTTACCTTGCACTTGCCACCAGCTGGCCCTATTTATTTATTTATTTTTATTCTACTTACTTGTACTGCACTTCCCCCTCCCCTTCCCCTTGCACTTTTCCCTTCCCCTACTTCCCCTACCCCTGCACTTGCGCGGTCTGAATGATACCTGGCCTAGTAGGATCGCTGTCTGTCTTCCCCTTGTCCCCCCCCCTGCCTCGTCGCGCCTTGAAACACTTGTGTATAGGCGCGTTACAAATGCCATATCATATCATATCATATCAGAGGAAGAGGATGTCAGGAGACCAAACCCAGGAAGAACGTGAACTGGACAGCCCAGCCCCTCAAGATGGATGGGAATGCAGACCTTGAGTGGAAGGAGGGGGCATTTTGGTCCCCCCTCCCTTATTCCTACACTTCCTGGGTAGGCCGAGCTGCAGCTGCTTTGGGTCCAGGGCCCCGGCCCCGGAGCACTCGTGCGGGAACACCTTTAGGAACTGTGAACACTTTTGTAAGGGAAAGTCCATAGACGCTATGATCCCCTCATGTACATCCTGTATAGCAAAGCCAGATGTGAACAAGAATCCATTTTGTAATTTTGTAAGCCACTGACTCCATTCTTCAATATTAAACGGCCATGAAGGCTTCATTCCAGCCTACAGTTCTCCTTGGTAGGGGCGCACAGCAAGCAAGTTCCTTCTCCCCACCTCCTCCCCATGCCATCCACACAACTACTTGGTTCCCATCAGAAAGCTGGCTGCGAGAATCCAACAAAATCCACACTGTATCATCTGCCTTCCGACTCCCTTCACTGGTCCAGATGCAACCCAGAGCAAGGGCCAAAGCAAGAGCTATCTGTCTCTATAAACCTGCCCCACACCCCGAAGACCCTGGCCATAAAAACATAAACCCTGTGCCCTCTAGGGCAAAACCAACCGTTGAAAAAGACCTTTAAGCCTGTGAGCTTATTTTTCCTCGCTCATCTTCTTGCATAAAATTGTTGTGCAAAATCGTACAAGCCTGATGATAAACGAAGAAGGCCTAAGAGTGAACAATATAAATACATATACGTGTGAATGTAAATACATTTATAGTGTCATACAACCATAATACAGAGGCAAATCACTCCTAGTAGCTGCGCCCCCAGCTAAAGGCGCTCCCAAAGATACTCGCTGTGACTTACACATGTATGTATAAGTGAATCTCGAGTTAAAGACATGTGTGGTTCTCAATTACTCCTTAATGAATCCTCTGTTTCATTTTTTGTTATAATGAGAGTGCCTAGTTAAATGAAGATAAAAACACGTTTTAGACCCATGTGATTTAAGTATTAAACAACCAACCACATGCTAAGAGCAGTATGTTAAACTGTATTCTGAAGGACCCTGAGCTATTGTATAGCATGTAACCAGACTGCAACGGGGGCCTCGATCCTCCCTAGTCCATCTGGGTGTCAACAGAGAGTTAGTGATGTTCGGACATTCGATCACTGAACTCCCACAATGAAATGTATGCTTATCATGATATGTACCTTTTGCGACCTGGTCATCCCAGCCATATATTTTGAA
The DNA here is from genome assembly GCF_040938575.1 of Ambystoma mexicanum. Taxonomy (NCBI): domain Eukaryota; kingdom Metazoa; phylum Chordata; class Amphibia; order Caudata; family Ambystomatidae; genus Ambystoma; species Ambystoma mexicanum. The sequence continues at coordinate 890,564,323 of NC_090941.1, forward strand.
TTCCCCTTGTTGGTACCTAATGGACACCCCTGACCATACACTGACCCCTTGATGTCTACCCCCTAGCCAATGTATCTGAACAAAGGGAGTAATACCTTTGATGTGAAACGGTTAATTCATGACTGACAATAAATAAACCTGCCTTAGAACCCTGTTTTCACAAGTGTTGTCACCAGACGAGCAGGTCAGAGTTCTGAATGGATGAGAATGGGTGGCCACAAGGGCAAATGTTGCAAAGATAGGATGTCAAAGAAAACACAAAGAATCAACATGAAATACCAGGCTGATGATCCCAGCTGAACGTATGACCCCGAACACCATGTCATCTCATCACGTGCCCATGCACCAATCAGCCGTCTCTGACCTTATAGCACCTGTAGGTGCCTACTTTTGGTATCCAATCCCATCCTCTATGGTGCCCCCTAGGCCTTCCCACATTGATGACGATTTTTGTAAATAAAATTAAAGTGTAACATGTTTTCTGCAGAGCGCTCTTGGCGTCAGCAGACTAGATTCTTCTTGCCCTCATTTTAGATAAAAGCCTTTGATCTCACTCTTACTTGGTCTTGGTCTCATTCCCTCCTGGGATGTACTTTTATTGACTCTGTTGGGTGATTTACCAGCAGTTTTGGGGTCTCACACTTTCTTTGGTGACCCCGACGCGATAGCGTTCTTACCCGTCCTTCTGGCACGAGACGCCCCACTGCTTTGACTCAGAGCGCGCTCCCTCAAGAGCTACCCGCCAATGGCAACCGGCACACCTAGAGGTGTGCACTCAATAGGGCGAGTGGGTACAGGATCCCTCTTAACAAAACCCAAATATACCACTCTCCGGCGCCGGGTGTGGTCTTTGAGCGAGGAGCAGGCACACTGACCGATCGGGCCCAGAGGGTCTTGGATCAAGATGGACATGTGAGTATCAAGTGCGGGTGATATTAAAAGTATGGGTGGGAGTCAGATTAGGAGGTCTGGAGATAAAACGCCATAATTTTGGTAAAACAAAAAGGTGTGGAGCGTTGTAGCAATAGGGGGTAAAGGGGGTTCTGGGAGTCTGGGTCTTTTCCTGTATTTCATACTATTCTAAGGTGAAAGAGGGTGACAGGGATCCTATCTCCGGTGGGGGAGTGGAAGGCGGCACTGCATAGTGCTATCTTGACTAGTACAGGATATATGGGTATGAGGAATTGAGGTAAAAGAAGATAATGTAGGGGTCCAAAGGGGAGACCCAGAGTAGTATTTAGAAACGCTTTTTACAACTTTACCTTATCTATCCTGTCCTCTCTCTCTCTTAAGTGGGTAAACTAGAGTAAGGTGCAAGGAGAGAACAAATTCAGAAAAGAGCGAGGGAACTGGGCAAGAGTGGAAGGGTATCAGGGACGGTGAAACATAATCTATGTTGCTTATGTTTTTTGTTGTGTAGAAAGAGTCTTTTTGCGCATGACAGTAATGTACGAATTTGACATTATATGAAAAGAGTTGCATGCATGGCAATGCGGTTTTAAGACATTGAAAAGTAAGTGAACATTCCATTTTGGTTGAAAAGGATTATAAAGTGCATTAAATTGGTTATATGAGAAGTAAACAGATATAAAATAAGAGTGTCAGTTAAAGCGTATTGATAGTAAAAGTACGATGGGTGCAGAAATGGCCCTCGTCCATATTTGCAAAACTTTACCAGGGTACGCGGAGAAGATTAACAAATACCATGACCAGTGGGTCGTGGAACTGAAGGGAGAAGGATTACCCCAAGTGTGGCCTGAGGGAGGGTCCTTTGATAAGGCGGTGCTAGACATGGTTGCCACCTGCTTGTCTATTAAATATAAGGGGAAGCAGCTGCAGAATAGGAGAGAGATTTTGGATTTGTGGCACTTATTTGAAGAGGTGCTGCCAGGGAAAAGCAGTGAACATAACACATCTCCACTGACAACAGCTGGCAGTACAGGGCCGACTACACCAGATGAGAAAACAGCAGAGATCACACATGTTATCCTTTATTATCAAAGCCCGTGTCTGCAGAAGGATACAGTGATCCCGAATTAAACACAGCCCACAGCACCCCGCACAATTAAGCCATCCAGTACAGCGCCACCCCCTTATGATAGCTAGGGGACAATCAGACAGGTAAGTACCCCTGCAATCGATATCGACAAACTCACACAGGATCTAGATTCACGGCTGACAATGGCTGGAGCTGAGTTATCTCGTTTAGGAGCTATGGGTGAGCAAGGGGGGTTGCTTACCCCCCGGCAGAACGTGATGAGACACCCCAGCCTAGTGTAAGGGCAGAGGAAGATGGGTGGAAAAAGGGCGAGATACTATTTCGGATAAATGACACCCCTACGCAAATCATAGAAATCAATACAGCTGACAGTGAACGGGAGATAGAAGAAGGTGGGATTGTGTCAGATCGAGAGGAAGAATATTGGAGCGACATAGAAGAGCAGGAGGAGGAGGGGATAAGGGTGGGAATAGCCACTGGTGGGGCCTCGATTGGAGAGGAATTGTCTCTCATGGAAGAATGGAGGGGGAGGTTAAGAAACAGAACAGGGTGTGTGGCTGTGATCGGGAAGAAAGGGAAAAAGGTGAGTACTAAGAACGGGGGAAAAAATGTGCAGCTACCACTAACACACAGGGGGGCGGGAAGGCCAAACTACATACTATGGGCTCAAATGGACAAGGCTAACTTACTCAAACAGCTACCCCCACTATCCTGAGGCACCAGCAAGTGGATCTATGCTTTCGAAAAACACACGGCAGGAGAGCCCTTGGCAGTGGGGGATGTTAAAAGCCTGCTCGTGTCTGCAGTGGGAGACCAGGCTAACAGCGTCTGCGCAAAGGCGGGGTTCACAGGAATAATATTAGACTGTGACTGCCATGATGGGGCCTCGTTCAATACAGTGCGAGCGTGCGTGTCGGATGCGTTGATGGAAACATTCCCGAACACTCCCAATTTACAGTCAGTGATGCAATGCACAATGAATGATGAGGAAGATGCAATGTCCTTCATTCTCCGGGTGCAAGACATGTGGAGAGCGGAAACGGGTATGGCCTGGGACCAATCAACGTCCCTGTTTTATTTCATTATAAAAAGGGGGCTCCCAAAGGAAGTGCAGAAGGCCCTTGATAAAATAGCTGGGATAGAAGCCAAGGGGTGGCCTGAAATTCAAAGTATCATAGTGCACCACTGCAAGAGGATCAAAGAGAGGGAAAAGGAAATAGCTCAGCGGCGGTTGGCAGACGAAGCTAAATTAGTGCAAAGTAAACTACTGAAGGTCAGTACGGTAGCAGCAACCAGCGAGCAGGAAGGGAACGGGAGGAGGAAGATGGACCGCTGGGTATACCAATGCAGATAGTGGCAAATTGGACAGGTAACGGCCAGGACCAATGGTCAGGGGAAAACCAGTATGAGGGATTACAGTGGCCAACGAGAGGTGGGCGCGGCAATAGAGGAGGATCCAGGGAATCAAGAGGAGGGGGTGCGGGGTATGGAGGGCCCGAGGGGAATGCAAGGACAATGCTAGAATTGTGGGAGGTGGGGTCATTTTATGAGAGAATGCCGAAGTAGACCCAATAATACATATCCAAATGAACATCAGATCGAAGACCCCCACCCGTGCAGCCCCTATGGGCTACCAACGGGCGGAAACAGACGGGATAGCCATGTCGACCCTGGATACATGAATGAGCGCCCATTACCCCCGCAAGACACGTCCTCACACACCCAGTGTCATGGCAATACAGCCCCCATGCGAAACAACACTTATGCTACCACGGCGAATGGGGCACCAACCACACCGTATAGGGGGACAACAATGGAAACAGGAAATGTTTTTGATGTGGATGAACTCCCATGGCATTCAGCATAGGACAGCACACAGAGAGCACTTGCATGTCCATTACTATCGACGACTCATAACGCATCAGAGGAACCACTCATGGGGGCAGCGATAGGAAATAAACAATTCATTTTCATGGTGGATTCGGGAGCAGAAAAATCATGCCTTAAAGAAGGCAGGTACCCGCTCTCTAATCAGACGTTGGAAACGCAGGGGTTCTCTGGGGCGGTGGTCGAGGTTCCATACACTGAAGAGCTAGACATAACAGTGGGAGGGAAGACTGTACATGCCCTATGTTGTATTACGAGGAATCGCCCATCAACCTGCTGGGAAGGGACCTTCTCAGCAAGCTCAACATGACGATCTCTTTTACTGATAAGAGGAATAGTGTGCTCCACACCAGGTATATGCGCGATTAATGCCATGTCAGTGATACACACCCAGGCAGACTCTCCACAAACACGCGGCATACCTGTAAATCCCCACATGTTTGTACAAGGGATGAAAATACTAGCGTGAGTAGTGCCAGAATTGAAAAATAAAAAATGGGGGGTCCCCTCAGAGTTAATTTTTCGTCCAATAGCAGGCCCAGAAATAGTGCCGGGGTCCATCGTGTCCCTGGATATACACACAGTGCAGGCGTCAGGTCAGAGAATAGCAGTAATAGCAATGGACATGCAGGGATGTCAGTGGAGAACAGTGCTGTGCATCGATGCCAATAAGGCCCTGCGAGACTTGACAGATGAGGAACTTTTTTGTGACACAGAGGACGATGAGGAAATAGTCATGGAAATTGCAATCCCTTGTGATGTCATGATCCAAAGGAGAGAGGTGCAGCTACTTCTCATAGCAATGATCAAAGCTCCATCAGTATACTTTGAGGAAGACATGTCCCAAGTGCCACAGCAGCGGTGGACCACAGGTCCACACGATGTAGGGCTACTATACGAAGTGACACCAGTAAAGATCAAGCTCAAACCCGGAGCCATTCTACCGTGGGTGAAGCAATAGCCCATATCGAGGGAAGCTGAGGAAGGAATAAAAGACACAATATATGCATTAATGGTACAGGGCATAATAGTTCCATCTAACTCATCCTGCAACACGTGCATCTACCCAATCAAAAAGGCCAAGGGAGAGGCGTGGAGGATGATCCAGGATTTACTCCCACTTAATGACGTAGTACAGTAGGAGTTCCCTCTTGTCCGAAATCCTGCCTCATTTCTATGCGGCATCCCAACAGAAGCCACTCATTTCACGGGAGTGGACCTAAAATACGCATCCCACTTGATCAAGCTTTCACGCTAGGAGGGAAAAGGTATGAACATTGCAGATTGCCCCAAGGGTACTGCAAAAGCCTCAGCATTTTTAACAGGATATTACATGAAGACCTCGGAAATATACACACAACGAGTCCCATAATTCAGTACGTAGACGATTTGCTGGTATGCAGGAAAAGTGAAAGCGAGTGCAGAAAAGACTCCATCACCCTGTTAACACATCTTGCACAGAAAGGGTACCAGGAAGATAGACAGAAGCTGCAATACTGTTTGACAGAGGTATTGTATTTAGGTCAATTGATCTCCAAAGACGGTAAAAGGATCATACCAGACAGGGCAGCAGCAATAAGAACAGTAAAAGAGCCCAACACAGTTAAAGAGATGCAGAAGTTCCTCGGCATGTGTAATTACTGCCGTGCCTGGATATTGGATTATGCAGCATACACACCCCTGACCCCTGCTGCAAGCCCTCATGGAAGCACAGCGAGGAAACACCAACATTCAATGAATGCAGGAAATGCACACAGCCTTTGACACACTCAAGGAACCAATATCCACTACCCCAGTTCTCGAGACCCCTAACTATGAGCAGGAGTTTTATTTATTCTCACATTGCAATGGCACACTCATGACAGCCGTGCTGACACAAAAGATGTCCCTGGGCCATAAGCCCTTGGCATTCTACAGCGGGACACTCGATGCAGTAATGCAAGGGAATTTTGCATGCAAACAGGCTCTCGCAGTCGCCGCGCTCATGATCAAAAAAAGCTCTACAATCGTGATGGGATGCCGCATCATGTTATACGCAGAACACTCTCTGTTTGCCATTCTTGAAAGATCAAAGAGCACACTGACCACTCAACGAGCCACAGCATATGAATTGATTATCTCCAGTGCCAATATTCATATTTTGTGATGTAAAAGCCTAAACCCAGCCACATTTATCACAGAGGCGTGCACAGTAGAAGACATGCAGCAAGATGACTGCACCACATATGCAGGAGATAATGATGAAAAGCCCAAAGCACAGGAGAATGCACTGTCAGAAAGGGAGATTTAGTTTGTGGATGGGTCTGCCTCGATAGATTGTGAGACAGGGGAAAAACATGTGGGTGCAGCAGTGGTTCGGATGGAAGACGGGGAATTTGAAATAATTGTGCAGAAAAGGTTGCCACCACACTTCTCGGCCCAAGCAGCAGAATAAGTAGCAGTCATAGAAGCACTTCACACTGCAAGGGGCTGCATAGTCACCATCTATACAGATTCAGCATATATGGCTACGACTGTGCATGGGGGGATTAGCGAGGTGGGGAAGAAGGGGATTTCAAAGGGCAGACGGGTCCCCAGTACAGCACGCAGAACTACTAGAAGAGTTGAGTGACGCATTGAAAGAACCCATTCTCGTAGCGGTTGTAAAATGCCAGGCCCACACCCGAGGTGATGATGTCATCTCATTGGGAAACGCGGCAGTGGACGCTGCTGCAAAAGAAGCGTCCTATCTTCCAAAAATCCCAGCAGGTGAGTACATACTACAAAAGACAGTAGAGGAAATGCAGCCAGACGGCTTTAATTCATTACCAATTTCTCAGATACTCAAGCTCCAACACAATGCATCTAGTGAAGAGAAGGAGATGTGGGTAATGAGGGGGTGCAGCCAATCATCTACTGATTTACTATGGAGGCAAAATAATACTGGCAAGGTAGTGATGCCAAGAAAATTGCTAGAGGTAGCCTTTAAACAGTTACATTACCCAGCCCATAATGCAAAGCAACACATCATTGCAGATATACAGGAAAACTGGTTTTCCCCCGGAATACAGGAACACGTCACAAAGTTAATAGTAGAATGCATCACTGTAACGCTCACCTGATTCTCGCAGAGGCGCCGGTCTTGACTGGGCGACTACCGTATCTTCAAAGGTGATGTGTAGCACCCGGTTGGCTCTTTGGGCTGGACCTCTGTGCACTGTATGCCTGACGTGTAGAGTAAGATGTCTGCAGATAGAAAATATGGGGTTAATGAACTGGGGTTATTGGGGTGTCCCTATCTCTTTCCTCTTCTCCTCTCCTGTAGACCCCCAAAGGTTAACGCTCTCACCTTAGGTAAGTGAATGCCGAGCTCTCCATCTGCCTCGGGGCAGGGTGCTGTAACCAGTTTCTTCACTGGATAGGTAGCGCAGGCCTCTTGACTTCAGAGGACTGCTGTCCGTCGTTTACTGCACGAACGGTAAGTTTCGAGTCATTCAAATGTCTTTAAAGTCTTTAGTAATGATGTCTCTTGTTTTGCAGGGTTCCGGCGATGGCGGATGACGGGCTGAAGTGAGTTGAAGATGGAGCCCGTGTGATGAATAGAAGCGCCTGGAAGCACGTAAGTAAGCGCTTGTTGCCTGCTTCACGATGCGCTCTAACTGTCTTTTTATTTTGCAGGTACGAGTTTGGAGCGGCTGCAGGGTGCCGGAATACCCACTGGATTAGAAGTGGAAAGGAGTAATGGCACGTGAGTATTAAAGTTCCCCAATGTCTTTAAACGCACCTTGTTTTGTCTTTCAGATGCGGGATGCAGCGCCGAAGGCCTCCGGAGCGTGCGAAGAGTTGGTAAGCTTTTGTCTTTCAGATGCCGGAATGCAGTGTGAAGACCTCCGGAGCGCACGAAGCGTAGGTAAGCCTTTGCCTTTCAGATGCCGGAATGCTAACCTGTTCTTTCTTGTCTTTATAGGTGTTGCTGAAGACTGGATTCAGAATGGTAAGCCTTTGCCTTTCAGATGCCGGAATGCTAACCTGTTCTTTCTTGTCTTTATAGGTGTTGCTGAAGACTGGATTCAGGATGGTAAGCCTTTTTCCTTAGGCCCAGGACCGGATGCAGAAGACACGATGAGCGTCCTGCTGCAGAGGTTGCAGAATAACGCAAAGCAAGATTCATCCACCGGGTGTGGTTTAAATAGCCTCCTGTAGTGCTTAGGTGTCTCCTTCCACAGCCACGCCTAGGTAAGAAAAGAGTTCCTGGTAAGAAAAGAGTTCCTGCCTTCCAGAAGGGTTCCAGTGTTCTGAATCTAGGGAGTGGCTCCAGCCCCACCCAACAGGAAAAGTAGTTCCAAACAGAAGAGGATCAGAGGCTCAACTGGCAGGCAAGTAAGCAGCATGGTCTGCTGCAGGTAAGTCCACCCAAGCATTATGAGCCCGGCGCTTCCAGCGCTGGGACTGGGCATATTTATGAGCCTGGTGCCACTGGCGCCAGGACTGGGTCCAAAAGGTCCCAATTGGGACTGGTTGGCACTCGTAACCTGGGTTATGGATCTGCTTCCAAGGGAGTTGGGAAAACCCTGACCTTTTGGAAGCAGAGATCATGACAGTACCCCCCCTCAAGGCCCCTCCCAAACCGGGCTTCTCCGGGGGTTTTGGCTTGTCAGGAAATGTTCGGTGAAATCTTTTGATTAGGCGAGGAGCATGGACATATTCAGCAGGTTCCCAGGATCTCTCTTGGGGGCCGTAGCCTTTCCAGTCAATTAGGTAGAATAGTTTAGATTTGGAGATCTTGGAGTCCAGAATGCTTTTGACTTCAAACTCGAGTTCTCCATCAACTAGGATAGGTTTTGGAGATTTGGTTAGTCGGGTTTGAGGTTGCACGGGTTTTAATAGAGAGACGTGGAAGACCGGATGTATCTTCATGTGCGGGGGCAAGTCCAACTTGACCGCTACTGGGTTTACTATGGTAGTGATGGAATAGGGACCAAGGTATCTTGGGTTGAATGTGCGTGGCCCTTTTAGAGATAGATATTTGGTGGATAACCAGACTTGATCCCCTACTTGATAGTGAGGGGCTTCCTTCCGATGTTGATCTGCTCCTTTCTTGCATTGTTCTTTAGCCCTTTGAAGGTGAGAAACAGCTTCTTTAAATGCTTGGGTGATTGTAGAATGCAGGTAGTCTACTGCTGGTGTTTTAAGATCTTGGAGGGGATCCAACTCCGAGGTTCGAGGGTGACTGCCATACAAAAGAAAAAACGGGGTTTTCCCAGTTCCCGAATGGACAGAGTTATTGTAGGCATATTCGGCTATCCAAAGGATATCTTTCCAAGTTTTTTCAGTTTGTTGCAGCATGCAGCGTAAATACTGTTCCAGAGTTTGATTGGTCCTCTCGGTTTGTCCGTCGGTCTGAGGGTGGTGACTGGTCGATAGTCTCACATCAATTTGAGCCGACCGACAGCAACTTCGCCAAAAATGAGAAATAAATTGACTACCTCGATCCGAAATTAGAACCGAAGGAAAACCGTGCAGTCGGACGATGTTTTCGAGAAATTCTTAGGCCAGAGTTGCTGCTGTTGGCAAGCCTTTGAGCGGAATGAAATGCGCCATCTTAGAGAATAAGTCCACGATTACTAGAATCGTATTGTATCCGGAGCATGGAGGTAGATCGGTGATGAAGTCCATAGAAAGCGTATGCCAAGGGTGAGGTGGGATGTCAATAGGGCGTAATAGGCCTGCTGGTCTTTCCTTTTGACTCTTGTTTTGGGCGCATACTCCACAGGACATTATAAAGTCTCTGATATCTTTCTTCCAAGACGGCCACCAGAAGTAGCGCTTGATCTTTTCTGAGGTCTTGGCCATACCGGGATGACCTTCCATTAAAGAGTCGTGATAACAAGAGATTACTTTTTTCTGTAAATCTGTGCTGGGTAGGTATAATCGTTCTTGGAAATACAATAAGTTGTCCTTTACTGCAAAGTCCTTTCCCTGCAGATGCCAATTCTGTATGTCTGCTGGAGTTACAAGTTGCCTGGCTTTATCCTTAACTTCCTCTATGGATTCGGTGGCGATTACACCCAGAATTCTTTGTTCGGGAATGATTGGTACAGGTTTAGGGTTGATCAAGTGTTCTTCCACTCCCATCCGAGAAAGGGCATCAGCTTTACCGTTCTTTGTACCAGGTCGATAGGTAATTATGAAGTTAAACTCGGCAAAGAATAATGCCCAACGGAGTTGTCTAGAGGATTGGGCTTTTGCGGTTTTCAAATATTGCAGGTTTCGGTGATCCGTAATCACAGTAACGGTGTGTCGGGCCCCCAGCAGATAATGCCGCCAAGCCTTAAAGGCAGACTTGATAGCCAGAAGTTCCTTGTCAGTAATCGTGTAATTGATTTCAGGAGGCGAGAATTTGCGGGACCAAAATGCCACGGGATGCAACTGATTGGTTACCGGGTCCTTTTGTGATAGAACTGCCCCCATGGCAAGGCTTGAAGCATCAGTTTCCACGATGTAGGGGAGTTCGGGGCGAGGGTGTTTTAAGATTGGTGCAGAGATAAATTTAGTCTTCAAATCCTGGAAAGCTTGTTCCGCCTCGGTAGACCATTCAAAACGTTTGTTTTTCTTTAACAAGGCAGTGATGGGCTGGACTATTCGAGAGAATTCGGGGATAAACCTGCGGTAAAAGTTAGCGAAGCCTAACATGCTTTGCACACCTTTTACGGAGGATGGTGATGGCCATTTGAGAACTGCATCGACCTTCTTTGAATCCATACGCACTCCGCCAGGTGATAATATGAATCCCAAGAATTCAACTTCAGTCACGTTGAAAACACATTTTTCCAACTTAGCGAAAAGTTTGTGTTGACGCAATCTTTCGAGGACCATTTTCACGTGTTTCCGATGTTCAGATTCCGATGAAGAATAAACGAGGATGTCGTCAATGTAAACAACAACACATACATCTATGAGCTCTCTGAGGACATCGTTCATAAAATATTGAAAGGCGGCCGGGGCATTGCAAAGTCCGAAGGGCATGACCTGATATTCAAATAGCCCATACTTGGTGCGGAAGGCCGTCTTCCATTCATCGCCCTCTTTTACTCGTACCAAGTGGTAAGCTCCTCTAAGATCCAGCTTTGTATATATGCATGCTTTTCTGACTTGGTCCAGGAGTTCAGGGATCAAAGGTAACGGATATCTATTCTTAACGGTGATCTGGTTCAGGGAGCGATAATCGATACAAGTTCTAAGGTCTCCTTCCTTTTTTGGAACGAAGAACAAAGCTGAAGAAGCAGGGGACTTGGAAGGACGAATAAACCCATTTGCCAGGTATTGATCCAGGTATTGTCGAAGGTGAAGGTTCTCAGGCTCGGTGAGGGCATAAATTCTACTACAAGGAGGAGTAGATCCAGGTATCAGGTCTATCTGGCAGTCATAAGACCTATGAGGAGGTAGAGAGTTAGCCTGATCCTTCCGGACAACATCTTGGTATTCTAGGTATTCGGGAGGTAACTGGGGAGTCTCTGAAGAAATTGCGGCCAGTGCAACACCAGGTGGAGGGTGACAAGTAGAGACACATTCTGGAAACTGGACCGTTCTTGCTCGCCAATCGATCAGAGGATTGTGTTTCTCTAACCAAGGTATTCCTAGAATAATCTGAAACTGAGGGGCCTTGATCACATCGAACACGATCTTCTCATGGTGTCCATCTTGACTTACTAGCGTCACCTCTTGAGTGGTATGCGTTACTGGCCCGGAGGCTATCTCCGTACCATCCACCGTAGTAATGACGTCCTTTACAGCCTTGGGACAAAGAGTTAGATTCATCCTCAAAACCATTTCATGATCCACATAATTGCCGATGGCACCGCTGTCGACGTAAGCTTCAATTGCATGTAATCGATCCGGATTATCAGGGCTAATGAGGACCATAGGTATCACGAAATGCGAGGTCACGGAACTGGTTTTCACGCTCGGCAAGAGGACCTCTATTCTTGTCGGGCGAGGTCGTTTCCCTGCTCAGAGTTTGTAACTTTGGTAACTGCAGCTCCTACTGCCTTCTTGGCAGGTTTCACCGGACAGTCTCGAAGAAAGTGCCCTGAGTTTCCGCAATATAGGCATAATTGCAACTGTTTCCTCCTTTCCCGCTCCCTTTGTGTTAGAGGACCTTTCAGACCCCCTATTTGCATGGGTTCCCCGGAGTCTACTCCTTTGGAAGGAGTTGGCGGTTTGGAAAATACTCGAGCATCAAACTTGGAACGATCGGCCTTCCTGTTCTGCAGCCTGTGATCTATTTGAACGACCAAGTCTATATAATCCGAACAGTCTTGTGGGGGATTCACTACTTGGGCTAAAACGTCTTTGAGCTCTCCACGTAGACCTCTATAAAACAGCGTAATCCTTTTGTCCTCAGGCCATTGAGTTTCCACTATTAGTCTATTGAAAGATGCAATATAAGCCAAAAGGTCTTGATTACCCTGTCGCAACGAAAGAAGCTCATTGTCCAAGGCCTGCCCCTGTGAATGTCTTGCGAACAGTTTTTTCATACTAAGCTGAAAGGCTTGAAAATCATGGAGAACCGGATCATCTTGATTAACTAGAGGGATCGACCAGTCTGCCGCATTGCCACTAAGGTACGAAAGTACAAAAGCTACTTTTGCTTGATCAGTTGGAAAGGCTGCTGGCCGGCATAAGAAGTGCAACCGGCACTGATTGATAAATACTGCAAACCTCTTTGGGTCACCAGAAAATCGTTCGGGCGGAGCCAGAGGTACATTCCCAGGTAGGTTGATCTGCACTGGATTCATAGAGGATGTTGAAGGAAGATTTGCCCCTGATGCGGGTAACGGGGTCTGTCCGGCTTGTGACTGTAGCACTTGTCTAGCAAGATTGTCTGTTCTCTCCTTGGAAATAATTAGTTCCCTTCTTAGAGCATTCGTTTCCTGACGAGCTGCATGCACTTCTGCCCTTAGTTCCCCAAGTAACCGGGCTAGGGGGTCAGTATCCGAGGTTTCCATAGCGCCTGGGCGAGAGTTTTGCGGTAGGCTTTGCGTTCTGTAACGCTCACCTGATTCTCGCAGAGGCGCCGGTCTTGACTGGGCGACTACCGTATCTTCAAAGGTGATGTGTAGCACCCGGTTGGCTCTTTGGGCTGGACCTCTGTGCACTGTATGCCTGACGTGTAGAGTAAGATGTCTGCAGATAGAAAATATGGGGTTGATGAACTGGGGTTATTGGGGTGTCCCTATCTCTTTCCTCTTCTCCTCTCCTGTAGACCCCCAAAGGTTAACGCTCTCACCTTAGGTAAGTGAATGCCGAGCTCTCCATCTGCCTCGGGGCAGGGTGCTGTAACCAGTTTCTTCACTGGATAGGTAGCGCAGGCCTCTTGACTTCAGAGGACTGCTGTCCGTCGTTTACTGCACGAACGGTAAGTTTCGAGTCATTCAAATGTCTTTAAAGTCTTTAGTAATGATGTCTCTTGTTTTGCAGGGTTCCGGCGATGGCGGATGACGGGCTGAAGTGAGTTGAAGATGGAGCCCGTGTGATGAATAGAAGCGCCTGGAAGCACGTAAGTAAGCGCTTGTTGCCTGCTTCACGATGCGCTCTAACTGTCTTTTTATTTTGCAGGTACAAGTTTGGAGCGGCTGCAGAGTGCCGGAATACCCACTGGATTAGAAGTGGAAAGGAGTAATGGCACGTGAGTATTAAAGTTCCCCAATGTCTTTAAACGCACCTTGTTTTGTCTTTCAGATGCGGGATGCAGCGCCGAAGGCCTCCGGAGCGTGCGAAGAGTTGGTAAGCTTTTGTCTTTCAGATGCCGGAATGCAGTGTGAAGACCTCCGGAGCGCACGAAGCGTAGGTAAGCCTTTGCCTTTCAGATGCCGGAATGCTAACCTGTTCTTTCTTGTCTTTATAGGTGTTGCTGAAGACTGGATTCAGAATGGTAAGCCTTTGCCTTTCAGATGCCGGAATGCTAACCTGTTCTTTCTTGTCTTTATAGGTGTTGCTGAAGACTGGATTCAGGATGGTAAGCCTTTTTCCTTAGGCCCAGGACCGGATGCAGAAGACACGATGAGCGTCCTGCTGCAGAGGTTGCAGAATAACGCAAAGCAAGATTCATCCACCGGGTGTGGTTTAAATAGCCTCCTGTAGTGCTTAGGTGTCTCCTTCCACAGCCACGCCTAGGTAAGAAAAGAGTTCCTGGTAAGAAAAGAGTTCCTGCCTTCCAGAAGGGTTCCAGTGTTCTGAATCTAGGGAGTGGCTCCAGCCCCACCCAACAGGAAAAGTAGTTCCAAACAGAAGAGGATCAGAGGCTCAACTGGCAGGCAAGTAAGCAGCATGGTCTGCTGCAGGTAAGTCCACCCAAGCATTATGAGCCCGGCGCTTCCAGCGCTGGGACTGGGCATATTTATGAGCCTGGTGCCACTGGCGCCAGGACTGGGTCCAAAAGGTCCCAATTGGGACTGGTTGGCACTCGTAACCTGGGTTATGGATCTGCTTCCAAGGGAGTTGGGAAAACCCTGACCTTTTGGAAGCAGAGATCATGACAGTACCCCCCCTCAAGGCCCCTCCCAAACCGGGCTTCTCCGGGGGTTTTGGCTTGTCAGGAAATGTTCGGTGAAATCTTTTGATTAGGCGAGGAGCATGGACATATTCAGCAGGTTCCCAGGATCTCTCTTGGGGGCCGTAGCCTTTCCAGTCAATTAGGTAGAATAGTTTAGATTTGGAGATCTTGGAGTCCAGAATGCTTTTGACTTCAAACTCGAGTTCTCCATCAACTAGGATAGGTTTTGGAGATTTGGTTAGTCGGGTTTGAGGTTGCACGGGTTTTAATAGAGAGACGTGGAAGACCGGATGTATCTTCATGTGCGGGGGCAAGTCCAACTTGACCGCTACTGGGTTTACTATGGTAGTGATGGAATAGGGACCAAGGTATCTTGGGTTGAATGTGCGTGGCCCTTTTAGAGATAGATATTTGGTGGATAACCAGACTTGATCCCCTACTTGATAGTGAGGGGCTTCCTTCCGATGTTGATCTGCTCCTTTCTTGCATTGTTCTTTAGCCCTTTGAAGGTGAGAAACAGCTTCTTTAAATGCTTGGGTGATTGTAGAATGCAGGTAGTCTACTGCTGGTGTTTTAAGATCTTGGAGGGGATCCAACTCCGAGGTTCGAGGGTGACTGCCATACAAAAGAAAAAACGGGGTTTTCCCAGTTCCCGAATGGACAGAGTTATTGTAGGCATATTCGGCTATCCAAAGGATATCTTTCCAAGTTTTTTCAGTTTGTTGCAGCATGCAGCGTAAATACTGTTCCAGAGTTTGATTGGTCCTCTCGGTTTGTCCGTCGGTCTGAGGGTGGTGACTGGTCGATAGTCTCACATCAATTTGAGCCGACCGACAGCAACTTCGCCAAAAATGAGAAATAAATTGACTACCTCGATCCGAAATTAGAACCGAAGGAAAACCGTGCAGTCGGACGATGTTTTCGAGACATTCTTAGGCCAGAGTTGCTGCTGTTGGCAAGCCTTTGAGCGGAATGAAATGCGCCATCTTAGAGAATAAGTCCACGATTACTAGAATCGTATTGTATCCGGAGCATGGAGGTAGATCGGTGATGAAGTCCATAGAAAGCGTATGCCAAGGGTGAGGTGGGATGTCAATAGGGCGTAATAGGCCTGCTGGTCTTTCCTTTTGACTCTTGTTTTGGGCGCATACTCCACAGGACATTATAATGTCTCTGATATCTTTCTTCCAAGACGGCCACCAGAAGTAGCGCTTGATCTTTTCTGAGGTCTTGGCCATACCGGGATGACCTTCCATTAAAGAGTCGTGATAACAAGAGATTACTTTTTTCTGTAAATCTGTGCTGGGTAGGTATAATCGTTCTTGGAAATACAATAAGTTGTCCTTTACTGCAAAGTCCTTTCCCTGCAGATGCCAATTCTGTATGTCTGCTGGAGTTACAAGTTGCCTGGCTTTATCCTTAACTTCCTCTATGGATTCGGTGGCGTTTACACCCAGAATTCTTTGTTCGGGAATGATTGGTACAGGTTTAGGGTTGATCAAGTGTTCTTCCACTCCCATCCGAGAAAGGGCATCAGCTTTACCGTTCTTTGTACCAGGTCGATAGGTAATTATGAAGTTAAACTCGGCAAAGAATAATGCCCAACGGAGTTGTCTAGAGGATTGGGCTTTTGCGGTTTTCAAATATTGCAGGTTTCGGTGATCCGTAATCACAGTAACGGTGTGTCGGGCCCCCAGCAGATAATGCCGCCAAGCCTTAAAGGCAGACTTGATAGCCAGAAGTTCCTTGTCAGTAATCGTGTAATTGATTTCAGGAGGCGAGAATTTGCGGGACCAAAATGCCACGGGATGCAACTGATTGGTTACCGGGTCCTTTTGTGATAGAACTGCCCCCATGGCAAGGCTTGAAGCATCAGTTTCCACGATGTAGGGGAGTTCGGGGCGAGGGTGTTTTAAGATTGGTGCAGAGATACATTTAGTCTTCAAATCCTGGAAAGCTTGTTCCGCCTCGGTAGACCATTCAAAACGTTTGTTTTTCTTTAACAAGGCAGTGATGGGCTGGACTATTCGAGAGAATTCGGGGATAAACCTGCGGTAAAAGTTAGCGAAGCCTAACATGCTTTGCACACCTTTTACGGAGGATGGTGATGGCCATTTGAGAACTGCATCGACCTTCTTTGAATCCATACGCACTCCGCCAGGTGATAATATGAATCCCAAGAATTCAACTTCAGTCACGTTGAAAACACATTTTTCCAACTTAGCGAAAAGTTTGTGTTGACGCAATCTTTCGAGGACCATTTTCACGTGTTTCCGATGTTCAGATTCCGATGAAGAATAAACGAGGATGTCGTCAATGTAAACAACAACACATACATCTATGAGCTCTCTGAGGACATCGTTCATAAAATATTGAAAGGCGGCCGGGGCATTGCAAAGTCCGAAGGGCATGACCTGATATTCAAATAGCCCATACTTGGTGCGGAAGGCCGTCTTCCATTCATCGCCCTCTTTTACTCGTACCAAGTGGTAAGCTCCTCTAAGATCCAGCTTTGTATATATGCATGCTTTTCTGACTTGGTCCAGGAGTTCAGGGATCAAAGGTAACGGATATCTATTCTTAACGGTGATCTGGTTCAGGGAGCGATAATCGATACAAGTTCTAAGGTCTCCTTCCTTTTTTGGAACGAAGAACAAAGCTGAAGAAGCAGGGGACTTGGAAGGACGAATAAACCCATTTGCCAGGTATTGATCCAGGTATTGTCGAAGGTGAAGGTTCTCAGGCTCGGTGAGGGCATAAATTCTACTACAAGGAGGAGTAGATCCAGGTATCAGGTCTATCTGGCAGTCATAAGACCTATGAGGAGGTAGAGAGTTAGCCTGATCCTTCCGGACAACATCTTGGTATTCTAGGTATTCGGGAGGTAACTGGGGAGTCTCTGAAGAAATTGCGGCCAGTGCAACACCAGGTGGAGGGTGACAAGTAGAGACACATTCTGGAAACTGGACCGTTCTTGCTCGCCAATCGATCAGAGGATTGTGTTTCTCTAACCAAGGTATTCCTAGAATAATCTGAAACTGAGGGGCCTTGATCACATCGAACACGATCTTCTCATGGTGTCCATCTTGACTTACTAGCGTCACCTCTTGAGTGGTATGCGTTACTGGCCCGGAGGCTATCTCCGTACCATCCACCGTAGTAATGACGTCCTTTACAGCCTTGGGACAAAGAGTTAGATTCATCCTCAAAACCATTTCATGATCCACATAATTGCCGATGGCACCGCTGTCGACGTAAGCTTCAATTGCATGTAATCGATCCGGATTATCAGGGCTAATGAGGACCATAGGTATCACGAAATGCGAGGTCACGGAACTGGTTTTCACGCTCGGCAAGAGGACCTCTATTCTTGTCGGGCGAGGTCGTTTCCCTGCTCAGAGTTTGTAACTTTGGTAACTGCAGCTCCTACTGCCTTCTTGGCAGGTTTCACCGGACAGTCTCGAAGAAAGTGCCCTGAGTTTCCGCAATATAGGCATAATTGCAACTGTTTCCTCCTTTCCCGCTCCCTTTGTGTTAGAGGACCTTTCAGACCCCCTATTTGCATGGGTTCCCCGGAGTCTACTCCTTTGGAAGGAGTTGGCGGTTTGGAAAATACTCGAGCATCAAACTTGGAACGATCGGCCTTCCTGTTCTGCAGCCTGTGATCTATTTGAACGACCAAGTCTATATAATCCGAACAGTCTTGTGGGGGATTCACTACTTGGGCTAAAACGTCTTTGAGCTCTCCACGTAGACCTCTATAAAACAGCGTAATCCTTTTGTCCTCAGGCCATTGAGTTTCCACTATTAGTCTATTGAAAGATGCAATATAAGCCAAAAGGTCTTGATTACCCTGTCGCAACGAAAGAAGCTCATTGTCCAAGGCCTGCCCCTGTGAATGTCTTGCGAACAGTTTTTTCATACTAAGCTGAAAGGCTTGAAAATCATGGAGAACCGGATCATCTTGATTAACTAGAGGGATCGACCAGTCTGCCGCATTGCCACTAAGGTACGAAAGTACAAAAGCTACTTTTGCTTGATCAGTTGGAAAGGCTGCTGGCCGGCATAAGAAGTGCAACCGGCACTGATTGATAAATACTGCAAACCTCTTTGGGTCACCAGAAAATCGTTCGGGCGGAGCCAGAGGTACATTCCCAGGTAGGTTGATCTGCACTGGATTCATAGAGGATGTTGAAGGAAGATTTGCCCCTGATGCGGGTAACGGGGTCTGTCCGGCTTGTGACTGTAGCACTTGTCTAGCAAGATTGTCTGTTCTCTCCTTGGAAATAATTAGTTCCCTTCTTAGAGCATTCGTTTCCTGACGAGCTGCATGCACTTCTGCCCTTAGTTCCCCAAGTAACCGGGCTAGGGGGTCAGTATCCGAGGTTTCCATAGCGCCTGGGCGAGAGTTTTGCGGTAGGCTTTGCGTTCTGTAACGCTCACCTGATTCTCGCAGAGGCGCCGGTCTTGACTGGGCGACTACCGTATCTTCAAAGGTGATGTGTAGCACCCGGTTGGCTCTTTGGGCTGGACCTCTGTGCACTGTATGCCTGACGTGTAGAGTAAGATGTCTGCAGATAGAAAATATGGGGTTAATGAACTGGGGTTATTGGGGTGTCCCTATCTCTTTCCTCTTCTCCTCTCCTGTAGACCCCCAAAGGTTAACGCTCTCACCTTAGGTAAGTGAATGCCGAGCTCTCCATCTGCCTCGGGGCAGGGTGCTGTAACCAGTTTCTTCACTGGATAGGTATCGCAGGCCTCTTGACTTCAGAGGACTGCTGTCCGTCGTTTACTGCACGAACGGTAAGTTTCGAGTCATTCAAATGTCTTTAAAGTCTTTAGTAATGATGTCTCTTGTTTTGCAGGGTTCCGGCGATGGCGGATGACGGGCTGAAGTGAGTTGAAGATGGAGCCCGTGTGATGAATAGAAGCGCCTGGAAGCACGTAAGTAAGCGCTTGTTGCCTGCTTCACGATGCGCTCTAACTGTCTTTTTATTTTGCAGGTACAAGTTTGGAGCGGCTGCAGGGTGCCGGAATACCCACTGGATTAGAAGTGGAAAGGAGTAATGGCACGTGAGTATTAAAGTTCCCCAATGTCTTTAAACGCACCTTGTTTTGTCTTTCAGATGCGGGATGCAGCGCCGAAGGCCTCCGGAGCGTGCGAAGAGTTGGTAAGCTTTTGTCTTTCAGATGCCGGAATGCAGTGTGAAGACCTCCGGAGCGCACGAAGCGTAGGTAAGCCTTTGCCTTTCAGATGCCGGAATGCTAACCTGTTCTTTCTTGTCTTTATAGGTGTTGCTGAAGACTGGATTCAGAATGGTAAGCCTTTGCCTTTCAGATGCCGGAATGCTAACCTGTTCTTTCTTGTCTTTATAGGTGTTGCTGAAGACTGGATTCAGGATGGTAAGCATTTTTCCTTAGGCCCAGGACCGGATGCAGAAGACACGATGAGCGTCCTGCTGCAGAGGTTGCAGAATAACGCAAAGCAAGATTCATCCACCGGGTGTGGTTTAAATAGCCTCCTGTAGTGCTTAGGTGTCTCCTTCCACAGCCACGCCTAGGTAAGAAAAGAGTTCCTGGTAAGAAAAGAGTTCCTGCCTTCCAGAAGGGTTCCAGTGTTCTGAATCTAGGGAGTGGCTCCAGCCCCACCCAACAGGAAAAGTAGTTCCAAACAGAAGAGGATCAGAGGCTCAACTGGCAGGCAAGTAAGCAGCATGGTCTGCTGCAGGTAAATCCACCGAAGCATTATGAGCCCGGCGCTTCCAGCGCTGGGACTGGGCATATTTATGAGCCTGGTGCCACTGGCGCCAGGACTGGGTCCAAAAGGTCCCAATTGGGACTGGTTGGCACTCGTAACCTGGGTTATGGATCTGCTTCCAAGGGAGTTGGGAAAACCCTGACCTTTTGGAAGCAGAGATCATGACAATCACGTGCCAAACATACAACTTCGGCATGACATTACGAACCCTCAGGGGAACGGTACCAAAACCAGAAGGACCCTTTAGAGAGCTGCGTATAGACTATGCAGACATGGGAGAGCGATGTAATGGGGCTATATATTTGATCGTTGTTGTGTGCCCCTTTTCCTGGTGGGTGGAAGCAGGCCCCTGCACTCACCCCGATGCGCAGTGTGCTGCTAAATTTTTAGTAAGGGAGGTATTTACCCACTGGGGCATCTGTGGCATCATACGTTTCGACAACGGAACACATTTTGTGAATGACATGTTTAAGCATATCACTGCAATGTCTACACAAGCTCTGCATGATTCATCATCCGCAATCAAACGAAATTGTGGAAAAAATGAACGGATTGCTTAAAATTAGATTGTCAAAACTTTGCCACACACTCAATAATAACTGGGTGTATTGCTTACCCCTGGTGCTTTTTGAAATGAGAAACCAACCCAACAAGGATCACCACCTGTCACTGCATGAAATAGTGACAGGTAGGAGGATGCATACAGCTTGCTCACCCTTGCGTAGGCAATCAGATGCACACCAAAGTGCCACCGTTTTAGGGGAAGAATTTCATGAGTATCTCAGAATTTGACAAAAGCAGTACGAGCCATAGAAAAGCAAATTGCATCCCCCTTCACACAAGACATCTCCACTGACCAGTAATCCCAGCTACAGAAAATGCAGACTGCCAGTTGATGACATGTGACATGGTATACGTGAGAAGTTTTGTGCGGAGATGGAACGGGCTGAGATTTCATGGTCCCTATAAAGTGATCTATTGCATGCCCACGGCGGTTAAAGTACAGGGACTGCGGTACTGGGTACATCCGACAGATGTGCCTAGGGCCAGTGGGAACGTAAATGGTACAGACACCAGAGAAGGAGAGGATGAGGGTAGTGCACACACCCAGCAATTAAGAGTATATAGGGACAGATATCAAACAAAGCCTGAAGGAAAATCAGGATTGGTAAAACTTGTAAATAATTGTATAGTATGATAATGTTGTGATGTTGCATGACAGAGTAAGTTAACAGTGAACTATCTATTCTTTCTCCCTCTCTTCCTCTCCCTAGTCACCTCCTCAGCCTTATTTTTCAGTTGAAACATGTGCATATTAATAACATTTTTTCCTCCTCTAGCAATGAGTTGAATTGACGGTATTTAGCCTCCCTCGGTTCTCTTCCCCCAGACTTGAGGTGTGGGGGGAGGAAACGGAGGGATGCCGAAGAACAGAGAATGAGCATACATAAAGATGATTATGAAGCTGATTATGAGCGATAAAGAATTGTAATGATAACTCAGAAAAGACAATTTAAAATGTGCAAAACAATGGTTGTAAAAAGCACACGCAAATAACATGCATGATTAACAAATGCTTATATTTCATTTATTAGGAGCCTCAATGGGCATGGACGAGGCCCCAGCAGCAGCAAGCGGTAGTGTAGATAGGAGTAGACGGAGGAGCGATGCGTATCCTAATTATTCATATGAATGCGTGCTGTTTGTGTGTGCAGTAGTATTCTTTTCAACATTCTTTGGGCTGTTTCTATACTGGATAATTGTTTATATTTCAATTGATGCCAGCCAGGGGGGTGTGGGCATGGGGACAATCAAGCAGGGGACCCATTTAATCTGGGATGATGCCAAGTTAATATGGGTTCATGAGACTCCCAAGGATGAACACAAAAATAATGCCACAAGTGTCTCCCATGTCAAAACGATGCAGGCTATCGCGCAGTCTCCAAAAATGAATGATTCCCATTTCATTGTGTACACAATGAACAGCAAGACTGCTTCAGAGCTCACGTGGGTGCAAAATCACCCTTACCCCACAACTGTGTCAATTTCAGAAGTAGCAAAGTCCAGTGGCCCAACCATTAAAGAAGGGGGTGATAGGAGTGAACACATGTCAAGTACTTACAATAATTTATATGGCCAATGGGATGACAAACAAGGCCCGGGGACTGAGGGAAAGGAGCCAAGGAGAAAAAGGAGGGAAACATTGCAAGAAAACTGGGAAGAACATTATAGATTTGGCTTAGACACAGTTGATGACCCACAGCACCTCTATCAAACAAACAAGTGGTATGCAGACATGAGCAACACGGCAAAACAAACAACTAATGAGAGCTGCTATGTCTGCTCACTCATACGCCACACCTCAGGCACTCCCAAAGTGCTGTTGCCACAAGAAATTCCATTTGCAGAGGCCCAATGTCTCCTACATTTTCGCTGTGCCGAATTAAAAATACTTTTCAAGCACACACAGTTTCCTTCGAACTTCGGCAGAACGAGCGAACATGTTACTCCCGGCTGCAAGGAGTGATGTGTGTGAAGGAGCCTTTCCTGGTAATAAAGGGGACATTACATGTGGACAATAAGTGGCAGAAGGAGGAGATATTGTGAAAAGCAGAAGCGTTACGAGGATTGTCTGAAGAAAAATTCTCATGGGTACAGAGAACATGCTCTCCCATATGGACTGAACACATAAGCAAACTCACGTGGGTCACCACCATCAAGAAACCCTTCAAGTTACAGAAAAAACATTTCATATGAACTGTGCTTCCATGGAGAAGGGAAGAGGGACATGGCAAGCAACAAAAACTGCAGCAAAACCCTCATAATAACAGACATGAAGAAGGGAACAGCGGCAATGATGGATTTATATTGAGTTTGCGGCAACATGGCATACCTTCATCTCCCACAATCATGGAAAGGAGCGTGTTCCTTGGCAGCACTGTATTCTGCGCTAATGGTAATCCCACAAAGCCACATCCATGGAGGGAGTAAGCATGCGGATATCCAAGAGGAACCATCGCCGTCACCGCTTGAAGTGGTACCTGCGTATGTCAGAGGTGAAGAAGGCCTCCAAAACCCACTCCGGAGAAAGAAACGATCCTCAAACTACATCTCAGCCAAGTCCTCAGAACTTTTGACCCAAATACCCGATCGGTTTTGACTCTTCAGCTCCTTGGAGACATTCTTCGCGTCCCTCATTCCCAGCATCCAGGCGAGAGCGAATGCCGAGTGGCTCCAAATAACCAGATGGGAGCTCATCCAATTGGCCAACGACACAGAAGAAGGGTTCAATGTCATCAAAGTGGAACTCAGAGCCTTGCGGTTAATGACAATGCAGAATCGATACGTGTTGGACCTGCTAACAGCTATCGATGGAGGTGTTTGCCGAAGAATCAGGAGCGCATGTTGCACATTTGTACCTTTTGCAGATGCTGAGAACGGGTCTCTCTCACATGTGATAGCAGCAGTGTACGACCTTGGCGAACGGATGAACAATGAAGGAGGGGCTCAGCCCAGCACCTGCTTCGACAATCTTTTTTTATGGGTGTCCTCCTGGCTCAGAATGACGGTAAAACTCCTCATACCGCTCATCGTCTTTTTTACTTCTTAATTGGTGCACTGATGATGGTGACAATGGGACGGGCAAATGGTGTGACACAAATAAAACATGAGGCAAAAGTACAATACAACGTTAGTGCACACACCAAAAAGGGGGCGGGACACGGGGCGGAACATGTGGAATGGGGAGCAACGCGTGAAAATAAGGACGTAACTGGGGAAGTACTGCTAGGAAATACACGGAATGCCTACATGCACACGAACTACACATATTCATGGAATGGAATAGGGAAAAACATGCGCACGCCAAAAGACACGCACAGGCCTAAACATGTCCGCCACGCGAAGGCAGGAGGAAGCGTCCCCGTGCAGTATAAAAGGGCACACAAACAACAAACATGTATATACAGCTATGATGAATGTCCCATTCTGTGGCCCCTTAGGAGAAATTACATGTCACGCAACGCTAAGGCATCCCAAAAAAGCAAGAAAAAGAGCTACGCGACCCCTGTAGCCCACATGTGTGTAAGAAAACACACGCAGTACGCTGTGGCAGTCAGGAACACAAAAAATGCGTACATGATCAACATGCAGGTCAATAGGCCCGAAAAAAAGGGGTACGCGACTAACAGGAACACCCGCAGTAGGAACAATAGAGTGTGCAACTCACCGTCTGCCTTGCATATAGAAGAAGAATGCATAGCCAACACCCACGCCAAAAGAAGAAGTACGCACTGTAGCCGCTGTGAACCAATCATGTGTGAACCCCAACGTCTGGAAAACACACACACTGCTTTCCACGAAAAGCACATATAGAGCGATGGAAACCCACGTGGGACCTTCAACCCATGCTGAGGGAAACACCTGCGTGCACATTACGTCACCTACGCGCTTACGTGCTAAGGGTCTTTCCTTGGAATTCACCCAAAGTGCTGTTTTTCACTTGCCAAATCACTCATCAAGCTGACCACGCAACAACACACGGAAGACCACGCTCCTGCCCAGAAGGCCGAATTACTGTCCCCCAGAGCCCCGAGATGCCTCCCACAAGCAATCTGCTGCTGCCTGCCTGTTGCCACCGTGCCCTGCCATCTGCAGGGGTCCAGTTGCTGTGACCACCCCTGCTGGAAAAGAAGACTCCCGACTGGTGTTCCATCACTCCACAGCCCAGCCCCAGGACCCAGTTGCCCACCCACACCTGCCTCAGGGGTTGCCATGTCCGACACAACACCTTCCGGCACCAGTGGCAACCCCCCCCAGCAGAGAGGCAGAGGGCTACCAGCTTCAGTGAAAAGGAAGTTGGTATCCTGGTGGAGCAAGTTCTGGGGCATTATGATGCCCTCTTCACACCATTGCGCGCCGACAAGGAAGGATGGAAGAGGATCTGGAAGGACATAGTGGGTGCCATCAACGCGGAGGGGGTGCACCCCGCGACATCGAACACGTCCAGAAGCTCTGGGAGGACCACAAGTCCAGGACCCTCAAGAAGGCCCAGCGCCTCTTGGAAGCTGCGGATGCAGTGGGGCGCCCTGGGTCCAGCTTACCACCCAGCAGATGAGGGTCCTGGAGCGCATTCACCCAGTGCTTCACCACTAGATCCTCAGGATGCAGGCCCGTCTGGAGTCGAGCGGTAAGTGGCCATGCATTCACGTTTAAAAAAGGGCATGTTGCAGTGTGCTGGTAGTTAGCTGCTTGACTGCATGTGTGACATGGGTCATGTATGGATGTGTGTGTGCAGGGACATGATGGTGCTGCATGTGAGTCCAGTCAGGCATGACCCACATGGATGGTGTATGTGTTACAATGCATCATGTGGAGCAGCATGTGGAATGCACACATGTATGCATGGCTGTGTCTGTACTTTGACATGTTTGGGGTGTAAGAGATGTGTGCTGCTGTCATGGACATGCATGATGTACTTGTCCATGTGTCTGAGTAATGTGGGCGCCATTGATGCATGACACATGTCCGTGACGATGTGTTGATTCACTGATACAGCCTAGTCATCTTTGTATCCACTGTGTCTAGGGGTATACAGGGCCAGATGCATGACCCTCCGGTGATGTGTGTGCATGTGACCAGCATGTCCCATGATGCATGTGAGTATCAGCCCACCATTGGATGACTGTATGGTGCCTTGGACATGGATGCCAATGTTTGTTGCATGTGCCATGCCTGTTCCTGCATGTGTGTTGCCTGCACGTACCCATGTGTTGTGAAGGGACATGATGGAAGTGACATTTGACAGTGCCACTCATGTGCTATTGCTTTGTGTCTAGGGGACTATTGTTCAGTACCCTGATGCTTGTGTTCAATGTCTCCCTTTATAGAGCGGCGAGTGAAGAAGAGGGTGGAGACGGCACTGTGGAGGAAAGCGGCAAAGATGCCTCCACCGGCTGACGACGCAAGGCCCAGGCCCGCTCTCAGAACCTTCCATCATCCGGGAGCGAGGGGACTGGTGCTGCGTCTGCCACTACTGCTGCAGCACAAGGAGAAGATGAGCCCCCACAGGGGCTTGCTACAACAGCAGACGGTGCAGAGCCATCCAGGTTATTGGTGTGTATAGAGGAGGAGGAGGCCGCTACAGAGCTGCACACGGGGCCTCGTGGGGGTGGTACCACTGGTGCAAGTGGTGCAGTCCAGGGGCAGGAGGCATCACAGGTCACTGCGAAGGTGCCTGTGTATATCTCTGTCCCTTACAAGGGGACTGCACCACCATGCACCAGCAGGGATGCCCCGTCCCAGGCCCGTCCGCATGTAGGGGGGAGGTCGACATCATCTGGCACTCCTCTACCTGCGGACGTGGGGACCCGTGACCGGATTGATTCCGTCCTGATTGGTGTCACGTTGTGCACATGTGACATTTGTGATGACGTGGGTGCTTCCTGGGGGGACCACGCACATCATCACGAAGAGCTGTGTGCCAACGTGGCCCAGTTGGGAGGGACCGTGGTTGGGAGTTTCCTCCATTTGTCGGCCAGTCTTGCGGTCCTCTCTTCCTGTGTGCACAATATACGCCAGTCGCTCTTTGTGCCGTCTTCCGGCCCAGTTGCCACCAGGGCCCCCTGTGGATCTGCCCCAACCAATGCAGCCAGCCTGGTGGAGTTCCCATCCCTGCACAGTTGGAAGTCAGAGGTCCAGCAGGGGTGGCCACCCCACCAACTGGACCCCAGCAGATGGAGGATTTTCCCGGCATCATCGGGCAGGGCACGTGCACGACGGCGCCGGTGGATTCCATCAGCCCGATTGCCGTCGTGGTGGCAGAGGCAGCAGCAGGCTCAGCGTGGGAGGCATCATGGCTCTGGGCCATCAACACCCCGGGGGCAGGCATCTGCCGAGGGGCAGGAGGACCCCGGACTGGGAGTGTCTTCCATGTGGCAGCGGTTGGGCCGGCAAATAGATGCGGAGAGGCGGCGGGCGGAGAGGGCACGGCTCACTATGGTCAGGATGGAGAACTCCATGTGCAGGACATTGAGGCGGGCTGAGTGCCTCGAGGCAACTCACAGGGAGTTTGAGGAGGCCATGGATGCATCCCTGCGAGACCTCGAGGCCAGGGAAGAGGCCCGCCCCCGGAACATCGACGTAGAGTTCGATGATGCCCTGTCCTGGAACATCAACAAGTGAGCTGTTGGACTTACCCGCCGCCTTTGTACATAGTTCTTTAGGGTTAGGTTTCCTTTGTTTTTTCTTTTTATTTGGAGTTAATGGACTTTGCTCCACCTTATGTATATAGTTTTTCTTTCATAGGACTTTTTTGTAGATTTTCTTTTGTTTTGGGATCATGGACCCTTTGGACTTGGATTGTATATAGTTGAATACTTGTACATACTTTCTTTTTTGACATTTTCCATGGATCAATGGTTTTCTTTTTTTTTGGATAATGTTTTTCATATTGACATTGGCAATGGACCACTTTTCTTTTTTCATGCCATGGATTTTTGTTTTTCATTGGATTTTCAGTTTTTTTGGTAATATCTGTCATTGCTTATTTTCAAGTTTGATTTTCTTTATGTTATTTTATTATGTTTTTAATACTTTTATTCTAACCTGGTGTTGTGTACTATCATTGCTTTTGTGCATGTCTCAATGAAGATTGCCTCAGTCATGTGTTGCCACTGTGTGGCTCTGTTGTGCATTTATGCATGGGCATAGTGGTTCTTTTATGACTGTCATGGCATGGGTAATTTGGGAGTGGGTGCAGTGGATGGTTGCAAGCTTGTACTGGGGGCAAGGGGTATTTGGGTTGGCATTAGGGCCATGGGTCTGTTTTGTTAGGACATGTTGTTTGGTGGGCCATGTGTCGGGGCCTGCTGGCAGGTACCCGTCAATGGGGGTGGGTGGGAGTGTGGGGGGACATGAGTCAGGGCCTGCTGGCAGGTGCCCGTCAATGGTGGTTGGTGGGGGCTGTGGGGAGACATGATTCGGGCCTGCTGGCAGGTGCCCGTCAATGGGGGTGGGTGGGGGTGTGGGGGACATGAGTCAGGGCCTGCTGGCAGGTGCCTGTCAATGGTGGTTGGTGGGGGAGTGGGGGGGACATGATTCGGGCCTGCTGGCAGGTGCCCGTCAATGGGGGTGGGTGGGGAGTGTGGGGGGACATGAGTCGGGGCCTGCTGGCAGGTGCCCTTCAATGGGGGTGGGTGGGGGACATGTGTCGGTGCTCCCGAGTGCATGGTGCCATGTGGCCTGCCTGTGTGGCATGGTCTGTGGTGATGGGTTGCCTCTGGGACATGGTCTGGGGTGATCACGTGTGAAAGTCCATGCGCACCCCTGTAATACGCACAGGCAGCCCATCCATCCTCCCCATTGCCCGCAGGCAGCCCATCACCCCAGTCCATGGCCCGCAGGCAGCCCATTATTCCAGGGCATGGCCCGCAGGCAGCCCATCACCCCTGGGCATGGCCCGCAGGCAGGCCACACCACAGGGTGGACTTTTTCCACACATTTTACCTGACACAGTGGGGTACACATGTTCCCGGGTTGCGCATGGACTTTCACACACGATTTCGCTGGCGTGAGCGGGGTACGTGTATTCCAGGGGTGCACGTGGACTTTCACATGCGATTTTGCTAGCGCTAGCCAGGTATGCATATTCCGAGGGGTGCACGTTGCCATTCACACGCGATTTCGCTAGCGTGAGCGGGTTACGCATATTCCAAGGGGTGCACAGGGAGTTTTACGCATGATTTTGCTAGCGTGAGCGGGGTACGCATATTCCAAGGGGTGCACGGGGAGTTTTATATGCGTTTTCGTGGTTGGGGGGCTGTATGTTGGTCCACTGGCCTTTGTGCCATGTAGGGGATTTGTGCGTTGTTTTTGGCGCACGGGGCAGGGTTGGGGGTGTAACTGGCGCTGCTGCAGGGTTGCTGAGCCACTCTGCGCCACAGCTGGTTATGGATATAAGTATCCATGAATACGCTGTGCGCTAAAATAGGTTTTGGCGCAGACTGGCGCACATTCCCTCTGTGCACCAGCCACGTACACCACTTGTGTGCTAAATTCTATGAATGACCCCCTTAGCATCCAATCCCAACCTCTCTTGTGCCCCGTAGGCCACAGTGATGAAGATTTTTGTAAATAAAATGAAAGTGTAACATGTTTTCTGCAGAGCGCTCTCAGCGTGAGCAGAGTAGGTTCTGTTTGTCCTAATTTTAGATAAAAGGCTTTGATCTCACTCTCACTTGGTCTTGGTCTCATTCCCTCCTGGGATGTACTTTTATTGACTCTGTTGGGTGATTTGCCAGCAGTATTGGGGGTCTCTCACTTTCAACCTTAATCATACATCAATAATGGGGCCGACTCAGGAAGTTGACAAAAGTAAGACTGTTTTAATGACAATTATCTAAAACAGGGAGCATAACAAACATCAACGCAATCGATCGATCTTCAAACTCAAAGTACTTTAATAAAAAACAGCACTTTTATAAGCAAAATGTGTCATCCATGACATCTAAATCTCATGTGTACTAACGTAATCCTACGTGGCAAACTACAAAAACTTATAAGCATGGGCTATTGGTTCTGAGTGAACATCTAAGTATATGATCCCTACTATTCTAAAAGAGTGTAACTATGTGATTGGTTACTCAACATCAGGTGGGGCAACTAAGCCCTCCCTACAAAATGACCACTATGAACATCACTAAATAAACAAAGTCCCATTGGTTTAAACGCCATAGGACCCCTAAATACGCAGCTCCTCTACAATTGGTTTGGCACTCTATCCTCTTTCAGTACCTTTCCACCTATGTTAGCAGCCTGCAGGCTGGCCATCCAGATGCTGGTGAGGTTGCCTTGACTTTAGCTTCCCATCGCATATCAATCCATCATCACCTCAGTGGTCTACTGTCAATTAGGCCTTTGAACTTCGTCCTTGAGAGTGTTTTTAGCTCTGAGAAAATTAGGGAGTGAGAAACACAGTCTGCCTTCATGCGTAGGTGTGACCATCTCCTTGATCCATGTAACTAGAGACCATGGAATCAAGACTTTTTGTGTATTTAATATTATGTTCTATTAGACCTCTGACGTCTTCCTTCTTATGTTCATGCCTTCTGAACAGGAGTTCTGTTCATTCACACGATATTGTATCCAACGTCAGTTCGCTCCAGTTTTGATAAGACCTTGGCTTCTTGGCTCACTCAGCCTCGCCTTTTGCTAATGTTCCTCTTGAAATTCAATTTGCTTTTTACTGTGACACACTAAACTGAGGTCTTTTGCTAATGTCCAACCTGCTATAATTCGTTTAGTGGAAACATCCATAATTCTCTCATTCCTATGTATGTATACGTTGGCGCTAGCTGCAGTCTATTCACTATAGGCTTAGAGCTAGCTTCATGATTACTTTTCTGCTTGTGTTTCTTCTGCATCTGCACACGAGTAAAATTACTTGATATCTTCATCTGCTTCTGTGGCATAAGCTTCTTCACCTTGAGTCCAAGATGTCACTTATCCTTATTGCTTTCTTAATGCCTTATAGAATATCCACATTCTCTGGTCACTGCATCTTTTTATGTACTTCATCTTCAGCTCCATGTAACATAAACTGGCAATGGATACTGACACTAACATTCATCCCTTGCCGTTTATTGGCTCTGCTTCTTCAGGGATTTCATTCAGATGGCCATCATATTTCTTTGTATGCAGATATGGTTTTCTCAATGGGTAACTTGGCTCCCAGATTATCTTAGGTACTGGCCCATTCACTGGAACTGGACTGAGTCCATACTCTTCTCTTTGTTGATTGAGCTGTTCTGTATAAGTCACATATTCTGCTTTCCAGCATACAGGTAAAAGGGGCGGGTCAATTGAGGTGGGGTACTTGGCTCCTCCTCTACAAACGTAGAAGAGAATCTAAGGGCAAAACAAGCATAAACAAGTATGTGATGTTTGCAAAGCAGAACCCCATCGATAAATAAGACAAGTCTGAAGTTCCACCAAGTTCAAGGTACCCAGACGCAAAATCCAAAAAAGGGTTACCAGGAAGCAGTACAGATTAAGAAAGATCTCAAAAAGTACAATATTAACCAGCTGTCAACCGGAGATACATGCCAAAAGCAGAAAATTGAGAAAGAACAAGTTGAAAGTTACCGTTTTCTGAAGCAACAAGACTTACAAAGCAGAAGAAATCTGAGGGTCAGGCCGAGCCAGCTATCCAGAGAATCCTTAATAATGAAGTGAGTCATATTTGGGAAGCTTGTGTAGCATGGAACATCAGTTGATAAGCATCATGTAGTGGTGAACAGGTGATTTTACTTCTGCGCCCAAACCCACTGAGCCATTGGCAGCTTGCGTGTACAGCACGTTGACGTGTGTGGGCATTTTGGAATGCTGGGAACCGTAGCTCCTTCGGTGCCAGTCTTCCCAACCAAGGCACAAAAGCCTCTAGCCAGAATGGGTTTGGCACAGCGTCACCAGATTGGGACACCCTTGTTGTGCCAACTCAGTTTTTGGAATGACTCACACTTTCTAATTGGTGACACGGGATTACATATAATCTCTAGATTGCTAATCAGACTGGTAGTGTTATCGATCAATATGCATTACAACACTAGAGCCTGTGTGAGTAGTGACGAGGGACGCTGCACTGACTATTTTGCACTCAACTCGGGTGTCCGACAGGGTTGCACCCTGTGCCCCCTCTTATTTCGTTCTTTATATATAAGTGGGCTATTTAGAACTCTAGTCAAGTTAAAGCCAGATGTTGCGAGCATTGAGGACTGCACACTGCCAGTTCTAGCCTACGTCGATGAGACAGTGCTGATTGCAAGAACTCCGAGAGCTCTCCAGCACCTGAACATGGCGTAAACTGCCTTTATGAATAAACTTGACCTGCAAGTCAATGTGGGAAAATCTGTAGTAATGGTTTGCCTTCCAGAAAGTAGATGAGTCTTGATGCCAAAAATGTATAGTAATAACATCGAAGTCCCACATGTCAGGGGATTTGAATAGCTTCGAAGATGTTTTTCAACTAGCCTCCAGGGTGACCGACATAAACATACCAATACATTTAAACAAACAATGGGTGGGCTCCCGTGCTTAATGAGATTATACAGGAATCAGCCATTGGATAGGATCCTGAAAGTATGCATTATAAAAGCCATTGTGGCTGCTGGTTATGGAGCCTCATTATTGGGGCTTTACTGAAGCGGCTGGTCTACAAGTGGCAGAAAACAATTTAATCAAACATCTCTCTGCCCTCCGCTGATCAGCCGCTAATTTTGCCCCAGGAACTAGGCCTTTGTTTCTTGACCAATGATCTTCTCATGCAGCCTGTTCTTTACTGGCTACGCATATGGATGAATCCAAAGTCAGAACTCACTCAATTGATCATCCTGGAAATACTATGCAAAAGGGGGGCAGAACGTATCCCATGGATAACCCATTTGAAAAAACTAACCTGGTTAAATTAGGCTATCGGAGCTAAATGCTAACATCTCAAAGTTTGTATTGGTCTGCAGCCTCCCAAACAAAAGCTAGGATGCTGGGGCATGTGTGGAATACATTTCATTCTAACTGTATAAACACTATAAGAATCTGGGGTAACTGTGTGCGCCTTATGCGTTCCTCAGGATCATTATGAAGCTTTGCGCATGACACCCAATATCTCCTGAGTTGCTGAGAGACCTAAAAAGTACAATGCATCTCACCAGGGACAGCTGTATGGGTGGTGGGGGGGGCCGTCCTGGAACATGCATACCGCTGCATAACTCAACACAAAGCTTAGAAGTACGTTGATGTTAATGTTATCTTAACCTAGGCCAGATCTGTTTTTTTACTGTTTAATCAGATGTCACGTTTTTATCAATTGCAGGCATTGGCCCTCATTACGACCCTGGCGGATTTTTTCCGCCATCGGCGGACTTTTCCGCCATGGCGCAAAGTCCCTTTACGCCATGGCGGATGGCGGACTTACCGCCCCATTCCGAGGTCGGCGGGGCGGTAAGTCCCCATTGACCCATTTACCCTTCCCCATTCCCATTTCGGCCCCATAGGGTATAATGGGAGTGGGGAAGGAGTTAATTACGCCACCGTAAATTACGGTGGCGTAATTAACACCAAGGTCCCAGAGCGCCATGGTTTTTTCCGCCCGCAAAAAGCGGGCGGAAAAATGACCATGGCGCTCCGGGAACTCGTAGTTGGCGGTAAGGGGTCGGCGCAGCTAACGCTGGCGCAGACCCCTTAGCGCCAGGGTCGTAATGAGGGCCATTGTGATTAATGTGTTAATAGCTGTTTTATTTGCATGTATTGTTGCTTTTATGGCTTGCATCCGGATAAAGTGAATATTGGTGAAATATAATAATGTAATCATTAAGCAGTGACATATGTAAACCGTAAATGTGAAATTAACTTTTTGAGGATGTTATGTTCAGTGTCCCTTATACTGTTTGTTGATTTATCATGAGTATAAAACATGTGACCTAAGATATAGTAAAAAATCAAAGCCGCCTGCTTAGAGTTATAATGGTGTCCTTATTTGTGGATCTATATACGTAATTCCTATTTTATCTTACTATGTTCATCGTGAAAAGTGTTGTTATAGCTGCTTACCTTGAATATGGGACCAATGAACACTTTACTTATAATTATTTGTGGTGATCCCTGCTGCAAACCTAATTGCCTACGTATTGATGAACAAGAGATTAAAAGAGTAATAGGTTAGGTCGATTTTGAATAGTGGCGAAAGCAACCGAGTTGCAAATTTAACACAGCTCCAAACCAAGCTCTGTCTCCAACCCCATCATCATGGAGTGAACAGCTCATTCAGCATTTGTAAATTATTGCAAATGACTGCAGTAAAGGAAATGGAAAATGAACTGCATGTACTTTCCCATGAAACACAACCTAAAGAACATGGAAATTCACACAAACTATTAGTTAGACAAAGGAATGCCTTAAAATCCCTGAGAGAAGAGCAGGCCACTACCATTAAGTCCACTGATACAGGAAGACTTGCCCTAATTTGGGGACTAGCCCCTGAGAGAAGATCAGGCCATTGTCATCAAGTCCACCGATACAGGACGACTTGCTATCATTGGGGACTAGTCCCTGAGAAAATATCAGACCATTGTCATCATGTCCACTGATACAGGAAGACTTGCCATCATTTGGGGAAGAGTCCTTAAGAGCATATCAGACCATTGTCATCAAGCCCACTGATGCAGGGAGGCATTCTACCATTTGGGGACTCATCGCTGTGAGAATATCAGACCTTTGTTATTTGTAAGTCCACTGATATAGGAACTCGCCGTCATTTGGGGAATAGTTCCTGAGGGAAGATCAGACCATTGTCATCAAGTCCACTGATACAGTAACACGTGCTATAATTTGGGGAATAGTCCCTGAAAGAAGATCAGACCATTGTCATCAAGTCCACTGATACATTAAAGCATGCCATAATTTGGCGAATAGTGCCTTAGAGAATATAGGGCCATTGTCATCAAGTCCACTGATACAGGAAGACTTGTAATCATTTGGGGAATAGTCCCAGAGAGAAGATCAGACCATTGTCATCACGTCCACTGATACAGGAAGACTATGTTGTAGAGGAATAGCATCAAAATGGCCTCTGTGTGGCTGTTTTGTAGTTAAACACTGATAAGTTAAAATAAACATTAATCACTCAAAAAATTAACTTTAGACTACAGGGTGAGCATTGTGCAATTCTCATGAATCTGTTGAGTAATGTTCTAGGGCCTCATTATAAGTAGCGTGGTAAAAATGGGGTCATTACCGGCATGGAGGATCGAGTGGGTCCATGGTCATATGACGCCGCGAAATAGCGGGTGATTACGAGTGCGTGAGCACGCACAAACCCCCATGCCGGTAATGGCCATAGCGGCATGCAACTAAAGGCCCTCCAACCCCCCGATAGCGCCATCACGGGACCCGCCAATACCGCCACCGCCTAGGAGGAACCCCTAAATACCGACCCAGTAATACCAACATGCTAATACCGGGCTCGTAATACCGGACCCAGAAATAACGTCATTGCGTCGGAACGGGAAATGGGCCGGCAGCCATCTTTAAAAACACAATCCATTGCAAACCTCCCAAACCACCAGTTGTTTGCAGGAGAGCTCTGTGGCAATACTTCGATAATGTCTAAGGCAACATGGAAGGCCACCCCCCGGCTGCGGAAACAGCGCTTTTCCGATGCTGAATTAATTATGCTAGTGGACACCCTTGCCACACATGCAGATGTCACCAAATCCCAGAACCTGAAGCGTGAGGTGCAGCAGCAGAAGAAGGACATCTGGCAGGAGGTAGCCTGCAAGTTGTCTGCTGTAGGAACCACCCCACGTAGTGTCAAGGATTGCAGGAAGAGGTGGGACGATCTCCGCCTTAGGGTGCATAACATCATTGCAAGCAACAGGAGGGAGGCCATGGCCACAGGCTGGGTCCCCACTCTCCTGCCAAAATGACCAACTGGGAGGAGACCGCAAGCACCTTCATAAATCCAGAGTCTATCGAGGGATTTGGGGAAATGTAGACGGGTGCGGCATCATCACCAGAAGGAGGTGAGTGACCCTGCAGATCCCTGTAGGGGAAACCATGACCTAGCACAAGTGATGTGGAAGAGAGCCTAGGCAAGGCAATGCATGTCCCAACACCCACATGAACATATCCAACTCCAGATGGCAGGACAAACCCCGCCAGACAGAAATGCATGCTGAGTGTCAATCCCATAACCAACACACAGCCAACACACATGGACCGTGCCCATGTAATACATCACACAAATCACAATTCAACGGCATGCCAACTGCCATGCATCAAATGCCAAAATGGCCCCTCAGACTACCCTGTGTGACACACCTGTAAGACATGACTGCATGATTAAATGAATAATGAGCAGCACCATAGTATGCTTCTGGCATGTAACACCATCACTGATGCCCTGCATCTCTTCTACCCCCCAGGCACCGATGGAGAAGATGCCAGCCAAGACACCACCACGACGGCATCCACGTCCCGCCCAAAGAAAAGGGCTACTGCCACGACCACCTCCGGGGCAGCCACGCAGCCCACACACACAGCCAGTGTGCCTGACACAGTCGAGTCCCAGCTGCCCACACCCACACCAGTGGAAGGGGAGTCCCTACAAGCACTGGCCACCACTGAAGATGACTTGGAGGAGAATGTGGACCAGGAGGGAGTCACGGAAGTGACATGTCCACCCACCCCAAGCCCTGTGTCCACCCCCCACACCCCAAACTCAGCCCTCACCCACCTACAGCAGTGCTGATCCCTGCCTGCATGATTTGGACCTGAGCCCCTTCCTGGAAGACAGCACTGAAAACGCAGGCCCCGGGAGTGCACTCCCCACCACTCCTGCTCCCACCAACACCCTCGAGTCACGTCTGGCGAGGGTGGAGGCCCGACAGGAGTCGATGTTGGAGCTCCTGCGGCAATACATATCAGATGGCGAGGACACCAGGCGGGAAATAGCCACTGCTATAGCGGGGACCACTGCCGCTATTACAGCCAACACAGCCACAGTGAATGCGTCGGCAGTGCTGATGAGGGACTGTCTGGGGGCCATAACACAGGTACTAACATCCATCCTGCTGCACATGCAGCGGTCACGACTTGCAGCAGGCGTGGACATTGCCACCAACTCCTCATCAGCCGCCACACCTGCTTCCTCTGTCCCCACCAGCCCTGTGCGTCCTACCAGAAGGAATGCAAGGCACACCGAAATGCTGCCCCTGGACAGCAAAAAGTCCTGCAAGTAGTGTGGGTGGACAATGGGAGTGAGACACATGGTGTTAGGGATGAATGGGAGCATTTAGGGGAGTTTATTGGAGGGGTTTGGAGTTAACTGGGGGGTTTGGGAGTTCACTGGGGGGTTTGGGAGTTCACTGGGGGGGGTTGGGAGTTCCCCGGGGGTTCGGGAGTTCACTGGGGAAAAGGGGGGGAGGGGTTGTCACATATTAGCTGTTTGAACCAATACACCCGTTGTGAGAAAAAACATTCAATGCCTGGACATGGTTAATTTTGTGTATATCCATTTAATGTATGACGGTGTTCAGTGCCCAACCCCCAACATTCCCTGTGAGCATGTCCACATGGACCCAGTGTGTCACTGACACTTGTCTATCATAGGTGCTGTGGTTCAGAAGTATTTGTGAATCAGTGATTGGCGTACTGCATGGCCATACTGTGCATCACGTACTGGCAGGGCTGCTGCTTCACCTACGTCTCCATCCTCATCATCCTCACCCGGTGCATGCATGTCAATGTCAGGTGGCAGTGGTACATTTCTCTGGACACACATGTTTTGCAGCATGACACAGGCCATGGTGATCTTTGCCACCTTCTCAGGCCTATAAAGGAGTGCTCCACCAGACCTGCTTAGGCAGCGGAACCGCGCCTTCAACAGGCCTAAGGTCTGATAAATCACAACACGGGTACGGCCTCAAGGGATATCCTCCATCACCTGCAAGCAAATACAAATAGGTGTGTGTCACTTTGAGCTGCCACCTTCAGGAAGCACAGTCATGGCCGCAGCTGTTTGGTGTGGACATGCACATGTCCCTGTACTTATGCACAAATATTATCTAGATGCATACTATACTGATATGAGGTGTGGTAGTCTGGATGGCGTTCAATAGATGATGCAGGGTGAGATGATGCATGCTGAGGCAGATGTACTGTGGTTGTACGACAATGTTTAGCCTCCCAATTATGCTGCATATTCTACACTGTGCATGGTCACACTAGCCATATTGGCACAGTAGCGATCCTGTTTATTCATGCATTGCTTGACATACACATGGTGGTCAGGTCGTGCGTCTCACATGTGGTCATTGATATGCGTTAATGGTCAGATGTGTGCCAATTATGTGTCATGTTGGGGTTGGGAGGTTCAGGTCAGGTGTCATTAGCTCTGCGTGCATTCTACAAGCACCGTCCATTCCCACCCAGGTGGGGTATGCATCCTCCCCATTCCCACCCAAGTGGGGTATGCAGCCCCTCATTTCCACCCAGGTGGGGTATACAACCCCCCCATTCCCACCCAGGTGGGTTATGCATCTCCCCCATTCCCACCCAGGTAGGGTATGCATCGCAACACATCCCTACCCCATTGCACTGCCATGGCCCACTCAGGCAACTCACCAAACAGCCAGGCATGCGGTCCAGCATGTCGCTCCATGTGACGGTGTAGCGTGGAGTTACGCAGCACCATGGCATCATGTGTTGATCCGGGAAATCGGGCGAAGCAATGTGTGATGATCTTGCTGGAGTCACATACGATCTGCACATTGATGGAGTGGTATTGCTTGCGATTGCGATACAACGCCACTACGGCATGGGGGACAACCAATTCTACATGGGTGCAGTCCAGGGCACCAACACAATTGGGCATGCCTGCCAGTGCATGGAAGCCTACTTTGGTGTCGGCTATCTCCTGGGCAGACCGTGGTAGGGATATGTGTGTGCTAGCGTGCTTCATGAGGGCATCCAGCACTTGGGTCAGCATGCGTGAAAATAGTGGTTGTGAAATGCCATGCAGCTGGCCCAATGTGTGCTGGTAGGTGCCTGTGGCCAGGAAGTGGAGCACATAGACCACCTTTAGTAGCAGGGGGATGGCAGTGTGTATTTCTATGAGGCTGACAATGTCATTGCCTATCATGTCCACTATGGTGGTGATGGTGTCCCGGTCCAACCGGTACAGGGTGTGGATCTGGTCAGGGGTTAGATTGAATGGACTGGGTCTGATGCGAGGGATTAGCGGCTGCCTACGAGGGACTATTGGCTGCACTGGTGGTAATTGCTGGGCCTGTCTCACCCTCGTTCTCCTTCTGCATCACCTCTGTGCTGCCTGGTGTTGCTGCTGTAGTTGTTGTAGTTGCTGTTGTTGCTGTAGTTGTAGCAGTGTAGGAATGTCCTCCAGCGCCATGATTGCAACAGCTAGTGGTAGCATTTTGGTGTAGGAAGGGGTGTGGTGTGTGGGTGTACTCCTTTTATACTGGGCCAGAATCCATTGAGTCCAGCTGTGGTGACTGTGTGCAACTGTGGCAGTTGGCTTGACTGCTGTTTGCGGGTGGTCCGCGATGCCTGTATGTTCGGCATCATGCAGCCCCTGATTACCTCCTTCGGGATACTGGTATTTGCATGTCCGTGTGGGTTGTGATGTCCTCCTATTACCAGCATGCCGGTATTTGCTCCCCGAAGGGGCGCGTGTACACGCACATGCCAGTATGAGGTGGCACAGTACGGGTCGTGCCGGTATTGGCGGGTTGTCGGAATGCCCCAGAACCATTAACGATGCCGCTATTACCGTTCCGCCTTCCTTTTTTCATTACCTCCATTCTTGTAATGAGGCCCTAGTGTTGAAATCCCCATGACGTATGGC
This sequence comes from Ambystoma mexicanum, assembly GCF_040938575.1. NCBI lineage: Eukaryota > Metazoa > Chordata > Amphibia > Caudata > Ambystomatidae > Ambystoma > Ambystoma mexicanum. The sequence continues at coordinate 890,603,915 of NC_090941.1, forward strand.
AATTACACAAGAAGATATGGCCATCAGCTGGAGCAAATTTCAAAGATTGCTGCTCCCACAACTGAGAGAGCCCTACTTCCAATTCTAAGTTGGTGATCTGGGTGAACCCTATCTTTTAGCCCTTGTGTAGATTATAATGGCTGTTGGTGTAATATTGAGTGAAACTGGTAAAGATTAATTGAGTGTCCAACCCTGTATAAATTCGTGATACAATCACTACAGGACTCAAGGACAGATTGTTCTTGAACCGTGAACTCTCCCAGGGCCTATCTGATTATGGTGGTGTGTGTATTGAAAATTAAGTGCAATGACTGTGAATGATGTTAGTTTCTGAACATATGGTGGCAATAACCGGTGTATGGTGGCAAAACCTTTCATATGATCTGCCTTTCCATGTAAGTTCATTACAATATCATAGCAATATATTGACTACCTGGCCCTAAGGTGGCACTCGTGTAAGAAACATGGAATTTCATGGCCATGCCTGGAAAATGCCTGACAAATGAATATTTAAAAGGCAAGTGTTGTATTTGCGGAGGCTTGTTTCCTAAATTCTCAGTGGTTAAAGATTTTGCATACTCCCGGCAGGCTGTCGTAGTTTTCACCTCACGGCACAAAAAGGCATAACATTGTGAGTGACATTGCTTTACCTATTGCTATTTACGAATGTTGACATTGTTATTTATATGATTGACATTTTGCAGCTTGTTTAATTAAAACAAACCCTTTTACCTAGATGTCAGTACTGTGTAAAGCAATCATCAAATCTAGTGCTTTAGATTGACAAAGACCTAATTATTTGGCCGAACATAATTAAAAAACTCAAACACACATCATTAAACAAATATATATCCAGATTTATTTTTCAGTTATGTAGTGTTGTATTGTTATAGGAACCAAAACACAACATATGTTATTGCAGTTTTAGAAAGACGGATAAATGTAACACCATTTAATTGAGTAATATATCAGTGTGATACATGCTACATGGAGGCCCGTATATCTTTGTTTTGTTTTGTATCCATTTAAAAGCACTCTCTGACTAATGAACAATAAAGGGAGATTGGCATGGGAAACAGTCCGTGTGAATCATAGCAATATGCAACATTGGGATGTGCAGGTTTTATAGGTGAGAGTAACAAAGAGTTATGTATGGTGAAACTGTTTTATGGGAATACTTCAGAACAGGAAAATGTCTCAACCCAATGTCACATGACTGCACAGCATGCTGCCATACCTATCCTCCTTACACATACTCTGTTTTCCAATAGGGGGCATGGGAAGCCCATTTGGTCTTTCTGCCACTCCTTTATGTAATTTCCATTGGAAGCACTTGAACACATTCTTGCAACGCTAGCCAGCCCAAACAATGCCAACGTCAATGCCATATTGTCAACCTTTTAAAAAAATCATGAAGAAATTGGTAGACAAACATGCTCACCTGAAACACCCAATAACTGGTTGGCAATAAACACTCTATTCAAGGACACGAAAAACATAGCAAAATACTCATAAACACGAGGACCACCCCACCTTAAAGATCTTGCCAGCAGCTAACAGAAGTAAAACCCTTTTGAGGCAGTCAAACACTGCACCACACCATTGTCCAACTCAATTTTTGATGTCATCTTTGATGTCCTGGGTGTTAGTCTTAGCATTGCACGGTGGTGGTGTGAGTTATGGTTGCTTAGCGTACCATAACTGACACATTTCTGGGATTTTTCAGTTTTACTTGTAATCAAAACATCCTTTAACAAAGATTGTTTCACTGAATTTCATAGGATTTTATCAGTGCAAAGTAACTTTAACATCCCTTTAACACAGTTATTTCACTGAATTTCATAGGTTTTTCCCAGTGCACCCTTAATTTACTACAAGTTCCTTATATTATACTCACCACCAATGTAGCAGCTATAAAGTCTGCAGACAGTGCGAAAGTCTGCAGACACCAGGCAGCATTCACAAAGCCCAGAAGCACAAGAGAGAACAAAACATGTTCTACCCTTCAACCAACAAACACATATACATAAAACAACATAAATATACCTTTTTGTACAAAATGATAATTTGAAAATGTACACATTTTTTTTTCATTTAGCACACAACACAATGGAATGCACCAAGCAAAAACCATAACTGTACATCTCATATTATCACCTCAGTACAACTCTGAATATAGAGTCCCATACACCAGGCATTTATTCCAAAACAATCTCTTAGTAAATAGTAAGTACACTGTATCTATTTCTCTATTATTACCATTCATTATATAAACATTTCTTATAACCAAAAAGCACTCTTTTTTTATTTTCACTGAAATGGCAAACATACTTTAGTGTTTGGCAGAAAACTTTCCAAAAGATCAAATGAGTGATGATAATATCTCTAATGGTAAACAATATATCTTTCAATATAAATAAATGATGAAATGTATGCAGAGCTCAGTGAAATAATTTCTTTTTTTCTTATAGTACATACTTTACTTGAAGAAAGTACACCACCAATGATTTATGAAGAATCAGAACAATACCAGAGTATCCCAATCTCCCATTGAACATAATGAACAAATAGTCTTGGGCCTCATCACGGGTTGAGCGGTATCCCAGAGGTGTGTTAACGTCGGGATACCGCCAGGGCTAATAGTGTTACTGCTAAAACCCCCGGCACTATTAGTGCAAGATCACCGGTTTGGCGGAATGGTAATTCCCCATTTGGCCTATTGGGGAATTCCCCATTCTCCATTAGACCCAATGGGGAATTTTCGGTGCGATTACTGTTGGCGGTATTACCGCACAGTGATTGCACCGAAAATCGGCAAATTCCCAGTGCATTTAACCCCAGCTCAGAGCTGTAAAACCTGTGATTTGGTGGGCACTTAAATGCAGCAGTAATAGCGTTACCACCGTTACCACTGTATTTACGGTTTACTACAAAACTCGTGATGAGGCTGCTTGTCTGCAATATTAGATACACTTAATAATGACTTTTACATCATGTAAAAAATCATGTTACCTAGTAAGCAATCAGTCCCCTTCCCCCCATATCAAAAACTGATCCCTGGTGGTCCAGTGGCATTGCTGAGCATGGATCGAGCGTTCTGCAGCTGATCTGCGCCTAGCAATGCTTTCAAAGTCCCCTTTCCAATGATACCTCCCTCGATCTCCGGCTTGAAATACAGCTGAGATCGAGGGAGAGAAAGGTGGACACTCACCTTCTATTTTCACAGCGGCAACCGAAATGGCTGCTGCGGTGAAAATACTTTCAGTTTCATGTCAGCGTGCATTACGCCATTATGCCCTGTTTGCCCTCTATTTAGCAGACCTATTAAATCCCAGAGGAATATCAGAGGCTTCCCTCCTAAAATCGGAATAGCAGCAATTTCATGGATCATCTATGCTGACGACTGGGCTTTTATCGACCAGACAGCCATAGGACTCCAGAGACGAATCATTGAGTTTAAGAACTACCTGGAATCCAATTGAATGAAAATGAAAGTCAAAAAGTCCATGGTACTGGTGATGAAATTAGCGCATGGTCAGCCAGGAAGGAAGGAGACCTTCAAATGGAAAATTGAAATCCAAAATTTGGCAGTAGTTGATTCAATCCTTTATCTGGGAGTGCTGATCAACAAAAACTTCAATGAAGCAGGCCACTACCAGTTAATTAAGGAGAAGCTGATCAAGCTAACAAATCAAGGGAGGGCCTTACACCGACGTTACAGAACTTTTTCCATGACTTCTACAATTGCCTTTTATAAACTAAAGGTACAAGCATTTCTAACCTATGGGGCGGAATCTTTTCCAAATTTCTCTTGGAAGATCTGGGAAGTCTGTGAAGCTTTTTTTTGGAAGAAGATTATGAATTTACCAACATGCCGGCATACCTAATCAGATATGAATTACGGCTTCAATCAATGTCTTCGGTGGTCATGTGGAAAACTCTCCTTATTCTGGAAATTCATCCTAGTTACTGTCTCAGTGCCCTTTGAGATCTTGGCAGAATCAAGTAAGCAGCCGGACAAAAATCTCAACAACTGGAAAGCGGAATGTGAAAACTACTTGCAACAAAATAACATCGAATTGGAAACGCTAAAATCTAACCCAGATAAGGTCAAGACTAGATTGAAAGAAAGAGACTGGGACCTTACCCTAGAACCGCAAAAATAAACTTTTCATAGTTCCATGAATCAGGGTTTGTGTCAGTAGTGCAAAGTCACTTTTCAGCAGTGCAAATTCACTTTGAGCCGGTCAAATATTCTATGAATCAGGCCCTTTATGTGTTCACAGAAACTGCTTCAATGAATTTCGAAAATGTTCCAAAAGAATCTGATTGCCCACATTCAGATGCACTCAATCTCTTTGAAAAAAGGTTGACAATATAAAATGTAATATTTTCATTATGAAAAGATGTCATGCCAACATCTTGCAAAAATGCACATATAACTTTGTTCGCATTGCGCCTTGCTTTCTCAGTTTGTGGACAAAATAAATTCAAATACATCCACATTTGTCTATGAGCTATCCGAGAAAAAATACTTTTTGAATGTGGAAACAGTTCCATCAACTTTCCAAATGTATCCTTCATTGCAAGCTGTAATGAGATTCTGGTAACCTAGCTCAAGCTCTTGCCTCCACAGAGAACTACAATGATGTCCAGATGCTTCAAGTGAACCATAGTCTCACGACATGGGAGGAATTCCGCCCACTTCATTCCTCGCACTGCATACCATGAAACTTGTAATTCATCTAATCCAAGATTCTCAGACAATTCACATTGCTCAGAATACACCTTCAACCAATGGATCCCACAAATCATATACTCTGCTTCCTCATACACATAGCCATCTTCAGTGCACTCAACAAACAAAACTCCCGCTACCCTGTCTTCCCGTACACCATAGCCAATAAACCTGATTGGCTGATCCCCGGTGTCTGCACACATCTCAACTGTCTGTGGTCTTTGCTGTCCCGCTTTCCATTCCAGACATCCTGAAAGGACCCAGATTGCACATGCAGTGTCCACGGACTAATGCAGTTTCAGCAGTCAGCATGTCCAATTCAAGGGGTGGGGAGGTTTACACTCAATTTAAACAATTTATTCTATAATGTTGGCTCTCAAAAGAGCCTTTTGGGGTCTTTTTTTGGCTTTAAGTTTTATTTTGATTTTCTCATTTTTATATCCTACACCTACTAACAAATGCTTTCCTATGCACGCCACATGTTCCCATTTAAGTTGTTCACATTAACTTTTTTTGTCACATTTTTAAGGTTGAAAAGAACAATTTGATTCCCAACATCATTAAAATGCACTCCATCACTTGGATAAGTATTTGCATCATCAAAAGTGATACTTTCCTTTTGAAAAGAGGCTATGATTAAACCAATCAAAATAGCAGATACACATTGGATTAGGTTATTATCTTTGCATATGTGAACTTCAGAACATATTCTTTAATCCAACCTGCAAAGATACTGTAGTAATATAGCCCAAACTATTTCCTCCGCAATGCACTACGATAATATCTGGACATTGAAATTGAGCCATACTCTGACAAAATGATAATACACTCACCCAGTTTATCCTTAAACTGTATACCACCAAACCTCCACTCCCTGCAATCCATCGATGCCACTAGATTCACCATAAACTTTCAATGAATACATCCAACAATCTCCCACCATCCACACATTCATCTTCTTCCTTGCAATAGCCACAGCCATCATCCCTGCACACAACAAACAAAACACCTGCTACTGTGTCTTCCTGTAAACCACAACCAGAACACCTCATTAGCTAATCCCCACAGTGCCCTTTCCATGCCAGGCATTCTCAAAGGATGCAGATGGCACGCCCGCTGTCCGTGGACTACTGTGGTGTCCACGGACCCCGTATCAAAGGACAGCCCTTTTACCCTTTCCACTTGCACGTTTCTAATGCTCCCTCATTGTTAGCTTTCAACCAGTCACACATCCGTCCACCAATCACATCCAAAAACTCTACACCTAACCTTGTCACCTCAGTTCAACACTGTATAACACTTCAAATGTATACTTGAACTCTGAGAGTACACATCTCCTGTTAATCACACCCATCTGCATCATCAACTACTGTGAAACTCTCCAAGATGTTTATTTGCAGATTCAACAACATCTGCATCTAACAAGACATGGTACAGGTATGCATATATTTTTTTTAAACTCTTTTACAGATATTTATATAGAGGGTACATGCTAATTACCTGTCACAAGCTTCTCAATAAGCATATTCTCTTTTTAACCACTCTAGCAAATGCCATGCATTGCAGCATTCAGCACCTGTCACATCAAGTAGCAATTACTTAACATGCTGAGCATTTAAAAATGTTTGTTTTTAGGAGGATTTTGAAGTTGTGCATTTATAACAGCATTGTGTAACTGTTTGCTAAAAGAAACAAAAAGCAATTGAAAAACATGTGCAGAACATTTGCAAGTGGAACTAGGTGTGTGCAAGTTGAATGTGTTGGCAGTACGTGCATACTTGCCATCATGACCAATTCCTATCTATAGGTGCTTTTCAACTCTTCATTGTTTTGTGCATTCTGTGACTTGTAATTCCACGTCTACCATTACAAAACTCATGCTAGAAGTCCCTGAATGCAAAGAAAAAAACAAGACTGTATTGGAAGATTTAAAATGTGATATTTATATGGATCGAAAAATGTTTCTTTTTAGGAAAATTCTGATAAAAGTTAAAAAAAAAGCATATGTGCATTTATAGCAGCACTGTCTGCAACATTTTTCTAAAAGAAAGAAAAACCAGGTGCAAACCATTTGTAGAACATTTTAGTTGCCACTTGGTGTATGGAAGTTTAATATGTTTTTTTCTCTGCATTCTGGGACTCAAAGTACAAGTTTTATAATGGAAAAAGTGGAACTACAAGTCCCAGAATGTAAACAAATAACCTAGGACTAGATAAGCACCTACAGATTGGAATGGATCATATTAGATTCATAAAAATGCTCCTAAAAAGAAATATTTTTAAGCTGTCAGCATTTTCCATTTTTCATTCAATATAAATGTCCACTTTCCAACCTCACTCATTACATCCCTTACACTGCCACCATTCACCACTTGCTCACACATATCTGTATACCGCCAACGTATTTATATACAACTCTTCACCTACATATAAATTACTCTTCTTTCCCAACCTCTGCTATAAGACACCAAACACTGATGCAACAACATTCCGCCATTACATTACCATTAGGCCACAGTATCCTTATTTTTTAAAAACACTGCAACACATTACAGATACACTACACCACAAACGTAACACTTCTTTTATTAAAATCAGCAGCAAAAAAAACCCTAAATTTGCAACTTTTTCACACTCGTTTTTGTCCTGTTTCTTCTACTGCGCTAAACAGAACTACTTATACTCCAATTCTTCCAACAACACGACACACTTTTGCACACCACCCAAGACACAACTTCATTAACTCTTTTTCCCAACAGCTCCTCCTACTTTCATTAATAACAACCTTGCTTACTGAAAGTACTTTAAAATTACCACATATACCCACTAACTTTATTTTAAAATTACAGGAACAAAGAAGATTGCTGAATGCATCAACGAAAAAGCATACTCTTCACATCCTACAAAATAAGAACATTAATATAGCATATACATCACTCTAATTGTAACAATGTACTTTCACTATATATTAGTGTAGGGTATTCTTTTTCAAATCAACATTTATTTCACTCTTACTCATTATATTGCAACATTCATACTCTGTCTATTCCAATTTAAACACCATCATTATAACACGCAATGTTTTCCTCAAAACATCATAATGCCCCTACTTGTTCAATCACACCACCACTCCCTTACTCACTAACCCAAGCCCATTACACCTCTACATACTCTTACTCTTACAACTTTACCAATCACACCTACTATCCCACTTCACAATCAAACATCACTCCATTCCTCTCTACAATCACACCCATGCATTGAACATGCATAAACATTCCACAACTTTGAAACCCACATTTCTTTTTACCCAACAGACACAACAAAATGCCTACTAAAAAGCAACTCCGTAGAAAAGAAAGAAAAAGTATAGCATAAAAGTAAAGCCATATAGTCATCCAGCTCTAAAACAATTTATAGAAAACATTAAAACAAAACAGCTAGAAACCTCACTCAACAAAATGAAACCAGGCACCACTACAAAAGGTAAGGCCCCTCTTGCAAAAACTAAAAGTAAAAAAAGATGTAAAAACAAAAGCAGACCTACTGATGTACCTAACACTTTATCTACCAATGTTAACGTAGCCACTCTAATGCAATCCAAAATATTTATTTTACAAAAAAAATTCCACCGTAGAGTTCTTCACAGTCTTATAAAACAGCTGAAAAGTCACAATCTACCCTTAAAAACGACTGCAGGAGACCAAGGGCCTGATCACGACTTTGGCGGTAACGCCGGCGGTATTAGCCCTACCGCCGAACTCCCCGGTGCTAATAGCGCTGGATCACGAGTTCGGCGGTAATGTAATTCCCCATTCCCCATTGGGCCCATTCAGGAATGCCCCATTCCCCATTGGGCTCAATGGGGAAAATTCACGCTCTTACCGCCGGCGGATTTGCCGCCGGCGGTAATAGCGTGAATTTTCAGCAGATTTCCCCCCAGCCAAGACCTGGGGCGAAATCCGCTGAAGTCCTGATTTGGTGGACCCTTAAATCCGGGGGTAATAGCGCGACCGCCGGATTTAAGGGTTACAGCAGAAGTCATGATGAGGCCCTAATTCTTGAAGTTCTAATTGACAGCACATTTCTCCTAAAGAGAAAATTGTTTATGTTGATTTTAAACAGAATGAAACCACTAACTAAATTAATCAATACATTACAAAAAGTACTTCTAAACGTGTTCAATGTCCATTTAGATACATTTTCAAACTTCTGTGAAAGTGAATGGATTCACACAAGCAGCACAGAACCATATTTCAGTGAAGGGGCATATAAACAAGAACACAAAAAAAACTATTGCCATAGACAGTAATGGCCAAGGGTATGAAATTGTAGGAGACACCATTATGGCAAAAGAAGCCCTAATAGAAAAAAGTTCCTCAACAAACTTTCACCCAAATATTCCTTTTGCCTAAACAAAGTGTAACATATGCCAACAACCCTTTACATCTTTACGACTAATCCATAATCACTATGTGAAACTAAAAGACAAAAGTTAAATGAAAACTTTACAAACCATGGAGTCTTGACCAGTGCGCAGTCACAATGGACTTTGATGACATTCATTAGCCTGCATTTTAGCAAAAGCACCTTGCACCACATCAAAATATTAGCTTCACACCCTTCCGCTATAAGAAATCTTGTGCATAAACTATACTATTTAAAAAGTCTTGCTCTAGAACTGCAAAATTTAAATAAAATGTTCCTACATAGAACAGCCAAAGAACTCCTCACAGAAATAGAGCACATCCAAAGTAAATACTTTGGAACTGAAGTTGTTAACTTCAGAAAACATTAGTGAAAACCTTATAACGACCAACCTCCTAACAAACACAAACAAAAAAGAAATAGTTAAGTTTCAAAAATCATCTGCTGAAATACCAGACCAAGTATGGGTCTGTTGTCACAGAACGTTTTATAAAAAGAGCTCAAAAATAGTAGATATGACGTACACAGTAGAGGACAATGATAAATCCCAATGGTTCCAATTAGCTTTAGATCTAACAGCAGAAAATAAATATAAACTAACTGAACCCTCAATAGTTTGCACATAGTGCTATACAAAGCTTGACAATAGCCAAATCTCATCATGTGCTATTCCGACATCCAAAGGCTCTCAGACAACTTAACTTGTATGAGAGCATTATAATCGAAACAGTACACACATTTCAAGCTGTAAGACGCCTTCCACCGAAAACAGCCAAGTTTCCTTCAAATGAGTTACTAAAAGGCATACGTGGCAAAGTAGTATATTTGCCATTAAATCTTAAAGAAAATGTAGAAACTCTAGGAGTACAACAGCCAATTGATCAATCTTTGATTGTACTAGTTAATGTTGTACCAAGAAAAGACAAAAACATTTGGCAACAACTAGTCGACTTAAACAAAGTTAGACAAGCCCTACAAATCTGAAAGAAAACAATTAATACTACCAAGATATAAGAGAAAAACCTAAGAGAAACCACCCAAATAATTCAAGATTCACCGGCAACTGGCCAATGTCATTGTGTATATCTTGTTAATGCAGCAAACATTTTAGACCAGTATACAATTCAACCCCTACACTCCAAAGACACAATTGAAGATGCATTAGAAACATATCAAGTGCATCAAGCCAAAGGATCCCCAATGAGCATATTGGAAAAAAGTGTAGAAGCATGTTCTTTTCCTCTGCTCTTTCCTACAGGAAAAGGAGGAAGATATGATGAAAGGTCCACACAAATTAGTACATCAGAATATCGCTCTTTACGAATGTATTCTGAAGACCCCAGATTCAAACAAAATGTAGAAAACATTCTCCCCTCCTGTTCAAAAGTGAACAATAAACTCTATGTTTTGGAGTTATACACACCCCTCCACTCAGGGAAGTGCAACACTTCTTTAGGATAAAAGAATATCAATCCAGAGGAGCACCACACATCCACATGCTTTTGTGGATAAAAGATGCTCCCAAATGTGGCCATGCCAGTGATGCCACTTTTCTAGAGTTTATTGAAAAATACATTACCTGCGACATCCTTTCAGAAACCACAAAAAGAGACATACGTACACAATTCTTACTCTTCCAACAATGTAAGTGTGGCAAATACTGCTTATCTAGATATACAAACAAAGGTGAATACTGCATCAAATGTCGCTTTGGCTTCCCTAGACCAGTTTGCATAAAAGGACAAGTAAATAGCTTGATATTTTCTGTAGACATAGTGTAAAAGGCAAATTCCCTAAAGATACATTCAACATTAAAAGGGACGAAGCATCCAAGTACATCAATGATTACACTGCAATCATTGCCCTATTGTGGAATGCAAATATAAACTGCGATACATTGTAGACAGTTCAACTGCAGTTGCAATATATGTCACAGCCTATTTCGCCATAGCTCAGAAAACAGAGCTAAAATACCTCTGGGGTGACATATGATCTGACAAATGCTGTCACAAAAATTGTACAGCTTAAGTATAAAAATGCTCTGCCATAGAGAGTGTGGCTGCTATGAAGCTGCAGACCCTTTCACAGGTACAACCTTATATGGCAAATCTGAACACATTGTCTGGCTAAACCTTGGTCCAGCTTCATCCTGAAAAAGAGTGCTAAAATCCTAATAAGAGAAAGAAACAAAGGCCACAAATTATCCCAACAATCCAGGACATTTAAAAAACAATTTAATTGATACATGCTACCCAAACAGAAGTAATGCTTTGGAAAGCATGTGCCTGTACGACATAGCCCAACACTACTCCTACAAAAACAATGTCACACCAGATGAGACAACTGGCAAATATTCAATCTCAACCTGTGAAGGAAGCCAAGTGAAACTTACCAAACCGAGCCGAATTAAACATATCAAGTTATCACGTAAAGCTCTGCAACATAGAGAACTTTATTAAATGGCCCTACTGCAACTTTTTAAACCTTGGAGAAAAGAACTAGAATTATTCACTGACCATGACTCATTTGAAACAGCAAATGAAAGCAATACAACAAAATGTTGGACAATGAACTCCAACAAAAGGAAGAAATTGAAGCGCTATTAGATAAAGATACTCCTGAGGGCAGTCAACCTTCCCTCACTGGAAGGCAAGAACCACTTGGAGAACCACTCATTTTAAATTAAGCAGCAATAGCCATGCCTGTGGTAGAAAATACCATGTATCAATCTAAACAATCTGAAAAAGACTTGTGAGTAATTAAATAACAGCTAAATGATTGACAACTCACCATTTATCCAGAAGTCGGTAAAGAAATTGAACATGGTTTTAAACATGAAGCTAAAACATTTAGCTATAAAAATTATAAGCCTCTCCACCTTTATGTAAGTGGTGAAGCTGGTTCTGGTAAAACATTCCTAGTTCAAATAATCATAGCATTTCTACAAAAGTTAACAAACAACAACTTTTCATCTGTAGTAACAGCCTCCACAGGTTCAGCTGCCTCCAACACAGGAGGTGTAACTTTACACTGATTACTGTTCCTCTCAGTAGAACACCAAAACAAATGAAAATACTACAAATTACCAGCAGAAGCGGCTACATAAGTACGCAGAATTCTGAAAAAAATGAAAGTGCTCCTGATAGATGAAGTAAGCATGGTGGCTTTAATTCATCTGAGAATGCAAGAAGTCCTAAAAAACGACAACGAAGAACTGTTTGGAGGAAATCATGTTATTGTTTTCAGAGACCTCCTCCATTTGACACCAGTAAAAGGTCAACCTATTTGCAAAATATTAGGACACAAACAATGCTGTAGCACACTTGGCAGCATCATTGTAAATGTACATTTCTGGCAACATTTTGGCTACAGAGAACTAACTCAAAACATGTATCAGTCTGTAGCTCTCACCTATGCTAACATTTTAAAAAGGATTGGAACTGGTCTGATTACTAAAGATGAAAAATCCATCGTAAATACTAGACAAATCCATGAGCTATATGGGTGAACACACCAGTTCCTGATGTCATGGAACAATTAACTTAACAAAATGTCCTTAATGCCATAACTTGCAAGCTGTAGTCAAAGATACAATGTTGAAAAAATAAATGCAATGCATACTAAATATCAGCCCCACAGACCAACTAGAAGAGAATGGCATGACACTCCCTATGTGTCAACAAGCAACAGCATTACTAAATAGCTTAGAAAAATGTATCCCCAACACAGCTGGATTAGAAAAAGTATTAACTCTGTGTCTAAACTGTAACCTTGACATAGAACAAGGTTTAGCAATTGGTACAGTTGCTGGTTTCCAAACATATCCACATGACAACAACATTCAGTTTGTCAACATCCACTTTGACAAACTCGCAGAAGTTACAACAATAGGCCACACAATAGCACCTTTCCTTCTTTTCAAAGACATGCATATATGCAGAGACCAATTCTGTCTATCTCTTGCATATCATGATTGACAGATTGCAAGGTATAACTCTAGATCAGGCATTGATTGACATTGGCAGCACAGTTTTTGAAGAAGGTATGAGTTACATAGCACTTTCACATCTGTGTACGCTCAATGGTCTATTCCTAGTTACATTTGATGCAAGCAAAGTCAATGCTGGTATTCCTTGCATCCTAGAATACAACAGGCTATGTGCACTGTATACCCCACCTAGATATGTAACCTGTACCTTAAAAAATAAAACCTTTAAAAAGAAAAAAGACAAATAGTACCTATAACAGATCTGCCAAAAATAGTGCTAAAAAACCAGAGCAACTGCTTCTCAATCAAATAATACAACCACAAAACTATCTAGTCCAAAATCACATACACGCCAGTCAGAAGACAAAGAGAAAAATGCCTCTTCTCAAAAAACAACTGCAGGCCCATCAAAGGATACAGAGGCACAACTCTCTGGTCCATTTAAATTCAGCAACACAACTGGAGTAAATTGCAATGCCAATGTAGCAATCAATCTTATCTTCCAATTGCCACCAATTGTTCACAACATTTACTGAATCAGCTCATACCAGTTGTGTTTGCAAATGCTCATCCTTCATAGAAATGCCACAAATAATCCTGACAGTACTTACAGTGTCTTGGGTATAAAGCAAGAATTGGACTACTGTACATAAATAGTAAAATTTACCATAAACACGCAGGAAGATTCACAATAATTCCTAATGTACTAAATACAAGCATTGGAAACCAGAAACATCCCTATAAATGAAATCTTCCACATATCATATACATGGAAACATACATGCACTCTCTGCAACCATGTTTCACAAGCGCACATCCCTAATGAATGATTTATGTATGATCCTATTTGATTTCACCAGCATCTGCAGAATGCAAATGACAGCATATTATGCCCTTTTTGTAATTCAGACAATCGTTCCAACATACAAATAAACTCACATGCCAATATGTGATACTAATGCTTCTAAGGTACATCGCACATGGTAGCAAAAACCACTGTAACTCTTCACACATGGCCAAGTATCTCTTGGAAAGAAAACCTTCACAACAATGGGCATAATATACCACACTGGTTCTACAACCACTTCAGGCCAATACAACTCCATATGTCAAAAAGTAAGTGATTGGTGTAAATGTAATGACACCTCTGTTACTCCAAAACATAGGTTACCAGCCAATCTAACAAATGCCGACTTAATATTCCTTCAACCCACATTTTTTCACTGAACAGTTAGAATATGCCAACGGGCGTCTAACTACATCCATAATACTATAATAGTAATCTTGAATGCCAAGATAGTTAAAATACATCAACAGTTATCTTACTACTTCAAAAATACCCTTCATTGCAATACACTTCAAATACGCCATCTCAATTTTGTTACTGCAAAACCTCTTGTAAAGTCTAATATAGTTAGAATACACCAGCATTTACCTAACTACTTTAAACATTCCCTTAATTATAACATGCTTCAAACAAACATACTATCACACTTACACTCACATCATTATAATCGTTTTTTTTTATCCTCTATGGATTTTTTTCCCCAACGACCCAATGATTAATTCATGTCAGTACAACAATAGCTTAGCACACACTAATGTTGTACCAAACATAGTACATGCAATGTACTGGTTATGAGGGTCAAAACAAGTAAATGTATATGTAAAATTGGATGCAATTAAAGCATTTAAACTATCCTGTTTAACAAATTATACTTTTTTAAATAAAAAAGAACCAGAGATTCCAGCTTTATAACTGTTTGCAACTAAGTAACCATACCAAGTTTAAAAAAATACATATTCCATAAGCACTATCCTAAATTCTACTACAATCATAAATACCATATGCACTTCAATTATATCATCACACCATATGACAAATACTGTATACTCCCTCTACATTACATATACTTACCATACACATTTTACTGTAGTGTGTGTGGCCAGTGGCCAGATTCATGGGGTTAGGGCCTATTACACAAATGAAACAGTGCATGTGTTACTACAAATCACAAATGACTTCAATCCAGATCTTAAACCCAGCACTCCATAGTCGGATAACTGCCTCATCACTTACCCATCGCAATCTCATTCCTGTACTGTTCTTAATACACTTGATAATGAGTTGCATCAGCAACAAGACCATTACAAATTGTTACTTCCATTAATACACAATGTTCAATAATTAGTATAAATTAAATAATTGGTGTGAATTATGCATTTAAGAATGTGGTAAATGTAAAATGGTTCAGCAACATTACGTACAAAATGACAACACAGTGCATGTGCATACTACATATGCAACCAAACTGTACTTTAAAAAGATCCCTGCTGATCCATTTTGTAATAAAAATCTGTCAACATTAATATTAATTCTACTTGGATCTGGCAACTCAGTTTCAATGTATGCACATTCATTGCTAATTATGCGTGTCATTTCATTTTTATACCAGGAAATAATATAATACTCTATCCATTGAATACCTTCATGGAAAACACAACTAGCACTGGCCATTGCATTCTGTATAATAGAAAATACTCGTTATAGAATGAACGTAATGACCATACCATAACTAACAAAGAAAGACCTCTTTGGAACTTAAATAATGCTTGTATTCTATTTTTAAAAAGACCTTTTAAAGGTATACATTAAATGTACAATACCTTGGAATATGCTTAAAATACAAGTGTTTTTCTATCCATGTTTATAGATCGAACAATTACTTTACAAAAAAGAATGATTATAGGGAGCTTATACCTGCATGGTACTCATATATAAAGATGTAAAGGCAACATACAAAACATCACAAAGATCAATCAGGTTTTA
This sequence comes from Ambystoma mexicanum, assembly GCF_040938575.1. Classification (NCBI taxonomy): domain Eukaryota; kingdom Metazoa; phylum Chordata; class Amphibia; order Caudata; family Ambystomatidae; genus Ambystoma; species Ambystoma mexicanum. Next base: position 890,619,899 of record NC_090941.1, read on the forward strand.
ATGTACATTGGAAATATATTAAATAGAAAAGCCAACTTTGGGTATTCATTTTACAAAGGATGGTTTTACAATGGACAACTTAAATGCACTGATCACAACTGTACACCATTGTGGAGACAGAAAAATGTGGGTAAACGTTTAAATGTGTCAAAACCATGGAGTGAGTCCCAAATTAACTTCTACACAGTGTATAATTTATAATTTAAACTATATTTACCTAGTTTTTGGAACACCTGTTTGTAATAAATTTTAAGGAAATTATTCTTCAATGTAAACTGTCCAAAAACCAAATAGAAAAACAAAAAAAAATAGCAAAAGGTAAAATCTAACAATGTATTACAAATGCACATTCAAGTTACAATGTCTTCTTTAGCATGAAACAACTTCAACAATAAACCTTGCAAACAAATACAATGGGCTTCAATACGAGGCTGGCCGTAGCCGTGGATGTAATACAGACACGGCTGCTGCCGGTCTTTATTTTTTTCCGGCGCCCACAAATGGGCAATTACTGAGTCATTGCAGCCTTGCCGGACCCGGTATTTGCCCATTCTTGGGCGCCAGAATAAATTCTTCCCCATTCCCATTGAGCCAAAATAGGGCTCAAAGGGAATGGGGAGGTCGGATGCACCAGTGGAATGAAAGGCACCCACAAGCACAACTAAGAGTTTGCCGGTCTGGATGCAATGGTACCGGTGTGCTTACCGGTAACGTTGTAACCGGACTGCTAAACTCGTAATGAGGCCCAATATACAGGCCGATTCATGGAATTCGCAAGCGTGCGAAAACGTGCGATTCGCAGTGAAAGAGCGAAAATCGCAGTGCAAGTGCGAATATCGCAGGGAAACCAGCGCACATCTATTCATGGAAGTCCATGCGCGAGTAAAATCAGGGATGTGCGCTGAAAAAGTGCGTGGCGCACGCCGGCGCACAGGTCATCTAACGGCGTGCGCTAAGGCCACAGAGAAAGCGCACATAGCGCGGCACACATAACAAAAGTAGGCGGAACATGGGGCGTAACACTCGGAATGGGGAACAACTCGTGAAAATGTGGGCGTCACGGGGGAAGTACAGGAGGCAAGTGCACGGAACGCCCACACGCTCGCCTACAACACGTATTCATGGAACAGGGCAAACCAGCGAATGGGCAGATGCGCACAGACCCAAACCCGTCCGCCATACGAAGGCAGGCGGTAGCGTCCCTGCGCTGGAAAAAAATGTGCGCCAAAATGTGCGCTAACAAAAAGCATGAATATACAGCTCTGATGAATGTCACATACTGTGGCCCACTAGGACAAATGATGTGCAAAGGGGTACGTGACAAACAGCGACACCGGCTGTGTGAAAAATTAGCTTGTGCGTGTATTTGGGGTGTGTGCGGGAAGTTTTCCACGCGATCGGGACTGGGGGATCGGGATACGTGTATTCCAGGGGTGCGCGGGAAGTTTCACATGCGATTGGCCTTGGGCGAGCGGGGTGCGTGTAAATCTAGGGTTCGCAGGAAGTTTGACACGCGATAGGCCCTGTGCGAGTGGGGTGCGTGTATACCCGGGGTTCGCGTGAAGTTGCACACGCAATTGGCCTGGGTACGTGTAAATCTCGGGTTCACAGGAAGTCTCACACACGATAGGCCCTGTGCGAGTCGGGTGCGTGTATTCCTGGGGTTCCCGTGAAGTTTCACATGCGATTGGCCTGGGTACGTGTAAATCTGGGGTGTGCGGGAAGTTTCACACGCGTTTGGCCTTGGGCGAGCGGGGTACGTGTATTTCGGGAGTGCACGGGAAGTTTCACACGCGACAGGCCCTGTGCGAGTGGTGTACGTGTATATCTGGGGCGCAGGGGAGTCCTACACGTGAATTGGCAGTGTGGGTCCTCCCAGGTGTTCCCTCTACACCCTCCATGGCCCCTGCAGGCAGCCCACACCACAGGGGACTACCCTGCACCCCTGGTCATGTCCCGCAGGCAGCCCATCCACCATGTGCATGCCCCCCAGGCAAGCCACATGTCAGCTTGCACTACTGATCACCAACTCATGACCCCCTCCAGCCCCATCCCCCAGCAGTGCAGGGTACCTGCCAGCAGGCTCCGACTCATGTCCCCTTGCACACCCACCCCCCAGCACTGAGGGGCACCTACCAGCAGGCCCCCACTCATGTCCCACTCATGTCCCCTTGCACCCCCACCACCCCGAAGTGCAGGTCACCTGCCAGCAGGCCCCCACTCATGTCCCACTCATGTCCCCTTGCACCCCCACCCCCAGCAGTGCAGGGCACCTGCCAGCAGGCCCCCACTCATGTCCCACTTATGTCCCATTGCACCCCCAGCCCCCAGCAGTACAGGGCACCTGCCAGCAGGCCCCCACTTGTGTCCCCTTGCACACCCACCCCCCAGCACTGAGGGGTGCCTGCCAGCAGGCCCCCACTCATGTCCCCTTGCACACCCATCCCCAGCAGTGCAGGGCACCTGCCAGCAGGCCCCCACTCATGTCCCACTCATGTCCCCTTGCACCCACACCCCCCAGCAGTGCAGGGCACCTGCCAGCAGGCCCCCACTCATGTCCCACACATGTCCCCTTGCACCCCCACCCCCCAGCAGTGCAGGGCACCTGCCAGCAGGCCCCCACTCATGTCCCACTCATGTCCCTTGCACCCCCACCCCCCAGCAGTGCAGTGAACCTGCCAGCAGGCCCCACTCATTTCTCACTCATGTCCCCTTGCACCCCCACACCCCAGCAGTGCAGGGCATCTGCCAGCAGGCCCCCACTCATGTCCCCTTGCACCCCCACCCCCCAGCAGTGCAGGGCACCTGCCAGCAGGCCCCCACTCATGTCCGCAAGCACCCCCACCACCAGCACTGAGGGGCACCTGCCAGGAGGCCCCCACTCATGTCCCCTTGCACACCCACACCCCAGCACTGAGGGGCACCTGCCAGCAGCCCCCCACTCATGTCCCCCAGCACCCCCACCCCCCAGCACTGAGGGGCACCTGCCAGCAGGCCCCCACTCATGTCCCCCAGCACTGAGGGGCATATGCCAGCAGGCCCCCACTCATGTCCCCTTGCACCCTCACCCCCCAGCAGTGCAGTGCACCTAGCAGCAGGCCCCCACTTATGTCCCCTTGCATCCCCACAACCAGCAGTGCCGGGCACCTGCCAGCAGGCCCCCACTCATGTCACCTTGCACCCCCACCCCCAGCAGTGCAGGGCACCTGCCAGCAGGCCCCCACTCATGTCCCACTCATATCCCCTTGCACACCCACCCCCAGCAATGCAGGGCACCTGCCAGCAGGCCCCCACTCATGTCCCACTCATGTCCCCGTGCACTCCCACCCCCCAGCACTGAGGGGCACCTGCCAGCAGGCCCCCACTCATGTCCCCTTGCACACCCACCCCCCAGAACTGAGGGGCACCTGCCAGCAGGCACCCACTCATGTCCCCCAGCAACCCCACCCCCCAGCAGTGCAGGGCACCTGCCAGCAGGCCCCCACTCATGTCCCCTTGCACCCCCACCCCCAGCAGTGCAGGGCACCTGCCAGCAGGCCCCCACTCAAGTCCCACTCATGTCCCCTTGCACCCCCACCCCCCAGAAGTGCAGGGCACCTGCCAGCAGGCCCCCACTCATGTCCCACTCATGTCCCCTTGCACCCCCACCCCCCAGCAGTGCAGGGCACCTGCCAGCAGGCCCCCACTCATGTCCCCTTGCACACCCACCCCCCAGCACTAAGGGGCACCTGCCAGCAGGCCCCCACTCATGTCCCCCTGCATACCCACCCCCCAGCAGTGCAGGGCACCTGCCAGCAGGCCCCCACTCATGCCCTCTCATGTCCCCTAGCACCCCCACCCCCCAGCAGTGCAGGGCACCTGCCAGCAGGCCCCCACACATGTCCCACTCATGTCCCATTGTACCCCCACCCCCCAGCTGTGCAGGGCACCTGCCAGCAGGTCCCCACTCATGTCCCCTTGCACACCCACCCCCCAGCAGCGCAGGGCACCTGCCAGCAGGTCCCCACTCTTGTCCCACTCATGTCCCGTTGCATCCCCACCCCCCAGCACTGAGGGGCACCTGCCAGCAGGCCCCCACTCATGTCCCCTTGCACACCCACCCCCCAGCACTGAGGGGCACCTGCCAGCAGGCCCCCACTCATGTCCCTTGCACCCCCACCCCCCAGCAGTGCAGTGAACCTGCCAGCAGGCCCCACTCATTTCGCACTCATGTCCCCTTGCACCCCCACACCCCAGCAGTGCTGGGCATCTGCCAGCAGGCCCCCACTCATGTCCCCTTGCACCACCACCCCCCAGCAGTGCAGGGCACCTGCCAGCAGGCCCCCACTCATGTCCGCAAGCACCCCCACCACCAGCACTGAGGGGTACCTGCCAGGAGGCCCCACTCATGTCCCCTTGCACACCCACCCCCCAGCACTGAGGGGCACCTGCCAGCAGCCCCCCACTCATGTCCCCCAGCACACCCACCCCCCAGCACTGAGGGGCACCTGCCAGCAGGCCCCCACTCATGTCCCCCAGCACTGAGGGGCATATGCCAGCAGGCCCCCACTCATGTCCCCTTGCACCCTCACCCCCCAGCAGTGCAGTGCACCTAGCAGCAGGCCCCCACTTATGTCCCCTTGCACCCCCACAACCAGCAGTGCAGGGCACCTGCCAGCAGGCCCCCACTCATGTCACCTTGCACCCCCACCCCCAGCAGTGCAGGGCACCTGCCAGCAGGCCCCCACTCATGTCCCACTCATGTCCCCTTGCACACCCACCCCCAGCAGTGCAGGGCACCTGCCAGCAGGCCCCCACTCATGTCCCACTCATGTCCCCGTGCACCCCCAACCCCCAGCACTGAGGGGCACCTGCCAGCAGGCCCCCACTCATGTCCCCTTGCACACCCACCCCCAGCACTGAGGGGCACCTGCCAGCAGGCCCCCACTCATGTCCCCCAGCACCCCCACCCCCCAGCAGTGCAGGGCACCTGCCAGCAGGCCCCCACTCATGTCCCCTTGCACCCCCGCCCCCAGCAGTGCAGGGCACCTGCCAGCAGGCCCCCACTCAAGTCCCACTCATGTCCCCTTGCACCCCCACCCCCCAGAAGTGCAGGGCACCTGCCAGCAGGCCCCCACTCATGTCCCACTCATGTCCCCTTGCACCCCCACCCCCCAGCAGTGCGGAGCACCTGCCAGCAGGCCCCCACTCATGTCCCACTCATGTCCCCTTGCACCCCCACCCCCCAGCAGTGCAGGGCACCTGCCAGCAGGCCCCCACTCATGTCCCCTTGCACACCCACCCCCCAGCACTAAGGGGCACCTGCCAGCAGGCCCCCACTCATGTACCCCTGCATACCCACCCCCCAGCAGTGCAGGGTACCTGCCAGCAGGCCCCCACTCATGCCCCACTCATGTCCCCTTGCACCCCCACCCCCCAGCAGTGCAGGGCACCTGCCAGCAGGCCCTCACACATGTCCCACTCATGTCCCATTGCACCCCCACCCCCCAGCTGTGCAGGGCACATGCCAGCAGGTCCCCACTCATGTCCCCTTGCACACCCACCCCCGAGCACTGCAGGGCACCTGCCAGCAGGTCCCCACTCTTGTCCCACTCAAGTCCCGTTGCACCCCACCCCCCATCAGTGCAGGGCACCTGCCAGCAGGCCCCCACTCATGTCCCCTTGCACACCCACCCCCCAGCACTGAGGGGCACCTGCCAGCAGGCCCCCACTCATGTCCCCTTGCACACCCACCCCCCAGCACCGAGGGGCACCTGCCAGCAGGCCCCCACTCATGTCCCACTCATGTCCCCGTGCACTCCCACCCCCCAGCACTGAGGGGCACCTGCCAGCAGGCCCCCACTCATGTCCCCTTGCACACCCACCCCCCAGAACTGAGGGGCACCTGCCAGCAGGCACCCACTCATGTCCAACAGCACCCCCACCCCCCAGCAGTGCAGGGTACCTGCCAGCAGGCCCCCACTCATGTCCCCTTGCACCCCCACCCCCAGCAGTGCAGGGCACCTGCCAGCAGGCCCCCACTCAAGTCCCACTCATGTCCCCTTGCACCCCCACCCCCCAGAAGTGCAGGGCACCTGCCAGCAGGCCCCCACTCATGTCCCACTCACGTCCCCTTGCACCCCCACCCCACAGCAGTGCGGAGCACCTGCCAGCAGGCCCCCACTCATGTCCCACTCATGTCCCCTTGCACCCCCACCCCCCAGCAGTGCAGGGCACCTGCCAGCAGGCCCCCACTCATGTCCCCTTGCACACCCAACCCCCAGCACTAAGGGGCACCTGCCAGCAGGCCCCCACTCATGTCCCCCTGCATACCCACCCCCCAGCAGTGCAGGGCACCTGCCAGCAGGCCCCCACTCATGCCCTCTCATGTCCCCTTGCACCCCCACCCTCCAGCAGTGCAGGGCACCTGCCAGCAGGCCCCCACACATGTCCCACTCATGTCCCATTGTACCCCCACCCCCCAGCTGTGCAGGGCACCTGCCAGCAGGTCCCCACTCATGTCCCCTTGCACACCCACCCCCCAGCAGTGCAGGGCACCTGCCAGCAGGTCCCCACTCTTGTCCCACTCATGTCCCGTTGCACCCCCACCCCCCAGCAGTGCAGGGCACCTGCCAGCAGGCCGCCACTCATGTCCCCTTGCACAACCACCCCCCAGCACTGAGGGGCACCTGCCAGCAGGCCCCCACTCATGTCCCTTGCACCCCCACCCCCCAGCAGTGCAGTGAACCTGCCAGCAGGCCCCACTCATTTCGCACTCATGTCCCCTTGCACCCCCACACCCCAGCAGTGCTGGGCATCTGCCAGCAGGCCCCCACTCATGTCCCCTTGCACCACCACCCCCCAGCAGTGCAGGGCACCTGCCAGCAGGCCCCCACTCATGTCCGCAAGCACCCCCACCACCAGCACTGAGGGGTACCTTCCAGGAGGCCCCACTCATGTCCCCTTGCACACCCACCCCCCAGCACTGAGGGGCACCTGCCAGCAGCCCCCCACTCATGTCCCCCAGCACACCCACCCCCCAGCACTGAGGGGCACCTGCCAGCAGGCCCCCACTCATGTCCCCCAGCACTGAGGGGCTTATGCCAGCAGGCCCCCACTTATGTCCCCTTGCACCCCCACAACCAGCAGTGCAGGGCACCTGCCAGCAGGCCCCCACTCATGTCACCTTGCACCCCCACCCCCAGCAGTGCAGGGCACCTGCCAGCAGGCCCCCACTCATGTCTCCTTGCACACCCACCCCCAGCAGTGCAGGGCACCTGCCAGCAGGCCCCCACTCATGTCCAACTCATGTCCCCATGCACCCCCAACCCCCAGCACTGAGGGGCACCTGCCAGCAGGCCCCCACTCATGTCCCCTTGCACACCCACCCGCCAGCACTGAGGGGCACCTGCCAGCAGGCCCCCACTCATGTCCCCCAGCACCCCCACCCCCCAGCAGTGCAGGGCACCTGCCAGAAGGCCCCCACTCATGTCCCCTTGCACCCCCGCCCCCAGCAGTGCAGGGCACCTGCCAGCAGGCCCCCACTCAAGTCCCACTCATGTCCCCTTGCACCCCCACCCCCCAGAAGTGCAGGGCACCTGCCAGCAGGCCCCCACTCATGTCCCACTCATGTCCCCTTGCACCCCCACCCCCCAGCAGTGCGGAGCACCTGCCAGCAGGCCCCCACTCATGTCCCACTCATGTCCCCTTGCACCCCCACCCCCCAGCAGTGCAGGGCACCTGCCAGCAGGCCCCCACTCATGTCCCCTTGCACACCCACCCCCCAGCACTAAGGGGCACCTGCCAGCAGGCCCCCACTCATGTCCCCCTGCATACCCACCCCCCAGCAGTGCAGGGTACCTGCCAGCAGGCCCCCACTCATGCCCCACTCATGTCCCCTTGCACCCCCACCCCCCAGCAGTGCAGGGCACCTGCCAGCAGGCCCTCACACATGTCCCACTCAGGTCCCATTGCACCCCCACCCCCCAGCTGTGCAGAGCACCTGCCAGCAGGTCCCCACTCATGTCCCCTTGCACACCCACCCCCCAGCAGTGCAGGGCACCTGCCAGCAGGTCCCCACTCTTGTCCCACTCATGTCCCGTTGCACCCCCACCCCCTAGCAGTGCAGGGCACCTGCCAGCAGGCCCCCACTCATGTCCCCTTGCACACCCACCCCCCAGCACTGAGGGACACCTGCCAGCAGGCCCCCACTCATGTCCCCTTGCACACCCACCCCCCAGCACCGAGGGGCACCTGCCAGCAGGCCCCCACTCATGTCCCACTCATGTCCCCTTGTACCCCCACCCCCCAGCAGTGCAGGGCACCTGCCAGCAGGCCCCCACTCATGTCCCCTTGCACACCCACCCCCCAACACTGAGGGGCACCTGCCAGCAGGCCCCCACTCATGTCCCCTTGCACACCCACCCACCCAGCACTGAGGGGCACCTGCCAGCAGGCCCCCACTCATGTCCCACTCATTTCCCCTTGCACCCCCACCCCCCAGCAGTGCAGGGCACCTGCCAGCAGGCCCCCACTCATGTCCCCCAGCACCCCCACCTCCCAGCAGTGAGGGGCACCTGCCAGCAGGCCCCCACTCATGTCCCCTTGCACACCCACCACCCAGCACTGAGGGGCACCTGCCAGCAGGCCCCCACTCATGTCCCCCAGCACCCCCTCCCCCCAGCAGTGCAGGGCACCTGCCAGCAGGCCCCAAATCATGTCCCCTTGCACACCCACCCCCTAGCATGAGGGGCACCTGCCAGCAGGCCCCCACTCATGTCCCACTCATATCCCCTTGCACCCCCACCCAACAGCAGTGAAATGGCGATCCCATGACACAAACCAAAAGTCAACTATGTACATCAACACATGTCCGCCACACGAAGGCAGGCGGTAGCGTCCCTGCGCATTAAAGAAATGTGCGCTACCAAAAAGCCGTATATACAGCTCTAATGAATGTCCCATACTGTGGCCCTCTAGGACAAATGACATGCAAAGGGGCACGTGACAAACACGGACACCCGCTGTGTAAAAAATAGCGTGTATTTCGGGGGTGCGCTGGAAGTTTCACATGCGATTGTGCCTGGGCGAGCGGGGTACGTGTACTCCAGGGGCTCACGGGAAGTTTTACATGCGATTGGGCCTGGGCGAGCAGGGTACGTGTACTTCAGGGGCTAGCAGGAAGTTTTACATGCGATTGAGCCTGGGCGAGCGGGGTACATGTACTTCAGGGGCTCGCGGGAAGTTTTACACGCGATTGGGCCTGGGCGAGCGGGGTACGTGTATTACTGTGGTGGGCGTGGAAGTACAGGAGGCAAATGCATGCAACGCCCACACGCACATGCCAAAAAAGACGCGCTAATCCGGAAACATGTATGCCAGTAGGAAGCAGGCATACGTCGACCCGCGCAGCATAAAAGTGCGCGCAAACAACAAACAAGCTCAGACGCCAGGATGAATATACTGTTCCTAGCAGCAGTGGCCGTGGGATACCGCAGGAGGAGGAGGAGGATAGTCAGGGCCAGAATTTTAACACCCCGAACCAGCCTTTTTGGATGCCTAATGACCACGTGTATGGGAGGTACAGGTTTACACCTCACATAATACTCGACCTGGTCAGTGAGTGGGAGAATGACCTCACATCACCCACCTCTGCTCCCAAGCACTAAGCCCCCTGGAGAAGGTCCTTAATGTACTGCACTTCTTAGCCACTGGATCATTTCAGCGGACAAGTGCCATTGTGGGGGGGTGTCACAGGCCACGCAGCCACGCTGCCTACACCAGGTCTTGGCCATCATGACTGCACGCCCATCAGTACGCAGGCACATATACCTGGCCAGAACACCTGCAGAAAGGCAGGCTGACGTCCAGGATTTTTACGGGGTGGCACACTTCCCAAAAGTGCTAGGTGCCATTGACTGCACCCATGTGGCTCTACGTCCCCCCAGGGCATCTGAGCACATCTATAGAAACCACAAGCACTGGCATTCTATCAACGTCCAGGTAGTATGTGATGCCAAGCAAGGGAATCATCACCTCAGTATATGCCAACTATCCAGGGTCCACCCACGACAGTTTCATTTACAGAATGTCAACCTTAAACCGGGACCTAGAAGCTGGGCGACATGGCGATACATGGCTGATCGGTGAGTATAAATGCCACAGCACATGCATGCATGTCAGATACTGAGTAATGTCACAACCCCACTAATGATACCCATCACCACCTCCCCAGGGGACAGTGCCTACCCTCTGAGCACCCACATGATGACGCCAATTCGGAACCCCACCATGCCACCCGAGGTAAGATACAACACAGCCCATATTGCAACCCGGGGCATAGTGGAGCGCACATTCGGAGTGCTCAAGTAACACCTTCGCTCCCTTGACCGTTCTGGCAGGCAGCTATTATATGCTCCCCCAGTAGTGTGCAGGATCATAGTGGCAGCATGTGTCCTGCACAACGTTGCAACACGCCGGGGCCTGCCCGTGGACATGGTGGTGCCCCCACATCCCCAACCACATGCACGCCCACCGCGCATGGGAGGGGAAAGGGCATGGGCGGGAGGCAGCCTGTATGCAGCTGGTGGCTAATTACTTCACCTAAAATCACAACCCTGTGGAGTTCACACAGCCCTGGCACATACCAGCTGACTATCAATGATGATGAGTCAAGTGACAGTCAACTGTCACAACCATACCAGCCTGAGATTGTTCATCTGGAAGTTTTCCATTGTGTGCATCCCTGCTTACACAAACACCACCAATGCTGTGTCATCAAAAGACACACTTCAATGCTGCTAAAATCATTACCCCCTTGCAAGATACAACATGACAACAGTGCCATGTCACCCAACACCTCCCCAGCACCGCCACCCAACACACCATGGCATGTCATGCTATGTGAGAGCAAACAAAGGAATCCCCAAAACATGACACAAGTGTCACAAAGTACAGTGTCCCGAATGGAAAATGGCCACACAAAATATGCTCCCATTAATGTGGAACTGACAACACACATGACCAAAGACTTACCACAATACAATGCAGCTAGCCAACCCCAAACATAGCATTCACATGACAGTACTAAGTTAAAGGATATGTAGTCTTACAACCTGGTGATGCTAGCACATCGACCACTTCCAACTGTACAGTGTTGGTGCCACGCAAATCTGGACATGCATTGCTTACAACATGAACTCCATCTCCAAAGTAGACGGCCTTGTGAAGACATGAGGAATGAACCTGCAAATTAGGAGGGAGACATGGATGCACAGCACACATCAATACACCATGCAGTGTACAATACTACAACAATATGCAATAGGAATGTATACAAAGTATTGACTACAGACTGCCCACACATGTCATGGGAGTCCAACCTCACTGTGTAAATCACTGTCACTTGGGCACACCCTTTGCAAGCCCATGGAAACGGGAAGCAGGAGGGGTGTGTGTCTCACGAACCCAAGCATCTAACCCAAACTCAGGACAAGCCTGCATGTGCCTAGCCGGAATACAGTGGATGCCCACGGGAGCCACACAAGGCAACACACTGTAACAACAACTCAAAAATCAAAAATCAAAAATCAAAAATCAAAAATCAAAAATCAAAAATCAAAAATCAAAAATCAAAAATGGCCATGTGGGGGCCATGGGGTGGGGGAGGCCACCCAGGAGGTCCGAGGACAGGGTGCACACCAACAGCCACCTGTGTGGATGTTGCAAAAAAAAAACCCACCTCCATGGGCTCATGGCCTGCAAGTCTAGGCTATCGTGAGAGATTCAGAATCGCTGTGGTCTCTCTTATCACTCTGTGCTGCTGCCGCCACAGGAGGTGGTGGTGCTATGGGAGGCAGCCCACGCAAAACCCTAGTCTGGTCCTCCATGGCAGCAAGCATGCGGGTGTGGAACGTCTCGTTCTGGAGTAATATGGTGCGGAGATCCCCATGCACCACCTGACGTGATGCCCGGACCTCCTCCCGAGTTGCCTGCATCTCTGCTGAGAGCGTACGTGTGACCCGCTCCAGCAGCTGGTCTGTCCTCCTGACAGTGGAAGCCTCAAGGTCCACAAGAGTCTGCCTGAGGTAACGGACTTCTACCCTGAGGGCTTCCCTCTGGCCCTGTGACTCTAAAGAAATGGCTACCCGCAGAGTGTCCAGGGCCGCCCGTCTGTCCCTGTTGGATGCCAACATGTCCTCCCTGAGTGATCGGCAAATGGAGTCGGTTGCCTGCTGTAGTCGCTCCATCTGCTTTTCTGGGGGGACAATGGAAGTGGCCACCCTCTCAATAGCTTGAGCCATCATCTCAGATGCTGCTGCCTGTTGGTTTGCCATACCGTATATGGATTTCTCCCATGCAGTATTGCCTGGTGGTGTACGGTCACCGCGTTGGCGGGCACCACACCTGTCTGGGGCAAGGCGAACTGTGCCTTGCTGTGTCGGCACTGCCTGAAGCTGCAGGACTGCATTCCCCCTCTAATCTGCTGGCCCAGGAACAGGATTAGATGTTGCAGAGTGTGGCCCTGCATCCGTAACCACCAAAGGCAGACCTACCAACACTGACATCCCCATAGTGGGCTGTACCCCTGGTGCAGATGGGTCGGACAGAACAGAATCCCTTCCAGAAACACCTACCTGCGAAGCCACATAGGTCTCATCATCCGAATCAACACCTGAATAGAGGTCTGGGGAGGTGCACCCAGGGACACCCCTGGAGATAACGGTCTGCAGCAAGAGTGGGTTCTCACCCACCACCACACCCTGTCTCCTACTGGTGCCCGGTCGTGCCTGAGATCCCCCCTGGGTCTGCACGATCTCCTCACCCTCAACAGCATCAAGTGTGTCATCCCCTGCTGAAACATGAAAGGCAAAAAATGGAAACAGGCATTAGCACCATTGCACACAATTAGGCCTCACAAGCTACAGAACCAGTACTTTATTGACACATGTCCCACATGACTATAACCCTCCCATGCATGCACTGACACTGAGTTTGAAGGGGAGGAAAATGTCAGACACTGATGACACCAAGATGGAAGAGCAACACATTAGCTGCATGCTGGCTAGCAGAGCCATCACACATTGGCTTGTGAGTGGCATGTCCAATCCACATACATGACACATGCCATCACACAGATGGCATGTACCATAGGCATGTCACATATCGTTTGACAATAGGGCTGAGAAATGCGTAGTGAAAGTGGGGGGATCGAAACAATCAGCCTGAATGAACAATGAGAAATACGGAACAATGTTGTTGCAATATGCCACTTCAAGGGCAACTGGCGTGATGTTGCACAAAATATCTACTGTGGGCAGAAGGGATACTGCAATACCCAAATCTAGGGGCGCAGAATGTTTTGGATGAAGCACATGGGTGACCCAAACCACTCAGGCACACACACCCTCATCTGGCACTCAATCAGAACCCCTCACACACACAACATACACATGGATCACACACACATGCATATGCACTCACCGGACAATGCCTCGTAATCTGGCAGTTCTCCCACACCTTGGATCTGTTCCTCTGTGACGTAGGTCCCAGCAACAGACTCATGTACAGTGAGTTCAATGTCCTCTTGTGGAGACCCACCTCCAGTCACCAGAGTAGCGGCATGACTTGAGGCCAGCTTTTTCTTTGCTCGGCGCTTAAGGTCATTCCAGTGCTTGTAGCACTCACCAGCTGTGCACCTCACTAATCCAAGGGCACTTATGATGTCCGTGACGGTCTGCCAGTGTGCCTGACATTAGAGCAGGTGTGGTCTTGCACCCTGAAGTGATCAACATTTCGCTGTCATGCGCGGACACATACTGCACAAGTGCATCACGTTCGGCATCATTGAAGCTAGGCTTCCTTTGCGTGCCGGACTGCGTAGCCGTGTCTGGGGTATCAGCCTGTAGTGGACGAGCACTCTTCCTTTTTTTTTTGGAAGGTGGTGGGGATCCTGAGTGGCCTATGCCGCTCTGGCCACTAGGGGCAGGAGCACCGGTGGACTGGGTAGTTGGAGTGTGGGAATGCACACTGAGCATGGGACTTGGTGCAGGCATTGGCTGAAGTGTTACGTAGTCAGGGGGAACGTTAGCAAGATGGACTGGGACCAACACTGCCCTGGCTGGGAGAGTCAGAGCTGGGGTGGATGGAGCTGCAGCTGCCCCTGCAGCCTCCCCACCCTGCCTACTCGGGGCAGCAGATGACATAGCTGCCCCTGATCCACGTGGCCTGGTGACACCAACTTGCACCTCCACATGTGGCCTAGACTTGGCGACCTGGAAGTTAGCCTGGGAGTCACCCTCTGCCAGGTCAGGTGCCACAATGGGCCGGTCCAACAAGGGCTGAGCAGAGATGGTGTCAGCCACGTTTCCCTCAACTATGGGGGGGGCATGGGTGTCCCTGACTGGTCCTCCACACATGGGGGGCTCGGGGCACCCTGCAAATCCCAGCCACGTCCCCTACTGCGCCCACCACGGCCACCTCTTGAGGCTCGGCCACCTTTGCCACCCTTACCGCTTGGTCGCCTCCCAACCATGGCACTGATGTTGTTGTGCGTATGGGAGTTGCAGTAAACTATTGTCCTGGGCAATTGGGGGTCAAAGGGGTACTAATTGGAATTCGTACCCTAGTGCTCTAGCAAGGCTGTATGTGACCCCTGGGGAAAGATGACGGGTCACGCAACGCACAGGCATCCCAAAAACAGAAAATAACATGCACGCAACCCCTCGTAGACCACGTGCGTGGAAAAATGAACCCGCACTACGCTGTGGCACCCAGAAACTCAAAAATGAACGTACGCGTGTTACACGCAGCCTACAATGACCTCTGAAGGGGTACGCGACACACGGGGCAAGCACAGTTGGTAAATACGTGCGCGACTCACCGTCTGCCTGGAAAATGAGCGTGAAAAATACGTGCGTGTGCGTTTTGGCAACACCCCCGCCAAAAGAAGAATTGTACACTGTCTGAGGAGACAGGACAAAAGAAGAAGTGAACGCTGTTTGAGGAAACAGGCCCAACAGAAAATCAGAAAAAAGCTGTCAGAGGTAACAGGGAGTACGAACTAGAAACGCTGTGAAGTAAATTGCGTGTGAACCGACAAGAAGTACAGAATTCACCCACTCGCTCTCCACGAAAAGCACGTACAAGGAAATGACGTCCTACACGTACCTTTTGAACCGGCCCACAAGTCCAACGTCACTTCCGCGTATACGCGCTAAGGCCCTGACCTCCAATTACACGAGCTGACACTCGGACGTGCAGTTCTTGGACGTGTAACATGAACCCGGGTTCAGGGAAACGCCAGCGCGCACGTCACAGACGCGCTTACGCGCTAAGGGTCTTTCGTCCAATGAAATCGGGTACGCGTGCTGACGCACTTACTCACTAAGGGCCTTTCCTCAAATTACACACTGACGTGCTAGATTTTCACATGCCAAATCACTCCGTATCAAGCTGGCCACGGGTTCGCACACGGAAGACCACACTCCTGCCCAGAAGGCCGAATTACTGCCCCCCAGAGCCCCGAGCACGCTCCCACCTGCCATCTGCTGCTGCCTGATTGCCTGCTGCCCACGTGCCCTGCCATTTGCTGCCTGCACCTCAGCCCGGGGTGCTGTTGCTGTGACCACCCCTGCTGGAACTGAAGACTCCCGACTGCTATTCCATTGCTCCATAGCCCAGCCCCAGGACCCAGTTGCCCACCCACACCTGCCTCTGGGGTTGCCATGTCGGGCACTACACCATCTGGCACCACTGGCAACCCCCAGCCAGAGAGGCAGAGGGCCACCAGCTTCACTGCCACTGAAGTTGGTGTCCTGGTGTAGCAAGTCCTGCGGCAGTATGATGCCCTCTTCAGAAGGTCGGCCGCCGACAAGGAAGGACGGACTCGGATCTGGACGGACAACGTGACTGCCATCAACGCAGAGGGGGTGGCAGTCCGCGACTTCCAACATGTCAAGAAGCGCTGGGAGGACTTCAGGTCCAGGACCCTCAACAAGGCCAGGCGCCTCTTGAAGGCAGCGGATGCTAAGGGGCGCCATGGCCACCTGTCGGAACATCAGATGAGGGTCCTGGAATGCAAACACCCAGCGCTCCACGTCCAGGTCCTTGTGAGGCAGACCCGTCTGGAGTCGAGCGGTAAGTGTACATGCATACTGATTGGAAGCTGTGCGTGTGGTGGTGTGCCAGTAGTGTGCAGGTTGTACATGTGGTTTTGTAGGGCCATGTATGGATGTGTATGTACAGGGCTGTGAGGCTGACACATGCAAGTCCTTTCATGTGTGAGACACATGGATTGTGTATGTGTGGGTAAGCATGCAAGCCAAATGCAGATGTGTGACCACACATGTTTTGATTACTGTGTATGTAAGTTGGCATGGTTGTGGTGTCACATATGGATGTTGGTTCCAGCTGCATGTATCTGCACTGTGTACATGTGCATGTGTGTGTATTTGACATGGGTGCAACAGTGATGCACCATGGATGCATGTGAGACTGATGTGTAGAAGACTGATTACCAGAGGTGACATGGATGCCAATCTCATCACTGCGACAGTTGGCGGAGGTGTACACATGCATGTAATTGTGGTGGCGTGTGTGCATGTCTAGTGCACTCCCTGTGTTTCATGTGATGCCTGGCTCACCTTTGGCTGCTCATGCTGTTTGTATGTGTATGGATGGTGCTGGCTGTTGCAATATGGCTGTGGAATAGCTCATGTGTGCGAGTTGCAATGACATGTGTGTTGGGGATTGTGATGCCATGTCTGAAGTTTGACAATGGCACTCATGTACAACTGTCATGTGTGTATGAGTCCATTGTACAGTGCCCTGATGCCTGTCTCCTATCTCTCCCTGTCTGCAGCGTCAACTGATGAAGAGGGCGGAGAAGGTGCTGTGGAGCACAGCGGCAGGGATCGCACCGCCAGCCGGAGACGCAAGGCCCGGCTCCCTTCCCAGGTTGTCATCTCGTCGGGGAGTGAGGAGTCCGGTGCCACGTCCCAGGTCGCAGCTGCCGAGGGGAGGTCCAAGAGGTGGATGTTGGAGTTGGACTCCTCGGCAGCCGAAGGGGCAGCTGAGACCCCACAGGGCCCAACGGAGGAAGATGGCACAGAGTCATCCAGTTTGGTGGGGGGGTTGATGGAGGAGGAGGCCGTGCAAGGGACAGAGACGGGGTCTGGAGGTGCCCCCCCCAGCAGTGCGGGGCACCTGCCAGCAGGCCCCCACTCATGTCCCACTCATATCCCCGCACTGCTGAGGGGTGGGGGTGCAAGGGGATATGAGTGGGACATGAGTGGGGGCCTGCTGGCAGGTGCCCCACACTGCTGTGGGGGGTGGGGGTGCAAGGGGACATGAGTGGGACATGAGTGGGGGCCTGCTGGCAGGTGCCCCACACTGCTGGGGGGTGGGGGTGCAAGGGGACATGAGTGGGGGCCTGCTGGCAGGTGCCCCGCACTGCTGGGGGGTGGGGGTGCAAGGGGACAGGAGTGGGGGCCTGCTGGCAGGTGACCCTCAGTGCTGGGGGGTGGGGGTGCAAGGGGACATGAGTGGGGGCCTGCTGGCAGGTGCCCGGCACTGCTGGGGGGTGGGGGTGCTGGGGGACATGAGTGGGGGCCTGCTGGCAGGTGCCCTGCACTGCTGGGGGCTGGGGGTGCAAGGGGACATGAGTGGGACATGAGTGGGGGCCTGCTGGCAGGTGCCCCGCACTGCTGAGGGCTGGGGGTGCAAGGGGATATGAGTGGGACATGAGTGGGGGCCTGCTGGCAGGTGCCCCGCACTGCTGGGGGGTGGGGGTGCAAGGGGACATGAGTGGGACATGAGTGGGGGCCTGCTGGCAGGTGCCCCACACTGCTGGGGGGTGGGGGTGCAAGGGGACATGAGTGGGGGCCTGCTGGCAGGTGCCCCGCACTGCTGGGGGGTGGGGGTGCAAGGGGACAGGAGTGGGGGCCTGCTGGCATGTGCCCTGCACTGCTGGGGGGTGGGGGTGCTGGGGGACATGAGTGTGTGCCTGCTGGCAGGTGCCCTGCACTGCTGTGGGATGGGGGTGCAAGGGGGTAATGCGTTGGTGATCACTAGTGCAAGGTGACAAGTGGCTTGGCTGGGGGGGCATGCCCATGGTGGATGGGCTGCCTGCGGGACATGACCAGGGGTGCAGGGTAGTCCCCTGTGGTGTGGTCTGCCTGCAGGGGACGTGGAGGGTGTAGATGGAACACCTGGGAGGACCCACACTGCCAATTCACGTGTAGGACTCCCCTGCACCCCCAAAATACACATACCCCACTCGCACAGGGCCTATCACGTGTGAAACTTGCCCGCACCCCAGTAATACACGTACCCTGCTGAAATCGCATGTGGAACTTCCCGCGCACCCCAGTAATACACGCACCCTGCTGAAATCGCGTGTGGTACTTCCTGCGCACCCCAGTAATACAGGTAGCCTGCTGTGATCGCGTTTTACACTTCCACGCACCCCAGAAATACATGTACCCTGCTGAAATCGCGTGTGGAACTTCCCGTGCACCCCAGTAATACAGGTACCCTGCTGAAATTGTGTGTAAAACTTCCCTGCACCCCTGAAATACACGTACACTGCTGAAATTGCATGTGGAACTTCCCGCGCACCCCTGTAATACACGTACCCTGCTGTAATTGCGTGTTGAACTTCCCTGCACCCCAGAAATACACGTACCCTGCTGAAATCGGGTGTGTAACTTCCCACGCACCCCTGTAATACACGTACCCTGCTGAAATTGTGTGTCAAACTTCCCGCACCCCAGAAATGCACGTACCCTGCTGAAATCTCATGTGTAACTTCCCGCGCACACCAGAAAGACACCTGCCCTGCTGAAATCGCGTGTTAAACTTCCCCGCACCCCAGAAATACACGTACCCTGCTGAAATCGCGTGTGTAACTTCCCGTGCACCCCAATAATACAGGTACCGTGCTGAAATCGCATGTAAAAGTTCCCCGCATCCCAGAAATACACTTACCCTGCTGAAATCACGTGTGGAACTTCCCGGGCACCCCAGCAATACTGGTACCCTGCTGAAATCGCGTGTAAAAATTCCCCGCACCCCAGAAATACACGTACCCTTCTGGAATCGCGTGTGGAACTTCCCGCACACCCCTCTAATACACGTATCCTGCTGTAATCACGTGTTGAACTTCCCCGCACCCCAGAAATACACGTACCCGGCTGAAATCGCGTGTGGAACTTCCAGCGCACCCCAGTAATACTGGTACCCTTCTGAAATCGCGTGTAAAAAATCCCTGCACCCCAGAAATACACGTACGCTGCTGAAATCGCATGTGTAACTTCCCCCGCACCCCAGTAATACAGGTACCCTGCTGTAATCACGTGTTGAACTTCCCCCCACCCCAGAAATACACGTACCCTGCTGAAATCGCATGTGGAACTTCCCGCGCACCCCAGTAATACTGGTATCCTGCTGAAATCGCGTGTAAAAATTCCCCGCACCCCAGAAATACACGTACCCTGCTTGAATCGCATGTGGAACTTTCCGCGCACCCCTGTAATACACGTACCCTGCTGTAATCGCGTGTTGAACTTCCCCGCACCCCAGAAATACACGTACCCTGCTGAAATCGCGTGTGGAACTTCCTGCGCACCCCAGTTATACTGGTACCCTGCTGAAATTGCGTGTAAAAATTCCCCGCACCCCAGAAATACACGTACCCTGCTGGAATCGCGTGTGGAACTTCCCGCGCACCCCTGTAATACACGTACCCTGCTGTAATTGCGCGTTGAATTTCCCCGCACCCCAGAAATACATGTACCCTGCTGAAATCGCGTGTGGAACTTCCCGCGCACCCCAGTAATACACGTTCCCCGCTCGGCGTTTGGGGTTTGGCAGCCCTGTATACTGGTCCAGGGTTAGCGCAGCCCTTTGCGATGAATTGGGAATTATGATGGCTTTTCCTTGCGCAAGGGCGTTCTTGGGGGCGTAACTGGTGCAGCTGCAGGGTCACTGCACCAATCTGCGCCACGGCTGGTTTTGGAGGCTGAAATCCATGAATACGCTGTGCACGGATATCGATTTTAGCGCAAGCGGCTGGCGCAGACATTTGCACGCGCGCACTGTGCGCCAGCCGCTTGCGCCACTTTTGTGCGAAATTCTATGAATCACCCTGATAGTTTGAAAGCAATGTTGTTGTAACTTTTACTCACATACTATTGTTCTTGACACAAACGTGTCATGTGACCAGACTGTATTATGTGTTATTAAATACTCTTGTTAAGTAGTAGAGCACATTATTAATCACAGGAAAGATGAGAAGCATAAAACATTACACTGACCTCATCAGGAAATAATGCAAAATAGCGCAACGTAATTTAGAATTTTCAAGTTGAGCCTTCTTAAAGTTAACCGTACCCTTCTGAAGGGGCACCTGGGGAACCTCGCGTGAGGAAACAAGGCACAATCACCACACACGAACTGATACGCCAGACACAAGGTTGTATTCCCAAAATCTAGGGTTTATTGCAAAGCAAAGTAAATTCAGTTGGCCAACTGGTCTCATGCCCCGCGACGTGTGTCTATCAGACCTCGGGAGACGCAAGAGAGCGAAAAACATACATCAGTTACATATATACAAAACAAGCATCTTGTAATCAGTAGTGTCACATCCAATACCGCCCCTTGTACTTTTCCTTTGAATTGGGCATGATGATTGACAACGGTGACGAGTATGACACCTTAAACATTCGTTTAGCAACAATTGCAATTTTGTAAGACCGCAGACATAAGTCTTTGTTGAAGAGAACATAATGCTTCTGTTCTCTCTAGCAAGCTGCGTGCGGGGGAAGAGATACATTCCAGGCCTTCCTATCTCCTAGTTTCTATTTGGATCCTGGGGGTCGACTCGCTCTCCAGGACTCTACAGGGCTCAGGGAAGGGAGGCCGCAAAGAAGAGCATAATTCATGCCATTTAATGTTCGCTTCTAGTATTACTACCGTGTTTTTGAGACTTGCTGGCACCTGTGAGCTCATTAGGATGCCTCGCTGCTCTCTTTCAAGGATAGCGCGCAGGAGGAGACCAGGCATTTCTATCTGGTTGCTATGTTATGTTTCAACATGTCTCCCTCGGCCTTGCATTGTGCACTAGCAAAGCAGAATATTCTTTCAGCGAAGCAGTTTAACAGAAAGCAAAAAGCAAACGTTAGAGAAAACAAAATGGCGATTTCAGTCTCCTTAAAATGGCCGCACTTTGGTCAAGTTTATGGTTATGTATCTTTAGTACTGAATGCATGAGATGGTTGGTCTTCGGCCAACATGATACATAACATTGTGATCGAGGGGTGCCTTCTTTTCTAGATCGACACTTCCTTTAATTCAAATTAAATGAAAGGGTGAGTTAAGATTATGACTTTATTGCTTTAAATGTTTTCGATTTGTATCCCAGTATATAACATATTGCTAAAGAAATTGGCAGTATGCAGACACTACCTGGTCATTTGGCACCATTCTTACACTGCAACACTCATCCACAAATACACAAATCAGACATCCTGAACACGAGAAACAATAACACACAAAATGAAATCTAAAAACACATCCCCATCCTCTTGTTACCAAACACCACCAATACAATGTGCAACATACATGGTTATGATATGATATGATATGGCATTTGTAACGTGCCTATACACAAGTGTTTCAAGGCGCGACGAGGCAGGGAGGGGGGAAAAGGGGGAGGACAGACAACGATCCTACTAGGCCAAGTGTCAATCAGACCGCGCAAGTGCAGGGGTAGGGGGAAGGGAAAAGTGCAGTACAAGGTAAGTAGAATAGAAATAAATAGATAAATAAATAAATAGGGCCAGCTGGTGGCAAGTGCAAGGTAAGTACAGACAAGTGCTGGGAAGGGGGGGCTGTAGGGATACAGAGACAGTCCCGCAGTGCAGGCGTTGCCAGGGAGGCAATGCAAGTGGAGAGTGGCTGGGCCCAGGACCGAGGTCGGTGAGAGTGGCCAAGTTTCAGATTCAGTGCAGAATTTAGTGAAGAATTAGCAGGGGAGAGGGAGAGAGAAAGCAGAAGCAAAGAGGAAGGTTTTGAGGTGCTTCCGGAACCGGAGATGGTTCTCCTCAAGTTTCAGGGAGGCAGGAAGGCTGTTCCAGAGGGAGGCTCTTGCCGCGGAGAGAGATCTACCCCCAGCTCGTTGCTTCGAGAAGCGGCTGACCCTGAGGGAGTTGGAGACGGATGAGCGAAGGGCTCGGGAAGGAAGATATTTAGGAAGAGAGAGTTGCAGGTATTTAGGCCCCAGGCCCCAGAAGGCCTTGTGGACAATGCAGTGGGTTTTGAACTTAATCCTCGCAGCCACTGGGAGCCAGTGTAGAGATTTCAGTCCTGGAGAGATACGGTCCCTGGGCTTGAGGCCAAGGACAAGTCTCGCAGTTCTGTTCTGGATGAGTTGCAGAGGGCGGAGAGTGGAGGCAGGCAGATTAAGATAGAGACTGTTACAGTAGTCCAGCTTCGAGAGAACCAGGGCTCGGGAGACAGTGAGCTTCTGGGGGAAGGAGAGGAAGGGAAGAATACCTCTAAGGAGGTGCAGCTGGTAGTGTGACTTCTTAGAGACGTCAGATATATAAGGAGAGAAGGAGAGTGTGGAGTCAAAGATGACCCCGAGGTTTTGTGCCTTGCAGGTAGGAGCAGGAAGAGGCCCATGGTTGACTGTAAGAATTCCCTTTCAACTTAATGAAGTACAATCCGAATGTATGGATCACATGCCAGCGTGCTGACATAAACAAACTGATAGCCTCCCAAAATCTCAATGGTGCTGCTAATAATAGTAAAATGCTGCTGAACGCGCCACAGTTCTGCCATCAATATCAAGTATTTATCTGCTTGTCACCTAAGCAAGACACATTACCATTGAGAGACACATGGGCAGGCATCAGCTTTATGAGGGCAGTCAGGTAGGCAGGGACATTTCAATCACAACACCCTACAGTACTCATCTGACTAATTTATATTTTTATGTGTGGTTTTATATGGCACAAACCTTCCAAAACGGAAGAAATAGAGGTTTGCACATGTCATTGGGGTAGCATGTGAGGTTAGGTGTGCAGTTACAATATGTGTGGCATGAAATGTGGTGGCCATGGGGTTGGGATGTGATGCAGACATGCAGGGAGTGTAGCTGCTCTACCATTCCTCTCCATGCTATCATTTACTGAAGAGTAAATTCAAATTGCAAGGTCCTAATTGCCACCGCTTTGATGTTCCAGAACCCAGAAACATGGCAAGCGAAGGTCTGCTCCAGTACTCTTCTGTGGAAGTTGTCCTTAAGGATTTTGGATTCTCGCTTGGTTTTCATCTTTTCTCCAGAGTCATACTTTTACTATATATTGGAAAACCTCTTTCTTCAACTCATTCGCTTCCTTTTGGGGTTACTCAATGTTTAGTTGTGGGTTCACTTCTTGTCACACTATGCACTATTCTGCTAGCTTCATTAAGTATGTACACAGGTTTCAAGCCCATTTCTATTCTGTTATCACATTGTCCTTCCCATCCTTCATGGATGCCATACATCAACAAGTGTCCTCTTGCCATCATCTACTCATTCTTAGATTGATTCTCACTCTCTTTGTCTTTTTTTCAACTTTATTTATAAAATGCTCGATATCACAGCAGGTGAATACATGTATTACCCATACAACATAGTTGCGTATATAGTATTGCTTAACATCACTTGCAACAGGAGAGTAGCGAGGGCCACCACCCCCTTCACGTGATAATCTGCTAATCCCTCCTCATATCTCACTCTTGCGCACAAAGTTGGTAATTTTTCAAAAAATGCATTTTGAAATCTGGCCAAATAGGGATGGATCTGTTCTTTATGGGGGTAAGCTTCATCCAGGCCTCTTCCATATTCTTGGGCCGTATTACATCATGTAGCCAATTCTCTTTTTTCAGGGCCACTTGGTGGGTCCAGCGCAGCGCATTGAGATATATTTTTTGGCTAACATGAAGCATACATTTACCAACTTGCACTTTCGCCCGGACTCATGATCACATAGCCCAAACATACAGGTTGCAGTAGAGGCCTCAAGTGAACCCCATTTACATTCTCAAGTGTAGTAAAAACATCCTACCAAGGGGTAATCAGATTTGTACAGGACCATAGCTTATGTATATGTCTAGCTTTATCCATACTACATCTGGAACGCAATATTTGCAGTCTAGAAGGTGCATAGTGTGCCATTTGTTCGTATTTTTAATTGAATAAGCCGGAAACAAGCATTCTCTCTTGTCAGAATAGATATAGACTTCCACATATCATCTGTAATGTCAACTTCGGGATCCCTGGCCCATTTTGCCCAAGTATTGCTGAAACCGGAGGACAGGACAAGCTAGCAGTCCTCTATACCCGATACATATGCAAGGCATGGGCCCTTGACAGACTCTTCAGGGACTTTTGGCCAGTTAGATTGGATAGCGCCACGTTACCTACAATACTGCAGTAACCGCCAGGGGTTCGAATGAACATCAGGTATAGCTTCTGAAGTGGTAAGGAAGAGACCTTCTGCGTACAAATCCCCTATTGTGTGGAATTGCAGTGTAGCCAAGGATTCGCAAGCCCTGCATCCTGTGTGGGTTTCAATAGCCGGGCAATTCCACCATGGAACGTCCCTACAGAATGGATGCTGTACATCCATCCTGTTAAATATCTTCGCCAATGCTGCAAATGTAGCACTTACTGGGTTGTAGCGACCCATTGCCCTATATTTGTGGAAGAGCATTGACAATCTGACATTCCCTATATCTCCAGACTTTCTCTCCATGAGTACATGCGGCACAGCAATGTCTGACACAAACCGCTGCCACAATGCAGTGCCATTTAAACTCTCGAGCCATGCATCCCCATGTGTCATATGGCTTAGTCATAGCCAACCACTTCATGCATATTGCCCCTGAATGCCACATGAATTTTAAGATTAGCAGCTCTAATTCTTAAAAAAATGACTGAATAGGACAAATTGGGATATTCGAGGAATAATACAAAAGTTTGGGAAGTACTATCATTTTGAGTACAGAAATCTTACCAGCTATTGTGAGAGGCCTCACTGCACCTTCTTCGATATCTGAGCCAGATATACATCATAATTGTGGCCATACAGGGATTCCCATGTGCTTGACACCTTAACTCCTAAATATGGCAAAGCAACTGGGGTCCAAGCAAAGACGTCAGTACACGTCAGTCTAGTCGTGGTAAGCGTTAACGGAAACAGTATGATTTAGAGCGCTTCACCCGTAGGCCTGAACATGTGCCACTTTCTGCTACATCGCACATGACAGGTTCAAATGAATGCATGGCAGAAGCCGGTTAGCCAATATTTTAGTGAATATCTTAATATACAAATTTATCAGCGATAACGGCTTGTAGGATCCACAATCATGTACTGCCTTTCCTGGTTTCAGCAATACCGTGAAGATCGCCTTGCGCATAGACCACGGAAGAATTTGCTTTACGAGCATTATATTCCACACTCCAAGTAGGTGTATAGAGAGCATAGGTTTGCAGCATTTGTAAAACTCTGCCATGGGGCCGTCTGAACCACCAGATCATAAATCGTTCAGGAAATCTCATGTAGTGTTGCTGGTAGGTCCAGCTGTTCCATAGTGTCAGCAGATAATTGCGTTAACGGCAGCCCAGCAAGAAACCCATCTATCTCGGGGGCGGTACATGTGCATTGTTGATTGTACACTCTAATGTAGAATTCTTCAAACACTTTATTGAGCTCTGAGTTCGTATACACCACTTTACCTTCCAGATCTTTGATGTACGGGATCCCACCGCCACCCTCTCTTGACCTACCATTCTCACCAACATCCACCTTGGGTGCACCCCTTGAGCATACTTGTGGGGAGCTACCAGAGTCCCCAAACATTTGAGTTCCTTGTCAACATTGATGCAAAATGTCTCTAGTGCCTCCCCTATGTCTAAGAGTACCTGCCATCTGGGATTTATTTTGTACGCTAATCGCTCCTGCAAAGATCACATTCTTTCTGATGTTCATTTCTTTTGTTTTCAAGTTTTCAATATTTACAAAATGAGTTCTTCTCAAAGTCTCATCTACCATATTATTGTTACCAACCATAGTTTTTTCACACCTTAACTGCTGTTGTTTGTCCTATGTTAAGGTGCCTAATTATGCTTTGCTTCCATTGCGTTCACCTTTGTATGATGGATAGACAAAATATCGTGTTAGGTAATACTATTTTCACTGATGTAATGGCAATTAGCATTAATACCTTGCTAAGGTGTTGGGTCTTATGTTGTTGTGTGGTTACTCTTTTGCACCAAATGCAGCAACCTGGTGTAAGGCCAAGCCTTTTGTGAATTGTGTGCCCTTCGATTCCTGTTCTTAGGCTAGCCTCCCGGTGAGTGGTTGTCTTCTGTGAAGGGCATTACAAACCCTTACATACCCTTACAAAGGAACAACAAGAGGCAAGCCCCCAAGGCTACAATGCTGCCCAGAGCAGCAACGTTCAGCCTCTCTGGGGAGAATACACATAATCCTTTCACAGCTGAGCTGACACATGTGGAAAATCAAATTGATGCAGCTGTAATAATTGTGACAGACCCTGGCCTAGGTACGGCTTATATTTAGAGGAATCTGCCTCAGAACAGAAAACCTCATGAATATAGGGTTTGGTACAGGGGTCCATATCTGAAACGCAGTGCTGCAGAGTCTTGGCTGTTCCGGGAGGATAGCTCAGTGGCAACGTGCTCACCTTGGAAGCAAGCTGACACGGATCAACATAGGTTTGATCCCCGGGACCATGCTTAGAAACCTCTGGCTATTAAGCGCGTTATAAATAACCTATCATATCATTGAAGCTGTCAAATAGGGACATGTGACCTCTAAACCTGCTATGTGCCACTGGCAGAGCAGTTGCTGCAGATAAGGATGCTGATGCAGCAGGGCACGGGTAAACACTACGCTTTTGGCATGGATCTTATTGGCAGATTACTCTTCCAAAGATAGAATTACCAGAGTAATTTTATTAAATTAATTAAAATAAAAAAAGCCAGGGGTTCTACACCCTTGCCAAAGGGTAATCCATCACATCATGATATTAGAAAATGGGGGGTAGATTCTCAAAACTGTTTTTGGCAGAAATTATGAGATCTGCCCTTCTATGAAAGGTCACTTAAATCTATGCATCATAGAGGTGCACATTACAGATCCCTCCTCTACCCCTTGTAGACATTTTAACAAATCAGGGGGCGTTTCTGTGTATTTTAAAGTGCATTTCGTATCCAAAAAATGAACCGAAACAAAGGCACCTGTTTAAAATATTAGCAGAGGACAATTTTAATCCTGAGCTTGTTATGCATTTTTTTACAAAGTGAAATGAACTGCTGCTGTTCCATATGCATTTCCATCCCTCAAACACGGTTTGAAATGCTTTACATTTTCGATGCATTTCAAAGGGCTTTGCACCCGCTGTGGACTTGTCATTTATTAGGGGCAATGGCTCTGCTGCAAGCAAGGGGGCTGGCCAGTGCATCCTTTGCACTGCCGCGCCGCCTTCAAGAAATGCACATGCCAACGTTGTGGATAAAGCACTCTGTGCATATCTACAATTAATCAAATGAAAAAAGAGCATCCTCTACTTTTTTCATTTGTGTTCCTTTTTGAGAATCTGCTCCAAGGTATGAAACGGTCAGTGCAAAAATGTAAAAGGTCTGCACCCGTGACCTTTCTAATAATTCGTCATTGGTTCGGGGGAGCAGCTAGATTGTCCCTCTTCTCCTTCCTTACATTGACCAAGTATGGCGAAAAAGCCCATGTAGTGCCTTGTCAGGAACTAACAATAAAAATAACCTATGTCAGCAACACTGCAAAATCCTCTGTTCCTCAATAAGGAAATGATAATGCTGCCCTGCATAATTATACTCCTAAATCAAAGTCGCAGTCTCATTTGTATGGAAAGAACAAAAATACTATTCCTGTGATTTATTCTGCCAAGTTCCCCTAAGAGTATTAATATGTAATAAATAACATATGTCAATGGTTAGGAGACTCAATTAGAAATGTGACTGTAAATCTTCCATTGTTACTCAATATATTTTCTTTGTTTTATTTTATACTTGCTTATATACCCAGCCTTGCGCGGGATTTCTATTTGTTAGAAATACTTTAAGGTAGCTTTACGCTTTTCAGAAAGGCTCCATAAGAAAGGTGAAAAGAATAATTCACTACATTTTTCGATTATTGAATATTTTAAACATGTTTTCTTATAAAGACTACAAAACACAATGTTTTCTTCTTCTTAAAAACTCATTCTGAAACTTATAACTGTACGTGAGTAAAACATGGAGGTTCCTGAGCAGAATAATGGGTGACAAGATGGTCATGGTGGCAACAACTATGGACCTAAAGTTTAATATCACCAAAGTACATGTTTATTATACGGCTTGTTTATAAAGATGTTTTGTCTTTCCAGTTGGAGCAAAAGTATACAACTGATTTGGGGATCCCACTCTAGAATACGCGACATATAACTGCCTGTTGGAGAAACATAAAGATTCTAAGTTAATACTAGTGCACTTGATTGACTGGCCCTGTTCCTTGTTCATAATGATACTGAATGCCAGCCTGACCGGGAACTGTAGGCGCTTGAAACTAAATGGCATGTCTGTCGGAATGGTGAAATACGCGGGATGAATACATCTTCTCCTTTCCCTTCCCGGTCAACACTGTCGCTTCAATTACGTTGAGCAGCAATTTTTTAATGCACAGCCGTGTGCCATTACACATCCTAGATGGGTTGAGATTGCGAAGCAGCATGATGGATAACCCAACATTCATTCAAAGGTGATGTGGTGGCATTCCTGAGGGGTCTAGTCAGTTGAGGAATTCTGTTGGATATTTGCTGCTTTGTCAGCATTCCGCCACTGTATCGATTGAGTTGTACTCTGAAACTGTGCCCGGAAGCATATCCTAAATCTGATTATTAATAGTAACAATTTGGAAACTGCTGGAATACTACCTGCCTTCACCTTCGCCTCTCAGGACCATTCGCCTCCATATGCCTCGCCTTTGCCTCCCATATGCCAACGCTTCGTCAAGTCACAAACCCACAAACAAATCTTTTGTGACTTTTATATAAATAGATGGCTCCATTAATTCAATCTCCTCCTACTTTTCTGTCTTGGCAGAGACAGCACTTCATCTTCAATGTATTGCACAGCATAATCCTGATTGAGTTTAGAACTAGCTAAGTGGGCATATATGAGATAGTTTAGTTTTACCATGGTGTATATACACCTTGTCTCATTTGTCTGCTTACTGAATTCTTCCAGATGGATAAACTAAGTTTGCCGACAAAGGCACAGAACCCTCAATGAATTAATATATGTAGCTGTGCATATATGTACAGGATTTATAAAGCAATGTTTGGCGCAATGTCCTTTCAAGACAGGGTCTTCTGGTCCTTCATGAAGTGTGGGATGGAGGATGGCGATGGCTGGTATTATCTGTATTATCTGGTATTATCTGCATTTGTCACTTGTTCAAGAGACATGTAGGGTAATTCATAGAATCCAGCGCACAAGTAGCGCACGCGGCTGGCGCACAGCGTGCGCCTGCGATAGTCTGCGCCAGCCGCGTGCGCCAAAACCGAATCCGGCGCACAGCGTATTCATGGATTTTAGCTTCCCCAGGCAGCCGTGGTGCACAGTGGCGCAGCGACTCGCTGCAGCGCCAGTTACGCCCCCAGGAACGCCCCTTGCGCTGGGAAATCTCATAAAAATCACAAACCAGCGCAAGGGGCTGCGCTAACACTGGACCATCACGGCAAGCGGCCCATGCGATTTTCAAGGGTGCGCGGGAAGTTTCACACGTCAAATCCCAGGCTACGTCCATTTCAGGGGTGCGCGGGAAGTTCCACACGCGAATAGCCTGGCCGCGTGTATTTCAGGGGTGCGTGGGAAGTCCCACACGCGAATAGCCTGGGCGCGTGTATTTCAGGGGTGCGCGGGAAGTCCCACACGCGATTACAGCAGGGTACGTGTATTTCAGGGGTGCGCGGGAAGTTCCACACGCGAATAGCCTGTCCGCGTGTATTTCAGGGGTGCGCGGGAAGTCCCACACGCGATTACAGCAGGTTACTTGTATTTCAGGGGTGCGCGGGAAGTTCCACACGCGAATAGCCTGGGCGCGTGTATTTCAGGGGTGCGCGGGAATTTCCACACGCGAATAGCCTGGGCGCGTGTATTTCAGGGGTGCGCGGGAATTATCACACGCGAATAGCCTGTGCGCGTGTATTTCAGGGGTGCGCGGGAATTTCCACACGCGAATAGGCTGGGCGCGTGTATTACAGGGGTGCGCGGGAAGTTTTACACGCGACTTCAGCAGGGTACGTGTATTTCAGGGGTGCGTGGGAATTCTCACACGCGAATTGGCTTGGTACGTGTATTACAGGGGTGCGTGGGAAGTTACACACGCGATTAGGCTGGGTGGGCCCTCACAGGTGTACCCTGTACACCCTCCACGGCCCCTGCAGGCAGCCCACAAAACAGGGGACTACCCTGCACACCTGATCATGTCCCCCTGCACCCCCATCCACCAGGGGCACCCTCCACCAGGCCCCCACCCATGTCTCCCACCACCCCCACCCCCCATCCACCAGGGGCACCCTCCACCAGGCCCCCACCCATGTCTCCCACCCCCCCCACCCACCAGCACTGTGGGGCACGTGGCCAGCAGGCAGTCAGGCAGCAGCAGATGGCAGGTGGGAGCGTGCTCAGGGCTCTGGGGGACTGTAATTTTGCCTCCTGGCCAGGAGCGTGGTCTTTCGTGTTTGAACGCGTGGACAGCCTGATAGGGAGTGAATCTGCACGTGAAAACCCCACACTCAGCGAATCGCGCGAAAACCCGTCACCAGCATATGTGCGTCTATAGTTACCTGCACGTGCAGTGTCAAAGCGTGTGATTGGTGAAAATGGATCTACACGCAGGAGTGACAAAGCGTGTGATTGGTGAAAATGGATCTACACGCAGGAGTGACAAAGCGTGTGATTGGTGAAAAGTGAGCTACACGCAGGAGTGTCAAAGCGTGTGATTGGTGAAAAAGGATCCACACGCAGAAGTGACAAAGCGTGTGATTGGTGAACATGGGCCAAGCACGTACACGCCGTAAGTGACGCTGTACGTGTGGGCCTGTATATAAGGTAGTGTTGAACACCATTTCCTTGTACGTGCTTTTCGTGGAGAGCGAGTGGGTGAATTCTGTACTTCTTGTCGTTTCACACGCGATTTACTTCACGGCGTTTCCAGTTCGTACTCCCTGTTACCTCTGACAGCTTTTTCTCTTTTTCCTCTTGTACTGGTTTACCTGGGCCTGTTCCCTCAAACAGTGTCCCCTTCTACTGTTGTCCTGTCTCCTCAGACAGCGTACACATCTTCTTTTGGCGGGGGTGTTGCCAACCAAACGCGCTCATTTTTCACGCTCTTTTACCTGGCAGACGGTGAGTCACGCACGTATCTAACTTCTGTGCTTGCCCCGTGTGTAGCCTACCCCTTCAGAGGTCATTCTAGGCTGCGTGTGACACGCATACGTTCATTGTGTTACTGGATGCCACAGCGTAGTGCAGGGTTTTCCATCAGCACACGTGGTCTAGGAGGGGTATTGTGCACGTTCCTTAACTTTTCTGGGGTGCCTGTGCGTTGCGTGACCCGTCATCTTTCCCCAGGGGTGTCATATAGCCTTGCCACTGCACTAGGGTACGAATACCATCTGGTACCCAACCCCTTTGACACCCAATTGCCCAGGACAATTGTGCACACCGACTCCCATACGCACAATAACATCAGTGCCATGGTTGGGAGGCGTGCAAGCCGTAAGGGTGGCAAAGGTGGCCGAGCCACACGTGGTGGCCGTGGAGGATCCACTAGGGGACGTGGTTGTGACTTGCAGGGTGCCCCTGTCCCCCCCAGTCTGGAGGACCAGTCAGGGACACCCATGCCCCCCCCCCCAGTTGAGGGTCATGTGGCTGATACCAACCCTGATCAGCCCTTGTTGGACCAGCCCATTGTGGCAGCAGACCTGTCCGAGGGTGATCCCATCGCTGACATCCAGGTCAGCAGGTCCACTGCACGTGCACCGGTGCACATTGGTGTCATCAGGGCACGCGCATCTATGCCAGATAGGTCATCTGCTGGCCCCCGTAGCCAGGGTGTGGCTCCATCCACCCCACCTCTCATACACCCTGCCAAGACTGTGTCGGTCCTAGTTCATGCACCTCAGATCAGGCCTGACCCCATCCCACTACCCCACTACCCCCAATGCCTGCACCTACTCCCATGCTGAGTGTGCAATCCCACACACCCAGTACTGAGTCCACCACGGCTCCTGCCCCTAGTGTCCACAGCGGCGTAGGACACTCTGGATCCCCACCCCCTTCCAAGCGCAAGAGGAAGAGTGCACGTCCGGCACAGGCTGATTCCCCAGGCACGGCTGCACAGTCCGGCCCATCAAGGAAGCCAAGCTTCACAGACGCCAAACTGAATGCACTTGTTCAGTATGTGTCAGATCATGATAGGGAAATGGTCATCGTTGCAGGGTCCAAGACCACACATGCCAGACGCCAGGCACACTGGCAGACCATTGCTGACAGAATAAGTGCCCTTGGAGTAGTGAGGCGCACAGCTAGTGATTGCCAGAAGCGCTGGAATGACCTTAAGCGCAGGGCAAAGGATAAGCTGGCCTCAAGTCATGCCGCAACCTTGGTGACTGGAGGTGGGTCCCCAGCACAGGAAATAGAACTCACACCACACGAGTCCGTAGCTGGATCCTACGTCACCGAGGGACAACTCCAAGGTGTGGGAGATCTCCCTGATTACGAGGCATCATCCGGTGAGTGCACATGCATGTGTGTATTATCCATGTGCATGGTGTGTGTGTGAAGCATTCATGTTGGGTGCCTGTCAAGGGGGTGTGTGGCAGAGTAGATAGTGGCACCCATGTGCCTCATCCAGTATGTTCAGTGCAACACCATCTGCCCACAGCACTATCCCAACTGGCAACAGTGCACATATGGCCCTACACCATGGAAGTTGCCCTTGAATTGTCATTTTGTCACTACATTGTTGCTCATACTCCCCTGTCTATTCATCTGATGTCTTACATACCATTCCTATACTTTCCCCCAGCCAATCAAGTTTCATCTTCACATGCCTGACATGCAATGATACCACATGCTAATGCGTCCTCTGTATATAAATGCCTACCAACATGCTGTCATACTGTGGATGTTGCCTTGACATCCACCTCCTACCTGTGTGCTTTGGTACCGTCTGGTTTCGAGCCCCATTCCCTCACACTCCATGCTGCTCTTCATGGTCTATCTTCCCTGACTTCTACAGTTCAGACCATCGTGCCCTACTCACAACACCTGCTTGCTAACAGTCAAATGAGGGCACCCTGCCCTCCAATGCGACCCACCCTATTGCTGACAAGTGCATCTGAGCCTACTCAAAGCCAACTCTCACTGACATCTGCTCATACATGCCTTTGCCTGTCCCATAGACCCTTCACATGGTCCCTGTCCTCTCTCCTTGCTCCTCTTCCACCATCAATGGTGGGACCCGTTTGGGTGTACTCCTGGCCTCCTTCCAACCCTCAGAGGCCACAATTGATGTGCATGGTAATGGGAGCATCTCAGTCCAAGGCCCTTAGGCCAACCTCATTCTCCTTGAGAAATGCTAGCCACATCTCATCAACTTCCTTACCTCTCCTGCTGTCCCCCCTCCTCTCTCCTCATCAATCCTGCACTGCCTCCCTGCACCCTCCCATGATCCTTCTCCGCCTCCCACTCCAACTCCTACACATGCTGCACCTCTGATCTCTAGCACTCCCCGTAAGTCCTCCAAGGCTGTCAACCTCCTCCACAATTACACTCCTTTCACTGCGGCTGCATCAGGCATTCCTCCGATATCTGTCACTTACATGAGGTTATGCACCTTGACATCCTTGGTCTCATGGAAACATGTCTGATGGCCAGCTCTGTCTGCATCCTTCACACACTCCTACCTGATGTTCAGGAGACCCTCTCCTTTGCCCGCCACTACTGTGCAGGGGGGGTGTGCCCTTGGCTTCCCTGAGGGTATTCCTGCCACTGTCACTCCTACTTAGACCTACTCCACTCTGGAATGGCTTGTGTGACGTCTCTCTCTACCACACCTTGACATTCACAAACTGTGCGTACTGTGTCTGGGAAAACTGGTCAAATGTACTACTTCCTTTCTGAGTGTCCTCACCTCTCCTCCTCACTCATGTCCCCAGACACAGAAATCCTCTTCCTTGTTGCTGTACGCATCCACCTGCATGCTTGTTGACCCCCCCACGTGACCTTTCTGTGACCTCAGCAACTCCCTCTCACCCTCTAGACTCCCGTCTGTCCCTACTCATTCTGCAGGGCACACTCTTGATGCTCTGATCTCATCTGACTTTCCCCTCTCCGTCCATCTCTGCACTCCTCTCTCCTGGAGTGATCACATTCTCCTCTCCTCCCAGCTCACCCTCACCACACCACAGGCAAAGCCACCCTCACCACTGTCACACACCTTCTTGGTATTCCAACCCATGAAGTGTGTGTCAGTCGAGGCTCATGCTGCCAAAATCTCCCCCCCATCCAGCTCCCCCTTAGGCTCACTCCCATCCTGACAGGGCCCACTCCATGCTCCACTCTATGTCAGGTACACTGGATGTCTTTGCCACGGTCATGACCACCTGTCTGAAGCCCCATGCCAATGCAGAGTCCTGGCATGACTCGGATCATGTGAACCCAGACCACAGGTGCCGGGTGGCAGAGAGGGAATGTCCTGCATCATGCTCATCCTCTGGCAAACTGGCCTGCCACATGCTCCAAAGGCAATAGCGCCTCACCCTTCTCACCAAGATGAGATCCCCAATCCAAGGGCACATATCTGCGGCATGTGACAACTCTGCAGGACAGATAGAAATCTGCAAGGACCTTGCCGAGCCAGATGCAGTGTGTACCTCCCCTGTCCCCTCCGAGCCCACAGCACTGCATGATTGTCTCTGTACCCCTATAGGCCACCCCCCACAGCACTTGTCTGCGCCTAACACCATCTGCCCTTGACGTTAAGTCCTACTTACCTTGTACAGCACTTCCAGCCGCCACTTCCCCTTGCACATCATTGTGCCACCCACCCCTGCACTTGCGTGACATGAATGACACCAGCACCAGTAGGATTGTTGACTGGCATCCCCTACTGCCCCACCACCCCTCAGTGCTCCGCTGTACCTTCATACATTTCTGGACCGGTGCTTCACGAATGCTATATGATTCCTTAACAGGTGATGGGGAGGTGGAATCTCATTGTTTACTGCATTTTGTTGATGTAGACAAGGCACTGTGCATCGTGGCCAATTTGGACTAGCAGATCCATGTACAACATGTCAACTTATTGATGTGATGATGCAATGTCAGGACCAGAGTGGTAGAAATCCTAAAAAGTTGCCCTCCTCTCCCTCTTCACTTGGTGGCTATGTCACATGCCATGTGTGTGATGGCATGTGCCTTTGACATGGCAATCACCGGCCAATGTGTGATGGCAGTGCTAGGCAGCATGGTGAGCAGGCGTTGCTCTCCAATCTGTACATTGTATGCCCTGAGCCTCCCCTACAGACCCAGTGATGGTGAATGCATAGGAGGTCTCCCAGTCATGTGGGACATGTGTCGTAGAACTACTGCCTCTGTTGTTCATCAGTCCTTGTTGCATGCCATGGTGCTAATGCCTGTTTCCATTTTTCTCTTTCATGTCTTTGCAGGGGACGAAGCACTTGTTGATGCTGGGGATGTGGTGGTTGAGCCGTCCCAGGAGGGCAACCCGGGCCGACCTTCCACAAGTGAGGGACGTGGTGTGTTTGTGGGTGAAAACCCACAAGTGCTGCAGGTCGTGCTGTCGAGGGGTGTCTCTGGGGGTTCCTCCCCCGAGCAGTATTCAGGTGTAGACTCGGAGGATGACACCTATGTGCAGTCGCAGGTGAGTGTTCTTGGGAGAGAATCTCCTCTGTCCGACCCACCTGCAGCCGGGCCATTGCCCTCAATGGGGATGTCAGTGTCGGCAGCTCAGCCTCCGGTGGTTACGGATGCAGGGCCACACCACACAATCTCTGATCCTGTTCCTGGGGCTGCAGATCAGAGAGGGAATGCAGTCCTGCAGCCTGAGGCCTTGCCGGCACAGCAAGGCGCAGTCCGCCTTGCCCCAGGCAGGTGTGGTGCCCGTCAACGTGGTGGCCGTATGCCACCTGGCAATACCGCTTGGGAGCAATCCATCTACGGTATGGCCAACCAACAGGCAGCATCATCCGAGATGATTGCACAGGCCATGGATAGGGTGGCCACTTCCATTGTCCCCCCAGAAAGGCTGATGGAGCGACTGGAGCAGGCTACAGAGTCCATCAGCCAGGCACACAGGGAGGATATGTTGGCGTCCAACAAGGACAGGCGGGCGGCACTGGTGACTCTGCGGGAATCACTTTCCATGGAGTCCCAGCGCCACAGGGAAGGCCTGAGGGAAGAATTCCGTCACCTCAGGTCGACCCTGTTAGAGCTTGAGGCTTCATCCCATAGAAGGACAGAGGAGCAGCTGGAGCGTCTGACACGGACGCTCTCGGCCGAGATGCAGGCAACTCGTGCGGAGGTCAGGTCATCCCGGGAGTTACTGCATGGGGACCTCCGCATGATTATAACCCAGAACCAGAACTACCAGACCCGCCTGCTTGCAGCCATGGAGGAGCAAACTCGTGCTTTGCGTGGGCTGCCTCCCATTGTCACACCATCTTCTGAGGCAGCTCCCCCACCTCCTGAGTCAGCTGCAGGGTCTGGCCAGAGCGATAGCGACTCATCTCCCACAACAGAGTAGCCGTGTGGGCCACGAGCCTATGGGGTGTTTTAGTTTCCCATGATCCACACAGGTGGATTGTGGCGTGCATCCTGTCCTCGGACCTCATAGGTGCCCCCCCCCCCCGCCGGCCCTTTCATGGCCATTTTTTCTCAATTTTCTTTTTTCTTTTCCAAGAGTGTTGCCTTGTGTGGGTACCTGGGCATACACTGTATTGTGGCTGGGCACATGCAGGCTTGTCCTGAGTTTGGTTTAGATGCTTGGGTAGCAGACATCCACACCCCTCCTGCTTCCGTTTACATGGGCTTGCAAAGGGTGTGCCCAAGTGACAGCAAATTACACGGTGACATTGGACTCCCATGAGCTGTTGGCCAGTCCATAGTCAATACTGTGTAGACATTCATAGTGTACATTGTTGTTGCACCTAACTATGCATGATGGTTTGATATGTGCCTCTACTTACATATGTTGCTCATGTTTTGCAGGTATTTCACACAGTTCTTCACACGGGCATACTCTCTGGAGTCAGACTACATGTCGGTAGATGTGCACTGACACTTTTGCGTGGCGCCATCACTGTACATCTGGACGGTGAGGACATACCAGCAGAATCAGGTAATGAGACTACCATTGATTACATGCATTGTGTCTTGTTTGGGTGGGCTTCAAGGTGGGTTGGTGTGTAATTTGATAGAAATTACTCTTACACAGGTGTGTAGTAGTGGCTCCTGCGCGGTTAGCTGTTCAAGTGCGGCTATGTTCCATTTGGGGCACTGCTATTTGTGACACCGGTGTCATGTTGTGATGGCCAGTTTGTTTGCTCTCACATACCATGACATGGTGTCCTCAGTGGCGGGACTGTGAAGGGAATGGGTGACATGGCAATGTTGTCATGTAGTGAATCGCCTGTGGCAATGCATATTTGATTGATGGAGTTGTGTCTTCTCGTTGTGATGCATTGCTGGTGTATGTGTAGGTAGGGGTGCACACATAGTGACACTTCCATGTTAACAATCTCAGGCTGATGTGTATCTGACAGTTTATTGTCGAGTAATTTTGTGACATTGTCAGGTAGTGTCATCATTGATTGTCAGATGGTATGTGCCAGAGCAGTGTGCACTAGCCAGCACTGTGATTCCTAGGTGAAGAAGTTGGCCACCAGTTGCGTACGGGCTGCCACCCCCCGTGCCCTTTCCCCTCCCATGCGCAGCGGGCGTGCATGTGGTTGTGGATGTGGGGGCACCACCATGTCCACGGGCAGGCCCCGGCGTGTTGCAACGTTGTGCAGGACACATGCTGCCACTATGATCCTGCACACTATTCGGGGAGCATATAACAGCTGCCCGCCAGAACGGTCAAGGGAGCGAAAGCGTGACTTCAGCACTCCGAATGTGCGCTCCACTATGCCCCGTGTTGCAATGTGGGCTGTGTTGTACCTTACCTCGGGTGGCGTGGTGGGGTTCCGGATTGGGGTCATCATGTGGGGGCTGATAGGGTAGGCACTGTCCCCTGCGGAGGTGGTGATGGGTATCATTAGTGGTGTTGTGTCATGACCCAGTATCTGACATGCATGCATGTGCAGTGGCATTCATGCTCACCAAGCAGCCATGTATCTCCATGCTGGCCAGCCTCCAGGTCCCGGCATAGTGTAGACATTCTGTAGATGAAGCTGTCGTGGGTGGACCCGGGATAGTTGGCATATACTGATGTGATTATTCCCTTGGCATTGCATACAACTTGCACGTTGATGGAATGCCAGTGCTTGCGGTTTCTATAGATGTGCTCTGTTGCCCTGGGTGGACGTAGAGCCACATGTGTGCAGTCAATTGCACCAAGCACTTTGGGGAATTGAGCCACACCATAGAATTCCTGGATGCACGTCCGCCTTTCTGCATGAGTCCTGGGGAGATATATGTGCCTGCGGACTGATGGCCGTGCAGTGATGATGTTCAAGACCTGGTGTAGGCAGCGTGACTGCGTGGCCTGTGACACACCACCCACTATGGCACTTGTCCGCTGAAAGGATCCAGTGGCCAAGAAGTGCAGTACATTCAGGACCTTCTGCAGGGGGCTGAGTGCTTGGGAGCACAGGGTGGGTGATGTGAGGTCATCCTCCCACTCACTGACCAGGTCCAGTATGATGTGTGCTGGAAACCTGTACCTCCCATACACCTGGTCATCAGGCATCCCGAATAGGCTGGTTCTGGGTGTGAATATTCTGGCCCTGACTCTCCTCCTCCTCCTCCTTTGGTAGCCCACTGCCACTGCTGCTAGGAACGGTATGTTCATCCTGGCATCTGGCTTGTTTATTGATAAGTGCGCAAATTAATGCCTTGCGCTTGTTCTAGGCGAGCGTGTGACCCTCGCACCCCTGGAATCTAGTTCCCACTCCAATAGCGTGTGGAAATTCCCACGCAGCAGGCATACAGGTGCGCTGACGTACTTGCGTGTGTAAGTGCCGCGCACCCCTGTAATACACGTACATAGGCCAATCACGTGTACGCGCACTTTTGGCCAATTACACGCGATGTAATACACGTACATTGGCCAATCGCGTGTACGCGCACTTTTGGCCAATTACACGCGATGTAATACACGTACATTGGCCAATCGCGTGTACGCGCACTTTTGGCCAATTACACGCGATGTAATACACGTACATTGGCCAATCGCGTGTACGCGCACTTTTGGCCAATTACACGCGATGACACTCTGACGTGCAGTATTTCCACGTGTGCTCCGTCATCACGTGCTGAGTGGGGAACGCCCGTGCGGATCACGTCAGACGCGCTTACGCGGTGAGGGACTCTGGTCCAATAGAATCGCGTATGCGTGCTGATGCACTTACGCGCTAAGGCCCTTTCCTCGGATTTCACGCTGACGTGCAGGAATTTCACGTGCCAAATCACTCCGTATCAAGCTGGCCACCCGAAAACACACGGAACACCACGCTCCTGCCCAGAAGGCCGAGTTACTGCCCCCCCAGTGCCCTGAGCAGCCTCCCACGTGCTATCTGCTGCTGCCTGCCTGCCTGCCTGCCTGCTGCCACCGTGCCCTGCCATTTGGTGCCTGCACATCAGCCATCTGCAGGGGTCCAGTTGCTGTGTCCACCCCTGCTGGAACTGAAGACTCCCAACTGGGATTACATCGCTCCACAGCCCAGCCCCAGGACCCAGTTGCCCACCCACACCTGCCTCTGGGGTTGCCATGTCGGGCACTTCGACATCTGGCACCAGTGGCAACCCCAGGCCAGAGGGGCAGAGGGGCACCAGCTTCACTGCCACCGAAGTTGGTGTCCTGGTGGAGCATGTCCTGGGGCAGTATGATGCCCTCTTTGGATCGTCCCGCGCCAGCAAGGAAGGACGGGAGAGGATCTGGGCCGACTGTGTGGTTGCCATCAACGCGGAGGGGGTGGCAACCCGCAACGTCCAGAAGATCAAGAAGCGCTGGGAGGACTTGAGGTCCAGGACCCTTGTGAAGGCCCGGCGCCTCGTGGAGGGGGGCCGGGGCCGCATGAGTTCCATCCAGAAGAGGGTCCTGGAACGCGTACGCCCAGCGCTCCACGCCCAGGTCCTTGAGAGGGAGGCCCGTCTGGAGTTGAGCGGTAAGTGTGCAAGCATTACTGTGTGAGACAGGGCATGTTGCGGTGTGCTGGTTCTATGATACTTGCCTGTATGTGTGCCATGGGCCATGTATGCATGTATGTGTGCAGGGACATCATGGTAATGCATGTGCGACCAGTGATGTGTGACCCACATGGTTGTTGCATGTGTTGAAATGTGGCATGGGGAGCCCTATGCAGATTTAGGACATGAGAGCATGCCAGTCCCTGTACCTGGACATGGATGGGGGTGAAGGATGGGTGCTGATGCCAGGTACATATATGGTAGCCATGTCTGTGTGCCTGACCTGCGTGTCTGTGACTTGTGCATGCCATGGATGCATGACACATGTGTGTGACAATGCACAGATTCTGTGACGCACCCAACTAACCCTTGTTTCGCCTGTGTTCGTTGTGTTTGGGGCCAGATGGATGTGACTGAGGTGAAGTGTGTGCATGTGATATGCATGAGCCATGATGCATGTGAGTCACATATCATTGAATGTTTCAAGAGTCAATTGGACATGCATGGAAATGTGCATGGCATGCACCATGCCTGTTACTGTGTGTGTTTTGCCTGGACTGACCCATGTGTTGTGGAGGGACATGATGGAAGTGTACTTTGACAGGGGTGCTCATCTGCTATTGCTTCCTGTCTAGGGGACCATTTTACAGTAGCCTGATGCTTGTGTCCTTTGTCTCCCTCTACGCAGCGGCTAGTGAAGAAGAGGGCGGAGACGGCGCTGTGGAGCAAGGCGACGGGGATGCCCCCACGGCTGCAGCGGAAGGGGTGGGTGAGCCCCCACAGGGGCCTGCTACGGCGGGAGACGGTGAGGAGCCATCCAGGTTGGTGGTTTGCACAGAGGAGGAGGAGGCCGACACTGGTGCACACATGGGGCCTGGTGGGAGCATCCCTGCTGGTGCAAGTGGTGCAGTCCAGGGCCAGGGGCAGGAGGCAGCACAGGTCACCGTGGAGGTGCCTGTGCATGTCGCTGTCCCTGACCCTGTGAGTGCACCACCATGCACCAGCAGGGATGCCCCGTCCCAGGCCCGTCCGCAGGTAGTGGGGATGTCCATGTCAACTGACTCCCCTCCACCTGCGGCCGTGGGAACCCCTGGCCGCGTGGAGCAGGTCCTGATTGGGGTCGCGATGCGCACGGCTGTGATTCGTGATGACGTGCGTGCTTCCCGGGAGGAGCACGCACGTCATCACGAAGTGCACCGTGCCGACGTGGCCCAATTGGGATCGGCCATGTTCGGGGGGTTCCTGCATGTGTTGGCCAATCTGACGGCCCTCTCCTCCTCTGTGCAGGCTATCCAACTGTCGTTCTCCTTGCCGTCTTCCGGCCCAGATGCCACCATGGCCCCCTGTGGACCTGCCCCGACAAATGCAGCCAGCTCGGTGGGGATCCCATCCCTGCCACAGTTGGGAGTCGGAGGTCCAGCAGGGGTGGACGACACAGCAAGTGGACCCCAGCAGATGGAAGATGTGCCGGCATCATCGGGCAGGGCACGTGCACGACGGCGTCGGTGGTTACCATCAGCCTGGATGCCGTCGTGCTGGCAGAGGCAGTGGCGTCGGAGGCAGCAGCGGGCTCGACGTGGGAGGCATCATGGCTCAGGGCCATCAAGATCAGAGGGGCAGGCATCGGCCGGAGGGCAGGGCAACCCTGGCATGGCGATGTGTTCCGTGTGGGAGGAGTTTGGCCAGCG
Organism: Ambystoma mexicanum; assembly: GCF_040938575.1. Taxonomy (NCBI): domain Eukaryota; kingdom Metazoa; phylum Chordata; class Amphibia; order Caudata; family Ambystomatidae; genus Ambystoma; species Ambystoma mexicanum. Next base: position 890,662,097 of record NC_090941.1, read on the forward strand.
GATAGGTGCGGAGCGGCAGCGGGCGGAAGAGGAGCGGCTCGCCATGGCCAGGGCGGAGATCTCCATGCATCGGGCATTGAGGCGGGCTGAGTGCCTCGAGGAGGCTCGCAGGGATTTTGGTGAGCACATGGGGTTGTCCCTGCGAGACCTCGGGGCCAGGACAGAGTCCCGCCTCCAGGACATTGACATGGAGTTCGAGGATGCCCTGGCCAGCATCACCAAGTGAGCCGCAGGACTAGCCCGCTGCCTTTGTATATAGTTTTTTAGTTAGTTAGTGCTAGGTTTCCTTTATTTATTTTTATTATTTTGGACCGCTCGGACAATGGCCACTTTTTTGTACATATTTATTTTATTAGTTAGTATTAGGTTTCATTTGTGCTGTTGGGCTCATGGACCCTGGAACATTCCTGTATATATTGTTATATTTTGGGAGATACATTTTTTAATTTTTTTATTGTTTACACCATGACGTAATGGTTTTTCTTTGATTTCCTACTACATGGTTTTGCTTTGGACAAATTATATTGATTTTTTAATCCTTTGTTTTTTGGTTTATCATTTTTGTTCTCGGACATGGACCTTTTATTTACTTTGCCACATAGTTGTATGTTTTATTGGTTTACTTGATTTGTGTTTTTAATACATTTTTATATTATCTTACACTTGTGTTATTTTCTCTTTGGTTTCTTACATGTCATGATATGGGTTTTGACATTCACTTGCACCCATTGTGTATGTGTGTGTGACAGACATGTGTTCTTTTGCATACTTGCCTTTGGGGTTGTGTCATGTGATTGCATTCACTATGTGGGTGCATGCAATCCTTGCCTGGGTGTTTGTGCTGGGTATGCTGGCCATTACTGCCATGATTGTGTATCGTCAGGACCTGGGGCCAGGGGGACATGGGTGGGGGCCTGCTGGCAGGTTCCCCACAGTGCTGGGGGTGGTGGGAGACATGGGTGGGGGCCTGGTGGAGGGTGTCCCTGGTGGATGGGGGGTGGGGGTGGTGGGAGACATGGGTTGGACATGGGTGGGGGCCTGCTGGCAGGTTCCCCACAGTGCTGGGGGTGGTGGGAGACATGGGTGGGGGCCTGGTGGAGGGTGTCCCTGGTGGATGGGGGGTGGGGGTGGTGGGAGACATGGGTTGGACATGGGTGGGGGCCTGATGGCAGGTTCCCCACAGTGCTGGGGGTGGGGGTGGTGGGAGACATGGGTTGGACATGGGTGGGGGCCTGCTGGCAGGTTCCCCACAGTGCTGGGGGTGGGGGTGGTGGGAGACATGGGTTGGACATGGGTGGGGGCCTGCTGGCAGGTTCCCCACAGTGCTGGGGGTGGGGGTGGTGGGAGACATGGGTTGGACATGGGTGGGGGCCTGGTGGAGGGTGTCCCTGGTGGATGGGGGGTGGGGGTGGTGGGAGACATGAGCAGGTGTGCAGGGTAGTTCCCTGTGGTGTGTGCTGCCTGCAGGGGCCGTGGAGGGTGTACAGGTAATGCCTGGGAGCACACAGCCATATCGCGTGTGGAACTTCCCGCGCACCCCTGAAATCCACGTACCCGGCCATATCGCGTGTGGAACTTCCCGCGCACCCCTGCAATCCACGTACCCTGCCATATCGCGTGTGGTACTTCCCGCGCACCCCTGAAATCCACGTACCCTGACTAATCGCGTGTGGAACTTCCCGCGCACCCCTGCAATCCACGTACCCGGCCATATCGCGTGTGGAACTTCCCGCGCACCCCTGAAATCCACGTACCCGGCCATATCGCGTGTGGAACTCCCCGCGCACCCCTGAAATCAACGTACCCGGCCATATCGCGTGTGGAACTTCCCGCGCACCCCTGCAATCCACGTACCCGGCCATATCGCGTGTGGAACTTCCCGCGCACCCCTGAAATCCACGTACCCGGCCATATCGCGTGTGGTACTTCCCGCGCACCCCTGAAATCCACGTACCCGGCCATATCGCGTGTGGTACTTCCCGCGCACCCCTGAAATCCACGTACCCTGACTAATCGCGTGTGGAACTTCCCGCGCACCCCTGCAATCCACGTACCCGGCCATGTCGCGTGTGGAACTTCCCGCGCACCCCTGAAATCCACGTACCCGGCCATATCGCGTATGGAACTTCCCGCGCACCCCTGAAATCCACGTACCCTGACTAATCGCGTGTGGAACTTCCCGCGCACCCCTGGAATCCACGTACCCGGACGTATCGCGTGTGCAACTTCCCGCGCACCCCTGCAATCCACGTACCCTGACTAATCGCGTGTGGAACTTCCCGCGCACCCCTGAAATCCACGTACCCGGCCATATCGCGTGTGCAACTTCCCGCGCACCCCTGCAATCCACGTACCCTGACTAATCGCGTGTGGAACTTCCCGCGCACCCCTGAAATCCACGTACCCGGCCATATCGCGTGTGCAACTTCCCGCGCACCCCTGCAATCCACGTACCCTGACTAATCGCATGTGGAACTTCCCGCGCACCCCTGAAATCCACGTACCCGGCCATATCGCGTGTGGAACTTCCCGCGCACCCCTGCAATCCACGTACCCGGCCATATCGCGTGTGGAACTTCCCGCGCACCCCTGAAATCCACGTACCCGGCCATATCGCGTGTGGAACTTCCCGCGCACCCCTGAAATCAACGTACCCGGCCATATCGCGTGTGGAACTTCCCGCGCACCCCTGCAATCCACGTACCCGGCCATATCGCGTGTGGAACTTCCCGCGCACCCCTGAAATCCACGTACCCGGCCATATCGCGTGTGGTACTTCCCGCGCACCCCTGAAATCCACGTACCCGGCCATATCGCGTGTGGTACTTCCCGCGCACCCCTGAAATCCACGTACCCTGACTAATCGCGTGTGGAACTTCCCGCGCACCCCTGCAATCCACGTACCCGGCCATGTCGCGTGTGGAACTTCCCGCGCACCCCTGCAATCCACGTACCCGGCCATGTCGCGTGTGGAACTTCCCGCGCACCCCTGAAATCCACATACCCGGCCATATCGCGTGTGGAACTTCCCGCGCACCCCTGAAATCCACGTACCCTGACTAATCGCGTGTGGAACTTCCCGCGCACCCCTGAAATCCACGTACCCGGCCATATCGCGTGTGCAACTTCCCGCGCACCCCTGAAATCCACGTACCCGGCCATATCGCGTGTGCAACTTCCCGCGCACCCCGGTATACACGCACACGTTTATTTTTTCTCTCAGCGCGTGTCTGTGTTTGTGGGTACCCCTTTGTACGTCATTTGTCCTGGAGGGCCACAGTATTGGACATTGATCATGTCTGTATATAGGTGCTATTTGTTGGCGCACCTTTTAGCGCACATTTCTTGCAGGCGCAGAGACGCTACCGCCTGCTTTCTTGTGGCGGTCGTGTTTGTGCCTGTTTGTGCCTGTGCGCTGCTTTGAGCGTGCGCTTTTTTGCCCTATTCTATTCCATGAATACGTGTTGTATGCGAGCGTGTGGGCGTTCCGCGCACTTGCCTCCTAAACTTTCCCCGTGCCGCCCACATTCTTCCCCATTCCGAGTGTTGTGCCCCATTTTATTCCCCATTCCGAGTGTCCCGCCCTGTGTTCCGCCTACTTTAGAGCTGTGCGCTGCGCTCGGAGTGATAGCGCAGTGGCCGTGGCACACGACGTTGGTTGACCTGTGCGCCGGCCTGCGCCGCGCGCTTTTTCAGCGCACGTCCTCTGCTTTTCTTGCGCACGGACTTCCATGAATCGACGTGCGCTGGTTTCCCTGCGCTTTTCGCTTATTTTCGGCGCAGCGCACGTATTGGCCCCTCTGCGCCGGGATTTTCGGCGCACATTTATTCCATGAATCGGCCTGATGGTGTGTAGCAGGGAATCTTCTGTTTCCTTGTCACTTCTCTCTTGCAGTTCTTTGCTTGTAGTCTGGTGATATTGTGATTTCTTTTCTTCCACTAGCCTTCGAAGATGGGGATTTCCTCAGCCATGTCTAGCAATATCCAGGTCCAAAATAATGGTACATGAATGGAGTGTCCTTGCAGTGTTAGACCCTAAACACTGGAATAACCTTCCGCTCGACCTTAACGTCTGTACGAATATATAAATATATGAATAAAGCTTGGCTGTTTATGCCCTGATCCCATCATTTAGCTATTGCACAAGTAAGGAAAATCCCCTGAGACCCTTAACTAGAAAGGGGCCAGGGAGACTGCAAACTCGAAATTGGAGTCTTATTGGAAAGTCCATCATATCTCGCGAGGATAGCTCAGCAGCAACGTGCTCGCCTTGGAAGCAAGACGGCACAGAGTAACACAGGTTTGATCCCCGGGTCCATGCTTAGAAACCTCTGGGTATTAAGTGTTATAAATAACCTATCATATCATACCATCATCCCCCAGCCCCAAAACCCCTGCATGTAACTACCAACACACTGCTCTTCACAATCCTGCAGCCCTCGCACCTTCACCTTATGGCAAAGGTGCTGCACATTTTTGACGAATCAACACTCCATCCACCATCATTTCTGTTCTGTGTATCATCATGAAGAATCTGATGCAGGGCTGCGCCATCACTCTGATACTGAAGACCTGGTGATACAGCAAAACATGTTGTGTTTGTGTCTGCTGGTGGCATTGGAGGGGAGATTATATTTTTAACTATGTTAGATGAATTTGGGGTTTGAGGGAGACAGCAGAGTAGGCCTCCGAGGTGCGTAATGAGCAAGAATTCTGGATCCTGCCGTGACAAATACCTTTTTTCCCTACCGAAGATGGGCCTTGCCCTGACGGGCAGAATTGCCGGTAAGCCACTAAGCAAAGCACCTGAGCTTGGTAGAGTGGGTTTTGAGGCATCTCTCAGCTAGCCAATCAGCATGCTGAGCAAGGATAACATGAGTGCCTGGAGCCTCAAATGTTAAGTACCATTTCTCGGAACCGAAGGTTCCTGCCACCCATCATCCTTAATTGTAGCTTATAGAAATTGGCTGAAGTTTACATACTTCCCTTTCCCTCTCATCTACCAACTCACAGTTGCTTGTGACAGATTGACAGGGGCAGGGTGAGCTAGTGAAATGGGACCTGTATGCAAGAGGCCAGTGAGGGCAGAGTTGTAGGCAGGGACATCATTTGGGGGTCGCCAGAGGTTGCAACTGCGACCTCTGAGGTCTCCCTTGCGACCTCTGTGGACTCCTTTGCGACCTCTAAAAAAAAGTAGAAAAAAAAAGTTTCTTTTTTTTTTTAATGCAAGCTCCTGGGCTGTGTCCAGCACCATGTGGCGCTTTACTTCTGGAGTGGATGGCTTTCTTGTTCAAGCCCCTTAAAAAAAAGAAGAAACGTGGCACATGTCTAACACTTTCAGCACTGAACCTAAATAGGAATACCAAATAATGTGTCTTTCTGGAATTCTATGCAGTAATTGCTAGACTCATTAAGGGTTTATTTCAGGCACACTTCAGGGGGAGAGTCACTGATTTAGTCTGTTCTTAAACGCCTCAACTCAGCCTTTCATCCTTCTGAGGTCGATAAATGAGTAACAACACAGGTTGGGTGATATTGGGTGTATATTTTTTCTATATAGAGCGCTTAGGCGTAAGTGCTATATAATAACACATCATTACCATTTGGTCATGGACGTCTGCTTGCATTCACAGTAATTTGGTAATATGGGCCTATACACACTGATCTTAACGATACATATGGTGATCCATTCTTGTATGAAATGTACATCACATTATAGTGATATCGTAACCATATTTTCGTAGTGTACAATGCTATGTGATGCTACTTTCTGTTTTGTCAACGGGTGAAAGGTCATGTTCCATCTCGTCACGCAATATCACTTCAGGGTGGGGTCTAATGACATCACTTCCTGTGATGTCATCGGGGGTCAAGGGTCGTGTGATGTCACTTCCGCTACCCCTGGTGAAATGACGTCCCTGGTTGTAGGTTGTTTTGCCTTGTACGACTCACTCCCCCATTCCCCTCTAAGCTCTCTGCTTTAGCCCTGTCACACCTTCCCACATCAGTGGCTAACCAGACCCAAAGAGCTGTAGTTTGTCAGGAACAAGGTACTTCCGACCTTCACCCATCAACAAAACAGATTTTGCATCTGCATTTTCCCACTGTCCCACTAATAAACCCCACCCATGTTTATTCCTACAGGGGCAAGCACAGCAAAGTCACTAATAGTGGCTGTCGGGCGCTATACAAGACCACCTATAATATGTCTATCATTCTAAAACAGCAACCAATAAAATAAACAGTGGTTATATTAGCTACAGTGATCAAATGATTTATCTTATTTAAACCAATGTTATGAATCAGGAGATTCACTCATTGTAAAAGATAAAAAGCATTCTGATCATGAAAGTCAATGAATGCTGAGCTTGTCACAAAGTTGGTAATACTTGTGTTCAGGCTAGCATTACCAACCCCTCTCCAAAGCTTTGTCCCTATGTTGTACACTCCATGTTTACAATTATCAGCTGGTATACACAAGACCAAGTGAAGGCAGTGCACTGAGGTGCCAGCAACCCTGGAAAAAATGCCACAGAATCAAAACATTCCTATTGAAAAAAATAGACTTAATCTGGCAAATCATTAAATCAACCTCCCACAGAATTGGCGCCACTGCATGCCAGCACTCACATTTCCCCTCAAGACTGAATTCTCTCCTTTCCCTTCCTCAGACCTCCTAAAAACAAAAGCTTCCCCAAACTGCTTCCTAATCTGATGATATCATCCTTCCCTCCATAATTAACTGATGGGCCTGGCACTCACCACACTCGCTTAGTACCTCCATCAAAGGACATTAGGTCAGTCATCCATGTGAGGCTAATTGGTAGAGTTACATCATTCCCCATAGCGGAACATACATTATCCTGCAATGATTGGGTCCTGCAACTCTTGTCACACCACCCTTGACCACCTCTGTGACGTCACAGTCCAACTCACAATTCCCACATCATAGTGCCAAAACATTAAAACATTTGAGATGACCTGCAGATCTTTATTCATCTGCCGCCAGTGATCGCCATCTGTTTCTCGTGGGAATGCAACTGATCATGACACTGGAGGAGCCTTGAACCATTGACAATTTATTTTTTTAATCCTGCAGCTCAATAACTCTTTGAACCCCTTTGCAGGCTCACATGCGCAAAGGGGCAAATTAAATCCGCCATGGGACATTTTGAAACTGTCAGTAGACCAGTTTCATAAACTAATATGCCGAATTATAAAATGATTGTGCATTCACTGCCTTTCCCCGGCACCCATGAGCTTCACTTCCTGTCCTCCAATGTATCAAAGGCTGTTTATTTCTCACTGTATGATCCTGGGAACGTGTAATTTGCAAGGTGACACAAGTCGTTGTGGCTGCTAAGCAAAATAATAACATGTGAAATTGTTTCTAGTGAAAAGCAAGCTCTGAGTCCTAGTTACAGTGCCTCTGTATAATGTTAAGCCTTGTAGACAGCAACCCAAACTTTATCGCCTATAAGTTATTTGCTTGAAACACAGTTATTTAGGGCATTCTCCAGCCTAGCACACAGAATCGTGTAGCTATCTATGAAGCCCCCTCCCCTTTTTAGTCAGCTAATCCTACAGCTGATAGGTTCAGGCCATTTTACTGCGCTGAACTTGCATTCTTACCACATTATTCCACCATTTTATTGATCCATCAATGACTACCACTTTTATTTCCCCAATTACCACTCTGCTGCTCTTTTTAGTGATCCATACTCTTTTTTAGTCTACTCATGTCACCTCCATCTTCTTCCCAGTCTTTCAATGATCCTTCTATCAGCACACACACCTTCCCATCCTTATCACATGAAATCCAATAGGCATCATAGTTCTCTATAGCTCTGATTTGTACTGTAACCCAGCCAAGTTCATCATGCATTTTGTCACCCGTTGTTAGTTTGTTAATGGGATCATTTTTATCATTTACCCCATCAACATTCAGTAGCAACATACATTTTCCTCTTCTTTTGTTAGAATAGAGTCTCAAAATAGTTTTGCTAATGCAGAAGGTGAAGAGCATGAGGACCAGCGTGGGGACAGTCACTTTAAATACTCCTGAGAGCCAAGTGAGCACCCAGGCAAAAAGGGTGCCCAACCAATTGTTTGATTGCACTCCTTTAGCTTAATTTGTCATTTTCTCTTGGAGAGTCTGTATTTCTTTTATAGCTGCTCTCAATGTTCCATGTGATGCCTCTCCATCGAGCAGTACCGTACAACAGCTGGTCCCTATCTTGGTGCAAAGTCCTCCCTCTATGGCAGTGAGAAGGTCCAACATATACATATTCTGAAGTCTCAAACGTAGTGCCCTCAACTCTTCCTTACCACGTTCAGGACCTATGCTGTTGAATTGGTCAGTTACAGTAACTCATACCTGGTGAGCTGCAGCCTCTTGGCATTAGCTGACATTTGTACTCTTGGTAGCAGCAGTGACATTTAGAAAGTGGTTGCTTTGGAGAATAGTTGAAACTCAGCAGGAATTGCTGCCAGATGTTCTGCACTCTTCTCGGACCAATAGTTGTTTGTTATCCTTTTTCTGTTTAGTACTCCTCTCATTGTTTGCCCCTTGCTTTGCTGCACCACTTGTTCCATCGGCACCATTGACTGCTCCTTTAACAAAAAGCCCCATGTTGTTGTTGTTGTTGCTTTGGGGTGCCACCAGGGCAGGGCTGTGCAGTGTAACAATCGCATATACCCCACTAAAATCAGGAGGAAGCTGGGAGTAGGCCTACGATCCACATGACCACCCCAGGTACATAATGACAACTGTCCCCTACGTCAGAGGTGCACTCCTCATGACCTGGGGACAGCTGGTGTTAGTTCCCAAATGGATGGATCCACTGGACCTGAACACAGTGTAATTGTATAAAGCTCTTTATGCAAACTGGTTGATGAGTTTCACCTATCCAAGTTAATGGATGTACATATTTCCCCCAAATTACTCTCCAGCTATTTTTTTACTTTGGACATAATTTCTTTAATCACACCAACCCTTCAGCACTACACTGCTTTATTCCCCCCTCCCATTCGCCACTGTACCACACTGTCCCTTTTATTTTCATGAATCGTTTTGTGTAACATCAGGGAATGCTATGTCCCCCTTTATCTACACATTGTAGTCGTTTTTGTTCACTAATCATCAGGGCCGTCATGAGCAGGGGCAGGAGGGGCAAACTGTCCCCGGGCCTCATACTTGCAGGGTGCCTAGTGGCACCCTCTCCTAAGTAGAAGGCAACACGGTCCACCCGTATCCTTTATTCACCCGGGGGACTGTGCTGTCTCCTCTCTGCCCCTGCAATGAATTTGCTGGTTGTTGCAAAGCCGTTTGGCTCAGCAACAAACAGCAAAACTATGGGAGACAGCAGGGCTCAGAAGTTAGCTCTGCTTCCTCCCATTATCCAGCGGACAAATTCGGCATGCTGAATGACAAGAATGGGCTCCTATCCTGTCAGTCAGTGTGTTCACGCTGCTCAGTGTTAACACGCTGACTGATAAGAGAGGAGTTCTCTCCTGTCAGACAGCATGAATACGTGTCGGAGTGCTGTGGCTGCCTGGGTGCTTTTGAAGGGTGCATGGAGGTAAGGTAAGTTCTTTTTATTTTTAATTGAATGTGTATATATGTGTATTTAAATTAAATGAGTATGTATATGTGTATGAATGCATGCGTACATCTTGGTGTTTATGTCTGTGTCAATGCTGTGTTTGGTTTTATGTATGCATGCATGTAAGTTGTGTGACTGGTGGATGAATGCATGGGTGAAAGTGTTGAATGTGAGTGTAAGTGCCAGTCCACCCCTAATGCAGACCTCTTAATTAAGGGGTGGGGTTATGGCACCAGAGGTGAACATAGGCTAACATTTTGGGGGACTGAGAGGGGAGGCAGGGGTGTGACTAACACTTCAAATGTTGGGAGAGGCGCTAACTTCAGAGGCTGTGGGGAAGGGGCAAACTTACTTGTTTGGTGACATCTAACATCTTTCCACATTCGAAAGAAACTACTCTGGTGAAGCTTCAATGTTAGAAGCAAGTAACTCTCTCCTTCATTTCTGAAACTTCACACTTAAGGACTGCTGTGAGAAAGAGATTTCTCATGTCACCACTTCCCTTCTAATCACTCCCCTGGCATTAAAGTGCTAACCCCACATCACAATTTCAATTACCTAAAAATGTATGCATGTGAATGCAGGCGCTAAACGTGAAATGTTTTATGTTAGTAATGACAGGATCTTTGTTAACAGCGAATCTCAGGCACTGTTTACTGTCTTTATCCTGTTCCGTCTGGCCACGACTCTGTTGGTCATCCCGGATGACAGTTTTGAAAGAGGATAGTGAGTGGGGCCAATGTGGGGCTAATAAACCCATTGCGCTGTCACTCTCCCGACTGAGGGAGTGTTATGGAGAATTCTCAGAAATGTGGTCAATCAGCCTTTAAGGGTTTGATTTTACTATAGAACATAGGTCAGGATGTAATCACCAAAATGCTGATGTTCTTTCCAGAAAGTATGACCGACTGGAGTAAGGAGAATCATCAAGGATTGGATTAAATACTCCTGTTCCTTAGTCTGGGGGGGGCGAGTGTTAGGGAAAATTTCCAGAAATTCAGAAATGTGTTAATTCTCTTCTACCTTAGAGACCCCCAGCTCTTTTTGCTGGACTTTAGGACTTTTGAATCTCTTATGTAATTTTAATGTGATTTATTCTCTGTGTTTCCTTTACCTTTGGAGTCTGACAAACTCCATAGGCATCATCTTTACAATGTGTCACACAGCACCCTCAGTGTAGTAACACAGAGAAGACTCTTAGATTTCCCAAAGGTTTAAATACCTTCTCTTGGTGAAACTACTGTTTCCAAGAGCAGTGAAGTGAAATTGACTTTCTAGACCCAGCACACACTGGGCCTCATTACGACCTCGGCGGTAGCCATGCCGCTATTGGCGGCATGGCTGCTGCCGAAATCGGCTCCGGGTCCGGTTTCCCAGAATGAGGAATTACCGGGCTATTCCGAGTTCGGAGCGACCGGTAATTCCTCCCTCCAAGGACCCGAACCCGGACCTTCCCTATTCCCATTTCAGCCCCCATAGGGCTGAATGGGAATGGGAGAGGGAGCAAACAACGGGCCGATTACGAGTTGGCCCGTTGTTTGCTCCCACGAGGGGACCTCATAATGTGCCGGAATGGGTTTAATGGGTCCGCATCCTTTTGCGGCACCCGTTAACCCATTCCGCCAGGGTCATAATGAGGTCCACTACTATCTTACAATAGGGTGCTGGTGGGTTACTTAGTATCCCCTTTGTCTAGTTTGTCAAGTAACATTTTTATGTTGCCCTTTCTACAATTAATGGCTGGTGGCAGTGGTTTACTTTTTACTACCATTGTGTGTTTTTACCACGGGCTGCGTTCGCAGCTGCAGTAAGGCACCCATGGGTGCCCATCTTGTCAAAATGGCCCGGTCTTCTTTTTTCACCATTTCTTGTTGGAAAGGTCCTTGAGATTTACTCTGCGTGCCAAACCAGGTTTGGTCCCTTTTTTCATTTTGTATTTGGCGGGATTCACGAGTGAAGCCCACTTCTGACTCCAGTATGTCTGGCAGGGGCGGAAAGTGAGGGAGGTGCCCGAAACTCCCTGTGCTTAATCCCCTTGGTTACAGGAATGCACCTAAAGGTGATTGGCTGACTGGCTGTCCAGAAAGGACAGCCACCCTGCTGTGTGATTGACAGCTAGGCTGGAATGAATGGGAAAAACCTGCATGAAAGGTGAGGCTTTTTGGCTTGGAAGGCAGAGACGACCACTGGACGAAGGAATCCGAAGAAGAACTTGAAAGAGACACCTGCTGCAACTCCTGGACCATTAGTTTGCCCGGTGAAGCCCTGCTGCTGTGCTGAAGCTCCAAATTTGCCTCGAGTAGCAAAGCCCTCAAATGATGACTTCTCCCTTAGAGTTGGTGGGACCAATCATCTCCCAAATAAGCCCGTCTGGACATCCTCTCGAATCTGGCTGCATTTCTTCTGCTGCTGCCACTGGAACCGAAGTGCCAAGCAGAGGAACACCATATATTGTGCGTTGCTTTTAAGTCGGACCGGAGCACTAGGAAGATCCACCGGACTTCCCTGATGCAGGGCTAACCAAGCCTGAGCCATCTCAACAGAGTGCTGGACCCCTGAAGCAAGGAAAGTCTGAAGGGGTATCCGAGAACTGCAGTGTTGCTATTTGCCGTCAAACTCGAGGAGCAGAAAAACACAGAAGGACCGCTGAATTGAAGTTTGCCCATTGCTGCCGCTGACTGTCCCGTTACAGAGCAGGAGTCCCCAGACGTCCTCCCTCTTGTCCCCATGACTGAGTCCCAGGAACAACACGATATGCAGAGCTGTACAGGAACAGATGCCAGCTCGCACCATTTCTTCTAACCAGAGGTACTGTAAAGTCTAAGAGAAGTTATCTCTTGTTCTGTAGCCTAACTTGCTCTCAGTTGAGACCTGTCTTAGTTACCTTGCACAGTTGCTAAAGCTTTGCCCCTCACCAGCCTCCCAGCTTGTGGCCCTTCAAGTGTTCTATTTTCAACAAACATTTCTAAAAACATTGTGCAAGACTTTTTAGCTACCTACAAAGAAGATCTTCAACTTCCCTTGACATTGTGCAATTAACCTCAGAATTCAAGTAAACTTGCGTAAATTGTTGCATGTACTGCTTTCTGTTACTTGATTCACATGTTGTTTTACAATGCTTATTGTTTTCTTTTGGTCCTCATGTAACGTGCTTTGGTGTAAAGCACTATATAAACATATGATACATACAAATATAAAATACAACATTGGCTGTCTTGGATCCCTGAGTGACTCTTCTTACCTCTGACTCTGTGTTTTATCTTTTCCCCAGGAAAGGGTCAATTTACTGAACATTGGAAGTTTCAAAAGTACTGACCTGTTTATGAATTATTTGTTAACCTTTGTTTTATTCCTCTATTCTATCTTTTACACCAAACTAAGTATTGCTCTAGATCAAGGGTCTCCAACCTTTTCATTGACAAGAGCTGCTTGTAGTTAATGGGCAATAGGTGGGAGCTACTAGGGTGGTGATATCCATGAATATGAGAATTTCGACCAAGATGTTTTTGGGCAGTTTATTTGCGCTTCATATAAAACAAAGTATACTGTATGCATTTACTGTGATATTAATATATCAAACACTTCAAAACATGTTTATTTTATTATTTTTTATTAAATGCTGTTCCTAAAACTTGTAAAGCATTTCAGAAGTAGGAAACTAATCGGGACATTCAATGTGAAGGCTTAAACTGCTTGCTATCCACCAGTGCTCAGTAATCTGGTGTAAAGTTTGAAACAGCAACAGCACTCAGATCCTGTCAGATGGGATCAAGGTTTTGATTTCGGAAGTTCGTCTGAAAAAGGCGGGTTCCCAGAGACAGGCAATCACATAGGCTGATAGTGCAGATAACCTTTTTAGCAATAGTAATTGCACAACGGACATGGCAGACATACATTCAGGACAGTTTTTAAACTTGCTTATAACAAACTCAGCCATGTTAGTCACTGTCCCCTTCACAACTGCACCATCTGTAAAAGAGCATTTCTTTTTCATCATATAATTAGCACCTTTTGAAGGACGACCCTGTAACAGCATTTGGATTGCAGCATTTAGTTTACCTACTGTTTAGAATCGCAGACAAATTCCTTTTGGAAAATTGTTTTAATAATTTATGTGTATTACTGCAAAATTCCTAACAATGTTACTATTTTATTCCCACATTAACTTGGGCACCGTAGATTAAAGATACACATTGGGCCTAATTACGAGTAGGGCGGTAAGGGATACCGGGCACCGGTAAGGAGACCGGTGCCGATAATCCCTTATCGCCCTACTACGAGGTCCCTTAGCGGGTCCCTCCAGTAACCCCTGGTCTGACCAGGCGTTATGGACGGGACCCGCTAAGGGACCTTGAAGCTAATAACGGTACTGCAATTTGCGGTACCGTTATTAGTGCCTTCCCCATTCCCATTGAGCCCTATGGGGGCTTAATGGGAATGGGGAATGGCGATTTCAATGGAGACTTACCGGTCCTGCAAAGGTCGGAATAGACCGGTAAGTCCCCATTGAACGAGGTCGGACTCGGTACCGGTATTGGAGGTAGTCATGGCGCTAATAGCGCCATGACTACCTCCAACCTCGGAATGAGGCCCATTTTCTTTTTACACTGGAACAAAAAAAAACATTTTTCCCACTCTGGATGGAAATGGTACATCTTTTGCCTTTTGTTAGATAAAGAGTCTGCAATCCGACTAGATTTTCAATAAATGTGGTATACGGCTTTGAAACAAAATCCAGCATATACCACACTCTGCTTTGTCAAAAAATATAATCCACTGGCAGTTTAGCATATCCCCAATTCATAAACATTTCTCATATACTAGATCACAGAAGTCAGCCAAGGAAAAGTAAGCCAAAGCCTATTTTGTTGATTAACCTTAAGCGTTTTTAAGTGAATAATTGGCAAGAGTGGAAAAATGAACATTTGGGAAACCATGTGATCCAGTTATATGCATAAAATAGTGTGAATGGCAGGGCTCAAATAATATTTAGGTTTATAGTGATGACTGGTAGCGTGCACACATGAGGCAACATATGAGTCTTTAAATTAACATTCTGAGCAAAGAGTATGGCTGTAACAAGGGACGACTTATTCAGTATGGATGGCAACATGCCACCCTGCTCCCTTTATGACGGAGGCAGCATCAAAGTGCACAGCTCACAGAATTGCTGCCTCTCCCTTCATGAATCATGTTATTCTGCTGCATGACCAATGGGCCATGCTTGGCTTGCATGTGCAACTCTCCGACATATTGGAATTGTTCATGTATTAGACAATTGCTTGTAAATCATATGATTTGCTGAATTGTTTGCAAAAACATTGTTCAGAAATTGCACAATTTTAGCCCAGTCTTCAAAGGCTGGAAATCTCTTGCCAGAATTTGAACATGTGTGCAGGTTCCCCATAGATCTCTACAGATTTCCCGATTTGTGCACATAGCCAAAGGGGATATCAACCCTGTTAATTGTTCACAACCCTATTTTGTACAGTGCTCTGTTACTTAGTAACTAGGTTTAAGCTATATTAATCCTATGCATATCAAAATGTATATATGCAAACCACTGGCCACATTTCCCACTTAATTCCAACGATTGTTTCATAAAACATCTCACGTTATTTTTTATTTTTTTAAGTCCTGGTATTGATAGACATGTCACTTTACATTCCTGTTTAGTTTTATAAATGTAGGTGGACAAGCACCAGAATGCAGTGCAGCTAGTAGTTTTCCATGTTTACTAAATGTAAAATTGCAGTTATCGCTTCAATTCCTATTTTGGGACATCCCTAGAGGTGAGCTCCTCCATATCACGCCATATTCCATGCTAAGCTTTAATACAGTTTGGGTACTAGAGCTTTAAAACGGGAACTCAATATCTGAAAATATAAAAACATAATTCACAGTTTTACCATAAACACGCAAAGCGAGATGTACCTTTTTTCTCGTAAACTGGGACTCACACGGATTGTTATTTTTCTATGCACAGACGCGCGCTGAGAAAACGATTATAGCTGTATCTTTATTTCCCCGATTCTGCTGGAAAGCCTACAATTACCAGCATGCAAAGAAATGCTAGCTGAAATACATCTAAAGAAACACTGTGGGACTGAAACAATCATGGCCCCAGCTTTGTTTTACATAGCATGCAGATTTATGCATCCAGGCCCTTTCTAATCCGCCATCATTTGCACCTCTTGGTGACAATGGCCACAACACACATTTCTCATTTACTTTTGTTATTGATAGTTAACCCCATGTTGGGACGCAGCCCAAGCACTTCAAGTCCAGATGCAATCCCTCCTCTCACTGTGCACACAGCTTTTGACTGTCTACTTAACAGGAAGAGGAGTGGGAGGGGGCAAGAGAAAGGTCCCAGAGACTTTAGACACAAAAATAAACACACAGGAATCATTTTGGGGTCTGATAAAATACTGGGAAGCCTCAGGTGAGCTACCAGTAGCTCATGATCTACTAGTTGGAGGCCACTGCTCTAGATGTACCAGCGATAAATCAATGTCCACAGTGTCCTAGGTATTTAAGTCACTTGAGGGTTAGGGAAGTGTCTTTGTGCCATCCCCAATGGGTATCATCTGATTAAGAGAAACTAATAGTGTGTTTTGAAGTGTATTTATTTTAATTGTTACATATATATTGCTCCCTTCTGAAAAAGGCTTATACAACTGACTGTGAGATAAATTAATAATTGTTTTATCAAGAAACCTTGAGTGTAAGTGTTTATTTGAATAACTGTATTGTGAAACTATGTGTCACAACATTACTGCTCACATTGACCCCTCCTGAGATAAGCCTGGCTGCTCAGCCACACTACCAACCTGTGTAGTTCAGACTTATACCAAAGGTTGGGTCCCTATTGCCAGGAGGTCAAGGTTATTGTAGTGCACCCAAAGGGTACTGCATACAATCTTGCCTAACAGGGATGGAGTCTGGGTCTTTCAGCATTTGCAGTTGAAATGGGCCCCCAAGCAGCTGTCCAATGCTGGCAGTTTTATGACACAGAAACCTACTGATAATTTGCAGCTGTTAACCACCTTGCTGCATTAGTTTGACTTCATTATTGATTTAAGCACTCCACAGGTGCCTTGACCTATTCTTCCAATCTGTAAGGCCGAGGGTGCCCCCCAAACATCACAAAGAAATTGGCCCCCACCAGCCCTGACACATCTTCAACCAGCCCTGCTCCAACTTCCCTCCCAATTCCCTAAGCCCAGCTGGGACGTTGAAAAGCTATTTCACCTTCCCTTTGTCAGTAGTGGTACCTTTCACCCTAATTCAGAGTCTGTTTACTTTCATGATGGTATGCTAATCCCTGGAGAGGTGGGCCATCTAAAAGCTGTGACCAGAAGTTAAGACTTTGGCTTTATCGAAGTTAGTCTTTTGATATTGCATGGATATGCTTTTGTGCTCTGCATGTTTGATGCTGCTGCCACACCATAACAAGTGCTGGTGACAAACCGAAAGAGGCCTTCTGCCTCAAAATGGGAGGGCTTCAGTCCTCCCTAGTCAGGGGGTGGTGCCACCCATGTATCCAAGTCAAGTAAACAAAGCCCAGCATTTCCGGAGGGAGCTAGAGCCCGATCTGCTCAATGGTGTTGCACCCTGCATGTCTTTCACTGAAGTCCTGTTAAAAACAAACATTGGCAAAGTCAACAGTTTTGGCTTGTGCATAATTATTAGGCATTTGCCAGGCACTGCTATTAGATGCTCATATATATAGCCGTGCCTTTCCCATGCCTACATGAAAGCCCACACTTTTAGCATTGCCAATGCTTGCTTTACTCTGGATGCAAAGGACAATGCATGAATGTTAAAGCAAACATACTACTTGGCTAAATTGGCCCACAATGAATTTAGGGCAATCTAGCTAGTAATAACACTTATGGTGCACAGTCAGCCTGAACATACTTTCTGTGGCATGGCATTTTTACTGGCTGGGAGTCTGTACATGGTAACAATGGCATATAACAGTGCAGCCTGCATGGACATACATGGGAATAACCAGCATGAATATATTTGTATACTAGAATATGTTGTTTGCAAAGGCAGCATGAAACATATTGGAAAATGTTCCCGTGCACAGATGGTGACTTGCAACTATTGGGTTTTTCCATGTGCTTCCATACAAAACCAATTGCAAACGCAATGGATTCCTACCCAATTTTACAATGAAAGTGCTGTAAAATGCATAATTTGAACCAAATGTTTCAGAAATGTTCTTTGGGAGTGAGCAACCCCTTCAAGAAACCCTTGTTTGGTTTGGGCTCCCTCACTGTGCTGTCGATCCTGCATAATTGGCAAAAACATTTAAGCCTCTTCAGTTCAGAAATTCACCAGCCTCCACTGTACATCATCTATCTGTCACTGTGTATGTGTGTTTTAATGCGCACACTAGGGCAGGGTGCTCCTTAATGCTGGCATCACACACCACATGCCGTCATGCCATCCTATATATATATATTAGTGCATATGATACAAAAGTTAGTCTGGCATAAACCTTTCTTCATTAGAGAAAACTAACTTTGCTGTAGTTGATTGGTAGTTGTAGTAATAAACCATATTTGGGTTCCTCCACACCAACTCAAGGGGATATTTCTTGAGTCTTGTTTGCGGTGGTGACGCCGCTGGCCCAGTGCAGAAAATTGTAAGGGGCCTCACCAAATATTTTGCCCGGGCCTCACTGTATCTTGTGACAGCCCTGCTAATCTTTTGCTCCCCCCTTTCGGAGTCTTCTGTTATATACACTTCTATCATTGTTTTGGTTTCTCTTTTTGTCGGCCATCCTGTCAATTTGCACGTAATTATCTTTGCAAACCTCTTCCTCTTCATCCATCCACTGGACAGAAAAACCTCTTCCTTGAAATAGACCCCTAGTTTTGCAGAGGGAGTGTGCATTAGGCATCCTGCTTCCTCACATGATACAACCTGAGGCAGGAAAAGCTTGAGTGCCCGTATTATGTGTGGGATGAGTGAGCAGATGTAACATGTGCCGTTCGCCCGTTATCTTCTCACACATAAAATTTCTTCATACCAGATGTTTCCGGGTGATATAACCTCCCCTTTATCAGTTTCATGATGGAAGTCTTCTTGATTTAACACATGTACAGGCCGATTCATGGAATAAATGTGCGCCGAAAATACCGGCGCAGAGGGGCCTATACGTGCGCTGCGCCGAAAAATAGCGAAAAGCGCAGGGAAACCAGCGCACGTCGATTCATGGAAGTCCGTGCGTAAGAAAAGCATAGGACGTGCGCTGAAAAAGTGCGCGGCGCACGCCGGCGCACAGGTCAACCAACGGCGTGCGCCACGGCCACTGCGCTATCACTCCGAGCGCAGCGCACAGCTCTAAAGTAGGCGGAACACAGGGCGGGACACTCGGAATGGGGAATAAAATGGGGCACAACACTCGGAATGGGGAAGAATGTGGGCGGCACGGGGAAGTACAGGAGGCAAGTGCGCGGAACGCCCACACGCTCTCCGGCAACACGTATTCATGGATTCGAACAGGGCAAAACAGCGCTCGATCAAACCAGCGCACAGGCCCAAAAACGTACGCCACAAGTAAGCAGGCGGTAGCGTCCCGACGCACTCAATGAAAGTGCGCCAAAACCTGCGCCAACAAATACCACCCACATACAGCAATGGGCCATACCGTGACCCCAAAGGACTAATGATGTGCAAAGGTGTACGCCATTTACACGGACACCCACTGTTCAAAAATTCGCGCGTGTGTGTACAACGGGTTGCGTGAGAAGTCACTCGCGCGATTGCCCTGGGTACGTGTATCCCAGGGTGCGGGGAAGTCCCACACGCGATTGCCCTGGCCACGTCGATACCAGGGGTGCGTGTGAAGTTCCACACGCGAAAAGCCAGGGTACGTCATTTACAGGGGTGCGCGGGAAGTTTCACACGCGAAAAGCTAGGCTACGGGAATTCCAGGGGTGCGCGTGAAATCCTACACGCGAAAAACTAGGGTACGTCATTTACAGGGGTGCGCGGGAAGTTTCACACGCGAAAAGCTAGGCTACGGGAATTCCAGGGGTGCGCGTGAAATCCTACACGCGAAAAACTAGGGTACGTCATTTACAGGGGTGCGCGGGAAGTTTCACACGCGAAAAGCTAGGCTACGGGAATTCCAGGGGTGCGCGTGAAATCCTACACACGAAAAACTAGGGTACGTCATTTACAGGGGTGCGCGGGAAGTCCCACACGCGATTACAGCAGGGTACGTGTATTTCAGGGGTGCGCGGGAAGTTCCACACGCGAATAGCCTGGCCGCATGTATTTCAGGGGTGCGCGGGAAGTTCCACACGCGAATAGCCTGGGCGCGTGTATTTCAGGGGTGCGCGGGAATTTCCACACGCGAATAGGCTGGGCGCGTGTATTACAGGGGTGCGCGGGAAGTCCCACACGCGATTACAGCAGGGTACGTGTATTTCAAGGGTGCGCGGGAATTTCCACACGCGAATAGCCTGGGCGCGTGTATTTCAGGGGTGCGCGGGAATTATCACACGCGATTTGGCTTGGTACGTGTATTACAGGGGTGCGCGCGAAGTTCCACACGCCAATAGCCTGGCCGCGTGTATTTCAGGGGTGCGCGGGAAGTCCCACACGCGATTACAGCAGGGTACGTGTATTTCAGGGGTGCGTGGGAAGTTCCACACGCGAATAGCCTGGCCGCGTGTATTTCAGGGGTGCGCGGGAAGTTCCACACGCGAATAGGCTGGGCGCGTGTATTTCAGGGGTGCGCGGGAAGTTCCACACGCGAATAGCCTGGGCGCGGGTATTTCAGGGGTGCGCGGGAATTTCCACACGCGAATAGGCTGGGCGCGTGTATTACAGGGGTGCGCGGGAAGTCCCACACGCGATTACAGCAGGGTACGTGTATTTCAGGGGTGCGCGGGAATTTCCACACGCGAATAGCCTGGGCGCGTGTATTTCAGGGGTGCGCGGGAATTATCACACGCGATTTGGCTTGGTACGTGTATTACAGGGGTGCGTGCGAAGTTACACACGCGATTAGGCTGGGTGGGTCCTGTCACCCTCGACGGCCCCTGCAGGCAGCCCACAAAACAGGGGACTACCCTGCACACCTGCTCATGTCTCCCACCACCCCCACCCACCCAGTCACCAGGGGTACCCTCCACCAGGCCCCCACTCATGTCTCCCACCACCCCCACCCCCCCAGTCACCAGGGGCACCCTCCACCAGGCCCCCACTCATGTCTCCCACCACCCCCACCCCCCCAGTCACCAGGGGCACCCTCCACCAGGCCCCCAACCATGTCTCCCACCACCCCCACCCCCCACCATCCAGGGGCACCCTCCACCAGGCCCCCACTCATGTCTCCCACCACCCCCACCCCCCCAGTCACCAGGGGCACCCTCCACCAGGCCCCCAACAATGTCTCCCACCACCCCCACCCCCCACCATCCAGGGGCACCCTCCACCAGGCCCCCACTCATGTCTCCCACCACCCCCACCCCCAGCAGTGCAGGGGCAGGCTCCACCAGGCCCCCACCCATGCCTCCCACCACCCCCACCCCCCAGTCACCAGGGGCACCCTCCACCAGGCCCCCACTCATGTCTCCCACCACCCCCACCCCCCCAGTCACCAGGGGCACCCTCCACCAGGCCCCCAACCTTGTCTCCCACCACCCCCACCCCCCACCATCCAGGGGCACCCTCCACCAGGCCCCCACTCATGTCACCCACCACCCCCACTCCCCCGCCACCAGGGGCACCCTCCACCAGGCCCCCACTCATGTCACCCACCACCCCCACCCCCCCGCCACCAGGGGCACCCTCCACCAGGCCCCCAACCATGTCTCCCATCACCCCCACCCCCCACCATCCAGGGGCACCCTCCACCAGGCCCCCACTCATGTCAACCCACCACCCCCACCCCCCCGCCACCAGGGGCACCCTCCACCAGGCCCCCACTCATGTCACCCACCACCCCCACCCCCCGCCACCAGGGGCACCCTCCACCAGGCCCCCACCCATGCCTCCCACCACCCCCACCCCCCACCATCTAGGGGGCACCCTCCACCAGGCCCCCACTCATGTCACCCACCACCCCCACCCCCCCAGTCACCAGGGGCACCCTCCACCAGGCCCCCAACCATGTCTCCCACCACCCCCACCCCCAGCAGTGCAGGGGCAGGCTCCACCAGGCCCCCACCCCCACCCCCCACCATCCAGGGGCACCCTCCACCAGGCCCCCACTCATGTCTCCCACCACCCCCACCCCCCAGCAGTGCAGGGGCAGGCTCCACCAGGCCCCCACCCATGCCTCCCACCACCCCCACCCCCCCGCCACCAGGGGCACCCTCCACCAGGCCCCCACACATGTCTCCCACCACCCCCACCCCCCAGCAGTGCAGGGGCAGGCTCCACCAGGCCCCCACCCATGCCTCCCACCACCCCCACCCCCCACCATCCAGGGGCACCCTCCACCAGGCCCCCACTCATGTCTCCCACCACCCCCACCCCCCACCATCCAGGGGCACCCTCCACCAGGCCCCCACTCATGTCACCCACCACCCCCACCCCCCCAGTCACCAGGGGCACCCTCCACCAGGCCCCCACTCATGTCACCCACCACCCCCACCCCCCCAGTCACCAGGGGCACCCTCCACCAGGCCCCCACCCATGCCTCCCACCACCCCCACCCCCCCGCCACCAGGGGCACCCTCCACCAGGCCCCCACTCATGTCACCCACCACCCCCACCCCCCCGCCACCAGGGGCACCCTCCACCAGGCCCCCACCCATGCCTCCCACCACCCCGACCCCCCACCATCTAGGGGCACCCTCCACCAGGCCCCCACTCATGTCACCCACCACCCCCACCCCCCCAGTCACCAGGGGCACCCTCCACCAGGCCCCCAACCATGTCTCCCACCACCCCCACCCCCCACCATCCAGGGGCACCCTCCACCAGGCCCCCACTCATGTCTCCCACCACCCCCACCCCCCAGCACTGTGGGGAACCTGCCAGCAGGCCCCCACACATGTCCCCCTGGCCCCAGGTCCTGACGATACACAATCATGGCAGTAATGGCCAGCATACCCAGCACACACACCCAGGCAAGGATTGCATCCACCCACATAGTGAATGCAATCACATGACACAACCCCAATGCCAAGTATGCAAAAGAACACATGTCCGTCACACACACATACACAATGGGTGCAAGTGAATGTCAAAACCCATATCATGACATGTAACAAACCAATGAGAAAATAACACAAGTGTAAGAAAATATAAAAAATGTATTAAATACCAAAAATAAGTGAAATTTTCAAACATACAACAATGTGGCTAAGTAAATAAATGGTCCATGTCCGAGAACAAAAGTGATAAACAAAAAAACAAAGGAAAAAAAAATTAAAATGAATTTGTCCAAAGCAATATCATGTAATAGGAAATTAATGAAAAACCATTACGTCATGGTGAAAACAATAAGAAATTAAAAAAATGTATCTCCCAAAAAAACAAACTATATACAGGAATGTTCCAGGGTCCATGAGCCCAACACCAAAAATGAAACCTACCACTAACTAATGAAAAATATATGTACAAAAAAGTGGCCATTGTCCGAGCGGTCCAAAATAATAAAAATAAATAAAGGAAACCTAGCACTAACTAACTAAATAACTATATACAAAGGCAGCGGGCAAGTCCTGCGGCTCACTTGGTGATGTTGCTGGCCAGGGCATCATCGAACTCCATGTCGATGTCCTGGAGGCGGGACTCTGTCCTGGCCCCGAGGTCTCGCAGGGACAACCCCATGTCCACCTCAAACTCCCTGCGAGCTTCCTCGAGGCACTCAGCCCGCCTCAATGCCCGACGCATGGAGAACTCCGCCCTGACCATGGCGAGCCGCTCCTCTTCCGCCCGCTGCCGCTCCGCACCTATCCGCTGGCCAAACTCCTCCCACACGGAACACACCACCATCCCAGGGTTGCCCTGCCCTCCGGCCGATGCCTGCCCCTCGGATCTTGATGGCCCCGAGCCATGATGACTCCCACGTCGAGCCCGCTGCTGCCTCCGACGCCACTGCCTCTGCCAGCACGACGGCATCCAGGCTGATGGAAACCACCGACGCCGTCGTGCACGTGCCCTGCCCGATGATGCCGTCACATCTTCCATCTGCTGGGGTCCACTTGCTGTGTTGTCCACCCCTGCTGGACCTCCGACTCCCAACTGTGGCAGGGATGGGATCCCCACCGAGCTGGCTGCATTGGTCGGGGCAGGTCCACAGGGGGCCCTGGTGGCATCTGGGCCGGAAGACGGCAAGGAGAACGACCGGTGGATAGCCTGCACAGAGGAGGAGAGGGCCGTCAGATTGGCCAACACATGCAGGAAACCCCCGAACATGGCCGATCCCAATTGGGCCACGTCGGCACGGTGCATTTCGTGATGACGTGCGTGCTCCTCCCGGGAAGCACGCACGTCATCACGAATCACAGCCGTGCGCATCGCGACCCCAATCAGGACCTTCTCCACGCGGCCAGGGGTTACCACGTCCGCAGGTGGAGGGGAGTCAGGTGACATGGACATCCCCTCTACCTGCGGACGGGCCTGGGACGGGGCATCCCTGCTGGTGCATGGTGGTGCACTCACAGGGTCAGGGACAGTGACATGCACAGGCCCCTCCACGGTGACCTGTGCTGCCTCCTGCCCCTGGCCCTGGACTGCACCACTTGCACCAGCAGGGATGCTCCCACCAGCCCCCATGTGTGCACCAGTGTCGGCCTCCTCCTCCTCTGTGCAAACCACCAACCTGGATGGCTCCTCACCGTCTCCCGCCGTAGCAGGCCCCTGTGGGGGCTCACCCACCCCTTCCGCTGCAGCCGTGGGGGCATCCCCGCCGCCTTGCTCCACAGCGCCGTCTCCGCCCTCTTCTTCACTAGCCGCTGCGTAGAGGGAGACAAAGGACACAAGCATCAGGCTACTGTACAATGGTCCCCTAGACAGGAAGCAATAGCAGATGAGCACCACTGTCAAAGTACACTTCCATCATGTCCCTCCACAACACATGGGTCAGTCCAGGCAAAACACACACAGTAACAGGCATGGTGCATGCCATGGACATTTCCATGCATGTCCAATGGACTCTAGAAACATTCAATGATATGTAACTCACATGCATCATGGCTCATGCATATGACATGCACACACTTCACCTCAGTCACATCCATCTGGCCCCAAACACACCTAACACAGGCGAAACAAGGGTAAGTTGGGTGCGTCACTGAATCTGTGCATTGTCACACACATGTGTCATGCATCCATGGCATGCACAAGTCACAGACACGCAGGTCAGGCACACAGACATGGCTACCATATATGTACCTGGCATCAGCACCCATCCTTCACCCCCATCCATGTCCAGGCACAGAGACTGGCATGCTCTCATGTCCAAAATCTGCATAGGGCTCCCCATGCCGCATTTCAACACATGCAACAACCATGTGGGTCACACATCACTGGTCGCACATGCATTACCATGATGTCCCTGCACACATACATGCATACATGGCCCATGGCACACATACAGGCAAGTATCATAGAACCAGCACACCGCAACATGCCCTGTCTCACACAGTAATGCTTGGACACATACCGCTCAACTCCAGACGGGCCTCCCTCTCAAGGACCTGGGCGTGGAGCGCTGGGCGTACGCGTTCCAGGACCCTCTTCTGGATGGAACTCATGCGGCCCCGGCCCCCCTCCACGAGGCGCCGGGCCTTCACAAGGGTCCTGGACCTCAAGTCCTCCCAGCGCTTCTTGATCTTCTGGACGTTGCGGGTTGCCACCCCCTCCGCGTTGATGGCAACCACACAGTCGGCCCAGATCCTCTCCCGTCCTTCCTTGCTGGCGCGGGACGATCCAAAGAGGGCATCATACTGCCCCAGGACATGCTCCACCAGGACACCAACTTCGGTGGCAGTGAAGCTGGTGCCCCTCTGCCCCTCTGGCCTGGGGTTGCCACTGGTGCCAGATGTGGAAGTGCCCGACATGGCAACCCCAGAGGCAGGTGTGGGTGGGCAACTGGGTCCTGGGGCTGGGCTGTGGAGCGATGTAATCCCAGTTGGGAGTCTTCAGTTCCAGCAGGGGTGGACACAGCAACTGGACCCCTGCAGATGGCTGATGTGCAGGCACCAAATGGCAGGGCACGGTGGCAGCAGGCAGGCAGGCAGGCAGGCAGGCAGGCAGCAGCAGATAGCACGTGGGAGGCTGCTCAGGGCACTGGGGGGCAGTAACTCGGCCTTCTGGGCAGGAGCGTGGTGTTCCGTGTGTTTTCGGGTGGCCAGCTTGATACGGAGTGATTTGGCACGTGAAAATCCTGCACGTCAGCGTGAAATCCGAGGAAAGGCCCTTAGCACGTAAGCGCGTCAGCACGCATACGCGATTCTATTGGACCAGAGTCCCTCAGCGCGTAAGCGCGTCTGACGTGACCCGCACGGGCGTTCCCCACTCAGCACGTGATGACGGAACACACGTGGAAATACTGCACGTCAGAGTGTCATCGCGTGATTGGCCTATGTACGTGTATTTCATTGCGTGTAATTGGACAAAAGTGCGCGTACACGCGATTGGCCTATGTACGTGTATTTAATGGGTGCGCGGCCACTTACACACGCAAGTACGTCAGCGAACCTGTATCCCGTGGTGCGTGTGAATTTCCACACGCTATTGGACTGGGAACTGGATTCCAGGGGTGCGCGGGTCACACGCTGTATCCCGTGGTGCGTGTGAATTTCCACACGCTATTGGACTGGGAACTGGATTCCAGGGGTGCGCGGGTCACACGCTGAATCCCGTGGTGCGTGTGAATTTCCACACGCTATTGGACTGGGAACTGGATTCCAGGGGTGCGCGGGTCACACACTGTATCCCGTGGTGCGTGTGAATTTCCACACGCTATTGGACTGGGAACTGGATTCCAGGGGTGCGCGGGTCACACGCTCGCCTAGAACACGCGCAAAGCATAAAATTGCGGACTTTAACAATAACAAGCTCAGACGCCAGGATGAACATACCGTTCCTAGCAGCAGTGGCAGTGGGCTACCAAAGGAGGAGGAGGAGGATAGTCAGGGCCAGAATATTCACACCCAGAACCAGCCTTTTCGGGATGCCTGATGACCAGGTGTATGGGAGGTACAGGTTTCCACCACACATCATACTGGACCTGGTGACTGAGTGGGAGGATGACCTCACATCACCCACCCTGTGCTCCCAAGCACTCAGCCCCCTGGAGAAGGTCCTCAATGTACTGCACTTCTTAGCCACTGGATCATTTCAGCGGACAAGTGCCATAGTGGGTGGGGTGTCACAGGCCACCCAGTCACGCTGCCTACACCAGGTCTTGAACATCATGACTGCACGCCCATCAGTCCGCAGGCACATATACCTGCCCAGAACACCTGCAGAAAGGCATGCTGCCGCCCTGGATTTTTACGGAGTGGCACGATTCCCCAAAGTGCTAGGTGCCAACGACTGCACCCATGTGGCTCTACGTCCCCCCAGGGCATCAGAGCACATCTATAGGAACCGCAAGCACTGGCATTCCATCAACGTGCAGGTAGTATGTAATGCCAAGGGAATCATCACCTCAGTATATGCCAACTATCCCGGGTCCACCCACGACAGCTTCATTTACCGAATGTCCACCCTATGCCGGGACATAGATGCTGGGCGGCATGGCGATACATGGCTGCTTGGTGAGTATGTATGCCACTGCACATGCATGCATGTTGGATACTGAGCAAGGTCACAACCCCACCAATGATACCAATCACCACCTCCACAGGGGACAGTGCCTACCCTCTCAGCCCCCACATGATGACGCCAATTCGGAACCCCACCACGCCACCCCAGGTAAGATATAACACAGCCCACATTACAACCAGGGGCATAGTGGAGCGCACATTCGGAGTGCTAAAGTCACGCTTTCGCTCCCTTGACCGTTCTGGCGGGCAGCTGTTATACGCTCCCCCAGTAGTGTGCAGGATCATAGTGGCAGCATGTGTCCTGCACAACGTTGCAACACGCCGGGGCCTGGCCGTGGACATGGTGGTGGCCCCACATCCCCAACCACATGCACAGCCGCTGCGCATGGGAGGGGAAAGGGTACGGGGGGAGGCAGCCCGTACACAGCTAGTGGCTAATTACTTCACATAGAAATCACACCCCTGTGGAGTGCACACTGCCCTGGCACATTCCATCTGACAATCAATGATGACTCAACCTGACACTGATCCTGAATGTCTGGAGAATGAACCGGGAATACCATGTCAGCCTGAGATTGTTCACCTGGAAGTGTCACAATGTGTGCATCCCTACCCACACAGACACCACCAATGCAGTTTTGTGAAGTTACACATTGAAGCAGCTAAAATGAATACCCACTTGCAAAATGCAACAAGAGGACAGTGCCATGTCAGCCAACCCAACCCCAGCACCGCCACACGACACACCGTGCCATGTCATGCTAATTGCAGGTAAACAAAGTAATCCCCACAACATGACATCAGTCTCACTATGTACAGTGGCACTATTAGAAACCTGCAACACCTGAAATGCTCACAGCAATGCCGGACCAACAACCTACTTGAGCACGTAGTACCATTAACATGACATCACAAATGTTACATATTAGTAGTCTCACCACCTGGAAATGCCTGCACTCCCACCACTACCAACTGTGCAGTGTTGTCGCCATGTAGAGTTGTAGGTGCACTGCTGCCAACATGGTCCCCATCTCCAGACTAGAGGTCCTTGTGTGGACATGAGGAAGGGACCTGCAAATTGGGAGGTAGACACAGAAGAAGAGTTACACATCAATGCAACATGCAGTGTACAACACAACAGCAATATGCACTATGAATGTATACACAGTATTGACTACAGACTGGCCACACAGCTCATCGGAGTCCAACGTCACTGTGTAATTCACTGTCACTTGGGCACACCCTTTGCAAGCCCATGGAAACGGGAAGCAGGAGGGGTGTGTGTGACTCAAACCCAAGCATCTGAACCAAATACATTACAAGCCTGCATGTGCCCAGCCACAATGCAGCGTATGCCCACAGGAACCACGGAAGCCAACAGATCGAAGCCAACAGATCGAAGCCAACAGATCGAAGCCAACAGATCGAAGCCAACAGATCGAAGCCAACAGATTGTCCCAAAAAAATTGGGAATAAAAGAAATCAAAATAAAAATAAAAATAAGAAACAATCAAAAATGGCCATTGATGGGCCCGGGGGGGTTGGGGAGGCCACCCAGGAGGTCCGAGGACAGGATGCACACCAGAACCCACCTGCGTGGATCCTGGGAAGATAAAACACCTCCATGGGCTCATGGCCCACACGGCTACCCTATTGTGGGAGTATCACTGCTGTCGCTATTATCACCCTGTGCAGCTGCATCCGGAGGTGGTTGCACTATGGGAGGCAGCCCACGCAAGGCCCTAGTCTGCTCCTCCATGGCTGCAAGCATGCGGGTGTGGTAGGTCTGGTTCTGGAGGATGAGTGTGCGGAGGTCCCCATGCAACAACTCACGGGATGCCCGGACCTCCGCCCTCGTTGCCTGCATCTCAGCTGAGAGCGTACGGGTGAGACGCTCCAGCTGCTGTTCTGTCCTTTGGTGTGTTGAAGCCTCAAGCTCAACAAGAGTCGTCCTGAGGTGAAGGAGCTCCTGCCTCAGGGCTTCTCTGTGGCCCTGGGACTCAATGGAGATGGCCTCCTGCAGAGTCGCCAGTGCCGCCCGCCTGTCCCTGTTGGACCCCAACATGTCCTCCCTGTGTGACTGGCAGATGGAGTCGGTTGCCTGCTGTAGTCGCTCCATCAGCCTTTCTGGGGGGACAATGGAAGTGGCCACCCTATCCATGGCCTGAGCCATCATCTCGGATGATGCAGCCTGTTGGGTAGCCATACCGTAAATGGATTGCTCCCATGCGGTATTGCCGGGTGGCGTACGGCCACCACGTCGGCGGGCACCACACCTGTCTGGGGCAAGGCGAACTGCGCCTTGCTGTGCCGGCACTGCCTGAGGCTGCAGGACTACATTCCCCCTCTGATCTGCTGGCCCAGTAACAGGATCAGATGTCGCGGAGTGTGACCCTGCATCCGTAACCACCGAAGGCGTAGCTGCCAACACTGACATCCCCATGGAGGGTACTGACCCTGGTGCAGGTGGGTGAAACAGAACAGAATCCCTCCCTGGAACACTCACCTGCGACGGCACGTAGGTCTCATCCGAATCAACACCTGAGTACAGCTCGGGGGAGGTGCAGCCAGAGACACCCCTTGAGAGCACGACCTGCAGCACTTGTGGGTTCTCCCCCACCACCACACCACGTCCCTCACTGGTGGTTGGTCGGCCCTGGGACACCTCCTGGGTCTGCACCATCTCCACAACCCCAGCAGTATCAGGTGCGTCTTCCCCTGCAAAGACATGAAAACAAAGAAATGGAAACAGGCATTAGCACCATGGCACACATTGAGGGCTGAGAAGCAAGAGAACCAGTACTTGATTGACACATGTCCCACATGACTAAAACCCTCCCATGCATGCACCCTCACTGCGTATGAAGTGCAGGCAAATGGCACACACTGATGACACCAAGATGGAAGATGAACAAATTTTCTGCATGCTGCCTGGCAGTGGCATCACACATTGGCCTGTGATTGGCAGGTGAAACACACATGCCATCACACAGATGGCATGTACCATTGCTATTGAGTGAAGATGGAGAGGAGGGCAGCACCTATTCATTCAGTCCAGTTCCCGCATGTAATAGCTTTTCTAATTCTAACAGGTCAGATTTTTCACCTGGAGCTGCCAGTCTGAAATGGTCAAATTGCACAGGGACATGTGTGTACAAATGATATCCAGGTAACAAAGTCACTCCACTTTACCATACCCATGTCAGACATGTGACTAGTGGACAGCGACATGCCTAGTGAAAGTGGTGGAATGCAAACAAACTGACTGAATGAACAGTGAAAAAGAAGCAAATATGTTGTGTCAAGGTGACACTTCAAGGGCAACTGGCGTGCAGTTGTGCTAGATGTCTACTGTTGGCAGAAGGGATACTGCTATGGCCAAATGCAGCTGCGCAGGAAGGATTGCATGAAGCACATGGCTGACCCATACGACTCAGGCGCACACACTCTCACCTGGCACCCGAACAGAAGCCCTCACACACACACCATGCACATGGATGACACACACATGCATGTGCACTCACCGGACAATGCCTCGTAATCAGCCAGATCTCCCACGCCTTGGATCTGTTCCTCCGTGACGTAGGTCCCAGCGACTGACTCATGTGGAGTGAGTTCCATGTCTACTACTGGAGACCCACCTCCAGTCACTAGAGTTGCGGCATGACTTGAGGCCAGCTTACTCTTTGCCCTGCGCTTTAGGTCATTCCAGCGCTTATAGCAATCATTGGCTGTGCGCCTCACGATTCCAAGGGCACTTACGATGTCCGCAACGGTCTGCCAGTGTGCCTGGCGTTGTGCAGGTGTGGTCTTGGATCCTGCAACAATGACCATCTCGTTGTCATGTCCGGACACATACTCGACAAGTACATTCAGTTCGTCATCCGTGAAGCTGGGCTTCCTGGACGGGCCGGACTGTGTAGCCGTGTCTGGGGCATCAGCCTGTGCCGGACGAGCACTCTTCCTCTTCCGCTTGGAAGGTGGTGGTGATCCTGAGTGTCCTGCGCCGCTCTGGACACTAGGGGCAGGAGCCCTGGTGGACTCTGTATCAGGAGTGTGGGATTGCACACTCAGCATGGGAGTTGGTGCAGGCATTGGCTCTAGTGTGATGGTGTCAGGGGGAATGTCAGCAGCATGGACTAGGACCGACACTGTCCTGGCTGGGTGTGTGAGGGCTGGGGTGGATGGAGCCGCAGCTGACCCTGCAGCCTCTCCGCCCTGCCTCCTTGGTGCAGCAGATGACCTTGCTGCCCCAGATCCACGTGGCATGATGGCATCAACGTGCACCAGCGCACGTGTCGTAGCCCTGCTGACCTGGAAGTCAGCCATGGAGTCAGCCAGGTCTGGTGCCACAATGGGCTGGTCCAACAAGGGCTGAGCATGGATGGTGTCAGCCACTTCAGCCTCAACGGGAGGGGGGGTTGGGGGGGAGGAGGGGATGATGGGTGCCCTTGACTGGTCCTCCACACATGGGGGGACAGGCTCACCCTACCGGATCCACCACGGCCACCACTTGTGGCTCTTCCACCTTTGCCACCCTTACGGAATCCTCGCCTCCCAGCCATGGCACTGAAATTAATGTGCGTATGGGAGTGGCTGTAGACAATTGTCCTGGGCAATTGGGGGTCAAAGGGGTTGGGTACCAGATGGTAATTGTACCCTAGTGCTCTAGCACGGCTGATTGTAACCCCTGGGGAAAGATGACGGGTCACGCGACGCACAGGAGGCCCAAAAAAGGGAGATGACGTGCACGCAACCCCTCCTAGACCACGTGTGCAGAAAGAAAAACCTGCACTACGCTGTGGCACCCAGTAACACAAGAATGAACGTATGCGTGTCACACGCAGCCTAGAATGACCTCTGAAGGGGTAGGCTACACACGGGGCAAGCACAGAAGTTGGATACGTGCGTGACTCACCGTCTGCCAGGTAAAAGAGCCTGAAAAATGAGCGCGTTTGGCTGGCTAAACCCCCGCCAAAAGAAGATGTGTACGCTGTCTGAGAAGACAGGACAACAGTAGAAGGGGACACTGTTTGAGGGAACAGGCCCAGGTAAACCAGTAAAAGAGAAAAAAGAGAAAAAGCTGTCAGAGGTAACTGGGAATACGAACTGGAAACGCTGTGAAGTAAATCGCGTGTGAAACGACAAGAAGTACAGAATTCACCCACTCGCTCTCCACGAAAAGCACGTACAAGGAAATGGTGTTCTACATGTACCTTATATACAGGCCCACACGTACAGCGTCACTTACGCGGCGTGTACGTTCACCAATCACACGCTTTGTCACTCCTGCGTGTAG
The DNA here is from genome assembly GCF_040938575.1 of Ambystoma mexicanum. Classification (NCBI taxonomy): domain Eukaryota; kingdom Metazoa; phylum Chordata; class Amphibia; order Caudata; family Ambystomatidae; genus Ambystoma; species Ambystoma mexicanum. Next base: position 890,694,760 of record NC_090941.1, read on the forward strand.
ATCCATTTTCACCAATCACACGCTTTGTCACTTCTGCGTGTAGATCCATTTTCACCAATCACACGCTTTGTCACTTCTACGTGTAGATCCATTTTCACCAATCACACGCTTTGACACTGGGACGTGTCACGCAACAATTTCCTGCACGTGCAGGTGACTATAGGCGCGCATATGCTGTTGACGGGTTTACGCGCTAAGGGCCTTTGCTGACGTGTGGGATTTCACTCCCTATCAGGCTGTCCACGCGTTCACACACGAGAGACCACGCTCCTGGCCAGGAGGCCAAATTACTGCCCCCCAGAGCCCTGAGCACGCTCCCACCTGCCATCTGCTGCTGCCTGACTGCCTGCTGGCCACGTGCCCCACAGTGCTGGTGGGTGGGGGTGTTGGGAGACATGGGTGGGGGCCTGGTGGAGGGTGCCCCTGCACTGGTGGGGGTGGTGGGAGACATGGGTGGGGGCCTGGTGGAGGGTGCCCCTGGTGGCGGGGGGGTGGGGGTGGTGGGAGACATGGGTGGGGGCGTGGTGGAGGCTGCCCCTGCACTGCTGGGGGTTGGGGGTGGTGGGAGGCATGGGTGGGGGCCTGGTGGAGGCTGCCCCTGGTGGCGGGAGGGTGGGGGTGGTGGGAGGCATGGGTGGGGGCCTGGTGGAGGCTGCCCCTGGTGGCGGGAGGGTGGGGGTGGTGGGAGACATGGGTGGGGGCCTGGTGGAGGCTGCCCCTGGTGGCGGGGGGGTGGGGGTGGTGGGAGACATGGGTGGGGGCCTGGTGGAGGCTGCCCGTGCACTGCTGGGGGTTGGGGGTGGTGGGAGACATGGGTGGGGGCCTGGTGGAGGCTGCCCCTGGTGGCGGGGGGGTGGGGGTGGTGGGAGACATGGGTGGGGGCCTGGTGGAGGCTGCCCGTGCACTGCTGGGGTTTGGGGGTGGTGGGAGGCATGGGTGGGGGCCTGGTAGAGGGTGCCCCTGGTGGCGGGGGGTTGGGGGTGGTGGGAGGCATGGGTGGGGGCCTGGTGGAGGCTGCCCGTGCACTGCTGGGGGTTGGGGGTGGTGGGAGGCATGGGTGGGGGCCTGGTGGAGGCTGCCCCTGGTGGCGGGGGGGTGGGGGTGGTGGGAGACATGGGTGGGGGCGTGGTGGAGGCTGCCCCTGCACTGCTGGGGGTTGGGGGTGGTGGGAGGCATGGGTGGGGGCCTGGTGAAGGCTGCCCCTGCACTGCTGGGGGTTGGGGGTGGTGGGAGGCATGGGTGGGGGCCTGGTGGAGGCTGCCCCTGGTGGCGGGAGGGTGGGGGTGGTGGGAGACATGGGTGGGGGCCTGGTGGAGGCTGCCCCTGGTGGCGGGGGGGTGGGGGTGGTGGGAGACATGGGTGGGGGCCTGGTGGAGGCTGCCCGTGCACTGCTGGGGGTTGGGGGTGGTGGGAGACATGGGTGGGGGCCTGGTGGAGGGTGCCCCTGGTGGCGGGGGGGTGGGGGTGGTGGGAGAAATGGGTGGGGGCCTGGTGGAGGCTGCCCCTGCACTGCTGGGGGTTGGGGGTGGTGGGAGGCATGGGTGGGGGCCTGGTGGAGGCTGCCCCTGGTGGCGGGGGGTGGGGGTGGTGGGAGACATGGGTGGGGGCGTGGTGGAGGCTGCCCCTGCACTGCTGGGGGTTGGGGGTGGTGGGAGGCATGGGTGGGGGCCTGGTGGAGGCTGCCCCTGCACTGCTGGGGGTTGGGGGTGGTGGGAGGCATGGGTGGGGGCCTGGTGGAGGCTGCCCCTGGTGGCGGGAGGGTGGGGGTGGTGGGAGACATGGGTGGGGGCCTGGTGGAGGCTGCCCCTGGTGGCGGGGGGGTGGGGGTGGTGGGAGACATGGGTGGGGGCCTGGTGGAGGCTGCCCGTGCACTGCTGGGGGTTGGGGGTGGTGGGAGACATGGGTGGGGGCCTGGTGGAGGGTGCCCCTGGTGGCGGGGGATTGGGGGTGGTGGGAGAAATGGGTGGGGGCCTGGTGGAGGCTGCCCCTGCACTGCTGGGGGTTGGGGGTGGTGGGAGGCATGGGTGGGGGCCTGGTGGAGGCTGCCCCTGCACTGCTGGGGGTTGGGGGTGGTGGGAGGCATGGGTGGGGGCCTGGTGGAGGCTGCCCCTGGTGGCGGGGGGTGGGGGTGGTGGGAGGCATGGGTGGGGGCCTGGTGGAGGCTGCCCCTGGTGGCGGGAGGGTGGGGGTGGTGGGAGGCATGGGTGGGGGCCTGGTGGAGGCTGCCCCTGGTGGCGGGAGGGTGGGGGTGGTGGGAGACATGGGTGGGGGCCTGGTGGAGGCTGCCCCTGGTGGCGGGGGGGTGGGGGTGGTGGGAGACATGGGTGGGTACCTGGTGGAGGCTGCCCCTGCACTGCTGGGGGGTGGGGGTGCAGGGGGACATGAGCAGGTGTGCAGGGTAGTCCCCTGTTTTGTAGGCTGCCTGCAGGGGCCGTGGAGGGTGTACAGGGAACACCTGTGAGGACCCACCCAGCCTAATCGCGTGTGACTTCCCACGCACCCCTGTAATACACATACCCAGCCAAATCGCGTGTGATGATTCCCACGCACCCCTGTAATACACGTACCCAGCCAAATCGCGTGTGATAATTCCTGCGCACCCCTGTAATACACGTACCTGGCCAAATCGCATCCCTGTAATACACGTACCCAGCCGAATCGCGTGTAAAACTTCCCGTGTACCCCTGTAATACACGTACACAGCCAAATCGCATGTGATAATTCCCGCGTACCCCTGTGATACACGTGCCCTGGCTAATCGCGTGTGAAACTTCCCGCCTACCCCTGTAATACACGTACCCTGGCCAATCTCGTGTTAAACTTCCCGCGTACCCCTGTAATACACGTACCCTGGCTGATCGCATGTAAAACTTCCCGCATACCCCTGTAATTCACGTACCCTGGCCAATCGCGTGTTAAACTTCCCGCGTACCCCTGTAATACACGTACCCTGGCTAATCGTGTGTTAAACTTCCCGCGTACCCCTGTAATACACGTACCCTGGCTAATCGCATGTTAAACTTCCCGCGTACCCCTGTAATACACGTACCCTGGCCAATCGCGTGTTAAACTTCCCGCGTACCCCTGTAATACACGTACCCTGGCTAATCGCGTGTTAAACTTCCCGCGTACCCCTGTAATACACGTACCCTGGCTAATCGCATGTTAAACTTCCCGCATACCCCTGTAATACACGTACCCTGGCCAATCGTGTGTTAAACTTCCCGCGTACCCCTGTAATACACGTACCCTGGCTAATCGCGTGTTAAACTTCCCGCGTACCCCTGTAATACACGTACCCTGGCCAATCGCGTGTTAAACTTCCCGCGTACCCCTGTAATACACGTACCCTGGCTAATCGCGTGTTAAACTTCCCGCGTACCCCTGTAATACACGTACCCTGGCTAATCGCGTGTTAAACTTCCCGCATACCCCTGTAATACGCGTACCCTAGCTAATCGCGTGTTAAACTTCCCGCGTACCCCTGTAATACACGTACCCTGGCTAATCGCATGTTAAACTTACCGCATACCCCTGTAATACACGTACCCTGGCTAATCGCGTGTTATACTTCCCGCGTACCCCTGTAATACACGTACCCTGGCTAATCGCGTGTATAACTTCACGCGTACCCCTGATATGCACGTTACCCGCTTTGCGTTCCTTGTTTGGCAGCCCTGTAAACTGGTCCAGGGTTAGCGCAGCCCTTTGCAATGATTTAGCGATTTTGATGGCTTTTCCTTGCGCGAGAGGGTTCTTGGGGGCGTTACTGGCGCTGCTGCAGGGTCGCTGCGATACTCTGCCCCACGGCTGGTTTGGGAGCCTAAAATCCATGAATACGCTGTGCGCGGAAATCGGTTTTAGCGCACGTGCCTGGCGCAGTCAATCGCACGCGGACACTCTGCGCCAGCCGCTTGCGACACTTTTCTGCGAAATTCTATGAATTACCCTCTTATTGTTGTTCTTTTCACACTAATATTTGAAAGTATAGCACTCTTTTCTTTAAAAAGAAAAAAAAATAATAATATGAATCTTATACTAATATATGTTAATACTACTGCAACCCATAGAATAGAAGTTTTTTGCAGTCTGTTTATGATAACATTGTTCTGAAAAACGCCCTCTCCTTCTTCCCTTGTTGGTCTGCTATGCAACCTTATTGCTGAGAAAAAAGTTAATGAGAGCTGATGTATACTTCCCATCTCATGTTATGGTCTGCCCCTCTTCTCCGGGGGAGCTCTTTTACCTGTGCATGCCGGTGATTTGAAGCCATCCTCGGCGACCTTCCACTTTGACCGCTGTTGGTTTCATAGTATGTAGACCAGTAAAGCGCTCTTTTTTCCACTTAATGACATGGGGCCTCATTACGAGTTATGCCGGTAAGGGAAAAATGATGTCGGTATGTAAATACCGGTATCATTTAACGTTCTGTAGAATTCTGACCCACAAACCCAGTATTAACGGCACCGTTATTTACGGTGCCGCTAATAGCGGCATAGGCGCGTACACGTGCCTCCTCAGGTAGTAAATAACGGCATGCTGGTAATAGGGGGCAATCACAACCCACGCAAACATGCAAATACCGGCATCGCGAACACGGTAATAACGGGCTGCATGATGCCGGAAAAACAGGCATCGCCGACCACCCGCAAACAGCAACCAAGATACAAGGCAGCTGCCACAGGTGCACACAATCCCCACAGTATGAACTGAGCACACCCACACACCACACCCCTTCCTACACCAAAATGCTACCACTAGCATTTGCAATCATGGCGCAGGAGGACATGCCTATACTGCTACAATAACAGCAACAACAGCAACAACAACAACAACAACAACTACAGCAGCAAGAACAGGCAGCACAGAGGAGACGCAGGAGGAGAAGGAGGGTGAGACAGGCCCAGCAATTATCACCAGCGCAGCCACCAGCGCCTCATAGGCAGCCACCAATCCCTCGCACCAGACCCAGCCCATTCAACCTAACCCCTGAGCAGATCCACACCTTATACCGGTTGGACCGTGGCACCATCACCACCATATGATACACAACGACATTGCCAGCCACATACAAATACGCACTGCCATCCCCCCACTACTGAAGGTGGTGTCTGTGCTACACTTCCTGGCCACAGGCACCTACCAACACACAGTGGGCCAGCTGCATGGCATTTCACAACCACTATTCTCACGCATGCTGAACCAAGTGCTGGATGCCCTCCTGAAGCACGCAAGCACCCACATATCCCTACCACGGACTGGCCAGGAGATAGCCGAAACCAAAGTAGGCTTCCATGCACTGGCCGGCATGCCCAATTGTGTTGGTGCCATCGACTGCACCCATGTGGAATTGGTAGTCCCCCATGCCATAGAGGCGGTGTACCGCAATCGCAAGCAATACCACTCCATCAATGTGCAAATGGTATGTGACTCCAGCAAAATCCTCACCCATTGCTGCGCCAAATTTCCTGGATCCACACATGATGCCATGGTACTGCGCAACTCCACGCTACCCCGTCACATGGAGCGACATGCTGGACCACGTGCCTGACTGCTCGGTGAGTTGCACAACAGGCCCATGGCCATGCTGTGGGGTACTCATGTGTGCGGATGCAGAAGGGGGGGATAGTACACCTGGGTGGGAAAGGGGGGGGAGAGTTTACCAGGGTGGGAAAGGGGGGGTAGTTTACCAGGGTGGGAAAGGGGGGGTTAAAAGTACACCTGGGTGGCAATAGCCAGTGAGTGGAGAATGAATGCAGAGCTAAACACTCCTCACCTGACACAGCCAAACGGAAAATGACACATCACTGGGCCACATATCACAAATAATGCAAATGGATGACAACAAGTAAGAGGCACAACCGGGACACCATGGTGATGGCAAGCAATGCATGACTGAATAGGATGGCAACTGTGCCAATGCGGCCAGTGTGACCATGCAAAGTAAAGAGTACACAGCATGAATTGGAGGCTAAACATTGTTGCACTGCCACAGCACATCTGCCTCAGCATGCATGATTACACCCTGCACCATCTATTCAACCCCATCCAGTGTTCCACACCTCTTTCCAGTATACATCCCATATAGGTGACTATTTGGTACACGTACAGGGACATGTGCATGCTCACACCTAATAGCTGCTGCCATGACCGTGCTCCCTGAAGGTGTCAGTTCAGAGTGACACACACCTATTTATATCTGCTTGCAGGTGATGGAGGATATCCCTTGAGGCCGTAGCTACTTACTCCTGTGCAGAACCCGCAGAACAGCCATGAAGAGGAGTAAAATCGTGTGCACACTCGTACCCGTGTCGTGATTGAGCAGATCTAAGCAGGTCTGGTGGGGCACTCCTATATAGGCCTGAGAAGGTGGCAAAGATCACCATGGGCTGTGTCATGCTGCACAACATGTGCGTCCGAAGGAATGTACCACTGCCACCTGACATTGACATGCATGGCCCGGGTGAGGATGAAGGGGATGGAGACGGAGGCGAAGGAGCCCCCCTGCCAGTACGTGATGCACGGGACGGCCATGCTGTATGCCAAGCACTAATTGACGAATACTTTTAAGACACAGGGACCATGAATGACCTTCGTCAGTCAGACACTGGGCCAATGTGAAAATGACAATGTCCAGCCATGGATTGTTCTCCAGAAAACTTGTGTATTATATGAAAGTGCAAAACTGTGCCCACTCCCCCCTCCCTCGATCCCCCAACAAACTCCCTCACCCACCCCACAGACCCCAGTGAACAGCCCAACAAACTCCCTCACCCACCCCACAGACCCCAGTGAACAGCCCAACAAACTCCCTCACCCACCCCACAGATCCCAGATGTCCCCATGTGTGCAACAAACAGTGTTGCCTTCAACAATCCTACTCCTCACATTTCTTCCATTTTTCAAAAAGTCACTTTTTGGCTGCTTTCAGGTCTGGGGGTGCCATGGCCATGCACCGTGCACTCCTGCGCGTTAAGCGCACGGGGCTTGATTGGACAGAGGTGGAAGGTGATGACGTGGTCGAGGTGTCAATTGTCAATCCTCTGTCAGACCCATGGTGTGGCTGCTGCACTTGCCTGATGTTGGCTAGTAGGGCCTCGGTCAGTGACCCCATGCACTGCCTGAATGCAGACGTGGACGCCTCCACGGCTGCTGTATTTGCAGCAATGGCTGTGGCTATGGCCTTCATGGCCTCATTACTGGCAACAACCTGTTGCCGCATTATCTGCAGCATCTCGTCTTGACGGGCCTCCACCCTTGCCAGACGGACCTCAAAGGGGGTTTCTGTCGCAGGTGTACCGGTGGAGGGCTGGGTGGTGGAGGGCTGGGTGGCAGAGGGCTGGGTGGTAGAGGGCTGGGTGGTGGCAGGCACCTGCGTGGGGCCCTCGTCCTGGGCACTGTCATCCTCAAATATGCCGATGTCCGAGTCCCCTAGGTCGGAGTCATGGAGACATGGGTCATCCAGGCTCTCTGTCTCCGCAGAGTGGGAGGGGGGGCCAATGGGTGTTGGGCTGGGCGATCCCGAAAAATCTTCGGCCTCTTCAACCACCTCTGTGGACAGGACGTCCGTGGGTACAGCTGGCACTGTCGCAGCAGGTGCCCCCTGCAGAGATGATGCCTTGCGTGGCACACTGGGAGTGGTCACAGAAGATTTTTTGGAGGAGGGGGTTGCAGTGTCCCTGGTCCCCTTGCTTGCACTGGATGTGCCTGACCCCCTGTCCTGGGTTCCACCTTCCTCATCAGTGCCTGGGGGATAGAAGAGATGCAGGTCATCAGTGAGATTGCCAAATGGCATCTGTGATTTGTGGCAGTGTTATATCTTGATACATTAAGGCATGATTTCATTTCTGTTGTGTGGCATTTGGTGTACTGAGGGGACATGTTGGCAATGATTGCATGGCTGGTGGCAATGGATTGTCTAGGTGTGGGGGGGACATGGGCATGGATGGGTTTACAGATTTCACGCAGCATGCGTGTGGTGCAGGGGGTGGCAATCAATATTCTGTTGGTGAGTTGATGTTGCCTTGGGTATGGGAATTGCCTTGCATATTCTGACTCCCACCTCACTTGTGTCACATCATGTTTTGTAATAGGTGGATGTGATGGTTCACTCACCTTCCTCTGTTGTAGTAGCTGCCCCGTACTCCTGCTCTCTAATCCCCTCGATGGATTCTGGATCGATGAATCCACTTGCAATCTCCTCCCATGTGGTGAGCTTAACAGGGGAGTGTATGCCACCGCCTGTCGCCATTGCGGCCCTCCGGTTCTCGGCAAGGATCTTCTGCACACAGAGGCGGAGGTCATCCCAGCGCTTTCTGCAATCCCGGACACTCCTTGTGGTAACCCCCACTGCTGTTACCCTCTGCGCAACCTCCTGCCACACCTGTTTTTTTATGCATTTGGGCCGCATGCTTCAGGTCCGTGCTTTGGATAATGTCAGCATGCTGTTGTAGGGTGTCCGCTAGCATTGTCAATTCTGCATCTGAGAAGCGCTGCTTCCACTTCCTTTGTTTGCTTTGTTTGCTTTTTCCGGTGGCCTTTGACATCCTGGTTCTGTTTTGGCACTCAACAACACGGGTGTAGTGATAGTAATGGAGGATGGCAATGGATTGTGTTTTTAAAGATGGCCGCCGGCCCATTTCCCGTTCCTGCGTGATGACGTAATTTCCGGGTCTGTTTTTTGCGAACATGGTAATACCATGGTGGTATTACCGTGCCGGTATTTACGGGTTAGTGTGAGGCGGTAGCGCAATGGGCGGGCCCCGCGATGCTGGTATAGGGGGCTTGGAGGCCCTTTACCGGCATGGCGGTGTTGCCACTACCGGCATGGGGGAACGCGCGTGCTCGCGCACTCGTAATGACCCGCTATTAGTGGGTTCATACGTGCACGGACCCGCTCATTCCGGCATGCCGGTAATGAACACGGTTTTACCGGCATACTCGTAATGAGGCCCATGGTTTCTTATAAACACTTTATCTACGGGGTAGAAAAGTGCTGCTCGCAGAAATTCCCTTGCCTGCTCGCTCCACCCAGAAGATGTTAGAAGAAGAGTTAGCATTAGAAATTGTACGTGAAGGAGAGATAGGCGCATACATTCTCCGACCACTAACAATTTCATGAGGAGTAAGGTGATGGTCTCCTCCAGGCGAAATTCACAAAGCAAAGAGAGCATTAGGTAATCAGTACAAGCATGTCTTACTGAGCATCAGTGTTAGCTCAGCCAAGTGTTCTTTTAGTAAGCCATTCTTTCTCTCAGTCATACCGTTGGCTTGTGGGTGATAAATGGTACATATCTTGTGCCTTATTCCCAGAAAGGAAGTTATTTCCCCAATCAAATAATTTGCAAAATGCTGACCATTGTCGGAGCATATATCATATGGGATTCCCCATCTCAGATATACCTCCCTCACCAAAAATGTTGCTGCTGAGCGGGTGTCATTATGGACACAGGGACCGGCCTCAAGCCACCATGAAAATGGACATACCACAGCAAGCATGTATCTGTAAGTGGCACATCTGTCCTGTATATCAACATAGCCTATATGCAAGTGCTGGAAGGGCCTTTTGGGTCACAGTAATGTTCCTTGAACCACTCTAAGTGTGACCAGATAAAATATTTTGACAAATCATACAGTTGTTCACAAATTCAGACACAAATGCATGTAAATTTGGCACAAACCAATCCCCACTTATCCCGGCAGCCACATGCTCTTTTGATATGTGGGCAGGGTAGTGTGAGAATCCTGAAGGTGTCTCATTCACTAGTGCCCGGGGATCTGTTATCCAGGTGGCCTGGACACAGTCATCACTATTGGATCCAGTTTATGGAGGTGGACCAGTGCTGGAGGATCACCTGGATGGGGGTCTTCGGGGAGTGGAAGTGGGACACCGAAGGGTGAGATGCAGTATCCTCTTCCTTGTGGCTCCTTTTTCCCATCCTACCAGGTAGGTTATCTAGAAACTCAGACCCCCCCTTTTCCGACACAAACACCTTCTCGCGGACAGTTCATTGTGAGCGACAACAGACTAACACCAGAGCCGTATACCTGACATGTCCCAAACAAGAGTCAGGCAGAGTCAGGCAATTACTGATAACTACACACACCTGACTCCCATTACACTTCCCCACATGGATAAAAGGCAGAGCATTAAAGCACACTCTGAGCAAGGCCAAACGCATGAGGAAGCAGCTATCCTGAGACAGCAGATTAAACCAAGAAGAAAGGCATTGATATCTGAGCGGACGACAAGGAGGGAATTACTCTTGCCCTTTACAATCCAGAACCGCAACTTTCAAGAAGCCTCAAGGAAAAGGAACATAAGACTGGGAATTGCAGCTGACGACCAGTGCAGCATGTGTCAAAGGTACATGTGCCCTCCCCCACTGATAGCCAGTGCGGGGAGAACCAATTGCCATTCTGGTACCTCCATTGACTCCAACAGAAAAGCAACGTCAATGAGTTCAACGCAGCCGGTACGTTGGGGAAAGCAGTCCGGGCTGTGTTATGCTGAAGGTTACAGGCGGCAATATTGTATGAAGGAAGAGAACTTGAATATAATTGAACTTAGTGAAACTAAGATTGGTACCAGATACAGTGTGGTCCGGTGCTGCATGTTTGCTCACTCGAAGGTCTCTGTTTGCTGCTCCCCCCTTCTGAGCGGGGAAGAATTGTTGAACTGTAATAGCGAAGTGGTCCTGCAGCGGGTTGAGTTGAATCCCATGCACACTTCGAAAGTCTATGATTGTCTGTAAACTGAAGTTGGTTTGAGCCCAGCTGAGGGGGAATAATTGTAAAAAAGGGGTATGTGCCCAGAAGAAGGTGATCCTGGGTGAAGAGTAACACACCAAGAAGATTGCTGGGACAAATTTAAACCCGACTGAGGGATGTCTACAAATTGAAGTTGGTCTGTGCTCGACTGAGGGAGGCTAACAGTGAGGCTAGCACTGCTGGGGTTTGGGGGTGGTGGGAGGCATGGGTGGGGGCCTGGTAGAGGGTGCCCCTGGTGGCGGGGGGTTGGGGGTGGTGGGAGGCATGGGTGGGGGCCTGGTGGAGGCTGCCCGTGCACTGCTGGGGGTTGGGGGTGGTGGGAGGCATGGGTGGGGGCCTGGTGGAGGCTGCCCCTGGTGGCGGGGGGGTGGGGGTGGTGGGAGACATGGGTGGGGGCGTGGTGGAGGCTGCCCCTGCACTGCTGGGGGTTGGGGGTGGTGGGAGGCATGGGTGGGGGCCTGGTGAAGGCTGCCCCTGCACTGCTGGGGGTTGGGGGTGGTGGGAGGCATGGGTGGGGGCCTGGTGGAGGCTGCCCCTGGTGGCGGGAGGGTGGGGGTGGTGGGAGACATGGGTGGGGGCCTGGTGGAGGCTGCCCCTGGTGGCGGGGGGGTGGGGGTGGTGGGAGACATGGGTGGGGGCCTGGTGGAGGCTGCCCGTGCACTGCTGGGGGTTGGGGGTGGTGGGAGACATGGGTGGGGGCCTGGTGGAGGGTGCCCCTGGTGGCGGGGGGGTGGGGGTGGTGGGAGAAATGGGTGGGGGCCTGGTGGAGGCTGCCCCTGCACTGCTGGGGGTTGGGGGTGGTGGGAGGCATGGGTGGGGGCCTGGTGGAGGCTGCCCCTGGTGGCGGGGGGTGGGGGTGGTGGGAGACATGGGTGGGGGCGTGGTGGAGGCTGCCCCTGCACTGCTGGGGGTTGGGGGTGGTGGGAGGCATGGGTGGGGGCCTGGTGGAGGCTGCCCCTGCACTGCTGGGGGTTGGGGGTGGTGGGAGGCATGGGTGGGGGCCTGGTGGAGGCTGCCCCTGGTGGCGGGAGGGTGGGGGTGGTGGGAGACATGGGTGGGGGCCTGGTGGAGGCTGCCCCTGGTGGCGGGGTGGTGGGAGACATGGGTGGGGGCCTGGTGGAGGCTGCCCGTGCACTGCTGGGTGTTGGGGGTGGTGGGAGACATGGGTGGGGGCCTGGTGGAGGGTGCCCCTGGTGGCGGGGGATTGGGGGTGGTGGGAGAAATGGGTGGGGGCCTGGTGGAGGCTGCCCCTGCACTGCTGGGGGTTGGGGGTGGTGGGAGGCATGGGTGGGGGCCTGGTGGAGGCTGCCCCTGCACTGCTGGGGGTTGGGGGTGGTGGGAGGCATGGGTGGGGGCCTGGTGGAGGCTGCCCCTGGTGGCGGGGGGTGGGGGTGGTGGGAGGCATGGGTGGGGGCCTGGTGGAGGCTGCCCCTGGTGGCGGGAGGGTGGGGGTGGTGGGAGGCATGGGTGGGGGCCTGGTGGAGGCTGCCCCTGGTGGCGGGAGGGTGGGGGTGGTGGGAGACATGGGTGGGGGCCTGGTGGAGGCTGCCCCTGGTGGCGGGGGGGTGGGGGTGGTGGGAGACATGGGTGGGTACCTGGTGGAGGCTGCCCCTGCACTGCTGGGGGGTGGGGGTGCAGGGGGACATGAGCAGGTGTGCAGGGTAGTCCCCTGTTTTGTAGGCTGCCTGCAGGGGCCGTGGAGGGTGTACAGGGAACACCTGTGAGGACCCACCCAGCCTAATCGCGTGTGACTTCCCACGCACCCCTGTAATACACATACCCAGCCAAATCGCGTGTGATGATTCCCACGCACCCCTGTAATACACGTACCCAGCCAAATCGCGTGTGATAATTCCTGCGCACCCCTGTAATACACGTACCTGGCCAAATCGCATCCCTGTAATACACGTACCCAGCCGAATCGCGTGTAAAACTTCCCGTGTACCCCTGTAATACACGTACACAGCCAAATCGCATGTGATAATTCCCGCGTACCCCTGTGATACACGTGCCCTGGCTAATCGCGTGTGAAACTTCCCGCCTACCCCTGTAATACACGTACCCTGGCCAATCTCGTGTTAAACTTCCCGCGTACCCCTGTAATACACGTACCCTGGCTGATCGCATGTAAAACTTCCCGCATACCCCTGTAATTCACGTACCCTGGCCAATCGCGTGTTAAACTTCCCGCGTACCCCTGTAATACACGTACCCTGGCTAATCGTGTGTTAAACTTCCCGCGTACCCCTGTAATACACGTACCCTGGCTAATCGCATGTTAAACTTCCCGCGTACCCCTGTAATACACGTACCCTGGCCAATCGCGTGTTAAACTTCCCGCGTACCCCTGTAATACACGTACCCTGGCTAATCGCGTGTTAAACTTCCCGCGTACCCCTGTAATACACGTACCCTGGCTAATCGCATGTTAAACTTCCCGCATACCCCTGTAATACACGTACCCTGGCCAATCGTGTGTTAAACTTCCCGCGTACCCCTGTAATACACGTACCCTGGCTAATCGCGTGTTAAACTTCCCGCGTACCCCTGTAATACACGTACCCTGGCCAATCGCGTGTTAAACTTCCCGCGTACCCCTGTAATACACGTACCCTGGCTAATCGCGTGTTAAACTTCCCGCGTACCCCTGTAATACACGTACCCTGGCTAATCGCGTGTTAAACTTCCCGCATACCCCTGTAATACACGTACCCTGGCTAATCGCGTGTTAAACTTCCCGCGTACCCCTGTAATACACGTACCCTGGCTAATCGCATGTTAAACTTACCGCATACCCCTGTAATACACGTACCCTGGCTAATCGCGTGTTATACTTCCCGCGTACCCCTGTAATACACGTACCCTGGCTAATCGCGTGTATAACTTCACGCGTACCCCTGATATGCACGTTACCCGCTTTGCGTTCCTTGTTTGGCAGCCCTGTAAACTGGTCCAGGGTTAGCGCAGCCCTTTGCAATGATTTAGCGATTTTGATGGCTTTTCCTTGCGCGAGAGGGTTCTTGGGGGCGTTACTGGCGCTGCTGCAGGGTCGCTGCGATACTCTGCCCCACGGCTGGTTTGGGAGCCTAAAATCCATGAATACGCTGTGCGCGGAAATCGGTTTTAGCGCACGTGCCTGGCGCAGTCAATCGCACGCGGACACTCTGCGCCAGCCGCTTGCGACACTTTTCTGCGAAATTCTATGAATTACCCTCTTATTGTTGTTCTTTTCACACTAATATTTGAAAGTATAGCACTCTTTTCTTTAAAAAGAAAAAAAAATAATAATATGAATCTTATACTAATATATGTTAATACTACTGCAACCCATAGAATAGAAGTTTTTTGCAGTCTGTTTATGATAACATTGTTCTGAAAAACGCCCTCTCCTTCTTCCCTTGTTGGTCTGCTATGCAACCTTATTGCTGAGAAAAAAGTTAATGAGAGCTGATGTATACTTCCCATCTCATGTTATGGTCTGCCCCTCTTCTCCGGGGGAGCTCTTTTACCTGTGCATGCCGGTGATTTGAAGCCATCCTCGGCGACCTTCCACTTTGACCGCTGTTGGTTTCATAGTATGTAGACCAGTAAAGCGCTCTTTTTTCCACTTAATGACATGGGGCCTCATTACGAGTTATGCCGGTAAGGGAAAAATGATGTCGGTATGTAAATACCGGTATCATTTAACGTTCTGTAGAATTCTGACCCACAAACCCAGTATTAACGGCACCGTTATTTACGGTGCCGCTAATAGCGGCATAGGCGCGTACACGTGCCTCCTCAGGTAGTAAATAACGGCATGCTGGTAATAGGGGGCAATCACAACCCACGCAAACATGCAAATACCGGCATCGCGAACACGGTAATAACGGGCTGCATGATGCCGGAAAAACAGGCATCGCCGACCACCCGCAAACAGCAACCAAGATACAAGGCAGCTGCCACAGGTGCACACAATCCCCACAGTATGAACTGAGCACACCCACACACCACACCCCTTCCTACACCAAAATGCTACCACTAGCATTTGCAATCATGGCGCAGGAGGACATGCCTATACTGCTACAATAACAGCAACAACAGCAACAACAACAACAACAACAACTACAGCAGCAAGAACAGGCAGCACAGAGGAGACGCAGGAGGAGAAGGAGGGTGAGACAGGCCCAGCAATTATCACCAGCGCAGCCACCAGCGCCTCATAGGCAGCCACCAATCCCTCGCACCAGACCCAGCCCATTCAACCTAACCCCTGAGCAGATCCACACCTTATACCGGTTGGACCGTGGCACCATCACCACCATATGATACACAACGACATTGCCAGCCACATACAAATACGCACTGCCATCCCCCCACTACTGAAGGTGGTGTCTGTGCTACACTTCCTGGCCACAGGCACCTACCAACACACAGTGGGCCAGCTGCATGGCATTTCACAACCACTATTCTCACGCATGCTGAACCAAGTGCTGGATGCCCTCCTGAAGCACGCAAGCACCCACATATCCCTACCACGGACTGGCCAGGAGATAGCCGAAACCAAAGTAGGCTTCCATGCACTGGCCGGCATGCCCAATTGTGTTGGTGCCATCGACTGCACCCATGTGGAATTGGTAGTCCCCCATGCCATAGAGGCGGTGTACCGCAATCGCAAGCAATACCACTCCATCAATGTGCAAATGGTATGTGACTCCAGCAAAATCCTCACCCATTGCTGCGCCAAATTTCCTGGATCCACACATGATGCCATGGTACTGCGCAACTCCACGCTACCCCGTCACATGGAGCGACATGCTGGACCACGTGCCTGACTGCTCGGTGAGTTGCACAACAGGCCCATGGCCATGCTGTGGGGTACTCATGTGTGCGGATGCAGAAGGGGGGGATAGTACACCTGGGTGGGAAAGGGGGGGGAGAGTTTACCAGGGTGGGAAAGGGGGGGTAGTTTACCAGGGTGGGAAAGGGGGGGTTAAAAGTACACCTGGGTGGCAATAGCCAGTGAGTGGAGAATGAATGCAGAGCTAAACACTCCTCACCTGACACAGCCAAACGGAAAATGACACATCACTGGGCCACATATCACAAATAATGCAAATGGATGACAACAAGTAAGAGGCACAACCGGGACACCATGGTGATGGCAAGCAATGCATGACTGAATAGGATGGCAACTGTGCCAATGCGGCCAGTGTGACCATGCAAAGTAAAGAGTACACAGCATGAATTGGAGGCTAAACATTGTTGCACTGCCACAGCACATCTGCCTCAGCATGCATGATTACACCCTGCACCATCTATTCAACCCCATCCAGTGTTCCACACCTCTTTCCAGTATACATCCCATATAGGTGACTATTTGGTACACGTACAGGGACATGTGCATGCTCACACCTAATAGCTGCTGCCATGACCGTGCTCCCTGAAGGTGTCAGTTCAGAGTGACACACACCTATTTATATCTGCTTGCAGGTGATGGAGGATATCCCTTGAGGCCGTAGCTACTTACTCCTGTGCAGAACCCGCAGAACAGCCATGAAGAGGAGTAAAATCGTGTGCACACTCGTACCCGTGTCGTGATTGAGCAGATCTAAGCAGGTCTGGTGGGGCACTCCTATATAGGCCTGAGAAGGTGGCAAAGATCACCATGGGCTGTGTCATGCTGCACAACATGTGCGTCCGAAGGAATGTACCACTGCCACCTGACATTGACATGCATGGCCCGGGTGAGGATGAAGGGGATGGAGACGGAGGCGAAGGAGCCCCCCTGCCAGTACGTGATGCACGGGACGGCCATGCTGTATGCCAAGCACTAATTGACGAATACTTTTAAGACACAGGGACCATGAATGACCTTCGTCAGTCAGACACTGGGCCAATGTGAAAATGACAATGTCCAGCCATGGATTGTTCTCCAGAAAACTTGTGTATTATATGAAAGTGCAAAACTGTGCCCACTCCCCCCTCCCTCGATCCCCCAACAAACTCCCTCACCCACCCCACAGACCCCAGTGAACAGCCCAACAAACTCCCTCACCCACCCCACAGACCCCAGTGAACAGCCCAACAAACTCCCTCACCCACCCCACAGATCCCAGATGTCCCCATGTGTGCAACAAACAGTGTTGCCTTCAACAATCCTACTCCTCACATTTCTTCCATTTTTCAAAAAGTCACTTTTTGGCTGCTTTCAGGTCTGGGGGTGCCATGGCCATGCACCGTGCACTCCTGCGCGTTAAGCGCACGGGGCTTGATTGGACAGAGGTGGAAGGTGATGACGTGGTCGAGGTGTCAATTGTCAATCCTCTGTCAGACCCATGGTGTGGCTGCTGCACTTGCCTGATGTTGGCTAGTAGGGCCTCGGTCAGTGACCCCATGCACTGCCTGAATGCAGACGTGGACGCCTCCACGGCTGCTGTATTTGCAGCAATGGCTGTGGCTATGGCCTTCATGGCCTCATTACTGGCAACAACCTGTTGCCGCATTATCTGCAGCATCTCGTCTTGACGGGCCTCCACCCTTGCCAGACGGACCTCAAAGGGGGTTTCTGTCGCAGGTGTACCGGTGGAGGGCTGGGTGGTGGAGGGCTGGGTGGCAGAGGGCTGGGTGGTAGAGGGCTGGGTGGTGGCAGGCACCTGCGTGGGGCCCTCGTCCTGGGCACTGTCATCCTCAAATATGCCGATGTCCGAGTCCCCTAGGTCGGAGTCATGGAGACATGGGTCATCCAGGCTCTCTGTCTCCGCAGAGTGGGAGGGGGGGCCAATGGGTGTTGGGCTGGGCGATCCCGAAAAATCTTCGGCCTCTTCAACCACCTCTGTGGACAGGACGTCCGTGGGTACAGCTGGCACTGTCGCAGCAGGTGCCCCCTGCAGAGATGATGCCTTGCGTGGCACACTGGGAGTGGTCACAGAAGATTTTTTGGAGGAGGGGGTTGCAGTGTCCCTGGTCCCCTTGCTTGCACTGGATGTGCCTGACCCCCTGTCCTGGGTTCCACCTTCCTCATCAGTGCCTGGGGGATAGAAGAGATGCAGGTCATCAGTGAGATTGCCAAATGGCATCTGTGATTTGTGGCAGTGTTATATCTTGATACATTAAGGCATGATTTCATTTCTGTTGTGTGGCATTTGGTGTACTGAGGGGACATGTTGGCAATGATTGCATGGCTGGTGGCAATGGATTGTCTAGGTGTGGGGGGGACATGGGCATGGATGGGTTTACAGATTTCACGCAGCATGCGTGTGGTGCAGGGGGTGGCAATCAATATTCTGTTGGTGAGTTGATGTTGCCTTGGGTATGGGAATTGCCTTGCATATTCTGACTCCCACCTCACTTGTGTCACATCATGTTTTGTAATAGGTGGATGTGATGGTTCACTCACCTTCCTCTGTTGTAGTAGCTGCCCCGTACTCCTGCTCTCTAATCCCCTCGATGGATTCTGGATCGATGAATCCACTTGCAATCTCCTCCCATGTGGTGAGCTTAACAGGGGAGTGTATGCCACCGCCTGTCGCCATTGCGGCCCTCCGGTTCTCGGCAAGGATCTTCTGCACACAGAGGCGGAGGTCATCCCAGCGCTTTCTGCAATCCCGGACACTCCTTGTGGTAACCCCCACTGCTGTTACCCTCTGCGCAACCTCCTGCCACACCTGTTTTTTTATGCATTTGGGCCGCATGCTTCAGGTCCGTGCTTTGGATAATGTCAGCATGCTGTTGTAGGGTGTCCGCTAGCATTGTCAATTCTGCATCTGAGAAGCGCTGCTTCCACTTCCTTTGTTTGCTTTGTTTGCTTTTTCCGGTGGCCTTTGACATCCTGGTTCTGTTTTGGCACTCAACAACACGGGTGTAGTGATAGTAATGGAGGATGGCAATGGATTGTGTTTTTAAAGATGGCCGCCGGCCCATTTCCCGTTCCTGCGTGATGACGTAATTTCCGGGTCTGTTTTTTGCGAACATGGTAATACCATGGTGGTATTACCGTGCCGGTATTTACGGGTTAGTGTGAGGCGGTAGCGCAATGGGCGGGCCCCGCGATGCTGGTATAGGGGGCTTGGAGGCCCTTTACCGGCATGGCGGTGTTGCCACTACCGGCATGGGGGAACGCGCGTGCTCGCGCACTCGTAATGACCCGCTATTAGTGGGTTCATACGTGCACGGACCCGCTCATTCCGGCATGCCGGTAATGAACACGGTTTTACCGGCATACTCGTAATGAGGCCCATGGTTTCTTATAAACACTTTATCTACGGGGTAGAAAAGTGCTGCTCGCAGAAATTCCCTTGCCTGCTCGCTCCACCCAGAAGATGTTAGAAGAAGAGTTAGCATTAGAAATTGTACGTGAAGGAGAGATAGGCGCATACATTCTCCGACCACTAACAATTTCATGAGGAGTAAGGTGATGGTCTCCTCCAGGCGAAATTCACAAAGCAAAGAGAGCATTAGGTAATCAGTACAAGCATGTCTTACTGAGCATCAGTGTTAGCTCAGCCAAGTGTTCTTTTAGTAAGCCATTCTTTCTCTCAGTCATACCGTTGGCTTGTGGGTGATAAATGGTACATATCTTGTGCCTTATTCCCAGAAAGGAAGTTATTTCCCCAATCAAATAATTTGCAAAATGCTGACCATTGTCGGAGCATATATCATATGGGATTCCCCATCTCAGATATACCTCCCTCACCAAAAATGTTGCTGCTGAGCGGGTGTCATTATGGACACAGGGACCGGCCTCAAGCCACCATGAAAATGGACATACCACAGCAAGCATGTATCTGTAAGTGGCACATCTGTCCTGTATATCAACATAGCCTATATGCAAGTGCTGGAAGGGCCTTTTGGGTCACAGTAATGTTCCTTGAACCACTCTAAGTGTGACCAGATAAAATATTTTGACAAATCATACAGTTGTTCACAAATTCAGACACAAATGCATGTAAATTTGGCACAAACCAATCCCCACTTATCCCGGCAGCCACATGCTCTTTTGATATGTGGGCAGGGTAGTGTGAGAATCCTGAAGGTGTCTCATTCACTAGTGCCCGGGGATCTGTTATCCAGGTGGCCTGGACACAGTCATCACTATTGGATCCAGTTTATGGAGGTGGACCAGTGCTGGAGGATCACCTGGATGGGGGTCTTCGGGGAGTGGAAGTGGGACACCGAAGGGTGAG
Organism: Ambystoma mexicanum; assembly: GCF_040938575.1. Taxonomy (NCBI): domain Eukaryota; kingdom Metazoa; phylum Chordata; class Amphibia; order Caudata; family Ambystomatidae; genus Ambystoma; species Ambystoma mexicanum. The sequence goes on from NC_090941.1 coordinate 890,714,694, forward strand.
ATGCAGTATCCTCTTCCTTGTGGCTCCTTTTTCCCATCCTACCAGGTAGGTTATCTAGAAACTCAGACCCCCCCTTTTCCGACACAAACACCTTCTCGCGGACAGTTCATTGTGAGCGACAACAGACTAACACCAGAGCCGTATACCTGACATGTCCCAAACAAGAGTCAGGCAGAGTCAGGCAATTACTGATAACTACACACACCTGACTCCCATTACACTTCCCCACATGGATAAAAGGCAGAGCATTAAAGCACACTCTGAGCAAGGCCAAACGCATGAGGAAGCAGCTATCCTGAGACAGCAGATTAAACCAAGAAGAAAGGCATTGATATCTGAGCGGACGACAAGGAGGGAATTACTCTTGCCCTTTACAATCCAGAACCGCAACTTTCAAGAAGCCTCAAGGAAAAGGAACATAAGACTGGGAATTGCAGCTGACGACCAGTGCAGCATGTGTCAAAGGTACATGTGCCCTCCCCCACTGATAGCCAGTGCGGGGAGAACCAATTGCCATTCTGGTACCTCCATTGACTCCAACAGAAAAGCAACGTCAATGAGTTCAACGCAGCCGGTACGTTGGGGAAAGCAGTCCGGGCTGTGTTATGCTGAAGGTTACAGGCGGCAATATTGTATGAAGGAAGAGAACTTGAATATAATTGAACTTAGTGAAACTAAGATTGGTACCAGATACAGTGTGGTCCGGTGCTGCATGTTTGCTCACTCGAAGGTCTCTGGTTGCTGCTCCCCCCTTCTGAGCGGGGAAGAATTGTTGAACTGTAATAGCGAAGTGGTCCTGCAGCGGGTTGAGTTGAATCCCATGCACACTTCGAAAGTCTATGATTGTCTGTAAACTGAAGTTGGTTTGAGCCCAGCTGAGGGGGAATAATTGTAAAAAAGGGGTATGTGCCCAGAAGAAGGTGATCCTGGGTGAAGAGTAACACACCAAGAAGATTGCTGGGACAAATTTAAACCCGACTGAGGGATGTCTACAAATTGAAGTTGGTCTGTGCTCGACTGAGGGAGGCTAACAGTGAAACAAGGATCGGAGCCTGACTGAGGGGGATCCTAGGTGAAGAGTAAACCACCCTATGTGAATATTGAGATAGGAACATTTCTTTTTCATTTATGGGACATTGGGTCTTCTAAGTCAAGAGACTTTGCACTAAAGAGACTTGGGCACAGAATGCCCTGATGTTGGTGAAAATAACTGTGACCTGGTGCCAGAGGAGCACTAGAATAATGAACTGAAGGGCCAAAGTACTTTAGTAAGAAATTGATTACCATGAATGGATAGATTGTAATTACAACCATATTTACTTTAAACACCTTCCTTAGGAAGAGATATATTGCATTGTTTATTATGTAAAACACTGTTACATGTATTATTTTGTAGAAATTATTTGAATATTCACCCCTGATGAAGAGAAAGATATTCTCGAAATGGGTTTGGCCTGTAGAATAAAGCATATATTGTGCAGAAGATTTACTCATTCAAGTTGCATTTGAGACGCCATAACGAAAAATCGGTCTTTACTTACTTCCAAAATAACCCTACAATTGTTTTTGAGAAAGTTGACAACCTTATTTTTGTTAAAGTATGGCTGTATATTGAGGCCTATGAAATTGTGTAGGGGACGGGAGTTTACGATTTGGGACCTTGTTCCTCTTCTGTTTCCTTACATATGGTGTCAGATGTTGGATGTGACTCAATTGAAACAAATTGGAGGACACTACAATTTCAGAAGCTTAGTCATAGAGCTTCCAGCACCTCTGTTGCCACGAAAGAATGAATAAGCTTTGAAATCTGTACTAGTAGAGAAGTTATTATCCCCCCTGGGAAAAGAAGAATGATTCCTACAGATTTGGTTTTAACACCCCCTCCGGGGTGTTACATAAGGTTGGCCCCAAAATCTGGCCTAGCTTGGAAGTTCGGTATAGATGTTCTAGCAGGCGTCATCGATTCCGACTTCTGGGGAGACATGAAGGTTCTCTTACAGAATCATGGTAAAATCCCATTTGAAGTACATCGTGTGGATCAAATTGCTCAAGGAATTTTGGAAAAAGCCCCATTTCCCTATTTTAAAGAAAGTGAACAAAACAAAACAGAAAGAGGTTGATTAGGCTTTCGGGAAGCTGATAAGCTTTCTAACATCCAAGAAAGGAAGGGAGAAGAGCGTAACATCTATCCAACCTAGCCTTCACTCAGTGTAATGACTAAGCCCTCACTGAAGCTTTCTTACAAGCTATTCCGGAAGGATAAGGTATAGAAAAGGGGAGCCTTTTTTTCTTCTTAAAGCAGGGGTTGCTATATAGAAAAGAAATACCTACTGAAGGCTTACTAAAAACACAATTAGTAATCCCCAAAACCCACCGGATGGTTGTACTAGAGATCGAGAATTCCCATCTAACCCAGGGACACCTAGGACAATCCAAAACCCAGGCACATATCAGTGGGACGTTTTACTGACCAGCAATACATGCTGATATAAGGACCTTTAGTCAGACATGTGAAATATGTCAAAAAACAGCCCTCACATCCCATTACCTGAATCCTTTACCAATCATACAAGTCCCGTTTTCAAGAATCGGGATGACATCATTGGGCCTCGAGAAACATTTAGACAGGGCAGCAAATATGTCCTTGTGATTGTTAACTATGCAACCAGATACCCCGAGGCAATCCCTATGTGAAATAATACAACTCAGAAAATTCTCAAACACCTCCTACTGTACTTTTCCAGGATTGACTTTCCTAAAGAAATACTGACAGATCAAGGTTCAAATTTGATGTGCAAGCTCATGGCTGAAGTCAAAGAGCTACTCCATATCACCACCTTACAAACTTCTGTGTACCATCCCCAAACCGATGGTTTGGTAGAAAGATTCAATAAAATACTTACATTGATCCTAAGAAAGTTGGTGGATAAAGACAGGAAGGACTGGTACTGAATGATTGTTTGGACACTATTTGCAGTAACAAAACCCCCCTCGGGCCTCTACTGGATTCTCTCCTTTTGAATTAATTGATGGCAGAGAACCTAGAGATGAACTGGACATGCTCTGGGAAACCTGGGAAGAATGATAAGAGGTACCCATTCGCCTCTCGCAAACCGCTACCAGATTGTGAGAGCATATGATACTTTTTTGAGATCTAGTCTGTACTTATATTGAAAAAGCCCAGGTCCAACAGAAATTCACTTATGACAAGAAAGTGAGCTTAAGATCGTTTTCCATAGGACAATAAGTTCTAATCATTTTACCCACCTCGGAAAACAAGCTTGTCTCTAAGTGGCACGAGCCATATGAATATGAAATATTGGGAGAATGGGGACCTGTTCTTATGAAGTTGCCCAACCAGAAAGGAAACAAAAAACCACCAATATCATGTAAATCTCTTAAAAAAGTGGAAGTAGAATCCATAAGCCACCCATGCCACAATACTATCCTGTTTGGTCTCAGAAGAAATAGACAACTTTGAATTGATTCCTCCAGAGCTCTCTAACTAACAACAAGAAGAGCTAAAATATGTAGTCACATTGTTTCCCGATGTATTCTGGGCCTAGAAGGCCCTGATGTTGGTGAAAGTAACTGTGACCTGGTGCCGAAGGAGTCCTGGAGTGTGCACATGGGGAAGGGGGGCCCTGTCCCACACATCCTGACTTATTATTTTGTCAACACTTCTTTCTTTCTGTGAAGATTATCCCACACTATTTTGTAGTATAGTGATAAGGATTGGCAATCATTTTTTTTAAATGTTTAGTATAGGCCCTTTTATTTGACCAGACTCCACAAGGACAGTATTATTATTATTTGATGGTCGTAGCTTGCTCACATCTTTAGGTTCAGATTAGGTGTCTATCCCACCCATTTTGCAGTTGAATAAACATCCTTGAATAGTGATCACTTGTGTCTTATTTTGATACCATGCCTTCCTTACAGTAGTGAAGCTGTTTCAGGGTTACATTCAAAAACTGTCTTGACATTACCACCTTGCTGCCAAATCAAAGCTGTTAGAGACAGAGAGCACCCTCTTTTCTTCCAAAGCTCTTTTTCATTTTCATTTCTGAGCTCATCAACATGTTCATTCTTTTTAGCTGTCCATTTTACGTTGTTTTTGTTTTTCTGAGCTTCCTTAAGTGCCTGGAGGAGTGGCTTGGTGTATGTGGAGTAATCAAATGTCCATGCTCTGCAGTAATTGCATAGACCCAGGATCTGTTGCATCTCTTTCATTGTCTTAGGTCGGGATGTTGTATGTATTGCTTCACCCTTTCTGATGTTATTTTTCTCCGATTTGCTGATACAATCTGTCCCAAGTAAACCACTTCTGTTTGACAATATGGCAATTTGTCTTTGTCCACTTTGAACACCTTGTCAGCCAGCAATGTTAGTAGTGTAACTAAATTCTTCCTGCACTCATCTTCTGTTGTACTACACACTAAAAGGTCATCCACACATTGTATCACTGTACTTGCTCCCAGCAAATTGCTCAAATCCATTTGTATTACTCTGTTAAATATGCTGAGGTCCTCACAGTACACGTGGGGAATTCTTGTGTGTTCAAATCTCATCCTATGACACGTAAACGCATGAGATACCTGGAGTCTGGAGCCTGGGCAATGGAGAAGAAAGCATTCTTCAAATCCACTACTGTGAAGTAGCGTGCATCTGCTGAATTCTGCAGAAAATTGTAGCAGGAATTTCTGCTTCGATGACGTTGTTAAGAGAGCAGAGATCCTGCATGAATCTTCTCACCCCACCCTTTAATTTTTTTGATTGGATACATCACTGTATTGCATGATGATGTAGATTCCTGTATTATACCTTGCTGCCATAAGGCATGCAGTCTCTCATATAAGCCCTCATCTGCTTCTCGTTGGGGGGATATTGCTTAACATGGAAGGACTGATTTGATTTGACTTTTTGCCATAAGTCTGCCTGAGGTTTTCTCTGTGAATCTCGATGCATACCCTACTGCATTAGGCGAAAGGGTGAGTACTGTGCTGTTTTGCTGCGGTGAGACTAACTGCGGAACTGTGGAATATCTATTTGGAGGTGCGTGTGCCTTTAAGTCAGCGGAAGCAGGAGGATCGGGTGGATCAGCTGACTTTAAAAGAGCCGCCTCCACGCGCTTGCGGCGTAAGCCCTCGGCGAAAGGGCGAGTACTGTGCTGTTTTGCTGTTCTGCGTGGTCTGCGGCAGGAGTCCCTGTCGGACGACCCGAACTAAATCATTACGCCGTTGTGATCTTGACATTTGCCGAGTCCTTGACCTAACTTGCCTTAAATAACACCAACTCTGATGCACTCCGCCAAGACACGCGCACAAACCAGGAAAAGGACCGCAACGGACGGACTCCTAGACTCCGAGAAGACAGCTGCAACATGCAGTGGGGCGCTGAATCTAACAACCGTAAGTACTCTAAGCACACAAGCTTGTGTGGAGATAGGTGACGCTACACGACCACGCCCAACGGTCGAGATTGCTATCAACAATGCTGAAATAAACGTCGAACGTGATTACAACGCCCCAACACACAAGACCGTTGTGCAGTGCCCACCACACAATCTAACTAATAGCACTGACCCTACCTCAATGTCTGTGTGTTCAGATAGCCTTGTGGTCAATGCCGGTCATGTTAGTCTCGGCCCAACGGCAAACCCAAAGTCTGACTTCACGGAAGAGGCACAGGTGTCAACGTCGGTCGTCGATCACAGTAGAAAACATAGTGGTATCGATGAAAGTTGTTTGAATACAATGGGTTCTATGGAATTTAATACTGGGGAAAATGGCATAATGAATCTTATGGAACCAGATGAATGCAACAGTAAATCAAACGTAACATACATCAACCCTGATACCATGGTCGATAGGGATAGAGAAAACCTACCTTCTCCGTGTTGTACGTCCACTAATGCCGCAGATGCCTTCAATTATGATGGTTCTTCTCACAATGAAATACTGGTCATATCAACAACTAATGCATCAAACACCTCCTGTGCCGAAATTCCTCAAAGAGATGACGACTTGAGCAGAAAGTCACCAATGCTCTCGATTTTACCTAACTTGGAAGCTTGTACTGAGGCAGCTACAACACAAGGTCCCGGGAATCGTAGACCTTCATTAGACATTGCCAACAAGCTCATTACAGATCTAGCACTAATGACCAAACTCCAACAAAACCGACATGTTGAAATAACGAACCAAGGCCACTTGACGCTCACAAATGAACGGTCAGAACAAGTAATCCACGAAGCGACACCATGTGGCCCCCAAAGTGTCACACGTACACCACTTACTAGAACTAAACGTAGGTGGTCTAACACAGACAGTTTATCACCGATACGCTGTTCCCAGGTAAAAAAAACAAAAGTGATCTCCTCTTTAAATCTTCCCAATGACCAAACGAGTTCCGAATTCTCCTCAGTTGAACACGTCGATCGCTCTAAAACCATTAGACACCAACACCTACAAAATAGTCCGACTTCAGAAACTTCTTCGTCGGATTCCTCAATCATGGAGCGTCCCTATCCGAAAATCAGATCTTGCAGACGATCAAACTCCTCAAAACAAATACGTACGTCCAATACACAAGAGATCCCCCGAACTGCACCTGTTGCTAAAGACCTACAAGCTGTTATTATAGCATCTATGGGAATCTCCATTGCGCCCTTCTTAAAACTGTATGAACAGATGAATGAAAACATAAAAGACCTTACAACCTTAACCGCCCTACTAAACACAAAAATAATTGAACTAGAAAGGAATGAAACGAAATACCGTACCAAAGTAAGCTCTACTAACGACAAAATTGACTGTATTCTAAACTCTGTCTGTAACTTTACCGCAAACAATAATGAAGACAAGAAACTGCTGGCAGAAGTAGCACGGGAAGCCTTAAAACTTTTCAAAGAACATCCTGGGAAGCTGACGTGTAACACAAACTTGGAAAAAACTGACTCAGTTAAGACGCATAGCGACACAGATAACGCAATTGAAGCAACATCTACAACACAGCAAGGAAATCGTAACGTGACAAACCATAACTCTGTCACTCAAAAACAAAATAAAATGACTCAGTCGGACAAGAACGCAAACAAGATTGACGGATCACACTCACAGAAAGAGTGCGTGCCTTCTGTGTCTAAGGTGTGTGACAAAGACTCCTCCTCGCAAACGACAGCCTCATTCGACGAGATGGTCGAAATCAGTCGCCAACCATGCAATCCTGCAATTGCTGACCTCCAACTGGCATCATCTTCAGGAACCAAATCGGTCTCGAAACAAAAGGGGTCAAATGACGATATAACACCGACAAGACCAATTGTCGAGCCGACCACCACTTGTGTGGAGGTATACGACATATTTAAAAAAAACAAACGGCTGTCAAAACCAGAGCACTCACTCCCTGTCGGGAAGTCTGCCAACTGCGAGAAAAAATCTAAAAACTTACCGTCCAAGAATATGAGACGTGCAAATGGATCCAGAAAATTTCTACGAAACCTGAAAACAGTGCAACTAACAGTTGATGGTACGAGATGCAACTTTTCCAACCCTGCCAACCCAAAAACCACTCAAAGAAGTGCAAACACTTATGACAAAACCTGTTCTCCCGAAAGAACTGATGACGATCTGGACTTGATAAATCTATCTACATACGAGGGTGATGAAGTAAACCAAACAGACGAGCTGATAGAACTTGCAAATGTGAGTTCACCCTCACAACATGCAGGAGTGCAAGTCTCCCATCCAAGTAATTACATAGAGAAGGATCAGTCCGACGTCTTATTTGACACTCAAAAAGTAATAAAGACACGACGCACATGTACAATCATCAGTGCTGCCGATACGATCTCTGACCCGAACATCAACCAGGACTCACCATTTGTAACAATGGCGGAAAGACGAGCCAAACTGGCGACCTTAAGCACCAAGGATTCTGAACCGGTATTAGATCAATCCACGGTTTCCAAAAGGTCCATAAAAAAGGTCATTTCAACGATCCCTGAAGTAAACGGCAATCCTGACTCACCTTTTGAAACACTAACTAAAAGGCGGCTTAAGCTGGTGTCGAAGAATCTGAAGGATGGTGACTTCGTTAGCAGTAAGGAGGAAGCCTCCCACAAATTTACAGAAACTGGCCAAAGTGGCTTGACCTGTCTAGGACGCTCGAGCCACCAACACCAAGCTGTGTATAAAGAGTATAGAGATGAAATGAAACCGAACGCTAAAAACATGTCGTCTAAATCAAAAACAACAAAAAAGGAACCTTCCTTCGATAAACTAATACTTGAAAGGCTCGACTCCTGTGATAACATGATCCTAAATCGACAATATTTATCCAAACTATTTTACCTGATACCGAGTCTGCGAACACTTAACTCCGATGACGTGAAAATAGTAGAGTTTCACTGTGAAGAAAGAAACGATATGGTGACCCTACACCTTGCTTCCAAAATCATTCGTGAGATACTGCTGGATGCGGTACCTGCATTTTTATCCCTAGGTTTTGACCTATACCCACAATGCCTCGTTGACAAAACGCCAGAGTCTCCTCTAAATAACACACATGACAAAGGCCAGGAAAGCATAAAGAAAAGAACAACTTCGAATACAAATCCCAAAGAATACAAAGACTCGAAATTCGACACATCAACTCGAATTGAGTCCAAACCAAAGGACTCGGAAACAACTCAGCCATACTTAAATGACCAAATCCAAATAACTATTGAAGGTATGAATAAAAACATCGGAACAACTCTAAAGAATGACGTAGAAAATGGAAACTGGTCCTGGCTAGCGGCAAACCTTAATAACAAAAACCATGATTAACGCTCAAATCGGAGCTCACCTCAGTGTTATAATTTCGGATCTTGGAACACACGGGGCTTTGTTCATCTATTCAACTCCCCTTGGATGCATAATTTAGACCTGATTTGTCTACAGGAAACTTGGCTGACAACCTGTCCGATGTCGCCTGCCTTTGAGATAGTGGCAAATCCAGCCATTAAGCCACCGAAAGGCAGGCCAATGTCTGGCCTTTTGATAGCGGTCAAAAAGGATCGTGGACTCAAAATAATCGAGACTAAAAATGTTTCATCGTACATACAAATTGCTAAAGTGGGTATTACCTCCCTTGACAAATCAGAGTACATGTACATAATTAATCTCTATTGGAATCACACTTCCATCGGTGCGGTCAAGTTTATAGATCAGGTGACCGCTGTATTGGACAACTTAATGGAAAACTCTAGCAGTCCATCGATTCTTCTATGCGGCGATCTCAATATAGACTGCTTGAATTCGAATACTGTGCCAAAAAAAAATTCCGCTAATTATAAGGTCAACGAAAAAACGGGACAGCTTTGGATGAACGAAATGAACCTAAGAAAACTTACACTTTTGAATGGGAACACACCGGGTGATATCCCGGCACAGCCCACATGGAGACGAGAAACTCAATTTTCAACAATAGATTATCTCTTCGTGTCTGAAGACCTTGCAGCCAAAGTACATCGGCTCGAGATTACCGAAATGAAATACAGCGATCACAACATGCTAAAGATGTCGTTCAATGCCCACAGCCAGACATCCCGAGAATTATGGCCCCATGATATTACGTACCGATCCGGAAGAATTCGCCTCAACCTCAAAACCAAAGACATAAACTCGGTAACATCCGCTTTGGAGGACGCTCAAGGCGTGATTGAATATCAACACCTGCTGATCCAATTTGCGGAACGTAAACAAGGCCTTAAACAACAAAAAACACTACACAAACATAAGTTTGACTTACAAGTACTGCAACGAAAACGAACTTTACGTAAAGAAATAAGGATGATACCTAGAAGTAACAAGGAACTATACGCCACGGAGAAAAAACGTATAACGCAAAAATACAGGAATTGGAGAAATAACCACTATGCTACAATCTTGCAGAATGACTCCGAAGAGATGATGAGCAAGCTCAAAAACAAAAACTCGGCTGAATTTTGGCGTATAATAAACAATCTTGCCGCACCACAAATAGCGCTACAGGTATCCCCAATTTGCCAAGAAACTTGGGTTAAACACTACACGAACCTCTTTTACACACTTGAAGTGGAAGATAAAAATACAAACGAGCATAAAATCCCATGGACACTGGAGTTCGACATTAATGACATCACAAACTCAATTAAGAACTATAACGCTTCAAGAGCTCCAGGGCCTGATGGCCTCACGAACTATACAATGAAACAAAACCCGAATGAATGGGCAAAGCTCTGTTTACTCCTCTTTGAAAGAATAAAAATAAAACGAGCTACCCCAAGATCTTGGAAAAATGCCATAATAGTGCCAATCTTTAAAAAGGGGAATAGACTGGACCCGAGAGACTACCGACCTATCGCCTTGTTAGATGTAATAGGAAAAATCTACGCAACTCATCTTCAACAAACCTTAAAATCGTGGGCACTTAAAAATGATCGTAATGATCCACGACAAGCAGGTTTTGTCAAAGGCGTAGGTTGCGGTCTTAACACCCTTTTGCTGAATCTCTTAAAAATGGAGTCAATACGAACCAACACTTCCATCTATGTCGCATCTATCGATTTTTCACACGCTTTCGATAGTGTTGACCGCCTTATTCTGTGGGAAAAACTCAAAGCTTGGAAGTGTCCTGAGGATCTTATAGACGCAATAAAAGAGCTCCATTCTAACACTACTGTACAAGTCAGACTCGGCCAGGGAGGTTCCTTATCTCCTCTGATTCCAACTTATAAAGGAGTGAAACAAGGATGTCCCTTGGCTGCAATTATGTTCAACATCTTTATCTCAGATATAGGAGACGCATTAAACGAGGTAATAGCTTTTCCACCCAAGATTCACGGCTCACAGTTGGGTCACTTGTTGTATGCTGATGATTTATTAATCCTGGATGTCACACCGGTTGGCCTACAGCGAAAACTTGATGCCTTAGAAAAATACGTAAAGGAAAACAAGCTTTGCCTAAACAAGAAGAAATGCGAAATCATGATATTGCGTAACCTGTCAGCCTACAAAAAGAAATCAACCAACTTTGTGTGGCACTTGGAAAAAACACCGCTCAGAATCTCCACTCACATAAAATACTTGGGATCCATAATAAGTGCACACATAAATGATAATCCTTGGGTTGAGGCCACAAAAAGGAAATGTCAACAATTGGCTTGTCAGGCAGCGATCATAAACAAAAAATTCGGGAAATTCTCTATAAAACCAGTGATCAACTTTTACAGAAATAAAGCAATACCGGCCCTGATATACGGTGCTGAAAATATGTTCGGTTGTTCACACGAGTTATGGAACACACTCGAAAACAATTTTTGGACTAGAGCGTTACATATCTCTAAAGGATGTCCGACTAGCAACATAAGATTTGAACTGGGACTGACCTCCATACAAGCGAGAGTTTGCTGGAATGCTTTAACTCTATACAGAAAGTCACAGCTCGCCAATGCAGCCCCTCAATTCAAAATAATATACAAGCCAGACTCAGAGCCCGAATACACAATGCTTGCTAAATGGAATCGGCAATGCACTGAAATTCTGGACGCAAACGACATTACCATCACTACCCTACTTGAAAATCCTGAGAAGGCCAAACGTAAATTATGGAATGCGGATTGGCACCAAACCTGTATCGACAGATCTAGCTCTCGTCTTCTAAGAGAAGTTCCACCAGAAGCCAGAGAGCTAGACAAACTACAACCATATCTGGTACAATTTCCCGATCAGAACTCAAGACTACTATATCTGCATTTCCGGCTCAATCTGTTTATGACAAAAGACCGTACAGGCACTTGGCAACCTAAGGAACCGGGAGATTTAATCTGCCGCTTTTGTAAATGTTCAACAGAGACATTAAAACATCTGACGCTACTTTGCCCTGAATTTCGCTCCTTGCGAACAAAGCTATTCGGTCCACTCTTTGAGGCACGAAGTACCTACACAGCTGATGATTGGTGGAGGGTTATGTTTGAGGGTGCTGACCGAAAAATCATGTTTGGTCTAGTTCAATTGTTAAAGGAGCTGAAATTCCGGCTAAAAGAACTGATTTAGATAGTAGGAAGAGCCGACCGACAAAGTGTTTAAATAATACACATTGGTGAAAGAAGTAGGAAAAAGTGTATCTTGCTATCTGTTTTAAAGGTTTTTTTTATTGTAAACCATATAAAACTAAAAAAAAAAAAAAAAAAAAAAGATATTGCTTAACTCATGGCAGCAGTACTCCTTCCTTTATCTTAATGCACACGGCTCCTGCCCCTTTCGATATTCCCACGTCATGTGGTCCTTCCATTCATAAATTCATTGGAACTTTTTCCAAATCCTCCTGCGTGTATTTTGTCTATTTTTTTCTCCAATTATGTCATCTTCGGCACTGCTCTTTCTTTTATCTGTACTGGGCAGGGTATGCTCAACTGGAACACTATCTCCCCCTCCTCTACATCTTTTGTAGCGAACAGCTCTGTGTCTGTTACTCCTGTCACTTTTAGTGTGGGATCGATACACAGTATTGATCGCCACTCCATGTTGTTGTCATCTGAAGCAACCAGTTTAACCATGTCCTTTCTCATTACTAGTTCCTATAGGTATATCAGTGTGTTTGTGCCTGGTGTGAAGGTTGAGGGGCTTAGTGGTCTGAATACATTTTTTTTTTCTTTTTTTTATTAAAATGGTTTGTTTGATTTAACAAACTTTTCATTTATATTTACATCAATTTTTACACAGATTTAGAAAAATATATGTGTTTTGTTCATCTAAGCTACTTTCATAATCTCATTCCAAAATGTCATCACCGTGAATATAAGACGTTGATTTTTTCCTTCAAGAAGTTCTGTCCATCTTTCCTCAGTTGTTAACTGTTTGTCAGAAATTTTGAAAACGTCTCTAAACAGTTCTCTTTTTGGTTTCAGGGCTGAGCAAACCATAATCAAATGAAATGGAGTTTCCACACTATCTTGATCTTTGCGAAATCGACAGACCGAGGCTCTGATGTTTGTTTTGTCAATCAAAGCTAGATAATCTCGAGTGGGCAGTATATTTAATCGGAAACGTAGAAATAGATCACAAATATGGCAACACGGAAACTGTGACAAGTATGATGGTAATTCATTCAGTGCTCTTACTTCAGTTTCAGCATGCAGATTTCGTTGATACTTCTTCTGTTCTTCTACAGTTCTTATCCAGTCATTCATTTGAATTTTCCGTTTGGCATATTGTGGTCTATGGACCAACATCTCTTCCGTGATCTCTTCTCTTTTCATTTTCAATTTGATCTCAGTGGACCATTTCAAGAGAGCTGATGCCTGAAATGTTTCTTTCTTTTGCTTTAAAATGTCTAGTGCTGGTATTTTTTCCTCTGAAATTATTTTTCTTAGCAGATCCATTTGTTTCCACAGTACTATGGATTGTACTGATTGTAATGCTAATTCAAATCGTATTCTCTGGACAGGAAATGCTTTGAGCAATGCAAGGGTTTTCCTCCAAAATATTGCTTCGTAGTACGGCCATCTCATTAGTTGTTGGTTAATGAGCGACTCACTGGCATATGTCAAGATTGGAATTACTTTTTGTTTGTAGAGCAATATTGTGGCTTTTGCTGAGTATGTCCCATATTTTAGGTGAAAGAAGCGTCCTTATTTTGCTAGAGATCTCGCTTTCTCCTCAATATGTTGTTTCCATTCTATTTCATTCGCTGACGGATTGATTAGAGCACCTAGATATTTTATTGTCCTGGTTGACATAACCACTTTATTTTCTAGTTGAATCTTCATATCCTCTTGAGACTTATTTTTTTTCGTAATAAGTTTCATTGTTCTCGTTTTGTCGATGTTTATTTGTAGATTATTCTCTGTCATATAGACATAGGCTTTGTTCACTGTTTGTTGAAGGCCTTTCACAGTTTTGTCTAGGATTATAATGTCGTCAGCATAAATTAATGTTTGAATGGCTTCACTGTTGAGTTTTGGCGGATTGGCCATGTTATTTTGAATTTTGTCACCAAAGTCATAGGTAAAGAAATTGTAGAGGCATGCGGCCAAGGGGCACCCTTGTTTTATCCCGTTACCAGTAGGAATGGATTCAGTCACTCTTCCGTCCTTCGTAAGTCGGACTCGTAGGACTCGTATCGAGGTGTTCGAGTATAACTGTTTTATTGGATTTAGAATGCTTAAAGGACATTCCCAAGATCTTAGCTTAATCCAAAGTAATTGGCTGTTGACTGAATCGAACGCAGCCCTTAGATCTATACAGATTGCATATACTTGGTATGATTTGGCTATTGCTTCATGTTTTATCATATTCAGCAACAAAAGGTTGACATTTGTCCCAATTCTATTTACAAAGCCCGTTTGTCTTTTAGCTTTTTTGTCGTGATCCGTTGCCCATGCATTCAATTTCTTCTTTAGGTAGCCAGCAAATAATTTCCCCAAGGGATATAATAAGGCAATGGGCCTGTAATTTGCTGTTTTTTTTTCGGTCTCCTGCCTTATAGATCGGAATCAGAACAGCTGTTGTCCACGTCTGAGGAATCTCTTTCAGCCTTTGCATTAAACTCAAGAGGAAAACAAAGAATTCAGCCCACTCTTCTGGTGCCGCTTTTAGATCACTATTTGCTAAGCCATCGGGGCCTGGAGCTTGCGAAGAGTTAAGAGACTTGATAGTACTAATAATCGCTTCTGTGACCCAATTTAGATCCCATGGTTCATCATCTTTTTCTCCTTTGTTTCTGGTTGTACAGTCTTTTGGTATAAGGTTGAAAAGTGATTCACCCAACAATTTACTTCTACTTCTTGAATCATATACTGTGATGTGGCAGATCCATTTAGTAAGGACCATAGCTGCCGCGTGTTTTTTTGATTCAGCGCTTTTAAAATTGCTTCTGCATCATTCTGCTTTATCAAGGCTTTAATTGATTTTATGGCATTGAAATACTTGTGTTTTTCTTTTTTTGATTCAGATTCAAAATTTATTTTGTCAGACCTGCCAGGTAGGAGGGCACCTGTTTTCTTATACAATAATGTACGATGGTTGCCTGTATCTCGGCCCATTCTTTTGCTTCTATCGCTACTACTTTTTCTAGGGAAGCCTGCACATCTGTGGGGAGCCCCCTCACCAGAATGTGATAGCATAGAGGTATTTTATCGTCTCATGATTGTTTATTTTCTTGCGTCCACATCTCTTGTATTGATCATATGTATTCTGCTTGGTCCCCAAATGACTTAATTTTACATGCGAATAGCTCTGCACATGTGTGCTTGTTAATTGTTAAAAGGTGCTCTGTCATGTATGTTAGTGCTTAATTGTACCCCTGCACACCCTGCTTGTGGGGTCGCTGCTGTCTCCTTCTCAAATACATCTATCCACTTGCTGGCCCCTACCATTAGTGAAGGTAAACTTTAGACCAATTTATCCCTATCCATTCTTTGCCAGGGTACGTAATGTACATTCCCTTTTGCTTTTGACACCGTTGACCACCCCATCCTGCTTGACCGCCTGGCCCAAGTCGGAATCTCAGGCCAGGTTCACACCTGGTTTTCCTCCTTCCTGGCCGAGAGAACTCAGACTCTTTCACTTCCTCCATTTCTCTCTTCTATGTTTGCACTTTTATGTGGTGTCCCCCAAGGCTCTGCTTTGTCCCAAATTCTCTTCAATATTTATATCTGGCCTCTTGTGTGTCTTATCCGCTCCTTCGGTGTCAGGTGCTACTCGTATGCTGACGACACTCAGATCCTAATCCGTTTAGATCTTGATCAGGCTGATATGTCGTCACGCCTGCGAGTGTGCCTGGCTTCCTTAGGGGAGTGGATGAACCACAACTGGATGAAGCTGAATGGGGATAAAACGGAGGTGCTGGTGGTGGTTTGTTCTCCCCCGATCCGTCACTATGGGTGTCTTCTTTCTGGCCTTCCTCTTTGGGTCCCCTTCCTATGCCAGCCGGCAAGGTGAGGAAGTAATAATTTCAGCTTCACTGGAATCCTAAGTTGCCGCTGTTTGTAAAGATTTCCATCTTAGAATATTGAGGAAGGCCCTACCGCTGTTATCTCCCCATCTACATTCTCCAGTAGTGGCTGGCCTTGTGCTTAGTCGGCTCAACTACTGTAATTCTCTGTTTCTAGCCCAGCCTAAGGGTCTTATTCAGTGGCTTCAGCAGCTACAAAATCTGGCTGCCCGGGTCGCCACTGGTTCCCCCTATAGTGCACATATATCCCCTGTGCTACATTCACTACACTGGCTACCGGTAGCTCAGCACATTGTTTTTAAAGGTCTATGCTTGGTCCATTGCCCTTACATGCTCAAAGAGCTGAATATCTTTGTGACAAGTTCTCCCGCTATCTTCCCTCACCTTCCTTGTGCTCCATCCCAGCTGGCCTTCTTGTTGTTCCTTTGTTCTGATGCTGCTGCATTGGTGGTCGCGCTTTTTCTGTGGCCTCAGCTCGGCTCTGGAACAGCTTTCCCTTGTTTTTGAAAAATTGGTTCAATCACCACAGCTTTAGAAAAGCCTTGAAAACCTACCTGTTTTAGCACTCTTGCAGGTTTGGTCATTCTCTTTCCTTTCACCAGCACCAAGATGCCCTCGGGTGAACGAGAACTTAATAAATCTCTTTAACATAACATAACATAACATAACATAACATAACATAACATAACATAACATAACATAACATAACATATAACAGGATGACATTATTGCACCCTTTTCCCAATTTTTTAGAGTACTCTTTATCCTCCTTCTTTTCTTGGCTCCCTTACTTATATCTCAAAAAACCTTTTGACCCTTCCTCACTCACTCACTCTCATACTTACCGTCTTACTCGTTCGCCCTCGTTCGTTCACACTGGCCTTCTCCACAGGTCCTGCCCTTTCACACCACACACACCCACACACACACAAAATGGCCTTCTCCACTGGCCCGTCCTGTTAATTTCAGTTCATTTGGTTGCTTCTCCAACCTCTCAACCATTCCCCCTGCACATGCTACACATCTCCCCCAATATTTACATATTAGTTTGGCTCTAGCCTTCCATGATTTCAACAGCCATAATAAACAGAAAACACAACGTCACTTTATCAGAACAAACTACCACTGTTTTAACAAAACACCAATGCGTATGCCTCTTCTCCTTCTCTTCACAACTTCAATACTCCTTAACCCGTAAATAAAAAATGGCAGAACTATACCAATTGCCTGCACAATACGCAACTCTCATCTACCAAGGTCCGCCACTTACTATGCAACCCTCTCTCGATTGGGTAAGTGGACCTAAAATCTATGACTACTACAGGTAATTGCCTTCCATCTCTTGAGGGTGTGTCCTATACACTATAAAAATTATCCCTCACTCCTGCACATTCATACTCATGTATCCTTCTTCAGGATTCTTGAATATTTTCGACCCTGCAGTCTTCCTTTAAAGGCCAGAGCCCCCTTCCGAGCACAGGGAGCGTTTTGACAAGGCAGACCTTCGCGAACTTGGCGTCTGCACAGCCTCCTCGGTGTTGAGCTCTTTAGGACTGGTGTGCAAAGGTTGTCCTGCACTCCTCCGGGAGCACAGCTGGAATTCCCACGTCTTGTTGGGAAAGCTGAATGTCCCCATATGGACCACCAAAAATGTACAGCAGGTTGCCTCAGAACTCACCAAATACAAATTACAAAAGTGATCCAAAAAAGCAGTGTACGCCAAGCAAGAAGTAACTCTATTTATTCTGGGCACAGGCGCAGCTGGGAAAGCAACATTCACACAGAATACGCAACAGAACTGCATGAAAGGTGCTGTCTAAGATACGCCACTGAAGCAAGAGCTTTTATAATCACACAAACTAATTAGCATCAAACCACTTTGCAACATTAGGTCAGTCTGGCATGTGAGGCTAATTGGTAGAACTACATCATTCCTGTATAGCGGAACATACATTATCCTGAAATTATTGGGTGCTGTAAATCTTGTCACACCACCTTCACCCCCTCTATGACATCACAGTTGAACCCACAATTCCCACATCATAGTGCCAAAACATTGAGACATTTGAGATGACCAGCAGATCTTTACTCCATCCATTTCTCATGGGAATGCAATCGATCATGACACTGGAGGAGCCTTGAACCATTCACAAGTAACTGTTTTAATTTGGCATCTTAAGAACTCTTCAAACCCCTACCCTGGCTCACATGCACAAAGGGGCAATGTAAATCCGCCATGGGGCATTTTGAAACTGTCAGTAGACCAGTTTCATAAACTAATATGCTGAATTATAAAATGATTGTGCATTCACTACATTTCCCTGGTACCCACGAGCTTCGCTTCCTGACCTCTCACTGCATTTCCCTGGCACCCATGAGCTTTGCTTCTTGACCTGGAAAGTATCAAAGGCTGTTAATTTCTTACCGTATGGACCTGGAAACGTGTAGTTTGCAATGTGATGCCAGCCTCTGCTGCTACTAAACAAATTAATAAAATTTGAATTCGGTTCCAGCGAAAAGCCAGCTGTGAGGCCTGTTTACAGTGCCTCGGTCTAATGTTAACCCCTGTATACTCACCTGTAACCCAATCATTATCACCTATATGTTATTTGCTTGAAAGACAATTATGTTGTGCATTCTCCAACCTAGAGATTATAATTGTGCAGCTATCAGCGAAGCACCCACCCCTTTTAGTGGGCTAATCCCGCAGCTAAATTCCTGCCTTTTTACTGTGTTGAACTTGCATTTTTACCACACTCACCTGAATTGGTTTACCTCCAAACTCTTGGGCGGATACAGGCCATACTGATGAACAGGTTGTGTTTTAACTGACTCCTAGTCTCCTGCAAAAATCCCCAAGACTCAATTCTCTCAATGATTCCTTTTAACCTTTACATGGAGCCTCCGGGCACACGCCTCAAAGATGCCGATATAGCCATCCACCACTATGCAAACCACAAGACATCAGTGGTTTCAGTAATTACCTAGCCATCATCCAGTCCTAGATGTCACCTACCTACCTCAAACTTAACCCATCCAAGAATTAATTTATCCTCATCTGATCCCACCAGCTAAACAGCAACTTGTTCAACAATGGCTCAATGATATGCCGCTAGAAGGATTTGATACTCAGCTCTTAGATTCAGCTAATCCTTTGCCTTCACCGTTGACAGCAGCATTCCAGAAACATGAAGCCAAGAAGGCCGAAATGGCCTGGCTCCAAATATCCACCCTTTGCAAATGCAAACCCGTCATCCCTCCATAGGAATTCTGGACTGTACTGCAGGTGCTTGTATTATCGCACTTTGATGGGGGAAGTGGCATTTTGACAGGACGCCCAGTCACTCACGTGTCTCAACAAAAATCAGCCCACCACCCTGCAGGATGTCTTATTACAGGTGCATGAAAATTTGACTGAAACACCTCATCTTATGGCAACTACACCGGCTTCCTCTCTAGGCCAAGTTACTATTCAAGGCTGCATGTATCAGCTACAAAGCAGTCACAAGTTGCACACCAGCATAGCTGGTGGCTAAGCTCCACATATCTGGTGGCACACGCTCCTCGCACACCAAATCGACAAACCACCTCAAATTGCAACTCATCCACAAAGAGAAGAACCACAAAGAATCATTCTCTCGTCACATACCAACTCTCTGGAACTCAATCTTTGTATGGGCTTGGAATGCCCCTACAATTCTCCAGTTTCACAAATATCTCAAAACGTGGCTTTTTATAAAACACCTAACCAAAGACTAGTCCCAATGAATACACTGCACTACTAATAGGTGACAGCCCAAAGGCTGGCTTCCCACACCCTGCAATCCCTTTGCTGCTCTCAAGCTAGGTCCGCACTTTAACAAAAAAATATAAAAAATAATATTGATCCTATTCAATGACCTTCCAAGTTAGGACCTTAAGTACTTTGTGTTGCTGAAAGGTCAAGGCACACAATTCCATCATAGATGGAAGCAATACCATATATACTGAATTCAGAACATTAATTCAGAAGTGGAAGATATCCAGTGGCAATGCCTGCTGCATTTTCTTCTAAGCATGGACTGTAACCGCTGGCAAGTTTCAATATAGCTGTGAATCTCCTAACTGCCATTTGTTGCCTATTTTTCATCATGAGATCCTTCTGGATCCAGCTAGTTTATTGTGTCCACTGCTCCGCGGTTTGCGCTTTCCTTTTCTGACCTTTCCCATCTGGCATATGTGCCTTTGGATAATGTGTATACATTACTTCATAATGCTAACACACCTTTGTCTTTTTTGGATGTATCATAGGGGCATAGCAGCCATTGGTGGAAGGCACAAGCGTGCCTCTGTGGACATCAGTAAAATAGTAATGTCCTCCAGAGAAGTGCACCCAGACACCCACCTTGTCCTGCTCTCGAGGAAAGGAGCTGGCTCATCCCTGTGATCATGGCTCTATCTTCCCAAACAAGGCTGTGCTGATCGCTGACTCATTTGCCTGTTCTCGGAGTGAGAGTAGCCTACCAAGTGATCTGTATGATATAATGTTTGCAGCTACATGGAGCAAAAACACCTGATCGCCCAGGCTGCAGGACAAGCTCCTCTCACATAAAAGCACTTTTCTTCTATCTCAGTGTCCTGGTCATTCTTGGTGTGCACAAGCAGTGTGAGGGGTCCACTCACCGGACTGAGGCCATCCGAACCCTAACTGCATACCACCACAACCTTTATTGCTGCTGCTCCAAGGATACATCTCTCTGAAATCTCTGCAAAGGTGTGGGTCTGGCTTTGTTCAGTGGATCTTCACATTAGCGAACCCTACAGTTTTTCTGAAGTGGTGGTTACATTCTTGTGGCATAACAACCACAAACACTGTGGCTGCTCCAGAGACATCATCTGCAGTCTCTAAACCTGTACTGCTCTGAGCTAACTTGTCATGATGTTCTCTACTTGGAGATCCTTTTTTTGTGTTGTCCCATTTCCATAGGGATGACATGGTGGCCCTGCTCTTCCACAACAATTCTTGGTGTCCCAGGCTGGTCATATAATATTAACCTCTGATATCTTCTTTGCTATGAGGTAGTGAGCAAAATCTCTTTTCTGTGATTCTCTTGTCCCTCTGAATTTCTTATTTAGGATATTGTTGTCTGTTTTGTCAGGTGTGCAGACCTCCAAGGTACCTCCATTGTCTAATATTGCGATATTGACTTCCACTGGTGGCCAATGAAGTACTTCATGATTGAAGGTTTACGTGACTACTGAGGACTGTGATCCGCACGAAAATAATTTTTGGACTTGAACACTTCATGATCCTGTAAGATCAGCAATGTGTGCTTTTCTGTTTTCTAAAAAGATACCTGTGATATTTTGTAAATATTGCTCTGTTTTGCACAACTTTATTAACATATATATTTGTATAAATATATTGTGTAGCATTCCCTTTTTGTGTACTGCTCCTTTGAACAATTTTTCACTTTCTGAGAAGCATTGTTGACTGCTCAGACAATTCAATCAATTTGGGACTTGGGGTAATTTGCCATGTCAAAAAATTAGGCTAATATGTCTGGGCCCTAGAAATAACGTCTAAGAAAAATCATGCAATCACAGGGTCACATCCTTGACCGGGGTTGGCGAGACTCAGAGGATAGGAGGGTTGAGACTTTAATCAATGCTTGTCCCATGAAAAGACAAGTTAAGTGAGTACTGGACTCAGATCAGTCTAGGAGTTAGCAAGTTCTGTTCCCAATGCCACAGGCCACATCTTCACCAGGGGCAGATTTCATTTCAAAAGATCTTTGATCTATTTTTAGATCTCTGTCTCCTGCATGATCCTCAACAAAGTGTAATAACCAGAGCTTACTATCCACTTGTATAGGAGCTAGGATAAGAGCACCAACCCTCTATTAGAGGACTGCATCCATTATAACATTTTGACAGGCAGCCAATCAGTGGTTATCTCAACATTAAACTTGCTAAGTCATCTTCCCTAACAAAGTTTCAAGATGTGGGTTCCGCCCAAATTTAAGACATCCAAGAGCCACTGGCCAGATTTGGCCTTGTCCTGCATTCACTGACTTTGCACATACAGCAGGGTAACTCCAGACAATACCTGGTGGCTGCCATTTCACACATAGCCCATTGTAATAATGTCTGGTTGCAGGAACTCTCCTCTGACTAATGCATAGGTCCATCTTTGGAGTACAGCCTTGATGTGCTATTTGAACACTACAGAGGGTGGGCTCTGCAGAGCCAGGCATACAAGACTACTCACATTGGGGAATGGTTTACCTGGTTGAAGCCCAGCACCACTTAAGGTTAAGGCCTTATTGGGGGTACCAAATGCAGGTGCATGTCTTGGCACTTTGAGTCTTGCACTGCCATGAGCAAGACACATCGGGGTAACATCTTGGTCACCAATGTATGGCAAATCAGATCATTTTTTCTTTGCATAATTTGTGAAAATAAATGTATTTAGTTGTCAACTTGATTTAAAAATTGAAATTGTAATTGTGTATTTATACAACACTTATACACAGGTGGAGTGCTTCAAAGTGCTTCAAGGCGGGAAGGTAACAAGGGAATACAGTAATCATTCTTAGGCTTGAAGTTTACAAATGATCTAACAGAAAAAACTGGCATACTAGGCCTGACATCATTTCTCCTAGTGCAAGTGCATGAAGTGTTACAGTTGTGACCAAGCTAGGGAGGGGGGACAAAAAACGGGGTGGGGGACAGGACAGAAGAACCAACTAGTCCTAGTACATTTAGGTCATGTATGAGTACATATCGAGGTGCAAGGAAGGCGGTGTGGGGGGAACAAACAAGTCCAGTCCAGCAGGGCCCTGGGTTAAGTATAGAGAGGTTGCCCCGCTCATGGAGCGTAGGCTGAAAGTGCAGTAATGCTGAACATAGTGCAATGGCCCAGAGGCAAATGCGAACAACTGGCAAGGGAGCCTGGGACCTGTTAGGCTCTGGAGGTGAACCAGGCAAAAAGTCAGTAAAAACTGAACAGAGTTAGGGAGGAGAAGGAGGGTGGAGAGAAAAAGAACAGATGTTAGCAGGGCAGAGGGAGAGAGGAGGAAGAGAGAGGAAGGTCTTAAGGAGTTTCCAGACATTACGGTGCTCCGGCTCAAGACGGAGAGAGGCATTGAGGCTTCTCCAGAGGGAAGCACCTGCAGAGTATAAAGATGTACCCCAAAATTATGTTGGGGAAAGCGGCTCACCCGCGGAGAGTTGGAGGAGAACGAGCAGAGGACTCTAGAGAGAGAGTATTTAGGAAGAGAGCATTGTAGATAGTGTGGGCCCCAGCATCAGAAACCCTTGTGGATTATGCAGAGGGTCTTGAATTTGAACCTTTCAGCCATGGTGAGCAAGTGGAGAAATGTCAGAACCAGAGAGATGCAATCCCTGGGCTTGAGGCCAAGGATAAGTCTTGCGGTTCTGTTCTGGATGAGTTGTAGTGGACGGAGAGTAGAAGTAGGAAGATTGGGAAAGAGGGTTTTGCCATAGTCAAGCTTAGAGAGAACCAGGGCTCTTAAGTTGGTGAGCCTCTGGAGGAAAGTGAGAAAAGGTAGAATACCTCTGATGAGGTGCAGTTGGTAGTGGGACTTTTTGGAGAAGTCGGAGTAGTGAGAAGAGAAAGAAAGAGTGCCTCATTGATAGGGGAGGGCACAGGGCCAAGGGAGGCCGGCCAGTGTGAAAGTGGAAAAGTGGGAGCAGGGGTTCCAATGAGTACGATCTCTGTCTTACTGGCATTCATGCAGAGATCATTAGCAGCATGACAAGATTGAATTGCTGAAAGACAGTCAGGGATGAGCGAGGAGGCCGAGGCCAGCCTGAAAGAGAGCTGTGTGTCATCCGCATGACACTGAAAGTTAGAGGTAAAGGTAGAAATCCTGTGGGCCAGGGGTTGCATGAAGATATTGAAGAACCAGGGGGATAGGTTAGATCCCTGGCCGACACCACAAGTAGAGAGAGTGATAGAGGAGAGAAATGACCCAAGTTCCGCCTGGGAGGGCAGGTCAGAGAGAAAGGAGGTGAGCCACGCCAGGGCCTGATCTGTGATGCCCAGGATAGCATGGAGATGGGTGATCAGGATGTTGTGGCTTACCATATAAAAAGCAGAAGAGAGGTCGAGAAGAATGAGGACAGAGGGAGAGTTACAGTCATGTTTTGAGAGCAGGTCTTCACGGGTGTTCGGAAGAGCCATTTCCATGCCTCCGGATGCTCTAAAGGCAGACTGATGGTCATGGAGACAACCAACAGATCCAGTGTGGAGGGTAAGTTGAGTGATAGCCAGCTTCTCCAGGAGTTTTCCCAGGAAATGGGTAATGGAGATTGGGCGATAGTTTGACGGAATAGACGGGTCAACAGAGGTTTTTTTTAGCAGAGAGTGCACAAGAGAGTGCTTGAGAGGAGAGGGGAAAACTCCATTGGGAAAAGAGAGGTTGCAGAGGTCAGCCAAGGCTGAAGCGAGAGTCTCAAAGTAAATATATATATAATTGGCCAGATTAACAATTTTTGTTTTAAGTACATAGATATTTACATTCACAAAACAACAGTTTGCGTTTATTCAATTAGTGACTACATAATCAATGGCAACAGCCGCGCAGACAGATGCCAGAGCTGAATGCACACAGATTGTACATTATGTGCACAAGAAAATCTGGAACTGATTGGGCAGAAGGGGATGTACCCCGTGTAACGCCAGATTGGCATATGTCAAATGTGTGTAGCTAAAGAAGTGGTGTTGAGCTGGCAATGCAAATGAGCGACCCACAAATCCACGAAACAAATATTGATTCACACAAGGAGCAACTGTCTTGGTCCTTTTCTCTGTTGTCTCAGTGTGCATCTGTTCCCCATTCAACACAATGTTAATGTTATTATGGGATGTGCTTGTAAAACCCAGTCTCTGCAACACCTGTAGTATTTATATACAGGGACCACAAGTGCACACAAGCAAGAAGTCAATAAATCTATTGAAGTAAAATACACATTGGGCAAAAGCTCATACTAAGTAATCAAAGAAAATGTATTAATTAATGCATCTCTTCTAACACGCTTAATAACGGGGACACGTCTGTAAGCGTGGGACCAGGATCCGAACCTGTTGTGTGACAAACACGTTGCTCCTCTAAGCTATGCTCCTGGCATATTTTCTATTAAAGCATAACCAGCAGAACAAGAAGGAATGAAGACCCACACGTGTTGTAAATATTGGAAGACATACAACAAACATAAATTAGAAAAAAGTGAAAGGGCTTGGCTACCTAGAGGCATGGCAAAGGCTTTCTGTGTGACCCGAGTTTGTGCCCTTAGAAATCTGGCAATCTGGTTTCTATTGACAAAGGCTTAGAACGATTGTCTCAAAAGCAATGGATGGCATAGAGCATCCCGTGCACAACGTGCTGTGAGTAGGTTCTCAGAGACGCTAGCACACTGTCAGAGGCACACACCCTTGGCTAGGGAGAGTGGATTACGACAAATTAAAGCAAAAGGGGCAGTAGAATAATACAGAACAAATAGGAATATTTGCTGAGATTGTGCATGTCATTTAAAGAAAAGGAAAGGACATCATATGACATTAGGAGCCCCACCAGATGTCATTGTCCTACCAGAAAAGGTGTGTTCACAAACTGGGATCCAATGCGAACAAGCAATCCTTGCCTGAGTATACCTAGCTCCATGGAAGTGGTAATGTCCAAATTCATCGTAATGAACCAGCAGCGTTCACAATTTCTGATGTTCATACATTTCTGTTATCCCCTTCACCATGAGAAGAACATTCATGAAGAGGGGTGTGCACAGCATGCCCCTTGGAGGATGAGACGGGATATCCATGTCATCTGAACTCCTCTGCACTTTCTTGGTTACTGAGGATTTGCAATGTCCATGTTGGCTCGAACAGAGGGACATTCTTGTTTGTGTTGTAAAGGTGTAATATGATGAAGTTCTTCTTATGAGGTTGCATCTGTCTGTATTCTTGTGTGTCAGGATGACCACAGAAACATTTTGCTTCGGAAAAGTTGTTTACTAATGTGAATACTAATGGTTTCACAAAATGGTTTCACAAAGGGTTTCTGGGCAACAAGAAGAAGCTTTAAAAACGTTTTAAAGGCAGTGCCACAAATGTTTTTACAACAGACTCTACAAAGGGTTTCCAATAAAGTGTTTGGAAGCGGTAAGGTTAGGTGAAATATCACAAAGGTTTTTCCAAGGATTTGTTAAATTATTTCTCCTTTGTTGTTCTTGTTATGGTGGAAGGAAGAAGGGAAGGAGAAAGGGATACAAAAAACAAACAATGCCAAACATTTTTACAAAGAGGGTATTATAATATCAGGAACTTCACAAAACAAGCAGAAGTCCATATTAAAAGGGCTCAGACTTGAGGAAATGTGACAAAGACACACACACAATATCTGAATGGCTATGGGCTCAGAAATGAGGAAATGTGACAAAGACACACACACAATATCTGAATGGCTATGGGCTCAGAAATGAGGAAATGTGACAAAGACACACACAATATCTGAATGGCTATGGGCTCAGAAATGAGGAAATGTGACAAAGACACACACACAATATCTGAATGACTATGGGCTCAGAAATGAGGAAATCTGACAAAGACACACACACAATATCTGAATGGCTATTTCAAACTCTCTCCTGCTCCCTCCAATCGTGGATTAGCCTTGTGTATCCACCGAGCAGCCAATCACAATCCAGAGAGAGCACAAGGAATGGAAATGGGAATTATAAATGGATATCAAATCTCCCTTGAGATTCAAAGGTGCTGATTGTCCATCCAACGCTTCTGAAAAATTGGAAGATTTGATTTGTCTGCTGAGATTTCACCCCCAGAGCTGAACCCCCATCTGAGTACAGGCAACATTTCACCCCGCTATCAAATGTGTCGAGAACTTGTGGGACAGTCAAATCACAAATATGGTATTCGGTTTGGTTCACAACTTTGACAGGCAGGACATTCACTTAGCATTAGACCTCATCAAGACCCCCATTTTATGGGATCCAAGGTTTTTTTTTTTTATCCAAAAAGCCCCTCATTAAAAAGAGCTGAGCATTCCTGTCCCTCCTACTGGTGTATTTGGGGAAAGTCTCACTGTCCTGATGTTTAATGGTGGAATGGTATTATTGGTGTGCCTTGATGTGAAATGCTTTACCAATGTTGTTAAATTAGTACCATGTTGTATCATGCCTATTTCATAACTGTCTGTAGTTTTACCAACATTTCTGTGGCGCATTGCATCCAGCATCTAATCAACAGGATCAGTATAGAAATTAAGAGTTGCTTAACTTAAACCTTTGGGTGGTTCAGTGGCAGCTGAAGGATTGACCAACCAGGATGTTATTGTGCATTGAGCAGTATTGCTATGTGCATGAAACCATCTTAGTGGTGAATACAAAATGTGTATGTTTGTACTTTTCTACATGGCCCCTTCATACTTCTTAAGAACTCCTTAAGAGTTTGCCATCTTTTTTAAGAGAACAATGCGATAAGTGATGATGTCCGAATATTGTGTCAGATCATAATATGGGCACATATATTATGATACTATACTTAATTATGATAGTTGTGTTTAAATTAGAACTGATAGGAGTTTTTCAGATTGTTCTTGGTTAGGCATGAAGTGATCAGGGATGTGAATTATTTCTGTAACTTGGGTGGTGTTCCTCAATTACACCCATGAGAAATGTCATTTAAATCTTTATAAAGGTGATTTGATGTGTTAGCAATACACTAGACCCTTAGAACTTGTGAATAGTGCAGTCGTTTTTATAGGATAGTGACTAGAGTAATGATGCAAACCTTTTGTGTTATATCATGACATATACTTTCTGTCCTCTGTGTTTGACAAGATAATGATCAGGATATTGAATACTAGATTTGTTGTAACATAATGTGAATCGAGAATCAATAGAGAATTAAGCACCCAGATACCTCAGGGTTAGGTGCGCATTACAAATAATAAAACTAAAACTAAACTAAACTAAAACTAATAGAGTTCATTGTACAGTGCTTGTCATCTACATTTGTACTGCCGGTAGTGCCATGTTATACCCATGTCGTATTGCTCACAGCACATTTGCTATCTTTGTTGCCTCCCTCTCTGACAAGTGCATTTGTGGAATCAATGGAAGGCAACACATCTTTCTTCAATTTCAATTAATGATGTCAATGTATATCACCCACATCTCTGTCCTAGCACTCCAGTCAGGGAGAGTATTGTTCCAACTACAAGCCCAATAGCTCCTCAAACCTGCCTGCCTTGTCTCACAGTTTTAGGGTAACCCTTTCCATAGCAGCCAACTTCCCTAACGTTTCCCTCCTTATTTTAATTTTCAGACCTTGGCAACAAAATGCCAACGCAAATATTCGGCAGCTGTCAAAACCATAAAGATTTCATCCATATATCTTTAGCTCAAAATTAACAAACTAACACAGCAAATCATCTTCTGCTGTCTGAACCATGACAATGTCATCAATCTGCTCAAGCCAAGATGTGACAGGTACATGAAATGTACTGTGTTGTATATGAGCATTCTTTTTTTTAAGAACATTTTATTAGGATATTATGTATTTGGTGGGGAATGGGCAGGTATTCAATACATATCAAATGCCAAAACAGACAGTTCTGTAATAGACCCAAACTTGTGCATTTGTGGAATCAATGGAAGGTGGCGAATCTTTCTTCAATTTCAATGAATAAGTCAATGTATAGCACGCGTATCTCTGGCTTATCTCTCCAGTCAGGTGGAGTATTGTTCCAGCTACTTGCCCCATATCTCCTCAAACTTGCCTACCTTGCCTCGCAGTTTTTAGGTAACCATTTCCACAGCAGCCGACTTGCCTCACTGCTTCCACCTTTTTTGAGAAATCAGAATTAATTCCAACACCTAAATACCAGTCTTTTCGCAATGAAGTGGCTCTTTCTATCCAGAATGTACCCCCAATATGCCAGCTTACACAACCACAGTAGTTTGGAGAATATGATCTTCATGATGTTTTTTGTAAGTTAGCTGTTCTGCATCAAGTAGATCCTCGGCAATATGGTCATTCTCATATTTGGTCTAAAATATGCCTTCATTTGCATGGACTAATATATCTGTCTACCATTCCCAAGTTGTTGATATATATGATCCTCAAAGTTAATGTAGTTCTTGTTCACTATCATACCTAATCCACTTGGTAATGGCAATGATTCAATGGTGAGAACGTCTCTTATTACCTCAAGTCATCAAGGAAAGCATGTATAGAGACTTTGGATATCTAGGGATGTTTCAGTTATCATCAAACTCAAAATGCATGTCAGGGAAAATGTACTGATTTCTTTACCAATTGACACAGCTTTTGTAAAAAGGTGGTTACATCAAGGAATTGTGAGGTGAAATGACAGGGCATGTGGAGGATCTGTGAGGATTCTATGTTTCTACACTTACACAGAAGTAATATGAATCCTGGGGTTCTTCTATGGTAAAAATCCTAACAATTCTCATCAATCCATCTATTATTAGGGCCATACATTCATTATTGTCATTATCTATCCTGTATCCTAAAATGTGATTGTCTTCCAGTAAAATGTGTGTTAGATTGTTGTCAAACAACAGGAGTCTGCAAGCTGTGGCTCTCCAGATGGTTTGGACTCGGAGGCGGCCTCAATCGTTGTGACGTTACGATTCTACGAGGTGCGGCTTGAGTCGACGCGGACGTTCTTTCTTTCCTTCTGGGTCCTTTCCTCAGCACCCTGAGACTGAGCCAGAGCCCGCCTGAGCCCGCCCTCGCTTGCCAGCGAATCTGCTCGTGGTGCCGGTCCGCTCCTGTGGGCGTTCATCGCACAGCCGCGGCCGCGGCTGGATACCTCCTCCTGCGGGAAGCCTGGTGGGAAGCCAGCTGGAGCACACGGGAGCCGCCGGAGTGTCAGCCTGCTCTGAGCACTTCGCCGTCCGCGGGACGCCCGTGGGAGAGTGACTCCTCTCGGTGTGGGAGCGGATAGAGGCTGTGGTCGGTAAAGTGCAGGGGGGAGCCATACTGACTTGCAGTGATTACACTGCCTAGCAAGCAGTGATACTCACTTAAATTGAGCCCCTTTTCTCCTCCCCCCCCTAGATACCTGTCCCCCCCACCTTTATACCCAGTCTCCCTCCCTTGGTTTGATTTAATGGTACAGCCACCATATGGTGAGGAGTCCTTCTGGGTGTGTGTGCTGAACCTGCATAGTGCCTGCCTGAGGGCCTGCCAGAGGGGCGCTACGATTTGGTGACAGCTGGTTTTGCGCCGCTTCAGCTTAATAAGGACAGTGCAGGTTACGTGTTGAAATCTAACTCGGATCTGGGTGCAGCAAAATCAAGTAAACTGGCTAGAGAGAAGGCACCTTGATCTCTGTAATAAACCTAATGGCGCCAGGGAAGAAAATGACACAAAATAAGTACAACCTGCGTAAGACAAAGAAACAATTGGAAGTGGCAACCCTGACGAACGATGAGATGAGAAAATCTAAAATAAATAATAAGGGAAAATCCAGCATAACCATCCCTTCGGGGCAGGGAGCCATAACTGGTTTCTTTGCCCCCCTTCCCTTAACAGAAACTAACTCTACGATCATTGAGGACCCCGTCTCATCGGATGATAGGGGTGGTGACCCAATGAGTTCCACTAACTTTGACGACATAGATAACAATTCGCTGTTAGACCTGTGTTTGAGTATCCAGCGGGGGATGACTCCCCAGATCCTCAGGCCGTTGGAAGACACGGGTCTGCGACAGGAGAATAATTCTATGTCATCTTCTGATAACATCATAGGCCACGAGATACCTCTGGGCCGACTGTCAGCCTCCCCTAATCTAGTAATGGTTTCTATGGAAGACGGACCGGAGTCAGAGGAAGGAAATCTCTCCACCTTGTTCCCTGGGGCAAAGGAACTGGCAGAGATTCAATCCTCAGTGGCCTCCCTTCAATTTGCACTCAAAATTTTGCTCCAAATGACGGGTCGGATACTCACGAATACCAACCCATTGCCTAATACACAAATAGAAGAAAAGAATAAGGAGGAAGAGGTGGAAATCAATCTATCGCAGGCTATAGGTATCGCTGAGGAAATAAATAAGATACCTGACAAAGATTCCTCGGTAAATGAGGACTTGAATGAGTCAGTCTTCTATTCCCGAAAACAACGCAAACTGGCTAAGAAAGCGCAAAAGAATAAGGAAAACACGATGCAAGGAACTAAAGAAGATAAGACGGCGCACATTGGGGGGCGCTCAAAAAAAGCAAAAAAAAGGGCAGCCAGAGCTAAGAAAAAGATGGGCTCTGGAGAAGGTCGCCTCTGCAGTTGGCTTATCACTCATCAAGATACGAATCTAGTCTCGCCGTCCAAATATGATCAACCAGTGACGGTGGATCCGACTGATGATGTGGAAAGATTGCCGACCGTGGATGAAACAGAGGACCAGGCTGATGAATGGGAACGATTTGAGGCCGACCTTCAAGAGGAGGAAGAAACACGGATCAGGGGCCCTGACCTGGTACTTCAATCGGAACCAGCACCGGCTAGTACCATAATCTCTCCCGGTAGATCAGTTATGGACGGACCCGATCTCTCAGGGAACAGAATCTGCCTGATCAAAAACCTGTATAAAACCTGCGAACGTAGATGGCTGCCACGATCAGAGTTCCTAATACGTCTGCATTCGGTCCCTGAACTACGCGTCTTAAAATCAGATGATTTCCTGTTTGTGGAACCATTAAAAGGCCTTAACCCCTGTGTGTCGGCAATACATTGTAAATTTATATCCACCGCACAGATGCTTAGGAAATACCGTGAAGAGCTGAGGGCTGTGGATGTTGAGGTTGATGCAGACTTGGACGAAGTTGACTCCAGTGCCGAACTTGTGGAAATAAGTGGGCCGGGCATACCAGAGGAGTATCCCTTGATACCTAAAGGAAAGAAGGTTGAAATTGCTGATGTTCAGTTGGTCCTAAAATGGCTCGCGGAATCTCTTCCTGAGGTTTTACCTAAACATTGAAATTTGACATTGTTATCGTGGAACACAAGAGGTTTTGCTCATCTGTTGACGTCAGAGGGGTCGGTTAATTTTATTGTGAAAAATAGCCTGATATGCCTACAGGAGACATGGGCAATGGACATTTTGTTACTTGATGGATACATGAATTATCAATCTTATGCTAAGAAGGGCGATAAAGGGAGACCGTTTGGAGGGCTCTTGATAGGTGTGATCAGCTCTCTGCCCTCGAGACAGATACCCTGTAATGTATGTGATAATATGCTGGCAGTAGAGGTTGAATATGGATCACAGGATGATAAGGGGAAGTTCCTGTTGATAAATATATATAATCCCCGCATGCGGGAACTAGTGAACCTATTCAAGAAGCCCTTCATGAATTATTGGCCTCCTGGTCTGTACTACCTGGTAACCGAGCAGTGATTGTTGTGGGTGATTTTAATTGTCGCATTCCTGCTGTGACAGGGAAATATCCTCAAAACCCCAAGTTAAGAGAGAAACATCTATTAACACACATCAAAACCGACATCGAGGGACCACGTTGGCGTCGGTTGCTTGACGAATGGGATCTGGAAATGCTGAATGGCTATACGAATAGTGACTACCCGGGGAAACATACTTGGTCCAATGGGCTATATAGTAGTACCCTGGATTACATCTTCATGTGCCCTAAAATGCTGCTCTTAGTAGAAGATATGTCTGTATCACCAAACAAATGGAGCGATCATTCAGCTCTCCATTGCATACTAAACATACAACAGAGAGCTTTCGACAAGTGCAATATGGGCACAGTCCACGCGAATAAATCAGGCTCCAACATTAGATGGTCGGCTAAGAATATTAATCAGGCTGCACTGGCACTCGAGATGGATAAATGGCCAAATCTACCCAATTTCCATTCCATGTCTATTGAATCCATAGAAAATTGGATAAAAGCCTTCTCTCATACACATGCTTTGGCTCCGACCACTAGCATGTATAGACCGGAGGGTGGGCCCTGCTCTTATAATAATAAGATTAGAGATGCCAAAAGGGACTTGAGACGGGAACTGCGTATGAGCAAGAAAAAGCTAGGACCGTCTGATGTATTACGAGTGGTTGCGAGGAAAATCAAAAATAAGTATAGATCTATTATTAAAAATATTAAATCTGTCGCTAATACCTGGGCTCACCAGAGATTAGTGCAAACGATTTGTTCTAAAAACTCTCGTAGTATTTGGGCACTTCTGGGGGAAACTAGGGAGTCATTGAAGGGCCAAATGGTTAATCCAATTAAAGCTGAGACATGGGTTGAGTTTTTACTTGCCCGTAACACAAAACTACCGAGTGACAAATTGGGCCCTCAGATAACCTTGGCTCCCCATCTGGCCTTTGATACCTCATATACGGCCATAATCTCTAAGATAAAGATGCTCAAACCGTCCAGAGCTCCAGGACCGAACGGCCTAGCCAATATAGTTATGAGTAAACAGCCCGAGTTCTGGGCGAGTCTATTAGCAACTCTGTTCAAAAAGATAATGTTACAGGGGCAAATACCGAGCTCATGGCAAACAGCAGTACTGATACCTGTTTTTAAAAAGGGCAATCGCCTAGATCCCACTAATTATCGGCTCCTCTCCATGCTGGATACAACGGGTAAATTGTTTGCTTCTTTACTGCTTGAGGAATTACAATCATGGGTAGAAAGGGCTAACATTTTGTCCATCTTCCAGTGTGGATTTAGGAAAGGTTATTCAACGAGTCACAATTTAATGGTCATGAACCTGTTGAGAACTAAAGCACGCAGCAAAGGTGCACCACCTTTATATGCTTTATATATTGATTTTAAAGCAGCTTTCGACACCATCCCTAGGGAACGTTTGTGGGCTAAACTTAACGGTCTGGGGTGCCCAGCAGGCATCCTGTATTACCTGAAATTGCTGCACTACAATACGTCAGTCAGACTGAAATTAGATCAAGAAGGACACCTGACTGACAAAGTGCTGCAGAACAGGGGGGTGAAACAGGGCTGTGTGACGGCCCCCTTGGTATATAACCTGTATGTTTACGACATACCAGTGGCCATAACGGCCGTCTCAAACTGTCCACCTAAGATTGGGGAGCTGGTATGCACTGTCCTGGCTTACGCAGATGACTTGGTCATTTTTGATCACACAATCAGTGGCCTACGCAGATCGGCCACTGCATTGTGGGATTATGCGAATCATAATGGCCTTACTATCAATCTAGACAAGACTAAGGTATTGCGATTCACCAATAAAAGAGTGTCACGTGTAAATCTTATGGTGGGTAAGAACATAATCCCTTACGCCCCACATTATCGGTATATGGGTATCGACTTCGAACCTAGTGGTGACTATACCATATGCAAACATTCTCGGATGACGCGAGCAGCGCAGGTCACATCGCTGGTTGCGAACTTTACCAACAAGCAAGGAGGTTTCACGTTATGGGGCACTCGCCAACTATATGTGCAGGTTTTTACTCCCATGATAACCTATGGTCTAGAGGCCTTGTTCGACCTAGATCTTAGCTGGCTACAAGTTATAGAAGGGAAATTCTGGCGGCGGGTCTTGGGGCTGCCCCCAGGAATTCCAATGGCCATTTTACGCCTAGAATTGGGCATACCATCATTGAAAGCTACAGTGATGAAAAAGAGACTAGGGTTTTTTATCAAAATGCGTAGTGGTACAACAAATTCAATATTGACTGCTGTGGATAAGGAAATATGTAAAAAACAAAATATCCTCTCACCCGCTGCTATAATGTTAAAATATCTCGCTGATATAGGATAGACGTATCGTGAAGGGGACTATACCCGGCAAGTTCAGAGAGCCTTAGATAAGCGAATAGATATGTGGGATTGGTTGGAAAATGTTGCCCACCTCAGTACATTGAAAAGTTATGAATTTGTGAAATTTAGGTTGTATACATATATGAGACCGCAAGATTACCTTAACTTATGCCCTTGTAAAAGACTGCGACGTTTTGTACTCCTATTAAGACTGGGTCAACTCCCGACCCTTTGGGTCACGGGCCGGAGAGATCGACTGCTGTCGACACTAAGGATCTGCAGATTGTGTAAAACCGATAACATAATATATCAACATATGGGAAAGTATACGCATGACTCTGTAACAACCTCTAAGGCATTATTTTGGCATCACTGCTTAAATTCCGAAAATATCCACATTTTTACTGCTTTATATAACATCTGGTTGGTCATAGAGGGAAAATTGGGCATTAGGATCTAAATAGGCAGCATTATCTACACCCAGGTGCAGAGATGGGATACACCTTTACTAGAACCCTTCCTGGGTCATGCGTGACTCTGTAATTGTGAATCCTGTAATTAAGAATTCCTACTGCTAACCGCTCTTCCAAATATTGTCAGTATTTCGTATCCTGGTGAGTTCTGATGTGATTCCCGCAGGGTTTGATTTAGGATGATCTAGGTTGTTTTAGGTTTTAGAATGCACGATTGTGTCTGGGCTAGATTTATTTATTTATGGTAATCCTGTAATTATGAATTCCAACTGCTAATCGTTCTCCCAAATATTGTCAGTATCTATATCCTGGTGAGTTCTGATGTGATTTCCACAGGGTTTGATTTAGGACGATCTAGGTTGTTTTAGGTCTTAGAATGCATGATTGTGTCTAGGCTAGATTTATTTATTTATTTTTATTGTTATTGTTATTAGCATTCTCAATTTTTACTTAGTTGTGTAATCTTAATCTTTTTATTATTGTATTTTGATGTCATTCATGTGTAAAGTTTATTAGCTAAACTGTAACACATTAAATAAATAAATAAATAAGATGGTTTGGACTACAACTCCCACGATTCCTCACCATTGAGTATGCTGGCTACATTTGATGGGATTTGAATATTCAGGAGAGCCAAATATTTTAGACACCTAGCAATTTCTTATCAATATGCAGAGAATGTTTTTGCACACTTTCCCCAACCTTGTTGGATGACAACATTTTGATTTGATACATTTGTGTGACGTTGTTTTATGTTATTGTTGCAGCTAAGCATGTATCATGGTATATCCTTTTTATTGCCCTATTTTCGATGTCATGTGAGAGAAGGCAAACAAATGTTTTCAGTGCATGATTGATTGTTTGCATGAAAAGTTCACTTATTTGGTTGGAACATTTTGAAGAACTCTGTGCTCTCTTTATTCCCTAATCCATTTTTGGAAAAAAAAATCTTTAAATCTGAACTGTCTCTCAAAGTGATGTAGTTCAGATCAGTAATGTGTGAAGGATACTTAAAGAATTGAAGGGGTCACAGCCTAACCACCATATTCGAAACCAGTTTGTCTGAAAGTTGATGGAGGAAGTATGGCAAATGGATGTCATTATCGTTGTACAGCCACAACTTGGGTTAAAAGGATTCTATTTTTGTTTGAAGAGATTAATGACTCATTCCCCAACCTCTGCATTCTCTAAAACCTCTTCTTTTTTTAGAATTCTTTTGGTTTCTTTGGCCAGAAAGATTACGAATAGTTGCTTCATGGGAATCAGTTGAATCAGCATACAGCCCATTGTATGCCAATGTAGCCCTCTGTTTCAACGTCACGCTTTCTATTGCATCTGTATTCTATCGGTCCTTTTATGTGCAACCACTGTACCACTGTAGCCTCTAACCAGCGATTGGAATCAGATGCCTTAGGACCTTTCCTCTCCCACAATTACATATTCATCAAAACTGTTATCATCACACTAATATGTGTTTGTTTGAAATCTCTTTTTCTACAAAGTGGGCCATCACCTTTACCTAACTACTCAAAGACCTTCACGCCGGCACTGGGAGCTGACCCCATTAGTTTCCAAACACGTTTGGTTATTGGGCAGACACAATAGAGGGGCCGCATTAGCCAAACCATTATTGAGAGGTTTATCGCCATAGGTCTGATTTATGTCTGCATATTTCGACATTCTCTCCCACAATTGCACCTACTCTAAGTTTGAGGCTGTGTCTACCTGTATATACTCTCTACACACTGCTGTCAGATTGCGTCCTTTGTTTCAGTCTTGATGAATGCGACATACTAGGCAACTATGTATGCAGCTAGGTAGCCCCCTTACCATGAGGAGAGGTTTGCCAGTCTATGTTCACACACCTATTTTGTCACATATTCTTGTCTGCACGCATGATGTGGCCCTCCGCACCATTAGGTGAGGCTTTCCCAGACTGCATACACACACCAATTTTGTCTGTAACCCTTATGTGTGTTCTTCCACTTGTGTATTGCGCTATGCACTTTCTGTAACAGCGCCTCGATGCCTCAGGGTTTAGTGCGCTGAAATAAATGCAAAAATAAATGAATAGATGTTTTCAGTTGTTAGGCCTGCGTTGAAGGAATTTTGGGTCACCTGGATTTGTGGTGATTATTACTCTCCAGATTGTGCTTAGAGCCCCACGATTAGGCGAGGCCTTTTTTTTTTTTTTTTTTTATTGTGTTTGATTCATTAAGAACCTTTACAATATTACAAAATTTTAAAAATTCATCTTTGTTAAAACATTTCATTTCATTCCACAATAATCACAATTTATACAGCATTCATCACTAAAATTCAATTCCGAATAAGACATTCTTATAAACTCATTGGGGTGTCAATCTAGTTCATTTAACCTGGTAATCTTTTGCATTACAACTTCAAGAAAATTAGTTAAACCAATTAGAAGATTAATGCTATTCCCCCACATACACTTGGACCAAAAAAAAAGGAGGCTTGAACATTCCATCCCAGGTTTCCAATATCTTCCCAAATGGACCGTTCTGATGTTATCAAAATAAACACAATTCTAAACTAAGTGTTTGAGGGACTCCACCGATCTGTCTTCCTTGCAGAATCTACATTCAAAGCTCATGTTCCCAAACTTTTCTGAATTCCAACCCCATCTACCTATTCGATCCAATGTCGGGAACTGGTTTAATCGAAAGCGCATGTAAAGTTTCCTTGCAGTCTGACAAGGAAATTGTAAAAGGTATCTAGGCATATCTCCCATTTTTCTTCTAAACATAGCATATTCCTTAAATGCTCTATATCTTCCAATGCGATCAGATTGCAAACACCAGTTCAATCGCTGGAATTTTCGCTTATTACATGGTAGACACAAAATTAAGTCTTCTTTTGAAATATTTGACTCTTCCAAGATTGCCTCCATTTTCCTTACAAATTTACACAGAACAGGTATTGTTTCCAAATTAATCATTTCATGTAAATCTACGTAGAGTGAGTTTCTAGTGGGACTCAGCATTTTTCTGTAGTTGTTAAGCAACCTCCAATTTCTTTTCACAGAGATTGGCAAGAGATCAAGCTCATGTCTGATTATATCGTTCGGTATGGTTTTTGCTATACATAACACCCTTTTCCACAATACGCCCTGAAGCCTGTCCAATATGTCATCAATATCAACAGTGCATAAATCAAGAGTATACAAAATAATTGGCTCAATTTTTAACAGGTAGAATTGTCTAATCGGTATTATAGACAATTTACAATATTTTCTGTAAAGAATACACATCTGAGCAGTGAGAGGTTTCATTTTTTCCTTAAGCAGTAACTCCCACCATCTTTTGGAGTTCTGATCGGTCAGGGTGTATCCGAGGTATCGTAGGTCCTTCACTACCTCGAGTTCTATAGACCCAATTGACCAAGAGAATTTCCTGATTCTTTTATTTCCATCATTGA
Organism: Ambystoma mexicanum; assembly: GCF_040938575.1. Taxonomy (NCBI): domain Eukaryota; kingdom Metazoa; phylum Chordata; class Amphibia; order Caudata; family Ambystomatidae; genus Ambystoma; species Ambystoma mexicanum. The sequence continues at coordinate 890,753,403 of NC_090941.1, forward strand.
ATATTAAAATTTTGGATTTTGTTTGTTTTAATTTTAGATTATGCTCTTCAGCAAACAGGAATAATACATCCAACTTATTCTGTAACCCAAAGGGCGTTCTATCGAGAATCAATAAGTCATCCGCGAAGTAGATACAATTCAGTTTTAAGTCACCCAGGCAGACAGGATAATTTATTCCATCCTTCCAAATAATGTCCATATAAGAGAGGTATAGATTAAACAGTACCGCTGCTAGACAACATCCTTGTTTTAATCCAATTTCCGTAGAAATTGGCTGTGTTAAGTTTCCGGTCTTATCCACCCGTACCCTATAGTTCGTCTTTGAGTACAACATGGCTATCAAAGCCACTAAATGTACCGGGATCCCCAGATATTTCATGATCTCCCATAGTTTAGATCTAATTACTGTATCGAATGCGGAATTCAAGTCAAGTGCAGCCATATATACCTTCCCTCTACCCCCCTTGCTAGTTTGACAATGCACATACGCAAGTATGGTCGCATTAAGAGTGCACCCCATGTCTTTGCGAAACCCAATTTGGAATTTAGATAATACATCATTGCGATACAAAAAATTCTGTAATTCTTTTAGGATTAATTGGGTGAAGATTTTATATGAAGTATCCGTAAGCGCAATTGGTCTAAAATTCTGCGGATCAGTTGTGGGACCTTTCTTATAAATCGGCACAATGATGGCCGAATACCATGAGCTAGGAATTTTTTTTGTATTAAATATCCTTTCGAATTTTGATTTAAAGATTTCAGCCCAGAACATTGGGTCCAGCTTTACCACACATGCCGGGATCCCATCCGGACCACATGCCTTAGAATCCTTCAGTTTAGTTATAACATTGAATATATCCTCTATCGACCACGGACATAACTCCATGATGTGTTCCGAAAAATCAACATTTTGTTCACTGATAAATCTGTTTGGCAATTCAAATTTTTTAGTCAAATATTGTACCCATGTTGATGGCAGAATCGAAGGCTCCAATGAGAGAGCTGGTGTCGATATGGTTCTGATTAGAGACCAAGTATTCCTAATATCTTGAGACAAGATGGTATGCATCATATATTCATTCTCTCTTATGGCAGTAGACTGCCTGAGGTCTCTGATCTGATTCTTATAAGATAGTATTATCCGTTTCTTTTCTACTTGATAAGTAGCATAGCCAATATTCATTTTAACTAAATTCCTTATTTTTATGTTTTTTTCAAGCTTTAATTTATGAATTCTCAGATCAAACGTATGCTTATGCTTCAGTGCATCAGGATATATCACGTTCTCCTGAGCAATATGTATCAACTGAGCCTTAATACAACTATTCAGGTCTACTTCTAGTCAATTATCGAATGGCTTAGAATTGAGGCTAAAATATCTGTAGCGAGCATCCTCCTTGATCCTGTTGATTAGTCTTAGACAAATCTTCCTACTCCATCTTATCGATGTGACAGGCCTATCAACCTCTATCAAACTTAAGGGTGGTTCAGAGTAAACACTCCAATTATGAATCTTCAGATTGATACATATAGCAGAGTGATCCCCATACCCAAGATCCAAGATTCGTGTGGGTTCACACTGCCTACGTAAGATGAAGGATATGAAAAAATGGTCTATGTAAGAATTACGATCACCACGTTTCCATGAGATCGGATCAAGACCGCCCTCAGGCTCCACAAGTTGCAGATCCCATCCTAAAAGGTGTTCCACCCACTTCTGGCCATGTTTCCATGAAGCCGGAGCTCTATTTTTTCCTTTTCTCTTACGCATACTCTGATTCTCATAACACGAGGAATTGAAATCCCCACCCAGTATAATCCCTGCATGACCTATGCGCACAAACACATCTTCTAAAATTCCATCAATAGTATCCACAATCTTATCCCATGTTATTCAAGCTTTGTTCCAATATATGCAGATGATCACTAGCACCAAGTCCTGGGTTTTGTCTGGATTCGTTTGAATTGCTACAATACTTTCATCTTTGTATAACAAAGAGACATCAAATTTACATCTATTATTAACGAGTATGGCTATTCCACCCGAAGGCCTACCCTTTGGGCCTCTTGTCGCATCCATAGAATAGCAGGTGTATCCAGCAACATTGAACATAGTCGTATGCATCGTCTCTTGCAGCAAAATAACTTCAGAACAATTCTTTAAGTCGAATTTACCATACCAAAGATAGAAATTCGATAATCCACAACAGTTCCATGAAGTGACCACGAAAGGACCATGCTATGCTGACGCATCTTCATTTGTTTTTGTTGAAGGCCCATTTAAAGCACCACCCACCGCTGAAATTCCATTTAGTGCTGCCACAAGCGCTAACAATTGTTTCACAGTATCTTCACTAAAGTTAAACTGTGCGGTGCTTTGTACCGGAATCTCTTTTATAACTTCAGTTGCAAGAGGAATTTCTAAATATTCCTCAGCATCTTTTGTATTCAAAAATATGTGCGGAGTAATGCCAAGTGCAATAAAATTTTCCCTCTGTTCCCACACCATTTTCATAATTATCATCGATTGGAATCCACATAACATGCGATGATTGTAATTGGTAGCAAGTCTTATCCAATCCATATCATCTGAACGTAGGGTTCTTAAAGGAGGGATGGCTTGGAATGTTTTCAGCATATAAGTTCTATTTAAATTTATTTTACCATTTTTCCGCACATCATTTTCCCAACCCATAATTAAGGGCATTCGTGCCTCCAGTCTCTCTTCCTCACAGTTTTTAGTCGAATCGGACCTCATTCGGCCTTCTACATTCATCGTTGCATTTTCCCTCTGCTCTTCTTTATCAGCTATTTCAGCTTTGGAGATACCATCCCCCTCTAGGGGTTTAGGCTTGAGTTTGTTCTTATTCTCTAATCCAATTGTTATTTCTTCCAAGATCACCTCGTCTACATCCGCACCATCACCAATGTTCACCCCTCCCATGTTTTCTTTATCATCCGATTCATTACTCTCTACCTCTGTTGAACAGCGTGTGAAGTCTTGAACCTCTTTTTTTCCTTTCTTCTCTGTTTTTTTATTCTTTACTGGGTAAAACTGTGACAAGGCAGTTTGTCCTTCTAATGCTTTCTTACCAACTGGGGCATCACACCCCTTTTTTTGTGAGAGCAGATAAGGTTCATTACTAATACCCTCCACAGTCCTATCCTGCAACATCTGTAGATGTTTTTTTTTTTATGCATTTTTTATAAATTTCAGGTACCTCTCTTTGATCCTCAACTTTGATATTCAAGTGGGCCTTGGATTCTTCATCTAATTGATGAAGATCAATGCCAGTCTCCTCCTCTTGATTCTGCAATATTTTTTCCCTTGAATCTACAAAAAGCTCACCTAATTGAGTCTTTGTTTGTTTCTTTTTTTTGGTATTTCTGGACTTATTGGTCCTCGCCTCCCTCTTCTGTGCTCGGGCCATAATTCTTTTTTCCCTCCTCGTCAGTACCACAACTTTCTTCTCATATTCACAGTCTGAACCCGGATTCCACATATCCACTTCCCTTTTTTCTAAATCATTATCAGTTAGGTCAATTAAGTCCAGTAGAGCTGAGGGACTATCCAATCCCCCTTTCTCTGATATCACACCCATCTGTAGTTGACGTAAATCCGCAGTCTCATTTGAACTAGCAACTACAAAGGAATGTTTTACTTCAATTATATCAGCTTGCAACTGTTGCATTACACTTGTCAAAGCTTCCAGGGAATCCATGACTGATTTATTTGATATTACTTCCGGTTTCTGCGCATTCTCTTTGGGTATTGCAGCTAATTCAGCAAAGGTTCTATATGTTGCATTCACCATTCTTGCGTCTCCAGGGGTTTGAGTATAACTATCCTTAGAGTTTACTCCTTTTTTATTTTCCTTTGTCAGGGAAGCTATCACATCGCATGCAAATAACAACCCCTCAAGTTTATTGATCTTACATAGCATGCCTGTCATAGTCGTTCTTAATTCCGCCATTTCAAAATGTGTTCTCTCATGGCCCTTATCCAGCAGGTCTGGGATCCTGGTTATTACTGGGAAATCTTCACCAAAACCTGGTACATCCCGGGCATGTAAATCCAGGATTTCATCCTGCACCGTTACCACACAAGTCCCTGATTTAGGCTGAGAGCCTACACTTTCTACAAATTGCTCAATTTGTTCTATAGGATTAGTGAATGAGTTACTGGTAGACCAGGAGTGTGCTATATCGATCGGTAAACTCTTTCTTTCAATACACCCTTCCTCATTATCCACCCCCTCTTTATTACCTCCAATCATCTCCTTTAACGGCGATTGGAACCTATACTTACTTTCCAATGGTGGATTGTGAATATGTACATCCTCCCTACCTCCCATTCTATTTGATACCGGAGTCGATGGCCCCAGGGAGAATCTCATTCTTCTACCCACTTCGGCCTCAATGGTCGGACCAAGGATAGAACAATCATTCATGTCTCCCAGCATATTTTTAGCTAAATTCCCGGTACCTAATTTTTTTCTCATCCATTCATCCATTTCTGAGCCTATCAGACACTGTTTATTCAGTACGGGAGAGACATTTATCTCTTTAACATTAAATTTAATCGGGGAAGATGCTAGCGTGATAGAAGCTCTATCACTCCGCTGATGGTCATTGTGTGTGTCCAGTACTACATCATCACCTTCGTTAATACTCCTTACCATAGGAATATTAACTATACTCTGTTCACTACATTCAGGGTTAACTACCTCAGCTAAGATGGCACTGTGGTTCTGTAAATCCTCACATAACGCCCCTTCGGTGGGTAATTCCATATTTGTGATCACCGAAGCATCCGTCCCTGTAATCTTCCGCCCACTTCTTAGCCCATTCACCATGTTTAGACACAAGAGAATTTGAGACCTGATATGGGAAATAGCCCAAGATGATTTCTTCCCCCCTATAACAGGTAATTTCCACTAGGGCAACGTTTGAGGCTTAACCTCAGTCTATTAGGACAAAGGACTAAGCAATATTTACAACTAGCCGCTCATAATTAACAGTCTATCATTTTATCATTCAATAGCAATTACTATTTTCAGTACACTAGTACTTGAGGAGTACCTTCACGGTGCACACACCGGGGTTGCTGCACACCAGAATAATTGACTGAATTCGTGCTTAAGGAGAATATACTACCGAGCCCACTCCGCGCTCCACGCGAACCGCGAACAGCCAACAGTACTTGAAGGTACTTGGCAGGTGCGCGACGCGGGTGCGCGGGTGGGCAGGGTTATGTACACTCTTCCTGTACGGCGTGCACGTCACGCGAATTGGGGGCGGGACTTCCTAATACGGGGAAGCCTAGGAAAAGGAAACAGAAAAAATACAATACTAATGAGTAGCTACACCTCCCACAATCAAACACCTCCCACAAGCTGCCCTTCCCTTCCCTTCCTCTACTGATAGATAACCACACCTCCCACAATCTACACCTCCCACTGGCTGCCCTTCCCTTCCCTAGTGGATTAGAGTCCGGGGGCTCAACCAGACAGTCACCTTTGTCCTATGCACATCAAAGGTCAGGCAGTCCTTGGTGCGACTGCAAAAGACGTCCTCCTGCTGTGAGGCAAACGTCTGTGACAGCAGCACTCCTCTTCCAGGAAAATGCGCAGACCAGGCCACAGCCAACAGTACTTGAAGGTACTTGGCAGGTGCGCGGCGCGGGTGCGCGGGTGGGCAGGGTTATGTACACGCTTCCTGTACAGCGTGCACGTCACGCGAATTGGGGGCGGGACTTCCTAATACGGGGAAGCCTTTGTCCTATGCACATCAAAGGTCAGGCAGTCCTTGGTGCGACTGCAAAAGACGTCCTCCTGCTGTGAGGCAAACGTCCATGACAGCAGCACTCCTCTTCCAGGAAAATGCGCAGACCAGGCCACAGCCAACAGTACTTGAAGGTACTTGGCAGGTGCGCGGCGCGGGTGCGCGGGTGGGCAGGGTTATGTACACTCTTCCTGTACGGCGTGCACGTCACGCGAATTGGGGGCGGGACTTCCTAATACGGGGAAGCTTGGCACTTCCGAGGCCTTTTCTGCAATTACCCTGGACTAAGGAAAGGTTATGTTGTTATGTCAGAATCCAAATACAACTGTTTCCTAAATGTCCACGGAAAGTGATTTATCTCCCCCAATAATTTCTAACATTTTCAATGAAAAACCTCTAAACATATTTTTTCTTGTGTCACTTTCTCATGTGGATGTTCCCTACCATGAGGCTTTACGTAGGTACTTGCTCCTTTGTTTTGAGTCGGGGTGATTTGCACACAGTTTTTGGTAGCTGCAAATTGTGCACTGGATGCAGGGGATTCTGTGTAGCTGATCATGCGCTACCACACTTTCTGTGCACAAAATTAGTCATTTGTGAATGAGCCCCAGAGACTTATACATGGCATTTAAAAATCACTTCACTACTGGCCTTTAAGTAACTTGTGATCTTACCTGTATGTATGAAATTGAGAATATGCCTTGTTTTATCATATACTGCTTAAACGTGCTGAAAAACACATGTGAACTTTTTTGTGCAGATGTGAGAAATTATTGATTATGTTTGAGGGCATGTCTGGCTTGCACCCCGAGACTGTGTTCGAGCATGTTTCTATGTTGCTGCACAATAACATGTCATTTCTCGCCAGTCAACAGCGATGAAGCACATCATCTCCCTATGGGAGAAGGTAGAGCTGGCTGTCAATAGACCCAAATGAAAACATGAAAACAGGTCCTGCTTTACAGAAAATAAAGGGATACAGAATGTCAGTCACTCGTTTCTATAGTAACCAAGCGTCTAACCACCAGCTCGCGACGAAAACAATTCCGTTCACTGGCATGTAGCCGGTTGTACATTAATTTGAGGGATTCAGAAATTGAAGATACTTTCAGATAACATCAGGTGCCAATCACTGAGGCAATTACATTCTACCGAATAGTTCTTTGCTAAAGAATATTGTATATTTGCATTTTAATATGTGGCTCTGTGGTTACTCACGGGTACCCTACTGTTATACCCTACTGTTATGGGTCGAAAGGTGGCACCGGACACACCCTTGTCATCTAGGTGATGTGACGTAAGCAACCGCTGATGGGATTGTGCTCAGGTGCATATCGGATCTACTGAGGTTTTATATGTATGAGGTTGATAAAAAAGGGTAGGAGTGTAGTGGGGGGAATGCAATGCGTGAGCCGGATCGTGAGCTGGATCATGTGCCGGATTCTGAGCCAGATCACATAAGCTGTACATGTTGATTAGCATAATTCTAGATTCGATAAAATGTTTGCTAATACAGAATATCAAACACTGTAATATTTGCACCCCAAGTAGTCTTATTTGTGCATGCTTATGGTAAAGAGATTGGGTAATCATTTTCCAAAGACGGTTGGTTTCTATTGCTAGTTCATGGGTACCGCTTTAATAAGCTACATTTTGGAAACACGAATCAATGCACTGGTCAAAAAGTGTTTCAATGACCATAATCAGTCCGAAGGACAAAGCCCTTACTCACCTTTCCACATAGTGACCTCACATCAGCCTAATCAAAACTCACCAACTGAGCCAGATAATTAAGGGTGAGTGGTTACATACCCATATCAATTCCATGGTACAGCAGAAATGGAAGCTCTGCTTTCTCTGACTTGATAACCAGACTCTGCAATTCACTTCCGGAATTCGCAGACGTCAGGACCGCCTAACCTCCAAAAATTCACTAAATACTTGGTTATTAAATTAACCATGATAACCCAGATGGATGTATTTCTCTGTATTGCCCTTACTGAGAAAAACAGTACAACTTTCACAATTGGAATGCTGCCAATATTCTGTATCCCATGGTGACAGGCAAAGATGGGGCTTCTGGACTAGGAATTGCATATTATGACCCATATGCCAATTTAACTAATTCAACCGAAGAGCCACGCAGCAAGCTCTAGTGAATATTACCTAAATAGAGTAAAGGCACAGAGTTACGTTTCTAGCTTCCTTGGAAACTCACTGTATAGGACTATCTAAAGGAAAAGTTTAACACCTTTAAGACAAATGAAATAGTTGGGGCATGGGGCATGGGGCAATATACTTACAGCCCGCTGGCTTAGGTGGTAGGGATAGTGTTGAGACAGCTAAATATCTCCTGCTGATCTGTGAAGCCTTGTTGCACCTTAGGCAAGGTGCACTTGGTGCAATAGACCTACGGGAGTGGTCAGATATAGAGGAAGTATGGCAATTGTTCATGTGTGGCACTTTAGAATGTTTTGGAGGAAAATTGCTTTTATTTTTGATGATCTCTGTGAGTAATCTGTGATGATTTTCCTTTGATGTATATGAAGATATGTAATCTCATATCATGTTCGGTCAAAATATTGTAAAAGTTGAGTTGCTGAACTCTATTAATAAAAACACATTTAAAAAATATATATCCCCAAATCTTAGAATCACCGGAAGTCATTCGTAACCACAACCGCAAAATCACTACAAGATTTAGGAGAACAGAATATGCTATGTCAGAGAAAAGGACAACGTGAGAGAAATTAAGGAGAAAGGATAAGCGAAATGCAACCAGAGCAGGCCACCACGCCAGCAAACACCAACAAAGCAACTGAACACACACGCACAAGCCCGACGGTAAAAAGACCACCACGAAAACAAGACAATAATCACTGTACCTAATGCCTTACCTCGCAATGGACAATCCGCCAGAGCAGCAACCAACTACGAGAAACGTTAAACACATCATCAGGACATTGGGACTCCAAAAGGCAAAAGGCAGAAACAAACAGACAGAGAAAGATTGGAAACAACACCTTCACTTTGTTGCTTTGAAGATACCTGTGATAATGTATAATCAAATCTTTCACTTTAAAATCGAAAGTATGACCAGTTGTTTTATCCTCGCAGTTGTAACCAGTCTTTTCCAGACATCTGCATTTATGTAATTTCATTTAATTTACTTTTTGTGTTTACAAATGTACCCACACACTTAGACAGCAACTTAGCTCACTTGTGTTTTTGACCCCCCACGCCTACAGTAGCAACCAAAGTAATCACCCATACTAACATGACTTTCACAAACACAACTGGGACTATTTTTTGGTACCTTTTTTGTATTTACCGCCATCTTTCACGTGACACTTACATGTGACCTTGTGATGTGATACCTTCGGTTTGGCAATTTTCCGATTCGAATTTTAGCATCGGAACACCACCTTTGGACAGCCTCAGTGCAGCACCACTATGCCAGGAAGAAATAGGAGAGATGCAAGATTAGTCACCCGTGCCTGGCTTCTGTTGTTTCACTCGAGTTGTATGTGAACTATTTACTTGCACTAGCCCATAGGCACTTAAATAACTGACGGTCGTCCGACACAATCTCTGTCATTACCTCTGACCATAGTGAGCGATATGGGCATAATCACCCGTGATAGCTCCTATGCCTACCTGCACTAACAGGTCTCTCTGGAACTTCATTAGTCCTGTTATTTACACGTATACAATGTAATCTCTAATGCGCCAAATATGTCCCGCTGGGTATTGATCTCCAGGTACCCAGTTGCTGACGTAGATCGGGCTGCATTTGGTCCGAGGTGATCCGCAGCATGGAACCCTAGCTAGTATTTTAGCTTTAATTGTAGACAAGGTTTCAGAATACTTGTTGTCCCCCCCCCCTTGTTACCTAGAGTTACATACCTTGCGGTTTTGTCTGTAGGCTCCTGGTATGAACTGCCGTGAAAACCCCTGGCTGGAAGTAGAAATGCCACTTTCCACCTGAGAAGGACCATCACATGAGGGGAATCTCAATATGAGGGTAAGACAGCTGAAATGGTTTTGTTATGTCAGTGGCTAGTTGAATCCAAAACCAAGGGGTACCTGAGTCCAACTCTAACACATATTTATCCTGTCTCTCCTTCCCAGCCCCTCGCCCGCTCTCTCCGCAATATTCAGGGGGGGCCTCCTGAAAACAGCCATTTTTTTATGCTGAAAAGAAATAAACAGAAAGCACACTACCTAGTGCCAGTCTAAACCCAGCCCTGATGAAAGTGGGACAATGACTGTTCACCACTGAAACCGGTAGCCTTTTTTACTCTGTACTCTGGCAAATACGAAGAAAGAACCAGGAATTCCAAGCCAGAAGACAGACTGCTCCTCCTAAGATCTAAAAGAGAGGACCGCCATCTTTTCTACACTGGGAATGAAGTTTAAGTACCCCTAATCACTCCTGTTCCTAGAGTACAGGAGAATCCACTGAGCAATCTCGGTCCATTCTTTTATATTTGAACTGTGCCTCTAATACGACACACACTACCGTTCTTTGGCAAAAACTTACCATTGGTGGCCAATAACTTTTTAAAGACTGTGTCATAGAAATCGAATAAAAATAGTTTATATTTCATTTGGCAAGCAGTTAATACACATGGGAAAAAAGGGCAAGAAAAACAAAAATCCAAAATATTGGTGAAACTGCAAAGTGACCACAAACTAAGTCACCTGAATCACAATGTGGGACCAACAACACCTTCACTCCATACATCACTAAATCCCAAGGGGACCACCGGCAACACCAACCTGAAACAGAAGAGGAGCCAGAAGAAGACCTGAACCCAATGTGACAAGTAGTCGACAAAACAGACCTAACATAACACAACCCACATCCTCAGGATAATAAGGAGCATCACCAACAAAACCACCTAAAGACGCAAGCAAGAACAAAGCAGCCACTATAAAGAAAACAATACACTGAAACCTAATCAATGTCCAAACACATAACAGAGATATATGATTTACTTTGTGACAGGGGAATCCACATCTTATTCATCACATACACCTAGCTAGCTGAAAACTACAAAGTCATTCTACACAGCTGTCTACCTGATAACTTCAAATGCATACAGGCAAGCAGAAAAGGGAAAAGAGAGGGAGGACTTGTAGTGGCTTACAAGGAACCCCTAAAAATAAAGACAGCCGACCTATTTATGCTAATCTATAGACCACCAACCTATGGCTTAACCTTCATAGACACTTTTGCAGAAGCAGAAATTAACCTGGTCATTAAAAATGATTACTTGATCATCCTTCGGGACAAACGTAGGGTTTGAAGAATAGAACTCAAGCTCGGAAAGATCACTGACTAAGCGGCTTGAAACAATGGAACTATGACAGATGGTGAAAGGACAGATGCACATGGCAGGACACACTCTGGATGCAATCTTCTCCAATAAAGACCTGATCACAACACCACCACCAATCCAAATACTATGGAGCAACCACCTCAAGAACCTTCAATCTGGAATAGAAACTGGAGAAACTGGAGAACTGTCAATAGCAGTATCCTTGGATGCAACTGACATAGACGAAACAACAGACCTAATCCTGAAATGGATTACAGAAACAATTTATAGCATCTCCCAGATAAAAACCCTCATTCCATCAAAAAGCAGTGGCAAGATGGTTCACACCCCACCTCAAAGCAATGAAAAACAAAAAACTGGAAACTAGAACAAGAATGTAGAAAAAACTACTACCAACCCCAAAGAATAACATATCAAGATCATACAAAATTGAAATTCTCAAAGTGAAAAAGAAATGCTACGACGACTGAATCACAAAAGCCACAAACACTCAGAAATAAATATTCAACATCATAAGTTATATGAAAAATATCCCCGGATGCAATAACACAGCGATGCTCTTGCAAAAATTATGCAAAGATCTTGGAGGTCATTTTAAGAATAATATCACAAACATACATGTGATCATACAAAGTAGACCGATCAATGAGACAGTGTACCATTTCCAAACAACCCTGGGACCTGAAAACAGACAATTTTGCCTTAATCTCAAGAGAAAAATTCCTCAACTTGGTAAAAAAAAAAGTAACAAGTGAGGCTCCCCAATAGACCCCTGCCCTCCAGACATCTACAAATCAATCCTTAGACAGGGTACACTATTGAAATGCTAAGTAAATCTCTTCAACCTGTCACTTTCAATTGGGAGAGCACTGCAAGCCTTCAAATCTGCCCATCAAACCGCTCCTCCCAGATACAACAGGAAATGTGGAAGACCTCAAACTACAGACCAATCTCAAACATTCCTTAGCCGGAAAAAATGACTCAAGAGCTGGGTCGACAAACAAATAATGGAGGCACACATAGGCTTCAGACCCATGAGAGCAATGGAGACAGCACTACTCTCTATATGGGACAACCTTAAGAACAATGGAGACACCAACACAACACAGTCAACCATAACACCCTCATCAAGAGACTGAAAGAAATAGGGACGACATGGTGCTGCTTTGGATTCAATCTTTCTTGCCCAAAAGAACAGAAACAGTATGGATAGAGCCATTCAAATCTGCACTACGGGACACCACCTGTGGAGTGTCACAAGACTCTGTGCTATCCCCCTACTCAACATTTATATGACGCCACTAATCAACCTAATCAAAAGACATGGCTTCACATGCTACCACTACTCAGAAGATACCTAAATCATCTACAAAATCAGTGATAAACAAGAGGAGAACACAACGACAATAGGTGCACCCAACGCTAATAGACTGTCTCAAAGAACTCTATCAATGGATGAACACTAGCAACCTCAATATAAACCTGTACAAAACAGAAATCATGATTACACCCGACAACCAAGGAAACAACAGTACATCCCGTGGCCCATAGAACTGGCTCATAGAACTGGGAACACCACCCATACTATCCAAAGTAGTCAAAAACCTTTGAATCTTAATGGTCAATGAGTTAAGCCTTGAACCTAAAGTAAATGCGATAATTAAGAAATGCTTCTTTCATCTTCACACAATCAAAAAGATTCTACCATTCCTCTCATTCACCCACTGGCCATCATCTCCCTCATCATGTTAGGATAGACTACGCTAACAGCGTATACCTCGGAAGTCCGGATTACTTACTGAGGAAACTGAAATGAATACAGAATGCAGCTGCCAGACTGCTCCTCAAACTCCACAAAATGACCACATCACACAAGCGTTAAGGATGCTACATTGGTTCCAAGCCAAAAAACAAATCACCTTCAAAACAATGTGAACAAAACAAAGAGCAATACATGGCCAAGGAGCAGAATTCATACAAAAGAAAATCACCATCTACAAGCCAACGAGAACACTTAAATCCAGCAACGACATTCACCTAGAGCCTAAAGCATACACAAGGAAAAAGACCTGGTGGATAAGCATTCTCTTGCATAGCCATAAAACTTCGGAACCCATTCCCCAGAGAAGTACCAACTATGAAGGACCATCTAAAATTCAGAAGACTTCTAAAAACCTGGCCCTTCAGCTCCGATGCGATGAAAACGACCGACCATCATCCATGCACCATGAAACAAATACACAAAAGTAAAGGAGTGGGCACTAGGCCAGACCACAGTGGAGGGCATGGGAGAAGAGAGGTGTCTATATGGGAAGGGTGGTTTCAGACCTTAAGTGTACCCACCCTGATAGTGGGCCAAAGGGGGGAAAAGGGAGGGAGACGTGTTCCACTTAATCAGACCAAGGGTGTGAAATTCATCACACATAAAGGTACATGGATGGACGCAGAAGCCAGGCAGCCCTTGGATTGACCAAGATGCAGAGGGACCATACTCCTGGATGAACCAATGGGGGTGGTAATTGCTACACTCTATAATGAATGACAGGGGAAGTGATATGGATTGCATTTAGTCAGAACAGTGGGGGTAGGAAATGTACTGCCACTAACTAACCATGTTAACAACTCACCCTTCAGCACACACCTCTCACACCTCTCATACTCTGAACTAAACACAGCCATACCTTTACAGCACCACAAACGGCACATCCTTTAGAAGAGCACAACAACAAAACAAACCTCACATAATCTCTCCCAACACTATATGGAAGCCACCAACCGAAAAACATACCTACGCTCAGTGACCGGTGTATCCGAAATGAAGCTGCACAACACAGCTCTCTTGATCTTTTTCTCGCTCAGTCCTACTGACATACCCGCCACCCAGCTTACATTACAGATCCGCCAGAGAGCCAAGATACCACCCAGGTGGCAACGGTGCATGGTATAAGAAACTTAGACATAACATAACATATTCACAGTAAAAAATATAGCTATGTTCCCTCAAACAAAATATACCTCTTACAGGGTGTTAGGCAAGATTGTATGCAGTACGCTGTGGGAGACTGCACCAGCCTTGTCCTCTTGGCACTAGTTAACCCAACCTTTGGTATAAGCATGTACTACACAAGATGGTAGAAAGACTGAGCAGCCAGGCTTATCTCAAGAGGGGTCAATGTGAGCTATAGGGTTGTAACAGAGATTCACAATAACAGATATTCAAATAAACACTCTCAAGGTTTCTTGATTAAACAATTATGTATTGATTTGACAGTCAGTTGAATAATGTAACACAAAAATATACTTCAAAATACACACTCTCAGTTTCTTTAAATCAGTAGATACCCATTTGGGATGGCACACAGATACTTCTTACACCCTGAGGTGACTTAAATAACTAGGACATTGTGGACATTGAAATATCACTGGCACATTTAGAGCAATACTGACGTTAGTGTCAAAAGGAAAAGATGAGGGAGTAAAACCATGGTTAACAAATATTCTTAAGCAGGTAAGTACTTTTGAACCCCCACTGCAAAGTAAATTATCCCTTTCCGAGCTACACAAGTTATAGAATGTGTGACTCTTGTTGAGTGATAGTTAAAGCACAGTCAGAGGTTAGAAGAGTCTTTCAGGGAGCCAGGACAGCCAATGTTAATTGAGCAAAAGTCTAGGTGATGTGAAGCACTTCTTGTAAGTAAGTAAAAAGTTTTGCACAATGTTTTAGAAGTCTTTGTAACAAATTAAATCACTGTTGGGCCACGAGCTGGGAGGCTTGTAAGGGGCAAAGCTGCAAGCAACTCTGCAACAAGCAACCAAGACATGTCTCAACTGAGAGCTAGCAAGGCTACAAGACAAGAGGTAAGTACTCCTTAGTTTACAATACCTTAGGTCTGAAGGTATTGGTTCCAGCTGGCTTCTGTTCCAGTTGTAGTATGGCAGATCCTGTTGTTCCTGGGTCTCAGTCATGGGGACATGAGGGAGGGCGTCTGGGGCCTCCTGCACTACGGTTTGAAGGTTGGCGGCAGCAATGGGCAATTTTCATATCAGAAGCACTCTGCGGTTTCAGCTTCTTGCGAATAGCACCACAGTGGTTCTCAGATACCTTATGGACTTTCCACGCATATGGGGTCCAGCACTCTGTTGAGGTGGCTCAGGCTTGGTCAGTGCTGCTTCATGGGAGTCTGGAGGATCTTCCTGTAGCTCTGGTCTGACTGAAAGATGAGACACTCGATTCTGATGTTCCTCTCCCTGGCAATCGGTTCCTGCAGCAGCAGTGTAAGTAAAGCCAGCTCTGAGAGGATGTCCATATGAGTTGGTCTTGGGGTCGATTGGTCCCACCAACCCAAGGGGAGAAGTCATCCTTTGCAGGGCTTCTCTAGTCAAGGCGAATTCGGAGCTTCAGCACTGCAGCAGGGCTTCACCAGGCTAACCAACGGTCCAGGAGTTGCAGCAGGCATCTCTTCCAAGTTCTTCTTCGGATTCCTTCGTCCAGTGGTTGACTCTGCCTTCCAAGCAAAAGACCTCACCTTTTATGCAGGTTTCTCCCATTCATTTGCAGCCCAGCTGTCACACACACAGCAACCAATCACCTTTGGGTGCATTCCTGTAACCTATGGGATTAAGCACAGGGAGTTTCAGGCACCTCCCTCACCTCCTTTCCTGCCAGACACGCTGGAGCCAGAGGCGGGCTTCAGCAGTGAAACCTGCCAAAGACAAAGAACAAAGGGACCAAACCTGGTTTGGTGCACAGAGTAAATCTCAAGAAGGACCTTTACAACAAGAAATGGCAAAAAAAGAAGACTGGGGCTATTTTGACAAAATGGGCGCCCATGGGTGCTTTACTGCAGCTACAATTACAGCCCGTGGTAAAAACTGTCAATAGTAGTGAAAAATAAACCACTACCACCAGCCATTAATTGTAGAAAGGGAAACATAAAAATGTTCCATGAGAAACTAGACAAAGGGGATGACAATTCAATTAGTTTTGCTTTGCAGTGTGGCGGGTCAGACACATTAAGGACATTCTAACTTGTTTTAGATTAACTTATAAGAAGAAGGCCTATCTTTCTCTACTGCTAGATGGGTTTCCCTTCCTCTCTACAAGAACTAAAGGTGTTTGTCTGTCATCAGGAAGTCTGTAATAAAAGATTAACTCAGTCCAAATCTTATTCTACCTGACTCTACCACACATATAACCAACTTAACCGAGGACAGGAGAATGGCTTAATTCCCCCGGTATTTTGTTATATTCTTATAGTCTCTTTATATCAATGGGCCTCATTACGACCCTGGCATTAGAGTGATAACGGCACCGGGAGTACTGCCAGTGCTATTATCACTCTACCGACACATTACGAGTTCTGCTTGCAGGGTCGCTCTGTACGCCTGGTCAGACTAGACGTGCAGAGCGGCACCCGCTAGCAGAACAGGATGGTAGCAACAGCCCCGGTATTAACAGGACCGTTGTTACCATCCTCCCCATTCCCATTGAGCCCTACGGGGGCTCAAATGGGAATGGGGACGTAACGGGTCCGGGTCCCACGAATGGGAATTACTGGGCTTGCAAAGGTTGGAATGGCCTGGTAATTCCCATTTTTCGGGACCCAGACCAGTGTTTGGGGGTATCCATGCCGGTAAAAGCGGCATGCCTACCTCCAAACTCTTAATGAGGCCCTATGTCTCCATTTCTTGTGTTTGCTTCCTAACACAATCTTTTGTAACAGTTTCTGAATATGTTCTTGATTAATTATTGTAGCTCTTCCACAATATTCTGGGGTCTTTTACTATCTTTAGTGTCTGTGACAACTTTCCTTGTGATATTTTCTCACACTCTTGTCTGAACTTGTAGTCTTTTAAACTAGGCCATTGTCAGCTTGGATTTCGTTTGATCCAATTTGGTATCTCCCCTTTCCTGGGTTCTCTCTCTGAAACAATCTTTTTCAGTTGATAGTAATTTCTCCTCTCCGTTATTACTGGATTTTATGCCATGGTTTATCCACTCTTCACCTTTGAACTCAAAGTGTTATTCCCTTTTTGTCACTAGTCTTTGTTCCCAGTCTTTTTCTACTTCCCACACAGGGTTATTCATTGTTCTCTTTATGTGCTTTGCACACGTCTAGTTAATCAGTTTTATATTTAGTATCTCCTGGGACGAGTTTCTCTCTCTGTATGATGTTGCCCCAGTGGCCTCCTGCTTCTCCAGCTCTTCCGTTACGTGGGGCATGGCATTTGCTAGGGTATTCCTCTTTGAAGTTTGCCTTCTCGTTCCTTGGTTTTGCCGAGCTCCCGTTCTCAGCTTCCCTTCTGGCTGCTGCTGTATACGGGTGTTGGGGTAAGGAAGGTGTTCGCACTCCCTTCTTTGATGGTCTCAGCATAGTTGGGTGGGTGTTCTGTCCACCACGATATGGACATGGTCTCACCACCACCTGGTACAGGATTCTGCTCTCTTACTTTCCAACGGTTTCCCCACTGTTGGATACACTGGGCCTCCGGCATATCAGACTGGTGTTCCTTAAAATGTGTGGTCTCCGAGGCTCATCTCAGGTCTGTCTCTCCAAAGAAGTGATCACATCAGAGAGCTTCCCCTGTGTACGATACTCTCTCTTCCTCCTTGGTAATCCACTCCTCTCAGTTAAGTACACGTTTCTTCTTAAAGAGACATTTTCTTTTCCTTGTTCAGGCTGGTTTGTTCCTGCATTGCTTTCAGCCATGCAGAGGTGTCATTATTCTTCATAGCAGACAGTCCTATATATGATACTATGGTATGTCACATAAGGAGCTCCTTACAGGAATGGGAGTCCTTGTGCTCTAAGCGGGAGTCTGTCCAAGTCTGGTCCCACTTGCTCAGACACCTATGGAGGGTATTGCGGAGTGGTTTCACCTCCCTAGCCTCAATAAGGGAGGCTCCCCCCTGGGGAGAAGTAACGAATACCATAATGATAATGATGTGTTATTTATATAGCGCCTTAGTCCAAAGCACTTTACAGAGCACATATTTACATACAATATCACCCAATCGAAATTGGTGCTCATTTATCAACTTCGGAAGGATGAAATGCTGAGTTGGCCTTGCCGGGATTCGAACCTGCGACCTGCAGATCATGCTCAGGTCGCAGAAGCGAATGTTCAACCCACTGAGCCATAAATTCTGCTATTGGTGTTGCTAAATTCACTGTAAAAGTGTGGATTAACATCTTGTAGGGATCCATTTGAATCAACTTTTGATGCTATGCAAGCACAAAGCACTAATATCTGTGCTTACATGTTTTTCATTTCAATGGCTGTGGTGTGAAGGAGATGGGAAGAGGATCTCAACATCATTTGCTCCTTTTGATAAGAGTTCTGTTAGACAGAGTCAAACAATAGAAATAGGAGGGCAATAGTGGATGCAAAAATCTACATCATTGATTCTGCAAGACACCCACCACCTTCCTTGGCTTTACAGGAAGTCTGTGCCTCAGCAGATAAGCAATTGCAGTTCTTGATGCATGTTTCATTATTGTCATGAAGGAAAAAACCAAGGGTGTGATACTGAAGTGGGTTGCACCGAAACATATTATTAATGTCACCCAATCCAAGAGAAAAAGAAGAGCTCAAATACAAAAACTGCAATACTGAGCTGGATTGTATCAGACATTTGCCGAGGTTTGTGCCCAAACTCCCTTCAATCTCTCAGTCTTTAATCATTTGAGTTCACTTGATGTCCACACAGTCTGGTTGAATGGCAGTCCTTTTGTAAAAATGTTAAAAATAAACAGTCTCTTCCAAATGGGTTCCCTCGGCGGGTGGCCTTCGTTTAGCCAGGGCAATCACACAAGAAAACCAAAGCCTCTTGCAGGGCAAGGAGAAGAAAAAACGGAAACTGTCCTTAACTTACAAAATGTCCTCAAGCCTGTTCTGCTGTCTCCCTGGTTTTACCACTGTCTCTTGATTTCTTGGTCCAAACAATGGCAGAGACAACGTTTCCGATTCACTTGTAAACCGGTAGTTGGGTGGTCTCTTAATGGACCATATAATGGGTCTGAATCCTGAGTTATTCTGGAGGATTGACGAACAGTGGACAGTAGCATAAAGATAGTGCAGGGCTTAAACACCACAGCGGTTTCCGGTGCTCTTCAAGTAGAAAGAGACTGGATTGGGACTATTAGGACCTGGCACTTTATGCATGGTGTCTTTCTTTTCTCAGGATTGTATGCTGATGTCCCCTCTGCCCCCTCTGGATCTCCTCCTCACTGCCTCAACATAGGCTCATACCAAGCCTCCTCTAAGATTCCTTCAAGTACCTGGCTCCCCTATGGCTCGTCAAATACCTCATTATCACCTTGTGACGTAGTCTTCCCACCACTCTCTCATTCCTTGGAGGTTTTATTGTCTGACTGTCCATCTCTGTTCTTCCTCTAGACTTTTTACAGCCTCTTTGTTTCTTCCTTACCCCTCTTCCTCCATATATCCTCCTCCTGTCATATGCTCCTCTTTTTACCACCACCTCCTTAAATGTATTCTCTTCTTTTGCTCCTCTGCGCCTCCTTATACACAACTCTTTCTGCTCCTAATTTCTCCACCTCCCCTGCAGATAGTTCCCCTTTCCCCTGCTCCTCTACTTCTCCTTTTACCACCACATCCTGCTCCTCAGCTCCTCTTTTCACCAGCTCCACTGTCAGGATGAACATCATAACCTGCATGATGACAGAGGCTAACCTCCAACCCAAAGATGGTGTGAATGCTCATCTGGGACTGTGACAGGTTTTGCGGCAGAGAATAGAGCTGTATCTTAATCAAAGCTCTGGAGAAAGAATGGTCTAAGCACTTTAGTCAAGAGAAACGACTACCACTGAGAACCAGGCAGGCTTATAATTGGACAGAAATATTGTTGTGGATCTACCTCATGGGTGTATCTATGTATCAATGTGTACTACCCTTGCATGTATGAAACGTGTTTACAGAGGTTTATCATGGACCCAACAAGGGTTTGCACTTACAAGATACTGTTTTTTATACTCATATATAGAAACATGATTAATGCTCTCACTACATTGTTTAGCATGTTTCCATATTTATTGTCTGGTATAGATAATATGTAAACATTAAAAAGAGAATAGTTAAACAATATGCAGTTCCTAATATTAGCAATAAAGTAGTTGAGTAGATACACAGCACCCTACTCCTCTATTCACTTACAAAATATAAACACTACAAACCACCAATCAGCAGTGTGTGCATAGCTATAGTTATGTTATGCTATGTTATGTTAAAGGTTATTTATACTGTGCACTTTCAATAGCTGCGTGGTACCTGGGCGCTTTGGCAGATCTGTAAAGCAAGAGGGTCAGGTAAGGGGGGGAGTTAGTCAGATTGAGGGGGAGAAATAGCAAGAGAGCTGTGATGTGCTATTGGCAGCTTCATTTTGGTTAACTCGTTCGCTGAGCGTAGGTGTGAATTATCATTTGGAAGCTGTCATATGCTGTTGTGCAAGGATATGATTGGTTCGTTTTGTTGTTGCAGTATAGTGAAGTGTGTGCGGTGTGTCGTACTATAGAGGCATGGTTGTGTTTAGTTCCGAGTTTGAGAGGTGTATGCAGAGGGCCAGTTTCTTTAGTAGGGTTGGTTATTGGCATCACTGTCTAGATGTGACGGAGGGCTAATCTCCACAATTCTATCTAGATGCGATGCATGCTAATCTCCACAATTCTATCTAGATTTGACACGTTCATCTTCAAAGTTCTATCTAGATGTGGCCATGCTAATCTCCACAATTCTCTCTAGATGTGATGCAAGGCTAGTCTCCACAATTCTATCTAGATATGACGCAAAGCTAATCTTCACAATTCTATCTAGATGTGATGCAATGCTAATCTTCACAATTCTATCTAGATGTGAGGCATGCTATGAAACCAGATTTCAATGATAAGTATCAGCCAATCACGACCGCATTTGTTGGAGATATAACTCCATTAAGGGGCCGATTCATGGAACAAATCTGCGCCCAAAATCTCGGCAAGCCGGCGCAAGCGTGAAAAAGCAAGTGCACAAATCCGAGCGTGGCGCGCACACATCACAGCAACATCCCGAACGCTGTGCCCGACGTGCACAGCGAAAGCACACAACGTCGGCGCACACACCAAAAAGGGGGCGGGACAAGGGGCGTAACATGCGGAATGGGGAACAACGCGTGAAAAAGAAGGCGTAACTGTAGAAGTACTGCAGGGAAATAAACGGAACGCCCACACGCACGCGAACAACGCGTACTCATGGAATCAAATACGGGAAACCTGCGCACGCTAAAAGATGCGCACAGGCATCAACACGTCTGCCACATGAAGGCATGCGGAAGCGTCCCCGCGCACAGTATCAAAGTGTGCGCAACAACAAACACGTATAGTCAGCTACGATGAATGCCCCATTTGTCGCAGCACTGATCGTGGGACGCCGCAGGAGGAGGAGAATAGCCAGGCCCCGCATCTTTTTTGCCCCGGACCAGCCAGTTTGGGATGCCTGATGACCAGGTCTATGGCAGGTATAGGTTTCCAACTCATATCATCCTAGACCTGGTCAGGGAGTGGGAAGGTGACCTTACATCCCCCACCCTCTGCTCCCAAGCATTGAGCCCTTGGAGAAGGTGCTCAATGTCCTGCATTTTTTGGCCACTGGGTCATTTCAGCAGACAACTGCCATAGTGGGGGGGGGTCTCACAGCCCACGCAGTCACGCTGCCTACACCAGGTGTTAGCAATCATGACTGCGCACCCCTCAGTCCGCAGGCACATATACATGCCGAGAACACCCGCAGAAAGGCAGGCCATGGTCTAGGTCTTCTACAGGGTGGCACACTTGCCCAAAGTGCTCAGCGCCATAGATTGCACCCATGTGGCCCTATGTCCACCTATGGCCACTGAGCACATCTATCGAAACCGCAAGCACTGGCATTCCATCAACGTGCAAGTCGTATGCGATGCAAAGGGAATCATCACCTCTGTCTATGCAAACTACCCTGGCCCAACCCGTGACAGTTTCATATACAGAATGTCCGCCCTGAGACGGGCCCTGGAAGCTGGGAAACATGGGGACACATGGCTCCTAGGTGAGTACAAATGCCTGTGCACATGCATGCATGTCACACACAGACAAATACACAAACCCAACTAATCACAACCATTACCACCTCCCCAGGGGACAGTGCCCACCCTCTGAGCAATCACATGATGACGCCAATCCAGAACCCCACCACACCACCCCAGGTAAGATACAACGCTGCCCATATTGCAACCAAGACCATACTGGAGCGCACATTCGGAGTGCTCAAGTCACGCTTCCACTCCCTTGACCGCTCTGGCAGCCAGCTACTACATGCACCCCCAGTAGTGTGCAGGATCTTTGTGGCAGCATGTGTCCTGTACAATGTTGCAACATGGCAGGGTGTACCGGTGGACATGGTGGTGCCCCCACATCCCCAACCACAGGCACAGGCGCTGCCCATGGGAGGGGAAAGGGCAAGTTCAGAGGCAGCCCGGACCCAGCTTGTGGCCACATTTTTCACCTAAACTCCCACCCCTGCGGAGTGCACATAGGCCTGGCACATACCAGGTGACAATCGATGATGACAAAGAGACAGTCAACTGTCACAACCTTACCACCCTGAGGATGTTGCCATGGAAGTGCTACATTGTGTGCATCCCTAGCTACTTAAACATAACCAATCCCGTGTGACCAAAAGGAACACATGCAAGGTGTGTATCACACCCCCGCCCTGTAAAACGGGCCTTGACAATCCCTGGTATGTCACCAAAACCCTCCCAACCCACATCACCCTTGTCTGCCACACCATGACATGGCATGCAACAGCAAAAGCCCAACACATGACCAATAAGGTACAAAGTGACATGTGATAAATGAAAATTGGCCCGAGACAATGACGCCTGACATGGAATTAGATGAAATGATTGACCAACAACCTCCCACACATACCAAGTCATACACAAATGCCTTCCACCAGTGGTAGCTTGAACACAGCACTGAATCCCTGTTCACATGCACATTGGGCAAGGCAAAATGACTACTCCCGAACCTGTGTGCTGTGTGTGTCTCCCGCTACACACTGCTCAGCACACAGCACAGTGAGCAGCCCTTGTGTTGGGGATACACCTTGAGCATCACGTGAAAAGGACAAAGAAAATAAAAACCTGTTGACGCATGTACAGGATCCCCAAATGGTAATTGATCATGCGCTGCAGGGACACAGCGTGCCCGAGAAGGTGATATGTGTGCACCTGGGGCATGGAAGGGTGGTTGTACGTGTGGTGGAGCATTGTGCAACTGTGTGTGTCAGTAGGGACATGCACTCAATATATGCATGTGAAATCAAGTGACCCTCAGTGTCCTGTACACATCACATGTGAACATTGCCCATGTGTGCACCCCAGCATGTCAAACCACAACAATCCCCTGACACCTGAAAAGTAAACACAATACAGGAACAGGCATTGAGCAGCAGAGCACATCATGTATATAGCACCCCACAATTACAGTGTCAGAGAGTGCACAAACAGTGCAGCCCAAGCTTACTGTCAAACAACAAAAGGCCCTCCCTCATATACACATCACCATGACCTTCTCAACAACTGTGTTTGGGTATATAGCCTTCTTCCTTCTAGTATACCTGGCTTCAGGATCCCTGTACCCGTTGGTCTTGATGTTCCACCTTGCGTGTAAATAGGGTCCAGCCCCCTCAGAGGCCACCTTGACTGGTAAAAATACCAAATCGCAGAGAACTCCAAGGAGCCAAACCCCAAAACCAGGGAAAAAGCCTATAGGCACCAAAAAACCCTGGAAGAGTCTCCAGTAGATGACTTGAAGTTACAAAAAATGTCCAAGCACATCGACAAGCAGAATGCTAAAACAACCAAGGTAGCACAGTTCAACAATGGTTCAACAGGATGGGTACCATATCAGTACACAATATACAATGATGATGCAGCAACTGATGGGTAGTGTCACAGCTCCGTTCACCAGACGCAGGAGTGGCACGCACCAACCACCCCCTCCGTGGTCTGGGCGCCTGCTAGGTAAAACTTACACAGGCCACCGAGACCCTAGCGGGGAAAGAGAGTCAGGGATCTGTTGTTTGGACAGGCATTTGTATTCAGGATAACCGGAAAGAGGGGCAGGAGAGGGGAGTTGGATTACCAAAGGAAAGTAGGCAAAATACAAAATACAACTATTGACAATAACACATACTCAATCAAAGAAACCATGTTCATCATGCACATTATACAAAATGAGTCAAATGCAAGCCAAAGAAAGACTTATCTCTGGGGTGAATGCTGGCCTCCTACCTGCGCACTCTCAGGTCCGGTAACAGGAGCAGTTCAATGCTGCAAACAGAGTAAGAGTTACTAATCTGTGTGTGTTTACAACACACACACACAACACCATTCATGCCCCAAAGTAAGTGACTTCTCCACAAACAAACACTCTTGTCTGCTGCTTTGTACGTATACGTTAGCTTGCCCCCGTGATTGTTCATACACTGTCAATGCAGTAAAGCAGCCGCATGTGGGCGTGCGCTAAATGGGAGACCAATGCGTCAAGGATCACACATGATAGAATGGTCCCTGGGTGAGCTGCTAGACGTGTCTAGCGTGGTGCCACTTCAGTACAAGTTGTGGTCTGGCAGCTGCAGATTTCAATAGGTAGTGCATGTGGCAATTTGCACATGCAAATGATATGCACTGCACACGAGTCTGTGCCTCGCTGGGTGTCCCTGTGCGCTGTATTAGTTTCTGGCTAGGAACGCTACTGCGCTAATAACTCAGCTTCTGTGGAGCAGGGGGGACTCGAGGATATGTGCGACGGCCCATGTGTGCATTTGTCCCTCAACGCATCTTAACTGTACTGTGCGCTTGTACACAATGCCTACCCAAGCTCCCCAGCCCTGGCGCTACACAGCATGCATGTGAAACGGGCCTGGTGGAAGGTTGGCTGCAGTGTGGCCCCTTGTACTGCTCACCTTTCTTGGAGCTCCTGGAAACACGTCTGCTTCTGTCAGGCATCTGAGCACAAGCCCTGTGCTTCTGCCTGCGCACACATCCACACGTCTGCACCACCTAACGTGGCCAGGTTTCAGTAGTACTTGGCCCTGTGTCTGCTGCCAAAGGTAGTTTGGAGGCACATTTTCCTGCAGAAAGTGCATACAAGATATTAATAAGGCTTGAAAGTGTGTGTCTTCATGCTGGTTGTCACTGGGCCATGTTAGAGACCTACATCAGAACTCCTCCCACCATCAGTGTGACTTCGACAGGCAAAGGGTGCAGGCTACTGTCTACAGCATGAAGTGCATCAAGCACATATACAGGCAAGAAAATAACATACATCACAATCCACATCAATTAATGGAGATATCCATCATGTACTCACCCAAATTGATTACAGACATGCTGTCCAAAGCCCTTGTGTAAATGTTTGTTACACCGAACCATCCTTGCGAGCCCATGGATAAGGGAAGCAGGTGTGGCCTATCTGAGTCAGGACCCAAAGCTGCAAACACATACATGAGACAAGCTTGAAGGGCCCAGCTGGAACAGACAGTGGATGCTTTCAAAAGCCACAATGCACCACACTGTCACATGAATGCACATGCAATGCAATAGACAAGCAATTTGAAACTATATTAACTAATTAAACTAACGATAAAAAACCTAAATTACCTAATTAAACTAACTATCAAAAACCATATTAACTAACTAAACTAACAATAAAAATAATAAAAATAAAAAATGGCCACATACGACCCAGGGGTGGTGGGAAGGCACCCAGGAGGGGGGAAGTACAGGGTGCACCTCAACACCCACATGCGATGAGGTTGAGACAAAAATAAAAGCCTCCATGGGATCAACGCCTGCACAGCCCGACCTGTGTGGGAGATAACTCGTCGTCCTTATCACCCTCTGGCTGAAAAGGTTAATGTGGCACAGTACCCTGACCACGCCTAGGCGCAGCTTGCCCCTCATCGGCAGCAAGTCTTCGGGACGGGTGAGCCTGGTTCTGTGCGACGATGACACGTAGGTCAGCATGTAGAACCTCGCGTGATACTCGTGCTTCCTCTTGCAAGGTAACACGTGTAACACAGAGTTCTTCCTGCATGGCCTGGCTGGACAACTGGTACACCTCCCGGCAAGCACGTAGCTCAGCCGAGATGGTATTCTCTAGCTGCTCCAACCTCTCCTCTGACCGTGTCCTCTGGGACATCAAGAGCACAGCCAGAGACCATTTCAGCCCGGCATGCCCTGTCTGAAGCCGCCATGCCCAGCCTGAGCGAGCGGGCTGTGGACTGTGCCGCCCGCTGCTGGATTTCCACCTGCCTAGCAGGTGGTAGCACGGATTGGGCCACACGTTCCATGATCTCAGCGATGTTATCAATTGCTGCCCCCTGGTGTTCCGAATTGGCAACCATGGCTTGCTCCCACTCAGTATACCCCATTGGCGCATGGCCACCGCGTTGCAGGGCTTGACACCTGCGGGGCCCAAGGAGCCGACATCCTTGTTGGGGTGGCACCACCCGCGGCTGCAGGACTACATTCCTCTGTCAACCTGATGCCCCAGGCACATCTGCAACTCGAGTATAGGGTGACCCTACGTCCCGATCCACCACAGGCAGAGGTCCCACCACCGTCTGGCCTCTCAGTGCAGGTGTCGCGGACCGAGGAGCGTCCACATCAGAATCACTCACCCCTGACGAATGGACCGATGCACATCCACCTCAACATTGTCGTCAGAGTGATCTTCCGAGCTAGACTCATTGCCAGCCCTAGACAAGATGGTCTGTAACACAAGTGGGTTCTCGTGGCCTACCACCCCACGATCCCTACTTGTGCCAGGTTGCTGGTGTGATAGCAACCCTGTGTCTGGCATGACAACACCATCCTCTGGCTCCATTGTGTCATCATATGAAAAGTGGAGAAAATATTAAAATCAGTACACATGTCAGAAGCACATAACACACACATAGACATCACATTGACAGCCAACACATGAAGCAGCCATGTCACACACAAATGAGAACCTGGCATGCATCCAGTGGGCTTGATATGCAAACACATCCCAAAAGCAGAAATAGATGTGTCTAAATAGCAAAACCTACACAAGTACAAAATGTAGTATATGAACTCCATCAGACACCACCTCTGTCAGGCACATGTCACAGGCAGAAAAGACAGATGGCAACTAAGAGATGCAACACACCATAAGAATTTCTGAACTGCAAAATGACCACTGCTAAAGGTGATTCCAAACACACAATGACACAGGTACCATGCATGTATACATGTATCACTAAAGCATCATCATCAATATAGCTACATCCATCTGCAGCTCGGCCCATACCAGGTGGCATGGGCCATGTAGATATAGTGAATGTCACTAGCAAAGCAAGGGCCTGCAACCAGGCATGAGGGACCATAACGCCCAGTACTGTCCGAGGCATCCACAACACCCCTCAGGACCTGATTGAGCACATTGGGCTATGAATATGCCCGATTACATCATTCCGTGTGGAAATCCCCACGGCCAGGACCCACCATAGTAGCTTAGTGGCCCTGGTCATACACATACTGCACAACAGTGAACCTTTGGGATCATGCCAGTTCCACATAACATGCGCAATGCAGAAATCTCACCAGCATAAATGTCTATCAACTACATATTAGTCAGTCAACAACAAAGCTGCAGAAGGCACTTGTGTAAATGGACACTTTCACAAACACATAAGTGAGTACTCGCAATGGTGTACCACACAACGTTGAAGCTGCTTACATATGTACATGTGAAAGCGTTCAAAAACACCCATTTCCCCATACACTTGTATTGTGAACATGACCAGCATCCAATACACCAAAGCAAGCAGCTATAACACTGTGTGGAAGTGCACACATACACATGTGAAGGATGCTCCACAGTCATTACAACCCGATTAGCAGGCTACATCCAATCAGTGCCCTATGCCAGTTGGTATAGGCCGCACATTGACCAATCAACTCATCTAAACAACCACTAGGGAGTTCCAATACTGAGTACATGTGTCACAGATGCACCTGTGCCCGTCGCATACATGACAGAGAAGGGATGAAAAACAGTCCATACATGCCAGGTGACTTTGACATGACATCAGTGAATAGGCATGTAGAAGGGTGTAACCCGGCTCAGAAGTGGGTTGATGCAGTGCAGAACATGTGTACATGACTCACTGTCTACATGAACAAGTACATTATGATGTCTACCATAACACTTTAAGGCAGTGCAAGGGCAAGTTCAGGAATCATGTGCAATGTACATGCAATGGGTTGCATGGCTAAAAGCAAACCCCCCACCCACCCTAAGTGAAAATGCAGGGAGGCATTGCATGGCAGCGAAAGGGTGACCAGAGAACTTTGTATTGGCAGACAGTGTTGACTAGTGTCAATTGCATAATCTGAGTCAACTGACAACACAGCAGATGATGATGGGACAGTAAGCAGGACACATTATGAACCCTCAGTAGTACACCCGTGTGTGCAGAAGCCACTACACCAGTTGAACAGAGTCAGTGGGCCTGAAACAGGGTGAGGCCTGTGCCCCACACAGACTGTGACACCCTAAACCTGTGTGTGATGCTGGCCTGAACCAGAGTGGACATGGAATGGATGATCAAATGCCATGAAATGTAGGTCATCCTGGACACGTACTACTATGATCATCCTGTCAAGGACACATAGGGGCATGCATGGAATGCACATGGAGCATGAATGGGCACTCATGTCCCTGCGGAGCATCTGCCATCTGCACAGTCCAAGTGAGACACCCTGCATTAAGGACAGAGGATGTACCCCACTGCATGTGTCTGGCAGGTTGGCTGGTGAAAGTTTGCATGTACACAGAAGCCTTGAACAGGCCATTGCAGTACACCAACATGATGCAAACCAGTGCCATGGTGAAATTGTGGTGCAGGGTGGTTGGAGGGGCAAGGGAGCATGCCTACGTGGATTACCCGCATGCAGGCAGAAGACACATGCACGTCAGTCATGCAATGACATAGTCCCAGTGCTGAGAGGAAAGACACCCCAGGCTACATGGAGAAGGGCCAGTGAGCTGGAACATGGACCGGAGTGGCAGCCGGGTGAGTAGCATGTGAGTAGAGTGCAAGTGTGGCCATGAGGACAGTCCCCGTCTGCTGTACATGTCCAGCATCCTGCACAGCAGGCACGCATCATTGAAGCATTGCATGACTTGCACATGGGAACCATGTACACATGACATGTAGTGGCAGTCAAGCACAACACATCACACAAGCAAACCACACATGGCCTCGAGAAACATGCAACAACACTCACTGGAAGGGGCATCAAAGTCCAGGATCTCTCCCACTCCTTTGACCATTCCTGCTGGTATGAACTCCGCAGCGACTGACTCGTGTGAAGTGAGGTCTTCCTCCTCAGGTGGTGGCCCACTCCCAGTCACCAGAGTCATGTTGTAATTAGAGGCACGCTTCGCCTTAGTACTGCGTTTGAGGTCATCCCAATGCTTTTTGCACTCTTGAGCTGTGCGCACCTCATGGCCGAATGCACTCACACGATCCGCAACTTGCTTCCAGTGGGACATACGATGGGCAGCCGTAGTTTGACAATTCAGCCCCACTAGCATATCACGGTTGTGGTCCCGCACGTAGTCCACAAAGAAGTCCAGTTCCTACATGCAGAAAGGCTTCTTCCTCGACGTGCCGGAGGCCGGAGCTGTGTCTGGGGTCCTAGCCTGTACTGCAGGTGCAACCTTGCTCCTCTTGGACAGTGGTCCGGACCCTGACTGGCAAATGCCACCCTGATCAGTATGGGCTGTGGCGCTGGTGGGTTGAACCGAGGGAGTGGCAGGTGGAACGAGGACAGAAGCCCTGAATTGCGTCAGTGGCTGCTGGGTGCCCTGGAATGGACCCTGCGCAGCAACATCCCCAGTGCCAGGGTCATTGACCGGGACTGTCCTGGATGGTAGACTCACAACCGGGGTGGTGTCGGCTGCATCTGCCCATGCACTTGCCAAATCCCGGCTGGTCGGGGCACCAGATGACATTACTGCCCCAGGGACACGTGCCTCGGTCAGGGCAGCCCTGGGTGCACCTACGGTGTGCTTCCTGACCTCCTGGAAATCGTCCTGGGACTCTTCAGGTGCCAACGCAGCCTGCGCTGGCAGACCCTAAACCTGGGTGGTGGTGTCCACAGCTGCACCTGCAGCTACCACTCCCCTTGTGCCTGTGGCAGTCGATTAAACGGACTGCCGGGTCACATGGGCGCCAGTGCCAGATGCAAGAACTGCATCTCCCAGAGCTGCAGGGGATGGTGGCATGACTGCACCAACACGTGGCACAACATGGTGCCGTAGTGGCGCACCCCTGCCTCTTCCGACTCTGCAGCCACCCCAGATACCCTGGAGACCCCCTACTCCCTGGTCACCCCGGCCACGTCCCTGACCACGGCCACCACATGGCATACGCCCAGCTGAGGCGCCCCGCACCTTTCGTGGCCTCCCAGCCATGGCACAGATGTAGTAGTGCTGGCACAGATGTAGTAGTGCCAATGGGAGGTGTACACGGCAATTGTCCTGGGCAATTGGGGTGAAGGGGGTGGGATACAAGATGTTAACAGCAACCCTGCACCTGCAAGGCTGTATGTGACCCCGGTGATAAAGTGACGGGTCATGCAACGCTCAGGCACCCCAAAACTGCAGTAAAACCGTGCACGCAACCCCCGGTAGCCCATGTGTGTGGAATTAACCTCCCGCAGTACGCAGTGGCACCCAGGGACACGAAAAACACGAACGCGTGGGACACGCAGGCTACTATGACCACGAAAATGAGTACGCGATACACAGGGGCACCTGTAGTGGGAAAATAGCGTGCGCGACTCACCGTCAGACTAGCGTGATGATGAAAAACACACGTAGCCAATACCCCTGCCAAAAGAAGAGATACGTCCTTGATCCTCTGTGAAGTTGTGATGGCTCGCGAAACAACATGAAGTAGCAACACACACGTCGGTCTCCACAAAAGGCATGTACAGCAAACTGCTGCCCCCGTTCACCTTTGACCCGTGCTGAGGGAAACGCCCATGCGCGTCACTTCACTTATGCGCTTAGGCCCTTTCCTCGGATGACACGCATTCACACGCAGACGTGCTGTTTTCTCACGTGCTGAATCACTATGCACCCGTGATGAGGGGAATGCCTGCGCGTGTTATGTCACATACGTGCTTACGCGCTAAGGGCCTTTCCTTGAATTACACACATGCAGTTTTTTAATGTGCCTATTCACTCTGTATCAAGCTGGCCACGCGACAACACACGAAAGACCACGCTCCTGCCCAGAAGGCCGAATTACTGCTCCCACGAGCCGTCTGCTGCTGCCTGCCTGCCTGCTGCCACTGTGCCCTGCCATTTGGTGCCTGTACATCTGCCATCTCCAGGAGTCCAGTTGCTGTGACCACCCCTGCTGGAACAGAGGACTCCTGACTGGTATTCCATCACTCCACAGCCCAGCCCTGTAACGCTCACCTTGTATCCACAGGGACGCCTCTGGACTGGTCCGGGACAGCTCTGGGCTCTCTGCAACTCCCCCGGACGTTCTACCTGGGATCAGTTCTAGAAAAAGGGAGAGGAGTTTAGCGACTTCTCCTTGTCTCCCACGGCCCAACTCCCGGTCTTCCCTTGCCATTTCCCCTTGGGACTCCGCTCACTTTGATTTTCGTTATGCTGCACTCTCCGTCCTGCCGTGCTTGGCAGTGGCGCGTCGTTGTTGGCGTGGTCCACCAAGTTACTTCACTGGCGTTCGCCTGGAGTCCAGTCCGGCTGCGACTCCTCCTTTCAGGTAAGTCTTTTAATGTTTCTTTTGAAAAAAGTCTATGTTGATGAATGTCCCAGTAACCTTCTTCTTTTGTCTTGTAGAGGCTGATGGAGAATGCTGAGGCTGACTGCAGAGTTCGAGAAGGTAAGGATGCGCTACATGCGGCGCTGAAAGCATCCTTCCAAATGAGCTTACCTGTGCCTTGTTTCTTTTCAGGTTGCAGAGAATTCCTGGAAGCGACGATGGATTGGGGGACTGAGCGCCAAAGGTGAGGTTCGTAATGGCGGAGGCCTTTCAGGTGAGATGGTAAGTAGCTTCTTGTTCTTGCCTCTCGTAATCCTGAATATGTAGCCGAGGAACGATGGAGATAGCCTCGAAGGCTCCTACTGGATGAAGAGTTGGAGCTGAGCAGGTAAGAATAGCGATGTTCTTCCAGGCTGTTCACCCGAGCAGGCCACGATACAGAGCAGGACCCGATGAATGTCACGCTGCAAAGCAGAATAACGCGAATCACGTGCCTCGGGTCGGGTGTGGTTTAAATACCCGGCAGGTATACAAGGTGCCTTAGGGGCGGATCCCGCCCAGAAGCTAGCCTGCTTGTTGCAGTTCCCCGATGATCCTCGTGGGGGCAGCCATATTCCCCCATTGTCCATTGGAAACCATACTTGCCAAGTGTGCCTGGTGCATACAGCGCCAGGATTGTGTCCAAGGCACCCGCGACGGGCTAGTGTGGGCCTTTCTGGCCTTGGAACAGTACTGAGGTGGAGGCCATGGTGCCCAAGACCCACAGTCAGGGCTCGGGGCTGTGACAGCACTCCCCCCAAGGCCCCTCTCACGGTGACCCTCTTGTCTGGGCCTGGCTTGTCTGGGTGCTCTTGATGGAAACGTTGAAGCAGGTGCGGAGAATGGATACATTCACTGGGCTCCCATGTTCTGTCCTGCGGACCATAGCCTTTCCAGTCCACCAGGTAGTAGAGTTTTGTCCTCACATACTTAGAGTCCAGGATGCCCTTTACTTCATACTCCCGTTCTCCATGGACGATTACAGGCCCTGGTGGGGTAGTAAGCTGTGTTCCCAACTTTACTGGCTTGAGAAGTGACACGTGGAATACTGGGTGTATCTTCATGTGGGCAGGTAATGATAACCTTACAGAAGCTGAGTTAATGACAGATTCCACTGGGTACGGTCCTAGAAACGTGGGCGAAATGTCCTTTTCCCCTTAATAGGTATGTGTCTTGAGGCTAGCCATACTTGATCCCCTACTTGGTAGTCCGGAGCCTTGATGCGATGTTGATCTGCATATTTGTCTGGCGTGCCTTGGTCTGTTTCAGGTGTTCCTGAGCCCTCTTGAAGGCCTGGGTGATGGATGCGTGGAGAATGGTGACGGCTGGCAGCTCCAGAGTTGTTGGAATGTCTAGCTCAGGCGTGCGCGGGTGTCTTCCGTAAACCGTAAAGAATGGTGTTTGTCCCGTGCTGCTGTTAAAAGAGTTATTGTAGGCATATTCGGCAATCCATAAGAGGTCCTTCCAATCCCCTTCGGTTTGGTGGAGCATGCAGCATAGGTACTGCTCAAGGGTCTGATACGTTCTCTTGGTTTGACCGTCTGTTTGAGGGTGGTGACTAGTGGACAGTCGGATGTCTATCTGGGCTAGAGAGCAGCATTTTTTCCAGAAGTTGGACACATACTGAGTTCCGCAATCAGATATTAGGGCCGAAGGGAATCCATGTAAGCGCACTACCTGCTCGAGGAAGATACGAGCGAGGCCGGAGGCATTGGGTAAACCCTTGAATTGGAAGAAATGAGCCATTTTGGAGAATAGGTCCACGACCAGTAGGATTGTGTCGTAGCCGTGACAAGAAGGGATGTCCGTGATAAAGTCTAGGGACAGTGTGTGCCACGGAGCCGGCGGAATGTCCAGAGGTTGGAGGAGTTCTGCGGGTCTCTGTTTGGAGGATTTGTTCTGGGCACACATTCCACAAAACATGACGAATTCAATTACGTCTTTGCGCCACGTCGCCCACCAGTAACTCCTTTTCAACTTGGCCAAGGTCTTCGCAATTCCCGGGTGTCCCTCTATAAGAGAGTCATGGTACTCAGGTATAACTTGTTCTTGCAGTTCCTTCACCGGGATCCGGGCTCCAGGCAACAGATCGATCTGGCATCACGGGATCCGGGCTCCAGGCAACAGATCGATCTGGCAATCGTAAGGTCTGTGATGGGGGAGAGTATTTGCTTGTTCCTTCTGGAAAACGTCCCAAAAGTCTTGATAGTGTACAGGCAACGTAGCGACCCCTCCAGGACTCTCGCTGCATCCTCACGTACTGGAGCTCTGACGTGTTTCCCTTTCCGACCCCTTGGGTAGTAAGAGTGCGTGCAACTATGGGTGAAAACCAGTTCACGGGCACGCCAGTTGATTCGCGGATTGTGTGCGACTAGCCACAGCATTCCCAGGATTAATCGGAACTGAGGTGCCTTGATCAAATCGAAACTGATGACTTCACCATGTCCATCCTCACACAAGAGAGTGAGTTCTGTGGTGCATTCAGACACAGGTCCCGAGGCAATCTTGGTGCCGTCAACAGTTGTGACCATCTCAGTGGTTGGCTTAGGGCAGAGTGGTAGCCCCTTCTTTGCTGCAACGTCCTGATCAATATAATTCCCCACTGCTCCACTGTGAATATAGGCTTCTATTGAATGCATGACCGATGGATGCTGGTGAGGGATTAAGATTACAGGCAGAGAAAAATGGGAGGTCTGTAGATGAATGTCCTCGCTCGACAATTGGACCCCTACAATACTGGGCTTGGCAGTTTTCCGACTCCTCACCGGGATTCTCCTTGTCGGTAGCCCGACGGTTCTCCTAGGCGGTTTGACAGGACATTCCTTTAGAAAGTGGGCCGCCTTGCCACAATACAAGCACAACTACAACTCTCTCCTTCTTTCCCGTTCGACTTTGGTTAAAGGAGGTCTCACTCCTCCTATCTGCATGGGTTCGATTGCACCTTCAGACCCTCAGGGCGCTTGCTCCTTGGGTCGCACAAAAACAGGACGGGCCTCAGTCTTGCCACTATCATTTTTTCGGTCTTGCAATCGTTGATCTAGTTGCACTACAAGGCTAATGAATTCAGCACAATCCCGGGGTGGGTCCACCACTTGAGCTAACACATCCTTCAACTCACCTCATAGGCCCCGATGGAACAGGGTAGTCTGCTTGTCTTCGGGCCAATCTGCCTCTACCACCAGTCTATTGAAAGTGGCGATATATGTTAGCAGGTCCTGGTTCCCTTGTCAAAGGGACAGAAGTTCGTTATCTAACGCCTGCCCATGGTGGCGTCGGGCGAAAAGCTTTTCCAGTTCCCACTGAAACCCTCCAAAGTCCTGCAGTAGGGGATCATCCCGACTGAAGAATGGCACAGACCAATCAGCTGCACTCCCATTGAGGTAAGAAAGAATGAAAGCCACCCTCGACTGGTCAGTTGGGAATGCCCAGGCCTGCACAGAAAATGAAGGCGACACTGGTTCATAAAGGTTGCATACCGTCGGGGATCACCGAGAATCGCTCCGGAGGGGCTAGTGGCACAGTTCCAGGTAGGTTGATCTGGACCGGGTTACTAATTGGCATTGATGTAGAGGGTGCGACCCCAGGCAACAGGGCTTGCCCAGCTTGTGATTGAAGAAGTTGTCTACTAAGGTCTTCCGTCCTTTCCTTGGTCACAATTAGTTCTCTCCTCAAGGCATTGGTTTCCTGCCGCGACGAGTGGACCTTTGCGCGCAACTGCCCCAACAATTGGGCCAATTGATCTGTCTCTGAGGTTTCAATACCGGACACCCAGGTGGATTATTAAGTATGGCTTTGCGTTCTGTAATGCTCACCTTGTATCCACAGGGACGCATCTGGACTGGTCCGAGACACCTCTGGTCTCTCTGCAACTCCCCCGGACGTTCTACCTGGGATCAGTTCTAGAAAAAGGGAGAGGGGTTTAGCGACTTCTCCTTGTCTCCTGCGGCCCACCTCCCGGTCTTCCCTTGCGATTTCCCCTTGGGACTCCGCTCACATTGATTTTCGTTATGCTGTACTCTCCGTCCTGCCGTTCTTGGCAGGGGCGCGTTGTTGTTGGCGTGGTCCGCCGAGTTACCTCACTGGTGTTCGCCTGGTGTCCAGACCGGCTGCGACTCCTCCTTTCAGGTAAGTCTTTTAATGTTTCTTTTGAAAAAAGTCTATGTTGATGAATGTCCCAGTAACCTTCTTCTTTTGTCTTGTAGAGGCTGATGGAGAATGCCGAGGCTGACTGCAGAGTTCGAGAAGGTAAGGATACGCTAGAGGCGGTGCTGAAAGCATCCTTGCAAATGAGCTGACCTGTGCCTTGTTTCTTTTCAGGTCGCAGAGAATTCCTGGAAGCGACGATGGATTGGGGGACTGAGCGCCAAAGGTGATGTTCGTAATGGCGGAGGACTTCCAGGTGAGATGGTAAGTAGCTTCTAGTTCTTGCCTCTCGTAATCCTGAATATGTAGCCGAGGACCGATGGAGATACCCTCGAAGGCTCCTACTGGATGAAGAGTTGGAGCTGAGCAGGTAAGAATAGCGATGTTCTTCCAGGCTGTTCGCCCGAGCGGGCCAGTATACAGAGCAGGACCCGGTGAACGTCACGCTGCAAAGCAGAATAACGTGAAGCACGTGCCTCGGGTCGGGCGTGGTTTAAATACCTGGCAGGTATTCCAGGTGCCTTAGGGGCGGACCCCGCCCAGAAGCTAGCCTGCTTGTTGCAGTTCCCCGATAATCCTCGTGGGGGCATCCATATTCCCCCATTGTCCCTTGGAAACCATACTTGCCAAGTGCGCCTGGTGCAAACGGCACCAGGATTGCGTTCAAGGCACCCGCGACAGGCTAGTGTGGGCCTTTCTGGCCTTGGAACGGTACTGAGGTGGAGGCCATGGTGCCCAAGACCCACAGCCAGGGCTCGGGGTCGTGACAAGCCCCAGGACCCACTTGCCCACCCACACCTGAGTCAGGGGTTGCCATGTCTGACCCAACACCATCTGGCACCAGTGGCAACCCCCAAGCTGAGAGGCAGAAGGCTGCCAGCTTCACTTCCAATGAATTGAAGAAAAGCTGTGGGTTCGCAAATAAAGTCTGTGCGCTAGTAATCACTGATTGGAGTAAAAGTTCTATCAAAAATTATAAGGTGTCAGCGGCATTACCACCTCACTTCCAATGAAGTTGGCATCCTGGTGCAGCAAGTCCTGGGGCATTAAGATGCCCTCTTCACACCATCGCGCGCCGACAAGGAAGGACGGAGGAGGATCTGGACGGACATAGTGGGTGCCATCAACGCGGAGGGGGTGGCAACCTGCGACATCAAACAAGTCCAGAAGTGCTGGGAGGACTACAAGTCCAGGACCCTCAAGAAGGCCCGGTGCCTCTTAGATGCAGCGGATGCAGTGGGGCCCAGGGCCAGCTTACCAACCAGCACATGAGGGTCCTGGAGCGCATTCGCCCTGTGCTTCACCACCAGATCCTCAGGATGCAGGCCCGTCTGGAGTCGAGCGGTAAGTGGCCATGCATTGCTGTGGGAAACAGGGCATGTTGCAGTGTGATGGTAGTTAGCTACTTGACTTTATGTGTGACATGGGCCATGTATGGATGTGTGTGTGCAGGGACATGATGGTGCTGCATGTGAGATCAGTCATGCACGAACCACATGGATGGTGTATGTGTTACAATGCAACATGCGGAGCAGCATGCGGAATGCACACATGAATGCATGCCTGTCTCTGTTCTTGGACATGGTTGGGGTGTGAGAGATTTGTGCTGCTGTCATGACATGTATGGTGTACATGTCTGTGTGTCTGAGTAGCGTGTGTGTGACTTGCCAACGCCATCGATGCATGACACATGTCCGTGATGATGTGTTGATTCACTGTTGCATCCTAGTCATCCTTGTATCCACTGTGTCTGGGGTGTACGAGGCCAGATGCATGAAACTACAGTGATGTGTGTGCATGTGATCAGTATGACCCATGATGCATGTGAGTTTCAAAACACCATTGTATGTTTGCGCAGTTCCTTGGACATGGATGCAAATGTTCATTGCATGCGCCATGCCTGTTTCTGCATGTGTGTTGCCTGCACTGACCCATGTGTTGTGGAGAGACATGATGGAAGTGACGTTTGACAGTGCCACTCATGTGCTATTGCTTCCTGAATAGGGGACTATTGTACAGTACCCTGATGCTTGTGTTCTATGTCTCCTTCTACACAGCGGCGAGTGAAGAAGAAGGCAGAGACGGCACTGTGGAGCAAAGCGGCGGGGATGCCTCCACCGGCCGACAACGCAAGGCCCAGTCACCCTCCCAGGAATTACCATCATCCGGGAGCAAGGGAACTGGTGCCACGTCTGCCAATACGGCTTCAGCGGAAGGGGTGGGTGAGCCCCCACAGGGGCTAGCGATGGCGGAAGACAGTGTGGAGCCATCCAGGTTGATGGTGTGCACAGAGGAGGAGGAGGCCGCTACTGAGCCGCACAATGGGCCTGGTGGGGGTGGTACCACTGGTGCAAGTGGTGCAGTCCAGGGCCAGGGGCAGAAGGCAGCACAGGTCGCCATGGAGGGGCCTGTGCATGTCACTGTCCCCGACTCTGTGACTGCACCACCATGCACCAGCAGGGATGCCCCATCCCAAGCCCGCCTGCAGGTAGGGGGGAGGTCCACATCATCTGACACTCCTCTACCTGCGGACGAGGGGACCCGTGAACGTATGGAGTAAGTCCTGATTGGTGTCACGTTGTGCACGCGTGACATTCGTGATAACATGCGTGCTTCCTGGGGGGACCACGCACGTCATCAGGAAGAGCTGCATGCCAACATGGTCCAGTTGGGAGGGGCCATGGTCGTGGGTTTCCTACATGTGTCGGGCACTCTGGCGGCCCTCTCCTCCTCTGTGCAGACTATGCGCCAGTCGTTCTCCATGCCGTCTTCTTGCCCAGATGCCACCAGGGCCCCCTGTGGACCTGCCCGGACCAATGCAGCCAGTTCGGTGGAGATCCCATCCCTGCCACAGTCGGGAATCGGAGGTCCAGCAGGGGTGGACACCCCAGCAAC
This sequence comes from Ambystoma mexicanum, assembly GCF_040938575.1. Lineage (NCBI taxonomy): Eukaryota > Metazoa > Chordata > Amphibia > Caudata > Ambystomatidae > Ambystoma > Ambystoma mexicanum. The sequence goes on from NC_090941.1 coordinate 890,792,486, forward strand.
TGGACCCCAGCAGATGGAGGATGTGCCGGCATCATCGGGCAGGGCACGTGCACGACGGCACAGGTGGATTCCATCAGCCCAGATGCCGTTGTGAAGGCAGAGGCAGTTGCGTCGGAGGCACCAGCAGGCTCAACGTGGGAGGCATCATGGCTCGGGGCCATCAACATCAGAGGGGCAGGCATCGGCCGGAGGGCAGGAGGACCCTGGATTTGGATTGTCTTCCGTGTGCCAGCGGCTGGGCCAGCGGATAGATGCAGAGCGCCGGCGGGCGGAGGAGGCACGGCTCACTATGGTCAGGGCAGAGAACTCCATGCGCAGGGCATTGAGGCGGGCTGAGTGCCTCGTGGCAACTCGCAGGGAGTTGGAACAGGCCATGACTGCATCCCTGCAAGACCTCAAGGACAGGGAAGAGGCCCGCCTCCAGGACATCGACGTGGAGTTCGATGATGCCCTGACCCGGAACATCACAGAGTGAGCCGTAGGACTTGCCCGCTGCCATTGTATATAGTTCATTAGTCTTAGGTTTCCTTTGGTTTTCTTTTATTTTGGAGTTAATGGACATTGCTCCACTTCGTGTATATAGTTTTTTTCTTCATAGGACATTATTGTAGGTTTCCTTTTGTTTGTGGATCATGGACCATTTGGACTTCCATTGTATATAGTTTCAGTCTTGTACATACTTTCTTTTTCTATATTCCCATGGATCAATGTTTTTTTTAAAATTTGGATTATGTTTTAATTATGGACATTGGCAATGGACCACTTTTTTATTGTACATGATTTTTCTTTTTTTTTTACTTCATTGGATTTGAATTTTTTTTTTCAAAATATGTCATTGCACATTGATTTTCATTTTACAATTCCTCCAAGTCAGTTCATTATGTTTTTAATACATTGTTTCTAACTTCTAAATTGGTATTGTGTTCTGTCATTGGTTTTGTGCATATCTCATTGAACATTTCCTCTGTCATGTGTTGCCACTGTATGGCTCAATTGTGCATTCCTGCATGGGCATGGTGGTTCATTTAGACCATCATGGCATGGGTAATTTGGGAGTGGGTTCTAGACTATCCTGGCATGGGTAATTTGGGAGTGGGTTCTGCGGATAGTTGCATGCTTGGATTGGGGAGCAAGGGGGATTAGGCTTGGCTTTAGGGACATGGGTCTGTTTTGTTAGGACATGTTGTTGGTTGGGACATGAGTCGGGGCCTGCTGGCAGGTGCCCATCACTTCTGGGTAGGTGGGAGTGAAGGGGGACATGTGTCGGGCCTGCTGGCAGGTGCCTGTCACTGCTGGGTGGGTGAGGATGCAGGGGGACATGTGTCGGGGCCTGCTGGCAGGTGCCCATCAATGGTGGGTGGGTGGCGGTGCAGGGGTGCATGTGTTGGGGCCTGCTGGCAGGTGCCCGTCACTGCTGGGTGGGTGGGTGTGCAGGGGGACATGTGCCAGGGCCTGCTGGTAGGTGCCCATCACTGCTGGGTGAGGGTGCAGGGGGACATGTGTCGGGGCCTGCTGGCAGGAGCCCATCACTGCTGGGTGGGTGGGGTGCAGGGGGACATGTGCCGGGGCCTGCTGGCAGGTGCCCGTCAATGGTGGGTGGGTGGGGGTGCAGGGGGACATGTTTCGGGCCTGCTGGCAGGTGCCCGTCACTGGTGGGTGGGTGGGGGTGCAGGGTGACATGTGTGGGGGCTTGCTGGCAGGTGCCCGTCACTGCTGGGTGGCTGGGTGGGTGGGGGTGCAGCGGGACATGAGTCGGGGCCTGCTGGCAGGGGCCCTCCACTGCTGGGTGGGTGGGGGTGCAGGGGGACATGTGTCGTGGCCTGCAGGCAGGTGCCCGTCAGTGGTGGGTGGGGGTACAGGGGGACATGTGTCGGGGTCTGCTGGCAGGTGCCCGTCACTGCTGGGTGGCTGGGTGGGTAGGGGTACAGAGGGACATGAGTCGGGGCCTTCTGGCAGGTGCCCGTCACTGCTGGGTGGGTGGGGGTGCAAGGGGACATGTGTCGGGGCCTGCTGGCAGGTGCCCGTCACTGCTGGGTGGGTGGGGGTGCAGGGGGACCTATGTCGGGGCCTGATGGCAGGTGCCAGTCAATGGTGGGTGGGTGGCGGTCCAGGGGGACATGAGTCGGGGCCTGTTGGCAGGTGGCCATCAATGGTGGGTGGGACATGTGTTGGGGCTCACAAGTGCATGGTGCCATGTGGGCTGCCTGCGGGGCATGCCGGGGGGATGGGCTGCCTGCAGGGCATGGCCAGGGGTGTAGGGTAATCCCCTGTGGTGTGGGCTGCCTGCAGGGCCTGGGGCGGGGGCACACCCAGGAGGACCCACACTGCCATATCGTGTGTAATACTCCAAGCGCACCACCGGAATACACGTACCCCTCTCGCGCTAGCGAAAACGCATGTAAAACTCACCACGCACCCCTCAGAATACACGTACCTCTCTTGTGCTAGCAAAATCGCATGTAAAACTCCCTGCGCACCCCTTAGCATACACACAGTCCTCTCACGCTAGCGAAATCGCATTTAAATCTCCCCGCGCACCCCTCAGAATACACGTACCCCTCTCGCGCTAGCGAAATCGGGTGTAAAACTCCCTGCGCACCCCTCAGAATACAAGTACCCCGCTCACGCTAGCGACAACGCGTGTGCTACTCTCTGCGCACCCCTCAGGATACACGCATGCAGCCCATCCACCCTCCCCATTCTCCACAGGCAGTCCATCACCCCAGTGCATGCCCCACAGGCAGCCCACACCACAGAGGGGACTTGTCCCATGTGTTTTTGCTAGCACGAGAGGGGTACATGTATTCTGAGGGGTGTGCAGGGAGTTTTACATGGGATTTCGCTAGCGCAAGTAGGCTATGTGTATTCCGAGGGGTGCGCAGGGAGTTTTACACCTGATTTCGCTAGCGCGAGAGTGGTACGTGTATTCTGAGGGGTGCGTGGGGAGTTTTACACGCAATTTCACTGGCGCAAGCTGGGTATGTGTATTCTAAGGGGTGCGCTTGGAGTTTTCCACGCATTTTCGTGATTGGGGGGCTGTATGCTGGTCCACTGGCCTTTGCGCCATGAACGGGATTTGTGCGATGTTAATGGTGCACGGGGCGGGGTTGGGGGCATAACTGGCACTGCAGCAGGATTGCTGCGCCACTCTGCGCCACTGCTGGTTCTTGATGTCGAAATCCATGAATACGCTGTGCGCTGAAATGGGTTTTGGCGCACGCGGCTGGCGCAGACTGCCGCACGCGCACACTGTGCGCCAGCCGCGAGCGCCACTTGTGCGCTGATTTCTATGAATTACCCCCTTAATCTTGACATTTTCGTTGTCCAAAAATAACCAAGGTTCATTACGACCATAAGCCCTTGAAGCAATGTTTTACCTTTTAGGTACTGAAGCATAATTGCTCAGTGCAGTTCTGTGCTGACTAATCAAACCAACAGAAAAACTTGAATACCAGTGACAGAAATTACTAGAAAAGACAGAAATCATCAAAGCACAAAAAACTGTACTTTAATGAATGCATCGCAAAGGCAGGATACTCCCAGATGTTCAGTATCATCAATGAGCTAAACAAACCCATCAGCCTGCAAAAACACACCCAATCCTTCCCAGAATCTGTGTGATACCCTTGCAAACCACTTCAAAAACAAAAATATAAACATCTAGCAAGTCATCAAGAGAATGCCCAAGAACACAAACAACTATTGCACCAACCAAAAAACTCTGGAACCAACTAAAACACTAAACCACTAAACCACTTCTCAGCAATTTCGTACGAAAGGTTTACCAACCTAGTAAATTAAACTTTTAACAAAGGAACCCCAGCAGACCTTTGCCCACCGGACATCTAGCTCATCATCCTCACCCAAGAGATTCCTGCAGAATACTTCTCGACCCTCATGCACCATTCTGTGGCAACAAGAGTTGTACCATAAAGCGTCCTAGGGAAATGTATTATAATAACTCCTCAAAGATCCCTCAGGAAACACAGAAGACCTAACCAACTACTGACTTGGCTTAACTATTCCTTACCAGGCAAAACATCTAGAAACCTAGGTATATTGGCAAACAAGAGCAAACCCTCACCAGCTGCCTCACACAAATAAACAAGCGGATGAGCACCAATAGCCTTAAACTGACACAGAGCATACCAGAAATTGTGATCAAGCCCAACAATCCTTTGAAACAAAATCAAATTCCCAAACTAAGACGAACCATGAGATCCAGCATGACATTTGCCTTGAACCAAATCAATACCTGAAACTGAAATATGGCGGATAAGTGTTATCTTGCATCCCAGCAAAACTTTGAAACTAACTCCCCAAAGAACTATGAATGCCAGAAGAACACCTAAAATTAATAAAACTAAAAAAAAAACTGGTTCTTTACCTACCTAAACTGGAAGCACTACTGAGACAAAACCTGACCACAAAAATAGGAAAGGCACAACAAACCATTGTAAAAGTAAAACAAGCTGGACGTGTCCAATGAATGAAAAGCATAATATTGACAAACCACCAAATAAGGAATTGAGCCTAATCAAAGCAATGCAACGTACAAGAATGCACAGACCTCGCTCACCAGTAGCTCTACAAAAAAATGTCTACATTCATACAAGCTCAGTGCTAAACCACCAAATACAACACACACATACACCTACCACAGCACAAACTGGACATCACACAGCAAATGACACCCCTGCCCTCTATAATCTCACTCAACTCCACACACTAGATCTTCAGCACGACAGACAACGATCCCATATAGACTCACACACTAAAACAACAACTAACCCATACCTCCTAGAAGCAAACCCAACACACAGTTACTGGTATTTCAAAACGGAAGCTACCAGCAGCACAGCAGAAAGCTCTCTTGTACTATCCCCTTCCCTCCCACTAACTAACCTTGTCCAACCCTCCTTCCTTTTCAGATCCCTCTTAGTGCCTGGAGACAACGAAAATGGCAGTGGTGCATGGTATAAATCTCAATAACATATATCAATAACATAGCATAACAAAAAATATTTCATGAATATTTTGTGATATATGTGATATTGTAAGAAATACCTTTATTTTGATGATACGAGTTTTTTTAAATATTTTGTTATTGTATTGTGTGCTTTTATGTTTTTTACCAAAATAAAGCATCAATCAATCAGTCAATATTGATATTGCTCACAGAACACAGTATGCTCGCTGGTGGTTAGTAAATTACTAGTCTTTTGTAAATTAAGCATTTTAATCTGAAGGTCTCTTATGATCTATTTATGTTGCACAAAGAATTTTAAATAACATTAATCATGGGTTTAGAACCATTAATACAATTAAATAACAGGAGATCAATTGTGGGAGTATCAAACTTCAGGCACCTGTAGGAGGTCAATTTCCATGTGAGCGTAAATACCTCTTATCGATTATCTAACAATGCTCTTGAACTTATGTTCTTTATCATGCCTGCAATGGATGGGGATCGCAGAATAACTCTGAATCCAAACAATCAAACCAGCTCAGGAAGATGTCAAACATTGCTGTTTTATTAACAATTGTCCAAAACAGGGAGGTTACAATGAACATGTTCAGTTCTCGACAGATTTTACGTAAAAACATCTTTATATGCAAAATATACATCAGCAATGATGTCATAATACGTGGAAAATAAGAAAAACCTATGAGGGATTGTGATAGGTTCATGGGGAACATCTAAGTATACTTTCTATAAGGGCTGGGATTGTGATTGGCTATCTACTGTCAGGTGGACAACTTATGCCTACCTCTAAAACAGGCCTCATTACGACCCAGGCGGTAAGTTACTTGACTTTACCTCCCCACCCAATTAACCCAACATCTCTTATCACTCTTGCCTACTGCCATGCAGATTGTCTTTGAACTTGGCCTTGGAAGGTAGCCTTGTCTGTGGGAATATAAGGATGCACAGGCTTTCATTATCGTTGTTCTAGGACTCCACACTCAACTCTATTCCCATCCTCAAATCATTTGACAAGAGACAAATGATTCTGGTCTATACTGCAGTATTTATATTTCTTAATTGAATAAAACTTGGCACTCTTGGTGTTCTTTCTTTTCCCCTCGATACGGGATGATTCATCCTTCTAAAGTTTATTGCTTTCGAGAATAGATAACTGACCTTGGCTACTTCTGTTTTGATGCCAGGCCAGACAGCCCTGCCAGGCTAGTCCAGGATTTCAGCTTGTTCATGCTGCGACACAATTCTCAGCCGTTCTTCTTCATGGGTTTTAGCTTACTAAAATTCATGACACCTATGCCCAGCTTCTATACAATGGCGGCTTCGCCTGCAGTCTATTCACTACGTATAGCCAGCTTCCATGATCAATTAATCTACTTTTGTTTCCGCGTCTGTACAATCATTGAACGGTCGCATTTCTATAGCACTTTGCATGCGTGCAATCTTCTTTTCTGCATATTAAAGTTTAATCAATTCTTAACTTCGTCATCAGTTTCCACAAGATCCATACATTCTCTTCAGCCAGTATTCTCAGTGCGTCACGCTCGTCTCTTGTGATATCACTGGCTTTTCTTTCACTCTTTTTCATATTTCTTCAGGGAGTTCCTCCCTCAGATTGTCATCTCTTTGGGGATATATTAGATAGGGTTTTCTGAGAGGATACCTTTTCTCTAACACTTGCTGTGGAATTGGCACAACTGCTGGTGTTAAACATGGTGCAGTCTCCGACTTCCAACATATAGGAGGCAGGGGGAGGTATTTCCTGCAGAGGCATGCAGCTGCTCCTCTGCACTCTGGTAATAACAAAACTGAACAAAAATGAATCTACTTTCATCCTAAGAAGCCTGCACATTGTGGACTGAGTATCTCTGCACACTGTCATGAGGCTGAGTGGACTTGATAGAAGATGCAAGTCAACATATGAAATTCAACAGGCGCTTGTTAGGGAGTTATTTCAGGGAAAAGACGGTTCTTCCAAAATATCAGTGTATCTGGGTCTATCTCTGGTTTCACTCACAATCTCTATTTAGGGTAATCAAAAACCTTGGTTTCTTCAAGCTTTCTTTGGTACTCTTTATGGGTGAGGCACATATCTTAGACTCACAGATTGGTAGATGTTCAGGCAGTAATAGATTTCCAACTGAAGTTAAGCAATTATTCCTTTCAAAGTCAATGTCTCCCCAGAAGGGAGGTTGGCATAGAGGATGTCTACACGGCTCTGGACCGCGTTCCTGTCCAGGAGTGCAGGTCCTTTTACACCCAGCACACTCTCCCTTTCCTTCTCACCTTCCTTGTGCCAGCACATGCACCACACAAGGGCTTCATCAACACAAAGGTATAATGATCAGACATGCTCCAGAACTATGAATTGGCAAATAAATAGTATTGTCCACAACTCTAGGGCACTCCCATCCCGTGCACACCTATCAAATTGTTGATAACCTCAGTCAACATTTTAGATAACACAGTATAGTTAAGAGATCAAATTCAATTTGATTAAAGGAAAATGACTTGGTTGTACTGAGTTAAATCAGCGTTTTATTATATCACAATGTATAAATTCTGACATAATTCATAAATATACAAGTTAAATAAGGTAAACAAAAAAACAAATGAAAAATATGAGCTCTACGTGTTTCAGGATCTGCCTCCCTTCACCGGGAGCTCAATTCATTGTTTTAGTTGATTGAGATACTTTAAACTTCTGTGTTTCTCAATTCTACAAGTAAATATATAACAACGAGTCAAAAAGACTGTTTTCTCTACTTTGTGTTCAATATATACAATGTATGTGACCTTCTTATGTATTCATAATGCCTCACCTAGTTAGGTACTATTTTTCCTACATGTTCTGTCAATTTGTCCTGTGTGTAGCGTTCAAATGACTCACCTACAAAGAGAGGTGAGGTCTTAGTATGCCATTATTTAATTTAAAATTGCTGATTCTGAAGTGGACGAGGACAGTTATACAAGGAACAAAAGGGACATGGCGAGGCACACACTCCAGTTACCAGTCAAATTAGACCTGATACAAAAAGTAACTGGATTAGATCCCAAAAACAATTGAATACGTATTAACAGGGTTGAATCCCAAAACATTGAAAAAATATTAACAGGGTTGGATCCCATCTGCTGTTCAGTTGCTCTGTTTATGTTCTCCTCCTAGCGCTTTTCTGTCACAAACAATCATCAGGGAGGGTGTGTTGGTAGGCAGGTGATTTCAATTAGCAGCTCTTATAGTCTCTAGGGATTCTGGTAGCTGTAGTTTTCACATGTTACCAATCAGGTGACCAGGAACCGACACCCCTCCTAGTGCACAAGTCTTTCCCAAATTTGGGGGAGGGGAGAACCATCAGTGTGGTTCTCTAAAGTGGGGCACAGTACCCAGTGAGACTCAATGGGTAACCAAGAAACCAGTTGGCAGAGCAGACAGGTAGGTTAACAGGGGAGGGAGAGACAACAGAGGAGAAATGGAAGGTCTTGAGCTGCTTCCGGAGGTTCAGGTGGTCGGGCTCAAGTTTGAGAGGGGCAGGGAGGCCGTTCCAGAGGGAGGCACCTGCAGAGGAAAGTGATATACCCCTCAGAGAGTTGGAGGCAGTGGAGCAAAGGGTTCGAGATGGAAGGTATTTTGGAACAGAGTGTTGGATGTATTGTCAGGTTTACTTTCAAAAACAATGCATAACATGTTAAGCATAAACATATTTAATCTGTAACATGCCAATTTGTGGAGGAAGATCTGATAAATGGTGAAAAAGGTGGAGGTACCTTAGGGGATAAGACGGAGCATGCAACCATGGCTTTTTGCGTGTAGTACAGTGGGGTTTCACCACAACATGATGTTGTGGCATGCTTTGGCAGCAGAATTGGTCACTTCTTTTTTGCTATATGAACTGTGCCTCTTGACACTTAACTTTGGAAGGTGTGATGCATTCACAGACCTGTCTTTTTTACATTCCTCCTACTGGTGTCTGTGGTCTGAACTTGTAAATTACTGTATGATTTGTGGAGTTATACATGTTTCATCTGGGCTGGGACTTTAAATTTCCAATGCTGACCCTCTACAAACAGGCTATGTCATTATTTGTTGAATTTGTTTTTGCTTCTTCACTGAATATTTGGTTTAAAACACTGCTGAATAAGTCACCTACACATGCGTGTTGCAACACCATGGGCCCTATATCAGTGTCGTCCTTTAGGATAGGCCTATGGGTAGTTTAAAATAAAATGCAAATTGCATGCAGCGAACTGCCAACCTTTGCACTTACATCTTGTCGGTTCCCCTGCGTGCCATTTACAGGTACACAAGACAGAATAGAGAAGGAAATAGTTAAAGTGAGGCGAGTTGGCTTTAACTCTTTCCATGTTCTACTCGGTCTCATGGAAATGTAAACGCCACCCGAAAATGCACTTTGCAGGCAGTATTTACTAATGGATTCCAACTGAATCAGCCTGTTTTGGACCAGGTGCAAGATGCGGGCACAGTCCATAGCAATCCATTCGTTTTTCACCTGCATAAAAATCTCATTCAAGGTACACAAATTTGTACTGTGCCCGGGGACGTCATTTAGGTGTTGCTAGGGGTTGCAATTGCGACCTCTGTGGTCTCCCTTACTACCCCTGTGGTCACCTTGCTACCCCTAAAAAAATACATTTTTATTTTTGTACTTTTATTGAAGCTCCTGTGTTGTGGCCAGCGCCATCTGGCTCTTTGTTTCTGGGGTGGCTGGTTTCTTGTCCAGGCCTCTTTTAAAAAACAGGGGGTTCCACAATGGTAACACTGAGCAGTGACCATAAATAAGAAAGAATAAGGAATAACAAATAATTTGTCTTTCTGGAATTCTATACAATAATTGATAAACTCATTAAAGATTTATTTCAGGCACATTTCAGCTGGTGAGTCACTGATTTAAACCGTTCTTGAACACCTCAAATTCACAATGCAGACAAATCCATTGTACCACAATTAATGATTTGTTGAAATGTGTCTATCTTTTCTGACATGCTGTTCAGGATGTTTGTTTGCATGTATAAGGTAAAAAGAGCCCAGAGTACAGGATGCTGTGTGAGTGTGCTGCTTTCTCTGTGCTACTCTAAATTCTTTAATACACAGTTATGAACCCTTCCAATGGTATGTATTTTGCCAACCCCTGAAGCCTGTAAAGTAGATCCACATAGGCTTGACATGTGGCCAACTTTGCACCAGACCTGCAGATGAAATGACCTGCTGTTAAATCTCAGTTACCAGTTTAATGGCATCCACTAAAGAGTGTAATTTGCTTTTTGACTTTGAGAACTTTCAGACATGTAATTCCTCATTTTACTATAGCCGGTGAGATAGCTATAGCCGGTAAAATAGCTCAGTGGGTTGAGCGCTTGCTGTTGCTATGTGTGTGTGATCTGCAGGTTCAAATCCCAGCGAGGCCAACTCAGCCTTTCATCCTTCTGAGTTTCATAAAGGAGTACCAAGACAGGTTGGGTGATACTGTATGCATATTTGTACTAAATAAACTACAGTGCTTAAGCATAAGTGCTAAATAATCCTTATCATTTCGCCATGGAAATCTGTTTGCATTCACCGTAATTTGGTAATATGGGCCTATACACACTGATAGTAACATGCATATGGTAATCTATTCTTGTATGCAATGTATATCACATTACAGTAATATCATATTATTTGTAGTGTACTTAGGAACAATGCTATGTGATGCCACTTCCAGTTTTGTCAAGGGGTGAAAGGTCATGTTCCATCGCTTCCCATGATGTCACTTCAAAGTGGGGAAAATGACATCACTTCCTGTGATGTCAGCAGAGGTCAAGGGTCGTGTGATGTCACTTCCGCTAAACCTGGCATTGTGGTGAAATGACATTGCCGATTGTGCTGCTATTCCATCTTGTTGCTGCTGTAAAATGGGGCAGAGCATGAAATGGAAGCGTACACGCATTATGCCTTTCATTTGCGCTTCTAATCCCTGCTCTACCCCATTTACAATGAGGCAACTATACTTTTTACAGGCCATATTTTAGAAACAAAATGTGAGTAAAAACGTATAAATATTTAGGCATTAAGCACGCAAATTGGAGATGACTGCGCAAATGTATGTGCAGCCATCAGGAAGGCTGAGGCCATAGGAGGCAGCCAAACCAGGAAGGCAGAGGCTGGATGAGGTGGCCAAACCAAGAGGGAAACGGCAGCAATAAGCCTGCACCAGGCAGTGCGCTGTGAGGAATGTGCCGGCCCCCATGGAGAGAACCAGCGTTACAGGCCGGACCGGAGAGGTCACTGCGAGGGAGACTGCAGTATCGCCTGAGAGCAAGGAGTGACTCACTGGAGGAGAAGAGCAGCAGCGCTGCAGTACTTGTGCAAGGCAGGAGCCACCAATGCCACGGTAAGGAGGACCCCTCGGGGTGGCCAGGAGACGCTACAGGGAAGAGGCATGTACCCGGATTTGCATTCCGCGTGAAATGAGGAGGCCCCATTGAAATGAGGCACGTAATACACACAGGGGCGTTGCTAGGGGGGGGCTAAGGGGGCTATAGCCCCTGACCTTTTGGTTGTAGCCCCGGATAGAATCTCAGGAGCTACAGCCAAAAGACTAGCTAGCCCCCAGTCCCGACAGTTCCGACATGAGCTTAGCCCCGGGTCTTTCCCAGACCTAGCAACTCCCCTGAATAACACGCGGCCTCGCCCCTTTCACCACATCCACATGGATACAGATACGGAAAGTCTTGTAAGGGCATCAGAACATGCCCCACATTACGATGCATTACAGAGGCCGTGCAGCAGCAAACGCACATGGCCTCCCCTCAAACAAAAAAAGGGTGGAGCGAGAAGAATCAAGTAAAGACACTACACTATGGAAGCCACGTAACAGCAATCACACGTGGCCTCTATCACGAAAATGGCTGGAAAACAAAAGAGGAGGAAAGGAAAGAAGAAATCATAGTACAGGAGTGCAGAAAGTAAGTGCACACAAGTAAAAGATAACAGAAAGGAAAGAAGACAGCAAAGGGCCACGTGGGAGAGGGACCCATACTTCAGTCACACCCGCCCATAAACAAGGAAAACACGCTCTCCCAGCACAATGTCTGAAGGAGCAACACCAGTGGTAGATGCAGGTGCACAAGCTGCCGTAGGGGCAAGCCTTTCATCAAGGGCCACATTCCTACGGTGCCCCAACCAATTCACTCTGCAACCACACCAGGACCAAGGCCAGAGGTGGGAAGAATGGATGGAGGAGTTTGAGGACTGTATGAGAGCCGTGGTTGACCAGGAAGTACCCAACAAGACAGACATTTTCACAAATCTTGCAGGGAAAGAGATCAAGGGGATCATAAAAACCATACTACCCAAAGAGAAAATAACATGCCAATGCCTTACCGCTGCAGTTAACAGAAAATTAGATGTCCTCCCCAACAGAGATTACAAAAGATATACTTTTAACCAGTTTACAAAACTACAACATGAGACAATTGGTGAATTCATCCTCTGACTCCAAAGAAAGATTACACAATGCGACTTCGCCAACTTCAACGACAACAAAGTTATCAGGCTGAGGGTAATCAAAGGATGTATATCCTCACAACTCCTTAAACACCTTTTGAAGAAACCTCTCCCACTACAAGAAAAAGCAGACCTTGCGAGAGTGTACAAGAGGATCGATGTGTAAGCAGCCACCATGGAGAACCCAAAAAAAGGCAGAAAAGGTGGCAACCTTAACCGCTAGCCCACAAAGACAGACCCGATACGCCGGCCCACTGATCTACCAAAAAACATGGAATTCAAACCGACGCCCCCAAGCTGAGAGACAGTGCTACAGGTGTGGCTTTGAATTCCCCCGCAAGGGCCAATGCCTAGCTATCGGGCAGATGTGCATGAGATGCGGACAAGAGAACCACGTTCAAGTAATATGCCGAGAGAAAACACAGATGCTACCCGCATACAGACCACCACCGTCGTCGGCGCCGACTAAGAGAAACGACCTATCGAGAGGACCCATTCCTCGACCATACTAAGACAGAGACTATGGGAGAACTCCCCCAACCAAGAACACAGTGCTATACCCCACCCATCAAGGGTTCTTCAAGGCCCTATATCAGTGTCGTCCTTTAGGATAGGCCTATGGGTAGTTTAAAATAAAATGCAAATTGCATGCAGCGAACTGCCAACCTTTGCACTTACATCTTGTCGGTTCCCCTGCGTGCCATTTACAGGTACACAAGACAGAATAGAGAAGGAAATAGTTAAAGTGAGGCGAGTTGGCTTTAACTCTTTCCATGTTCTACTCGGTCTCATGGAAATGTAAACGCCACCCGAAAATGCACTTTGCAGGCAGTATTTACTAATGGATTCCAACTGAATCAGCCTGTTTTGGACCAGGTGCAAGATGCGGGCACAGTCCATAGCAATCCATTCGTTTTTCACCTGCATAAAAATCTCATTCAAGGTACACAAATTTGTACTGTGCCCGGGGACGTCATTTAGGTGTTGCTAGGAGTTGCAATTGCGACCTCTGTGGTCTCCCTTACTACCCCTGTGGTCACCTTGCTACCACTAAAAAAATACATTTTTATTTTTGTACTTTTATTGAAGCTCCTGTGTTGTGGCCAGCGCCATCTGGCTCTTTGTTTCTGGGGTGGCTGGTTTCTTGTCCAGGCCTCTTTTAAAAAACAGGGGGTTCCACAATGGTAACACTGAGCAGTGACCATAAATAAGAAAGAATAAGGAATAACAAATAATTTGTCTTTCTGGAATTCTATACAATAATTGATAAACTCATTAAAGATTTATTTCAGGCACATTTCAGCTGGTGAGTCACTCATTTAAACCGTTCTTGAACACCTCAAATTCACAATGCAGACAAATCCATTGTACCACAATTAATGATTTGTTGAAATGTGTCTATCTTTTCTGACATGCTGTTCAGGATGTTTGTTTGCATGTATAAGGTAAAAAGAGCCCAGAGTACAGGATGCTGTGTGAGTGTGCTGCTTTCTCTGTGCTACTCTAAATTCTTTAATACACAGTTATGAACCCTTCCAATGGTATGTATTTTGCCAACCCCTGAAGCCTGTAAAGTAGATCCACATAGGCTTGACATGTGGCCAACTTTGCACCAGACCTGCAGATGAAATGACCTGCTGTTAAATCTCAGTTACCAGTTTAATGGCATCCACTAAAGAGTGTAATTTGCTTTTTGACTTTGAGAACTTTCAGACATGTAATTCCTCATTTTACTATAGCCGGTGAGATAGCTATAGCCGGTAAAATAGCTCAGTGGGTTGAGCGCTTGCTGTTGCTATGTGTGTGTGATCTGCAGGTTCAAATCCCAGCGAGGCCAACTCAGCCTTTCATCCTTCTGAGTTTCATAAAGGAGTACCAAGACAGGTTGGGTGATACTGTATGCATATTTGTACTAAATAAACTACAGTGCTTAAGCATAAGTGCTAAATAATCCTTATCATTTCGCCATGGAAATCTGTTTGCATTCACCGTAATTTGGTAATATGGGCCTATACACACTGATAGTAACATGCATATGGTAATCTATTCTTGTATGCAATGTATATCACATTACAGTAATATCATATTATTTGTAGTGTACTTAGGAACAATGCTATGTGATGCCACTTCCAGTTTTGTCAAGGGGTGAAAGGTCATGTTCCATCGCTTCCCATGATGTCACTTCAAAGTGGGGAAAATGACATCACTTCCTGTGATGTCAGCAGAGGTCAAGGGTCGTGTGATGTCACTTCCGCTAAACCTGGCATTGTGGTGAAATAACATTGCCGATTGTGCTGCTATTCCATCTTGTTGCTGCTGTAAAATGGGGCAGAGCATGAAATGGAAGCGTACACGCATTATGCCTTTCATTTGCGCTTCTAATCCCTGCTCTACCCCATTTACAATGAGGCAACTATACTTTTTACAGGCCATATTTTAGAAACAAAATGTGAGTAAAAACGGATAAATATTTAGGCATTAAGCACGCAAATTGGAGATGACTGCGCAAATGTATGTGCAGCCATCAGGAAGGCTGAGGCCATAGGAGGCAGCCAAACCAGGAAGGCAGAGGCTGGATGAGGTGGCCAAACCAAGAGGGAAACGGCAGCAATAAGCCTGCACCAGGCAGTGCGCTGTGAGGAATGTGCCGGCCCCCATGGAGAGAACCAGCGTTACAGGCCGGACCGGAGAGGTCACTGCGAGGGAGACTGCAGTATCGCCTGAGAGCAAGGAGTGACTCACTGGAGGAGAAGAGCAGCAGCGCTGCAGTACGTGTGCAAGGCAGGAGCCACCAATGCCACGGTAAGGAGGACCCCTCGGGGTGGCCAGGAGACGCTACAGGGAAGAGGCATGTACCCGGATTTGCATTCCGCGTGAAATGAGGAGGCCCCGTTGAAATGAGGCACGTAATACACACAGGGGCATTGCTAGGGGGGGGCTAAGGGGGCTATAGCCCCTGATCTTTTGGTTGTAGCCCCGGATAGAATCTCAGGAGCTACAGCCAAAAGACTAGCTAGCCCCCAGTCCCGACAGTTCCGACATGAGCTTAGCCCCGGGTCTTTCCCAGACCTAGCAACTCCCCTGAATAACACGCGGCCTCGCCCCTTTCACCACATCCACATGGATACAGATACGGAAAGTCTTGTAAGGGCATCAGAACATGCCCCACATTACGATGCATTACAGAGGCCGTGCAGCAGCAAACGCACATGGCCTCCCCTCAAACAAAAAAAGGGTGGAGCGAGAAGAATCAAGTAAAGACACTACACTATGGAAGCCACGTAACAGCAATCACACGTGGCCTCTATCACGAAAATGGCTGGAAAACAAAAGAGGAGGAAAGGAAAGAAGAAATCATAGTACAGGAGTGCAGAAAGTAAGTGCACACAAGTAAAAGATAACAGAAAGGAAAGAAGACAGCAAAGGGCCACGTGGGAGAGGGACCCATACTTCAGTCACACCCGCCCATAAACAAGGAAAACACGCTCTCCCAGCACAATGTCTGAAGGAGCAACACCAGTGGTAGATGCAGGTGCACAAGCTGCCGTAGGGGCAAGCCTTTCATCAAGGGCCACATTCCTACGGTGCCCCAACCAATTCACTCTGCAACCACACCAGGACCAAGGCCAGAGGTGGGAAGAATGGATGGAGGAGTTTGAGGACTGTATGAGAGCCGTGGTTGACCAGGAAGTACCCAACAAGACAGACATTTTCACAAATCTTGCAGGGAAAGAGATCAAGGGGATCATAAAAACCATACTACCCAAAGAGAAAATAACATGCCAATGCCTTACCACTGCAGTTAACAGAAAATTAGATGTCCTCCCCAACAGAGATTACAAAAGATATACTTTTAACCAGTTTACAAAACTACAACATGAGACAATTGGTGAATTCATCCTCTGACTCCAAAGAAAGATTACACAATGCGACTTCGCCAACTTCAACGACAACAAAGTTATCAGGCTGAGGGTAATCAAAGGATGTATATCCTCACAACTCCTTAAACACCTTTTGAAGAAACCTCTCCCACTACAAGAAAAAGCAGACCTTGCGAGAGTGTACAAGAGGATCGATGTGTAAGCAGCCACCATGGAGAACCCAAAAAAAGGCAGAAAAGGTGGCAACCTTAACCGCTAGCCCACAAAGACAGACCCGATACGCCGGCCCACTGATCCACCAAAAAACATGGAATTCAAACCGACGCCCCCAAGCTGAGAGACAGTGCTACAGGTGTGGCTTTGAATTCCCCCGCAAGGGCCAATGCCTAGCTATCGGGCAGATGTGCATGAGATGCGGACAAGAGAACCACGTTCAAGTAATATGCCGAGAGAAAACACAGATGCTACCCGCATACAGACCACCACCGTCGTCGGCGCCGACTAAGAGAAACGACCTATCGAGAGGACCCATTCCTCGACCATACTAAGACAGAGACTATGGGAGAACTCCCCCAACCAAGAACACAGTGCTATACCCCACCCATCAAGGGTTCACAAGAGCAGTAGAAAACTTGAACGTTGACCCACCAGGAAGATACTTCGACACACCCGACTATACCTCCACCTCGCAACCAAACTAGGCAAAGGAACAAAGGCATGGGCAAGCTTACATCACCCGCGACCCCTAAGAGAACCCACTAATGGAGGAAGAAGAACACTTGGCAGAGAGTCCTATTACTAATATGACAAATAAAGCAAGGAATACGTCTGATTGATGTACGACACCTCGGATGACAGCATAGCACTAAATGTCGCAGTACAAATAGGGGGACTGAAAAACCAATTCATCATAGATACGGGGCAAAAGCTAACTTTATGAATTAAAGAGCCTACAGCGCCATAGTGAGTACATACCCCCTACAACCTTCGCAAGCATGCATTTTCCAATGGGGAGTGGACACCCCACTCCAATCCGAAGGCCAATTCAGCTGCAACCTGATACACAGAGGACAATGAATATCTACCACCATCCATGTCATACACAGCCCGGCAACGGGGAGATGTCTCCTCAGCTACCGGACTGCCAAGGCTCTAGCCATAGTTGACCTTCACTGTGATCCATCGGAAAGGATACAAGGCCTGCCTCCAGGCACCCAAGTCCACAGGACACTGTCCCAAAGTGAACTGGATATAGATGAACTCAAGTCAACATTCCCAGAGCTATTTGAAGGAGTAGGAAACCTGAAGGACATGGTCATAAAACTCCACATTGACCCGGCAGTCAGACCAATGCCACAGCATCCTCGCAGGATAGGATTCCACCTACAGGCTCAAGTAATGCACAAACTGCAACTCCTCCGTTATAACAACATTATCAAGAGAGTGGATGGGCCCACCCCGTGGGTGTCCCCCCTGGTAGTAGTGCCTAAAACGGATGGCCGCCTGCGAATTTGTGTCGACATTCAAATCCCCAAAACTGCAATCCAGAGCGAGAGGCACCCGGGACCCAACATCGAAGATATGCTGGTGAGACTCAACCAGGCCACTAGGTTCTCCAAATCAGACTTCAACAGGGGTATCAGCACTTGGCCATCGACCCAGCTTCAAGACCAATCACCACATTCACAACGCACAAGGGACTATTCCGCTACAGGGTACTCAACTTTGGGATATCATCTGCAGCAGAAATATTTCAAAAGACAATCTGGCGGTTGATATTACCCGTCACAAATGCATTAAACTACAGCAATGACATCCTGTAAGAGGATTCAATCCCGCACTACAGCTAAGTCAATGCCTAGTCTAGAATACTGAATGAAAACCCTTATTGATATATCTTTATGTCCAGTTCATGCGTTCTGGATGATTACCCGTATATAACACCCCTCTGTTGGAATCCCCCTGACCCCACTGAGCCAAGAAGTAGTTCTGTTTTGCAAGTTAAAAGGTTTATTTGATAATTTAAACAATAGATATATATATCACACTTTATAATAAATTAATAATTGAATATCACACTTAATCCGATATGATAAAGATTAACAACGGAGAATCTGGCACTAGCACACTTCTTTATAATCACTAAGGAGTTAACATGAAATGGATAAGATAGCAACAATACTTTTATGGTTTCAAATGGATGCAATGTGGAATGAAATGCAGTACAGAAAATAACTTGATATGATTTCAGCAAAAGACAATGTAATCACTTCCTTGGCCAATTCACCCCCCCCTTTTATGCAATGCAAGGAAATGGAAGGAAGCACACAGTTCTCAGAAATGCAATCAAATGTGATTCAGTTCACCCCAGCAAGCTTACACTACAAAAGTTGGAAACACAGGCCCAAAATGCTTTTACATGTGCTGGCAATGATGTGAAAAATATGCTAAAATGCTTTTAATTCCCTCTAGAGGTTCAGGGTGAGTGAAATATACTTGGGATGAGTTCAGGCTCACTTTATCAAGGATCTAGGGTGGTTCTTAAGAGACAAACGAATTTTTAGCAAGGAAAGCCAGAAAGCTTCTGTTTTCACACGTGGAGAAATTTGCAAATCGTGGTAAATTCGCGAGTGCGTTTTCCGCGATTGCGGCAAAACTATAGGAGGTAGGAATGCGGTTCTAGGTTCATAGAAAAGCCACGATTCCCAGCTTTCAGAGGAAAGTTACTGCAAGTCTCTAGCACAAACGGTCACGGAGATATGAGCGATTAAATAAAGGTCGTTTTTCAGATTTGAAATTTTAAAGTTCAAAAAGACAAGTGCAGCTTGCAACTAGAAAATGACAAGTGACAGTTAGGAGGCAGTTCTACTTAGATTAAAATAGATTGGATTATATTATTTTAACTAAGAGATTGGTTCTGCACAGTTTTGCTAGGTACTCACACTATATTCTTGAATTAAATGGGCCTCGCCACGGATCTGGTCAGGTTTTAGACTGGACTCTGGTCTCTGTACTTCACAGTGATCTGGGTCAGCTCTCTCTGGTCCTGCTAACAGTGGTCTGGGTCAGCTCTGCTCTCTCTCTGGTTCTGGAAATTTGATAGATTTGAAGTCTCTATGTTGGCTCTCTGAAGGTTGATGGAGGTAAAGTATGGATTTTCCCGGCAGAGTTTCCAGCTGCAAATGGATTTGAAGGTCCCTATCTGTCCTGTCTGTCTGCTTTTATCTGTTTTTGAAATGGGTGTGTATGCAGCATCACTAGACCCTACCCCTCTCCACTTGCCATTGGCCCAATTCTCCCCTCTCCCATGATTGGGGAAGGAACTGTGAGTCAGAGCGATGTCATTTTATGGCTTGCAGAGAGGACACTCCCCTGTCAAATTGCACATAATCTATATTTGATAAAAAAAAACATATTTGCACAGGTACACATTTGTTTAAAATTACATGCACCCCTCACATATCACAGTAGGTATCCCCTGTTCGAACTCTGCTCTTCCTGAGAGCTTGCATTCAGAAATGGCAATATTTTGCACTTTTTAACTGGTTTGCAATACCGGACATTAACCCAAATTTACACACATGTGCGCAAGGAGTATGGACATTAGTTGATGAAGTGTCAGATTTTTCACATGCACACATTTTGAGTAATATCCTCTTAACTGCTAGTTTGCCCCCAGAACATCACACAAATTGGAGTTTGGGCTTGAATTGAAGGTACATTTTTTAAATTAAGGCTCTCAAAGTTATACATTTCTGTCATTTGATTACAAAGAGTTATCAGTGTTTCTGTAAAATATATATTTTGCTTTCAATTCAGTTCTCAGAGTGTTGGAGTCCGCCTCCAAGACTTGGGTGGGTCAGTCACATGTGTCCTCTGGCAGGCAGGCCTTTGTTGACATTAAACAGTCAAAATCAACATATTCCTTTCAGAGGAAAGGGGCCATTGTGTGGTCTCTGGGAAGCTGAGATCAGGAGGCCAGGGAGCCACTTTGCATTTAATTAACAGAACCCTGTGATTTCCTGGCTTCTTGTGTTGAGTTCTGAAGTGTCAAGAGTTCTCAGGACAGGCAACCCCTTTGAACTTTTAATTAAATAAGACCCCTTTCTTTGCACTAGACAGTTTTGCAAGACAGCTCTCCTGTCAGAGTTTAGACCGCTAGTGCCGCCTTGAGGATTTTGTTGGTACTGCATGCAATTTTGGGATCTTTCTTGGATTAATGCATTCTAAACAGGAATGGTTCTTACATGGTAGTAAATCCTTGCTTAACATTGTTTTGATGGGGCTCCTTACAGTAAGATGGTTATGTGGAACCCCACAAAAGGGTTGAATCTTTAAAGTGGTCCAATGAGTCACGATTTCAGCAACTTTTTGACATCAGTAACAGTGGATTTTGTTAACAAAGACCTTTCTTTACACTGGTGGGTGGCAAGTTAGGTAACCATTTTGGTGTGCGCACAACTGCGCAGCTCTCCTGGATTCTGGGATGAAATGATGGGCGGCGACAGCGCATCCCCATCTTTACCCACTCCAATGATTTATTTTTGTTCTGGGGTAAAATGATGGGCAGCGACAGCTTAATCCCCATATTTACCCCGTCTAATGATTCCACATGGGTCAAAACCCTCCACAATCCTATTGTTCGGGATTATCCAGAAACATCACAACACAGTGCTAAAATCGGTATGCAACAAAAGCCGGCCTCACTCTCAATGGACCCAAGTGCACCGTTAACAAACAAAGCCTACGTTTCTTCGGCCACATCTTCTCTGATCGTGGGATCATGGCGGACCCCGACAAGATAAGCGCCATCATCAATCTGAAAGCCCCGAACAATTTCACAGAGTTGTACTCTTTCCTGGGGATGACAGGATATTGCGATCGATACCTGCCCCATTATGCCAACCTCACAAATCCCCTGCGGAAACTTCTTAAAAAAGACTCCCCCATTGAGTGGGACGAACAATTCCAGGACGCGTTCCACCTGCATAAGGAAAACTTTCTGAATGGAAAAGTAGACAAATGCGCTATCCAGAGAATGGCGAAGATCCAGAACGAGCTCGCCATGACAGACCAAGGGACACTACTGTGTGGCAACCTGCCTAGTGGCCCCTAAGAGCCTAAGGAAAGCATTAATGATCATCACCCATGAGGGCCACCTGGGGATTGCTAACACAAAGAAGATACTGCCGAATCAGCTGTGGTTCCCATATATGGACTCCATCATAGAGGACACGCTAATGCACTGCATATCCTGCCAAAAGACAGCGGCAAACAGCCCCTGTGTCCGCTCCAGACAGTACACCTACCAGATGGACCATGGCAAAGAGTAGCAATGGATGTCTATGGCCATCTGGAAGAAGAGATACACTTCCTAGTAACAATGGATGAATACTCACACTTTCCCCTCATAAAGCACGTACAGGCCACAGCATTCCACCATGTGGTAGGAGTGATCGATGAACTATTCAGCGAATGGGGGATCCCCAACACTGTGAAAACTGACAATGGCCCGCCATTTCAGGGCCAGGATTTCCACAAGTTTGCTACACACCTATGCTTCCGCCACCAAAGAATCACCTCTCTATGGCCACAAGCCAACAGCATGGTGGAACGATTTATGGCCAAAAAGCAGCCATGGACCAGATATCGATGCCCCAAGACATCTCCCAGATGTTAAGAATCTATCAAAACACCCCACGTGAAACAACTGAGTGGACCCCCTGGAGCTGATGATAAAATATAAGCTGAGGACTCGGCTCCCACTGCTGGAAGAGTATACACCCGAGGACGACGCAGATATCAGAGAAAGAGAGGGCCGAGAAGAAAAGGAAGGCCAAGGAGTGGACAGACCAGAAAAGGAGGGCGAAAGAACATCAGCTTCCGATCTGCAAAGTCGTGCTCGCCAGACAGAGGTAGCTAAAGAAGACTGACTCTCGGTACGCACCGGAGTCACTCCTTGTGACTGAAGTGAAAGGACTGATGGTCACCGCGAGGAAGGAGAGATAACCCGCAACACCTCATTCTTCCACAAGTTATACCAAGAGGAGCCCGACACAACCCCGGAGATAACAGGAGAAGAAGAGGAGCAGAGAACAGAAGAGACTGGAGATCCAGCAGCAAGTGAGCCGGAAGGCGAGATCCATGAGCCGTCAGGGTGCATGCAATGGGTCACACAGAGACCCACACGTCTCATCGAGCAAATGTAGACTTCAAACCTCCCTGATAAGCAACAGGGGGTGTTGGGCGGAATAGGAGAAGGAACCCTTTAAGAGGTACGAACTGCAGCATGAAGGGGAAGGTTGGAGGAGAGAGCAAGGGGAGGAAAGTTATTTGTATGGTAGGAATAAATGAGAGAAGACACGAGCTGACGGCGTCCCGTGTCTTGTGTGTGTGCATGTACACCAGTGGGCCTGAATAGCAATTTTTAAGCATTTAGCATTTTCGCCTTTCAATTGAGTGTTCATGTATGCATACAAGATAAGCGGCCTGATTTACAAATGTGTTTTACACATGCCTTCCATTGTTGATGTACAAGACAAGCCCACCATGTTCTTTAGTTTGCACAAACGATGTGCAGGTATTGCACAATAACGTGCAACTTCACTGAAACGATGATTTGCACGCCGGATATTGCGTTTTCGTCTAGAATGGAGCAAGCGTCTATTCTTAGCAATTTACCAATCCATTTGCACCGAAAGTGGTGTACCCCATAATGACAATAACGTCCATCCATGTTTCCTCACACATCGCATGGGTTGCATTCAAAGTGTGTTGCATTTTAGAAAATATAATTCAGGCAGAGAAAGCTGCCCCTAACCCCCAAGAAGCATTCCGTCCCACGTGGCTAGAAAGGCAGACTTTACATCATAACACAGTATCGAGGCTTTTGAAGCTCATGCGGCTGAAGGGAAAAAAGCCGGAAGTGCCAATTCTTCCCTTTTACAGCTCAGTGCACAGCACTCCCCACGTCACTCTCCGCGAGAGCCCGCTGTCAGATGAACCTCTTCTGGTCAGGAGGGTCTGCTACAGGAACGAGCTCAGTTTGCAGTGGAGAGTGTTGAAGCTTGAAGCATATTTGACCCGCTGCCTTTCATTGGCATGTGATGTACAGCATTTTACGATGAATGCACAACGTAATTAAAATGGCCAGTTAGCCTCAACCATTCTGAAACAAATCACACAATTTCCGCATAATGAGCACACTATGATCCTCGGTGGGGTTTGCAGTTTGAAAACGTCCTATTAAAATATATACGTTAGATCAGTCACGTTAAAACGTGTAGCATACATGCACGTTACTACCCGAAGAATGGTGCCAGCAATACTTTATGCTTTTCACCACCTAGTCAATTCCAGGAATTATGTTTATATCCCGGGGTATCACTTAATGAAGTCACAGAGAACGAAGAGGAGCCGTAACAAAGTCTAACGAGAACCTGGAAGAGATGGTTACTTCAAATGTTATTGCAAATAAAACATCTAAAGAATAATTACCTTTCGATGGGTTGCATAAACTGTATCGAGGTGGTTCACATGATCATTGTTAGGTTAAAGTACATTTCTTTGTTATTTTCCAGTATGAATAATTTGCAAAAGGGTTCTTTGTGCATGTGACTGGTAAAAACAATGGCATTTTCTTTCGTATTTAACGTATACTTATCGTGTGTTTACATTGACTGCACATTTAAACAAAAATCATATCCATATATGACAAGAGGAAAATGGCACATTTTCAACCACCGTGAGCAATGCTGCCTTATACATTTTACACCACGATAGCAAAATAACACGCAGTTGTATATTAACAGTGGGGAGAAAAATAAGGCAACATGCTTGCAAGTATATTCCACAAGTTTTTAGAATGTACCATACAAATAACGTTGTGCTAGTGTACCCGTCAGGGACGTTTGCACACATCTCCTTTTTCAGGTGGCACTATGTTGTTCTCAATAGGATCCTGAGCACGGTCTTTGGCTCCCAAAAAGTCATGTGACTGACTGGATGTCAGTTTTTGGGCCATTTAACGCATTTCCGGAGGATACGATGCACCATCTGAGGGTCCTGCCTACAAAACGAAACTTCCTAGGTCTACAATACCCATGACCATGCCTGCTTCCTGGATGGAAGTAATCTGGAGCACAGACAGCGCAGAAAATGGGCCAGGACAGGACAGAGCTGGGCTCCAGCATGCATGTCTTGTTGCCATGCAGGGGTGGACTGGCCCATAGGGAACTCTGGAGATTTCCAGGTGGGCCTCTGCACCCTGGGCCTCTTTTGTGTGGTATTTACAAATTGTCTCATAGGAAAAGCATTGGGTTGCTGAAAATGTGTCATATGGGGCCACTTTGAACATTATTTCCAGGGCCTCTTTTGGTCCTCAGTAATTATTTCCAGGGCCTCTTTTAGTTCCCAGTCCACCCCTGTTGCCATGTCCCCAGACAAGCGGGTGGCTTTCAGAAGATTCTGCAGCCCTGCTGGGTTTTCACTCCCAGCAAGATCTGTCCTAAAGTCAAGTTATTACATGTAAAAGAAATCCACGTTTCAACAAACACTTTCAGTAAACTCAGCATGGGCAATTGAACACAGAAACAGCCAACATGTCACATTCTTCTTGTAACTGTCCAGACTGGTATATATGTCCTGCAATGTAGAAACTTTTTTTCTCTACGGGTGAGTACTGTGACCGATTCAAACTGCAGATCTCAACTTCCAATTATTTGCTCAAAAGGGTTTCTTACAGAATTTCAATGAGACATGTTTCACATTTAAAATTTTGGCGATACTTAAGTTCCCACTATGCTCTTTGCTTTTATGCAAATCGCCAGGATTGGGTTCTATGAACAGATACAGTATTGAGTGACCTGGCCAGGACCACACTCCTCAGTCCCGCCTCCTCCTTCCCATGGCCCCGCCACTCCAAGGGTGAGAGGGTTCCCCAAGTACATTTTTTCCTATTTCCAGCACTGATCATAGCATGTGACTCACTGGATGTTCGTTGACACGTTCTTTTTGGTTATATCCTGCTTTCCCAGAGAATCCTGTTCTGAGGGTCTTGACTACAAAACAAATCGACTGGGCCCTACAACACCCAGAACCCGCCGGCAATCTGGCCAGAAGACAAAAAGCCATCTGAAGCACACCGATTAGCTCCATGAGAGTAATGTGACTGACTGTATGTTCATTTTCAAGTTTTACTTATCACATTCGGCTTCCCAGAGGACTCTGTGACCAATGGGAAAGTCCAGCTTGCAAAACGAAGCTCCTTGGTCTACAACAAGAGGGAATTCCATATATCCTGGCCAAAGGTCTGGAAGCCATCTGGAGCACTGCGACTGACTCCAGTATGCAGTCTCACGTGGATGTTAGGTTCGAATTTCATATTTATGCCAAAACGCCTTCACCTGTGAGACCCCCAGCAATATTTTCTGGGCTTCGATGTTCATGAGTGAGTGGGAAGCTTTTTTCCCACTCACTGTTTCTTTTTGTCTTTTTATGTCATTTTTCTGACTCTCCATACTTTATTTTAGAAATCATTCTTTCCTACACAGCACTCTGTGCAGTGTTGCTGGGATGCCCCTTGGGCTTCCCTTTTTATTTTCTCTGGGGTTCCTTGTGTGAACTACTGTTCTCAAGGGTAGAAGGATACTTTTTATCCTCTCTGCATTTTATTTCTTCGCCCTTACAGGACAAGGCCACAGTGTTGAGCGACGCAGGTCCTCAGGAGATGCGGCACGTCGATAGGTAATATGTTGCGCCTACGTCCACACATCCAAACCTTTAAGAACCAAGGATGGGACCCTCTGCGGTAAAGCCCTCGCAGGACAATGCTGCAGTGTTGTGCAACACAGGTGTGCAGGAGATGCTGCGTTGATAGGTAATACATTGCGCCTATGTCCACACATCCAAACCTTTAAGAACTGAGGATCCGGCTCTCTACAGCAAAGCCTTGCAGAACAAGGTCGCAGTGTTGTGCGACACAGGTGCACAGGAGACGTTGCCCATCGAAACGTAATACGTTGCGCCTACATCCATGCATCCAAACCTTTAAGAACCGAGGATTGGACCCTATGTGGCAAAGCCCTCGCAGGACAAGGCCGCAGTGTCTTGCGACGCAAGGATTTGGCAACAAAGGGCTAGTGGCATGGAGTGCGAGCACGCAACGCAGCCGTCGACCGTCAGCGACCAAAAGGTAAGAAAGATGCAGGAAGGGGGAGCAGCCACTCTACTAAACTTCCTTGCCTTTGCGCATACTTCCACCTAACAGTCTGACATGACATACTCTCTCTATGTGCAACCCTAGGCTCTCCTCTTCCAGCGGTTAGCCGTACTTTGTGTTTGTGTCCCTCCTCTAGGTCCGCTCAATTGTGGTTACTGTTGTACTGTGAATGTGTCCCCATGGGCTCTCTACCACTCTCTAGGACCCCCTCAACTGTGGTTACTGTTGTACTGTGATCTGCATGCCACCAGGCCCTTTCATTCTCTCTAGGTCCCCATTCATCTTTGTTAATGCTGTTCTGTGAACTGTGTCCCATTAGGCTGCTCTCACTCCCTAGGGTCTCATCCACTGTGGTTACTGCTGTATTGTGAACTGGTCCCACCAGGCTCTCTCCACTCTAGGTCCCCACTCCGCTGGGGGTACCAATTCTACTGCTGGATGTACCGGTGTGCTCCTTCTGTGAGCTCCCTACTGTGCGACCCCCATGTGCGCATCCTGCGTTGTGTGGTGCTGGGCTTTAAATCTCTCCTCCCTCACTCCCCCCTCATTCCCCACTCCAACCCAGGCCTTCCTATCGCATATACCTACATCAGTGCTTCCTCCAGACAAACTCTCAGTAACATCCTCTTTTTTGTTCCCTCACCAGACCTACGGACACTCATACAGTCTCTGTTCTCTCTCCTGTCTCCTCCTCTCCCATTGATGGTGGCACTCAGTGGAAGACCCTCTTGGCCTCCTTACACTCCCCCAAGACCATCATTAACAACTATCTGAATGGCACCATCTTGGTCCAAGGCCCTCAGCCCAATCTCCTCCTTTTTGATAGGAATCTCCTGTGTCTTATCAACTTCATTCCTTCTCCTGCTACTCCTACTAGCACCTCTTTGGCTCCTCCACCACCTCCTTTGTCCGACGCCACTCTGGCACTCTCCTCTTCCTCTCTGGCTACTTGGCCACCTCCTTCTAACACCCCTGTCCATTCTCAGACCCTTCTACCACTTCCGCTGGGCGTACCTCAGGCCTGTACCCTACCACAGAAGTCTTTCAAATGTGGCAACCTGCTCCATCTCCCTACTATTGCTCTGCTGTCATACACTCCTCTGACATCTGCCACTTCCTTTCTCTCACCATGACATGGTTCACAGCCAGCTCTGTTACGAGTTTTGCCACACTCCTCCCTGATGGCTACAAGATCTTCTCCGAACCCAGAACCAACCGTCCCAGAGGTGGAGTAGCTCTGATCTTTCCGGAGTGGGTCCCTGCTTCTGTCATACCTACGCTGGCCTACTTCTCCTTTGAATGCATAGTCTGTAGGCTCTCTAGCTCTTATGGCCTCTCTCTGACTGTGGCCACCATATACAGGCCACCTGGCCAGGTCGCCCTCTTCCTCTCATGGTGGGTTGAGCTCTCCTCTTCTCTCCTTACCTCTATCTCTCAACTTATTCTCCTCTGAGACTTCAACATCCACCTGGATTCCTCTAATCCCTCCTCTGGGTTTTTCCACAACCTCTGCGACACTCTCTCTCTTTCCATTCTACCCTCTAGTCTGACACACTCTGCCGGGCACACATTGGATGTTCTCATCTCCTTCGACACTCCCTATCAAACCCTCTCACCACTCCTCTCTCTTAGACTAATCACTTTCTGCTCTGCTCTCACCTGAAACTCTCTGTCCCCAAGGCAAAGCCCACCTCAGCACTGCCACCTATTTTCTCGGTTATTCTGTCCATGAAGCATTTATGGCAAGTTGGTGCCATTGACACTACTTTCCCTGCTGCTTCTATGCCTGCGGCTGACTTACACTCGCCACAGCCCTCTCGAACCTGCATCTTTCTATCTCCAATACTCTGGACCTCCTTGCCCCTGTCACGAGGATCCATCTAAAGCCTACCTCCAAATGCAACTCTTGGTATAACTCCAACCTTGCCGCCCTGAAACGCAAATGCAGGGTGGCTGAGAGGAAGTGGATGGAATCGGGCGCATCCTCTGACAAACTGGGCTGCTGCCTGCTCCAAAGGCAATACAGACTCTCTGTCTTGTCCAGGAAGATAGTCCACATCCAAGCTTGCATCTCTTTGGCATCCAACGACACAGCCAAATTATTTTAAATCTGCAAGAAGCTGTTCAATTCTTCTGCAGTCTCCACCTCTCCTATTCCCTCCCAGGCTCTCTATATGGCACTGGCATCTCACTTCACCACTAAAACTCAGGAAACCCTGTCCTCTCTCTCCTGTTCCTCTTGCTCTACCTCACTCGGCCCCCCTCTGGCCGCCTTTCCCTCTCCTCCTCATTTCTCCTCTTTCTCTCCGACTACACCAGACAATGTTTCTAGACAAGTCCGATCTATGGAAATGTTGTCCAAACAGGCGCTGCTCTGCTCCTCCAGAACCATTAAGGACCACATTCACTCCCTCACTCCAGCCTTGGCTGATTTCTGCAATCACTCTTTTACCACTGGAACTTTCCCCCCTCCCCTCAAGCATTCCCTTGTACACCCCCTCCTTAAAAAGCCTTTTGTCAATCCTACCTGTCTGGCAAACTATCACCCGATCTCTATCACCCCTTTCATGGGCAAACTCCTAGAAAAGCTGGCTATCTCCCAGCTTACTCCCCACACTGAATCTGTTAGTTGTCTCCAAGACCATCAGTCTGGCCTCAGAGCAGACAGAGGCACCAAAGCACCTCTCCTGAACACCCATGAAGATCTTCTCACTAATATTTGTTTAAGCATTCTATCTGTCCTCATCCTTCTTGAAAATTTCTCTGATTTTGACTCAGTCAATCTCAAAATCCTGATCAATCAACTCTGTGAGATCCAGGGCATCATGGATAAGGACCTTGAGTGGTTGACTTCCTTCTTCCTGGACCGACCCACCCAGGTCCATCTTGGGTCCTTTCTCTCAACCACCTCTCTCTCCTCATGTGGTGTCTACTTGGCCACCTGATCTCTACCTTCTCCTCTAACTTTCAGTGTTATGCGGATGACACTCAGCTCTCATTCAGGCTCCTCTCTTGCCTCACTCATTCCTGACTGTCTATCTGCTATTCAGGGTTGGTGCATGCCAGTAAGACTGAGATTCCTCTCATCGGGACCTCTGCTCCCGCTTTTCCTTTTTCACTCTGGCCGCCCTTCTTAGGCCCTCTTTCTTGGTCTTCCTGTGAGGCAAAAGTCATCTTTGACTCTACTCTCTCCTTCTCTCCTCACATCAAGGACCTTGCCAAGGAGGCCCACTACCAGCTTCAACTCCTCAGAGGTATTCTGACTGCTCTCACTTCGCCCAGACGCCCTCTGTCTCCAGAGCCCTGCTTCACCCTAGGCTGGACTACTGCAACAGCCTCTCAATCTGCCTTCCTCTACTATCCGCTCTATGCAACTAATCCTGAACGGGACTGCAAGACTTGTCCTTGGCCTTGTCACAATATATTAGGTGGTCACTCTCAACTCAGGGAGTTCCCCCCACCCAAGCAAGGTGGCGCGCACCCAAAGCGCTTGGTATACAGTCTTTATAATGAAAATTGTATGTAGAATGCACATATAACAAAACATTTGTAACAGAAAACATAACAAAAATGTATGTGGGGTGGGGTAAAGGGTTAAATCTTGTGAGGAAACGTTTAGGGTGGGGTTTTACGGGTGGAACAAAAAACAAAAACAAAAAAACAATGTATTATGTTTTGCCGTTATAACATTTTCGTTATATGTGCATTTGTTATAAAATTAGTCATTATAAAGACATGTAACCAAGCGCTTATATAGATTAGACTTTAGTGAGGCCTCCAACCTATCTCGCACCACCCCAGCAAATACCCTCTGTACCACCAATGAGCTAGGAACCAGGCTATATAGAGTATATATTTATTTAAGGTTTGACAAAGAACCATAAAACAAACAAAACATCAGCAACCAACGCCGTGGCACAACACAATATCACAATTTCAAATGACTTGCATCAATTGACTGACTGGTATTTATAACCTACAGATACTACAATACACAGGTAATATTTAGAGACTTTACATCAAAACACACACAGAGGATGTCTTGCACATTCACAATTGTGAAATTTGAAACAACCCTCATTGATTGCTTGGGTTTATCACAATACTCCTCTCTCAATACTCTCTCTTCCAGCAACCCCCACCCAACCCCCACCCAAGCATCAGTTATATATATCAGTTGTATATGACCCCTTAATTTGAAGGCAAGAAACAAACAAGGTGTGGGAATACAGTAGCATCATCGATTTTGTGTTTGCTTTTCATTAAAAAGGCATGGGATGAAAAATAGATACAATGAAAAAAAATAATTTAGGCATTTTATTTGAAAGGCAGGGTTTGAAAAATAGACACAATGAGAACAATCATTTTGGTATTTTTATTTGAAAGGCAAAGTTTAGGAAATTGAAACAATAGGAAAATCGTTTTGGGCTTTTTATTTGCATAAAATGCAGGGCCTTGGGAAAATACGTTTGGGATGCAAGTAAATAAATTGGAAATTTCGTTTTGCACACTCTACATTCACTTGAATGGCAGCATTTAGGGTTACTTATTTTGGGATTATGAACACACCGCTTCTGTACAGAAGACAGGATTTTCAGAAAGGTAGAGTCACCCAAGTACTTTGTCTATCCCGGCTCTAATACACTGGGCATGACCTTTGTTAGTTTTGAACTATAACAACACTCATCCCATGATTTTCTATATGGGAATTCATTGATTTAACTTCAATTCAATGTGCTAAGGATCTACACAGCCCACCCCACACACAATTTAATGGAAAGGATTAAGGTAGGCAGTTGCCAACACAATTCAATTTAAATGTATAAGGTGATTTTCTATAGTGGAATTAATTTGATTTAGATTTAATAAAATGTGCCAAGGGTCTCCCCAGTTCCACTCCCTACCCACGATACGAGATGGTGATTAAGGCTGGCAGATTCCCCCCACACTTTTGTTGGCATCTCAATTAATTTACATACATGGCTGGCCTTGTTATGGGGAATACAGGGAAACAGCAAAGCTCCTTTGAGGACAGCACAGATCTGGTCAAATGCTTCGGTCAAGTGTAGTCCCCAGCACCCATACTTCCTCTGGCTCCTCAAATGGCAAGCTCAGCTAGCTTCTAGATTT
The DNA here is from genome assembly GCF_040938575.1 of Ambystoma mexicanum. Taxonomy (NCBI): domain Eukaryota; kingdom Metazoa; phylum Chordata; class Amphibia; order Caudata; family Ambystomatidae; genus Ambystoma; species Ambystoma mexicanum. The sequence continues at coordinate 890,824,204 of NC_090941.1, forward strand.
CCCAGTCTCCATCTCTCATGCCTTGGTAGCTCCCTGTTTCTCTGCTAGTTGTTTGTTGCAAGAATCCAGAAGTAGACTACCTTCAGCAATAAAGTAGGAAAGTCAAGGAAAAAATCTAAAGTCCAAAGAAAGGGCCTGAGTGTCAAAACATCAAAGAAAGATCCCCTCAGATTGAAAATTGATCTCTTATAGGGCTGGTGACACTCCATTATTATCATAATTATCACTCTACGGATTGGCCAGCTCTCTCCCTCCCTCTCCCCCAATATGCCCACTGCCTTTTGATTGGACAAGGAGTTGGGAGGTGTAAATGATGTAGGCTGAAGGAGGAGAAAGATTCATCATCTCAAAATGACAAATGGGTTTAACTTCTTCTGTGTTCTTAAAATCTAACAACATGGCAGCTATCCTAATTTTTCAGATAACTGCAGGAACATATATATATTTGAGGTCTATACTAATCATATCTCAGTACGCCCTTCCTGGCAGGAGCTACCATTTTTATCGATTTACTCCTGAGCCGAAATAGTCACAAATCTGCCCCTTCCTGATTCAAACCTTACTTTCATAACCTATCACTACACCAAATATCTATTCCCTCTGAATGATGAGAAGCCCGGAATCATAATTGTCTTCATAACTCAAATTTTGTATATCACACAGGATTCATATTTACATGATACCGACAGGCTTCTTATTGCCTTTAATATGAATCTGGGTTAAGCTCACAGGGACACACGATTCTTTTTTTATTCAGGAAAAACCAGTCCAATGTTTATCAATGGCAGTGCTTCACATATGACACCTCACTTTCACATAGCCCCCACTTATTCCTAAGTTTTATTTCTCCATCACCACCTGACACGAACATCTGCTTATCTGCAAGGTCCATTTTATACACATTGTTTGATCATCCATTAGTGGCTCTGAAGCCATTTCTTGAGGTTGAGTCAGCCCTGAAAAGGTCATTTCTGTTGTCCACTAATACACAGTTAATGTGGAGACCTGACCTTAAAGGTAATTTCTGCTGGCTGTGTTATCTACAACTCTGACAATTTTGATCTAATTCTCTGTTATTTCTGTGTACTTCTAACTGAACCAGGCCTGCTTTTCCTGGTTGGTTCAGCCCAGGTTTTGAGTTCAAATGTTCAAAGACACAGACATTTCAGTTCAGTGGCAAAAACACCAGCTGCATTCATACTTCAGAAAATGCAGCTTTAAATCGACAAGATGTGCTTACATGTAATATTTAACATTATATGTGGGCATGTTATTTAAACTTCAATCTTGTTCAATTAGTGGCTTTGACTAGTCCAATTTCTTTAGCACCATGGCTGCCTCCAAACTCGGGTCCGAGTTCCTTGAATGAGGAATTACCAGATCATTCCAACCTTGGAGGACCCGGTAATTCCTCATTGAAAAAACCCATTCCCATTCCCACTTGAGACCTATAGGGCTCAATGGGAATGGGGAGGGAGCTAATAACAGGCCCGTTAACAACTCTGTTAGACAAATCTGGGACCCCAGGACTACTCCTGAGGTTAGAAGATGCTTTTCCTCGTCACAGTACATCTGGTGCCTTGACAGGCAAAGTGGCAGAGTTTCTTGTTTTCGCTCGACAATTCCCTCTGAGGATGGACCCCCCCCCCAGAAGAAGGAGCCATTGGGATGCAAGAATTAAAATGGAACCAAAGACTTTCTGAAGTGCAGCAGTTTGGCTCTTCGTGGTGCTCTCCTTGGGTCATTGATTTCTCTGTTTGTATAAGTCCTGTAAAGATGCAACTTGCTGTGGGCTCCTTAAAGGCTTGGTAGACGAGATGGCAACAGGTGCATAGGTCACTTTTGGTGTTGGGTTTTGGAATATCGTGGGTATTCCACCTTTTGGTTCTTCTGTGCTGCAGCTGCAGCACGGTCATCTGGGCAGCTTCTGGTGACTTGAGCACTCGAGTGAACCTTGTACTCTCACCAAGTCTGGACCCTCGGGACGTCTATGTTAGCTTCTGGTGGCGAGAAACCCACCGATGGACCTTCCTCCACACTCAGCGACTCTGGACTCTCTCCAGCAGTGATGATGTCAAGGATGTCTCTTGAAATGTTCTTAGGCAGTTTGGAATGTTTGCAGCTCCAGGTGTCCAGCAGCACTATGCCAGGGTAGCACCTCTTCTGGCCGGTAGACAGCAACGACTTCCAGCGGTCATGAAATGGACCTCCGGATCCTGGGCGACACCAATGGACTTCTTTGACTCGAGATGTCTGGGCACTCCTCTTCAGGACTCACAAAGACCCCTTGTCCAGCACACAGGGCTGGCTTCCAGGGTACTTCTGACAAAGAGTAGCAGCTTTCACGATGGTCCCTTGTAGCTCGGGGAGAGGTCTCCTTTGCAGGTCCTTTCTGGATCAATCCTTGGAAGAACCCAGCAGCTCTTGGATTAGACAAACACATGTTGCAGCAAACTTCTCCTGCAGCTGGGCTGCAAGGAACAGCTTCTTCTTGCTTCACTTTGACTTCAGCTTCTGAACAAATTGGTGAGTGAGAGGTCCCCTGTTATTCACATTGGTTCCCATTCACTCGGGCTGGGTCAGGATTAGTCAACCAATCACACAGAAGATCATTCATGCAGGTAGAAAGTCAATCAGGCTCACAAGCAATCGGGCCATTCACTCCCCCCAGACACCCATATCAAAGAGGGGATTGTAGTAAGTACCCAGCCTTTCAGCACACTACACTGAATTCGTGTCAGTTTCAGTCAGGGCTGTTTCAGTCATTGTGTCACACACAGAAACCAGACACTCATAAGCCAGCATGTGAGTTCACTTCAGACTCCATTCACACAGGTGCCAATCCCAAAGGCGTACCAACTACACACAGCCTCTGGGAAGGCTCCAGTCAGTCTGGTGGTATTTCCACCCAACAGCCAGTTAGGGGGAAGGGACAGGGTCATGGCATCCCAAGACTTTGGAAACAAGATAAAGGCAAGAGAAACCAAGAGGCTACAGTGGCCTTCCTGCCTTCCTGCAGGAATCCACTCATTCCTATTGCAGGGCCTGGGTGTTCCAAATGGAGCCACTGACAAATCAACATGTTGCTGCCATCAGGCCATACCCTGTTCTATGGGCAGCACACATGTGCCCAAAAACACACATAAGGGGTAAAAGTGTGTACCCCCATCTATGGGTGCCATAAGGGTATCCCACAGGTGTTGTTCACCAAAAGAAAAACAAAAAAACAAAAAGAGCTGCACTGCCAGAGGTCCATGCTGGACCTCAGTGGCAGAAAACAGAGAAATTTCACACACAGGGAAGTGGTAGGACAAGGACTAAGAGGCCCTGACCCGCCATAAGGTATTTCCAGCATCACAATGATCTAAACAAATACAGCTTCAATAGACAGTCTCACTCTGAAACATGTAGGTGGGCGAATGAGAAAATCTATGAAAAATATAAAAGAAGATATCAATATTGTGATCTTCAAATTGAGAGCCTACCTTCCTAGATAGGCATGGCTGGTATGTATGATCACTCCCACCGTCTACAGTATATTGTACAACACCCTGCAGCAACTGCACTTCCTACATTATACAGTAATTTACAACACTTACACATCCTCATGTTTAATTCTCATCATTTGTGGGTACAATTTCTGAGTAGTGTAGTAGTCGATGGCAGACTCATTGAGGGAAATTCTGAAAGTGGCAAGCCATTTCTGGATTTCCATAATTGAATTACCAGCACCATAAAGCTTCCACAGCTTGGCACTGATCTCTTGGATGGTGCATTTAGACACAGGAGCATTGTAGGCACAGGGGGTAGCGAAAGAACAGGTGGAATAGCTCATGAGTTCCACTGCACAACGAATATCTGTAAGGGTGTCTTCATAATTAGGACCTTTACATCAGGTAGAAATGGAAAAGGAGAAGTGCAGATGACAAGTAATAGCCTGTAGTTTAATTGTTCAATACTGCACCATTTTAAGTACAGCCAAAAATGATTGGTGCCTTAATAAGGGCCTATTTGCATCCTGTGTTGTCAGTCTGAAAAAAGCAAATCCCTAACCGTCGTGTTGCCCCCCTTTTTGGGCAAGCACGCTCTCCGGTCTTCAGACAATCTTTGACAATCTCCTAGGGGGTTATGGATCACTATACCCCCCCTTGACTGCATTCGTATCAGGCCCTATGTGCACTGTGATACTTACACAAATAACAAATAACATTAAGACACAAAGAAAACACAAAGAATCAATTCAATTTATAACAATGGGATACATTTATTTATAAACACACAGCTAAGCATAATGCATAAAAACAAGCAGTTCTAATGCTATGTCTAATTTGCACCTTTTATACTTCTGGTGCAAAGCTACCATGCAGTAACTATGTAAGCCTGTGCTGCAAGTGTGTGGTTCTAATGCAATCTAATGCAAGCGCTAGCATCCATCACCTCCATGGGTAAATCCACACCATCAATCCACACCATCCACACTCTAGACAATCCCTGTCTAGTTTCCCCTTCACCCAAACCTGTGTGTGTGTGTGTCTGTGCATGTGTGTGTGTGTGTGTGTGTGTCTGTTCTTATCAATCAATTTAAGCCTAAGCCCAACCCATACTTCCCATTCTGCTGTCTTTCCAGCCAGGCCTCAATCAGTCAGTGGCAGGCCTCAAGACTGCCAACTGCCAAGCTCTCTCTCTGCCTCATCGATCTCATCAAGGCCCATCAGTCTGCTGCACCAAGCACCATCTCCAGCCAACTCTCTCTCTCCTGATCTCTAGTGCAGTCCCCCTCTCGTGCAGTCACCCCTCGTGCAGACTCCAACTCTCTGGCAACTCTCCTTCAGCAATCCACAACTGGAACTCCCTGCAACTCTCTGGCTCTCCCGAACTCCCTCGAACTAGCTCCAGCAAACAACTTCTAATTCCTTTCCCTCCAGCCTTCCTGGTTATAGTCTCCAATGACGCACAGAATGTCTAAGAATGTCTCTCCCTCAGCGTTTAGCAAAATGCCCGCCTGTCTCCTTGCGTGTTACTTGTCTCGGCATGTCCTGTTACTGCGTGTACTGTCAGCGTGACCTCACATCTCTCTGCCTTGGCCTTCCGAGTCTGTTGATTCCATCTATTCACTGTTCATACCTATTCTCTCCTTCACTGTAGGCTCTCTCTGCATTACAAAATGCACTTTTAGGCCCCGTCCCTCTCATACAAAAGCACTCCCTCCATGTGTCTATCTCGCTCCTCGGCGCAGCCCCCACCCTTGGGTTGTCTCTGCGAAGCACACCAGCCAAGCTGATAAGCTTCCTAGGCCGTCTCTACTAGGACAAGGGTCATGTTATCTGTACTCTCTGCCAATGTTTACAAAACAATTCTCCACACTGACCCCAGTGTCTTTCTCCATCAGCAAATGGATTCAAATACCAGCCTAATGCTTTCTAGCGTTTACGATTTCTCTCACAATACAAGCACTACATAATGCAAACTCATTCTAAATACATACTCAACCTACATACATACATGTGTGTCAATCATAACTCTAAATGTGTCTCTACAAAGCATAACAATGGGTGAATGGCTTTACGTGCATTTCAAATATGACAGTGTGTGTGTGGTGCAAGCAATGCATTTTCTCTCTCAGCCTAAGCGCTATATCTAATGCAAACATAGATGAACAGCAAATCATGGTGAGTATATGTTGTGTCTCTAAAACACTACATGGCACTTCAAATATGTGCAAGTGCAAGTGTCATTCTATTTCAAATGGCAAAGTGCAAAGTGGCAGCATGTTTCTCTCCTAATGGCAAGCACTATATGCATACAATATCATTCTAAAAGCATATTGCAAATGCATACAAAGGTGACAGTCTAATATTGGATAGTGTCTACTTCAGTAATGTACTATGGATAACTAAACAGGATGCAATAATGGAATAGCAATAATGGAATGATTCCATAGCAAAGTGTTACAATATAGGCAATGGTAATTCTAATGATTCTCTAACAGTGAGTCTAATAATGGACAATGGTTCTCTACAGATAGTACTATGATTTCTAATAATGATAACAATTCCAGGCTTCTCATTTCACCCAATTCCACAGTGTAGATCGAAAGTATCCATATGAAAGGTGCAACACACTTGTAAGAGGTCAAAGGCTGCCTCAGGTCATTGTCAGGAGGTTGAACTCGCCACATAAATTGGGCTACCTCTTCCTATACCAACCCATAAAAGAGAGATACCTTATGAGTTCAAGCATGCAAGAAGCACTGTAGAAGAAACAGAGGTCCTGCAGAAAACTGATCCGTGGTTCACTAACTGACATTCACATTGCACCGCACTATGCAAGACTCACTGCTGCTCCAATATTGTCTGTTTCTTTTTCTCTGTTTGCAGATTAAAGTTTGATCCCATTTTACCCTTTGCTACAAAAGCAAGAATATCCCTGCTCCTGGCATATTTCTGGTAGAGCACATAGTACACATATGACATGCTGTTCACATCATGGCCAACACCCACAGCCTGAGACATGGACATGCCCATGGTACTGTCCATTCACCAACGTGTGTGCATTGCACTAGCCCATCATGTATGGCACATCCACCTGTCGCGTGGGACATAATCCTGACATGCCAACATACCATCCATCTGAATAGACTACTCAGCGCCATGCCCACATGGATTACCACACCCAGACAAATAAAAGCATTGGCATAGAAACATATGCAAGAACATCCACAATGCACCAGACATCTAACTCCATAAACGTAATGTAATCTAATGGAACGTAATGTAATGTAAATGATCATGTACAGCGCCCGTCTACCGCTATTGGTAGACTTGCTGCGCTGGGCACACAAACCGGCAAAGCAAGCATGTGAAATTAATGTCACACAGCAGTGCACTGGAGTTGGATACTGTATGCTGAAGTCACATGAATTCAAATAATTGTAGAACACACACATGCGTAATGATTAGGCATTTGTGTTCATGGATAACCCCACTATGTGGATGTACGTAAAAAGTTCGAATAAAAAATACTGAGGCAGAGAATGCTGAATAATTGGAATTCAATTTGTTTTACTTGAAATGCAGGGGGAGCTCCCCGCATTCTCCCATCATTCCCCCTATCCTATTCTATCCCCTTATCACAATCCCCATTTATTTTGCATACTGCCCCACAAAAGTAGACTGATGTCAGCATTGCAGAGGGCCATAAAAAAGATTGATAACTTTCTCCCTGTAAATCATGTGGGAGGAGAGCAGAAATATACATGCACATAAGAAAGATTATGTGTGCCTGTGTGTGGGTCATGAGTGTGTGTGTGTGTGTGTGTGTGTGCGTGCGTGCGTGCGTGCGTGCGTGTGTGTGTGTGTGTGTGTGCAAACACAGCTTCACTTGTATGCTCTGTGTGTTCTACACATACGCTGAATGTGTGCATCAGCAAGCGGCATGACAGTAATCTAAGAACACAGTCATCCAGGAAGGTAAAGGTGGACTCTCACTGAGCACTGCACCTGCACAGTGACCACTTAGAAATCAAACTCTGTTAGCAATGTCACTAGATGAAGACAGCGAGTCAGAAGAGAGACACACGTCTCCAAATTCTAGCTCAGAAGTAGCCACAATCTGAAAGTCGCTTAGCGATGATGTGAACCTTGAAAGGTTTCACCCCCACACTGAGAATCAAATGAAAAGGCGCTGGGAGGATCTGAATCACAGCTGCAGTCACCAAAGAAGGCTATCATCCATAGCAGGGAAGTTAAGAAGATCTTATTGATCACAGAGGGAGAGGTGCTCCCCTTAATCTATTCCAAGAACCATGCAGATTCCACGTAGCGAGTGAACATTAGGCAACACATACGTATGGCAACAGTGTCTAAAGTGGGGTACAGAGCAACTGGCCATTTATATGCAGTGTACAGAGGAATATACCTTTTCAAATTCCCCTACCAAAGGCATGTTTTCATATAACAGCATACCCTTATATGTCTTGTTTGCTGTTTCAGTGGTCTCTTGAAGATACAACCAGAATATTGAATAGTTAATGATGGACAGGGCACATGCAGGCTTGTGTGCACTATTAATAGAAGCACCTGGCACTCCCCATCTGCTGGCCGTGTGACATCAAACCCTGTAAAGACCGTCTGTCTTATGCTGGCTATGCACTGACCTTGTGTGATATGTCACACCCAGACGGTATGCAGTAATAATATTGTGGCAAAAATGTCACCTTTACAAGAAATCGCGGCAAAATGCTGTGGTTTGACCCGGTAAAGGTGTAGCCCATTATACCATTTAAGGGGAGCGGAGGTTGCGGGGTGTCCCCTGGTATCCTTAAATGGTATAATGGGTCTGGGGGTTGCAGGGATGTCCCCCGCATCCTTTACATTGATTGCGGCGGCAAAACCACTGCCTTTGTGCAGCGATCTTTTGTGTAAACAGCCATTTTTGCAGCGATTTTAACACATGGAACCACCCAGACATGTCAATGGTAATAGTTGCTTTTGGGGCATGTTCGTTGTGACACCTTGATTTGAGACATTGAATTTCTCACGTAGGCTCATGGATCTGGCCATGTAAGAGTCAGCTCACAATGGTCAGACAATGGCATTGCTAGCGCGGTTCATTGGACTGCTTTGTGGCATATTCCTCACGGAAACAGGCGGTGTAGCTCAACTCACTGAGGAGGCCCAACAAGGCCGAAACATGTCTGGGGTTGCTTGTGTTTCCATGCAGAGGGGACCTGGCCTAGCAGTTCGGGCTGGTCTGCTACCATTGGTGGCAGTACCTGACTGATTTGCATATGGCTGGACCCCTTTTGCAATGGGGCAGACGGGCTAAAAAACAGTGGTGTGGAAGGTTGCCCAGAGCAATGTCAGTGGTTCAGATTCATTCAAAGCCTTCCACCCATCACTTTTGTGCTTACTGTTTGTCTCACTATGTGAGAGAGGGTATGCCCAGACGTGGGTCCCTTGCTCGCTGCGCCATAGGGAACCAAGCTGCACCTCACTGAGGAGGCCCAACAAGGCCGAAATATGTCTGGGGTTGCTTGTGTTTCCGTGCAGAGGGGACCTGGCCTAGCAGTTCGGGCTGGGCTGCTACCATTGGTGGCAGTACCTGACTGATTTGCATATGGGTGGACCCCTTTTGCAATGGCGCAGACGGGCTAAAAAACGGTGGTGTGGAAGGTTGCCCAGAGCAATGCCAGTGGTTCAGATTCATTCAAAGCCTTCCACCCATCACTTTTGTGCTTACTAAGGTGTAGCTCATGTGCCACAGGTTGCGTCCACATGGCATATTACATATGCTGGGCCCCTGATGTAATGTGCATTTCTGCTGGCCTTTTGCTCAAGAGACTCACCTGCCACCATGAACCAATCCGCAATAAACTTTCAAATCTTCATGGGTCACATTGTTCAACAGGAGATGGTATTCATAGGATCCTGCAATGTACTATGAAAATAAATGACCTGGGGCCAGATTACAGAAATGTTGTACTGGTGCAAGTGCAGTTAGGCATATTAAGAGCACCAGGGATAACATTTTCCCAGTGTTAAAAAGATACATTTTTGATGCATTTTTGCATCATGGCAAAGTTTGCCCTAGTGCTAATACCATTCCGTATTATCACTAGGGCAACATTTGCCCTGGTGCAAAAATGTAGTGATAATGCATCTTTTTTTGCACTAGGGCAACTTTAGCTCTGGTGCTTTTAATATTCCAAACTGCACTTGCCGAGGTGGAATGTTTTTTAATGTGTTCCATTGTTTTTAAAAATAGGGCAAACTTTGCCCTAGTGCTAATACCGTGCAAACTTTGCACTTGCAGCGGTGCAAACTTTCTGCAATCTGGCCCCTGATGTGTCTGCATATTGTCAGGCCACTTACGCCTCCTTCCCTCCCTCTCCCTTAATTGCATGAACGCTAAGCACCAGGGCAAAAGAAAAGGAACGCGGCCAAGCAAGCAAACATGTACCACTTTCGCAGATGGCAATACTCCATCACAGGACAGGCAGGCAGGGGAAGAACCAACCCCTCGAATCATTATAATTACACACCAGTCCCAGAATCTCCTAACAGAGGTTGGGGTGAACCTGACGTGTGTGTTCGAGCATGATTTCCATGCATGCATTGCACTAGTTGCATCATCGTCATCAACCCACATGATGCTGCAATGTTTAGACACTAAGGCCCTGATTCATGCAACTATTTGCGTGTAAAACCTGGATTTGCAGGCTATTTTGCCCGCAAATCCATGTTTGACAAATAGGGATTTGCGGGCAGAATGGCACGCAAACACCCGTTTTAAACAAACATAATTCCATGAATCAGGGCCTAAGTCACAGCACATGTTGCATGACTCAAATGCTGGTTTTATAGCTAACACATGCGAATCATGCACAATGTTTTAAAAATGGGAGCCAGCAATCTCTTCGTGGTTGTGTATGCATAGGTGTGATTAATAATTGTATGAGTCAATGTGTGTCCATGTCTCATGAGATGCGAGCACCAACATTAAATTGTAGCACACCTGCGAACTATTTTTAGCGATGTTCGCTCTGCAGCAGTTTAAAGTGAACACACGCCCCATTGCCCTTCAGGTGTTTTGTTCTCAATGTGACTGGGATGATGACGAGTTTCAGGTGACCTCATCCTCCGCCTCATTGCCTTTCGCAACCTCTTCCACCTAAAACAATCCTCAAAATATCCTTCCATAGCGTTCAGCGTACCTTCTACTGATGCTAATATATTTCTGGTCCACATGTTTTCTGAAATGTACAGTCATGTGCTGTGGATATGTAATCCCCACCTGGGTGATTGTTAGGTGGAAAGGAATGGGATGGGATGCTATTAGGCTCTGATGCACGGGCGTCATTTCACCAAAATGCCTGGGGTAGTGGAAGTGACATAACATGGCCCTGGACAGGAAGTGATGTCATTTGACCCCATTGCGAAGTGACATTAAGGGAAGCTATAGAACATGACCTGTCACCCCTTTAATGAGTCTTGCAATAAATGTATAGAATTCCAGAAAGACTAATGATTTGTTATTCCTATTCTTTCTTATTTAGGGTCACTGCTCAAACTGTTACACTTGTGGAACTCCCTGCTTTTTTTTAAGAGACCTCAACAACAATCCCAGTCACTCCAGAAACAAAGAGACACATGACACTGGCCACAGCCCAGGAGCTTTTAGGGGTAGCAAGGGAGACCTTAGGGGCAGCAAGGGAGAATTTAGGGGTCCCAGTTGCAACCCCTGGCGACCCCCAAATGACGGCCCTGCTGTGCTGGATCAATTTCCTGAGCCTTCTTGAGCATTCCTTGGTCACTGCTGTCATCTTCCATTCATTAATATCCGCACAATCTTCCCAGGCTCCTCCACTGCTGGCAGCACCATCTCCCAGTGTTGTTTGTGCAGGCTTGCGTCCATCTGGTGGTGTCAACATTTATTTTCTGACCTAGTGTGGTAGTGTCAGTGCATGTTGTGCCAAGTGTCAGCATTTGGAATGGTGCTCTAATGGAGGAAGAGTATTCTCCTTCATCCTCGTGGACGTTGTGCTGGATGAGGGTGGATTGGGGTTACTCTGCTAGATCTTCTGCGGTGTTAGTGACATCCGCAGTTTTGGGAATAGTGAAACATTTGTTGGACACAAGCAAACAACGTTCAATACGGTAGGAATGTTTGGAATGATGCTGACAGAGAGTGCCAGACACAAGCATGTCTTTGACTTCTGCTGGTGTACAGGATAAATGGGGAGGACTGGATGTGGATGTTATTTAAAAGACTTTGTCGTGCTGTGTCATGGACATCGTCCAATGCTACACCTAGGAGTTTCAACCAGTGCACAGAATGAGCCTCGTGAAGGTGGTGTGGTAGTGCTGTGGCCATGCGCCATTATTCTGCAGGCTGTGCACCTAAGCAGTGTACATGGATTGCTTCTTCCTACACCTTAACCGCACATGTATCATTTGGTTATGGTGGTTATTGGACAGATATGAGCATTAAGGGGCACCCTTGTGTACTAAGGCCACAGTGAACAGTTCAATACATGCTCACACATGTGTTTTCTTTGTACTCGTTCGGTTTAGAGACGATGTTAATTTCTTCAGGCATGTGGTCTATGTGTGCCATGTCTGCAAGTTGTCATGTGTTTGTGGACCCGTCCATCATGGTACTATGCACAGTATTTGTGTTGAGTTGTTGGTTTTATATTGTAGATCTCCAATATGCCTGATATCTACACAATTCCTGGGATGTTAAAACCTGCATTGCGGGACACTTTGAGGATTGCACACTTCTGTAGAGCTCCTCCTAGATCTTGAACCTATTAATCTGCTTATGAGGAACCTCTGGCTGACTTAGTGTCTTAAAGGTAAGGGCACTGCCTCACCACGAGGTGAGTGTAGGATCATGTTTACATTGTGTCTGTGTGTGGCTTCTGACAGGTGTGTCAGGCACTGTCAGACACTGGAAGAGTCTTATGGGGGCCCAGTCAGGAATATGCTCCTAGCACCAATCGCCTGGCAAACAGATGAAAACGCCTTCTTTGGCCAATGTTTGTGACATAGACGGTCAACATTCTCAGCAGGTCACATTGGGTACCGTTCCACACGCATTAGGGAGCTTCCATATTATGACCCTATATGTACAAATCAATATTCCATACAATGTTGCCGAGGAAACTACATGAATGAAATGTTGACTAAATTATACTAATCAAGCAAAAAGCAACCCGTTAGTTCAGACATGCTCACTCATGCATCTCATCAAGAGTTATTAATAATATATTTACATGTTTGATATACAGAAAATTTAGCTAGTGCCCCCAGAACATAAATCTGATGATTAACGTCATCCAGTACCACAAACACCAACAAGACACACATTATGTGAATATTTTCATCATGACAAAACATTACTTAATACTTGAAAACTACACATGTACATTTTCTTTTTATGTCCATTTCATAAGAATATATTGTATCCTAGCTGTGCTGGAAGTTGGTGGCTTAGGTTTTGGCTCTGAAAGTCCCCACTTTCATCTGTACCCAGTCTTCCTGGGTCTACTTCGATTTCTCATTTGTTATACACGGAGTGGCACACTTATTCTACATACTCTATGGCGCAAGTGATTAAGACCTTGTCCTTTGACATATAGCATACTGCTGGCTATCAGGCATATGGATCTCAGTTCATTTTGGCCACATTGTGTGCTTGTTTTTCCAAATGCTCAGTCATGGTGACCCATCAGTTGTAGTTCACTGTGCTATATATGTGTTCTTTCAAACAGTGATACATACGCCAAATCATCTCACACAGGGGGACAATCTTACACCACGTACACACTAAACATGGAACCTGAGCATCTTCAAGTGTAGTGTGAGGCAGTGCCAGGGCGTCTCCTATGCTTCCAGCTGTTTCTCTGAGGCAAGAGGCATGTGCCTCACTGAATCCTCTGCACATCAATTAGGGTACTCAGTGGTCTACACAGCCTCCTTTTCTCATGTATCATTTCCCATCTGTATTATACAGGTATGGAATTAATATATGAGAGGGTGTGAAGAAAAGTGAGGGAGGGAAGGTTCAAATCAAAGTTGTTGTCAGTGGAAATGCCAAAATGCGTCACTGTGAGCTGCGTTCATAGGCCAGCGTTCAGAGTGTTTTGAGGAGGCTTTGGGGTACATTTAAGGCCCATTACAAAAATCCCTTTACCTTAAAACCACATGTAAATATTGCAGAAAAACGGCTGCGCTTTTCTTTCCATGACGCATATGTGTGGCGAGCACTGAATACAACAAATGGCACCAAAAGAAGTGCTCTGCATTATTTTACCTCAATTTAAAGCATCTGAAAATAACCTATATGCAGACGGGCACTACATTTGCTGTTCTGACTTCTGAATACATAAGCTGCACACATGACATCAGATATGGCTTTGCAATTTGCTTGTGATTTCATTTTTAAAACATCACAAAGTTGTGCTCTGCATGAAAACTCACCCTGGCATGCTTCACTTCTTCTGAGTACTAAGAAGAAAGGCAATACATTTCCAGACAGCTGATGTACTGGGAAATCACTTTAAGGCAAAGAATACAGAGTTTCGCCTAAACACGGCTTGTGTTTTCTTTTACTATAAACCATCTTCCACAAACTGCAGTGAATGAAATAAATAACGCAGTGTTTCTTTTTCACATGTCAATTTCAAAGAAATACTTGTCATTATATCTTTCTATGTCCAGAAACTGACCATATCTGTGAATACAATCCAGAAGGTTAATTAAACAGAAACTGTGTGCTACTGAAACCGCATTGGGCAACTCAAAATGGACTGAAATAAACACACATGTGAATGTGCCTTTCTGAAAATCAGGAAAAATGGTATTCAAAGTTAAATGTGAAATATTTCACTGTTGCTCGCACAAGAAATATTATTGTACTTGGGGCTTGGGGGGCTGCAAAGCCATGCACATTATGCTTTCCCCCCACAAAGACTTCAATCAGCTTGGCTGAGACCCAGGAATCTCTGTGAAACCAGTTTGGCAGAAAGGCTAATGTTGCACCTACCAGTGAACTGATGCTGCAAGGGCATGTTCCCTGTTCTTATAGACCTGACAGTGTGATAATTACAGGTTCTACCAGACTGCCAGGCAGAACTGCTCCTAAGGACAAAGGATGGGGGTGAAGCCCTGTGTTTTGATTTGGCAATGTGATTTCCTCTACATTCATTCCCAGCACCCACTGGATGGCTTCAAAGGGGAGTCATGGAAACCCTTTGTTCAGGCTGACATTCCACATTCCACAGGAGTGGAAGGACTGCCCGCACAAGGGACTGATCTGGCCCATTCATTTTAAAAACTATTTTAAAAACTATTGTACATTAAGACATTTTGCCCAGCACCCTAAATAAGCAAGAATTCAATATTATGCTAGCATGTCATGTGATTTTTGATCAAGCACAATTTCGACTATGTGCATCTGTCTGGTACGTGGTGATCTGGAATGGCAGTAAAAATGCATTTCTGGGAGAAGCATAAATGGCACAGACATTAAACTTGGAGAAAATATGCTACTAGTACTAGTATGCATGTATGTAGCCATTTGCAGAATATAAAGGGGCCGATTCATGGAACAAATGTGCGCAGAAAATCACAGCGCAAGCTGGCGCAAGGTGGCGCAAGCGTGAGAAAACAAGCGCACGCGTGCAATTCAAGGAAGGGGCTGCGCATGTTTTCCACTGGTAGTGCGCCAAATCCGTGCGTGGCGCACACAGGCGCACACTTCAGTGCAAAAACGCAAACGCTGTGCGTGACGCGCACAGGGAAAGCGCACAACGTCCGTGCACACACCAAAAAGGGGGTGGGGCACGGGGCGTAACGCGCGGAATGGGGAACAACGCGTGAAAAAGAAGGCGTAACTGGGGAAGTACTGCAGGGAAATACACAGAACGCCCACACGCACGCGAACAACTCGTATTCATGGATTCGAATATGGGAAACAAGCGCACGCAAAAAGACGCACACAGGCGTCAACACGTCTGCCACAGGAAGGCAGGCGTAAGCGTCCCCGCACACAGTATAAAAGTGCGTGCAAAGAACAAACACGTTGATATGGCTACGATAAATGCCCCATTTGTCGCAGCACTGATCGTGGGACACCGCATGACGAGGAGAATAGCCAGGGCCCGCATTTTTTCCCCCTGGACTAGCGTTTTTGGGATGCCTGACGGCCAGGTCTACGGCAGGTATAGGTTTCCACCTCGTATCATCCTAGACCTGGTCAGGGAGTGGGAAGATGACCTTACATCCCCCACACTCTGCTCCCAAGCATTGAGCCCCTTGGAGAAGGTGCTCAATGTCCTGCATTTTTTGGCCACTGGGTCATTTCAGCGGACAACTGCCATAGTGGGGGGGGGGTCTCACAGGCCACGCAGTCATGCTGCCTACACCAGGTCTTGGCAATCATGACCGCATGCCCCTCAGTCCGCAGGCACATATACATGCCCAGAACACCCACAGAAAGGCAGGCCGTTGTCCAGAACTTTTACAGGGTGGCACACTTCCCCAAATGCTCGGTGCCATAGATTGCACCCATGTGGCCCTACGTCCACCTAGGGCCACTGAGCACATCTCCTGAAACCGGAAGCACTGGCATTCCATCAATGTTCAGGTGGTATGCGATGCAAAGGGAATCATCACCTTTGTCTATGCAAACTACCCAGGCTCCACCCATGACAGTTTCATATACAGAATGTCTGTCCTGAGCCGGTCCCTGGAAGTTGGGCATCATGGTCACACATGGCTCCTAGATGAGTACAAATGCCCGTGCACATGCATGCATGTCACAAACAGACAAATACACAAACCCCAATAATCACAACCATTATCACCTCCCCAGGGGACAGTGCCTACCCTCTGAGCAACCACATGAGGACGCCAATCCGGAATCCCACCACACCACCCCAGGTAAGCTACAACGCTGCTCATATTACAACCAGGGGCATAGTGGAGCGCACATTCAGAGTGCTCAAGTCACGCTTCGCTCCCTTGACCGCTCTGACGGGCAGCTACTCTATGCACCCCCAGTAGTGTTTAGGATCATTGTGGCAGCATGTGTCCTGCACAATGTTGCAACACGGCAGGGCGTACCGGTGGACATGGTGGTGCCCCCACATCCCCAAGCACAGGCACAGGTGCTGCCCATGGGAGGGGATAGGGCACGTGGTGAGGCAGCCCGACCCAGCTTGTGGCCACATTTTTCACCTAAACTCCCACCCTTGCGGTGTGCACACAGGCCAGGCACATACCAGGTGACAATCGATGATGACAAAGAGACAGTCAACTGTCACAACCTTACCACCCTGAGAATGTTGCCATGTAAGTGCCACATTGTGTGCATCCCTAGCTACTGAAACCTAACCAATCCTGTGTGACTATCACACACACCTGCAAAACAGGCCATGACAATCACTGGTATGTCACCCAAACCCTCCAAAACCACATCACCCTTGCCTGCCACACCATGACATGGCAAGCAATAGCAAAACCCCAACACAGTACCAATAATGTACGAATTGACATGTGAAAAATGGAAAGTGGCGTCAGACAATGATGCCTGTCATGGAATCAGATGAAATGACTGACCAACAACCTCCCACACAAAACAAGTCATACCCAAATGCATACCAACAGTTGTAGCATGGACATAACAATGAATGCCTGTTTACATGCACATTGGGCATGGCAAAATCACCACTGCAGAATCTGTGAGCTGTGTCCACTTCCTGCAACACACTGCTCAGCACACAGCATTGTGACCAGCCATTGTGTGTGACGCACACCCTGAGCATCACATGAAAACGACCAACTAAAATAAAAAACAAATGACGCATGTACAGGATCCACACATGTTCATAGATCATGTGCTGCAGGGACACAGAGGGTCCCAAAAGGCAAATTGAGTGCACATGTGGACATGGAAGGGTGGTTGTACATGTTGTGGATCATAGTGTGAGTGTATGTGTCAGTAGGGACATGCACTCAATACATGCATGTGCAATCAATGACCATCAGTGTCCTCTACACATCACATGTGACCATTGCCCATGTGTACACCCCAGCATGTCAAACCACTCCAATCCCCTCACACCTGAAAGGTAAACACAACACATGAACAGGCATTGATCAGCAGAATACATCATGTACATAGAACACCACAATTACAATATCAGGGTGCCCATCACACTGTAGGCCAAGCCAACTGTCCAACAACAAAATACCCCCCTCCCTTACATATCACCATGACCCACTGAACAACTGTGCCTGGGGTATGTAGCCTTCTTCCTTGAAGTCTACATGGCCACAGGATTACCCTTCCCCTTTGTCTATTTCTTCCACCTTGCATGTAAAATGTGTCCAGCACCCTCCGAGCCCACCTTGACTGTCAAAAATACCAAATCAAAGAGGACTCAAAGGAGCCAAACACACAAGGCAAGCAAAAAGCCTGCAGGCAGCAAAATACATCAGAAGAGTCTCCAGTAGATGACTTGAAGTAGCAGTAAATCACAAAGCACAAGTACTAGCACAATGATGGAACAACCAAGGTAGCACAGTGAAACAATGCCACAACAGGATGTGTACCATGTTTGGTACATAATATACAATGATGCACCACAAACTGATGTGTAGTGTCACAGCTCCGGTGTACAGGCGCAGGAGTGGCACAAACCAACAACCCCCACCGTGGTCTGGCTGCCTGCAAGGTCAAACTTACACAGGCCTCTGAGACCCCGGTGGGGAAGGAGGGTCAGGGATATGTTGTTGGGACAGGCACTGGTATTCTGGATAACCGGAAAGAGGGGCAGGAGAGGGGAGTAGGATTGTCAAGGGAAAGGTGGGAATGTACAAAAATCTACTATTCACATTAACACATACACAATAAGACAAAACGTGTTCATCATGCACATTGTACCAATTGACTCAAATGGAAGTCAAAGAGAAACTTATCTCTGGGGTGAGTGCTGGCCTCCTGCCTGCACACTCTCAGGTCCGGTAACAGGAGCAGTTCAATGCAGCAAAGAGAGTCAGAGTTACT
Source organism: Ambystoma mexicanum (assembly GCF_040938575.1). NCBI lineage: Eukaryota > Metazoa > Chordata > Amphibia > Caudata > Ambystomatidae > Ambystoma > Ambystoma mexicanum. The sequence goes on from NC_090941.1 coordinate 890,842,780, forward strand.
AATCTGTGTGTGCCCATAACACACACACACACCACCATACATGCCCCAAAGTAACAAACTCCTCTACAAACAAACAATCTTGTGTGGTACTTCGTATCCATACATAAGATTCCCCCCGTGATGGTTCATACACAGTCAATGCAGTAAGTCCGGCACACATGGGTGCATGGCAAATGGAAGACCAATGTGTCAAGATTCACACAACATGCAATCTTCCCTGGCTAAGCAGTTAGACGCATTTAGCAAGGTACGACTTCAGTACAAGTTGTGTTCCAGCATCCCCCAAATAAAGTAGGTAATGCATGTGTCTATTTCAACATGCAAATGACATGCACTGCACATGAGTCTGCCCCTTGCTGTGTGTCCCTGTGCGCTGCTACTTTCCCTGGCTCGGAACGCTACAGGGCTAATACATCTGCCTCAATGGACCATGGTGGACCGGAGGATATGTGCAACTGCCCCTGCAACTTTGTCATCAACTAGCCATTAGTCCACCAACGCATCTTAGCTGTATGTGTGCTTCAACACCAATACCTGTCCAAGCTGACCGTCAGTGGCGCTACTTAGCATGCATGTGCAACTGGCCTGGTGGAAGGTTGGCTGCGGTGTGGCCCCCTTGTGCTGCTCACCTTGCCTGGAGTTCCTGGAAACACGTCTGCTTCTATTGGATGTATGAGCGCAATACCTGTGGCTCCGCTTGCGCACACATGCTCATGTCTGCACCACCGAACGTGTCCAGCTGCCAGACGTCCAATGGCCCATGTCTGCTGGCAAAGGTGGTCTGGAGGCTCATTCCCCTGCAGAAAGGGCACAAAACACATGATTAATGCTGGAAATTCCCCCTCTGTGTGTCTCTTCAGGCAGGTCATGACTGGACCATTTCAGAGACGTACATCAGAATTCACATCATCAGTGTGACTTTGACAGGCAAAGTATGGTAGCCACTGTCTACAGCATGAATTGCATCAAACACATATACAGTAAAGATAAGAAACATACTACACAATGTATATCAATTAATGCACACATGAATCATGAAACCACACATCTCTCAAAAGAAGAAATGCGGTCGATAAGACCCCTATAATCCCCACTAGGGGTGTTAACACAAGTAGTACAGCAGCAGACATGCCACAGATATGACAGTCCAAAGCCCTTGTGAAATAGGCTGTAACACTGAACCGTCCTTGTGAGCCCATGGATAATAGAAGCAGGAGTGGCTTATGTGAGTCAGGACCCCAAGCTGCAAACACATACATGAGACAAGCTTGAAGGGACCAGCTGGAACAGACAGTGGATGCTTTCAAAAGCCACACAGCACCACACTGTCACATGAAAGCACAATAAACAAGCAATTTTAAACTTTATTAACTAATTACACTAACTATAAAAAACCTACATTACCTAATTAAACTATCAAATCGAAAGTTAACTAACTAAACTAAAAAGAAAAATCAAAAATGGCCACATACGACCTGGGGGAGAAGGCACCCAGGAGGGGGGAGGTATAGGGTGCTGCTCAACACCCACATGCGATGATGTTGAGGAAAAAAAAACCTCCATGGGCTCAACGCCTGCACAGCCCAACCTGTGTGGGAGATACCTCGTCGTCCGAGTCTGGATCTTCCTGAAAAGGAGGATGTGGCACAGGAGCCTGACCATGCCTAGCCACAGCTTGCCCCTCGTCGGCAGCAAGTCTGCCGGACGGGTGAGCCTGGTTCTGTGCGGCGATGACACGTAGGTCTGCATTCAGAACCTCCCGTGATACGCGTGCTTCCTCTTGCAAGGTAACACGTGTAACACAAAGTTCTTCCTGCAAGGCCTGGATGGACAACTGATGCACCTCCCGGCAAGCATGTAGCTCAGCTGAGATGGTACGCTCAAGCTGTGCAAACCTCTCCTCTGATCGCGCCCTTTGGGACATAAAAAGGACACCCAGAGTGGATCTGAGGGACTCATACTGAGCCCTCAGGGCCTCCATGTGAGCCTCTGCGTGAGCAGCAATTGCTTGATGCAAAGACAACATTTCAGCCTGGCATTCCCTGTCTGAGGCCGCCATGCCCAGCCTGAACGAGCGGGCCGTGGACTTTGCTGCCCGCTGATGGAGAAGCACCTGCCTAGCAGGGGGGAGCACGGATTGGGCCACACGCTCCATGCTCACAGCAATGTTTTCCATTGCTGCCCCCTGGCGTTCTGAATTGGCAGTCATGTCTTGCTCCCACTCAGTATACCTCGGTGGGGAGCAGCCACCACGTTGCTGGGCTTGACACCTGCGGGACCCAAGGACCAGCCATCCTTGTTGGGTTGGCACAGCCCGAGGCTGCACAACTACATGGCCCCGTTGATGTGATGGCCCAGACCCATCAGCGACTGGTGTGGAGGGTGACCCTGCATCCCAATCCACCACAGGCGGAGGTCCCACCACTGTCTGACCCCTGAGTGCAGGTGTTGCGGACAGAGGAGTGTCACATCTGAATCACTCACCCCTGACATATGGACCTGATGCACATCCAACCCGACATGGACGTCAGAGTGGTCATCTGGGCTGGACTCATTGCCAGCCAAAGACAAGATGGTCTGTTGCACATGTTGATTCTCGTGGCCTACCACCCCACGACCCCCACTTGTGCCGGGTTGCTCTAGTGATAACAACCCTGTGCCTGGCATGACAAAACCATCCTCTGGCTCCATTAAGTCATCATCTGAAAATTAGAGAGAAAAACAGATCACTACACATGTTAGAAGCAGACAACACACACACACACATGGACATCACACAGACAGCCAACACATGAAGCAAACATGTCACACACAAAAGAGAACCTGCCATGCATGCTGGGTGAACTTGACATTGCTTCTGTGATTAGGCATGTAGAAGGGTGTTATACCGCTCAGAAATGGGTCGATGCAGTGCTGGACATTTGTAATTTACTCACTATCTACATGTACAAGTACTTCATGATGTGTATCAGAAAACGTGCAGGCTGTGCAAGGTCAAGTTGAGGCATCACGTGAAATGTGCATGCAATGGGTTGCATGGCTACAAGCAAACCACCCCTCACCCGAAGTGGAAATGCAGGGATGCCTTGCATGGTATCAAAAGGATGACCAGAGACCTGTGCATTGGAAGACAGTGTTGACTAGCATCAATTGCATCATCAGAGTCAAGTGACAACGCAGCAGATGCTGATGGGACAGTAAGCAGGACACATGATGAACCCTCAGGAGTACACCCATGTGTGCAGAAGACACTACACCAGTTGGACAGAGTCAATGGGCCTGAAACAGGCTGAGGCCTGTGACCCACACAGACACTCACACCCTAAACATGTGTGAGACGCACGACTGAGCCACAGTGGCCATGGGAAGGCTGATGAAATGGCATGCAATGTAGGTCACCCTGGACACGTACTACAATGATCATCCAGTCAAGGCCACATAGGGGCATGCATGGAATGCACCTGGAGCATGAATGGGCACTGATGTCCCTGCGGAGCATCTAACATCTGCACAGTCCAAGCGAGACACCCTGCATCAAGTACAAAGGATGTACCCAACTGCACATGTCTGGAAGGTTGGCTGGTGGAAGTTAACATGTACACAGGACGCATGAACAGGCCATTGCATTATGGCAAAAGGATGCAGACCAGTGCAAAGATGATATTGGGGTGCAGGGAGGGTGGAGGGGAAAGGGAGCATGCCTACGTGGAGTACCCGCATGCAGGCAGAGGACACATGCACGTCAGTCATGCAATGACATAGTCCCAGTGCTGAGAGGAAGGACACCCCAGGCTACATGCAGGCGCAGTGAGCTGGAACATGGACCGGAGGGGCATCCAGGTGACCAGCATGTTAGTAGGCTGCAAGTGTGGTGATGCGGACAGTCCCCGTCTGCTCCACATGTCCACCATCATGCAGAGCAGCCATGCATCAGTGAAGCATTGCATTACTTGCAGATCTGAGCCATGTACACATGACATGTAGGGGCAGTCATGCACAACACATCACACACGCAAAACACACATGGCCTCGACAAACACGCAGCAACACTCACTGGACTGGGCATCAAAGTCCGGCATCTCTCCCACTCCTTCGACGGATTCAGGTGGTATGAACTCTGCAACGAGTGACTTGTGCGGAGTGAGGTCTTCCTCCTCAGGTGCCGGCCCACTGCCAGTCACCAGAGTCATGTTGTAATTTGAGGCACGCTTTGCCTTAGCGTTGCGTTTGAGGTCATTCCAATGCTTTTTGCACTCTTGCACCGTGCGCACCTCATGGCGGAATGCACTCACATGTTACACAACTTGCTTCCAGTAGGTAAAACGATGGGCAGCCGTAGTTTGACAATTAGGCCCCACTAGCATGTCACGGTTGTGGTCCCGCACGTTGTCCACGAGGAAGTCCAGTTCCTGCGCACAGAAAGGCTTCTTCCTCGACGTGCAGGAGGTTGTGGCTTTGTGTGGGGTCCCAGCCTGTGCTGCAGGTGCAACCTTCCTCCTCTTGGATGTTGGGGCAGACCCTGGCTGGCAAATGCCGCCTGATCACTATGGCCAGTGGCACCGGTGGATTGAGCCAAGGGAGTGGCAGGTGGAAGGACGACCAAAGGCCTGACTTGCGTCAGTGGCAGCTGGGTGCCCTCGAATGGACCCTGCACAACAACATCCGCTGTGGCAGGGTCATTGACCGTGACTGTCCTGGTTGGTAGACTCACAACCGTGGTGTTGGTTGCTGCATCTGCCCCTGCACTTGCCAACACCTGGCTGGTTGGGGCAGCAGATAACATTACTGCCCCAGGGACACGTGTCTCGGTCAGGGCAGCCCTGCGTGCACCTACAGTTTCCCTCCTGCCGTGTTGGAAATCTTCCAAGGACTCCTCAAGTGAGAACGCAGCCTGCACTGGCAGACCCTGAGCCTGGGTGGTGGTGTCCACAGCTGCACTTGCGGCTACCACTACCCTTGGGCCCGTGGCAGTCGTTGAAACGGACTGCCGGGTCACATGGGTGCCAGATGCAGAAGCTGCATCTCCCGGAACCACAGGGAGTGGTGGCATGACTGCACCAACACATGGCACAGCATCGTGCCCAAGTAGCAGACCCCTGCCTCTTCCCCCTCTGCGGCCACCCTTGACACCCTGGAGTCCCCTACTCCTTGGTCACCCCGGCCACATCCCTGACCACGCCCGCCATGAGGAGTACGCCCAGCTGAGGCGCCCCACACCTTTGGTGGCCTCCCAACCATGGCACAGATGGAGTAGTGCTGGCACAGATGGTGAAGTGCCCATGGGAGGTGTACACAACAATTGTCCTGGGCAATTGGGGTGAAGGGAGTGGGATGCAAGATGTTAACAGCACCCCTGCACCTGCAAGGCTGTATGTGACTCTGGTGATGAAGTGACGGGTCACGCAACGCTCAGGCACCCCAAAACTGCTGTAAAACCGTGCACGCAACCACTGCAGTCTACGTGCGTGGAATTAACCTCCAGCAGTACACAGTGGCACCCAGGAACATGAAAAACGTGTATGCGTGGGACACGCAGGCTTCTATGACCTTGAAATGGGGTACGCGATACACAGGGGCACACACAGTGGGAAAAATAGCGTGCGCAACTCACCGTCAGACTAGCGTGATGATGAAAAACACGCATAGCCAATACCCCGCCAAAAGAGATACGTCCTTGATCCGCAATGAAGTTGTGATGGTGCATGAAACAACACGAAGTAGCAACACACACGTCGGTCTCCACGAAAGGCATGTACAGCGAACTGCTGGCCCCGCTCACCTTTAACCCATGCGGAGGGAAACACCCATGCGCGTCACGTCACTTACGCGCTTCGGCCCTTTCCTCGAATTACACACATTCACGAATTTCCCTGCCCACAAGAGCCCCAAGCACGCTCCCACCTGCCATCTGTTGCTGCACACGTGCCCTGCTATTTCGTGCCTGCACATCAGCCATCTGCGGGGGTCCAGTTGCTGTGTCCACCCCTGCTGGAACAGAAGACTCCCGACTGGGATACCATTGCTCCACGGCCCAGCCCCAGGACCCAGTTGCCCACCCACACCTGCCTCGGGGGTCACCATGTCAGGGCAAACACCATCTGAGACCACTGGCGACCCCCAGCCAGAGAGGCAGAAGGCCACCAGCTTCAGTGTGAAGGAAGTTGGTGTCCTGGTGGAGCATGTTCTGGGGCATTATGATGCCCTCTTCACACCATTGCGCGCCGACAATGAAGGACGGGAGAGGATCTGGGAGGACGTAGTGGTTGCCATCAACGCGGAGGGGGTGGCAACCCGCAACATCAGGCATGACTGGAAGCGCTGGGAGGACTTCAGGTCCAGGACCCTCAACAAGGCCTGGTGCCTCATGAAGGCAAAGGATGCATAGGGGTGCCGGTCAGCCTGAGCAACATCCAGATGAGGGTCCTGGAACGCATAAGCTCAGCGTTCCACTGCCAGATCATTCGGAGGAAGACCGTCTGGAGTCAAGCGGTAAGTGTCCATGCATTGCTGTGTGAGACAGGGCATGTTGCAGTGTGCTGGTAGTCAGCTACTTGCCTGTATGTGTAACATAGGCCATGTATGGATGTGTGTGTGCAGGGACATCATGGTAATGCATGTGAGACCAGTAATGCGTGAATCACATGGATGGTGCATGTGTTCCAATGCAACGTGGGGAGCAGCATGCGGAATACACACATGAATGCATGCCTGTTCCTGTTCTTGGACATGGATGGGGGTGAGAGATGGGTGCTGCTCGCATGTACATGTATGGTGTACATGTCTGTGTGTCTGAGAAGCATGTGTGTGACTTTGAAATGCCATGGATGCATGACACATGTCCGTGACGATGTGTAGATTCACTTATGCAGTCTGGTCACCCTTGTATCCACTGTGTCTGTGGTGTACGAGCCATGATGCATGACCCTCCATTGATGTGTGTGCATGGGATCAGTATGAGCCATGATGCATGTGAGTTTTAAGGCAACATTTATGTCAATAGAGGCCCTTGTACATGGATGCTGATGTTGATTGCATGCGCCGTGCCTGTTTCTGCATGTGTGTTGCCTGCATTGACCCATGTGTTGTGGAGGGACAGGATGGAAGTGACGTTTTACAGTGCCACTCATATGTTATTGCTTCCTGTCTAGGGGACTATTGTACAGTACCCTGATGTTTGTGTTCTATGTCTCCCTCTACGCAGCGTCGAGTGAAGAAGAGGGCGGAGATGGTGCTGTGGAGCTAAGCATCGGGGATGCCTCCCCTGGGCGGCGACGCAAGGCCCAGCCACCCTCCCAGGTATTGCCATCATCCGGGAGCGAGAGGACTGGTGTTACATCTGCCACTACAGCTGTAGGGCAAGGGCCGGGTGAGCCCCCACAGGGGCTTGAAATGGCGGAAGACGGTGCGGAGACTTCCAGGTTGGTGGGCTCCACAGAGGAGGAGGAGCCCGCTACTGAGCCGCACATGGGGCCTGGTGCGGGTAGTACCACTGGTGCAATTGGTGCAGTCCAGGGCCAGGGTCAGGAGGCAGCACAGGTCACCGCGGAGGGGCCTGTGCATGTCGCTGTCCCTGACCCTGTGACTGCACCACCATGCACCAGCAGGGATGCCCCGTCCCAGGCCCGTCTGCAGGTAGGGGGGAGGCCGACGTCATCTGGCTCTCCACTACCTGCGGACGAGGAGTCCCATGACCATATGGGCTCCGTCCTGATTGGTGTCGCGTTGCTTACGCGTGTCATTTGTGATGACGTGCGTGCTTCCTGGGGGGAACACGCACGCCATCACGAGGAGCTGCGTGGCAACGTGGCACAGTTGGGAGGGGCCATGGTCGGTGGGTTCCTCCTACATGTGTCGCGCACTCTGATTCCACCTGCGCCCCCTGTAGACCTGGCCTGACCAACACAGCCAGCTTGGTGGAGATCCCATCCCTGCCACAGTCGGGAGTCGACAGTCCAGCAGGGGTGGACACCCCAACAACTGGAGACCAGCATGTGGAGGATGTGCAGGCATCATCAGACAGGGCACATGGACAGCAGCAGCAGCAGGCTCTAGGTGGAAGCGTCGATGGCTCGGGGCCATCAACATCAGAGGGGCAGGCATCGGCCAGAGGGCAGGAGGACCCTGGACTGGGTGTGTCTTCGTGTGGCTGCGGTTGGGCCAGCGTATAGATGCAGAGCAGCGGCGGGCGAAAGAGGCGCGGCTCACCATGGTCAGGGTGGAGTACTCCATGCGTCGGGCGTTGAGGCGGGCTGAATGCCTCGAGGCAACTCGCAGGGAGTTGGAACAGGCCATGGATGCATCCCTGCGAGACCTCAGGGCCAGGGCAGAGGCCCACCTCTAGGAGATTGACATGGAGTTCGATGATGCCCTGGTCCACAACATCACAGAGTGAGCCGTAGGACTTGCACGCTGCCACTGTATATAGTTAGTTAGTGTTAGGTTTCCTTTCTCTTTTTTTTTCTTTTGGGACGCTTGGACAATGCCCCACGTTTTTGTATATAGTTCTTAATTAGGTCGTTTTTTTTATAGGTTTCATTTCATTTGTTGGGCTCATGGACTCTGGTTTCAATCTTTGTACATAGTTGGACTGTGGATTTCTGTGAAAAAATATTATTTTACTTCACCATGGATCAATGGATTTTTAAATTTAGGTTTCCTTTGGATTTGCTTTGGTGGACAAGGAGTTTTCACTGACTTTATTTTGGATTACTTTGGATTGTGGCTTCATTATTTTTTTTTGGACATGCATTTTTTTATTGTTTAAAATTATTTTCATGCTTTGATTCCATTTGCTTAATTTTGTGCACAATACATTTTGATTTGTTACTTCCATGTGTGGTATTCGCTAATTGGTTTACTGCATGTCACAATGTGGGTTTACACAATCACTGGCACACAGTGTGTGTGTGTGATGGACATGTGTTGATGTGCATAGTTGACTTTTGGTTTGTGACAAGAAATAGGCCTTTCATTGTGGGATGGATGGGAAACTTCATTGTGTCTCAGGACTGGGGTGGCGTGCAGTGGGATTTTGGTGTACATGAGGCCCATGAATGTGCATCTTTATGACATGTTGGGTGGGGACTTGAACAGGACCAGCTGGCAGGTGCCCGTCAATGCAGGGTGGGTAGGGGTGCAGGGGGACATGTGTCGGGGCCTGCTGGCAGGTGTCTGTCAATGCTGGCGGGGTGGGGGTGCAGGGGGATATGTGTTGGGGCCTGCTGGCAGGTGCCCGTCGATGCTGGGGGGTGGGGGTGCAGGGGGACATGTGTTGTGGCCTGCTGGCATGTGCCGTCAATGCTGGGTGGGTGGGGGTGCAGGGGGACATGTGTTGGGGCCTGCTGGCAGGTGCCCGTCAATGATGGGTGGGTGGGGGTGCAGGGGGACATGAGTCGGGGCCTGCTGGCAGGTGCCCGTCATTGCTGGGGGGGTGGGGGTGCAGGGGGACATGAGTCGTGGCCTGCTGGCAGGTGCCCGTCAATGCTGGGGGGGTGGGGGTGCAGGGGGACATGAGTCAGGGCCTGCTGGCATGTGCCCGTCAATGCTGGGGGGGTGGGGGTGCAGCGGGACATGAGTCAGGGCCTGCTGGCATGTGCCCGTCAATGCTGGGGGGGTGGGGGTACAGCGGGACATGAGTCGGGGCCTGCTGGCAGGTGCCCGTCAATGCTGGAGGGGTGGGGTTGGGGGTGCAGGGGGACATGTGTCGGGGCCTGCTGGTAGGTGCCCGTCAATGCTGGGGGGGTGGGGGTGCAGGGGGACATGAGTCAGGGCCTGCTGGCATGTGCCCGTCAATGCTGGGGGGGGTGCAGCGGGACATGAGTCGGGGCCTGCTGGCAGGTGCCCGTCAATGCTGGAGGGGGTGGGGGTGTAGGGGGACATGAGTCGGGGCCTGCTGGCAGGTGCCCGTCAATGCTGGGGGGGTGGGGGTGCAGGGGGACATCACTCAGTGCTCACTGGTGCATGGTGACATGTGGGCTGGGCAGGGGCATGGCCAGAGTGGATGGGCTGCCTACGGGACATGACCAGGGGTGCAGGGTAGTCCCCTGTGGTGTGGGCTGGCTACAGGGGCTAGGGAGGCGGTACAGGGCACACCTGGGAGGACACACACTGCAAAATCACATTTGGAACTCCCCGCGCACCCCTCAGAATACACATACCCAGCTCGCACAAGTCCTATGACATGTGATTCTCCACGCACACCCCCGAAATACATGTACCCCGCTCACACAGGGCCTATCGTCTGTGATTCTCCACGCGCACCCCTGAAATACACGTACCCGCTCGCACAAGGCCTGTCGCATGTGATTCTCCACACGCACCCCCGAAATACACGTACCCCGCTCACACAGGGCATATCGCGTGTGATTCTCCATGCGCACCCTCGAAATACACGTACCCCGCTCGCACAAGGCCTGTCGCGTGTGATTCTCGATGCACACCCCCAAAATATACGTACGCCGCACGCACAGGGCCTATCGCATGTGATTCTCCACGTGCACCCCCAAAATACACGTACCCGCTCGCACAAGCCCTGTCATGTGTGATTCTCCACGCGCTCCCCCGAAATACACGTATCCCGCTCAAACAGGGCCTATCGCATGTGATTCTCCACGCGCACCCCCGAAATACACATACCCGTTCGCACAAGGCCTGTCATGTGTGATTCTCCACATGCACCCCGAAATACACGTACCCCGCTCGCACAGGGCCTATCGCGTGTGATTCTCCACACGCACCCCCGAAATACATGTACCCACTCGCACAAGGCCTGTCGCGTGTGATTCTCCACGCGCACTCCCGAAATACACGTACCCGCTCGCACAAGGCCTGTTGCGTTTGATTCTCCACGCGCTCCCCCGAAATACACGTACCCCGCTCGAACAGGGCCTATCGCATGTGATTCTCCACGCGCACCCCCGAAATACACATACCCGTTCGCACAAGGCCTGTCATGTGTGATTCTCCACATGCACCCCGAAATACACGTACCCCGCTCGCACAGGGCCTATCGCGTGTGATTCTCCACGCGCACCCCCGAAATACATGTACCCGCTCGCACAAGGCCTGTCGCGTGTGATTCTCCACACGCACCCCCGAAATACACGTACCCCGCTCGCACAGTGCCTGTTGCGTGTGATTCATCAACGTGCACCCCCGAAATACACGTACCCCGCTCGCACAGGGCCTGTTGCGTGTGATTCTCCATGCGCACCCCCGAAATACACGTACCCGCTCACACAAGGCCTATCGCGTGTGATTCTCCACCCGCACCCCCGAAATACACATACCCCACTCGCACAGGGCCTATCGCACGTGATTCTCCATGCGTACCCCCGAAATACACGTACCCGCTCGCACAAGGTCTGTCGCATGTGATTCTCCACGCACACCCCCGAAATACATGTACCCTACTCGCACAGGGCCTATCGCGTGTGATTTTCCACGCGCACCCCCGAAATACACGGAGCCGCTCGCACAAGGCCTGTTGCGTGTGATTCTCCATGCACACCCCCGAAATACACGTACCCCACTCGCACAGGGCCTATCGTGTGTGATTCTCCATGCGCACCCCTGAAATACATGTACCTGCTCGCACAAGGCATGTCGTGTTTGATTCTCCACGCGCACCCCCGAAATACACATAGCCCGCTCGCACAAGGCCTATCACGTGTGATTCTCCATGCGCACCCCCGAAATACATGTACCCGCTCGCACAAGGCCTGTCGCGTGTGATTCTCCATGCGCACCCCCGAAATACACGTACCCTGCTCGCACAGGGCCTATCGCATGTGATTCTCCATGCGCACCCCTGAAATACACGTACCCGCTCACACAAGGCCTGTTGCGTGTGATTCTCCATGCGTACCCCCGAAATACACGTACCTCGCTCGCACAGGGCCTATCGCATGTGATTCTCTATGCGCACCCTGCTGCAAGCGGGGTTTGTGTATTCGGAGGCGTGCACGGGGAGTTTTACAGACATTTTCGTGGTTAGGGGCTGTATGCTGGTCCACTGGCCGGTGCACCATGTACGGGATTTGTGTGCTGTTCATGGCACACGGGGCGGGGTTGGAGGCGTAACTGGCGCTGCTGCAGTTTCGCTGTGCCACTCTGCGCCACAGCTCGTTATGGATGTTAGAATCCATGAATACGCTGTGCTTGGAAATGGATTTTGGCACACGTGGCTTGCGCAGACTGCCGCACGCGCACAATGTGCACCAGCCGTGTGCACCACTTGTGCACTGATTTTTATGAATTCCCTCCTAGATGTTATGTTTCTCCTGAAAACAGCAAAATTGTGCCAAAGGGCGATAAAACATCACACAGAATTGGCGTTCGAACTGGCCTAATCATTGTGAAATATGGCATTTGCCTATCTGCTTTTTATGATGGTGATGAGTGTAAAAATGAAGTTTTGTTCCATAACTAATTTTTCTAAAAAAAATAGGCTTGTGAGACAAAGGGAGTCATAAAATGCACACACATAAAATGAGGTCACTTCCCCTGAACCAATCAGCCCGGTGGGAGGAGGGGACACAAGTAGCCTGGCCTATCCGATTCAAGGGGTAAATCCGGATACTTCCTTCCAGATTGTAAAATTCTATTATGTCACCCTGGATATATAAAGGGGAGACAGGGAGACACAAGGGATATTCAAAATTCAACATTAAAGATTCCAAGACTCCACAACCAGATACAGAGGCAGCTGATCCTATCCAGGCAGGATCATCAAGATCCAGGTAGAACCACCCATCTCGATCCAGGCATATCCAATAATCCAGTTAGAAAAGAGGAGAGGCAGCTGACCCTCTTTAGGAGAATCCAGTGACCAGACCCTTTGCCCAGCTGACCCATCCCGCTGTCCACAGTGACCGGACCTTGCACAGCTGTTCCCATCCAGGAGAGCCCGGCAGTCCCAGTGACCAGATCTCTTGACCCCACTGCCCAGTGACCTGATCCTAGTCCCTGCTGTCCAGCAACCTTGCTGGCTGTCCAAATTACCAAGCTCAGTGCACCTTGTAAGTATCACATCACCCAGTACCCCAAAACTGCATCCAGCTCTTTTACCTTACATCCTGTTCAAATTCTATTAAAATCCCATAAAAACCCTAGTAATTTCCCAAATTGCCAGTATCCTCTGTTTTCCCTTTCCCTAGAAAAATCTGTGTTAGCCTATATCTGTTAGCATATTTATTTTCTTTTTCTTTCAGTTATCTGTGTAAGTCCTTAGTACCATGTTGAGCTAAATTAATGAATTCCCCTATAAGGAGGTACGTAGTGCAAGCTGGTTAAAATTCGAAATTAACCCCCTTGTGCGCAGTGTCTTTCCTTAAGCATATAGTCATCAGTAGAATTATTCATTGTGCTAACAAAACCAAATTTGCCCGTGTATTTTGCTTTTCTTTAAAATCCGACTTGCATTTCCTCCTATAAAGAGTCATCCCTTCCCTCAGTATCCTATCTGTTCTGTGCCTTTGTTTCCCATCCCAAAAAGTGATTTTTACTTTTGATTGCTAAGTCCATTTTCTTAGCTGTTTGCGAGTTTAAAGCCTGTGTGAAATAGGAAATTTCAATTCTGCCACGTGTGATTTCTGCTGCATTGTTTTCCTTCCCAAAACTGTTTTTCGCACTTGTGTTCACATTGCTTCAGTGCTATGCTCAGTCGCCTGTAAGCTTCCTTGTCTCTTAGGTGAAGCCAAATTAATTTCTGTCCTAACTATCCTACCGCAAGTGTAAACTGACCTCTAAGCAACCACTATTATCCGAGTATGCCATTTTGCTCATTTTGAGGGTTTTCATTTAATTTTGGCCTCCCATTCAGGGGTGGTGGGCTGAATCTTAAATCCAATTTTCCCTCTTCTTTCTGACTTCTTGCCACTGCTTTCCACCCACACAGAATTTAATCAGCAGGTGTTTGGGGGAAGTGTTACAGGGGAAGTGCATAACCTATGTGCCATCTATAATTGTGAAGAAAAGTGATGCTGCTGCCATTTCTCTTAAAGGTGCATGCATATTATGTTAGAGATTGAATTAACTGTGTTATAAGGTTTTGCATTTGTATTGCCACACCGTGGTGGTTGCTGCCCTAAATTTCAATTTAAAAACAATAAATATGTCCTTGTTACACACCGGCTTGGTTCATGATCCATTGCGACACGGGGTATTTGTGAAGGTGGGTGTGAGACAGGTTGGGTGCCTTCTCAAGAAAGAACCCAGGGTCCAAATAAAAATAAAAGGGCATGTTTTATTGTGCGCCACCTTCAGTGTCAGTGGAAGAATTCCCCGGGCTGGAGTGTGCCGTGTCATAAAATCTGTTACACATTGGGGGCTCGTGCCATGACTGAAGTAAGTGTTTCCACCCATGACAGCTTAAGTCAGCAGGCTAACTCATTGAAGGTAGTGCTACTTTTGGTGATTAGAAAACTGTGTTATGCTGTAAAAGCACCATCCCAAAATGAATACCCTAGGTATCAGGCCTGTGTGTAAAAATAAAGTAAACTTAACCTTAAACTAGACAAAAGCGGAGTATAGATCTGTCCTTGCATAAGTAATTAAATAAAGGAAGAACACTTTTTTTAATGAGCACCATTGAGATTAACATGGCTAGGCAGCACCTTCTGTCTAAACTATTTGTTAGAGGGGAATGGGCAGAATAGGAGCAGGAAGCCTGGCTATCCAACATTATGGAACAGGTCACCTCCACAAACATGGATGTCTGGCAGGACAGTGGCCTCTTACATCAACCATTGACTGAGTTTTACATGACTCAGTATATTAAAGAGGAACAGCTTAAAATGTCCCTACTCACTGCCTACATATACCTCCACATGGCTGTTATAGAGAACAAACATCAAGAAAGTAAAACCCTTGCACAAAACCAGTCTGAGCTCTTAAACCAAATCCAGAGTGAATTAAAACAGGTAGAAGAAAAATTGTAAGAGAGCCAAAATTCTGAGGTAGAATTAGAAAATCTCATCAAACAGTTAAAAGAAGAGTTGACAGCACAACAAAAAAACAATTCAGAACAGTAGGCCCGATTAGCGACATTAAAAGAGGAGTTCCAAGAAAATGTTGACTCTCTGGATGATAGTCAATTAAAATTGAACCAACAAATAAAATATAATAGAGTCTCGTCAGGGCAGATAACCGCTCAATAAAATCAATTTGAGAAATAGGAAGAGGAGAGTAATACGTTCTTCATTAAAGAACTCCATTCCCAAACAGAATTTGACCAAGAGCACCAGATGTTAGGCGCTATAAATCAACAAAGAGATGAACTGACTGAACAGGTTGGCACCCTGTATCAGGAAAAAGATGCCCTATACCAGGAAGTGTGCAAATTAAAAACAGTCCTACAGAAAAGAGAGTCAGACCTCCAGGAACTGAATGAACTAAAAACTGAATATGGAATTTTATTGGGGTGCATGAGACAAGTAGCAGGTGCTCTAGAAGAGACCACAACAAAAATGGTCTCAGTGTTCCCAGGTAATGCAACAAGGCCCATCTGTGATGAGAACAGGGGACACCAGAGCCAGGTAGCAGCCCAAGGGATGGTAATAGAGGCAAGTCAATCCCTGATAGCAGAGCAAAAGGCTCAGGCCTTTGCCTACTATCAAGAGGTAGGGGCTGAAAAGGAGAAACTTGGGAAGTTAGAAAAAGGGTTGTATACAAATTAATCGTTTTACAACTGCTCGAATGAAAATTGACCTTTTCACAATTGACCGAATTGTGAAGGTCAATTGTACCATATATGTGGGGGGAAAACCCCCACAACCCCCCACCCAACGCCAAACCCCCCAACCAATTTGGGTAATACCAGAAAAAGAGTGTGCTAGGTTGAATCAAAGCTTGGGGACCCTGAACAGGTAGAGAGTGGCAGGGAAACCCTTGATCACAGTGTGATGCACTCTGTACGAAGGGCCTCAAACCCATTTAGCACCTTGTATGCACAAGGCACTGCTGACTTAATGTCCATAGGTTCACATGAACCAGAAACCACAAGGCAGCTACACTTAAATAGGCCTAGCATGGTTGAGCTGGCAGGTCAGCGCCCATCAGAGGCTGATGGCCGGGCGTCCCTGTTCAGATTCAAAAATGTCATGGCTGATGGATCTGACCAGGAAAGCTCCTTTGAGGAAAAAATCAGGGAGCTAGACCCTCAGAAATATCACCTTCCAAAGAACCACTCAATTCGCTTTACAGAGAAAAGGGAGTCTGAATTGAGGCCCCAAAAGAGTATTCTTAAAACCTCCACCCAATCAGGGAAGTGGGGGGGCATTCTCCACCAACCCTGGAACCAGGGAGGAGTCTGAAGACTACTCTCCTGTGCGAAAGAGGGTGTCCAAGGTGAGTGACCCAGAGAGCCCAAGGCACAACAAGGGGAGCCCAAGGGGAGATGAGACTAGGCCCCATCATTCTGGGAGAAACTCACAAGCTCAGAGAATTAGGGAGCGCATAGAGGATAAAGAGGGGACCTCAAATAGCAGCAGCTCTGAATCTGGGGTGAATAGACTCAGGTACATCGGCAAAAGAAGGCTAATAAACAAAGGAGGACTCTGGTGAAAGAACCCATTAAACAGATTAAAGCTATTAGAAGTTTCATGACTTTGTACCACAAGAATACCAAATGTTCTGTCTGGGAGCATCTGGAGCTATTAGAACAGATGATTACCTCTTTTGACATTAAAAATAACCAGTATTCCATAGAATTTGCAAAATGGACATTCACTCCAGAGTACTCCAACTTCTTTGCTGGGCTGGAAGACCAGAACCATTCAAGGTGGTCCACCTACAAGGCAGCCAACTTAAAGCACTTCTCCACACACATTAACACCCAGAAGGCACGCAAGGCAGCCTACAATCTGCAGTGTGCAGAGGATCAGGCCCCAAGAGAATTTGTTCAGGAGCAAAAGCGAGCATTTACGCAAACTACTAGGCTGGTGCGCACAAATATAAGGGAATTTATATATACTTATTTTTATGCACTCCCAAAATATATCATGACCCAGTTGGTAAGCAATTTCCATGATGACAGGGCCCTGGACTGGGTAATAGAGCAAGCTACCCGGATCTAAGAGGTCCAAAAGCCTGTAGAAAACAAAAATCCAACCAAAGACCCCAAACCAACCAACACCCCTGCTGCTGCCAAGTTGGCGTAGGTGAAGGTTGCCCCCATTTTGGACCTAGAAATGGGGGCCCTAATAATACACTTTCCCAAATCCAACCAAATCAGAGGCAGAGAAGACCCTCTGACTAATCACAAACAGGTGGGAGTCAGGTAGCATACCCCAAAAATTTGCCCTCTAACTCTGCCAATTATAACAGCCCTAGGTACAAGGGCAACAAACCCATCTTGGGGTATTTGTGGACTCCCCCAGTCAGGTGAGTACGGCCCCAGGGAACTTCCCTCCTTATTTCCCTCAGGAGGGCAGTAATCTCCCAAATTCTGGTTTAAGTTTTTTCCTAGGTAGCCTCAAAACCCCAACCTCAAAGACAACCCTCCTTACTCTCCCCGCTTTCAGGAGTCCAGACCACCAAATCCGGGAGAGGGGAGCCAAGAGTGGAGGGCTACCAGGGAAACCCCCAATACACTGGTTACTCCAGGAGAAGGGATAGTTACCCTTCCCAAGAGCCATCCATAGTTGAATCAAGACCCCTGTACCAGCCAGAGCGGGGATCCCAACTGTAGCGCCAGGTCCGGAACCTAATGCAAGATCTGAGTCACATGTTGAGGGCTCAGCAGAACCCTCAGACGAACATGGTGGCTCAGAATAACTCAAAACAAGGGTCTGGTAACCCGGAACAATGTCAGGGAGAGAATCCTGATAACCAACCATCTCCAGAGAAGGAGGCACAGGAGGAGGGGGGAGGTAAATCCCTAAAGAAAGCTTCCTTCCTCACCTGTGAAAAGCCCCTAGACACCCCGGAACTGGAACATAAATCTCCTGCCCCCAAAAATATGCAACCCAGGGAACAGAGTGTGGGTAGGAGAAACAAAGAGACCAAAAGGCCCATTTTGTGGAGGAAATCAGTGTCCTCCAGTTTGAAGGGGAAGAATCCTTGGAGGATTCTAGGAAAAAGGTCTTCTCCTTCAAGGACGGGGGAATTCCCCCCAAAGAAAAGTTGGTCCCAAAGGACCACAACCCAGAATGGGTAGGTGTGGGGACTGATTCAGAATCGCCCATCCCTGAACCCCAGGAATATCATCCAGAGAACATAACAATAAATTAGGGATCCTCCTGCCAAACCAGTTCTAGTGACTGTCTCCAGGGGAAGGGGGACAGCACAGAACTAATGGAAAAAGGGGATTGCTAAATCCCTTCTATTTTTGAATGTCAAATTTTCTTTACAGATTACCAAACTCTGACACAGAATACTGTCCAAAATATCACAATGTCAGAGTCCAAAATAAAGAAAATAACCGCCGAGCTTGCCCAAAATACCCATTTCCTTTGCCCCTTAGAGGAGAAAGAAGGTAGGTTCTATGCCCCGTCCGAGTGCAAGGGCAATGTGCATTTTTAGCACTGGTGGACACAGGACCACAAGCCACTCTTATGTCCAAAAGGGCCTTTGAGCAGCTAAATTCAGGAAGATGGAGAGACACCAGATCCCTCTCACCGCTCTTCCTGGACAACTCCAGGGGACTGCAGATCTGCAAATTAAAACTGGGTGACACAAGGTGAACCCCCTGTCTATTAGGAAATGACCTCCTTCGAAGGTTGTCTCCTGTGATAGATTGTGTGAATAAGGTCCTCTGGACTCAGACTAACCTGCCAATAAAATTAAAACAAAGCATCAACTATGTCAGTTTAAATGGCACATGCCACACGATTGAACAAAAATCTGCCAACATTGAGTTCCATTTTCAAAACAATGAAATACCTGACATTACTGTAATTGCTGTAGGAGAACAAACTGGTGATGAGAACTCCTCTCCATTCCTGAAAATCAACTTTCCTTCCAGTTTTAAGTGGCATTCCACACTGGAAGGAAATACCTTGACATTTTATACCGATCCCCAATCTGAAAATCCAAGTCCTGTAGTCAAAAGTGATGAAAAACCAGCTCAAAGCTTGGATGATATTCAGAAAATGGGAGAACAGCTGTTCCTCCACATTCACTTAAATAAGGGGAGGTAGCCTGTTCTCGCCAGAGTGTGCCTGAATAATGGGAAAAGCTTCATCAGTGAAGCGTTGTTCAGGAAACTCCCAAATGATCCGACCATTCCCACATTTAAATTAGTTGATAAGTGGGAAATGGGCCTGGAAACTCCCAATTCCAAACATCTCCTGCCTAGCAGGTATATGATAAAAATGTCCATGGGATATATAGCGCAATTGTTGGGTCATGCGAGATGTCCTTGATGCATTTTATTTTGGCAGTGACATGCTCAATTGGTTCACAATTCATTCGGACCTCATGAATTACCAGGCCTGGTCCCGACTGGGGGGCAACCCTATGGGCTTTGATAATTCAGAAAAGGGATTTCGGTCAGCTCACTGTATGCAGTTGAAATTCAAATTGGAGAGGAGGTCACCATTCCAGGATGGACAAGACAATTCCCACTTTACTTAAAAATTAAGAGAGGACAGAAACTCTAAAATCCGGATGCTTATGTACACCTGAATCACCATCTCCAACAGCAGGGGCTGGGGTTAAACTAAACACCATTTGTTGACTTAGAACACAACAACATTCCAATATTGGTGGATAACAGCGACCCTAGGAGTATCACTCTGGGCACAGGGGCACAGACACCTTCATTGGAATTGTGGCTGATGACCAGCATTTCTTTCCATGGGTTTAGGAAATGAAATCATAGGACCAATCCTCAATGACTGCTGTGACTGGGACAATGAGATACCGCCAGAAAGGATCTTCACCCAGCAAGGGGGACATTTCCTGATGTACTCTTCCTGCCCTTATGGGGAGGAAAAGGTGACCTGTGACATCAGGAAATATGACTGCCTCTCCTACCTGAAACCCTCTGTCCAGGTCCACACCCTCACCAGAGATCTCGCCACACAGCTGGAGGAGGCTGCAGAGATCGTGCAACCCGAGGTCTTCCCAGGATTCAGACAGATGGTTGAAGAACGGGTGAACCTCACTGATGCCTGTGAGACTGAGGAACAAAAGCTAAAGTTGAAACAGGTGTTTTTAGATTTTCAAGATATCTTTGCTGTGGACCTGTACGACTACGGTCACACCGAGATACATTCTACCTCAATTGCCACGGACCCTGGAATGACTCCTATATTTGTGAAGCAATATCGCTTGCCTCTCGCGTCCCTTACAGAAATTAACAAAAAACTAGAGTCGCAGGGGATAATTCGTCCAGTCCACAGTATCTTTAATAATCAGGTACTGGGGATTTTAAAACCAAATGGCAAATGGAGACTTTGCCAAGACCTTAGGGAGCAGAACAAATGGGTCCACATGTCTCGATGGCCCCTTTCCTACATTGACCAGTGACTGGCCTAGATCCAGGGTTCAAAGGTGTACACCGCCATTGACCTGACCAATGGATACTGGACAGTACCTGTCAGTAGGGAGGACCAGTACAAGCTGGCCTTTACCTTCAGGAGGCAGATGTACACATGGACCCAGACTCCCTTCGGATATATAAACTCTGGCATTGAATTCAACATCTTTCTACACAACGCCATGCCCGACTTGGGTGAAATGGGTAACCTGGCCTTTGTGGATGATGTCCTGATTAAAAGCTCAACTATGGAGGAACACATAGCGGAAATCTGCTATGTTCTGACCCAGTTGAGGGTTGTCGGAGCAAAACTGTCCTTCCAGAAGATACAGTGGTGTGGGACCCGTGTGTACTTCTTGGGACATGAAATCACCCCTGAGGGTCTCTGTCCACAGGCGAAGAAAATGGAAGCACTACTAAAACTGAAAGACCCCACAACTCTGTGTGAGCTAAGGAGCCTTCTTGGACTGACTAATTACAGTGGGAAGTTCATTGAGGATTACGCAGAGGTCACAAGACTCCTGGTCCATCTGTTAAAGGGGGGGTCAAGTGGAAGTGGGGTCCAGAACAAGCTGAGGCAGCAAACAGCTCAAAAGAAGCCTCTCACAAGCACCTTGTCTCGCTTACCCCGTCAAAAACAAGGAGTTCTTCTTGGAGACAGGGTTATCGAATGCATGCTGAACCGCAGTATTATATCAAATGAATGACAAGGTCAATAAAGTCATCTCCTATGCAAGTAAGACTTTATACTCTGTGGAGGAAAAATTCAACGATTGTGAGAAGGCACTCCTGGCATCTGTGTGGGCATTGAAAAATTACCGCCTGTTCAGCCAGGGGGAGCACATCATAGTGGAGACTCCACACCAGCCTTTGCAATATCTCCAAAGTGACAGAATCCGGGCAGGAAATGTAAGTAATTACAGAATTACTTCCTGAATTCTGTCCATGCAAGGCTTTCCTGTGGATGTCAGATATGGGCAAAACAAGAAGAGTCCGCTCGCCAATGGTTTGGTTGACTTGCATGATTGTGCCCGAGAAAACTGTCTCGAGGAAAAAAAGTTGCAAAACCAAAGACAACATGGAGGCGTACCTGAATTCCCTGCACAAGGTCTATGAAGAAGACACGTGCAAGGGGATGCCCACAGTCTATGTGTGCTCCTACCATGTTGACAACAATGGGGAAAAGGAACTGGTGGCCAGCATTGGGAATGCCTGGGTGGATGATGTCCTGGAACCCTCCGCTGGGTACAAGATCGGTCCCTGCAGTAGTGAGGTGCCAGAGTTGATGGCAGTTCACCAGGCCGTCCTCACTGCCATGCAACACCAACTCCAAACACTGGTCATAATCACTGATTCAGATTATGTCGAGAACTGGTTTGTGGAGCACCTGATCAATTGAAAAACCAGATGCATGCTGTGTGCAAATAATAAACCACTCAAGCATGGGAAACTCATACACAATATTGATGATTTGGTCACCTCTAATGGGATGACCATCTATTTGAAAAAGATGAACGGTCATTCCAGAATAGAGGGACCAGACAAAACTGTAAATGACATGGCTGATCAGTTGGCCAAAACCAGAGCCATCCAAGGGAATCTTCTTGAGATTGAGTCACTGTTGGGGGAAATCCAGGTCATCGCTGTCACCAGGTCCCAGACACTTGCTCACAATGAACTCTCAACTGCCCAGTGGAGTAAGAAGACCCCAGATGGTGCTTTAATTATAGCACAAAAAGGGGATTCGATTATTGGGAAATTTTACCAACACATTGAGGACCCTGTGAACTTTCCTCTGACGGAAACCGATTACATCTGGAAAGATGATCACATGGTGTTGATGAAGTTTCCCAAAATGTTCGGAATCCAAGATGGTTTGTCGGTAAGGGGATCCATCTCTGGATGTGACCTGTGGGTGGTACCTACCTCATTCCAAAGCCTGATGCTAGGTCACGCCCATGACAAAGCCACAGCTGGTCATGGGGGGTTTTACACTACTTTTGAAATCTTGTGGGAGGTTGCATACTGGCAACACTTGGGGCAGGACCTCAACCAATATTTGAAGGGATGTCTTGTGTGTGCACAATTTCAGCCAAGTCCACTCACACACCGAGCTCCCCTCCAGAAGAGGGGGATGACACTGCCTTGGTCAGATTTACAAGTAGATTTCATCGGGCCCGTGATTCACTCCTCTAAGGGGAACAAGTACATGTTAACAGTAACATGCTTGTTTACCAAATGGGTGGAATGTCTCCTGGCCGCAAATTGCAAGGCAGAAACAGCAGCTGCCCTGATGATCAACAATATCTTCTCATGTTTCAGTCTTCCCCAAAGAATTGAGTCAGACCGAGGAAGTCACTTCACCAGCTAAGTGATGACAAAGATCTGGGAGATACTAATGGTAAAAAGGAAACTTCATATTTCATACTGCCCATCCTCTAATGGGGGAGTTGAGAGGTACAATAAAACCATTGTGAGCATTCTTAAGAAGTATGTGGCAGACTCTGGGCCAAGCTGGGACATCCAAATTACCTCTTGTCCTGATGGCCATCAGATCTACACCATCTTCTGCGATCAAAATGTCTCCATTTGAGCTAATGACTGGATGAAGAATGGTGCTACCTCAGCATCTGCTCTATAGAACACAAGAGCAGACACTGATAAACGCTTCCACACCACATGAATATGTTGAGAATCTAAAAAAACACCAGCAGCATGCTTTTTCATATGCTCAGCGGAATCTGGATGAAAATCCACTATGACTTAAAAACAACTAAAAAAGAATACCAATTAGGAGACAGGGTCTACTTGTACAATTTTCAGAGGAACCAGACCAAGGAGGGAAAATTCCTCCCCTCCTGGCGCTGTCCCTTTGAAATTGTAGACAAAATTTCACCTGTCGCCTACAGGATCCGCATCCCCAAACGAGCGCTTGCAGAAGAGAAATGGGTCCACATCAATAAGTTAAAAAGTTGTCACGCCAGCTGATTGATGAGTCAAAGGAAAATTAAACAGAGTAACCATTGAAAGAATGAGAAGAAAAAAAGAAAAAGCAGAAGGAAGTATGTAGATACACAGGTATCTCTATATAACAGGGAGTATTTTTTCTTTATTATTATTGTAAAAATAAAAAATGGAAAAAGGGTTAAAAGTCAAATTGTGTTCTTGTCCTGTTGAGTATTTTTCTTGATTGTTATTGTAAAAATGAACCATAAAAAAGGTGTTGTAAAAGTAAAGTTTCTATGTTGGTTCTGTGGAGTAATTTGCTTGATTTTATTATCCAAATGCAGGAAAAGACCACAGAAAATTGTTACTGTAAGCATTGTTCCGCTGTTGTAAATCTTCCGGGAATGCTGTCATTTAAATATCCCAAAACATGTTTTCATCTATCTCCTACTAGATAATTCCCTCCATTACTTCCTAGCCTGGGGAGGACCTCCCCGGGGACCTGGAAGGAAAGAGGGTGCTGCTCCATAACCTCCAACATAAATACGGAAGAGGATCCCGGAGATCCTGCCATGATGCCTACCTCCAAGGAGCCAGACCAGGCCCAGCTACCCCAGAGGCAGACATCATGTCCCCGAGGGAAGTCTCAGCAGCCCCAAGTAGAGGCCCTTTGGACTCAGTCCTGGCGCCTTTGGTGCCAGGCTCATATTGGACAACAGTCCTGGCGCCATAGGCGCCAGGCTCATAAAAGATGACTTTGTGTTTAAAGGTGCTTGGTGTAAACTTACCTGATGCAGACCATGCTGCAACATCCGGGCCATTTAGAGGCCTGAATGGGACTACTTTCTCTTTGGGGACTACTCAACCACACGGGTGTGGCCGGAGGAAGAATACATACCTGAGAGGAAGGATACATACCTGGAACTACTTTGAAGGCTATTTAAGCCACGCCCAATCAGCAACTCACGCTTCCCGTTGTTCTGCATCTAGCAGCTGGATGCTCACCGTGTCTGCTCCTGCATCCTGACTTCTGCCACGCCCGCCAGCATCCTGGAACACCTGCAAAGGGAGAAGAGAAGAGAATAGGAGAAAGAAGAGTCCTTACCTGCTAAATCCGCATTCCGGAGACATTTCGCCGACGATCCTGAAAAGGAAGACATTCATTTTAAAAGCACATCGCATCGATCGCTGCAGCGCCGCATTCCACTCACCTTTACTAGGCGCCTCCATGTTCATCAGCGACCATTTGGATCCGCAACCACATTTCAGCGCCTAGGGAGAAAAAGACAAGAACAAAGTTGAGCTAGGGAAGAGAATAAGAAAACCTCAATTTGCCATCATAAGACTTACCTGTTGGGTCATTCCCACTTCATTTCGGGTCGGTGCCGCATCCTGGCATTTCCAGACCCCGGCCCCTAAGGGGAAAAAGAGACATCAGCGTTAGTGAGCGAATGCTAAGACATTACCTGAACGCTCATTAAAGACTTACCTGATATCTACTGGAACTGCACCTTTCACTTCGGGTCGGTGCCATATCTCTGGCATTTCCGAACCCTGGCCCCTATGGGGAAAAAAGACAAAAGCATTAGTGCATTAATGCAAGGACACTAAAGGAACCTCACATCAAACAACTCACCTGAGTTTCCTTCGTCGGTTCCATTGCTCATCTCGGAATCTTTGTTCTGCACCTGAAATAGAGACAACGGACAATTATTATTTCGGGCTCATACTCATAAACAGAATTCTCACAGTACTTTACCGGGAAGGTCAAGCAAACTTGAACTCTCTACAATCCATGATCCAGTGAAGTAACTGGATTACAACGCGCCCCTGCATCAGAAGCAGGATGAAGAGCTCGTCCTTTCAGACCCTAAGGTGAGACTTCACAGGGAATCACAGAAGGGTTTCGTGGAGGGTGAGAAGGGAGTGGGAGACTTACACATTATCCCGCAGATTGTTAATACTCCCTTTCCACACACAGAAGGATATTTCTGCGAGTCAGACAAGCCAGATTTGAAGGTCCGGTCCTGTCCATCTTCTGAGTCCTGCGCTTCACCATAGAAGAGGCAACAGCACTCCAAACCAGGCCTGCGCCTCCGTGGGAGTCAGGTGAGCGTAACAGTGCCGTTCCCAGATGAAGAAGAACACCAAATGAACCCCACTCTGCCCTTCTCTTCCTCAACAAGAAGTCACGGATGAGCAGGGGGGGATTCTGTGGGGTTCATTTAAGGCCCACGCCAAAAATTCCTTTACCTCAAAACTGCATGCAAATATTGCAGAAAAACAGCTGTGCTTTTCTTTTCAAGGTGCATATGTCTGGCGAGCACTCAATACAAGAAATGCCACCAAAAGAAGTTCTCTGCATTATTTTACCTCCATTTAAACCATCTGAAAATAACCTACATGCAGAACAGCACTACATTTGCTCTTCTGTTTTCTGAATACTTGAGATGCACACATGACATCCAAGATGCCTTTGCAATTTGCTTTTGATTTCATTTTTAAAACATCACAAAGTTGTGCTCTTCATGAAAATCCACCCAGGCATGCTTCACTTCTGCTGAGTACCTACCAAGGAGAAAGGCAATACATTTTCAGACAGCTGATGTACTGGGGAATCACTTTAAAGGCAAAGAATTTGGATTTCCACCTAAACACGGCTTGTGTTTTCTTTTGCTATAAACCATTGCGCACAAACTGCAGTGAATGAAAGAAATAATGCAGTGTTTCTTTTTCTCATGTCAATTCCAAAGAAATGCTTGGCAGTATATGTTTCTGTGTCCAGAAACTGACCATATCTGTAAAAGCACTCCAAAAGGTTAACTAACAAGAAATTGTGTGCTACAGAAACTGCTTTGGTAAACTCAAAATGGACTGAAATAAACACAAATGGGAATTTGCCCTTCTGAAAATCAGGAAAAATATAATTCAACGTTAAATGTCAAATATTTCACTGTTGCTCACACAAGAAATATTATTGTACTTGGTAGTGGGGGGGCTGCAAAGCAATGTACATTATGCTTTTTCTCCCCACGAAGACTTCAATCAGCCTGGCTGAGGCCTAGCTATTTCTGTCAAACCATTTTAGCAGAAAGGCTAATGTCACACCTACCAGTGAACTGATGCTCCAAGGGCGTGTGTTCTGCTTTTATGGGTCTGACAGTGTGACAATTACAGGTTCTATCAGACTGCCAAGCATAACTGCACCCAAGGACAAAGGAAGGGGGTGTTTTGACTTGAATGGGTGATTCCCTCTACATTCATTCCCAGCACCCACTGGATGGCTTCAAAGGGGAGTGATGGAAACCCTTTGTTCGGGCTGACATAGGAGTAAAACAGTTTGGCTGGGGGAGTGGAAGGACCACCCACACAAGGGACTAATCTGGCCCATTGGTTTTAAAAACTGTTGTTCATTAAGACATTTTGCCCAGCACCCTAAATAAGCAAGAATTCAATATTATGCTAGCATGTAATGTGATTTTTGGACAAGCACAATGAAACTATGTGTATCTTTCTGGCACGTGGTGAACTGGAATGGCAGAAAAAATGCATTTCTGGGTGAAGCATAAATGGTGCAGACATTACATTTGGAGAAAATATGCCAAATACTAGAATGCATATGTAGCGATTTGCAGAATTTTAGATGTTATGTTTCTCCTGAAAATGGCGAAATTGTGTTAAAGGGCGATGCAACATCGCAATGAATTGGCGTTCGAACTGGCCGATTCCTTGTGAAATATGGGATCTTCGTATCTGCTTTTTATGATGGTGACAAGTGTAAATATGAAGTTTTGTTCCATAACTAATTTTTGTAAAAAATAGGCTTGTGAGACAAAGGGAGTCAAAAAATGCACACACATAAAATGAGGTCACTTCCCCTGAATCAATCAGCATGGAGGGAGGAGGGGACAGAGGTGAATTGAGAGCTCCACACTCCCTGATCCCCCTTTTCATAGGGTCTGAGTGTCCGCATATTGAAGCATACAATGCATCACTGACATAGCCCTGCCCCCATCACCACTCAGGCCAACATTATTGTTTACACATCCAAAGGTAGCTGGATGTTAACACAGGTGTGCAGTTTAATGAAGACCTAACATAAGGCAGTGTGTGAATCCACTTGCCACTCATGTGTGCCCCCAGAGTCCTCCAACTGTACATCTCTCTCCCTGCCAGGCCTGCTCCTGTGGGATCACTCTCCCTACAGCAATGTGGGTTTTAAGTTATTGAAAGTTATTCTGTATTCAGTTGGTATCAATGGTCTTGTGTTCCATATGGGAGGTGATGGGTCCAGGAAAGCTGATGGAGAGACAATAGCCGGCTTGGGTATATAATCAAGATCATGGTGCAGGACAAAGAACCTAAGAAGTACAGACAACACTGACCAGCTTGGGGCTATAACAAAGACCCTAGTTCAAGCTAGAGAATATGAGCATTA
Source organism: Ambystoma mexicanum (assembly GCF_040938575.1). Taxonomy (NCBI): domain Eukaryota; kingdom Metazoa; phylum Chordata; class Amphibia; order Caudata; family Ambystomatidae; genus Ambystoma; species Ambystoma mexicanum. The sequence continues at coordinate 890,870,646 of NC_090941.1, forward strand.
CAGCAAATGGATAGCTTACTTGGGGATACATGCAACACCTGGTTGAAGCCATGACACTCTGTAGAGAACAATTCAGAGTATGTGCATGAGTCTAGGAAGTTACCAGTTGTCCTGGTGGGTGAGAATAACTTCAGTCTGGAAAGAACCCAGCAGATGGATGCATTCCTCTTGGTAATTGTTTTGGGTATCCCCGAGGCAACATGAATCATATATATATTTGCTCATGTCATGGGTATTGTCTACAGTCAAGGAGCACCCCAAGGAGGAGATATGAATCAAGAAACAACGCAATGAGCTCGACAAACACCATGTGACTCTGAAATACTGCCGATTAGGGGACTGTACTGGGAGTAGGACAATAGATAATCTAGACCCTAACATCTATTATGTTGACCTTCTATCCTAAAACCGTTATACAAAGGTTTATCCTTCTTGTGATCTGCGTACTACCCCAAAGAACCAGTAGGTGTTAATCCAGCAGGAAAGCCCGGGTGTGCATTTTGTTGGAATCCTTGCAAGTGCGGGCATAGTGAGGTGTAGACTCAGGAAACCATTCCTCATACAATTGTGCTGTTCCTTCGGCTAATATACACAGTGTGCACAGTTTGGCAGAGAGGGACATTATTTGGTTATCATTCCCTCACTATACATAAGAATTCTACCAACCTCTTGTGCCTTATAAAACATTTGTAGAGCTCTATTTCTAGTGTGTTGACAGTTCTGTTGATTCAGTTAAAAAAACAAAAGGGTGCTATCATACAAATTAGAAACACAGAAAGGTATGTCACAGAAGAACGGCCTTCGAACACGCTACTAGCCTCAGTTTGTAAAATGTATCATCTTACAACTGATCACAGGTACAAGGTCTTAGCTGTATTTAAAATTGTACACTATGTAATGCGTATACCATTTTCCTGTACGCCATTTTAAAGGTTTCATGATCAAGGCATTGGTAGTGTACCGCTGTGAATACTGAAATTGACCAAGATAGCATCCTTCATAAATGGGTTTAGGATTTCAATAATTATGCCATTGGTCCAGTTGTAACATTGTAGATGACAATTTACTTTTATTTTCCCTTTGTGGTTTTTATGAGGCCAATAAGGCTCCAATTTTGTGCATGATGGCTCAGTGTCTCGGTTGTGTCTGTGCTTTGTGTCATGGCTGTGATGTCTTGCTTATTATTGTAATAAAGACTGTAGCACTCCGCTGTTACTGAATAATGTGTTAACTACTTGCAGATAGACTGGCACTGCCATTGGCTTCTAGCAAGGTGATGATGTGCACCAATTCAGATCAGTGATTTCTGTTTATCCTGGATACAAAGGACCACCGGTCCTGATTATTAAGGCCCTATACTGATGACGATACTGAACCGTTTTTTCATGAAATAATTAAACTCCAGACTTTTGTGCACTTTGCGACCTGCTCCTTTTCTTCATCCTACCGCTTTCAAAGCTATTTCAATACTTGTGTGCATTGCAACCTATGAGCTGTTTTACCTGCTGTATACGCCAGCCTTCTGGTCCTGGACAATGCCTAAAATCATTGTTCCAGAGAGAACCAAGCTGAAGGAACTTTTTGATGATTGGAATACCGAGAAGGACATGTGCTAATCACTTGTAGCAATTAGCATTTCCTTCATTGTCCTCTATCTCCTACTAGACCACACCAGGGGAAAAGTGCAGCCAGAGAACAGGGCAATTCATCAACACAATACAAAAATGCAAAATGTGGTGGGTTATGGCACAGAACATTATATGGTTGGGGTGCTGTACTTTCTACTGGTCATGTGTGTGGGAATTTTAATGAACAGTAGAATTCCCTTTCATTTGCTGTGCTTTTAGGTGCCAGAGTGAGATCATTGACTCACTGCTTCAGGAGGCTGCTGAAAGATGTGTGTCCTAACTCATATCTCTGCGGTAATCAATTCACAGGAATGAGGTCACGGAGTCATATACTGTATTTAAGTAGCCCGGGTTTGGAAAAGGTGGACTGAGGTGAGACAGACTTTACAGCTGTCCAGGCAGGCTGATGGTGGGGGGAGAGAAACTGTTCTATGGTTGTGTGCTGTGTTCATTTGAAGTGTTTATGTAAAGTCTATTTATTTGTGTATAGTATGTGAAGTTGAATAATCCTGGTACAGTGAGCGAGGTGAGCGTATAATCTAAATGGGGTAAACATGCAAACTTTCTTTCTGTGCTCTCTTTATACCCACTGTTTATGTACAAGACAATACTGGAGTGTTTTCTATTACATGATGACAAGGAGAAGCGTTTTTGCACATTAAAACATGCGATCGAGATTGGTAATGACTATGCAGTGTAACAGGGAAAGCTTTGTGGCCCTGTCAAGGGAGGTGGGTGGCCCCCCGACTTAGGGTGCGTGGGCCCCTTCCAACACCCTTTCACCATGGGCCTGTGTGAGTACAGGTCCCCTCCCAGTCCCTCCTTACCTTATCTAGCAGTGGCAAAGCTGCAGGACGATCACACAGAGTAGAAGAGGCAACCACAGGAAAGATGCCAGGGCCAAAGAGGAGTGGCTGGCAAAATGCTGTGTGGTGCAGCGAACACCGGCTGCTGCAGTATCAGGCTACAGGCAGTCCACTAGCCCACCAGGGAGACTATTTCTGTTAAGCACAAGGCCCCCAAAGGGGCCGTGTTCCTCTACTCCACCACCAGAGACCTGCATGGGTAAAAGGCCAGAGAAAGGCCTGCAGGCATGATATGATATGATATGGCATTTATAACGCACCTATACACAAGTGTTTCAAGGCGCGACGAGGCAAGGGAGGGGGGACATAGGGAAGACAGGCAGCGATCCTACTAGGGCAGTGTCATTCAGTTCACGCAAGTGCATGGGAAGGGGTACAGTGTGGTACATTGGTTAATAGAATAAATAACAGTAGGTAAGGTACGGCCAGCAGGTGACAAGGGTAAGAGCAGACATCAGGTGTCAAGTGCTGGTAGTGGGACTGAAGCGGTACAGAAACAGTCCCCAAGTGCGAAGGTTGCTCGGAGGGCAGTGCAGGTAAGCACCTGGCAGGGGAGCGGACTTGGGCCCGAGATCAGAGGATGGCCAGTTGACCAGTGCAGTATCAATATCAGCCAGGAAGTCAGCAGGGAGAAGAGGAGAGAAAGCAGAAGCAAAGAGAAAGGTTTTGAGGTGCTTCCAGAACCGGAGATGATTCTCCTCAAGTCTCAGGGGGGCAGGGAGGCTGTTCCAGAGGGAGTTCTGGAATTCATTACAGGCTCCAAGTTAGGAATGCAGCCAGATCGAATGAAAGGATTGGTCTTACTAGCCCTTACCAGACATCACCCATCCTTTCCCCTGACACAAACCCTCAAGGAAGGTTTGCTATTGGATACGGTAAGTGGCCAATCCCAGGTGGGGGTGAGGTATTTAGGGAGTTGTGTGTGAGTGTGCAAGTATGGGTTAGTTGGTTGAGGACAGGAGTTGATGAAGGACATCTGTGAGACTAGAGAAGGCGAGAGCGACCACATTGTGGAAGCCATATGAGAGAGGGGATCTGTGGAGTATTTGTAAGTGAGTGGTAGAGTAGGATTAGCAGGGCCACTGTGGTGGTAGAGGTGGTAGTAGTTGTCAGAGTAGTTGGTGGTAGTTGGTGGTAGTAGTGTACGGTACTTAGTTGTAATGAGTAGTAGTGGAGTAGGTAGTAGGGAGCGTTAGTGAATAGAAGAAGAAGTAGAGCAGATGGTGATAGCATGGGTTGAGTTCAGAGTAGAAATAGTAGGAGCAACAGAATAGTAAGTGTGACACTGAGTGGGAGAATAGGATGATTATCAGCGTGGCGGGAGACAGAGATTGCAACAAGAAGAGTAGCGAGAAGCAAGGAAGTAGTGTGGGAGGAAGGAGGTAAGAGAAGATAACAGAGGTAGAAAGATAGTTGGAGGCACAAGCAATAGTAAGAACAAAAGTAACAAAAGAAGTAAGATCAACGGGTGGAGGCAGATAGGCAGAGTGGGAGATTAGAGGGACTTTGACGGGGTGGGAGGAGAACATCTGACGAGACCAATATAGTCAAGAGTTAGGTATAAGAGGGTGTGATAGAAGTGAGCGTGACACCGGGTGGAAGAAGGCACCATCCCTAACACCCTAAGACTACTAAACGGGCTGGCTTAGAGTGTCGGAATAAAAAGTATATTGTGCCTCCTATTGTAATAAATATATTTAATATTGGCCTACGCCAAAGCTGCTCGAAAGTCATTCGCGAGATCTGTGTTACAAGGTCCTGACCTTTAATCTATGTAGGCCGCCATTTTTGGTCAAACCGCCGTTTTAGGATTTATGTGGAAAAGTTACCCTGTGAGCTAAAATGGTGGACGATGTCATTGCAAAATACAACATGGCCGTCTTGACCTCTGTACATAGTAATGTGTAATCTGCCTGCAGGCTACTTGTTGAGGTCATGAACTGAGACCTCGTCCTACGATGACCTATGTGTAAAAGGATTACTCGTGCAAGTAAACCAATCCATGAGTATGTATTATGATAATGTATTTACACATTGGACAAAGAACATCTGTTTTACTATATTGTATTAATATTTAAGAAGACCTGCAATACGAAACTTAGAATACACAGTTAATGCATACGCTTATTGTTACATGTAATAAAGAACGAACCAGTTAGAAGCGGTTATTTGAAACACGGCAACGAACCCTAGAATTGGTAACATATAAAGTAGAATATTAACCCGAAGAGGGGTTGGCCATAGCGCTCACAAAATGTATAAAAAGCAAATGCATTCTAATGTACACTCTCTCACTGAACACACTGAACCACGTGTACTGAGGGCCGATAGCTATCTGACTTTGCACTGTTTTTGTAATTGTATTTGATAGAGAATAAAGTACTTTGTATGTTCCTTTGAAACCTGTATTTGGTGTATTTCCTTTTGGGGTACTCAGCCTCGATATTTTGTTTCTCTTTTCACAGTTGGCGCCCGAATAGGGACCCTCAAGATTGATGCTGGATTGTTGAAGGTTGACACTTGCTATCGGACCGGGATCGGACGCTGTACAAAAGTAAGGGGCCCCTGGATGAGACGCGACACCTCAACAGCGCTGCATGATCCGATCCCTGGATGACTAGCCTGTGGTCTGAGACAGCATCTTGACGAGGGTCCACTTATCGAGGCGGGCAGATTTGCCAAAATCACCATACACAAGATAAGATTAGTTAGGTAAGATTCTTAGAAGTACCGATCGGTCCTCCTTTGGTTTGGCCAGGTGATCGTGACCCGATTCTTAATTTAACCCTGGCAATTTGAATTTTGGCGCATTGTATCTGCAGACACAATTATTGACCAGGTAACACCAAGAATTTGAGATATGCCTGGGAAATTGTCTACCTGCTTTAGGGCATTATTCCGCAGTGATAGACAATCTTTGGAATTTAGCCGTCTGGCACCACAGGAGGGGTCGCGGCATGTACTATGTACTGTAAGCATGGCATTGGAAGCATAGTATTTAATGATATTTGGCACAGACAAACCAGGCATACCTCCAAGCTTCAGTGGCCAATCAATGGTAGTTTTGAGATCCCTCGCATTGAATATTTGGAGTCAGTATTGTTAAAGAAAAAGGCTAGACCTGCACCATTTGATGTTTTACAGAATTGGAAAAAAGAGATGTTACAACAGCTTAAGAGTAGAGAAAAACATGCGCGCCGTCATAAGACGGTTGCCGAAAAAGCATTATTATATGATCAGGATAAACAGGCTGAGTCGGCTAAAAATATGGAAAGGGCTTTTTCACTTGGTATTCAGAAAATCTATCCTTCCAAAGGTCTCTATGATTCTGATGATTTTTTTGCGAAGATATTAAATGAACGAAGGCCTGGTGCCTCTGCGCCACCTCTGTATGTTCCTCTTCCTGCTGCGGTACCTTTTCCTGCTTTTATTCCTACTCTTCCTGCTCAACCTGTTGTTCCTATTCCTTTGACTGTTGTTCCTCCGCCTGCTCCTCCGCCTCTTCCTGTCGCACCACTTATAGCTCCTCCATCGAAATTGCCTGTCCCCTCTCTTCCAAGTGGTCTTGGGCCGCTTGTAATCGATCATGGTGCAGGCTCGAAGGTTGTCACTCGCAGTACTGTACCACCGGAGAAGAAACGTGAGTTAATTGCATGGGCTAAACATTGTATGGAGAAGGATGATCATGCTAGTGTTTTTTTCACACTTTCTAATACGGATAATTTTCCTGAGAAAAATGTTTTTATTGAAGGGTTGGGGATTCAGTTATGTATAATGTGGGGAAGATTAAATAATACAGATGTTCCGCAAGGGTTAAGGGATCTAAATACTCAAGCACTTTCCAGAGATGCTGTGGAGAAGGTAAATGAGCATGTCGAAAGGTTATTTGAATATAGAAAGGAGTTAGAAAGGATACGGAATGAGGATGATGAAGAAGAAAGTATGTACATACAGAACCGGTACCTTCCGTGTCGTAAACCGATATCGGAGGAAATGCAAATTTGTAAGAAAGATGCGATTAGATGGATTTCAGACATATCGATAACTCCAGTTGAGGTATATGACACATATAGTCAATATACATTGGAAATGCAGAGAAAAGTGATACAGGTAATGGTAGAGTACCTGCAAGATGAATGTGTAAAGAGGAAGATCAGTTGTCCCACAGAGTTATTGAATATTTATAAGAGAGCTTTTTCGTTTGACACTTCTTCGACTGCTTTATGGCTCGATTTGGCTCTGTTGCTTAGTAAGCGTTCGGAGTTGCCTACAACTCAGTTGCCTATGAGAGAGGTTCCTCCAACATTTGTCCAGAAGGTTGAGGTTGCGGCCGATGCTGCACGAGGTATAGTCGCTGTGGACATTCCCGCACATTATGTATCACAGTTTGTTCACGTCCCGTTTTCACTACAGGAAGTGAACACCATTAGACAGTCTATTCCTGATATTAGGAAAAATCCGACAGGGTTCTATAAAGAGATGGAATCCGTTTTGCAATCCTCAGTGTTCACCTTGGGTGACATTAATTTGTTGTTTCCAGTACTCCTGCCGTAGATTTATGGAAACAAGTTAGAACTATTGACGATGTACCCAGCCTGGGAGATACATGGGCGAATTTAACTAGATTCGATGGGGAAAGGCCAGCTGGTGAAAGACCACAGCAGGTGATATTAACCTTGCCTGATAGAATCATTGCAAAATTAAAAACCATAATTCCCAAAAAAATAATTATATGGGACAAGCTTACGGCCTGTGTCCAAGGAAAGTCTGAGGGTGCTACCGAGTTCTTTAACCGGTTCAAACAGGTATTTTCGGATTTCAGTGGACAAGACTTAGGAACAGAGTCTGTGTGAATCTGGAAATGCATCGGAGGGACAGGGCCTCCGTATCCTTGTCCTTTACTGCTTTTGATCGTGTGTTCTGTCGTGTTTTCCGCACAGGAGTTCATGTGGGACTCGTGGCGGTGCAGCTCTCTTGCTTTTGGTTTGGTGAACGGACCCGTGGGATACCCTTATGGCACCCATGGGTGGGGGTACAACCCTGTGCTCCTAGTGTATGTTTTTGGGCACCTGTGGGTGGCCCACAGAGCAGGGTATGGGCTGGTGGCAGCTCCATGCTGAATTTGACAGCTGCGCGGAGTATCCTCCATTTTTGGATACCCCGCCCTGCCATTGGGATCAGTTGATCCCTGATGGAAAACAAGATGGCCCCGCTGGCCTCTTGCTTTCTATTACCCATTACCTTGTTTTCCCAAAGTCCCGGGAAGCCCTGACTCTGTCCCTTCCCCCTGACTGGCTGTTGGATGGAAGTGCCATATATGATGTTGTTGTGAATGCCCAGTCAGACTAGCTGGAGCCTTCCCGGTGATGTATGTTGTGGGTACCTCCTGTGGGTGGGACCTGGGTGAATAGAGTGTGTGACAAATATGCATTCTGTGTTGTGGGTGTCTAGTATCTGGTGGCTGACACAGTGACTGAGACAACCCTGCCCGAAACCGGTATGAATGCAGCTTGGAGTGTTGAATGTCTCGGTACTTGTCCCAATACATATAACTTGTTGTGAGTGTCTGGAGAGAAGTGAATGGCCTGAATACCTCGTGTGCCTGATTGGCTGCCTGCCTGCATGAATGCATTGGATGCTTGAGTGTGATCCAGCGGGATGAATGGGAGATCAATGGTATATCTGGGGACCTCTCACTGCTAGGAATCGTGTTCAGAAGCTGAAGTCCACTACGACGAGTAACTGGATTAACTGACGCTTGACCTTGAAGCCCTGCTGCACGAGAAGAATTGCTGTTGCTCTCCTTCACAATCTGAAAGCTGCTGTGCCTCCAAGGACTTACCCAGAGAGGACCTGGTAAGGCGCCCTCTTCCCGAGCTACGAGGGACCATCGTGCACAGCTGATCTTTGCCAATGCTCCCTGGTAGACAGACCTTCGACAGGTTGCCGACCCGATACGGGGACTGCTGCGGAACTCCAAGGAGAAGCACTCGGACTGTTGTCCGCCACTGTCGACGACCGTCGTCGCCGACCGGAGCCGCCGTGCTCCCGTTTGCCTAAGAACTTCAATTGATCATCGGGCGCTCTCGTCTGCATCGTCATCCGCTTGTCTCCCGCTGGAGAAGGGCCGACCATCGACGCGCCGAGGAGCATCCACCGGTGGGTTTCCCGCCACCTACAGACCGCAGAGACGCCGACGACTCGACGCCCTTGCTGGGCCACAGTTCTTCATCATCTCTTTGCGGTCCAGAACTATTGTCACCGAGGTGCCCCGCACACCTCTTCCTTGCAGGACGCCAACGCTCTGTCGTCGACGAGCACCGCTAGGAACGAAGCGGCCACTTCCCTGCCATAGTTCACCCTGTTCACCGTCGGACGTTCGATGACCCGTGACTCCTGCCTTAAAGGGAGGGCACTCAAGAAGGGCCGTCGATTCCCCGACACCGAACGCCAAGTTCCCCGACACCTCTTGACGATCCGGGGCACCCGTCTGAAAGGGAGGCACTCAAGAAGGATCGGTCGCGCATTGTCGGAGAATTCTACTCCACCAGGTACATTGGGGGGGGTAAAACCTTAATAGGAAGAAGTAAGACTATCGAACATTATATGGACTGGGCTTGTGCTATATATCTTTATTTACAGGTTGCCCAGGTGGGGGGATCTCCACACAGAACTGCGCCTAGAGGTAGGGGCCAGTGTTCTGCCTATTGTTTCAACCATCTTACGTTCCGGCCTATCTCTATTGCTGGTTTACTCGTTATTGATCTGTGTGACATTTTAACCGTACAGTTGATGCACTTTAATGAGATTTGATAACATTAGTGGTACCACTTTAGAATTGTATATATTTATCATTATTGACTTCCGAGTACAAAGTGCGTTATTGTGATCGTGTACATATTGAATATTAATTATATAAAGACTGTGTTTTCAGTAATACAGTGTGTGGACATTCCTTTGTGGGGGTTCGGGGACTACACTGTACTTAAGAACCAGCCTGCATCACCTCCTGAGAAGCTAGGCCTTGATTGCTCGACTACGTTACCAATAATAGAGAATCTTGGCTGGGGTCCTCTGTCCCTCTCCTCTACCATATAGAGAGCAGAAGTACAGACACCCCCTGCCGGTCTTTACACTGGTGGCAGCGGTGGGATGCTTATGGTTTTAAGACTCAGTGTATAACCGTGCCACTTACAAAATATCTGCACTTTATTCGATTAAGGTTTGGGTGTGTACAAAATAACTGCATTACAAGCAATGGAGTCTATTGCGAATCGTAAATTGACTCGGATGAGCTTAGAGGCTCTCCAGAGTGCTTGTGAAGCCAGGAAGTTAGACTTTGTAGATAAGTCTAGGGCTGAGCTGATAGCTGCCCTGGTGGACTACCAGACCGATGGTGAAACTCTTGATGAGGGGGGAATGCAACCAATGAGGACTCTGCCCCTGGGGTTTCTACTGAATCTGTTTCTGGGAATGCCGCCATTCCTGCTGCCTCTGTTCCGAACCCCAGCAATACCTTGGAGTTTGAGTTATTAAGGATGAAATTGGCCTTTGAATATCGCAAGTTGGAGATAGATGCTGAGCTTAAGAAGGAGGAGTTGGCTCAACAAGTGGAGCTCAAGAATAGGGATCTTGAACTCAAGAATAGGGATCTTGAACTCAAAGACAAGGACACTGAATGTCAGAGAATCCAGCTAGAGAAAGCTTGAGTGGAGACTTCAGCGAAACCCAGTGAGAGTGTCAGGTCCCCAGCCACTAAATTTATGAAGGATTTGGTTGGTGTGTTTTCGGAGGGTTCTGATATCCTCCAATGAATTGAAGCGTTTGAAATGGCTTGTGCAATTCATGATGTTGACAAAAGAGATTGGGCTAAGTGTTTGCTAAGCAGAGTGCCTCAAACTGGATATGACTGTATTCTGTAGCTGAGTGTGGAAGAACAGGGTCAGTATGAGTGTATGAAATCTGCTTTGATTGCCAAGTTTGGCAAGACACCTACCCAATACCTTAAAAGGTTCAGGGATTTTAATAAAAGAGAGAATGTGTCTTGGGTTGACTGGGTGAGTGCTGCGCACATGAATATGATGGGGTGGATTGACGGTTACAAGGTGAAAACTTTTGTTGAATTGTCCCACCTGTTGTTTTTTGAGCACCCGTACTTCGTCAGTATGTTGCTGACCAGAACATTTTGGATCCCTTTAAGCTGGCTAGGTTGGCTGACAAGTGGGTCTCCCACCGGGTGTCCCCTAAGGACTCCAGTGGGAAGGACAAGGACAAATAAAAGGGGGCCTCTCAGAAAGCTGAGGATTCCCAAAAGCAGTCACAGTCGAATAAACCTAAACCCTCCTCTCTAGACCCAAAAATCTAGTAGGGATAAGTCATCTGTGGGTGGGAATAAGGGTAGTGGTCCACCTGCTTCAAAGCAGGCTCCTGGTGGTTCCAGTAACGTACCCCGCACTCCCAGCACTTGTTGGGACTGTGGAGCTCTGGATCACAAAAGGGGTGACTCCAAGTGTAAAGGTAAGGCACTCGAAGTACAGGCTGTCAGCCTGACCTACCCTTACCCCATGTCTGAGGTGGAGGCCACCGTCCTCCCCTCCTCTACCGGGATCACTTTTGGTGCTCCCGTAGAGATTTCGTTAGTGTCCCCTGGGGCCTGGGATGGGACCAGTATGCGGAAGTACTGGCGACTATCCCACGGAACACCTGTAGATTTTTGAGAAGTGTCCTCCTGAATGGCCAGCCTTCTACTGGTTTGAGAGACACTGGGGCAAGCATGACCGTGGTGGACAGGACCCTGCTCAAGCCAGAGGACTATGTAGATGCTCCTCTGAGAACTACCAGGTTAGCTGGTGGGCCTCCCAAATTATCGCCTGTAGCCCGAGTCACACTCGTAATTGGAGACAAGACAGCAAAGCTTCCTGTCCTGGTTCAGGACAACGTCCCTGCTAACATTCTGTTAGGTAACGATCTAGTCGAGTTGGGATTGATCGCGGATGGTCTTCCCATGACTGCTGCTGTGGTCACTAGGGCACAGGTGACCCTGGGTCTGGCTGTGAGTCAGGTACCCGAGCCGAAGGCACGGCCTAAGGCACGACAAAGGAAGAGCAAGAAGGACACCTCTGTGGAGGGAGCCCCTTCTCTTCCTGCTGTTCCTACAGCACCCATTGGGATCCATGCTCCAGACGGGCTGGGTCCAGTGGTAAACCCTGTCTCAACTCCTGTGGGAGAAGAGCCAGAAGACTCTCCTGTGGGAGAGGTTCTCAACCCGGAGGATCATCCCGATCTTCAATGCTTGTTAGCTGAAGGGGGACCCTCCAGGGCAGACTTCTGCAAAGGACAGAGAGAGTGTCCCTCTCTCGAGGGTCTGAGGAAACAGGCCCTGCCCCAGGCACACAGAGAAGTACCTAGGACGTTCCGGATTTTTTTGGGAGGGTGAGCTCCTTGCTAGTGAGCCCACTAAACCTGAACCTGGTGCCCTCAAGAGGTTGGTGGTACCCCAGGTTTACAGGCCCTTCCTACTGCAGTTGGCGCATGAGGTGCCCTTGGCTGGTCATCTTGGTACCAAGAAGATTAAGCAGAGGCTCTCTGCCCATTTCTAATGGCCTCGGATGGGAGTAGAAGTGGAGTCCCACTGCAGGACCTGCCCAACTTGTCAGTTATCTGGCAAGACTGGAGGCAGTGTCATTGCCCCACTGCAGCCATTGCCAGTGGTTGGCAAACCATTTGAGAGGGTGGGCATCGACATCGTCGGTCCCCTTGACCCTCCCACGTCAAGTGGACATCGGTTCATCCTGGTTTTGGTAGATCATGCCACCAGGTACCCTGAGGCTATACCCCTTCGGAATGTTACTGCCAAGGTGGTTGCCCGGGCCCTCCTGGGCATTTTCACCCGAGTTGGATTCCCCAAGGAGGTTGTCTCTGACCGAGGATCCAACTTCATGTCTAGTTACATGAAAACCATGTGGAAAGAATGCAGGGTAACCTACAAGTTCTCCACTTCTTACCACCCCCAGATCAATGGTCTGGTTGAGAGGTTTAATAAAACTCTCAAGGGCATGCTAGGTGCTTTGGAAGAGGCCCTAAGGAGGAAATGGGATCTCCTCCTGCCATGCCTGCTGTTTGCTTACCGAGAGGTACCTCAAGAGGGTGTTGGTTTCAGCCCCTTTGAGTTGCTCTTTGGACATCCCATGAGGGGGCTCCTCGCCTTGATCAGAGAAGGCTTGGAAGCCACCCCTCCCGGTCCCGCCAAGCAAGTGGGGGACTGTGTGTTAGGCCTCAGACGGAGGATGACACAGATGATGGGACAAGCAACGGCGAATCTCAAGGCCAACCAGGAATTGAACAAATACTGGCATGACTTTAAAGCATTGCAAGTGGATTGGACTCCGGGACAGGAGGTCCTCGTGATGGAGCCTACCAAGCCTCGGGCATTGGCAGATAAATGGACTGTTAGTCTCCAAGATGGGTGAGGTCAATTATCTGGTTGACATGGGAATCCCAGGGGTAGCCCCTCAGGTATTCCATGTTAATAGGCTCAAGCCGTTCCACAGGCGAGCAGAAGTCTCATGTCCCTTGCTGGCTTCTGAGCAAGAAGAGGATGAGAGTGAGCCCCTTCCTGAGTTGCTGCATGGCAACCCTCCGGATGGCTCAGTGGATTGAGTACAGCTCTCTCCAGATTTGACAACCGAGCAGCAGAGGGCCTGCAGGACTTTGATCCAGCAGTATGCCTCTCTGTTTTCGCTGACGCCAGGCCTTACTGTCATGAGGCCTACCTCCAAGGAGCCAGGTCCGACCCAGCAACCCCAGAGGCAGGCATAATTTCCCCCACGGAAGTGCCAGCGGGCCCAAGCTGGGGCCCTTTGGACACAGTACTGGCGCCCTAGGCGCCAGGCTCATGTTAGACCCCGGTCCTGGCGCCTTAGGCGCCAGGCTCATAAAGCTAGACATGTGTTCAAGTGTTTTAATGTGCACTTACCTGATGCAGACCATGCTGCTACATCCAGGCCCTCTTGAGGCCTGAATGGAACTACTTTACCTGTGGGACTACTTTCCACCTGGGTGTGGTCGGGGAAGGATACATACCTGGAACTTCTTCCAAAGCTATTTAAATCACGCCCAATCAGCAACTCACGCTTCGCGTTGTTCTGCTCCTCGCAGCTGGACGCTCACCGTGTCAGCTCCTGCATCTGGACTTCAGCCACGCCTGTCAGCATCCTGGGTCGCCTGCAAAGGGAGATAAGAGAGAATTGGAGAGAAAGAAGACCTTACCAGCTAAAGCTGCATCACGGAGACATCACACCGACGATCCTGAAAGGGAAGACATCATTTTAAAAGCATTTCGCTTCCATCGCTGCAGCGCTGCATTTCACTCACCTTTCCTGGGAGCCTCCATCTTCAGCAGCGATCATCCGGATCCGCACCCACTTCTCAGAGCCTAGAGAGAAAAAGACAAGAAAACAAGGTGAGAGAAGGAAGGGAATAGGAAAGGCTCAGTTTCCTTCTAAGACTTACCTGTTGGGTTATTCCCATTTCATTTCGGGTCCTGACTCTTCCTGGCATTCCGGACCCCGGCCCCTATTGGGAAAAAAGACAAGGACATTGAATGAGCGAATGCAAAGACATTACCTGAACGCTCATCCAGAACTTACCTGTCATTTACTGGAACTGCACGTTTCACTTCGGGTCGGCGCCAAATCTCCGGCATTCCGAACCCCGGCCCCTAAGGGGAAAAAAGACAGAAGCATTAGCGCTTGCTGCAATAAGACAATGAACATTATTATTAAGCTTGAACTTTTGAACTTGCAACAGAACTCTTACAGCGCCTCACCTGAATAGTCAAGCTTATTTTGAACTCCCATCAAACCTCAATCCAGTGAAGTAACTGGGTTTCAACGCGCCCCTGCATCAGAAGCAGGATGGAGAACTCATCCTTCCAGACCCTAAGGTGAGACTTCACGGGGCATCGTGGAAGGGTATCGTGGAGGGCTGGAAGGGAGTGGGAGGCTTGAGCATTATTCCATCAGTAGGTAATACTCCCTTTTCACGCACAGGGGAATATTCCTGCGAGCCAGAAAAGACCAGAGTAAAGGGGCCCTTCCAGTCCATCTTCAGAGTCCTGCGCTTCACCACTGAAGAAGCATCAGCACTCGAAGCCAGACCTGCGCCTCCGTGGGAATCAGGTGAGCATGACAGAACGCGAAGCCTACCCACAATTTCCCACCCGGGCGTTATGGAGACTTCCGAGACAGATCAGCTGGCCCAGCTTTTGGGGGAATTACGGGCAGAAGTGCACTCAGCCCGCCAGGAGACTAACGCTCTCAAAATAGAACTGATCCTATCAAAGGAAAGAACAGATGACCTGGCCAAAAGGTTATTGCAGGCCCAGGCAGGGCACACTCCTTTACCTAATTCCAGAGGTACTTCCACATCAATGGGTTTGAATAACCCGGTTCAAATCAATCTACCTGGACACATGCCTTTGACCCCGCCTGAAAGTTTTGCGGGGGATCCCAAGAAATAGGACGTCTTTATCAACCAATGTCGTTTACACTTTCTATGCAGACCGGGGGCCTTCCCTAACGACCAGACCAAGGTAGCCTTTATACTATCTTACCTCAGTGGCAGTGCTGCCAATTGGTCTATTCCATTGGTAAATCAGGATGATCCCATTCTCCAGGATTTTCAGGGCTTCCAGGCCAGCATGGAAAGATTGTTTGCTCGACACTCTCAAGGACAGGCCCTTGATAACGAACTGCTATCCTTACGACAAGGTAATCAGGATCTCCTGTCCTACGTTGCCACCTTTAATAGACTGGTTGTGGAAACTGGATGGCCAGAAAACAAAAGGATCACTTTGTTTCATCGAGGCCTGCGCGGAGAGCTTAAGGATGTTCTAGCTCAGATTGTAAATCTACCCCAGGTCTGCGCAGACTACATAGACTTGGTGGTTCAACTTGATCACAGACTTCAAAATAGAAAAACAGATCGGTTCAAGTACGAAACCCGAGTACCGATCAAAACCCACGCTAACTCCAAGAGTCCCGACGTATTCGAACCTATGCAAATCGGCGGTGTTAAAGGACCATTAACGCAGAAGGAACGAGAGAGAAGGCGGCAAATGCAACTTTGTCTGTATTGCGGGACTTCCGGTCACTTTCTTCGAAATTGTCCGGTTAAACCACCTAAGAAGGTGGTTGGAGCCATTGATAACGATTTATTGACACCTGATTCGGGAAACGACCTAGCCCGACAAGCGTAGGGGTCCGCTTGCCGAGCTTGAAAACAAACTCTTTGACCTCGCATTTTGTCATGCCAATGGTGCTCCTGGACACAAAACAGCCTCAGCAGTTGCATGCTATAAAAGCGTACATCGACAGTGGAGCTATTGGAAATTACATAGACCGTGAATTGGCTTCTAGGATTAAGCTCCCTCTCCACCCGAAAGTAACCCAAGATGTCATTACTACAGTAGATGGAACCGAAATAGCCTCAGGGCCTGTAACGCATTCCACTGTTGAAGTGACTCTGGTGGGTCAGGATGGATATCGGGAAGCAATTGTGTTTGATGCAATCAAGGCCCCACAATTTCAAGTAATCCTTGGAATTCCTTGGTTAGAAACACATAATCCCAGAATTCACTGGCGAGCAAAGAAGATATGTTTTCCTGATTGTGAACCAACTTGTTATCCAAGAAATCCAGTTATGGGTCTAGCCTCAGCAACTTCCACCCCTGTACAGCTACCGTCAGAATACCAAGAATTCCAAGACGTTTTTCAGAAGGAACAGGCTAACACGTTACCTCCCCATCGGTCTTATGATTGCCAAATCGATCTGGTACCCAATGCTCAACTACCTTGTAGTAGGATTTATGCTCTTACAGAACCTGAGAACCTGCATCTGCGTCAGTATTTAGATCAGTACCTAGCCAATGGTTTTATTCGCCCGTCCAAGTCTCCTGTCTCCTCAGCTCTGTTCTTCGTGCCGAAAAAAGAGGGCGACCTTAGAACATGTATAGACTATCGCGCCCTAAATTAAATAACGATTAAGAATCGTTATCCTCTGCCCCTGATCCCTGAGCTTATCGACCAGGTGAAAGACGCTTGTGTGTACACCAAGTTAGATCTCCGAGGAGCTTATCACCTGGTGCGTATAAAAGAAGGCGACGAATGGAAGACTGCATTCCGCACCAAATTTGGGCTCTTCGAATATCAGATGATGCCCTTCGGTTTGTGCAATGCACCTGCCGCCTTTCAGTACTTTATGAATGATGTTCTTTGGGAACTTATCGATGTCTGTGTCATTGTTTATATTGACGACATCCTGGTGTACTCTTCTTCAGAATCCGATCACAGAAAACGTGTTAGGGCAGTTCTTGAGAAATTGCGCCAGCACAGACTATTTGCAAAGCTCGAAAAATGCGTTGTTCGTACCACAGAAGTTGAGTTTCTCGGATTCATCCTGACACCTCAAGGAGTCCGAATGGACTCGCGAAAGGTGGACGCCATCCTCAAATGGCCATCTCCTAGCTGGGTGAAGGGAGTTCAGAGCATGCTCGGCTTCGCCAATTTCTATCGAAGATTCATCCCCGAATTTTCCCGAACAGTCCAACCCATCACAGCTCTCCTAAAGAAAAACAAACGCTTTGAATGGACTCTTGAGGCCGAACAAGCCTTTCAGGACCTGAAAACCAAATTCACCTCTGCACCTGTATTGAAGCACCCGCACCCAGATCTCCCTTACATTGTGGAAACCGACGCATCCAGTTCGGCCATGGGAGCTGTCCTGTCGCAAAGAGACCCAGAAACTAACCAACTACACCCTGTGGCCTTTTGGTCCAGGAAATTTTCTCCTCCTGAAATCAACTACGCCATTACCGACAAAGAGTTACTGGCTATTAAATCTGCTTTCAAGGCTTGGCGTCACTACCTTCTCTGGGCAAGACACACCATCACCGTAATTACGGACCACAGAAATTTACAGTATTTGAAGACGGCCAAAGCTCAATCTTCACGACAACTCCGATGGGCTCTATTCTTTGCGGAATTTGATTTTGTAATTACCTATCGCCCTGGCTGCAAGAATGGTAAAGCGGACGCCTTATCCCGGATTGGCATGGAAGAACCCAATTCGAGTTTAGAACCTGTGCCAATCATACCTGAACAAAGAATCTTAGGCCTAACTTTATTGCAAACTATTGAGGACATCCAAACGCAAGTAAAACAACTTCTAGACTCTTCAGCCTTACTGGAATGGAGTCAAAAGGGTCCTCATTACACCGTTAAGGATGATTTACCCTACTTCCAGGAGCGGTTGTTTCTGTCAAGTAAAGAATTGCAAGAACTTGTTATTGCCCATCATCATGAATCATTAATGGAAGGACACCCTGGTATCGCTAAAACGGAGGAAAAAAATCAAACGCCACTTCTGGTGGCCTTCTTGGAGAAAAGACATAAAGTCTTTTGTATTGTCTTGCGGAATTTGCGCCCAAAACAAGGGTCAAAAGAAAAGGCCAGCCGGCCTACTTCAACCCTTGGATATTCCACCGGCACCATGGCACACCTTGTCAATGGACTTTATAACTGACCTGCCTCCTTGTGCTGGTTACAACACTATCCTTGTAATTGTGGATCTATTCTCCAAAATGGCCCACTTTATCCCTTTAAAAGGCTTGCCTTCAGCTTCCACCTTGGCCAAGGAATTTCTGGAGAATATAGTTTGCATACATGGTTTCCCTTCCATATTAGTCTCGGATCGTGGAAGTCAATTTATCTCCCATATTTGGAAGAAGTGTTGCCAACTAGCACAAATAGATGTGCGGTTATCCACCAGCCACCACCCCCAGACCGACGGACAAACCGAGAGAACCAATCAGACTCTCTAGCAATATCTTCGTTGCATGTTACACCAATCCAAGTCAAATTGGAAAGACATCCTTTGGATCTCAGAATATGCATACAACAATTCAGTGCATTCTGGAACCGGACAAACTCCTTTTTATACTTTGTATGGTCACCATCCTCGGACCTCTGACCTAGACCCACCTCTGACCCTGGAAATGCCCGCAGTAAATCATCTGCATTCCACAATAACCCGAGCCTTCAAAGAAGCTGCAACTCATTTACAGCAAGCCAAGAAAAACTATAAAGAAAACGCTGATTTGCACTGAAGTAAAACTCCTCCTTACCAAGTAGGAGACCAGGTATGGCTAGCAACGAAACATTTACCCCTCAAGGGCCCGCGAACCTTCAATCCCAGATTCATAGGACCTTATCCCATCAAGGCTATAATCAATCCCGTGGCCTTTAAACTGAATTTACCGCCTAACGTGCGTATTCATCTAGTTTTTCATGCATCACTTTTGAAGCCAGTACAACCAGGGACCCGACTGTCCAAGCCTCCAGACCCAGTTCAAATTGAAGGGGAATTAGAATTCGAAGTTAAAGACATTTTAGACTCCAAGGTGTTAAAGTCAAAACTCTTCTATCTTGTTGACTGGAAGGGATATGTACCTCAGGAGAGATCGTGGGAGCCTAGTAACCATGTTCACGCACCTCGATTAATACAAAGGTTCCACCGGAGATTTCCGAACAAGCCAAAACCCCCGGAGGGAACAACCTCCAAGGAGCCAGGTCCGACCCAGCAACCCCAGAGGCAGGCATCATTCCCCCCACAGAAGTGCCAGCAGGCCCAAGCTGGGGCCCTTTGGACACAGTCCTGGCGCCTTAGGCGCCTGGCTCATGTTAGACCCCTGTCCTGGCGCCTTAGGCGCCAGGCTCATAAAGCTAGACATGTGTTCAAGTGTTTTAATGTGCACTTACCTGATGCAGACCATGCTGCTACATCCAGGCCCTCTTGAGGCCTGAATGGAACTACTTTACCTGTGGGACTACTTTCCACCTGGGTGTGGTCGGGGAAGGATACATACCTGGAACTTCTTCCAAAGCTATTTAAACCACGCCCGATCAGCAACTCACGCTTCGCGCTGTTCTGCTCCTCGCAGCTGGACGCTCACCGTGTCAGCTCCTGCATCTGGACTTCAGCCACGCCTGTCAGCATCCTGGGTCGCCTGCAAAGGGAGATAAGAGAGAATTGGAGAGAAAGAAGACCTTACCAGCTAAAGCTGCATCACGGAGACATCACACTGACGATCCTGAAAGGGAAGACATCATTTTAAAAGCATTTCGCTTCGATCGCTGCAGCGCTGCATTTCACTCACCTTTCCTGGGCGCCTCCATCTTCAGCAGCGATCATCCGGATCCGCACCCACTTCTCAGAGCCTAGAGAGAAAAAGACAAGAAAACAAGGTGAGAGAAGGAAGGGAATAGGAAAGGCTCAGTTTCCTTCTAAGACTTACCTGTTGGGTTATTCCCATTTCATTTCGGGTCCTGACGCTTCCTGGCATTCCGGACCCCGGCCCCTATGGGGAAAAAAGACAAGGACATTGAATGAGCGAATGCAAAGACATTACCTGAACGCTCATCCAGAACTTACCTGTCATTTACTGGAACTGCACGTTTCACTTCGGGTCGGCGCCATATCTCCGGCATTCCCCTAAGGGGAAAAAAGACAGAAGCATTAGCGCTTGCTGCAATAAGACAATGAATATTATTATTAAGCTTGAACTTTTGAACTTGCAACAGAACTCTTACAGCGCCTCACCTGAATAGTCAAGCTTATTTTGGACTCCCATCAAACCTCAATCCAGTGAAGTAACTGGGTTTCAACGCGCCCCTGCATCAGAAGCAGGATGGAGAACTCATCCTTCCAGACCCTAAGGTGAGACTTCACGGGGAATCGTGGAAGGGTATCGTGGAGGGCTGGAAGGGAGTGGGAGGCTTGAGCATTATTCCATCAGTAGGTAATACTCCCTTTTCACGCACAGGGGAATATTCCTGCGAGCCAGAAAAGACCAGAGTAGAGGGGCCCTTCCAGTCCATCTTCAGAGTCCTGCGCTTCACCACTGAAGAAGCATCAGCACTCGAAGCCAGACCTGTGCCTCTGTGGGAATCAGGTGAGCGTGACACTTACACCGTGGTGTAAGCACGAGATTGACACTGGTGACAGCGTGCCTGTCAAGAGCAGGAGCTACCGAATGTCAGATACGGTTAAGAACCACATCCAGGCTGAGGTCGCCAAGATGTTGGATCTGGGTGCTATTGAACCCTCAACCAGTCCCTGGTCCAGTCCAGTGGTCCTTATCCCCAAGGCAAGTTCCCAGGCCGGTACCAAGGATTGGAGGTTCTGTGTGGACTACCGAGGAGTCAATGCCGTCACCAAAACTGACGCGCACCCACTGCCCCGGGCTGATGAGCTCGTGGACACCATAGGTGCTGCCAAATTTGTGAGCACCTTTGACCTCACCTCAGGCTATTGGCAAATAGCTCTGACGGACCATGCCAAGGAAAAGACGGCGTTCTCAACACCAGAGGGACTCTACCAGTTTAGGGTCATGCCTTATGGGTTGAAGAATGCCCCTGCCACCTTCCAGAGATTGGTGAATCATGCTCTAAGTGGGCTGGAAGCCTTTTGCGTGGCTTATTTAGATGACATTGCCGTCTACAGTACCACTTGGGAAGAGCACTTGACACATCTGGGTAGAGTGTTGCAGGCCTTAAAGAGGGCTAACCTCACTATCAAGGCCACCAAGTGCCAGATAGCTCAGGGGAAAGTCACATATCTTGGTCATGAGGTAGGAGGGGGTCAAATCCAACCTCTCCCCAGTAAGGTACAGGATGTACAGGACTGGGAGACTCCCACTACTCAAACCCAGGTGAGAGCCTTTTTCGGTCTCACTGGGTACTACCGCAATTTCATGGCAGACTATGGAACCATAGCTGCACCACTGACAGCTCTGACTTCACCCAAGCAGCCTAGGAAGGTCAATTGACTGAAGACTGTCAGATGGCCTTTAAAGGCTTGAAAGAAAGTCTGTATCGGGCGCCCGTGTTGTGTGCGCCTGACTACAGCCGACCCTTTATCGTCCAGACGGATGCCTGCGACACCGGAATTGGAGCTTTCTTGTCCCAGTTAGATGACAAAGGGAGAGAACATCCTATCATATTCATCAGTAGACAACTCAAGGGTAGAGAACTTAGGTGGGCTACTGTTGAAAAGGAATGTTTTAGTACAGTTTGGAGCCTTAGGCATTTCAGGCCCTACCTTACGGGGTCTACCTCCAAGGTGCAAACCGATCATAAGCCCCTAAAGTGGCTTATGCAGATGAAGGGTGAGAACCCAAAACTGCTCAGGTGGTCCATTAGCCTGCAAGGGCTAGACTTCACCATAGAGCACAGACCAGGGAAGAGTCACGATAATGCAGATGGCCTTTCCAGAAGGTATGTTGACCGTCTGGATGAGGGTGTCTATCCCGTGGGAGATTAGGCACCCTCCACCTCAGTCTGGGGGGGGCGACTGTGATGCCGGAAATGCATCGGAGGGACAGGGCCTCCGTATCCTTGTCCTTTACTGCTTTTTATCGTGTGTTCTGTCGTGTTTTCCACGCAGGAGTTCATGTGGGACTCCTGGCGGTGCAGCTCTCTTTCTTTTGGTTTGGTGAACGGACCCGTGGTATACTCTTATGGCACCCATGGGTGGGGGTACAACCCTGTGCCCCTAGTGTATGTTTTTGAGCACCTGTGGGTGGCCCACAGAGAAGGGTATGGGCTGGTGGCAGCTCCATGCTGAATTTGACAGGTGCGCAGAGTATCCTCCATTTTGGGATACCCCGTCCCTGCCATTGGGATCAGTTGATCCCTGATGGAAAACAAGATGGCCCCGGTGGCCTCTTGCTTTCTATTACCCATTACCTTGTTTTCCCAAAGTCCCGGGAAGCCCTGACTCTGTCCCTTCCCCCTGACTGGCTGTTGGATATAAGTGCCATGTATGGTGTTGTTGTGAAGGCCCAGCCAGACTAGCTGGAGCCTTCCCGGTGATGTATGTTGTGGGTACCTACTGTGGGTGGGACCTGGGTGAATAGAGTGTGTGACGAATATGCATTCTGTGTTGTGGGTGTCTAGTATCTGGTGGCTGACACAATGACTGAGACAACCCTGCCCGAAACCGGTATGAATGCAGCTTGGAGTGTTGAATGGCTCGGTACTTGTCCCAATACACATAACTTCTTGTGAGTGTCTGGAGAGAAGTGAATGGCCTGAATACCTTGTGTGCCTGATTGGCTGCCTGCCTGCATGAATGCCCGTAGTCGTGATTGGATGCTTAAGTGTGACCCAGCGGAATGAATGGGAGATCAACAGTATATCTGGGGACCTCTCACTGCTAGGAATTGTGTTCAGAAGCTGAAGTCCACTACGACGAGTAACTGGATTAACTGACGCTTAACCTTGAAGCCCTGCTGGACGAGAAGAATTGCTGTTGCTCTCCTTCACAATCTGAAAGCTGCTGTGCCTCCAAGGACTGACCCAGAGAGGACCGGGTAAGGCACCCTCTTCCCGAGCTACGAGGGACCATCGTGCACAGCTGATCTTTGCCAACACTCCCTGGTAGACAGACCTTCGACAGGCTGCCGACCCGATACAGGGACTGCTGCCCAACTCCAAGGAGAAGCACTCGGACTGTTGTCCGCCACTGTCGACGACCGTCATCGCCGACCGGAGCCGCCATGCTCCCGTTTGCCTAAGAACTTCAATTGACCATCGGACGCTCTCGTCTGCATCGTCACCCGCTTGTCTCCCGCTGGAGAAGACTGTCGACGCGCCAAGGAGCATCCACCGGTGGGTTTCCCGCCACCTACAGACCGCAGAGACGCCGATGACTCGACGCCCTTGCTGGGCCACAGTTCTTCATCATCTCTTTGCGGTCCAGAACTATTGTCACCGAGGTGCCCCGCACGCCTCTTCCTTGCAGGATGCCAACGCTTTGTCGTCAACGAGCACCGCTAGGAACGAAGCGGCCACTTCCCTGCCATAGTTCACCCTATTCACCGTCGGAGGTTCGACGACCCGTGACTCCTGCCTTAAAGGGAGGGCACTCAAGAAGGGCCGTCGATTCCCCGACACCGAACGCCAAGTTCCCCGACACCTCTCGACGATCCGTGGCTCCCGCCTGAAAGGGAGGCTCTCAAAGGGATCAGTCGGCGCATCGTCGGAGAATTCTACTCCACCAGGTCCATTGGGGGGATAAAACCTTAATAGGAAGAAGTAAGACTATCGAATATTATATGGACTGGGCTTGTGCTATATATCTTTATTTACAGGTTGCCCAGGTGGGGGGATCTCCACACAGAACTGCGCCTAGAGGTAGGGGCCAGTGTTCTGCCTATTGTTTCACCCATCTTACGTTCCGGCCTATCTCTATTGCTGGTTTACTCGTTAATGATCTGTGTGACATTTTAACCGTACAGTTGATGCACTTTAATGAGATTTGATAACATTAGTGGTACCACTTTAGAATTGTATATATTTATCATTATTGACTTCCGAGTACAAAGTGCGTTATTGTGATCGTGTACATATTGAATATTAATTATATAAAGACTGTGTTTTCAGTAATACAGTGTGTGGACATTCCTTTGTGGGGGTTCGGGGACTACACTGTATTTAAGAACCAGCCTGCATCACCTCCTGAGAAGCTAGGCCTTGATTGCTCGACTACGTTACCAATAATAGAGAATCTTGGCTGGGGTCCTCTGTGCCTCTCCTCTACCATATAGAGAGCAGAAGTACAGACACCCCCTAACGGTCTTTACAGTCTGGGAAAAGGTTATTTGTTGACAAATTTGTACGTGGATTGCTGCCTGACATCCAGTCACAGATTATGTCCTCTGAGTGCGCTTGGCATGCGAAATCGCATTCACAAGTACTGCATATGGCTCAGTATTATGAAAACCGTGTCAACAATGAAAAAGACAGGATTGAAAAACGGAAAGGTGATTTAAAAACAAAGGTGTTATTGCAGCAAATTGTTAGAAGCCCCAGAGGGGGTAACTCTCAGGTTAGAGGTCAGTATGTCCCACAAGGGAATGTGCCCTTGGGTCTTGTGAACATTAATCAATGTGCTTATTGTCGACGAGAGGGTCATTGGCGAGCACAATGCCCCGTCCTTCAACAGAGGTCGAATAATAACATGGGGAGGCGATCTAGAGGTCGCCCGGGCATAGGGGGCCCTGGTAGAGGTCAGTTCACACAGGACCCTCAACAATCTTTTTCACAGGACAATCAGACTCCGAGTGTGGATACTAGGAACATATTCGATCATCCTTCCACTGCATATTTGTTTGAATAGCTTCCTTTTAACAATGGGCCTCATTACAAATCGCCCTGTATGGAAACAACGGTGGCGGTAAACCCGCTGCCACTGTTGTTTCCATGCCGGGCGATCACAACTCCTGCAAGAGGGAGGTGATGTTCCTGCCAGGTCTGACCTGGCGGGTTTACCACCGCCCGCCTGCAGGCGGACGAGGAAACACCGGCAGCATTACGAGATGCTGCCGGTGTTTCCATGATCCCCATTCCCCAGAGGACTCAATGGGAATGGGGATTAAAACCATTCCTCCTCTGTGATTCCCGGAAAACCGGGGTTGTAATGCCCCGGTAATTCCGGGAATCACGTTGGCGTAATGGTAATACGAGTCTAGCGGTAACCAGGCGGTTTTACCGCCTCGATTACCGCCGGACTCGTAATAGGGCCCAATATACTGTTTCGTTGGGATTGCACAAAGCGGGGTTTGGAACCTACACCTATTCCCGTCAATCAGAAAGGTCCCTACGTTAAATGATAGTGGGAAATAGGAAACATCAGTTTTTGATAGACACTGGAGCACAGAAGTGTTCCATTGATCGTTCACGGGTTCCAAACGTTCCACTGTCAGGGCAAACCAATGTTTCTGTAGGGTTTTCCGGTACTCCAGTTGTTTGTCCAGTCTCTATGCCAGTACCTATCTCTTTGGGTCCTTTTACGGACCAGTGTCCTTTTCTATTGACCTCGGATTGCGGGGAAACCTTGATGGGATTGAACTTGTTAAAAGAATTTAATGCAGTGATTTATTGTTCTTCTGATGGAGTACGCTTGACAATTTCACCGCAGCAATCTTCCACCTCGCAATTCCTGACTAGACCTTTGCCTCCAGAATTCATTGGTGTACCAGAGAGCTTATGGGCTATCAACGACATTGATGTCAGTGTTTTGCAGATTGAGCCTGTTAAGATAGTTTTGAAACATGGAATTGAGCTGCCACGCATTCCCCAGTATAAGATTTCGGTTGAGGGCGAGCGAGCTTTGAAATGTATTGTTTCCGATTTTGTGCACCGTGGTGTGATTGAAGAAATATCGGGAAGTTTGTGTAATAGTACGATTTTACCAGTGTACAAGAAAGGCAATAATGTAATTCCGTTTTATTTTATAATTGATTTACGTGCCATTAATAAAGTTGTGGCACCGCAGTTTCCAATTGTGCCTGATGTGACAACGATCTTAACCATGATTCCAGCTACAGCTACTTACTTTAGTGTTGTGGACCTAAACAATGCGTTCTTTAGTATCCCTATACACAAGGATAGTAGATATTGGTTCGCGTTCACCTTAGGAGGACGCTCGTTTACATTTACTCGTGCACCTCAAGGGTACACAGAAAGTCCTAGTATTTATAGTAGGGCTTTGAAAGAGCAACTTGATGCCCTTGAATTGCCCTCTACTTGTACTTTGCTTCAGTACGTTGACGATTTGCTTCTGGCTGCAGACTCTGAGACTGCCTGTAAGGGGGGCACTGTGTTACTACTTATTCATCTAGCTAAGCATGGTCACAAAGCTTTGCTTAAGAAATTTCAATATTGTTGCCAGGAGGTCGCCTATTTAGGCTATCTCCTGTCAAAGGAGGGAAGAAGATTGGCACGTGAAAGAATAAAACACATTTCTGGTATGTCTGTCCCAAATACGCAGAAGGAAGTTAGGGCCTTGATAGGTATGGCTTCTTACTGTAGGTTGTGGATCCCAAATGTTTCACTAGTGATAAAACCGATGTTGGCCTTGACGAAGAAGTGCATTTCTTCGCCGTTGCCATGGACTTCGGAACACCAGCAATCGTTTGACTTAAGACTGCATTATGCTCTGCACCAGTTTTGGGCACACCAAACTATGAAAAGGCCTTCGTATTGTTTGTGCATGAACGTGATGGATATGCTTTGGCTGTATTAACGCAGGAGCATGGAGGGAAGAATAGGCCGTGCGGTTACCATTCCTCCGCCCTTGATCCTGTAGCATGCACTTTGCCAAGATGTTTGCGCACTGTCGCTGCTTGCTGCATCTGTAAAACAGAGTGAGGGAATGGTCCTAGGCCATGATTTAACCCTGATGGTGCCTCACTCTGTAGATGTTCTATTTAATCAAACTCAAACGCAACACCTCACTACCGCACAGTTGACGAGATACGAATTGATCTTGTTTGCCCCTCACATTCAATTAGGAGGCGTTGTGTTCTTAATCCGGCTGAACTCCTACCTTTCCCGCAAGATATTACTTGCGGCAATGAAGACTCACATGATTGTTTGTACACGACCGAGCAAGAAACAAAGGGCAGGATTGATTTGAAAGATACCCCTTTGGATAATCCGCAAGGAGAGCTGTTTTGTGATGGCTCCTGCTTTCATCTTCCGGATGGTACATCCACAGCCGCTTATGCAATCACTACCATAAGCATGGTTGTGGAAACTAAGAGAATTACACATAATTCTGCGCAGGCCACAGAGATTATAGCCTTAACCTGAGCTTGTGAACTTTCCGAAGGGCTTGCAGTGAATATATATACTGATAGTCAGAATGCCTTTGGGGTGTTTCACAGCTTTGGGAGACTTTGGTCGGAAAGAGGATTTCTAACATCACATGGCACCAAGATCCAACATGGTACCCTAATAGTGCAACTTCTCTCAGCACTTGCGCTCCCTACTCAGTTAGCAGTTGTAAAATGTGCAGCACATCGCAAGATTATAGACAACATTGGAAAAGGGAATGCTTTTGCTGATCAAATAGCCAGACAAACTGCCACTCATCTCCTTACAGAGATATATGTTTCTAGGAAAACTGAAAAAGCTAATGTGATGGATGAGGGAGTAGGGTCTGTACGGGATATCCAAGCCAATGCCACAGTAGAAGAAACCAAGAGGTGGGCTGAGGGCTTGGGAGAACTTGATGGCGATGGGTGTTGGGTGGACCCGGTGGATGGAAATAGTTACTCCCGGTGCGTATGTGCCAATGATGGTTGTAATGGCACACGGTCCTACGCATGTATGTGCTCAACAGATGACGAAAATGTTAGAAAGAGTGTGGGTAAATGACAACATTTCAAAAATCGCTCAGTACTATGTCCAGAATTGTATGATTTGCCTACAACATAATGTGGGAAAGGGGACAGCAACCCCTAGGGGAAGTTTTGGGCCACCCTCTGTCCCATTTGAAGTAATTCACTTTGATTTCATTGAAATGGAGCGATGCAATAATTTTAAATATGTATTGGTAGTCATTTGTGCTTTTAGTAAGTGGGTCGAGGCTTTCCCTGTTAAAGATGCCACAGCTATGACCACTGCGAAAACTATGTTAAAAGAATACTTTCCCCAGTTCGGTTTGCCGAGAGTTATCTGGTCGGACAATGGTCCACACTTTGTCACCGCTGTAATCCGACAGATATGTACAGCGTTACAAATTGACAAACGGTTCCATCCTCAGAGCACCGGACTAGTAGAAAGACACAACGGTATCATCAAGAACAAACTCGCTAAGACGTGTGCCGGCACCAAACTAAAATGGCCGGACGCCTTACTGATCGTGTTACTAGCCATGCGTACAACCCCTCAAACTAAGACTGGGCTCTCTCCATTTGAGGTGGTAATGGGGAGACGTGCCAATATCTGGAATTTGCCAAAATGTCGAAAGTTAAGAGATATTGAAAATGTATTACTTTCAGATTATTGTAGCCAATTGACTAAAAACCTGTATTTCATTTACCACCAGATACGAGAGGCCTTACCTGTGCGGTACGAAGGCCCGGGCCATGGCATACGACCTGGTAGCTCGGTGCTTGCTAAGTCATTTGAGCGCACCTCCTGCCTCGCGCCTCGCTGGCGTGGGCCATTCCAGGTCCTGTTGGTCACCCAAACAGCGGTGCGGGTAGCTGGCCGAAAGAATTGGATCCATGCGTCACACATCAAGAAACTTCCTCACCCTGTGCCACACGTTACAGAAGAAGCAGAACCCCTTGCTGATACTGCAACCAATGATCCCAAAGCAGTAAACAGCTCCGAGAGTGTGTCAGAGAATATCTCTAAGCCCGAGAGGCTTGGGGAAGCTGCCATTTTGTTTCCACACTCTCCACCGATTTTGCACCCGGGAACGGCTGTTTCAAAAGCAGCCCCTTCATTTGTCCCGGATACGTTGCTTCCAACGGGAAGTGACGACACATTGCTTCCGGATCAATCAGTACCAGGAAAAATCAGATATCACTTGCGTTCAAAAAAAAAAATAGACATACGGCACGGTTCGACTATGCATTCAAGGAAGGAAAAGAATCATTGAGGGCTTACTTTTGCCCAAATTTGAGAAAGGGGATTCTGTTTGCTAGGGTTCACGCGACCGGGGGGGGTCGCCAGCAACGAACATTGGGGTTTCCGTCTGAAGACTGCAATGCCTGCTACCGCCGCCGCTCGTATTGGACTTGTAAATAAGGGGGTGACCAACCCGGAAAATGGCCAAAATGCCTGGGCCCTGAAAACGTACTGCTGTGTTTTTGTAATAATATTTGGTTTTATAATAGGCACTGTTGTAGGCCTTTGGTATTTAGAAGAAGCTTATCCTTTAGAGTTTTCGCTACCGACTGTAAATGTACCCACTGTTCATACACCTTTTGTGTATTTGCATACTTTGTCCCCTAGAGATTCCCAGCACAGACAAAAGTATCATAATAATACTTTTCTACTCATAATGAATGCTACACATGCCATTTTTAACAGATCCAATTGTTGGGTCTGTTCACATTTACCGCAACACAGGGATAAGGGGCTAGGTTGGTATATTCATCCTTTACCGTTGACAACTGCTTGCTATGCTTCTCTTAGAGCACTTTTCTTTGGCCGATGGAATGATAGCGTCTCAGGGAACTTTGATGGCACCAATTTGAATAGTTTTGAGAAACGTGTTTTGACTCCCCTGGGATGCTCTCTTTTTTCGAATAGGAGTAGACCGAATGTTGTTTCTATTAGGCCTTCTGATAGATTGTCTCGTCCTTTTCAATCTTTGATTTCCTTCAAAATGGCTCCGATAGGCAATAAGGATGCCGTGCCTCCTTCTTACACTTTTAACCATAGCCCTGATTCAGTTTCTTTCTGCATACAGAGGAATGGCACTCGGTCAATGGGAGATTTTAAAGGTTGTGCCAACGTTGCAAATTTGACTGGGGAAGACAGACCTTTGTATGTAGGCGAACCTGTTTATTTTGTTTGCGGTAATATAGCGTTTCCATGGCTGCCCAGGGATTGGCTAGGAACCTGTTATTTAGGGATCCTGTTACCTGGGGTGTTTATAGCGAGTACTAATGAGGTTTCGAAGGCTCGTCCACGACGGGATGAGAATGGTGATACCCCGACACAAGTATTGGGAGATATAGCAAAATCAGTTGTGCCATTTTGGGGGCAGATAGCGAATTCAGAAGATATCAGAAAACTAGCGAGAGTACTGGAGAGAACCATCAACCGGACCACAGATATACTCTACAATATGACATTAGAGCAGAAAGCAATACGATTAGTAGCACTCCAAAATCGAATAGCATTAGATGTCATTCTAGCTGAGCGTGGTGGAGTATGTAAATTAATGGGGTCCGCTTGCTGTGTTTTTGTACCAGATTCCTCCCCAACTATCTTTGAGGCAATACAAAATCTGCACGTCCTTGGTTCCGAAGTGCATGTTCCCGAGGGAAACTGGGATCTAAGCGTTTGGTTCTGGGACTTCTTGCGATCTTGGGGTTGGAAGGTACTTTCGGTTTTATTAACTATTTTAAGAGGTCTGTTGTTCCTTTGTTGCTGTATTCAGTGTCTGCCTGGTATGTGTTCGATGCTAGGGGGGTGTTGTGTACAAACGATAAATTTGATAGGACATGAGGTGTATGCCTCAGATTAAACTTCCAACGAATATGTGTTAAAAGATATATTAGTAAAAGACCTAATGGCAATAGATATTTCACATAGTGATTCAGGTTACATGGATACTGATGTATGGAGTTATTCATAAGGAGACCCAAAATAGCTTTTTAGCACTTGGAATAGGCCAAAAGGAGGGTTTGTCGGAATAAAAAGTATATTGTGCCTCCTATTGTAATAAATATATTTAATATTGGCCTACGCCAAGCTGCTCGAAAGTCATTCACGAGATCTGTGTTACAAGGTCCTGACCTTTAATCTATGTAGGCCACCATTTTAGGTCAAACCGCCATTTTAGGATTTATGTGGAAAAATCACCCTGTGAGCTAAAATGGTGGACGATGTCATTGCAAAATACAACATGGCCGTCTTGACCTCTGTACATCGCTAATGTGTAATCTGCCTGCAGGCTACTTGTTTAGGTCATGAACTGAGACCTCGTCCTACGATGACCTATGTGTAAAAGGATTACTCGTGCAAGTAAACCAATCCACGAGTATGTATTATGATAATGTATTTACACATTGGACAAAGAACATATGTTTTACTATATTGTATTAATGTTTAAGAAGACCTGCAATACGAAACTTAGAATATACAGTTAATGCTTATCGTTACATGTAATAAAGAACGAACCAATTATAAGCGGTTATTTGAGACACGGCAACAAACCCTAGAATTGGTAACAAATAAAGTAGAATATTAACCCGAAGAGGGGTTGGCCCTAGTGCTCACAAATTGTATAAAAAGCGAATGCATTCTAATGTACACTCTCTCACTGAACACACTGAACCACGCTGGAGTTCGTTGTGTTGTACTGAGGGCCGATAGCTATCTTACTTTGCACTGTTTTTGTAATTTTATTCGATAGAGAATAAAGTACTTTGTATGTTCCTTTGAAACCTGTGTTTGGTGTATTTCATTTTGGGGTACTCAGCCTCGATATTTTGTTTCTCTTTTCACAAGAGAAATCCTAGAAAAAGCACCCAGGGATTTAGTCAGCCGACGTCTTAGGTGAACCACCATTAGAATAAGACAGCAAAAGACAGGTGGTACCTTTGACTAGCACTAAGATCCCTATAAGGACGCCTGGGTTAAAGAGGTGGGCAAGAACAGGGAAGTTTAGCAGCAGAGGGACGGAGTTCGTACCAATTCCCCAAGAACCCGATCAGGCCTCAGAACTACCCAAGCACTTTTTGCCCAAGCTGTTTGTAAAATCCCGAATAAACACCCCCGGACTTCCGATATTGGTCAGCATGGTTCTTTGTGGTGGGCTGCGCCTTCACAGCAGACATACTGTTCACAATGAAATATCGATCACACTGAATAATTCAACAAAATGGTGCTTCAGCGGAGAGGGCATCTGTCTAGTAAAGAAAAGCTGCATTCTTTGGTTCAAGTCCATCAAAGGAAACATTTCCAAGCATGGATTTGGATTCATAGTCATATTTGAAGGCGTAACGGACACAGCTTTTTACAATTTGAACATTGTCTGTGGGGCTCTGGTCCTCCATGTGAAAAAGTATTATGCCTGAAAAGGTAAAGTAATACTGGGCAGTGATCCAAACATTCTTCTGCTATGGTATTCATGTGCTGTGTTTCCAGAACCAAATCTGTTTGAAATAGTCTAGGCGCAGCTCAAGGGTTATTTGAAGTTGGTGCTTAAGCAAAATATCAAATGAGAGTTGCTGCACTGACATAACAAAGTTTTGGTTGGAGGTTCTTTTATAAAACATTTGCAGCTGAGCCATTGACCATGTTAAATATGTCCAATCACTTGTAATTGATATGGCAGTGGCAATATGCTGATCATATATACACATGAATGAACCAAAACTGTGAAAATGTCATTCTTATCCATGTTTTTACAAATAATAACAGCTAATAATTGTTCATTTATAACGCACTTAATACCAACGAGTGGTTTTTAAGTGCAGGATCGGGATTCGACCCTCTGTTGTGCGGTGTTATTTTGCTTCCAAGAAAAACGTGTTGCCCCTGAGCTATCTTTTGTTCTTTCTTAGTAAAAACAAATATAGGAAGCTGAGTAAACTTGTGTCAATCTTCCCTAAAGTCTGATTTGAAGAAGTCACCAACCTTCTCTCCTGACTTGTATTTACCCCATTTCTGAATCTCCTTCCTAACACCGACAGGATCTGCCTCCGTCTTGCTCTGGTTATATTGTCTTAGGAACCTCAACTGCTCCAATAACCCTTATGAATGAGTAACCCATGCCCTTTATTATCCTTATGTTACTGGTTTGGTAGGCTGCTGTGTTTCTCCCTCTTTTCCAGGTTTTCCTTCCTGTTTCCCATTGTACTCAGTTAATACCACTCTTATAAATGCAGTGGTTGATAATACATTGATTGCTAGGAAACCTTGGCATGAGGCAAACTGTCATGTTGGTCCCATAGACCCACAGTTTGCTTCCCTGATTCACCAGCAAATTGCGCTTTTCAGCATTCCTGTGCAAATGTGGCATGCAAGGCACCCAATAACCCCTCTCATCTCTGGATGCAGTGGGAGCTTGATGTGGAGTGTGAGCCAGTTCGTAAGCTGCTAGCTCAATTTGCATTTTGTCCTTAAATTGAGTTGGCTGGTGAGCCACCTGCTTGCTGCCAGATAACTTATTGTTACATGTATTATGATACCCTGGAGTTGTGTGTTTATGTTCAAGGATATTTTCCTTCATATCTGTTTATTTCGTTTTGTATCGTACTGAGCGAGCACGCTCAGGTTCAGGAAGCTTCATAATGTTGTGTTAGAATATCCACTTGTAATAATATAAGAATCCCCTGTGAGGCTGTTAAGACGGGATATATGCGGGCAGTGGAGGGGTGCCTTTCAGAGAGAACCTACGATATTAAAGAAGATTCAAGAAGCAAGTGACTAGTGTTTACTTATCACAGTGAGGCACTACAGTTGGCTAAGAGCTGGCCAAGCCCCCTGCCATGCTGAGGTGTGCAGCATTCCAGAGCGCCGGTGGAGTGTTTGGTCCTCCGTGCAAATCTGGAGCGGGATTGTTCACCCTTGCTGCAAGGTAACCTGCACCAGTGCTGCAGTTGGGCAGCTGCACTGGGCTGGCAGTTAAAGTCATGGAGTCCAGCGCTGGTAGATGCATCAGGCCTACTGGTTATGGTGGCGGTGTCTTCGGAGCACTGTGGCAAAGATCGCTTGTTCTCTGGACGGATCCGGAGTGGCGCTTCATGATGTCACTTAAAATGCCCCCAAATACCTCCTCAGGTTTCTCTTTTTTCTCAGCGGCATAAACAATGTGTCCTGGTACCTTGGGATTGATAATTATGCCTAAATCACACTGTTCTACCATCCTAGCAAGTTGCCACCTTTCTGAGATTCATACACTTTATATTCAGTTGTCCTGAATGGCTGGTGGCTTTCCGAGGTGGGATCAAGTGTCCTGTAGCATCATGGCTGCAGCGGCCACATCAAGCCCTGGTTTCCTGCTGCAGAGATTGGTGCTGTTGGGGTAAGGAGAAAAGGACACTGTTGGAATCTATGCACTGAAGTTGTCTCGAGGTTCTGCACATAACGGTGGGACACCTTGCTTGTAAGAATTGCTTTTACAGAGGAGTGCAAGGTGGTGCTTGCGAGAATTGTTCTCACTGAGGAGGACTGCTGCGTGTGAAAGGCAACATGTATCCGTCAGTGCCTGTGAAGACATTTGAGGCACAGTTGCTGGTTTGGGAGGCACATTTACTTGGTACTGAGCATTTAAACATTATTTGTATCTTTTAATGCTAACACAAATCAATTATTTCCTCAGTTTACTCCCACTCCTGGGGAACCTATGGTCAAGTGGGAAGTACAGAAGGAGGATTCCAGGACTATATCTTGGCTATACATGGCCCCACAATTAGCATAGAACAACCCAGAGCCCTGCTTATGCACAGCTTGGGGTTTGACGGCCGCCCATACTCAAGAGCCTGCCCAAGCTAAGACTGGCTGGTTTAGGGACTAGCAGGGGAAGAAATGGCCAATGACTATAAAACCATACTAAAGAAACTAGATAAATGCTTTGACAAAAAATGCAGCATCATTTGGCAAAGGTATTATTTTCGAACCGGAGATCAGAACATGCGGGAGTCAGTGGAGGATTTAATCACAGCATTTAGAGAACTAGCAAACAGGTGCATCTGTGGCCCCTTATATAATGAAGGGCTAAGAGACCAGTTGATGCTCTAAGTGAAAGAGAGCAAAATCAGGGAAGAGATCTGGCCCAAAGTTTACCCCAGTCTAAACTAAGTCTTTGACATTGCCAAGAGGATGGAACATGCAATGGCTTGTGTCAAGGAACTGGAAATGAAAGAGGCAACAGAACACGGAGGTGAAACAGTGCATGGTGTGGGCCACAATACAAGGGAGATTGTCACTGGATCCAAGAAGACTTTAGGTCCCATAAAGAAACACATAACAAGAAGGGAGAATGCAACTCAGGAGCTCCCACAGGGTTTGAGACTAGTCTTGGACAATCAGTTAGGGTAAAGAAGTGTTTTAGATGTGGTAGCATGTTTAATTTAGCTAATTCTGGGGAATGCCCAGGTTTTAGTGCTGTTTGTCCTCAGTGTGGAAAAAAGGGGCATTATGCTCAATGCTGTCGGAACCTTTCACAGAAAGGTATAAAAGAAATGTTATTGGAGCAGGATGATGACAATGGTGAGGAGGTGAGCGTGTGAGCTGGTCAGTGAGTGGAGTAGGGTTTAGTACCAGATGGGATGATAAACCTCACACCAATGTACTTATAAATGGTAAAGTAGTGCACATGTTAGTTGACTCGGTGTCAGATTACACTATTGTGCACTATAATATTTGGAGAGAAAATTTCAAAGGAATGACTCCGAGGTCTCCAAGAATTAGGGCAAGTACCTATGCAGGGGTACACATCGGGACTGTGGGTTATTTCCAAGCTTCAATAGAGTGCTTGGGTAGGACAACTGAATATAAAGTGTATGAATCTCAGAAAGGTGGCAACTTGTTAGGATGGTAGAACAGTGTGATTTAGGCATAATTACCAATCCCAAGGTACCAGGACACATTGTTTATGCCGCTGAGAAAAAAGAGAAACCTGAGGAGGTATTTGGGGGCATTTTAAGTGACATCATTGGTTGCCTCAAGGGGATCATTCATAGGATTAATCTTAAGAGTATGCCATAACCTATTGTGACAAGGACCAGGTGTGTCTCCTTAGCTTTGAGGTATAGGGTTCCTAATGAAATCAAAAGATTGGAAGCAGAAGGGATTATTGCAGCAGTGGAGGCTTCAGAGTGGGTGTCACTGGTTGTTGTAGTTAGGAGAAGCAATGGAAGTGTCAGGCTTTTGTAAACGTGGATGTTCAACTTCCTAAACTTAAAAAGGAATGCAGGATGCGTGAATATTATTGAAGTGAGCATTTCCACTATTTTATTGATTTGGGAGTAGGCCTTGTGACTATTGAATTGTGTTTAGGCCTTGCAAACATCGCTGAAATGAATGCTTCTTCCATTAGCTTAATTGGATTTCATTTCTGCAGCATCCTAGAGAACCTTTCAGGTTGTCAGGTACATGGCAGGATAGCTGGCAGCTCAAATATGAGTCATTGTCCAACTATTACACGTTGATTGTAATTTCCCAAAGAAACCCTTTCTCAAGAGACTCAGCATTGTAAGATATAACAGTTTTTGTCCTTGGTATGTGCAGATGGGTATGCGATAGCTTCAATTATATGCTTTAAGGTTGTTGAGCAGCAAAGCTTGGGGATAGCGTGTGTTGCCAAAATGTCTGGGTGCAAGGTAGGGAGTTTTTTACTAGATCTAGTTTGTTGCTGTGAGGGAAAGAATTTTCTCTCCCCACTGACTGCTTGCATTAGGTCACCAGTGATGGAATGCATATAGAATGCAGCATGCTGTTGAATTAGCCCATCAGGGTAGGTCAATTTCTGTTTTATTTAGTCTGTATTGGCAGGAGCCAATAAGAGGGTTAGAATGTGCTTACACCTAATGTTTAGAATGTTGTGTAATGTATTATAATTTTGCAGCTTTTGCCTTTGAATACTGTAACCCAATTTGGGCAAGTTGAGAGTTTTTCAGTTCTGCAGTCTCACGAGACCCGCTGACCTCCCGCGACTATAGTACTTGCATTAAAACTGTCTTTTCTTGTAATCCGCGCATCTCTTTATTGTTTCCTGAAAATCATTACCGGTCTACATCTGGGGACCCTGACGTGATCTCCAGTGCCACCCAAGGTCACCCCTCCACATGTCCAGGACCACGGCACCTGCCTGCAGAGAGCAGTTAGTGCGCACACAAGCAGAGAGGTGAGCGGGCACCCTGTTTCTCTACGTTTCTGCATGGTTTCTGGACTGGCGGCACCGGGCCGGGCTGGGCAGACTGTTCATGAGGACAAGGTGTCAGGAAGACTCGGAGATCGCACATAAAGTTGAGTGCAAGTTTTGATAAAACACAGGCTTCTTGATGTTTATTTATTGCTTGTGTATTGATTACGTATTGGGGGAAGCTCCTCTAAAGACAATGTTGTATTTGAAGTGAATGTCCTATGATAAAAAGGGCAGGATATCCCTCAGCTCTAGAGTGAAAGGAACCTGAGAAGGTTTTGAGTACCCTTGTCTCGAGATAAGGAGATATGGGAATGACCTACATCATTGTGTTTTTATTGTTAGATGTAGAAATTGTGTTTAGAAAGGTGTTTTTGTTAAGTATTGGTAGCAATTGTGTAGACCAGGGTGTTTGCAGTCATATAATTGTAGTGATTGTGTAATTCAAGGTGGTTATTGTTAGGTGTTAGCAGTTGTGTGAATAAGTCGGTTTATTGTCAGGTCATGACCCTCGGAGATAGGAACTTTTAATGTTTTTGGTAAGTAAAATGGCCATTAGGCTAGTGTCAACAGAGTTTTCTGTTAGTGTGGGGATGTCATTGGAGCATATGTGTAAAGCGCTTATACAATACAAGGAAACGATTTTAAAGTATTGCAATGAGTGGGTTCAGGGAACTGTAAGCAAAATGTCTACACCCTGGCCTGAAGAGGGCACACATGATAAGAATGTATTAGAACATGTGCACACATACTTGTTGTCAAACTGTAAGGGGAAAAAGTTACAGAATCGGCAGGGCATTCTAGATATATGGTAAATATTTACGAAAGAAGAAAGCAAGAAAGATAGTGGGGGTGGCTCCACCCCAATGTACAAAAAGACAAATGCCCTTCCACCCCTATATGCGTCCTACCACTTGCAGCCTGCCATAGGGTACAACAACCCCAAGCTTTCTCCCCAGCAGAAAAGGGGAAGGGGACATCAGGAAAGCCTGGGGACACCACCAAAGATACGTTGATTTTAGAAATTGAAAACAAGTCTCACCGGCAACTGGAAGCAGCAGTACAAAACGCAGAGAGGGAGCTAACACAAGGAGTGAAGAGGAAAAACTGAAAGCAGGGGCAAGGGGAGGGGTAGTGTGCACGTATAGACCATGATGAATGGGGGATGGGAGAGAACTTCTTTAGAATAGTTGGTAAAGTAGTCAACGATCGCCATTTTTCTACCACCCGTGCATATCTTTATGATAAGGGTTGGCCTGAATCGCAAGCGAAGGGTCGCAATCCATGGATGAGGACAAGTACCTGGTAGATTATGACTTTTTACATATAGAGAGTGAACATGAGGAGGACGGCGATGGGTTGGAAATAGAGGCCTCAGAACAGTTAGTGCCATAAAAAAGAAGGCTCTGACCACGGCGCAGTCGAATGGCCCTATCCAAAACCAAGATGCGGGTTTGGGTCATCCACATGGATTGGGAAAATGTCATTTGCACCTGGCCCTCCCTTAGAGTAGGAGCTTGCATGTGGATTCATGCCCTTGAAAAACATACAGTAGGCTTCACTTTGGATATGGGAGACATGAAAAGTCTGTTTGCCTCCCTGCTAGGGGAGCAGGTGGAAAACATATGGAGAAAGGCAAGGTATAAGGGAATAACATTAAACAATACGGCGCACAATGGTGCTCCATTTAAGAACTGTCAAGCGCAAGTAAGGAAAGTTTTGAGGACATGTACCCCAACAGAGCGGATATGAATTCTATCATGGCTGACATAATGAGAGGAGATGAGGATCCTGCACTTTACATACAACAGATACAGGCAATGTGGTGGTTGGAGACAGAGGATTCTTGGGACAAAAACATCATCGTTTTTATGAGGTGTTATGCAAGGTGCTCCCTGTAGAAGTACATATACAGTAATAACAGGGTGGGACAACCCGAACCCGGCCCCCTGGAAGGGATGGATAGAAGGACCTATACATTTTAGGAGGGAAATGGGAAGTTTTCAGAGAGGAGGAGGATGTTTTCAGAGGGGCAGAGGGGGAGGGTTTGGCAACATGAGACTCCAGTTAGGACTGAAATGTTGGTCCTGTGGGAAGCTGGGTCATTTTGCACGAGAATGCAGGAGCAGGACAACCATACCATTTAATGATTTTTGGGCTTTGGCGGGTGCAGGTGTCCCCTCTGCTTCCTTGACAATGGAAGCGGGGGAACCAAAATAAAAAAGGGAAAAAAATAATAAAAAGGGACCCTGCGGCATCAGATCTGACCTGAGTTAGAAGGATGGAACTGAAAACACAAGGGTGCATTAGAAGCGGAGGCGGGGAGCAAAAAGGTAAGTTGGGGAAGTGGGTGGGGGGCTTGGTGTGTGGCAACATTTTATTTGTTTCGCCAAGGTATTGTATTGATATTTAAATTCTATTGCGCTCGTACACAAGTATTTCAGAGCATGAAAAAAACAATTTGTGGTGAACTTGACTATGTTCAATTCCACCGCAAATCTTTTGACTTCGGTCAAACACCCCAAATACTTGCCCCATGTGATCAGTAACTTCTAACACCAAAAAGGAACCCCTGAGTGGGAGTGAAGATAGGGGTAGGAACATTCTCTTTTTTGGTCGACACGAGATCTACCAAATCCTGTATTAAGGAAGGGATGATCCCAATGATGACCAAAGCAATGGTCATGCAGGGGTTTTGTGGGGCTATTGCATCAGTTCCTTTTACTGAAGATTTACCTGTCACCAAAGGCACACAAGAGCTATCAGTTCCTTTATTGTATTCACAAGACATCCCAGTCAATCTACTGGGCAGGGACATCATAAGTAAACTGAATATGACTATGTCATTTTCGGACAAGGGCATAGTGTGTTCCACACCCGGCATGTACCACACTAGGGCTTTTGAAGTAATACAAGTACTCTGTGACCAAGCACCTTGAGGAGCGTACCACTCCATCCAGTCTTGCTCCTTTATGGCGCTACCATCCTGTTAGGTCTGGTGCCAGGGATCAGAGACGAAATTCTACGCATACCTACCGAATTCTTGTTTAGGCCAGCGGTCCAGCAGGAAAGAGAGCCATGCGCCACTATCATGTTACATTTGGAATCAGTAATTACCAGGGCAGACTTTGCAATTCTGTCCGGTTTTGGATAAGGATGATCCTGAATGACGCACAGTTTATGCGTTGACCCTAAACAGCATTTGAGAGTTTTGTCAGATGAGTAGCTGTTGAGGACACTGAAGATGATGGGGAGATAGTATTTCAAATTTCCATTCCCTGCCAGTTAATAGTGGAAAACAGAGAGGTACTGTGCAGCCTTCTCCTTGCCAACACATTGCCATCACACTAACAGGAAGACTTAGACAAGGTGCCCAGTCATTGATGGACTAATGGCCCATACAATGTAGGGCTGTTAAAAAGCATGGGGGCATTTTGCATTAAGCTGAAACCAGGCACAGGTTTGCCCTGTGTGAGACAATAACCCATGTGAAGACAAGCAGATGACAGCATTTATTTCACCATAGTGGCCTTATGGCAGCAGGGCATAATACAGCCATCAGAGTCACCATGTAACACAGCTATTTATCCTGTCAAAAAACCAAAAGGATCCACTTGGAGGATGGTTCAAAACATGCGCCCGTTGAACAATATCATAGTTCCCAGTAGTTCCAAACCCCTCCACCATCCTCTGCAATATCCCGACAGAAGCCACCTACTTCACTGTAATACACCTAAAAAATCCATCCCATTACACCCTTTATTCCAACCTCTTACAGTGTTCACTTACAGAGGTCAAAAGTTCGAACAAACTCATTTGCCCCAAGGGTACTGTGAGTCCCAAAGTATTTTTAACAGGTTGTTGCAGTGTGTTCTAGGGGAACTTAGTTACAAAGTGGATAAGGATACACTGCAGTTTTGTCAGCAAGAAGCTGTATACCTGGGACAGATAATCTCAGAGACGACTGTGGTAGTGCAGGACACACCACAGCCTTCCATGATGAAATAGATCCAGCAGTTTTTGGGTTTATGTAACTATTGTCGAGCATGGATATTTGACTATTCAACATACACTTAACCACTACTTCAAACGCTAAGGGAAGCGCAAAAAGCAAAAGGGCCTTGTACTACTCTGCGCAAGCCACAGAGCTCGTAGCCCTAATAACAGCCTTAGAACTATTGCAAGGGTGTTCTACTACTATTTATTCAGATTCAGTTTATGTCATATCCACAGTACATGCTGGCCTGTCCAGATTGACAGAGATAAGGGTTTTACAAAGAATCAGTTCATACACCCATGCAGCATGCCACATGACTCTCCATGTTGATAGATGCATTAGTGTTCTTTGCAGCAGTCACATAGTAAAATGCACAGCTGTTACAAACAACACAGACCCAATTGCTTATGGAAACCATGAAGCAGGCTTAGCAGCCAAGGAAGCAGCATATTTAGAAAAGCCCAATCATATTGTGTCCTCTGAATTATCGCTACAGGTTGTAGAAATTACAGCTCCTTACAGTGCTCTTCCCCTGACCCAGCTTATCGAACTGCAGGCACTGGCTCCTCTGCAGGAAAAAGAATATGGACAAAGAGGGGGGTGTTCTCTCTCCCCCACTGACCACATATGGAGACAGAATATTTCAGGGAATTCAGTTATGCCCCAAACATTGCTCACTGTTGCTCTTTCCAAAACACATGTCTACGAAATACATTGCTACAGATTTACAGGAGGAATGGTTCATTCCTAACCTCCAAGAGCATGTTTCTGGTTTCATATCCAACTGTACTGCTTGCCGAATATACATCACAGGGCACACTCTCAGAACGCTTAAGGCGACATTGCCCCGCCCTGTGCACATGGTTAGGTGCAGCATCTTTGTCATTTAATTGTTGCAGTTTTCATGATGGATCGAAGTAGCTCCCTGTGTAAACCCTGATGCCAAATGTGCAGCTAGGTTTCTGGTGCATGCAGTGCTTCCTGCTGGGCGATTTGTGAAGTTCTCAGGTCTGAAAACGGCACACACTTTAAAGAAATACGTTCTTTGTTGCGTATAAAAGACGAATTGCACTCTATATATCACCCACAGGCAAATTGTATAGTTGAGTGCCTGAATAGATTGTTAAAACAAAAACTTGCAAAGATATACGCTGCAAAATCAGCCGGGTTCTGACCATCAGCTTACCCTGCATGAAATAGTCACCGGCAGGAGATTGTATAATCCTCTCACACCTGCATGCACAGCCTCAGTTGCATACACTTCTGTGCAGATTTTAGGGGATGAGTTCCAGGGGTACCTTAGGGAGCTAACCAAAACTGTCAGGTTTCAATCTCACCAGGTTGGTCCGCAACAACATGATCAAAATCCAGCAGTAGACAAGGCATTGGTGGTGCACCAGGAGCCATCAGATAATTTGTAACCATAGCTCTTCCCATGGGATTGCATTTTCATTAAGAACTTTGTGCGGATGTGAACAGACCCTGAATTTGAAGGCCCGTATGAAGTTATCTATGCCTCCCCCTCAGTCGTCAATGTATCTAGTAGAAAGACAGGGATTCACCTCAGCGACATCCTCAAACACGAGAGTTCCCTTGCACCCCTCCCTTGCAGGAGGAAGAATAGGAGGGAGTACTAAGGGGAGTATAGATTTGACTTTTTTAATCCAATAACATGAATGACTTCTTAACATTCTTTTGGACGGTAGGGTACTGTCACCTCACTGCAATCTTTAAGGAACACTGAGAGACTCAGACAGTATATGCATTATCTTGTTCTTCGTTTTTGCATCTCATGTTCCATTGTTTCTGTTTTCTCCCACCCTCCCACTCACCCCATGGTAAATTGCTGGCTGTAACATTACTAATGCTGAAACCATTTAATTTCTAGGGAGTAGTAATGTTTCAAAACACGTTGAAATGCTAGAGAGTGTTAATGTTTCCATGTCTAAAATTAAAAGAGATATTACTGATCCAAGAGTTATCCCAGGTAAATCTCATAGTGTGCATCCCAACGCAGAGGATAACCTGTGGTAGCGCCACATGCAGGGGGTGGGGCAAGAGAAATCGAGTGACCCCTGTATTGTCTGTACCGGCAACCGCTATCCAGGTCCTTGGGGTTCATCAAGATATGCCTGCCACTGTGGCCTTCTCCCCATAGAGAAGAACTGCAATACGAAAGTCTCCTGATCATACAGAACATTAGGATATCAAGCTGGGGGTTCCTCATATACATGAACTCTGGACCCTTTCCCACCTGAAACTCTGTCATTCACTTTCCAATAGGGATCATAATATAGTCCTAAGGAACGCTGGAA
Organism: Ambystoma mexicanum; assembly: GCF_040938575.1. Taxonomy (NCBI): domain Eukaryota; kingdom Metazoa; phylum Chordata; class Amphibia; order Caudata; family Ambystomatidae; genus Ambystoma; species Ambystoma mexicanum. Next base: position 890,913,916 of record NC_090941.1, read on the forward strand.
GTGTCAACATCATGGTATTCTGCCTTTAGGGCGCTAGGATGCTCTGGACACAAGGATCAGCTCCAGAGCCTGTCGCCTTTCTGCAGCACCTGGATCTAGCAAGCTTAGATGGTGTGCAGTCAAAAAGTCAAAAAAATAAAGTCGAAAGACAAAAATGTTGAAAACAAAATGTCAAAAAAAAAAAGTCGAATGTTTTATTTTTTTATTTATATGTATTTTTTGGGTTTAGTAAGTAAAAAAAGGGGTAAAATAAAAGAAAATAGAAAAAAGGGGGGTTGGAGGGGAACCCCCCCATTTCGAATAAAAAACGTAATGAAAAAGAAATTCGACTTTTTTTTCTATTTTTTGACTTTCGAGATTATTGTTTTCGATGTAATGACTATAAACCAGCTTAGACCATGCTGCAGCGCTGGGTCAGCTTCCACCGGGTAAGACTGTAGACTGAATTGAGGTGATGTCTGGCGGCAGAGCTCAAGAAAATGCAATCATGACTGCCATAGCTTCTGCATTGTCAAAATGACCTCTGTTCGACTTCCAAAGTGCAAAGGACTGCCCAAGTGAAACGTCCTGAAACAAGGTGATTTTTGCGCAGAGAAAACCAAATCTGGGGTAGCTCTCTAGACAATCATAATTTCTTCTTTGATACGAGAGTAGTGCACCCTGTTCATAATGCCTGGAGTCCAATGAATGCATAGCTGGACAGAGGAGTATACTTTGTGAGCGAGATCTAACTCAAAGGTCTGATCATTCAGCAGGTGTAGGAGTGATTGAAACAGATCGAGGACATAATCTTTCAGGTCTCTCAGGTCTGCGTCTTAGACACCTCTCAAGCAAATATTATTCCTCCTAGATCTGCTCTACAAATCCTCCTAATGCTGCTGTAATAAGGTGCTATAAAATTCGTGCTCATCTACTCTACTGGTTAACTGACAAAGATTGTTGGAGTATTTGCAGGCATCATTCTCCAGTTCATCAATATGGAAACTTCCCAGTTGAGTCAATCCTTTTATCAACAGTTGACAACGTCTGGGCCAATTCAGCCACAAGCCAGGCAAGTCCATCTTCATTTATGATATGATATGATATGATATGGCATTTATTATGAGCCTCGACACAGGTGTTTCTAGGTGTGACAAGACAAGGAGGGAGAAACAAAGGGAGGACAAAACAACAATCTTACTAGGCCTTGTGTCATTCAGATAGAGGGAGGAGAGAAGTGCCAGGGGGGGAGGGAAATCACCAGGATATTTCAGTTATCATCTGCTGGAGATAAGTTCTGGTAGTCATCACAGTGAGCACATAAGCCACCCCCGCTCTGTGTGTATCTGGGTCTTGACAGGGTGCTTGGACATCCAGGCCCCCGAAAATGCTCGTAGCCATGTTTACAGAGCTTCTGTCGGTGCCAGCCTTCAGCGTGATGGGGGTACTCCTATCTGTGGAGATGTGGTATGTGGGAGAACGGCGATGGCCCTTGTTTTACCTTATCACCCACAGAGCTCCATCAGAGCATGTCCACACATGCTGGCTGTGGCTACACATTCTCATCCCGCATTTCTTCACTCCCAGCCTTCAAATCAGTTTCTCTCTCACTCACACACAACCCAATTGGTACCACCCTCTCAGACCCAACCCCTTACCTTCATTCTCTCCCTATCTTCCAAAGGTCCCCTCCAACTCCTTCTCCACCTGGTTCACCCTCTTCACTGGCCTCTTGGTACAACTCCTCTGCATCCAATCTAACCCACAAACCTTTCATCCTCTACTGGAACTGATGATGTTGTATGCTCCTTTCCTCCCTGCACAAGAGTTCCCTTGGCTCCCATTTGCTCTCTATATCAGCTGCTCTGCTTGGACCATCTATGGCTGAGCTACTCCCCTGGGGCTGGGACTTCCTCTGAAAGTCCTTCTTGCCCCAACCCTTTTTCAGACTCCATTCCCCAGCAAGCAACCATGTGCTCAAGCTGTTCACTTTAATCTGGAGTTGCCTTCTGTTCTGGGTGAGTCGTTGTTAAGGTTTGGGTAGTGTTTCTGGGTTGCCCATGTTCCCCTGCAATTCTTTCCAGACACAGTTTGGTGGCTGCTGCCTCGTAGCTGTCTCTTAGTCCATCTGAAGTTCTTGGTGTTTGGTGTTTCCTTTGGTTTATGAAGGCAAAACTCCAATCTACTTTCATTTGGATCAGACTCCATTCCACTTGCTCCAGGCCAATCTTTCTCAGTTGTGTCCAGGTGTGTTCCACTATCAGTAGTTTGAGTTTCGCTTCTGCCAATATTTCTTTGCTGGAGCTGTGATTTATACCAGGCAGCCATATATGTATACCAATAACCCACATGTATTCAGACACTGTGGAGAGCTAGTGGCTACGGACCCTCTCACCTTCCCTTCCCTTCACATCGTAACATCAATGACCCTGTGACATGTAAGGGGAGGACATCAGGGGAGTGGTGTCATGAACAAGCTAAACACTGACAACTAACATAGGATGCTTGGGGGTTCCCCAGAACTAGCATGGGAGGGAACCAGAACCCACAATGGCTGAAGTAGGTTATGTGGCGGGCTACCCCAAACCAGCCAGTGCTCTTGAGCAACTGTTGGCATGGAAAGGTTTCTGAACAGGAAATGCTACTTCTTCTTGGTAGTTTTCATATTGAAAGGATTAGAGCATGGGTGAGGAGGGCAAGCTAGGCAAACAGGCAAACCGTGATGTCTGGATGCTGCACTCCCTATCCTCGCAGGGGGATGATCCCTTGTGCTGTGCTTGCCAAATCAGGCCTTTACAATGCATTCTATTGGGGTCACTTCACCACCGAGACCTCATGAGTAAAGATGGCAAAGGGGGTTGGTGAATAGATGGTATAGCTGAGCCCTGCATCATGCTACACACAGAGAAAAGATGGGGTGATTATCGGGCTAACAGAGACAGACTTGTTTTGTTACATTGCAATGCAGCACAAAAACCTGCACTACGTCACTGTCTAAACTAATAAACAACAAATCAGCGATATCCCGAAAAGTGGGGGTCATTACAAGTATGCCAGTAAAACAGCGGTAATACTGGTCCAGTGGTGTAACCGTTACTGTTGGGGTGACCGCCCGGAGTACCGCCATATTCCGACCTTGCGTGGACGCGTGCACCACCCTGCAGGTATCGTAATTGCCAGAAATACAGCAAATAAACGCAGTGTCGCTTATACTGGCAATGGCATAGACAGCAACTCGTGCTTCGGCTGTCCAGTAAAAGTGGCGGTAATTCTGTTTTACCGTGTAGCACCTGACTCCTATGACCCGCAGTGTCTTCTAAAATCTCCACAGGTCTGATGATGGGCATTATGTCAACTACCTTATTCGGCCTCAAAGGAAAGATACAATGCTTACTTTAAGGACTGAACATCCACTTTTCCATCATTAATATCTGATACGACTGCCACTTTTTGTCCTCTTGCTATTTTTTATCTTGGAGATATCTTTGAGGGGCTACTTGCAGCTTTCTCCAATACAAACCGTGCTGGGTAGTTCAATCTAAAAATGCGAGCCCCGGATCTGTCCTTCTTATTGTTGCCAATGTACACCCCTGCACTGCTTAGTGGTGCAAAGGACCACACAGCAATGCTCACTGATTCCAGAGCCCACCTCCGAAAATCACCACCATTTCATAGTGCCAACAGCCATGGTGGCTAAGGCCTCATAGTAATGCTTAGAGCTACTGGCATTTTCAATGTCTATTGTCAATTATTCAATTACACTGCAGTAGAAAGTATGATTTCATATCCCCACAACGTTATCAGAGGCTCTTCCGTGACTTACCTGATCTCACAAACTAGCAACAAACTCTCATACCGCAGAGACACCATCCAAGCACCGAAATCCACTACCCACAACAAAGATGTGTCCATATTATACCGAACTGCACAATCTTCCAGCCCAAAGGCCCCCCACACCTTATCAAAATCACATGATCCACCTTCTCTACCAACAGGCTTCCTGTTGCACACATCTGCCCACATTTCCCAAATCACACACACACGCCATGTGTCCCATTGTCTGTGCACTCACGAGTGAGGGAGAAAGTTGAAAGTGTGAACTAGGGTAGGCAGTGCCCACTGTGGGCATGTGCGCACCTGCTATATGACACCACATTATTACCATGAATGTGGATTGTTGACATAAGAACCAATTCCCCCCCACGGACACACTTTACTGACAACAAAGAACATGTGGAGCATCGGAAGCGGCAGCAACCCTCTGTGGGCGTGCGGATTGATGCTTGACGCTCTGAGTGGGTCCTTTCCTCTAGTGTTAATGTTGGTGTGCGAGGTGAACGCTGGTGAATGCCGGCACCTGGCTCCAGTGTTCCCCCGAATTCACATGGGTCCTGCTGTGGTCCCGTTGCTGTAATCCATGTCAGAGGATAGCCCTCACCTTGGGGCTCACTGTGGTATTTCCAGCGGCCTTGCTGCCTTACTACACGCGAACAGACGCTGGCAGGCAGAGTTAAGGCGGTCCGCTAGGAAGTCCGGGAGTGTGGCTGTTGTCACGGTTATATCTTAGGGTTAACATCACCATTAGGCAGCAGTATTCTGTGCAGGGATACAGCTGTCATCCTATTCTATATAGTGCCCCCGGTGTCCGACCCTGTACACGTGGTTAATGTAGAGGGGTCGGCCTTGTGCGAGAAGGATGGTGTGATGGCTCCAATGGCCGGGAACCTGGATTCAGCAGAATCTGTGCTGCCTCACGGAGAACAATGGCCCATGCTTATGGCCATTATTGCCAAAGAGTTGCTACTATGCACTAGTCCATTCAATCTTGGCATTATGGTGGATGCCCTGAGTGCTTGGGTGATGGATCTATGGCAGTCTAGAGGGTGCACAGTCTCTTATACAGACGTGCCCCCGAGTCCATTCGCCCTGTTGCAGCCAACTAAATCTGATTTTGCCTGCCAATTTGCCCTGCAAAGGGAGTCAACAGATTTTGCCTCACAAACTACATTCCCAAAAGTAAAGACCATTACAACCAAAGGGCAAACTCTAGTTTTTAATGAGGAAGCTAAGCCTTCCAGAGTAATTTACAAAGGTGAAACACAGGACATTTCTCTACCTTGCCTGGTCCCAGGATCTGGTCAACAAGTAACCAAACGATCTTCGGTGGGGTTTGACGAAGAGAAGAAGATCTCTTTGCAGAACTTACAGTCCCGAAAGTCACAATGGCCCAGAATAAACGACCAGAACACCTCTGACTTTATCATGGATAATAGGAACTTTGTCATAACTAATATCCCAAAGATAGATGGTAAAGAGTCTAAACAATCATTACACAACAAAGTACTTGCCTGGTTACACCAGAGAACAGGACAGGGCACAGTCCGACGCTCCGATTGGGTGACTCTTCACAGATTGGACGTTAAGGATTGGTGGACTCAACCTAATTGTGACTGTATATTAGTGGGCTGTGGGGGTGGCTCGCTTCCTACCTTTCGAAAATGCTCTAAATATATTCCTAGAGGATCATCGAGTTGTGATCTGATATTGTAATAGGGAGGTGTACATAGTTTACAGCCCTAGTATCGTGTCTGATGTTCCTCTTAGTCCTCTTTACCAGAAAATGGTCATATACTGCTTCTTTCCATTATGTGTATTTTTACTCCCTGGCATATGCTGTGCATTTTATGTTTTAGGGTTGTTTGTTTTGTATGCGCCCTCACACCTTCGGGTTTATGGTGCGTGGTTTAAATGGAATAAAGTAAAGCAAAGTAAAGTAAACTATGGGCTTCCACTTTAGGGAAGCTCAGATCTACCACAACACAATATTCTGACATAACCTTTTATAATATCAAGAGACCCTATAATTAGCCGATGATGCACATAATACAGTGGTTGATGTGTAACTTAATATAATGTAAGCCTCCAATTTAAACATAATTTCCAGAAATTATATGTCAAGGTTCAACATGAATGCAATTCTTTTCTGGTGGTTTTCGGAGGTTTATGATCAGATACATAACTGCCAGGGATGTGGATTGAGTGGTTATGTGGTGACTTTTCTGGTTGCACCCTCTGGTTTCTTTCTTCTGGTTCTATTATTTTAGCATATGGCATATTTAATAGTCAGGGAGTAAGATATACTTTACAGAACTTCATAACCAGTACATGTCATTGTTGTGTTCGACCACATTCTCATTTCATACCAAAAAAGGACTTTACATGATTCATTTGTCACTATATCCTTTTGTTTAAGAATGTTTCAAAGTTCATGGTTAAGGGGATTTGACTTTCAATGGAAAATATAGTCTTGCATTAGCCTTGTTATAACTTTGTTTTCCTCAATTTGTCATTGAAAATCTGTATGTGGATGTGTCTAAATGCACAAAGCTCTAACAAGCGTACAGTAATGAAACTTGTTGGACATAGCTGCTGGGTGGGAACATATGTATCCACTTGGGAGTAATTTGTCTTCGGTGGCAGGACAAAATGTGTCCCATATCAAATTCACCTTACATTGCACTTTTGCAAAGTAAGGCATGCGTGCATTTTTAATGAGTGTTCGATTACATATTAAGGGGCAGTGGAATCCTCAGGCATCATGTTATGCACTTCTCCACAGAACGTTGTTGAATTAACCACTTACACAAAATATTAACTATGTGAGTTGTTGAGCGAGTGCAACAATGTCTAAGTACTGTGTTGGACTAGTTCACCTGGTGATGGGTTAAGGAATCACTCCCAAAAGTGACACACCTTATAACAGCTGATTTGTATTTGCATTTCATTGTCTGAGGGAACACGGGGATTTGACCATAGACACTGCACAAAGCAACAACAGTAGCGAGAGCACGCATATTTTCAGGTGCTTTACAATAGTAGCACAATAAACTATAGATTAAGCATTAACCTGATGGCGAACTGTATTTTGATCACCACTGGCCGGACTGGCCTTTTAAATAGTTTTATGTCCTACTAACCTGATTGTCAGTTTACAATAGTAGTTTCTATAGAGCCGATTGCCCTTATAAAATTGTATATTAGTCACTACTTCCCTGATTGCCTTTAAAGGGTTATATTCCGGTCACTTTCTGGCCTGACTTCCATTTGATACTTGTTTGTTGATCACTTCTGGCCTGCTGCTGTGTAATAACTGTATTTTGATCACCACTGGCCGGACTGGCCTTTTGAATAGTTGTATGTCCCACTAACCTGATTGTCAGTTTACAATAGTAGTTTCTATAGAGCTGTTTGCCCTTATAAAATTGTATATTAGTCACTACTTGCCTGGTTGCCTTTAAAGGGTTATATTTCGGTCACTTTCTGGCCTGACTTCCATTTGATACTTGTTTGTTGATCACTGCTGGCCTTATTGCCCGTTGTACATTGTTGGTTGCTTACAGCTATACTGTGCTATAAATTACATTTATTTATTGCAGACCTCTTCACTATCAAATCTTGGTCCTCTCTGCAATCTCCCCCTACTACTTGCCCTGCCTTTGCCTCACCATGTCTCTAGCCACCCTGTGCCATTCACTCACACTATCCTTACCTACGTCAAAGGGCTTTCAGTCTGCTGATCTACTAGACCGTCTCCTTTTCTTCACCTCTGTACTCCCACCCTTACCCCATTCTGTGTCCTTCCCCTAAACGTCCCCTTTATCATTCAGACCCATATACTCCAACCTCATTCGTAAAACTCCCCCCTGCTTTCTTTCCATCCTCTACCACCCTCTATCTCTCTTCGGCTTTGGAACTCTGAATCTGTCTGCAGCAAAACCACTTTCATACATACCACTTTGTCTCCCACCTAAGAGTGGTGGTTGTGATGGAAACATGAATTATACCAATGACACACCAAATCTGCAGCTCTATTCACTGACTCTTCTAACCTCTCACACAATCCTCATCAATCAAGGAGGACATGTATGTATAATGAGAAAGAAATAACCTCTTCCCCTCACTCCTCTATTGACTTCTCGCCTACTCCTTTCAAGCAAATCTGGGTTAACCTCTTTGCTCCTACTCCCCCTACAATTATCAGAATCATGGGAGTGTCCAGGGCGGCAGGAGTGGAGGGACCGGGCAAACTATGCAATAAGTTGTGTGTTTTTGTTTTAAATGTGCAATTTTAGTTGTAATTCTTCCAATATGCGACCAAAGAAGGTAGCAAGACGTAACTAGCTATCTTCAGGAATTTCATGCTCCACTCTGACAATACCACCAGAGGTTGGAGCACTTGCAGCTGGTGAATTTGTACTACTGGGGAGGGGAGAGTAAATGCCTTCCTGAATTGAACAAAGCGAGCGCACCTGAAATAATCCATCATGGTTTGGCCCGTGCTTCCTTTGGGCATTTTTAAAATAATGGGTAGAAATCATGATTTTTATAGGTAGAATTGGGTATGAATGTAGAATTTATCCTGTGCTCTGCAGAGCACACATGAAACACCCCAATAGATGCCAGGTACCCAGCATTGTACAGGACCATTTTGTACCAGGTTGGTTGATTGTATTTATTTTAAATTTAAATGTATAAAGCGCACAAACAGCACGGGGGCATTGTGACACTGTTACAAGAAGGCGACTTAGTTAAGTAGAGCATACATAGGTGTCACATATGAGGAGCATTACATTCAGTTAGGTATTTGACAATGGTACTTTGCATGGCATAGTGTAAGTAGCTAAACAGCTGTAGAGTTTAAGCAAATAGCAGTGTTTTGATATCTTTATGGAAAACTAGGTGAGAGGTTTCTGCTCTGAGGTAAGGTAGAAGGGAGAACCATTGCTTGGCAGCAATGACTGGGAAGCTGGAGCCCCCGGCTCTGGCTTGATTGACTTTGGGCACTCTGAGGCGATTTCGCGCTTTGAAACACCTGTGTACGAGCGCAATACAAATAAAATATCATATCATATATCATATTGGCATAAGGTGTTGTGGTTGGGCTACAGGATGCTGATCTGTTTATTCTCTGTGTTAGGTAGTTGGGGGCTGAATGATTGATGCATTTATGCGTCATGGCGAGTGTTTTGAAGAGGACACATTCTTCGCTGGGTAGCCTGTGGGCATGTCTCCTGGCAGCAGAGATGTAGTCTCTTCTAGGAATGCCAATGGCTGCACGGTGCACACTGTTTTGGATGGATTGCAGGGCCAGCATTGCCCTGCTTTCAAGCACTGTCACAAGCTCCACTTTCAAGTAGGTTCTGCCCAAACCAAATCATTAGTTCTGCTCACACTTTCTTGATTTTTATGTTCAAAGCAAGTAATGAGGCTGGTCTCTACAGTATATGACAGCATCACCCCTGTAAAACACATGTTCATGCTGCTATTTCCAAATAAAGGCCTGCCTCAATAATATATGTGTGTGCTGCCCCCTTATATTCTGGTGGTGCCCAAATCAAATCCTGCCATCTGTCTTAATATATGCCCGCTTTCACCACATTTCTGCATCTCAGTTATCACAAACGGTGCCTTTGCTTCTACACATACGTGCCCACATACAATCATGCAAACACACATGCAGACACACATTTTTTGAATGCACATGTTGTCTTTGTTATGAGCCTTAAAGCCAGTAATGGCTACTTATTTCACATCTGACACTGGAAATTTGAGATTTCCTGAAAGTGTCCAATATGTCTTAATAAGGGCACGGCTACCACCTGGGTAGTAATGGGGCCCTATGTATATACCTGTTACCTCTTATGGGACATAAAATGAGTCATGCAAGAATAATACAATTCTAGGTGATGGTCTCAGGGGCCACTAAAACCATAAAATGTGGTGGGATTTTTTTTTACAAATAGTGTGAACTTAATCTTCTAAGGTCTCCGATGTTTGCAGTTATGTCAAAGTGATAATACAGTATTTGCCTCAGTCCATTAACATTGGCTAAGATACATAAGCCAACATTTCAACCCACTCTAAAATTTAAACACTTGCCTGCATACTTTCTAAGTTTTACTTCATGCACATATTTGTTTTTGCATTCAAGGACTATAATAAAATACTGTCATATTGATTACTTTCAAAACCCTCAAATCACATTATAAAGCGACCTGACAATACAAAAATCCTTGTGGAGGCGTGGTGAGCCAAAATAATAGTATCCTTGTTTTATTTGCACAGTCTGAATGGGAAACTACAAGAACCAGAAAGCAAAATGATACAAGTCTAAAAATGTCCTGCTTTTAGCACTTTAAGACATACATTAAACGAAATTGTATAGTAAAGTCACATGTGTATGGAGATAGTTTGTCACAAACTTCCAGGGCGCCTTTATGCATTGACATAAAAGCAACCAATCTTTTTGCATATGACGCTACTAGGGATCATGGATAGAAATGAATCTTTCAAAGGAGCTTTGTGTTGCTGTGTTTAATTAGTAGTAGTAAACAGGCTTTATTTCAGTCTCATTGAACCATAAAAGCCAAATTCAAAATAAAATATTACAGAATGCAGAAGAGTACAATCTTCATGCAAAGGACACGTACATAAGTAATAGTATAAATCAACAGGAATGACAGTAAATTGGAAACATTTCTTAGCCTTAAAAAGGTCATTACTGACGGTTAGTAATCTAAAAATGTGTTCGTTTGGGGTTTTGCAAAAATCAAGTGCTACAAATGCAACATCAACATTTTTCGATTTTGGCAATAAAAACAATCAACTGAACCCACAAAAGCCACATTTCAGAACAAAAAACGTTACAAATGTACAAAAATAGAAAATGTATTAAAAAGCTGACAGTGTGTAAGTAAAGTATCAACACAACATTAGTTACAATATTTTTGGCGGCATCTCCAGGAATTTAAGAGATAACTTGAGATGGCAAATACCCTAGAGAAACCCTTTGGGTTTTTACAAAAATCAAGCCCTGCAAGCACAGTATTAATGTTATTCAATTTAGGTAGTGGTAGAAGCCATATTCGTCTGGGCTTTCTTAGAACCAGTCAGAACATTTCATTCCCTTTTACATTTCTAAACATGGCACAGCTAACAGTTGCCTCAGCTGATCAATTACTTGTAAAATATTTAAACTGAAGGATTCCCAACCGCAATTTTATGTACAGACATCTCTTCATTGGCTTATTAATCCAATAATGATATTGTTCTAAGCCTAGGGCAGGATTCTTACACAAATAAATGTGAAATAGTCTCTTTGATTCCTTATTTTGTAGCAGTCAGATAGTGTCCAGTCTAAATAAAATGTCTTTAGTGCTCAGGAATGGGCCGAAGCCAAGGTTTCCAGAGTTAACCAGAAAGAATTTAGGCTAATCCTTAATAATACTGTCTTCACATGTTTAAACCAAGCCCATGTTTCAGTATGATCGTTAGCAAGAACACCTCCAATGCCCTTTTATAAACCTCCAATTCCGGGTGCTTCCATCATTTGATACAGAGTAAAAGTGGTTTCAACTGGATATGGTAGTCGATACAGGCCTTTCCCAACTGCAGGTTAACCGTGTCAGGCAAGACCTCCAACAGGGAATACAAAACGCTAGGCCTCACTTCCAACATGGCAATGCTTCAGTATTTCTCGAATCCTGACCCTCTGTCTACATTGTCATCGCTACACATTGTATGTCACTACTGCTACACAATATCATCCGACCCCCTATACATGGTCCTACCCAAGCTTTTATAACTACTTTGAAGATACATTTGTTGCTCCCAACTGTGCTCCCCACCCCCTACAGCCATGCACCTTCCCTTTCTTGTGTGCTAATAGATTTTTCTTAGTCTGAATTGTTCGGCGATGGGTGGGAGCTGTACGTGCATCCCGACAACCGCTATACTGAAAGTGCCAAAGTTAAACCTAACCACTTGAAAACATATATATATTTTCACTAGCTTCAAGTTTAACAGTTCCAAAGAAACCCCAGAGTTCAACAGCATACAAGGTCGCTGAAAGAGCTTGAGCCCTGTAGATCGTCAAAGATGCTTCAATAGCTGTATTGCCAAATTTTTTAGACAAGCCTAAAAGAGGACCACCTCGTCTGTTTATAAAGGAGGCGTTACTGTCCTCCTTTTTAAGAATAGGATCTATCACAACTGAACGCCATGACATTGGTTGCTATTGATATTTGGTGACCAACTAAAAAATCGAACTGGGACCCAAAAAGAAGCTTCTGCTTTAAAATGATCAATCGGAATACCATACGGCCCTGGCGCTTTGTTATTCTTGTGTGCATTAAGTGCAAAAAAAGCACCTCTTCCGCCAAAAACAGCAGAGCAGTATCTCAGGCAACAGGCAAGCACCCTAATTCTACGGGAATGGAGTTATTTGTTGGTTGTGACTCATACAGTTGCTTAAAATCGTCGTATCACATGGAGGCAGGAATGGTCATGATGGGATTAAAATCTGTATTTAGGTCACTATATGAAACAATCTTCTAGAACTTCTTTTTATCATGTTCATAGGATGCTTTCTTTAAACGTTCACATCTACTTTCAATGTATACATCATTTTTCTTCTTTCTTCTTAATCATGGCTTTGTAGTAAATTCTCCCTTGCTTTACCAAATTTGCTTTATCACGACTGTCAGATTTGATGGGTGCTACTGGGTTACTCTTAGCTTTTTTCAATTCTTTTCAAACCAGCTTTTGTATTTCCTCCTTATAGTGCCCCCAAACTGAGCAGATGCTTGAATAAAAAAGGCACGTAGTATGTACTAATTCTTCATAAAATGTAAGGCTTGTATGGCTTGTATGGCTCGCAGACAACATCGGATCCACTGCCATATGAATCTCACCCCTCAGTTGTTCATTATTTAATGGATCCCATTTTATATGATGGCTGCTCTTTGAGCGGTAGCTATCTGGAACAGAGCTATCAGTATTACTATTCTGTATTTCATAATTCTGGGTTACCACCAGGGCATTATGTTGACTTTCAGAGCATTGCATTGCATGTAAGGTTTTAAATAAATGCCAGTGAGGGATGCTGATCGAGCAATAATAAATCGAACTAGATACGTTTATTGCCCTAAATGTAGGTTTAGCTGGAATATCACTACCACTTGCCCATTTAAGTCTCTTCTGCCTCTTTCTGCAAATCCTGTGGCCAGGTCTTGTGTGTGACCATAACATGTTCTTGTAGTGGGAGCCGAAGACCTCGGAATATCCCAGATTCTCAACTTCTAATATATCCTCCCGATATTTCTGTTGTTCTAAGTGGGCATTGAGGTCACCAAATACCCAGCTGACAACACAGTGTCCAACCAGTACGATAGTGAAGCAATTGCCGTAGCAGTGTAAGTAGCACCAAAAGACCAAATATAAACATTAAGAAAAATACTGGGAGGCTCATTTTCAGTATCTGTACATCCAGACATGTTGGATCAATTACCACTACTCTGGCATTAATGTCAATTCTAATCCAGACTAAGAGTCCACCTTTAGGTCTTCCACAGTTAGCCTTTAAAGCTGGGATGGAATATTTACCATATCCGGGCCTTGCATGTGTCTCATCTGTCCAAGTTTCCTGTAGGCTTATGGTGTGAAAATCATCCAAGAATAAGAGCCAATTAGGATCTTCTAATTTAGTTTGAATACCAGCTATAGTCCAAGCGAGAAATGTTAAGGGGGAATCATTTGCCTCAGGATCTGCAAGTAGAACTCAGGCAGTCTGGGAGATCGGCTATTGGGAGACATAGCATGAAGGAAAAGGTGATCATTCTGATGTAACTCTATAGCTTATTTCCTTATTGCCTTGCTGCTGTCCTGAGAGTGGGCCCTGAGTCAGAGGATTAATACTTCTGATCCGTATGGAAGAGGAAGTAGGGTGTAGAGTTCTAAAATCCAAAAATAGATAACTCTTCTGCAATTTTGCTTTGGAGTAGGAATTTGACAATATCAGAACGATTACCATCAGGATCTATAATTTGTGTGGCTTTTCTGATATATGTTCTAACCACAGATAAACAACCCCTCAGGTGTCTTAACCAATGGGTACATTTGTTTCTTAATGATTCCTTTGTTTCAAATTCACTACCAGTGAGTCTAGAGACCCCAGTTTAATACACTCTACTGAGGATATAGGATATACTATCTGTACTATTAATGCAACAAACTGATGAAAAATGTGTCTGTAAGTGCAAAGTTCCGTAATCATTTTGTCTTAAAAGTAGTGGTGGTCTAATTTCTAAATGAGTTCTCGTAGTACAAACTAAAGCACTGTTGACTTCTGGGCTTTTTTTTCCAAACACAGTCAACAAAGGTTTGATGCTCCTTCTGGTAGTATTACTGAAAATGCGGGTACTCTGATCTGTCACAACATCTTGGTGCTGGGTTATGTGTATTAAGAGCATAGTCCCTTTGTTCATAGCGGTTCCCTTATTCTGCGGAGAATACTGTTGTTTACTATTAAAACCTTTATGACCTGCATCAGCAATCAAGTCTCTCAGTTGAATTCCCTCACATAGAGACCTCTTTAGATCAAGCATCACTTCCTGAAAGTAGAGGAGACCTTCTTTGATCTCGTGAATATCCTTCTTCAAAAGGACACAACCACAATAAACCCTAAAATAAACACTATTGGAGTCAGAACCCAAGATTACAGCCCTTGCTGTTTGATTGTTCAGAGTTAAGGCTGGTACAGAATACGAGCATTGGGTGTGCATATGGGAAGATTGAGAGGTGGGCTCCTCACCAAAATTACCAGCACGGACCTTAAATGTATTAGAGCAAGACTGGATAGAACATAAATTACACCCTCTCCTCTAGTTACCCCGGCCTCAGGCTGTGATTGGGCCTTGTCATTATCTAATGGTTGGTCTGTTTGGGACAGCAGAAGGGCGAGGAATCATCTCTATTTAGCCACTACAATCGGCCACTTCTGCATAGCATTTCCTGCCCTCTTCCATTGGTGGTTGGGGGATCCCACATAACTCAGGGATTGATGATGAATAACAGAGGTTGTGTTTTTTTATAGATTTAAATGATGAAGTAGTCTGGATGCCAGTAGACTTGTCTTTATCTAATGTATTGGGATTTTGTTTACAGCCTTTTTTATTAGTTCTGGATAAAAGATTGTTATCCATTTCATCATTATCCAGATCAACTAAAAAAACTTTTATTTCATGAATCAATACGTTTGCATTCTCTTTTGCTGCCATCAACTTAGCTGTTTTTCCTCTCTTCCCATGTGGGGAAGTTGAGGTTATTGCCTTCCTTTTTGACATGTAAAGTTCTAACAAAAAATACAATACATTGACACTGAACTATTAAAGTGCAAATACAGTTAGGGAATAAAAAACACACTACCAGTATAAATATCACAGTACATAACACAATGAATTAATAAATAGTAGGTGTCAGGTGAGAGCGAGTTGAGACTATGCTCACGCCCCAAAATCTGTGCCAGCGTATTCAAAGCTTTAGAATTCAGAGCTGCTAAAGGAACCTCCGACTAGCTTGGATGGCTGTCTTAGTTTGTCTGCTTCCCTTTCAACCAAGCTCTATAGTCAATGGTCCATCTGAACCCTAGGTAACTTCAAATGCTACAAAAGGAAAGCAAGACTGGCTTAGAGGGCTGCCTTAGTCTGTCTCCCACCCATTTTACCAGCTCCAAGAGGGCGGGCCGATATTGCCATGATGTGCTGTAGCCAAAGGTAAAAGCAATTTAACCAAAGGCTGGATTGTTCAAGATCCCGACCAAGGTACAGCCCTGGAGGGTCATGTAGCAGCCACTTACAGCACAATTAAGGATATTAATATACAATACTACTGTACCTTGTTTGTTTAAATGATTGATGTGACAAAAAGGGTCGCACCTGAAGGTCCCCCTTCTGCCTTCAGCCCACTCAGCCTGGAACAGCGGTACCCTTGGAGCTGTGGGCTTTGCCGCAAGGGTCTCCAGGTGCAGCTTTTGTGTGCAGCATTTACGGCATCCCACAGGGGTAGGACTTCACAAAGTCATCCAGCAAGCGATGCAGAAACTCAAACAGCAGTGCCCTTGGACAAGCGGATTTAGCTGCAAAGGTCTCCTGACCCAGCTTTTGTGTGCAGGGTTTACAGCATCCCTCAGGAGCGGGGCTTCACAAAGGTGTCCAGCAAACCATGCAGCGCCTCAAACAGCAGCGCCTTTGGAGTGGCAGACTTCGCTGAAGGCTCTCCTGACCCAGCTTTTGTGTGCAGCGTTTACAACATCCCACAGGGGCTAGGGCTTCACAAAAGCCTCCAGCAAGCAATGAAGCGCCTCAAACAGAAGAGTGCTTGCAGCGGCTTTTGCTCTTTTCTCCCTCACTACTTCAAGACACGTAAGCGTGTGGTCTTCATCAAACTCGTCCTGTATGTGGCCTCAATGAACCTCTCCAGCCTGGCTTTTGTGGCTGTCACTCAGTGAAAATGGCTGTTGCCCATGTCTCTAATTTTCACTTGAATTGACTTGCCAGCAAACACAGGCTTGGTAGGTAATGAGAGGGCTGTCTGCGGCCCTTTCATTTGGTAATGTTCCATCACTTTGCGGATTGACTAAACACCCAAGCTTAAGGAAGGCAAACACATTAGTTTATCATACTCATGTTTTGGATTAGAAAGTAATGAAAAGAATCTGTGCTTAGGCCTCACCGTAGAAGAATGCAATCCCTGATGCGGTCTCCTGGAGAATGCTATCTCCACATAAAAAATAAATGATGCCAGTCTTATAAAAACTGGCTTAAATCTCACAAAAATGAGATGATATTAAGGGATAGCCGAGTTATGCTTAAAACTTTGATCTTCAAGAAGAGTAGTTTCTTCTGGAGACTAATAAGATATGTATACAATTCAAGTACAGCTGCTATGGTAAACCCAATTCAAGAGGAAGGGTGGGTTTGCACACCCAGTGAAATATTTAATAATGGCCTGCTTTTGACAATCCTGTGAATTGGAATGTATTATTAGGATCGGATAGAGTATTTACTAGAGAATAAATAAAACGTCTGAGAAAAAAAATAAACAAATTCAAGAGAAGCGGGTCACGATGGCATGTTAAATCTCGTACTGAAAAAGAATCCCACTATGTGGGCCGACATCTTATATAACTTATTCTGAGAGATAGTTAGGAGAAATATATAACCTCAGTCATGGTACAAGTCTCACATAAAATTGATTTACAAGAAAGGCGACAAGCTCAAGACACTGAGTTATCATCCAATTGCCTTATTGAACTTATCAAGCAAGATCATGGCCACATTACTTTTACAATATTTGGACGAGTGGCCTTCTCTAACGGAAGAATGAAAAACATGGCACTCTGGCTTTAGGCGTGGGTTGGTGGGCCCCACTAAATGGACTAGTGCTGGCTTTTTGCATGCCAGGGCAGTCATGAAGGGCAATAATAAACCTATATTCCTTGCATGCTTTGATTTTAGTGCGTCCTTTGAAACGGTCAACAGGCCAGTATTATGGGTAAAGTTTAAAAAAAGGGTTATTCCTCAGGGACATCTAAAACGAATTATTCTCTTTCATACAGAGACTAGAATTATGGTGAGCTTGAACAGGTTGGGCCAGGTCACAAGAGAAATAGAAACAACTACTGGATTCAGACAAGGGTGTTCCCTGGCGCAAACTCTCTTTAATCTGTACATATCTGATCTTGGGGATACATTTATGGCTTTCATATGCAGATGATATATTCTTATTGGCTTTTCTCAAATAGGCCTGCCTAGGAAACTCAATTGTTTTAAGCAATATGCAGAATTCAAAAGTTTGATGGTGAATGCCAGCAAATCTATGATCTTGTTTTTTTCAAATAGGAAAAATGTATGTAGTTTCCAATGGCATATGGGTCAGTCAATAGTGGAAAATGTACCCTCTTTAATCTATTTAGGCTATTTTGTATGTGTGACAAATAACAAAGTGTTCTGGGAGACAAGTAGCAAATCTTTGGGGGCACAAATGAAGGTAATGAATAAGACATACTGTTGTTTTTCTTACCACCCATCTATAAAATGAAGTTAATCCCAACTCTGTTTTACAGTTTGGAGCTGTCCCTGACTATGTGGGGGTTGGGTTACAGAGATTCGAAGGAGCGATCTGGAAACAAACTCTAGCCTCATTACATGGATGGCGGTAGGGATTTAACGTTTCCGGTAATGTATTACCGATAATGTTAAATCCCCATGTGGATCACGACCTGGCACACCGCTATTAGCGGCACCGCTAATTACGGTGCCACTAATAGCGGGCAGGCCGCGTGCGCGCGACCCTCCATCCCGTTAATGGGCCTTGTGCTGCTATTAGCACAGCATCACAAGGCCAGTGCACATGCTAATAGCGGCATGGTAAATCCACCCAAAACCGTTACCGCCATGGTGCAAATACCGGCATCGCGGACCACCCGTTAAGGGAAATGAGCAGTGTTCCCACCTGCCACAGGTGGACCAAATCAGCACAGGTGAAGGCAATGGAGACTGTGGCAGCTCAAAAGGAGCACACCACACCCCTTCCCACACCCCTCCCCACACCAAGATGGTTCCAATACTGGCAGCATTACATGGCCTGGAGGACCTCATTGCAGCGCAGCTGCTACAACAACAGGCAGCACAAAGGAGATGCAGGAGGAGGAGGAGGAGGAGGAGGGCAAGACAGGCACAGCAGGCACCACAATGGCATCTAATCATACCTCAGAGGCACCCACCAATACCCAGGATCAGAGCCAGTCCATTCAACCTGACCCCTGAGCAGATACACACCCTGTACCGTCTGGACAGGGCTCCCATCACCAGCATCGTGGACATGATCCACGACGACATTGCGAGCCTCATAGACATCAGAACTGCCATCCCCCCGCTACTGAAGGTGGTGAGTGTGCTCCACTTCCTGGCCACAGGCACCTATCAGCATACAGTGGGACAGATGCATGGCATCTCACAACCAGTATCCTCACGCACGCTAAACCAGATACTCGATGCACTCCTGAAGCATGCACCTGAACACATATCCATGCCACAGACTGCCCAGGAGATTGCAAACACAAAAGTTGGCTTCTATTCACTGGCAGGCATTCCAAGTTGCATCGGGGCCATCGACTGTACCCATGCGGAATTGGTGGTCCCACATCACAAGGAAGTAGTGTACCGAAACAGGAAGCAATTCTACTCTATCAATGTCCAAATGGTATGTGACGCCAACAAGATAATCACACATTGCTGTGCCAGATTCCCAGGATCAACACATGATTCCATGGTTCTGCGGAACTCAAGTATCCCACGCTACATGGAGCGACACACCGGACAACGTTCGTGGCTACTTGGAGAGTAGCAGGGCAAGCACATGGCAGCGTGATTTGGGGGGGGAGAGATACATACTCCAACTGGGTGTGAATGTGGGGGGGAGATACATACTCCAACTGGGTGTGAATGGGGGGGGATACATACTTCAACTGGGTGTTGACTGGCGTCCGTAGGGAAAATGGACATACAGATGTACACCAATGTCCTTCAGGGAAGGCCACGATGTACCTGAGAAGAATCCACATGCAATTTGAAGGTGCACGACTATGAGAACAATGCAGGCTGCAAAATATTACACATCCATCCCCATTGCACATCATGCCACGCCACATATTACACAAATCAGCAACATGGCGTCAAGATGGTAATACAGAATCAGCGCATCACAGCATCAATCCAGCAATGTACCCTTGAATGCATGCAAAGGGAACACCCCTAGACATAGCACTGAACCACACACCTATAGCACCACGGAAGTGATGCTTCACAGCATGGCAACATTGGTGTCAGAATGTCAGTACACAAGCAGTGTGCTACAAAATTTGCCTGGGCCAGGGACACCTGGACATGTCAAAATTACTGTTGTAGGCATTATTGTGCCATTTCTACTTGCAGGGTCGGCCACACACTTGCATGTTGCTGTCACACAGACCATCTGCATGTATGCTCTCATTTTAGCACTTGCCTCACAATGCTATGTCAATTTGTCAATTTGTGTGATGTGAAAAGGCCGCCCTTGAGGTGAACAGTAACAGGACCCCATTCATCCCCCCATACAGGTGATGAGGCCTATCCCCTGAAAACCTGGCTCCTCACACCTGTACGGAGACCACAGAACAGGCACGAGGAGGTAATCAATCGTGCACATACCCGTACCCGCATCGTGACCGAGCAGGCTTTTGGACTTTTGAAGTCACGTTGAATGTGCATTACCAGGTCTGGTGCTGCTCTCCTGTATGGACATGAGAAGGTGGCCAAGATCACCATGGCATGTGTCATGCTGCACAATATGTGTGACAGACGGAATGGCCCACTGCCCCCTGATATTGGAATTGAAGCACATGATGAGGATGATGATGTTGATGAGGACGGAGGTGAAGGGGATGCAGGTGTTGCAAGAGGGGATGGCCAGGAGGCACGTGCTGTGAGACAGCATCTGATCAGCCAATCAATCTGCGGAACATGTTTTCGTACTGATATGGGGAGGAATGCACTGGTGTATGTCTCAGAGCACGCAATGGACCCTGTCGCCAATGAAGTACACACACACACAATGAAGATGTCCAAGGCTGTGTTTTCATCAGAAACCAGTGTATTGACTAACATAAAGGTGAAGAAGTGCAAGCCCCACAACATCCCACCACCCTTCCCACCCCCCCAACAGACCCATAACACCCTTCCCACCACCCCCCACAACCGACCCATAACACCCTTCCCACCACCCCCCACAACAGACCCATAACACCCTTCCCACCATCCCCCACAACAGACCCATAACACCCTTCCCACCACCCCCCACAACAGACCCATAACACCCTTCCCACCACCCCCCACAACAGTCCCTCATGTCTCTGCCATTTTTGCTATGGCCAATGCACACCGAGGTATCCCCATCAACCCCCTAATTTCAATTGTCCTTGGAAGGATCTTGAGGGTTGCCAGACGTGCGCCTGGTGGTTCGCATCGAGCGCCTGAGGGGGCTTGTTTGTGTCGACCCGGAAGACGAGGATGGGGCAGACTGGCCTTGTTGGTGAAAGTGGCGGTCCATTGTGTCTGCCATGCGGACAAGCACCTCCCTAAGCCTTGCAATTTCATTGCATATCCTGTCCGTGTTGGCGTCCATGCGCTCAGTGGAGTGCCTCACCGTCTGGACAATGTTCTCACTGAGATTGGCAGCCTCAGCAACATGCTGGCCAACCAGCACGGTCAGCTCCTGTTGGCGCTGCAGGATGGTGGAAATTTGGAGGTCAGTGCTGGGCGACCGTGCACTGGATGCCGTGCCCTCAGATGGCTCCAATGCAACAGGTGATGGTAGCATGGGTGACATGATTGATGGGTTGGTGTCCTCAAAAGTCCCATCAGAACCAGGGGTCTGGGATGCCACTGCCTCTGGGCTTCCTGGGGGGCTTGGGGTGTGCATCTCCATGTGCTGGAGTAGGGTGTCCTCTGGATCGGACAGGGGGCCAGTGGCAGCTGCCTCACCAGCAGAGCTTGCCGCAGCTGATGGTGGGCCCTGGGTGTCTGGCATTGTTGACAGTGGGTTTGCCTCCGGTGGTGGGGCTACAGTTGGTGGTGCAGCTACTGCTGCACTGGCAGTGGCACTATGACGTAGGCTGCCACTCTTCAGGTGTGGCCTTCCCCCCTTCCCCCTGGATGTTGCAGGGGTATCCTCCGGCTCCTGTGCCCTTGGCCTCTTGGATGTAGGTGGTGCCTTTGATGCATCAGCGGCATCCTCCCCATCTGTATGTGAGCCTGTCAGGGACGAGAAGGGGGATGGCATTGGTTGCGTTTCAATATACTCAATGTAAATTACAGGAATGATGCAGTTGTGGCCATTGGGACTTAGCAGTTGTGGATGCAGGTGATGTGCCAGTTCAGTGCCTCATCCATGCATGGTTGAGTTTGGGACTTGTCTCTGGTGATGTGTGCATGTGTGTGTGTTTGGGTCTGACACTGACATGGTGATGGATGGATGCATGTGTGGATGTGTGTCCATGCATGAGTGGGGTCTGTGCTCACATATGGGGTTGACTGTACATTCACACCGCATCCTGTCATGTGTACACTCACCTCCATCGGAAGTGGTAGCCACGCCAACCTCCATGCTGCCTACTCCCTCAATGCTTTCGGTGGCAATCATGTTGGCGCCTGTCTCCTCCCATTCCTTCAGGCGTATTGGGGAGCCATCTCCACCGGCACTGGCAATGCGGTGGTTCTCCGCCAGGATGCCCCTCACCCGCAGCCTGAGGTCGTCCAACCTCTTCCTGCATTCGCGCACAGTGTGCGTGCTGCTGCCCACGGCACCGACTTTGACAGCCACCTCCTCCCAGATGGCTTTCTTCTTCAGCAAGGTAGTGCGGCGCATGTCATTGGCAAAGACTACCTCTGCATGCTCTGCAAGGGTCTGTGTCAACATGACCAGTTCCTCGTTAGTATACTTTTCCTTCCGTTGCCTGTCACAGGTTTTCTTCAAGGCCTTGGGCATGATGCAGGTGTCACGGATGATTTAACACAGCTCCCAACTCCAAAATGGTCCAGGGGGCAGAGGATGGCAATGGATTGTGTTTTTAAAGATGGCCGCCGTGCTCTTTCCCGTTCCGGTGCGATGACGCTATTTCCGGTTCCGCAATTTAACGGTCGATGCTAATAGCGGTGACCGCTAATAGCTGTGACCGCTAATAGCATGTAGAGTGAGGGCGGAGGTGCTATCAGCACTTTGGGCGGCCACGGTAAGGTGCTTTTGCGGCATGGCGGTAGGGTCATTTACCGGCATGGCCCTATGCGCGTGTCCGCTTACTCGTAATGGTACGCTATTGGCGGTCTCCTGTGAGGGCGGACACGCTAATAGCGCCATGCCGGTAAATCCCGTTTTTTACCGCCTACCGTGTAATGAGGCCCAAAGGTCTCCCAATCCCTGTACCAGTACCCTGCGTATGTGAATTGCAGGGCCCAAAATCACTCAAATCAATTTTTGGGTGAGGGTGTTACAACTAATAAGTAACATTTTGTTACCAAAATCATATTTGGCGGGGCACATAATTTCATTCATGAATATGGGAAAGGACCATCTAGATTGCATTAGCTCCAATATCGAGGAACTACTAGAAAACCCCCAAAGAACAAAAAATAAACTGTTTAACTATGATTGGGCCCAAATTAAATTAGAGAGGGCAAATGCCCTGTGTTAAAAGAGCTTGCTGTCATTCATAGGGAAAAGTACAATGTAAAGCCATTTATTTGTAAATGTCATGCCCCAAAACTTTGTGTACTGCTACTTTGTATTTTTTTAAACCTAAGCCGACCCCTATACATTATGGTGTCACAGATGTAAAGACACGACACACTCCAGACCAGGACTCTTTCCATTGGCCAGGGATGTGGCGCAAAATAAAAACATTTTCAAGTTTATTAATTTCATATTCTTCTTTGAGAAGGCAGCCAACCCGTCTCACATCCCACTTGACGAACACCCCAGTCGCAATGGAGCATGAACCAGGCCGGTGTGTAATAATGAAATATTTATGTATTTTTAAATTCGAACGAAAACTCAAACAGATTCAATATAGGGCAGCAATCACCAGCAAAATGATAGGATCCACTTAATTTAACTTTCTAATATCAGACACATCAATGCGAAAATGAATGAAAGCAAGATTACTTTTTGGTAATACTTTTAAATGGCACCACTGTTATGCATTCCCTCTGCTACACTCCCGCAAACACCTGTTAACCAAGTTTTGTGTGGATGGAGAGGAGTAGCAAGGAGTCAGATGTAATAGGCAAATCCGACGTACCAACCCTGAATGGGAGGCCAAAATCGGATTCAAAACCCTTGAAAATTAGCAAAATGGCACTCAGAAGTCACTGAATAGTTATTTTACATGTGTGGCTGAATGGATAAGACAGGAATTTGTGTGGCTGGGCTAAAGAAGCAAGGGAAGGCACTAAACAACATTCATACAGGAGAGAAAATCGACTTTGGGAAGGAAAACAGTGCAGCACAAATCACACGTGGCAGAATTGCAGTTTCTTAGTTTTCACGGGTTTAAAACAAGCAAACAACGGAATAAATTAGCTAAACTGAAATCGAAAATCGGTTTTACTGATGAGGTACAAAGGCACATCACAGGTATGAGACTGAACTGAAAAGGTGACTTGTTATGGGTGACAGTGTGGGATTCTTTATAGGAAAGTAAAATCGGATTTTAAAAGGGAAACTCTTTCACAGGCAAACTTGGTCTTGTTAACAGAATGGTTTGTTCTACTGCAACTATATTCTAGTAGCTAGGTTATTAAAGAAAGACACGGTATGCAAGGAGGTTAATTTGCAGGGTTAACCTATTCACGCCGCGTTCTTCCCTATATGAAATTAATGTATTTATTCAAAATAGTACTAAGGACTTACACAAAGGAGTGAAATTATTTGGAAAGAATTACGCTACACATAGAGACTAACACAGATTCTTCTACGGACAAAATACACAGAAGATTCTGACAATTTAAAGGTTACTAGGGTATTTGTAGGATTTTGATAGGGTCGGAGAGAATACAAGGTAACAGAGCAGTGTATGCAGCTTTTTGGATCTGGGGAAGGGTGATACTTACAAAATGCACTTGAGTTGGGTAGTTTGGACAGGTAACCACGACTCTGGACAACGGGACAAGGATCTGGTCACTGTGCAGTGGCTGGTCTTTCCTTTAAGGGAACAGCGGGGCAACTGGGTTCCGGTCACTATGGACAGTGGGGTGCATCAGCAATGCAAAGACAGGTCTCGTCACTGGATTCTCCTAAAGGGGTCAGTAGCCTTTCCTCCTTTCTCCCTGAATTATTGGGATTTTTGTAGGGTTTAGTTCTGGATAGTGGTTCTGCCTGGATAGGAGGTTCTGCCTGGATCTGGATCAGCTACATCTGGCCTGGCTCTGGAGTCTGGAGTCTTGCAGGGTGAATGTTGAATGTCTAGATCTCTAGATTTTGAATGTTGGATTTGTGAATGTTATATTTTGAATGGCCTGACTCTCTCTATGCTTCCTCTTTTTATAAGCACGATGACATCAGAGAATTTGTTTCTACATGAGTGGAAGTAACCTGGACATACCTGGACAATACGATAGGTCAGGCTGTGGATGTTGCTGCCTCCCTGCAAGTGGATTGGATCCAGGGAAATGACATCAGTTCTAGTGTGGGTGTTTTATGATGTGCTGTGTTTCACCACAGTTACTTTTGCCAAAAATCAGTTATGAAACAAAATGCTTATATTTCCAATTGTTATCCTCATGAAAATCAGATAGGCAAATCCCATATTTTACAAGGAATATGTCATTTTCAAACCCCAAGTCTCTGCAATGTTGCTTTGCCCTTCTGGCACTCTTTTGCAATTTCTATAGAAAACTTTTCACCTAAAATTCTACAAATGGCTACACATAAGCCTATCAGAGTCAGGCATATTTCCATCACATTTTACATCTTTGTCCTGTACGCTATGCCCAGAAATGCCCCTTTAATGCCGTTCATGTCCCCCACATGCTAGGAAGACCCACATCGTCTCATCTTGCTGATACAAAAATTACATTGAAAACCATCATAATTTCACATTACTGCTTATTCAAATTACTGAAATAAATGTCTTAATGTAAAAAGTCTTTTAATTCAAATGGGATGGCTTTGTTCCCAAATGTGGGCAGTCTTTCCAATCCCCCAGCCACATTTCTTTCCCTGGTCAACTTGCCCACGGGTTGTCATGACTCCTCCTTTGAAGTCTTTCAGTTTGAATGCAGGGGATTTCACACTTCTGAGGGAAACACATGGTTTGGAATCCCCCTCTGTTCTTTGGAGCATCTCTGCCATGCAGTCTGAGGCACCCTGTAATTATCACACTTGTCAGCCCAAAGAACAGGGTCCCTTCCCTGGCAGTATCCAATCACGGGGAGGTGAGACATTTGGCCTTTAAGCCAAACTGGTCTAACAGGAATGCCTGAGCTTCAGCCAGGCTGTTGAGGTTCTTTTTGTGAGGAAAAATAAAATATACAAAGTAAAATATACCTATAATTTTGCAGTTTTTCTTCCCAAAATATACAGCTGTGTTTCTGTGCCTTTTATGGTATTATTCCCATTTAGCTTTTACACTGTCATTTTCACTGCTTTACAAAACAGAATAACAGAGATTCATTTTTTTTCATGTTCATTTAACAAATGTGGTTTTCCTCGCATTTTCATTCTGAAGGCTTTCATAGCTCTGGTCAATTTCTATACCTGGCGATATGCTTGAGGAATGTGTTCTTTGAAACTGACACCAGGCAAAGGAGAGATAGAGCTTCCTTGAAGTGCTTTGCATGTGTTAATTTGTCTCCAAAGTGAAAGTTGCTGTGCGGCCTGAAATGAACTGCCTGCTTTTCACATACTTTATTTGACACACAAATGCTGTTCAGGGAGGAATGGCCCTCATTTGATGGTGTTCAACCTGAATATAGATGGACATGGCTGTGTTTTACTCAAACCAAGCTGGGTGATGTTTAAAGAGGAAAGTAGCACCAGTGCAAGGTCGTTTTAAACACAGAACATTTTATTGTACAGCTTTGAGTTTTTGCAAATCACAGTACTGCAGTGCTGAGCCATTCTGCCTTTGAATTCTTCTCTTTGGATTCACATGAAGAAAATCAATGCAGCCATTCACGGGGTGTCTATGTTCCATCTCGCCTTATATGTACTCACAGACACAGCGCAGCCATTATCTCTTTAACAGCTAAAGCACAATTTTGTAATGCAAGGGAATATGTGCTCAGCAGATACAGCACAGCAATTATCTTTGTAACCGCTAAAACGCAGTTTTGTGATGCAGGGGATTTCTGTTGGGCTGGTAAATGTTCCCCACAATGGGCCCTAGAGTGGAACTGTCTGAAGATAAAAAGCTATGTAGGTTTTGTAAGGAGGGAGCATCTGAATCAGTAAAGCACTAGTTATTTGATTGAGCCGGTATGAGGGATGTGACACATAAGCACTTTATTAAGGTCGGACTGTTAATTCACCTCTGGGAAGTGAATCTTTCTGAAACAGACTTTTAACATCAAATCAATTGTCCGTGTCTTTAATGTTAGGGAAGGCTCTAATGGAATTGTATTATGTTTTAAATAAGCAGAATGCAATTATATTAGGAACAATTCATTAGCATCCTGATTCCAATCGATATCGTTAAAAGCTGTTATATTTGATTTGGTCGTTTTATCGTTGTGGCAAGGAAGGTTGATGAATGCTCTATTAAGAAGTTGCTACTGTTTTATATTGATTATCGGCTTCATACATACAAGCAAGTATATGCACAATCGATTATGTATTTTAAAGGCGATTATTACCAGATCATTGATTTTACATACTAAAAGTATTCTACCAATGAAATGTATGATGCACAGATCTTTTTATAGTTGGATAACATTGCATAATTAATTATGCATGTTATGCAACCTAAATGTTTGTATTGTTGTAAGTTTATCATATGTTTATTCTTTTCCTTTATTCTTTTATTCGAATTGTTTAATATATTTGTTTTTGTGAAAGGTTTTTGATGTTAAAAACATTTCATAATAAAAATAAAATAAAGGCTGCAAAGAAAAGAAACGCTTTATAACTATACACTTGCTGCTGTTTATCAATGAAAAATGCCTTTTTTTCATCTTCATTTTGCCTCTCCCTAAAATGGGTAGTGGGTTTTACATCCATTGAGTTAACTGCTTCTCATTAGCAGGGCAATGTGAGAAACAAAGAAGTGTGGAAAAGTTACCAGCCAGGATGCTCAGGACACTTTATTGGGCGCAACATTCCTGAGAAGTCAGCAGCTTTGGAAAAGGTCCTGGACTGGCTTTGAGATGTCCCAGTGTTATGCTCTTTGGAGCCCTGTGGGGGACAAGCTGTGCTCTCTGTCCCAGTGGTCGGTACACCACTGATCAGAATCTATTGCCTTCTGGGAAATCTTTATCTTTTCTACCATGACCTCAATCTTCTCATGGAATCCCTCCCCTCCAAGGGACTCAACATAGCTATGGGTGAATTCATCCTCCCTTGTACGCCTTGCTACAACTGGTTCTGCTTGACTCCTTCCTCTCTAATTAGTCTCTCATGTCCCTTCACAGTCTACCCATGTCCATGAAACTCTCTTCACTTGAGCCTTCTGTCCTCATCCCTCCAATTCTAAATATCTCAATTGACCCTTCTCTTTCAGACTACTCCCCCTGAAACTTCACTATTTCAATCCATCATCTACCCTGCCTCCCTTCACCAACCCAGGTCACCGAACTTTCGTTTCAACCTGAGTCCCTACTAACCTACTTGGACCACATGAATTCCTCCCACCTTCTCATTTCCTGATGCATGATCCTTGGAAACAACATTTTGGGACTTTCGCCCGTTGACCAATTCTATCCTGCTCTCTCCTCCTGTTCCCCTTGCCCTGTCCCCAACCCTGGATCTTCTCAGTCATACTTCTTACAACAAAGCCATACCTTCACTCTTCTCTGCCTTTGACATGGCCAAATCCTGCTATTACACTTCTCTCTAATTTCCTCCCTCCAGTCTCACTCCTGCAAACATGCCACATTCCTCAGATCCATCATCGCCTCTGCTTGACCACTCTCCATCCCCTCCTTTCTCTCAACAGGTGTCTTTGCCTGTTTCTTCTCCTTTAAAACCCAGATGATTTGGGATACCCTCACCACTACCCCCTGCCTTATCCGTACTCCTTCTACACCCTCCCCTTCACCCTACTCGTCCATCGCCTCAAAGTTCTCACCTACCTCTTTGTTAGAACTGCCTACAACCCTACAGTCAACAACCCTCTCCTGTGCTCCACTGATCTATTTGCACCTCAAATTGTCAATGATTTTGTCCTTCTCAGCAACTCACATCTCTTCTCCGTCTTTATTCTCTCTCTCCTATGAGATCACAACCAACTGCTACAAAGTAACCACTGTGTTAACTCACATCTCTTCTCCGTCTTTATTCTCTCTCTCCTATGAGATCACAACCAACTGCTACAAAGTAACCACTGTGTTTGCTCTTCTAAATAAACCCACACCTGATCCCAGTAGCCCTGTGAATTACCAGACTATCTCTCTTTTCTCCCTCACTACTTCAAGATACTCTAGCGCGTGTTCTTCATCCAATTCATCTTGATCTGTCCTCAATGAACTTGTCCAGCCTGACTTTCACAGCTGTCACTGTGTGAAAATGGCTGCCACCCATGTCTCCAATATTCTCACTATTGCCTACCACTCCAAACTATCATCTATCGTAACCCTCCCTGTGTCCTTCATCACTGTTGACCACTTATCTCTCCTCTCTATTCTCACTTGCCTTGGCTTCCACGGCATGGTCCAAATCTAGATTGGCTCCTACCTTTCAATCATTTTCCATAATGTGGAATTGGGCAACGCCAGCTGACACTCCTCTTCCTGGTGCCGTTCCTCTAGGAGCTGTCCTTGTCCACCTCTTCTTTACTATATGCACCTGCTCATTGAACCAACATATCTCCTCATTTGCCTTTTCTTACCATCTCTTAACTGATGACACCTAGATCATTTTCCTTTCACTCCTCCTTTTCAGAGCTCTCATTCAAAATTACTGACTGCCTGATTGGTATATGACACTGGATGGCCCTCTTTGACAGTGACCTCAAACTCAAGAAGTTCATATGATGGCCTCATTACGAGTTTGGCAGTGCAGTAGAAAAGTGGTGGTAATTCCGTGACCAACCCAATTTTTTTGGAAGTAACAGAATTTCTTGTTTTTACCCCACTGCAGTTTAGAGCAAAAGTGCAGGGTTTACCTCTGGCAGAAATCCACCCCTTTTCCTCCAAAAATCAGCAGAATTCTCCCAAAGTATCCGCAGAATCCAAAAATGGGGATTTACACCACCCTACCACCACTTGTAAATCTGCTGTAAATCCGCAGGACCAAGGTTTGGTAACAGTAATTGAGTTTGGCAGTATTTCTGTGGATTTACTGCTGAAATACTACTAAACTTGTATTTAGCCCCAGTACTGTACTGTGGCTGCCAGGCTGAACACCTTCAACATATGCAGAATAATTCCCATCTGAGATTCTTCTCCGCTAAGATTCTTATTTGCACCCTTGTCCTCAGCCACCTCGACTACTGCTCCAGCCTGTTTGAAGGCCTCCCTCTCTACTTCCACACTCGTCTGGCGTTTATTGTTAGGAAAGAATTATTTTCTTGGAAATTACCTTCTATTTATTTTTTAAAAAGACCCCACCTTTTTGTCTATGTCCTGGAACTGTGGCTAACCCTTGATAGATCTAAAGGCTTTTTAACTTCACTTACCTGTTCCACTTACTTTTTTTGTAGTCACTGGTAAGTCCCTAAGGCTACCAGTGTAGGGACACTCCCTTTCAAGTTTCTCTGTATATTAGTTTTGTAAAATACCACCTTAATGGATCCTTTGTATACCTTTTTTCTCCTTTTGTCTGGCAACATTAATGCTTAGGCGTAGTGAGACGCATTTTACTTATTTTTCCGGTGCGCTCCCATTTGACTGTATAATGCCGATTTGACTACCATATAACGGAAAATGGCTACTCCATGTGCTTTAAGTACTGTACTTTTGTCATCTTTCTTTTTGGCCGTCTTCTCAGGTTGAAAACACCCAAATAAAGGCGTGCACTTTCTCGGGTCTGGCATGGACTGCGAGGCAAAGTGTTTTGTGTGATGGAACTGGCTGAAACTGTGATTAGGGCCATTTGATTCCAATCAACGTTTCAACGTGGCCATGTCTGTTGCTGGGCAAGTGGGGTAAGTGCCTGTCCATGGTTGGACAGCCCTTACATGTTTGAATAGGGCATATCACGTCAACTCGACGGATGCAGCTGAATTTTGGATAAGAAGAGACGCCCTGCCACCATTATGTACTTTTTCTACTTGTGCTAAGAAGCCAAAGAAGAGAAGACTACGCTGGAGATCATGAAGGCCACTGCTATGGACAACCAGCATTGTCCAAGTCATCTACAAAGTCTCCTGCATCCAGGGAAGACCCTTGCATTACCATTCTGCCCTGTACTAATGCTATGACGTAGTTTCAGTTTCCTAGACAAGGAGACTCCTCTGAGCTACCCATTCACTGACCAGGCCTCTCTTCTGCAACGGTCCATACCCCAAGCTGGAGCTTCGGTCCCTGCAGATCCTTGACTTGTGGCTCTAGATCTCTGTTGCCTGTTGCTGTCCTACATTTAGAGAGGCTTGCTTGGAGCACATTCTTTGAAATTTACACAAACTGTGCCTTCTGAACCCTGACTTGGCTTTCCTTAATTACATGGGTGAAATTACAGCAGGGGACATGAGTGTGTGTCCTCCACAACTTTGGTGCCACACTAATATATCCCCCTCATTTATATGGAGGGGATGAGGGCACGCCACTTTGCCTAGTGCCCAGGCTCTCAGATCCAGCCTGGAGTGCTGGGCCATCATGTTCATGTCCCATGCCTCGGCCCTCACCCAGGTTGGCCTGACTAAAGTCAGAAGCCAGGGTGCTGGATTGGGTGGTGGCGGAGCCCACTGCAGCGGACTGCTGCTGGGCTGCCGCAGGTCCCGGAGCATGACACTATCTGGCTGAGCAGTGGCGCTTTTGCGACAGTAACCAGGACACTCTCCTACAGATCTTCCTGGTTTCTGTCTGCATGGAGCGTGCATGTGGCAGAACTAGGGTGAGAAGGCCAAGAAAGACAGAGCATCATGGCTTGCGCACTGCAAATGCAGGTACATTGTTTATGTGTATGTACATAAGCATGCATGTGTTGTGTGAATAGCGTGTGTGGGTGTGAGTGTGAAATGTATATGTGTGTTTTGTCTGTGTGAATGAATGAGAACGCATTGTTTGTTTGTATGCTCTGGTGCAGTCAGTGCGTGGAGAATGCAGTATGTGAATGTTATTTTGGTGGCTTCTGGGTGCACGTGTCAGAGACTGTCATACCTGGGTGTGACTGGGTGAATGGGTATGAATGGTGGTTATGCGTGTGTATGCAAGAGGTACTGGGGACTGAGGGGTCGCAGGAATGACCTTTTTTATGGGCAGTTATGGTAAAGCAAGCGTGATAATTGTCATTACATGGTTAGACTGGCATTCTGGTGCAGCCAGTCTTTAGCCATTATTACTTTGGCATAATGACACTTTATACTGGGAATCTCTGATAAAGCAAGCCTGATTCTTGCTATTATGTGGCTACACTGGAATTTTGGTACAGTCTGGCGAGCCATTCTTACTGTAGCACAACACTTTAATCTGTGAATCTGTGATAAAGCAAGCATAATACATGCTATTATGTGGCTATACTGGGATTGCATAGCAGCCAAGCTCACAGCAGCCTCCACCAAGGCTGAGGGGCTATCTGACGAACCAAAAACCAGCTCAGGCAGTAAATTGTCAACAGACGCAGACACCACAAATGGTGCCTGGGTATCACCCGCCATAGCCTCCAGGTTCTTTAAGATATTTAGCTGCATATCCTCAATTGCAGAGAGTTTTCCTAGAACAAGAGAAACCTTGATGTCTATCCCAGCGAGCCTCTCCATGTACTCATCAGATGTAGCCCCTACATGCCCATTGGGTGCTGTCCTAGCATCCAAACCTCTCACAAAACCCTCCAAGAATGTTATACGTGACATAATGTCATTAAAAGCTGTCTGTTGCCCCATTAGTACACCACTCGACTATCCTGGGTGTCTACCAGAGTCGATAAAGCTGAATTAAGACTAATGTGCAAATTAGCAAGTAGAGGTGTCACCAGACCTTGCGCCCCAACAGACTGATAATGCACACTTTGATCAGTCAAAAGATGAGGCTTGCGAACCATCCTTGGTCCTGTTGTCATAGGTTTAGGAGATCAGTGCAAAACTATAGACTCAATAATGGGATTGAGCTTGGTTTGACACAAATTTGGACACCTCCTTCTCTCCTCGGGAAGACCAATTGTATCTGTAATCCATCCTGATTTAGGCAAAGCACCATATGTGCTTTTATCGTCATCAGCCTTGGCTTTCTTGAGTAGAGGTGAGTGTAACACTTGTCCAGCCCCTTTGGTTACTTAACCCCCCAAAAGAGACACCCCCCATTGGGATTAGTGGACTGATCCCCTCGCACCCCACATCCCGAACATACACCAATTTTTGATCCTTCCAGAATACCAGAACTAGACAACCTCCTATGATTCCTTCTAGAGGATGACTCTTCCAAAATAGAAGCCAAATCCAGATCAATAATATCCTTCTATAGCTCCTTAGTTGCCATTGCTGCTATGTGAAATGAATCTTCCATGCAAAAATTCTCCCATTCCATAGCACATATTTCAACATTCGCCCACTACCAACCCACAAACCCGGCTTAACTGTAGATCCTTCAACCTCAAAGAATTTTGCAGTCTCAATAATGAATCATACCAAGATTTACCAAACATAAACACATTCGGTACTGAAGATGTAGATACGGGGGAAGAAACAGTTGATTCTCTCAGCAGACCACATCGACCTTTGCTCATAGACAAAAGCAGGAGATAGTTAGCACTGCTAGGGCCTGTGGCTTTTTTGATTGGGCCTGTGTATTGAGGAGTCGAGGCATGAAATCTCACCACCTGCCTAGAGACTAATATGGGGGGTGCTGACACACAATCACTTAAACACTGCACGTCTGTCAATTCCATCACGGCCCCATCCACAGGGGCAGTTTGCACAGTATGCTGTAATAAGTCCCTGTCTCCCCCCTCATATCCATTCATTGTTTGCAAATCGGATGAGGGTAGAACATCATCCCCCTGCTGCAATCACCACCTTGACCAAAGCCACTCCTAAGAAGTTGTGCCTTATTTACATAAGTACTTCTCTGGCAACTATAGATAAAAAAAATGGCAAAAGGGCCGCAATGGCTCAAAGGCACAATGCCTTCAGTCACCATCCGGCACCCCAATAAGAATTACTCTTTTCAAAAAATAACAATTAACTTAAAACAGTAAGGCAGTAGCACAAGAAACCGTAATTTTTTCCTAGGACTATGGCCTATAGTAACACAGGGCCAGCGGAGACCAAATTACCAAAAGAGTCAGCACTTGTGTTCAAATATTATAATAAACAGGAACGGTTCAAAGGCAAAGAAAAAGACTGCAGTCACCGCACCGCTCGGAACACAGCAATTGAACTGCCTATAGGAACAAAGCATGCAACCGTAGCTGCTAGTTGCACAAAGAATACACTCCAATGCGGGTCAAAGGCCCAATGCCCGCAGTCCCCACCTGATGAGGAGGTATTAAGCAATTAATAGAGCAAACTCTACCCTAGTACTACGCAGCTTGCAAAGCTTCATTTCAAACACCTGCTGATTATAAGCAGTAGAGGACCCGGCACGGGTCAAAGGGCCTAGGCCCACAGTCCCCGGCCAGTTAGAAAGGGTCCAGTTGAATTTAAGTGTCAGGATCTTAAAGGAGATCTGGTACTTAATAGGCAACCAATTCAGTTTGTGTCTGGCTTCAGTGATGGAGTGCCGTCTAGGAAGACCCAGCACTGCTCTGACCACACCATTTTGTGTGAACTGTAGGGCGGAACAGCTAACTGTAGGGCGGCCAAGTTGGATTGAGCAGTGCCTGCTAAGAGACTGTTACAATAATCTAGCCTTGAGTTAATTATAGCCGAGGCTAGGATGAACATGTTGTTAACAGACAAGTGGACACAAGGAAGCTAGCTGCTTATTAATCCAACCACATGAAGAGTAAATCTTAGCTCAATGAGGTCTCGTTGTAAGCTCTGAGTCAATCGTGACACCCAGCGTTTTGACGCCCTGAGCCACGGAAATGGAAACATTAGAAATCAGAAAAGATACATATTCCAATGAGAGATTTTTCAGCATGTGGCTGGAAGCTGCAATGAGAATCTCAGTTTTGTCCGTAATGAGGGCCATAGAATTCTGGGTCATCCAGGAGTGAATGATTGGATAAATGGTATTGATGGCCTGAGAATCCAGGGAGTAAGTGCCCGAGAGTTCAAGGATGACCTCTGTGTGATCATCATAATTGGTATACTGGACACACAGATCATCAAGCAGCAAAAGAAGAAGAATATAAATGTTAAAAAGAGTAGGAGACAGTGAAGATCCCTGAGGGACCCCCCGTGTGAGAAGAGTGGGACAAGACGAGGCATCGTAAATTACAAGACGAGCATTACGTGGGCCCAGGAAGGGGACCAGCCATTGCGTGGTTAGATCGGTACAGCCTCCCTCAGGATTGCAGCCTGGATGCCAAGAGCTTGTGGTCGACCTAATCAAATGCGGCCGAAAGATTCAGCAGCATAAGAAGTGCTGGATGATCGCGAATGATAATGGATGCCATTTAGACTTTAAATCGAGCATGGCCGTCTCAGTGCTGTGTTGGGCACGATAGCCAGATTGACGAGGCCGGAGAATGGAATTTTCCTCGATAATTCTTTGCAGCTGGAGATATGCCACCCGATCCATCACCTTAAGTAAAAAAAGGGACGTTAGTGATAGGGTGGTAGTGCTTGGACTGGAGAAGATCGAGGTTGTCTTTTTAAGAAGCGTTGTGATCCATGCTTCTTTCAGATCAGTTGGTACCCGACCCTCCTGAAAGGACTGGGTGCTGAGCTTAGTCACCCACGGGCAGATGGTATCGAGGCACTCAACCAGTAATCTGGAGGGCAGGCATCACACTTGCATGTAGTCGGCTTCATGTCAAGAATAATCATGTTCATCTCAGCTACTGCACAGGGGATAAAAGCAAACGTCGGATTAAGAGTGGGTTGCAGAGGAGTAGAGGTGGAACAGGAAGAGGGCAGCAACGATGAGGCTGGTGAAGTCAGCTTGGAGATAAATTGCTCAGAGGTGAGACCTGTGCAAGATGGAGAGGGCACAGAAAAAGATGCTGGAGTCGGGGCAATATGAGCAACATTAGACATATATGAGGCAATTGACTCCAAATGAGAGGCAACTTTGGCCGTAAAGCCATTGTGGATAGTTTAACCATGCAGAGTCTTGCGGTACATTAGTATTGGTCTAGGTGTCACAATTAAAATCCTGAAGAATCGCCAACAGTTCCTTTGAGCTTGATTTAACAATCAGTTTATTATAATATGTAGACTTAGCAAGGATTACAGCAGCATTGAACTTTTTAACAGCACATTTATACTGGGCGAGAAGAACTGGCGACGGTTGCTTCCGCCAGGCGCGCTTTGCTGCTTGACTACGATGCCTCAGAGTAAGAATGACCTCATTAAACCACTGATGGGTCAGTGTTTCTGGCTTCATGTGCCTGGTAATAATAGAAGCGAGATTCTCTATGATAGAATCTCGGGTGGATTTCATATGAGCTGAAATGGCCGACAAACTATCATAGTTCTGCATATTGCCAAGTCTACTTTCCAGTGCATGTGAAAGTCTGTGAGGCGTGAGATTTTTAAAGGATCTGACAGTGATAGATTGTCTGGGGATATCATCAACTCTAGATGAAGTGACAGGCGACATGATGGAAAAAGTAAGCAGGGAGTTATCAGACCAGGGACACGTTAGCAAACGTTTGTGTGTAAGACACGAGAAAGCAGGGCTAAAGGTAGTCAAACTCCATGTGGAGTAAAAGCTGAAGTCTCATGTTACATTAGCAGGGAGGCAAAGCAGTCCTACAGCCCACTCCATGGTGTGAATGCTATTAAATGTCGATGTTGCAATATTGGCTCCTCCTCCAAAATCCTGGCATTTTGGTGCAGCCAGTCTAGCCATTCTTACTATATCATGCCATTTTATACTGGGGATCTATGATAAAAGCAAGCTGATATGTGCTAATCTGTGGCTAGACGAGCATTTATGTGCAACCAGTCTAGACATTCCTACTGTGGCATGACATCTTTAACTGAGCATCTATGATAAAGCAAGCATGGTACATGCTATTATGTGGCTGGACTGGCATTTTGGTGCATCTGCCTAGTCATTCTTACTTAGGCATGACATTTTATACTGGGCATCTATGATAAAGCAAACATTATATGTGCAATTTTGTGGTTATACTAACATTTTGGTGCAGCCAGTCTCGTACTTTATCACTGTCTGTCATGACATTTTGTACTGGACATCATCGATCAGCAACTCTTGGGGGAAAGAGTGTGCACTTCTCTTAAAGTGCTGGGTTGGAGGGACATCATCGGGCAATACTTCAAAGACCTTAGCATGGCAGCTCGCTTGTGGATTGTCAAAATGTTCTCCTTGCAAATTGGTATTATTACATTAAGCAATGTAATGTTGAAATTAATCCTGTTCAGAACATTGTCAAGGCATTCACTGACTCACTGCACACTGCATTGTTATTCTAGTTCAGTTTCTTCTTTGTAAGTATGAGTTTAAACAGTAGCTATTTTATGTTTTCTAGTGCTGCACTGTTCTCCAGGGGAGTGATTTTTTCATCGTATAATGGGGGTTCCTGTTATCCACATTTCACTTAAAGTTTGCAGCAGCATTTATTCTACATTTTGGCTCATTGTGTTAGAAAATGCATTTGAAATTGCTTTTATTAGATAATCTATGCTTGTGATCTGTGCTTTGAGTCACATTCAGAGAGCACACAACTGAGCACACCTCCAGCAATCTGCAAACATGTCCTGTTTAGCGGAATGTAATTAGAAATTCAGCTATATAAATACTTGTTTGTCAAGTATAGCTGAATTTCTACTGACATTCAGATAAACAGGGTGGGTTTGCTGTGTCTTTAGAATTAAACCCCAAATGCATTACATTGTTATAACTTTCATAAGACTGGAATATGTCTTTTATGCCAGTTTAATGAAAGTTAAAACAGAGCGTTAGCAAGGGACTTCTGTGGTCTAGAGGTTAAGTGTTATCCCTGACAGCCACACTACGCCCTTACACCACCCTGCCCTTTTCCTTCAGATGTCATGTCCCCCCAACATTTTCAGCAAAGTTACTCCATTGCTTACATATGACTTGAATCTGGCATGTCCTGGATCCCTTTTCTTTGTGAACTTCATTGTGGCTACTGCCTATGGTTTTTAAACCATCCTTCTGTAAGTCTGCTGTAACCTTTATGTAAATGGCGATAGGAACCATCACATAGCCAGATCCAATCCTGAGAACATCTTCAGCCACTGCATCCATGACCCCAGGACCCTGATTGATCAGACCAATGACACAAGTAAGTGCTGTGGTGAATCTAGACTATCCATCCCTTCTCCCCAGAGGGGAGCCAACCCCCTTGAGGCTAGGGAGGTGAGCACGCTCAGCAAGACCCTCCCTAGAGGTCTGGGCAATTGGGACCCCACTGGAGTCAATCCACTCTTGCGGACATGGACCCCATTCTGGTAAGGAACTCCCAATCCAGCGTACATTATCTGCCTACATGGGAATTGGAAAGATTGTTGTTACTTCTGTTTTGAATCCACCAAACAGTGACATTTCCCTAAACTCTTTGGCTTCAGGTAATGCTGAATCTCACCCGAACTGCACAGTCAGCACACCCCTTTAGTTTCGAATTACATACATAAGCCAAGAGAAACTTTGAATCAGAGAGAGAGAGAATGCTACAAGCCTCTGACAGCAAGACGCCGGACTTGTTTTTGTGGAGAAATGGAAACAGTATGGAATCTGAGGAAAGATTAAAACTTGCCATTCAGAACCTACAGAGAGGCTGAGGTCTGTAAAGCAAGACACTGATGAACTTTGTACAAAGAAATATAGAATGTGACACACTTTTAGACCTTTTTCTTGGGAAAGGAAACCAAGTGTTGGGCCACGCAGAAGCTAATGATCGAGAACATTGATCCTGCCTCCTTCTTTTTGTTAGGTATTCCTAAAGTGGTTGATTAACTTAGTTATTAGGATTTTGACTAATGACAATTTTCTTTTCGACCTAGGCGAGCACCCTTGCTTTTAGTTTATTAGGTAGGGAACTCCCTCATAGTGATAGGGCTGCATAGGCATTTAATTTCTATTTTGAATAAACACCCTTGAACCACTGCACTATTTAGTCTGACTCCTTCTTGTGGTTCACCAGTGTGCTCATTCACTCTGAGTACCCCAGGGCTAGTCAGTTTGAAAACCAAAGTGCAAGTATATTTACCACTTTTCATGTGCCTCTCCTCCATAGCGTTTTCATGGGTGCAAAGTCCCCTCTCTAGCAGTACCCTTTCCTGGATCGGTGATCCACAGTGCTGTTGAATTGGAAATGTACGCTAACTTTGCACCTTTACCTTCATCTACAAAGAGTTTTTTAAAAATAAATTATTTTCATAACGTTGGCTACAGCAAAAGCTTGTCCAGGTTATCTTTGAGACCTTCTACCCCGACAACCCCTTTCGGACATTTACATGCATCCTGAATTCCTTTAAGACTCTAGAACACATACCAAGCTAGGTCTGTGCTCTATGAAACACAAATACAAAAAATACAAATACACACCAGCCACAGATCTCCTAAGCCTGATTTGATGCTCAGCTGCTTACCCTGATTTATGATAATTTGGTTTATCCATATGTGAAAAGCCTTTGTTTATCAAATAGGTTGACCTCTCACAACCCTCCCCATGGTTTGTTCTTATTCTTAAAATCCCTCGTAACAGTCATAAACTTTGCCATCTGAATCCTCTCCTTTCTTCCCCAATGTGCTCCTTTTTCTAAGCACATACTCTAACTAGAATGGCTATCCATCTGCTACAACTACCTTTTTCAATGTCTCCTTGTTGTATACAGGTCCATTTACAACACTGCACAACTATCCGCCACCATCTGTCAACATATTCTCTGATCTGCCGCGATCCTCAACCTCTCTATCCACCAACCCTTGTATTAGCTCAAGTTTCTGCACCTATTCCCTCCTTACTCTGATCTAGCAGAAGTCATTGCCATCAAATCCATGCTTATAGTGGCAGCCTTCACGGTGTCCTTTAAAAAGAACATGCTCTCTCTTGAAGATGCTTGTTACACCTCTATTTCCAGCCCCTTAATGCAGGATATGCCACAACCCCTGCCCTGCACCCCTAATGTACTCTTTTATACTATATATAAACTATTTCAATGTGCAAATTGCACTGACTCCCTTGCCTCCCCGTCCCCTATGTACATAATGTATTAATTGTTTTCCCCCTCTCTGTACCACCACTCGATATTTCAACTTGTCCAATAAGTTAACCTATAATAATGTAAGGTGCCCTGTTACTATATCTACTCTGTGCAGGGGGGTTTTGTAAAAACTCTATTGTGCAATAATATACATACAGATATACCGTATCCCTTGTAAGCTCCTTCCATTAATATTGTGTGCTTTTATACATTAATTTTAAAGCACTGAGCATTGGTATGCTTTCCATTTATAAGGTGAGTGAATTCCAATGGCAGGGAGCCAGGATGGAGGGGAAATGGAAGCAAGAAGCAGCACAAGGTGGGTGGGGAACAGAGAGGCTTTGGTGGGCAAGTGATCGCAGGGCACATTTAGTGATAGCTAAGTAAGGGGCATCCAAGGGTAGATATAAATACCAGTAGAAGGATCTCAATTATTGACCGATAATGCATAGAGAGCCAGCCTGTATAGATGGGCTGTGTGAGGCTGGTTGAAGAGTGTGTGAGTGTCAATGTTGAGACCTTTGGTAAAGGGGAAAAGGAGTTATGGTGAAGGCCTACAAGGGGGTTGGAGTAGGAGTCAAGCATGCTGAGAACCACAGTGCAGATCAAGGTTCTAGATGAGAGAAAGGTGGGCCAATGCATGTAATGTGTATTAGATTAAGCCTGGTTTCCATGTCTCTGAAGATGATAGAATGCTGGAGTTAACGTCACTACGAAATAGCACCCCCATCTTGTGAGGCTTGTAGGACGTGTTGAGGAAGTGAAGTGGCAACGAAATTGGAAAGGGGAGACAGTTGGAATGTGGAGAGTTGGGAGGAAGATTATTTAGAAGATTAAAGGATTACAAAGTGA
Organism: Ambystoma mexicanum; assembly: GCF_040938575.1. Lineage (NCBI taxonomy): Eukaryota > Metazoa > Chordata > Amphibia > Caudata > Ambystomatidae > Ambystoma > Ambystoma mexicanum. The sequence continues at coordinate 890,954,792 of NC_090941.1, forward strand.
AGGACCATCCAGGAGATGCATGGCAGAGGCAGAGTTGGAGATGTAAATTGATAACTCTGGAGTAGATATATAAAAGGATATGGTATACATTGTAAAATAGGTGGTAGTAGAAGCAAAAGGAGGAAATGATTTAGGTGAGCGAGGAGGTTTCTAGTTTGAAGAGTCGGGTTGCAAGGATTGTTCCTTGGAGAGATGCAAAGATGCAAGGGTAGCAGAGGGGAGGCTTGTGTTCTAAGACATGGAGAAGCACCATATAGGGAGGAAAGAATTCCATATGAGAGTAGTTTGGAAAGAAGAGGGGGATAGTCAGCAGTGTCAAATGTGACAGAAGGTACGGTTTGGGGTGGTGAGGAGTAGTGAAGGAGTCAGAAATGTGGGTGAATGTTGTCTCAGAGAAACATATATTAGGAACCATAATTAAAGGTGATCCAATTGGAAAACATACATTACAGTACTTTGGAACAGTGTTGAAGGAGAGAAAAATTTGGATATTGCTGTTTGTTGTTGGGTGGTGTCAGTAGATGGATTTTGGCGGAGAGACAAGATGCATATTGCTTTGAAGCAGACGGGTAGGAACCCTGAGGCCAATGAAATGTTAAAGATGGGAGATAGATAAATACAGGCAAATAGTGCATGCAATGTGTTTTTAATGTTTAAGAGAAAGACAGGTGAATAGAAGGCAAGACTTGGTTTGAGTAGCGGTTTCAATTTCAAAAGGGTATTTGGAGGGAAGAAGCATAAGAGTGAGAGGGCTGAGGTGGTGGGTGGTGGGAATAACTGGGATTGAAGGGAGAATTTAGGAGAATTGTGTGGTTTACTTTGATCTTTGTAATTTCTGATCAGAATAAATGGTGAAGTCATTAGAATAGATAAAGGAGGCGATAGAGTGGGGATGGCATCTTGGCATTGATGGCAGTGGAAAATGTAGGAGGGTGTTAGAGCAGAGAAAGGATCAGTTTGGTGTAGCAGAAAAATATTGACTGGGGGATTTGCAGTACTGGTGGCCGGACAGACCTGGCCATGTGCAAGCCTTCCAGATTTCATTCCTACTAGCAGTGCTGCTTTCTGGACCACTATATTCTTCTGAGCAACTTTCCTGTTCTGCCTGTTAGTCCATAAACACCAGTCCCATCCTAACTTTGACTGACATTGCCTCCCCAACTGATGCAGATGAGGACCCTGTTTTACAGGTCTGTTCATGATCTGGCAACCATATAGGAGCAGTCACTATCTTCTCCAGCCTTGTGGCATGTAGTGTAGGTACCCAACTAATGGGGAGCAGACACTGGCTCTGGGAGTTGTGTGGCACTACATGCAAATTGTGTTGTACATACTATACATTCTATACATTAGCCATATTTGTTTTATATTTTACAAGCCATTCTGTGACACTTCAACTGTGGACTGAACACTCCCAGTTTATCTATACTAGACACTTTCTGACCCTAGGCATTCCTCTTAAGTCACACGATCTGTTGCTTACTGTTGATCCTGTCATCTGTTGGATGATCAGAGAAGGATGTCTGATTCTACCTTCTATTAAGGAGCTCCTTCTGCCTTTACCAGATCCAGGACTCCTGGCTATCTTTGAATCATCAACCCTCCACCACAGGATGGGATTTGCCAAATCTGAACATTTCTGAAGGTGTGTAGATAAACCACATACTGTTGTACTATTAGAAACGTCCTCCTTCCTGCATTCTCACAGGAATGCACAAAAAAGTAAAGAAATAAAACATCGCACTAGTGTCAAATGAGGTGGGACAGGTGGTGGCTGGAATCGTGTAAGCACTGTGATTTCATCAGTGAAGGTCAAAAGTGCTCCCTTGTTTTGAATACAATGAATGATGGAGTGGTGGTGTAGGAATTCTGTCATCTCGCCTGGAGAGGATTGTGTTGTTAGAACTGGTCACCCACAGCCTACTACTATCACATCCAAGCTTAAGGAAATAGCCTAGCAAACATTGACAGGACATAGTCTGACATAGAGGATGCTGAATCAGCTTTAGACTCCCTAATGTCCTTTGTAGACTGACCATGTCTCCAACATTTGCCTAAAGAACATTTCACCTTAGAGTTTGAGAGCATTTGGGGCATGAATGCAGAACAGCGTAATGGCCAGTTTACAAGGAGCTATTGTATGCAACATCTTATTCTCAAATATGGGTAGGCCTGTATTGAATTAGGGAATGGAGATTGGCTGGACACCTTTGAAGGTCAGAGGTACATCCTCTTCTTGGGACTCTGCCTTGAAGGGACAGAGAGGTTGTCCGACAGTTGGTCTAGTGATTCTAATCCCACTCAAGTATCAAGACTCATCCTTGGGATCAAACTTTGAGATCACATAATGCTAGAGCCGCTCTCACCCCAGGGCACATATTGACTTCAATATTCTCAGGATTATACACAGAGACATTTGTAACCAAAATATGTGTGATCCCAATCATGAGGGTGAAACAGGCACAGGTGAGATATATACTTCATTTAGATTTTGATGGTAATGTGAGCTGAGGGCGGGCTATACTGTTAAGAGGGGTGTGAATGTGAAACAGTGCCAACAGAAACAGCAATACAAGAAGATCCATGCAAGGTGTTATACAAATATATATATCTTAATTAAATACACCTATAAAAACCCATGAACAACAGTATCAAAAACCCACTCGTGTAAAAGAAGAGAGCAAAATGCAGAATGTAAAGATGCAAGCACTCCGGACATTTAGCAGGAAGGAGAAAGGAAATAAAATACCCCAATGTTCACAAAGGATAGGCCTCCTGGTGGAAAAGGTGCCCAAGGAGGCATAGCAAGTCTCTAGGGTCTCAACAAATAAACCATGAGGCCTGGGGCCTTCTCACAGTATCATAATCAGTTGCTGGCCATTCTGCCACATGGAACCTGGCTTCTCATCATTGTGCAAGTGTTTGAAGCCCATTTCAGATGTTGTAGGTCATGGTGATTCAAATGGGGTGCCAGCATAGAGTTGAGTGCAAAGAAAGTCTTGTTGCATTTTGATGCAGCAGCTTGCCTCTGAACTGGAAAACGCAATCTTCACCTCACTGGTAGATGGCTTTTGAGAGGACAGGGGCCCAAATGAAGTCCAGATTAATTCTTCTTGAATGTTGAAAATGAATCAAAAAGGGGGTGGGAGACAACCTTTTTTTTAGACAAAATGGCTCATGGGATTGGAAGAAAGCAAGCCTGCTTTTAAGGGGTGCAATCCCTGTCCTTTTGACAAGTGGTGTCTGCCTGGTTGCATCATACCCAAAGTGTTTTGTGCTACAGGAAGTGGAGTGAAGAATCCTTCCCCAACGATTCAGAGCACCCTATGACCACACTAACCCGCCTACATCTCAGACCTACAGCATCAAAGTCCCTTTTGAATGCAACAGACTTGTGTGAAGCTAGTCCGTTTGTTTGGGGTTAACCCTTAGATTCCCATTTCCAGGGCAGCTCCTTCTAAAGGGCTATGTTCCTGGCGATAGATATTACCTGACATCACAAAGGACCATAGGAGAGGCAGTTGTTCAGCCTATTTTTCTGCTGGCTGAGCAGTGACAGGCTATCTGACTAGAATAGCCATACTCCTTTCACGTCTGACTTGGGCTCACAGTGTTGATATGTGTATGATTAAAATCATAAGAATTATGTGTATTAAACACCTCCATACCCCAAACCCAGGTATGGCTTATGTTTGATGATTAAAATGCCACCAGCATGATAATTTATCTTGATTCGGTAGTTTTTGAACAGAGGTGGAAATTAATTTAAATGCATCCTATGTGCTGCAGTGACATGGCTGTCACAGTAGCTGTCAACAGGTGCATTTGACCTCAAATGATGCTCCGTGCCACTGAAGAGCAGGGGCTGCTGATCAGGAGACTGTGTCGCAATGCTTTTGGCAAGGAGATTAATGAAAGGGGGTCTGGTTTGCCGACCACCCTTTCTGAGATGGAATTGCCCACATCATTGTGTTCTTCAAAATAAAAAAGCAAGGATTCTGCACCCTGGCCATATGGCTATGTCTGACACAGAGCTAACAAATGTCAGGGTTTTTATAGGGGTTTACTCATTGGGGCTCATAGACAAAATTCAGTAAGATACAGCTAGTGGGTTACCTTACCAACAAGCTTCTTAACAGAACCTCCTTTAGCTTTGGAGTCATAGCTTTACAGCATTATGCAAAACATGTACAGTGTGCCCACCTTCTTTATTCAACCTCTGCTTTTAGCAGATCTTTACAATCCACATTAGGGGACCTCAACGGTTGACTAACAAGCAAGTGACTCTCGTTTTGCTTCTCAGATAGGGAACACCCCTCCTTTATTGGTCATGTCTCACGTGTCACTGGCTGTACCTGTGCCCCCATCAGAGACTATCATCATGGACACACAGCCTTATGGGCTCTTATTATTGTGCCAATCCATTATTTCACTGTAAGGTTCTCTTTACTTTACCGCTTTAGCTATGTCTGTGGTTCTGCACTGCCAGTGGCCCATGTACGTCCTGCGGAATATGGGAAATGAAATAGAGTCAGCTATGGCATTTCCCCTCTTTTGTGCTCTCTGCAAAATGGTCTCAACATTTCTTTTCCTGTTTCCTTAAAACGTGCTGTTTCTAACACTGTGTCTCTTTCAGACCTTTCCTCTCAACTCCTAAATAAACAATTTGTTTATTGTCCAAACAGCTCCATTTGTGTTAATGTTAATTCATACATTTTAGAATTTCTTTCACAGATAGTCAACTAGCGTTTTATTATGTATTGCATGCTCACTTGTTTCATCTTCTTCACTGCTCTCAACCACGATAACCTTTTCAATACTGTCTACCAACATATGATAGATAGATAGATAGATAGATAGATAGATAGATAGATAGATAGATAGATAGATAGATAGATAATTTATAATGCGCCTATACACAAGTGTTTCAAGGTGAAAGCTGGCAAGGAGGGAGAAAAACAGGGGTGAACAAGACACGTGATCTTACTAGACTATTATCATTTAGATTGTGCATGTGCGCAGACAAGAAGTGCAGGGGAGGGGAAGAGGGAGAAGTGCACCCCGCGGAGCAGTACCCTGGGTTAAGTGCAGAAAGGCAGAGCCTCCAAGGGGAACATCCCCAGGAAGTGCAAGGAAGGCCAGGTGGCAGTACAGGAGGGCCCGTCGGCAGGTGCTAGGGACTGGGCGGGGGGGGGGTGTCTTATATGACTCAGAGGACCACCAGGAAGGACCACCAGGCAGCCAGTCAACGTAACAGCAGGAGAAAGGCAGCGAGAAAAGGAAGGTGGGGAAAGGTTGGCAGGGGAGAGCTAGAGAGAAGGAAGAGGAGAAAAGAAAGGTCTTGAAGCATCCACTCCATATACAGGTGAAAAGTATTCTCAGGGCTTTAGTGAAAGCACCAGCAGGCAACAAAAGTGAGGAGGATAACAATTGTGGACATTAATGTAATTTACATTTAGAAATCAGCAAAATGTGCAACCTTGGTAGCATGTCAGACTATATCTCTTGTAGAGCCACTGTACAATGCAGTGTGTCGACACAACATCTGTATATACATCATTAAAAACTAAAAACTCTAGAAAGATGACAAGAAGCAAGCACCTCAAAGAGATAACAAAGGGGTAGTAGAAGAAAAGGTTTTAAAAAACACAAACAAAGGATAGGCTCCTTTAAGAAAATACGCAATTACATCAATGATATAAGACTAAGCCTGGTCAGTGTTTGATTTTGTAAACAACCATGTATGTGATTTTTTCTTTTCTCTGAACCTTCACATATGTTGCTCTGTGTAAGAAGTCCAATTACTAACATGAACCTCTAGAACTATGGACATAAGAGAATCTGGAACTCCATGGGATACCACTGATGGCATTATATACACTAACCCAGAACAAATGTGAAATCAATTTCTTGTGATACGTGAATTTTGTCAATTGTATTATGTTATATGCTTTTTTATATGAAGTAAAGGAAATAGTTTTGGGAAAATACAGGAACCTTGACATACAAATGATTAAAATACAGTTCTCTGTAATACCCACGAAAGTGTTTAGTTTGGTCTGTAAGAGTGAAGAAAATTGACAACTCTTGGATACTCCCTTGGCTGTGAGTAATTAGAGTCATGAATATGCTGGAGCAGGAGAAAGTTTGTGATTCCTATATTTCACAGTAGATGTACCCGTTATATAACAGACCCCTTGAAAATAAAAAATCAATGGGTATAACCTATTAGATACATGCATCTACATTGATCCATTGCAAGCCTCCAATACACCCGACAGCTTTCTCTGTCTGACTTAGCCTCCCTTCATTAACAGACACCATACATATATTCTGAGGTGAAGCTCTTGAATTCACCCCATCCCATATATGAATTTCAGGCGCCTCCCTCTTCTGATTCTTGCAATCAACATGTCCTTCTGCTGTCTAAGTCACATCACTGCTCCTGCACAACAATTTTTAAAATGATATTGAAATTTTAAAATCGGTAAGAAAAACTGCATTGAACCTAAGGTTGCATTGAGAAGTTCACCTTTCTGGCCTAGTTATGCTACTTAGCATTCTGTACCAGGGTGTCTGCAGCTTGACTATGATCAATTATTTTAATACCATAATCTTTGTGGGAACAAGAGAGTCCTCAATGATTAAAGGTCCAAATAATTTGAGTTTGTCTAAACAAGCTATTTTGAGGATGCTCCGATTGCTTAACTTCAGGTATCAGTTTAGGATTAACAGTTGTGAACACGTTGTGCTCCATTCTGAATCAGTTGCTGCTCTCGCAAGAGCCTCTCGCTCCCAATCATGTGGTACCCAATTCAGCAATGTCTTCTAAGCTGACTGGCCCCTGGGAATACATCCAATGTAATAAGTGATAGTAAACCCCTAGGATACCATTCCATGCCCCCTCAGGCCATATAACGATGTTACATCCCGACAGTCTTTTCCCATCATTTGGATTGAAAATACCATTCTCTACCCTGGACTCTATTTCAACAGAAAAACTGCTAGTTCATCACAAAATGGTAAGATTAAAACTTGCATATGCTGTTTCCTCCACTACATCACTGGTTTGGGAAAATCTGAAATTAGTCCATTCTGAGAAATATTTACAACATACTGCAATATTTGTTCTTAGAAGTCCTTGAGCTGATGGTGCTTTATGAAGATCTGTGGGTATAATTAGTGCACACATTTCAGCTGTGCCCTAATTATTGCAGAGCCACTGATCTCTAGTAGGGAATGTAAGCACCAATGTAAAAGGGATACCAGTGTGCAGCCTATGTGTATTTTGGGGCTGATGCGAGGCACTGATAAGAACCATCCCAAACCAAAGAAGGGGTAATTCGGGGTTCAGTAATTCACAGTGTAGTGTAGTGTAGGACTAACGATTAAGCTGACTAATAACAAATGGTGAGAGCAAATGCCTACAACTATGGAGAACAGAAGCTGACAAGAATGCTCTATGCTGATTACTTTGTGCTGACTGATAAAACTTCCATAGGCCTGCAGAGGGCCTTAGATGCTCTCAACCAGTACTTGAATAAAAATGGTCTATCAATGAACTCTGCTAAGACAAGTATTATTGTTCTGAGACCACAAAGGAGCAGATCAAAGTCTTCTTTCAACTGCTATGTTGATCACGAATGATTGAGGAAGACTACTCAGATTACAAATGTAGGTGTCCTTATTTGCAACAGCAGAAGTGACCAACCCCTACAGATGTCTTTGGAATCCAAGCTAAAGATTTTAACTGGCCAAGGAAGAAGGATAAAAAAAAAGTATGGTAGATTCTCCATCCTGCCAGTATTTTCCTTCTATAACCTGAAAGTGGACCACTCTTTGACATACAGAGCTGAAGGATTTCTGCTTACCCCTTGGAAAATATGTCCTACATTGGAGGGTGCCTATTGGAGAAAAAGCTTGAGGCTACCGAACCTAGTTTGAACTGCTTTGCTTAGGTATGAACTGGGGCTCATTTCATTACAAGCACGAGTAACATGGAAGACGCTGGCCCTTTATCAAAAGTGCATGCTTCTTCTTCCGGCAGTCCCATACCACATTTTGAAGGTCAAGCGACATAGAGCAGATGACATCTTAATGAAACAATGGTCTGACAGCTTCTGGCGTATCCTAGAGCATCTACAATCTGACTCTGAAGAATTAAGTGCCTTTCCATGAAAGGTGAAAATTAAGCTTTGGCAAGATTATTGGATCAAAACACAGGAGGAAATTCACATTGTCTCTTGAATGCCCTTAGAAATGAAACGAAGCTCTGGGGTGCCATTCCGAAGAACCTCACTAAGGCCCCCAATGGCTGGTATAGAAATCAGTTTCTATGTTTTGGGTTTGATTTATTTCCAATGAACCAACTATTACAAATTTATGGGAAATCCTCCACTGTGGGATGCAAATTCTGCTTGTCTACAGAGAAAACAATGACACTCAAACACGTCACTTTATGAACTAGACATATGAGTAAAGTAATCGAGGATTGCAAATCATTGGAGGTGGAGGACATTTTGACTTTTCTCCCCAAAGGAGATAACCTAACAGCTAACGTTTGTCTGTTGACATTTTTAAAGTAGGCATTTGAACTGATTAGTTAAACTAGTCTTTTGTTAAAGGATGTTCTTATCAACTAATTTCTTTTCTCTTTTCTTTTTTAATTCCCTTGATACTAAAACTGCCTCAGTTGTAAAGAGAAGGAAATGTATGATGTATGATAAAGGATTGAAATAAACTGTCAATAATTTAATAAAGAAATAAAAAATTCAAATAAAGAAATAACCTGACTAACACTAATCCAGTAACCACTATCCTTAACAAGCTAAACTATTAGTAATTAGAATGGGATTTAGGCCATAGCCCAGCTTCAGTCTATGGGTGCATGAAATAAATGCATGAATTAAACGTTGTTCTGCAGTGTGGTAGAGCGCAATGTGACAGGAAAATGCAGTTGCAAGAACAGCCCTTTTTAATGAAGATATATGCAAGGTGACGGAAGAGAAGAGAGGTTATAAGACAGAGAAGGAAGAAAAGAGGAGGAGGAAAAAAGATTGATTAAGAGAAGAAGGAACAGATGAATGAAAAAGAAGAAATTGAACGATTTGGGTATGCTGGCTTACATGGTGTTGAGTTGAGCTGTGCTGGGAGACTGCAGCCAGTTTCAGCGCAGAAAGGAGGGAGCCGTGCAAGGTCACGCTGGACGCTGTCAGGCAGATAGAAGGGAGAGACAGCCTGCACCCTGCCATGCAAAGTGATACTGATCCCTTGGTAAGAAGCGGAGTTGGCTGCTGAGTTGCAGTCTGTGGCAGTCTACTCTACAGTCTTTCTACAGTTTTTTCTGCACTTGAGGGTTGGACATAAAAACCCCTCCAAATCGCGGAGCGGCCGCGGAGTTGGCTGCTGAGTTGCAGTCTGTGGCAGTCCGTGTGCAGGAGGTGGCAGGAGCCCCTCAAACCATCATGGAACCAGGGCGATCCGACAATTCAATCTCGCCACCACCAGGAGGAGATGACGAGGAGGCTCGGTGGATGAGAAGTTCGAGCCAGAATTCAAGCCAGAACGTAAGGACAGCTCCTCTTCTGCGTCCATCGGTTGTCCATCAGTTGTGCGCCCCTTATGAAGATCAAAGAATCCACAAAAATCAAGACTTCTAAGCGACACTTCCTCAAAACGTTTTGATCTTGCCACACCTCTAAAACATCTAAATTCTGTATCTGGCAAGGAGGATTTACAAAGAACATTTGCGCCATCTATAACAACCCAGGGGCTACGTCCAAATGCCCCGAACCAAGAAGACATCTGCGGGGATGAAGCATGTCAATTTGGTTCTATGGGAGTAAAATCAGGAAAACCGACAACGGAGCAGGGAAAACCGCATGTTTTAAAGTTCCCAGTGCAGCCGACCGAAGGGCGGGCTGCGAGGGAATTTCTTGCGGATCCTCAACTCCGATTGCCTGACATAGACCAGGAGGGCTTAAACCAAATTGCCTCACGCACAGACCCTGAACTTACCTCGAGGTCGGGATCTCTGACGGCGGGGAAGGCGCTGGTAGGTCCGCGGCGCACCGACAAGAGTTTCCCGAGCTGCGTCGTGGACGCGCCGCCGGAGCGGATGCCAAGTGCCGCCGAAACGAGTGAGAGTGAGCACGACGGGGATCGGATGACGGAGGCGTCATCAGAACATAAGGAGGCCCGTGCAATGAAAATCACGGACAAAAGTGAGGCTCCACTTCCTCAAGGGGGTGGAGCCAAGGGCAAGTCAGCACCAAAGGAGGGAGAAAACAGAGAGCCCAATTGCGACCTACGGAATCCTCGCTCACTAGACTGAAATGAAACTTCTCCCATAGCTCAGCAATTAAAATTTAATTTCTCAAAAATAACAGCAAAAACTACTTACTCTGCAAAGCACAAACCAAAAAATCAGAATAAAAAGAAAAAACCATCGGGTAATACCCTGCAGCAAAAAAACAAAAATAACAAAAAAAATTCATCCAAAAAGATGCTGGCTAACGCTGCAATATGCAATTCGTGAAAAGAGTATTTTGCCAGTCAAGGCAAACGAAAATACGACGTTCTGCTCGAACTGACAGATGCAGAAATGTTGGATGCAACACTTGATGAGACCGGAGGCCCAAAAGCATCCAAGTTTCCATATACACCAAAAGAGAAGACAACAGATTCTGACGGTAATGAAAGCAACCAGGTAGATTGTCCACTGCCTTGCACCACTGGAGGACACCAAACAGGACCATTGGAAAGTCGGAGACCTGTACCAGCCAACCGGTCTCCAACAAATCTGTCTTCTCCCGTCCGAGAGAACCCAGTGACAGGCAGTACAAATGAGTCTCAGCGCCCTCCATCTACTCCTCAAACCAAGAAATGAAGCCAACAGTAAGGCCACAAAGGAAGGAGCGAAAAGGCCGCTTACTGAGAAGCAACCATTATTTCATCCCCCGTCTCCGATTAAAGCAAATTGCCAGAAGTCCTTTCCAACTGTCTCACTTGAATCAAAGTCCCTGGAACCCTTATCTAAAACATCTCCTTCTATCCAACCTGGTCGTGCTCATACTCCACCTCGAAGGAAGAGCACAGGGTTTGGTCAAACAGAGTAAGGTCCAAAGGAGACTTCACCAAGGAAGCGGGACCTGACAACATTGATGTCAGCATTGACTATTGCGTTCGCCCCATTCGGAAAGTTATATGAAGCAATAAACAACACTTTAAAGGATCAGACCACACTGATCGCCATGACTCACACCAAAATGACCTTTTCTCGAAGGCTACATCACTGCAAAAAAAAAAGTCGAAAGTGTAATATATGACAAAATCATAAGTGACCCCAAGTATCCAAAACTTAACAAACTCAACTTCCGCATCGCAGCCTATTGTAATAAAAGACTCAAGAGACAGCGCATCACAAACTGACCAAATTGTTGGAAAAGTAACAGAAATGAGAACGCAGACACAGTCATCGACAAACAACCTGCAAATAAAATCTGCTTCAATTTTGGGAAAAAAGCTTCCAAGTAACCAAAAACCAAAAGACAAAATTGATCCACCAAGACACTTCCTATTTAAAGGCGTGACAAAGAAAACACCCAAACCTTGCCTGAGAGAAATGGCTTTGAAGCCACCTCATTTGAAATTCCCAAATTATCCATTGAAATCGTCGACAAATACCACTTCCACTGACCCTGTCAATTCAAAGAAAGTAAGCAAAACATCTAACATCAAATCTACGACAGCAGGTTCTACGTCTCGACCCTCTGCTTGTCCGGCATGGGGGTCTATCCACTCCCCTCAAGGGGAACGCAGAGAGTTGGCACCAAAACCAAACACGGACACAAGTTCCATAAAATCTCCAATCCAGACATGCCATTTTGTCAGGTGCCCCTCAGAAGCCTTACAGACTCATTCTCCTGTCACAGTCGTCGACTTCCTACGAGACGAAATGATGATGAACATTTCCACCTATTCGTCTCCTGCAAGTGAAACTTCATTTTATACTGAGAAGCAAGACGGGGCAAGATCGCCCATAAGCCACAACAATGCAACTTCTCCAACGTCTAAAAAACAAAGGACGTTCAGTGAGCGAATAAAGGAGGGGCTCAGTTCAAATCAAAGATATCCTAGAGGACCAGACGCCATACAAAAAAAATTGGCGGCAATCAAAAGAAACTATGCAGATCTAAAATCACCAAAAGACAAGGAAAACCGTCGAAAGGAAGGTCCCATTCAGCAAAACAAACCTAGTTTCCCCACTGAGCCGAAAGAAGACTATCATCCTAAATTCGACATTCGAAACCAAAAAATGGTAAAACAACAAAGACTGGCTCTTGCGACAGTCTTCAAACTAGAACAGATCCCAGCAAACCTCGAAAAGATTACCCTAAATAGGGGTACAGTTCTGAAAATTCTGAAGCATGTCAAAAACTTCAAAGACCTTAAAACAAATGATCTGCTACTGGCAGAGCCCTACCATGAAGACAAAAAAGCAAAGGCATTCCTACACGCAAGTGCAGAAGCCAAAGGCAGACTGTCTAAAGAAGGCATGGAAGATCTCCTGAGAAAGGGGTACTTGATTTCTGAGATAAAAAGAGGGCAATCCGGAACGTATTCAGAGATCAAAAACTCCTTGCAACAACAGAAAAAAATTCATTACAGGTCTAAAACTGAGTTTAATGACCGGAACTGGTCATCGACCCAAAGAAGATACTCACCTCATCGATTGGACAAAGAGAAAAGACAAAAAATCGCGTCTCAACGATTAGGAAATCCAAAGAAAGAGACTCAAATAGAGCCAGAGAAAGACAAGAAGACCGAGTGCACACCAAGAAAAGGACTTTGTCATCCCCGGAAAAAAGGTCGGGGAGAAAATTGTCTGATAGAGTCGCAAATTCACCAGCATCCAAAATCAATCTATCAACTTTTGCACCAATCAAACATCTACTGGCATGGCTCCCGAAAAAATCCTTTGGGCAAACAAAGAAATAGCAACAAATTCCGTCTGCCATCAAGGCGGATTTCAACAAAGTAGAGGCGAGCTTAAAAGAACAAAGACCATTACACGACCTTCAGCCATGATTACTCAAAATGATGTCATGGAATACCAGGGGTTTTAACCACCCTACTAAACCTGGAGCAATAAACCTTTGGGTTTTTGACATTATCACTCTTCAAGAGACATGGCTTATCACCCCCTGACCATTGATGGCTTTAAAGTTGTAACTTCCCCGGCCAAGAAAGGTCGTCTGGGCCGTCCATCATCTGGGCTTCTTGTGGCAGTTAGATCTGGCTCAGGCCTCTCAATTCAGAAGAAGCTGGCGGCAACTCAATCCTATCTAGCAGTCTCAATAAAGTGGGATCAACTAGACAGGAAGAGTCAAACCTTAACCTCGCTTGTGATTACTGTTATTACAGTCTACTGGAACCCTCAAGCCATTTCGGACAGGCTTTTCATTGAATCCATTGAAGGAGAGATAGACAACATAATAACAACCCAAAACAGCCCACTAATAATTCTAAGTGGAGATCTAAATGCCTAATGCCCGATTGATCCCTCAAGAAGCACTTCATTGCGTCCGATAAGCCAGGTGGAATCTCGTGGACAGAAATGGGAATCACTTATGGCTTCAAGAAACCTTCGCAACATCGACCACTCACTCCCGCAGACGGTCTATGTCCCAACCTGGGAAAGGGGCGCCCAGGAAGGGACGATAGACTATATATATGTCTCAGAGGAGATGCTTCGACGAATTACATCTTTTGAGGTTTTAAGGGCTGAGGTGAGTGATCACAATATTCTGCAAATCGTATGGCCTACGGGAGGCGAAGGCAAAATGACAATGCCAGAAAAAATTGAATCAAACACCCAAGGAAATCGTCTAAGACTCACCGCCAACCGAATAGAGGAACTGTCCAGAAACTACAAAAGCCATTGCCTACGGGGAAACAACAAGTCTTTAAAATCTACTGACTATCAGCTCCTGTTGATCCCCTTCATGATCCCCAGAAAGCCAATCCAAAAGTTCACTCAACAACCACTGCACACCTATGATAAGGAATTAGTATCAAAACGTTCTATCCTGAGGAAGCTAAAGAAACTGGCAGCACAATCTATTTCAGAAGAACCTAGAAACCTCTACCTGAAGGAACAAAAAAAGTACAAATCTTGGCTATGCTTCCGTAGAATTTTTCTATATCAACAGGATTCTGAAGACATGCTTAGAAAATTGGCCAACAAAAATTCGGGAGCTTTCTGGCAACTAATAAGAAGCTTCGAAGAAGGAGCAACCGCAAAAGGTTTAAACAACGTTCCAGAAGAAGAATGGAAATCACACTACGCCAAAATTTTCCAAATCCCTAGCCTAATCACAGATGATCCAAAGACGGGTGCAGGCCAAATTGCGTGGGAAGATTTTTCGGGCAAAGACGACATCGTATTGGCAATTAAGCATCTGAAATCGTCCAGAGCTGCAGGGCCAGATGGAATAACCAATATCGATCTGAAAAACCATCCAGAGGAATGGGCAAACTTCATAGAGCAGATATTCAAAAACTGCAGCACTACAAGATCGATTCCAAATTCTTGGTGCACTGCAGTGATTGCTCCAATTTACAAAAAAGGAGACAGAACTGACCTGAGAAACTATCGTCCAATAGCACTCCTGGACACAATCGGGAAACTCTATGGATCATTTCTTCTAAGGAGCTTCCAAACATGGGCAAAAACAGCACCGTACAGAGACCCATTTCAAACAGGGTTTATGAAAAATTCGGGGACCACAGCGAATATCATGGCGCTAAGTACTATAAAAGCGAGATCCATGCAAAGACTTGGAAAGGTATATGTAGCCTTTATAGATCTAAGCCAAGCCTTCGATCAAATCGACAGGAATCTGCTTTGGTCAAAATTAAACAAATGGAAGTGCCCATCTAACATTCTTGACCCAATAAAGGCTTTCCACAATAAGACATCGATTAGGGTCAAGCTGGACCAAGCAGGAAGGCTTTCTGAAGAAATCTTGACCCTTAGAGGCGTGAAACAGGGTTGTCTATTGGCCCCAGCCCTATTCATTTCTTTTTTGGGCTGTATTCATTTCTTTTTTGGGCGACCTTAAAGATAATTCGGAAGCGATAAGATCTTTTCCTCCGAAAATTGGAACTACACCTGTGACTCGCCTATTATACACCGATGATATCATCCTCCTGGATCAAACCGAAATTGGTCTTCAAAGGCAACTTGACAACTTGGCCAATTACATATTGAATAACAACTTAGAAATTAACAAGGAAAAAACAAAAATATTGATATAAGGCCAGTCATCAAAGACGAACCTAAAATCCTTCAAATGGCACATCGAAAATTCCCCTGTTGAAGTGGTAAAATTCTTCAAATACTTGGGGGTGTGGCTGAACAATTCAAAAACAAAAGCTTCAATGCAACAGCACCTATGGGATAAGACCCGAAAACTAACAACACAGGCTAGAATAATCGATCGTAATTACGGGCGGTTCTCACTTCTCCCTGTTATCAAATTCTACAAGGGTAAAGTAATACCAAGTTTGACGCATGGTTGCGAGGCAATGCCTGCGATTCCTCCGGCGATTTGGCCTAAACTGGAAGCCTATTTTTGGCGCAAAGTCCTTCAACTCCCAAATTCAAGAGGTATTTCGATCATCAGAAGAGAACTGGGAACTCTCTCCTTAAAAGCAACAATTGAAGCTGGAGAAATGGCGCTTTTCAGAAAAATAATAATGCTGGACTCTCCACCGCTATACTCTGAAATCTCTGAAGGAAGGTGCAAGGCCATCTCCAGCTGGGCAGCCAAACAGCGAGCCTCTCTAGCCAATAACGGATGTACCGAAGAAGACCTAATTCAAAACCCCACGAGAATAAAACGTAAAATGGACAAACTGGATTGGATTGATACCCTAATATTGGCAGGAAAGAATAAACTCCTTCACGTGAACTTTGAACCAAAAAAACTGCATTCACCGAATGAAGTTCTGAAGAGATTTCCAGACAAGTTGTTAAGATCCATCTTCTTGCGCTCTCGCCTTAACTTACTGGCGACAAACGAAATAAGGGCCATTAGAGGTCAATCTCAAACAAATCTCTGTCGACTGTGTGGAACGGAGCGTGAGCCCGAAACAATAAAACATCTTCTTTTGCATTGCCCCGAAACAATAAAGTGGAGAAGAGCTTACTTGAGACCGCTGATCGACCCAAATTCCTTGTATGAAGAATAAGTCTGGTGGAATCGATTGATGAGTGGATCGAGGACAACTTGGGCTTTAGCAACTGCCAAAATACTAAAGAACGCCCTAGAGTCTTGTTTACACAAATCAGAGGGGACAGATAGTGCCAATCCCTGTTCATTGACAGGTCCAAGCTGAATGTGCAATCTACTCAGACTTCTAAGTCCAAGAGGGTAACTGCAAAGCTTAAATTTCAAACTTCAAGTCAAACTAAGCTTGGGAAGAAAGAATAGAAAAGACACTTTGACAGATTTGTTTGTCTCGCTTTTGCAAAATCACTGAATTGATGGAAGCAAAATAAATAAATAAATAAGTGCAAAATAAAGAGAAATATCTTATTAGAGATAACCTTGCCCTAATCAATGAAATGTCTAATTAGGCACAAAAAGGGAAAAACGATTTCTTCTTCATTCACTGGAGAACAAATGTATTTTCCTGTACAGCGATAGACACCTATTACAAAGGGGAGTTTGCCACACTTCAAAAGTAACTGTGTATCTGAAGCTTGTATATAAAAATGCGTGTGCTCTGCCAAGTTTGCTAAAAGAGAGGCCAGTTTCGCTGGGCGTGGAGGAGAGGTTTTTGCCTGGTGTGGAAGAAGCCAGGGGAATTGATGCTAAAATAAATGCAAATAAAAACGCACTGCATTGACAAGTTGTGAAAACAGTATTCTTTGCTAAGCTGAAATATGATTTTTCGTAGTGTTTTGCATGTATCTAATGAACGTGCATCGTGATATTGCTTTCTGGGTGGTTTTATTTTGGTCTGCAGAAAATGTATGAAGTGAATTGCAGAATCATAGAAGCTTGCATGGTTGGTTATTGTGTGATTTGTTGATTTTTGTGATGCATAAACTGCAAAAGCCTGGTGCACCTTTTTCTGTTAGTGGCAAAATTAGTGTTCCTGGTTCAGCACTAGGTTTGGTATAGCCTTAGCCAATGGTCTCATCTAAAGACAAAGGGCCTCATTACGACCCAGGCGGTAAGTTACCGCCTGGGTCGTACCTTTACCACCATGGCGTAAACTACGTTTACGCCATGGTGGTTGGCGGACTTACCGCCCCATTCTGAGTTTGGCGGGGCGGTAAGTCCCCAATCCCCATTTACCCTTCCCCATTCCCATTTTTGCCCCATAGGGCATAATGGGAGTGGGGAAGGCGTTAATTACGCCACCGTAAATTACGGTGGCGTAATTAGCTCCATGGTCCCTTAGCGCCTAAAACCTCCATGGCGCTAAGGGACCTCGTACTCAGGCGGTAAGGGTCGGCGATGTTTACGCCGCCGTAAACCCCTTACCGCCTGAGTCGTAATTAGGCCCAAAATCTTTAATATTGAGCTTTTTCCCCATGCTTTAGCAAACAATAAATCAGAGATACATTGTACACATTGTTGCATGCTCCTGCAGATTGTGGATGTGACCTAGAGATATCCAAATTCTTACATGTTTTGATGGAGAATGCGGGCAATCTGGCTAGGTGCAATTACTTGGCATGGCAATTTGTAGTGTGGTCATACTGTGTTAAACTGAGTACACTTTTAAATCCCTTTTTTCTTTTCTCTCTTTCTCTGCTGAATGAATTGATATCATATTATTCACGTGGTAGTGATCATTCTCGGGGTTGTGTTGTGACTTTGAATGTTTTCAATTACTATATTGGCTTTGTGTGAACATTAGTGCACTGCAAAGAGGATAGAGGTTGAGATTGATGACCTTTGCAACTACGCAGAGACACAGAGACAAAGCCATACGCACTGGCAACTTGGTCCTCTGACCCGTTCACAAGTTGGTGGGAGCGTATAAAATCGGAGATTGATTAGGAAGGTCCCGAGGAGCTGTTTACTTAGGGAAGTGTGTTGCAAACATGTCTTTTAAGACTCTTTCATTCAGATGATCGTAAAGGACAAATAGACTGTCTAATTTGCCTTCCAGTGAAGACATGGTTTAATCTACATAAATTAGATAAGCTGAGAGCAAAAGACTCTGAGATCATAGCAGAACTTCAGCGTGACTTGGCAACCATGCATGAGGAAATGTTACGGTTAGAAGAGAACCCAAAACAGGGTGAGCATTGTGCGCAGCTACAGGCCAAGAATGATGATGTAAATGCATAATTGGCACAGAAAGAAAGACAGCTGGCTGAGAGTGAATGAGAGGTCATACATTTCAAATGATTTTGGAAGGAGTTTGAAAGGATAGAGACATTGCCTTATCAGAAATGCAGGCACTCCACAAATGTGGTTGTCAGTCCTCTAGGGAATTACAGGCACTTGAGGATGAAATATTTAGACTGAAGGATGAAAATGATAAAAAGCTGGAAACAATTGATAATTTTAAAGTGCAGGTGACAGAAATGAGTGAGGCAATGGCTAATCTAAGAAAAAACAAACTCTGTGCTCTATGATGAAAAACAAGAGCTACATGTACAGTCTAGGTAAATTAGTCGACAGCAGCAGGGCATTACTTTCACTGAAGCTGGGTCAAGCCACAGTCTGGCAACTCTGCCAGCTGGTATTCACTCGACAAGATCTGGCTACACTCCCGTGTTCGAGGCTGAGTCTCATTACCCAAAGCAGAGAAGGGGGTGGGGGTCAAAAAAACACTCTGTGCAATGCACCGTGCAATGTACTAAAAATCAAGAAGAATATCAAAAGCTTGATACGACCATTAAATAATATTCAGGTGTAAGCATTGCAGAACATTTTGAATCTGGTATAATGCTTTTTGTAACTTAAAGCTTAGTTTTCGAGATTTGTTCACCTTACTATGGACCCTAGTTCTCCTAGCTTCATACAGAGTTTAGAAAATGTACCATGGGATGGCATTGAAAGAGAGATTAGAAACAATTCTCACTGTATTGCTTAATACAAGATGGAAAAAAGCAGCCTTTAGAATGACAGATCAGGCAGACGATTCTCTGTGCCAGTTCTTGCAAAACTTGAAAAAAGTGTTTCCAAGATACCGGAACTTTACCGGACCGCCTGACTACAGGTTTGCCAGTGGGGCACCTTAGCCTACCTCCCAGGTGCCCTAACGGCAATAAAAGCCCTCATTACCACCACTGGCATTGCCGGTGGCAGTAATGATGGCAAATCCCCTCATGGAGTCCTATGGGAGTCCATGAATGGGGATTTACACCACCCCGCCGGCACTCATAATCCGGTGGCAATGTCTCTTTGCATAGCAAGAAGCGAGGCAGGCCTAAAGACACTAAGCCTTTAAATAAGCAGCAATTCATCCTTCCTTTGCATGCCTGAGGAATGTGAGGACAGGTATTATGCCGCTGTTACAATTGAAAAGAAATGTAACACCTTTGAAATGGTGGACACAGGCGCGCAGGCAACCGTGATGTCAATTACATTATTGGACAGCATAAATGAAGGGAACCCACAAGATGTGCTGAAATTGAGACAGATTTAAGTCTCTGTGCATAATTTCAATGGGGAAGAACTAACAGTGGAGAGTGCCACTGAAGTTGACATAAAGGTAGCGAAGCATAGAATGAGACAGGAGGTGGT
Organism: Ambystoma mexicanum; assembly: GCF_040938575.1. Taxonomy (NCBI): domain Eukaryota; kingdom Metazoa; phylum Chordata; class Amphibia; order Caudata; family Ambystomatidae; genus Ambystoma; species Ambystoma mexicanum. The sequence goes on from NC_090941.1 coordinate 890,974,573, forward strand.
GGTAGCACCCACTGAAGAGACCCCATTCCTGTTAGGAACACATTCCATTCAGAGACTGTCAACCCACATTGATGGGGTACATGGGGTCTTGTCGTCTTTGACCAAAAAAACTGAAAGCCAATAAAGTAATGACCCAGAGTAGCAGCACAAATGAATGCCACACCATTGCTAGAACAGAGAGCGCAATGGAAGTGTATCTTCAGAATGGCTGTGTACCTAGTGTCACTGTCATTCCCATGTGGCAGGGTGAAATACAAGGAGAAAAAGAAAAGCAATCTTTAGAGGTTTACTTGGACCTCAGGAAAACACAGATAGATGAAAACACATTAGGTTTTTATCTAAGTGAGGATAACTGTAAACAAAATATTGCTATAGAGTCAGATCAGGAAAAATATATTTCAACAATTGCAGAAATACACATGAAAGAAGGTCAGGCCTGGATTCCTGTGCATGTGAATGGGCATACAAAAATGAGTGAAGCAATTTTGGCCTTAGAGCAGGAAAGAAGTTTCATTTATGAGAATGTGTTCAAACAAATGCATGACAGATAAGAGATGCCAAGTTCTAAAAAAATGTTTAAAAAACACATTTTTTGTCTAGATGGCTCTGTTATGGGACAGGAAATTGTGGGAAGATGCATGTTGAGGATCACAATAGGGTCCAAAAGCATTCATTACAATGTATGGATTGTAAGTGGAAACAAAGCCAAATTTGGTTTGGGAAATTACATCATGGACAGAATGTGTATGTTGTTAGATTCATTGAATCAAAAGGTTTGGTCTAGATTGGGTGGTGCAGCACCTACATTTGCGAACAGGAGCAAGCTTACCATTGTGCACAAATAATGTGTTATGCAATTGACCTACGAGTAAAGAAGGATGTTATCATTCTGGCTTTCATAAGGCAATTTACAATAGCATTGAAGTACAGGAGGGGACAACAGATGAAAGGGCCTGATGCATTTGGGTGTCTCAATTAATACACGAGACAGTAGGGGCTAGAATGGGAATATAAACCATAAGTAGAAATTGGGGATGGCCCCATCTGAATACTGGTGAATAACAAGGAATCCAAAGACATTCCCTTGGAAGAAGGTACAGCATTAGGGATGGCAGTGCAGGAATCACACTACACCGCTATTCTAAATAACTCAGTTATTGGACACATCCCTGAAAGCTGTTTCCCTGCTCAGGATGAGTCCTTAGGTTCTAAATCAAGGGGGATTTTCAGGATTCAGTCTTTAAACCCTTATGAATCAAATGATATGGTTTGTTGTCATCAGGCTGATTGCATCCTGTTTCAGGTGGTTGAATATGAAAAAGAAAAACAACTAATTGAATTCAGGCTGATGTGCCAAGATATTTGAGTGTGGCATCCCACCAAAGAGACACTGCCACACAACTAGAAGAAAGCACAGAAGTCCCTCCTTTAGAGGATTTCCCAGAATTCTCTGAAATGGTAGAGGAAAAAATTCGAGCTGCAGATGCTTGCACTAATGAAGAAGAAAGAGACCAATTGATAAAAATATTCATGGATTTCAAAGCGGTATTTGTCAAAGACGCTGATGATGGTGGGCACACTGATTTGCATGTTACTACACTGCCAGAAGGGTATGGCAAGGAGCCTGTATTTGTGCGAATATATAGGCTACCTTTGGCCTGTTTAGAATATTCAGCATAAATAATCAAAAACTTAGCATCCAGTGGAATCATTAGACCCATCCACAGTATTTCAAATACACCCATAGTACTTCAAATACACCCACAGTACTTCAAATACACCCATATTAGGTGTGCTAAAGCTGGTCAATGGCGTTTGTGTGTAGACTTGAGAAAAGTAAATAAGTGGGTACCTCTCTCAAGGTGGCCACTTCCATTTATTAATCAAGGCCTGGCACAGATTCAAGGGTCAAAAATATTTACTACTTTGGCTCTTACAGCACGGTACTGGTGTATGCCCCAGCCAAAGACATACACAATCAAATCTATATGCGTTTTTGCTTAACTGAATACAGTATGCATGGAATTGTACTCCTTTTGGGTTTATCAATAGTCGGAGTGAGTTTGGGATATTTCTGAGATGCAGCCGAGAGGGGGACTGTGATCTATGTGGATTATGTCCTGTTCAAGAATGAAGACATAAAAAGCCACTTCAATGAAATTAGACATGTACTCAGCCACTTGCAAAAAGCTGGGGCAAAGGAGTCATTACAGAAAGCGCAGCAGTGTAAAAGAAGGATGCTTTTCTTAGGACATGAAGTGATAGAGCAAGGGTTAAACCCACAAAAGAAAAAGGTTGAAACTATTCAGAAATTAACAGATCCCACCAAACTGAAGGGCATGCCTAGTTTGTTAGGGTTGACAAGTTACAACACAAAATGTATTGAAGATAATAAGAAATTACACTACCATTGACTGAATTGAAATGGGGAAAGGAACACTGTGAGGCAGTAGCCAAGTTGAACACATGTCTGATAAAAGCCACAATAGGGTTCACAGATCAGTGTATGTCAGCAGACTTACATCAAAAACATGATTCAAATAACAAGACCATTGCATATGCCAGCAAAACATTGTCACGGGTAGAAACAAAATGTAGTGAATTTGAAAAGGCACTGTTGACCATGGTCTGGGCACTGCAACATTTCCGCTCCATTATTCAGGGGCAGCAGGCAATTGTTGAAACAAATCAACAGCCCCTGCATTTTTTGCAGAGTAAAAGAATCAGATCTGGGAGCTTAGCTCAGACAAGAATCACATCATGGGCATTGCAGTGATTCCCAGTGGAGGTGAGATATGGACAAAACAAAAAGAGCCCAGTGGCCCAAGTTCTGGCAGACGTACATGACTGTGCAGAAGTGAGTGCTACAGATGACACAGAGTTAGAAAGTAATCTGGCTGAATATGAACAATCCCCACACAATGCTTTTAATGAAGAAATTTGCAAGTATCTCCCATCTGTGTATGTAGATGGATGTGCATATCACGTGGGGGGTGATTCTGTAAAAAAATTAATGGCAGGAATAGGGACTGTATAGGATAGAAGTAATGGTATCCCAAGAGTAAGCATGAGATTAGGTTCCAAAAACAGTGAAGTTGCAGAATTGGCTGCCATCTATAAGGGAATATAAACAGCAGCAGAAAATAAATGTAAATAAATAGTTTTAGATACTTATTCTGATTATGCCCAAAACTGTTTTGTTGAATATTTACTGGGGTTTAAATTGAGAGGAATGGTCACGTGTAACAAAATGTCACTCAAGCATGTAAAACTGATTCAAGACATTAATAATCTGGCTTCAGATAATTGTATGATCATTTACTGAAGAAAGATACAGGGCCATTTAAAAATACATGGGGAAGACACAAAGGGGAATGACAAAGCAGATCAGGTGGCTAAGATTGGTCCAATGATGGAGGAATTGGGTGAAATTCAGGTGGATGTAGTAACACAGTCCAAGACTCAGGGAGCAAGTGATCAGCCTTTGGCGCAATGGAGTTTTGATATCCCTGACTATGATTCGATCAACAAACTAAAAAAAAAACCCTGTTTTAGATCTGTTCTGCAATCATTTTTTAGATGAGGACTTTAAAGGGAGAGAAGAGTTGAGGTATTGTTAAAGAACAGAAAGAACATTTGATTACAAGATGGACTGATGGTTCTGGAGTCTGTGTCTAGCGAAATCCATTGGATGGTCCCTTTGTCATTTCGGAGTTGATGCGACATCATACCCATGATGCAATAACTGCAGGACACGGGGGTTCGCAGAAAACCTTGGAAATACTAAAGGCATATGCCTTTTGACCACATATGTCCCAATATGTGGAGCTTTATATTTGAGGATGTATAATGTGTGCACCAACTTCGCCTTCCTCTCCAAAACATAGAGTACCATTAAGGAAAAGAGGCCTGACACTGCCCTGGTCAGATTTGCTAATACATTTAATTGGCCCAGTCCAATGATCTGCACGGAAAAACAGATGTATGCTGACAGTGACATGTTTGATGTCCAAAGGGTTGGAGTGCATTCCAGCACCTGAATGCAGTGCGCATACAGTGTCTACCATGTCATTAAATCATACAATGTACATATTTGGCTTACCTGAAATGATAGAATCAGACCTTGGAAGTAATTTTACTAGTGCAGTGATGAATAAGATGTGGCAAATCTTGGGAGTGAAAAGGAAACAGCACATTTCCTATTGGGCATCTTCTTCTGGTGGTTTGGAATGTTGCAATAGATCAATCATTGACATTTTCAAATAGTTTGTAACTGAAACAGGGTCCACCTGGGATTTGCAACTCCCTTGGGTGCTAATGGCTATTAGGTCAACACCATTACATTCCACAAGCCCACATGAAATTATGACAGGCAGGAAAACAGTTTTGCCACAATATTTATTGTACAGGACGAATGAACAAGTCCTAGTAAATGCATCCACAATTCATAAATATGTTGAATATTTGAGAAAGCACTTGCAGCATGCATTTGCATTTGCACAGTGGAAATTGGAAAGAGCAGCTGATAGTACCAAATCACACTATGACAAGAAAACATCTGTGAGGGAATATGAAGTGGGCAACCAAGTGTTCAAATTCAATTTTGCAAAAGGCAAAAACAAGAATGCCACATTTCTGGCATCCTGACACCACCCTTACATAAGTGTGGACAAGGTTCCACCTGTTATCTACAGGATCATGTTGAAGGAAGTAGATCTAGCTGTGGTACAATTTGTCCACGTGACCAAATAAAGCAATTCCACCTGAAACATGAGGTTAAGAGGTTAGAACAGGCTGGAGAAACGATAGGGAGTGAAAAGTGCTGTTGTTCCATCAAAATCAAGGTGAGTAAAGCAATAGGGTAAATAGCTCATGCAGGGGTTGAAGGGATTGATTAGAGCATGTAACTATGTGCTTGGAAGTATGAGTGTGTGCCACGGACACCAATCCAGGGCCATCACTTTTATCCTCCAAAGGGTCCAAATGGACCCTGTCAGGCTCATACGAAAGTCCAAAGCACGTGCACCATACCGGGCGTGGCCATTAGAAGGCATTGAAAGGCATGTGCAGAAGTCTATGGGAGTGGTGAGGTGGGGCCACAAGGCGGAGCTAAAGGGGAGCGACTGCAGTCAGGCTATTTAAGCCAGCCACACCCACATGTAGAGGCTTCATGTTAGTCTGCTTCATGCAGCGTAACGCTTACCGCCGTTTGAAGCTCTTACCTGTTTCCAGCTCAGCACGCATTGCATCAGGGCCTGGACATCATCTTCAATGCGCGCATCTTACCTGAATCCAGCCATACCATCGTTCGCAGCACAATGCGCATCTTACCTGAATCCAGCCATACCATCGCTTGCAACACAGAGCTCATCTTATCTGTTTCTGCAAATCCATTGCCTGCAGCTCGTCTCATCCTCACCTGTCTGAGCGCACCGACGTGGGAGTCTTCTTCTCATCTAGCATCTTCATGGATCTTCCATCTACCAGCTGCTGATGGGTTCTCGGATCCCCACTCTCCATCATTCGGCATCATGCTATCCCTGCAAGAGAAAAGGAAAGCACAAGGTTAGAAACTGCATGAACATTTAACGCTTGGCCGCGCAATACCTAAGCCTTGCGTCTTACCTCGAAAACCAACTTACCCCCCAGTGGGGCCACTCCATTTCCCTTTTGGTACTGTGCAGGCCTGTTTCCAATACTGCGACGCAGCTGGGCCATCTTCACACCTATTGGGAAAAGGAAAGACATTATAAGAATTACAGGCAAGAATAATTGGAAAAGACATTACAAAATCTTACAGACTATAATCATTGTTACAAATACTTACTTCAAAAGGGGATTGGTCGCAGCCGGTCTGGGCCATCACGTATATGGACCAGTGAAGCAACTAGGTCTATCTACAGCGCCCCTGCTGAAGAGAAGCAGGACGGAGAGCTCATCTTTACAAAACAACAGGGAAAACGCATGCTCCTCTCATTCTGGCAAGAGAGGTTCGAGGGGGATCGCAATCCAACCGCAGCATTTTCACTGCCTCTTACCTTCTCTCAAGGGCATTGCCAGCAACCAGAGCAGTCCACACTACAGCAGCTGAGGATAAACCCGGATCCAGGGGAGTCAACTCCAGGGAGGGCCCCAACCGTGCCTCAACTTCCCTGCAGAGATCAGGTGAGCATAACAGTGTGGGGTGTGTAAATAAAAAAAAAGATAACAAATAAAAAGTGTAGGTTTATGAAAATTGTATTTCTAGGTTAATGCTGTATAGCATACAAGTTGGTTTCCAAGTAGTTGAAGAAGGGGGGGATGCAATTGTAAATGGTATGTTTCTATTATTTGTAATCCTCAGATTTGTTTCCAGAGAATTGAGAAAGGAGTTAAAAAAGAGGAATATTGTTTTGGTACTTAACCTGTCTGTTTCTCTTTTGATTTAAATTGCTAACTCGTTTCCTTCACCAGTGGCCCTGAAGGCAGGTGTCGACGGAGGAGGCCCTTAGAGGAGTCCACGGGACCCTAGTCTAGTGGACTAGAAAGGGGGAAGAGGATGGAGAAACTGGTGAGCGTAAATGAGGGCCCAGAAGTAGGGGATGGAAACAGACATACATTTTGGGAGAAAATGTGTGGAATGGACATAAGCCTATCTGGAAAAAGGTGCATTTTGCAAAACTGCCAGGACCAGCATTGGGCCATGTGAAGGATATGCCACCGTGGGTCTGAAGGAGTTCTCTGTTTCCAGCATTTCTTTGCAATTCTTTCCATTTATTTAACCTTTGTCTATCTTTGATCTGTGAACAATTATTGCATTATATTCCTAGGTATGGAATGTATTCCTAGGCATGGACATTTATTGCCATTTTTCCCTTGGCATTTATTGACTGTATGGACAATTTTTGCGCATTTTGAAATGTGTGGTAAATTCCCATTTTCATGTTTTAGTTTTTTAAAAAGACTTGGTTGTTTTGATGTTTAACAGACAATATATTTTATACATGAATAAATGATTTATTTTTCAGTTGTTAAGCTTGGTAAAAAGAGTAAAACATTTTCTTTTTTAAACCAATGTGCAAAAAGATATATAAAATGCATATTTACAGGTTTAATGCCATGAAAATGGGGGATTGGTCGATTATTTAGACAATTGGTACTAACTGTAAGTATAAAAAAGCCTATGCTTTCACACATTATCACCTTATGTGCCGAGGATTACATTGGTTGGTGGAAGTACAGCTAGGATGCATGTTTCTGGAAAGGGCCTTGTTTATTCAGGTCCTTACAGGAAAAAAGGGGGGAGATGTAGGTATAATTAGTGCACAAATGTCAATCGTGCACTAATTTCAACAGAGCCACTGATCTCAATAGCAAAGATAAGAACCTATGTAAAAGGGATACTAGTGTGCAGCCTAGGTGTATTGTCGGGCTGATGTGAGGCACTGATAAAAACCGTCCCAAATCAAAGATGGGGTAATTTTGGGGTTCAGTAATGTACAGTGTAGTGTAGGACTAACAATTACCCTGACAAACTCTAATCCACTTACCACTGAACTTAACAAACTAAACTATTCGTAAGTAGAATGGGATTTAAGCCATAGCCCAGCTGCAGGCAGGGGGTGCATGAACTTGCACATCACCGTTGGACTAGAGAAATAAATGCACAAATTAAAAGTTGTTCTGCAATGTGTCACAGCGCACTGAGACAAGAAAATGAAATTGCAAGAACAGCAATTTGTTTGTTCAGGAAACAACAGAGGAAATTAGAATGAAAATGTTGCATATGTCATTCGGGCCGGAAGAAAAGGTGTGTACGGATGTCACGGTGAGGAAAGAGAAGGTTTCTTGAAAGTTAATGGGGGTTGGCTAAAAGGGGAGGTTCTGATTGATGGGTGACTTAACGGCAATGGTTTCTGAAATAATATACTTTTGATATGAAGATATATGCAAGGGGGCTGGAAGAGAAGACAGAGAAGAAGAAAGGAGGAGAAAAAAGAATTGATTGAATGGGAGAAGAAGGAACCAACGAAAGAAAAAGAAGAAATTGGACGAGTTGGTTATGCTGGCTGACTGGGTGTTGAGCTGAGCTGTGCTGGGAGACTGTAACCGGTTTCAGTGCAGAAAGGAGGGGGACTGACAAGGTCCTAGCTGGACGCTGCCAGGCAGCTGGAAGGGAGAGACGGCCTGCGTCCTGCCATGCATACAAAGTGATACTGATCTCTTGGTAACAATGAGTGCCAAATAAAGAGAAAGATCTTATTAGAGATAACATTACCCTAATCAGTGAAATGTCAAATTAGGTACAAAAAGGGAAATCCATTTCTTCTTCATTCACTGGAGAACCAATGTATTTTCCTGTACGGAGAAAGCCACTTCCAAAGTAACAGTTATATTTCAAGGTTGTATATCAAAAAGTGTGTGCTCTGCCAAGTTTGCTAAAGGAGAGGCCAGTTTTGCTGGGTGTGGAGAAGAGTTTTTTGCCTGGTGTGGAAGAAGCCAGGGGAATAGATGCTAAAACAACTGCAAATATAAATGCACTGCATTGACAAGTTGTGAAAACAGTATTCTCTGCTAAGGTGGAATTAGATGTTTCCCAATGTTTTACACATATCTAATGAACGTGCATCATGAGTAATTATAAATCCCATTTCTGATAATATATATAAAAAATATTTCTCTGTGTTTTTTTGGTCCGCAGAAAATGAATAAAGTGTATTACAGAATCACAGAAGCTGCATACGATTGGTTCTTGTGTATTTTGTTTCTTTTTGTGTAATGCGTAGAGTGTGAAGCCCAGTGCATCTGGTTCTGTTAGTGGCAAACTTAGTGTTCTTGGTTTAGCACTAGGTCTGGTATAGCCCTAGCCAAGGGTCCAATCTAAAAAAAGGTTTCATTGTGAGTTTGTTCCACATTCTTTAGCAAACAAAGAATCAGAGATACATTGTGCAAATTGTTGCATGCTCCTGCAAATGGTGGAAGTGACCTATGATATGATATGATATGATGTGGCAGTTATAACGCACCTGTACACAAGTGTTTCTAGGCCTGACAAGGAGGGGGAAACTGACGGAGGACAAAACAATGATCTTACTAGGCCTTGTGTCATTCTGATTGCGCAAGCGCAGGGAAGGGGAAGGGAAGAAGTGCAAGGGAGGGTGGAGAAATGCAGAAATGCACTTAATCAAAGGTGCAGCCAGCGGGTGGCACAGTGCAGGTAGTCAGAAAGTTCAGCCAACAGGTGGCTCATAAGTGCAGAGAGAGGGATCTGTAGGGTAACGGAAACAGACCACAAGTGCTTGGGGCACCAAAAGGCTGTGCGAGGTGCAACTAGACAGGCAGGGACTAGGGCCCAAATGCAGAGGGTGGCCAGGTGACTGGTGAGTGGAACAGACGGGTCATCAGCAAGGGAGAAGAAGAGAGAAATGGGAAATGAAGAGGACGGTCTTGAGTTGCTTCCAGAACCAAAGATGCTTCTGCTGAAGTTTGAGATAGGCAGGGAGGCTGTTCCAGAGGTAGGCCCCAACTGAAGAAAGATATCTGCCCCCAACTCTCAGCTTGGAAAAGTAGCTGACCCTCAGAGAGTTGGAGGTGGATGAGCAGAGAGCTCAAGATGGGAGATACTTAGGAAGAGAGTGTTGGAGGTAGTGCAGTCCTAGGCCTCAGAAAGCCTTGTGGACAATGCAGAGGGTCTTGAACCTGATCCTTGCTACCACTGGGAGCCAACAAAGAGATTTCAGAGCTCGGGAGATAGCTCTGTGCCCTTATGTGCCCACGCTATCAATGTTAGGTTAGCTCTGCATACCGTCCTCTTCAGCCCCCAGCTCTGAAATAAACCTCCACCTCTAGCCAGGCCTATCAGCCCACAGTGCCACTACTGAGCATTGACCCACATCACGCATCAAGTACCCTCCAGTCTCCACCCACCTTATTATGCCCATTCTGTACACAGTACTAAGCTGCACCTGACCACTAGCCTACGCTACAAACTTATCTCGCTCTCTAAAATGCATACAGCCACCAATATATAAGTGCACCATGATCACCACACGTTTCACATTGCCACTACTATTTACTCTCATCAAAATCATTATCTGGCGCACCCCGACTAAACTTCAGTCGCACCCCAACATGACCCTTACCAAAAGCACAGATTCTAGGATCAGAGCAACACTGCTCCTACCAGCATTGAATAGCAACTTCTTATATGCCACTGTTAAGCCCACCACATTCCTACCTAAACTACACTGTGGGATGTCTTAACCCACTAATCCAAGCCCTGCAACATCACTGTGCATTGCTGGTAGCAGAAACATCATAATGGCTGCCGGAAAGCATGCTGCTCGCCAGAAATCACCAGAAAGTGCGCAGTGAAAACCTGAAAAATAGGCCACCATCTATTTTGTGCCTATGTCAGTGGTAACACAGGAGACCACTGCCAAAACCCATCATTTGGCTGCTCACAGAGCAAAATCATTGCAAAAGAAACAGAGCTGGTTTCAAAAATCAGTTTTTATTTGGTGTCAAATTCGTAGAAATCATGGCTTACAAAACACCCAAAAAGATCCAACCTCCTTGTTGCGTGGTCAACATCATTCTCCTGCAAGAATCTACATAAATATAAGGTCCACAGAAGTGTATCTATATCTGAACAAAGTATACTTTTGAGGATTGCTGGCTGGAAGAAATCTGTCAAAAATGGGTCTAATACCGTTACTCACCTTTACCAGAAGCCGGTGTTTTAAAACCATTTTGGGTAAAGTTGAACATGGGACTCAAACTATGCCAAAGAAAGACTTGCTAAGAGGTGGATACAATTTAAAACCATATTCTGTAAAGGCTTGAAGCAAGAAATTGTTTAAAGTATGTGTTAAAAATGTGTGTTATGTTATAAGGAAAGACAATTTTTAGACATTGGGTTAAGAGTTAAAGTTTCCCACACTGTGTTCAAATGAATTCCACACCTTCTCCCTGGACTAAGGAGACTTCCCCCTGCCCTTGGCTAAGAGATTGACAGGCTGGTGTCAAAAGGAACTGGGAGTAGCACCGTGGCCTGTTGCTCTCAGTGCAGACAAAGGAATCCTTGGGCTGAATAGAAAATGCTAATTCGGGTGTGACTGATAACAAACTGCTGGCAGGAAGGAGAGACATGTGACCTCTGAGTCAGCCCAAACCTTGGAGGCGGAGACAAACCATTGTGTGGATTCAGAAAGCACAGCAAATGTATGTTTTAGAAAAATGCTTATAAAATATTTTACCGAACTGACATAAATGTGAAACTTTGAGATTGTTAAAATGAAAAATGTGCTCACAGTTTAAGACTAAGCTGGACTCAGTGCGGTGTTCTAAGACCAAACCCCGGAATTATTCATATTGTAGCTACTGTGTTTATGCCAGGAACCGGAATAATTACAGAATTGTGCTCAGATGGGGTGTGCATGCATGTCTAAAAATTGGTGCAGAAATAATATTGAGAAACCCACCAAAAGTGCAAAAAGTGGTCATTTCTGAACCAAAGCTCTTAGGAAGATGAGAGTTGAACATAAATGTACCTTAGTTAATCTGTCATGTAAATTATGTAATATTAACACGTTGGGTATATTGTAAATATGTGTTTTCGGAAAAATAAGATATACTGTACAGAGACAAAGGGGAGTGTTTTCCCCCAAGCCATAAAGATGACACAGGATGACACGCTGATCCTTTCTCCAATCTGGGGACAGGGAATCCTCTAACCTATCAGATCCTTAGAGGGTTGGGCATTGTAGAATCAGCCTCCCCACCCACTTTGGAAATAAATAAATAGGGACTCCTGAGGACAGACAAGACACACACTTTTCCACTACTCAACTGATTTCTTGGTGAAGCACCCTGCAAGAAGACCAGATCCAGACAATATCCAGACAGAGACTCTAGAACCAAACTCTAGAACTTTGAAGCAGAGAGGCCTAACCCAAAAGCTGAACCCTTCTCAGAGGCCTCAGAATCCTTTGCAACCTGATTCTAACCCCTAAACTTCTACTGGGCCTAACCAAAATCCAACAGCCTGGCTGAGCTGTTCTGCTTCTAGCTAAGAACGTTGTGCTGGAACCCAGATCCAGACAGAGAGAGCAGAGCTGTATCCAGAACCCATCAGATCCAGTCCAAGAGACCGTGCAGACCACAGTGCAGTGCTGAGAGCAACACTGAGACCTGTCCGGTGGCAAGAGATAATCCCAGCTAAACCCTTGACCAGATCATTGACAGGGCCCATTCCATTCCAAAGCCGTAGGAGTGAGTATTTAGTCTAGAACTGTCCATATTCATCTCAGTTTAAAGTAACCTATTCCAACCATTTCAACCACCCAGAACTGCATTATAGAACCTCTTTTGTCTATCCTAAATTCTCCTCTCCTTCACATAATTCTTGATAAATTGCAGCGATAATCATATATGCGCTGATATTTTTTCAAGTGTCTTGACGCACAACAATCAGAGCGGAAGGCGCCCTGTTTCTGGTGGTTGTCCCGTTGGGTATCTTGTAGTTTCATAGCCCTTAGTATAAATCCATATTGATTCCTAATCTGTAAAGCGCAATCTGTCATTTTGAATCTTGACTTTATGTCTGAAAAATCTACCTTCACAAAAACCTCTGTAACCTTTGAACAGCACGTCCTAGAACCAAAATTTAACTGTCATTTTGAAGCTAACATCCTAAGCTTTCCTTATACTTTTTCCGCAATCGCGTTTCCCGCTTGCGGAAAAATTTGCCGCAAATTGCAATTTAGCTCAATTTCAACACATGTCAGAATAGCTGTTTCTTGTTTTCAACTGCTGAAATTTGTTTTCAATCTGATAATCATTCATAATCATTGCTAGTGTTGACCTGAACCAATCCAAAGTAACTCTCACTAGTGCTGAATCCCATTTAGCAAATTAAAGTAATTTTTAGCATTTTTCCCTTTCATTGCCAATCACATTCAAAAGCATTTTTGCCTGTTTTAAATCATACCTGTTCTCTCTAAGCTTGCTGGGGGGAAATGGGATTGAACTGCATTATTGATTGTACCCCTGAAACCTGTGTGCCCTCATTTCCATCTCTTCACATTGCATAGTGGGAGGAGTGAGTAGTCACAGGGGAAAGAGTGATCTTATTGTCTTTTGTGGAAATCATATCTAGTTTTATTTCTGTGTTGCATTTTTCCTGTCTTGCATTTCCTAGAACCCATACAAAGTATTCTCTGCTATCTTATTCTCCTATTTCTACTCCTAACTGATTAAAGAGATTGTTGATATTGTAATATTACCCATTGCTGATCACCGTTGATATTCATAAGTGTGCTATTCAGATATTCTATTCATAAAAGTGTGATATATATATTGTTCAATTCTTCAAATAAACCTTTCAATTTGCAAAACAAACCTACTTCTTGGCTCAGTGAGATCGGGGAGATTCAAAGAGAGGGGCGTTATATAAGGGTTCATCATCCAGATTTAAAGAACTTTGACATAAAAATATATAAATAAGGGCTTCCATTGGGCAACCCCTACTAGGCATTGACTTAGTTGGAGTGCTGGATTGAAGTCACTTACAACACACAGATGCTCTTAGGAATAAAAAGGTGACAGCTCCCACTCATATGACTGCCAAGAACACACCAAGTCATACTTCTGACTCATTGACCACTTGCCTTAGTTCTATGGACAGAAATCATAGACTCCGTACAAGGCTACCCTCACATCATCAGCCTGTACATAACAGAAACCTTAGCAAATCTGACCCTAAAAACCCAAGTAACCACCCCAAGGGACACCCTGCCACCAATCTCACACAACTCAGACATAACGAGAACCAAAAACAACTCACATCAGATAATATAACTGTCAAACCTATACAGACCATCAAAGGAGCCTTAATTAACGCAAGGTCACTTGTAGCTCATGCAATTGACATAGCCGACATCATATTATGCAACAACCTGGACTTCGTAGCAGTTACAGAATCCTGGCTGCACACTGCAGCGGGCCCCTCACTTCTACTAGCTATCCAAGACAATTATTCTATCATTAGAGTTGACAGACCTATCTCCAGAGGTGGAGGTATTGCCATCATCTTTAAAAACTCACTAGACACGAGAATAGCCTCGCCTCCTCCTTTCTCCTCATGTGAAATCCTCTCAACTAAACTCCAAACTTTGCACAATAATACCATTACAATCCATGGAGGATATAATGACATTGCTATCTGACAACATCAAAACCACCTCGCAAAACCTAATCCTAGGAGACTTCAACATAGGCTATAACAACCCTAATGACCTCCCATCATCCTCTCTAGCTAATGCCCTGGTCGAACATGGATTTATTCAAAAAATCACCCAACCTACTCATGAGAAAGGAAGGACCCTTGACTGGGTTGCGGACCTTAACTGCAACATTTCTATAAACGAAATCCTACCACTAACCTGGACGGACCACTACCTTATCTCCTTTGAGTTTAACACCGGCAAAATACCCAACAAACCCGGCCGAATAGCACCGCTGTGCCCTACAAGAAACAAACGCAATATTACTGCTGAGGCAATCATGCCTCTTGTAATCCCCACATTAAGTGCGCTCTTAAACACAAACGCCCCAACACTCTTGTAGACGCATATAACTCCTCTATGGCTGAAGCAATACACAAAGTCGCTCCTTTCAAAATGAGCAAAGGGAAACCAAGAGCCCATGTGAACTCATGGTTTACCCCTGAGCTGAAAGCGCTCTGAGCAGAAAAAAGAGAACTTGAAACCATCTGGAAACATACTCCCTCATCAGAGAACAAAACCAACCTAGCTACCATCACTACTAAATACAAAGAAGAGATTATCCGCAAAGCAAGATACCTACAACAATAGAATAAATCAAGCAGGCTCCAGCACTAAAGAACTCTTCATCATCCTGAGAGAAATGGAGACACCCAACCCACCCACTGAGTCATGCCTCAAAGACAAACTATGGTGCACGAGCATTCAAATTGCTCTCACCAACAAAATTGTTAGTTCACAGACTAAAATAGCCGACAAACAACGACTACTTACCAACTCTGCTTCTACTAAATCTTCTGAAGAACCACTCACCCCCACAGCCCCAAGGCTTCAAATTTGCAAATGTATCGATGCCTGAAGTACAAAAAATGATAGCTTCTCTGAAGCCCTGTAATTGCCAGGGTGATAGTTGCTTAGTACAGATCATCAAAGATGCAGCCAGAGACCTGTCCCGTTCATCACTTAATTAATCAATTCATCATTCTCAAGTGGCATAGTCCCCAGCAACCTAAAGGAATCTTGGGTACTTACACTTCTCACCACGGTCCCATTTTTGCTAAAATTCTTGGATAGGGTTGCATATCTGCAAATCCAAGACTACCTGGAGACTAACAAACTTCTGGGAACCCGACAATCTGGCTTTAGACCACAACATGTGACAGAAACTGCCCTTATTGACCTAAAAAGCCAGATTGACGATCTCAAAGACAAAGGTAGACTTGCTATCCTGCTACTCCTGGACTTGTCGGCGGCTTTTGATTTGGTCGATCACAAGGTACTTTGCGATCACCTTGCCTCAGCAACCCACTTTTCAAAGTCAGCAATCTCATGGATACAATCTTTCCTGAATAATAGGACCATGCAAGTCTTTTCGCCATCTGCAGCAGCTGACCTCATCCCAATCACCTGCGGTGTGCCCCAAGGCTCATGCTTCTCGCCAACTTTGTATAACATCTTTACAAAGCCTTTGTTTGACGAACTGGACCGTCTGGGTGTTACCTACACTAATTGTGCAGATGGCACCCAGATACTCCTTCCCCTTACAGGCATGTACGACACAGATGTACGTCGCGTGAACGAAATCTACACCATCATTCAAGCATGGTTGGCCGTCCATGGCCTGTGCTTGAATGATGATAAAACGGAACTACTCCTTTTAGGCTCACCAGCAAAGTTAAACAAATTAAGCCCCAACTACAACACGTTTAACATAGATGAGAATAACATCCCCACTGCCAAAGTAGTCAAAACACTTGGCTTCTACGTTGATGCTTCCTCCAACTTAAACAAGTGAATATGACCACCTCAGTTACTGCCTACACGGGCAAGCTGATAAGTGCCTGTAGACCCATGCTATCCACAGAAAGCTGTTTCATATTAGCCAGAGCTCTCATAGTGTCCAAACTGGATTATTGCAATGGACTCTACCTAGGCGTTAACAAGACTGTACTTAACAAACTCCAGATAATACAGAACACTGCTCTCAGAGCTGCACTCAACATACCAAGAAATGAGCATCTTTCTGCAATTAGAAAACATTGCAAATGGCTCTCCATAAAAGAAAAGATTGAACTCAAAACCTTATCTGTCACATTTAAAGCACTGAACCATACAGACCCTCCATACATCGCTGAAAAATTCACCTTGAGAACATCCACACACATTACAAGATCTTCGGACACCTCCTGCCTAGTGGTCCCTAGATACAACTTAAAAAGAGCTGGGGGATCCAGGTTCCTAGTTGTGGCCACCCAATTATGGAACTCTCTTCCTCCAAACATCAACTCCATCCAAGTATTTTCCAACTTCAGTAAACACGTCATCTCCTGGTTACTCAACAAGAATTGTTAACCATCTGACCTTACCATACCTACACATCCGCACTTGCTGTTTCTAAGTTCTCTTCAATCTAGTTATGTAGATAACCATTGTCCTGCCTACTCGTCTAGCCATGTATAACTCCCACCTTTGGCAACCTTCATCATTGCCTAGGTACCTTATTGCATATTTGTACCTTTCTGCTATACGTCTATAACTCCCATGTATGTACACTTGCCATTCTAACTGTATTTCCTCTGTATGTAACATTATACTAAAAGCGCCCAGATACCCCTGGGTCAGGCACACTATATAAATAAAATAAATAAACAAACAAACAAACGATCCCTGGTCTAGAGTCCAAGGAGAAGTCTTGCAGTCCTCTTCTGGATAAGTTGGAGAGAACGGAGAGTCGAGGCAGGAAGATTTAGAAGGAGGCTATTGCAGTAAGGTAGCCTTGAGAGGACCAGAGCTCTGGAGACAGTGAACTTCTGGGGGAAAGTGAGGATCGAAAGAATACATCTGAGGAGGTGCAGCTGATAGTTTCACTTCTTAGAGACATCGGAGATGTGAGGAGAGAAGGAGAGGCTGTAGTCGAAAATGACTCCAAGGTTCTTAGCCTCACAAGTAGGAGCAGGAAGAGGTCCCAGAGTGGGCGGCCAGAGAGAGAGAGGAAAGGAGGGAGCTGGTGTTCCGAGGATCTCTGTCTTACTGGCATTAAGGCAGAGATCATTGAGACACACCACTCCTGAATTGCAGAGAGACAGTCAGGAATAATAAAAAGAGTAGAGACGGCCAAGAGGAGCCTGACAGAGAGCTGGGTGTCATCTGAATAACACCGAAAGTTGAAGCAGAGTGCAGCAATGCGTTGCGCAAGAGGGGCCAGGTATTGGTTGAACAGTCAGAGAGAGAGGTTATGCCACTGGGGAACACCACAGGTAGAAAGAGAGATAGAAGAGAGGAAGGACCCTAGTTGGACCTGAGAGGGTCAGTCAGTGAGAATGGAGGTCAGCTAGGCCAGGGCCTGATCAGTGATACCCAGCTTATCACTGAGGCGCTTAAGCATGATGGCATGGTTGACCATGTCGAAAGCAGAAGAAACATTGAGGAGAATGAGGACAGAAGGAATGTTAGAATCAACGTTGGGGAGCAGGTATATCTGGTAGTTAACATTTATCACAGCCCTAAAGTAGAACATGCACAGAACACGTTGAAAGCATTGAACAAAATAGAGAACTCCATGAAGTTTTACACTAAATTGGCACTTTCATTAATGGGAAGGGCGGCGTTGTTGAAAATGGTAGTGCTCCCGGGGCTGCTTCATTATTTCACAAACGTCCCATACAATATACCCAGAGTCTTCTTTAGGACATTGAATACCATCTGCTCGAGTTTTCTATGGCATAATTCGAGGTGTAGAGTGTCGCTGGAGAAATTACAGAGACCATATGAACAAGGAGGGAAAAAAGTGCCAGACTTTGAGGGATATTTTGTGGTGTGCCAATTGCAGTTTGTCACGTACTGGCTATCGGATGAACAGACGCAAGATACAGAATTATTACAACCGGCGTGCACCCCATTCTTTCTGAAAGAGATGGTGTTGACTACGATAACAGGGGTCCCCAGGCCCCCTCTGTTACTGAAGCGAGGCATGAAACTGTGGCAAACAGCCTGCAGTTTTCTGGTGTGCTTGCTGGACATGTTCCAAGACCAAAGAAGGCAAGACACATTAGTAAATTGAGAGATCTAGCGTACATCTTGGCGAATCGCAGGATAGTGATGGAATGGAAAGCACATAAAGGCCCAGTCATAGGAGTGTGGTTGAGAGACCTCCAGAAATGGTCACTGGCAGAAACAGTGGTGTCGAAAGAAGCATCCCGTCTGGGACAAGAAGAACAAAATACAGATTTAACAGCCTGGAAACATGATACAGGAGTTGATGCCTCCTACACTGGAAGACACTCAGACTCAGGCACACACACCAACACAAACGGAGATATAGAGAAATGGAGTGAAGTTCAAGCAGTCTCTTACATATCTAGGTAGTTATAGCAAATGGAACAGGTGAGGGGCAGGGTGGAAGGAGGGATGTTGGGAGGTTAGAACAGACTAACAACGTGATGTATCAGTAGATGCTATTGACAAAGTCTGTATGTTACTTTGTTTGACAATCGATAAACATTTTTTTTTTAAAAAAAGGTTGAGAGCAGGTCTTCAGTGATGTTCAGGACAGCAGTTGCCATGCTTCTGACCACTCTGAAGGCAGATTGATGGTCATGGAGACAACCAGCAGATTCAGTATGAAGGTTAAGCTGGGAGATGGCCAGCTTTTCCAAGTGTTTGCCCAGAAAAGGAGTAATAGAGATCAGGCGATAGTTATCCGGAGAGGAAGGATCAGCATAGGGCTTTTTGAGGAGGGGGTGCACATGGGAGTGTTTCAGGGGGGAGGGGAAAGTTCCAGTGGCAAAAGACTCATTGCAGAAATCGGCCAGGGCTCGAGCAAGGGTGTCAATGTGGTCCTTGATGGTTCTGGAGGAACAGGGGAGAACCTATTTTAACAAGACTTTCATAGATCAGACTTGTCTAGAACCAGCATCGGGGTGAATAGGGGAAAGTAAGAGAAGGGAGGAGGAGAGGAGGCCACAGGCAGGCCAGGAGTGGAGAAAGAGGAGGAAGAGGAAGAGAGGGAGGGCAGGATGTCCTGAGTTTTTTAGATGAAATGAGAAGCTAAGGACGTGTAGAAGGACTGGAAGAGAACAGGAGAGGTAGAGACTGCAGCAGGGTTGGCTAGCTCCTTTCAGATTTTGAAGAGTTCGGCCGAGTTGTTAGATGCTGCAGAGGGCTTGGATGTGTGCTCTCTTCTTGGTGAGGACAGAGAGTCTGTATTGCCTTTGGAGCAACTGACAGACCAGTTTGTCAGAAAGTGCACCTGTAGCCCTAAACTTCCTCTCAGCCACCCTGCACTTGTGTTTGAGGGTGACAAAGTTAGAGTCATACCATGAGTTGCACTTGGATTTGGGCTTCACGCGGATCCTCATGAAAGGGGGTAGTACAAAATGAGTGTCAGAGATAGAAAGCTGAAGGTTAGAAAGGACTGTGTCAGGATGTGCATCAGCCAAAGGTGCAGAAGGAGGACAGAAAGTAGTGGCATAAGCCTCCACTGACACAAGGTTCATCGGTTGGATGACCGAGAAGGTAGGTGGCAATGCTGGAGTCGGTTTGGCCTGAGGTGTATAGGGAGAGAGATGGGAGGAAAGAAGTAAGTGGTCACTCCAGGAGAGAAGAGTGGTGAGAGGTTTGGAGAGGGGGAGGTCTGGGGAGATCAGAACATCCAGTGTGTGTCCTGCAGAGTGAGTCAGGCCAGAAGTAATAATAGAGAGACAGAGTGAGTCACAGAGGTTGCAAAAGAGTCCTGCAGAAGGACAAGAAGCATCCAAGAGGATGTTAAGGTCTCCATGGAGAGAAAGCTGAGAGGTAGAGGAGGGAGGAGGAGAGATCCGCCCACTTAGAGAGGAAGGAGGCTACCTGGCCAGGCAGCCAGTAGATAGTGGCCACAGTGAGCGAAAGGCCAGGAGAGAGAGAACCTGCAGACCAGGAATTCGAAGGAGGAGTAGTCCTGCGTAGGAATGATAGAAGCAGGGATCCACTCCAGGAACATCAAGGTTACACCTACACCTTGATTTTTGGTTCTGGGTGCAGAGAGAATCTTGTAGCCATCAGGAAGGAGAGTGTCAAAGTTTGTGACAGAGCTGTTCGTGAAGCACGTCTCGGTCAGGCCGAGAACATCCAGATCAATCTCTTCCAGGAGACGGCACATGTCAGAGGAGTGTTTGACAGCTGAGTGAGAGTTGAGAGTGGCAATGTGGAGCAGGTTGCCTCCTTTGAAAGACTTCCATGAAGGGGTTTAGGTCGTAGGCCCTGAGGAAGTGTTGAAGGTGCCCAAGGATGGGCAGAGGAGGAAGGAGGAGCGGGCAAGGTAGTCAAGGAAGAGGAAGCTATATATCATATCAAGAAAGAGGCAACAGGATGGCCAGAGAAGCAGCAGAGGCAGCCATAGAGGTGGCAGTGGAAGAAGCAGGCGGGGGAGATGGAGAGGGGAAAGAAGGGACAGCAGGAGAAGAAAGGAAGTTGATAAGGCGTGGGAAGCATCTATCGAAAAGGAGGTTAGTTAAGGGCCTTGGACCAAGACGGTGCCATTTTGGTAAACATTAATGATGGTCTTAGAGGAGTGGAAGGGGTCCAGGATGGCCTCCCCTCGGGTGCCACCATTAATGGGTGAAGAGGAAAATGGAGAAAGAACAGAGACCATATGGGAGGTCCATAGGCATGGAGAGGGAACGACAAAGAGGATGTCAAATTCTAGAGATATACACATTCTTACAGCTCCAACTACCGGGCTTGAGAGGGTACACTGTGTCTCATGATCCTGTGGCAAAGCCTGTTATAAATTAGAGTCCATATTTTTTTTGATTTTTACCAATTCCTGTTATTATATCAACACTATATCAGCGAGAACTGATTATTTCTCTGAGTTAATGGGCTCGATGGTGCTTCCACTAAACATATTGATTTGCCAGTGAGAATCTCGTATGGGCCCAAACCCGTAGTCCTGTTCACAATACCTCATATGCTGATCAAGACAAATGGTAGCACATCTGGCCACTTCAAACCAGACTCTGCATAAAGCTTAGAAACCTTACTTTTCGGGACCCAATGTTGCTTTTTTCACTACCCCTGCAGATTGTAGGTAATAGGAAGAAAGTAGGTTTGCTTAATATTCACAACCGTACAAAGTCATGTGACAGTTTCCCAGTGAATTTTGTTCCACAATCACTGTCAATACCCCAGAGTGGGGGATAAAGTCACATAAAAGAGCTTTGACTAAAGCCTGAAACATATCCATGAGGACATACTGAAACCCTGACATTCCTGGCAGCTGAATGAAGTCAAACTGGAGCTTTGCAAAGGGCGTCCAGGAGACAGGTGCTACTGCTCACCATGTACACGTTTAACCCCATTTAATGGTTGGCAGACTAGGCTCTGACTAGATAGATGTTCTGCAACTTGATAAAAACAATACCTTCGACTGTCCATTATTTTCGTAGCTGGGCCACTATCCCTCCTTTGCTAATGTTTGCGGTTCTATGGAGCAAATTGGTAGACATATGCAGATGGCGTTTTGGCACCACTAAACTTCCTGCATGAGAGTGCCACAATGTATCACTGTGGAGGGTACATTCTTCCATGCTCCATGCATTCTTTTTAGTATCTGAAACACTTTTCTGTATTTCTGCCAGGTCTGTGGTTGCATAATAAGGTGGCACAATTGACTGCACTTGTACCCGAGGTAACAATTGTTCTGATATGTGAATCAGGGCAGGAGCATCCTCCCAAATCTATCCCAGAGTGACATCATCTCTAGGCACCTGGTGTGCGGTGCATTTTACAATTGCTAATTCTTTAGGTGGCATTAGTGATTCCTGAAGGGCATTTGCATAGTATGCATTCTTATGGTAGTACCAACAACTGATATGAAACCCCTTCCTTTCCACAGCATCCCATAGTCAGGCTTCAAGAATCAGTAAAAATACTCGCTTGATTATCCTTTGTCAACGTGCTTGCCATGCCAATAAGCGCGTTATAAAAAAAAACAATTATAATAATAATTATGAGAATTCTGCTACCTGTGTGGTGAATTCTTCTATGTGTTTACATAGACATCTTTTTCAACATATGAAGTTGTTTTTCGAAAATAATTCGATCATGTTTTTTTTTATGGGGGGGTCCCCCATGCCCTTCGCTAGACCACACCCCCACCCCCTTCACCTGCTCGGCACCATAGCCTACTCTCCTATCGCAACATAAACATATATGTGTATAGGTAATTGGTCGATTTCGACCAAAAGTGCATGAACCAAGTGCACACTTTTCAAAAGACGCCTATGAAAAGATGATTCACAGTGGAACTTACATGAGCAAGTTGTCTGCTTTAAAGGACCGCATGTGCGATACAGTCTGCATGACCAGATTTTAATTCCCCTTTATCATTGCTTAAACAATGATCATCTACACAGTATTCTTCATCTGAGTTCTGCAATGGGATTCCAGGCTAATCTTTGCCTGGTTTAGTAAGTGTTGCTGTTACCGTCTTGGGGTTCAGAGGAGTTGCTAGGGTTCTTTGGGGGGCTATAACCCCAGGTCTTTTAGTTGTAGCCCAAGATAGAAGCTCAGGGGCTACAACTAAAATGCTAGTTAGCCCCAAATATTTTCCAGTCCTAGCAACACCCCTTTTGGGGTTTAGTGTCAAACGGACCTAGCAGCAGTGAGGCAGGATTCAGTGCCGATCATTGTGCAAGGGTCATGTTTGCTGAATATAGTAGGATTAATCCATTGTAGGTAAATCATGATGCAGACTCAGGTTTTGTTCTATTCAGTAACACTGTAAATAGATGTGCTACTGCCACGATAAGGGGTGAACAAACACCAACTTTTCGGAGGATTGTACAGCCAATAGAGAAGCAGCTAAAGACCTAAAGAAATAAGAACACTGCTGCGACCAGGTCTAGTGCTGGCCTATAATATTCAATGCCCCAATGCTTATCTCTGTCTTCATGCATACCATTGGGGTTCATTACATTATACAACAAAAGATTGTTCATATTCGGGCAAACCCAAGGGCTGGTCTTAGTTCTGTGAATGCCTTGTCTGACATTGTTGTACAATTCAATCCGACTGGTGTATAGAAATGTGCCATTTTCTTCAATGGACCAACATTTGCCAATATCCTGTTGCCCCTAAAGAATATCTAGTTTGGGTAATTGTTGTTGGTCAAGGATGTTTTAGAATAGCCTTAATAAGGGAATCAGTTAAGTTCTTAGCCAGTGATGAAAGGTTGTGTTCCAAATAATGCACATTTTTCCATACATAGCTGCAATTTCTGTTTGGATCCCTTATGCCCCTTTTCGGTCGGTGAAATTAGAAGAACCAGTGGGTATTCCTTACATGGCTCATATGAAGGCAACACAAGCAGTAAGTCGTCCATGTATTGAACCTGCACTGCACCACCTGGAAACTGAACATCACTCTGATCCTGTTTAAGTATTTGTGAGAAAAGGGTTGGGATTTTTGCCTACCCCTGGAGAATGAGTGTCCACTTATACTGGAGCCCAGTATTACTAAACTGCAAGATTTATTTAATATCTGATTGTCTGATAAGTCAACAATAACTGATGTATTTTAGAATCTGGTTTTAGAGTTGTCAACCTGATTTTACATTAAGACGAAGTTGTTATCTACGGCCTATATGCTACCAAAACTTCACTGTAATTAAGATTGTATTATATGACTTATCCCAGAGGATTTTAAAATGAAATGTCTAATGTTGATGTGTTTGGCTTTAAGTATATTACTAATAAATGAAATAAATGAAAATAAATCAACAACAGTGAATCATATAGCTCTAAGTGGAATGCATGGGAATATATTTGCTAGATTAGGAAGTGTGTGAAAGGTAGGCAAAACACTGCATTCCCAAATGCTGCACTGATCAATATACTCCCCTTTCAGGTTTGGTCTCCTGCAGAATTGACGTGTTGCATGGGTTTGTGGAAGGGACAATGTTGTTCTTATTTGGCAATGATTGGATACGCATTGAGATACATTTCTTTCCTTCAGGCTTCACGTTATTTGTTGACGTTCTTGGTAAAGGCTTTGTGGTGTGTACCTGAATGTGTATTGCTTCAGCATTCCTAATCAAACCCAATTCCCTTGCGTATTGTGAACATACATCTTTCGGAACTTTGGACAACGAAGTCTAAGTCTGCTGCCTAAAGTCATCGTTCTGGTTCTGCCTGTACCGATTTGTTCTCATGTTCACTTGGACTATCTAGGAATACTCCATCTGGAGTGCAATTCATAGAGCACTGTAATGTACACAACAAAGCTCTCCTCATCAAATTCACAAGCGACAATCGGCTAAAAAGGCAAGCATGTTTGTCAGAGATTGAATCTATGGATACTGACAAGGGTAACTTCACTGGATGAATCCTAAAGTTACCAGAAATGTCTACAAATCTTACAGTGGTAGAAGATAATGGCACATTCGGAAAATCGATTGTTTTAACTGCTGGATGATTTGCTCAAGTGTATCAAACAATGCTTGCAGAACCGCTGTTTGGGCATGATGTTCCTAATACTTCAGTATTATCCTCTCTGCCCTCCTTACCCTCTTCCTTATCCTCATCTCTGCCCAAGCCGAGTCCCTGTCTTGTATGTGGTCTTTATTTTATGTAGCTTGCACCTTAATTTTTCATGTGTATCTTTTAAGATTCTTGCTCTTAACTCTCACACTCTGCTTGCACCTTCCCAAAACAATTCAAGAAAACCCCCTCTTTGCGTCTGTGGTTTATTCCCCTTTTTATATTCCAGCCTACATTTGAAACACAATAGCTTTAATAAGTCAAAGGTCCCATCCACTGGAAATTGTGTGCACTAATCCCACTGCGTCACAATGTACAATATTTCTAGGTATTTGGCTGGTGATTGATGTACATGTAGTATGTTTGTTTGTTTGTTTGTTTGTTTGTTTTATTATTTGTAATGCGCGGTCATACCCTCAGGTACCAGTGCGCAGCATTTACAAGAGATTGTGAAGCTTAGTTACAACAACAAGTACATAAATTATACATATACATAGTAAAAGTAATAAATGGAGAGATATACATATGTACAGATGGGCAATAAGTACAAGTAAGTGACAGCAGTGAGCAATGCAATATATACAGCTGGCAGTTTGGAAGTGACATGGAAGTATGCTAGTGCCCCTAGCTGGGGTACTTGGCTCCTCTGATTGACCCTTTTCCATCCTGTCTTTCAGGCTTGCACCTTCCTTAAGTGAACTATTTCTGTTTACAGAAGGTCTTTTTATGTTACTTTCTTTTTTTAGGGATGTTGAACCCAAATTAAAACCGCAATACTGGCTTCAGTCCACTGCTCCCTTTTTCCAAATGGTCCCACTCTGAGTTCCCTTCTTAGCCTGTTCCCTGTCTATCTATTTGTTATTCTTGCTTAATTTAAAGATAGTATTTCCTAAATTCTGTATCCCATCACCCAGTACCCCATGTTAGAGCTTTCCCGAGAACGTAATCCCTCTCAAGTCTACATGTGCAGCCCCTTTAAATGAGATAGTTTAGGCGTTTGTGCCTCCCAAGTAGAAACACCAACCTTCATGGGCATCTCCCCTTTCACACACTACATAGGGGTTTGAACAAGCGCTCTCATCTGTGTGTGTGTGCACATGGAGTGGAAGGAGGATTGGCTCACTTTCCCGTTACCGTCTCGTCCGAGCACGGCGAATCCTGAGGCACGATGGCACCAATTGTGGAAATAAGGAAAAATGACTCAACAAGGAACCCAGGCAGCAAAGCTAGTCAGGTTTATTTCCACACAACTGTGCAGACACCGGCATTGTATTTTTTAAATAGGGTTTTACACCATGTGGTTTATACAGAAACGTTAGTAAGGTATATGTAGCTGGTCACTATTATGATGAACACAGCATCATGAAATACCACTACGATTCTGCTTGCCTTCGCACATGATGCAGCATCCAGCTCTAGCGTACCTTTCAACTCTAATTCACATAACAGGACCTGATCCAGTCAGTAACTCCCAGGTGACCCTTGAATCGGTCCTCAGGCAAGGAAGTCACACCTTCATTAGTGATGTCTCACTCATTACTGGGCATACCCACGCTCCAAGCAGGGACTTACATCATGGCTGCACAACCTTATCGGCTCCTGTAATTCTGTCAACCAATCGCATTGCATTAAAGTTCAACGTTCATGACCGCTTTCGCAA
This sequence comes from Ambystoma mexicanum, assembly GCF_040938575.1. Lineage (NCBI taxonomy): Eukaryota > Metazoa > Chordata > Amphibia > Caudata > Ambystomatidae > Ambystoma > Ambystoma mexicanum. The sequence goes on from NC_090941.1 coordinate 891,001,014, forward strand.
TGGCTTTGTTTCTGGGCTCTGCCCATGGCTCATCTATTTACAGGGTCCTATGAAAAATAATATACTGTAGGATACACCATGGACATGTGGAATAGTGTCAATACATCGACTACATGGCCGTCACAACACACTGTGTGGACTTTCCTCCCTTTAACAGCCAAAAGGGGTAACAGTAGAATTCAAGGTGGCAGAAAGTGTGTGCAATTCAGTATCAGTAATCTTACACATGCAAGGGTTTCAGGGTAGAAGTCAGAAGGTTGTTGACAGTTAAGGGAAGGGGAAGGAGGTGGAAGCATAGTGACTAAGCTGTCATAGTTGGAGTTTGGGTTTTGTTGCAATAGACAATACATCCAATGACCATGCTGGCTTACTAATCACCAAGATAATGCACATCCCCTGCTGTGTGGATTTCCTTAAACTTGTGGTCATATGCCTTATTCGCAATTGTGAGACTTTCAAATAAATGGTTCATGTGACTCCCAGGATCAGCTCCCATTTCAGCTGCGGTTAACATGCAAACCAATCAACTATGCCAACTTTAAGTGCATCATAAATTGCCACTGCATAATCTAAAAACCTTGGTGGACACCATTGGAATTTTACTTTGCACATGCAAAACTGGCTATGCGGTCAGTACATCAACATCTCTTATTACTGCAACAGTCATCATAACAAAACTCAAGATGGGGCGTTTTTAACACTATATCACTGGCAGCTGCTTTCTGACAACTCATTGACTGCCTGATTTTACCTGCATCCATGGACATTTCCTGGGCATAAATTTCCAGTAATCAGTCCTAATTTCTTCCTCCCTCTCTATTGATCAATCTCCTACCACCGCTACCAATCAATGTCATGGACCGTCTCCACTCTTTCTTTCCTCATATCCTCATATCACTCACACCAGGTTTTCACTACACTCCATAGCATGCTACCCAGCCCTTTCAGTGCTCTCAGAAGGAGTATGTTTTCTTTTAATACAAGCACGCCAAGATATGTGACACCCTAACTGCCTGCCTCTCCATCAATTCTGAACTCACTCTCCACCCCCTTCTAACCAATACTCTCTCAAATCTTGGTTTCTTCTTCTGTAACTTTCCTAGTAAATGAGTCTCCGTTCTTTGTAAAACTAATACATGTTGGGCATCTGTCAACCATTTTCTGGCTTAAACAATTGTACGGTAACCTCACAACAACCAGATATAGGAAAAACGACCCGCTGGGGAAAAAGGCTCAGTACTCCCTTTTTCGAGAAGAACAATAGATTTTTTATTAATACAAAAAGGAAAATGGTGACAGGGTCCACTATCATAGAGTTCTCTGTCTTCATCAAAGCACACAACACATTATAGCCATGCAAATCATAATGTGTGATGCATTCAATATATGTTGTTCATCCCACACCCTCATTTGCTACTGCCTAGTTACATGTTAATTTTCACATATGGACCCCTCGTTTATTGGGCGTATCATCTTCTCCTCCAACTTCTTCACATGTGTGTGATGGTCTCTTCACCCTGGGCCACTACAAAATGATTGGTTAGACTTTGAAATGCATCACTCTGTCTTAAAATCTAACCACGTGATGTGTAACAGCCCTTCAATATGAGCTCAGAGGATAACCTCGAGGTCAGCCTGCTCCTTGCTAACAAAGCAACCCTTTTCTCATCCCAGGCATGCAGGGGCCCCCATCATGCCTCCCTGTCACAATATGTGCACACCTTGGCATTGCCATCTGCTCTCCCTGGTACAAATCAGGGACCTTATTGTTCTCTGCTCCCCCCTTTATCAGCTACTCCTCCCGGGGGATAGGCCTGAAGTTCCAGCATGTTCCACTAATTTATCTAATTCATGAAGGATTTAGGAATATTATCCCTGGGCATCTGGTAGTTCAAATGGGATGTGGTCCATGCTGCAAACAACTCAATTCATTGTATGAAGTTCAATTATTTTAGATAAATCATTTCATGCAAAAAGTCACGGATAGTATGTCAAATATTTTAAAGAGCAAGTTTATATGAAGTTAAAAATTACATGTGTCATTATTGTACATACAAAGCAAAAGAAACAAATAATGCATTTGTACAACAAAATAGACGAAATACAAGGTAAAACGGTAACAAAAAACAAGCAATATATCTGTGTATTCCAACATATTCCAGATCCATGTTTAGATATTTATTTCTGTTTCGGCTGAATGCAATTTTATAATTTTGCCATCTATACATGTTGTACTATTTTAAATGTTTGTTCATTTTTTGTTTTTGTTTTCATTATATCCTATCCCTTTCTGAAAGGATGGACGTGTTTGACCTACTATGGATAATGATCCTTGGTGAACGAAAGAAATGATTCCTCTTTCCCCATATTTAACCATCAAAAGCTGACTGTGGTGGGATTCCTGATTTGGTGCCCATCTTTAGCCATCCTCTTTCTGACTGATGGGTGAGAAAACTATTTACTAGTAGTGGCTACTTTCATATAATTGTTTTCAAATGACAATTCCTGAAATCAGAATATATTCACGCAATGTTGTTTCCTCTTTCCTTTATTACTGTGTTTATCTTTCATCCTAATCACTGTCAGAAATGCAAAGTTAATTTACCCTGAAAGGGTTGGTTTAATAAAGATGACTTTCTATGTAATTAAGTAAAGACTGCCACTCTACCTAATTTATAACACGCTGGGTACACAGATGTTACTAGCAATGGGGAAGAAAATGCAATATTCCTGTCACCGTGCGCATATACTCTGAAATGAGACGTGGTTTTAATTAAAAATGAAAAATGAGCAATAAACAAATTATGTTTTGTATTTGGTTCTGTGGGTATAAAAAGTTTGTTTTTAACAAAATATTATAACTACTGCCATGCGTTAGGCCTTCCCTTCTCTCAAAGCATTATAGTTTTGGCACAGAGACATTACACACTTTTGAAACTGGTAATTGCTCACTTTATTGGCTCCAAAAATCCATAGGGTATATCCAGGGAGATGCTTGCAGCATGGAGGGGTTCCACTCCTGCTACTGCAGCTGCTGCATGCAGGGAAAGCCTCAGAATCATGTGAGGTACTGTCCAGTCACTCAGGTCAATCAGATGTAGGAGCTGTCACAAGATAAGGACAGTCTGCCACAGATCACACTGGTTTGTCGCTAGTTGAGTACAGTCACAGGTTTCAGGAAGAAATGCATTGAGCTCCCTCCATGTGTATCCAAAGAATATCCGAACCAGTCAAATCATGGACATGCAGGAGAATCAACATATGACTTTGATTCTCCATCCAGCCCTTCCAATAAGTTAGACATTGATGATGACCATGATGTATGTTATGTGGCACAAGACTGGAAAATATGTTTGTGGAGAGCATTATTAATACCATGGAGGAAAGTGCCACAGAGTGCAGGGAGTCATGGATGAGCCCTCGACCACAATGAATATCTGCACTCGTCACACTGGATAGACTGTGGCAGAATGTTGCCATACACACTCTTTAGTAAAGAAAAACTAGGAGCAACTTGGGTCCCTAATATTTGGGTGCCCCTACGAGACTGTAGGATGCATGTGTTTGTGTAGGAGACCTAGGACATCAACCCTATGCTCTAACTGGCTATGTCACCACTATCCTGTATTAAAACCCTGGAATCTGTATTTGCCTCCCGATGAGCCCTATCAGAACACCAAAGTTACAGACCATGGTAGGAACGCTCATTAGCCCCTATCCCCCTTACCAATTCATCAGCACAGAGTGAAGAGGCTTTTGAGTGTGGCAAAATATTAAGTTGACTGGATGGAACTGCTCAAATCCAACTAGGAAATAACAATATCTCTGGATGCCTTGTCTTGAACATTTGTAGAAAGTATTGTATTTACGTGCATTTAGGGAAACATTGATCCTCACTGACAATTTTCTGCCAACATTATCAGTCAAGAACCTCCATACCACAGTTATAAAAAAAGGTCATTGTTGCAGTCAGGGTGGCAGTGTACCAGAGAAATGGAAGACAGAACTACTTACCTATGATTAGGTGGTTCAGTGAACAAAACACAAATTATAGAACCTTACTGCAAACTGGGCCACCTTCACTTCTACCATCAGTCAACAGATATCCATAAGGCAGCAGAAGTAGTGCATTTCTTCAACAGGCTACTTTTTGTATGATTGGTTTTATCAGCAAATCCCACAAGGGTGTTTACCTCTAGGAGAAGTATCAAAGAAGGAGGTCAGCCCACTATTGTTTGAAAACAGGGCCCCGTAGGGCCTAAAAGGCAACACAAACAAAGTGATGAACCATGCAACACTGTATGATTTATAAACCAAATATATTTTAATCAAGTTTGAATTTTAAAAAAATCACTGAATTTACCAAACGCACATACACTGCAATGGGGACATGATATTAAAATGACCAGGAAAACGTACCTAATATACTATTTGTATTTTGTATTTGTATTTTATTGTTTATAAGGCGCTTTCATCCAAAAGGCTTTACAGTTTAACAACACGGGGACATTAAACATGGAACATAAAAGCAATAACAGTATATAGGAGACAAACCAGAAAAACAGCATGTGGAACAATTTGCATTTGAAGAGGAAGAAGAAAGGAGGGGGAGGGGAAGGAAAAAAGGTAGAGAGCGTAGGGAGAAGTGTGAGTAGGAGGGAGGATGGGGATAATGGGGAGACAGGGAAGATAAAGGAGTGAGGAAGAGGTATTGGAAGGAGAGAGAAAAGGTGGAAGGGAGGGGTGGGGAAGGTGTCAGGGAGGGGAGTGGAGAAGGAGTGCTTTCAAGGGGGAACGGAAGGAGGAACAGGTGGAAGTGGAGCAGATCGTGAAAGGAAGAGAGTTCCAATGTAGGGGGGCAAGGAGCTGTAAGGAGCGGAAACGAGAGGAGGCACAAGGTGGTGGGGGTGGAAGGTAAGAAGAGATCAACAGTACGAAGGGAGCAAGAGGGGGTATAGAATGAAAGAAGAGAGGAGATTATTTGTTAATCCAGTGAGAAATGTTCCAATCTTGCAGCACTCAGACCACCAAACTCTCATACACATTCATGCTATCATATCTTACCACAAGGGACACATAAAGCCATAAAACCATTACAAAACTGACAACAAACAAAACTATACAGCTCAATCGGGGGCTGGAAATGCCTGTCAGCTCTCACCATCTGTTTTTACAAAAGACAGCAGGCGCTGTCAATAATGAACACTCCGCGCCATTTCTCTACATGATGTGGCAAATCAGAGAGTTTTAAACCTATGTCACTATAATTTCAGGACAAAGGCCTGAGGCAGTTGCTGGAGATTGTTTAGAAGAAAGTCAACAGCGTATGCCGACTCGAGTTTTGGCCATGTCTGTGACAATTCAAATGCGGGTCACAAAGGCCTTCATCATGGCAAAGAGATCGAAGCAAATAGAGTGGACAAAAAACGCAGTCACAGCATCTGGCAAAAAAAAAAATGAAACAAAAACGAAATTAAAGAAGGTCAATAAATAGGTTGAAATTATTCGAACCTTCAACCTCCAGAAAAAAAATCTATTAAATGACAACGAGATATCAGCCTCTTTATGAAGGAGAGGGTATATTCATATTTACTACCTTATTACTTACCGCCCCCATTCTACAACTATTCTGGTTCCAACAAACCTAAAAAAAGTTGGGTAACATTTTATGACACCAGCAGTTCCTCGGCTGAAGATGGCACGGGGGCTGTTTCCAGTGGTGTAGCTTCAACTTCAGCACAACCTTTTTTAGGACGGGGTCAGCCACGGTTCAGACGTCTGCCATGGGGAGGAGGAAACACTTTATTCCCGGGGACTCTTTGACAGGAGAGAGATAAGCTTTGACAAAAACCTGTCCAGGGAAGAACAAGATGCCTTTAAAAGTCTAGTGGACAACAAGGACTTAATAATTAAACCCGCCGATAAGGGCGGTGGTATCGTACTTATGTACACCACTATGTACTGTACTATTGTCAGAACTCTGGTGGAGAAGGAAGCTCATTATGTGAAAATTAGGACAGATCCCAATGAACATCTTAGGACAGCCATATGGGAGATCTTTGTACGCGGCTTAGAAGATGGGTTTCGGACAAGAAAGCAAGAATACTTCCTAGCTCCAACTGATTGTAGAGTTCCAATAATATACGCACTGCCTAAGATACACAAAAGTACAACCAATTCTCCCTTGAAGACCGATTGTGTCATTATGTGGCTCTATCATGGAACCCATTGTCCAGTACATAGACTCATTTTTGCAACCATTGGCGATTAACACCAGGTGCTACTTGAGATACTCAATGTCAGTTATAAACATATTTGAGGAAATGGCTTTGGACCCTAATAATACCATTTTGGTCACCCTTGATATTGCAGCACTTTACACTAATATTCCGAAAAACAAAAGCAATTACGGTCATATGCAACAGAAACAATTGCAGACCCCTCATATACACAATACCACCCACCTTCATTATTGCCCCACTGGAAATCGCTTTGAGCCATAACTTCTTTTTGTTTGAAACCACCCTCTTCTGCCAAAAGCAATGCACTGCCATGGGTGCAGCCTTTGCCTCAAGCTTACCTAACATTGTTATGGCTGAGATTGAGGAACTCTATGTTTTTCACCATAACCCATATATTACATCCATAACACATTGGCATAGGTACATAGACAATATCATCTTCATCTAGGTTGGTGACGAGCAAGGACTAGAAGACTTTGTGAATTGGCCTAATCAATGCCATCCTGATCTCTCATTTACAAGCAGCCAAAGCAGGCACCAAATACCATTTCTGGATTTAACCATAATCCATAGGGAAGGGGTGCTTGTCACGATCTCACCCTCTTGAAAGCATTGTGATATATGGAGATGCTGCAATTGAACCGTTCCACACGCTATACTCATTGTGTTGATTAGTGGTCTAGTGGTTCTGCCAACATGGCACTCTCCAGTCTCCAAAACATCTCAGTCTCCGCCCCTTCTTGGAGTTGGAACCCTCTACACTTCTGTGGGTCTGACACTGTATTGTTCTTCCCTTTGCGCTTTTCCTCTCCTTTCGCTTACTCCTTGCTGCCTTACCTGTCTTCCTCCTGTCCTCGCTGCTGGGTCCATTGTGCCTTCTTCCCTGCCCAGCTGCCTGTCAACTGTTTTCGTTTCAGGTTCCTTTTTGCCTTCCTCTTGGACATATCCCCGTTCATTGTTCAGCCCTCGCTGTAATAAGAGTGTCACAGCCGACACAGCTCTTTTTTTTTATGCCTGTTGGATTTTTCCCTGTGAACTGACTGATTCCAGAAGGCATGCCATTCTTTCCTTCTGTATAAACACATCAGGACATTATGCCGACCTCCCAAAACAGACCTATCTCTTCGAGAAGAAGAGTACTTTCAAGAGACACTGTGCAGAATCTGCATCAGGACAATCAGGTCAATCTGCCTCAACTTCTTCTTCTTCAAAGTACTCCCTGATGCTATGTTACCTTTTGGGCAAATTAATTCCTTGACTATACTGGAAAAGTTGGCTTAGAGAATACCTCGACAACAACCTACAGAACAGACTTATTCATCCTCCTAAATGCCCCACGGGAGCGTCCTTATTTTTAATTCCTAAAAAAGACACACAGGAACTTCGGCCGTGCATCAATTATAGGGGACTAAATAAAGTCACAGTCTGTGATCGCTACCCCATACCTTTAATCAAGGACATTCTTGAGGCTGTTCAAGGAGCAGTCATCTTTAGTAAATTGGATCCTTGGGGAGCCTACCATATGCTCAGAATACGGGCCGGCAACGAGTTGGAAACGGCATTTCGTACTTCCTATGGGCATTATGAGTACTGAGTTATGATGTTTGGGCTGGTCAATGCCCCTGCTATTTTCCAACGATTTATGGATCAGTTGTTCTTTGAACTCTTGTGCCTGTCAGTGATTGTCTACTTACGTCTTCTTTCCCATCATGTTTTGGCTAAAACTGAAAAGTGTTTATTCGAGGTTTCATAAGTGCCATACATTGGTTTTATTCTGTCTAAAAAAGGGGTGGCAATGGACGCGAGAAAAGTCTCCTCCACACTTAACAGGCCCTCACCTACCTTTCTTAAGGAAGAGATTTCATAGGGTCAGAAAACTTGTATCATAAGTTTATTAGAAATGTCTCACACATCTCCTCTAACAGCCTTGCTAAAGAAAGACATACTATTTGGTTGGAACACTAAGGCAGAACGGCCTTTCAGAAGCTCAAGACCAGGTTTTGTTCCACTCCCATCCAAAGACAACCCAACCAGGAACAACCCTTTATAGTGGAGACTGATGCTTCAGCTGGTGCCGTTGGGGCTGTTTTGAAGCAATCCGAGGATGGATTGGAATACCCTGTTGCTTATTACTCGAAGACCTTAATCCCCAGTGAAACTAATTATTCAGTAATAGAAAAAGAGGTGTTTGCCATCAAGCAGGCCATTTTGGAGTAGAGACATCTGCTTCAAGGTTCCTTACATCCTTCAAAATAATAACAGACCACCGCAATCTTCGAGTGTTACAACAGATGGAGTGCACATCAGGCCAGATGGACTTTTTTTGTTGTTGCCCAGTATGACCTTTACATTACCTACATCCCTGGAATCAAGAACACCGTGGTGGACAATTTATCCTGGTGTCCTTCATTATGTCCAGAAACACTCTCTAACAGTCTTTAACAGGGAACACATGTTAAGTGAAGACAAGTTTGTGCTTGTCATTACCTCTTTTTTGCAAGAGGTAAACAAAGTCACGCCAACGCAAACACTTTCTCTGCTTCCCATCTCCAATCCTGGCTAGAAAGAAAGTAAGCACTGTTCTTCCTACGAGACTTCCTATTTGTGCCCACTCGCTCTCTCCAGCTCCTGATCTTTTCTTGGGGACACGACACCTGGCTGTCAGGAGATACAGGTACTGCAGCTACCACCAATCTTATTACCCGATCCTTCTGGTGGCCGACTATCAGACAGGACATAAAACATTACGTACTATCTTGCCCAGTGTGTGCCAAGAGCAAGTATTCCACCGATAAATAGATTGGGTATTTGGAACAACTGACTTTACCTACTGAACCCTGGATACATATTTCCACTAATTATTTGGTTGACCTGCCTCCTTCTCAAGGGTATTCAGCAATCATGGTGACAGTGGACAGGTTTAGTAAGGCAGCCCACTTCACACCCCTTAAAGGGACACCAACAGCACCTGAGATGGCTCAAGTCTTCCTCAGAGAAATATTTCGGCTACATGGTATGTCCATATCCATTATATCGGGTTGGGGTTCTCAATATACCTCTCGGTTCTGGAAGACTTTGTGCCATTTACTTGGAATAGAAAGTGCTCTAACTTCTGGATACCACCCCCAATCCAACGGTCAAACTGAAGGTGTCGATAACACTATGGAACAATACCTCATATGTTTCACCAACTCCGAACAAGATAATTTGGTAAGCCTTCTGCCAACAGCTGAATTTGCTTATAACATTGTAACTCAGTCAGCTATACAGATGAGTACCTTTTATTGTCTTAATGGCAGGTATTATAGGTCATTTCCTTCTTTTTCCTTCCCTTCTTCCAATGTACCTTCCATTGACAGCCTGTTGGATTCCATCCCTTCTTCCCGAAAAGAGGCTTATAGGACTTTGGGAGAAAGCAAATTATGTTACAAATGCCAAGCTGACATTCATCGGAGAAGAGCGCCCGAAGGAAGGTAGATCCCGAGTCTGGCTATCTACCAAGTACCTGCCAAGGTGGGTCCATCCATTTAAGTTGTCCCCAAGAATTTTATTTTTATTTTTTTTTTTTTAGCATTTGTAGAGCGCACTACAGCCCACAGGCAACGAGACACTGTAAGGATATTTTAAGAAGGCTTGCTTGAGGGTTACAGTAGGCGGCCCCAAAAGGTATGTTTAAACAAGATATATTGGTCCTTTTTCCATTTTGGCAAAAATAAACCAAGTTACTTTCAGATTCAAGCTACCTAAGGCTCTTCAATGCATCAACCCTGTTTTTCATGCCTCTTTGCTATGTGCCTATGTCCCAGATGATTTCCTGAGGAGAAACAGCCATAAGGGTAGATTATCGATCCTTCGCCTGATGAATTTGAAATAGAAAGGATTCTTGATTCCAGGTATTGGAAGGGAAGAGTACAATATCTGATCCGATGGAAGGGATATTCATCTTCCGAGGACTACTGGGAACCTTTTTCTCAAGGTCCAAGGCTTTTCCATCTTTTTCATAAACTACACCCGGGTAAGCCCGTAATCACCACCCCTAAAAGGGGGCATACTGTCACGATCTCACCCTCCCGGAAGCTTTGGTATATATGGAGACACCACCATTGAACTGTTCCACACACTGTACTCATTGCATTGATTAGCGGTCTAGTGGTTCCACCAGCATATTGCTCTCCCGTCGCCAAAACATCTCAGGCTCTGCCTCTTCTTCACATTGCAACCTTCTATACTGATGTGGGTCCGACACTGTATTGTAGTTTCCTTCATGCTTTTCCTCTCCTTATGCCTACTCCTTGCACCCTTATCTGCCTTCCTCCTGTCGTCGCTGCTGGCTACACTGTGCCTTCCTCCCTGCCCAGCTGCCTTCCAACTGCTTTCGTGTCCGCTTCCTCTTTGCCTTCTGCTTGGACATCTCCATTCATTGTTCATCCCTTGCTGTAAGAAGAGTGCCATAACCGACACACCTCATTTTATTTTTATGCCTGCTGCCTTCTTCCCTGTGAACAGGCTGATTCTAGAAGGCACGTCATTCTTTCCTTATGTATAAACATCTCAGGACATTGTGGTGACCTCCTGGAACAGACCTTATCTCTTCGAGAAGGAGAGTACTTCCAAGAGACACTCCACAGAATCTGCATCAGGACAATCAGGTTAATCTGCCTCAACTTCTTCCTCAGGTGAGAGTGAATGGGAATTATTTGAGGGACTTGAGAGTACTTCACACCTATCTGTCATAAAACCACAGATAGAAACACCTTGCTCCTTTAAGCTAGTCATCACCCTAGGGCCCTAGGGGATAGTCTCCCCTATGGGAAATTTCTCAGCTTGAGAAGGAACTGTACCTACCTGCGTGACTTCAAGGAGAAAACGCAAGAACTGGATAAGAGATTGGGAAAGCATGGTACCCCAGAAGATAGTGAAACATGCAGCCAAGAGGGCTCACTTTGCCAATTGCTGAACACTCCTGGCTCCCAAGGAGCCAGTGGAACCCACAGACAGACTTATATTTGTGACCACCTTCTCAGCCAAAACCAATGAATTACATTAAGTGAACGTCAACAGGATGTACCACACAAATGCCACTTTTTCACTGAAATACAGCCATAATATTAGGGATAAACTGGTTCATACCAGATTCCGCACTTAGAACGGGACCAGACAAGCTACCCTTACCATGGATGGACAAGTATCACACACAGGGGTAGTACGGCATCACCTATGTGGTAATTGTGCAGTGTGTGTCTTCACAAGAAAATAAAAGCATTTCATTTACACACCAACAATTTAATTGGATCCTACGACTTTGAATTTGATTTATGTGATTTCCTGCCTTGTGAATTAATGTACATAGGCATGACCACAAGAAAGAGTGGCATTTGCATTGGGGAGCACCAGAGTTACATCTGAAATTATGCAGCTAAAGCTCTCTTAGTACAACATTTTCAGGAACACAACCATGGTCCAGACGACATGACAGGGATTGTAATTGACCTTGCATCGGCCCTCTTTAATTTTTTTATACACGATGTGATGCAGGCATTTTTTCAGATAACATCAGATTCTCCAAAGATGAATGGTGTAACAATCAAGGCATTGTTAATCTCTAAAACTCCTATAGGTCTCCAACTTCTGTTGTCCTCTCTGAGTTCATATTTGGATGCTAATGAGTTAGTGATGAATACGAAAAAAACTCAGATAGTGTATTATGCCCCGAAAAATGACCAGAAGGGCAAAGATGGATTGGAAGATCAAAAATGTTAGTGTGAAGGTGGTTGAGAACTACTTATATTTGGGGATTCTTGGCGACGGATCTGCACAAACAAATTCGCAGTTGAGGTCTCTTGATTGCAAATTAGTTTCAGCAATTTCACAGACAAGATTGATACTATTCAATTATGGTAAATTTTCAATTAGTTGTGCAATTGTATATTGGCGACAGAAAGTGCTGGCAAAATTACTCTATGGTTTGGAGACGAAAAATATAATCAAAACATCCATTCTAAACAAACTAGAAGCTACATTTTGGCGGGCAGTTTTGCATGTGCGTACCAGGTCCATGGTTGAGACATGCGTTGGGCCTTACCTCTATGATGGCAGAATATGAATGGCGGCTATGCGCTCTTTTCCGCAAATGCTTAACACATATACAGACAGATAACATTTTGACAACTCTTTCTGTCTATATGTTATCATCGTCTCACAGATTTGTGAGCATTTGGTCAACACATATCATGAAAACTCTCGCTAATGCAGATGTGAGTATAGAAACTCTTGTCACGAATCCGACCAAAGCGAACAACAAAATCTTCAAGAGGGATTGGATCATAACTAGAAACCTGTTTCTTGGCTATAAAGATTTTGATGCAAATGCATTTGCACATAAGAAACTAGGAGATCTGGAAAGCTACTTGTATAGAGCTCCCTCACCTCAGATACGATCTTGCATTCTGCGTCTCCGCTTTAATTTAATCCCCACGAGGGATGTGCTATCCAGAAGACATCTTCTTGGTGGAGAAGTGAACTTTTGTAGATTTTGTGCCGATCCGAACATTAAGGAAACTTTAAAGCATCTTATAGTGGAATGTCCAGCATTGATAGATCTAAGAATTAAATTATTTTGGAAACATCTGACTTCTTTGGCTGGATGGCCCCAAAGCACAGATGGCCTACTATTTTAGCTACAAAAGTTATCAGTATCCGCATCGCAACATATAACTTCTTGAATGTGCTAAATTTATGTGTGGATTCAATGACAAACTAATACTTCAAGTTTATAAGCGGTATAAGTTCTAATAAGACTAACGTGAATGGTCCCAGATTCATAGTCTTATTGTTATGCAATCAGTTTTTGTTTGAGGAAAGCTACCAAGTGTTATTATGTGCTGAGAGTTCATACACCTTTCGGACTGTTAATATGGATTTGTTCAGGTATAGGAATGATTTCTAATGATGAATTTTTAACCTAAATGTAAATATTTTATGTGCATATGTAGGTGTCTGCTAATTTTAGCTAGAGCACCTCTTTTATTTTGAGTGTATTAATTAATTATTGATTAATCCTATGCTTGCTCTAGTGACTAGGTTAAGGTGTGTGGTCACCTTTCGATGTGAGATTAATTGTTGTTTGTACTTCTTATGAACTTTGTACACTTGGCATTTGTTTTCCTCTCAAAATTATTTTATATCTTGCTTTTATTTCTGCAAAATGTACATGAATTGTTAAATTTGATAAAAGTTTAGTTTCTCAGCTAAATTCCAAAAAAATAATAATAAATAAACACATAAATTGACCAATTAAAACCTGACTTATATAGCTTTGAAAATTCAGCATAACCTCTAAAATGGCAGAAATCCTGGATCCACGACTTTAAAGCCCACATCAATATGCCAATTTTTGCCTTTCCCATTTTGTCATGCCACACAAAAGTCACTGAATGTTTCTACAAAAGTGACAATTGAGCAAGTGTGTTCAGATGTCACCAGGATCCATTCCAAGACAGATTTTTAATTATATGACATCACGATTAATTTCCATGAACTAGCAGTGTACACCCTATAATTTGAGCCCTGTGGCTAAGGGTGCAGTCTGCTACTGTTCATAAATATGGCTGCATTTAATAACACTCAAAGATGGCCATCCTGATCACAGCATGTTCCACATAGAGTGATCAGACAGGCATGCCAGACTAGGAGAAATGCTCTGTTGTGATCCCAAGCAGTTACAAAGCAGCAGCCCTCTGACACCCGCAAAACATTGGGACATGGCTCCCATTTCTTGAGATCAGTTTGCCAACAGCCGAAGCCAGGCCAGGCCACGTCAAAATAATTGTGTCCGGTACCCCTCCTGACTGGACCATCCAGGAGGTTGCAGCAGAATCATTGCGCTCTACAGAGTGGAGAGGTAAGCCTCATAATTTTCCATCAGCGTGCCTCATCCCAGAGGTCTGCGCTGATGGCCCATTTTGTTGGCAGTCACCTCTGATGGCTTCTTGCACAATTTCATCACAGCATTCATATCCCCCAGGTGGCACTCAAGACCACCCAAACCACCCCTCCACAGCAGAGCCTACACCAGCTGTTACCATTAACTGGGACAGCACAGCGTCCCACCCTTGTGATGGATGTGGTAGTCCCCCCCTCATATTCAACAACCAATGCCTTTGTACCTGGTAAGGCCACTACCATTGGCATCCGCTCCTGCATTTGCCTATGCAGCAACAGAGAGCATACCTTAAGAATAACTTATTGGTCACCCGGCAACACCATTGCTTCTCAGGATTTTTCACCTTTCCATGCATGATCCAAACAGACTGCATATATGTCACCACAGTGCATGGTCCCCTGAGACCAACACAAGAGGCACCAGGTCCCACTAGGGGCATGACCACATTAGTCACGATCTGGTGACAGGTATTTTTGGCGGTGGGTGAGTGATTGAGGGGACTCAGGTTGGCGAGGTGCCAGGCATGTTGTCCACCCCATTTACATTTCAGTGGACACACACTTTGGGCCTGGCAACCTACAGTGAATACCAGCAGATGCACTCTTGTAATTTTAACCATCAATAGTTTCACTTTTCTTTCCTTGAACACATCACATTGTTTTTACATCAAGAGCTTGATTTTTTTTTGGCAGATCATGTGACTGCATTTTTTGTCCACTCTATTTGCCCCGATCTCTTTGCCCTGAAGAAGGCCTTTGTGACCCGCAGTTGAATTGTCACAGCCATGACTGAAACTCGAGTTGGGACAAGTTGTTGACTTTCTTATAATCATTCTCCAGCAACTGCCTCCGGTCTTTGCACAGAAATAATAGTGACGTTAGTGTAAAACTTTCTGATTTGCCACGTCGTACTGAGCAATGGCACAGAGTGTTCATTACTGACAGCGCCTGCTGTATTTTGTAAAAACAGATGGTGAGAGCTGACAGGCATCTTCAGCCCCCAATTGAGCTGTACAGTTTTGTTTGTTGTCAATTTTGTAATGGTTTGTAGTTTTATGTGTCCCTTGTGGTAACATATGATAGCATGAATGTGTATGAGAGTTTAGTGGAATGAATGCGGCAAGATTTTAACATTTCTCACTGGATTAACACATAATATATTAGTTGAGATTTCTCAAGGGGAACTAAAGACCAACATCCAAAATGTATTCTTCTCCTGTTCATGTTAATATCATGTCCTCATTGCAGTGTATGTGTGTTTGGTAATTTCCGTGATTCTTCTTAATTAAATCTTGATTAAAATATGTTTGGTTTATAAATCATGTAGTGTTTGATGTTGCATCACTTTGTAAAATTATTTTCCAGTCATTTTGAGTTAAAAAAAAAATACAGGGGCTATCCTTCTTTGTGTGTGTACCTCTTGGAGAAGACAGAAGAGATGGTTGCAAAATGGCAATCGCCTACACATTTAGAAATCGGCCTATGTGTTCAAGACTAAACAGTGTGCAAGTCATGAAAGACATATGACACAGCACTGAAATGCCAAATAGCGTATTTGCCTGTCTGTCGGGCACTGCCATTGGTGTACATGTTTGACATGCAACTGTTCAATTGACAATAGCTAGATAACATGATTAATCTGCTGGGGCAGACATATTGCAACTGGATTAACAACTGCTGTCAACATTGATATACATATTCCATAATGCCGGCCCCAGAAGAGGTACAGGTGGGATCTCTCAGGACTCTGATCCCATACCTGGCCTCAGTTATGTATGAGAGCATCTGTATTGTCTTAAAAGTATAGGTGCTTTATTGTAACGACTAATTTCATGAAGGTGCAGCAAGACATTCATTTACCGACTAGCACAGGCCTCCTTTAATGGCACTGTGCCCTAGCCAGCCTATGGTACCAATGTGGACGGAGTTTGTGAGCGCAGATGCAGAGTCCTGTAATGATCAGGAGGAGTTACAACTTGCAGAGATTTGTAAGATGATTTAATTGAGTGACATCCAATTCGGGGGAATTTTCAAACCACCCCAAACTAGGCGCACACAATTTTTATGAACCAGGGACACCCAATTTTATAATATTGATTCCCAACAGCCTCCCTCCCCTTTCGCATAAGAAACACTCAGAGTTGCACAGAAGGTCTATTTATTAATAACATAGGAATAATTAAATCAATGTAAAAATAAGCAAATAATGCATCAATGCAATGCTAGCTTTAATGGTCAAAACAGCACAACAGACCTGTATTTTTGGTTCTATGTGATTTTACTGAAACAAACTATTTTTCAGAGAAACATTTACATCGAAGAAAAAAAACAGATTGTTTTATTTTATTTTTATTTCCCTATGCTTCTAACTCTATCCCCACCGTCCTTCCCACCCATTGTAACCCCTAATCCCACCCCGATATATATATATATATATATATATATATATATATATATATATATATATATATATATATATATATATTTTAAATTCAGTATGTTTTCGATGTAATTCTTTCTCTGAAAAATACCTCTTTGTAATTGTTTTTGTTAAAATCACTGGATACTGTAATTTCACCTCCAAGTAGAGGACGGCAGATTAGCAGACACTGATGCTCAGATTGTTATCATTGCCAAGAAGCGGCCACAAAAATTCTAAGGAGCTGCTGAATGCCAAGCAACTGTGTAATGATACATTGGAAGTCATTTTGTGGTTGCAGGAAACACTGAAAGTAATCAAGACATAACATGATGAGCTCAGGAATGTCATTTCACCAAAATTCCTGTGGTAGCGGAAGTGACATCACACCACCATTGACCTCTGATGAAATCACAGGGAGAGATGTAATTTGTCGCTAACCCAAAGTGACATCATGGGAAGCAATGTAACATGACCTTTCATCTCTTGACAAAACGGGAAGTGACATCACATAGCATTGTTCCTAACTACATTACGAAAAATATGGTTATGATATCACTGTAGTTGGGGATACATTTCATACAAGAAAGGAACACCATGTGTATTGTTAATATCAGTGTGTGTAGGCCCATATTACCAAATTACTGTGAATGCAAACAGATGTTCAAGGCCAAATAATCATTATTTGTTATTAAATATCACTTACGCTTAAGCGCTTCATATAGAACCAATATACATACAATATTACCCAACCTGTGTTGTAACTCATTAATCTACCTCAGAAGGATGAAAGTCTGAGTTGGCCTCGCTGGGATTCCAACCTGCAGATCACACACACATTGCAGCAGCAAGCGCTCAACCCACTGAGCTATCTTAACAGCTAAAGCTATTTTACCGGATATAGTAAATTGAGCAATTACATGCCTGAATGTTCTCAAAGTCAGAAAGTAAGTTACACTCTGTAGTGGATACCATTGAACTGGTAACTGCGAGGCCAGTTCATCTGCAGGCCTGGTGCAAAGTTGGCCACATGTCAAGCCTGCATGGATCTACTTTTCAGGCTTCAGGGGTTGACAAAATACATACCATTGGGAGGGTTCATAATTGTGTATTAAAGAATTTAGAGTAGTGCAGGGAAAGCAGTGCAGTCACAAGGCATCTCATACTCTGGGCGCTCGTTACCTCATACATGCAAACAAACATCCTGAACAGCATGCCAGGGAGATAGGAAAGATAGACACATTACAACAAAGCATTCATTGTGGCACAATGAAATTAAGGGCCACTTTATGTCCTATGATAAAACATTTCTACACTGTACACAAGCTTTTAGCACAAGGATTTTTTCAAGTGACCGAGGACACCGAGATGGAATGTCTTGTCATGATTGTAACAGAGACAACAGCAGAATAAAAACATGCTATAACTGCAACACGCGAAAAGCAAAATAGATGCTTATTCTACTCTAAATGCTTTTTGGAAGTTTTTCTATGCATGGTTAATTTGAGGTGTTTAAGAGAAGACTAAACCAGTGACTCACTCCCATGAAGTGTGCCTGAAATAAAGCTTTAATGAGTCAAGCAATTATTGTATAGAACAGAAAGACACATTATTTGTTATTCCTATTCTTTCTTATTTAGGGCCACTGCTCAAATTGTCACACTTGTGGAACCCCTTGTTTTTAAGAGGCCTGAACAAGAAAGCCAATGACTCCAGAAAGAAAGAGCCACATGGCACCGGCCACGGCCCAGGAGCTTCAATAAAAAATAAAAAATTCAAAAACATTTGTTTAATGGTAAAAAGGGAGACCACAGGGGTAGCAGGCAAGACCTCAGACGTTGCAGGTGAAACTCCTGAGGACCCCGAAATGACATCTCTGGATGAACTGTATAACAAGTGACACAGTTTCTAAGCCTCAAGGACACTTATAATCAATGTATGGATGCCAAAATAAGCTTCAGAGGAAATAAAATTACCAGACATTACAACATAATGCCCTGCCTATTGTGGAATGAAAGTAAGAAAATAGAAAATTAATTCTCAAAGCAGTGGAGCCCTGTGATGCTGGAAATGCATTGGAGGGACAGGGCCAGGGCAGTGCAGCTCTTTCTGTTTTTGGTTTGGTGTACAGACTCATGTGATACCCTTATGGGACCCATGGGTGGGGGCGCAAACCTGTGCCCCTAGTGTATGTTTTTGGCAACCTGTGTGTGGCCCACAGAGAAGGGTATGGGCTGGTGGCAGCTCCATGCTGAATCTGACAGGTGCTCTGAGTCCTCCATTTTGGGATACCCAGGCCCTGCCATTGGAATCAGTTGATTCCTGATAGGAAACAAGATGGCCCCTGTGGCCTCTTGCTTTCTATTGCCTGTTAACTTGTTTTCCAAAGTCCTGGGAAGCCCTGACTATGTCCTTCCCCCCTGATTGGCTGTGGGGTGGAAGTTCTATATATGGTGTTGTTGTGAAGGCCAGGCCAGACTGGCTGGAGCCTTCCCAGTGACTGTATGTTGTGGCTACACCATGTGAGTGGGACCTGGGTGAATGGAGTGTGTGACCAGTATGCACTTCTTGTTGTGGATGTCTGGTTTCTGGTGTTTGACACAATGACTGAGACAGCCCTGCCCGAAACTGGTATGAATGCACTGTGTAGTGTTGAATGTCTGGGTACTTGTCCCAATACACATTCCTTATTGTGAGTGTCTGAGAGGGAGAATGGCCTGAATGCACTGAATGCCTGATTGGCTGGCTGATTGCATGAATGCCCTTATGTATGATTGGCTGATGAGTGTGACCCAGCAGTGTAGATGAGAGACAGAATAGTATATCTGGGGACCTCTCACCACTGGAAATTGTTCAGAAGCTGAGTTGACAATTGAAGAGTAACTGGAACTGATAATCCTTGATTTCCAGCTGGAAGAAGAGCTGCTGCTGCATTTGCTCCGACCCGATCCGAAAGCTGTCGAGTTCATCAAGGACTGATCCGAGAGAGGACTTGGTTAGGCGCCCTCTTCCCGTGCTCCGAGGGACCATCGAGTGCCGCTAAACTTTGCAGAAGCTGGTGGTCAGACCCTCGAAAGGCTGGGGACCGACGAGGAGAACGAAGTAAATCACCTGGACATCGATGCCGTCGAAGTCCATTGCCGTCGACCAGGGTTTGGAGTATTGTGTAATCGCTGGAGGCCCGTCGAAGCCGTGTTGCCCAGAAGAGGTGACGGCTTGATGCCGTGCCACCGACGACCGGAGCCGCACGCTCTTTAGCCTAAGACTTTTGATCCACGGACGCTCTCGTCTGCACCGCCGCCCGCCTTATCCCACCGCAGAAAGCCAGGCCATCGACGCGCTGAGGAGCATCCGCCGGTGGGTTTCCCGCCACCCGAAGACCGCAAACACTCCAACGACTCAACGCCCTTGTTGGGCCAAAGTTCTTCACATACTCTTTGCGGTCCTGAACTATCAAACGCCGAGGTGCCCCGTATACCACATCCTCGCAGGACGTCGCTGACGAGCACCGCCTGGATAGACGCCTTGGTCTCGGCAAAATCAAACTTTTCATCGCTGCCGTTGATGCCAAGTTCACCTTCTTCGACACCTCTCGACGATCCATGGCTCCTGCTTTAAAGGGAGCCACCCAAGAAGAATCCATCTACGCCTCCTCGAAGAACTCTGCTCTACCAGGTACATTGGGGTGGTAGAAACCTTGTAGAAGGAAATAAGACTTATAGAACAATATATGTACTGGGCTTGTGATATATCTTTAATTTACAGGTTGCCCAGGTGGGGGGATCTTCACACAGAATTGTGCCTAGTTGGTAGGGGTCAATATTCTGCCCATTGTTCTAACTAACTGCTTTCCTCCTATATCTATTGTTGATTACTTCTATTCCTTGATCTGTGTGACATTTCACCAGAGTATAGTTGATGCACTTTAATGAGATCTGATAGTAATTGTGGTACCACTTTAGAACTGTATATATTTGCCATTATAGATTTTCTGAGCACAAAGTGAGTTATTGTGATAATGTACATAACCTTGAATATTAATTATATAAAGACTGTGTTTTAACTAATACAGTGTGTGGACATTCCTTTGTGGGGGCTTGGGGACTACACTGTACTTAAGACCCAGCCTGCATCACCTCCTGAGAAGCTAGGCCTTGATTGCTCATCCATTGCTACTGTAATAGAAAATCTTGCCTGGGGTCCTCTGTGCCTCTCCTCTACCATATAGAGAGCAGAAGTACATACACCCCCCTCCGGTCTTTACAAGCCCCAAAACTAATTTCATCAAATTAATCATAATTTTAGTGTCATAAAACAATAGAGAGATCTGCTCACACAAGAACGTGATAATCTAATTCATGAGAAACAGCAACTGATTCAAAAACGAATTAATGCACATGTATACAAGGGTTTGAGCCACGTCTCTTCCAAGAACTAGCTAATGTGAAAGATACAAATGTGTGCCTACAGGACACATTGGTGCAAATAGAGGTTAACCATAAACAGGAAGACCAACAAATAGAGTCCTTTGAGAAAGAAATGTTGCACTGGCAAGTGAAACATTATGAACGGTGTAACGTAAGTTGAAATTGCCAGGGCGAGAATAGACTTTGATAATATGAACTACTGGCTAAAATGTACTTGTCAACTTCCTATAGCCAAACACTGGAAGCTAATCAGGTCAGTAAGAGTAACATGAGAGACCATTTAGTCCATTATAAGCATAAAATGATAATTGAAATGGAAAGAAATGAAAAAAACGATGCTGTGAAATAAGGGACCATAAAATGGCTTTACAACCACCTGGCAGACAATCGCAAGAAAAAAGTTATTTGGATGGGTGGGGATATTCACTTCTTCCAAATGCCTCATTCTACCTACCTGAAATGTGCAATATGCCTGACCATCTATGGAGCAAGGAGTTGAAAGGTGTCTAACATCCCTTCCCCCAAATATTTCTGACCAGGCTGCAGAGTGTTCCTTATCAGATTATTTCTAGCCCTTACCGGTGAGAGAGGTTTGGGGGTTCCCCGTCCAGCAAATCAGGAGGGGATAGCTGTTGAAATGAAACTATAGCTGTACCTAAGGAAACATATCATGAAGGCTTGAGATCTAAAACTGCAGAAAATGATTCTGTAGTGAAAATATTTAGTCCACTTGTCTTACATAGAAAGATAGCCCAGGAAGGGCATTCTAAAAGTCGCTCTTCCTACCAGGGAGATTGGGAGAAATAATTCTTCTAGGACTTTCAAGGGAACATATAGTGTTTATTTGCAACGCTCGGTGGGAAAAAGCCACTATTATCAACCCTCCAAAAAGGGATCCTGGGAAAATAACCCTAAGAAGTCCCAAAGAAAGGAACAAAGGGAGGGGCCTGTGTCACACACTTCTAAAAGGCATTACAGAGATCGGAACAGTATGGAGGGATCAGATGACAACAGAGGAAAGATTTCCCGGCAAAGTAGCTCTGACTCTGAGGGAGAGGGGACTCCGTTTGAAAAATGCACGAAGGGCAGATCTCCAAAGAGTTTCATCAAAGACCCCATAAAACAGATTAAATCCATTACATCGTTCATGACCCTTTATCACACAAATTTTAAATATTCTGATGAAGAACATCTAAAGTGTTATGAACAGATGTGCTCCTTTGGAATAAAGTGCAACCGTAATAACATGCAGTCAGTAAAATGTATGTTCTATGCTGAGTTTCCCATCTTCTTTACAGGGCTGGAGGACCAAAACCATCATAAATGGCCTACTTTTAAGGCAGACATTTTAAAACACTTTTCTACACAAAGAAACCCCTAAGAGAGCCAAAATTCTGCATGCAATATGATGTGTGGTGAGGTCCAATCTCCAGGAGAATGTGCACAGGAGTTGAACCATGCATTTGCACAGACTTGTCAATGGGTATATACCACCAGTGGATAGTGTATTAAAAGATGTTTTCATGCATGGTTTCCCAAACAGTGAGGGGCTTCCATGATTTGCGAAGTCTTGACTTGGGCAATTTCTCATGCTCTAAGGATTTCTGTGGTCCAAAACCCCACAGAAAGTTGAAACAGCCCCAGAACTCCCAAACCATCTACAACACATACAATATTGAAAGTTGCTGATGTGAAAGGTGCTCCTTCTTTAGATCTGGAGTCAGAGGGGTCAAAGAATACTCCTCCTACTACCAAAAAGGCTGACCCAGAGTGGAGGTCATCTGCCCAATCCCAATCGAGCAATGCACAACCTGTTTTTCTAGATACAGACCCATCCGACACCAGTACATCTGTAAGTCCATGGCAGATGGGTTCAAGTTCAATCGTGGGCTGTAGAAACACTTCCCCACAACAGGGGGAATCAAAATCAAGACACAGTTCCCAGGTAAAATAAGAATTTCTTGCGGGAAGGAAATCTAACACCCCCTCCAAATCAAACTTTTCAAAATGCTTACTCTTGTAAATTACATTTTCAAAATAATGTTGTCCTCCTTTTCCTCCTAGATTCTAAAACAAAGGGGCCCAGAATTGAGGGGAGTGGAGACCCAGACATGAAGTATACAGCTGTAATATTCTGAACAATACTCAAGTTACCTTGGTAGGAGGGATTGCTATCCGTCCAGGGAGCAACCAAGGTATGACCAAAGACTTCCCTTCACTTTTGAGGAAGGAGAAAAGATCTCTCAACTTTTGTGACAAATCAAGCAATTGACATAGAATATTGGACAGATACTAAGGGCCCAACAGAATCCTCAAACTGCCAGCATTCCCCAAAATACTCCAATGTCCTGGTCATATGGACCAGATAGACAACAACAAGAGGCAAACAATCCAAATAATTGTGTCCTACCGGAAGGAAAAAGGGGATATGAAGAAAAAGATATGATAAGTCTTAGATGAATTTTCCTTTTTGACCCATTAAAAGGCCCCTAAATTAGATTTAAAAAACCGCAAGAAACTAGTAATGACAACATTTTCCACTGGAACCAATGAACAAAAGACAGTGAACAAAAGTTAAATAGCAAAAAATATAAGTAGAATAGTCACTATTGAGAGAGATTTTAGCACAGAATCCACCCAAAAAATGTTTTCTTTCACAGATGGTGTGACACCCGCAAAAAGAAGTGGGCCAAAATAGAGGACCCCGAGTCTGATGCTATCAAAAAAGAGACTGAAAAGTGTGAAGAAATCCATAGAAATAAAAGCCAATCTGCTAAAATAGTACCCTCCCTCTTAAAGTATTCCCAAGATTGTCCTCTAAAAAGAGGAGAAAGCAAAGAGTCTTTTGAAAGAGGGTATACATCTATTCCATATCCAAATGTGTGTTTATTCCAACAATTTTCCAAGCCAACTTACATGAACTTGATCTCAAAGGTGACGGTGACCCAAGATAAGACTAAAGAAGTAAATGACAACAAGAACATGCATGCCAAGCTAGCCAATAACTCACAATTTCTTTATAAACTAGAGTCTAAAGAAGGTAGATTCTATGCTCTGGTTCAGATACAAGGTCAGTGTGATTGATCAGCCTTGGTAGACACAGGGTTACAGGCAATCTTGTTTCCAAAACAAAATGCTCATCAACTCAACCAACCAAGGGAGGAGAGTCATAACATCTTTCTCAAACCTCTCATAGGAGCTCTTCAAAATGTTGGTGATAGGATATTTCTAGAGATCAACATTGGGTAACACTACCTGAAACATCCAGTGATCGGTGCGGTTCCAGAGAGCACCCCCTGTTTCCTGAGGAACGAATTTTGAGACTGTCTGGTTGTGTAAACCAGATTCTCTGAACCAAAACAAACCATCCCATCCAGCTAAAGAGGATTGCCAGTTATTTCAAACTGCATGTCACTTGTCACTTGATTGAACAATACCCAACACCAAACTGAACTTCGTTTTCAGAAAAATCAGTTTCCCAAGACCACAATTATCTCAGTAGGAGAACAGAGTGGCGAGGGGACCTCATCTCAACACATGGATTGTAATCTCCCTCTCAACAACAAATGGTCTTCCACTCTGGAAATACTTTGAAGTTCTACACTAAGGAGGACCCGAAAGAAATCCCAATTTCTTCTGTAAACAGTCCAGAAAACAATTATCATAATTTGACTGATATGCAGAAAAAGAATGGCTGCACATTCATCCCCAGTCACATGAAGGGAGGAAATGATCCTGTGCTCACCAGATTCTGTCTAAACAATCAAAAACATTTTCATCAGCAAAGCACTGTTTTGGTGACTCCAAAAAGATCAGACCATTCCCTGCTTAAATTTGACAAACAATGCCAAAACAGCATTTACATGAAAGTAAACGTTTAAGGAACTTTTAAGGAACACGTACATTTGATTTATCCTCAGAACATATCGACCATGTGCAACAGTGTATGAGGGCACGGGATAAAATAGTCATTTTGTAAAGAAGGAAATTAAATCAGAGCATCCTTGATGATCTAAATCCCCCTACTCCCTACTTCTTATTCATTCCAAATAAACATTCCCCTCCCAATTAAGCTGTCAGAACTTCAAACCACTTTCTCGAAAAACCAGCTGCAAGACACACTATTTAACATTCCTGTATGTGAATCACTTACAAAATGAAAGTGAATGTTTGTTAAAATCCCTTTAGTGTTTTTTTCTGTTGCATTAATGTGTAAAAGGTGTACAGGGCAGTCTGATGGGAGCAACTTCCAAAAACCCACTTTCCCCTCCCCGTTTTATGTGATGTCATCTTAGAGATTTCGGCATTAAACAGTTGTAATATTCTAAAGCATCATATTCCTCACATGTAATTATGTTATTAATCAGTTCAACCAATGGCTCTCAATCAGTGGAGTCAAATGATGTGATTCTCATCTCGACACAATTTATGGTCGAAGAGTTGTACATTTTGGATTTTTACTCACTAATACATTTATGCAACAAAAAAAATCCATCTCAAAGTACCAGTCTTGCTGGCACAATGCTAGGACATATACATCACTCGTACTCATCATTTCTTGTGTAAAGATATCCACATTTTCCTAATTTATATAGTGACATAAAACATGTTATACATTCGGCTGATTGATCTTTTCACCCTGGACAGTTTAAAAAACAATTACCTCTCTACAACAATGTGTTCAATAGTTAAAAGAGAAAATGATATTCCCAATGCAAATTATTTGAGATGTGGCCACTGCTGAAGAGGTTCTGTCTAAGCTCAAAGACAGATGGAAGTTGTAAATGGATACCATTTATTTTTTTCTGCAGGACCTGGCTCACTGAGAGTCAAATCCAGGCAGTCACCAGCTTTCATGGTTCTGCTTCAAAGGCCAGTGTTCAAATGTTCTCATAGGAAAGCAGCCCATCCATGTCCTGTAGCTTTTTGGGGGATGGAAGGTAATTTAGCAGTTCAGGCCTACTTTCATTCAAGTTGGTTTCATTCACAATTGCAGCCTTTAAAGTCACATTTTCTTTTCCCTCTACTTTAAGATTTTTACAAAATGTAGCAACATAGATTTGTGTTTTCTCAGCTGACTCTTGACTGATAGTGTGCCAGCTGTTTAATTCTTTCTTCAGGTGTTCAATGTCTGACTTTGTGTCATCAAGATCCTCAGTAACTATGTCTAGTTTTTCTCTCAATTGGACCTTTTGCTCTATTCACGGCACTCATTCTTGCCAGCTACTTTATTTTGATAGTTTTGCGCCTGAGTGCCTGCCTTCTGTAAAATGATTTGGTGTACCTGCTGGATAGCAGCCTCTTTCTCGTATGCTAACTGAGCTCTTTGCCTCCTACTGATTTTAATATCATTGTACGGCTGCTCAAATTATATCTGTGAGTCAACCTGCTTCACTATAAACATTGCGTTTTCCTCACGGCTCTGCATCAATTGGTTTTTCTTATTGTGAGAAACCAGAGGGTGTCTCACCGTCTATCCCCCGGGCATCTCTTGCTCAGGTGGTCAGGGCACAGCCATCGCCTTTGGATACAGACCCTAGTGGTCGACCAGTGTGGGAGGATCACCTGGGTGAGGGTTCCTCTGGGAGTGTGGGTGAGATACCCAATGGTGAAATGCGGTATTGTTCCCTTTTCCACACCTTTACCCTATCTGATTTTTTAGGATATTCCGATTTTCCACCCCCACCCTTTCTTGCAAAAACACTGAATCGAGGAAGAGGAGGTCTGAGTGAAGAAAGACTAACACTCAAACATTACACCGGAAATGTCTCATTAGTACAGTCAGCAGAGTCAGGCAATTGACCACAATTGCATACACCGGATACCTATTGGCTTTCCCCATAGGGATAAAAGGTGGAGCACTGGGACACACTCTGAGCAGGGCAAAGCACGAGAAGGAGTGGTTCTTCTGGGGGTGGTGTGGGGCAGCAGAAAGAGAAGCAGAATCAAGGAGCGGAGATGCCTTGGGCGTCCCGGCGAATGATCATTATCTCCAAAGAATCTTGAAGGCTGCACAAGTGACCCTGTCAAAAGAGAACTGTGAATCCGGCATTGTGTGTGTAAGATACCAGCAGCCCTCCCGGGTGAGTGACAGAGTTGAGGAGGTGAAGCAGCAGCTATGGTATCAACCTTGGCTCCTAGATCAAAGGCGTAAGCACAGAAACCAGCACAACCGGTGAGTTAAAGAAAGCTGTGAAAGGCCGGTCTGTGTTGAAGATAAGATTTACAAGCAGCAACAGTGATCACGAGAATTAAGATTGCACATATACTGAAAAGACACGAGTGAAAGTAAAATGTAATTAAGCCACTTAAGTGTTGCTGAACTGTGAATCAAACAAGTGAGACATGGAGAGATAACAGAGTGGTGCATCAGAGTGAAAGTGACCAATCAAATGTCTCTGTTTGAATGTGCATAGTGGTGCAAGTGGAAAAGTGAAAAGCCGAGAAACCTATGATTGTCAACTCTATCTGACATCAATGGGAAAATGAATACGTAAAGTAAACTGTAATCAAAGTCGTCATGCTGGGGTATTTGTAAACCCCTCGCAGATTCAAAAGTCTTCGATGAGAAAAGCGAACTGTGAGCAATTGTAATTTGGAAGGTCCGAGACTGACCGAGGGAAACCTGTAGCAAACTGTGAGCAAGTGTGATTGGAAGGTCTGAACCTGAAAGAGTGAGACTTGCAGCGAACTGAGGAAAGTGTGATCAGAAGATCCAAGCCCGACAGAGGGAGATCTGTAACGAACTGTGAGAAAGTGTGATCGGAATGTCTGTGCCGACAGTGTGAACTATAAAGCTTGAAGTCTGTGAACTATGAATCCTGGAGGAAAGGAACTTTTGTTTTGTTGAATGAACCTAAGGCACCCTGTGAATAAGAAACTTTGTGTGAACAAAAGACTGTGCGACCAAGAGACTTTTTTATGGAAGGCCCTGGTCTGCGTCCTGAACTGCATCTTTGTGTCTAAAGCCAGAGTGTGTTCTAAGACTCGAGTGGGCCACCTTATCCTGTGCTAAAATCGTGGGGAAGGGGGTTTTGCTCAGTTACCTTGACATATTGTTTTGGACACTGCTTTTTCCTTTACAAATGCATCTTTCCTTATCCACATGTATTGCAGTAGAGTAATGGCAGGCAATAGTTTCCTTTTAGTCTAGGTCATATT
This sequence comes from Ambystoma mexicanum, assembly GCF_040938575.1. Taxonomy (NCBI): domain Eukaryota; kingdom Metazoa; phylum Chordata; class Amphibia; order Caudata; family Ambystomatidae; genus Ambystoma; species Ambystoma mexicanum. The sequence goes on from NC_090941.1 coordinate 891,029,204, forward strand.
GTTTTGACTGACAAATGACTAGGACTGTGTTTTTTTACTTTGGTGGTTGAGAGTCCTCCCATCTTTAGCTATAGGGCAAGCTAGAAGTTTTTCAAACCCCCCCCTTTCAACTTACAATAAAGGTTCTTGAACTTGCCAATCTCGTGTCTGTGTCTACTTGTGATACCATGCCACCTTTACAATATTCACTATGTTATCTAATAAGCCATTAGTATACATGTCTTGATTCATTATTTTAGCCTAATTCATCATGTGCCAGTAGACAATGATTATGACTATCATTAAGGCCTATGAGTTCGGCCTCTAACTACTGTTTCACTGATTGTGCCAATGTTAATTCTGCAGAGGCCTCTTGTTTATATTGTGTCACACAGTGAAATCATGTGACCGTTCCACCAATCTATTTTCCACCTTTTGAGGGCAAAAGAAAAGGTGGGCGGAAAGATTCACAATATCATATTTTTCCTCCGATTTTTTTGAAGGTCATACACAAAGATTAGAACGCTTCGTCTAGTGGGCCTTGTTGCGCCCAAATGTCTGAGACCTGGCATTGGCTGTGCAAGAAATATCTGCTTATTGCAGGGTCAATAGTTACATCCAAGTCTGATGTGATGTCCAGTGACATCATGGCTATTGAATCAGCATGGACAATACTACCATTTTCAAAAACGAAACTCACACTATCAATTCTAGCTATATCACCAACAATGACTGTACATTCTATCAGACTATACCAAAGGGACCATTTAATTCCATGCACCAATGGAATCTCTCACACCTGTGTGCTCTTGTGCACATTCTATGCTACTAAATACATTCATGCATGTACATGGGCTATGTCATTGACCGAAGATCCCAGATTATGAGCCCCCATGTATGTACCATAGTTCATGTTATATTTTGGCTCGGTTCACATAAATGTGACACACCAATCTCCTGAACCCAATTATACAATCATAGCCCACAGTTCAGGCCAAAGAACAGACAGTAAGGTATTACAAAAATTGAAATCGATTTATCAGTATTAGAACAATTTTAGACAACTTGATTTGTAGTTTTACCCTGGATCCCACTACAATAAGGGATTCATAAAATTATACCAAACGATTTTTGATCTGCCTATCTGAATCTCACTTTTATAAGTCTGCACAGGCATCCCCTTTCAGTCAGAACAGTCTTCATTTAAATATGCTATATTTTTGTAAATCCTAAACATACTAACGTTATACTTAGCATGGTTTTCTCTATGAACATTACTGACATTTCAATAGAACATTTCACATGAGACAAATAAGGTTCAATTATCTGTTTTTGCCGACATCAAGACAAGTATGGTACTGGAGAAATTGACATCACTCACATACAGAAATTTCAATGCACCAACTCCCCCTTATGTACATGGAAGGTAGTGAATGTATTAGCTATGTAATTGATATTTTATAATGCACTTAATACCAGATATAAGTCTGTAAGAACAGGACTGTTATTCCAACCTGTGTTTCTCTGTGTTGTCTTGCTTCCAAGACAAGCGTGTTGCTCCTGAGCTATCCCCCTGGCCACTTTCTATATAGGCAAAGACCGACTAGCATAGGCCTATGTGTTAAGCTATTTACATGGAAAAGGCAACCTGTTTCGTTTTTTATGGCACACAATTTTAATTTGTGATTTCCTGCGCTGGATCCTTTATGCTCAAGAAATCACACATAGCAGAGATGTTCTTTGCCAAGAAGGCCTGTGTACTGCACATAACATTTTCAAGATGGGCACTGAGGGAAATACACTTCTGATAAATTTTTTGTGAGTTGCACAATGGCTGCAAGAAAAGTTGTCACTGTACATTCATATTATGAATATTGGTTTGAAAATACATTATTTCAACAGTTTATTTTACAATATTGGCGTGTGCACTGTAATCTGATAGGTGTCCCTTTTAAACGTGACAGCAAGCAAGAGGAAGAACTCCTTAACAAGTGATAAAGTCAGTGCATCTTATTCCACTTGCTCTTCCCATGAAGGCCTTTCTCCTGTTATTCATTTTAAGCCTCATCTTTAGTATCTATAAAATATGCGACAGTGGTCAAGCACAAAGACGGGAGATGGCAATAAGTGTCATTCAAAACTCAAAGCAATACCTAGGCTAGAGGTTATGTCAGTCCAGTGTACAAGCAAGGATCAGCAACAAACAGCAGTCAAAAAGTGCAGCAGTTGCAAGGGCCAGTGGCTGTAGCAGTGCAGAGTGCATGCAAGGATTAGCAACAAAGGTCAATCAAGAGGTGTGGCTGATATAGGGCAAAGAGGCTGAGGTGGGCCAGCATTCAGGTAGAGGCCATTCTCAGGAGTATAGTCAGGAACACTGGAAGGCAACAGGCGATAAAGGAACAGGCAAACAGGGAACCAGTAAAAGCTTTGGGTAATCAGATGGCAATCAAAGTGGGGAGCACCAACACACATGGAAACATGAAAATGCTCCATGTGGTCCTGGAGACCGCAGTCACAGGAGATGCCTGCACAGGGTGCATGCGCTCTGCAAAATGGTGATGGAAACGAGACACCAGCAAATGGCACTGCATTTGCAAAGGCGGTCCCCCAGAGTGATGCTCAGGCCTGTGTCCCCTCCAGTTGATGAGAACTGCAGGGTTCCATAGCACTGCATGGATTCCCTGCACGTTGTATTCCTGCTGCTGCTGAAACCTGCTCAATACTTTCAACACAAAACTAAATGCAAAAGGCGACACACAAGAAATACTGACAATCTTCATAGTTGTATACCACTTTGCCAATCACATACTGAAAAAGAAAGTAAACAAATTCGTTCAAAATAAAGACCTTTTAAAAGAGGTTTGCTGCACAATTAAATGAAAATAAGTTTATGTGTATAGCGCCAAACTGTAGCACAGGTAGCATGCACTATAAAAAAAATCAGACAGCAAAACATAAAATAAAAATGCATCCACTATTATATGCAGAATCTTATGAGTACCAGATCAGATCAAAATACACCACACATGTAAGACCAGTTTAAAAAAATAAATAAACAGCAAACAAAAAGAGAATTAAAGGAAACTCAAAACACTACGAAGGAGGTAAGTGAAGCAAAGGGAGCCTCCCTTTGGCCAAGCAGGCATTAATGGAGCCTCTTCTTGAAAATATATGATATACCTGGTAGAGCCCCATGTAGAAAGGAATGACATATCAATGCTCAGAGCAGTTCTGGTTTGCGATGTACCCCCGATTCCAGCCTTGTAATGCAAGCCACTTCCCTCTTAAGGGAGCTGGTGGAACGAAGGCCTCTCCTTGCTGGGGAAACCAGGCCTTTCACAGCTGGAGTTAAAGGTTGAAGAGCCGTTCACACCAGACAGACCAATTTAAGAGCCGCCATCTGCTGGAACGTGATTGAAGCCACATTCTCCAGGTACAGACTGATGTGGTTTTGCAACCTCAGGTTGTAAATCTGGTGGATGAGACGAGAGAAAAATGACTTTCCATTTGTAGTCAGTGTACAAGTGATGAGCCAATTGTCTAGATGAGGCAAACACTGTGTTTTTGGTCAAGAGAATGAGCAAGTCTGGCAAGGCTGTTCTGCTGATGAGGAGCAGCACCTTCAACCCCACCCACCAAACACGTTTTGCCAAACTTGATATGAAGATTCTTGGGACCAGGAGAGGGATCATCAGAGGTCCATAGAAAACGGGCAGGGGACGTGTAGAGTCTCCATTGTGGGTGTCAAGAAGGTGTTGAATGCATTTTGATTTACCCCATCCAAACGTAAGGGACTGCAGCTTTAGTCAGATAGAAAAGCGTGCCATACTTGTGGAGAAACCCTAGACAAAATGGCTGTAAAAATAGGTGACTCCAAAATAAACAAAAAGCACCTTCAGGAAACAGGGCGCAGGGCTCTGTAACATGGAACAAACCTCTCCCTAGTCCATGTGCATTCCCGTGTGAGTCAAGACGAACCCTAAAAACTCTCCCAATGTCATGTGACACATGCCCTTTCAAGCTTTGCAACTATTTTATTATCCTAGGTCCTCCATCAGAACTGTTTTACGAGTTGTTCATATAAGGCAAAGAGGTTGAAAAATGGGAATACCATTGAGTTATGTGTAGTGATTTGAAGTATTGTCATTGTAATGATTTGAATTGCTTAGATGTACATTGCACTGTTGTTCGAGGTCTCAGTGTGATGTCATTAGGTCGGAATGTATGGGAGACTGGAATGATAGTGTGAGAGAATTCTATAGAGGGACGGTTGGTGAAGCAGGACGAGAGTATTGATGATGGGGGCTGATGGATGTTTATGGCTCCGTCTTGATTTAAAGGGGATTCCAACACAACTGGCACAAAAGTGCTCTAAATCATATGAAGCGTTGAACTTGTTTAATGTCCGACGTAAAGCATTACATTATACTATGAAAAATTGATCGATAATGTCATCGAATATGTTATCAAAATAATAGTGAAAGGTGCCTGGAGCACTGACAAGCCAAAATGTAAAACCAGATAATCGAGCAAAACATATTGGGCTTCAAGTGATATCTTCCTTGTGTCTCCTTGTGGTGAGGCCATTTGCACCTCAGAGATTCCACTTGGTGTGAAAATGCACGGCCTGAACTTGGTCAGTTTGCCCCAATTTTTAGTCACAAAAATCAGAGGTGATTCTGCAGGTGACTCAAAATGCTGCAGGAGTGGGGCACTTGAGAGACCCGAGCAAGATGACTGCGGGTCTGTGAAGCTCCGTGCAGGTCAGCTGCTGAGATATGCAAATATCCTGCTTCAACCCTCAGAGAATGGTGGATATTGCGATTATAAGTAGCAAGAGCATACCGGCATAACCCATGGCAAGTTACAGCCGTCTACAGGGCCGCCAAGACCCTTTCCGACATTGGTGGCGAGTGGGGCCTAAGAAAACTGTGACCAGGGCACTGAGAGCCAAGTGGGACAAACTCTGCCCCCAGATGCGGCTCCACTGGGGTTGAGGAGCAAAAGATCATCACCAAGGCGCCTCCATTGCCCCGACGCAGCACCAGCCCACTAGCAGAGAAAGCAGGCAACGCTCCCACAGCGCAGCCCACGCAGGGCATCTGGCGCAGGGAGACAGGTGCTGGAAGAACGCCCGCAGGGAGGTCCTCCCATTCTGCCACGGCACAGTGCCAGACTTATCCTCATCGGGGCAGTGGGGTGCCTCCCTGGCACGCAAAGGATGCAGCTGGTGCAAAGCCGCAGACCTACAGGGATGTCACAGCAACAAAATGCTTCGCTGATGAGGTGCAGCGGGACTGATATTGGGCGGCAGGAGACCACGGGCTAGGCCAGGCCCGCGTGAGGGAGGCCCCGGCTCCGACCAAGGATGCCATAATACGCACAACCATGAGCAGCCTTACAGACAAGGTGCTGATCCCTGGCATGCCAGCACCCCCACCCCAGCACCAACCATAGCACGGGCCAACCTGCCCGCCACATCCCTCCAGCGCCAGTCCAGAAAGAAAGACCTGGGAGGCACTCTGGCTAGGGCACCCGGGGCAGCATCCAATAAAACAGCTGGCGGTCATCCAACCAGCCAAACACAACATGGAGAGAGAGAGTCACCTAAGGGCCCTCAAGTCCTGAAGCACTGCAAGGCCACCTTGCGGGCCTACGCTCAACCAACATGGTCCGGCAGCCCTGAACGGGCAGCTTATACCCCTGTTGGCAGACTGTGAGAAATTCAGGGTGCCAACCCCACCCCGCGCACGAAGCCGGGGCAGCACAGATTCTACTGAGGAGGGCTGCAGTCGCCAGGACCAGGCCGTGAGCCCCATCCTAGTAACAGAGGCACTCCCCCACACCTCCACACATCCCATCTCTCTGGCTGGCAGCCAGACCCAGCGGGGCCCAAGAAAAATAATGCAGAGACACCCTGCTGGAGACTCAAGGCAGCTGAGGCGGTCTCCCCCAGCACCTGGTGGGCTCTATCTTGTCAACACCTAAAACTATCCACTTGCTGTTATCCGGGGGAGAACGACTCACCCTAGTGATGCCCAGCCCCGGTCCCCGAACAACAAAAGCATGGGCAGCCTCTAGCCACATCACCCTTGAAGCAAAGAGCCAAAATGCTCCCGGTGACTGGGGGCACACGCAGTGGAAGTGGAAGGCGACTGCTGCCCCGATCAGGCCGCAGAGACCTCAACCCCAGCCAAGAACAATACCCCGTGCCACCTCACTCCTGGACCCCAAGGCCGAAAAGCAAGCCCGAAGTGGATCAGCACTCTGCCATTGTGACCCTGCATGCTGTATCCTTGTCCGCCAGGGCGACCAACCTTGCTGCTCTGGCACCCCCCCCCCCGAGCAACAGGCCCAACCACAAAACACCTGCAGACTGGAACTGTCATCAGTGGGTCCTCGATGCCTCAAGATCCTACAGACCCACAACACTGGACCAAGGGCGCAAGTGGGCCGGCACATAGCCTTCATTCAGGGCAGGGAAACAGGCGCTATTCCCCCACCTGATCACCACCAATACCACACTACCACCCTAACTTGCACCCACCGGAGCTCGGGTTATACAGTCCACCAATGACATGCAACGCCTGAGGGGCTATGATAAAAGGGACAATAGTTAAACAATCAGCTCCCGCAGAAGATACAGCCGCCTCAACATCCACACCCAGATGCTCCACCAGACGCAAGACAACCATGGGTGTCCCATTGCAACTCCAATCTATCTTAGCAGAAAGGAAGCTCATCGGCCAGCAAACCCTGGAGACCAATACCACGGTCCAATATATAAAATGGAATCTGCAGGACATCCAGGCAAGGCTCACTATTGAAGCAGAAATGACGACGGACAATGAGCAGTGTATCAGCTCCCTCGAAGACAACCAAGAATCGACAGCCACCGAGCTGGACGGAGTCATCAAGGAGGTCCAACACCTTGGCGCCAAGATGGAAGACCAAGAAAATCAATCCAGACGCAACAATCTTAGGGTGCTTGGACTCCCAGAGAATGGACCTGGAATCCTTCATGTACAACTTCCTGCAAGACATTCCCCACTTTGAAAACCCCAGGGGGCTTACACTAGAAAGAATCCATTGTGCGTCCAACCCTAAACCGGGTGCCGGAGAACACCCAAGAGCGATAACGGTCAGACATTTAAATTTCCAACATAAGATGGTGATTCTAAAAGCATACAGGGCTGTGGGGCAGGTGAAAATCGAAGGGGTGCCCATCCGACTCTTTAATGATTACTCTGCAGAGGAGGGGCTTCAATCCTCTATTCAAACACTGAGGGGCCGCGAGATGAGACACTATCTGAAATTCCCGGAAACCCGGAGGATGCCTGGCGATTCCTGCAGTGCCAGAATTTAGTCTCCACTGAGTAACCCGACACAGGGACGCAGGCATCACAAGCGACAACCTTGTTCGAATTCTGCTCACCTCGGAACAGCAACAGGAGGCAAAGAACGGGACGAGGCCTAAAGCGACCTGACAGGGTACTGAGGGAGCCCACTACTTGAACCCTCACACCCATAGCGCCCAGGGCTCAGCGACAACTTACAAGATCCTGGAGGCCCTCAGGACCACAAACTGCGAGCAGGACCCAATAAACATTCATTGTCACTAGAAACATGCCCTCTGATCGATCTTCATTTCAAGATCATCATCTCTCTGCCAATTCCCGGGGCGACACCGCAAACCACCGCCAATGCAGCGGCTTCAGGCCTGCGCGGTCAGTGCGGTCTGAACAGCCAGCAGCTTTCAACCACCCATGACCACTGGTTCGACGATCCCCTCATCACCTACACCCCAGAGTGTGCCCGCTGATCCAAGCAACAACCCAAACAACAGCAACGCTGTTCAGAACACTTGGACCAGACACCCTGGTCACCCTGCGCAATATCAAGCCTCAGGTGGAAGGGTCTTCGTCATGCATGGCAAAGAGGGCGGATTTGAGAATTTGCACTCAGCACCACCATGCATGGGCTTTTTGGCCTAGTATTTGACATGGATTATCCATGCCCAATGTTACAAGAGAGACATTTCTCTCCGCTGTTTTAGTTAATTTTCATTGTTTAGTTTACACATTGGGAACAGAAAGCGAAAGCGATGGATGGGAGATTTATATAGATAACCTCACCATGATAATCTTTAAGGGGCGGACACAAGACCCGATTCATACACCGGGGGACAATGGGGTAAGGATCATTAGGTTGGATAGATGGCTAAGGTCACACTGCTAACTCTAAATGTGCAGGGGTTGGGACACCCCTTCAAGTTCAGCTGCATCCTGAATCACCTGAGGGACCTCCAAGGGGATATAATTTTTCTCCAAGAAACTTACTTCAACGAGGGGCAATCCAAGAAACTTGAGAGAAGCTGGGTAGGGGTGGCTGCACAAGCCCCCTGTCCGGGCAAACAAGTGGTGTTTATTCTAGTCCACAGACAAGTGCCCTTCCTAATTCAAAACACTATCTCTGACAAAGAAGGGAGATACGTCTTGGTGCAGGGCCTACTACACCAACACCCAATCACACTCATCAATGTGTATGCTCCAACAACCGATACTCCCTCTTTCTTTACACATACCTTTGCTGCATTTGCACCTTATATGGCGCAACTCACAAGGGTTGGTGGAGACCTGAATATAGCCCTCCACCCAGACCTGGATAGACAAACTTCGAGCCAGCCTGCCATGAATAGACCAATAAAATTGGCCGCCCTCACATCCGTACTCATAGACTTAGGCCTGGAAGATATATGCAGAGTAAAACACAGTCTCTGCAAAGACTACACCTTCTCCTCACTTAGGCATCAGAGCTACTCCAGAATCGACTACTGGCTAGCCCCACGTTCATTCATGCACGCTTTAGATGAATGCGCCATTCTCCCCACCACTCTTTCTGACCATGCACCGGTCAAAGTGCGGCCGACCTTGCCAGACGCACCACAAAGGCTCCCGAACTGGCAGCTTAAACTGAACGCTCTGGCGTATCCCGACTTTGTGGAGCATTTTAGGGGGGATATGACAACATTCTGGGACACCAATCTCAGCCCCTCCTACACCACCCTCCTTTGCTGGGATGGGTTTAAGGCCTTTATGAGAGGCCAATGTATCTCCAGGTGGGCGCACAACCTGAAGCAATGGCACACCCAAGAAGAACAATTAACACATACCTTACAAACTCTAGAAAGGCAGCACAAAACAACATCAGACCAACAGATTCTTGTGCAGCTATGCAAAACACGCGCTGGCATCAAAGAGGTCACAACCACCAGAGCCCAAAAATCCTACTCAAGCTGGACCTAAAAATATAACCTAGATAACGATAGACCCCTGCTCCTTATGGCACTGGCCTTGAAACAAAGGCAGACGGCCACGACCATCACCACCATAAGAAATGGGGAAGGGAATCCAATTGTGGGGGAGGAGGGCATAAACTTCAGTTTTGCTGAGTTCTACTCACACCTTTACGCAAAACCAGAAACACTCCCCCTACAGGCAATGCAAGGATTTCTAAATGCTATTAAACTGCCCAAAATCACCCGGGCCCAGTACGAGGCGTTAGATACTTCATTGACAGTGGCCAATATCCGAAGGGCAATACACGCTCTAAACCCGGGGAAAGCCTCGGGCCCTGACGGGATCCAGATAGACATGAATAGAACCCTGGCCGATGACATAGCTCCGAAACTCCACGTGGTACATTCAGAGGCGGCCGCAGGCAGCTGCCTACCAAAGTCAATGATGACTGCTAACATAGTGGTGTTCCACAAAAAAGTCTAACGACGAATGCGGGTCATCCAGACCTATATCCCTGATAAATTCTGCGGCCAAGATCCTGGCAAAATGTCTGGCTCAGAAACTCGAGACAGTGCTACCAAAATCAATGATGACTGCTAACATAGTGGTGTTACACAAAAAAGTGAGGCCTAACGACGAATGCGGGTCATACAGACCTATAACCCTGATAAATTCTGCCGCCAAGATCCTGGCAAAATGTCTGGCTCAGAAACTCGAGACAGTGCTTCCAAGTCTGGTTCACGCAGACCAGACAGGATTAATTTGTAAACGGCACTGCATGTCGTAGCAGATGAACCGGGACGGGGGGACTCGAGTCTTACAATAGACGTGGAGAAGGCCTTTGACAAAGTCCAGTGGGACTTTATGTTCTTCGCTCTCGCTGAGTTTGGCTTTCCCCCATCTCTGATAGGCTTGATCCGCCTATTATATTCAGACCCCGAAGCGACCGTTACCACAAACGGTCATACATCAGTCCCCTTTGCCTTGTAGTCAGGCACGTGCCAAGGCTGCCCGCTGTTGCCCCTCCTGTAGACCCTGTCCTTCGAACCAGTAGCTGTGATTCTGTGATCAGATCCTCAATGGCGGGGGCTGTGGAGAGGAGGCACAGAACATCGAGTCTCCCTCTATGCTGATGACACCCACAAGTCCCTCCCCAGAGTGAGATCTCTCCTACAACAATATGGTCTGATGGCCAGCTACCAGGTCAAATGGGCTAAATCAGAAATCTTACCACTTTGACCTGACATCCCCTGGGATCTGGGGGGGTCACGCCATTCAGACTGCAGACAGGTCATATAAAATACCTAGGGGCCAATATTAGTGCAAACACCAAGGACCTGCAAGATCTGAGCTACCCCCACACGATCAAGTGGATCCGGTCCGACCTCACCAAATGGGACACCCCACCTCTCTCCATGACCAGTAAAATCAACACGGTCAAAATGAACTCGATCCCCAAACGTATCTATCTAGGGATGATGCTACTTTGCGCCCCCAGCCTGAAGATGTAGAAAACAATAGAGGCCGCTTTTTCGAAGTTCATCTGGTGGGGTAAAAGGGCACGTATCCGATCTGGGGGCCTCACCGCATCCAAACAGGATGGTGGCCTTGCGCTACCGTCTTGGAGGAGCCATTACATGGCAGCCCAACTCTGTTGGGCCAAGCGCTGGCTTAATTCGGATGACGACTCCAGCTGGAGGGCGATGGAGTTAGCACTGATGACCTCCTCCTCCCCACTAGATGTCCTAGCCACTCCCCTAGCGAAACTAACGTGGCGGCTCAAGGCACATCCAGTAGTAGGACCGAGGGTAACCCAGTGGCACAGGCTCTGAGCCCAGCAAGGCTTAGACACCAAAGCAACACCCACCTGGATGTCGATTAAGGGCCTCCTCGCACTCGAGCAAACACCGACATTACTCCTGTTGCAAGATACCCTGTGGGAACGGGTCAAAATAGACAACCTATGTGATGGGCAGACAATACAAACTCTAGTGGAGGGCGCTGAAACACTATCCCTACATGAGGGACACTGGCTGCAGTACGGCATAATCCACGCCGCAATATCTCGGCAAACAACGGAGTTATCTAGACAAGCATCCCCCACCCCCTGTGAACTAGAACTTGAGCACCAGACAAACACCCACCCGTGACTCTGAGTTTTCTACACCATGGCCATCCCGAACAATGTGGGGAGGAACTCCACTTTAGTGGAAGCATGGTCACAAGACCTTGGTACCGCGATTGAGACTGGGGACATATACCAATTCTTTGCAACCATCCCAGGGATGTCAATGAACTTAAAAAACAGGGACATCCAATTCAAAATCATCCAACGCCTGTCTTATACGCCGTCTAAAATGTACAAAATGGAACTGATAACCACCCCTCATTGCTGGTGTGGCTGTGGAGAGATTGGCACCAGTGGACATATGCTATGGTCCTGTCCTAGGGTAAAACCCTACTGGAGAATGGTGCACGGGCTGGTGACCTCCCACATCTCAGACACAGATACCTCACAGACCCTGGAAGAGCTGTTATTCGGGGCTAACCACAAAAACTGGCACTCAGACCCATAAGCGTGCAAAGCCCTCAATGTATGGATGTTTGCTGCATGCAAAATCATTATTATAAACTGAAAAGGGGCACCACCAACCACTGAAACACACCTGACCACCTTCCTGTCCAAAATGTGCTCCATGGAGCACAGTGGACTAAAAAGAACGAACCCGGCTAGAGCCGAACAAACACGTAAATACTGGAATCTCCTTGTCCCCGCTCTGAGGAGTACAGTCACTACGGGGGCGACTAACATCGCCAGGATGGTGAGTCCTACCCTTGCACACGCTACCCCGGACACCCCGACTGATTCCTAATAATTCCCAGACTTAGCTCATCACATTCACCCGCCATTAAGCTACATACGATTGGTGCTTCCCGCGGCCTCTATTCAACCACACATACATTAACTTAGGTAGGATTTACCCCACTTACCAAAAGGTGTAGTAGGAATAGCGGTTAAATGTTGGGGTTTGGAGGTAACTTGCCATAATAGACGACAACGGACCCATATCAAAGACTCCCCACCAATAGTACTCCTGGGAGAAGGACTGACCCCGGAGGGAGGAACCGGTTCAGGGTACAGTCATGTGTTCTCATACCTGTTTATGTTTATAATTACTGTTTGTGCTGGAAAAAATATTCTAATAAACCAATTTTACAAAAAAAAAAAAATTCTGGGGTTGACATTCGCTAGTACCTGAGGTCGTTGTCTCCCCATTATCTGAGGACATAAAGTATATGTCCCCTACATTGTAGTTTGTCCCCAGCTAGGACCATCAGTAGGACACTCCTAGTCAAGCATGTAGCAGTTAACACTCGGCATGTACCTTGATACGTACTGTAACAAGCGTGTAACAGTTTGAAATGTGACCACACAGGGATCATGTGACTATTTCATGACTATCTTTGTGTATGTGTGTGAGTTGGTGGACATCTTTGGCCACTGGGTGTGTTTGTCCCAGGACTGGTGGCTGCAGTTGGCCTGTGGCCCGCTCTGACTGGTGTATCCAGATGCCTATCTAGGATAGTGTGTATGCATTCCTTTGTACAAAAGACCTTCCCAGAATGCCTATGTTTGCTTGAAATTATGCTCAGTGCGTGAATGGGTGCAGTGTTCACTTGCTGGTTCCCCAGGAGGGTAAAAGCAGACACCCTTGCCCACTCACCTTGTTTTTCAACTGGATCTCTGAACAGGCACTCGGAAAGGCCTGCTGCTCGTAGAAGCACCAACGTTCTGCACAGACACCATTTGACATCCCAAAGAATCCAACAAAAAAGCTCTGCCTCTCCAAAGAAGACCAGAATAAACCCTATGCCCTCTCCTGCTACCTGATCCAGTGGGCACAACGGGATCATAGCTCCTGATCGAAGGCTTCGTCTCCCATAAGTGTCTGACAGTTTCTGCATCTCTGTACCCAGAAGTGTGTGCCCCTTAACTGCCAGGAACCTGAAGAATCTCTGAGCCAAATCAACCTGTGAATTTGCTCTACAGGACCTCAGGCAAATGCTCTGGTTCCAGCTCCAATCCCTCTTGGCGTTGTTTGAATTGCAAATCTGAACTGAAAAGCATTTCGCCAACCTGCAACAGCTCTTTCTTTTTCTCAGGAAGAAATCTGAATCTAAAAGCACTCCTATTCAAAAAAGTGCTACTTACTTTCTAAATTGTGATCGCTCTGTTTTACCAAGTTTTACTTATCTGTACTGTATTGTTTTTCTCATTCGCTTTTCTAAATATGAAGGTTAAATGTTTGTATACAAATATAGTTTGAGGAACTTCTCTTATTTGGTATCTAACAAAACATGTGTACTATACCTGTGAACAACTCCACTCCACCTCCATTGAGTGAGGCCTGGGCTACTCGGCTACTACTACCACATTGAGATCTTGGTGCGCACGAGGGAATCACTAGCAGTACCTTTCTAAGGAAGATATGCCTGCGAACACTGGCCATAGATCCTTAAAAGGTGTGCGTGCTTTCTGAGATGCCATTAGCATTCACTGCTGTAACAAAGTCTAAATGCAGTCAAAATAATAGGAACATAACAATACCGCCTCCAGCAGCAGCCCTCAGCACTCCTGAGGAGGAACATGTGGTCTTAAACTATCCCCTGTCCTCCAAATTCGCTGGTCGTGGAATCCTGCCACTAGATGCCACAATCTGCTTGAAATCTCGGCGTCAGCCACTCATCACCAAGGCTGGGAATCCCTCCCAAATGTGAGCAGCAACTATTCACAGGTCACGCAAATCTTTAGACACGCAAATACATACACGTTTTGGGGTGCAAACCAGCCTCTGCACCCATGCAAAGCACCTTTTAGTCTATCATCTAGTTCTTCTCCCCACAGCCCTCCTTTGCTCCCAATCCCCCAAGAATAGTTTAAACTGTGCATGTATTTCCATGAGCGCTGTAAATAGAAAACATGTTTAACATTCCCCACTGACCTACTATGGCATGCAAGGCTTCAGTCGGGCAATAGGGCATGTGGTAGGACATTGTCCCTCATTACAAGTCCAGCGGTAACCGTGCCAGAAAAACTGGCAGGTTGCCTCCGGACCCGTAATGATTACCAGCACATGACTTGCCGGAATAACCAGGGCATTACATCCCCGGCGGTCCGGTAAGTCAGGCGCCGGTAAATGATCCCCATTCTTGTGAGGCCTCCATGGGAATGTGGACCACGGAAGCACCAGCACTGTTGATAACAGTTGCCGGTGCGTCTATGAAAGTCTGCTGGATGGTGCCATTCCACCCGCCAGGGTCAGACCTTGGGGACGGAATGGCACCTGCCAGCAGACCCGTAGTTTGCCAGTCCGGGAACTACTTTGTTTCCGTTGTTACCTTACCACCATACTTGTAATGAGACCCATTGTTTTCTAGCCTAGCATTGTTTAAAAAAATTACTTGTTCAAGATTAGTCATCACTTCCTGCATACTGACAGCACAACCCTCACCCCAATTCTCTCATTACACCAACATCCACATGAACACTCACTCGCACTCACTCGCTTCCACACACACTGCCACAGAACCCACTCAACAACTGCTGTCACCATATTTAAAGCCTACAGTTCTTTTAGAGTCTTTCGGCAAACAGTATGCCAGATTTGTGCACAGAGTTATATAACACGTGAGCGCAAAATCTAGATGCACTATGATCCTGTACTACTTTGCACACCAATTCCATTTGCAGATGTCCCAAACACAGGCTCAGACTGGCCTATAGAGTAACAGGGCATTGCAGGGCAATAGGGCAAGGCCCAAAACAAAAGCACAAAATGCTACTGTGGGCCAGTTTTTTGGGTCAAAGTGGGCCACTTTTTTGGTCAATGTCGGCCAGTTTGATGAATTACTTTACGATGCGGCTAGTAGTTTTGACCATTGTTGCTGAATACATATTCTTTAAATTGCACAATTTGCATCACATTTCATCAAGAAAAAAAACTCTCCCTATGTGTACTATTCAGCCTGTCACAAAAGGAGTGAATTGCCATTTGCAAATGGGGGCCACTTTTTCATAATCTGCTGTAGACTATGGTTACTTCATGACTTTCCATGTCTCTCCCGTTGCAGTTATCAACATGCATAAGGTGTAATTTCCGTGACCACTTGATACTGACGAGGGATCTGCACCATCTTCTCCCTCAATGTCTCGATGACATTGCAAATCAGGGTTCCGCCCTTTGGCTTGTGAATCCCAATGACCACGTTTCCTTTACAAATGATTTATAGCGTCGCACTGAACAAATGACTGATTGTCAGCAGCTTATGGCCGCAAACATTAAAACACAATTTGCTTATGCATCACGTGTCCTTTATGTCAATAATGATGGATTACAAATGTCATGTTCTTTTCCATATTCGATCATTAGATTGATGACATACCTAGCGCTTGGCAGGAGAGATGTGAAATATGTATTCGATTGAAAGATCCTATGGACCAATTTATCAAGAAAGGGGCAGACAGACATTTGAATTTTAATATGCTGCAATAATTATAAGATATACCAACTCCTTCAGCAATCCCAACAGGGGTTCCCCTTTCTATCATAGGGCCTGCCTAATCTTATCAGCATCATGCCAAATAGATAGGTGTGACAGAATGCCATCTGTTTAGGCCAGGATAGCCTGAACATTTTAGATTTCTAGAAATACAATGCTGTAGGTAATCCTACTAATCAGACCCCCAATTTCATAATGCACCCATGCCAAACGTATGTGCCTCTGCTGTGACTGTCTCCTGACACCTCGAACAACTGCCCTGAGGTTGCAGCAGGGAAAGATTAAAGGTGCATGTGCATTCCTGAAGGTTTCAACAGGCAAAGGTGGCTCTTTAATTATCTACACCTTTGACTGAAAACATAATTATTGTATTCCTGTCACAGATGATCTTAAGAATCTTGAGAATCTCAAACATCTGATATATGGTTCAAGGTTTTCCATTGACAAATCTTTCAAATGAATTGTACAAGGTATTTGAGACTACAGATAGATGAACTAGACTAATGCGAGCGTGTTGCAAGTGCATAAGTGCAGACTGTCGTGGTTTATTACACAGTCACACCAAAGTCAGGGAGCTCCTTCCCCCACAATGAATGTGGTGCACAACAAAGCGCTTTGGATTTTCTTTTGTAAATTCAATGTCGAACCTGTCTCGCACACAACCCCAACAAATACCTGGTG
Source organism: Ambystoma mexicanum (assembly GCF_040938575.1). Taxonomy (NCBI): domain Eukaryota; kingdom Metazoa; phylum Chordata; class Amphibia; order Caudata; family Ambystomatidae; genus Ambystoma; species Ambystoma mexicanum. The sequence goes on from NC_090941.1 coordinate 891,045,724, forward strand.
CCACAAAGAACTATGAACCAGGCCGGTGTGTATTAAGAATATATTTATTAATTAAGTTATTTAGCCAAATATCACAAATAGATGACATCAGCCACCAATGTTGCGGCAACACGAAAACATAATGACCTCCGTAAAGGCACTAACAAAGACTATGCTGCCACACTTAATTCATTTTAGATCACCCACCAAGACAGAAGAGGAACAACTCAACACACAGTGATAGCAGATTTGTTAGCGTTCTCCTAGCAACCCTCACCCCCAAACATCAATTAGGCTTCATTCCTTTGAATGGAAGGCAGTGGCAGGGAATGGGAACACAATGGGAAAATCGTATTTGTGGTCTAGCTCACAGCAACAATATGGGAGACAGAAAGGTAATGGGAACATTTTGTTTTGCAGAGCACAATGGGAAGATCGGTTTTGAATTATTTAGCACAGCTGCAATGGCAAAGAATAGAAAGAAATGGGAAATTCATTTTTTCTATACCTAAAAATAACACACAGGACTTTGGTGTTTCTATCAGTACACAATGGGAACACAGGGACAATTTCGTTTTGCAGAGCACAATGGGAACACAGGACAATTTTGTTTTGCAGAGCACAATAGGGACACAGGGACAATTTTGTTTTGCACCTTTCATATGTATATGCATATGCATAGGCACTACTGGGCTTCCCACTTATAATTTAACATGAAGGGGAGCAATGGGGACTTTTGTTTTTATACCCTGTGCACACACGCGGAAGCAGGGTTGGGAGGTTAATTCTTTCGGCAAATCTTTATGACTATACTGGCTCACAACACACTGGGAAAAGATTGTTGGTTTCGAATACCACCAATACAGATCCTGTGAATTCAACAGGGGAATTAATTGATTTACTTAGATAAATATGCTAAGGATCTACACATGCAAAGAGGGGATTTTTCAATGGGGTGTGATGTACGCTGTCCATTTTATGTGATAAAATGTGTTTCTCCCATTTAAGTCAATGTGTAGTTCCATGACATAAGAAGAGCTGCCTAATGGCCCCTAATCGGTATTCTTTATGGGATTTGTGACCTGTAGGTCACAAGGGCTGCAGAACAGACCTAACATTATCTGGTCTTCCCTGTGTTACTGATCTAAGAAGTAATTCTTTCTTGTTTATTTAAGGAATGGTTCTGATGGATGATGACAACCAGGCCTGAATCTCCAGGGCAAGAGGGGGAGGTCCTGGAGTTAGTTTCAAATTTGAAGAAATGGCCAGCAGCTCATGGCCTTTCAAACTCATATACAATTACTTTAAAGGACATCTTATACTGCACACAATTTAACAAGACATGCATATTATTTATGAAGGGTACAGCTTGAAAGTCTGGTGGGAATTTTGCTGAGCATGTTGTTAATATTGGAGGGAGAAATGAAACAACAGTAATGTATGTTTTGTACATGTAAAACGCTCCGTTTACTGCAGCTGCTGAGAACAAAATTCTGACATCCAATTGAAGATACTGTGCACTGCGGTTTCAATATCTGTACGTGCAGCTTTTCATAGATTTGATAAACATCATTCCCACTTGTCTTTCTTTCCCTTCATGAAATGCCTTGTTCACATTTTCGCATTTTTAAATTGAGGCCCACTTTCTTTCCTTTTGATTTAGGTTCACTAGGCCTTAGGTCGGACATTATTTCTGCGGTGGCCTTTTATTTTGGTGAGCCCTCATAACTGACTATGGCCTCTTTATTTCTGGAATCCAGGGTCCACATTTCAACCCACAAGACCCCCCTCCTGAATTTTTGATGAATATGATAGAGAGAAAAGCAAGGAGAGAGTGGGGTGTCCGTTTCCTGGTTTTCTGGGTTAATTCCAGGTATCTCTGTGGGAGCATTTCTGCTCTTTTCCTGGTCCTGAGGGAGTGGCACTCTGGTCTGCACTTCACTCTTTTGGGATTTTGGGGTTTGGTCCTGGAGCCCTCCCTTTCCGGCAGCTCCATCTCTGGTCTATAGAGGCAAGGAGTTATTTAATCTGCCAAGAATAAAAGAGAGGTTAATTATTTCATACAATAATATTTTCCCCGGTATTGACGTGTGAATTGACAACAAAACAACAAGATACACATTACATTGCATAACATAACAGTCTCAGATAATGACACTTACATTTAATAAGTTCATAATCAGCATAAGCTGTTCTACTCTCTGTAAATGTGTGATTTTCTCCATCTGGGTTCACTTTCTTTACCCCTATCCCAGAGGGTTCCTGGGCTCTACCCTCTGTGGGTTCTTCGATCAGTCGCAAGTTCTGTCTGGGATGACAGCTTTTCAACTGATTGATGTGAACCCATTTCTCTTCTGTCTGTTCTCCTTTAGGGATACAGTGCTTATAGGTGACAGGTGTGATTTGATCTACAATTTGAAAGAAACTACGCCAGGAGGGGAGGAACTTCCACTCTTTGGTCTGGTTCTTTTGGAAATTGTACAGGTAGACCATGTCTCCTACTTGGTACTCTTTCTTGGTGGTCTTTAAGTCATAGTGGGTTTTTATCCCCTCTGCCGACTTTTCTAGATTTCGCTGAGCATAAGCAAAAGCGTGCTGAATGTGTTTTTGTAAATTCTCAATGTACTCATGGGTTGTGGACGTGTTGATCAGGGTCTGCTCTTGAGTTCTGTAGAGCAGATGCTGAGTTAGCACCATTTTTCAGCCAGTAGGGAGACCGAATGGTGACATTTTTGTCGCAGAAGATAGTGTAGACCTGATGGCCATCAGGAAAAGCAGTAATCGGATGTCCCAACTAGTCCCAGAGTCTGCCACAAATTATTTTAGGATGCCCACAATCATTTTATTGTACCTCTGAACCCCCCACTCGAGGCTTGGCGGTAGGCAATGTGGAGTTTTCTCTTTACCCCGAGTATCTCCCACATCTTTGTTATCACCTCACTGGTAAAATGACTTCCGCAGTCCGACTCAATCCTTTTCATCTTTAATCAAATCAACATCTGGGCTTTCTTTACTCCCCTGGGCAGTTGAGAGTTCATTTTGGGCATTTGTTTGGGACCTGGTGACAGCAGCTACCTAGATTTTCACCAACAAGGATTCTGTTTCTATGAGATCCCTGTGGATGGCTCCCGCTTTGGCCAACTGGTCAGCCAAGTAATTTCCAGTTTTGTCTGGTGCCTCAATTTTGGAGTGACCTTTGATCTTTTTCCAATGGATGGTCATCTCATTAGAGGTTACCAGATCATCAATGGATTGTAATAATTTCCCATTTAGTGGCTTGTTATTTGCACACAACATGCCTCGATTTTTCCAATTAATCAGGTGCTCCACAAACCCATTGACAAAATCGGAATCAGTGATTATGACCAGTTCTTTGAGGTGGTGTTGCACAGCAGTGAGGATGGCTTGATGAGCCACCATCAACTCTGCCACCTGACTACTTCCGGGACTAATCTGGTACCCAGCAAAGGGATCTGGGGCATCAATCACGCAGGAATTCCCAACACAATCGTTGAATCTTTCCTCCACGGAGGACAAAGTCTTGCTCGTTTACAAGATGACTTTGTTGACCTTGTTGTGCTGTTGGTATAATACTGCTGTTAAGCAAGTATTTGAGAACCCCATCTCCAAGAAGAACTCTTTTATGGGGGTAAGCCAAACAAGGTGCTTGGGAAAGGCTTTGCTTTATTTATTTTATTGCCTCGGCTTGCTCTGGACCCCACTCCCACTTGACCCCAGCCTTTAGTAAATGAACCAATGGTTGTGGGACATCTGCGTAGTCCTCTATGAACTTCCTACTATAATTAATAAGTCCAAGAAGGCTTTGTTGTTCACGCAGAGTCATAGGGTCTTTTCATTTCAATATGCTTCCACCTTTTTTGCCTTGGGACTGAGACCCTCAGGGTGATTATATGCCCTAAGTAGTTCCTGCGGGTCTTACACCACTGTGCCTTCTGAAAGGACAGTTTTGGTCTGGCTTTCTGCCACTGGGTCTGAACATAGCGTATTTCAGCTATTTGTTCCTCCACAGTTGAGCTCTTGATTAAGCATCCCTTTTCACCCAAGTCGGGCATGGCATTATGCAGGAAGATGTTAAATCTGTTGCCAGAGTTTATGTATCCAAAGGGAGTTTGGGTCTACGTGTATTGCTGCCCCCCAAAGGTAAAGGCAACCTTGTACTGGTTTTCCCTACTAACGGGTACTGTCCTGTAACCATTGGTCAGGTCAATGGCGGTATACTCCTTTGACCCTTGGATCTGGGCCAGTGCCTGATCGATCTAGGGAAGGGGCCATCTTACATGTGGACCTGTTTATTTAACTCCCTAAGGTCTGCGCAAAATCTCCATTGGCCATTGGGTTTGATTATCCCCAGTACTGGGTTATTAAAGGTTCTTTGGAATGGACGAATTATCCCACGGGATTCTAAGTGTTTTATAATCTCTGTGAGTGACACCATAGACGCGAGAACCAATTGGTATTGCTTTGCAAATACGGGAGCCATCTCAAGGTCCTCTTGGTATGGAGGTTGAATGTATCTCTGTGCGCCCACAGTCGTACGAGTCCAGAGCAAAGATCTCCTGAAAATCCAAAAACACCTGTTTCAGCTTCTGTTTTTGCTCCTTGGTCTCACAGGAATCACAACGATTGATTTGTTCCTCAACCATCTGCTTAAAGCCTGGAAATACCTTTGATTTTGCAATTTCCGCGGTATCCTCCAATGGAATACTGTTGGGCATCAACCGCCATTCCAATAAAGGTGTCTGTGCCCAAAGTGATACTTCTAGGGTCGCTGATGTCCAACAATATTCTAATGGTGTCATGTTCTTGGTCAACTAGTGGTGTCTGATGTAGATACAAACCTTGATGTTGGAGGGGATAATTTAAATTTATATAAGCATCCTTGTTTTTGAGGTTCTATCCTTGCTTCATTTTTAGTAGAATTGTGAATTGTCGTACCTGTCCTGGTGACCTCTTCTCCTACTTGAACTTCAACTGCCTACGGCAACAATTGACCTGACCGAAATGCCTTCTCAGTGTTGTCAAAGCCCATGGGGTTACCCTCCAGTCGGGACCAGGCTTTGTAATTAATTAGGTCCAAATTAATTGTGAATTGATTGAGAATGCCACTGCCTAAGTAAAATGCGGAGGGGACATCTCTCACAACCCAGCCATTATTTTGTATGCTTTTGTCACCAATGGACATTTTTAGCATGCACCTAGGCAGGAGATGTTTGGAATTTGAAGTTTTCAGGCCCATTTCCCACTTATCAATCAACTTAAATGTGGGAATGGTCTGATCATTTGGGAGTTTGCTGAATAATGCTTTACTGATAAAGCTTTTTACATTATTCAGGCATACTCTGGTGAGAACAGCCCCCGCCCTCATTTACTTGAATGGGGGAAAACATCTGTTCACCCTTTCATCCTTTTTCTGGATGTCAGTCAAGCTTTGAGCTGGATTTTCATGACCTTTTGTCATGGGATTTGGGTTTTCTTCCGATTGTGGACCGGTATACAATTTCAGAGTATTCCCTTCCAGTGTGGAGTGCCACTTAAAAACTGGGAGGAAGATTATTTTTTTTTTAAAAAGGAGAATGGTTCCCATCATCAGTGTGTTCCCCTATAGAGATGACAGTGATGTCTGGGACTTGATTATTCCTAAAGTGAAATTGGATTTGGTGAGACCGTTGTTCAATCATGTGCCATTTAAACTCACATAGTTTGTGCTTTGTTTTAATTTCATTGGCCGGTTAGTCTGAGTCCAGAGGACCTTGCTCACGCAGTCAATAAGGGGCGATAACCTCCAGAGGAGGTCATTCCCCAGTAGACAAGGTGTGCCCTCTGGAGTGATGCCTATCACCGGGTGTTTCACCCTATTTCGCCCAATTTCAATCTCCAGATCCACAGTCCCTTCGAGAGAAATTATATTTGGATTTGTTCAGGAAGAGGTGTGAGTGGAAATTGGTGACTCTCCCCCTTCCTGAATTCATTTGCTCAAAGGCATTTTTGAACAGGAGGGTGGCTTGGGATCCAATATGCCCTGTACCTTGATGGAGGCATAAAATCTCCCTTCCCGCTCCTAAAGGGGGGAAAATAAAATATGCATTTTTTGGCAGCTTGCCAGTACATTTTTTTTATTTTGAACTCCGACACTGTGTGATCTTGGACAGTTTTCTGTGTCAGAGTCCAGGAATCTGTGAAGAACATTTCGCACCCAGCAACAATCGGCCTGGGAAAGTCCCCTTTTTCCCCAGATTCTTTGCTGCCCCCTTTACCTGGAGACAGTGGGCCGACCCTGTTTTGGGGGGAGGATCCCTCATTGCTTTCAGAGTCATCTGGGTGACATTGTTGGGTTTTAATAATTGGTTGCACTGGCTCCAGTCTAAGTGACAGTCTTTTGGGACCCATTTATCCTTGGGAGAGATCACTGATCCCTAAAAGAGAAGATGTTCTTCCCTAAATCCTCCAAGGATTCTTCCCTTTCAAACGGGATGATGTGGATCTCCTCCACGAAATGGGTTTTCTTTTGCCCTTAATTTCTCCTACTTACCCTCTGTTCCCTAGGTTCCAGCTTTTCAGGGGTAGGAGATTTGTGTTCAGGTTCAGAGGTTTCCAGGGGTGAGAAAGGACGTTTCCTCTAGGGCTTTGCATCCTCCTTTCCCCCGGCCCCCCTAATCTGGAACCTTTCGGTTGTCGGGGTTTTCCTGCTGTCATTGCTCCGGGGCACCAGACCTGGAAGTTGAGCTGTTGTGGGCAGCCATGTTCATTTGAGGACTCTGCTGAGTGACCCAGGTCTTGTGGCAAGCATTGGACCTGGTGCTCCAGTCGAGACATCCTCTCTGGTTGGTATGGGGGTCTAGATTCGTACCTCTCGGAAAGGGTAGTTGTCCCTTCTCCCAGAGTAGCTCGGGCATTGAGGCTTTCCTGATAGCCCTCCATCCTTGGTCTCCCTTCTCCCTGATTTGGGGATATATTGTCTTGAAAACAGGGAAAAAGAGGAGGATTGTTCTGAAAATTGAGGTTGGCAGGGTATCTGGGAAAGAAACTTAAGTTGGAGCGTGGAGTATTTATTACCTCCTGAGGGAAGCTCTGAGGGACCTTTTGAGGAGGTTTTTGGCAAGGCTTCCTGGGGCAGTACTTACCTGATTGAACCCCCCCTTGTGCCAGGGGAGTTCATACATACCCCAAGATGGGTCTGTTATCCTTGTATCTCAGGCTGATATAGGTGGCAGGGTCTGATGGAGCATTTTTCGGGTGCCCTACCTGGCTACCACCCGATTGTGATGGATCAGAGGGTCTCCTCTGCCTCTCATTCTGCTTATTAGAGGGGGGCGTATTTTTAGGCCCCCCATTTCCAAGACCAAAATGGGGGTATTTTTCACCTGCGCCACCGCAGCAGCAGGGGTGTTTGATGGTTTGGGGTTTTTGGGGTTATTTTTATTCTCAGAGGGCTTTTGGGCTTCATAAATCCAGGTGGCCTGTTCCACCACACAATCCAGGGTCCTACGTTCATGGAAGTCCCTAACCAGTTGGGTAATTATGTATTTTGGGAGTGCATCGAAAAAGGAATCAATTAACTCCCGGCTATTTGTGCACACCCTTTTAAAGGTCTGGGCAAATGCCTCCTTCAGTTCTTGCACAAACTCTCTAGGTGCCTCGTCTTCTCCGCACTGCAGGTTGTAGGGTGCCTTGTGGTGCCTCCTCAGGGTTCCTGTTCACAGAGAAATGTTTTAAGATGGGTGTCTCATAGGTAGACCATCTTTGGTTATCTTGATCCTCCAGCCCTGCAAAGAAGCAAGAATATTCCGGGGCGAATGTCCATTTGACTAACTCCATGGAATTTTGATAATATTTTATGCCAAATTATATCATCATCTGGTCATACAATTCTAATTGCTCCCATACTGACTATTTGGCATTTTTGTGAAATGGTGTCATAAAACTTCTGATGGCTTTTATTTGCTTCTGTTTGGCAACCTTTTTTTCTGGTGCACTTGATTCCACTCACCCTCTGACTCAGAGCTGCATCTATAAGTAGTCCACTCCCTGTGGTGCTCCGTGCTTCCCTCAGACTGGGAATCTCTCCCAGAATGATGGGGTCTGTTCTCTTCTCCCCCTGTGGTACTGTGGGCTCTCTGGGTCACTTCCCTTGGGCTACCCTTTTTGCACAGAGGAGTATTAATCTTCCTCATCCCTTCTCTGTGTGTGGTGGACAACTCCCCTGAGCTCACTGAATGTGTGAAGGTTTTCAAAATACCCTTTTGAGGCCTGGACTCTGGCTCTTCTCTGTCTGCAAAGCGGACCAGGGGGTCCATTTGTAACTTATGTTCCTGCCAGTTTACCTCCCTGATCTTCTCATCATAGGAGCTCTACTGGTCAGAAGTATCTGCTAGGGTATATTTACATCTGGATAAAGATGAATATCTGTCAATATCTGCTTTGGACTGGCCTTCCAGCTCAGTTATATTAGCCCTGATTGAGTCCAGCTGCCTCATGTTTCCCTGTTCTTGCAAAATGGCAATAATGAAGTTAGCGGCACCCTGTGCAAATAATGTGGTGAGTTGGCGTGAGGCCCCGAGTAAGGAGGCCATCACACCATGGTTGTAGGGTGCTTCAATGTTCGGGGTACCACAAAGCCTGTTTGTATCTAGCCATTTCCTTCAACAATCTCACAGATTTGTCTTTCTCAGCCTCTATCTCTTGGTGATGTATGGAGGACTGAGTTTTCAGCTCTGCTACCAAGGCTTGAAAAGCTTCTATTACTTTGTTTTTTGTCACTACTTGGTCACCGAGTCCCTTGTTCTCCTCACAAAGGGACTAATTTTCCTTCTGCAAGGCTTGTATTATCTGGGCATACTCAGAACACTTCTTTTGCAGGAGACTAATCTCACTTTTAGCATTGTTGGCATGTGTTGCCTGTTCTAGGTCAAATTCTGCTTGCCTCACATGCCCAATTCATTTTTCATTTTCTATCTGCATGTCAATCAGTTCCTGAGAACATAACTCACTTTTTTCCATTCCCTTCCTTAACTGGTACACTTCCTGACACAGGGCACTTTTCTCCTGACACAATTTGCTATTCTCTTCGCTTAGGTGTTCTGTCTGCCGATTCAGAGTGTTCAGATTCTGTCGCTCCTGATCGAATTCCACCTGGGAATTGACCTCTCTTATGATCAACTGGCTATTCTCATTTTTCAGTTGTTTAACTTGCAGTTGAAATGCACGATTGCCCACTATGCAGGCTCTATTGTGCTCCACTTGCTCACTTAATTTTTGTTTACTCTCTCTCAGATTTTCCACACCTTCTTGATATTCCTCTCTCAGTGAAGAAAATGGAGACTCTTGTTCTAAATTTGTTTGCTGCTGTGCCACTAACTCATCTTTTAGCTGCTGAATAATGTTTTCTAATCTTAACTCAGAATTTTGACTCTGTTGCACATTTTACTCTACTTGCTTCAACTCTCTCTGTGCTTGATCCACAAGCTCAGATTGGTTTTGCACAGAGGCTACACTCTCCTGGTATCTTTCTTCCATGGTCATCATATGCAAGTACATATATGCTTTGTCCCGAGCTATTTTTATTTGCTCCTCTCTGATGGTCTGTGTTATATAAAAGTCTGTAAGGGTCTGATGTAACAGGCCATTATCCTAATTAACAAGGGGGGTCCTGGGAGTCCCTCTGCCAGACATTAGTCCTGGTTGCGAGAGACTTACCCAGAGTCTTTAGCTCACTATCTTTCACAGAGTAGAAATATCCTAAACATATCAGTCTTTGTCCTGCCCTGGGGCAGTCCAGCACCAAAATGCTAGGCAATTCTCCTCTGAAAAAGAGTACCAACAGCATCCCCAGACATGTGTTTCAGTCTGGTTGGACCTCATCAGTAGGGAGGAGCTGTGCCTCTCTAAGAATAGTGAGCAAGGGGTCCACGTCTGGATTCCCCTAGTAACTTAGGGTGAGACCCAAAGTTACTTGCATGTGCAAATTAACAAGGGGGGTCCTGGGAGTCCCTCTGCCAGACATTAGTCCTGGTTGCGAGAGACTTACCCAGAGTCTTTAGCTCACTATCTTTCACAGAGAAGAAATATCCTAAACATATCAGTCTTTGTCCTGCCCTGGGGCAGTCCAGCACCGAAATGCTAGGCAATTCTCCTCTGAACAAGAGTACCAACAGCATCCCCAGACACGTGTTTCGGTCTGGTTGGACCTCATCAGTAGGGAGGAGCTGTGCCTCTCTAAGAATAGTGAGCAAGGGGTCCACGTCTGGATTCCCCTAGTAACTTAGGGTGAGACCCAAAGTTACTTGCACATGCAAATTAACAAGGGGGGTCCTGGGAGTCCCTCTGCCAGACATTAGTCCTGGTTGCAAGAGACTTACCCAGAGTCTTTAGCTCACTATCTTTCACAGAGAAGAAATATCCTAAACATATCAGTCTTTGTCCTGCCCTGGGGCAGTCCAGCACCAAAATGCTAGGCAATTCTTCTCTGAACAAGAGTACCAACAGCATCCCCAGACACGTGTTTCGGTCTGGTTGGACCTCATCAGTAGGGAGGAGCTGTGCCTCTCTAAGAATAGTGAGCAAGGGGTCCACGTCTGGATTCCCCTAGTAACTTAGGGTGAGACCCAAAGTTACTTGCATATGCAAATTAACAAAGGGGGTCCTGGGAGTCCCTCTGCCAGACATTAGTCCTGGTTGTGAGAGACTTACCCAGAGTCTTTAGCTCACTATCTTTCACAGAGAAGAAATAACCAGGACTAATGTCTGGAAGAGAGACTCCCAGGGCCCCCCTTGTCAATTTGCATATTTAAGTAACTTTGGGTCTCACCCTAAGTTACTAGGGGAATCCAGACGTGGACCCCTTGCTCACTATTCTTAGAGAGGCATAGCTCCTCCCTACTGATGAGGTCCAACCAGACCGAAACACGTGTCTGTGGATGCTTTTGGTACTCTTGTTCAGAGGAGAATTGCCTAGCATTTCGGTGCTGGACTGCCCCAGGGCAGGACAAACATTGATATGTTTGGGATATTTCTTCTCTGTGAAAGATAGTGAGCTAAAGACTCTGGGTAAGTCTTTCGTAACCAGGACTAATGTCTGGCAGAGAGACTCCCAGGACCCCCCTTGTCAATTTGCATATTTAAGTAACTTTGGGTCTCACCCTAAGTTACTAGGGGAATCCAGACGTGGACCCCTTGCTCACTATTCTTAGAGAGGCACAGCTCCTCCCTACTGATGAGGTCCAACCAGACCAAAACACGTGTCTGGGGATGCTTTTGGTACTCTTGTTCAGAGGAGAATTGCCTAGCATTTCGGTGCTGGACTGCCCCAGGGCAGGACAAAGATTGATATGTTTGGGATATTTCTTCTCTGTGAAAGATAGTGAGCTAAAGACTCTGGGTAAGTCTCTCGTAACCAGGACTAATGTCTGGCAGAGAGACTCCCAGGACCCCCCTTGTCAATTTGCAAAGGACTTTGGGTATCACCCTAAGTTACTAGGGGAATCCAGACGTGGACCTCTTGCTCACTATTCTTAGGGAGGCACAGCTCCTCCCTACTGATGAGGTCCAACCAGACCGAAACACGTGTCTGGGGATGCTTTTGGTACTCTTGTTCAGAGGAGAATTGCCTAGCATTTCGGTGCTGGACTGCCCCAGGGCAGGACAAAGATTGATTTGTTTGGGATATTTCTTCTCTGTGAAAGATAGTGAGCTAAAGACTCTGGGTAAGTCTCTCGTAACCAGGACTAATGTCTGGCAGAAAGACTCCCAGGACCCCCCCCTTGTCAATTTACAGGCCATTATCCTGACACATATCCACATTTACATACGTAACCTCCTGTCTCATTCTAGATTGCCACGTTTCATGCTCCTGTTCCACCAATTCACCTTTAAAAAATAATTTGGATAGAAGGTGCTTCCTGGCCATATTCATTTCTATGGTGCTCATTATGGGCTCATTATGAAATGTGTTCTGCACCAACTATGCTCTCTATGCAAGGCAAAATCAACCCTGTTCCTGCTTAGTTTGTATTCACAATGGCAACTCAATGATTACTTTTATCTACACCCACCGCCCTGAAACCCAGGGTACAGGTTTGTATGGCACCTTCACAATACAACACACGTTTCTATCCACTAAATGCAATAATACCTTCAATGAAAAGTCTGCTCTACTGCACTATCACAAGCAAAAACTCTACTAATCCCGGATGAGCCCCCTGTTTTGGCACAGTTTATTTCACTGTCACACCAAATCAGGTAGCTCCTTCCCCCACAATGAATGTGGCACACAATAAAGCACTTTGGATTTGTTTTTTGTAAATTCAATGTGGTAAGGCCTCCAACCCGTCTCACACAAAACCCCAACAAATACCCAGTGCCCCAATGAACTAGAAACCAGGCCGGTGTGTATTAAGAACATATTTATTAATTCATTTATTTAGCCAAATATCACAAATAGATTACATCAGCCACTTATGTTGTGGCAAGACAAAAACACAGACCTCCATAAAGGCACTCATACAGAGATATGCTGTCACACTTAATTCCTTTTAGATCACCCACCAAGACAGAAGAACAATTCAACACACAGTGATAGCAGATTTGTTAAGTGTTCTCCCAGCAAGCCTCAACCCCCCAAACATCAATTAGGCTTGATTCCTTTGAATGGAAGGCAGTGGCAGGGAGTGGTACGACAATGGGGAAATCGGATTTGTGGTCTAGCTCAGAGAAACAATATGGGAGACAGAAAGGTAATGGGGACATTTGTTTTGCAGAGTACAATGGGAAGATCGGTATTGAATTATTTAGCACAGCTGCAATGGGAAAGAATAGACATTTGTTTGCCTGCACCTAATAATAACACAGAGGGCTTTGAGGTGTTTATCAGGGCACAATGGGAAGATCGATTTTGGGATATTTAGCACAGATTGAATGTAAGAGAAAATGCAAATGGGAAAATTCATTTTGCAGAGCACAATGGAAACACAGGGACAATTTTATTTTGCAAAGCACAATGGGAATACAGGGACAATTCCGTTTTGCAGAGCACAATGGGGACTCAGGCAAAATTTTGTTTTGCACCTTGCATAGTCACAGGCACTACTGGGCTTCCCACTTCTGATTTAACATGAAGTGGATCAACGGGGAATTTCGCTTTTATACCCTACATACATACGTGGAGGCAGGTTGGGGGGTCCATTCTTTTGGCAAATCTTTATGACTATACTGGCTCACAACACACTGGGTAAAGATTGTTGGTTTCGAATGCCACCAATATAGATCCAGTGAATTCAACAGGGGACTTAATTGATTTAATTAGATAAATATGCTAAGGATGTACACATGCAAACAGGGGATTTTTCAATGGGGAAATAACTAAAACAATGCTTGAAAAATATAGGGCCTATACAATCTAGGGCTCTTGGGCATAGTTCTACTTACAGTAGAGGTCTGGACTGGGCATCAGGGAGCATCAGAACACACCACTGGGACATCCAGGGTTTATTCAAGGGACTCCTCTCTTCCTCCATGGGGTTCAAGCAGTTTCTATGTCTCCTGTCTCCACTACAAGATTAGGTCTCTCTATGTTGGGAGGTTTCTTGCCAGATTTCAGCAGCAGGGCACATCTGGGAATTAGTGGAAAAACCCCAGATCTGAGGCAAAGGGAAAAACTAAATGACATTACTTTATTTAATGTACATGTAAAATACTCTGTTTTACTGCAGCTGCTGAGAACACAATTCTGGCATCACATTGAGATACTGTGCACTGGGGTTTCCATATCTGTCGGTGCAGCTTTCCATAGATTTGTTAAACATCATTGTCATGCGTCTTTCTTTCCTTTCATGAAATGTCTTGTGTACATTTTCGCCTTTTTAAATTGAAGCCCACTTTCTTTCCTTTTGATTTGGATTCACTAAGCCTTAGGTCAGACGTAATTTCTGTGGTGGCCTTTGATTTTTGTGAGCCCTCATAACTGATTCCTGCCTCTTTATTTCGGGCATCCAGGGGCGAGATTTCACCCCACAAGACACAGTTTGGCAGTGAGACAGAATGGACTGTTTTTACACCATGCATAGTACAAGCATGTTGTAAGTGTTTAAGTGAAGACATAGTTTGGCAGTTAGACAGAGTGGATTGTTTTTCTAGTGAAAGAGCTGTCTGGTCTTGGAATATTGCTGCCCCAGCTTTCAGAAATCCGCTTTACGGCGTGTGGCTTTATGAGTGGGTCGTAAGTGCTAGTACATACATTTGTATCAGCAAGAGAGTGTGACTTGTACGTTCTCTATATGATGGTGAAGCTAAAGAAACAGACATGTAGCTATGTCTCTGTACTATGAGAAGGACCATAAGGGATGAAACTCTACCTTCTAGGAGCATGAGCTTTCGGGCAGAAGACTGCCAACAAAGAAGAGGCTGGAATCAAGCAAGGCATGGTGACCCATACAGTGGTAGATCCTAAATATAGAATCGCAGGATATTTTGCACCAGAAAGGAACCCCAGTAGGAGTAGTCCTGAACTTGTACAATGTGCTGACAACTCCTCTAATGGGACAGCATTCCATAACAATTCTCTTCTGTACCATTGCTACTCTCTACAGAATGAGATAGCAAGAGGAATGAATTATGTCTGGATGGAGCTCGGGCCACAAGCGTAAATCCTGAAGTTTTAACTGTCAGGACGTATAGGGCATGCCCTTACATACAAGCTAAAGATAATGACAAGACAGAAGTGGCTTGGACTGCTGGCAGACTTTCAGCTTCCCTGGTAATGTTTGCCACAGGTTCCAGTGTGCATGATGCATGTAAGAGTTTGGAGTGTACAGCCATAGACAGTGCATTTCTGGGAACAATGCAGTTGCCCTCAAAGTATTGTTAACATGATGTGGCAGGATATATTAAGAACTAAGAAGACATGGAGATATGCTAATCATGCTTATTAAACAACAAGGAACCTCTCTGGGTCCTAATTATTCAGTGCTGGCTCCTAGCAATAAAGATATGCTAGAAGGAGCTTTAATTAACCCGAGGAATGTGGAGGCTGACTGTCAGGAAATCAGCTCTTAAAATGGACGGGAGGATGGTGAGCAGCATAATCGTACTGCAATAGAACCTTCAGACGGGGATGGCATATACATGAACCGCAAGGAGAGACGTCAATTAAAAAGGGCTAACCTACTAAAAGCCAAAACTTGGAGGACGCAACGTGTTGGAAATGAGGTACACATACTTGAAAATGAAGAAGTGGATATCACTAAAAGCCAGCTGGGAAAGGAAAGGAAAATGGTTAACAGGTGATGGCATTGAACTGCGACAAGAAATGGGGCACATACAAGCTGGGTACTTAAAGATATCTTGCCACCTATACTAGAGGAGCAGACTACAGCCACTGTTGAGCCACAGACTAAAGATGTCACCATTCAATTTCCTAATGAAGTCTGTGGACAGGCACTCAAATATATTTAATGTGGGGGTGGCTAGTAATAAGGTAACAGATGGGCCTGTAGATATACGGTCACAAGTGCCAGATGATGTTCCTCAGGATATAGGTGGCTTATTATTCCAAATATATTTCCTAAGATGGCCAACAACTGGCTAAATAGGGCAAACATATTATATCTGTTTAGACTGGTTTCGTCTTTTCGAGTTTTATGTTCCAGTGACATAGATACTCTTGAAACTGAAGAAAATTCCAATGGCTGGAGTTTACTGCTATGCTAGTGAAAGGGTTGAATTAGTTATGTCACAAATGCCCTGCATCCTGAAAATGGCTTATAACATTCAAGTGGATGAAAGGTTTGAGGGCAGTATTGTGCTGGTCTCTGAAGCAAAGCATTCAATGAGGGTTACAATGATGAATAGAGTAAGGATGGTGGCAGGCAGTGATGGTAAATGTGGTGCTTAGACAAATGATTGGGAATCTTCCTTTTGCCTGTGAAACCATCCAGTAGAGCATTACTGGGTAAGGTGTTCGTTTGGAATATGTAGGGTCATAAGACACTTCCGAATTTAATATTGTGGACATACATATTTGGAATGTTTTGACGTGTTCCTTTTACAGGAATGTTGGCTGGCCAACCATTTCCACATAGATGGGTACAGTACACACCAGAAATATGTAAAGAATGGTTCTTTGGAGAGACCTGCTGAAGGATTACTGGTTGGGATGAATAGTTATTACAAAGTTACAGAGGTGTATACTGCTGGAAATGTACCTTATATTCTGGCAGTGAGATCGCCTATGAGGGTGAATCTCAGAATAACACTTTGATTGTAATAGTTTATGACCCCCTGGCACAGAGCGCATAGAAAGCATACTGGAAAAACTGCATAGTACTATGGCATACTAATATGCTGAAATGGAGCATGGAATTCCCAGAGGGGATTGTAATGGTGGGAGGAGGTTTGAATGCTGGGTTTACAAACAATGCCATTGTGGCCGAGTCACCCTTTGTTAAACCCAAACGTTGTATAGAGAAGCCCAAGTACAATCTTAAGAGTAAATGCTGGGTGGATTATTTTGAGGACTGGAACTTAGTTATGCTAAAAAGACACATTAAGTGTGATACACGAGGGACATGCACCAGGTTCAGTTGACACAAGAGTGCCACACTTGATTATATATATTTGTGAATTAACATTTGTTAAAGCAGGTTAGGTCATTAGAAATATTGAATACCCCTTATAGTGACCATGCAATGTTTAAATTGGAAGTGGACATATAAACAAGACCCATATATACGGGCTGAATAGGAGACTTGTCAGCTAAGAATAAAGGGAAAAGAATAATATGGTCAAATAAGACGATTGATTTATTCAGCAGATATATGATACATAATGTAGTATAATTTATAGTGCTTTGAAGTATAGTGCCTCACTGAATGTGATAGCATTCTATTGACAGCAATAATGTGGCATACACATATAGCCTGTCCTATGTTGCTAGCATAGCGTATGAGTATGAGATGGAGACAGGCTGCAGTTTTAAAAGTGCACCATCATTTTTTTTCTTTCTTTTCTCTTCCTTGAAATGCCTCATTCACAGGAGACTACATTATTTATCTAACTGACTTAATTAAGTACTAATCACTAGTGCTAACTCATTAACATTATAATGTAATCTCTATGTGAAAAAATAGGAGGAAGTACATGTTCTGAAATTCATTTTCAAACATAGACTAGGATATTTTTTTTTTCTCTTTCTGTTCACTGTGTTTACAGAAAGCAGAATCTGCATGCCAGGAAATGATTTTAGTTACAGTTTCTTACTGTAAAAATGGGCTATTGTGTGGAAGGAAGGGTGATGCAGCCTTTTTAATTTGATTGGTGCAAAGTATCTGCAGTGGCCCCACGTAGGAAAAGGG
Source organism: Ambystoma mexicanum (assembly GCF_040938575.1). Lineage (NCBI taxonomy): Eukaryota > Metazoa > Chordata > Amphibia > Caudata > Ambystomatidae > Ambystoma > Ambystoma mexicanum. The sequence continues at coordinate 891,063,066 of NC_090941.1, forward strand.
GAAGGTGCAGAGGTTTCCTGGGGAAAGAATAACAGACGGAGTGGCAGTACGCTTTTACTGGGCTTCCAGACGGACGTGCCTGATTTCACTTAATGTGGCTTGAGAACCCTATGTTTTCGCCACACACTCCAAACAATCGAGATAACAGATAAAACACCTGCTAACTGGGCCTGTTCGAGTGAAAAGGAGATTGTTTGGGAGAGGAGACTGCAAATATTTGGTGAGCATCTAAGGTCAAAGTGAGGTTATTTTTATGCGACTGTTTGGCGAATGTGTTCTAAAATTACCAAGCAGTTAGTATAGCAAAGAAATCCCCTGCATTTAATTTGTCATATGATAATGTTGCAAAGTGAATGTTGCTCTGTCCCTGTATTGTTTCTTTTCTTGTTTTTATTTCAGAGAACAACGCGATGTAATTGGTAAGATGTTATTAAGAATTGCAATTGTTTTTAATACACACAATATAAAAGCAGAACGTGTAGAGAGTTTTTGTTTTTCTCTTTTCTTGGTGCATTTGGAATCGTATGACACGGGGAAGATTTTTTTTTAGGCAGTACATTTGTCATTTTTCCCATGTAGATGAAATAACAGACAGAATAAGCAGTCCTAAAAATAAGACTTAGCGGTGATAAATTGTTGTATGCGTGTGTTCCCCAGTGCATGCTGTCTGGATGAAATCTAATATAATATATAGATTACTGGGGGTCCATGAACCAGTAATGAGGCCTATGGAAGCATAGTTCACTGATGTAGATAAATCAGTGATAACACCATGGGTTATTGGTGATGCTCTATGTGAAATCGTGGTGTCTCTGAATGTGGGTCCAAGGCTCTCTATAGATCACAAGAATATTATAAGAATAAGGAAGGATTTGTGTATGATGGGGCCATAAATAGAACAGGAAAGTTATGCTCACCACTAAGTAATTTACCACCAGAAATTACCACCATTAGTGTATATTACTAGATTATCCAATATAATGTAATAAAACATGGTCACTGGAAGGAGGTAAGGCCAAACCCAATCTAGATGCAAGGACAAGTTATTACCAAATTACCACATTTCTTTTGGCAGTAAGAAAATACCGCCAGACCCCAAACCTATACAAAATATCCTACATATATGGTGTGCTGCAGGCCGGGAAAGTGATCATAGAGCACCTAGAGGGCTTGGCAAGTGAGTCTCACACTACCATCCGTGCATTAGAGGGAACCCATTTCATAAGAGCAGTGTGACACTAAAAGTGAATTTCAGAATGTCTCAAATAGAAGCCACATTCTCAGAGCTAGTGCAATATCTGGAGGCAAAGTTATATGCACATGGGACATGGTCATCAAATAATGACACAGAATGGCATGACCGAATTTATGGTGAAGTACAGAAAGAACCACTAGACAGCATTTTTGCAGAAGGCAGCATAATTCAGGTCTGCCTTCTGAGATTATTAAATGCAGCTGATAAACATGCAGAGAAAGATTATCTGAGACGACTATGCGCCAAGACATGGTTTATCTTGAATAGGTTGTTGCGAATGCAAGAACATGATACTACGCTGATTAACAGGTTAAAAGCTGATCTAGATGGGGCAAATAAAAAGGAGGAAATGTTAAGAGCAGAATTGGAGGTATGTCAAAAAGACATGCAGTTAAAATGTAGGGATCTTGATACTCAATTGTCTAAAAGCAAGAAACGGTTTTAGGATAGTGAACAAGAATTGGGACATTTAAAAGCGTTGGTAGACCATATCAGACAAGACAAAGATGAGGTTGTTTTGGAAATGCAGATTTTACAAAAAGAACATTGTGAAAAAGAAAGTGATCTTCAAAATGTTGAACAGGAAATGGTTAAAATGTTTCAAGAAAGAGACAAGAGAAACAAAGAATTCAGTTAATGCCAAATGCAAATGTGCGATATGCAAGAGGTAATTAATAAAATGAGTGATGAAAACAACTATTTGCAAAAAGAGGCAGACAGGCTCCTTAAGAAGTGTAAGGATTTGGAACAGCAAATGTATATTTCCAGGTCCCAGGATGGACGGCAGGGCACCACATTCAATGGAGCTGAAGTGAATTATATTTCTACCCAAAGAGCCAGTGCCCCAGTGATTGGGCCGGTGACTGAGCTTGGTGGCAGCGCCCTTGGGGGATTTAATACACCCATTGGGGGCCGCCACCAATCCCATATACCTGGAACCAGGGTTGAGTCACCAAGTAGTGCAATTCCATGCATTGCAACGAGTAGCCCCATAAAGATAATGAAATCCATCAAAGCTCTGATCAAACCATTTAAAAAAGGAGGGGAATGCTGCATAGAGGGTCACTTAGAGGCAGTGCATGGCATATTTAAAGCCCTCCAGATACCTAAGGAACAATGCAGACAGTATTTTCATTTAACTCTAGATGCTCCCGCAGCCAGTATCATAAGGGGATTAAATGAACAGCAGAATATAACATGGGCTGCGTTTGAAAAAGAGATTAGATGTCATTTTTCTCCTTTCCAGTCATTACAGGAGGCGAAGAAAGTTGCTTACACAATCACTGCTGGGCCTAATGCATCCCCTCGCCAGTTTTTGCAAGACTTAAAAAGAGCTTTTTCTCATTTTGATGTATCTTTTGACCCCAATTCCAATGAGTTTAAAACTGCCTACTTCTATGGGCTACAGAAAGATATCATATCACAGCTGGGCCGTGAATTTGACCGTGACAAATCACTTGAATGGATTATACACCAAAGCACAAAACTATATGAGGTCCTCTATTGTCAGGGTAGAGAAAAATGATAAAATGAAAGACACTAGACCAAAATCTAAAGAACCCTCAGCAACAGTGATGGAAATCAGGTGAGCCAAAATGTCCCTTTAGTCTGCTCAAAGTCCAGGTAAAAATAATTTGACACCTGAACAAAGGGGTAATCAACAAAGGTTGTCACTTCCTGCACCAATGTTTCAATCACATGATCCTAGTAATAGGGAGAGCTACATCAGCCCTAGGTACTTAGGAGATAGGTCCCGGGCAGGCTATCGGCCTGATATGTCAGGTATGAAAAATAATCAGAGACAAAGTCAGAATCAAAGATATAATGGTCCCTACCAGACATTGGGAACACAGAGCAGATTTGATCCCAACACCATGATATATGGTAATCAGGTGGATTGATTTACTGATAATGGGAATCAACATAGGGGTCAGTACCCACAACATGAGAGACAGGACATGAGGCAGAATATGAATTACACTCCACGTCAATACAATGATTCACCACCACCAGGGGACTACAACCAAAGGATGGGTGCACCTCGCTCCCCTCCACATATGAATCAAGAGTTCAGAAGCTATCCCAATAGAAATAATTCCCCTGCGAGATATCAGAATAGATTAAATCAGGGGGAAAACAATCAATATCGACCTAGTCCACAAAGAGAGGATTCTAAAGAAATGGAAAGATTCCAGTGTCTCGAGGCCCAAGTGAAGATGTTGGCTGAACAAATAGGGAAGCTTTGTACAGCACAAAAACAGTCATCAAAGGAGGGAGCTGAAGGCCATAGCAACGACCGGGGGGTTTCTGATAGTAAGTGATCAATTAGTAATGATACCTGCAATGCTAGGAAAACAGATTACCCTGACATGATTTTGCATCATGACTCTGAGAAGTCTAAAGATTCAAAAATAAAAATACTGGTAAATGAACATGTGACAGAAAGTGCAAACACTTATAAAAAAGAAGTTTGGTTTAACCTAGAGCTAAATCAAACATTGCAGATTTGTAGAAATGAAACAGAAAAACTTGAAATTGCAAAAGAACAAAGAGACATATTTAAGAAAAATGACTCATGTATGGGGAATGCCAGTGAACAGGGAGTAAGTGGGGATGCTATAACTCCTTCCCTGGGCAATCAAAACAATAACCAAACACAGGCAGAAAAAAGAAATATTCAAAAGGAGGGTACAGGTCAATCACCTGAAGAATTCTTTGAGCCACATATTTTTGAAGAAGTTAAAAGGAATGGTACCATACTAAATGATCACAAATGCACAGAGTTAGACCATGACAAATTGCCAAGTGATCTTGTTACATATGTTCAGTTGGAAGGTTGTATTGTGAACTCTGATGATCCCTGGATGGATGGGCGAACAGTGGCCACACTTCAAAGAACCTCTGAACATGGGGAAATTAATAAAGTCTCTCACACAGAAATGGACAGAAAGGAGGGAAAATATATTTCCATTTACCAATGTGCTTAGCCAAAAGTGAAAAAGGCCTGAGAAAGGTGAGTCATGAAATCAGCAAGAATTTGCACTTCTTATGTGTATTAGAGGAAGTTGAAAACAGGTATTATGCTCCCATCACTGTGGAAGAGAAATGCAGTACATTTGCAATGATTGACACTGGCGCACAGGCCACAATTATGTCCAAAGAATTGGTAAAAAGTATTAATGAGGAGAGATCTCCACAGAATCAGATCACAGTAAGGCAAAATGAAGGTCCTGTGCATAATTTTAACGGGCAGGAGGTGCCTATTATAGGTGTTACCGAGGTTGACATAAAAATAGGAAAACACAGAATGAAACAGGAGGTATTGATCACATCTATTTGTGAAATTCCATTTCTGATGGGGACAGATTGCCTGAAAAGATTGTCTCCTCTTATAGAAGGGGGGAATGGAGTACTGTGGTCATTAACCAAAAAACATTGAGACCTAAGAGTATAAAATCACAAAACAGCAATGTAAATGAATGTCACACCGTTGCCAAAACAAATGATCCAGTACAAGTATATCTCCAGAATAGCTGTATACCTAGCGTCACTGTTATCTTGATATTTCAAGATAAAATGCAAGGTGAAAATGAGAAACAATCTATACAAATGTATTTAGACCCTAGGAAAAAATGGCAAACTGCAGTAGATGAGCACACATTACATTTTTATTTAAAAGAGAAGACATGCAAACAGAATACTACTCCTAAAACAGACATAGAAAAACACATTACTACTCTTGCTGAAATACACATTGAAGATGAGCAACCATGGGTTCACATTGGAAAAAATGACTGTTCTAAAGTAGTAAAAGCCATACTAGCGCTTGAACAGGAAAGAAGCTTTATTAATGAAAAATTACTGCAGAAAACAATGGAGAGGGAGGAGATCCCAAAATGTAGAATTAAAAACAATATGCCTCTGGTTTGGACAGTCCAGACTTTGAAAATCGAATTGCAGGTAGATGCATCCTGAAGATTAGTATTGGACAGAAAACAATTCACCATAATGTGTGGATAGTGAGTGGGACACAAAATTACTTTTACATGGGCAATGATATCATGCACAGAATGTATATGGTGTTAGATTTTCTTAATCAAAAAATATGGTCACGGCTAGGTGGGCCTGCACTTGAATTTGAAGACAAAAGAAGGGCTTATCATTGCACACAGGTGTACCATATGCAATTGAATTACAGCCGAGGAAGGATACTATTATTCCTGCATTCACTAAGCAGGTTGCAATAACAATAAAATGCAAAAATGGACAACAGATGAAGGATTCTGATGCATTTGTGTGCTTGAATGAATCCATAAAACAGCAAGGCCTGGACTATGAATTCATTCCATTGATAGATGCTGGTGAAGGGCATGTGAAACTTATGGTGAATAATAAAGGGTGTCAAGATATTCATTTAGAGGAAAATTCTTCATTAGGAATGGCCATACAAAAATCACATTATACTGCAGATCTAAATAACATGGTGATTGGAAATATCCCTGTAAGATATTTGGATGCCAGGGGTGTGTTGCCAGAACACCTGGATTCTCAGCCCAAATGAATCTTTAAAATGTAATCTGTGTACCGTTATGATTCAAATGAGACAGTGTGCTGTCATCAAAAGGTTTATATAGTATTTGACTTAAATGAAAAGGAAACAGAAAATCAGCACATTGATGTGGAAGCTGATATGCCAAAATATTTAAAAGTGGCAGCTTTACAGAGAGACACAGCCACACAGTTAGAAGAAAGCACAGAGATTCCTCCACTGGAAGATTTCCCAGATATTTCAAAAATGGTAGAGGTGCAGATTTTATCAGCAGATGTATGCGATAGCGATGAAGATAAAAATGAATTGAGAAAAATATTTATGGAGTTTAAAGATGTCTTTGCTAAAGATGCTTATGATTGCGGCCTAACTAATTTACATGTTGTCACACTACCGGAAGGGTGTAGTAGAAGCCCAGTATTTGTGCGCCAATATAGATTACCACTGGCATGTTTAGAGTGATTGGCAGAGACAATAAAAAATGTGGAGTCTCAGGGAATTATCAGGCCGATTCATAGCACATCCAACACACCCATTTTAGGTCTGTTAAAGCCAAATGGTCAATGGCGTCTATGTGCAGATTTGAGAGAATTAAATAAAAAAAAGCCAGTGTCCAGATAGCCACTGCCATTCATTGATCAAGGCCTGCCTCAGGTGCATGGCTCAAAAGTGTTTACTACATTAGATCTCACATCTGGATATTGGTGCGTGCAATTGGCAGGGGAGATTTTCATTTTCATTTGATAAGACCCAATACGCATGAGTTAGAAAGGCTATGCCTGATGCAGTGGAAAGAGGAACCATAGTTTATGTGGATGATGTACTGATAAAAAATTAAAGCTTGAAAAGCCATTTTGATGAAATAAGACATGTTCTTGGCCAATTGCAAAAGGCATGTGCCAAAGTATCTTTACAAAAAGCACAATGGTGCAAGAAAAAATTTCAGGCCAGGCATGGGAGAACTATTTCAGTAAGCTGTATGCTGCTGTGAGTCACAAAGATGTTTGTGTTTTTTGACTGTGGGGGTTTCCATGGGTATGGAGGCTTGGGACCTACAAGATATTAAGCCAGAAGGAATTAATGCGGCTATTAGGATGTTCATTCTTTGAACTTAACATTAAAATCAGCATCTCTTCTATGGGCCGAGGTACTGTTTCAGTTGTTCCACAGTGTGGCTGGGTGGGCCAGGTGCCCCGGGTCCTGGAGAGAGGCAATTGTGATAGTTATCTTCAAAAACGGCAATAGGGCGAATCCGGGGAATTATCTCCTGATCTCCCTTTTGGATGCTTCCTACATGATTTTTTCGAGACTCCTGTTGCGCGCACTGGGCAACACAGGCCAACAAGTTTGACCCAAATCAATCTGGGTTTCGCAAGGGAACCAGCACAGCTCTGAACTGCCTTGTATTACAACTTTTGAAGAACTAGGCTTTCTAATCTAAACGTTCAATATAGCTTTCCTTTCTTGATGTTTCTAAGGCATTTGATTGTGTGGATCAAACTAGGCTTTGTGGAATGCTTAGGATATGGGTATGTGCGGAGGCCTTGGTTCGGTTGCTGGAACTCCTGTATACAGACATCAGAATCAAGGTCAGGCTGGACAAAAAGGGCATGTATTCAGGGTGGATTTCTGTGGATCGTGGCTTGCATCTGGGCTGTGTACTAGCTCCATTTCTGTTTAATTTATAAATCTTCGGAAATAGGGCAGCATTGGAAGGTATAGGTGTTAATGCCCAAAGGTTGGGACACGTGAAAATTCTGTATCTTTTATATGCTGATGATCTTGTGTTACTCGACCACACTGCAATAGGTCTACAGAAATCTCTGAAGTGGACACAGGAGTTCTTTAGGGACGTTGGGCTGGATATCAGTGTGACCAAAACTAAAATCTTGGTTATTAACCGCAGAAAGATCTTATCGGACAGGACAAATTTTGTCTGGTACATTGATGTTGAAAAGCTGGAGTTGGTCACTGACTTTAGGTATATTGGTGTGGTGATCAAAACAAATCGATCAGTGTCTCTCACTAATCAGGCCTTGATGTTGGATGCTATCTCAGTGGGTGCGCAACTTCGAGTGCTGGACAGAAAATTTAGTTGTTTTCCATTTCTGCCTGCACTTAGAATGTACAAACAGGTGCTAGTTGCAAAACGAATTTATAGGGCAGAGGTCCAGGAGGTTGGCTTGGAATGGGCTAAAATGGAGTCCTTTATCTGCAATTGATTTCTGAGCCTACCAGAGGGTACCCTGTTCCCTCCGGTTAAGCATATTGTGGGTATCACATCTCTAGACACTAAGGTCCACTGGAGAAGAATTCTACATTTGCGATGTATTATGTTTCCACCAGTGTCAACCCTATTTATTCAATTGAATGCACTTTATACTCTAGGCAATTGTGCAGTGCTTAAGGACAAGATTAATTCTGTTCTGATCATCCCGAATGAGAGAGCAGTATCGCTGGAAGAATTAGAGCATATTCCTGTTAAGGTTAAGAAGCTACTATTTGAAAATGACTGGATTGACTTATAAGTTGTTTGAGCACTTTCCTTTGGATATTAAACCTTTTAATTCTCCCCAGAAATATATGACAAAACATGTCTCAAGGTTCCTGAGAAACTTCTGGCTATGCATAAAACTGAATTTACTCCCAACCAACGATGTGTCCGGCTCTAATTACTCTACGTGAGGAAATGTTGTAATATTATTTTGTTACTCGCCCTTTGCTAATTTGGGAAATTTTTAGTGGAATCTATTAGTTAATTCCAATGATAGTTTGTTAATTAATGTGATGAATTTATTAAAGTTGCTCTTGTCTTTACTTGACATTTCTTTGATTTAAAATGGTTTTATTGAGTAATCTATGATGTTGAATGATTTTGTATTCTGCACATTTCGATTTATTGTGTTGAATGATTTTATTTTATTATGTAAAGTTTCATCCCACAATAAATAAATGAATAAAACGGGAGTGTCCATTCATGGGTCTGATTTAGCGACTATTGCAACAGAGTCAATAATTATAATTCTCTTTGTACAGGAACATTTCTATAAATCTCAATAAATAGTACAGCCCATTGTGAACAGTAGATCCAATGCAAAACAGAACCACTGTTATAGAAGGGCTAAGCAAAAAGGCTTGAGATACAAAAATAGAATCAAAGATAAGTCATTGTGTGACTGGGTGGGGTATTGATTGGCCTGCAATAACCCCTTTAATTACCATGTAATATGAACAATGCTCTCATAGTTCAGTGAGATGCTCCAGTATCTACCAGACACAATTCGTTTTTTTCCACGAACAGCACATTTCATATAAGGAGCAAAAGGATCAAGCAGAGTCAGTGGTGCTACAATATTACTAGCCCCCAGGCTGTCTTATTGTATATTAAGCAAAATTGGTGGTGGTGGAAATAACTATGAAAAAGAAGCAGGGATGTGTGCGGCCAAGCTATCTGTTGATCTGGTTGATTTGGTAATTCAGACTTCCAATACCCCTTGCAATATTTACACAGGTAAATGTACAAGGTTGACATCTTGACAAATGCTGCACACACACAGAAGCCCACACACACACACACACACATTGACACTGAAAACTCACACTCGACATGTCACAATGCTCATATATGCAAACGGGTACACACGCTTGCGCACACACTAACACTCAACTTCATGGAACAAAACAGTTCACCGTACGCACAAACCCTCACACACACCTTAGCACCATGTAAACAGACATGCTCACATCAAACACACACATATTGCATGCACACCCTCTCGGATGACATGCACAACCTCACACCACATATTCCCCCTTAAACTGCACCTATAGGCAAAAAGAGGACTACACCGTCTCTGGGCCACATTATAAAACAGAAACTTTAAAAAATCTAATTTACACTGAAAAATGTCATCAGAGAACCCTGGCCTGCAGTATGCTAAAATGATGGAGGGCAACAAAGTAAGTGTCCCCACTCATCCAGACAACCCACTTAAAATCACCAGAACTTTAGAAGGTATATCAAAATTTTATTAAATGTTTATAAAAAATATCTAGGAGAAGTAACCAGGTTACACGGCACCCAAAGCGGAATTACTCCTCCGCGAGTTCACATCGAAGCTGCGATCGAGTGAACAGTCAGATATTGCGCCTTTTCTCCAAAGGGCGAATGTAACTAGGTTACACGGCACCCAACGCGGAATTACTCCTCCGCGAGTTCACATCGAAGCTGCGATCGAGTGAACAGTCAGATATTGCACCTTTTCTCCGAAGGGCAAATGTTGAGAAAACAATCCCCCTCACGCTCTCCAGGGTAACCCTTAAAAGACTACCCGAAAAGAGGCTTTATACCCCCGGTCTCTACCATTTTCAAGGAAGAACTCCACCGCAACTAAGGACGCTTAACTAAGGAATCTGAAGATTATCCTCCCTGAAAAATCTCGGGACACGCTACAACTGGTCTATTTGAAACTCCAGCACAAGCTTAAGGACTATAACCACTCAACCTTGAACATACCCATCTGTGAACACCAGGATCGAGATTGTCTTCTTTTAATGTTCTTAAGAAGTTATTGTCAAGGTCGAATTGACATGGTAAAATCATGTTCCACCTGAAGAAAGTTCTTTATTGAATTTACAGAACTGAAAAATGTCGAGGCAAAATACTAGTAAGAAAGAGTACTAGCTATATGTGTTTTCTTAATCATTCCTGAAACCCGGCGAGGGATTATTGTTTCACTTGTATATGTCATCACAATTTCTCAAGTGTTATAACCCGAAGTCATGGTGACATCGGTGCTAGAACAACCATCAACTATATTAGTAAACTAACTATTGTTACGTGCACTTTGTTCTTGTCTTTTAATAAATATGTTCTTACTTTTTAGATTTTTTTTATGAACATTTAATAAAATTTTGATATACCTTCTAAAGTTCTGGTGATTTTAAGTGGGTTGTCTGGATGAGTGGGGACGCTTACTTTGTTGCCCTCTATAATTCATTCTCGATATACCCCTAATAGACAAAGTATTAAATAAGGGGGTTTCCCTCCTTTATACGATTGTTAGGACTTTCACAAGTTTCACACCTAGGGCCTCATTACTCGTCCAGCGGCAACCTGCCGGTTTTTCCAGCTCGGTTACCGCCAGACTCGTATTACCATTCCGCCTCTGTGATTCCCGGAATTACCGGGGCATTACAACCCCGGTGACCCGGGAATTCCAGAGGCAGAATTCGGTAAATCCCCATTCCCATTGAGTCCAATAGGACTCAATGGGAATGCGGACCATGGAAACACTGGCACCATCTTGTGATGGTGCCGGTGTTTCCATGTCCGCCTGGAGGCGGGCGGTGTTAAACCCGCCAGGTCAGACCTGGCGGGAATGACACCTCCACCTGCAGGACTCGAGATCACCCGGTATGGAAACAACGGTGGCGGCGGGTTTACCGCCACCGTTATTTCCATACCGGGTGACTTGTGAAACATAAAAAATGATAGGCTAAGTATGAAATGTATGGGCTGAAAATCCCTGAGACATTGTGGCCTAGTGGTTAAAGGCTCGGTCTTGAGCTCTGGTAGGCCAAGGTTCAAGGCTGTATGTGTTTTTTTTATTTAACTCATTTAATTTAATGAAAAGAAAAGAGACGCAGCTGGGAGGTGGCGAAGTTCGTTGCAGTGCAGTCCTGTGATTTTATTTCGCATGAGGGTGTTTAGATTTGGCTGCAGTGTCCACACGTCCAAACATCCCTTGTGCCAAAATAACAGCGCTGGAATGGCTTTCACGCTGAAAAGCGTGCACTGCAATGGGCACTGCAGCAAAATGGCTGTGCAAAATCAGCACAGCAAAATGACGGTGCCGAAAAGGGGTGCCACTTGGAGCACGCTGCTTAACCAAAGTGTGTGATCCATGGCAAATAATGTAATCTCACTGCACATTGCCTAAAAACATTGTGAGTTTGCAAAGCCTGCAATCCGATGGCCATGGCTAGTGGTTGAGCAGCGTTTTAAAATGAACAATGGTCACGGCCAAAGGCCATGCCCACTGTCCATGGCCAAAGACCCTGCTAGTGGTCTTGAAGCGTTCTAAAAATCTATGGAATAACAAAAACCTTGATATGCAAGGAAAAAACTTTAGTTGCAGCGACGTTAAGGTGAGAATTTAACGTAACAAAACCGCTGAAATTCAGCAGAGGAGTTTGGAAAGATACATGTTTGTGAGTTGGTCATTTCATTCCATGGTGTTACTGGTTACTATGCCAAATAGATATTCTCATTCAGAACCACATTTCCTTCTCTCTTTCAGCAATAGTTTTGGCAAATGTGTGGCTTCCGCCACACACACTCCCCCCAAACCAAAAATGACATGCATTTGTGAGGGTTTAAAATCCTGAGCTTTATACATTTTTGCAATGCAAAGTGAGGGTGGTTCATCTGCAGGAAAGTGGTGCTGCACGTTCCATATGTCCATATATGTTCAATTCCTAAAAAGGTAGTATCAGTCATTATACCAGGACTGGCTTGAAGCATTATTAATTTGTACTTCTATTGTGCACAGTCTCCAGACATTTCCAGAGCTGAAATGTGACTTTCTGATAAACTTACTATGTGCTTCAAAAGTGGACATGATAGAGCTGAGCAGCAGCCTCTTATGTGGGTTTCCTTTTAAAGTCTGATTGCTGCTAAGAAAGCACTTTCCAATCAGATTTCTGTTGACATATCACACCTTATTATTCAAATAGTACAGGGGGAGGGAAAGTATAATGTGGAATTACATACAGTGTGCTGAAAGGAAATTAATTTTTAGCATCAGTGGGGTTACACTTTTAATATGTGCCCCGAGCAAGTTTTTAGCTTATGAAATGGAAACACGTTTTTGATTGTCAAACGTGCTAGAAAAGTGCTAGCAGCCTACAAAATGGAAGGAGCAGTCCTCACAACATCAGGTTGGTGGTTTCCAAAGGATACACAGTAGTATTGCTAGACTGTCTACCAAAGAAGTTATTTTAACAATTGAACTGTCTTTTTTTGGATATAAACAAGAATCTGTAAGATGGTAAAGAGACAGGCTCCATTTCTTATTTGATAACTTCATGAATCTGTTGACGACCATCCCTTTTAACCTCAGGACAGTGCTGAACAAAGATGAAACTATGGGCCTCATTCCGAGATGGGCGCAAAGGGATTAACGGCACCGGTAAGGACACCGGCGCCGTTAATCCCCTTGCGCCCTATTCCGAGTTCCCTTAGCGGGTCCCTTCCTTAATGCTTTGTCTGACCAGGTGTTAAGGACGGGACCCGTTAAGGGACTTTAGAGCTAATAACATTACTGTTATTAGCTACTTCCCCATTCCCATTGAGCCCTATGGTAGCTGAAATGGGAATGGGAAATGTTTTTTTCAATGGGACCTTACCGGTCCCTCCAAGGTCGGAATGGACCGGTACGTCCCCATTGAATCAACCCGGAGGCGGTACCAGTATGGGAGGCAGCCATGGATCTAATTGCTCCATGGCTACCATCATACTCGGAATGAGGCCCATTGTCTTATGGGAGATTAAAGTAATCAGTCAAACCCAAATTTGCTGACATACCCCCACACTCTGGCTTTTAACCTTTGCCTAGAGATGAAAGAGATATCTGATGCAGGATTCTGCCTTTGAAGCTGTTCTTACATTTTCCCTTAATCAGGGCTGGCCCCCTTAGAGGGTAGGGGTGGAAACAGGAATTTAGGGATGGCTGCTGGAAAAAAAGGAAATACTTGAAAGATGCTCATTAACATAGAGATCCTTTGATTTGGGACAAACACGGGTGACATGTCCAGGAAAGTCAAGAGACCAGAAATATAGACAAAGACGACTTTGGCTATATTGGATTCTTCGGTATCCCACTTCCATCTGAACCGACCTGGAGTCCTCAAAATCAGTGACTCTGGGTATGGCACTGTAGAGAAGGGAACATCGGTAGCAGTGACACAGATTAGCCTTTTACAAAAAGCATAAAAAAGGACCAATCCCCTGTTAGGAGCGGACTGTATAAGAGGATGTATCCCTATATAGTCAATACCTTTGTCAAAACGCTTTTAATCTCATTGTGGGAACAGAAGCAGAATCGAGATGGACCTCATGTTGAAGCTAAAGCTACTCAAAGTCCCTTAGAAAAGGTGAAAACAGCTCTTCCTTTAATCACATCTGAGGGACGTGAGAGGTGACTGCTGGAAGAAATCCTTCTTGCTCTGGAAGATTTCTAGTACCTAGGAATCCCTGCCGAGGGCAATGGCCAAGCCCCTGCAAGCAACTCTGAAGTATCTCGTGGGACTGGAAAAATCAGGGCAAAGTATAATTTGTTTTAAATTACCTGGTGAAAGGACCCACAGTTTGCTGTAAGTACAAAGGTGCTGCCTTTGGGTCTGCTAGCTGTAGAATCCAGAAGGTACTGATTTCAGCTACTTTAGTCCGATACTGAAATGCCATGTAGCTGCTGATGCTATTCTACTTCCATATTGAGTGTGCATCGGCTATGCTTCACTGCAAAGCCACTCACCACTGATCCTGTATGATCAAGACTGACTCACTGCATCGAGCCATCATGGCCAAATCACTGTTTTTTTCATCATCGAGCCAACCATCGAGCGATTGGGCTGTGACAACTGTAACTGCCACCACCTGCACCTGGATTCTGTCGAGCTCAGCAAAATACCACTGGACAGCAATGGATGCACCAGTGCTTGAATCAAGTTGGGCCGCTTGACTGCTTCGAATCACAACTTGAACCTTTGAGGAAGCACTAAGGAGACCAGCTCAACCGAGTGGAACTAGTCCAAAAAACAAAGATAGTGTTTAAATGGATGGTAGGTCCATATAATGGCCTGTATAGGTTATGTCCCCTGGCCTTCGTACCTTGAGCACTACAGAAATTGAAGGCGCCATTCCATACTATAAAAAAATATTTCATAAGTAAACATTGTGCATTTGCTGTTTTTCTGCATTTCTGTTTGTTTTTCCTCCAACCTGTTCTGTAGTTTCCTGCCAAGTATACCCAGAGCCACCAGTATATATCAACGTTTCCATTAATAGGTGTGTTTAATTTACAGTGGTGCAAGGTATTAGTGTTTTGACCAACTGTTTGTGTTTTCAGTAAAGTACATATGTTTTCTAGAAAAAAACATGTTTGAGATACCCTTTTATTTTGGTACCACTGTACTATTTTTTTGTATGTTTCTGAACTGAGTCACACAACCCTAAAGAATAAGGTCTGCGCTTGGCTCATGCTACCTAATGAGGCAAAGGAGATTTACAATTCATGTGGGTGACTTTTGCATATTACTGCTAGCTCACTGTTGCACTAGTAGTAGTATGTGGTGAGTTATAGTGATAAGCAGCCATTATGCCCCCTGCAATATTGCAGGGCAATAGTCATTTCATCACATCACACCAATGATAAACCCTTGTCTCTCATGAAAGCAGGGTGAGGAGCATAGGTGAGTCTTCTCAGCAAGGCCTAGGCTTCAACATGAAGGAGGACAGATGAATGTCCCACCTCAGAGACAAACTTAGTTTGTCCCAGAAGTGAAGAGCATATGTGTTGGAGAGAAATTAACCCTGCAAATCACATTCATCAAAAGGTTTCCAGTCCCAGGAGCTTATTCGACAGCTTGCCACAAGCTGTTGCTCCTCTCAGACTCATTTCTAAGGAAATTCAGATGGGCAATGTGAACCTGCATGCCAAAGTCTCTATTTCAACATATACCATGGGACTGGATAATATGGGTCCACTGCTCTATCCAAGCCCAAACCCTTCAGAAAAGACACTCCCCAAGTAAGGGTGACAAAAGGTAGGTGGGATTGAATAGGATATGATATGGCATTTATAACGCGCCTATACACAAGGGTTTCATGGCGTGAACAAGTGTTCCAAGGTGCAACATGGACACCTAACAATATCGAAAACACTGAAATAAATGCAAACCCTAAAGCCTTTATAGTTTTGGTTATTAGGTGGTGCTGAAAGTGCTATTTTTAAGCCGAAACTATTGTCATTAAAATAAGAGCTTTTGAATAAGAGCTTCAAATAGGAGCTGTGAATGAGGGTCTTTAATGCTTTTTAATGGAGATGACATATGATAATGGATACATAGGCTTTTGGTATTGTTGGGTTATGTGTCCACCCATTAAACGGCCATTTCTAAGTCAAATCTATATGATTTTCCACCCATTCATACCAATCCTGACCTAAACCACACCCCTATTGCACTCTTTCCCTGAAGTTGTATTGTGTGCTGAATTTGACAGCCATTTTTACTTTACAAATGGTGGCTGCTGTTTCTAAAATGTAATTGTTCTTGTTTTTTGATTTAACAAAATATGTGTGTGCTTTTAGGTTATGCAATATATTATTTGTTTTGTAATCAAAATAAAAAATGTACTGTTATAGTTTTGTTGCAAAATGTCTCTGAAAATGTCAATGTACTTACTTGTTGGTATTGTTCTAGTGTAGCTTAGCTCCGGAAATGTTACGTATGACACGTATGCGCAGCTCAGAGGCAGTTGTGTTCTGAATATGACAATTGGTATATCTCACTTACGTTTGAAGATGGCGGCATCCATGGCAGGACAAGCTGAAAAAGATGTGCGTAACTTTGCAGCACAGAGAGGTCTCCTTATCAGCAGCCAGGTACAGCTGGGTCCCGTGTGAATGGACTAGCCATGCGATCACCTGCCAGGATAATGCAGTGTTGTTCTATGTTTGAGAACTCATCGTGCGTGAAACTGTGTGTCCTTCACAGAATATTGTGTATTTGGCGCTTGTGAATCTCTGAGACTGTAGCCATAGTATTGCATTCTATATATTTAAGTTTGTGTTACAATTCCTCGCCAGCACAGGATTTTTCGGCGCTTTTCTCTATGGCGCTGCTGGTGTCGCGTTGCTAATCTCCGTTTTTGCTACACTCAAGATGGCCACTGTTTCACAGGGGGTTGGTCCAGAGATTCGGGAGACGAGAGAACCGACTCCTCCCATTCTCAACGTGAAAGTATTTCCGGCACCCAACACAGGACTGCTTCGCATTGCTTCTGTTTACAGAGACTGCGCTCTGTGAGTATCGTTTCTAGGGACCTTTAATCCTTACGAACTTGGAATCCTCACAGACACATAGGGCCTCATTACAACTCAGGCGTTAAGGGTTAACGCCACCGTTAACCCTTAACGCCTGATTCTGATTTTAACGCCTGCTTTTAGCAGGCGTTAAAATCCATGGCGCTAACCTGCCATGGTGCTAATTACGCCGCCGTAATTTACGGCGGCGTAATTAGCGCCTTCCCCACTCCCATTATGCCCTATGGGGCAAAAATGGGAATGGGGAAGGGAAAATGGGAAATGGGGATTTACCGCCCCACTCACCTTGGAATGGGGCGGTAAATCCGCCATCCACCATGGTGTAAACGGAGTTTACACCATGGTGGTAAAGTTGGTGTAATGAGGCCCATATTCTTACTTTCCTTTTCTCCCTCTCAGGGTTACATCCAACGTGATCGCGAATCTCTCGTCACCCTCCCAGGATCTACATGGCCCAGCATACCCACCAGATCCCAATCTCTTAGGTAAACATAGTACCTTCTCCGTCACCCCCTTTTTCTCAACACTTGCATGATCCAGGCAGTATCGAACTACAATAACCAACCAACCCTTCTTCCCGAATGCGGATCCATTTCCCGAGTATTTCTTTCCCTTCACTCTCTCACTTTGGACTCCGAGCAGACTCATCTCAGATTCTGACTAGCCCTCCAGGGTAGAGTTTCCCACATTATTTCACATTACCTGATTCTTTTTGTTTCTGTCCCCAAATCCAACTGTTGCTTCTCGTTATAGCTAAAAGACTTCTAGCATCCTACGGACGAAAGGCATTGCAATGGATCCTTCCAAGTTTCAGCCATTACTGAATGGCCTAATCCTAAGTCCGTCAAGGACATTCAAAGATTCCTGGGATTCGCCAATTTCTATAGGATATTTATTCCAAGCTTTTCTTACCTGACTCATGCCATAACACATCGCCTCAAGAAAGGGGTTCTGTTTCTTTGGACTTCGGAGATACAACACTCTTTCGATCAACTAAAGACATTATTCATAAAGGCACCAATCCTAATCATGCCCGACCAACAAAAGAGAATCATTGTTGAAACAGATGCCTCTCATCAGGCATTAGGAGCCATTCTCCTACAACCGGGAATCGATGACATTGAACAGCCCGTGGCTTATCTATCAAAAACCCTGACACCGGCCGGGATCAACTATACAGTGTTAGAAAAGGAGCTTTTGGCAATAAAACATGCCTTTGAAGAATGGAGACATCTGCTATTGGGAGCTCAATTCCCCATAGAGGTTTGGACCGTTCACCACAACTTACGCATATTACAATATGCCTAGACGTGCAATAGCTGTCAGGCCCGATGGGCTCAATTTTTTTCCCCTTTTCGTATCACTTTTTCTTTTACACATGGCAAAACCAATTTAAAGGCGGACGCTTTGTCTCAAAGAGATCCTGTGGAAGAAACACTATTCCACCCTGAACCTATTTTTCCCAAGACAGTCTGCATCCCAGTTGTACGAGACTTCCTGCAAAAGATCAAAGTAGCAACTAGGCAGTGGGAATCCTCTCATCCGGAACTGGTAACTAGATATCATCTAACACCCCAACGGGACTCTAGTGTAGAGATAGAAAGCTCTCCGTACCAGACAAGAACCTACATAAAGAAGTGTCACGACTTTGTCATGATTCCAAGACCGCCGGTCATCGAGGATACGCAGGCATTTTAGACCTGATTCTAAGACATT
The DNA here is from genome assembly GCF_040938575.1 of Ambystoma mexicanum. Lineage (NCBI taxonomy): Eukaryota > Metazoa > Chordata > Amphibia > Caudata > Ambystomatidae > Ambystoma > Ambystoma mexicanum. Next base: position 891,081,694 of record NC_090941.1, read on the forward strand.
ACTGGTCGCCAAATATCAGAACAGACGTCCAGAACTATATCTCTTCATGCACCATATGTCTGCAAACCAAAACTCCCCAGCAAGCACCCTATGGGAAACTGGTGAACACAAGAATACCAACAAGACCGTAGCAAATTATCTCCACAGATTGTATAGTGGATTTACCAGTTTCGGGAGGATGTAACACCAACATGGTTACTGTGGACTCCCTCACCAAAATGGCTCATTTCATTCCCCTATCAGCAAACCCTTCTGCATCAATAATGGCGTAGGTATTTCTAGACCGTATATTCTCTATTCATGGACTTCCGGAAGTGATCATATCAGATAGAGGACCCCAGTACAAATATTGGAAACACATCTGCCATATCCTAGGTGTATCCAAAGCCTTAAGCTCCGGTTTTCATCCACAAACTAACGGACAAACAGAACAGTTCAATCAAACTCTTGAGGGATATCTTCGGTGTTACATTTCAGCCGCACAGGATAATTGGAGAGCACTTCTGTCCTTAGCTGAGTTTGCTTATAATAATAGCACCCATTCAGCTACACGTCACAGCCCTTTTTTCTGTACCTTTGCATTGCACCCTACAGTATTTCCTACTCATGGATTATCTTCCTCACCCATTCCTAACATTGACAGTATGGTCAAGACCATACAAGAGGGACAGGAACAAGCCAAGAAGGCTCTGTTAGAAACTCAACTCCGAAGTAAAGAACAAGCGGACAAACAGCGTACTTCGGCTCCATCGATTCGTGTAGGGGATCGGGTGTGGTTATCTAACCGATTCCTCCCTAGGAGACTAATCTCTTCAAAACTTACACCTAAATTATTTGGTCCTTTTCGGGTATTTAAGCAAAAAGGACCTGCTGCCTTTCAACTTCAACTGCCAAACTCGTGGAAACGCATCCATTCGACCTTTCATGTCTCTCAACTGAAACCGGACCTCCGGAATCAATTCCATCCACAGACTGCCAGTACACCTCTACCAATCCTTACAGACGAAGGTCCTGAATACAAAGTTTCAGGGATCTGTGACTCACGCTATAGACGAGGTAGTTTGCAATTTTTGGTGGATTAGAAAGGTTACTCACCAGCGGAACGGTCCTGGGAACCCGCCTCAGCAGTACATGCTCCTCGTCTGATAAGGGCATTTTACCGTTTTCATCCTGGCAAACCGGGTTTTGTCTCCCATAAAAGGGGGCATACTGTTATGATTCCTCGTCAGCACAGGATTTTTCGGCGCTTTTCTCTATGGCGCCGCTGGCGTCGCGTTGCTAATCTCCGTTTTGCTACAAACAAGATGGCAACTGTTTCACAGGGGGTTGGTCCAGAGGTTCGGGAGACGAGAGAACCGACTCCGCCCATTCTCAACGTGAAAGTATTTCCGGCACCCAACACAGGACGGCTTCGCGTTGCTTCTGTTTACAGAGACTGCGCTCCGTGAGTATCGCTCCTAGGGACTTTTAATCCTTACGAACTCGCAATCCTCACAGACACATAATCTTACTTTCCTTTTCTCCCTCTCAGTGTTACATCCAACGTGATCGCGAATCTCTCGTCACTCTCCCAGGAACTACATGGCCCAGCATACCCACCAGATCCCGATCTCTTAGGTAAACATAGTACCTTCTCTGTCACCTTCCAAACATTTGTTTACCCCTGCACGCATTCAACATGCTTTCCCCTTTTTCTCAACACTCGCATGGTCCAGGCAGTATCAAACTACAATAACCAACCAACCCTTCTTCCCGAACAAGGATCCATTTCACGAGTATTTCTTTCCCTTCTCTCTCTCCCTTTGGACTCCGAGCAAACTCATCTCAGATTCCGACTACCCCTCCAGGGTAGAGTTTCCCACAATATTTCGCCTTACCTGATTCCTTTTGTTTCTGTCCCCAAATCTAACTGTTGATTCTCGTTATGGCTAAAAGACTTCTAGCATCCTACGGACGACTTGACTGAGAACTACCTACTCCGGGAGATGTACACAGTAGACAGTCCTCATCCGACTCTTCACCACCTCCATCTCTGGGTTTTCTTCCCCTTGAGGGTTTCCCCGGCATTTTCACGCAGTGCTGACATTCTTCAGCACTGTGAGAGAGCGCTGGGTGAATTGCAGTGCTGACATTCTTCAGCACTGTGAGAGAGCGCTGGGTGAATCGCTCTTATCTACTGACGGTGATTGTTGAAGAGCAGGTAGGATTTCACTCTTTGTACCTGTGTGTAATTAGAGGAGGTGATTGATACGTATCTTAAGTAACGGGGTTAATACCTATAACAGTTTGCTTTTATAATGCTTTTTTTGCTATTTTGTATCATGTGTGATCTTTTATATGGCTATGATCTCCATGGCTTTAAACACAGGTTTTGAACCGGTGATGTTCCAGATTCCATATGGTTTGATGATGCGTGTGTCGCTGCAGTTTCAATTAATGATGGGGGAATTGAAACAATCTTTGAGTAATACATAAATGCATCATTTGCAATTGAAATTCCCCTCAGATGACCACTTGTATGCACGAGTAACAAAAACTAAACCGTTTTGTGAAACTTTGATCGCGCTTTGTGGACTGTCTGTGCTGATTAAAATGTATATTAGTGAACGCATTATTTACTGCTGGGTCTAACCAATTACTGCATCAATGTTTTTTTCAAAATTTTACAGTGGCTTTTTTTTTGCACATAATGTCAGTAATTGAAAATGCTTACCTCTTTGATTTGAGGGCAACCAGGAGTAACATGACTTATACTTTCACCTCTCGGTGAAAAACATTTTGTACAAAGGATTCTGTTAGGAATGCCCTTTGTCCCACCTATTCTAGTTAATTGGAAAGCAATTAAGATCCTGTTTGTCAACAGTGACCTTTGTTCTTAAGGCAGAGGTTAAAAACACCTTTATACGAAACCATATAGAAACACAGCAAATGTTATGCAAATGTTTCAGAACGCGCATATGTAAATATTACACTAAAACAAGTACAGACTTGTGGAACATTGCTGTACTAAGCATTGTACTGGTTAAAATGACATGTAATACTGGAGGTAATAGTACATTTGCATAGACAAAGATAGGTAGATACATATCAGAAAAATAATTCAGAAGAGCTGGGGTGTTTAATGTGTTCACATTTTCCATAGCATTATGCATATTCCTATTGGATCCCTGTACATTAACAATAAAAAATAAAAAACCCACTAATGCCCTCATTCAGATACGTCATATGCAGGGAAAAGACAGAGAAAAAGGCATTCCGCGTTTCCTCCACTGCCGAGCATTTTGGTGAGGAACGTTTGAGGATTAATAGGGTTCAGTAGTGTAAGGCCACAGAGTGGCTTTATATCTGCACACTATACTTGCTGTCTCTGCATCAGGCAGGAAAAAGCAGGCTCGGTCCATTGAAATCAATTGGGTAAAGGCACGCTTGCCACAGTGGACGCTATTGCGGTCCTCCTAATTCACAGGTGCCTGATTCACCTCATCTGTGAGGTGGAAGCCATGGAACCCAGGCCCATCCTGGTTTCATCTGCTCATTGCTTGGTTGCAGTAAAATCATGATCTGCCTCTTTCCCATGTGGAGACTGAGCAGGTTTCCGACAAAAAAGTCCAACCACCTCATCTATGTAGCTGTGGACTCTCACCTGGGGTCCTGGGCTCCTTGGAATAAGCCTGTGAGTGGATTTCTACAAATGTGGTAGAATTTGAAGCGATTTGGTGGGACTTCCAGCCACTCAGAAAACAGCCTTGGGGAAATGATAATTATCTATCCAGACAGCAGTAACAAAACAAGCATTGGCAATGCCAACAATTTGGGATTTTGTGCACGCATGGGAAAGGCACTTTTCAGGCACTGCCAGAGTCGTATTAACTGACCATTGATGGTAACAGATGCAGAATGCTGCAAGTACCTGTGTATCTAATAGCATTGCCTGGCAAATGCCTCTTACCTAGACGCAAACCAAAATTGTTGGCTTTGCCAATGATTGTTTCAGAGTGAATAAAACAAGGAGCTGGGTCTATGACTGCTTACTCACTGAAACTCGTGCCTCCATCTTCCCAAACAAAATAGAAAAGAATAGACAGAAGGGCTGCCTTCTTGGGGACACAGAAGAAGGACCTGAGAATGGAAACACGCCACAGCCAAGGGGAACAGTTCCCACCCTTGTAGGTCTCAGAAACACACTATTGCCATGGCTATGAGTTTGATGGTAAATGTATGAACATCCAGTGTGTACAATTACTGACAGTTTTTAATGGCCAGTTTATCATGGGCCTAAGGGCATAAGTGCATGCAATATTTTGTTAGAATAGTACATGCAGTAAATACTGCCTGGTTAAATGCACCTTGAATATTTTTCCTCAGACTTTTACCCTATCTACGTGGTGAAGGTTGAAAGTGCACAAAAAAACGTGAGTCTTTAACTAATGTATTCCTGTATGTAGTGAAGCAAAGCGAAAAAGCTTAACATTCAGTTACAGAAAAGCAAGATTTATATATGTGAACCAAGAAAGAGGGTCAAAAACATTGGATCCTTCCATACCCATTTTATGCCCCTCTTTTCCACAGAAAAACATGGTACGGTAACTGAACGATTCGCTATTGTACACAATCCGTTTGCATCCACAAAAAGCGTTGGAGAAATAAAATACTGCTTCCGGTATTAGTGCAAATCTGCAGTGTTACTGCCAACCCAGTGGATGTCTACTAATGTGGCAGCTTCCTGAAATGGCCACATGTGATAATGGTATAATGAGGAACGCCAGGCATTCAGCATATCACCACGCATGGATGCACAAAGCTGAAAAATACTAATATATAAAACCAAATGGCTTCTGGGTCTGCATTTGATAGAAACCCAGTTGAGAGAAGCGTTTGGAGTGCCACAATCAAATAAGGACAAACGACAGAACGAAAGAAGGTGGATACAGAGAATCATCCAGCCTTCAGTGCAGCATCTTAATCATGTGAACCAACCAGAAATGTAAGGAGCTAAACCCTGCAGGGTTGTCCAATGCCAGGCCCTGAGGGACAGATCCACGCCGGGTTTTCAGGATACCCCTCACTAAAATTCATGAGATACATTTGCATACAATGATTCTAAATGTATGTACATGTTTCTTCCTTAATATTAATGAGGGATTTCCTGAAAACACGCCAGGATCCCGACCCTCGAGGCCCAGAGTTGGACAATCCTGAATGGAAATTCCCTGCACACGGCTCACCCTCTTAGAATAAGATCTGTGAAGAAGAAGACGAACACAGTGGTGTTGATGAAAAATGGTAGCCTTCCATTCGATCGGGCAGGGCTTTAGCATTTCTGCAAAACTTGCAAAAAGTGCCTGTTCAAACAAATCTAAAATCTGCAAAATAAATGTGACCATAAGGGCTTAATTCACAGAGTGTTTTCCAATGGGGTTTTGCCATTATAAAACGCTTCTGTGAATTAGGCCCTTAATCTTTTCATTGCGTGTTGGTATTGCTAGTTAGATGAAACATCCATTGAACTTGGTAGACTGCACAAAGTGCTATATACTCATCCCCATTCTGGATCACCAAAAACGGAAATGATTCATCAGGAAACATAGTAGTGAGATTCATGGTTCTTCGGTAACCATGGCAATTAGAATATTTTAATAACTACAAGATATGCACAGTGGAAAAGAGGAACAGAGATCAACTCTCACCGACAAACTCTCATGGACGATGTTTCTCCTTCACATATACATGAACGCGTGCGCTCACACACACACACTCTCTCTATCTCTCTGTCTCTCACACACACACACATTCACGGACAGTATTGACAGTATTTCTGTGGAGGAATTGTATTGACCTAAATGCCGGCACATAAACCCTGTAACATTAAGTACAGGTACCAATAGGTTTTGTGCAGCTATTGCCTAGAGTTGCCACAAGTTGAGATGGTTACAGCTGAACAATTTATCATATTGTTTTCCTTAATCAAATTCCACAGTAGCTTCAATTCACGTTCTAGTGTGTGTTTGGGTTTATGTATGTTTGCATGTCCCTTGTGTGCCTTTCTGTACATTTCTGTGCTTATACCTCTGTGTGTGTGTGTGTGTGTGTGTGTGTGTGTGTGTTTCTGTGTGAACATTTGTCTTTATGTGACACTGTGGGTCCCTTTTGGTGCCTCTTTCATGTAAGTGATTTCAATCCGGCACACACCCAAGTCAAAGCTCAGCATGTAGTGCACAACTTAAATCCTTATTTATTATTGTCTAAAAGTTCAATATTCTGAACGATATACCACTCATTGGTGTGCATTTGAAGCTTACAGAGGGGTGGCATGTACATCCTGTCAGCATGAGTCACTATTAGAGCCTGCAGGAGTGAATACACTGTTTCGAAATGATCCATCCCCTCGGGGCGCTGCTCAATCAGAGTTCAGTGACATCTTCATTTATGGGGTCTACCAGACACAGTTACAGAGCATGATTGAATGCAAGGCTGATTAGTCATTGCAGATCATGGGATTCAGCAGGGTAGTTTGTACCAACAAATGTTGTTATCCTACCATCATATATACATTTACTTGTTGTATGTTATTTTCATCCTTTCAGTCATTGCATATTAACTGCAAACATACAGATAGCACTGTGGTTAGCAGTTCCCCCTGCAACATCCCTCAACCCCCCATTAGGCAATGTAAAGAGATGGGTTGGGGGAGCAGGTATTCAGGGATGGGACCAAACAGAATATCAGTCCCACTTTCCCCCAGCAAACACAAGAGAAAAACAGAATTGACTGTCCAGCTGTCAGAATGGCTTTTAAAATTGTCTTTAGAATTGACTGAGCAAACACACCAAATGTGGTCAAAAACACTTAAATTGCTCTAAATTCTTATGGGAGCCACTTTGAATAGTTGCACACAAACACAAGCAATGATTTAGTCCAACGAAAACATTTGAAATCTTAAAATCCAAGTTGGAAGCAGTTTAGAGCTATTTTACATGCGTAAAATCTTTCAAATCTTTAAATTCGCGGCAGACTTTTCATTGCGCGATATTCACGATAACGGGAGAATCGCACTGACAGTGAGGTTTTGGGTTCTATGGATAGCTATGGATGTTGGCTACAAGTAGGAGTTGTAATTTTGCGAGATAGGCGTGAGAATGGAAACAGGAATGCACTTTGAATTGACAGATAGGTTTTCTTATGCTATAGTAAAGACTACCAAAATGTAGAATGCCACACAGAAAGGTCATTCACAGCCGCTCATATCAGTTCAGGTGTGATACTCTGCTTTCTGTTTAGTTTGGCAATTACTCTCTTAATCAATCAATAGGAAGTTAGGGTTAAGGAACACATATGAGAGAAGAGTCCGTGCAAAGATAGTTCTAACAATACTGGTTCTGAAGAAAAGATAGGATATGGATGAGACAAGGCAAATATACTCCTAACAATACTAGGTTTAAATGAAAGATAGGATGGCTTGGAAATTGGGACAAGACTTATTCAAAGTACATCTGCTATGTGACACAATTCTTCCTATTTATACTCACTGGATATGTTTTTAAATGTGACTGTCAGCTCTGGTCAGGATTGGGTCAGGTCTTTCAAAAACAGCACATTTGGCACGGGACTGGATCCTCTAGGCCGCTCGCCGGATTGGCACAGGATCTGCTCTCCTGGTCTGTGGGTATTTGGATCAGCTGGATGGCGAATTCCTCAGGCAAGCCTAGTGGTGGCAAGCCAGAGAATTTCTGGATACTGGTTCAAATGACCTTCTCACACCACACAGTGCTTTACTGAGTGGAGAGAATTAATTTGAAGATTTGGGCCTTGCAGAAAGCACAGTGGTGTAGAAAAAGGGCACATTTCTTTCTTGGGACATGAAGTGACAGAGCAAGGGTTAAACCCACAAAGGAAACAGGTTGAAACCATGCTAAAGTTAAAAGATCCCACAAATCTTAAGGGCTCGAAGAGTTTGTTAGGGATGACAAGTTACAAGAGGACATGTATTTTATTGTATTGTCACCTTTGTGACTGAGTGGATGTTGCGTGCGTGTGTAGATCTGCTCATATTTTAAAAATAATCATTGGTGCTAATTTCTAGTATACCTTGATTTTATAACATTTTTATATAGATATTGTGAAGCTTTGTATTGCACACTCCACAATTTGCAAACCATTTGTCAGTGAAGGGAAAGGGAGCATTTAGAACCCGCCTGCCACCTCATTGTTACTAGAACTACATATCCTGGCATTCTTGTAGTCCTGTTGACTACAAATTTGCATTCCAGGCGCAAGAGTGCCGGTGGGAGGGAGACCAGCCGGTCTTTGCCGTCCGTGGTGGCAGGGTGCGGGGGATCTCTTTCGGTTGTTTTGGTGAGTTTTCTCCATGTGTTTGTGTTTAAGGTATTATTGTGATAGTTGTTAGTATCACTATGAACATGCAGTGTGAGTATGAAAACCCTAAACAGTCCCTCACCTCCCTCAAAATGCTATTAATCCAAATCTGGTCGCTGGCCAAGCATGCCCTGGAGGTGGCAGATTATATTTCCGAACAAGACTTAGATATCTGCACACTCATGGAAACATGGTTGCACAACGCGGCTTGCCCTTCTATCCTTTTGGCCACCCCCATTAATTATACCATCTATTATGTGAACAGGGAAGGTAAGGGAGTGGGGGGGGTAGAATTTATTTTTAAAAAGCATTTAGATATTTGGGAATCAGACAAAACAGACATTAATGGCTGTGAAACCCTATGGCTTAAAGTCAGGACTGGTGCCTCCACGATAATAAATATGCTTCTTCTTTATCGCCCATCCCCCCTCAGTCATGCCCAGTTTTGTGCAGGACTTGCAGAGCATCATTCTCACCCAACTTAAAGTTATGACCAAAATTACAATTTTGGGAGACTTTAATCTTTCGAAAGGGGAACAATCTGGTTCAGCTTCTATGGGACTTGAGAAGTGTTTAGGTAAGGTGGGCTTTTTGCAACCTGGGGATGAACCTAGCCATATTGAAGGTCATATTCTTGACTGGGTAGCAGCCTATAATGTGCCCACAACTAATCTGAACATCTCTGCATGTCCATGGTCGGACCATTGCTTTGTTGATTTTACCATCACCTCATTGCCGCCTCTGAGAAATAAAGTTATGATGCGCATTTGGGCTACCTCCAGAAGTCTGAAGAAAATGACTCCAGATACAATCAAGGAAGCGATGACTCTAACCAATGATTTCATCTCACGGCTGGACTCCACGGAGGAGATGACCAACCCACTTTCTGGATGCACTGGACAAGATAACCAATCGTTTGGCACCTTCAAAGCCAGGAAGTTATTGACAAGACCTACCAACGTATGGTTTTCGGATGATCTCAGACTCCTTAGGGTTAAGAAAAGGAAAGATTGCTATCAGTGGAAATCGTCCCAGGGTATGTCCAATAAACAAAGGTATATAGCCTCAGCAAAAACTTACAGAATTGCAATTATCATGGCAAAAAAGTCCATTTATAATGATAGAATTGATAAAGCCCCACAAGAATCTAAAGAGATCTTTAGAATTCTGAAAGAGCTTGAGAAGCCAAACATTTGTCAAGTGGACAGTATCACAAGGGATGTGAACTGGTGAACCGCTATTCAAAAGGCTATACTAGAGAAGCTAGAAAAAATTAAGAGTAGCATTGATAAAGAGAGAATCTCACAACAGACTTCATTACCAGGCACTGATGCTGGCCGATTTCATATGATGGAGACTGACACATCCTGTGAAACCACTATTTTTAACTTAAGACCAGTTTCAGTAGCAGAGCTGAGGTCAATTTTAGCTAAGCTCAAACCTTCACCTTGCAAAGGGGATATTTTTTCTGCTACTACTATAAATGCCTTTCAGATTCCCTTGTAAGCTCCTTGACTTAAATTGTGAATACCTCTCTCAAAGAAGGTTGTGTCCCCACCCGTCTGAAACAAGCATGGTTGACTCCTTTGTTATAAAAACAATGTCTTAACCCTTCAAATCCTTCCAACTACAGGCATATTATGAATTCCCCATTTCTTCTCAAAATCCTTGATAGAGTTGGTTATGAACAAGTTTTAGCTCATTTAGTTGGCAACTCCATCCTAAATAAATATCAATCAGGCTTTTGTCCCAGTTTTATTATGGAGTCAGACCTTTTGGATCTTAAATCCAGAATTTTTAGACGAATTAACGAAGGACAGAATTAGGTGTAATGGCTTTGGATTTGTCTGCGGCGTTCGATTTGGTCTATCACCCGTTGCTTCTTCAAAGACTTCAGGAAGTCGCTAATTATTCTTTCTGGTACAAATAACTATTAGGATCTGTAGCTATATGGCAGAAGCCCTACCTACTCCGTTGAGGCAGCCTGTATATCACCCATTGTGTATAACATCTTTATGACCCCCTTTTCAATCTACTGGAATGGAATCAGATATGTTTTTCAAACTATTCCGACGACACCCAATTCCTTATCACCCTGACAGGATACTATGCAGAGGATACAAATCAGATTAATAAGATCTACAATCTGATTCATGGTTGGATGTGTTTGAATGGCTGGCACTCAACTGTGAAAAGAACAAACTTATAATTATTGGTTCGAGCCGTAGATTGAAAAAGTTCAGTACCGACTATGCGCCATTCTTAATAGGAGACTGTGTAATTAAGTCAAAAGATAAAATAAAGACTTTGGGGGTTATGTTTGATCAATGCCTCTCAATGAATACCCAGGTCAGTAGCCTCGTATCTGCCTCGGCATATTATATAAGACTATTGTGCTACATTAGACCATATCTCTCTCAAAAATTCTGTGAAACTGTAGCAAAAGCCATTATTGGCTCGAAGATTGACTATTGTGGCAGTCTCTTGGTAGCTATAGGGAAGAAAATAATAGCGAGACTCCAAATGATTCAGAATAGAACAGTTAGAGACATTCTTGGTTTGAAGAAATTCTATCATGTATCTGATGCCAGGAAAAGTCTGCACTGGCTGCCCATAGAGGCAAGAATTGAATTTTGCTTGCTTACGATCACTTTCAAATGCCTAGCCGATCAATTTCCGGCCTATGTGGCAGATGATTTGCATAGTAAGAGAGTTTCTAGGGATTTGAGATCCAATAATCTCAAACTACTAGAAGTACCCACCACCAACCTTGTTTTCATCAACTAATGTGCGTTCTGGGTAGCAGCACCCAAAAAATTGAATGCCCTGACTTTGGAGCTCAGAAGCTGCGAGTCTATTGACATCTTTAAGAAGAAACTAAAAACATATCTATTTGGATAGGTAGCTACCGCCTCTAGGTGGATAATTTTTTGCGGGCCTGGCTGTCTTGTTCCTGTCATCTGTGTTAGGAATTTGTTCTTGAGATTTCTTTCTGGAGATCAGTGTATGTCAGCGGTTTTGTACCAAAAGCATGATTTAAATAATACAACCATTGCACAACACAACCATTTGCTAGCAAGGCCTTGCCACAGATAGAAACACAATGTAATGAATGTGAAAAAGCTTTATTGAACACTGTGTGGGCATTACAGCATTTCCACCACATTTTTTCGGGTTAAGTGGGTGATTGTTGAAACTAATCATCAGCCTCTGCAATTCTTGCAGAGTAAAAGAATCAGATCAGGGATCTTAGCCCAGTAAAGAATGACATCATGAACATTGGCATTGCAGGGATTCCCAGGGGAAGTCAGATATGGGCAGAATGAAAAGAATCGAGTGGCTCAGGGGATGGCAGACTTACATGCAGCTGTAGATGTTACAGATGATGCTGAATTAAAAACAAATCTGACTGAATTTGACCAATCACAATACAAAGCCTTCCATGAAGAAGTATGAATTAATCTCCCAACTGTGCATGTGGATGGATGTGCATACCACATGGGGGGATCATGAATTGGTGGCAGGTATAGGGAATATGTGGATCAAATGTGAAGGTATCCCAAGAGTGAGGATAGGTCCCAAAAGTAGTCAAGTGGAAGAATGTGCTGCAATTTACAATGCAATTCCCACAGCAGTGGAAAACAAATTAAAGGAAATAGTTTTGGTTACCAATTCTGATTATGCCTGCAACAGTTTTGCAGAATACTTATCGGGGTGGAAGCTGAAATGAATGGTCAAATGGAACAAAAACACACTCACACTTGGAAAATGTATTCAGTCCATCGACAATGTTGTTTCAGTGAATGAGATAATAATCCACTGGAGGAAGATTTGTGGGCACTCCAGAATACCAGGGGAAGACAAGGAAGTGAACGACCAAGCTGATCAATTAGTCAACATTGGAGGAGTGATGGGGGAATTATTTCCTATTGAGCAACTGCTCAGTGAAATCCAAGTGGATGTGGTAACACGTTCCAAATCTCAGGGAGCAAGTACTCAGCCCATGGTACAATGGAGCATTGATATGCCTGATCAGGACTTGATCAGGGCACAGAAAGAAGACCTGATCAATCATAGGACTCTTGTACAATCCTTTGTCAGATGCAGGGGGAAATCTTTTAAAAGGGGAGGATTGCAAATGAAGAATAGAGGGTGTTCTTAAAAAATAAAAAAGAGATTTCAGTTGAAAGATGGACTGTCGAGCAGGGAATCCATTTCAGGTCAGATCCAATGGTTGATTCCATTATCATGTAAGGGCTGTATGCTACATCATGCCCATGATGCGCTAGGAACAGACATTTGCAGAAAACATTGGAAATATTGTAAGTGTATGCCTTTTTGACACATATGTCCCAAGATGTGGAGTTGTACACTCAGGGGAGTTGGTGTGTGCACAGTTTCAGCCTGCCTCCCCAACACATAGAGCACCATAAAGGAAGAGAGGTCTGACACTTCCCTGGTCAGATTTTCAAAAAGATTTCAGTAGCCCAGTCCAAAGACCATCAAGAGGAAACAACTATTAACAGTGACCTGTTTAATGTCTAAATGGTTGGAGTGCACATCGGCACTTGACTGTAGAGTGCAAACAGCGGCTACTTTGCTATTGAATCATATATTTTCCGGTTGGTTTGCCTCAAAGAATAGAATCAGATCGTGGAAGTCATTTTACTAGTGCAGTGATTAATAAGATGCGACAAATTCTGGGAGTATAAAGGAAGCTACATATTTGCTATCGGTCACCTTCTGATGGTGGTATGGAACGTTGCAACCAATCAATAATAGATATTCTAAAAAAACTGTGTGGCTAAAGCAGGGTCCAGTTGGGATTTATGACTACCTTTGGTATTACTGCCCATTTGGATGACACCATCAAAGTCTACAGGTCTCAGCCCACATGAGATCATGACAGATAGGAAAATGGTTTTGCCCCAACACTTGTTATACAGGACTAATAAGCAAGTTCTATTAAATGTATCGACAATTCATGAATATTTCGAAGAATTGAGAAGACATTTGCAGCATGCATTTGTGTTTGCACAGCGAAACCTGGAAAGGGCAGCTGAGGGTGCAAAGTCATATTATGACAAGAAATTATCTTTAGGGAGTATAAAGTAGGTGTCCAGGTGTTTAAGTTCAACTTTGCGAAAGGCAAAAATAGAAATGTCAAATTCATGGCATCCTAAAGTGGTCCATTCAAGATTGTGGACAAGGTTGCATCAGTCATTTACAGGATAATGACAAAGGAAGGTGATCTTGTTGTTGAACAATTTGTCCATGAGAACCAGATCTAACCGTGTCACCCAAAACATGAGGTTAGAAGGTTAGAACAGTCTGGTGAAACCAGTAAGGAAGGAAAGATATAACTGTCACATTGAAATCAAGATGAGTAAGTCAGTTGTAAGTCAAAAAGGTAAGTAACTTGCACAGGGAATGAAAGGAGTACATTAGGGCAGATAAGTAGGTGTGTAGGGTGTGGTGTGGTGTGCCTGACCGTGTGAATGAAAAGTGTGCTGTGTACGTGAAACATGTATATACAATGTATATATATATATTAAACAATGCATATTTATATATAGAATATTATAATTTATTTCTAGGTGAACTCATTTGTAAATGAAAAAAAATATTTTGCTTAATACTTATTCTATCTGTCTCTCTTATACAGGTAAAAGAATGTATAAAAAGGTAGAAATAACACCTAACCTAAGAGAGGAGAGGTGGCAAAAGGGAAAAGAAGTTGGTAGTGAGACTGGAGTGAGTGGGGCAGTGGGAAGAGATGCTAAAAGGAGATTGAAGTAGAATGAATAGAAGGTAGGAAGCCATAAGGAGCATCAGAAAGAGAGTGATGGGGATATCAAAGAAAGGAAAGAGGCTGAAAGGATGCATCAGGAGTAGGTTGAGAACCTCTGAAAACGATTGAAGCAGAAGATCACCAGAAGGCCCAACCTAGCCACAAAGTAAGTGTGTGAGCCTAATAAAGGTGGAGTCACAAACATGTGACCGAGCATTGAGGAGATTGATGAGGAGAGACAGGCCAGAGAGTACAGAATAGAGGGGATAATAGAGGTTCCCATAGGGACCAGAACATGACTAGTCAATGAGGAGGATAGTAAGTACGGGACACATGAGATAAACCCAGGGCCCTGAGAAAGGGATGTGGTCAAAGAATGGGTACATAATTTCTGGGCCCCTTCAGACTACAAGCCACTTGCAGGGATGTCATTTGGAGGTCTCGAGGGGTTGCAGCTGTGACTACTGAGCTCTCCCTTGCTGCCATTAAGACATTTTTTTTATTTTTTTACTTTTTATTTAAGCACCTGGCCCAGGTGGGGCTCCACAAGTGTAACACTTTGAGCAGTGACCCTAAATAAGAAAGAATAGGAATAACACATTATTTGTCTTTCTGGAGTTCTATACAAAAATTGCTAGACTCATTAAAGGTTTATTTCAGGCACACTTTGGGGGCTGAGTCAATGATTTAGTCTGTTCTTAAATACCTCAACCCAGCCTTTCATTCTTCTGAGGTCGATAAATGGGTATCAAGATAGTTTGAGTAATATTGTATGTATATTTGTTCCATATAGATAAAGACTTTAGCCTAAGTGCAATATATTAGAACATCATTATCATTTTGCCTTGGATGTCTGCTTGCATTCACAATAATTTGGTAATATGAGTCTATACAGAGTGATATTAACGATACATATGGTGATCCATTCTTGTACGAAATGTATATCACATTATAGTGATATTGTAACCATATTGTTCATAGTGTACTTAGGAACAATGCGATGTGATGCCACTTCCAGTTTTGTCAAGGGGTGAAAGTTCATGTTCCATCACTTACCATGATGTCAGTTCGGGGTGGGGTCAAATGACATTACTTCATGTGATGTCGTCAGGGCCATGTGATGTCACTTCCGCTACCCTTGGCATTTTGGTGAAATAACATTTCTGGCCTCTTGATGGTTTTGTTTTGCATTTCTATATTCTATATTCCGTCCCTGCCCAGGCCTAACATGTAGTTGCATATGGGGCCTTGAGACCTGGGAAAAAGGGATGCCGGAGGATGTGAGAGGATTGAGAGCTGGTAGCTGAGGTCTGGAGGCAGTGAATCAAGGGGCCAAGAAAGAAATGTGAGGTTCAGATACACTCTTCAGGACTATGGGTTACTGTGAAGTGTTTGCTTATACATTGGAGAACACCCAGCCTGAGATTTGCAACCTTAAAAGACTTGAACTATTACAAGCTTGGACAAGCCAACATGCTGATGTCAATGACATTTTAGGTTGTGTTTTTTTTGCTTGATTTTACCTAACCTTGAGGGTATCCCTACTAAATCCTTGTTGAGGGTATCCCTACTAAATCCTTGCATGCCTCATGCTGATTCTAGCACTAAATGTGACATGGGGAAACTCATTTATAAGAATTATTAAGTTGATACACAGGACCAGCACTAGATTGCAAGAGTTGATGACCTAGTTGAGTTGGTTTGCATTCTTGGGACACTAGGAAGGTAGACGTTTAGGAGGTTTTCAGTAGTAAAGGTGACACATGGATTGGTGCACATTGGTGTGCATTTGAAGCTTACATAGGGGTGGCATGTACATCCTGTCAGCATGAGTCACTATTAGAGCCTGCAAGAGTGAACACACTATTTCGAAAGGATCCATCCCCTCGGGGCGCTATTCAGAGTTCAGCAACATCTTCATTTATAGGGTCTGTTTTATGTTATTTTCATCCTTTCAGTCATTGCATATTAACTGCAAACATACAGAATGTGGGATGTATTCACCCACGCCGCTATGCTATGTGGCATCACCCTGCCGGTTGTGGGGAAAGAAACAGCAACAATGGCAGCAAAATCCTTGTGCGCGCCAAAAACCCACAAAAATTGTGTGCTTCAGCACACAAAAAAAGGGATGCACAACCTGCCACCCATGGTGCATGTGTGGGGGAATAGAGCACACCGTGCAGAAAAGGTGCGAGTCGGCTCCATGACCAGCAAACAGAGTGCCGAGAGAAAAGCAGCACTTTGCATGTGAAACCAAAATGTGCCTACAATTGTCATGTGTTTTGTAGCCAAAAACTCCAAAAAGCCTGGTGCTAAAAACCATGTATCAAATTAAACATTGTGAAACATACAAAGTCTGGAAAATGACAGCCCCTATGCCAAAATCTGGGTGCAGTACCCGGGGCGACCTGAATGACAGGTGTCAGAGGAGTACTAAGGCAGCTTTAAATGACCTAAAACTCAAAAGTCTGCTGAACTAGCAAACATAAACAGGATTGTTGCCAAAAAGGAATACAGATTTTAATTGTGTTTTTGATTCCACAGATTTTAAGGCCAAGAAAGTAATGTAATTGTATGTGATGCAACAAATGTGGGTTTTGTTTGGTTTAAGAAGTAATTAGCTTGGCTGAAGTTGAAAAAAACTGGGAAAGCAGGTTTGTTCCCAGGAGGAGGGCCTTTCCCTCAGCAGAAACTCACGGGGAGGTGTTAATTGCAGGGTTGGGACAGAATCTTGTCTACACAGAGCAAAGGAACAATGACAAGCTGCAGTTCAGGAAACTAGAAGTGTGAAGAGGGTCGTAAATGAAGCTCTGGAAGGAACAAACAAGGAGGAGCATGCCCCTGGACTGCAGAGAGACAAAAAGAGTCGAAGCCAAGTGACCATCTGTCACTAAGCATGAACAAAGAACAGATTTTAAAAGACTTATAACTTGCTATTCAAAATGGGGAAAAATATAAAAATGACAGAGTTGTTCATTTAATTTCTGGCTGCACGTGTGAAGAGGCGGCAGAACTGTGTGACATGTTC
This sequence comes from Ambystoma mexicanum, assembly GCF_040938575.1. NCBI lineage: Eukaryota > Metazoa > Chordata > Amphibia > Caudata > Ambystomatidae > Ambystoma > Ambystoma mexicanum. Next base: position 891,098,889 of record NC_090941.1, read on the forward strand.
TGGACAGGAATGGCAAGCTATGTGATTTTACGCAAAATGTATTACTGTTAGAATTGTGAAAATCTACATGCATATCCCTATGTTAAACACACACACTTGTGGAAATTTGCAGAAAAATTGGAAAGTGTGTTCATAATGAAAAGGGCAAAATTCTGTAGAAAGCAGAGACAAGATCCCACAGCTATGGGGTTTTGAGGAATAGCTGCTATGTAAACTATGCAATCCCTGTGTGTGATTTTTATAGAGGTTGGACATGTGTAAATATGTATTTCGCCAAAATTAGACTTTGTGTTCCAGTGGCTAGGGGTGGATTCTCAGCATCATAAAATTATACCATAAAGATGACACTCTGTTTCTCTCCTCCTATCAAGGCGGCGCATGGTAGACTCTGACACAATCACCTTTCACAGGGGAAAGCTTAGCTAAGCCGGCCCATGCACCCCTTAGAGACAGCTGACAGCAGATAGGGATTCACTGATCCAGCCATCTTCCTAGTTCTGGAGTAGCACTCTGATCCAGCTTCCTACATCCAGCTTTAAATATTCTTCCAGATCCAGATGCCAAAGTCTCTTGCCAGCAATAGACTATTTTTTTCCAGCAATTCCCTCTCAGCTGCATCTGGCAGTGCTTTATTCAAGAATATCTCAAACTCACATCCACTATTGATGAGCACAAAGGGAGTACAATTCCACGCATATTATAATCCATTAAAAGAAAACGCAAATAGATTATGTATATCTTTGACTAGGGGCACACACCAATACCCTGCTGTAAGATCTACAGTGTCAAAAACCTTTGACCATTGGATCTGTGTAAGGCTTTGGTCAATAAATGGGAGAGGCCACCTTGAAACAGGCAACCTTTTATTTAGTTCTCCCAAGTCTGCACACAAATGCCATTGGGCTTCAGCACACCTAATATGGGTGTGTGTGAGGTACAGTGAATGGGTCTAATGATTCCTTTGTACTCTACATTTCTAATTATTTCTGGCAAGGAATCTAAACAGGCCAGCGGTAACCTATATTGTCACACAAATACAGGTTCCCTAGCATAGCCCTCTGTTAGTGTAGCAACATCCAGATCAGTATGCCCACAATCACAGGCGTTGTCTCGGGAGGATAGCTAAGGGGCAACGCATTTGCCTTGGAAGGAAGATAACATGCAGCAACACAGGTTCAATCCCTGGGTCCCTGCTAATAAAACCGCTGGGTATTTACGCATGTTATAAAAAAACAATTATAAAATTATAAATACCTCCTTGAATTCAATGAATATTTTTCTCAGTTGGTCATTCTCTTCGTCTTCGGTAATGGCACCTGCAACCTGGATTTGACCCTGTACCCTTTCTGGAAAATCCTCCAAGGAAGGAACTTCTGCACTTTCTTACAACTCTGTTGCAGTATCTCTTTGGCGGGACACCACCCTCTAGTTTCTCTCATTTCAGCCTCTACTTCAATTTCCTGTTTTTCCTCCTCATGTTCATCCACCTGAAATAAAATTCAATCGTCCTCATGACAAAAAATCACATCCTTTGGTTCATAAGCGTACACGGACTGAATCCTGAAAATCCCTTTTGGTTTAGAATTCAAAGACTCCAGCATTTCACCTTCTGAAGTGACATAACTCGCGGGAATATCCCAATGACTGGGTTATTTAAATCTGCAGTGTAGTATTATTCCTGCATTGCCATCCCTAGTGGTGTACCTTCTTCCAAGTAAATGTTCTGACACCTTACGTTATTCACCAGTATTCGATTGAGACCATCACCAACTTCCACCAAGGGTGTGTATTCACATCCTAGCCTCTGCTGTCTCAGGGACTCATTGAGAGACACACATGTATTGGGCTCCTTCCATTTGTGTCCCTTCCTGTACATCAATGCCATTGTGAATTGCCTTGTGAATGCAGGTATGGTAACATCCGGATTCACTTAAAGTTCAACTGCATGTGGCATTATTTGTACAACATGGTAGGCTTGCCTTCTATCCTCAAATTCAGGTGCTGCTCAACCCAGTCTGGACCACACATTTTGCTTCAAGAAATCTAAAACCATACTCATTCTGTGCATGATGTCATTTCCCAAATAGAATTTGGCTTTAGTTCCACTCACAATCCATATATTGTGATAAATGCTTTTGAACGCTATAAATGCTTTTGAACGCTATTGTTATGTTTAACATGCATGTTCCCACAATTCATTGTCCCAATTCAGGCTCATCTAGTCTCAACATATTTTTGATTTTTCATTTTAAAACTTGGTATATCTTCTCTATCAAGCATTTATTTGAATACCTTCTCATTCATAAAAATGTCTTTCTTGATCCAGGGCCAACTATGCCTCAATCATTTCTGAATGCCCATTCACATGCACAGGTATCCAGGCCTGACCCTCCTTCAAGTGTATTTCAGCAATTATTGAAATATATTTTCATTGATCTGACTCTAAAACCTTACTTTGTTTACAATCTTCATCACTTAGATAAAGCCGCAATGTTTTTTCATCTATCTGTATTTTCGTTTTGGGATCCAAGTGAATCTCTAATAGCTGCTATTCGTTTTCTGCTTGCATTTCACCCTGACACATGAGAATGACGGTGACACTAGGTAGACAGCCAGTCTGAAAATATGTTTCCACTGCCCCCTCTGACCTAGCAATAGTTTGACGTTCTTTTGCATTTCTAACTTGGCTCATTACTTTTTGAGGTTTCAATGGCTGTTTGGCCATGGACCACAGAACCCCATTTACCCCTTCAAAGAGGGTAGACAGCCTCTTGAGACAATTTGTCCCTAACAGGAATGGGGTGCCTTCCATGGATGTGACAACCACCTCTTGCCCCATCCTATGTTTCCCTGTCTTAATGTCAACTTCAATGGCACATTCCACTGGTATTTCTTCCTCATTCAAATTGTGGACAGGGCCATCAATCTGTCTCAATTTCAACATGTCTTGTGGGAGTCTCCCTTCATTTATTTTCTCCAATCATTTCCTTGACCTTAGAGTTGTCTGTTCGCCTGCATCCACCATTGCAAGTACATTGCAATGCTCTTCAATTGTAATGGGTGCATAATACCTGCCTTCACATTCTTCCAGTAAGCACAGGAAGTGTGAATAGTTGCTAATATCAGTGCCTACTTTCTTTAGGCCCTGGCTGGATTTTTGCTTACCAAAGGGGCATATGAAAGTACATGTTTCCCCCCTTTTTGCCCATCTCTTTTTAATTTTATCTGTATTTTTTGTCCTGAGTATTCATTTGGAGCTTTGCCACTGATTGGCCCCCTTGTATAGCGGGTCCAGATGTGCCCTCACCCCATTCCTTTAATGCTTTTTTCATATCATGTTGATCTCCTTCACTTACCTCCACTCTGGCCCACGGAATAGAACAAAAAATCTTTATCAAAATTACTGACCCCACCAAAAGACCTAAAACAAACACCTGGAAAAGTTCTATCTACCAAAAGTACAAACATTTTGTGGTATGTGTTTAGATCTTTCAGGGGGGTCTGTATGGGTCCTGGTGGGTGCCCCCCGCAACACCCCGCTCACTACAGTGACACAACAGTGAGCGGGGTGTTGCGGGAGACACACACAATGGACCCTCCAGAAAAAAAAAACAGCTGGGGGCTGTGGGGGTGCCCCCACAACACCCTGCTCACTATAGTATACAGTATAGTGGGCGGGGTGTTGCGGCGCACCTCTGCAGCTCACCGAAAGTAAAAAAAAAAAGAATAGAAAAGGACCCTGCGGCGCCACTTCGCGATCACGGAAGTGAAAGGGAACCGGCACCGCAGAGACACAGTGTGTCTGAAGGAAAGGTAAATAGGGGGCTGGGGTGGGGGTGTGATTGAGTGAGTGAGTGTGTGTCTATGGGTGTCAGTTTGAATCTGTGTGATTTTAATGGATACCTGCATGGGAAACGTATGAACATTCCGTTGTGGCGTACATTTCCCATACAGACTTTTCCGTTGCAGACAATTCCGCAACAGTAAAATCATGCAGATCCCTGGCCCTCAACCGTTTTGTGATTTCATTAGAATTGTATAGGAGAAAATCAGAATTCTGTGTTTGAAACTAACCTGACTTGTGTACTATACCTCTCAATTCTGCCTCTTGGAAAATCTGTGGCTCAAAATTCTCCTCAAGGGACTCACCTGCACATGTCCTTTAGGCTATCCTCATTTCTGGGGAGATATGAGCACTATTAGAATTGTCAGGCAATGAAACTTTATCATTTGTTTTTCTGTTTTCTGCTATCATTGCATTAATGTTTGCTTCCTCAGTGCACCATTAACCCTGCAATGCTCCACTTGGTTACTGGCAATCATTTGTTCAAAAGCATGTGCCTCATCATTTCCATGCTGCATGTTCTTTTTAGATTGTCTTTTAACAAGTTGCTCTTTGGGTTCCTCCTGTGCATTTTTCTTTTCTTCTTTCTCATCTTCAAACACCTGAATACACTGGTTTAATTCTAAATTAAACCACATTCCTTTCTTGTGTGTGTTTTTATTTCCTATGTTATCATCATTTCGTTGTTTTAAATCTCTAAACAATTCAGTGTGTAGAGCCAATGGTGGATCATTTCTGCCTTCAGTGTGGGAAGCCTGGATGATTAGTCATTTGCTACTGCCTTGTGCAAAGTCACTCTTGTAATATTCTGCCTTTTCGCCCAGCTGCTGTGTTTGCCCTGTACATAGTCTCCCTATCTGCTCATCTAACAGTTTCACTCGTGCCTATAAGCATTGGAATCTGTCCAGATCCCAAAACGTATCCCTCTGAATCCTAAGCCAGTCATATTCATTGTGGTCAGGCCTATTTTGGTTTCTTTCATGAGAATGATTCCTGTTAGTAGTGTTTCCCCTGGCCTCCCAGAACAAATGAGGTGGGGAACTTGTGGTGACCGGCCTCTGTCCATGGTTTCCCTGTGGGGAAGCCTGAACATAGGAGCGAGGGCTACGGGTTACCTTTTATCTGTCATTTCATTGATACTGCTCTCTTTGCTGACTTTCATTTTCCATGAACCTATCCATATATCTTGGCCCTGTCTGATTGCCATATATCATTGGATAAGGGTTGAACCCACTCTGGGCCCCCAATGCCTAGTGGGGTCCAATCTGCACAAACTGACACTCTTTTGTTTCACGGCCGCTCTCTTTCACTTCTGTGGTCTGCTGCCTTGAGGATTACAATGAGCTCTCCTCCAGCCCATCTCCTGCCTCTTCAGCGAGCACTTCACTCTGTCCAGACTGCAGCCTCACAGCTCACAGCATGGCCAGCCAGTACCCCATCCAACCTCCTTAATTTTCATTTTGTTTTCTTTTTTCACTCTGTACTGGCTCTATTGTGTGTCCAGCCCCTTTCCGTCTCCTTTCCTCACATTTTAAGCTCCTTTTCGTTCACCTACCATCAACCTACATTTTCATATAGATTTTTTTTATGTTTCTCCACCCATTCCAATGCATTCTAACATAATGTCATGGATGATGACTCTGGTTAATCACCACCCTTTTAACCAACAACCCTAGTAATTTTCCCACCTTTTTCTGGTCCTTTCCACAGAGATATTTGTACAGCACTCTCTCTTGTTCAAGGAGGAAACATGAAACAAATGTCCTCTCTGTTTCCTGGCTTGCATCAGTTTTAACAATTAAATTGTTCTTTCAAGCGCACATTCTGCCGTTTCATTGTTATGAAGCAAGCATCTGCAAGGTACACTGCTGTTCAGCTTTCAATTTCATGTTTCTTTCCGAAACTAGCATTTCAGTGTGAATATCCATGCACCTACAGCCTGAAATATGACCTATGGCCCAAGGAAACCCACTCTGGCTCCAGTTTAATTGCTAATGTCAGTAGTATTATAATTAGTATTGTTAGCAGTGTTAGTAGTTAGTCATGTTAAAGTTGTGAACACCCTGCACTACACTGTGCTATGCTAAATACCAAATCAATTGCCTCTTTGGTCTACCCTCAATGCCACATATAGTAATAGTATCCTAAATCATACATATAACACATGCTGTCATTTTAAACTGGTACACACTGTCTCTGTTGAATCAGTGGTGCTGTTGACATTAGTATACAGTTGACATGTTTGCATTGCATTATTCCAATGGAGCTTAACACTGTATTTATTGTCAGAGTTGAAAAGGGCACTGAAAACTCTTTTATCAAAATGCTGACTATGAAACAACCAATTGCTATAACTACTTACGCATTTTGCCAGTACATTTGGATATTGAGATTGGGGAAAAATTATTTGGAACCAGATTATGGAAGTGTACTCTGTTTTTGATACACTCATCTTTCGTAGGGTATGTACCTGTTTGGAAGGCCAAAGATATTCTAAGGGAATTAATGAATGTTCCATGGCAGGAGAAGCTAACTGATGTTCACACTGCACTTGATGCAGAGAAATACCTGATGGACAATGGAAACATGTCTTGAATAGTAATAAACCAGGCTTACGAAAAGTTTAATTTAAACTCATGCAATTAAAGAAACACCACTGGCATTTGACCCCATGTAAGCTTTGTAAAGATAGCAGTATTGGTAAAAGTGAATGCTGGCGATGTATAGATGAAATTGACTCACATCGTATGGTCTTGCAAATATATCTGCCGTTTTTGGCTGGAAATACATATAAAAATGGCAAGTATATCAGGATTTTCCTCTCCAGAGAAAGGGCATGCAATATATTAAATGACTTGAATAATCGCTGGCAGAGATGGACAATGACTGCCTTTATAATGGTTGAGAGATGTAGTCTTAGGTTTTGGGGCAAAGCTGCTCAAGACTGGTTAAAGCAAATGTCCACATTGGCCTTGTATGACATGGTTATTTAAGACTACAAGGCAGACCTTACCTTTCTTAATATATGGGTTTACTTCCTTTATCGTATATATTTAACAATATTTATTGTATACATCCCATTGTATTTTGTATCCACTCTCTCAATGTCCTCCCCCAACATATATTTAATATACAGAGATTCTCATTTTCATCATTTCTTCTGTTGAAAAATCCTGAAACAGAGGACTGATATTTTAGTTGTGTAGGAGTGCAATAAGGTTAACTTCTATGTCTGTGAGATGTTTGTGGTGGTTAATGTATTATCACCATATCATCAAGATCTTGCAGTGGGTATCTCACCGTAAGAATATTTGGAATTTCTGGAAAGCTTTGGTATGTTTTCAGAAACAATACACATTGACGTTTATTTTATAATGGTTTCAAATCATCAAACAAACATTAAAAGACAAACATTTATTAACATAGAAGTAATTATTTTGTGAGAAGTATATTTTGTTATCAGCTATTATATCAGTGATATTTATTTGTTGTTGTATCCTTTTGACATCACTAAGATCTTATTTATTAATACTCCTGACATGGTATTATAATATATACGGATAAAGTTCTAATGTAAAAAAAAATGAATTCATAAAAACTGCAGTACCAATACAAAAATAAAATGAGTAGTGATCAAACATATTAATCAAAATTAACAAAACAAAGTACAAAACATGAAATATTAATACAAAATAAAAACAATATTATTCAAGATTATTTTGAAAATATTACATATACAACTCTAGACAATATGTACTTTAAGGCACACAAATTCATTGAAAATCAAATTTTAAACAATTATTGAAAAATGTCAAACAGCAGATGTATTTTATATATAATTTTAGATATTCTTTGAATTGCACAACTAAAGTGAAAATTAAATAATGTAATTTTTTTAACTAAAATATTGTAAGATTGTTTCAAACATGTTTTTTTATGTTTGATTGTTATATACCTTCAAGTGATTTTTAACTTCAAGCCCCCACACACCAGGTTTCTCTATTCTTCCCAAATGGAAAACAAAGGGCATGGCAGTGCCTACCCTGCCAGCACAATTAACAAAGAACATTGATGAAGAAACAAAATGACTTCCAGTTCCAGCAGCTCCAGTCAATGCACCTTGTTTCCCGTCCCCCTGACCCTGGCTGTAATTGTCCTTTCAATGTTTTGCTTCTCTTGTGCTGTATGCACAATACGCTGTGCACACACAGACGAATCATACATCGCAACAAGAACAAAACATGATATCAAATTGCATGTCTCACAAGCCTCCAGACCCACGTTCCAACCCTCCCAAAAAAGTTTAAAAAGTAAAATACAGTCCACCAATAATAAACGAATTCCTTAGGAATTACCCGTGTTTTAGTATGAAAGAAATGTGTGGAACATGCAGCTGACCAAAGCATGCATCCATAATTTTCCAGCCTTGAAGATTGTTTCAATCATCACTACATGGGCAGTTTGCAGAGACAATCAGGACGTGTAATTCATACACTTTATCCTGCTTCCTGCCGCAGTGCACAGCATGCACACCACTATCATCCTTTTGACCTGATAGTGAGAAATGATTATAGTAAAACATATTTTGCGAGAATATTTGTCCATCCCTGTAGGGTGGGTGTACAGAGGCAGAATTGTTTCTTCAGTTACTGCTGTTAGCAGCGGGGAAGAAATAATGCACCACGAGAGCACCATTTATCACTCTAGAAATACCATATGCATACCTAAATACCAACAAAACATGATGTGCATGTATTATATGGCAAGTGCGAAAACCTCTGTAACTTTGTGAAGTTTGCGAAGTTTGGCATTAACCTTCACAAACTGTACGAAGGTGAAGTCCTGCAACTTCAGAGTCAGTCCAGTCAATGCCAGGGGCAGGGTTCTCCAGCTGTACAGTATGCGGTTAGTTTAAAGTGGAGGGTGGGGTGGTTTTTCCCCTGTATTGTATTGATATATGGGTAAAGAGCAAGGGTTTCATTTCGGAGGGGGCATGCTCAGCGGGGGCAGGTTCTGTCAGAGGGATGCTTGGGATTATAGAGATTTGTCTTTTATGTAATGTGTAAAGTAGAGTTTGTTTAGCTCAAAGAAGGGGTGTTCTTATTTCTCGGGGTATAAGTAGACAGTAGAAGGTTTTAGCGTGGATGAGTGTGCATGTAAAATCCTGGTGTACAGTGGCTTCTTATTTATATAATAGTGTGCAGTATTTTATGTTCTTTTGAATACAATTAGACTTGTGTATTGTTTGCAGCGTTGCTAACGGAAGAAGCAGAGTTTGATACCAGTTTATGGATTTCTTCTTTCACAAAATAATTCCTATTACGTGACCCCATTTCGCTGACTACTGTCACTGAGGACTGACAGCATACACAGGAGCCACGCGTTGACGACCCTTATTTAGAATTAGCAGTTTGTGTTAAGATGAATGCCTGTACGCCTTGACCTTTCAAACTGAAGCACATGATATGATTTAAGATATGATATGGCATTTATAACGCGCCTGAACAAAGTGTTTCTAGGCGCGATTAATGGCGATTATTGGTGTGAGGATGGATACCTCAACTGGTGACAGGAACTTAAAAGCAGCACTGGGCGAACACCTACAAATCGCTGACCTCAGGATTTACCTCCAAGAGAACACAAACACAAGACTGAAAGCGTTGCCTGATAAACCTGAGAGATTAAAAAAAGTTAGAAGTAAGGTTATTAGACTAAAGGTCATTAGTGGGAATGCTCCATGGAATATGGCTGACACCCCAAGAAATGACACATACTACATGTGAAAGTCCAACTGGTGCAGCTCCTGTGACTCACATCAGTGAAGTCTGAGTAGACAATCAACAGCACTCATGAGACTCAATGTTGAGCAATCTATACATAGATGAGTACGCCAGTGGAAGAAGGTCCTTCCATATGTTCAGTTCAGTGCATCACACGCCAGTCTTTCGCCAGAGACTTGACCCCTACGTTCATCCTCCACTTTGCATCAGCCATTAAGGGCCTCATTAAAGGGTTTAAACAGGCAGTAATTGTCAAATACTACCTGTTTTACCTCTCTCCTCACCACAGGATCACAGGTATTTATGCTTCTGAAGGAACACTTCCGGTGGTAAATACCAGCCGATTTCAGGGTGGATTTTCTTTCGGTGAAGTGAAGTTGAAATGCAGCAAACAAACCGGAAGTGGTTTGAATTCTCCTACAGCACAGAAAGCAAGTGATTCCATTTGTTACAGGCAACACATATGTTTTGTTGGGATATATGAAAGGAAGTGAAAAAGATGACATCTCTGATATTCACAGACTCACTGCCATTCCAATGTAATGCATTAAAGGGTACACAATAAACGCTTCTGTCCATGATCCATTACTGTCCACCTTCGATATGATATGACATGGCATTTATAACGCGCCTATACACAAGTGTTTCAAGGCGCGACGAGGCAAGGGAGGGGGAACAGAGGGAGGACAGACAACGATCATAATAGGCCAGGTGTCATTCAGATCGCGCAGGTGCATGGGAAGAGGGAAGGGGGATGTTAGGCAGAATCATATGCAGTACCCTTTGGGAACACCACACACAATTAAGACTACACGTGCAAGTACAAATTCACCTTTGGTACAAGCCTGTACTACACAATAAAGTGGTAGTGTGGCTGAGCAGCCAGGCTTATCTCAAGAGTAAAGTGAGCAGTATCAGAAGTTACACAAAGGACAAACATGACTATGGTGCAAGCAAACAGTGATTTAAGGTTTCTGAGTAAAAGAATATACATGTATTTACACCATCAGTTATAAAACAGTTCACTAAGGTAAAGCAGCAGAAAATCATAATCTTAATACACTACACAACACCCACTCAATTCTGGACAAGTTAAGCTCAAAATGAAGTGTGACCAAAATGGCACTCCAGCAATTTTAAAGAGAGGGAAAGGACAAGGTTATCAAAAATCAACAACACCTACAAGTAATAAGCAGAGCAATCTAGAAAAGGCTTACTACAACTAGTATTCAAATAAATTAATAGTCCTGCGCCAATGTTAATGGTTCAGAGTCTTTGCAGAGGATAACACTGTTCAGAGTAGTTCGCGGTTAAGTCTTTGCCAAGAGTTCAAAATGAAGTTGGTCGGAGGAAGAGTTATTTAAAATAGTAGAGAAGGACAAGCCTTCGGAGAGACGAAAGATTTCAAACACTTTCACCTTAGATGAAGAAAAATGCTGTAGGTGAGGCAGTAGTTCCTGGCAGTTCCTGCAGGCTCACGGTTCCTGAAGTGACTGTTGGACTGACAAGAAGGAGGAAGACTGGAGGGTCCTCAACTGCCCAGGGAAGAAGCCAGCAGTAGAGCAAAACAACGAATAAAAGGTGTGCTCCTTAAAAAACACAAATGGACTCTCTCTCAGTGGCTATACGGTTTCCAGTAGCAGAGCATATTCGACCCGGCTGAAGAGGGGATCCAAGGACTTTGTGAGCTGGTTGGTCCCATCAGGCTCAAGGGGAGGAGACTCCTTCCGGATATTCACTATCGTCGGAGTTTCAGGCCATTCGGCCCTGCAGCAGGGCTTCACCGGGATGTCCAGTAGTTGCAGCAGTCGTCTTCCTTCAGCTCCTCATTGGTTCTCTCGTTCCAGTGGCGACTCTGCCTTCCAAGTCCAAGAGACCTGCTTTTAAGCAGTTTTCGCCCATTCACACAACCTGGCAGTCAATCACACAGCAGGGTGGCTGTCCTGGCAGGACAGCCACCTAGCCAATTAAACTAGAGTGTGACTTGGGTCTCCAAGGAGACCCTGTGCAGGGAGCCTCAAAACCCTCCCTCACATCCTGTCCACCCAGACACTCAGGCGCCTAAGGAGGGCTTCTGTATAGAAGTCCACCAAAGGATGGCGAACAAAGGAGCCAAACCTGGTTTGGCGCGCAGAGTAAAACACGAGAAAGACCTTTACAAAAAGAAATAGCAAATAAACCCGCCTGGAACCAAATAAAATTAAAAGGGGTCCAGCAGATTAAAGTTCGAGGCTACTACCATAGCCTCTAATAGTACCAAGGCTATTTTCATAGCTCGCGGTAAAATAAAAATGGTAGATACCACTGCCACCAGCCAAATCTTAGAGAAAGGGGAAGGAAATAATGTTCCATGAGAAACAGACAAAAAGGGTTAACTATTAACCCTTCCAGTACTCTATGGAAGATAGTTTGTACTGGGTCTGTAAATTCTATAAGAGACTGGTCTTGCCCACATAATATTTCCCACAAGGGCAGCGTATTGCGTAAATGACATTTTTTGGGTCACATGTTGCAACATGTTTTAACCTGATCTTTTTACCTTTATGTGGATGGCGGATATGGTCGCCTTAGATCAAATTATTGCAATGTTGACAATGCAAGCAGGCAAAGGTGCCAACCTTTTGTTTGCTCAGTGTCCTCTGTGATGTTGGTTTACTTTTTTTGGCTGTTATAAGTTGGTCTTTAAAGTTTCTGCCGCGCTTATAAGCCATCATAGGCGGTTTTGAGAAAAGGCTTGTTAGGGTCTCATCTGATTTAATTATATCCCAGTTCTTTAATATAATTCTTTTAACCTGAAATCTCTGGCTCGAGTATTTGAGCGTGTGTATCAAACTCTTGTCATCCTTCTTCTTCTGGTGATCTTGTAGTAGTGTATTTCAGTCCTGGGTTTCAGTACATGTGATTGATTTATCCACTGTTTCAGGGGGGAATCCTCTATCCAGAAACCTCTGCTTTAATGTTTTGTATTCATCTTGAAGTAATTCTTTTGAGCCACAATAGTTGGCTGTAAGGTAGGTTGTCCTTTAGATGTTTTGGGTGATGACTTGCATGCTGTAGGCAACTGTTCACGTCTGTGGGTTTTCTAAATATTTTTGTTGTGATGCTTGTGCCCGTGTATTCAACTGTGACATCAAGGAAATTAACTGAGGGTTTACCAATCTCCATCGTGAAGCCAATCCCTGGATTACAGGTATTCAGGTAGTTCAAAAAATCTAAAAGTTCTGTTTCCGTGCCCTTCCAGATTCCGAATATATCATCGATATATCTTAGCCAAATTAGTATTTTGTCCTTCCATTCTGGTTTATCAAGTACATGAATTTTCCCGTAATAGTACATGAAAATATTGGCATAGGATGGGGCCACTGAGGACCCCATTGAAGTGCCCGAGATCTGAAGATAATATTGTCCATTATACCTGAAGTAGTTATTGTAGAGTATGATATGTAGAAGTTCCAATGCAAAGACTTTTTGAATGGTTACTTGCCTGTGTCTCAACAAAAACCACTCTATTGCCTCAATACCTTCAGAGTTGGGGATGGAGGTGTACAAGCTGTTGACGTCCATTGTGAAGAGTAATAGGTTTTCATCAGCCAAGTGTAGTGCTTGTAGAGTTCTTAGGAAATGGGTGGTATCTTTAAGGTATGTAGTAATGGATTGTACCATTGGTTGTAGAGCAGTGTCCAGGTATATTGCAAGAGGTTGAAAAATACTGTTGGTCGCGCGCGAGTGACATCATGATCAGTGGCGCCACTCGCGCATGCACAAGTGATGTCATAGATTAACATAAATAAACCAAATCGTGGACGAGGTGGACGGAAAGCAGGGCTTCCTGTACACGTTGCCGCGGTTACAGAGCAAACCCATAATCAAGTAAGTAAGGATACTATGGGCTATTTTAGGTCCATTTGCAGTATACTTCATTCTAAAACCCTATGCTTTCTCTTCCTAACATAGAGCTATTCTTCCCTATTTTTAATCAAAACAGATTTCTCAAATACCTACGCATTCTTTCCCTATCTTAGGCGAGCAGTGTTAGCCTTCATTCCAGAGTGGTTACCCGAGCCCCATAAGGTCCAACATGCCATCCCACACAGATGCCTAGGGGCCTCCATGCTCCTATGTCTTTCTCTACAAACCCCTTGAAAGAAGGGTGAGTTTTGAATTCTATTCTTTATTTATTTCTATACTTTATTTCTTATTTATAATGTGAGCAACTATTCATTGTACTCGGCTTGGGTGCAAGCACTGTTCTGGTGGAACACACTAAATGCATGTGCGTAGCCCCCTTTTTTTTTTAAATAAAACCTATATTGGACACTCCTCTGGACACAATGTGTTATATGATAGAAAAACAAATAATGTTGTTATATAAAAATGTCCAATGTACCAAAAGAACCAAAATAACTGTATTGTGTAGCACTTTTAGGTCTCCTGTGAAATGAGTGATGGGATGCCTATCTCATTTAGGTCAATGACCTTAAACAAAATGATTCTTTTTTAGTGCCATGACTGTTTAAAAAAAGCCAAGTTGGTAAACTGTTGATTCATATTTTTTGATTTCCTAGAATGAATTAAGAAAATGTGAAAATTGATGCCCCTGAAGAAGAGTATTTTGAAACTCGAAACGCGTTGGGCCTACCTAAAAACTAACAATACAAAGGAGAAGAAAGCTCTCTAAAGAAAAGGAGTCATTCAATTTCTTGACGAACATTTATTTATCGCATTATGAATATTTTGACTAAATGAGTTATTTACTACAGATTGATAATTGCTTAACAATATCCATTAGGCCTATCTACTGGCATTTAGGAAAGTGTGCAGGGGACGCAGTTTTCCATAAAATTGGATTAAAATAAAATAAAAATGGTAGATACCACTGCCACCAGCCAAATCTTAGAGAAAGGGGAACAAAATAATGTTCCATGAGAAACAGACAAAAAGGGATAACTATAAACCCTTCCAGTACTCTATGGAAGATATTTTGTACTGTGTCTGTAAATTTCAAAAGAGGCTAGTAAAGGCAATGGCAACTTTACATATTCTGGGAGACAGTAGTCAGTCCCAGAAAATGGAGTTTAAAGTGGGAAGTCGAAAAAGACAACCCTGTGTCACTGCACTAAAGGTGCTGTGTGACACACAGTAAAAAGATGATGCCTATGGAGTAGGTGAGACTCCATAGCCCATTAGCACAAAATGTACAACACATAGCCAAAAACACATGTAAGAGTGGGAAAAAAGGTGCACATTCTTACCAGGTGAAAAGTTTAAATCCTAGAAATCCAGCAAAGCTGCTGAGTGACTCAGTAGGTAAGGAAAATTAGCCATTCTGCAGAATTCTTCCTAACAGGGGAAAGTGCAGGTACAAGGGCGGGGGGAGAATGCTGTACATGGTATATCAGAATAAATACACAATAAGGAAAGGTATGGCCAGCAGATGGCAAGTGCAAGGGTAAGTGCAGGAATCAGGTGACAAGTGCTGGTAGTGGGACTGTAGAGATACAGAAAGACAGTCCCCAAGAGCGGGGGTTTCCAGGAAGGCAGTGCGGGTGTGCGACTGGCGGGGGGAGGGGACCTGGGCCCGAAATCAGCAGGTGGCCTGGTAACCAGTGCAGATTCAGTTTCAGCCAGGAAGTCAGCAGGGGAGAGGCGAAGAAAAAGCAGAAGCAAAGAGAAAGGTCTTGAGTTGCTTCTGGAACCTGAGATGATTCTCCTAAAGTTTCAGGGAGGAAGGGAGGGCGTTCCAGAGAGAGGCCCCAGCCAAAGAAAGAGATCTAGCACCAACTTATTGCATGGAGAAGCGACTGATCCTGAGGGAGTTGAAGGCGGATGAGCGAAGTGCTCAAGAAGGAAGATATTTAGGAAGCGAGAGTTGAAGGTATTGAGGTCCCAGGCTCCAGGCCCCAGAAGGCCTTGTGGACAATGCAGAGGGTTTTGAACTTAGTCCTCGCGGCCACTGGGAGCCAGTGCAGAGAATTTCAGTCCTGGAGAGATACAATCCCTGGGCTTGAAGCCAAGGACAAGTCTTGCAGTCCTGTTCTGGATGAGTTGCAGAGGGCGGAGAATAGAAGCAGGCAAATTTAGAAGGAGGCTGTTGCAATAGTCCATCCTAGAGAGAACCAGAACTCTGGAGACAGTGAGCTTCTGGGGAAGGAGAGGAAAGAGTACCTCTGAGGAGGTGCAGCTGATAGTGTGACTTCTTAGAGACATCAGAGATGTGAGGAGAGAAGGAGAGTGTGAAGTCGAAGATGACCCCAAGGTTTTTAGCCTCACAGGTAGAAGCAGGGGGAGGGCCAAGAGAGGCCAGCCATAGAGTGAGTGACGATAAGGAGAATCTCTGTCTTACTGGCAATAAGGCAGAGATCATTGGCGGCACACCATTCCTGGATGGCGAACAGAGGAGAGAGGGAGAAGAGGTTGCTGAGGGTATCCTGAAAATGCGCTGAGTGTCATCCGCATAGCACTAGAAGTTGGGGCAGATTTCCCACCGGCGGTAATAGCGCTGAAAATCGGCAATTTTGCTCTGGATTTCCCCCCAGCTCAGAGCTGAGGGGAAATCCGCCAAGGCCATGATCTGGCAGACCCTTAAATGCAGCGGTAACAGTGCTACCACCGCATTTAAGGGTTACCGCCAAACTAGTGATGAGGCCCATAGTGTTTCAATAATAGTCATCTCTGCCAAAAAATTGCGATTTGCATGCAAAAATAAATTTACAGTATTATCTAATATCCTGCTCCTGTAATGCAATATATGGATGGTCGGAATACAGTTCAGCAAACTGTCAAGCAACCTAAAGTGCTTTGAGGCCATGCCGAAAGTAGATGTGCACTATACAAATATGACATACCATAAAATAACCTTGGTATGTTGCCAACGAGAGAAGCTTAAGATGTGCGTAATTAAGAACAGTGTCATTTCTACTGATGGCTCTCATGTAGTGCTAGCTCAAACATTTGTTAATTAGTATATAGTAGAAACCTACATGTAATGTACTCATTATGAGGAGCACGTTATAAATGGTACTCCCTAGTAAACATAAAAGAAAACAAAAAAATAAGAGTGGGAGCAAAAATGTTTATTAACCAGATGTATTTTAAAAAGGACACAGTGCCTTTTGCGTGTGTGTGAAGCTAAAAGCAGATTTCAATAAAGAGCTCAAGGATCTAAAATTGAGAATGGAATCGTAATTGCTTTTATATCATAAAAGTATAAGTATTAACCAGCACATTGGGAATTATGTTGCGATTTCATATTTTCCTTATTTGGTGGAGTATACTTTCAAATTGAAATAATAAAGCAGGGACATTTTGAACAGTTACAATAAAGTCAAAGCACATTCTCTCCAGTAATAAAAAAAAACGATATTTACACCGAATGCAGGTATGACTAATAAAGTGAGCCGTGGGTGGAACGAGAGAAGCCATATTATTAAAAGTAGATGAATAGCAGGAAAACTGGATGGCTTCCAGCTGTCTAGATGAGGGCTATATTGCCTTTCACCAACATGCTACCAGCTGAAATGTCGCTTACACTGAATGATCAGACATCAATAAAAGAATGCAGCTATTTGTTGACAGATACTGGAAGAATACAAAATACGCCAAGCACACGCACATATGTGTGTATAACACACACAATTATGTGAAAAAAAGTTGATTTCGGCAACCAGGTTCCAGGGAATGATTTTTACATTTATGAAAGAAGTACATTTGAGATGAAACACATTTTCTAGCAGGAGCCCTTGTTTGGAGATCTGTTCCATTTCACCCCTCATACATGGTTTGAGGCGTTATAATTGCATCTTGCTGTTTTTCAATAAACATGTTAACTAGTCCAGCCACCTCACAAAATTATAGATGGTGGGCCCCTTGGTTATTTATTTATTTAATGAAAATTACAGGGGAAACCATAAATGTTTGGCACAAAAATGCTTTCAAAACTTTTAACATTGATTTACAGAGCGGAGAACAATGTGTTAACAATAACAATGGGTGGAGGATGTGGATATAACAACAGATGATGCAGGCGAGGTAGAAACATGAACCAGGGACAAAGACAGTAGAGCATGATATAACAACAGGATAATGGAGGAAGTGCTAAGGTTTAGGATGAAGGGTTGAGGGATAAGTGCCCAGGGTTGTCGTAGAGAGGTACAGGAAAGGAGAACTGGGCGATTTGGTGGCATATAATGCTATGCAAGTGAATCGTCTGAAAGGAGAGGAACTAGGTGGTTGCATTTGAATAGAGCTAGAGTGGGGTTAGTGCTGAGAGGAGAGGAAGAGCATTCCAAAGTAAGGGAGAGTGGAAATAACAGGGGATGCAAGGGGCACAAGAGGTGCCAAGTAGATGAGCCGAGAATAATCGTAGGGTGCAAGGGAGAGAATAGGGAGGGAGATGGAATGATGGGTAGGGTCTGGCAAGTGCATGATGAGATTGAGTTTATACTTTTCCGTCTGTCTCATAGATTATCAGCCAAACAGATGACGGGCTGGGGAGGTGTAAGTGAAACAGGGAACGTTGAAGAGTGTACAGACAGCAAAGTTGAGGACTGGGTAAAAAAGGTGAAAAAGCATAGTTGGGAAGGCCATAAAGTATACTGGCCCAGTACTCCAACTGAAAGAGTACTAAAGAGGAGATTAGGTGCTTAGAAGTGTTGAAGGAAAGAAGATGGCCACAGTGGCAGATTTGCAGATGAAAAGCGAGAAGTTATTAGAGCTAGAGGGTCAATGGGGGCACATGAAGGGTTAGCCATGAGGAGAAGGCAAAGAATTTCATATGGATAAGTGGGGGCAAAGGAAGACATTATTGCAGAGAGGAGGGCAGAGTTGGTGGAGAAATGTGAGCAGGTGGGGGATAGAAGGTAATTTGCAAGGGTATTTTGAATGCTGGACATTTTTTAAGCAAAGTAGAGAGCTAGATCATTAGCAGAAAGAGTACTGGAGATGGAGGAGGGTTTACGAGATGAGAGAATTAAGTTAAGAAATGTTTGGAGGCACCTAGGTTGAGAGGATTGAGTCAAAAGCAGAGACGTAGTTTAGAAGAGCAGACAAGTAGAGTAGGAGATCCGAGCAGCGACTAAATCTCAGCCAAGTGCAAGAGTTTTTCCTCATTGTTGTTTTCAGAGTGCAGATGGTAGGTGTAATCCAAGGCCATGAAGATGAGGGTTTAGGTGTAATCCAAGGCTGAGAATATGAGGGTTTCGGAGTGAATGTAGTAAGAGGGAAGTGAGAAGAGATGGGAGCAGCGTTTAAGTTGGTGAACGCTTTAACAGTGGAAGGAACAGCAAATTTTGTATTGAAGGAGAGAGAGTGATGTAGACCAGAGAAGTAGCTAGGGAATGTGAGCTTGGTAATGGAAGTTGTAGATGGAGAGAGTGGGGTGGAATTATTACTGGCGATTCAGGCAAAGCGGATGGAATGATGAAAGGGAGAAGGAGCGATGGAGCTATAAGAGGCAGACAGTTGAGAGGAGATGAGCAAAAGGTCAAAGGAGTTACCATTTGAATGGATGGGAAGAGAGTCAACAGACGAGAGCAAGTAATTCAGGAGACGAGAGCTAAAGTCATTAGAAAGAAGTGTGGAGAGAGAGGAGAGTTTAAAATCACCAGTGACAATGAGTAGATGATGGAGAGAAAGGGAGTCAATATTTTGGGAGAGGTGGTCAACACATTGACCAGCAGGATCAGGTGGCTGATACTCGCTCCCATTATGAGTTAAGCCCAGCTGGACAGAAACGTCATATGATGAACTTCCGTGAGCGAGCCTATTGTACTGCATTGCATCACGATGGAAGAGTTGGATAGAAGGTGGAACGCAAGTTGAAGGATAATAGATACTGGAGCTGATCTGTCCAGCGGACGCTAGTTCCCTCCTACTTCCCATTCACGTCATAATAATAAATATATGTATATTTAAAGTCCATATTCTAGCCCATCATTTATCACCACATATTGCATGATAGACACTACAAATTGGCGATGAGGACGTTCGTTCAACCCACCTGTTTGAAGGTTGTCGAGCACGCGTAGAAATCATTGATGTCGTGCTGCTAAGGCCGCTCCGCTCATGCTCGAACGTTGTAGAGGCCCCTGGGACCCACATACCAGAGTGAGGTAACGATCTGTCTTTATTCTCTCTATACATTCATGTCAGCGCAGCCCGTATATTTAATTTCCTTTACGGATAGATATTACGTGCATGCGTGTTTGATCTCCAGCCCCGCAATATGTTTCTTCACGTCGGTGTACGCATACAGGAAATCAAATACATTCCTCTTAAAGCAGTATACACAATGTTATTGTAGTTTCTTCACGTCGGTGTACACATAGAGGAAACCAACTGCATCCCTCTGAAAGTGATATACACAATGTTATTGTCTACATTGGACTAAATTGTGAACTACAGCCATGGCCACATTAATAGTGCATATGCATCAATTATAGGAATTCCACACACATATTGGTTGGTCTCCAAGTCGTTTACATTGACTGTGCAATAACTGTATACACAGATACAGATAACAACATACAAGAATTGCTGTGTCACATGATAATTGGAATTGAGGAAACCTGTTATTCATAAAGAAATATATTGAAGATATGGCATTCAGCAGTGTTCCTCCACCTATGTTTTTTATGCCTGATGCAAATGAACCCAGCATACCATGGAAGAGGTGGATCAGGTCATTTGAACATTATGCGGGGGTTGTTTGGGGCCAAAATTGTAGTGCTGAGAAAAGGAAATCTTTGCTCCTGCATTGTTTAGGCCCAGAAGTATATGAGACATTGACAGAACTTCCAGCAAATGAAGATGTGGATCTTAATGAATATGAACGCACAGTTAAAAAGATTGATAAACATTATGAAAAAAAGTTGAGCAGCATATTGGAGGGATACAAGTTTGGGAAGAGAACACAAGAGGAGGGAGAAAGTGTCGAAAAGTTTATCACTGCACTAAGAAAACTTGCCAAAACATGCAACTTTAATGAGCAGTTAGATGAAATATTGAGGGATCAATTTAGGTTGGAGTGCAGAAGTACTAAAGTAAGGGAAAAATTATGGTCAGAAAATGATCCACACTTGGATACTGTGTTGCGAGTGGCGAAAGAAGTAGAACACCCTGAAGAGTGTGTAAAAGAATAAGAAAACAGAGTAAAGTCTATTCAAACTGATTCCAATATAGTGAAATCCACTAAAATTCCATGTAATATTACTGAGAACAATGATTCAATTTACATCGTGAACAATACTTCTGTCAGAAGGAAAACATTTGGCAAACCACAAAAGTCATTACAAAATGAAGAGGGGAAGAACAAGAAAACTCAAAAAGGAAATTTTAATAGCCAAGCAAGGAGAAACAGTCCAGATAGTCAAAGAATCAATCCAAAAAAGAAGCGACAGGGCAAGTGCTATAGGTGTGATAGCAGTAGCCATTGGGCAGATGACCCAGAATACCCTGCATTGAAAATAATATGCAGTAAATGCAAAGGAAAGGGACATTACTCCAGGTGCTGCAGATTTCTCAATACATCCACTAATTGGATTGGGGGCAATACTGACAGTGGTCACAGTGATGATGAAGAAGGAGAAGAATGTGTATTTATTATAATGAATGACGAGGATGAAGAAGTAATGGAAAGCCCTAAAGCCACGGTTTGTGTTGATGGTATAGAGATGAGCATGATGATAGACTCTGGCGCTAAATACACATTAATACAACAAAATTCATGGGATAGGAAGAGGCACAAATACTTGTATGAGACGGATATTAATCCCAGAGCATATGGTGGTGTAAAAATTGATACTATTGGATGGTTTTGGGGCACTTTGAAATTCAAGAATGGGAAAGCCAATGGGAAAATATACATAACCAGTGTAGGCAAAATGCATCTTTTGAGTTGGAATCATCAAAGTTAATTACAAGTGAAATTGGATTCCACCGCAGAAGAATTTGTTTTTGCAGTTAATAGTGATATAATCAATGCAGACAAGACCAGTGATACATTGGGAGACAAGCAATGTCATGAGTACAGTATTTCGAGAAGGTATTGGATGTCTATGTGGATATGTACATGAAATCCAATTGAAACCCGATCATGTTCAAGTAGCACAAAAGTTGAGAAATATACCCCTGTCCATGCGAGATGAAGTGAGGAAAGAAATCAAAACATTAGAAGATCAGGGTATTATTGAGAGCATTGATACCAGCGAGTGGGTCTCACCGCTGGTAGTGCTTAGGAAGAAATCGGGCAAACTCCGAATATGTGTAGATATACGTGAGCTGAACAAGTGCGTTGTTCCTGATAGACATGCTCTTCCAAATATTGAAGAGCTTATTTCCACGATTGGGTCATCAAGTATTTTTTCAACACTGGATTTAACTTCGGCATATCACCAAGTAACACTACACAAAAACTCTAAACATCTTACAGCTTTTATCACACCGGATGGCTTATATCAGCATAAGAGGATGCCCTTCGGATTGGTGTCCGCTGCATCTGCGTTCCAAAAGATAATGCATAAGCTTTTTGAGAGAGTACCAGGTATAATATGTTTTCAAAACGACATCCTGATATACGCTAATAATCAAAAGGTACATGATGAAAGATTGAAGTATGTATGCAAGAAATTACATGTGGCAGGCATGACTCTAAGCAAGGACAAGTGGAATATAAATTGTTCCGAAATTGAATATTTAGGGCACAAAATCTCTGCAGATGGTATATTACCGAAGACGCAGTTAGTTGACACTATAAAAAGAATGCCTAGACCGTGTAATAAAGAAGAAGTACGCACATTCATTGGGATGGCAGAGTACTACTCTATGGGGTAATTCATAGAATTCAGCGCACAAGTGACGCACGCGGCTGGCGCACAGTGTGTGCGTGCGGCAGTCTGCGCGAGCCGTGTGCGCCAAAATCCATTTCTGCGCACAGCGTATTCATGGATTTTAACATCCATAACCACCCGTGGCGCAGAGTGACGCAGCGACCCTGCAGCTGCGCCAGTTACGCCCCCATCTCCTCCCTGTGCGCAATGAACAGCGCACAAATCCTGTACATGGCGCACAGGCCAGTGAACCAGCATATAGCCCCCCAACCACAAAAATGTCCGTAAAAATCCCTGCGCACCCCTCCGAATTGATGTACCCCGCTGCGTGGGAAGTGTTACACGCAATTGGCCCTGTGCGAGCGGGGTACATGTATTTCGGGGGTGCGCAAGAAGTTCTACATGTGATTGGCCTTGGGCGAGCGGGATATGTGTATTTCTGGGGTGCGCAGGAAGTTTGCGAGCGGGGTATTTGTATTTCGGGGGTGCGTGGGAAGTTTTACACGCGATTGGCCCTATGTGAGCGGGGTACGTGTATTTTGGGGGTGCGCGGGAAGTTTGCGAGCGGGGTATGTGTATTTCTGGGGTGCACGGGAAGTTTTACACGCGATTGGCCCTGTGCGAGCGGGGCACGTGTATTTTGGGGGTGCGCAAGAAGTTTTACATGCGATTGGCCTTGGGCGAGTGGGGTACGTGTATTCTGAGGGGTGCGCGGGTAGTTTCACACGCGATAGGCCTTGGGCGAGCGGGGTACGTGTATTCTAAGGGGTGCACGGGGAGTTTCACACACGATAGGCCTTGGGTGAGCGGGGTGCGTGTATTTTGTGGGGTGCACAGGGAGTTTCACACGCCATAGGCCTTGGGCGAGTGGGGTACGTGTATTTCAGGGGTGCGCAGGAAGTTTTACACACGATTGGCCTTGGGCGAGCGGGGTACATGTATTTCTGGGGTGCGCAGGAAGTTTGCGAGCGGGGTATGTGTATTTCGGGGGTGCATGGGAAGTTTTACACACGATTGGCCTTGGGCGAGTGGGGTACGTGTATTCTGAGGGGTGCGTGGGGAGTTTCACACGCGATAGGCCTTGGGCGAGCGGGGTACGTGTATTTTGTGGGGTGCACGGGGAGTTTTACACACGATTGGCCTTGGGCGAGCGGGGTACGTGTATTTCTGGGGTGCGCAGGAAGTTTGCGAGCAGGGTATGTGTATTTTGGGGGTGCGCGGGAAGTTTGCGAGCGGGGTATGTGTATTTCTGGGGTGCGCGGGAAGTTTTACACGCGATTGGCCCTGTGCGAGCGGGTATGTGTATTTTGGGGGTGCGCAAGAAGTTTTACATGCAATTGGCCTTGAACGAGTGGGGTACGTGTATTCTGAGGGGAGCGCGGGGAGTTTCACACGCGATAGGCCTTGGGCGAGCGGGGTACGTGTATTTTGTGGGGTGCACGGGAGTTTCACACGCCATAGGCCTTGGGCGAGTGGGGTATGAGTTTTTCAGCGGTGCGCAGGAAGTTTTACACACGATTGGCCTTGGGCGAGTGGGGTACGTGTATTCTGAGGGGTGCGCAGGGAGTTTCACATGAGATAGGCCTTGGGCGAGTGGGGTACATGTATTCCTGGGATGCACGGAAACTTTCACATGCGATTTCACTGTCTGAGCGGGGTACATGTATTCTGAGGGGTGAGTGGGAACTTTCACACGTGAATTCACTTGCAGAGCGGGGTACATGTATCCAGTGGGGTGCGCGGGGTGTTACGTGAATTGCCAGTGTGGGTCCTCCCAGGTGTGCCCTCGACCCCCTCCCCAGCCTGTGCAGGCAGCCCACACCACAGGGGACTACCCTGCACCCCTGGTCATGTCCCGCAGGCAGCCCATCCACCATGGGCATGCCCCCCAGCCAGCCCACATGTCACCTTGCACTAGTGATCACCGACTCATGTCCCTCAGCACCCCCATCCACCCAGCATTGAGGGGCACCTGTCAGCAGGCCCCGACTCATGTCCCTCAGCACCCCCACCCACACAGCATTGAGGGGCACTTGCCAGCAGGCCCTGACTCATGTTCCTCAGCACGCCCACCCACCCAGCATTGAGGGGCACCTGCCAGCAGGCCCTGACTCATGTCCCTCAGCACCCCCACCCACCCAGCATTGAGGGGCACCTGCCAGCAGGCCCCGACTTATGTCCCCCCAACACGTCATAAAGATGCACAATCATGGGCCTCATGTGCACCAAAATCCCACAGCACCCCACCCCAGTCTTAAGAGGCAATCAAGTCCCCAATCCTCCCCACACTGAAATGGCTTTTCCATGACACAAACCGAAAGTCAACTATGCACGTCCCTCACACACATACCCTGGGTGCAAGTGATTGTCTAAATCTACTTTTTCACATGCAGTAACCCAATGAGCGAATACCACACATGGAAGTAAGAAACAAAAATGTATTATGAACAAAATTAATGAAATGAAATTAAAGCATAAAACATATTTCAAAGGATGAAATTAAATGTATGTCCGAAACATAATAAAAAAACATATGAAGAAGCAATCCAAAGTGATGAAAAAAAAACATGTGTCCAATCTCACGGTCCACCAAATGAAATCCAAAGGAAACGTAAATTGAAAAATCCATTGATCCATGGTGATAAAATAAAATAAAATCCTCACATGATCCACTGTTCAACTATGTACACAGAGTTCATCCAGGGTCCATGAGCCCAACGAAAGAAATGAAACCTATCCAAAAAACTACCTAAGAAAAGAACTATATACAAATGTGTGGGGCATAGTCCAAACACCCCAAATCAAAGGAAAACGAAAATGAAACCTAACACTAAAAACTATATACAATGGCGGCGGGCTGGTCCGACGGCTCACTTTCCGATTTCCCAGGCCAGGACATCATCGAACTCCTGCTCAATGTCCTGGAGGCGGTCCTCTTCCATGGCCCCGAGGGTTCGCAGTGACGATGCCATGTTGACCTCCAACTCCCATCAAATTGCCTCGAGGCATCGGCCCACCTCAGTGCCCTCCGCATGGAGTCCTCCACCCTGACCATTGTGAGCCGTGCCTCTTCCGCCCGCTGCCGCTCCGCATCTATGCCCTGGCCCAACCGCTGCCACACGGAAGACACTTCCAATCCTGGGTCCTCCTGCCCTCTGGCCAATGCCTGACCCTCGGATGTTGAAGGCCCGAGTCATCATGGCTCCCACCTTGTTACACACAGGCACCTCCGCGGCAGCCTGTGCTGCCTCCTGTCACTGCCCCTGCACTGCACCACTAGCACCAGTGGAATCCCCACCTCCAGACCCCGTGTGTGTCCCTTCCACGGCCTCCTCCTCCACCAAACCCCCCACAAACATGGATGACTCCATGCCATCTTCCTCCGTCGGACCCTGTGGGGTCTCAGATGCCCCTTCTGCTGCCGAGGTGTCCACCTCCGTCCTCCGCCTCTTGGACATACCCTCGGCAGCTGCAGCCTGGGATGTGGCACCAGACTCCTCACTCCCCGATGAGATGACAACCTGGGAGGGGAGCCGGCCCTTGCGTCTCTGGCTGGTGGTGCAATCCCTGCAACTTTGCTCCACAGTACCCTCTCCGCCCTCTTCATCAGTTGATGCTGCAGACAGGGAGAGATAGAACACAGGCATCAGGGCACTGTACAATGGACTGATACACACATGACAGTTGCACATGAGTGGCAGTGTAAAACTACAGACATGGCATCACACTCCCCAACACACATGTCATTTCAACTCACACACATGAGCAAATCAACAGGAATCTTGCACCAGGCAGCACCGTCCATACACAAACAGCACGAGCAGCCGAAGGTGAGCCTGACGTCACATGAAACACTGGAAGTGCACAACACATGCACACACACCACCAGACTTACATGCATGTGTGCATCTCCACCAACTGTCGCAGTGATGAGTTCGCCATCCATGTCACATCTCGCATTCAGCCTTCTACATGTCAGTGTCACATGCATCCATGTTGCATCACAGTTGCACACTTGTCAAATACACCCACATGCACATGTGCATAGTGCAGATACATGCAGCATGAACCAGCATCCATGTGTGACACCACAACCATGCCACAGTGCATACTCATAATTCATTACATGTGTGCAAACACATACATTTGCACAGCATGCTTCCCAACATATACACCATCGATGTGTCTCACACTTGATAGGAATCACATTTGGCAGGTTCACGTCCCTGTACGTACGCAGCCATACATGTCCCTACAAAGACATATGTGCAACCTGCACACTCCTGGCACACCACAACACGCACAGCGTCTGATCAGTATGCATGTACACTTACCGCTCGACTCCAGACGGGACAGCTCCTCAAGGACCTGAAGGTGGAGTGCTGGGCGTATGTGTTCCAGGACCCTCATCTGATTGTTGGTCAGGTGGACCCGGCACCCCTTGGCATCCGCTGCCTTCAAGAGGCGTCGGGCCTTCTTGAGGGTCCTGGACCTGAAGTCCTCCCAGCACTTCCGGACATGTTTGATCTCGCAGACTGCCTCCCCCTCCTCGTTGATGGCAGTCACGATGTCCATCCAGATCCTCTTCCGTCCTTCATTGTCGGCACAAACTTCCAAAGAGGGCATCATACTGCCCCAGGACTTGCTCCACCAGGACACCAACTTCACTGGCACTGAAGCTGGTGGCCCTCTGCCTCTCTGCCTGGGGGTTGCCAGTGGTGCCAGATGGTGTAGTATCCGACATGGCAACCCCAGAGGCAGGTGTGAGTGGGCAACAGGGTCCTGGGGCTGGGCTGTGGAGCGATGGTATCCCAGTCGGGAGTCTTCAGTTCCAGCAGGGGTGGTCACAGCAACTGCACCCCTGGCTGACATGCAGGCACCAAATAGTAGGGCACGTGGGCAGCAGGCAGTCAGGCAGCAGCAGATGGCAGGTGGGAGTGTGCTCGGGCCCCTGGGGGGCAGGAATATGGCCTTCTGGGCAGGAGCGTGGTCTTCCGTGTGGCTTCCCGTGGCCAGCTTGATACGGAGTGATTTGGCATGTGAAAAAAGTGCACGTCAGCGTGAAATCCGAGGAAAGACCCTTATCACGTAAGCGCGTAAGTGACAATACGCACGCAGGTGTTCCCCACAACACGGGTGCATAGTGAGACAGCACGTAAAAGATAACTGCACGTCACCGTGCTATTGGAGGAAAGGGACTTAGCGCGTAAGGGCGCAAGTGACGTTGCACGTGTGGGCTGGCTTAAAAGGTACGATTATTATGCAATTTTCTTTTACGTGCTTTTTGTGGAAAGCGTGCGGGTGATTCTTGTACTTCTTGTCGGTTCACATGCGATTACTTCACAACGTTTCCAGTTCGTACTCCCTGTTTCCTCAGACTGCGTTTTTTTCTTCTTTTGGCGGCGGTGTTGCCAACGCGAACACACGCGCCTTTTTCAGGTTCTTTTTCAAGGCAGACGGTGAGTCGTGCACGTATTTTCCAACTGTGGTTGCCCCCGTGTGTAGCGTACCCCTTCAGAGGTCATTGTAGGCTGCATGTAACACGCGTACGCTTATTTTTGTGTTTCTGGGTGCCACAGCGTAGTGTGGGTTCATTTTTCCACGCTCGTGGTCTACCAGGGGTTGCGTGCACATGTACTTTTGTTTTTGGGGTGCCTGTGCATTGCGTGACCCGTCATCTTCCCCCAGGGGTCACAGACAGCCTTGCCAGAGCACTAGGGTACGAATTCCATCTAGTACCCTACCCCTTTCAACCCAATTGCCCAGGACAATTGTTTACTGCAACTCCCATACGCACTACAACAACATCAGTGTCATGGTTGGGAGGCGACCAAGCAATAAGGGAGGCAAAGGTGGCCGATCTCAAAGAGGTGCGTGTAGTGGGCGCGGTAGGGGACGTGGCCAGGATTTGCAGGGTGCCCCTAGAGCCCAGTGTGTGGAGGACCAATCGGGGCCACCTATGCCCTCCCAATGGTTGTGGCAAACGTAGCTGACACCATCCCAGCTCAGCCCTTGTTGGACCCGCCCATTTTGTCAACTGAACCGGCACAGGATGACTCCCAGGCTGACTTCCAGGTCACCAAGTCTAAGCCACGTGTGGCGGTGAAAGTTGCTGTCACCAGGCCACGTGGATCTGGGGCAGCAATGTCATCTGCTGCCCGAAGTAGCCAGGGTGGGGAGGCTGCACGGGCAGCTGCAGCTCAATCCACCCCAGCTCTGAGTCTCCCAGCCAGGACAATGTCGGTCCAGGTCCATCACACCGATGTTGGCCCTGCCACCATCACCCTGCAGCCAATGCCTGCACCAAGACCTTTGGTCAGTGTGCCTTTACAGGCTTCAACTACCCAGTCCACCTGCGCTTCTGCCCCTACTGACTAGAGCGGCGTAAGCCACTCAGGATCCGCACCACCTTACAAGAAGAAGAAGGGTGCTCTTTCACTACAGGCTGAGACCCCAGACACGGCTACACACTCCGGCGCATCAAGGAAGCCTAGCTTCAATGACGCCGAACTTGATGCACTTGTGGCCTATGGTGGTGACTGCAGGCTGCAAGACTACGCCTGCTCAACATAGGGCCCTCTGGCAGACCATCGCGGACCACATTAGTGCCCTTGGATTTATGAGGCGCACAGATGATGATTGCTACAAGCGTTGGAATGACCTGAAACGCAGAGCAAAGAACAAGCTGGCTTCCAATCATGCCTCTACTCTGGTGACTGGCGGTGGGTCTCCACCAGAGGACGACCAACTCACTGAACATTAGTCTGTTGCTGGAACCTTCGTCACAGAGCAACAGATCCAAGGTGTGGGAGACCTACCAGATTATGAAGCATTGTCCGGTGAGTGACCATGCATGTGTGTGTAATCCATGTGTATGTTGCTTGGGTAATGTGTTATGATTGAATGCCAGGTGAGGGTGTGTACTCATGAGTGGTATGGGTCACCATTGCGCTTCCTCCAAACCAGTCACCGGCCTTGCATTTGGGTATGACAGTATTCCTTCTGACCACAGTGGCCAATTAGCACCACATTACTGCAGTTGCCCTTGAAATGTCATCTTGCAACAACAATGTTCAGAATTTTCAGTGTTCATCCAGCCTGATTGTTTCAATAATCCCATTTTTGCAACACATTTCTCTGCCCTAATCCCACATATGTGACATGCTTCTGTCATAGATTACACCCCACAATTTCCCACATTTATTACCATGTTATGGGAATGATTTGACCATTCAGGCAGATTGAGTAAGTGCCTGCTCACATCAATTTTTGTGGCCTGTTTGAATGTGGAACATGATTGTTGTTTCCTGTCATGTTGAAGTGACCAACCATTGATGTATCCATCTGCCTGCCATCACTGTATAATTGTACACTGGATGTGTTGCAGCGTGTGGCACATGCGTGTTTTGTCACACTATTTTGTATTTTTCATCTCATGTCCATCTCACATGGATGGGTGACAGTACTCATTAACTAACATATGGCTGTACTTGTCAAATGTACCATGGATATGCTACGTGCCATCTGTGTGCTGGCATGTGTCATGTATGTGTATTGGACATGCCACTCACAGGCTAATGTGTGATGCCAGTGCTATCCAGCATGCAGCAAATGTGTTCCTTTTCCATCTTGGAGTCCTCAGTGTCTGCTTTTTGCCTCCCATTCCAACTCATTGACAGTGCATGCATGCTAGGGTTATAGTTATGTCGATCAACAGTTGGCTAATGTAAAGGCCCTCACTCGGAAACGTATTAGAGGTGTACAAGCTCTAGACACTGAGTGGGTTGATAAAAAAATAAAAATTAAAGCCATCTGCCAAAAATATAAAAATTATTGTAAGTCAAGAAAAGCTATTATGCTACAAAATGACGCGGAACATATGCTGGCAGTATTAATCAAACGAGATCTGAGGGCATTCTGGGTTACTTTGTCTAGCCTGGACGATGTGGCGGAGGCCGACCAGTTGAATGCCATCCCAGAGGTTCAGTGGGTAGAGCATTACACTGAATTGTTCGATACAGGGGCTGAGGGATTAGAATCTTGTCCTTCGGGGAATCATTTGTTAAAGGACTCCTGGAAGCCTGTAATTGATTCTGAGATGGTTTTTGGACTTATTTCTAAAGCCAAGAAATCTAGGGCTCTGGGGCCTAATGGCCTAACTAACAACACATTTAAAGCTGAACCAGATCTTTGGGCCAACCTCCTCTCCTTACTTTTCCAAGACGTTGTTAATTCTGGGAATGTACCCATTAGTTGGCAAACCGCTCACATTGTGTCCATCTTTAAGAGAGGTTTACATACTTTGGTCAAAAATTATAGACCTATTTCTCTTATCGATGCAGACTGCAAGCTTTTTGCCTCTATGCTTCTGTCCCACCTGAACGTCTGCATTAAGGAAAATCATATTCTCCCGAAACAACAAACAGGTTTCAGAGCGGGCCACTCAACTAATCTTAATGGTCTTATCATTACTGCCCTACAAAGTTCTACCTGGGGTAAATATGACGGCTGTCTCTATGTTGCTTCAATTGATCTGTCAAATGCCTTTGATTTGGTAATTAGGTCAAGACTCTGGGAAAAGTTAACCAAATGGGGTATTCCGGCTGGACTTCTTACTCTTATCATGGCAATGTATGAATATTCGGGGGTCCATATTAGGCTCGACTTGGCAGGAACTCTTTCTAGAAGGATAAGGACCCGTATTGGGGTGAGACAGGGTTGCTCTTTAGCTCCTGGGCCTCATTCCGAGTATGGCGGTAAGGGATAGCGGCCACCGCTAACGAGAGCGGTGGCGGTAATCCCTTACCGCCATACTCCGAGTTCCCTTAGCGCCATGGTGCTTTTAACACCTGCTTTTAGCAGGCGTTAAATACCATGGCGCTAAGGGACCTTGATGTTAATTACGCCACCGTAATTTACGGTGGCGTAATTGACGCCTTCCCCACTCCCATTATGCCCTATGGGGCAAGAATGGGAATGGGGAAGGGTAAATGGGGATTGGGGAATTACCGCCCCGCCAACCTTGGAATGGGGCGGTAATTCCGCCAACCACCAAGGCGCTGCCGGTCCGGGTACGGCGTCAACCAAGGCGTTAATAGCGCCATTGGTTAGCGCCGTACTCGGAATGAGGCCCCCTGTCTTTTTATCCTTTATATGGCAGATGTGGGCGACTTTTTGGGAAATACAGGCATGGTAAGCGCTAAACTGGGGAATCTTAGGCTCTCATGGTTGGCATATGTTGATGATTTTCTTCTCTTCGATCACACTAAAGTTGGACTGCAGAGGCTCATCTGTAAATTTGAAGAATACGCTATTCTTAATGGGTTGAAGATCAATCCGAGCAAAACCCGTACTATGGTCTTTTCAAAGGGGAGAAAAGGGAATAACAAAGTATGGAAAATAGGTGGTGAAAATATCATCAGAGCACACAAAACCGTCTATCTTGGATTTCTTATTCTGGCTCAACCCTCGGCGATTGAACTTAGACGATTTCTTAGACACAAACTGCTCCCACTTATCTCCCAATCCATAAGACTAGACAACAAATATTGCATGTTCTCTCTCAAACCTGTAGTAGACTGTTTTAAGGGTAAGGTCACCCCAAAGCTACTTTATGGAATGGAACTTCATTATTCGGCACTTTTGACTTTTTGGGACTCTCTTGAGGGTATCTATTGAGGAAATTAAAATATGAACTAGGGCTAGTCTCATTGCGAGCCAGGATTCCTTGGAGGGTCCTTACTCTTTTTTCAGTTCTACTTTCTCCGAAACCCGATACCCTCTATGCTGATGTGGGTCATACGATTCTCTCCCAGGGACCTCTGGATCGTAATCTTTATCTTAACGCATTTAGTGATCTCTGTGATAAGACCCTGTCAGATATTTCCACTGATAGGGACACTCTGCTAACGAATCCCAATAAGGTTAAGGAGTGTCTTTTTAGTCATGATTGGAGTAATACCATTGAAAAACTGCATTCTTATCCCTCTCTTAGAGACCTACAATTTGACCATAAGAAAAGAGGTCTGTTGTCTTTTATTTTGACTCAATTCCCTAATCGATATTATTGTTCACTTCTCCTCAAACTCAGATGGAATCTCCTTCCCACCTTGGAAGTCTTACACAAAAGGAAGGAGTTTTCTGAATTAGATCTTACCTGTCGCTTCTGAAAAGTTTTGGGGGTGTGTGAGACTTCTCGGCATCTCTTTTTAGAATGCACTGCTCTTACAACTCTAAGGGACAAATATTTAGTTAGATTCAATATAATGGGTCAATTGGGGGCTGATAATCTTATCTGGTCACAGTGTCTAGCTATTACTAATATCAAGGATGGACTTGCTGTGGCGGGTTTTATTAAAGCTTTAGATTTGTATGCCCCGCTCTCATGATTATGCCTTTTTACATGAAATTTTCAATTCCTGTTTAGTTATTTGAAGTTTTATTGTGTATTTACTATATTTCAAATTTCTTCGTTGAATTGTTACTGCATTGAATCTTTTAAATGTGTCCCTTACTATCTGGAAATTGGATCTATGTTTTTAATATGTTTGTATAGCAAAAATATGGATGTAACAAGTGTTTTTTTTGTTTTCTCTCTCTTGAATTTTTTTTTATAAAGGTTTCTTTGTAAACCATATACAATAAATAAAAAACATTTTTTAAAAAAAGATGTGCGGTCATCCTCCCACTCACTCACCAGGTCGAGTATTATGTGTGGTGGAAACCTGTACCTCCCATACACCTGTTCATCAGGCATCCTAAAAAGGCTGGTCCTGGGTGTAAAATTTAGGGGCCTGGCTATCCTCCTCCTCCTCCTGCGGTGTCCCATGACCACTGCTGCGAGGAACGGTATATTCATCGTAGCGTCTGAGCTTGTTTGTTGTTTGCGTGCATTTTTATGCTGTGCAAGGCCGCGTACGCCTGTTTCCTGCTGGCGTACGTGTTTCCGGATTAGCGCGTCTTTTTTGGCACACGCGTTTCCCCAGTTCGATTCCATGAATACGTGTTGTAGGCGTGCGTGTGGGTGTTGCAGGCATTTACCTCCTGTACTTCCCCCGTAACGCCCACATTTTAACGCGTTGTTCCCCATTCTGTGTGTTACGCCCCGTGTTCTGCCCACTTTTGTTGTGTGCGCTGTGCTATGTGTGTTTTTGCTTTGCACATAGCGCATGCCATTTGATAACGTGTGCGCCCGCGTGCACCACCCGCGATTTTAGCGCACATACCAGGATTTACACGTGCACGGACTTCCATGAATCGATGTGCGTGGCTTTGGCATGCTTGCGCTGCGATTTTCACGCTTGCGCTGCGATTTTCCGCGCACATTAATTTCATGAATCAGCCTGTATATTTGTTCGCAATTTTGCAATACAAACTGTTCCAATGCGAGAAATACTCAAACATTTTTTTTTAAATGGAACAATGAATGTGAAGAAGAATTTGAATTCATAAAATTTGCAATAGAAAAGGCACCTGCGTTAAAAAATGTCAGAAGCGACAGGAAAACCATCATCACTACAGACGCAAGCAATGTAGGTCTTGGAGCTGTTGTCACTCAGGAAACTGAAGGCAAAGAAGTATTGATTGCATTCGCCTCAAGGCTACTTAAGGGAGTTGAAAAATCTTATGCCGCCATCGAGAAGGAGGCATTAGCCATAAAGTGGGCAACAGAAAAATTCAGGAGTTTCATCTGGGGTGTTGAAGTAGAGTTCCGTACAGATCATAAACCACTGACTAATGTCATCATGTCTAAAGGGTTAGACAAAGTATCTAATCGCATCAGGAGATGGGTGATGCTCCTACAAGAATTTAATTGTACTGTGCAATATGTTCCAGGAATCAAAACTATTGCTGCAGACTGTCTTTCCCGCCTTACCAATGTATCTGAGGTGGGAGATGATGAAGATGATGATATGGAGGTTGTTTTGAACATAGAGGTGACATCCATATCACGGAAGGAATGGAATGATGCTGAAAAAGAGAATACGATAATGAAACAATTGAAAGAACTTGTCAATGGTCAAAGTTCATGGACAAAAGCAAGATTTGAAGAATCTGATCTCAAAAGCTATTGGTCCATTGCAGATGAACTACATGTGCATAATGACATCATCATGAGATCCCGCCTTCAGGAATACGCCAAAGAGTGATTGAGCTGGGTCATGAAGGTCACCAGGGAATAGTAAAGACTAAACAGAGGATACAAAATGACTTTTGGTGGCCCGGATGTGACCTTCAAATAGAGCATTTCATCCGAGATTGTATCCTTTGCAATAGTAGTGAGAAAAGCTGTGTGAGTGTGAAACCGCCCATGGTGGTGACGGAAATTCCAAGAAAAGTGTGGGAGGATTTGAGCATGGATGTGTTAGGCCCTGTGAACAGTAACGGAATGCAAAAATGTTGTTTAGTTGTAATTGATCTTCTGACTAGATGGGTGGAGGTATTAATTGCACTGTGTATCACGGCAAGAACTGTCATTGATTTTCTGTCGGAAATATCCAAGGGATATCCAAGGAGCATCATGACTGACAATGGTACACAATTCCGGTCTAAAGAGATGATGGATTTCTGTAGTAAGAATTACATATTACATAAAAAGAGTGCTATTTATCATCCACAGACCAATGGGGTAGTGGAACGATTTAACAAAGTACTGAAAGAGACCATTAGGTGGGCATGGTCAAATGGTTTAAGTTGGGAAGAAGCTGTTAAGGAGAAAATTGTGGCACACCGTTTTACTCCACATTCCAGTACAGGTTTGTTTCCATTTGAATTAAGCAGAGGGAGGAAGGCAAATACTAAATTAGTACCATCATGGTTGGATAAAAGCAATGAGGTGGAAAGGATTTTGGGTCTGTATGTGAAAAGATCAGAAAGGTTCAATTGAAAAACAAATCTGCTTATGACAAACGACTGCCTGTGAATGGGAATGACAGAGAATTTGTAGTAGGAAACATGGTAAGGATCAAACTTCCTCCAGCTCTAAGGAAGGGTCAGTGTAAATGGTCCAAACCGGTCAGAGTTATTGAAGCATTTAAACACGCTGTTAGAACAGAGGATGGAAGGATATGGAATGCTGAGAGAGTGTGGGTTGTAGTATCACAGAATAAAATTGCCAATGGTGACAGTAGATTTTCAGATGACAGTGGTGGTGGGAGTGCAAGTGGACATTTGAGTGATGCCAATGTGAGAGCAAGGTGTTTGAGAAAGGTGCCAAGAGAAAAGAGAGGGCAAGGAGCATGTCTAAATAAAACAAAAAGTATTTCCTTGCCAGCTTCCATCAGAGATTCTCCTCGCAAGTCCAGATGGGGAAGAGCCTGCCGTAAACCACAACACATGAAGGATTATGTGTGATCTCTTAGTTATATTTCACAATAAGTTTTGGAGTTATGACTTTCGTTATGTGTTATCTGTATCATTCGCACTCCACAGGGAACAGAAGCGCCCACGAACCCACATTCATGTAGGGTACCTGCTCCCTTCCTGAGAACAGCAGCACTCACACATGCACACAGAGCCATTTGCTAGACTTATCCAATCCTGTGCAGGGTGGCGATCTGTGCCGGTACGTCTTCAAAAGAACACGATAGAGCAGAGAATCGGAGAGAAGAATGAATAAGCAGCGCTCTGCTCTTCACCTCCAGAAAACAGACTCTTCAGTCGCTGCATCTCCTTGCGCAGCTACCTTGGATGAAACACTTAATCTTCATCCATATTCAAGACTGCATTCAGCATCTGTAACTAAAGACACACAACATTAATAAAAGCATTTCCAAAAAGGAACATGCAATAAGCCGCATCCAAAAACAAAGAGCAATATAGGAGCGAAGATTCATAAAAACTGCAAAACAGAAGGGAAAACAAGAGCACAAGAGGAAAGACTGCAACATAGCAAGAAAACAAGAATGCTAAAAGACAGTAAAAAGAACATTGCTAGCACAGAGGCATTGAAACTACACTTCAAGACACAGCCGGTCTAGGCAAACCAGTGTGTTAACTTTGTTCCTACGAAGTGCATTCCAGCTGCAATGCTCCATAACGCTCAACAGTGAGTCCAGCCCCCACTAAATGGCATCAGGGAACACCAGGGGAGGGGAAAGTCTGTGAGCTAACTACAGAACTAACACCCCACACATTCTTGTTACAGAAGAGAGTGCGGGTATCCGCGGAAGGCACATCACTCCGGTGCAGTACCCTCACCCTACAAAAAAGTAAATAGTCTTGCCTGGATGTCATGTTGACATTAGAATTGGACCAGTTAGCCAATATCCTGGTGGAGTTTAGAGGAAAAGTGCACACAGCCTGTTCTGAAATAAATGTGGTCCGATGGGAGTTGGTGGTTCATAGAGACTGATGAGTTGGCAAGACTTCTCACAGAGACACAAGCAGGCCAAGCACCATCGCCCGGAGCTCAAGCCCCACCAATGATGCCACCAGTGCCTAACCAAGTAATTACTTCCATGTCCGTCCCTCTGACTCAATTTTAAATGTTCACTGTGGACCCACACAAGTATGCTATGTTCAGGACCCAGGACATTTCCTTTGTAGGCCTGGCACCTTTCCCGGTGACTAAACAAAGGTAGCATTCATACTAGCCTACTTAGGTGGCCAGGCGGCCAATTGGACAATTCCATTAGTAGATCAAGATGACCCCATGCCCGAAAAGCTATTCGCCCGAAAGACTCAGGGACAAACCCTTGACAATTAGTTATTGTCACTTCGGCAAGGTTGGCAAGATCTACTGGCCTATATTTCTGTGTTCAAGAGATTAGTGGCAGAGAATAATTTGCTAGAGGACAAACGGGCCACGCTCTTTCATAGGGGCCTTCTTGGGGAGCATAAAGATGTTTTAGCTCAGGTGGTTAATCCACCAGACCGTTGTTAGGAGTATATTGACTTGGTCATTCAACTTGACCAACGCTTACAGGAGAGGCGATCAGACTGGTCTCATTCAGAGGCACGCTCTCTGTACATATGCCCAAAAGAGCCCATGCAGTTAGGCAGTGTGAGACGACCACTGACCCGGGAGGTGAGGGAACAATGCTGACAAAGAAATTATGTTTGTATTGTGGCAAGACTGGTAATTTCCTTTGGGATTGCACAGCCAAACCACCTAGGAAAACAGTTGGTGCAGTGGGGGCCAACCCTGCATACACATCGGGAAATGGTGGACCTGAAAAGTGTAGAGGCCCACTTATCCAGCAAAGAAAAGTTTACTCATGTCTCGTATATCGCTATCCCTGTGGTGATAATCTGTCCCCAACAATCACAAACAATACATGCTCTGGAGGCTTGTGTGGATTGGGGGCTGTAAGCAATTACATGGACCTTACGATGGCCCGTTGGATGGGGGTCTCCATGTGTACAAAGGACATTTTGGACAATGTGGTAGCAATAGAAAGCATGCAGCTAACCTCTGTCCCAGTGACCCAATATACAGAAGAAGTCATGCTAATATGCCAGGACAGGCATCTAGAAAATATCTCATTTGACCTTATCAGTGCTCCCCAATTCCAGATCATCTTACCCTGGCAAAGTTTGGCGAGCTGGAACCTTGACCTTTTCCTGTGGCTGTGCCAAGATCTGTTATGCTAGAGCCCCAGTGTCTGAGTTGTCGCTGCCTTCACTCATGCCTAAAACATCCAGTCCTGTCCTTAGCACCATAGTAGTACTGCCTCCTGAATATGCGGATTACAAGGACATGTTTTAGAAAGAACATGATAACACTCTACCTCCACACAGATAGATCTAGTTCCAGGACCACAAGTCCCTTGCAGTTATAGCTATGCATTAACAGATCAGGAGAACAAACATCTCTGTACATATTTGGACCACTATCTGGCAAACGACTTCATAAGACCGTTGAAATCCCCAGCATCCCCACCCTCTTCTACATGCCTAAGAAGGAAGGGGATTTATGTACCTGCATTGACTACATAGCTCTGAATGGGATCACTGTGAAGAATAGGTATCAACTGCCGCTGAACCCAGTACTCCTATATCAAGTAAAGGAGGCAAACATCTGCACAAAGCTAGACCTCAGGCGGCAATACCATTTAGTGTGGTTCAAGAAAGGTGATTAATATAAAACTGCATTCTGCACCAAATATGGCCTATATGAATATCAGGTAATGCCCTTAGGCTATGACACACACCGGCTGTGTTTCAATATTTCATGAACAGTGTCAAGGGTTTTGACCCATGTTGAATCAATAGACTGGGTAAATGTGGGGATCAGCTGCCGCCGCCCATTATTCTATCCCAGAACAAACTAAATCAATAGACTGGGTGGATGTGGGGATGAGCTATCGCCGCCCACATTCACGCCAGAATAGGAGAACTGCGCAGTTGGCACGAGACCACTCCAAAGATACAACCTTCTTGTGGGGGGTTCCACATCACCACTCTACTGTAAGGATGCCATCAAAACAATGTTAAGCAAGGGTCCTATACTATCAAGCAAAAGACCACTCTATTGAAATGCAGTAAATCAGGACAACTCAAAAATGGATGCAGTACCGACAAATTCCCCAAGGTGGCGCTAGCGGTCTAAACTCTGACAGGGGAACTGTATTTAGGAGTTGCAAGAGGGGCAGGGACTTCAAAGCTTGTTGGTTAATTGAAAATCTTAGCCACCTGCTGTTCCCAGAGGCCAAGAGGCTGAGAACTCTTAACACCTCAGAGATTCCCACACCCGGAGGCAGGATATCACATGACCCTGTTGATTGATTGAGGAGAGACTTCCAGGCAGCCTGCTGGAGCCCACACAAAAGGCTCTTTCTGTTGAATGGGGTATGTTAATTTTGAGTGTTTCCTGTCAACAGCCCTCTGCCAGCAAGGAGAGACATGTGATCACTGACCCACCCAGACTTCTGGAGGTGGACCCAAACACTTGGGGAGTTGAATTGCAACAAATATATATTTTATAGAAATAGTGATAACTCATTGTAACCAAATGACAGGAATGTACAACTTTGAGAGTCTTAGTTTGAAAAATGCCCTCACGATTTGAGTCCAAACTCCAATTTGTACCATGTTCTGGGGCAAAACACCGCTAATTATGAATATTGTAGACAATGTGTTTAAGCTAGAGACATGGAAAGTTACTGGGATATATGTGGAAGGGAAATGTACCTTTGTATAATTTTTGATGAAAATCCCATATTGCAAAACCCACTAACATCGTAAATAAGTTGCCATTTTTGAATGCAAGCTCCTAAAAACGCCAGAATCGGGACATAGACTATCTTTAGTAATATATGATGTGTGTATGTGATGTCAAACAACTGTGTACCTTGGAAATATGTATTTGAATCAAATATAGATTTGTGGGCAAATTGACCAGGGGAGGATCCTCTGACCCATAAACAGACCTCATCATGATGACAATCCATTTCCCTCCCCCAATCATGGGAGAGGGGAGAATTGGGCCAATGACAAGTAGAGAGGGGCAGGCTTAGCTAGGCCCAGGCACACACCCATTTTCAAAACACATAAAAAGAGACTGCTGGGACAGGTAGAGACATTCAATTCCATTTTCCACGGAACGCTCTGCCGGGAGACTCCAGACTTCACATCCATCAATCTCCAAAGACCAGAACTTTACTTCAGAACTTAAAGCAAGGGCCTAAACCCACAAACTGAGAACTCTTCTCAGCAGGCCTCAGCATCCTTAAAATCATCTGCAAACTATTCCACAGCCGGGCGAGCTGTCTGAATTCTGTGCCAAGAACTTTTGCCAGTACCCAGAAAGCAGTGTTACATCCAGAATCCACTTGATCCGGACCGGAAGCAGACCAGAGATCCAGAGAACTACAGGCCGCTGTATCCAGAGAGCTGACCCAGATCGCTGTGAAGTGCCGAGACCAGAACCGGAGTCCAGTCCAAAACCTGACCAGATCCGTGGCGAGGCCCATTCCTGCCCAAAATATATTGTGAGTACCGCCAGAACTGTGCAGAACCCAATCTCTTAGTTAAATAATCTAATCCAAACTATTTTAACCTAATTAGAACAGCCTCCTAGAAATCGTGTCATCTGTCATTTTTAAAGCTGCGCAACTGTCACCTGTCAATTCTGCATCTGCAAGCTGTCACCTGTCATTTTGAGTTATACTTTAAATCCGAAAATCTGCCTTTATTAAATCATCCGTATCTCCGGAACCATTTGTGAGATTTGACTTTCATCTGAAAGCTTAGAATCTAGGCTTTCCAACGAACCCAGAACCGACTTCCTACTCCCTATACTTTTTCCGTAATCGCGAGACACGCACTCGCAAAATTTACCGTGATTTGCGATTTGGCCCGATTTCTCCATCTGTAGAAATCAGCAGCTTTTTGCTTCTCTTTGCTAAAATTTGTTTGCAATCTGCTAATCATTCATAGAGTATTGTTAAAGTGAGCCTGAACTAATATAAAGTAGCCATCACCTACCCTGAACCTCTAGAGGGAATTAAAAGCAATTTTAGCACCTTTTCACTTCCTTGCAAACCACATTAAAGTAATTTGCCTGTGTTTAAAACTCATCCCTGTTTTCTCTAAGCTTGCTGGGGGAACTGGAACTGTGTATTGCATTATAAAGTGTGATTTGTTGGGATTCTTGAAGACTGTGTGCTCTCCTTCCATTTCTTGTATTGCATAGGGGGGGAGTGAATTGTCAAAAGAAAAAGTGATCATATTACCTTTTGCTAAAATCATAACAAGTCATTTCTGTACTGCATTTTATTCCACCTTGCATTTCCTTGAAACCATCAATCATTTTCAGCTACCTCATCCTCTACACTACTCCTAAGTAACCAAATCAGTGTACCCCTGTAACATTATCCATTGTTGATCACGGTCATATTCTGAAGTGTGATATCAGTTATCAATTTATTTATAAAGTGTGATAGATATATATTGTTGAATTGTCCAAATAAACCTTTTAAATTTGCAAAACAAACCTACTTCTTGGCTTAGTGGGGTCAAGGGATTCTAAGAGGGGGGTGTTATACAAGGGTTGTCATCCAGAGTACTGAACTGGACATAAAAATACATCAATAAGGGTTTTCCTCAGCATCCCAGACTAGGCATTGACTTAGCTGTAGTGTTGATTGAATATCGCTTACAACAGCATCCTACGAGAACTCCTTGATGTCTGTGCCATCGTCTATATAGACGATATCCTGATCTATTCCACATCGTCTCCAGAGCATGTGAAACATGTACAGGCTGTGCTTGAAAAGCTGAGGCAACACCAACTCTTTGCAAAACTTGAGAAGTGCACCTTTCACGTCACTGAAGTGGAGCTCCTGGGCTTCATCCTGTCACCACAAGGTATTTGCATGGACAATCGCAAGGTTGAGGAAATCCCCCAGTGGCCTTCACCCACCTCTGTAAAAACTGTCCATGGTTTCCTGGGGTTTGTTAATGTCTACCAATGCTTCATTCTAGACATCTCAGACATTGTGCACCCCATCACGACACTGCTCTGCAAAAAAAAAACATTTGCTGGAATACCAACGCTGAGGAGGCATTTCCCATTCTGACAACACCCGAAGCCTGAACTTCCCTATGTGGTGAAAACCGATACCTCCAACATGATATTATATGATAGTTTATTTATATAGCGCCTATACACAATGTATTTCAAAGCGCTTCAAGGCAAGGGAGGGAACAAGGGAAAATAAAATGACATTCTTACAGGCCATGAACAGTAAGGATGCGAAATTATCTATCGTGCTTGGCCTGACAACATTTCAGATAGTGCAAGAACTAAGACGTAGATATGGAAGGGAGTGGGAGGAGAGTGGGAAGGAAATGGAAACAGACCATCGACTACCATACTAGGCCTGACGACATTTCTGGTAGAGCCTTAGAAAACAAAAGGTGAAGGAGAGGGGTGCAGAAAGGGAGAGGAGGAACAAATCAAGCGACTATTGTGCTAGGACTGACGACATTTCAGATATAGCTGGAGGGAGGGGGTGGAGAGAAAAAAAACAAGTAAGGGTATGGGGAGGAGACAGATGTGGTTGCTATCATACTAGGTCTATGGACAATTCGTATAGAGTAAGTGCATAGAAGAAAGTAAGGGGAGGATTGAAAGGGAGAAGAGAAAGGAGGAGAGAACAGAGAGTAAGCAGTCAAAAAGAATGGAGAAGCAAGAGGGGAGAGCGAATAAAATGCAGAAGTCAGTAGTAACACATAATGTTGCAAGACAGAATACAAGATGAAGATGGGAACATTATGATTCCGGGCCACCATGACTACAAGATGCAAAGGAAGTGCAAATGAGAGTTGATAAAGGGTGATGCACCATGAATCAATGAAGTCCATAAAGTAAAATCCAGCATTGGACACAAGACGGTGATGGTGAATCCAGAATGTATCAGGACAGACTCCTGCAGAAGTAGGCTGAAGGGGACGCAGGGGGAGCAGGGTAGAATGATCAAGCAAAACAGGCAACACCTGTGTGCGAGAAAGATGGGGATCATCACAGGGGGACTTTAGGGGGTGTGAATGACTTGTGGGGACAGAGGGAGTAAACACATGTTGGTGCATTCTTACCTGCTGTTTGAGCAAGGGGTCGGGCCCTAGGTCCTCCTGGTCCGAACAGGTCCAAACAGTAGTTGCCCTATTCTTTGTTTGACCTTCACTTCGGACACCCCAGCAAGAGACGCCCTTGATCTAAGAGTTAAGAGCAGGAAGGAAGAGGCAGGGCTAAGAAGGTGGGTGGTGTTTAGGCCAGGTGACGTAGATCTGCTTGCACCTGCTCCCCATCTGCAAAGCAAAAGAGACTGGAGGGCTCTTTAAGTAGGGAAAAAGAGCAGCAACCAGGAAGTCACCAGGTGGGTGGGGCTTGCTAAGTGGGGAAAAAGAGCAGCAACCTGGAAGGCACCATGTGGGCGGGGCTTAGGCCAGGTGACATAGATCCACTTGCACCTGCTCCCCATCTGCAAAGGAAAAGATGCTGGAAGGCTCCTTAAGTAGGGAAAAAGAGTAACAACTAGGAAGGCACCAGGTGCGCGGGGCTTGCTAAATGGGAAAAAAGAGCGGAAACCTGGAAGGCACCAGGTCGGCATGGCTTAGGCCAGGTGACTTAGATCCACTTGCACCTGTTCCCCATCTGCAAAGGAAAAGAGGCTTGATGGCTCCTTAAGTAGGTAAAAAGAGCGACGACTGGGAAGGCACCAGGTGGGTGGGGCTTGCTAAGTGGGGAAAAAGAGTAGCCACCTGGAAGGCACCAGGTGGGCGGGGCTTAGGCCAGGTGACTTAGATCCACTTGCACCTGCTCCCCATCTGCAAAGGAAAAGAGGATGGAGGGCTCCTTAGGTAAGGAAAAGAGCGGCAACCAGAAGGGCACCAGGCGGGTGGGGCTTGCTCCCATGGGAGCTGTTCTGTCACAACAGAATTCAAACACCGGGTAGCTTCAACCAGTCTCATTTTGGTCAAAACATTTCTCACCTTCGTAAAGGAATTATGCTATAACCAAAAAATTACTTTTGTCCATCAAGGCCACATTTCAAGAATGGTGACATCACCTGCTGGGCACCTGACTCCCAGTCACGGATCCCAGGGGCCACATAAGCCTGCAATACCTCAAGATGGCTTGGGCACAGTCCACTATGCAACTACATTGGGCAGGGGCATTTTAAGCACTGTTGGGGCCCAGGCACAGACACCTTTGGGGCTCCACTCCACTGAACAAAGGAATCTGAATATCTAGTCGTGCCACACCTTATCACGATTACCACTCACAGCTTGATATGCTGTCTCGCAGCAATCAAAATAAGCATGGGTACTCCCTTACAGCCCCATTACCCTCTTCATTCTTACTGTAATAAGAATGTTAAACAAGTAGCATTTCAGGGCAACACTAGCTGTCCAAATTCTGGTGCTCTGG
This sequence comes from Ambystoma mexicanum, assembly GCF_040938575.1. Taxonomy (NCBI): domain Eukaryota; kingdom Metazoa; phylum Chordata; class Amphibia; order Caudata; family Ambystomatidae; genus Ambystoma; species Ambystoma mexicanum. The sequence continues at coordinate 891,143,214 of NC_090941.1, forward strand.
CATGGGTATAGAACACTTTCTGTCAAAAGTAGCCATGAACAAGGTATACAGGACATAGTTATTATTATTATTATTATTATTATTATTAGTAGTATAAATGCAGGATAAATATTGTGTGAAAAAGGTGAACATAATCCAGAATAGACAGACGACTCAGATTAGCTGTCTCACAGAATGCAAAAGTGCTGGAGCATTGATACAGGAGAACAATGGGAAACAAGGAGAAAGACACACATACCATAACATAGGTAGTGGATGAAGATTAGACAGACTAAGATTAGAAGAGTGATATGGTTTTCAAGTAGTGTTGCCATTGGAGAGCAAAGAAACAAGTGGCTGTGGTTTGAAATATATTGATTATCATAGCAGATGCAACACTATAATCAGTGAAACCATCATGCGTGAGGCTTTTTTGAGGATTCCGCCCTGAGAGGAAAAACACTCTGAAGGGTGACAATTTTGAAAAAGGTTAATGGACTGGTCATTTTGACAGGTTAGGCAATAAGAGATTAAATGAGATGAGGATCACACATTGGTTGGGAGGTGATGCTGGGATTTGCTCCCACTCTGCAATTTCTGGACTTTACCACTTTATTTTATTTTCGAACGATGAACTAAAAGAAGCCAATTGTATAGAACTGACTTAGAAAGTACACTAATCACATAACCCAACATGATCATTTTTATTAACAAAATGTTATAGAAGCATATTATGCAAAATGGGAATGAGTCCAGCTTCATTGGGCCGCATTACAAATCTGCCTGCTGCCAATGCGCCCGGCAGGACCTGGTGAGCGTATCGGCCACTTAAAGCAGGGTTGCCATGGAAACACCAGCACCGCTGACAATGGTGCCAGTGCTTCCGTCCACCAATTCCTGTGGAGTCCTATTGGACTCCATGGGAATGGGGCACAACATTTTCCGGCACCGGATATACCAGACCGTTGGAACTTGTAATGTGCCAGCGGCACCAGGAAGTCAGGAGGAAGCAACGGCAGGGTTACCGCCAGACTCGTAATGAGGCCGATTGTCTCCATCATCAAGGGAGGTACCAGCATTCTACCCGAAGTGATATTAAAAGATTTTTATCTCTTTCTCTCTTTTGTGTTTTAAAGCTTTAAATATGCTCAAACACAGACTTGTGAAATTGTTATTTATAAACATACAGATAAAATTTTGAACTGTACCAAAAAGTAAACTGTTTTCTGTGTCAAATGAGCAGCCCTTGCATGCTTGCCAGTGGCCTGCGATATCTGGTCCACTTTCTTCTGTCTAGAACCCCTTCCACTCAGGTAATGGGCTAGACTATGCCATCAGTAGAGAGCATAGTACTGTCAGTGATCAAGGATTATTTGTCCAGTATCACTCAAGATATCAGAACACATTCTTTGGTCCCACAGTCTTGAATTAGGTTACCTTATCACCTCTCAAGATTAAAGCTTTATGCTCATCATAATGGTTGGCTGCCTAGGTTTTACAAGCACCTGTCTACATAAACCGATTTCGAGACCTTAACCATGCTGATGCTGTTTGTTTTTAGAGTGATCGCTACCTGGTGCAGGTACATTGCTGATAGTAGAACCTGATGTGCTACAAAACAAAGTAAATATGCATGCAGGTTTATTAACTTCAAACATAGGAAAGGCTGACTAAGCCTTATTGGAATTTGGTTTTGTATCTTGCATATGAACACAAATCTCTGCAAGACTCTTAAGACACTGAGCTTTCTTCTGAACAATCCCAGCACTCAAATGTATCAATATGCATTTCAACATTGGCTATTGCACAAGAAAAATATGTAAAAAGTTTAAAATGCTAAAGGAGTTATGCCGTAGTGAATGCACCATCCCTGCATACCACTGTGAGCACATACAGCTTACAGGATGAATTAATCAGAGCAGAATGTGCTTGTCAACAACAGACAGGCAACAGGTTTATCCTCAGCAGCATGCCATAAAATATCCTGAGGCGTTTGATTTATGTTTGGTAAGCAATGGAAACTGACTTCTTTAGATCAGCCAGCCTTGTGGGCCCCCCCTGCAAGGTGGGGGGCCCAGGGCAAGAGCCCATTTTGCCCTCCCATAAAGACGTATCTGATGCTGGTTGCTTTCCTTTGTCTCTTTCAATTTTGTGGTTATTTACCGGACAGGAGTGCGCAATGGTAAAGCAGTCGCTCTATTCAAATTAGGCTGTGGAACAGAGGAAGTAGAGTCCTATGCAGTTCCAGAACTGGTGGAGATTGTTCGAATGCATAAAATCATAGGAACCTTAGATTCCACACCCACAGAACTGTCTCAGTTGCAAGATTCAAATTGAAAGACATTTTCATAGGAGCATCTGCACGTATGGGTCATGCAGCATACACAGCGAAATAGAAAAAATGGCTTACCTTGCTATGACAAACAAATGTATCTTCCTGAAGCTCAGATGCATCTGCAAATACTGAAAAGATACCAGGACTCTCATTTAGGAGGCCATCATGGAATCACTAAGACCCTTAACAAAGTCCAACAGTACTACTGCTTGGTGAGGATGTGACTCTGTATGTTACCACCTGTGATGTATGCACTCAGCATAAAACATGAAAGAAGAAAGCACAAAGGCTTCTCCAGCTACTTCCAGTACCCCAGCTCCATGGCATACAGTGTCATTAGACTTTATAACCAAATTACCGGCATTTCGAGGTTTTCACACCATCATGGTCATAGTTCATATACTGTCAAAAATGGCACACTTTGTGGCTCGCAAACGGATCCTGAATGCGACCGTCTTGGCTCCAACCTCCATACATCAAATGGTAAGACTCCATGAGTTTCCGTCAGTAGTGATCTCTGACTGAGGGAGTCAATTCGTTTCTGGAGGAAATGCTGCACCCTAGCTCAAATCGATGTCCGGCTATCAACAAGTCACCACCCACAATCCGACAGACAAACAGAGAGAACCAGCCAGGGGTTGTTGCAGTTCCTCCGTTGATCTTTTCCCCACACAGATCAGGATTGGGTGGACATTCTTTGGGTAGCAGTATGACTGCAATAACACCCTGCATAGACCACACAGCAGACACCGTCAAACATCAGTATACGATCTACTGAAGGATTTGGCAATGCCTGCAGTCACAACACTACACAAAACCATCCACCACACGCTCAAGCAGGCTTCTGCTGACTGACAACAAGCAAATAACTCATGCAAACAGTTTGCAGACCAAAAAGGCAATCTGCTCCCAAAAACCAAACAGGAGATCAAGTATGGTTAGCAACAAATAAATCCAGTTGAAAGGCAAAGAAATATGCTTTTTATGTAGGGCTCTTCCCCATCCCAGCCCTAATCAGTCCAGTGGTGGTTAAATTGGGCTTACCATCTTCTCTGCGCACCCACCCTGTTATCGACACATCGTTACTATAACCAGTTGGACCGGGAGGATAGCTCAGGGGCAATGTGCTCGGCTTGGAAGCAAGATGACGCTGAGCAACACAGGTTCGATCCCCGGGTCCGCACTGAGAAACCTCTGTGTATTAAGTATATTATAAGTAACCAATTACAGAAGTTGAGCCAGGAACACAAAGCTTTAGATCGAACCCACCACCATTACAAGTTAAGAACTCTGAGCCTGAATATGAGGTACATAACATGTTAGACTCCAAATGCTTATGAAACACGTTATACTACCTTATAGACTGGAAAGGATATGGGGTGTTAGACAGGTCTTGTGAACCACCTAATGTTCATGCATCACATTTAGTGAACCATTTCCATATGGATAACCCAGAAAATCCCTTATCTAATACCTTGAGGGGAGTGCTATCATGATCACAAGCCATGGGAACCTTGTAGCCCAACAGGTAGTGGAATGCTGGACCACCGCCGCTATGAAGCTACACCAGACCCCCAAGATGGCTGCCTGAGACAATCTCGATTCGCTTCAAGCGCCAGTGCAGGCTATCATGGCATGGGTCCAGCGCTATTTAAAACACACCCTCGGCCAACGCCCATGCTTTGCTTCAAGGAATTGTCAGGAGAACGATTGCCTAAACTCTCTGAACCATGCATCCTGAAAGACACCAGCACTGGCAGTCCAGTATCTGGCGCCTTCGTGCTCCACAAGGAACAGAAGCACTTGCGCGCTCACTTTCATGTAAGGTACCTGCTCCCTTCCTGAGAACAGCAGCGCTTGCGCGCACCTCGTGAAATTCGCTACATTTACCCAATCCTGTGCAGGGTTGCAATCTGTGCCTGTATGCCTGCCAAAAAACCTGAAAGAACAGAAAATCGGTGAAAACCTTGTATATATGCTCTGCTCTTCAGTTGCTGCATCTCCTCACGCAACTACTTCGACTGAAACAGTTAATCTTTATGCTGATCCACATTCAAGACAGCAACTGTAAGTAAAGACACACAGCATTAATAAAAGCATTTAAAAAAGGAGCATGGAATAAGCCGCATTCAAAAACAAAGCATAGAACTGGAGCATAAATACCGTAAAACAACAAGGAAAACGAGCAAAACAGGAAAGACTGCAGTCAGAAAACAACCGCAAGAAAACAAGAACGCAAGAAGAAAGACATTGAAAAAGACAGTAAGCAGCACATTGCTTGCACAGAGAGATTAACACTACACTTCAAGGCACAGCAGGTCCGGGCGAACCAGTGAAGTAACTGGGTTCCTACAAAGTACATTCCAGCTGCAACCATCCATAGCCCTCAACAGTGATTCCAGACCCTACTAAGTGGCATCAGGCAACACCAGGGCAGGGGATGGGTACGTCCATAAGCTAACTGCAGAAATAACGGACCACACATTCTCATTACAGGGGAGTCTGCAGGTATCTGCAGAAGGCACATCATTCTGGTGCAGTACCCTCGCCCTACAAAATCCATAAAGTCTAACGTTTTGAGGTTATGATAACCGATGCACTGTACACCACCTCTCTGGAGAACTTTTGGTCTGGAGGCTTCAGGCTTTACAATTCTCACAGGCAAGCCACTTGTTAATGCAACATACCCATTAGTGCACAGTTGTACCACAGGCAGGGGCTTTCCAATGTCCTTCAGTTTTTCTCAGAACACCCCTCCCTAATTAGCCTCCTTCCATTCATATTGAATGAATTAGAAAAATCCCCTTTGCAGGCACTCTATTCATGTAAAGTTGAGGCAATTTATGTAGATTCTTTTAAATCAATCCTTGCAGTAACCTATGTCCTAAAGAAGTAAACATGGGTTTAGATGCCACAGAGGATGCTGTTTCTTTTCCGTTACTCAGCTGCGAGGTGCTCTCTTCCTTTTGTCTTCAAACTCTTCTCTCTTGACTAGAAAAGTAAGTTGTACAAGATGGGATTCATTAGACAAGAACCTTTATCACTAATGACTCTACGCATAAACCGTTTGGCTCTTATTGATCGACTAAAAAGGACTATTTTAGATAGTCATTTGGCCAATACAGAATCGGTAATAACACCAGACGTCCTGTCCTAGCCAGCCCAATACTTGAGGAGCCAACCTCTACTTTCACTATAGACAAAAGTAACTCTCCAACACAAGAAGAATTTACACTCTATTCACACATCAAAGATACGAACTACAAAATGCTCCCAGTTCCTGCTAAAATTACTCAGCAATGTACGGATCCTCCCCAAACTTTAAATTAGTCACGCCCTAACTCTATCAAAATTGTGATCTTTGGTTAAACATGTGCAAGATATCCATGACTTCATAGTTCATAGTTCATAGTAAAGTGGATATACTATTCGTAACCGAAACATGGGTGCAAGATACTAGTGGACCCAATATATCGGAGGCATCTCCCCCTGGTTACACCTTTTACAATGCAGACTGAAAATAAGGACGTGGGGGGTTGGTCATAATAGCTTAATACACATTAGGCCTTTTCCCAGCCCTATCACTTGTATCGAATGTGAGATCCTACATCTAAAACTGACGCCATCACACCTTCACTGTTCAACATAGTACTGATATATATCCCCCTCACAATATGCCCAAATTTAATGAAGAAGTTGAAGGACTAATAAACACTTATAGTAGCCCAAATGCATCTACTCTTTTTCTGCGCAATCTCAACCGATGTAAGGGTGATGTTGAGATGATAAAGAAGCTATACTTCTGGAAGCAGCGCTAACAGATAGTGGCATCAAAATCATAAACAATGAACCTACTCACAGGAATTCCCATATTCTTGACTGGGTGGTTACTAAGAACGAATGACATCGACACCTCACTAGGTATATGGTCGGATCATTCCATGGGGACTTTTACAATGTACCTTCCAACACCTATTGTTAAACCTACAAATACCTTGAGGTCGCAATTTTAAGAAAGTGAGCCCATCTGACATCAAGAACGGACTCATTATGTCATTATGGCAAATTCATTGCAATCTGATCAAATAGAAGACATGTGGAATGTTTTAATAACACATTCACAAAAATGCTTGATAAGATAGCCGCCATTCAAATTAAAATTGTTAGACACACTCTTAGACATCAAAGTTGGTTCACTCCAGACCTAGATGATTTGAAAAGGAAAAAAAGGGCATTAGAATTGATCTGGAACAAGCATCAATCAGACGCCACATGACAAGAATGGAAGAATTTAGACAAAGCTTACAAAACTTTAATAGTTGAAACCAAGAAAAATGTCTATAATACTCGAATTGAGCAATCATCTAACTCTTCAAAGGAACTTTTCAGCATTTAAAACCATTAGAAAAGCCTAAATCATCCGAGCTCCCCATCTCAATCACAGATGAAGACTGTGCACTATTATTGTTAGCCTTTGAAGGGTAAATTGCCAAAGCAAGGGATACAATATTAGCAACTCAAAGCTCAATCATTTTATCAGAACCCCTTAATAACTGGACCGGGACCAATGAGATAGAGACTCACTCTTCTGTATCTTCAACTCCAGGTTTCTCGTTTCCCCCCGTCTCACCGAGAGAAACTGCTACTGGATTCCATGAACCCCACCACCTGTCCATTAAACCTCCTACCACCCAAATATTTTACGACATAGAGATCTGTTTGAACCCTTCTTAACTCAATTTGTGAATGCCTCTTTCCAAGATCAGCAAGTTCCTCTAGACATCAAAAAAGTGACTACCATGCCAATTCCCAAGAAAGTGAATTTGGATCATACCAACCCAAGTAATCTCAGACCAATAACCAAGTCAGTTTCTTTTAAAAATACTTGACAAGGCATCTACATTCCAACTACAGACCTTCATAGAAAACAATAACAGATTGTTATTCATAGATAACATAACAGACAATTTGGTTTTTGCCTAGCATATAGCACTGAGACCGCTCTCCTGGATCTCCTGAGTCACATGTTAGATATCATTGACAATGGGAAAGCTTGTATGCTGATCCTATTGGATCTATTGGCAGCATTCAATCTCTTTGACCATGATCAGCTATTGGAGTGTCTACAACGACAGGGGAGTTGATCAGACATAGCGGTTAATTGGATTAAGTCATTCCTGACAAATCGAGTAACTAATTTACAATGGGGTGCAGCCACATCCCCGGTTTCTCCAATAAAATATGTCATCCCACAAGGAGCATCAATATCTCCTCTCCTTTTCAATCTTTATATGTGCGCCCTTTGCACATTGCTAGAGAATCTAGGGGTCTTCTTTACAAACTATGCCGATGACACGCAATTGGTCATCGTAGTGAGTGGTGACTACCATCAAGACTCATTAAAATTAGAAAACATATACAATGCCATAGAAAATCGGATGTCTACAAACTGGCTCTGCCTAAATGGCACTAAGACTAAGCTTCTCATTTTCAGATCCCACAGGCGAGGGCCAAACTAGACGCTGCGTATTCTCACTTCTTGCTGCAAGGTAATAAGATCAAACCTAAAGTGAAAACCTTAGCCAAACAACCCGCTATGACACAGGACAGCCAGACAAAATCAGCGGGAATGGACTGGATACGGGGTAGTACTTCTGGTTACTGGATACTACAGATCAGCTGGATGGCAGGTTTGCATTTAGTGAGCAGCAAGCCAGGTTAAATTCAGGATGCTTTCGCAAAACACCAGAGCTTCCCTTTGATTATTGTGATAATTAGAAATTGAGGCCTAGCTGAAGCAGGATCAGTAAGGGGTTTGGCCTTGTGGTTGGGATCTGGATTCTAGATGTATAATTGCAAGAAGATAGGAACAGACAGGATGCCGGGCAGGAAATCAGTCATGAATCAGTGTGTTCCTGTGTATTGTCAGGGGCTCTTATTTATAATGCCAGGTGACATCATCACAGTATATGACAGGGGCAGGCTTTACTACACACGCCCCTAACAATAGGAGTGAGCAAGGGTAGTAATCTCTGCCTTGTTCTCTGCTGGTTAGATTTCTAAGGGGATGATGTCAGGTTTATGAGGTGAAGTTTACAATGTCCCAACACTCCCACATTTACTTTACTTAAAATCTGATTTTGCCAAAAACCTACATTTCTTTACTTGCAATCTCTTGGCAAATGAGGCGCACAAGTTTCATATTATGTGCATCACATTTCAGTCCAATCCTCAATTCTGTGGGACCTGGTGTCGCCTTTCTGATACATTTTGGTAATTTTAAACATGAAAGATTTGGCCTAAAATTCCCCAACTGTATACACAGATGCACATTATCACCAGGGATGTATGTACAAAATGTTATGTTTGCAACATTGATGCTTTTATTGTAATACAACATATATCACCATTTCTGCCCAGAGTGTATCAAGACATTCTACCAAGTTTCAAAATACAGGCCGAAATTCCACTTTTACGCTGTGAAAATTCCACATTTTTACCAATTCTGGCAGCTGAGATACAAGTATTTTAAAATTCTTTATAAAATAGTCTTAAGAACAAATGGGAGTCATTGTCTGTCCATTTTTTTCTTCCCAGCTGACACCAACTGGCATTTCCGTTCAAGCAGGATAGGGGGTTGCTTCAGCCTGAGTGATGTTTTATAGTCTTTGACACCTCCGGCTTCCTTTCCTGGGAAGCGGCATTGTCCTGAATTCCAACAGAGTCGAAAGTCTGCTCCACCCTATAATTATCAGTGGCTTGGCAGGATCTGCTGGGAGAGACAGCCCTTTTGGCAGAAAACCTGTTTTTCAACTTGGTAACTCAAGCCACCCTGGGTTTAACATCTTTCACTTTTGACCTTAAATCCAGAATCCCTTTATATTTCTAAAGACAAGTAAAACCTTTATTCACCAGTGTACTGTCTTAAAACACAGGCATTCATTTTTCCTTATTTAGTAAGAAGCCTATTTTCACACGTAGTGCAAACTGACATTTCTTTCTTTCATTCGGTGTTGGGCTGCTCACTCAGATATCCACAATGTCCTTGCACCTAAAGTAATTTTTCTTTGAATGCATGAGTTTTATCTGAACACTGGTATATGAAACTGACCAGGCTCAGATACTTAAAGTTTTTTTGAAGACAGCTAGTGTTTGATACATTGTGGAGACATACACGCGCTTTCCCGTGCATGTAAAAGCAGAGTTCTTGTTTACCTTTTCAAAGTTACTTTTGACAGGGGCTGTCATATTGGAATTAGGCCGGTTTTGCAGAGACACAATGGATCCTGGGCATGGCATGGTCGTTTTAATCACAGTGGTTTCAAAATGAATGGATGGAATTAGCGTCAACGCAGCTTTTACAAAGAGTGAAAAGGTTTCATTTTAAAAGGGAATTTGGGCGGTTTTCAGCAAGGCAATGCTGCCTATTTACTTAATTCCATGTTAAATGTTGCAGAGCACACTGGCACATTCCTGCAGTGTGTACTCTGTTCTCTCCCACCTGAAATGTGTGGGGCAGGGTGGTGCAGTCATTTTTCTGGTGGTTGTAAAAATGCAATTTTGAGATCCTGGCGTGCACAGGAGTCAGCGAAGCCATTTTGCAGTTTCTTGCACCAATGCAGCACAGTGATGTGGGGCAATGAGTTGAGTGGGTCAATATATCCCACTCTGTGAACGCAAGAAAATGATGATATGCTAATTAGCAGACTAAAAGTCGAATTAGATGTAGCTAGTGAACAGGAGAAAAAGTTAAACGCAGAACTGTAGGTCTGTCAAAAAGACAAGTAATAAAAATGCTGTGAATTTGACACCCAATTGTCTCAAAGAAGAAAACAATTTGAAGACAGTGAGCACGAGTTGAAACACATAAAAGGGTTGGTAAGCCACATTAGGCAAGACAAAGAGGAGGCTATTTTAGAGATGCAGGCTATATAAAGAGAGAATCTAGAGAAACTGGTGAGCGCCAAGCTGTTGAACAAGAGATAGCTAAAATGTTTCATGAAAGGGACAAGCGGGACAAAGAGTTTAATGAATGCCAAATACAGATGAGCAAGATGCAGAATGTGATTAATAAAATGGGCGATGAAAACACTTACCTGTGTCAGGAGGTAGACCGCCTCCTTAAAAAGTGCAAAGATTTGGAACAGCAGATATGCGATTTCAGGTCTCAGGACAAGCGACAAGGCACCACATTCAATGGGATTGAGGTTAATTCCATTTCTACATGGGCAAATAGTGTCCCAGTCGCTGTGCCGGTGTCTGGTCCTGGTTGCAGCGCCTTTGGGGGATTTGACTCACCCATTGGGGGTTGCCACCAATCCCATACACCTGAGAAAAGGGTTGAACCACGGAATAATACAACTCCAAACATAGCATCAAGTAGCCCTATCAAGATAAGGAAATCAATCAAGGGCCTAATTAAACCGTTCAAGAAAGGAGGGGGGTGCTGTATAGAAGATCATCTAGAAGCAGTGCATGATATATTTAAAGCCTTAGATATACCCAAGGAACAATATAGATAGTACTTTCATTTAACTGTTGATGCTGCCACAGCGAGTATCATGAGAGGTTTGAATGAACAGGAAAACATGTGCTGGTCAGAATTTGAAAAGGAAGTTAGGCACCATTTTTCTCCATTTCAGTCATTGCAGGATGCAAAGAAAGCTGCATACACGATGACAGATGGGTCAAATGTGTCACCTTGACAATTTCTCCAAGAGCTGAAGAGAGCTTTCTCTCGCTTTGACATATCTTTCAGTCCTACCACGATTGAGTTTAAGACTGCTTATTTCTATGGCTTGCAAAAAGACATTATATAACAATTGATTCACGAGTTTGATCGTGAGAAACCTCTTGAATGGATTGTAGACCAAGGTACTAAACTATATGAGGTGCTCTATTGCCAGAGTGGAGGAGGAGATAAGGTAAAGGAAACAAGACCAAAATCTAAAGAATCCTCAGCAGCAGTTATGGAGATAAGGTCTGCCAAAATGTGGCTTGAATCAGCCCAGACTCCCGCTAGAAATAATGTGGCATCCGATCAGAGGGGTATACCAAAAAGGGTGCGACCCCAGGTGCCGATGTTTCAAGCACATGATCCCAGCAATAGGGAGAGTTATATTAGTCCTAGGTACATGGGAGACGGACCCCGGGTGGGATACCGGCCATATATGTCAGGTAGAAATAACAATCAGAGACAAAATCAGGATCAAAGAAATAATAGTCCCTAACAGACATTGGGGCACAGAGCAGATTTGACCCCAACACTATGGTGTATGGCAACCAGAACAGACCACGATATGTAGCTAGGTTCATTGAAAATGGAAAAAAAGCATAGGGGACAGAACTCACAAAATGAAAGACAAAATGTGGACTATGCTCTGTGCCACTATAATCAATCACCACCACCAATGGATCATAACCAAAGAATGAGCGCACCACGTTCCCCACCCTCCATGAATCAAGAGTTCAGAAACAATCCAAATAGGAACCAATCTCCTGAGTAACCAGTATCGGTCTAGGCCACAAAAAGAAGATTCTAGAGAAAGGGACAGATTTTAATGTCTTGAGGCCCAAGTAAAAATGTTATCTGAACAGATAGGGAAACTCTGTGCAGTTCAAAAACAGTCATCAAATGAAGGGGCGGACGGTCGCAGAAGCAATCTGGTGACTCCTGACAATAAGTGACTAACTACTAATGGCACCTGCAATGATGAAAATACAGAATCACATATACAAATGTTGTGTAAGAGTCCTGAATTGCTTACTGATTTAAACATGAAGATACCCGCAAATGAAAATGAGGCTGGGATTGCAACCACACCTAAAAAAGAGGTTTGATTTAACCTAGCGTTGAATTAGACTATGGAAGTCTGTGCAAATAGAAAAGAGAAAGGAGAAAATAAACATGAAGTTCCAAAAGAGCAAAGAGACAGATTCAGAAAAGACATCATATGTACTGATAAAATAACTGAAAGAGGAGTAAGGGTGATGGCTAAAACATTCTCCCTAGATGATCAAAATGACCATGAGATGCAAACAGGGAAAATAGGTACTAAAAAGGAGGGTATAGTTCAATCACCTGAAGAGTTCTTTGAGCCACATATTTTTGAAGAAATCAAAAATGCTGATACTGTGCCAAACACCAATAGGTGCTCAGAATTAAAGAGTGACAACTTACTATGTGTAGTTTATGAAAATATTCAGTTGAAGAACTGCAGTGTAAACGATGATGGTCCTCGGGCAGAGGGGTGCACAGTGGCTACACTCCAGATGAATACTGAGCGTGAAAAGACAAACCAAGATTACCGAGATGAGATGGGGAAAAAAGAAGGAAAAATATCATTTCATTTGCCCCTGGGCATGGTAAGAAGTGAGTAGGGCTTGAGAAAAGTGAGTACTGAAATCAGCAGAAATTCACACTTTTTGTATGTATTAGAAGAAGTTGAGGACAGGTATTATGCCCCCATTACTGTGGAAGAAAAGTGTAATATATTTGCAATAATTGACACAGGTGCACAGGCCACTATTATGTCCAAAGCATTGGTAAAAAGTATCAATGAAGGAAGATCCCCACAAAATCAAATCAAAGTGAGCTAAAATGAAGGCCCAGTAGATAATGTTAACGGCAAGGAGGTACCTATCAAAGGTGTCACTGAAATTGACATAAAGGTAGGAAAACACAGAATGAGACAGGAAGTATTGATTACATCTATTAGAGAAATTCCATTCCTGATGGGAACAGATTGCCTGAAAAGGTTGTCGCCCCTCACTGATGGAGTGAAAGGGGTTCTGTGGTCTCTGACAAAGAAACCATTAAGGCCTAAGAAAATAAAGTCACAAAACAGCAGTGTAAACAAATGCCATACTGTTGCCAAATCAAATGATGGAGGTATATCTTTAAAATGGCTGTGTAGCTAGTGTCACTGTCATCCTGATGTGTCAGGGTAAAAAGCAAAGTGAAAAGGAAAAACAATCCTTGTAGATTTATTTGGATCCTAGGAAAGAATGGCAAACTGAAATAGATAAAAATACATTGCTATTTTATCTAAGGGAGGAGAAGTGCAAGCAGAATATTATTCCTGAGGCAACCACAGAAAAACATATTACAACCCTTTCTGAAATACACATGGAAGATGAGCAGCCATGGATTCATGTTCGTATAAATGACCATTCTCAAATGATAAAAGCCATTTTAGCACTTGAACAAGAAAGGAGTTTTATTAGTGAGAAGTTATTTCAGAAAATAATGGAAAGGGAGGAGATCACAAAATTTTGAATTGAAAACCAATGTGTTGCTAGGTTGGACAGTACAGATATTGAAAATAGAATTGCAGGAAGGTGCATGATAAAAATTACTGTTGGTCAGAAAACCATATACCACAATGTGTGGATAGTGAGTGGAACACAAAGTGATTTTTATTTGGGAAATGATATTATGCACAGAATGTGTATGGTGTTGGATTTTCTTAATCAAAAAGTGTATTTCCGACTTGGGGTCCCTGCCCCTGAATTTGAAGATAAAAGACAGGCTTATCATTGTGCGCAATTGGTGCCATATGCAATTGAGCTACAGGTGAAGAAGGATATTACCATTCCTGCAATCACTAGACAGCTTGCTATAAAATTAAAGCGTAAAAGTGGACAGCAGATGAAGAAGTCAGATTCCTTTATATGTATAAGTGAATCCATGAAGCAGCAAGGGCTGAATTGTTAATATACCCCATTGGTAAATATCGGGGAAGGGCCATTAAAAATCATGGTGGATAATAAAGGGTGTCAAGATCTTTATTTGGAAGAGAATTCTTTGTTAGGAATGACAATACAAAAACCCCATTATACTGCAGATTTCAAGAATATGGTGATTGGGAATATCCCCGAGAGGTATGTAGATGCACAGGGTATGTTGCCAGAGTCTCTGGATTCTCAACCCAAAGGGATGTTCAAAATTCAGTCTGTGTATCCTTATGATGACAATGAAACTGTATGCTGCCATCAAGAGAATTGTATATTATTTGATTCAGATGAAAATAAAACAGAAAATCAGCCTATTGCATTGGAGGCTGATATTCCGAAATATTTAAAAGTGGCAACACTGCATAGAGATACAGCCACACAGCTAGAAGAAAACACATTAGAGGATTTGTCAGAATTTTCAAAAATGGTAGAGGAGCAGATTCTGTTAGCAGATGCCTGTGATAATGAAGAGGACAGGAATGAATTGAGGAAAATATTTATGGAATTTAAGGTGTTTTCATAAGATGCATATGATTGCGGCCTAACTGATTTACATGTTGCCACATTACCAGAGGGGTGTGGTAGAAATCTGGTATCTGTGCATCAATATCAGTTGCCATTGGCATGCTTGGAGTCACTAGCAGAAATAATTAAGAATTTAGAATCCAGCGGAATTATTTTGACCCATTCATAGCACCTCCAACACTCCCATTTTGGGTGTATTAAAGCCAAATGGTCAATGGCACCGGTGTGCAGACCTGAGGGAGCTAAATAAAAGAGTGCCAGTGTCTAGATGGCCACTCCCATTCATTGATCAAGGCCTTGCTCAGGTGCATGGGTCAAAGGTGTTTACCACATTAGATCTAAGATCTGGGTACTGGTGTGTGCCATTGGCAGAAGACATTCAGAATTAGTTCGCATTTTCATTTGATAAAACGCAATACGCTTGGTCCAGAACGCCATTTGGGTATGTCAATAGTGGGAGAGAGTTGGGCATATTTTTGAGAAAAGCACTGCCAGATGCGGCAGAAAGAGGGACCATAGTTTATGTAGATGATGTACTGATAAAAATGAAAGCCTAAAAAGTAATTTTGATGAGATTAGACATGTGCTTGGCCAATTGCAAAAGGCGGGTGCCAAAGTATCTCTACAGAAAGCACAATGGTGCAAAAAGAGAGTACATTTCTTAGGCCATGAAGTAACTGAACACAGGTTAAATTCACAAAAGAAAAAAGGTGGAGGCGATACAGAAATTAAAAAATCCTAAAAATATGAAAGGTTTAAAAAGTCTGTTAGGGATGTCAGGATATAACAGGAAATGTATTTAAAATTACGCTGAAATCACTTAACCTGAGGCAGTTGCTAAATTGAAGGAATGTCTTATAAAGGTGCAATGCTTGGCCTATCCCATAAAGAAGAAAGATTTCTTTATAGAAATGGGATTCACTGACAGTGTATGTCAGCAGTGTTATCTCAAAAACATGATTTGAATCATAAATCTATTGCCTATGCAAGTAAGGCATTTTCTAAGGTTGAAACTAAATTCAGTGAATGTGAAAAGGCCTTTCGGACCACTATATGGGCATTACAACATGTTTGTCCCATTATTCAAGGGGAAAATGTGATCATTGAGACAAATCATCAACCGTTGCAGTGTTTACAAAGTAAAAGGATTAGATCAGGCAACCTAGCGCAATCCAGAATTACATCCTGGACATTGGCATTGCAGGGTTTTCCTGTAGAAGTTGGATATGGAAAGAATAAAAAGAGCCCATTTGCTCAAGGGATAGAAGATCTACATGACTGTGCAGCTAATTGTGTCTCAGATGAGGTAGAGGTGGAGCCCAGTTTGCACAATCACCACACAAAGCTTTTGATGAAAATACATGTAAGGACTTGCCAATTGTGTATGTCGATGGGTGTGCTTTTCACATTGAAAATGACAGCAATAGCAGCTGGTGTCAGGGTTAGGAAATGTCTGGTTGAGGTGTGAGGAAGAGCGCAGAGTTAGCTTCTATTTGTAAAGCAATTACTACAGCAGTTGATAACACATTCGGTGAAATTGTCCTGGTAACTGATTCTGATTATGCACAAAATAGCTTTGAAGAATATTTGCCTGGCTTGAAAGGAAGAGGCATGCTCACATATGACAAAAAGCCCCTTAAACATGGGAAAATTATTTAAGCTATATACAAATTAGTGTCAGAGAATGGTTTAACAATACACTGGAGGAAAATTCGTGGACATTTGAAAACACCAGGAGAGGCTAAGGAGGGAAATGATAGAGCAGATCAATTGGCCAAGATTGGGGCTGCTATGGAAGAATTGTTGCCCATTGAACACCTAATTGGTGAAATACAAGTAGATGCAGCTACGCGCTCCAAATCTCCAAAAGAAGTTGAATAACCTGTAGTACAATGCAGTTATGATACGCCAGATCTATTGTCGAAATGGGTGGAATGCATTCCTGTGCCAGATTGTAGTGCACAAACAGAGGCTACATTGCTGGTAAATCACATATTTTCAAGATTCGGGTTACCCCAAAGAATAGAGTCAGACAGAGGAAGTCATTTCACAAGCACCCTGATGAGCAAGGTGTGGCAGATCTTGGGGGTAAAAAGGAAATTGCATATCGCATATTGGACCGCCTCTTAGGGGAATGTGGAGAGAAGCAATAGATCTGTCGTGGAGATACTAAAGAAGTTTGTAGCAGAGACAGGTTCCAGTTGGGATTTATGCTTACCTTTAGTGTTAATGGCCATTAGGTCGACTCCTGCTAAAGCAACAGGTATCAGTCCTCATGAGGTGTTGACAGGAAGAAAAATTGTACTGCCACAACATTTATTGTACAGGACACATGAACAAACACTTGTGAGTGCATCTACAGTTCATGAATATGTGGAAGAATTGAGGAAGCACTTACAAAATGCATTTGCAAAGCGAAATTTGGAAAGGGCTGCTGAAAGCGCAAAGTCCTACTATGATAAAAAGACATCTGTGAGAGAATATAAGATAGGTGATCGGGTATACAAATTCCATTTTGGTGAGAATAAACATACAAATTCAAAATAGCTAGCAGCATGGCAAGGGCCATTTCAGATTGTAGATAAAATATCTTCTGTAGTGTATAAAATATTAAAGACAGAGGATAACTGGTGACAGAGCAATTTGTCCATGTTAAACAAATTAAGCCTTGTCATCCAAAGCATGAAATCAAGAGACTTGAGCAGGTAGAGATGGGTTAAATGTACTGATTACATGGAAGAGAAAGCTGACAGTAAGATAAATGATGTAGGCACAGTAAGTTTGCAGATTGATGGACGCATTTAAGAACTGTTGACTATCTCACAATGCATGTAATCTAATGACAAGATGGTGCATGTTTCACTCCATGAGAAACCAGAGATATAGGGCGTAATTCATGGAATCAAGCGCAGATTGCACCAGCCACGTGCGCCAAAACACATTTTGACACACCGTCTATTCATGGAATTAAACATCCATAACCAGCCGTAGCGCAGCGTGGTGCAGCGACCCTGCAGCAGTGCCAGTTATGCCCCCAACCCTGCCCTGTGCGCCTAAAACATCTGCACAAATCCCTTATATGGCGCAAAGGCCAGTGGACCAGCATACAGCCCCCAACAATGGAATCATGCTAAAAACGCCACTCAGCCCTCATGCGACACCCCAATTGCGTGTAAAACTCCCCGCGCAACCCTCTGAATAAACGTACCACGCTCGCGCCAACCCAATTGCGTGTAAAACTCCCCACGCACCCCTCGGAATACACATACCCTGCTCGTGCCAGCCCAATCGTGTGTAAAACTCCCAGCACACCCCTCGGAATAAGCGCACCACGCTCACTCCAGGCCAATCGCATGTAAAACTCCCCGTGCACCCCTTGGAATACACGTACCCCGCTCGCGCCAGGCCAATCGTGTGTAAAACTCCCCGCGTACCCCTCGAAATACCCAAACCCCGATCGCGCCAGGCAAATTGCATGGAAGAAGTCCCCCCTGTGGTGTGGGCTGGCTGCGGGGCGTGTCCAGGGGTTGTAGGGGTGTCCCCTGTGGTGTGGGCTGCCTGCGGGGCATGGGGAGGGTGGATGGGCTGCCTGCAGGGCATGGTCAGGGTGGATGGGCTGCCTAGGACAGGCTGCACTTGGTCACAGATTGCCACCTCCGCAGGTAGAAGACGGCCAGTTGTTGTAGATGCATCCCCTACCTGTGTACGGGCCTGGAGAGAGGTTTCCCTGCTGGTGCTGGATGATGCAGTCACAGGATCCGAGACAGGATTACACACAGGCACCTACGCGGCAACCTGTGCTGCCTCCTGCTCCTGCACCTACTGCACCACTCGCACCAGTGGAACCACCCCCTCCAGGCCCCATGTGTGGAGCCTATACGGCCTCCTCCTCAACCACCTCCCCAACCAACCTGGATGACTCGGTGCCGTCTTCCTCAGTACGCCCCTGTGGGGGCTCAACTGCCACTTCTGATGCCGAGGAGTCCACCTCCAACCTTGGCCTCTTGGACCTCCCCTTGTCAGCTGCAACCATGGACGCGGCACCAGACTCCTCAGTCCCGGAAGATATAATAACCTGGGAGGGGAGCTGGGCCTTGCCTCTTCGGCTGGCAGTGGCCTCCCTGCCGCTGGGCTCCACAGCACTGTCTCCGCCCTCTTCATCAGTTGACACTGCAGACAGGGAGAGACAGAACACAGGCATCAGGTCACCGTACAATGGTCTGCTACACAAATGACAGTTGCACATGAGTGTCAGTGTCAGACATCATAGATGGCATCACACTCCCCAACACTCATGTCATTTGAACGAACACACATGCACAAATAAACTGGAATTGTGCAGCAGGCATCAGCATCCATACATACGTAACTGCATGAACATCCAAAGGTTGGCATGACGTCACAAGCAACATGGGGAGTGACAATCACATGCACACACACCACCAGACAGACATGCATCTGTACATCTCCACTACCTGTCACAGTGCAATCATCGGCAACTATGTCACATCTGCAAATCATGTACCCAGATGTCCGGGTCACATGCATCCATGGCGTCTCACTGTCACACACATGCCAAACAGACAAACGCACATGTACACCATGCACATACATGAAGGTGGGACCAGCATCCATGTGTCACACCCCAACCATGGCATAGTACATACACAGAAATGCAAACATGTGTGCATCTCCACATGCAGTTTGGCATCATGCATTGGAACACATACACCATTGATGTGTATCACAGATGACTGGACTCACATGCAGCATGGGCATGTCCATGCACGCACACATCCTTACATGGGCCATGTCAGACATATGTCCAAGCTGCACACTCCTGCCACACCTCAACATGCACTGTGTGGAATGGGATAGGCCAGACACTCACTGCTCGACTCCAGATGGGTCTGCCTCTCTAGGACCTGGTGGTGAAGCACTGGGTTGATACATTCCAGGACCCTCATCTGGTCGATGGTATGTTGGACCTGGCGCCCCCCTGCATCCGCTGCACGCAAGAGGCGCCAGGCCTTCATGAGGGTCCTGGACCTGTAGTCCTCCCAGCGCTCCTGGATGTGTTTCAAGTCACGGGTTGCCACCCCCTTTGCATTGATGGCAATCACAATGTCCAACCAGATCCTCTTCCGTCCTTCCTTGTCAGCGCACAGTCGTCTGAAGAGGGCATCATAATGCCCTAGGACTTGCTCCACCAGAATGCCAACTTCTGTGGCTGAGAAGCTGACAGCCCTCTGCCTCTCTGCCTCTCTGGCTGGGGGTTGCCAGTGGTCTCAGATGGTGTTTGTCCCGACATGGCAACCCCCGAGGCAGGTGTGGGTGGACAACTGGGTCCTGGAGCTGGGCTGTGGAGTGATGGAACAGCAGTCGGGAGCATTCTGTTCCAGCAGGGGTGGTTGCAGCAACTGGACCCCTGCAAATGGCTGATGTGCAGGCACCAAATAGCAGGGCACATGGGCAGCAGGCAGGCAGGCAGCAGCAGATGGCTCGTGGGAGGCTTCTCAGTGCTGTGGGGGGTAGATAAATGGCCTTCTGGGCAGGAGCGTGGTCTTCTGTGTATTGTCGCATGGCCAGCTCAATGCAGAGTGATATAGCACGTGACGAAACAGCACGTCAGCATGTCATTCGAGGAAAGGGCCTTAGTGCGTAAGCGCGTGAGTGGTGTGACGCGCGCATGTGTTTTCCTCGGCACGGGTTAAAGGCAAGCATGGGCCAGCAGTTCGCTGTATGTGCTTTTCGTGGAGACCAACGCGTGTGTTGCTACTTCTTGTTGTTTCACGCAGCATCACTTCACAGCGAATCGAGGACATACCTCTTCTTTTGGCGGGGGTCTTGCCTATGTGTGTTTTTCTTTCCCACGCCAGTCAGACGGTGAGTCGCACGTGCTATTTTTCACACTGCCGGTCCCCCTGTGTATCGCGTACCTGTTTTCGAGGTCATAGTAGCCTGTGTGTATGTGTTTTTTGTGTCCCTGGGTGCCACTGCGTACTGCAGGAGTTGAATTCCACACACGTGGGCTACCGGGGGTTGCGTGCACAGTTTTATTGCTGATTTGGGGTGCCTGAGTGTTGAGTGACCCGTCATTTTCTCACAGGGGTCACAATCAGCCTTGCAGGAGCACAGGGGTGCTGTTTACATCACATGCCCCTCCCCCTTCACCCCAATTGCCCAGGACAATTGTTATGTACACCTCCCATTGGCACACCGTGCCATGGTTGGGAGGCCACGAAAGGTGAGGGGCGTCTCAGTTGGGTGTCCTCCACATCATGGGTTGGCCAGGGACGTGGCCGCGGTGACCAGGGAGTAGGGGGAGTCCAGGGAGTCCAGGGTGGCCAGGGTGGCTGCAGAGGGGGAAGAGGCAGGGGTGTGCCACTTCGGCAGGATGTTCTGCCACGTGTTGGTGCAGTCATGCCACCACCCCCTGCGGCTCTGGGAGATGCAGCTATTGCATCTGACACTGGTGCCCATGTGACCAGGCAGTCAGTTTCATCTACTGTCACGGGCCCAACGGTAGTGGTAGCTGCAGTTGCAGCTGTGGCGACCGCCACCCAGGCTCAGGGTCAGCCAGCGCATGATGTGTTGGCATCTGAGGACTCCCAGGCTGAATTCCAGGTGGTCAGGAGGCACAAGCAATGTGCACGCAGGGATGCTCTGTCCGTGGCACATGTCCCTGGGGCAGTGTTGTCATCTGCTGCCCCAAGCAGCCGGGTGTTGGCAACTGCATGGGCAGATGCAGCCAACACCACCCCTGCTGTGAGCCTGCCAGCCAGAACTGTGTCGGTCACAGACCTTGGCACAACGGCTGTTGCTGCGCTGGGTCCTGTCAAGAGCACCCAGCCACCACTGACACAAGTAAGGGCTTCCGTCCCAGTTCCACCTGCCACTCCCTTGGTCCAGTCCACCAGCGCCACTTCCTCTACCGATCAGGGCAACATTTGCCTGTCAGGGTCCGTACCACTGCCCAAGAGGAGGAAGGTTGCTCCTGTGCAAGAGGCTGGGACCTCAGACACAGCTCTGGCCTCTGGCACATTGAGGAAGAAGCCTTTCAACAAGCAGGAACTGGACTTCCTTGTGGGCTACGTGTCGGAACACGAACGCAATATGCTAGTGGGCCCAAATTGCCATACTATGCCTACCCAGCGTTGGGAACACTGGAAGCATGTTGCGGATGGTGTTAGTGTATTCGAATATCAGGTGCGCACAGCTCAACACTGCAAAAAGCATTGGGATGACCTCAGATGCTGTGCTAAACAAAAGTGTGCCTCCAATTATGAAATGACTCAGGTGACTGGCAGTGGGCCACCACCTGAGGAGGAAGAACTCACTGTGTACGAGGAGATCACTGCAGAGTTCATCCCTGCAGAATTGATCGAAGGAGTGAGAGAGATGCAGGATTATGATGCCCCGTCCGGTGAGTGTTGTTACGTGATTGTCCAGCCCATGTTTTGTTTGCTTGTGTAATGTGATGTGCTTGACTGCCACTACATGCTACGTGTACATGGTTCTCATTTGCGAGTCATGCAATTCTTAACTAATGCGTGCTTGTTGTGATGCATGCTGCACATGTGAAGCAGATGGGGACTGTCCTCATCACCACACATGCACCCTAATCACATGCTAGTCACCCGGCTGCCCCTCCGGTCCATGTTCCAGCTCACTGACCTGTCTGCATGTAGCCTGTGGTGTCTTCCAACTCAGCACTCGGACTATGTCATCGCATGACTGACGTGCATGTGTGTTCAGCCTGCATGTGACTACACCACACGGGCATGCTTCCTTGCCCCTCCACCCCCCTGCACCTCAATTTCACCATGGCACTGGTGGGCAACATGTTGGACTACTGCAGTGGCCTGTTCTACGCTCCTGTGTACATGCACACTTCCCCCTGCAAACCTGCCAGACACATACTGTGGGGTACATCCTTTGTCCTTGATGCAGGGTGTCACACTCGGACTGTGCAGATGGCAGATGCTCCCCGAGGACATGAGTGCCCGTTCATGCTCCATGTGCATTCCATGCATGCACCTATGTGGCAGGATGATCATTGTAGTACGTGTCCGGGATTACATACGTATCATGGCATTTGATCATCCATTCCA
Organism: Ambystoma mexicanum; assembly: GCF_040938575.1. NCBI lineage: Eukaryota > Metazoa > Chordata > Amphibia > Caudata > Ambystomatidae > Ambystoma > Ambystoma mexicanum. The sequence continues at coordinate 891,165,903 of NC_090941.1, forward strand.
TGCTCACTCTGGCTCAGTCCTGCATCACACACATTTTTAGGGTGTCATTGTCTGTGTGGGGCACAAGCCTCCCCCTGTTGCAGGCCCCTTGACTCTGTTCAACTGGTGTAGTGCCTTCTGCATGAATGGGTGTACTACTGACGGTTCATCATGTGTCCTGCTTACTGTCCCATTCTGATCTGCTGTGGTGTCAGTTGACTGAGATGATGCAAATGACGCTAGCCAACACTGCCAATACAAAGTTCTCTGATCAACCTTTCATTGCCATGCAATGCCACCCTGCATTTTTAATTTAGGGATGGTGGGGGGTGTTAACTGTAGCCATGCAAACCAGTGCATGCACATTGCACATGATGGCTGAACTTGCCTTACACTGCCGTCATGTTAAGTGATTGACGTAAAAACGTACATGTTGATGTAGATTGTTGGTAACTCACACATGTACTGCACTGCACCCACCCACTTCTGAGCCATGTTACACAGTTCTACATGCCTACTCAGTGCTGCAATGTCAAAGTGACCTGGCACGTATGTTCTGATGTTCATCCCTTCACTGTTATGTAACGCACTAGCACAGGTACATCATGTGACACATGTACTCTGTATTGGAAAACCCTAGCGGGTGTTTAGCAAAGTTGATTGGTCCATCTATGGCCTATACTAACTGGTATAGGCCACAGATTGATTATAGGCCACAAATTGGGTTGTAATTACCGTGGAGCTGCCTGCACGTGTCTATGTGTACACATACATCAAAGCAGCGTTGAAGCTGCTTGCTTTGCTGTAGAGGATGCTGTTCATATACACCATACGGGTGTGTATGAACACGGGTCTATTTGAATACTTTCACATACACATATGCAAGCAGCTTCAACATTGTGTTGTGCAACATTGCAGCTACTTACTTAGGTGTGTGTGAAAGTGTTTATTTACCCATGTGTTCTCAGCACCATTTTTGTTCAATAACTAATATGTCGTTATTTTACGCAAATGCTGCTGAGATTTCAGCATTGCACGCCTTATGTTAAACCGGCACAATCCTGAAGGTGCACTGTCGTGCACTACGAGTGCGCCCAGGCCCACTTAGCAATGAATACTGGTGGAGCCTGGGCGTGGTGATTTGACACACTGATTTATGTATTTTGGCACATTCAATGCTCAATCAGGCCCTGAGGGGTGTTCTAGAAGCTTCATGGACCACCATCTCAGACCGTACTGGGCGTTAAGGTCCCTCATACCTCGTTGAAGGCCCTTGATTTGCTCGGGACATTCACTATGTATTCACGGCCCATGACGGCCGGTACGGGCCAAGTTGCAGATCGATGAATCTATATTGGTGATGATGATTTAGTGGTGCATGTCTACATGCATGTTACGTGTGTCATGGTGTGTTCTGATTTACTTGCAGCTGTGGCCATTTGGCTGTTCAAACATGCTTATGCTACGTGCCATCTCTTTGTTGCCATCTGTCATTTCTGCCTGTGGTATGTGCCTGCCAGAGGTGTGATGCAGGTGATATCCTACATTCAGTACATATGTAGGCTTTGCAATTTACACGCATCCTTTTCTTATTTCGGGGTGCCGTTGCATATCAATGCAACTGGATGCATGCCGGAATTTGAGTTGTGTGTGGCATGTCTGCTTCATGTGTTGGCTGACGGTGTAGTGTGTCTATGTGTGTGTGGGTTATGTGCTGCTGACATGTGTACTCATGTTTGTTTTGTTCACGTTACAGGTGATGATGCAATGGAGCCAGAGGATGGTGATGTCATTCCAGAGCCGGGGTTGCTTTTACATCAGCAACCCGGCACAAGTGGGGGTTGTGGGGTGGTAGACCATGAGAACCCATTTGTGCTCCAGACCGTCATGTCCAGGGCTGGCAATCAGTCCAGCTCTGATGAACACTCTGAGCACAATGTTGAGTTGGATGCTCATCATGACGATTCGTCGTCGGTGAGTGATCCTGATGTGGATGATCTTCTGTCTGCAACACCTGCAATGAGGGGTCAGACAGTGTTGGAACGTCCGCCTGCGGTGGTTCTGGCCGCACGGTCACACTACACAGCAGTTGCTGATGTGCCTGGGGCATCATGTCAATGGAGGGATGTAGTCCTTAAGCCGCGGGTGGTGCCAATCCAGCAAGGACCACGGCTCCTTGGGTCCCGCAGGTGTAATGTCCGGCAACGCAGTGGCCGTGCACCACCGGGGAATACTGAGTGGGAGCAATCCATGTATGGCAGTTCACAGCAACTGGGGCAGCTATTGATAAGATCGCTAAAGGCATGGACCGTGTGGCCCAAGCCATGCTCCTCCCTGATAGGCAGCTGGAGCTCCAGCAGCAGGCAGCACAGTCCACATGCGACTCACTCACTCTGGGCATGGCGGCCTCAAACAGGGCATGCCGGGCTGAAATGGTGTCTCTGTGTGAAGCACTTGCTGCTCAGGCAGAGGCACACATGGAGGCCCTGAGGGAAGAACACCAATCCCTCAGATCTACTCTGGGTGTGCTCAACATGACCCAGAGGCAGTGGTCAGAAGTGAGGTTGGAGCAGCTTGAGAACACCATCTCGGCTGAGCTATGTGCATGCCGGGAGGTGCTCCAGATGTCATGTGAGGCCATACAGGCAGAACTCTGTGTTACATGTTCTACCTTGCAAGAGGCAGCAGGCGTATCACGTGAGGTGCTGCATGCTGACCTACATACCGTTGCCACACAGGACCAGGCTTACCAGACCCGCATGCTTGCTGCAGTGGAGGGGCAAGCAGCGGATAGGCATGGTCAGGCAACTGTGCCACCTCCACCTTCTGATTTCCATCCAGAGGGTGAGTAGGATAACGACTTATCTCCCACACAGGTCGAGCCATGCAGGCTTTGAGCCCATGGAGTTTTTTTTTACCTCAACATGATGTTGAGGTGCACCCTGTACCTCCCCCCTCCTGGGTGCTCACCTTACCCCCCCAGGTCGTATGTGGCCAGTTCTTTTTGTTTAATAATATTGTTTGTCTATTGTGCATTCATGTGACGGTGAGGTGCTTTGTGGCTTTTGAAAGCATCCACTGTGTGTTCCAGCTGGGCCCATACTCTCGTGTATGTGTTTGTGGCTTGGGGTCCTGACACATATGCCACACTGCTTCCCCTTTCCATAGGCTTGCAAGGATGTTTCGGTGTGACAGCAAATTACACAAGGGCATTGGACTTTCATCATATCTGTGGCCAGTCTACTGTACTACTTATGTATACACACCTAGTGGGGATTATGGATGTTTTCTCCACGGCATGTCTGCAATCAATTTTGGTGAGTACATTTTTGAACTGTGCTTTTATTGAAGTTGATTGTGATGTTTTTTCATTTCTTGCCTGTATACGTGCTTCATGCACTTCCTGCTGTAGACGGTAGCCTGCACCCTTTATCTGTCAAAGCCACAATGATGGTGGGAGGGGCCGGGTGGTGACAATGTCAAGTTGGTACGTGTTAGGTTCAGCCCCTGGGAATAATGGCAAAGGTGGAAGAATTAGGAATGTGACCCAAGAACCACAACTCACGGTCCAGTACTCACCTGAGATGGCCGCCTAGACTACTTCTACACTCTGTTCCGTCTGGATGGCACATAGTATCTGTCTTCCCTCTTGGACTTCCCTGCTGCGTGACGGCGCAGTTTTCCTACTGGACTACAGCTCTTTACTAGTTTTTCACACTCTGGTGCCTTTGGTGCCTGTTTTTCTTCCTGCTACTGTCCTTGTTGCAGATCTGGCCGTCCGTCTCTCGGGCAGTTATTTCCGCGTCTTGTACGCTGCCTCAGTTAGCCTCGGTAGACTTCTGTACCACAGCATCTCTCTCTCTTGCTCCTCCTATCTTTCATCTAAAACATCCATACCGTTATCTTGACTTCGGCCTTTTAGCAAAGCTATTCAACTGTTCTGGCTCTTAACTTGCTGTCAGCTGTTTCCGGCAATCTCGGATACACCCTGCCTTTCCAGACTTGTGCTGTTGTGCTGTCTCTACCTTTCTCCGTTCACACTATCAAGGATTGATTGGGTTTCAGCTCAACCATCCAGTTGTGCCAGCCTCCTTGGTTATTTTCTACTCAAGTTTCAGCTCTACCCATCAGTTGTGGCATCCTCATTGATTATTGTCTACTCAAGTTCCTACCCATTCTGTTGAACCATTCTACAAGTGTGCAACCTTGGAAGTTATTCTATCATTCAGCTTGGACATGTACTTGGCCACATTCTACAACTTCAAGTCATCTACTGGAGACTCTTCCATGGTTTTTTGGCGCCTTGATGCTTTTTCCCTGGTTCCGGGGTGTGGCTCCTTGGAGTTCTCTGCGATTTGGTATTTTTACCGGTCAAGGTGGCCTCTGAGGGAGCTAGACCCTATTTACACGAAAGAAAGAACAAGAAAACCAAGTGGAAGGGGGATCCTGAAGCCCGGTAGACTAGAAGGAAGAAGCATACGGACCCCATAGACAGTTCTTCTGAAGGTCAAGGTGATGAGGAAATGAAGGAGGAGATTTCGTTGTCAGGCAGTACGCTTGGGCTACAGTGATTGGTCACTGTCTGACATTGTAAATGTGGGGTACTATGTACACGATGTGTTCTGCTGGTCAATGGATGTTCCTGTGTTGGGTTTACTTTTCAGGTGTCAGGGGATTGGTGTGGTTTGACACACTAGGGTGTCCACATGGGCAATGTTCACATGGGATGTGTACAGGACACAGAGGGTCACTTCATTTCACACGCATGTATTGAGTGCATGTTCCTACTGACACACACACTTCTACAATGCATCACCACACATACAGCCACACATCCATGCCCACACGTGCACACAGATTGCCTTCGCTGCCATGCTGTGTCCCTGCAGCGCATGATCACTTACAATTTTCGGATCATGTACATGCGTCACTGGGTAATTTTAGTTGCTTGTCCTTTTTTATATAATGCTCAAGGTGTATCCCCAACACAATGGCTGCTCACAGTGCTGTATGCTGAGCGGTGTGTTGTAGGGGACACACAGAGCACACGGTTTTGGGATTTGCGGATTTCGATTGCCCAATGTGCATGCCAACAGGCATTCTGTCTTTTGTTGATGGTACCGCTGGTGGCATGCATTTGTGTATGACTTTGTATGTGTGGGAGGTTGTTGGTCAGTCCTTTCATCTGATTCCATGTCAGATGTGATTGTCTCAGGCCTGTTTCCATTTAACACGTGGCACTTCGTAACTAATTTGTCATGTGTTGTGCATTTGGTTTACTCTTTTGCTGTTGTATGCCATGTCATGGTGTGGCCGATGAGGGTTATGGGGGTTGGCAGGGTTTGGGTGACATACCAGTGATTTTCATGGCCTGTTTTGCAGGGGGGGGTGGGATATGCACCTTGCATGTGTTCCTTTTGGTCACACCGGATTGGTTATGTTCATGTAGCTAAGGCATTCACACAATCTAGCACTTCCGTGGAAACATTCTCAGGGTGGTAAGTTTGTGACAGTTGACTGTCTCTTTGTCATCATCGATTGTCCTCTGGTATGTGCCTGGCCTGTGTGCATCCACAGGGGTGGGAGTTTTGGTGAAAATTGTGGCCACAAGCTGGGTCCAGGCTGCCTCCCCACGTGCCCTTTCCCCTCCTATGAGCAGCACCCGTGCGTGTGGTTGGGGATGTGGGGGCACCACCATGTCCACCGGTACCCCCCACTGTGTTTCAACATTGTGCAGGACACATGCTGCCACAATGATCCTGCACACTACTGGGGGTGCATATAGTAGCTGCCCACCAGAGCGGTCAAGGGAGCGGAAGTGTGACTTGAACACTCCAAATGTGCGCTCCACTATGGCCCTGGTTGCAATATGGGATGAGTCGTATCTTACCTGGGGTGGTGTGGTGGGGTTCCGTATTGGCGTCATCATGTGGCTGCTCAGAGGGTAGGCACTGTCCCCTGGGGAGGTGATGATGGTTGTCATTAGTTGGGTTTGTGTATTTGTATGTGTTTGACATGCACACATGTGCGCAGACATTTCTACTCACCAATGAGCCATGTGTGGCAATTTTTCCCAGCTTCCAGGTCCCGGCTCATGGCGGACAATCTGTATATGAAACTGTCATGGGTAGATCCAGGATAGTTTGCATAGACAGAGGTGATGATTCCATGGGTATCATATGCAACCTGTACGTTGATGGAATGCCAGTACCTGCGGTTGCGGTAGATGATCTCAGTGGCCCTAGGAGGACGTAGGACCACATGGGTGCAATCTATGGCACCAAGCACTTTGGGGAAGTGTGCCACCCTGTAAAAGTTCCGGACCACGGCCTGCCTTTCTGTGGGTGTTCTGGGCATGTATATGTGCCTGCGGACTGAGGGGCGCGCAGTCATGATTGCCAACACCTGGTGTAGGCAGCGTGACTGTGTGGGCTGTGAGACACCCCCAACTATGGCAGTTGTCTGCTGAAATGACCCAGTGGGCAAAAAATGCAGGACATTTCCAAGGGGCTCAGTGCTTGGGTGCACAAGGTGGGTGATGTGAGGTCATCTTCCCAGTCAGTGACCAGGGCTAGGATGATATGAGGTGGAAACCTATACCTGCCATAGACCTTGTCATCAGGCATCCCAAAAAGGCTGGTCCTGGGCAAAAAGATGCAGGGCCTGGCTATTTTCCTCCTCCTGCGGTGTCCCACGATCACTGCTGTGAGAAATGGGAAATTCATCGTAGCTGTATATGCGTGTTTGATATTTGCGCACACTTTTATACTGCGCTGGGCCGCTTCCGACTGCCTTCATGTGACTGACATTTTTACGCCTGTGCGTGTCTTTTGGTGTGCGTGGGTTACCCCTGTTTGATTCCTTGAATACGTGTTGTTCGCGCTTGTGTGGGCGTTCCATGTATTTCCCAGCAGTACTCCCCCAGTTACGCCCTCATTTTCACGCATTGTTCCCCATTCCGCATGTTTTGCCCCCTTTTTGGTCTGTGTGCTACACGTTGTGCGCTTTCGTTGTGTGCATCACGCACAGTGTTCAGGATGTCGCAGTGACATGTGCACCTCACACGGTTTCGGGGCAGCTCCCAAGAAAAACACGCGCACAGACTTCCATGAATCGCTTGCGTGCGATTCGCACGCGTGCGCTGGATTTTTCTCTCTAGCGCCACCGATTTCGGCACCCAATTATTCCATGAATCGGCCCCAAAGTTTAATGCAAAAGCAAACGCAAATGAAAATGTCACATTTAGCATTAAAAAAAAGGGGTGGTGCTATATATTCATGGCGGGCGCTGAATCAGAATAACCTATTCTAGTACAGTGTGGTAAAATTTTTCTGCATGAAAATTGTTGTTATATGCTGTGATGCAAGATTTAAAATGTTGCTGGTCTCTCTATAATGTGTGTTTACTTGCAGATATCCAAAAGTGACAAGTCCAAAGAGTCATGATGTTTTGCAACACATTTTTCTTTTAAGCCAAGTGGTGAAAGGGATAGAAATTTTTTTGTGTTATGTACTTAATCTGTTTCTTTTCTATTCGATTTAGAATACATTAACTATATGTCCTGAAAGGGTCTGGAGACCGCTGGACCGGAGGCCGCAGGACCAAGGACCAAAAGCCTCCAGACTGAAATATGGAGGTGAAGATAAACAGCCTGGGATGCCAAAGGAGATGGCCTCTGTGAAGAAAAGTATGTGAGCGCCAGGCCGGAGAGGTTCCGCTGGAGAGGATGCTGTTATGGAAGTTTGGTGATCAGGACATCTCAAAGGTTTGGTCCTGAAGATGATGAATGCCATCAATGGAACAGTGGTCAGTTGAACTTAATTCCACAGCGTTGCTTGTGGAGCATAGTGTTGTGCTGTGCTTTACCGATTGAGACTTGAACTGGAGACAGTGGAAATTGTTTATTTTTAAGTTTAAACAATTTGTTATTTTATTTACTTATTTTATTTAATTATTGTATTTTATTGTTTTATTGTGGTGCATACACATTGATGAGAACTGTGTACTCCATAAAGCACATAGACACCTCATTACGACCCTGGCGGAATTCGGAAAACGATGGCGGAAATGCAATACCGCCATCGAATAGCGCTCGGTGCGACTATGACCCGTCACCGCAAAGTACGAAGCCATTAGCGACACCGTAGTGAACGCCAACGCCAACTGCACCAAGCACGCGCGCGCGCGCCATGCCAAACCGTAAACACCACCATGGCGCAAGGGTACGCTAATTCCGACCCTAGCGGACATGTACCTAACGCCATAAAGCATGGCGGAATGTACCATTCCGCCATGGTGAGAAGTACGGCATCGCGAATCAACCGTAAACGGCCCCACTGAGTGCCTGTACACCGCTCCCTGCCCACAAAGTACAACTCCCCGTAGGTGCAATGAAGTCACAATGCAACCATTGAAATGTACAAGTCACCCATGCATGCCAACGAACAAATGAAACACAAGAGGGGCCAATGGGAGCTGCAGGGCACAGATGGCACGAATACAGAAGCCATCCCAATGGACATGACCACAGTCCCCCACCAAGAAACGCACGCAAACACAGGCACCTGTGACCAGCAATATTCCGAAAATCACATCATTCCACCAGTCCACCTGGCTGACCGGCATCTGTTACACAAAACCCAATCCCCCGCCCCTGAGCATGACAACATTCAAACAGTCATATTGGCAGCCCCCATCCCTGACCTCACGGGCTTCGTAGGCAAACGCGCCCAGTACAGTACCACGCAACTAAACTCCGAAGCTGGAACCCAATGCAGATCTCCTCACAATACATCGCTCCCCAAATAGGAATATGCCACATCACTTGCAAAGAAGAACGCTATACGGGCCAAATCAGAATAGAAATTTAATGCACAACAAAATCACCAAGGCCATACAGCCATCAGGCCATGAACTCCAAAACACATTTCACCATTGTGGGCTGCATCCGCAAGAAATGACCAGCCACTACTTGTGTGACGCCCTGTTCCATCATGGTACACAGAGCCACATTCACGTACGAAAAGGCAACATGGAAGCGCACAGAACCGCAGGGCCGGCCCAATGGGGAGGTACTAGTCCAGCTGAAAGGCCGAAATGTTGCTCCGAGCCACTAGTACTGCGTAAGGGCATGTGGCCCATTGGCGATCGTCCCATAAGATCGTAATGCTGCTCCACTGATTAACACGAAGCAGCAGGTGTCGGGAGTAAAAGCCATCTGCAGGAGTGGCATACAGATGGCAGTGGCAAAAGGGGAGGAGATACCTGTCAACCAAAAGAAAAGAAAAAGAACAGAATGGCCATCAGAACTACATCCAAACAACTCACTTCAATGATCACACTGAATCCACAGCCATATGCATGCTAGCCCACTCCAAAGGATCATCACCACCCCAAAACCACTTGCGACTCATAACCATCTATATCGAGGTGTAAACACCATCACAAACGAGTGTACCTGTGCATGCGTCTGTCAAAACAGAATCCATCTGATGGGATTGTTAACGTGCATGGACACAAGTGTCTGAAGGCGCGTCGAGAAAGGGAGGGCTCAACAAGGCCAGATAGACGATGGTCCCACTATGGCAGACCTGCATCACATAGCGCAGGGGAGGCGGATAGATTCCAAGAAGCCCTGAACATGGCAAACTCTGTATCAAATCATCTGCCCATGCATCCATTCATCATTCCCTCATCCCGGTATAAAAACGCCAGAACATTTACTCACATGACATTAGAAATATCCATTGAGTCTGTGCGTTATGCAGCCTGCAAAATCCACAGTGCCCCAGCCCGTAATTCCAGTGTTGTGAAGTAACATGTATTTGGGAACGTCCGGCCTCATCGCTCACGTCGCTATTGCGCATCCCAAACTATTCATATCAATCATTGCTTCCTCGCCATGGCCCCTGTCTCAAGGACATTGAACAATAGAACGTTATATTTGCAGTCAGACCTGTGGGCATCTCCTCGCCGCTAGCTGAAAACCGAAAGCGCCGCCCTTCGAATTCCTCATTTGCAACATCACGTCGAAAAGGCATCTGTGGCCGTTTGAAATCACAAATTAATCCATCTAGTGCGGCTGTGTGTGAAAATGGCAACTGCCTTCACCCACAAATGGGACGCCCCGCCCGTCGGTGCAACTCGGTACAGTGATGCATGAGGGCCCACCGTTACTCGAGTACTACGTTCCACTGACCCTTCACAAGTCTGTTCGCGACGGCAAAGATTGTATGTGAAACAATGGGACAATAGCCGAATGTACATATCAACAAATGTTACACGGCCATCGGGTACAAATACATGATTGCAATAGCAAGATGCCATTACCGAATTGCAGCGTTGTGTGCGGGACGTGCTCGGCCAAAGGCAGCTTGCACAGGTGGAATGAATCACCACAGGTGGAGGCCATACAGCCTGAAAACACATAAATTGCACACCCAGTCTCCTCCCACAACCACACACACTCCGAAATGCTACCGGCAGGACTCGCGATGTTGGCCCTGGGGGACCTGATAGCACTGCAAGTACTCCAACTCCAAGAAGAAGACGAACACCAACTACAACCGGCCGCACGGAGGAGACGCAGGAGGAGGAGGAGGGCAAGGCAGGGCCAGCAAGGGCCGCCAGCACAGCCACTACCACCACGCAGGCAGGCCGCAATCCCACGCCTCCGAGCACATCCGTTCAACCTCACTGATGAGCAGATCCACACCCTCTACCGTTTGGACCGGGACACCATAGCCGCCATTGTGGACATGACACAGGCTGACCTTGTCAGCATGATAGATAGCCCAACCGCCATCCCACCCCTACTGAAGGTGGTGTCTGTACTCCACTTCCTGGCCACAGGCACCTACCAGCACACAGTCGGACAGTTGCATGGCATTTCTCAGCCACTGTTCTCACGGACACTATTGCAAGTGCTCGATGCCCTCCTGCAGCACGCAGACGACTACATCTCCCTACCACGCTCGGAGCAGGAAATTACAAACACGAAAGTGGGATTCCATGCACTTGGCGGCATACCGGGTTGCATTGGTGCCATCGACTGCACCCATGTTGAATTGGTCGTCCCACATGCCATGGAGGCCCAGTACCGCAACCGAAAACAATTTCATTCCCTGAATGTACAAATGGTGTGTGACTCCAACAGGATCATTACACATTGTTGTGCCCGATTCCCTGGATCAACCCATGATTCTATGGTCTTGAGGAACTCTACAATACCACGCTACATGGAGCGACACGCAGGGAACAGATCCTGGCTACTCGGTGAGTCTCATTACATGCATGATAATGTGGGGTATGTGATTCGGCAATGACCTGGCAGGAAGGGGGGGGGGGGGGTGTGCGTACGTAGCAATGGCATTCCACATAATCCGTTTATCGTCCACATACAGGTGATGCTGGGTATCCACTGAAGAGATGGCTCCTCACACCAGTCCGGAACCCACGGGACCAGCATGAGGAGGACTACAACCATGCCCACTCACGTACCCGTGTAGTCATTGAACAGGCATTCGGCCTACTGAAGACTCGTTTCCGCTGCCTCAGCAGGTCTGGCGGGGCACTCCTGTACCGCCATGAGAAGGTTGCAAAGATGGTGATGGCATGTGTCATGCTCCACAACATGTGCGTACGTAGAAATGTGCCCATGCCCCCTGACGCAGAACTGCAAGCACCTGATGATGGTCATGAAGAGGGTGGGGATGTGGCAGCACCTCAAGGAGTCTGCGAGGCACCGGAGGGCCGTGACATTCGTCAGCATCTCATTGATGCATGCTTCTAGCACTCACGCCTGGTGGCTGATACATGGACACGGTACTCGTGGCACTGTGTGTGTCTGGTACATGCACAATATGGACTGTACGCCTATGATGGCCTAGTACACAATGATCATTGTCCACACATCACATTGGTTGATCGTGCACTGTTTATGGCATATGTGATATCATATTGAACACCCTATCGACCCGCCACCCAAGTGAGCACAACACACCCCCTCCACCCTCCTACCTCCCCCCCGAACACCAGTGTCCAAAGATGCTCATTGTCAGTGGGCTGTCGCTATTGCAAGCCCCCTCTGCGGGTATCAGGGGCACCCCTGCCTGTGGAGCGCAGGTTCCTCCCAGATCTACGTTGGGGGCTGCCCTGGACGGAACTTGCAACGGATGATGTCTCTGCCTGCTCACGTCCATGCATGTCCCTAAGGGTTTGTGAGAGCTCAGTGAGCACACGGCGCACTGCGGCAAGTTCGGCACATACGTCTGTGGACGTCGCATGCAGTTCCCCCCTGAGGCTCTCGGTGCTTCTCTCCATTTGGACTCTCAGGCTCTCGGTGCCACTCTCCATTTGGACTCTCAGGCTCTCGGTGCTAGTCTCCATTTGGACTCTCAGGCTCTCGGTGCTACTCTCCATTTGTGCCCTTAGTGTCTCTGTACTTCTCACCATTTCTGCCCTAAGTGTCTCAGTTGATGTTTCTATGTCTGCCTTAGTGCCCCCACATTCATCGGCATGGTCCTTGAGGAGCGTGGCCAGTTGCTGCTGTTGCACGATTAACTGGTCGAGGGACTGTTGCCTCTGCTGGGCCATGGCCATTTGCGGGGGTGTCACAGAGGGGCTGTTGACCTCATGTTGCCTTGCCACAGGGCTTGTGGGGGATGGCCAGTCGTCGTCTTGTGGGTGCCCCTGCGTGGTATCCTCATGTTGTACGGGATGGGACAGACAGGGGGATTGGGACAGGTCATGGATGGATCTGACTTCGACATCCCCGTCTTCTGTGTCGGAGCATGCTGCCATCAATGGGGTGTCACCTATGGTGCTGCTGCCACCAGAGGCAGTGCCTTCTGTGGCATCCGTTGGGGGGACCTGTGGCGGTGGTGTTGTGGGCGTGCTGGCTGCTGGGGTGCCTGTTGATGTTCCCTCCTCTGTGCTGCCACCTGATTTGTGCTGCTGCCGTGTCTTGATGCGTGCAGCTGAGGTGGAGGGTCTTTGGCCGTTGGTCTTGGCCCTCTTTGCAGGTGTGCTGGTAGGGGTGTCCTGATGCTCGTCGTTTGGATCGGACCCTGTGGTGGAGTAAAGGAGGGCGAGGGTTATTAATGGGTCTGTGGGTATTGGAATGGCATTGTATCACATGCATTGGGGTGGTACCTGAGGGTGATTTGGGTCGGGGCCTTGGAGGTGCTTTCATTTGTGTGTGGAGTGAGGGTGCAGTTGTTTGGCAGCCTGCAGTTAGGGTGTGCCTGCTGCACGTGTAGTGGGTGTTTTAGGGGTTTTTAATTATTTATGTATTTATTGTGAGTTTTAAAGTGCGCTATCAGGCCGATGTGTGTGGACGTTCTCCTGGACATGTGTTTCTGTTGCACTATGTGGACACATGGTACTTCACATGATTGGACATTGTGGATTTAGCATTGTTTTATTTGGCCCACCTACCTGAATCTTCGGATGTCTGCACTCCTTTCTCCATCCCTCCGACTCCCTCTATGCTCTCCATTCCGATGGTGGAGGCACAGATTTCTTCCCAGAGGGTCAACTTGATGGGTGATTCAGGACCTCCCCCGGTGGCTGTGGCAATGTTGCGGTTGGCAGAGAGTATGCTGCGGACGCGTATCCGCAGGTCGTCCCATCGCTTTCGGCATTGCTGTGGGGTGCGGGGTGCGGTCCCCACCGCACTTACCCGCTGTGCCACCAGAGCCCATATGGCCTTCTTGTTTGCAAGTGCCGTCCTGGTCATTTGTGTGCAGAAGACGACGGCAGCAATCTCCTGGAGGGTCTCTGTTAGCACGGTGAGTTCCTCACGGGAGAAGTGGACCTGCCGCTTGCGGTCGCACGCTTTCTTCGCTACTTTTCCCATTTTTCTTGGTTTCGCTAGGGTGGATGACGGGTTGGGGTGTGTCTCAGGGTAGTGTTTTTAGTGGTTGTGTGGTTTTAGTGGTTTTATAGGTGTACGGCAGGATGTTTCCCGTTCCGGGCCCATGTTTTTACTTCCGTTTCCGTATATTTCCGGTCACCGTACTTTCCGGTAGGCGCACACTGCGGTGTCCGCTGTGATGGGTGGCGGTATTGCACCTAGGGCGCCGTACGGCGGCGGTGTGGGCCGTTTTGGGGTCATTTCCGCCATCGCGGACTTTGCACTTCCGCCATGCCGTGGTGCTCGTGCCCGATGGGTCGGAATGGGCCGCACTTTGCTCCTTCGTGCAATGGCGGAAACGCTATTTACGCTGTGGCGGTCCGGTCAGTCACTTTCCGCCAGGGTCGTAATGAGGGCCATATGATTCAAAAATACACATGGAGGTGTGCGCTTCAGTCGGGGGTATGCACATGTAATTAGATCACACATGCACATGCGTGTGAGGACTGATATGCCCAATTTGGGATCTATTTCATTCTTATGTTACAGTTAAACAATTGTTTATTGTGAAATGCTTATATGTTCATTTTATTAAGATGTTGTTGGTTCAACCGTTATTCATCTAGGGGCAATGGGGAATGGTAGATATCCTGTGATACATACATATATTTTAGAAATTGATGTGTTTCTTCCAATTATGACTTTGCTAGCAGTCATAATTGTCAGAAAAAGGAGGGGTATGTAGGGATGTATTCATGCAAATAGTAATGTAAACAACAGTACATGTGTACAGATTTCAAGGGAAGCCAAAATGGGTGATTCATTGGCAGTATGTGAAAGCAGCTATTTCAAAATGGGCTTAAGGGACAGCTTTCCTCAGCAACACGCCAGTAAAATGGGTATTATTTTTAAAAGCATTTAGCAAAACTTTTTTAGCAGCAAGCCAGTAAAACAGGGCTTAGTTTCAAAAGCATTCAGTAAAGGGGGTAGTCATTTTAAAAGGCAGAAGCGTGCATATTTACAAATTGAATGCTTTTATATCTGTGTGGAACTGCATTGGAAATATGAAACCAACTAACAACTAATAAAAAGTCCACTAACCAATTAACTGTCCCAATTAACTTTATAATGCAGTTCGGTAAGCACAGTTCGAAAGTCATTTCATTTTGTGTTTTTCCATGGGGAGATGCACAATAGGAATAAGCAGAAGGGCTGTTTGCTTTGTGCAAGGTTTTTTTTTTTTTTGTGCAGGCTGAGAACTTCCATTGTCCTCGCAGGAAATGACTTGATACATGAAAACCCTTGTAATGTGATTGGTAAAAATCAAGGGGTGTCAGAACCACATCAGAAGAGGCTGATCTAAGATTGACAGACAGGCAGAGGTGATTTAATCAGCTGGACTGGGGAGTCTAGGGAGTGCTTCCAGAGATTCGAATGCTGTTGGTGCCTCTCTGGACGTGGGCTCCCTGAATGCAGTTTTGAAGACAGCTTGCAGGCCATGCAGAAGGGGTGTCGGGCTGCTGGCATCGAAATAGTAGGAATTCCGAAGGCTGCAACCACAGGCTGTGTGAGGAAGGTTTGCATAGATAAATCTCCGGCAGCAAGATATTCAGACTTTGCATACTCCAGTGAGTTAAATCATAATTGACGTGTGCAAAAAAAAAAAAAAGAAAATGAATGAAAGGCCATGTACTTATTGACAGAGAGAGTAGTGAGTTAGGTTTAAAAGAAATGTGTCTTGTTTCTCTCTGCATTTCTGCACTGGGTAAGAAAGTGATGCACACTAAGTTTCTTTTGCAATGTGTTTTGTTTTGATCTCTTTCTTGCTGCATTTGTTTCAGAAAAATTGCATACATTGTTTTTATTTCTTCCATGTTGCCATGTGTTGTTTTCTTTCTATCTCTCCGAGAGTCGGAGTTGGGCCCGCTGTTGGTAAGAACATACAACTCTGAGATTATGTGATGTATTGTTTTATCTTTCTATTAGTGCAACATAATAGTGGTAAACAAACCATAATAACATTAGAAAAAAGAAAACAGAACGAGGCTGCTGCCTGGTTTGTGTGTTTTATTATTGCCTCTGATGATCGCTGTGTTAGGGGAAAAATTCAGTAGGTGATCCTAGTGTCATACCACTGTGGTAAAAAAATGTGCTACCTTATTTACCCTCTGGGACAATGTTAGTGAAAAGAGTAAATACATGCATATGAGACAGATAGCGTGTGTGTGGATGGGCTTTTCTCTGCACATGCTGAAGAAAAAGCAGTGTCATCTAAGACACATAGGTAACTGGATGTAAATAAGTCAGTAACATGAGCTACATGCAATAAGCGCATTCTGAATAAACTCATTGGGTTCCCTGAAGGTGTGCTAGGTCCAGGGGTTCTTCATAGTCAGTCAAGGGGTATCCCAATTATGGCAAGGGAAGTTTGTAGTATTATGGGGCAGTAGTATAAAGGACATGCTCATCACTATAGCACAAAAATAAAATACCACTACAAATTACTGCCAATATAGGCTAACACTATTTTATCACCAAAATAGGGTAATACTGAACTACCTCTAATGGTAAGGCCAGTTTACTGCCAAAATACCACCAAAATACCATGGTAAGAAAATGCCACCAAATACAGAATTTGCCCCAGAAGACAAAACCTCCTACAGTCCCAATCCACACTGCTGGTGCCAGGATGTCTGGTGTGCACAAGAGCAGGAGAGCTACAGTGGTCCCTGATTGGACAACTGCTGGCATGCATGAGTGGGGCAGATCTTCTCATTGGCCGGACTTGTGGATATGAGGAGGGGTCCTGAATGCAGACCCACGAATCAGCAATAGGTCCAAATTGAACTGTAGACAGAGCCAAGTATGCGGAAGAGCCGAGCAGATCAAAGGGTTATGCTGAGACATGCTGAAGAAGTTTGGCACCCTGAACCCGCTGTTGTCGCGGTAGAGCCCTGCTTTGCACTCGATCTCAGTAGACCTGTGAAAGTGCTTTGAACCTTTGGAGTGGTGGGAATAATCACTCTCAAAGCTTCCAGGTTGCTCTGAAAACAAGCTTGTTCAGAAGTGTTCCTGGGCCATCCAGTAGACTGTCTAGCTCAAAGCTTAGCACCCATACAGGAGCATCACTGCATCAGGTTTTGCCTCAAACGTTTGGGGAATCCTAATTTGCACTGCAAAGCATCTTTTTACCTTATACAATGGTCCCAGCTCCTCTGTGTTGCAATTGCATCATATCACAAGAGATGGGTGCCCCTGCATCACTGTGTGACAGTTCCGGTCATTGAGAGTGGTTTTCCCATGTTCCTTCTTGTGCCCTGAGACCAGCTGCATCAGTGTTTTCTTTGTTCCTTAACCGAATCGAGAGATACAGCTCCTGTGGCAAACCAGACCTGCATCTGAACCCGCAGTGCCTGTGCACTTTGAAGCCAAACCAAGGGAGGGAAATCAAACCTCTGATGACCCTCCAGACCTGCCAAGTAGGGACCAAAACTGAGCTAAGGGCAGTGAGTACTGAAACCACTTAACGGTGGACCCTTGTACATCCATAGCATTTTACGCTTCCTAAAGTCCTCTGAAAGTTCGGAATAGCTTGTTCATCGCAGCAGATCCTCCCCTGACTCTTGGAACCTGTTTTCACCCTTCAGAATCCTGTCCCAAACTTTGCCAGCTCCTTAGAAACGTATTTTACTTTTGTGCACGACCGAGTGCTTTTATGCACGCAACGAACATTGAGCACAAGGTTCCATTCATCACAGGGTTGGACTTCTAAAGTTATGGTTTTCCATTCCTGAAGATTGTCTACGCTCTAAAGATTGTCAGTGGAGTTTCTAACTTTATCGCATTGACTCCAGTAACTGTATATATTTTACATAGTCTGTTGTTTGTGTGGTATTTTACTATTGCTCTTTATTATTTATTTGTGTTTATTCATGGCCCTAATGAATTGTATATTTTCATGTACTTCTGTCTAATGGTAATTCTTGGTGTTTCACTGTGTGTGCTCTTCAAAGACCTCTGATCACCCTCACTCTTCCTGAGATTAAGCCTTGACCACTCTCTAAGATACAGTGAATTAGTCATGCTAACTTCCCAAAATTGTCCTCTGTTTCACTAACAAGGGTGGCCTTCTAAACATCTGTCCATCAGGCCAGAGATTAGAACCCCATTCTAACACTAATTACTTCTAGGTCAAGGATGAGAGAGACTAGCATGCCATACACTGAAGGAAGCAAACAAACTAGACAGTATTCTTTATTTTTGAATTTTTTTATTAACATTCTAGTTTGCATGCAAACATTTACATTGTGTTTTATATCATCAAATATGACATAGTTTTGATTTTATTAAGGATTTAAGTGTCTTTGAGAGTTTTAAAATATATTGTCCAAGTTAACAATTGTCTTTGGTCGTAATAAAAGTCCAGAATTGGATTACCATGTTGATAATCCTTTTATTTTTGCCAGAGATTATCTGAAGTCATATTTCATCTTCTCTGAAGCTTGTTCTTTGGTGGTTTATCATGTTGGTAAACTTGATCCTTCGCTCAGATAGAACGGGACATTTCATTAAACTGGTCAATATACCAGACTCCAGGGCAATAGAAACACTGAAGCATGGGCACCATTGGTAACAGTGCTGGTGCTTCAGTGAATTATCTGCTGGTAGGGACATAAACTACTGGCAGGTCAGGCCAGCCGGTAGTTCACAGCCTCTACCGGCAGACTCGGAGTGAGCCGGTCCAGAAAAAGTGCCGGTACACGTTACTGGTACCTTATTTCTGGACCGGCTTACTCGTAATAAGGGCCATATTGTCTGGTGAAAGAAATCGGTGGTCTGTTGGCCATTACAGATTAGGTATTGCTTGGTTGTTTCGCAGTGAACTTCTGTGACTGTTGTGTTTCTATCAATCTATGAGTTCAGTACTGACTGTATCTTATGTATTACTTTTGTAGGTAGTTTATTAAAGTGTACCCCTGAAGATGGCAATCTTGTCCCAAAACATGTAGCGTAGTCAGATTTGGACCCTCATTAACATGGTTTGAAACCTTATGTAGTATAGGGATTGCTGTATTTGTAACACTGTAAGATTGATGCTAGTCTTAGACATTTTCCGCTTATAAATTAACCTGCTTCTACCATTTTGTGTACCTGTTGTTATATTGTAAAGCGCTTTGGCTTAAAGCGCTATATAAACTAAATAAACATAAACATAAACATAAATTGCTTCGGATTATGGGGGTAATTCATAGAATTCAGCGCACAAGTGGCGCACACGGCTGGCGCACAGTGTGCGCGTGCGAATCCCTGCGCCAGCTGCGTGCGCTAAAATCCATTTCCGCGCACAGCGTATTCATGGATTCCAGCCACCAAAACCAGACGTGGCGCACAGTGGTGCAGCGACCCTGCAGCAGCGCCAGTTACGCCCCCAAGAACGCCTCTCGTGCAGGGAAAAGCCATCAATATACCCAATCCAGCGCAAAGGGCTGCGCCAACCCTGTACCAGCATGGCAAGCGGGCTACGTGTATCACTGGGGTGTGTGGGAAGTACCTCACGCGATTGGCCCTGTGCGAGCAGGGTACGCGTATTTCAGGGGTGCGCAGGAAGTTCCACACGCGATTTCCACAGGGTACGTGTATTTCAGGGGTGCGCGAGAAGTTCCACACGCGATTTCAGCAGGGTACGTGTATTTCAGGGTACGGGGGACGTTCCACATGCGATTTCTGCATGGTACGTGCATTTCCGGGGTGCGCGGGAATTTCCAAACATGATTGGGCCCATGCGAGCAGGGTACGCGTATCTCAGGGGTGCGCGGGAAGTGCCACACACGATTCCAGCAGGGTACGTGTATTTCGGGGTGCGGGGGAAGTTCCACACACGATTTCAGCATGGTACGTGCATTTCAGGGGTGCGCGCGAATTTCCACACGCGATTGGGCCCGTGCGAGCAGGGTACGCGTATCTCAAGGGTGCGCGGGAAGTGGCACACGCGATTTCAGCAGGGTACGTGTATTTCAGGGAGCGGGGCAAGTTTCACACGCGATTTCAGCAGGGTACGTGTATTTCAGGGGTACACGGGAAGTTCCACACGCGATTCCATCAGGGTACGTGTATTTCAGGGGTGCGCGGGAATTTCCACACGCAATTGGGCCCGTGTGAGCAGGGTACGCGTATTTCAGGGGTGCGTGGGAAGTTCCACACGCGATTCCATCAGGCTACATGTATTACAGGGGTGCACGGGGAGCACCACACGTGAATTGCACAGGGGCCTACCCTGCACATGTCCTGCAGGCACTCCATCCACCATGGCCATGCCCCCCAGCCAACCCACATGTCAACTTGCACTACTGCCCACCAACGCATGTCCCCCTGCACCCCCAGCCACCAGGGGCACCCTCCACCAGGCCCCCACCTATGTCTCCCACCACTCCCACCCCCAGCAGTACAGGGGCACCCTCCACCAGGCCCCCACCCATGTCCAACTCATGTTCCCCACCCCCCCACCCCCCAGCACTGTGGGGCACCTGCCAGCAGGCCCCCACCCTTGTCCAACTCATGTTCCCCACCACCCCCACCCCCCAGCACTGTGGGGCACCTGCCAGCAGGCCCCACCCATGTCCAACGCATGTTCCCCACCACCCCTACCCCCCAGCACTGTGGCCAGCTTGATACGGAGTGATTTGGCACGTGAAAAATCTGCACGTCAGCATGTAATTAGAGGAAAGGCCCTTAGCGCGTAAGCGCGTCTGCACGCATACGCATTTTCATTGGACAGAAGGCCCCTCAAGCACAAGCGCCCCTGTGGCGTGACGCGTACAGACGTGCATGGGCATTTCAGCGCGCGTGAAAAACTGCACGTCCGCGTGTAATACGAGGAAAGGGCCCATGCGCGTAAGCGCGCGTGGAAAACTGCACGTCCGCGTGTAATACGAGGAAAGGCCCTTAGCGCGTATGCACGGCAGCACGCATATGCGATTTCATTGGACCAAAGGCCCTTAGCGCGTGAGCGCGCGTGAAAAACTGCACGTCCGCATGTAATACGAGGAAAGGGACCATGCGCGTAAGTGACGTGACGCGTGCGTGCGTTTCCCTCAGCACGGGTTACAGGTGAGCGGCCCCAGCAGTTCGCTGTACGTGCCTTTCGTGGAGATCGACATGTGTTGCTGCTTCCTGTTGTTTCGCGCACCATCACAACTTCACAGCTATCAAGGACGTATCTCTTCTTTTAGCGGGGGTATTGGCTATGCATGTTTTTCTGCATCGCGCTAGTCAGACGGTGAGTCGCACACGCTCTTTTTCCCACTGCGGGTGCCCCTGTGTATCGCACCCATTTTCGATGTCATAGTAGCCTGCGTGTCCCACGCGTACGCGTTATTCGTGTTACTGGGTGCCACCGCGTACTGCGGGAGGTTCAATCCACGCACGTAGGCTGCAGGGTTGCGTGCACGGTTTTACTGCAGTTTTGGGGTGCCTGAGCGTTGCGTGACCCGTCACCACATCACCGGGGTCACATACAGCCTTGCAGGTGCAGGGGAGCTGTTAACATCTTGCTTCCCACCCCCTTCACCCCAATTGTCCAGATCAATTGTGGTGTACACCTCCCATTGGCACCACTCCATCTGTGCCAGCACTACTACATCTGTGCCATGGTTGGGAGGCCACCAAAGGTGAGGGTTGTCTCAGCTGGGCGTACTCCTCGTGGCGGGCGTGGTAGGGGACGTGGCCGTGGTGACCAGGGAGTAGGGGGACTCCAGGGTGTCCAGGGCAGCCACAGAGGGGGAAGAGGCAGGGGTGCGCCACTTGAGCACAATGTTGTGCCATGTGTCGGTGCAGCCATGCCACCACACCCTGTGGTTCCGGGGGATGCAGCTCCTGCATCTGGCACTGGCACCCATATGACCCGGCAGTCCGTTCCATCGACTGCCACGGGCCCAAGGGTAGTGGTAGCTGCAGGTGCAGCTGTGGACACCGTCACCCAGGCTCAGGGTCTGCCAGCGCAGGCTGCGTTGGCACTTGAAGAGCCCTTGGTAGATCTCCAACAGGCCAGGGGGGAAACCATAGGGGCAGGCCGGGCTGCTCAGACCAAGACACGTGTCCCTGGGGCAGTCATGTCATCTGCTGCCCCGAACAGCCGGGAGTTGGCAAGTGCAGGGGCAGATGCACCCAACAGCACCCCGGTTGTGAGTCTGCCAACCAGGACCGTTGCGGTCAATGACCCTGCCACAGCTGATGTTGCTGCGCAGGGTCCATTAGTGGGCACCCAGCTGCCACTGACACAAGTCAGGCCTTTGGTCATCCCTCCACCTGCCACTCCCTTGGCTCAAACCACCGAACCCACTGGCCATACTGGTCAGGACAGCATTAGCCAGCCAGGGTCTGCGCCACAGTCCAAGAGGAGGAAGGTTGCACCTGCAGCACAGGCTGGGACCCCACACACAGCCACGACCCCCTGCACGTCGAGGAAGAAGCCTTTCTGTAAGCAGGAACTGGACTTTCTCGTGGACTACGTGCGGGGCCACAGCCGTGACATGCTAGTGGGTGCCAATAGTCAGACTACGGCTGCCCAATGTGACACCCACTGGAAGCATGTTGCGGAACATGTCAGTTCATTCGGCCATGAGGTGCGCACGGCGCAGGAGTGCAAAAAGCGTTGGAATGACATCAAGCGCAGCACTAAGGCCAAGCGTGCCTCAAATTACAACTTGACTCTGGTGACTGGCGGTGGGCCTGCACCAGAGGAGGAAGAACTCACTCCGCATGAGGCTCTCGTTGCGGAGTTCATACCACCTGAATTGGTCGAAGGAGTGGGAGAGAAGCTGGACTTTGATGCCCAGTCCAGTGAGTGCTGATGCGTGTTTGTTGAGGACGTGTGTGTTTCACTTGTGGGATGTGTTGTGCATGATTGCTGCTACATGTGACGTGTACATGGTTCTGATGTGTAAGTAATGCAATGCTACCGTCATGCATGCCTCCTCTGCCTGCATGCGGGACTCCATGTAGGCATGCTCCCTTGCCCCTCCTCCGCCACTCTGCACCCCAGTTCCACCTTTGCACTGGTCTGCTTCAATCTTGCCAATGTGTACTTTCTTGTTCATGTGTCCTGTGTAGATGCTAACTTCCAGCGTAGAATCTGCCAGACATATGCCGTGTGGTACAGCCTTAGTACTCGATGCAGGGTATCTCACTTGTACTGTGCATGGGTCACATGTCCCGCAGGGACATGAGTGCCCATTCATGCTCCATGTGCATTGCACGCATGCCCCTATGTGTCCTTGACTGGATGATCACTGTAATATAAGTCCTTGGTTACATACATTGCCTGCCATCTCATCAGCCTTCCCATGTCAACTGTGGCTCAGTCCTGCGTTGCACACATGTTTAGGCTCTGACAATCTGTGTGGCTCACAGGCCTCAGCCTGTTCAATGGCCAATGACTCTGTCCAACTCTTGTTGTGTCTTCTTCACACATGGGCGGCCGCCGGAGTTTCCATCATGTGTCCTGCCCACTGTCCCAGCATCATTTGCAGTGTTGTAATTTGAATTACATTAAGCTGTTGATGCCAGTCAACACTGCCTGTCAATACACAGGTGTATGGTCAGCCTTTTGATACCATGCTAGGCATCCCTGCTTTGGTACTGGGGTGGAGGGGTGCTTGGCTTCTAGACATGGTACACATTGAATGCACAATGCACGTGATGTCTGAATTTGACATTGCACTGCCTTCACATTTCCTGGCACACACCATGTAGTGCTTGTACATGTAGGTAGTGAGTGGCGTACACATTTACTGCACTGCATAGACCCACTTCCATGGAAACTGACACCTTTCAACAGGTCTGATCAAAGAAGCTATTCAAAGTATACCCAGCATGCATGCCAGGTCATATGTTGTGTGTCACATGTCTGCCGGATGCCTTTGCTGTCGGTGTGTGTGTGTGTCGTGTGCTTCTGACATGTGTATTGACCTTTTTCTCTCTATTTTTCAGGTGATGACGCAATGGAGGCGGAGGATGGTGTTGTCATGCCAGACACAGAGTTGGTAACACCACATCAACCCAGCACTAGTGGGGGTCGTGGGGTGGTAGGCCACGAAAACCCCCAAGTGCTGCAGTCCATCTTGTCTCTGGCTGCCTATGAGTCCAGTCTTGATGACGACTCTGACGTCGATGTTGAGTTGGATGAGCATCAAGTCCATGTGTCAGGGGTGAGTGATTCTGATGTGGACACTCTGTCTGCGACAACTGCACTGAGGGATCAGACAGTCTTGGTTCCTCCGCCCGTGGTGGATCGGGACGCAGGGTCACCCTCCACACCAGTCACTGATGTGCCTGGGACATCAGGTCGACGGGGGCATGTAGTCATGCAGCCGCAGGCGGTGCCAACACAGCGAGGAACCCCGGTCCTTGGGTCCCGCAGGGGTCAAGCCCGGCAACGCGCTCGCCGCGCGCAACCGCTGTATACTGAGTGGGAGCAAGACATGACTGCCAATTCCAAACGGCAGGGGGCAGCAATGGAGAACATCGCTGAGAGCATGGAGCGTGTGGCCCGATATGTGCTCCCCACTGCTAGGCAGGTGCTTCTCCAGCAGCAGGCGGCACGGTCCACGGCCTGCTCGCTCAGGCTGGGCATGGCGGCCTCAGACAGGGCACGCCAGGCTGAAATGTCGTCTCTGCTTCAAGCAATTGCTGCTCATGCAGAGGCGCACATGGATGCCCTGAGGGAGGAGTATGCTTCCCTCAGATCCACTCTGGGTGTCCTTATGATGTCCCAGAGGCAGCAGGCAGAGGAGAGGTTTGCACAGCTTCAGCGTACCATCTCGGCTGAGCTACAGGCTTGCCGGGAGGTGCAGCGGTTGTCCAGCCAGGCCTTGCAGGAGGAACTCCGTGTTACACGTGCTACCTTGCAAGAGGAAGCACATGTATCACGTGAGGTACTGCATGCAGACCTACGTCACATCGCCACACAGAACCAGGCTCACCCTTCCGGCAGACTTGCTGCCGACGAGGGGCAAGCTGCGGCTAGGCGTGGCCAGGCTACTGTGCCACGTCCTCCTTTCCAGGATGAGCCAGACTCGGACGACCATCTATCTCCCACATAGGTCGTGCTGTGCAGGCGTTGAGCCCATGGAGGATTTTTTTTTGGCTCAGCATCATCGCATGTGGATGTTGAGCAGCAACCTGTACCTCCCCCCTCCTGGGTGCCTCCCCTCCCCCCCCGGGTCGTATGTGGCCATTTTTGATTTTTCTTTTAGTTTAGTTAGTTAAGTTTCTGTTTGATAGTTAGTTTAAATAGGTAATGTAGGTTTTCTATAGTTAGTGTAATTAGTTAATAGTTGATTTAGTTTAAAATTGCTAGTCTATTGTGCTTTCATGTGACGGTGCGGTGCTTTGTGGCTTTTGAAGGCATCCACTGTCTGTTCCAGCTGGGCCTCTCATGGTTGTCTTGTGTATGTGTTTGCTGCTTGGGGTCCTTGACTCACATATGCCACTCCTGCCTCCCTTATCCATGGGCTCGCAAGGATGGTTCGGCGTTACAGCATTTTACACAAGGGCATTGGACTGTCATATCTGTGGCATGTCTGGTGCTGTGTGACTTGTGTTGACACCCCTAGTGGGAAGATTTAGGTGTCATTGTCCACTGTTCAGCTTTTGCTAGATGGGGTGTGTCATGATTAATGTGTACATTGATTGCTATGCATTGTGTAGTATGTTTCATATCTTTCCTGTACATGTGCTTGTTGCAATTCATGCTGTAGATAGTGTTCCACACTTTGGAGGTGAAAGACGGACTGATGGTGTGATTTGTGATGTGACTCTCTGACATGGTCAAGTAATGAGATGCCTGATGAGACACACACAGATGACTTTGAAGCATTAATCATGTGTTTCATGCCCTTTCTGCAGGGGGGTGAGCCTCCAGAGCACCTTTGCCAGCAGACATGGCCCATTGGACGACTGTATTCTGGACCCGTTTGTTGGTGCCCACATGCACATGTGTGCACAAGCAGAGGCACAGTGATTGCATATCCACATCCTAGAACTGCTGACATGTTCCAAGGAACTCCAGGCAAGGTGAGCATTACAGGGGGGCCACGACACAGCAAAGCTTGCACCAGGCAAGTTGCACATGCAGGCTTAGTCACAGCACTGAGGGTGAGCTTAGACGAATATTGGTGTTGAAGCACACAATGCAGCTCAGATGTGTTTGTGGACTGATGGCTGTTGATAGTAGGGTTGTCTGGGACACATGCAGGGGCAGTGGCACATACCCTCCGGTACACCAAGGTCCATTGAGGCACTTGTATCAACCATGTAGCCTTCAGAGACATGGAAAGGGGCAGCTCACAGGGACATACAGCAAGGGACATACTCGGGTGCAGTGCATTTAATTTCCATGTACTTTATGATGAATGCACTGCCAACTTTGTTTCGGTCATGGTGGTACGCAACTTGCTCTGTAGTCATGGCTTGCTATATGGGTCTGTCTGCTTACCCAGGGAACATTGCATGTTGTGTGAATTGTGACACATTGGTGTTCCATTTGCCACGCACCCACCAGCGGCTGCCTTACTGCATTGACTGTGTATGACCCGTCACAGGGGTGATGTTATATATGGGTACGAAGCATCAAGCACAGATTGTCTGTTTGTAGAGTAGTTTGTTGCTGTGGGGCATGTTTGGTGTTGTGTTTTTGTGTAATTGGCACGTAGAGGTTGTTAACTGTGGCTCTCTTTGCAGCATTGCAGTGCTCCTGTAACCGGACCTGAGAGTGCGCAGGCAGGAGGCCAGCACTCAAAACCAGAGCTAAGTGTCTTGTTGTTTTTCTTACGAACTGCTCTGCATAGGCTTGCTGGGGAGTGTACTGATGCATGGATGTCTGTGTGGTTCAATTTGGTATGTTTTTTTCTCCCTAATCACCCGTGATCCTATGCAATTTTGAAACCTGTACCCACTACCCTGTGTTCCTGCTTCCCGTGCCTATCCAAGCAACGTTCCCTGACCCTCTTTCCCCACTGGGGTTGCGGATGCCTGTGTAAGCCCCGAACTTGCAGGCGCCAAAACCATAGAGGGGGTGGTTGGTTCGTACCACTCCTGAGCCTGGACTACAGAAGGCCATGACAATGATGTCCAAGTTTGTTTGGATTGTGTATGTGTTCATGCAGGTTGTACATTTTCGTGCATTCCCTAGTTTCATGTGTCATTCCTCCTCCCCTCTCCTGCCACTCATTCCAGTCATCCAGTGTGTCAACACCTGTCCCGACTGCATATCCCTGAACCTCATTCCCCACCAGGGTCTCAGGGGCCTGTGTGAGTTTGACCTTGCAGGCACCCGGGACATGGTGGGGGTGGTTGTTTCGTGACACTCCCGCGCCTGTACAGGGGACCTGTGACAGTACACATCCATTCATGGTGCATCATCCTATGTCATGTACCACACATGTCTCACATCCTGTCGTGACATTGTTTTGCTGTGCTACCTTGGTTGTTGCATCATTGTGGTAGTACTTGGCCTTTGTGAGGTACTGCTATGTCAAGTCATCTACTGGAGGGTGTTCGGGTTCGTTTTTATGCCTTGGATTTTTTGATTTTGGAAATGAGTGTGGATTCTGAGGATTCAGGCATCTTTTTACACACAAGGTGGGAGATGGTGACGAAGGGTAAAGGTGATCCTGTGGCCAGGTGGAATTGAGGTTTGGAGGCTCCATGACTCAGCTGCAGTTGTTCAGTGGGTCATGGTCATTTGTGAGGGAGGGGGGGGTTGTTGTTGATAGTTGCCTTGCCCTGCAGTGTGATGGGAACTCTGACATAGTAATTGTGGTATCCTATGTACATGTTGTGTTCTGCTGATCAATGCCTGTTCATGTGTTGTGTCTTCCTTTCAGGTGCGAGGGGATAGTTGTGGTTTGACATGCTGGGGTGTACACATGGTGGATGTTCACATGTGATGTGTAGGGAACACTGATGGTCACTTGAGTGCACATGCATATGTGGAGTGCATGTCCTTGCAGAACCACACACTTGCACTCTGATGCACTACATGTACTCCCACCCTTGCATATCCACGTGTACACTGTTTGCCTTCTGGTGCCCACTGTGTCCCGGCAGCACATCTTCTGTGACCGATCATGGATCCAGTACATGCCTAATTTGATGTTTGACGTTGTCTGTCACTTAGATGTGATGCTCAGGGTGTGCATCACACACAATGGCTGTTCACTGTGCTGTGCGCTGAGCAGTGTGATGCAGGAGTAGGACACTGCACACATGAGCTGCCGTGTTGATTTTGCAATGCATAATGTGCATGTAGACAGGCATTCATTGTGATGTTACGTCTACGACTGTTGTAATGCATTTGGAAATGACTTATTTTGGGTGGGAGATTTTGTAGATCTGTCATTTCATCTGATTCCGGGTCAGGCAGCAGTGTCCGATGCCACTGTACATTTAGGACATGGCAATGTGTACCTTATCGTTACTGCATTGGTGTATGGGTATTGCTTGCCATGTCATGTTGATGTTTGGGAGGGTTTGAGTGACATGACAGTGATGGTCATGGCCTGTTTTGCAGGTGTGTGTGATGCACACCTTGCAAGTCCGGGTCATCCGCTTCTCAGAGCAACTAGCTGGGGGTAGATTTCTCTCCGCAGCAAGGCCCTCCCCCTGGAACTGACTTCCGGCCTGACTTGAACTTGAGGGGAACCATCTCCAGTTCTGGAAGCACCTCAAGACCTTCCTCTTTGCTTCTGCTTACTGTCTGCCTCTCCCTTGCAGAATTCTCCACTGGAACTGCACAGGAGCTGCAACTGGGCCACTCTCACCGACTTCGGTCCCTGGCCCAGCCACTCTCCACTTGCACTGCCTCCCTGGCACCCCCTGCACTGCAGTACTGTCTCTCCATCCCTACAGCCCTCCCTTCCCAGCACTTGTCTGCACTTACCTTTGTAGTTGCCACCAGGCGACCTATGTATTATTTTTTTGGGCTACTTCCCCTGTACTGGACTCCCCCCCACCCTTCCCCTTGCACTTTTCTCATCCCCCCTACCCCTGCACTTGCACGATCTCAATGACACCTGGCCTAGTAGTACCGTTCTCTGTGTTCCCTTGTTCCCCCCTCCCTGCCTCATTGCACATTGGAATA
This sequence comes from Ambystoma mexicanum, assembly GCF_040938575.1. Lineage (NCBI taxonomy): Eukaryota > Metazoa > Chordata > Amphibia > Caudata > Ambystomatidae > Ambystoma > Ambystoma mexicanum. The sequence goes on from NC_090941.1 coordinate 891,194,876, forward strand.
CTTGTGTATGGCCCATATCATGTCATATGTCATATGTGTGCCTTTTGGTCACACAGGATAGCTTGTGTTTAAGTAGCTAGGGATGCAGACGATGTGGCACTTCCATGGCAACTATCTCAGGGTGGTAGGGTTGTGACAGTTGACTGTCTCTTTGTCATCATCGATTGTCACCTGGTATGTGCCAGGCCTGTGTGCACTCCTCAGGGGTGGGAGTTTAGGTGAAAAATGTGGCCACAAGCTGGGTCCGGGCTTCCTCGCCACGTGCCCTGTCCCCTCCCATGGGCAGCGCCTGTGCCTGTGGTTGGGGATGTGGGGGCACCACCATGTCCACCGGGACGCCCTGCCGTGTTGCAACATTGTGCAGGACACATGCTGCCACAATGATCCTGCACACTACTGGTGGTGCATAGAGTAGTTGCCCACCAGAGCGGTCAAGGGAGCGGAAACGTGACTTGAGCACTCCGAATGTGCGCTCCACTATGCCCCTGGTTGCAATATGGGCGGCGTTGTATCTTACCTGGGGTGGTGTGGTGGGGTTCCGGATTGGCGTCATCATGTGGTTGCTCAGAGGGTAGGCACTGTCCCCTGGGGAGGTGATAATAGTTGAGATGATTAGGGTTTGGATATTTGTCTGTGTGTGACTTGCATGCATGTGCAAGGGCATTTGTACTGACCTAGGAGCCATGTGTCGCCATGCTGCCCAGCTTCCAGGGCCCGGCTCAGGGCGGACATTCTGTATATGAAACTGTCATGGGTGGAGCCAGGGTAGTTTGCATAGACAGAGGTGATGATTCCCTTTGCATCGCATACCACCTGTACATTGATGGAATGCCAGTGCTTGCGGTTTTGGTAGATGTGCTCAATGTCCCTGGGTGGACGTAGGGCCACATGGGTGCAATCTATGGCACCGAGCACTTTGGGGAAGTGTGCCACCCTGAAAAAATCCAGGAAAAAGGCCTGCCTTTCTGCGGGTGTTCTGGGCATGTATATGTGCCTGCGGACTGAGGGGCGCGCTGTCATGATTGCCAGTACCTGGTGTAGGCAGCGTGACTGCTTGGCCTGTGAGACCCCCCCCACTATGGCAGTGGTCCGCTGAAATGACCCAGTGGCCAAAAAATGCAGGACATTGAGCAGCTTCTCCAAGGGGCTCAATGCTTGGGAGCAAAGGGTGGGGGATGTGAGGTCATCTTCCCACTCCCTGACCAGGTCTAGGATGATATGGGGTGGAAACCTATACCTGCCATAGACCTGGTCGTCAGGCATCCCAAAAAGGCTTGTCCATGGTGCGAAAATGCGTGCCCTGCTATTCTCCTCCTCCTGCTGTGTCCCACGATCAGTGCAGCGACAAAATCGGGCATTCATCGTAGCTGTATATACGCGTTTGTTGTTTGCGCGCACTTTTATGCTGTGCGCGGGGACGGCTCCGCACGTCTGTGCACGTCTTTTGCCGTGCGCGGGTTTCCCGTATTCGGATACGGTCCGAGTGTCATCGCGTGTGATCGGAGGGGAGTGAGGGTACACGCAACTGGCCTGGGTACGTGTGTTTCGGGGTGCGCGGGAAGTTCCACACGCGATTAGCCTGGGTACGTGTGTTCCGGGGTGCCGGGAACTTTCACACGCGATTGGTGGAAATCCACGTGTGTTCTGTCATCACGTGCAATGAGGGAAACACCTGCGCGCGTCACGTCACAGACGCGCTCACGCGCTAAGGGCCTTTGGTCCAATGAAATCGCATATGCGTGCTGCCGTGCATACGCGCTAAGGGCCTTTCCTCTAATTACACGCTGACGTGCAGATTTTTCACGTGCCAAATCACTCCGTATCAAGCTGGCCACGCGTAAGCACACGGAAGACCACGCTCCTGCCCAGAAAGCCGAACTACTGCCCCCCAGAGCCTCGAGCACGCTCCCACCTGCCATCTCCTGCTGCCTAACTGCCTGCTGCCCACGTGCCCTGCCATTTGCTGCCTGCACATCAGCTACGGGTGCTGTTGCTGTGACCACCCCTGCTGGAACCGAAGACTCCCGACTGGGATTCCATCACTCCACAGCCCAGCCCCAGGACCCAGTTGCCCACCCACTCCTGCCTCTGGGGTTGTCATGTCGGGGCAAACACCATCTGTGACCACTGACAACCCCTGGCCAGAGAGGCAGAGGGGCACCAGCTTCAGTGCCACCGAAGTTGGTGTCCTGGTGGAGCAGGTCCTGGGGCAGTATGATGCCCTCTTCGGAAGTTCCCGCGCCGACAAGGAAGGACGGACTCAGATCTGGACTGACATCGTGACTGCCATCAATGCGGAGGGGGTGGCAGTCTGCGACTTACAACATGTCAAGAAGCGCTGGGAGGACTTCAGGTCCAGGACCCTGAACAAGGCCCGGCGCCTCTTAAAGGCAGCGGATGCCAAGGGGCGCCGGGGCCACTTGTCGGAAGAACAGATGAGGGTCCTGGAACGCATATCCCCAGCGCTCCACGTCCAGGTCCTTGAGAAGCAGACCCGTCTGGAGTCGAGCGGTGAGTGTACATGCATCCTGATTGTGAGCAGTGCGTGTGGTGATTATTCAGTAGTGTGCAGGTTGTACATCTGTTTGTATGGGGTCGAGTATGGGTGGGGGTGTACAGGGCCGTGGGGCTGACACATGCGAGGGCTGTAATGTGTGAGACATGGATGGTGCTTGTGTGTGTAGGCTTGCATGCCAAATGCAGTTGTGTGGGCACACATGTTTGGATGAATGTGTATGTAAGTAGACATGTCCGTGATGTCACGCATGTATGTTGTTTTTGGCTGCATGTATCAGCACTGTGTACATGTGCATGTGTGTGTATTTGACAAGAGTGCAACAGTGATGCAACATGAATGCATGTGATAGCGGTATGTGGAAGCCTGATTGGCAGATGTGACATGGATGCCCGTCTGAACACTGCGACACTTGGCAGAGGTGTACACATGCATGCAAGTGTGGTGGTGTGTGTACATGTGTGGTGCACTTCCTGTGTTGCATGTGATGTCTGGCTCACCTTTGGCTGCTCATGCTGTTGTATGTGTATGGATGGTGGTGGCAGTTGCGATATGGCTGTGGTATGGCTCATGTGTGCGAGTTGTAATGACATGTGTTTTGGGGATTGTGATGACATGTCTGAGGTTTGCCAATGCCACTCATGTACAACTGTCATGTGTATATGTGTCCATTGTACAGTGCCCTGATGCCTGTGTTTTGTTTCTCCCTGTCTGCAGCGTCAACTGATGAAGAGGGCGGAGAAGGTGCTGTGGAGCACAGCGGCGGGGATCCCACCGCCAGCCGGAGACGCAAGGCCCGGCTCCCCTCCCATGTTGTCATCTCGTCGGGGAGTGAGGAGTCCGGTGCCGCGTCCCAGGCCGCAGCTGCCGGGGGGAGGTCCAAGAGGCGGAGGTTGGAGTTGGACTCCTCGGCAGCAGAAGGGGCAGCTGGGACCCCACAGGGCCCAACAGGGGAAGATGGCACAGAGTCATCCAGGTTGGTGGGGGGTTTGGTGGAGGAGGAGGCCGTGCAAGCACCAGAGACGGGGTCTGGAGGTGGGGATCCCACTGGTGTTAGTGGTGCAGTGCAGGACCAGGGACAGGAGGCAGCACAGGCCGCCGCGGAGGTGCCTGTGTGCAATCCTGTCCCTGATCCTGTCCCTGCATCATCTTGCACCAGCAGGGATGCCTATGTCCAGACCCGTTTTCAGGCAGGGGATGAGCTCACCTCAACTGGCCGTCCTCTGCCTGCGGACGTGGCTATCCAGGTCCGGGTTGAGCCTGTCCTGGCTGGTGTGGCGTTGAGTCAACGGGCCATGCGAGGTGACCTGCAGTCTTTTCATGAAGAGACTGCACGTCATCTCGAATGGCTCGTTGACCACGTCAGCCTGCTGGGACAGGTCACCCAGGCCGGATTCCTCCGTCTGATGGGACTTGCTCCGACCCCCTCCTCAACTGGACCCCCTACGCGCCAGTCGTCCTCTGTGCCATCTTCCCACCCATCAGTCACCTGGGTGCCCTGTGGAGCTGCCTCTGACGGTGCGGCCAGGCTGGTGGAGGAGGCATCCCTGCCACAGTCGGGAGTCGGACCACATCAATGACTGCACCCCAGCCGGCGGAGGATGTGCAGGCAGCAGGAGGCAGTGCACGGGCAGAGGCACAGCAGCAGCAGCAACGTGGTGGGAGCCATGAAGGCTCGGGGCCTTCAACATCGGAGGGGCAGGCATCGGCCGGAGGGCAGGAGGACCCAGGACAGAGAGTGTCTTCCGTGTGGCAGCGGTTGGGCCACGCCATAGATGCGGAGCGGCAGCGGGCGGAAGAGGCACGGCTCACAATGGTCAGGGCGGAGAACTCCATGCGGAGGGCCCTGAGGCGGGCCGAGTGCCTCGAGGCAATCCGCAGGGGTTTGGAGGTGGAGACGTCGACGGCCCTGCAGACCCTCGGGGCCATGGAGGAGGACCGCCTCCGGGACATTGAGGAGGAGTTCGATGATGCCCTGGCCCAGGACATCCACAAGTGAGCCGTGAAACTAGCCCGCTGCCCTTGTACATAGTTATGTAGGTAGTGTTAGGTTTCATTTTTGTTTTTATTTTATTTGGACCTTTCGGACATTGGCCACATTTTTGTATATAGTTTATTTTATTAGTTAGTGTAGTTAGATAGGTTTCCTTTATTTTGTTGGGATAATGGACCCTCGCTTGTTCCCATGTACATAGTTCACAGTTGGGTTGTATTTTTTTTGGACTTTTTAACTATGGAGCAATGGCTTTCTTTTTTATTTCCCATTGGATTTTGTTTTGTGGACATTGACTTTGGACAACATTACTTTGGATTTTTATTTTTGGTTTTGCTTATTTTAACGGACATGCTTCTTTTCATTTTTGTACATTCACGTTTCTGTTTCTTCATTTTTCATTCTATTTATGTTTCCTTTAATACATTTTTTTTTGGGTGAACTTCAATGTGTGGTATCTCATTGGTTTCATGCATTTCATGATATGTGTTTTGAGATTCACTGACACCCATTGGGTGTATGTGAGGGAAATGTGTTTGTTTCGGAACTTGCAATTGGTGTTCTGTGATGTAATTGCAAATTATGAGTGGGTGGATGCAATACTCGGGTGGGTGTTTTGCATTTGGAGGCTGACCATAGGGACCAGGGATCTAGATTGTGATGACATGTTGGCTGGGGAACATGAGTTGCACATGGGTGGGGGCCTGCTGGCAGGTGCCCCACAATGCTGGGGGGTGGGGGTGGTGGGGAACATGAGTTGGACATGGGTGGGGGCCTGGTGGCAGGTGCCCCACAGTGCTGGGGGTTGGGGGTGGTGGGGAACATGCGTTGGACATGGGTGGGGCCTGGTGGCAGGTGCCCCACAGTGCTGGGGGGTGGGGGTGGTGGGGAACATGCGTTGATCATGGGTGGGGCCTGGTGGCAGGTGCCCCACAGTGCTGGGGGGTGGGGGTGGTGGAGAACATGAGTTGGACATGGGTGGGGGCCTGCTGGCAGGTGCCCCAAAGTGCTGGGGGGTGGGGGTGGTGGGAGACATGAGTTGGACATGGGTGGGGGCCTGGTGGAGGCTGCCCCTGGTGGCTGGGGGGTGGGGGTGGTAGGAGTCATGGGTGGGGGCCTGGTGGAGGCTGCCCCTGGTGGCTTGGGGGTGGGGGTGGTGGGAGACATGGGTGGGGGCCTGGTGTTGGGTGCCCCTGCACTGCTGGGGGGTGGGGGTGGTGGGAGACATGGGTGGGGGCCTGGTGGAGGCTGCCCCTGGTGGCTGGGGGGTGGGGGTGGTGGGAGACATGGGTGGGGGCCTGGTGGAGGGTGCCCCTGCACTGCTGGGGGGTGGGGGTGGTGGGAGACATGGGTGGGGGCCTGGTGGAGGCTGCCCCTGGTGGCTGGGGGGTGGGGGTGGTGGGAGACATGGGTGGGGGCCTGGTGGTGGGTGCCCCTGCACTGCTGGGGGGTGGGGGTGGTGGGAGACATAGGTGGGGGCCTGGTGGAGGCTGCCCCTGGTGACCGGGGGGGTGGGGGTGGTGGGAGACATGGGTGGGGGCCTGGTGGAGGCTGCCCCTGGTGACTGGGGGGGTGGGGGTGGTGGGAGACATGGGTGGGGGCCTGGTGGCTGATGCCCCTCAGTGCTGGGGGGTGGGGGTGGTGGGGAACATGCGTTGGACATGGGTGGGGCCTGGTGGCAGGTGCCCCACAGTGCTGGGGGATGGGGGTGGTGGGGAACATGAGTTGGACATGGGTGGGGGCCTGCTGGCAGGTGCCCCACAGTGGTGGGGGGTGGGGGTGGTGGGAGACATGGGTGGGGGCCTGGTGGAGGCTGCCCCTGGTGGCTGGGGGGTGGGGGTGGTGGGAGTCATGGGTGGGGGCCTGGTGGAGGCTGCCCCTGGTGGCTGGGGGGTGGGGTGGTGGGAGACATGGGTGGGGGCCTGGTGGTGGGTGCCCCTGCACAGCTGGGGGGTGGGGGTGGTGGGAGACATGGGTGGGGGCCTGGTGGAGGCTGCCCCTGGTGACTGGGGGGTGGGGGTGGTGGGAGACATGGGTGGGGGCCTGGTGGAGGCTGCCCCTGGTGACTCTGGGGGTGGGGGTGGTGGGAGACATGGGTGGGGGCCTGGTGGAGGCTGCCCCTGGTGACTGGGGGGTGGGGTGGTGGGAGACATGGGTGGGGGCCTGGTGGAGGCTGCCCCTGGTGACTGGGGGGTGGGGGTGGTGGGAGACATGGGTGGGGGCCTGGTGGCAGGTGCCCCACAGTGCTGGGGGGTGGGGGTGGTGGGGAACATGCGTTGGACATGGGTGGGGCCTGGTGGCAGGTGCCCCACAGTGCTGGGGGGTGGGGGTGGTGGGGAACATGAGTTGGACATGGGTGGGGGCCTGCTGGCAGGTGCCCCACAGTGCTGGGGGGTGGGGGTGGTGAGAGACATGGGTGGGGGCCTGGTGGAGGCTGCCCCTGGTGGCTGGGGGTGGGGGTGGTGGGAGTCATGGGTGGGGGCCTGGTGGAGGCTGCCCCTGGTGGCTGGGGGTGGGGGTGGGGGTGGTGGGAGACATGGGTGGGGGCCTGGTGGTGGGTGCCCCTGCACTGCTGGGGGGTGGGGGTGGTGGGAGACATGGGTGGGGGCCTGGTTGAGGCTGCCCCTGGTGGCTTGGGGGTGGGGGTGGTGGGAGTCATGGGTGGGGGCCTGGTGGATGCTGCCCCTGGTGGCTGGGGGGTGGGGGTGGTGGGAGACATGGGTGGGGGCCTGGTGGTGGGTGCCCCTGCACTGCTGGGGGTGGGGGTGGTGGGGAACATGAGTTGGACATGGGTGGGGGCCTGCTGGCAGGTGCCCCACAGTGCTGGGGGGTGGGGGTGGTGGGAGACATGGGTGGGGGCCTGGTGGAGGCTGCCCCTGGTGGCTGGGGGGTGGGGGTGGTGGGAGACATGGGTGGGGGCCTGGTGGTGGGTGCCCCTGCACTGCTGGGGGATGGGGGTGGTGGGAGACATGGGTGGGGGCCTGGTGGAGGCTGCCCTGGTGGCTGGGGGGTGGGGGTGGTGTGAGTCATGGGTGGGGGCCTGGTGGAGGCTGCCCCTGGTTGCTGGGGGGTGGGGGTGGTGGGAGTCATGGGTGGGGGCCTGGTGGAGGCTGCCCCACAGTGCTGGGGGGTGGGGGTGGTGGGAGTCATGGGTGGGGGCCTGGTGGAGGCTGCCCCTGGTTGCTGGGGGGTGGGGGTGGTGGGAGACATGGGTGGGGGCCTGCTGGCAGGTGCCCCACAGTGCTGGGGGGTGGGGGTGGTGGGAGACATGGGTGAGGGCCTGCTGGCAGGTGCCCCACAGTGCTGGGGGGTGGGGGTGGTGGGAGACATGAGTGGGGGCCTGGTGGAGGCTGCCCCTGGTGGCTGGGGGGTGGGGGTGGTGGGAGTCATGGGTGGGGGCCTGGTGGAGGCTGCCCCTGGTGGCTGGGGGGTGGGGTGGTGGGAGACATGGGTGGGGGCCTGGTGGTGGGTGCCCCTGCACATCTGGGGGGTGGGGGTGGTGGGAGACATGGGTGGGGGCCTGGTGGAGGCTGCCCCTGGTGACTGGGGGGTGGGGGTGGTGGGAGACATGGGTGGGGGCCTGGTGGAGGCTGCCCCTGGTGACTGTGGGGGTGGGGGTGGTGGGAGACATGGGTGGGGGCCTGGTGGAGGCTGCCTCTGGTGACTGGGGGGGTGGGGGTGGTGGGAGACATGGGTGGGGGCCTGGTGGAGGCTGCCCGTGGTGACTGGGGGGTGGGAGTGGTGGGAGACATGGGTGGGGGCCTGGTGGCAGGTGCCCCACAGTGCTGGGGGGTGGGGGTGGTGGGGAACATGCGTTGGACATGGGTGGGGCCTGGTGGCAGGTGCCCCACAGTGCTGGGGGGTGGGGGTGGTGGGGAACATGAGTTGGACATGGGTGGGGGCCTGCTGGCAGGTGCCCCACAGTGCTGGGGGGTGGGGGTGGTGAGAGACATGGGTGGGGGCCTGGTGGAGGCTGCCCCTGGTGGCTGGGGGGTGGGGGTGGTGGGAGTCATGGGTGGGGGCCTGGTGGAGGCTGCCCCTGGTGGCTGGGGGGTGGGGGTGGGGGTGGTGGGAGACATGGGTGGGGGCCTGGTGGTGGGTGCCCCTGCACTGCTGGGGGGTGGGGGTGGTGGGAGACATGGGTGGGGGCCTGGTTGAGGCTGCCCCTGGTGGCTTGGGGGTGGGGGTGGTGGGAGTCATGGGTGCGGGCCTGGTGGATGCTGCCCCTGGTAGCTGGGGGTGGTGGGAGACATGGGTGGGGGCCTGGTGGTGGGTGCCCCTGCACTGCTGGGGGGTGGGGGTGGTGGGGAACATGAGTTGGACATGGGTGGGGGCCTGCTGGCAGGTGCCCCACAGTGCTGGGGGGTGGGGGTGGTGGGAGACATGGGTGGGGGCCTGGTGGAGGCTGCCCCTGGTGGCTGGGGGGTGGGGGTGGTGGGAGTCATGGGTGGGGGCCTGGTGGAGGCTGCCCCTGGTGGCTGGGAGGTGGGGGTGGTGGGAGACATGGGTGGGGGCCTGGTGGTGGGTGCCCCTGCACTGCTGGGGGATGGGGGTGGTGGGAGACATGGGTGGGGGCCTGGTGGAGGCTGCCCCTGGTGGCTGGGGGGTGGGGGTGGTGTGAGTCATGGGTGGGGGCCTGGTGGAGGCTGCCCCTGGTTGCTGGGGGGTGGGGGTGGTGGGAGACATGGGTGGGGGCCTGGTGGTGGGTGCCCCTGCACTGCTGGGGGGTGGGGGTGGTGGGAGACATGGGTGGGGGCCTGGTGGAGGCTGCCCCTGGTGGCTGGGGGGTGGGGGTGGTGGGAGACATGGGTGGGGGCCTGGTGGTGGGTGCCCCTGCACTGCTGGGGGGTGGGGGTGGTGGGAGACATGGGTGGGGGCCTGGTGGTGGGTGCCCCTGCACTGCTGGGGGGTGGGGGTGGTGGGAGACATGGGTGGGGGCCTGGTGGAGGCTGCCCCTGCACTGCTGGGGGGTGGGGGTGGTGTGAGACATGGGTGGGGGCCTGGTGGAGGCTGCCCCTGGTGGCTGGGGGGGTGGGGGTGCTGGGAGACATGGGTGGGGGCCTGGTGGTGGGTGCCCCTGCACTGCTGGGGGGTGGGGGTGGTGGGGAACATGAGTTGGACATGGGTGGGGGCCTGGTGGTGGGTGCCCCTGGTGGCTGGGGGTGCAGGGGGACATGCGTTGGTGGGCAGTAGTGCAAGTTGACATGTGGGTTGGCTGATGGGCATGGCCATGGTGGATGGGGTGCCTGCAGGACATGTGCTGGGTAGGCCCCTGTGGTGTGAGCCACCTGCAGGGGCCGTGGAGGGTGTAGAGGGAACACCTGGGAGGACCCACACGTGCAATTCACATGTGCTGCTCCCGGCGCACCCCTGTAATACACGTACCCTGATGAGATCGCGTGTGGAACTTCCCGCGCACCCCTGGAATACACGTACCCCGCTCAATCGCGTGTGTAACTTCACGCGCACCCCCGAAATACACGTACCCCACTCAATCACGTGTGTAAGTTCCCGCGCGCCCCCGAAATACAAGTACCCCGCTCAATGGCATGTGTGACTTCCCGCGCACCCCTGTTATACACGTACCCCGCTCAATCGCGTGTGTGACTTCCCGCGCACCCCCGAAATACACGTACCCCGCTCAATCGCGTGTGTAACTTCCCATGCGCCCCCGAAATACATGTACCCCGCTCATTCGCGTGTGTAACTTCCCGCGCGCCCCCAAAATACACGTACCCTGCTCAATCGCGTGGGTAACTTCCCACGCGACCCCGAAATACATGTACCCCGCTCAATCGCTTGTGTGACTTCCCGCGCGCCCCCGAAATACACGTACCCCGATCAATCGCGTGTGTAACTTCCCGCGCGCCCCCGAATACGTGTGGTTTGAGTGCGTGTGGGCGTTCCGTCTGCTTCCCTGCAGTACATCCCCATTTACGCCCTTATTTTCACGCGTTGTTCCCCATTCCGCGCATTACGCCCCGTGTCCCGCCCACTTTCTGGTGTATGCGCCGAGGTTGTGCGCTTTCACTGTGCGCGTCGCGCACGCCTTTCGGGATGTTGCAGTGACTTGTGCGCCATGCACGGGTTTGGCGCACATACCGAGGTGTACACGCGCAGGGACTTCCATGAATCGCACGCGTGCGCCTGTTTTTTTCCGCTTGCGCCTGCTTGCGCGAAGATTTTCGGCGCACGTTTGTTCCATGAATCGGCCCCCAAATACTTTGTGTGATGGAACTTATTGATTGTTTGTGACAGAAATTGTTGTGCTTTGTTTGAATCTTTAATGTGATGTGAATTTTGTATATATTCATCTAGAGTAAGAATACAAAGCTTTTGTTTCTCTTTAGCAGTGTGCCCCTGGGTTCTGGTCAAATTCTTGGCTACACTCCGTTCTCTATTAGTTTCTTTGAGGGCAGAACCCTTTACCAGCGTACACCTGTACTTACATTGCTTACCTGAATAGCACTTTCTTGCTTACTTCTATAGAGAAGTACATCTGCAGTGCCCATATTTTTATAAACTGGTGATGATTAGTGCAGCAGACGTCTCCAAGTCTCAAGATACTCAAACACATATCGTCACAGTCACTTACTCAGATTATCACCTGCCGAATCATCTGTTGCTTATATGATAACTTTGATCAGCATCACTGAACCCACAGCACATCACCCTTCAATGGTGGCCCTTTATGTTGTGTCACCTCCTGCTGATGTGCACAAACTCAAAGTGTGATACTGTATTTAGCAGAACACATTCTCCTGGCAACCTTAGCCTTTTGTCACAATGCAGCAGTTCTAAAGGCCTTTGCTAGTCGCTCAACAGTCCTGTCAATAACGTTGGATTTCTACATGATACAGATATGCACTGCACATTCCCAAGCATATTTGGACACACCTGAAGGGCGTATACAATCGACTGCCCAGGTTTGGCACATAGCATAACAGGTCAGTGTGTGTGGCACATTTAAAGTCTTCATCAAGGTCTCATGTCATGACACTGGTTTCCTTGAAAAACATGGGCTAAACAATGTCGCAGGATTACACATATGTCACCCATCATGAAAGGCACTAGGGACACACTTAACCCTATATGCAGAATGCCAATGGCAGTTTTTATTAGGACATCCTGGGTGTCACAGTTTCATGACAGCAGACTTCATAGCACCTATGCCAAACCATTGCTCTCATCTGAAATGCCACCATTCTACTTTCATTCATGCATTACTGTTCCAAGAGAGTTGGCCAAGAGGGGAGGTTTCATGATGCTAGTCATGGTCACATATATGGGGAGTCCAGAGGGTGCCTGTCCATGTATCCATTACACAAACAGGAGATGTAAGGCCTTACTGGTAAGGCATCCAATAGGTTCACCCTGACAGAAGGCAAGAGGTAACACTTGGCCATATGGTTCCAGACTGACAAAATGAAAATTGATGGCTGAAATTCACCCTCCAGTAGGTGTATATTACAGAGACCAGGCCAACACATTCCCATGGCCTTGTCATGGGAAAAGGTACCTACCTGAACGTGAATGTGCCTATAAAACCTGTTACAAAGTAAGTTTATGGAGGGTCTTGGTTTGATGTCGGGGAGTTGGTCCCAGTCTTCCAGACCTAAAGAATGGTTTAAGTTTTTGTTTCTTGTCAGGAGACCGTCTTGACAAGGGCAAATGTTTGTTTTTGGTTTTATCGTTTGTTGAATGTTGTTCTGTTTGTTGGTTAGGTTGAGGTTTCGGGAGACACCTCTCTCAAACGGTTCCTGGTTGTGGACAACAGCCACTGGAGTTAGGAACTTTGCAGTTCTTTTCTGATGCATCGAGAGCTCACAGTTCAGAACCTCATCCTCATCTTCCGAGTCTTCATAGGTTGAGAGTAACATCACGTCGTCTTCACAACGGTTCCCTTCCTCTTAAAAATTCTTGACCGTGCTGCTTAAATCCAAACTCAAAGATACCTGGAAGAAAATAATCTATTAAGCCTCAGACAGTCTGGCTTCAGGCCCAGACACGGTACTGAGACAGCTCTGCTAGATCTAAAAATACAGATGGATGAACTGAAAGACCAAGGCAACCTGGCCATCTTCCTCCTCTTAGATTTATCAGCAGCTTTCCACCTGGTCGACCATAAAATCCTGACTAAACACCTAACCTCAGCAGCTGCCTTCTCACCGAAGGCTGACAGTTGGATTCAATCTTTCCTTTCTAACAGAACCACTAGGGTCTTTGCACCCTCAGCATCTACACCACTAGTTCCCTCAGGGCTCTTGTGTCTCACCTACTCTCTACAATATATTTACAAAGCTCCTCTTTGACCATCTTGACCATCTGGGTGTCACCTACACTAATTATGCGGGTGACACCCAGATCCTCATCACACTCACTGGTTGCTACAATGAAGACACAAAAATGATCACCGACATCTATCTAGAGATCCAAGCTTGGATGGACACTCATAGTATATGTTTAAACGACGATAAGACTGAACTTCTTATCATTGGTTCCCAAGCTCATTTAAGCAAACTAGACAAACACTATTCTGCTTTTATCATTGATGGGAACACAATAAAAGTGTCCAGTGAAGTCAAAACGCTTGGGGTCTATCTAGATTCCACTCTATCACTAAAAAACAAGTTAATACCACAGCCTCATCCACAGACAACACCAATAAATGTATAAATACCTGAAAACCATTATCTACCAACAGTTGCATCACACTAGCTAGAGCTGTGATCCTCTCGAAGTTAGACTACTGTAATATTCTATTCCTTGGATCCTCCGTACGGAACCTGAACAAACTTAAAGTTCTTCAGACCAATGCTTTAAGATCAGCGTTAAATATCCCTTGATCCGGCCACATTTCCTCCTTCAGGAGAGATGCACTTTGGTTACCCATACATGATAGAATCACACTCAGCTCGCTTGTCATCACTCACAAGTGTCTCCCTAACACGGCCCCAAAATACCTGACAGACACATTTTCCAGACAAAAGTCAAATGAACCCACCAGATCCAACTACCTCAACCAACTCATCATCGCTAAATACAATCTAAAAATGGCAGGAGGCTCCAGTTTCCCCGTGCTAGCAGCCAAATGCTGGAACTCCCTCCCTCCAGACATCAGAGCTGAACATTCTTTTTGGTCTTTCAGAGCCAAGACAAAATCCTGGCTTCTAGCCCAAGCATAGCTATCTCTCTTATTACTCTACCTAAGTTATCTACTCGCATAGATACACTGTGTACCCTGTTCAGCGATTGTACCACTGAGTTTGTATCAAACTTATACTTACTGTAAATATGATTTATAATGAATCTTGTATATCTGTAAACATTTTGATTTTATAACGTGTATGTTGCTCTGTTTATATGTTTTCTCTGGTGAATACTGTATGTATGATTGTTTTTGTTGTACCACTGTATCCTTGTAAAATAAGTTTTCTTGCCTGCAAGGTGATCTGTAACCCACCATGTACCCAAGCATATGCGTCCAGATATCCTTGAGTTAGGTGTGCTTTATAAGTAATAAACTAAACTAAACTAAACAGATTGAATCCTGGGCCCCACCTTCCACCGTTGTATCTAGTTCATTGTCCCTCTCTTTTGAAGTTTTAGATGGAGGGGAAAGGCCATTCTTTTCCGAAGTCTTTTTTGGTAGCACATCTAGGTTCTGGGAGAGAGGAACTACTGTGATTGTTCTTAAGTTTCTGATTAAGTTTCGGGAGCCTCCACCTCTAGACTCTTTTGTTGAGATTATGTTTTTTTTTTTTTTTTAACTGCAGACCTTGGTCCTTCATGTTCTTGGGTGCTTTCTGGGGCTTCTGCGTTTCTTTCACAAAGACTGGGAAGCTATCAGCGTTTCAGCGAAGTTCTGAAGGGACCGCCCAAATGGAATTTCTGTTCGCATCGGTCTATTCCAAGGGACCCTGCCCTCTGCCGGAGTAGAGGGTTCCACAGAGATTGCAGGTAGAAGCCCCAGTTTCTCTTTCTCTGTACCACTTGTAGAGGGTCTCTGGACCTCTTCTCTATTTAATCCCATATGTAGTGGCTATTATCGTTACTTCCGGGATCGTCGTAGTGGTGGAAATAGGGATTACTTGCTTATTTCGAACATCGGGCTTTAGTTGATGGTACATAGAGTTGGCAGGTCCCATGTCATCTTGGCTTTTAAATAGAGAAATAGTTTCCCTGAAACACAGCAGAAGGGACTTTTTATCTTCACGGGCATCTTCTATTAAGTCAATTAAGGTCTTGAAAATGGCCCCTTCTGACTCTCTTTCTTTTAATCTTTTTTCTCTGCAGGCTTTGGTGTGTTTTTCTATAAAGACCAGCTTTGTTTGCATCAGTGCTAACAATATAGATTTTTCCTTATAGTTGTCACTTAAGTTCTCATATAGCTTCAGAAATGGTGACAAGGCTATTGTGACCATCGACCCAATTGATGCTTGTAGTTGCGCCCATTGGTCTTCCCAGTGCATTGAGTATTATTCACATGGGGGTTCTGGCAAGTCTGTGGATTACAGCTAGATTTGTTTTTCCCCCTCCTCATTGTGGTGGTCGTTAAGTAATGGAGATGGACTCGCCGAGTGACTCATCTCCTGAATCCGTCTCATTTGAGTCCTCCGTTGAGTCTGTGATCTCATCTTTATGCGCAATCTTTTGATTTCTGCTTATAAATGGCCTCTTAGTGGTTTTGCCCTTAAGCTTCAGAGAAGGTTTCTCCTGTAAGCTATTCATATGGATGATTTTAAGTTTTTTTGCGGGTGCACTTAAGCCCAAAGGGTGGTTCTCTTCTAGTACCCATCTGTACCTTTTTCACCCCTGTTAGGAATGATCGCAGGAATTTGGGGCCTTTTTATTAGAGGGTTGATGGCTTCTGATGATTGCTTCTCCTGGGGGTCTTCACCAGTGCTGTCATTACCAGCCGCCACATTTCCTGGCACTTCTAGGTCACAGACCGAAACCTGCGGTGAAGCCATTTGCGCCAAACCCCCCTGTTTGTTTCAGTGTGACATGCCCCTTCGTAGTGTTCCTAAATTCTGCTGTTGCACCTGTTGTAACTGTTTCGGTGACTGACAAAAGTTAATTTGGGATTTCCAACCGACAGGGAGAATTCAGGGCGTCTGCTTCTTCTGGTGTTATTTTGGGGTCCAACTTCTCGATCCCAGATGGATGGAAATCCTTAGTCAATTTTTGCGTCTCATTCAATGACTCGTTCAGTGGCATAGGACTAGAAGTGGCTTTGTTCATCGAGTCCAAGTCTGCATGGCTTTCCCCTCCAGCATCCTCTAAAGCTTGTAGGTTCTGGGCTGGCTGGGAAGCAGCGTGTGTTTTGGCATTGAAGTGTCATCTTATGGTTTTGTTATCTGATAGAGATTTACTTCTGAGCTTCTGAATGGAGGGACAGCTTCTATTTCCTCTTTGAGCCTCTGTTTCCTTGAACGGAGGAGGGCGGAGCTTAGCCATTGTCATGGAGATGGTTACGGGCTGAGAGGAAGACTGGATGGCGGCTTCACCCGCGATTTCGGGTCATTCGTAGATGGCACATCCGACTTCTCCTCCTTCGTGAGGTGTTCCTTCAAATTCCTGCAGGTGGTTGAAGGATTCGTTATCCGCCGGATTTATATTGAAGTCCAATGAGTCTCTTTCGGGACTTTGAGTGGGCAGAACTTCCACTTGCAGCGAGCCCGTACCCTGTGCGGTGAGTTCTGCTCACTTGATGTCATTGACGTCCTTGGCGTTAATGCTGCCGTTAATGCTGCCGTTAATGCTGCCATTGAAGTGTGGGTGGCACTGCGGGCTCCTTTCCCTCACCACCCTCGGCAGTCTGCAGTAGAGGGCACCCCCCAGGGTCCTCTATCCCGGTCGCTTGATCGGGTGTAGGCACTGTCCATGAGGGAGAGGGTGAGGGAGAGGGAAGAGAAAGTGGAAGGGAGCCTGGAGAACCAGGGGCACTAAGAGGGGCACTAGGAGGCTTGGTTTTATGCGGGGGCACCAATGATAAACCCGCATCCAAACTCACAGTGACCCCTCCCCCTCCCAGGCCCTTACCTCCATGCTGCAGCTTCACTTGGCTGCGAGGTCCTGACTGAGCACCTGAAGCCAATGTTGGAAAGAACTCCTGCGTTGTTACTGCAGCCATGAAAAAGCGAGTCGCAGGAGGAGGGGTCCTGGGCCTTGCCACAGCTGGGCAGCCCGGGAACACAGTAACACACTCCTCACACACTCGCTCCGCTTTGCTTGAAGCAGGAGGTTTTTAAGTAGTGGGAACCTCCTTCAAAGTAAACACAGTGAAAAGACTGGTAGCTAGCAGCAGGTCCACATGGTAACGCATGGTAACACACTCCTCCCGCACTCGCCAGATGTAATAGTATGTGTGCCAAGAGCTTTCATAAGGACCACTTTATTGACAGGCTCTGAGATAGTGTTCACCTCAAAACGATTTTCACACTGACAGGGTCCGGACTCCTTTGGAAACACAGTCAATGGGCTCAACTCAATTTTTGAAAGATGTGGGGCAGGTTTGTATTGAATGATCATTTTCCATTGTGTGTCTTGTTTGACGTCTTGTGACCGAACAGCTCTGATGACAACAGTGTTTGTTAATAAGGCCGGGCTATTAATAAGGCCGGACACCGGATTGGGTAGAGAGAGGTAAAACTGGGCATAGCCAATGAGGTTGTTGCTAGTCAACTACGAATCTAATGCCTGGAATAACTAATACAGACAAGTTAGATAGATACATTAAAGTAATGGAAATAGTTAAAAACACAGTGATAGGAAAGTATGGTGGAGTTGGAAGGGGTAGACTTACCAGCATCGTATCAAATCGTATTAGTAGCTACGACAGGCAAATACAGATAGCAAAGAAGGGAAAAAGGCACGTTATTAAACATATTGTAAGTCAACACACAGAAGTTAACAAGAAGCAATACACTGCTGCCCTGATAATTGCCATTAAGGACAGTAAAAGACAGTACCAAATATGGGTACGAAAATACTTAAAACAAAAACAGAGAGAGAAATAGATGGAAATCAAATCACTCACTTGGAATGGCAATAGGACCTTCTTTTGAAAATTGCTTAAAGACTCAAATAGTAGCAGCCCTTTGATAGGTGGTGATAGGTGGTGTGACAAGCGTGCCCTGGGAGCTGCATATTGCTAATACTCTGGGGAAAACCCGAGGGTGATATGCCTGCAACGGCAAACTGTGATGTGAGATGGGAAAGTATATTTACTGTTATTGGTCTAACTAAGATTATTAAGACATTAAACCAATCATGTGTGGCTGGGCCAGATGGCTCATGCAACACACTTATCAGGATGAACCCCGTTCTGTGGACCAAAGTGTTATACAACTTTTTCCAATGCATACGCAAGATTAATAACATACCTAATACCTGGACCGATAGTAACATAGTGCCTATATATAAAAAAAAAGGCTGTCGGATCTCCCCAATAACTATAGGATGCTTGCTATGTTAGACATACCGTCTACAATCTTTGCAAAAATACTACTTGCTGAGTTGAATGTATAGATCAAAAACAATAGCATTGTACCCATGATACAAACGAGATTTAGGGGAGGAATGTCTACATTGCATAACCTAATTATATTAACATCTCTTATAGAATACACATTGTACATGCAGTCTGGGAACGTGTACGCAACTTTTATCGATTTCTCGGCTGCATTCAACACGATAATTAGGGAACGCCTCTGGAGAAAATGTAGGGATTTGGGAATCCAACCAGGTTTACTATGAATGATTATCAAGCTCCATGTTAGCACAATGATAAAAGTTAGGCTTGGTGACTGGTCACACAACTAATTGGATGCCAACTTGCCAAGGGGTTAAGCAAGAGTGCATCTTGGCCCCCACATTACTTAATTTGTATCTTCTTGATTTGGAAAAAGGGCATTTATCCCATAAGATACAGAAGTATTGGCGTATCTTGGTTGGGGTACGCCAACAATATAGTGCTCGTGGGATATACACAGAAAGGCCTACAAAAATAAATTAAATGCCCTGGGTATATATGCCTCCACTAATAGCCTGCAGGTTAATGTGGGCAAGACAAAAGTTATCACATTTGCTCAGAGTGCACAAGCAAAGAAAAATATCTACTTATGGATGCTCAGTGGTAGTAAAGTGGAGGAAGTTAATGGATACAAATATTTGGTGATAATTGTTTATGCACATTTGACATCGAAGGCCCATTGGCAACTCATTCATAAAGATGGGGGTGCTGAGTAAGTACATTGGTAACAATGGTGACTGTACTATCCAACAATACTCAGCATTTACCTGGCCAAAATTAGACCACTATTGCTGTATGGGGTAGAGGTATGAGGGTCACATTTGTGAAAAGGCTCGTGATTTTGAAAGGAAGCTTGGTGAATGAAATGATGAAATTATATTTTATTTATATCGCGCTGGTACACAAGTGTTGCAGACAAAAAGGGAGGGGAACAAGAGAGAGAAAAAAAGAAAAAACAGAAAAAACAGCGATCTAACTAGGCCCAGTGACATTTAAGAAAGCGCAAGTGCAAGGGAAAGGAAAATGGGGGAAAAGTGCAAGGAAAGGGGGGGAAGTGGAAACTACGAAGCAAAGGAGAGAACATAAATACATATTAAATAGAATAAATAATAAATAAGGGCTTTAAACCATGGTAGTGCAGCCAGCAAGTGGCAGGTGAAAGTTAGTCAGAAAGGTATATCTGATAAGTGCACAAGAAACGTGGGAGGGGGACTGTATGGGTACAGATACAGAACCCTAGTGCAGATGGTGGCCTGGAGGCAGTGCAGAGGGTGGCAGGGTGAGCAGGTATTGGGGCCCGAAAGAACAGAGGGTGGACAGGTGCCCAATGCCATGAGAAGAAACAGATCAACAGGGGATAAGGGGGGCAAAGGCAGAGGCAAAGAGGAAGGTCTTGAGAAGTTTCCGGAACCGAAAATGTTTTCCCTCAAGTTTCAAGGTGGCCGGGAGGCTGTTCCAAAGGGAGGCACCAGCTGGAAAAAGGGATCTACCCCCAGCTCGTTTTTTTGCAAAACGACTAACCTTGAGGGAGTTAGAAGTAGAGGAGCGAAGGGCTTGAGAGGGGAGGTATTTACGGAGGGATAGTTGAAGGTATTTTGAACCCAGGTCCCAGAAAGCCTTGTGGACAATGCAGAGGGTTTTAAATGTAATTCTTGCATCCACTGGGAGCCAATGAAGGGATTTCAAGGATGGAGAGATATGATCCCAGGGCTTGAGGCCAAGGACAAGTCTTGCAGTGATGTTCTGGATTAGTTGTAGAGGGTGGAGAGTGGAGGCAGGTAGATTTAGAAAGAGGCTGTTACAGTAATCCAGTCTGGAAAGAACCAGAGCTTGGGAGGCAGTGAGCTTTTGAGGGAAGGAGAGGAAAGGCAGAGTACCTCTAAGGAGGTGAAGTAAAAAGTTAGATTCATCAGAAATGTGTACGGAGAAGGAAAGTGTAGAGTCAAAGAAAACCCCAAGGTTCTTAACCGTGCAAGTGGGGGTGGGAGGAGGGCCAAGGGAGGCCAGCCAGAGAGTGAGAGGAGAGGAAAGGATGGAGATGGTGTACCAATAAGGAGGATCTCAGTCTTGTTGGCATTTAGACATAGATCATTGGCGGCACACCAATTTTGAATGGCGATTACACAATCAGAGATGAGGGAAGGAAAGGAGAAGGCTGAAGGAAGCCTGAAAATGAGTTGGGTGTCGTCAGCATAGCACTGGAAAGTTGAGCAGAACATTGAGATGCAGTAAGCAAGAGTTGCCAGGTATTGGTTGAATAGCCAGGACGAGAGGATAGACCCTTGGGGGTCACCACATGTGGAGAGGGAGATAGAAGGTAGGAAGGACCAAAGTTGTACCTGGGAGGATCGATCAGAGAGAAAAGAGGTCAGCCAGGCCAGAGCCTGATCAGTGATCAGTAAACATAATGTTGCATTTGCCAAAATGCCTACCTATCGAATGTGTGTATCTTGAGTGTAATCTGTTGAGTATTTATATGCAGATGTCTATAAAACTATCATTATCAGCCAAGAGAATATTCAACTTGAACGTTTAAGCACTTTTATAAATGGTATACATGCCTTTTATTAATAGAAATAGGTAATTGGGTAATAGCTGTATCGAATGGATAAAAACTCTACACTATGGATGACTGTTGCTGAAATTGAGATGTGAACTATGTTGTATGCGAAGGTCAAATATAAACAAAGAAATATTTCTAAATAATTAATAGAGAACAGCTATTAGAGAAACTGGCAACTAAGAAAAATAGTAAAGAAAATATTGCCCATTGGTTGGTACAAACTGAGTTGCCAGGGTATTTACCCACATATACGGAGGCAGGTATTGTGCGGCATTACATGAAGATTAAACGTAATGCCATGCCCACTTATGAAATTGAGGCCTGGACTGGAATACCTCGACATGAACGGCTCTGTAGGCTATACGAAAGTAATGCAATAGAAAGTACCAAACATCTACTTACAGAATGTGAGAGCCTGGAGCTGTTTCGGGAACATTTTTTGATTAAATATAGAAATTATATACATGGAATCAATATCATGGATGTATGGAATGGATTTATGAATGGGGATGATCTTAAACGTATGTATTATGGTGTGAAATATTACTGCAAATTATTTGGGATTTTAGACGAATTGGCAGAATCAAATGAGAATAATGTGAAGTAACATGTTTTCTTAACATTTTTGATGTGGATTTTATTAATTAATTGAAATTTGCTGCGAAGATTGTGATTGGAAATTATTTGCAATAATTGTATGAAGTCATTACTTGCTTATATGTACAATACAAAAATAACAATTGTGCAGTTAACAAGAAAATTGTATTAGGTTATTGAACAACAACCTTCTCCTGTCCCATCCAGTCATTTTTGAAACAATATATAGCACTGCTATTATCAGGTTTACAATTGGTAAAAGGGGTCACTATGAGTTTCTCCATATCCTGCCGGTAATTTCATCGAGATACCGGGAAACTGCCCATACTGTCTCTGCCACCCGATAACTTGGTATTACCTGGATATTATGGGTGGTAGAGACAGTGGAAAGTTCCCATTCCATAGAGTCCCATGGTATTCCATGGGATGGAATTGATGGAATCACTGGTACCGGTAGTACCAGTGCCAGTGATTCTGGCATTTTTTTTCTGGTAAGGGCCTAAATTACCAGCAGGTCAGGCCTGCCAGTAGATCACTACCCCCACTAGCAATCTTCTACTTCCCCGTTCTGAAAACAATTACCAGCATTTTTTCCAGACCGGGAAGTCATAATGACCCCAAAATGATATATTCACCCTGTCTATAAGCACTGCTTATTTATGTTAATAAAAAAGGTAAGCCCCCCCAGCCAAGGAGAAATAGCTGGTAAGATAGCTGAATGGGTAAAGTGCTCATTTTGGGGATCTAGCTGTGTCCTGCGGTCACGAGGTTGAAATCTAGTAGGGTCTACTCAATGATATATGCCACTGACCATATACCTCAGACATGTATGCATGATGGTATATATGTTCAGCAGCATATAAGGACAACACCTTTGAGTCAGCCTCTTGGTCCTCCTATTGATGATTCATGTATGAATAGAAACTCTTTGAGGAGTCATGGGTTCCATTTCAAATTGTTATAAACTCTTGGATTCAAATCTTATGGATTGTGCATCTACAAATTTGACATTACGATGAAAGTATTTCTGTGGTAAAAAGGATAAATAAGGAGTTATTATGTGGAGTCGGGGTTTTGTGGCAGTTAGCTATTCCTCACACTTTATCTGAGAACAGGTGTATGAGCCATTAACTGAAATTTACTAGCATCAATGGACATTTGAGAATGCACTTGGCATTTGAAAGAAGGAACTGAATATATAACGCTGTAACGTACATATTTTGACTGGAAAGGCTACAACAGGCATGAGATGGCAGTATCCTAAAACAGAAGCTACAGTCGACATGCTGTACTATGACAGTACCTGCAAATGCGGTGCTTTTCATCGTATATGATTACTAGACCTGACATGTCCAGCTAGAATAGTTATACATTGGCAGTAAATGCCAATATAAGTCTGTAGTGGCATATGCATGCCATGGCCTCTGCCCTATGTTTGCATCTACTCGGTCTACTCTTTTTACATACATTGCAGAAAGCTTGGGAGTGGTTTCGCATCTACAAATACAGCCAACTTCATAATGAAAGATATACGCACAATGTAGAAAGTTTGGAAAAATACCAAGGTAACATATGTTTTTCATAAAGCAGATGGTGACTGTGTATATTAATGTTACTAAAGTGGTAATACAATATAGCGAGAAGAGTTACAGGATTGCACATTTTTTTGTTCTCAGTTGTTAAAACGCCACGAAGCATCTCTGATCAAACAGTGTGAGAAATTACTCTAAGGAATACAGAATGTATAGCACTTGTGCTAGGACCATTACTTGATAGGTCTGATTTAATAGGTATTGTGTTGATTTCTACTGTTGAGAATTGTAATATTTACATCAATGATAAAAGGGGTATTTATAACCTCGTGTATGTTACTATTTTTCGAGCCAGCCCTGAAGAAGGACTTCCGAGTCCGAAATGCATCAGCAAGGGCCTCTGCTGACTACCATTGAATACAAATAATTGGATTACTCAGAGCTTTCAGACAATCTAAAGATCATTGAACTTTTATATATTTTTTTGAAAGAAATACATAACCACTGAACGTTTACGTTTCAATTGAAGTAGTACTTGCTACACACCGGCATCTCCATGCTCAGTGAGAGTTTCACAGAGCACCCCTTGCCCGTTACTTCATATGATGTCATCAGGGTCAAATGTCATATGACATACCTACCTGTGATGTCATCAGGTGTGTGATGTCACTTCTGCTACCGGTGGCATTTTGTGAATTGGCGCCCGAGGTCATCAGAAGAAGAGTTTTGCCATACTGGCTCATTTGCTTTACCAAAAGCTTTGCGCTTGCCTCGGCTAGGTGCTTGACGATTGCAAGTCATAAGAAAGTAATTTTTAAGTTACAGAAGATCCAGAATCACGTCCACATAATCTTCAACCTAAGAATTTGACCTTGCTGCCGTGCCAGCAGATGGTGATGGGTTTTTTGGTGTCTACTGGTCTTCAACCTTTAACTCCAGCCTATAAAAACGTCTGGTTTATCCTGGTGTCAGCAAGTAGAGATCTCCGTACTACCAGAGCTGTTAAAGCTGAAGTGGTTTGGCATTACAAGGCTGGCATCAGTGGCAAATTGCTAATCCCACTTCGTCTAAGCATTGACATGTCTTTTTCATTTCCGTCTCTATGCAATCTTTCATATGTTCAAGAGGGGGCAGTATTAAACACCTGTTTGATCAAAAGTAGGCTTGCTTGTCTGCCTGCTTCTGTGTTTTCAGTTTAATTGGTTCTCTTATCCTTTGCTGTTTGTATTTCTAATACTAGTCTTATTTTTGTGCTGTATTTTGAGTTTAGTTTTTATAGATGAAAGCATATAACATTCGAGGGCGTGTTTCATTTGTTGCTGTCAAATATTCTGTTTACAGCGCATGCCATTTTTGCTGCACTTGCTGCACTTGGCACTATGGGGGTAATTCATAGATTTCAGCGCAGAGGCAGAGCACGCGAGCAGCGCAGAGAGGGAGCGTGCGGCAGCGTGCGCCAGCCGTGTGCGCTAAACAGCATTCTGGCGCCCCGTGTATTCATGGAATTTCTAAGCCATTTTCAGCGATGGCACAGCGAACATCCCACAGCGCAAGTTACGCCCCCAAGAACGCCCCTTGCGCAAGGATAAGCCATTGAAATCCCCAATGCAGCACAAAGGGCTGCGCTATCCCTGGACCAGCTTACAGGGCCGCTGCACTGTAATCTCGTGAAAATACTATGTGTATCCCGCTCACGGCAGCCAAAATGCGTGAAAATGTACTCGCGCACCCCTCAGAATACATGTACCCCGTTCGCGCCAGGTAAATTGCATAGAAAAATTTACCCTCTGTGGTGTGGGCTGCCTGTGGGGCATGCCCAGGGTGGATGGCCTGCCTGCGTGTTTTGTCGCGTGGCCAGCTTGATACGGAGTGAATTGGCACGTGAAAAAATAGCACGTCACTGTCTAATTCGAGGAAAGGGCCTTCGTGCGTAAGCGCGTCTGTGACATAAAGCATGCGGGTGTTTCCCTCCACACGGGTGCATGTTGATTGTACACATGCAAAAACTGCACATCCGGGTGTCACTGCGTGTAATTGGAGGAATGGCCCTTAGCGCATACACGCGTAAGTGATGTCGCACATGTGGGCTGGTTTGAAAGGTTTGCGTTCCTGTACATGCTTTTTGTGGAGAGCGAGCGGGTGATTCTTGTACTTCTTGTCGGTTCACACGCGATTACTTCACAACGGTTCCAGTTCGTACTCCTTCTATTCTCAGACAGCGTTCAATTCTTCCTTTGCCGGGGGTGTTGCCAACGTGCACACGCACGTCTTTTTCATGTTCTTTTTCCAGGCAGACGGTGAGTCGCGCACGTATTTTTCAACTGTGGTTGCCCCTGTGTGTCTCGTTCCCATTCAGAGGTCATTGTAGCCTGCGTGTACCATGCATACACTTATTTTTGTGTTTCTGGGTGCCACAGCGTACTGCGGGTTCTTCATTCCACGCACGTGGGCTACCAGGGGTCGCGTGCACATTAAATTTTGTTTTTGGTGTGCCTGAGCGTTGCGTGTCCCGTCATCTTCCCCCAGGGGTCACAGACAGCCTTGCTAGAGCACTAGGGTATGTATTCCATCTAGTGCCCTGCCCCTTTCACCCCAATTGCCCAGGACAATTGTTTACTGCACCTCCCATTCGCACAAGAACATCAGTGCCATGGTTGGGAGGCAACCAAGTGGTAAGGGAGGCAAAGGTGGCCGACCTACAAGAGGTGTCCGTGGTAGGGGACGTGGCCAGGATGTGCAGGGTGGCCCAGGAGGCCAGTGTGTGGAGGACCAATCAGGGACACCTATGCCCCCCCTAATGGGATGGGGAGATGCAGCTGACACCATCCCAGCTCAGGCCTTGTTAACCCGGCCTATATTGTTGACTGAACCAGCACAGGATGACTCACAGGCCGACTTCCGTGTCACCAAGTTAAAGCCACGTGTGGCGGTGAAAGTTGCTGTAACCAGGCTACATGGATCTGGGGCAGCAATGTCATCTGCTGCCCCAAGGAGCCAAGGTGAGGAGGCTGCAGGGGCAGCTGCAGCTCAATCCACCCCAGCTCCAAGTCACCCACCTGGGACAGTGTTGGTCCAAGACCATCACACCAAGGTTGGTCCTGCCAACATCACCCATCAGCCAATGCCTGCAGCAAGACCTTTGGTCATCGTGCCTTTGGCTACTTCCAGTGCCCAGTCCACCTGCGCTTCAGCCCCTACGGACCAGAGTGGCGTAAACCACTCAGGGTCTGCACCACCTCTCAAGAGGAATAAGGGTGCTCTTGCGGTACAGGCTGGAACCCCAGACACGGCTCCCCCCTCCGAACGTCAAGGAAGCAGAGTTTCAATGATGTTGAACTAGACGCACTTGTGGGCTACGTGTCGGCCCATCCTGCGAAATGCTGGTGACTGCAGGGTGCAAGACTACGACTGCTTAACGTAGGGCCCACTGGCAGTGTATCGCGGACCAGATTAGTTTGCTTGCATTTGTGTGGCGCACAGCTGATGATTGCTGTAAGCGGTGGAATGACCTCAAACGCAGAGATTCCAATCATGCCTCTACTCTGGTGACTGGCAGTGGGTCTCCACCAGAGGAGGAAGTACTCACAGAACATGAGTCTATCACTGGAGGCTTCATCACAGAGGATCAGATCCAAGGTGTGCGAGACCTACCAGATCTTGAGGCAATGTCCGGTGAGTGGCCATGCATGTGTGTGCAAACCATGTGTATGTTGCTGATTGAGTGCCAGGTGAGGCTGTGTAGTCATGACTGCTATGGGTCACCCATGTGGTGCCTCCAAACCATCCCCTGGCCTTGGGTTTGGGTTTTACAGTATCCCTTCTGACCGCAGTTAACAATTTCCACCTGATTACTGCACTTGCCCTTCAACTGCCATCATGCCACAACATTGTTCATACTGTTTTCCTGTTCATTCTGCCTGATTGATGGAATCCTTTGCATGTTTAACACACATTTGTGTGCCGTTGTGCCCCAAATTTAAAATACTTCAGACATAGATTACACCCCACAATGCCCCACATCTCATTACTTATTATGGGAATGATTTCATCAATCAGGCTGAATAAGTATTATGCACCTACACATGCCCTGCACACAATCACTTCGGAGCCCTGTTTGAATGTTCAACATGACAATTGTCTTCTGTCATGTCCAAGTGACCAACCATTGATGTATTCATGTGCCTCCCATCACTGCATTAGTGAACACTGGCTTTGTTGCAGCATGTGGCACATGCGTGTTTTGTCACACTCTTTTGCATGTTCTATTTCATGATGTCCATCTCACATGGATGGGTGACAGTACTGATTTGCTACCATCTGGGTGTCCTTGTCAAATCTGCCATGGCTATTCTACGTGCCATCTGTGTGCTGGCATGTGTCATGTATGTGGATTGTCCATGCCACTCACAGGCTGATGTGTGATGAATGTGCTATGCAGCATGAAGCACATGTGTTGCTTTACCATCTTGGAGTCCTCAGTGTCTGCTTTTTGGCTCCCCTTCCACTTCATTGCCAGTGCATGCATGCCAGAGTTATTGTCAAGTGTGACATGTGTCATTTATGTATTCGATGTCTACCTCGTCATGCCTATGTGTGTGGGCTATGCTGCTCATGCCTGTTTTCATTACATTTCTTTTATGTTTTTGCAGGTGATGAGGCACTAGATACTGTTGAGGAGGAGGACATGGTGCAGAGGCAGGAGTACTCACAGCCACAACCAGGCACCAGTGGAGGACGTGGGGTGGTGGTGGGTGAAAATCCATTACTTCTACAGACCATCCTGTCCACGGGTGTCTCTGGGGACACCTCCGGAGACCTCTATGAATCAGGTGCTGAATCTGACATTGAGACATATGTCC
Organism: Ambystoma mexicanum; assembly: GCF_040938575.1. Lineage (NCBI taxonomy): Eukaryota > Metazoa > Chordata > Amphibia > Caudata > Ambystomatidae > Ambystoma > Ambystoma mexicanum. Next base: position 891,222,472 of record NC_090941.1, read on the forward strand.
CGTCGCAGGTGAGTGTTTCTGGCAGGGATGCTGTTCTGTCCAACCCACCTGAACTGGGGTAGACCCCTCTATGGGTCATTCAGTGTTGGAAAGTCCACCTGTGGTGGTTACGGATGCAGGGTCACACTCCACAATATTTGCTCCTGTTCCTGGGCCAGCAGATCAAAGGAGGAATGCAGTCTTGCAGCCTCAGGCAGTGCCAGAACAGCAAGGTGCATATCACCTTGCCCAAAACAGGTGTGGTGCCCGCCAACACGGTGGCCGTGCATCACCAGGCAATACTGTGTGGGAGAACTCCATGTACACTATTGCAGCACAACAGGGGGCATTGTGTGAGATGATGGCTCAGGCCGTGGATAGGGTGGCCACTTCCATTCTCCCCCCTGAAAGGCCTGTGGCGCTCCAGCAGCAGGCAACAGAGTCCATGTGCCACTCACATAGGGAGGACATGTTGGCATCCAACAGGGACCGACGGGCTGGACTGGACACTCTGCGCACAGCCATATCTGCAGAGTCACTGGCCCACAGGGATGCCCTGAGGTTAGAACACAGTTCCCTCAGAGATACTCTGGGTGCACTTGAGGTGTCCCAGAGTACAAGGTCAGAACAGCAGCTGGAGCAGCTAACACGCACGCTCTCAGCTGAGCTCAAAGCAACCCATGAGGAGATCCAGGCATCACGCGAGGCCTTGCAGGCAGAAATGCATGCTACCCGTGAGGTGCTCCGTACCATCATCCTGCAGAACCAAACCTTTCAGACCCGCAAGCTTGCTGCCACAGAGGAGCATGCCAGGGATTTGCGTGGTCTGCCTTTCATATCACGCGCACCTTCTGATGTACCACCAGAGGGTGATGACAGCGACGGCAGTTCTCCCACTGTAGGGTAGCCATGCAGGCCATGAGCCCATGGAGTGTTTTTTTTTTCTCAACATCCATGCATGTGGGTGTTGGGGTGCACCCTGAACCTCCTCCCTCCTGGGTGCCCCCCCAGTCCACAAATGGCCATTTTTGATTTTTAGCTTTATTTTTGTTTTTCTTTTGTTTTTTTTCATATTTCATTCCGAATTGCAAAATAGAATTAGTATCTAATTCATTTGTTATCTTTATTTCATCTTCTTTTTTCTATTTATTATTTTAATTTTATTTTAATTTTTAATTTGTTATTTTAATTTACATACATTTATTGTTATTTGATTTGTATTCTGATTTTTACTTTATTATTTAATTCATTTGGTTTACTTTATATTTACTTTTTATTTTTCTTTATTTAATTTGCATTTACTTTTTTGTTCATAACCATTTTCTTTCAGATTGTGAATTCATGTTACAGTGTGTTGTTTTGTGTGGCTCCCGTAAGCATCCACTGTGTATTCCAGCTGGGCACATGCAGGCTTGTCCTGTCTTTGGGTTAGAAACTTGGGTTCCTGACACACACACCCCTCCTGCTTCCCCTTTCTATGGGCTCGCAAAGGGTGTGACCAAGTAACAGTAACTTACACAGAGGCATTGGACTCCCATAAGTTGTGTGGGCAGTCTGTGGTCCAAACTGTGTATACATCCCTAGTGGGGAATGTTGTTCATTTCTCCACTGCATGGTGGATTTGTATATGGTTTTACATACAGGACTTTTTTTTATATATACATGTAGCTTCTTCATGTCTTAACGAGCCCGTCTCCATTGCAGATGCAGTTAATGTTGTATGCAGTACACTGCCACATTTGCCTACCAGCAAAACACACTGCAGTTGGAAGGGGTCGATGTGCTGCCTTTGTCAGGTTGTGAAACTTGCACTACTTTCATTTTTTACTGTCATATGTTGCCACTGTTGGATCCTGTACTGATGTTTTGTCTTGCTGCTAAGTATTTGTTCATGTGTGCTGTTTTCTTTTCATTAGTGAGAGGCAATTGTCTCTGGCCTGTTTCCATTTGGGACGGTGCACTTTGTGACACTTTTGTCATGTGATGTGCATTCATTTGGTTGCTTTCACATCGCATGCCATGCTATGGTGTGTTGGGTAGCTGAGATGGGGTTAGGGAGGGGTTGGGTGACATGCCAATATTTGGTTGTAGTATTTTGCAAGGGAGTAGTCCTTCATGCTGCATGAATGTGTGCCTTTTACTGACACAGCATTGGGTGTGTTTAAGTAGCTAGGGATGCACACAATGTAGAACTTCCAGGTAAACAATCTCAGGGTGGTATGGCTGTGACAGTTGAGTGTCCCTTTTGTCATCATCATAAATTGTCAGCTGGTATGTGCCAGGCCTGTGTGCACTCCGCAGGGGTGGGATTTTAGGTGAAGAAATTTGCCACAAGCTAGGTAGGGGCTGCCTCACCATGTGCCCTTTCACCTCCCATGCGCAGCGGACGTGAATGTAGTTGGGGATGTGGGGGCACCACCATGTCCACCGGCATGCCCCACCAGGTTGCAACATTGTGCAGGACACATGCTGCCATTATTATCCTGCACACTACTGGGAACACCCACCACCGCGGTCACGGGAGCGAAAATGTGATTTCAGCACTCCGAATGTGCGCTCCACTATGCCCTGGGTTGCAATATGGGCTGTGCTGTATCTTACCTCGGGTGGTGTGGTGGGGTTCCGTATTGGCATCATCATGTAGGTGCTCAGAGGGTAGGCACTGTCCCCTGGGGAGGGGATAATGGTTATCATTAGTGGGGTTTTCCCATTTCTCAGTGTCTGATATGCATGCATGTGCAGAGGCATTTATACTCACCAATTAGCCATGTGTCTCCATGCCTCCCAGCTTCCAGGTCCCGGTTTAGGGGTGAGATTCAGAATATGAAACTGTCATGGCTGGACCCCGGATAGTTGGCATATACTGAGGTGATGATTCCCTTGGCATCACATACAACCTGCATGTTGATGGAATGCCAGTGCTTGCAGTTTCGATAGATATGCTCAGTGGCCCTGGAAGGACGTAGAGCCACATGGGTGCAATCAATGGCACCTAGCACTTTGGGGAAATGTGCCACCCCATAAAGGTCCTGGACGACGCCCTGCCTGTCTGCAGGTGTTCTGGGCATATATATGTGCCTGTGGACTGAGGGGCGTGCAGTCATGCACGCCAACACCTGGTGTAGGCAGCGTGACTGCGTGGCCTGTGAGACACCCCCAACTATAGCACTTGTCTGCTGAAATGACCCAGTTGCCAAGAAGTTCAGTACATTTAGCACATTTTCCAAGGGGTTCAGTGTTTGGGAGCACAGGGTGGGTGATGTGAGGTCATCCTCCCACTCCCTGACCAATTCTAGGATTATTTGTCGTGGAAACCTGTACCTCCCATAGACCTGGTCATCAGGCTTCCCAAAAAGGCTAGTCCTGGGTAAAAAAATGCAGGCCTGGCTATCCTCCTCCTCCTGCGGTGTCCCACAACCAATGCTGCAAGGAACAGTATATTCATCATAGCGTATGAGCTTGTTTGTTGTTTGCGTGCACTTTTATGCTGCGCGGGGCCGCTTACGCCTGCTTCCTGCTGGCATACATGTTTCCAGATTAGCGCGTCTTTTTTGCCGCACGGGTTTCCCCTGTTCGATTCCATGAATACGTGTTGTTAGCATGCGTGTGGGCGTTGCGAGCATTTACCTCTGGTACTTCCCCCGTAACGCCCACATTTTCACGCGTTGTTCCCCATTCTGCATGTTACGCCCCGTGTTCTGCCCCATTTTCTTGTGTGCGCTACACGTTGTGCGTTTCGCTGTGCGCGTCACACACAGCGTTTAGTGACGTGTGTGCCCGTGTGTAGCACCCACGGATTTGGCACACATCCCAGGGTTTACACGCGCAGCGCATTCCATGAATCGACGAACTGCTGTGTGCACGGCTTTCGCACGCGTGCACTTTGATTTTCACGCTTGCGTTCCCCTTTTTGGCACACATTTATTCCATGAATGACCCAGTATATGTCAAACAGTAAAGCAGGCAGCAGCTAAGCAGCACCTCCAGCACTTCCGGCGCACTTCCCGGATGCGCGCGAGGTGGTGTATATTCATTAAGCATTTGTGTGTCGTCTTTTTACATTTAGTTTTTATAATGAAATGTAGTTGTCATTTTGTTTTGACTTTTGATTTTGTGAATGATTGAACGTGAGCTGTGGTGTATGTTTTTAGGGTTGAGACCTACTACATGCAACATGGTAGATTATAAAGTGTATGGTCAGGAGGTCTTTGAAACTTGTTTGAGATGTCATCTGATTATCGTATAAACTGATTGTATTTTAGATATAAAGTCACAACTGGAATAGTGGCTTTCTTTTTTTTAACCAATATTGTATGGCGAATGCATTCTGGCATGTTAATGGCTATTACGTGGTAGTGTATTTGTATGTATGTAGGTGCTGTATATAATGCAAAGCTAGCTATAAAGCAATGGATCAGTGTACAATAAAGGAAGTGGAACATAGAAAACCTTGTCATTCAAGCTCAACATGTATTGGTGGAGTGTTACTTGAAGTGCAAGAAGACTGTGTGATCGTCGGATCGTTCAGGAATTGCAGGAGGGAGCCAGCCTAATGTTAGTAGAAAGAATTGAGCAAAGCAGGACATTTTTTGTTTGTTTTTCTCTTCCAGTCTAAGGATATCCTTGCTCCTAGTGTTGCTTTGACCTAAAATGGTGATCTTTTTAGCTATGTATGATGGTATCTTGGGTATTATAGCTGTGTGTGTGGTGCAAGATGTCTAAAATGTGATGCAAGCTTGGCAGTGTAACCAGTGAAGTTCCTTGAGAGTGGGGGAAATGTGGTTGAATTTCATGCGATGAGGAAAACTGAGGCATGCTGACAGCTTTTAGAGGGGCCAGAGTAGTGAATATGACACTAGCCAGAAAGGCATTGCCCACATCCAGTGGGAGAGCACCAGAGCCTGGACAATGGATCTGAAATCTGAGGGAGGGTTAAAGGGATGGATGATATGTTTCTTTGTGTGTTCTTGGCAATGTGTGCTTGGAAGGAGTTGTGGCAATTGATGGTGAAGCTGCGGGACTTTGCACTAGGGGCGGGTTGGTGAGAGAAGTTGTTGAGATCCATCTGTTTTAGAACGTTTTGAACTTAGGTGCAAAACAGAGTGCATCCCTGAGGAGGATGCACTCTGTTTTGTTAGGGTTGAGATTCGGGTAGACACTTGAATGGTTTTCAACCCGTGTTGAATGGTGGAAAAACTGTGTTTCAATTGATGTTTCATTTGGTGAATGGCAATGAGACAGTTGATCCTCAGCTATAGTATACGAGGGGGAGGGGGTATAAACCGTTGGAAGGTGCGCTAAGGCCGTCCACTAGTGATTAGTGAGAAGCAGCAGTGGCAGCACTTTGAGGTATTCCCCTAACCTCTATCAATAAGGTATTTGTAAACAAATAGTGTGCTGTCAACTTGCGCTGCACCCAAAAATTAGATAGCATTTACAAAAGGTCATATCACGATTTGCTGGTACAATGTAATAGTGTAATTCATTCATAAAGTCGGTAACAGCCGGTGTTAGGGAGAATTCTCTGTTTAGGCTGAATTTCCTAACCTAGTGAGTCCCGCAGCAGCTTTGCTGGATTTCGGGAGTTTGTTTTTTTCCACCCTGCCAAGAGTGAGACTCTTTTCCTCCCACTCTTGGACATGTATGTGTGTAATTCCTTCGAATGTCAATGTGTTCTATGGGCTATGGGGTCTTTTACTCCATAGGGTCTCATATGTTTTTCTATGTGTGTTACACTGCACCCTACGTGCCGTAACACTGGGGCGTCCTAGCGGACCTCCACCATAGACTCCATACCCGGGGACTGACTACTGTCTCCCCGGGCATGTAAAGTCACCATTGGCTTTACTAGACCCAAATTTACCAACAGGACTAGTACAAACCATCTTATTGTGGACGTACTAGTAGGGGTAATTCGATTACTCCTGGACCTGTTACTCGAGAGGGCACTGTCCCGTCCCCCCTCGTCGAGTTTTGGCTGGTGGCAGTGGAAACTACTTGTTATGTTCGACCCCGAACATAACCCTATGGGATTCGTCCCATTGTTGGAGATTGATACTTTTTCTCGTTAATCTCTAACATGCCACCGGTCTACTTATCTTAAATAAGTTTATCGGATGGTATTTTCTGCCAAAACTCGGTTTGTAAAATGGCGCCTGTGTTCGTCTCTGTGACTCCTAAACCAAAGGTTGAGCCCTTTGTTCCACTTTTGGCGGGCTCTGTACAGAGACCCTCCAAAGTGGTGCCATTCTGTCTGGGTTACCACAGGGGTGTGGGAGGGGGTTTAGGCACCCTGGACCGAGTTGCCTTGCCAACCCCGGTCGCACTCTGGAGTGATTGGCCCAAGTGGTGAGCCTTCCCGCTCACCACTTAGCATGTGTTGATTGACAGCTAGGCTGAATGAATGGGGGTTTTCTGCATAAAAGCAGGGCTTTTGGGACTGGATCTTCAGAAGTCGCCACATGACCTAAGAATCCGACGAGGGTAATGCTGAGCCGACCTGCAACGACGACACCTCCGGTGGAGCACTGCTGAGCCAACTCACCACTTCCCGACGACAGAGGAGATCTCCCTGCCGGAGAGTCTCTTCCCCTGACTTGTGGGAACAACCAGTCCCCTTTGCTTTTTATTCGCCTCAGGACGCAGTGGTCGAATTGCCCGTGCAGAGCACCTCGGCAACCGGATAGCCACTACCCCTGTACCGCGACCAAAAGGTGGTGCCTTGTGATGGAGCACTCCGCGGCTGGTCTCTTCCCTGGTGGTGCACCGGACTTCACTTTTCTTCGACGACGAGAACCTCTCTACTCTTGGCAAAGACCCGACGTGCATCCACCACCAGGAACAACTGCCCCCTGCCGGAGCTGCCCTCCACAACAAGGTACCGTGTCCGCCTGGCTTCCCTTTCGATCGGATTGAGTGAGGTGTCTTAATCCTCTCCTTTCCGTTGGGTCGCCTCCAAGCTTTTCTCATTTATTGTTCTGAACCGGTTCAATCTGCCGATAATAATTTGCTACAAAGACTTGAATGCATCTCCGCTAGAGACTTTTTGGGACATCGCGCCTTGCCTCTCTCCGAGTGGGCCTGGCCTCTGAACTTTATGATCTATTGTGATTCTTGCCTTCTTGCCGTGCATTTTACCCGCGAAGTATTGAACTGCGTTGATTTCGTAACCTGCCTATCTTTTTCCCTCCCGTTCTAACTAATATTCGAGTGTCATCTAGGTTGAGGTATACACATCTGTCTGAAAATAAGTGGTACCGGTAGAACCTAGAGTTGTCGAGATATTGCTAGGGGGATTGATCGTTTTCTTTTTCGTAGAGTAATTGTGTTTGATTTGTTTGCCGTGATAGTGCCATAGTGTTTTTCATAGATGTTCTGTTATAAATAAATACCTTAATATCTTTACACTAAGCCTCGTTGCGTGTTTGCTTGTCTTGCTGTGAAGAATTGCCCTATTTTGTATACTCCACATACTGCTCAACTTTTCTTGAGAGAAGTCTGACTGCTCAGCCACAGCTACCAAGTGAATCTGTGTGGTGCAGACTGCTACCAAGTGTGTTCACCGCCAAACGCCTGTAGTCCTAAATCTTTTGCAGTGGTCCCAGAGGGAACTGCACAGGTTTCCGCCTAACACTGGTGTACAGCGGTGGGATTTGTATCAAGTATACAGTTTAGAGTGCTTTTCGACACTGTAGGATAACTAACCACAAAACTTTGCACAAAAAAGCAACTTTCAAAAAACATGTCTACGATGGAAACTTACAGTCAAGAGTCCTTGTCAGGTGAAAATACTGAGAGTCTGCGAGCTCTCTGTAGGCAAGCGAATCTTTCTGTAAGAGGCAAGAAGTTAGAACTAATCGAGAGATTGCTGGCGAACCAAAGTCTGGGTACTGGTTCAGAGGAACCAATCTCTCCAGCAACTGTAGATAACAGTGATGGTGTTGATCTGAATGGTAATTCTGATGATAGCGATGAAGAGGCTGACGAGGACGGCGAGGCTAACGAAACTGTCTCCCCGGCTCCTCTACCCGCCTTACCAGCTGTGCCTACGGGACCCATACCAGGTCCCACAAGTAACCCTGCTTATTTTGAACTTGAAAAAATGAAGCTCGAACTAGAATACAAACAGTTCTTGGCTCAATCTGAACGAAACCAAGAGCTCGAGTTCAGACGGATGAATGCCCAGGCTGAGCAGAAGCAAGCTGAGTTAAGACTCAGGGAAATAGAACTTAATCACAAGTTCGAGATGAAAAAGTTGTCTATGGAAAATGCTTCTCTCTCCTCTGGTTCCTCTAGGAGCTCCAGTCCCAAAAGACCCCGGATGCCGAAGGAATTAGTGGGTATGTATGAACCGAGATTGGATGTGTTGGATTGGCTGAAACTGTTTGAATACAATCATGGGCTCCAGGACATCACCGGGAATGCTTTGCTCCCCTGGTTGTTCTCTAGGCTCCCTCCTGTTGCGACTGATGTGGTAATGGAGTTGGGGGAGGCGGATAAGACGGATTACGAAAGTGTGAAACTAGCTTTAATAGCTAAATTCGGGAAGACCCCTTCCCAGTATCTTAAGAGGTTTAGAACCCTCAAAAAGCATGATGGTACCCCTTGGGCTACCTGGGTGAGTGAAGGGTTGAAAAACTTAGAGGGATGGATTAAGGGTTACAAAGTGAACACTTATGAGGGTATGAGGAATCTTTTTATGTTGGAGTCTATTTATGATGCCTGTTCTCCTGAGCTCAGACAGAACTTGGCTGATTCGAAGGAATTGGATTCCAGGGAGCTAGCTAAGTCTGCTGACTTGTGGGTTGCCAACAGGGCTACTCATAAGGATTCTGGGGCAACTCAGAAAAAGGATGAGGGAAAACAGCCTAAAAAAGACTCAAAAGAGAATTCTAATAACTCACATTCCAAAGAGGGCCCCAAACAAAACCAGAAGGATAAGCCACCGGGAAAAACACAGCAGAATAGTGTGCCTTCTGGTGGCACACCGGAAGGAGGTCAGAACAAGCCACCATTCCAGAAAGCATTCGGTAAATGCTTTGTTTGTGGCTCGACTGACCACGTGAAAGGAGATCCCAGATGTAAGGGTAAACCTTCAGGGGTCCAGCTTGTCTCCTTAGCCTTCGCTCCAGAGGAGGAAGTCCAAATGGCAAGTGGAAACTTTCTACTGCTAGCTGACGAACCCATTGGAGTCTCAGCCAGCGTTTCTTTAGTATCTCTGGGGTTGTGGGAACAACAGAATTTAGATGTCTATAATTCTATCCCCGATAATACTAAAGAGTATTATAAGGACAGTGTCCAGGTGAATGGTCAGGAGACTCCTGCCATTAGGGACACTGGGGCCAGCATAACTGTGGTGGATAAATCGTTTTTTCAGGCTGAGGATGTTGCTAAGGCACCCAAACGCCTCACCAAGTTAGCTGGAGGGCCTGTGCAGATGCTTCCCCAATTACCAGTTCTCATCCAGTGTAACGACATGACTGTGAAGATACCTGTCAGCATACAGAGTGAGGTACCAGGATGCGTACTGTTGGGTAACGATTTGAAAACTCTCGGAGTTGTATCGCATACTCCCAGACCTCCTAGTAAACGGTTACAGGAGCTAACCAGACCTGCAAGAGAGAGGACCATGCGCGGTACTCTCCAGGAGATGATGAAGAGAGATATCACTCCTGCTCCACTGGAATTGTCGGCCGCTGTCTCCAAGAAATCAGAAGCGAAAGGGAAACCTAAGGCTTCTATCCCAAAACCAGCAGCCCGCATTCCAGTGCAGCCAACATGGACTTCCCCGCGGTTGTCCACAGTTACACCCGTAACTCCACCTCCAGCCGAGGCTGAGAGGGAGGTACGACCCTGTGTGGTAGAATTAGACTCTGAGGAAGAGCTAATGGAAGGCCAGGAACTCATTGGAGATCTGTATCCTGTTGACCATCCTGAGCTGCAGTCTTTACTGGCAGAAGGTGGACCCAGCAGGGCAGACTTCAGTAAGGGACAGAGAGAATGTCCGACTCTGGAAGGTCTTCGCCACCAGGCAGAAGCTGAGGCTGAAGGGTAAGAGCCTGGGAAATACAGGTTGCACTGGGAAGATGGCCTCTTCTACAGTGAACCGACCGAGTCTGCACCTGGAGACTACAAACAACTTGTAGTACCCCAAGAGAACAGACCACAGTTCTTGCAGTTAGCCCACGAGATTCCTTTGGCTGGTCACTTGAGTTTCAAGAAGACTAAGGAAAGGCTCTCTCTCTACTTCTATTGGCCGAAGAAGGGGGCCGAAGTAGAAAAACACTGCAGGAGCTGCCACACCTGCCAGATCTCTGGTAAGGTTGGTTCCAAGAATGTGGCACCATTAGTGCCTCTCCCAGTCGTGGGAGTCCCATTTGAGAGAGTAGGGATTGACATCGTTGGTCCCCTTGATCCTCCAACCTCCTCAGGCAACAGGTTTATACTTGTTGTAGTAGACCATGCTACTAGGTATCCTGAGGCAATTCCTATGAGGACTGTTACAGCTCCGGCTGTGGCTAAGGCCCTCCTTGGTATTTTTACTAGGGTCGGGTTTCCGAAGGAAGTAATCTCTGACAGGGGGTCAAACTTTATGTCCCACTACATGAAAGCCATGTGGAAAACCTGCGGAGTTACTTACAAGTTCTCAACGGCTTACCACCCACAAACCAATGGGTTGGTAGAACGGTTCTACTGAACCATGAAGAGCATGATAGGTGCTTTAGAGGAACCCCTTAAGCGCAACTGGGACCTTCTACTGCCATGCCTTTTCTTTGCTTATAGAGAAGTCCCTCAGGAGGGCCTAGGTTACTCGCCCTTCAAACTCCTCTATGGTCATCCCGTCAGAGGTCCATTGGACCTGATTAAGGAGGGGTTGGAGAGTGCTCCTTCCCCCAAGCCAGTCAGAGTGACTGACTACGTGATAGGTCTCCAGAGGAGAATGTCGCCCATGATGACGGAAGCAAGCGATAACTTGAAAGCTGGACAAGCATTGGTCAAGCACTGGCACGATCAAAAGGCTAACATGGTTGAGTTCGCTCAAGACCAGCTCGTTCTCGTTATGATCCCAACAAGGCAGAGGGCCTTGCAAGATAAGTGGATGGGACCCTTCCGAGTAGTGGGTAAACTCGGAGAGGTTAACTATCTGGTGGACTTGGGCAACCCCAAGGAGGCTCCGACAGTCTTTCACACCAACCGACTTAAAGCGTATGTCTCACGACCTGATGTAGGAGCGTTGCTTCTAGCATCATCCGAGGAAGAAGAAGAGAGTGAAGCTCTTCCGGATCTCCTCAGAGGCTTGCCTTTAGACGAAAAAATTGAAGGAGTAAATCTCTCCTCCAATCTGACACCCGAGCAACAAGACGAGTGCAAATCGATGTTGAATCAGTTTGCCCCTCTGTTCTCGCTTTCACCAGGCTTGACCCCTTGGGGCCAGCACGACATACTCACTGGTGACTGTCTGCCAGTCAAAAGCAGAGGATACCGCATGTCAGAAAACGTACGAACCCACATCAAAGGTGAGGTCAGCAAGATGCTTGATCTCGGGGAAATAGAGCCCTCTACTAGTCCATGGTCTAGCCCAGTTGTGTTAGTACCAAAGGCCGGATCTAAAGAGCTTAGATTCTGCGTGGATTATAGAGCTCTTAATGCAGTCACCAAGACTGATGCCCACCCTTTGCCAAGAACAGATGAGTTGGTGGATAAACTTGGCGCCGCCAAGTTCCTCAGCACATTTGACTTGACGTCAGGCTATTGGCAAATAGCCCTGACAGACCATGCCAAGGAGAAAACTGCAATTTCTACCCCCATTGGCCTATACCAGTTTAAGGTAATGCCTTTCGGATTCAAGAATGCACCTGCTACGTTTCAACGGATGGTAAACCAGGTTCTGAATGGGATGGAGGACTTCTGCATGGCATACTTGGATGACATTGCAGTGTTCAGCAATTCCTGGGAAGAACATGTAACCCACCTGAGAGATGTTTTGCAGGCTCTTGGGCGAGCCAATCTGACCATAAAGGTGAGTAAATGCCAAATTGGACAGAGTAAGGTAGTCTATCTTGGGCATGAGGTAGGCGGTGGAGAAATAAGGCCTTTGCTCAGTAAAATTGAAGCTGTGCAAAATTGGACAACACCCACTACTCAAACCCAGGTGAGAGCCTTCCTAGGCCTCACTGGGTATTACAGGAATTTCATAGAGAACTATGGGACCATAGCTTCTCCACTGAATGTCATCTCCTCGCCCAAATTTCCTAAAAAGGTTAAATGGAACGAGGAGTGCAATCAGGCTTTTGAAAACCTGAAAAAGGCTCTTTACCAAGCCCCAGTACTCAGAGCTCCTGATTACCGCCAACACTTCATTGTGCAGACAGTTGCTTCAAATGTAGGAATAGGTGCCGTACTCAGTCAACTGGATGGGAAAGGTAGGGAGCACCCCGTTTGCTTCATCAGCCGCAAGCTGAAGGACCCTGAAACAAAGTGGGCAACAATCGAAAGAGAGTGCTTTGCTATCGTGTGGGCGCTGAAGAAGTTTAGGCCGTACTTGTATGGTTCTACTTTCGTCATTCAGACTGACCACCAACCCTTGAGATGGTTAATGCAAATGAAAGGGGAAAACCCAAAACTATTGAGATGGTCGATCTGCCTGCAAGGGTTTGATTTCAGCATTGAGCACAGGTCAGGATGTCACCACCAAAATGCTGATGGTCTCTCTAGGATGTATGTCATCGACTAGAGGTATGAGATCCATCCAGGAGTGGATTAAATCCTCCTGTCCCTTAGTCTGAGGGGGGCGAGTGTTAGGGAGAATTCTCTGTTTAGGCTGAATTTCCTAACCTAGTGAGTCCCGCAGCAGCTTTGCTGGATTTCGGGAGTTTGTTTGTTTCCAGCCTGCCAAGAGTGACACTCTTTTCCTCCCACTTTTGGACATGTATGTGTGTAATTCCTTTGAATGTCAATGTGTTCTATGGGCTATGGGATCTTTTACTCCATAGGGTCTCATATGTTTTTCTATGTGTGTTACACTGCACCCTACGTGCCGTAACACTGGGGCGTCCTAGCGGACCTCCACCATAGACTCCATACCCGGGGACTGACTACTGTCTCCCCGGGCATGTAAAGTCACCATTGGCTTTACTAGACCCAAATTTACCAACAGGACTTGTACAAACCATCTTATTGTGGACGTACTAGTAGGGGTAATTTGATTATTCTTGGACCTGTTCCTCGAGGGGGCACTGTCCTGTCCCCCCTCGTCGAGTTTTGACTGGTGGCAGTGGAAACTACTTGTTATGTTCGACCCCGAACATAACCCTATGGGATTCGTCCCATTGTTGGAGATTTATACTTTTTCTCGTTAATCTCTAACGTACCACCGGTCTACTTATCTTAAATAAGTTTATCGGTTGGTATTTTCTGCCAGAACCCGGTTTGTAAAATGGCGTCTGTGTTCGTCTCTGTGACTCCTAAACCAAAGGTTGAGCCCTTTGTTCCACTTTTGGCGGGCTCTGTACAGAGACCCTCCAAAGTGGTGCCATTCTGTCTGGGTTACCACAGGGGTGTGGGAGGGGGTTTAGGCACCCTGGACTGAGTTGCCTTGCCAACCCCGGTCGCACTCTGGAGTGATTGGCCCAAGTGGTGAGCCTTCCCGCTCACCACTTAGCATGTGTTGATTGACAGCTAGGCTGAATGAATGGGGGTTTTCTGCATAAAAGCAGGGCTTTTGGGACTGGATCTTCAGAAGTCGCCACAGGACCTAAGAATCCGACGAGGGTATCGCTGAGCCGACCTGCAACGACGACACCTCCGGTGGAGCCCTGCTGAGCCGACTCACCACTTCCCGACGACAGAGGAGATCTCCCTGCCGGAGAGTCTCTTCCCCTGACTGGTGGGAACAACCAGTCCCCTTTGCTTTTTATTCGCCTCAGGACGCAGTGGTCGAATTGCCCGTGCAAAGCACCTCGGCAACCGGATAGCCACTACCCCTGTACCGCGACCAAAAGGTGGTGCCTTGTGACGGAGCACTCCGCGGCTGGTCTCTTCCCTGGTGGTGCACTGGACTTCACTTTTCTTCGACGACGAGAACCTCTCTACTCTTGGCAAAGACCCGACGTGCATCCACCACCAGGAACAACTGCCCCCCGCCGGAGCTGCCCTCCACAACAAGGTACCGTGTCCGCCTGGCTTCCCTTTCGATCGGATTGAGTGAGGTGTCTTAATCCTCTCCTTTCCGTTGGATCGCCTCCAAGCTTTTCTCATTTATTGTTCTGAACTGGTTCAATCTGCCGATAATAATTTGCTACAAAGACTTGAATGCATCTCCGCTAGAGATTTTTTGGGACATCGCGCCTTGCCTCTCTCCGAGTGGGCCTGGCCTCTGAACTTTCCGATCTATTGTGATTCTTGCCTTCTTGCCGTGCATTTTACCCGTGAAGTATTGAACTGCGTTGATTTCGTAACCTGCCTATCTTTTTCCCTCCCGTCCTAACTAATATTCGAGTGTCATCTAGGTTGAGGTATACACCTCTGTCTGAAAATAAGTGGTACCGGTAGAACCTAGAGTTGTCGAGATATTGCTAGGGGGATTGATCGTTTTCTTTTTCGTAGAGTAATTGTGTTTGATTTGTTTGCCGTGATAGTGCCATAGTGTTTTTCATAGATGTTCTGTTATAAATAAATAACTTAATATCTTTACACTAAGCCTCGTTGCGTGTTTGCTTGTCTTGCTGTGAAGAATTGCCCTATTTTGTATACTCCACATACTGCCAACTTTTCTTGAGAGAAGTTTGACTGCTCAGCCACAGCTACCAAGTGAATCTGCGTGGTGCAGACTGCTACCAAGTGGGTTCACCGCCAAAAGCCTGTAGTCCTAAATCTTTTGCAGTGGTCCCAGAGGGAACTGCACAGGTTTCCGCCTAACAGCCGGCACATGTTTCGACCCTCAGGTCATCCTTAAGGCTGTACTGTGCAGAATCCCATTACAGAATTCAATGTTCATGAAAACATACATACAAATGATACATTATATTAACCCATGACGAGAAAAAATAATCATTGGAAGAGAGTTTACATACCCATGATCAGTGGACAATCGGGGTGTGGATGATGAAACAGACAGATAAGGGGTAAGCTCATTAGCTGATTGCCACAAAGTTGTATACCGTACATCCATTTGAAAAATAATCACATAGTGCATGTTAGGCCCTTGTTGCAAATTTCCCATGTGTAATCAGTGTCAATGGGTGACCTTATGCCCATGGGGTGGTTGCACAGCACCTCATAAAACCATCTCAGTGTGACTACCATTGTGATGATAAAACCACGAGTAGTGGGTCAGTCGTTGCTCCCAGAGCGTGCAGGTCAACGTGAAAAATTGTGCATGCTTGAAGCTAGAGTACTGTAAGCACACAAAAATGGTGGAAGGGATATTAGTTAACCTCCCATTGAACCAAATAAAAAGATGTGTAAAACTCTTACCAATTGTTTCACTTGCAATCTTATCTGTGGGAGAGTAGAGAGTTCAGACCCGTAAAGGATATAAGCCATCATTCTACTGCTTGTGTCATTGGGTAAACCTACCCCAAAAGATTTTCGCTGAAGAGCTCTGAAGTCTTATTCCTGCTCATTAGATTTCAATCTTATTTACAGCTAGCATCCTTTTCTAGGCAAAAGTGAAAGAAAAGGGTTTACTGTGTAAACGAATGTGTTACCTCAATAGGTCCCTATGTTCTAATAAATATGCTCCAAGCAAAAAGAATGATATAAATAAACGCTGCTTACCCAAGGTGCATTGAGACGTAAATATCAAGTCTATGATGCCCCTTCAATTTCAACTGTTCATAACCTGCAACGTGAAAATCCAAAGAAAGCAGACAAGTCTTATAATTCGTGCCCATTCATATGGAGGCACATGATATAAGTGTCTAGTCTGTCCAAGAATGGAATTCCGGATCTCATGCTAATGCTATCCCACAGTCCTTGAGACCTGTGCTGTGTCTAAATGTCAAATTTTACCTTATTGGTGAAAAAATATACTCAGTGCGAAGATATCCCGAACAGAGCGTCAGTGGTGCACGCGGCGCCATGTTGGACATCTGTTTATATATTAAAATCAATGCGTGATGCCTGTCACAGGCAATTGCATGTGACATCATCAGTGTATACCGCGCGTTGTTTACGTGGTATAACAGCGCTGGGACTAATCCCACTTTTAGATTGTAGCGTTTATAAAGGCATGCCCTTAAACATGATGAGGTTACTTGTCGTGTGCAGTACAGATATGTTAACTATTGTAGATCTAGTTATTTGATAGAGTTAGAGATGTCTGATTAGGGCAACATCAGTCTGTTGGGTGCTAATCAAATTAAAAGTGCTGACTCTGAATTTCTTTTCCCTCACATAAAATGCAGAATAGAGCATATCAGTCCTCTGATTAGTTAAAATATGCTGATGCATGAATTTCTTGTGATTCTTTCAATGCGATTAAATATATAAAAAAGTCATTTGATATTGCACATATATATTTCAAAAAAGGTAGCAGGTGCTACTCTCCAGAAAGAACATGGCATGATAACTGTTTCTGCGATGAGAGTTTGCAGCACAGGCTTTGTGCTCACTGTACCTTTCACAGATGGGAAATAACCATTTGCATATCAGTCTTTGTCCTGCACACATGGGCAGTCCAGCACCGAAATGCTAAGGCAATTCCTCACTGAACAAGAGTACCAAAAGCAACCCCATACACTTGTTGAGCAAAACGTGTGTGCTGCAAACTCTCATCTCATCTCAGAACAGGTTATCATGGCATGTTCTTTCTGGAGAGGAGCGCCTGCTACCTTTTCTGAAATATTTGCAAGGAACTTGGGGTTGGTCACCCTGAGTTACCTGGGGGCAACCAGACGTGGACTCCCTGCTCACTGTGCTCAGAGAGGCACAGCTTCACCTCACTGATGAGGCCCAACAAGGCTGAAACACGTGTATGGGGTTGCTGTTGAATTACCACCAAAATCAGTTACTGTTACTACCACTTGGTCTTGTGTGTTTACCATGGGATTACAAGTGGTGGAAGGTCAGTGTTAGTCCCCATTTCTGCAGTCCATAGTACCCCATAGGGTTTTTGGCAGAATTACTGCAAGCAGTTATTCCACCACAGTAATTCTGCTGATCTTGTCTTTAAAGTGAGGATTTAAATCCTTGACTTCAATTCCAAACTCAGGATTATTTGGTAATTCTATTACTGTTAAAAAAGTGTGCGCAAGAGAATTACCAGCACTTTTTTACTGCTTGTCCAAATTAAAAATGAAGCCCCTTTGTCATAATCTCTTGTTAACAATTTTCACACAGTTATTGTGGGAAAGTCATATGTAGACATTAACCTCAAAACGTGGCAAAATGCTCTTGTTTATTTTGTTTTACTACAGCTGGTGATTACTATTATTTATGTTTATCAGAGCACATCATAATACTACTTTGTAACTTTTTCTTAAACCCACAAGGCTACAGAGTGTACTGGGCCTCATTACGAGTTAGGTAGAAATTCTGCAGTACATCTGCAAAACAATAGCCCTGAGGAATTACTGTTACCGCCACTTGGTCATTTGTAATTTCTGCCTGATTACAAGTGGTGGTGGCAGTGTAATTTCCCATTTATTTTGAGTCATTGGACCCAATGGGGATTGTTTGCAGAATTACCGCAGCAGAATTACCACTGCAATCATTGTGCCAATTCTGGCGATTTTTCGGCATTGAGTGGGAAGATTTACCTTCAGGGTTTTCATAATTTGGCATAGTGGTAAAATTGGCAGTAGCTCAGTTACCGCCATTTGACCACTTACTGCCTAACTCATAATGAGGCTGACTGTGTGGTAGCCTGTGCAAGCACACGACTCTTCTGGTAATTGCAAGCAGTACAAGTGTCAAAGGTTGCCATTTGCACAAAAACACAGCATGCAGGTGAAAAGGCTCAAAGTCGGATATCTTGATCAAAAGGGTGGTACAGTATAAATAACATCTAGTTAATCAGCAAATGGTAGTATGGTCTCAAAAATAATAAAAGCAGTGCAAATAATAATATGATGAATAGTAATAATAACACTACACATTGTATTATTTATTACACGTGTGCATAGCGTTATTATTGTCATTATCCTTATAGAAATATGAACAATAGACATATTCGTATTCATGTTATTGCTGTTAATATCTCACTTGTGAGTAGCATTGATTTGTTTGTGCTCCTTATCTGTTGACACTTTGCAAAAGTGAGTTACCCTGCCTGATTTTACTTGTTATCGATAAAGGGCACAGTTTCAAGGCTAAAGTGATATGATTGATAAGAACTCAGCCTCTTCGTCCTCTGGCATTGATCAATGTCTCTGAATTCCTGATAAGAAAACTCACTGCGTTTACTGAGAAAGGCTATCGTAGAACACTTTTCATATTTAATATAGCGAGATATCTTTCCAGTGTCATTCTTGTCAGTTTAATTTAAGAAGCTCCCCAAGTCATGAGAAACAAAATCTAATGATGCAACAGTGTATTCAAATGAAAGAGTGCACTATATAGTTGAACTAACATAGCCTTCAAATGACGTACAGTATTACATAGCATGTCATGTGAATGGGATAATATTTTGAATGAGCAAGCTGTGAAATACAAGGATGTTCTTCCTTTATTTGTAAATTTCACAGCAAGAGGATCCCTGCCAGGTAATGACGTCTGTGTGGTAAATCTACGTATTAGCGGAACCAGGCCGGCATACCTCACGCAGGCCTCCTCCAGCACCCCATTTGGCCCAATTTCCTGAGCCAGATTTGCACGCTGGGCTCGCTGTTTAACATCACGTGATCAGGCAGCTGTGCCCTGCTCCTCGTGTTTGGTATTTTTTAGCATTGGGGGATTGCAGGGCACTTAAAAAGTAAAGGGGATCCTGCGGCGTCGGATACGATCCGCGTCGGAAGGACAGAATTTATGCCGCTGGGTCAGGAGAGGCAGCAGACAAGAAGAGGTAAGTGGGGGGTGGGTGTATTGGGGCACTGGGGACATAGATTGGGTGAGTTTGGCAGTGGTAAAATTGTAATTGCTGTGAAATTGACTACAGTGAATTTCGCTACAAACAATTCTTCCACGGTCAAACAACCCAGATCCTTGTACCCTATTATATTCTATTATATTCCTACCATAGGATGGCTCTCTTCTGCACTCTAACGAGCCGCTGAGTCAATAGGGATGCACGGCCAGACAATTGTGTTGCACCTTGAGAAAGACTCCCCAAGTCACAGGGACATGTGCTTCCTGCTGATATGTCTGAATATTTGCAGGTACATGGGCAAATATTTCAAAGTCTGACATAGCTTCCTCCACCCTCTCAACAGGCAAACCTTTTTCTGACACACAGAATTCGGCTCCCAGCATAAAATTCCTTTTTCGCTACGCTACCTGCTTTGGGCTTCTCTTTGAATATGGTTTCTCTGGTTTAGGCTAAAACAACCCCATCCCTCTAGAGTCTTTGGAAAATAGTGGTCATGACCTCACTGGGAAGCCCCTTTTTTCCAATAATGTTATTTCTTTTTAAATCATCACATCATCAGCCTATTTTTATTTATTTATATTATTGTTTGAAACGCAGACTTAGCTGGACAGCTATTTGTCCTGATCAACAGCTGCTTTGGATCTGTCTCCCACCTCCCAACTTATGACGTCTTATATAAGGAATGTTGACAGTCTCTTATGCTCAGTTGTGAACCCTCGGGTGCAGGAACGCTGCCTCGTAAATTGAACCATACTGGGACATTGATGGAAACTTGAAGAAAGCATTGACTGTTAATGTTGAAGGCGGTTACATGGAACACTTAAGGGTAATACAAAGTTAACGGCAAACATAGAAACATTTTCTTGCAGATAATAATCCTTCTGAAGATATCAGGTGTTATGAAGGACGATTTTGATAATAGGACTATGTGCTCAAATATTTACACAAAGGAACCTGGTCAGCTATTGAATTGTCTGATGAATGCAAAACTACATTCATCATAGAGCATACTGGACAGGAATCGTGCAATATTTTGCCTTGACGAAGTCCTAGTATGGGCGAAACTGATGGCCAATCAGTCTGCGACATATAGTTGGAATTGCTATGGCAATATGTAGTTGTGTTTGTCACCTTTATTAATACACCTCAAGTTAAAAAACGTAATTGTTGATGTGCAAACAATGTATTTTCAATTTTCTGGGTGCTCAATATACTTTATAATAACTAATAAGTGACTCATATTGATTTTGTTCATTGGAGGAGCGCTTGTCTAAGAGAGCACACTATTCATTGTGATTATTCAGCCTAGGGTTGTGGGCTTACTCCCTGGGACAAACAGCCCTTAGATACCTTAAATCTTATACCATACTTACGGGAGCTGCATCTCCATTGGCTCTGACAACCACTTTGTTCCTATAGTTGCAGGAAACTGCCTCCCTTCCTCCCCCACTGGCAGTGGGATTGGTCTCCCAGTGGTGGCCACCCACTAGAGTCCACACCTGCCCTTTAAAGTCATTGCATCTCTTCTTGATCTCATGAGTGTTTCCGGGGGCTAAAGGGCACGTCTGCAATCTGGATCCTAATCCTCTCCATTGCTGGACCCCCTTTCTGGCGGCTGTTTAAGATGTGAGGTGGCCATATAGTAGAGGTGGCTCCTCAACAACCTGATCAGCCAGGACAATGAGCTCCCACTCAGAAATATTGACCTTTCAGAGCTGCCTAATGTGTCTGCCACATGGCTTCTCCTTTGATGATGCTAGGTCAGCATTTGTGAGGGATGGCAGCAGGAGGTGGGTGATTTTAATGCTATTTTGTTTGAAAGAAATGCCTAGCACGCCCTTCAGTTCCATGTACATGTGGTTAAAATATTCGGATTGCTGCTATAACAGTCCATCCCCATTAACACATTTCAATTCGCTGAAATATTGCAGGTGCAGAATTACTGCTACCAATCATGCACTAGCAAAAGCCATCATCATGAGGACTATTTCGGATTATTACACATTACACAATTGCATGGCTGCACTCACATACATTAGACCTACAGAAAGCGAACATTACAGCACGCTGAGCATATTTACTAACTGCAAATGGTGTTTAACCTACATGAATCCAATTAGTCAAATAAAACATTATCACATTTAACACGACGGCGATAAATAAGAATGTAAACACAAGCTGTGAAATACAGTAAGCTCTAAAGTTAATATCAGTGCAATTTCAACTCCACTCTACATGCAATATTTATTCATGTTTAATGCGGCCATGGTTTGTGATCTGTTTCTAAGACTACGTTGCGCGGTTGATGGTTCCAGCCTAAAAGTACACTTGTTTTGTATCCGGCCCATTATTTCCAGTAGAGATAGGATTTGATGTTTTCCACTTGTAATCTATAAGCTATAAAAATGGCCCAGCAACTGTTTGTAAAAATCAATGTACTCATTCATTTATTAAGGGCAATGATATGTTTGCTAGTGAAAAGCTTTTTCAAGCCATTATGGCACCAGTCAGTATCATTGGAAAAGAACAAAAACCTAGGAGACATATATTTTGCAAGTTGCACGATAAAATCAACCAGCAAAGCCATGCGGCAATCATAATTTACGTATACGCTGGGCAACCCTCCAGATCACTATTTTGTTGCCTACCATGACATTACAAATGGGGAAATGACATATGTAAGTCATGCTTCGTCCCACACACAAGGTGCAGCTCAGCCCAAACTGTTAGTTCGCATTCATTCTGCACGAGACCATAAGCAACCCCAGACATGTTTCGATCTCACTGGGCATCATCCGTAAAATGTAGTCTGACCATGTAGATACAGCAGGCTCTGAACCAAGCCTGTGCATACCTGCCCCACTCAGGGTGACTTTTGCAAACCTGAAGAGTGATGATTGGAAGTTTTTGATTGAATCATAGCCACACCATTTTTTATTTAACCTGCTATGCCACTACTAGAAGCGGAAAGACCACAGGACAATTGTGCTTCGTCCCACCCTGAAAGGGGTAGTCCAGACATGTTTAACCCTCATAGAGTGTCATAAGTGAGGTGTAACTTGTGTCTCTAGGTACAGCAGGCGCGGGACTCACGTCTTGGAGTACCCATTCCACTCTGGGTGTCTTCAGCAAAACTGAAGAGCAAAAGCTGGAAGGTTTCCTTTAAATCATAACCTTGGGCTTTGCTCTGGTCATCTTCCCCGGCACCCCAGACCATCAATTATTTGCCCGCCAGACCATCACAGAATTGGAAAGACCATGTGGAAATAAGGCTTGGTCACATCTCAAAAGGGCAGCCTATCCTGGACCACTAGGCCATATTCAGTATGAAGAAGAGGACACCACAGAACCCCAGCACCACAAGCTTCCCAGTAGCCTGTGAGGGACACTGCCTCATGGCAAACCCTCCCCTTTTCACATTGGTGTGGTGAAAGACAATCCTGATTTGGCATTTGACACACACATACCACACCAAACTCCATGACATAACACATGAGTTGTTCTGCCCCCTGACTACAGGCTTTCTAGAGGCACAAGCCTGATTTGTGGATTATTGTGCCACCAGTTGTCTTGCAAAGGGAAAGGCATAGCATATACAACCTTCAATAGAAATGCATCTACCATGACTGACGCTATCCCATCCCTTCTTGCTCCTGATAGCACTCTACCGGGGCTGTTTTTCTCTTTTCTTTAATTTCCCTCACCAGTGACCCATTTAACACAGTGTGTCATTCAAAACTTGAATATTGCAATGTTTGAGGAGTTTTAACATCAGAACTACATGCATCCCTGTAGGAGATACAAAGCAGGTGAACAGATAGGAACAGATAAGGATTTATAAAAGGGTCTGGATAAGCTTAATGTTTTCGTATTAGTCATTGCATATCCTTAAAGGAATGGTTCGGTCAAAGATTTGTATTGCCCCTACGGGTCGGCCATGTGTTTTTAAGCCTAAGTCGCTCGATTTTAGAAAAATTTCCTATGGAGCTTACCCGAGTTTTCGTCCATTAAACACACGTAAAAACAGGCATCAGGGAGCTGCCATTTTGTGATAATCCTATCATTTCCCCCATCGCCCTGGCTGACCTGCTTTTGCGGCACTAAATCATATCCCCTGCCCCTGAGCCTGTCATCAGCAGACGCGTACCGCCCATTTCACAACGCCAAAGCATGTCTCATGTCAACATTCGCTGCGCTTCAGCTAATGATGTGTCGCCATGGAAATGGCAGGACGCCTCTTTCCTCAATAAGTATAAACAGACCGTTTCACAACACACAGCAGCAGATTTTCGATTCCATTCCTCTCTCTGTGTTACTTTGAGTATTCTGTGACTCGTTTCTGTGCTCTGGTCAGCTACCTTCGGACTTCAGGGCAGCCTGCCTCACACGGTCAGTGTTGAGGATAATGATGGTGCTTATGCACGAACTTCGTGCAACTGTTTGTCCTCGTAATCCGAGTAACGTGTAAGTATACTCTACTTGTCATGCCACTCCTATTTCATGGTCTTCTACTATATCCAAAATTACATATATATATCATTGTAACACATGAAAGTCATTCAATAGTGTGCAGTGTCTAGATAGCATTTGTCCGAGCAGAATGCCATAAGTTACAAGAATTGTCATTGACAACAAACATTTATTAAACTTATCTTGGTCATTTAAAAACAGTTTGTTTCATTCTTTTTCACAGGTGGTACAGGCTGGTGGCCTATCGTTCCTTTACATGGTGGCTTCACGAGAGGCTTGGACACCGCGTTCGAAGAGTGATACCCGCCTGTGCCGTTCGTGCCATAAGAGAAACGTTCCCGAGTGACAGCGGTCAGTACAGGGGATGTTCTCTCGCTGTGCTGCAACCTGACCTGTACAATGTTTAAAGTCTTGTATTTTTGTGTCATCAAAATGAGATACAAAATAAAACACCACATATATTTTAACAATGGTTGTTTCGATTTTTTTAATTAATCAAGTGTGTTTCCATTCAAGGATGGACGTCAGACATCTGTGCTCCGAATGGGGGAAGGTCAGGTCACTGTGAATCAGGGTGGTCACTATCTAAGCTAACATAATATATTCTCAATAATGCATGCACTAAATAGCACTTGTTCAAAGTCTTTCAGTCGGTTATGTCTCTATAAAAGTCACACATATATCTATACTATCAATTAACATTGGATTATACAGGCCTTAGGTTAAGGGTCTTGACCACTATAATACACTGTTTGAAGTGTGGGTCTGTGCTCACAAGAATCTCCGATATGTGGCATTTGTTATTGATAGGCAACGATATACTGCAGTAGGGGTCTAATGTTAGTTGGGGATCTGCCAGGTGGGCATCATGGCGTGGTCAGTGGTCTGGCACATGAAGAGAATACCTTGCAGGGACACAGGGTCAGAATGGCAGTAAGTTTCCACTGGCGAGGGTGCGTGGGCAAGGACACGTTGTGGAGATGAACGAGCTATGTGCTTAGTTCAGGGTGGTTCACATGCAGGACAGTGATCTCACAGGAAGAGTGATGTGTTACATTTATTAGCTGTTGCAAATACCTCTGGAGTTTTCCAGTCAGAGTGGGAACGAGGGTGGGGGCCATGTGCTCTGCGCAGTGAGGCCTGGTCACCAAGATGGAGTGGAAAGGGGGTACAAAAATGGATGCCCCGTGTCCTGCTCAGTGGTCCCATCTACGCAAATGTCAACCAAAGTTAACAGCACATAAGGGCAAGGGGCGAACCCACTACTGGAGGCACTTGGTCCGAGTTTCTACTGAGAAGTAAAGGATGAGAGGGGACTGATGGCCCCTCGCTCCCACACACTTGCCTGCACGCCCCAGGCCCATCCATCCCACCCCCCTCTATCAAAGGTGGTTCACACCCGGGGATGAGCGCTGGCATGGGGGGCTGTCACGGGCACAAACGGCCAAGGTGCCAAACAGCAGGTACACTTCAAAAGGTATCCCACGCCCAGGGGCCATCGCTCACATGGCCTCCTCAGACCCCGTGTCTCCAGGCAGGCCTCCCCTGAGGCAGGCCTCCCCACTGCAATCCACATAAGTGTGTCTCCATTCAGCAGTCTTCCTGTGCCTTATCTGCATGCCCCAGGCCCATCCATCCCACCCCCTCTATCAAAGGCGGTTTGCACCTGGGGATGAGCACTGGCATGGGGGGCTGTGACGGGCGCAAACAGCCAAGGTGCCAAACAGCATGTACACTTCAAAAGGTATTCCAATCCCAGGGGCCATCACTCACATGGCCTCCTCAGACCCCATGTCTCCAGGCAGGCCTCCCCTGAGGCAGGCCGCCCCCCTGCAAACCATATAATACCACGACATAGACACTTCATTCATTCACAAACACACCCTTGTTTCTATTACTTTACAAACCACTTGATATGTCTCATGAGAACATCTTTGTGCTTTGCAAGTTAACTCCTGAACCTTCTACCTGAGAAGCACTGAGATCTATGCTAATCTGCTCGTCGTCGTGCTATCTGTGATCGCTTCGAGAGAACTCGTCAGTGTGCTGCCTGTGGCCATCTACCTGTTCTCCTGCAACATACTGCTCGGCCGGCTGATTCCAACTGTTTGTTGGTCAAGGTAAGGCCATGTATCCTAGTCATATTTCGGTCATTTTTACATTTCTATCTATTTGCGATTACAGTACCCAATAGAGCTATGGTCATTGGTCTCATTGCTATTGACTTGAGTTTCAATTGTTATGCTATCAATAGATCTATTTATTTTCATCTGTGTCAATTGTCATCGAATTTCATCCTTCGGGGGTCCAGTCTATAATGTAAGCATGTTTCCTTTTCGTGCAAGACCGAACATCCAAGGGACGAGTCACTTGTTCAGAGTTTAGTCACATAATTTAAAAAATGTCTGTAACTTATGCAAATACTAAGCCACACATGATGAACTGGTATAGTTCCGGCGACCAAAACAAACCTTGCATTGAGCATGGTATGGTTCATTTACTTTTTTATGACATTTTTATTCATCAAGGTTTTATAATAATCTTGATATTTACTTTTCAGAATTTTCAACAATGCCTGCCTGTTCGATTAGCGGTTGCCCTGCTAAATATGAAGGCACTACAATGCATGTATTCCCGAAAACTGTTGATTGAATAAGAGAATGGGTCAGACATTGCGGACATCCACTGGATGAGCTGGAAAGTAGAGTCCAACAAGTCTTAGAGGACAAGAGGGGTGATCGATACCGCATCTGCAGCCGGCATTTTTCCTCGAACATGTATGCCACATCTTGGGTAACAAAGAAGAATAAACGGCGAACGACATGAAAATTGCTCGCAAACGCTATTCCAACTCTATTCGTCCACATTCCGCCACTGGTGAGTCAAGTGTCCGGATTTAGCTTTAGGCCTTGCGGTAGTGTGTAGGTAGCCGAATTGATTAATTGATATTTTAGGTGTTGTGTCCCTTGTAATACTCCCTTGTAATACTTTAGATATTGATATAAGTGTATAGCTTTTTGAATAATGACATTTATCAATAAATTATTTTTCAAATTTATAACCCCCAAAGTTAATCTATATATGGTCACAGGTAACTGTGCTGTATTGCGCATTTTCAATAGCATTACTCTCAAGTATTCTGTCTCCTTACATGGCAATTTTAAATATTGGCATTTCATTATAAAACAATAATTTACCTTTACAACTTCTTGACTATCCATTGAATCTGAAGCAGGAACATTCTACTTCCGTGACATGCTCGCAGTTATCAACCACTTCTAGCGCGTATGAGGTAATCATACTTGGCTATTCCGCTACAGACTTGTTTTACGCATGTCAAGTAATAGTTTTTATGTATCGTGTGATTATTTTATCAATTGTTTGGTTAGTGCTTTCCAATTGATATATACCTTAGTTGTCGTCCCCTGGGGTTTGTTTTCAGTTATAATTAGTGTTATCCATACTAATGCAAGTACTGTCTTTCAGGGAGATGCTGAAGCGTCCACCACATTGACAACAGCCCTAGATGTTCTTCAGCAGCACGAGGATACTGACAGCTCCATCGACCATGATCATCAGGACTGGAACACTTGTCGTTTGATTGTTCTACACCATGTTTCATTTGTGGTTAGCCATTGATATGTACCTGTGCGGTCGACCCCAAGTGTGTGTTGTGTTTTCAATATTGTAATCCTTACCAATGCAAATACTATGTTTCAGGCAGTTGTTGAAGCGTCAACCCACGCACTTGATGCGGAGCCTGACATTCAAGTAATTCCAGGGGAAGCGGGACCATGCAGATTCGAATCGGCGCAACAGCTTTCGGAAGTGCGCACCACATTGACAACAGCCCTAGATATTCTTCAGCAGCACGAGGTATGGATACTGACAGCTCCATCGAGCGTGATCAAATAACCTGATTCCATTTGCTATACTTTCTTCCCTATTAACACAAGTACTGTCTTTCCGGGAGACGATGGAGCTTCCACTACAATCACAAAATCCCATTTAGATGATGCAGATGTAAAGAAATCAGAGAAATAAGTCGATTAAATCTGATCATATTTAAATATTCCTTGATTCTTTTAGACAATGCAACATTTGTGGTTATCTCTTTATATGTACCTGTGCCGTCGACCCCAAGTGTGTGTTATGTTTACAATATTGAAAACCACACTAACGCAAGTACTGTGTTTCAGGGAGTTGCTGATGCCTCCTCTTCAATACAATCATTCGTGGCAGTCCATGCAGAGCCAGAGGTATAGATACTGACAGCTCCCTCGAACTAGGTCATCAGAGCTTGAATACTTGTCGTTTGATTGTTCCACACAATGTTTAAATCGTGTTTGGCTATTGAGATGTACCTGTGTGTTCGTCCTCACGTGTGTTTTATGCTAACAATATTTTGATACACAGTAATAAAAATACTATGTTTCAGGGAGTCGATGGAGCCTCATTCCGTGCTGTCTATGCGGATACAGAAAATATAGTCGTTGCAGCGCAAGAGGAAGGGGAGACATGTGGATACGAATCGGAGCAACAGCATGCAGATGTTGAAGGTCGAGTCAAAAAAGTTGCAAAGAAAAGAAACAAAAATAAGGTTAGTTACAAACAGTTCATAACTATAAAAATTGTTTTGTGCTGGGAACTATTTTATGTTTTTTTCCAGTCAATTGTAGTATACTTTATCTTGTGTTTAAACTGAACATCCCTTTTCCAATATGTCCTCTAGTTACCCGTGGGTCTACGAACTTTACATACACAGAGAGTAAAGGGAATGCGAGATGTTGCTTGCCAGAACATTTACACTATGGAGGCTATGGAGGAACTATTAACTCAGACGCGGCGTGTTGAGACTCGGGATGCTCATGTCCAATGGCCAGAACATGAAATGAATGTGTCCGGAGAATCCAGCAAAGTTGTATTGGAACATTGCTACAGTACGACCGCACCACCACAACAACATGATACTGGATGTATTGAAGATAGCTCTGAAGTAGTCGCAGATCAATTTACACAATCTACACCCGCCAAAAAATTGCCACCAAAAAAGCTGTCGACATTGTTGTGTTCTCCCATCAATGTTGAAGTAGCAGATGTTGAAATGACAGAGAATGAACCAGCAGCAGCATTCACCGACGCATCAGAACTTGATAGCAGCGATATTTCTTTCAAATGTGGTGAAATGTCCTCAACGTCACAGGCCGAAACAACTTTGACGCAGGATGACAGTCTAATGAAAGAGGGCAAATACATAGTATTCGACAGTTGTTTGATGGATATTATAAGTATGCTGAAATGTGGGCATTCCGTCAGAGGGAAAGTATGTGGGAAGCCATTGATTCATGTGACTCGTCAAAAACAAGGCAGAAACGTCACAATTCATGCCGCCTGTAGATTACATCATACGTTCTCATGGTCTGCAAAACCGATGCTGGGGAAACTGCCAGCAGGCAATCTACTGTGTGCAGCTGCATCACTTTTTAGTGGCTCCAGTTTTAGAAAGTTAGAGTCTTTCTTTCTATTTGTGGGACTCCATTTCATTTCAAAGACGCAGTACTACAAATACCAAAATGATTATCTGTTTCCGGCCATTAGTGATGCTTGCAAAATTGAACAATTGTCTCTAGCAAGTACATTAGAAGGCAAACGATTCAGGCTAGCCGGCGATGGACAGTGCGACAGCCCTGGAATATCTGCCAAGTACTGCACCTACCACTTTCAGGACATGGATAGTAAGAAAATTGTGACTTCAGAGGTCGTGCAGGTAACACAGTGTACATCCTCAGTGGCCATGGAGAAACTAGGATTTATAAAATCAGTGGAATATCTACAATCAAGGGGAATGCACATCGACCTCATAGCCACGGACAGACACGTTTCAATTGCCAAGTCAATGAGAGAGCAGTTCCCACATATTAAACATCAATTTGACGTATGGCATCTTGCTAAATCAATCAATAAAATCTCGGCTTCAGGTAAAAAAATAAGGTTTGGAAAGTATTTCAGAGTGGTCCTAGTCTATCAGCAACCATCTTTGGTGGAGCTCCAAAACTTGTGAAGGGTCAGTGGAAATACTACTTGAAAAATGGCGGTCACTGATGCTCCACTCTACCAACGTGCACCGCTGGTTGGTCAGAAAACCTACATTTCCACCAATGTGAACATGGCCCTTTGTCCCCAGTGGAGGCACGGAAGAAGAAGTGGTTGAATCCATCTTCACCGACACACAAAGCCATTGAGAAGATTGTTTTCGATAAAACTCTATCAAGAGATTTGAGGGGACTGACAGAATTCTGTCACACAGGAGGTTTGGAGGTGTTCCACAATATGTGCCTAAAGCACAGGCCAAAGCGCTTGCATTTCAGCATACAGGGCATGAGACATAGGACTCTACTTGCCGTCTTGGCCCATAACGAGAATCTCGGCCGTGAACAATCTAGGACTACGGGTAATGTAAGGATGCCTCGCTACACTAAGGCCTTTTAAAAAAAAAGTAAGCAATCGGTGATCAAACCAGTCTATGAGGAAATGGAGTTCGACTTTGTCAAAAGCCTTATTGTTGCTGTATTAGAGAAGCACAGATATGGAATTTTGAACGTTTCTGTGCAGAGCACTGATCCATTGCCACCCAACATTGCCACTGTGCCTTGTCCACCCAAAGGAGAGCTGGTTGTGAAGTACAAATCCCGGTTTAAATAATTGTGATATGATTGTCTTTTTGTAAATAAATGTTATTGTACAGTGTGCATACAAAGTACGCTAACCCTAACCCCTACCTTCACCATCCTGGGTGGTGAACAAACTGGGTGTCATCTTTGAATTCTCTCTCTATTCACCTCACATTGCTGACCTTGTCTATATGTGTATGTATATATTTTTGTTGATGTAACTAATTTTCGCAATCTCTTGTAAATGCTGCGCACTGTTAACCGAGGGGAGGCTTGAGTATTGCAAATAATCAAACAAACAAACAATAAATCTCACTTTCAACTCCTCGGGTACTTTATACTTTCCCTGACCTTCCCCCAAAATATTAAAAGTCTCAATAGTTATGGTTCTTTGGGGCTTCAAAGCTCGCAGACAATGAGGACAAAATTGGGGGCCTTAGAACGCGCCAAGCGAGCCGTTGCAGATGGGAGAGAAGCCAGTTCGCATTTGCACATTGAGGCGCAGTACATAGATGGATTCGAAACTTCAAGTTCTCACAGATGGCTTTACTACGGGATGTTGCAAAGAAAGAATGTATGCTCATTTCTAGTGAAGGTCAGCGGCTTTTATTTTCAGCTCGCGCCCTGAAGAGGCCCACAACTCGCACTGGCAGTATAAGGTTCTATTGTTTTTTGACCTTGAGAGTCAGGGACCATGCCGAAAGAACTTCATTTGAAAGGGGGGTGCAATAACGTAAGAGACGATAAGGCAGAAAATTCTGAAACTAGACCGAGTTTCATGTTGGTTCATTATACAAAAAATCGCTGTCAAGAGCACAGTGGGATTTACGGACTGCATTATGCAGAGACACAATGGAAATTGCAAATATAATGTAAGTAACTCTTTAGACGCTTTTATACCGGAATGAAGAATTAATGAATGGATGCATGAATAAATGAATGAATGAAGAGCTTGGAAAACGTTTGTGGGATCGTCCTTGTAGCGGGCACATGGGCATGCAGGTCCACATTCCACACGCATGTAGACAAAAAGTCGTTTCTCATTGTGTACTAACCTCGATTTATTTCGTTACTTTTGGCATTGATTTTAGAGCCGAACATACTCCACTGCACTATCCTTGAAAGCAACTAGTTTCAGCTCGGCCGTAATAAATAAAATGAATAATATTAATAAAGATCGGCTGGCGAGACTAATTATAAATTTTATGTTTTCAAAACAGGTATATCCTTCCCTATTGCTACTGCCACCAGTTTCAGACACCGGCAGAAGGTTTTTTCAACCGCCAGCTGCAGCTTAATGTAAACAACTGCACCATTTTGATGCTTTTATGGGGCGATCGCCAAGGACCCATATGCCCTTACGCGGTACTAGCGGCTAGAAGCAACATATCATCCTTTACGCTTGCCTAGTGCCTACTTGATGGAACTGTCTTGCGGTTCAAAGTGCGACCAAAGTGCTTCTTTTAACGGAAACCAACACCCTGTGTACCATAAAGGAACAGCGTGTGACTCACGATAAACTTTTACGGATTTGCGGATAGAGATAAAAGAAAATAAATGGCATTCAGAGTTCATATGGCAATTGCTGAATATTCTATAAACATTTAATGTCAAATAAATGTACTTTACCAAATGTACCGTGTTGCTGTTTGATTTTAAAGTACAGTTTCATATTCCGAATTGTGGCGCGCTGTGTTGTGAGTTGATCTGTGTTGGTTTCCGGGTTCTGTGTGAAGTCGCGTAGAAGACGACTGGGCACGTTTGCCTACGCAGCACGGAAACGTCACGGAGAGAGGCGGGGAATATGAATGTTTTGCTAATGTCAGGCTCAGGGGCGGGGGATATGATTTAGTGCCACAAAAGAAGGTCAGCCAAGGTGATGAGGGAAATGATAGGATTATCACAAAATGGCAGCTCCCTGATGCCTGTTTTCGCGTCAATTTAATGGACGAAAACTCGGGTAAGGACCATAGGATATGTTTTCTAAAATCGAGCGACTTAGGCTTAAAAACACATGGCCGACCCGTAGGGCAATACAAATTTTTGACCGAACCATTCCTTTAAGACTAACACTTTCAAAAACATTGCATCTTTTATAAATTGCCTCCAAAAACGAAAAAAGGCATATTTTGTTCAGATCAATGCTCATTGCTGAACACCTCACCATGTTATATATCTTCTCCATTTGCACTAAAATCACGCTCAGCAAAACGTAATAACATTTCTAAAATATATTCTATTTCTATAAGGAAAAGTAGTACAAATCGAGATACCTTTCGCATTTTTCCCACATCTGAATTTTTAGTTCAGCTCCTCCTTCTATTCATGGTCTGGCTTGTATTCTTCTTTTCTTCAGCGTATCCCTTTGTCTGTAATACAGAATCTCAGTATCTGACAATTTCCATGCCGCTTTTCCACCAACATCAGATCTGGACAAAATCAGTAATTTCGTCACATTATAAGACTCATCATCACAAAGGCCAAGATCAGCCATATCATTGACTTCTTCTGTTGGGACCATTAATTGTAGTCGATATAAAAGCAGATCATTTTTAAACAGAGACCACTTAAGGCACAATTACAATAAATCTGTGCTTGGGTCTTTTTTATTCCTAGTCGCAAAGCCAAAGCTGGTGCTCTACTGACTTTTCTTCATCAAATCTCTCGTTTGGACCAAGAGATGCTGTGCTAATGATCTTCTAAGAATTGTATGCTCCCTTGTAGAGTTTCATGCACAACCTGCCAGGTATAATTTCTGTGAAATTTTGTGTGGGATACCATCTACCAGATGACTGTGGATACCAGTGATGTAAGTCTCTTCACAAGGGAGACAGCAACATTATCTGAAACAAATTCATGAACTAAATGAACATATTTACAGACCATTCGATCTTGTTTATTAATGTATAGGTCTAATAAACTTTGCAAAAAACAGCTGTATTATATATACATTCCACCAAATATTTGAAGAAAAAGGATGCTTTGCTGTCAGTTCAACACATACAATTTTAAAAGAAAGTGAAAGTTGGGATTCCTTTATCCCCACTGCATTTTGGTTTGTCTACAACTTTTCGTTTGAGGTGTTTTTACTCATGTTCTCAAAACAAAATGTCATACATTTCCTAATGAGTAAACATATTTCAAGATGGGGGATGAACACCATTAGATGTAAAATATCTGTATTAAAAAAAAACTGTTTAACTATCCATATTTAGCCTTCAATGTTAATTATCATACAGTCCATACAACAACTGATATGACCTCTTTGAGCATCATCAGTCAACTGTTGTTTTGTTTTAGTCACTCTGAGTAGAGTGGGTATGCCCAGATGTGGACCAGGTTAAGATTATTTCTAAACTTTGAAGCTATCTGCCATTTTAATGAATAGAGCACCATTCTTAAGAATCCTTGCTGGAAGCCAAACCTGCTTGAGCCTCTCTAAGGAGCTTACCTTCCAGTATATTTGTTACATTTGACCCGCCAGTAATTTGCCCCATATTATCCCAATTCAAACAATCAGGGACATTGGATAATAATTTCCTGGGTAACTACATTTGCTGTATTATAAATGTACAGATTAGGCATGACATGATTTCAGTATTAACATAGACAAGAAAGGCAAGAGCATCTACTACCTTTGTTATAAATGTGTGCCATATTTCCACATCTGACTTATAGATATGTGGAAGAATTTCATCATAAAAGATTTCTGCAAAGAGATAGTCTTTGTAACTTCTGTAAGGGAAACCTTCAACGGGACTGAAACAATGCCTGGATTTCTGCCCTGCGTGGGCATTCCTTGTGTAGGTTTGTTAGGGAGAATTTTCATTCTATGGCTAATTACCCTTACCTATAAGGGCCCCCAGCAGCTTTGCTGGGTTTGAAGGGTTTGTTTTGTTCTCCTGCTAAGAGTCAGATCTTTTTCCCACTCTTAGGCATGTTTGCTATGTGTGTTCTAGGCTATTTTTCTTTTTGTGTTTAATGTCTATGGGGTTTTTCTCACCCTCATAGGAACCATCTTTATACACATGTGTTACACAGCACCCTCCGTGCAGTAACACAGGGATGTCGTAGCGACCCCCAAACATAGACTCCATACCCTGGGACTGACTACTGTCTCCCACGGCATGTAAAGTCCCCATTGACTTTACTAGTCAATCTTTATGAACCAAACCAGTACAACCCATCTTACTATGGAGGTACTGGCGAGGGTTAATAGTTTTTCCCTTATGTTCATTTTCGAGAGGGTACCGTACAGTCCCTCTCTCAAAAGTTTCTGGCTGGTGGCAGTGGTTACTACCAAAAATATTCGACTGCAAATATTTCCCTATGGGATTTTCCCATTGTTTGAGCTACAACAATTACTGACAGCCTCTAACATACCGCCGGTTTAGTTTTATATTAACTTCACACCTGTAGGTTTTATTTGCTACAACTTTTATATAAATTCTTTCTCGTGTCTTTCTCAAAGATCCTAACCCAGGTCGGGGATCCTTTGTTCGTCCTTTTGGCGGACTTCTGTCAAGAAACCCTCCTTTCGGCGCCACTGAGTCTGGGGTGGACCCATTGTGTGGGAGGGAGAGTAGGACCCATGGACAGGGTTGCCTCAGCAACCAATGTCGCACTCTGTCCTGATAGGCTGGAGAGTCTCCTGCCAGGATGACCACTCCACTGTGTGAATGACAGCTAGGCTGTATGAATGGGGCTCTTTTTGCATAAAAGCAGGGTCCTGAGGACTGGAAGAGCAAGACATTGCCACTGGAACTAAGAAGCCGAAGAGGAGAGAAGCCAAAGACATCTGCATCAACTGAACCACCGGTGAAGCCCTGCTGCAGCGTCTCACCACTTTTCTCCACATGACGAGAGAAGATCTTCATCTGCAAGAGCCTTCTTCCCTTGAGCTGGTGGGGCCAACCAGTTTGCCAATTGCCTTCTTGGAGACTCAGAGACTCGGAGACCAGATAGCCAGGCACCCGTCCTCCCGGACCGCGATTTAAAGGAGCGTACCCTTTATTTCATTTGGCAGCACCGCGTCTGGTTTCATCCCTGGGCAGTGCAGTAACTTGAACCTTCCTCCACGACGAGAGTCTCTCTTCCTCTGCTGGATCTCCTGAACTGCAGGAACTGCCAGGAACAACCACCACCGCAGGAGCCTCTTCTACATTTTAACGTACTTTGTTCCGCAAGGCCTCCCTTTTCGTTTGGTATCGCTAAAGGTGTTTTAAATCCTTTACCTACCTGCTAGGTTGGCCGCCCCTGCTATGTAGCATTGTCTTTCACCTTCTGCAACTACCTTTTTAGAATCCAAACCATCATGTTTTCAAATAAGACAATAATACAACTTGAACATGGTGTTGGAAAGAAAAATTCTAAAATTAGATATAGAGCAGAAAAATCGATACTGATCAACAACTTGTACTCTTCATGAGTGTTTGCATTGAAACAAATTCCTGAGTTATTCCAGTATTCTTAGAGCTATCTCTCTGGGTAAGTTCAGTCTAATTCCCAATGGTTAGATGTCTATACTGGAAAGTTCTATTGGGACAAAGTGATCCCAACTGGTTATGTGCCAGAAGATTCCAACTGGTTGTATGCCAACTGGTTATATGCTTTGACACTCTTCTACCTGAATGGCTACAAGATCCTCTCCGTACCCAGACCCAACCGTCCCGGTCGGGGTGAAGCCCTGATCTTCTCCGAGTGGATTTCTGCCTCTGTCATTCCTATGCAGGCCTACTCCTCTTTTGAATGACTTGTTTGTAGGCTCTCACTCTCTCTTGGCCACTCTCTCACCGTGGCTACTATCTATCGGCCACCTGGCCAAATCCCCTCTTTCCTCTCTGTGTGGGTGGACCTCGCCTTCTCCCTCCTGACCTCCACCACTCAACTCCTTCTCCTTGGAGACTTCAACACCCACCTGGATGCTACATGTCCCTCCACTGAACTCTTTTGTGACCTCTGCGACTCTCTCTTTCTATTCTTCCCTCTGGCCCGACTCAACTGAATGGCAGACTCTGGATGCTTGAATCTCCTCAGACCTCCCCCTTTCAAACCCTCTCACCACTCCTCTCTCCTGGAGTGATCGTTTTCTCCTTTCCTCCCATCTCTCCCTCTCTAGCCCCTCAGGCCAAGCCAACTCCAGAATTGCCACCTACCTTCTCAGTAATCTGACCCATGAATCTTGTGTCAATTGAGGCTTTCGCTGCCACTTTCTCTCCTACTCCTCCACCTACGGCTGACTCACATCCTGACACAGCCCTTTCCTTGCGACACTCTTCTATCTCTGATAATTTTGATGTTCTCGACCCTGTCATAAGGATCCGCTTAAAACCCAAAGCCAAGTGCAACTCTTGGTACGACTCTGACCTCGTCATCCTTAAACGCAAGTGCAGGGTGGCTAAGAGGAAATGGCCGGCTTCTTGTGCACCCTCTCACAAACTTGCCTGCTGCCTGCTCCAAAGGCAATACAGGTTCTCTGTTCACACTAAGCAGAAAGTACACATCCAAGCCTGCCTCTTTGCGGCATCTAACAACTCACCTGAAATCTGCAAGGAGCTGGCCTTCAGTCTCTACCTCTCCTGTCCCCTCTCAGACCCTATGCACGGCTCTTTCTTCTCATTTCATCTCTAAAACCCAGGACATCCTGTCCACCCTCTCTTCCTCTCCTCCTTGTTTCTCTTCTCTCTCCTCTACCTCTAGTCCCCCTGTGGCCATCTCTCCTCCCTCCTTCACTTCCTTTTCTCTTTTCTCCCCTGACAAGCTTTCTAGACAAGTCATATCTATGAAAGTCTCATCAAAACAGTTTCTTCCCTGTTCTTCCAAATCCATCAAGGATCACATTGACACTCTTGCTCCTGCCTTGGTTGACTTCTGCAATCAATCCTTTGTCACTGGAGACTTCCCCTCCCCCTATAGCATTCTCTTGTGCACCCTCTTCTCAAGAAACCCCCCGCTGACTCCTCCCTTCCGGCTAATTATCGCCTTATCTCTATCACTCCTTTCCTGGGCAAGCTCCTGGAAAAGCTGGCCATCTCCCAGCTTAATCTTCACACTGAATCTGTTGGTTGTCTCCATGACCATCAGTCTGGCTTCAGAGCAGCCAGAAGCAGGGAAACTGCTCTACTGAACATCAGTGAAGACCTGCTCTCTAACCTTGATTCAAATCTCCCCTCTGTCCCCACCTTACTCAATCTCTCTTCTGCCTTTGACGTGGTCAACCACACCACACTGCATAACCATCTCTGTGATAACCTTGGTATCACCGATCAGGACCTGGCTTGGCAGACCTCGTTCCTCTGTGACCGACCCTCCCAGGTCCAACTTGGGTCATTTCTTTCCTCCATCTCACTCTCTACTTGTGGTGTTCCCCAGGGGTCTAACCTCTCTCCCTGGTTGTTCAACCAATACCTTGCGCCTCTTGCCCACCACATTGTTGCTCTCTCCTCTAACTTTCAGTACTATGCGGATGACACTCAGCTCATTTTCAGGCTCCCCTCAGCCACCTCTTCTCCCGCTCTCATCTCCGACTGTCTGTTTGCAATCCAGGAGTGGTGTGCCGCCAATAATCTGTGCCTCAATGCCAGTTATGATAAGATATGATATTTTATTTATATTGCGCTCGTACGCAAGTGTTTCAGATGGAGATCCTCCTCATCGTCACACCTGCAACTTCCTTTCCTGTCACTCTCTGGCCGGCCTCCCATGGCCCTCTTCCTGCTCCCACCTGTGAGGCTAAGAACCTCGGGGTCATCTTCGACTCCACACCTTTTCTCCTCACATTTTTGATGTCTCTAAGAAGTCAAACTACCAACTGCACCTCCTCAGAAGTATTCTTCATTTCCTCACCTTTCCCCAGAAGCTCACTGTCTCTAGAGCTCTGGTTCACTCTAGGCTGGACTACTGCAACAGCCTGTTTCTAAATCTGTCTGCTTCCACTCTCCACCCTCTGCAACTCATCCAGAACAGGACTGGGGCCCGGTCCTCTTTACCTCCAACTCTCTCTTCAGAAATATCTTCCTCAAGCTCTTTGCTCCTGTACCTCCAACTCCCTCAGGGTCAGTTGCTTCTCGAAGCAACGAGTTGGTGGTATATCTCTTTCTTCGGCTGGGGCCTCCCACTGGAAAACCCTCCCGTCTTCTCTGAAACTTGAGCAGAACCGTCTCCGGTTCTGGAAGCACCTCAAGACCTTCCTCTTTGCTTCTGCCTTCTCTCTTCCTCTGCCCTGCTGACCTCCTGTCTGATACTGCACTGGTCACATGGATAACCTCTGAATTTGGGCCCAGGTTCACCTGCCCTCCCAGTTGCACACCCGCATGCCTCTTGCCAACTCTTGTGCTTGGGGCTGTATCTGCAACTCTACAGTCCCCTTAACTGCATTTACTGACACCTGGTGTTTGCACTTAACCTGCACTGACAGCTGCTGGCCACACTACTTGTTGCTATTTGATCCGTGTACGGCACTTGTCCTTCCTCCCCCTCCCCTTGCATTTTTCCCCCTCCCCTCTTCCCTGCACTTGCGCAATCTCAATGTCAATTGGCCTAGTAAGATCGCTTGTCTCTGTCCTCCCTCTTTCCCCATTCCTTGCCTTGTCGCGCCTTGAAACACTGTGTATAGGCGCATTATAAATGCCTTATCATATCATAAATGTCTTATAACATTTGATATCTAGAATTTCTAAAAGAACTTCTGAATTCTAGATAAACACATAACAATGTTTAAAGGAATGGTTCAGTCAAAAATTTTTATTGCCCCTACTGGTCGGCCATGTGTTTTTAAGCCTAAATCGCTCGATTTTAGAAACATTTCCTATGGACCTTACCCGAGTTTTTGTCCATTAAACGCACGCGAAAACAGGCATCAGGGAGATGCCATTTTGTGACAATCCTATCATTTCCCCCATCGCCCTGGCTGACCTGCTTTTGCGGCACTAAATCATATCCCCCGCCCCTGAGCCTGTCATCAGCAGATGCGTCCCACCCATTTCACAACGCCAAAGCACGTCTCGTGTCAACATTCGCTGCGCTTCAGCTAATGACGTGTCGCCATGGAAATGGCAGGACACCTCTTTCCTCAATAAGTATAAACAGACCATTTCACAACACACAGCAGTAGATTTTCGATTCCATTCCTCTCTCTGGGTTACTTTGAGTATTCTGTGACTCGTTTCTGTGCTCTGGTCAGCTACCTTCGTTGCTTGTAGCCCGTGTGAACAGATACCAGTACCACCGCTATCAATTATTTTAGTTTGTTTAACACACAATGGCTACAATAATGCCTTACATATACGAGCCAAAGTATACCGATGAGGAACTACTGGAAAGGGAAACACGCGGACGGCAGTTGGGAGGATGATTCAACAGCTGAAGAGCCTGGACCTAGTCGCATGGACGGTGTTTCCACCTGGTGCACATGCAATCGGTGCGAGCTAATGCCAACCGAGGATGAGAACTGCTGCTGCTGTGAAAACTCGGGATGCGTGGCCTACATTTCGGAAGGCGAGCCACGACCGCAATGCATCACCGAGCTGCCAGACTTCAGGGCAGCCTGCCTCACACGGTCCGTGTTGAGGATAATGATGGTGCTTATGCACGAACTTCGCACAACTGTTCGTCCTCGTAATCCGAGTAACGAGTAAGTATATTCTACTTGTCATGCCACTCCTATTTCATGGTCTTCTACTATATCCAAAATTACATATACATATCATTGTAACGCATGAAAGTCTTTCAATAGTGTGTAGTGTCTAGATAACGTTTATTAAACTTATCTTGGTCATTTAAAAACAGTTTGTTTCATTCCTTTTCACAGGTGGTACAGGCTGGTGGCCTATCGTTCCTTTACATGGTGGCTTCACGGGAGCTTGGACACCGCGTTCGAAGAGAGATACCCGCCTGTGCCATTCGTGCCATAAGAGAAACGTTCCCGAGTGACAGCGGTCAGTACAGGGGATTTTCTCTCGCTGTGCTGCAACCTGAACTGTACAATGTGTAAAGTTTTGTATTTTTGTGTCATCAAAATAAGATACAAAATAAAACACCACATATATTTTAACAACGGTTGTTTCGATTTTTTAAATGAATCAAGTGTGTCTCCATTCAAGGATGGACGTCAGACATCTGTACTCCGAATGGGTGAAGGTCAGGTCGCTGTGAAGCAGGGTGGTCACTATCTAAGCTAACATAATATAGTATCAATAATGCATGCACTAAATAACACTTGTTCAAAGTCTTTCAGTTGGTTATGTCTCTCTAAAAGTCACACATATATCTATAGTATCAATTAACATTGGATTATACAGGCCTTAGGTCAAGGGTCTTGACCACTATAATACACTGTTTGAAGTCTGGGTCTTTGCTCACAAGAATCTCCGGTATGTGGCATTTGTTATTGATAGGCAATGATATACTGCAGTAGGGGTCTAATGTTAGTTGGGGATCTGCTAGGTGGGCATCATGGCGTGGTCAGTGGTCTGGCACATGAAGAGAATACCTTGCAGGGACACAGGGTCAGAATGGCTGCAAGTTTCCACTGGCGAGGGTGCGTGGGCAAGGACACGTTTGTGGAGATGAACGAGCCATGTGCTTGGTTCAGGCCGGTTCACATGCAGGACCGTGATCTCAGAGAGTGATGTGTTACATTTACTAGCTGTTGAAAATACCTCTGGAGTTTTCCAGTCAAAGTGGGAACGAGGGTGTGGGCCATGTGCTCTGCGCACTGTACTATCGCAGTGAGGCCTGGTCACCAAGATGGAGTGGAAAGGGCGTACAAAAATGGATGCCCTGTGTCCTGCTCAGTGTTCCCATCTACGTGAATGTCATCCAAAGTTAACATCACATAAGGGCAAGGGGCGAACCCACTACTGGAGGCACTTGGTACGAGTTTCTACTGAGAAGTAAAGGATGAGAGGGGCCTGATGGCCCCTCGCTCCCACACACTTGCCTGCACGCCAAACAGCGGTTCGCACCCTGGGATGAGCGCTGGCATGGGGGGCTGTCATGGGCGCAAACGGCCAAGGTGCCAAACAGCATGTACACTTCAAAAGGTATCCCACGCCCAGGGGCCATCGCTCACATGGCCTCCTCAGTCTCTGTGTCTCCAGGCAGGCCTCCCCCGAGGCAGGCCGCCCCCCTGCAATAAACATAATACCATGACATACACACGTCATTCATTCACAAACACACCCCTGTTTCTAATACTTTATAAACCACTTGATATGTCTCATGAGAACATCTTTGTGCTTTGCAAGTCAACTCCTGAACCTTCTACCTGAGAAGCACTGAGATCTATGCTAATCTGCTCGTCGCCGTGCTAGCTGTGACCTCTTCCAGCAAACTCGTCAGTGTGCTGCCTGTGGCCATCTACCTGTTCTCCTGCAACATACTGCTCGGCCTGCTGAATCCAACTGTTTGTTGGTCAAGGTAAGGCCATGTATCCTAGTCACATTTAGGTCATTTTTACATTTCAATCTATTTGCTATTACAGTACCCAATAGAGCTGTGGTCATTGGTCTCATTGCTATTGACTTGAGTTTCAATTGTTATGCTATCAATAGATCTATTTATTTTCATCTGTGTCAATTGTCATCGAATGGCATCCTTCGGGGTCCAGTCTATAATGTAAGCATGTTTCCTTTTCGTGCAAGACAGAACATTCAAGGGACGAGTCACATGTTCAGAGTTTAGTCACATAATTTTAAAAATTTCTGTAACTTATGCAAATACTAAGCCGCAAATGATGATCTGGTATGGTTCCGGCGACCAAAACAAACCTTGCATTGAGCATGGTATGGTTCATTTACTTTTTTGACATTTTTATTCATCAAGGTTTTATAATAATCTTGATATTTAATTTTCAGAATTTTCAACAATGCCTGCCGGTTCGATTAGCGGTTGCCCTTCGAAGACCCATGCTAAATCTGAAGGCAATACAATGCATGTTTTCCCAAAAACTGTTGATCGAATAAGAGAATGGGTCAGACATTGCGGATATCTACTGGATGAGCTGGAAAGTAGAGTCCAACAAGTCTTTGAGGACAAGAGGGGTGATCGATACCGCATCTGCAGCCGGCACTTTCCCTCGAACATGTACACCACATCTTGGGTAACAAAGAAGAATAAACGGCGATCAACACGAAAATTGCTCGCAAACGCTATTCCCACTCTATTCATCCACAATCCGCCACTGTTGAGTCAAGTGTCTGTTTTTAGCTTTAGGCCTTGCGGTAATGTGTAGGTAGCCGAATGGATTCATTGATATTTTAGGTGTTGTTTCCAATTTGAAATACTTTTGACATTGATAAAAGTGTATAGCTTTTTGAATAATGACATTTATCAATATATTATTTTTAGATTTCAGAACACACAAACGAAATCTATATATGGGCACAGGCAACTGTGCTATATTGCGCATTACTCAAGTATTCTGTCTCCTTACATGGCAATTTTAAATATTGGCATTTCATTATCAAACAATAATTTACCTTTACAACTTCTTGACTATCCCTTGAATCTGAAGCAAGAACATTCTACTTCCGTCACATGCTCGCAGTTATCAACCACTTCTAGCGCGTATCAGGTAATCATACTTGGCTATTCCGCTACAGACTTGTTTTATGCATGTCAAGTAATGGTTTTTATGTATCGTGTGATTATTTTACAAATTGTGTGTTTAGTGCTTTCCAATTGATATACACCTTAGTTGTCGTCCCCGGTGTTTGTTTTCAGTTATAATTAGTGTTATCCACACTAATGCAAGTACTGGGCCTCATTACAAGTACACCGGTCCGGAGTTAACGCCAGCGGTAAAACCATACTGGCACCGTTTTCACGTCCGCCCAATCATGACCCGCGGCCCCGGAAATAGCACCTCCTCAAACTGCCACCACGGAGTTAAGGGTCGCGTAAAGTCCACCTGCACGGAAACCCCTCCGTTACCGGCAACACCGCGAGCATCACAACTAGCGCGGACATGGAAACACTGCCAGAAAAATGGCGTTAAAACTGTGATCACTGTGGCGGTACCGCCGCCACCGCGCACATGACGTTAAACAGTGCCTGCTGAACAGAATCAGGGCACAGGTGCACCAAATCAGCCCAGCTGGACCCAGCAGCACACTGGGAGCCCACAAAAGGACCACACCCA
This sequence comes from Ambystoma mexicanum, assembly GCF_040938575.1. Classification (NCBI taxonomy): domain Eukaryota; kingdom Metazoa; phylum Chordata; class Amphibia; order Caudata; family Ambystomatidae; genus Ambystoma; species Ambystoma mexicanum. The sequence continues at coordinate 891,265,760 of NC_090941.1, forward strand.
GCCCAACACAACACAGAACCATGCAGGCAGCAGCTCTAGTAGCACTTGGACTGGGCCTACTCAACCAACAGGTAGCACTGCACATGATTGCAGTAATGGTGCAGAGGAGGAGGTGGAGGAGGCACAGGCGCCAACCAGCCAACCCTGCACCTATGGCAAACCCCATTGTGCAGCCACCACTACCCCGCAGGCAGCCTGCAATACCACGCATCAGGGCCTCACCCTGGAACCTTACCCCAGGACAGATCCACACACTATACCGGCTGGACCGCCCAACAATCCTGTACATCACTGCCATGATTGAGGACGACATCAGCAGCCACGTAGACATCCCCACTGCCATCCCCCCCTCCTGAAGGTTGTGTCTGTGCTGCATTTCCTTGGCACAGGCACCTATCAACACACGGTCGGTGAGCTGCACGGCATATCACAACCCTGTTTTTCGAAAATCCTGGTACAGGTACTGGATGCCCTTTTGCGCCATGTGTCGGAACACATAGCCCTACCCCGTACCCTCCCCGAGGTCATTGCCACAAAGTTGGCCTTCCATGCCATAGCAGGCATGCCAAATTGCATAGGTGCACTTGACTGCACCCACATTGAGCTGACAGTACCACGTGCAATTGAGATGGTGTTCCGCAATAGGAAACAGTATCACTCAATGAATGTACAGATGGTATGTGATGACACGCTACTGATTACACACTGCTGCGCACATTTCCCAGGCTCAACCCATGACTCAATGGTACTGCGGAATTCCACGTTGCCACGGTACATGGAACGCTATGCCGGACAAAGCCCATGGCTATTGGGTGTGTACAGCTGACAATGCTCTGACCCTGTTGAAGCGGTATGTATGTGTCCAGGCCAATGAGCAATGTGAGTGTGCCGCTGGACCGCACATGCATCACCCCCCCTCCCATCTACCAAATAGACAGCGGATACCAAACATCACAAAGGAAGACATGACAGGTCACCACAGTGTGCCTGTACACACCCTGCCACAGCCCATCCTGTCACTGTCCCATACACCTTGTGCCACTGCAGACACCCACCCACAAATGGAACACTGCCCTCCCAATGCATGAGATGCCTGTAAATGAGACGTCGTGCATTGACTACTTCAGTACAGTGGAGTCACTCTGCCATGTGTGCACATCACTGCACTATGACATACTTACAATCCAATGTCACCCGCAGGGCACAGTACACATGCATATAAATGTGTAGGCCAATATCCAGTTGGGGACATCCACTGTGATGCCCAATGAACACTTCAAACCACTGCATGGCACATATGCATGAATGAACAATGATACAAGTGAGCACAGCATCAGATTAAGACATGATACCACAAACACTGACATGTCCCCCCATCTTCATCCCATGTAGGTGATGCTGGATATGCACTCATGCCATGGCTGATGACACCTGTACGGAGACCAAGGAACAGGCATGAAGAGGCATACAATAGGGCACATGTCCACACTCGTGGAATGATTGAGAGGACATTCGGACTGCTGAAGGCCCGTTTCCGCTGTCTGAGCAGATCTGGGGGATCACTGCTGTACAGCCCAGTGAAGATGGGTAAAATCACGCTCGTATGTGCCATGCTGCACAATCTGTGCCTGCGCAGGAACATCCCAATGCCCCCAGATGCAGATGAAGAAGATGGGGATGGACATGGGGATGGGATGGCACCACCTCCCCATGGGGGTGCACTTGATGGCCAAAGAGCACGGGATGAGCTGATTCGCATTTACTTTTGAGACACAGCACATTCACAGCAATGCATAGAGTGATGACAATAAATGATTAGTTGTACTGCAAATGAAATGATAGATGTCCACACATGTATGTTTTGCTTTCAAATGATGATATATTAATGAATTCACAACAGGGAAGGAGGTGAAATGGTTAGGGAAGCTGTACACCCGAGCCCACCCACCACCCAAACGTACCCACCCCCACCCAGGCCCCAATGTTCAAACACCCAAAACAACCTCCCCCACCACCCAAACGTACCCACCCCTCACACCCTTCAAGTCCATGTGTGTCCTGCAGTGCCCCACACACATATCATCACTTGCGTGTGCGCTTCTGTGCCTGTGCATCCTTGCCCGAGAGCCCCGTCAGCCGACTTGAGCGCCTCCTTGGACTGGCAGTAGTGGAGCTTGATGGGGTGGTGGTATTTGATGGCACAGAATCCGGTATGGATGGCATCCGTGCAAGATTTGCCTGTTGCCCAATCAACATGGCCTCAATGTGCCTGGAGGTGCTGTCGTTACCCTCACGCACATGGCGTGCCAGGGTGACTATTGTGCTTGCAAAGCGTCCAATAGACTTTGAGAGGCGACGCACTGACGTGCTATAGCACTCCCTCTGCAGCCTAGATTCTTCAAGTTGCCTCTCCACCAGCTGTGTGAGGGTTGCCTGCTGCTCCTCCATCCGCTGCATGCGGGAATTCAGCTCTGCCATGGATGGGGTGGGTGACCTCATGGGACTTCTGAGTGAAGTGGGGCTAAACTCCAGCTGATGGAAGGAACCCAGGTCATCAAATGTGGGCGTCGCCCCCTGTGGCCCAGTATCAGAGTGCTCTACCGGGGCACTGTTGTCACTACAGGCCGCCTCCTCTGCAGTGCAGCTGCCTTCTGTGTTGGTTTGGGTGGGCATGGTGGGTTCCTGTGGCACCTGTCTTGCCTCAGGCAGCGTGGAGACGGTGGGGATGTCGGTGGTGGTGGCCAGCACATCTGTTGCAGTTGGTAGTGGGGGCTGAGATGCCGAACTGCTGGCAGCATCCTCTTGTGTGGGGGCAGTGGCTTGGGCACGTGCCGGTGCTGATTGCCTGGCCTGTTGTGCAGTGTCACTGTCAATGGATACGGCTGTGGGGACACAGAGGACATGCAATTAGTGTTGTGGTGGTGGCTAATGGGTGCATCACATGCATCATACAGGTTGGTCATTGTATGGTGTTTGTTACATGCATCTGATTGCTTGGGGTATGCATTGTTCTGATATTGGGTGCCATATGGATCTTGATGGGTCCTTTGGGCCAGTCATGCACTGCCTGGGGGGGGGGGTTATTAATGGGTCCTTTGGGCAAGTAATGCACTGCCTGGGGGGGGTTATTATTGGGTCCTTTAGGCAAGTCATGCACTGCCTGGGGGGGGTTATTAATGGGTCCTTTAGGCCAGTCATGCACTGCCTGGGGGGGGGGTTTATTAATGGGTCCTTTGGGCCAGTCATGCACTGCCTGGGGGGGGGTTTATTAATGGGTCCTTTGGGCCAGTCATGTACTGCCTGGGGGGGGTTTATTAATGGGTCCTTTGGGCCAGTCACAGTCATGCACTGCCTGGAAGGGGGGGTGGGGGGTTATTAATGGGTCTTTTGGCACTGTAATGCCATCAACATATTCTTTTATGGTATTCATGTTTGACCACTTACCAGCATCCGCAGGTAGGCTCACTCCTGCCTCAGCCTCCCCGATCCCATGAATGCCCTCAAGGTGGAGGACACTGCTGCAATGCTCCTCCCACGCTTGCAGCCTCTGTGGGGAACGGGGTCCTCCACCAGTCCCACTGCTGCGTTGGCGGTGTGTGGAGATGAGGTTATGAACCCTCAGCCTGAGGTCGTCCCACCGCTTGTGGCAGTCCTTGACGCTCCTCACTGTCACGCCCACAGCGGTGCACTTGCGTGCTGCTTCTGCCCACACTTCCTTCCTCCGCTGCTGTGTGGCACGCCGTTGATCGGCACTGAACAGCATCTCTGCATGCTGTTTGCGCTGCCTCTGCGCTGGAATCCTGGCAGACATGCTGGTAGTCCCTTTTGCCTTCTCACAGTATGGATTGTGCTTGTGCTGACTCTGGACGGCAATGGATAGTGCTTTATATGATGGCTGCCTCTCTGTTACCGGTTTTTGGCGATCATGGTATTTCCGGTTCCGTGGCGACAGAGGCGGACACGGGTTTTGCGCTACTTGTGGCAGCGCTATGTCCATTTTCATGGCTTTTTCCGTGACGGCGGTAACAACATTTCCGCGTCCGTGTGGTGCGCGCGACCGACAGCACGTAATCGGACGGTCTTTCCGCAACCTTGCGGACACTGAAACTTTATTACCGCCGTCACGGAATCACCGCGATCCGAAGCTGCCAGGTTGTAATGAGGCCCACTGTCTTTCAGGGAGATGCTGAAGCATCCACCACATTGACAACAGCCCTAGATGTTCTTCAACAGCACGAGGTATGGATACTGACAGCTGCATCGACCGTGATCGTCAGGACTGGAACACTTGCCGTTTGATTGTTCTACACCATGTTTCATTCGTGGTTAGCCATTGATATGTACCTGTGCGGTCGACCCCAAGCGTGTGTTATGTTTTCAATATTGTAATCCTTACTAATGGAAATACTATGTTTCAGGCAGTTGTTGAATCGTCAACCCATGCAGTTGATGCGGAGCCTGACATTCAAGTAATTCCGGTGGAAGCGGGACCATGCAGATACGAATCGGCGCAATAGCTTTCGGAAGTGCGCACCACATTGACAACAGCCCTACATATTCTTCAGCAGCACGAGGTATGGATACTGACAGCTCCACCGAGCGTGATAATATAACGTTATTCCATTTGCTATACTTTCTTCCCTATTAACGCAAGTACTGTGTTTCAGGGAGACGATGGAGTTTCCACTACAATCACAAGATCCCATTTAGATGATGCAGATGTAAAGAAATCGGAGAAATAAGTCGATTAAATCTGATCATATTTAAATATTCCTTGATTCTTTTAGACAATGCAACATTTGTGGTTATCTCTTTAGATGTACCTGTGCCGTCGACCCCAAGTGTGTGTTATGTTTACAATATTGAAAACCATACTAACGCAAGTACTGTGTTTCAGGGAGTTGCTGATGCCTCCTCTTCAATACAATCATTCGTGGGAGTCCATGCAGAGCCAGAGGTATGGATACTGACAGCTCCATCGAACTAGGTCATCAGAGCTCGAATACTTGTCGTTTGATTGTTCCACACAATGTTTAAATCGTGTTTGGCTATTGAGATGTACATTTGTGTTCGTCCTCACGTGTGTTTTATGCTAACAATATTTTGATACACAGTAATGAAAATACTATGTTTCAGGGAGTCGATGGAGCCTCATTCCGTGCTGTCTATGCGGATACAGAAAATATAATCGTTGCAGCGCAAGAGGAAGGGGAGACATGCGGATACGTATCGGAGCAACAGCGTGCAGATGTTGAAGGTCGAGTCAAAAAAGTTGCAAAGAAAAGAAACAAAAATAAGGTTAGTTACAAACAGTTCCTAACTTTAGAATTTTTTTTATGCTGGGGACTATTTTATGTTTTTTTCAAGTCAATTGTACTATACTTTATCTTGTGTTTAAACTGAACATCCCTTTTCCAATCTATCCTCTAGTTACCCGTGGGTGTCCGAACTATACATACACAGACAGTGAAGCGAATGAGAGATGTTGCTTGCCAGACCATTTACACTATGGAGGAACTATTAATTCAGATGCCGCGTGTTGAGACTAGAGATGCTCATGTCCAATGGCCAGAACATGAAATGAATGTGTCCGGAGAATCCAGTAAAGTTGTAAAGGACCATTGCTACAGTACGACCGCGCCACCGCAACAACATGATACTGGATGTATTGAAGATAGCTCCGAAGTAGTCGCAGATCAATTTACACAATCTACACCCGCCAAAAAATTGCCACCAAAAAAGCTGTCGACATTGTTGTGTTCTCCCATCAATGTTGAAGTAGCAGATGTTGAAATGACAGAGAATGAACCAGCAGCAGCATTCACCGACGCATCAGAACTTGATAGCAGCGATATTTCTTTCAAATGTGGTGAAATGTCCTCAACGTCACAGGCCGAAACAACTTTGACGCAGGATGACAGTCTAATGAAAGAGGGCAAATACATAGTATTCGACAGTTGTTTGATGGATATTATAAGTATGCTGAAATGTGGGCATTCCGTCAGAGGGAAAGTATGTGGGAAGCCATTGATTCATGTGACTCGTCAAAAACAAGGCAGTAACGTCACAATACATGCCGCCTGTAGATTACATCATACGTTCTCATGGGCTGCAAAACCGATGCTGGGGAAACTGCCAGCAGGCAATCTACTGTGTGCAGCTGCATCACTTTTTAGTGGCTCCAGTTTTAGAAAGTTAGAGTCTTTCTTTCAGTTTGTGGGACTTCATTTCATTTCTAAAACGCAGTACTACAAATACCAACATGATTATCTGTTTCCGGCCATTAGTAATGCTTGGAAAATTGAACAATTGTCTCTAGCAAGTACATTCGAAGGCAAACGATTCAGGCTAGCCGGCGATGGACAGTGCGACAGCCCTGGATTTTCTGCCAAGTACTGCACCTACCACTTTCAGGACATGGATAGTAAGAAAATTGTGAGTTTGGTGGTCGTGCAGGTAACACAATGTACATCCTCAGTGGCCATGGAGAAACTAGGATTTATGAAATCAGTGGAATATCTGCAATTGAGGGGAATGCACATCGACCTCATAGCCACGGACAGACACGTTTCAATTGCCAAGACAATGAGAGAGCAGTTGCCACATATTAAACATCAATTTGACGTATGGCATCTTGCTAAATCAATCAATAAGAAAATCTCGGCTGCAGGGAGAAAAATAAGGTTGTGAAGGGTCAGTGGAAATACTACTTGAAAAATGGCGGTCACTGATGCACCATTGTACCAACGTGCACCGCTGGTTGGTCAGAAAACCTACATTTCCACCAATGTGAGCATGGCCCTTTGTCCCCAGTGGAGGCACGGAAGAAGAAGTGGTTGAATCCATCTTCACCGACACACAAAGCCATTGAGAAGATTGTTTTCGATAAAACTCTATCAAGAGATTTAAGGGGACTGACAGAATTCTGTCACACAGGAGGTTTGGAGGTGTTCCACAATATGTGCCTAAGCACAGGCCAAAGCACTTGCATTTCAGCATACAGGGCATGAGACATAGGACTCTACTTGCCGTCTTGGCCCATAACGAGAATCTCGGCCGTGAACAATCTAGGACTACGGGTAATGTAAGGATGCCTCGCTACACTAAGGCCTTTTCAAAAAGAAGTGAGCAATCGGTGATCAAACCAGTCTATGAGGAAATGGAGTTCGACTTTGTCAAAAGCCTTATTGTTGCTGTATTAGAGAAGCACAGATATGGAATTTTGAACGTTTCTGTGCAGAGCACTGATCCATTGCCACCCAACATTGCCACTGTGGCATGTCCACCCAAAGGAGAGCTGGTTGTGAAGTACAAATCCCGGTTTAAATAATTGCAATACGATTGTCTTTTTGTAAATAAATGTTATTGTACAGTGTGCATACAAAGTACGCTAACCCTAACCCCTACCTTCACCATCCTGGGTGCCGAACAACCTGGGTGTCATCTTTGAATTCTCTCTCTATTCACCTCATATTGCTGACCTTGTCTATATGTGTATGTATATATTTTTGTTGATGTAACTAATTTACGCAACCTCTTCTAAATGCTGAGCACTGTTAACCGAGGGGAGGCTTGCGTATTGCAAATAATAAAACAAACAAACAATAAATCTCACTTTCAACTCAACTCCTCGGGTACTTTATACTTTCCCTCACCTTCCCCAAAAAAATTAAAAGTCTCAATAGTTATGGTTCTTTGGGGCTTCAAAGCTCGCAGACAACGAGGACAAAATATGGGGCCTTAGAATGCGCCAAGCGAGCCGTTGCAGATGGGAGAGAAGCCAGTTCGCATTTGCACATTGAGGCGCACTACATATATGGATTCGAAACTTCAAGTTCTCACAGATGGTTTTACTACGGGATGTTGCAAAGAAAGAATGTTTGCTCATTTCTAGTGAAGGTCAGCGGCTTTGATTTTCAGCTCGCGCCCTGAAGAGGCTCACAAATCGCACTGGCAGTATAAGGTTCTATTGTTTTTTGACCTTGAGAGACAGGGATCATGCTGAAAGAACTTCATTTGAAGGGGGTATGGGGGGTGCAATAACGTAAGAGACGATAAGGCAGAAAGTTCTGAAACTAGACCGAGTTTCATGTTAGTTCAGTATACGAAAAATCGTTGTCAAGAGCACAGTGGGATTTACGGACTGCATTACGCAGAGACACAATAGAAATTGCAAATATAATGTAAGTAACTCTTTAGACGCTTTTATACCGGAATGAAGAATTAATGAATGGATGCATGAATAGATGAATGAATGAAGAGCTTTGAAAACGTTTGTGGGATCGTCCTTGTAGCGGGCACATGGGCATGCAGGTCCACATTCCACACGCATGTAGACAAAAAGTAGTTTCTCATTGTGTACCAACCTCGATTTATTTCGTTAGTTTCCGCATTGATTTTAGAGCCGAACATACTCCATTGCACTATCCTTGAAAGCAAATAGTTTCAGCTCGGCTGTAATAAATAAAATGAATAATATTAATAAAGATCGGCTGGCGAGACTAATTATACATTTTATGTTTTCAAAACAGGTATATACTTCCCTTTTGCCACTGCCACCAGTTTCAGACCCCGGCAGATGGTTTCTTCAACCGCCAGCTGCAGCTTAATGTAAACAACTGCACCATTCTGATGATCTTATGGGACGATCGCCAAGGGCTCATATGCCCTTACGCGGTACTAGCGGCTAGAAGCAACATATCAACCTTTACGCTGGCCTAGTGCCTACTTGATGGAACAGCCTTGCGGTTCAACGTGCGACAAAAGTGCTTCTTTGAACGAAAACCAACACCCTGTGTACCATAAAGGAGCAGTGCGTGACTCACGATAAACTTTTATGGATTTGGGGATAGAGATAAAAGAAAATAAATGACTTTTGGAGTTCATATGGCAATTGCTGAATATTCTATAAACATTTAATTTCAAATAAATGTACTTTACCAAATTTACCGTGTTGCTGTTTGATTTTAAAGTACAGTTTCATATTCCGAATTGTGGCACGCTGTGTTGTGAGTTGATCTGTGTGAAGTCGCATAGAAGACGACTGGGCGCGTTTGCCTACGCAGCACAGAAACGTCACGGAGAGAGGCGGGGAATATGAATGTTTTGATAATGTCAGCTCAGGGGCGGGGGATATGATTTAGTGCCGCAAAAGCAGGTCAGCCAGGGCGATGGGGGAATTGATAGAATTATCACAAAATGGCAGCTCCCTGATGCCTGTTTTCACGTGCGTTTAATGGATGAAAACTCGGGTAAGGTCCATAGGAAATTTTTCTAAAATCGAGCGACTTAGGCTTAAAAACACATGGCCGACCCGTAGGAGCAATAAAAAATGTTGACCGAACCATTCCTTTAATCATGGTTGATGTACCAAATGGTGATGCAATAGAATGCTGTACCTTAAGAGACAACGGCCCTCATTACGAGTTTGGCGGTAACCATGCCGCTATTGGTGGCATGGCTGCCGCCGAAATCGCGTCGGGGTCTGGGTCCTCGGAATGAGGACTTACCGGGCCATTCTGAGTTCAGAAGGCCCAGTAATTCCTCCCTCCGAGGACCCGGATACGGTCCTTCCCCATTCCCAGTTCAGCCCCCATAGGGCTGAATGGGAATGGGAGAGGGAGCAAACAACGGGCCATTACGAGATGGCCCGTTCTTTGCTCCCTCTTCCCCTTGCATGACCCGGTAAGCACGCCTGGTTTTCCCAGGCGTGCTTACCGTGTCCTGCAAGGGGAACTCGTAATGCGGCAGTACGGAGTGAACAGCTCCGGCACCTTTTACGGCGCCGTTCACTCCGTACCGCCAGGGTCGTAATGAGGCCCAACGTCCTGGAATATTTTCATGGGTATTCACCTTAAATGTGCGTGATCATATTATAAGATGTTTAGATGGCATTAAGGTATAGATATGGGATCCATCTTAAAGACATAGATAGGACAAAGGATGTAACTTTATATTAGGATATAGGAATGGCATCAAACTGAGTTCCTTTTTCATGCTAATAGGTTTGAGTGAGTCTAGTTTATGAATCCAGTACTTTTCTCTTTGCATCAGTAGTTCATTGTGATTTCCTCCTCTTTGGGGCATTTTAACTACTTCAAGGATTAGATATTTTAGTTGGGCTATTGAGTGTCTACTTGCTACAAAGTGACTTGCCCCTGGAGATTTCACATTGTTTGTTCTGATGTTAGACTTAGTTCATTAAGTCTTTCTTTAATTTTTTGTGTGGTTTGACCCACATAGAGTCATCCACACGGACACACAAGACCATAAATTACATATTTAGAGTCAAATGTAGCATAATGTTTGAGATTGGTTTTCTGTCCTGTGCGTTGGTGTTTAATGTGATCGCCCTCTGCACATTGTTACAATGACTGCAATTTAAACATGGAAAGGTGCTGTGTTTGGGTCTATTGAGAAACAGTTACCTCGATGGTGGACTCAGAAAAAAGTTTGAATAGATGTGCATCAAGTCTGGTGATTTTGCAGTTTTTATTAAGCAATCTGTTCATTGAGGCACTTTGCCTAAAAAATGTCAACAGATGTATTAGTGAAGGATATATTTCCTTGTCCTTTGGTCTTAGTAGGGTGGTGCTAGTCTTAAGTGAAGTCTTAGTTTTAGCCTGACCCAGAGCCACCGTGTAGGGCAGCCTGCAGCCACTCACTGAACTGTCTTGCCACCTGATATCCCCAGCTGACTTCCATCTTGAACTCTGTCACAATATTCTGCAAAGCTCACTGAAGCCGACTCGACCATGTCAAACACCAAGAACACCTACACTTGCAAGGTACATTGTGGTTCTGTTCCCCTGGTCCTTCTCCGCAGACCCTTGGAGATATTTTAGACCCATTGCTCCCTGTGCATTGAAACCCAGTATTGTTGAACTGTTGTGATTATTTACCATACCTACTACCCTCCTGTCAGTATCCAGAGTGCATCCCTTTTCCTTCTTTAAAACTGTCTTTCCTCTGCATTTCTTCACAGGGTGAGTGGTATTTTGTAGTGTTGCTAGAACTGTCTGTTGGGATAATGATAAAGTAGATTTGTTTATACAGCATTGATTGATTGATTGACTGATTGATTGATTGATGGTTTATTTATTTATCATGCGCTTATACACCAGTGTACAAAAAAGTGCAACCAATCATTGGATGTGAGGACATAAGAAAGACAACACAAGCGATTTTACTAGGCATGGTCCATTCAGATCATGCGGGTGCACAGAAAAGGAGGTCCATGGGGGGTGCAATAGGGACCAAGTGCGCCGAGTCCTGTTAGAACATAGGTTAAGTGCAAAGAGATACCACTCTCATGGGTAGTAATCTAAGTGCAGTAGTGCTTCAGCAAGTGCAAGGCCCGGGGGCAAATGCAGGAGACTGGCAAGGAGAGCTTGGGACCTGTGAGGCTTTGAAAGGTGCACTAGGCAGCCAGTCAGCGATATTGAGCAGAAGTAGAGGAGAGAAGGTAACAGAGCAGAAAGAGGTGGTTAGCAGGGGAGAGGGAGAGAGAAGGAGGAGGCAAAGAGGAAAGTCTTGAACAGTTTCCAGAATTTACGGAGATCCAGAACAAGACGGAAAGAGACAGGTAGGCCGTTCCAGGGGGAGGCACCTGCAGTGGATAAGGATCTTCCTCCAAGTCTCTGCTTGGAGAAGCAGCTCACCCGCAGAGAATTGGGGGAAGACGAGCAGAGGGTTCGAGAAGGAGAGTATTTAGGAAGAGAGCGTTGAAGATAGAGCAGGCCTAGGCCCCAGAAAGCTTTGTGAAAAATGCAAAGGGTCTTGAAGTGCATTCTTGCAGCCAAAGGGAGCCAGTGGAGGGATTTCAGTGCCAGAGATGCATTCCCTGGGCTTGAGGCAATGAATAAGTCTTGCGGTTCTTTTTTGGATGAGTTGAAGAGGACTGAGGGTAGAAAAGGGGAAGTTCAGAAAGAGGATGTTGCAGTAGTCTAGCCTAGAGAGGACCAGGGCTCTGGAGATGGTAAGTTTCTGCAGGAAAGTGAGAAAATGTAGATTACCTCTGAGAAGGTGCAGTTAGTTGGTAGTGGGACTTTTTAGAGATGTCCGCAATGTTTTTACCTCGTTGGTAGGTGGTGCCACTCTGGTCAGAGAGAAAGAGGGAAGGCAGGAGCAGGGGTCCTGATGAGGACAATCTCTGTCTTACTGGCATTGAGGTAGAGGTTGTTTGCAGCACACCACCACTGAATTACAGACACACAGTCAGGTATGAGTGAGGAATAGGCCGAGGGTAGTCTGAAGGAGAGCTGGGTGTCATCTGCATAACACTGAACGTTTGAGGTGAAGGTGGCTATCAGATAGGCCAAGCGGCCATGTAGCCATTGAAAAACCAGGGGGAAAGGTTAGATCCCTGGGGGACACACATGTAGAGAGAGTGATAGGTGTGAGAAAGGCCCCCAATTCCACCTGGGATGGGAGGTCACGAGAAATGAGGTTAGTCAGGCCAGGGCCTGATCAGTAATGCCCATGGGTGTTCAGAAGAGCAGTTTCAGTGCCTCTGGATGCTCTAAAGCCAGACTGGTGGTCATGGAAGCAACCAACAAATTCAGTGAAGAGGGTAAGCTGAGAAATAGCCACATTCTCCAAGAAATGAAAGATAGAGATTGGGCGATGGTTTGGCCGGAATGGATGGGTCAGCAGAAGGTTTTTTGAGGAGAGAGTGTACAAGGGAGTGCTTAAGAGCAGTGAGGAAAACTCCAGTGGCAAAGGAGAGGTTGCACAGGTCGGCCAAGACTGGGGCAAGAGAGTCAATGTTGTCCTTGATGTTTTTGGGGAGAAAGGGGTCCACCTGTTTGGAGGAGACTTTCATAGACCGGACTTGTCTATTGACCTCCTCGAATCCAAGTGATTTGCCCGCAGCTGAAACTACTGTGGGCAAAACGTTTGCATGAGAAAGGTGCGAACTACCAAAGGTTTGCACCTTTCTCATGCGAACACACAAACATACTCACACCCACACACACAATGCACCCATAACACCCCCACCCATACCCTTAGCACACCCCCACCCACACCCCCAACATAAACAAACCCCACTTACCTTCATCTTCATGCTGGGTTCCTGCAGCGCCAGTTCCCTTTCACTTCGGTGATCGGGAGCCGGCACTGCAGGGTTCTTATCTTTTTTTTTAAACCATAGAGTATAGTGACCGGGGCGATGCAGGGGGACACCCGTGCAGCCCCTATTTCTTGTTTTTTTTTTAAAATGGAAGGCTGCGGGGGTGTCCTACACTATACAATGAAGTGTAGTGAGGAGGGCGATGCGGAGGACTAATGCTACCACCAAAGGTTCAAACTTTTGGTGTTCAAACCTTTGGTGGTAGCATTTTTAGAACTTTTGGTCATTGCGATCTTTTTTTACGGTAAAATCGTCCTATACCTGTCAGTCCAGAAATACTAAACACCCCTTGGGCGGAAGGAAATGCATGATTAATTGGTTGGCCTAAGACCAATCGCCTCATTTACAGTGTTAAGAATATATACTCATTAGTTATTACGTAGCTATCAGTTCAACTAGAGTGAGGCCATTTTAAGATGACCAGAATCGCCATTTTGTTTTCTCTCTGCTCTCTCTAACATTGCCACTTTGCCTCATGTAAAACTGCTTTGCTGTATATATTATTTTGCTTCAATGATCCAAGGCTAAGAAACATGTTGAAACATTACACTTGAAAGCCAGACAGAAATGCCCGATTCCCTCCCTCACCTATCCTTGAAGGCAGGGAGCAAGGAATTTTAATCAGTACACGAATGCCAGCGAGTCTCCTGAAAGAATAGCAATGTATGAAACTAGCATTTAAAGAGTTGAATTATGTTCTTCTTTACGGCCCCCCTTTCTGAGCACAGTGAGGCCCCGGAGAGCGGGCCGACCTCTAGAGCGATCGAAACTAAGAGATAGTGAGGCCTGGTATGTGCCAGTCTCCTATGTAAAGCTTGCCCATGAAAACAGAAACGCTGTGTTCTCACAAATAAAGAATGGTGTCTGTAAAATTGGAGATTGCAAACCGTTACTAAATATGGTGGTCTGAGGTGTCATATTTGTCACAATGGTCAATCATCGCCTCTAATTCAAAGGGAAATGAATTGGGGGTGGCATTGAATGTGTCATACTGTGGCATTGCTGATTGTAAGGTGCTCCTTTTGTATATATGTAACTGATGTATGTCTCTCACTCTCTTGCATCCCCCAAGGTCTGTTAGACACACGTCGCGGGGCGTGGGACCATTTGGTCAACTGGGACTATTTTGTATTGCAATAAACCCTAGATTTTGGGAACAGAACCTCGTGTCTGGCGTATCCATTCGTGTGTGGTGATTGTGCCTTATTTCCACATTTGAGGGTCCCTCAGGGGCCCCTTTCAAGATGGCGCCTGAATAGGGACCCTCCCCCACTTGTTCCATCGTGTACGTTGCAAAATAAGGAAGGCGGTAAGAACGGCGAGGACCGGAGCGATCGAGTCGGGATCAAGAGGTGTTCGAGGCGCCCCTGCGAATGCGATGAGAGACTCCTTTGCAGATCTGCACACAGCTGAGCCCTGATCGACATCCCTGGCCAGCGAACAAGGGGGCGAGGGTCCCGAAATGAGACAGAGCCGAGATACGCAGACACAACGTCATTGGTTGCGTCAGTATATGGACGAATTGTGTCTTGAAAAGACAAATTGACTAATCAGGTGAGTCGTGCCCCGATTTGTAACTAATCCTGATATTGGTTGAGAGTTGATTTTGCAAAATCAAACACCCAGAGTAAGTTTGATTAGCGAAGGGTAAGGTTAAAACATGCCTGGGGTATTGTCCCCCTTAGCGGGTTTTTTCCACTGCGGCGAACAATCTTTGGACACTGGCCAGGTAGCGCCTCCGGGAGGAATGCGGGCTTATGATATGTATATCAATTATGGTATGGGAGCAATAATGTTTTGTGAAACTTGGCATAAGCAAACCAGAAAGCAGACAGACCTTCAGTGGCCGAGGAATGGGAGTTTTGAGATGGACCGGATAGATAACCTGGAAAAGGTTTTGATAAGTAAGAGAGCACGCCCTGGGGCACTTGATATCCTTAGGGACTGGAGGAGGGAAGCAATGCTCCGATTTAGAAGTAGAGAGAAACATGCGCGCAGGCATAAATCAAAAACAGAGAAAGCTGAGGAGAAGGAGGAGGAGGAGTGGAGTAATAGTTTGAGAAAGACAAGGCGGTGCGATTAATTAAACATAGAAAAAATATATCCACAAAGAGAGCTACACTCATCAAACGAATTAATAAACAAAATTTTAACTGAAACAAAACAGGGCCCGAGGAGTGAGACTAAAAAGACTACGTCAGTAGCTGCCGCTCAACCCCCTGCCATTGCTCAGCCCCTCCCAACCCCAGCATAGCCACAGGCTACATCAGTAACTGCACTGCCCACTAGCCAGCCAGCTCCGAGTGTTTCGCAATTACCACAGCCCCAACAGATATCTCCCACTCTCACTGCCCCTCCGCACCTCCCGACCAAGAGGGTGCCACTGTCCCGACCACCCCTCCCATGAGTGAAATTGAGCAAAATGAATGTATGAGAGTGACTCGCAGCGCGATCAGCAAGGAGAGAAATCGTGAGCTGCAAGAACAGGCGGAAATGTATATAGACGAGAATGATGGAGCATCCACGCTAGCGTCACTATATGACTTCAGAAGGAACAATGAAAGACAGGTATTGTTGGAATGTATGGGGGAATATGTGTCGGGACAATGGAAAAAGTTAATTGGGAAGTTACCACCGCAAAGATTGTTGGATTTAAATGCATTAGCCCGTTGTAGAGGGAGAGATGAGGAAATAGAAGAACATGTGAAGCGACTGTTTGAAATAAAGAATGAACTGGATGAAGAATATTCTGAAGTACTCGCCACACCGGGGAATAGGAGAAAATATATTGAGAGGGACAGGAAGAGAGCGTAAGGACTGTATATGCAGAAATCCTTGCCGCCACCGGGACAGATAGGTGATAGACAAAGACTGCAGGTGTGTGTGCGGGAAACAATGAGATGGATGTCAAACCCTAGGACTTCGGTAGGGGAAATAAATGAGATATGTAATGAGTACCCTTTGCAAATAAGACTAGAAGCCCTGCAAACGATAGTAGGGGTTTTACTCCAGCAGGTAGCAGGACCCAACAGGAGAAGGGGAAATGCACAAAGCAGGGGAAATTCGAATATGCATGGAGGACCTTTGGGATTAAACCAATGTGCATATTGCAGAGAGGAAGGACACTGGCGGGCACAATGTCCGCATTTGTAAAATAGAGGTGGATATAGTCAGAGAAGGCCTCACAGAGGGCACCCGGGAACAAATGGTCACAACAGAAATTAGATGTCACAACACCAAAGTAATCAAGGGAATGATGCACAGAATCAAGGTCAGGCTCCGAATCAAATTACTCCTACTCAAAGTCAAAATCAGCAGGGTATACAAACTGGAAATAGAGGAAGAGGGGGGAACATTTTTGATACTCAGACAGGTGCATACTATAATAACAGTGGTGATTAAACATCAGATGATGTGTTGTTACCCAATAGGACAGCCCAGGACAGGGGTCGGAACCAGTGTCAATTCCCATGAATCAGAAAGGACCCTACGTAGAGATGAAAATTGGGAATGAAGAGCATAGATTCCTCGTAGACACGGGGGCACAAAAGTGCTCGATAGATCATCACTTGGTTCCAGACATACCTCTGTCAGGGCGACAGAATATCTCAGTAGGGTTTGCAGGTACCCCAGTAATAAAGCCCAAGTCCAAATCAGTGGCAGTGACAATAGAGCCTTTTACTGAACATTGTCCATTTCTTTTAACAGAGCATTGTGGGGAAAATCTTTTAGGATTAAAGCTATTGAAAAAACTAAGCGCAGTTATCCATTGTACACCAGATGGGGTATTTTTGACTATTTCTCCCCAGACTAGGCGACTTCTGAATTTGTGACGAAACCTTTAACAGGGGAATTGATTGAGGTACCAACTTGTATTTGGGCCGTGAATGACAATGATGTGGGATGCTTGAAAATAGAGCCAGTACAAATTGCGTTAAAAGAAGGAGTAATGCTACCTCATATTCCTCAGTATAAAGTTTCAGCAGAAGGAGAAAAAGGATTGAAAAGTATTGTTTCTGATTTGGTAAAATTGGGAGTGATTGAAGAAATTACAGGTAGTGTATATTACAGCCCCATTCTTCCAGTGTACAAGAAAGGGGGTAATGAGGTACCGTACCGTTTCATAATTGATCTCTGTGCACTGAACAAAGTAGTAGATCCCCAATTCCTGTTAGTGCCAGACGTCACTACGATTTTGACAATGATCCCTACATAAAGAAAGCAGGTATTTATTTGCTTTCACTCTAGGAGGACGATCATTCACATTTACACACATTCCACAAGGCTATACTGAAAGTCCGAGCATATACAGTAGGGCATTGAAAGAACAGCTGGACATGTTAGAATTGTGATGCTGGAAATGCATCGGAGGGACAGGGCCTCCGTATCCTTGTCCTTTACTGCATTTTTATCGTGTGTTCTGTCGTGTTTTCTGCGCAGGAGTTCATGTGGGACTCCCGGGGTTGCCGCTCTCTCTCTTTTGATTTAGTGAACAGACGCGTTAGATACCCTTACTGCACCCATGCTGTGAAAACAGAAAAATAATATGAGGCCGGGAAGCCCAAAAGGAAACACACCAACACAGGTTACAAAGAAACATACAAGTACTTTATTTCAAGCTACAACAGTTACCAAGTCAACTGACAAATGGATAGCTATTCGGCTCTCAGTATAACATAACGAACTTCAACGAGGGTTCGATGTGTTCAGTGAGAGACCGCACACTGGAATACCCGGGCCATTTATACAATTTGTCCAGCCCTTGGCCAACCCTCTTGCGGGTTAACAATTCTGTGAAATACAATACTGGTCTAGGGTTCCTTGCCAGGTCAACCTTTAATATATGCATTTTGATTAGTTTTGCTGATATAAGTAGTACATTTAAATATAGGTCAACAGTAGGACAAGGTCTCAGTTCACGACCCCGACAAGTAGCCTGCAGGCCTATTAATCATTCAGCCGTACGGAGGTCACAACGGCCAGAATCTATTCGAAATGTCATTTGGCCTCCATTTTGATGTTCAGGGTGACTTCTACATAACAAGAGAACCTAAAATGGCAGCTTGATTCAAGATGGCGGCTTACATTGATTTCTCTGAGGTCAAGACCTTGCCGTGGAGTTTGTTCGCGCATGATGTTTAGACAACTTGGCGTAGGCCAATACACATATAACTAATACAATAGGAGGCATAATATTATTTCTATTCCGACAAACCCTCCTTTTGGCCTATGCCAAGTGCTAATACTATTTCTGATGTCTTTGCATAAACTCCATGCATTTGTCATCCATACATCCTTAATCGTTATCTGTAATATCTATAGCCATTAGATATTGGTGAACTGGTCGTTCACCAGAACTTCTTGCAACACGAACTCTTTAGATGCTGTATCTGGGGCATACACTTTATGTCCTATCGTGCTTACCGCTTGAGCACAACATACCCCTAGTATTACACATATACTAGGTAGACATTGGATACAGCAACAAAGGAATAGAAGAATTCCCAAAATAACCAGTATGACAGAAAGTACCTTATAACCCCAGGATCGTAAGGAGTCCCAGAACCAAGTACTAATACTCCAATCTCCCACTGGAACATGCACTTCTGAACTAAGTACGTGCTAGTTCTGTATTGCCTTAAAAATTGTCGGGGAGGAATTTGGTACGAAAACACAACAAGCAGACCCTACTAATTTACATACTCCACCACGCTCTGCCAGAATGACATCTAATGCCATCCGGTTTTGGAGCGCTACCAATCTTATTGCTTTCTGTTCCAGTGTCATATTATAGAGTATATCCATGTTTCGGTTGATGGTTCTCTCCAGTACTCTTACTCCAGCCCCCCAATATGCATATCACCAAATCACTCCTAACACACACTCTTTGCACCCTACTCTGGACCCTTCTAACCATCACCATAACAATGGACCACACCAACTCCACACCTTGCAATCTGCAAGAGAGAAACACGCGACTTAGAGCGAGGCTGCCTCGCCTCCATGACCTCAAAAACAAAAGAACTAGACCACCAGGCTCGACCTCCACCCCTACTACACTTGACCCTAACCGTCCGGCCTTAGTGGTAGAAAGAAGCCATAAAACTCAGATTGACTGCTATAGTCAGAGGAGGCCTAACACTCCCAAGCTCAGACTGATCCAAGATAAAATCACAACTCCCAGCCTGTCAGGAGCCCTCATCAATGTGAGGTCCCTCATAGCACATAGTACTGAAATTGCGGACCTACTTGCCCTGGATAACTTAGATTTACTCGCAATCACTGAGACCTGGCTCCATGACGCCGCAGGTCCTGCACTCATGGTTGCCGTACCTGATAATTACAACATACTAAGAGTCGATCGCCCCAACTCACGGGGAGGTGGCCTAGCCATCATCGCCAAAACTAAGCTAGATGTAAGACTTACCCCCCACCCCGAAATAACATCATGCGAACTCCTCTCAGCCAAAATACCTATCACTAACAACAGCACACTAACTGTCCTCCTGGTGTATAGACCACCAGGCCCACTAGGCAACTTTGAGGAAGACTTATCTAGCCTCCTCACCAACAATATCAAAGATACTACCCAGCTCCTATTATTAGGTGACTTCAACTTGGGTTTTAATGATAATGAGGACAAACAAGCCCACTCCATCCAATCCATTCTAGTTGATCATGGCCTGACACAGAACATTCTTGCCCCTACGCACATAAAAGGACGGACATGAGATTGGATAGCCAACCGAAACTGTAACACCACTATCTCTAAAATCTTGCCACAAACATGGACGGATCACCACCTCATCAGTTTCTCATTAACTATAGAACTGCCTAAACCAATTAACCAGGAAATAGTACCATCCATGCCAACCAGAAGGAAAAAAGACGTTACTTCGGAAAAACTGCTCCCGCTCCTCCTACCAGCCCTCGCTGTCAGCGATACCAACGAGGACCCCAACATACTAGTTGAGACATTCAACAACGCTATGTCCAATGCCTTGGACATAATAGCCCCCATCAAACTTCGCAAAAGCAAACGAGAATCACATCTCAACTCACGGTTTACCCCTCACCTCAAAGAACTACGACTCCAAAAGCGTAAACTCCAAGCTATCTGGAGACATACACCCTCGGCGGAGAACAAAACCATCCTTAACAACTTTGCCAATAAATATAAGAAGGAAATAATCCAAACCAAAAAAGACACATTCAATGAGAGAATTAGCAAGGCTAACTCTAACTCTAAAGAACTCTTCTCCATCCTTCGGGAAATGGAAAACCCTATTGCTCCCGTAGACAACGTCCCCAAAGACAAACAATGGTGCACCAGCATCCAAAATGCCCTAGTTAACAAAATTGCAACCTTGCAAACTAAAATTGCAAAGAAGAAAGCATCCTTGAGCCCTACTAGAGCCCACACCATCCATTCGACTAACTCATATAGAACAGTCACCCAACACAATTGCCAACCCTTCAGTTTCACTAACATATCCATCCTGGAAACTGAAGGGTGACCCTATCATTGAAGCCTTCTAACTGCCAAGGTGACAACTGCCCTGCACAAGTCATTAAGGACGCAGCACGAGATTTAGCACCCTTCATCTCTAAACTAATTAATGCTTCATTTAAATCTAGCACTGTACCATCCAACCTTAAAGAATCCTGGGTACTACCCCTCATCAAAAAACAGACCCTCGACCCAGCCATCCCCACCAACTATAGGCCAATCACCACAGTCCCATTCCTCCTCAAAATCATCGATAGAGTAGCCTACCTCCAGATCCAAAACTACCTGGAGACGAACCAACTACTAGGATCTCGCCAATCTGGTTTCAGACCATTACATGGCACTGAAACAGCCCTTATCGATTTTAAAACACAAATCGACGAGCTGAAGGATAAAGGTAAAACTGCTATGCTCCTCCTCCTTGATTTATCGGCGGCCTTTGACCTGGTGGACCATGCAGTGTTATGCAACCACCTAGCGTCTGCCGCCTATTTCTCAAGTGAAGCTATAGCCTGGGTACAATCCTTCCTAGCCAACCGTACGATGAGAGTGTTCTCCCCTTTAGCCTCAGCGGACCCAATACATATCACCTGTTGCGTCCCACAAGGCTCATGTGTCTCACCCACCATGTACAATATCTTCACTAAGCCACTCTTCGACAAACTGGACAGATTAGGGGTAACTTATACCAACTATGCGGACGATACGCAGATCCTCATACCGCTATCTGGCAACTTTGTCGAAGACACAGCCTTAGTAAACAAGATCTACCTCATCATTCAGGCATGGATGGCCTCCCACGGCCTCTGCCTGAATGATGACAAAACTGAGATACTGATCCTGGGTTCCGACTCCAACCTCAGAAAACTTAGCCCAAACTACCGTGCCTTCAACATTGATGGCAACATAATCAAAGTGGCAACGGAGGTAAAAACACTAGGTTTCTACCTCGACTCCACGCTAACTCTCAAAAAACAATTTAATTCCTTAGCATCCTCCACAGCCTACACCTGCAAATTAATTAGGGCCTGTAGACCTTACCTCTCCAAATCTAATTGCATCACCCTAGCCAATGCCTTAGTATGTTGAAACTGGACTATTGTAACGCCCTCTATGCAGGTGCTAGCAAAACTGTCATAAACAAAATGCAAATACTGTAAAACAATGCTCTCAGAGCAGCACTGGACATACCCCACAGAGCCCACATCTCTAACATCAGAAAAGACCTGCATTGGTTAAAAATCAGTGATAGAGTTCTCCTTAAGACACTATTCCTCACCCACAAAGGCGTGAATAACACTGCGCCCCCATACATCTCGGCCAGACTGACAAAGAAAATCCTCTACTCAACGTACTAGAGCTTCCAACCACTTTCTGCTTGACATACCCAGATTCAGACTATCCAAAGCGGGTGGGGCAAGCTTCCCGGTTAGAGCTGCTCACGCTTGGAATGCACTGCCCATCGCACTGAGAGCCAACCTACCCTACACCAGATTTAGATGCAAAGTGAAAAGTTGGCTCTGGACCAATGATGACCTACAAGCGCACTAGGCCAAGACTGATTAGAATATCCAACTGCCCTGCTACCTCTATTACCTGACATTAGACTTTATTATACTAGGAAACTGTATTTCACTTATCCTGTACCTAACGCACTCTGTATACCTGCTCTGTAATTTCTTCATGTACTTCATTCCCTGTATGTATTCCTTTATGTAACCTAAGCTCAAGTAATCTTATGACTGCTGCACCCGGCTACCCCTGGGTTTT
This sequence comes from Ambystoma mexicanum, assembly GCF_040938575.1. Classification (NCBI taxonomy): domain Eukaryota; kingdom Metazoa; phylum Chordata; class Amphibia; order Caudata; family Ambystomatidae; genus Ambystoma; species Ambystoma mexicanum. The sequence continues at coordinate 891,288,172 of NC_090941.1, forward strand.
GTGCGCATTATAAATAAATAAACAAACAAACAAACAAACTCTTGCTAGCCCCCTAATATTTTCGGAATTTGCTATTTGTCCACAAAATGGCACAACTGATTTTGTTATATCTCCCAATATTTGCCCAGGGGTATCTCCATCCTCGTCCCGCCGTGGACGAGCCTTAGAAACTTCCAATGTACTAGCTATAAATACCCCAGGTAACAGGATCCCTAAATAACATGTTCCCTGCCAATCCTTGGGCAACCAGGGAAATGCTGTACTACCGCAAACGAAATAAACAGGCCCCCCTACATACAATGGCCTGTTCTCCCCAGTCAAATTTACAACGTTCCTACAACCTTCAAAATCTCCCATTGACCGGGTGCCATTCCTTTGTACACAGAAGGGAACTGAATCGGGGCTATGTTTAATAGAGTAGGAAGGAGGCACGGCATCCTTATTGCCTATCGGAGCCATTTTAGAGGAAATTAGAGTTTGGAAAGGAAAAGACAGTTTATCAGATGGCCTAATAGAAGCAACATTAGGCTTACTTCTATTTGCAAAAAGCGAGCATCCCAGGGGAGTCAATACACGTTTCTCAAAATCATTTAAATTAGTTCCATCAAAGTTCGCTGAGATGCTATCATTCCACCGGCCAAAGAATAGTGCTCTAAGAGAGGCATAGCAAGCAGTCGTTAAAGGTAAAGGGTGAATATACCATCCTAGCCCCTTGTTCCCATGTTGCGGTAAATGGGTGCAGATCCAGCAGTTGCTCTTATTAAAAATGGCATGCGTCGAATTCATTATTATCATTAAAGTGTTATTGTGATACTTTCGTCTATGCTGAGAGTCCCTAGGTGACAGAGTATGAAGGTGTACAGAGGGAGTCAGAGCAGTAGGTACAATTTCAATTGGTAAAAGAGGCTCTAGAGGATACATTTCTTCAAAGTACCAGAGTCCCACGGCAGTGACTATACAAATCCCATTTATTATCATCACAACACAGCAATAGGTTTTCGGGGCCCAGGCACATTGTTCATTGTCCGAGTTGGTCACCCCCTTATTTACAAGTCCAATAAGAGAAGTAGCAGTGGAGGTGGCAGACATCGTAGTTTTTCAATCGACGACCCCAATGTTCGTTGCTGGCGACACTACGGTCGCGCGACTTCTTAGTCCTTCCCCAACCCTAGCCAGCAGAATCACCTTTTTTTTCAAAATTTTCCTTTGTAAGAAAAAAACTCTCAATGGCTCTTTCCTTTTCCAGAGGCACAGGCAAAACCTGTGCCGCAGTTCTATTTTCTTCGTCGAAGGTCGTACCTGGTGGTTCCCGGTACTGCTTGATCCGGAAATAAGGTAGCGTCACTTCCTGAGGGAAGCAACGTATCAGAGGCGACAGAAGTCTCAGAACTTGAAACAATGTTTTCCGGAAGTGACTTTTCCGAAGAGTGTGGAGACAAAATGGACGGTTCCCCAAGCTCCACGGGCTCAGAGGTATTCTCCGACACACTCACAGTGCTATTTGCTACTCCAGGATCAGAGATTGTAGCATCAGCAAGGGGTTCTGCTTCTTCTGTAACGTGTGGCGTCGGGTGAGGAAGTTTCTTGACATGCGTCGCGTGGATCCAATGCTTCTTTCCTGCCACCCGCACTGCTGTCTGGGTGACCAACATCACCTAGTAGGGTCCCCGCCAGCGAGGCGTGAGGCAGGAGGACCTTTCGTAGGCCTTCACCAGGACCCAACTTCCAGGCTGAATATTGTGTCCTGGGCCCGTAAACCGTACAGGTGAAGCTGATCGAACCTGATGATAAATGAAATACAGATTTTTAGTCAACTGGTTACAGTAGTCTGCAAGCAATACATTTTCAACATCTCTCAGCGCTTTAGGCTTTGGAAGACCCCAAATATTAGCAGGCCTCCCTATCACCACCTCAAATGGAGAGAGACCAGTCTTAGTTTGAGGTGTGGTACGCATGGCTAACAACACAATAGGTAAGGCGTCCGGCCATTTCAGTTTGGTGCCGGCACATGTTTTAGCGAGCTTATTGTTTAGCATACCATTCTGTCTCTCTACCAACCCAGCATTTTGAGGATGTCTAGCCGAATGAAATCGTTTTTCGATGTGTAATGCTGTGCATATCTGCAAGATTACTGCTGCAACAAAATGTGGACCGTTGTCCGACCAAATGACTCTTGGCAACCCAAATCGTGGGAAGAACTCCTTTACCATAGTCTTCGCAGTGGTCATGGCAGTAGCATCCTTAACAGGGAAAGCCTCAACTCATTTACTAAAGGCACAAATGATCACAAGGACGTATTTTAGATTGTTACACCGTTCCATCTCAATAAAATCAAAGTGGATGACCTCGAAGGGGACAGAAGGAGGCCCAAAACTACCCCTTGGAGTTGCTGTCCCCTTCCCCACATTGTGCTGCAAGCAAATCATGCAACTTTGGACATACTGCTGGGCGATTTTCAAAATTTTATCATTTACCCAGACTTTTTCTAACATTTTCATGATCTGCTAAGCACACACATGCGTAGGATCGTGTGCCATTGTAACCATCGCCAGCACATATGAATTAGCGAGCAACCTTTTCCCTTTAGATGTGTCCACCCAACACCCATCTTCATCCAGTTTCCCCATCCCTTCGGCCCACTTTTTAGACTCTTCTATTGTGGCATCAGCTTGGATATCTCGTACAGACCCAATACCCTCATCCATTACATAGGCATCTCTTGTTTCTCTTAGAGCATACATGTCTGTACTAAGGTCTGTGGCCGTTTGCCTGGCTATCTGGTCAGCAAAAGCGTTCCCTTTCCCCACATCATCTATGACCTTGCGATGCGCTGCGCACTTTATGATCGCTAACTGACTAGGGAGCGCGAGTGCCGAGAGCAATTGCACTATCAGGGGGCCATGCTGAATCTTGGTCCCATGTGAGGTTAGGAACCCTCTTTCTGACCTATAGCCTCCCAAAGTAGTGAGCCACCCCAAAGGCATACTGGCTATCAGTATATATATATTTACTGTATGCCCTTTGGAGAGTTCACAAGCTCGGGTCAACGCTATAATCTCTGCGGCCTGCGCAGAGTTATGCAGAATTCTCTTAGTTTCAACAACCGTACTCAATGTAGTGACTGCATAAGCAGCTGTAGATGTACCATCCGGAAGTTTAAAGCAGGAGCCATCACAAAACAGCTCCCCTTCCTCATTATCCAAAGGAGTATCTATAAGGTCTATCCTGCCCTTTGTTTCCTATTCAGTAGTATACAGGCAGTCATGTGATTCTTCGTCACCGCAAACAGTATTTTGCGGGAAAGGTAGGAGTTCAGCCGGATTAAGGACACAACACCTCTTAATTTGACTGTGAGGGGCAAACAAAGTCAATTCATACCTCGTCAGCCGTGCAGAGGTGAGGTGCTGTGTTTGGGTTTTATTCAATAGGACATCTACAGAGTGAGGTACCATTAGGGTTAAATCATGGCCTAGGACCATTCCCGCACTCTGTTTTACAGACGCAGCAGCAGCAGCGACGGCTCTCAAACATCTTGGCAAAGCGCATGCGACAGGATCAAGGGCGGAAGAGTAATAGCCGCACAGTCTATTCTTCCCTCCGTGTTCATGTGTTAATACAGCCAAAGCACATCCATCACATTCATGCACAAACAACACAAAGGCCTTATTGTAATTTGGAGTACCCAGAACTGGTGCAGAGCCTAACGCGGTTTTGAGAAGCTCAAATGATCGGTGATGTTCTGACTTCCATGGCAGCGGCGAAGAAATGCCCTTCTTCGTCAATGCCAACATCGGTTTTATCACTAGTGAGAAGTTCGGGATCCACAGCCTACAGTAAGAAGCCATACCTATTAAGGCTCTGACTTCCTTCTGTGTATTTGGGACAGACATGCCAGAAATGTGTTTTATTCTTTCAGGTGTCAATCTTCTCCCCTCCTTTGACAGGAGATAGCCTAAATAGGCGACCTCCTGACAACAATATTTAAATTTCTTAAGCAAAGCTTTATGACCATGTTCAGCCAAATGAATAAGCAACAATACAGTGCCTTCTTTACAAGCACTTTCAGAATCTGCAGCTAAAAGCAAGCCATCGACATACTGAAGCAGTGTACAAGTAGATGGCAGTTCAAGGGTGTCAAGCTGCTCTTTCAAAGCCCTACTATAAATGCTTGGACTTTCAGTATAACCTTGAGGTGCACGAGTAAATGTGAACGAACGTCCCCCCAAGGTGAACGCGAACAAATATCTACTATACTTGTGTATAGGAATACTGAAGAAAGCATTCTTCAGATCCACAACACTAAAGTGAGTAGCTGTAGCAGGGATCATCGTTAATATCGTCGTCATATCAGGAGCAATTGAAAATTGTGAGGCGACAACTTTATTAATAGCGCGTAGATCCATTATGAAACGAAATGGGATTGCATTGTCGCCTTTCTTGTACACGGGTAAGATCGGACTGTTAAATAAACTACCTGCAATCTCTTCAATCACCCCTCGATGCACAAAATCGGAAACAATGCACTTCAAAGCACGCTCACCCTCAACTGAGATTTTATATTGCGGAATGCGTGGTAGTTTAACTCCATGTTTCAAAACTATTTTAACGGGTTCAACCTGTAATACCCCGACATCTTTGTCGTCAACCGCCCACAAACATTCCGGGACAACGCTAAATTCAGGAGGCAATGGTCGAGTCAGAAATTGAGAACTGGGAAGTTGCTGTGGTGAAATCGTCAGTCGCACTCCGTCAGAGGAACAATGAATCACTGCATTTAATTTCTTCAACAAATTTAACCCAGCAAATTCTCTCCACAGTTTGAAGTCAAGAGGAATGGACAGTGGTCCGTAAAGGGACCCAAAGAAACAGGCACCGGCGAAGAAACCGGACAAACAACTGGTATGCCAGAAAACCCTACAGACACATTAGTTTGCCCTGACAGTGGAATGTTTGGAACCCGAGAATGATCAATGGAGCACTTCTGTGCTCCAGTGTCTATCAAGAACTGATGTTTCCTATTCCCCACTAACAGTTCAACATAGGGACCTTTTTGACTAACGGGAATAGGTGAAGTTTCCAAACCCTGCTTCGGGCAATCCTAACGAAACAAAATGTCGATGAAAGGAAGCTCTTCAGAAAGGTAGGCAGCAGAAGGGTGATCAAATATGTTTCTTGTGTCCACACTCGAAGTCTGATTATCCCCTGAAAAAGGTTGCTGAGGATCTTATGAGAGCTGACCTCTATCAGGGCCCCCCACTCCGAGGCGACCTCTAGGTCGTCTACCCATACTCCCAAATGTGTTGTTTGACCTCTGTCGAAGGACGGGGCACTGTGCACGCCAATGACCTTCCTGGCGACAATAGGCACATTGATTAATATTCACAGGTCCCAAGGGGACGTTCCCTTGCGGAACATACTGACCTTTGGTCTGTGAATTACCTCCTCTGGGATCTCTAACAATTTGCTGCAACAATACTTTAGTCTTCAAATCTCCTTTCCTCTTCTCGACTCTATCTTTTTCATTATTGACACGGTTCTTGTAATACTGAGCCATGTGCAAAACTTCAGATTAGGATTTCGCCTGCCAAGCACTCTCAGAGGACATAATCTGTGACTAGATGTCAGGCAGCAAACCACGCACAAATTTGTCCACAAACAACCTTTTCCCAGAATCTGTGCCCAAGTCCTGTCCACTGAAGTCAGAGAATACCTGTTCGAATCGATTAAAGAATTCGGTGGCACCCTCAGATTTTCCTTGAACACAGGCCGTAAGCTTGTCCCAAATAATTCTTTTCTCAAGAATTACGGTTTTCAATTTTGCAACAATTCTATCGGGCAAAGTGAGTATTACCTGAGGTGGTTTCTCACCAGCTGGTCTTTCCCCATCAAGCCTAGTTATGTTAGCCCACGTATCTCCCAATCCAGGCACATCGTCTATTGTTCGAACCTGCTTCCATAAATCTACGGGCAGGAGTACAGGGAATAACAAGTCAATATCACTTAGGGTGAACACAGAGGACTGCAAAACGGACTCTATCTCTTTGTAGAATCCTGTCGGATTTTTCCTAATATCAGGAATCGATTGTCTAATAGTGTTCACTTCCTGTCGTGAAAACGGGATGTGAACAAATTGTGATACATAATGTGCGGGAATGTCCACAGCGGGTGCACCTGTCCCAACGTTAGCAGGAATCTCAACCTTTGGGACAAATGTCGGAGGAACCTCTCTCATAGGCAACTGAGATATAGGTAACTCCGACCGCTTACCAAGCAACAGAGCGAGGTCGAGCGCTAAGGCAGTCGAAGAAGTGTCGAGCGAGAAAGCCCTCTTACAAATACCCAATAACTCTGTGGGACAACTAACCTTCTTCCTTACACATTCATCCTGCAGGTACTCCACCATTACCTGAATCACCTTCCTCTGCATTTCTATACTCTATACATACTGACTATACGTGTCATACACTTTATCTGGCGGTATCGATGAATCCGAGATCCATCGAATCGCATCTTTTGTACAGATTCGTACTTCCTCAGATGCTGATTTACGACACGGAAGGAATTGTTTCTGTACATACATACTGTCGTCTTCATCATCCTCATCCCGCAATTTTCCTAAGTCCCTCCTATACTCAAATAACCTCTCGACATGACCATGTACTTTCTCCTCAGTGTCCCTTGAAAGCGCTAGAGTATTCAGATCCCTCAACCCTTGTGGGAGATCTGCGTTATGTAATCTACCCCACATTACACATAAATGAGTCCCCAAACCTTCAATAAAAACATTTTTCTCAGGAAAATTGTCCATATTTGATAATGTGGAAAAAACATTAGCTTGATCATCTCTCTCCATACAATGCTTAGCTCATGCAAACAATTCCCATTTCTTTTCTCCACAGAGAGTATTTCGAGTGACAATCTTCGACCCCGCACCCTGATCAACTACAGTCGGTACAGAACCACTCGGGAGCGGAGGTGCGGGCAAATTCAATGGAGGTGTGACTATCGGCGCAAGGGGAAGAGGTGGTAGAGTAGGTGGAGGAACAACAACTGGAGGAATAGGAACAATAGGTTGTTCAGGGGGAACAGGAATAACAACAGGAATAGGCAGAGCACCAGGGAGAGGATCATACGGAGGTGGCGCAGAGGCACCAGGCCTTCGTTCGTTTAACAATTTGTCAATAAATTCTTCGGAAACATGAACATTTTTCGAGCGATACATTTTCTGGATACCGAGTGAGAAAGCCCTATCCATATTCTTGACTGACTCTGAATGGTTTTCCTTATCATATAACAACGCCTTTTCGGCATTCGTTTTATGACGGCGTGCATGTTTATCCCTACTTTTAAGCTGCTGCAACGCTTCTTTTTTCCAATTCTGCAAAACATCAAATGCTGCAGGTCTGGCCTTCTTCTTTAACAAGACCGATTCTAGGTTTTCAATATGGGGGATCTCGAAACTACCATTGATTGGCCACTGAAATTCGGAGGCATGTCTGGTTTGTCTGTGCCAAATATCATTAAATACTATACTTCCAATGCCATGCTTACAGTACATAGTACACGCCGGCGACCCCTCCTGTGGTGCCAGGCAGCTAAATTCCAAAGATTGTCGATCGCTGCGGAACAGTGCCCTAAAGCAGCTAGACAATTTCCCAGGCATTTCACAAAAAATTGGTGTTACCTGGTCAATAATTGTGTCTGCAGATACAATACGCCAAATTCAAATTGTCAGGGTTAAATTAAGAGTCGGGTCATGACTACACCTGACCAAACCTAAGGAGGACCGTACGGTTTACCAAAGAACTTACCTAACAAATGTTACCATGTGTTTGGTGGTTTCGACAAATCTGCCCGCCTCAAAAATGGACCCTCGTCAAGATGCCGTTTCAGACCACACGACTATCGTCCAAGGATCGGATTGTGCAGCGCTGCCGAGGTATCGCGTCTCGTTCGGTCGTGCACGCAGTATCACACCGTCCGATCCCGGTTCGATAGCCTGCGTCAACCTTCAATGATCCGGCATCAATCTTGAGGGTCCCTATTCGGGCGCCAAACTGTGAAAACAGAAAAATAATATGAGGCCGGGAAGCCCAAAAGGAAACACACCAACACAGGTTACAAAGAAACATACAAGTACTTTATTTCAAGCTACAACAGTTACCAAGTCAACTGACAAACGGATAGCTATTCGGCTCTCAGTATAACATAACAAACTTCAACGAGGGTTCGATGTGTTCAGTGAGAGACCGCGCATTGGAATACCCGGGCCATTTATACAATTTGTCCAGCCCTTGGCCAACCCTCTTGCGGGTTAACCATTCTGTGAAATACAATACTGGTCTAGGGTTCCTTGCCAGGTCAACCTTTAATATATGCATTTTGATTAGTTTCGCTGATATAAGTAGTACATTTACATATAGGTCAACAGTAGGACAAGGTCTCAGTTCACGACCCCGACAAGTAGCCTGCAGGCCTATTAATCATTCAGCCGTACGGAGGTCACAACGGCCAGAATCTATTCGAAATATCATTTGGCCTCCATTTTGATGTTCAGGGTGGCTTCTACACAACAAGAGAACCTAAAATGGCGGCTTGATTCAAGATGGCGGCTTACATTGATTTCTCTGAGGTCAAGACCTTGCTGTGGAGTTTGTTCGCGCATGATGTTTAGACAACTTGGCGTAGGCCAATACACACATAACTATTACAATAGGAGGCATAATATTATTTCTATTCCGACAATGCGTGGGGGTACAACCCTGTGCCCTTAGTGTATGTTTTTGGGCACCTGTGGGTGGCCCGCAGAGCAGGGTATAGGCTGGTGGCAGCTCCATGCTGAATTTGACAGGTGCGCTGAGTATCCTCCATTTGGGATACCCAGGCCCTGCCATTGGAATCAGTTGATTCCTGATGGAAAACAAGATGGCCCCTGTGGCCTCTTGCTTTCTATTACCTATTAGCTTGTTTTCCCAAAGTCCTGGAAAGCCCTGACTTTGTCCCTTCCCCCTGACTGGCTGTTGGGTGGAAGTTCCATATGGTGTTGTTGTGAAGCCCTGTCCAGACTGACTGGAGCCTTCCCAGTGACTGTATGTTGTGGGTACGCCCTGTGGGTGGGACCTGGGTGAATGGGGTGTGTGACCAATATACACTTCTTGTTGTGGCTGTCTGGTTTCTGGTATGAGAGACAAAGACTGAGACAGCCCTGCCCGAAACTGGCCTGAATGCAGTGTGTATTGTTGAATGGCTGGGTGCTTGTCCCAATCCACATTCCTTGTTGTGAGTGTCTGAGAGGGAGGAGGATGGCCTGAATGTACTGTGTGCCTGATTGGCTGACTGACTGCATGAATGCCCTTCTGTATGATTGGCTGCTGAGAGTGACCCAGCAGTGTGGATGAGAGACAAGATAGTATATCTGGGGACCTCTCACCACTGGAAATTGTTCAGAAGCTGTGTCTACACTTGAAGAGTAACTGGAGCTGCTGATCCTTGACGCCCAGCTGGAAGACGAAGACTTGCTGTTGCATTTGCTTCGACCTGATCTGAAAGCTGCCGAACTCGTCAAGGACTGATCCAAGAGAGGACCTGGTAAGGCGCCCTCTTCCCGTGCTCCGAGGGACCATCGAGCACCGCTAACCTTCGCCGAAGCTCCCTGGAAGTCATACCCTCGAAAGGCTGCCGACCCGAGACGTGACCATCGACCTGGGTTCGCAGGTTTGTGTAACCGTTGGAGGCCCGTCGAAGTTGTGTTGTCCAGCCATGGGGACCACTTGACGCCGTGCTGCCGACGACCGGAGCCGTCCACTCCTTTGCCTAAGAACATTTGACTCCCTTGCCCGCAATTTCGACCGCTTTGTCCCGCTGGAGAAAGTCGAGGACGACCAACGTGCCGAGGAGAATCCGCCGGTGGGTTTTCCGCCACCTGAAGGCCACAAAGACTTTGACGACTCGACGCCCTTGTTGAGCTACAGTTCTTCTGAAACTCTTTGTGGTCCTGAACAATCCGTCATCGAGGTGCCCCGCACACCTCATCCTCGCAGGACGTCACTGACAAGCACTGCCTGGATCGACATTGGGGTCTCGGCACCCTTGAACTTCTCATTGCTACCGTCGACGACAAGTTGACCATCTTCGACGCCTCTCGACGATCCGTGGCTCCTGCTTTAAAGGGAGTCACTCAAGAAGGATCCTTCGACGTGTCTTCGAAGAATTCTACTCCACCAGGTACATTGGGGGGGTAAAACCTTAATAGGAGGAAATAAGGCTATTGAACAATATATGGACTGGGCTTGTGCTATATATCTTTATTTTACAGGTTGCCCAGATGGGTGGATCTCCACACAGAACTGTACCTAGTGGTAGGGGCCAGTATTCTGCCTACCATTTCAACCATCTTGCTTTCCTTGCTATCTCGATTGCTGGTTTCTGCGTTATTGATCTGTGTGACATTTTAACCATACAGTTGATGCACTTTAATGAGATTCGATAACATTGGTGGTACCACTTTAGAATTGTATATATTTATCATTGTTGATTTCCGAGTACAAAGTGCGTTATTGTGATCGTGTACATACCTTTGAATATTAATTATATAAACACTGTGTTTTCAGTAATACCGTGTGTGGACATTCCTTTGTGGGGGGTTCGGGGACTACACTGTACTTAAGAACCAGCCTGCATCACCTCCTGAGAAGCTAGTCCTTGATTGCTCGACTACGTTACCAATAATAGAGAATCTTGGCTGGGGTCCTCTGTGCCTCTCCTCTACCATATAGAGAGCGGAAGTACAGACACCCCCCTTCAGTCTTTACAAGGCTATACTGAAAGTCCGAGCATATACAGTAGGGCATTGAAAGAACAGCTGGACATGTTAGAATTACCAGCAGACTGTGTGTTGTTACAATACAGTGACGATTTACTAATCGCTGCTGACACGGAAGAGATATATAAAAAAGGTACTGTTCTATTATTGACTCATCTGGCTACGCATGGACATAAAGCAAGCCTAAAGAAATTCCAGTACTGTCAGAAGGAAGTAGTTTATTTGGGTTTCCTGCTTTCAAAGGAAGGGAGAAGATTAACACCAGAGAGGATAGAGAGCATTTCTGGTATGCCTATTCCAACGACACAGAAAGGAGTGAGAGCGATAATAGGTATCGCTTCATATTGCCGTCAATGGATTATAAACTTCGCTTTGATTGTGAAACCAATGGTGGAATTGAAAAAAAAGGATGCTGTGATGCCTTTGCAGTAGAATGAAGAATGTCAGAAAGCATTTGATTTGCTAAAAACCATTTTGAGTTCTGCTCCAATTTTAGGCATACCGAATTATGGAAAGGTTTTTAGGCTATTTGTGCATGAGAACGAAGGATGCGCGTTGTCTGTTTTAACACAGGAACAAGGTGGAAGAAATAGGCTGTACGATTATTTTTCTTCTGCGCTGGATCCTGTAGCGCGCGCACTACCACGATGTTTGCGAGCTGTTGCAGCGCTGCTGCGTCAGTGAAACAAACAGAAGGGATCATATTGGGGCACACTTTAATTTTAATGTGCTACATGGCATAGATGTTCTACTCAATAGAATGCAGACGCAGCACCTCACTTCTGCTAGATTGACTGGATATGAAATTGTATTGTTCGTGCCCCACATCCAAATTATGAGATGTAGCGCTTTGAATCCAGCAGAATTAATGCCAACGCCAGGGGAAAACATTGGTGGGACTGAATTGCCTCCCCATGATTGCTTAATGGTTACTGAGGAAGAAACAAAAGGGAGAATTGATCTAAGTGATATACCCCTAAAAGAACCAGAAGGGGAACTGTTTTGTGACGGCTCCTGTTTTAAACTACCTGACGGCACATCAACTGCCGCATATGCTGTTACGACATTTAAAAGTGTTGTGGAGAGTAAAATAATTCCTTATAACTCTGCCCAAGCAGCAGAGATAATTGCTTTAACAATAGCTTGTGAAATTTCAGAGAACTTGAGCGTGAATATCTATAGTTCATAATTTTGGCCGATTATGGGCCGAGAGAGGTTTCTTAACATCCCATGGGGCTAGAATTCAACATGGCCCTCTGATTGTACGATTACTGTCTGCACTTATGTGTCCAAAGCTCCTGGCAATAGTGAAATGCGAGGCGCATAAAAAGGTGACATGTAAAGTGGGAGAAGGAAACGCATTTGCAGACAAAATTGCGAAACAGACTGCCACTGATTTGAATACAAAAATGTTGACAGTACAATCGGAGGAAGTGCCCTGCATGATAGAGAATGGAATTGTAACTGTTAAAGAGATGCAGGCGGAAGCTACCACCGACGAAATACAGGGATGGGCCAACGGCTCTGCAGAACTGGACTTGGAGGGTTGTTGGGTGGACAAGAAAAGCGGGAATTGGATGCTGCCAAATGCTTATGTAAACGCAATGGTTACAATGGCTCACAGTCCCACACACATCTGTGCGAAGAAAATAGTCCAACATTTAGCCACAGTCTGAGAAAATCCACTCATAAAAAAGAATGCCTAGAGGCTGGTACAAAACTGCATTACATGCCTACAGCACAATGTGGGAAAGGGAACAGTGACTCCAACAGGAAGTTTTGGACCTCCCTCTATGCCATTCGAAGTAATTCACTTTGACTTCATAGAAATGCAGAGATGCCAAAATCTGAAGTATGTTTTGGTGATCATATGTGCATTTAGCAAATGGGTGGAAGCATATCCATTGAAAGACTGCACAGCCATGAGCACGGCGAAAGTAATGCTAAAAGAGTATTTCTCTCGCTTCGGTCTGCCCCGTGTCATATGGTCGGACAATGGTCCGCATTTTGTAGGTGCAGTGATACTGCAGATTTGTGCAGGATTACAGATCGACAAACGATTCCATTGTTCGAGACATCCGATGTCGGCCGGTCTCATTGAACGCCACAACGGAATCTTGAAGTCCAAAATCAATAAGATCTGTGCAGGCAGCAAATTAAGTTGGGTAGATGCATTACCAATAGCGTTACTGTGTATGCAAACATCAGTGCAGGCCATAACTGGGCTCTCTCCATATGAAATCATAATGGGGGGACGGGCGAATGTGTGGTGCGCACCTCAGCCGAAGAGAATGAGAGAGGTAGAATACCCTGTAATCTGTTAGTAAAAAAACTGTGTTTGATTCATCAGCAGGTGCAGGAGCATTACCGGTGCGGTATACTGGCACAGGACATGCATTGGAGCCAGGAACCTGGGTGTTGATCAGAAACTATGAACGGAAAACATCGCTGGCACCCAGGTGGCATGGGCCGTACCAAATACTCCGGACTACGCAGACAGCGATACGCGTGGATGGACGGAAGGTGTGGATTCATGCCACGCACGCCAAGAAAGTCCCATCGCCATTTGACACGTCAACTGATCGGGACAAATACCAGAAAGAGACAGCAGCGGTTCCAGAAACGAAAAATGCCATTGCCAGTCCCTTACCACAGAACTGCCTGATCCTGAAACAAAGCCTGATGAGATTGCCATAAAAGCGGAAGGGCAAAGAGTGCCTCAACTTTGTCCAGCAGATGCTGCACCCCTGCTGGCGGACATCAAGCGCATACCTGTGTGGCGCCCACCATCTTCTGTTGCGCCACAGCCTGCATTGTCGCCTGTGCACCCATCATCATCTGCCATTGTGCCCCAGGCTGACTCCAAGCTCGAGACCGGAAATGCACCCGCACTATTTGTCGATCACACAATACCAGGAGCAAATCGGTACAACCTACGGAGCAGAAGAAAGGAGTGATCACATTTTCATCTCTATGTGATTTTCTTGCCTCTGTTTCCTATTTTCGGATGAAGTGGGAACCGGAGGCCTAGAGGAGGGTGGCGTAGGAGTTGTGCAAGTCAGACAGCTCACCAAACGCAACTCCTCGGTGCTAAATCCATGTGTCAGGAACCCAAGCGGGGCGCACATGCTACAAAGGCAGCTGCTCTGAAATTCTAGAGCAATGTGCAAAATGCACGGAGGCCTTGCCACATGAATAAGCAATCCAGGCAGATAGAAAACTGGCATAGAAAGACTGTAGACATTGATTGAACTCTTTCAACATCCTGAGATGCACATGAACAAAAGATATTCACGACGAGCACAGCAGAAGAAGAAGGACGAGAGAAGAATGTCGGAACCAGCAAATGCCCCCTCCTGCACCAATGCTGATAGCGAGTTAAACGCAGTACATAGTAAGGTGAAAAAAGGACATGGTCGAAAGAATTGTATGTTGGGTCTAACCATAATAATATTTTTAATGAGTTTATTAGCCCCAATATTGACCATATCAGTATTATGGTACCTACAAGAAACGCACCCTCTTGAAGTACTTTTGCCTATTGTGAACATTTCCACAACGGAAAGCCCAGTCCATGTGATTTCCTATACCTTGTCCACAATGGAAGAGAGACATTGGGAATGATATGGGAACAACACATTGCTATTAATAATGAATATGACACACTCAATCCTAAGAAAAAACAATTGTTGGGTTTGTGCCCACCTGCTGCAGCATGGTGGTCAGGGAATTGGATGGTATGTACAGCCCCTGCCCTTAACTTCTGCATGTTATGCTTCTCTAAGTGCCTTATACTATGGGAAATGGAACGAAAGTGAAACTGGTCAACTAAATAAAACAAACATGAATGAATTTGAGGAAGTGATTATGAAACCGGTGGCTTGCTCCAAATTCCATAAAAGACGATTAATTACACCGGCAATAATGCCACAGGATAGATTGTCTGTACTTTATAAATCATCTGTGATCACGTACCACATGAACCCACAGGGGAATAAGGATGCAGAACCCCCTTCATAAACAGTGAATTATAACCCTCATTCTGTTTAAAGAAAAAGGGTTCTTTCCAGGTAGGAACATTTACCAGATGCAGGAACATAGCATTCCTTGATAAAGAAGTGGAACCAATATATGTGGGAGATCCTGTGTATTTCATGGTTTATAGTGAAAAAGTCGAATGTAAAAAAGTCGAATGACAAAATGTCGAAAAAAAATCTCGGAAAAAAAAGTTGCATTTTTTTAAATGACGTTTTTCATTCGAAATGGGGGGTTCCCCCCCAGCCCCCCTTTCTTTTTTTTTTTTTTACCCATTTTTTTTATTCCCGGACACCAAAATAAATATATCATTTCAAAAAAGGGATTTCGACTTTTTTTTTTTCGAGATGTATTTTTCTACATTATTGTTATTTGACTTTTTTTTCGAGATTTTGACTGACCACCGTATTTCATATGTGGAGAAAAAGCATATCCTTGGTTACCTAGGAACTGGGGAGGCACTTGTTATTTAGGATTTCTGTTTCCTGGGGTGTTTCTTTTAAAAACATCAGATATAACCAGATTGACCAGGTCACGACCTCGCCGGAAAATTGAAGACGGGTTGATTGTAGGGGACATAGCAAAATCATTCATACCATTTTGGGGCCCGGCGATAAACTCTTATAACAAAAGACGACTGTCTAGGATATTGGAAGAAACAATAAATGGAACCACTGATATATTATATAATATGACCCTTGTAGAGAAAGGAATTAGATTGATGTCACTGCAAAATAGAATGGCCCTATTGAAATACACCTAACTAGGAGCAAGTCCGAGCCCTACGAAGAGAGGAGCCTTATGCTCAAAAGTGCCTGCACGCGCTGGTGCCAATGGACAAAAGAGGGCCTCATTAAGGATATCAGGCAGTTCAGGAAGGTGAATGAAGCGATGCAGAACAAGTCGCCACTACTCAAGCAAGGCCTCCACTTGTGGGCAGAGGCAGGGTGAGAGTGCGGGATAGAGTCGCTATTTCGCAACAGCGGTAGAAAAGAAATGGGCTCCTGCGCGAGGGGCCACCGGTTGGGGCATGGACTACTCACTGGTCCCCGACGCAGGCAGACCCAGACTTCTCCAGTTCAGTTCATGTTGCTGGCAGGTTCAGCTGCGATGATCAGGACGTCTCGACACTGGGTAGATTCTGCGTAGCAGGATGCAGGGTTGAGGGTGTCCCAAATGCAGCGGACGTGCGCAGGTTGTTAGGGCAACCGCGTTTACTCTGGTCCGGGGGCACTCGTCTCACTTCAGACCTGGGAATTCCAAGTGTACGATTTCGGTGTGAGGGTGCCGTGGACGCAGAGCAAGCAGTAGACCAAGTTTCTAGGGCTTCCCCGAAACGGCGGCAGTGACAGAGCAAAGTGTCCTGCGTAAGCTGGTCAGCCCACTGGTTGGCCCAGGGACACTCCCGAAGAGGCTTACTTGCAGGGTTTGAAGAAGGTGCCGGGAATAGTTGATCCCACTATTCCAATGGGTTGAAGCGCCTTTGCAGACCTCCTAGGACGATCAGATGCAGAGGGGTCTCGCAGGACGACATTGGCTCAGTGTGTCAAACCTTCAGCGGGTCACCAGCAGTTCCTCAACTCAGCTTCTGGGTGCAGGATACTTGGCTCCTTATCCCTTGTTCGGTGTGAACTCTGGAGATCGACATGGTAGTGGCGTTTTCAGCCTCCTCTTATCCAAAGTTCCCTTCGCTACAAAACGGAGAGGACCCAATGGGAGATCTGCTCACAAACACTCACACCATACGTGGACCTATCATGGACCCAGGCATTCAGGACACTCTAGACTCTCTGGCACCCAGGATGTGTATTGGGAACAGACATCCCAGCCCACATCCTGGAGGCACACACAAGGCACACAGAAGCCCACGAAAGCTTTGGGGTTTCGCGGGAAAGTGCATGACCAAATAAGGACTGCCCTGGGTCGGCTCGACCTGGGGGAAGGTGAAGGGGCAAGACGGTCATCGGACAGGACCCCAAAATAAATATATAATTTCAAAAAAGGGAATTCGACTTTTTTTTTTCGAGATTTATTTTTCGACATTATTGTTATTCGACTTTTTTTTCGAGATTTTGACTGACCACCGTATTTCATATGTGGAGAAAAAGCATATCCTTGGTTACCTAGGATCTGGGGAGGCACTTGTTATTTAGGATTTCTGTTTCCTGGGGTGTTTCTTTTAAAAACATCAGATATAACCAGATTGACCAGGTCACGACCTCGCCGGAAAATTGAAGACGGGTTGATTGTAGGGGACATAACAAAATCATTCATACCATTTTGGGGCCCGGCGATAAACTCTTATAACAAAAGACGACTGTCTAGGATATTGGAAGAAACAATACATGGAACCACTGATATATTATATAATATGACCCTTGAAGAGAAAGGAATTAGATTGATGTCACTGCAAAATAGAATGGCCCTTGATATAATCTTAGTTGATCGCGGCAGTGTTTGCGTATTTGTAAGTGACTCCTCCGCCACTATTTTTGAGGCGATAAGAAAATTGCTTGTATTAAGCTCAGATCTCCACCTCCCTGAAGGAGGCTGGGAATTGAACATAAGCTCCTGGTTTTGGGAAGAGTTACGATCCTGGGGATGGAAGCTATTTGCAATCCTAGTAGCAATCCTAGGAATATTCGTGACATGTTGTTGTTGCACACATTGTCTCCCTATAGTATGTACTGAAATTAGTGAAGAATGTGTACAAATGATGGAACGAAAAAACATTACTTAATCAAGCACTCACAATAGTAATGAATCTGAAACCATTAAAGAATTCATGGTAATCGACATTGATAATAATAAGGAGGAGACAACAAGCGTATATGAGTCAGAATTTGAATCAGATTCCGAATCTGATCCAAATACTTGGTCGAAGGAGGATGCAATGTATGGATGAGGCATTTGGCATACCGCCAAGAGGAGGGTTTGTCAGTCCAGAAATACTAAAAACCCCTTAGGCGGAAGGAAATGCATGATTAATTGGTTGCCGAAGATCGCCTCATTTACAGTGTTAAGAATATATACTCATTAGTTATTATATAGCTATCAGTTCAACTAGAGTGAGGCCATTTTAAGATTACCAGAATCGCCATTTTGTTTTCTCTCTGCTCTCTCTAACATTGCCACTTTGCCTCATGTAAAACTGCTTTGCTGTAGATATTATTTCGCTTCAATGATCCAAGGCTAAGAAACATGTTGAATCATTACACTGGAAAGCCAGACAGAAATGCCCAATTCCCTCCCTCACATATCCTTGAAGGCAGGGAGCAAGGCATTAATCAGTACACGAATGCCAGCGAGTCTCCTGAAATAATAGCAATGTATGAAACTAGCATTTAAAGAGTTGAATTATGTTCTTCTTTATGGCCCCCCTTTCTGAGCACAGTGAGGCCCCGGAGACCGGGCTGACCTCTAGAGCGAGAATCGAAACTAAGATAGTGAGGCCGGGTATGTGCCAGTCTCCTATGCGCAGCTTGCCCATGAAAACAGAAACGCTGTGTTCTCGCAAATAAAGAATGGTGTCTGTAAAATTGGAGATTGTAAACCGTTACTAAATATGGTGGTCTAAGGTGTCATATTTGTCACAATGGTCAATCATCGCCTCTAATTCCAAGGGAAATGAATTGGGGGCGGCATTGAATGTGTCATACTGTGTCATTGCTGATTGTAAGGTGCTCCTTTTGTATATATGTAACTGATGTACGTCTCTCACTCTCTTGCATCCCCCGAGGTCTGTTAGACACACGTCGCGGGGCGTGGGACCATTTGGCCAACTGGGACTATTTTGTATTGCAATAAACCCTAGATTTTGGGAACAGAACCTCATGTCTGGCGTGTCCATTCGTGTGTGGTGATTGTGCCTTGTTTCCACATCCGAGGGTCCCTCAGGGGCCCCTTCATACCGACCTCCTCAGGTGTAACAAGGGAGATAGAAGAGAGAAGAAGGGGAGGGGTGGGGGATATCATGGGCGGTACAGGAGATGTTGGTGCATGAGGTGGTAAGGAAGAGAGAGATGTTAGGATAACCTGTGTTTTTGAGGTGAAGTGTTTAGGCAGAGCAGTAGGCCTGGGTGAGTGCAATGGTGGAGGAGGCTGTGGTGGGATTTTTAGGATTGGCTAGTTCCTTGCAGACTTTGAAAACTTTGAAGAGTTTGGTCGTGTTATTGGATGCCGTAGAGATGTGGGCTTCAATAAAGAGTCTTTTCTTGGAGCGGATGCAGAGTCTATACCGTCTTTTAAGGAGGCAGCAGGCCGGTTTATTTAGAGGTTCCATCCCAAGAATCCCATTTCTGTTTGGCTGTTTGGCTGCCCTGCACTTGCGTTTAAGGGCAGCAAGTTCGGAGTCGTAACAAGAGTTGCACTTTTTGGCAGGCTTCAGTCGTACCCTCATGACAGGGGCAAGAATATCAAGAGTGTTGGAAATGGAGAGGTTAAAGTTAGAGAGGGCTAGAGAACAGAGTTGTTAGATGCAAAGGTGGCTACTGGCACTCTTCTCATGGGACCGATGACCTTGTAAATGGGAGGCAGTGGTAGGCTTACTGATGCAAGAGGAGAAGAGAGTTTTAAGTGAGATGAGCGAGGGAATGATCAGTCCATGAGAGAGAGGTAGTGAGAGGGATAGATAGAGGAATGTCAGTTGAGATGAGAGCAACCAAAGTGTGGCTAGCGGTGTGCGTTGGGCTTGCGGGTAAGATGGAAAGAGAGAGAGAGAGTCACAAAGATTGCAGAAAGGTCCTGAGGAATCAGGTGATTCATGATGGATGTTGAGATCACCCAGTAGGAGGAGAGAAGAGGAGGAAAGCAGAGAGGATGCCAGGTCAGCCCATTCCAAAAGGAAGAGGGAGGGCTGACCAGGTGGCAGATAGAAGGTGGCCATCAGGAGAGAGGAGCTGGGAGAGAGGGAACGCCTGCAAACCAGGCACTCAAAGGAGGAGTAGGCCTGGGATCCACTCAGGGAAGATCATTGCTACTTCCCCACCTGGTCTGTTTGGTCTAGGCAGAGAGAGTATCTTGTAGCCTCCAAGGAGAAGTGTGTTAAAACTTGTGACAGAGCTATCCTTGAACCAAGTTTCTGTGAGGGCAAGAACATCAAGATCCAGGAGTTCAAGGAGGTTGCAGATGTCAGGGGAGTTTTTGACAGCTGAGCAAGTTTTAAGCGGGGCAATGTGGAGCAGATTGTCATCTGTGAAAGACTTATGGGGGGAGTGTTAAGATGGATTTCTGAACTCGGATTTGGAGGGGCAGAGGTTCAGAAGGTCAGCCTAGTTTCTTGGAACAGGGTAACCTCTGTACAAGCCAGACCAATCAGGGTAGCGATGGCGGCGGTCAAAACTAAGTCTCAAGAGGGGTGAGGGTGACTGAAAGACCTCAATGAGCACACAAAGCAAGGACACTTACAAATTACTCCAGACAAGTGTTATATTAAAAATATAGACACATTTATTACAAGGCCTTTGTAACATCGACCATAGCAAAGAATCACAATAATACTAAAGTAAACCAACACATCACAATCAATACAGTATATGTACAAGACCAAGGGGTCTAAGGAGTTAGGAGCACGTACAATGTAGACTACCTAGATGGGGAGGAAAACAGGCAGTGCAAATAATCATTAGACCCAGTTCGACATCCGAAATACACCTAACTAGGAGCAAGTCCGAGCCCTACGAAGAGAGGAGCCTTATGCTCAAAAGTACCTGCACGCGCTGGTGCCAATGGACAAAAGAGGGCCTCTTCAAGGATATCAGGCAGTTCAGGAAGGTGAATGAAGCGATGCAGAACAAGTCACCACTACTCAAGCAAGGCCTCCACTTGTGGGCAGAGGCAGGGTGAGAGTGCGGGATAGAGTCGCTATTTTGCAACAGCGGTAGAAAAGAAACGGGCTCCTGCGCGAGGGGCCACCGGTTGGGGTATGGACTACTCACCGGTCCCCGACGCAGGCAGACCCGACTTCTCCAGTTCAGTTCATGTTGCTGGCAGGTTCAGCTGAGATGATCAGGACGTCTCGACACCGGGTAGATTCTGCGTAGCAGGGTGAAGGGTCGAGGGTGTCCCAAATGCAGCGGACGTGCGCAGGTTGTTAGGGCAACCGCGTTTACTCTGGTCCGGGGGCACTCGTCTCACTTCAGACCTGGGAATTCCAAGTGTACGATTTCGGTGTGAGGGTGCCGTGGATGCAGAGCAAGCAGTAGACCAAGTTTCGAGGGCTTCCCCGAAACGGCGGCGGTGACAGAGCAAAGCGTCCTGCATAACCTGGTCAGCCCACTGGTTGGCCCAGGGACACTTCCGAAGAGGCTTACTTGCAGGGTTTGAAGAAGGTGCCGGGAATAGTTGATCCCACTATTCCAATGGGTCGAAGTGCCTTCGCAGACCTTCTAGGACGATCAGATGCAGAGGGGTCTCGCAGGACGACCACGGCTCAGGGTGCCAAACCTTCAGTGGGTCACCAGCGGTTCCACGACTCAGCTTCTTGTTGCAGGATACTTGGCTCATTATCGCTTGTTCGGTGTGAACTCAGGAGATCGACATGGTAGTGGTGTTTTCAGCCTCCTCTTATCCAAAGTTCCCTTCGCTCCAAAACGGAGAGGACCCAATGGGAGATCTGCTCACAAACACTCACACCATACGTGGATCTATCACGGACCACGGTGGTCCCAGGCATTCAGGACACTCTAGACTCTCTGGCATCTAGGATGTGTATTGGGAACAGACATCCCAGCCCACATCCTGGAGGCACACACAAGGCATGCAGAAGCCCGCGAAAGCTTTGGGGTTTTTCGGGAAAGTGCATGACCAAATAAGGACTGCCCTGGGTCGTCTCAACCTGGGGGAAGGTGAAGGGGCAAGACGCTCAGCGGACAGGACAAAGAACCTCGTGCCATGGCCATTTTGGGAGCTATGCCACCTATTCGTGCCAAATGAGGTAAGCGCGGATAACATGGCAAAAAAGGGTTCAAAACACAAGAGAAACGATAGCTGCCACCAGTCCCGTCCGTGACACACCTGCACAGTTCATAATAAGTCCAGCAAGAGTTTCTAGGGCCTTTGGAATGACTAGAGACCCAAGAGTGCGGTAATGTAAGTTACGGTGCACTCTTGTTTCATGTTGCACAAAAGCTGTAACATGAGGAAAGGACTAAGGGAAACAAAGTCTCCCAGTACTGACTGTCTTAAGGGCATGTCAGTTTCCCCATAAGAATTGAGCAAAAGCCCAGAGGAGTGCAGCGGAAGGCTGCGCTTCTCTGGCAAAGTCTAGATCAGGGTGTAAAACAACAGCAAAAGGTTTGGGGGTTGCCACATGGAGGGAAAATTACATACAATTATGAAATCTTTCCTAACACTCGTCCCTCCCAGACTAAGGACAGGGGGAACTAATCCACCCCTGGATGAGTTTCTTGTTCAGGTCGGTTAAACATTCTGGACAACCCATCAGCATTGCTATGTTGGACACCTGGTCTATGCTCAATAGTGAAGTTTAAGCCTTGTAGACTTATGGACCACCTAAGCAACTTTGGCTTCTCTCCCTTCATGTTCATCAGCCACTTTCAGGGCTTATGGTCAGTTTGCACAGTGAAGTGGGTCCCATAGAGGTAGGGCCTCAGCTTCTGTAGGGCCCACACAACAGAGAAACATTCTTTCTCTACTGTGGACCATCTGAGCTCTCTGTCATTAAGCTGGCGACTAATGAAACCAATAGGGTGTTCCTTACCGTTCTCATCTACTTATGATAGTACAGCTCCTATCCCAGTGTCAGAGGCATCTGTCTCCACAATAAAAGGTCTTTGATAATCAGGGGCCCTGAGGACAGGGGCCTGGCACAAGGAGTCTTTTAAGCCATTGAAGGCCTTCTCACACTTGTCAGTCCAAGTTACCTTCTTGAGTTTCTTCGAAGTGGTGAGTGCAGTCAGAGGGGCAGCTATGGTGCCATAGTCTGCCATGAAATTTCTGTAATACTCTGTGAGTCCTAAGAAGGCTCTCACTTGGGTCTGTGTAGTGGGGGTAGGCCAGTCTTGTACTGCTTGTACTTTACTGGGTAGAGGCTGTATCCTCCCTCCAGCTACTTCATGTCCAAGGTAAACCACTGAGCCTTGTCCAATCTGGCATTTACTGGCCTTTATGGTCAAGTGGGATTTCTGAAAAATGCCTGTAACACAATCCCAAGTTGTTTCACCTGGTCTTCCCAGGCGGCACTGAAAACTGCTATATCATCCAGATATGCAAGACAGAATTCATCCAATCCATTCAACACATGATTCACAAGCCTCTGGAAAGTGGCAGGTGCATTCTTCAACCCAAAAGGCATTACCCTGAACTGGTAAAGACCTTCCGGAGTTGAGAATGCTGTCTTCTCCTTGGCATGTTCTGCGAGGGCTACGTGCCAATAGCCTGCAGTGAGGTCAAATGTGCTGAGGTACTTGGAGGCACCCAAGGTATCCACCAGCTCATCTG
The DNA here is from genome assembly GCF_040938575.1 of Ambystoma mexicanum. Lineage (NCBI taxonomy): Eukaryota > Metazoa > Chordata > Amphibia > Caudata > Ambystomatidae > Ambystoma > Ambystoma mexicanum. Next base: position 891,311,489 of record NC_090941.1, read on the forward strand.
TTCGAGGCAAGGGGTGGGCATCTGTCTTGGTGACAGCATTCAGAGCCCTGTAATCCACGCAGAACCTCAATTCGGAAGTACCTCCTTTTGGAACCAAGACCACAGGGCTGGACCAAGGACTACTGGAGGGTTCAATCACACCAAGATCTAACATTTTGTTGACCTCCGTCTTAATGTAAGACCGTACTTTGTCTGACATCCTGTATCCCCTACTTTTGGTAGGTACACTGTCTTCTGTGTCTATGTTATGTTTGCACCAAGGTGTTAAACCAGGGGACTGTGAAAACATGGGGGAAAATTGCCTAAGCAAACTTTTCACCTCAGCCTGCTGATCAGAAGTCAGGTGAGGGGCCACTCGGACACCCTCAAAGGAGCTATCTGAAGGACTGCTTTGAAACAGGTCAGGGAGAGGTTCAGACTCCTCATCCTCAACATCTGAAGCCAATAGCAGTACTGCGATTTCAACTCTTGGGATGAAAGCCTTCAGCCTATTTACGTGGAACACTTTTGGAGCCTATCCAGGCCTTCCAAGGTCCACTAAATAGTTGACCTCACCCAGGGGCTCCACCACTGTGTAAGGGCCTGACCACTTATCCTGTAAAGCTCTAGGCCTTAGGGGATTCATGTTCAGGTCTTGCTGACCAGGTGTGAAGTTGATGAGGGAAGCTTTCTGGTCATACCAATATTTCACCAGGGCTTGTCCTGCCTTCAACTTGTCACTAGCCAGACCCATCAGGAGTACCATCCTTTTTCTGAGCCCTAACACATAGTCCACTACATTGGTAGTAATAGGGGGAGTGGGCATCTCCCATCCCTCCTTGACTATGGCTAAGGGTCCCCGCACAGGGTGACCAAACAGAAGTTTGAAGGGGCTGAAGCCAGCACACTCCTGTGGTACCACTCAGTAGGCAAACAGTAAGCATGGTAAAAGAAGATCCCATTTTCTTCTTTGAGGTTCTTCCAGAGCCCCAATCATACTTGTTAACGTTCTGTTAAACCGTTCCACCAGACCATTGGTCTGGGGGTGGTATGCAGAGGAGAACTTGTAGTGACCCCACATTCTTTCCACATAGCCTGCATATACTTCGACATGAAGTTACTGCCTCTGTCAGACACAACTTCTTTAGGGAAGCCAACCCTAGTAAAGATGCTGAGTAAAGCTTTTGCGACTGACTTGGCAGTCACAGTCTTCAATGGGATGGCCTCAGGATATCTGGTGGCATGGTCGACCAATACCAGGATAAACTTATTGCCTGAGGATGTTTGGGGGTCAAGGGGACCAACAATGTCGATCCCTACCCTCTCGATTGGTACTCCCACAACTGGGAGTGGTACCAATGGAGCTTGGATTGTTGAACCACTCTTACCAGATAACTGGCAGGAGGCACAACTCCTGCAGTGACCTTCTACTTGCACCCCCATCTTGGGCCAGTAGAAGTGCATGGATAACCTTTGCTTGGTCCTCTTAATACCAAGGTGACCAGCAAGGGGCACTTCATGCGCCAGCTGCAGGAGGAAGGGTCTTACAGCAAGGGGAACCACCAACCTCCAATGGTCTCCTTCTGTAGACTCTGTGGGCTCACTATACAGGAGTCCACCTTCCCAGTAAATCCGATGCTTCCCAGGAGGTTCACCCTCCAGCTGGGAGCAGGCCTGTCTCCTTAGGCCTTCCAGAGATGGGCACTCACGTTGGCCTTTACTGAATTATTATTACTGGGAACATGAGAGGTGGCCCGTCAGCCAACTTAGTGGGCATCAGAGTAGCTCTGGTAACTTCCGCTGAGTCTACCAAGGTAGAATCCACTACAGTTCGACTGCACCCACTATCCCTAAGAGCTGGAGTATCTACTCCATTGATCAGCACACTGTCTTTAAAGTAGTGCTTAGTGTTATCTGGAATCCTAGCATAAGCTTCTGCGACTTTAGGCTCCCAGGAACCCAGGGAAACTAAATCTACCTCAGCTTCTATCCCACTGGGGAAGGAGTCTGAGGAGAAGGATGCTCCGGTAATCTCTTCTTCCTCGTAGGAGGAGAAGGCCAGATTAGCAGTGGACCCCAAGGTTTTGACCTTACATCTGGGATCCCCCTTCACATGGTCAGTTGCTCCACAAGCAAAACATGATCCATTAGGTCTGTTTACATAGGGAGGCTTAGTATAACCAGAATTCTGTTTCAGAGGCTGACTTCCACTACCCTGTGAGTTCTCTTGTGTCTTACCCTTATTTTTCTTTTTGTGGCCTTTTTGGGAACAAGATTTATCAGTTTCCCCACCCTCCTTATCTTTGGACGTTTTTCCTTCCTCCTGCTTACCAGGATGAGTCTTGTCCTTATGGGGCACTCAATGTGACACCCATAAATCTGCTGCAGTGGCAAGCTTCTTAGGATCTATCTCCTTTGAATCTGCCAAATGCTGCTTAAGATCAGGGGAAGAAGATGCAAAAATATGTTCCAGCATGACAAGATTTATCATACCTTCAAAGGTAGAAACTTTATAACCTTCGACCCAGCCAGTCAAGTTTTTTAAGGATTCAGTTACATAAGATACCCAAGTATCACCTTCGTTTTTCTTATACTCTCTGAATCTTTTTAAGTATTGGACAGGAGTCTTTCCAAACTTTAAATTGAGAGTCTGCTTCAACATTGCAAAATCTGCTCTCTCAGCTTTCGACATTTCCATAATGGCACTGCAACCAGAATGGGGCAGTCTGCTAAGTAACCAGGCAATTTTATCAGCATTGTCAGCTTGTTGAACTTCACATGCACAATCAAATGTATTCAGCCAGTCCATAATGTCATTCTTTTCCTCATACACACTGAGCAGATCTTTTGGAAACCTTGGATGAGAGGAGGCCCCAGACCCATGTCCAGGACCCTTGGATCCATTGGCAACTTGAAGCTTGGCCAGTTCCAACTGGTGGTCCCTGTCTTTCTGTTTTTCACTCTGTTCGATTTTTAGTTTGGCCATAATGAAATCAAGCTCCTTCTGCCTAAACAGCAGCTCTTGCTTCCTGAATTCAAGTATGGCCTCCCCATCAGCACTAGCAGAGGAAACATCGGACATTTCATCCTCCCTGTCATGGTCGCTGTGGACCAGTGCAGCGGCAGAACTGTCAGTTCTACCCGTGAGAGCAGCCCCACCTCCTTTTGCACTGTCCTCTGAAGCTATAGCGCTAAGCTGAGCTTCTTGCCACACCATGATTCTTTGGATCATTTCCATGTTGGTGCCTTGAAAGGAGACACCTCTCTCAGCACACATCTTTTTCAATGTTTCGGATTTAGAAGCATTTAAAGTTAACAAGGTACTTGTTTCCATACTGTTAGATAGGACTATGGCCTTTAAAAAGTTATACTACGACAATTCACTATGTGTCCCGTTAGAAATAACTTGAAATGCCTTTGCTCGTGCGCAACACTGGATACCTTCAGTCGTATCCCACCGCTGTACACCAATTTGTTAAGATGGATTTCTGAACTCGGAACTGGAGGGGCATAGGATCAGAAGGCCAGCCTAGTTTCTTGGAACAGGGTAACCTCTGGACAAGCCTGACCAATCAGGGTAGCAATGGCGGCAGTCAAGACTAAGTCTCACGAGGGGTGAGGGTGACTGAAAGACCTCAATGAGCACACAAAGCAAGGACACTTACAAATTACTCCAGAAAGGTGTTATATTAAAAATATAGACACATTTATTACAAGGCCTTTTTAACATCGACCATAGCAAAGAATCACAATAATACTAAAGTAAACCAACACATCACAATCAATACAGTATATACACAAGACCGAGGGGTCTAAGGAGTTAGGCGCATGTAAGATGTAGACCACCTAGATGGGGAGGAAAACAGGCAGTGCAAGTAATCATTAGACCCAGTTCGACATCTGAAATACACCTAACTAGGAGGAAGTCCGAGCACTACGAAGAGAGGAGCCTTATGCTCAAAGGTACCTGCACGCGCTGGTGCCAATGGAAAAAGAGGACCTCTTCAAGGATATCAGGCAGTTCAGGAAGTTGAATGAAGCAATGCAGAACAAGGCCCCACTACTCAAGCAAGGCCTCCACTTGTGGGCAGAGGCAGGGTGAGAGTGCGGGATAGAGTCGCTATTTCGCAACAGCGGTAGAAAAGAAACGGGCTCCTGCACGAGGGGCCACCGGTTGGGGTATGGACTACTCGCTGGCAGACCCAGGCTTCTCCAGTTCAGTTCATGTTGCTGGCAGGTTCAGCTGCGATGATCAGGACGTCTCGACACCGGGTAGATTCTGCGTAGCAGGATGCAGGGTCGAGGGTGTCCCAAATTCAGCGGACGTGCACAGGTTGTTACCACAGCAGGGCAACACAGCAACCGCGTTTACTCTGGTCCGGGCGCATTCGTCTCACTTCAGACCTGGGAATGCCAAGTGTGCGATTTCGGTGTGAGAGTGCCGTGGACGCAGAACAAGCAGTAGACCAAGTTTCGAGGGCTTCCCCGAAACGGCGGCAGTGACAGAGCAAAGCGTCTTGCGTAAGCTGGTCAGCCCACTGGTTGGCCCAGGGACACTTCCAAAGAGGTTTACTTGCAGGGTTTGATGAAGGTGCCAGGAATAGTTGATCCCACTATTCCAATGGGTCGAAGCGCCTTTGCAGACCTTCTAGGATGATCAGATGCAGAGGGGTCTCGCAGGACGACAGTGGCTCAGTGTGTCAAACCTTCAGCGGGTCACCAGCAGTTCCTCGACTCAGCTTCTGGTTGCAGGATACTTGGCTCCTTATCCCTTGTTCGGTGTGAACTCAGGAGATCGACATGGTAGTGATGTTTTCAGCCTCCTCTTATCCAAAGTTCCCTTCGCCCCAAAACAGAGAGGACCCAATGGGAGATCTGCTCACAAACACTCACACCATACGAGGACCTATCATGGATCACGGTGGTCCCAGGCATTCAGGACACTCTAGACTCTCTGGCACCCAGGATGTGTATTGGGAACAGACATCCCAGCCCACATCCTGGAGGCACACACAAGGCATGCAGAAGCCTGCGAAAGCTTTGGGGTTTCGTGGGAAAGTGCATGACCAAATAAGGACTGCCCTGGGTCGGCTCGACCTGGGGGAAGGTGAAGGGGCAAGACGGTCATCGGACAGGACAAAGAACCTTGTGGCATGGCGATTTTGGGAGCCAGTCCACCTACTTGTGCCAAACGTGCTAAGCGCGGATAACATTGCAAAAAAGGGCTCATAACACAAGAGAATCGATAGCTGCCACCAGTCCTGTCCGTGACACACTTGCACAGTTCATAATAAGTCCAGGAGAGTTTCTAGGGCCTTTGGAATGACTAGAGACTCAAGAGCGCGGTAATGTAAGTTACGGTGCACTCTTGTTTCATGTTGCACAAAAGCTGCAACATGAGGAAAGGACTAAGGGAAACAAAGTCTCCCAGTACTGACTGTCTTAAGGGCATGTCAGTTTCCCCATAAGAATTGAGTGAATGCCCAGAGAAGTGCGGCAGAAGGCTGCACTTCTCTGGCAAAGTCTAGATCAGGGTGTAAAACAACAGCAACAAGTTTGGGGGTTGCCACATGGAGGGAAAATTACATACATTTATGAAATCTTTCCTAACAGGGAGCAGGGGACAGTAGTGCTAGAGTGCCAGAGCGGCAGAGGTAGAAGGGGCAGAGGAGCCAAGGCCAGAAATGGAGCCGGGGCTGCAGTGGGAGAGAAGGGGCCAGTGAGGAAGGGGCTGCAGGGTGCAAGGGAAACCCCAGATACAGTGTTAGTGGGTGGCAGGTGCACCAAAGATGAGGAAACTGATGCGGTTGTCAATGTGGGGGGTGGTGACAAGGAGGCCCTGGCGAGGGAGGAAGGGAGGTTAGGAGGCAGCAAGAGAGAGAGCCAAGGTGGGCACAGCTGACAAGGGAGCCAGGGATGCGAAGGAGCTGGTGCAGAAGGAGAGGGAAGGTTAATATGGTGAGGGAGGAGCATATCAAAGAGTAGAAGGTTGGGCTGAGGACCCTGTACCATGATGCTACCGTTGCGGTAGACATTGATGATTATAATTGTAATTGTTATTGGTTATTTATAACACATGTAATACACAGAGGTTAATAAGCACGGGCCCGGGGTTCAAACCTGTTTTGCTTCGCATCGTCTTGCTTCCAAGATGAGCACATTGCCCCTGAGCTATCCTCCTGAAGATGGCCCTGGAGGTGAAGAAGAGGGCAGGAAGGACCTTCCAGGGGGTGCCAACATTAATGGGTGAGGAAGATAAAGGAGAGAGAAGAGCGATCAGGGATGTTGTTAGGTCTGGAAAAGACCCGGGGCTATGCTAATGTCGGATCAGTTGGGACTGGGGGCTAGCTAACCTTTTGGTTGTAGCTCCTGAGATTCTATCCGGGGCTACAACCAAAAGACCAGCGGCTATAGCCCCCTGAGCCCCCCCCTAGCAACGCATCTGAGAGCGATCATATGGAGAGTCCATAGGTTGGGGGAGGGAACGACAAAGAGGATGTCAGTGAGAGTTTCTCTGGCAGAGGCAGTGACGTAGGTGTCTGCAATAGGAAGGCTTGGGTTGGAGAGTGAGGTACACTTAACTAGGCTGAGGCCACAGAGGTGCGCAACAGTAGTAGGTGGGGGGGAGGTGATGTGCACAGACAACAGTGAACACGCATATGAAATGGGGATAGCGGGTGTAGGGCTGAGGAGAATAACAGCGCAGAGACACAATGGGAAATAAGGTGAGGGATGGGGGCTGAGGGAGCAGGTAACAATCCAGAGCAGAGGGCAGAGGCAGTAACCAATCACTGTATCCCAACAATGAACAATGTGAGCACTGTGGGAGGTGATGAGGATGAGGGGACAGATAGCAGACGGTATCCCTACAAAATATCCCCACCAAAAATATCACCATACATATGGCCGTTTGTCTCGCGATAGGCGATATTTTTGGGGAGGATATGTTGTGGGAGCGGAGTTGCGGTGTCAAAACAAAAAGAAGATATCAAGGCTGAGTACCCCAAAAGGAAATACACCGAACACGGGTTACAAAAGAACATACAAAGATCTTTATTTTATACTGAACAGTTTCAAAGGACAAGGCATCAGATAGCTATCGGCCCTCAGTACAACACAGCGAACTCCAGCGTGGTTCGGTGTGCTCAGTGAGTGCGACTGTACATTAGAATAGTCACACCCTTTATACTCTCGAAATCATGATGTTCAACCCACCAACGAGTTAATATAAGTTAATACATCATAGATCTAGGGTTTGTGCCGAGTTCATACATCTGTACATTTAGGGTTTGCCTTTAATACATTCGCCAACAAGCCTCAATGGCAACAGTATATCTTAGGATTTCATGTTAAACCTTCTCAAACAGTTTTATACAATGTAGTCAAACAAGCGTTCACATTTCAGTATTTGAATGTATTATGTTCAACATGTGTTTGCTGATTAGCTTCATTGGCATAGGTAATCCTCTACAAACAGGTCAGCGAAGGACAAGGTCTCAGTTCATGACCCCAACATGTGGCCTGCAGGCAAGTTACATATTAGTTCATACACAGAAGTCAAGACGGCCATGTTACATTCAGAATGACACTGTCCACCATTTTAGCTCACAGGGTGACTTTACAGAGAGAACCTAAAAATGGCGGATAGACCTAAAATGGCGGTTTGCATTGATCTAAGGTCAAGACCTTGCAACGCGGATTTCTTCGCAAGTGGCTTATAAGCAACTTGGCGTAGGCCAATATGCATATATTCATAAAAATAGGAAGCACAATATAATTTCCCGTTCGACAGTGGGGGTGTCCACCGCATGTTTGAAAATAATGTGGGGGTTGCGGTGGTGTCCCCCGCAGGGTCCATGGGTCAATATTGCAGCAGAAATATGGGGATATTTTTGTATCGCAATATTTGTGCAGGGATATTAACACATGGAACCTAGCAGACTAGACAGAGAACATAGGGGTGGACTTGTCAACACATTCACATGAAAAGGGGGTGTGAACACAAACAGCAGAAAGAATCAGGATGTGCACACAGCTACAACGATTTATAAACAGCAGCAAGAATCAGGATGTGCACACAGCTAAAGGCATTTTTTAAACAGGAGCAAAAATCCGGATGTACAAACAGCTAAAAAGGATTTTTTTAAACAGCTGCAAGAATCAGGATGTGCACACAGCTAAAACCGATGTTTAAACAGCAGCAAGAATCAGGGTGTGCACAGAGCTAAAACAATGTTTAAACAGCAGCAAGAATCAGGGTGTGCACAGAGCTAAAAGCGATGTTTAAACAGCAGCAAGAATCAGGGTGTGCACAGAGCTAAAACGAATTTTAAAAAGGGGCAGGAATCAGGATGTGCATACAGCTAAAAACGATTTTTAAACAGCAGCAAGAATCAGGATGTGCATACAGCTAAAAACGATTCTATTTTTAAACAAAGTCTGCCCTTCCGTCCATGTTACCAAAATTGGACCAGGAGGTTTATAATTTGCTTGTTTTTCCAATCCGTTTGGATAGCTTCTGGTATACTAGAGGTGTGGGAGTGATTGATGGTTTAGAAACCGATATTCATCCCTGGACCACTACTGCCCCTGAAGTTGATTTGTCACAGGAACTTATTAATAACCCTCAGACATCCTGCACAATATGAAGAAGATATTTTGTGAATGAAATCCTGCGTTCACCCATATAGAGTGATGGAAAAAAAAATATCTGTATTTTTCTCTTTATTGGTACAAATCTCAGACGCACGTCTACTGAGAATTAACACGATGAGCTAACATTACAAATGATTTGTTGCTTTCGCAGAATTCGGTCAGTAAGGTCATTAGAATACATTATTTTCATTAAACGCTAAAATGATTGTATTTCCTTGTGGAAACAACTTCCACATGTTTTTAAATGTAATGTGCGAACCTCTTCATCAATAGTTTAAAAATAGGACCATGTGGGTAAAAGGATAACTTACAAGTGTACAGAAGGAGGACAGTATGAACTTGCGACACTCTCACTGAAAAAAACAGAAGGGCTCCCCGTACCGGAGATCCAAAATACTCGAAAAATGTCAGATAAAAAAGAAAAAAAATGAAAAGAAAGTCGAGCTTTCCTGATGAGAAATGGCCATGTTGTGTGAGACTGTGTCTAAGGGCATGGCAACTGACCCAGAGAAAATGCGATATGATTAGTTAGTACAAGACACATCACACATACCTCAGTTTAAAATAGCTGTGAAGAAAGGCTGTGAACAGTGAAACCCAAGGATCCAATTCGCGTTGCACAGATTGCTGGTGTCTCTGAGGGCTTGAGAGTAAATAGCAATGATAAGTGTTATTACACCTCAGTGTCAAAGGTGAATGTTACTGCATATAACAAGGCAGGTCTTAATCATATTGTGGAACAACTCAGGGGATTAGGTTTCTTTCGCAGAGCAAAATAGCACTACATCCATTTCCCAAATAGCAGAGTTGCAGAAACACAGGATCACAATTTGTTATTAGACTTTAGAGGCATTTATCTCCATGTCTCTATCAGTGTTATTTTAGGGCTGGCGTCATTGAATTAATCACCATCATCATCAAGAGCATTCATTATCACCAGCGATCCACAACATTTCGAAGATAAGCCTGCCATTCCATCCATGTTACCAACATTGGACAAGGAGGTTTACAATTTGCTTGTATTTCCAATCTGTTCGTATCCCTTCTGGTGTACTAGAGGTGTGGTGTTCTAGAGGGATCAATGTCAGTCTGAGTGAGGTGCTGACTGATAAATCTAGTGTAAGGACCCTTAGGTCTAATAACACCAACCAGCTCAAGACGCCGTCCTGCAAATCGAACGATGGCATGAATTGTGCATATGCTATAGCTGCATCTAGGGCATGCAACGTCTTGCCGCCAGATCTAAGAGAACTGAGTTCTACACCACTATTTAGAAAAATGATGAAAACATGTGTATTTCGATTGTCCCCATGCTAGTGTTCTCCCTATCCATCGTTTTTGATCAGAGTCATTCCAACTGGCCCTCACATATTTGTATTTCTGTCCTGTTTTCGTCACATACGTTACCGTTGACATTTGATGGGTCACTAATCCAAAAGTTTGGTGACCCGTAAAATGTTGTGGATCATTTTGTAAGGCGAACCAACTTAACATGCCTCATTGCCATGTGAGGCCTGCAACGTGTAACCAACTCTGGGAGTCCATGTAGTCCCATGCAGGACAGGGGTTGTTGTAAAAATCACACAAAAGGACTGTGTGGGTAGTATTAAATATTCTAATGATTCAATTTTACTTATTAGGTGCCCAAGTAACTGGTACTACCTTTAGGCCTCATATATGGCCTACCTGGACAGTGCATGTGTTTCCCCCAGGATGAGAAGACTTAGATGGGAATTTGTAACTTTATGTTCATCAATGTGGAATTGCAACATTGAATGATAGGTCAACTAATGAATGCTAGACATAATTGAAAGATACTCATACTCGTAATAACCACTCGAACTGTGATATTATGTCAAACATTCCTAGCAATAGAAACGCATACATTCTAGACAATATGTATAATACATTCCATTATTGTTTTGACAATACATGAAGATTCAGTGCTTACAATTCATAAAAATATAAAAACACATAGGTGCTTGGACACTATAATCACCCCTATGGGTAGTTTGTTATGCATTGCACAAACCTGCATTGCTCATAATTGTGTTGTTTCATGGGCAGTCCTAGGCGTAATAGTGTGTCAGCACAGTACTATGTACAGCGACAGGACTAGACCTTTTCTGGGTTCCATGTATAAAGTGCTGGGTGTCTATAGGAAAGTGCAGAGTGCCTACTAGCTAAACCAATTTCTGCGTAAATGCCTACACTCAGATCAAATCACAATTTTTATACTGGACGCTGGCTAGTTTCCATGAAGTATCGTCTTCATCAGGGCTGGTCTTCCTCTGTGCTGCAATTCAAAAAATATATGGGTTGGTCTATGATAATTATTATTTGTTATCGCTCATTGCTATATTTTCCTTGTCAATACATGCTGCAAGGCTGTACAACCAGTGCTACAGAAGGATGTACCTGGTACTTTGGGGTACCCTTGTGGGTCTGGGTGAAAACATTGGATCCCAAACCGAAGTAATCTTGCAGTAAGTTGCTTATCTTTCCTGTTGTCTACAAAATGTGGATTGGACGTACAGTCAAGCCTGTGGAGAGAATAATCTTGTTGGTAACGCAAATATCGCTGGTGTGGTTAAATGCATTATACATTACAATGAATGTTACATTAAATGTATGGAGCTGATGGTCTATGCTGCTTGTACTGTACCTATGTGTTCTACATGGCCAGCTAGCCCCCAGTAGGAGATAGGGGTATTGCATGGGGCCCTGTGGGAGATAGAAGTAGCCTGCCTATGTTTGTAGGGCACTCACGTGTTACCCGTGGGTGATTTTGGACTTTTCTGGATGAATCTCTAGAGAACTTCAAAAACTCACTTACAAATTTCAGACCACCCGAAATTTGGGAGGTTCAAGTTTTGCCAGAACTAATTCGCCGGTCCCTACCTGTAACGATAGGTGTTGTTATTTTCTAGTGTAAAAGTACTGAAGGGATCTACATCAGTAGATTGAAATGCTAAATCTGCTCTGCCAACATAGAATCCTATGTCTGTAGGTTGCTCACTTATGTCAGATGTGAGCGCCTAACAGGTGGAGATATCTCACCAACAAGAAAACATTACTGATTTGGTTTCCTTTAAAGTGAAATTTTCAACTGTGCACAATTACTAAAATGATAAATGCAGGTCCAAACAGCAGAGGTTAGACTGTGCTGCCTCATTTATAATATGATATGATATGATATGGTATTTATAACATGCCTATACACAAGTGTTTCAAGGCGCGACGAGGCAAGGGAAGGGGAACAAAGGGAAGACAGACAACGATCCTACTAGGCCAGATGACATTCAGATTGCGCAAGTGCATGGGAAGGGGAGAGGGAGAAGTGCAGGGGGGAAGGGAGAGGGGGGAAGTGCAGTACAAGGGATAGTACAATAAAACAAGATAAATAAAACGGCCAGCAGGTGGCAGTGTATGGTAAGTGTAGAACATAAGTGCTGGTAAGAGGGGCTATAAGGATACAGAAAAACAGTCCCCAGGTGCAGGGGTTGCCAGAGAGGCAGTGCAGGTGTGCAACTGGCAGGCCTGGCCCAAGATCAGAAGGGAGGACAGGTATCCAGTGCAGTATCTGTCAAGAAAATCAACAGGGGAGAGGGGAGTGAAAGCAGAAGCAAAGAGGAAGGTTTTGAGGTGCTTCCGGAACCAGAGATGGTTCTCCTCAAGTTTCAGGGAGGCAGGAAGGCTGTTCCAGAGGGAGGCCCCTGCCGAAGAGAGAGATCTACCACCAACTCGTAGCTTGGAGAAGTGACTGACCCTGAGGGAGTTGGAGCAGGAAGAGCGGAGAGGTCGAGAAGGAAGATATTTAGGAAGAGAGAGTTGAAGGTATTTCGGCCCCAGACCCCAGAAGGCCTTGTGGATAATGCAGAGGGTTTTGAACTTAATCCTCGCAGCCACTGGGAGCCAGTGCAGAGATTTCAGTCCTGGAGAGATACTATCCCTGGGCTTGAGGCCAAGGACAAGTCTTGCAGTCCTGTTCGGGATAAGTTGCAGAGGGCGGAGAGTAGAAGCAGGCAGATTTAGAAAGAAGCTGTTACAATAGTCCAGCTTAGAGAGCACCAGGGCTCTGGAGACAGTGAGCTTCTGGGGGAAGGAGAGGAAAGGAAGTATACCTCTGAGGAGGTGCAGCTGGTAATTAGACTTCTTAGAGACATCAGAGATGTGTGGAGAGAAGGAGAGTGTGGAATCGAAGATGACCCTGAAGTTTTTAGCCATGCAGGTGGGAGCGGGAAGAGGGCCAAGGGAGTCCGGCCAGAGAGCTGCAGGGAAGGAGGGAGTGGATGTGCCAATGAGCAGAATCTCAGTCTTACTGTCATTATGGCAGAGGTCATTGGCGGCACACCACTCCTGGATGGCAGACAGACAGTCAGAGATGAGGGAAGGAGAGGCGGAGGCCGAGGGTAGCCTGAAAATGAGCTGAGTATCGTCCGCATAGCACTGAAAGTTGGGGCAGAGAGCGGTAATGCGGTGGGCAAGGAGTGCCAGGTATTGGTTGAACATCCAGGGAGAGAGGTTAGATCCCTGGGGGACATCACAGGTAGAGACAAAGATATCGGCGAGGAAAGACCCCAGCTAAACCTGGGAGGGTCGGTCGGAGAGGAAGGAAGTCAGCCACGCCAGAGCCTGACCAGTGATACCCAGGTTATCACGTAGATGGTTGACCAGGATGGCAAGGTTGACAGTGTCAAAGGCAGAGGAGAGATCAAGTAATATGAGAACACAAGGGGTGTTAGAGTCAAGGTTGGAGAGCAGGTCTTCACGGATGTTCAGGAGAACAGTTTCTGTGCTTCTGGCAGCTCTGAAGCCAGACTGATGGTCATGAAGACAACCAACAGATTCAGTGTGGAGATTGAGCTGGGAGATGGCCAGTTTCTCCAGGAGCTTGCCCATGAAGGGGGTGATGCAGATTGGGTGATAGTTAGCCGGGCAGGAGGGGTCAGCAGAGGGTTTCTTAAGAAGAGGGTGCACAAGGGAGTGCTTCAGGGGGGATGGGAAGACTCCAGTGGTGAAGGAGTGATTGCAGAAATCAGCCAGGGCAAGAGCCAGGGAGTAGATGTGGTCCTTGATAGTTTTGGAGGAACAGGGGTGAATCTGTATCGACGACACTTTCATAGATCGGACTTGTCTAGAAACCTCACCTGCGGAGAACAGGGGAAAGTCAGAGAAGGAGGGAGGTGAGGTGGCTGCAGAGAGGCCAGGGGAGGAGCAGAGAGTGGGGGGAGGTGGGGTATAAGAGGAGAGAGAGGACAGGATGTCCTTAGTTTTAGAGATGAAGTGAGAAGCCAGTGCCGTACAGAGGGCCTGGGAGGGGACAGGGGAGGTAGAGACTGCGGCAGGATTGGTCAGTTCCTTGCAGATTTTAAAGAGTTCGGCTGAGTTGTTTGATGCCGCTGAGATGTGGGCTTGGATATGGGCTCTCTTCTTGGTTAGGACAGAGAGCCGGTATTGTCTTTGGAGCAGGCGGCAGGCCAGTTTGTCAGAGGATGAACACGAAGCATGCCATTTCCTCTCGGCCACCCTGCACTTGCGTTTTAGGGTGATAAGGTCCGAGTCGTACCATGAGTTGCACTTGGCTTTGGACTTCAGGCAGATTCTCATGACAGGGGCAAGGATATCAAGAGTATCAGATATAGCAGAGTGGAGCATTGAGAGAGCTGTGTCAGGGTGAGAGTCAGCCAAAGGGGGAGGAGGAGGTGAGAAGGTGGCGGCGAAAGCCTCAACTGACATGCGCTTCATGGGTCGGGTGACTGAGAAGGTGGGTGGCAGTGCTGGAGGTGGCTTGGCCTGGAGGGTAGAGAGAGTGAGGTGGGAGGAGAGGAGAAAGGGATCACTCCAGGAGAGAGGGGTGGAGAGAGGGACAGAGAGGGGAAGGTCTGAGGAGATCAGGACATCCAGAATGTGTCCTGCAGAATGAGTTGGGCCAGAGGGGAGAATAGTGAGTGAGAGAGAGTCGCAAAGGTCGTGAAAGAGTCCAAAGGGAGGACAGGGGGCATCCAGGTGGATGTTGAAGTCTCCAAGAAGGAGGAGTTGAGTGGTTGAGGCCAGGAGTGAGCAGGAGAGATCCGCCCACTCAGAGAGGAAGGAGAAGATCTGACCAGGTGGCCGATAGATGGCAGCCACAGTAAGGGAATGGCTAGGGGAGAGAGAGAACCTTCCAGAAGAGGTATTCAAAGGAGGAATAGACCTCCGTGCAAGTGACAGAGGCAGGAATCCACTCGGAGAAGATCAGGGCTACACCCCCTCCAGGGCGGTTGGGCCTAGGCATGGAGAGGATCTTGTAGCCAAGAGGTAGGACCATGTCAAAGCTAGGGACAGAACTGGTCATAAACCATGTCTCGGTGAGACCGAGGACATCGAGGTCCAGTTCTTCCAGGAGGCGGCAGATATCAGAGGAGTGTTTGACAGCAGAGTGAGAGTTTAGAGTGGCAATATGGAGAAAGTTGCCATCCTTGAAGGACTTCCGAGGAGGGGTACAGCTCAGAGGTACGTCCTTCGGAGGTGTAGAAGGGGGTTCATAGACATAATTTCGAATACAAAATATTCGAAAGTCAAAAAGTCGAGAAAAAAAAACGTCAAAAAAAAAATGTCGAAATTTTTTTTAATGACGTTTTTTTCGAAATGGGGGGGTTCCCCCCCAACCCCCCATTTTTTTTATTTTTACCTATTTTTTTCACAGAAACTAGAGCCAAAAAAAAAAATATCGAAAAAAAAAACAATTCGACATTTTTTTTTTCGACATTTTTGATTCGACTTTTTTTACTTTCGAAATTATGTTTTCGAAATTATGACTGGACACCGTAGAAGGGGCCCGAGAGGGCACAGAGAGAGAAGGTGCAGGCAAGGTAGCCAAGCTGGAGGCAGAAGAGGGAGGCGAGGTAGCCACAGAAAGGGAGGAGGGGACAGCAGGAGAAGAAAGGAAATTGATGAGGCGTGGAAAGCTTCGATCAAAGAAGTGAAGGTTGGCCTGAGGGCCTTGGACCAAGACGGTCCCATTCAAGTAAACATTAATGATGACCTTTTCCCATGCATTCTTTGGGGGTCATTGTCTTAAAGGTGTAATTTGCATTCAGGGGGATACCAAGGTTAGCACCTACATTTTATTTATTATTTATTTTTTGCATTTGTTTAAAGCGCTCACACAGCTCATCGAGGCACTGATACAGGATTTTTTTTTAAGTTGCATATTTATAACGCCCTTAAATACCCAGAGGTTTCTAAGCGCGGACCCGGGGATTGAACCTGCATTGCCTGTGAACCTACCCACAGGCCAAATGTCAGGTGTGTAGCATGTTGGCAAGTATGCTGAACATTTCGAACAGCCACCACACATATCCAAGCATTGCAGATGATTTTAAAATAAAAACATTTTTAAAAAACAAATTCATATTTTATACGTTTTTCAATATTTACATCATGGAACCTACCCACATTCCAAATTTCAGGTTTGTAGCATGTTGGGAATATTGCTGAACATTTCGAACAGACACACACACACATACCCACACATTTCCCATGTATAAAACCTATGAAATTCAGTGAAAAAACATTGTTAAATGGACATTATGGTTCCAAGTAAAACTGAAAAATCCTTGAAATTCGCAGTTATGGTAAGCTAAGCGACCATAACTCGCGTCACCACCGTGCACTGCTAAGCCTAACATCCAGGACATCAAAGATGACATCACAAATGTCATTGATGACATCACTGATGACATCACATGTCTGACTCTCCCTTTTTTCCTTTCCTGACATATCTAGACCACATGATTTTCTTCAGTAACAGTCAGGAACTAAAAATTGTAAATGTACTAGATTCGTAGCCTTATCCTTCAAGTATGTCCTTACAATAATTCCCTTATGGTCCAGTCATATTATATGAAAAATATACATAGGGGAAGACACAACGTTGAAAGACAGCAATCCTTTTTGTGCATTAAAATTATCAGTAGATTTATCAGCACTTCTGATAGTTTTGATGTTTTTTTATTACTGTACTTTCCCTGTATATGCTCATATTTTTATATGTTGTACTCACACTATGTTCCCTAGGGTCCAGACACATCATGTGATATATATAGATAGGGTAAGTAACAGCTTTGAAACAGAGCAATCATTTCTCTGCATACAGGTAATCAGTTGGGTGATGAACACTTTCTGCTACTATTGCTGTTTTTTTTTCTTACTTCAATACCCTTGTATATATTCATATTTGTATGTGGTGTTGTCTCTTTGTGATTTGTCTATAATAATGCAATTATGTAGTACGTGGTTTTTATTACCTACTTATCACAAGTTTCACTGTACGCAAAACTCTAATATGAAAGCAGTTATCATTTCACTATTCAAAATGGCAAGTTTATGAATATTGCATCTCCGTCATGTATGCTGCACACAATGCCTATGTTTCTACATGAGTACCTTAGTATACTGGATTGAAGTTAATAATAGAATGCTATTTATATCAATGCATAGCTTAATGCACTGATTAGTACTTGATATTTATTCCAATAATCCTTGACACTGTAACATTACACTAAGAATCAGTTGTGCAGACTTTTCATGAAAGGTAAATGCACATGTGATGTCATCAGTGATGTCATCAATGACATTTGTGATGTCATCTTTGATGTCCTGGGTGTTAGGCTTAGCAGTTCACGGTGGTGGCGCGAGTTATGGTTGCATAGCTTACCATAACAGGCGAATTTCAAGGGTTTTTCGGTTTTACTTGGAACCATAACGTCCCTTTAACAACGTTTTTTCACTGAATTTCATAGGTTTTTAGTAGCGCAACTTAACCATAACGTCCCTTTAACAAAGATTTTTCACTGAATTTCATAGGTTTTTAGTAGCGCAACTTAACAATAATAACTTTGACTTTATGTACAGGCAATATGGAACATAGTGAACCCCTTCTACTGAACTTGATGACCGCGAACTCTTTTAATGTCCGCAGACATGTTCGGAGAACAGTACCACTGCCTAAAGATTCTGGGGGGGATATGTTTGATTGTTATATCATAACATAGGAACATTTAACAAATTCAAAAAGCAGCACACATACACATTATATGTAGTAATGCATAAGAAATGTAACCCATATATGTAACACACTAACCATTCATTTAAATACAATATGTTCTAAAATGGAATATACCAAAAGAAGATAAATTGGCTTCCAAAATAATTACCTCACAGACACTACATAACTAAGAGCAAGACCAGACCTACAGAGTACTTAGAGCATATCTTACCTGAAATAGTAAGTGTACTTCATTTTACTCATATATTTATAAACTTTCTGTATTAGATAAAAAAATATATATTATCTTTTTTTCCTCACAGAAATGTCTAGTACTCTGGAATGGCTAGAGGAGCATTTCCCACATGAGGAAATGTCAGAAGATAGTGAAACTAATGCTAAACACTTTACAATATAAACCATTTAATTATTATTATTTTATATACATTTAACATATATATATATTGTTGTAACGAGAATACCAAAATAGAAAATACCTCTGAAGAAACTGTTATAAATAACACTCTTGGCAGCATAAAAGAAAAAATGGATTTATTGTTGACCAATTTTAATAATTTGAAAACTTTTGTTGAAGATCATTTTAAAACAAAAACCTCATAACATTGTCCCACATGTACTTGTCCCCCCTCACCATATCCCAGTCAATTGTCCCCAAACCCTCTCCATAACCGAAAACGTTTTGATGATACTTCCATCCCTTCTTCACCTGATACCAATCATGTTGAAACCCCTAATTCTCCTGTTTTTGTTTCCGTTTCTGCCTCACCTTCTCTGTCATAAATTATTAATATATGTTAAATAAAGTTAAATTTTTATATTGTGTTGTAATTAGTTTCCGTCTTTTAAAAAAAAAAACAATGTAGGTGTCCGCGGACAGCGCGGGTGTTCTGAAATGTTCGTAAATAAACAAAAATGGAGGTGTCCTGAAGAACACTATACCTGTCCGTACTGTTCGCTACCAAGGTGAAACTGTTCTAAGAACACACGCGGTGTCCTGAAATGTTCGTAAAGAAACGAAAATTGACGTATCCTGAAGAACACTATACCTGTCCGTACTGTTCGCTAGCAAGTTGAAACTGTTCTAAGAACACAATTGGTGTCTTGAAATATTCATAAATAAACGAAAATGGAGGTGTCCTGAAGAACACTATACCTGTCTTTACTGTTCGCTAGCAAGTTGAAACTGTTCTAAGAACACAAGTAGTGTCCTGAAATGTTCGTAAATAAACGAAAATGGAGGTGTCCTGAAGAACACTCTACCTGTCCGTGCTGTTCGCTACCAACTTCAAACTGTTCTAGAACACACGCAGTGTTCAGAAATGTTCGTTTGACGTGTGACGCACTTTTAATTACTTCAGGACCCGAACAGTGTCCGTAGAACATCAACGCGCATGCGCAAACCAATGTCCGTGCATTTGGTGTCCTGTGGACAGCTGCTTCCTCCGCAAACATGTTGATCGCGTTTTCTGAATGCAGACACTGTTCGTGTCCCTGAACAATTTAAAAGTACATTTTCAAGTAATCCACAATATTTCTGAATAAAAACTCACCATAGCACAAGTCCCACATACTAATCCTGAGTTTCTACATACTTTTTGAAAGTTTTTGAACCTTTTTTTGTGTTCGATCTGTCCGCGGACAGCGCGTATGTCCGCGAACCGCATACAAGCACCCCTATAAAAGACCACGCCCTAGAGCTTATTCTCATTGTGTTTCTGGCAATTCTTCAGAGCACAGCTATTTTTCCTGCAACTTGCAGATTACACCATCATCGAGATGGCATCCATGGCTGCACTACTGCCACCTGGTGCTGCACCTGCTTCAGCACCACCCCCACCCTCTCCACCACCACCACCTTCCCAAGGGCCTGAAGAGGGGAACAGGAGTGAGGATGCAGAGGAGGAAGTATAGGATGACGAAAATGAGGTAGAAGAAATCCCTACTACCAGCACTAGGCGTGAGTCTTGGGTGTGGCGGTTGTTTACCATTCATGGGAATGGTCCTAAGGCTTGAGTGCAAAATGGTACTCAGTCTCGGGAGGCATGGTTCGTACAGCTTTGGGACCACTACCATGAAGCGACACCTAAGGTCATTTCACTCTGGGGCCATTCACAAGGTTGTACCTTGCGAGGAGCGTAGTAGGTTGATTTCCTCTACTTCAACCTCCGTTTCTGAACCTGTCACCACAAGGACCACCTCTGTGGGACAGCGTCTTCCTCAAGCTGCCTCACAGGCCATGCATAATTCTGATGACCCTTACCTTTCGAGGGTCACAGTTGTATGCATGTACTGCGACACAGTACTCTGCAGGGGGGAGCGACTTTGCAGTGCTTTTGAGACTATCGTCTCAGAGCACGACAAGACCTGCTCACTACCCAAATAAAACCCACTCTACATCTTCCTCTCTCAGCTTGCCCTTTCTTATCCCCGTGGTTGGTGTCCCCTCCTTTACCCTCCTTTCCCCTCCTCTCCTATTGTGTTGTGTATAAAAAACAAAATGAAATACAAAATAACAAAAATCAAAAAAAAATAAGGCTCTTTTCAGAGCCACCTTTCACAGTTAAAAAATAGAAGTGAAAATAAATGAAGCAGGGCCCTTTGTATTTTTTAGAAGTCTGCGGACAGTCCGCGGACATCTAAAAATTTGGGGTGCTACCCTATCATAACCATTGCAATTTTCTCTGGGAGGAAGTGGTGGCTCTGAAAAGAGCCTTTGGGAGGTGTTTGTATGTCAAAAATTATAAATACTCAACACCTACTTCAAAATGGATGCTGTAATTCTAAAAAAGGTCGCAATGCATTTTGTACATTTCTCAGAAAAATCTGATTGCCAGCATAAGTAAGATGGACTCCATCTCTGCGAAACATGTATGTACTAAGAAACATAGGGGCCGATTCATAGAATTCGGCGCACAAGTGGCGCACGCGGCTGGCGCACAGTGTGCGCGTGCGGTAGTCTGCGCCAGCCGCGTGCGCCGAAACACATTTCCGCGCACAGCGTATTCATGGATTCCAGCCACCAAAACCAGCCGTGGCGCACAGTGGCGCAGCGACCTTGCAGCAGCGCCAGTTACGCCCCCAAGAACGCCTTCCGCGCAGGGAAAAGCCATTAAAATCCCCAATCCAGCGCAAAGGGCTGCGCTAACCCTGTACCAGCACGGCAAGCGGGCTACGTGTATTACAGGGGTTCACGTGAAGTTTCACACGCGATTCCAGCAGGGTACGTGTATTTCAGGGGTGCGCGGGAAGTTCCACACGCGAATAGCCTGGGCGCGTGTATTTCAGGGGTGCGCGGGAAGTTCCACACGCGAATAGCCTGCGCGCGTGTATTTCAGGGGTGCGCGGCAAGTTCCACACGCGAATAGCCTGGGCGCGTGTATTTCAGGGGTTCGCGGGAAAGTCTACACGCGATTGGCCTGGGTACGTGGATTTCAGGGGTGCGAGAGAAAGTCTACACGCGATTGGCCTGGGTACGTGTGTTTCGGGGTGCGCGGGTAGTTCCACACGCGATTGGCCTGGGTACGTGTGTTTCAGGGGTGCGCGGGAAGTTCCACACGCGAATAGCCTGGGCGCGTGTATTTCAGGGGTTCGCGGGAAGTTTCACACGCGATTTCAGCAGGGTACGTGTATTTCAGGGGTGCGCGGGAAGTTCCACACGCGAATAGCCTGGGTACGTGGATTTCAGGGGTGCGCGAGAAAGTCTACACGCGATTGGCCTGGGTACGTGGATTTCAGGGGTGCGAGAGAAAGTCTACACGCGATTGGCCTGGGTACGTGTGTTTCGGGGTGCGCGGGTAGTTCCACACGCGATTGGCCTGGGTACGTGTGTTTCGGGGTGCGCGGGTAGTTCCACACGCGATTGGCCTGGGTACGTGTGTTTCGGGGTGCGCGGGTAGTTCCACACGCGATTGGCCGGGGTACGTGTGTTCCGGGGTCCCGTGAACTTTCACACGCGATTGGTTGGGATCCACGTGTGTACTGTCATCACGTGCAATGAGGGATACTCCCTCGCACGTCACGTCACAGACGCGCTCACGCGCTGAGGGCCTTTGGTCCAATGAAAATGCGTATGCGTGCAGACGCGCTTACGCGCTAAGGGCCTTTCCTCGAATTACACGCTGACGTGCAGAATTTTCACGTGCCAAATCACTCCGTATCAAGCTGGCCACGCGTAAGCACACGGAAGACCACGCTCCTGCCCAGAAGGCCGAACTACTGCCCCCCAGAGCCCCGAGCACGCTCCCACCTGCCATCTGCTGCTGCCTGACTGCCTGCTGCCCACGTGCCCTGCCATTTGCTGCCTGCACATCAGCCAGGGGTGCTGTTGGTGTGACCACCCCTGCTGGAACCAAAGACTCCCGACTGGGATTCCATCGCTCCACAGCCCAGCCCCAGGACCCAGTTGCCCACCCACTCCTGCCTCTGGGGTTGTCATGTCGGGGCAAACTCCATCTGTGACCACTGACAACCCCCGGCCAGAGAGGCAGAGGGGCACCAGCTTCAGTGCCACCGAAGTTGGTGTCCTGGTGGAGCAAGTCCTGGGGCAGTATGATGCCCTCTTCGGAAGTTGCCGCGCCGACAAGGAAGGACGGACTCGGATCTGGACTGACATCGTGACTGCCATCAACGCGGAGGGGGTGGCAGTCCGCGACTTCCAACATGTCAAGAAGCGCTGGGAGGACTTCAGGTCCAGGACCCTGACCAAGGCCCGGCGCCTCTTGAAGGCAGCGGATGCCAAGGGGCGCCGGGGCCACTTGTCGGAAGAACAGATGAGGGTCCTGGAACACATATCCCCAGCGCTCCACGTCCAGGTCCTTGAGAGGCAGACCCGTCTGGAGTCGAGCGGTGAGTGTACATGCATCCTGATTGTGAGCAGTGCGTGTGGTGATTGTTCAGTAGTGTGCAGGTTGCACATCTGTTTGTATGGGGTCGAGTATGGGTGCGGGTGTACAGGGCCGTGGGGCTGACACATGCGAGGGCTGTAATGTGTGAGACATGGATGGTGCCTGTGTGTGTGGGCTTGCATGCCAAATGCAGTTGTGTGGGCACACAAGTTTGTATGAATGTGTATGTGAGTAGACATGTCCGTGATGTCACGCATGTATGTTGTTTTCAGCTGATTGTATCAGCGCTGTGTACATGTGCATGTGTGTGTATTTGACAAGGGTGCAACAGTGATGCAACATGGATGCATGTGACAGCGGTATGTGGAAGCCTGATTGGCAGATGTGACATGGATGCCCGTCTGATCACTGCGACACTTAGCAGAGGTGTACACATGCATGCAAGTGTGGTGGTTGGTGTGTACATGTGTGGTGCACTTCCTGTGTTGCATGTGATGTCTGGCTCACCTTTGGCTGCTGATGCTGTTGTATGTGTATGGATGGTGTTGGCAGTTGCAACATGGCTGTGGTATGGCTCGTGTGTGCAAGTTGTAATGACATGTGTGTTGGGGATTGTGATGACATGTCTGAGGTTTGCCAATGCCACTCATGTACAACTGTCATGTGTGTATGTGTCCATTGTACAGTGCCCTGATGCCTGTGTTTTTTTTCTCCCTGTCTGCAGCGTCAACTGATGAAGAGGGCGGAGAAGGTGCTGTGGAGCACAGCGGCGGGGATCCCACCGCCAGCCGGAGACGCAAGGCCCGGCTCCCCTCCCAGGTTGTCATCTCGTCGGGGAGTGAGGAGTCCGGTGCCGCGTCCCAGGCCGCAGCTGCCGGGGGGAGGTCCAAGAGGCGGAGGTTGCAGTTGGACTCCTCGGCAGCAGAAGGGGCAGCTGGGACCCCACAGGGCCCAACGGGGGAAGATGGCACAGAGTCATCCAGGTTGGTGGGGGGTTTGGTGGAGGAGGAGGCCGTGCAAGCACCGGAGACGGGGTCTGGGGGTGGGGATCCCACTGGTGCTAGTGGTGCAGTGCAGGACCAGGGACAGGAGGCAGCACAGGCCGCCGCGGAGGTGCCTGTGTGCAATCCTGTCCCTGATCCTGTCCCTGCATCATCTTGCACCAGCAGGGATGCCCATGTCCAGACCAGTTTTCAGGCAGGGGATGA
The DNA here is from genome assembly GCF_040938575.1 of Ambystoma mexicanum. Classification (NCBI taxonomy): domain Eukaryota; kingdom Metazoa; phylum Chordata; class Amphibia; order Caudata; family Ambystomatidae; genus Ambystoma; species Ambystoma mexicanum. The sequence continues at coordinate 891,335,227 of NC_090941.1, forward strand.
GCTGACGTCAACTGGCCTTCCTCTGCCTGCGGACGTGGCTATCCAGGCCCGGGTTGAGCCTGTCCTGGCTGGAGTGGCGTTGCGTCAACGGGCCATGCGAGGTGACCTGCAGTCTTTTCATGAAGAGACTGCACATCATCTCGAATGGCTCGTTGACCACGTCAGCCTGCTGGGACAGGTCACCCAGGCCGGATTCCTCCGTCTGATGGGGCTTGCCACGACCCCCTCCTCAGCTGGACCCCCTACGCGCCAGTCGTCCTCTGTGCCATCTTCCCACCCATCAGTCACCTGGGTGCCCTGTGGAGCTGCCTCTGACGGTGCGGCCAGGCTGGTGGAGGAGGCATCCCTGCCGCAGTCGGGAGTCGGACGTCCAGCAGGGGTGGCCACGTCAACGACTGCACCCCAGCCGGCGGAGGATGTGCAGGCAGCAGGAGGCAGTGCAGGGGCAGAGGCACAGCAGCAGCAGCACCATGGTGGGAGCCATGAAGGCTCGGGGCCTTCGACATCGGAGGGGCAGGCATCGGCCGGAGGGCAGGAGGACCCAGGACAAAAAGTGTCTTCCGTGTGGCAGCGGTTGGGCCACGCCATAGATGCGGAGCGGCAGCGGGCGGAAGAGGCACGGCTCTCAATGGTCAGGGCGGAGAACTCCATGCAGAGGGCCCTGAGGCGGGTCGAGTGCCTCGAGGCAATCCGCAGGGCTTTGGAGGTGGACACGTCGACGGCCCTGCGGACCCTCGGGGCCATGGAGGAGGACCGCCTCCGGGACATTGAGGAGGAGTTTGATGATGCCCTGGCCCGGCACATCCAGAAGTGAGCCGTGGAACTAGCCCGCTGCCCTTGTACATAGTTATGTAGGTAGTGTTAAGTTTCATTTTTGTTTTTATTTCATTTGGACCTTTTGGACATTGGCCACATTTTTGTATATAGTTTTTTTTATTAGTTAGTGTAGTTAGTTAGGTTTCCTTTATTTTGTTGGGATGATGGACCCTGGCTTCTTGCATTGTACATAGTTGTGGACTTGTACATACTTTCTTTTTTAACATTATCCATGGATCAATGGCTTATAATTTTTTTTTCAAATTGGATTTTGTTTGGTGGACATTGACTTTGTACTACATTACTTTGGATTTCTATATTCTTTAATTTTTTTTTTATTTTGAACGGACATGCTTCTTTTCATTTTTTTCCATTCACATTTCTGTTTCTTCATTTTTGTTTCTATTCATCTTTCCTTTAATACATTATTTATTTGTTGCACTTCAATGTGTGGTGTCTCATTGTTTTCATGCATTTCATGTTATGTGTTTAGAGAATCACTGACACCCATTGGGTGTATGTGAGGGACATGTGTTTGTTTTGGAACTTGCAATTGGTGTTCTGTGATGTAATTGCAGAATATGAGTGGGTGGATGCAATACTCGGGTGGGTGTTTTGCATTTGGGGGCTGACCATAGAGACCAGGGATCTGGACTGTGATGACATGTTGGGTGGGGAACATGAGTTGGACATGGGTGGGGGCCTGGTGGAGGGTTCCCCTGGATGCTGGGGGGTGGGGGTGCAGGGGGACATGAGTGGGGGCCTGGTGGAGGGTGCCCCTGGATGCTGGGGGGTGGGGGTGGTGGGAGACATGAGTGGGGGCCTGGTGGAGGGTGCCCCTGGATGCTAGGGGGTGGGGGTGCAGGGGGACATGAGTGGGGGCCTGTTTGAGGCTGCCCCTGCACTGGCGGGGGGTGGGGGTGGGGGGGACATGTGTGGGGGCCTGGTGGAGGGTGCCCTGCACTGCTGGTGGGTGGGGGTGATGGGTGACATGAGTGGGGGTCTGGTGGAGGGTGCCCCTGGATGCTGGGGGGTGAGGGTGCAGGGGGACATGTGTGGGGGCCTGGTGGAGGGTGCCCCTGGTGGCTGGGGGGTGGGGGGGTGGGAGACATGGGTGGGGGCCTGGTGGAGGGTTCCCCTGGATGCTGGGGGGTGGGGGTGCAGGGGGACATGAGTGGGGGCCTGGTGGAGGGTGCCCCTGGATGCTGGGGGGTGGGGGTGGTGGGAGACATGAGTGGGGGCCTGGTGGAGGGTGCCCCTGGATGCTGGGGGGTGGGGGTGGTGGGAGACATGAGTGGGGGCCTGGTGGAGGGTGCCCCTGCACTGCTGGGGGGTGGGGGTGGTGGGAGACATGTGTGGGGGCCTGGTGGAGGGTGCCCTGCACTGCTGGTGGGTGGGGGTGATGGGTGACATGAGTGGGGGTCTGGTGGAGGGTGCCCCTGGATGCTGGGGGGTGAGGGTGCATGGGGACATGTGTGGGGGCCTGGTGGAGGGTGCCCCTGCACTGCTGGGGGGTGGGGGGGGTGGGAGACATGTGTGGGTGCCAGGTGGAGGGTGCCCCTGGATGCTGGGGGGTGGGGGTGGTGGGAGACATGAGTGGGGGCCTGGTGGAGGGTGCCCCTGGATGCTAGGGGGTGGGGGTGCAGGGGGACATGAGTGGGGGCCTGTTTGAGGCTGCCCCTGCACTGGTGGGGGGTGGGGGTGGGGGGAGACATGGGTGGGGGCCTGCTGGAGGCTGCCCCTGGTGGCTGGGGGTGCAGGGGGACATGCGTTGGTGGGCAGTAGTGCTATTTGATATGTGGGTTGGCTGGTGGGCATGGCCATGGTGGATGGGGTGCCTGCAGGACATGTGCTGGGTAGGCCCCTGTGGTGTGAGCCACCTGCAGGGGCCGTGGAGGGTGTAGAGGGTACACCTGGGAGGACCCACACGTGCAATTCACGTGTGGAACTTCCCGCGCACCCCCGAAATACACGTACCCCGCTCAATCGCGTGTGGAACTTCCCGCGCACCCCTGAAATCCACGTACCCGGCCAACTCGCGTGTGGAACTTCCCGCGCACCCCTGAAATCCACGTACCCGGCCAAATCGCGTGTGGAACTTCCCGCGCACCCCTGGAATCCACGTACCCGGCCAAATCGCGTGTGGAACTTCCCGCGCACCCCTGAAATCCACGTACCCGGCCAAATCGCGTGTGGAACTTCCCGCGCACTCCTGAAATCCACGTACCCGGCCAAATCACGTGTGGAACTTCCTGCGCACCCCCGAAATACACGTACCCCGCTCATTCGCGTGTGTAACTTCCCGCGCATCCCCGGAATACAAGTACCCCGCTCAATCGCGTGTGTCACTTCCCGCACACACCCGGAATGCACGTACCCCGCTCAATCGCGTATTCTACTTCCCGCGGCGCCACTTTTTTGATGCGCTGGGACTCTACCGCCTGCCTTCGTGTGGCGGACGTGTTTCAGCTTGTGCGCGGCTTTGGCTGTGCGTGGGTTTGCCCTATTCCATTCCATGAATACGTGTGGTTCGTGTGCGTGTGGGCGTTACCTCTGCTTCCGTGCAGTGCATCCCCAGTTACGCCCTTATTTTCGCGTGTTGTTCCCCATTCCGCGCGTTACGCCCCATGTCCCGCCCACTTTCTGCTGTGTGCGCTGAGGTTGTGCGCTTTCACTGTGCGCGTCGCGCACCGTCGCGCACGCCTTTCGCGATGTTGCAGTGACTTGTGCGCCATGCACGGGTTTGGCGCACATCCCGCGGTGAACACGCGCAGGGACTTCCATGAATCGCACGCGTGCACGTGCGCCTGTTTTTTTCCGCTTGCGCATGCTTGCGCATGCTTGCGCATGCTTGCGCCTAGATTTTCGGCGCACGTTGGTTCCATGAATCGGCCCCATAATATTTTCATTGTGAAAAGAGGACATGCCAAAATCTCTTAGAAAGTCACAAACAGCCTTATTAACATTGCACCTTGCTTTTTCCATTTGTGGACAAAATGAAGAAGAACGAAGCCACATTTATCTCTGCGCAATACGTGAAAATATTACTTGAGAATTAGGAAACATGTCCATGACTTCACAAGTCCTTCTTTCATAGCAAATTGCAAAGAAATTCCAGACACATGTCCTAAACTGTTCCCTCCACAATGAATTACAATTATGTCTGGATGTTGCTCTGTCTCCAAAGTAGCACAGAGAGGTAGCAAGTCCAACCACTTCATTCCACGTACTCCATGCCAGTGTACTTCCACATGTGGAAATCCAAGATCTACAGCTACTCCACAGCTTTCTGCATGCACCTTCAACCAATGTATCCACGAATCTCCCAAAATCCAAACAATCTATTTCCTGAAACACACAGCCATGGCTATCTGTTGTTCTTTCCTGACCAATCCCTTTCAGTGCTCATTCTCATTTGCATGACTTCTGAACCCAAAAATCCACTACTGTAACACCTTATGTCCGCGAACTACCGCCATGTCCGCGGACATAACATAACATGAACAGCCCTTCTACCATTTCCACTTCACTCTCTGTGCCATTCCCTCATTGGATGTAGCTAAGAAGTCACATGACCATCCACCAATCACATTCAAGACCTCTACATCTAACTGCATCATCATAGATCAGCACTGCAAATGTACTGTGAATCTCTCTGAGTACAAGTGTCATATCACTGGCAAGCACCATCTACAAGAAATTCTGTAAAGTATCCAAGATTTCTACTTGCAGCTCCATGCATATCCATATGCATGAACACAAACTACAGGCATGCATATTTTCTGTACAGTACATGAACACATTTTCAAACTGACTTTTAGCTTGTGTAATCTGTAAAATGAATCTACTGTCTTTTTTTCAATCTCCTAAAATCAACTGTCACTTATAAACCTTTATACTATTTACTTTCTTTATACCCACACACACTCAAATCATGTTAAACTAACATTTTTGAAATGAAATATATAGACTACATATATTCAAACAAAATTACATGCATGCACACTCTATGTTCAAATCTCAAAAAATAATACTTATACAATTACATAATTTCTTTTATTTCTTTATTTAATTACTTTAATTTAAGCATGGCATTGAGGCACTATTACCTGGAAGAGCTTAGTTACAGAAATAGTGGTATTCAGTGGTACATTATGAATTTCACAAGACATAGTAAAGATATTTTGTTTGCTACAGTTAGTCATTGCAATACAATTTGTTCATTAAGAACATATCATATGTATTGAACTGGTGCGACGTATCTTATGTAAATAAGATAGCTTTAATGGTTTTGAGGAAGGTGCTGAGGATTTCAATTGAAAAAATCAATGTCTAAATTAAAAACAGTGCTATATACAAACAAAACTACTAATTTGTTTCTTTTACAATTGCAGTGAAGACCATTCTCCTGAAAAGAAGCAGCCGAATTTGAAGAACAAAGAAGAACTAAGAAGTAACCTGTTCATTTTAGAAAAAAAGTAAGTAGAATATCACCATAATATTTGTATTATTACTCAAACACACTGTAAAGTTAATTCATGCTATTTCTGTGCCTAAAAATAGAGATTGTGCACCATTCTGTCTGGCCCACAAATTCCTCTTTTTGGACAAAAAAATTACCCAACTCACCCGCTAGAATTTTGATATTATAGAACAAACAACTGTTTTAATTGTATACATTAGATTTACTATTTGTACTTCTGCACACCACTAGCTTACTATTTTCTGTCATCTGAACCCCAGTTTAGTAGCACATAAATTCAAGAATACCCATCCCTACTAGTTGTAGTTCCCAATGCACAATCACACACCATTACATACATCTTTATCATCTTATTCAAACACTCATGCACACAGCACACATACATTGCAGAACACCCAATCCATACCTTCTTTATTTTTTTTCAACAGACCCTAAAGAATGCCTACCATAAGTCAAGTCCATAGAAAGCAACGCAGAAGTAGAGCAAATGAAAATAAAAGTGCCCAACAAAAGCATCCATCTCTAGCAGAATTTGTAAAAAGAAGTTGAAACAAAACAGCTATTACAGTCATTTAGTGAAACACAAGAAGTTTCAAGTACAAAAACTTTTCCTCCTCTATCAAAATGTAAAACAAACCAAAAAAACAATTAACAGAAAATCAGCTATCACTACAGATAAAACTGCTTCTTTAATTTTTGATACAGTGCAAAGTAATCATACCAAGAAAAGTATTTTAGCCAAAATGTACCGTCACAAAGTACTTCAAAATCTTATAAAAACAGGAGAGAAATCAGGTTCAATGCTTAAAACCTATCATAGGAAATTAATCTTAGAAGCGTTGATAGACAGTGCAATTCTTCTCAAAAGAAAGTTATTTATTTTAGTGTTAAACAAAATGAAAGCACTAACAAAACTAATAACTAAATTACAAAAAAGACTTCTCAATAAACGAAATGTCAACAGAAAGAACTTCTTAAGTATCTGCGGAGGTGAATGGAATCACACTACGAGCACAGAACCATACTTTAATGTAGAAGCGTACAAACAAAAGCACACAAATACAATTGCCATACATCGCAGTGTCTGAGGTTATGAAAAAGTGAATAATACCATAATGGAACAAGAAGTACTCCTTACAAAAATATGCCCTGAAAACTTAGAATTACCGTTCCATTCAACTGAATCAGAACATCTAATGTACAAATGGCCATGCACGTCAATGTGTAACATTCCCAAACAATTGTTCAAGTCTTTACGCCAATTCCTCAATCAATATGTAAAAAGCAAAGACAAAATCAAAATTAAACTACTGCAAAATATGGATACCTGTCCAGTGTGCAAGTACACAGGACTACAAGGAGATTCGTTGGCCTGCATTACAGGACCTACTTGTAAAACCACCTTCCATGATATCAAAAGGATATCAACACATCATTCAACTATAAGAAATCTAGTCTATAAACTGTACTATGCTAAAAGTCCTGCTTTAGCACTAGCAAATTTAAATAACATTCTTCTACATGATACAACAAAAGACCTACTTGAAGAAAGTGACTATATCCAGAAAAAATATTTTGGAAGTGAAAGCCACTTACAGAATGAAATAGCTTTAAACCAAATTAGCAACAATTCTGCACATGGCAACCTTTTACTAAACACATACGAAAAAGAAATACTAACATTTAAAAGTACATCAGCTGAAGTACCAAACCATGTGTGTGTATGTTGCCACAGAACCTTTTATAAAAGTAACACAAAAACTGTAGACTTATCATACAAAATAAAAGACAATGAAAATTCTAAATGTTTTGAATGAGCTCTCTACCTTGTAGCAGAAAACAAATACGAAATAACTGACCCCTTAATACTTTGCAGTTACTGCACTACAAAACTTGACAACAACCAAACTCCTTCACGTGCTATCACAAATAATTTGGAATTATACCCACTACCAAAACCCCTACAACAACTTAATTTATATGAGAGCATCATAAATCAAACAGTGCACCCATTTCAAGCAATAATACACCTTCAACCAAAAACAGCAAAATTACCTCCCTCTGAATTGGTAAAAGGCATTTGTGGAAAAGTAGTTTATTTACCATTAGATCTGAAAGAAAATGTGCATACTCTAGGTGTGCAACGTCCAATGCAGCAGTCTTTAATTATCTTAGTAAATGGAGTACCTACAAAAGACAAAAAAATATGGCAACAGCTGGTAGATTTACATGAAGTTAGACAAGCCTTGCAATATCTTAAAGATAATAATGAATATTACAAAGAAATTAATATTGAAGAAAACTTGAAGGATACAACTGAAACAATTCAAGAAACACAAGAAGCTGGTCCATTTGAGCTCCTAGATCCTGCTACAATATCAAATACTTTAGACCATTATACAATTCATCCTTTGCACTCTAATGACACCATAGAAGATGCACTGGAAACATACCAAATGCGTCAAACAAAAGGATCATCAATCAGCATATGGGAAAAAAGTATAGAAGCACATGCTTTTCCTCTACTCTTTCCTACTGGCAAAGGAGGAAGGTACGATGATAGACCTATTCAAATATCAGCATCAGAATACCACTCATTATGGATGTATTCTGAAGATCCCAGATTTATACAAAATGTGGAATACATATTCCACCTACTCTTTGAAAGTGAACTAGCAACTTTATGTTACAGAGTTGCACACATATTAAAATCAGGATCACACTTTCAAAATATGACAGCTAAACAATTATTCCAAAAAGTGCAACAAAAGGATGAGGTTTTACAATCAAATATTACAAATCTATTAGCAAATATGCGTGATACTAAAGAGTACTGGTTTTGACGTCATGGAGATGTACGTTGTATGATCAGAAACTTTGGCCCACCCACTTGGTTTTTTACATTAATTTGTGCAGAATATGCATGGGAAGATTTACATGATTTCCTACGCATATCAAACTAAAACAAAACAAACATAGATATACTAACACCTGGAGAACTTTGTTCTTTGGATCCTGTTAATGTTTCAAGATATTTTCACCATCGCTTCATTGCTATGCTACATTTTATTTGTAATAAAACTGTTCCTCCCCTTGGAGAAGTGCAACACTTCTTTTGGAGAAAACAATAACAAGCCAGAGGAGCACCACATATCCACATGCTTTTATGGATTAAAGATGCTCCTAAATTTGATCAAGACAGTGATGCCACTGTTTTACAGTTTATTGAAAAATATGTCACTTGTGAAATTCCATTGGAAGCAACAAATAGTGATCTTCATGCGCAAATTTTACAATTTCAAAGACACAAATGTAGAAAATATTGTCCTCGCAAATACAAAAACAAAGGGAAATACTACACCAAATGTCGATTTGGTTTCCCTAGACCAGTTACAAATACAGGTGAAGTGAACAACCTCATGTCTTCAGTTAGACATAGTGTTAAAGGTAAGTCACCTAAAAATACATATTACATAAAAAGAAAAGAAGAAGAAAAATATATCAATGATTATAATGCAATCATTGCCCACTTATGGAATGCAAACATAGATGTGCAGTACATTGCAGACAATTCTACTGCAGTTGCATGATATGTCACAGCATATTTAACCAAAGCAGAAAAGACAGAGCTCCAAGACCTCTGGAATGAGCTGTCATCAGATAAAACAGTGTCTCAGAAATTATACAGCTTGGGCATAAAAATGCTCTCACATTGAGAGTGTGGATCATATGAAGCAGCTGATCATTTAACTGGTAATGCATTGTATGGTACATCTGAAAATATAGTATGGCTAAGTCTTGGTCCAGCTAAATCTAGAAAAAGAGTTCTAAAATCATACGAAGATATAGAAACAATAGCCAAACGTGATCCCAACAGCCAAGACATTTTAAAAAACAATTTATTAGACACATACTACCCAAACAGAAGTAATACTTTGGAAACCATGTGTCTATACCACATAGCCCAAAACTACACATACAAAAATAATGTAAAACCTGATGAAAAAAAAGGTAAATACACAATGACAAACTGTGAAGGCAGCTTAGTTAAACTCACCAAACCAAATTTAATTAATCATATCAAATTGTCATTAAAGACTCCTCAACATAAAGAAGTATATTACACATCCCTGCTACAACTCTTTAAACCATGGAGAAAAGAAGAAGAAATACTAGATAACTACGACTCACATGAAGATGCTTTCAAAGCAAATGAAAGCACTATAACTGATGTAAACTTTACACAGTACAAAACAATGTTGCACAATGAACAGCAACACGAAGAAGAACTCCAGGCCCAGATAAAGAAACTCCTGACAGTAGTCAACCTTCTGTAACAGGATGCCAAGAACCTCTGGGAGAACCACTAATAATAAATGAGGCAGAATTAGCTATGATAGAAGTAGAAAACACCATGTGTCAGTATGAAGATAAAGAAGACTTAGCTATACTACAATCAAAACTAAACAAAGAGCAACGTAGCATTTTTCAAGAAGTAACAAAACAAATTGCATATGGTGTGCAACATGAAAATAAAGAATGTTCCTGCCATAATTATAAACCTATACTACTGTACGTCAGTGGTGAACCTGGTTCTGGCAAAACATTCCTAATCAAAATCATCAGTAAATTCCTTCAACAATTGACAAAAAACAAACTGTCAGCTGTTGTCACTGCCCCCACTGGTTTAGCTGCCTACAACATAGGTGGTGTCACGTTACACCGATTACTACTATTGCCAGTAGAACACCAAAACAAATTAGACTATTACAAACTTTCTGCAGAAGCTGCAATGGAACTACGCAGAGTATTGAAACAAATGAAAATGCTACTAATAGATGAAGTGAGCATGGTCTCCAACCTAATGTTGGCTTTATTCACCTCAGATTACAAGAAGTACTCAAAACCAACTATGAATAGCTCTTTGCAGGAAAACACATTATTGTTTTCGGAGATCTTCTTCAATTGACACCAGTAAAAGGTGAGCCTATTTTTAAAACATTAGGAAACAAACTCTGCCGTAAAACTGTTGGCAGCATTGGAAATGTCAACCTTTGGCAACATTTCCAATACAGAGAATTAACACAAAATATGTGGCAATCTGCAGATCGCCCCTATGCCAACATCTTAAAAAGTATCAGAGTTGGTATACTTTCTAAAGAAGCAGAAGCAATATTGAAAACCCGGCACATTCACGCACTTTATGGCAATAATGCATGTGCTACAGATGTTTTGGAACTATTAGCCCACAAAAATGTCAATTGTATGGCCTTAATGCCAACTCTTGCAAGCTGTTTCAAATTCAATGAAATAATGTTAAGTAAAGAAATGCAAACAATAATGAAAATTAGCGCCACAGACAAACTAGATGTACATGGTATGACACTACCCATGTGTGACCAAGCCACAACAAGACTAAATAGTTTAGAAAAATCAATCTCAAACACAGCAGGCTTAGAAAAGATATAAAAATGATCCTTAAATAGCAGAGTAATGCTTAAACGTAACCTTGACGTGGATCAAGGACTAGTTAATGGAGCACTGGGTACAGTTGTTTGCTTTCACACATACCCACGTGACAACAAAATTCAGTTTGTCAATATTCTCTTTGACAAACTTTCAGAAGGAAAAAGGATAGCACGCTCAACAGCTCGATTCCTTCTCTTCAAAGACATGTATGTACGCAGAGAACAATTTTCTCTAACTCTTGTATATGCAGTCACGATTCATAAATCACAAGGTCTTACCCTAGACAAAGCAATGATAGATATTGGCAACACAGTCTTTAACGAAGGCATGAGCTACGTAGCACTATCATGCTTACGTACACTTGACGGTCTATTTCTAATCAACTTTGATGCAAGTAAAGTAAACGCTGATATTCCTTGCATTTTAGAATACAATAGACTACGCTCACTATACACCCCCATCTAAACACATATTCTTTTCCACAAAAAGTAAAACGTTATAAAAGAAAAATAAATCAAACAGAAATGCAACAGGATGTCACTGCAAATCCTCCAAAGAGAGTAAAAGAAACTAATATTTCAGCAAGTACGACAAGCAAAAAAGAATCAATTAGGGAAAGTAAACCAGGTACTTCTTCAAAGAAGGAAGACAAACTCCAAAAGAAACAGTCAGATTCAGAACTACCTGGTCCATTTAAACTCTCAAATATAGTTGGTGTAAGTTGCTACGCAAATGTAGCAATGAATATTCTATTTCAATTACCACCAATTGTTGACCACATTTACTTACACAGTACAGACCCATTGTGTTTGCAAATGTTAGTACTTCATAGAAACGCAACAAACAATCCTGACAACACGTATAGTGTTTATGGAATAAGACAACAATTGGACTACTGTGCTGGAATTGTGAAATTCACTTTAAACTCACAGGAAGATCCACAAGAATTTCTAATGTACTTACTACAAGTACTGGAAAACAAAAACATACCTATAAATGAAATCTTCCAGATTTCATACATGTGGAAACATACATGCACTCTCTGCAATAATGTAACACAAGAACAAATCCCCAATGAACGCTTCGTATATATATCAATACCTAATTGTGAATCCATTCCATTTCAGCAACTTGTACAAAATGCAAACCATGGTAGATTATGTTCTACCTGCAATTCAGATAATCGCTCCACTAATGCTTCTACGTTACAATGCAGATGGTACCAAAAACAACTGCAAGCTGACTGTATTCACACATGGTTAAATATCACTTGTTAAGAAAACCTTCACAACAATAGGTATAATCTACCACGCATGAGCCACAACCAATTCAGGGCACTACACTGCATATATAAAAAAGAAATGTGGATGGTTTGAATGTAATGATAGTACCATTACTCTAAAGCAGAGATTACCAGCAAATCTTACAAACGCTTATTTAATGTTCTTAAAACCAAAATTTTAAAACTAAACTGTACTTAAACCTTAAGTAAACTTGTAGTAAAAAAATATAAACTGTTAGAATATTCCAAAAGCTATCTAACTGCCCAAAGATTTGACAACAACTAATCAGATAAATGAATACCACTAAATAAAAGCAAAAAATAGACAGTTAGAATACGCCAATTGGTATCTAACTGTCCCAAAATTTAACAATATCCAAACAGATAAATCAATACCACTGAAATATATCAAAAAATAGACAGTTAGAATACGCCAATTGGTATCTAACTGTCCCAAAATTTAACAATATCCAAACAGATAAATCAATACCACTAAAATATATCAAAAATAGACAGTTAGAATATGCCTACTGGTATCTAACTGCTCCAATATTTTACAATATCCAAACAAATAAATAATATGTAACTGCTCCAAAAAAATGCAACAAGCCAATGTATAAAGCATTAGCCAGAAACAACAAGTGAACACTGAAAACAAACAAATAAACTGTAGCATAACAGAAAAGGCTTTTTTTTTTAATCCAACATGTTTTTTTTTTCTCCCACAGACCCAATGATTTTAGCAACGAATACAGAAACTGAGCAAATTGCACAGTACTCTGGTTTGTACCTACTAAATATGAGGGTAAAAAAAAAAATGTTGATTATACAATGTAATAAGTCATTACAAAATACTAATACTAACATGCTATTTTCTTTTATCACAGAAATTAACAAGAAATATCGCAGCATATCACACCCATATTATCTTATAACTTTGTTCCTTATAAATTTGTTTTTGACCCAAAGTTATAAGCAACTATAAGTGTGATATGCTGCAGTGGTTGTGGCCAGGGCATAGAGTGTTGGGTGCATGGCCAAATTAGTATATTTGTTTCCAATATACTAAGGTACACATGTAGTAACTTAGGCATAGTTTGCAGGAGACATGATGGAGATGCAATATTAATAATCTTGCGATGTGAAATACTTAAATTATAAATGCCTTCTTATTAGAGTTTTGCATACTGTGACACATTTAATAAGTACCTAATAACAATCACTAACTACATTATTGCATTACTGCACACAAAACACAAACAGACAACTACACATGCACATATGAGCATATAGAGGGTAAGTGAAGTAACCTAACTGATTATCTTCATGCACAGAAATGATTGCTCTACTTCAAAGTTACAAATTCCCTATGTATAACTATCACATATTGTGACTAGGCCCTAAGGAAAGTAGTGTACGTGCAATGTGTACAAATATAACCATATCCAGGTAAAGTACAGCAATAAAAAAACAACTGAACTATAAAACAGTGTTGATAACCTTATTAATCATCTTCATACATAGAAAGCATTGCTTTCTTCCAAGTCTGTGTTTTCCCCTTTGTATATGTTTCATATGCTTTGAGTGGACCCTAAGTGAATTATTGTAAGAACATGTTTGAAGTATAAGTGTACAAATATAGTACTTTTTGAATTTTTAGTTCCTAACTGTTACTGGCCTAGATATATCAGTAAAGGAAAAAAGAGTGAGCCAGACATGTGATGTCATCAGTGATGTCATGTCATCAATGACATTTGTGATGTCATCTTTGATGTCCTGGGTGTTAGTCTTAGCAGTGCACCGTGATCGCGCGAGTTATGGTTGTTTAGTTTACCATAACTGGCGAATTTCAGGGTTTTTTTTCGGTTTTACTTGGAACCATGATGTCCTTTTAACAAAGTTTTTTTACTGATTTTCACAGGTTTTTAGTAGCACAACTTAACAATAATATCTCTGACTTTATCTACATGTAACATGGAACATACTGAACCCCCTCCAGTGAATTTGATGTCCGCAAACTCTTCTAATGTCCACGGACATATGCGGACAACAGGAACACTACCCAAAAAGTCTGGGGGGTATGTTTAATTATTATATCATAACATATGAACATTGTACACATTCACAAACCAGCACACATACACATTATGGGGCCGATTCATGGAACAAACGTGCGCCGAAAATCCATGCGCAAGCAGGCGCAAGGTAGCGCAAGCGCGAGAAACGCAGCGCATGCGCACGTGTGCGATTCAAGGAAGACGCTGCGCGTGTTTCCCGCTGTCCGTGCGCCCAATCCAGCCATGGCGCACGCAGGCATACACGGCGTTCGCTACGCACACAGCAAAAGCGCACATAGCGCGGCGCACACAACCAAAGTGGGCGGAACAGTGGGCGTAACACGCAGAATGGGGAATGACGCGAGAAAAAGAAGGCGTAACTGGTGAAGTACTGCAGGGAACTACACGGAATGCCCACACGTACGCGTACAACCCGTATTCATGGATCCGAATACGGGAAACCCGTGCACGGCAAAAGACGCACACAGGCGTCAATGCGTCCGCCACACGAAGGCAGGCGGAAGCGTCCCCGCGCACAGTATAAAAGTGCGCGCAAACAACAAACACGTATATACAGCTACGATGAATGCCCCATTTGTCGCAGCACTGATCGTGGGACACTGCAGGAGGAGGAGAATAGCCAGGGCATGCATTTTCGCACAACGGACAAGCCTTTTTGGGATGCCTGACGACCAGGTCTAGTCTATGGCAGGTATAGGTTTCCAGCCCACATCATCCTAGACCTGGTCAGGGAGTGGGAAGATGACCTTACATCCCCCACCCTTTGCTCCCAAGCATTGAGCCCCTTGGAGAAGCTGCTCAATGTCCTGCATTTTTTGGCCACTGGGTCATTTCAGCGGACTACTGCCATAGTGGGGGGGTCTCAAAGGCCACGCAGTCACGCTGCCTACACCAGGTACTGGCAATCATGACAGCGCGCCCCTCAGTCCGCAGGCACATATACATGCCCAGAACACCTGCAGAAAGGCAGGCCATTGTCCTGGATTTTTTCAGGGTGGCACACTTCCCCAAAGTGCTTGGTGCCATAGATTGCACCCATGTGGCAAGCGCTGGCATTCCATCAATGTACAGGTGGTATGCGATGCAAAGGGAATCATCACCTCTGTCTATGCAAACTACCCTGGCTCCACCCATGACAGTTTCATATACAGAATGTCCCCCCTGAGCCGGGCCCTGGAAGCTGGGCAGCATGGCGACACATGGCTCCTAGGTGAGTACAAATGCCCTTGCACATGCAAGCATGTCACACACACACACACACACAAATAAACAAACCACAATAATCACAAGCATTTACACCTCCCCATCCTCTGAGCAACCACATGATGACGCCAATCCGGAACCCCACCACACCACCCCAGGTAAGATACAACGCCGCCCATATTGCAACCAGGGCCATAGTGGAGCGCACATTCGGAGTGCTCAAGTCACGTTTCCGCTCACTTGACCGCTCTGGCAGGCAGCTACTCTATGCACCACCAGTAGTGTGCAGGATCATTGTGGCAGCATGTGTCCTGCACAATGTTGCAACACGGCAGGGCGGCCCGGTGGACATGGTGGTGCCCCCACATCCCCAACTACAGGCACAGGCGCTGCTCATGGGAGGGGACAGGGCACGTGGCAAGGAAGCCCGGACCCAGCTTGTGGCCACATTTTTAACCTAAACTCCCACCCCTGCGGAGTGCACACAGGCCTCGCACATACCAGGTGACAATCGATGATGACAAAGAGACAGTCAACTGTCACAACCCTACCACCCTGAGATAGTTGCCATGGAAGTGCCACATCGTCTGCATCCCTAGCTACTTAAACACAAGCTCTCCTGTGTGACCAAAAGGCACACATATGACATGACATGATATGGCCTATACACAAGTATTTCAAGGTGCGATGAGGCAGGGAGGGGGGAACAAGGGAAGACAGACAACGGTACTACTAGGCCAGGTGTCATTGAGATTGTGCAAGTGCAGGGGTAGGGGGAAGGGAAAAGTGCAAGGGGAAGGGGAGGGGGGGAGTGCAGTACAGGGGAAGTAGACCAAAAAACAAATACATAGGCCAGCTGGTGGCAACTGCAAAGGTAAGTGCAGACAAGTGCTGGGAAGGGGGGGCTGTACCACAGTGCAGGGGTTGCCAGGGAGGCAGTGCAAGTGGAGAGTGGCTGGGCCAGGGACCGAGGTCGGTGAGAGTGGCCCAGTTGCAGATCCAGTGCAGTTCCAGTGAAGAATTTTGCAAGGGAGAGGCAGAGAGAAAGCAGAAGCAAAGAGGAAGGTCTTGAGGTACTTCCTGAACCGGAGATGGTTCCCCTCAAGTTCCAGTGAGGCAGGAAGGCTGTTCCAGAGGGAGGGCCCTGCCGCGGAGAGAGATCTACCCCCAGCTAGTTGCTCTGAAAAGCGGATGACCCTGACATGCAAGGTGTGCATCACACACACCTGCAAAACAGGCCATGGCCATCACTGTTATGTCACTCAAACCCTCCCAAACCACAACATGACATGGCAAGCAATACCCATACACCAACACAGTAACAATAAGGTACACATTGCCATGTCCAAAATGTACAGTGGCATCAGACAATGATGCCTGATCTGAAATCAGATGAAATGACAGACCAACAACCTCCCACCCAAAATAAGTAATTTCCAAATGTATTACAAGAGTTGTAGACGTAACATAACAATGAATGCCTGTCTACATGCACATTGTGCATTGCAAAATCAACACTGCAGCTTCTGTGTGCTGTGTCCTACTCCTGCAACACACTGCTCAGCGCACAGCACAGTGAACAGCCATTGTGTGTGATGCACACCCTAAGCATCACATCTAAGCAACAGACCACATCAAAAAGCAAATTAGGCATGTACAGGATCCATAATTGGTCACAGAACATGTGCTGCAGGGACACAGTGGGCACCAGAAAGCAAACAGTGTACACGTGGATATGCAAGGGTGGGAGTACATGTTGTGCATCAGAGTGCAAGTGTGTGGGTCAGCAAGGACATGCACTCAACATATGCATGTGCAATCAAGTGACCATCAGTGTTCTCTACACATCACATGTGAACATTCACCATGTGTACACCCCAGCATGTCAAACCATAACTATTCCCTCGCACCTGAAAGGTAAACACAACACATGAACAGACATTGATCAGCAGAACACAACATGTACATAGGATACCACCATTACAATGTCAGGGTTCCCATCACACTGCAGGGCAAGGCAACTATCAACAACAACCCCCCCTCCCTCACAAATGACCATGACCCACTGAACAACTGCACCTGGGTCATGGAGCCTTCAACCCTTTATTCCACCTGGCCACAAGATCACCTTTACCCCTCGTCACCATCTCCCACCTTGTGTGTAAAAAGGTGCCTGCACCCTCAGAATCCACACTCATTTCCAAAATCACAAAATCCAAGCCATAAAAAGGAACCAGAACACCCTCCAGTAGAAGACTTGACGTAGCAGTACCTCACAAAGGCCAAGTACTACCACAATGATGCAACAACCAAGGTAGCACAGTAAAACAATATCACAACAGGATGTGAACCATGTGTGGTACAGAACATAGGATGATGCACCATGAACGGATGTTTACTGTCACAGGTCCCGTGTACAGGTGCGGGAGTGTCACGAAACAACCACCCCAACTGTGTCCAGGGTGCCTGCAAGGTCAAACTCACACAGGCCCCTGAGACCCTGGTGGGGAAGGAGGTTCAGGGATATGCAGTCGGGACAGGTGTTGGCACACTGGATAACCGGAATGAGTGGCAGGAGAGGGGAGGAGGAATGACACATGAAAGAAGGGAATGCACGAAAATGTCCTACCTGCATGAACACATACACAATCCAAACAAACTTGGACATCATTGTCATGGCCTTCTGTATTCCAGGCTTAGGAGTGGTACGAACCAACCACCCCCTCTAGGGTTTTGGCGTCTGCAAGTTCGGGGCTTACACAGGCATCCGCAACCCCAGCGGGGAAAGAGGGTTAGGGAACGTTGCTTGGATAGGTACGGGAAGCAGGAACACCGGGTAGAGGGTACAGGGTTCAAAATTGCATAGGATTCTGGGTGATTAGGGGGAAATAAACATACCAAATTGAATCACACATACATCCATGCATTAGTGCACCCCCCAGCAAGTCTATGCAGAGCAGTTTGAAAGAAAAACAACAAGACACTTAGCTCTGGTTTTGAGTGCTGGCCTCCTGCCTTCGCACTCTCAGGTCCGGTTACAGGAGCACTGTAATGCTGCAAAGAGAGCCACAGTCAACAACCTGTACCTGCCAATTACATAAAAACACACCACCAAACAGTGCCCATAGCAACAAACTACTCTACAAACAGACAATCTGGTGTAGTTGCTTCGTACCCATATATAACATTACCCCTGTGACGGGTCATACACAGTCAATGCAGTAAGTCAGCCACCGGTGGGTGCGTGGCAAATGGAACACCAATGTGTCACAATTCACACAGCATGCAATGTTCCCTGGGTAAGCAGACAGACCCATATAGCAATCCATGACCTCAGAGCAAGTTGCGTACCACCATGACCGAAACAAAGTTGGCAGTGCATTCATCATAAAGTACATGGAAATTAAATGCACTGCACCCGAGTATGTCCCTTGCTGTATGTCCCTGTGAGCTGCCCCTTTCCATGTCTCTGAAGGCTACATGGTTGATACAAGTGCCTCGATGGACCTTGGTGTACCGGAGGGTATGTGCCACTGCCCCTGCAGGTGTCCCAGACAACCTCACAATCAACAGCCATCAGTCCACCAACATATCTGAGCTGCATTGTGTGCTTCAACACCAATATTCGTCCAAGCTCAACCTCAGTGCTGTGACTAAGCCTGCATGTGCAACTCGCCTGGTGCAAGCTTTGCTGTGTTGTGGCCCCCCTGTGCTGCTCACCTTGCCTGGAGTTGCTTGGAACACGTCAGCAGTTCTAGGATGTAGGTCTGCAATCCCTGTGCCTCTGCTTGTGCACACATGTGCATGTGGGCACCAACAAACGTGCCCAGAATTCCGCCGTACAATGGGCCATGTCTGCTGGCAAAGGTGCTCTGGAGGCTCATCCCCCTGCATAAATGGCATGAAACACATGATTAATGCTTCAAAGTCATCTGTGTGTGTCTCTTCAGGCATCTCATTACTTGACCATGTCAGAGAGTCACATCATAAATCACACCATCAGTCCGTCTTTCACATCCAAAGTGTGGAACACTATCTACAGCATGAATTGCAACAAGCATGTGTACAGTAAAGATAAGAAACATATTACACAATGCATAGCAATTAATGTACACATTAATCATGAAACACCCCATCTAGCAAAAGCTGAACAGTGGACAATAACACCAAAATCATCCCCACTAGGGGTGTAAACACAAGTCACACAGCACCAGACATGCCACAGATATGACAGTCCAAAGTCCTTGTGTAAAAGTTTGTGACACCGAACCATCCTTGCGAGCCCATGGATAAGGGAGGCATGAGTGGCATATGTGAGTGAAGGACCCCAAGCAGCAAACACATACACAAGACAAGCCTGAAGGGCCCAGCTGGAACAGACAGTGGATGCCTTCAAAAGCCACAAAGCACCGCACTGTCACATGAAAGCACAATAAACAAGCAATTTTAAAGTATATTAACTAATTACACTAACTATGGAAAACCTACATTACCTAATTAAACTAACTATCAAACAGAAACTTAACTAACTAAACTAAAAGAAAAATCAAAAATGGCCACATACGACCCGGGGGGGGAGGCACCCAAGAGGGGGGAGGTACAGGGTGCTGCTCAAGATCCACATGCGATGATGCTGAGCCAAAAAAAAAACCTCCATGGGCTCAACGCCTGCACAGCCCGACCTATGTGGGAGATAGATGGTCGTCCGAGTCTGGCTCATCCTGTAAAGGAGGACGTGGCACAGTAGCCTGGCCACGCCTAGCCGCAGCTTACCCCTCGTCGGCAGCAAGTCTGCCGGACGGGTGAGCCTGGTTCTGTGTGGCGATGTGACTTAGGTCTGCATGCAGAACCTCACGTGATACACGTGCTTCCTCTTGCAAGGTAGCACGTGTAACACAGAGTTCCTCCTGCAAGGCCTGGCTGGACAACCGCTGCACCTCCTGGCAAGCCTGTAGCTCGGCCGAGATGGTACGCTCAAGCTGTGTAAACCTCTCCTCTGCCTGCTGCCTCTGGGACATCATAAGGACACCCAGAGTGGATCTGAGGGAAGCATACTCCTCCCTCAGGGCATCCATGTGCGCCTCTGCGTGAGCAGCAATTGCTTGACGCAGAGACGACATTTCAGCCTGGCGTGCCCTGTCTGAGGCCGCCATGCCCAGCATGAGCGAGCGGGCCGTGGACCGTGCCACCTGCTGCTGGAGAAGCACCTGCCTAGCAGGGGGGAGCACAGATCGGGCCACACTCTCCATGCTCTCAGCGATGTTCTCCATTGCTGCCCCCTGCATTTCTGAATTGGCAGTCATGTCTTGCTCCCACTCAGTATACTGCAGTTGCGTGCGGCGACCGCGTTGCCGGGCTTGACCCCTGCGGGACCCAAGGACCGGGAGTCCTCGCTGTGTTGGCACCGCCCGCGGCTGCATGACTACATGCCCCCGTCGACGTGATGTCCCAGGCACATCAGTGACTGGTGTGGAGGGTGACCCTGCGTCCCGATCCACCACGGGCGGAGGAACCAAGACTGTCTGATCCCTCAGTGCAGGGGTCGCAGACAGAGGAGTGTCCACATCACAATCACTCACCCCTGACACATGGACTTGATGCTCATCCAACTCAACATGGACGTCAGAGTCGTCATCAAGGCTGGACTCATAGGTTGATGTAGTGGTAACAACCCTGTGTCTGGCATGACAACACCATCCTCCGCCTCCATTGCGTCATCACCTGAAAAATAGAGAGAAAAAAGGTCACTACACATGTCAGAAGCACACAACACACACACACACCGACAGCAAACGCATCAGGCAGACATGTGACACACAACATATAACCAGGCATGCATGCTGGGTCAACTTTGAATTGCTTCTGTGATCAGACCTGTTGAAAGGTGGCAGTTTACATGGAAGTGGGTCTATGCAGTGCAGAAAATGTGTATGCCACTCACTACCTACATGTACAAGGACTCCATGGTGTGTGCCAGGAAATGTGAAGGCAGTGCAATGTCAAATTCAGACATCACATGCATTGTGCATTCAATGTGTACCATATCTAGAAGCCAAGCACCCCTCCACCCCAGTACCAAAGCAGGGATGCTTAGCATGTTATCAAAAGGCTGACCATACACCTGTGTATTGACAGGCAGTGTTGACTGGCATCAACAGCTTAATGTGATTCAAGTGACAACATTGCAAATGATGCTGGTACAGTGAGCAGGACACATGATGAAAACTCTGGATTCCGCACATGTGTGAAGAAGACACAACAACAGTCGGACAGAGTCATTGGCCATTGAACAGGCTGAGGCCTGTGAGCCACACAGATTGTCAGACCCTAAACATGTGTGCAATGCAGGACTGAGCCACAGTTGACATGGGAAGGCTGATGAGATGGCAGGCAATGTATGTAACCAAGGACTTGTATTACAGTGATCATCCAGTCAAGGACACCTAGGGGCATGCGTGCAATGCGCATTGAGCATGAATGGGCACTCATGTCCCTGCAGGACATCTGACCTATGCACAGTACAAGTGAGATACCCTGCATCAAGTACTAAGGCTGTACCACACGGCATATGTTTGGCAGATTCTACGCTGGAAGTTAGCATCTACACAGGACGCATGAACAAGAAAGTACACATTGGCAAGATTGAACAACACCAGTGCAAAGGTGGAACTGGGGTGCAGAGTGGCGGAGGAGGGGCAAGGGAGCATGCCTACATGGAGTCCTGCATGCAGGCAGAGGAGACATGCATGACGGAAGCATTGCATTACTTACACATCAGAACCATGTACACGTCACATGTAGCGGCAATCATGCACAACACATCCCACAAGTGAAACACACACGTCCTCAACAAACACGCATCAACACTCACTGGACTGGGCATCAAAGTCCAGCATCTCTCCCACTCCTTCGACCAATTCAGGTGGTATGAACTCTGCAACGAGTGCCTCATGCAGAGTGAGCTCTTCCTCCTCTGGTGCAGGCCCACCGCCAGTCATCAGAGTCAAGTTGTAATTAGAGGCACGCTTAGCCTTAGTGCTGCGTTTGATGTCATTCCAACGCTTTTTGCACTCTTGCGCCGTGCGCACCTCATGGCCGAATGAACTGACATGTTCCGCAACATGCTTCCAGTGGGTGTCACGTTGGGCAGCCGTAGTCTGACTATTGGCACCCACTAGCATGTCACGGCTGTGGCCCCGCACGTAGTCCACGAGGAAGTCCAGTTCCTGCTTACAGAAAGGCTTCTTCCTCGACGTGGAGGAGGCCGTGGCTATGTGTGGCGTCCCAGCCTGTGCTGCAGGTGCAACCTTCCTCCTCTTGGACTGTGGCGCAGACCCTGGCTGGCTAATGCCGCCCTGACCAGTATGGCCAGTGGGTTCAGTGGATTGAGCCAAGGGAGTGGCAGGTGGAGGGATGACCAAAGGCCTGACTTGTGTCAGTGGCAGCTGGGTGCCCAATAATGGACCCTGCGCAGCAACATCAGCTGTGGCAGGATCATTGACCGCAACGGTCCTTGTTGGCAGACTCACAACCGGGGTGCTGTTGGGTGCATCTGCCCCTGCACTTGCCAACACCCGCCTGTTCGGGGCAGCAGATGACATGACTGCCCCAGGGACACGTGTCTTGGCCTGAGCAGCCCGGCCTGCCCCTATGGTTTCCCTCCTGGCCTGTTGGAGATCTACCAAGGGCTCCTCAAGTGCCAACGCATCCTGCGCTGGCAGACCCCGAGCCTGGGTGGCGGTGTCCACAGCTGCACCTGCAGCTACCACTACCCTTGGGCCCGTGGCAGTCGATGGAACGGACTGCCGGGTCACACGGGCGCCAGTGCCAGATGCAGAAGCTGCATCCCCCGGAACCACAGGGGGTGGTTGCACCGACACATGGCACAACATTGTGCTCAAGTGGCGCACCCCTGCCTCTTCCCCCTCTGTGGCCGCCCTGGACACCCTGGAGTCCCCCTACTCCCTGGTCACCACGGCCACGTCCCCGACCACGCCCGCCACAAGGAGGATGCCCAGCTGAGGCACCCCTCACCTTTGGTGGCCTCCCAACCATGGTACAGATGTAGTAGTGCCAGCACAGATGGAGTGGTGCCAATGGGAGGTGTACACCACAATTGACCTGGGCAATTGGGGTGAAGGGGGTGGGAAGCAAGATGTTAACAGCCCCCCTGCACCTGCAAGGCTGTATGTGACCCCGGTGATGTAGTGACGGGTCACGCAACACTCAGGCACCCCAAAACTGCAGTAAAACCGTGCACGCAACCCTGCAGCCTACGTGCGTGGATTCAACCTCCCGCAGTACGCGGTGGCACCCAGTAACACAAATAACACATACGCGTGGGACACGCAGGCTACTATGACATCGAAAATGGGTGCGATACACAGGGGCACCCGCAGTGGGAAAAAGAGCGTGTGCGACTCACCGTCTGACTAGCGCGATGCAGAAAAACACTCATAGCCAATACCCCCGCCAAAAGAAGAGATACGTCCTTGATAGCTGTGAAGTTGTGATGGCGCGCGAAACAACAGGAAGCAGCAACACATGTCGGTCTCCACGAAAGGCACGTACCGCGAACTGCGCACATGGGCCCTTTCCTCGTATTACACGCGGACGTGCAGTTTTTCACGCGCACTGAAATGCCCATGCACGCCTGTGCGCGTCACATCACAGGGGCGCTTGCGCTTGAGAGGCCTTCTGTCCAATGAAATTGCGTATGCGTGCAGACGCGCTTACGCACTAAGGGCCTTTCCTCGAATTACACGCTGACGTGCAGAATTTTCACGTGCCAAATCACTCCATATCAAGCTGGCCACGCGTAAGCACACGGAAGACCACGCTCCTGCCCAGAAGGCCGAATTACTGCCCCCCAGAGCCCTGAGCACGCTCCCACCTGCCATCTGCTGCTGCCTGACTGCCTGCTGCCCACGTGCCCTGCCATTTGCTGCCTGCACATCAGCCAGGGGTGCTGTTGCTGTGACCACCCCTGCTGGAACGGAAGACTCCCGACTGGGATTCCATCGCTCCACAGCCCAGCCCAGGACCCAGTTGCCCACCCACTCCTGCCTCTGGGGTTGTCATGTCGGCCACTGCAACATCTGGCACCACTGACAACCCCCGGCCAGAGAGGCAGAGGGGCACCAGCTTCAGTGCCAGGGAAGTTGGTGTCCTGGTGGAGCAAGGTCTGGGGCAGTATGATTCCCCTTTTGGAAGTTCCCGCGCCGACAAGGAATGACAGACTCGGATCTGGACTGACATTGTGACTGCCATCAAGGCGGAGGGGGTGGCAGTCCGCGACTTCCGACATGTCAAGAAGCGCTGGGAGGACTTCAGGTCCAGGACCCTGAACAAGGCCCGGCGCCTCTTGAAGGCAGCGGATGCTAAGGGGCCACTTGTCGGAAGATCAGATGAGGGTCCTGGAACGCATATCCCCAGCGCTCCATGTCCAGGTCCTTGAGAGGCAGACCCGTCTGGAGTCGAGCGGTAAGTGTACATGCATCATGATTGTGAGCTGTGCATGTGGTGATGTTTCATTAGTGTGCAGGTTGCACATCTGTTTGTATGGGGTCGAGTATGGGTGGGGGTGTACAGGGCCGTGAGGCTAACACATGCGAGGGCTGTAATGTGTGAGACATGGATGGTGCTTGTGTGTGTAGGCTTGCATGCCAAATGCAGTTGTGTGGGCACACATGTTTGGATTAATGTGTATGTAAGTAGACATGTTCGTGATGTCACGCATGTATGTTGTTTCCAGCTGCATGTATCAGCACTGTGTACATGTGCATTTGTGTGTATTTGACAAGGGTGCAACAGTGATGCAACATGGATGCATGTGACAGCGGGACGTGGAAGCCTGATTGGCAGATGTGACATGGATGCCCATCTCAACACTGCGACACTTGGCAGAGGTGTACACACGCATGCAAGTGTGGTGGTGTGTGTACATGTGTAGTGCACTTCCTGTGTTGCATGTGATGTCTGGCTCAGCTTTGACTGCTCATGCTGTTGTATGTGTAGGGATGGTGGTGGCAGTTGCGATATGGCTGTGGTATGGCTCATGTGTGCGAGTTGAAATGACATGTGTGTTGGGGATTGTGATGGCATGTCTGAGGTTTGCCAATGCCACTCATGTACAACTGTCATGTGTGTATGTGTCCAATGTACAGTGCCCTGATGCCTGTGTTTTAGTTCTCCCTGTCTGCAGCGTCAACTGTAGAAGAGGGCGGAGAAGGTGCTGTGGAGCACAGTGGCGGGGATCCCACCGCCAGCCGGAGACGCAAGGCCCGGCTCCCCTCCCATGTTGTCATCTCGTCGGGGAGTGAGGAGTCCGGTGCCGCGTCCCAGGCCGCAGCTGCCGGGGGGAGGTCCAAGAGGCGGAGGTTGGAGTTGGACTCCTCAGCAGCAGAAGGGGCAGCTGGGACCCCACAGGGCCCAACGGGGGAAGATGGCACGGAGTCATCCAGGTTGATGGGGGTTTGGTGGAGGAGGAGGCCATGCAAGCAACAGAGACGGGGTCTGGAGGTGGGGATCCCACTGGTGCTAGTGGTGCAGTGCAGGACCAGGGAAAGGAGGCAGCACAGGCCACCGCGGAGGTGCCTGTGTGCAATCCTGTCCCTGATCCTGTCCCTGCATCATCTTGCACCAGCAGGGATATCCTACGTCCAGACCCGTTTTCAGGCAGGGGATGAGCTAACGACAACTGGCCTTCCTCTACCTGCGGATGTGGCTATCCGGGTCCGGGTTGAGCCTGTCCTGACTGGTGTGGCGTTGCGTCAACGGGCCATGCGAGGTGACCTGCAGTCTTTTCATGAGGAGACTGCACGTCATCTCGAATGGCTCGTTGACCGCGTCGGCCTACTGGGACAGGTCACCCAGGCCGGATTCCTCTGTTTGATGGGGCTTGCTACGACCCCCTCCTCAACTGCACCCCCTAAGCGCCAGTCATCCTCCGTGCCATCTTCCCACCCATCAGTCACCTGGGTGCCCTGTGGAGCTGCCTCTGACGGTGCGGCCAGGCTGGTGGAGGAGGCATCCCTGCCACAGTCGGGAGTCGGACGTCCAGCAGGGGGGCCACATCAACGACTGCACCCCAGCCGGCGGAGGATGTGCAGGCAGCAGGAGGCAGTGCATGGGCAGAGGCACAGTAGCAGCAGCAACGTGGTGGGAGCCATGAAGGCTTGGGGCCTTCAACATCGGAGGGGCAGGCATCGGCCGGAGGGCAGGAGGACCCAGGACAGAGAGTGTCTTCCGTGTGGCAGCGGTTGGGCCACGCCATAGATGCGGAGCGGCAGCGGGCGGAAGAGGCACGACTCACAATGGTCAGGGCGGAGAACTCCATGCGGAGGGCCCTGAGGTGGGCCGAGTGCCTCAAGGCAATCCGCAGGGGGTTGGAGGTGGACACGTCGACGGCCCTGAAGACCCTCAGGGCCATGGAGGAGGACCGCCTCCGGGACATTGAGCAGGAGTTTGATGATGCCCTGGCCCGGGACATCCAAAAGTGAGCCGTCAGACTAGCCCGCTGCCCTTGTACATAGTTATGTAGTTAGTGTTAGGTTTCCTTTGTTTTTGAATTTATTTTGGACCTTTTGGACAATGGGCCACATTTTTGTATATAGTTTTTTTTATTAGTTAGTGTTGTTAGATAGGTTTCATTTCTTTTGTTGGTATAATGGACCCTGGCTTGTTCGTCTGTACATAGTTCACTGTTGGATTTTCTTTTTCTTTCTCAATTTACCCATGGAGCAATGGCTTTCAATTATAATTTTCCATTGGATTTTCTTTTGTGGACTGTGACTTTGGACACCATTCCTTTGGATTATGATTTTTGATTTTGCTTTTTTTCACGGACATGCTTCTTTTAATTTTTGTACATTCCCATTTCTGTTTCTTTATTTTTGATTCAATGTATGTTTCCTTTAATACATATTTTTTGATCGAACTTCAATGTGTAGTATCATCTCATTGGTTTAATGCATATCATGATATGGGTTTTGAGATTCACTGACAACCATTGGGTGTATGTGAGGGACATGTGTTTGTTTCCAAACTTGCAATTGGTGTTCTGTCATGTTATTGCCATTTCTGAGTGGGTGGATGCAATACTCGGGTGGGTGTTTTGCATTTGGAGGCTGACCATAGGGACCAGGGATCTAGATTGTGATGACATGTTGGCTGGGGAACATGAGTTGGACATGGGTGGGGGCCTGCTGGCAGGCGCCCCACAGTGCTGGGGGGTGGGAGTACAGGGGAACATGAGTTGGACATGGGTGGGGGCCTGCTGGCAGGTGCCCCACAGTGCTGGGGGGTGGGGGTGATAGGGGACATGAGTGGGGGCCTGGTGGAGGCTGCCCCTGCACTGCTGGGGGGTGGGGGTGCAGGGGAACATGAGTTGGACATGGGTGGGGGCCTGCTGGCAGGTGCCCCACAGTGCTGGGGGGTGGGGGTGATAGGGGGCAGGAGTGGGGGCCTGGTGGAGGCTGCCCCTGCACTGCTGGGGGGTGGGGGTGCAGGGGAACATGAGTTGGACATGGGTGGGGGCCTGCTGGCAGGTGCCCCACAGTGCTGGGGGGTGGGGGTGATAGGGGACAGGAGTGGGGGCCTGGTGGAGGCTGCCCCTGCACTGCTGGGGGGTGGGGGTGCAGGGGAACATGAGATGGACATGGGTGGGGGCCTGCTGGCAGGTGCACCACAGTGCTGGGGGGTGGGGGTGCAGGGGAACATGAGTTGGACATGGGTGGGGGCCTGCTGGCAGGTGCACCACAGTACTGGGGGGTGGGGGAACATGAGTTGGACATGGGTGGGGGCCTGCTGGCAGGTGCCCCACAGTGCTGGGGGGTGGGGGTGCAGGGGAACATGAGTTGGACATGGGTGGGGGCCTGGTGGAGGCTGCCCCTGGTGGCTGGGGGTGCAGGGGGACATGCGTTGGTGGGCAGTAGTGCAAGTTGACATGTGGGTTGGCTGGGGGGCATGGCCATGGTGGATGGGGTGCCTGCAGGACATGTGCAGGGTAGGCCCCTGTGGTGTGGGCCACCTGCAGGGGCCGTGGAGGGTGTAGAGGGAACACCTGGGAGGACCCACACGTTCAATTCACGTGTGGTGCTCCCCGCGCACCCCTGTAATACACGTACCCTGCTGATATTGCGTGTGGAACTTCCAGCACCCCCACCCCCGAAATACACGTAGCCAGGACATTTGCGTGTGGAACTTCCAGCGCACCCCTGGAATACACGTACCCTGCTGATATCGCGTGTGGAACTTCCCGCGCACCCCGAAATACATGTAGCCAGGACATTCGCGTGTGGAACTTCCCGCGCACCCCTGATATACACGTACCCTGCTGAATTCACGTGTGAAAATTCCAGCGCACCCCTGATGTACACGTACCCTGATGGAATCGCATGTGGAACTTCCCGCGCGCCCCTGATATACATGTACCCTGCTGATTTTGCGTGTGAAACTTCCCGCGCACCCCAAGATACACGTACCCAGGACATTTGCGTGTGTATCTTCCCACGCACCCCGAAATACACGTAGCCAGGACATTCGTCTGTGGAACTTCCCTCGCACCCCTGATATACATGTACCCTGCTGATATCGCATGTGAAACTTCCCGCGCACCCCAAAATACACGTAGCCAGGACATTAGCATGTGGAACTTCCCGCGCACCCCTGATATACACGTACCCTGCTGAATTCACATGTGAAAATTCCCGCGCACCCCTGATGTACACGTACCCTGATGGAATCGCGTGTGGAACTTCCCGTGCACCCCTGATATACATGTACCCTGCTGATTTTGCGTGTGAAACTTCCCGCGCACCCCAAGATACACGTACTCAGGACATTCGCGTGTGAAACTTCCCACGCACCCCGAAATACACGTAGCCAGGACATTCGCGTGTGGAACTTCCCGCGCACCCCTGATATACATATACCCTGCTGATATCGCATGTGAAACTTCCCGCGCACCCCAAGATACACGTAGCCAGGACATTCGCGTGTGGAACTTCCAGCGCACCCCTGGAATACACGTACCGTGCTGATATCGCGTGTGGAACTTCCCGCGCACCCCAAAATACACATAGCCAGGACATTCGCGTGTGGAACTTCAAGCGCACCCCTGAAATACACGTACCCAGCTGAAATGACTTGAGGTACTTCCTGCGCACCCCAGTGATACACGTAGCCCGCTTGACGTGCTGGTACAGGGTTAGCGCAGCCCTTTGCGCTGGATTGGGGATTTTGATGGCTTTTCCCCGCGCGAGAGGCGTTCTTGGGGGCGTAACTGGCGCTGCTGCAGGGTCGCTGTGCCACTGTGCGCCACGTCTGTTTTTGGTAGCTGGAATCCATGAATACGCTGTGCGTGGAAATGGGTTTTGGTGCACGCGGCTGGCGCGGGGATTCGCACGCGCACACTGTGCGCCAGCCGCGTGCGCCACTTGTGCGCTAAATTCTATGAAATACCCCCTACATGTAGTAATAAATAAGAAGTGTAACCCATATATATAACACATTAACCATTCATTTAAATACAATATGTTCTAAAATGGAATATACCAAAAGAAGAAAGATAGGCTTCCAACATGATTACCTCACAGAAACTCCACAACTAAGAGCAACAGGAGATCTACAAACCAGTAAGAACACACATTACCAGAAGCTAGTAAGTGTACTGGATTTTACTTATTTTTTTTTTCTCACAGAAATGTCTAGTACTCTGGATTGGCTAGAGGAGCATTTCCCACGTGAGGAAATGTCTGAAAATAGTGAACCTAATGGTAGACACTTTTCTATATAAACCAATTAATAAATATTATTTTATATACATTTAACATATACATTTTTTTTGTACAGACCATACAAACATTGAAAATAGTAAACAAAAAGAAATATTGGATAAGACTTTCCAGCACATGGAAGTAAAAATGGACCTACTCATGGCAAATTTCAAAATTTTAAAAACTTTGTGGAGGATCACTTGAAACAAAAAACTAGATACCATTGTCCCACATGTACCTGTGCCCCCTCACCATATCCCAGTCAATTATCCCCTAACCCTCTCCATGAACCAAAACATTTTGATGAGACTTGCATCCCTTTTTCACCTCATATGAATCCACTTGAAGCCCCCAATTCTCCTGTGTTTGTCTCTGTTTCTGCTTTACCTTCTCTGTCATATATTTAACATCCATATATAATAAAGTAAAATTATTATATTGTGTCCTAATTCATTTTTATTTTTTTTAAAAAACTTTTCAGATGTCCGCAGACAGCGCGGGTGTCTGGAATGTCTGTGAAGAAACGAAAATGGAGGTGTCCTAAGAACACTATACCTGTCCGTACTGTTAGCTAGCAAGTTGAAACTGTTCTAAGAACAAACGAGATGTCCGGGATATCCGCAATTAACCAAAATGGAGATGTTCTAAGAACATTATGCCTGTCTGTAATGTTCGCAAACAAGCCCAATCGGTTCTAAGAACACATTCGGTGTCCGAGATGTCCGTAATCAAACTAACACACGCGGTGTCCTGAAAAGTTTGTAAATAAACAAAATGGGGGTGTCCTGAGGACGCTAGACCTGTCTGTGCTGTTCGTAGGCAATTTGAAACTGTTCTAAGAACACATCAAGTGTTCCGGAATGTTCATAAATAAGAAAATGGGGGTGTCCTGAGGACGCTGTCCATATTGTTCGCAGGCGAGTTGAAACTGTTCTAAGAACACCGGCAATATCCTGAAATGTTCGTAAATAAACAAAATGGGAGTGTCCTGAGGACGCTGTCCGTATTGTTCACAGGCGAGTTGAAACTGTTCTAAGAACACAAGAAATATCCTGAAATGTTCGTAAATAGTCTCAATGGGGATGTCCTGAGGACGCTGTCCGTATTGTCACCATATCCCAGTCAATTATCCCCTAACCCTCTCCATGAACCAAAACATTTTGATGAGACTTGCATCCCTTTTTCACCTCATATGAATCCACTTGAAGCCCCCAATTCTCCTGTGTTTGTCTCAGTTTCTGCTCTGTCATAAATTTAACATCCATATATAATAAAGTAAAATTATTATATTGTGTCCTAATTCATTTTTATTTTTTTTAAAAACATTTCAGATGTCCGCAGACAGCGCGGGTGTCTGGAATGTCCGTGAAGAAACGAAAATGGAGGTGTCCTAAGAACACTATACCTGTCCGTACTGTTCGCTAGCAGGTTGAAACTGTTCTAAGAACAAACGAGATGCCGGGATATCCGCAATTAACCAAAATGGAGATGTTCTAAGAACATTATGCCTGTCTGTAATGTTCGCAAACAAGTCCAATCGGTTCTAAGAACACATTCGGTGTCCGAGATGTCCGTAATCAAACTAACACACGCAGTGTCCTGAAAAGTTTGTAAATAAACAAAATGGGGGTCTCCTGAGGACGCTAGACATGTCCGTGCTGTTCGTAGGCAATTTGAAACTGTTCTAAGAACACATCAAGTGTTCCGGAATGTTCATAAATAAGAAAATGCGGGTGTCCTGAGGACGCTGTCCGTATTGTTCGCAGGCGAGTTGAAACTGTTCTAAGAACACAAGCAATATCCTGAAATGTTCGTAAATAGTCAAAATGGGGATGTCCTGAGGACGCTGTCCGTATTGTTCGCAAGCGAGTTGAAACTATTCTAAGAACGCACGCGGTGTCCTGACATGTTCATAAATAAACAAAATGCTGGTGTCCCGAGGATGATATGCCTGTATGTATTGTTTGCAAGCGGATTGAAACTTTTCTAAGAACAAACGCCTGTTCGTAACTGTTTGTTTCGCTTGTGTCGCACTTTTAATTAGTTTCCGGACCCCAACAGTGTCCGTAGAACACCAAAGCGCATGCGCAAAACAGTTCACGTGCATTTGGTGTCCTGCGGACACCGGTTCCCTTTGCGGACCTATCATGTGACCGCACCCACGCTGAGCGTGTGTTCTGACTCCGGACACTGTTCATGTCCCCGAACAATTTAAAACTACCTTTTCAGGCAATCCACAATATTTTTCAATAATAAATCACCATAGCACAAGTCCCAGACAGTAATCCTGAGTTTCTACATACTTTTTGGGACTTTTTGAACCTTTTTTTGGTGTTCGATCTGTCCGCGGACAGCGTGGGTGTCCGCGAACCGCGCACAAGCACCTCTATAAAAGGCCACACCCCAGAGCTCATCCTCATTGTGTTTCTGGCTATCTTACAGAACACAGTGCCTTTCTGCTGCCAATTTTCCAGATTTATTTCTGAAACCTGATGGCATCCATGGCTGCACTACTGCCACCTGGTGCTACATCTGCCTCAGCACCACCCCCACCCCCTCCACCACCACCACCTACCGAAGGGCCTGAAGAGGGGAACAGGAGTGAGGATGCAGAGGAGGATGAAGAGAATGATGAGAATGAGGTAGTGGAAGTCTCTACTACCAGCACTCGCCATGAGTCTTGGGTGTGGCGGTTATTTACCATTCATGGTAACGTACCTAAGGCTTGTGCGAACCAAGTCACCTGCAACCAGTGCAAAATGGTACTGAGTCGCGGGAGGCTTGGTTCGTACAGCTTTTGTACGACTACTATGAAGCGACACCTAAAGTCGTTCCACGCGGGGGCCGTTCGCAAGGTTGTACCTTGCGAGGAGCGTAATAGGTTGACTTCCTCTACTACATCCTCTGTTTCCGATCCTGTCACCACAAGGAACACTCCTGTGGGACAGCGTATTCCTCCAGCTGCCTCACAGGCCATTCACAATGCTGATGACCCTTACCTTTTGAGGGTCACAGTTGTGTGTATGTACTGTGATGCAGTACTCTGCAGGGGGGAGAGACTTCGAAGTGCTTTTGAGACTCTGGTCTCAGAGCACGAGAAGACCTGCTCACTACCTAAGTAAGTCCCACTTTACATCTTCCTCTCTCCACCCACCCTTTCTTATCCCTGTGGTTGGTGTCCCCCTTTTCCCTCCTTTTCCCTCTTCTCCTAGTGTGTCATGTGTAAAAAAAAACAAAAAATATAAAAAAATAAAATAAAAAAAGGCTCTTTTCAGAGCCGCCTTTCACAGTTTAAAAATAGAAGTGAAAATAAATGAAGCAGGGCCTTGTGTATTTTTTAGAAGTCTGCGGACAGTCTGCGACCATCTAAAATTTTGGGGTGCTGCCCTATTATAACCATTGCAGTTTTGTCTGGGAGGAAGTGGTGGCTCTGAAAAGAGCTTTTTGGTGGTGTTTGTTTGTGGATGCTGTAATTCCAAAAAAGATCACAATGCATTTTGTACATTTCTCAGAAAAATCTGATTGCCAGCATAAGTAAGATGGACTCCATCGTAGGCAGCAGACAAAGGCTGCTACCTGACTGAGCCCATTGTCCTTCATCCGGCTCACCGAGGTTGGAGCAGGAGCTCCCTCACCTTCGAGCTACAGGAGCAGCCCCATGCAGTCTGGAGTACTGCTGGGCCAAAGGTAAGCATGGAGGCTACACCTTTTTTGCTATAGGCACTGCCCGTAAAAGCGCCTTTAATTGCATCTCATCCCCTAAAATATGCAATCTCCAAGCGTTACACTAAGATTTGTGTACAAACCCTGTGGAAACGAAACAAAGTCTATTTCCATCAGAATCCAGAGCAGCAACACAAGGTTTTGCTATTAAAAGATGGCCGCCGCCATCTCCACCATCTGAATCACCCCTGCAGCAGAAGGCACAAGCCCGCTTCTCCCTCCGCTTCTCCCTCCGATTGGCTGCCTGCACTGATCTAGCCTATCGGCGTGCACCGGCAGGCGAAGCCGGCTCGACGAAGGTGGCAGACAAAGGCTGCTACCTGACTGAGCTGACCAAGCTGGACCGTGCTCGCGTGCCTCAGCTCTCCTAACACCTGCTCGCATGAGCTGCCCACCCGTCATCCGATGCACACATCGAAGGTGTCGGAACCTTGACGCCCACTGCAGCCTTGCACAGGACTTAGCCGATCACTCCCTCTAAGGTACTTTGCACACTATTGCCAGGCCGCCACAATTATAACGCTGCCCGCTACCACCCACGCGAAATGGAAATGCTCAAGTAACTGCATGTCATATTGTACGTTGCTGCCTCACCTGCTACTGAGTATTCCACCGTACCCCTGCCACTTGCCATAGCCTGACGGCAAATGCCACCTTGCACACCTCTACTTACCTGCTCCCTCTGATCACTTGTAAAACTCTACCATGGTAAGACTGCACTGCTAATGTAAAACCGCACATGTGTATCCTCTACTGTCTGCCTCCTTGCTGCCTACCTCAACCTAGTTCTTAGCCAATGCGCCTTAGCCTAACTGCTATACATGAACCCAGCCAATGCTAAATGTACTTTAGCCACTTTGCACACTGGTATTTAGTTGCCTAGGAATAATCTGGTCGCCATTCAATGCATTCTTGCCCACAATGCCATACTCGAATCTAGATGCTGCCATATGTACCTTAGCTAATTTGCACACTTGCATTTAGTTGCCTAGGTATAATCTGGTCGCCATTCAATGCATTCTTGCCTACAGTGCCATACTCGAATCTAGATGCTGCCATATGTACCCTAGCTAATTTGCACACTTGTATTTAGTTGCCTAGGTATAATCTGGTCGCCATTCTATGCATTCTTGCCTACAATGCTATACTCGAATCTAGATGCTGCCATATGTACCTAAGCCACTTTGCACACTTGTATTTAGTTGCCTAGATATAATCTGCAGTCGCTATTCATTGTATTTTAGCCTAATTGCTATATATGAATTAACACACTGCTAAATGTACCTTAGCCACTTTACCCTTATACCTAGATGTACAGGTACAACCTCCTTAATATGTGCTCACTCACCACCTACCTGCTTCCATGTTTCCTGATTTTCCTAAACACCACATTACAACTCAAGATGGCTCCATACCTACCCAACACGCCATCCCTAACTAGACTTAACATCCTTGAACCAAACATAGACACAAACATCCTTCAATCACAGTCACCCATTAGTCTTCCTCGAGTCACCATAGACAGGAAAATAGGTCTCAGAGCTAGACTAGCCAAAATATATGAACCCCTTGCCCGTTCACTGCCCACCTGGATGACACAGAACCCTAGAGCACCACTGCCTAGACCCAATCCCTCCACTAAAAACCGCAACTCAACACCACCTCACAACTCCTACATCGATGGCACGCCGGAATCAACACAGGACAAGCACCATACTACTACTCCTAAAATCACAGACAGCCCCAAAATCAAGGGAGCCTTGATCAACGCTAGGTCGTTAGTAGCCCATGCTACAGAAATAGCAGATCTAATCCTCATAGAAGACCTTGATTTCCTCGCCATTACTGAGACCTGGCTCCACCCAGCAGCAGGTCCCGTGCTCATGCTGGCAGTCCCAGATAACTACTCTATCCTGAGACAAGATTGCCCCAACTCCAGAGGAGGGGATGTCGCAATTATCCATAAGTGCAGCCTTACCATGAGACTAGCAACTCCCTCCAACATCCTCTCATGCGAAACACTATCAATCAAAGTCCCACTTACCAACACCCAAACCCTCAATATCTACCTGATCTACCGCCCGCCAGGACCCATTGGTACCTTTGATGAAGATCTTAACTCCATCCTATCTAGCAATCTTAAAAGCTCCACTCAAGTTCTCATCCGGGGAGACTTTAATTTAGGCTATAATGACCTGGAAGACCACATCGCCAGCACCATATCTAACTCTCTTACAGAACTAGGCTTTACGCAAAGATGCACAGTACCCACTCACTCAAAAGGCAGAACACTCGACTGGGTAGCTGATTATAACTGCCAGGTGAATATCACGAACACCTCACCCCTAGTCTGGACCGACCACCATCTAGTCTCGTTCACGCTTTCCACTGACAGACCTCCTCCTCCCACCATCAGGGCCCCACCAGCTCTCACTAGAAACAAGAAGAATGTGACAGTAGAAAGACTCATCCCGAACCTACTTCCCACACTCAATGCACTCTCTGACAACCTCGACCCTGACACCTTGGTCGAAGAATACAACAAGACTATGGCCGCCTCACTGGACAACATCGCCCCCCTCAAACTCAGACCAAGCAAACCAAAAACCCACCTCAACAAATGGTACACACCATTCCTCAAAAACCTTAGGCAGCAGAAAAGAAACTGTGAGGCCATTTGGAAAAAATCCCCATCAGTCGCAAACAAACTCAAACCTTTCAAACTAGCCGCACTCTACAAAAAAGAAATCTACTTGGCTAAAGGAACCTCTTTTGACTCCCGCATATCCCAAGCACAATCCAACATGAAAGAACTCTTCTCTATCCTTAAAGAAATATAAACACCCATAGTATCCCCTGACACTTGCACCAAAGATAAAAACTGGTGCTCAGAAATTCAAACTGCCCTAGCGAACAAGATTGCAACCTTACAAAGCAAAATCTCTAGCAAAAAAGCCTCCCTCAGTGCCACTCTTCCACCAAAAATCCCGGACAAAACCCATGTCCACAGTTATCACCCGCTTCAAATTCTCCAAAGTTAATACACTTGAAGTTGAAAAAATC
This sequence comes from Ambystoma mexicanum, assembly GCF_040938575.1. Classification (NCBI taxonomy): domain Eukaryota; kingdom Metazoa; phylum Chordata; class Amphibia; order Caudata; family Ambystomatidae; genus Ambystoma; species Ambystoma mexicanum. The sequence goes on from NC_090941.1 coordinate 891,372,121, forward strand.
ATCTTATCCTTGAAACCATCCAACTGCCAAGAAGATCTGTGCCCAGCACAGCTAATCAAAGATTCTGCCCGCGAACTCTCCCCTTTCATTAGGAAACTGATTAACTCCTCCTTCACCACCAGCTCTATTCCCACCAATCTAAAACAATCTTGGGTACGACCACTACTAAAAAAACCTACACTTGACCCAGCTACACCCACTAACTACCGACCCATAACAACCGTCCCTTTCTTACTGAAAATTCTGGATAAAGTCGCCTATGTACAAATACAGAAGCACCTGGAAGACCACCACCTACTAGGATCCAGGCAATCAGGGTTTTGTCCTCAACATGGGACTGAAACCACACTCATTGACTTAAAAGCTCAGATCGACACACTCAGAGACAATGGACAAGCTGCCTTACTCCTACTCCTCGACCTATCTGCAACTTTCGACCTGGTCGATCATTCTGTCCTATGCTCACACCTCCACTCATCAGCACACTTCTCTACTGAGGCTATTACCTGGATCACATCACTCCTTAATGGTAGAACTATGAGGGTCTTCTCTCCCACTGCTGCAACAGACCCCATACCTATCACTTGTGGTGTACCACAGGGATCCTGTGTCTCCCCTACTCTGTATAATATATTTACCAAGCCCCTTTTCGATGATCTGGATCATCTCAGTATCACCTACACTAACTATGCAGATGATACCCAGATCCTCCTTCCGCTTTCTGGTGATTATGGAAAGGATTTGGCCTTGCTAAATAGAGTATACATCATCATCCAGGCATGGATGGCCACTCATGGACTATGCCTGAATGATGATAAAACAGTGCTTATCATCCTAGGCACCACCTCCAGCCTAAAGAAACTGGGCTCGGCATACAATTCCTTCATGATTGATGGGAACAACATCACAGTCGGACAAGAGGTCAAAACACTGGGATTCTACCTGGATTGTAAATTCTCCTTTAAAAGACAAGTGAGCTCCCTAGCATCTTCCACAGCCAACACATGCAAATTAATCCGCGCAGCCAAATGATTTCTCTCGGACAATAGCTGCCTTACACTTGCCAGAGCCCTCATATTGTCCCGCCTTGACTACTGCAACGCCCTCTACTTGGGATCATCCAAGGCCACTACCAGCAAGATACAAATCCTCCAGAACAACGCTCTTAGAGCAGCTCTGGGCATCTCTGGAAGAGAACACATAACAGGACTCAGCCAACAGAACAACTGGCTCTCCACTAATGACAAAAACCTCTTAAAAGCGACATCACTCACCCACAAAGCTCTCAACAATGCTGCCCCAACCTACCTGGTTAATAGATTTCACAGACAATCTTCCTTAAAACCTGTAAGAATGGCATATAAAGACTGCCTATCCGTTCCCAACTACAAACGTGCGACCATAGGTGGAAACAGCTTCCCGGTAAAAGCGGCCAAGTTGTGGAACTCCTCGCCCGCAAACCTCAGAATGGACCTGCCTTACCAAAACTTCCGCTCCAAGGTAGTTTCATGGCTGCAAACAAAGGCCCACTAGGACAATAAATGCTGCAAAACCTGCACACACTCTATCCACGTGTGCCTACCTGTCTACTTGTACATAATGCCTGTCTACCTCACTGCTGCTTTGTATATAACATTGGTTTACCGTATTGTCCTACGTATATGTATTCTTATGATGACTGCAACTAAGCTTCGAAAATTCTTGTAAATGCTGTGCCCTGATACCTCCAGGTACCCTTGCACATTATAAATAATACAAACAAACAAACAAAAAAACAAACAAACATCTCTGAGAAAAATGTATGCGCTACAAAACATATTATTTTCATTGTGAAAAGAGGACATGCCAACATCTCTGAGAAAAGCACAAACAGCCTTATTGACATTGCGCCTTGATTTCTCTATTTGTGGACCAAATGAAGAAGAACGCAGCCACATTTGTCTCTGTGCAATCCGTGAAAAAATTATTTGAGAATTTGGAAACATGTCCATGACCTTCCCAAGTCCTTCTTTCATTGCAAATTGCAAAGAAATTCTAGACACATGTCCTAAACTGTTCCCTCCACAATGAATTACAATTATGTTTGGATGATGCTCTGTCTCCAAAGTAGCACAGAGAGGTAGCAAGTACAACCACTTCATTCCACGTACTCCATGCCAGTGCACTTCCACATGTGGGAATCCAAGATCTACAGCTACTCCACAGCTTTCTGCATGCACCTTCAACGAATGTATCCACGAGTCTCCCAAAATCCAAACGATCTGTTTTCTGAAACACACAGCCATAGCTATCTGTTCTTCTCTCAGGAAAAAGAGTATCAGACAAACTCTCTCCTGCACAACACACCCACTAAACTTTCCTGACCAATCCCTTGCTCTGCTCATTCTTATTTGCATGCCTCCCCACCCCAGAATCCCCAGATGTAACACACGATGTCCGCGGACTACCGCCATGTCCGCGGACATATCGTAACATGGACAGTCCTTCTACCATTTCCATTTCACTTTCTGTTCCATTCCCTCATTGGATATAGCTAAGCAGTCACACAACCATCCACCAATCACATCCAAGACCTCTACATCTAACTGCATCATCATAGATCAGCACTTCAAATGTACTGTTAATCACTCTGAGTACAAGTGTCATATCATTGGAAAGCACCTTCTACAAGAAATACTGTACAAGTCTCCAAGATTTCTACTTGCATCTGCATGCATATCCATATGCATGAACACAAACTACGGGTATGCATATTTTCTGTATAGTACATGTACAATTCTTATACATTCATATAAACAGATTCACTGACTTTTAGCTTGTATAACCTATAAAATGAACTTACTGTCATTTTTCCCATCTCCTATAATCAACTGTCACTTCCAAACCTATCTGCTATTTAATTTCTTTTTACACACACATTTGTAAAGCATGTTGAACTAACATATTTAAAGTAAAATATAAAGAGTTCACATAGTCAAACAAAATTGCATGCACACACTATGTTCATATATCAAACAACAATACTTGTACAAAAACATAAAAATCAATGTCTAAATTAACATCAGTGCTATATACAAACAAAATTACAAATTAGTTTCCTTTACAATTGCAGTAAAGACCACTCTCCTGAAAAGCAGCAGCAGAATTTGAAGTACAAACAACAACTAAGAAGAAACCTGCTCATTCCACAAAGAAAGTAAGTTAAATACCACCATAATATTTGTACTATTATTCAAACATACTGTAAGGTTAATTCATGTTATTTCTGCGCCTAAAAACAGAGATTGTCCACCATTCTGTCCACAAATCCCCATTTGTTAAACAGAGATTTACAGGGAGAATGGCGCACAAATTCCCATTTTTCGGGGCACAAATGACACAACTCAGCCCCTAGAATTTTTATATTATAGAACAAACAACTGTTATAATTGTATACCATTAGATTTACTATTTGTTCTTCTCCAACCCACTAGCTTACTTTCTACTGTCATATGAACCCCAGTTTAGTAGCACATAAATTCAAGAATACCCATCCCAACTAGTTGTAGTTGCCCAATGCACAATCACACACCATCACATACATCTTTATCATCATACTCAGACACTCATGCACACAGCACACAATCATTGCAGAACACCCCAACCCATACCTTCTTTATTTTTTTCAACAGTCCCTAAAGAATGCCTACCAATAATCAAGTCCATAGAAAGCAACGCAGAAGTAGAGCAAATGAAAATAAAAGTGTCCAAAATAAGCATCCGACAGCTAATGCAGTCATTTAGCGAAACAAAACAAGCTTCAAGTATGGAACCTTTGCCTCCTCTATCAAAATGTAAAATGAAACAGAAAACAATTAACAAGAATTCAGCTACCACTACTGATAAAACTGCTCCTATAAATCTTGATATAGTGCCAAGTAAGCATACCAAAAAAAGTATTTTAGCAAAAATGTTCCACCACAGAGTCCTTCAAAATCTTATAAAAACAGGAGAGAAATCATGCACAACCCTTAAAGCCTACCGTAGGAAATTAATCTTAGAAGCTTTGATAGACAGTGCAATCCTTCTCAAAAGAAAGTTATTTATTTTAGTGTTAAACAAAATGAAACCACTAACAAAACTAATTACTAAATTACAAAAAAAACTTCTCAATAAACGAAATGTCAACAGAAATAACTTCTTAAATATATGTGGAGGTGAGTGGAGTCACACTACAAGCACAGAACCATATTTTAATGAAGAAGCATACAAACAAAAGCAAACAAACACAATGGCCATACATAGCAGTGGACGAGGTTATGATAAAGTTAATAATACCATAATGGACCAAGAAATACTGCTTACAAAAATATCCCCAGAAAACTTACAATTACCTCGCCATTCAACTGAATCAGAACATCTAGTGTACAAATGGCCATGCACGTCAATGTGTAACATTCCCAAAAAATCTTTCAAGTCTTTACGCCAATTCCTCAATCATTATGTGAAAGGCAAAGACAAAATCAAAATTAAACTACTGCAAAATATGTAGTCTTGTGCACTTGTCCAGGGCGCAAGTACACAGGACTACAAGGACATTCATTGGCCTGCATTTCAGGACCTACTTGCAAAACCACCTTCCATCATATCAAAATGATATCAACACTTCATTCAACTATAAGAAATCTAGTCTATAAACTGTACTATGCTAAAAGTCCTGCTTTAGCACAAGCCAATTTAAATAACATTCTTCTACATGGTAAAGCAAAAGACCTACTTGAAGAAATCGACTATATCCAGAAAAAATATTTTGGAAGTGAAAGCCACTTACAGAATGAAATAGCTTTAAAACAAATTAGCAACAATTCTATGCATGGCAACCTTCTACTACACACATACAAAAAAGAAATATTGAAATTTAAAAGTACATCTGCTGAAGTACCAAACCATGTGTGTGTATGTTGCCGCAGAAATTTTATAAAAGTAACACAAAAACTGTAGACCTAACAAACAAAATAGAAGACAATGAAGATTCTAAATGGTTTGAATTGGCTCTCTACCTTATAGCAGAAAGAAAATACAAAATAACTGGCCCCTTAATACTTTGCAGTTACTGCACTACAAAACTTGACAACAACCAAACTCCTACATGTGCTATCACAAATAATTTGGAATTATTTCCACTACCAAAACCCCTACAACAACTCAATTTATATGAGAGCATCATCATTCAAACAGTGCACCCCGTTCAAGCAATAATACACCTACAACCAAAAACAGCAAAATTACCTCCCTCTGAATTAGTGAAAGGCATTCGTGGAAAAGTAGTGTGTTTACCATTAGATCTAAAACAAAATGTGCACACTCTGGGAGTGCAACGTCCAATGGAGCAATCTTTAATTATCTTAGTAAATGGTGTACCTACAAAAGACAAAAACATTTGGCAACTGGTAGATTTACATAAAGTTAGACAAGCCTTGCAATATCTGAAAGACAATAATGAATACTACAAAGAAATTAATATTGAAGAAAACTTGAAAGAAACCACTGAAATAATTCAAGAGTCACAAGAAGCTGGTCAATTTGAGCTTCTAGATCCTGCTACAGTATCCAATACTTTAGACCATTATACAATTCATCATGTGCACTCTAATGACACCGTAGAAGATGCACTAGAAACGTACCAAATGTGACAAACAAAAGGATCACCAATCAGCATATGGGAAAAAAGTATAGAAGCACATGCTTTTCCTCTACTCTTTCCTACTGGCAAAGGAGGAAGGTACGATGATAGACCTATTCAAATAACAGCATCAGAATACCGCTCGTTACGGATGTTTTCTGAACATCCCAGATTTAGACAAAATGTGGAATACATATTCCACGTACTCTTTGAAGGTGAACTAGCAACTCTATGTTACGTAGTTGCACACACATTAAAATCAGGAGCCCACTTTCAAAATACGTCAGCTACACAATTATTACAAAAAGTGCAACAAAAAGATTTGGTTTTACAATCAAGTATTACAAATCTATTAGCAAACCTGCGTGGTACTAAAGAGTACTGGTTCCAACGTCATGGAGATGTACGTTGTATGATAAGAAACCTTGGCCCACCCACTTGGTTTGTTACATTAAGTTGTGCAGAATATGCATGGGAAGATTTACATGATTTCCTACGCATATCAAACAAAAACAAAACAAACATAGATATAATAACACCTGGAGAACTTTGTTCTCTAGATCCTGTTAATGATTCAAGATATTTTCACCATCGCTTCATTGCTATGCTACACTGTATTTCTAATAAAACTGTACCTCCCCACGGAGAAGTGCAACACTTCTTTTGGAGAAAAGAATACCAAGCCAGAGGAGCACCACATATCCACATGCTTTTATGGATTAAAGATGCTCCTAAATTTGGTCAAGACAATGATGCCACTGTGTTACAGTTTAGCGAAAAATGTGTCACTTGTGAAATTCCATCGGAAGGCACAAATAGTGATCTTCATGCACACATTTTACAATTTCAAAGACACAAATGTGGCAAATATTGTCGTCGCAAATACAAAAACAAAGGGAAATACTAAACCAAATGCCGCTTTGGTTTCCCTAGACCAGTTATAAAAACAGGTCAAGTAAACAACTTCATGTCTTCAGTTAGACATAGTGTTAAAGGTAAATCACCTAAAAATACATATTAAATAAAAAGAACAGAAGAAGAAAAAGATATCAATGATTACAATGCAATCATTGCCCACTTATGGAATGCAAACATAGATGTGCAGTGCATTGCAGACAATTCCACTGCAGTTGCACGATATATTATAGCATAATTAACCAAAGCAGAAAAAACAGAGCTCCAAGACCTCTGGAATGACCTGTCAGCAGACAAAACTGTGTCTCAGAAATTATACAGCTTGGGTATAAAAATGCTCTCCCATAGAGAATGTGGCTCCTATGAAGCAGCAGATTGTTTAACCGGTACTGCTTTGTATGGAAAATCTGAAAATATAGTATGGCTAAGTCTTGGTCCTGCTAAATCTAGAAAAAGAGTTCTGAAATCATACGACGATATAGAAACAATAGCCAAACATGATCCCAACAGCCAAGACATTTTAAAAAAACAATTTGGTGGACACATACTACCCAAACAGAAGTACCACATTATAAACCATGTGTCTATACCACATAGCCCAAAACTTCACATACAAAAATAATATAAAACCCAAAGAAAAAAAAGGTAGATACAGAGTATCAAATTGTGAAGGTCGCATAGTATAACTCACCAAACCAAATTTAATTAATCATATCAAATTGTCATTAAAGTCTCCTCAACATAAAGAACTATATTACATGTCCCTGCTACAACTCTTTAAAACATGGAGAAAAGAAGAATAAATACTAGATAAATATGACTCCTACGAAGACGCTTTCAAAGCAAATGAAAGCACTATAACCAATGTAAACTTTACACAGTACAAAACAATGTTGCACAATGAACAGCAACACGAAGAAGAACCCAACTAGATAAGGACACTCCTGACAGTAGTCAACCTTCTGTAACAGGAAGCCAAGAACCACTGGGAGAGCCACTAATAACAAATGAGGCAGAATTAGCTATGACGGAAGTAGAAAACACCATGTGTCAGTATGAAGATAAAGAAGACTTAACTATACTACAATCAACACTAAACAATGAGCAACGTAGCTTTTTTAAAGAAGTAGCAAAAGAAATTGCACATGGTGTACAACATGAAAACAAAGAATGCACCTGCCAAAATTACAAACCTATACTACTGTACGTCAGTGGTGAAGCTGGTTCTGGCAAAACATTCTTAATCAAAATCATCAGTAAATTCCTTCAACAATTGACAAACAACAAACTGTCAGCTGTTGTCACTGCCCCCACAGGTTTAGCTGCCTACAACATAGGCGGTGTCACTTTACACCGATTACTACTCCTGCCAGTAGAACACCAAAACAAATTAGACTATTACAAACTGTCTACAGAAGCTGCAATAGAACTACGCAGAGTATTAAAACAAATGAAAAAATGAAAATGCTACTTATAGATGAAATGAGCATGGTCTCCAACCTAATGTTAGCTTTGATTCACCTCAGATTACAAGAAGTACTCAAAACAAACTATGAAGAGCTCTTTGGAGGAAAACACATTATTGTTTTCGGAGATCTTCAATTGACACCAGTGAAAGGTGAGCCTATTTTTAAAACCTTAGGACACAAACTCTGCCGTAAAACTGTTGGCAGCATAGGAAATGTCAACCTTTGGCAACATTTCCAATACAGAGAATTAACAGAAAACATGTGGCAATCTGCAGATCTCACTTATGCCAACATCTTAAAAAGTATTAGAGTTGGTATACTATCTCAAGAAGCACAAGCAATATTGAAAACCCGGCACATTCATGCACTTTATGGCGATAATGCATGTGCTACGGATGTTATGGAACAATTAGCCCACAAAAATGTCAATTGTATGGCCCTAATGCCAACTCTTGCAAGCTGTTTCAAATTCAATGAAACAATGTTAAAAAAAGAAATGCAACCAATAATTGAAATTAGCGCCACAGACAAACTAGACAATCATGGTATGACACTACCCATGTGTGAACAAGCCTCAACAAGACTTACAGGCCGATTCATGGAATAATTAGCGCGGCGCAAGTGGGCAAAAACGTGCGAATCGCAGTGGAATAGCGAAAATCGCAGTGCAAGTGCGAAAATCGCACGAAAAGCAGCGCACGTCGATTCATGGAAGTCCGTGCGCGAGAAAACCAGCGGATGTGCGATAAAAAAGTGCGCGGCGCACGTTGGCGCACAGGCCATCTAACAGCGTGCGCCAGGTCACAGCGAAAATCGCACAAGCCACAGCGAAATTCGCACATAGCGCGGCGCACGCAACAAAAGTAGGCGGAACACGGGCGTAACACTCGGAATGGGGAACAACTTGCCAAAACGTGGGCGTCACGGGGGAAGTACAGGGCACAAGTGCGCGGAACGCCCACACGCTCGCCTACAACACGTATTCATGGAATAGAATAGGGCAAAAAAGCGCACGCTCAAACCAGCGCACAGGCACAAACACGACCGCCACAAGAAAGCAGGCGGTAGCGTCTCTGCGGCTGTAAGAAATGTGCGCCAAAAGGTGCGCCAACAAATAGCACCTATATACTGCCATGATGAATGTCCTATATTGTGGCCCTCCAGGACAAATGACGTGCAAAGGGGTACCCACAAACACGGACACCCGCTGACAAAAAATACGTGTGCGTGTATAGCGGGGATTTCAGGGGTGCGCGGGAAGTTCCACACGCGATTTCAGCAGGGTACGTGTATTTCAGGGGTGCGTGGGAAGTTCCACACACGATTGGCCCAGTGCGAGCAGGGTACGTGTATTTCAGGGGTGCGCGGGAATTTCCACACGCGATTTCAGCAGGGTACGTGTATTACAGGGGTGCGCGGGAAGTTCCACACGCGATTGGGCCAGTGCGAGCAGGGTACGTGTATTTCAGGGGTGCGCGGGAATTTCCACACGCGATTTCAGCAGGGTACGTGTATTTCAGGGGTGCGCGGGAAGTTCCACACGCAATTTCATCAGGGTACGTATATTTCAGGGGTGCGCGGGAAGTTTCACACGCGATTTCATCAGGGTACGTGTATTTCAGGGGTGCGCGGGAAGTTCCACACGCGATTGGGCCAGTGCGAGCAGGGTACGTGTATTTCAGGGGTGCGCGGGAATTTCCACACGCGATTTCAGCAGGGTACGTGTATTTCAAGGGTGCGCGGGAAGTTCCACACGCGATTTCATCAGGGTACGTGTATTTCAGGGGTGCGCGGGAAGTTCCACACACGATTTCATTAGGGGAACGTGTATTTCAGGGGTGCGCGGGAAGTTCCACACACAATTTCATCAGGGTACGTGTATTTCAGGGGTTCTGGGGAGTACCACACGTGAATTGGCCGTGTGGGCCCTCCCAGGTGTACGCTCCACAACCTCCACGGACCCTGCAGGCAGCCCACACCACGGGGGACTACCCTGCACCCATGCTCATGTCCCGCAGGCAGCCCATCCACCATGGGCATGCCCCCCAGCCAACCCACATGTCACCTTGCACTACTGATCAACAATGCATGTCTCCCACCACCCCCACCCCCCTGCCACCATGGGCAGCCTCCACCAGGCCCCCACTCATGTCTCCCACCACCCCCACCCCCCAGCATCCAGGGTCACCCTCCACCAGGCACCCACTCATTTCACCCCCACCCCCCAGCATCCAGGGTCACCCTCCACCAGGCCCCCTTCATGTCTCCCACCACCCCCACCCCCTGCCACCATGGGCAGCCTCCACCAGGCCCCCACTCATGTCTCCCACCACCCCCACCCCCCAGCAGTGCAGGGGCAGCCTCCACCAGGCCCCCACTCATGTCTCCCACCACCCCCACCCCCCAGCATCCAGGGTCACCCTCTCCCAGGCCCCCACTCATGTCTCCCACCACCCCCACCCCCCAGCAGTGCAGGGGCAGCCTCCACCAGGCCCCCACTCATGTCTACCATCACCCCCACCCCCCAGCATCCAGGGTCACCCTCCACCAGGCCCCCACTCATGTCTCCCACCACCCCCACCCCCCTGCCACCATGGGCAGCCTCCACCAGGCCCCCACTCATGTCTCCCACCACCCCCACCCCCCAGCCACCAGGGGCAGCCTCCACCAGGCCCCCACTCATGTCTCCCACCACCCCCACCCCCAGCAGTGCAGGGGCAGCCTCCACCAGGCCCCCACTCATGTCTACCACCACCCCCACCCCCCAGCAGTGCAGGGGCACCCTCCACCAGGCCCCCACTCATGTCTCCCACCACCCCCACCCGCCAGCCACCAGGGGCACCCTCCACCAGGCCCCCACCCATGTCTCCCACCACCCCCACCCCCCAGCAGTGCAGGGGCAGCCTCCACCAGGCCCCCACTCATGTCCCCTATCACTCCCACCCCCCCGGCACCAGGGGCACCCTCCACCAGGCCCCCACCCATGTCTCCCACCACCCCCACCCCCCAGCCACCATGGGCACCCTCCACCAGGCCCCCACCCATGTCTCCCACCACCCCCACCCCCCAGCAGTGCAGGGGCAGCCTCCACCAGGCCCACACTCATGTCCCCTATCACCCCCACCCCCCGCCACCAGGGGCAGCCTCCACCAGGCCCCCACCCATGTCTTCCACCACCCCCAGCCACCAGGGGCACCCTCCACCAGGCCCCCACCCATGTCTCCCACCACCCCCCACCCCCCAGCCACCAGGGGCACCCTCCACCAGGCCCCCACCCATGTCTCCCACCACCCCCACCCCCCAGCCACCAGGGGCACCCTCCACCAGGCCCCCACTCATGTCTCCCACCACCCCCACCCCCCAGCCACCAGGGGCAGCCTCCACCAGGCCCCCACTCATGTCTCCCACCACCCCCACCCCCCCAGCAGTGCAGGGGCAGCCTCCACCAGGCCCCCACTCATGTCTACCACCACCCCCACCTCCAGCAGTGCAGGGGCACCCTCCACCAGGCCCCCACTCATGTCTCCCACCACCCCCACCCCTCAGCCACCAGGGGCACCCTCCACCAGGCCCCCACCCATGTCTCCCACCACCCCCACCCCCCAGCAGTGCAGGGGCAGCCTCCACCAGGCCCCCACTCATGTCCCCTATCACCCCCACCCACCCGCCACCAGGGGCACCCTCCACCAGGCCCCCACCCATGTCTCCCACCACCCCCCAGCCACCATGGGCACCCTCCACCAGGCCCCCACCCATGTCTCCCACCCCCCCCACCCCCCAGCAGTGCAGGGGCAGCCTCCACCAGGCCCACACTCATGTCCCCTATCACCCCCACCCCCCCGCCACCATGGGCAGCCTCCACCAGGCCCCCACCCATGTCTCCCACCACCCCCAGCCACCAGGGGCACCCTCCACCAGGCCCCCACCCATGTCTCCCACCACCCCCACCCCCCAGCCACCAGGGGCACCCTCCACCAGGCCCCCACCCATGTCTCCCACCACCCCCACCCCCCAGCCACCATGGGCACCCTCCACCAGGCCCCCACCCATGTCTCCCTCCACCCCCACCCCCCAGCCACCATGGGCACCCTCCACCAGGCCCCCACTCATGTCTCCCACCACCCCCACCCCCCAGCAGTGCAGGGGCAGCCTCCACCAGGCCCCCACTCATGTCTCCCACCACCCCCACCCCCCAGCATCAAGGGTCACCCTCCACCAGGCCCCCACTCATGTCTCCCACCACCCCCACCCCCCTGCCACCATGGGCAGCCTCCACCAGGCCCCCACTCATGTCTCCCACCACCCCACCCCCCAGCCACCAGGGGCAGCCTCCACCAGGCCCCCACTCATGTCTACCACCACCCCCACCCCCCAGCCACCATGGGCAGCCCCCACCAGGTCCTCACAATCCCCAATCATGTGCGTAATGGACAGCCTCCACAGCCAAAAAGCCCTACCAAGTAACCCATTCACCCACATGGAAATGGAAATCACATGTTACACCCCCAATGTTCATTAAGCTAATGAACCCATGTCCGTCACACACAATGGTTGCAATTGAATGGGAAAACACACAACATGACATGCATGAAACCAATGAGATGATACCACACAGTGAAGTATGGAAACAAAATTGTATTGAAAAAAATAAAGAATGCTAAAGAAAGAAAACAAACTACAATGTGAATGAGAAAAAAAAAGCTGCATGTCCGTATAAAAACACAAAACTGCAAATCAGAATCCAAAAAATATTTGCCCATAGTCAAAAGTTAAAAAATCTCCATGCAATAAAGAACTATGTAAAAAACTACCAAGGGTCCATGAGCCCAACTGAACAAAGGAAACCTACTAAAAAACCTACCTAAAAATCAACTATATACAAAAAGTGGAGCAGTGTCCGTCGACTCCAAATCATAATAAGAAAGAAAGGAAACCTAAAACTAAAGAACTATATACAAAGGCGGCGGGCAAGTCCAGCGGCTCACTCCGTGGTGTCCCGGGCCAGGGCATCATCGAACACCTGTTCGATGTCCCGGAGGCGGTCCAGTTCCATGGCCCCGAGGGTCCGCAGGGACGACGACGTGTCCTCCTCAAACCCCCTGCGGATTGCCTCGAGGCACTCGGCCCGCCTCAGGGCCCTCCACATGGAGTTCTCTGCCCTGACCATTGTGAGCCGCGCCTCTTCCGCCCGCCGCCGCTCCGCACCTAAGGCGTGGCCCAACCGCTGCCACACGGAAGACACTCTCTGTCCTGGGTCCCCCTGCCCTCCGGCCGATGCCTGCCCCTCCGATGTCGAAAGCCCCGAGCCTTCATGTCTCCCACCATGTTGCTGCTGCTGCTGCTCTGCCTCTGCCCGTGCACTGCCTCCTGCTGCCTGCACATTCTCCACTGGCTGGGGTGCAGTTGTTGATGTGGCCACCCCTGCTGGACCTCCGACTCCCGACTGTGGCAGGGATGCCTCCTCCACCAGCCTGGCTGCACCGTCAGAGGCAGCTCCACAGGGCACCCAGGTGACTGATGGGTGGGAAGATGGCACAGAGGACGACTGGCGCGTAGGGGGTCCAGTTGAGGAGGGGGTCGGAGCAAGCCCCATCAGATGGAGGAATCCGGCCTGGGTGACCTGTCCCAGCAGGCTGACGTGGTCAACGAGCCATTCGAGATGACGTGCAGTCTCTCCATGAAAAGACTGCAGGTCACATCGCATGGCCCGTTGACGCAACGCCACACCAGCCAGGACAGGCTCAACCCGGACCTGGATGGCCACGTCCGCAGGCAGAGGAAGGCCAGTTGACGTCAGCTCATCCCCTGCCTGAAAACGGGTCTGGACGTAGGCATCCCTGCTGGTGCAAGATGATGCAGGGACAGGATCGGGGACAGGATTGCACACAGGCACCTCCGCGGCCGCCTGTGCTGCCTCCTGTCCCTGGTCCTGCACTGCACCACTAGCACCAGTGGGATCCCCACCTCCAGACCCCGTCTCTGGTGCTTGCACGGCCCCCTCCTCCACCAAACCCCCCACCAACCTGGATGACTCCGTGCCATCTTCCCCTGTTGGGCCCTGTGGGGTCCCAGCTGCCCCTTCTGCTGCCGAGGAGTCCAACTGCAACCTCCGCCTCTTGGACCTCCTCCCGGCAGCTGCGGCCTGGGACGCGGCACCGGACTCCTCACTCCCCGACGAGATGACAACACGGGAGGGGAGCCGGGCCTTGCGTCTCCGGCTGGCGGTCGGATCCCCGGCGCTGTGCTCCACAGCACCTTCTCCGCCCTCTTCATCAGTTGACGCTGCAGACAGGGAGAAATAAAACACAGGCATCAGGGCACTGTACAATGGACACATACACACATGACAGTTGCACATGAGTGGCATTGGCAAACCTCAGACATGTCATCACAATCCCCAACACACATGTCATTGCAACTCACACACATGAGCCATACCACAGCCATATCGCAACTGCCACCACCATCCCTACACATACAACAGCATCAGCAGCCAAAGGGGAGCCAGACATCACATGCAACACAGGAAGTGCACCACACATGTACACACAGCACCACACTTGCATGCATGTCTACACCTCTGCCAAGTGTTGCACTGTCCAGACGGGCATCCATGTCACATCTGCCAATCAGGCTTCCACATACCGCTGTCACATGCATCCATGTTGCATCACTGTTGCACCCTTGACAAATACACACACATGCACATGTACACAGTGCTCATACATGCAGCCGAAAACAACATACATGCCTGACATCACGGACATGTCTACTTACATGCACATTCATCCAAACATGTGTGCACGCACAACTGCATTTGCCATGCAAGCCCACACACACAAGCACCATCCATGTCTCACACATTACAGCCCTCGCATGTGTCAGACCCACGGCCCTGTACACCCCCACCCATACTCGACCCCATACAAACAGATGTGCAACCAGCACAATGCCGAATAATCACCACACGCACTGCTCACAATCAGGATGCATGTACACTCACCGCTCGACTCCAGACGGGTCTGCTTCTCTAGGACCTGGACGTGGAGCGCTGGGGATATGCGTTCCAGGACCCCCATCTGTTCTTCCGACAAGTGGCCCCGGCGCCCCTTGGCATCCGCTGCCTTCAAGAGGCGCCGGGCCTTGTTCAGGGTCCTGGACCTGAAGTCCTCCCAGTGCTTCCTGACATGTTGTAAGTCCCGGACTGCCACCCCCTCCGCGTTGATGGCAGTCACGATGTCAGTCCAGATCCGAGTCCGTCCTTCCTTGTCGCCGCGGGAACTTCCGAAAAGGGCATCATACTGCCCCAGGACTTGCTCCACCAGGACACCAACTTCGGTGGCACTGAAGCTGGTGCCCCTCTGCCTCTCTGGCCGGGGGTTGTCAGTGGTCACAGATGGTGTTTGCCCCGACATGACAACCCCAGAGGCAGGAGTGGGTGGGCAACTGGGTCCTGGGGCTGGGCTGTGGAGCGATGGAATTCCAGTCGGGAGTCTTTGGTTCCAGCAGGGGTGGTCACAGCAACAGCACCCCTGGCTGATGTGCAGGCAGCAAATGGCAGTGCACGTGGGCAGCAGGCAGTCAGGCAGCAGCAGATGGCAGGTGGGAGCGTGCTCGGGGCTCTGGGGGGCAGTAGTCCGGCCTTCTGGGCAGGAGCGTGGTCTTCCGTGTGCTTATGCGTGGCCAGCTTGGTACGGAGTGATTTGGCACGTGAAAATCCTGCACGTCAGCGTGAAAACCGAGGAAAGGCCCTTAGCGCGTAAGTGCGTCAGCACGCATAGGCGAATCTATTGGACCAAAGGCCCTCAGCGCGTAAGCGCGTCTGTGACGTGACCCGCTCGGGTGTTTCCCACACAGCACGTGATGACAGAGCACACGTGGAAAGACTGCACGTCAGAGTGTCATCGCGTGTAATTGGACAGCACGGCAGAGTCTCATTGCGTGTAATTGGACAGCACGTCAGGGTGTCATCGCGTGTAATTGGACAAAAGTGCGTGTACACGCGATTGGCCTATGTATGTGTATATCAGGTGTGCGCGGACACTTACACACGCAAGTACGTCAGCGCACCTGTATCCCGGTGTGCGCGGGAATTTCCACACGCTATTGGACTGGGTACTGGATTTCAGGGGTGCGCGGGTCACACGCTCGCCTACAACACGCGCAACGCATTAATTTGCGCGCTAAAAAAATAACAAGCTCAGACCCAGGATGAACATACCGTTCCTAGCAGCAGTGGGCGTGGCCTACCAAAGGAGGAGGAGGAGGAGGATAGTCAGGGCCAGAATATTCAAACCCAGAACCAGCCTTTTCGGGATGCCTGATGACAAGGTGCATGGGAGGTACAGGTTTCCACCACACATCATACTGGACCTGGTGAGTGAGTGGGAGGATGACCTCACATCACCCACCCTGTGCTCCCAAGCACTCAGCCCCCTGGAGAAGGTCCTCAATGTACTGCACTTCTTAGCCACTGGATCATTTCAGCGGACAAGTGCCATTGTGGGTGGTGTATCACAGGCCACCCAGTCACGCTGCCCACACCAGGTCTTGAACATCATCACTGCACGCCCATCAGTCCGCAGGCACATATACCTGCCCAGAACCCCTGCAGAAAGGCATGCTGCCACCCTGGATTTCTACGCTGTGGCACGATTCCCCAAAGTGCTAGGTGCCATCGACTGCACCCATGTGGCTCTACGTCCCCCCAGGGCATCTGAGCACATCTATAGGAACCGCAAGCACTGGCATTCCATCAACGTGCAGGTAGTATGTAATGCCAAGGGAATCATCACCTCAGTATATGCCAACTATCCCGGGTCCACCCACGACAGCTTCATTTACCGAATGTCCACCCTAAGCCGGGACCTAGAAGCTGGGCGGCATGGCGATACATGGCTGCTTGGTGAGTATGAATGCCACTGCACATGCATGCATGTCAGATACTGAGCAAGGTCACAACCCCACCAATGATACCAATCACCACCTCCACAGGGGACACTGCCTACCCTCTCAGCCCCCACATGATGACGCCAATTCGGAACCCCACCACGCCACCCCAGGTAAGATATAACGCAGCCCACATTACAACCCGGGGCATAGTGGAGCGCACATTCGGAGTGCTGAAGTCACGCTTTTGCTCCCTTGACCGTTCTGGCGGACAGCTGTTGTACGCTCCCCCAGTAGTGTGCAGGATCATAGTGGCAGCATGTGTCCTGCACAACGTTTGCAACACGCCGGGGCCTGGCCGTGGACATGGTGGTGCCCCCCCATCCCCAACCACATGCACAGCCGCTACGCATGGGAGGGGAAAGGGCACGGGGGGAGGCAGCCCGTACACAGCTAGTGGCTAATTACTTCACATAGAAATCACACCCCTGTGGAGTGCACACTACCCTGCCACATTCCATCTGACAATCAATGATGACTCAACCTGACACTGACCCTGAATGTCTGGAGAAAGAACCGTGAAAACCATATCAGCCTGAGATTGTTCACCTGGAAGTGTCACAATGTGTGCATCCCTACCCACACAGACACCACCAATGCAGTTTTGTGAAGTTGCACATTCAAGCAGCTAAAATGAATGCCCACTTGCAAAATGCAACAAGAGGACAGTGCCATGTCAGCCAACCCAACCCCAGCACCGCCACACCACACACCGTGCCATGTCATGCTATTTGCAGGTAAACAAAGTAATCCACACAACATGACACTAGTGTCACAATGTACAGTGTCCCTATTAGATACTTGCAACACCTGAAATGCTCACAGTAATGCCGGACCAACAACAAACTTGAGCACGTACTACCATTAACATGACATCACTAATGTTAAATATTAGTAGTCTCACCACCTGGAAATGCCTGCACTCCCACCACTACCAACTGTGCAGTGTTGGCGCCATGTAGAGTTGTAGGTGCACTGCTGCCAACATGGACCACATCTCCAGACTAGAGGTCCTTGTGGAGACATGAGGAAGGGACCTGCAAATTGGGAGGTAGACACAGAAGATGAGCTACACATCAATGCAACATGCAGTGTACAACACAACAGCAATATGCACTAGGAATGTATACACAGTATTGACTACAGACTGCCCACACAGCTCATGGGAGTCCAACGTCACTGTGTAATTCACTGTCACTTGGGCACACCCTTTGCAAGCCCATGGCAACGGGAAGCAGGAGGGGTGTGTGTGACTCAAACCCAAGCATCTGAACCAAATACATTACAAGCCTGCATATGCCCAGCCACAATGCAGCGTATGCCCACAGGAACCACGGAAGCCAACAAATCGTCCCAAAAAAATAGGGAATAAAATAAATAAAAATAAAAATAAAAATAAAAAAAAATAAAAAATGGCCATTGAAGGGCCCGGGGGGGTTGGGGAGGCCACCCAGGAGGTCCGAGGACAGGATGCACACCAGAACCCACCTGCGTGGATCCTGGGAAAAAAAAACACCTCCATGGGCTCATGGCCCACACGGCTACCTTATTGTGGGAGTATCACTGCTGTCGCTATTATCACCCTGTGCAGCTGCATCCGGAGGTGGTTGCACTATGGGAGGCAGCCCACGCAAGGCCCTAGTCTGCTCCTCCATGGCTGCAAGCATGCGGGTTTGGTAGGTCTGGTTCTGGAGGATGAGTGTGCGGAGGTCCCCATGCAACAACTCACGTGATGCCCGGACCTCCGCCCTCGTTGCCTGCATCTCAGCTGAGAGCGTACGGGTGAGACGCTCCAGCTGCTGTTCTGTCCTTTGGTGTGTTGAAGCCTCAAGCTCAACAAGAGTCGTCCTGAGGTGAAGGAGCTCCTGCCTCAGAGCTTCCCTGTGGCCCTGGGACTCAATGGAGATGGCCTCCTGCAGAGTCGCCAGTGCCGCCCGCCTGTCCCTCTTGGACCCCAACATGTCCTCCCTGTGTGACTGGCAGATGGAGTCGGTTGCCTGCTCTAGTCGCTCCATCAGCCTTTCAGGGGGGACAATGGAAGTGGCCACCCTATCCATGGCCTGAGCCATCATCTCGGATGATGCTGCCTGTTGGGTTGCCATACCGTAAATGGATTGCTCCCATGCAGTATTGCCAGGTGGCGTACGGCAACCACGTCGGCGGGCACCACACCTGTCTGGGGCAAGGCGAACTGCGCCTTGCTGTGCTGGCACTGCCTGAGGCTGCAGGACTGCATTCCCCCTCTGATCTGCTGGCCCAGGAACAGGATCAGATGTCGCAGAGTGTGACCCTGCATCCGTAACCACCAAAGGCGTAGCTGCCAACACTGACATCCCCATTGAGGGTTCTGACCCTGGTGCAGGTGGGTGAGACAGAACAGAATCCCTCCCTGGAACACTCACCTGCGACGGCACGTAGGTCTCATCCGAATCAACACCTGAGTACAGCTCGGGGGAGGTGCAGCCAGAGACACCCCTTGAGAGCAGGACCTGCAGCACTTGTGGGTTCTCACCCACCACCACACCACGTCCCTCACTGGTGGTTGGTCGGCCCTCGGACCCCTCCTGGGTCTGCACCATCTCCACAACCCCAGCAGTATCAGGTGCGTCTTCCCCTGCAAAGACATAAAAACAAAGAAATGGAAACAGGCATTAGCACCATGGCACACAATGAGGGCTGAGAAGCAAGAGAACCAGTACTTGTTTGACACATATCCCACATGACTAAAACCCTCCCATGCATGCACCCTCACAGCGTATGAAGGGCAGGCAAATGGCACACACTGATGACACCAAGATGGAAGATGAACACATTTTCTGCATGCTGCCTGGCAGTGGCATCACACATTGGCCTGTGATTGGCAGGTGAAACACACATGCCATCACACAGATGGCATGTACCATTGCTATTGAGTGAAGATGGAGAGGAGGGCAGCACCTATTCATTCAGTCCAGTTCCCGCATGTAATAGCTTTTCTAATTCAAACAGGTCAGATTCTTCACCTGGAGCTGCCAGTCCGAAATGGTGCAATTGCACAGGGACATGTTTGTACAAATGATATCCAGGTAACAAAGTCACTCCACTTTACCATAGCCATGTCAGACATGTGACTAGAGGACTGCGACATGCCTAGTAATAGTGGTGGAATGCAAACAATCTGACTAAATGAACAGTGAAAAATCAAGCAACAATGTTGTGGCAAGGTGACACTTCAAGGGCAACTGGCGTGCAGTTGGGCTAGATGTCTACTGTTGTGTACTGCAGCTGCGCAGGATGTATTGCATGAAGCACATGGCTGACCCATACGACTCAGGCGCACACTCTCACCTGTCACACAAACAGAAGCCCTCACACACACCATGCACATGGATGACACACACATGCATGTGCACTCACCGGACAATGCCTCGTAATCAGCCAGATCTCCCACGCCTTGGATCTGTTCCTCCGTGACGTAGGTCCCAGCGACTGACTCATGTGGAGTGAGTTCCATGTCTACTACTGGAGACCCACCTCCAGTCACTAGAGTTGCGGCATGACTTGAGGCCAGCTTACTCTTTGCCCTGTGCTTTAGGTCATTCCAGCGCTTATAGCAATCATTGGCTGTGCGCCTCACGATTCCAAGGGCACTTACAATGTCCGCAACGGTCTGCCAGTGTGCCTGGCGTTGTGCAGGTGTGGTCTTGGATCCTGCAACAATGACCATCTCGTTGTCATGTGCGGACACATACTCGACAAGTGCATTCAGTTCGTCATCCGTGAAGCTGGGCTTCCTGGAGGGGCCGGACTGTGTAGCCGTGTCTGGGGCATCAGCCTGTGCCGGACGAGCACTCTTCCTCTTCCGCTTGGAAGGTGGTGGTGATCCTGAGTGTCCTGCACCGCTCTGGACACTAGGGGCAGGAGCCCTGGTGGACTCTGTATCAGGAGTGTGGGATTGCACACTCAGCATGGGAGTTGGTGCAGGCATTGGCTCTAGTGTGATGGTGTCAGGGGGAATGTCAGCAGCATGGACTAGGACCGACACTGTCCGGGCTGGGTGTGTGAGGGCTGGGGTGGATGGAGCCGCAGCTGCCCCTGCAGCCTCTCCGCCCTGCCTACTTGGTGCAGCAGAGGACCTTGCTGCCCCAGATGCACGTGGCATGGTGACATCAACGTGCACCAGCGCACGTGTCATAGGCCTGCTGACCTGGAAGTCAGCCATGGAGTCAGCCAGGTCTGGTGCCACAATGGGCTGGTCCAACAAGGGCTGAGCATGGATGGTGTCAGCCACATCAGCCTCAACAGGAGGGGGGGGGATTATGGGTGCCCTTGACTGGTCCTCCACACATGGGGGGACAGGCTCACCCTGCAAGTAACGACCACGTCCCCTACCGGATCCACCACGGCCACCACTTGTGGCTCTTCCACCTTTGCCACCCTTACGGAATCCTCGCCTCCCAGCCATGGCACTGATGTAAATGTGCGTATGGGAGTGGCTGTAAACTATTGTCCTGGGCAATTGGGGGTCAAAGGGGTTGGGTACCAGATGGTAATTGTACCCTAGTGCTCTTGCAAGGCTGATTGTAACCCCTGGGGAAAGATGACGGGTCACGCTATGCACAGGAGCCCCAAAAAAGGGAGATGACGTGCACGCAACCCCTCCTAGACCACGTGTGCAGAAAGAAAAACCTGCACTACGCTGTGGCACCCAGTAACACAAGAATGAACGTATGCGTGTCACACGCAGCCTAGAATGACCTCTGAAGGGGTAGGCTACACACGGGGCAAGCACAGATGTTAGATACGTGCGTGACTCACCGTCTGCCAGGTAAAAGAGCGTGAAAAAGGAGCGTGTTTGGTTGGCAACACCCCCGCCAAAAGAAGATTTGTACGCTGTCTGAGGAGACAGGACAACAGTAGAAGGGAACACTGTTTGAGGGAACAGGCCCAGGTAAACCAGTAAAAGAGAAAAAAGAGAAAAAGCTGTCAGAGGTAACAGGGAATACGAACTTGAAACGCCGTGAAGTAAATCGCGTGTGAAACGACAAGAAGTACAGAATTCACCCACTCGCTCTCCACGAAAAGCACGTACAAGGAAATGGTGTTCTACACGTACCTTTTATACAGGCCCACACGTCCAGCGTCACTTACGCGGCGTGTATGCGCTAGGGCCATTTCCACCAATTACACGCTTTGTCACTTCTGCGTGTAGGGCCATTTCCACCAAACACACGCGATTACACTCTGACGTGCAGTCTTTCCACGTGTGCTCTGTCATCACGTGCTGTGTGGGAAACACCCGTGCGGGTCACGTCACAGACGCGCTTACGCGCTGAGGGCCTTTGGTCCAATAGAATCGCGTATGCGTGCTGACGCGCTTACGCGCTAAGGGCCTTTCCTCGGTTTTCACGCTGACGCGCAGGATTTTCACGTGCCAAATCACTCCGTACCAAGCTGGCCACGCGTAAGCACACGGAATACCATGCTCCTGCCCGGAAGGCCGAACTACTGCCCCCCAGAGCCCCGAGCACGCTCCCACCTGCCATCTGCTGCTGCCTGACTGCCTGCTGCCCCTGCACTGCTGGGGGGTGGGGGTGGTGGTAGACATGAGTGGGGGCATGGTGGAGGGTGCCCCTGCACTGATGGGGGGTGGGGGTGGTGGTAGACATGAGTGGGGGCCTGGTGGAGGCTGCCCCTGCACTGCTGGGGGGTGGGGGTGGTGGTAGACATGAGTGGGGGCCTGGTGGAGGGTGCCCCTGCACTGCTGGGGGGTGGGGGTGGTGGTAGACATGAGTGGGGGCCTGGTGGAGGCTGCCCCTGCACTGCTGGGGGGTGGGGGTGGTGGGAGACATGAGTGGAGGCCTGGTGGAGGGTGCCCCTGGTGGCTGGGGGGTGGGGTGGTGGGAGACATGGGTGGGGGCCTGGTGGAGGCTGCCCCTGCACTGCTGGGGGGTGGGGGTGCAGGGGGACATGAGCCGGTGTGCAGGGTAGTCCTCTGTTTTGTGGGCTGCCTGCAGGGGCCGTCGAGGGTATACAGGGAACACCTGTGAGGACCAGCCCAGCCTAATCGCGTGTGGAACTTCCCGCGCACCCCTGTAATACACGTACCAAGCCAAATCGCGTGTGATATTTCCCGCGCACCCCTGTAATACACGTACCCAGCCGAATCGCGTGTAAAACTTCCCGTGTACCCCTGTAATACACGTACCCAGCCAAATCGCGTGTGATAATTCCCGCGTACCCCTGAAATACACACGCCCAGGCTATTCGCGTGTGGAACTTCCCGCGTACCCCTGAAATACACGCGCCCAGGCTATTCGCGTGTGGAACTTCCCGCGCACCCCTGAAATACACGCGCCCAGGCTATTCGCGTGTGGAACTTCCCGCGCACCCCTGAAATACACGCGCCCAGGCTATTCGCGTGTGGAACTTCCCGCGCACCCCTGAAATACACGCGCCCAGGCTATTCGCGTGTGGAACTTCCCGCGCACCCCTGAAATACACGCGCCCAGGCTATTCGCGTGTGGAACTTCCCGCGCACCACTGAAATACACGCGCCCAGGCTATTCGCGTGTGGAACTTCCCGCGCACCCCTGTAATACACGTACCAAGCCAAATCGCGTGTGATAATTCCCGCGCACCCCTGTAATACACGTACCCAGCCGAATCGCGTGTAAAACTTCCCGTGTACCCCTGTAATACACGTACCCAGCCAAATCGCGTGTGATAATTCCCGCATACCCCTGAAATACGCGCGCTCAGGGTAATCGCGTGTGGAACTTCCCGCGCACCCCTGAAATACACGCGCCCAGGCTATTCGCGTGTGGAACTTCCCGCGCACCCCTGAAATACACGCGCCCAGGCTATTCGCGTGTGGAACTTCCCGCGCACCCCTGAAATACACGCGCCCAGGCTATTCGCATGTGGAACTTCCCGCGCACCCCTGAAATACACGCGCCCAGGCTATTCGCGTGTGGAACTTCCCGCGCACCCCTGAAATACACGCGCCCAGGCTATTCGCGTGTGGAACTTCCCGCGCACCCCTGAAATACACGCGCCCA
This sequence comes from Ambystoma mexicanum, assembly GCF_040938575.1. NCBI lineage: Eukaryota > Metazoa > Chordata > Amphibia > Caudata > Ambystomatidae > Ambystoma > Ambystoma mexicanum. The sequence continues at coordinate 891,396,156 of NC_090941.1, forward strand.
GGCTATTCGCGTGTGGAACTTCCCGCGCACCCCTGAAATACACATAGCACGCTGGGAGACATGAGTGGGGGCCTGGTGGAGGGTGCCCCTGGTGACTGGGGGGTGGGGGTGGTGGGAGACATGGGTGGGGGCCTGGTGGAGGGTGCCCCTGGTGGCTGGGGGGGTGGGGGTGGTGGGAGACATGAGTGGGGGCCTGGTGGGGGCTGCCCCTGCACTGCTGGGGGGTGGGGGTGGTGGGAGACATGAGTGGGGGCCTGGTGGAGGGTGCCCCTGGATGGTGGGGGGTGGGGGTGGTGGGAGACATGAGTGGGGGCCTGGTGGAGGGTGCCCCTGGTGACTGGGGGGGTGGGGGTGGTGGGAGACATGAGTGGGGGCCTGGTGGAGGGTGCCCCTGGTGGCTGGGGGGGTGGGGGTGGTGGGAGACATGAGTGGGGGCCTGGTGGGGGCTGCCCCTGCACTGCTGGGGGGTGGGGGTGGTGGGAGACATGAGTGGGGGCCTGGTGGAGGGTGCCCCTGGATGGTGGGGGGTGGGGGTGGTGGGAGACATGAGTGGGGGCCTGGTGGAGGGTGCTCCTGGTGACTGGGGGGGTGGGGGGGTGGGAGACATGAGTGGGGGCCTGGTGGAGGGTGCCCCTGGTGGCTGGGGGGGTGGGGGTGGTGGGAGACATGAGTGGGGGCCTGGTGGGGGCTGCCCCTGCACTGCTGGGGGGTGGGGGTGGTGGGAGACATGCGTGGGGGCCTGGTGGAGGGTGCTCCTGGATGGTGGGGGCTGGGGGTGGTGGGAGACATGAGTGGGGGCCTGGTGGAGGGTGCCCCTGGTGGCTGGGGGTGGGGGTGGTCGGAGACATGGGTGGGGGCCTGGTGGAGGCTGCCCCTGGTGGCGGGGCGGTGGGGGTGATAGGGGACATGAGTGGGGGCATGGTGGAGGCTGCCCCTGCACTGCTGGGGGGTGGGGGTGATGGGAGACATGGGTGGGGGCCTGGTGGAGGGTGCCCATGGTGGCTGGGGGGTGGGGGTGGTGGGAGACATGGGTGGGGGCCTGGTGGAGGGTGCCCATGGTGGCTGGGGGGTGGGGGTGGTGGGAGACATGGGTGGGGGCCTGGTGGAGGGTGCCCCTGGTGGCTGGGGGGTGGGGGTGGTGGGAGACATGGGTGGGGGCCTGGTGGAGGGTGCCCCTGGTGGCTGGGGGGTGGGGGTGGTGGGAGACATGGGTGGGGGCCTGGTGGAGGCTGCCCCTGGTGGCGGGGGGGTGGGGGTGATAGGGGACATGAGTGGGGGCCTGGTGGAGGCTGCCCCTGCACTGCTGGGGGGTGGGGGTGGTGGGAGACATGGGTGAGGGCCTGGTGGAGGGTGCCCATGGTGGCTGGGGGGCGGGGGGGGGGTGGGAGACATGAGTGGGGGCCTGGTGGAGGGTTCCCCTGGTGACTGGGGGGGTGGGGGTGGTGGGAGACATGAGTGGGGGCCTGGTGGAGGGTGCCCCTGGTGGCTGGGGGGGTGGGGGTGGTGGGAGACATGAGTGGGGGCCTGGTGGGGGCTGCCCCTGCACTGCTGGGGGGTGGGGGTGGTGGGAGACATGAGTGGGGGCCTGGTGGAGGGTGCCCCTGGATGGTGGGGGGTGGGGGTGGTGGGAGACATGAGTGGGGGCCTGGTGGAGGGTGCCCCTGGTGACTGGGGGGGTGGGGGTGGTGGGAGACATGGGTGGGGGCCTGGTGGAGGCTGCCCTGCACTTCTGGGGGGTGGGGGTGCAGGGGGACATGAGCAGGTGTGCAGGGTAGTCCCCTGTTTTGTGGGCTGCCTGCAGGGGCCGTCGAGAGTGTACAGGGAACACCTGTGAGGACCCACCCAGCCTAATCGCGTGTGGAACTTCCCGCGCACCCCTGAAATACACGCGCCCAGGCTATTCGCGTGTGGAACTTCCCGCGCACCCCTGAAATACACGCGCCCAGGCTATTCGCGTGTGGAACTTCCCGCGCACCCCTGAAATACACGCGCCCAGGCTATTCGCGTGTGGAACTTCCCGCGCACCCCTGAAATACACGCGCCCAGGCTATTCGCGTGTGGAACTTCCCGCGCACCCCTGAAATACACGTACCCTGCTGAAATCGTGTGTAAAAGTTCCCGCGCACCGCTGTAATACACGTACCCTGGCTAATCGCGTGTATAACTTCACGCGTACCCCTGATATGCACGTTACCCGCTTTGCTTTCCTTGTTTGGCAGCCCTGTAAACTGGTCCAGGGTTAGCGCAGCCCTTTGCGATGATTTAGCGATTTTGATGGCTTTTCCTTGCGCGAGGGCGTTCTTGGGGGCGTTACTGGCGCTGCTGCAGGGTCGCTGCGATACTCTGCGCCACGGCTGGTTTGGGAGCCTAAAATCCATGAATACGCTGTGCGCGGAAATCACTTTTAGCGCACGTGCCTGGCGCAGACAATCGCATGCGGACACTCTGCGCCAGCCGCTTGCGACACTTTTCTGTGAAATTCTATGAATTACCCTGTAAGTAGTTTAGAAAATTCAATCTCCAACACAGCTGCATTGGAAAAAATATTAAAATTATCCTTAAATTTCAGAGTAATGCTTAAACCTGTTGTTGGCTCTCAAACATACCCACGTGACAACAACATTCAGTTTGTCAATATTCTCTTTGACAAACTTTCAGAAGTGAAAAGGATAGGACACTCAACAGCTCGATTCCTTCTCTTCAAAGACATGTATGTACGCAGAGAACAATTTTCTCTAACTCTTGCATACGCAGTCACCATTCATAAATCACAAGGTCTTACCCTAGACAAAGCATTGATAGACATTGGTAAGACAGTCTTTAAAGAAGGCATGAGCTACGTAGCACTATCACGCTTACGTACACTTGACGGTCTATTTCTAATCAACTTTGACGCAAGTAAAGTAAACGCTGATATTCCTTGCATTTTAGAATACAATAGACTTGTTCACTATACACCCCCATCTAAAAACATATCCTGTTCCACAAAAGTAAAATGTTCTAAAAGAAAACTAAATCAAACAGAAATGCAACAGGATGTAACTGCAAATCCTCCAAAGAGAGTAAAAAAAACTAATACTTCATCAAGTACCACAAACAAAAAACAAGCTATTATGGAAAGTAAACCAGGTACTTCTTCAAAAAAGGAAGACAAACTCAAAAAAAGCACTCAGATACAGAACTACCTCGTCCTTTTAAACTTTGAAATGTAATTGGTGTAAGTTGCTACGCAAATGTAGCAATACATATTCTATTTCAATTACCACCAATTGTTGACAACATTTACTTACACAGTACAGACCATTTGTGTTTACAAATGTTAGTACTTCATAGAAACGCAACAAACAATCCTGACAACACGTATAGTGTTTATGGAATAAGACAACAATTGGACTACTGTGCTGGAATGGTGAAATTCACTATAAACTCACAGGAAGATCCACAAGAATTTCTAATGTACTTACTACAAGTACTGGAAAACCAAAACATGCCTATAAATGAAATGTTCCAGATTTCATAGATGTGGAAACATACATGCACTCTCTGCAACAATGTGAACAAATCCCCAATGTGTGCTTCGTGTATGTATCAATACCTAATTGTAAATCCGTTCCATTTTAGCAACTTGTAGAAAATACAAACCTTGGTAGATTATGTACTGCCTGCAATTCGGATAATCATCACACCTTACTAATACAAACACATAGTAAATACGTAATACTAATGCTTCTACGTTACAATGCAGCTGGTACCAAAAACAACTGCAAGCTGACTGGATTCACACATGGTCAAGTATCACTTGGTAAGAAAACCTTCACAACAATAGGTATAATCTACCACACAGGAGCCCCAACCAATGCAGGTCACTTTACTTCATATATAAAAAAAAATGTGGATGGTTCGAATGTAATATTAGTACCATTACTTTAAAGCAGAGATTACCTGCAAATCTTACAAACGCTTATTTAATCTTCTTAAAACCAAAATCTATTAACTAACCTTTACTTAAACAGTAACAAAACTTCTATTAAAAAACTATAAACTGTTAAAATATGCTAACAGCTATCTAACTGCCCCAAGATTCTAGAACAACTAAACAGATAAATGAATACCACTAAATTATATCATAAAATAGACAGTTAGAATACGCCAACTGGTATCTAACTGCCCCAAGATTTTAAAATATCCAAACAGATAAATCAATACCACTTCATTATAAAAAAAGAAATAGACAGTTAGAATATGCCAACAGGTATCTAACTGCCCCAAGATTCTACAACAACTAAACAGATAAATGAATACCACTAAATTATTTAAAAAATCAAACAGTTACAATACGCCAACTGGTATCTAACTGCCCCAAGATTTTCAATAACCATACAGATAAATCAATACCACTACATTATAACAAAAGATAGACAGTTAGAATATGCCAATTGGTATCTAACTGCCCCAAGATTTTACAATATCCAAACAGATAAATCAATACCACTTCTTTATAATAAAAAATAGACAGTTACAATATGTCATCAGATATCTAACTGCTCCAAAAATCTGCAACAAGCCAACATATAGAACATTAGCCAGAAATAACAAGTGAACACTGAAAACAAACAAACAAATAGACTGTAGCATAACAAAAAAAGGTTTTTTTTAATCCAACATGGATTTTCTTTTCCCACAGACCCAATGATTTCAATGATTTTAGCAACAAACACAGAAACTAAGCAAACTGCACAGTACACTGGTTTGTAATCTACTAAATATGAGGGTAAAAAAAAAATGTTGATTATTCCATGTTATACGTCGTTACAAAATACCAATATTAACATGATCTTTTCTTTTATCACAGAAATTAACAAGGAATACATGTACTCCAGTTACTAAACCAAACAGTAAGTATATTATAATAAGTATAACCATCGCAGCAAACCACACCCACAGTGACTTATAACTTCAGTTTTTATAAATTTGGTCTTGATCATGCACCCAAGACTCTAGGCCCTGGCCACAACCACTGCAGCATACCACACCCATAATAGCTTATAACTTCGCTGCTTATAAATTTGATCTTGTCCATGCACCCAAGACTGGATAAGCCACTATGGGTGTGCTATGCTGCGGTGTTTGTGGCCAGGACATAGAGTCTTGGGTGCATGGCCATACGGCCATGCTCCAAAGACTCTATGCCTTGGCCACAACCACCACAGCATAGCACACCCATAGAGTCAAACATTTTAACTATGCTATATGGGCACTTTTAATGTCCGCAAACATGACAAGTGTTTTTAGAACAGTTTCAACGTGCCTGCGAACAGTACGGACAGGCATAGCGTCCTCAGGACACACCCATTTCATTTATTTATGAACATCCCAGGACACTTGATGTGTTCTTAGAACAGTTCCAACTTACCTACGAACAGTACGGACAGGTATAGCGTCCTCAACACCCCCATTTTGTTTATTTACGTACATCCCAGGACACATGTTCTTAGAACAATTTCAATTTGCCTACGAACAATACGGACAGCGTCCTCTGGACACCCCCATTTCATTTTTTTACAAACATTTCAGGACATCGTTTGTATTCTTAGAACAGTTTCAACTTGCCTGCGAACAATACGGACAGTCATAGCATCCTCAGGACACACCCATTTCGTTTATTTACGAACATTTCAGGACACTGCGTGTGTTCTTAGAACAGTTTCAGCTTTCTTGCGAACAATTCGGACAGTTCTAGCATCCTCAGAACACCCCCATTTTGTTTATTTACAAACAGCCCAGTACACTTCATGTGTTCTTAGAACAGTTTCAACTTGCCTACGAACCATACGGACAGGCTTAGTGTCCTCAGGACACCCCATTTCCTTTATTTATGAACATTTCAGGACACCCGTATTGTCTGCGGCCAGAACGAACACAACAGGGGTGCCTGCCACCTAAATAAATACAACATTTAACCCATCTCTTACTCCCCCACCCTCCTCAAACAGTCTTACACACCAAAACACTTTACTAAATAGTATTTTTCCACCAAGTTTCACTGCGCTGTCCGCGGACGTCCGCAAATCCAAGATGGCGGGCTTTTCCAAAAATCTGACGCACTTCACGCTCTTCACTGTCCAATCAGTGAACACGTTGCATATCTGTGGACATGACACATGTGTTCTTACACTCTTCTTGTACAGTTGCAGTACCCACCTCCGTCCTGAAAGCCACTGGCGTGTCAACTTGAAAATACAATCTAGAATACACCTACTCTCAACAACCAACAAAGTAAGTACAATACCATTGTAGTGTTTTACATCTTACTGAGAGAGTGCAGTGCTCTTGTATTGTAAGAAACACAATTCCATCAACCCACTGATATTTGCTTAATTCTTACTTATTATACATCTACAGTTCCTCATTTTACAGTATCATCTCTCCACCATTATAATAACCCCGATATAGCAATATAACATTCCCAACCTAAAGTTACAGCCATTACACAATCACACATCTCTATTTATATGCCTACCCTCATATTCAACCACTCATGCACAGTGTACACATATACATTTCAAAATCTGCACACCCACACTTTCCTTTTTTCTCCAACAGTGACCACATAATGCCTACCAAACAGCAACTCCATAGAAAACAAGGCTTAAATAGATCAGATCAACCTAAAAGCATAGAAAGTAGCCATCCACTTCTAGCAGAATTTGTACAGAAAGTTCAAAGAGAACAGCTAATACACTCACTACTGAAAATGAAAGCACCTACCAGTAAGGAAACTGTAATCCCTCTGTCAAAATGTAGAAATGAAATGAAAAAAATATACTAAAAAGAGTGCAACTCTCACTACTGCTAACAGAGCATGTACAAATGGTAATGTCACCACTAGGAAGCATGCAAAAAAATTAATTTTACAAAAAAAGTTTCCACCACAGAGTCCTTCAGAACCTTATAAATAGAGGGGAGCAATCACTCCCAACCCTTAAAAGTTACAGCAGAAAGTGATCCTGCAAGCTCTTTTAGATGCTCCTCAAATGGAAATTATTTATATTAATTTTATACAGAAAGAAAACACTAACAAAATTAATTTGTAAACTACAACCACTACTTTGAAACAAATGCAATAGCAGCATAGATACCTTTGGCAACATCTGTCCAATATTTTAGATTACTATAAAATTCACCCACTGCACTCCAAAGACACAATAGACGATGCACTAGAAACATTTCACATGAGGCAAGCCAAGGGATCGCCAATCAGTAAATGGGAAAAAAGTGTAGAAGCACAAACCTTTCCTCTACTCTTCCCAACTGGAAAAGGTGGAAGATACAATGAAAGATGCACACAAATAACATCATCAGAATACCACTCTTTACAAATGTATTCTGAAGACCCTAGATTTAGACAAAATGTGGAATACATTCCACCTCCTCTTTGAAAGTGAACTAGCAACGCGTTGTTATGGAGTTGCACACACATTAAAAACAGGTTCCCATTTTCAAAACATGTCTGCTACACAGCTACTTCAAAAGGTGCAAGACAAAGATTACATTTTACAGTGAAGTATTACAAATTTCTTGGCAAACCTGCGTGGTAGGAAAGAGCACTGGTTCCCACGGCACGCAGATGTACGGTGTATGCTACGCAACCTTGGCCCACCCACATGGTTTGTCACTTTACGTTGTGCAGAGTATGCATGGGAAGACTTTCACACTTTCCTATGCATAGCAAACAAAAAAACAAAACAGGTATAGACATGAAAACACCGGGAGAACTCTGCTTGCTTGATCCTGTGAATGTATCATGGTACTTCCATCATCGCTTCATTGCCATGTTGCACGCTATTTGCAATAAAGCACTTCCTCCCCTCGGAGAAGTGGAACACTTCTTTTGGAGAAAAGAATATCAAGCCAGAGGAGCACCACACATCCACATACCTTTGGATATGTCACTTGTGAAATCCCTTCATAAAGTACACATAGTGACCTACATGCACAAATTTAGCAGTTTCAAAGACACAAGCGTGGCATGTATTGGTGTTGCAAATATAAAAACAAAGGCAAATAATACACCAAATGCTGCTTTGGTTTCACTAGACCAGTTTCAGCAACAGGGCAAGTAAACAGCTTCAATTCCTCGCTTAGACACAGTGTGAAAGGGAAATCTGCTGAGAACACATACTGCATAAAAAGAACCGAAGCATCAAAGTACATCAATATTTACAATGCAATAATTGCATTCCTATGGAATTGCAGACAATTCCACTGCAGTAGCATGATGTGTCACAGTCTACTTAACCAAATCAGAGAAAACATAACTCAAAGGTCTCTGGTATGACATATCATCTGACAAAACACTGTCACAAAAATTGCACAGCTTTGGCATAAAAATGCTGTCCCATAGAGAATGTGGCTGCTACGAAGCTGCAGACCGTTTAACCAGCAGCACCTTATATCGGAAATCTGAAAACATAGTGTGGCTAATCCTTGGTTCTGCTGCATCCAGAAAAGGAGTTCTGAAATCATACGAAGACATAGAAACAATAGCCAAAAACGATCCCAACAGCCAGGACATTTTGAAAAACAACTTATTGCACACATACTACCCAACCAGGAGTATTACTTTAGAAACCATGTGCCACATAGCCCAAAACCTATCATACAAAAATAACATCAAACCAGATGAGAAAAAAGGTAGATACAGAGTCGAAAGTTGTGAAGGCAGCCTGGTGAAACTTACCAAATGCAGCCTGATTAATCATCTGAAGTTGTCATTAAAAACTCCTCAACACAAAGAACTGTACTATATGGCTCTACTGCAACTTTTCAAACCATGGAGAAAAGAAGAAGATGTACTAGACACCCATGCCTCCTATGAAGATGCTTTCAATGCAAGTGAAAGTATCATAACAGATATAAACTTTACATGGTACAAAACCATATTGGACAATGAACACCAACAAGAAGAAGAACTTCAAGCACAACTAAAAGTAATCACTCTTGAGAGCAGTGAACCTTCTTTGACAGGAAGCCAAGAACAACTTGGACAGCCACTCATAGCAAATCAGGCAGAATTAGCCATGACAGAAGTAGAGAACACCATGTGTCAGTATGAGGAAACTGCAGAAGACTTTGCTCTACTAAAATCACAACTAATCAATGAGCAGCATACCGTTATTCTAGAAGTAACTAAAGAAATTGAACATGGTATACAGCATGAAACTAAAACGTGTAGCTTTGAACACTACAAACCTGTACTTCTATATGTAAGTGGTGAAGCTGGTTCAGGCAAAATATTCTTAATACAAATTATCAGTAAGTTCCTCCAACAATTAACAAACAACAACCTTTCAGCTGTTGTAACCGCCCCCAAAGTATGAGCTGCCTACAACATAGGTGGTATACCTTTACACCAATTGCTACTCCTTCCAGTAGAACACCAAAACAACCTAGACTACGACAAACTTTCAGTGGAAGCTGCTATGGAGGTATGCAGAGTTTTTAAACAAATGAAAATGCTTCTAATAGATGAGCTGAGCATGGTTTCCAAACTAATATTAGCTTTGATTCACCTTAGATTGCAAGAGGTCATCAAAACAGACTACGAACAACTCTTTGGAGGGAAACATGTCATTGTTTTCGGACATCTCCTTTAATTAACACCAGTGAAAGGTGAACCTATCTTTAAAACCTTAGGACACAAACTGTGCCGTAAAACTCTTGGAAGCATTGGGAATGTAAATCTCAGGCAACATTAACAATGCAGATAAGTAACTGAAAACATGCATCAGTCTGCAGACCTCACCTCTGCCAACATTTAGGAAAACATTCGGATTTGTGTACTATCGAAGAAAGCGCAGTCTACCCTAAATACCATTTTTACAAAGGTAGCGGGCGCCCCTCTCTCGCAAGAACAGACATGATAACCTGTTCAGTGGTTATTAACCACTTGAGAGTTCGCAGCCACTGCTTTTACTCACTGTGCCTTTCACAGATGGGAAATATCCATTTGCATATCAGTCTTTGTCCTGCCCAGGGGCAGTCCAGCACCGAAATACAATGGCAATTCCAATCTGAACGAGAGTACCACCAGCAACCCCATACACGTGTTTCACCCTTGTTGGGGATCATCAGTGAGGTGAAGCTGATGCCTCTCTAAGCACAGTGAGAGGGAGACCACGTCTGGTTGCCCCCAGGAGACCTAGGGTTACCAATCCCAGGTTCCTTAACAAATAGTTTTACAAAGGTAGCGGGCGCCCCTCTCTCGCAAGAACAGACATGATAACCTGTTCAGTGGTTATTAACCACTTGAGAGTTCGCAGCCACTGCTTTTACTCACTGTGCCTTTCACAGATGGGAAATATCCATTTGCATATCAGTCTTTGTCCTGCCCAGGGGCAGTCCAGCACCGTAATACAATGGCAATTCCAATCTGAACGAGAGTACCACCAGCAACCCCATACACGTGTTTCACCCTTGTTGGGGATCATCAGTGAGGTGAAGCTGATGCCTCTCTAAGCACAGTGAGAGGGAGACCACGTCTGGTTGCCCCCAGGAGACCTAGGGTTACCAATCCCAGGTTCCTTAACAAATAGTTTTACAAAGGTAGCGGGCGCCCCTCTCTCGCAAGAACAGACATGATAACCTGTTCAGTGGTTATTAACCACTTGAGAGTTCGCAGCCACTGCTTTTACTCACTGTGCCTTTCACAGATGGGAAATATCCATTTGCATATCAGTCTTTGTCCTGCCCAGGGGCAGTCCAGCACCGAAATACAATGGCAATTCCAATCTGAACGAGAGTACCACCAGCAACCCCATACACGTGTTTCACCCTTGTTGGGGATCATCAGTGAGGTGAAGCTGATGCCTCTCTAAGCACAGTGAGAGGGAGACCACGTCTGGTTGCCCCCAGGAGACCTAGGGTTACCAATCCCAGGTTCCTTAACAAATAGTTTTACAAAGGTAGCGGGCGCCCCTCTCTCGCAAGAACAGACATGATAACCTGTTCAGTGGTTATTAACCACTTGAGAGTTCGCAGCCACTGCTTTTACTCACTGTGCCTTTCACAGATGGGAAATATCCATTTGCATATCAGTCTTTGTCCTGCCCAGGGGCAGTCCAGCACCGAAATACAATGGCAATTCCAATCTGAACGAGAGTACCACCAGCAACCCCATACACGTGTTTCACCCTTGTTGGGGATCATCAGTGAGGTGAAGCTGATGCCTCTCTAAGCACAGTGAGAGGGAGACCACGTCTGGTTGCCCCCAGGAGACCTAGGGTTACCAATCCCAGGTTCCTTAACAAATAGTTTTACAAAGGTAGCGGGCGCCCCTCTCTCGCAAGAACAGACATGATAACCTGTTCAGTGGTTATTAACCACTTGAGAGTTCGCAGCCACTGCTTTTACTCACTGTGCCTTTCACAGATGGGAAATATCCATTTGCATATCAGTCTTTGTCCTGCCCAGGGGCAGTCCAGCACCGAAATACAATGGCAATTCCAATCTGAACGAGAGTACCACCAGCAACCCCATACACGTGTTTCACCCTTGTTGGGGATCATCAGTGAGGTGAAGCTGATGCCTCTCTAAGCACAGTGAGAGGGAGACCACGTCTGGTTGCCCCCAGGAGACCTAGGGTTACCAATCCCAGGTTCCTTAACAAATAGTTTTACAAAGGAAGCGGGCGCCCCTCTCTCGCAAGAACAGACATGATAACCTGTTCAGTGGTTATTAACCACTTGAGAGTTCGCAGCCACTGCTTTTACTCACTGTGCCTTTCACAGATGGGAAATATCCATTTGCATATCAGTCTTTGTCCTGCCCAGGGGCAGTCCAGCACCGAAATACAATGGCAATTCCAATCTGAACGAGAGTACCACCAGCAACCCCATACACGTGTTTCACCCTTGTTGGGGATCATCAGTGAGGTGAAGCTGATGCCTCTCTAAGCACAGTGAGAGGGAGACCACGTCTGGTTGCCCCCAGGAGACCTAGGGTTACCAATCCCAGGTTCCTTAACAAATAGTTTTACAAAGGTAGCGGGCGCCCCTCTCTCGCAAGAACAGACATGATAACCTGTTCAGTGGTTATTAACCACTTGAGAGTTCGCAGCCACTGCTTTTACTCACTGTGCCTTTCACAGATGGGAAATATTCATTTGCATATCAGTCTTTGTCCTGCCCAGGGGCAGTCCAGCACCGAAATACAATGGCAATTCCAATCTGAACGAGAGTACCACCAGCAACCCCATACACGTGTTTCACCCTTGTTGGGGATCATCAGGTAGCGGGCGCCCCTCTCTGAAGGTTATCAGGCCTTGTTCTGTCGAGAGAGGGGCGCCTGCTACCTTTACAAACTACCCTAAATACCAGATGCATCCATGAGCTACACGGCCATAACACATGTGCTACTGATGTCATGGAACAATTAGCACATACAAATGTCAACTGTATGTCCTTAATGCCAACTCTAGCAAGCTCTGCACAATTCAATGAAACAATGCTGAAAAAATAAATGCAAACACTGGTGTAAATACTCCGCAGAGTACACTGTTTGACAATACTTATGTGTCAACAAGCCATAGCACGACTAAATACCATAGGAACTCCAACACAGCTGGTTTGGACAAGATTTGAACATTATTTGTAAACTGTAGAGTCATGCTAAAGCGTAACCTTGACGTAGAGCAAGGTTTAGTTAATGGAGCACTTGGTACAGTTGTTGGCTTCCAGGCATACCCACGTGACAACAGCATTCAGTTTGTCAACATCCATTCTGACAAACTTTCAGAAGTTAAAAGGATAGGACGCACACAGTTAGATTCCTTCTTTTCAAAGACATGTATGTACGCAGTGAACAGTTTTCTCTGTCGCTAGCATACGCAGTGACTATTCATAAACCGCAAGGTTTAACCTTAGATCAGGCATTAATTGATATTGGCAGCAAAGACTTTAAAGAAGGCATGAGTTACGTAGCACTGTCACGCCTACGTACACTTGAAGGACTATATCTAGTTAATTTTGATGGAAGTGCAGTCAGTGCTGACATTCCTTGCATCATAGAGTACAATAGACTACAATAGGTTGTGTGCACTCTACACACCCCATCTCAAAATGTACCCTGTTCCTCAAAAACACAAAGGTTTTAAAAGAAAACTCATACAACCAAAAGTTCTAAATGATCTCCCAACAGTACCACCAAAGAAATTGAAATCAGCTCATACTGCATAAAGTACCAAAAACACAGAAAAAGGGACTGAAAAGGACAACATATACCCAACTCCAAACACAAAGAGAAGCCTGGTCCATTCACATTTTCCAATACAACCGGTGTAAATTGCTATGCAAATGTAGCAATCAATGTTCTATTCCAAATGCCGATTAACAGGGGGGGTCCTGGGAGTCCCTCTGCCAGACATTAGTCCTGGTTATGAGAGACTTACCCAGAGTCTTTAGCTCACTATCTTTCACAAAGAAGAAATATCCCAGACATATCAGTCTTTGTCCTGCCCTGGGGCAGTCCAGCACCGAAATGCTAGGCAATTCTCCACTGAACAAGAGTACCAACAGAAACCACAGACACGTGTTTCGGTCTGGTTGGACCTCATCAGTAGGGTGGATCTGTGCCTCTCTAAGAATAGTGAGCAAGGGGTCCACGTCTGGATTCCCCTAGTAACTTAGGGTGAGACCCAAAGTTACTTAAATATGCAGATTAACAGGGGGGGTCCTGGGAGTCCCTCTGCCAGACATTAGTCCTGGTTATGAGAGACTTACCCAGAGTCTTAAGCTCACTATCTTTCACAAAGAAGAAATATCCCAGACATATCAGTCTTTGTCCTGCCCTGGGGCAGTCCAGCACCGAAATGCTAGGCAATTCTCCTCTGAACAAGAGTACCAACAGAAACCCCAGACACGTGTTTCAGTCTGGTTGGACCTCATCAGTAGGGTGGATCTGTGCCTCTCTAAGAATAGTGAGCAAGGGGTCCACGTCTGGATTCCCCTAGTAACTTAGGGTGAGACCCAAAGTTACTTAAATATGCAGATTAACAGGGGGGGTCCTGGGAGTCCCTCTGCCAGACATTAGTCCTGGTTATGAGAGACTTACCCAGAGTCTTTAGCTCACTATCTTTCACAAAGAAGAAATATCCCAGACATATCAGTTTTTGTCCTGCCCTGGGGCAGTCCAGCACCGAAATGCTAGGCAATTCTCCTCTGAACAAGAGTACCAACAGAAACCCCAGACAGGTGTTTCGGTCTGGTTGGACCTCATCAGTAGGGTAGATCTCTGCCTCTCTAAGAATAGTGAGCAAGGGGTCCACGTCTGGATTCCCCTAGTAACTTAGGGTGAGACCCAAAGTTACTTAAATATGCAGATTAACAGGGGGGGTCCTGGGAGTCCCTCTGCCAGACATTAGTCCTGGTTATGAGAGACTTACCCAGAATCTTTAGCTCACTATCTTTCACAAAGAAGAAATATCCCAGACATATCAGTCTTTGTCCTGCCCTGGGGCAGTCCAGCACCGAAATGCTAGGCAATTCTCCTCTGAACAAGAGTACCAACAGAAACCCCAGACACGTGTTTCGGTCTGGTTGGACCTCATCAGTAGGGTGGATCTGTGCCTCTCTAAGAATAGTGAGCAAGGGGTCCACGTCTGGATTCCCCTAGTAACTTAGGGTGAGACCCAAAGTTACTTAAATATGCCGATTAACAGGGGGGGGTCCTGGGAGTCCCTCTGCCAGACATTAGTCCTGGTTATGAGAGACTTACCCAGAGTCTTTAGCTCACTATCTTTCACAAAGAAGAAATATCCCAGACATATCAGTCTTTGTCCTGCCCTGCATAAAAAGAACCGAAGCATCAAAGTACATCAATATTTACAATGCAATAATTGCATTCCTATGGAATTGCAGACAATTCCACTGCAGTAGCATGATGTGTCACAGTCTACTTAACCAAATCAGAGAAAACATAACTCAAAGGTCTCTGGTATGACATATCATCTGACAAAACACTGTCACAAAAATTGCACAGCTTTGGCATAAAAATGCTGTCCCATAGAGAATGTGGCTGCTACGAAGCTGCAGACCGTTTAACCAGCAGCACCTTATATCGGAAATCTGAAAACATAGTGTGGCTAATCCTTGGTTCTGCTGCATCCAGAAAAGGAGTTCTGAAATCATACGAAGACATAGAAACAATAGCCAAAAACGATCCCAACAGCCAGGACATTTTGAAAAACAACTTATTGGACACATACTACCCAACCAGGAGTATTACTTTAGAAACCATGTGCCACATAGCCCAAAACCTATCATACAAAAATAACATCAAACCAGATGAGAAAAAAGGTAGATACAGAGTCGAAAGTTGTGAAGGCAGCCTGGTGAAACTTACCAAATGCAGCCTGATTAATCATCTGAAGTTGTCATTAAAAACTCCTCAACACAAAGAACTGTACTACATGGCTCTACTGCAACTTTTCAAACCATGGAGAAAAGAAGAAGATGTACTAGACACCCATGCCTCCTATGAAGATGCTTTCAATGCAAGTGAAAGTATCATAACAGATATAAACTTTACATGGTACAAAACCATATTGGACAATGAACACCAACAAGAAGAAGAACTTCAAGCACAACTAAAAGTAATCACTCTTGAGAGCAGTGAACCTTCTTTGACAGGAAGCCAAGAACAACTTGGACAGCCACTCATAGCAAATCAGGCAGAATTAGCCATGACAGAAGTAGAGAACACCATGTGTCAGTATGAGGAAACTGCAGAAGACTTTGCTCTACTAAAATCACAACTAATCAATGAGCAGCATACCGTTATTCTAGAAGTAACTAAAGAAATTGAACATGGTATACAGCATGAAACTAAAACGTGTAGCTTTGAACACTACAAACCTGTACTTCTATATGTAAGTGGTGAAGCTGGTTCAGGCAAAATATTCTTAATACAAATTATCAGTAAGTTCCTCCAACAATTAACAAACAACAACCTTTCAGCTGTTGTAACCGCCCCCAAAGTATGAGCTGCCTACAACATAGGTGGTATACCTTTACACCAATTGCTACTCCTTCCAGTAGAACACCAAAACAACCTAGACTACGACAAACTTTCAGTGGAAGCTGCTATGGAGGTATGCAGAGTTTTTAAACAAATGAAAATGCTTCTAATAGATGAGCTGAGCATGGTTTCCAAACTAATATTAGCTTTGATTCACCTTAGATTGCAAGAGGTCATCAAAACAGACTACGAACAACTCTTTGGAGGGAAACATGTCATTGTTTTCGGACATCTCCTTTAATTAACACCAGTGAAAGGTGAACCTATCTTTAAAACCTTAGGACACAAACTGTGCCGTAAAACTCTTGGAAGCATTGGGAATGTAAATCTCAGGCAACATTAACAATGCAGATAAGTAACTGAAAACATGCATCAGTCTGCAGACCTCACCTCTGCCAACATTTAGGAAAACATTCGGATTTGTGTACTATCGAAGAAAGCGCAGTCTACCCTAAATACCATTTTTACAAAGGTAGCGGGCGCCCCTCTCTCGCAAGAACAGACATGATAACCTGTTCAGTGGTTATTAACCACTTGAGAGTTCGCAGCCACTGCTTTTACTCACTGTGCCTTTCACAGATGGGAAATATCCATTTGCATATCAGTCTTTGTCCTGCCCAGGGGCAGTCCAGCACCGAAATACAATGGCAATTCCAATCTGAACGAGAGTACCACCAGCAACCCCATACACGTGTTTCACCCTTGTTGGGGATCATCAGTGAGGTGAAGCTGATGCCTCTCTAAGCACAGTGAGAGGGAGACCACGTCTGGTTGCCCCCAGGAGACCTAGGGTTACCAATCCCAGGTTCCTTAACAAATAGTTTTACAAAGGTAGCGGGCGCCCCTCTCTCGCAAGAACAGACATGATAACCTGTTCAGTGGTTATTAACCACTTGAGAGTTCGCAGCCACTGCTTTTACTCACTGTGCCTTTCACAGATGGGAAATATCCATTTGCATATCAGTCTTTGTCCTGCCCAGGGGCAGTCCAGCACCGAAATACAATGGCAATTCCAATCTGAACGAGAGTACCACCAGCAACCCCATACACGTGTTTCACCCTTGTTGGGGATCATCAGTGAGGTGAAGCTGATGCCTCTCTAAGCACAGTGAGAGGGAGACCACGTCTGGTTGCCCCCAGGAGACCTAGGGTTACCAATCCCAGGTTCCTTAACAAATAGTTTTACAAAGGTAGCGGGCGCCCCTCTCTCGCAAGAACAGACATGATAACCTGTTCAGTGGTTATTAACCACTTGAGAGTTCGCAGCCACTGCTTTTACTCACTGTGCCTTTCACAGATGGGAAATATCCATTTGCATATCAGTCTTTGTCCTGCCCAGGGGCAGTCCAGCACCGAAATACAATGGCAATTCCAATCTGAACGAGAGTACCACCAGCAACCCCATACACGTGTTTCACCCTTGTTGGGGATCATCAGTGAGGTGAAGCTGATGCCTCTCTAAGCACAGTGAGAGGGAGACCACGTCTGGTTGCCCCCAGGAGACCTAGGGTTACCAATCCCAGGTTCCTTAACAAATAGTTTTACAAAGGTAGCGGGCGCCCCTCTCTCGCAAGAACAGACATGATAACCTGTTCAGTGGTTATTAACCACTTGAGAGTTCGCAGCCACTGCTTTTACTCACTGTGCCTTTCACAGATGGGAAATATCCATTTGCATATCAGTCTTTGTCCTGCCCAGGGGCAGTCCAGCACCGAAATACAATGGCAATTCCAATCTGAACGAGAGTACCACCAGCAACCCCATACACGTGTTTCACCCTTGTTGGGGATCATCAGTGAGGTGAAGCTGATGCCTCTCTAAGCACAGTGAGAGGGAGACCACGTCTGGTTGCCCCCAGGAGACCTAGGGTTACCAATCCCAGGTTCCTTAACAAATAGTTTTACAAAGGTAGCGGGCGCCCCTCTCTCGCAAGAACAGACATGATAACCTGTTCAGTGGTTATTAACCACTTGAGAGTTCACAGCCACTGCTTTTACTCACTGTGCCTTTCACAGATGGGAAATATCCATTTGCATATCAGTCTTTGTCCTGCCCAGGGGCAGTCCAGCACCGAAATACAATGGCAATTCCAATCTGAACGAGAGTACCACCAGCAACCCCATACACGTGTTTCACCCTTGTTGGGGATCATCAGTGAGGTGAAGCTGATGCCTCTCTAAGCACAGTGAGAGGGAGACCACGTCTGGTTGCCCCCAGGAGACCTAGGGTTACCAATCCCAGGTTCCTTAACAAATAGTTTTATAAAGGAAGTGGGCGCCCCTCTCTCGCAAGAACAGACATGATAACCTGTTCAGTGGTTATTAACCACTTGAGAGTTCGCAGCCACTGCTTTTACTCACTGTGCCTTTCACAGATGGGAAATATCCATTTGCATATCAGTCTTTGTCCTGCCCAGGGGCAGTCCAGCACCGAAATACAATGGCAATTCCAATCTGAACGAGAGTACCACCAGCAACCCCATACACGTGTTTCACCCTTGTTGGGGATCATCAGTGAGGTGAAGCTGATGCCTCTCTAAGCACAGTGAGAGGGAGACCACGTCTGGTTGCCCCCAGGAGACCTAGGGTTACCAATCCCAGGTTCCTTAACAAATAGTTTTACAAAGGTAGCGGGCGCCCCTCTCTCGCAAGAACAGACATGATAACCTGTTCAGTGGTTATTAACCACTTGAGAGTTCGCAGCCACTGCTTTTACTCACTGTGCCTTTCACAGATGGGAAATATTCATTTGCATATCAGTCTTTGTCCTGCCCAGGGGCAGTCCAGCACCGAAATACAATGGCAATTCCAATCTGAACGAGAGTACCACCAGCAACCCCATACACGTGTTTCACCCTTGTTGGGGATCATCAGGTAGCGGGCGCCCCTCTCTGAAGGTTATCAGGCCTTGTTCTGTCGAGAGAGGGGCGCCTGCTACCTTTACAAACTACCCTAAATACCAGATGCATCCATGAGCTACACGGCCATAACACATGTGCTACTGATGTCATGGAACAATTAGCACATACAAATGTCAACTGTATGTCCTTAATGCCAACTCTAGCAAGCTCTGCACAATTCAATGAAACAATGCTGAAAAAATAAATGCAAACACTGGTGTAAATACTCCGCAGAGTACACTGTTTGACAATACTTATGTGTCAACAAGCCATAGCACGACTAAATACCATAGGAACTCCAACACAGCTGGTTTGGACAAGATTTGAACATTATTTGTAAACTGTAGAGTCATGCTAAAGCGTAACCTTGACGTAGAGCAAGGTTTAGTTAATGGAGCACTTGGTACAGTTGTTGGCTTCCAGGCATACCCACGTGACAACAGCATTCAGTTTGTCAACATCCATTCTGACAAACTTTCAGAAGTTAAAAGGATAGGACGCACACAGTTAGATTCCTTCTTTTCAAAGACATGTATGTACGCAGTGAACAGTTTTCTCTGTCGCTAGCATACGCAGTGACTATTCATAAACCGCAAGGTTTAACCTTAGATCAGGCATTAATTGATATTGGCAGCAAAGACTTTAAAGAAGGCATGAGTTACGTAGCACTGTCACGCCTACGTACACTTGAAGGACTATATCTAGTTAATTTTGATGGAAGTGCAGTCAGTGCTGACATTCCTTGCATCATAGAGTACAATAGACTACAATAGGTTGTGTGCACTCTACACACCCCATCTCAAAATGTACCCTGTTCCTCAAAAACACAAAGGTTTTAAAAGAAAACTCATACAACCAAAAGTTCTAAATGATCTCCCAACAGTACCACCAAAGAAATTGAAATCAGCTCATACTGCATAAAGTACCAAAAACACAGAAAAAGGGACTGAAAAGGACAACATATACCCAACTCCAAACACAAAGAGAAGCCCGGTCCATTCACATTTTCCAATACAACCGGTGTAAATTGCTATGCAAATGTAGCAATCAATGTTCTATTCCAAATGCCGATTAACAGGGGGGGTCCTGGGAGTCCCTCTGCCAGACATTAGTCCTGGTTATGAGAGACTTACCCAGAGTCTTTAGTTCACTATCTTTCACAAAGAAGAAATATCCCAGACATATCAGTCTTTGTCCTGCCCTGGGGCAGTCCAGCACCGAAATGCTAGGCAATTCTCCACTGAACAAGAGTACCAACAGAAACCACAGACACGTGTTTCGGTCTGGTTGGACCTCATCAGTAGGGTGGATCTGTGCTTCTCTAAGAATAGTGAGCAAGGGGTCCACGTCTGGATTCCCCTAGTAACTTAGGGTGAGACCCAAAGTTACTTAAATATGCAGATTAACAGGGGGGGTCCTGGGAGTCCCTCTGCCAGACATTAGTCCTGGTTATGAGAGACTTACCCAGAGTCTTAAGCTCACTATCTTTCACAAAGAAGAAATATCCCAGACATATCAGTCTTTGTCCTGCCCTGGGGCAGTCCAGCACCGAAATGCTAGGCAATTCTCCTCTGAACAAGAGTACCAACAGAAACCCCAGACACGTGTTTCGGTCTGGTTGGACCTCATCAGTAGGGTGGATCTGTGCCTCTCTAAGAATAGTGAGCAAGGGGTCCACGTCTGGATTCCCCTAGTAACTTAGAGTGAGACCCAAAGTTACTTAAATATGCAGATTAACAGGGGGGGTCCTGGGAATCCCTCTGCCAGACATTAGTCCTGGTTATGAGAGACTTACCCAGAGTCTTTAGCTCACTATCTTTCACAAAGAAGAAATATCCCAGACATATCAGTCTTTGTCCTGCCCTGGGGCAGTCCAGCACCGAAATGCTAGGCAATTCTCCTCTGAACAAGAGTACCAACAGAAACCCCAGACACGTGTTTCAGTCTGGTTGGACCTCATCAGTAGGGTGGATCTGTGCCTCTCTAAGAATAGTGAGCAAGGGGTCCACGTCTGGATTCCCCTAGTAACTTAGAGTGAGACCCAAAGTTACTTAAATATGCAGATTAACAGGGGGGGTCCTGGGAGTCCCTCTGCCAGACATTAGTCCTGGTTATGAGAGACATACCCAGAGTCTTTAGCTCACTATCTTTCACAAAGAAGAAATATCCCAGACATATCAGTCTTTGTCCTGCCCTGGGGCAGTCCAGCACCGAAATGCTAGGCAATTCTCCTCTGAACAAGAGTACCAACAGAAACCCCAGACACGTGTTTCAGTCTGGTTGGACCTCATCAGTAGGGTGGATCTGTGCCTCTCTAAGAATAGTGAGCAAGGGGTCCACGTCTGGATTCCCCTAGTAACTTAGGGTGAGACCCAAAGTTACTTAAATATGCAGATTAACAGGGGGGGTCCTGGGAGTCCCTCTGCCAGACATTAGTCCTGGTTATGAGAGACTTACCCAGAGTCTTTAGCTCACTATCTTTCACAAAGAAGAAATATCCCAGACATATCAGTTTTTGTCCTGCCCTGGGGCAGTCCAGCACCGAAATGCTAGGCAATTCTCCTCTGAACAAGAGTACCAACAGAAACCCCAGACAGGTGTTTCGGTCTGGTTGGACCTCATCAGTAGGGTAGATCTCTGCCTCTCTAAGAATAGTGAGCAAGGGGTCCACGTCTGGATTCCCCTAGTAACTTAGGGTGAGACCCAAAGTTACTTAAATATGCAGATTAACAGGGGGGGTCCTGGGAGTCCCTCTGCCAGACATTAGTCCTGGTTATGAGAGACTTACCCAGAATCTTTAGCTCACTATCTTTCACAAAGAAGAAATATCCCAGACATATCAGTCTTTGTCCTGCCCTGGGGCAGTCCAGCACCGAAATGCTAGGCAATTCTCCTCTGAACAAGAGTACCAACAGAAACCCCAGACACGTGTTTCGGTCTGGTTGGACCTCATCAGTAGGGTGGATCTGTGCCTCTCTAAGAATAGTGAGCAAGGGGTCCACGTCTGGATTCCCCTAGTAACTTAGGGTGAGACCCAAAGTTACTTAAATATGCAGATTAACAGGGGGGGGTCCTGGGAGTCCCTCTGCCAGACATTAGTCCTGGTTATGAGAGACTTACCCAGAGTCTTTAGCTCACTATCTTTCACAAAGAAGAAATATCCCAGACATATCAGTCTTTGTCCTGCCCTGGGGCAGTCCAGCACCGAAATGCTAGGCAATTCTCCTCTGAACAAGAGTACCAACAGAAACCCCAGACACGTGTTTCAGTCTGGTTGGACCTCATCAGTAGGGCGGATCTGTGCCTCTCTAAGAATAGTGAGCAAGGGGTCCACGTCTGGATTCCCCTAGTAACTTAGGGTGAGACCCAAAGTTACTTAAATATGCAGATTAACAGGGGGGGTCCTGGGAGTCCCTCTGCCAGACATTAGTCCTGGTTATGAGAGACTTACCCAGAGTCTTTAGCTCACTATCTATTCCAAATGCCAGCAATTGTTGAAAAGATGTATTTAAACGGCTCGGACCAGTTGTGTTTACAAATGCTAATCCTTCACAGAAATGCAGCAAACAATCCTGAAAATACTTACAGTGTCTCAGAAATGATGCAGGAATTGGACTACTGTGCTGCAATGGTGAAATTCACGTTAAACAGACAAGAAGATCCACAAGAATTTCTAATGTACTTATTGCAAATTCTGCAAAGCAAAAACATTCAGATTTCCTACATGTGGAAACATACATGAACTCTCTGCAACCATATCATTCAGGAACAAGTCCCTACAAAGCACGTTGTCTATGTATCTATACCTAACTGTGATTCCATTCCATTTCAGCAACTGATACAAAATGCAAACCATAGCATATTGTGTACTTTGCTTTTAAGATACAATGCAGATGGAGCCAAAAATAACTGTAAGCTTACTACCTTCACACACGGACAGGTATCACTTGGCAAGGAAACCTTCACAACAGTAGCCATAATCTACCATAAAGGGGACACAACAAGTGCAGGTCACTATACTGCATATATTATCATTAGAAAGCAATGTTCATGGTTTGAATCCAATGATACTTCCATTAATCCAAAGCAGAGATTACCAGCAAATCTTGCAAATGCCTACTTAATATTCTTGAAGCCAAAATGTACTCGCTGATGTACAAAATGTGAATACCCTACTCCCCAAAACCCACCAGTACCTACATAATAGCACAACAAAAAGAATTACCATCTACACTCTGGAACTAGATCAACTTAGCATACAGTATCTATCCAACAAATACATTACTGTGTCTGTTCTACAATTTTTCCCCAATGTACCCAATGATTACAGTCAGAAAAACAATATGTGTATAAAAATCACACTAGGATTGTTTCCTACATGGTACTTAAAAGAAAGATGACTAAGTTTGAGGGTTTAAAACTAATGCCAGTAAGCTCTGAAACCACCAACTATACAAATAAGTCACCACCTGTCTAACAATGCCCATACCAATTCAATACATATGCAAATACCATTAGGTAAACCCATAATGGTGCACCAGCACTTCAGAATGTGGAAAGATGTGAAACTACCAACAAGAATGCATGAGCTTCTAAACATTCCCTATAAAAATGGGAAACTGTAAACAGTTAGAATATGCCAACTGGTATCTAACTGCAATCATATTACTTCAATATTATTTGCAGCATACAAAGTGCCAAACTCAACCTTCAGCAACCACAGTGCTACACATATATCCTCAAAAACTTCCAAACTATGAACAGTTACAGTACAGAATTCTGCAATTTCACAGTGCAATGGCACAATACTTGCAAAGCATCAGCATCAACCAAAACGCATAAAGAAATACTGCTAATAAAGGAAACAGGTAAACAGAATACACCAACTGCTATATGACCGCAACCATACTACCAACACTTACAAAACAGATATCGTACACCATTGCAATTCCTCCTACTGCAACGGTGCACCTTAAACATTGTTATAATCAGTGCAAAAGTTACTGTAATGGACTGTGCAATGTAACAGCAAATACATTTGGAAGTTTTTTTAATCTAGCATAGATTTATTTTTCTCCAACAGACCCAATGATTACGCAAAGAAACACAGGAACTGCGCACATTGCACAGTACACTTGTTTAAAGCATAGTACTTATGAGATACTAATTATGAGGGTCCACAAAGTGTAGAAATATCTGTAATGCAATGAAGTACGAAATAACGAAATACCTGCTCTAACATGTTATGTTTTCTTTTTCCACAATGAATGAAACAACAATGACTACAACATTTCACATACTGTACACAACAACTGCACAGGCCCTCCTCAATAGAAACAGTAAGTATACAATTATTGGTGCCATACTTCTTTAAAATATCCAAAGTGTAATGTGTCCACATAGTTTTGCAATGCACATACTAATGTCACAATGTTCAATGTACAGCTATATTACACTTTGCTGCTTGTACCCACAGTCTACACTCTTCACTGCACACCGTACAGTCTACAGGTTCCAGTCATGCACTCAATATTGTAGACCCAGGTCACAACTACCACAGCACAGTACAACCATTCATAGAAACATCTACCCACTTACCACAAGCCCAACACATAACACAGCCACCCACCTCTTAGCCACTTAAGTTCACATGGTACTACATTACTTCCACACAATGGACAACCTCTTTGCTGTATGCCCTCTTCACCCAAGCCTGTAATAACTGGACACAATCAATACACTATAGTACAGTACCCTAACCAATAATCTGCACAATCACCACAACCCAAACACAAAAATACATCCATACGTCTTACGTAACTGTCCTATCTTTTGTAAGATATGCCTCCTTGCATGCCACTGTCATCGTTTAGGCCATTAGTTCATCTTTCTTGTCATGTACACCATTTGACTGGAATGCATAGAGCACGCAATGGAGTGGGGCATATGGTGCACAACTCGGCAACCACATTTGAAATTCTGCTGTACGCCTTAAAATTTCAAACTTCTGCTTCACTTTTTTAATGTGTAATGGACACGCAATTTGAAAACCATGCCCCACTTACAATCTTTGGAGAAGTTGTAAAGTAATTCCTTTTGTTGCATGAACTAAAGCCCCAAATATCTGCGTGCCCGAAGACACTAAAATGCGTAAGATGGCCCTGCCACCCACGTATGCGCAGCCATCGCACACACAGTCTGGCAACATACACGTTGATTCTTAACACACTGCACATACTAAATAGTACATAGGGCCCGTAAATGTACATTTATATATTGTGTCATTGTAATGGTTTCCTCCATTACATCTCGCCAGAGTGGATCTCCCCAGTTTCAGGAGGTTTGGACTATCGGTGGCAGTGACAGTCTAGTGGTTACGGCGCCCATACCGGAAGCAGTAATCCACCGAGAAGGTATGGCCCCGCCCTTGAAGGGAAGGAGCTACACTTTAAAAGCAGGAAGAACGGACAAGTCGTCGCGTTGCTACTCTCTCAGAGATTGCGAAATGCTTCGTAACTACGCTGTAGGGATATTCTGACTTGTGCTTACTTGTGCTAGTATTGTATTCTCTACAGACTATGTATACTTATTTGGGAACCTTTTTTCCTTCTTTTCGTCTTGTTAGATCAGCACGCCTTTCTTGACGGTAGCATACCATCCAGCATTCACTTGGGGTCGGCAGCTCCCTTGTCATTTTGGTACAACCTATGTTCTTTGTTAGCAAGTAGGCGCCGATACAGTCCTTTGGTCTCCTTTGGTTTCTTCTGAGTCCGGGATAGGAAAACATGTAATTATTCATCTTGCTGTTATTTGTTTAGGAAACGAAACTGATTTAGGAGGTACAACTTCAACTTTCTTTTACCGGAACTACCGGTCCCAGAATCCTCTCCAGAATTCTTTTCAAACCATCCACAAGTTTGAATACTTGTCAGCCTTCATCCATCAGGAAGGGGAACCTCTTATTTTAGGAATCCATTAGTATACACTGATTGTTATCATTTCCACTCTGATATATCTTTATTATTTGGTGTAGTGTTAAGTACAGTACTTGAAGGCTCTTTGGTCAGGGACCTTATTCTTCTCCACTGAGCGCCCAACAGTTTAGCACTCTTGGTAAGGGTTGAGGAGTAGTCCTTTTTCTATTACCTTTCTGATTTTTCACTTCCTTCTAAAACTAATCTCTCTTGTTTAACACATCTATAGCTGGACTGTTTGGGAACAATCCACTACCTTCAGATTCCGGGAGGCAAGAGTGAGTCATACGGCACCGGAAGAGGAAGAACAATTATCTACGCTCTCTAGCAGCGCAGCCCAGGGTTTTTTCCCCTTGTGAGGGTTTCCCTGGGACTCATTCCGGGGTTAGCCTTATTTGAGCTGACTACGCAAGGGGTGCTAGGGGGACTCCTTTTATCTTCCGAATACAGACCGGGCTTCACTCCATGGTGTTTTTCCGAGACGGATCTTTGCGAAGAGAAGGTATGAACTACCAGCATATTGTGGTTGTTTATTTGTTGTTGGCTACCAGGGGAAGTCCTTTAGGGGCTTCCCACAAGTTGGGTTGGTTTCATAGATTACAGTCATCTGTGCATTCATTGCACCATGTATAAGGTACCATCATCTCTCCATGTACGTAAAACTGACTTCTACGTAACAACACTAATTACATTTGGAAATGCACGATGAAATCGTAACACGTTGCCGCCTGACTCTTTTTTTTTTAGCTGCATGGTGGCCGGGTATCAAAACCTAACATACCTCTCTTTTAACAGGACAAATGCTCATTATAAAATAGCCTGGAGCAGTATGCATGACTTGCTGCAAGGGTGGAAATTGTATGAAATGTAAAGAAAAATCAAAGATAAAGTACAGTATTGTCGCGGGGCACATTTTCCATAAAGGTAGTCTGCAACCGTCCAATACGCTGTACAGAGCGATTTCACATTGACACAGTATAACTATGGAATTTGCAGAAGTTATGTAAGTACAACTGTATATACCATGTTTATAGGGATTATAATTTTGTAGAATAAAGTTATGTATGCATAATTATTAACGTTCCATCCCATAGACGTCTGTGTGCATTGTACTGGGTTTTGTGACAGTAGTCTTGCACGCTCCGTTACAGTGCCACGTCTTCAGCATTAATCCTAAATGACTGCTATGATTGTTGTTAGTTTTGTTCACATGGTTCTGCAGCCCATTCAAACCTATACATAGAGCACAACACTGAAAGTGAACGCAACCCCTGCACTGAAAGAGCACACCGTATGCTCAATCGTGTGCTGAAAGATTGGCTCTATTGTCCTTATAATGACCTTTCAAACACTTTAGAGTTGTACGTGCCTTCATTGTATTAAAATTAATAATGGCCAGAGGCACATAAAGCACTGGGCTGGCACACAAACTTCGACAGCTAATATTTTACTGTTGGATGTTTTGGCAAAACAGCTCCTGCTTTGTGCTGTAATTGGAGCAGTCCCCCAGGAGGATTTTATTTTTTGTATGTTCGTTTGGGCACACACAGACAGAATGTGCCGTGGGTCTGACGACACCTGCTGGTACTGATATTTTTTGTAAAATGCAAACATGTGAAAGAAGGGTATATTGGCAACGTTTGAAAGACGAATCATATGTGTGCAGCCGTGGAAGGATAGTGGCACCTACAAAACAGACAGCAAGTGTGTGGGTGAACATCCAACACTATTCAATAACACACAGTAGCTCACCATAAGTGCCATGACCCGGCCACCTAGGGCCCTTTGTGATATCCTTCCCTCACAGCCCTTGTCCTTTATGCTGCCACTGATAATGGCTACTTAAATGTATTCTTATTCCTCTTTGTTCGCAGATACCTTCTGCCTTACTGCCAATGTCAACCCTTCCACCAGCCAACAGACAGATTGTGAAACAATCATTAGAAGATTACCATAAGCAGTGTGTTTTCGCTCATCGTTATCTGGGACGACCACTATGGCCCTGTATGTCTATTTGCGGTTCCGGCAATAAGAAGTAACATGCAAATGTTTATGATGTAAGACATCACAGAGACAACAACTGTCACCTTTCCTAACTTAAGTGTGTTCTCCAACACAAACCATCAAGGACCATAAATTAATGATTTTGCTACTTTGCATGACGACAAAAGGTGTACAGAAAAGCACAGACAGTATTCTACGGAGGAAGTTACTTTGCAAAAAAGTATATGGCCCGCTCTACATTTTTTTGGGAAGTTTGGTGAGGTTTCGTCCAGGGGGGGCAAAGGTATAAGGGGACCCACATTTCTTTTTCCATAGACTGAATGGACAAAAATGTGTACTGCACGTGTACAACCCATACCGCTGGGCAGCTTGGACCTGAAAGCATGCTTTTGTTAATTTGGTGTAAATCCGTCCAGTTGTTTTTTTAAAATGAACAAAACGTAAGGCAAACAAATTAGTGATATCTATGTCCGCTCCGCGGACACACTTCCCTGTTCACTCCGCAGACAGGACACCGATTGAATAATCGGCTTGCGTCATGTCCGTGGACGCGCGACGTGTTGTCTGATTGGCTGGGATGAGGCGTGAGGTCCGTCAAATTGTTTTGATGCGCCCGCCATATTGGATGCACGGACATGCGCTGGAAGTTAGCATAAATCCAATTTTGGGGAGTGTATTGGTGTTTATGAGTGCTTGGAGAGGGAGGGGGAGTGAGAGATGGGTCAAATACTGTATTTGTTTAGGTGGGAGAAGGTCGCAATGTGTTCACTGTGTCCGTGGACATAATAAACACTGGGCACACTACTGGCTATTTTCTTTTAGTATGATGTTAGTTTTGGGTTGTTAGAAGAGCATTGGGTGAAGAGGGTATGTATTGAAGAGTTTGTACGTTGGTTGTAATTATTTTTTAGAATGTTAATTGAACTGGGTAGGTTTTGAGGTGGATGTATTATGTTTTTGGGTTGTGGTTATTTGGTAGGTGTTTGTTTCTATGGGTGTGTTATGCTGCATTGGTTGTGGCCACGGCCTAAAGTCTTGGGTGCATGGCCGAAGTGCTGTAGGCCTTCGGCCATGCACCCAAGACTCTAGGCCCTGGCTACAACCACTGCAGCATAACACACCCTTGTTACTAAAGATTATGACTGTGGTATGCCGGCTGCTTAGGGGATATGTTTTCAAAAATGTGTGTACTGATTGGTAGTAGTGTAATAGTGTTTATAGGACAGTGACCTAAGTCTGGATTCCCCTAGTAACTTAAGGGGAGAACCAATGTTACTTAAATATGCAAAGAAACAAGGGGTGTCCTTTGATTGCTATTGGTACTCTTCTTCAGAAGAGAATTCCCTAGCATTTTCGAGCTGGACTGCCCTTGGGCAGGACAAAGACTGATATGATTGGGATATTTCTCCTCTGTGAAAGATAGTGAGATAAAGAATCTGGGTAAGGCTCTCGTACACAGGACTAATGTCTGGCAGAGAGACTCCCAGGAACACCCTTGTTTTTTTTTGTTTTTTTTTACTTGAATTTTAATTAAAAAGACATTTTTAGTTTTGACAAGGGTTTTTCCCAACTTAGAGAATCCCGAAGCGAAAAACGAGTGCTTCTGAGTCCGGATTCCTTTCCTCACAGTCTCTTTTCTTGTTTGGTTTTTAAGCGATGCAGATGCCTCCCTCTTTGCCTCTGAGATTTAGTCTCCTGATTTCAGTGACTCTCTCGCTGAGCCTAGCTGGTTTATCAATCTAAAGGATGCTTCTATTAGTTTCACCAATGTCAAGGACCAACGTGTTGTCTCTCCTGAGATTAGCCTGTTCCACAAAACCTCTTCCTCTACTGTTGTTACCCGTTGGAGTAGAGGTTGAAGGTATGTGGCTCTGCTTTGTTTGGTCATCGGGCATTGGAGCGTCAGGTGTTTCAAGGTTTCCACTTTGTCCGTGTTCTTGCATAAGCGGCAGCTGTTGTCCATTGCCGGACTGCGGATGGCTAAGATTTTGTGCGTCATTAGTAGATTAAGTCTAGCCTTCAAGATCATACATCTCAAGCCTTTGTTTGGGAATTTCAGGCAATATTTTTGCGTTTTTTTGACTTTGTTAAATGTTGGCGGGAGGTGGGCCAGTAGTTTGTTAGTTCTGGCTTTTTCAATTGTCGAAATCCAGTCCATCCATTCCATTTTCCGTTTCACCCGGTCCGGATTGGATATCAGATCTTCTTCTGTACAGGCTATTTCTGTCAAGATGAGTTGGAGTCTTGTTGCCCAAATCTTGAAAGCCTTACATGAGCCACTCTTTAGTTCTTCTGCGATAATGTTGTAAATTGGTAGGGTGTCCGACATCAAGATTTTTCTCCATAATCTCATTTTGCTTTGTTCTACCAGTGAGGCTAGCGAGACAAGCCCTAGTTCCCGCCTGATCGCGGGCATGGAAGTTGACTTCGGTAGACCCAAAACTGACTTACAGACGTGGCCTTCCAGCTACTGCCACACGCTTCTGGGGATGTTTAATGAAGCTTCCATGCCGTAAATGATCGATGGGACTACCTTCCCTTTATAAAAGTTGATGACAGTAGCATAGAGAATTTTCCAAATTTTCTGTCCACCGCTCCCGTCTGTGCTGTTAACATTCTCACCTTGCATTGCTTTGTCTCTTGCTGAACCATCAATGATCACCCCCAAGTATTTGAACTCATTCACCACCTCAATTTTTGTTTTGTTCAGATAGCATTTTGGTGGTCGCGCCGACTTTTTTGTTGATTTGTCGAAAACTAGCATTTTTGTTTTGCTATATTGATTTCCAAATGGTTCGTTTCCATATATTTTTCCAAGTTTGTTAATTTGCGCTGGAGTCCAATTTGCGTTTGGTCGATGATGATGTCATCATCTGCATAGAGTAGTCGTGATATTTGTGCTTTACCTATCCTGGGCGGAAAGGCTCTGAGTTGTTCCTCCTCCGATTGATAGTCCCCCAAAAACGTGATAAACAAAGCCGGAGCTAAGGGGCAGCCTTGCTTAACGCCAAGCTTCACCTGAATCTCCTTTGACAGGGCACCTTGTTTGTTCAGTTTCACCCTGATTATCGTGTCGGCATGGAGTGCTTTGATCGGGTTCAAGATTGCCGGGGGGCAATTCCAATGATTTAACTTATCCCAGAGTTTTGCCCAATCTATTTTATCGAAGGCTTTCGACAAGTCTACAAATGTAAGATATACTTTTGGGGCACCTTCTCTCACTTTGGCCTTTAGTATGTTGATCAATAGGATGCTTATAGAGGTGCTCCCATTTTTCTGAAACCCTGTTTGAAAGGCATCGTTGCATCGAGCCGTTTTGGCCCAGGTTCTAAAGTGGTTCAATAACTGTGATGCAAAAATCTTCCCCACGATATCTAGCAAGGCTATGGGCCTATAGCTTTCTGGATTTTCTCTGCCACCTTTCTTGTAAATGGGGACGATTATAGCCTTCAGCCAGGTTTCAGGGATCATGTTAGTGTTCCTACAGTGGGAGAAGATTTTGCTGATCACGCCCGCCCATGCTTTTGGTGATTTTTTCAGATCTGCGTTGGTCAATCCATCCAGACCGGGAGCTCTTGAGGTTTTTAGTTTGAGGATGGCGTTTTCGATTCCCGCCACGTTCGACACGTTTACCCACTCTGCTGTGGCATCTTCGTCACTCTCCAGTGCTCTCTCTTGCGGTAGGTCGAATTGGGCCGTTAAATATGACATCCATTTCTCCTCTGACACTGAGTTTGCGATTTCTGTGGCCGTGTTCGAGTTTGTAGTTTTAATTAGTGCCCAGAAATTGCTTGACTTTTTTGTGTTGAGGGCTCTCAACATTTTCTCGGCATCTTGTTGGTACAGTTGGAGTTTGTGATGTTTTAACCAATGTTTGTACTTTTTTGTTTCCTTTTGCCACTGCTCCCATGCTTCTTTGGTGTTTGTTTTCTTCGCAGTTCTATTCACTTTGCGAACAATCTTCCTCTTTTCGACTACCAGTTTGTCATAGGTATGTTTAGGATGCGTCGCCTGTCTTTGTTTGCCAGCGACTACTCTTCTAAATGGAAGCAACATCGGTAGATAGTTTGGACGCTCTGCGCCGCCATTAGTTGCGTCTACTTCAGTCGGCCATCTTTATAATATCTGTTTCCGTCAGGCGTAATCGGGTTTGCTGGATATTCACCTCCACTTGAAACTGATATGCTGGGTTGGCCGGCTGCTTCCCATTCCATGCGCACATCACGAGGTTATGATCACTGTGCGTGGTTCTTTGTACTTTGAATTCCAGGATACTCGTCAGAAGACCCTGGGAGGCCTAGATGTAATCCAAAGTGGCTTTGGAGGACAGGTTTTCCCAGGTCGGGATGTTCACTTGGTTAGGGAATAGTGTTTCGCTGTTATATAAATTTCGCGATTTGGTAACCGCCCTCCAGGCCTTTCCCCATTTCACTGTGTTACCTTGTGGGGCCTTGTCTTTTGTGGTCCACTGTGGTTCTGCACAATCAGCGTTGAAGTCGCCACACACGATAATGTCAATCTTTTCGAACTCCGAGTAGATCCAGTCTATTGTCTCACCCATCTTTCTACAATTTGCTTTTGTATTTATCTGTTGGGGGTTCCAATATGTATTTATTATTGCTAGGTGGATAGTGTCTTCCTGTTCCCTCTGTGTCGTTTGTTTGCTCCACGTTGTGGTTGTCACCAGCATCTCGTAAGATTCCATTATTTTCTTTGGCGAAGACAAACCGGAGCCCATTTTTATTGCGGTCAACAGGCCCGACGATGGACGACCCAACAAGCCTTTTATGGCCGTTGATATTTCCACTTCAAATCCATCTAGTGATGGTTTCTCTAAAAGCCATGTCTCTTGGAGACACACGATATCCATGCTGGTTAGGTCCACGTCGCTCGCCACTGTCAGGTGAGTGTGACCTCGTGTGTTCCATGAACCTAGGGTTATTCTTTCGACGCTTGCCTCTCTCTGTGTGTTGACTGTTCCTGTCTGCGATTGTGCCGTAGACAAATTTCGCTGCTATCTCTTAGATTTCGGGTTTAGTGTTGCTTTTAACCAAGACCAAGGACCTTGTGGTGTTGCAGCTGCCTTTATTTTTTCCAAGTTTCTCATTTGATTTACCTCTGGTGACTTCCTACGCGTTGTTCTTCTTGGGCTAAGGTTTGTTGCCCTTTGAGGGTCATCTCTGTTCAACCGTGAGTTATAATTTTGCTGATTACTCTTGTATCTTTCTTTCTCTCTTTTTTCTCTCTTTTTACAGGGGGGGCCTGTTTTCGGAGGTATAGTTGCGATGGTTATACCGGTGCTCCAGGTCCTCCTGGCGGGTATATCTGTTAGGACTGAAGCGCCTTTTTTCATGCCATTCTTTGCCCAGTCGGTTTGCTTTATATCGCTCTTCCGTTCTAGATATGTATGGATGTGTTTGTTCCTCCCTGTCTTGTACTTTCCTCGTTGTATCTTCGCTGTAACTTATGGTTTTTATTTCTGTTAATGTAAAGCCACTTTTTCCCAATTCTCTCACTGCGACAGGGTTAATGTATTGAATTCCCACCGCCTTGACATGGAGGTATGCCTTTGCTGTATTCCCTCTATGGTACAGCTCCACTAGTGTGATGTCTTCCGACTTGATGCTTTTTAACGTCGTTGTTTTGCTTATTATTTGAAGGATAGTTCTCCTATTCAAGACTATGTAGTCTTTGATTGCTTTAGTTTGTTCGATTTTGAATGTGCGTTCTGCATCATCTGTTCTTACATTTTTGCTTTGCTGTCTGCTTGCGTTTTTGTCCTCTCTTCTTGGCTCTGGAGTTGTTAGCCTTCTTGTTCTGGCCCTGTCCTCTTTGCTGTCTCTTTTGCTGCAGAGTCGCTTCTTGTTTTCATTTTCCTTTGCGTTTGGCTCCTGACAATCTTTCAGGCCTGGCCGTTCCTTGTTTCCATCTGCTTCCTTTACTTCTTTTCTGCTTGCTGATTGTTCCTTGACTGAAGTTTTTATTTATTTCTTCGTCCTTTTCGATGATAAATACCTCCTGGTCTATGTCCCCAGGGTTTTCTTCCCAATGTTGCGAGAGATTCATCAGATCTGAGTCCTCCAAAAACTCTTCGGTTGCAGTTGGGGAGCCCTGGTTGTGGGGCCTCTGTTTCAGTGATCCCACAGTTTCTACGGATTCCTTTTTTTGGATCG
This sequence comes from Ambystoma mexicanum, assembly GCF_040938575.1. Taxonomy (NCBI): domain Eukaryota; kingdom Metazoa; phylum Chordata; class Amphibia; order Caudata; family Ambystomatidae; genus Ambystoma; species Ambystoma mexicanum. The sequence goes on from NC_090941.1 coordinate 891,430,280, forward strand.
GGTTCTTTGGGTAGTCCTTCTTTGGTTTTTGCTTCGCTCCTGTGGGTGAATGAGGCGGCATGATCTTCAAGTCTTTGACTGATGTTTTGACAACCCTTTGGTTGCTTGCGGCTAGGAGACTTGGTTCTCCCAAATTCGGTGCTGCCGCGTCGGTGGTGCTTGAAGAGACCCTGTTTTTCTCTTTTGCCTGTTCTTTTGACTCTTGCCAAGCGTCCAGTTCTTTCAGCCTTTCTCTGATGTCGTTTTTATTCCGTTGTGTTTGGTCTGTACTGTTTGCCTTTTCTTCTCAGCTTGGAGCGAGTCTACTAATTTTTTAAGATCTTTTTTGAGGTCTTCCACTTTTTTCTCCCAGCATTTTTGTTGGTTGTTATTTCTCTCTTCTAGGGCGGTAATGTATCCTTCAATATAGGTCATTTTTGTTGTTAAATTAGCCAGTATTACGGTGTTATCTTGTACTCCTTCTTTTATCGCCTCGTACAGTTTGCAAAAAGGAGCTAGGGCGATCGTCATGGCTGACATTGCCGTTTCCATATCCGATTTTTTGCTAGGAAATTCTTTTAAGGTTGATGAAGATGTTTCACTGGTCCGTCTGGGTTTCGGGGATGATGTCAGTGTCACTTGTCTGTCGGTGTTTCAGGGCCCCTCCCTCAATGCGTTCCCCCTTAAATGCTTTCCCGATTGGTCCTGGTCTGACCTGTTTACTGACGTGGATCTTCTGTTCCTGTGCCCTAGATGGGCATTTGGGTCTTGGGCCCCTGATCTGATTGGGGTCAGAGAATCTTGATTCCTGCTAATGTGAATTTTGGTCCAGTCCAGGCGATGATCATTTATCTGTAGTGCTTTTGTGCCATCCACCTGTGTACCTGGCGGCCTTTCTATATTTGATGACTGGTCCTGTCGACTTCTTTCCTCGTCTTGTGGGGTCTTATTTCTCTCTCCCGACAGGTCCTTTACAAAGAGTTGCTTCCCTGCCAGGGCATCTGATGTGGTGGTGTCTTTTGGTGCTTGGTTATTTTCTGTATTTTTCCCTGTGCTCGGTGCGATTTGAGATGAGCCGGGATCATTTGTCGGTGGGATTGCAGCATGCCATCGTACTGCATTGGTTTTGCGCAATTTGCTGACCGGCGAGATTTCCTGGACAGCTTCCAAAATTTCTGCGTCTGACAGTTCTGTTTCTGTGTCTAATTTTCTTTTCTGATGTTTACAGAAAAAAGCTTTTAGAGTGCCCGACATCAGGGGTGTGGGAAGCCATTTCAGTTGCACCTCACTTTTTTTCCGCGTTTTTTTGCTGCCTGCTTACCGCCCCTGCTTACTTTTCTTGATTTCTTCTTTTTTGCGATTTCAGCTTTGTCGTGCCCGCTTGAGCCTTTCTTTTTATTATTCGTTTATCCGCATTTTTTGTTTTGGCGTTAGCCAGCAGTTGTTTGTCTTCTAAGTCTGAACCCGACTCTGAATTTTTTTCTTCGTCGGATTCTGTGTTAGTAGATTCGCTCTCATTTGCTTCCATATCATCATCACTTTCCTGGTTTATCGGTCTGAGAGACCCTTTGTTGTTGTATTTCGTCAGGTTTTCAGGTTTTTGTCTAGGAATTCTGCTTTCCTTCTCAGTGGTTTGGTTGGGAATCTTATCTGCCAGACTGGGCTCCCTGTGTACTGTGGCAGTGATGCATGTCTTCTCTCTCTCTGTTTGTTTGTTCAGGCCTGCATCTCCGGCCTGTTCCCCATTCAGAGGCCGGCCTCCGCCCCCACACCCTGCGACGCCGTACCTGGAGCGCCGACTCCAGCGCTGCTCACACACGAGGCCGGCTCCACCCCCTCAGGCAGCGTGTCTGCAGCCGACGGCGTCCGCGCCATCGTGCTTTCCTGGGGGGCCAGGAGGGCCGGCGTCTTGGGCGGTGCGAACGCCACGGTGTCAGCGAACGCTACAGCACCAGCACCCGCGCCCTCCCCATCGTTCAAGACCGGTGCGCCGCACCGCTCTGGGCCCAGCAGGAGCCGCCCTCCGGCTGCCCCCGCTGGGGACCCGCTCGCCATGCCGGTGGTCATTGGTGCGCCACCCGCACAGTCAGACGCGTCTCGCAACGGGGAAGGTGAGTGAGTAGGGGCCCCGCCGCTTGCTTTGTTGATTTCTTTTTTATTTTGAGGGGGTAAGTTCCGATTTCTTTGTTGTTGTTCTTGAATTTCTCTGCTGTCGTCCTGAATTTTATCCTCATCCACCCTTTGCTCTCCTTGGGGCGAGATCTTAGAAGCCTCCCCTGGCCTGAACGGTTGGCTGTGGGTAAAGCAGTCTTTCACGTTTCGCGACTTTGTCTTTGCGGTCGAATTTGTGTTAAAGTTTGTTATTGTGTTTTTGGTGTGTTTGGTACTTCTGAGTCAGCGAGGACTCAACTCTGCGTCCCTCTCCGCCTCTGAGTCCGTGTCCACATCTGTGGCAATGGCTGTGACTGTGTCATCGCGCTGCTCTTGCTCCGCTCTTGCGTTTTTCTTTTCTGGGAGCTTTTGATGCCTTAAGGATTTCCCATTAGGCTCCATAACTCGCTAGATCCTTGCGGATCCCGCGGACTCCTGCAGACTCCAACTCTCCTCAAAACTAAGCTCACCGCTTCGCTCAGGATATGGGTTTTTAAGTCCTCCCACACTGGTAGTAGGCCGAGTAGAAAGACTGTAGAGACTCCTGCAGACTCCAACTCTCCTCACAACTCCGCTTGTTTTTTGCAGTTTTTTCATTACATGGGTAGTTTGAGCAGACATTTATTTTCAATCACTGTGATAAAAGAAAAAAACACATGTTAGTTCAGGTAGTTTATAATGAGTGTTGCATTGCATAGTAGATATTTATGTATTTTGTAGACCCTCTTAGTTAGCACTTTAGAAGTACTATAGTTCAAACCAGTGTACTGTGCAATTTGCTCAGTTCCTGTGTTTGTTGATTAAATCATTGGGTGTGTGGAAAAAAAAAATCTATGCTGGATTAAAAAAAAACTTTCTACGTTGTGGTACAATACATTTCTTTCATTGAGTTCAGTAGGAGGAATTGAATATGTGTATGGTTTTGGATTTGGAAGTGGTGGTAGTATTGTTGCAGTTAGATACCTGTTGGCCCATTGTAACTGTTTATTTCTTGTTTCATTTTAATGGTATTCATTTATTTGTTTGGATGTTGCAGAATCTTGGAGCAGTTAGGTGCCTGTTGGCGTTTTTTAACTGGTTATAGTTTTGAAGGACAAGTTTTGTTTAAGTTCATACACAGATTAGTTAGTACATGTTGGTTTTAAGAATATTAAGTAAGTATTTACAAGATTTGCTGGTAATCTCTGTTTCACAGTATTGTTAGTATAATTACATTTGAACCATCCACAATTGTTTTTCATATATGCAGTGTAGTGACCTGCATTGGTTGTGGTTCCTGCATGACATGATAGATTATATCTATTGTTGTGAAGGTTTCCTTACCAAGTGATACTTTACCATGTGTGAATCCACTTAACTTGCAGTTGATTTTGGTACGATCTGCAGTATAACGTAAAAGTATTACTATTACGTATTTACTATGTGTCTGTATTTGTAAGGTGGTAAGACCCCCACACTGTACACCTTGCTAGTGACTCAAAGTGGGATAGTACAAAGACACGTGTGCAAATTATAGGCCTCCAACACATAACTGTGGTTATGGGGTCAGGGGACCACGGTCTGGCCGGAGGGGGTTGCAACAGGGCTTCCTAGGACATTCTCGTACAAGCACATTTTGTTAGGGCTCAAGATTTGCTGCTAGTGAAAAAAAGTTTACGTGCTTTGCCGTGTGAACAGGAGATGGGCTGAGCTGACAGGGGGTGTGTGCTGGCTGTGCTAGTTGCTGGGAGAGTGCGAAGATCTCCAGAGGGACATTATAAATAAGGCATTGGAAGTAAACTAACAGTTTTTATTAAAAAAAGTAAATCACTAGAAATTTTGAGCGGCATTGGTGGATGGCAGCAAACGATTCATATCTTTTAAAAAATATTTCTAATGCCACTATGGTCTCAAGGGCTATTGGCTGCCATTCTGAGTGAATGTCAGCGCCGTTGAAATTTAGTTTCTGAGCTCCACAAACCCAGGCATCGTACACAGTATAAGATTCATTTGTTGTTTGACCTTGAAACAAAGGGAGGATTCCAAAAGGAATGCTTTCAGGGAGGGATGTAACACTATAAATATAATAAGGTTCACCATTCCAAAACTGGACAAAGGAACATGTAATTTCATTTTATGAAAATGTGTTGACCTGAACGTAGTGTCTACATTACGCTGAGAGAATGGAAATGCCAAATATTATGTACGTTTTACATTCGATGATTTTATAGAGCAACGTGTCAATTTATCATTCGCCGACCGTTATTACTGGCTTACATTGTACGCGGTTGTTGTTTGTGTCATATTTGAACGACACGCAAATACAACCTGTGTGTGTACTTGGCTTTGTCCCGGGCTCCTGGGCAGTGCAGTATCGAGATGCGTGTACTCCACTAGTGGGTTCCCCCATGTTCCACAAATGCGTAATTCAACGCTAATATTTAATTAAAATTCCATCTATGTGTTCTTCCTGCCTTTAGCTTGCTCCCTGATTGTAGCGTCAGCATCCCATTTCGCGGTGAACATACTGCATAGCAGTAACCTTTGCAGTAAATTGACGACTATTTTTCACATTGTTTTCTCTGTGTTCCTATTGTTTCACGTATGTGTTCATCATTAGTTTTAAGACAGGTTCGAATTAATGGGTAAAATAATAAACTGTACTAATCGGCAACTGAGACACATTTCTGTTATTGTTTTTAAACAGGTACATCCTGCCTTTCTGCGATTGTCTTCCATTACAGATAACAACTGATGGGCAGCTGCAGATACATGTGAATGGCTGGATAACAGATAACAGTGACTATTTTTTGGGACGATCACCATGGGCCGATATGCCCTTATGCGGCAGCAGTGATAAGGAGCAACCTGACATCGTTTATAGTGGCCTAGCGCCAAGCTAATGCCACAGCCTTGCGATTCACAGTGCGTCTAATGAGCTTTTTATACCCAAAATGAACACCGCGTGACTCATGATAAACATTTGTGGATCGAGAATGAAGAAAAAAATTACCCATTTGCTTAATTTTAGCAATCGGCAGATGTTCTCAGAACGTTTATTGTGAAATAAAAGTACTTTAAAAAATGTAGTTTTGCTATTTCCTTTAAAAGTATGGTTTTAAATTCAAAATTGGGATGTGCTGTGTTGTGAGATGATGTGTGTTGATATTCCGGGTTCTGCGTCAACTAACGTTATCACGTAGGTGATGACTGGGTGCGTTTGGCTACGCTGCACAGTAACGTTCAGGATATAGGTGGAGAATATCACTAAGTTTGGTGATGTCAGCCTCAGGGGCGGGCCATATGAATTAGTGCCGGCAGTCAGTCTACCTTGGGTGATGCGGCAACGAATAAGATGATCACAAGATGGCCGCGCCCTGCTGCCTGATTTTGCATGTGTAAAAAAGAGGAAAACTATGGTAAGGTGCATAGGAAATGTTTGTACGATAGATCAACGTATGCTTAGAAACACATGCACGAACCCTCAGGACAATAATATTTCTTAGCGCACTATTCCTTCAATAGATCAATTTTTTGCTCCATTGCTGCAGATTATTTTCTAAGGTCTCTGTTTAGTATTATTTTTAATGTTTGTATGGTGTGTTTAAAAATAATTATTTGTTAAGTACACATAAAGTAATGGGTAATAATTGGTTTATATAGAGAAGTGTAGTGTCTACCATTAATCTCACTGTTTACACTCATTTCATCACGAGGAACATTTTCTTCCAGGCACTTCAAAGTAATAGATATTTCTGTGTAAATAAAACAATTTTTTTTTTTTTGCTGTACCTAATACTGAAAGTTTATAAATATATAACATGCATGTAGTGTACTCACTAGTTTCTTGATACGTTTTGCTGTTACTGCTGTATAGGTCTGCTGCTGATTTTTGCTGTGTAGTTTGCGTGAGGTAATTCTGTTGGAAGCATATTTATTTTGTTTTGGTATATTGCATTATGTTGCATATGTTATGTAATTGGACGGTGGTGTCTTACATATACAGTTTCCACTTCTTATTTATTATTGAATGTAATGTATTTATATGCTGCTTTTTGAACATGTTTAGTATTTCTATTGCATGATACAACAATGTAAGATACCCCCTGAATTTTTGGATAGTTCTGATGTTGACCGAGTCCGTCTGCAAACATACGAATGGTCCGCAAACATCAGACCCACTAGCGCAGGTAGGGTTTCAATATGTTCTATGTTATATGTATATAAAGTAAGGGAATCCTAAGAAACATTTATCCAATTTATATTGTCTATATCTATATTCAGTGAAAAAAACGTTGTAAAAGGGACGTTATGGTTAAGTTGTGCTACTAAAAACCTATGAAATTCAGTAAAAAAGGGATGTTATGGTTCCAAGTTAAACTGAAAAACGCTTGAAATTTGCCAGTTATGGTAAGCTAAGCAACCATAACTCACGCCACCACTGTGCACTGCTAAGACTAACACCCAGGACATCAAAGATGACATCACAAATGTCATTGATGACATCACTGATGACATCACATGCCAGGCTCCCTCTTTTTTCCTTTACTGACATATCTAGGCCAGTAACAGTCAGGAACTAAAAATTCAAAAAGTACTATATTTGTAGACTTATACTTCAAATATGTTCTTACAGTAATCCACTTGGGGTTCACTCACAGCATATGAAACATATACATAGGGGAAAACAGCAATGCTTTCTATATATTAATATGATCAGTAAAGTTATCAACACTTTATTATAGTTCTGCTTTTTTTATTACTTTACTTTCCTGGGTATGCTCATATTTGTATACATTGTCTGCACACTACTTTCTTTAGGGTCCAGTCACAGTATATGATAGTTATACATAGAGAAGTAGTAGCTTTGAAGCAGAGCAATCATTTCTGTGTATAAAGTTAATCAGTTAGGGTATGAAGATTGGCTGGTAATACTGTTGTTTACTAAATGTTCCCTGTATATGCTCATATTTGTATGTGTTGTTGTCTATTTGTGTTTTGTTTTGAATAATGCATTATGTAGTAAGTAGGTTTTATTAACTAGTTATTAAATGTTGCACAGTAGGCGAAACTGTAATAAAAAGCATTTATCATTTTACTATTCAACATGGTAAGATTAATAATATTGCACATCCATCATGTATATTGCACACAATGCCTATGTTCCTACATGAGTAGCTTAGTATACTGGAAAGAACCTGATAATAGAATGGTATTCGTCTCAATGCATTACTTAACGCACTGCATACCTCATTTATTTATTTCAATAATCCTAGTCTTAGCAGTGCACGGTGGTGGCACAAGTTATGATTGCTTAGCTTACCATAACTGGCAAATTTCAAGGGTTTTTCGGTTTTACTTGGAAACATAACGTCCCTTTAAACAACTTTTATTTACTGAATGTCATAGGTTTTTAGTAGAGCAACTTAACCATAGCGACTCTTTAACTACTTTTTTTCACTGAATATAAATATAGTTAATGTAAATGTGATAAATGTTTACTAAGACTCCCTTACCTTACATTTATATAACATAGAATATACTAAATCCCTTGCCCCGCTAGTGATTTGGGTGTCCGCGGACCGGGCGCATGTCCGTGGGCGGACGCAGTCACTATCAGCACTATCCAAAAACCCAGCGGGTATCTTATATTATTGTATCATACAATAAAAACACCAAACATTTTAAAAAAGCACCACATAAATACATCACATTTAATAATAAATAGGAAGTGGAAACTGTATATGTAAGACACCAACCATCCACTGAAGTAGCATTTCCAATATAATGGAATATACCAAAACAAAATAAATATGCCTCCAACTGAATTACCTCACAGAAACTGGCCAGCAAGAAGCAAGAGCATACTTACACAGCAGTAACAGCAAAAGTTTCTAAAAAAGTAGTAAGTACACTACATTTATTTCAAATACTTATACATTTTCTGTATTATGTACGCTAAAAGTAATATATATATACATTTTTTTTAATACAGAAATGTCCAGTACTTTGGAATGGCTGGAAGAAAATTTCCCATGAGAGGAAATGAGTGAAGACAGTTATAATAATGGTAGACACAACATTTCTCTATATGAGCCAATTAATAACCATTACATTATGTGTACTTAACACATTTTTTAACAGACCCGACAACCAATAAAAATAATGTCCCAGAAGAGATATTAGAAGATCCTCTGAAACTAATGGAACTAAAAATGGATTTGTTAATGCAACACTTCAATCAACTAAAAGACTGTATTGTGGACCACATTAAAGGAAACGTTAAATACCACTGTCCCACATGTACCTGTCCCCCTCTCCATGTCCCACCCAACTATCCCCAAACCCTCCCCACCAAGAAAAACGGTATGATGAGACTTCCATCCCTTCCTCCCCTCCCATACATCATATCCAATCCCCTTATTCCCCTGTATTTGTTTCTGTTTCTGCTTCCCCCTCTCTTTCCTAATTTTTCTACTGTTAAACAATAATAACATTTTAAGTGTGTTCTTAGTATATGCCCATGTTTTTTTTTGTTAAAGGCAATCAGGGTGTCCGTGGACAGCACGGCTGTCCGGGGTGTCCTCAATTAACCAACATGGGGGGATCCTAAGAACACTATACCTGTTCGTACTGTCTATAATTAAAATGGAGGTGTCCTTGGAACATACAAGATGTCCGTCGGTCCGTAATTAACCAAAATGGGGGTATCCTAAGAACAATATACCTGTTCGTACTGTCCGTAATTAAAATGGAGGTGTCCTTAGAACACACAAGATGTCTGCCTCTCACAATCACCCAAAATGGGGGTGTCCTAATAACACCCCCACTGTTCGTAATGTCCGCAACCAGACTGAATATCTCTGTAGAACACATATCCGGTCCGCCTGTCCACAAAGTTTTGATGCATATTTATTTTATTCTGGGACTTCAACATTGTTCGTAGAACACCCGCCCACATGCTCATCACACATTTGGGTCCTGCAAACATTGCGCCTCTCCGCAACTCTCTACCACATGTGTGTCGCACTTTTAATTAGTTCGGGGACCCGAACACTGTCCGTAGAACACCCGCGTGCATGCACACAACCGTCACTGCGCATTTGGTGTCCTGCGGACAGCCATCCCATTTGCAAACGTGTCCGCGATGTCATCTTGTGACCGCACCCACACTGAGCGTATGTCCTTATTTTCGGACACTGCCCAGATCCCCGAACATGTAAAAACTGCTTTCTGAGCAATCCAAGGTATTTTACAGTAAAAGGTCACCATTGCACATGTCCCAGACAATGTCCCTGCAGATCTACATACTTTTTAGAACTTTGTGAGCCCGTTCTTGGTATTTGAAGTGTTCGGGGATGGCACAGGTGTCTGTGAAGCGCGCCCCAGCCCCCCTATAAAAGGCCACACCTCAGCGCTGATTCTCATTGTGCTTTTGGATTTCCAAGATTTACAACAGGACAATTGTGCAGATTGCTGTTCTTGGTTCCTCATTCCTAGCTCCTGGTTATTAACCTTCCAGATGGCATCCCAAATAGCTTCTGCTGCTACTGCCTCGGCATCAGCACCCTCACCCCCTCCACCACCACCATGTCTCCAAGGGCCTGCAGAGGGGAACAGGCGTGAGGATGCAGAGGAAACGGTGGGAGAGGATGAAGAGGATGAGGTAGTTGAAGTCCCTACTACTAGCACTCATTGTGAGTCTTGGGTGTGGTGGTTATTTACCACTGTTGATGGAAAGTTAAAAGCTCAAGTGAACAAGGTGATCTGCACTCAGTGCCACATGGTGCTGAGTCGTGGCAAGGCTGGTTCATATAGCTTTGGTACTACATCAATGAAGCGACACCTAAAGTCATTCCACGGTGGGGCTATTCATAAGGTTGTACCTTGCGATAAATGTAGTAGGTTGAGTTCCTCTGCAGCATCCTCCGTTTCCACTCCTGTCACCACAAAAGACACTCCTGTGGGAGAGCGCATCCCTCCAGCTGCTTCACAGGCCATTCATGATGCTGTTGACCCCTACCTTTCGAGAGTCACAATATTGTGCATGTATTGAAACACAGTACTCTGCAGGATGGGACAACCTTCAGACTGCTTTCAAGACTGCGGTCAAGGAGCATCAGAAGGTCTACGACCTACCTGAATAAGGCCCACCCTACATCTTCCTCTCTCCACCTGCCCTTTTTTATCCCCGTGGTTGGTGTCCCTTCCTTACTCTCCTTTCCCCTCCTTTCCTTGTGTGTCATATTTAAAAAACCCAGAAAATATTAAAAAACAAAGGCTCTTTCAGAGCCACCTTTCACAGTTTAAAAAAAGAAAATAACAAATAAATAGTGCAGGGCCCTGTGCATTTTTTAGAAGTCTGCGGACATCTAATCACAACCATTGCACTTTTCTCTGGGAGGAAGTGGTGGTTCTGAAAAGAGCCTTTTTGTGGTGTTTTTTGTGTTTCAAATACTTCAAATAGTCAATACCTACTGCAAAATGGATTGCTGTAATTCTTGCAATGCATTTTGTATATTTTGCAGAAAAATCGGATTGCTGGCATAAGTAAGATGCACTCCATCTCTGCGAAAAATGTGTGTGCTACAAAACATGATATTTTCATTCTGAAAAGAGGACATACCAACATCTCTCAAAAAGGCACAAACAGCTTTGTTAACATTGAGTCTTGCTTTCTCCATTTGTGGACCAAATGAAAAAGAACGCAGCCACATTTTTCTCTGCGCAATACAGGAAAAATTACTCTGGAGTTTGGATACATGTCCATGACTTTCCCAAGTCCTTCTTTCATTGCAAATTGCAAAGAGATTCCAGACACATGTCCTAAACTGTTCCCTCCACAATGAATAATAATAATGTCTGGATGACGCTGTGTCACCAAAGAAGCACAGAGAGGTACCAAATCCACCCACTTCATTCCACGCACTCGATGCCAGTGCACTTCCACATGAGAGAATCCAAGATGTGCAGCCACTCCACAGCGATCTGCATGCACCTCGAACCAATTTATCCACGAATCTCCCAAAACCCAAACAATCTGTTTTCTGAAACACACAGCCATAGCTATTTGCTCTTCTCTCGGGAAAAACACCTACTGACAAAATCTCTCCTTACACAACACACCCAGTAAACCTTATTGACCAATCCCTTCTCCGCTCAGTCTCATTTGCATGCCTAGCAACCCCAAAATCCCTGTATGTAATACACGCTGCCCGCAAACTACTGCGCTGTCCATGGACAAATCGAAAAATCTAAGCTTGGGGAATGAAAATTTAAATAGTGTGCCCCATTTCCTCTTTGAGGTTGGCTCTGAAAAGAGCCTTTTTTAATTTTTCTGCAGATGCTTCAGAAACACCGTTTATATTTCATTTTATTTTTTTCTTCTTATTTTCCTCCAGAAATGTTCACATTAGCTTCTCCAAAGCAAGCCTTATGTTCCAAAACAGCATGGCATTTCCCATAAAAGATAAAGAAATGCCATCTTCTTTAAAATAAACATTACCAGAATCAATGTTCTCATTATTACAAAACAACATACCAGCTCTAACCATGAAAGCAAACATGTCTCGGTTGATTGCACACCTAGCAATATTTTGCTGAGGACAAAAAACACAACTATTGTCCCATACTGCTCTAGGTAACAAAGCAGAAAAATAACCTTGGCTTTTGGAAGGACTTTCATGATTGCCTGAACCAGGTTTTGCAGATCTTGCAACAAAGTAGGGGCACTGACATAGCCCAAAGCACAGAACCACAGTGCAGGACAACTACATGTGGACTATGAAACCTAGCCATATCCTGACAAACTACTAGAATTCCCTGCAAATTCAGATCAGGCACAGTGTTCCACACCACATCCACTTCTTTTGTGTCAAAATAGTTAGCCACATTCCTATATTTAGCATACTGCTCCAAACCATTCACAAACATATCTGCAACCACCAACACCCTGACTATATGCACCTCCGCCATCTTCACTACACGCAGTCCGTCTCAATACGAAGCAGAATCTCAACACCTGATTGGCTAATCCTCAAAATACACTCCCACTTCACACTCGGAAACCCTGGATGTGTCATGTCCTGTCTGTGAACAACTGTGCTGTCTGCGGAGCATGTAAGTAACACTGGGGCAGCCCTTCTACCCTTTCCGCTACACTCTCTGCACCACTTCCTCATTGGCTACTGTTAAGCAGTCACACAATCATCCACCAATCACATCCAAGAACTTTACATACACAGATCAGCGCTTTAGATGTACTGTTGATCACTCTCAGTACAATTCGACTGTGACTGCAAACTACCTACAGCAACAACTACTATAAAACTCCCCAAGATTTCTACTTGCAGATTCATGCACATGCACATGCATGAACACAGACTACAGGTATGAATATTTCCTACACAGTACATGTACACCTCTTCTAGTAATACAATACATCATGAGAGCATAGCTCAGCAGCAACGTGCGCGCCTTGAAAGCAAAACGTCATGAAGCAACACAAATTCAAACTAAAACAACATAATTATGCAACTAAAAAACAAACGAATCCTGTATCAGAGCGTGGATGCCTGCGGACTGTGTAAGTGCTTTAAAAATGTAAAATACAATAAATAAAAATATGAACAGAGTAACTGCCAATTACCCTCTATAAACTGTAAAATGAAGTTACTGTCATTTCTACCATCTAATATGATGAAGTGTCAGTTGCAAACCTTTCAGCTCTCCAAATTTTTGTTTACACACACACCTATCTAAAAAAATATTGTTTCATATTATAGGATGGGAAAAATAACAGTATAATTATAAAAAAGACTGTCCAGTGTATTATAAAATTACACGCAGCCAGGATGAGTACATACATCTTCATTCAAGCACACATGCAGACAATATCAATAGAAAGGCTCCCAGATCAAACAACACCACTGTCTCTATATGAAATCCTCCTGCATTATTTCCCACACCTTCACAAAGCCATACATTGAATGCTTTTATGTACAATCTCTGCCATTTACCCTGTACAAATTGCAAAAAATGCATATGATTATTTCTTCTATCCCTTAACATCCATTAACATAAAACAAGTGTGCTCTATACATTTACTATTATACTCATTTGAAAAACATATTCAACTAACAGATTCTAAATAAAATAGACAGGATGCACATAGGCAAAGGAAAGTGCAAAACAATGTTTACAAAACAAAAGTGCTATAAACACACATATTCACTAACTTGTTTTTTTACAATTTCAGTGAAGACCACTCTCCTGAAAAGCAGCAGTGTCTCAATTACGAAAAAGGACTTAGAAGAAACCTACTCTTTCCATACAAAAAATAAGTACAAAACTAACATAATGTTCTAACTGTTGCTCAAACACACTAGCATTTTAGTATTGTAGAAGAAACTAATATATTAACCCTTGACCATTAGTGCTTCCCCTTACCAGTTGCATACTTTATATTGTCAACTGAAGCCCAGTATAGTAACACACAAATACAAGAATAGCCTTGCCAACTTGATGTAGCTGGGCATTTTACAATCACACACCTCCACAATCATACTTACCATCATACTCAGACACTCATGCACAAAGCACGCATAGACTGCACAAAAGCCCAAACCACACTTTCTTTTTTTTCTCCAACAGACCCCAAAGAATGCCTACCAAAAAGCAACTCTGTAGAAAGCATCGCAGAAGTAGAGCAAATCAAAATAAAAGTGTCCAAAATAAGCATCCATCTCTAGCAGATTTTGAACAAAAAGTTAAAACAAAACAGCTAATACAGTCATTATGCGAAACAAAACAAGCTTCCATTACAGAAACGTTCCCTCCTCTATCAAAATTAAAAACCAAACAGAAAGTGATTAACAAGGCTTCAGCTACCACTACTGCTAACGCTGCACCTATACATCTTGATGTAGTGGCAAAGTAAGCATACCAAAAAAAATGTTTTACAAAATATGTTCTGCCACAGAGTCCTTCAGAACCTTTTAAAAAAAAGGAGACAAATCATGCACAACCCTTAACACCTACCGTAGAAAATTAATCCAGAAGCTCTTGTAGACAGTGCAATCCTTCTCAAACGGAAGTTAATTATTTTAGTTTTAAACAGGATGAAACCGCACAAAACTATTTACTAAACTACAAAAAAGACTTCTCAATAAATGGAATATCAACAAAAATAGCTTCTTAAACATCTGTGGAGGTGAATGGAGTCACACCACGAGCACATAACCACATTTTAATGAAGAAGCCTATAAACAAAAGCAAACAAACCCAATTGCTATACATAGCACTGGACAAGGGTATGAAAAACGTAATAACACCATTATGCAACAAGAAACTCTGCTCACAAAAATATCCCCAGAAAACTCAGAATCAACCAAAACGTCCAGTCTACAAAAGGCCGTGCACATCAATGTGTAACATTGCCAAAAAATCTTTCAAATCTTTACGGCAGTTCCTCAATCAGTATGTAAAAAGCAAAGACAAAATCAAAATGAAACTACTACAAAATATGGATGCCTGTCCAGTGTGCAAATACACAGGACATTACAAGGACATTCATTAGCCTGCATTTCAGGACCTATTTGCAAAAGCACTTTCCATCATATCAAAATGATATGAACACATCATTCAACTATAAGAAATCTAGTCCAAAAACTCTACTATGCCAAAAGTCCTGCTTTAGCACAGGCCAATTTAAATAACAATGTTCTACATGGTACAGCCAAGCAACTACAGAGAAAATATTTTGGAATTGAAAGCCACTTACACAATGAAATAGATGTACAACAAACTAGCAACTACTGTACAAATAGCAACCTTCTATTAAACACATACAAAAAAGAAATACTGAAGTTTAAAAGTACCTCCACTGAAGTACCAAACCATGTGTGTGTGTGTTGCGCAGGACTTCTTATAAAAGTACCAAAACAATTATAGACATAATGTACAAAATAGAAGACAATGAAGATTCAAAATGGTTCCAATTAGCTCTCTACCTTATAGCAGAAAATAAATATGACATTACTGAACCCTTAATACTTTGCAATTACTGCACTGCAAAACTTGACAACAACGAAACACCTTTACATGCTATCACAAATAACTTGGAATTATTCCCACTAACAAAACCCCTGCAACAACTAAATTTATATGAGAGCATCATAATTCAAACAGTGCACCCATTTCAAGCAATAATACGCCTCCAACCAAAAACAGCAAAATTATCTCCCTCTGAATTAGTCAAAGGCATTTGTGGCAAAGTAGTTTATTTACCATTAGATCTCAAAGAAAATGTACACACTCTAGGAGTGGAACGGCCAATAGATCAATCTTTAATTGTCTTAGTAAATGGTGTACCTACAAAAGACAAAATAATTTGGCAACAACTCGTGGATTTATGTAAAGTTAGACAAGCCCTGCAATATCTAATAAACAACAATGAATACTACCAAGAAGTTAATGTTGAAGAAAACCTGAGAAAAACTATTGAAATAATTAAAGAGTCACCAGAAACTGGTCAATTTGAACTTCTAAATCCTGCTACAGAATTGAATATTTTAGACCATTATACAATTCATCCTTTACACTCTAAAGACACTATAAATGATGCACTGGAAACGTACCAAATGCGACAAGCCAAAGGATCTCCAATCAGCATATGGGAAAAAAGTAATCCCTTACCACCCAATTCCGAGGTCCCTTAGCGGGAACCGTAAGGAACGTGTGGTCTGACCACACGTCCCTTACGGGTCCCACTAAGGGACCAGGGCGCCAATAATGGGCTTGCTACAGCCTATGAGGGCTCAAATGCGAATGGGGAATGGTTTGTTCAATGGGGACTTACCGGTCCCTCCAGCATCGGAATGCAGCGGTAAGTCCGCATTGAACAAGACCGGATTCGGACACCATGGATACCGTCCTCTCGTAATGAACCCCATAGTGTCAAAGTTAAATCACCTGAGAACACATGTTACATTAAAAAAACAGAAGAATCAAAATACATCAATGATTACAATGCAATCATTGCCCTCCTATAGAATGCAAACATAGATGTGCAGTACATTGCAGACAATTCTGCTGCAGTTGCACGATATGTCACAGCCTACTTAACCAAAGCAGAGAAAACAAAGCTTCAGGACGTCTGGGATGTATCATCTGCCAAAACACAATCACAGAATTTGTACAGCTTAGGCATAAAAATGCTTTCTCCTAGAAAATGTGGCTGCTTTGAAGCTGCAGACCGTTTAACGGGTACTGCCTTGTATGGAATATCTGACAATATAGTATGGCTAAGTCTTGGTCCTGCTAAATCTAGAAAAAGAGTTCTCAAATCATACGAGGACATAGAAACAATAGCCAAAAATGATCCCAATCGCTAAGACATTTTGAAAAACAATTTACTAGACACATACTACCCAAACAGGAGTACCACTTTGTAAACCATTTGTCTCTAACACGTAGCCCAAAACTTCACATACAAAAATAATGTTAAACCAGATGAAAAGAAAGGTAGATACAGAGTGGTAAATTGTGAAGGCAGCTTAGTGAAACTTACTAAACGCAGCTTAATTAATCATATCAAATTGTCATTAAAAACTCCTAAACATAAAGAACTGTATTACATGTCCCTGCTATAACTTTTTAAACCATGGAGAAAAGAAGAAGAGTTACTGGATACATATGACTCCCATGAAGACGCTTTCAAAGCAAATGAAAGCACTATAACAGATATAAACTTTACACAGTAACAAACAATGTTGCACAATGAACAGCAACACGAAGAAGAACTCCAGGCCCAACTGCAAGTGGACACGCTCGACAGTAGTCAACCTTCTATAACAAGAAGCCAATAACCACTTGGACAGCCACTAATAGCAAATGAGGCATAATTAGCCATGATAGAAGTAGAAAACACCATGGGCCTCATTACGAATCAGGCGTTAAGGGGTTAACGGCGCCGTAAACGGCGCCGACCCTTAACGCCTGATTACAAGGTCCTTTAGCGCCATGGTGATATTAACGCCTGCTTTTTGCAGGCGTTAAAATCCATGGCGCTAAGGGACCATGGTGCTAATTACGCCACCGTAATTTACGGTGGCGTAATTAGCGCCTTCCCCACTCCCATTATGCCCTATGTGGCAAAAATGGGAATGGGGAAGGGTAAATGGGGATTGGGGATTTACCGCCCCACTCACCTTGGAATGGGGCGGTAAATCCGCCATCCACCATGGTGTAAACATAGTTTACACCATGGTGGCAAGGGTACGACCCAGGCGATAACTTACCGCATGGGTCATAATGAGGCCCCATGTGTCAGTATGAACAAGCTACAGAAGACTTTGCTGTACTAAAATCATAACTGAACAATGAGCAGCGTAGCATTTTTCAAGAAATGACAAAACAAATTGAACATGGTGTGGAACATGAAAATAAAAACTGTACCTGCCAAAACTACAAACCTATACTGCTATACTTGAGTGGTGAAGCTGGTTCAGGCAAAAAAAAAAAATGTTTTAATCACATTTCTTTTATTGTTTTTCAAACATGAATAAACATTGCAAATAACACTTTGCATTACAAGGAACGGAAGAAAAAACATAGGGGATAAAACATCAAAGGAGAAAGAAAGAAATGGGGCCTTAGCCCCTTGGACCGTAAAGCCTTTGGCGAGGGATATCGTGAAACAGATTGTTCGTGTCGGGCCCGCTTGCCTGGCATTGATCAGTCTACCTAGTGCATATTGCATGTGCCGCCTCATCGGGTGCTTAGCTGGCATCCTCCCATCTCTGCCATATTTTGCTCGCTTTTTGCGGACATCCCCTCGCCGTGTACACCCTTGCGTTCCATTGTCACACAGATGTCCACATCCGTGACCCATTGGTCATAGCTAGTACTCTCCGATCCCCATAGCTGCGTGATGTTCCTTCTGAGTGGTTGACCAAAGCAGTTTCTCATAGTGGGACAGATCACATTCATCTGAGATCCCTAGTAGGAGTTGTTTTGGTCCCCTTTGTATTGTTTTGCCCATGACTCTGGACAGCTTATCAAAACATTTCCGCCAGAGCTGCTGTATATTGTCGCATTCCCATATGATATGAAAGAAAGTTCCTTCCTCTTGTTTGCAGCATAGGCATTGCGAGTCCGAAGCCCTGCCCCATTGGAAGAGTTCCACTCTTGGATAGTAGGTGCGGTGCAGGATCTTAAATTGGACCAGTCTGAGCCTCAATGAGATGGTTACTTCACGGGGGTACATCAGAGCCTCTGTCCAATCTTCTGGTTGTAGTGGTCCCACATCCCGCTCCCATTTGGCTTTTAGACTGATCAGTTCTGGTGTGGCAAAGGATGTGATCACGTTGTACATAGTTGTGGTGATTTTTCGTTTTCTTTGGTCCTGAACTATGTTGCGCTCTAGCGCGGTGCATTCTGGTGTGTCTCTGATGATCTGCCGGTGGGTATGCAATGCATGTTTCAATTGAGTTTAATGGAATCCTTCTGTGATCAGGAGGGAGAATTCAGAGTGTAGTGTCTTGAACGGGGCCAGTTTAACCTCCCACACCACGTCTCCAATTCTGATGATTCCAAGCTGGGTCCAGGTAGGCCATTTGGGCATTTTCTGTATTTCGGGGAGGAGACTATTGTTCCACAGAGGTTGGGCGAGTGTCAGTTTCGCGTCCCACCCTAGGTGTCGGTGTGCTTTCACCCAGATTGGCACAATATGCGTTGCCATGTCGGAGGTTGATGTGCGTCCCAGACCCCTGTACAAGAGCTCCAGGGGTGTTGTTGTACTGTTGGGGTTGATCCCTTTGAAGTTTTGCAGGTTCCTGTCCCCGTGGAGCATGTCATTCACCACCGCCAACTGGCTGGCCCAGTAGTATGTTTGCAGTGCGGGCAGCCCAATCTCACCCTCCCAGATAGACCTCTGAAGTGTGGAAAGAGCTATCCACGGGTGGCCCCCGCACCAGAGTAGTTTCCAAAGGATGCAGTCAATTTTGAGGAATTCATGGTGTGGGATATCCAGCGGTGCATTTTGCAGGATGTACCGGAACTTGGGAAGAGCAATCATTTTGAACAAGGCAGCTCTGCCCATTAGTGTCAGTGACAGGGAGATCCAGTGGCAAGTGTCCTCTGCGAACCTCATCACGAGTGGGTGGAGGTTCAATGATGCGTAGTCTGTGAGATGCTTTGTGATTTGTACCCCGAGGTATTTGAACTGTTCTGTTACGATTTGGTTGGGGCAGTCTGCAGGACTAGTGGCTGTTATGCTGCCTGTGGGGAATAAGGTGGATTTGGACCAGTTCACGCATAGTCCACTGAAAACCCTGTATCTCTTCAGCATATGTGTGGCTCTATGACAGGAGTTGATCGGATCTTTCAAGTAGATGAGCAGGTCATCCGCATAGAGTGAGAATCTGTCCTCCTATGTCTCTGACCAGCGGAAGCCCTCCCAGAGTGGTGTGTTTCGCAGGAGGATAGCCAGAGGTTCGATAGCAATTGCGAAGATCATAGCTGATAGGGGACAGCCCTGCCTAGTGCCTCTGCCCAGTCTGAAAGGGTCTGATTGCCAGCCATTGACCTTAGTTCTGGCCATTGGGCAGTTGTATAGTAGTTGCACCCAGCTCATGAAGTTCCTGCCAAAGCCCATGTGCCTCATTATGTCCCAGACAGCCTCCCATCGCACTGGGCCTTTTCGAAGTCAATTGCTAATAAAGCTAGCGGGCCTTGTATGCTCTCTGCTTTTTCCAGGGCTGAGTGCAGTCTGTAGAGGTTCATGCGCGTCAATCTCTGGGGCATGAAGCCGCATTGATCAGGGTGGACCAGGGAGGGGATGACCTGCTGCAATCGGTCTGCTAGTATCTTCGCTAATATTTTGGTTTCGCTATTTATAAGTGAAATAGGTCTGTAGGAGCTGCAGTTTTTAGGGGGGGAACCGGTTTGGGTAGTATTATTGTTTAGGAGGGGAAGAAGTTACTGATGGGCCCAAAGGTCAGCGCTCACCCTCCAGAACTTGTAAGAAAAGATAGCTGCACCATGTGAGGACAGAGGGTGCAGGATTCACTTACTCCAACACGACTCAATAACGAGGACCTAGTAAGTTGGCAAAGGGAAGTCGGTTTAATGACAATTACATCAAACAGAGAAACAAATGGAAATCAGCAGCATTGCGATCACCTGTCTCGTTCCGACTTCCCTGAATTTCAGTCGGACAGCACTTCTTATAGGCAAAAATCATCATCACTGACATCTAATTTCTATAAAAAATCATCATGCAATACAATTGGTTAGGAAAGGTAACTTAAGTATAGGTGTTATATCTCTATATGATAATAGGGCATGCGGATTGGATCATTCTTATCGGGTGGGCGTCTACGCCCATCCCTCTACATCATGCGTGATAGACGTCACTACAACTACGACGTCCTATTGGTTACAATATCTATAGGACTCCAGATAACTTGGTCCATTGTGATTGGGCAGGTTACACCCCTAGACATACATTTTCACTTTTAATTAGCAGCATGCAGAATGGACAACCCTGTGCCTGGTGTCCCAGGTTCCACCCTGCCTCCCTTCCATCAATCAGTGTTTTAGGGCGATGTGTCAATTCGTTTGCTAAGGATGGCCTCGAAACTGTAGTCTCTTATCGTGAAAAGTTATGGCATCCTCGGGTCCTGGATGACATCAGGCGATGGTACTTCTTCACGCCTGGCTGGTCACGTGTTAATTCACCATGAATCTGCTTAAGTTTCCAGCTTTTAGTGCATTTAATTCTGGGTCAGCTTAGCCACCTGCATGGGCCCCCCTTATCTTGAACTTCATGAGGCAGGCTGGTATGCTCTGAAGTTTGAGTCTTGTGAGCTGACGCTCTCCTCCCCTTCTCTGGTTGACCTCAATTTCCTAGGCATGAGCCGCTCTTTGTTGAGTTTCGATTCCGCTCCGTCTCTTGGCTTTGGCTGGGATTCGAAACTTGGCCTGTCAGGCCTCTGGCCGCCTGGGTACCTTTCTGCTTTTACAAAATGGAGTCGTACTTGTATAATGTGCCTTATTGAGGTAGATATATGGTTGGCGCTTGCCGCTCTATCTTCTACTAAGCATTGCAAGCAATATCCATTTCTTAGCATCTTGCGTTTCAAGCCTATTTACACACGTTTAACAGGACGGTTGCTTCCATCTTGTCTCTTAGCACTGTTTCCTCACGTTGTAACATTGTCTCCTCTCTGTGTCTATTCCTTTCATTTTTGTAGTTACTCGCACTGGGGTGTCTTCGACAGCTGCTTTTGTTCATTCACGGGTCTGTTCAGGCCCTTGTGTCATTTCCACCTGCCTTCCATTAAGGCTTTTGGGGTCTCTTCGTGGACCGTGTGTAGGTACTCCACATTCCTTATCAGCAGCTGGTATGGCTGTCTGACAGGGTACCGTGCTGCCCAGGTTTGTCTGGTTATGGGTGCTTCAACCGGTATGGATCTTCTGATGTATACTGGTCAAAGTCCCAGTGCAGATTTTCGTAGGTTCATTTGCTCTTCATACGTCACATACTTTGGTGAGTACGCTCCCGGTACCTCGACATGACGGGAAGGGGTGCAGGCCATGTCTGGGACCTCCTCTACACTCCCCGACCACTTCTGCAATCTACTTTGCATTAATTTCTTTTGATTCTTCGGTGTCATGCTCATCGTCCTCTGCGTTGGTACATGATGGTGTGAATGTGTGAGCCTTTGCAGTCCATATTTTTATCATTCCCTTCAAACTCCCTGCTGTTTTCACTAGCTGACATTGTCCATTTGGGCTGCAGTAGATCCATTTTACTTCATACCTTCTTCGTTTCTTAGGGTATGTGAACTTTGTTCCCTCTGGCGCAAATTTGCTGGCTTTCACAAAGTCTCTTATTTCTTCATCAGTCAGGTCTCTGGGCTTCCATCCTGGATCGACATCAACCATTATTTTCATCCCTATCGCTTTCTTTGTAGTTTTCTGGCACTGTGTAATGATTATCTTGATAACACAGAATCCTAGCAATAACATTGCTAGTAGAGCTCCCAGAAACTTGAATATATCTGCCATCCATTGTGGGACCCACGGGAATAGGTCTCCAAACCAACTGTCATCGTCTACTTCATCACTTTCATCGATCATCTGGTTTTTCAGGCTTGTCAACATGCTTATGGCCTCTGTCAGGGTTCCATTTTCTTCATCGTGTGATGGTACAAATGTGCAACACGATTCTCCGATTTTTGCACAAATACCTCCATCCATTGCAGTGATCATGTCAAGCACATATCTGTTTTGGAGGGTTATAAGTCTGATTGATCTCAGCTCTTCTTTGATCACGTTGAATCCTTTTATAGTGGTATTGATGGTCTGCAATAACTCCCATCTGGTTATCTGCAACCATTTAGTATTCACTCCAACTTGGATGTGGGGCAGGAGTAGAGTTGTGAATACTGTTGAGGTGAGGCTGAACAGCCTGTGTGTGTACGGGATTGCATGGAATGCCTCTTCCAATTTTGGAGAAAAGTTGTTTTCCCTCTTCATCCTGGATACCAGTTCTACAGATCTCCTTCTTCTTAGATGAGCATCTGCTTTCGGGAAATTGTCCAACTTCAGGTCATTCTTAGGGATCACTAGCACGGGAACGTGGATGTTCACTAGTGTGCATATGCCTCCCCAGTTCTTCGGCAACCTTATGTATGCCTTGGATCCACACGCCCAGTAATGTTCCATAATAACTGCGGTTCCTTGTGTCATTCCTGGGGCTTCAAAGATTCTTCGGCAGTTTTGATTCCCTCCTATCTTCCTTGTGCCATTGTTTCTGAAGCATAGTTTTGGGCTCTCCAGTGGCACTATCTGCAGGGGTCCCCCTCTATCTTCGACCCATGTTAGTAACTTTACTAGCTTTGGCCACAGAGGTTTGCATAACCTCTGTGAATTCTCTATTGCTTCCTTGCAGGTTCCAAGGACCATCCATGCTCGGCAGATTACTACTCCGTCCTCCCATCCATCTGGGAGACCACTGAACCCCAGATCTGCATTTGGCCTCTGTTCTTCCAGATTTGAGCCTCTTCTGCAGTCTTCCCTCGAACGCTTAGTCTCGGGTTAACTTCCCATCTCATCCCTGATCCTTTGATGCCAGGGTTCTCGTACCTGATCACATGATTTCTGGTGTGCGCTTGGTTTCTTATTTTAATGTCCTGGATGTAGCCATCTTCATTCGGGTAATCCTTTTTGTTGGCCCATATCAACGAGGCACCTCTTCCCATAAATTGTCCTCTGGTGTTGCACATTGCTACATGTGACATACAGTGTGCTGTAGGGACATCAATTTCTACAGCCACAAAGATCTTGGATTTTCCCATGCTGTATGGTAGGAGAGCACAGACGAAGCATTCTCCTTCTGACTGCCTTCATCCTACTTCCTTCATGTGCTGGTACCATATGTTGTTTCCGAGATGGGCTGTGCTGTCAGGTAATCATTAAGTTCATTTTTATCTTTGTGTGGGCTTCTCTTGACTCTCAGCATTCTTCTGTAGTTTGCTATGACTATGTCTCTAAATGTGTCTGTGCTGCTTTTCCTCTCTGGGTGTCTCGGTGGAGCAGGCTGCCTCGACTGCATCGCTGTGGTAGAAGAAGGTTTTGTGTTTCTCTTCCTCTCCTCTTGTTAGTTTTCATCGTGGTTCTCTGACCACCATTGGCTCACCATCTCCTCAGCGTGAGGCTGAGTTATAGATCAGGTGCTTGTTTGCAATGCCCGAGCTGGCGTGTTTGTCGTTATAGTCTCTGCAGTTCTATGTTCCAGCTCCTCGTGCAGTTTCTTTGCTCTGACTATGAACGGGAAAAAATAGTCTATCAGCATTTGTGTTTTCTCTGTGAATTTCTTTGTGGCTACTTCTGTTCTTTTGAGGGATTTTGCTATGCCCTCTCTCTCTACTGGTTCACTTGGCTCCTCTTGAGTACTTCCACTGTTTTCTGGATTAGATTTTTTGGTAGGCAGTCTCCCCTTCTCTGCTGCCTTCGTTGGAGGCCCTGTAGTCATTGACACTTGCCCTTGTCTGTGTACATCATGTGTGTGGGTGCGTGCAGTGGTCAGTGCAGTGTTTTCATTCATTCCGTGCTGACCCTGTCTCCAGCTTTTCTCTTCATTTGTTACCTCAAATGTGCTAAATCATTGTCATTACATTTAAATTGAGTTTGTTACTTTTATCATCAGGTTTTCTTGGGACTGAGATGACTATATAGGGTCTGGGTGCTTTTGTAGGCCCCAGATGTTCATTATCTGGTGGGTGCACTGAGATTGGGGCACTTCGCGCACCGATAAAGAAAACAGTTCTGATTGTTAATAACAGAAAAACAATAATAATAACTATACATATACATATAATTGTTCGGAACGACAATTTGCAGCATTTTCTTCCAGGGAAGTGGGGGCGCCCTTCTGTTGGGGGTAAAACCAAGATACTGCTCTGGGCCCCCATTTAGAATGAGTTCATAGTCAATTATGTATTCCTTCTTTTGCTCTGGTCTCGTATTTCGAGAGTTTGTTACTATTAGAGGGACGAGTGCTTCTCCAAATGTCCCCCCTCACGTGAGTGACAACGGTAGTCTCTGGGTACTCAGTACATTTCCTGTGCTAGACTATGGAAAAGGGTTAGGCTAGCACCTTTGGTACATCACATATCGATTATTATACATATCGATAATAGGTGAGGTCCCAATGCACGCCTCGAATTTGCTTTGGTCCTGAGGACATGCTGGAATTTGCTCAATGCGAAAGAAGGAGAAGATGGAACTTCTAAAAATCACACAAAAATAAAATGTTGTAAAAATAAAAATAAAAGTAAAAATAAAAGTGAACATGAAAAAATAGGAAAAAATGAGAAAAATGCTGAAAACTGAAAATAAGATGGTGAAGTTCTTGTGTCTGCTCCTTTTACTCGGACTCTCGGCGACAAGTTGAAGAACAGTGTCTCTCTCCTCGATCTGCTCCACGGCGGAAATTGTCTTTGCGATCCCTTCATCTGCCTCTCTGGACATGGTATATCGTCGCGCTCGTGGTAAAATTGCTCCTGGTTTCAGTTTCATTTTTACTTCACCTGCCCCCTTCAGGAGGCCTACATCATAGGGCTCTGTAGTCCATACCACGGCAGGCACTTGGGCCATGTCGTCCTCAAAGTATTCTGGAAGTACCAGCACCAGCATCATTCTCTGGCACCTCCCGTCTGATCATTTTGACCCAAAATGTGAGACTTACTTCCACTGTTGTCTCCTCTAGGTCAGGGTGCTCTTCGAACAGATCGTCATCGGTGACATCAGATATCCAATCGCACACCATTGTCTGCCTTCTTCATCATATCCTTCGACCAATACCACTTTCCCTCGAACTGCAGCAGATTGTATCATTAAGGGAAATACTTGCCCCTCCTCTTCGTGCACGGGTATTCTTGGTCTTAAAAGAATTCAGGGGTTCTCATAGTTTTGCCTGCAAGGCCTTCCAGTCCCGCCATAAGCACCTGCACGCCATATGCAAAGACTTCTGGCTCTAACGGTACAGCTCTCATGGCTATACGTCCTGAGTATGCTCTGATCATTTTGCACACGTTTGAATAATGCATTCCTGGAGTGGAGCACACTATACCATTCTTGGTAAACAAGATGGTCATGTTTAATTTAGTCATCAGGTCTCGGCCCAGAATATTTACTGGGGTCTGACGTGAATACAATAGCGGTACATTCATTTCGTGCTCTCCCACTGAGACTGGGAGTGTGTCTGTAAAGGGAACTCTACTATGAGCTCCAGTGAAGAATATCTATAGCCTTGCCGGACAAGGAAAATTTACCCTCTCGTATGCACGAGCGCATTGCACCCATGCCAACTAAGAAGAAATATTCTTTCCCCCCTATGGTGACATTCACCCTTGGTTCCCTGTTAGGGTCTGGTGTCATTGATAGGATAGAGCACATCAGAGTCCCCCATGAGCTGTCCTATTTCATATATAAGTTCGGCCCACTGTATACTTGTTGATTTCCCCCAGCCCCAGGGTTAACTCCCCCTCTGGAGCTAGTGCCCTGTGACATTTGCGGTGGTGCCTGCTGGGGTTGTCCCTGAGGCAAGTTCCCCATGTTCGGTGGTTGAACCACTTGCTGTGCACCTTGCTGCACACCTGATGCCTGCGGCTGCACTGTGTAATTTTGTGCACCGCCCTGTTGCGGGATGGCAGGCTGATTCACGATGCCTGCCCCCATCCCTTGGCTGATTTCCCCCAGCCCCAGGGTTAACTCCCCCTACGGAGCTAGTGCCCTGTGACATTTGCGGTGGTGCCTGCTGCGGTTGTCCCTGAGGCAAGTTCCCCATGGTCGGTGGTTGAACCACTTGCTATGCACCTTGCTGCATGCCTGACGCCTGCGGCTGCACGGTGTAATTTTGTGCACCGCCCTGTTGCGGGATAGCAGGCTGATTCACCATGCCTGACCCATCCCTTGGCTGTTTTGCCACATGCCTTGGCTTCTGCACATGCGTGCCACGTGTTCTGTCATTCCACACAGCCAACACGCTGGCGGCGGTTGGGCCATCTGTCCATCTGGCATAGCTGGACCACCCATCTGCGCGTTCTGAAAGCCATTTTGATTATTCTGAAAGCCTCCCAGGTTACCTCGAAACCCTCCTTGATTACTCTGCCATCCTCTTCCTCCAAAACCCCTTCTTCTTGGGTAAAATCCTGCGCTACCCTGATTATAGTGCGATGGGTTGGTCGCTTGTTGGTTCGGCTCGGCTGGTGAGCATGGTCCCTCGAGAGCATACTTCGAGAGCTTCTTTTGCACCAGATTTGCCTCCTCGCCCTTACGAGTTGCCTCCTTTTTCCGATTCTTTTCTTGCAACAATCTACAGTAGTGTGCAATTGTCAACTGTACTTCGGCCGATGGTTTTGCTTCTACTCCTACCAATTTTTTTAGCTGCTTCTGCACCGGTTCAGGCAACCCTTGGCATAATATGTGGTAGAATACAGGGATAGATTTCGTCCAAGACTCATGTGTTTCGAGCACCCTTGCGTCCTGAAAATTCTGGATATAAATCAACGGGTCCTCTGACTCTTTAATTTTTCGAGTCATTATAGCCCCCATATTAGAAGTGTCTGGACATAGCGTTCGCAACGCTTTCCACACTGCTACCCTACAGTTATTAAACGGCGCTCCTTCATGGGAGGTGTTAGTTAGGGTTACCCTAGGATAGCCTGCCCGTTTCCATACATCATCTGCTCTTTCACCAAGTATGGCAATTAGGAGGCCCTTAATGTACCCGATAGCTAAGATGACACCCCCCTTCATTTTCTCTAACTCGTGTATCCACTTTCCGGCTCCCGATGTCAGCATTGGAAGCTTATTTTTAAGGTTCTCTCAGTCCATAAATGGCCATGGAATATACTGTGGTCTGGCTCCCCCTTTTCTAGCAAAGGGAATTGGAATACACAGTCCTCCTTCTCTTTCCCCATAGCTCTCCGGTCTGTCACCGGAGTGGCATTCCCGCCTTGCCATCTACCTGGCAATGCCCTTAATCTGTCTGCATGGGCAGGTGCTGACGCCCCCCTCTGACCGTGGGGTGTTCCTTCATGATGGCCGGACTGCGCAGCAGACTTCGGGGCCCTACCTGTGGACCCGCTAGCATCTGACCATCGTACCCCTCGGTCCCCTGCGAGCCGTTTTTCGCACTGACTCCCTTCTTCATGTGCCACATCCTCTGTTTCCCCACCGGAGTCAGATTCTGAATACTCCCAGTTTACACAACTCCTAGCATCTTCTTCGTTCTGCCCAATCTGCAGCCTGTCTAGGGACAGTCCCCTGCTCCCACTACTTCGGTGACATCCTCAGTGTCATATAGCTGAGTGCTCTATAAGCGCTCATCTTCCCTTCCCCCATCGAATATCTGCTCTAGCCCCATCTCCTCGTACCTGGTACCGCATCGCTTGCAGGAAAGAATTCTTCTATGTCTTCCCATTCTACTGTAGGATTTGGTTTAATCACTTCCCGCTCCAAATATTCAAGATCCCATGCCCTCTGTCTGTGCTTACGTTCTATTTCCTTGTATATTTCCTTTCACTTCTTTGCTTCTTCCCTAGCCTTATCTACTTCCCTCATCCGTTCATTTCTACGTTCTTTTGCCCTTCTACTTTCCTCATCTTCCCACTTTTTTACTTTCCTTTCGTGCACTCTCCTTTCTTCCTCCAACCTTAACATATTCTGCCTGTACTTTTTATAGGCTGCGTACTGTGTGCGACTGAGCGGTATTCCTTGCTCTTCGCGATATAGTTGTTCTCGCCTTAGCCTATCTCTCTTTCTAGTCCTTTCATCTCTTTCTTCCATCCCTTTCTCTTTCTCTACCCTTTGCGTCTCATCAGACTTCTCCCTTGGCCTCAAATCATCACTTCCTTTTCCATCCAACTTCAGTAATATTTGACCTACCATCCATTCGTCTTTCGCGATTGCTATCTCATCACCACTACCTTCATTTCCTTTATCTTTATTTCCCTCTTTCTCCTTATCTGGAGGTGCACAACTCCGTGCCCAATCTTTCCCTTTATCTTCGCATCTCTCTTTGTCCCTTGAGACTGCAGAGGTGATATTGTTTTCCTGTTCTTTTCCCTTATTATCGTCACTACTGTACGTAGGCGACTCATATGCGGGTTTGCTATACCCCATGGCTGCTTTAAGTTCTCTTAGTGGGTAAAGACCCTCTGACTTGCTTCCTTCAATGACTGGCTCAGGCGGGGCAGGTGGTGTGGCAGGCGTCTCACCCCCCTCTGTACATACATTTAGTATCCAGTCTGTGGGTGGTTCTTCCACCTTCGTTTCTTCAAACATTTTCCACAACTCTAGGACAGCAAGACATTTCTCTAACTTCTTGCCCGAATATGTGGCATTTAGGAAGGTAGTCATGTGCTGTAAAACAGCCTTAGAGAGTGACCTGTTCTGGGGCGACGGCATAAACATCTTATTGGCCGTACCCTATACCCACTCCTGGCTGTATTTCTTTAGTTTGGGTGCATGCTTGGGCAGTTGCATGCACAAATGCGCAAGCGGGGTAATTTCCTCCATTTTTAATTTTGTCACTAACATTATTTACACAGTTCTTTAACCCTCCAATGGTATGAGTGAGCACCACATACGCAAGCTCCAATCCAATCTTTTCCCACCAAAATTTATACCAACAATTTACTCAAAACCCATCAATTCAAAGGCGATTCCCTCTAAGTTACAGAATCGCGCAAAGCCAAAATGTATTTCAACCAATCATTAAAACAATTATTTTACATTTGACATACAACAAGACACATATGACAGACACTCAACAGACTAGACGGACACCAACTGGTCATACATATATCTGCCTTCTAATCAATACCCTGTCATGGGATGTGAACAAACCCCTTTGATGCCGTCTTTAATCGTCACCGTAGCCTAAATTGTCCCCCCACTCTGGGCTATGGGTTCACATTCCTTCTGACCACTCTTTAAAGTGCAGGAACAAGGCGAATCCTCATGTTTTTTTCTCATGTGCCCCCCTGGTAATCGTTACGTTTTGTCTCAGGTGCCTTCCTGGTAATCCTTACGTTTTGTCTCAGGTGCCCCCCTGGTAATCCTTACGTTTTATCTCAGGTGCCCCCCCCTAGTAATCCTTACGTTTTATCTTGGGTGTCCCCCGGTATCCACTCTTTATTTCTTATCCTCTAGTCATTAACCCCTATATATATACAATTTCCTCTACTTTTAACTACTTTATTTTTTCTCTGCCGCCCACCGTTACCTTTCCCTTACTGGCTCTAATGCCTACATGACCTTTGCCAAAGTAACAAGTTTTATTGCTTCACTCGCCGATTGCATCTTTTCCTCTCTGGAACTTCGGGATCACCGCCCCTTCCTCTTCCTGCTTTTAAGGTTTTCGGCTGATCTGCTGCCCATGGGAATGAGAAGGATTATGCTTGGAAAGGAGGGTTCCTTCAGACCCACTACAGATTTTTGAAGCTTTACTCTATCATTGTCCACGGGGAGCTTCTCAATCTACTCAGCCAGAATGGCGAAAGGACTCGTGATTTTACCGAAGGCCTAGAGTTACTTCATGCCGTCGGTCTAAAGGTGTTTTATAACTATATCAATCGATAATCAATAATCGATGGCCGAAACCATCCTCTGCTACCGAGTGTTCAGGAGGGGAAGAAGTTACTGACGGGCCCGTAGGTCAGCGCTCACCCGCCAGAACTTGTAAGACAAGATAGCTGCACCATGTGAGGACAGGGGGTGCAGGATTCACTTACTCCAAAACGACTCAATAATGAGGACTCAGTAAGTTGGCAAATGGAAGTCTGTTTATTGACAATTACATCAAACAGAGAAACAAATGGAAATCAGCAGCATTGCGATCACCTGTCTCGTTCCGACTTCCCCGAACTTCAGTCGGACAGCACTTCTTATAGGCAAAAATCGTCATCACTGACATCTAATTTCTATAAAAAATCATCATGCAATACAATTGGTTAGGAAAGGTAACTTAAGTATAGGTGTTATATCTCTATATGATAATAGGGCATGCGGATTGGATCATTCTTATCGGGTGGGCGTCTACGCCCATCCCTCTACATCATGCGTGATAGACGTCACTACAACTACGACGTCCTATTGGTTACAATATCTATAGGACTCCAGATAACTTGGTCCATTGTGATTGGGCAGGTTACACCCCTAGACATACATTTTCACTTTTAATTAGCAGCATGCAGAATGGACACCCCTGTGCCTGGTGTCCCAAGTTTCACCCGGCCTCCCTTCCACCATGTTTTAGGGCGACGTGTCAATTAGTTGGCTAAGGATGGCCTCGAAACTGTAGTCTCTTATTGGGAAATGTTATGGCATCCTCGGGTCCTGGATGACATCAGGCGATGGTACTTCTTTGCGCCTGGCTGGTCACGTGTTAATTCACCATGAATCTGCTTCAGTTTCCAGCTTTTAGTGCATTTAATTCTGTGTCAGCCTAGCCACCTGCATGGGCCCCCCTTATCTTGACCTTCATGAGACAGGCTGGTATCCTCTGAAGTTGTAGTCTTGTGAGCTGACGCTCTCCTCCCCTTCTCTGGTTGACCTCAATTTCCTAGGCATGAGCCGCTCTTTGTTGCATTTCGATTCCGCTCCGCTCCGTCTCTTGCCTTTGTCTGGGTTTCGAAACTTGGCCTGTCAGGCCTCTGGCCACCTGGGACCTTTCTGCTTTTACAAAATGGAGTCGCACTTGTATAATGTGCCTTATAGAGGTAGATATATGGTTGGCACTTGCAGCTCTATCTTCTACTAAGCATTGCAAGCAATATCGATTTCTTAGAATCTTGCGTTTCAAGCCTATTTACACACGTTTAACAGGACGGTTGCTTCCATCTTGTCTCGTAGCACTATTTCCTCACGTTGTAACATTGTCTCCTCTCTGTGTCCATTCATTTTCGTAGTTACTCGCACTGGCGTGTTATCTTTCGACAGCTGCTTTTGTTAATTCACAGGTCTCTTCAGGCCCTTGTGTCATTTCCACCTGCCTTCCATTAAGGCTTTTGGGGTCTCTTCGTGGACCGTGTGTAGGTACTCCTCATTTCGTATCAGCAGCTGGTATGGCTGTCCGATAGGGTACCGTAATGCCCAGGGTTGTCTGGTTATGGGTGCTTCAACCGGTATGGATCTTCTGATGTATCCTGGGCAAAGTCCCAGTGCAGCTCTTTGTAGGTTCATTTGCTCTTCATACGTCACATACCTTGGTGAGTACGCTTCTGGTACCTCGACATGACGGGAAGGGGTGCAGGCCATGTCTGGGACCTCCTCTACACTATTATTGTGGCTTATCTCTGATCTGGGGATAGGATGCCGTGGTCCTGTGCGTGTTGGTACATTCGCAGTAGGTGTGGGGCAATTACGTTGGTTCCCACCTTCCACCATAACTCGATCGGGAAGCCATTTGGGCCCAGGGACTTGCCAGCTTGGAGACCGGACATGGCGCTCAACGCCTCATCCTCCATGATATCCTTCTCTAGTAGCTCCTGTTGTGTCATGCTCAAGGTGGGGAAATTAATTTCCTCCATGATTGAAGCATTTGTGCGGGTGGTGGGTGTCTTATAAAGCTCGGCATAATAGTCTGCGAAACCCCACGTTATGTCCTGATCTGATAATAGTGGGTTTGGGCCCCCTGTCTCTAGCTGCCGGATATGGCTGCGTCCCTGCTCCCTTCGCTCCAGCCACGCCAGCATCTTGTCGGCCTTGTCCCTTGTTTCATATATCCACGCCCGCATTGCCGTGTGGGCGTGCCTGCCATTATCTAGTGCTATGTTTTGGAGCTGCTTCTGTGCTAGGAGTAAGGCTCGGTTCGTACCGGGCGTGTCTTGAGTTATGTGTGTTTCCTCTGCCTGTTTTACCTGCTGCTCCGTTTTGTGTATCTTGAGTAGATGTTTTTTCTTATGTGCAGTCATTCATGAGATGAGTTCACCCCTCAGTACTGCCTTGTAGGCCTCCCATAGTGACTCGGGGTCCGATGCAGACTCTGTATTTAGCTCAAAATATGTTTGGTTGTAATTGTTCAGGCGCCAGCTTGGCTGGGGGGTCGGCCTGGATGTTGTGATTTTTACCACCAATGGGGAATGGTCGGAAATACCTCTGGGGAGCAGACATGCTTCTTGTGCCCTATGTAAGTCAGTAGACAGGAGGAGAAAGTAATCTAATCTGGAGAGTGAGGCGTGAGCCCCAGAGTGGAAGGAGTATTCTCTGGTGTTGGGGTGAAGATCTCTCCATACATCACACAGGCCCAGGGCGTTTGTAAATGTAGCAAGTTTGGTGGGTACACTGGGATTTCTGCTACGTAGATGTGAACGGTCCAGTGTTGTGTCCATGACTTCATTAAAGTCCGCTCCTATTATCGTGATGTTGGAGGTGTCTTTTGTGATCAGGGGGGAAATATCGTTGAGTAGCGGCGATAGTAGGGTGGGTGGCGCATAGATAGCTAGTAGTGCGATGGAATGCTCCCAGAGTGTGCCTGTCATGTATACATATCTGCCTCTGGTGTCCTGGGTAACTGTATTCAGGTGGAAGGGGAGTTTTTTGTGTATCAGTATCATGACACTACGTGAGCCCATAGTGAAGCCTGCATGAAGTGCAAGTCTTTAGTTTGAGCGATTGAATAGGGCTCACTCTGTGCCCGCAAGGTGGGTCTCGGACAGAAATACTATGTCTAGTGCGCGTCTATTTAGGAATTGCCCCACCAATCGGCATTTGACTGCGTTGCCAAGACCGTTGACATTCCATGTCATGAGCTTGAGTGTTCTGGAGACGTTGGTGGTGGTGTTACGTGATGCCATGGCTGCCTGTGGCTAGAAAAGTGTGTGCTGCTGATGGCGACGCTAAGCGCCGGGCTAATTTGTATTCATGTACTGTTGCCCTCCTGTCTGACTTTAGTATGCTTCGTGCTTGACTGGTCCCATTTATAACTGAACTCAACAAACCCATTATCCCCCACCCTATACTCCTCCCACCTAGAAGGATCGGTCGCCCGAACATGAGAACTTCAAGTTGTCAACCAGACAACTTACATGCGACAAACTGAACTTAAGTTTCAGGTAGTACCCCCTTGAGGTGTACGACTGGGGGGTGCACTGCTAGTGCTGTCGTGAAGTGTGCCTATAAAGGTGGGGGGGCCCTTGACGTGAGGTCGCGAGTCATCCCTGCGACCGCAACATGAAAGTGTGTGTCGCCTTGTGTTGGGTGTTAAGGTTTTTTGCAGGTGGTTAGGTTATTCAGTTTGTACTCACTGCTTAGTATAGGTGCTCTGTTGGAGATCGAGGTGGGGGTTATCCACCTATGTCTTCTGGCAGTCTTGTACTAGTGGTTGTCAGGGTGCTCGCTGTTGGTCAGGTGGTGGTCTATGATTCCTTCCCCTACTGACATGAGGGATAGACCAGTCTCCATCTATGTGTTGTTCAGCCCAGCGCCATGCTTCTTTAGGGTCACTGAAGTGGACTGTGGTTCCCTTATGATAGATCTTGAGCTGTGCGGGGAAGAGCAGACCCTATTTAACACCCATTGTTTGCAGTTGCTTTTTGAGCTGATCGAAGGATTGTCTCGCTTTCTGCACTTCCCTTGTATAGTCAGGAAAGAAGGCGATTTTGGGGCTATTGAAGGTGATCAAGCCCTTGGTGTGTGCACATTGCAATAGTGCGTCTTGGTCTCTGTAATTTAGCAACTTTGCTGTTACTGTGCGTGGGGGGGCCCCGGGTACCAGCCTGCCCGTGGGCATTCTGTGTGCTCTCTCTATAGAGAAGAACTTTGAAAAGGAGTCGGGTTCGAACCGGTCAGTGAGCCACTGTTCAAGAAAAAGTTCCATACAGGAGCCTTCGGCTTTCTCGGGTATACCGAGTATGTGCACATTGTTGCATCTAGATCTTCCTTCACCATCTTCAATTCTGTCCTCCAGCACCTTAAGCTTGGATGTGGCGCTCTGCAGCTGCTGTTGCATGTTGTGTAACCCATCCTCTGTGTCGGAAATATGTTGTTCGGCCTCACCAGTGCGTGCCATTAGTTTTTGAAGGTCGTGCCTTAGGAGGGATACGTCCAGGCTTATCCCGTCCATCTTCTGTTCCATTGATGTGCGGGAATCCTCTATGGCGGCCATCACGTCCCTTAGAGAGATTGTATGGTCTGACTCTACGTCCTCCGAGGAAAGCGAATGGAGGTCGGGAGCCTGTGGTGGAGGAATGGTATATTGAACCATTCTGCTTTGCGTGGGAAGTCTTTTGGATTTATCTTTCCCCATGCTTCCTGTTGCGCCTTGTGGATGTAGTCTTTGCGCAGTGATCCCCTAGTGGTAGTCGAATAACGGTATGTTTTCCTGCCCACTCGCTTCTTTATGATCTATTGGCACTGTGATCATGCTCCAAAGCCTCTGCAGAGTAGGGTCTGGTTGTGACCCACGTGTCCAGTCCGGCACCGGTGAGTCCTGCTGCGTTAAACTGGTTGCTTCGTGGATGTGCCTGCAGTGCTTAGCCCCTGGCCTTTGTCATCCCTTTCTGGTGACTTAGCGGGCTGGGGTGGTATATGGTGGTCCTGCACCTTATGGGGGGTTGCCTCCGGGCCTCTGGGTTGTGCTGATGGCTGGTTTTTAGGTGTGTCACCAGGGAGGTGCCCTGCCACGTTGCAGCCAAGTGCATGGGCTGAGGCCACACGGCTAAGCCTGCCTGCTGCGTGTCCCCGATGTTCCCCAGGAGTGAGGCACGTCTTTACCCTGCTGCGGGCCCCTGTGGTGTGCCCACTCGCCTCACTCGCTGTTCAGGGCATTAGGGCTG
The DNA here is from genome assembly GCF_040938575.1 of Ambystoma mexicanum. Lineage (NCBI taxonomy): Eukaryota > Metazoa > Chordata > Amphibia > Caudata > Ambystomatidae > Ambystoma > Ambystoma mexicanum. Next base: position 891,465,742 of record NC_090941.1, read on the forward strand.
CCGGGCGGTTGTGCAGCCTCTGCACCTCCCCCTGGGGCTGGCCCGCTTATTGCTGGGGCAGGGTCCAGGTTGTATTATTTTTTTTTATTTTTTTCCCCTTATTTTTATTTTTATTTGTTGTTTTTCGATACAAATTATCTTTACAACAATTATTAATATTACTTCATGAGTTTACAATCTTTTAAAAACAACATAATACCATAAAAACATCAGAACAATAATAAAATTAGGTCCCATAACCGTGATGTTTTGCTAGAAAGGGAAGAAAAAAGAAAAAAGAAAACCATATTCACAGTCTAAAACAGAACAATTACATATCGTCACATTAATTCTACCTCCAACCGAATGTGGACTATGTGACTAAGTTAGGATCAATAATTTCCCCACTCGGGATAAACATAATTTTTAGTACTTTCATTCATCTGTTGAGTGCACTAGGGCCTCATTAACCGATATATCTGAAGGATCATCCGCCAATCCATTTAAGCCGAAGTTCTTACACTTTAAGTTCCTTTCAATTACATACAAAAATTGTGTTAGGTCGATGATCAAGGACATTCTATAGCCCCACATACATTGTATCCAAAGCATTTCACATTGGTAAGCTGTTATTTCATTTTGATGTTTCAGGAAGTTAGTTTCCCGTGCTTTTGTAAAGAAGACTCAGTATATAACAAGATGTTTCAAAGTTTCTTTTTGATAATTTTTACAAAATCTGCATCCTTCCTCTTCTGAATACAAACTGTTGGACCATTTCTTGGTACGCTCTGAAGTTGAAAGGAGGTTGAATTTAAACCTCATATTAAGCGAAGGCATTTTATGGCAGGACACTGTCTCAAATATGGCAGTAACGGCGACTGTTTATGCCAGAATTTTGCGTACTCTTTAAATGCGGTGTATAGCCCAATTTTATCTGAGTTCGCTGCCCAATCAAATTGTATCAGCCTCGCCTTTACAACCTGAGGACGTTTGATTAGATCTTCCCTTTCCATGGCTAATAGTACAAGATTTTCATCACACCTTTTTCCTGCCTCTGCTACCAAAGCTGGAATACCCTTTTTTAGCATTCTATCAAGATCTTCAGAAAGGGATTTTGACAACGGGTCCAGAATTTTTGCATGGGACGCAAGCTTGCACCATAAATATTTGGTAGCTAAGGATGTCAATCCCAGTTCATGTATGATGATCGAATTTGGGAGTGACATAGGCAAGTGTAATACTTTCTTCCATATTTTTCCTTGGATTTTATTTAGCATAGGACCGATTTCCAAATAACACAGGTCTAAGCCATATATAATGATTGCTTCTACTTTAAGCTTATAGAAATCGATCAAAGGAATCATGGAAAAATTGCAGATTTTTGAATAAATAAGTTTCATTTGGGCGATCAGTGGCATCGCTTTAATTGAGATTTCTACAAATTGTACCCCAAGTAAATCATGCCCAGAGCACGTGGAATCGGGAGCCCCTTTATCTTCCATTGGTACCTTACGATCTTTTGCTTGTTTGAAAATACCAAGATATGTGATTTCTTTGGGTTTAGCTGGAGATTGCGATTCTCACAGAATTCTACTAGATATTCAAGTTTGTTTTGCAGCCCAAAAGCAGTAAGATCAAACATTATCAAATCATCCGCGAAAGCCAACCAATCCAAGCAAAGATCCCCAAGTTTGATCGCAAATGAATTACACATAGACCAAATTGTAGCTATTTCAGATAAATACATGTTGAACAATGTGGCTGCAAGGTTACATCCTTGCTTTATACCTATATGGGTGAAAATAGGCGGTGTTAAAGAGCCTTCCTTGTCGATCTTAATCCTGTAACTTGTATTAGAATGCACCATTGTAATCATTGCTATCAGGGGAGGTGGAATATGAATATCTTGCATTCGTTGCCACAATTGTTGTCTGATTACGGAGTCAAATGCCCCGGATATATCGACAAGTGCCATATATAATGGACCATGGCCTTTCTTCCTAGTGTATTTCAATAAATGTGCCAACAGAGTTGCATTCAACTGTGTACCCATACCTTTACGGAACCCGGTTTGAAACTGTGAAAGGATTTTCTGTTTTATAATGAAGTCGTTTAAGTCCTTTAATATTAGGGCAGCAAAGATCTTTGCAGAGATATCAATTAGGGCTATAGGTCTAAAATTGGTGGGATCGTTCAGGGGACCCTTTTTATGTAATGGAATTATAATCGCAGTTAACCACGACTCGGGCACTTTCTTTGATTTAAAAGCACATTCCAACCTCCTTAAGATGATTTTTGCCCATAATTTCGTATCGTCCTTTATGACGCACGGTGGAATGCCATCCGGCCCAGCAGCTTTAGAGGGTTTTAGCATTGCTATTATAGAGATAATATCATTCAAGCCCCAAGGACATTTAGACGGAAGATTTGCAGCCAAATCTAGGGTTTGTAGCCCACAAAATTTCTGTGGCAGTGCATATTTGGACTTATAGATTTCACACCATACTTCCCCGCTTACTGCAGAGCATAGATCTGACTTTCCTTTCAGTAGGGGGTCCTTCAGTATTGCCCAAATTTCCCTTGAATTTTTGCCAATTAGGTTCAAAATCATTTTTTGGTTGGTTTCTATAAATGGACCAATCTTCAACTGTTTGACATCATTTCTATAGGTTGTAAGATTTTTTTTTTCTGAATCACATAACCCCCTATAATATAGGATGATTTCATCAATTTACGTATTTCGTTGTTTTTTTGTTTTTTCCTCAATGCAATTTCTACATTGTAACTCTTCTTATAGTCAGTATGCTTAGCCATTGAACATTTCTTTACCAAGGTATCAAGATGACCACGTATCATGACAACATTTTTTCTTTCCCATGCGATAAGATCAAATCTAGACATCATTTCAACATTTATTTTTTCCATATCTCTGTTAACCAGATAATTTAGCTGCCTATATAGTCTAGCATTCCACCTGATGGAAAGTGCTTTGCGGTCTATCTCCAACAAAGATAATACCGGGTTAGCTTCATACGTTGGTAAGTTACAATCTAACAAACACTCCAATATGCAGTGATCACTTAGACGCGATTGGATGATATTAGAGTTTATAGCGAATTCCGCTAGTGCGTCCGAAATTACCAAGTAATCTATTGTTGAGTGTTTCATGCCACGAGCCCAAGTATAAGCGTGCACCCCATTCGCTCAAGAAGTTCCTCCATATTTGCCCCCTTTCAAAAGCCAATATTTCATACTTGGACGCTATGTCTGACTTCATCATTATATTATTAAGATTTGAATTAAAATCGCCACCCATGATGATCTGTGCATTTGGAGCATCGATTGCAACTTGTAGAAGTACAGAGTTCACTTTTTCGATAATAGCATCTAGAGTTATTGTCACTGGGTTCCAGTACACTGCAACTATGATCAACTGGGAGAGCACCCTAGCTTTGGATGTCACTTCCACCACCAATATGTCTGAGGATGAATAAATTTGCAACAACTTAGTATAATATAAGTGTCTCACAAGGATCGCAAGTCCGCCAGATGGACGGCCTTGTATACCTTTTACTGCATGAGAACAAAAAGCTACATATCCTTCTAAATAAATATCTTGGATTGCCATGGTTTCCTGCAGTATGATTATTGCTGGTAGTTGTACATCTAATGTGTTCTGAAACTATTTCTCAAGGTTATTAAAGCCACAGCAATTCCAAGCATTCATGACCACTGCGTTGTTTTATTGTTTTTCTTTGACTGGCATATCGCCTATTAGATTTTTCATAAGTGGTTCAAGCCATGCCAGGCTTGACGCAATTTGCGCAACAGATTCAGATTGTAGTCTGATTTTTTCATGCAGAGTTGCAAACTGATTCTCATGATCTTCGATGAAGGCATTGTTATGTGACGCAAAGGACTGATATTCAACAAACAGTGTGGCATTTTCCAACGAGGTAAACAAAGATAACTCATAACCAAGCAATTGGAAATCTCTTGCATGTTTCCATATTAACGCAGCAATAATAGTGTTCTGATGTTTACATAACATACGACCGTTTGAGACGTACGGTAAGCGAACCCAGTCGATGTCATTAGACACTAAATTGCGCAGTGCTGGTATTTGGTGGAATACTTTCATCAATGATGTTCTATTTAAGTTAGGTTTGTCTACTTTCGTTGGATCCAACGTCCAACTCATTACCAGTTTCATTTCAGGCCCCAAAGTATTGTAAAATGACCATCTATCAACACCCTCTCCATCAAAAGACTGGGTGGGTGGTATGGGATGCAGATTTTGCTGTATATCTGGGGCTCCCTTCATGGGTTGGAACTTGATAGGATCAGAATCCTGAATACCTACAACTTTGTTCTCAGCTTGGCTTATCTCTTTATGAACACCTCTATTTGCCAAAGAGTTCACAACAGAACAATCAGCACTGATATCTACAACATTTTGTGGTTTTTGGACTTAAGAGGTTATTTTTTTGTCAATTTTTTCAAAAAAACGCTGTAACTGCATTTGTATAAGGATAGGTGATGATAGCACATTGTCATCTTTTATGTTTGCAACATTAGAATTTGATGGCTCATCTGAGGTATTTTTTTCACGTTCTCCCATGTACTCGAGGGAACGAAATTTTGTGGCACAGTGTCAGTTATGCCCAGTAGAGCCTTGCTTTCGATGTTAAGTTGCGTTAGATCAATGTTGTTGTCATCCTTAATAACACTCTTATTATTTTTCTTTTGCTGTTGTTGATTTTTATCGTTCTGTTTTTCCATTGTTTTTGATTTTTTGTTTTTATCTTTATTATTGTGAGCCATGTTGAGCCCTGCTTGCATTAAAGTATTTTGCAAACTTGCATTTTTTTGTCTTTTCAGAGCTTTAGCATGCAATTTTTTAGCTTTGCGGGACATAAAAAAAAGTACTCTGAGTTCCATTTTCTGCCTCAACTGAATCGTCAATACATTCCTGTCCCTTCTGAGTGATCACTGAGTTTAAGTCGATCAAATCTATAAGCGCAGAGGGGCTATCAGGGGTATGCATAACTGGAATTAGTTTTGGTTCCTCAATTGTATTGAGCACCTCAGACATCCTCTCTGCTGAGATTACATTTTCAGCAAGGACTATCTTCTCTAGGGTCAGTATTCTTTCATGTTGTAATTTGGCCATCTCCACGTATGGTGGAGTCTGATTTGCTGTTACAGTCTTAGCATCACTTGTTGTATTTGTTTTAGTAGGATTGATCTTCTCTCCATACTCGGTTTGAGCTGTAGATTTCATATTATGTAACTTCACAGCTTTTATCTCGGTTACTATTGCTTCTAACTTTTGAGTATGGAAGCGTTTCTCGCTCAAGTGTTGCTCCGCCCAGAATACGTGGCATTTTTCCTGAGCCATCAAAAAACCCTCTATTTTACACAGTCTCAAGTTGATTTCTGATGTTGCTAGACTCAGAGCACCGATCGCCCCATGAGTGAATTCGTGCCCCTTAACCAGCAAGTTCAGTATCCTCGTCAAGACTGGAAAATTCTGTAGTTCTTGAGGATTTGAATCCACTAAGGTCTCTTCCAGTGGAAATAACGGTAATGATGAATTCGGTTGACAAGATTTTTCTAAAAAAAAATTCGCCGGTATTGGATCAAAGCCCAGTACTGGTGAATGTGGATAATTTATATCAGAAGGATTATAATGTCTTTCATGTGCAGATGAGCTAGCAGAGTGTTTAAGGTCCCTGTCCCCCCATCCTCTTTCACCTTTTCTCATTTCTTTTAATTGATTTAGATTTTCTGCTATAGCTGCATGGAAATATACTTGCTCCCTAAGGCCCCTTGACTCACCCGCAGGCGTTGAGGGCCCATTTGATAAACACGTTCTGCTATGGAGTTCAGCTAGAACTACTGGGGCAACCAACGAGATATCTATAGTTGGCATATTACAATCATCGTTTACCGCTCCCAATATTGAGCTGTCGGTAATGGGTACATTATGTATCAGCTTTGGTGGATAGGTTATACTCTCATGCCCCTCCCTGTGAATTTGGGCCACTATATTTACCTCATTTTCAGTTTCTGGGATTGTAATTTTTTCTGGTTCCAACAATGTTGGAATGGGCCCGTTTGTATTTGATGATGACTTCATATAAGGGCTAATGCTCGATTTCTCAATTATGCCCTTTCCCTTTTTCCTAATTTGGTTTACCGTTTCATGAATGGACTCATCATCTGACATATTACCCTCAGACAGCGTTGATGGAGATCCATTAAGGCATCTCTTCCCATTTCGCAATTTCTTAACCATGATTGGTGCAGAAAAACAACCAAACTCCACCTAGTCAGTGCAATGCTTACCGCCTGATACGCAAACAACTTCTCCGTATGAGCAGAGACAGACGCCCCAAGATGCACTGTCGCACCCCGCGCCGCACACCGCAAACAGCAAACAGTACTTGTCCGGTACTTGGTGCGCGGCGCGGGTGCGCGAGACTGCCACTATTTGTGGACCCAGGCAACATGACTCATCACAGGGGGCGTGTCCACCACAAACAAGAGGAGCTTATACAAAAAAAGACAGAAAAACACAAAAAAAAAGGCAGAGTTAGCTGCGTGGATTTCAGGATAGCAACCACGTGTGTGCCGTTATAAACACACAAGCCGTCGAACGGCAATGTGTGAAGTGCACAAGTTGTGAAGCGCACAAGTCGTAAGACACACAATGGGCGCTCAAGTTGTGAGGCACGCAAATGGGAGCACACGCTATGTGCGGCACAAGGCAGCACTACTAAACAGTCACCTTGGGGTCAGGCACGCTGGTGTATCCGACTAAGACGTCCTCCAGGGAATGCTTGCTCACTGCAGCAAGGTCCGTGGGAGCACGTCAGCAGGCAGAGAAGCCGCGATCACAAATCCAATGGATACAAGGTGGCGGGGCAGCGGCAGCAAACAGTACTTGTCCGGTACTTGGTGAGCGGCGCGGGTGCGCGAGAATGCCTCTATTTGTGGACCCAGGCAACGTGACTCGTCACAGGGGGTGTGTCCACCACAAACAGGAGGAGCTTGGGGTCAGGCACGCTGGTGTATCTGGCTAAGACGTCCTCCAGGGAAAGCTTGCTCACTGCAGCAAGGTCCGTGGGAGCACGTCAGCAGGCAGAGAAGCCGCGTTCACAAATCCGATGGATACAAGGCGGCGGGGCAGCGACAGCAAACAGTACTTGTCCGGTACAGGTTGTATTTGCTCAGGGCACCGTGGCTGCGGCTCGCAAGCGGGGCTCTTGTCCTCCCGCCTCGGGCAGTGTGACTGTTGTTCGCGTGGGGCACAGTGCTCCTGCGGGCCCCCCCTGGCTGGGGCCGATGGCATTGTTGACGAAGAGAGGAAATTAATGACGGGCCCATTGGTCAGTACTCACCCTCGAAAACTAGTAATACAAGATAGCTGCACCATGCAAGGATAGAGTGCAGGATTCACATACTCCGGCAAGGTTCAATAATCAGGACTCAATAAATTGGCAAAGGGAAGTCAGTTTAATAATACATACATCAGTTTATGGAAATCAGCAGCATCACGAACACCTGCCTCACCCCGACTTCCTCGAACATTAGTCCAACAGCCTCTTTTATGGGCAAAATCCGTCATCATTGACGTCTAATTCTACAAAAAATCATCATGCAATACAATTGGTTGGGAAAGGTAACTTAAGTATAGGTGCTATATCTGTATATGGAAATAATGCAAGTGGATTGGATAACTCTTATCGGGTGGGCATCTACGTCCTTCCCTCTACACCACACGTGATTGACCTCACTACAAGTACGACGTCTCATTGGTTACAGTGTCTATAGGACCCTAGATTACATGGTCCATTGTGATTGGGCAAGTTACACCCCTAAACATAAATCTCTATTTTATATATTTATTTAATGTGATCTAGTCTGAGAAAACTCAAACTTTACACATATAATACAAAATAATAAAAATGGCAAAAACCAAAATATAAAATATATTCAACAATTCCATATAACAATTCCATATAACAAATACAATAAATCTATAATTTACATAATGCTTAAAAAAGAGAAATCCTACATCTACTGAGTGGCCATTTACCTTCACACTCGGCTACCAGCCTTTGTACATATCACAACTCAGACATTATCAAGACTTCCAGCTTTCTTCCTTAGGCTGATCACATTTATCTCCTTCTAGTCAATAGCTCGTTTTAACATTTCTATCCTAGATTCCACCTTTAACCATACATTATAAAGGGCAATTAATAGACTCATATTCCGTGAATTTGTACAATAACACCAGAAAGACAGATCTTTCAAAGTTTCCAGGTTGTGCACATATTTATCAAGTAATAAATGAATGGTATTGTCCATGTCTTGGCACTCAGTTAATAAATGTCTAGCTGTCTCCAATGTGTCCATTTGTTTACAGAGACGGCAAACACGCTCCTTAATAGGAATCTTAGATCTACTCCCCAAGGTCGTCATAGTTGGTAGCTGTTCCATTCTAAAGAGAATGATGAATCGTCTAAGTCTTTTAGCTGGGCAAAGATTCACATATGTCTGCGGTTGCATAAAGGTATAATTTCTAATGTGTACAAACTGATAATTCTTTAATGTACTTAAATGAGCAAAGTTCTCAACTCAGTCCCACAAAGCAACTCTCTTCCCAAGCGCATTAGAAACTAGCTTTGAGATGCTGACTCCTGTGTGATTCCAACCTATCTCTGCTAGATATTTCATCATGGGTTCAAATAATTTACCACTGATATAGCTTTTATTTAATTCCTGGTGGACTGCAGTTAATAGGGGATTGGAGGTTGTACTCATCATTCTTAAAAAGAACACAGCACGCTTTTTTAACACCACTGCTTTTAAAGAGGGGAGTCCTAATTCTAATCTTATAAGAGCCATCGGCACTCCAGCGGATAGCCCCAATATCCTTCTCCAGAATTTACCTTCAATAACTTGTAACCAAGTCAGATCAAAAGTTAGCAAAGCCTCCAGTCCATAGGTAATCATGGGAATGAACACTTGAATGTATAATTGTTGTGTTGCCCACAGCGAAAAGCCACCCTGCTTAAGAGTGAAATTGGCCATTAAGGCCGTGATTTGGGCAACTCTGATCGTCCGTGTTTGCCTGCAGATGTATTAATCCCCATACGGTTCAAAATCTACCCCTAGATAGCAATACGAAGGAGCATATAGAATAGTAGTATTGCCCACCACAAGATTGACGCGGGTAACTCTTTTATGGGTATATCTCAGTACTTTAGTTTTCTCTAAATTAATGGTCAAGCCATTATTACTGACATATTCCCATAATGCCATGGCCGACCTTTGTAATCCTCCTATGGTGTTGTCTAATATAACCAGGTCATCTGCATAGGCTAGGACCACACAGGGGGATTCTCCAACTTTAGGGGGACAATTTTCCACGGTCGCTAGTACTATAGTATGTCCTGGACATATAAATTGTAGACTAACGGTGCCGTGACGCACCCCTGCTTCACCCCCCTGTTCTGCAGTACCCTGTCAGTCAAGTGTCCTTCCTGATCTAATTTAAGTCGGACTTAGGTGTTTAGGTGCAAATGTCTAAGATAATAGAGTAACCTTTCAGGACAGCCCATACCTTCAAGTTTCGCCCATAGCCGATCTCTAGGGATAGTATCAAACGCCGCCTTAAAATCAATATATAATGCATAAAGTGGGGGCTGCCCTTTGATACTTGCTCTAGTACGTAGGATATCCTTGACTATCAGATTATGGGTAGTAGAATAGCCCGTCGGAATCCGCTCTGGAATTTACACAGAATGTTAGCTTCATCTACCCACTTCTGGATTTCACTAAGCAATAGTGAAGCAAACAGTTTACCAGTGACGTCTAACATGGACAATAACCTATAATTATAAAGGTCTAGTCGATTTCCCTTTTTAAAAATAGGGATCAGGATCGCTGTTTGCCAGGTATGAGGCATTTCCCCTAGGTCCAAGATCTTCTTAAACAAGATAGTAAGCAGGCCAGCCCAAAATTCAGGATGGTTCTTAATAACGGCATTAGACAGTCCGTTAGGGCCAGGGGCTCTTGAGACTTTCAGCTCTTTAATTTTACTAAGTATCGCCTCATGTGTTACATCAAAAGGAGGCTCGGATGGGCTCTGTCTTGCTGGCATATATTCATCTTCCTGACTTCTTAAATTCCGGGTTTCCAGAAATTCTACCCAAACTGCTCCACTTATGGGATTGACTAGTTGGCCTTTGCTCTTCGCTTTAGCCTCGCTTAGCAGTGCCCAAATGCTACGCGAGTGTCCAGACCCAATCGTCTGGACCAATCGTTGGTATGAGCGAATACTCTCAGCCTTTTTAATATTCTTAATGGTTCTCCTATATCTATTTTTTATTTTCCTAGTCAATTCACCATATTGTGGTATAGGTAGTTTCATAGCCTTTGTTCTTCGAAGCTCAGCTCTAAGATCTCTCTTAGCGTCTCTTATTTCTTTATTAAAGGGCCGCATGTTATGACAATGTATTAGAGTTTTTACCCTGTAACTTTTAGGTACACTGCATTGTAATGTATAATGTCAATGCTTTATTTTAAGTTTTGTAGCTAATGAATTTATATTAAGAAAATGTTGTTGTAAAGATACTTGTATCGAAAAACAACTAACAATAAATAAATAAATAACAATCAAAAAAGGGCCGCATAATGCCTTCTATTATTAGCATTACCCCCATGGGGTTGGCAGCGTGTTTACCGCAGAAGGCCAAGATCCAGTCTTCAATAGCATTAATGGACATACCCTCAAGGTCCAAAGAATTTGAGATATCAAGGTGGATCAGGGATTCCGTTGCTAATCGTATGTTCTTATCTGACCAGCTTATTCGTGTTCCGGCATTATTTACTTTGATTTTTCCCATGCTAGTTTGTGGAATAGAATCCCTAGGGATATTGAGTGCTTAGCAGCTTTAGAGTAGACACCCAGGTGCCTAGTGTGCCAAGATTCACCCTTCCTCCCTTCCATCAATCAGTGTTTTAGGGCTGGGTGTCAATTAGTTGGCTGGGTATGGCCTTGGATCTGTAGACTCTTATCAGGAAAAGTTATGGCACCCTCTGGTTCTGGATGACATCAGACGGTGGTACATCTTCGCGCCTGTCTGGTTACGTGTTGGTCACCGTGAATCTGCTTCAGTTTCCAACCTTTTGTGTATTTAATTCTGTGTGCGCTCGGCCACCTGCATGGACCTCTCTTATCTTGACCTTCACGGGCGGGCTGGTATTCTCTGTAGTTGGAGTTTTGTGAGCTCATGCTCACCTCCCCTTTTCTGGTTGACCTCAATCTCCCCGGCATAAGCCTCTCTTTGTTGAGTTTCTGCTTTCACAAAATGGAGTTGCACGTGTACATTGTGCAGTATTGAGGTAGATATGTGGTTGGCGCTTGCCGCTCTACTCTTCTACTAGGCATTGCAAGCAGTATCGATTTCTTAGCCTCTTGCATTTCAAGCTTATTTACACACATTCAACAGGGCGGTTGCTTCCATCTTGCCTCATGGCACCATTCTCTTATGTTTTAACAGTGTCTCTCCCCTGCATCCATTATCATTATCCTTGCGGTTAATAGTACTGGCATTCGTGCTTCTGTTTGTTCTCGGGGCTGCTCGGGCCCTTGGTTTATTCCATTGGCCTTCCTTTAAGGCTTTAGGGGTTTCCTTGTGGACGGTGTGCAGGTATTCCTCATTCCGTATCAATGGCTGGTATGGCTGTCTGCTAGGGCATCGTGCTGCCCAGGGTTGTTGCGTTATGGCTGCTTCAACCGCTATTGTTCTCCTTACGTACAAGGGGCAGAGTCCCAGTGCGACTCTCTGTTGGTTCATTTGCTCCTCATACGTCATGTACCATGACGAGTACCTTATTGGCAACTCGCAATGAGGGGCAGGGGTGCGGGTCATATCTGGGACCTCCTCTGGTCGGTTCATCGACCACTCCTACTTCCTCCTTTATATTCAGTTTCTTTGCCTCCTCAGCTTCTTGGTCATCATCTCCTGGGTTTACACAAGAAGGCGTGAAAGTATGCAATTTTGGTGTCCATATCTTTATCACCCCTTTCAAGCTTCCTGCTGTTTGCACATGCTCATCTTTGTTCCAGGTCATCAACTGGCATTGTCCATTTGGACTGCAGTAAATCCATTTGCCTTTGTACCTTCTTCGTTTCTTGGTGAATTTTGTTCCTTCTGGTGCAAATTCACTTGCCTTCACAAAGTCTTTTATCTCCTCATCTGTCAGGTCTCTGGGCTTCCAGCCTGGCTCGACATCGACCATAATTTTCATCCCAATGGCCTTCTTTGCTGTTTTTTGGCACTGTTTGATGGTTATCTTGATAACACAGATTCCTAGCAGCACCATTGCTAGCAAAGCTCCCAGGAACTTGAATATATCTTCCATCCATTGCGGGGCCCATGAGAATAGGTTCCCAAACCAGCTGTTGTCATCCACTTCATCTGTCTCATCGGTCATCTGGTTTTTCAGGGTTGTTAACATGTCTATGGCCTCTGTGAGGGTTGAATTTTCTTCGTCGTGTGATAGTGTAAATGTGCACCATGATTCTCCAATTTTTGCGCAAATACCTCCATCCATTGCGGTGATCATGTCAAGCACATATCTGTTCTGGGTAATCAGTCTGACTGCTCTCAGCTCTTCTTTGATCGTATTGAATCCTTTTATTGTGGTGTTGATGGTCTGCAGTAACTCCCTTCTCGTTATCTGCAACCACTTGGTGTTTGCACCAACTTGGATATGCAGCAAGAGTATTGTTGTAAATACTGATGAAGTTAGGCTGAACAGCCTGTGTTCATAGGGAATGGCATAAAATGTGTCCTCTGATTTGGCAGAGAAGTAATTCTCTCTCTTCATCCTTGACATTAGTTCCACAGACCTCCTTTTCCTCAGGTGAGCATCTGCTTTCGGGAAACTGTCCAAATTCAGTTCATTTTTTGGAATCACTAGTGCTGAAACAGTGTGCATATGCCTCCCCAGTTCCTCGGTAGCCTTATGTATGTCTTGGATCCACATGCCCAATAGTGGCTTCTTCTGCCGTTTTCCCTTGGACGTTCAGTCTTGAGTTTATTTCCCACCTTATTCCTGATCCCTTGACGTCAGGGTTTTCATATCTAATCACATGATTCTTGGTGTGCGCCCTATTTTTTGTTTTGATGTCCTGGACATATCCGTCTTCATCAGGGTAGTCCTTTTCGTTGGCCCATATCAACGAGGCGTCTCTCCCCATGAATTGTCCTCTGAATTGTCCTCTGGTGTTACACATTGCCACATGTGGCAGGCAGTGTGCTATGGGGAATCTATTTCTACAGCCACAAAGATTTTGGACTTGCCCATGCTGTACGGCAGGAGTGCACAGACGAAACATTCTCCTTCTGATATCTTCGTCCAACTTCCTTCATGTGCTGGTACCATATGCTGTTTCCAAGATGGGCCGTGCTGTCAAAGAAATCGTTTAATTCATCATCGGTTTCATATGGACTTCTCTTGATCCTTAGCGTTTTTCTGTGGTTGGCTATCCCTATGTCTCTGAATGCGTCTGTACTGCTCTTTCGTTTAGGCAAACTCTCGGGCGTTATCCTTGGAGGGGCAGGTTTCATTTCCTGCCCTGCAGTAATAGAGGGAGATTTTGCGCTTCGTTTCCTTCCCTACTGCATTCTTTTGTAGACCTCCTCCCACTGCATGTGATTTATCATCCTTCCAACACGTGGCTGTGTCGTAGGCTCGGTAGTTACTTCTGGCGTTGGAGCTGGCATGCTCGCTATCACAGCTGTGGTAGTTGTCTTGCTCAGCTCCTCCTGTAGCTTCTTTGCTCTAAGTATGAGTGGAAACACATACTCAACTACCGCATGTGTTTTCTCAGTGAGTTCTTTTGTTGCTTCCTCTGTTCTATTGAGTGATTTTGCTATTTCACTTCGATTCGGTTGCTCATGTTGCTCCCTGCTTTCTGGAGCTGATTATTCCACAGGTGATTTTTCTCTTTCAGTCGGTTTGGCCTGCGGTTTCGTAGCCATTGACACTTGCCCTTGTTCGTGTGCACTCAGTGAATGGGTGGGTGCCGTGGACAGTGCTATGCTATAATTCATTCCGTGCTGACCCTGTCTCCAGCCTTTCTCACCATTCATTACTGTGTATGCGTGTTACTGCTAATTACATACAACTGTAAATCGTTTGCTTTATCATCAGTTTTTCTTGGAACAGGGATGACAATATAAGGTCTGGGTGCTTTTGTGGGCCCCAGATGTTCATTACCTGGTGGATGCACAGACATTGGGACACTTCATGCACCGATAAAAAATGCAGTTCTAATAGTTCATGATAAAAATACTACAACAGTCACAATGCATATACATATCATGGCCTTAAAATACAGTTTACAGCCTCTCCTTCCGGGAAACCGGGGGCGCCCTTCTACTGGTGGCACGACTAAGTTACTGTTTTGGGCCCCCATTTCAATCAAGTCCATAGTCCACTATTTATTTATTTCTTCGTTCTGATCTCGTTGTTCAAAGTTCAGCAAATCAAAGTTCAGAAAATACTAAAGTGACATGTGCTGTTCAATGTCCCCCTCTTGCGAGTGATGATGATAGTCTCTGAGTATGGAGTACAGTTCCTTTGCTAGACTATGGAAAAAGGTTAGACTACCGTTTTCAGCACATCACATTCATCCTGCATTTGTTGTGGGAACCGCATTCTCAGGGCACTCTTTCAACTCGTCATGGCCCTGAGGATATGCAGGACAATGTTTTCAGTGACACCATGAAAAGATAGATTTGCTACAAATCACGCAAAATAAAATATTGAAAAAATAAAAATAAAAATAAAAGTGAAAAAATGAGAAAAAGGTTAAAAAAAAGATAAACACGGCAGTGAAGTTCGTATCTCTGTTCCTTTCACTTGGTCGTTCGAGGTCGAGTTGATGAACAGTCTCTCTCTCACCCATTTATTCTCCTGCGCGATAAGGATGGACAAAATAAAAAATAAAAAAAACAAGAAAACTAGGAACGGATGTAGTTATCCTTGTTTCTGCTCTTTTAGATCTGTCCTATGTTGGAAGCATGAACGAACTGTGTCTTTCGTTTTCTTGCCTTGTCCCCGGCTGGGGATGATTAAAAGGTTATTTTGGAACGCCCCCTTCTAAGGCTCTTCTTAGATGTGGATTTCCATAGTTGCTTCTGAGTTGTGATGCAATCGCTCTTAGGAGCCTGTTCAGTTAGGCATTCTTTGCTGGATCACTAAGAAAGGCAGGCACATCAATGTTGCGGGGTCTTCCCACTAGTTCTGGAAAGTTTTCAATGAGATGAAAGAAAACACGAAAAGCATAACGACTGTCTTCAGGTGTTAATGACATTTGTTCTGGTTTTTTGGCTCTAAAGTCACAGGCCTTTTCTTGCAGTGTGATCAGTTGTTTTTTTTTTTTCTAAGATCTGTCCCTCGTCGGCTAGTCTCACTGAAATCTCCTCAGGAATTCTCGCTGGAAATTGGAAATTGGACAGCTCCACCTGGAGCATGATGCCTTGGAGGAGTGTGCCCATGTGTGGGGTGTTTGCCGGATTCCTAAGAAAGGTGATGACGTCCACATCTGCACGTCTCCCCACCATTCCCGGATAGTCTGTGACTAATTGAAATAGAACGTTGTGTGCCAGCCGTGTATCCTCAGGTGATAGGGACATTTGCCTCGTTTGCTGGGTCCTAATCACAGTACCTTCTTTTGATGAGAACAAGTTTTGCACTTTCCTGCTCCGTGAGTTGCAACCACGTGGTTCAGCTTGTACCACACTTCGTTGAGAAAGTAATTGTGTTTTAGATCGCTAATAAATGTCAATGTATCTGTAGTTCTCCCGATAAGTCCTGGACATTCTTCGAGATGCGGTAGAACAAAGTATATGTGATCTCGTCAATGATCACTTGTGGTGGGAGCATCTGTGTCTTTTCCGCTGTGTTCGGGTAGTGTAATGAAAGTTTCTGTTATGACAGTCAGTAGTTGTCAGATTATTTTCTTGTTTGCAGGGTCTTGAATGAATTCAGTAACGCTGGCTTCTCTGCCTATAAGTGAAGGGTAGGACAGTACTACCAGCTGAAAATATGTGAGCACATCCCACATGAGACTTCTGCTGGGATGAACGATATGTCCATGAACAAAGTCTTGATCCTACTTTTACTTCCTATCAGAGTCTTAGGTTTTAAATGCTTTGTGTGGCTTTCAATGTTCATGAGATTAGCGCTTCTGTTGATATGAGTATGCGATTTTCTTCTTTTACGCTGCACCTTTGGCTGCACAGGGTGTTTCCTCGCTTCTTATTGTCTTTTTTATGCCTATAGAAAAGGTTCAGCATGGACAAGATTTTCACAAAAGTTCTTTTGTTGGCTACATTGAATGTTCATTTAATTGTCATTTTGTCACCTTTCACTTGTTTGAAGAACTGTCTTGTTTTGAAAGTCTCACTTTTATATTTTTTTTCTCCTCGTTCTTGTAACTTGTCTGCTCATGCGTACTTCTTCCTTGCCATAGATCTTGTCTGCACGTGCTGCAGTCCTTCCCCGTTGTCTGTGGATTCCTCGGCAGTAGATGTAGTAGGAGTGCTCTCTCCTATAAAGAGTTTTATATCATTCGTGAAGATCCAGGCTCTTCTGCCTTTGAGCTTGACAGCTGACAGGGTGCAGTCCTCTACGACGAACAGGCCATTAAACCTCGGCTCGGCCCATCTTTTTCTTGTGAAGTTCTTCACGAGGACGCGATCTCCAGGGAAGACAAAAGGCAAGCATGGGCTCTGAGCTGCGCCGGCATCAGCACTGTCTGTTGTGGTTTGTGCTGTGTTGTCTCTTTTCTGCCGTCGCTGCAGCTGGCCTGAAATGACAGTGGAACTGGATGTAAAACAATCCAGATAGGCCTTCATCTCCTCTCCCAGAACCTCCCTAGTTGACTGGGCATCACATCTAGCTCTGTCTCGGGGGGTAAGAGGGGTCCTCATCCTTCTCCCCGTGACTATTGCGTGCAGCGTTAGATGATGGTCGGAGCCTGGCTGGTTCCGAAGAGCATACAATGCCAGTGGTAGGCAGTGCATCCATCCCTTTCTTAATGTGAGCTTCAACTTGGCTATCCTTTCCTTAAGCAAGCCGTTGACATATCCCGTTTCCCTCTGGGTGATACGCTGACGAGAATTTGTGCTTTAGACCAAGCAACAAGCTAATCTGCTCAAATACTGCATTTACAAAATGTGCCCCATTATCAGATCTCATTATCTCGCACCCCCCCCATCTAGGGAAAACCTCCCTCACCAGGAATTTAGCAGCACAGGCAGCGTCAGGGTGTGTACAGGGGCCTGCTTCTACCCATCTGGAGAAGGGACACACCACTACAAGTAGATACCTGTACCCATTACACACCTGAATCATATCGACATAATCAATATGTAGGTGCTGGAAAGGTCCATTTGGCCTGGGGATGACTCCTCTCACTACTTTTAATGTGTGCCCAGAAGTGAATTGCTGGCAGATAATGCAGTTTACCATAAAGAATGCAACATGCTCGGCTAAATTCGGCATAAACCAGTCTTCCGCGAGCATTGCTGCAAGATTGTCTTTTGACATGTAAATGGGGTAGTGAAGCTGTTCTAGCACTACTTTTAAAAGGGCGACAGGCATTACTGGTTTACCAGTGCTGTCTTGCCTCCACAATCCGTCAGAGGGGTTTAAAGAACACCCTTGATGCTTCCATAAATTTTTCTCCTCCTGAGGTGCCTCCCCCTGGAGCTCCATTAATTAAGATTGCCCCATATTGCTATAGGCTTCTGGAGTGGCTCGTTCACCATCATTCGTTCATGGGTACGTGCCACCTCCACGTCCATGATTGTTTCAGTTTTGGATGCCATACGTTTGGCTTCCATGTCCACTTCATGATTTCCACGTGACACAAAATCTGTCCCTTTGGTATGAGCGGCGCATTTTAAGACCGCTATGCCCACTGGGAGCTGTAGTGCTTTTATCAGCCTGTCCAACAAGGCTGCTTGTTGCACTTGCATGCATGTCCGGAGGTAGCCCCTCCTCTTCCAGCACACTAATCCTGCGTGCACTGTTGACGTCACATAGGCGGAGTCGCTGTACACTGTTACTTCCTGGTCTGCATGGTTCTCGATGGCAAGTATCAATGCCACTAGTTCTGCAGCCTGTGCCGAATAGTGAGATGGTATTCGCGCACTGACAAGTACTCGGAACTCTCCATTCGCCATGTGTTTGATTACGGACACGCCTGGATACCTTTGCCCGTCATCTTGGTCAATTCTTTATGACCCGTCAATAAAGACGATCTCTCCACTTGGCATGGCATTTTCCTTGATTCTGGGGATCTCATCATAGTATTCAATAGTTTGCACAGTCATGCACAGGTTCTCCCTCTGTGACTGGCTCGGCTATAAACATAGCAGGGTTCACAGTTTTGCATCACACTATATGATTCCCGAGAACTGGGGCCTTACTAATTGCCCCCTTGAGTTCTGTAAACCCCTTCTCTATTTCTTCATTCCATTCAATTTCTTCTCTTGTTGCCTGGGCCTTTTTAAGGGCATGTAACAAGGGCTTGGTATATGAGCTGTAGTCAAAGACCCATGCTCTGACATAATTGCACAAGCCTAGGAAGCTTTGCATTTGCTTTACTGTGCGCGGCTTGGCCGTGTGCATGATAGCCTCAGCCCTTTCTGGGGTTACCTTTTTCCCCTCATGTGAGATTAGTTGCCCTATGTACAACACCCCCTGTTGGCAGTACTGTAGCTTGTCCTTGTCTACTTTGTATCCTTTCTCAGCCAATGTAGTCAATAGCTGGACTGAGTCGTGTCGGCATTGCTTTCGGTGATGCTGCAGATTAGAATGTCATCTACATACTGCAAAACAACACTGTCCACTGCAATATTGCTTAGTTCCATTTGCAGGACTCTGTTGAAAATAGATGGAGACTCGCAATACCCCTGTGGCAACCTCATACTTTTCAGGTGCATTTGCCTGAAGGTAAATGATGTCAGGTCTTGTGAGTCACGGTGTAGTGGGATTGAGAAAAATGCATTATTCAAATCGATCACCGTGAAGTATTTTGCCTCAGTGGGTATGTTGCACAAAATTGTGGATGGATTCAGGACTAGAAGGAACTCGGCTTCAACTATGTCGTTCAATGCCAGCGTCGATTTGGGTCGTCGGCCAATCGGCCCATGGCCGATGCAAAATCATGGCCGGAGACCTGGGGGCCGGTTCCTGAAGCCCACGTGGGCCGGTGTCAGCCAAGGTGTGGGCTTCACACTTCAGGAACCAGCCCCAGGGCCTCGGCCTCGCCAGGCAGATGCAAGTTGCAAAGGATCTGTAAGTAAGTAACTTACAGATCCTTTGCAATTGCAGCCCCACGCCCGCCTCTGCCGCCGGCCTGCCGCAGATGCAGAGAAAGGTAACACTGAAGTATTACCTTTCTTTGATAAATGCGGCGGGCCGGCGGCTAACTGCCTCAGCCCGCGACACCCTGGTGCCAGCAGCAGTCAGTGCTACAAAACACTGGGAGGGACGGGCGGGGCTGTCTCAGCCCAGCCTGCTCCCTCCCAGTGATTTGTAACAGACTCTGCTTGCCTCTCCGCCGCACACCGCCACTGCCGCTGGCACCATAAGTTGCAACTTGCAGCAGTGAGCTGCTTTCGTCGCCGGAATGATTTCTGTGTCCTCTTCGCTCCACTCAGGACTCAGGAGGCATAGATTGCCTGCCTGGGACCCCACGGGGAAGACCCCTAAGCGGTCCCAATGGTACGGTAGGGACCTCCCTCCGTAACCGTGACTATGTATTTTGCTTTTCGAAAGTTGCAGTAATAGCATGTTTTTTCTGCCGTTGTCTCTGTTACGATCAGACAAGCCATTCCATCTCTTTGTCCTCAGTCACTTGACAAAATCCTTGTGCCTAAAAGCTTGTGTACAGTGTGCAAATATTTGACCATAGCATCACGTGTTTGTATTATGCAGGCACCGTTGCGGTGGGTGCTTCTTTGGATCCAGTGTGTTTGGGGTTCAGTTTTACTGGTAGGTGTGCACGCAAACACAGTCATGGGGGGTTTGCTGGGAAGGGGGGTTGCTGATGTGTAAAATAAAAAACGGATTTTGTTCAAAGAAAGGCCTTGATTGCGGCTGGATGTAATTGGTGTTACGTGAGGGTGTTGGAATGGGGGAGCTTTAAACATTATACGTATGCAAGGCTTTCTGTGGGGCATGGTAGCCTTGTTATGTGCTAATTAATGGTTGCGTCCCTCGGATGTAGCCGTGATGTGTAGGCTACCAGTTTGAGTCGACACGAAGGAAGATCGATCCGGGAGGTGGAACTCTTGAGGGGGGACATGGGATGGCTTGCAGTGCAAGACCAGACTGCTTGGTAAACCGTGCTGGGTGGGCGCCTTGAGTTGCACCATGGCCCTAACTGGCATTCATTCCAACCTGGCATCTGAAACCCCCAAAATACGGGTAACTGTTGTTGTCCTAATGCTTGCATGTGTGTATGTGCGAATCGCCCTGGGCTAGCTTGGGTGTTTAGCACTGCGTTGTACGTGTTAGAGTGGCTGCTCCACAATGCTTTGCATAGACGGATGTGGCAAGATACAGGCGAAGGCTTAGGGGGCCAGCAGAAGGGTTTAGTATAGGCAATTGTCACCAATCTGCTGCAAGCTGGGACAGTAACCTCCTCCCCTCCTCCCGCAGCATTCTCCCACTCAGTGCCGGGAAGCCCCACTAAGGCGCGTGCTAACAGCACCAGGTTTACCCCAACCCCGGAACTACAAATAAAATAATGCATTGGGGGGACACTCCAGCTAACCTCATCTGCCCGACCCAAAACATTTCAACCATTGGGGCTGAAAAAAACCGACAGTGGTACATCTTGGAGTATAAGCCGTGGTGGTGAAGGCAGGAAAGGAGACAAAAGCAATAACTGCTTACATAGCCATACTTTGAATCATTTGCTACGATTGTGCACAACACTTACACTTTCATTCTGTAGATTGGTAAAGTGTGTTGGAGTGTAGAAGCATTAAGAACTATCAGGAACAGCCAATGGGATTCAGGTGTTACTGTGGTATAGAATTAGAAAAGGTCCCTGTTAGGCTATAGCAGCACCACCACCATTTTAGGGATTTGCCTCGTCTTCTATTAGAATGGCCATGAAGGGGTTTTAAATGTGCTGGAATAAACTTCGATGGGTGACATATGAGAAGGGTTCCAACTCTCTTTTCCTGTCCTCTGTTTTCAGATACACTCCCAACAGAACCCAAAACCACACTTAACCACAACCGCACAACACTGGAGCTATGGCAATACTCAAAGTATTGGGTAGTTCATTAGGGCGCAACTGGTGTGGGATAGCACATCAAGTGGCTTACCATTGACTTCATTGTGCCACAATGAATGCTTTGTTGTAATGTGGCTATTTTTCCCATCTCCCTGGCATGCTGTTCAGAATGTTTGTTTGCATGTATGAGGTAATGAGTGCTCAGTGTATTCAATGTCCTATGAGTACGCTGCTTTCCCTATTATGCCAACCTCTGAAGCCTGAAAAGTAGATGCATGCATGTGTGACATGCAGCCAAATTTGCACCAGACATTCAGATGAGCTAAACTGGTCTGCTGTTAAATTTCAGTTACCAGTTTAATGGTATTCACACTACAGAATAATTGCTCATTTTACTCCAGCCGATATGATAGCTCAGTGGGTTGAGTGCTCGCTGCTGCGATGTGTCTGTGATCTGCAGGTTGCAGGTTCGAACTATCTCAGCCTTTCATCCTTCTGAGGTCGATTCTTGAGTACCAACACAGCGTAAGTGCTATACAATAACATATTATCATTTGGCCTTGGACGTCTGCTTGCATTCACAGTAATTTGACAATATGGATCCTACACACAGATATTAATGGTACATATGGTGATCCATTCTTGTATGAAATGTATGTCACATTAGTGAAATCATAACCATATTTTTCGTAGTGTACTTAGGAGCAATGCTATTTGATGCCACTTCCTGTTTTGTCAAGGGGTGAAAGGTCGTGTTCATGCTACTCCTGCTCGGAGCTGTGGACCCTGTCACAGAACTTTATGCAAAGTTATGTTATTTTATGTGTTGTAATGTAACAGACACTTGAGCCCTCCATAAGTAGCATTTTCTGTAAAGTCATGAATTGACGCGATTCACGGATGGTTTGAGGGCCACTTTTTTGAGGCACGGGGTGGGCCACTTTTTTGAGGCACGGGGTGGGCCACTTTTTTTTGGTTGTCCGGGCCTATTTCTTGTCCCAGTCCGACCCTGTTCAATGCTCGTAAATCCTAGATTAAACGCCAAGACCCTCCCTTTGATTTCTTGACAGGATAAATCAATGTGTTGGATGGCGATTCTGACGTCACAAGGATGCCCTGCTCCATCATGGCAGAGATTGTCTTTGCAATCCCTTCATTTGCTTCTCTGGACATGGGATACTGCCATGCCCGTGGCAGAATTGCCTCTGGTTTCAGTTTAATTTTTACTTCGCCGGCCCCTTTCAGGAGACCTACGTCATAGGACCCTGTAGTCCATACCTTGGCCGGCACCAGGGCCATGTCGTTATCAAAGTATTCTCGACATACTAATGTTAACATCATCCTCTGCGGTACCTCCTGAATGATCATTTTGACCCAAAATATGAGACTCACTTCCACCCGCGTCTCTTCTAGGTTATGGTGTTCTTCGAACAGATCGTCATTAGTGACGTCAGTCACTTGATACCCTTCTTCGATGGCGATAATCGCACACCAAGGTCTTCCCTCATCATCACATCCCTCAACCAATACCACTTTTCCTCGCACTGCGGCATCATTAAGGGAAATACTTGTCCCTCCTCTTCGTGCATGGGTATTCTTGGCCTGATTAGAAACTCATCCGGAGTTCTCATAGTTTTGTCTGCGAGGCCTGGCAACCCCGCCATAAGCACTCGTATGCCATATGCAAATACTTCTGGCTCCAGCGGTACAGCTCTCATAGCTGCACATCCAGAGTATGCTCTGATCATTTCGCACACGTTTGAATAATGCATTCCTGGGGTGGAGCTCACTATGCCATCCTCAGTGAATGAGATGGTCATATTCAACTTTGTCATCAAGTCCCAACCCATGATATTTACTGGGGACTGACGAGAATACAATAAAGGTACATTCATGTTGCACTCTCCCACGGAAACTGGGAGTGCATCAGTAAAGGAACTCTGCTATGAGTGCCAGTAAAACTCTGTGTGTCTATTGCCTCGCCGGACAAGGAGAACTTGCCTTCTCGTATGCACAAGCGCGTTGCACCCGTGTCAATAAGAAGGAATATTCTTTCCCCCTATGGTGACATTTACCCTTGGTTCCCTGTTTGGGTCTGGTGTCACTGATAGGATAGAACATATCAGCATTCCCTGTGAGCCGTCCTATTTCATATATAGGTTTGGGACAGTGTATGCCTGTGGGTTTCCCCCACCAGAAATAGTGCCCTGAGCCACTTGCGGCTGCATCTATTGGAGTAGTCCTTGTGATACATTCCCCATGTTCTGTGGCTGGACCACTTGCTGTGCACCTTGCTGCAAGCCAGCTGTCTGCTGCTGCACAGTATAGTTTTGTGCATTGCCCTGTTGTGGGGTAGCAGGTTGATTCACCATGCCTGTCCCCATCCCTTGGTTGTTCTGCCACATGCCTTGGCTTCTGCACATGCGCGCCACATGTCCTGTCACTCCACACAGCCAACACACTGGCGGTGGTCGGGTCATCTGTCCATCTGGCATAGCTGGACTACCCATTGGTGCGCTCTGGATACCACCTTGAACATTTTGAAAACCTCCTTGGTTACCTCTAAAGCCTCCCTGATTGCTCTGCCATCCTCTGCCTCCAAATCCCCTTCCTCTCGGGTAATATCCCACATTACCCTGATTACTCTGGGGCCGGTTAGTTGCACGTTGTGCAATCGATTCGGCTGGGCTTGTTAGCATGGCTCCCTCAAGAGCATATTTTGAGAGCTTCCTTTGCACTAGCTTCGCTTCTTCTCCCTTACGCGTTGCCTCTTTCTTTCGATTCATTTCTTGCAACAGCATACAGTAATGTGCAATTGTCAACTGGATCTCAGCCCACGGTTTAGCTTCTATTCCTACCAATTTTTTGAGCTGTTTTTGCACCGGTTCTGGTAACCCTTGGCACAATATATGGTAGAATACAGGGATCGATTTCGTCCAAGACTCATGCGTTTCGAGCACTCACGCGTCTTGAAAATTCTGGATACAAAGCAACGGATCCTGTGACTCCTTCATTTTTCGAGTCATTATAGCTCCCATATCAGATTAGCTTTCCATACTGCTGTTCTACAGTTATTAAATGGCGCTCCGTCATGAGAGGTGTTAGTTATGGTTTCCCAAGGGTAGCCTGCCCTTTTCCACACATCGTCTGCTCTTTCTCCGAGTATAGCAATTAGGAGACCCTTGATGTCCCCTGTGGCTAGGGTGACGCCCCCCATCATTTTTTCTAGCTCATGTATCCACTTACCGACTCCCGATGTCAACATTGGAAGCTTATTTTTGAGATTATCTCGGTCCATGTGTGGCCACGGAATATATTGCGGTCTTGCTCCCCCTTTTCTAACAGTGGGAATTGGAATGCACAATCTTCCTTTCCCTTCTCTATACCCCCTCGGTCTCTCGCCGGGGTGGCTTTCCCGCCTTGCCGTCTACCTGGTAATACCCTTAATCTATCAGTATAGGCAGGTGCCAACACCCCCCTCTGACCGGGGCGCGTGTCTTCATCTCGGCTGGACTGTCCAGCGGACTTCGGTGTCCTACTTATGGACTCGCCCGCGCCAGACCACGATACCTCTCGACTCTCTGGGAGCTGCGTTTTGCACCGCCTCCCTTCGTCATACATCACTTCCTCCGCTTCTCCATCAGAGTCTGACTCTGAATACTCCCAGTTTGCACAACTTCTTGCATCATCTTCGTTCCTCAGTGTCATATAACTGAGTGCTCTCTAAGCGCTCATCTTCCCTTCCTTCTTGGGAGATTCGTTCCAGTCCCATCTCATCATATATTTTATCAATCGCTTCCCCAATGCTTCAGGTGTCGAAGTCATCATCAATAATTGTCCCGCTTGTACTTGGTACCGCATCGTTTGCAGGAAAGAATTATTCTATGTCTTCCCAGTCTACAACAGGATTGGGTTTTTTAACTTCCCATTGCAAATATTCTAAATCTCGCGCCCTTTGCCTGCGTTTACACTCTGCTTCCTCATCCATTTCTCGTCGCTTCTTTGCTTCCTCTCTAGCCTTATCTACTTCCCTCATCCGTTCATTTCTACGTTCTTTTGCCCTTCTACTTTCCTCGTCTTCTCGCTTTTTTACCTTTCTTTCGTACACTCTCTTCTCTTCCTCTAACCTAAGCCTGTTCTGTACTTTTCATAGGCTGCATATTGCAGGCAACTGAGCGGTATACCTTGCTCTTCGCGATATAGTTGTTCTTGCCGCAACCTATCCTTCTTTCTTGCCCTTTCGTTTTTTTTATGTCCACTTCCTTCTCTCTTTCCTTTCTTTGCCCCTCATCTGACAGTTCACTCGGGCTTGCACCATCACTTCCTCTTCCATCTAATTTCAATAGTATCTGCCCTCCCATCCATTCGTCCTTTGCAAATGTTACCTCATCGGTTTCTTTCCGCTTCATTCCCCTCTCTCTCTCTATCGAAACGTGCACTCATTTGTGCCTAGTCCTTTCTTTCCTCACCTCGCCTCTCTTTGTCCCACGGGATTGTGGAGGCCGAGTCAATTTCCTGTTTCTTCTCCTTCGTCTCGTCACTGCTGCATGCAGGTGACACATATGCAGGGTTGCTATAACCTGTGGCTGCCTTAAGTTCTCTTAGTGGGTAAAGACCCTCCAACTTACTTCCCTCAACAACTGGTTCTGGCGGGGCCGGTGGAGCGGTAGGCATCTCACCCCCCTCCTTACATACATTTAATATCCAGTCTGCGGGGGGTTCTTCTCCTTTTTTTGTTCAAACATTTTCCAAAGCTCGAGAACAGCATTTTTCGAGCTTCTTCCGCTATATGTGGCATGTAGGAAGGTGGTCATGTGCTGTAAAACAGCCTTTGACAATGACCCATTTTGGGGCCACGGCATAAACATTTTATTTGCGGTGCCCTTAACCCACTCCTGTCTGTATGTCTTCAATTTTGTTGCGTGCTTTGGCAACTGCTTGCATAAGTGTGCAAATGGGGTACCTTCTTCCATCCTTAATGTTGTCATCAACAATGTTCATACAGTTTTTCAACTTTACGCTATTATGAGCCAGCACCACATACGTGAGCTCCAATCCAATTTTCCCGCAAAATTTTATACCAACAGTTTTACTCAAAACACATCAATTCAGTGGCGATTCCCTCTCATTTACAGAATTGCGTAAAGCAAAAATACATTGCCATCAATTAATAACACACTAATTCCACATTCAGCATACACAGAACATGTAGGACAGACGCATGACAGACTAGACTGACACCAGCTGGTCATACGTATACCTGCCTTCTAATTGTTACCCCGTCATGGGATTTGAACTAACCCCTTTATGACATCTTTAAACCTCATCGTAGCCTAAAGTCCCCCCTCTGTGGGCTCTGGGTTCAAGTTCCTTCTGACCACTCTTTAAAACGCAGGAACAAGGCA
The DNA here is from genome assembly GCF_040938575.1 of Ambystoma mexicanum. Classification (NCBI taxonomy): domain Eukaryota; kingdom Metazoa; phylum Chordata; class Amphibia; order Caudata; family Ambystomatidae; genus Ambystoma; species Ambystoma mexicanum. Next base: position 891,492,481 of record NC_090941.1, read on the forward strand.
AATTTTACAGTTTTCTCTCGGGTGCCCCCCGGTATTCCTTACAGTTTTTACTCTCGGGTGCCCCCCTAGTCTTCCTTACAGTTTTTAATCTCAGGTGCCCCCCCGGTATTCCTTACAGTTTATAATCTCAGGTGCCCTCCTGATATCCTTACAGTTTTTAATCTCAGGTGCCCTCCTGATATCCTTCCCCAGTTACTTCAGGTGTCTGGGTCCTTACCCCCTATATATATATATACAGTCTTTTCTACTTCTAACTCTATTATTTTTTCTCTGCCAGCCACTGTTACCTTTCCTTCTTACTCTAAGGCCTATAAGACCTTTGCCAGGATAACGAGTTTCTTTGTTTCACTCACCAATCGACTCTTTTCCTCTCTGGAACTTCAGGATCACCGCCCCTTCCTCTTCCTGCTTTTATGGTTTTCGTCCGATCCGCTGCCCGTGTGAATGAGAAGGATTATGCTTGGAAAGGCGGGTTCCTTCAGACCCACTGCAGATTTTTTGGGAATAATTACACTATCATTGTCCACGGGAAGCTTCTCAGCCTACTCAGCCGGAATGGCGAAAGGACTTGTGATGTAACTGAAGGCCCAGAGTTACTTCGTGCCGTCGGCTTAAAGGTGTCTTATAACTATATTAATCTATTATCAATAACCGATGGCCGAAACCATCCTCCTCTACCAAGTGTTGACGTGGAGAGGAAATTACTGACGGGCCATTGGTCAGTACTCACCCTCGAAAACTAGTCATGCAAGGACAGAGTGCAGGATTCACATACTCCGGCAAGGTTCAATAATCAGGACTCAATAAATTGGCAACGGGAAGTCCGTTTAATGATACATACATCATCTTATGGAAATCAGCAGCATCACGAACACCTGCCTCACCCCGACTTCCTCGAATATTAGTCCAACCGCCTCTTTTATGGGCAAAATCCATCATCATTGAAGTCTAATTCTACAAAAAATCATCATGCAATACAATTGGTTGGGAAAGGTATAGGTGCTATATCTGTATATGGAAATAATGCAAGTGGATTGGATAACCCTTATCGGGTGGGCGGCTACGCCCTTCCCTCTACACCACACTTGATTGACGTCACTACAAGTACGACGTCTCATTGGTAACAGTGTCTATAGGACCCTAGATTACATGGTCCCTTGTGATTGGGCAAGTTACACCCCTAAACATAAATCTCTATTTTAATTAGCAGCTTTAGAGTAGACACCCAGGTGCCTAGTGTCCCAAGATTCACCCTTCCTCCCTTCCATCAATCAGTGTTTTAGGGCTGTGTGACAATTAGTTGGCTGGGTATGGCCTCGGATCTGTAGTCTCTTTTCAGGAAAAGTTATGGCACCCTCTGGTTCTGGATGACATCAGGCGGTGGTACATCTTCGCACCTGTCTGGTTATGTGTTGGTTCACCGTGAATCTGCTTCAGTTTCCAACCTTTTGTGTATTTAATTCTGTGTGCGCTTGGCCACCTGCATGGGCCTCTCTTATCTTGACCTTCACGGGCGGGCTGGTATTCTCTGTAGTTCGAGTTTCGTGAGCTCATGCTCACCTCCCCTTTTCTGGTTGACCTCGATCTCCCGGGCATAAGCCTCTCTTTGTTGAGTTCCGATTCTGCTCCTTCTGTCGTCTTTGCTGGGTTTCTAAACTCGGCCTGTCAGGCCTTTGGCCGCCTGGGTACATTTCTGCTTTCACAAAATGGAGTCGCACCTGTACATTGCGCAGTATTGAGGTAGATATATGGTTGGCGCTTGCCGCTCTACTCTTCTACTAGGCATTGCAAGCAGTATCAATTTCTTAGCCTCTTGCATTTCAAGCTTATTTACACACATTCAACAGGGCGGTTGCTTCCATCTTGCCTCATGGCACCCACCAGCGCCCCTGCTCCCAAGCCACGGGCAGTCTCCTTTTCTCCAGCAGGTCCCCGATCTGCTACTTCTGTGGCGCTGCTTGGATGCTGTGTGTTCTTCTCCCTCCTGGACCATTTTGAGACACAGCCCCGCTCCACGGCTTCCTTGTGTTTGCTATCACACACAGGCGGCCATCTTTATGGCGGGATGGTCGGCGCCCGCTCAGAGCTCTTCGTGCCATAAGCACTGGAACATAGGAGCGGTTTCTGCCGCTTTTCGCCCCACTTGTGATCGAGGGTGTCCGACACCCGTCAGGGAGGTTTGTAGTCCTTTACTATTCAGGAATTAGTTGTTTTAATCAGGATGTGCCTTGTGGTCGCGGGAGCTGGAGAGACTCACATCTTTCTCATCTCGCTGCTGGCAACGCCCCTCCAGGCAAAACATTCTTAATCAAAATTATCAGCAAGTTCCTTCAACAATTGATAAACAAGAAACTGTCAGCTGTTGTAACTGCCCCCACAGGTTTAGCTGCCTACAACATAGGCGGTGTCACTTTACACCGATTACTACTCTTTCCAGGAGAACATCAAAACAAATTAGATTATTGCAAACTTTCCACAGAAGCTCCAATTGAACTACGCAGAGTTTTCAAACAAATGAAAATGCTGCTAATAGATGAGGTGAGCATTGTATCCAACCTAATGTTGGCTTTGATTCACCTCAGATTACAAAAGGTCCTCAAAACAGACTACAAACAGCTCTTTTGGAAGAAAACACATTATTGTTTTCAGATATCTTCTTCAATTGACACCAGTGAAAGCTGAACCTATTTTTAAAACCTTAGGGCACAAACTGTGCCATAAAACTCTTGGCAGCATATGAAATGTCAACCTTTGGCAACATTTCCAGTGTCAATTTACAGAAAATATGCATCAGTCTGCAGACCTCACATACACCAACATTGTAAAAAGTATTAGAGTTGGTGTACTATCTCAAGAAACACAAGCAATATTAAAAACCAGGCACATCCATGCACTCTATGGCCATAACTCATGCGCTACTGATGTCATGGAAAAATTAGCACATAAAAATGTCAATGTATGTCCTTGATGCCAACTCTTGCAAGCTGTTCAAAATTCAATGAAACAATGTTGAAAAAAGAAATGCAACTAATAATTGAAATTTGCTTCACAGAAAAACTGGACGTATGTGGTATGACACTACCCATGTGTCAACAAGCCACAACAAGACTAAATACCAGAGAAAACAGCTGGTTTGGAGAAAATATAAAAATTATCTTTAAACTGTAGAGTAACGCTTAAACGTAACCTTGACGTGGAGCAAGAACTAGATAATGGAGCACTTGGTACAGTTGTTAGATTTCAAACATACCCACATGACAACAACATTCCATTTGTCAATGTTCTCTTTGACAAACTATCAGAAGTTAAAAGGATAGGACGCTCAACAGCCCTCTTCCTTCTTTTCAAAGACATGTATGTACGCAGTTCCCATTCACAAATCACAAGGTCTTACCCTAGATAAAGCATTAATAGATATTGGTAGCACAGTCTTTAAAGAAGTCATGAGATATGTAACACTATCACGCTAACGCAAATTGACGGGCTATTTCTAATCAACTTTGATGCAAGTAAAGTAAATGCAGATATTCCTTGCATTCTAGGATACAATAGGCTGCGGACATTCCACACCCCCATCTAAAAACCTATCCTGTTCCACAAAAAGCAAAACCTTGTAAAAGAAAACTACTTCAAACTGAAACTACACAGGATACCACTACAATTCCTCCAAAGAAAAAAAAAGAAACTAATACTTCATCTTTGATGTCCTGGGTGTTAGTCTTAGCACTGCACAGTGGTGGATCGAGTTATGGTAGCTTAGCTTACCATAACTGACAAATGTCAGGGGTTTTTGGTTTTACTTAACCATAACGTCCCTTTAACAACGTTTTTTTACTGAACATACATATAGATTCAGTGAAAAAACTTTGTTGAAGAGATGTTATGGTTACAAGTAGAACCAAAATCCCCCCAAAAATGCACCAGTCATGGTAAGCTAAGCAACCAGAATTCACGCCACCACCGTGCACTACTTAGACTTACATCCAGGTCATCAAAGATGACATCACAAATGTCATTGATGACATCACTGATAACATCATATATGAAATTAATATTTTGATAAACAGGCCCTACAAGGGGTTGTGCTTATAATATAGGGGTGATCAGAAAAAGTGCTTCTATTTTTTCCCATTTTCCTTTTTCTTTATTTCTGAGGAATACTTGAATCCATATTGTATGTGTTCACAGAAGGTGCTTCAATGCATTTGGAACTTTTTCAAGAACAATTTACTGGCACACATCAGTTAGCTGCACTCCATCTCTTCTAAAAATGTTGGTAATACCAAATTATATATTTTCATTCTGAAAAGATGTCATGCCAACATCCCGCAAAAAGGCAAATACAACGTTGTTCACATTGCACCTTGCTTTCTCAGGTTGTGGCCAAAATAAATTTGAATGCGTCCACATTTGTCCCTGAGCTATCTGATATTTCTTTTTTTTCCGAATGTGGAAACAGTTCCATCAACTTTCCAAATGTATTCATTGCACACTATAATGATATTCCAGTAACATAACTCAAACTGTTGCCTCCACAGTGAACTACAGTGATGTCTGGATGCTTCAAGTGAACCATTTTCTCATAAGCAATTCTGCCCACTTCATTCATTGAACTACATACCATGAAACATGAAATTCATCTAATCCAAGATTGCCACACAATGCAGAGTGCTCACAATACACCTTCAGCCAATGGATCCAAGAGTCTCCCAAAATCCATACACTCTGCTTCCTCAAACACATAGCCATTGCCATCTTCAGTGCACTCCCCAAACACAACTCCTCCTACCCTCTCTTCCTGTACACCACACCCACAAAACCTGATTGGCTGATCCCCCAAAGTCCACAGATACCACGACAGTCTGCGGTCTCTGTAGTCATATGTCCATGCAAGGCATCCTTAAAGCATCCTTAAAGGACCCAGATGGCATGTTTGGTGTCCACAGACTACTGCAGTGTCTGTGGACATCGTAGCACAGGGCAGCTGTTCAACCCTTTCTACTTTCATGTTTGTAACACTCCCTCATTAACAGCTTTTAAACAGTCACACATCCATCTACCAATCACATCCACAACTCTACATGTAACCCTGTCACCTCAGTTCAACACTTCTGATGTACTCGTGAACTCTCAGAGTACATTTCTCCTGTTACTTACAGCCAACCACATCAAAAACTACTGTGAAACTCTCAAAGATTTCTATTTGCAGATTCAGCAATATCTGTACCTACAGGTAGGCTTATATTTTTAAAAGTAGGTTTTTCTACTTTTACAAATGTATAAATACAGGGTTCCTGCTACTTACCATGTAATAAACTTCTCAATAAGCATATTCTCTTGTTTAACAACTGTAGCAAATGCCATGCCATGTATTGCAGCATTAAGCACCTGCTCACATCAAGTGGCAGTTACTTTTAAAAATGTTTCTTTTTAGCAGCATTTTCATGATATTTAAAAAATACATATGTGCATTTATAGCAGCACTGCAAGCAACTTTTATTTTATAAAAGAAAGAAAAAGCAGATGATAGAAAATATTTGTTGACCATTTTAAGGTGGCACTTGGTGTGTGCCAGTTTAATATGTTGGCAGTACATGCATACTTGCCAAAATGACCCATTTCAAACTATAGCTGCATATTAGCTGAGCTCTTCAAAGCCTGCAAGGAACTAGCAAATCCTACCACAGCCTCCTCCACCATTGCACACACCCAGGCCCTCTGCTCGGCCCTGGCTGCACAATTCACATAAAAAACAAAGGATTCCTATCCTCTCTCTCTTCCTTACCACCTCATGCATCAACATCTCTTGTACCGCCCATGGCCGCCCTCACCCCTCCCCTTCTTCTCTCTTCTCTCTCCTCTGTCACACCTGAGGAGGTCACCAGACATATCCGGTCTATGAACGCTGCCTCCAAGCAGGACAGCCCGACAGCCTTGGCCGACCTATGCAACCTCTCCTTTGCCACTGCTCTTAAGCAGTTCCTTGTGCAACCTCTCTTCAAAAACCTTCTGCTGACCCTTCCATTCTGGCAAACTATAACCTGATCTCTATCACTCCTTTCCTGGGCAAACTCTTGGAGAAGTTGGCTATTTCTCAGTTTACCCTCCACACTGAAACTGTTGGTTATTTCCATGACCACCAGTCTGGCTTTAGAGCATCCAGAGGCACAAAACTGCTCTTCTGAACACCCATGAAGATCTGCTTTCAAATCTTGATTCTAACTCTACCTCTGTCCTCATTCTTCTCAACCTCTCCTCTGCCTTCGATATAGTGAACCACAACACCCTGATCGCACATCTCCATGATACCCTTGGCATCACTGATCAAGCCCTGGTGTGGTTAACCTCCTTTGTCTCTGACCGCCCATCCCAGATGGAATTGGGGGCCTTTCTCTCCCCTATCACTCTCTCTACATGCAGTGTCCACAGGGATCTAACCTATTGCCCTGGTTTTTCAATGGCTACATGGCACCCTAGCCCGCATACTAGCCACCTTCATCTCCAACTTTCAGTGTTACACACATGACACGCAGCTCGCCTTCCGGCTACCCTCAGCCCCTTCCTCTTCGTAACACCTGACTGTCTGTCCGCAATTCATGGTGTGCTTCAAACAACCTCTACCTCAGTGCCAGTAAGTCATAGATTGTCCTCATCAGGACCCCTGCGCCCACCTGACCTATTTCTTTCTGGCTGGCCTCACTTGGCCCTGCGCCTCCACCTACCAAGGAGGCAAACAATCTGGGTGTCATCTTCAACTCTTCTCTCTCCTTCTCGTCTCAGACTGCGGACATCTCTAAAAAGTCCAACTACCAACTGCACCTTCTCAGAGGTATTCTTCCTTTTCTCACTTTCCCCCATCGGCTCACCATCTCCAGAGCCCTGGTCCTCTCTAGGCTAGGCTAGACTACTACAACAGCTTCCTTCTCAACCATCCCTCTTCCACTCATCAGTACCGAACTGCAAAACATATCCTTGGCCTCAAGCCCAGGGACTGCATCTCTCTGGCACTGAAATCCCTTCAGTGACTCCCTGTGGCCACAAGGATTAAGTTCAAGACCCTTTGCATTGTCCAAAAGGCTTTCTGGGGCATGGACCCCCTCTATCTGCAACGCTATCTTCCTAAATACTCTCATTCCCGAGCCCCCCGCTCGTCTTCCTCCAACTCTCTGCAGGTGAACCGCTTCTCCTAGCAGAGACTTGGGGGGTAGATCTTTATTCACTGCAGGTGCCTCCCTTTGGAACAGCCTCCGTGACTCTCTCTGTCTTGAACTGGATCTCCTTAAATTCTGGAAACTTCTCAAGAATTTCCTCTTTGCCTCCTCCTTCTCTCTCCCTCTTCCCTGCTAACCACCTCTTTCTGCTCTGTCACTCTCTCTCTACGTCTGCTCAGTTTCGCTGACTGGCTGCCTGGTGTACCTTCAGAGTCTCACAGGTCCCAAGCTCTCCCCACCAGTCTCCTGCACTGCCCCCAGACCTTGCCCTTGCCGCAGCACTACTGCACTTAGGTTACTAACCATGAGAGTGGTATTTCACTGCACTTAACCGATGTTCTGACAGGACTGGGCATACGTGGTCCCTATTGCCCCCACCACGCACTTCCTTTTCTGTGCACCCGCATGATCTGAATGTTCCATGCCTAGTAAGATTGCTGGTCTTGTCTTCCTTATGTCTTCCACTCCCATGCATGGTTGCGCTTTGAAACACTTGTGTTTAAGTACATAATAAATAAGCAATCAATCAATCAATCAATCAATCATATCACGTCTTGGTTTCTTTCTTTGCATTCTGTGACTTGTAATACCACTTCTCCCATTACACAACTCAGACTGCAAGTCCCAGAATACCAAAAAAATAACCAGGCCTAGAATGATTCAAACGAGTCACAGTTATATTAAATGAAAAATGGAAGATGCTGCGTGTTTACAAATATTTCTTTTTAGGAGCATTTTCAGGAAAGTTTAGAAATGCATAAATACATTTACAGCCTCACTGTGTGTAACTTCTTTGTAAAACAAAGATTAAGCAGATGCAAAACTTTTGTGCAACATTTTGAAGTGCCACTTAGTGTGTGGAAGTTTAAAATTCTGACAATACACCCATTCCAATCTGTAAGTGCTTATCCAGTCCTGTTTTCTTCTATGCATTCTGTAACTTGTAATCCAAGTTTTCTAATGGAAAAAGTGCAACTACAACTTCCAAAATGCAAAGAAAAAAAACAAGACTTCATAAGCACCTACATATTGCAATGGATCATGTGGGCAAGTACGCATGTACTGCCAACATATAAACCACCACACACCAACTGCCACTTAAGAATGTGCTACAAATCTCTTCCATCTGCTTTTCTTTCTTTTACAAAACGTTACACACTGTGCTGCTATAAATGCACATCTGCATTTTTTACCTTTCATGAAAATGCTCCTAAACGGTCAGCATTTTCCATTTTTCATCCCTTATGAATTTCACACTTTCCAACATCTCTCTTTAGATCCCTTACACTGCCACCATTCTCCGCCTGCTCACAAATATGTGCATACCATCAACGTATCTATATACAACACTTCACCTTATATATAAAGTACTCTTCTTTCTGAACCTTTGATATAATACACCATACACTGTTGCAACAACAATCCGTTATTGCATTACCACTAGGCCACAGTTTCATTTTCTGTAAAAACACTGCAACATATTCCAAACACATGACACCACAAAAACAGCACTTCTTCTATTAAAATCTGCAGCACAAAAATAACCTAGAAATGTACATTTTTCTCACACCCGGGTTTGCCTTATTCCTTCTGATGTGCCAAATAGCACTACTCATACTCCTATTGTTTAAACAACATAGTTAACACAATTATATACACCACCCATAACACAACCTTATTAACTCTTTTTTCTAACAACTCATCATACCTTCATAAATAACAAGGTCACTTACTAAAAGTACTTAATCATTACCACATATATCTTGTAACTTTCTTTTACAATTACAGGAAAAATTAAGATTGCCAAAGACAGCTACCGAAAAAAAGAACATTATTCACATCCTGATAAGAACATCATTATAGCATGTATATTTTTCTAATTGTAGAATTGTACTTTCACAATATATTAGCCTAGAGTATTCTTTTCAAATCAACAACATGTATTTCACTCTTACTCATTATATTGCAACATTCACACTCGTTCCATCTAAACACCACCATTACAACAACCACTGTTTTCCTCAAAAGATCATAATGTCCCTGCTTATTCAATCAAACCACCACTCCATTACTCACTAACCCAATCCCATTACACCTGCACACACTTTCACTCTTACAACCTTCCCCTCTACACCTATCATCCCACTACATAATCACACAGCACCCTCTTCATTTCTACAATCACACCCACACACCCATCCACAATATATGAACATAGATTCCACAATTTTCAAACCCAAACTTTCTTTTTTCCCAACAGACAGAACAGAATGCCTTCTAAAAAGCAACTTTGTAGAAAACAAAGAATACGTAGAGCAGATAAGAATAAAAGCAAGCCATATAAAACATTGATACAAAACATCTAGTAACCTCAATAAAAAAAACTAAACCAGGGACGACTAAAAATAGTTTGGCCACAACAACTAAAAGTAAAACATAGATATACAAACAAAAGCAGACCTACTAATGAGCCTAACACTATATCTACAAATGTTAATGTAGGCACAGTAAAGCATTCCAAAACATTTATTTTACAAAAGATGTTCCACCGTAGAGTTCCTCACAATCTTATAAAGATAGCTGAAAAGTCATGATCTACCCTTAAAAACGACCACAGTAGACTAATCTTCAAAGCTCTAATTGACAGCGCATTTATACTGAAGAGACATTTGTTTATATAGATCTTAAACAGAATGAAACCACTAACTAAATTAATCAATACATTACAAAAAGTACTTCTATACATGGGCATTATAGATACCTTTTCAAACTGCTGTGAAGGTGAATCGGTTCACACATGCAGCACAGAGCCATATTTCAATGAAGAGGCTTATAAACAAGAAAAAAACAACCCAATTGCCATAACCTTTAATGGACAAGGTTATGAAATGGTAGGAGACACCATGGTGGCAAAAGAAATCCTAATAGAAAAAACATCCCCAACAAACTTTCAACCAAATATTCCTTTCGCCCAAACAAACCGTCCAGTGTATAAATGGAAATGAAGCTCAATGTGTAATGTACATCAGCAATCATTTAAATCTTTACGACAATTCATCAATCACCATATGAAACTAAAAGACAAAACTAAAATGAAAACTTTACAAACAATGGACTCCTGTCCACTGCACAGCCACACTGGAATTTAAGGACATTCATTAGCCTCCATTTTAGGAACTGCTTGCCAAAGCACCTTCCACCACATCAAAATGTTAGCAACAACCCATTCTGCTATACGGAATCTTGTGCACAGACTATATTATGCAAAAAGTCCTGTCATAGAACTGCAAAATTAAAATAGCATTTTCCTACCTGGAAGTAGCAGGTCCGTGCTCCCTTGACACCGCTAATAGCGGCTTATTACGAGTGCACGAGCATGCGAAACCCACATGCTGGTAATGGCTGTAGTGCCATGCCGCTAAAGGCCCACCAACCCCCCGATAGCGCCATCACGGGATCCGCCGATACCTCCTCCACCAAGGAGCAACCCCTTAATAACATCATGCTAATACTGGTCTCGTAATACCAGACCCGGAAGTAATGTCATCGCGTCAGAACGGGAAAGGCGCCGGTGGCCATCATTAAAAACACAATCCATTTCCATCCTCCCAATCCGGCAGTGATACAGAGGAGAGAGCAGTGCCATATCACCCAGCATGTTGAAGGCTACCCGTAAGACAACCCCCCGCCTGCGCAAGAAGCGCTTCTCCGATGAGGAGCTAAACATGCTGGCTGATACCCTTGCAGCCCATGCAGAAGAGGTTTTTGCTAACAACCTCAAAAGGGAAGTTCAGATGCGCACGAAAGAAATCTGGGAGTAGGTTGCGCGCAAGGTGTCAGCGGTTAGCACCACCCCCCGCACAGTCAAAGACTGTAAAAAAAGATGGGACGACCTCCGTCTCAGGGTCAGGAACATCCTGTCCAGCAATCACAGGGAGGCCACAGGTGGGGGGTGACCACTCACTAGTGAAACTGATGCGCTGGGAAGAAAACTTTGGTTTGAGTAGTAGCGGTGGCCCAGACTTGTACAGCTTGTGCTTTGCTAGTCAATGGCATGATTTAAACTCCTTCTGCCTCATGTCCAAGGTAGACCACTTTACTCTGACCAATTTGACATTTACTGGTCTTTATGGTCAGATTGGCATGCTCAAGAGCCTGCAATACATATCCTAGGTGGTCAATATGTTCTTTCCAAGTAGGGCTGAACACTGCAATGTCATCCAAGTATGCCATGCAAAAGTCCTCCATCCCATTCAGAACATGATTCACCATCCTTTGGAATGTAGCAGGTGCATTATTTGGCCCAAAAGGCATAACCTTAAACTGGTAGAGGCCTCCTTGGGTTGAAAATGTAGTTTTCTCCTTGGCATGGTCTGCCAGGGCTATTTGCCAATAGCCTGAGGTTAGGTCAAATGTTCTGAGGTACTTGACTGAACCAAGTTTGTCCACCAGCTCATCTGTCTAGGTAAAGGATGGGCATCAGTCGTGGCGACTGCATTAAGGGCTCTATAGCCCACACAGAATCTCAACTTCTTGGATCCTGCCTTTGGTACTAGCACAACTGGACTAGACCATGGACTTGTAGATGGCTCTATTACCCCAAGATCAAGCATCTTGTTGACCTCTTCCTTTATGTGGGTTCTTACATGGTCTGACATTCTCTAACATCTGCTTTTAACAGATGGAGAGTCATCAGTGAGAATCTCATGCTGGCCCCAAGGGGTCAAGCCTGGTCAGAGTGAAAACAGAGGGGCAAACTGATTTAACATAGCTTTGCACTCCTCCTGTTGTTCCAGTGTCAGATCAGAAGAGAGATTAACTCCTTCTATCTTTCCATCTAAAGGTTGTCCTTTGTGGTCAGGAAGAGACTCACTCTCCTCCACCTCCTGATCAGAGGCTAAAAGCAAAGCTCCTAGGTCTGGTCTAGAGACATAGGCCTTTAGGCGGTTGGTGTGAAAGACCCTAGGGGCATCCTTAGAATTTCCTAAATCCACCAAATAATTGACTTCTCCAGGTTTTTCCACAACCTTGAAGGGTCAAGTCCATTTGGCTTGCAAGGCCCTCTGCCTTGTAGGTACCATAACTAGAACCAGCTGGTCTTGCGTAAACTCAACCATGTTGGCCTTCTGGTCATGCCAATGCTTCATCAGAGCCTGACCTGTTTTCAAGTTATTTGAAGCTTCTGTCATCATGTGTGTCATTCTTCTTCAGAGACCTAACACGTAGTCAGGGCCCCTCACTGGCTTGCAGGAAGGAGCACTCTCCGACCCCTGCTTGATTAGGGCCAATGGACCCCTAACCGGGTGACCATAGAGAAGCTTAAAGTGACTGAATGCAACCCCTTCCTGAGGCACTTCTCTATAAGCAAAGAGAAGGCATGGCACTAGAAGGTCCCACTTTCTTCTAAGGGGTTCTTCTAAAGCACCTATCATGCTCTTCATAGTTCTGTTAAACCTCTCTACCAATCCATTGGCCTGGAGGTGGTAGGCTGTTGAGAACTTGTAGGTCACTCCACAGTTTTTCACATGGCCTTCTTTTAGTGGGACATAAAGTTTGATCCTCTGTCAGTGATAACCTCCTTAGGAAACCTACTCTGGTAGAAATACCAAGTAGGGCCTAAGCCATGGCCTGAGCTGTGACAGTCCTCATAGCTATTGCTTCGGGACACCTGGTAGCATGGTCTACCACAACCAATATAATCAGTTGCCTGAAGATGTTGGAGGCTATAAGGGACCAACAATGTTGATTCCTACCCTATCAAAAGGGACTCCCACCACTGGGAGCGTCTTGGCTCCACTCTTGCCAGATGTCTGACAAGTGTAACAGCTTCTACAGAACTTATCTACATCAGACTCCATCTTAGGCCAGTAGAAATAAAGATAAATCCTTTCCCTGGTCTTCTTAAACCTTAAGTGACCAGCTAAAGGAATCTCATGGGCTAACTGTAGAAACTGAGGTCTCACCTCCAGGGGCACTACACATCTTCTGTAGTCTCCTGTGGTAGACGTGATAGGTTCACTGTAGAATAGGCCATCCTCCAAGTACAACCAGTGCTTCGCTAGCTCTAGCCCTTCGAGCTGGGAAGCAGTCTGTTGGCGAAGTCCTTCAAGAGTGGGACACTATCTTTGTCCTCTGCTGAAGTCTTCCCTACAGAGGCCACCTTCTGCCAGTAAGGACTGCAGCTCAGGATGGTCTTTAGGATCCAGATCTCCAACAGGGGGAAGGTCTTTTTCTAGCTCTGTGTCATCAGTAGCTGACTCAACCCCTTCTGGTTGGATCTCACACTCAGCCTCAGCTGGTGGAGTAGTCACATGTGTGACTTTGGGCTGTCCTCTCTGTGATGTCCTGGTTTGATGCACAGGAGTGCTATCTTTCTTGTTTCCCGAGACCATGGATTTCCCCTTTGTCTCTTTCTTCCTGGAAATATATGTTGGCTCTTCCTGTGGACTGGGTGTTATAGGTTCTTCTGTAACAACCCACTCAGTCATTTAAAGTGAGGTCTCTGGCCTTCCTAGTCTGTTCCTGATTCCTTTTACTGGGAGGCCTGGGGGTGCGTGATACAACTCCAAGAGTTTTTAAGTCATTCCCCAACAGGAGTCTCCCAGGAACCTCACTTTGTACACTGACAGGTATTCTGACAATCATATTGTTGCACTGGATGAGAGCCGGTAGTATTGGCACCATCTGTAGAGGGCCTCCAGCAAGCTTGATGGGACACTTGGGTCCCTTAGCAACATCCTCAGGTTTAAAAAAGGTTTCATCCACCACTGTGATGCTAGCCCCGGTGTCTCTAATGGGAGGAGTCTCCTGACCATTTACAAGCACACTGTCCTTGTAGTATTCTTTTATGTAATCTGGTATAGAGTTATACACATCTACATTCTGCTGTTCCCACAGACCCAGGGACACTAAAGGAGCACCGGCAGAGACTCCAATGGGGTATTCAGCCAATAGTTGAAAGTTTCCACTTGCCATATGTACTTCTCCCTTAGGAGTGAAGACTAAGGAGGCAGGGTGGACCCCTGAAGGTTTACCCTTACATCTGAGATCCCCTTTCACGTGGTCAGTTGACCCACAACCATAACATTTTCCAAATGTTTTGACAAATGGGGGCTTCTGCTGACCTCTCTCTGGTTTGGCACCAGAGGTTTCACTAGACTGACCTGGTTTCTCATGTGGCTTACCCTTCTTATGTTTGTCGGCATCTTTTGGATGGAAGGTGTTAGAATTCTCTTTGCCATCTTTCTTGTGCTGCTTCCCATAATCCTTTCTATGAGTGGCCCCAGAATCCTTGTGAGTAGCCCTGTTGGCAAACCACAAGTCAGCAGATTTGTTAGCTTCTTAGGATCAATCTCTTTAGAGTCAGCCAAGTGCTGTCTCAGCTCAGGAGAGCAGGCATAAAAAATAGATTCCAACAAAAACAGATTTCTCATTCCTTCAAAAGAGTTCACTCTGTAACCCTTAACCCAACCATCTAAGTTTTTACAAACATTCACACACCTAGGTAGCACAAGGGGTACCATAAGTCTTTTTGAGGGTCCTAAACTTCTTAAGGTACTGGGAAGGAGTTTCCCCAAATCTAGCTATCAAAGCTAGCTTCACATTTTCATACTCTAATCTTTCAAGTTCCCCCACCTCCATTACAGCATCAGTTGCAACCTGGGGGAGCCTAGACAAAAGCCAAGGAATCAACGGATTCCCTGTGAAATCCTGAATCCCATAGTTATGTTCAAAGGCACCCAACCAATCCAAAATATCAAGTTTCACATCATACATACTGACTGCTTCTTTAGGCATGCAAAGTATCTTTGGACTGGAAGACCTAGAAGACTCGGGATAGAAACATTTTCAAGAGACAATTTTTTTTCATTTAAAGAGCATGTTGCATTTCCATTTCCCTTTGTTTGAAGTCCTGATGTTTGTTTTCAGAGTTGTAATCTTTTGAACTCTAACTCAAGTCTCATTATTTCAAGAGAGACACATTCTGGACTCAGTACTGGACCTGGTAGGGTCTCTGTGGCTAGAGGTTGAGGCAAAAAGGCCTGTTGAGGGAAAGAGGGGCTCTCTTCCTGAGACTCCTCTGATTCTTTTGACTCTTCAACAATGTTAGAGTTAGACTCTGAATTATCATCCTCATTATCATTTTCTACATGTCCTGAGATAATAAGAGTGACAGGCCTACTTCCCAGACTTTGATTATTCAACAATCTTGTAATCAGTTCATTTTTCTTTCCTTTAACAGGGAGATTCCTGACTTTACACATTTCTTTCAGTTGCTCTACTGTTAAAATAATCAGGGCTTCCTGCCTGAAGTTATCCATATCTGGCATGTTACAATTGCTTTTCTAGTGGAGTTTATCCTTGTGAAGGTTTTCAGTTGAACAAAAGTAGAGCAAATTCTCAATGTAACAACCCTACAATATATCCTCGCCGCCTGCCACCAGTGTTAGGCAAAGTTTGTAGGCAGTACCCTCTGGGACCACTACACACAACTCTGACTACAGGTATAGGAAACCCAACCTTTGGTATAAGCTTGTACTTCACAGTTTTGATAGCGTGTTGAGCAGCCAGGCTTATCTCAAGAGGGGTCAATGTGAGCTGTAGTGGAGTTACACAGTGATTCACAGTTACAAGTATTCAAATAAACTCTTACACTCAAGGTTTCTTGGATAAACAATTATTAATTTATTTATCAGTCAGTTAGAATAAGCCTTCTTCAGAAGGGAGCAATATAATAGTAACACATAAATACACTTCAATACTGTACACTCTTAGTTTCTAAATCAGTAAAGACCCTTTTGGGATGGCCCACAGACACAACCATCATCCACAGGTGACTTCAATAGCTAGGGTGTTGGTGACATTAATATCTTACTGTTGGCATTTAGAAAACACTTAGATGTTGGTAAAAGGCAAAGGATATCAGAACAACAAGAGACCACAAATATTCTTATGCAGGCAAACACTTTTGGATCCCTCAAGAAGAGTCATACAATTCAATAGGCTAAGCCAAAGTCAATGGGCAAAGGTCTTGTATAGGATGAAGCACTTCTGGTAAGTAAATGGAAAAGTCTTTGGAATCTTTGCTGAAAAGAAGAATCAAATGTAGGGCCACCGGCTGATTAGACTTGTGAGTTGTAGAAGTTGCAAGCACTCTACTGTAAGAGGTAAGTTCTCTCAGACTGTTTACAGTACCTTAGAAATGAAGAAAAGATGAAAAAAAAAAACCTCTGTTCCTGTGCAGCTCTGCAGATCTCGCTGTACCTGTGCCTCAGTCGTGGGGAGAAGAGGGAGGACATCAGGGGACTCCTGCAATACACTGGGATGGTCGAAACTCACAACCAGCAAACTTCACTTTTAGTGGCTGTTCAGTGTTTCAGCTCCTCGCGTCTACCGCAAATAGCACCACTGCGGTTCCTGGCTGTCAAGATGGACTTTCCTTGCTTCTGGGGTCCTGCACTCTGTTGAGGGGGCTCAGGCTCGGTCAGTCCTGCTTCCTGGGAGTCTGGAGGATCTTCCTGAAGCTCTAAGCCAGTTTAAAAGCAAGACACACAATCAGGTGTTCCTCTCCCTGGTTATACGGTTTCCAGCAGCAACTCTGTGGAAATTCAACCTGCTCTGAGATGGATGTCCAGGTTGCTTACTTTGGAATCGATTCGGTCCCACCAACTCAAGGGGAGAAGTCGTCCGTGTAAGGGCTTCTCTGTCGATGCAAACTTGCTGTTTCAGCACTGCAGCAGGGCGTCACTGTGCAAACCAACGGTCCGGGAGTTGCTGCAGGTGTCCTCTTCAAGTTCTTTGTTGGTTCCTTCGTCCAGTGGTCGACTCTGCCTTCCAAGCCAAAAGACTTGCCTTTTATTCAGTTCTCTCCCATTCAATCCAGCCTAGCTGTCAGTCACCCAGCAGGGTGGCTGTCCTTGCCGGACAGTCAGCTGGCCGATCACCACAGAGTACATTTGGGTCTTCTAGGAGACTAAGCAAAGGGAGTTTTGGGCACCTCCCTCACTTCCTGCCTACCCCAGACACGCTGGAGCCAGAGGCGGCTTCACTCGTGAATCCCACCAAAGGCAAAATTAACAGTGACCAAACCTGGTTTGGCACGCAGAGTAAATCTCAAGAAGGACATTTCCACAAAGAAATAGCGAAAAAAGAGGACTGGGGCCATTTTTACAAAAATGGCAACCTTGGGTGCTTTACTGTAGCTGCAAACGCACCCCATGGTAAATGCAAACCTTGGTAGTTCAAATGAAACCACTGCCACCAGCCATTCAGTGAGAAAAGGGTAACATAAAAATGTTACATGAGAAGCTAGACAAAGGGGATACTAGGTAACCCCTCCAGCACTCTTATTGTAAAATAGGGTGTGCTGGGTCTAGCAAGTTACAATGGTAAGTAACGTCAATTTCACTTTACTGCTCTTGGAAACAGTAGTTTATCCAAGAGAAGGTATTTAAACCTTTGGGAAATCTGAAAGACTTCCCTGTGCCACTGGACTGAAGGTGATGTGTGACACAATGTAAATAAAAGATAATGCCCATGGAGTTTGTCAGACTTCACAACCAAAAGAAACACAGTGTTCAAAATCACAGTAAAATACACGAGAGAGTGGGAAAAACAGGGTCACACTCTCTCCAGGTTAGAAAATCAAGTCCTCATAATCCAGCAAAGTTGCTAGGGATCTCTAAGGTGGAGGGAATTAGCACATTTCTGAGAATTCTCCCTAACACATGTGGTATCAGCACATGAGAAAGGTGGGAAAGAGAGCAGCTAGGGAGAGTTGCTAGGTGTGTTCCATAATACCTTATGCTTTGGAAACCTCTAAGATATTTATAGCCATACATGTATCAGTGAAAAATGCACATTGTCTGACACATCTCGCACTTTGCCTGACAAGAGGACAGTTCCAAGGCAGAACAGCATCCATAGTGTGGATGAATAAAATGACATCTCAAGGAGAAGACGTTTATGTGCAAGATTCAAAGACATGAGAGAAGCCAGAAACAAAGCATCAAATAATAAAATATGGAATAAATGGAGCAGGAATCAAGATTGAAGAAAACAAGATAATGCAATGCAAAGATAAGAATGGGACGGAAATATGAGAATGTTGAGAATGTTGAGAAAGAGGTCAACTACAAATCAAAGGAACAGTGCTTACTCACGAAGGATGGGTTGATGGACTAGTTGTCTGCAAAGCAGCAGCATTAACCAGACAGTGG
Organism: Ambystoma mexicanum; assembly: GCF_040938575.1. Taxonomy (NCBI): domain Eukaryota; kingdom Metazoa; phylum Chordata; class Amphibia; order Caudata; family Ambystomatidae; genus Ambystoma; species Ambystoma mexicanum. The sequence goes on from NC_090941.1 coordinate 891,510,911, forward strand.
GAAGAAGTTGTGGCAAAATCAGAAAAAGAATACAAAGATCAATGGTCGAGGATTGTTGACATGGGTTGACGATAAGTGAGGACCATTGAAGATACTACCGCTGAAGAATGTGTCTTTATGTTTCAGAAATAAGGTTATGAGGAAAGTCGCCAGTGTGGCCGAATGTTTGATGTACCAGGCATGAAGGAAGGAACAGCAGTCCTGATGGTTCATTATTAGGCTTGTGGGTCCTACCTGAAGCTGCCCAATTACTGGGAGGGACGTGTTCCTTGGTGCTCATCCATATTCTAGCGTTAGTGGTTCCTCAGACTGACCTGATCATTGGTTAATTTCTGAAAGAAGATGCCCATTTAAGAAGGAGGAGATTGCTTGAATTTCTCAATCGAACCAAGAGGGAGAATTATTTCTCGGCAAAATCAATAGAAGCCTTTGATGCTATTTCATATGAGCATAGGTTGTTTAGCCAGACTGCAGCAATATTCATGACTATCTTTATGCCTGCGATCCAGATGATGGCCAATGCCAAATGGTTGCAGATTACCAGATGGGAGCATCTTCAGACCATCAACCCCACCATAAAGGGATTCAATGCTATCAGGGAAGCATTGAGGGCCATAAGGCTGATGCCCCTACAGAACAGATATGTTCTTGATATTACCGCAAAGATGGAAGGGGGAGTTTGCACCAAAATCGTGCCATCATGTTGCATGTTCATAACTTCTCAAAATAATGAGAATGGGACCTTGACAGAGACCATAACATTGCTGACAAACCTGCACAACAAGATGGAAGACGAGACAGAAGACATTGCAGAATTCGAATGGTTTGCGTCCATATTTTCACGGGTTCGACAGTGGATGGCGAACATCTTCAAGTTTCTTGGAGTAGTATTAGTGATGGTGATGTCTGGGTTGTCTGAACAGGTTAATAATTACACAGTAGAAAAAGACAGCAAAGAAAGAAGTAGGAATGAAGATCATAATCAATGTTGAATCAGGGTTTGGACCCAAGTAGTTGACAGATGAAGATATCAGAAAATATATAGAGGCCAGCATCGTAGCACCTGAGGGAACAAAGTTCCGGTATCCGAAGAATCACATGAAATACGTGGGATAATGGGTCTATTGGAATCCAAATGGACAGTGCAGCTACATGACTTGGAGTGTGGATGAACATGTAAAATCAGCAGGATCCCTGAAAGGAGTAATGAAGATCTGGACTACGAAGAAGCACTTCTTCAAAAGAAGAAATCAAAATATCGAGATTAGTGAAGGTGTGGTCGATAAATCAACAAGAGGGGGGGTGTAGAGGAGCAGCCAAGTGCCCATGCAGTAAGTTCCACCCCCTCCCACCTATATGCTGGAAGCCAGAAATCGTGCCATGCTTGACACCAGCAGTTGTGACTATTCCACGACGATTCTTCAAGAAAAGGTTTCCACTAAGAAAACCTTATCAGATGTATTCCTGTAGAGATGACAATCTCTTGGAGGAGATCCCCGAAGGAATATGAAAATGAGAGAAAGAGAACTTGGTGACATCACAAGAAGTGAGCATGATGCACTGAGAAGACTGGCTGGAGAAGAGAATGTATGGACCTTATAGAAACTGATGATGAAGTAAAGAATCAAGTAAATTTTCATATGCAAGAAAAGATTGTACATGTGAGGAGCACTGCAAAAAATGCAAGGCGTTTAATGTCTGTACAGATGCAGTAACGCAAGTAGATTAAGTGATCATAGAAGCTAGCCGTACATAGTACATAGCCTGCAGGCAGTGCCGCCATTATATGGAAGCTGGACATCGGTGCCACAATTTTAGTAAATTCAACCCATGAAGAGAATGTCTGAAGGCTGTGTCACAGCAGAAAAGCGGCTGAGTGCATGGAAGAATCAAGGACTGTCTGGCCTAGTGAACTGGTTATCTATCCTTGAAGAACAGTGAACATGATATGCTGAATCATCCCTTGTTAAGGTGCGAAGAAGGAACACCATTAGTGCCAAGTTTATTCATTTAATACAATTAAATGCTACAAAATGGGCCAAATTGTGCTCTCCTGTCATATGAGCCAAGGATGGAAATAGAAGTTGAGCATGCAGTACAAAACTTTGAAAAGCGTGTGCCTTTATATTCCCAGAAACGTGAATACATTGCAATGCCAAGTTCAAAGACAATCTTCATGGCAGAAGGCATGAGTGATGAGAGATGTTGGGCTAATTGGATGGGGAGGTACAGTCCATTCCACCTCCTGACACCTGGGGTATGAGCTTACGTGCTGCTAGTGGATTGAATGTTCCAGAAGAGCACAAGTGTGCCAACTAATTGTAGAAGGCCATATAACGAAGGGCCTTATCGTTTGAAAGCCAATGGCGTACTGTGTTTCTAATAACTGTTGAAGATGACTTGCAATAAGGGTGGCCATGAGTTGTCCACCGGACTGTAGAGACCCAGTCACAACCTGACCTCTTATAGAAAGTATACTTAGATTTTCCCCTAGAGCCAACCACAACCCCCATAGATAATGCTGTGCGACGTCCGTTGATGTCTGTTGTAACTCTCTGTTTTAGACAATTGATGTTAAAACAGTAAACAAACTTTGCCATCTGTGGGATGTATTGACCCACTCTGATATACTATGCGGCCTCACTCTGCTATCTATGGTGCAAGAAACAGCAAAATGCGGCAAAGCCCTTGTGCGTGCCAAAACCTCCAAAACCGCGTTTCAACACACAAAAAGATGGCTGCACAACCTGCCACCCATGGTGCATGTGTGGTGGAACAGAGCACACACTGCAGAAAAAGTGCCAGTGGGCTCCATGACAAGTAAACATGGCGTACATAGGGAGAAGCAGCGCTTTGCAAATGAAACTCCAAAAAAGTTGCCTGTAAATGACATTTACTTTACAGCTGAAACTTCAAAATGCCTGTACATGACACTTTCCAACACTCAAAATCGTGCTTGGCGCTAAAATTCAGTTAATCTAATGAAGCACTGTGAATGTACAAAGTCCTGAAATGTTAAGAGCAATACACCTTCTCAGCAAAACTGGATTGCCTGTGAATGACATCCCCTGTCAAAATCTGTGTGCAGCCACACTGGGCTACCTGTGAAGGACAACCCCTGACAAATGGGCTCTCCTGATTAAATTTTAAAGTTGTCTAAAACTAAAGATCTGCCGGATTATCAAGTATGAAAGGATTGTTGCTGAAAGGAACACAGATCTCAGTTGTTTTGATCCTATAGGTTTAAATCTAAGAATGTAATTTATCTATGTCATCTGATGCAACAAGTTTGTTTTAGGCTGGCTGGGCCTGCAAGAGGTTTCCACCCAAGGGGAGGGCATTCCTCTCAGCAGATGCTCACTGACACATGATAATTGTGGGGTAGGCCAGACTTGTGTCTGCAGCCAAGGACTGAACAATGGCAGATTCTCCAGGCCAGGAAATGGACGTGTGAAGAGGTCGTAAACTAGGCTTGCAGAAGGAAATCCCAAAGGTGGGGCAGCTCCTTGCCTCCAGAGACAGACAAAAGGCGGACCATTTGCTGCCAAGAATATGTAATGAACATTTTTTAGAGACTTATAACTCACTATCAGAATTGCTGAAAAATATAAAAAGGGCAGATTTATGAATCCAATTTTTGGCCCTACATTTCAAAACAGAGTTGAACTGTGCAGCATATTCTGAACAAGAATGTCAATATATGTGGTTTTACGGGAACTGTATTTATGCTAGAATTGTTAAACTTTGCACACACATTCCTATGGTAAACATGCATATGTGTGGAAATTTGGAGAAAGTTTGGAAAATGTTTTCATGGTAAAATGGACAAAATGCTGCAAAAAGGCGAAACAAGGTCTCACAGCTGTTTGATTTTGATGAACATATACTTCATAAAATATGTAATCCTTGTATGTAATTTTTGTGGAAGTTACAAATGTATAAAATAAATTGATTTTGATACTAGCGGCTACAGGAGGTTTCTAAGGATTGTAAAAATCTAACCCTAAACTTGGTATCATCTGGCTTTGATTCAATCACTCGGATGCAAGGCGGAGATGAGGCTCTGATCCAATCCCAGTTCTCAGGGGCAGGTTTAGTTAAGCCGGCCCATACACCCATTTTTGTGATGTTATTTGAAAGGATAAATAGAGACAGCTGACAACACATAGACAGACTCTCTCTTCTGATTCCAGCGAAGCACTCTGATCCAGTATTCAACATCCAGCCTTTAACATCTTTCCAGATCCAGATTCCAATCACCAGGCGAAGCAGTAGCTGGACCATTTTCAGCTAGGCCTCAATCCTTAATAATTAATCCTCAACTAATCCTAACAACCCAGTGGATCGCTGTGGTGTGGGGAAGCATCCTCAAACTATCTGGCTTGCTACCATAATGCTTGCTTGATGAACTTGCCATCCCGGTGATCTGAAATATCCAGAAACAAGAAGGGCAGATCCCGTGCAGTTCCGGCGACCGGCCTAGCTGATCCTGTCCCGCGCCTGATGTGTAGTCCTTTCTTGATAGACCTGATCCATTGATCAGAATCTTGATGGGCCTAAAATCTTAAATCCCAGTGGATTGTGAGTATTAATATGATTCTAGAGAACTACTGTATACCTTACATTATCTTGTCCCACCTAATCACTGCACTATCCTTAATTTCATAACCAGTAACAGTGTCAAAATCGTAGTGCTATCTTATTCTTTCTATTTGCTTAAGCGCCATTTTCATAGTCATTTTCATTTGTGTAACTCTCATCCAAAAATCACACTTCAAGTGTTTGGACTGGTCCCGCCGGGGAAGGTGCTGGGGATCTGTTACTGAAGTCATGAATCAGTCTCAGAGCTTACTTTGTCCCGACCTGGTTGTCTAGTCTGCATGCTCTAGCCTTGAGTAAAAGCGTAAGCCATATTTTCTGATTTTGAACTGAAGTTTTTGTCCAAACTTGTGTCTTTATTTCCAAAAAACACCTCTCACTAAAACCTCCATAACTCCCTCAGATTTAAAGATAGAAATTAAATTTCAATTCCCACTGATACCTAACATCCTTTGAGATTCCAAATGTTTTCTTTTGATTAAATCATTGCTTTTGCTTGCTTGCATCTGTTCAAAGCGGCTCCTGTAGAAATTTATAATAATTTAAGCATTTTTGACACATTTAATGTTTTGCTTAGCCACTTTCAAAGCCATGCTGACAGTTGAAAAGTCAAATCCGTTTTTCTCTTGTGTTTAAGGGGGGAAGGTGGGAGTGATATCCTGTTTGGTCTGTATTATTCCTGAGTACCTGCTCCCTCCTCATATCTATTTAAATTGCCTATTGGTGGGTTGAGGGGTGTTGCAGGGGGAACTTCTAACCGCAAAGCTATCTGTTCCAAACCAACCCAAAATATTCTTTTCTTTGCTGCATGCTTTTTGTGTGCATTACCTGATTCCCAGTGCATTAAAGATAGTATTAAGCATTCTGTCACTCCATTGGTGATTGTTGTTACCTATTAAAATATTTTGTGATTTAAATTCTAAATAAATAAATATATATTTACCGTTCCAAACTAGCCTGATTCCTGGTTCAGTGTGACAGGGGGGGGGTATTTTGAGAAGGGTGTATTATGAGTGGTATATCATTCAGAATATTGAATTTATAGACAAAAATAAATAAGGGTTTGATTTGCGCACTACATGCTGGGCGAGACTTGTATGTGCCTGATTGAAATCCCTTTACACATCTTCCCAAGTTGTTTTGATTATTTGGTGTAAAGAGTTACTCTGCATCTCATCTACTGCATGACGCGCTACCCTCAAAGGGCCCTAAACTGAACTCTACAGCTGAATGAACACTAACAGCCTCAAACTCCACCCGGGAAAAACAGAAATAATGATCTTATCCAGAAGCGGGAAAAACAATCTCTAAGTCCCATGGCCGATGCAACTGGGAACAGCAGCGACTCCATCAACGATAGTTAAGAACCTGGGAGTCTTGATGGACAACAAACTAACACTTGAGCCACAAGTAAATGCTATGATCAAGAAATGTTTCTTCCTTCTACAAACGGTAAAAAGGATACTACTATTCCTCTCTTTCACCCACAACACACTCACCATCATCACAGTCATCATGTCCAGAGTCGACTACGTCAACAGCCTATACCTAGGAATACCAGAGCGACTATTAAAGAAACTTTTCATACAGTGAACCTTTGTTGTTCACTGTATGAGTTGTTCCAATGTACAGTGCCTTGGTGTAAGGCGCTCTATAAATAAACAAATCAATCAATCAATCAATCAATCAACTTCAACGCATCCAAAAGGCTGTGGTCAGACTCCTGCTCAAACTACCACAAAGAGAACACATTACGCCAGCGCTGCAAATGCTAACTTGGCTACCAATAAAACAGAAAATACAGTGCAAAACGATATGCATAACACACAGAGCAATCCACGGCCAAGGAGCAGAGTTCCTCAATGAGAAAATAACCATCTGCCATCCGACAAGACCACTCAAACTAAGCAACAAAATTCCCTCAGAAACAAAACCATAGAATAAAAGAACATTCGGAGGATCGTCTTTCTCTCATCTGGCAGCAATAACCTGGAATGACCTACCAAAAAACATTTGTAACACAAAAGATCATATGGAATTCAGAAAAATACTCAAACCTTGGCTCTTTGCTCCAGAACCAGAAGGAAATGACTATGAAGCATTGCCCCAGCGGGAAACAAGAATTCATGACCCCAACTTAATCTTCCCTAACTAAATATGGCAGGTGGGATGGCCCAAGCCACCCATGTCCACCTACAGCTAGTCCACTGTGGAAACATTAGTAGGTAAGAACCCCACACGGGATGTGCAGGGAGTGACCAGAACCCTCTAACCCAAACATCGCCAACCCCAAGGTGGAGGAACATGCCTACATCAGGCAGATACACATACCACTAGAGTAACACAGAGGAAAACTGCCACTCCTCAACGTGCTTGCCAACCAGGCAGACAAACCAAGCACACAGGATAATCATAGATGCTGAGCGCAGAAACACAAAGTTAAAGAGGTAAGAAAAACCTGCTAACCCAACTTTAAAAACCTCAACTGTCTGCATACACTTCTCATACAGAAACTCACACAATCACTTCCCTGCACAGCAATCCGCAAGTACTTCACCACATTGCAGACAAACAACACATAACTCGAGAACAAAAGCACACTGGGAAGTCACACCGACCCAAAAACCGCACTTAATCTCAGCAAACGGTACAAACCAAACTGAAGCTGCCAACAGGACATCAAAACTCTCCCTTTCCTATTCCCACTACACCCTACTAACCCCTAGCCCGGTTCCCCTCCTTTTCAGATCCACAAGTGCACCTGGGGACCACTCCAGTGGTGATAGTGCGTGGTGCAAATACCTGTAATATTAACATTAACATTAAACTCTTATCCACAACAGACCAAGACCAACAGCAGCATCCCCTACAACTCGCACCCTCGAGAGAAAATGAGGAATTTTAAAGGTAGAAAACTGTGAGAAGAGATGGATTAAGAAATAAGGAGAAGACAAGTGGGAGATAAACCGGGGGCGACAGAGAGAGAGAGAGAGAGAGAGAGAGAGAGAGAGTGAGGGAGAGAGAGAGAGAAAAGGGAACAACACAGTGAAAGGGAAAGACAAAGGAACAAAAGAGAAAGACAAAGAATGCAAAAGCAAGTCAAAGACAAAATATAGGTGTGTTTGTCTGTATGTGCGTGTGTGTGTGTATATATTTTATGGCGTTGAGGACACCAGCTTATAGTTAAGGTGCTACTTATGAACCCTTGACGTTTGCGTACATATTACTATATATATACTATTGTTAATTACTTTTAATAATTGGATATGCCTGAGACTTTACGGAGAAAATTGCATTTACAGGAGGCAAAAGTGAGATTTCACATCAGGGTTGGAGTGATAAAGGTGAACATGACCTATTGTTGTATTTTATAATTTGGGGACTGCTTAAGTGGCCTATATCAGTTCAATCAGGTTTCTCTTTCTGTGGGGGAAAACGATCTCACAGGAAACTAAAACAGCAATTCCGAAAAGCACTGAAGAAGTGTGCAGGCAATGTTTACAGGAAGATTGAGTTACAGAGCTTATGGTCACAAGAACCACATGTTTGTGTGAAAATACGACAATAACACTTAACACAGAAAATGCATCACCAATTTGACATAAATTCTTGCTTGCGAAATGGCCCTGTGGGTTTTATTCTGACAGGAATTGTTGGAATATTTATGTTTTAATACACATCCTGTTTTATATTGTTTAGTGTTGGCTCTGGGACGGTACTTGGGAGGAAGAAATGAGTAAGAAGCAACATTTAACAAGTGATAAAGAAAATAAACAACAAAATAGAACAACTTTTGTGGAGTGTTTTGCTTTTATATTTTTGGGGGGGTTTCATATTTTGTGTGTGTTTTTTTCATAAATAATATTATGAAATAATGGTACAAGGTGAAAAAATCGCCAACATTTAAAGATTTTAGGTTTTGTGATTATTGCCAATAGCCACCTGCCTGTTGTGAAGGCTTGATCCACCCTCCCCCATGATCACATGATTGCTGTAAATCGCGCCCCTCTCAAAGGAGTCCTCAGGAGTGTGGTGATTAGCAGATGACGTGGAGGGAGAAGGTGCAGCCAAGCTTTTAGTATTGGAGATTGAGGCATTGGATGGTGTTCTTGGCAGTGTTCACCTTACAGTCCATTCCTTTTTCCTCCAAAGAGCTCTCGACCGCCTCATCCCAATGGACATGGACAAATTGTTCTATGAGAGATGATATACCTCAGCTCTGGGAAACAACCTGGGATGAATCCTAACTAAGACCCTTCTGGTAGAAAGTGCAGTGGAAACCTGCTACATCTTTTGGAGGATTTCTCATTTTTTCAGAAATGGATGGTGTTGACCCCATTCAAATTCTCATGTTATCTATTTGTTAACCAATATGCTTGCAAGTACTTATTTCATGGTATTTGACCATGTCGTAGAAGTCTTGTGGCAATGGTACACATAAACGTGCTGTGAATTCTGCAAAAAATATTTCGTAGTAATGTGTAGAACTGTGAATTTCAAAGGTATTTGTTAGATTTTAACAGTGAATCATCAGTAAAGTTAACCTTTGGGTCAAACTGTAGTCATTTTACTCTTTCTAGGTTCTCCTTTCGTGTTACATGAGCCAATGGTATTATGACGTAAATTTTGTTTTTCATCATGTGTTTCTGCAGTAATGTGTTGAGGAGGAGCCGAGGAACACACAATCGGTCAAATAATACTCAATGGTGTAGGACTCAGGTGCACATCAAAACCCAGATTTCTCCTCGATCTATCCTCTACTTTTGACATGATCAACCATGCCATCCTGCTCAATCGCCCTCGCAACAACCTGGGTATCACTGATCAGGCCATGGCCTGGTTGACCTCCTTTCTCACTGATCCTCTCAGGTCCAACTGGGGTCTATCCCCTCTTCTACCTCTCTCTCTAGTTGTGGTGTTCCCCAGGGATCTAACCTCTCACCATGGCTCATCAGCCACTACCTGGCACCTCTCGCCAACCACATTTCTACTTTCTGCTCCAATTTTCAATGTTATGCAGATGACACTCAGCTCTCTTGCAGACTCCCCAGAGCCACCTCTGCTTTTTCTCTCATACCAGACTGTCTAGCTGCAATTCAGGAATGGTGTGCTGCCAATGATCTCTGCCTTAATGCCAGTAAGACTGAGATCCTCCTTATTGGGACACCCACTACCTCCTTTCCTCTCTCTCTCTGGCTGACCACTCTGGGCCCTCTTCCTGCCCCTTCCTGTGAGGCTAACAACCTTGGTGTCATCTTCGACTCCACCCTATCCTTCTCTCCTCACATCTCAGATGTCTCTAAGAAGTCAAACTATCAGCTGCACCTCCTCAGAGGTATTCTTCCTTTTCTCACTATCTCCAGAGCTCTAGCCCTCTCTAGTTTGGACTATTGCAACAGCCTCCTTTTAAATCTTCCAGCCTCTATTCTTCGACCTTTACAATTTAGCCAGAACAGACAGGTCTGCCAGACTTGTCATTGGCCTCAAGCACAGCGATTGTATTTCTGCAGCTCTAAAATCTCTTCACTGGCTCCCTGTGGCTGCAAGGGTCAACTTCAAGACCCTCTTCATCGTCTACAAGGTGTTCTGGGGCCTGGGACCGCTCTACTTCAATTTATTCTTCCAAAACATCTTTCTTTTTGAGCTCTCCACTCATCCACCTCCAACTCTCTGAGGGTCAGACAATCATCCGTAGCAGAGAGTTGGGGGCAGATCTAGCTCCTCAGCTGGGGCCTCCCTCTGGAACAGCCTCCCTGCCTCTCTCATACTTGAGCAGAACCACCTCCCATTTCAGAAGCAACTCAAGACCTTCCTTTTCTCTTCTGCCTTCGCTCTTCCTCTCCTCTGCTAATGCACTGGACTGCTCTGCGCACTGGTCACCCTCTGAACTAAGGCCCAGGCTCCTGCATGTCCAGTTGCCCTCGCACTGCCGCTGGGCTCCTCAGCACTTAAGGGTCTCTATCTGCAACCCTACAGTCCCTTCTGTCTGCACTTATGAGCCACCTCCTGGCTGCACTTTTAAGTTAACTGCAATACCCCCTTCCCCTCCCCGGCACGTCTCCCCTTCCGTCTTCCCGCAATTTCTTTTTCGCAATCTGAATGACAGAAGGCCTAGTAAGATCTTTATTTTGTCTCCCTTTGTTTCCCGCTCCTTGTCTTGTCACACCTAGAATCACGTGTGTACAGGCGCGTTATAAATGCAACATCATATCATAATATATCAATCCAACAACAAATCTAAGCTCTGACAACATACAAGCATTTCCTCTTGTAGCTCTCATATTCCAGATGATTACAAGCTGGTGTTGGTACATTATCAGAAGTGCTGTTTTGTTACATTATCAATTTACAAAACCTACAGGGAATCGGGATTGGTTAGTAGGTTGAACTACAATTAGAATGTTTAGGGGTTAGTCACTTAGTTGGTGGATACTATCTGATGGCTCCACCTGCGCCCATCCTTCCTATAGGTTTTATTTCTCAAACATCACTATAGGGCTTATTGAATGGTTGGCACTATTCACCAATGGTGGTGTGGTAAGGGTACTTGTTACTGGTTGGCATTTAGTTTACCAACCTTGAACATTTTGACAAAATGTCAAGAGACAATCAAGAGACAAGTTGGCAAAGAGACTTTTATGGTCTGCCAAATTCCAATTAAAGAACACCCTGTATCGTCTCAAGGCGATAAGGCCTCATTTATTCTTTGAACTTGGTCTTGTGTGCCATCTGGTGTTGCTGTGCATATTGAGGGAGCACATAATGAATAGGAAGCGTTCTTCATATCTGGGTCACGTGTTAGGATAGCATGTTAGAGAGTGGATTTCCTTCTATTTATTAAGGTTTTGGTTCATCCTAGCGTGCATGTTGTGTTCTCGCTTGTCATTGGGGACAGTCGTGGGTTATTCTTCATGGAGTCTCTTGGCTCAATATTCTACTGCACCTGACTATCAAAAGCTGTTTGTGCCTTTCTGAAACCTTAAGTAATCTGGCAGTATGCTGCTTGCGTCTTGGGAACTGTTATCTCGTGCCTTCGTTCTGCTATCCCAATCCTCCCTGATTTTCCTTTAACCTTGACAGTTGCTGTGAGCTACTGTTTGGGCTCTGCACGAATCCTGTGGATTCAGCCTTTTGGGTTTTCTGAGACCTTGAGGCCAGCACCCATTCTGACACATGCTGAAGAGTCCATCTTCGGAAAGGTGGCTGCCCAATTATGCTTTTGCTTCCATGTTAGAGAGCAATATTTGCGTGTCGTTTTTGTTGCATTCACTTTATACACTGGTCATTTTAATGTTCCTCATGTCCTATGGTTGCTATATCAGTATTTTCCATGTCTAAATGCATATATTACCTATTGTACGTTTTATTCATGTGTTGTACATGTCTTCTTCGTGTCTAATTCATGCACTTCTGCTATGTATACTACATGTGTATTTGTATAGTCATCTAGTTACTCTCTATCTCTCTATATGTAGCACACATACCTGCCACTCTACTAGTCAAATAATCTCTCTTATTCATAACATTAACTTAGTGGTTTTAGTTGGTCTCATCTTTCACCCCTAGGCTCTTGAGGCAGTTAGACTGTTGCAGTTGGTACCGTTTCTCACCTGGATGATTCCGGCTAGAGGCAGGGATTGGAATTTGTACTTATATGTTCATCTGAGTAGGGGCAGTGGGTATAACCTGTATATTCATTACATATGTCACTTAGGGAACAATGCAAATCATGTGACAGCGTTTCAGTGGTAAAAGTGTTTGAAAGTGTTTTTAGTAAAAATTCAAATGTTTTGGGAATCTTATAAAAAGTGAAACATCAATCATTTTACTATTTCTAGGTTTCTATCTGCTGCCCCATTGTCAACAATAATTTGTTTTATACTGTAAATGTTGTTTTTTACTGAGTTGTTTCTGTGGTGATGTATCATGGGAATTATGCAAATCTTTTGAGAGTGTTTTCTGAGTAACGGGAAAATGCGTGAAATAAAAAAATATCTTTAAAACTTTTAAACGGGGAACCATCAGTCATTTTATACCACTAATCTCTGGTGTTCCAGAGGCAAAAACAACGTAGCACATTGAAAATTATATGTTTTACTCACTTGTGTCCATGATACTGTCTTGCAGAAATGAGAGTAATTCCACAGAAGTGTTCACGGAGGAACAGAAAAATATGCAAAATAAAAAACTGTTTATGAACTGTCAAAACATGAGACATTAATCCAATTTCTGCTCATAAATTTCTTTGTGGTGTTGAAAGAATGTGTTGAATAAAGGACATTTCTATTAATGCTGTTTCTGTGATTACGATGTAATGTTTCAAGGGAACTGTAGAAATCTTGCAGGAGTGTCTTTGCCGGAATGACTGTAAGCATATATGTAGAACAGTAGCCAATCAAATGTTGAGTACCAGCTCTGCAAAGAGAATGTACAATTACCAAATTGTAGAATACATGATTAGTGTGTCTGTTGTTTGCTTATGCTTTGTCTCATTGGTCAAAGTGAATAAACATTGGATTGACTCTGAATGAAATTTGAAAGGTGGAAGTGCACAATATAAAGTACAGGTTTGTTAATATTTTTTTTAGTATTGTTCTGGAGGAAGTACTGTATTTGATTTTTAAGGAAAGCAGGTCAATGGAATTTGAAATGGAGAACTCATCCTATTCTCTATTTACTCCTGCCCTAGATAATTATCCAGAGACTTTGACAATCAAGACATTTATTGACTTCTCAATACTGAAGTGAAGAGAAAGGTGGAGAAAGAGGTCATGGTTATCACTTGGTGTCAGTTTTTTTTATTTGAAAAAAACACTGTAAATGAACAAATGGAAAAAGTAGATATTTGTGACTTGTGTGCATAGGTATGTGTACATTCCTGTGGAAAAGAAAACACTCTTAGACAGTAAAAACATCATTGAGAAATATTCAGGACTTTTATTTGTTCTGATGTGTTTCTCAAGAATAGATTTGGAGGGTATTTAAGTGAAAGTAGTTTTTATAATACTGCAGAAACCCAAAGTCTCTTTTAAGAGCCATCATATTCATAACATGTATATACGTCATTACTAATGTTATTGTATGTTAGATTTTACAATTACTTTGATAATTATGAAGAAAACCTTTGTGTTAAAAAGGGTAATTGTTAACAATAAATAAAATGTTTGTATGAGTTGAGTATTCCTTAGTTGGACTCCTTTCATGTCATGATGTTTGTACTTGACATGCCTGTATAATTAAAGAGAGAGAGACACCACAAATATTTATCTTATGCATCCACAATGAATGAAAATTACATTAGGGTGTTGTCTTGCAATCATGAAACATAATTTTGGCAAGCTTCAGATGTATTTCATTACCCTCTTGCCAAACCAATACATTCTAAAATTGGGCATATTCAGATTAATGGATCTGCAGTTATTTTTTAGCCAATAGATCCAAGAATCTCAAAATAACCCAGCAGTTTTACTTTTGTTATTCTCTGTTCATCAGGTCTGAAGTAAATGGAAGGATCTGTAAAGGTGTCAGATGTTTCAGTTATGGAATGAAAATGTATTTTGGGGAAAACTCTTTATGACTGGTGGTCATATGTGTTATGTATGTGTTCTGAAACCGGAGAAGTTGGTGTCAGGAGTTGCACAGAACACCCAGGTAGGTTTGGGGTGGCTGTGCTCATATAAGGGGACATCCATACAGCAGGCAGTAAACAAGAAGGAAGAATAGACAAGGTAATTCTGAACAATGGAACAGGAAGAACAGGCATATCTATGTGGTGAAAAGAAGGGATGGGAACCATTCACTGGACAAACAATGAGGAATCCCACTACGGGTGTATACCTCTACTCAGAGGGAATCCACTTTAGTTTACATCTAGACCGATACATTTCTCCCTTTCTCATTTTAAATCTTCTAAACCAGCACTTACATTTTCTTTTCCGATTTCTATTTGACCTCTTTAGTAGTCTCCTTTGGTCCACTCCTGCTTTAAAACACGTTTTAATACTCCATTAGCTGCAATCCATTGTTCCACTTTCTAGTTTGTAAAATGTATATGTTATGTATTTTGTTTGACTGCTTTTGGTGCTCTATTTATCCTGCTTTACATCTACTTATTTACTTGTTCTACACTGTACTCCCCTTGGTCCCTATATGTCATCCTATTATTCTTATCTTTTAAAACTTTTTTCTTCTGCTGCACTTGCATTACTTTTTTGGTGCTTGTAACTTTTTGCCTATTTTAATGATATTTCTTTGCTTCTCGAAATGCTTAAATGAATAGTGCGCTCAAAAATAGTTTGCTCAAACCACATTGTATGTATAATTGCAGTGGTTTTCTTTCTAAGTTTTCCGGGCTCTTCCGAGCCGGGCAAGCCTGGGAGACTCAACGCGAAAGCCACTGCAATTACGTTGTGTATTTATGATTACGCTGGCTTTCGCTCTGAGTCTCACAGGCCCCCCCGGGCCAGGGGAGCCCGGGAGACCCAAAGCAAAAGCCACTGCAATTATAAATACAACATTGTTCTATACGTTGTTTTCTAACCACAGCAATCATAAATACAACATTGTTTTATTTATAAAAGCACTGCTCTGCTCTCCATGTCTCACTAATGGAGTATAAGCCGCCGCTGTAATAAAATCTACCAGCAGGTGGCTTTTGTTTCATTAGTGCTGCAAGGCCAGAGATTAACTCAAGCACAGGAGGCTCGTCCATTTCACAAAATGGACGCCTCGTAGTGCTTGATTTTAAATGGGTTTAAACATTACTTGTGTAAAAAGTTTACATAGGAACTTTCATTAAAAAGAAAAGTTTATTATATATTTTGTATTATTGCCCATCTTTGAAACCCATTAAATTTTTGAGCGCACTATTCCTTTAATAGGGGTATTTTTTCAGATTTCTTTAGGCTAAAATGAATGGGTTATTTTCAATAATGTTCATTTTAAATGTACAGGTGTTTATGTAGTATTGTTCTTTTGTGCATTCACTTTAAAAAAATGTTTTATATTTTAATATTTTTATTATTAAGAATATTTTGTACAGAAGCCTGAAAGGGAATGGCATAAACACCTCACCAGTAAACACTTCTACCTGAAAGGAAGTACCATGTTCATGGCTAATGGTGTATAAAATGTCATTATATCATCTGAAAAAATACCAATATGCACAATGTGCACACAAAATTGATGAAATTGTAACTGAAACTGCAGAACCTTTGAAAAGAAGTTATCAACATTAAAAATTCATCAGGAACAGAAGTTACACTGAATTAGTCAGGAAATATTCAGAAATCACAAACACAAATTGAACAAAAATCAATGAAGCAATCTGATGGTGTTAACATATACAGTTCTACGGTTGTTTTGGAAAAGGAAACAGAATAAAAAAAGTCAGCAAAAGTATGTTTTACCATCACCATTTTTCTATCGTATGGAAAAAGTAGAACCAAAGCAGGTTTTCAGTTATTGGCTCAAACAATGTCAGAATTTGGAAACTAATTAACAAAATCCATGTAGCTGCTACAAAACCAGTATTTGTTGTTAAAACAAAGACTGTGCTCAGTCCTCAGAAACGTACTCAGTATGTTTTGAGTAAAAAAAGAAAGCGTGGAGTAATACTCAAATTCTACTTTATGTTTGTTTTAACTGACAGGTCTGATGCAATCAATAAGAACACTCTAAAAGATACTCTTCGTAGGTGACTAACCACTATTCAATAATTAGGGTACACAGTGCATCTGGTATTTGTTATGACGTAGCTGCAGAATCCCAATTTACATATTTGTATAAAAACAACCAACAGGATGCATTTGGATTTCTTATAACTATCCCTTAGGTTTTGGAACAGTAACATGTACCTGTGGATTCTTGCGTGGGATTGTCTTATGAGTGGGTGCATGGTTGCTTAGCTTGTCGATATAACATTATTTCTAGCGAGTTTTTGTTATGGGTTTCATTTGCTTTCATTAACTGATCCGAAAACCGTACAATTCTCAGACCTGGTGACATATTCTCATCATGATATGCGTGATCGTACAATAAATAGTGGATGTTATCATCCTGGCTGCAAAAGAAAGAGATTTGCTTGTACATAATGTTTCATACAGGTCCAGAATGCCTAGGACGTTAACAAGAACATATGTATTACTGTTACAACCAAAGTTTTAATTTTGGTTCTCCTAACATATTATTTAAAGTGTACGAAGTATGGGAAAATAATGAACCCAATGCAAATAAAAAACAGTTTATTTACTAAAGCAACTATTGTTTGTTATTATATAATGGTGATTATTAAAGTATATGAAAACATGCAAAAAGTGATGCTTTTTAGTGTTTGTGTTGCCCAGTTCAGGACACACACTATTGTAATGTTTAAAAGATAACCATCATAGCCAAACAAACATATTTTAGTATTACATATTTAATTTCTTTAACAAACAAATGTGATTGTATTCAAATATGCAATAAAAAGATATTACCAACAATTGACTGCTATTTTTAACCGAACTATTGCATTCTGCAATCTTCTATTTATCTTTTTAAACCTAAAACATTTTGTATCAATATATGTGCTGATGCTTGCTAAAACTATTGGGTGCATTTCTACATTCCATGTAGTTTATTTCTGGCTATATAAGGTGGAGTGATTATTACTTTTTCTTTATTTATGAAGTACCACAATATCTGATCACACAATAATTCAAATGTAGAGTCTCTAAAATGTGGATAATATTTAAGAAGAAAATAATACTATGCACCAGGTTTCTTCAGAAATGCATACAGATACTAATAAGCAGAATATTGAAACTCTTTCTTAAAGTTTGCAGATGGCTGAGTTGATGATGCGGGCTGATTTAGAAAGAATAGCTTCCAAAAATAAAATTAATGAAAACAGTTGATAACTTTTAATACTTTATATGTTATACATTCTTTCTATGATAATCTGTGATTTTCCAAGATGATAATTCTAGAGAGCAATGTATTAGCATGTTCATTGTGTAGTATAATAATGTGCATACGGACGTTTGTCTAAATAAAATGTAGAATACGCGTTTTCATACTTTTGTGAAGGCATTAGTATGAAATTGAAAAGCTTTATAATGTCAGAAATAATGGCACAATGTTCAAATAACTTTTCATATTTTATGAAACCTATGACGCTGTTAAAAAACTGAGGGGTCTACGTAGGGTACAACCCTATCTCTCTCCCACTCTTCGCCCTCCAGTTGTGGCCTTGCTCATCTCTAGCAGGCTGGATTATTGCAATCCCATGTATTTGGCCCAACCCTCTGGCTTAATCCATCGCCTTCAACTGCTTCAGAACCTGGCTGCTCGGACAGCCACTCCGTACGGTTCCCATATCAGTCCAGTGCTGCGTTCTTTGCACTGGCTCCCGGTGAAACAAAGAATAATCTTTAAATCCCTATGTCTTGTTCACTGTGCATAATCCCAGGTTGGCTCTGATTTTCTGAGGGACAGGTTTACACCTTATATTCCCTGCTGGCCTCTTTGGTCCAGCAGCGACTGTCTGGTCGTGGTTCCCATATTCCATTTTCAAAGTATCAGCAGTCCAGTTTTCTTGGTAACTGCCAGCAAGTGATGGAATGGTCTCCCTCTAACATTAAGACAGTCTTTCAACCATCTGCACTTCTGCCTCCTACTTAAAACTCTGCTCTTCTGTTAGTTACAGGATAGCTGTAACGCTAATGAATCATGCTTGCGCCAAGATGCCTTCAGGTGAACCGGCGTTCTATAAATTTGAATAACATAACAAAATAACCTATGTGTGTCTTTTTATCTTACTCTTATTTGAGTATTGATGGGAATTAGAATACCTAACAAGGTAGGAGGTAAACACCACATTTCCAGTTTTCTCACAGATAAGAGTGATTGACATAATCAAATGCACCTGCTTTCGATAATTGCTGCATAAATTACTCCAGAATTTCCCAAATATGGCTTTCTATGCAAACAGGCAGGCACATAGACATTCAAGCAATTTCCGACATGTCTCCTAAATCATGTCTGGAACTGTTGTGTTCAGCCAATTTCATAAACTGAGGTCTCTACCTCTCTCAGGATGACAGAAACAAATAATCTTCTATTGACATTAAGGAGAGCAATGATTCTATAATTCAATGTGTTTGCCCTATCTCCCTTGTTATCATGAGAACAATGTGACATTCATGCCACGATGCATGGCGGGAGCCCTTATCAACAATCTTTTAAAACAACACTATTACGACCTTGTCGAACAATTAAGGTGAATTTTTCAATATTTGGTTGGTCAATCCATCGAGCTTGAGTGCTCTGTAATTTTTAGATTTTAGAATGTGTTGTTTAATCTCGTCAAGATCAATATAAAGCGTCCATTTTGTTAAACTGCTGGTAACTGGATTGGACAGTTCATTTTTTATTTAGAATATATCGTTTTATACTGAAGAATCGAATCCTTCTCTAATACGAGGTTAGTTTGCAAAAATGATTGTCCTATTCTTTAAAGGTTAACAACCAGACATCAGCTTCTTGCTTAGCTAGAAAGATCTTTAAAAAAATCTCCCCATCGCTATGTATCATAGAAGCTTTGTAATTAATAAGCCAGATTTTGTATCCGTTTTTGATCACACACGATTCCTTTCTGTGCATGTCTATGGAGAGCTTAGCGTTCTGCAACAATTTAAGGTTATGATGTAGCTCCTTTGTTTAAGCATTGAGTTGATAGTTGTACCTCTGTTTTTAAGTGTTTTGTTTTCACAATAAATCATTTTTATTATGATCTGAGGCCAAAGCACTGAATCTAATATAAAGGTATATGTTGGTTCTAACTAACAGCACTTTTCTTCCTTTGTTAAGTTACACATTACTTTTGGACACCCACATTACATGTTTGGATTCTCCTACTATGCGAAATATTCAGATTCCCTTTTCTGAAAGTGTAAAAAGGCAGTGGATTAGATGAAATATTATGTATTTCCAGTCGCACATTAAAGAAGGTCTGAAGCCAATTATGGTCACTGGCAGATGTCACCATTAGTGCCAGTGAAAGACATTCTTTTAACAATCTCTGAGAAACAAAGATTTAGTAAATATAAGCGAATTTTGCTCCACTCTGCCAACTTGGGAATCGAGGACAATCTCCTGTGGTGGTTTCATTCAATTTTATCAACCTCCATAGAGTGGAAAAGTTAGCCAACCTAAAGCTATCACACTAAGGATCTTTTATTTTGTTCTACAGTCCCTGTAAATGGGAGAATGCTTGTTGTCAAGATCCGGGCAAAACATATTAAAAACTGGAACAGTAATTCCTTACACACACTAACATGTTTCAACATCAATTTCATAGAGAACAGCCTTCTCAAGAGGGCCAACAAATGTTCCGATGTTGTGTCAAGCTCAGATTTAATTGCAATTAGAAGGTCACTGATGGTCTATCTTTGACCCCGCATGATGCTCTCTGTAAAAACATCTCAAAATCCTGAATAGGCAATACTTCTTGCAGCAACACCTCCTGTAATAATAAGATGTAAAAATGCATAACCTGGAAAGTCAGGTTTAACATTAAATAAAAATGTGAAGCCAGGAGAATTCCAGGATAGCACTTTCAAAGATGTCTTGTTAAAGGAACAAGACACTTACCATGAGTGTAAGGTTAAGGACAACCATAGCTAGCCAGATAGCTTGACAAACTCTTGTCCCTCAACCTTCACAACATGAACAGCCATTTTATTGGAGTGGACACTGGAGCATCATAATAGGAGGCCCCAATGGATGACTGACCATCTGGTAGGTGGTTCTGCGAGGTCAAGGTAAAGCGCTGAAAGTTCTGATTTGTTCACATTTCCTTTCACAGGGGTTAAATAACTCATAGCCCAAGGTCAGAGGATTACATGATTCTTCGAGTAACATTGCAGCAAAGGTTCTAGATTTTAAATGAATGAAAACAATGCCCATTCGACTATTGTTCATAAAGTCAACTTGATCCACATCCACAGAATCCAAGTTCCTCAATCTTGGTATTTTGTGGAATAGCGATTTGCTGAATGCAATAAATGTGAATCCCAACTTTAAAGGCTCTAAAGGATGAGTGTCAGGTTTTCTATAGGCACCAGTTTAAGCACTGTATTCTAAACCACAGATAGGCGATGTAAGAATGGCTTTGCAAAGAACCTCTGCAGAAGCATTGCCAACACAGACACGTTATTCCCCTTAATGTGAGTCGAAGGATTGGACACCATTCTCCTATAATCTGATGATAGGCTGGAGTATCTCTCTCTTCTGCATTATAAGTGGAGGAGCCACAGGCCTCCTCATCATGCTGCTCCACCACTTCTAATATATTATCCTTGGAGCCCCTTCAGCCAACAAATTGTGTTTCTCAAAGTAAGCCGTGATAGCAATCAGTGCTTGCTTGCTTTTTAATCTTAGCAAAACATTTCTTTAGTTTGAAACGTTGTCTGATCTTAGATTCAAAAGCAACTTCCAACTCTTCAGCCACATTAGGTTGGGTTGAATCCAACAATTCACTTTGTTCCATTAGAACTGATTCTTATCATTCACTTCCGCAAACATTTCCTAGAAGACTTGCTGTGTGTTGAAGCCAGTTTTTTGGGCTTTGGGATTTTGTACCCTGTTTAAGATGGTTACGTTGTTTTGCTATATTATATTATTATAATATATATTATATGAATAATACAGTACGCATACAAAAGACACCCACTGCTTGAGAGAGCTGAACAAGTCCACAAAGGAGAATGTTACTGTGTTACAAATATTTAAAATTAAATGAAAGCATAACAAAGTGTATTGGTTTCAGCAATCCTGCAAGGCCATGCTTTTCAACACTTCAGGTCTTTATAAACGTTAACATTTTCTGGTCCTAGAGTCTAGCATGTGTTACCTGAGCAAGATGAAATATTGAGGAAGTGGGAATTGTGTGGAGCTTTTATGTGATGAAACATGAGACAAAACGAGCTCATTAGAAAGTAGAATAAACACAACATGTGATATCATGTTCAGTAGTGGGTACAATGAATAAGTAAAATATTATCTAGTACATATGGAAGAAGAATCAGATGTTAAATAAAGAAAACACAATGCAGAGTTGGAACCTTGGTATAGGTGTCTTGTGTGACATATACCATTCTGAAATGTAGTTCTCAAGCTGCACACTGCAGTGAAAAACAGCAAATGCTAATTCGTTTAAGCATAAAACGAGATACATATTAGGGCAGCGTATGCCTAAATCTAAGGATAGTCCACACATCCGTCGAGCCTAATTGATGCAAGCATCATTGCTCAAAAGGTGAATACCCATGAACTACTGAACCACACAGAATCTAATAATCTCTCAAATGAATGCTAGATGCATAATGTTGCAATATAAATGCCATTTAAAGAATGTGTGTAATCGACCCTGTGTAGTTTCTGATCTGCCACGACTGCAGGAGAGGTCATTGTAAATCCACGAGTTAGTCTCTTTGAGACCCTTTGACTCAACTTGTTGTACCACGAATGGCTTTTTACATTTGGGGTGGAGCAGAACAACCAACGTTAGCATGAAGAAAGGCGCCTGCTATTTTACATTGTTGTTCCTCACAACATAAACAATGGCCAGAAGCCTGTATTGAGCAAATGAATTAGGGTCGTTCAGAAAGACGGGTATCTGAGAGTTGTCAGTTCAAGACCAGTGCAGTGTTGTGAAATGCCTTCGCCCCCGTATGAGCTTTCCCGCAGAGATTTTATTTCAGAAGGCTCAACGATATTTCAAAACAGAGACTTCCCAAAATCCTCCCTAGAAGTGTTGAGACTCGAGGTGTCACAATGAAGGGGAATTAATGTATTGTCATGCAGGAGAAAGGATTTTGTAGGGAGAGATTCTATTTCAGAATAAATTCTAAAGATGGAGTTTTTCCATGTTGGCCGTGATCGGGACGAGGTAACGGCGCATTCAGAGGAAGCCCAGAGAACAGACCACATTTCGGGATTGTCAATAACAAGATAATAAGGCATTGGAATTATTGGATGCCTTTAACTAGCTAAAAATGATATAAATTAATAGATACGTTTTTCTTTAATGTAGGTTTTTATACGATTTAGAGGCCGATTCATGGAATAATTAGCGCGGCGCAAGTGGCCAAAAACGTGCGAATCGCAGTGGAATAGCGAAAATCGCAGTGCAAGTGCGAAAATCGCACGAAAAGCAGCACACATCGATTCATGGAAGGCCGTGCGCGAGAAAACCATTGGATGTGCGAAAAAAAAGTGCGCGGCGCACGTTGGCGCACAGGCCATCTAACAGCGTGCGCCAGGTCACAGCGAAAATCGCACAGGCCACAGCGAAAATCGCACATAGCGCGGCGCACGCAACAAAAGTAGGCGGAACACGGGGCGTAACACTCGGAATGGGGAACAACTTGCCAAAACGTGGGCGTCACGGGGGAAGTACAGGGTACAAGTGCGCGGAACGCCCACACGCTCGCCTACAACACGTATTCATGGAATAGAATAGGGCAAAAAAGCGCACGCTCAAACCAGCGCACAGGCACAAACACGACCGCCACAAGAAAGCAGGCGGTAGCGTCTCTGCGCCTGGAAGAAATGTGCGCCAAAAGGTGCGCCAACAAATAGCACCTATATACAGCCATGAAGAATGTCCTATACTGTGGCCCTCCAGGACAAATGACGTGCAAAGGGGTACCCACAAACACGGATACCCGCTGACAAAAAATTACATGTGCGTGTATACCGGGGTGCGCGGGAAGTCTCACACGCGATTTCGGCAGGGTACGTGTATTACATGGGTGTGCGGGAAGTTCCACACGCGATTTCAGCAGGGTACGTGCATTTCAGGGGTGCGCGGGAAGTACCACACGCGATTTCAGCAGGGTATGTGAATTCCAGGGGTGCGCGGGAAGTTCCACACGCGATTTCAGCAGGGTACGTGGATTTCAGGGGTGCGCAGCAAGTTCCACACGCGATTGGCCCAGTGCGAGCAGGGTACGTGTATTTCAGGGGTGTGCGGGAAGTTCCACACGCGATTTCAGCAGGGTACGTGTATTTCAGGGGTGAGTGGGAAGTACCACACGCGATTAGAGCAGGGTACGTGCATTTCAGGGGTGCGCGGGAAGTTCCACACGCGATTTCAGCAGGGTACGTGTATTTCAGGGGTGCGCGGGAAGTTCCACACGCGATTTCAGCAGGGTACGTGTATTACATGGGTGCACGGGAAGTTCCACACGCGATTTCAGCAGGGTACGTGCATTTCAGGGGTGCGCGGGAAGTACCACACGCGATTTCAGTAGGGTATGTGAATTCCAGGGGTGCGCGGGAAGTTCCACACGCGATTTCAGCAGGGTACGTGGATTTCAGGGGTGCGCGGGAAGTTCCACACGCGATTGGCCCAGTGCGAGCAGGGTACGTGTATTTCATGGGTGCGCGGGAAGTTCCACACGCGATTTCAGCAGGGTACGTGTATTTCAGGGGTGCGCGGGAAGTTCCACACGCGATTTCAGCAGGGTACGTGTATTTCAGGGGTGCGCGGGAAGTTCCACACGCGATTTCAGCAGGGTACGTGTATTTCAGGGGTGCGCGGGAAGTTCCACACGCGATTTCAGCAGGGTATGTGTATTTCAGGGGTTCTGGGGAGTACTACACGTGAATTGGCCGTGTGGGTCCTCCAAGGTGTACGCTCCACAACCTCCACGGCCCCTGCAGGCAGCCCACACCACGGGGGACTACCCTGCACCCCTGCTCATGTCCCGCAGGCAGCCCATCCACCATGGCCATGCCCCCCAGCTAACCCACATGTCACCTTGCACTACTGATCAACAATGCATGTCTCCCACCACCCCCACCCCCCAGCCACCAGGGGCAGCCTCCACCAGGCCCCCACTCATGTCTCCCACCACCCCCAACCCCCAGCAGTGCAGGGGCACCCTCCACCAGGCCCCCACTCATGTCTCCCACCCCCCCACCCCCCAGCAGTGCAGGGCCAGCCCCCACCAGGCCCCCACTCATGTCTCCCACCACCCCCACCCCCCAGCCACCAGGGGCACCCTCCACCAGGCCCCCACTCATGTCTCCCACCACCCCCACCCCCCAGCCACCAGGGGCACCCTCCACCAGGCCCCCACTCATGTCTCCCCCCACCCCCACCCCCCAGCAGTGCAGGGGCAGCCCCCACCAGGCCCCCACTCATGTCTCCCACCACCCCCACCCCCCAGCCACCAGGGGCACCCTCCACCAGGCCCCCACTCATGTCTCCCACCCCCCAGCAGTGCAGGGGCAGCCTCCACCAGGCCCCCACTCATGTCTCCCACAACCCCCACCCCCCAGCCACCAGGGGCACCCTCCACCAGGCCCCCACTCATGTCTCCCACCACCCCCACCCCCCAGCAGTGCAGGGGCAGCCCCACCAGGCCCCCACTCATGTCTCCCACCCCCCCACCCCCCAGCAGTGCAGGGGCAGCCCCCACCAGGCCCCCACTCATGTCTCCCACCACCCCCACCCCCCAGCCACCAGGGGCAGCCTCCACCAGGCCCCCACTCATGTCTGCCACCACCCCCACCCCCCAGCAGTGCAGGGGCAGCACCACCAGGCCCCCACTCATGTCCCCCTGCACCCCCACCCCCCAGCATCCAGGGGCACCCTCCACCAGGCCCCCACTCATGTCTCCCACCACCCCCACCCCCCAGCAGTGCAGGGGCAGCACCACCAGGCCCCCACTCATGTCCCCCTGCACCCCCACCCCCCAGCCACCAGGGGCAGCCTCCACCAGGCCCCCACTCATGTCTCCCACCACCCCCACCCCCCAGCAGTGCAGGGGCACCCTCCACCAGGCCCCCACTCATGTCTCCCACCACCCCCACCCCCCAGCCACCAGGGGCAGCCTCCACCAGGCCCCCACTCATGTCTCCCACCACCTCCACCCCCCAGCAGTGCAGGGGCACCCTACACCAGGCCCCCACTCATGTCTCCCACCACCCCCACCCCCCAGCCACCAGGGGCAGCCTCCACCAGGCCCCCACTCATGTCTCCCACCACCCCCACCCCCCAGCCACCAGGGGCAGCCACCACCAGGCCCCCACTCATGTCTCCCACCACCCCCACCCCCCAGCCACCAGGGGCACCCTCCACAAGGCCCCCACTCATGTCTCCCACCACCCCCACCCCCCAGCAGTGCAGGGGAACCCTCCACCAGGCCCCCACTCATGTCTCCCACCACCCCCACCCCCCAGCCACCAGGGGCACCCTCCACCAGGCCCCCACTCATGTCTCCCACCACCCCCACCCCCCAGCAGTGCAGGGGCACCCTCCACCAGGCCCCCACTCATGTCTCCCACCACCCCCACCCCCCAGCAGTGCAGGGGCAGCCTCCACCAGGCCCCCACTCATGTCTCCCACCACCCCCACCCCCCAGCCACCAGGGGCAGCCTCCACCAGGCCCCCACTCATGTCTCCCACCACCCCCACCCCCAAGCCACCAGGGGCAGCCACCACCAGGCCCCCACTCATGTCTCCCACCACCCCCACCCCCCAGCCACCAGGGGCACCCTCCACCAGGCCCCCACTCATGTCTCCCACCACCCCAACCCCCCAGCAGTGCAGGGGCACCCTCCACCAGGCCCCCACTCATGTCTCCCACCACCCCCACCACCCAGCCACCAGGGGCACCCTCCACCAGGCCCCCACTCATGTCTCCCACCACCCCCACCCCCCAGCCACCAGGGGCACCCTCCACCAGGCCCCCACTCATGTCTCCCACCACCGCCACCACCCAGCCACCAGGGGCACCCTCCACCAGGCCCCCACTCATGTCTCCCACCACCCCCACCCCCCAGCAGTGCAGGGGCACCCTCCACCAGGCCCCCACTCATGTCTCCCACCACCCGCCAGCCACCAGGGGCAGCCTCCACCAGGTCCTCACAATCCCCAATCATGTGCGTTATGGTCAGCCTCCACAGCCAAAAAGCCCTACCAAGTAACCCATTCACCCACATGGAAATGGAAATTACATGTCACACCCCCAATGTTCATGAATCTAATGAACCCATGTCCGTCACACACAATGTTTGCAATTGAATGGGAAAACACCCAACATGACATGCATGAAACCAATGAGATGATACCACACAGTGAAGTATGAAAACAAAATTGTATTGAAAAAAAGAAAGAATGAATGCTAAAGAAATGAAACAAACTACAATGGGAAGTAAAAAAAATCAAGCTGCATGTCCGCATAAAAATAAAGAACTGCAAATCATAATCCAAAAAAATGTCCTCCAAAGTCAAATGTAAAAAAATTATCTATCAAATCAAGAACTATGTAAAAAACTCGAAAGGGTCCATGAGCCCAACTGAACAAAGGAAACCTAAAAAAAAACCTAACTAAAAAGCAACTATATACAAAAAGTGGAGCAGTGTCTGTCGACTCCAAATCATAAGAAAAAAACAAAGGAAACCTAAAACTAAAGAACTATATACAAAGGCGGCGGGCAAGTCCAGCGGCTCACTCCGTGGTGTTCCGGGCCAGGGCATCATCGAACTCCTGTTCGATGTCCCGGAGGCGGTCCAGTTCCATGGCCCCGAGGGTCCGCAGGGACGACGCCGTGTCCTCCTCCAACCCCCTGCGGATTGCCTCGAGGCACTCGGCCCGCCTCAGGGCCCTCCGCATGGAGTTCTCTGCCCTGACCATTGTGAGCCGCACCTCTTCCGACTGCCGCCGCTCCGCACCTATGGCGTGGCCCAACCGCTGCCACACGGACGACACTCTCTGTCCTGGGTCCTCCTGCCCTCCGGCCGATGCCTGCCCCTCCGATGTCGAAGGCCCCGAGCCTTCATGGCTCCCACCATGTTGCTGCTGCTGCTCTGCCTCTGCCCGTGCACTGCCTCCTGCTGCCTGCACATCCTCCGCCGGCTGGGGTGCAGTTGTTGATGTGGCCACCCCTGCTGGACGTCCGACTCCCGACTGTGGCAGGGATGCCTCCTCCACCAGCCTGGCCGCACTGTCAGAGGCAGCTCCACAGGGCACCCAGGTGACTGATGGGTGGGAAGATGGCACAGAGGACGACTGGCGCATAGGGGGTCCAGTTGAGGAGGGGGTCGGAGCAAGCCCCATCAGACGGAGGAATCCGGTCTGGGTGACCTGTCCCAGCAGGCTGACGTGGTCAACGAGCCATTCGAGATGACGTGCAGTCTCTCCATGAAAAGACTGCAGGTCACCTCGCATGGCCCGTTGACGCAACGCCACACCAGCCAGGACAGGCTCAACCCGGACCTGGATAGCCACGTCCGCAGGCAGAGGAAGGCCAGTTGACGTCAGCTCATCCCCTGCCTGAAAACGGGTCTGGACGTAGGCATCCCTGCTGGTGCAAGATGATGCAGGGACAGGATCGGGGACAGGATTGCACACAGGCACCTCCGCGGCGGCCTGTGCTGCCTCCTGTCCCTGGTCCTGGACTGCACCACTAGCACCAGTGGGATCCCCACCTCCAGACCCCGTCTCTGGTGCTTGCACGGCCTCCTCCTCCACCAAACCCCCCACCAACCTGGATGACTCCGTGCCATCTTCCCCTGTTGGGCCCTGTGGGGTCCCAGCTGCCCATCTGCTGCCGAGGAGTCCAACTCCAACCTCCGCCTCTTGGACCTCCCCCCGGCAGCTGCGGCCTGGGACGCGGCACCGGACTCCTCACTCACCGACGAGATGACAACACGGGAGGGGAGCCGGGCCTTGCGTCTCCGGCTGGCGGTGGGATCCCCGCCGCTGTGCTCCACAGCACCTTGTCCGCCCTCTTCATCAGTTGACGCTGCAGACAGGGAGAAACAAAACACAGGCATCAGGGCACTGTACAATGGACACATACACACATGACAGTTGCACATGAGTGGCATTGGCAAACCTCAGACATGGCATCACAATCCCCAACACACATGTCATTGCAACTCGCACACATGAGCCATACCACAGCCATATCGCAACTGCCACCACCATCCATACACATACAACAGCATGAGCAGCCAAAGGTGACCCAGACATCACATGCAACACAGGAAGTGCACCACACATGTACACACACCACCACACTTGCATGCATGTTTACACCTCTGCCAAGTGTCGCACTGTTCAGACGGGCATCCATGTCACATCTGCCAATCAGGCTTACACATACCGCAGTCACATGCATCCATGGTGCATCACTGTTGCACCCTTGTCAAATACACACACATGCACATGTACACAGTGCTCATACATGCAGCCGAAAACAACATACATGCGTGACATCACGGACATGTCTACTTAAATACACATTCATCCAAACATGTGTGCACGCACAACTGCATTTGGCATGCAAGCCTACACACACAAGCACCATCCATGTCTCACACATTACAGCCCTCGCATGTGTCAGCCCCACGGCCCTGGACACCCCACCCATACTCGACCCCATACAAACAGATGTGCAACCTGCACACTACCGAATAATCACCACACGCACTGCTCACAATCAGGATGCATGTACACTCACCGCTCGACTCCAGACGGGTCTGCTTCTCCAGGACCTGGACGTAGAGCGCTGGGGATATGCGTTCCAGGACCCTCATCTGTTCTTCCGACAAGTGGCCCCGGCGCCCCTTGGCATCCGCTGCCTTCAAGAGGCGCCGGGCCTTGTTCAGGGTCCTGGACCTGAAGTCCTCCCAGCGCTTCCTGACATGTTGGAAGTCGCAGACTGCCACCCCCTCCGCGTTGATGGCAGTCACGATGTCAGTCCAGATCCGAGTCCGTCCTTCAGTGGTCACAGATGGTGTTTGCCCCGACATGACAACCCCAGAGGCAGGAGTGGGT
This sequence comes from Ambystoma mexicanum, assembly GCF_040938575.1. NCBI lineage: Eukaryota > Metazoa > Chordata > Amphibia > Caudata > Ambystomatidae > Ambystoma > Ambystoma mexicanum. Next base: position 891,540,349 of record NC_090941.1, read on the forward strand.
GGGCAACTGGGTCCTGGGGCTGGGCTGTGGAGCGATGGAATACCAGTCGGGAGTCTTCGGTTCCAGCAGGGGTGGTCACAGCAACAGCACCCCTGGCTGATGTGCAGGCAGCAAATGGCAGTGCACGTGGGCAGCAGGCAGTCAGGCAGCAGCAGATGGCAGGTGGGAGCGTGCTCAGGGTTCTGGGGGGCAGTAGTTCGGCCTTCTGGGCAGGAGCGTGGTCTTCCGTGTGCATACGCGTGGCCAGCTTGATACGGAGTGATTTGGCACGTGAAAAGTCTGCACGTCAGCGTGAAATTCGAGGAAAGGCCCTTAGCGCGTAAGCGCGTCAGCACCCATACGCGATTCTATTGGGCCAAAGGCCCTCAGCGCGTAAGCGCGTCTGTGACGTGACCCGCACGGGTGTCTCCCACACAGCACGTGATGACAGAGCACACGTGGAAAGTCTGCACGTCAGAGTGTCATCGCGTGTTATTGGACAGCAGGTCACAGTGTCATCGCGTGTAATTGGACAAAAGTGCGCGTACACGCAATTGGCCTATGTACGTGTTTTTCAGGGGTGCGCGGGCACTTACACACGCAAGTACGTCAGCGCACCTGTATCCCGGGGTGCGCGGGAATTTCCACACGCTATTGGACTGGGTACTGGATTTCAGGGGAGCGCGGGTCACACGCTCGCCTACAACACGCGCAACGCATTAATTTGCGCGCTAACAAAATAACAAGCTCAGACCCAGGATGAACATACCGTTCCTAGCAGGAGTGGGCGTGGGCTACCAAAGGAGGAGGAGGAGGATAGTCAGGGCCAGAATATTCACACCCAGAACCAGCCTTTTCGGGATGCCTGATGACCAGGTGCATGGGAGGTACAGGTTTCCACCACACATTATACTGGACCTGGTGAGTGAGTGGGAGGATGACCTCACATCACCCACCCTGTGCTCCCAAGCACTCAGCCCCCTGGAGAAGGTCCTCAATGTACTGCACTTCTTGGCCACAGGATCATTTCAGCGGACAAGTGCCATTGTGGGTGGGGTATCACAGGCCACCCAGTCACGCTGCCTACACCAGGTCTTGAACATCATCACTGCACGCCCATCAGTCCGCAGGCACATATACCTGCCCAGAACACCTGCAGAAAGGCATGCTGCCGCCCTGGATTTTTATGGTGTGGCACGATTCCCCAAAGTGCTAGGTGCCATTGACTGCACCCATGTGGCTCTACGTCCCCCCAGGGCATCAGAGCACATCTATAGGAACCGCAAGCACTGGCATTCCATCAACGTGCAGGTAGTATGTAATGCCAAGGGAATCATCACCTCAGTATTTGCCAACTATCCCGGGTCAACCCACGACAACTTCATTTACCGAATGTCCACCCTAAGCCGGGACCTAGAAGCTGGGCGGCATGGCGATACATGGCTGCTTGGTGAGTATGAATGCCACTGCACATGCATGCATGTCAGATACTGAGCAAGGTCACAACCCCACCAATGATACCAATCACCACCTCCACAGGGGACAGTGCCTACCCTCTCAGCCCCCACATGATGACGCCAATTCGGAACCCCACCACGCCACCCCAGGTAAGATATAACACAGCCCACATTACAACCCGGGGCATAGTGGAGCGCACATTCGGAGTGCTAAAGTCACGCTTTCGCTCCCTTGACCGTTCTGGCGGGCAGCTGTTGTATGCTCCCCCAGTAGTGTGCAGGATCATAGTGGCAGCATGTGTCCTGCACAACGTTACAACACGCCGGGGCCTGGCCGTGGACATGGTGGTGGCCCCACATCCCCAACCACATGCACAGCCGCTGCGCATGGGAGGGGAAAGGGCACGGGGGGAGGCAGCCCGTACACAGCTAGTGGCTAATTACTTCACATAGAAATCACACCCCTGTGGAGTGCACACTGCCCTGGCACATTCCATCTGACAATCAATGATGACTCAACCTGACACTGATCCTGAATGTCCGGAGAATGAACCGTAAAAACCATATCAGCCTGAGATTGTTCACCTGGAAGTGTCACAATGTGTGCATCCCTACCCACACAGACACCACCAATGCAGTTTTGTGAAGTAACACATTCAAGCAGCTAAAATGAATACCCACTTGCAAAATGCAACAAGAGGACAGTGCCATGTCAGCCAACCCATCCCCAGCACCGCCACACGACACACCGTGCCATGTCATGCTATTTGCAGGTAAACAAACTAATCCCCACAACATGACACTAGTGTCACAATGTAGAGTGTCTCTAATTGAAACTTGCAACACCTGAAATGCTCACAGTAATGCCGGACCAACAACAAACTTGAGCAGGTACTACCATCAACATGACATCACAAATATCATATATTAGTAGTCTCACCACCTGGAAATGCCTGCACTCCCACCACTACCAACTGTGCGGTGTTGGCGCCATGTAGAGTTGTAGGTGCACTGCTGCCAACATGGACCCCATCTCCAAACTAGAGGGCCTTGTGTAGACATGAGGAAGGGACCTGCAAATTGGGAGGTAGACACAGATGATGAGTTACACATCAATGCAACATGCAGTGTACAACACAACAGCAATATGCACTAGGAATGTATACACAGTATTGACTAGACTACCCACACATGTAGTGGGAGTCCATTGTCACCATGTACGTCAATGTCACTTGGGCACACCCTTTGCAAGCCCATGGAAACGGGAAGCAGGAGGGGTGTGTGTGACTCTAACCCAAGCATCTGAACCAAATACATGACAAGCCTGCATGTGCCCAGCCACAATGCAGCGTATGCCCACAGGAACCACGGAAGCCAACAAATTGTCCCAAAAAAATTGGGAAAAAATAATAAAAAATAAAAAAAATAAAAAAAAAAAAAATAAAAAAAAAAAAAAAATGGCCATTGATGGGCCCGGGGGTTTGGGGAGGCCAGCCAGGAGGTCCGAGGACAGGATGCACACCAGAACCCACCTGTGTGGATCCTGGGAAAATAAAACACCTCCATGGGCTCATGGCCCACACGGCTACCCTATTGTGGGAGTATCACTGCTGTCGCTATTATCACCCTGTGCAGCTGCATCCGGAGGTGGTTGCACTATGGGAGGCAGCCCACGCAAGGCCCTAGTCTGCTCCTCCATGGCTGCAAGCATGCGGGTGTGGTAGGTCTGGTTCTGGAGGATGAGTGTGCGGAGGTCCCCATGCAACAACTCACGGGATGCCCGGACCTCCGCCCTCGTTGCCTGCATCTCAGCTGAGAGCGTACTGGTGAGACGCTCCAGCTGCTGTTCTGTCCTTTGGTGTGTTGAAGCCTCAAGCTCAACAAGAGTCGTCCTGAGGTGAAGGAGCTCCTGCCTCAGGGCTTCCCTGTGGCCCTGGGACTCTATGGAGATGGCCTCCTGCAGAGTCGCCAGTGCCGCCCGCCTGTCCCTGTTGGACGCCAACATGTCCTCCCTGTGTGACTGGCAGATGGAGTCGGTTGCCTGCTGTAGTCGCTCCATCAGCCTTTCAGGGGGAACAATGGAAGTGGCCACCCTATCCATGGCCTGAGCCATCATCTCGGATGATGCTGCCTGTTGGGTTGCCATACCGTAAATGGATTGCTCCCATGCGGTATTGCCAGGTGGCGTACGGCCACCACGTCGGCGGGCACCACACCTGTCTGGGGCAAGGCGAACTGCGCCTTGCTGTGCCGGCACTGCCTGAGGCTGCAGGACTGCATTCCCCCTCTGATCTGCTGGCCCAGGAACAGGATCAGATTTCGCGGAGTATGACACTGCATCCGTAACCACCAAAGGCGTAGCTGCCAACACTGACATCCCCATTGAGGGTTCTGACCCTGGTGCAGGTGGGTAGGACAGAACAGAATCCCTCCCTGGAACACTCACCTGCGACGGCACGTAGGTCTCATCCGAATCAACACCTGAGTACAGCTCGGGGGAGGTGCAGCCAGAGACACCCCTTGGGAGCACGACCTGCAGCAGTTGTGGGTTCTCACCCACCACCACACCACGTCCCTCACTGGTGGTTGCTCGGCCCTCGGACCCCTCCTGGGTCTGCACCATCTCCACAACCCCAGCAGTATCAGGTGCGTCTTCCCCTGCAAAGACATAAAAACAAAGAAATGGAAACAGGCATTAGCACCATGGCACACAATGAGGGCTGAGAAGCAAGAGAACCAGTACTTGATTGACACATGTCCCACATGACTAAAACCCTCCCATGCATGCACCCTCACTGCATATGAAGGGCAGGCAAATGGCACACACTGATGACACCAAGATGGAAGATGTACACATTTTCTGCATGCTGCCTGGCAGTGGCATCACACATTGGCCTGTGATTGCCAGGTGATACACACATGCCTTCACACAGATGGCATGTACCATTGCTATTGAGTGAAGATGGAGAGGAGGGCAGCACCTATTCATTCAGTCCAGTTCCCGCATGTAATAGCTTTACTAATTCAAACAGGTCAGATTTTTCACCTGGAGCTGCCAGTCCGAAATGGTCCAATTGCACAGGGACATGTGTGAACAAATGATATCCAGGTAACAAAGTCACTCCACTTTACCATAGCCATGTCAGACATGTGACTAGAGGACTGCGAAATGCCTAGTAAAAGTGGTGGAATGCAAACAATCTGACTGAATGAACTGTGAAAAATAAGCAACAATGTTGTGGCAAGGTGACACTTCAAGGGCAACTGGCGTGCAGTTGGGCTAGATGTCTACTGTTGGCAGAAGGGATACTGCTATGGCCAAATGCAGCTGCGCAGGATGTATTGCATGAAGCACATGGCTGACCCATACGACTCAGGCGCACACACTCTCACCTGGCACACAAACAGAAGCCCTCACACACACCATGCACATGGATGACACACACATGCATGTGCACTCACCGGACAATGCCTCGTAATCAGGCAGATCTCCCACAGGAGATGGTGGACTCTGTATCAGGAGTGTGGGATTGCACACTCAGCATGGGAGTTGGTGCAGGCATTGGCTCAAGTGTGATGGTGTCAGGGGTAATGTCAGCAGGATGGACTAGGACCGACACTGTCCGGGCTGGGTGTGTGAGGGCTGGGGTGGATGGAGCCGCAGCTGCCCCTGCAGCCTCTCCGCCCTGCCTACTTGGGGCAGCAGATGACCTTGCTGGGCCAGATGCACGTGGCATGGTGACATCAACGTGCACCAGCGCACGTGTCATAGGCCTGCTGACCTGGAAGTCAGCCATGGAGTCAGCCAGGTCTGGTGCCACAATGGGCTGGTCCAACAAGGGCTGAGCATGGATGGTGTCAGCCACATCAGCCTCAACGGGAGGGGGAGGGGGGGGGGGGGGATTATGGGTGCCCTTGACTGGTCCTCCACACATGGGGGGACAGGCTCACCCTGCAAGTAACGACCACGTCCCCTACCGGATCCACCACGGCCACCACTTGTGGCTCTTCCACCTTTGCCACCCTTACGGAATCCTCGCCTCCCAGCCATGGCACTGATGTAAATGTGCGTATGGGAGTGGCTGTAAACTATTGTCCTGGACAATTGGGGGTCAAAGGGGTTGGGTACCAGATGGTAATTGTACCCTAGTTCTCTTGCAAGGCTGAATGTAACCCCTGGGGAAAGATGACTGGTCACGCTACGCACAGGAGCCCCAAAAAAGGGAGATGACGTGCACGCAACCCCTCCTAGACCACGTGTGCAGAAAGAAAAACCTGCACTACGCTGTGGCACCCAGTAACACAAGAATGAACGTATGCGTGTCACACGCAGCCTAGAATTACCTCTGAAGGGGTAGGCTACACACGGGGCAAGCACAGATGTTAGATACGTGCGTGACTCACCGTCTGCCAGGTAAAAGAGCGTGAAAAAGGAGCGCGTTTGGTTGGCAACACCCCCGCCAAAAGAAGATTTGTACGCTGTTTGAGGAGACAGGACAACAGTAGAAGGGAAAACTGTTTGAGGGAACAGGCCCAGGTAAACCAGTAAAAGAGAAAAAAGAGAAAAAGCTGTCAGAGGTAACAGGGAATACGAACTTGAAACGCCGTGAAGTAAATCGCGTGTGAAACGACAAGAAGTACAGAATTCACCCACTCGCTCTCCACGAAAAGCACGTACAAGGAAATGGTGTTCTACATGTACCTTTTATACAGGCCCACACGTCCAGCGTCACTTACGCGGCGTGTACGCGCTAGGGCCATTTCCACCAATTACACGCTTTGTCACTGCCGCGTGTACGCGCTAGGCCCATTCCCACCAATTACACGCGATGACACTCTGACGTGCTGTCCAATAACACGCGATGACACTCTGACGTGCAGTCTTTCCACGTGTGCTCTGTCATCACGTGCTGTGTGGGAAACACCCATGCGGGTCACGTCACAGACGCGCTTACGCGCTGAGGGCCTTTGGTCCAATATAATCACGTATGCGTGCTGACGCGCTTACGCGCTAAGGGCCTTTCCTCGTATTTCACGCTGACGTGCAGACTTTTCACGTGCCAAATCACTCCGTATCAAGCTGGCCACGCGTATGCACACGGAAGACCACGCTCCTGCCCAGAAGGCTGAACTACTGCCCCCCAGAGCCCCGAGCACGTTCCCACCTGCCATCTGCTGCTGCCTGACTGCCTGCTGCCCACGTGCACTGCCATTTGCTGCCTGCACATCAGCCAGGGGTGCTGTTGCTGTGACCACCCCTGCTGGAACCGAAGACTCCCGACTGGTATTCCATCGCTCCACAGCCCAGCCCCAGGACCCAGTTGCCCACCCACTCCTGCCTCTGGGGTTGTCATGTCGGGGCAAACACCATCTGTGACCACTGACAACCCCCGGCCAGAGAGGCAGAGGGGCACCAGCTTCAATGCCACCGAAGTTGGTGTCCTGGTGGAGCAAGTCCTGGGGCAGTATGATGCCCTCTTCGGAAGTTCCCGCGCCGACAAGGAAGGACGGACTCGGATCTGGACTGACATCGTGACTGCCATCAACGCGGAGGGGGTGGCAGTCCGCGACTTCCAACATGTCAGGAAGCGCTGGGAGGACTTCAGGTCCAGGACCCTGAACAAGGCCCGGCGCCTCTTGAAGGCAGCGGATGCCAAGGGGCGCCGGGGCCACTTGTCGGAAGAACAGATGAGGGTCCTGGAACGCATATCCCCAGCGCTCCACGTCCAGGTCCTGGAGAAGCAGACCCGTCTGGAGTCGAGCGGTGAGTGTACATGCATCCTGATTGTGAGCAGTGCGTGTGGTGATTATTCGGTAGTGTGCAGGTTGCACATCTGTTTGTATGGGGTCGAGTATGGGTGGGGGTGTCCAGGGCCGTGGGGCTGACACATGCGAGGGCTGTAATGTGTGAGACATGGATGGTGCTTGTGTGTGTAGGCTTGCATGCCAAATGCAGTTGTGCGTGCACACATGTTTGGATGAATGTGTATTTAAGTAGACATGTCCGTGATGTCACGCATGTATGTTGTTTTCGGCTGCATGTATGAGCACTGTGTACATGTGCATGTGTGCGTATTTGACAAGGGTGCAACAGTGATGCACCATGGATGCATGTGACTGCGGTATGTGTAAGCCTGATTGGCAGATGTGACATGGATGCCCGTCTGAACAGTGCGACACTTGGCAGAGGTGTACACATGCATGCAAGTGTGGTGGTGTGTGTACATGTGTGGTGCACTTCCTGTGTTGCATGTGATGTCTGGGTCACCTTTGGCTGCTCATGCTGTTGTATGTGTATGGATGGTGGTGGCAGTTGCGATCTGGCTGTGGTATGGCTCATGTGTGCGAGTTGCAATGACATGTGTGTTGGGGATTGTGATGACATGTCTGAGGTTTGCCAATGCCACTCATGTGCAACTGTCATGTGTGTATGTGTCCATTGTACAGTGCCCTGATGCCTGTGTTTTGTTTCTCCCTGTCTCCAGCAGGGATGCCTACGTCCAGACCCGTTTTCAGGCAGGGGATGAGCTGACGTCAACTGGCCTTCCTCTGCCTGCGGACGTGGCTATCCAGGTCCGGGTTGAGCCTGTCCTGGCTGGTGTGGCGTTGCATCAACGGGCCATGCGAGGTGACCTGCAGTCTTTTCATGGAGAGACTGCACGTCATCCCGAATGGCTCGTTGACCACGTCAGCCTGCTGGGACAGGTCACCCAGACCGGATTCCTCCGTCTGATGGGGCTTGTTCCGACCCCCTCCTCAACTGGACCCCCTATGCGCCAGTCATCCTCTGTGCCATCTTCCCACCCATCAGTCACCTGGGTGCCCTGTGGAGCTGCCTCTGACAGTGCGGCCAGGCTGGTGGAGGAGGCTTCCCTGCCACAGTCGGGAGTCGGACGTCCAGCAGGGGTGGCCACATCAACAACTGCACCCCAGCCGGCGGAGGATGTGCAGGCAGCAGGAGGCAGTGCACGGGCAGAGGCAGAGCAGCAGCAGCAACATGGTGGGAGCCATGAAGGCTCAGAGCCTTCGACATCGGAGGGGCAGGCATCGGCCGGAGGGCAGGAGGACCCAGGACAGAGAGTGTCTTCCGTGTGGCAGCGGTTGGGCCACGCCATAGGTGCGGAGCGGCGGCGGGCGGAAGAGGCACGGCTCACAATGGTCAGGGCAGAGAACTCCATGCGGAGGGCCCTGAGGCGGGCCGAGTGCCTCCGCAGGGGGTTGGAGGAGGACACGGCGTCGTCCCTGCGGACCCTCGGGGCCATGGAACTGGACCGCCTCCGGGACATCGAACAGGAGTTCGATGATGCCCTGGCCCGGAACACCACGGAGTGAGCCGCTGGACTTGCCCGCCGCCTTTGTATATAGTTCTTTAGTTTTAGGTTTCCTTTGTTTTTTCTTATGATTTGGAGTCGACGGACACTGCTCCACTTTTTGTATATAGTTGCTTTTTAGTTAGGTATTTTTTTTAGGTTTCCTTTGTTCAGTTGGGCTCATGGACCCTTTCGAGTTTTTTACATAGTTCTTGATTTGATAGATAATTTTTTTACATTTGACTTTGGAGGACATTTTTTTGGATTATGATTTGCAGTTCTTTATTTTTATGCGGACATGCAGCTTGATTTTTTTTTACTTCCCATTGTAGTTTGTTTCATTTCTTTAGCATTCTTTCTTTTTTTCAATACAATTTTGTTTTCATGCTTCACTGTGTGGTATCATCTCATTGGTTTCATGCATGTCATGTTGGGTGTTTTCCCATTCAATTGCAAACATTGTGTGTGACGGACATGGGTTCATTAGCTTCATGAACATTGGGGGTGTGACATGTAATTTCCATTTACATGTGGGTGAATGGGTTACTTGGTAGGGCTTTTTGGCTGTGGAGGCTGACCATAACGCACATGATTGGGGATTGTGAGGACCTGGTCGAGGGTGCCCCTGATGGTGGGGGGTGGTGGGAGACATGAGTGGGGGCCTGGTGGAGGGTGCCCCTGGTGGCTGGGTGGTGGGGGTGGTGGGAGACATGAGTGGGGGCCTGGTGGGGGCTGCCCCTGCACTGCTGGGTGGTGGGGGTGGTGGGAGACATGAGTGGGGGGCTGCCCCTGCACTGCTGGGTGGTGGGGGTGGTGGGAGACATGAGTGGGGGCCTGGTGGAGGGTGCCCCTGGTGGCTGGGTGGTGGGGGTGGTGGGAGACATGAGTGGGGGCCTGGTGGGGGCTGCCCCTGCACTGCTGGGTGGTGGGGGTGGTGGGAGACATGAGTGGGGGCCTGGTGGAGGCTGCCCCTGCACTGCTGGGGGGTGGGGTGGTGGGAGACATGAGTGGGGGCCTGGTGGAGGGTGCCCCTGGTGGCTGGGGGGTGGGGGTGGTGGGAGACATGAGTGGGGGCCTGGTGGAGGGTGCCCCTGGATGGTGGGGGGTGGGGGTGGTGGGAGACATGAGTGGGGGACTGGTGGGGGCTGCCCCTGCACTGCTGGGTGGTGGGGGTGGTGGAAGACATGAGTGGGGGCCTGGTGGAGGGTGCCCCTGGTGGCTGGTTGGTGGGGGTGGTGGGAGACATGAGTGGGGGCCTGGTGGGGGCTGCCCCTGCACTGCTGGGTGGTGGGGGTGGTGGGAGACATGAGTGGGGGCCTGGTGGAGGCTGCCCCTGCACTGCTGGGGGGTGGGGTGGTGGGAGACATGAGTGGGGGCCTGGTGGAGGGTGCCCCTGGTGGCTGGGGGGTGGGGGTGGTGGGAGACATGAGTGGGGGCCTGGTGGAGGGTGCCCCTGGATGGTGGGGGGTGGGGGTGGTGGGAGACATGAGTGGGGGACTGGTGGGGGCTGCCCCTGCACTGCTGGGTGGTGGGGGTGGTGGGAGACATGAGTGGAGGCCTGGTGGAGGGTGCCCCTGGTGGCTGGGGGGTGGGGGTGGTGGGAGACATGAGTGGGGGCCTGGTGGAGGCTGCCCCTGGATGCTGGGGGGTGGGGGTGCAGGGGGACATGAGTGGGGGCCTGGTGGTGCTGCCCCTGCACTGCTGGGGGGTGGGGGTGGTGGGAGACATGAGTGGGGGCCTGGTGGAGGGTGCCCCTGGTGGCTGGGGGGTGGGGGTGGTGGGAGACATGAGTGGGGGCCTGGTGGAGGGTGCCCCTGGTGGCTGGGTGGTGGGGGTGGTGGGAGACATGAGTGGGGGCCTGGTGGGGGCTGCCCCTGCACTGCTGGGTGGTGGGGGTGGTGGGAGACATGAGTGGGGGCCTGGTGGAGGGTGCCCCTGCACTGCTGGGGGGTGGGGGTGGTGGGAGACATGAGTGGGGGCCTGGTGGAGGCTGCCCCTGCACTGCTGGGGGGTGGGGGTGGTGGGAGACATGAGTGGGGGCCTGGTGGGGGCTGCCCCTGCACTGCTGGGGGCGGGGGTGGTGGGAGACATGAGTGGGGGCCTGGTGGAGGGTGCCCCTGCACTGCTGGGGGGTGGGGGTGGTGGGAGACATGAGTGGGGGCCTGGTGGAGGCTGCCCCTGGATGCTGGGGGGTGGGGGTGCATGGGGACATGAGTGGGGGCCTGGTGGGGGCTGCCCCTTGTGGCTGGGGGGTGGGGGTGGTGGGAGACATGAGTGGGGGCCTGGTGGAGGCTGCCCCTGCACTGCTGGGGGGTGGGGGTGGTGGGAGACATGAGTGGGGGCCTGGTGGGGGCTGCCCCTGGTGGCTGGGGGGTGGGGGTGGTGGGAGACATGAGTGGGGGCCTGGTGGAGGCTGCCCCTGCACTGCTGGGGGGTGGGGGTGGTGGGAGACATGAGTGGGGGCCTGGTGGGGGCTGCCCCTGCACTGCTGGGGGGTGGGGGTGGTGGGAGACATGAGTGGGGGCCTGGTGGAGGCTGCCCCTGGATGCTGGGGGGTGGGGGTGCAGGGGGACATGAGTGGGGGCCTGGTGGAGGGTGCCCCTGGTGGCTGGGGGGTGGGGGTGGTGGGAGACATGAGTGGGGGCCTGGTGGAGGGTGCCCCTGGATGGTGGGGGGTGGGGCTGGTGGGAGACATGAGTGGGGGCCTGGTGGAGGGTGCCCCTGGTGGCTGGGTGGTGGGGGTGGTGCGAGACATGAGTGGGGGCCTGGTGGGGGCTGCCCCTGGATGGTGGGGGTGGTGGGAGACATGAGTGGGGGCCTGGTGGAGGCTGCCCCTGGATGCTGGGGGGTGGGGGTGCAGGGGGACATGAGTGGGGGCCTGGTGGTGCTGCCCCTGCACTGCTGGGGGGTGGGGGTGGTGGGAGACATGCATTGTTGATCAGTAGTGCAAGGTGACATGTGGGTTGGCTGTGGGGCATGCCCATGGTGGATGGGCTGCCTGCGGGACATGAGCAGGGGTGCAGGGTAGTCCCCCGTGGTGTGGGCTGCCTGCAGGGGCCGTGGAGGTTGTCGAGCGTACACCTGGGAGGACCCACACGGCCAATTCACGTGTAGTGCTCCCCAGAACCCCTGAAATTCACATACCCTGCTGAAATCGCGTGTGGAACTTCCCGCGCACCCCTGAAATACACGTACCCTGCTGATATCGCGTGTGGAACTTCCCGCGCACCCCTGAAATACACGTACCCTGCTCGCACTGGGCCAATCGCGTGTGGAACTTCCCGCGCACCCCTGGAATACACGTACCCTGCTGAAATCGTGTGTGGAACTTCCCGCGCACCCCTGAAATACACGTACCCTGCTCGCACTGGGCCAATCACGTGTGGAACTTCCCGCGCACCCCTGGAATACACGTACCCTGCTGAAATTGCGTGTGGAACTTCCCGCGCACCCCTGAAATACACGTACCCTGCTCGCACTGGGCCAATCGCGTGTGGAACTTCCCGCGCACCCCTGGAATACACGAACCCTGCTGAAATCGCGTGTGGAACTTCCCGCGCACCCCTGAAATACACGTACCCTGCTCGCACTGGGCCAATCGCGTGTGGAACTTCCCGCGCACCCCTGTAATACACGTACCCTGATGAAATCACGTGTGGAACTTCCCGCGCACCCCTAAAATACACGTACCCTGCTCGCACTGGGCCAATCGCGTGTGGAACTTCCCGCGCACCCCTGTAATACACGTACCCTGATGAAATCACGTGTGGAACTTCCCGCGCACCCCTGAAATACACGTACCCTGCTCGCACTGGGCCAATCGCGTGTGGAACTTCCCGCGCACCCCTGTAATACACGTACCCTGATGAAATCACGTGTGGAACTTCCCGCGCACCCCTGAAATACACGTACCCTGCTCGCACTGGGCCAATCGCGTGTGGAACTTCCCGCGCACCCCTGTAATACACGTACCCTGATGAAATCACGTGTGGAACTTCCCGCGCACCCCTGAAATACGCGTACCCTGCTCGCACTGGGCCAATCGCGTGTGGAACTTCCCGCGCACCCCTGTTATACACGTACCCTGATGAAATCACGTGTGGAACTTCCCGCGCACCCCTGAAATACACGTACCCTGCTCGCACTGGGCAAATCGCGTGTGGAACTTCCCGCGCACCCCTGAAATTCACGTTCCCCGCTTGGCGTTTGCTGTTTGCCAGCCCGGTGAACTGGTCCAGGGTTAGCGCAGCCCTTTGCGATGATTTAGCGATTTTGATGGCTTTTCCTTGCGCGAGGGCGTTCTTGGGGGCGTTACTGGCGCTGCTGCAGGGTCGCTGCGATTCTCTGCGCCACGGCTGGTTTGGGAGCCTAAAATCCATGAATACGCTGTGCGCGGAAATCAGTTTTAGCGCACGTTCCTGGCGCACACAATCGCACGCGGACACTCTGCGCCAGCCGCTTGCGACACTTTTCTGCGAAATTCTATGAATTACCCACTTAGTGTGGATAACTATTGGAGGAAGTCCACCAACGATGCACAGGCCGTTTTCTCATGATCTTTTAGCCTAAATACATTAGGGGTAGAAATACTGACTATGTTGCTTTGTTGTAACATTTGAGACGATATTTGAGTAGCAACAACGTTCTCACTTTAGTGCAAGTTCACCCGACCTACCCACTCAAACCCAGGACCTGCCTTTCAATAGCTACAAAGTGTTGGGATTCCAGTAAAGACATTTAAACAGCAAGCCTGGGACGTCTGGTCACCCATACATGTTTACACTTACAGTGGATCAGACTTAAAATGTGGCCCTTTGAGCTGATAATTCCTCTTTTTGACTGAGAACATTACATCCCAAATGCTATTTTGTTTCAAGGGCAGTCGTTATGCTTCCACGACGGCGTGCCTGTCTAGCATCTGTGCTATAGAAATAAATCAGACACACAAATAATTCTGGAGAGCTCATGGGACCACTGTGTTCTGTGTCATATTCGAAAATCAAAGAGCAACATTATTCTGCTCCGGATAGATTGTCAAGATTTCAAACTTATTGTTGCATTATTGCACGTTTCTATTTCCAATCACGCACAAAAAATAAGTCTTCATTTCACTAAAATAAAGATTGTGACCTTACATCCAAATGTGCTCACTTTCAAAGTTATTTTTTAAGAGAAAGGTTGTCGATGACTGATATGAATAAATCTACAATTGTGATGAATGAGTGTAGGTGTTATTTTCATGAAACAATTGTTGATCTGTGCAACAATAAAAAAGAACAAACATTGCCAATGACAACAGTTTGGGCTTTTGTGAAGGCATGGGAAAGGCACTTGCCAGGCTCTGCGGGTTGATATTAACTGGCTATCTATGGTAGCTGTTGTGAGTAAATGGGAATCTAATTGCAGAGCGTGGCAAATGCCTTATACTAATACACAAGCCAAAACTGTTTGCTTCGCCAATCCTTATTTTTACAAGACTTCAGTGAAGCACACGAAAAGTGCTCATAAATCGAGTGGCTGAAGACAGACATGGTTAAGACATTTTAATTAAATCAGTAGCGGTTTTACATCTTTGAAAAAAACACTGGCAGGCACTTTCATGGTACGGCTTGATTAAAGCAATCTCAAGCAGTTCCCATGAAGAGGTGTTTTGGGCAAAATGGGGCAGGAACTGGGTTGGAATGGCGATAGTTGTTAGCATGGACATGGACAGTCAATGGGTGGGGAAAAAAACCAAGACCTACAAGCTGTGTGTCTCTCCTCATGTGCCTTTTCTCCCTTTCTATACCCGAATGCAATAGTTTCAGCGTATAGGTGGCGCAAGAGCCATCTAATAGCCCAAACTAAAAAAAACAGCACAATGTGGGAGCAAAAAGCTGTACATATGATCTGCCATGATGAACTGCCGTTACAAAAACCAGTTAGAAAGCAAATCATTAACCAATGTGTAATAAGGTTTTAGAGAGTCAGCCATGTGTGTTGCCACTGCAAAGCATGTATGAGAAAGCACTGGCTCGCAGGAGCTGTAAAGCCCACAAGCCTTTTTTGTATAGTAAGTAGAAGGACCCACTAGGCCCTGCTGAAATCAGAGATGAGAGAATATGGCACATGTTAAATGGAAGCAAGGATGCCAGTAAGGGACAATCACATGATCTGATGGAACACAGAGATTTCGAGACAAGAGACTGGACATTGAGCCTCTTTATGACAGTGCAGTAAAAAGTGGTGATAAAGTGGGGTAATTCTGGTAACACCTCTTCACTGCCATATTATCGCACCCCAGTTATGTGAGTTTTGGTGGTAAAGTGGAAGATGTACCTTGTGGGATGTATTGACCCACTTTTGCACTGCTATGCTGCATCACTCTGTTATGATGGTGCCAGAAACAGCGAAATGGCTGCAAAAGACTTGTGCTCGCCGAAACCCCTTAGAATTATGCTTTTCCACGCACAGAAAGATGGCTGTCCAATCTGCCACACATGTTGTCGGTGGTGGAACAGAGCTCTCACTACTGAAATGTGTCACTGGGCTCCACAACGATTGAAAGTGGAGTGCAGAAGGAAAAAGCAGTGCTTGTTGCTGAAACTTCAGAATGCCGGTACAAAACACCTTTAAAAAAAATTAAAATTCTTGCTGGGTGCTACAATTCACCTGGTTCAAGAAATCATTGTGAACTTACAAGGTCCTGAAAAGCTGAGAGCATAAAGAGATTTCCACAGCAAAAGTGGCCTGTCTGTGGATCTGTCCAAAATCTCTGTGCAGCAGAGGGCTGCTCTGATGACAGCTGTCTGGGGCCTGCCTGATTAAACTTTAACATGTATAAACTGAAAATCAAATGTTTGCAATCTAAGAGGCCTGTTACTGATACTATCTCATATTGTAATTGTTTTGACCCCATAGGGGTAAAATCTTGAATGAGAATTCTAGCTGTTATTTGATAACAAGTTTGTTTTGTGCCAAGGAAAAGGACACATAATTTAACAATTAATTTAAACCTGACTGAAGCTGCAGAACTTGAATAACAGGTTTTTCCTCACAGAAGGAAGGTCTTTCCCCCAGCAGGCAATCACGGAGAAGTGTTAATTACAGGGTAGGAAAGAACGTGGTCTACAGAGGCAAAAGGAACAATGACAAGCTGCAGAGCAGGAAATTCGAAGTGACAAGACAGTCACAAATTGCCTCTGCAAGGAACAAACATGAGGGATGGCTCCTGGGCTTCCAGTGAGAGACCAAGGGGTGGAGCCAAATGACCATTTGTTGCTTAAGAAGGACAAAGAACATATTTCATAAAGACTGATAACTTACTATTTAAAATTGTGAAAAATATAAAAATAACAGAGTTGTTCATGTAAGTTCTGGCTGTACGGGTGAAGAGGCGCCAGAACTATATGACATGTTCTGGACAGCGATGGCAAGAAATGTGACTTTACGCAAAATGTATTTCTGCCAGAAATGTGAAACTTTATACACTTATTCCCATGTTAAACACGCAAACTTGTAGACATTTGCTTAACAATTGGACATTGTGTTCATAGTGAAAAGGGCAACATTCTGTGAAAAGCGGAGACAAGATCCCCATCTACAGGGTTTTGAGGAGTAGCGGCTATGTAAAATATGTAATCTGTATATGTGATTTTTGTAGAGGTTGCACATGTGGAAATATGTATTTTGCCAAAAGTAGATTTTGTGTTCCAGGGGCTAGGGGTGGATTCTCAGCCTCATAAAATTGCACCATAAAGATGACACTCTGTTTATCTCCTCCTATCAAGGCAGAGAGTAGACTCTGACCCAATCACCTTTCAAAGGGGCAAGCTTGGCTAATCCGGCCCACACACAGCCCTAGATGATATCATTTCAGATCATAAGTAGAGACAGCTCACCACACATAAGGACAGACAGATTCACCCACTATCCTTATGCTGGCAGAACACCCTGCTCTTGAACTCTACATCTTCCTTGCTCCAGAATCCAGAAACTTAACAAAGCAAAAAAGGCCCACTGCATAGCTGAACCATTCTCAGCTAGGCCTCAAATTCCAGAACAGAACCCCACAAGCCTAAGGGGTATATCAGGCTGAGAGAAATCCCGTGTCCGCAGAAGCTACTGAACCCCCGACAATCCCCCTGAAATGTAATCCTCAGAAACAGATTATACTCAGCTCTGTTAACTACTCACCAAAGGGAAAGGGGGAAGTGGATAACATAAGAAACATCAGGCTGGCGACGTCTAGACTAGCTGATGCAGAACCTGCAGTGAATACATAAAAAACACACAAAATCCTCAAATTACTTAACTAACCTTTTGATTTTGAAAACTCTATATCCTTAACTCAAATGTAAAGAATCATACCTGGTTCTTCTCTTTAAGGATCTTAGAGACGAGTGGAGTAATTGCTGATAAAATCTTTCTACCTTTTTTTTGCTTTGAAGGTCTTGAAAATAACAGCAACTCCTTTGAGTTATGTAGCCTTAAGAACCTTGACTCTGGCCTTTAAAAAACTGTATATTGTTCCAGTTATGATGGGCTTAAATGAATCCTGTTCTTCTTTCTTTTAAAATGAATTTTAAACCAACACACGCGGAAATAAAGTATATAGCCTCTTTAAGAACTTGCAAACTTGTCCAAAGTTCGTAGAAACCTTTTCGTGCACACGCGCCAAAGTTTACAGGTGCAGAACACGCGCTGAAGAAAATACACGCAGGACAAAACACATGCTAAAAACACACGCGCTGAAGAAATCACATAGCAGTCTTTTCTCGCGCTCGTGTACACGCGCTATGAACACCCGCGCTGTGAACACACGTGCTGTAGAAATCACATAGCAGTCTTTTCTCGCGCTCGCGTACCAGCGCTATGAATACACGCACTAGGAACACCCGTGCTGTGAACACACGTGCTGTAGAAATCACGTAGCAGTCTTTTCTCGCGGTCGCGTACACGCACAATGAATACTCGCGCTATGGACACATGCGCTGTAGGTCACATGTAACTGTCCTCCGTAGCTCGCGCAAGTTTCAGAATTAAACATTGAACTATTAACAGTTTAACATCACAGTTCTACTTATGAATTTACATTAACTTTCTCCAAATGTCGCTAATTATTTTGAGCAACAGATTTACGTATCCAAAAAAAGTCACTTAGCTTAAGAATGTCCTAAAACTCTTCTGTGAACCTGGATATTCTCCTGAAACAACCCCGAATAAATAGCTGCTCGACTGCCAGGATTTGAAAGTTCAAATCCACTAGGCCCAAGACTAAAGCAGGAGCAGCTACAAACACGTCCTCTCAGCTGGGGTTACGACGATGAAAGGCAGAGAGTGACAGTTTAGAATGTTCATTGTTGTCCTGCAGTTCCCTCTTAGCCAATCAAAGCTTCTTTTGTAAAGCTCCATCTTGCCTTGGGACAGAGCCAGGAATCTGTATTGAAAAGTCAAGGCCAAACCAACTATAGTAGAAAACCTCTAAACCACACAGAAATAAAAAGGGAAATATAGAGGAAACCTGCAAGGCCACACCAACTGTAGTAGAAAACCTCTAACCCACACAGAAAATAAAAGGGAATTATAGAGGAAACCTGACAATAAAAGGGAAATATAGAGGAAACCTGACAGGGAAGCATCAAAATACAGCCGGGCTGTGCTGTTACTGCTTGCCTGGAAATGAAACATTTTTTAATTTTTTATTTTGGTTGGTTAAATTGAATTACCTTTCAAAAAAAAATTACATAATATTTAAATTACAAATCACATCACAACACATCAGGAAGAGACAATAAAAACTAAAATTATTACAAGGACAGAATATACAAAAGACAACACAACAAGTTACTTTACAAACTCAGTACAAAACATGAAGCTAAATTAAAACAAGAACATAAGAATTTATAGCAGCTAGCTAGATGGAGATAAAATGAGATAAAGTGACAGCAAGCTACTTACAAGAGCACTGAAATCTGCTTTTTTTAACAAAGTAATTAATCTGTGGGCAGTACTGAACTTTATAGTAGCTATTCTTAGTGAGATTTTACTTTTTGCAAATAGTTCATGCCATAGTTCATCATCTGAGCGCACAAGATAATGTGTTTGAGTCAACTTATAGGGGACAGTTTTCCTTTGTTTCGTTAAAGCAACACACACAATTAGAATATGTTTTAAAGTCTCTTCCATACCTTCAACTTTACAGAATCGACAATGCGAATCATCAACATGGATTAACACCCTTCTCAGTAGAATTTGGTTAGTTGGCCATAAATTGATATGAAATGTTAAGATTTAACTTCTGAGTAAGTATGAGGGGCATTTCAATAGATAACCAGCTGTTTGACGTAATTTTTTGTGACCAAAGGTTAGTCTGTCAAAATCTCTTAGTGATAGGCATTTCTGTTAGGTATAGTGCCAGTCTAATAGGTATGATTTAAGTTTAGCTTTAGATGGATTATTAAGCAAAAGGTCTAATGAAATGTTAGCTTCACATAAATCAGAAAGAACACTATTTCTCCAATTTACTGGAAAGGTGTGTGATGACAACAATAGGTAATTAGCCAATATTGTAAGTACACTATTAGCGGCTAGACCCAATAAGCATTTACGAAGGAGGCAACATCTCTTCCAAAATACTTGGGTGTGGATTGATAAAATAGCTAGTTCAACCCACAATCGAGAATTGGCGTTGAATTTGGTAGTTTTAGCACCTTTTTCCAAAATTAAGCCTCAGCTCTGTCCCAATATGGTTGCTTTTGAAGTAGCCAGGTCTCAGCACCATAGGTACTGATAGGAATAACCTTCTGTTGAAAAGATTTTAGAACATGTACAAATGAGAATTTACCAAATTTTGCTTGGAGAACCTTGGCCTGGGAAATTAGGGTAGAAAGTTTAGCAGATATACTGATTTTATGAGGAATATTTGCTGCAGAGTTACTGAATGTAACACCAAGATATTTATAATCATTTACTGTGGCAAGTTTTTGGTTCTGAAGGGACCACTCAAAATTTTTTGAGCGATTCTTTTTCCCTTTTCCCAATTCCAGAAAGTATGTTTTCTCCAGGTTGAACATTAGATTATTTTTTATGGCAAAATGTTCTAATTGATTAAGTAAGTTCTGGAGACTACTTGGGGTTTGCGAGAGAAGAACCAGGTCATCAGCATAGAGAAGCCATGCGATGATTTGTTTACCAAGCTTTGGAGCATCATTGATTACATTCATGAACTCTACTCCCATGTCAAGTATAAATAAGTTGTACATAGTTGAGGCTAAAATGCAGCCCTGTTTAATGCCGCGTTTGATGTGAATTATATCTGATAATAGCCCACTCATGTTCAATTTTATCTGCATCATTGTGTTTGTGTGAAGATGGTTGATAAGCGATACAAGGGAATGTGGGCAGCCAATACTTGTTAATTTGTTAATTAAAAGTTGATGGTCCACAGAGTCAAAGGCGACTTGAAAGTCCACAAAGGCCAAGTACAAGGGTTGATTTCTTGTTGCATAAGCTGATTTGATGGCATTTAAATTGGTAATATTAATGGAGGTTCCAAGACCTGCAACAAATCCTGTTTGGAAGGGGTCTCTTCGATTTTCTCTAGTGGCCCAGTTGTTAAGATCTCTCAAGATGATGCAACTGTAGATCTTCCCAGGAGCATCAAGAAGCGCGATGGGACGATAACTGGCCGGATCAGTACGGTCTCCTTTTTTATATATTGGCACCACTAGAGCTTGACATCAAGAAGTTGGAATACGTTGCTTCAATTGGATAGAGACAAAAATAGTATATAAGATATTTGCCCACAATTCAGGGTGTTGTTTGAATGCAAAGTTCCAATGGCCATCCGGTCCTGGGGCTCTAGACAAACTGGCCTTATTTATATAGTATAAAACATCTTCTCGATCAAAACTAAGATGGAAGGAAGGATTAATTGTATTAGACAAGGCCAGGACAGATCTAGATTGGGGGAGAGAGTAGATGTTTGTAAAATATTCAACCCAACTTCTTTCAGAAACACCATTAATTTGAGAGGACAACTGGGAGCAAGTTGTAGCCAAATTAATTAGCCTCCAGATCTGAGAGATGTTTTTTCCCTAAATTGTGTGAAGCAACAGATCACCATCTCTTTGAAACATATGCGCCTTTTCTCCTCGTATCCAATTCTTATAGGAAGTCTTCATCTTGCGTAGGCAAGGCTCACAATAGTGGCCTGGTAGAAGCATGATCTGCCTTTTTTTGTCTGGAGAAGAGAGACTTCCTAAGTCTAATGAATTGGTGGAAAACATGGGCTGGACGTTCTTTATTGGATATTTTGCCTTTAACCACAGCAGAGGAAGTAAATAAATGCATTTTGTCACAGTATTCTGTGGTATTAAACCCCTGATCTAGGAGGAGATAATGGTCCTCCACTAGCTCTTGGCTGAACGCCTCCAACGAGAAGTTAGTCCAACGCAATCTATTTTGCTGGGCATTTATGACCAGAGCTCCCAACTGTTGCTGCCGAAACTGTGGTTTAACTTGAACGTGGACCACCATTTCATCAGATAACATCAAATGGACACTAAATGAAGAGGGGAGGATAGAAAACCTGGAGATCTGACTGAATAGCGCTCTATCAACGTATACATAATCGATAGTAGCTTTATGTGATCCACATGACCACGTGTGGGAAGGGGGAATATCGCTTTTAAAAGC
Source organism: Ambystoma mexicanum (assembly GCF_040938575.1). Taxonomy (NCBI): domain Eukaryota; kingdom Metazoa; phylum Chordata; class Amphibia; order Caudata; family Ambystomatidae; genus Ambystoma; species Ambystoma mexicanum. The sequence goes on from NC_090941.1 coordinate 891,561,773, forward strand.
TCCATTCATCATAATCAGATCCCATGATTCTATGAAGTGATACCACAAAGTGGCCCATTCAGAATTCCTCTTCTTGAAAGGCGCAATTAGATGAATGTTCAAATATCCTGCTAGAATAAAGTGCGAAATATCAGAAGTAACAGCAACCTTTTCAATGAGTGAATTAAGGTCCTTAAAAAAGGAAGAGGTTGAGATTGCAACGGGATTCCAGTAGAGATTAATAACTGCAAATTTTATTGACTTGATCAAAATTACAGTACATTGCATGAATGAGTTCAAAGGAGGAAAAACTTCTAGACTGGACAAGATGGAGCAGACAGTAACCAAGTTTCTTGTAAAAGAAGTAAGTCATAGTTTGTTAAGATACAGTTTGGATTATTTAGTAAATGTTTGTGGCCCCTAGTGTTCCAGCTCAAAAAAGCTATTTTATTTGTCATGGGGCATTGCTCATCTGGACCTAGTTACAGATTATGGCAGCAGCAACATTTGGAAGATTTAACAATAGGCACCACACTTGTGTGTTATACCTGGGGAAAAAGTTCCAGAGCATTTGACTTTTTCAAGCTGCTGTGAGACCTCATTTAAAGGGCTTTCACTGGAGGTAGGAGCTATTATAAAGCCAAGCTCAAAGAGGGATGATATTGCTGACCAAATGGTATTGAGAATAACACGTGATCTTATCCAAAGACAAGAAATGGTTGAATCCTTTCTATGAGGATATTCAACCTGCTCAATGTCTCCGGACAAAATGTCTTCCATTGCAGGAATGTCAGAGAATAACGCCATAATGGTTTCCCTATTCATAGTTTATGAATATTGAGTAAGATTGTGGTGGCTTTTTGTTTTTGTCGCCTGTTGGTACTGAGGCCTCCCTTCTTCCCTGAAAATCATCTGGAGTGGAGTTTGGCTTCTTGACCTCTACTGGAATTTTAAATGTGACACACTTGGCACTTGGCCTCTGATCTAAAGAGATTAAGGGATCTGAATGAGAGCATTGGAGAAGTGATTTCATGGAGGTATTGAGGGTCTTCTGCTCCATAGTTAAGGTTACTAGACAATCTTTAATAGAGGACAGGATATATCCTTCATATTCACTTGGGATATAGAGAAATCTGAAATTGGTGGCATACTCTCCACAGCTTTTCAGATATAGGAGGAGGAATAGATTGTCTGGATTCTGCGTGGAACCTATGCAAAGGCATTTTCGAGCTAATTAATACGGGCTGTGTCAATGAATGAGTCACAACTGGCGCATGATTAAATTGGCGCAAGTAATCATCAACAGCTTTCCTTAGCTCTTGCGTTTCTTGCATCAGGTCCGAAGTTTTGGAGCCATTCAGAGAGGCCACTGTTGGTTCGGGGACAATCACCGGAATGGAAAATGGAACTACCGGTGCCGCCTTAGTCGGTGTCTCTCGAATGATCCCATCAACAAAGGGAACTACAACCATATAACATTGAGTAGCTTTATCAGAGGTAAAAATCTCAGACTGAATTCGGGAATACTCATTTACCATTTTAATCAGGGGAGCAGTCTCGGGGATCTGCATTGTCGCCAAGGTGGCATGCCTGCCATCAAATGCCTGCCTCTGAGCCAAGGCATCTGTGATTGACTTCTGCCAAATACCATCAAGGGATTTGAATAATTTAGCCAGGGACATTAAAGCTATGTTCATGACTTCGAGAGTGATCAGGGAGGATTTCTTTGATAATGAGCCAGAAGTTACAACAGAGATCTCCCGAACTGGCCTTCTTGGAGTAGGCGGAAATAAAATAGATCGAAATATCAGATTCTGAGGGACTTACATTTGGAAATAATACAGGGGATTTAGAGAGGTCATGGACATCTTCCATGGCTGAGAAACAGGAATTTGATGAATGTAGATCTATAACAGCATCATCAACATTGTGAACAGCACATTCATACTCATTTGAGGGAGGTACAACATTGCCTGTACGGGCATTTTGTAGAATCATGGTGTCTGAAAGCAAAATGTTGCAAGGCAATTTGCCAGCATTGTTATTAACATTAGAGTCCGATACTGACAGCGAACACATTAAAGGAGGATCTGTAGCAGAAAACTCTTGATTAATGGATATAAGCTGCGCTTCAGCATTAGAGACACTCAAGTTCGTTAAAGACGGCACCTGCGCCAGCGCTCGAGAGGGGCGGGAAATACCAAACCCAAAGTCCTGAATATCACCAGCAGGGGTATTGGAGCGGCTGCGTTTTACCTCAGCTCATTTGTCCAAGTGGCAGCCTTTAGTAGGTAGACAGGAGGACTTTGGGGTGTGAGGTAGTCTTTCCGCATTTGGAGAGTCGCACAACGCATCAAATCGTGTGGAGCATGGCAAGATGGTAGAGTCTTGCTCTTTTGTCTGCCATATGCTCATGGCAGCCAGAGAAATCGGGGCACACAACAGGTTCAAAGTAAGAAGTAAAAAGCACTTAGGAAGCACCTAGCACCGAGCGCAGCGGCGAAGCGGCAAAGCAGTACTTCAGCAGTGCTTCCTCGGTGCACGCACGCTGCTGCACGCAGATTCAAGTTTTTGTTAACGTGGGTAAGGGGGCGTGGCCAATGTTCACAATCTTAAAAATAAATACAAAAGAATGTATTAGCAGGGGGTGACTGAAGAAGTTTGTCACATTATAACTTGTAATCGTTGAAGTGAAGAGAAAATACTGTGTTAGCTTAAAGAAACAGTCCACATAAAAAGCACGTGAAGGAGCAACAGGAGGCCAGCATATGCGGGCAAAGCTGTGCTTCAACGGTGCTTCCTCGGTGCGCGCGTGAAATTACATATCCTCATAACCTAGAAGGGCAGATTGGATCCAGTCCTGTGCCATGCTGTGACCAGAGCACCATGCTGACCCTGTCCAGTCCTGTGCTGTGCTGTGACCAGAACGCATTGCTGACCCTGCCCAGATCCAATTCCCTGACCAGAACTGACGGTTCCATTAAAAAATGTATACCGTGAGTATAAATAGGAAGAATTGTGTCACTAGCATATGTACTTTGCATAGTATTATCCCTATTTTAGACCCATCCTATCTTGTATCAGAACCTGTATTATTAGGAGTATCTTTGCATTGTCTGAAACCTCTATCCAACCCATCCTATCTTTCCTCCAGGACTAATATTGTTAAAACTATCTTTGCGCTGATCCATTTCTCATCTGAAGAAGGCGAGTTTCCTTAGCAGGCAGTCACCCTGATGTTTTCTTGGGATTAACTCATTGCTTGTGTTTGTGTGCAACTATCCAAAGCGGCTCCCCTAAGAATGTATAACAATTTTAGCAATTTTTACCATATTGGGTGTTTTTGCCCAGTCCATTCTAAAGATAACTTTAAAAGTCATTCTGACAGCTTGACAGTCAATTCCGTTTTCTCTTGTGTTTGAAAGGGGGAAGGTGGGATTGATATTCTGTTTGAATTCTGCCATTCCTGAATGCCTGCTCTCTCCTCCTATCTTTTTACATTGCCTATTGGGTGTTGAGGGGTGTGCAGGGGGAACCTCTAACCACAGTGCTATCTGCTCTGAACCCACACAAAAGTATTATTTCTGTGCTGAATTGTTTTGCTCACTACTTACTCCTTGTGTATTAAAGAGATTGTTTAGTTTTACATCACCCCATTGGTGATTGTTGTGTACCTATAAAACATATGTGATTCAATTTTAAATACATAAATAAATATTTACCTTTGCAAATCAGCATGATTCCTGGTTCAGTGTGACTGGGGGGAGTTTCAGGAGAAGGGCGTGATATAAGTGGTATATCGTTCAGAAAAAAGAACTTTTAGACAAAAATAAATAAGGATTTCAGTTGTGCACTACATGCTAGGCGTTGACTTAGGTGTGTGCCGGATTGAAATCACTCACAACCTAGATTCAAAAATCTTCCACTTTAGCAGCAAAAATCAATTATTAATGGTGGTAATTGTTAAACATTCTCTAAGGAGTATTTGGACTAACCTCTGTGCCACCACTCTTGATCCAATGCTTATTCCATGGAACCAAGTTGCAGTAAAGGTAATCGATTTTGACAGTGAGTCTTCAAATCTCCTGCCAAACTATTACTATACACAGTCATGAGAATCACTATTTTAGTGATGTAATGAGCAACTCATTGTTGGTCATGTTCGGACAGAACTCATAAAAGGGATTTGTTTTGTTCACTGGGGTGGGCCATGATTTCTGATGAGGATACTATGTTGGATTTTTTCTTTGCATTGCTATGAAAATAAATATACTCTGTATCTGTTGCAAACCTTTATTGTAGTCTGAGTCTGTAGTTTGTTTGCTTCTGCAATAAAAATTATTCTGCATCTTTGTGAAGGATTGCCATCTGGCTAGGGTGCAGAAGTTCTTGCTATTTCGATTTGTATTAACAATAATGTTGCCTGTAATCCATCTCAGAAAGGGTGGTCTGCAAAACAGAACTGCTTATAAGAAAGCCCTATGCCAAAAGCATAGTGAGCATCTGTGTGGCATTTCATTTGTCTCTTGTTCTGCAGCTCCTGCTTATTAGTGGCACAGAACTGATTCAACAGTGCCCTGTTTGACAGCTACTGTGACAACAATATCACTTCAGATTGAGGTTTAATTTAAATCTGCACCTCTGATCCAAAACCATATCAATTGTGCAACGTAATGTTTGTAATGTTTACGAATAAGACATATCTGGGTTTTGTTATGGTTACTGATTGTACACACTATTATTAAAGCCACATCACATTTGTATCATTGTCTTTGCAACCCTCTGAGCTCAAACCAGCTAAGGAAAGGCCATGCGGGTGGGTAACCAGCCTTCCTCTCTCTGTTGCAGCTGGCAGGACAATAAGCAGGAAAGCTGTCTCTCTCTCATCATTTGGGAGATTGGGTGACAGCTCTCTCCATCCCAAGAAACTCTCAGCAGGAGTGCTCCTTAGAACCATGCTTCAAAGAGGCATGTCCATATCAAAAGAGCTGCATACCAAAGGGCCTTTCAAGCCAAAGGCCTGGGAATTGGGTGGAGATGGAGTAGCAAGACACACCAGAAGAGGCTGGCGGAAGGGCTCCTCCATATTTGCTGTGGGCTTCTCTTTCCTTCCTGTCTTCTACACTTTCTGCTGACCAGAACACCTTGGGTATAATTTGATTTGATCTCATTTGATTTTAATGTGATTTGCTGCATAACACAGGATACTGTACAGCCATGACTGCATCAGGGCGCAGATGGAATAAAGGGAGACCAACTATACAGGTAAATGAGAACAGGTCAAGTTGTAAGGTATTTGGGTAAATAGGTGAGTTTTTAGGCACCTCCTGAAAACCTCAAGAGAATTTGCAAACTGAAGCTGGAATGGGAGGATGTTTCATAACCAGGGGGCATAAACTGAAAAAACATCTGTCCCCTATTGTGTGACGAACGGATATCTAACAGGTGAATATAAGAAGAACAAAGAAGCCATCCTGGTTTATGCGGTTTGATTTTTCAGGTCAAATAGTTGGGGGATAAACCATGAATGCAGTTAAAAGCTAGACACAAATGTTTAAAATAATCTGTTGTGAAACACGCAACCAGTGCCCTCAGTGCCACATTGTGCACATCCTGTAAGAGGTTCAACAGATAATAAGCAAGTCCTGCATAAATGGCATTAGAGTAATGAATTCAGGAATTCACTGACGTGCCTACAACCACCACATGCATGTCATCTGTAATAAAAGGAAGAATACGTCCAAACATACGTAGAAAAAAAGGATTACCTAACAACCTCATTAACTTGAATGGTTAATTTAATTTCAGCTACTAGGTTCTTGATCTTCTTAGCAAATATGATGAAAAGAAGACAATAGTCCTGTGTTACCTTGACAGGGATTGGACTCCTTGAAGCAGACTGGCTTTTATCCAATCCCTGGAGCCTTTTACCTTTATATGGAAAGGATCTCCAACTCCTTCTCTGATTCCTTTTGAACCTTCAAGACAAGAATAATTAATGTGGACACTGTTGGGAGAGGAGTCCTTTCAAAAGCCCTCTAGTTGTGAGGTGAAGCCAAGTGACCCAAGACATAGGCAAGTTCAGTCCCTAACCATTCCCAGTAAACATTGCAGGAGACTACTGTTGGACCAAGACTTGCACTCTTTGTCAGCTGCACTGGTATTCAGGTTACTCACTGCAGGAGAAGGACTCCTGCAGGTGCTACCTAGCTTCCCCCGACTGGAGGTAAAGAGCACAGAGACCTATCTTGCCCCTGAACCTCACAGCACCAGAGAAACCAAAGCAGCTGGATTCTTGTGTTTGCCTTTTTGAACCCTCCTTGAGCCAGTCGACTGTATTTAAACCCGTATGAAGAATCCAGGACCGCAGTGTTGCCTTTGGCACTTTCTCCAAACCTCGAAGAGCTGTGGTGCTCCTTTGAGCTAGTTTGCTGCTGCACCTCACCAGCAGAGCTCCTCACCTGATCCGGCATAATCAAGAAGCCTGATGCTGGTGAAGTATTGTAACAGCTGCATCTTTGAACAGCACCTCAAACCTCCAGGATCTTCGCATCATGCTGACCAGACCTTGACACAAACCTCTGCAAACATCATTTGCGCAACAAGTCGAACCAGGGGTAATCATAGCATTGAACCAGCTCGACCAATGAACCTAACGTTGTGCATACTTTGAACCATACCATTCTGACATGCACAGAGCTTCTCATCCAACCCGATTCAACTCACATTCGAGATCACCAAAAATCACAGCATTCGAACCCGGTTCGACCCACACACAGAGCACTGAGAAGCCCATGTCGGCGCTGTCACACGACCAAGAAGAAACTAAGGTACATTTGCATCATCCAGCCACTAGGTCCACCTTTCGGATTCTACAAACTGATAAATCACACTTTTGCACCTTTTTCTGAAATGACACATAGTTGTAAACGTGACATTGTTGTATTGAATACACTAATCAGCAGTTGCTGTCTTTTTTTAATTGAGAACAGCCAATAACAAATGTGTGTATTATGACTTATAACAGTAATGAATATATCTCAATTGAGCAAAAACCGTTTGGATCTGGATGCAAAATTAGCGCTAAGAATGAAAGGTTGTATTTAACAGGACGGTTCCAACAAGTGAATCAGGACAAGATACATTTTTACACGTATGACATATGTCCTTGTCTACTCTACTTTTTCCTCTTTGGACTTTGGAAACTAAATGAGATTAGAGCAATAAGATAAAACATTGTGATACCAGAATGAGTAGTTTAATGAGACCATGGCCGAAACATCCAGTCAATAGATGAAACTTAGAAGAAAGCACTATTTTTGTTGTAAATATTGCCCAAATCATGACAATGTTTTTTTTTTCATAGGCAGGGCTAGCATGGTATTATAATGCTCATGTGTAAAAGTTTCTATCCGCAAAACAATTGCTTTAGCGCCATTGTAAATATTGTGCATTTGTATTTGCGCCAATGTTAGCTGCATGCTGATGCATCCTTTTGACATGCGCTGGATGGTCAAATGATTCAAGACATTGTACCTCGAGCCTCTGCTCGCCTTGCCCAATCTGCAAGAGCAAGCACAGGTTCAATGGTCCTGGTCTCTTCCTCCTTCTGAGATATCAGCTGGAGAGGGGGCACCTCGTTCTCCAATTAATGCCTTCCAACTCCTCTGCTGACCCCTCACCCTGTATTGCCACAACCGTGTCCTAGCCAACTCCAAGGTTGGCGCAGCCCTTGTCCAACCAGAACACTAGTGGAACCGCAACTACAATGATCTTCTTCTACATTAAGTCAGATCTTGCCAGTCAGTTCGCCGGAGTCAAGTTCACCACCCCTGGCATAAGAATTCCCTGCATCAGCCCTGACTCCTTAAATTCTCCATTTGCCATCTCCTCCTATGGCAGGGGCAGACTCTCCACTGTTTTCAGTCCAGCCTGCTGCATCTTTTCCCACCCCCCACCCCTGTGACAGTGGCAAAACCTCCATCAGCCCTTTCTCCTCTCCTTTTCCATAATTATTGAGCAATGATCTCCCCACCTCAGGCAACACCTGCTCCGGCAGTGGGCATCTGGCACCTTCACAGCCATTACACACAAGAGTTACATCATTTCCCTCTGAACCCGGCACATTACAGTCTCATTACGACCCAGCAATAGTCCATGCCGGTGTCCGCCATGGCGGAATGGGGAATTACCACCCCATTCCAAGGTGGGCGGGGCAGTTATTCCCCATGCCGCCATGGCCCTTACCCATTCCCAGTTTTGCCCCATAGGGCGCAATGGGAATGGGGAAGGCGCTAAGTACGGTGCTGCAAATTGCGGCACCGTACTTAGCACCAAGGTCCCTTTGCGGGTCCATACTTTAACGGCTGGTAAAACCAGCCGTTAAGGTCGGGTCCCGCAATGGGACCTCGTAATTAGGCGCTAATAGATTAGTGGCGCCGCAGCCTTTTACGGCGCCGTTAACCCATTAGCGCCTGGGTCGTAATGAGGCCCAATATCCTTATTCACGAGAAGTCAGTCTCATCTTGCTCAATAAATCCCTGCCCTGCTTCATTATTGTACTAACACTCTAAACAACAACACACTGACTGGCTATGGCAGACTCCTGATTCACATGGGCTTCTTAGACACACAGAGGAAGGAGACAAAACAAGACAGATTATCTGGTTCTCGCGGAAATTAGAAGGTTCTTAGGTTTCAGATCCAAGAGAGAATAACAAAAGGAAAAAGGTTACATCAATTGTTTTCTTTTTTGCAGGCTAAAAGTTACATAAGGGAAACAAACTGAGCATGGAAGGTTCGAGTAGGACAAACACACTGCCTAATGGGGTTAAGAATACTAGAGGGACATTGGGCCTCATTACAACTCAGGCGGTAAGGGGTTTACGGCGCCGTAAACAGCGCCGACCCTTACCGCCTGAGTACGAGGTCCCTTAGCGCCATGGCGGATTTAACACCTGCTTTTAGCAGGTGTTAAAATCCATGGCGCTAAGGGACCATGTTGTTAATTACGCCACCGTAATTTACGGTGGCGTAATTAACGCCTTCCCCACTCCCATTATGCCCTATGGGGCAAAAATGGGAATGGGGAAGGGTAAATGGGGATTGGGGACTTACCGCCCCGCCGACCTCAGAATGGGGCGGTAAGTCCGCCTACCACCATGGCGTAAACGTAGTTTACGCCATGGTGGTAAAGTCACGGCCCAGGTGGTTACTTACCGCCTGGGTCGTAATGAGGCCCATTCTCTTTTATTTTTTACGTTGACATAGATCGTAAAAGGAACACAGGAACAGGCAAAGATACCCTTTTCAGGTGTTTTCCATGATAAAAATGAACAGGGTAATTCATAGAAATTCGCAGAAAAATGGAGCACGCGGCTGGCGCACAGTGTCCCCGTGCGATACACTGCGCCAGCCGCGTGCGAAAAAATCCTTTTCATCGCACAGCGTATTCATGGATTTTAGCCTCCGAAACCAGCCGTGGCGCAGAGTGGCGCAGCGACCCTGCAGCAGCGCCAGTTACGCCCCAAAGAACGCCCTCACGCAAGGAAAAGCCTTCAAAATCCCCAAATCATCGCAAAGGGCTGCGCTAACCCTGGACCAGTTCACAGGGCTGCAAAACAGCAAACGCCAAGCGGGGAACGTGTATTTCAGTGGTTCGCGGGAAGTACCACACGCGATTGTCCCTGGTACGTGTACATCAGAGGTGCGTGGGAAGTAACACACGCGATTCCATCAGGGCACATGTATTCCAGGGGTGCGCAGGAAGTATCACACGCAAAAACAGCAGGGTACGTGTATTCCAGGGGTGCGCGGGAAGTATCACACGCAAAAGCAGCAGGGTACGTGTATTTCAGGGGTACGCGGGAAGTATCACACGCGATTCCATCAGGGTACGTGTATTCCGGGAGTGCGCGGGAAGTATCACACGCAAAAGCAGCAGGGTACGTGTATTCCAGGGCTGCGCGGGAAGTATCACATGCAAAAGCAGCAGGGTACGTGTATTTCAGGGGTGCGCAGGAAGTATCACACGCAATTCCATCAGGGTACGTGTATTCCAGGGGTGCGCGGGGAGCACCACATGTGAATTGCATGTGTGGGTCCTCCCAGGTGCTCCCTCTACACCCTCCATGGCCCCTGCAGGTGGCCCACACCACAGGGGCCTACCCTGCACATGTCCCGCAGGCACCCCATCCACCATGGCCATGCCCCCCAGCCAACCCACATGTCACCTTGCACTACTGCCCACCAACGCATGTCCCCCTGCACCCCCAGCCACCAGGGGCACCCTCCACCAGGCCCCCACTCATGTCCCCCACCACCCTCACCCCCCAGCAGTGCAGGGGCAGCCTCCACCAGGCCCCCACTCATGTCTCCAACCACCCCCACCCCCCAGCATCCAGGGGCACCCTCCACCAGGCCCCCACTCATGTCTACCATCACCCCCACCCCCCAGCAGTGCAGGGGCAGCCTCCACCAGGCCCCCACTCATGTCCCCCTGGACCCCCACCCCCAGCATACAGGGGCACCCTCCACCAGGCCCCCACTCATGTCTACCAACACCCCCACCCCCCAGCATCCAGGGGCACCCTCCACCAGGCCCCCACTCATGTCTACCACCACCCCCACCCCCCAGCATCCAGGGGCACCCTCCACCAGGCCCCCACACATGTCCCCCTGCATCCCCACCCCCCAGCAGTGCAGGGGCAGCCTCCACCAGGCCCCCACTCATGTCTCCCACCACCCCCACCCCCCAGCATCCAGGGGCACCCTCCACCAGCCCCCCACTCATGTCTCCCATCACCCCCACCCCCCAGCAGTGCAGGGGAAGCCTCCACCAGGCCCCCACTCATGTCCCCCTGCACCCCCACCCCCCAGCATCCAGGGGCACCCTCCACCAGGCCCCCACTCATGTCTCCCACCACCCCACCCCCCAGCATCCAGGGGCACCCTCGACCAGGCCCCCACTCATGTCCCCCAGCCAACATGTCACCACAATCTAGATCCCTGGCCCTTATGGTCAGCCTCCAAATGCCAAACACCCACCTGAGTATTGCATCCACCCACTTAGAAAAGGCAAAAACATGATAGAACCCCAATTGCAAGTTTGGAAAGGAACACATGTCCCTCACATACACCCAATGGGTGTCAGTGAATGTCAAAACCCATATCATGATATGCATGAAACCAATGAGATGATACTACACATTGAAGTTTGAAGAAAAAATATGTATTAAAAGCAACATAAATTGCATCAAAAATACAAACAATAATGGAAATTTAAAAAAAAAAAAAAACAGCAGGTACGTGAAATAATGCAAAACCACAAATCATAATGCAAAGGAAAGGTGTCCAAAGTCACAGTCCACAAAAGTAAATCCAATGGAAAATTAAAATCGAAAACCATTGCTCAACTATATACAGATAAACAATCCAGGGTCCATGATCCCAACCGAAGAAATGAAACCTATCTAATAACAATACCTAAAAAAAAAAACTATATACAAAAATGTGGCCCATTGTCCAAAAGGTCCAAAAAATATGGTAAACCAAAGGAAACCTAACACTAACTACAGAACTATTTACAAGGGCAGCGGGCTAGTCCGACGGCTCACTTCGGGATGTTCCGGGCCAGGGAATCATCGAACTCTTGCTCAATGTCCCGGAGGCGGTCCTCCTCCATGGCCCCGAGGGTCCGCAGGGCTGTCCACATGTTAACCCCAAACTCCCTGCGGATTGCCTCGAGGCACTCGGCCCGCCTCAGGGCCCTCCGCATGGAGTTCTCCGCCCTGACCATCGTGAGCCGTGCCTCTTCCACTCGCTGCCGCTCCGCATCTATGGTGTGGCCCAACCGCTGCCACACGGAAGACACTTCCCATCCTGGGTCCTCCTGCCCCCCGGCCGATGCCTGCCCCTCCGATGTCGAAGGCCCCGAGCCATCATGGCTCCCACCACGTTGCTGCTGCTGCTGCGCCTCTGCCCGTGCACTGCCTCCTGCTGCCTGCACATCCTCCGCTGGCTGGGGTGCAGTCGTTGATGTGGCCACCCCTGCTGGACGTCCGACTCCCGACTGTGGCAGGGATGCCTCCTCCACCAGCCTGGCCGCACCGTCAGAGGCAGCTCCACAGGGCACCCAGGTGACTGATGGGTGGGAAGATGGCACGGAGGACGACTGGCGCATAGGGGGTTCAGTTGAGGAGGGGGTCTGAGCAAGCCCCATCAAACGGAGGAATCCGGCCTGGGTGACCTGTCCCAGTAGGCCGACGCGGTCAACGAGCCATTCGAGATGACGTGCAGTCTCCTCATGAAAAGACTGCAGGTCACCTCGCATGGCCCGTTGACGCAACGCCACACCAGTCAGGACAGGCTCAACCCGGACCCGGATAGCCACGTCCACAGGCAGAGGAAGGCCAGTTGACGTGAGCTCATCCCCTGCCTGAAAACAGGTCTGGACGTTGGCATCCCTGCTGGTGCAAGATGATGCAGTGACAGGATCAGGGACAGGATTGCACACAGGCACCTCCGCGGCGACCTGTGCTGCCTCCTGTCCCTGGTCCTGCATTGCACCACTAGCACCAGTGGAATTCCCACCTCCAGACCCCGACTCTGTTGCTTGCACGGCCTCCTCCACCACCAAACCCACCACCAACCTGCATGACTCCGTGCCATCTTCCCCCATTGGGCCCTGTGGGGTCCCAGCTGCCCCTTCTGCTGCCGAGGAGTCCAACTCTGACCTCCGCCTCTTGGACCTCCCCCCGGCAGCTGCGGCCTGGGACACGGCACCGGACTCCTCACTCCCCGACGAGATCACAACCTGGGAGGGGAGCCGGGCCTTGCGTCTCCGTCTGGCGGTGCGATCCCCGCCGCTGTGCTCCACAGCACCTTCTCCGCCCTCTTCATCAGTTGACGCTGCAGACAGGGAGAAATAAAACACAGGCATCAGGGCAGTACAATGGACACATACACACATGACAGTTGCACATGAGTGGCATTGGCAAACCTCAGACATGGCATCACAATTGGCAACACACATGTCATTTCAACTTGCACACATGAGCCATACCACAGCCACATCGCAACTGCCAGCACCATCCATACACATACAACAGCATGAGCAGGCAAAGGTGAGCCAGACATCACATGCAACACAGGGAGTGCACTACACATGCACGCACACCACCACACTTGCATGCATGTGTACACCTCAACCAACTGTCGCAGTGTTCCGATGGGCATCCATGTCACATCTGCCAATCAGGCTTCCACATCCCACTGTCACATGCATCCATGTTGCATCACTGTTGCACCCTTGTCAAATACACACACATGCACATGTACACAGTGCTGATACATGCAGCTGAAAACAACATACATGCGTGACATCACGAACATGCCTACTTACATACTCATTCATCCAAACATGTGTGCCCACACAACTGCATTTGGCATGCAAGCCTACACACACAAGCACCATCCATGTCTCACACATGACAGCCCTCGCATGTGTTAGCCTCATAGTCCTGTACACCCCCACCCATACTCAGTCCCATACAAACAGATGTGCAACTGGCACACTACTGGCACATCACCACACGCACAGTTTACAATCATGATGCATGTACACTTACCGCTCGACTCCAGACGGGTCTGCCTCTCAAGGACCTGGACGTGGAGCGCTGGGGATATGCATTCCAGGACCCTCATCTGATCTTCCGACAAGTGGCCCCGGCGCCCCTTAGCATCCGCTGCCTTCAAGAGGAGCCGGGCCTTGTTCAGGGTCCTGGACCTGAAGTCCTCCCAGCGCTTCTTGACATGTTGGAAGTCGCGGACTGCCACCCCCTCCGCGTGGATGGCAGTCTCGATGTCCGTCCAGATCTGAGTCCGTCCTTCCTTGTCGGCGCGCACACTTCCGTAGAGGGCATCATACTGCCCCAGGACTTGCTCCACCAGGACACCAACTTCCCTGGCACTGAAGCTGGTGCCCCTCTGCCTCTCTGGCCGGGGGTTGTCAGTGGTGCCAGATGTTGCAGTGCCCGACATGACAATCCCAGAGGCAGGAGTGAGTGGGCAACTGGGTCCTGGGGCTGGGCTGTGGAGCGATGGAATCCCAGTCGGGAGTCTTCGGTTCCAGCAGGGGTGGTGACAGCAACAGCACCCCTGGCTGATGTGCAGGCAGCAAATGGCAGGGCATGTGGGCAGCAGGCAGTCAGGCAGCAGCAGATGGCAGGTGGGAGCGTGCTCAGGGCTCTGGGGGGCAGTAAATCGGCATTCTGGGCAGGAGCATGGTCTTCCGTGTGCTTTCGCGTGGCCAGCTTGATACGGAGTGATTTGGCACGTGAAAAGTCCTGCACGTCTGCGTGTAATTCGAGGAAAGGCCCTTAGCGAGTAAGCACGTCAGCACGCATACGCGATTTCATTGGCCCAAAGGCCCCCATGCGCAGCTATGACGTCACGCGCATGGCCGTAGAGAATGGCGCGTGTAAAAAAAAAAGATACACGTCCGAGTGTCAAAGCGTGTAATTGGTGGAAATGACCTCATCGCGTATGCGCGTCTGTGACGTGTGTATAAAAGGTACGTGTAGAACGCCAGTTGCTTGTACGTGCTTTTCGTGGAGAGCGAGTGGGTGAAATCTGTACTTCTTGTCGGTTCACACGCGATTTACTTCACGGCGTTTCAAGTTCGTACTCCCTGTTACCTCTGACAGCTTTTTCTCTTTTCCTCTTTTTCCTGGGCCTGTTTCCTCAAACAGCGTTCCCTTCTACTGTTGTCCTGTCTCCTCAGACAGCGTACAATTCTTCTTTTGGTGGGGGTGTTGCCAACGCGCACACGCGCATATTTTTCATGCTTTTGTTCCTGGCAGACGGTGAGTCGCGCACGTATTTAACATCTGTGCTTGCCCCGTGTGTCGCGTACCCCTTCAGAGGTCATTCTAGGCTGTGTATGACACGCATACGTTCATTCTTGTGTTTCTGGGTGCCACAGCGTAGTGCAGGTTTATTTTTCCACACACGTGGTCTAGGAGGGGTTGCGTGCACCTTAATTCCCTTTTTTGGGGTGCCTGTGCGTTGCGTGACCCGTCATCTTTCCTCAGGGGTGACATACAGCCTTGCTAGAGCACTAGGGTACGATTACCATCTGGTACCCAACCCCTTTGACCCCCAATTGCCCAGGACAATAGTTCACATCGACTCCCATACGCACAATAACATCAGTGCCATGGCTGGGAGGCAAACAAGCCGTAAGGGTGGCAAAGGTGGCCAAGCCCCAAGTGGTGGCCGTGGTGGATCCGGTAGGGGACGTGGCCGTGACTTGCAGGGTGCCCCTAGCCCCCCATGTGTGGAGGAGCAGTCAGGGACACCCATGCCCCCCCCCCTGGTTGAGGTTAACATGGCTGACACCATCCATGCTCAGCCCTTGTTGGACCAGCCCTCTGTGGAACCAGACCTGGCACAGGTTGACTCCATGGCTGACTTCCAGGTCAGCAGGTCTAGGCCATGTGCGCCGGTGCACGTTGGTGTCATCAGGCCACGTGGATCAGGGGCAGCTAGGTCATCTGCTGCCCCACGTAGGCAGGCTGGGGAGGCTGCAGGGGCAGTTGCGGCTCCATCCACCCCACCTCTCACACACCCAGCCAGGACAGTGTCGGTCCAAGTCCATCATGCTGACATTCCCCCTGGCACCATCACACTTGAGCTAATGCCTGCACCAACTCCCATGCTGAGTGTGCAATCCCACACTCCTAGTACAGAGTCCTCCGGGGCTCCTGCCCCTAGTGTCCAGAGCGGCGTAGGACACTCAGGATCCCCACCACCTTCCAAGCGGAAGAGGAAGAGTGCTCGTCCAGTAGAGGCTGATGCCCCAGACACGGCTACACAGTCCGGCCCGTCAAGGAAGCCCAGCTTCAATGAGGCCGAACTGAATGCACTTGTAGAGTATGTGTCCGCACATGACCGCAAAATGATGATTGTTGCAGGATCCAAGACCACACCAGCACAACGTCAGGCACACTGGCAGACCATTGCGGACATCATAAGTGCCCTTGGAATCGTGAGGCGCACAGCTACTGAATGCTACAAGCGCTGGAATGACCTGAAGCGCAGGGCAAAGAATAAGCTGGCCTCAAGTCATGCCGCAACTCTAGTGACTGGAGGTGGGTCTCCAGCAGAGGACATAGAACTCACTCCACATGAGCAGGTTGCTGGGACCTACGTCATGGAGGAACAGATCCAAGGCGTGGGAGAACTGGCAGATTATGAGGCATTATCCGGTGAGTGCACATGCATGTGTGTGTCATCCATGTGCATGGTGTGTGTGGGAGGGCTTCTGTTTGGGTGCCAGGTGAGGGTGTGTGTGCCTGAGTGGTTTTGGTCACCCATGTGCCTCATCCAATACATTCTGCGCACCAGCATTTGGGTATAGCAGCATCCCTTCTGCCAACATTAGATATCCAGCCCAACACCACGCCAGTTGCCCTTGAAGTGTCATCTTGCCACAACATTGTTGCTTATTTTCCTCTGTTTATTCAGGCAGATTGTTTGCATACCACCACTTTTACTCGGGATTTCTCAGTCCTATTGTCACATGTCTGACATGGCTATGGTACAGTGGACTGGCTTTGTTTCCTGGACATGATTTGTTTAGACATGTCCCTGTGCTTTAGGACCATTTTGGACAGGCAGCTCCAGGTTAAACATTTGAACCATTTCAATGAAAAAATCAATTTCATGAGCAAACTGGACTGAATGAACAATTGGTGCCCTCCTCTCCCTCTTCACTTTATGGCTAGGGTACATGCCATCTGTGTGATGGCATGTGTATTTGACCTGCCAATCACTGGCCAATGTGTGATGCCACTGCTAGGCAGCATGCAGCAAATGTGTTCATCTTCCATCTTGGTGTCATCAATGTGTGCCATCTGCCTACCCTTCACACGCAGTGACGGTGCATGCATGGGAGGGTTTTAGTCATGTGTGACATGTGTCAATCAAGTACTGTTTCTGTAGCCTCTCAGCCCTAATTGTGTGCCATACTGCTAATGCCTGTTTCCATTTGTTTTCTTTTATGTCTTTGCAGGGGATGACGCACTTGATACTGCTGGGGTTGTGGAGATGGTGCAGACCCAGGAGGGGTCTGAGGCCTGACCGACCACCAGTGAGGGATGTGGTGTGGTGGTGGGTGAGAACCCACAACTGCTGCAGGTCGTGCTCTCAAGGGGTGTCTCTGGCTGCACCTCCCCCGAGCTGTATTCAGGTGTCGATTCGGATGATGAGACCTATGTGCCGTCGCAGGTGAGTGTTCCTGGGAGGGATTCTGTTCTGTCCGACCCACCTGCACCAGGGTTAGAACCCTCATTGGGGATGTCAGTGTTGGCAGGTACGCCTTTGGTGGTTACGGATGCAGGGTCACACTCCACAACATCTGATCCTGTTCCTGGGCAGCAGATCAGAGGGGGAATGCAGTCCTGCAGCCTCAGGCAGTGCCGGCACAGCAAGGCGCAGTTCGCCACCTGGCAATACCGCATGGGAGCAATCCATACAGGTATGGCAACCCAACAGGCAGCATCATCAGAGATGATGGCTCAGGCCATGGATAGGGTGGCCACTTCCATTGTCCCCCCCGAAAGGCTGATGGAGCGACTACAGCAGGCAACAGACTCCATCTGCCAGTCACACAGGGAGGACATGTTGGCGTCCGACAGGGACAGGCGGGCGGCACTGGCGACTCTGCGGGAAGCCATTTCCATTGAGTCCCAGGGCCACAGGGAAGCCCTGAGGGTGGAACTCCTTCACCTCAGGACGACTCTTGTTGAGCTTGAGGCTTCAACAAACAGAAGGACAGAACAGCAGCTGGAGCCTCTCACACGTACGCTCTCAGCTGAGATGCAGGCAACTAGGGCAGAAGTCCGGGCATCCCGTGAGTTGTTGCATGGGGACCGCCGCACAATTATCCTCCAGAACGAGACCTACCACACCTGCATGCTTGCTGCCATGGAGGAACAGACTAGGGCTTTGCGTGGGCTGCCTCCCATAGTGCCACCACCTCCTGATGCAGCTGCAGAGGGTGAGGAGAGCGACAGCAGTGATTCTCCCACAATAGGGTAGCCGTGTAGACAATGAGCCCATGGAGGTGTTTTTTTTTCGCAAGATCCACACGGGTGGGTTTTGGTGTGCACCCTGTCCTCGGACCTCCTGGGTGGCCTCCCCCACCCCCCGGGCCGATTAATGGCCATTTCTTTTTTTTTTTTTTTGGGACAGTGTGTTGCCTTGTGTGGCTCCCGTGGGCATACGCTGCATTGTGGCTGGGCACATGCAGGCTTGTCATGAATTTGGTTCAGATGCTTGGGTTTTTGTGACACACACCCCTCCTGCTTCCCGTTTCCATGGGCTTGCAAAGGGTGTGCCCAAGTGACATTGACGTACATGGTGACATGGACTCTCATTCGATGTGTGGGCAGTCAATACTGTGTATACATTCATAGTGCATATTGTTGTTGTATTGTACACTGAATGCTGTATTGATATGTGCCTCTGCATCCATCTCATCCTCCTAATTTGCAGGTCCATTTCTCATTTCTTCACAAGGCGGTCCACCTCGGTACTGGAGTCCATGTTGTAAGCAGTGCACCTACACTCTTGCGTGGCGCTAACACTGTATACTTGGAAGTGTTCGAAGTGCTGGCATCATCAGGTAGTGAGGCTAGCAAATTTCTAAGTCTGTAATGTCATGTTTAAGGTAGGTTGGAGGTTGTGTAGGTGATTGGTATTCTTGGTAAGTATTTGGTAATGTGTGTTGTAGGTCCTGCATTACTGTGAGCATTTCATGTGTGGCCATGTTTCCATTAGGGACACTGTAGCTGGTGACACTTGGGGCATGTTGTGGGGATTAATTTGTTTGCTCTCACATTGCATGACATGCCATGGTGTGTTGTGTGGCCGTGCCGGGGTGGGGTTGGGTGACATGGCACTGTTCTCATGTAGTATTTTGCAAATGGGTATTCATTTCTGCAGCATGGAAGTGTGTCTTTTGATGACACTGCATTGGTGGTGTTTGTGTAGGTAGGGATGCACACATTGTGACACTTCCACATGAACAATCTCAGGCTGCTATGGTTCTGACAGTTGACTGTCCCTTTGTTCGTCATAATTGTCAGGTCGAGTCATCATTGCTTATCAGATGGTATGTGCCAGGACTGTGTGCACTCCACAGGGGTGTGATTTCTATGTGAAGTAATTAGCCACTAGCTGCGTACGGGCTGCCTCACCCCGTGCCCTTTCCCCTCCCATGCGCAGCGGGCGTGCATGTGGTTGGGGATGTGGGGGCACCACCATGTCCACAGCCAGGCCCCGGCGTGTTGCAACATTGTGCAGGACACATGCTGCCACTATGATCCTGCACACTACTGGTGGCGCATATAACAGCTGCCCGCCAGAACGGTCACGGGAGCGAAAGCGTGACTTGAGCACTCCGAATGTGCGCTCCACTATGCCCCGGGTTGCAATATGGGCTGTGTTGTATCTTACCTCAGGAGGCGTGATGGGGTTCCTAATTGGCGTCATCATGTGGGTGCTCAGAGGGTAGGCACTGTCCCCTGGTGAGGAGGTGATGGGTATCATTAGCGGGGTAGTGACATAACTCTGCATCTGACATGCATGCATGTGCAGTGGCAGTCATACTCACCAAGCAGCCATGTATCGCCATGCCACCCAGCTTCTAGGTCCCGGCTTAGGGTAGACATTCGGTAAATGAAGCTGTCGTGGGTGGACACTGGATAGTTGGCACATACTGAGGTGATGATTCCCTTGGCATTACATACTACCTGCACGTTGATGGAATGCCAGTGCTTGCGGTTCCTATAGATGTGCTCAGATGCCCTCGGGGGACGTAGTGCCACATGGGTGCAGTCAATGGCACCTAGCACTTTGGGGAATTGTGCCACACCATAGAAATCGAGGGCGGCAGCTTGCCTTTCTGCAGGTGTCTTGGGCAGGTATATGTGCCTACGGACTGATGGGCGCGCAGTGATGATGTTCAAGACCTGGTGTAGGCAGCGTGACTGCGTGGCCTGTGACACCCCACCCACTATGGCACTTGTCCGCTGAAATGATCCTGTGGCCAAGAAGTGCAGTACATTGAGGACCTTCTCCAGGGCGCTGAGTGCTTGGGAGCACAGGGTGGGTGATGTGAGGTCATCCTCCCACTCACTGACCAGGTCCAGTATTATGTGTGGTGGAAACCTGTACCTCCCATACACCTGGTCATCAGGCATCCCAAAAAGGCTGGTTCTGGGAGTGAAATTTCGGGCCCTCACTATCCTCCTCCTCCTCCTTTGGTAACCCACGGCCACTGCTGCTAGGAACGGTATATTCATCCTGGCGTCTGAGCTTGTTTGTTGTTTGTGCGCACTTTTATGCTGCGCGGGTCGACGTACGCCTGCTTCATGCTGGCGTACGTGTTTCAGGATTGGACCATTTATTTTTCGGCGCGTTGTAGGCGAACATGTGAATCTTCCCGCCCACCCCAGGAATACACGTAACACGCTCTCCCAGGCCCAGTCGCGAGTAAATATTCCCGCCCACCCCTGGAATACACGTACCCCACTCTCACAGGCCCAGTCGCGTGTGGAAGTTCACGCGCACCCCGAAATACACATACCCAGGGCAATTGCGTGTGGAACTTCCCACGAACCCCGTAATACACATAGCCTGCAGGTATCGCGTGTGGAAGTTCACGCGGACCCATAATACATGTACCCTGATGGTATTGCATGGGAGACTACCCGCGCACCCCAGGAATACATGTACCCAGGCAAATCGCACGGCTGGGGGATGGGGGTGCAGGGGGACATGTGTGGGGGCCTGGTGGAGGCTGCCCCTGCACTGCTGGGGGGTGGGGGTGGTGGGAGACATGAGTGGGGGCCTGGTGGAGGGTGCCCCTGGATGCTGGGGGGGGTGGTGGGAGACATGAGTTTGGGCCTGGTGGAGGCTGCCCCTGCACTGCTGGGGGGTGGGGGTGCAGGGGGACATGAGTGGGGGCCTGGTGGAGGGTGCCCCTGGATGCTGGGGGTGGTGGGAGACATGAGTGGGGGCCTGGTGGAGGGTGCCCCTGGATGCTGGGGGGTGGGGGTGGTGGGAGACATGAGTGGGGGCCTGGTGGAGGGTGCCCCTGGTGGCTGGGGGGTGGGGTGGTGGTAGACATGAGTGGGGGCCCGGTGGAGGCTGCCCCTGCACTGCTGGGTCATGGGGGTCGTGGGAGACATGAGTGGGGGCCTGGTGGAGGCTGCCCCTGCACTGCTGGGGGGTGGGGGTGGTGGGAGACATGAGTGGGGGCCTGGTGGAGGCTGCCCCTGCACTGCTGGGGGGTGGGGGTGCAGGGGGACATGAGTGGGGGCCTGGTGGAGAGTGCCCCTGGATGCTGGGGGGTGGGGTTGGTGGGAGACATGAGTGGGGGCCTGGTGGAGGGTGCCCCTGGTAGCTGGGGGGTGGGGGTGGTGGTAGACATGAGTGGGGGCCCGGTGGAGGCTGCCCCTGCACTGCTGGGGGGTGGGGGTGCAGGGGGACATGAGTGGGGGCCTGGTGGAGGCTAACCCTGCACTGCTGGGGGGTGGGGGTGGCGGGAGACATGAGTGGGGGCCTGGTGGAGGCTGCCCCTGCACTGCTGGGGGGTGGGGGTGGTGGGAAACATGTGTGGGGGCCTGGTGGAGGGTGCCCTGCACTGCTGGGGGGTGCGGATGGTGGGAGACATGTGTGGGGGCCTGGTGGAGGGTGCCCTGCACTGCTGTGGGGTGGGGGTGGTGGTAGACATGAGTGGGGGCCTGGTGGAGGCTGCCCCTGGATGCTGGGAGGTGGGGGTGCAGGAAGACATGAGTGGGGGCCTGGTGGAGGGTGCCCCTGGATGCTGGGGGGTGGGGGTGGTGGGAGACATGAGTGGGGGCCTGGTGGAGGGTGCCCCTGGTGGCTGGGGGTGGGGTGGTGGTAGACATGAGTGGGGGCCCGGTGGAGGCTGCCCCTGCACTGCTGGGTCATGGGGGTGGTGGGAGACATGAGTGGGGGCCTGGTGGAGGCTGCCCCTGCACTGCTGGGGGGTGGGGGTGGTGGGAGACATGAGTGGGGGCCTGGTGGAGGCTGCCCCTGCACTGCTGGGGGGTGGGGGTGCAGGGGGACATGAGTGGGGGCCTGGTGGAGAGTGCCCCTGGATGCTGGGGGGTGGGGTTGGTGGGAGACATGAGTGGGGGCCTGGTGGAGGGTGCCCCTGGTAGCTGGGGGGTGGGGGTGGTGGTAGACATGAGTGGGGGCCCGGTGGAGGCTGCCCCTGCACTGCTGGGGGGTGGGGGTGCAGGGGGACATGAGTGGGGGCCTGGTGGAGGCTAACCCTGCACTGCTGGGGGGTGGGGGTGGTGGGAGACATGAGTGGGGGCCTGGTGGAGGCTGCCCCTGCACTGCTGGGGGGTGGGGGTGGTGGGAGACATGTGTGGGGGCCTGGTGGAGGGTGCCCTGCACTGCTGGGGGGTGCGGATGGTGGGAGACATGTGTGGGGGCCTGGTGGAGGGTGCCCTGCACTGCTGTGGGGTGGGGGTGGTGGTAGACATGAGTGGGGGCCTGGTGGAGGCTGCCCCTGGATGCTGGGAGGTGGGGGTGCAGGAAGACATGAGTGGGGGCCTGGTGGAGGGTGCCCCTGGATGCTGGGGGTTGGGGGTGGTGGGAGACATGAGTGGGGGCCTGGTGGAGGCTGCCCCTGCACTGCTGGGGGGTGTGGGTGCAGGGAGACATGAGTTGGACTTGAGTGGGGGCCTGGTGGAGGGTGCCCCTGGATGCTGGGGGGTGGGGGTGCAGGGGGACATGTGTGGGGGCCTGGTGGAGGCTGCCCCTGCACTGCTGGGGGGTGGGGGTGGTGGGAGACATGAGTGGGGGCCTGGTGGAGGGTGCCCCTGGATGCTGGGGGGTGGGGGTGGTGGGAGACATGAGTGGGGGCCTGGTGGAGGCTGCCCCTGCACTGCTGGGGGGTGGAGGTGCAGGGGGACATGAGTGGGGGCCTGGTGGAGGGTGCCCCTGGATGCTGGGGGGTGGGGGTGGTGGGAGACATGAGTGGGGGCCTGGTGGAGGGTGCCCCTGCACTGCTGGGGGGTGGGGGTGGTGGGAGACATGAGTGGGGGCCTGGTGGAGGCTGCCCCTGCACTGCTGGGGGTGGGGGTAATAGGGGACATGAGTGGGGGCCTGGTGGAGGCTGCCCCTGCACTGCTGGAGGGTGGGGGTGGTGGGAGACATGAGTGGGTGCCTGGTGGAGGGTGCCCCTGGTGGCTGGGGGGTGGGGGTGGTGGGAGACATGAGTGGGGGCCTGGTGGAGGGTGCCCCTGGATGCTGGGTGGTGGGGGTGGTGGGAGACATGAGTGGGGGCCTGGTGGAGGGTGCCCCTGCACTGCTGGGAGGTGGGGGTGCAGGGGGACATGAGTGGGGGCCTGGTGGAGGGTGCCCCTGTATGCTGGGGGTGGGGGTGGTGGGAGACATGAGTTGGGGCCTGGTGGAGGGTGTCCCTGGATGCTGGGGGGTGGGGGTGGTGGGAGACATGATTGGGGGCCTGGTGGAGGCTGCCCCTGCACTGCTGGGGGGTGGAGGTGCAGGGGGACATGAGTGGGGGCCTGGTGGAGGGTGCCCCTGGATGCTGGGGGGTGGGGGTGGTGGGAGACATGAGTGGGGGCCTGGTGGAGGCTGCCCCTGGTGGCTGGGGGGTGGGGGTGGTGGTAGACATGAGTGGGGGCCCGGTGGAGGCTGCCCCTGCACTGCTGGGGGGTGGGGGTGCAGGGGGACATGAGTGGGGGCCTGGTGGAGGCTAACCCTGCACTGCTGGGGGGTGGGGGTGATGGTAGACATGTGTGGGGGCCTGGTGGAGGCTGCCCCTGCACTGCTGGGGGGTGGGTGTGGTGGGAGACATGAGTGGGGGCTTGGTGGAGGGTGCCCCTAGATGCTGGGGGGTGGGGGTGGTGGGAGACATGAGTGGGGGCCTGGTGGAGGCTGCCCCTGCACTGCTGGGGGGTGTGGGTGCAGGGGGACATGTTTGGGGGCCTGGTGGAGGCTGCCCCTGCACTGCTGGGGGGTGGGGGTGGTGGGAGACATGAGTGGGGGCCTGGTGGAGGCTGCCCCTGCACTGCTGGTGGTGGGGGTGCAGGGGGACATGAGTGTGGGCCTGGTGGAGGCTAACCCTTCACTGCTGGGGGGTGGGGGTGATGGTAGACATGAGTGGGGGCCTGGTGGAGGCTGCCCCTGCACTGCTGGGGGTGGGGGTGGTGGGAGACATGAGTGGGGGCTTGGTGGAGGGTGCCCCTGGTGGCTGGGGGGTGGGAGTGGTGGTAGACATGAGTGGGGGCCCGGTGGAGGCTGCCCCTGCACTGCTGGGGGGTGGGGGTGATGGTAGACATGTGTGGGGGCCTGGTGGAGGGTGCCCCTGGATGCTGAGGGGTGGGGGTGGTGGGAGACAGGAGTGGGGGCCTAGTGGAGGCTGCCCCTGCACTGCTGGGGGGTGGGGGTGGTGGGAGACATGTGTGGGGGCCTGGTGGAGGGTGCCCTGCACTGCTGGGGGGTGGTGGGAGACATGTGTGGGGGCCTGGTGGAGGGTGCCCCTGCACTGCTGGGGGGTGGGAGTGGTGGGAGACATGAGTGGGGGCCTGGTGGAGGGTGCCCCTGCACTGCTGGGGGGTGTGGGTGCAGGGGGACATGTGTGGGGGCCTGGTGGAGGCTAACCCTGCACTGCTGGGGGGGTGGGGGTGATGGTAGACATGAGTGGGGGCCTGGTGGAGGCTGCCCCTGGATCCTGGGGGTGGGGGTGGTGGGAGACATGAGTGGGGGCCTGGTGGAGGCTGCCCCTGCACTGCTGGGGGGTGGGGGTGCAGGGGGACATGTTTGGGGGCCTGGTGGAGGCTGCCCCTGCACTGCTGGGGGGTGGGGGTGGTGGGAGACATGAGTGGGGGCCTGGTGGAGGCTGCCCCTGCACTGCTGGGGGGTGGAGGTGCAGGGGGACATGAGTGGGGGCCTGGTGGAGGGTGCCCCTGGATGCTGAGGGGTGGGGGTGGTGGGAGACATGAGTGGGGGCCTGGTGGAGGCTGCCCCTGGTGGCTGGGGGGTGGGGGTGGTGGTAGACATGAGTGGGGGCCCGGTGGAGGCTGCCCCTGCACTGCTGGGGGGTGGGGGTGCAGGGGGACATGAGTGGGCGCCTGGTGGAGGCTAACCCTGCACTGCTGGGGGGTGGGGGTGATGGTAGACATGTGTGGGGGCCTGGTGGAGGCTGCCCCTGCACTGCTGGGGGGTGGGGGTGGTGGGAGACATGAGTGGGGGCTTGGTGGAGGGTGCCCCTGGTGCCTGGGGGGTGGGAGTGGTGGTAGACATGAGTGGGGGCCCGGTGGAGGCTGCCCCTGCACTGCTGGGGGGTGGGGGTGATGGTAGACATGTGTGGGGGCCTGGTGGAGGGTGCCCCTGGATGCTGAGGGGTGGGGGTGGTGGGAGACATGAGTGGGGGCCTAGTGAAGGCTGCCCCTGCACTGCTGGGGGGTGGGGGTGGTGGGAGACATGTGTGGGGTCCTGGTGGAGGGTGCCCTGCACTGCTGGGGTTGGGGGTGGTGGGAGACATGTGTGGGGGCCTGGTGGAGGGTGCCCCTGCACTGCTGGGGGGTGGGAGTGGTGGGAGACATGAGTGGGGGCCTGGTGGAGGGTGCCCCTGCACTGCTGGGGGGTGTGGGTGCAGGGGGACATGTGTGGGGGCCTGGTGGAGGCTAACCCTGCACTGCTGGGGGGGTGGGGGTGATGGTAGAAATGAGTGGGGGCCTGGTGGAGGCAGCCCCTGGATGCTGGGGGGTGGGGGTGCTGGGAGACATGTGTTGGTGATCAGTAGTGCAAGGTGACATGTGGGTTGGCTGGTGGGCATGGCCATGGTGGATGGGTTGCCTGTGGGACATGAGCAGGGGTGCAGGGTAGTCCCGTGTGGTGTGGGCTGCCTGCAGGGGCCATGGAGGGTGTAGAGGGAACACCCGAAGTACACGTACCCAGGCCAATCGCGTGTGGAACTTCCCGCGCACCCCGAAATACAAGTACCCAGGCCAATCGCGTGTGGAACTTCCTGCGCACCCCGAAACACACGTACCCAGGCTAATCGCGTGTGTAACTTCCCACGCACCCCGAAGTACACGTACCCAGGCCAATTGCGTGTGGAACTTCCTGCGCACCCAGGAAAACACGCACACGCTATTTTTCACTCAGCGGGTGTCCGTGTTTGTCGGTACCCCTTTACACCTCATTTGTCCTAGAGGGCCACTGTATGGACCATTCATCATGGCTGTATATGGGTGCTTTTTGTTAGCGCACATTTTGGCGCACATTTTTTCAGGCGCAGGGGCGCTACCGCCTGCTTTCTTGTGGCGTACTTGTTTGGCCCTGTGCACGTCTTTGACCGTGAGCTGGTTTGCCCTATTCGATTCCATGAATACGGGTTGTAGGCGAGCGTGTGGGCGTTCTGCGCACTTGCCTCCTGTACTTCCCCCGTGACGCCCATATTTTCACGCGTTGTTCCCCATTCCGAGTGTTACGCCCCGTGTTCCGCCTACTTTTGTGATGTGCGCCGCGCTATGTGCGATTTCGCAGTGGGCGTGGCGCACGCTGTTGGATGACCTGTGCGCCGGCGTGCGCGGCGCACATTTTCAGCGCACATCCAATGTTTTTCTCGCGCACGGACTTCCATGAATCGATGTGCGCTGGTTTCCCTGCGATTTTCGCACTTGCACTGCGATTTTCGCACTTTTACTGCGAATCGCACGTTTTGGCACCTCTGAGCAGGAATTTTCGGCGCACATTAATTCCATGAATCGACCCCTAAGTGTACAAAAGGCAATACTGCAAGGAGGGCCAAATAACTGTAAAACATACAAAAAAGGACAGAATGACTTATATCTAATGCACTAGGAAAAAAATCACCAATGTCCTCCAAATAAACCGAAACTACTCTAAAACGTGATAGGATTGCCTGTATACCCATGCTCCTACAGTCTAATTAAACCTATAAAGAGATTTGGTCCTTTTATACTGCTACGACATTCATTCATCGACAGTGTTTTTTTTTAATGGGTTTTTTGCTGATTTAATTTTCCTGAAAAAACTCATCTAAAAATATAGGGGGTTGTGGGTAAAGGTATATATGTGGTGGAGGGGTCAAGAATAGTGTACAATTAATAGGGGGGTGAACCCCCAAATAATAAAAATACCTTTTGTCAATGGTGTTTTTTCTAGAAAAGAAAATGAGCAAAAGACTGTCGTCATAAAAATGCTGTCGATGAATGAACATAGAACCCTGCAGCTGCATGACACATTATCAGTATGATCTCAGCACGTCAGCTACCATCGTGGTGCAATTTAGATAATTCATGAAATATAATTGTATATTGTCAACATGGTCCTATGGATCTTTCCTTCCTTTCTTTGCAGCACAATTTGACGCCACAGTCATTAACTAAATCTGCACTGAATCTGCACTATACCCAAGCACTCCGTCTAGAATGTTAGTCACTGACAAACTAAACACATCCAGAAAAAAGTTGAACTTAAACTACTTTGAGAGCTACTCCACTAGCACAACTGGATTCAAAATCTTGTGATGCAAAACATTGAAAAGACCAATGTGTTCTTGTTCTACAAACATCCTGGTGCCGCATTAGGAGCCACTTGAGTCTTCATTGGTTATCTGCAACATATCATATATGGTGCTTATAATGCAGTCTTTCAGTTCCCCTTCATGTGTCATTTGAATCACTGGGATTGGATACCAGAACAATTCACTCATCCTGAATTCTAATAAGTGAATGACCAATTTGGGCAAAAAAACAGATAATACCAAGAAATCCCCTCTCATTAATCTGATGCCTCAGCTATAACTTTCAAAATCGTCTGCTAACATAAAGGTTTCCAGCATACAGCCACGTAAACTACTTCCATCCATACCTGATTGTTATCACACTCCTCCTCTTCATCTCTTTCCGTGAATCCGCATTTCCAATTGTGCAATTGCACCTTAATGATAACTGTTGAAACCTAGTAGAGCCTCTGTTTTTGCCTAGCCATCTTTAATGTACCACTGTCATACATCCTTGCTTTTCTCCTGTGAGGTGGTAAGAATGCATAGTTAGAAACAATGTGTGTAGCCAAGGAATAGAATTATCTCAAATGAAACAGGAAAAGCAAGAGCTAAATAAAGTTTAAATATTAAAAATGTTTAAAAAACTGTCCGATTATTTAATGAACAAAAATGACTATTTTTTTATTGTTTTATTGGTTAAACTTAAATCCCTTGTTAAATCCGTTGTTAACCTTTAACAAATAGTCTTGTAAACTTTCGGCTCCTCATGTGTAGATTAGTCTCACAGTTTGTTAATGTCAGTAGCGGGGTCTTGATATTCATCGTCTGTCCTTATTTTCTTGAAGATCCATTCCACTAATTTCAACACATCCAATGTCTGACCGATTTTATGAACCGTCATTATTCGTTCCCACCACTCCTCCTCTGTGGTATAATCAAAAAAGGACTATGCTTATGACATTGCTTGATGTGATGGGAAAGGTCACAATGACAGAAACTGCATAACAATTAAGGGGAATAAGTATAGTGTATTGAAAACATAAAATGTTCACAGGGACGAACCTCTGAGGGTTGTTCAAGCCCAACCACTTCTTTAGCCATCCAGCTGCAGGAGATTCGCTAGTTGGAGGGCTATACAGTGTTTTGGTATACCATAGGAAAAGGTGCAAAACATAGGAAAAGAAGCAAGGAGAGAGCAGGCTATGTGCTCTAGCTCAGAATTGGCAGGCAGATATCCCCTAAAAACTCTTCTGTGTTGGTAATTAGTCACTGTTGTTAAACATCTTGGGCCCAAACCTCAAAGTTTTCTCTTGCACAAGTAAAAGATGCCCCAGATAGTGAGCAAGCACATCCATCACTTGCAGAAACTGACATGCTTAATCTGATTTGGTATTCACATTTAAACCTTACACAAAATGCATACAACAATATCCCAAAACGTCCAACACACAATAAAAAAACAAAGACTCCAGGATTAATAGCAATGACAAAAACATTGATAAACAGTTTCCAATAATTTACAATAACGTGACATAAATCTATAGACTCATAGTGGCAATAAATGGCCTTACCTATGATCAAAACATGTATATACAGCCTTTAAGGGCATTCTATCAAGTGCATTTCATACGTTATTACTTCTAGTCATTAACCAGCAATAGGAATTTACATTTACAATATAAATGTTAACAAATCTGTATTTACATAACAGTAAAGATTGTTTAAAAATCTATAAAACCTAACAATAGTGCAATACTATTCCCTTGCATCAATCGATGTTAAATCGATTAATTAGCTTGTTGAAAGTGGTAATAAACAAAATAACTGAAGTGCTGTTTTCTAACGTGTTGATAATTAGACACTGCTGTTAAACATCGTGGGCCCAATCCTCAAAGCTTTTTCTTGACAAGTAAAAGATGCACCAAATAGTGAGCAAGCACATCCATCACTAGCACATGAACAAGATGCGCATGATTCTGAAAAGTGAGCGACTGCAGGCAAAGAGTGGTGTGAATACCTGTTTCACAAAACTTCACAAATAAATGGCCGTCAACCATTGTTCTAATTACAAACAGCAGCAAGTGGCCAGGAAGTGAGCAAGTGATTTGCTACACAAAGTAACTAGCAGAACAGATCACTGAAAGAAATGCCAATGCAAGCCTGCAGGTACACAGATCCGAAATAGGTAATACACTGGGCATCATGATGATGGGTTGGCTCATGAGGGCGAGGTGGAAGATGAGGGAAAGAATACACTGGAGGAGCCTGTCCATCTTTGCTGTGGCAGATGATATGTACTATTGACGTACTACCTTCTACCTAAGATAATACTGGACTTGCAAACAAAGTGGGAGAGGGGCTTGAGAGCACCCATCATGCAATTACATGCCAATCAAATGCTAGTAATGTTGGTAGCAGCCTTGCATTGCTCTGCAAATGTCTCCATCCAGAGGACCAGGGGTTTCACAGAGGGGATAGCCTTTATGTCAGGTCATCAACAAGATCCTGCCATCCACCAGAAACTCCATATATCTATTTGCATAATGCATGCAGAAGGGCAGGGATTGTCTATGCATCCTATGATAGGGACAGTTTCCCTGGTGTGCGCCCTGCTAACGATTTCACTGATGTGCTCTCAGACCCTCCATCCCAGAAGGTGCGTTACTGCCACTCTCTGAACATCTGGATGGTGTGTGAAGGCAGTCAATCAAACAGCTTCTATTCGGTTTAGACCTTCAAGCAGATATAAAAATACATAAGATAGCAAAGATACATATGATACAAAAAAACAACGAATATAATAAATACATCAGGCAATAAAAAGAGTTCAAAACCAAACAGTGAATAAAAACCATAAAAGCTAAAATCACAATCACACCCTGTTAGCCAATAGCCACCTGGCTATTCAAGCCTTGTTTCAGAGCCCTAATAGACAACATCCACACCCTATGGATGTAGCGTGCTGTGGCATAGCTCACATTGGGACGTAAACACTGATTTAAATATACCATAGCAGGTACAACATGACGAATGCCCGCCTCATTCAAAACGGGCCTCAAATACATGTGTCTCAAGCAAGATGTTTTGCCTCAAATTAACAAGAAGTGCAACACGGTTTCATGTGTGCTCTTACACAAAGGGCAAACACAGGGTCAAAGTTCCTCCATGATGACGTAAAGGAGGCTACAGGCAGATTCCCAAGTCTACACTGCAGGTATAAAGACTTTTCAAAGGGGGGAAGATTGTGTCTAAATAGTCTTTGAGACCTTGTTCCATCCTAAATACCAAATAGACCGGACCCAACTTCAATTTAGCAGCATCAATAACCAACGTCTCATAAGCTCTCATTTTTACAATAGGTTTAAGATAGTTCTTCCCGAGGGTCGGTAGATCTTGTGCGTTATTCCCCAGGTGGATCCTGTACAGATTGGCAAGCGTGGATTTAACATATGCAACCAACATGAACTCTTGCCTCCATCTATGCTCAAAATGTGGGCAATGGTATTGAAATGTTCTTCTAGACCCTCAGTATTCCAGACTCTAATTCAATAAGAGGCTGGTTTAGCGGATAGCTGGGTCTCTATTGGTACACAGTCAAGTTCCAGGTAAAGCAAAGCCGATGGGGTACTAGCAGAAAGCAGCAGCAATTTGTTTAACAAATATTCTCACATAAATTCAATCTGTGAATGTTAGCGCAGTCCCATCTCTCGTAACCAACAGATGTAGAAGGCAATGATTGTCTATGGATCAAGTCCAAAACAGGTGAGATGGCCCCACTGCGATACTGGCAATAAAAAGACAAGAGTCCACTGCTAAACTTCTAGAATGTAAGATTAGATTTTGCCACCTGTGCACCCCACCCTTCAGGTTCCTGAAAACGCACCCCAAGGTAATCAAAATGAGAAACCTGCTCAATTATCGTATCACACATATTTAACAATAATAGCTTTCTTTTTGCAAACACATTTTTAAATACCATGACTTTGCACTTTGCAACGTGCAGATTGAGACCCATATGGTTGAATTTGGGGGAAAAAAAATAGACATAGCCTTTCTTAGACCCCCTGGGGTAGTGGGTAGGAGAGTGGCATGGTCTGCATAATATAAAGCAGGATATTTATCTATAGCCAGCAGTCCTGGCAACCCTCCAATACAGCATCAATTATCTCCTGAATATAGATATTAAATAGGAGTGGTGCCAGAACACATCCTTGCCTGACCCCAATATTCACATCGAAGGCTTTGGTCATCTCATCTCCGGCACAAAACTAACTCTGGCTTTGTTTGTGGTATATAGAGACCGTATTATGGAGATCAGTTCCGCTAAGGCATTGCTGGCCAACAAGATCTACCACAAGATTTCTCTAGAGACAGAGTCGAAGGCAGTTTTCACTTCTAAGACCACATATAAATGCATTTTCTTTACCACTGTATACTTTTGGATAATAATACAATGCATTTGTAGTACCCCTGTTAACTCTAAAACCAGCCTGAATGTGGCTGATGACATTGTCATGCTGCAAGTGGGCGAGAATTAATCTCCCAAACAATTTGCCGGCACTATCCAAAAGGAGGATAGGTTGATAGTTGGCTGAAAGATCATTACCTCCCTTTTTGTAGACTGGCAATATTGTGACCATACGCCAAGACTCGGGAATCTCACCACTGCACAGAATGGCATTCAATATCTTACAAATTACCAGAGCCCAAATTATCACCTTGTCTTTAAAAAGATCCCCAGGAATTAAATCCAGGCCTGCAGCTTTGCCGTTTTTCTGAGACTTAAGGACAGCTGCCAATTCATCAATTGAAAAAAGCAAAAAAGTAGAGGAAGAGGAACTAAGGGCAACCACCCTTGGGGCAGAAAGAGACATACTATGATATAAGATAGAAAAATTAGACCACCAGGCATTTTCACTGATTAGACAATGAATATCATTGGCCTCCTTCAGGTTTTATTCTGAGACCAGTTTCCAGAATAGTCACACATCTCCCATTTGCAGCGCCTTATATAGTGAGTTCCATTTGTCCTTAACAAATTCTTTTTCCTTGAAAGTGATAAGCCCTTCATATCTTGGTCTAAGAAGCCGGAGTGTGGTTTTGTCCATGCCTAAAGGGGAATTTACACAGTGTTCAATGTCCCTTTTGGCTTTAAGGCAAGCACCATCGAACCATTCAGCCTTACCCAAGGATTTCTTTTTGCTGTAACCCATAGGGGCAGAGATATATGGGATCAAGTTGCTGTTGAGAGTTTTGTATGCCTCCAATATAGACTGTTTACTAGAATTCTCAATGCTTATAACAGTAAGATTGTCTAAAATGGAAACGTACATTATTTATTATTATTTATTATTATTAACACGCCACATGCCCGTGGGCCTCAGGGCACGCACATACAACAAACAAAAAGACATGGCTACAAAAACGGTCAGTCTTGAAAGTGGTCAATCTAAGGGCGGGTAGACAACAGGCAGGGGAGCTCAACACTTTCGTCAGGTGGTAGGCCAAAGAGAAGTGTTTTCAACTTTTTCTTGAATTCTACCATTGCTGGAATAGTTCTCAGAAAAGAAGGACGCTAATTCCAGGAGATGGGGCTCTGAACATTGAAACTGTGCCCACCGGCCTTCAACAGTTTTAATCTGGGCTGAACAAGCTTAAGTAGGTTCTGTGACCTAAGTGTGCGGGCCGGGACATATGGCTGCAGACGAGCCACCAGATATTTAGGAGAAGGGTTGAGGAAGCATTTGTGAGTCAGAATGAGCACGTTATGTCTGATTCTGAGCTTCACTGGCATCCAATGCAGGTCCTGTATAGACGCAGTAACATGAATACGTCTTGACAGACCGAAGACAGCCCGAACAGCGCCATTCTGCGTAACACGGAGGGAGGATATGTTAGACTGTGAACAGCCAATCTGAAGGCTGTTGCAGTAATCTAATCGAGAGCTGATGAGAACTGTAGCCAGTGTTGCTACATTTTCAAGAGACAAAAACGGTTGGATGTTGCAGAAAAGTTTATTAATCGGGCCACAGGATTATCTGGTCTGGGCAACATCTTGATTCCTGGTAAGCTTGGCATCTAGGACCACGGCAAGCATTTTAACCTTCTTAGCCACGAGAATCATGGAGCCGGGGATGAGGAACCTCTTATATTCAGGCAAGAGGGATTTCAGTTTTGTGCTGGAGGCAACAATCCAAAGCTCGGTCTTCTTGGCATTAAGCGCAAGAGAGTTGGTAGCCATCCAGGCATGAATAGCGGCATAAATAGAATTGAGGTTGGCCAAGTCCTCAGAGTACGAGCCAGATAGTTTTACGACAACCTGAGTGTCATCCGCATAGTTAGCGTATTGGACACCCAGGCTGTCCAAGAGTCTTAAAAAAGAAATGATATAGATGTTAAACAATGCAGGAGAAATACAAGAACTCTGCGGGTGGGTTTAGAAAAAACATCACTGACACACGCTCTGGCATTTCTGGGGCCCAAGAATGAAGAGATCCATTGGGTCGCCTTGGGAGAACATCCCCCTACCGAGCGCAGAGCTTTCTTGCATCATATCATATCATATGTTAGTAAGACAAGCACTCCAAGCAGTCCCCTCCATTTCACTCACTTGTTTACCGCTTAAAAATGCCAAGTGCACTATTATACACAAGGTACCTTGTGGTGTTGATACATCCAGCATGAGCAAATCAGACCTAATAATATGAACACCACTAGCTACCACATGCATGCTCCCTCTCTACACCGACAAAACAATGAGAAAATTACACTTGTTTTCCCCAAATGATGCAATTATCCAATCACCATGGGCAACTCCGGTCTAATGGGGTCCACCTCTTACTATGCACCCTTCGTGCTCTATCGCAGGTGTGCCCACTCCTGTATACACTCTATAATGGGGGGCACAGGCTAAAACCTAAAACTATTACGGCCGACCATCCTCCCACCTTGAGGATGCATCCTATACACCATAGAATACTGTTCTCTCCCACCGTGGGCTTGTAACCACGAAGCAGAGCTTCCTTGCATGGTTATACTCTCGTCCTGGAGATCCTCGAGTCCCCTCAGCACCAAATCTCCCGTAAGCATCAGTCTGGCTTTGGAGCAGCCAGAGGCACGAAAACTACTCCACTGAGCACCCGTGAAGACCTGCTCTCTAATCTTGACTCCAGTCTTACTTCTGTCCTCATCCTCCTTGATGTTTCCTTTGCCTTTGACACAGTCAGTCATGACATCCTGATCAATCGACTCTGTGAGAACCTGGGAATCACGGATCAGGCCCTGGAGTGCTTGACCTCCTTCCTCCGGGACCGACCATTGCAGGTCCACTTGGGTCCTTTCTCTCCACCACCTCTCTTTCCAAATGTGGTGTTCCGCAGGGCTCTATCCTCTCACCCTGGCTTTTCCATGTTTACCTGGCCCCTTTGACCCACCTGACCTCTACCATCTCCTGCTCAGCTCTCTTTCAGGCTCCCGTCAGCCTCCTCTCCTCTCTGGCTCCTTCCTGACTGTCTATCCACGATTCAGGATTGGTGCACCTCCAACGATCTCTGCCTTAATGCCAGTAAGACAGAGATCCTTCTCATTAGGACCCCTGCTTTCCCTCTCTCACTCTGCCCACCCTCCTTGGGCCCTTATCCCTCGCCTTCCTGAGAGGCAACCTTGGTGTCATCTTCGACTCCACTCTCTCCTTCTCTCCTCATATCACAGACCTGGCCAAGAAGTCCCACTTCCAGCTACAACCCCTCATATGTATTCTTCCTTTTCTCACTTTCCCCCAGAAGCTCACTGTCGTCAGAGCCCTGGTTCTCTCTAGGCTGGGCTACTGCAATAGCCTCTTTCTCAATCTGCCTGCCTCTACCCTCTGCCCTCGCAACTAATCCAGAACAAGAAAGCAAGACTTATCCTTGGCCTCAAGCCCAGGGACCATATCTCTCCAGACTTTAAATATCTCCACTGGCTCCCGGTGCCTGCAAGGCTTAGGTTCAAGACCCTCTGCATCATCCACAAGGCTTTCTGAGTTAAGGGCCCACCCCTTAGAGTCTCACAGGGTACCTGGCTCCTCAATGATCAGTCTCCCCTGCACTGCTTCTCGGCCTACCACGCATTTAGCGGCCTGTAACTGTAACCTCTACAGCCCCTACTTCCCTGC
The DNA here is from genome assembly GCF_040938575.1 of Ambystoma mexicanum. NCBI lineage: Eukaryota > Metazoa > Chordata > Amphibia > Caudata > Ambystomatidae > Ambystoma > Ambystoma mexicanum. Next base: position 891,597,511 of record NC_090941.1, read on the forward strand.
ACTTACCTAGAGATGCGCTGCCCTGGCTGCACTTACTCAGAGATATACTGCCTTGATTGCACTTCCCCCTTACCTCTCCCTGGCACTTCCCCCTTCCCTTTCTCCTGCACTTTGCACTGTCGCACTTGCACGATCTGAATGACATGAGGCGTAGTAAGATCATCTGTCTTGTCCTCCCTCCGTCTTCCCCCCCTTGTCTTGTTGCGCTGAGAAACACATGTGTACGGGCACGTTACAACTGACTTATCGTATCATATCATACCTCTGTAAAGTGCTGCGTTGCTTCTCAAAGCTAGGTCAGTGCTCAATAAATACCATAATAATAATAATAATTGGCTCTGGTAAATTCACAAGTCTGCCGCCTGCCCAATGTTTATAGGTGTCCTCAACCACACTTGACAGGGCAGGTGGCTGACCCTGTCACAATACACACAGGATTATGGGTTCATGGCACCAATAGTGACAGAGCAACTTGCTTTGAAAGGGAGATCTTCAGCCCTAATCAAGGAGCCATTATGGGGCAATAAAAAAGCTAGAGTCAGAATGTCCCATTATCTCAAAGTTAGAGCACAGCTAAGGGAACAACCAAAGTACAAAGATGACTATATGTTCTCTCACCTACAGAGAGGCAGGATAAAGGGCTCAAGGGATCTAGACGACCAGATAATTCCTGTTGAATGTGAATAGATGTATGTACATTTACATTCTGGTACATAGATTTCCTTAATTGAGGAAAACCAAAAAGAACATTTATTATTAATATACCTATAAATTATGTGACAGGATCAGAGACCTGACTCTGTCAGGAGAGGATGGGAGCTCTTCTCAGGCTGGGGTGGGAGAGATAGCATGGGATTCCCCATGCCATTTCTGTCCCAGGGGTGCGGTCTGAGATCCTCAGTCCTTGCCCCTTCTTCATATGCCTGAATGCAGGAATTGAGTATCACGCCATCCCTGCACTGCCAATTCTGTCCAGTTTCTTTCTGTTTGTTTTTTAGGATTGCCAATACCAGCAGCTCCAGGGGTGGAGCAGTTGGCGAACAACTCGAAACAGACACAGAGCAGACCGTGTGGCAGCCTGAACAAACCAAGCCTCTAACCAGTGAGTGGAGCATTCCACCATTGCTCACACGCTCAGAGGCATTGTACTTGCTTGAAAGGGGGCCACCAAGCAGTAGACGCACCAAGCCAGCATCTACAACTGGACAGAAAGTCTTCACACAAAATGGGTCATTGAACGCTGAGGTCCGTCATTGTTTAAGATTGTAGGACCAATGTATGTGAAAATTAATATCACCCTGATAAAAAGGATAGTGAGCAGTTTGCCCAAGCAATCAGCTGAGGGAAGAGACAATGGAGGGGGGATGGGAGGATTAAAGGGAGGATAGAAAACAGGAAGGTGTGAGTTATTTGGATGAGGTCAAGAGGGAGCAAGAGGACCAAGAGACCAGGTGGAGGATGGATAGAGGAAAGGAGCATAGAGGAGAATTACAGAAGGAGTGTGCAAGGTGAGGTGGTGGTTGGTGGGAGAAAGTGGTACTTTTGTTTGAGTCTGCATGTACGGTGAGTGAGTAAGATCAATAGACAGAGATTAAGGTGTGAATGAGAAGGTTACTGGGAAAGTGAAAGAAGGGTGACTGTGAGGGAAGGAGTGGTGGAGTGTAGAGAAGCGCTGAGAGGGGAGAGTATACGAGTGGGGAAGTAGTAGAGAGAGAGTAGTAAGGAATAATATTTGAGGGTGGAGGTAAGTATTGGAGACAGGAACATGGCAGGGATAGAGAAAGAAGTGTCCGAGTGAGAGAGGAGATACAGAGGATGAGTAAGAGGAAAGACAGTAGGAGGAGGAAAGGAAGAGCAACAGAGAAACATAGGGATAGGGACATTAGAGCATGGAAGGATAAGACCCAGTGAGGCCTGGGTGTCTGGATGCACAGACCCTTATGTTGCCTTGCATTGGGAACTTAGAGCAGGGACCACCTAGATTGTTCCCAAAGGGAGTTTTAGATAACTATAGCATTTGCGTTTAGTCCATCACATCCAGTTAGAGAACTTTGTACATAGCAGGGGTTAAGGATCACTGTCGATTCTGGGGTTTAGGTTAGGGATGCATGGGGTGCAGAGGGATGGCCCTTAGGAAGTCCCTTGACTATTCAGAAAATAAAAATCCCTGAACTGTTTTCAAGCGCTGGTATGTTCTTGAGGCCAATAACTAGTCCAACAATTGATAGAAAACAATTAAGTTATTTTAGTGACAATCGACCTTGAGCTTGGCCAACCAAAAGAAATTGGATACTGTGACGGATCTGGGGATTTTGTCCATTCTGACCAGGGGGGAGCACCATTGAAGCTAGGGAGGTTAGCCTGCTAAGCAAAGCCCTCACCAGGGGTTTGCGAAAGCGGGAACTCATTGGGAGTGACTCCGCTCAGGGGGGAAAAGACTTCCATTCCCATGGGGAACTCCCTATAATGAAAGGAGTGTCTGCATATATGGGAATCCAGGAAGATATTATTTCATTCAGCCGTGAAACTCAAAACATTTTGAAAGTACCTTTTCGTGTTGGGTTCAAGACAATGCTAGTTTCTCCATGAACAAATGGGGAAATCAACAACACGCCACCTCTGGATCTGGGAGTGAGAATAAAGGCATGATTGCTCTACAATGGAAGACGTGAGGAAGCGGTACACAGAGGTTTGCTCCAAACATGAAGGTGTCACTGATGGGTGGGACCACGCTTTACAGCGAAGTCAGCTGTAGAAAGGAATTGGAAAAGGAGGAGGAAATAGATTCTTCCAGTGAGGCAGAGATCCGGACAAAGTTGGAGAAACAAAGGCTGAGCAGAGACAGCCTTTTCTGGAGCCGTCACCGCAGGAAAGCTGTGGTGGGAGGGGACCCAAGAAACTACAACAAATCCAGAACACGAGGGAGGAAGGAGTCCTCCACTTGTAAAGGAGAGTATGAACAGCTAAGAAACGCTGTGATAGGCATACCGCGAAGAATGCTTGTGTCCAAAGGAGAAGAGCAGACGCTACCTCGACAGAGCTGACCCAATGGTGAAGAAGGTACCTGTGAAGAAGGTACCTGTGTTGCTCATAGTGGAGGGAGGCGGACAGACCAGAGAACGAAAGGAGAAAGAGGAAGAACATCTTTAAATTCACAACATGAGCATAGTAGCCCAAAGAGGAAGAAGAAAATAAGTAACAATGCGGGGATCGGGAACCCAAGAAACACGCGTATTGAACATTGCCAAACAGATCATATAACAATGGGTTCAGGAAGCCCAATGGAACCAGAGTGAAATACAAAGATAAGAGAAACACAAGGAGCAACACTGGGCAAATCCAGTCATGGGACATCCACCCAAGTGTTATAGAGGGATTAAAGATGTATCCCTCCACCTAAGACACCTTGCACATTGAATCTTTTCAGGAATTTGAGATTTTTACTTTCAAAGCAGAAAGACTCCTTTTTGTTGAACTTTGACAAGACCATAGATAAACTTTGAATCTGAAGCCAAGAGGGACTCCTGGGCAACTCTGAGAGAAGTTAGAGGAGATGACACCGAAGGCAGGATATTCTGTCCAACTTTCGTATGTGTTTTCTTAAGTGCCAGTGCCAGTTAATAGCTAGGTTTTGACTACCGACGAGCACCTTAGTATGATAGGGCGGGAACCCCCCTTTTAGCAGTAGGGCTAGAGAGGTTTTTTCTTACACTTCAATACATTCTTTAAAAATCATGTCTTATGCTCTGAGTTATTCTTATATATGGTGTCAGAAGTGAGATCAGTACCACCTGATAGAAGGATGGGACGCATGTTAGTTTGATGCTTACAGTCGAACACTGAAATGCCAAGTCAGTCTCCACCAGTCTGTGGATTTTGACTTCTACAGCAATGGTGAGCTGCACACACTCACAAAGGAAGACCCCTAATACCCACAAGCGTTACTATTTCCCCTCCCACCAGAACATATATCCGCCTTCTGTAAAAATCATGTCTTCTGGCATGAGACCTTCTTCTGGCTTGCCAGAGTACATATAAAGAAGAATGCTCTGTGGTCTATGGCAGTTCAAGATCGATCCCCACTTTACATTTGAGAATGTGCTAGGGGAGAATAAACCAGCCTTTTTCAAAAGAAATTAAGGGGTATTCCAATAAATCTATATATAGAATGTTCAGCTGTTCTAGAGGCACTTTCACTATTGAAATATCAATTAGGTCATGATATTAAAGATCCTTGACATAAAATACCAGTGCTCTCAACACCAGTCGTCAGACAGAATATGCCATGAAATCATAGGTGATCCCTCACATAAAGGTGATAGTATCAGTCTAAAATCAACTCACCTTTTGAGTAACATGCAGAGGTTTAAATACAAAATTGTTTTACACCGAGGATTCAATGATAAAACAGTCGTTTCAAAGGGATATCTATTTACTTAAAGAAATTAAAGCGAGTAAAGAAAAGTCAGATTTGTAGAATCCCAATTGTCTGATGAGGGAAGAAGTTTCGTCTCAAAACTTCTAGAGGAATGTGGACACCTACAGAACCCATGAAAAGTAGGACAGCTTCAGGCATTTCTGTTTGTGCTTACCTATAGTCATATATATGAAGCAAACTATGCAGCATTGGTAAAATCACTTTACGTATTTGTTTGAAAAAGTAAGTTTTCGTCAATCAGATTGGAAAGATAATCACACACATTCTGCAACACATTTATAATCCAATGACTCATTACAATCCTATTCAAGACAGGAATGCGTATAATGGTATAGAAGTAATGTTACTTCCTGGACACAATGGAATTACATGTGCAGGTTGTTAGTTTTGGTGAGACCAGGCCAATAGCATATCAGTCACATGTCGACATGATACCATAACAGACATTCAATCCAGAAGAGCCTCTATTAGCAGCAGTTTAGATTACATAAAATAACAAACAAACTGCAGAAGCCAATACAAATATACACTAGAATAAAAGTCTATACACTAGCAGGGTAATTCAAAGAATTTCGCACAAAAGTGGCGCATGCGGCTGGCGCACAGTGTCCCCGTGCGATACACTGCGCCAGCCGTGTGCGATAAAATCCATTTCATCGCACAGCGTATTCATGGATTTTAGCCCCCAAAACCAGCCGTGGCGCAGAGTGGCGCAGCGACCCTGCAGCAGCGCCAGTTACGCCCCCAAGAACGCCCTCGCGCAAGGAAAATCCATCAAAATCCCCAAATCATCACAAATGTCTGCGCTAACCCTGGACCAGTTTACAGGGCTGCCAAACAGCAAACGCCAAGCGGGGTCCGTGTACTACTGGGCTGCGCGGGAAGTTTCACACGCGATTGGCCCTGTGCGAGCGGGGTACGTGTATAACTGGGGAGCGCGGGAAGTTTCACACGCGACTTCAGCAGGGTACGTGTATTACTGGGGTGCGCAGGAAGTTTCACACGCGATTCCAGCAGGGTACGTGTATTACTGTGGTGCGCGGGAAGTTTTCCACGCGATTGGCCCTGTGCGAGCGGGGTACGTGTATTACTGGGGTGCGCGGGAAGTTTCACACGCGATTGTCCCTTGTGCGAGCGGGGTACGTGTATTACTGGGGTGCGCAGAAAGTTTCACACGCGATTGGCCCTGTGCGAGCGGGGCACGTGTATTACTGGTGTGCGCGTGAAGTTTCACACGCGATTGGCCCTTGTGCGAGTGGTGTACATGTATTACTGGGGTGTGCGGGAAGTTTCACATGCGATTGGCCCTGTGCGAGCGGGGCACGTGTATTACTGAGGTGCGCGGGAAGTCTCACACGCGATTGGCCCTGTGCGAGCGGGGTACGTGTATTACTGGGGTGCGCGGGAAGTTTCACATGCGAATCCAGCAGGGTACGTGTCTTTCAGGGGTGCGTGGGAAGTTCCACACGTGATTGTCCTGGGTACGTGTGTTCCAGGGGTGCGTGGGAAGTCTCACACGCAAATTCAGCAGGGTACGTGTATTTCAGGGGTGCGCGGGGAGTACTACATGTGATTCGGCCGTGTGGGTCCTCCCAGGTGTTCCCTCTACACCCTCCACGGCCCCTGCAGGCAGCCCACACCGCAGGGGACTACCCTGCATCCCTGCTCATGTCCCGCAGGCAGCCCATCCACCATGGGCATGCCCCCCAGCCAAACCACATGTCACCTTGCACTACTGATCAACAACGCATGTCTTCCAGCACCCCCACCCCCCAGTACTGTGGGGCACCTGCCAGCAGGCCCCCACTCATGTCCAACTCATGTCCCCCTGCACCCCCACCCCCCAGCAGTCAGGGGCACCATCCACCAGGCCCCACTCATGTCCAACACATGTCCCCCTGCACCCCCACCCCCCAGCATCCAGGGCACCCTCCACCAGGCCCCCACTCATGTCTCCAGCACCCCCACCCCCCAGCATCCAGGGGCACCCTCCACCAGGCCCACACTCATGTCTCCCAGCACCCCCACCCCCAGCAGTGCAGGGCACCCTCCACCATGCTCCCACACATGTCTCCCAGCACCCCGACCCCCCAGCATCCAGGGGCACGCTCCACCAGGCCCCCACTCATGTCCAGCTCATGTCTACCAGCACCCCCACCCCCCAGCAGTGCAGGGCACCCTCCACACATGTCCAACTCATGTCCCCCTGCACCTCCACCCCCTGGGCATCCATGGGTACCCTCCACCGGGCCCCCACTCATGTCTCCAGCACCCCCACCCTCCAGCATCCAGGGGCACTACCACCAGGCCCCCACTCATGTCTCCCAGCACCCCCACCACCCAGCAGTGCAGGGCACCCTCCACCATGCCCCCACACATGTCTCCCAGCACCGCCACCCCCCAGCATCCAGGGGCACCCCCCACCAGGCCCCCACTCATGTCTCCCACCCCCCAGCAGTGCAGGGCACCCTCCACCATGCCCCCACACATGTCTCCCAGCACCCCCACCTCCCAGCATCCAGGGGCACCCTCCACCAGACCCCCACTCATGTCCAACTCATGTCCCCCTGCACCCCCACCCCCCAGCATCCAGGGGCGTCCCCCACCAGGCCCCCACTCATGTCTCCCACCCCCCAGCAGTGCAGGGCACCCTCCACCATGCCCCCACACATGTCTCCCAGCACCCCCACCCCCCAGCATCCAGGGGCACCCTCCAACAGGCCCCCACTCATGTCAAACTCATGTCTCCCAGCACCCCCACCTCCCAGCATCCAGGGGCACCCTCCACCAGGCCCCCAATCTAACTCATGTGCCCCTGCACCCCCACCCCCCAGCATCCAGGGGCACCCCCCACCAGGCCCCCACTCATGTCTCCCACCCCCCAGCAGTGCAGGGCACCCTCCACCATGCCCCCACACATGTCTCCCAGCACCCCCCAGCATCCAGGGGCACCCTCCACCAGGCCCCCACTCATGTCAAACTCATGTCTCCCAGCACCCCCAGCCCCCAGCAGTGCAGGGCACCCTCCACCATGCCCCCACACATGTCTCCCAGCACCTCCAGCCCCCAGCATCCAGGGGCACCCTCCACCAGGCCCCCACTCATGTCCAACTCATGTCCCCCTGCACCCCCACCCCCCAGCATCCAGGGGCACCCCTCACCAGGCCCCCACTCATGTCTCCCACCCCCCCAGCAGTGCAGGGCACCCTCCACCATGCCCCCACACATGTCTCCCAGCACCCCCACCCCCCAGCATCCAGGGGCACCCTCCACCAGGCCCCCACTCATGTCAAACTCATGTCTCCCAGCACCCCCACACCCCAGCAGTGCAGGGCACCCTCCACCATGCCCCCACACATGCCTCCCAGCACCCCCACCCCCCAGCACTGTGGGGCACCTGCCAGCAGGCCCCCACTCATGTCCAACTCATGTTCCCCTGCACCCCCACCCCCCAGCATCCAGGGGCACCCCCCACCAGGCCCCCACTCATGTCTCCCACCCCCCAGCAGTGCAGGGCACCTTCCACCATGCCCCCACACATGTCTCCCAGCACCCCACCCCCCAGCAGTCAGGGGCACCATCCACCAGGCCCCACTCATGTCCAACACATGTCCCCCTGCACCCCCACCCCCCAGCATCCAGGGCACCCTCCACCAGGCCCCCACTCATGTCTCCAGCACCCCCACCCCCCAGCATCCAGGGGCACCCTCCACCAGGCCCACACACATGTCTCCCAGCACCGCCACCCCCCAGCAGTGCAGGGACACCCTCCACCATGCCCCCACACATGTCTCCCAGCACCCCCACCCCCCAGCAGTGCAGGGCACCCTCCACCATGCCCCCACTCATGTCTCCCAGCACCCCCACCCCCCAGCATCCAGGGGCACCCTCCACCAAGCCCCCACTCATGTCCCCCTTCACCCCCACCCCCCAGCAGTCAGGGGCACCCTCCACCAGGCCCCCACTCATGTCCAACTCATGTCCCTCTGCACCCCCAGCCCCCAGCATCCAGGGGCACCCTCCACCAGGCCCTGACTCATGTGCCCCAGCCAACACGTCATCACAATCTAGATCCCTGGCCCTTATGGGCTGCCTCCACATGCCAAACACCCACCCAAGTATTGCATCCACCCACTTAGAAATGGCAATTACATGATACAACCCCAATGGAAAGTATGTAAATGAACACATGTCTCTCACATACACACAATGGGTGTCAGTGACTGTCAAAACACATATCATGATATGCATGAAACCAATGAGATGATACTACACATTGAAGTTTGATGAAGAAAATGTATTAAAAGCAACATAAATGGAATAAAAAATAAACAAACAACAATGGGAATTAAAAACCAAAAGCAGCATGTCTGTAAAATAAATTAAAACCACAAATCATAATCCAATGGAAAGGTGTCCAAAGTCACAGTTCAAAAAAGTAAATCCAATGTAAAATTCAAACCGAAAACCATTGCTCCATGGGTAAATTCCAAATAAAAAAACAAAATTCCACACTCAACTATATACAGATAAACAATCCAGGGTCCATGATCCCAACAGAAGAAATGAAAACTACCTAATAATACTACCTAATAGAAAAACTATATACAAAAATGCGGTCCATTGTCCAAAAGGTCCAAAAAAAAATAAAAAGCAAAGGAAAGCTAACAACAACTACATAACTATTTACAAGGGCAGCAGGCTAGTCCGACGGCTCACTGGTTGTTGTCATGGGCCAGGGCATCATCGAACTCCTGTTCAATGGCTTGGAGGCGAGCATGTTCCCTGGCCCCGAGGTCTCGCAGGGATAATGCAGTGTCCAGCTCCAACTCCCTGCGAATACCCTCGAGGCACTCAGCCCGCCTCAGCGCCCTCCGCATGGAGTTTTCCGCCCTGACCATTGTGAGCCGTTCCTCCACTGCCCGCTGCCGCTCCGCACCTATCTGCTGGCCCAACCGCTCCCACACGGAAGACACACCCATTCCAGGGTTCTCCTGCCCTCCGGCCGATGCCTGCACCCCTGATGTTGATGGCCCAAGCCATGATGCCTCCCACGTCGAGCCTGCCGCTGCCTCCGACGCAACTGCCTGTGCCAGCACGACGGCATCCAGGCTGATGGAATCCACTGACGCTGTCGTGCACGTGCCCTGCACGATGATGCCGTCACATCCTCCATCTGCTGGGGTCCAGTTGCTGGTGTGTCCACCCCTGCTGGACCTCCGACTCCCGACTGTGGCAGGGATGGGATCCCCACCGAGTTGGCTGCGTTGGTCGGGGCAGGTCCACAGGGGGCCCTGGTGGCATCTGGGCCGGAAGACGGCATGGAGAACGACTGGCGCATAGCCTCCACAGAGGAGGAGAGGGTCGCCAGAGTGCCCGACACATGTATGAAACCCCCCGACCATGGCCACTCCCAACTGGGCCACATTGGCATGGTGCTCTTCGTGATGACGTGCGTGCTCCCCCCGGGAAGCACGCACCTCATCACGAATGACACCCATGCGCAACGCGACACCAATCAGGACCTTCTCCATACGGCCAGGGGTCCCCTCGTCCGCAGGTGGAGGGGAGTCAGATGACATGGACATCCCCCCTACCTGCGGACAGGCCTGGGACGGGGCATCCCTGCTGGTGCATGGTGGTGCAGTCACAGTGTCAGGGACAGTGACATGCACAGGCACCTCCACGTTGACCTGTGCTGCCTCCTGCCCCTGGCCCTGGACTGCACCACTTGCACCAGCAGGGATGCCCCCACCAGTCCCCATGTGCGGCTCAGTAGCGGCCTCCTCCGCCTCTGTGGAAACCACCAACCTGGATGGCTCCACCCCGTCTTCCGCCGTTGCAAGCCCCTGTGGGGGCTCACCCACCCCTTCCGCTGCAGCCGTGGGGGCATCCCTGCCGCTTTGCTCCACAGCGCCGTCTCCGCCCTCTTCTTCACTTTGCGCTGTGTAGAGGGAGATATAGAACACAAGCTTCAGGGTACTGTACAATGGTCCCCTAGACAGGAAGCAATAGCAGATGAGTGGCACTGTCAAAGATCCCTTCCATCAAGTCCCTCCACAACACATGGGTCAGTGCAGGCAAAACACATGCAGTAACAGGCATGGCGCATGCTATGGACATTAGCAAACATGTCCAAGGGACTCTTGAAACATACAATGTTGTTTATGAACTCACATGCATCATGCGTCATGCCTATCACATGCGCACAGTTCACCGTACTTTCATCCATCTGGACTCGTACACCCCAGACACAGTGGATGCAAGGATAACTAGGCTGCATCAGTGATTCTGAACATTGTCACAGACATGTGTCATGCATGCATGGCATTCACAAGTCACAGACACGCAGGTCAGACATACAGACATGGACACCATACATGCACATGGCATAAGCACCCATCCCTCATCCCCACCCATGTCTAGGAACAGAGACTGGCATGCTCTCATGTGTCCATTCCGCATAGGGCTCCCCATGTTGCATTTAAACACATACACCAACCGTGTGCTTCACACATTACTGTTCTCAAATGCATGACCATGATGTCCCTGCACACACACACGCGTACATGGCCTATGTCACACATACAGGCAAGTATCAGACAACCAGCACACTGCAACATGCCCTGTCTCACACAGCAATGCTTGGCCACTTACCGCTCGACTCCAGACGGGTCTGCCTCTCAAGGACCTGGACGTGGAGTGCTGGGGATATGCGTTCCAGGACCCTCATCTGATCTTCCGACAAGTGGCCCCGGCGCCCCTTAGCATCCGCTGCCTTCAAGAGGCACCCGGCCTTGTTGAGGGTCCTGGACCTGAAGTCCTCCCAGCGCTTCTTGACATGATGGAATAGTCGGACTGCCACCCCCTCCGCGTTGATGGCAGTCACGATGTCCGTCCAGATCCGAGTCCGTCCTTCCTTGTCGGCGAGTGATGATCCGAAGAGGGCATCGTAATGCCCCAGGACAAGCTCCACCAGGACACCAACTTCCTTCTGACTGAAGCTGGTGCCCCTCTGGCTAGGGGTCGCCAGTGGTCTCGGATGGTGTTTGCCCCGACATGGCGACCCACGAGGCAGGCGTGGGTGGGCAACTGGGTCCTGGGGCTGGGCTGTGGAGCGATGGTATCCCAGTCGGGAGTCTTCGGTTCTAGCAGGGGTGGACACAGCAACTGGACCCCTGCAGATGGCTGATGTGCAGGCACCAAATGGCAGTGCACGGTGGCAGCAGGCAGGCAGGCAGGCAGGCAGGCAGCTGGTGGCCCTCTGCCTCTCTGGCTGGGGGTTGCCAGTGGTGTCAGATGTTGCAGTGGCCGACATGACAACCCCAGAGGCAGGAGTGGGTGGGCAACTGGGTCCTGGGGCTGGTCTGTGGAGCGATGGAATCCCAGTCGGGAGTCTTTGGTTCCAGCAGGGGTGGTCACAGCAACAGCACCCCTGGCTGATGTACAGGCAGCAAATGGCAGGGCACGTGGGCAGTAGGCAATCAGGCAGCAGCAGATGGCAGGTGGGAGCGTGCTCGGGGCTCTGGGGGGCAGTAATCCAGCCTTTTGGGCAGGAGCGTGGTCTTCCGTGTGCTTATGTGTGGCCAGCTTGATACGGAGTGATTTGGCACGTGAAAATTCTGCACGTCAGCGTGTAATTCGAGGAAAGGCCCTTATCGCATAAGCGCGTCAGCAGGCATAAGCGATTCCATTGGACCAAAGGCCCTTAACGCGTAAGCGCGTCTGTGACGTATCGCCCACGGGCGTTGCCCTGGCAGGGCTTGAAGATCCCACGTGGATTTCCATTGCTCAGTACGTGTCTTTCGTGAGAGTGCGGTGCGTGTGTTATGCAGGCGTTGGGGTTCATACGCCATTACTTCACAGCGGGTGGGTGTTGGCTACGCGTTCTTCTACACGCAAGGCAGACGGTGAGTGGTACTCTGCTCCCCCAGGCCCGATCGCGTGTTAAACAACCTGCAAGCCCCTGAAATACACGTACCACGCTCCCCTATGCTCGATCGCGTGTTGAACAACCCGCGAGCCCCTGAAATACACATACCACGCTCCCCCATGCCCGATCGCATGTTAAACTTCCCACGCACCCACGAAATACACGCACACGCTATTATTCACACAGCGGGTGTCCGTGTTTGTCGCGTACCCCTTTGCACATCATTTAGGGGTGCGTGGGAAGTTTCACACGCAAATTCAGCAGGGTACGTGTCTTTCAGGGGTGCGCAGGAAGTTCCACACGCGATTGTCCTGGGTACGTGTATTACAGGGGTGCGCGGGAAGTACCACACGCGAATTCAGCAGGGTACATGTATTTCAGGGGTGCGCGGGAAGTTTCACACGCGAATTCAGCAGGGTACGTGTCTTTCAGGGGTGCGTGGGAAGTTTCACACGCAAATTCAGCAGGGTACGTGTATTTCAGGGGTGCGCGTAAAGTTTCACACGTGAATTCAGCAGGGTACGTGTCTTTCAGGGGTGCGCGGGAAGTTTCACACGCAAATTCAGCAGGGTACGTGTATTTCAGGGCTGCGCGGGGAGTACTACATGTGATTTGGCCATGTGGGTCCTCCCAGGTGTTCCCTCTACACCCTCCACGGCCCCTGCAGGCAGCCCACACCACAGGGGACTACCCTGCACCCCTGCTCATGTCCCGCAGGCAGCCCATCCACCATGGGCATGCCCCCCAGCCAAGCCACATGTCACCCTGCACTACTGATCAACAACGCATGTCTCCCAGCACCCCCACACCTCATCACTGTGGGACACCTGCCAGCAGGCCCCCACTCATGTCCCCCTGCACCACCCCCCAGCATCCAGGGGCACCCTCCACCATGCCCCCACTCATGTCTCCCAGCACCCCCACCCCCAGCAGTGCAGGGCACCTGCCTGCAGGCCCCCACTCATGTCTCCCAGCACTCCCACCCGCCAGCACTGTGGGGCAGCCTCCACCAGGCCCCCATACATGTCCCCCCAACACCTCATGACAATCCATAATCATGGACCCCATGCCCACTCAATACACTGCCTACGCCACCCCAGTCCGAACACACCACCAGGTATGACATCCACCCGACAAAGAAATCACCAGCACATGAAGCATCCCAAATGGCTAGTCTGCACATCAACACATATCCGTCAAACCCACACAATGACAGCATGTGAATGATAGAAAACACATTGTGACATGCATGAAACCAAAGAGAGAATACCACACATTGAAGTACAAAATTATAATGTATTAAACAGAAAAGCAAGGCAATGAAATGAACCACCACACGCACAGCTTACAATCATGATGCATGTACACTTACCGCTCGACTCCAGACGGGTTTGCCTCTTAAGGACCTGGACGTGGAGCGCTGGGGATATGCGTTCCAGGACCCTAATCTGATCGTCCGACAAGTGGCCCCGGCGCCCCTTAGCATCCGCTGCCTTCAAGAGGCGCCGGGCCTTGTTGAGGGTCCTGGACCTGAAGTCCTCCCAGCGCTTCTTGACATGATGGAATAGTTGGACTGCCACCCCCTCCGCGTTGATGGCAGTCACGATGTCCGTCCAGATCCGAGTCCGTCCTTCCTTGTCGGCGCGCAAACTTCCGAAGAGGGCATCATACTGCCCCAGGACTTGCTCCACCAGGACACCAACTTCGGTGGCAGTGAAGCTGGTGGCCCTCTGCCTCTGTGGCTGGGAGTTGCCAGTGGTGTCAGATGTTGCAGTGCCTGACATGACAACCCCAGAGGTAGGAGTGGGTGGGCAACTGGGTCCTGGGGCAGGTCTGTGGAGCGATGGAATCCCAGTCGGGAGTCTTCAGTTCCAGCAGGGGTGGTCACAGCAACAGCACCCCTGGCTGATGTGCAGGCAGCAAATGGCAGGGCACGTTGGCAGTAGGCAATCAGGCAGCAGCAGATGGCAGGTGGGAGCGTGCTCGGGGCTCTGGGGGGCAGTAATTCGGCCTTCTGGGCAGGAGCGTGGTCTTCCCTGTGCTTACGCGTGGCCAGCTTGATACGGAGTGATTTGGCACGTGAAAATCAAGCACGTCTGCGTGTAATTCGAGGAAAGGGCCTTAGCGCGTAAGCGCGTCAGCACACATACGCGAATTCATTGGCCCAAAGGCCCCCAGCGTGTAGGCACATCTATGACGTTACGCGCACGTGCGTTTTCCATGGCACGTAGAAAAAATAAGCACGTCAGAGTGTCATAGCGTGCAATTGGTGGAAAGGGACTCAGTGCGTATGCGCATCTGAGACGTGCGTGCGCGGGCGTTTCCCTATGACTGCACGTCACAGTGTCAGCTCGTGTAAGTGGAGGATAGGGCCTTAGCACGTACATGCGGAAGTGACGCTGGATGTGTGGGCATGTTTAAAAGGTACGTGTAGAACGCCATTTCCTTGTACGTGCTTTTCGTGGAGAGCGAGTGGGTGAAATCTGTACTTCTTGTCAGTTCACACGCAATTTACTTCACGGCGTTCCAAGTTCGTACTCCCTGTTACCTCTGACAGCTTTTTCTCTTTTTGTCTTTTTCCTGGGCCTGTTTCCTCAAACAGCGTTCACTTCTCCTGTTGTCCTGTCTCCTCAGACAGCGTAAAATTCTTCTTTTGGTGGGGGTGTTGCCAATGCGCACATGAGCGTATTTTTCACGCGATTTTTCCTGGCAGACGGTGAGTCGCGCACGTATTTAACATCTGTGCTTGCCCCGTGTGTTGCCTACCCCTTCAGAGGTCAGTCTAGACTGCGTGTGACACAAATACGTTAATTTTTGTGTTTCTGGGTGCCACAGCGTAGTGCAGGTTTATTTTTCCACGCACGTGGTCTCGGAGGGGTTGCGTGCATATTATCTCCCTTTTTTGGGGTGCCTGTGCGTTGCGTGACGCATCATCTTCCCCCAGGGGTCACATACAGCCTTGCTAGAGCACTAGGGTGCAAATTCCATCTAGTACCCTACCCCTTTGACCCCCAATTGCCCAGGTCAATAGTTTACTGCAACTCCCATACGCACAGCAACATCAGTGCCATGGTTGGGAGGCGAGCACGCGGTAAGGGTGGCAAAGGTGGCTGAGCCACAAGAGGTGGCCATGGTGGATACGGTAGGGGACGTGGCCAGGACTTGCAGGGTGCCTCTAGCCCCCCATTTGTGGGTGACCAGTCAGGGACACCCATGCCCCCCCCCTGGTTGAGGGTAAAGTGGCTGACACCATCCCTTCTCAGCCCTTGTTGGACCAGCCCATTGTGGCACCAGACCTGGCACAGGGTGACTCCATGGCTGACTTCCAGGTCAGCAGGTCTAGGCCATGTGTGGCGGTGCACATTGGTGTCACCAGGCCGCGTGATCAGGGGCAGCTATGTCATCTGCTGCCCCAAGTAGGCAGGGTGGGGAGGCTGCAGGGGCAGCTGCGGCTCCATCCACCCCAGCTCTAAGTCTCCCAGCCAGGACAGTGTCAGTCCCAGTCCATCCTGCTGACATTCCCCCTGACTACATCACACTTCAGCTAATGCTTGCACCAAGTCCCATGGTGAGTGTTCATTCCAACACTCCTAGTCCACAGTCCACCGGGGCTCCTGCCCCTAGTGTCCAGAGTGGCGTAGGACACTCAGGATCCCCACCACCTTCCAAGCGGAAGAGGAAGAGTGCTCGTCCAGTACAGGCTGATGCCCCAGACACGGCTACACAGTCCGGCCCACCAAGGATGCCTAGCTTCAATCAGGCCGAACTTGATGCACTTGTTGAGTATGTGTCCGCACATGACAGCGAAATGGTGATTACTGCAGGATGCAAGACCACACCTGCACAACGTCAGGCACACTGGCAGACCATTGCGGACCTCATATGTGCCCTTTAATTCGTGAGGTGCACAGCTGATGATTGCTACAAGCGCTGGAATGACCTGAGGTGCAGGGCAAAGAAAAGCTGGCCTCAAGTCATGCCGCAACTCTAGTGACTGGAGGTGGGTCTCCAGCAGAGGACATAGAACTCACTCCACATGAGTATATTGCTGGGACCTACGTCACGGAGGAACAGATCCAAGGTGTGGGAGACCTGCCAGATTACGAGGCATTGTCCGGTGAGTGCACATGCATGTGTGTGTCATCCATGTGCATGGTGTGTGTGTGAGGGCTTCTGATTGAGTGCCAGGTGAGGGTGTGTGTGCCTGAGTGGTTTGGGTCACCCATGTGCTTCATCCAATACATTCTGCGCACCAGGATTTGGGTATTGCAGTATCCCTTCTGGCAACAGTAGACATTCAGCCCAACCTCACGCCAGTTGCCCTTGAAGTGTCATCTTACCACAACATAGTTGCGTATTATTCTGTGTTCATTCAGGCTGATTGTCTGCATTCCACCACTTTCACTAGGCATTTCTCAGTCCTATTGTCACATGTGTGACATGGCTATGGTACATGCCATCTGTGTGATGGCATGTGTCATGTATGTGTATTGGACATGCCAATCACAGGCCAATGTGTGATGGCACTGCTAGCCAGCATGCAGCAAATGTGTTGGTCTTCCATCTTGGTGTCATCAGTGTGTGCTATTTGCCTCCCCTTCATACGCAGTGACGGTGCATGCATGAGAGGGTTATAGTCATGTGGGACATGTGCCAATGAAGTACTGTCTCTGTTGCTTCTCAGCCCTAATTGTGTGCCATGGTGCTAATGCCTGTTCCCATTTCTTTTCTTTCATGTCTTTGCCGGGGATGACACACTTGATACTGCTGGGGTTGTGGAGATGGTGCAGACTCAGGAGGGGTCTCAGGCCTGGGCTGGGGGGTGGGAGGGTGGGAGACATGTGTGGGGCCCTGGTGGAGGGTGTCCTGCACTGCAGGGGGGTGGGGGTGCTGGGGGACATGAGTGGGGGCCTGGTGGAGGGTGCCCCTGGATGCTGGGGGGTGTGGGTGCTGGGAGACAGGAGTGGGGGCCTGGTGGAGGGTGCCCTACAGTGCTGGGGGGTGGGGGTGCAGGGAGACAGGAGTGGGGGCCTGGTGGAGGGTGCCCCTGACTGCTGGTGGGTGGGGGTGCAGGGAGACAGGAGTGGGGGCCTGGTGGAGGGTGCCCTACAGTGCTGGGGGTGAGGGTGCAGGGGGACATGAGGTGGGCATGTGTGGGGGCCTGGTGGAGGGTGCCCCTGACTGCTGGTGGGTGGGGGTTCAGGGGGACAGGAGTGGGGGCCTGGTGGGGGGTGCCCTGCACTGCTGGGGGGTGGGGGTGTTGGGAGACATGCGTTGGTGGGCAGTAGTGCAAGGTGACATGTGGGTTGGCTGGGGGGCATGGCCATGGTGGATGGGCAGCCTGCGGGACATGTGCAGGGGTGCAGGGTAGTCCCCTGTGGTGTGGGCTGCCTGCAGGGGCCGTGGAGGGTGTAGAGGGAACATCTGGGAGGACCCACACAGCCAATTCATGTGTGGGACTCCCCGGCACCCCCGAAATACACGTAGGCTGCTGGATTCGCGTGTGGAATTTCCTGCGCACCCGGAGTACACGTACCCTGCTGAAATTGCGTGTGGAACTTCACGTGCACACCGAAATACACATACCCTGCAAATTCGTGTGTGAAACTTCCCGCGCACCCCGGAATACACGTGACCAGGCCAATCGCGTCAGGAACTTCCCGCGAACCCCGTAATACACGCACACGATATTTTTCACACAGCGGGTGTCCGTGTTTGTCGGTACCCCTTTGCACCTCATTTGTCCAAGAGGGCCACAGTCTGGATCATTCATCATAGCTGTATATGGGTGCTTTTTGTTAGCGCACATTTTGGCGCACATTTATTTCAGGCGCAGGGACGCTACCGCCTGCTTTCTTGTGGTGTACTTGTTTGGCCCTGTGCGCGTCTTTGACCGTGCTCTGGTTTACCCTATTCGATTCCATGAATATGAGTTGTAGGCGAGCGAGTGGGCGTTCTGCGCACTTCCCTCCTGTACTTCCCCCGTGACGCCCATATTTTCACGTGTTGTTCCCCATTCCGAGTGTTACGCCCCGTGTTCTGCCTACTTTTGTAATGTGCGCCGCGCTATGTGCGATTTCGCAGCGGCCGTGGCGCACGCCGTTGGATGACCTGTGCGCCGGCGTGCGCCGCGCACTTTTTCAGCGCACATCCAATATTTTTCTCGCACACAGACTTCCATGAATCGATGTGCTCTCGTTTCCCTGCGATTTTCGCAGTTGCACTGCGATTTTCGCACTTTTACTTCGAATCGCACGTTTTGGCACCTCTGCAGTATCTGATCAGCTTTGGTAGAGAGGTAGAAACACCAGAAAGGTAAATTCATTGGTATGGGTCATGGACAATAGGTCACACAGGACATATTCTGGGCACGTTACCGCCAATGCGCGAGCAGAATTTTACACCAGACATC
Organism: Ambystoma mexicanum; assembly: GCF_040938575.1. Lineage (NCBI taxonomy): Eukaryota > Metazoa > Chordata > Amphibia > Caudata > Ambystomatidae > Ambystoma > Ambystoma mexicanum. The sequence continues at coordinate 891,616,294 of NC_090941.1, forward strand.
AGACTGTATGACCTATGATAGCAGCTTTGACATGCTTCACTGCATACATTGATAAGGATACAAAAGCCAGCTGAGAAGCAAGCTGTCCTAACCCTAAAAGATTCCCTAACACATATACAGACAGTCTAAAAGATAATTCTGTAATAGTCGCAATTCACAAAATGATTGGAGACTCTATCCAAAGGGTTCTTCCAAAAGTAGAGCAAATTCCAATCTGCTGCTCATGCAGGGATATCCACAGCCGACTTTGGGATGTTAGCAGCAGCTCATAATTCGTTAGGCAGATATTTTATGGCCAGAGCTGAGAAATAATCTACAAATATATATTGCTAATTTATCAACCTCGCCGATCACAGTGGATCATTCAATGCAGCCATAACAAACTCCTACAGTATCAGTTGAAAATATGTACATGCATCACATAGATCACTCCAGAGCAGTTAACAAACAATTATTAGTTATAGTGACCCATTTACAAGAATCACACGTATCATTCACCACCAGAGTACAGCTGATTGTAAGGCGTTCAGAAATGTTATGTGTTCCCTAGTATGTATGACGGCACCAAACTCACTCCAAGCTGACACTGGGCCAGATGTCCTCTTCTGCTGGGGATATCACTTGCAAACTCCAAACCCATTTGGCTGCAGTCTAAGTGGATTTTTGAGAGAGTGAATGTGATAATTAAACATGTGATGACTTAATGAATATTTTCCTCTTGGGGTAACTGGATAGACAACTTGTCTTTAGTAATGAGAACTACAAATAATTTTTCACAACCATCCCAATGTGGCTTTAATACACCTTATGAAATGCTACATAGCATGCCAATGTATTCATCTAATTTATACAATCCTTCTTGTTCCCTTACCAGGCCAGATCCACGGAGTGCCACCAAACTACAAAGAGTCCCTAGAAAAGGAGATCCTGCCTGAAGAGAGTATAATAAAGGAGATTACCTGGATTTTGGAGACACGCCTGAAGCAGAAACATGTGTCCCTCAGTACAGTGAATCAGTACAGGTTCTAAAACATGTGGGTACAAAACAGCATTCCTACGAACTCTGCCCCCAAAAAAGGAACTTGCCAGGTTTCAGTGTATCTCCCGAAAACGAGCTCCAAATGGTTACTACTGTTCATCAAAGGGAGAAGACTCTTCCTCCAGAACAAACCCCGCACAGCCAAAAAAGGTAATATAAATGAGGGAGGAAAAAAAAGAAGAAGCATTAAAATTTAGAGGTATCAGACATAGAACAATACACCTTTCCCGAACTAGACAAACGCACATGATGTTCACATACCATGATAAGCCAGTTCTGGAATAGAGGATGGGAGATTAATTGTAGGACTAGGCTCTGTTTTACTTTTTGCTGTACATACGCCTCATTACTTTGTACATTTCCTTGACCACTGCAACGTTTTTTACTACAGCAGCAACACATGAATGAGGTATACTCAATTTTACATCAGCCTTCCCACATACTTACATGTAAGGATTGTTCAAGAAACGTTAACCTGAAACTATAAGCATTCACCTACTTCCTATGGTTATTTATGGACATGACAGTGCCTAACATATAGTGGGCCCAGTATGCAACTCCAGGTACATATAATATCACTGAAAGATGAGTCAAGAATGTTTTCCCTGACAGCCCCCTTTTCAGAAGCATATATGTATATATTGAAGGCTTGATTTAAGATATTTACCCAAGGGGCTTTGTTAAATCCTCAATGTGACACGCATGCGCGAGATAGAGACACTCATTCCGAGCGCGATACCGCTTCATCCGGAGGGCTCCCACTACGAGATACAGCTCGCTTCTTCAAAGGAATCAAGCTGCCTCCTCCATGCTGCTCAGAAAACTCAATCATCTTCTACGCAGCTAAACCAAAACCCTCAACCCTGGATTACCAGCGCCACACGTTTGGGCCTTAACTTAGTATACTTAAGATCCTAGCAACCACAGGATCTCAACATTAACTCGTCAGTACTTCAGACAGCGGTTCACCAAAACCCTTTCTCAATTCCAAGACGACACTTTAAGAAACAAAGGTACACCTTATTACCTTCCCATCAACAGCGTCCTGACGACAGTTCGGTCCCTTCAGACAACTTGCCTCCATCACGCATTTCTGTTGGTTTACTATGCACTGAACCAGAAACACCTATTGTTTTGTGTCGACAATGAACGCGTGCTAATAATTCTGCTTTTATCCTTATGCCGCACAACTTTTTCTGCTACTAACCCACACTAAATGAATAATTATTTATATGTATGTGTTTGATTTTTTTCTTATCGAGACCTTCCGGTTCCTTGTCTTTTTAGATTTTCCTCCAGTGACTAATTAAAATACACTCTGGAGGATTCACTCCCTCTTTTTTTGTGATCTCTCCTTGGCTAATATTTGTTTACACTAGCCTATGCTGCCTTTTGCACGTACCTACAGTGCGTCCAAGAATAGCGGTAGCCTTTGACTCTATTTTTTCCTTTTGCTAATAAAAGAAATCATGACATGACTGAACATGGTTGCTTTGTTAGATATGTTGCTACATTGGTGCTGGGTTATGTTTTATAAACATAACCCAGCACAGTGGTTAAACAAAACACATTTGGAAGATTGTGCAGAACCAATATTCAGACCCATGTTCTAAATGTAAAGCACAGTTGCCCTGTATAACACAGGGATCCCATCAATCTATCTTCGTCCTGAATTCCCCTAAGGAATCATTATCGGCTCCACCCCCCCAGCACTAAACCAGTTTTAAAAGACATATAACTTTACTTCACCCCCAAAGGATGATAGCTACAATTGATCAGCAAACAGTATTTGAGGTAATGGTGTGTGTAACTCCGCAGATAATCCCTAGTAATAACCAGGCCCTTTAAATTCCAGATGGTGTTGTGATTATTGGCAGGTACTGGGAGATGACACTTGAGACCAAGCACGTAGGTTTCCACATTTTAGACATTTTTAAATTATACCCAATTTCAGACAAGCTGTCACAATAAAGTGAAATTTCATTTATCAAGATTGGGAAGCCCGAAAAATAAATGTTCAGTAAAGGAAAGATAGAGAAGGAGCTGTCTTTAATTGTAGCAGGCCTGTAACCAATGTTCCAGGCAGCCATACATCATGGACTATATAGTCCAATGGATGTTACAAAAGACTTTGTGGTACTAGGGTAGATACTAATGAAGCCTGGGCAGAACTCATCATATTTCACACAATATTGCAATCTCTATTAGCAATCTACACAGTTATTCACTAAGCAAGCAACATTGAGTTCCAGCATCCATGATAAAGACATATGGGATATATCCAGTAATTGGACCGGAATCACAGATATTGGCTACACGAGTAGGAAAGCCCAGAGAAAACGTTGCAGGGAACAGATTATTATCTGCAAACCACAACAGCGGGGTGCTGGAAATCTTCAACAGGTGACCGACTTTCTAGAACCTCAGGTACAAGCTATTCCAGATTGGAAATCACTGATATTTCCCTTTCATATGAGTGAAGTGAATTTGTCTACATAAGCAAGAAGGCAAGTCCTGTCAGAAACTAAATACAAGCTATTGAGTGTAAACATTTTTATTCATTTTTGGGCTGGGTTACAAATGTGAAATTTTGGACAATACAGGGGAGATTGGACATCATGTGCTTACTAAACCCACCTTGCTTTTCCAAGCACTTAAATGCTGTTGGCCCATAGCTCAGCCTTCTCCTGGGTCTGCTGGGCCTAGAGACCCAAGCTACCCCTCACTGAAGGCACCCAACGAGGCCAAACATGTCCGGCGATGCTTGTGGTCTTGCACAGAAGGGATGTGGCCTAGCAGTCCGGGCTGGACTGCCCCTTTTGTAGTGGAACCAAGCATTATTTGCATATGGTCTTTCCCCTTTCTGTAATGGCATGGCAGGCTGTAATCCGATGGCCTTGATTGTTGCCCAGAGCTGTGCCAGGGGTTATCATTGATTTAAAACCTTCCAGCCATCACCTTTTGGTTTTTGCTTAAGTCACCCCGAGTGGGACGGGTAATCCCATGACTGGGTCCTGAATCTGCTGGGCCTAGAGACCAAAGCTACTCCTCACTGATGGCACCCAATTACACTCAAACATGTATGAGGATGCTTGTGGTCTCGTGCAGAAGGTAGGCGCCCTAGCAGTGTGGGATGGACTGCCCCTTTTGGGGAGGGACCAAGCATGATTTGCATATGTTCTTTCCCCTTTTGTATTCTGTTGGCCAGCTGAAAAACAATGGTCTAGAGGGTTGCCCAGAGTTGTGCCAGTGGTTATGATTGATTCAAAACCTTCCAGCCATCACCTTTTGATTGTTTGCCTAACTCAGGTGAAGGGCACTGATTAAAGCCCCCGCATGAAGTACACCACACACATGCCTGTGCAACATATTAAGGTTAAAAACATGTTTTATAATCAAGTGTTAAAATATTATAAAACGCAGTTTTGGATGCTAAAAATCATTCTAGGCTCTGGGAAAATCGAAACAGCTGCCAACTATTTTTATCCTGATCCATACAGTTATCAATCTATTAGTATGTTTTCCTGACAGAGCTCCAACAGCTGCTCTATGTAATGCACTCAGTGTGTTTTTCATTGAGCAATGTAAAATGAAAATCTTAGCCTGGCCATGACTTTTAAGCGACTGGGTTACGTTTCTATCTCTCATGTACTATCCTGTTCTCTCACCCCTACATCAAATGGGTTTCCATTGTCTTCAGTACCTACTTTATCATGGGGTGTTTTACAAGACAGCTGTAAACTATCAATTTTGATGCAGATCCTGTTCCCAGGTGGCTGCTGCGGCTACATTATGCCTTATTTACTAGGTGCATTGTGATCAACACTAGCTTTTCAATAGGCTTGGTGCGCTCCATTCAGAAATTGGGGTTATATGCACTTTTCTAAATAAACCTTACTTAACGCTGCAAACACCAGATCATCTTAGACTTATCACTGATATATCCTTGGTCTATGGAGAAAGTATCAGTGACCCAACTATAATATTATTTGCACCAATACCTTGTTTTCTTGCCCATTCAACCTGGCTTTCATGCAGCTCATGGAACAGAGACACCCTTCTGGATTCTGAGATGACACTCTGATGGTGACTGATTGAGGCAGTGCAGTTCTACTGTTCATGCTCGACCTGTCCAGTGCATTTAGCACAGTGAACTACTCTGCCCTTCCTGAAACCTTAGTCTCCACCATTCTTCCCTCGAATGCCACATATGACTGGTTCAAACCCTCTCCAATAGGTAGGTTATCTTATGTGATGTTGATTCATACTACACACCACTACCACCCACGGGCAGTCTCCAGATAGGTCTTGGAGATTGCAAGTGGGTTGCTTCTCCTTGTTCAGAGATCTCCTGCAGGGTGCCTCGGGGGACTCTGCTGTACAAGTGCTTTTTCTACATGTTCCTTATAATATTCAAAATGTGCATCAGTTACAATACAATCATATGCTGATGACATTCCGTAATAGTGTAAGGTGTCTGAGAGATAATAGGATTTTCCGCCACCTTTGGACGGACTAAAAACCATTCAAAGATGGTCTAGAAAGCATCATTTGCAATTGAACGGGCCTAAAACCAAAGTCATTGTTCTTAGTGTTGAATAGGGGAAACATCTCCAGAATAATTTGGTGACTCCTTTGTTTGGTCACTCAGTGCATTCAGGCCCTAAGGTAAAATCACTGAGAGACAGTTTTGATTCATGTATGTCGCTTAAACCACAGATTATCTCAGTGGTTAGAAATAGTTTCTTTCAGTTAAAGCTATTGAAGGAGCTATCACTGTTGTGTGGACATTATCAGGCCATTGTGGTAAGAGCTTTTGTAAACTCATGATCAAACTATGCCAACTCTTTCTACAATGGCCTCTCTCCCTGTTCCACTGATCAACAGAGGGGCCAGAGCATGGCTGCCAGATGTATTCATAGTCTCCATAAGAGCGGACACATCCGGCTTGACTGTCACTGGATTGACTTAAAGGTGCTGACAAAATTAAATATAAATGGACCTGTCTTGCCATTGAATCTCTCCATAACATTGCCCCATAGCCTTAAGGCAACCGTTTAGCCAGTTCACAGCTGATAGCCCATTCAGAGGCTCCTCAGAGTGTGCCCTTCATTCTTCAAAATGCTAACTTTCTTCCACAGGATACTTTGTGGTCCAGGCAGTCAAGACATGGAACAGTCTACCCACCCTGATCCAAAACCTGGTTCATTTACCTCTGTCAGGAAACAGGCTAAAATCGTTCATTTCCGCTAGTTGCCTTATGCCCAGCACCCGGGGAACGTGTATATTTTGGTAGGCTATAGAAATGATTTTAGTCAATCAATCATTCACTCAATCAATCACTCAATCAATGAAACATACACCCTTAAATACTTTGTTGGGGCACTTCAAGTGAAGTGTCAAGACATTAAAAGAATACAGCTCTGTAAACTGTCATTGTATTCTACAGTCAGCACCATGAGTGTTGTGCTAGTTATTCCTAAATTGTTCAATGTATTGATACATGCTGGGAGGTGTCTGAGTCAATGGACAGCATTATCACTGCCACTGATCTCACCATACGCTGCAGAATCATTCTCCAGCCACCAGTACATGCTTAACCAGTACAAGTGCAACAGCCTCAAGTCAAGCTCAGGAATCTCCAGTTCCAGCATCTGTCGCTGAGGTTGGCACACCTAAAAACCTCAGCCTAGCCATCACCTGCACATCTGAGCCATTGAAAGAATCAGCAGACTTTGTGAGGTACTGGCCTAAATCCCTCCTTGAAAGCACTCCTACTTCATCTGATTGTGTTAGAACAATCATCAGAAGCTCTACCATTCTAGGAAACATTTAAATTCTGGGAAAAGCCACAGATTGGGCAACAAAGGCATTCTCTATATCTTATCAAGACTATGCAGTGTCATTTACCTGTGTTTACATGATTGCATCCACATTGATGAACAAAATGTAAACTTGAAACAAAGAGGCAACTCTGCTAAAAGGTTTTCTTTGATATCTTCAGAGACTTTGAATCATTACATTCTGCTGAACTCACAACTGCATGATACAGTGAGAACAGACTGAACATTCGTTAACTCAACTCCGTTTGGCAGAACGTGCAACTGGTTATTCTACCGCAGCGACTGCAGTGGTACCAGGGCTATGCATCCTTTGCACCTCCATCAGATCCAAAGTTCAATTTTGCACCTCCCACTGAACACAACACAACGGGTGCCTGACACTGATCACTGGTCATGGGACTGCTCTGCTGCAAAGAAGACCTCAGTTCACAAGGCATGGAACAAGGTAGCAATCTCATCATGGAATCAGTTCTTCGTCATGCTCACTCGAGGGAATACTAGTTGATGTACAATAACTGCCTTTTTCATCAGCTAGATCCTAATAACAGCATGTTGTTTTCAAAGTAGAATATGCCTGTAAGTGCGCCTGACCTTTTACCTAGAAATTGTCCATTTGTTATGAGCAATGCCCCTTGACTGTTTTGGCTGTTACAGAATATTGAGAAATGACAATCAACTGGTTAATCTAGACAAGAGGTGACTGCAGAAGCCTCGTTTTGAGTTTTCCTCGCAACCGAGTTGAAACCAGATACTTTGTTTATTTTTCTGTCTATGGATTATGAACTAGAGTCCATAATGCATGGGTCCCAAACTAAAAGCATGTCAGCATTTATTTCCTGTGTACCTGATGAAATGCCCCCAGTACACTGCTGTTGGTTTGTGTCGGAAGCAGCTGTTACGATCGTCATGCTCGGAGGAAACCATGCGGCTTGACACGCTCTCTAGGTCCCTTCCTCTGGTGAGTCCTCACGGCTCGCTGCTCACATAACGCAATAAACGGTTCATGGCGTGCAGCTCACATTGCCTAACTTGGAGTTCCCAGTTGCTCCGGGAGAGTGGGAGAGAGGAAGGGAAGGTGTTGGAGTTGTTAAGGCCACAGCGCTGACTAGCAGGGAACTGGCCCGGGTAGTTGCGAGAGCTGTGAGAGGTCTGAGGGCTGAGAGGAAGTACCACGGCATAGCTGGAGGTCCGTGGTTGGTGCCTCTGTGAGCCTTAAATAGTGTGCACCAAGGCTCTCACTACCTCACTGGTGCTAGGTTGTGGCTAGTCGTGCTGCACCGGGTTGTGACGTGGGCTGTGTGAGAGTGGAGCATGCAGCTGCTGGACACAGGCCACAAAATAAAAATATAAGTACAAGCCAAGCCGATGGAGCTTGGAGTTTGGAGGGCCAGAGAGGGGTTGGAGCATAGGGCTTTTGTTACTTGTCCCTTGCTCGTGGATCTCAGTGAGTGCAAGCAGCACGCTGGGGAAAACAAAACAGAAAAAGGCAAGATGGGAAGAAAAAGCATTAAAATGCAGCAATACAAGAACTAGCGACAAGCTCACTATAACTCTTTTATTCCCTTGCTCTTGTTCAACTCCCTTTAATCTCTTAATCTCCTCACTCTAAACAACTAAACCATAAACCATAAACATTATTCCAAAACATCTTGCTAAACAGCTCTTGTCCCTCATATCAGGCATATTGTGTTGGTGGCAGATACGCGCCAGGTCATAACTGGCAACAAATAGCGATCCAAGAATAACCAGCATGATGCCAAAACTCAGAGTCTGGAAGACCATTACGAAAAAGCGAGAAGCATCAACCTCATGACAGGAGAAGCACAGCAGGCAAGCAACTATTGATTGGGTGACAAGAAGTAAAAGGGTTACAAATCTTGCTCATTGCCAGCATGACGGGGGTCTGATGCAGGGCTTGGTTTTGGTGTGATGGGGGGTAACACCCTCACCACAATCTCCTCAGTTTCTATCACAGTCAAAGCTGCTACTAATGTAATTTGTTAAACCCAAACACAAGCCCATGCAATGTTGCACGAAGGTGGCAGACCAGCCCCTGAAGAAGGGCCTGAGATGGTGACTAATGAAACTGGTCAATTAATAACAACTTTTGAGACCTCTGTAATTTCAGTTGTAGACACATAACATGTAGTGGCTTGCCTGATACAACACCAACGGCCTGAACATAACTCTGTCGAAACAATCCAGCAAACAGTTCGGCAAAAGAACTGGCAAATGGACCAGCATGACAGCGTGGATCGTACCTGGGAACAGTACTCTGCAGTTGTGGTGGCCACAGAGGGCCACTTTCCAACAGGTCAGCCCTGGCAGCAGTGGAGCGCTCAATTGACCGCTATTATGTGGAGAACTGTTTGAACTGTCCAAGCAGGGGACCTGTGGACACATTGGAGAAAGTGTTATATCAGACCCAAAGGGTGGTCCGGAGCATCCAAGAGAAGCAAACTGATATGGATAAGGATACGGATGATTTGGGGCTTAGTTCATTCATTGAGTCAGCATCGATGTTGGCTAATACCTTGGCTGGCCATCCGCACAATGATGAGGGAGACAAGATGGAAGAGAAAACATCTGAAAGAAGTTCTGCCCATTCCCATAATAATCAGGCATCAAGTTGGTGCTCACCTCGCAAGCCCATATCCAGCGGACAGAGCGAGATGTACACCACAGCCCAATCGGGTTGTCTTGTCACCTTGCTTCCCAGAATGTCACGTCCATGGATGCACATGATCGGAGCATAGTGTTTGGAGGCGATCCCCCGGATGAATCAAGTATGAGCACAAATATGGAGAACTCGTTATACTTTTCTAGGCATATAAATAGACGCTCCAATGCATACCTGGAGCTGAAAAATGTATGCAGTCAGCTCTTGGATAGATCTGAAAGGGATGCCAAAAAGTTGGATACATGCCCATCAGCACCATGGCAAAATGCATGACAACAATGCTGGGAGGAGAAGGTTCTGTTGCCAGCGGGGTGCAAGTAAGGAATCCCAATAGTGACAAACACCCACCCAAGGGCCCCACTGGTAAAGCTAGGAACCAGGTTGAGGTACCATCATTGTCGGCACCAGAGGATGACCTAGTGCGAACCAAAGGGGACGGAGGAACAAATACAGGACTACTCACAGAACCAATACACTCAAACAAAAAGTAGAAATGAAAGGACAATGCCTCACAGCAGACCACAACAACAGGAGGACCTAATAACATAGTAACTGGGCAGCAAGCAAGGTCCACAAGAAAAGGCACAAGGTTAGCAAGAGGAGGGAGGGAGGGAGGAGGGATGGCGACCAAATTCCAACCCGAACAGCAGAAATACCATCACCTTCATGAAGAAGAAAGAGCTAACAATGAGAACACCTCGGACCACCTGGTATGATAGAGGAACATGAATCGTATCTGTTGTTTCCAGGGCCTTACGCATGGAAATAAAAATGGTTATAAAAGAGCATTGGCAAAGGCGCTATCATAGGGACTGGGTGTGAGCGATATCTTGTTCAATTTATTTCCGAATATTTGTATCCTATCAGACTGTATGTTCTACAAGGGGTGTAATGTTCGCTTTTGCTTTGACTACCTACATTTTTGCATGTGCATACTAAACTACATAAATGCACTAGCCATGAAGGGTATAGAGGTGTCCGAAGATACAACGGCAGACCTACACCATCTACATGACTAATGTTACCCTTGGCATATAGAAGGCGGCACTCGAGACCAGAAGCAACAATTGACTTACTGCCAGATTCATAGAATCCAGCGCAGAAAAGGCATAAGCGCAGAAAAGGCATAAGCGCCACGCGCCGAGAAGGAGCGTGCACCATGCGTACGCCAGTCATTGTTCAAAGAAACAATTGCGTGGCACGCGTATTCATGGATTTGCAAATCCTCACTAGCCATGGCACAAGGAACATCAAGCAGCGCCAGTAATGCTCCCAACACACCCCCATGCGCAGTAAAAAGCTAGCAAAATGCCCAACATGGTGCAAGCCCCCACGCCATCCCTGGTCCAGCATACAGCCCCCCACAGCCAAATTGCGTGAAAACTCGGTGCGGACGTGGTCCGTGCTGAGTTTCCACGTGATTTGGCTGGGGTGCGGATGGGGTACGCGCTGAGTTTCCACGCGATTTGGCTGGGGTGCGTCCGGGGTATGCACTGAGTTTCCACATGATTTGGCTGGGGTGCGGCTGGGATACGCGCTGACTTCTCACATGATCACTCCATCCGCACCACAGCCAAATCGTGTGGAAACTCAGTGCATGAGCCTCAATGAGCACACATCACATGAACCTATTACCCCATAAACACATGAGTGACCCTCCCATGTGTGAGGGAGATGACATGACATCCAATCAAATCACATGTCATTTGCAATGCACACGTACACAAGTGTACAAAGGCCCAAAGAGTCCTGGGAGGGAGAATTGAGTGAAAACAGACACTAGAAATGTGTCTGGGCAGGTGACATTGAGACAGTGCCGGTGTCTGGGAAGTGTTGATAGATGAAATGTGGTTGCAGAGGTGGCTGTTCTGCACATGTGAAGGACATCTCAAGAAAAACACCCAAACGACAACAAAGTCAATCTGGCCAGCCGGTGTCAATTCCAAGCCTAAGTGAAAACAGGAGTTGCAAGCTGCCGGTAGGTGTCCGTTGGCATACATAAAAACAGTCTAAAGATGTGCATGCCTGTGAGCCAGTGCCGGTGTGCAAGTGGCGTGTGAGGGGACCTTATCACAAGTTCAGAGAGTACACAGCTGACCATAGCAGGGGAGCAGGGGCCCACAGAGAAGAGGTTGAATAAGGCTGGGATTTTGGGTTTGCACGAGGAAGAGCGTCCAGGTCAGGATGTAAGAGCCCACATATTTATATCGAACCAGCCAGCTATACAGTGTCGGGACCTAATGAAAGGTGCTACCACTGTCTCTTTACTATCATGGAATATAGCAGGGGCTAAGCTCAAGTTTGAAATTGAAGACACAAGAGTTCTGATGCAGCAGTTTGAATAAGTGCTCCTACAGAAGACATCGGCACAAGACACATTGTACCTGGATGGCTTTCAATCATTCCAGATTCCAGCATCAAAGGGTTGCATCATACGGGCTCGCTCATATGGGGGACTGGCAATTTTTGTCAAGTCCCAGTACAAATGTGATCATGTTGAATTAAATGCAGATTATTGTTGCTCGCAGGTGGTAAAGGCTAGCCTGGACGCTAATATGAACATAGTTTTGGTTAACATTTACAACCACCTGCATACATCCAATAAGTGGCAGTGCCTAATTCAACTCAAACAACTTTTCAATGATCACATAGGTGACTTGGATCAGGCACACATATGATCCTTTTGGCAGGGGACTTTAACGTAAAATGTGGCAGCGGCCCCCACCACATCTATTAGAAGACACAGAGGACCGCCTATGGGGACTACAAGATCCAGAAATGATGGATCCTAGAACTTGTGGGGATGGGCTCCGGCCACTATTGTGGTTGCATGAATGGGGGCTGAGAAAAATAAATGGCCAGGCAAAGGGTGACAGGCCGGGAAAAGCAACATTTAAAGGTACGAATGGAAGCACAACCATTAACTATTGTTGCCTCCCAATACGTTTTTGGAACATGATCAAGGAGTTTCATGTAATGGAGGACGAGTTGAGTGATCAGCATCCTCTGGTACTGGAACTCGTGATTGATAAGTTGAGGAGAGTAACATCATCCCGCACCTTGGAGCAAATGTACTTGAAGGCAACAGGCGCACGATAAGGTTGAGCCCTGATAACAAAGACCAACTGCTACAGAGTATTTATGGTAATGCTGTATGCTTCATTACTCATATGATAGAGGGGATGGTCAAACTCCGGGCAGGACATAATGTCCTGGCTGATTTTGACCAGCTTTGTATGAAGCTGACTGTAGAGTGCTAGAAAGAGGTTACTAAAAATGCTCGTAAAAAACAGGCCTCCTAGTTCAACAAGAACTGTAAGCAGGCAACATTATTATTGCTAGCTGAACTAAAAAGGTGAACAACAGATAGAAACTTGATCAGACTAGCCAGAGAAAATTATAAGCAGGTGATAGTGGACCGCAAGCGAGAACTGGATAGGGAGGCATGGGTCAATTTGGTGCAAACAGCAAGGTCTAATGATGGTAGGATGTTCTCGGATCTAGCATCGTCGGGCCAAATACAAAAGATCGGGTGACGGGCTGGAAACCAACATGGCGGATGCAGATTGGATTGAGCATTTTGCAACTCTTTACAACCCGCCCAAAGTTGCAGCGGGCAAAATAAACTATGCACCTGACGAGGCACTGAAGGTCCTACAAGACAGACTATGTAGAGAGGAAGGGTACTTGGTGTCATTTTCAATCAAGGAAATAGTAGATGCAATTGCTCATCAAAAACTCAATCATTCATTAGGATCAGATAGTATCCCGGCTGACTTGCTTAGAGAAGGGGTTGATTTCTGGGACCCAGTACTAATGGTGTACTTTAATGCTATGTGTGCAAAGGTACAATGTCCGGGATCATGGGGCAATAATTCAACCAATCTACAAAAAGGGCCCAAGAAATATTCTGTCCTCATGTAGACCAATTCTCTTTCTAAAATCTTTGGAAGAGCGCTGCTGGGGAAAATTGAATCTTGGATTGACACCAGCGGCGCTCTCGATAAGCAGATTCTCAATCTTGACCTGATCCTGGCAAATTCACTCTACCTGAGGGGTGAACCCATATATCTATCCTTCATGAACCTAAGCACAGCCTTTGACAAAGTGAACAGGAAAAAGTTGTGGGATGTGCTTAGGTCACAGGTTTGTCCAGCGGGGATAACTAACCTATTGATTAGTCTGCATAAAAACACCCAGGCCTGTGTGAGAGGTGGCTCCTCTGGCCGTTGCACTGCTTACTTCCAGGTCCAGGCGGTGGACCGGCAGGGATGTGTGACGGCTTCTGTCTTGTTCTCTTTGTACATCAATGGGTTGCAGGAGGCTTTGATTCAAGTTACAATGGATATGCCGAAAAGCAATGGGAAGTCATATCCAGTCTTGGCATATGCCGATGACACGGTCCTGCATGGACGCACACCAAGAGCCTTGCAATACCTTATCACGGCGTACACAGACTTCATGATGTCATTGGACCTGAAGGTCAATGACGCCAAGTCGGCAGTTATGTCCCGTCATTTACCTAGGAGCAACCCAAATATGGCACCGATCTGCACAAAGGGTGTAATAATCCCGTGAGTCATGTACTTTGACTACCTAGGGATTTGTCTAACCCCAAACCTGAAACCTGCTGCTCATATTGAGAAGCAAGGGGCTAGGTTTATTCAATCCCTTGGGGGGATCTGGAGATGTATGTCAATGTCCAGCTTCAAGCCATTACACCTGATAAAGACGGTATATATAAGCAAAGCTAAAGCAATTGCGAAATATGGAGCATCGCTCTGGGGATATGAGAACACAAGAAAGATTCAATCCTCAGAGAACCATTTCTTGCAACTTATCCTTGGTCTCCCCCAATCGGCTACAAACTATGCTGCCCACACTGAGCTAGAGATTCTGTTCGTTGAAGAAGAAATACAGTTGGAGCCAATCCTGCACTGGCTTATCCTATGGGCTAACCCGAAAGCGTGGGTAACACACTCTCTGATTAAAAAATCTAATAGTTAGAGGGAGATCTGTGAAAGTCTCATGGCTGTCAGAGGTGAAGAAGTGGCTGGTAAAATTTAACGCTGAACACCATTTGACAAACCGCAATATAATCACGAAAGCAGTTGCGACAAAGCTTAAGCTTTAGGCGTTTTCCATGTCTAGGGCTGAGAGAGAATATTTGGAATTGGAAAAAGGCACTAATAGAAACCTGGCAATGATTTCATCAGATGCAATACAAAACGACTTACTATGGGCAAATAATCCTGGAGAAAGAAACCTTATAACCTGAGCAAGATTGAATTGCCTCCCAATAACATCTACATTATCCCGATGGTCAGGGGGCGGGGAGAGCAATGTGTGTCCATTCAGTTGTGATGCTGTGGATGATACTTTGCACTTCGTGTTGTTTTGTCCAGTCATCAAGGACATTAGAGCAAGAACATTGGCTCAAGTCTTTGCAGACAGACAATTCACACAATGCCGACCAGTCTTGTTATTTCTCCTCCGGGCAGAAAATGTATCTGTGAGCTGGTCGTGGCTATCCTTCTTGAGACAGGCCAGGAGGGATTTGTGTTATCCTCCATTTGTGCTAGTTGGTGCGTTCACAAAAGTGGCCTAGTGCATAATAATAATAATAATAACAAACAGGGGAGACACATGTTAATATGCAGGGGTGTTGCTAGGTCTGGAAAAGATCCGGGGCTATGCTAATGTCGAGACTGTCGGGACACAGGGCTAGCTAGCCTTTTGGTTGTAGCCCCTGAGATTCTATCGGGGGGTACAACCAAAAGACCAGGGGCTATAGCCCCCTGAACCCCCCCTAGCAACACCTCTTTATATGTGTACATTGTAATGTATATAGCTGTTTCTTCTCACTTATTATTTGTATCGCTTATAGATGAATTGTTAACCTTGTGGTATCTGGAATGCATAAATCGAGTTTGCATTTTATACTCCATCATTTGCATTTGCTGGAACTCTGCACTGCTCTTGAGATTTGTGTTATTTATAATGTTTACATGTATAACTAAATGTGTTTTATTCTTTTATGCCAATTTGCCGAAATAAAGAGATTTGATTGATTGAAAGACCTCCAAATTGTATTTTTCTCAATGTTCTCTTTTTCCTGCATTTCAGAAATCTAAACAAATCGTACTGTCCTTCAACATGTTCCAACATTCGGAACAGTATGTGAACTGCTTAGCATAAGCTAAATACATGTTTCTATTGGATTTTACATATTGCATATTTAATGTTTCTTTCTTGTGGCTAATACAGGCAGATGGAATGTCGAGTATACACACTGACTTGAATGTGTCATTCTATTTTTGCTGTGTACAAACAATAGGGCTTGCTTTGTCTTTAATGTTGGCAAACCAATCAGAGCGACTTGGCCGTGGCAAATATAATTTGGTAGCATTTTCCTTGTTTTTTGAAACATAACATTTACTGAATCAAATGTCTACAAATCTTTACATATGCGACTACCTTTGGAAGCGCTATTTAATTTAAAATACATTTACTGGCATGCAGGCCTGAGCCAGCTTCCTTTTTTACAATGTGACTCAAATCATGTGAGATTTGTTGAAAAAAAAAACACAATTATTTTGGGGGTCACTCCATCCTAGTTTATTGCTGAAAGAAGTTATAATAATTGTTACAGTTAATCCATGTGTATTTTTATATTTCAACTGGTCTCCCTTCTGCACCCAGATCATTCCTAAGCAGACCACAGGTAAGACACAGAGCTTACTATTCAGTTCATTGCCATAGAGGAGTGCTATTCAAACGTTTTTATTCGCCCCCCGCCCCATTGATTAAAAATATTGATTTTTGTTGAGCCCCCCTCTTGAGTAAAAATAGTGTTGCAGCCCGGCCCACAGATGCCATATCTGCTTATATATTCTATGTAAAGCAGTCACCGTTCTCCTTTTTTGAAAATCCCTCGCACACCCTCTGGCCATGCTTCCGGCTTCCCTAGGGAGGCCAGCCCCACTGTTTCGAGACCCCTGGCATAGAGTGACTTTTTTCAAACCAAGGATGTTTTCTGAACTTGAGTGCATAGTGTGTGCCATGAATCTTCTGTCCCATATTTTAAAGATATGTTAAAGATATTTTCTAATGGGGTCTTCTGTTTTTATGTTCTGGTATTTCTGGTTTGGGGAAATCAACAGAGGGAACCACAGGTCGATGCCACCTGCCACTATGACTAAATATCTAAATATGGTTTCCTGCCAATATTCCAGAGCTGTGCAACAATATTCACCCTCCCTTACAAGTGTTACATGTAGGAGATTCCCCCATAGAGAGGATGTAATACACCATTTTGTGGAGGTATGCTTTATGATGTTTTTCTTGTTTTTTAGCACCTAATATTTTCTCTCGTCCATAACCATGATTGCTGGCACTTTCATGAACAACCCAAACAATTCTAAGAAGCTTTCTTTACACTCGTTTTTTGTCACGTCATAAATCTTCGTAACTAATATGTTGTCCTGTCACAAAACAACTGGCACACTTATTTATAACTGCATGTAATATCCTGCCTATAAATACTTCTAAGAGTTTTTTTCTTTGCAAATTGTGCATTGCCTCTTCAATCACGAAAGGTGCACCCGAATGTAATGTCCTGCTTGCAAACAATTCTAAAAAATGTTCTTCTTGTAGTTTGCCTCACCCATCACATAAAGTAGCCATTCCCATTTGCAACCGATTATTGTAAGCTCTTGCCTTTGAACATGTTTATATGTTTTTCTATAACTCGTTTTTGTTTCATTTGTTATAAACAGCGGGCAAATTCCCTTTCACCATCTGAAAGTAATATCCTGCCTCCAATGATGCCTACGTTTGTTTTTGTAACTAGAATGTTGCCTCACCCATCACATAAGGTTGGCAGAATCCGTTACAATCAACTTATATATTCTCCTGCTTCCAAAGAAGTTCAACAAGGGCCTTGGTGTTTCTCGTTATTTACTGAGAAAATACTGCCAAAATCAAACCTTGCCGCATCTTGCAGGAAGCATTCGGGGCCTGATTCTTAACTCGGAGCAGTGAACGTGCTAAAGAGCACGATTCACTGCCCCAAATCAGGACGCCCAGGCTCTACCAGTATTCTCAAGTGGGCCTGGCCGCCCTCGCAGTGCACGACAGTGCACCTTCAGGATTGTGCCTGTTTTTGTCATAACGGGCGCAATCCTGAAATCTCAGCAGCATTTTTGTAAAATAACGACATATTCGTTATTTTACAAAAATGCTGCCGTGAAAAGTAAGCAGCTTCAATGTTGCAGAATACAATGTTGAAGTTGCTTGCTTTGGTGTATGTGAAAGTGTTCCGATACACCTGTGTGGTGTATATGAACAGTTTCATATACACCAACAACATTTGCAGGAACATGACATGCCCATGGAACAATCAGCAACATCCACAGCCACACGCATGGACATGCAATCCACATCCAAACAGACACAACAACCCAGGCACGATGAGAAACACTTTCATAACACATCCACATGTAAACACAGCACAATGTGGCCAGAGCACCGACACATACCAAGATGAATCACATGACCCTAGGGGAAGGTCAAGGTGACCTAACTGCAAACTGATGCACATTCATGGGAGACATGCCAGATGGGCACAGGGGTGAGCAGAGAGAAAACATGTATCACGTATACACATATAAAGCATGTGAACACAGAAGTAGCTTCCCAATGCCGTTAACACATTGTGGCCAAAACACACAGTGGAATCATGGCCACCAGTGGCCAACCATACTTGCACCACTCACAGCATGGCCATGCCAACACCTACCTGGGCACCTCTCCACACCATCACATCAAACAACATGCTTCTGCCACAACCCATCCTGTGCATATGCAACACATACATGCATCAACTGCACGGGCACACATGGCATGCCATAGCCACCAGCACATTCACATGGCATGCACGCACATTACTCAGAGTGCACAAGCAGCGACATGACCGATCACATGACATTCCCACTAACTGCAATGCCCAAACATGAGTAAACAAAACATCCAAATGCAGGTGTGATCTTCAGATGTGGGTAATACATAGTCACACATTGCTTAACTGTCACACTTGCCATACAGCCAAGTCTCAGGCACAAAAAACATTGCATGTACACATTTCTCAAACATGTACTACAACATCCAATGCAAAATACAGTGCATTTCAAATCTGTACAGGTCTGATGTCCCACATGGGGATCATTGTCTGTGGCCTTCATGCAGATATATGTTACTGAGACATACATGCTGCAAAAGTAAGGGGGTCACTGCAAACATGCTAGCACATGCACAACACACATGCACCATAGAGCAGTACAACACATGCCTACACACCATCCTACTCTAGACGCCAACGCGCAGACCTAGGCATGCAGCTCCTGGTAGAACCTCATCCAGGACCTGCATGTTGTTGTTCGACAACCAGAACCTGCGCGACTGAATATCAAAGGTTGGCCCCCATGAGCCCAAAGTTTAGTTTCCTAATAATTGCTGTGAGCACAAAATATGCATTTATTTGTCATTAAGAAGTTTGACAAGCATAGAACATCTACATAAATATTCATCATCATCTTTATTTGGAATATGCATGGAAAACCAGTACAGAATTAATGTTACCTGTGATAAAACACAAAGGAAGGGGCTCATAAATCACAGGGTATTTATGTGATGGTCAAACAAATAACTAAAAACAGTTTGAAGGAAACGAGTGGATGTAAGTTTAGAAGCATGTTTCAGTTTGTTAATGTCTTTTTTCTTTTTGTCTTTAGAAAACAGTAGTGATATGATATGATTATTTATATAGCGCCTATACACAATGTGTTTCAAAGCGCTTCAAGGCAAGGGAGGGAACAAGGGAAAATACAACCACATTCTTACAGGCCATGAACAGTAAGGATGTGAAATTAACTATCGTACTCGGCCTGATGACATTTCAGATAGTGCAAGAGCTAAGACATAGATAAGGAAGGGAGGGGGAGAGTGGGAACGAAATGGAAACAGACAGGCGACTACCGTACTAGACCTGACGACATTTCTGGTAGTGCCAGAGAAAAACAAAAGGTGAGGGAGAGGGGTGTAGAAAGGGAGGGGAGGAACAAAACAAGCGACTATCATACTAGGCCTGACAACATTTCAGATAGTGCTGGAGGGGTGGTGGGGAGGAAAAAAACAGTAATGGGAGTGTGGAGGAAACAGACAAGTTTGCTATCATATTAGGACCAGGGACAATTCTGATAGAGTAAGTGCATAGAAGAAAGTAAGGGGAGGAGATAGGAAAAGGGAGAAGGGAAAGGAGGAGAGAAAAGAGAGTAAGCAGTCAAAAAGAGTGGAGAAGCAAGATTGGAGAGCGAATACAATTGCAGAAGTCAGTAGTAACATATAATGTTGCAAGCCAGGATACAAGATGAAGATGGGAACAGCATGATTCAGGGCCACCATGAGTACAAGATGCAAAGGAAGTCCAGCATGAGAGTTGAGAAAGAGTGATGCACCGTGAATGAATGAAGTCCATAAAAGTCAAATCCAGCATTGGCACCAACACGGTGATAGTGAAGGAAGTGTGCCCAGGATGTTGGAAGCTTGCTTTTGACTGTAATGACCCCACTCTAGTAATGTCCATGGCCCATTGACTCCTGTGGTGTCCCTTTCAGGCCAGAAGAAAGAACACAGACTAAGCAAATAGAGCCAGCAGACCGTGAACGACGGCTGGACGAAGAAACCTCTTTAAGACTCCTGCAAAGAGTTATTTGTCAGTGTGTGGTCAAGCCACCAATTAGGGAGGCAAAGCAACAAATAGAGGTGGGGGGGGCAATTGCCTCTGTTTGCCCCTCTTTAGGGATGGCTATGACAGGAAGTCAGATGATATTATGGGGTACGAATATGTAACAGAGTGGGGATAAAAGACCTTGGGCCTCATTATAAGTTTAGCGGTGTGTGGGAAAAAAGTGGTGATAATTTCATTACTGACCCTTATCAGGGTGGTAACAGAATTATCACTGTTTTTCCCACACTGCCAAATTATATCTTTTGGTAGATTTCCCACCGGCGGAATTACCGTCTGGTGCATCTGCAGATTTTTGGAGGGAAAGTGGCAGGTTCACCTCCAGTTTGCTGGAGGTAAATCCTCCAATTTACCTATAAGAATAGGGAGTTACCACCACTTTTAATCCCGTGGTAACTTGTTGAGTTGGGTTCCTGGCCAAGAATGACACTGACACCAGTGTAGGAACAGGAAATATCATTACAAAGTTCCAGCTCTGGGTACAGGGTACAGGAATACATTTAGGCCAAATCAGGTACATTATTATTAATATTTATTTGTTTATGATTACAAAGAATCTTTACAAAGTAACGCATTAAACAGTTTCAAATTCAATTTGCATAACATACAGTTCAACTCAATTTGATGTTTAAATGTAAAATTCAGAATTTTAAATCACATATTCATTAATTATTCATTATTCAGGCAGATCTTAAAATTCATAGACTAAGATAAATACAATAAAATAAAATGATATTCCTAATATTCATAGTACTTCTAACAACTTTATCAAGCAATGGATTTCATAAGATCACAAGTGTCTATGGTTACCTAAATTTCCTAAAATATCCTAAAAATGTCATAAAATTCAATAGTTCTATAATTTAATAATTTACATAGTTTACGTGGATTTACACAAAAAATCACATGTAGTTTACATTCTTTATTGGGCATGTGAGCACAACCAAGCCACTAATCGAAGATAATAGCTCTATTTTAATGCAGAGAGTTTTAGGGACACGGTGCAACATAATTAGTCATGGAGGCTTGATCAATTAGAGTGGTTAAATTCACGGCTGTGTCACTTGGAGTTGTTTTTTAATGCTACACCAAAGCCAATATAATGAGTTAGGGAGGGCTTCCAATTCGAAATTTAGGCAATAAATCCAAAATGCCTCACTTTTAATTGAGTCATAGCTGTAGATGTAGCCCCCAAGAATAGTCATAAAGATAGTTCCCAGGAGACTGCATTCTGTAAACACATGTTTTGGTGTCTCGATACAGCCTGTCGATTTACATATACGGCAAATGTGTTGATCCAATACTATTTTTAACCTAGCCCCCTTGAACACCATTAGAGGAAGTTGGTTGGTACGCAGTTAGAGCATCAGCGTGCGGACCGCCGGGCTGGGACATTGTCGGAGGTAGGGTTGCAGGCATAAGTAGCTATGGGACACGGCCACGTATTGATATGTACTCAGTGTTGATAATAAAGTATAATTGTTACACCAGTCCCAGCATTCAAGATTTCTTTTAAATTATGTTTTTAGAATGTCATAATCAGTACCCCGCTTAAAGACGGGGATCCAATCGAGCTCTCATACAGCTGTTAAATCAGACAGGCATATTCCCCTCCTCCACGTTTCCGATCCCAAAATGCCAGTAATTTACATTTAGGCTGTGAATTAGCCTTCAAATGGAACCCTACTTGTATAAGTAATAGTTGGCCCCTCAAGGAGACCAACCCCAGTTCCAGATACAGTAATTCTACTGGTACTGTGTTTGTGAGGGTTAGAACCGGTCTCTAAAAGTGACCCTCAACTCTATCTAACCAGATCAGGTTGGTCATTTGGAGGGCATGCAAGCAATATAATATCATTGGACAAAAACTTTGGTGATATAGGGTCATTATGCCCTCCAATGAGTAGCCTGCCGTTTTCCGGGCAGTCAGCCCACTGCCTTTTGCTGTCTTAGATTCTATAATATGTATACAAGACCGACTCTGGGTACTTGTTAACGTATGGCAAGATGCCCAAGCTGGTATCTGGTATGGGGTGGTTTACCTTGGAGGCCGAGACCAGCATAATCTTCGTCTTGGTCATATTAACCACCAACTTGTTTTCAGCGGTATATGCAGCCAGAGTTTCAAACATGTCTTTTATGCCCCTGAAGGTATGGTTAAAAATGGCCAAGTGGTCAGCAGACAAAAGGCCAGGAATTGGGACCCCTCCAATTCTTGGGCAGCACCCCACCACATTGTTAAAGCATGCGTAGGTAGGTCCGCCAAGTATAGCTTACACAGCAGCTGGGCCAGAGTACACACCTGCTTAACACCCCGATTAAGAGGACATTTGGAGGACATAGTACCTCTGTTATCCAATCTTACCTGGCCAGTAGTGTTTGTGTGCAGATTTATGAAAATATCAAATAACCACTGCAGGCAGCCCCACCGTTCCAGTTTAGCCCACAGCTTAGGCCGATTAACACCATCTGCGCGGAAGTCAACAAAGATAACATACAGAAGAGAGCCACCTTTAGTTGTGGCGTCTCGGTCTAGTATATGTAAGGTTCGCAAATTGTGGGTAGTAGAACTACCTGGCCAAAAACCAGTTTTTGTAAAATGAAGGAAGTCACTTTCGTCTGCCCAGGACTGTAGTTCCCTTAAAACCAACGTAGAAAATGTCTTACCGGTAGCATCCAAAAGGGACAATAATCTATAATTAAATGGCGATAGTCTGTCTCCTCCCTTATAGATTGGCAAGAGTATAGACTGGTGCCATGAGTCCGGAACATTCTGGTCAATTCATACCCTGGTAAATAGGATTTTTAGGAATCTAGCCCAACCCACTAGGTCTTGCTTTAAGACAATATTAGCAGGCCATTAAGGCCCGGGTTCCTAGAGCACTTTAGGCTCATTGTAATCCCCTCAATAGTTTCGGTAGTTATTATCAGAGGCCATCCGCCTGGCCGAGATTCCACACACTCGATTTTGGGGCTCTCCCCTGCTCTGGATTTAAGGTGCTGCAACCACTCTTTTTCTTGTATAGGGTTCAAGATCATCTTCATTCTTTCACCCTTGGCAGAAGACAGAATCTGCCGTATTTTAGTGGCATTTCCGTTTCGCACAGCCCCAATCATATGCTGCCAGTGGGTATTCTTATTAGAAAATCGCCACTGCTTAAGCCATCGCTTATAGTCCAACTTTATTGTCCTAACCAAGCTACCAGAGAGCAACCGCCTGAACCCCTAATTTTCCTCAACGTAGTCCACATAGTTCTTTTTGCGTCGCAAATGGCTAAGTCGAATTTGTGTGTGTGTATCAAACACAGCCAAGTCTCCACCTTGTACCACCCCAGTAATTAGTGTTAGTGATCTTAGCCAGTCTTCTATTTCGTTTCCTTTCCTCTGAACGAGATCACCGTAGTCTCTGGAAAGGATATGTGTAAATAGCTTGTTGGCATTGTGAACATTCCTTGTCGTCCAACAAATACGATGTCCCGCATGGTTTGGGATAGCCCGCCTAAGGACTTGGGCAGGGGCATTGAGCTTATGACATTTCAAGCTTAGGGCCAGTATAACATGGTCACTAAAACTATTCGGTATAATATTTAGTTCTTTTGTTTTTAGCAGAGTAGCATTATTTCCAAATAAATCGTCTAGTGTTGCTCTGCTCTTACTGTGCCACAGATCTATTGGCCTGGTACATCACCTCTTGCTCTACCATTCAACAGAGTGAACCCCCAGTTACCCAAAAACTGCACCCATTGGTCACCTTTGTTGTTACTTACTTTGCAGCATTAGCCTTTCTTTGGAAACATTAGTATAGGCGGGCACTTGTGTGTACCTATACAACGGGCATTGAGATCCCCTCCTATTAAAATCAACTCATTATCACTAGTTCCAGCCCAATTAGACAGAATCTCACCCAGTAGGTCAAAGGTTAAGTTCAGGCTGCCAGTACTAGGGGGGATGTACACATTAGCTATTAGCATTTTTACTCGCAAACCGCTGCTCACCCAGTTTACCTCTACCTGCATTAATGCATTACTAACAGATGTAAGGACTATTTGTCATGATGCAAGTGCTTGGGTGACACCTATTACCAACCCCCCAAATGATCTTCCCTTAGATCCCCGATTGGCCTTAGTTTGATAGACACAACACCCCTCAAAATACATCAAAACCTCAAACCAATTTTCCTGTAATAGGAAGATATCATAATCTCCAACTATGGGGGCAGACCCATCATTACCCATTCGGTGCCTGTGCCCCCTAGTATTCCAACTTGCCAGAGTGTACATTCAGGGGTCAGGTGACCAGTTGGTCCCTGGGAAAGCCAGGTCATCATACAATAACAGCCTGCCTGCCCCTCTCTCCCTTAGGATCCCCTGTTCCACCCTGTCTACTTGGTGGGGGTGCCAGCCAGGCTGCTTGCTTCCCAATCGTTGGTTATCGGGTGGCGGACCACCTGCTAGGGAACCCCTAGGCTTGGGCCCTGGGGGAGCCCCATAGGGCCTAGCCAAACCCTCCATTCTCCTTGGCCGTAATACCCGAGGGCTTTTAATCATATGTGGATGCCGACCATAAAATGCAGTCAACTTGTACATAATAAAGAGACCGTCACAGGGGATACAAAGTTGACCAAAGCCAATTTGTCTGACTGTCGCACTTCAGGAGGTCGATTTGGGACATGTCTCTGCTGGTAATCATTGAAAGGCAGGGGACACTCCTTCAGATACGCAGCAAGGTGGATCGATTCATAAATGGGCTGACGGCGGTTGGGTACTGTTCCTCAAGCTTAACAATAGTTCCCAGTGCGGATCTCTCAGCCGGGGGGTAGTCAACACAATGGGAGTCCGGGGCACATATCTATCTGGGAAATAGTAGGGCCCATGCTTGATACGTTAAGGGACCTCTTTTTCCATCCCTCCATGCCCTTTGCTTACTGTTCGCTGATAGTCATGATTTAAGCCAACTTTTTCTGCATCGTAATTAGTCCTCTGCAGCAGATGATTTAAAGTCATACAATGGTCAACCACCCTTCTCCTTTGGTCAGCAACACCATCATTTGAAACCAAGGTAATTTTCTCACTTCCAGGGGCCGAGGGATGCTGGGGGCAGGCTTTGGGTAGACCCATTTGTCCAATGGGCCACGTAGTATTACTTGGCGAAGGGAAACATCGTCTTGGATCTTACTGACCCGTTTTTGCCCCCATAGAACACTCAATGGAGTACTTTCTGGGGCTTGTGTACATCTTTTAGTAATCTTATTTGAAAAGCATACCTGTTTACTTTAAATGAGTGTCTAGGCAATTTGCTTTAAAATCAATAGGCAACAGTGTAGCCCCTACACCAAGTTCCCCTGTTGTCAATCGCAGGGTAGATTTGGGGTTGGTAGTCTGGTCAGCCCTTGAGTCGGGTACAGCACTTACATTGGGTACAGTACTCCTTTCCAAAATGTCTTCATTCGATGAGCGGAAGAGCACAGAGTAGGAATAATGTCAGCAATGTTAGCCGTTATAGACTTCAGTTGTAATTGGTCAGCAGCCACGTCTGAGCACAAAGTCTGAACATTGACAATGTTAGTTGTTATTATTATGTCAACTCGCTGGATAACTGCTTTCATCCCTGCTTGCAATTCTTCTCTCAGGGGGAATGGCACACAAACCTCAGGTGAGCATTCTTCCTCCTCCGAATCTGAGTGGCATGCCAAAGCAGTTAGGTTAGGGCTACTAGACAAGGTTGCCATAGGAGCATTACTTATGCAGGCTGCGTTAAAGCCCAAAGAGTTACATTTCAGCATTTGGCACAGCTGTAGGAGTGAGCCATTATTATCAATAGAAGATCTGGGGCTCTAGACATGTTTGTCAAACTCTTCCGTCATTCGAGACACAGATTCTCCTATTGGAATATTGGAGCCCGGGCCCTCTTCACTCCATGCCTGTGTATTCTGAGGGAGACTGTTGGAATTTGCCCTGTGGAAATCCAACGCAAGGCTTGTGGATGGGAGGGAAATCCTACATTAACTGACAGCTTCGAAAAAGCCCATTAGCGCAGGTTGATTAGCCACCTGGAGGGAGGGAGTGGGCTTCTCCAGAAGGGGCAGTGCGTCCCCTTTTCTATTCTTCTTGATCAAGGGTGCGTCGAGTAAATCTCACGCGGTGCATGCCATGCTCCGTGTGCGTTTCTCCCTCTTCTTAACTCCACTCCGCAATCCTAATCGGTGCGGGAAGTTTGGTTCATCATTCCTAAAGCAGGGATGTGGCGGGGGACTGGGAGGATCAGGAAAGCGGGTATTATTGAGCAGGCTTAACCAAGGCCGGCTCAAGGCACCATGCCCACAGTCACCGGCCTGGTTAAAGATCGAAAGCTTGTTAGATAGGGGGCTATTAAAGACTCACCGTTTACTCAGGGTCCGGCATGCACTCACTGAGGATCACCGGGATAGGCACGTAAACCCTGTTACCTCCATCACTACCTCCCACAGCCCTAGTTAAGAGCTGTCCAATACAGCAATACAGCTCAGGTCCCAGCATGCAGATGGGCACAAATGAAATGGGCACAGGGAGGTTTTTGGTGGGGGCTGAGGCCACGGTGAGAAATAAAGTAATCTCTTCACACTGCTGAGTTCACTCTCACCTTACCACCAACAGCACACAGAGCCTAGTGGTCTCAACTCACCCTTGCATCTTTTTCCAGCACGTTTCATACTTTGCCTCCGGGTCGTCCCGATATGTGTAGGAACCCACAGGCACTAGCCTGGTGTGTCCTCCGCACTGTAAAGCCCCTGATGGAAATGTTTGTAGAACCTGCGTTGGAAGCGCACAGGGAACAACACTCTTTGCCGGGGTGCCAGTCTGATCAATGAACTGGAGGAAAGGACTTTGCAGCGTCCTAGCAACGTCCCCTGACTTCTGCCGGCTCCTCCTCGCATTGCACTACTCAGATTGTCAAGTCGCACCAGCCACTAGCACACACTGGCCGCTTCCGACAATCAGTTAAGTAACTTGGACAGACAATCACTGGCATCCTCTCTCAGTCAACCCATCTTCTCTCTCAAATGACATTCACAGAACCATTCAGAACATAACATTCTTACACACAGCATTCTATGTCAGTCACTCACATAATTTCCTGCATACACAGCTGGGTGCAGGTAAAGACAAGACACAACATAACTCCACAGGACCAAGTAGCAGTGATGGTAATTGAGTTTGTTGATAATTTAGTGGATTTACCACCGAATTACCACCAAACGCATAGTGAGGCTCTTACAGAATAAGGATGAATGGGACTCAAAACTTGCTCGATGAAATATTGCCATGCGAAAGAGATGGCAAAAGGAGATGTTGGTCAATAAAGTCTGCTTATCTCAATGAGAGTTTGGGATTTCTCAATTTTTGAAAACGTATATATTCAGCACTATATAGTCAGACTAGCTAAGCCTCTCCGATGTTTGAAAATCTCACTAAAATGCCTGCTATTACTTACCGAAATGCAACAGTTTTCACTTTCAAAGTAAATGAAGTATGCTTTTTTAAATTTAACCCATCTTTTTTTCTAAAAGAAATCTGTTTAATGTATGATAATCCTCACTTCCTTTATTGCAGCCTTTACCATTCCACAGAATGCTTATACCCTAATTAGGCTCTTTCATGGCAGCTGATGTTCTTTCATTCACTCTTCAGAGGGGTAGACATTTTTGATTTCAAGCTTTTCATTATCACTAAAAAGGAACTAGACAGCCTGACTGACAGAGCTTTACACGAAAGAAATTACTGTTCTGCTCGCAGAAACGAGTTATTATCAATCTGCTCTTGAAATCTGAAACATGATTCAAAGTGAGGACATTGAACATCAGGAACTATTTTTATCTGATCTTTTTACTCATGCTCTTCTAGAATGTTCCGGATGGAATGAACGCACGGCACTTTGTATTATTTTATTGAGTGTTTTTTCTACAGCCGATTGCCACTACCGGGGCTATTGTAGTACAGTGGATATTGATATAACGCAAAGCAATATTGATAGTTCATCTTTGCATACTATGAACATGTTCACAATGGAATGTAGTATAGTTGTTTCACTGGTGTGCTGGCGGCGTCAGTGTTTGCACCACAGCAGAAATTGCTCCAGGGTGAAGACGCATTGCAACATATTTTAGACTAGCACAATCTTCGCCTGCAGAAATTCCAGTTCAAAACTACACTGTACTGGTGACATATATATGTAAAACAAGCCAGCATCCATTACCAAACATCTTTTGGAAAACAGTTGCAATTACACTGGTCATGAACTCCTCGTTACACCAAAGTCAGGTGTGGATTGTCATAACAAAGAAGCGTAATACGGGTTTTAAAGGACTTATTTTTAGAGTCTGCACTTTGTTCGTTCGCTTTTGGTAGAATTGGACCTATTATGTATGCATATCATGTATCAGACCCTGCATCCTTACATGGGGAAGCCATTGGAGGTGTTTCACGTGCTGGAGACTGTGCCTGAGGCTGCAGGGTTGTTTTCCATCACACACAGACTATCTTCAGTGGCCTTTAACTAAAGATTGGAGAATTCATTTAGTTTTCCATTTCTCACTATTGAAACCTGCAAACCCTGATCCCAATAGCAGGTAACTCAAAAAACCTGGTCCAGTGATGGTGAGTGGCACCCCACAGTTCAAAGTGATGGAACTCTGCTTAGCAGTCCTGTTTCCCTTGAGGAGGGTAGTGTTTCATGCACGGTGGTGGCAGCCTTATCTCGGGAGGCCGTTGGCAGTATGACCAACGCTGGAGATGTGGTCTACGCTGTTCCCGTATCCCAGGGAGGCCCAAGCACAGTAGCTAGGGCTTTGACGGTCCACATGGCACTCGGGATGTGGGAAGAGGTGTCCAAAGCTTCTGTCCCCTGCTACTATAAAAATGGGTAGCAAGCACCAGGCATGTCAAGGCTCCGCATAGCCTTTGACTGGGTGTACTGTCTAGTATTTCTGCCCATTCTTTCGTCTGCCCTACTTTTGTGCTCTTGTTCGCTGCTCCCCTTGCTCTCTGTCGTCTCCCGCTCGTTACTTTGTTTTACTATTCGTCTGTTCTCCAGGACCTCCTATTCTTCATTCCTGTTACTTGGGGTTCTGTCCTGGTACCCCTTCCTCAGCGGTCCACGCCCTTTAACAAGCGTTTGCTGTCCAACCTGATTGGACGTCTTTGCCTACCATCTCCCTGTGGATTCCAGTTGGTCACCTTCTTCTGCGTACATTCTCACAGTGCTTGCACTGTCTCCATACCGCATTAATAAAGGGGTGCAGCAACATCCTGGTGAGGATTGTCGTTTTTCCTCCCATTTCCGGCGTTTCTCTTCCGTGAATGGCAGGGAGGGACCCTCTGGACTGCACAGTCACAGTGTGACCTCACATCATGAATCATAACAGAGAAACCCTGACAACCCCATTGAGGTATGCAGCAGAATCACAACTTGATATCTTCTCTGCCCAATTGACTCCACTAGAGGAGAAGGAAACCAACAGCTGAAATGTGCCCACTCCATAGAAGGGCCTACCATTATATTCCAAGCATCATGAACATTTGCATGTCAGAATACCTGACCCAAACTAGGCCATGGTTTCCAAATATTGGGCAAAGATATACCCCATACAAGGGTTTGAGCGAGAGTCCCCAGACACTCCGAAAATGTACTCTATCCCCCCGACATTTGCAAGGAAAGTGGTTGTGGCAATACAATATGCAACACAATATGCAGGACCAGTCGACAATGTTTGCGTGGCAGATGCCATGCTCAAGAGAGCCCACACATCTTCCTCCGTCGCCTCAAGCCCTGAACATGTGCAGCATGCTTGTTTGTTTGTTTGTTTATTCTATTTATAGAGCGTGCCTGTCCCAGAGGCATCTGGGTGCGTAGGTTACAGTAATAGTTACACAATTCAGTTACATAGTAATACGGATGATGCATGTACATAGCTATAGGCTGGGTTACATTGGCAGTTACATGGGGGTAGGGTGAGCGAATGACAGGTATAGCAGATAAGTACAATAGGATTGAAATGTGGTAGAGGACGTAGCTGCAGGGTGAGGTCAGGTTAGTTTTAGTTCTTATTTACTAACCAAGTAATGACGTGTCTTCTGAATATTTGAAGTGTTGGGCAGGTTTTTATGTCCTGTGGGAGCATATTCCATAGTTGGGGGGGCTAGAACCGAAAAGCTAGAACTGCCCGCTTTTTGAGGCGTAACCTGGGCACTGGCAGGCAGGAAGTGTTAGTGGATCTAGTGATTCTGGTAGCTGGTTTCTGCGTGAATCTGTCAGTGAGATAAGGTGGGTCTAGATGGTTCAGAGCTTTGTACATGAGGCAAAGGGTTTTTAAGTCAATTTTGTTTTGTATAGAGAGCCATTTTCATAGTGTTCTTGTGGTGGAAATGTACTCTATTCTAGGAATGTTAAGAGCGGCTCTAAGTGCATTGTTTTGTAGAACATGTAATTTATTGATTATATATTTGTTGGCACCTAAATAGAGGCCGTTGCAATAGTCCAGTTTGGACTGTATAAGTGCTCTGGCCAGTATAAGGCAATTGTTTGAGGAGAGAAATGGTCTGCAAGCTCTAATCAGCATCCCCGTGTAGGCAGTGGCTGAGGCAGTCATGTTTACTTGTTTGGTGAGATTAGTGTTGGCATCGAGGTAAAAGCCATGGGTTTTTACATTTTTGGCAATTTAGATGTTGGTACCATCAATGGGGATGCTGTTGTAGTTGGGACTGAGTTTGAGCAGGTTGTTAGGTGAGCCAACTAGGAGAAGCTCCGCCTTATCATCATTCAGGCAGAGGCCATATGTGGCAATCCATGCCTGAATGATGGTGTAGACTTCATAGATCCGGTAGACATCCGTGTCGTATGTCCCTGAAAGTGTTCGGAGTATCTGGGTGTCATCTGCATAGTTCGTGTAGGTGACACCCAGACGGTCCAGTTTGTCGAAAAGGGGCTTTGTTAAAATATTGTACAAAGTGGGCAATACACATGAGCCTTGTGGGACTCCACATGTGATGGGAATTGGGTCAACCGCCGCTGTGGGAGACAACACTCGCAA
Source organism: Ambystoma mexicanum (assembly GCF_040938575.1). Classification (NCBI taxonomy): domain Eukaryota; kingdom Metazoa; phylum Chordata; class Amphibia; order Caudata; family Ambystomatidae; genus Ambystoma; species Ambystoma mexicanum. The sequence continues at coordinate 891,647,725 of NC_090941.1, forward strand.
TGTTCTGTTTGCGAGGAAGGATTCAATCTATGTAATAGCAGCATTGGAGAAGTGTGATTTTATGGTCCATCCAGATCAAAGGCATCTGATAAATCTAGCAGTAGTAGGATGGCGAATTTAGCTTTGTCTTTAAGGTCGTCAATTTGGCTTTTAAGGTCAACAAGAGCAGTTTCTGTTCCATGTTGAGGTCTAAAGCCAGATTGGCATGCCCCTAAGCGTTGGTTTGTCTCTAGATAGTCTTGTATTTGCAAGTATGCCACTCTGTCTAAAATGCACTTCCCAATCCCTTGTAAAGGACTCACAGACAAACCTGAAAGCAACGAAAAAGTCAATGGACCTTGCTCCCAACTTTAAGATGATTCAGAAACAACTACATGTGTCCTTAGATGCTTTTTTTGATGTACGAGCCTCAAGCATGGAACAGCCTTCCATGGTAGACAGAAGACAACCCTGGCTAAATTTATGGAAAACGGAGGCCTCCCTTCATCTGAAAAACCAATTCCTGGGCTAAAAGCCCTATGGTACCAAACTTGGGGAACTAGTAAAACTCTGGCTTAGGCTCTGTACATCCCAGCAGGCCAACACGTTATAATTACACGTATCTATCCAAATCCGGGTACAACAAGGCCATTTTGACCCCCAGATCAAGAGTCTGAAGGCCACCAGGGGGCAATGCGGGCCACTTACACAGAAGACAAGACTCACTGCTCCTCCACACCACAGGTTTGCTCACTAAGGTGAGGAACTGGAAGCCATGAGGGTATCTGGATTACCCCTGTTAGAGGGCAGGCTTAGATAATCTGGGACATCTAGTCGCCTCAGGATTCAAAGTTCTGGGTGCAGGTTATGGCACACGGAGGATATAGCATGGAGATTCAGGAGTCATCACATTTCTGTGGCCCAGATCCAGGAAGAAGAAGGACGTGTGTTGAGTCTGATCCCACTGAAGGAACTTGGACATCTTCCTTGTCAAGAAACCATCAGGGAAACACTGATCAATGAAAGATCTCAAGAGGCTCAACTAAGTTGTAAAATCTATACCATTCAAGCTGCAGACTCGACATGAATCATACACTTTATCAACCCATGGGAGTTCCTTACATGCCTACATTTGTAAGTCACCTACTTACACATGCCAGTACACTCTGCACACCAAAGATTTCTACAGTTTGTGACATCAAAAGGCCAGTTTCAGTTCAGAGTCCTCCTTTTTGACCTGAAATCAGCACCCAAGGTATTCAACAAATTACTTGCTCCACTAGTGAGAATACTTCATGCAGAGAGAATCACTCTACACCACTACCTAGATGACTGGCACATAAATTCAGATAACTTCGAACAGGAAGAAACAGACGCAAGACGAGTCTCAATCTGTTCCACCAAAGACTACTCCATGATTTCCGAGCAAAAATGAATGTGTTTAGGCGTTGCTGGTATCATGCATTCACGCATTGCAGGGATGTTAGGTAAGCATTTAAGACAGGTAAAGTAGCTCAGGAGTTGTGATGTACAATGAATAACAGTAAGGTCATTTTCAGAACATGTTATTTATTTATTTGCATACATAAAAGGAAACAAGCTCTTTTGGTCAGAAAGGAGGGTATACAATGGTGTATAGTAGATATACAGGAGGCATTACCCCCTCATAATGTAGAGTGTTTCAGTGGCATGATGACCGGGTTTAAGAAGGAGTATATTGGACAGATACTGCTAACAATATGGTGGGAAAACATAGGACAAGTAAGTGTCAGCGTGTAGGCAGTCTAGCAAGCTAAACCTGAGCTGTGACCTCCAACTATTTTTTATTTGTTTCATTATGAATTGGCTAAACCACGTTAGCCTTACATATAAGAAAAATAACCTAAAACCATCACATAAATATCATCAAATTCACAGACTATTAAATGCTAGTGTGGTGGGGAAAAGAAAGGTATTAGTCCAGTTTGCATTGCAGGAACTTGCAAGTAGTAAGGCTGTATTGGTGAGTCGAGAGGATAGCTCAGAAGCAAGGAGATGGGCTTTCAATTTGCTTTTGAATATATCAGTGTGGACCGTGTTTCGAACTGCAGAGGGGAGTTCAAAGTAAGCGCAGCAAGAAGAGTGGTGAAAGAGCGGAAGCCAGAGGAAGCACAGGGTGGGAGTGGTGACTTAAGAGTGGCATAGGAGGCAGAGCAAAGGCTGCAAGAGGGTTTGTAGGGGTTGATAAAAAAGGATAGATATGGCAGTGCCTTCCCATGGATGGATATATGCACAAGTAGGTGACATTTGAATTGGGCCCTGTTTAGCAAATCTCCAAGAAGTGGGCAGTCATATTAAACATTTTATTTGACAAAGTGTGTCTCTCCCAGGCGATTCCAACCTCATGGCAACAGGCTGTGTTAATATCTATAAAAAGGGGGACCGTGATGTACCTGCTAATTATAGGTTGCTTTCTCGCTTAGACTCCATTGGAAAACTAGTTGCCTCCTTTGTGTTAGGTGCCTTGCAACGTTGGGTTGACAAAGCCAATATTCTAAGCTTTGCATAGGCAGGGTTTCGCCCAGGGTATGGTACTTAACACAATTTAAGCCTCATGGAGTCCCTGTATAGGGAAGCATCGTCTCCCGGGGGGGGGGGCTGCACTGTATTCTATGTTCGTTGACTTCTGGGCAGCTTTTGAGGGTGTGTGCCGTGAGAAGTTGTGTGGTAAGATGGAACAATGGGGGTGCCCTGCTTGGCTATTGAGTATTCTTAATGGCCTACACTACGGCACAATGGTACAGGTACATCTGGATCACCAGGGTGGTTTAACATCCCTGGTGCGGACCAATACGGGTGTTAGCAGGGATGCACCCTGGCACCGTTGTTGTACAGCATATACACGGCTGACCTCCCTCTACTCTTTAACCAGGCGGTAGGATGTTGCCCTAGAGTGGGGGGCAGGTGGACTGTCTCTTGTATGATGTACGCGGACAACCTTGTGCTATTTAACCATACATTTAGTGGAGCAAAGGCAATGTTCATGAAGTTGGCTGAGTTCACTGTGGTCAACGATCTACACATTAATATGGAGAAAACCAAGGTTATGGTGGTTGCCCCTAAGATGATAAAAATGCCCAGTGTTTAATACTAGCCTCAGTGCTTTAGCAAAGGTGGACAAGAACCCGTACCTGGGCCAGGAAATGAGCCCTTCCCCACCCTACCATCACATGAAAGAATCTAAAAGCACAATAGCTAAACGCCTGACCCACCTGATAGGCAAGTTTGCAAACCATACTGCAGGCTACTCTCTCGAAGTGGTAATTACCCTGTATAGTCAATGCCTGTGCCTAATGGTCCTCTACAGTCTTAATGCAATTGCTATGGTGGACTTTTGGTGGCTCGATTGTATCGAGGGATATTTCTGGAAAAGGATAGTTAAACTGCCACTATCAACACCAATTGAATTCCTTAGGTTGGAGCTCGGTTTAGTATCCTTAAAAGGCCAGGCAATGGCCAGACAGGAGATGTTGTACTTAAAAACTAATTCTAAGCCCGAAAGGCCAACTACTTGCCTTGATGTTGATACCTAAAGGTTTGGGAAGGCCGACTAAAGGTAATGAATTTAACAACTTGATTGACAAGCAAGCTTTGTGTAAATATGGCTTGGACCCCAGATTCTAAACATGGTACCAGTCTGACCACCTTGCAACATATATTTAAAAGAAAACTAAAACAGTGTGATTGGACCAACAATTATTCTCATCTCTGAACCTTGAGGACTTATGTAGATGTTTTAAATGTAAAACATTCTTATTTTACAGCACACAGATACTTGATACATTATCCAAGGCCCACTGTTAGGTGGTTTTTATTGAATTTAAGGAATAACCAACTCACTCTTTTGGCGACCTGTGGGGCAAAGTACAAATCCAGCGTCAGGAATGGACCTGTCGCATCTCTAATAGCAGAGTCTCGCTGGAGACAGCAAAACACCTATTTACGGAGTGTACTTACCTGCGTCCGGCCATCATGACTACGCTAGATAGCTTTGTGCACAACTACGAATCCATAAAACTGGACTCCTTTTGGACTTATTGTCTTAACTCAGAGAGTGAAAGGGTACAGTTAGATTTGTGCAGACTGTGGTGCATTATTAAGAGTCCTTTACCTAAGGACTAGTGTAGGGTCGATTAGGGTGTGTTATTGTAATACTTGGTAATATTCTGATGCTTAGGATTCCCATAGTTGACAATCCCTACCTATCTTAATTGATTTTAATTGTACATGTCTCAGATGACTATTATTTTTAGTATTTATAATATTAAAGATCTCAAATGTTCTATACACATTAGGAATGTCTCCTGTGGGAACTCGTCCATCTATAATCTATGGTTTTAAACTCCTTGATTGCTGACCACAACCCTGTGTCTAATGAATGTTTTGGATTCCTTGTGCTAAGACGAAAGGAGTGTAGTTCTTGTAACGAAATGTGGTTCCGTCTCACACGTTAATGGATTACAAGACTTTGTTTTTTTATTAACTAATTTAGAATTTTAATTTGTTTTGATACTTCATTGATACAAATAAATAAAAAAATAGAATTGAAAAATAGGTAGCCAGTCAGCATGCTGGTGAAAGGAGCGAGTAGGGGGGAACCGAGGGAATGCAAAGAGAGTCCTGGAAGCAAAGTTAATAGTCTAGTCAAGGGGCAGGATGCATAGTTTGGAAGACCAAAGAGCATACTGGCACAGTACTACATTTTAGAATAGACAAATTGTTTAGGAGATGTTTGGAGGTTTTGAAGGGAAGGAAGTGCCTGATTTTCCAGATATTTAGGAGGTTGAGGTGAGCCACTGTTGCAGTTTTAGAGATGAAGGTAGAGAATGTGTGTGAAGGGTCATAGACAACACCAAGGTTTCTAACTGAAGAGGAGTAGTCTGAAGAGAACTCTTTCTCTTCTCCTCTTCTGCTCATCCAGTTCCCACCTATCATTTATCAAGAAAGAAAAGCACTTCTGTTTTGGAGGAGTACAGCATAAGAGACTGTAAGAACATCTATTATTTAATAGCAGAGGCAGTCAGAGATTTTGATAGATAGGTCAGTGGAGAGTTCAAGAAAGGAGAAAAAGATTTGGGTGTAATCTGAGAGGATTTTGTACAAGAACCCAAAGGAAGATATAATTGTACTAAGAGCATAAGTGTTGAGTGTGAACAGGAGGGGACGAAAGACAGGGCCTTTCATAGCAACAACAGTAAGAGGAGTGAGTTGAGAGGTATTTTTGTTCCATAATGATGAGCTGCCAGATAGGACTCGATACAGGCAAGCGCTTCATTGCAAATCCCAAGCAGAGAGAGAGTATTGAGGTGATGAGAGTGATTGATGGTATTAAAGGCAGCAGATATATGAAAGAGGATAAGGAAAGAGGATTAGTTGGAATGTTTAGCAGAGGCAATACAATTGGAGACATTCATTTGGGCAGTTTCAATGGATTGGCAGGAGCAGAAACCAGCTTGGAGGGGGTCACAAAGGTTGTGCATGTCAAGAAAGTTAGTAAGGCGGTTGAATACAACTCTTTCCGAAACCATAGAATAGTGAGGAAGAAGTGACAAAGGTCAAAAGTTGGTCGACGGGGTTGGATCAGCACCTTCCTTTTTCACTTGAGGGATGACCATGGTGTTTTAAAAGTAGAAGGAAAGCAGGAGTAGTCAAAAGACAGGTTGAAGTGATTAGCGAGGTGGCAGGCCACTAGAAGGCCAATAGGTTTGACAAGCTGGTGTGCAAGAGGATTTGATGGGGCACAGGAGGGGTTAACCTACATCAGCTGTGCAAGGGCGTCCTCAGTGTTGGTATGACTAAAGTGTGAGATGGCAGCAGTGAAAGATGGCAGATTAAGTGGAGTGAAGAAAGTAGGAGCCTGGAGAAAGAGGAGGGTGAGGAGAGCTTCTCTGATTTTTTAAGTATTCAGCAAGGCCACTAGATGAAAGAGTTGAGTTAATGGTTGTGGCTTTAGAAGTAGTATGGAGGGAATTTAGGGTGCCTTGGAGTTGACAAGGATGGTTGTAGTGCATGTCAATGAGAGAAAGGTAGAAATCACTTTTAGCACTATAAAGAGAAGACTCGATGGAGAGTCAAGGTCAGAGAATTACAGTTGCAGGTCCTCATGAGAGTTGGAGTACCTCCACCTGTGCAGGAGTTGTCACATGTCAGTGCAGAGACCACGTATGAATGGGGAGGCCAAAAGTTAAGGACACTGGGATTAGTGGTGAAAGTTAGCAGTGGGAAGTGAGAAGAAAAGAAGTCGTGAAGTAGCGACTGTAAACAATGACAGTGGAGGAAGGATCTGGAGACATGGAGGAGAGTGAGAGTTGAAGGTCAGAGAGGAAGGGAGGAATAGCAAAGGGTTTACATTTTTTCTTGCAAATGGGAGTGGTAGGTGGGAAGGAAAGGTTAGAAGGAGGAAAGATAATGGGGTGATACAATGGAGTGGTCCGAAAGAGATGGCAAGAGAGTAGTGTTGGTCACTAAAAGAGAGATTTGTAGATGAACAGGAGGTCAAGAGAGTTGCCTGCAGAGTGAGGTGGTAGATTATGACTAGAGTGGATAGAGTGTAATTGAGAACATTTTGAAGGTCAGATTTCTGTATAGTGTTAGGAGGAGGAAGGTTAAAGTCACCTAAGACTAAGGCAGGAAGGAAATAGGTGCCCAACACCACTGGCTTTGCTCGTCAGAAGGAAGGTTTGGAGTCATGAGGGGCTGCAAGGAAGCAGTGTTACAGATAGAGCTCCAGGTTTGAGTGATAGCAAGGAAAGCAAGTGGATGAGACCAAGAGTGAAAGTAGTCAATGATGAAGGAAGTCTTTTTGTAAACAGACTGAGCATTCCAGAGTGCATTTCTCAGTAGATGCATCAGGGAGGAGTAGAGGAGTTTAGCTTCAGAGTAGGAGAGGCAGGGTGGGTAGGAGATCAGAGTGGTCTGTTGGCTGGTATTTCTTGTTAGAAGGGGTGGTGGTATGGAGATGATGTAGTGAGAGATGTGAGTTGTGAGTTTTATGATAGGGATAGGAAAGGTGGGAGTTTAGTGGGTTTTGAGATATCATAAGGAGTGAGTAGCAGGATGTGAAGGAAGAGGAAGATGAAGAGAGATTCATTTTAGTTCAGTAGTAGGCAGTGCCAGCTGTCAATGTACTAGGTGGATTGGCAGTATTAACAGGTGGAGCAGGAGAGGTGGTATACAGGCTCACAGTCAAAGAGGCTGGTAGTAAAGGTAGTAAAGGTGGGGGGATTATTGTTAGCTATTCACCATTTTCTTGGATCCCCCAGGGCTAGGTCGGCCCAGCAGTGAGGAGTAAAGTAGGAGGGGTGGCAAGGAGCATCCAATGGTGTGAGGATGGATGTGGGAAGAGTAGACGGCAGAAGCAGGGTTGAGCTCAATGTCATTCTCAGCCCAGTTGAAGCCCATTTTGAGAATGGATAGACCATTCAAAGATGGCAGTTTTGGGGTCAGAGGTCACCTGATCAGCCCATATATCAACACTGGATAGTCCTTGTACTTCCCCTGACCTCTGCAGGCAGCCCTCAGCAGCTGGAAGGAGCCGTCTGGCAGTGTTGTGTTTAGCACAATGTTGCTCTCAGCTCATTTGATGCCCCTTCCCCACAGTTTGATCTTAAAAATGAGGTATGTTTCAACTTGGTTTTTCAAGTTGCTTCAGAAAATATAAGGCTGTGCAAGTCACTATTCAATTCTCTCCCTCCCTTAACATTACATTCCCTACATGCCCAGCCTTTGACTACCCATTCATCCCCCTCAGACACCCCTTTTAAATGGTGTACAGCTAAAGGAGGGGCTCATCGGGCGCTTAAATGCCTGCAGGTTATGTGTTAACCATTCTAGTGTTGGGGCCATAATTGGGTGTCATTGGCATTGTTCATGCTGGACAGACAGAAATCACCCCATGTACAAACATGAGAATGCATTGCAAGGGAGTGGCCATATTTAAAAGGTACTGTACACATACAATGGCATAGTTTAAAAAGTCTGAATGTGTGAGTCGGCGTGTTTGTTTCCGTTCATACTATTTGAGGGTTGGGCTTGAACCTATATTGCCTTTTGTTATAAAAGCAAAAGCATAAACTGAAACAAAAACATTGAAGAACACCGTAAGGGCCTATCAGAGTCCAATGTTTAGTATTTTCGAACAAAAACAAAATCAATGTTGAACGCAAAATGGTGGAGAGTGGGAACTGTACCCCTGCATGAGTGTACAAGTGCCCACAACTATCACCTTGGCCATCCAAGCCATGATGTTAAATGCAGCTTATTGTACAAGCTTTGACCACATACTGAAGGTGACAAAATGTCTACTTGTGTTTGTATCTGCATTTTTTTAGGTTCATTAGTTTTATTGTGTGAAGACATCAAAGCAAAAGCGTCAAAATAAATGTAAAACAGACACATTCTTTGGCGTTGGAGGTGCTGAGAGATGATGCCACTTCTGCTGACTTATTGCTACAAGAGACAAATGCTCTCACTGCTTTGCAACCAATGCTGTAAAGGTGAAGCCAGGAGATTTGTACATTCATTTCCACATCTCTATACATCACAATTCACTCGACGTGGACAAATCTTTGCACATGGGCAGAGTGGTTTCTGTATAGTTGTACGCCATGAAGAGGCACAGCTATTTTTTTTTCTCCTTAGGCATATTGTCATCGGGAAAAAACAAATGAATCAAGCAGAGGTTGCTCAACGAGGCAACGGTTCTTCCAGTAGATAAAAGGGGCATTGCGTATCGGCTGATGTTACAAATCTCAATGCTGTCTACTGTATTTGTAGAGACATGTAATGATACACGTAGGGGCACGGAGCATGATATCCATAGATGAGAGGGTGGTTGTGGGTAGACAGGAAAGCAGGTGAAATAGGGCCAGGTCTAGTATGGTATCTTGAAAGCTGAAGTCTGAAAGGGCGGCCTTGGTTTTCTACAGAACCAATAATTGGACTCATGCAGTCAGAGTTTTAAGTGCTAGGAGAGATCGATGTTTATCTGGAATCCCAGAGACTTGCTACTGGTTGTCCGATTCAGGGTAAAGCCCTTGAGGTTCATGGTGGACAGCTAGGAATCAATGTTTGATGTTGGTGAGGAGCAGGAATTCCATCATGCTGGGGTTCAGTTTGTGGTAGGCAATGCATATCAAGGTCTACTTCAGGACATAGTAGAGTTGTGAACATCTGCATAGTAGTGGATGCGGATGGTGTGGCCGGCGAGGAGGGCTACCAGGTATTCCATGCAGGGTCTGAAGAGTATGGGCAGGAAGTCGAATCCTGAGGGCGTTCATAGGTGATGGGTAGAGGTGGTCATCTAGAGGTAATCACCTCGGAAGATGTTCTCTCCCATTCCAAAGCAGTCGTGGAATATGTTGAAGTGGGATTCATAATCTATTCTGTAAAAGGATTTAGAGAGTTTGATGAGCAAGGAGACAGGTTGTCAAACATTGAGGATGGAGAGTGTGAAATTTACCAATCGGATGCTAGTTGTCTCTGTGAAACTTCTGGGTTACAAACCTGATTGACTAAGTGCTAGAGTACACAATTTCCAGATGGAAGGGTCATTTGGGATATATGTTTGTAACTTGTTAAGGATTGCAATCAGGCAATACAACCAGGTATCGCCTAGCATGTAAAGCACAGATGAAATACTTATTTATTATGTCTATAGGTTCAATATTCTGAGTGATATACCACTCATATCACACCCATCTCAAAATACCCCCCGCTCCCCCCCCAGGTCACAGTGGACCAGGAATCAGGCTGATTGGTAAAGGAAAATATTTATTTAGTTATTTAAAATTCAAATCAACACAAATTTGTATTATATATATATATATATATATATATATATATATATATATATATATATATATATATATATATATATATATATATATATATATATGGGGCAGCAAACACCAATGGGGTGCAAAAACAATTCAGAAAGTAAGTAAAGCAATTGAATTCACTTATAGCTATACAGAATAGAAAACACAGGGAAAAGAACAGTTTTGGCTTGTGAAAAGATGAAAGGATTGCGTTTAGGTTAAAGTTCCCCCGTGCAAAGCTCTTAATGCACAGTTGAGCAGTTCTACACAGATGTAAGTAAACAGCAGGCATTCAAGAGCAAAGAACAGGGTCTAGAGTTTAAATGTAATGATCCCTCCCCAAACAAGAGAGAAAAGGGTTTTGGGTAAATTATACACTTTTAAAATGACAGTTGAAAATGTATTTGTGAAACAATGAAAAAATGTGCAAAAATGCTTAAATTGATAACAATTCTTACGAGAGCAACACTGAACAGATTCTAACCAACATGAGCCACAAGATGAGCAACATAACACACGTTAAATCCGAATGGAAGTTAAGAAACACTTTCAATGGGAATTTACACAAATTTGTGCCTAAATTTCACTATGCGATTTTTAATAAAAAGCAGTTTTTGGTTGTGGATGTAGCTACAGGTCTTACGATTAAGTGAGAGTTGTAATTACATCTCTAGCTATAAAATTGAAGAATTTATGTAAGTTTTAATGAGAGGCTTTTTTTGAAATAAATAGAACAGAGAATAGCAGAAATGTGGTTATAAATTGACAGATCGGTTTTATTTAAACTATATCAATGACTAAGAAAAAGAAGAATGCCGCCTGGGAATATTCACAGTTACGCATGGCCGCTTGTAACTCTTCAAGTGGCGGATACTACATTTTCTGTATGGGAATTACTTTATTTAACCCAAATCACTAATGGCTTATGGTTTTGTAAAACAAATGAGAAAAATCAGCGCTAATACTAAGGATTACAAACAGGGTTGCAAGAATGGTCCTGACAATATTTGAGGTTCTTAAATTAAAGAGAGGATGGGTTATAGATTGGGATAGGACAATGCAAATATACTATGGGTTACTAGGATTCCTATTGATACTTACAATCCACTGTAAATTAAGATTGGATCGTCAGGGTTCTGGTCATCTGGATCGGCCTACAGGCAGCAGGGCACCTCTGGTGGAATTGGATCCACTGGGCAGTTCTGGTAAATTGGACTGCACCTCAGACTGGATTAGATGGATTGGCCCTTCTGGTCACTGGAAACAGTAGGTTAGCGTGATAGCGAATTTCAGCAGGCAAGCCTCGATGTTAGAGAGCCAAACTGGGTCAGAATGATTCCCTTTGGGATGGTTTCAGGATTTGGGCCTAGCTGAAAAGAGTTCAGCAAATGCTGAGGCCCGGGTTTTGCAAAGAAGTCTGGAATCAGCTGCAAGTTGAAAATTCAGCAACAGGATGAAGAGGTCAGGAACAAAGCGCTGCTCGGAAATCAGGATGTAGTCAGTAATCAGTGTGTCTTTGTGTGTGGCAAAGTTTTTATATTTATCACGCCAAGTGACATCACCAAGTTTATGGTAGGGGCAGAATTACAATCCACACCCCCAAGGCTGTGAGTGGTCAGATGCACTTGCCTTTTTCTGGTTGGAAGTCAGAAAGAGCTGTCATATTTTATGAGGTGATTTGGGAACTCCCACATTGATTTGAACCACAATTTAACTTTCCCACAAATGCAAATTTCTATAAGTATACCCTCTGATAAAATCGGCACATACATTACACATTTTGTGGGTTATCCTGACATCTAACTCCCATCTCATTGAGAGCTGTCTTTGTCGTACTGTGGAATTTTGTCAATTTTAATCATAACGATTTGGCCTAACAATTCCTAATTCAGTACCTATCTGGGCAATTACCTCTAGAACACGGTTATACAATATTATATTTGTAGCATCTATCATTTTGCCACAATTACTCTTTTTGTGTAGCTTTGGTTCCTTATGTAGTACAGGGTTCACTCACGTCTGCACAGAAAGAGCATACAATTAGACCCACAACTACCAATTTTTAGAGTTGTCCTCCTTCATGGGGCAAAGTTAAAGGTTTTCTAAACTTAATCACAAATAGGCATTTAAACACCAAAAGTGCTTGTCTGTTTATTTATTTTTTTAGTTTCATTCAACTGGCAACAGCTGTCCAATTCCTTAGCTCAGGGTGGGGTGTTCTCTTCCTTGAGAGGGAAGCTCCCGGCCGCTCCCCTGTAGGGATCAGTATTCAGCCTGCTTTGTCCTTGGCTGGGCCAAAGGCGAAAGTCTGATGAGGTCATTGCTCTAAATATGCGAGTACCTCCAGCATCAATTAAGCCTTCCGGTAGCAGCAATGTGTTACCCATTCCCAGGTTGAAGCTGTCAGCTCAGAATTAAATATTTAATTAACTCAAGACTGGGTTTGGACTTTAAAGAATTACTTACAGCTTTCATTACAACATATACATTGAACAAAGTATATAGATAGATTTTGACATTTAAAGAATTAGGCCTTTCCACAAAAACATACTTTTAAAGCAGGCGACATTGCACTCTCTTCAGGGAAAAAGCACATTTAAACTGAGTCTTTTACATCCAATTTTCTTATGCAACACACACACATTTAACTCAGCATTATTCTGTCTTTGAGTGCTGGGATTTGTCTGCAATCTGGATGTACGTATCCAGCCTTTGCTTGGAGTTCTCTCTGCACAGCTGAATTTGTTACATGTTGCCATTTTTAGCCACATTTTTCCTGTGGAAATGGAACCAAATGTTATTGAGCTGGTTTTTCATAAAATACATTTCTTAACTGCTGTCAGTGAATGAGGCCCGGCTTCTCTGGCCACACTGGATGATCTGTACCCTTTTAATTTCAATAGTTCACTGGAAAATGAATGGATCTAGCCAGGGCTTTAAGTGGGCCGGGGCCTGCCGGGGCTGGGCCCTGGCAGGCTCCGAAATTTCGTTTTGAGGCGGGGCCCTGCCGGGGCCCACTGATCTCCCCTGGCAGCCCCGGCCACTACACGAAAACACATTTTTTTCTACAGCCTGAAGCTCCCGCTCATGTGCGAGAGTATCAGGCTTCAGAAAAAAATGCCTTTGAGCCATAATGGTGGCACCGCACCTGCGCGGCATCACTTTAATCAAGTTATGCACGTGGGCCGGCACCACCATTATGGAGACTGGACGCAGAGGCCTTGCTTTCTAAATACTGAAGCTCCCGCGGATTTGCGGGAGTTTCAGTCTTTAGGAAAAAGGCCTCTGCTTCCAGCGGCCTCACCCTTTCAGCCTTAATGGTGACGCCACCCCTCCCCAGCTGGCGAGGGACAGCACCACCATTAAGGCTGAATAGGTGAGGCGCTGTCCCTGCCAGGCAAGGCTATACAAAATAAATGCTGAGATCAGCACCCTCTCCCACATAGGGGAGAGGGTGCTAATCTCTACAAAAGGCTGCCTGGCAGGGGTGCCAGTAGCCCATTGAGCCGGGGCTCATCAAGGGGGCGTGGCCTAACAGACCATCAAGACCCCCGTTGTTATGCCAGGCCCCTCGTTGAGCCCCGGCTCGATTTGTAGTGCCACTTAAGGCACTGGATCTAGCGCCAAACAGCACTTTGAAGATTGCAAAAGCTGCATTTTAAAAGGCATTTTCGGTTTTTAGCCCCATTCTGTGGCCTTGCTTCATGTTAACTATAACAACACCCACTGGCATTCTCCTGCAATGAGAATTGTGTTGTCACCCCCACTTTGACTGTGTGGCAGGGGTGTGCAGCCTTTGGTGAGTGTGACCCATGCACTGCAGATTTTTGCACGCACAGGGGTTAGCGCATCCATTTTTGGCTGTTTCTTTCCCCATTTGTACATTGAGACAGTGGGGCACATTTGGATGAGTTAAAATATCCCACAAACTTGCATCTGACTTCTACATGGTGACAATGGGAAATGGTGCTTCTAGGTGTTCTTTTTCAAAAAACAAATATTGGAAGCTGAGACCACAATGTGTGTTGAATAGAATACCTGATCCCTTCTTCCAACCAATAATTACATGTAGGGAAATGTCAATTGTCATTCACTCCAGTGTTCGTCTTCCCATATATATGGCAATCTTTTTATCTAGAGAGGGCTGGTAACTTGGTAATGCCTATGCGTATGTGCAAGGAGATAATATCTTATGTAGCACTTGACAGTATGTGTGGTATATTGAATAACTCCAAGCCATGGAAACTGAGTGGCCAATTAGAATTCACTGGACTGTTTCAAAGTAGAATAAAATAATAGGCATGCTGTGGAAATGGCTGCACTGTCTATGCAGCGAGGAATACAACAAAACCTGAACGGAGGTTGAGAAGATGTAAGAAATATAGGTTGCTGCATGAGCCACTAGCCTCCATTTGCAAATGGGGCTACCTGCTAGCCATTCACCAGAAAGTACTTGCGGTACGGTGCGCAGAAACTGAGACCACAGTGATGCAAAAGTGCGCACATTAGTCAAAGCAATCAAACACAATCAGTCACCAAAACCAAAAACAATCAGTCAAACACAGAGCAGTCTGGGCACTTAAAGGCTTGGAGCACTGTGGACCAGCGAAAGATGGGGCAAAGAAGAACGAATCATCATTTAACCAATCCCGAGGCCCCAAAGGGAAAATGCTGAGAATAAACACATGCAGTGAGACAGGGCAGGTGCAGAGGGGAGGCCCACACAAGGCTTGTTAAGGGAGAATTAAGGGACATTGTGGACATGTGTACTGTTTGGTAGATCAGAGTACTTTCAGAGCAGACTGCAGTAATCCAGACTGGAGAGAGCCAGGAACTATCTGGAGAACTGGTAGATCGAGCAAGCCAGGAGCAGACCAAAGGTTTACAGACTGAAACGACCCAAGAGGAGACCACGGCATTGTAGGCTGGAGAGAGCTAGGAGCACATTGGGGCAACGAGTAGAAGAGAAGCAGTCAAACACACCCAGAAGGTAAAGAAAGCCAAAGACCATAGGCATGACACAACTGCATAAAACTGGATCTAGGAATTACCGGCAGAAGGTTCTTGTTGGTTCTCTGTCACCTGGGAAGATGAGCCCCAATAATAGCACCATATGCCTTATTGAGAGGGAGAAGGGCACACTGTCCCTTATCAGCAAACTGGAGCACTATATAATACAGAGTCATGAAGAAGGAGCAAGACACTTGCTGGATTGAAAACAGCAAAATTGGTACTATATCCCGTTTAGGGGAAATGTGGAAATGAAGCGATTGGACACTATGCCCTATGACTGTAAGCTGAGTAAAGCAGTGACTGTACACTATATTCATGAAACTCTGTTTAGTTTAGAGACCCTGGAAACTGGATTATGTTACCTATCCTGACGCTATTAGTTTAGACTGTTCTCATTGGGGAATTGCTTAGATGTGTACCATGGCTACCTCCAAACTCGTAATGACCCCAATACTCTGTAGGTGTTGCTTGGCTATGTGCCCACCCACTGACTGCCCATGGCCATGCTAATACCTATGGATATTCCAACCCATTCCTGCCTCTGCCCGCCCAAAACACCTCTTCATGGGAACTCTTTGAGCTTGCTTTAATCAAGCTCTTACATCTCACTTTACATTAAAAGTCCCTGCCAATGTCTGTTCAAAGCAGTCTTTGGAGAGTTAATGACTTAATTGGAGCTGTAAACATCCTGTCTTACCAGGTCTGCCTTCAGCCACTTCATTTATAAGCACTCTGCTTGTCCTTCACTGACATCCTGTTAAAAACAAGCATTAAGTAAAGCTACTGATGTCCTGTTATTGGCAAAGCCAACATTTTTGGCTTGTGCATACATTTTAAGCTTTTGCCAGGCACTGCTATATACCATGCGGTAAACTGGAAGCATGTCATAAATGTAGTGTAATAAGGCATAATGGTTTATCTTTAAATAAAGCTGTGCAGCACACCTTGCAAAGCGGCTACTTGGCACTAGCTACTTGGGGCTACAATAGAGGGTCTTCATGTAATTTCTGGGGCTTGTACTTTGGGTGCTCTGCATCAACATGCAGATGAATGTTAAACTATCAATTCGAACAGACATTTGCATGGCATCTATAGAGGAGACGAGTCTCTGTAGGACCAAAGGCTGGAGCGAGAGCCTGTGGAGCTGAGCACCCTAATGCAGACTCCTGCTGGGTTGCACTTGCTTGTTTATGTCTGGCTCATGTTTGTTTTATCACTGCATTTGTCATCTCCACATATGCACAACAAAGGTAAACCCAACACTGCTCACAACTGGTTCTCAATATTTACCTGAATTAAAGAAAATAAAAACTAACTAAAATAAGTTAATGGTTCAAAGAGGCATATTTCATTTGTATGATGACTTTTTGTTTGACTGCTGTTAAAATGCAGATTTAATCCCATTAGGAATCACAGCAGGGAGCATCCTCGGGATTAAGAGTGAATAAAAACAGAGGCTGCCCTGCAGGCTTCTTTTCAGTGTCTTTAAATCTTTTAGGTAGTAGCCAATTTGCAGATATCTGAAGTTTCTCCTTTTCAGAAGTAATGTAATCAGCTAGCTTTCTTTATGAAGTTTACAACACTTCACATTCTAGTACTTATAGTCCTATGCTAGGAAACTAATGCTGCACGTAGAGTATTACTCCGTAGCACACAAGAAACATGCTTGACTGCCAATCAAGTAAAATAATCACTTCAGCTGAGTACACATCCATGTCCTAAAAGAGAGTGGCATTTTGTTTCTGTGTGTTTATGTCCTCCCATGTCACTTCCAGAGTTATTGTACAGTCCTTATGCTAATTTGTCATCACACTTATTAGTTTTGGCTATTAGGTAGTGCTCATGCACCACCTATAAACCCAAATTATGGCATGGGCATATGAGAGGAGTGAGATAGGATGCAAGGAAGGAGCATCTTTGAGCTAGCTCTAGCACGCAGTAACATCACACTATAAATAGTCTGAAAGTCTTATTTCAAAGCAGTCTTCTTAGGACAAATGGCTTAATTGGAGATGTAAATATATTACTGCTGTAATACACATACCTTAAACAAGAGAACCTTCAGCCACTTGATTGATAACAGAAGGAGTATCCTTGAATCTGTTCCTTGCACCAAAGTCTTGTTAAAAAACAAGAATTGAAAAAAACACAATGTTTGACTTGTGTGTAGGTATTAGGTAGACAGCTATCAGGCACTGCTATCAAATGTCCAGGTACTCACATCATTGTACAGTTGGTACCTTTTTATGGCTATGTAGCACCATTATGCCAGTGCCTGCACATGCCTACCCCATACCCGCTCAAAGCTAAAACTGTTGACTTTGCCAAAGCTTGTGTTTAAGGAATTCGGCAATATGTGTGATTTTCTCAGCAGCATGAAGAGGAATGTTGCAACTCTTGACAAACTTGGAAGGAGGCTGGCAGACCAGCTAGCTAGGAGGTTTATAGTTCTCCTAGTACACAATAAAGGGATCTGCAAGGAGAGAAGTTCTGGCATCAGATTTTAAGCTGCCACAATGAGCAGCAAATGACACATATTAGTGACTTGAAGTAATACTCTTACTTTTTCAGATTATGTTCATATACATTTTCTCCCTGAAGTTCACAATCAATAAATAATAAGAACACATGTGTATTTCACCTTGTGCATTTAGTGCACTTCTGCAGTTGTACACAAATAAGCACCTGCGTATAGACATACATTTTGAAATAAGTGGTCAGCTGGCAATTAAATAGTTCATGTTACACTGCTTAAAATATTAGTCCACAAATTAAGGGTTTCATATTTGTTGATATAGTTCAAACGTATGGGATCACATATTTCTATTTAACTGCTCAAAGATGTGTGTGGCCACTCAGGTTCGAATGATGTCAAGTATTAAAGGAGGGTTGTGGGAATAGGGGACTGCCATGCATTTTGTGGTAGAAATAAAGTACTCAGTGATGCGAAAAGATATTGAAAGTCACCTCAGAGTTCCCTGACCAAAAAGGAAATCCCTCTGCAGCTTGCATTTGCCTTATCACTTACAGAGGTGCGGGGGGGAGGGCTGAGTGGGAGGTGGCTTATTAAGGATTTTAATCTCGGTTTTAACGACCCTAAGAACACTAACGCTAATTACCTAGCCAACACCTTATCTGACTTGGGTCATACGCACATTATTCACAAGCCCACTCATATCAAAGGCAGAACACTGGACTGGCTCACTCACCTCAATTGCTCTATTGACCTCCTATCCATTGACCCATGCAGGTGGTCCGATCATCATAAAATAACCTTTTCGATCAAAGCCAACACACCCCACCTGGCACCTATCATCGCCCCAGCCATCATCACAAGAAATAAGAAAGACATTACTCCTGACAACTCCTACCTATATTACTCCCCATCCTGAACAATATTGACTCAGATGCTGACCCCACAGTTTTAGTGGATATCTACAACCAGGCTATACTCATAGCACTGAACACCATCGCCCCTCTAAAATTGCAGAAACCTAAACCACAGCATCACCTTAACACTTGGTTCACACCGCAGTTAAGAGAATTACGCAAAACTAAGAGAACCGCTGAGGCACATTGGAAAAAACATCCCACAGCATCCAATAAGACTGAGCTAACCCTAGCCTCCTCCAGTTACAAAGAAGCCATCCTTCTTGCTAAAAAAGACACCTATAATAAAAGGATTACACAAGCGGAATCCAACACAAAAGATCTTTTTAAGATTCTGAAAGAACTAGAATCCCCCATTGCCCCTATAGACAAATGTGTTACTGACGCACCATGGTGTAGTAATATTCAGAAGGCCTTATTAGATAAAATAGCTCGCCTACAATCTAAAATCAATGCAAAAAAATCCCTACTACTAGCTGACCCGGATTACAAACAATTACCTAACGAATCACCTACCTTTAAGTCAACTTGTAAACCTTTCAGCTTCTCACCCCTCTCAACCTGGGAAGTAGAAAACATCATCAGGAAACTCAAACCCTCAAATTGCCAAGGTGATGCCTGCCCTGCCCCGATCATCAAAGCTGCTGTGCACGATCTGGCACCATTCATCACCAACCTCATCAATGCATCCTTCAAATCTGGAGTAGTACCTGATAACCTAAAAGACGCGTGGGTCATACCACTCCTCAAAAAACCTACACTTGACCCAGCCAACCCCTCTAACTATAGGCCGATAACAACTGTACCTTTCTTATTAAAAATACTGGACAGAGCAGCCTACTTACAAATACAGGCCTACTTAGAATCAAACAATCTCTTAGGACTCAGGCAATCAGGTTTCCGACCGAGACACGGTATGGAAACTGCTTTAATAGATCTCACGACCCAGATCCAAATCCTGAAAGACAATGGCAAACTGGCACTCCTCTTACTGCTTGACCTGTCAGCAGCTTTCGACTTGGTCAACCACCAAACACTCTGTCACCACTTGAAAACTGCAGCACACTTCTCAGACGCAGCCACGGCTTGGATCAGTTCCTTCTTGGCGAACAGAACCATGAGGGTCTTCTCTCCCACTGATTCTGCTGAACCCTTACCAGTACCTTGTGGAGTCCCGCAAGGCTCTTGTGTGTCCCCGACACTTTATAATGTATTCACAAAGCCCCTCTTTGATATCCTTGACTATCTGGGTGTCACGTATACCAATTATGCGGATGACACCCAGATACTCATTCCTATCTCGGGTAACTATGAAACAGACAGCAAAACCCTTAATGAAATCTACTCAGTAATGCAAGCATGGATGGCACATCATGGACTTTGCCTCAATGACGATAAAACCGAGCTGATCATCCTTGGCACCCACGCCAAACTCAAAAATCTTAATCATGCATTCAAATCCTTCACCATAGATGGCAATCTCATCCCCGTGTCAAATAATACTAAAACCCTTGGTATCTACATCGATGCCACCTTATCCTTCTCCAAACAAACTAATGCAGTAGCATCATCAGCCGCTTACACCTGTAAGATGATCACTGCATGTAGGCCGTTTATCTCCTCACCCAATTGCATTACTCTTGCTAGAGCATTAGTCCTATCCAAAATAGACTATTGTAATGCCCTTTACTTAGGCACTAGCCATAAAAATATCAACAAACTGCAAGTAATTCAAAATAATGCCATCAGGGCTGCCCTCAACATTCCCAAAAAGGCGCACATCTCTGAGACCAGACACAAACTACGCTGGCTCCCAGTCGAGCACAGAATACCCCTCAAAACTTTGACCCTTACACACAAAGCCAGGGCCAACCTGGCACCAGCATACCTTACCAACCAACTTACACCTCACACTTCTTCAAGACCACTCAGAGCAGCACAAGCTGACACTATGTCCATACCGAGATTCAAACTTCATAACTCGGGTGGAGCTAGCTTCCCTGTACAAGCTTCTAAATTATGGAACACAATCCCTGCGCTTTTGCGAGCAGAACCTTCATTTAACCTATTCAAACACAACACGAAGTGTTGGCTTCACAACATGGACTCTATGACAGCCTAACCTCCTGATTCTAGCATGATTGACTGCTGACTGCACACTTTTGTAATTAATGTATTTATCTTAGACTATGTATGCATGACATCTTAGACTATATATATATGCATTTGCAACACTAAGTATGTACCTACCTGTAACTGTAACATAACCCTTTGTTGACCGCTTTTAATTGTAACTGTAACCAGATCTAACTTACGCGCCCGTATGCCCCCGGGCCTGGCTGCGCTTTATAAATAAAATAAATACAAATACAAATACAAATATAATAAATAATCTTGTCCATGGACAGTTTAAGGTATTTTGGGCTTCATTACATGCTTGGTGGTAATGGTAAAAATGAAGTGTATTTTCAATATCCACCATTTTCAACATACAACCTATTTTTCGGTTCGAATCATGTGGGATATTTACAGCAAGGGGTATATTGAAGAAGATATAGGGGCATATCGCATGGGATATATATATACTGGTATATATACTGGACATTTTCCCCATGCAGTGTATTTGCACATATATTTGCACATACGTGTACTCTACTTATATATCGTCTGGAAAAACAGAAAATGTGGTCCTATTAGAGCCCCTGTATTAAAGCCCCTGGCAGCATAAAGCTCAAGGTGTATGCCTAATGTTGCAATGCCTCCAACCCCATGGCCTAGCAAGCATGTTCTGGACTTTTCAACCAAGTAACATGAGTTCTAATCCTGGCTTCCCCACTTGCCTCAACGTATCTCAACCTGTGCAATCACTTTTGAGTGCACCCAGTTCATTTATTTGGTGAAAATGAATCTAAGAAACAAGGTGATCCCTAATAGCAAGCACTATATTAAATCAAACAAATAATTCACAAAGACAATTCAAGACCTAGTAACGAGACCACATTAAGCCTTAGCTGTGTTTAAACAGAGTATTTTATTTTTTCCCTATGGTGATGATGGAATGCTGCACTTCAATGAATTATTTAAGTTATTTGTTCTGATTTAGAATAATTTGAATGTGTCATTCTAAGGCTGCTTTTCAGAGGTATACAAATGTCTGCAGCCCTGAGAACAATGGGCTGGTGATAGTGCTCAGTGGTAGCTATTCGCCTATTTAAGTGGTGAGGCAGAAATATTTTCCCTGAATCCTGTGAGCAAGCAAGCAACGCATGGATCCCTGAACCCAACAAAAGGGTTTGGGAGGGTTTTCAACCATGATGTGGTTTTAATTTAGTTTCACTGAATTAGTCCATTTCATAGCTCATTTTCTTTGAGAAATTGAATAAAAAGCCTTCAGATTTTCAGACAGTTCTGAAGGGGGATATAATATGGAATCAAATACTTGAGATGCTGGGTCACTCGCATGTGGTACACATCTGGATGTAGCAAATGATGTACATATCTATCATAATATTGTGTGCACAAAAGAAACCAAAGATGCACAGTGGAGAAACGTATATTTGTATTACATCACTGAGACAGTGCCTGATACAGTTTTTCACTCCAGCACTTTAAAACATGCCCATTAAAAACCAAATGCTACTAGACATTAGACCATTTTTAGTTCAGGCTTTTAGTTGTCACTTGCGACACCTATAAGCCGGAACTATTCCATTGGAGTACAGCTAGGGATTAATGGCGTATGAGGACTGCAAACCTTATAGGTATTGTTGGTTATTTGCCCTCCCCTTCACTGCTTATGACCCTGCTAATCCCTACGGCCACTCCCACCAAGTTCCTGTCCCTCCCCGCCCAAATCATGCCCTCATGGGAACTCTTTCAACTCGCTTTACTCGGGCCTTACCATCAAACTTTACACACAAAGTGCCTGCCAGTGTTTGTTCAAAGCACTCTTCTAAGAGTGGATGGGCCTCATTACAGCCATGGCGCTCCCGTAATGAAGGGTGCCGGTACGGGACAGCCACCCTTCATTACGGGACACCCTATTACGAGGTTCCCTTGCCGGACCCGGTAAGGACGCCTGGTAAAACCAGGAGTCCTTAGCGGGTCCCACGAGGGGACCATGGAGCAAATAACGGGCCTGTTATTAACAGGCCCGTTATTAGCTCCCTCCCCATTCCCATTGAGCCCTATGGGGCCTCAAATGGGAATGGGGATGGGTTTTTCCAATGAGGATTTACCGGGTCCTTCATGGTTGGAATAGCCCGGTAAATCCTCATTGGAGGAACCCGGTACTGGAACCCGGTATGGAGGCAGCCATGCCCTTATTAAGGGTATGGCTGCCTCCATACTCGTAATGAGGCTGACTTAATTGGAGCTGTAAACATACTATTGGTGTAATACAAATGTCTTACCAGGCTTGCCTTCAGCCACTCGATGTATAAGCACTCTGCTTGTCCTTCACTAAGGTCCTGTTAAAACAACCATTTGAAAAGTCATTGAAGTCCTGTTTAAAACATTCATTAACAAAGCCCACGGGTTTGGCTTGTGCATACATTTTAAGCTTTTGTCAGGCACTGCCATTAGATGCCCTGGCACTCGCACCATTTTGCACCGGCTACCAACAGTGGGTAGTTAATACCACTGCGGCTGTACTGGAAAATGGCTTTCCCATGCCTACACAAAATCCCAAACTGTTGTCATTGCCAATGTTTGTTTTACCTTGCAGAGGAAGGCATGCCCTGAGAGCTGTCAGCATGTTTCTCTCTATTCACTCTATATTTACAAAGAGAGACCTATAGGTTTCTATGTGGTGGCAATGCTGACATGACAGGGATGAGTCAACTGGCACTGAAGCTAACAATTTTGCACCTTGCCATTGACCACGAAATGAACAGACCTACAGTCCTGGGCAGTGGAAGGGAACTTCTGAGGTTCAGATGAATCCTTACATGTTTAGAATATAAACATGAAATGTGCATTTGCAGTGTGCCCCTATGCCACACTACTGAATGACAGGTCGAAAGGTAAACAGTGATGGCACATACATAGGCGGAATTCTGGAAAACGTTGTACATGATTTAACAGTTTCCTCATAATCTTGTAATAACTTCACCTAAAGATATTTTCATTTTCAGAATTCCAAACAAATGAACAAACATATTTTGTTGGTAAAAAAGTGGAAAGTAAATATGCACATCTAAATTTATTTGGTTGTAAAAGATGTCCATGCATGTTCTAGTATACTAATGCAATATATAAACCCCACCAGGAAAGATAACCTTGTGGGACTTAAACAGAAACGAAGCAAAGAATGTGTTACCCTAATATTGTTTTGTCATTACATATGAGAAGCTATATGTAACTCCTTGCAATACACAGAAAGGGAACTCATAATGCAAAATATATACATTCAACAAATGTACATATTTGGTATATACCACATAATCTCAAACACACATTAGCTGGTATATTTTACAACATTAAGTCAAATACACAATACTATGCTATAAAGGTCCCCAGGTGACCTATCAAGACAGATATCTATGCCTGTAGCTTACATTTGGTAGCAATAGTTGTTTCCCTACAATGCCATCTATAATGCGACTTGTAAAACGTGCAGCAGCACCAGACTGCTGACCTGCACTCCCAGCAGCTTTATCAAATTAAATTGCAAGGGGTGCTTCAGGATAAAAAGGCAATGAGGCTAAAAACCTTATACATCAGACAGTTACTTCATAAATAGGGTAAGGGAATTGAGGACAAAGGGGGCATACAGTAAAATGCATTAGGTTGTGCATTATGCTCTCCTCAAGGTTTCCCACTGTACAATGGTCTTATCTGACATTTAAGCGGTTCTTTTAATTTAGGAGCCTGCACTTTATCTGCACTTTCCACGACTGAATGTCCTTCTTTTAAAGATGAGGATCTTTGAAAGTAAGAGCCCTGGTACATTCACTTTAAAAGTGTATTATAGCCTTGGTATTTCAAGCAATATTTGAAAGGAGAAAAAGTGTTTAAAAGGGCTGCGAAGCCATGAATAGAAAAAGCACAGTAGCCTTTTCTTCTTTCTTGTTTTAGAGAATCATCATTCGTTGCGCTTTCCAGCAGATTGTCAAAATGGTTCGGCTCGGGTTCTCTGCAAATGAACACTTGCTCCAAAAATGAGCTCAAGGTAGTTTTCCATCATAACAGCATTTGCTTTCAAAATAATTATTTTTGTTTTGAATTATTCATGTACATAATCCAACGTAATACCATTATTCATAAAACAAAAAGCAAGGGGAGAAGAAAGCATTTCCAACGTCTCCTTTTGCTGGTGGTGTTCCTTTGAGAGTTCCTAAAAAATAGGCAATCGATTATTTAGTGCTGTTCACTAATGGAGGTAGTTAGATATTTAATTGTATTAGTTCTTTGAGCGGATTGCCCACTGCAACTGGCCAACATCCTTACCACTTCAAGGTTCTGTGCAACCCTTGCCAGATACCGTTTGATGCATTACCTAGATACAATACTGTTTCTCTTTGAATACAATAATGTACATCAGCCAGCATGTATATGAGTCCCATTGCCCAGTTTTGTGCAAATGTGATATGACGTTCTGCGTGGTCCTCAGTGATTGGCCCTCATTGCCTAATATTCCCTTTCTTCCCCCGGGCCCTTACCAGAGCTCACTGTGCCCCATTACACAGTAGCTACTTAGATGGATGCAATGGATGAAATGCTTCTGTCTTGGGTTGTCAGGAATTTAACTCTCATGTAAAACAGCACTCTGGCTCCGAAGGCAGAACAAAATCCAGATTGATGGTTATGTATTCAACTGTGTACCTCAATGAGTGTCTGAAGTTTATTGGTGAGCAGTCCATTTTAACAACTAACAAATGTGCATTGAATTTGATGTGCCCTCTTAGTTCAATGGTACATCACAAGAAATATTTTTTTATATGAAATAACAAATTGATCTTGGAAACGAAGCACCGATCTGTAGGGGGCAGCAGTATCGGAGTGCTTTCAAAGCTGCCGTCAGGGAGCATGAGAAATACTCCCACCTACCTGATTAAGGACCACCCAAAATCTTCCTCTCTCCATCTGCCCCTTCTTCCTTGTGGTTGGGGCCCATTCCCTCCCGTCCCTCCCCTATCTTGCCTCTCCTGAAAAAAATGGCAAAACAAATACAACGTTGAAAAAGCACACAAAAAAGGTTTGTTTAGGAGGCACCTTTCACAGTAAAAAAATGGAAGTAAGCAAAAAGTCAAAGGCCCCTGAGCAGCCTGCATCGTCCGCAGATAGAGTGGTAGTCTACGGAATTAAAAAAAATTCAAGGCTTGTTACGTTAAAAAAGGGTGGCTCTTGAAAGAACCATTTTTTGTGTTTTTGGCTTTTGTATTTTTTTTTACATTTTTGTTTTCACAAACTGAACTAAGAAAAAATTCCACTAAATTTAATTATTTCTTCTCGCTTTCACAAAAACTGCTTCAAAGCATTTTTTATGTTTTCCACAAAAATCTGATTACCTACATCCGTTAGATGGACTCCATCTCACTGAAAAATGTTGGCCCTATCAAATTTAATGTTCGCGTTATGAAACAATGTCATGCCAACATCTTGAACAAAAGCACACACTGCTTTATTGATGTTACACCTCGCTTTTTTCATTTGCAGACCAAATGAACTGGGGCACATCTACATCTGTCTCTGGACAATGCGTGAACATTCTTTTTTCGATTTAGGGAACATTTCCTTAAAATATTCCAATGTCTTATTCATTGCAAAATGGAATGAAATTCCAGTCACATTACCCAAACTTTTCCCTCCACAATAAACAATAATAATGTCCGGATGTTTCAATTCAACCATATTTGCACAAAATGGGAGCAAGTCCACCTGCTTCATGCCTCACAATCCATAACAGAACACTTCCAATTCAGGGAATCCAAGATTTCTGGCTATTCCACAATGCTCAGCATACACCTTCAACCAATGAACCCAAGAGTCCCCCAAAATCCTCTGCCTGCTGAAAGACATTGCCATTGCCATTTTCAATCCTCTCACAACTCCTACTAACAATACTCCTGCTACCCACTCTTCCTGTGTGTCCACACCCAGGAAACCTGATTGGCTGATCCTCCGATGTCCGCTGACACTCACAACTGTCCGTGGTCTCCAAAGTCCCCTTTCCATGCCAGTCAACCTTAAAAGACCCAGAGGTGGCACATGCTATCCACGGACTACCACAGTGTCTGCGAACGGCGCAGCCACTCAAAGGGGTGGGTGGGAAAATGAAACCCAATTTAGCTTATGTAATCTTTAGTGGTAGCTCTGAAGAGAAGCTTTTTGGGGGGTTTGTTAACAAACACTTTTTTGCTTATATGGAAAGTAGTACATGTAGTACTGTAGACTCTACATCTTCCTTCAAAATGTTCTTATAGGAACCTTTTCAATGCATTCCTAACATTGTAAAGGAAAATTAACAAAAACAATTTACACCATCAGAACCTTTATTGTCATTCCCAAAAGATGGCATTCCTGCAACATATAAAAAAGCAGATTCAGCTTTATTGACACGCTGCCTTGATTCTTCAATTTGTGGACTGAAAAGGTTTGTTGGACATCTCCAGGTGCTATAGGCTTTTAAAGAAATCCTTGAGGCAACCTGCAAAGACATTGGATTTACAAATCCCAAGACACAAACCCCAAACTGTCCCCTCCACAATGCACAATCTCAATGTCTGGACATTTAAAGTGAGCCATACTCTCACAGAATGAAAACAAGATTGCCCAGTTTAAGACACAAAGACACAAACTGCATGCCACAAAACTTCCACTTCTTCCAATCAAATATTTCTAAGGATGCCATTATTTTCAACATACACCTTCAATGACTGAATCGAAAATTCCCCCAGAATCCACACAGTCTGCCTTCTCAAACACATAGCCATAGCCATTATCAGTGGTCTCACAACTCCTAGAAACCAAACTTCTGTAACCCTCTCTTCATGTACACCACACCCAGCAAACCTGATTGGCTAATCCCCTCAGTCCCCTTTCTGTGCCAGACATCTGTCATGCACAACATCCATGCCCCCACTAGGACCCTGACAGCACCCTCTGTTCCAAACATACTCCCTGTTAGACCCCCCTTTAGTATTCGACATGAGAAGTAGTTAGTTTTTATCAACAGCTTACAGACATATTTCATTAAACAGTGATGTAAAACAAATAAATCATTCAATTTTTAATATACATTTCTGTTAGAAAAACACATAATAGCTTAAATAAGCGGTGGGTCAGTCCCATTCACTTGACATAAAACAATTGTACGTTGTTTAAAAATACAAACAGTTATGTTGTGACACTTAAACTAGGCCATAGGGAAGTAGTGACTTCCGTCTATATGGCAAGACTTTGGTTCAGTGATCAGTCTGGGGAGCAGTAGCTATCTCAAACTGTTCACATGACCTTGGTTCAGGTTTTTAGGTCATCATTCTAGTGTAAGTTCTAGATGGTAACACTCGGCATGTTTCAGTTCTTAACACAATTTATAGAACTTTCTTTAGGAGTAGTGTCATATTCTAAAAAAACAACTTTAACAACAAACTTAGAGCGTGCTATGATTGCACATCTCTTGGGTGATGGAATTCTGTTGCTAGTGTTTAGTATTGAACTTGATTGTTCTTGTTGTCGCTTTTGATAAGAAAGAATAAAAAGATGTAAGGTTTTACTGCTATTCCTTCTTTTATGATAAAATACATTTATCTAACATGACTAGGTTAAATGATTACCTAGTCTCGTTAGAGATGAGTGGTTTTGAATAAGAGTTATTCCTGTTGTATGCAGGCATTAGTCCTCTAGGTCCGTAGTAAATGCTTCAAAAGGTCTAGTTGGACCTGCAAGTTAAATTTGCATAGATAGAAGCTGCTGTTAGTCTGGCCTAGCTTATTCTCCCACAGTAAATAGAGTGCAAATTCTAGTTGCTTACCTTCCGTGAAGGGGCAGTACTTCAAGGTGTTAGTGATATGTAAACCCAGGGTCTAGGGTATTAAGTTCTTAGACGTGGCTCGGGTCATTTAGTGAAGACCGAGTGGTCCATCAATCTGAAAAAGTTAGATATTAACTATTGTGACTTCTAGTTGGAATTAAAAAAGGGATAGTTGAGAAAGAACCGCGTGTACATGTGCTCACCTAGATGATATTTTATTAGCGGCTCATGCGACTGCAACCTGTTAGTTGCTTTCCACGATAGAGTAATCTTCAATCTTTAGTCCAGCTGTGCCGCCATATATAGGTTTCTAAAGTGAGAGAAACATATATAATGACTGTTAGTCATTAGATGTGGTGCATTAAAGAAAGCCTATGTCTTAGGTGCAGCAACGCACCAGGAGTTCCTAGTTTAACATCTATATCTGTAAAGAGATGTAGAATTACCTTCATTAGTTTGAATCCATATATGACACCCGACGCGATCAATCCCACAAGCTACGCAACGCTGTTTGGATATAACTGGCGGTCGCCATCTTGGGTGTGTTGATTTAAATAGCTTCTGTAGTCCTTTTTTTGTTTTTATAAAAGTCGCGGTTGTTACAATGCTAATCACTAGGTCCCGTTGGTATATAGGGATAGTAAAAAGGTCTGTTTATTACTAGTATAGGATGTCAGTGGTTTCTAAGAATGCGATTCATGTAAAAAGTGGAACAGGAGAATACTGGCTTCTCCGATGAAAAAATACATACGCGAAATTCGCAAGGAAGGAAACGCTGGATATTAGGGCGTATCTTGTGAACAATTAGGCATCAAACCTTATGGGATGAAATTAGGTATTCTCTAAATATACAGTAAACTAGAAATCCTCCAAAGAGATCCCCGACGCCCCAAGAAGAATCAGGTTTTTCAGATTGCTCGATCTTAGACCCGGGGACTGGGTCGAGCACTCTGTGTTTTTCCTCGGACTCAAAGCCCGCTTTTGGTTGTATCAGTCCTGATGTTGTGCAAGCCACTTTGAGACCTACAATAGATATCTCCCATCTAGACACCATTGTAATCGATTCAGGGGCCACTGGGAATTACATTGATATCACGTTAGCGGCTTCCGTGAACATCCCATTGGTGAACAAATCACGTCCGGAACCCGTTCAAGCGGTTGACGGCACTGCCCTGACTCAGGCCTTATTAAACAACAGACTGCCCCTCTTGTTATGGTCATTCAGAATACCCATCAAGAAACAATTTCTTTTGACTTAATATCTATGCCACAGTTTGGTTTAATCTTAGGCATCCCATGGTTGAAGGAGCACAATCCATTGGTTGATTGATAGTCAGGGCAAGTACATTTTGAATCTGAGGTGTCCCAGAACTATTGTCTTACGATTCCCGAGGGGGTTGGTGCTCCGTCATCAGTGTTAGGTTCCATGGCACAACTTGCTTTGGAGGACGCCGGAGATTCCACTCCTGATCCGCACCTAGTTGAGGCTGTCACAGTGGGCATTACTACGGTCTACCAGGATTTTCAGGAGGTTTTTGACCACGGATCATCAGAGGTCCTCCCTCCACATCATTCCTACGATTGCCCTATAGACTTGCTTCCCGATTCCACAATACCCAGTGGCCGCATCTACTCCCTTTCCCATTCCGAAGAACAAGCTCTAAAAGATTACATCCAGAAGTCATTAAGATTAGGACACATACGTCCCTCCATCTCTCCAGCCGCCAGCCCAATATTCTTTGTCCCCAAAAAAGAAGGCGATCTTCGTCCTTGTGTGGATTATCACCACCTGAATGCTATCACTGTAAAAAAACGATATCCAATACCACTTATCACACCCTTACTGGACCAGTTGACCCATGCTTCTGTATACACAAAACTCGATCTTAGAGGGGCATATAATCTGGTGAGAATCCGCAATGGGGCCGAATGGAAAACAGCGTTTTGTACCCGTTATGGATTGTTCGAGTATACGGTAATGCCGTTCGGACTTTGCAATGCCCCAGCCACTTTCCAGTGATTTATGAACAAATTATTCAGTGACCTATTGGACGTATGTGTGGCTGTCTATCTGGACGACATCCTCATATATTCACAGAATATGGAGGACCATGTGACACATGTGCAAGATGTACTGTCTCGCCTCCGCGTCATTCTCTTTTCGCCAAGCCTGAAAAATGGCAGTTCCACACCAATAATGTCGAATTTTTGGGCTTTCACATCACCCCGGTGGGTTTAACCATGAACCATTCCAAGGTACGGGCAGTATTAGATTGGCCAACACCAGTCAATCTTAAGGCCTTGCAATCCTTCCTGGGATTCGTTAATTTTTACCAGCGCTTTATCTATGGCTTCTCGTTCATTGTAGCGCCTCTTACGGCATTGACTAGCCCTACTGTCCCGTTTCTCTGGTCAGATGAAGAGCATTCGATGTGCATTCGAAACTTTGAAATCCGCTTTTACCACTGCCCCGGTCCTTAAACATCTGGATCCCGAATTACCTTATGTGGTGGAGGCAGATGCTTCCTCCTTTGTACTGGCGGCTGTTCTGTCTCAATGCTGCCCCACTTCTGGTCATCTACACCCTGGGTGACCCAGAATCCTAACGATGTCCGAATGGGACCCTATATAGCGATGGTCTACCCTTTGTGCAGAATAGACTAGTTCTACCCACGACTGACACTCGCAATCATGCACTGGAATGGTCCCATGACATCGCCATCAATGGACACCCCGGTCAGAGACGAACATTAGCATTACTAAAACGCTGGTGTTGGTGGCCGTCTATGAAATGGGATGTCGATTGCTATGTGAATACTTGTTCTGTGTGGGCCCAGTGCAAGCATCGTAGAGGGCGACCTGTAGGCCTTCTGCAGCCATTACCTGTGCCCCCTCGGCCATGGCACACCCTGACCATGGACTTCGTGACTGATCTACCCCGAGTCCAGGGATGTGACACGATATGGGTTGTGGTAGATTCGTTCACTAAAATGGCCCAATTCATCCCGTGCTCTGGCATCCCTTCTGCTCTTGTGCTGGCTGGGCTGTTCTGCAAATCCATTTTTTGTTTCTTTGGGTTACCTACCATTGTTGTCTCCGATAGAGATTCTCAGTTCACGTCCCTTTTCTGGCGCGCCTTGACGAAACTGCTTGGTGTTGACACTCGCTACTCCTCGGCCTATCATCCAGAAACGGACGGTCAGACTGAGCGGGTAAATCAGACTATGGAACAATAACTGCGTTGCTTGGTCTTGCAACATCAACAGTCTTGTTTCAGTGTCCGACACCTTGCGGAGTTCGCGTACAATAATGCCACGCATTCTTCCACTGGTTTTTCTCCTTTCTACGCCCTTTCAACTCTCGGTTCCCGCTGCCTGGCACATTCACCCCATTTTTCACACCTCACTGTTGAAGCCCTGTCCTAGTCCTACCCATCTCCGCTGTTCCCCCGCTCCCATTTCCGTTGATGACCCTGATAAGTATGAGGTGTTGGGTATCCTGGGCTCCCATTTATTTAGGGAGAGGTTGCAGCACTTGGTGGATTGGCTGGGTTTTGGTCCTGAGAAATGCTCCTGGGTTCCTGCTGGGGATGTCCATGCTCCCCGTCTCATTTCCCGTTTTCACAGGGAGCACCCGTCTTGCCCACGTGGGCGTGGGCCCTTGGGGGGGGTCTCTGTCATGCACAACATCCGCGCTCCCACTAGGACCCCGTCAGCACTCTTTAGTACACCTGCACCCACCAGTATTAGAGCACCTGCAGCGTGGGGGTTGCGTGGACAGATTATGACCCAAAGAGGAGGCTCATGGGTTTCGCTTTCTGCAATGGCAATTGCCGTGGCGAGTGCGGTCAGGCAGAGTCAGGTTATCGCATCGATTTCCTGGTCATGTGATGCTTTCCTGGTCACGTGATCCTGCTCCCGTTCACGTGACAACGAAGCGGGCAAAATAAAAGCAACATCCTCGCAATCACTTGTTGCTTCACAGCTGTTTCATGACTCTGTTTGGCGTTTTGGCTTCGATCCGGATCTATACTACTCAACTTCAGGAACTACGGACTTTGGATTACGGACTGCTTTTCGGATAATCCCTGGCATTGGCACATTTCTCTGTGATTACCTGGCTCTTCGACCTCGGAACTTCATAACGGACTTCTTTTTGCTTACCCTTGGGATACTATGAACTTACCAAAGTCCACGTCTTGCATTCATTGGTTGTCAGGACTAATCAGGTGTGTTGCAGCTGGCGGTCCCTCTCCAGCTTACCGGCAACTGAGAAGAACTGTTCACGCAACCTCCCCGCAGCACCTTCCCGGGTCCTGTGTGTTTAGCAGTGTCCCACTACCCCTGCTTAGGTAAGACTTATAGTCGCTATACTTCCAGCTATCGTTTACACAGATTACTGTGCTTGTTTGTGCTAATCCCTGTTTCCTTTACAGCGCTCAGGGGTATCAGCGTCGCAAGGTTCCGGCAATCCAACAATCACACCTGTGGCTTCAAGGACCGCACATAGGGTATATTTAATTCTCCCTGTGGGGTCCTTGGGGACGGAGGCCCCTATACTCTGCACGACTATCAAGTATCGACAGAATCCACAAGAGACCCGGATGTGGCACGTGCCATCAACGGAGTACCGCAGTGTCCAGGGACCCCATAACATAGGGGCAGCCCTTCTACCCTTTCCAATTCCATGTTCTCAACACTCCCTAATTGGCTACTTTCAAAAAGTGACACATCCAAAACCTCTACACCTAACCCTGTCATCTCACTTCAACACTTCAAAGGTATGCCTGAACTCTCATAGTACATATCTCCTGCTAATGAAAGGCATCTGCATAATAAACTACTGTGCAAAAAAAATGTTTTCTTCAACTCTTTCACAAATATATATATAAAGGGTTCCTGCTACTTACCCTGTAATAAGTTTCACAATAAGCATATTCTCTTTTTTAACCACTCTAGCAAATGTCATGCATTGCAACATTCAGCCCCTGTTCACATAAAGCAGCAAACAATGACAATGCTCTGCACTTCAAAATGTTTCTATTTTCAATCATTGTGATGAAAATTAAAACAATAAGAGGCCGATTCATGGAATAATTAGCGCGGCGCAAGTGGGCAAAAACGTGCGAATCGCAGTGGAATAGCGAAAATCGCAGTGCAAGTGCGAAAATCGCACGAAAAGCAGCGCACATCGATTCATGGAAGGCCGTGCGCGAGAAAACCAGCGGATGTGCGATAAAAAAGTGCGCGGCGCACTTTGGCGCACAGGCCATCTAACTGCGTGCGCCAGGTCACAGCGTAAATCGCACAGGCCACAGCGAAAATCGCACATAGCGCGGCGCACGCAACAAAAGTAGGCGGAACACGGGCGTAACACTCGGAATGGGGAACAACTTGCCAAAACGTGGGCGACACGGGGGAAGTACAGGGCACAAGTGCGCGGAACGCCCACACGGTCGCCTACAACACATATTCATGGAATAGAATAGGGCAAAAAAGCGCACGGTCAAAAACCAGCGCACAGGCACAAACACGACCGCCACAAGAAAGCAGGCAGTAGCGTCTCTGCGGCTGTAAGAAATGTGCGCCAAAAGGTGCGCCAACAAATAGCACCTATATACTGCCATGATGAATGTCCTATACTGTGGCCCTCCAGGACAAATGACGTGCAAAGGGGTACCCACAAACACGGACACCCGCTGACAAAAAATACGTGTTTGTGTATACCGGGGTGCGCAGGAAGTCTCACACGCGATTTGGCCGGGTACGTGGATTTCAGGGGTGCGCGGGAAGTTCCACACGCGATTACATCAGGGTACGTGTATTTCAGGGGTGCGCGGGAAGTTCCACACGCGATTTCAGCAGGGTATGTGTATTTCAGGGGTGCGCGGGAAGTTGCACACGCGATTTCATCAGTGTACGTGTATTTCAGGGGTGCGCGGGAAGTTCCACACGCGATTGGCCCAGTGCGAGCAGGGTACGTGTATTTCAGGGGTGCGCAGGAATTTCCACACGCGATTTCAGCAAGGTATGTGTATTTCAGGGGTGCGCGGGAAGTTCCACACGCGATTTCATCAGGGTACGTGTATTGCAGGGGTGCGCGGGAAGTTCCACACGCGATTTCAGCGAGGTATGTGTATTTCAGGGGTGCGCGGGAAGTTCCACACGCGATTTCATCAGGGTACGTGTATTTCAGGGGTGCGCGGGAAGTTCCACACGCGATTGGCCCAGTGCGAGCAGGATACGTTTATTTCAGGGGTGCGCGGGAATTTCCACACGCGATTTTATCAGGGTATGTGTATTGCAGGGGTGCGCGGGAAGTTCCACACGCGATTTCAGCAAGGTATGTGTATTTCAGGGGTGCGCGGGAAGTTCCACAGGCGATTTCATCAGGGTACGTGTATTGCAGGGGTGCGCGGGAAGTTCCACACGCGATTTCAACACGGTATGTGTATTTC
This sequence comes from Ambystoma mexicanum, assembly GCF_040938575.1. Taxonomy (NCBI): domain Eukaryota; kingdom Metazoa; phylum Chordata; class Amphibia; order Caudata; family Ambystomatidae; genus Ambystoma; species Ambystoma mexicanum. Next base: position 891,682,397 of record NC_090941.1, read on the forward strand.
AGGGGTGCGCGGGAAGTTCCACACGCAATTTCAGCAGGGTATGTGTATTTCAGGGGTGCGCGGGAAGTTGCACACGCGATTTCATCAGTGTACGTGTATTTCAGGGGTGCGCGGGAAGTTCCACACGCGATTGGCCCAGTGCGAGCAGGGTACGTGTATTTCAGGGGTGCGAGGGAATTTCCACACGCGATTTCAGCAAGGTATGTGTATTTCAGGGGTGCGTGGGAAGTTCCACATGCGATTTCATCAGGGTACGTGTATTGCAGGGGTGCGCGGGAAGTTCCACACGCGATTTCAGCAAGGTATGTGTATTTCAGGGGTGTGCGGGAAGTTCCACACGCAATTTCATCAGGGTACGTGTATTTCAGGGGTGCGCGGGAAGTTCCACACGCGATTGGCCCAGTGCGAGCAGGGTACGTGTATTTCAGGGGTGCGCAGGAATTTCCACACGCGATTTCATCAGGGTACGTGTATTGCAGGGGTGCGCGGGAAGTTCCACACGCGATTGGCCCAGTGCGAGCAGGGTACGTGTATTTCAGGGGTGCGCAGGAATTTCCACACGCGATTTCATCAGGGTACGTGTATTGCAGGGGTGCGCGGGAAGTTCCACACGCGATTTCAGCAAGGTATGTGTATTTCAGGGGTGCGCGGGAAGTTCCACACGCGATTTCATCAGGGTACGTGTATTGCAAGGGTGCGCGGGAAGTTCCACACGCGATTTCAGCAAGGTATGTGTGTTTCAGGAGTGCGCGGGAAGTTCCACACGCGATTTCATCAGGGTACGTGTATTGCAAGGGTGCGCGGGAAGTTCCACACGCGATTTCAGCAAGGTATGTGTATTTCAGGGGTGCGCGGGAAGTTCCACACGCGATTTCATCAGGGTACGTGTATTTCAGGGGTGCGCGGGAAGTTCCACACGCGATTGGCCCAGTGCGAGCAGGGTACGTGTATTTCAGGGGTGCGCGGGAATTTCCACACGCGATTTCAGCAAGGTATGTGTATTTCAGGGGTGCGCGGAAAGTTCCACACGCGATTTCATCAGGGTACGTGTATTGCAGGGGTGCGCGGGAAGTTCCACACGCGATTGGGCCAGTGCGAGCAGGGTACGTGTATTTCAGGGGTGCGCGGGAAGTTCCACACACGATTTCAGCAGGGTATGTGTATTTCAGGGGTTCTGGGGAGTACCACACGTGAATTGGCCGTGTGGGTCCTCCCAGGTGTACGCTCCACAACCTCCACGGACCCTGCAGGCAGCCCACACCACGGGGGACTACCCTGCACCCCTGCTCATGTCCCGCAGGCAGCCCATCCACCATGGGCATGCCCCCCAGCCAACCCACATGTCACCTTGCACTACTGATCAACAATGCATGTCTCCCACCACCCCCACCCCCCAGCCACCAGGGGCACCCACCACCAGGCCCCCACTCATGTCTCCCACCACCCCCACCACCATGCCACCATGGGCAGCCCCCACCAGGCCCCCACCCATGTCTCCCACCACCCCCAACCCCCTGCCACCATGGGCAGCCTCCACCAGGCCCCCACTCATGTCTCCCACCACCCCACCCCCCTGCCACCATGGGCAGCCTCCACCAGGCCCCCACTCATGTCTCCCACCACCCCACCCCCCTGCCACCATGGGCAGCCTCCACCAGGCCCCCACCCATGTCTCCCACCACCCCCACACCCCTGCCACCATGGGCAGCCTCCACCAGGCCCCCACACATGTCTCCCACCACCCCCACCCCCTGCCACCATGGGCAGCCTCCACCAGGCCCCCACTCATGTCTCCCACCCCCCCACCCCGCAGCAGTGCAGGGGCAGCCTCCACCAGGCCCCCACTCATGTCTCCCACCACCCCCACCACCCAGCCACCAGGGGCAGCCTCCACCAGGCCCCCACTCATGTCTCCCACCACCCCCACCCCCCTGCCACAATGGGCAGCCCCCACCAGGCCCCCACTCATGTCTCCCACCACCCCCACCCCCCAGCAGTGCAGGGGCACCCTCCACCAGGCCCCCACCCATGTCTCCCACCACCCCCACCCCCCAGCAGTGCAGGGGCAGCCTCCACCAGGCCCCCACCCATGTCTCCCACCACCCCACCCCCCAGCAGTGCAGGGGCACCCTCCACCAGGCCCCCACTCATGTCTCCCACCACCCCCACCCCCCTGCCACCATGGGCAGCCTCCACCAGGCCCCCACCCATGTCTCCCACCACCCCAACCCCGCAGCAGTGCAGGGGCAGCCTCCACCAGGCCCCCACTCATGTCTCCCACCACCCCACCCCCTGCCACCATGGGCAGCCTCCACCAGGCCCCCACTCATGTCTCCCACCACCCCACCCCCCTGCCACCATGGGCAGCCTCCACCAGGCCCCCACCCATGTCTCCCACCAGCCTCACCCCCCTGCCACCATGGGCAGCCTCAACCAGGCCCCCACCCATGTCTCCCACCACCCCCACCCCCCTGCCACCAGGGGCAGCCTCCACCAGGGCCCCACTCATGTCTCCCACCACCCCCACCCCCCAGCAGTGCAGGGGCAGCCTCCACCAGGCCCCCACTCATGTCTCCCACCACCCCCACCCCCCAGCAGTGCAGGGGCACCCTCCACCAGGCCCCTACTCATGTCTCCCACCACCCCCACCCCCCTGCCACCATGGGCAGCCCCCACCAGGCCCCCACTCATGTCTCCCACCACCCCCACCCCCCAGCAGTGCAGGGGCAGCCTCCACCAGGCCCCCACCCATGTCTCCCACCACCCCACCCCCCAGCAGTGCAGGGGCACCCTCCACCAAGCCCCCACTCATGTCTCCCACCACCCCCACCCCCCAGCAGTGCAGGGGCAGCCTCCACCAGGCCCCCACCCATGTCTCCCACCACCCCACCCCCAGCAGTGCAGGGGCACCCTCCACCAGGCCCCCACTCATATCTCCCACCACCCCCACCCCCCAGCAGTGCAGGGGCAGCCTCCACCAGGCCCCCACCCACGTCTCCCACCACCCCCACCCCCCAGCCACCAGGGGCAGCCTCCACCAGGCCCCCACTCATGTCTCCCACCACCCCACCCCCCTGCCACCATGGGCAGCCTCCACCAGGCCCCCACTCATGTCTCCCACCACCCCCACCCCCCTACCACCATGGGCAGCCTCCACCAGGCCCCCACCCATGTCTCCCACCACCCCCACCCCCCTGCCACCATGGGCAGCCTCCACCAGGCCCCCACTCATGTCTCCCACCACCCCCACCCCCCAGCAGTGCAGGGGCAGCCTCCACCAGGCCCCCACTCATGTCTCCCACCACCCCCACCCCCCAGCCACCAGGGTGAGCCTCCACCAGGCCCCCACTCATGTCTCCCACCACCCCCACCCCCCTGCCACCATGGGCAACCTCCACCAGGCCCCCACTCATGTCTCCCACCACCCCACCCCCCTGCCACCATGGGCAGCCTCCACCAGGCCCCCACTCATGTCTCCCACCACCCCACCCCCTGCCACCATGGGCAGCCTCCACCAGGCCCCCACTCATGTCTCCCACCACCCCACCCCCCTGCCACCATGGGCAGCCTCCACCAGGCCCCCACTCATGTCTCCCACCACCCCCACCCCCCAGCCACCAGGGGCAGCCTCCACCATGCCCCCACCCATGTCTCCCACCACCCCCACCCCCCTGCCACCATGGGCAGCCTCCACCAGGCCCCAACTCATGTCTCCCACCACCCCCACCCCCCAGCAGTGCAGGGGCAGCCTCCACCAGGCCCCCACTCATGTCTCCCACCACCCCCACCCCCCAGCCACCAGGGGCAGCCTCCACCAGGCCCCCACTCATGTCTCCCACCACCCCCACCCCCTGCCCCCATGGGCAGCCCCCACCAGGCCCCCACTCATGTCTCCCACCACCCCCACCCCCCAGCAGTGCAGGGGCACCCTCCACCAGGCCCCCACTCATGTCTCCCACCACCCCCACCCCCCAGCAGTGCAGGGGCATCCTCCACCAGGCCCCCACCCATTCTCCCACCACCCCCACCCCCCTGCCACCATGGGCAGCCCCCACCAGGTCCTCACAATCCCCAATCATGTGCGTAATGGTCAGCCTCCACAGCCAAGAAGCCCTACCAAGTAACCCATTCACCCACATGGAAATGGAAATCACCCCCAATGTTCATGAAGCTAATGAACCCATGTCCGTCACACACAATGGTTGCAATTGAATGGGAAAACACCCAACATGACATGCATTAAACCAATGAGATGATACCACACAGTGAAGTATGGAAACCAAAATTGTATTGAAACAAATAAAAAATGCTAAAGAAAGGAAACAAACTACAATGGGAATGAGAAAAAAGAAGCTGCATGTCCGTATAAAAAAAAAAATGCAAATCAGAATCCAAAAAAATGTCGAACAAAGTCAAATGTAAAAAAAATCTCTATGCAACAAAGAACTATGTAAAAAACTACCAAGGGTCCATGAGCCCAACTGAACAAAGGAAACCTACTAAAAAACCTACCTAAAAATCAACTATATACAAAAAGTGGAGCAGTGTCCGTCGACTCCAAATCATAATAAGAAACAAAGGAAACCTAAAACTAAAGAACTATATACAAAGGCGGCGGGCAAGTCCAGCGGCTCACTCCGTGGTGTCCCGGGCCAGGGCATCATCGAACTCCTGTTCGATGTCCCGGAGGCGGTCCAGTTCCATGGCCCCGAGGGTCCGCAGGGACGGCGCCGTGTCCTCCTCCAACCCCCTGCGGATTGCCTCGAGGCACTCGGCCCGCCTCAGGGCCCTCCGCATGGAGTTCTCCACCCTGACCATTGTGAGCCGCGCCTCTTCTGCCCGCCGCCGCTCCGCACCTATGGCATGGCCCAACCGCTGCCACACGGAAGACACTCTCTGTCCTGGGTGCCCCTGCCCTCCGGCCGATGCCTGCCCCTCCGATGTCGAAAGCCCCAAGCCTTCATGTCTCCCACCATGTTGCTGCTGCTGCTCTGCCTCTGCCCGTGCACTGCCTCCTGCTGCCTGCACATCCTCCGCCGGCTGGGGTGCAGTTGTTGATGGGGCCACCCCTGCTGTTCCTCCGACTCCCGACTGTGGCAGGGATGCCTCCTCCACCAGCCTGGCCGCACCGTCAGAGGCAGCTCCACAGGGCACCCAGGTGACTGATGGGTGGGAAGATGGCACAGAGGACGACTGGCGCGTAGGGGGTCCAGTTGAGGAGGGGGTCAGAGCAAGCCCCATCAGAAGGAGGAATCCGGCCTGGGTGACCTGTCCCAGCAGGCTGACGTGCTCAACGAGCCATTCGAGATGACGTGCAGTCTCTCCATGAAAAGACTGCAGGTCACCTCGCATGGCCCGTTGACGCAATGCCACACCAGCCAGGACAGGCTCAACTCAGACCTGGATGGCCACGTCCGCAGGCAGAGGAAGGCCAGTTGACGTCAGCTCATCCCCTGCCTGAAAACGGGTCTGGACGTAGGCATCCCTGCTGGTGCAAGATGATGCAGGGACAGGATCGGGGACAGGATTGCACACAGGCGCCTCCGCGGCGGCCTGTGCTGCCTCCTGTCCCTGGTCCTGCACTGCACCACCAGCACCAGTGGGATCCCCACCTCCAGACCCCGTCTCTGGTGCTTGCACGGCCTCCTCCTCCACCAAACCCCCCACCAACCTGGATGACTCCGTGCCATCTTACCCTGTTGGGCCCTGTGGGGTCCCAGCTGCCCCTTCTGCTGCCGAGGAGTCCAACTGCAACCTCCGCCTTTTGGACCTCCCCCTGGCAGCTGCGGCCTGGGACACGGCACCGGACTCCTCACTCCCCGACGAGATGACAACACGGGAGGGGAGCCGGGCCTTGCGTCTCCGGCTGGCGGTCGGATCCCCGCCGCTGTGCTCCACAGCACCTTCTCCGCCCTCTTCATCAGTTGACGCTGCAGACAGGGAGAAACAAAACACAGGCATCAGGGCACTGTACAATGGACACATACACACATGACAGTTGCACATGAGTGGCATTGGCAAACCTCAGACATGTCATCACAATCCCCTACACACATGTCATTGAAGCTCGCACACATGAGCCATACCACAGCCATATCGCAACTGCCACCACCATCCCTACACATACAACAGCATCAGCAGCCAAAGGGGAGCCAGACATCACATGCAACACAGGAAGTGCACCACACATGTACACACACCACCACACTTGCATGCATGTCTACACCTCTGCCAAGTGTCGCACTGTTCAGACGGGCATCCATGTCACATCTGCCAATCAGGCTTCCACATACCGCTGTCACATGCATCCATGTTGCATCACTGTTGCACCCTTGTCAAATACACACACATGCACATGTACACAGTGCTCATACATGCAGCCGAAAACAACATGCATGCCTGACATCACGGACATGTCTACTTACATACACATTCATCCAAACATGTGTGCACGCACAACTGCATTTGCCATGCAAGCCCACACACACAAGCACCATCCATGTCTCACATATTACAGCCCTCGCATGTGTCAGCCCCACGGCCCTGTACACCCCCACCCATACTCGACCCCATACAAACAGATGTGCAACCTGCACAATACCGACTAATCACCACACGATACCGACTAATCACCACACGCACTGCTCACAATCAGGATGCATGTACACTCACCGCTCGACTCCAGACGGGTCTGCTTCTCTAGGACCTGGACGTGGAGCGCTGGGGATATGCGTTCCAGGACCCCCATCTGTTCTTCCGACAAGTGGCCCCGGTGCCCCTTGGCATCCGCTGCCTTCAAGAGGCGCCGGGCCTTGTTCAGGGTCCTGGACCTGAAGTCCTCCCAGCGCTTCCTGACATGTTGTAAGTCCCGGACTGCCACCCCCTCCGCGTTGATGGCAGTCACGATGTCAGTCCAGATCCGAGTCCGTCCTTCCTTGTCGGTGCGGGAACGTCCGAAGAGGGCATCATACTGCCCCAGGACTTGCTCCACCAGGACACCAACTTCGGTGGCACTGAAGCTGGTGCCCCTCTGCCTCTCTGGCCGGGGTTGTCCGTGGTCACAGATGGTGTTTGCCCCGACATGACAACCCCAGAGGCAGGAGTGGGTGGGCAACTGGGTCCTGGGGCTGGGCTGTGGAGCGATGGAATTCCAGTCGGGAGTCTTCGGTTCCAGCAGGGGTGGTCACAGCAACAGCACCCCTGGCTGATGTGCAGGCAGCAAATGGCAGTGCACGTGGGCAGCAGGCAGTCAGGCAGCAGCAGATGGCAGGTGGGAGCGTGCTCGGGGCTCTGGGAGGCAGTAGTTCGGCCTTCTGGGCAGGAGCATGGTCTTCCCTGTGCTTACGCGTGGCCAGCTTGGTACAGAGTGATTTGGCACGTGAAAATCCTGCACGTCAGCGTGAAAATCGAGGAAAGGCCCTTAGCGCGTAAGCGTGTCAGCACGCATACGCGATTCTATTGGACCAAAGGCCCTCAGCGCGTAAGCGCGTCTGTGACGTGACCCGCACTGGTGTTTCCCACACAGCACGTGATGACAGAGCACACGTGGAAAGACTGCACATCAGAGTGTCATCGCGTGTAATTGGACAGCACGTCAGAGTCTCATCGCGTGTAATTGGACAGCACGTCAGGGTGTCATCGCGTGTAATTGAACAAAAGTGCGCGTACACGCGATTGGCCTATGTACGTGTATATCAGGGGTGCGCGGACACTTACACACGCAAGTACGTCAGCGCACCTGTATCCCGGGGTGCACGGGAATTTCCACACGCTATTGGACTGGGTACTGGATTTCAGGGGTGCGCGGGTCACACGCTCGCCTACAACACGCGCAACGCATTAATTTGCACGCTAACAAAATAACAAGCTCAGAACCAGGATGAACATACCGTTCCTAGCAGCAGTGGGCGTGGCCTACCAAAGGAGGAGGAGGAGGATAGTCAGGGCCAGAATATTCACACCCAGAACCAGCCTTTTCGGGATGCCTGATGACCAGGTGCATGGGAGGTACAGGTTTCCACCACACATTATACTGGACCTGGTGAGTGAGTGGGAGGATGACCTCACATCACCCACCCTGTGCTCCCAAGCACTCAGCCCCCTGGAGAAGGTCCTCAATGTACTGCACTTCTTAGCCACTGGATCATTTCAGCGGACAAGTGCCATTGTGTGTGGTGTATCACAGGCCACCCAGTCACGCTGCCTACACCAGGTCTTGAACATCATCACTGCACGCCCATCAGTCCGCAGGCACATATACCTGCCCAGAACCCCTGCAGAAAGGCATGCTGCCGCCCTGGATTTTTACGCTGTGGCACGATTCCCCAAAGTGCTAGGTTTCATCGACGGCACCCATGTGGCTCTACGTCCCCCCAGGTCATCTGAGCACATCTATAGGAACTGCAAGCACTGGCATTCCATCAACGTGCAGGTAGTATGTAATGCCAAGGGAATCATCACCTCAGTATATGCCAACTATCCCGGGTCAACCCACGACAGCTTCATTTACCGAATGTCCACCCTATGCCGGGACCTAGAAGCTGGGCGGCATGGCGATACATGGCTGCTTGGTGAGTATGAATGCCACTGCGCATGCATGCATGTCAGATACTGAGCAAGGTCACAACCCCACCAATGATACCAATCACCACCTCCACAGGGGACAGTGCCTACCTTCTCAGCCCCCACATGATGACGCCAATTCGGAACCCCACCACGCCACCCCAGGTAAGATATAACACAGCCCACATTACAACCCGGGGCATAGTGGAGCGCACATTCGGAGTGCTGAAGTCACGCTTTCGCTCCCTTGACCGTTCTGGCGGGCAGCTGTTGTACGCTCCCCCAGTAGTGTGCAGGATCATAGTGGCAGCATGTGTCCTGCACAACGTTGCAACACGCCGGGGCCTGGACGTGGACATGGTGGTGGCCCCACATCCCCAACCACATGCACAGCTGCTGCACATGGGAGGGGAAAGGGCACGGGGGGAAGCAGCCCGTACACAGCTAGTGTCTAATTACTTCACATAGGAATCACACCCCTGTGGAGTGCACACTGCCCTGGCACATTCCATCTGACAATCAATGATGACTCAACCTGACACTGATCCTGAATGTCTGGAGAATGAACCGTGAAAACCATGTCAGCCTGAGATTGTTCACCTGGAAGTGTCACAATGTGTGCATCCCTACCCACACAGACACACATTCAAGCAGCTAAAATGAATACCCACTTGCAAAATGCAACAAGAGGACAGTGCCATGTCTGCCAACCCATCCCCAGCACCGCCACACGACACACCGTGCCATGTCATGCCATTTGCAGGTAAACAAAGTAATCCCCACAACATTACACTAGTGTCACAATGTAGAGTGTCCCTAATTGAAACTTGCAACACCTGAAATGCTCACAGTAATGCAGGACCAACAACAAACTTGAGCAGGTACTACCATTAACATGACATCACAAATGTTATATATTAGTAGTCTCACCACCTGGAAATGCCTGCACTCCCACCACTACCAACTGTGCAGTGTTGGCGCCATGTAGAGTTGTAGGTGCACTGCTGCCAACATGGACCCCATCTCCAGACTAGAGGGCCTGGTGTAGACATGAGGAAGGGACCTGCAAATTGGGAGGTAGACACAGATGATGAGTTACACATCAATGCAACATGCAGTGTAAGACACAACAGCAATATGCACTAGGAATGTATACACAGTATTGACTAGACTACCCACACATGTAGTGGGAGTCCAATGTCACCATGTACATCAATGTCACTTGGGCACACCCTTTGCAAGCCCATGGAAACGGGAAGCAGGAGGGGTGTGTGTGACTCAAACCCAAGCATCTGAACCAAATACATGACAAGCCTGCATGTGCCCAGCCACAATGCTGCGTATGCCCACAGGAACCACGGAAGCCAACAAATTGTCCCAATAAAATTGGGGAAAAATATTTAGAAATTAAAAATAAAAATCAAAATATAAAATAAAAATAAAAATCAAAAATCAAAATAAAAATCAAAAATGGCCATTGATGGGCCCGGGGGGTTTGGGAGGCCACCCAGGAGGTCCGAGGACAGGGTGCACACCAAAACCCACCTGTGTGGGTCCTGGGAAAAAAAAAACACCTCCATGGGCTCATGGCCCACACGGCTACCCTATTGTGGGAGTATCACTGCTGTCGCTATTATCACCCTGTGCAGCTGCATCCGGAGGTGGTTGCACTATGGGAGGCAGCCCACGCAAGGCCCTAGTCTGCTCCTCCATAGCTGCAAGCATGCAGGTGTGGTAGGTCTGGTTCTGGAGGATGAGTGTGCGGAGGTCCCCATGCAACAACTCACGGGATGCCCGGACCTCCGCCCTCATTGCCTGCATCTCAGCTGAGAGCGTACGGGTGAGACGCTCCAGCTGCTGTTCTGTCCTTTGGTGTGTTGAAGCCTCAAGCTCAACAAGAGTCGTCCTGAGGTGAAGGAGCTCCTGCCTCAGGGCTTCCCTGTGGGCCTGGGACTCAATGGAGATGGCCTCCTGCAGAGTCGCCAGTGCCGCCCGCCTGTCCCTGTTGGACCCCAACATGTCCTCCCTGTGTGACTGGCAGATGGAGTCGGTTGCCTGCTCTAGTCGCTCCATCAGCCTTTCAGGGGGGACAATGGAAGTGGCCACCCTATCCATGGCCTGAGCCATCATCTCGGATGATGCTGCCTGTTGTGTAGCCATACCGTAAATGGATTGCTCCCATGCGGTATTGCCAGGTGGCGTACGGCCACCACGTCGGCGGGCACCACACCTGTCTGGGGCAAGGCGAACTGCGCCTTGCTGTGCCGGCACTGCCTGAGGCTGCAGGACTGCATTCCCCCTCTGATTTGCTGGCCCAGGAACAGGATCAGATGTCGCGGAGTGTGACCCTGCATCCGTAACCACCAAAGGCGTTGCTGCCAACACTGACATCCCCATTGAGGGTTCTGACCCTGGTGCAGGTGGGTGGGACAGAACAAATTCCCTCCCTGGAACACTCACCTGCGACGGCACGTAGGTCTCATCCGAATCAACACCTGAGTACAGCTCGGAGGAGGTGCAGCCAGAGACACCCCTTGAGAGCACGACCTGCAGCACTTGTGGGTTCTCACCCACCACCACACCACGTCCCTCACTGGTGGTTGGTCGGCCCTCGGACCCCTCCTGGGTCTGCACCATCTCCACAACCCCAGCAGTATCAGGTGCGTCTTCCCCTGCAAAGACATAAAAAGAAAGAAATGGAAACAGGCATTAGCACCATGCCACACAATGAGGGCTGAGAAGCAAGAGAACCAGTACTTGATTGACACATGTCCCACATGACTAAAACCCTCCCATGCATGCACCCTCACTGCATATGAAGGGCAGGCAAATGGCACACACTGATGACACCAAGATGGAAGATGAACACATTTTCTGCACGCTGCCTGGCAGTGGCATCACACATTGGCCTGTGATTGCCAGGTGAAACACACATGCCATCACAAAGATGGCATGTACCATTGCTATTGAGTGAAGATGTAGAGGAGGGCAGCACCTATTCATTCAGTCCAGTTCCCGCATGTAATAGCTTTTCTAATTCTAACAGGTCAGATTTTTCACCTGGAGCTGCCAGTCTGAAATGGTCCAATTGCACAGGGACATGTGTGAACAAATGATATCCAGGTAACAAAGTCACTCCACTTTACCATAGCCATGCCAGACATGTGACTAGTGGACTGCAACATGCCTAGTAAAGGTGGTGGAATGCAAACAATCTGACTGAATGAACAGTGAAAAATAAGCAACAATGCTGTGGCAAGGTGACACTTCAAGGGCAACTGGCGTGCAGTTGGGCTAGATGTCTACTGTTGGCAGAAGGGATACTGCTATGGCCAAATGCAGCTGCGCAGGATGTATTGCATGAAGCACATGGCTGACCCATACGACTCAGGCGCACACACTCTCACCTGACACACAAACAGAAGCCCTCACACACACACCATGCACATGGATGACACACACATGCATGTGCACTCACCGGACAATGCCTCGTAATCAGCCAGATCTCCCACGCCTTGGATCTGTTCCTCCGTGACGTAGGTCCCAGCGACTGACTCATGTGGAGTGAGTTCCATGTCTACTACTGGAGACCAACCTCCAGTCACTAGAGTTGCGGCATGACTTGAGGCCAGCTTACTCTTTGCCCTGCGCTTTAGGTCATTCCAGCGCTTATAGCAATCATTGGCTGTGCGCCTCACGATTCCAAGGGCACTTACGATGTCCGCAACGGTCTGCCAGTGTGCCTGGCATTGTGCAGGTGTGGTCTTGGATCCTGCAACAATGACCATCTCGTTGTCATGTGTGGACACATACTCGACAAGTGCATTCAGTTTGTCATCCGTGAAGCTGGGCTTCCTGGACGGACCGGACTGTGTAGCCGTGTCTGGGGCATCAGCCTGTGCCGGACGAGCACTCTTCCTCTTCCGCTTGGAAGGTGGTGGTGATCCTGAGTGTCCTGCGCCGCTCTGGACACTAGGGGCAGGAGCCCTGGTGGACTCTGTATGAGGAGTGTGGGATTGCACACTCAGCATGGGAGTTGGTGCAGGCATTGGCTCTAGTGTGATGGTGTCAGGGGGAATGTCAGCAGCATGGACTAGGACCGACACTGTCCTGGCTGGGTGTGTGAGGGCTGGGGTGGATGGAGCCGCAGCTGCCCCTGCAGCCTCTCCGCCCTGCCTACTTGGTGCAGCAGATGACCTTGCTGCCCCAGATGCACGTGGCATGGTGACATCAACGTGCACCAGCGCACGTGTCATAGGCCTGCTGACCTGGAAGTCAGCCATGGAGTCAGCCAGGTCTGGTGCCACAATGGGCTAGTCCAACAAGGGCTGAGCATGGATGGTGTCAGCCACATCAGCCTCAACGGGAGGGGGGGGGGGATTATGGGTGCCCTTGAGTGATCCTCCACACATGGGGGGACAGGCTCACCCTGCAAGTAACGACCACGTCCCCTACCGGATCCACCACGGCCACCACTTGTGGCTCTTCCACCTTTGCCACCATTACGGAATCCTCGCCTCCCAGCCATGGCACTGATGTAAATGTGCGTATGGGAGTGGCTGTAAACTATTGTCCTGGGCAATTGGGGGCCAAAGGGGTTGGGTACCAGATGGTAATTGTACCCTAGTGCTCTTGCAAGGCTGATTGTAACCCCTGGGGAAAGATGACGGGTCAAGCTACGCACAGGAGCCCCAAAAAAGGGAGATGACATGCACGCAACCCCTCCTAGACCACGTGTGCAGAAAGAAAAACCTGCACTACGCTGTGGCACCCAGTAACACAAGAATGAACGTATGCGTGTCACACGCAGCCTAGAATGACCACTGAAGGGGTAGGCTACACACAGGGCAAGCACAGATGTTAGATACGTGCGTGACTCACCGTCTGCCAGGTAAAAGAGCGTGAAAAAGGAGCGCGTTTGGTTGGCAACACCCCCGCCAAAAGAAGATTTGTAAGCTGTCTGAGGAGACAGGACAACAGTAGAAGGGAACACTGTTTGAGGGAACAGGCCCAGGTAAACCAGTATAAGAGAAAAAAGAGAAAAAGCTGTCAGAGGTAACAGGGAATACGAACTTGAAACGCTGTGAAGTAAATCGCGTGTGAAACGACAAGAAGTACAGAATTCACCCACTCGCTCTCCACGAAAAGCACGTACAAGGAAATGGTGTTCTACACGTACCTTTTATACAGGCCCACACGTCCGGCGTCACTTACGCGCCGTGTACGCGCTAGGCCCATTTCCACCAATTACACGCTTTGTCACTTCTGCGTGTAGGGCCATTTCCACCAATTAAACGCGATGACACTCTGACGTGCTGTCCAATTACACGCGATGACACTCTGATGTGCAGTCTTTCCACGTGTGCTCTGTCATCACGTGCTGTGTGGGAAACACCTATGCGGGTCACGTCACAGATGCGCTTACGCGCTGAGGGCCTTTGGTCCAATAGAATCGCGTATTCGTGCTGACGCGCTTACGCGCTAGGGGCCTTTCCTCGATTTTCACGCTGACATGCAGGATTTTCACGTGCCAAATCACTCCGTACCAAGCTGGCCACGCGTAAGCACACGGAAGACCACGCTCCTGCCCAGAAGGCCAAACTACTGCCCCCCAGAGCCCCGAGCACGCTCCCACCTGCCATCTGCTGCTGCCTGACTGCCTGCTGCCCACGTGCACTGCCATTTGCGGCCTGCACATCAGCCAGGGGTGCTGTTGCTGTGACCACCCCTGCTGGAACCGAAGACTCCCGACTGGAATTCCATCGCTCCACAGCCCAGCCCCAGGACCCAGTTGCCCACCCACTCCTGCCTCTGGGGTTGTCATGTCGGGGCAAACACCATCTGTGACCACTGACATCCCCCGGCCAGAGAGGCAGAGGGGCACCAGCTTCAGTGCCACCGAAGTTGGTGTCCTGGTGGAGCAAGTCCTGGGGCAATATGATGCCCTCTTCGGAAGTTCCCGCGCCGACACGGAAGGACGGACTCGGATCTGGACTGCCATCGTGACTGCCATCAACGCGGAGGGGGTGGCAGTCCAGGACTTACAACATGTCAGGAAGCGCTGGGAGGACTTCAGGTCCAGGACCCTGAACAAGGCCCGGCGCCTCTTGAAGGCAGCGGATGCCAAGGGGCGCCGGGGCCACTTGTCGGAAGAACAGATGGGGGTCCTGGAACGCATATCCCCAGCGCTCAACGTCCAGGTCCTAGAGAAGCAGACCCGTCTGGAGTCGAGCGGTGAGTGTACATGCATCCTGATTGTGAGCAGTGCGTGTGGTGATTATTCGGTATTGTGCAGGTTGCACATCTGTTTGTATGGGGTCGAGTATGGGTGGGGGTGTACAGGGCCGTGGGGCTGACACATGCGAGGGCTGTAATGTGTGAGACATGGATGGTGCTTGTGTGTGTGGGCTTGCATGGCAAATGCAGTTGTGCGTGCACACATGTTTGGATGAATGTGTATGTAAGTAGACATGTCCGTGATGTCAGGCATGTATGTTGTTTTCGGCTGCATGTATGAGCACTGTGTACATGTGCATGTGTGTGTATTTGACAAGGGTGCAACAGTGATGCAACATGGATGCATGTGACAGCGGTATGTGGAAGCCTGATTGGCAGATGTGACATGGATGCCCGTCTGAACAGTGCAACACTTGGCAGAGGTGTAGACATGCATGCAAGTGTGGTGGTGTGTGTACATGTGTGGTGCACTTCCTGTGTTGCATGTGATGTCTGGCTCCCCTTTGGCTGCTGATGCTGTTGTATGTGTATGGATGGTGGTGGCAGTTGCGATATGGCTGTGGTATGGCTCATGTGTGCGAGTTGCAATGACATGTGTGTTGGGGATTGTGATGACATGTCTGAGGTTTGCCAATGCCACTCATGTGCAACTGTCATGTGTGTATGTGTCCATTGTACAGTGCCCTGATGCCTGTGTTTTGTTTCTTCCTGTCTGCAGCGTCAACTGATGAAGAGGGCGGAGAAGGTGCTGTGGAGCACAGCAGCGGGGATCCGACCGCCAGCCAGAGACGCAAGGCCCGGCTCCCCTCCCGTGTTGTCATCTCGTTGGGGAGTGAGGAGTCCGGTGCCGCGTCCCAGGCTGCAGCTGCCGAGGGGAGGTCCAAGAGGCGGAGGTTGCAGTTGGACTCCTCGGCAGCAGAAGGGGCAGCTCCGACCCCACAGGGCCCAACAGGGGAAGATGGCACGGAGTCATCCAGGTTGGTGGGGGGTTTGGTGGAGGAGGAGGCCGTGCAAGCACCAGAGACGGGGTCTGGAGGTGGGAATCCCGCTGGTGCTAATGGTGCAGTGCAGGACCAGGGACAGGAGGCAGCACAGGCCGCCGCGGAGGTGCCTGTGTGCAATCCTGTCCCTGATCCTGTCCCTGCATCATCTTGCACCAGCAGGGATGCCTACGTCCAGACCCGTTTTCAGGCAGGGGATGAGCTGACGTCAACTGGCCTTCCTCTGCCTGCGGACGTGGCCATCCAGGTCCGGGTTGAGCCTGTCCTGGCTGGTGTGGCGTTGCGTCAACGGGCCATGCGAGGTGACCTGCAGTCTTTTCATGGAGAGACTGCACGTCATCTCGAATGGCTCGTTGACCATGTCAGCCTGCTGGGACAGGTCGCCCAGGCCGGATTCCGCCATCTGATGGGGCTTGCTCCGACCCCCTCCTCAACTGGACCCCCTACGCGCCAGTCGTCCTCTGTGCCATCTTACCACCCATCAGTCACCTGGGTGCCCTGTGGAGCTGCCTCTGACGGTGCGGCCAGGCTGGTGGAGGAGGCATCCCTGCCACAGTCGGGAGTCGGAGGACCAGCAGGGGTGGCCACATCAACAACTGCACCCCAGCCGGCGGAGGATGTGCAGGAAGCAGGAGGCAGTGCACGGGCAGAGGCAGAGCAGCAGCAGCAACATGGTGGGAGACATGAAAGCTCGGGGCTTTCGACATTGGAGGGGCAGGCATCGGCCGGAGGGCAGGGGGACCCAGGACAGGGAGTGTCTTCCGTGTGGCAGCGGTTGGGCCACGCCATAGGTGCGGAGCGGCGGCGGGCGGAAGAGGCGCGGCTCACAATGGTCAGGGCGGAGAACTCCATGCGGAGGGCCCTGAGGCGGGCCGAGTGCCTCGAGGCAATCTGCAGGGGGTTGGAGGAGGACACGGCGTCGTCCCTGCGGACCCTCGGGGCCATGGAACTGGACCACCTCCGGGACATCGAACAGGAGTTCGATGATGCCCTGGCCCGGGACACCACGGAGTGAGCCGCTGGACTTGCCCGCCGCCTTTGTATATAGTTCTTTAGTTTTAGGTTTCCTTTGTTTCTTATTATGATTTGGAGTCGACGGACACTGCTCCACTTTTTGTATATAGTTGATTTTTAGGTAGGTTTTTTAGTAGGTTTCCTTTGTTCAGTTCGGCTCATGGACCCTTGGTAGTTTTTTACATAGTTCTTTAATGCATGGAGATTTTTTTACATTTGACTTTGGCCAAAATTTTTTTGGATTCTGATTTGCAGTTTTTTGTTTTTATACGGACATGCAGCTTATTTTTTCTCATTCACATTGTAGTTTGATTCCTTTCTTTAGCATTCTTTATTTTTGTCAATACAATTTTGTTTCCATACTTCACTGTGTGGTTTCATCTCATTGGTTTCATGCATGTCATGTTGGGTGTTTTCCCATTCAATTGCAACCATTGTGTGTGACGGACATGGGTTCATTAGCTTCATGAACATTGCGGGTGTAACATGTAATTTCCATTTCCATGTGGGTGAATGGGTTACTTGGTAGGGCTTTTTGGCTGTGGAGGCTGACCATTACACACATGATTGGGGATTGTGAGGACCTGGTGGGGGCTGCCCATGGTGGCAGGGGGGTGGGGGTGGTGGGAGACATGGGTGGGGGCCTGGTGGAGGCTGCCCCTGCACTGCTGGGGGGTGGGGGTGGTGGGAGACATGGGTGGGGGCCTGGTGGAGGCTGCTCCTGCACTGCCGGGGGGTGGGGGTGGTGGGAGACATGAATGGGGGCCTGGTGGAGGCTGCCCCTGGTGGCTGGGGGGTGGGGGTGGTGGTAGACATGAGTGGGGGCCTGGTGGAGGCTGCCCCTGCACTGCTGGGGGGTGGAGGTGGTGGGAGACATGAGTGGGGGCCTGGTAGAGGCTGCCCCTGCACTGCTGGGGGGTGGGGGTGGTGGGAGACATGAGTGGGGGCCTGGTGGAGGGTGCCCTTGCACTGCTGGGGGGTGGGGTGGTGGGAGACATGAGTGGGGGCCTGGTGGAGGGTGCCCCTGCACTGCTGGGGGGTGGGGGTGGTGGGAGACATGAGTGGGGGCCTGGTGGAGGGTGCCCCTGCACTGCTGGGGGGTGGGGGTGGTGGGAGACATGAGTGGGGGCCTGGTGGAGGCTGCCCCTGCACTGCTGGGGGGTGGGGGTGGTGGGAGACATGAGTGGGGGCCTGGTGGAGGCTGCCCATGGTGGCAGGGGGGTGGGGGTGGTGGGAGACATGGGTGGGGGCCTGGTGGAGGCTGCCCATGGTGGCAGGGGGGTGGGGGTGGTGGGAGACATGAGCTGGGGCCTGGTGGAGGCTGCCCCTGCACTGCTGGGGGTTGGGGGTGGTGGGAGACATGGGTGGGGGCCTGGTGGAGGCTGCCCCTGCACTGCTGGGGGGTGGGGGTGGTGGGAGAAATGGGTGGGGGCCTGGTGGAGGCTGCCCCTGGTGGCAGGGGGTGGGGGTGGTGGGAGACATGGGTGGGGGCCTGGTGGAGGCTGCCCCTGCACTGCTGGGGGGTGGGGGTGGTGGGAGACATGGGTGGGGGCCTGGTGGAGGCTGCTCCTGCACTGCTGGGGGGTGGGGGTGGTGGGAGACATGGGTGGGGGCCTGGTGGAGGCTGCTCCTGCACTGCTGGGGGGTGGGGGTGGTGGGAGACATGAGTGGGGGCCTGGTGGAGGCTGCCCCTGGTGGCTGGGGGGTGGGGGTGGTGGTAGACATGAGTGGGGGCCTGGTGGAGGCTGCCCCTGCACTGCTGGGGGGTGGAGGTGGTGGGAGACATGAGTGGGGGCCTGGTAGAGGCTGCCCCTGCACTGCTGGGGGGTGGGGGTGGTGGGAGACATGAGTGGGGGCCTGGTGGAGGATGCCCCTGCACTGCTGGGGGGTGGGGTGGTGGGAGACATGAGTGGGGGCCTGGTGGAGGGTGCCCCTGCACTGCTGGGGGGTGGGGGTGGTGGGAGACATGAGTGGGGGCCTGGTGGAGGGTGCCCCTGCACTGCTGGGGAGTGGGGGTGGTGGGAGACATGAGTGGGGGCCTGGTGGAGGCTGCCCCTGCACTGCTGGGGGGTGGGGGTGGTGGGAGACATGAGTGGGGGCCTGGTGGAGGCTGCCCATGGTGGCAGGGGGGTGGGGGTGGTGGGAGACATGGGTGGGGGCCTGGTGGAGGCTGCCCATGGTGGCAGGGGGGTGGGGGGGTGGTAGACATGAGCTGGGGCCTGGTGGAGGCTGCCCCTGCACTGCTGGGGGTTGGGGGTGGTGGGAGACATGGGTGGGGGCCTGGTGGAGGCTGCCCCTGCACTGCTGGGGGGTGGGGGTGGTGGGAGAAATGGGTGGGGGCCTGGTGGAGGCTGCCCCTGGTGGCAGGGGGTGGGGGTGGTGGGAGACATGGGTGGGGGCCTGGTGGAGGCTGCCCCTGGTGGCTGGGGGGTGGGGGTGGTGGGAGACATGGGTGGGGGCCTGGTGAAGGCTGCCCATGGTGGCAGGGGGGTGGGAGTGGTGGTGGACATGAGTGGGGGCCTGGTGGAGGGTGCCCCTGCACTGCTGGGGGGTGGGGTGGTGGGAGACATGGGTGGGGGCCTGGTGGAGGCTGCCCCTGCACTGCTGGGGGGTGGGGGTGGTGGGAGACATGGGTGGGGGCCTGGTGGAGGCTGCCCCTGGTGGCTGGGGGGTGGGGTTGGTGGGAGACATGGGTGGGGGCCTGATGGAGGCTGCCCCTGGTGGCTGGGGGGTGGGGGTGGTGGGAGACATGGGTGGGGGCCTGGTGGAGGCTGCCCCTGGTGGCTGGGGGGTGGGGGTGGTGGGAGACATGAGTGGGGGCCTGGTGGAGGCTGCCCCTGCACTGCTGGGGGGTGGGGGTGGTGGGAGACATGGGTGGGGGCCTGGTGGAGGCTGCCCCTGGTGGCTGGGGGGTGGGGGTGGTGGGAGACATGAGTGGGGGCCTGGTGGAGGCTGCCCATGGTGGCAGGGGTGTGGGGGTGGTGGGAGACATGGGTGGGGGCCTGGTGGAGGCTGCCCATGGTGGCAGGGGGGTGGAGGTGGTGGTAGACATGAGTGGGGCCTGGTGGAGGGTGCCCCTGCACTGCTGGGGGGTGGGGTGGTGGGAGACATGGGTGGGGGCCTGGTGGAGGCTGCCCCTGCACTGCTGGGGGGTGGGGGTGGTGGGAGACATGGGTGGGGGCCTGGTGGAGGCTGCCCCTGGTGGCAGGGGGGTGGGGGTGGTGGGAGACATGGGTGGGGGCCTGGTGGAGGCTGCCCCTGGTGGCTGGGGGGTGGGGGTGGTGGGAGACATGGGTGGGGGCCTGGTGGAGGCTGCCCATGGTGGCAGGGGGGTGGGGGAGGTGGTGGACATGAGTGGGGGCCTGGTGGAGGGTGCCCCTGCACTGCTGGGGGGTGGGGTGGTGGGAGACATGGGTGGGGGCCTGGTGGAGGCTGCCCCTGCACTGCTGGGGGGTGGGGGTGGTGGGAGACATGGGTCGGGACCTGGTGGAGGCTGCCCCTGGTGGCAGGGTGGTGGGGGTGGTGGGAGACATGGGTGGGGGCCTGGTGGAGGCTGCCCCTGGTGGCTGGGGGGTGGGGGTGGTGGGAGACATGGGTGGGGGCCTTCTGGAGGCTGCCCCTGCAGTGCTGGGGGGTGGGGGTGGTGGGAGACATGAGTGGGGGCCTGGTGGAGGGTGCCCCTGCACTGCTGGGGGGTGGGGGTGGTGGGAGACATGAGTGGGGGCCTGGTGGAGGGTGCCCCTGCACTGCTGGGGGTGGGGGTAGTGGGAGACATGAGTGGGGGCCTGGTGGAGGCTGCCCCTGGTGGCAGGGGGGTGGGGGTGGTGGTAGACATGATTGCGGGCCTGGTGGAGGCTGCCCCTGCACTTCTGGGGGGTGGGAGTGGTGGGAGACATGAGTGGGGGCCTGGTGGAGGCTGCCCCTGGTGGCTGGGGGGTGGGGGTGGTGGTAGACATGAGTGGGGGCCTGGTGGAGGCTGCCCCTGCACTGCTGGGGGGTGGAGGTGGTGGGAGACATGAGTGGGGGCCTGGTAGAGGCTGCCCCTGGTGGCTGGGGGGTGGGGGTGGTGGTAGACATGAGTGGGTGCCTGGTGGAGGCTGCCCCTGCAGTGCTGGGGGGTGGGGGTGGTGGGAGACATGAGTGGGGGCCTGGTGGAGGGTGCCCCTGCACTGCTGGGGGGTGGGGGTGGTGGGAGACATGAGTGGGGGCCTGGTGGAGGGTGCCCCTGCACTGCTGGGGGGTGGGGGTAGTGGGAGACATGAGTGGGGGCCTGGTGGAGGCTGCCCCTGGTGGCAGGGGGGTGGGGGTGGTGGTAGACATGAGTGTGGGCCTGGTGGAGGCTGCCCCTGCACTTCTGGGGGGTGGGAGTGGTGGGAGACATGAGTGGGGGCCTGGTGGAGGCTGCCCCTGGTGGCTGGGGGGTGGGGGTGGTGGTAGACATGAGCGGGGGCCTGGTGGAGGCTGCCCCTGCACTGCTGGGGGGTGGAGGTGGTGGGAGACATGAGTGGGGGCCTGGTAGAGGCTGCCCCTGCACTGCTGGGGGGTGGGGGTGGTGGGAGACATGAGTGGGAGCCTGGTGGAGGGTGCCCCTGCACTGCTGGGGGGTGGGGTGGTGGGAGACATGAGTGGGGGCCTGGTGGAGGGTGCCCCTGCACTGCTGGGGGGTGGGGGTGGTGGGAGACATGAGTGGGGGCCTGGTGGAGGGTGCCCCTGCACTGCTGGGGGGTGGGGGTGGTGGGAGACATGAGTGGGGGCCTGGTGGAGGCTGCCCCTGCACTGCTGGGGGGTGGGGGTGGTGGGAGACATGAGTGGGGGCCTGGTGGATGCTGCCCATGGTGGCAGGGGGGTGGGGGTGGTGGGAGACATGGGTGGGGGCCTGGTGGAGGCTGCCCATGGTGGCAGGGGGGTGGGGGTGGTGGGAGACATGAGCTGGGGCCTGGTGGAGGCTGCCCCTGCACTGCTGGGGGTTGGGGGTGGTGGGAGACATGGGTGGGGGCCTGGTGGAGGCTGCCCCTGCACTGCTGGGGGGTGGGGGTGGTGGGAGAAATGGGTGGGGGCCTGGTGGAGGCTGCCCCTGGTGGCAGGGGGTGGGGGTGGTGGGAGACATGGGTGGGGGCCTGGTGGAGGCTGCCCCTGCACTGCTGGGGGGTGGGGGTGGTGGGAGACATGGGTGGGGGCCTGGTGGAGGCTGCTCCTGCACTGCTGGGGGGTGGGGGTGGTGGGAGACATGGGTGGGGGCCTGGTGGAGGCTGCTCCTGCACTGCTGGGGGGTGGGGGTGGTGGGAGACATGAGTGGGGGCCTGGTGGAGGCTGCCCCTGGTGGCTGGGGGGTGGGGGTGGTGGTAGACATGAGTGGGGGCCTGGTGGAGGCTGCCGCTGCACTGCTGGGGGGTGGAGGTGGTGGGAGACATGAGTGGGGGCCTGGTAGAGGCTGCCCCTGCACTGCTGGGGGGTGGGGGTGGTGGGAGACATGAGTGGGGGCCTGGTGGAGGGTGCCCCTGCACTGCTGGGGGGTGGGGTGGTGGGAGACATGAGTGGGGGCCTGGTGGAGGGTGCCCCTGCACTGCTGGGGGGTGGGGGTGGTGGGAGACATGAGTGGGGGCCTGGTGGAGGGTGCCCCTGCACTGCTGGGGAGTGGGGGTGGTGGGAGACATGAGTGGGGGCCTGGTGGAGGCTGCCCCTGCACTGCTGGGGGGTGGGGGTGGTGGGAGACATGAGTGGGGGCCTGGTGGAGGCTGCCCATGGTGGCAGGGGGGTGGGGGTGGTGGGAGACATGGGTGGGGGCCTGGTGGAGGCTGCCCATGGTGGCAGGGGGGTGGGGGTGGTGGGAGACATGAGCTGGGGCCTGGTGGAGGCTGCCCCTGCACTGCTGGGGGTTGGGGGTGGTGGGAGACATGGGTGGGGGCCTGGTGGAGGCTGCCCCTGCACTGCTGGGGGGTGGGGGTGGTGGGAGAAATGGGTGGGGGCCTGGTGGAGGCTGCCCCTGGTGGCAGGGGGTGGGGGTGGTGGGAGACATGGGTGGGGGCCTGGTGGAGGCTGCCCCTGGTGGCTGGGGGGTGGGGGTGGTGGGAGACATGGGTGGGGGCCTGGTGAAGGCTGCCCATGGTGGCAGGGGGGTGGGAGTGGTGGTGGACATGAGTGGGGGCCTGGTGGAGGGTGCCCCTGCACTGCTGGGGGGTGGGGTGGTGGGAGACATGGGTGGGGGCCTGGTGGAGGCTGCCCCTGCACTGCTGGGGGGTGGGGGTGGTGGGAGACATGGGTGGGGGCCTGGTGGAGGCTGCCCCTGGTGGCTGGGGGGTGGGGTTGGTGGGAGACATGGGTGGGGGCCTGGTGGAGGCTGCCCCTGGTGGCTGGGGGGTGGGGGTGGTGGGAGACATGGGTGGGGGCCTGGTGGAGGCTGCCCCTGGTGGCTGGGGGGTGGGGGTGGTGGGAGACATGAGTGGGGGCCTGGTGGAGGCTGCCCCTGCACTGCTGGGGGGTGGGGGTGGTGGGAGACATGGGTGGGGGCCTGGTGGAGGCTGCCCCTGGTGGCTGGGGGGTGGGGGTGGTGGGAGACATGAGTGGGGGCCTGGTGGAGGCTGCCCATGGTGGCAGGGGTGTGGGGGTGGTGGGAGACATGGGTGGGGGCCTGGTGGAGGCTGCCCATGGTGGCAGGGGGGTGGAGGTGGTGGTAGACATGAGTGGGGGCCTGGTGGAGGGTGCCCCTGCACTGCTGGGGGGTGGGGTGGTGGGAGACATGGGTGGGGGCCTGGTGGAGGCTGCCCCTGCACTGCTGGGGGGTGGGGGTGGTGGGAGACATGGGTGGGGGCCTGGTGGAGGCTGCCCCTGGTGGCAGGGGGGTGGGGGTGGTGGGAGACATGGGTGGGGGCCTGGTGGAGGCTGCACCTGGTGGCTGGGGGGTGGGGGTGGTGGGAGACATGGGTGGGGGCCTGGTGGAGGCTGCCCATGGTGGCAGGGGGGTGGGGGAGGTGGTGGACATGAGTGGGGGCCTGGTGGAGGGTGCCCCTGCACTGCTGGGGGGTGGGGTGGTGGGAGACATGGGTGGGGGCCTGGTGGAGGCTGCCCCTGCACTGCTGGGGGGTGGGGGTGGTGGGAGACATGGGTCGGGACCTGGTGGAGGCTGCCCCTGGTGGCAGGGGGGTGGGGGTGGTGGGAGACATGGGTGGGGGCCTGGTGGAGGCTGCCCCTGGTGGCTGGGGGGTGGGGGTGGTGGGAGACATGGGTGGGGGCCTGGTGGAGGCTGCCCCTGCACTGCTGGGGGGTGGGGGTGGTGGGAGACATGAGTGGGGGCCTGGTGGAGGCTGCCCCTGGTGGCTGGGGGGTGGGGGTGGTGGTAGACATGAGTGGGGGCCTGGTGGAGGCTGCCCCTGCAGTGCTGGGGGGTGGGGGTGGTGGGAGACATGAGTGGGGGCCTGGTGGAGGGTGCCCCTGCACTGCTGGGGGGTGGGGGTGGTGGGAGACATGAGTGGGGGCCTGGTGGAGGGTGCCCCTGCACTGCTGGGGGGTGGGGGTAGTGGGAGACATGAGTGGGGGCCTGGTGGAGGCTGCCCCTGGTGGCAGGGGGGTGGGGGTGGTGGTAGACATGAGTGCGGGCCTGGTGGAGGCTGCCCCTGCACTTCTGGGGGGTGGGAGTGGTGGGAGACATGAGTGGGGGCCTGGTGGAGGCTGCCCCTGCACTGCTGGGGGGTGGGGGTGGTGGGAGACATGAGTGGGGGCCTGGTGGAGGGTGCCCCTGCACTGCTGGGGGGTGGGGGTGGTGGGAGACATGCATTGTTGATCAGTAGTGCAAGGTGACATGTGGGTTGGCTGGGGGGCATGCCCATGGTGGATGGACTGCCTGCGGGACATGAGCATGGGTGCAGGGTAGTCCCCCGTGGTGTGGGCTGCCTGCAGGGGCCGTGGAGGTTGTGGAGCGTACACCTGGAGGACCCACACGGCCAATTCACGTGTAGTACTCCCCAGAACCCATGAAATACACATTCCCTGCTGAAATCGCGTGTGCAACTTCCCGCGCACCCCTGAAATACACGTACCCTGCTCGCACTTGGACAATCGCGTGTGGAACTTCCTGCGCACCCCTGAAATACACGTACCCTGCTCGCACTGGGACAATCGCGTGTGGAACTTCCCGCGCACCCCTGAAATACACGTACCCTGATGAAATCGCGTGTGGAACTTCCCGCGCACCCATGGAATACACGTACCCTGCTTGTACTGGCGCATTCACATGTGGAACTTCCCGCGCACCCCTGACATGCACGTACCCTGCTGAAATCGCGTGTGGAACTTCCCACGCACCCCTAATATACACGTACCCTGCTGAAATCGCGTGTGGAACTTCCCGCGCACACCTGAAATACACGTACCCTGCTTGCACGGGGCCAGTCGCGTGTGGAACTTCCCGCGCACCCCTGCAATACACGCTCCCCGCTTGGCGTTTGCTGTTTGCCAGCCCAGTGAACTGGTCCAGGGTTAGCGCAGCCCTTTGCGATGATTTAGTGATTTTGATGGATTTTCCTTGCACGAGGGCGTTCTTGGGGGCGTTACTGGCGCTGCTGCAGGGTCGCTGCGATTCTCTGCACCACGGCTGGTTTGGAAGCCTAAAATCCATGAATACGCTGTGCGCGGAAATCGGTTTTAGCGCACGTGCCTGGCGCAGTCAATCGCACGCGGACACTCTGCGCCAGCCGCTTGCGACACTTTTCTGCGAAATTCTATGAATTACCCTGTTAATATGTGCATGTAGAGCAGCACTGTGTCATAAAATAAAGGAAAATATCTTTAGACCATTTTTTAAGTGACACCTAGTGTCTGCCAGTTTAATATGTTGGCACCACATGCATACATCCCAACCTCACCCATTCCAATCTATACGTGCAAATTAAGTCTTTAACATTGGGGAGATGGGGAGCAGGTGCAAGGGGATCTAGGTCACCTGGCCTAAGCCCCGCCCACCTGGTGCCTTCCTGCTTGCACTCTTTTTCACCACTTAGCAAGCCCCGCCCACCTGGTACCTTCCTGCTTCCCGCTCTTTTTCACCACTTAGCAAGCCACACCCACCGGGTGCCTTCCTGCTTGCCGCTCTGTTTCCCTACTTAAGGAGCCCTCCAGCTTCTTTTCCTTTGCAGATGGGGTGCAGGTGCAAGTGCATCTAGGTGACCTGGCCAAAGTCTCGCCCACCTGGTACCTTCCTGCCTGCTGCTCTTTTTCACCACTTAGCAAGCAAGCCCCGCCCACCTGGTGCCTTCTTTCACTATCACTGTCTTGTGGCCAATGCTGGATTTGACTTTTATGGACTTCATTCATTCATGTTACAGAGCTTCTACAAATGCCCATACACCTACACATTTCGTAACTTTCATGAAAATGCTCCTAAAAGCAACCGTTTTTAACCGGCCACCAATTTTATTGACTGTTTTCCCCAACACTCATCCTTCCTTCATAAATATCAACCTTACTTACTAAAAGTACATTGCCATTACCACATTTCCCCACTAAATTTCTTTTACAATTGCTGGAAAGAAGCACATTACCGAAGACAACACTTGAAAAACAAATACCCTTTGCATCCAACAAACTAAGTACATTAATGTACCATGTATATGTATGTAATTACAGAAGCACAGTTCCACTATATATTTTCCCAGACTACTCTTTTCAACCCAACATGTCTTTCACTATAGCCCATTATATTCCACTATTCCCATCTACACACCACTATTGCAACACCCACTAGGTTGCTCAAAACAGCACATTCTCCCTACAGAGTCCATCCCACTTACTCACTAACCCAACACCATCACACCGGTGCAGACTCTTACTCTCACAACCTACCCAACCACACCTAATATACCTCCTCACAATCAAACAGCACTCTATCAATCTCTACAATCACACCCACAAACCCATGCACCATACATGCATATACATTGCACAACTTTCCAACGCAAACAGACACAGCAAAATGCCTACAAAAAAGCAACTCTCTAGAAAAGAAAAAAAGAGCAGATAAGAATAAAACTACACCATATAGTCATCCACCTCTAAAACAATTTATAGAAAACATTAAAACAAACGAGCTAGTTACCTCACTCAACAAAACTAACCCGCCACGACTGAGAAAGGTAAGGCACCGCTTGCAAAAACTAAAAGTAAAAAATAATGTACAAAGAAAAGCAGAACTACTAACAAATCTAACCCTCTATCTATCAGTGTTAACTTAGTCACGGTAAAGCAATCCAAAAAATGTATGTTACAGAAAATGTTCCTCCGTGGAGTTCTTCACAATCTTAAAAAAACAGCTAAAAAGTCACAATCTACTCTCAAAAACTGCCGTTGGAGACTAGTCCTGCAAGCTCTAATTGACGGTGCTTTTCTACTGAAGGCAAAGGGGCTGATTCATGGAATTTTTGCGCCGAAAAACAGGGATTTGTGCGCCATTCTGCATTTAACAAATGGGGATTTGCGGCCAGAATGGCGCACAAATCCTTGTTTTTTGGTGCACAAATTCCATGAATCAGCTCCAAAATTGTTTGTATTGATTTTAAAGAGAATGAAACCACTAACTAAATTAATCAATAATTTCCAAAAACTACTTCTAAACATGTGCAGTGTCAATAAACAAACCTTTTCAATCTTATGTAATGGTGAATGGATTCACACAAGCAGCACAGAGCCATATTTCAATGAAGAAGCTTATAAACAAAAACAACAAAAAACAATTGCCATAGATAATAATGGTCTAGGGTATGAAATGGTGGAACACCATTATGGCAAAAGAAACTGTTATAGAAAAAAAGTCCCCAACAAACTTTGAACCAAATGCTCCTTTCACCCAAACAAACTGTCCAGTGTACAAATAGACATGCAGCTCAATGTGTAATGTACTCCATCAATCCTTTAAATCTTTATGACAATCCCTCAATCAGTATTTGAAACTAAAAGACAAAAGAAAAATGAAAACTTTACAAACCATAGACTCCTGTCCAGTGCTCAGCCACACTGGTCTGTGAGGACATTCATTAACCTGCATCTAAGAAACTGCTTGCAAAAGCACTTTCCACCACATCAAAATGTTAGCAACACACTATTCTAATATATAGAATCTTGCGCATCGATTATACTATGCAAAATGTCTTCCTTTAGAACTGAAAAATGTAAATAACATTCTCTACATGGAACAACCAAAGAACTGCTTCAGTAAATACAGCACATCCAACTTAAATACATTGGAACTTAAGGCGACTTAGAAAATTCTGTGCCTTCATAAATTATTACTGAAAACCTCATGAACACCAACGTTCTATAAAATATATACAAAAAAGAAATAGCTAGGTTTCAAAACACATCTGCTGAAATACAAGACTAAATACAAGTCTGTTGTCGCAGAATGTTTTATAAAAAGAGCACAAAAACAGTAGACCTACCCGACAAAATAGGAGACAACGAAGAATCCCAAAGGTTCCAATTAGCTTAATATCTTACAGCAGAAACTAAATACAAAATAACTGACCACCTCAACAGTGTCAAATCTTGACAATAACCAAATGCCATCACGTGCGATCACTAATATCTTTCCCACTTCCGAAAGCTCTCTAACAGCTTAACTTGTACGAGAGCATTATAATACAAACATTGCACCCATTTCAAGCTATAATACGAAATCAGCCAAATTACCTCCATCCGAGTTACTAAAAGGCATCCGTGGCAAAGTAGTATATTTGCCATTAGATCTCATGGAAAATTTATAAACTTTAGAAGTACAACGACCAAAAGATCAGTCTTTGATTGTACTAGATAAGGGTATATATGTATATATATATACAACTCACCCACAACACTCCAAAGAAACCATTGACAATCCATTAGAAACATAGCAAATGCATCAAGCCAAAGGATCCCCAAAGAGCATATGGGAAAAAAGTGTAGAAACATGTTATTTT
Source organism: Ambystoma mexicanum (assembly GCF_040938575.1). NCBI lineage: Eukaryota > Metazoa > Chordata > Amphibia > Caudata > Ambystomatidae > Ambystoma > Ambystoma mexicanum. The sequence goes on from NC_090941.1 coordinate 891,711,153, forward strand.
CCTCTAGTCTTTCGTACAGGAAAAGGAGGAAGATATGATGAAAGGTCCATGCAAATGAGTGCATCAGAATATCACTCTTTAAGAATGTATTCTGAAGACCCGCATTCAGACAAAATGTAGAATACATTTTCCACCTCCTCTTCGAAAGTGAACTAATAACTCTAGGTTATGGAGTTTCACACACAATGAAAACAGACTCTAACGTTTTAAACATATATGCTACCCAACTGCTTCAAAAAATAAAAGATGAAGATGAGGTTTTGCAGTCAATTATCACAAACCTCTTGGCAAACATGAATGGTACAAAGGAATGCTGGTTCTGACATCATGCTGATGTGCATTGTATGCTAAAGAACCTAGGCCCACCCACAAAGTTTGTTACTTTAAGCTGTGCAGAGTACGCACGGCTTCTTATTCACTTTAAACCAAAATAAAGATGGAATAGATATGAAAACACGAGAAGAACTTTGTTCTCTTGACCCCGTCAATGTTTCACCATTGCTTCACTGCCATGCTGCATTTTATCAGCAATAAAACTACCACTCTGCTTGGAGAAGTGCAACACTTCTTTTGGAGAAAAGAATATTAATCCAGAGGAGCACCACACATCCACATGCTTTTGTGTATAAAAGATGCTCCTATAATTGGCCATGATAGTGACACCAGTGTTTTATAGTTTATTGAAAAATACATTACCTGTGACATCCCTTCAAAAACCACAGATAGTGACCTACTATCTGTAATAATTCAGTTAAATTGAAATTAGACCAAGAAGGCCACACAACCCAAAAGGTTATACAAAACAGGGGTGTCAAGCAAGGATGCGTAACGGCTCCCTTAATATATAATCTATATACTTGACGATTTGGTGATATTTGACCATACCATCGGCGGGATGCGAAGATCTGCGGTTGCATTATGGAAATACGCCGAAGAGAATGGCCTAAGCATTAATTTAGGGAAAACAAAAATTATGAGATATACAAAAAAAAAGGTCTCCCGCGTGCATCTCACAGTAGGGATATTGAACATCTCATATGTCCCTCAATATTGCTATTTAGGCATTGACTTTGAAAATACTGGGGATTACTTGGCATGTAAACAAACACGCTGTATTAAAGCTGCACAGTTGACTGCCTTATTTTATAGATTTACGATCAGCCACAGTGGTTTTACTTTATGGGGTATAAGGCAACTCTATATACAGGTGTTCGCCCCAGCGATAATATATGGCCTGGAAGCTCTATTAGAGACTGACCTTAGATGGCTACAGATCTTAGAGGGTACATTTTGGCGACGTGTGCTTGGTCTATCTCCCTCTATTCCGGTGGCCATCATTAGATTAGAATTGGGTCTAACCTCCCTAAAGGCATTGGTGTTAAAGAAGAGAGCCGCATTATATCTCAGAATGACTCGTGATACTAGTAATGATATATTAACTGCGGTACACCAAGAAATAAAAAAGGAAGGCTCGACCTCCTCAATTGTAGATCAGATGAACAATTTGCTCTCTGAAATAGACTGGCAATCCAGAGATGGTAAATACTCAGACAAAGTAAATAGAGCATTGAGCAATTGCATTGATCTCTGGGATTGGCTGGAGAATTTTGAACATCTTAAGAGTCTGAGCAGCTACCAGTTTGTGCAATATAGACTATTTGAATTTATGAAACCCCATTGAATATCTGTCCATCTATTAGACTTAGACGGTTCATATTACTGCTTCGCCTAGAACAGCTACCTACCTTAAACAACACGGGGAGAAAAGATAGGATGGCCGTCGAGGAACGTATCTGCCGATTATGTAAAGCATATAAGCAGTTGGAGACTGCAAAACATTTGTTAACTGAGTGCTCGGAGATGGCTGGTACTTTTATTCCCCTTCTTGGTAGCTATGTGCATGAAACCACACATATTGGGGAAGCCCTGTTTTGGCACCATTGCCTCAACTCTAATGGTCTACGTTTATTAATAGCTCTGTATACTATCTGGTTACAAATTGAAATAAGACTGGGTATAACTCTGTAGAGGAATGGGTTTTATGAAGGTAATTCTTAGATGGAAGGTATGAAATGTATATATATCTGTGAATAACATGAATCATTTGTTTTTTATAATTTTGTATTGTAAATTATGTGTATTTAAAAATTATATTTGAATCATGTCAGTATTTTATTATGCTATTTAATGTTAAATTTGTGTAAAGTTTATTGTTTAAACTATAGCACAATAAATATTAAATTAAATTAAATAGTGACCTACATACTATTTACTCTTAAAAAAACATTAGTGTGGCAAATACTGCAGCCTAGATATAAAAACAAAGGCAAATATTATACCAAATGTTGCTTTGGCTTCCCTATACCAGTTTGCAAAAAAGGAAGGAGGAATCAAAGATCCCTGTCACAAGGAAAACAGGATTTTTAAACATTGAAAATAAAAACAACCTGCACATGTTTGTGCATAAAAGACTTTCAAAAAGAAAAAGTGAAAAAAGTATCACTGCTCACAGAAAAATATCAGGAAAACAAAACGATGTGTGGGTTGACAAAGAGCAACGTATATTATGTTTCACCCACACAACTCCAGTTACATTTGTAGAGCCACTTTGTCTTCATGAAAATAAATACAGCCCAAGGCAAACTCTGAGGAGAAAACATCACAAGGAAAACTCTGACTCTCAGCCTGGATTTCACATCTCGCATCTAATGACCAACCACAATAACATTTGCTGCTGAAGGTGTCGAAAGCACAGTGTTCTCCATACTTGCTGGCTCATTATTCTTTAAGGCAATTATTGTAGGACAAGTTACCCTTGGCTGGAGCATGACTAAAAGGTGTGAAGACTGGGGGCTGCATCTTCAAAGAGCAAACTACCAACTGCAGAGAGACTCATAAAAACCTCTGGTCACAGGCTGGCTCAGGGAGACAGATGACTGTGTTGGATGAAGCAGATATCCCATTTTCTGAACATACTGATGTACAATTAATTTAAAAGCACTATTTTAACTTAGGGCTTTTTCTCCACCATCAGAGGGCGGATGGATTTAATCTATGTACCCTTTTATATGTAATTTCCAGATGATTTTGGGGATATAAAATGCATCTACCTGTGACTCTGAAAACTGTAATGGCCAGCAAGACTAGGTTTCTGGCTGATCTGAACATGTTCCAAATGTGAGATTTGGCGAGCAGGTGGAAAATGAAATTAGGGATATGCTTAATAACTTACATATTCATAACTGTTTTGCTTTTTATGGAAATGGCAGAAAATTGCCACATGGCTGTGATGTTTTACGGATTCGGTGGTTGGCTTATCTAATTCTCCATGATTAGCTAAATCAGAAAATATATTTAGTATGGCAGTTGCTAGTAAAATTATGAAGATACATAACTTTTTTTTGCCAAACAGTTGAAAGGAGAACAAAGGGGCGATTACAGATGGGAATTCGCCATATAGTACTCCAGACCCCTAAACCAATCCTGACTTGGAGTCTGAGCTAGCGAGGAGAGAGAAAGGTAACTGTTCAATCCTAGTGGCAGGGATTATTGCAGGGTACTTTCCTAAGATTGCAATATTGGTGGTGTCATCGCTGCTATATAAGGGACTGCATGAGGATAGACATAAAAAGGAGAAAGACAAGAGGACAGAGAGAAGAGACAGACCATCAGGAAGGCTGCTAAAACCTGCCATCTGACAGCTGTAAAAAGACACCACAGGAGATTGCTGAGAGTGCATCTGGGTGGAGCTGTCTAGCTCTAGGAAGGCCTCAAAGCTGACTGGGTCCTATGGTGGAGAGGGGGAGGCCATCTTTGAGAGTGGAGTGACCAGACCCCTGCCTTATCTTTACAGAGGGTCCTGAGATGCAGCTGGCTTTCTTGACCCTTAAACAGAGGCTTGCTATGTAGGTAGAACTGAGACCTAGGAAAGGAAAAGGTGGGGAGTCTGCTTGCCTTGAATCCTTTCCCTTTATAGTGGTTGGGGGAGGGATGGCAGAAATGTGTAGATTGTCAGCTTATGTAACCAGAAATATTAATTTAATGAATTCTCCATTTGCCAGAACACTATGGGGTGAATGTTGTTTATTTATTTATTTATTTTATTTGGATTTGTTAAGCGCCCCACGGCCCGGGGGCATCGTGGCGCTGTTACAGAATATTTGACTTGGTAACAAGCTGACGACAATGGTTACAGGCATAGACCATGTCTATTTGCGTTTTGCGTATGGAGTTCCATGGTTACAGTGGAACAATGTGAGAACAATTGTTATTAACAATAACAGACAGAAATGGTGTTCTGTGGTTACAGTGGAACTGCTTACTTATTGTAAGTGTTAGTATTGGAGCATAGTTTAGTTGAATAGTTTGTTTTTTAGCGCTTTTCTGAATGTGAGTAGGGATTCTTCTTTTCTGAGATTAGGTGGCAGTGAGTTCCAGGCTTTAGGAGCTAGGACTTCAAAGCTGGTACCACCAGCCTTGGTTCTGTTGAAGGTTGGGACTGAGAGTTGGTTAGAGTATTTGTCACGTTTAGGTCTGTGGGATGGAGCTTGGTGTATTCTTTCCACTAGATAAGCTGGTGCTGTCTCGGCGAGGCATCTGTGTGTGATCGTGAGGGCTTTGAACGTTATGCGATCTTTGATCGGAAGCCAGTGGGCCTCTTTCCTAGTCTGGGAGATGTGTTCTCTCTTAGGTATGTTGAGGGCTGCTCTGAGGGCATTGTTTTGCGCAATTTGCAGTCTGTTAATGTTGTTTGTGGAAGTGCCAAGGAGTAGGATATTGCAATAGTCCAGTTTTGCTCCGATTGTGGCTCTAGCGATGTTTAGACAGTTCTTTGGCGATAGATGAGGTTTTACTGCGTTTATACGTTTTGATGTGAGGGCTGCTGAGGAGGAAATGGCACTGACTTGCCTATCCATGGTCAGTGTGGAGTCCAGGTAGACGCCTAAGGTTTTTACCACAGAGGAGGTGGTGATGACTGTGTCTTCGATGATGAAGGAGTTGTAAGAGTCATCTAGTTTTTTTAGGGCTTCTTTGGGACCTACCAACAGTATTTTGTTTTTTTCCCCATTTAGGCATAAGCCATTGGCTGCCATCCAGGCCTGGATGCGGGCATATATGCTTTGTAGGGTGTTGAGGTCTTGCTCATAGTTGCCTGTTATTGGGACTAGGATTTGTGTGTCATCGGCATAGTTTGTAAATGATATGCCGAATTCTTCTAGGTCATTGAAGAGGGGGAGAGTAAAGAGATTGTAGAGAGTCGGGGAAGTGCATGAACCTTGTGGGACTCCACAGTCAATTGGTGAAGGGTTGGCGGATGCTTGGTCAGAGTAAACCCTCATGGCTCTACCGTTCAGGAAGGAGGTTATCCAGGCGGTGGCTTCTTGGGAGAAGTGGGCCGTGTCAGTCAGATGTTTGCAGATGATCTTGTGGTCTACTAGATCGAAGCTGCAGAGAGGTCTAGGAGAAGGAGGAGGGAGGTTTTGCCCTTGTCCATAGCCTCAAGAAGTTGGTTCTTGAGGTCAAGTAGCGCCGACTCTGTGCCATGGCGGGGGCGGAACCCTGATTGCCTTTTGCCTAGGATGTTGTGACTTTCTAGGAAAGCCTGGATCTGTAAATATGCGGCTTTGTCTAGAATTTTCAATAGGAAAGGCACAGTGGTAATCGGACAGTAGTTGTTTGGGGAGTCAGGGTCAAGGGTGGGTTTCTTTAGTAGGGGTCGGACCCAGGCTTCCTTGATGGTGGGCGGGACAATACTGTTAGCAAAAGAGGCATTGATGAAGGTAGTGACAAAGGGGGCAAGTGCGGTAGCGCAATCTTTGATTAGGTTGGCTGGGCAGATGTCTCCTTTACATAATGAAGGCTTAGTGTGTTTCATGATATGTGGGACTTCGGGGATAGTTACTTCCCTAAAGCTAAAGGGTTTGGTGGGTTTTTACTGTCGGACGTATTTCCTTCCGGAGGGTTGGTGGAGAGGTTGGGTGGCAGTGAGCTGGGTTTAGGCAGATTCTCGAGTTGGGTTTTGATTTTGTTTTTGAGTGTTTTGATTTTGTCTAGCATGGCATGTTGAATGTTGTTACACCAGGTTGCATTTTTCTCAGTAGGTTGTGCCGATGTGGGGGGGGATAGTAAGTTCATTGTATATGGCTAAGAGCTCTTTGGATTGTGAGTTAGCTTTCTCTATTCTGGTGTTGTATGTGGCTGACTTAGCTGTGGCGATGGCTTTTTTATATTGTTTGGCGATGGTGAGGTAAGTCTCTCTAGTGAGAGAAGAGGGCTTGGACTGCCAGTCTGTTCTTTTGGCGGTCCATGCTACCTTAAGTGCTTCAGAGAACCAGGAGTTAGCATGGAGTATTTTTTTGGCTTTTTTCCTTTCCAGTGGGGCTATGGCCTCCACTATCTCTTTAAGCGTGGTGTTGTAAATCTCAGCTAATGTTGTTGGGTCCTTAGAGGTGGGGTGGGCAAGGGCTGAGGTTTCCAGGAGTTGGAGTAGCCTGTCTACGGTGAGCAGTTTTTTAGATCTGGCCAAGGTGGCTGGTGCAGGTGGGTACGGGTTACCTCCTGTTTTTATTGGGATGGAAAGGTGCAGTATATGGTGGTCAGTCCAGAGGCAGGGGGTGTTAGAGCTGATGTCAGCTGTGCAGTTGTGGTTGGCAATCCAGTCTAGGATGCGACATTTGGTGTGGGTTGGATCGTTCACTCGTTGGGTGAAGCCTAAGTCTAGGAGGGCTTTGGTGAGATCTTTCCTTTTTTTGTCTTTAGGGTCTTTAAACCCAAGGTTAAGGTCTCGTAAGAGAAGGACTCTCGAATTGGCTTTCAGGTTGTCTCCTAGGGTGTGTATGATGTTAGTTTGGAAGTCTGGGCTTGGGCCTGGTGGGCGGTAGATGATATGCATTGTGATGGTGTCGTTGGGAGAGGGTGATATTTTCACTGATAAGATGTTGAAGTTCTCAGCTTCATGGGTCTTCAACTGCCTAGCGTTGAGGGTCTCCTTTACCAGAGGTTCTGTCTTGGCGTAAGATGATGTACCAAGGTGGTAAGGTTTGGCAGATGGCTGGTCCGGAGGCTTCATGTAGCCATGTCTCGGTAATAGCGAGTATGTCCAGGTCTAGGTCCTGCGTGAGGTCATGGATCTCAGTTGCATGTGCAGTTAGGGAGCGGGCATTAATGAGTGCACATTGGAGCTGTATTTTCTGGTTGTCCCTATGCTTAGCGTTTATGTAGGCATTAGTTGGGTTGTTGGTTTTGTTGGTGTTGACTTGCGAGGTGCATGTTTTTATTGGAGGTGGTGGGTTCTGCGGGTGTGTACTTGGGTAGATCACAGAGTAGTGTCTGGGGCGAGTGGAGCGGACACCTAGACTTTGGTTCCTCAAGTGGACAGGCATGGGTCTAGTGATAGTTTGTGTGTTGGTGTGTGGCTTAGGGGTGGTGCTGTGGGTAGGAGCGCTTTCAGGGCAATTGATGGCATGTAAGGGATTGGTGCTGGCAATAGTGAGCGCAGGTAAGAACCAAGTGGGTGGGATGTGGAGTGAGCAGGGACGAGAGGGTGCCATAGTCAGTTGTGAGCAGTCTTTCTTAGGTCCAGAATGAAATTCGAAATTAACAAAGTTCACTTCCCAGTGTGCGCTGAAAACTATAGCCTTTAATTTAATTGGGTAATCCTTCTTGTCCAGCTGACCCCGACTTCTTTAAGGAAAAGGGGTGTCTTTATTCTTAAATCAGTCCAACCTTTTATCCAGCTTCCCCAACACAGGCCTTTCAGTAAGGGGGGTCTGAAATCCAAAATTCCCCAAAGCATTCCAATGTTTCTGTCTGACTTCCCAACATACACCAAAGCAAGGGAGGGGTGGGGGTCTGAAAAACAAAGTGATAAATCATGCTTTGTTTATTTTAAACCAACATTTTGGGCGAAATTGTTTTATTGATCACTGTAATTATTTTGTGAAGTGAAATTGTCAGAAAGAGTACAATAGTGATCTTGTTCTTTTTAACCCACTTTTGTGATTTATTTATGCTGAGAGAAGTTCATGTTGTTGTGTCACAGATAAAGTGGTGTTTTTGATATGTGTGTGCTAATTTCTATTACTGTTAATTTAAATACATACCAATATATTTACCATACAGTGGCCTGGTTCTTGGCTCATTGTTAGCTCGGGGGAGAGGGATCCTTGGGCAATGATATGTGTCTCAGATAGGGATCCATATATAGATTAAAGAGGAGTAGTGATGGGAAGGAGCCTTGCCGGATGCGATACTTGAGCGGGGTGGGGTCAGATAAAAAAGGGGACATGGAGACAAAGTTTGTCCTGTCAGTGAGGACAGAGGTGTACCAGTCTTGAGAGTTTCATCCTGTGGGCTAGGGTGTCGAATAGAATGGTGTGGTTGGTGGTGTTGAAGGCTGCAGAGAGGTTGAGGAGTACAGATAGTGCTGTGTGTCTTTTGTCAGTGATGTGTTGGAAGTCATTTAGGATGTGAAGTGTAATGGTGTTGTGTCCAGGTCAAAAGCCAGATTGCAAGGGGTTGAGTGCATGGTTTGTGGTAATGTGTTGTTGCAGGTGGGTAGTGACAAAGCATTCCGTGATTCTGACAAAGAATGGCAGGATATTGATGGGGGTAATTTGTAGGGAGCTTGTTGTTGAGAGATGATTTTTTGAGGGTTCCCAATCTTAATCTCATTATGGCATTACAAAATGGAAATGTTGCCATGGTCATATATGAGAATAATTTGGAAAGTACACCTATTTGTCCTATCACAAGAGGAGTCAGACAAAAATGCATTCTTTCACCCAGAATATTTAATCTTCAGACCAGCTCAAGAGGGTATTTTCTTATTTTAGACATCAAAGGCGCTGCTCAGGTTCATAGATTGCTTCCTGTAGTATTATCCATTGAGGATTATTTAGTCTTAATGATAAATATCCCTTGATTTTTAAGGATCCATTTAAATACCTACACGTGGTATGTAGGATTATTTAGCGAGTTTTTGGAGTGCAGCGCCACTACATGGGATCAATATATAGCGTGTTTTTGGGTGCAGCACCACTGCATGAGATCAATGTATTTCTATAACGTGGTACAGCAAGCTATGTGTTGCCGGTATAACATATGGATATGTAAATGAAGACAGGCTAATCAGTCAAAAACACAGCAATTTTTTTCACATTTAAAATGATTCCTCTCACCTGAAATGCCTCTGTTGCAGGAGACACATTAGAGGATTAATGAACTAATATAATTAACAGTACTAACATGATTCTAATCAAATAACATCATTATGTGTTCTCCAGTGCAAAATGAGGTGGAAAAGACAGGCTCTGAAAGTCATTTTAAACGTGCACTTGGATTCATTTTTTTTTCTTCTCTGTTCACTGTGTTAGCTGGATGCGAAATCTGCATGCCAGGAAATGAGTAGATACAGTTTCTAAACCGTATAAGCCAAGCCATTGTTGAAAGAGGAGGATAGATTATTGTGTATTTTGATTGGTGACACGTCACCATAAGGGCTGTAACGGAGGTTTCCTAAAGAATCTCGGGGAGAGAGAAAGGCAGTGGACATTTTTACACAGCTTGGGTGAGAAGCCTGAGGGGAGTTGCTCTGGGGCTGCCTGATTGAGGGGGGTCGTTCCTGTGTATTGCTGTCCTTCACAGGCTAGAGATTCCAGGCAATTGGCACCGGTTTGAGGACCAAAGAGTGCAGATTGGAACTGCATGTCCTCGCCGGGTGTTACAAAGGGAAGCCCCGAGCCATTTAAAGAAGGCCACCTGTCCAGAGAGTTTGTGTGCTGATCTGCTAGAATTTTGCTGGTAATTATCTTACACAAAGCAAGAATGCGGTGTGTGAATGAAAGCTATTTCAGTCAGGCAGCGTAGCGATAGCTGAGTTCTAATGTTGCTATTCAGAAATGCAAGTCAACTGATGCACTGTTCTTATTATTGTTGCGAAGAATCTAATGAAATGCCATGTATTTTGCAATTGCTACTCTTATGTTTATTCTAGAAAAGACTGCCTCGCAAAACTGGTAATGTATGATTTTGAAATGAAATTGATGTAAATCACAATCCGTGTAAAGGCTTCTATTTGCTTCTGTTTTTCTCTGGTACAGTTAGCCCATATCATCTGATAAAAGGGGAGGTTATTAGGTAATATATGCCAAGCATCCCATGTGGAAAAAAGTTATGTTATGAGTAATTATAAATAGATGTGTGCGTGGTTCCACTCAGTGTATGTGTGTGTGACTTCTGAGTGGAAAACAATCTGATAGTCTGTTCGACGTACATGAGTCAACAGAGAAAGAGGCCTCTGGAAATAGTTTCACTAATGTAAATAAATTAGTGATTATACCACATGCTATTGTGAATATGTTATGGAAGCATAGCTCACTGGTGTAGATAAATCAGTGATAACAGCCATAAGTGTCACTCCATATGAAAATGTGGTGTTCTTGAATAATGTAGAAGCCTGAGGCCTCTAGAGATCACAAGAACAGTCTAAACAAAAGAAAGGGGTTTTGTATGTTGGGGCCACAAATAAAACAAAGAAATTATGCTCATCACTATACCACAACGAAATGCATACCAACTAAATGTATGTGTGTACTGAAATAATGCATATCCACTATATTACTATAATACCAAACCCAATCTGAATGCAAGGAGTGATTATTGCTGAATTACTTTATTTTTGGCAGTAAGAAAATACCGCTAGTTCCCAAATCTACACAAAATACCCAACATATTCATGGTGCGTTGCAGGCCGGGAAAGTGATCATAGAGCACCTACTGGGCGTGGCAAGTGTGTCTCACACTGCCATCTGTACATTAAACGGAACCCATTTCATAATGGCAGTGTGTCACTAAAAACGAATTTCAGAATGTCTCAAAGGGAAACCACATTCTCAGACCTAGTGCAATATTTAGAGGCAAGGTTATTCGCACATGGGACGTGGTCATCAAACAGCACCTCAGAATGGCATGACCTCATTCAGGGTGAGGTGCAGAAAGAAAAACTAGACAATATTTTTGCAGAAGGCAGCATAATTCAGGTCTGCCTTCTAAGGTTATTAAATGCAGCCGATAAAAATGCAGAGAAAGACTGTTTGATACGGCTATGTGCCAAAATCTGGTTTATTTTGAATAGGTCCCTGCAAATGCAAGAAAATGACACCCAGCTAATTAACAGGTTAAAGACTGACTTAGATGGGGCAAGTAAAAATCAGGAAATGTTAAGAGCAGAATTGGATGTATGCCAAAAAGACATGCAGTTAAAATGCAGAGATTTTGATGTTCAATTGTCCAAAAGCAAGAAACAATTTGAGGACAGTGAACAAGAATTGGTACACTTAAAACACATTGGTGGAACACATTAGACAAGATAAAGATGAGGTTGTGTCAGAGATGCAGATTTTACAAAAAGAACATTATGAGAAAGAAAGTGACCTCCAAAATGCGGAACAAGAAATGATTAAAATGCTCCAAGAAAGAGACGAGAGGAATAAAGAATTTAATGAGTGCCAAATGCAAATGTGCGACATGCAGGAGGTAATTAATAAAATGAGTGATGAAAACAACTATTTGCAAAACGAAGCAAACAGGCTCCTTAAAAAGTGTAAGGATTTAGAACAGCAAATGTGCATTCCCATGTCCCAGGAGAGGCGGCAGGGTACCACATTCAATGGAGTTGAGGTGAATTCTAATTCTACCCAAAGGGCTAGTGCCCCAGTGACTGGGCCGTTGACTGAACTTGGTTGCAGCGCTCTTGGGGGATTTGATACTCCCATTGGGGGCCGCCACCAATCCCATACACCTGAAACCAGGGTTGAGTCACCAAGTAGTGCAATTCTGTGCATTGCAACAAGTAGCCCCATAAAGATAATGAAATCCATCAAAGCCCTGATCAAACCATTTAAAAAGGGAGGGGAATGCTGCATAGAGGATCACTTAGAAGCGGTTCATGACATTTTTAAAGCACTCCAGATAGCTAAGGAACAGTACAGGCAATATTTTCATTTAACTTTAGATGCCCCGACGGCCAGTAAAATAAGAGGATTGAATGAACAGCAGAATATGACATGGGCGGAGTTCGAAAAAGAGATCAGGCGTCATTTTTCTCCTTTCCAGTCATTGCAGGAGGCAAAGAAAGTCGCTTATACAATCACTGCTGGGCCTAATACATCCCCTCGCCAGTTTTTACAAGACTTAAAAAGAGCATTTTCTCGCTTTGATGTATCTTTTGACCCCAATTCCAATTAGTTTAAAACTGCCTACTTCTATGGGCTGCAGAAAGACATCATATCCCAATTGGTCCGTGAATTTGACCTTAACAAGTCCCTGGAACGGATTGTACACCAAAGCACACAACTATATGAGGTACTCTATTGTCAGGGTAGAGAAAGTGATAAAATGAGAGATACTAGACCTAAATCTAAAGAACCCTCAGCAACAGTGATGGAAATCAGGTCAGCCAAAATGTCCCTTGAGTCTGCTCAAAGTCCAAGTAAAAATAATTTGGCACCTGAACAGAGGAGTAATCAACAAAGGTCATCACACACTGCACCAATGTTCCAATCACATGATCCTAGTAATAGGGAGAGTTACATCAGCCCCAGGTACTTAGGAGATAGGCCCCAGGCAGGCTATCGACCTGATATGTCAGGTATGAACAATAACCAGAGACAAAATCAGGATCAAAGAAATGATGATCCTTATCAGACATTGGGGACCCAAAGCAGATTTGATCCCAATACCATGATATATGGTAATCAGGATAAACCACGATATGTGGTTCGATTTGCTGATAATGGGAATCAACATAGGGGCCAGTACCCACAACCTGAGAGACAAGACATCAGTCAGAACATGAACTACACTTCACGTCAGTACAATGATTCCCCACCAGGGGACTACAACCAAAGGACGGGTGCATCCCGCTCCCCTCCGCAAATGAATCAAGAGTTCAGGAACCATCCCAATAGAAATCATTCTCCTGAGAGGTATCAGAATAGATCCAATCAGGGAGAGAACAACCAATATCGATCTAGGCCACAGAGAGAGGATTCTAGAGAGATGGAAAGATTCCAGCGCCTCGAGGCCCAAGTGAAAATGTTGGCTGAGCAAATAGGAAAGCTCTGCACAACACAAAAACAGTCATCAAAGGAGGGGGCAGATGGCCATAGCAATGATCGGGGGGCTTCTGAAAAGTGACTAAGTACTTATGATACCTGCAGCGCCGAAAAGACAGTTTTCTCTTATCTGATGTAATTTTGCATAATGACTCTGAGATACCTAATGATTTAAAAGTGAAAATACCAGTATATGAACATTTAACAGAAGATGCAAATACTTCTAAAAGAGAGGTACGGTTTAACCTAGAACTAAATCAAACATTGGCGATATGTACAAATGAAATAGGAAAACCTGAAAATCCAAAATAACAAAGAGACAGGTTTAAGAAAAATGACTCATGCATGGGGAATACCAGTGAACCGGGAGTTAGTGGCGATGCTATAGCTCCTTCCCTGGGCAATCCAAACAATGACCAAACACAGTCAGGAAAAAGAAATGCTCAAAAGGAGGGTACAGGTCAATCACCTGAAGAATTCTTTGAACCACATATTTTTGAAGAGGTTAAAGAGGCTGGTACCATACTGAATAATCACAAATGCACAGAATTAGACAATGACAAATTGCCAAGTGATGTTGTTACACATGTTCAGTTGGAGGGTTGTAGTGTGACCTCTGATGATACCTGGATGGATGGGCGAATGGTGACCACACTCCAAAAAACCTCTGAACATGGGGAAATGAATAAAGTCTCTCACACAGGAATGAGCAAAAAGGAGGGAACAATGTCTTTCCATTTACCGATGTGCTTAGCCAAAAGTGAAAAAGGCCTGAGAAAGGTGAGCCCTGAAATCAGTAAGAATTCGCATTTCCTATGTGTGTTAGAGGAAGTTGATGACAGGTATTATGCTCCCATCATTGTGGAAGAAAAATGCCATACATTTGCAATGATTGACACTGGGGCACAGGCCACAATTATGTCTAAAGAATTAGTAAAGAGTATCAATGAAGGGAGATCCCCGCAGAATCAGATCACAGTAAAGGAGAATCAAGGTCCAGTGCATAATTTTAACGGGGAGCAGGGGCGTATTATAGGCGCCACCGAGGTTGACATAAAGATAGGTAAACACAGAATGAAACAGGAGGTATTGGTCACATCCATTTGTGATATTCAATTTCTAATGGGAACAGATTGCCTGAAAAGATTATCTCCGCTCATAGATGGGGTGAATGGAGTACTGTGGTCCTTAACAAAAAAACCATTGAGACCTAAAAAACTAAAATCACAAAACAGCAATATAAATGAATGTCACCCCGTTGCAAAAACAAATGATGCAGTGGAGGTGTATCTCCAGAATAGTTGCATACCTAGCGTCACTGTTATATTAATGTGTCAAGACAAGATGCAGAGTGAAAATAAAATAATATACTTAGACCCAAGGAAAGAATGGCAAACTGCCATAGATGAGCAGACCTTACGTTTTTATTTAAAAGAGAAGACATGCAAACAGAATACTGCTCCTAGAGCAGGTTCAGAAAAACACAGTATCACTCTTGCATGAATACACATGGAAGATGAATAACCATGGGTTCATATTGGGATAAATGACTATTCTAAAACAATAAAAGCCACTTTAGAGCTTGAACAGGAAAGGAGCTTCATTAATGAGAAATTGTTGCAAAAAATAATGGAAAGGGAGGAGATCCCGAAATTTAGGATTAAAAACCAGTATGTCTCTGGTTTAGACGGTCCTGACTTTGAAAACCAAATTGCGGGTAGATGCATGCTGAAAATTAGCATTGGACAAAAAACAATTTACCATAATGTTTGGATAGTGTGTGGAACACAAAATTACTTTTACATGGGCAATGACATCATGCACAGAATGTGTATGGTGCTAGATTTCCTTAATCAAAAGATATGGTCATGCATAGGTGGGCCGGCACCTGAATTTGAAGACAAAAGAAGGGCTTATCATTGCGCACAGCTGGTCCCTTATGCAATTGAATTACAAATGAGGAAAGATACTGTTATCCCTGCATTCACAAGGCAGTTTGCAATAACACTGAAATGCAAAAATGGACAGCAGATGAAAGATTCTGATGCATTTGTATGTCTGAATGAATCCATAAAACAGCAAGGCCTGGATTATGAATACATTCCATTGGTAGATGTGGGTGAAGGGTCTGTAAAAATTATGGTGAATAATAAAGGTTATCACAATATTCATTTAGGGGAAAATTCCCAGTAGGAATGGCCATACAAAAATCACATTACACAGCTGATCTAAATAACATGGTGATTGGAAATATCCCTGAAAAGTATGTAGATGCTAAGGGTGAATTGCCAGAATACATGGACTCTCAACCCAAAGGGATATTTAAAATTAATTCTGTGTACCCTTGTGATTCAAGCGAGACAGTGTGCTGTCATCAAAGGACTGCATAACATTTAACCTAAATGGAAATAAAATAGAAAATCAGCCCATTGAAGTGGAAGCTGATGTGCCAAAACATTTAAATGTGGCAGCTTTACAAAGAGACACAGCCACACAATTAGAGGAAAGCGCTGAGATTCCCATGCCAGAACATTTTCCAGAATTTTCCAAAATGGTAGAGGAACAGATTTTGTTAGCGGATGCATGTGACAACGAGGATGATAGGAATGAATTGAGGAAGATATTTATGGAGTTTAAAGATGTATTTGCAAAAGATGCTTATGATTGTGGGCTAACTAATTTACATGTGGCCACACTTCCGGAAGGGTGTAGCAGAAGCCCAGTATTTGTACGCCAGCATAGACTACCGCTGGCATGTTTAGAATCATTGGCAGAGATTATTAAAAATTTGGAGTCGCGGGGAATCATCAGGCCCATTCATAGCACATCCAATACACCTATTTTAGGTGTGTTAAAACCAAACGGTCAATGGCGACTTTGTGCAGATTTGAGAGAGTTAAATAAAAGAGTGCCACTATCCAGATGGCCACTGCCATTCATTGATCAGGGATTAGCTCAGGTACATGTTTCAAAATTGTTCACCACATTAGATCTCACCTCTGGATATTGGTGTGTGCCATTAGCAGAGGAGATACAGAATTTATTTTCCTTTTCATTTGATAAGACTCAATACGCATGGGTTAGAACTCCATTCGGGTACGTCAATAGTGGGAGTGAATTTGGCATATTTTTGAGGAAGGCTATGCCTGATGCAGCAGAAAGAGGAACCATAATTTATGTGGATGATGTCCTGATAAAAAATGAAAGTTTGAAAAGCCATTTTGATGAAATAAGACATGTTCTTGGCCAATTGCAGAAAGCAGGCGCCAAAGTATCTTTACAAAAAGCACAATTGTGCAAGAAAAAGGTGAATCTTCTAGGCCATGAAGTGACTGAACATGGACTAAATCCACAAACGAAGAAAATAGAAGCCATACAGAAACTAAAAGATCCTAAAAATGTGAAAGGGGTAAAATGTTTATTAGGAATGACAGACTATAACAGAAAGTTCATTGAAAATTATGCTGAAATCACTCAACCATTGACTAAACTGCTTAAACTGAATACACCCTGGAAATGGGAAAAAGAGCAGTCTGAGGCAGTGGCTAAATTAAAGGAATGTCTTGTAAAGGCACCATGTTTAGCATATCCCATAAAGGACAGGGATTTCTTTATAGAAATAGGTTTCTCTGAACATTGTATGTCAGCAGTGTTATCACAAAAACATGATTTGAATCACAAAACCATTGCCTATGCAAGTAAGGCATTTTCCCAAGTTGAAATTAAATTCAATGAATGTGAAAAGGCCCTATAAACCACTGTGTGGGCGCTACAACATTTCCGCCCCATTGTTCAGGGAGAAAAGGTGATTATTGAGACACATCATCAACCTTTGCAGTTTTTAGAGAGTAAAAGAATTAGGTCAGGCAATCTAGCACAATCCAGAATCACTTCATGGACGCTGGCATTACAAGGCTTTCCTGTAGAAGTAAGATATGGCCAAAATAAAAGAAGCCCAATTGCTCAAGGTTTAGCAGACTTACATGACTGTGCAGCTGAACCAGTATCAAATGAAATAGAAATGGAACCTAATTTGCAGGAATTTGAACAATCACCACACAAAGCTTTTGATGAAAAAACATGCAAAGACTTGCCAACTGTGTATGTTGATGGTTGTGCCTTTCACATTGAAAATGACAGTGATAAACAATTAGTGTCAGGAATAGGGAATGTCTGGTTGAAGTGTGAAGGTATCCCGAGCATAGGGATGAGAATTGGTGCAAAGAGCAGTCAGGTAGCGGAATTGGCAGCCATTTATAAAGCAATTGCTACTGCAGTTGATAATAAATTCAGTGAAATTGTCCTGGTGACTGATTCTGATTATGCACGAAATAGCTTTGTGGAATATTTACCTGGCTGGAAAGTGAGAGGCATGATTACATACAATAAAAAGCCACTTAAACATGGAAAAATTATACAAGCCATAGACAAATTGGTGTCAGAAAATGATTTAACAATATACTGGAGGAAAATTTGTGGGCATTTGAAAACTCCAGGAGAGGATAAGGAGGGAAATGATAAGGCAGATCACCTGGCTAGAATTGGGGCTGTGATGGGAGAATTGCTACCGATTGAACATTTACTGGGTGAAATACAAATTGATCCAGTAACACGTTCTAAAGCACCAAAGGAGACAGACCAACCAGTGGTACAGTGGAGTTATGATACACCAGACCAAGATCTGATTGAGGCACAAAAGGATGATCGAATTTTGGGAATCTATTATAATCATTTGATAGATCCTGAACAAAACCCTTTAACAGAAAATTATTGTATGGGAAAAGAAGAGTTGAGGGTGCTATTAAAGAATAAAAAACGAATAAGACTACAAGATGGACTCATGGTTAGAGAGTCCATAACAGGACAAATACTTTGGGTGGTACCCCTTTCATTCAGAGGGTTAATGCTACACCATGCGCATGATGCTATAACTGCAGGCCACAGATGCTCACAGAAAACAATGGAAATACTAAAAGATTATGCTTATTGGCCACATATGTCCCAAGATGTAGAATTATATACTAGAGGATGTCTAGTATGTGCCCAGTTTAAACCTGCTTCACCAATGCATAGAGCTCTATTAATGAAAAGAGGCCTAACTCTTCCATGGTCAGATTTGCAAATAGACTATGTAGGGCCTGTAAAGAGGTCGAGCAGGGGGAACCGGTATATTTAAGTGTGGTATGTTTGATGTCGAAGTGGATTGAGTGTATTCCTGCACCAGATTGTATCACGCAAACAGCAGCCACATTGCTGGTGAACCATGTGTTTTCAAGGTTTGGGTTGCCACAAAGAATAGAATCAGACAGAGGAAGTCATTTTACAAGTGCTCTAATGAGTAAGGTATGGCAAATACTAGGTGTGAAGAGAAAGCTACATATCGCATATCGGGCGGCGTCTTCAGGTGGAATTGAACGCAGCAATAGGTCTGTTGTGGACATTTTAAAGAAATTTGTGGCAGAAGCAGGTTCCAGCTGGGATTCACGCTTACCTTTGGTTCTGATGGCAATCAGATCAACTCCTGCCAAAGAAACAGGTATTAGCCCTCATGAAGTTTTAACAGGTAGGAAAATGGTGTTACCACAACACCTGCTATACAGGACACATGAGCAAACACTTGTAAGCGCATCCACAGTTCATGAATACATTGATGAACTGAGGAAGCATTTACAACATGCATTTGCTTTTGTACAGAAAAATTTACAAAGAACTGCTGACAGTGCAAAGTCATATTGTGATAAAAAGACGTCAGTAAAGGAATATTGTGTGGGCGATCAGGTGTATAAATTTCATTTTGGAAAAGGTAAACAGAAAAATTCCAAATTTCTAGCAGCCTGCCAGGGGCCATTTCGAATTATAGATAAGGTCTCTCCTGTGGTCTATAATATTTTGAAGACTGAAGGTGAAACAGCAACACAAAAGTTTGTTCACGTGAATCAAATTAAACCGTGTCACCCTAAACATGAGATTAAACAACTTGAGCGTGTAGAAGCAGATAAAGTCCCTTGAACATAAAAAGGTAAAGTGAATGGGTCTAGTCAATAGTAGTGGCAGAGAAGTTAAATAAAGATGGTTGATTATGATAACGGCACATAAACACTGTAATATATGTAAATATATATATTAAAAAAATGGAAGCTGAAATTTATGAAGTTGGTGTGCAAAATGAAAATGTATTATATATTGAATGCTGTTTTATGTATGTTTGTTTTCGCTTTAACCTATGTTTAATTTCAGAAGGCGAGAGAAAAGAGACGAAATGTTTTGCAAAGCACATTTTATTTTTGGCAAAAGGGTGAAGTTAGTATTGTGCTATATACTTCATTTGTTTCTTTTCTATTTGATTTAGAATATTAACATATTTGTACTTGGAGGACACGGGACCAGAGGACACGGGAGGCGATGGAATCTTTGAGTCCCCTGGAAGAAGATCAAATGAAGCCTGCCTCCGGGTGGAGGTGAAGACAAACTGGAAAGCCAAAGAAAAGATGACTTCTATGGAAAAAGGATCCAAGAGTGCCAAGATAGAAGAGCACCCGAATGAACCAAATGATGTGACATCGCTGGTCGGGAAATGTCAGAGGCAGACAAGTGTCCCGGAGTATGGAGTTCCACGTATTTATCATTTTAATTAATTATTTTGATTTGTTATGTTAATTATTTATTTTAACTATTTGTTTTATTTTATTGTTTTGTGATTAACTTCAAGTATAAAATTAAAACACAGGACTATGGACACTTCCATTGGGAAGAGAAATGTAAATTATTTTATAAGATCTGATGGACTCAAAGATGAATTTTGATATTATGATGATTGAACAGTGACTTTTCAGTTTCATTTTTTCACATATGAGTATTGATTTTGTTGGATTGCTACATGTTAAAAGAAGAAAGGGGGCAAGTTGGATTTCTTCCAATTGTGGCTTGGACCATGGCCAAAATTCTCAGAAAAAAGGAGGGGATATGTAGGATTATTTAGCGTGTTTTTGGAGTGCAGCGCCACTACATGGGATCAATATATAGCTATAACGTGGTACAGCAAGCTATGTGTTGCCGGTGTAACATATGGATATGTAAATGAAGACAGGCTAATCAGTCAAAAACACAGCAATTTTTTTTCACATTTAAAACACATTTTTTTTTCTCTCACCTGAAATGCTTCTGTTGCAGGAGACACATTAGAGGATTAATGAACTAATATAATTAACAGTACTAACATGATTCTAATCAAATAACATCATAATGTGTTCTCCAGTGCAAAATGAGGTGGAAAAGTCAGGCTCTGAAAGTTATTTTAAACATGCACTTGGATTCATTTTTTTTTTCTTCTCTGTTCACTGTGTTAGCTGGATGTGAAATCTGCATGCCAGGAAATGAGTAGATACAGTTTCTAAACCGTATAAGCCAAGCCATTGTTGAAAGAGGAGGATAGATTATTGTGTATTTTGATTGGTGACACGTCACCATAAGGGCTGTAACGGAGGTTTCCTAAAGAATCTCGGGGAGAGAGAAAGGCAGTGGACATTTTTACACAGCTTGGGTGAGAAGCCTGAGGGGAGTTGCTGTGGGGCTGCCTGATTGAGGGGCGTCGTTCCAGTGTTTTGCTGTACTTCACAGGCTGGCGATTCCAGTCAATTGGCACCGGTTTGAGGACCAAAGAGTGCAGATTGGAACTGCATGTCCTCGCCGGGTGTTACAAAGGGAAGCCCCGAGCCATTTAAAGAAGGCCACCTGTCCAGAGAGTTTGCGTGCTGATCTGCTAGAATTTTGCTGGTAATTATCTTACACAAAGCGAGAATGCGGTGTGTGAATGAAAGCTATTTCAGTCAGGCAGCGTAGCGATAGCTGAGTTCTAATGTTGCTATTCAGAAATGCAAGTAAACTGATGCACTGTTCTTATTATTGTTGCGAAGAATCTAATGAAATGCCATGTATTTTGCAATTGCTTCTCTTATGTTTATTGTAGAAAAGACTGCCTCGCAAAACTGGTAATGTATGATTTTGAAATGAAATTGATGTAAATCACAATCCGTGTAAAGGCTTCTATTTGCTTCTGTTTTTCTCTGGTACAGTTAGCCCATATCACCTGATAAAAGGGGAGGTGATTAGGTAATATATGTCAAGCATCCCATGTGGAAAAAGTTATGTTATGAGTAATTATAAATAGCTGTGTGCGTGGTTCCACTCAGTGTATGTGTGTGTGACTTCTGAGTGGAACACAATCTGGACGTACATGAGTCAACAGAGAAAGAGGCCTCTGGAAATAGTTTCACTAATGTAAATAAATTAGTGATTATACCACATGTTATTGTGAATACGTTATGGAAGCATAGCTCACTGGTGTAGATAAATCAGTGATATTAGCCATAAGTGGCACTCCATATGAAAATGTGGTGTTCTTGAATAATGTAGAAGCCTGAGGCCTCTAGAGATCACAAGAACAGTCTAAACAAAAGAAAGGGGTTTTGTATGTTGGTGCCACAAATAAAACAAAGAAATGATGCTCATCACTATACCACAACGAAATGCATACCAACTAAATGTATCTGTGTACTGAAATACTGCATATCCACTATATTACTATAATACCAAACCCAATCTGAATGCAAGGAGTGATTATTGCTGAATTACTTTATTTTTGGCGGTAAGAAAATACCGCTAGGTCCCAAATCTACACAAAATACCCTACAGGTATAAACAAACATGCAACCTGTCAGTAAATATTGCAATATTCAAGGTTACAGTGATTGAGGGAATATGAAAACACAGAAAAAAATGTTTTCATTTGTCTGGCTTTCTTATTGTCTTTCCTCTAGGTTTCATCATTCCTTTGTTTTATGCTTATTATGTGAATGCAGTATTTTATTTCCTTTTTAGCATGGCCATTATAGACTAGATACTATATTACTTTAATTTAATGCCATTATTGGGCACATCTATTATGGCTGTCAGTACAGTTTATGGTACCTCAATTGTTAGAATTTATATTTGTATTTGTAGTATTTGTATAGCGCATTGAATGAACGTATACATAATTTAATTATTTATTTGAAAAGATGAGTTTTGAGTGCTTTATGAAACTAAGAAAGTGTCTCTTTTTTCTTAATTTCCAAAGGGAGACTGTTCCATAGCCAAAGTACATAGACTGCAAATATTCTGTCTCCTCTGGAGACACTGGAGGTTGTGGGAATTACCAGAAGCAATTTATCCGCTGAACACATTTTCTGGGTAGGTAGGTATCTAGTCACTTTCTCCATGAAGTTTAATGATGCGAGATTATCAATACATTTATAGATGAGCCACAGAATCTTGAAATCAATTCTACCCCCCACTGCCAGCCAATGAAGTAAGCAGTGTAATGCTGAAATAAGGGAGGATTTTTTCACTCCAAAAACCTGTCTTACTGCTACATTGGGTGCCCTCTACAAACATTGCAGGTGTTTCTGTGGAATACCGTGCCGAGAAACACTTGTGTACTGGCGCGTTATAAATGCCACATCATATCATATCATTTCAAACCATTGCAGTAATCCACCTGCTACTGTGGTGTGGTCTTCTGAAGGCTCAAAATGGAGTTTATGCTGCAGTAGGCATAAAGAGTAGAAGACCGATGGAAACTTGGCACCTACCTGACTATCACAGCCCAGGTTGTCCTGCCGCATGCAACCGAGATTCTTAATCTCAGTAGCCAAATTTAAATGGAGCCCAAAAACACAGTGGATGGGGGCACTTATCAACACTAAGAAGATGTTTAGCACCAAATAAGGCCACTTCTGTTTTACTTGGATTGAGTTGCAACCAGTTCAAAGAGATACATTTACTGACATCATCAAGGCATAAGACTCCTCCAGATCGCCAAGCTTAATAAACACCTGTGCATCATCAGCATAGGATTGAAAACTGACTTTTTGACTCTTTAGGATGTCCATAAGTGGTTGAAAGTACAAATTGAACAATAGGCAATAGGGGCGATACATATAATCTGTGAGGTACTCCACAGCCCTGAGGGAGTCCATCAGAGATAAGCCCTCCCAATCTCACTTGCTGCTGGTGGTCCGATATGAAAGACCTAAGCCATTTAATGGCATGTTTTGAGATATTTCCTACCTCCCTCAGCCGTTTTAGAATGACAACCATGTCAAATGCCGTGGATATGTCCAACATTACTAACAATAACCATTCACCTTCATCCGCCATTAACGATGTCTCCAGAACATGCCCAGGCCTATATGCTGATTGAAACAGATCCAGTAAGGCCTCCTTCTCCACATATTCCTGCAACCGGATCGTAACCACCTTTTCCAGGATCTTCCCTAGCCATGGTAATCCCGCTACTGGGTGGTAATTATTTAAGTCTTCTGGGTTTAAATTTGACTTCTTCAATAAAGATGTTATAATTAACTGTTTAAATCCAGTGGGAGTGTTCCTTGTGAAAGAGACGGATTTACAAATTGTTTCATAAACTGAGATATATTTGTCGCCAGTCATTGTGATGTGAAGGCTGGAAAGACAAATAATAAGTCTTTGGTAAGTCAAAGTGCCTGTATTAACATAAAAACACTATCCTCAAGCACTGCTATAAAGTCAAAAACTGGTTTAACACCATATCAATCTTCAGCCCTTATCACACCTGTCTGATCAGGTGGAATAACAGCTGATTCTGCATCTGCCTGCACGTTCAACACAATGTTCTCCCGAATTGCTTCAACCTTGATCTGAAAGAACAGGTTAAATGTATTTGCTTGTGCTAATGAGGGTGCAATGGGGAGGAGGCACTATTCAGGTGACAGAAATCGGCAATAACCTAAAAAAGTTCTGTCAGCAATTTTTTTCAGTGCATCCATCTTAGTGTATTAACATCATTATTTAGCTTTGAAGATATTCACATTACATTCTTTCATAGCAAGTTCGGCCTTGATTGCACACTCTAGAGTTCTATACTTCCTCCACTTCCGTTCCAATGCACTATTCTTTTTCCCCTGGGAGGCCAAACCACAAGAAAACCAAGGCATTCATTTTTCCATTAGCTTTCCTAGCCTAAGAGGTGCAGTCCGCTAGGCAAAGAATTCTTCACATTTTAATGATGAATCTGAAAAGGCCAATGCCCTCCTTTCTTCCACATCTGATATCCCTGCTAAATCTTTAGACTTGCAGGATAGTCCTATCGACATACCGTTACCAAATGGCTTCCTTCTCGCAGGGCAAATAAAAAAGGACATTCTCACAAAATTATCAGACCAATACACGGGCATGGTCTTGATCAATCTCAGTCCCGATACTCTCACCAAAATTGGGTCTAGGCAGTGGCCTTGAACTTGAGAAGAGATAACCTCAAGGGTTTTTAAATCAAGATTCCTCAAAATATCCCCAAACTCTTTGGAGTGAGGTGACAGGCAGTCCTCCAACCAGATGGTAAAATCACCTAAGCAAAGAAGTTCATTATGTTTACTACCTATAGATGACAAAAAGAGATATTTTTTTTCTTTTTTTTTACTTGATTTTAATCGAAAAAGCTTTTAACGATTTTTACAAGAACCTTTCTTCTTCAGATCCGCCTATGCGCTCTCATACTGTGTTTGCGGGGATAAAAGTCTCGAGTTAAAGTCATCTGAACCATCTGTCTCAGGATTATGATGCCTCTTAACTGTTTGCAGAGATAGGAGGAGGGGTTAGAGATGTCGATGTCCCCACCTCCTCTTGTTGATATGTAAGTCGGTGCATTGGGAATCATTTCGAAAGCTAGATCTATCAATTTCACCGCTGCGATGGTCCATCTCGTTGTCTCTCCTGAGATTAACCTATTCCACACCGCCTCTTCGTCTAGCGTAATCGCCCCTTGCAAACAGGATTGTAGGTATTTATCTCTGTTTATCCTTGTTTTCGGGCATTTTAGGACTAAGTGTTTCAGTGTTTCCACTTCCTCTTTGTCTTTACATAAACAACAACTGTTGTCCATCTTCGGTGTTCGAATTGCTAAGATTTGGTGGGTCATCAGGAGGTTTAATCTAGCTTTCATAAATGTTACTTGCATCTTTTTTTTGGGGAATTTTGTGCAGTAATTCAGTGGCACTTTCACTTTATTGAAAGTCGGAGGGAGGTGGGTGAGTAGCTTATTAGCCCTCGCGGTATCCATAGTCCGAATCCAATCCATGAGTTCGATTTTTGTTTTTACTCGATCTGGATTTGTTTTTAGATCTTCTTCTGAGCATGATATTTCACTCAGAGTTTCTTGGATTGTTGTCGCCCAGTTGTTGAGTGCCTTACAGGTACCATTTTTGAGTTCTTCTGCGATCACAGCGTATATTGGTAACAAGTCAGCCATTGTGATTTATCTGTACAGTCTCATCTTGCTCTGTTCAACCGAAGATGCCAGTGAGACCAGGCCTAGTTCCCTTCTAATTGCCGGCATGGAGGTCAATTTGGGTAGACCTAGTACCGACCTCCACACATGGCCTTCCAGTTTTTGCCATATTGAGTTCGGTATGTTGGAGGAGGCTTCCATACCATAAATTATAGATGGAAAATTTCCCACATTTTTTGTCGACCAGTCTTGTTTGAGCTGTAAGTCTTTTCACTTTGCCCCATAGCTGGTCTTGCATTGCTTTGTCAACAGATGATCCATCCATGGTCACCCCTAGATATTTAAACTTGTCGACTACTTCCAGCTTTGAATCCTCCAAGTGCCAATTCTGCTGCTTCAACCTTTTCTTTAAGTTTTTTTCAAAAACCAGCACTTTAGTTTTTGTTGCGTTGATTTCCAAATTATTTGTTGTCATGTAGCTTGCCAGATTATTCAGTTTTCGTTGCAGCCCAATAGGGGTTTTGTCGATAATGATGGCATCGTCTGCATATAGCAGTCGCGGGATGGTACTGTTGCCAATTTTTGGTGGGAAAGCTCTTATTTTTTCCTCCTCGTTCTGATAGTCCCCCAGAAAAGCAATGAACAGGGCTGGGGCTAATGGACAGCCCTGTTTAACACCTCGCTGGACTGCAATCTCTTCCGACAAGATGCCTTGTTTGCTCAGTTTCACTCTGATCTTTGTGTTGTCGTGTAATGCTTTTATCGGGCCCATGATGGACATTGGGCATTTCCAATTGCTCAATTTTGACCATAGTTTTTCTCGGTCGATTTTATCAAATGCTTTCGATAAGTCTACAAAGGCCAGGTAGACTCTAGGAGCTCCTTCTCTTACTTTCGCTTTCAGAATGTGTAGCATCAGAATATTTATTGTCGTGCTTCCAGTTTTCTGAAATCCTGTCTGGAAGGTGTTGAAGCAGGGTGCGCTTTTTGCCCAAATTCTAAAGTGGTCCAGCAGCTGCGTTGCGTAGATTTTGCCCACAATATCTAACAAGGCTATGGGCCTATAACTTTCCGGATCGTCTCTTCCACCTTTTTTATAAACCGGCACAATTATGGCCTTTAGCCATGTTTCTGGGACCGTTTTTGTTTGGGCGCAGTGTGTGAAGATTTTGCTTATTATCACTGCCCAAGCGTTCGGTGACTGCTTCAGATCCACATTCGTCAGGCCATCAGGGCCGGGGGCCCTCGATGATTTCAAATTTTTGATGGTCCTTTCAATCTCGGCGACCTTAGCCACATCCACCCAAGAGGCTGTTGGGTCAACTTTTTCTTTGATTCCTTGTGTTTTGGGGAGCTCAAATTGGGCCGTTAGGTATGTTTTCCAACTTGTCTCAGAAACCGCATTTAACCATTCTGGTGGTTTGGACGGGTTTGCTGCTTTGATTATTGTCCAAATGTCGCTTGATTTCTTTGAGCTGAGGCTTTTCAACATGCTTTCGGCATCTTGTTGGTACAACCGTAGTCTATGTTGCTTTATCCACTGTTTATACCTCTTAGCCTCTCT
This sequence comes from Ambystoma mexicanum, assembly GCF_040938575.1. Taxonomy (NCBI): domain Eukaryota; kingdom Metazoa; phylum Chordata; class Amphibia; order Caudata; family Ambystomatidae; genus Ambystoma; species Ambystoma mexicanum. The sequence goes on from NC_090941.1 coordinate 891,738,133, forward strand.
ACGCCATTTTTCCCAGTCTTCCTGATGATCTCTTTTTTTTGCGATTTTTCTTAATCTCCTCACCACTTTTCTTTTTTCAACCACCAGTTTATCATAGGCATGAGTTGAACTTGGCTTTTTCCTCGGCTGACTCCCAGCTGGTTTTCTGTATGGCACTAATAACGGTAAGTAATTTGCTCGGTTTACAGGTGCTTGTAACTTTGCTGCGTCTGGAAGTATGTATTTTGCTGTTATCCTTTTAACATCTTCTTCCGACAGGCGGACTCTCAATTGTTGATTGTTTACTTCAAGGTTATGCTTGTATGTGTGGTTCTGTATTTGTATTCCTCGCCATTTGCATGTCAGGAGATTATGGTCGCTGTGCATGGTTCTATGGACTTTGTACTCCTGAATCATGGGTAAGAATTCAGTTGACACAAAAATATAATCCAAGGTTGCTTTGCAGTTCAAGTTCTCCCAAGTTGGAATGTTCTTTTGCTTCGGGAATAGTGCTGCTATATTGTGAAGGTTTCTTGGTTTGGTCAAAGCCCCCCATGCAATACCTCTCTCACGGGTCGTAGCTTGAGACTTTTCCAACTTCGTTTCTTTGTTCCCCTCACTACAATCCGCATTTAAATCTCCGCAAACTATGATGTCAGCGTTCTCATACTCCGTGGCGAGCGAGTCTATTACTTCTGCCATTTTTGCGCAGTAAGTTTTGGTTGTCATTTTCTCCGGATTCCAGTATGTATTTATTATGATGATTTGGTTACTATACACCTTCTTCTTCAATTCTGATTGGTCGGTCCATGCGGTCAGCGTGACTAACATCTCGTAAGACTCGTGTAGCTTTGTCAGCGTTTCCAAGCCTACTCCCATTTTTGTTGCTGTCAACAAGCCTGAGGACAGGCGGCCTAACATGCCCTTGCTTGCCGGTGATATTTCTACTACAAAGCCGTCCAGGCAGGGTTTTTCTTGTAACCAGGTCTCTTGTAAACATATGTCTAGTGAACCTAAGTCAACGTCACCGGGTCTGGTTAAATGAGCGTACCCCCTTGTGTTCCATGACCCCAGGACGAAACACTTCTTACTTTCATCTTGCTCTACGTTACTTTGTTCGGTCAATGTAGATGCCGCTGACAACTTTGGTTGCTAGTTCTGTGTTTTGAGATTTAATGCTGCTTTTAGCCATGCCAATGGACCTGTGCCTGCTGACGTGTCCCTTTTTTGCACCGGGGGTGGTTTGTATGCAGTATCGATTCTGTTGTGGTGCAGGGTTCTCTCTGGGCTGTGTTGTCTATTGAAGCGTCAGACTTCTGCTCTTGGTCGTGGGTTGTAATTGTCTGGGACCGTATCCTGGTGTTCATTCCTTGGTTGCGTATTATATTTGTTTTTTTTCATCCGTATACCGTCTTTGGTTGTATTTTTTATCATCCATTTGTACATACTCCCTCTCCAAGTCGTAAACCTTATCCTCTAGGTCTTTGCCGATTCTGTTGGCTCGGTAGTGCCCTTCTGTTCGTGATGTAAAGTGGTATTGTCTTTCTCCTTTATAATTATACAGATGGTCTTTCTTTTCTCTTGGTGTATCTCTCTTTATTTCTGTCAGCCCAAACCCGTTTTGGTCCATTTCTCTAACTGTGTTATCATCCGTATGTTGCAGAATTGTTTCTTTAACATGGATGTACGCCTTTGCGATCTTTCCTCTGTGATATGGTTCGACTAACGTAATGTCTTCTGTTTTTATCTTTTTCAGCGAGTTCATTTTGCTCATTAATTTCAAGATTGTCTTCCTGTTCAGAATCATATAGCCTCTTTTTGGGTCAAGTTGTTCAACTTTGAATATGCTCCCTGCTTTTCTGCTTTGGGAGTATCTGTTCTTCGATAATCATCTGAGCTTTTAGTGACCTCTTTTCGCTGTGGTAGAATCTGCCGACTTGTTCTTTGCTCTCTTGGGGACTTAAGTTCGTCTTCCCTTTTCTTTTTTTGTTCCTCTGCTACTGGCCTCCTTTGGCTCTCAATTGCATCTTGGCTTCCTTTAGTTGTTTGGGCTTTTGGGCTTTCTATATTCTCTATTTCCTTCTCTGATTCTTTCTGTTTTTTCGTTTCTTGGTCTATATTCACCTCAATAACTGAGTTGTTAGAGGCGGTCTCCCAATGCTGGGACAAATTCATCAGGTTTGTATCACTCATGAAGTCTTCTACCGATCGTGGAGAGCTCCTCGTTTTATCTCTTTTTGACAATCTCAGAGTGTTTTCTAGAGTTTCCTTTTTTTTCTTTTAGCTTTGATGGTTCCTGCTGCTTCACCTTCTCTCCCGGTATAAGTTTCTGAAGCTTGTCGTTGTTAGTTAGTTTTAATACCACCAGGATTTTTCTCTGCGGTTGATTAAGCAGTCCTGATTTGATTGGGTATAACTGTGGGGGTTTAGGGCTTTCCTCATTCACTTCCTTTATCTCTTGCTCTTTTTCAGAGCTATCGACGATTTCACCATTCTGTCTTTCTGACTGGGTCCTTATGGTTCTCAAGTCCTCATGGTCCCTCCCCCTTTGTAAGTGCTCAGTTTGTTTTTTTAAGTCCTCAAGTTCTTTTTCCCAGCCTTTCTGATGTACGTTGTTCCTTTCTTCTAAAGCTGTAATGTAGCCTTCTATGTGAGTGATTTTTGTAGACATAGAGGCCAAGATTGATGTATTGTCTTGTATTCCTTCTTTAATTGCTTCGTACAATTTGTAATATGGGGCTAATGCAATCGTTATAGCCGACATAATTGTTAATAAGTATGTTTTTTTGCTTGGGGACTCCTTTTGCGTCGATGTAGCTATTTCACTTAACCGTCTGTTTTTCAGCGATTTCGGTGTGCTTGCTATTTTTCCCGGAGTTGCCATTGCTTCCATGAACAAGCTATCGCTCAACCTAGTTCTGTGTGGCTCTTCCTCTATCACTGAGCGTTTGGGTTGTTCTTTCAGGCCTTCTCTTTGATGGTTCTATCCGTAAAGGTCTCTTACTTTCTCTGGGGTGCATAATGGCTGGCCTGAATTCATATGGACTTTTGTCCAGTCTTGACGAGAGGCATTTTGCCGGGAATCTTTTGGTTGCATCATCTGTTTTGGCCGATCGGGGCCTTCATCCGAGGATTTCGGATGCAGGTTGGTTATCGGCTTCTTCTGATTCTGTCGGTGCTTCTCTCGGGCCAGCTCCTGTCTTAGATGTTCATCATCAGTTCTTAATGTATTCTCACCCCCTTCTGGGGCCGCCTCCTGATGTTCTTTCAAAGTGCTTATCCTCCGACTTTCTTCTCTTTCCTCTGTTTGGCGCCGGATTGCTTTAGCCGCATTTCTTTTTTACAATAGGATCTGTGACAGACCTACGGCAGAAGGGCCTTCTTGCACCACATTTATTCCGGAGGTCCGTTGTCTGTTCACTGGGGAATTCTCCTCGACCGCTTCTAACATTTTAGCGTCCGACAGTTCGTTTTCCGAGTCTAATTTGCGCTTCTGTTGGTTGAAAAAGAATTCTTTCAATGTGCCTGACAAAGATGCTGGCGGCGGCCCTTTTTGTGTTCCTTCATTTTTTTTTTGTGGTTTCGTTTTTCTATTTTCTCCTACCATTTTCACTTTTCCTAGTTGCATGCAACCTTTTTCTTGGGTATTCTTTGATGTTTTTGTTATACTAATCTTTTGTTGGTGTTTTCTTTGTGTTTTTATTTTGTTAGCAGTTTTCCATTTTTTCTGTTTTAGTGCTGGCGCCTTTCTCTCCGATTCCGAGTCCGAATCTGATGTTACAATTTCACTTTCACTCGTACTTTCATCTATTCCGCTCTCTTTAGTATTGTGTCTGTTGGGGTTATTGATTGTCTCCTGGTTTTTCTCCTTAAGACCTTTCTCTTCTTCTATGGCACTTTCATTTCTGCCTGGCTCCACAGCAGATTTTACGGACACTGGGTCCATGTGGACAATTGCTGGTGCGACTGTTTCAGAATTCTTCCTTTGTAGATGTTCGGGATCTTTTCCTCCATCCCTTTCTTGGGATACTTTGTCCCTCTCCGCGGCTGCCCTTTCCTGCTCCAATATCAGGCTATTTGTGAGTTCCGCTGTCGACACCGCTTCGTTTTGCTTTTCGGGGCTGCCTGTCAGCGCTCAGCATTTCTCGCGGCCACGCCCCTCCTCGCTCTCTGTCCGCGTTGGACACCTCCCAGCCTGCCCTGGGCCAGGCAAGCCTGCAGTTCCTCCACCACGGCTCTCCAACTGCTCCGATGCACTCGTCTCCTCCCGATCCTCGGCACTGCAGCGCGCCCGCTGAGGGTCCGTCAGTGGCTGTCCTTCGGCTGCCATTGCCGGAAACCCACTCGCCTTATCGGCGGTGTGCGGGGTGCTGCTCACCTCGGGTCCAGGTAAGTCCTTTTTTTTCCACTGCTTTGGTCTACTTGCGGCTCTTGTATTTCTAGTGCAACTTGGGTGGCTTCCACTTGTATTTGCCCTGGGGGGGCTGCCGTCTTACATGCCTCTTCCCTGAGCTTGCTGTTTGTGCTCTTCCTACGAGTTCTAAGAGATTGAGGCTCTTTATTCACTTCATGGGCACATTCTTCGCTGGTGGACGTCTTTGTTTTCAGCCTCTTGACTGGTAATTTAATGCTCCTTAGACGACGCCTGCTGTGGTCAGCGTCTGAATCTGCTACCGCCTCTTCCAGTCTTTCGTTTCTGGCGTTTTTTCGCCCTTTGTGCGGTGCAGGTTTCTCAGATTTCTGAGTTGAGTCCATTCTCCCTCTGCTCCCGCGGACTCCCGCAGACTCCAGCAGACTCAACTCTCCTCACCAACTCCGCTCACCGCTCCGCTCTGGGTATGGGCTGTTAAGCCCTCCCACACGCTGTAGTAGACAAGGGAGAGAGACTGCGAGCACGACTCCAGCAGACTCAACTCTCCTCACCAACTCCGCTTAATTTTTCACAAAACAACTTAGCTGATCCCGGGGCGTCTATATCAAAGTTTTGTGTGATCCAAATAATCAAGTGGCCAACTTGCGACACAACATCCCAATATAACAAATCAGAGCGAGAGACTTTGAAATTCGATCTATAAATCACTGCTGTGCCACCTCCTCTCTTCGCAATACATGTATTGTTTTTTATTAAGTACCCCTCAGGGAATAGGAGATGAAACATGGCTTTGGATGCATCATTAAACCAAGTCTCTGTAATTAAAAACAATATCTAGTTCATGTTCTTCAGTCAAATCATATATTTCATTGGCATGGAGAACCACTGAACAGGCATTTACCAAAGCAGCTTCAGATCTCTCATAGGTGATGATCACCTTCAATATAAACAAGGTAAAACTTAAGCACGGATAATGCAAAAAAAGTTCCCACCTATATTTCAAGAGTGCAGACCCAATCACCGGGCAGCGCTCCTTGCTGACCGCAGCATCAGCCGCAAATAGGCCTAAACTCGCTTTGTGTCACCATTTTGCGCTGACATGGGCAAGTTAAGACCTGTGTCCCCTTTAGATGGTGTCACCACAGTGTGCGCCGCTAGTGCAGATGGATATTGGAGTCCATGGCTCGGTGTAAAAGTGCTTTCAAATAGGCCAGAATTCAGTCTCTTTACAATTCAACCACCTGCCCCACTGAAAACAAGTTAAAAGAATACATTTGTTTAAAATTCACTTAATAATAGCTAAACAAAAATAAAAGTACAACTATAATGTCTTCACATAAATCACTATAACAACACATTTGACTCAAAATATGGTCAAAACAAGATTACTCAGATTTAGTAACTCCCAAAATAGCTGTGATCGCCCCCAAGCAACAGTATGGTATGTTAATGAATGGGCCAGCAGCAAAAAGAGTTGGCACTAATATTGCAGCCTTTGCTCTTTATGGCCCTATGTGCAGGGAGGTGCCACGTGATCCAGGCATTGCAACAATTAACCTGGTGGACTGTATAGAAAGTTACTGGCATGTGAGGAAGCAGGCGGATAACTCCAGGTTACCATCGGCAATGTACATTTTCTGGATGTTTCTAGGTCAAGTGACCAGCATGACAGGGGCACCTGCATTGAAGATGGTCTATACAGAAAGAAAGAGAAGTATTAGTAAGACTGTTCCTCTGAATTAGAGCAGGACATCTTCCCATGGTTAGTCAAGTCAATGTGTTGTCTTTTCTTAAGATTTGGGTTCCTATTTGCCACAGCTCGATTAGCTATAAAAGTCCAGGTTTTGGTGGCGGGAAGATGTTGCTGCTGGAAAGTTACAACAAAGACAGAGACATGCTCTCAATTTTGTGTTGCCCATTGCTTTGCAATGCAATCAACTGCTATGTCATTTGCTACTCTTCAAAGTATATTGTGTGAGCTTTGTTTCTCCAGCAAGATCATCCCATGTTTAAGAAAAGAAAAAAGGAAAACAAGTGAACAAGTTCGGCTAGTTATTTTTTTAATTGCTGAAATCCTTTACTATGCTCCTCTAGAAGCCAAACAATGTTTATTAATGAAACAGGAAAATGATCCAGCATTAATGGGCAATGGCGTGTGTCTAAGACCAAACTGTAAAAGCAATTTCAAAGTACGGCTTGGGGCTCGAAGGACATTGTGATTCCTCGGATGCGAAAAAATTGATAATGGGTTGCTTTAACATTCCAGAGAGGCCCCAGTGGTGTCTATTCTTGATAGAACTGGTTTTGATTTGCAGTGGAAGAAGTCCTTATACTGAACACCATCCTTCTATGGATCCATTTGTTATGGAGGAACACATGGGTCTTATCTAGAAGCTGTCAGAGAGCACCAAAGTATTAACTGAAAAGGATACGGTACTCAAAAGGATACAGGTGGTAGGGTCTTCCGGATCCCTGTTCACGCGTTTTGATAGTTGTGAAGTCAAGTTAAGACCTTCCAAATGATACAACTCTCTGACTGGTAAAACAGGCAGAGCGATGGATCACTGGAAAGGGCGTGGGTAAGGTATAGGAAGTCAGCCTAGAACAAAATAAAGTATCATGAATAACTGCCCCAACCTGGGTATGATGGAATAGAAAATGTCATGAATGCACACACTGACCTTGAGTCTAGGGCAGATGAATCCAGCAGAGTCTCTTGAGGAATCCAAGGTAGAACAAACGACAAGGAAGGGAAGATTAGTAAGGGAGACTTATCCCGAACGGAACGAGGCTCACGCTAGATACCGGGTTGATGCACCACAGGATAGCGTCCAAAGTACTGTTCACTGTCACCTTCCAATTATCCTTGAAAAGCTTCCTTCCCACGTAGAGTAAAGTATAGAAATGAATCAATCCCCCTGTTAATATCACAGGTGCAGGAGTTGGAAATAGCGCTCCTTTTAAGGTATAAACAAAGTTCACGCGGTTCTGTACAGCCGCGAAGAAAAGAGCGTGTGCGTGTGGATTTACAAGCGATTAGGATTCACGCAGTCCAGGCCAGCAGCGCTTGAAGACAATATATGCATGTGGATTTTACACGCGAGCAGGATTCACGCAGTCCAGGCCAGCCGTACTTGAAAATAGCGTGCGCGTGTGGATTTACACGCGAGCAGGATTCACGCAGTCCAGGCCAGCAGCGCTTGAAGATAGCGTGCGCGTGTGGATTTACACGCGAGCAGGATTCACGCAGTCCAGGCCAGCAGCGCTTGAAGATAACGCGCGCGGGTGGATTTACACGCGAGCAGGATTCACGCAGTCCAGTCCAGCAGCGCTTGAAGATAGCGTGCGCGTGTGGATTTACACGCGAACAGGATTCACGCAGTCCAGTCCAGCAGCGCTTGAAGATAGCGTGCGCGTGTGGATTTACACACGAACAGGATTCACGCAGCCCAGGCCAGCAGTTCTTGAAGATAGCGTGCGCGTGTGGATTTACACGCGAACAGGATTCACGCAGCCCAGGCCAGCAGCGCTTGAAGATAGCGTGCGCGTGTGGATTTACACGCAACCAAACAGCTCCAGGAATCAGCGTGTGGCGGAAAACACGCTATAGAAGGCCCAAAAAGTAGCTGTAGTAACCTGCAAGGATGCAGACCGGAGGTTCAGCTACACAACGCCAAATGATTCGACCAGAAGCAGCGAGTGAAGTTTCCACGCTGCTTAAATACGTAATGCCGTAGTTCACGTGACGAAGCAGAATACACGTGAAGTAAGCGACGTGAAAAGTGCAAACGTCGTTTTCCCGGCAACGTATCGAACAACCGCCATTTGGAATAGAACGGTCTAGCTGTTCTAAGAGCGTAGGAGGTAGGACCACGTCCAGCATGCATGACAGAAGCATCTTCAAAGATTTGATGAATAATGATATCATTGATCCCAATACACTGGAGTGAGGTACATAAAAGGTGGCCTGCAAGCTATAAACTGTGAATTATAGTTCAAATCCTCTGTTTAGATTTCCATGATTACAAAACATGCAGTACGTAAATGTTAGTGTGCATTCTCAACCCTTTTCTAGGAGAAACAATGATGTTCCTAAATCAATATTTTGTGAATATAATGTTCTTGAATCTGGAACAAAATCTGCAGATTATCTCCCTTGGGCAACATGGTTTAGTCAGTAAAAGTGATGTTCTTACCATTACATGAAAATGTGCAGGTCCTGTACATCTAAGGCCTGGGCGATCATGACGAACAGCCTCCCTTTGCATTAGGGGGATTGCCATTTGATGAGGGTGTAGAGGTCCTGTATTTTTTGAGTTGTATTAGATTAATAAAATGAAAAGGTTAATTGCATCTCTGAAAGGGTAATCTGCCGATAAGATTCCCCTTTCATGAGCTCCATGCAAAAAACATTGTGTACACCTGTGCCCTGCTGCGTCAGTAGGCTGACCTTCAGAACCTGCTCTCCAGGCGCACACAGCAGGATTAGAGGTAACAGATGCACATTTGACGGCTGCAATGACCGGCAAGTCTCTATAGCTCAGGGGCTGCATTTAAGATATGCAACTGTGTTCCACAAATGACATAACTCTGAATATTTTGTCCTGGTTTCACTTAAAACTTTAAATATAAGACATACTGGAGTTTAAGGTTTGGTGGCCACCATTTCTCATAGTAATACAAGCCACATCAATTTAATATCAAATCACACATGTGCCAGCCCCGTGAGCCTAGTTCAGCTGTGGAATGGTTTACTGAATTCTCCCCCAGACCGGCTGTCCTTGTTGCTTCTAGCAGGACTATAGTCTTGGAGGATGCCTCTCTTTGTTCCTTTGTGAGGGCAGGTACCACTTTCGCAAGAGCGACAGCCACTCTACAGGAAGTTGCCCTGTGAATATGAATCAATGGGCACAACCATTCACAAAAATCTTAGCCTCACACCAGGGTGCTGCAGTTTAAAAGGTTATTTTATCTTATTGAGAAGGGAAAGGGGTGGGTTAGTGTAGACATAGGTAGCTCTTTAAAGCAGGAGGACGTTTCCACCATCTTGTTTCTCTGTGACTCTGTCTTTCCTTCCTGTCTCCTTCACTCCCTTAAGCACAAAACACTTTGGGTGTGATGTCAGAAGGCAAAGTCCACTTGTGTAAGAATAGGTATTGGACATCTAAAGCAAATTAGCGTTAATCCAATCACCTTTGGGCTTCTGTCTTTAAAGGAGGGGTCTCCCACTCCTTCTTTGATTCACTCTTGAACGAAAACCTGAGAAGAATACATTTTGTTTGCAGAGTTGTTGTCTCTAAAGTTCTCTGTCAGTGAGGTGAAGACTGAGTGTCCAAGGTAGAGGCGAGCTCTGTCCCCTAACCATCCCAAGGGAACATTGGGGGTGAACTGCTGTTGGGACAAGACCTGCCTCTCTACCAGCCACAAAGGTACCCTGGACCTTGCTGTGTTGATGGACACCTGCAACTGTGGGCCAGTCTCCCCTGTGTGTGGGAGCACAAGAACAATGACTAAAGCGTATTTCCGAGTCCCTGGATTGGTCATTAAGGCATCCAGGATCCCTGTATTTCGTCATCAAAACCATTTGAACTGCCATTTAAGCCTGTTCGACTGCTTTGAACCATCAGGACCCTGCAGAGCTGCTTTTGGCACTCACCCACTCTTTGAACCACTAAACTGCATGTTTGAACCTGTTCACTGCTTCACGCAGCCAGCTGAGCGTATTGATGAATGCCCTGTCTCACACTTGAAGTTCCTTATTGCATTTGCTACTTTCGAACCTCCTCTTGGAGCTACCAGCATGATCATTGCTAATCTTCATCGTGAGTCAACCAGACCCTGGGGGATCCATCGAACTGTGACCTTCAAATTCTGCACCACAGCTGCTCAACTTAAATTGTGCATTAAGTCACCAGCCTGTTCAATATTGAACCGACTGTCAAACCGACCTTAGTGACCTCACAAGCTTCACTTCTTCAAGCATCACCTTCAAACCACACAAGCTCCTGTTCGACCTCTTCTAAACACGCTCTCTGTTTAGAACAATGTAACTGCTGTACCCTACCTGCTGAACTGCATGCTTGATCTTGTTTGCCACTCCACTGCATTAGCTGAGCACGTTGGTGCCTCGAATACAACCTCTTTATTGCATCTGCCACCATCGAACTGCAGCTCACCACAGCAGCATATTTCATGGCGATCATCCTCACCAGTCGAACTAACCCTGGTGGATCATGGAGCCCCCGCATGAAACTGATAGAAGCAGAATGCATCGCCAGCATCTTCAACATCAAATCAACCTTGGTCCTCAAAATTTACTTCCCCTTGAGCCCTTCATTGAACCAGTCCACTAGAACAACACATCCAGTCACCAGCATCTTTGCAGTCAAACCTAATTTGAACCAACCCTGGTTGACCTCACAATCCACTGTTCTTCAAGCAATGCCCTCAAAATGCAACAAGCTCCTGTTTGAACTGTGCTAGACACCATTCCCCATCTAAAACAATTTGAATGCTGCACTCAAACCTCGTAGAACCGCACAAACAGCACCAAGAAGCCTGAATCGATGCATTTGAACCATCAATAACTGCATAATTATTGCAATTACTGACTGCTAACTGCCCCTTGGTCCATCTTTGGTGCCTAGTGACTGGCGAGGTCACCTGTAATCCCATTTTGTGCAAGAATATATCCTTTCACAAACATTGTTGGTTTTTACTTGCCTTACACCCTTGATTCATGGCCCAGAGCGCTACATATTTCTATCTGTACATATTATGTTTTCTGTACTCAAGAGAGTGTTTTTTATAGTGTTTTTCTATTTATTTAGGTTTGCAGATAGTGTGTTTCATTAAAGTATATATATTTTTATATGCTCTGCTTGGACATGCCCTTTGGACTGTTGTACTCTTGCCGTTTTGGTTGCTAGTGAATAACATTCATACCCCTCTTGATAGTATAGTCTCCCCGTGGCCCACGTTACCACAAAAGCAAAGGAGGCATGTCTCTTAACTGTGCCTTTTTTACCTTTATGATTGGGATCACTCTTGGTTTGTAGCAGATGAGGGCAAAGTAGGCCCTTTAGCTTCTACTCACCCTTTTACTCCTGGAGGGCGGAAGTCATTTTGTCACAAACACACATTAATTTAGAAAATGAATTACTTGAGAGGATTTGTAATACCTTCTTTCATAGGTCGCTTAGCCATGGAACGTTTGAAGCACATTGTGCCTCTTTTGCAATTTTAAGCTTAACATTTTAACCAGTTTTGTTATTATATGTGAAATTATGCTACTGCATTGCAGTGTGTTAATATTGCATAAACATCATATACTATTTCTAGGAGCACGGTGCACTTTATGATAACTTGTTTTAATCATGATGGATATTTACTTCTATGGAATTCTCTGCTAAAATAAGAATTCTGATGATGATGATGATGATGACTGGACTTGGATACCCATGGACTAGTGGCATCTGCCTTTCTTCTAGAATATGTATCTTGCCTGTATTAATATTATCATTAATATTGTTATTATTATTTATTATTATTACTTTTATTTCATTAAAGAGATATATTGTTCTAACATCTAACTTCAACTGGACAATGTTCTTTAGTTACTTTAGTTAACTTGTCTTATATATCTGTTGCAAACACTTAAACCCTTCAGTAGACCTTGTGCCACAATTACTCATCCAGAGCTACCCCATGTGTACCAATGAAGCTAATCAGCTCTGTCTAATCTCAGCATACATAGTTCCCAGCCTCTGGTCCACTAGTACTTACTTAAAAGTCTTGTATTCTTTATCTTTGGGATCAAGATCTGAAGATAAGACTGACATCAGATAATATCCCACTTCAAAATTGGAGAAAAAATGATAACAGGAGAGAGACTGAGAGGAAAAAAGGTTGAAACTCAGTAAGACAAAGGTCAGAGGCACATACATGAGGGGGACAGGGAGTAAGATGAGAGAGGAAGGCAGGAAGTCAACTTTTGGTATAGTGATAAATGTGTTGGAATTCAGCAGTTCAAATGAAAAAAATTAAGAGGTGAAGTGCACAACTAAGTGCAGTCTCTAACAGTCTGGCTCAAACCCTGTCTCGTGAGGACTTACATTGTGTTGTTATCTTTTGCATGGGTTTAGAGCTCCGTTTGTAGTCTGGAGGCCAAGGAAATACCTGGAGTCCTTTTTTAGTCTTTGCAGCCTGGGACCGAGCGTTGATAGTAAGAGGAGGCTATCCAAAAGAAAAAAAAACATGTGTTGCGCAAAGAGAGCAATCGAAGTGCACAGCCAAGTGCAATCTCTGGAAGTCTGACTCAAACCCTGTTCATGTGAGGACTTACATTGTGCTGTTATCTTTCGTGTGTGCTTAGTGCTCCGTTTGTGGTCTTGAAGCCACAGGGCTACCTGGAGTCCTTTTTTAGTTTTGGCAGCCCAGGACCGAGCCTCGAGAGGAATAGGAGGCTCTCTATAAAAAAAACCTGTGCTGCCCGAAGAACGTGGAAAGTGCACAGCCAAGTACAGTCTCTGGCAGTCTATGGACTCAATGACAAGGTAAGTCTGTGCATCTTTATTCTGCTCTAAGTACATCATTGAGTCTGCCCCCATTCTTGTGACTGATTCTTTGGTTGCAAAGTATGGATTAAAACATAAGCAGACAACTTCTTTAGTTACACCCTCAGCAGCCTCGTATGCATCAACACTCATTCGTAATAGCTCCCGTTGTGCCGCAGTTCTGCCATCTGCCTCGCTCTCGTCTACCCTGTGCAAATGGCCCCTTTCTCTGTCTTTGCTAAAAATCTGAACAAAACCACAGATTGTTTTTTATCCCAAAGGCGCTCCAGTATTGGACATTTCCCATGTTCCAGGCGTATCTGCATCTCCTCAGAGGGGTACATTTAGGGCTCGGGTTGTGGCCTTGGATGGCTCATTGACGAACACACCTGTGCTTTTTGGTACTATTGATGTTAACAATCTTGTTAGCTCTTACTCTGAGGTTTCCCAAGTTAAGGGCACCTCTCTTGTTGAGCCTTCTGCTACTTGTACAAAGTCTGCTAAGGTGGAGCAAATTCAGGGGCTGTCAGCCACCACATCTTTTATTATGTCCAATGACTTCCATTTGGCTTTTGGAATACCCAATCACATTTCCTTGCCACTAGTTCAGCAATCATCGGTCCCTGCCTCGACACTAAGGGCTGGTTCTGTTATGGCGCTGAATTATGTGTTAAACTCTCTTGTTGACTCTCCAAATCCTACCAAACACCCCCTCCAAACCCGACCCAAACACACCCCTTCAACCCGTATACAAACATACTCAGTAGAGCACCCAGTCAGTGCCTTTGTCACTTTTGGGCCCTCTTGGCCATGGGGCTCTTGCCAGACTCCTGTGTGGTCCGTAGTCTCTGTGACTGGTGTCTTTGGCAGCCTTGCTGGGAGCCCTCAGTGGTGGTCATGACTAATTATTTTCCACCTAAAATTGCCTCTATACAGCAAAACCTCCTGGCTCATGTAGATGACTTGCTATTCATTGATAAAACTCCAATAGGCCTTCAAAGAGATCTGAATGCACTTGAAGCATACTGTTGATGTAACAATCTGGTCATTAATAAGCATAAGAAGAACATTCTTAAAATAAGCCAGCAAATGATCACCATTCATTTGGAAAATTAGTGTGTTTAGGGTGGACATTATTAAGGAATTTGTATACCTGGGGTTTCAAGTTTCTTGTCTTGTAAACAAAACATGTTTAGGATGTACAAAAATTGTAAGGCAAAAAGCTGTTTTTTTTCAGTCAAATGATAAGGCTTGATCGCAAATATGGACATTTTACCATCATGCCCTTAATCCATTGTATAGATTGAATGTAACACCGGCCCTGCTCGATGGCACAGAGTTCCTCTCTCTGAAATTCTCTTTCTGGGTCCGTAGTGAGGGTCTGATTTGGAGGAAGGTTTTGGCCCTTTCGAAATTTGCACCCGGTGGTCATTATTCAATTTGAATTGGGACTCCTGTCTCTGACATCCTGGATACTTTATCAAAAAATGTGAGACTGCCCGCTAATTTCCTCTTTCCAATTTTTGAAAAATCTTTATCGCAAGGGAACTCTGCGATTCTCTCAGATTGGGCATTGATCTGTGAGTACACACTTGGAGAGGTTAATATGACTAGACATTGCTTAATAAAAGATCCTTTGAGTAGAAGTTAAGTGGTGTGGGGTGGCAACTGGTCCTTGAAGTGTTATTTAATTTCAACCTCTAAAATGTTTAGGAACCTGCACTTGGAAGAAATGAAGAGTAAGATACGTCCACTTTATTGAATAAAATGTCATTCCAAGTTCATCAGATCTAATGATATGAGATAAACAATGAACCTACATCCAATCTATGAGAGCGTTGGATGTAGACTAAAGGTGGATTCCCATTTACGTACCTGCAGATCTTGTCATAACTTGCGAAATATTGAAAGCCTGGAACATTGGTTTTTACAATGCTGATATTGTCTATGATTTTGGGCCTCATTACAAGATTGGCGGTAACCTGTCGGTGCTAACGGCGGGTTGCCACCAACCCCGTAACACTGATTCCGCGGCCTGATGTCCCAGTGCCACTGGGATATCACAAGTGGCATTGGAATTGGGAACCTAAAGCACCGGCACCATTGCCAAAGGTGGCGGTGCTTGAGTGAGAGACATGCCAGTAGGGGCCTGAATTCCTGCCAGGAGATCCACGACCCCTAAGAGCGGACTCAGAGTTTGCCGGTCCGGAAAGGATGCTAATACATTGCTAACCGCACCCTGATTCCCGGACCGGGGAACTTGTAATGAGGCCCATTGCCTCTCAGAAGTCTTTACGTTTCCGGTACTGCATATTGTTTTTCAGATCTCTTAAATAATTGCTGAAGTACATTTTGATGGGGCTGCTTTGAAAATTATATAATCATATGTTTTTCTATTTTTAAATTGCTTTTAAGACTTTTATATCTCATGCATGAAATGAAACTTGTTAGGATGTGGAGTATTTTATGTAGTATTGTTTGTATTTGCTAAATGTTTTATGTTGTGTTAAATGTATTTTGTTTTCCACTTTGTTTTTGTCTTTTTAAGTGAAAAGTTTATATGGTAAATACGAACACACTAATACAAAACACAAGTAAGATGCAGTGGTGATTTATGAGTAATCCCGGATAAAATAATGCGAGGGAGTCAGACACTGGGACAGGAACCTCTCATAGGACCTCAGAAGTGAAACGTTACGAAGGAGTACATAAATCATAGAGGGCTACAATCACATGGGACAGAGAGAGAGAGTGTAAAAGAAAAGGAAAAACAAACAAAGAGACTTCAATGTACAGAGATGGCAGACAAAGAGAGGTGACTCAAGAGCACATAGGAGAGGGAGATCCAGGGATGTAATTTTACCAAAATGCCAGGGGTAGCGAAAGTGACATCACACGAGCCTTGACCTCTGATGACCTCTGATGACATCACAGAATGAGATGTAATTTGCCCCTTTCATGACATTTCACTCCTTGAAAAACAGGCAGTGACATCACACAGCATTGCTCTCAGTACACTAAGAAAAATATGATTATGATATCAAAGTGATACAACATACATTTTGCCCATGGGGGAAAGGGCGCTTGTGTTTGGTGGCTCGCTCCCACCTTGCTGCAAGTTCCAGAAATCCTCCAGTGAAGCTGCCTGTCACCACACCCCCTCTAACTCAAATCTCCCGGCCTACCCCTGCAGGGTGAGGCCCGTGGGGGAAAGGGCACAGGTATTTGGCCGCCCGCTCCCGCCGTTGCTGGAAGTTCCAGGAGCCCCCCAGTGAAGCTGTCTGTGCCCACTCCCCCTCCAACTCAAATCTCCCAGCCTACCCCCATATGGTTAAGCCTGCGGAGTAAAGAGCGCAGGTGTTTGGTGTCCCACTCCCACCGCTGAAGGAAGTTCCAGGAGCCCTGCAGTGAAGCTGCCTGGCCCTCTACAACTCAAATCTCCCAGCCTCCCCGGGCAAGGTGAAGCAAGCGGGGGAAAGGGCAAAGGTGCTTGGTGTCCTGGCAGGGTATTTGGCGCCCTGAACATACAACCAAAGCTACAGTGGCCCTGAGGATGTATTTCTCTTTTGATGCAGTGAACTGCAGGATAACTGGGAGAGTGGTGGAGAGTAGCTTGCATGGCAATGACCGGAGACTGTCTTTCAACGCTTGAGGAGGTGAGGTCAGCTGGCAAGCAGGGGTGGGTAGCATAATGCTAGAAACACTGTGGAAATACTGTGGCAGCAACAAACCTAGGCTGCAGGGGGGCAACCTTACTCAGACATCACAATGACTTCCATGCCTTCATTTATGCCCCCATTCTCAACCAAAAGGAAAATCCTAACACTTAAGAGTAAATATCTACCTCCCCCAAATAGGAGCGATAATGGCCGCCCGATAATGGACACCCACCCACCCTTGGTCAGCCAATACAACAAAACTATGCTGTCAGCCATTGAAAAAATTGCTCTGCTAAAACACAAAGAAGTCAAACCTCCAGCTCATAGCAATCCATGGTTCACCCCTGAACTTAAAGCTTTGCGTGCCCTAAAAACATCAGCTGAAAACAAATGGATTAATTCACCAACTCAAGAAAATAAAAGCCAATTCCAAACCTTAGCTAACAACTATAAACATTAAATCATTAAATCCAAAAGAGAAGTCTTCAACCAGAGAATATCAAATGCCCAATCCAATTCTAGAGAGTTATTTACTATTCTCCATGAATTGGAGTCGCCAGCACCCACCCCAGACAATACGATTAAAGATGAACTATGGTGTTCTAATATTTAGAATGCCCTTGCTGACAAAATCTCACTTTTACAACAAAAAATAGAACTAAAAAAATCTAAAATCAAACCCAATCTAACCCCTTTGACCAGTCATACCCCATCGGGTATTGTTAAGGTAACAAAATTCACATTCTCCCCACTTACTACCACAGATACAATCAACATCATCAAAAGCCTAAAGCCTTCTAGATGTAAAGGCGATACATGCCTGCAACCCTGGTAAAAGACTGCGCTGCTGGACTTGCACACTTTGTTACTAGCCTTATTAACAATTCATTCACATCCAATACAGTCCCAAATGATCTCAAATCAGCTTGGGTTCTACCCTTGCTAAAAAAACACAGTAGATCCTAATATTCCCACCTATTTTCACCCTATTAACACAGTTCCTTTTTACTTAAAATATCTGATCGCGCAGCTTTTCTGCAGATCCAAAAATACTTGGACGACAATCATCTTCTAGGTCTAAGACAATCTTGCCAGGGCATGGCACTGAAACGGCCTTGCTCGATTTGAAAATGCAAATGGACCATTATAAATACAAAGTAGAGTTGTGTATCATTTTGGTGCTTGATTTCTCGGCAGTGTTTGATTTAGTCAACCATGACATCCTTTGCCAACACCTGGAGACTTCTGCCCAATTCTCCCCAAAGTCTATCAAATGGATCAAATCATTTTTGTCTAACCGGACTATGAGGGTCTTCTCAGACACTGCAGCAGCCCACCCTGTCCTGGTGACTTGCGGTGTACCGCAGACTTGTGTGTATCACCCACACTCTACAACGCATTCCCCAAGCTCTTGTTTGACAAACTTGACAACATGGGTATCACGTATGCAAATTAGATACCCAAATACTTAAACGAATCTCAGGATGTTATGTTACAAACTCAATCTAAACAAAATATACCTTACTATCCAAGCCTGGATGGACCTTAATGAATTGTGCCTCAGTGACGATAAGACTGAGTTTAAACATCATTGGAAACAAAAAGAAACTCAGCAATCTCCCCCAGCTCTACAAATCTTTCATCAGTAATGGCGATACCATACCGGTGGCCAACAAAATAAAAACCCTTGGGGTCTACATTGACTCTTCCCTCACATTAAACAGACAGGTCAATGCTGTTGTCTCCTCAGCAGCCTACACGGCCAAATTGATGAGAGCTGGTCGCCCCTTTCTTACCACAGAAAACACTATCACCTTGGCTAGGGCATTGATACAGTCTAGGATTGACTATTGTAATCCCCCCTTTGCCGGAACCAGCATTAGAAATATCCAAAATTGCAACAGTACAAAATAACACTATAAAAGCTGCATTAAACATCCCAAGACACAACCATATCTCGACCACCAGAAGAAACATCCACTGGCTCCTTCCATGACAGGATCAAATTTAAAATGCTGGCGATCACGCACAAATGTATAGCAAAAAAGGTGCCTCAATACCTCAGTGACCTCATCTGCAAAGTCAACTTCAATAGACCAACCCGCTCTGCCTACACTAACATGCTCATCACCCCTAGGGTCAGAAGACAAAAAGCGGGGGATCTAGCTCCCAAATTGTGGAATGCCCTCCCACACCAATTGAGAAATGATAACTACTTTTGGTCATTCAGAAAAAATCTAAAAACCTTACTCTTCAGATCTGACGTCCAGCACTGGCCACCCAGCTCTCTAGACTAGTGTATGAAAGATTGAGGAAATGTAACAATATGTACATTTGTAAAAATGTGTGAATTTTGTACAGAAACTGATGTAAATCTACTGTTTAAGATGTAACATGCAACCTAACGCCTATGTCATCTAAGATCTGTAAATCTGTAACAATATCCTTAGGTTTCTAACAGCGCCTAGCTGCCTATGGGCTTTGTACGCTTTACAAATGAATAAACAAATAGATAAATGGACAAGCCAAACATCAACTCATACCCACTTGGGGAGGCACTTAGGGGGCATTCCGACAATGGCGGTAGGGGGTTAACGGCACCGGTAAGGATGCCGGTGCCGTTAACTCCCTACCACCCTATTACGAAGTCCCTTGGCGGGTCCCTCTAAGGGTGGCTGGTTTTACCAGCCGCCCTTAGCGGGAGCCGCTAAGGGACCAGGGAGCAAATAACGGGCCTGCTATTAACAGGCCCGTTATTTGCTCCCTCCCCATTCCCATTGAGCCCTATGAGGGCTCAAATGGGAATGGGGATTGTTTTTTTTTAAAGGGGACTTACCGGGGCCTCCTAGGTTGGAAGGACCCAGTAAGTCCCCATTCAAGGAACCCGGACCGATTTTGGTGGCAGCCATGGTGCTAATAGCACCATGGCTACCTCCAAACTCGGAATGACCCCCTTAGTCTCATAAGCGAAATCCACATGTTATTAGGATCTACGAATTTCCCCAAAGCCATGGAGTATGCATCCAAGGCTAATAAGATCAATTCAGGTCCCAGTGAATTATCGATAACGTCTACAGCCACGCACACTGGGGCAGGAAGGATGGAAATGATTTATTGACCGGGGCAGAAAACCAGAAACCCCCCTGGCTCCCGTCAGATCATGTGTCAGATCATGTGTACCCACGGGCATGGGAACCCAATGCTATATCCTAGCAAATATAAAAGTAAACTCTTCATTTAAAAATAACACCACCGCCACTCCCCAGCCAGACCCTCAGCCAGTCCCCACTGATCAACTTTGAAACTAGTGGTACCCAATTCCCAGAGTCTGCAGCAACAAGCTTGGGGGAAGATGTTAGCATACTGATGGCAGTCAGTAAGAACCAAAGTACGCTGACTAGAATAGAATACAACAAACCCAATGCCCTTTTGGGGGTGGGGGTGAAGGGGGATTCCTGCAAAAAGACTGACATGCGGCCAGAGACAATGTCGGTTCACAGTCTGGTTTTAACGTCCCTCACTTCACCAATGCCTGTGTCGTCCCTCCTTATTTTGGCCCAACAACAGTCTACCTCACTTACCAGGACAGGGTGGATGACCCAGGGGCCCATGCTTTCAAATGTATCTTAGTCTTGCTCGAACTGGCCTCCATACAAAATGTACTTCTACTACTGGATCAACAGGGGAAAAGAGGAACTGAGGGTGCCGGGGGGGTTCCAACTATTCAGGAGGGCATAAGGGGGGACCCAAATGCTGTGCCAAACATCCTGTTGCCAGCACCAGCCTCCAATACTGCATTGTGTTCCTTAACAGTAAATCCTGACCCTGTTAGACCAAGGCGCTCAGCAGGCATAATGAAAGCCTGAAAACTGGAAGTCCCCTGATGAATACAATGCATCTGGCTGATATAGCATTAAGGGGGCATAACCACACCACAGGCATACAAAAGTCCACTCCTCACCCACACGCATAGCATCTTGTTACCAGGTTTGCTACTAGGGTTGAAGGTAGCCCTAGGTCTGATGGCCCAATGAGAAAGTCAAAGAGAAAGACAGCTAGTGGAGCAGATCATGGGCCAATGAATGGTACAGCCAGCTGTAATAAGGCAATAGTCCCAGGAAGGTGAGGGTCAATCTAGTTACATAGGGTTCCCAAACTGCCCTCTAACTGCCACAAACCCATGGAGGCCATTGTAAATAAGTGTACCCTCTGGATTTGGGCTATCCGGGGCTGTTTATTCATAACAAGCTAACACATATTAATGTGTACCAGGTTGTCCTATCAGGGGGAAAGCAGCCATGACTTAGTCCAAATTGACTTCAGGGAGCCAAGCAAGGGAAGAAGTGTGTTGGGCTTTATCAGGAGATGTCACCCCTCAGTGAACACCACAAACGAACTCAGAGCCTACCCCGAGGGGTCCATGGATGCCCATGCCTCAACTAGTCAGTGCTGGCCCGTGCTTACGGGCGCAAACACAGTCCCTTTAGGGAAAGGCCAGTGGGCAAATTCTGTTGGGTCAAATCAGAGTGGAAAGTGGGGAGATAGTTGGCTTGGATCACTGGGGTGAAGGAGAGACCAAAGGAGGGGTGCTCTGCCTGGGTCTTAAACAGGTTACAATGGCACGGTATATGATTCATTTAAGGAATGTGTAATTTATTATTGTTTTCGATTTGTATGTGTCATGCTGTACTTTTACAGCCTTATGGCTGTAATGCAATTATGATGACATACATTTCATCACCACATGTAGCATTAATATCAGTGTTTATAGTCCCATATTACCAAATTAATGATGTGAATGTAAGCGGACGTACAACACAATAACCTGGACCATTGTACATCATTCGGACTAAACTGTAAACATAAAGAGCATCTCGAAGAGGCAAAACCCCAAAGCACAGACATCCAGTGGCTGCCAAGTGTCTGGCAACAGACTGAAATAGCATCTGACCAACACATGTCCGACCAGAAAAACGATGATCCCGGATGAATGATTTGAAACCTTCCAGTCATCATCTTTCTGTTTGCTTAACCCACAGTTTTTTTTTTTCTTAGATGGGAGATAGAGGGGAAGGATGTGTTGAAGTTCACAGTAATTGAGTATTTTTTAATTTTTTCATGTAAACAGCAGCAGCTCCATGACATCACCCCTAGAAAAGGCCCATTTTATTATTTTCGTGGGTCCTTTGTATCTTGCTTAATGCAGCCTGCTCCAACTTCTGAACACTGGAACAGGAACGGAACACAGGCAGACCCCTCTCATCACAGGCCCAGTGGCTCACTGGATGCGCGAAGCAGGCAACGAGAAACACTGAAGAGATTTGTGTTCATGCTGTGCTGTCACTGAGTACTGCAGGCTGCTCTTACCCATTCCCTGCTAGCTACACCTAGCCCCCATGCCCTTCCTGTTACTAAAGTACTGGGTATGAGCTGCACAGACAGCTCTGCCTCTGAACCTGACCATTCAGCATTCTTCACTAATGGATTGCCAACCTGTTCGTGATGACGGCTTCATGGTTTTCTTCAGCTAACAAGATCTAGATTCCAGTTGAAAAAAGCTGTGATACATTGAGCTGCATTTACAAAAGCCTGTTTCAGGTGCAACACAGATATCTGCTCTTGGCATTGCCTCTTTGTCCAGTGGCCCAAGGGTTGCAAGGACAGGTCTAGGGGTAGCAGAGGGGAAGCCAGAAGTAGCAGCTGCTACCGTTGGCAACCCCCAAATGACGTCCCTGAGGAAGAAACAAATCCTCTCTCTGTATGCTCACCCCTGTGCTTTTGCCTTTCAATGAGCCAATTTACATTTATGCCAGATTTGTAAAGTACGTTGTTCACAAGATAGTTGTGATCAAATTTGCAGCCAAGTCACAAATCTCTGCGTGATGCTGCCTGTTACTGACTGCATCCGCTTTGCTCAGTTTAATTGTGTCCCTGCTGCACTTTTCCCTAAGCACTTGGCACAAACAAAAAAAAAAAAGATCTGCACACAATGCCCGGGAACTTCAAAAAGAAATGTATCAACAATGCAGCAAAGCCATCTGTTGTGTACGTATTACACAAAAGGCGCATGCGCGGCTTGCGAGCCGGCGCATGCGCAGTTAATAATAAAGGCGGCGCCCGGCAGTTGGAGCCGGAGCGCCGGAACGAGCAGACGCCTCCGTGTCTGTTCTTGCGCGGCGTCTCTGCGCGGCAGCCGCATACACCGGAGGGGCCCTCCCGACACCACGGGCCCTCCGACCATCACACTGGCGACGAGGACGAGCCACGGCCCACTCCCGTGCCCGGCCACGAAACGTCAGTTAAGTCCGCCGCGTCTTATACTGACGACGCACCGGCGGCCATTTTGTTTTTCCTTTGATCCGCTCGCCGTCACGCGCGGCGACCGTGGTTGCGGCCCAACAGGGTGCTCGTGCGCCACTCGCCGACGGCGCCAGGAAAAAAAAAAAAATCAATCACGAACAATTTTTGGAACCCCCACAGTCTTGCTGGTGCCAGGCTGTGGCAAGCAAGAAGAAAGAAGGGGATTTCGCTCCCACCACTACCACAAGGCCACATCTAGCACCTGTGAGTACCTAGCAGGAAGAAATGGGTGACGGCGCAGACGATGAGGGCGCCGCAGCCCCAGTTCCCCGCAGAGCCCGCAGCTCCCTAGCCCCCATGCCGGAGTTCGATGCCACTGGGCCCCCTTCCAAGCTAGGACCGAAGTGGCTGCTGTGGGTCAAAAGACTGGACATGTTCTTCAGGGCAGCAGGGGTTGACGACGATGATGAAAAGATTGCGACCATGATCTATTCAGCAGGCGCAGAAGTCCACAAGATCTATGACTCCCTGACCATCCCCGTGGTCAATTACGACGCCGTCAAGCAGGCACTCAAAGACCACTTCTTACCCATGGCCAATGTGGACTTTGATAGGTTCGTCATGGGCGCTGAGAAGCAGTTAGACGATGAACCCCTAGACAAATTCTGCGCCCGCCTGAGACACCTGGCGTCCTCTTGCAGATGGGCCGACGAAGAGGAGATGGTCCGCAACCAACTGCTACAAGGGTGCAGCTCCGGTAAACTTCGGAGGCAGGTGTTGAGGGAGCCTGGCCTAACCCTCCAGCAAATTCTAGACCTGGGCAGAGCACACGAACTAGCAGAGGCCAGAGGCGCGAAAATGGACGCTGCCTCGCGACCAGGACACAATGAAGATGCATTTGCAGTAGGGCGGTCGTCTGCGAACAGGCCAAGATGGACGCCGAGAAAGTCTGACACCGCGTCCACCCCAAGCACCGCACCATCGTGCTCGAACTGTGGGTATGACCTCCCCCACAGCGGTGACTGCCCGGCCAGGTCAAGAACATGCGCCCGATGCGGCGTACCAGGCCACTTTGCCAGGACGTGCCGTGCAGCTGCCCCTGTCACAACAACGAGAGGACCAGAGAGAGCGGGGCGAAGCAGTTCCCGCAGAGTGAGAGGCATCTCCTCCATTGATCAAGGCCTGCAAGACCTGGATCTCGCAGAAGAAGAAGAGGAGGAAGAGGAAGAAGTCTTCTTCATCTCCAGCATCGCGAGATGTCCCAGCACGAAACGCCAGCCCAAGTGCACCGTCGACATCAAGGGCATTCCCACCCCCATCCTCATTGACACCGGGGCCTCAGTCTGCGTGCTAGCCACCAAACACTACGTAGCCCTGCCAGGCCCACCAGAACTGGCGACGTCAACAGCGAGGATATATGCATTCGGTGGTGACACCCCCTTACCCATCCAAGGTGCATTCATCGCCCCAGTATCGCACGGACAAAACTCCATCAAGGCAAGATTCTTCGTCACCGACGTCAGCCCCCACTCACTACTGAGTTGCGCTGCGTCAGAAGCGCTTGACATCGTGCATTTCACTTTCGGGGAATACCATGCAGATCTAAAAGGCATGTTACACAAGTTCGCGAGCCTCTTCAAGGGCATTGGCAAACTGAACGCTGACCCCATTCGATTGCACATCGACAAATCCGTAAGGCCGACAGCCCTCAAACACCGCCGAATTCCATTTCACCTGAGAGCACAAGTAGAGGCGGAATTGCAGCAGCTAATGGACCGAGACATCATCGAACGGGTAGAAGGGCCCACCCCGTGGGTTTCACCCATCGTAGTGGCCCCGAAGCCGAAACAACCAGGGGCTGTGCGCATCTGCGTGGACATGAGGCTACCTAATGCGGCCATCAAAAGAGAACGCCACCTCACGCCCACCCTGGACGACATCGTCGGCGAACTCCAAGGCGCCAAAGTCTTCTCCAAACTAGACCTCAGATCAGGCTACCATCAACTGGAACTGCACCCCGAGTCGAGGTACATCACCACGTTCACGACGCACGAAGGGCTGTACCAATACAAGAGACTCAACTTCGGGATCTCATCCGCAGCTGAGGTCTTCCAGAACGCAATAAGAGGAGCGTTGTCTGGCTTGAGGGGTGTCATTAACATGTCCGACGACATTCTGGTCTTCGCCAGATCTGAGAGCGAACACCTTAAAAGACTAGAACGCACGTTTGAAAGACTCCAGGCAGTGGGTCTTACACTTCACCAAGAAAAGTGCGAATTCCTGAAAGATCGGCTGGAATTCTTCGGTTTCACCTTCCATGCGAACGGCATTTCACCTGATCCCGGCAAAGTAAAAGACATTAGAGATGCGCCTCCTCCCACTTCCCCTGCGGAAATTCGGAGCTTCCTGGGGATGGTCAACTACTGCGGCAGATTCATCAAAGACTTGGCCTCCCTGTCAGAACCATTGAGGGCACTCACCAGGAATGACGTACCGTGGCAATGGACAGCGGCAGAACAAAGATCATTCAACGCCATCAAAGAGGCCCTGTCAGAGCAGGAGACGATGGCCTACTTCCACCCCAGCCGAGAATCAGAGATCGTCGTTGACGCCAGCCCAGTTGGTCTAGGGGCAGTCCTCATGCAGGCCGACGAACTGGGGGCAATGAGACCCATTGCCTACGCTAGCAAGGCCCTCACTGACACGCAAAGGCGCTACTCGCAAATCGAGAGAGAAGCCCTCGCCATCCTGTGGGGATGCAAACACTTCAGGATATACATCCTCGGCAAACCCGTCGTTGTGGTCACCGACCATAAGCCCCTGATTCCAATTCTGTCAGGCACCTCTTCAAAGCCGCCTCCCCGGATCGAAAGGTGGATGCTATCGCTCATCAAATACAGCGTCAAGCTGGTGTACCGCCCAGGCACCCACAACCCCGCAGACTACCTGTCCCGCCACCCCGGCACGAGGGACGCCCAGAATCCAGTCGAGGTGTCTGATGCAGGGGACGCTGTGCATCTCGTCGTTGAATCAGCCCTGCCTGTGGCCCTGTCGAGGGAGAACATTGCGGAAGACTCAAATTCGGACGAGGCGTTCCTGCGAGTGAAAAGGGCGGTTGCGACAGGGGAATGGCGAGAAGTCCTCCTGAACAACGCCAGAAGACACCCAGAAACGCAGAGAGACCTGCAACTGCTGTGGAAGGCTCGACACGAACTCTCAGTGTCCACGGACGGCCTACTACTGCGGGGAGACCAGATCGTGATCCCCAGATCCCTGGTCACAAGAGTTCTCCAGCTAGCCCACACAGGCCATCAAGGCATGGCCAAGATGAAGGCGCGCCTGAGGCTGAAAGTCTGGTTCCCCGACCTAGAACACCGAGTGACCGAGTTCGTGAAGGCATGCATACCTTGCCAAGCTGCGAGTCCGGCAGAAAAGAGCCCGCCCATCCAAGCCATGCCACGGAGCGACGTGCCGTGGGGTACCGTCCACGCAGACTTCGGTTCGACCGGCAGAGGCCTACACTTCGTAGTGGTGACCGACCAGTGGTCAAGGTACCCCGAGGTGGAGCTCGTAGAATCCACCGCCAGCGATCACACCATCCTGGCCATGGACAAAATTTTCGCCACCCACGGCTTCCCGCTCGAGATCTGCTCCGACAACGGCGCTCCTTTCCAAGGACAGCGTTTCGCCAGATACTGCGCTGAACGAGGCATCAAACACCGCAAAGTGACCCCACTGTGGCCAAGAGCCAATGGAGAGGTTGAACGGTTCATGCGGACTCTCAACAAAATTTTTCGCATCTCCGTCAATGGAGGGGAAGACCTGCGCCATAATCTGATCGAATTCCTCCGTGAGTACAGGTCCACCCCACATCAGTCCACCGGAATCGCGCCCGCCGAAGCCCTATTCAAGCGCATACCAAGAGGGCTGATACCGGAAGCAGGAGAGCGACGTCCGGGGGTGATTGATGATACACAAGTGGCAGCGGACAGGGCAGCGAGGAACGAGAAGGAAACAACGAGGCGGAGGCTGCCGGAAAAAGAGATAGCGGTAGGAGATACTGTCCTGGTCCGAAACCGGAAGCCAGAAGGGAAACTCTCAATGACATATGAGACACACCCGATGGGTGTCACCCACGTCAAGGGATCCATGGTCACAGCGGCGAACGCGCGTGGGACAGTGACCAGAAACGCGTCCTTCTTCAAACGCATAGGACCAGCAACCTCTAGAGAGGAACCGGACCCTGGTCGGAGGCAAGCAGCAGATGCACCACCGGAGGACGTTGACACGCCCGGAGACCCTGCGGAACCAGAGAGTGTCGAAATGGGACCGCCCAGGTACCCCCGCAGAGAGGGGCGCCGCCCTCCACAAAGATTCCAAGACTTTATCATGGACTCGGAGACCTGAGCAACAAAAGTCCGTTAAGTATATAATGTTTAGGCCACGTTGGCCCCATGTTTAATGTTTTGTCGTTTGAGGGGGAAAAGGAGGGATGTTGTGTACGTATTACACAAAAGGCGCATGCGCGGCTTGCGAGCCGGCGCATGCGCAGTTAATAATAAAGGCGGCGCCCGGCAGTTGGAGCCGGAGCGCCGGAACGAGCAGACGCCTCCGTGTCTGTTCTTGCGCGGCGTCTCTGCGCGGCAGCCGCATACACCGGAGGGGCCCTCCCGACACCACCATCACACCATCTTGCATTTTCCCTCTCTCCAAAATATCCTAACCCACTCTTGTTTTTCAAACTGGCAAGAGTGCCAGAAGACCATGTAAATAGAAACGGGCCGCTGTATGAATCCCAATAAGATAACAAAACAGTCTGCATGCTTTGGCAAGGATGAAAAGAAGGGTCTAAATGGAGACTGAAAGAAAAGGGTGGAGCTGGGCAAAGGGAAAAAGAGAGGGTAGAAAAGATGTGGGGCAAAGAAGGAGAAAGAGAGTGAGGTGAAGAGCAAACAGAGAGGAACACAAATAGTGTGATACGAACAGGGAGGTGCGACACAGCAGAGGTGGCCATCCAAAGAAAGAAAAACATGCAAGTTCAAACGGGGAGAGCATACATTTGAGATTTGTAGAGAGACAAAAGCGAAATGGTAAGAGGAAGAATTGCAGAAACAAAAACGATACAAGTGTAGTCCAGAAAGAAAAGCACAAAGAAAGGGCAAAGAGGCAATGGGAATTATCTTTCTCAGCACATTTCTTGTGTCCACCAGGGGCAGTATTGCAGAAGCTTTACACGGTGGCCAAAGCTTGTAGCACACATTCTCCTGTGCAAAGGAATGCTTTGTATCCTATGGAAGGCAAGCATATGCAACTTGCAAACAATGCAAAATGGGGCCACGCTTTCACAATACTGGCCTAGATTGGTGAGTGCTTGTGCTTCTTTTTTAACCAAAGCAGTTGCCCTGTGTATAAAGGTCAAGGATGCCCAAATTCTCTGTACGTGCTCCTTAGATCCTCACATTTTGCTTCTAGGTTATGGATCCTAATGACCTAAGTATCCATCCTGTATGGACCACCATACCAGCTGTAGCCAAGCCTATGACTCTCACACTGTTTCCCTTGGCGACTGCCATGCTTACTGTATGCAGTTTACTGTATGCAGCTCTTAGCACCCATCATCAAACCCAACACAAAATGCATTATCCTAGGAGACCTTAACATAGGTTTTAATGATGCTCTAGATCCTAAAGCTACATCCCTTCACTCAGCACTCCAAGACATGAATTTCCTCCAATTGGTTAATGTACCCACTCACATCAAGAGCATCAAGAGCAGAACCCTTGACTGGATCCTCTCACTTAACACCAATCTTACCATAGACTATATTACCCCACTTCTGTTTAGAATTCACTTTCAAGAGTGATGAGCCCTGCCCGCCTAAGGCCAAAGTAATGGAAACCTACGAAACCAGAAATCCCCGGAAGCTCACTGTAGAGAACTTCGCCCCTACCCTCAATAAAATGTTGGAAGCAAACCTAGTCATCAGCAATAATCCAAGTGTCATTGCCGAATACTACCACAAATGCCTCACCCATACTATTGATGAAGTAGCACCCATCACAACTAAAACACAACGCACTAACAAAAAGACCAATTTTTGGTTCAACGAAGAACTAGTCTCTCTCAGAAGGACAAAACGCTCTCTTGAACACACCTATAACAAACATCCCACCCTCGACTCTGCTAAAGCCTTCAACGATGCTAACAAAATATATAAAACAGCCATCATCTCCCATAATGCTAATGCCTACAACTCCTGTATCAGTAACGCAGCATCAGACTCTAAGGAACTCTTCTCTATCCTCAGAGAATTAGAAAACCCCATACCCACTGCAACTTCTGCCAATTCCAGTAAAGAATGGTGCACTGCCATACAAGACGCCCTTGCCTCCAAAATTGCTCTGCTACAAAAGA
The DNA here is from genome assembly GCF_040938575.1 of Ambystoma mexicanum. Taxonomy (NCBI): domain Eukaryota; kingdom Metazoa; phylum Chordata; class Amphibia; order Caudata; family Ambystomatidae; genus Ambystoma; species Ambystoma mexicanum. The sequence goes on from NC_090941.1 coordinate 891,767,412, forward strand.
AAATGACTTCCAAAAGATTGCTATTAGCTAAAAAAGCTGATAAAAAAGCATTTACCCCCAATCCCATCATCACTCCTAATGACAAATCAAACTCACTATTCCACTTCGCCACAGTCACTCCAGAACTAGTGTTTGATACCATCTTCAAGTGAAAAGCCTCCAATTGTAAAGAGGACAGCGTCCCAGCTAAACTAGTCCAAGCTTGTGCTGCCACTCTTTCTCCTACTATCACTAACTTTGTCACCTCCTCTTTCAACACTAATGCAGTCCCAGTCAGTATCAAAGAAGCTTGGGTCACCCCACTTCTCAAAAAACCTACGCTGGTCCCCTAAATACCGACCAATTACCGCCCAATAACTACAGTCTCATTCTTACTCAAACTCATCGACAAGATAGCATACACGCAAATTCAAACACATCTTGAACAGCACCAACTCCTCAGAACAAGACAATCAGGCTTTAGACCTAATCACAGTACGGAAACGGCTCTCCTGGACCTCAAAATCCAGATGGATGCTATCAGAGATTCAGGGAAACTTTGCATACTCCTATTGCTAGATCTCTCCACTGCATTCGACCTCGTCGACCATAACAAAAACTATGCTTGTCACTAGCCAAGGATTTCAATTTCTCCAATGATGCTACATTGTGGGTTAAATTCTTCCTAGCAGATCGCACCTCCAGAGTCACCATAGGCAAAGAAGCGGCAGATCATATACCAGTCCCCATCGGAGTACCCCAAGGCTCTTGCCTTTCTCCCACCCTATACAATGCCTACACAAAGCTCCTCTTTTCAGCCTTAGGCGACATGGGTGTCATCTACACAAACTTTGCAGATGACACCCAGATCCTCATGCCCATCTCAGGCAACTACGACCAGGACACGGTGACCATTAACAATATATATGCCTTCATCCAAAACTTGATGGCACTGAACAGTTTCTGTCTTACGATGAGAAGACTGAAGTTCTCATCGTGGAATCCCCCCTCAAAATAGCTGCCCTCCACCCAAACTACTCCTCTATCAATATTGACGGTACCCGTATCCCAGTACTAAAGCAAGTGAAAACACTTGGTGTAACCTAGACGCTAATCTCACCATGACCAAACACATTAACGCGCTATCCTCATCCACAGCGTTTACTTCCAAACGTATCGCTCTAAGTTGACAATTTCTGACCCCTTCCAATTGCCTCACCTTGGACAGGGCCCTGGTGTTATGTAAATTGGATTACTGCAACGTACTATTGCTAAGAACTTCCATCTCCAACTTTACTAAATTGCAGCTCATGCAAAACAAAGTCCTAACAGCAGCATTGGGAATAAAAAAGTTCAATCACATCACATTACTAAGACTAGGAAGGATGCCCACTGGCTACCCATCAAAGCTAGAATTATCTTTAAAAAACTCTGCATCACTCATCAAAAAAGAGCCCCCATCTACCTTAATAATGACCTACAGAAAAAAGAATCCACCAAAACACTGAGATCTAATGACAATCTACTCTTATTGCCTCCTTGTTACAAAAATACCAAAGTGGAGTGCAGCAGCTTCCCTGTGTTAGCAACTAAACACTGGAACACCCTCCCCCTCTTCATCAAAAAAGAGACTTCTCTCCTGGCTTTAAGAAGAAGCTAAAAACGTGGGTATTTAACCAGTTTTAGCAGATCATCCTGATAAACCACACTAGTACCTGATTATCGTCTGAACCTGTATAAAATGTCTATGAATGTATTGCATGATTTACCTGTTTCTTAACCTCTGTACACTGTATAAATATATTTTCAATGCTAAAGCTGTCTGTAAACCACGCCGGGATACTCCAGGTTCTGGGCGTGTAACAAATAAATAAAATAAAAAATAAAATAAATGTGCCAGGCCATGTATACTCAGTCACTTTGTATCCAGACAAGAAATGTGAGAAACGCTTTAGTACCTTGGAACATATCAAGATTAAGGCCATCATCATGCCACTCAGATGGACTAGGACCACACTGAGTATGTGAGTTTAAATGGCCAGGAACAGTCTGCATGTGCGTAATGAAAGCTCACTCATTTATTTTCAAAGGGGAAGACTCCAAAGCCTGTAGCTAGAATAAGTAAGATGGTGGCATGGGAAATATATGAGCCATCATCTGCAGTCACTGAATTTCCATCTGCATTACAGCCTAATACTTAGCATAATCATCAACAATAATTGCACTGTGAGCAATTTAACAAGCCTTGCTTGTTACATGCATGAGAGAAGCAGTACTGGCTGTGCCATCAAGGGCATGGATCTGCTTCCAACCAGTCCTAGTGAGTAGGTCTCTTGAACCTAATTTTTCTACAAGATAAGAGAAAGAGAATTAAAATAGCACCATTTCATCTGACTATTATTAAAATATAGACTTGCAGCCCCAGAAATTCACAACTTTCCTTATGTGTTCAATTAGGTTATGGACATGCTTGGGACACTTTATTCAATTAAATGCACAAGTACCTCTATATAGAGTCCAATGCAGCCTTCATTGCCAGCTGCACATAACCCAAGTTGAATAGCCACTAGTATGGCCTCATTAAGAAACAGCGGTGGTACACATTTTTCCCCGCCTCATGCACCTCTTTTGGTGCGATGAAGAGGTCCTGGGACATAATATGTTCTGGCTTTTGCTCCTCGAGACGTCATCAAAGGCAAGCAGCCAAGATAGATAATGAAAGAGTGAGAGAAAGACAGGGAAATGAATATAGAGCAGAATAGAGAGACCTTGAGGGACCAAATGGACAGTGAGAGGAATCAAAAGAAGGGCATTTGAGAAGAGGCAAAGACAAAGCTCTCAAAGGTACATATTTCTTTTACTTATGTATGACGTCAGCTGGGAACGTTTACACTTTGAAGGCAAGTCCCTGAACGCTCACACCAGAGAGAATACAACACTAGGGAAGAAAGGCCAAAATCAATCTTGTAAGGAAAACACATTTTTAATCTCACACGCAGATGAGAGCAACAGCAAAGAAGTCTGCTGCCAAGAACCTTCTGCCAAAAAGTAGTACAAGTAGAATCTTATAAAGCATAACATTGTTATACATGATGCAACACATAGAGTAGCATCCAGCGCGGCTTGTTGTTGTGGCCTATACAGGATCCGACCTGCCCCATAAGGGATGCCAGGCCATTGGTTCCAGCCCAGTCTGTCCGTCTTCCATCATGTGGGTGCTGCAGTGATCATCTTCTTCTCATGTTGAAGGTCAGAAAACAAATTAATTATACTCCTACCATACAACTTTTATCACTTATCACTCATACTTTGCACTTGGCAGGCCTTAAGACGGGCATAAAGGAGGTTCTGGGGCACACCAACCTTCACACACACATTTCACTCACTCCCCTCCATCCCATGTTGCTCCAAGGTCTCCACCCTCGTGTTGAACTATAATTTATCCCTTCCAGCACATCAAAATACAAATCACAAGATTGTCGCTTCAACGATGTGCCCTGTCTGTCCTCTTTGAACATCTCAGGACGAGTTAATTTGGGATCGGTGGTCAAAGGGTACCTGGTGCCATGGGATCTAGAGGTCTCAGGTTTTAATCAGTTGTATGTGCTATAACTTGTGGCCGCCTGGGGATGGGTCAGGTCAGGCTTTGGCCAGTGTGAGATAACATGCACACCAGGCACCGGTCTGTGATCATGGCCTTTTAGGGCACATACCTCTCAAACATCTGTAATGCTAATGCGAAATCCGAGATAAAATAACATGGCGCCGGTGCGCAGCCATCTTGGACTCTCATCTCCCATCACCGTAATGAAAGCTTATGATTTTCATGGGCTCAGCAGAGTAAAATGTGCATCCTGGCAGTGAAGGCAAAGCATAGTCACATAAATATTGTTGCTGAGTAGACTTACTGTGGAGAATAGTTATTGTATTGTCCGTTGAAGGACGAGCCAGAGAGGGAATCAGAGCACTCCACAGACGCAGTGATAAGTGGTCCTGGGCAGGGACATCTTTTAGGGGTCACCAGAGGTCGCAAAATTGACCTCTGAGGTCTCCCTTGCGACCTCTGTGGTTTCCCATGCGACCGCTAAAAAAAAAATGTTTTGTTTTTTATTTCTTATTTTTTGGACTGCAAGCTCCTGGGCTGTGGCCAGCTCCGTGTGGCACGTTTCTTCTGGAGTGGCTGGCTTTCTTGTTCAGGCCCCTTAAAAAAATAAGAAAAATAAGAACAGGAGTGCCACAATTCTAACACTTTCAGCACTGACCCTAAATAAAAAAGAATAGGAATACCAAATAATGTGTCTTTCTGGAATTCTATACAATAATTGCTAGACTCATTAAAGGTTTATTTCAGGCACACTTCAGGGGGTGAGTCACTGATTCAGCCTGTTCTTAAACGCTTGAACTCAGCCTTTCATTCTTCTGAGGTCGATAAATTAGTACCAACACAGGTAAGGTGGTATTGGGTGTATATTTTTTCTATATAAGGCGCTTAAGCATAAGTGCTATATTATAACACATCATTATCATTTGGTCATGGATGTCTGCTTGCATTCACAGTAATTTGGTAATATGGGCCTATAAACACTGTTCTTAACGATACATATGGCGATCCATTCTTGTATGAAATGTACATCACATTATAGTGATATCGTAACCATATTTTTCATAGTGTACAATGCTATGTGATGCCACCTTGTGCTTTGTCAACAGATGAAAGGTTGTGTTCCATCGATTCCCGCAATATCACTTCGGGTTGGGGTCAAATGACATCACTTCCTGTGATGTCATCAGGGGGTTAAGGGTCGTGTGATATCACTTCCGCTACCCCTGGCATTTTGGGGAAATGACGTCCCTGGTCCTGGGAGAATGCGAGGAGAGGGAAGCTGGGTTTTTCCACTTCTGGCTGTTTTTCCCACTCTTTGCTCCCTTTCACTTGTGATCTGCTCTTCGGCCGAGGGCAGGTATAACTGAGATGGGCGGGGACATGCCCCTATAAAGAGAAGAGGTTTTCTCTCTGTGCAAGGCAGTTAGAATCTGGACCACCGGGTGATGCAGACCCACTGGGAGGCAGAACGCTCTGCTCCAGACCCCGTTATTATGCCTGATTCCTTTACCTACCTGCTTTGGGACTAAGCAGTGTCGTAGTGGCCAAGATGAAGGTGTCTTCTGCAACATTGATAACAGTGATGCTCTCTTTTTCTATGTTTCGATATAATTGACTATATGTTTATTTTGTGCATGATGTACCCATATATAAGGAGTGAATAAAGGGCCTATAACATGTGATTTTTGCCTGTCAGAGTCCAATACTTTTTTTGCCCGGGGCAGAGGAAAGGTAAGTCTAAGGTTTACCTCACGTGGCCAAGCAAAAGCAAAACAACATCTTTGCAACACTGTTAGAACAATGAATAGGAGTTGTGATGGTTGAGGGTGTGGGCTGTCCTAATGGGAGCTCGGGTATGACTGGGGATTTGTCTTGTCTAGCGATTTGGGCCTAGTGCATGCAATTCCGCATTTGCTGCACAGGCCTTCCCTTCTGCCTATGTTTACTAATATCTACGCAAAATAGCAATGCTGCTCGCACCTCATGCTGTACTATGTGGATAGACTATGATTGGTTATATTGAAGTGGGGTCCTGTTAAACTAGGAGGTGGTCCTCTCAACACCATCTCCATAGAGGATGGGGAGGATATCTTATTTACAGCCACCCTGTAGGAAATCAGTTTTTACTTCAATATTTTTTGTTTCACAAGGTGCTTTTGGAACCCCAATTGGTACCGTCATTCTTGCGCTACTAGGTGTCACATTTACACAACTTCGAAAGGCCAGCTGACAGGTGCAAAAAATAACAAGGATATACACAATGATGGGCATTCACGATTGCTCCGAGCCACAACGAGGCCTAACTGAATGCCATAGTGAACCAATCATTGTCCTCTACACCCCCCTCCTTCTTCATGCAAACTCTCAGGCCATCGGCAGCTGCGATGATGTGGGAAGATGATGCGTTCTGCACATCCTCTGGAGGCATGAATGTGCACTGAGTAACGTTATATGAGCCGAAGGAGACCACTTTTTTTGTTAGTGGCTTGTGAGATGTGGTCTATAATACACAAACACAAAAAGGGGTGTCCCAGAAACAAGCTACCTATTGATGTCACACGTCTGGGCTGGAGATTTAAACTGACATGAGGCAACTGTAAGTAAACATCTTGTGTGAAAAACATATGTCACAAGATATATGCGGAAGCTGGTATTACAAAAATATGTATTCAATTTGTCACAAGCCCCTATGGGGAATGTGACACATTCCCCATAGGGGCTTCTCTGCAGAATAACAGATAAATGCTTATTTTTGGAAGTCACATTGTTCTACTAACACCACTTGAAACTAGTAATGGGCCTGATTGAATTTTGACATTCTGCTAACAGATACATATGAATGCCTTTGAATACAGTTTTTAATTCTCTGCTGTTAATTGTTGTTAAATATTGTCCTTTTAATATTTGGACCTCTTGTCCTTGTTTTTTTAGCATGTACTAGAAATTTTAAAATTGAATATATATTTTTGTAATACCAGCTTCCACATATATCTTGTGACATATGTTTTTCACACAAGATGTTTACTTATAGTTGCCTCATGTCAGTTTAAATCTCCAGCCCAGACGTGTGACATCAATAGGTAGCTTGTTTCTGGGACACCGCTCTTTGGGCATGAATGTGCAGCAGGAATCACCAAACGTTTTGCAAACCCCACCTTCCATTGCTGTTAACATGTCCAACACATATCAGTTTTGCATCGTCATAATCTCAAAGCATGCAACTCAACCTTGATCACATTTAACCCATTCTCTGTATCATTTGCGAGCTGGACCAGCTGCCATCTCACGATCAGCAACCATTCGGCATTTGCTGTGGCCTGCACTCCCGGTAAATGTAAAGATGCAAAAAAGGATTTCACTGAGCTGAAGAGCCTGGGTTCTTCTGGTTTTTGAGCTAGCAATGTGGGGTCTTTGGATATGTAATTTGATATTTTCATCCTTTGTGGTTATTGGAACTGTCATTTTCCTGGCAGGATATGGAGCTCTTGTGTGGGCAACAGACCCTTATCTTCATTTTCGACTGTGGGGAGACTAGTTGGTCCCTCGGAAGGCAATGCTCCCACCTTCAGGTGTTCTTCTGGGATCACTAATAGTGCTGAGTGCAATGTGGCCAGCGAACAACATCCCCTCCATGATGGTGGGAGGTGCAAGTAAGCTTGTTGACTTGTTGGCCACAGACCCAGTGTCATATCTGCCCAGTGGTCGTTGTGGCATTGGTGGCATAGAGAGAAGCGAACAGCCCGCAACATGGTTGTTTCTCTCAGAACAGCATGTGTTCCATCATGTTCTGTTGTGAGCCATCTAGTTCTTTTCCAAGATGGCTACTCCCAGCTGCAACTTTCTTTATTAGCCGGTAGGCTGCAGAGCTCCTCACATTGCAACTCTTCTAGCTCCGGCTTTGGGTAAAAAGCTAGTTTCCCTTTGCTTGCATTCCTTCCACTGTCCATTGACCCCCCTAGCTCATCATCACTCCCGCTTACCATCTTGCCTCTCATCATGGATTCCCCCTGCTGGAGCTCTACTTGTCTTGCTATATCCTTCTCTGGTCTCGTTTACTCGCCTGGTTTTATCTTGCAGTGCTTAGGGAATTCTCTTTTTATACCAATACTATTGACAGTTTGCTGTGGACCTTCCTCATCGGTTCTCTCTTGTGACTCCAGCTACTCCAGTGCATTCATCTGTGCATGCCAGCCACTTAGAGAGGGTTTTTGTGCTTTCAGGCTTTTCCCTCTGTTATATTTGGACATATCCTTCCTGCCAGCCGCTTTGCCTTCTATATAGTCACGCACAGTAGGCCATAGTGGCAGCAGCTCTGGATAGGCCCTTCTGTACAAAGAGCGACTTTGTGACAAGAATAAGCCCAAGAAGGACAAATCTAAAACCTCTCAGAAAGGATCAACTCATCAGATTCAGGTGAGACCCAGTAGTAATCCATCATCACTGCTGTTCCTTTCTTCATGTCTGTGATCAAGAGAGTCGTATTGCAATGTTTGTTTGAGCCGACATAACCTGTACCCTTGCTGCATAAACAAAGTCTATATTCTTCTTCCTTGTGGACTCACAGCGAATTTTCCATTGTTGCGATCCATGTCAAATGTGTGATATGCTCTGTCCAGATTTGCTCACAAAAAATGTCCACTCATGCTATCCTTTCCTTGCTATATGTTACCAATCCTTTGGCCAAGCAAGGTAGTGAGATGTCCTGCCAGTTATTATTGACATGCGTTACGTCCTTTCACCATCAGATATGGCAGCTCCGCACACTTGATTTCTTTTGAATCACTGCTGCACTGTACAAGATCTGGACCCACTATTTGAAATTGCACACTATGTGCTTGGAATGTTCCTTTTGTTCTGCATAGCGCAAGATGAACTAGGCATTGTGCATCTATAATTGGAACTGCTTGCAGTACTAATACCTTGGGAGCCCCTGACACATGTGGAATGAATGAAAACACATAACATCTTCCATTCACAGCATTTCTCCCCACACCACTCATGTCAGAATACCATGCATTGGTAAACTCAGGATGATGAATATCCTCAATCACATCCAAACCCAGCACTTAATTTGATATGTGTCATACTTTCATCGTACTTCTCTTTTCATCTTTCTATACCTGTTGCCAAGGATGGCAGCTTTACTAGTGCTATCAGCAATAACATTATATCATTTTGCAGTGGTAGAAAATCTCCTGCATGCTGAAAACAACCTTTTCACTGTTTCCCCCACTGACGTATTGTGCTTATTAAATTCATTAAATTAATTTACATTATTATTGTTAGTGTTCACATTAGTGCTAATATATGTAACTCCACTCATATTATTAACATTTATATGTATTGTCCCATTTGGATAATATACAATCCTATTTCCCCTTTCACCCTTTTATAGGACTTCCCCTATAACACCCTCCCCAACACAATCCCAACAGTACCATCAATAACACACACAGACCTATGATAATAGTCAAAACACAATAATAAACATAGGTCCATATTTTCTCATTCCTGTATCTACACCTCGGGTCCCTACTTAACAAATTATTTACATTAGTCACGTCCATCTTCTTTCCTGAAATGAGAACACAGACACACAAGACAATGAAAGGGAAAAACATACAAGACATACTGTGTACGCAAAGAAAGAAGGAAAAGGTAGAGAGAAAAAGAGAAAAAGAAAAAGAAAAAAGAAAAGAGAGCAAAAAGAAAGAAAGAAGAGAAAGAAAGTGCTCCTGAAAAAAGAAAGATACAGAGCTAGCAGCTAAAATTCAGCCTGCCACTGGAATGTGCTACTGCACACATATCGCCCCTTGACAGGCCAGTGAGGAAGACAGGTACACATACCCCTTGTTTTAAGACAACTGATGTACCATTGTAATTTCTGGAGGTGCCCTACGAACGTCTGAGTGGTGGACCCAATAGTGAAATTCCTTGACTTTCACAGCAAAAGGAGTACAGAACATCACCTTTTAGGGCCCTAGGAACCGAGGCTTATTCCATTTGCGCACAAAATTACGGACGTATATGAGGTCCCCAGGCAGCAGTGGTTGTGTGGTCATATGCTTGGGATCTGTCACGGTAGTAATCTTGGCATCCGGTGTCCCTTCCATCACAATCCATGGAGGTGAAATCTGTCGGGAGACACATTTACATTTAATGGCCCTAGTTAGTGTGGTCAAATACTCCTTGGACTCATCGCGTAGCACCGCTGCTGCCCTATGTGCGTCTGAAGCCCTCTTACAGGGGATATGGGAGTATGCATATGCCAGCCAGAGACCTCTTCACGAGGTGACAAATGGTGGTCATTGCTTAGCTGTGTGCATAAACTAAAGTGGGCCACTGGCAAAAAGTGCACCCATTTTTTCTTCAGCGTGGTACACAATTTGGATAATTTACTTTTAAGGAGCCCATTTATTCTATCCACAATGCCATTGAACACATCCGGTGCTTGATGCCAAGTAGTGCTGTAACATGCTGAAATAATGTATTGGATAAATGTGTGCCATTGTCTGACCTTAAAACCTCGTACACCCCCCATTGCGGGAAGACTTCCACACTCACAGGGTAATTCATAGAATTCAGCGCACAAGTAGCGCACGCGGCTGGCGCACAGCGTGCGCGTGCGATAGTCTGCGCCAGCCGCGTGCGCCAAAACCGAATCCGGCGCACAGCGTATTCATGGATTTTAGCTTCCCCAGGCAGCCGTGGCGCACAGTGGCGCAGCGACTCGCTGCAGCGCCAGTTACGCCCCCAGGAACGCCCCTTGCGCTGGGAAATCCCATCAAAATCCCAAACCAGCGCAAGGGGCTGCGCTAACCCTGGACCATCACGGCAAGCGGCCCATGCGATTGTCAAGGGTGCGCGGGAAGTTTCACACGGCAAATCCCAGGCTACGTCCATTTCAGGGGTGCGCGGGAAGTTTCACACGTGAAAAGCTAGGCTACGGGAATTGCAGGGGTGCGCGGGAAGTCCCACACGCGAAAAGCCATGGTACGTCCATTACAGGGGTGCGCGGGAAGTTTCACACGCGAAAAGCTAGGCTACGGGAATTCCAGGGGTGCGCGGGAAGTCCCACACGCGAAAAGCCAGGTCATGTCCATTACAGGGGTGCGCGGGGAAGTTTCACACGCGAAATCCCAGGCTACGTCCATTTGAGGGGTGCGCGGGAGGTTTCACACGTGAAAAGCTAGGCTACGGGAATTGCAGGGGTGCGCGGGAAGTCCCACACGCGAAAAGCCAGGTCATGTCCATTACAGGGGTGCGCGGGGAAGTTTCACACGCGAAATCCCAGGCTACTTCCATTTCAGGGGTGCGCGGGAACGTTTCACACGCGAAATCCCATGCTACGTCCATTTCAGGGGGGGTGTGGATAGTTCAACACGCTACTCCGATCGTTGGGTCGTCACAGGTCTCCCCTGTACAGCCTCCACGTCCCCTGCATGCAGTCCACACCACAGGGGATTACCCTGCACACCTGCCCATGACTCCCAACCCCCAGCAGTCAGGGGCACCTTCCAGCAGGCCCCCACTCATGTCCCACTCATGCCTCCCACCACCCCCACCCCCCCAGCAGTCAGGGGCACCTTCCAGCAGGCCCCCACCCATGTCTACCACCACCGCCACCCCCCAGCAGTCAGGGGCACCTTCCAGAAGGCCCCCACCCATGTCTACCACCACCCCCACACCCCCAGCAGTCAGGGGCACCTGCCAGCAGGCCCACACCCATGTCTACCACCACCCCCACCCCCCATCAGTCAGGGGCACCTTCCAGCAGGCCCCCACCCATGTCTACCACCACCCCCACCCCCCCAGCAGTCAGGGGCACCTGCCAGAAGGCCCCCACCCATGTCTACCACCACCCCCACCCCCCAGCAGTCAGGGGCACCTGCCAGAAGGCCCCCACCCATGTCTACCACCACCCCCACCCCCCAGCAGTCAGGGGCACCTGCCAGAAGGCCCCCACCCATGTCTACCACCACCCCCACCCCCCAGCAGTCAGGGGCACCTTCCAGAAGGCCCCCACCCATGTCCACCACCACCCCCACCCCCCAGCAGTCAGGGGCACCTGCCAGAAGTCCCCCACCCATGTCTACCACCACCCCCACCCCCCCAGCAGTCAGGGGCACCTTCCAGCAGGCCCCCACCCATGTCTACCACCACCCCCACCCCCCAGCAGTCAGGGGCACCTTCCAGAAGGCCCCCACCCATGTCTACCACCACCCCCACCCCCCCCAGCAGTCAGGGGCACCTGCCAGCAGGCCCACACCCATGTCTACCACCACCCCCACCCCCCAGCAGTCAGGGGCACCTTCCAGAAGGCCCCCACCCATGTCTACCACCACCCCCACCCCCCAGCAATCAGGGGCACCTGCCAGAAGTCCCCCACCCATGTCTACCACCACCCCCACCCCCCAGCAGTCAGGGGCACCTTCCAGCAGGCCCCCACCCATGTCTACCACCACCCCCACCCCCCCAGCAGTCAGGGGCACCTTCCAGCAGGCCCCCACCCATGTCTACCACCACCCCCACCCCCCCAGCAGTCAGGGGCACCTTCCAGCAGGCCCCCACCCATGTCTACCACCACCCCCACCCCCCAGCAGTCAGGGGCACCTTCCAGCAGGCCCCCACCCATGTCTACCACCACCCCCACCCCCCCAGCAGTCAGGGGCACCTTCCAGCAGGCCCCCACCCATGTCTACCACCACTCCCACCCCCTCAGCAGTCAGGGGCACCTGCCAGAAGGCCCCCACCCATGCCTCCCACCACCCCCACCCCCCAGCAGTCAGGGGCACCTTCCAGCAGGCCCCCACCCATGTCCACCACCACCCCCACCCCCCAGCAGTCAGGGGCACCTGCCAGCAGGCCCACACCCATGTCTACCACCACCCCCACCCCCCAGCAGTCAGGGGCACCTTCCAGAAGGCCCCCACCCATGTCTACCACCACCCCCACCCCCCCAGCAGTCAGGGGCACCTGCCAGCAGGCCCACACCCATGTCTACCACCACCCCCACCCCCCAGCAGTCAGGGGCACCTTCCAGAAGGCCCCCACCCATGTCTACCACCACCCCCACCCCCCCAGCAGTCAGGGGCACCTGCCAGAAGGCCCCCACCCATGTACCATCCATGTCCACCTTCACCTGGGTCACAACCCCACACAATCATGACCGTAATGGACAGTCTGCCCTGCAAGAATTCCCAAACAACTATCCCATCCACCCACAGATCAAACACAATGACATGTGACACACCCAATGTAAATCATATGAATGAACACATGTCTGTCACACACAGATGTTGCAAGTGAATGTCCAAACACCCCACATGTCATGCATGAAAGCAATGAGATGATACAACACATTGAAGGATCAAATGAAAATGTATTAAAAATAAACAAGGTTGGTAAAAATTAAAAATAACAATAAACATGCAATGCAAACAAAATAATAAAAAAGTACAACCAAAAAAATCAGGAACACTAATTAACAAAAAAAAATCCAAATAGGGGTCCAAAGTCAAAGTCCAAAATTAAATCCAAGTACAAATGAAAGAAGAAACACATTGCCTCATGTGAAAAATTAAAACTAATATCAACATCCCTCAAACCATCAACATGATGAACCGGGTCCATGAGCCCTAATAAATGAAACCTAACTATTTACACCAACTAAGAAAATGACTATATACAAAAATGTGGTGCATTGTCCTTTGGCAACCAGATAATAACATTCAAACAAAGGAAACCTAACTACAACTAAACTACAGAACTATATACAAAGGCGGCGGGCAAGTCCTGTGGCTCACTGATTGTTGTTCCGGGCCAGGGCATCATCGAACTCCCGCTCGATGTCCCGGAGGCGGCCCCGTTCCACAGCCCCGAGGGTCCGCAGGGACGCCGATGTACCCACCTCCAACTCCCTGCGGATGGCCTCGAGGCACTCGGCCCGCCTCAGGGCCCTCCGCATGGAGTTCTCCGCCCTGACCATAGCGAGCCGCGCCTCTTCCGCCCGCCGCCGCTCCACATCTATGGCATGGCCCAACCGCTGCCACACGGAGGTCACTTGACGTCCAGGGTCCTCCTGCCCTCTGGCCGATGCCTGCCCCTCTGATGGTGATGGCCCCGAGCCATCAAGGCTCCCACCTTCTTCCTCCTGCTGCTGACGTGCTGGTGCCGGTGCCCTGACACCTGCTGCCTGCACATCCTCCATTGTTTGGGGTGCTGTTGTTGCGGTGGCCACCCCTGCTGGACTCACGACTCCCGACTGGGGCAGGGATGTGTCCTCCACCAGCCTGGCCCCATCGTCAGAGGCAGCTCCACAGGGCACCCAGGTGACAGGTGGGTAGGAAGATGGCACGGAGGACGACTGGCGCATAGGGGGTTCAGGTGAGGAGGGGGTCGGAACAAGGCCCAGTGTATGGAGGAATACAGCCTGGTCACCCTGAGAATGGGTCCGGACGTGGGCAACCCTGCTGGTGCAAGATGATGCAGACACAGGACCGGGGACAGGATTACACACAGGCACCTCCGCGGCGGCCTGTGCTGCCTCCTGTCCCTGCCCCTGTGCTGCACCACTAGCACCAGCGGAATGCCCACCTCCAGACCCCATCTCAGTCCCTTGCACGGCCTCCTCCTCCAACAAACCCACCACCAACCTGGATGACTCCCTGCCATCTTCCGCCGTGGAACCCTGTGGGGTCTCAGCTGCCCCTTCTGCTGCCGAGGAGTCCAACTTCCCCCTGCGCCTCCTGGACCTCCCCTTGGCAGCTGCGACCTGGGACACAGCACCGGACTCCTCACTCCCCGACGAGATGACAACAGGGGAGGGGAGCCGGGCCTTGCGTCTCCGGCTGGCGGTGGCATCCCTGCCGCTGTGCTCCACAGCACCTTCTCCGCCCTCCACATCAGATGACGCTGCAGGCAGGGAGAGACAGGAGACAGGCATCAGGACACTGTACAATTGACTCACACACATAACAGTTGTACAAGAGTGGCATTGTCATACTCCAGACCTGGCATCACAATCCCCAACACACTTGTCTCCTCAACGCACACACATGAGACATTCAACAGCCATATTGCTACAGCCCGCTACATGCATTCACATACAGCAGCATGAGCAGACAAAGGTGAGCCACACATCACATGATACACACGGACTCAAATACACATGCACACATGCAAAGCACACATCCAAGCATGTGTACCACTCCGCAAACTGTCAGTCATGAGATGAACATCCATGTCACATTTGCAATTCACTCTCCAACATGACAGTGTCACCTGCATCCATGTTGCAACACTGTTGCACCCTTCACAACTACACACACACACACACTGCAGACTAATGCACCTGGAATCAACATCCATGTGTCACACCACAAGCATGCCAACTCACATGCACAGTCAAACACATGTGCCCACACACAAGCATTTGCACTGCAAGCACACACACACACACATGCACCATCCTTGTCTCACACATCACAGGCACACATGTGCTTGTCTCACAGCCCTGCACACACACATTCATACATGGCCACACAAAGACATGTGCAACATGCACACTCCTGGCACACCACCACACACACAGCTTACAATCAGTATGCATGTACACTCACCGCTCGACTCCAGACGGGTCTGCCTCCCAAGGACCTGGACATGGAGCGCTGGGGATATGCGTTCCAGGACCCGAAGTTGATCTTGCGACAAGTGGCCCCGTCGCCCCTTGGCATCCACTGCCTTCACGAGGCGCCGGGCCTTGTTCAGGGTCCTGGACCTGTAGTCCTCCCAGCGCTTCTTGACTTGATGGAATTCTCGGACTGCCACCCCCTCCGCGTTGATGGCAGTCACAATGTCCGTCCAGATCCTGGTCCGTCCTTCCTTGTCGAGGCGCATCCGTCCGTAGAGGGCATCAAACTGCCCCAGGACTCGCTCCACCAGGACACCAACTTCGGTGGCACTGAAGCTGGTGGCCCTCTGCCTCCCTGGCCGGGGGTTGCCACTCGTGCCAGATGTTGTGCTCCCTGACATGGCAACCCCAGAGGCAGGAGTGGGTGGGCAACTGGGTCCTGGGGCTGGGCTGTGGAGTGATGGTACGGCTGTCGGGAGTCTTTGGTTCCAGCAGGGGTGGTCACAGCAACTGCACCCCTGGCTGATGTGCAGGCAGCAAACAGCAGGGCACGTGGGCAGCAGGCAGTCAGGCAGCAGCAGATGGCAGGTGGGAGCGTGCTCGGGGCTCTGGGGGGCAGGATTCCGGCCTTCGGGGCAGGAGCGTGGTCTTCCGTGTGTGAACGCATGGCCAGCTTGATACGGAGTGAATTGGCACGTGAAAATCATGCACGTCTGCGTGGAATCCGAGGAAAGGGCGCGTAAGCACGTCAGCACGCGTACGCGATCTCATTGGTCCAAAGGGCCAGGCGCGTAAGCGCGTCTATAACGCACGGACGTTTCCCAACCCGCGTGAAAAAATAAACCTCCCGCGCAAGCGCGTCAGCACGCGTACGCGATCTCATTGGTCCAAAGGGCCAGGCGCGTAAGCGCGTCTATAACGCACGGACGTTTCCCAACCCGCGTGAAAAAATAAACCTCCCGCGCGAGCACGTCAGCACGCGTACGCGATCTCATTGGTCCAAAGGGCCAGGCGCGTAAGCGCGTCTATAACGCACGGAAGTTTCCCAACCCGCGTGAAAAAATAAACCTCCCGCGCGAGCGCGTCAGCACGCATACGCGATCTCATTGGTCCAAAGGGCCAGGCGCGTAAGCGCGTCCATAACGCACGGCCGTTTCCAAACCCGCGTGAAAAAATAAACCTCCCGCGCGAGCGCGTCAGCACGCGTACGCGATCTCATTGGTCCAAAGGGCCAGGCGCGCAAGCGCGTCTATAACGCACGGCCGTTTCCCAACCCGCGTGAAAGAAATACAAGCCAGTGTCAATGCGTGTGATTGGAGGCTGGCCCTTCAGCACCTACACGCGGAAGTGACGCAGGACCTGTGGGCCTGCATAAAAGGTACATGTAGAACGCCATTTCCTTGTACGTGCTTTTCGTGGAGAGCGAGTTGGTGTATTCTGGACTTCTTGTCAGTTGACACGCGATTTACTTCACGGCGTTCAAAGGTCGTACTCCCTGTTACCTCTGACAGCTTTTTCTCTTTTGCTCTTTTTCCTGGGCCTGTTTCCTCACACAGCGTTCCCTTCTATTGTTGTCCTGTCTCCTCAGACAGCGTACCATTCTTCTTTTGGCGGGGGTGTTGCCAACGCACACACGCGCGTATTTTTGACGCATTTCTCCCTGGCAGACGGTGAGTTGCGCACGCATCTATCATCTGTGCTTGCCCCGTGTGTCAGGTACCTCTTCAGAGGTCAATCTAGGCTGCGTGTGACACGCATACGTTCATTCTTGTGTTACTGGATGCCACAGCGTAGTGCAGGGTTTTTCATCCGCGCACGTGGTCTAGGAGGGGTATCGTGCACGTTCCTTAACTTTTTTGGGGTGCCTGTGCGTTGCGTGACCCGTCATCTTTCCCCAGGGGTGTCATATAGCCTTGCCACTGCACTAGGGTACGAATACCATCTGGTACCCAACCCCTTTGACACCCAATTGCCCAGGACAATTGTGCACACCGACTCCCATACGCACAATAACATCAGTGCCATGGTTGGGAGGCGTGCAAGCCGTAAGGGTGGCAAAGGTGGCCGAGCCACACGTGGTGGCCGTGGAGGATCCACTAGGGGACGTGGTTGTGACTTGCAGGGTGCCCCTGTCCCCCCCAGTCTGGAGGACCAGTCAGGGACACCCATGCCCCCCCCCCCCCAGGTTGAGGGTCATGTGGCTGATACCAACCCTGATCAGCCCTTGTTGGACCAGCCCATTGTGGCACCAGACCTGTCCGAGGGTGACTCCATCGCTGACATCCAGGTCAGCAGGTCCACTGCACGTGCACCGGTGCACATTGGTGTCATCAGGACACGCGCATCTATGCCAGATAGGTCATCTGCTGCCCCCCGTGGGCAGGGTGTGGCTCCATCCACCCCACCTCTCATACACCCTGCCAAGACTGTGTCGGTCCTAGTTCATGCACCTCAGATCAGGCCTGACCCTATCCCTCTACCCCCAATGCCTGCACCTACTCCCATGCTGAGTGTGCAATCCCACACACCCAGTACTGAGTCCACCACGGCTCCTGCCCCTAGTGTCCACAGCGGCGTAGGACACTCTGGATCCCCACCCCCTTCCAAGCGGAAGAGGAAGAGTGCACGTCCGGCACAGGCTGATGCCCCAGGCACGGCTGCACAGTCCGGCCCATCAAGGAAGCCCAGCTTCACAGACGCCGAACTGAATGCACTTGTTCAGTATGTGTCAGACCATGATAGGGAAATGGTCATCGTTGCAGGGTCCAAGACCACACATGCCAGACGCCAGGCACACTGGCAGACCATTGCTGACAAAATAAGTGCCCTTGGAGTAGTGAGGCGCACAGCTAGTGATTGCCAGAAGCGCTGGAATGACCTTAAGCGCAGGGCAAAGGATAAGCTGGCCTCAAGTCATGCCGCAACCTTGGTGACTGGAGGTGGGTCCCCAGCACAGGAAATAGAACTCACACCACACGAGTCCGTAGCTGGATCCTACGTCACCGAGGGACAACTCCAAGGTGTGGGAGATCTCCCTGATTACGAGGCATCATCCGGTGAGTGCACATGCATGCGTGTTATATCCATGTGCATGGTGTGTGTGCGAAGCCTTCATGTTGGGTGCCTGTCAAGGGGGTGTGTGGCAGAGTTGATAGTGTCACCCATGTGCCTCATCCAGTATGTTCAGTGCAACACCATGTGCCCACAGCACTATCCCTACTGCCAACAGTGCACATATGGCCCTACACCATGGAAGTTCCCCTTGAATTGTCATTTTTTCACGACATTGTTGCTCATTCTCCCCTGTCTATTAATCTTATGTCTTACATACCATTCCTACACTTACCCCCAGCCATTCAAGTTCCATCGTCACATGCCTGACATGCAATGATACCACATGCTAATGCGTCCTCTGTATATACATGGCACTCAACATGCTGTCATACTGTGGAATTTGCCTTGACACCCACCTCCTACCTGTGTGCTCTTGTTCCGTCTGGTTCCAAGCCCCATTCCCTCACACTCCATGCTGCTCTTCATGGTCTATCTTCCCTGACTTCTACTGTTCAGACCATGTTGCCCTACTCACGACACCTGCTTGCAAACAGTCAAATGAGGGCACCCTGCCCTCCAATGCAACCCACCCTATTGCTGACAAGTACACCTGAGCCTACTCAAGGTTAACTCTCACTGACATCTGCTCATACATGCCTTTGCCTGTCCCATGGACCCTTCACATGGTCCCAGTCCTCTCTCCTTGCTCCTCTTCCCCCATCAATGGTGTGACCCGTTGGGGTGTACTCTTGGCCTCCTTCCAATCCTCAGAGGCCACAATTGATGTGTAAGGTAATGGGATCATCTCAGTCCAAGGCCCTCAGGCCAACCTTATTCTCCTTGACAAATGCTACCCACATCTCATCAACTTCCTTTCCTCTCCTGCTGTCCCCCCTCCTCTCTCCTCATCTATCCTGCACTGCCTCCCTGCACCCTCCCATTATCCTTCTCCGCCTCCCACTCCAACTCCTACACATGCTGCACCTCTGATCTGTAGCACTCCCCGTAAGTCCTACAAGGCTGTCAACCTCCTCCACATTTACACTCCTTACTCTGCCGCTGCATCAGGCATTCCTCCCATATATGTCACTTACATGAGGCAATGCACCTTGACATCCTTGGTCTCATGGAAACATGTCTGACGGCCAGCTCTGTCTGCATCTTTGACACACTCCTACCTGACGTTCAGTTGATCCTCTCCTTGGCCCGGCACTACTGTGCAGGGGGGTGTGTGCCCTTGCCTTCCCTGAGGGTATTCCTGCCACTGTCACTCCTACGTAGACCTACTCCCCTCTGGAATGGCTTGTGTGACGTCTCTCTCTATCTCACCTCGACATTCACAAACTGTGCGTACTGTGTATCGGAAAACTGGTCAAATGTACTACTTCCTTTCTGAGTGTCCTCACCTCTCCTCCTCACTCATGTCCCCAGACACTGAAATCCTCTTCCTTGGTGATGTACGCATCCACCTGCATGCTTGTTGTCCCCACCACGTGACTTTTCCGTGACCTCAGCAACTCCCTATCACCCTCTAAACTCCCGTCTGTCCCTACTCATTCTGCAGGGCACACTCTTGATGCTCTGATCTCATCTGACCTTCCCCTCTCCATCCCTCTCTGCACTCCTCTCTCCTGGAGTGATCACTTTCTCCTCTCCTCCCACCTCACCCTCACCACCCCACAGGCAAAGCCACCCACACCACTGTCACACACCTTCCTGGTATTCCAACCCATGAAGTGTGTGTCAGTCGAGGCTTATGCTGCCAAAATCCCCCCCCATCCAGCTCCCCCTTAGGCTCACTCCCATCCTGACAGGGCCCACTCCATGCTCCACTCTATGTCAGGTACACTGGATGTCTTTGCCACGGTCATGACAATCCGCCTGAAGCCCCATGCCAATGCTGACTCCTGGCATGACTCGGATCTTGTGAACCCAAAACACAGGTCCCGGGTGGCAGAGAGGAAATGGCCTGCATCATGCTCATCCTCTGGCAAACTGGCCTGCCGCCTGCTCCAAAGGCAATAGCGTCTCACCCTTCTCACCATGATGAGAGCCCCAATCCAAGGCCACATATCTGCGGCATCTGACAACTCTGCAGGACACATTGAAATCTGCAAGGACCTTGCCGAGGCAGATGCAGTGTGTACCACCCCTGTCCCCTCCGAGCCCACAGCACTGCATGACTGTCTCTGTACCCCTATAGGCCACCCCCCCAGCACTTGTCTGCGCCTACCACCATCTGCCCTCGACGTGAAGTCCTACTTACCTTGTACAGCACTTCCAGCCGCCACTTCCCCTTGCACTTCATTGTGCCACCCACCTCTGCACTTGCGTGACATGAATGACACCGGCACCAGTAGGATTGTTGAATGGCATCCCCTTCTGCCCCACCACCCCTCAGTGCTCCGCTGTACCTTCATACATTTCTGTACAGGTGCTTCACGAATGCTATATGAATCCATTACAGGTGATGGGGAGGTTGAATCTCATTGTTTACTGCATTTTGTTAACGTTGACAAGGCACTGTGCATCGTGGCCAATTGGGACTAGCAGATCTATGTCCAACATGTTAACTTCTTGATGTGATGAAGCAATGTCAGGACCAGAGTGGCCAAAATCCAAATTAGTTGCCCTCCTCTCCCTCTTCACTTGGTGGCTATGTCACATGCCATGTGTGTGATGGCATGTGCATTTGACATGGCAATCACCGGCCAATGTGTGATGCCAGTGCTAGGCAGCATGGGGAGCAGGCGTTGCTCTCCATTCTCTGTGTCATCATTGTGTGCCCTGAGCCTCCCCTCCAGACCCAGTGATGGTGAATGCATAGGAGGTTTCCCAGTCATGTGGGACATGTGTCATTGAACTACTGCCTCTGTTGTTCATCAGCCCTTGTTGTATGCCATGGTGCTAATGCCTGTTTCCATTTCTCTCTTTCATGTCTTTGCAGGGGACGAAGCACTTGTTGATGCTGGGGATGTGGTGGTGGAGCCGTCCCAGGAGGGCAACCCGGGCCGACCTTCCACAAGTGAGGGACGTGGTGTGTTTGTGGGTGAAAACCCACAAGTGCTGCAGGTCGTGCTGTCGAGGGGTGTCTCTGGGGGTTCCTCCCCCGAGCAGTATTCAGGTGTAGACTCGGAGGATGACACCTATGTGCAGTCACAGGTGAGTGTTCTTGGGAGAGAATCTCCTCTGTCTGACCCACCTGCAGCCGGGTTATTGCCCTGAATGGGGATGTCAGTGTCGGCAGCTCAGCCTCCGGTGGTTACGGATGCAGGGCCACACCACACAATCTCTGATCCTGTTCCTGGGGCTGCAGATCAGAGAGGGAATGCAGTCCTGCAGCCTGAGGCTTTGCCGGAACAGCAAGGCGCAGTCCGCCTTGCCCCAGGCAGGTGTGGTGCCCGCCAACGTGGTGGCCGTATGCCACCTGGCAATACCGCTTGGGAGCAATCCATCTACGGTATGGCCACCCAACAGGCAGCATCATCCGAGATGATTGCACAGGCCATGGATAGGGTGGCCACTTCCATTGTCCCCCCAGAAAGGCTGATGGAGCGACTGGAGCAGGCTACAGAGTCCATCTGCCACGCACACAGGGAGGACATGTTGGCGTCCAACATGGACAGGCGGGCGGCACTGGCGACTCTGCGGGAATCACTTTCCATGGAGTCCCAGCGCCACAGGGAAGGCCTGAGGGAAGAATTCCATCACCTCAGGTCGACCCTGTTAGAGCTTGAGGCTTCATCCCATAGAAGGACAGAGGAGCAGCTGGAGCGTCTGACACGGACGCTCTCGGCCGAGATGCAGGCAACTCGTGCGGAGATCAGGTCATCCCGGAAGTTACTGCATGGGGACCTCCGCATGATTATGATCCAGAACCAGAACTACCAGACCCGCCTGCTTGCAGCCATGGAGGAGCAAACTCGGGCTTTGCGTGGGCTGCCTCCCATTGTCACACCATCTTCTGAGGCAGCTCCCCCACCTCCTGAGTCAGCTGCAGGGTCTGGCCAGAGCGATAGCGACTCATCTCCCACAACAGAGTAGCCGTGTGGGCCACGAGCCTATGGGGTGTTTTTTTTTCCCATGATCCACACAGGTGGATTGTGGCGTGCATCCTGTCCTCGGACCTCATAGGTGGCCCCCCCCTCCCCGCCGGCCCTTTCATAGCCATTTTTTCTGATCATATTTTTCTTTTTCAAGTGTGTTGCCTTGTGTGGGTACCTGGGCATACACTGTATTGTGGCTGGGCACATGCAGGCTTGTCCTGAGTTTGGTTTCGATGCTTGGGTACCTGACATCCACACCCCTCCTGCTTCCGTTTCCATGGGCTTGCAAAGGGTGTGCCCAAGTGACAGCAAATTACACGGTGACATCGGACTCCCATGAGCTGTTGGGCAGTCCATAGTCAATACTGTGTAGACATTCATAGTGTACATTGTTGTTGCACCTAACTATGCATGATGGTTTGATATGTGCCTCAACTTACATATGTTACTCATGTTTTGCAGGTATATCACACAGTTCTTCACACGGGCATACTCTCTGGAGTCAGACTACATGTCGGTAGATGTGCAGTGACACTTTTGCGTGGCGCCATCAATGTACATCTGGACGGTGAGGACATACCAGCACAATCAGGTATTGAGACTACCATTGATTACATGCATTGTGTCTTGTTTGGGTGGGCTTCAGGGTGGCTTGGTGTGTAATTTGATTGAAATGACTCTTACACAGGTGTGTAGTTGTGCCTCCATCACGGTTAGCTGTTCAAGTGCGGCTATGTTCCATTTGGGGCACTGCAATTTGTGACACCGGTGTCATGTTGTGAGGGTCAGTTTGTTTGCTCTCACATACCATGACATGGTGTCCTCTGTGGCGGGACTGTGAAGGGATTGGGTGACATGGCAATGTTGTCATGTAGCAATTCGCATGTGCCAATGCATATTTGATGAATGGAGTTGTGTCTTTTCGTAGTTATGCATTGCTGGTGTATGTGTAGGTAGGGGTGCACACATAGTGACACTTCCATGTTAACAATCTCAGGCTGTTTCTGACAGTTTATTGTCAAGTAATTTTGTGACATTGTCAGGTAGTGTCATCATTGATCGTCAGATGGTATGTGCCAGAGCAGTGTGCACTAGCCAGCACTGTGATTCCTAGGTGAAGAAGTTGGCCACAAGTTGCGTCCGGGCTGCCTCCCCCGTGCCCTTTCCCCTCCCATGCGCAGCGGGCGTGCATGTGGTTGTGGATGTGGGGGCACCACCATGTCCACGGGCAGGCCCCGGCGTGTTGCAACGTTGTGCAGGACACATGCTGCCACTATGATCCTGCACACTAGTGGGGGAGCATATAACAGCTGCCCGCCAGAACGGTCAAGGGAGCGAAAGCGTGACTTCAGCACTCCGAATGTGCGCTCCACTATGCCCCGTGTTGCAATGTGGGCTGTGTTGTACCTTATCTCGGGTGGCGTGGTGGGGTTCCGGATTGGGGTCATCATGTGGGGGCTGATAGGGTAGGCACTGTCCCCTGCGGAGGTGGTGATGGGTATCATTAGTGGTGTTGTGACATGACCCTGTTTCTGACATGCATGCATGTGCAGTGGCATTCATGCTCACCAAGCAGCCATGTATCTCCATGCCGGCCTGCCTCTAGGTCCCGGCTTAGGGTAGACATTCTGTAGATGAAGCTGTCGTGGGTGGACCCGGGATAGTTGGCATATACTGATGTGATGATTCCCTTGGCATTGCATACAACTTGCACGTTGATGGAATGCCAGTGCTTGCGGTTTCTGTAGATGTGCTCTGTTGCCCTGGGGGGACGTAGAGCCACATGGGTGCAGTCAATTGCACCAAGCACTTTGGGGAATTGAGCCACACCATAGAATTCCTGGATGCACGCCCGCCTTTCTGCAGGAGTCCTGGGGAGATATATGTGCCTGCGGACTGATGGCCGTGCAGTGATGATGTTCAAGACCTGGTGTAGACAGCGTGACTGCGTGGCCTGTGACACACCACCCACTATGGCACTTGTCCGCTGAAAAGATCCAGTGGCCAAGAAGTGCAGTACATTCAGGACCTTCTGCAGGGGGCTGAGTGCTTGGGAGCACAGGGTGGGTGATGTGAGGTCATCCTCCCACTCACTGACCAGGTCCAGTATGATGTGTGCTGGAAACCTGTACCTCCCATACACCTGGTCATCAGGCATCCCGAATAGGCTGGTTCTGGGTGAGAAAATTCTGGCCCTGACTCTCCTCCTCCTCCTCCTTTGGTAACCCACAGCCACTGCTGCTAGGAACGGTATGTTCATCTTTGCACTGAGCTTGTAGGATGTTTTCACGTGTATATTTAGACGTGCCGGGTCACGTACTGCACGTGTATTTTTTTCACGTGGGTTGGGAAACACTCGTGCGTCATAGGCGCGCTTACGCGCCTGGCCCTTTGGACCAATGAAATCGCGTACGCGTGCTGACGCTCTCGCGCGGCACGTGTATTTTTTTCACGTGGGTTGGGAAACACCCGTGCGTCATAGGCGCGCTTACGCGCCTGGCCCTTTGGACCAATGAAATCGCATACGCGTGCTGACGTGCTTACGCGCTGAGGGCCTTTCCTCGGATTCCACGCAGACGTGCATGATTTTCACGTGCCAATTCACTCCGTATCAAGCTGGCCACGCGTTCACACACGGAAGACCACGCTCCTGCCCAGAAGGCCGAGTTACTGCCCCCCCAGTGCCCCGAGCAGCCTCCCACGTGCCATCTGCTGCTGCCTGCCTGCTGCCACCGTGCCCTGCCATTTGGTGCCTGCACATCAGCTATCTGCAGGCGTACAGTTGCTGTGTCCACCCCTGCTGGAACGGAAGACTCCCGACTGGAAGAACACCACTCCACAGCCCAGCCCCAGGACCAAGTTGCCCACCCACTCCTGCCTCTGGGGTTGCCATGTCGGACACTGAAACATCTGGCACCACTGGCAACCCCCAGCCAGAGAGGCAGAGGGGCCCCAGCTTCAGTGTCACCGAGGTTGGGGTCCTGGTGGAGAGAGTCCTGGGGCAGTATGATGCCCTCTTCGGAAGTAGCCGCGCCAACTGTGAAGGATGGACTCGGATCTGGGACGACATCGTGACTGCCATCAACGCAGAGGGGGTGGCAGTCCGCGACAACCGACATGTCAGGAAGCGTTGGGAGGACTGCAGGTCCAGGACCCTCTCAAAGGCCCGGCGCCTCGTGGAGGGGGGCCGGGGCCACATGAGTTCGATCCAAATGAGGGTCCTGGCATGCATACACCCAGCGCTCCACTCCCAGGTCCTTGAGAGGGAGACCCGTCTGGAGTTGAGCGGTAAGTGTGCAGGCATTGCTGTGTGAGACAGTGCATGTTGCAGTGTGCTGGTTGTGTGATGCTATATGTGTGGAATGGGCCTTGTAGGCATGTATGTGTGCAGTGTTGTCATGGCGATGCATGTGCGACCAGTAATTTGTGGATCACATGGTTGTTGTATGTGTTGCTATGCAACCTGAGGAGGCCTATGCAGATTGGACACATGTGAGCATGCAAGTGTATGTTCGTGGACATGGGTGTGGGTGAGGGATGGATGCTGATGCCAGGTACATGTATGGTGTCGAGGTCGGTGTGCTTGACCTGCATGTCTGTGACTTTTGAATGGCATGGATGCATGACACATGTCTGTGACACTGTACAGATTCACTGATGCTGACTAATCATCCTTGTATCCACTGTGTTTGTGATGTACGAGTCCACATGGATGTGACCGAGGTGAAGTGTGTGCGTGTGATTTGCATGACCAATGATGCATGTGCATTCCATGACCTCGTACTTTCGAAGAGTGCAGTGGACATGTATGTTGATGTGCATGCCATGGACCATGGGTGTTGCGTGTGTGTATTGCCTGACCCATGTGTTGTGGAGGGACATGATAGAAGTGTACTTTACCATTGCCAGTCATCTGATATTGCTTCCTGTGTAGGGGACCATTGTACAGTGCCCTGATGCTTGTGTTCTATGTCTCCCTCTATGCAGCGGCTAGTGATGGAGAGGGCGGAGACGGCGCTATGGAGGTAGACGGCGGGGATGCCCCCACGGCTGCGGCGGAAGGGGTGGGTGAGCCCCCACAGGGGCCAGCTACAGCGGAAGAGGGCAAGGAGCCATCCAGGTTGGTGGTTTCTACAGAGGAGGAGGCGGCCGAGACTGAGGCGCACCTGAGGCCTGGTGGGGGCATCCCTGCTGGTGCAAATGGTGCAGTCCAGGGCCAGGGGCAGGAGGCAGCACAGGTCGCCGTGGAGGTGCCTGTGCATGTCGCTGTCCCTGACCCTGTGAGTGCACCACCATGCACCAGCATGGATGCCCCATCCCAGGCCCGTCCGCAGGTGGAGGGGGTGTCTATGTCATCTGACTCCCCTCCACCTGCGGACGAGGGGACCCGTGGGCGCATGGAAAAGGTCCTGATTGGGGTCGCGTTGCGCACGGGGGTCATTCGTGATGACGTGCATGCTTCCTGGGTGGAGCACGCACATCATCACGAAGAGCACCGTGCCGACGTGGCCCAGTTGGGATCTGCCATTGCTGCGGGTTTTCAGCAGGTGATGGCCAATGTGTCGGCCATCTCCTCCTCTGTGGAAAGTATGCGCCGGTCGTTCTCCTTGCCGTCTTCCGGCCCAGTTGACACCAGGGCCCCCTGTGGACCTGCCCCAACCAATGCAGCCGGCTCAGTGGGGATCCCATCCCTGCCACAGTCGGGAGTCGGTGGCCCAGCAGGTGTGGACACCATGGCAACTGGACCCCTGCAGGTGGAGGATGTGCCGGCATCATCAGGCAGGGCACGTGCACAACGGCGTCGGTGGATACCATCAGCCTGGATGCCGTCGTGCTGGCAGAGGCAGTGGCTGCAGAGGCAGCGGCAGCGACGTGGGAGGCGTCATGGCTCGGGGCCATCAACATCGGAGGGGCAGCCATCGGCTGGAGGGCAGGAGGACCCTGGACAGAATGTGTCTTCTGTGTGGCAGCGGTTAGGCCACGCAATAGATGCAGAGCGGCGGCGGGCAGAAGAGGGGCGGCTCGCTATGGTCAGGGCGGTGGACTCCATGCAGAGGGCCCTGAGGCGTGCCGAGTGCCTCGAGGAGATCCGCAGGGGCTTGGAGGTGGACACTGCGTCAGCCCTGCGGGCCCTCGGGGCCATTGAGGATGAATGCCTCGGGGAGATAGAAAGGGAGTTCGATGATGCCCTGGCCCATAACATCTCTCAGTGAGCCGCAGGACTGGCCCGCCGCCTTTGTATATAGTTATGTAGATAGTAGGTTTCCTTTATTTTTATTTATTATTTGGGTTGATTGGACAATGGCCCACGTTTTTTGTATATAGTTAGCATTAGTTAGGTTTTGGGTAGGTTTCATTTTATGGTTTTTAGGGATATTGGACCCGGACAATCATCTTTGTACATAGTTTGTGGATATTTTACATTTTATTATTTGGACCATGGGGCAATGTGTTTGATTTTGATTTCCATTTTGATTGTCTTTGCACCCGTTCTTTTGGATTTCACCTTTCATTTGATTTTTTTTGTTTATTACCTGTTACTTTGTGTATTCATTTTGGTGTTTATTTTATTTTCCTTCTTACATTTTAATACATTGTTATTTTGATTCTATTGTGTGGACTTCTCTCATTGGTTTGTTGACTGTCACAATCTGGGTTTTCACAGTCATGTGTTGCCATTGTGTGAGTCTGACGGACTTGGACTCATGCGCATACTGCTCATTGGTTATGTATCATGTAATGGGTATTTGATTTTTGAATGGATGTGTACCTTGGATGTGTGTATGGACTGGGGTGACATGGGGTGGGATGTGGTTGCCCATGGGATCCTGGGATCTGTATTGTGATTTCCTATTGGCAGGGGAACATCTGTGTGGGCCTGGTGGAGGGTGCCCCATGACTGCTGGGGGGGGGGGCATGAGTGGGACATAAGTGGGGGCCTGCTGGCAGGTGCCCCACAGTGCTGGGGGGTGGGGGTGGTGGGAGGCATGAGTGGGACATGGGTGGGGGCCTGCTGGCAGGTGCCCCACAGTGCTGGGGGGTGGGGGTGGTGGGGAACATGAGTTGGACATGAGTGGGGGCCTGCTGGCAGGTGCCCACAGTGCTGGGGGGTGGGGGTGGTGGGAGGCATGAGTGGGACATGAGTGGGGGCCTGCTGGCAGGTGCCCCACAGTGCTGGGGGGTGGGGGTGGTGGGGAACATGAGTGGGACATGAGTAGGGGCCTGCTGGCAGGTGCCCCACAGTGCTGGGGGGTGGGGGTGGTGGGAGGCATGAGTGGGACATGGGTGGGGGCCTGCTGGCAGGTGCCCCACAGTGCTGGGGGGTGGGGGTGGTGGGGAACATGAGTGGGACATGAGTGGGGGCCTGCTGGCAGGTGCCCCACAGTGCTGGGGGGTGGGGGTGGTGGGAGGCATGAGTGGGACATGAGTGGGGGCCTGCTGGCAGGTGCCCCACAGTGCTGGGGGGTGGGGGTGGTGGGGAACATGAGTTGGACATGAGTGGGGGCCTGCTGGCAGGTGCCCCACAGTGCTGGGGGGTGGGGGTGGTGGGAGGCATGAGTGGGACATGGGTGGGGGCCTGCTGGCAGGTGCCCCACAGTGCTGGGGGGTGGGGGTGGTGGGAGGCATGAGTGGGACATGGGTGGGGGCCTGCTGGCAGGTGCCCCACAGTGCTGGGGGGTGGGGGTGGTGGGGAACATGAGTTGGACATGAGTGGGGGCCTGCTGGCAGGTGCCCCACAGTGCTGGGGGGTGGGGGTGGTGGGAGGCATGAGTGGGACATGAGTGGGGGCCTGCTGGCAGGTGCCCCACAGTGCTGGGGGGTGGGGGTGGTGGGAGGCATGAGTGGGACATGAGTGGGGGCCTGCTGGCAGGTGCCCCACAGTGCTGGGGGGTGGGGGTGGTGGGAGGCATGAGTGGGACATGAGTGGGGGCCTGCTGGCAGGTGCCCCTGACTGCTGGGGGGTGGGGGTGGTGGGAGGCATGAGTGGGACATGAGTGGGGGCCTGCTGGCAGGTGCCCCTGACTGCTGGGGGAGTGGGGGTGGTGGGAGGCATGAGCAGGTGTGCAGGGTAGTCCCCTGTGGTGTGGGTTGCATGCAGGGGACGTGGAGGGTGTGAATGGAACACCTGTGAGGACCCACCCAGCAGAGCCGCGTGTGAAACTTCCCGCGCACCCCTGTACATGACGTACCCTAGTTTTTCGCGTGTAGGATTTCACGCGCACCCCTGGAATTCCCGTAGCCTAGCTTTTCGCGTGTGAGACTTCCCGCGCACCCCTGTAATTGACGTACCCTGGCTTTTCGCGTGTGGAACTTCACACGCACCCCTGAAATCGACGTGGCCAGGGCAATCGCGTGTGGGACTTCCCCGCACCCCGGGATACACGTACCCAGGGCAATCGCGCGAGTGACTTGTCGCGCAACCCATTGTACACACACGCGCGAATTTTTGAACAGTGGGTGTCCGTGTTAATGGCGTACACCTTTGCACCTCATTTGTCCTTTGGGGTCACGGTATGGCCCATTGCTGTATGTGGGTGGTATTTGTTGGCGCAGGTTTTGGCGCACTTTCGTTAAGTGCGTCGGGACGCTACCGCCTGCTTACTTGTGGCGTACGTTTTTGGGCCTGTGCGCTGGTTTGATCGAGCGCTGTTTTGCCCTGTCCGAATCCATGAATACGTGTTGCCGGAGAGCGTGTGGGCGTTCCGCGCACTTGCCTCCTGTACTTCCCCGTGCCGCCCACATTCTTCCCCATTCCGAGTGTTGTGCCCCATTTTATTCCCCATTCCGAGTGTCCCGCCCTGTGTTCCGCCTACTTTAGAGCTGTGCGCTGCGCTCGGAGTGATAGCGTAGTGGCCGTGGCGCACGCCGTTGGTTGACCTGTGCGCCGGCGTGCGCCGCGCACTTTTTCAGCACACGTCCGATGCTTTTCTTGCGCACGGACTTCCATGAATCGACGTGCGCTGGTTTCCCTGCGCTTTTCGCTATTTGTCGGCGCAGCGCACGTATAGGCCCCTCTGCGCCTGCATTTTCGGCGCACATTTATTCCATGAATCGGCCTATAAATATCTAGCAGCATACTTGCCATATGGATGTGCACACAGCCCTGCTTCCACCCAGAGAAAGGAGAAACCACTACATTGAGGTACCTAGATCCATTACAATGCTCACCCATGTCAGCGTAATCTATGGCCTCATTACGAGGTTGGAGGTAACTATGGCGCTATTAGCGCCATGGCTGCCTCCAAAACCTTACCGACTCCGCCCTGGTGAATGGAGCAATTACCGGTCCATTCCAAGGTTCGCGGGACCAGTAATTCCCCATTCACCAGGGCCCTTCCCCATTCCCATTTGAGCCCCCATAGGGCTCAATGGGAATGGGGAAGGTGCTAATAACGGTACCGCAAATTGCAGTACCGTTATTAGCTGTAAAGTCCCTTGGCGGGTCCTGTCCTTAATGCCTGGAAAAATCCCTTACCGCCCACCTCGTAATGAGGCCCTATGTGTAATTCACAGAATGGCGCAATAGGGCGGGGCAAGGTGCCCCATAGCATCTGCAGTGTCATCCCTGTACTGAAACTTTGACATGTGGTACAATCTATGACCATTTCTGTAATGCTTTCCTGGATGTTTGGTATAAACCAGTGCTCCTGTATATCTGCTGCTATGTGCTGCTTCGTACTGTTGGATGGGTAATGTAACTGTTGAAATGCTACTGCCAGCAGCTCCTGGTGCATTACTGTCTTCCCAGAGCTCTCATGTCTTCTTAATAGATCTGTCAGAGATTGCTTACGAACTCTCCGTGACCATAACTCGTTCTCCCTTTCAGGTGCCCTTCCTTGTAGTCCGATAATCTGGGAGATAGGCAATGCTGTGTAAGGTGCTGGATGTTCGCTGATTACCGGTGGGGCAGTCACAATATACTCAGCGGGTCTTTCATTTGGCACATACAATGCCATTTTGGATGTAGCATTGGTGGCTGCGTTCTCCATTGATGTTTCGTCTGTCCCATTAGTGTGGGAGGCACACTTGCTGACCGCCACAACAGATTGCTAGAATAACGCTTCTATCAGTATTTCTAACAGTGCTGCATGCTGCACTGGGGATCCATATTCCCTCCAAAACCCCCTCCTTTTTCAGCGGCATAGACTGACGTGTACCATTGTTGTAACATACACTGAGTCTGAATATGTTGTAACATCGCACCCTTTAGACGCTCTTAATGCTTCAATGAGCGTCATGACTTCCACTGCCTGTGCGGAATAATGCTTTGTCAACGTTTTTATGACCACCGTCTTATACTCTCCTTGCACAAGTCGTACCACTGCTGCCCCTGTCCATCTTTGCTCAACCTCCTGATCAATTTTGTAAGACCCATCAACAAAAAGTACTTCACCGTCTGTCAATGCACAGTACCTTTCTTTGGGAATGTCTTCCACCCCCTCTTATATGGCACAATCATACATTGTTAAAACCTCTGTAGTAAGCATGTCTGCGTAAAATATGACAGGGTTCACTGTTTTGTACCTAACCACATGAATATGGAGTTTAGAAATAATTATCTCATAGGCCGAAGATCTTTGTGTAGTCAGAGTAGATTTTGACCTTTCTAGAATGTCAAACAAAGAATGTTCCACATACAACGTAACTGAACACCCCATTATAATTGTAGAACTTGTCTCTATTGCAACAACAGCAGTTGCTAATGCTTGTTTGCACGCAAACTGCCCTTGCATGACTGTATTCAAAGTGCCGCTATAATAAGACAATTGCCTATGGCCCATAGTGCTCTTTTGAGTCAATACCGCTGCCATGAGCTGGCCATCTGAACGTGAAAACAAGTAAAATTCCTGTGTGTAATCTGGGATGGCCAGTGCGGGTGCCCAACTAATGACTTCTTTTAAATCATCAAATTATTTGATCATGTCTGCCGTCCACTGTAACTTATGATCCTTTGTTTTTTGTGCTTCCTTAAGGGCCTGTAAAAGTGGCGTTGTGTATGCCACATAATCTAAGATCCAGGCCCTGCAGTAGTTACACAGGCCCAGAAACTTCTGCATTTCTTTAACTGAGGTGGGTCTTGGGGTAGCGCGTACTGAAGCTGCCCTGTCTGGTAGTATTCTTTTACCATTCACTGATATGAACTGCGCCAAATAGAGAACCACCTGTTGATAATATTGTAATTTGGCCTTGTCAACCTTGTACCCCTTACAGGCTAGCAATTGTAGGAGTGTAATAGAGTCCCTTCGGCAGTGCTGTTCGCCATCACTACACACTAGCAAGTTGTCCACGTTCTGGACAGTCATGCTAGGCACCTGAATATTTCTTAGATCAGCATGAAACATTCTGGTGAATATGCTCAGGCTCTCACAGTACCCCTGAGGTAACCTAGTATGCTTAAACCGCGTCTGGCCCTGCGTAAATGCCTTGAGGTACCATGACTCAGGATGAAGTGGAATAAAGAAGAATGCATTTTTGAAGTCCACTACAGTAAAATACATGGCTTCTTTGTAGCACGTCATTTATGGGGTGTGAATTCTGAATAATTCTCCAATTGCCCCTTGTTCACTTTTTGACAGGGTATATCGCTGTACTACACTGGGACATAAATGACACAATGATCCCCTGGTCCAGTAGACCCTGTATTTTCTTTCTAATACTCTGGTTCCCTCGATAATGGACATTGTTTTACCGTGGGCAGCACTGCACCTGGCTTTAGTGTTATATGCACATGGGTCACATCTTTCAGTAATCCTACATCATGTCAATTTGTAGTCCACAACTGTGATGGCACATGTTGCAAGTCTTCCTCAAGGGATAGGGATGGAGTTAATACTGCCACCTGGGGGCACTGCATCCTTCATTACTGTATCATTATATCACAGGGGATATAGATACAGATTATTTCCCCATCTTTGTCGTTATTTTCAAATAATTCATAATCCGTCATTTCCTTTAGCTGAACCGTTGGATCTACACAGAGCACTGTGCGCCACTCACATCCATCCCTGTCAATTCCTAACATGACAACCCTTTTGACAGAAACCAACAATTCCTGTAAATTCAACGACAATATTGTTCCCGCCACCACCTCAAGTGACACTGCTGGAGGAAAGATGAAATCAGTGGGCAGTTGCAAACACTGTTTGCAATCTGGGGCACTGCCTCCACAAGCACTGTAATACCATAAATAAACATGTCCGGGTCTACGGGAATCCCACACACCACCACCCCTCATTGTGTGTATTATCAACTGTGGAGCAGACTATACCATGATCTGTAAAGGATATTGTCATGTTTAACTTGCTGAGCAGGTCCCTTCTGTCATGATTCCTGCCCCTCATGTCCCCAGCCCTCCAAGATGTAAGGCTGGAGCCAGGCCACCATCACCTATATGGCCCTCAAGGCCTCTCCATCCCTCCAAAGACCCACTTGGAGTCAGACTTGGCGCTTGTGGCACCAGACTCACTCACTCCCATAGGATAACATTGGGGATTGGACTTGAAGTGCATTGATGGGGACAAGATGGATGCCCCCACATATTTCGGTTCCCAGATCTGCATGTGCGGTCTAGTCTTTTGGGTGTGGTTCAGCCCAGAGGCACCTGGGATACCCAGAGACTATTTACTCATCTCAGCAGCACGCCGCCGTCCCCGGACGCCGGCCATCATCTAAGGAAGGAAAGGAACAAAGTTAGAGAACTGTTCAAAAGACTCATTATACTTACCTGTCAGACTCTTGCCAGTGAAGTAACTAGGCAGCAATGAGCCCGCATCCATCAACGTGCCCCTATGCTGAAGGCAGGATGGAGAGCACACTATCCAAGAAAACAAGGTGAGCTGTGGATCAAAGAGAAGGGTTGGACCCTGGGGAAGAAGGGGTTCAAGCACACAGAGACAATAAAGAGTTAAACCCTTGCAATCCTGTGTTTCAGGCCCAGTCTCCAGTCGAATAGCCTCCAGGGAAGGGTTTGAGGTCGTAAGAGGTCAGAACAGGCTGAGTGACGTCCCCGTGGATACCTGGTGAGCGTTACACCTTCCGAGTAAATTGACAGGGGAACTGTCGGAATATAGCCACTGTGGGCCTGGATACTGTTGACCCCCTCCCCACTGTCTTTGTGCTCTTTCAGCCCACAGTACCACAATAGTGACTTCGATACAGGCACCTGGACAGCAACCATTGCCAATTTCTTCTCCGCCAATTTTGCTTCCTCCCCCTGCCGGCTTTGGACGGTTTCCCTTTCCCACTCCTTGATCCTTTTACAATGATGTACTATTATACACTGTATTTCCGACCTCCCTTTTGCTTCAATACCCACAATCTTATCCAACGTCTTCTGCACTTCCTTTGGCAAGCCCCTCTTTACAATAAAATAGAAACATGGTATGGACTGATCCCACAGCCCTCCCATGTCAGCTCTCCACATCTCTTGCATTTTAAGAATGAATCTAGCTGGGTCCTCATCATCACCCATAGTATACTTCATCAGGGACTATAAATCAGGGGTATCTGGGAAGGCCCTCCGTAGTGTTTCCCATACCTGTGCTCTACTTCCATCGTGCATCGTCCCCCGGGGTTACTCCCAGGTATCCGGCCTTAACCCACATATCCCAAGCCTGGCGCCCAATTATAGCAACCATCAAGATCTTGAGGTCCCCTATTGCCAGGGGCCCCACTGCTGTTTGTTTTTCAAACTCATAAATCCATTTACTCGCCCCTGCTGTGAGCTGTGGTAGATCCTTAATCAAATTGTTTTTATAAATCTGGGGCAAGGGCACATATAATGTCCTCCCTGCCCCCTTATGTATGAGGGGCATCTGCATCTTTGCCATACTTACCACACCCTTTTTCATGACTCCTCTTCACTTTACCAATGCCATCCGGCCTGCCCTGTTCTTCCACCTGCCTCCTGCCCAAAAACGTCCTACTTGGGTGATACTCTAGCCGCCTCCTCATCCCTTGCTTTTTCTTCACTCTGACCCTCAGCAAGCATATCATCTTCTTCTTCCTCCACATTTTCTCCCAACACCGTATTCTCCTCTCCCAGGATTATCCACGCACCTGGGTTTCCTTCATTTTCAACACCTACACATCTTATTCCTTCAGTATCCCTCCTAAGCAGCACTTGCTCTAATGTCTATTCTCCTGACTCTTTTCGCGGTGCCCCTATATCCCTTACTATGCTTGGGGATGCCTGTATCCTATTCATTTCTGTTAGCAACCCTCTCAGCCTATCCTCAAAGTCCCTTGACCAGAAACCCACTGATGCCGATACTTGAGGCAGGTCAGTATATGGAGGCAGAGGAACGGTAGCCTGAGGTATTACTGGCGCTGAAAGGGTCCCTGCCATGATGGGTACATAAGCTGGATTTGTGTACCCATCTGTGGGACAGGCTACCAAAGGATATAAGCCCCCACGTTCCGCTGGCGCTCTAACCTCTCCTTCTCCCCTCCGGCATGTCCCATCTTTCTGTAGCTGTGCATCTCGTTGGTCCTCTGTGTCTTCAAACACGCACCAGAGGTTTAAGATTTTTGTTCCCTTCTGTAGCAGCTTCCCCTTATACTTAGCTACTAAAGATGTGGACACATGTTTCAAAACGCTCTTATTGTGGGAGCCCTGCTCTGGCTACGGGCAGGTAATCCCCCGCCCTCCTATCTCCATGGTCCACTGCTTATATTTCTTCACCCTGTCACAATACAGTGGCGGGGCCTTATACATACACTCTATTGGTGTTCCTCTCCCCATGCTGGTGCTATCTATCCCCAATGGGCCCCGCAAAGCCCTGCTAATGCGCTGCACTTGCTGCTGCTGTTCGTAACAACAAAAGGAAAAATCAACCCCCACCCTTTTCTGTCACCTTTCCTTGCGCAACACCCCACTGTACAGAATCATCAAATACCATACCATACTGCGACGCACACAATTACCGCCCTTTGAAGGGTCCGTTCTTTATTCAATAAAACATAAATATAATGCAATAAAATAACAAGCTAACATGACAACCACTACTTATTGCAGGCCTATGATGAGAACACTAGTTGTATTTCTTTATTCCGCCTTTAAATAATATACTGTCTTGAGGTACCACCTTCCTTCGCCTTCCGAGGAGGGGCTCCCTGCCTTACCTCTGCCTTACCTTATAATGCCTTACCTTATAATGCCTTACCAAAACACTCTCTTCATAGTACATATTTTAACAACAAATAACCCTAACCTCACCCAGGTCGCATCAACAACCTCGCTCTCCATGTACTCACACCTTTCAAACTTCCCCATGCATCTGCCCCGCACTTGTTATTGCTTGCAAGAGTCTACTCACATATGCGTGCTCACCCAAACTCCTGTGCCATGGGGTTCCAACACCGGGCCGCACTCTCCTCAGAGCCACGCCCTGCTTAAAAGAGCAGAGAGTATTTCTCTTAAAATGGCTCCTGCTAAACCACTCGGAACACATCTTTTTACGGGACCGGTTGCTATATGTGGGCACAGGACCTTCTGCAGAAGCGGCCTGGAAGCCTGCGCTAATTCCCGGGGCGCTGGGATCACGTTGAGGTCTTCAATTTAAGGCAGGTCCCTGAAAGCTCACACCAGAGATAATACAACTCGCTAGAGAAGAAAGACCCAAGTCGATCTCGTGAGGATGACACATTTTTAATCTCACATGCAGATGAGAGCAACAGCAGAGAACTCTGCTGATAAGAGCGTTCTGCCAAAAAGTAGTATAAGTAGAATCTTATAAAGCAAAACATCATCATTCATGATGCAATACATAGGGTAAAATCCTGCGCGGCTGCTTGGTGTGCGCCTATCCAGGATTCACCTGCCTCATAAGGGATGCCAGGCCATTGGTTCTAGCCGAGTCTGTCCGTCTTCCGTCACGTGGGTGCTGCAGTGATCATCTTCTTCTTGAAGGTTGAAAGTCAGAAAACGAATTAATTATATCCTGACCATACAACAATTTTATCACTCATAATGTGCATTTGGCAAGCCTCAAAACTGGCATAAAGGAGGTTCGGGGAAAGGTAACCTTCACACACACATTTCACTCACTCCCCCTGTGCCATCTGGCTCCAAGGCCTCCACCCTCATTTTGAACTATAATGCATCCCTCCCAGCACCTCGCAATACAAATCACATGATTGTTACTTCAAAAATGTGCCCTGTCCGTCCACTTTGAACATCTCCAAACTTGTTACTTTGGGTTTGGTTGTCAAAGGGCACCTGGTGCCATGGAATTCAGCGGTCTTCAGTTTTAGTCAGTTATATGGGCAATAACTTGTGTCTTAAACATCTTTGCAATACTGTTAGAACAATGAATAGGCGTTGTCACAGTTGGGGGTGTGGACTGTCCTCATGGGAGCTTGGGAATAACTGGAGATTTCTCTTGTCTCGCGAATTTGGGCCTAGTGCATGCAATTACACATTTGCCACGCAGGCCTTCCCTTCTACCTATGGTTACTAACATCTGTGCAAAATAGCAATGCTGCTTGCGCCTTATGCTGTACTATGTGGATAGACTATATGTGGTTATATTGAAATAGATTCCTGTTAAACTACGAGGTGGTCCTCCCACTGTCCCCCCATACCTGTTGGCCCATTATAGTGCTTCAAATGCATCTTACCTCACTCTAAAGTGCCTAGGTGGGTAGGGCGGGCCTGCCCGCGTCGCAACAAATTCTTAGCACCTACGATGGGGGCTTAGGAAAAGAGCAAGACACAATAATGGAAAGAGCAGTTTACAGTAATAAGAAAAATGCAGGCCAAGTAATGCCAAGTTAGGTGGAGGTGGTTACCTATCAAGTCTGATGGCCTTCTTAAAACATTCTGTCTTGAGTTTCTTTATGAATTTCAGGTAGTTCACTTGTGACCTAAGGTCAAGGAGCAAGAATGCACAAACAGTGGTGCCAGTCGCGTTGAGTGTTCTTCCACCCCCCCCCCGCTTTTTTTCTGAAAAATTAAATTACAATGTGTTTTGAGAAAGTACATCTGAGCAGTTTAGGCAGACAATACTTTTCTATCTTAGCCTTGAGATAGGTTGGTCCAACATACGAATAAGCTCTATGAATGAAGAAGAAAGACTTTTAAAAAAATATGGACAGCAACAGGAAGCCAATGCAGGGAGAGCGTGGCAGGTGATGGTCCCAAGGTTCAGGTACAAGGAGATTTGTTTTGGAGGATATGGAGGGTGTAGATGGGCAACTATGGTGCAGTCTGTTACAGTAGTCCATCCTAGAGATCACCCTGGATGAGGCAACCTGGATACATTGAGAGAGTTTCAAGAAAGTCATTATATTCCTCCACACATGCAAGAGAAATTGTGATTTCCCAGTGGCATCTTGGACTTTAGGATCAAAGGATAAAATGTTATAAAGGGTAGGTCCAAAGTTCTTAGTGGGGGTGATCAAGACTGCTGGACATATCAGGGATTTGGGTGGGCCATGGGAATGGGAGAGAAGTAGGGATTATAGTGCATAAGTGAAGGATCACAGTAATAGTAGCATACAGGCAAAGGCCATTGTGTATCATCCAGTATTGATTCTGAATATTACAGAGATAAAAAGTAGATTGGTATCAGAGCCCCTAAGATTGAAAGCAATCTGCGTACAGTTTTGCAGATGAATGAGAGTAGAGGGCAGCTTGAGGTTTCAAGTATGAGGTCAACAGCCAGGGTGATAGGATGGAGTCTTGAGCGATACTACAGCTGAGAATCGAACAGAAGACAGTAAATAGGGGTCAGCTTGACTTGTAGCTCTCAGTTGGCCAAAACAATATGCTATCCATTTGAGTCGGGTGGCATTGAGTTCAGAGGAAGATTTTAAAAACTTAGAATAGTTGATCGTGTTTAAAAGCTACTGAAAGGCCAAGCAGGATGACGATAGATGGTATGTGATTTTAGGAGTTCAACACTCATGTAGAGCATCACTAATTCCGTTCCCCTGGAAGGTTCAAGTCCTGATTGATGGTCATGTATGAGATTGCAAAGGAATGCAGTAGAACACCATTGAGCAGGCATCTGACTTACTTAACAACTGCTTCAAGTGTCTCCACAGGACTGGTTCAGCCTTCATATACCATCCGGAGAAGGTCAGCTGCATTGTTGACATGTCCAGGATGTGCCATAATATTGCCAGTCGCCGGAATGGGCCCATGCCAGATGAGGATGAGGATGACTGTGAGGGGGCCCTGGCCATGATGGGGAGGCTTGAGGGCCAAGGAAGGAACAGGGTCAGGTGGATGGACTTTTCCTGTTGGTGGAAGTTTACAACTTCTTCTGACACGGGTAAGTGTGTCTCTATGCTCTGCACCATGGCCTTTTCCATGTGCCCAAAAGCAACCAGTGCACTGGTAATGGGGTTCAAAATTTAGCTTTGCTCAACATGGAGGGGTTGTAGGATGCTGATGTTCCTTTGGGATATGTCCAGTTCATAGAGATAGATAGGGTGTGTGTGTGTGTGTGTGTGTGTCTCTCTCTCTCTCTTCAACAATACAACAGAAATACTTTATTTATAGGAACCTTTCTTGAATGAATGCAACATTTCAGAACAAAACATGAATAACACATGAATTACAAAAGGATATATATTCCAAAACAGCCTTTAATTATATATATCCATTATCATTGGAAAATGACAGAGAATAGATAACCTACAATATAAAATTTAAAGTAAGTTTTCATTAATAAAACATTCGCTTGCATTAAAGGTAAATTGCCTGCCGAAAGTCATATTCACAGAAACTCATTAAATATTGATGATTCATTTTCATTCATGCTACAGTTGTTATAATAATCATCCGAAGCTTGTTATTTTGTACATGATACAAAAAAGAAGCTGGTAGACGAGCGACAAAAGAAATGAAAGGCATATCCCACAGTGTCCAAATGCAAATGAGATGCACATTGATTGTGTAGTGTTTAAGGAGTAAGAAGTGCGGCTAATTATTAAAACTGCTTTCAGTTTGGAATTCTGGGAACGAAATATTCGGGTTTGAACTATGTATCTAGCAGATGATGCAACAGTGATGCCACTAGAATGGGAACTTACCATCCCCCCGCCGCCGTAATATCCTGGTATTACCGGGATGTCAGGTGGTGGAGACGGTAAGCCGAGGTTGTCGGTAGGACGCCGGTAGCACAGGTGGCCTTGCAGCAACTTTGTAATGAGCGCCAATGGCTTATAAAACACTCAAGAAAAAAAGAAAACCTATGGAAGACACATATGTTTTTCGTGACTTTGACCAGCCATATATCACCATCATTCTCACTCGGTCACACTCCATTCAGAAAGGTTCTAACTGCATGCTGAATGGTTCAAAGTACAAAAATAAATGTTTTATTATATAAGAAATATTAAAAATCTCAATAGTACCAAAAGACAGTTTCAAGTTCACTCTCGAGGCAATTGTTCACAGAAATGGGTGATGAGGTTAGTAAAAGGGGCTCAGAAAACAGCTTTAATCAGAAATATTACACTTAATAATGAATTCACTTTTCTTATTACACAGACACTGGTCTGGACTTGTCACCTCAATGCCTTTCCTCTGGCCAGCAACAATATCCACACCCTACTAAAATATTTTCTTCTGGCCAAGTGACAGTGACAGACACATGACAATCTAAACTAACTTTCAAAAGTAATTTGTTCCGTCTCAGACCTGCATATCCTGTCTTTAATGCACTGTGTATTGAACAAACAAAACCTTGTGGACAGACGTGTGTTTCAGCCTCTTGTGGGGGGAGTGGGCTTCAATCTTCACCACCCCTCAATTTAAGTAGGCATTCATCAGAACGGACATCAATTGACTCCCCATGACGAAACTGAAAGGTATACATGGCAGGGGTGGACCGTTACCTTCTCAAGTATCTATCCTTGGGACTCTTAGTAGCTTTCCCTGTTCCATGCAGCAGATGCTGTTCTATCTGTTTTTAAGGTACACAGATTCCCTACTTAATTGGTGTGTCTTATCTAAAAACGGAGACTTTCCGGTCGCGAACACAGATCTGAGGCTTCTTCGTAAACCAAAATATCACACAGCTGCTAACTTGTTGAAGCTTTTTCTAGTGTGCAGGCCTTTGAAGTTTCGCATAACATGTAGTTTTGGTTCCTAGTAATTGCATCAAATGAAAAAGCATCGAATGCAAAACCATTGAAAAAAAATACATTGAAAAAATACATTTTTTTAAAACAGAATTTAATGGGGGTTCCCCCCAACCCCTGTTTTTTTACCTCTTAAAGCCCATTATAGTAAAACGCTTTACTTTAGTGCAGATTATTTCACTTTGGACACAAGCAGTGCTAAACCACTGGGTTACAGGTGACAGAGAAACCGCAAGAAAACCCTGTGGACTTTGCTCCTAACACTGAGCATCTGCCAGTCTATCCCTTTCTTTCTTTCCTTCCATCTCATCCTTCATTTTAATCTTAAAGAAAGAAGGAGAGAAAGAGGGAAAAACAGAAGGAAAGTAGAAAAGGAAAAGAGAGAAGAGGAGAGCAGAGCAGAATAGAGGAAAGGAAAGGAAAGGAAAGGAAAGGAGGAAAGGAAAGGAAAGGAAAGGAAAGGAAAGGAAAGGAAAAGAAAAGAAAGGAAAGGAAGCATTGTGGGGACAAAACGATATGGAAAGCAAAGGAGTAAATATGAATAATTATGACAAAATCGAAGAGGAATGATAAAGTAAATGAAGGAAAGAGACGACCACTGGCTGGGGACACGGGTTTATGACGATGGTTCCCGCACTGTGTACACCTAAAAAACTGACCACTCTGTGGACAGTGACAACGTATTCCCACTGCGTTATGCTAACCATACTTTAATTAAGGACACAATAAATGTACTTGTAATGCTCGATAAAGACTGCCTACAATTTTGCACCGGAAACTTCTTTGTTTGATCCGGAATGGTGCAAATACATAGAAAAGGTTTCTGCCAAATACCACCAATTGCTGTGCCACAGGACAGTGCCTTGTTGCCCTGAGTTTGGCTACCAAGTCCGTCAAGAAACGAAGCGCCCTTTGGTAACATGGGAGCGAGCCGTCTTGCTGATGCTAAGCATTTTCCATTGGCAGAGTTTTGAAAGCGGAAACTGTACTGTACATATGAATGTTCTCGTTTTTGAACATCTGCATATCTGAAATGTCAAAGATTGATTGCTTCTTTAGTTTTCGCAGTAATTAGGTTTCCTTCACATTTCTGTGTTTTTTTTAAACAGGCATCAGGTCCCAAACACGAACGGAAGCATCATTAGATGCAGCCTTTTCTTAAAATGAGACCTCTGGGCAGATGGCTTTGACAATGCAGCATGTCTGTTCACAATTTCGCCACATTCATAGCAAATGCTGATAATGTGTGCTTGTGTGAAGAAAATATAGCTTCAGAGTGCCTGTGAACCCTGCTCACACATTTAAAATGTTCCAGAGATCGAGTTTGATTAAAATAACCCAGCGAGAATGAATTAAAAACAGGAAGGGCTTGACATGCTTCATAGGTTTTTGGTACTCTTCAAAGAAAGTACAAAGTAACGTTATTAAGCATACTGTGACCATATGGCTTGCTTGCATACAAATGAGATTTGGAGGAAGTAATACTAGGCTAGTTGGGCTCTGAAACTGCCTGTCTCTGCAAGGGCCAAAGAAACCACTAGAAGAGCTAGGAGATTGCCTATGCCACAAATCACTGGGGTCATCAGAGGGAATCAGGAAGACTTTAGCAGCTCTTCCCATCCAAGCATTGCCAGGGGAGACAACTTTTGAATTTCGCTGGGTTGGCAGTGGCAAGCATTTAGGAAAGTTCCATTGAACGTATTGCTTTTCCTGGGGGGTGCCTGGGCCCCAGAGGTCCTGCATACATGGTGTCTCTGAGCATTGTTGCTGATGTGTGGCTCTCAGCCACTGTTAGGGAGAATTCTCATAAATGTGCTAATGTCCCTTACCTTTTGAGGCCCCCAGCTACTTTGCTGGATTTTTAGGACTTTAATTTTTACCTGGAAAGAGTGTGAGCCTTTTTTCCCATTCTATCATGTATTTTGATGTGTGTTTTACTTTTGTGTTCTTTGGATATAGAGTTTTAGACAACTCCATAGGCATCACATTCTCTTGTGTGTTACACATCACCCTCAGTGCAGTGGCACAGGGATGTCTTTCAGACTTCTCAAGGTTTAAAATACCTTCTCTGGGACTGACTACTTTCTCGCAGTAAATGTAAAGTTAAATTGACTTTGCTAGTGACCCAGCACACACTGCCTTACAGCAGAGTGCTGGAGGGAATACCTAGATGAGCCTCCTCTGTAAAAACAAGTTCCAATTGACTTTTTTCACCATTTCTTTTTGGAATGGTCCTTCTGGTGTTGGTATCTGCGCGCCAAACCAGGTTTGGTCCCTTTGTTCTTTTGCCTTTGGCGGGCTTCAGTACTGAAGACCGCCTCTGGAGCCTGAGTGTCTGGGGTGGACAGGAAGTGAGGGAGGTGCCCGAAACTCCCTGTGCTTAGTCTCCTAGGAGACCTGAATGCACTTTGGCATGATTGGCTGGCTGACTGTCTGGCAAGGACAGCCACCCTGCTGGGTGAGTGGCAGCTAGGCTGGAATGAATGGGAGAAAACTGTTTAAAAGGCAGGTCTCTGGGATTTGGAAGGCAGAGTCGACGACTGGAACGAAAGAACGAAGACGATCTGAAGGAAGACGACTGCTGCAACTCCTGGACTGTTGGTTTGCCCAGTGAAGCCCTGCTGCAGGTCCGAATAGCCTGACACCCCCTCCACAGAAAAACCACTTCAAGGACGACTTCTTCCCTTGAGCTGGTGGAACAACCAACTCGCAAGCCACCTGGAAACCATCTCCATACTGGTGGAATTTTCTTCAGAGTTCTGTTGAAAACCGGAGAGCCAGTGGGAAGGATACCAGCTTGTGGACTTTAAGGCACTC
This sequence comes from Ambystoma mexicanum, assembly GCF_040938575.1. Lineage (NCBI taxonomy): Eukaryota > Metazoa > Chordata > Amphibia > Caudata > Ambystomatidae > Ambystoma > Ambystoma mexicanum. Next base: position 891,811,639 of record NC_090941.1, read on the forward strand.
ACACCTTAAACCGACTTTTTGCCAAGCTTGTGGATCCATCCCTGTGCAGTGCAGGAACCTCCCAACGTCCTCCCTCTTGTCCCCATGACTAAGGCCAAGGAACAGTGAGATCTGCAGGAACTGCCAGGAACAATTGCCTCAGCTACAGCTTTTCTTCATTAACAAGGATCTGTGCAAACACAGTTGATAAATCCTCTCTGCCGCGGTGAAAGTTCAGGAAACTTTCCCAACTTTGGAGTCTTGTTCGCTCCCAATCCGACATATAACTCTTTTTCGTGCAAACTACTTCTAAGAACATTGGCAAAGACTTAACCATTTACTACCAGAACTGTGCTACACTGATCCATTGTCTCTTTAATTCTTATAACTTCTGTCTTTTACTCCCATATAAAGTTACTGGAGTACAATTTTGCTCTCACTTCTGGGGAGCCTAACTCGTTCAGAAACGTATTGGTTTGGTACTGGAGTGTATTATAGTGTGTTATTGAGCTGCTTATTGCTAGTGGAATGTTTTCTAAATGACTGTGTAAATAGATGAATATTGTTTTACCAAGAAACCTTGAGTAAGTGTTTGTTTGTACCACTGTGATTGCAAGTCCTTTGTGTAACACCTTGTATTGCTGCTCATATCCCTCTTGAGATAGGCCTGGCTGCTCCCACAAAACTGTGCAGTACAGACTTATACCAAAGGTGACATTGTGTTTACACCTGTAGTCTTAATTGTGTGTAGTGTTCCCAAAGGGTACTGCGGGGATCCACCAGGGGGCGCAGAGATGGACTGACGCATCTCCGCTCGTCTCCTCGACAGGGCACAGATCGCGGGACCTGAGCCCCCCCTGACGCCCCAGGAGTGAGAAACCGACACCACCCAAGCCTGTAGGAAGGTGTCGGGCACCCCCAGCCCAAATTTGAGCTTTGTAGGTGGAACCAGTCCGAACTTCTGAGCACTTACTGCCCTGCGGGACGGAGGCCCCTCCTCCCCGCGGTGCTGCGGCTCCGCGGAAATCTACGACGAGCCCGGGCCTGAGCGCGCCCCTTGCCAGTGGATTCCTCCCCCCGGCCGGGTCTTTCTGGTGAAGGTGACCCGCGGCCCACTCCTTGGAGAAGAGGACAGGCGCATAGCACGACGGGCGGCCAAGACAGGGCCCGCACCGAGAGGAGCAGGGATTCACCCGCAGGAGCAGGCGGACCCCGGTGAGCCCCTTCGGGGCACAAGAGGTGAGCCCCCCACACCCCCGAACGTAACAACGGAAAGGATCAACGCGGGTGGAAACGGGCGGACCTCCGCTAAACCCTTGGCCCGGAGAGCACGAGACACGGGAGGCTATCACCTACGTAATAAGGCCTGGCCTGAATAGTTCCCCCACCATTCACAGAGGGAAGCTCTTTGGCCCCCAGTCCCTCGCGGAACGGAGTCGCCGCTTTAACCTCCGAGGCTGCCTCTAGCACCGCGATTCGCATCCCGGGCCTACTGGGGCTAAGGCCTATGAACTGGAGGGAATCCTTGCAGAAGTTTCATCGCACGCCCCCCGTAATGGCGGCCCAAGTGCAACAGGAACCGATGGACGCAAACTCAGTCACCAGAGGTATGGCGGCCCTATTGGAAGAAATTAAGGGCTTCAGAGCGGACATTACATTACGATTAGACACCCTAGACAAAAAGGTGGATAACTTGGACGATAGGGTCCAGGCACTGGAATCCAACACAGCCTCAGCCGACGTCGTTGAAACCCAATTTGACATGCGCTTGTCGGAGCTCGAGAGAAGGGAAGAAAAATGCGCCCTAAAAATGGACGATTTGGAGAATAGAGAACGTCGTTGCAACCTACGTTTCCTGGGCTTCCCAGAACGCGACAGCGAAACGCAGGCAGACATTATCAAGGCCGTTAATGTGGTAATAGGAATCTTATTTGAAGGGGCTAACACCAGCGAACCCACCATCGACAGAGCCCACAGAGCAGGGGCACCATCCAGAGGCCCCAGATCGGTGTTAGTCTGCTTTCACTACTTCTCGGAAAAAGACAGGATCATCGAATTAGCTCGCAAGAAGGGGCCGGTGGAGTGGGAAGGAGCCCGGATCTCGATATATCAGGATTTGTCGGCCTTTACCCTCGCGAGACGCCGACTCTGTGCTCCCCTGACGAAGATGCTCCAGTCCAGGGGAGTCAGGTATAGGTGGGGGTATCCTTTTTCACTCTCCTTTGAATTCGAGGGCTACAAGTACGCATTGATCACGGAAGACGATATCCAGAGAGTGTCGGGCGAACTATTAGACAATCCAAGTATGGAAACGGAGGACCAGAACTGTGTGCGACCCCCGACAGGTCCGAAAGGGAACAAAGCACCGAAGGAAAGGCGCAGAGTCCGAGGCCAAAGAAAGTACAGGAGAGTGGCCCCAACGTCTCCAGCTCCCTTGAACGGTGGAAACAAGCCGCTGGTGCCTCACGAAGCAAGTGACACTTGACTAGGTGAACAGAAGGGGATGTAGTAGTCTGTGAATTGTATTGTAACCGGGGATAGGGGGGGGCTCGAATCATAAGTTAAAAGAAGTAAATGAGCCCGGAGGGGGGAGACACCGGTGGCCTGGTTTGGATTGTCCTGACAATGTCACGAATCAACCAGGCGATCAGGGGGGAGGCGGGAGGGGGGTGGGATGAGGGGGGGTTGGGGTGTTGGGGTTACTGCTGTTGCGCGCTAAGTTTTTGGGTTACTCGTGCGCCCCGGGGGCTCCTCCGAGCCTGTTGTGGGCGGCAAAGACATTGTGGGAACTGCGACGCTTGCGATTCAGGGAAGGGAGTTATGAGCCTTGACATCTTTTTTCATGGATGATCCACTCCTATCCTTAACAGTGGGGTCACTAAATGTCCGTGGGCTCAACTCGCCTACAAAGAGGTCGTTGATCCTAAGGGAGTTTGCGAAGTTACGTCTTCATTTCCTTTTTGTACAAGAGACTCATTGGGTTCGAGGTAAAGAGCCTAAGCTCAAGGCCAAAACCATAGAGCATTTGTTCACGGCCTCTTCACAAACGAAGAAGCGGGGAGTTGCCCTGTTGGTAGCCCCTGGGGCCCACTTTAGGTTTAAAGCCTCGAAAGCAGACCCAGAGGGTCGGTATCTCATGGTGAAAGGGGAGGTGCGGGGCCGCTTGTTCACCCTGGTCTGCATATACGCCCCGAATGAAGCACAAGACACCTTCTGGGAGGGTATGAGAGGAACAATATTGGCATTCTCCGAGGGCACCCTATTGGTGGGGGGGGACTTTAATATGGTGCTTTGCCCCGAGCGGGACAGGAAGTCTGCAAACCCCTGCCCCAACATCGTCACCATAGGAAGTTGGCGAAGGCCTTTCAGGAAGTGAATGGGGTGCTGGGGTTGTGCGATACACATGTCACTGTACAGGGCCGGAACCCCGACTACACTTTCTACTCCAAGCCTCACGATGCTTTTTCACGCATAGATTACATCCTGGTGGACTCATCGTTGCAGGGAGAGGTCACAAGCTCAGGGGTAGAGACTGTCCCTTGGACAGACCACGATATGGTGACGATAAAGATTGGCCTCCCCCCGCCCCGGTAGCTGAAACCCGATGGAAGTGCAATGACCTCCTCTTACAAGATAGGGAGATACGCCAAACCATCCTGGTAGCCATAGAAGATTACTTCGCCCTGAACGACAATGGAGAGGTAGGCACCATGGGAGTATGGGAGGCATTTAAAGCAACCATTAGAGGCACACTCATAAGTATTGGGTCCAGAAGGAAGAGGGTGAGGGAGCACGAGGAGAAACAGCTGAAAGGCAAGATAGCGGCCATCCAACCAGGGGGAAAACTGAAAACGCAGATGTTCCCTGGGCAATGGGAGGAATTGCAGGGGTTGCGAGCTAAGCTAGCCGACCTTCAAGTGGGACAAACGGAAAGGAAGCTTTCTTTTTTGAAACAAAAATATATGGAAAAGGGGGAAAAGGCGGACAAGATATTGGCCTGGAGACTTCGGGAACTCAGGAATAGTAGGAGGGTCAATTCGGTTCGCACCACGGAAGGGAACCTTACCGCGAGGGACGCCAAGATCGCAGAGCAATTTAGGTTATACTATGAAAAATTGTACAGTTCAGAATATACTGGGAATGGGAAAGACATCGACCAATTCCTGGACTCTCTCCCCATACCGGGCCTTCTCCCTGAGAAAGCCGAGGCACTAGAACACCTCATCTCCCCAGAGGAGATAATCGACACTATATCCTCTTTAAAGAGCGGCACCGCCCCGGGAGATGATGGCTTCACAGTCAAGTTTTATAAGACCTATAGATCAGCACTCGCTCCATTCATGGCCAAGTTGTTCAATGCCGCGCTAGACCAAGGCACCCTCCCCTCCACAATGATGTCAGCTATGATTGTAGTTCTGCCTAAGGAGGGTAAGGATCCCGCGCAATGTCAATCTTACCGCCCCATATCTCTTCTTAACACGGATGTTAAGATACTGGCCAAGCTCCTAGCGAATAGGCTGGCAAAACTCCTCCCCACCCTAGTGCACGGAGACCAGGTGGGCTTCATCCCGGGGCGCCAGGGGTCCGATAACATAAGGAAAACCCTCGACATCATGCACGAGACATCCAGGCAGGGAGTGGAACGGTACCTCCTTTCACTCGACTCAGAAAAGGCATTCGACCGGGTCGAGTGGCCCTACATGGGCAAGGTCCTCCGGAAGATGGGCTTGGGGGACAATTTTTGTGGGTGGGTAGCAGCACTCTACAACAGACCCACAGCGAGAGTGTTAGTTAACGGAGGCACCTCGGAGCCCTTTTCCCTCACCAGGGGCACCCGGCAGGGATGCCCCTTGTCACCCTTATTGTATGCCCTGGCAATGGAACCTCTAGCTATAGCGGTCAGGAACGACCCAGAAATCACGGGTATACGATGTGGGGAGTGCGACTTCAAACTCTCTCTATTTGCAGACGACATCCTGGGCTACCTAACCAATATCCAGATATCCCTACCCCGATTGTTCGACCTTATACACACCTTTGGCTCTTTCTCCGGGTTGAGGATAAACACTTCCAAATCAAGCATCATGCCCATCGGCCAGAGCGACCTGGATGTCGGAAGCAACTCCGATATTCTAGGGGTCAGAATCGAAAGAGAATCCACGAGGTATCTGGGCACTACCATCCCCAGAAACCTATCACAGCTATTCCAGTGCAACTTCCCAGGGATCCTTACCCGTATCAGCAGCGACCTTACTAGATGGGCTCCCCTCACGCTTTCCTGGCTGGGTCGCATGGTCACAATCAAGATGAATGTCCTGCCCCGCCTCCTCTACCTCTTCGCAGCACTTCCTGTGGTGATACCCGAAACTTTCTTTGAAACACTGCAGTCCCGTGTCCTTCATTTTATTTGGAATGGTAAGAGACCTAGAATCAAATCCTCCACCTTAACCCTCCCAAAGACACATGGTGGTTTTGGCCTCCCCGACTTCCGACTCTATTATAAGGCAGCCCAGCTCAGGGTGATGTTGGAACACATGCGAGATGACATGGGCACATACTGGACGTACATAGAAGACATCCATGCCCACCCGAAAAAGGTTAGAGATTATTTTTGGGCCTCTCCTAAGGTTCTCCCACTCCAGCTAAAAATGCACCCCACCTTGGCAGCCCTGTGGGCGCTATGGAAACCTAGCAGGGCCAACAAGCCCCTAACCACCTGGCCTTCCCCGCTATCCTCACTCTGGGGGCCCCCTATCGACCTAGACACAAGAGGCTTCCGCGACACACAGGCCTGGTCCGACTTGGGCTTGGAAAGAGTCTCCCAGCTGACACGAGAGGAGGGCTTCATAGAATATGGCAGCTTGCTTGAGGCCCTGGTAGATAAGCCCCCCACGATTTTTGAATACTTACGATTGAAGGGGATTTTGTCCCAACCCCGGTGGTCCGAACAGCTGAGCCGCCCCCTCACCCCATTTGAATCCATCCTGGCCAAGAGTACATCACGTAAGGGTGCGCTGTCCAAATTTTATATGGTCTTGATAACGTCCGACCTAGAGGGCAGACAACCCTTTAAACGCATATGGGAGGAGAGACTGGGGATGCCCTTGGATGACCATACCTGGAGGGCCGTTTTTAAAGGTATTTTCGCGGGCTCTCTATACACGGCTGCCACGGAACACAGCTTCAAAATTCTTCATTCCTGGCATCGCCCTCCATCCCTGCTGTCCAAAATGTTCCGAGACGTATCTCCTTTCTGCCCCAGGGGTTGCCACCAAAGGGGAACCTGGTTTCACATGTGGTGGGGATGTCCTATTATACAGGTTTACTGGTCGGAACTACTTAGCTGGATCAAAGATATTGAGGGGTTCGGTCCATCCTTGCACCCACTAGAAGTCTTGCTGGGTATCCCCTTGCCGGAGACGGAAACAAATCTTTACCCCAAAGTCATTGGTACCATGCTGCGAGCTGGAAGGCTGGCGCTTGCCCAAAAATGGAAGAGCGGCCAGGCCCCCTCCAAGGAAGAATGGCTTCATAAGCTTAGGATGATATTCTCGTACGAAAAACTTACAGCAATAGCGAATGATACCATGACAGATTTTGTACAAGAATGGATGGCAGTCCTTCTGCACGATGATTGTGTCTCCATGCGCTTATAGAAGGGGCATTGTACAGGCTCATAACAGAGTGCGCCTGATCCGTTGACTCTTAGTAACACTCATCCCACCGCACTCTGCTGAGTTAACCATTGCGGCTAACACCGCCTGTTTTTCACTTCCAAGCTGTATACATGTTTGAGGGTTGAATGGTTGAGTTGCACGAACTGGACCCAGTCTGTGCCCACCAACAACTGGAGAACCTGGGAGGAGTGTTGTGTCTCCGCTCTACTGTTGGTCACGCAGACCTGTGTAATTGTATATAATAGGCGGGCCCTCACTCGCCCCTCTTAGACCTGGCCTAGCTTCCGCTCACCTACCTTTCATATGAACCCCACTGTTCCCAGTGCTACTCTTAACAACTGAATGGCTCGCATTTGTACTTCCCGAAATTTCATATACTTGTAACACCACTAAACTTTGCTTGTTAATTGTTTGGGGGGTGGGGTGGGAGGGGGGGATTCGGGAAAAGAAGTTAAGAAAAATGTAATTGAAAATGTTACCGACAATGTGTTTTTTTTTTTTTTCTGATGTTATTTGCTGATCGGGTCGGATGTTCGGCCCGACCTTATTTCTGCCTATTGTCAATAAAAACTAAATTTGAAAAAACAAAGGGTACTGCATGTAATTCTGCCTCACAGCCACTCCCCACCTTAGCACTAGGGTGCCTGTATTGGTGAGCGCATGGCATGGAGAGTATTCTGGGGTGTACGGCCTTGCCCTCCTTCATTTCCAGGAGCATGCACAATTTCGAATTCTCTGACTATGGTATGTTCTGCAAGGAGGACTGAGGATGTCTATTAACAGATACGCCTTTTGCCCCACTACTTCCCTTGTTCAAATCGCCACTTCTCAGTCCTACAGTCTCGGGAGGATATCTCAGGGGCAACGTGCTTTTCTTGGAAGCAAGACGATGCAGAGCAACACTGGTTCGATGCCCGGGTCTGCGCGGAACAACACAGGTTTCATCCCTGGGTCTGCGCTTGGAAACCTCTGGGTATTAAGCTCGTTATAAATAACCCATTACATTTACAATTTACAGGAAGAAGGAGGAGACAGTCTGGCTGCAGATTCCAGCGTGCTGGATGGGTTCGGAAGTTGTGGATATGCACAGCCCGGCTTATGTTTCATCAGCATGAACATGCCCCTCAGAAACCTAAGAATTGTTGTGTAGAAGCGCATGAGACATGTGCCACCATACTGGTGTGGCACGGCAGCAAACAATCATGTACACCTGTTCTTTGTGAGAACACATCCACCAGTCTGGCCCTGTTGCATTCTGAATTGAATATGTGGTCCACAGTCATGTGATTTTCTATATGATATCATCAAACAATTTTATTCAAATTGATCATTGCAATTCATAAAAGTACATATTATATCTTAACAATTGGTTAAAAGAAAACAGAGTAGAGAATCAGGTTAAAAACAAATTAAATGTATATCTAGTCACTAAATCAAGACATTCGTTGAAGTTGGACAGCTTTTCTCCAACAATTCTTCAATAATATAAAGTCCCATATTTTGTATGCATAAAAACAGGTAGCTGAAAGCCAGAGCACACTGTCTTACATTAATAAATCAAAAAAACAGTATTAGTTATCGTGTGCGCAAGGTTGCCTATTACGGGCTTAGCAATATGAAGTAGAGGCATGCAACTATTTTATCAGGGCAATAGGGGCAACAAGCATTAGGTAGTTTTGCAGTGATCTTCCAAGAGCTCAACTAAGTATTTAAAGACAATTATTCAAAATGGAATCTAGGACCAGCCCAGCAATCATGCAAATACAAGGATGTGTGTAAGTATGGCTGTAGCCACATCAGAGACAAAGTCTGCAATTCCAATATCTTTTCATCCCTTAGTACCCCTTCTAATTGAGCCAAAGGTCAACATTAGTTTTATTAGCACTTTGTTCTTGTTCAAACTGGAGACCACGGGTTGTGCAAGCTCAAAAGAGGCTTTGAAGAACATAATAGCACCAAGATATCTTATTACATCCTGATCTAACAGTAATGTGGTCTGATATGTTGTTAGTTAAAACTGCCTTGTTATTTGAACATGCTGATAGCCATAACTTAAGGGGGCACTCTCTCACACCTAGAATATGGGGTTAATTCCCAGTTCAACATGAAGTTTGTGACCATGGGAGCAGACCGGTAGGCTTAACAGCTTACAGAAACATTGTTTTTTAGATGTCTGGAGCTTACTTGGTTCCTCAAAGGTGTCAAGTTAAAAAAGAATGTTAAAATGAAATTAGATGCATACAATACATTTCATGGGTTCATTCTAAGTTAAAATACCCACAGTATCAAGCTTACCGAATATGTTGCAAGTATTAACACATAAAACGAAAACCCAACAACCTCATATATATTATCAAATTCTAAAATCAATACTAAATAATTCATAGTAGTCTAAAGTGGAAGTGTTTTTGCAATGCTACAAGACACATTCCCTAAGACATATCAATCTACTTGCAAAATCATGTTGACTCCTTAGCCTGCCTCCTTTTTCAGGCATGCAGAAGATAGAGGAGCAATGAAGAGCCAAACTATCAGTGGGGAGGCTACATAGCGACATTGCCTCGCCAGGTGATCTCACTTGCCTCTCTCTAAAAAGCTGTCTCAGGTATCTTATCTTCTCCTTAGGTCTAAATATTGAGGACAGATTAGTACAAAGTGCGTACTGCCAAGCCGGGCAGAACGGGCACTCAGCTCTGATATTACTACTCCATTAATTACATAGACCTGCAAGCGGCAGGATACCCAATCGCAACTTAACGCAAAGTGATCTCATGTATTTGGGGTGTATGAAATCTAGATAAGCCTTGTAGCCAAACATTTGCTTACTTAAGATATTCGCCTCAGCTTTAATTCTGTAAGCATTCTTTAGAGTCATGTTCCGTTTGCTGTCCATACTGTCAGGGCTAAGCCAATGCTCCCTCAACCTTTGACATTCAAAAGAGGAAGCTCTCCTGTCCCCTCCCAGGCCCTCTGCACTGCACTGGCCTCTCACTTCATCTCAAAAACTCAGGACATCCTGTCCTCACTCTCCTCCTATCACCTCCCTCCCTCTCTTCCCGGCTCTTCATCTGGCCCTTCTGCAGCCACCCGTCCTCCCTCCTTCTCTGCCTTTCCACTTTTTTCTGCTGACGAGGTTTCCAGACAAGTCCGATCTATGAAAGTCTCGTCTAAACAGGTTCACCCCTGTTCCTCCAAAACTATCAAGGACCACATCGACTACCTGGCTCCTGCCCTGGCTGACTTTTGCAACCACTCCTTTGCCTCTGGAGTCTTCCCATCCCCCCTCAAGCACTCCCTTGTGCACCCTCTTCTTAAGAAACCCTCTTCCGACCCCTCCTGCCCGGCTAACTATCGCCCAATCTCCATCACTCCCTTCCTGGGCAAGCTCCTGGAGAAACTTGCCATCTCCCAGCTTAACCTCCATGCTGAAACTGTTGGTAGTCTCCATGACCATCAATCTGGCTTCAGAGCGGCCAGAAGCACGGAAACTGCTGTCCTGAACATCCGTGAGGACCTGCTCTTGAACCTCGACTCCAACACTCCGTGTGTTCTCATTCTGCTCGATCTCTCTTCTGCCTTTGACACTGTCAACCATGCCATCCTGCTCAACCGTCTCCGTGATAACCTGGGTATCACTGGTCAGGCTCTGGCGTGGCTGACCTCTTTCCTTTCCAATCGACCCTCCCAGGTCCAACTTGGGTCCTTCCTCTCTGACATCTTTTTCTCCACCTGTGGTGTTCCCCAGGGATCTAATCTCTCTCCCTGGCTGTTCAACCAGTATCTGGCACTCCTTGCCCACCGCATCGCCGCTCTCTGCCCCTACTTTCAGTGCTATGCGGACGACACCCAGCTCATTTTCAGGCTACCCTCGGCCTCCTCCTCTCCTTCCCTCATCTCTGACTGTCTGTCTGCCATCCAGGAATGGTGTGCCGCCAATGACCTCTGCCTTAATGCTAGTAAGACTGAGATTCTACTCATCGGCACACCCACTCCCTCCTTCGCTGTAGCTCTCTGGCCAGCCTCGCTTGGCCCTCCTCCTGCTCCTACTTGCAAGGCAAAAAATCTTGGGGTCATCTTCGACTCCACACTCTCCTTCTCTCCTCATATATCTGACGTCTCTAAGAAGTCACACTACCAGCTGCACCTCCTCAGAGGTATTCTTCCCTTCCTCTCCTTCCCCCAGAAGCTCACTGTCTCCTGAGCCCTGGTTCTCTCGAAGCTGGACTACTGTAATAGCCTCTATCTTAATCTGCCTGCCTCCACTCTCCGCCCCCTGCAACTCATCCAGAACAGAACTGCGAGACTTGTCTTTGGCCTCAAGCCCAGGGACAGTATCTCTCCAGGACTGAAATCTCTACACTGGCTCCCAGTGGCTGCGAGGATTAAGTTCAAAACCCTCTGCATTGTCCACAAGGCCTTCTGGGGCCTGGGGCCTAAATACCTTCAACTCTCTCTTCCTAAATATCTTCCTTCCCGAGCCCTTCGCTCATCCATCTCCAACTCCCTCAGGGTCAGCAGCTTCTCGAAGCAACGAGCTGGGGGTAGATCTCTCGCCGTGGCAGGGGCCTCCCTCTGGAACAGCCTTCCTACCTCCCTGAAACTTGAGGAGAACCATCTCCGGTTCCGGAAGCACCTCAAAACCTTCCTCTTTGCTTCTGCTTTCTCTCTCCCTCTCCCCTGCTAAATTCTCGACTGAATCTGCACCGAATCTGCAACTGGGCCACTCTCACCGACCTCGGTCCTGGGCCCAGCCACTCTCCTCTTGCACTGCCTCCCTGGCAACCCCTGCACTGAGGGACTGTCTCTGTATCCCTACAGCCCCCCCTTTCCCAGCACTTGTCTGCACTTACCTTGCACTTGCCACCAGCTGGCCCTATTTATTTACTTTATTCTACTTAATTGTACTGCACTTCCCCCCTCCCCTTCCCCTTGCACCTTTCCCTTCCCCCTACCCCTGCACTTGCGCGGTCTGAATGACACCTGGCCTAGTAGGATCGTTGTCTGTCTTCCCCTTGTTCCCCCCTCCCTGCCTCGTCGCGCCTTGAAACACTTGTGTATAGGCGCGTTACAAATGCCATATCATATCATATCATATCATGCTAAATAATTCATTCTTTACATGGATGAACCATGGCAAAAACCTGCCGGTCTCCTGTGCCAAGGTATCATCCACTGCCTCTCTATATTTGCCCAACTGATCATTTGACCATAACCTGACCCAATAGCAAACAGGTCTAGCCTTGCAGCATGAGTCAGTGCAGTGCATATTTATTTCAAGAAAATCTGGAAGATTAGGAAAACTTGATGGGATGGGAGGGCCAGAATTAACTTGTTTTCGATAACTGAGAGATTCTGACATATAATATTACCCCAGAGTTTGGCCCTATATAGGGCCACCTGTCTAGCCTGTATCTTATCTGCTTCTAGGGAGACCCTGACCAACCCATTTCCATGTCTCCTGTAAACATGGCTAGGGTCCCACTGTATCTGGCCAAGGTGACCCCTGCTTTGGCTAATTGTCGATCCCACGTACAGTCTCCTTGCACCCTCATGCCTAAATAATCATATGAGTCCACTTGCTCAATCGGTCCTTCGCGTAACACAAGCCTTAGAAACGTTTTTGTCTTCTGTCAATGGTTCCTAAATACCAAAGATTTCGTGACAGTTATAGTTAACCCATTGACGTGACAAAATTCAAAATTCTGTGAAGACACTGAGTTGCGCTTTAAGCCCTACTGGTGTGAGCAAAATGAGCGCAGCACCATCAGCAAACATCAATATTGGAATCAAGTCTTTGGCCAGTACTAGGGCATCAGTAGTGGTGTTTAACAGCTTTTCTATGGGTCCATTAATGAAGACACAAAATAATTTCAGGGCCAGAACGCACCATTGGTGTACTCCCATCTCTATCCATACTACCGCAGAGGGCCACATCTTATCACTGTCTCATTCTCAGTATACATGCTTTCTATTGCGCTTAGCAACAGGGTCGGGATATTTAGATTACACAAGACATCACATACTCCCACCCTTAGAACTGTATCAAATGCTGTGTGAAGGTTGATGAAGACTGCATAGGTGTTCACAAAGGAGAAACAATCTCAAGCATCGATCCAAGGTGCTTGTAGAACTGCGGAATCCCACCTGTAGATGACTCAGCATCCCATACTCCTCAATCCAAATTTTAAAATGGCTGAAGATAGTCCTTGCAAATGTTTCTGCCCTTCGGCATCCAACAAGGATAAAGGCCTGTAGTTATGTGGTGCATCCTTGCAGCTCTTTTTAAACACAGGCACAGTGTCGGCCTTGGTCCTAGATGTGAGAACAATGTTATGCTTAAGTACATTGAAGAGTTTAATTAAATAGGGAATACAAAATACAGGCTCAGACACATACAATTCCACTGGCTCCTTATCTAGACCCAGTGCCATGCCGAGCCTTTGACTAAGGAGATCACCTCTGACCTCTTCCATTGTCAGAGACAAGACGGAACATTCAGATGCATTCACCTCTTGTTCTTGGGTCAGATCCTGGGTCTCCAGAGCTTCAAAGTCCTTCGTTTTGCGATATAGCCCTTTGAAGTGCTGCACCAATGCTGTTTCCGGGATGCAACCCTGAATCGAGTGCTCTCCATTGGGCGACCAACTCCTATAATTCCACAGAATTTCTTGGAAACCCCATCTTTAATTGCTACTATTAGGGAGTTCCAAACTTCCTCGGAATATGCTGTTTACTTCATCTTTATGAGTCTGCAATAATTATCCCTGGCCTCAGACAATGCTGATCCCCCATCAACTCCCACCCACTTGGCCTGGTGGGCTAACAGACTCTTGGCGCGTCGACAGTCTCCGTCATACCAGGGCATCTTGCCCTCTGCATGGCGTTTTACAGCTTTGAATGGTTTCATATAAAACCCACCAAGACTCTTAGTTATCTTATCATGAGCATCAACTATGCCTATGTGCCTCTTTGGTCTGATGGAGAAAAGAGCTTTCAAAGCTGGAACAATGCTATTATCCACCACTGGCATCACATTATCAAGACCCATCTGTTTCCACTTGATGGTACTCTGAGTATGTCCAGCTATGGACACTGGTACATTCGAGCACTCAACCCCCTGTGATTGGCTCCACAAAAGTCACCATCTAGTATAAGAATCAGTCGGTGATGATGGCTCGCAGTTCATGCCACTACTTCAAAGCCCCATATTATGGGCAGGAATTACAAGTTCACCAGTATGTAGTAAATAAGACTTCTGCGGTTGCCCCCACTAAAGGTTAGAACTGCCGGAATGTCCCCAGGAATCCTGCCATTACAAGCCCTTAAATTAGATGACATAATCGGTCGCCCTCTTCCGAGATGATCCCAGCCATTACATCCAATGGCTCGAATTGCAGGTTGCAATCTCTCATTAATAAAATTCGTGGTGGTGCAATCCCTTTCAACCACCATATTTCAAACCTTTCATTGGCCAGTGAAAGAAATCCACCCCCGCTATTCTGTCGATTGTACAGGTTTAAAATAAGAGCCTCAGAACGATCCCTACATTTCACCTGCAGCTCCAAAAGGTCCTTAGACCGTTATCAGCACCTCTTATGTGTGTAAAAAGCGTGAAAACTGTGATGTCTACCCAAATTAAAAGTCTATGTGTAGCCAAATTCTAACCAAACCTCCTCAGTTAAGTACTTTAGTACCCCTGAAATGTTCCATGATATAACACATACCTCTGTCCCCAAGATTTGCTTTACCCAGAAATGCTTAGGTTTGTAATAAACTCCTCCACCCTCACCATTACTAGGCAAGTATCATCAAGGGTGAGATGCAATACTCATCATGCTGCAGGTCCTGGATCAAAATACCTTAAGCGTAATTCTGCTTGGGGAGTCTGCATGATAGCAAGCCACAATTACACCCAACCCTAATGTGCCCAACTTCTCCAATTGGGGACTCTGCACGGGGAACTTGTTGAACATCATCCTGGTTGCCTGGGGCATGCTCTAGAGGGGGGCTGGCTGAGGGCTTAGTTCTGCTACAGAGATCCAACTGCCTACAGGGAAGGTCCCCTTGAAGGTGTTGAGAAATTGCCTAGATGAGACACCTGTGATCTGGTCTCCAGTGTTACTTTTGGTCCTACCTGGTCTCCTTACATCTAATCCAGGTGGATTGGCTGGTTAAGGGTTGGGTTCTGCTACAGAGATGTAACTAAACGATTCACTGCCTTTTGTGCTTTAATAACTCTAGCCATGTTTTCCATGGTATTGTGTGTGGAATACAGATCTGTATTGCTTGCTTGGCCTACCGACCTCGCAGCTGTGGTTGTTATAGATTTTGAAACTGCTTTCCTTGTCTGCTCTACTGACTTATTATGTACATTTGAGTCCTTTGTGCCATTCTTGATAACCTTGAGTTCTCTTCTCAGACCCTCATTGTCTATTTAAGTTGTCTACTATAGGTTGGAGTAGCTTACAGCCTTCACAAGCAGCATCAATAACATGTAACCCACTATGCCCCTTAGCCTGCCCCACGCTTGTCAGGTCTCCAAATGGGGCCTGTCCTCTATCAGTATCCTGGCAGCTGATTCCAGCTGAGTCTCCATAACAAGCAACTGAGTAAATCTATTCTGTATGAGAAGCTCCTGAGGATAAAAGGGAGTAGCTGTAACCAGTGAAGTAGTACCTTCTCCCTCTTCCCCTCTGCTATTTATCATAATAAGTGAAATAGTGCCTTGTTAGGTCAGATTTCCACAGAGCTGGTAAATCTTCCTTTCCTGGTTCAACCCCAGAACTTTTTGCTTTTCTAGTGGGATATTTTTTATTAATACCTCAGTGAGTGGGAACCTTTTTCCACACTCACCTGATCTTTAACTCTTTTTATGGGTTTCATTTTTAAGACTCTCCATAGTGTCTTTTTAAAGATATGATGTTTAACAACTTATTGGCAATACGTGCCTGTTGTTGCTGGGTTACCCTAGGGGATCCCCATTTAACTTTCTTGTGCTATCCTTGAGTGAACTACAGTTCCCAAGGGTAAAAAGGATCTTTGGATCCCTTTTATATTTTATTCTGTGAAACCAGCACACCCCACCTTATGTGGAGTGCTGGGGAGATACAATGTATCCCCCTTCATATTAAAACTGTAACAATTCTGTTATAGTGACAAACTTACCTTTAATGGCTGGTGGCAGTGATACCTTTTACTAACTTGGTGCACCTTTACCGCAGGCTGTGATCACAGCTGCAGTAAAGGCACCTAAAGGTGCTCATTTTACCAAAATGGCCCCTGTCTTCTTTTTTTGCCATTTTAGTATTTCTTGTCGTTTCTTGTTCCTACCCCTGACATTCAGGGTGGGAAATTCCTTTGTGTGATTTTTGTCTTCGGCGGGAGTCCCCTGGACACCCTGCCCAGGCTCCAGTCAGTCTGTAAGCACAGCAAGTGGAGGAGGAGTCCAAAACATCCCCATCCTTTGTCTTACGTCTTGCTTCAACTGGGACAAATCCCAGTGGGGGGCTGGCTGTCCTGATTGGACAACCAGATGCCTCTTTCTTGTAAAATGCAGGGAGAGAATGCAGAGGTTGTGCTGTAGTTCCTGTTAAATACTGAAAACCTAGAAGCTGAAGTCATGTCGACCACTGGAACAGAAAACCGAAGAGGATGACAAAGGAAAATTGGCAGAGATGATTTCCAGCGACCAGAGAGCCTGCTGTGTAACCGGAGCCTGCTTCAGCCCTTCGTTCCAATCGACCTGGGGTCTCCAAAAACAATGGCCCGAACTCAGAGCCTGATGAGACCCACTAGACTCAAGAAGACCTGCATTTCCGTATCTCGCTGAAACTTCGTGGGCATCTTGGTGTATCTCCAGAGACACGAATCGAGTCCAAAAATTCCCCTCACAAGAGTGCTGGACCTTTGTAACGACGAGAATTAAACCACAATATTCTGTCTTCTTCTGTGCTCCTTGAAAATGCGCCAAATCCGCAGAACCGCATTCAGCGGGAAGGGAAATCTTGCCTAGAGACTTCTTCATCGATCCCTGCTGCAAAGTCCCTTCTGAGGTCTTGTGTTCAGTCTCCAGGACAAGGAATCCTTTGACCGGGTATTTGGCTGCTGTCCATGAAGTTCTCCTGCTACAATCTCTTCTACATTGCTGAGGTACTGTGTTGGCTTGGTTATATACTTACCGTAAGCCTTTTGGGATTTCTGTCTAGTCCTGGGGGGTTTTCTGTGATTGGGAGGTCCTTCGCCCAGTGCACCCAGTCCACTGCTAGAATCCAGGGGTGTCTTCTGTGAAGCCCCTGGACCCTCTTCTAACTCTAAAAGTAAAGTACTGACCAGTTTGCCCAGTTTGCCTAAGGAAGTCTGACTTTTGCTACTAAAGAACTTATTCTAACACTGCTTGTTGGTCACTAGTCCTAGTGACCCCCCTTCTGCCACCGAGAACACTCATGCTCCAAGAATAAGGGAAAGACTTTGAAGGGATTGGGACTTCTGCCTAGAAAAGAAATCAAGTGCTTTACTTACTTGTAAAGAGTTGGTTGGTAACTGTAATTCTAAGAGTCGACAGTTACAAAAGTTCTTACTGATCTTGAATGCGTGATGCACTATTCTTAAAAGTATGGCTAACATCTTTTCTTCCTTAGCCACTGTTTTGCCAGTGTAATAGAAAGTGGATGTGAAGGTATTTTACTCTCCTGTGATTAGGTTGTGCCTCTTTACAAATGTAATGTGTTGGTTTCACCAGATTATTCCTGTAGGGTAATGGTATGAGTGTCCTCCAACTGTTGGTATCACCAGGTTAGTCCTGTTAGGATAACTGTATGAGTGTCCCCCAACTGGGTCTTACTTCCCCTGACTTGCTGCTAGCCTGTCCTTAATAAGTCTACATTAGGTTGTTGCCTACCTAGAATAATTATTCAGTAAAGTGTGACTTACCTTGTGTTAGCTGTTAGCTGTTTGCCATCCAAAACAAGTTACCAGAGTTATTTCTTACCTCCATCTGGGGGTCCCTGATTTCAAAAGCATCTGTAATTGCATATTACATCCGTAGGTTTTACTCACCTGGTATAACTGTGTGTTATGACAAAAGTAGTTATAGGTTTTTACTGCACCTACGATAAGTGTTTCACTATTCACCAAAAGTATATTATCCAGTTGACTGTTTAGGTGATTTGTTCCAAGAGTCACTGTACAACTGGTTCTTGCCGACACGCGTTACTTTTCTCATTTCGGAATAAGATTTCTTTTGACTTGGGGATTTGACCCTGCTATTACTAAATTGACAACTAGTCATATGGATTGGTCATCTCATCCGCGGCCCAGATTTGAAAAAGGCTCAGGCGAGCCGAAACGTGTAATCAACCGTACAAGGGCTTAAACTAATTGTGTGATTGATCATTAAAATAAAGCATACACATACTTGATGGCGCTGAGTCCTTGAGTCTCTTCTTGTTGTACTGTATTTGGTTGACGGTTAGGCTTTTCTACCGTCTGAATCCAGTGACCTGCGACATTCACAGGACTGGTTGAATGGTCGTAACTCTTCTGGCCACTTATCAATAACTACTTATGTGAAATCTCAAGGGATTGTAAGGAGTCACCTGTCAGAGCAACTTACACCAAAGCCATTTCTGTAGGTACAACTGGAAGGGCCTACTGCCCTTGTATTACTGAGTGTAATCTGAAAGTAACCATTGGTCTTTTACTCCCAAAGAATAGGCTTCACCTATACTAAATGTGTATAACAAGGATGTGACTTCCCTAGAACTACTGTTAGGTGTTCCAAATAAGGTCTATACTTGGGTCTGTGGATTTCAAAAATAGTCTTGTGTTTTTATACTGTGATTTCTTATAATGTTTTAGTACTTACCCGTAGATTTATGTGGGCCTACCTGTATTTAAATAAATCCTTTATTTTTACAATACATAGGGCCTCATCATGACTTTGGCTGTAACCCTTAAATCCGGCGGTAGCGCTATTACTGCCGGATTTAAGGGTCCGCCAAATCAGGACCTGTGTATGGGGTTGCTGTGGTACTCTCGTTCAGAGGAGAATTGCCTAGCATTTCGGTGCTGGACTGCCCCAGGGCAGGACAAAGACTGATATGTGGGAAATGTCTTCTCTGTGAAAAGAACAGTGAGCTAAAGACTTGGTTGAGACTCTCCCAGGGGCCATCCACCCAAGAACAAGTCAATGGGCTGTGTTTGTGCTGGTAGAGAGTTTCCCAGATCCCCCTCTGTTTTGCATACTATAGCTTCTCCATACCTGATGACTAGGTGGGTTTAGTACTCTATAACCTGTCAGTATTTTTCTTAATTCAGGTAACGCCAGGAGGGGAACTTTAGCACTTTTGAAGGTTTTAATGCCTGTTTCTCATTTGTTGGTGAAATGGTTCTTGAGGGGCTTCAATGCAATAAGTGCACCTTACAAATTTCCCCAAAAAGGGAATTTTTCAATGATGCTCCTATTTTCTACCTGGCTTTGTGAGATGTATCCAGTTTGTTAATACAGGATCCACATTGGAATGCCAAGAAAAGCACACCTGTGACGCCTGGATTTACTCAATTGTACATTGAGGTGGAAAGGTGATATAGTCACATATCCTGATGCTGTTGTGAATAGACTACAAAACTGCTTCCCGAAAGTGAAGCGTATGTGCTAATGCATAGCTTCAAATGTGGTTTTTAGGATAGGGTCACATTGTGAACAGAAAACAATTGGAACGTCCATCTATATTTGGTTGAGTTCAAATTAAGAGGAATTACCTGGGCACGTTCCATTGTGCTCCGTATTCTAATGGTGCATTGATACACGGCATGCTAGCATTTTTTAAATGTTCTACATATGGCCAACCTGTTATGTTCAGTAGAGACATCTCCAACCTCCTAAGGACACCAAGATAGGTGTGATGCTTGCAATGCAGTATAAAACGCTGTGTCTGCTTAATAATTAGGAACATTGCACTGCTGCAGCCAAAAACGCGCATGCCTACCTTTGTGTATCTGAGGAGGTGGTGCTGAATTTGCCTGATGGTCTTAATTCTGCATGAGATTTGTATTTCTAATCCTGGCTTATATTGCAATTGTTTTGATCATGCTTCCTAATGTGGCCATTTCTAATTCTGCCTAGGTGTTGGAGAGTGTGTGCAAATGAGCACGGTATTTGATTTCTGTTCCATGAAAAGACTGCTGAAATGATGGTGTATGGGTAGGAGGATTGTGTTGCATTTATGAGCCAGGGCTTTCGTATTAGGAGTGGCACACATTTGGGCAGTGCATGTGGTACACTGAGTACTTGCACGGGCGACAAAATTGCCTTCCAGTGACCAGCCCTGCACCTCATTAAAATGCAGGAAAAGCCCAAAAAGTTCTGAGCACTAACTTCACACTGAAGTGTACTGGGTAGGCACACAGAGGCACAAGGGGCAACCCGTGAGGATCCAAGCATGTGCAAACTCTGATGTTCAAGGGAGGACCCCTCCAGGCTGGCTGAAACCAGAACCAC
Organism: Ambystoma mexicanum; assembly: GCF_040938575.1. Classification (NCBI taxonomy): domain Eukaryota; kingdom Metazoa; phylum Chordata; class Amphibia; order Caudata; family Ambystomatidae; genus Ambystoma; species Ambystoma mexicanum. The sequence continues at coordinate 891,831,793 of NC_090941.1, forward strand.
TTCTGCTACCCTTGTTCTACCCCCAGGAATCCTGACGTTGAGAGGACGTGAGATGCGGTCGCCTTAAAGGTCTATGTATTCATGGACTCCAGGAATGATGAAAGACGGGGCCCTCGTCTTTGCCCCCGGCCTGTACACAGCACTATTTTAGCTGCTTTAAATGTACACAGGGAGGAAAACGGGCATGTTCCTTCCTCATTGGTCCTACGAGCTAAAATTATCGTATTTTGAGATGCTCAGTACCTTTAAAACAGAGAAGAACTGATTGCACAGACAGTTGCTAAACTGCTATAGGCAAGAAGTGATGAGATTGACACAGTGGGTGGGTATTGCTGCAGAATCGAAAGCTGTTTAATTTGGCAATGTCTCATCTTTAACCACCACTTTAAAAGCAGCTGAAAGTGTCCTTTAGCACAGTAGCACCATCTTGGATTTTGTATTCATAGTAGGAGTCACCGCAACACCTTCTTTGGCCGTGCTGTGTTCCTAAGAGTGGACACATTAGGGGGAAAGAATACATGATGCACAGAATTCTCATGACGACCTGGACGAATCAGAAATGCCAAAAATATAGGCAAGGTCAAGGAAGTGAATGGGGAAGAAACATTGGCCCTGATTCACAGAAGCATTTTACAATGGCGCAATCCCATGGGAACACGCTCTGTGAATCAGGCCCATGATGTTCATCATCCGATGAAATATCCATCTACTGAATGCCTCTGATAGGAATATTAGGCTTAAGAGGGTGAATCATAACTAAGTCTGCGAGTGGCAATTATTTGCGAAAGGATCACTGGGTTCATTTGATTGTCTGGTTCATTTGATTGTTGCATCCGGCTCAGACACATTTTTAAAGGTTTTACAAGTTAAATTCTTCTTAGCAAAGTTACCCCCACTTGTAGAATAAGAAGAGCGAATGGACTATTTATTTTCCAACGTAGTTTTGATTAAGGACACTATTTCATTGTGCTAAAGAAGACAATTTGCCTGGGCATCCAGCTTTGGTTAAATGGTTACAGCAGGTGGAGGTGGCAGATCCAATTACTACCTCCTTCCTGAATGTTTAACGACAACATATAGGGCCTCATTACGACTTTGGAGGTAGCCATGGCGCTATTGGTGCCATGGCTGCCTCCAAAATCGGGTCTGGGTTCCCTGAATGGGGAATTACCAGGCCATTCCGAGTTTGGAGGGCCCGGTAATTCCTCCTTCAGTGAACCCGGGCCTGGACCTTCCCCATTCCCATTTGAGCTTCCATAGGGCTCAATGGGAATGGGTGCGGGAGCTAACAACGGGCCGATTACGATCGGTCCATTGTTAGCACCCTGGTCCCCTCGCAAGACCCACTCTGGACGTCTGGTAAAACCAGACATCCAAATCGGGTCCCGTGAGGGAACCTCGTAATATTGCGGAATGGGTTTAACAGCGCCGCCACCATTATCGGCACCCGTTAACCCATTCCGCAATAGTTATAATGAGGCCCATAGAGTTGTGCAAACACTCAACAATTGGAAAAACACATTTAAAATTATTTTAAATCTATTAGTATAATAAACTGGCCAAGAATGCAATGCTTCTAGCAGATATTACTGCACTAGGTGTGCTGTGAGTAGTGCATACACGATGCACGTATTTGCATGCTGCAAGCTCACAGGGGATTTTTTGGAGGATGTAGTATCTTTTACACTTGCAGCAGTAGGTTGGCAGGAGATTGTCACCACCAAGGTGAGATATGCATATAGATGTGCATATAGATGTGATGACGGTCGGGTTGTTTGTGAGCAGGAAATTCAGGTGCAGCTGCGGTTATCGAGGCATTCCGTTAGCTCATTTGATTATTGTCAGCTTTTGGATGGATAAGGTTGCTCCTTTATCCGGCTAATGCCATTTTGAGATCAAGAAGTGTTGTTTACAAGAGAAAAGATTACTTAAAGTAAATTGCTAGATAAAATCTTCTGAAAACATATGCAAAAAGAAACTATGTTACTTTTCTTAGTATCATGCGCCCTTATCATGGAGGAGTAAAAAAAAACAACAATGCCTCTTATTCTCCAATTTGTAAGCTTTGAGCTTTTAATTGTGCATTGATCCAAAAATTGCCCTTTATGATTACACGTGTTTCGACATCTGCGTCTTTTTCAAATCAGGGCTGGTAAGTTCGGTCCAAGTTTCATAAGTTGAGTGCTTAGATTGTATAGTCATGGGTTAAATCCCTGTTGTCGGCGTGCCCCGTTTCAAAGAGTCCCCCATCTGAAAACATAGGTCGTGGAATGTATAGTTGTGGCTCAAACATATTTTATAAAACTCACCCTGAAATACAGCCAATTCATAATGGCCTATATAAGTAATAAGACGCCAAACATTTTTTGAAAATGTGTGCATAGTTTGGATAGGAAATAGATTACCTCCCTATTAAATCCTCATTGGGTCAAACATTTTTTAGAATCTTTATGATGGTGATAATGACAATGTTGGTATCGTAAATACTATTGACTGACATTGTTTCCCGAATTTGGAGAGTTATTTTCAGCTCAAAGATATCATGTATTCTCACAATCTCTGCTTCTAACGAAAATGGCAACTCATGCTTGGACATAGTGATGTTTACAGGGAAGAAAGTGGATCACCACAAAATCATCCCGTTTACATGGTCTGACCATTCTGTGGTAAAGTTTGCTATCCCGATGGAACAGAAGCAATGTAAAAAAAATACAGATTGTAGCTTTCAGCTTATACGTAGTAAGAAGAAAATTGACACCATTGCTAGTGCGGATCTAGTTGAAGGTCTACTCCCATGTTCAGATGAGTCAAACTGTTCTGAATTATATGTGAATCTTATGTCCTTTCTAAAACAAAAATGTGATAGGTTTGCTCCCATAACCAGTACTAATAAACCCAGAGGCAGGAACAATCAGTGATATAATGAATCACTGAGGTGGCAAAAAAAGGAGTATTGACGAAAAGAGAAGCTGTGGCAAAAGACAAGATCCTGTGCAGATCTTTTTGAGGCAAAGACAGCACTTAAAACAAACAAGGAAGGTAGTGTTGTAGCTAAAGCTGTATGCCTTCAAAAACAGATTGATCTTGCTCAGAACAGAGCAAAAGCTATCTTTGCAGCTTTCATAAAATGTACCTTCCCACCATGCACAATTCTGCACCCTACCCCTCCCTGTCTTTGGCTAATGAGTTTAATGTGCTTTTTACAGATAAAATTGGTCAGATTAGAAAAAATATCGATCTGGAATCTTCATTGGCGCATAGCGCCAAACTCAATATTAAAACAGTGGGTAAGGAAAATCAGATCTGCCCTAGGTTTAGGCTTAAGCCGGTGGATTTGGAGATGGTTTCTAACCTTATGTCTAAATTAAAACCTACCAACCATAACTATGACCATATCCCTGCTTATTTAGCAATAAGACATGTGGCAGTGCTTGGTGCACCAGTGTTAGCAGTCATAAATGCCTCCTTAACTCAGGGACTTTTTTCCTATGAAGCTGAACAAATCCTATCTTACACCCCTATTAAAGAAAAACACACTGGAGCATAAGGTACTTGCTAACTATTGCCCTCTTGCAGGCCTCTCTTGGCTATCTAAAATCTTGGAGAAAATTGTCACAGTGCAACTGCAAGAATTCCTGGAAGATCGGGGGATATTGGATTTGTACCAATCCGGATTTAGGCCTGGAAACAGCACTGAAACTGCTATCTTGTTAGTCTGGGACGACATCTTAATGGTGGCCGATGAGGGCAAAATCAGCTTGCTGGTTATGCTGGACCTTTCAGCAGCCTTCGATACAGTTGACCTTGGGATCCTCATTCCAAGACTCTCTACAGTGGCCGCGGTATCCAAAGAGTCACTGCAGTGGTTTATCTCTTTTCTGAATAACCGAACCCAGCAAGTTAAAATGGGGACCTTTATTTCAAACTCCTTACCAGTTGAATGCATAGTGCCCAAGGGTTCATCCCTGTCGCCACTGTTATTCAACATATATATTCACCCCTAAATGGATATCTTCTCTGAATTTGGCATACATTATCATTCCTATGCTGATGATACACAGATTTATGTACAGTTAAATGAACCTAGGGAAGCAACTGAAAGAGTAATAGCATTGCCAGTAAAATAAAGAGCTGGATGGTGGCTAACAAGCTCCATTTAAATCCATGTAAAACAGAGAGGATTCTGCTCGGACCGAAGACAATATTGGCTAAAACCCTGCAACATATGCCTTGTCCAGAAATCTTTGAGGTCCCCATATCATTCTCTGCAAAGGTGAAGAACCTAGGATGCATTTGGCAGGCAAATTTAGGCTGTAACAGGCAGGTAAACAATATAGTGAAATCTGTATACTATCAGCTTAAATACTAAAACCTCTGCTACCACTGATCTCACACAAAGATCACCCTCTGTTTGTTGGTGCACTGGTTAATTTCTGGTGAGATTATTGCAACGCCCCCTTAAAGGGAATCCCAAAAACACAAATTCAGTGTTCGCAGTTTGCGCAAAATTCAGCAGTTAGGCTGATTTTCTCATTGTAACTACATGCTCACATCTCTCAATACAGGTTCATTGGTTACCAGTACAACAGAGGGTATTGTTTAAGACCCTCTGTCTGACGTTCAAATGCCTCCATGCTATTGCTTCGACATATCTAGTGTCAAAAATGTCTACCTATCACCCGGAATGCTCTTTTCGAGCCTCTGGACAGCATTTACTGGTGGTTCCACCTTCAAGATCTGTGACCTGGGGTGATAGATGCTTTGCCTGTTCAGGACCAAGAGCATTGCATTCCCTACCTTGCGACTTTGGGAAAATTGAGTCTCTTTTTGAATTCAGGAAAAAGTCGAAAACCTATCTTTTTGAATCATTTTTCAGACAATATTGGCTCTTTGATTCTCATTCTTCATTCCACCTGCGCCCAGATGCAATTTTATTGCTTGGTTCCTGCTGGATACGAGTGTTACAAATACAAAATAAATGCATACATACAAGATTAAAATAGGCAAATTGAAAGATTCTCGAGCATCTGGCCTACATGATTTCTCTAATCTGATCTTTAACGCAAACCGGGATTTGAGGTTTACATTCCTGACCAAACTATTTAAGAGAATTGGGCTGAACTGTGTATTGCCTCCTGTACCTCATAGATGTTATATATATAGTTCTTATTTTCAAGAAAGGTGTTAGGCCCAATACCAAGAAATAATATAAACTGCTCGCCCGCCTCAATTCCAGCGGTTAGATATTAGCCTCTAGGCTAATGGATGAATTATAACAATGGCCACTTAATGTGGTAAGGCTATCTAAATATCAAATTGGTTTCTGTAAAGGTCCAGGGAACATCCTTAAATAGATTTATACTAAGACTATTTTAAAGCCTTGCTTAGTCAAAACTTGGGTCATCAGTATACGTATCTTGCAAGGACCTGTCAGTCACCTTTGACCGAGTAAATGAGAGGGTACAGAGAAAACCAAGGGTAGGGTAATAAATCTCATTGTGCGATTGTTTGTTTGTTTGTTTATTTATTTATTTGTAATGCACACCAGACCTGGGGGTATCAGGGCGCAGTGGAACAGGAAGAAGCATGAATACTTTCAGCTTCTAGTTACACAGGTTACAGAGGAAGGGTACAGGATTTACAGATGAAGTACAATTAGGAAACAGTGTGCCAGATATATACATACATATAGGAGTAGGCAGTGTGTAATTACATATTTTACAGGGTTAAAGTTCAACATAAATAAGCTTTGCAATATCTATGTACAGTTAGGTCTAGTGGGTAATGCTGTGAAGCATTTAAAAAGGGAGGTCAGTCACTGGGTAAGTTAGTGGTCTTTATAACTAAGCCATTTAATGGTGTTATATCTGATGTTCAGAAAGGTTTGATTCGCCCTCAAGGATGTGGGGAGGGAGTTCCATAACTGTGCTGCTTTGACAGGTAAACGGCTCCCCCCGGCTTTTGTCAATTTAAACTTAGGTACGACTACGCAATCTGCATCAGCCATCCTGGTGGGACGGATAGAGGTTTTTCTGTTAATTCTCTCCACAAGGTAGCGAGGTGCAGCGTTGTTCAGGCATTTATGGATTAATGAAGCGGTTTTGAGCAGGATTTAGTCGCTGGTGGACAGTCATTTGTTCTGTCCCCTTACTTCTGAAATGTACTCTTTTCTGTATTCTGACACTAAAGTCCAGATTCATTTAAATGGCAATGGGATACTCTCTCAAGATGTTTCCACAACTTGGGGACTACGGCAAGGTTGTGTCTTGGCCCCTTGTCTTTTTAACTTATATTTATCTGATCTAGAAGGAGTTTCATCCTTCACTCCAAGATTGGGCTCTCTTGAGGTTGAATGGATGTCCTTTGCCAAAGACATTTCTATAGACAATTCCAACCCCATTGGGCTCGAGGCGTTTGCAGCTTTGGACTTCAGGGTATCTAATCTACAAATCAAAATGAGGAAATCAGGAAATCTAGGTTTTTGTTTCTGGTGCCGGTATTTCCGCCACTGCATACTTTTTCCGGTGTTTCTGGCATTTGTTTTTGGCAGAAGCGTTATTACCAGCATCATCTCTGGCGACAGACCTGCAAGTGAATGTAAATATCCAGAATGCTTGCATTGTATTTGATTTAAGTCTTAGCATCACTTTCAGATATCCTCTACAGATGTGTTTTATTGTGCTTTTATCATTTATCTGTACTCTGCAGATGCATCTTGATATGATGTGATATGGTTTTTTATTTATAGCGCGCCTATAAACCTGTGTTTCAAGGTGCGACGAGACAAGGGAGGGCAACAAGGGGAGAACAGACAATCATTTTACTAGGCCCAGAGACAATGAGATCGCGCAAGTGCAGGGGAGAGGAAAGGTGGGAAGTGCTGGGAGAAGGGGACTCATGTACCGAGTCCACATTATAATAGGGTTCCATTGATTGTTAAAATAAATGCTACTGATAGAACTCCTTATTTAATTGGATACCCAATGTAATGGTATCCAATTTAATGATCTGAGAAGAATGAGGGGCCGCTTCCGCCATGGCATGATGCCAACTTACAAGGGCAGGATTATCCCCATGACAGAGGCTAGCACTTAAGGTGATACTATGAGTTATCCACCCAGCGATGCATGATCTTTTAAGCGTTTCTGGAAATGCTGTGATGTTTGTGAGTGGTTTGTCTGTGGATAAGGGCATTCCTATGTTTTGAAGCCTCCCTTACTACATGTGCTAAGAACCATGGTTAGCTGGGAAACTGCATCCCCTCTTTATTGCTGGAGAATTGCCCGAACATGTGTTGCCATGCCAAGTATACTATGGCCGTTTGTTCCCAATGCGATCAAATTGGTCCAGGCACATTCAGTTAACAACAAAAAAACACGTGATGTCTAATTATGTCTGAAAATAAGATCTGTGAAGGAAAACTCATTAAATGCGACAAACTAATTAGACTAAACAAAATGAGAGACGTGGAGTTTTTTTTTTTTAGTTATCAGTTTCACAAAGAGATTGTGTTATGTTATTGAATTACACCTGATTATCCATTTGTTTGTGAGGGTTTTGGAAAAATCAGGGCATGTAAAAATGATTTGCTAATAAAAGTGTTATGAGCATTCTCAAAGGAGTGTTAATACTTTTGTACAGGATATTAGAATACTTCAACAATTGACATCAGCAATTGCCACACGTCCTATACATTAACTTTACACTGCGAATTCAAGAGCATTTCAAATCTATCTGTTGCATTATATTGATATATCCAGTGTCTTGCAAATTAGACAGACACATGACCCTAGAGTGCCCATTTTCCAATGTTAAAAAGTTCAATTTCTGTGATATTTTATTAAAGGTATGATGTTTATGCATACTGTCGAATGTATGTTTTTCTGGAAACCTACGAATCAATCCTGAACTTTCATTGAGTAGCACCCTTCAACGATCACTACAATATGTGATTTAATTGATTACTTAATGTGTGTTTCCCGCGAGTTGGCACAAGCAGTCAAGATCCCTCACAGAAGCAGATCTCCTTATGGGAGCTTGATCAAGCTGAAGCTACCCAGATGACGCTTCGTCCTTGGCTCAACCCTAGCGATGGCAGTGGACACCATTGCCCCCTCATGCCACGCAGAGCAAAACCAGTTTGGCACTCAAATTCCTGGTACACCCCAGACCTACTCGAACTTTGCAACAAAAAACAGTTGGGCCAATCTACTTGGCAAAAAATAACTCAATCTCCACGAGATTGGAGTTCTCTAAGACATCCAAAGCATATTAACAGACAATTATCTATACCAAAGCCACCTCCTTCAACTTGAGAATCACCAACGCGAAGTCAGACACCAGAGAGATCTTCTCCATCTTTAGAGAACTTGAGACCCCTGCGACTCCCCCTCAGCCCATAACTAAAGATGAGGCCTGGTGTGCCAACATCCAAACAGGGATGATTAACAAAATTGATGTTACTAAATAAAAAAAGTCACCTCCAATCAATGTGTCCTGACCACACACCACCTCACTACTCCCAAAGCCTTTACAGTTAACACGCAGACCCTTGAGGTCTCTCGGTTCCAGTTCAAAGAGATCACGCAACTAGAAGTAGGCTCCATCTTAAAGAATCTAAAACCCTCTGATTGCAAAGGGGACATCTGTCCCGCCTCAATATTCAAAACTGCTTGGAAGTCCTTGTTCCGTTCATTACCAATTTCATAAACACCTCCTTCACCTCAGGAGTTGTATCAACCAGCCTCAAGGAAGCATGGGTACATCCTCTCCTTAAAAACCGAAATTTGAACTCATGACCCCTAATAACTACAGGCCCATAGTAACAGTCCCATGCTTACTGAAAATTCTATATTGAGCTACATATCTTCAGGTTCAACAATTCCTATAAACCCACCACATACTGGGTCTTCGCCAATTCGGGTTCCACCCAGCCATGGCACTGAATCCATGTTTTTGGATTTTAAAAAAACAGTTGTACAAGATCAGGGACAATGGCAAGCCAACCCTGCTCCTCCTTCTGGACCTGTCAGCTGCCTTCGACATAGTGGATAACAAAATATTCTGCAACCACCTCACTACCTTGGGCCACTTCTCTCATAAGGCGACAAAAAGGATCTCCTCATTCCTTGAAGGAAGAGTCATGAGAGTCTTTAGAGAACAGGCAAGTGTGGCCCCCCACTCCCATAACCTGCAGTGTCCTGCAACCCCCACTCCCATAACCTGCAGTGTCCTGCAAGGCTCCTGCATCTCCCCCACACTTTATAATATATTCATCAGACTGCTCTTTGACATCCTTGACTCCATTGGCATAGCCTACAGTAACTATGCCAATGATACCTAAGTCCTCCTCCCACTCACCGGCAGAAGACTCGAAGACCCTCAACGTGGCATATTCCTCTATCCAAGCTTGGTTGGCGACTAACTGCCTCTGCCCAAACAGGGATAAGACAGAAATTCTGTTGGTTGGCCCCCGTCAATACTAAAAAAGCTCAATGGCCAATACTCAGCCTTCGATAGAGATAACATCCGGATCCCTGTCTCTTCCTCAGTTAAGACCTGGGGGGTCTACTTAGATGCCACTCTTTCATTGTCTTGCCTGGTCAGTTCCATAGCATCCTGGGCAGCTTATGCAACCAATCTACTGAACGCAGCCAAACATTTCCTATCCACCGACAGCTGCATCGCTATCACCAGGGCGGTCATAGGCTTTAGGTTGGTTTACTACAATGTCCTCTTTGTCGGTACCTCCGCTAAAAAAATCCATAAGGTACAACTCATTCAAAATAATGTGCTTCGAGCTGCCCTCAGCATCCCCAAAAAAGAACACATATCAGCAACCATAAGGGCAGCTCATTAGCTGCCCATCAGAGTGCATCCTATTCAAAACCATGGACATCATCCACAAGTGCCTCTCCAACACTGCACCCCTGTATCACCCCCAAAAGATCACGAGAGCCTGCTCGTCCAGATGCACTAGAACCCCCTATGCCCATCGTCTCATACAACCCATAGTTAGGCGGGCCAAAGTGAGAGGTGCTAGCTTCCCCTACATTGCGGCCAAACAGTGGACCTCCCCGCTGCCCTACCTGAGAGCAGAAACATATTACTGGGTTTTCTGTAAAGCCCTAAAAACTTGGCTGTTTAGACAAATCCTGTACGATCTTTAAGTCTAGCACCACTTGAAGTATTTTACTGGCACATCGTACCTTCTGCAAACTGTATGTAACTGTTGTCTGTAACAGCGCCATGATGGCCTTGGGCTGTTGTGCACTTTATACATGAGAAAAATAAAAAATAAAAAAATAATGCACCCCGTTTTCTCTTTTTAGCCACACAGAGCTATATGCTTTGCCTGGTTAGAAGCAACACTTTCAATAAACCACTCCAACTGGCTTACTTTCTCTAAGTGTCTCCTTTTGACACATTGGCGAGGGAATGGACTTCCACTACCACTACCAATATAGAATACACTTTGGTCTCCTTAAGGCTTCCCAGTGGCATATGCTTCTACCGTTAGGCTCACTACTGCTTCCAACAGGTTAGTGATTGACAACCTTGACTCCTAGAACACTATTCACTTTCTTTCTCTTCAGGCTTCCAAGTGCCACAAACCTTCCCATGTGAAGTGTCAGAGCCACAACGTCATATAACTCCCTCTCATTGATGTACTTTCTTTCTTTCGATGCCTCTTTTAGCACGTTGGGGACTAAGTGATCTTTTAACTCCCGCCATCGTGTTCACTTTCGTATTAGTAAGGCTTCTCATTACTACACCTCTCTGGTGACAGAACCACAGACTCCAATAGTAATGTCCCTTGACTTTGCTCTTTCTCTCTCCCAGCAGTTTGGCGAAGCCCCTGACTGGAACTCAGAGCATACAGTTATGCTTCTCTTTTCTCAACTGTCTGAGTGTTCCTAATCATTTGGTGTATAGGTTTGCCAACAAACCTCTGAGCATAAACCTCGCTTTGGCGCTCATTCAGTCTCTCAGGAGGAGCAGATCACTTTACCACAGAAATATTTAAGTGGTAAAGGATTTTGCATCCTGAATTTAATTTAAAAATACAAGGACCATGGGAGTTTTACCCATGCAATGGGTTGGAGGAATGAAAAGTGATCCCTCCAAAAGAGAAAATGGGGAGAGGGAAACAGTATCAGAAAATGGGGTGGCAGAAAGATGACCCAGCAATTAGTCATAGCCAATCCCTCTCAGTACCTCTTTTGCTCTGCTACACTCTCACTACTTCTTCCTTCTCATAATTGGGCACAGTCTCTCTGACCAAGCCTTCTGCCTCTTGCCACTTTTTTGTCCATTGATGTCAATATTTGCATCCATTTCTGACAGTATTTAAGAGTTCCTCGCCCTTGGTCTTTTTACTTTTGTCATCTTGGGAAATTAGCTTCCTGGCGAGGCTCCAGCAGGACAACTGTTTCCTTCAGGCTTTGACTCTGCAACTCAGAAACACAGTAGTCTTCCATGTTGTTCTCAGCTCACCCCCACTCATATATTCCCCTTAGTTTGTGCTCTGTTCCTTTTTCTTTGATTGCAGAGCACTTGTTCACCAGATGCTGGACAGGGGCAACTAAGCTATGAACTAGCCACAGGGCAACTGATCTAGGAATTAGCCACTTTATTTCCTCTGGAAATGGAAAGGGCTCAATCATTCTTGGAGTATAGAAATGTGAAATCCTGGGGTGTGTGGCTAGGAGGAGCATGGCATCGGACAAGCTCCATGTGAGCTCCGTGGGACCTTTGGCAATGCGGGGATCGTGACCACTCCACACCTGCTGGATTTGGTGTAGAACTGAATGGGAGCCCGCTCCGGGAGTCCCAGGGACCGGCGGGTGTCTCCATTAGTAGTGGATGGGGGCCGGCAGGGGTGATCTGGCTGGATGATCATTGCGAGGCTCCCGGTCTGGTCCAAGATGGTGCCAGGTATCATGCTTCACTCTGCATAGGAACTAGGGCCCCCTTTTCACAGGCACTTTTTGTGGAATGTGGTACGGCTCCCTCTCCTTCCTCCCCTGTTGGTTCTATGGTTGGAGCCTTACTCAGTTGCTGTGGCGTGGCTGGGCACTGGTTATAGTGGTGGAGACACTGGTGGAGCAGGCCTGCAGCCTACACTTGGGGAAATGCTGGTCCGCTGAGACTTTATTTTGATTGAACAACTACTGTGATGTCTGAAAAAACAGAGAGAGGTGCTAGCCCTGAAGCAGAACGATGATGAGTCCAGGAGAACAGACCTGCTGGTGGAAGCTCAAGTCTAACTGTGCTCGAAGGCAGAGAAGGACACCTCGGCGCTTTCCACAAAATCCAACCTCCTACAATTCTTCTCAGACCTCAAGAAGGAAATGCAGGGGATGGTGGAAGAACTTGCATGAAAAGTGAATTCCGTAGATAAGCCAGTGAGCTCAACTGAGGTCTGTATCAATGACTTGGAAAACACCATGTGCGTGGCGTCATATGACGTATCTCAACTAACAGCATGTTAATTGTGCTTTTGAGGCAGGAGGACTTGGAAAACAGGTTGCCGAGGAATAATAGTCACCTCCAAGGTGTCCCTTTGAGGCTCCTGGATCCTGACCTGAGAGCCTATGTTGAGGACTTTTCAAATCTCTGGTTCAGTGGATGGTGGATAAGGGTGTTGACCTGGATAGAACCCATAAAGTGCACTCCACCGCCCAGTTGCCTAACAAGTAGATTTCCGATGTGCTCACCTGAGTCCACTACTACTGTGTAAAGGAGGAAATCATGGTCCCAGCCAGGGCAACACAGGAAATGTTCTTCAAGGCGTCAACACTACTCTTGCATGACCTTGCACCATTGACGCTTGCGAAGAGGGGAGCCCGACGTGACTTTACATCTTTGCTGAGAGAGAAGGACATTCGTTATAGATGGGGCTTTTCCTGTGCAGTGCTTTGGGAACTAAATGGTGAAAGGAAGACTGTAAAGCCGATGCAGGATACCATGTTACTCATGAACCCAGCCTCCAGGCCTTGTTTGTCTGCTGGATTGGCTAGGGACTGATCTGAAGATTGCCTGTCCTGATGGAGTACTTGGACTAAGGTCAGGAGACATGAGGGTGTCCCAGGAAGCTGAATGTGGTAGGCGCAGAGACTGCCCTCCCTGTGTGAAGAGTCCTTGAGGCCGGTTTTCACGGTTTTGCTATGTGGAGACTGAGTGGGTGATGGGGTGGATGTGGCAGTCGGACAGGGTAAGACTGTGAACTATTATTTCTTTTCCTCTGCCTTTGGGGGAGTGGTGGTTTGATGGTATATTGATTACTTAAAATTGGTGGTAGAGTGGGGAGGAGGATTGACTTTTACAACAGTGCTGTTCTCTGGATGGTGGTGGGATTTGATACAGGAGGGGGGGACTTCTCCTTCTGTGGGTAGCATCTTATTTTGAACTTTTTCTGTGCCCAGTGACGGCTGTGGAAAATTATAAGCTTGTGACCCTGAATGCTCAGGGGTTGAATTCCCGGGTCAAAGGACGCTGTTACTGATAAGGCTTCAGGGCACCAAAGTTGGTATAGCTATGATTCAAAATGCTCATTTGTTCTCACAGGACGAGCACAGGTTTAGGTGTCGACCCTACCCTGCACAATATGTTGCCTCAGCTGGCTCTAAAAAACAAGGGACTGCAATGTTAGTAGCAAGAGGCATTCTTTTTGTCAAAGGGGTTGTTTTGAGGGATGCCGGTGAGCGGTACCGTCCGGTGAAGGGACATTGTTAGTTTATACTCTTATGCTGTCCTCGCTGTATTTTCCGAATGATAATCAGCATGATTTCTTAGTGGCACTCCTCTGGATTCTTGCAGCATTTGTCAAGGGTTGCCTAGTGGTTGGGGATTATTTCAGTTTGGTGGACAAGACACTGCCACCCTCCACTGTGGACTATAAGAACACCCTTGCTTTTTTGAAAACCCTGGTGGAACTGAGCGTGATTGATGTTTGGTAGTTTCTTCATGGTACAGATAGAGAATATATCCACTACTCGCATGTACACTAGGGCTCCTCATGGATTGAGCTACTTCTGTTCTTGACTTCCTTGGTTCCTTTTGTGCTGGGATTTCACATTGGCCCAAGGCTGTTCTCGGATCACTCCATATTCTCAGCTGAGCTGCAAATTAGTTATTAGCACCAAGACACGAATGGAAGCTTTATGATCCACTTCTTCAAGATCTGGTTCTTCATACAGAAATTGCAATGACTATCAGTAATTATTTTGTTGATAATGATATAGGGGGGAATCCTGGTTGCAGTGCTTTGCGCTGCTATGAAGGCCGCTATAAGGGGGAGAGTTTATCAGTCTGTCCGCTGACTATTTTAGATCTAAGAAGCAGGATAGAGAGCACCTGGAGGTGAGGCTTTACGAACGGGAAAAGGCCTATGCCCAGTCGAAATCTGAAAGGGAATTGTGGCTGGCTATATCCAGTCATTGAGGCATCGATGGCAGCTGACACTGCCACGTCCCTACTGTGCACAAAGCAGTATTAGTAGGTACACAGTAATAAGGCCAATAAGCTTTAGTGTATGAATTGAGGAGCTGAGATCATGGAACCATGTTTCGGGTATTAGGGACTCCTCTGGAACATTAGAGTTCACGAGGGACGGGAAACTTGAAGTGTTTTCGGAATTCCATGACTGCATGATGGCTTCTGAGTATCTGACCTTGGGTGAGCAGGATTCGTATTTAGCATCTGCGGACCTTCCCATGCTTTACCAGGTGCTCCAAGATCAGTTGGGGCTTTCTATCACAGCAGAGGAGATTAAAAAGGCTATCAGTTGGCTGCTTAATCAGAAGGCCCCGGGCACTGATGGATTTACTGCATTGTTCTATAAAAACTTGAAGGCCCAGTTTGATGGTGCTCTTTAATTCCTTCTTGCAATCAGGGGCAGTATCAGACACGATGGGCGACTCTTTGTTGTCCTTGATTTTAAAACGAGGCAAAGATGCTATGAGGTGTGATTCCTACTGCTCAATTTATCTTCTCAACATTGTTGCCAGATTTCTACTAAGGTATTGCCTTCTCAGACGATGGGGGATTTACCTTCTTTAATTCACTGTATGAAACAGGATTTATTGTCGCAGTTTGCATGATAACATCAGGCAAGCTATAGATGGAGTGGAGGACATCAGGGTGGAATACCAATGACGCTACTAGTGCTTGATGCTAATGAAGTAAATGACTATGTGGAGTGGGGCTTCATTTAGGCGACGTTCCAGAAGTTTGGGTTTGGCCCCACATTTATTGCTAGAGTCTTGGCTTGCTACACAAACAAGGATATATCCTAATAGCCTTGACTCCCATTATATACATATCTCTAGAGGCACCCAGTAGGGATTCCCTCTATCGCCACACATAATGGAATCCCAGGCAACCTGAATTCAAAGCAATCCGGGAATTAGTGGTATCCCGAGTGAACGGACAAACCACAAGGCAGCATTGTATCCAGACAATGTTTTGATGATGATGTTGCATACTCATTCATCACTGTCAGTGTCGAAACTGGAGCTAGACCAGTTTGAAAAAGCATCAGGCTTTCTTGTGAATCTGAGCAAATCCAAGCAATTAAATGTCTCAGAGTCCCTTAACGAAATGGCCAGGATACGAAGTGAGTTTCCCTTTACTTGGAGTCAAGTTGAGTTAGACTCTCTGGGGGTTATGTTAATGCCCACTTACGCAGGCTTGTACTAGGCTAATATTCCCTCCTTGCTTAAAGATCTGGCTGAGGACTTGTTATGATGGGGGAACCAGGAGATATCCTAGATGGGTCCGATCATGGCCGTGAAAAATAATGTCTTTCCTAAACCTCTGTATTCTGTGACATCTCTGTCGATTCTGACCTGAGCATCACCATCCAATCCCTTCACTGAAGATGATGATATTTGTGTGGTCAGATCATACGCCACGGGTGGCCAGACAGGCACTCAATACTGGCAACTATGCAGGAGGCTTGGGGCTTCTGGTTCTTTATAGCTACGTTATGTCAGCTAATCTATCTTACCTGTTGGAGTGGCAGAGGGGTGTGGATGGGGTCTGTTGGGTGGGTATTGAGCAGGCATTCTCCACACAGCCCCTAAAGGACGAACTACACTTGGGGCATGCCCTTTGGGTTGTTATGGGGACACTCCTTCCCTCCTCGTTGTCAACGCTTTCTTACTGGGATAAGGCTATTAGTTTCTGGAGGGTTCCTCGTTGTGTGAGCCTGCTGTCACCTGTCTTTGGTAACCTAAAGTTCACTCCAGGCTTGGTGGATAGGGCCTTTGGAGCTTGGTGTGGGGTAGGCTTAATCGGTTGAGACAGCTTTATCACAGGGACAGCCCAATGGCATTTGAGGAGTGTAAAGTTGCATTTGGAGGCTCAAGACTGAGAAGCTCTGGTATTACCAACTAAGGCTCTGGGCAACTAGTGCCACAGCATGCAGGTCTAGAACATGGGTCCCTACTGCACTGGAGCTCACAGCATGGGAGGGTGGCTTACAAAAAAAGATAACTAGATTGTATAAATTATTGGACAAATCGGACCCAGTGTCTTGGCTTTCTTGTGTGCCACAGTGGGAGAGGGATTTAGGTCAGGCGATTCCTGATGAGTCCTGGTGCAGAATCTGTGCAAGGGCCACCACGGCATCCAGATGTGTGACAAACAAAAAGAATGCATTGAAAGTCATGTTTCAGTGGTACAAGTACCCATCCCGTCTGAAAGGGATTGAAGGTTCCATTTCCCCTCAGTGTTGGACAGACTATGGGTTGGAGGGCAATGTTTTACACCTCTGGTGGACCTGTGGAAGGGCTCAAGTATTCTGAAAGGAGGTTCTGACAATGATAAAGGACAGCACTAGGATACAGTTACCAATGGACCCAATGGACCCATGTGTAGTTTTGTTGGGCAGGACAGTAGAGTCTGTCTACCCCATACGTCGGCACATGGTATCATTGATTAGCCACCTATTATTGGCAGCCCGGATTACATTGGCCAGGTGCTGGAAATTGAAAGGAGTGCCCGCAAGTAAATATCTGGTGGTAAAAAACCTTGGAAAATAGCCTCATTGGAAATGATTTGTGTCACCACTCATCAGGCTAGCCACGTTGGAGTTTGGCTTCCTCTCCATGTGTTTTGTGACAGGTATCCACTTTGTTCAGTTAAACAATGTAATCCCAACAATTTCAATGCACAAATTGGGGGTTGGCTAGGAGTCAGGCTGGTGTGGTTGAGCGGATGTTTTTTAATGGCTGTGCTAAGATTGGGAGCTTACATGGACCTTGTACATGGACCTCATCGGACCAGATCACTAACTAGCGTGCTGGTGCATTATTGTCTATTTGTGATATACCCTGTAATACAGGAAACAAATTGGAAATACTTGCAATAATCGCTAGTAAACAAGAACAACCTCACTACAGAAATAGAGTGAAGTTGAAAACGAGAAAGCAAGTTTGGATGAGAGTTCCAATGCTACTGAGGAGGAAAAACTAAGGCGCGCCGATTTTCAAACACTCTCAGAAAAACGAATAAAAACTGAGGTAAAGGGGAATATATGTCTGGATACAACTGTAGACATGGCACCTGTAACCTTGCCGGTCTTGAATCCCAAAAGACCTCAGAGAAGACATCAGGGAAGCCAAGAGAAGTCTACCGCAAAATACTCTACCAAAGAGAAGGCCTTTAGAACGCCGAAAGTCAAACTGAAAAGTATCTGTGAGGACAAAGTAGAAATAAACCTAAATCGGAAAAACGTAATAAATGTATTACATTGCGTCCCCTCTTTGAGAGTAATATCAGCATCTTGATTTTACTCTCTTGCTTAACCATACAGGAACTGATTTGAAAAAAACAAAGGTAATCTGCCTACAGGAAACTTGGTTTATGGAAACACCAGCATGTGATTGCTACAAAGTTCCAATTAATCCAGCAAAAAAAAGGAAAGAACGGAAGGCCCTATGCAGGTCTCATTACACTTATCAAAATTGCAACAAGTCTAAAAGTAATCAAAACCGGTAACCCCAACTTGTACACACAATGGTCCTTGCTAGAACTAAAAGAACACAGTGAACAGTTGATAGCAGGTATTACCCAAATTGACCTTTTACAATTGACCTTTTGCACAACTGACCTAATTATAGTGGTCCTAATTGACCTTTATATTATTTTAGTTATTTTATATTTTTATTGGGTCGGTTTTGGTTTATAAATAATATAAGGGGATTGGGTGGGGGGTTGCAGTGGGTTTTGGATTGGGTGGGGGTTTGCGGGGGGTTTCCCCCTGCATATATGTCCTAATTGACCTTCTAAATTATGTCAATTCTCCCAAGGTCAATTCTCCCGAGGTCAATTGTGAAAATGTCAATTAGTATACCACCCAATAGCATACATGATGTTGATAAATGTGTTCCAGAACGCAACTAAAATAAAAACCTAAACACGATAACCACAATAATCAGGAATAATCAGGAATGCTCACAAAAAGGCATATAACCCAACAAACATGCTGTGTGACGACTTCAGCATCAGATGCCTGAGCAAGTATGGTCTCCCATTGGCAGAGATAATGGAAGACAATGACAAGAATGCGTCAAAATGGTTACATCTAGCTGACCAACAAAACATATAGATTCTAAATGGACAAACGGACGGGGACATCCCAGGAAAACACACATGATCCAACGGGCTGCTAAAATGGATGATTGATTACACCTGGATCTCAAGGAATGCCTTGGATGAGGTTAAAAGATTCAAGGTCATACGCCAAAACGCAAGCGATCACAACTTACTGAGGCTGACATGGGTCTTCAAGGGTGCAGACACATTGGCTCTCAAGGCACCAATGCTTGAAGTAAATCACGGAGGTAACAGACTGAAGCTCAGGAAGGCTGACATCTTAGCTATAACAAATAACTACATGGAACAAACTAATGGAGGGACTACAGACACGTCATACGAGCCTCTATTGGATGTCTATAAAGTAGTCCTAACAGGTATAAAGCTCCCTTTCCTAAAACCTAAACATGAATACAGTAAATGTCTAGTCGAAAGAGAAGGAAACTAAGACGAGACATAAGGGTGCTACAGAGATTGACCACAGATGCAAATGTAGGAGAAATGATGCGTCAAATTAAATCGAAGAAGGAACAATACAAATCGTGGATGACTAGCTTCAAGTACCTACGTGAACAAAAGCAAGGAGAGACAATTCTGCGAGCCATGGCTAACTCCACTACAAGAGACATGTGGAGTATAATAAAGAATCTAACCCTTAACCAGCAGAGTCCTCTGAGTAGCGGGGTCACTGACGGTAGATGGGTTCAGCATTACTCAGAGGTATTTGCAAGCTCAATGAGAGACCCAAAAGATGACAACGCAAATAGTCAGCAGCTTTGGGATCTAACCATGGAATCAGGTGATGTGGAAAGGATTATAAGAAAACAAATAAATTCAACTGCAGCTGGGCCTGATGGACTAACAAACCTAATGTTAAAAGAAACCTACCTCATGGGCATGCTTGATAACAATGATCTTCAAGAACATCGAGAAGCATCGAATTCTTCCAACATCATGGATGTCGAGCATAATCATCTCAATCTTTAAGAAGGGCGTGAGAGAAGAGCCTATTGACCAATAGCCCTAAGTGATGTGATTGGAAAAATATTCGCCTCCATACTTCAAGTAAACTTTACCAAGTGGGCAGACAGAGTAGAGATCATAGACCTGCGACAAACCGGATTCACAAGAGGCACGCGCACAGAGCTGAACTTTTTCATCCTGTCCCTTTTGAAGTTGGACGCATTAAGAAGTAAGGGCAAAGTCAATCTAGCCTTTATAGACTTAAAACAGGCGTTCAACGGGGTAAACAGAGGGAAATTATGGCACAAACTACAGGCCTGGAAGTGCCCAGACAAGATTTTGCAGGTCATAAAAGCATTACACCGAAATACTTCGACATGTGTAAGATTAATCATCGATGTTGACTTATCGGCAGCTATACAAACTAAAAGACGAGTCACCCAAGGATGCCCTCTAGCTGCAACCCTCTTCAAATTGTACATTGCAGCCCTCCCACATGTGCTGAAACAAACAAAGCACTTCACTCCAAAACTCCACAACAAAGAAATATCACTTCTAAAGTATCCTGATGACTTGGTTCTAATGGACCAAACTCAAATTGGTCTGCAACATCTGCTGCAGAAATTGCAACTTTATATGACAGCAAACAACCTTGTTATCAACATCAGCAAGTCGAAGATCGTAGAAATTGGAGGGAAACAAAACAAAGGAGCAAGAACATTTCAATGTAAAATTGAAAAAGAGGAACTCGAAAAGGCAAAAGTGGTTCACTACTTGGGAATTAAATTCAATAGGTCAATAGCTGAACAGAGTTGGCAAACAGAGATATTCCTAAAAGTCTAAACCCTGGCCTGTCAAGGAGTGATATTCCACTTCGACTATTCTACATTCAAAAAGTAATACCCATCTTGACCTATGGAGGCAAAGCTGGCTTGAACTTGACGTGAAAGATATGGTCAGTGTTAGAAGGTACATTTTGGAAATCATTCTTAATTCTAACGTAGAGGAGGAGTCAAGTACCCCCACCAAAAGCTCTGCCCCATGTTGCCTATATGTTGGGATTCAGAAATTGAGGCACGTGCAGTACCAGTGAGGATGCCTGTACCGCAGAGAATCCTGGAAACAAGGTATTTATTGAGAAAACCCTATATGCATTCACAAAGAAATAATAGCCTTTTGGACAAAGTCCCGGAGAAAGTGTGAAAACAAGTGAAAAAGAAGACTGGCGATGTCATGCGGAGCAAAGCTGATGCACCCAGAAAAGATGCACGAGGTCAAAGAACATAGACATTCTATAGGATCTGAAGAGGAGGTGGTAAAAATTAGCAACATTTCAGGCTCGAGATGAAGATGCTCATGCTACAGAAACGCTGAAGAAAATGCAAAATCAGTTTACACTTGTACAGCCACAGTAACGCAAGTAGACAAAGTGATCTTAAGGCTGGCTAAGTAGTAAATAGTTGCAGCGATGCGCCAATGTATACTACATAGGAATTCATAGAACGTGGATATTCCACAATGCACTTTAAGCAAGGCTTGAAATCCTGTGATTGGAAAGGGTTTTCAGTGTGGTGCAGTTGGAAAATAACTGATAGTGGATGAGAAATACAAATAACGCTCGGGCGGCCCAGCACATAGAAGTCGAGGCCACCGTGAGCCTGGTTGTCTATCCAGTAGTTACCTGAACGTGAGAAAGAAATAAACCTCTATTTGAGATGAAATGGAAAAACACTGAAGGCGTCAAGAGTTCATCATTTAATAATATTTAAATATTAGTACTTTATGCAGTAATGAGCTCGTAAATGCGGTCTCCAAGTCACATGGTCAGATCAAAATAGACATTGGGTCGACCAAAACCGAAACCAAGAAGATACTCCCTTTTCCTCTCAGGCACTGAGAGCTTCCGCAAGGCCAAGTTCAAAGCCTTAATTGACTGGCAGACTGCAAGAATAATGATAGAAGTTGGGCTAATTGGGAGGGGAGGGATGATCATGCCGACCCTCCCTGCACCTGGAGTGGTAGCCTTTATGGTATTAGCGTGTGGAATATTCCAGAACGGTACAAGTGTGCCAAACCAATTGTGGGGGACCACGTATCAAAGAGCCCTATAGTTTGTGTAACCAATAAAGTGTTGAGTATTAGTGTGACACTTGGGATGCGCTTAATTGCCCACCTGAAAGTAGAGACCCAATCACTTCCCCGTCAGTATGGAAAGTATAATTAGATGTTCCCTGTAAGCTTATCACATCCCCAAGTAGGTTTTTGTAGTTTGCCACATAGTGTGACGTCACCGATAACAGGATTTGTCTGTAAGAATTGTTTTTTATAATATGTGCTGAGAGAGATTGAGCGAACGTCCATTGATGTCCGTTGTAACTCCCTGTTTTAGATAATTGCAAATAAAACAGACCAGGTTTTGCCAACTTCCTGTGTTGGTTTCATTATTGATGTTTGAGTAAATTCTGCATCCCCATCTATCTCTAAGTATTGCTATCTCGTCTTAAAAGGGCCCTAGGTCTATGGTTTCACATGGTAGCAGAGGATGGTTCAAGATCCGTCCACCCAGTAGGTTTTTAAGGGTCTTGGAAATATCATATGTCCTCTGCCAGTTAGCTGGAGGACCGTGAGGCATCCTGTGAATAGCAGCTGAGAACCAAGATCTTGCAAGACAAACGAAGCAGGTGGGACGGGTCCCTCTTTCACGGAATTCCATTCCCGGTTTCTACAGGCAGCTGAGCGGACCGTAGGCTAAGGTGGCCGGTTGAGGAGGAGACGATGCCGAGGGTCAGGAGCTGAAACGCGAATGGTGAGTAGATTGAGAAATGTGGCAAAAATAATTGCGTATTAAATGGAGAAAGTGATAATGCAGAGAAAGTAACGGAGGGTTGGTGGTGTATTTGAGTTAATGATGAAGAGCGTCAAGTGAAGATATATGGACGAGTAGCGGTCCATAAAATAAGCCCAGAATCCTACATCCAGGGACATCTAGAAGAAGTTGTTTTAAAATCCAAGTGGACATACCTAAGCTACATACAGATAGATCTATTAAAGAAAACAATTCACACTCTGATCTGAGTCATTTTAGGGGCGAGAGTAGCCACGAGGAGCGTTGGCAGAGGTATATGTGGGCCGGCCAGTCTGTCTGTTTGTATATTGCATATATTGCATGTGTTAAGGAAATGATTGTGGTAAAAGGCTGAGAGTAGATTATTTATTTATTTAGTTGTCAAAGGTATTGACTGAACAGGTAGACTGAAGACATAAAGGTTTGGAGCTGTGACGACTGGTGCACGCTCATATTGGGTTGTTTTTCTGAAAAGTATTTTCTGTGTAAAATAACGGTAAGTATTGACAGTCAAGCCTGACTAGTCATGATGGAAGATGTTACTCCGCTCATGCACCTGTGCAAACAGCTGCCAAGACACGCACCCAAGCTTAAGCAATATAGTACAGAATGGGTTAAAGGCATGGCAGATAAAATGTTCATGCCATGGCCACAAAGGGGACCAGTGTCAAAAGCAATTTTGCAACACAAGACGACATAC
Organism: Ambystoma mexicanum; assembly: GCF_040938575.1. Classification (NCBI taxonomy): domain Eukaryota; kingdom Metazoa; phylum Chordata; class Amphibia; order Caudata; family Ambystomatidae; genus Ambystoma; species Ambystoma mexicanum. Next base: position 891,854,904 of record NC_090941.1, read on the forward strand.
CTGCACGCAGCGTACACGGGAAAGAAATTGGATAAAAGGTCAGCTAGCCTAGAGCTTTGGAAAATGTACCAGGAGGAATAGGAAAAGCCACCTCCTGAAGACTGGATGCTTAACCAGTGTAAAGAGGGGGGGTGTCGAGCCTTCTGCTCCCCCTACCGCACCTGAATTAAATGGCGATAGCACGAAAGACGAGGGAGAGTATACATTAAGGGAGCTTAAAGCAATGGAAGGATACAGTAATCAGACGCATGAGTTGCATGCGTATAGGAGTGATGAGAGTCCAGGAAAAGGGGAAGATCAAACGAGCAAGATAAAAAAGGCAGGGGAAAAAGAGAAACAATTGAAAGAGGATGAGGCCAAACAAAAGAGTAGACAAAGAAGGGAACAAATGTATCAGGAAGAGCAGTTAAGAAAGGAAGAAAGAACAGAAGAGCAAAGAAAATATGACAACAGGCAGAGAGCAATCAAAGAACGAGACTAGAAAAGAGAAGAGAAGAAGGGGAAGAACAGACATTGAGAGATAAAAGAATGCAAAGACGAAGAGATGACGAAGTGCGTAGGGCAAATGAAAGAAGGGAAGTGAAAAGACAGAAAGAGGAAAGGATTAGGGAGGAAGCAATGAAATTAAGAGAATTTAATGAGGGCAAATGAAAGAAGGGAAGTGAAAAGACAGAAAGAGGAAAGGATTAGGGAGGAAGCAATGAAATTAAGAGAATTTGATGAGGAAACGGAACGATAGAGAAGGCAGAAGACACGCAACATTGATCGCATTGAAGGAGAGCTAATAAACCAAATCCAGTAGTGACATGGGAGGACATAGAGGAGTTCCTCCCATCACAAGAACCTATGCCAGGACCCTTAGCGTAAATCTAGAGGAGAATTTTGAGATAGGATATTTTGGAAACAGAATCAAAAAAGCCTATCAAAAGATGAGGGCAAAAGTGAATCGAGAAATAAAGGGAAAGATTGAAAGGAAAGGAGGGAGTCCTGTTCAGCCTTGAGCATAGAGCCCTGTGTTTGGACAGGATAACACTAAATAGAGATGAGAAGGAGGATAGTCATACGAGTTGGGGACAAGATATGTCAGACAAAGAAAGAGAAACCTTCCGTGGGGAGGAGGGTGGTGCATGTGGTGCAGAGGGGTGTTTTCAGATAGACAAGGAAGTGAGGTGGTCAGATTTGGACCTGCCTAAAGAAAGGACGCCACAGCAACCTAAAAGTTGACCTCTTAGTGAGAGGTGGGAGTCGCCACCATATGTGAGTAGGCTGAGGTCATTACCAGCAAGGAAGCGATCAGTAACCAATGTCCCTGCTATGAATAGGCAAATGATGGAAGCTGATTGCGATTATGAGATTTTGTAGTTCCCCTTGTTAGAAAAAGGAGGGGCCAGACCGCAGTATATCCAGTGGTCCCACATTGACACGGATAACCCAAGGTGTAAGCTCCAGAGTTTAACTTTGGGTGCCGGGAAAACGATCTATGAATTAGAAAAAATGACAGGAGGAAACATGTTAGCTATAGGGGACATTACGGGTCTTCTAGCATCTATCTTTGGGAAAGGGCTGACAACATTTGGACAAGAGCAGGATACGCAAGTGTCACAGCACAGAACACAGCGCACAACGGAGCACCATTTAATAATTGTAGAGCAGTAGTCTGGAAATTGCTTAGAGTACAATATCCTTATACGTCAGATATGGGCGATATAATGGCACATAAGATGCAGGCAGGCGAAAATCAGCTTGCCTACATTAAAAATGTTCAAGAGCAATGGTCTTTGGAAACTCGGATTCTATAACATACTTTGTCAGGGATTGCCAGACCAGGGACAGAGACAGCTCAAGAAGCTGGTGGGTGTGGAGGCAAATCTATGGCCAGAAATACAGCTGACCCTGACCATTGCGCACAATTGCCTATTGTTGCAAGACAAAAATTGAAAGAGAAAGGATGCTAGGAAGATCGAGGAAGCTAAGTTATTGCAGAAGAAACTGTCGAAGTATGCTGTAGAAGGGCCAATGTTGACTAGATGAGAAGGGTCAGGATCACAGCAGGCAACAGGTATGCCATAACCACCGGCAGTCAGATCAAGGAGTGTACTGATTTATGCTAAGAGGCTGAGGAGGTTTCCGTGGAAGAGGAGGTTTTCAGAATAATCAGGGAAACTTTCAGAGTAACCAAAGTGGTTTTCAGAATATGCAGAATGATAATCAAGGCATGCAGGGAGGGCAAGTTAGGAGATTACCTCCTGTATGTTGGTCATGTGGAATGACAGGGCACATTGCTCGAACATGTGGTAGCCAAGGGTATGTGCAGAATAGGCAATTCTCAAGAGGGAGGGCAGCTTATCCGCCAGCATATAGCCCATAAAGTAGGGATGGGTTCACCCAAGATCAGACAGTGTATCAAGCACTGGTACCACAAACACAACAGGCTTTGCAACCACAGCAAGCACCATTGAATACGCTGCAAGTGCAGTCACAGCAGGCACCCATGCAGATACAACAGAGCGCAAACACAGGATTATTGACTCCTCGAGTAGGGGGTGTCACTGTCACGGGAGGGAATCCTTTCACGGGCACGGGAATAAGTATGTACTCACAGTAGGAGAGCTCACAAGGTGACTTGATGTGTTCAGTACTATCAGTAATGCCCAATCCTCAAGAGGAACCAAGGGTTGACATTCCCATTGGAGGAAAATCCTTTTCTTTTTTAGTAGACACAGGGTCATCTCGCTCATGTATATGAGAGGGAAAATTTTCGTTATCGGGTAATGTCATGAATGCTCAAGGTTTCTCAGGAGCTACAAGTAGAGTCCCTTTTACAGATAAATTGCCAGTCTCATTAGGAGAATGTGACATGTCTATCCCATTGTTATATTCAAGGCAACCACCAGTTAATATACTGGGCAGAGATCTAATGACGAAGCTAAATATGACCATCTCCTTCACTGATGAAGGTATAGTGTGTTCAACACCAGAAATACATTATTTAAATGTGGGCAAATTTATCATGGCATTTACAGGGAAAATTGCTCTGCGAGGAATGCCTTTAGAGCCAGAGGTTTTTCACTATGGGATATGCATTTTGTTAACATGGCTACATGATATAGTGGGCAAGACTATGAGAATACCTGATTAATTTTTGTTCAGGCCACAGATACCTATGGACGAAGGGGGTGAGAGATTTTTCCCTTGGAATTGCAGGCAGCAAAAGTGCGAGGAGAATTGCCCATGCTCAAAGTTTGGGATCGAGGCAGTCCATGGAGAGCACTGATTGCTATTGGGGAAGGATATAGATTGACTGACGTCACTGATGAGGATATGGTTAGAGATGACCCGTCAGATGATGAAGTAGTGTACAAGATGAGCATTACATACTGGATCAGGACAGAAAGACTTGAGATCTCACAGAAAATCATGATAATGCAGCAGCGCCCCGCATTTTTTGATGAAGATATGGAGAAAGGGCCAGTTTCTTTATTGACTATGGGCCCCTATGACGTAGGCCTGGTAAAGGGGGTTGGAGAAGTTGAGATTAAGCTGAAGCCAGGAGCAACTTTACCTCGAGCAAGGCAGTATTCCATGTCTCGAGAGACAAACGAGGGCCTTTTCAAGACTATATCAGCCACGATGGATTAAGGCATCTTAGTAACATCTGAGTCACCATGCAATACTGCACTGTATCCTATCAAAAAATCAAAAGGGGGATCATGGCGTTTATTTCAAGTTATGAGGCCAATTAACCAGATTGTAGAGGCAGAGTTTCCTCTCGTTCGGAATCCAGCAACGATACTATGTAGCATTGCTGTTGATGCAACATATTTCACAGTGATTGACTTGAAAAATGCGTCTTTCTCAATCCCATTGCATAAAGATTCCCAAGATCTTATGTTGTTTCCGTTTTGCCAGGCTAATCTGAAAAGTACACGTTTTCCCCAGGAGTACTGTGAGTCTTCATTGATTTTCAATAGGGTCCTGCAGATGGACCTAAGCAATATTGATTTGACAAGTATCATGCTACAATACGTAGATGTTATTTTAGTTTGTAGCACATCAGAAGAAGAGTTCAGACGAGGCTTGATTCAGCTAATGATTATTTTAGCAGAGAAAGGATATAAGGTGGACAAAGAGAAATTGCAGTACTGCCAAGAAGAGGTGTTGTACATAGGTCAATTAATCTCAGATGAAGGAAAGAAAGTAACGCCTGAAAGAGCTGAGGTGATTTTGAAAAACTCAAAACCGCACACGATAAATCAAATGCAACTGTTTTTTGTACTATGCAATTATGTTACAGCATGGGTATTTGATTATAGTTCCTACTCAAGAACATTGTTGCAGGCCCTGAAAAAGGCACAGGTGAATCAGGAAAGAATTGAATGGATAGAGGAAATGGAGGTGGGGTCTGATGAATTAAAAAAGGCAATATGCACAGCTCCAGTTTTAGGAATTCCCAATTATTCTGAGGAGTTATATTTATTCTTGCACACGAATGGAACAAGAATGACAGCAGTACTCACAAAGAGAACTAAATAGGGGTACAAACCCCCCGCATATTACAGTGAGATTTACAAAAGACTAATCCTTGAAGATCTAATAGACAGTGCATTTCTACTAAAGAGAACGTTATTTATATTAATTTTAAACTGAATGAAATCACTAAGTAAATTAATCAATAAATTACAAATTTCTAAAAATGTGCATTGTCCATATAGATATCTTTTCAGACTTCTGTGAAGGTGAATGGATTCACACAAGCAGCACAGAAACATATTTCAATGAAGAGGCTTATAAACAACAAAACAACCCAATTGCCAGAGACAGTAACGTCAGAGGGTGTGAAATGGTAGGAGACACCATTGTGGCAAAAGAAACCATTATAGAAAAAACATTCCCAACAAACTTTCAACCAATTTTTCCTTTCGCCCAAACAAACCGTACAGTATGTAAATGGACATGCAGCTCAAAGTGTAATGTACACCAACAATCCCTTAGATCTCTACGACATTTCCTCAATCTCTATGTGAAACTTAAAAACAAAACTAAAAATAAAACTTTACAAACCATGTACACTTGTCGGGTGCACATCCACACTGGACTTCAAGGACATGCATTACACTGTATTTCAGGAACTGCTTGCAAAAGCACATTCCACCACAGCAAACTGTTCGCAACACACCATTCTGCTATGAGGAATTTTGTGCATAGACTATACTATGCAAAAGGTCCTGCTCTAGAACTGCAACATTTAAATACAATTCTCCTACATGGAAAAGCCAAAGAACTCCTTCAAAAAATAGAGCAAACCCAAAATAAACACACCTGAATTTGACTTAGAACATTCAGTAACTTTAGAGAACATTAGCGAAAACCTTACAAACACCAGCCACCTAACACATACAAAAAAGAAATAGCTAAATTTCAAAATACATCTGCTGAAATACCAAACCAAGGATGTGTCTGTTGTCGCAGAACCTTTTATAAAAAGAACACAAAAATAGTAGAGATGGCCTACAAAATGGGGGACGATGAGGAATCCCAATGGTTCCAATTAGCTTTATATTTAACAGCAAGAAATAAATACCAAATAACTGACCGCTCAAAAGTTTGCACTTACTGCAATACAAAGCTTTACAATAACCAAATGCCATCACGTGCTATCGCTAATAATTTAGAAATATTCCCACTTCCAAAGTCTGTACACCAACTTAACTTGTATGAGAGCATTATAATCCAAACAATACACTACTTTCAAGCTATAATACGCCTTCAATCGAAAACAGACAAATGGCCTCCATCTGAGTTACGAAAAGGCATCCGTGGCAAAGTAGTTTATTTTCCATTAGATCTTAAAGAACATGTAGAAACACTAGGAGTATAACTGTCACCAGGATCGGTGATATCCTCGTCAGAGAACGTAGAATCCGATTCACCACCCTCCCCTAAATCCTCACCTTCATCTCTTCTTCCTGTACCCTTCTTTCGTTTACTTCTTGGTCGCTCCATTTTTTTATGTAGGTAGGGGCGCCCACGGAAGGAAGCCACCGTGTCACCCAAGAAGGGTTCCCGGTGCCTCCTCCCGGGAACGCCGGGAAGGGGAAAAAGCCAAAAGGCACAAAAAAACCCTAAGCGACCTGCGTGACTCTCCTAAGGAATGAGCTGGTATGCTGGGAGAATGCAGTCGGCTGAAGCTGAACTCTGTGGTAGAAAGGATGATGCTCCGGAGGAAGGTAGTCAGTAAGTAGTACGGAATCTCACAAGGGGAACCAAGTCCATAGGTGTAGCACAATAGAATAGGCAGCCCTTATACTGGCCAGGATCTGGTACACGGGAGATCACAGAGGAAGGTATCCAAACAGTAGAATCAGCAATCCAAGAAAACAGGCCTAGGTCTGGTACACAAGGAGGCAAGCAGAAGGAGAAAAACAGGAAGGGGAGAAATAAGGTAGAAAAACGGAAACAGAGAAAAGCCGGGAGAAGGAGGGTGGCGAGGAGTGAGGAAGGAAAATAGCAGAAGAAAAAAGGGCAGCAGGCAAAACAAGGAGAAAGAGGACAAGGACCCGATAGAGATCGGGTAATACTGCAACAAGGGCGAGCGAGGGGAGAGCAGGCAAAAGGCAGACAGGACTAACGGAGGAAACCGGAAGCGTTGCAACGCGTACGCAACCCGGAAGGAGCTGTATTTAAACTCCGGGCCGCGTCAGCGCGCATACTCACGGGCAGAGCTGCAGGTGGGCGTGACAGGCTACCAGCGTGCGCGGCGGAATAATGTCCGCGCAGCCAGCGGTTCCACAGGCGCCAAGTGCCGCGTTGTAAGAGGATTCAATTCAACACTACAACCAAGTCAACGCCTAGTCTGGGATACTGAATGTAAACCCTTATTGATATATCTTTATGTCCAGTTCATGCGTTCTGGATGACTACCCCTATATAACACCCCTCCCTTGGAATCCCCCTGACCCCACTGAGCCAAGAAGTAGTTCTGTTTTGCAAGTTTAAAAGGTTTATTTGATAATTTAAACAATATATATATATATCACACTTTATAATAAATTAATAATTGAATATCACACTTAATCTGAGATGATAAAGATTAACAACGGAGAATCTGGCACTAGCACACTTGTGAATAGGAACAGAAAAATAAGGTGGTAGAGAATACTTTATATAAGTTCAGATGGATGTAATGTTGAATGAAAAATGCAATACAGAAAATACTCAATATGATTTCAACATAACAATGTAATCACTTTTCTCTGGCAATCCCCTCCCCCCTTTATGCAATGCAAGGAAATGGAAGGAAAGCACACAGTTCTCAGAAATGCAATCAACTGTAATTCAGTTCACCCCAGCAAGCTTAGACTACAGAAGTTGGAAACACAGGCCCAAAATGCTTTTATATGTGCTGGCAATGAAGTGAAAAATATGCTAAAATGCTTTTAATTCCCTCTAGAGGTTTAGGGTGAGTGGTATATGCTTTGAATAAGTTCAGGATCACTTTAGCAATGCTCTATAATGGTTGTCAGGTTGCAAACAAATTTTTTCTTTAACGGAAGGCAAGCAGCAGCAGATTTTTACACGTGGAGAAACTTGCAAATCGCGACAAAATGTCAAATCGCGGCAGACTTTTCCGAGTGCCCCGGGCGCGATTACAGAGGAAATACAAGGACTATCAATATCGTTTTGGAGTCCTAGGACAGCCTAGGATCTCAGCTTCCGGATGAAAGTTACTGCAAGTCTCTAGGACAAACGGTCATGGAGATATGAGCGATTAAATAAAGGTCGTTTTTCAGATTTTAAATTTTAAAGTTCAAAAAGACAAGTGCAGCTTGCAACTAGAAAATGACCGGTGACAGCTTTACAAATGACAGGTGACAGTTAGGAGGCAGTTCTACTTAGATTAAAATAGATTGAATTATATTATTTTAACTAGGAGATTGGTTCTGCACAGTCTTGCTAGGTACTCACACTATATTCTTGAATTAAATGGGCCTCGCCACGGATCTGGTCAGGTTTTGGACTGGACTCCGGTCTGGTCTGGGTCTCTTCACAGTGATCCGGGTCAGCTCTGCTCTGCTGGTCTGGGTTTCTGGTTCTGGATATTGATAGATTTGAAGTCTGGATCTTTCTGCACAGCTTTCTCTAGAGATTGATGGAGGTAAAGTATGGATTTTCCCGGCAGAGCTTCCAGCTGCAAATGGATTTGAAGGTCCCTATCTGTCCTGCCTGTCTGCTTTTATGTGTTTTGAAAATGGGTGGAGAGGCTAGCTTCCTAGGCCCTACCCCTCTCCCCTTGTCATTGGCCACTTCATCCGCTTCCCCTTGATTGGGGGAATGAAATGAAGTGTCATCATGATGAGGTCTGTTTATGGTACAGAGAACCCACCCCTGTCAACTTACACACAATCTATATTTTGATCCAAAAGGCATATTTGCACAGGTACACATTTGTTTAAAATTACATGCACCCTTCACATATCACAGGAGGTATACCCTGTCCAAATCTGCTCTTCCTGGGGGCTTGCATTCAGAAATGGCAATATTTGCACTTTTTAACTGATTTTGCAATTTCGGACATTAACCCAAATTTACACACATGTGCGCAAGGAGTATGGACATTAATTGATGAAGTGTCAGATTTTTAACATGCATACATTTTGAGTAATATCCTCTTTTCCGCTAAACCCCCCCCGAACATACCACCGGGTCCTAACACGTCTTAAAATGTGGGCAGAAAAATCACACGAATTATGGTATCATTTAAATAATTTTCACAAGTCCGTACTATGAGTTATTCATCTTTTTAGAGTTATGTTCTGGCCCCAAAGGGGTGTGGTTTCCCCCCAGCACAAGGTTGAATTTCTGGTTTTTCCAGTTCTGCCAAGCCAGCTTGCTCTCACAGGCAGTGCTCCTCCCCTGTCCTTCCAGGAGGAAGCTCCATTTACGACTCCCGCCAATAAAACATTTGCCTGAGTCAGGACAGGGCTTTGTTCAGAGCTCCTGTATTCTGTGGGGGCTCCCCTTAATTCAATTATCAGAGAGATGGCATATCCTTAGTGTGGCCAGCAAAAGGCAGATAGGCCTGGGAACACAGCTGTGACTCAAGTTTCACTCCTGATGGGGGGTAGTTGCCAGGCAAAATTGGACTCTCTTTAAGCCAGTTTTTAGCTACATGTCATTTCTGTTCCCCAGTTTAAGTCAAGACATTCTTTTACATATGCAGCTAGGATGCTGATTCTAAGTTTAAAACTATGACATTTAAACAATTGCAACCTATGTGACACTCAAAAGTAGGTCACTCATTCAATTTAAACATTTAGATTTTTAGTGTCTTTCAGTCCAAATTTACTTAAACTGCTGAAATCCACAACTCAGCCAGTCTTGTTATAAACCTTCAAGTCACTTCAGAATATAACTTTACATTGGATCCACCTCTCAGTAAGTCTTTCTTTGGCATGTTTTGGGTTCATTTATTCAGTTTTCTACAAAAAAGTAAAATCTGGTGTTGTTTTAAAACGCCAGCTTTCTGATAGTGGTGAGTACTGGTACTGCACCCCTTTTTGGGATTTAAGAAAATGAATTCCCAACAGTTATGGGTTTGCTTTTGGCAATCAGCATTGCCATTCCCAATGGTTTCAGACTACTGTGTGGGTAGTCCAATGGTGGTTTTAGGCAGTGTCCTTCTGTGCCCATAACATCGGCAAAAATGAGTGGCAGCCTATTCTTCATGCATTTCCCTGTGCATTTTCTGGGAAGCTCTGGCCATCATGATGTTTTCCATGTCAGTACTGCACAGTTTTGAGGTAGGGCTTGGATGCGTGGATAAAAACATCCCACAAGCCCCCCTCTTGCGATGGCCATTCTATTTCACTAATGGGACTCGCAAGACCTGGGATGTTTCCTCATCTTCTTCCGATAGATGGCACAGTTCAGCATCTTTTTCTCCATCCGGTCGGATCGATCGGTTCTCCTCGCCGGTCCTGATGGGAATATTGGGCGGTACACTGGGCCCCTTGCGTCTCTGCTCCCGGTCTCCGGATCGTCCTCCTTGGCCCGTCTCCCGGTTTTCTTTCTCCTAGGACGACAAAGGAAGAGCGGCAATACCTATTCATAGACATTTTTCCACCACTGTTGAGATAGTGGGGCAGCATATGCATTTCATCATAACGAAACATTACATTCTTATTTTGAAAAAAAACAGTATAACTAAGAGACAGTTTCATGCAAATCACAATATTTTAGAGACTAGATGTGGTATGTTTTATGGTTGGAACTGAATTAGTCTGAGACAGTACCCGCTAGGATTCCAGAGGATTCCTCCAGTTGTTGCAGAGTGTGCGTGGGATGGCAACATTTCAACTGGCTTATGTGGACCCACTTGTCTTCCCCCGCTGCCAAAGGACCTTTGGGGATGTGGATTTTGTAGGCCACAGGGGAGATCTTGTCGATGATCTCAAAGGGTCCCTTCCATGTAGGCAAAAAATTTCGCTGTTTGGCCTGGTTCCTTTGGAAGTTGTATAGATAGACCCGGTCCCCCACCTGATATTCCTTCCTGGAAGTTTTCAGGTCATAGTGGGTCTTCATGCTATCAGCTGATCTTTCTAGATTCCGCTGAGCATAAGCAAAAGCATGTTGAAGGTGTTTCCTTAAATTCTCCACATACTCATGAGTTGTGGAGGCATTTATCAGTGTCTGATCTTGGGTCCTGTAGAGCAAATGCTGAGGAAGCACCATCTTGCGTCCAGTCATCAACTCAAATGGTGACATTTTGGTTGCAGATGAAGGGGTAGATCTGATGGCCATTAGGACCAGAGGTAATCGGATATCCCAACTTGGCCCAGAATCTGCCACAAACTTCTTTAATATGCTCACAATGGTTCGGTTATATCTCTCTACTGCCCCAGAAGAAGCTGGCCGGTAAGCAATATGCAACTTCCTTTTGACCCCCAGTATCTCCCACATCTTTGTCATTACTTCACTGGTGAAGTGGCTACCTCTGTCTGACTCAATCCTTTGAGGTAGACCAAAACGGGAAAAGATGTGGTTAATCATCAAGGCAGCTGCAGTTTCTGCCTTGCATTTTGGGGCTGGGAGACATTCCACCCACTTGGTAAACAAGCATGTCACAGTCAACATGTACTTATTCCCCCTAGCAGAGCGAATCACGGGGCCTACAAAGTCGATTTGTAAATCTGACCATGGCAGTGTCATCCCCCGCTTTTGGAGAGGCGCTCGGTGCGTGAGGGATGATGGCTGAAATTGTGCACACACAAGACACCCCTTCAAGTATTGGTCGAGGTCCTGCCCCATGTGTGGCCAGTATGCAACCTCTCTTAAGATTTCCAATGCTGTGTGAAACCCCCTATGACCGGCGGTGGCCGCATCATGGGCGTGACTTAACATCAGGCTTCGGAATGAGGTAGGAACCACCCACTGATCGTGGCCAGCTTTGGATTTCCTTACCAGAAAACCGTCTTGGATCCGGAACATTTTTGGACATTTCATCAACACTCTTAGGTCCTCTTTCCCAGTGTAATCGGTATCCGTCAGGGGAAAGTTCTCGGGGTCCTCAAGGTGTTGGTAAAACTTACCAATAATTGGATCCCCCTTCTGAGCTGTAATCAAATCAGCATCAGGGGTCTCCTTACTCCATTGTGCAATTGAAAGGTCGTCGTGAGCATTTGTCTGGGACCTAGTGATAGCAGTGACCTGGATTTCCCCCAACAGGGACTCAATCTCAATTAGATCCCCTTGGATGGCCCCGGTTTTGGCCAGCTGATCAGCTAAGTCATTTCCAGTTTTGTCTGGTCCCTCTACTTTGGAATGACCCTTGATCTTTTTCCAATAGATGGTCATCTCATTCGAGGTGACCAGATCATCAATGTTTTGGATCAACTTCCCATGTTTCAAGGGTTTGTTATTAGCACATAACATGCCTCTGGTTCGAACCCGTTCCGTACATAATCTGAATCTGTGATTATGACCAGTTCGTGGAGTTGATGCTGGACAGCAGTGAGGATGGCCTGATGCACAGCCATCAATTCTGCCACCTGACTACTTCGGGGACCAATTTTGTATCCAGTGGAGGGTTCTGGGAACTCATTCACCCATGCATTCCCTACGCCGGCCACCAGTTCTTTCTCCCCGTTGTTGTCAACATGTTAAGAGCATCCATCCACATAGACAGTGGGCATTCCCTCACACTTGTCCTCTTCAAATACTTTGTGTGGGGAATTAAGGTATGCTTCCATGTTGTCCTTGATTTTTAGACTTTCGTCCTCGAGACAGTTTTCTCTGGCACAATCATGCAAGTCAGCCAGACCTTGCGCGAGGGGACTCTTCTTGTTTTGGCCATATCTGACCTCCACAGGAAAGCCTTGCATTGACAGAATCCAGGAAGTAATTCGGGAATTACTCACATTTCCGGCCCGGATTCTATCACTTTGGAGATATTGCAGAGGCTGGTGTGGAGTCTCCACTATGATGTGTTCCCCCTGGATAAACGGGCGGTAATTCTTCAATGCCCACACCGTTGCCAGGAGTGCCTTCTCACAATCGTTGAATTTTTCCTCCACAGAGGATAAAGTTTTGCTCGCATAGGAGATTACTTTATTGACCTTGTCATGCTTTTGGTATAATACCGCCGTCAAGCACGTATTAGAGAACCCCGTCTCCAGGAAGAACTCCTTGTTTCTGACAGGGTAAGCTAGGCAGGGCGCTTGTGAGAGGCTTCTTTTGAGTTGTCTTACTGCCTCAGATTGTTCTGGACCCCATTCCCACTTGACCCCGCCCCTTCAGGAGATGAATCAGGGGTCTGGTGATCTCTGCGTAGCCCTCAATGAACTTTCTGCTGTAATTAGTCAGTCCAAGGAGGCTCCTTAGTTCTCGCAGAGTTGTGGGGTCTTTCAGTTTCTGAAGTGCTTCCACTTTCTTTTCCTGGGGACAGAGACCCTGATGAGTAATCTCATGCCCCAAGAAATTAACACGGGTTCTACACCACTGTGCTTTCTGAAAGGAAAGTTTTGCTCCGGCGGCCCTCAACTGTGTCAGAACATAACGGATCTCCGCTATGTGTTCCTCCACAGTTGAGCTTTTGATGAGGACATCATCTACATAAGCCAGGTTACCCCTCGCACCCAGGTCGGGCATGGCCTTATGTAGGAAAATGTTGAATTCATTTCCAGAGTTGAGGTATCCGAAGGGAGTCCGGGTCCATGTATACTGCTGGCCCCCAAAGGTAAAAGCCAGCTTGTATTGGTCCACCCTACTGACAGGCACGGTCCAGTATCCATTGGTCAGGTCTATTGCAGTGAATACCCGTGACACCTGAATCTGGGCCAGCCCTTGGTCAATGTAGGGCAGAGGCCATCGGGAAGTATGGACCCGTTTGTTGAGCTCCCTGAGGTCGGCACAGAGTCTCCACTGGCCGTTTGGCTTCAATATTCCCAGCACCGGATTATTGAAGGTGCTGTGGACGGGACGGATTATTCCCCTGGACTCAAAGTTCTTAATTATTTCAGTAAGGGACTCCATTGATGCGAGAGGCAAGCGATATTGCTTCACAAACACTGGAGTCATGCCAGGGTCCGTGGGGATTGTTGTGGTGTGGATGTCAGTGCGACCACAGTCATATGAGTCTACCGCAAAGAGATCTTGGAAATCCAAGAAAACTTGTTTCAACTTTTGCTTTTGTTCCAGAGTCACACAGGCATCAGCTAGGTTGATTCTCTCTTCCACCATCTGCCTGAAGCCTGGAAAGACTTCTGGTTTGGCTATTTCAGCGGCCTCCTCCAGCTGGGTGGAGAAGTCCCTGGTCAGAGTGCTGATTTGGATCGGAGGCTTCAGGTGGGAAAGGCAGCCCTCATGGACCTGGAAAATCACCTCATCCCTCCTGAAGTCACAAGTCACATCTTCCTTGCCATAAGGGCAAGAAGTGTACACCAGGAAGTTCCCCCCATGCCAGGTAAAAATCCTGTCTGGTGTTGTATTGTCATCACTGTCACTGTCAAAGCAGTCCTTGGGGATTGGCCCTAACAGTTCATTACCTAAATCTATGGAAAAATGTCGGTCATCAACCGCCATTCCAATAATGGTGCCTGCGGCTAGAGTAATACTCTTTAAGTCGCTGTTATCCACCTCTATTGGAATGGTGTCATGTTCTATGTTGACTAATGGTGTTGGGTTTACCCCCAACCCTTGCTGTTGGAGAGAAGTGTTTAGATGTATGTAAGCATCAGGGTTTTGCAAATATTGTCCTCTTTTGACTTTCACTTCCAGGGAGAATTGTCGAGTCCTTTCTGGGATGGTGACTTCCTCTTTGATCTGAATTTCAACTGCATAAGGTAGCAATTGAGCTGACCTAAATGCTTTTTCTGGATCATCAAAGCCCATGGGATTATCCGCTAATCGTGACCAAGCTTTGAAGTTTATTAGGTCCAAACTAATGGCAAAGCGATTGAGAATGTCACTGCCTAAGTAAAAAGCGGCAGGGACGTCTCGCAGGACCCAACAATTGTGGACTATGCTCTTGTGGCCAATGGAGATTTTGAGCATACACCTGCTTGGCAGGAGATGTTTGGAATTAGGTGCTTCCAGGTCCATTTCCCATTTGTATATCAGTTTGAATGTGGGAATGGCAGGATCTTTTGGGAGTTGGCGGAACATGGCTTCGCTCATGAAGCTCTTATCGTTGCTCACCCACACTCGAGCGAGAACAGAGTCCTTCCCATCATTTAACTGAACAGGGATGAACAACTGCTCTCCAATTTGCTGAATATCAGCCAGGCTCTGAGCTGATTTCACATCTTTCTAGACTATAGGAGTGGGAGTTTCTGATTGTGGATTAGTATAGAATCTCAGAGTGTTTCCTTCCAGCGTGGAGTACCACTTTAGACTGGAAGGAAGGTTGATTTTCAGAAATGGAGAGGACCCTCCATCACCAGTCTGTTGTCCTACTGCTATTACTGTCACGTCTGGAATTTGGCTATTCCGGAAGTGAAATTCAACTTGGTCAGATTTTTGTTCAACCATGTGGCAGGTGCCGTTTAAACTAACATGGTTGACACTCTGTTTTAATTTTATTGGTCGGCTAGTCTGGGTCCAGAGGACCTTGTTTACACAATCTATTAGGGGTGACAACCTTCTCTGGAGGTCATTCCCCAGTAAACAAGGGGTGCCCTCTGGAGTCACATCTATGACTGGGTGTTTCAACTTGTGTCGCCCAATTTTAATGTCCAAGTCTGCCGTCCCCTCGACGGGAATTTCCTTCCCGTCAAAGTTCTGCAGTTGTCCAGGAAGAGAGGTGAGAGGAATTTGGTAATTCTCTCCCCTTCCTGCATTCAATTCGTCAAAGGCCCTTCTGGACAGAAGGGTAGCTTGAGATCCAGTGTCCACCAGTGCCAAAATTGTACCCTGCCCCTGTACTTGTACCGGGGCATAGTATCTTCCCTCCTTCTCCTCAAGGGGGCACAGATAATGCACATTTTTGGACAACTGGTGGGCTAACTTTCTAGTTTTGGACATCGCTAGCGAAGAGATTTGGGCAGAATTCTGTGGAGAGCCTTGGGAATCTGAAAGAAAAAGTTGGCAACGGGAGATCAGAGCCATTGTGGGTTCCCCTGGCTCCGGTTCCGGGCCACCCCCCCCTTTTTGGAGGCAGTCACCAGGATGGGTTTGAACCAGGGGATTTTCTTGCTGTTGGTTCTGGGATGAGATGGTGGGCGGCGGTAGCTCAGTCTCCACATCTCCCCAGTCTGGATTTGCATCCCTAGGGACCCATTTTTCTTTGGGAGGAGTTCCCCCCTCTCTGAAGGAGAAGATCCTTTTCCCAGGATCCTCTGAGGATCCCTCTCCCTCAAATTGGAAGATCTGTACCTCCTCCTCAAACTGTGTCTGTTTGGGTCTTTTGTTTCTCCTACCCCCCCTCTGCTCCTTAGGAGGCAGACTATCAGGGGCAGGAGATTTTGTTTCCGTTTCCTGGGTTTCCAGGGGCTGTTTACAAGTGAGGAAGGAAGCTTCCTCCAAGGCTTTACACCCCCCTTCACCTTGTGCCTCCTCCCTGGGAACCGGTGAGTTATCGGGGTGCTGCCCCCGTCATTGTTCTGGGGCACCAGGTCCAGAATTGGGTGCATTCTGCGCCGGCATGCCGATCTGAGGGTTCTGCTGAGCCCTCAGTATGTGACCCAGATCCCGCGCCATGTTTAGAACCTGGCGCTCTAACTGGGAAACCCGCTCAGGCTGATACGGGGCCCTGTTTTCTCCCCTGGGCTGATCCCTGGAAGGGTAGCTATCCCTTCTCTGGTAGTACCCCGGGTTGGGAAGATTTGGGTACCCCTCCACCCTTGGCCTCCCCTCTCCCGGATTAGGTTGTCTGGGCTCAGGGAATTGGGGAAAGAAGGATGGATGATTTTGGGGTTGGAAGTTGGGTGGATACCTGGGGAAAAAGTTCTGCCCAGGATTTGGAGAATTTCTGCCCTCCGGTGGGAAGTTAGGAGGGAAGTTCCCTGGGCTAGGTGCTTGGCTGGATCCCCCCCCCTTGGGCTGGAGGAGTCCACACATAACCCAGGATGGGTCGATTTCCCTTGTAACGGGGACTTACATAGTCAGGAGAGCGAGGGACCCCATTTGTGGGACTACCTCCTTGACTCCCTGTTTGTGACTGGCCCGAGGACCTTCGGGCCTAGCATTATTAGGTGCAGGTAGGTTTTTAGGCCCCCCCATCTCCAAATCCAAAACGGGGGTGACCTTTACCTCTGCCACCTTGGCAGCAGCAGGGGTGCTGTTGGCTTTGGGGTTTTTCTGGGCATTACTTTTGCTATCTACCGGTTTCTGCACATCATAGATCCGGGTGGCCTGTTCAATGACCGAGTCTAAAGATCTTTTCTCGTAAAAATCCCTCACGAGCTGGGTCATTATGTATTTGGGCAAGGCATGAAAAAATGTATTAATGAATTCTCTACTGTCTGTGCGCACCCTTCTGGTGGTCTGCGCAAAAGCACGTTTCAGTTCTTGCACAAATTCTTGTGGGGCCTGATCCTCCCCACATTGCAAATTGTAGGCTGCCTTGCGAGCCTCTTGAGGATTTCTATGAGTAGAAAAATGTTTCAAGATGGCCGCCTTATAGGTGGACCATCTTAAATGATTTTGGTCCTCCAGCCCCGCAAAGAAACTGAAGTATTCCGGGGAGAAGGTCCACTTTACATATTGAATACAGCTTTGGCTGTCTTTCAAATGGAAAGTCTCCATCATTTGCTCAAACAACTCTAAGTGCTCCCAAACAGAATGCTTGGCGTTCTTATGATAAGGTGTGATGACGCTCCTGATTGCCTTAATCTGCTTTAAGGGGTCCTTAAGCAAGGCCCTTTTTGACTTATTGGCCTTTTTGGTTCGGGTAACCCTGGTCCATTCATCTTCTGACTCAGAGGCACTGCTCCCAGAGGTTCCCGTCTGTTCTTCCAGGTTTTTCCGGATTCTGCGAGCCTGGGAATGGCTGGCAGAATGTGGGGACCTGGTCTCCGGTGTCCTGTACCGCTCAGAGGAGTCTTCAGATCCCTCCTTGCTGCCAGGATTTGATGGGTACCCCCCCCACTGACCTAACTGGGCAGAGGTTTTCAGGATGCCCTTAATGGGCCTACTCACCTGGGGTTCCCATCAAATTGCACTGTGCTTGGGTGCCCATACCCGGATGCCCGCCCCTCCATTCTTGGGTGGTACTGGCCTATGAGCCCCATGCTTCTGGCTGGATAGTAATCTGCCATCCCTGTGGCCCGGTGCTCATGTGCGTCAGGGGACATGGGGGTGGCAGAGTCCAGGGACTGAGAGAGATAAAAGCCTCTGGTACTAGGGCTCCTGAGGTTATGTTCAGGAGTTTCTCTTTCCCAGCGAACCTCATCTCTATCCGCCCCTGCTCCCTGTTGCAATGCAAGAGCCTGCGCCTTCAGTTCCTCAGTTAAGGCCTTACTAGACTCTATCAGTCTCTCCTGCATCACTACCTGTTGTTGGAGCCTATCATTGTGCTGGCAGAGAGCCTCATTCTCTCTCTGCGTTTCCTGATTGGTCCTGGAGCACTGGGCCAGTCTTTGCTGCAGGAGGGTTACCTCCTGAGCTGTGTCCCTATTGGCCTGCTCCTTTCTTGCCAGAGCATCCTCCACCTTCCTGGTGTGCTCTAACAAGTTCTGGTGTTCTTTTTGGAGGTCACCCAGTCCCTGGAGGGCCAGGTGATTTTCTTCCATTTTCCTTTTTAAGTGGCAGACTTCCTGGCCTAAGGTGTCCCTTTCCTGACTAAGAGCCTGCATCTATGCCGCCAGGTCGTCCCTTTGCCTTTGGAAGGCACCAGCTTTCTGGCGCTCCTGGTCAAATTCTGCCTGGGTATCCAGGTCTTTCAAAATCAGTTTATTGCTCTCTGCCTTCTCCCTATCTAGGTGGCTTTGCAGGGTGACTACCTGCTCAGCACATGCCCTATTGAAGTCTAACTGTTGCTCCAGCTTTTTCAGGCTCTGCAGTAGGGAGTCCAAACCTTCTTGGTACTCCTTCTGCAAGGCCAGAAATCTGGTATCCTGGTCAGCCTTTTCCTGTTGCAGGATGTCCATATCCCTCTTTATTTTAATGATGTGCTGTCTACTCTCATTTTCTGACTCCTGGCTCCCCTGCAGCCTCTGCTCAGAAGAGACCAGATCAGATTGGACCTTCTCTAACGCCATCTGTCGCTTATTCGCCAGATCTTGGCTTTCAGTACATTTATCCTGCATGTCTCCCATATATAGGTACAGGTATGCCGCTATCCTAACCATCTTGTCTTGTTCATCCTTAGCCTTAGGAGCCATGTATAGTTCAGTTCACTCAGGGCCACATGTAAGGGACCCTGATCTCTCCATATATCTGACCCTGTTTCCGTGACCTGTTGCGTGATGGCCTGCAACCAGACAGTCTGGTCCTGGTGAGTCCACTCACCTCTCACAAATAACTTATGTAAGAAGTGCTCTCTGGCTATTTTCATGTCTACTAAGGTCGTCATTCTGGAATTTGAGTTCCTTCCTGATTTACAGAAGTTTGTATTTTATTTTTGCAAAACAGACCTTTTTCTTAGAGCGTTCCTTTGAGGAGTGCTTTACAGCGTAACACAGCGTGTGATCCGACCGGATATGTGTATCTGGTCAGCTGGCACGCTGTATTAATCTGCACAAGTGATAGATCTAATCCAAACGTCCGGCACAAGCCCCCAATTTGTAAGAGGATTCAATTCAACACTACAGCCAAGTCAACGCCTAGTCTGGGATACTGAATGTAAACCCTTATTGATATATCTTTATGTCCAGTTCATGCGTTCTGGATGACTACCCCTATATAACACCCCTCCCTTGGAATCCCCCTGACCCCACTGAGCCAAGAAGTGGTTCTGTTTTGCAAATATATATATATATATCACACTTTATAATAAATTAATAATTGAATATCACACACTTAATCTGAGATGATAAAGATTAACAACGGAGAATCTGGCACTAGCACACTTGTGAATAGGAACGGAAGAATAAGGTGGTAGAGAATACTTTATATAAGTTCAGATGGATGTAATGTTGAATGAAAAATGCAATACAGAAAATACTCAATATGATTTCAACATAACAATGTAATCACTTTTCTCTGGCAATCCCCTCCCCCCTTTATGCAATGCAAGGAAATGGAAGGAAAGCACACAGTTCTCAGAAATGCAATCAACTGTAATTCAGTTCACCCCAGCAAGCTTAGACTACAGAAGTTGGAAACACAGGCCCAAAATGCTTTTATATGTGCTGGCAATGAAGTGAAAAATATGCTAAAATGCTTTTAATTCCCTCTAGAGGTTTAGGGTGAGTGGTATATGCTTTGAATAAGTTCAGGATCACTTTAGCAATGCTCTATAATGGTTGTCAGGTTGCAAACAAATTTTTTCTTTAACGGAAGGCAAGCAGCAGCAGATTTTTACACGTGGAGAAACTTGCAAATCGCGGCAAAATGTCAAATCGTGACAGACTTTTCCGAGTGCGCCGGGCGCGATTACAGAGGAAATACAAGGACTATCAATATCGTTTCGGGGTCCTAGGACAGCCTAGGATCTCAGCTTCCGGATGAAAGTTACTGCAAGTCTCTAGGACAAACGGTCACGGAGATATGAGCGATTAAATAAAGGTCGTTTTTCAGATTTGAAATTTTAAAGTTCAAAAAGACAAGTGCAGCTTGCAACTAGAAAATGACCGGTGACAGCTTTACAAATGACAGGTGACAGTTAGGAGGCAGTTCTACTTAGATTAAAATAGATTGAATTATATTATTTTAACTAGGAGATTGGTTCTGCACAGTCTTGCTAGGTACTCACACTATATTCTTGAATTAAATGGGCCTCGCCACGGATCTGGTCAGGTTTTGGACTGGACTCCGGTCTGGTCTGGGTCTCTTCACAGTGATCTGGGTCAGCTCTGCTCTGCTGGTCTGGGTTTCTGGTTCTGGATATTGATAGATTTGAAGTCTGGATCTTTCTGCATAGCTTTCTCTAGAGATTGATGGAGGTAAAGTATGGATTTTCCCGGCAGAGCTTCCAGCTGCAAATGGATTTGAAGGTCCCTATCTGTCCTGCCTGTCTGCTTTTATGTGTTTTGAAAATGGGTGGAGAGGCTAGCTTCCTAGGCCCTACCCCTCTCCCCTTGTCATTGGCCACTTCATCCGCTTCCCCTTGATTGGGGGAATGAAATGAAGTGTCATCATGATGAGGTCTGTTTATGGTACAGAGAACCCACCCCTGTCAACTTACACACAATCTATATTTTGATCCAAAAGGCATATTTGCACAGGTACACATTTGTTTAAAATTACATGCACCCTTCACATATCACAGGAGGTATACCCTGTCCAAATCTGCTCTTCCTGGGGGCTTGCATTCAGAAATGGCAATATTTGCACTTTTTAACTGATTTTGCAATTTCGGACATTAACCCAAATTTACACACATGTGCGCAAGGAGTATGGACATTAATTGATGAAGTGTCAGATTTTTAACATGCATACATTTTGAGTAATATCCTCTTTTCCGCTAAAACCCCCCCGAACATACCACCGGGTCCTAACACGTCTTAAAATGTGGGCAGAAAAATCACAAGAATTATGGTATCATTTAAATAATTTTCACAAGTCCGTACTATGAGTTATTCATCTTTTTAGAGTTATGTTCTGGCCCCAAAGGGGTGTGGTTTCCCCCCAGCACAAGGTTGAATTTCTGGTTTTTCCAGTTCTGCCAAGCCAGCTTGCTCTCACAGGCAGTGCTCCTCCCCTGTCCTTCCAGGAGGAAGCTCCATTTACGACTCCCGCCAATAAAACATTTGCCTGAGTCAGGACAGGGCTTTGTTCAGAGCTCCTGTATTCTGTGGGGCTCCCCTTAATTCAATTATCAGAGAGATGGCATATCCTTAGTGTGGCCAGCAAAAGGCAGATAGGCCTGGGAACACAGCTGTGACTCAAGTTTCACTCCTGATGGGGGGTAGTTGCCAGGCAAAATTGGACTCTCTTTAAGCCAGTTTTTAGCTACATGTCATTTCTGTTCCCCAGTTTAAGTCAAGACATTCTTTTACATATGCAGCTAGGATGCTGATTCTAAGTTTAAAACTATGACATTTAAACAATTGCAACCTATGTGACACTCAAAAGTAGGTCACTCATTCAATTTAAACATTTAGATTTTTAGTGTCTTTCAGTCCAAATGTACTTAAACTGCTGAAATCCACAACTCAGCCAGTCTTGTTATAAACCTTCAAGTCACTTCAGAATATAACTTTACATTGGATCCACCTCTCAGTAAGTCTTTCTTTGGCATGTTTTGGGTTCATTTATTCAGTTTTCTACAAAAAAGTAAAATCTGGTGTTGTTTTAAAACGCCGGCTTTCTGATAGTGGTGAGTACTGGTACTGCACCCCTTTTTGGGATTTAAGAAAATGAATTCCCAACAGTTATGGGTTTGCTTTTGGCAATCAGCATTGCCATTCCCAATGGTTTCAGACTACTGTGTGGGTAGTCCAATGGTGGTTTTAGGCAGTGTCCTTCTGTGCCCATAACATCGGCAAAAATGAGTGGCAGCCTATTCTTCATGCATTTCCCTGTGCATTTTCTGGGAAGCTCTGGCCATCATGATGTTTTCCATGTCAGTACTGCACAGTTTTGAGGTAGGGCTTGGATGCGTGGATAAAAACATCCCACAGCGTGGCATGACAACAACGGCCAATATATCAATCTGTGATTGTACTAGTTGAAAAAGAAAAAAGAAGTTGGCAACAACTAGTCAAGTTAAACAAAGTTAGACGTGCCCTACAATATCTGAAAGAAAACAATGAATACTACAAAGATATAAACATAGAGGAAAATCCAAGAGAAACCACCCAAAAAATGAAAGATTCATCAGCAACTGGCCAATGTGAACATGTAGATCCTGTTACTGCAGCCAACATTTTAGACCGGTATACAATTCACCCACTACACTCCAAAGACACCATGCATTAGAAACAAAGCAAATGTGTCAAGCCAAAGGATCCCCAATGAGCATAAGGGGAAAAAAGTATAGACGTATGTGCTTTTCCTCTACTCTTTCCTACAGGAAAAGAAGAAAGATATGATGAAAGAGCCACAATAATTAGTGCATCAGAATATCGCTCTTCACAAATGTATTCTGAAGTCCCCAGATTCAGCCAAAATGTAGACTACATTTTCCACCTCCTGTTCGAAGGTTAACTAGCAACTCTATGTTATGGAGTTGCACACACATTAAAAACAGGCTCTAATTTGTTAAATATGTTCGCTACCAAATTACTTCAAAAGGAAAAAGACACAGATGAAGTTTTGCAGTCAAGTATCACAAATCTCTTCGCAAACATGCGTGGTACAAAAGAATACTGGTTCCGATATCACGCTGATGTACGTTCTATGCTAAGGAACCTAAGACCACAAACATGGATTGTTACTTTAAGTTGTGCAGAGTATGCATGGGATGACTTGCATGACTTGTTATGCACTACAAACCAAAAGAAAAATGGAATAGATATAAAAACACCAGGAGAACTCTGTTTTATTGACCCAGTCAATATATCAAAGTACTTTTGCCATTGATTTTCTGAGGGTATTCAGCGTGGGGGTGAACCACCCGGTAAGGTGAGCGGATTGTCTGGCATTAAGTAGGCATTCTTTAAACCCTTTGGCAATCTAGCTTTGTGTGATGCTGCAGAGTCACTGCACACAAGCAATCTACTTCTGTGTGCACCCATGTCGCAAATGTTGGCTATGAATGACAAACATTATGTTTTGAAAATGTCATTCAAATCCATTTAGCAAGTCAAAAGTTATTAACAATAGACTTTTGGGAAAAAATAGCTGCTTCTACATTTCTCAAATGCCTCTATGCCTCTCTGTTGCAAAGCACCATGAGGGATATCACTATAAATTTGGGAGAAAGGGGTAGCCTGTTCTCTGTCAAATATTTCCAAAAGACTGGATGCAATAACCCTAGACCCCACCCCATGTGGAAATTGAGTCAATGTTTCATGCCCAAGTTGTTTCGTGCGTGGTCCAATTCCCCCCAGCGGTTTACGCTGTCCACTTGAGCAACAATTTGACTTTTTCTCTATGGGAAAATTAATGGGGACTAAGCCAAAACAGGTTTTTTTTTTTGGTTTTCTTAATGACTTCTTTATTTTGTAGCAGATCTTTCCCATATTTTCCAATTCATGGGGGCCCATATGTACAATTTTGTTAGCAAGTTTTCAGCCAAGTAAGTCTTTCGATTCCAAAGTAATTAGCAATTCATTTTCCAGGTTTCCTATGGACCTCAACACTCACCTTGACTATAGTGGGGCAACCACTGCACTATAATATATATTATAGTGTGGCCGTCGCTGCACTACAGGAAAGGTGAAATCCAATAATTCTTTTACTTATAACTTTTGACTTGAATGACAAATTTCACTCATATTTCCAAACAAAAAGAATGTACCGGGCTTCCCCAGACTGGAAATGATTTGTTAAAAAATGAAAAAGTTATCCACATGTCATGGTAGGGGTCTGCCTCGGACTTATAAAATAAATTGTTTCTTTTTGAAGTCACTCTACCTTCATAAAGACATTGGGCCTCATTACGGGTCGGGCAGTAACCCTGCCGGTGCTACTGCCAGGTTGCCGCCGGACCCGTAATATTTTACAGGTGACTGACTTCCCGGTGCCACCGGGAGTTTACAACTCCAGTGGCCCGAGAAGTCAGGCATGGGTAATTGTAAGTCCCCATTCCCATAGAGTCACATAGGACTCTATGGGAGTGGGGACACCGAAGAACCAGCACCGTAGCTAATGGTGCCAGTGCTTCCGTGACCGGTCTGCCTACCGTGGCTGCTGCGCCCGGCTTGGGACAGACCTGTTTGGCACAGCGGCCACGGCAGGCAGATTCAAAGTTTGCTGATCCAGAAACAAGGGTGCTGGTGAGCTTACCGACACCACTGTTTCCAGTCCGGCAAACTCCTAATGAGGCCCATTATTTCTGTTGCAGCGTAATACAACAGAAATAAGTTCTTTATGAAGGCAGTGTGATTTGAAAATAAACTAATTCTTTTTTAAGTCTGAGGGCTCCCCCAAACCCATGACAAGGAAGCCACCACACTGGAAGCCTCCATGCCAGGCCCCCAACACCACAGGGTTTTCCCTGTGCCCCACCTACGCCAGTGCCAATATCACATTTCTGAATCATCACGTGTATCACATCACATGACTCTCTGCTCTCATTTCTTGCAGGGCCATGCGCGGGGAGGCTGCCAAAATGTCAGAAGTATGCTATTCAAGAGCACTTTACATTACATCACATCTAAGAATGGGGCAAGTGATTTGGGAAGCAAACCTTGCGCTTGGGAGTAGCCCCATCAGAAGGTCACAAGTAATCCTACTATGTACGACGGACTGGTCAACAAACAACAGAGGAGAGGCATATCTGAGCAAAGGTTTGGCAATATACAAATGCCTTGATGTACACAGTCCTGCCTAACCTTTCATTTCTGCACTCATACAATGACTTCCAATTATGCTTTTCAAATCATGTGTTTCATTTAGGAAGCATAGCATATGCGGACCGCTTCATCACCGGATTGTTTCATGGCAGAAATTAAAGGAATATTAAGTGCAACTAGCTCAGGGCCAACGTGTACCGGGCAGCGCGTTTCCCTCCAGAGGATACAGATGTGGATTTCAGGTTTTATCAGCCACGAGGATCTTGAGGCTTTATATCTTTCCCTAATTGGGGCTGCATATCAGCTGGAGCAGATGCAAGTTGCGAAGCCAGACTATGGAAAGAGTGGGCTCAGTCAGTGTGCTGCGTGTCCGCTTATCGTACGTACTCAAGAGACGCTCCGTGCCTCTTCTAACACGAAGTTAAAAAGCGAGATCATGCTGTCCAGCTGCCTGTGAGCAGCACTGATCTCTAAACCGCTTTGCTCTTTTTAGTGCCTATCGAGGAACAATGACGTTGGATGTTGGTGCTCCTAGTTCTCAGATTATCCAGATAAAACTAACTGATTAAGCTGGAATGTGTCATGTTAGTGTTCTGATATAGCACAGCTTCGGACATGCACAGACTGTGGTTCCTGCAAGAGAAGAGGATGTGCTGAGTGGTTACTGGGATAACATGAGAACAAGATGGGTGAGGCCAGGGAGACGTGCTGCAGTGGCCAAGTGGCATGGACCTAGGGATGCAGTATTTGTTGCAGGTTGATGTCCCCAGGTGGTCAGGTGGGTGGTCAGGTCCATTGATGCTGGTAGGTGTGTAGAGACATCCTCCAGCCTGCATGAGTGCAAAAATGAGTAGGTTTATTCTGGTGGTCAGTGTATATTTTGAAGCCTCATTCACACCCACATTCCTCGTTTCTAGCCAAGTGATGGTCGGTGGACCCCCAGGCTGTGCCAGAGACAGCCTCACTTTCTAGGTTAATCACATCTGCACTTCCAGCTCTACAGTTTCATGTCACAAATTGTTGGCCCTCTCCTGACATGATAGGCCCAAACTGGCACCAGCTGCAAGGGGATCGCGTCCATGTTACCATGACCAGACTTCAGGTTTGAACATCTTACTACGTGCAGTGGAACTATTAAAGCGCATCTTTCTTGGCCTTTATTCTTCCTAGCCAAGTGCTGGTCCTCAGGCACTGCTGCATCATGAAGAGAAAATGTTCCCTTTAAGGAAAGGGGTATAATGAGAGGAAGAGGAATGAGAAAGAAATTAAAGTTGCTCCATACATTTGTGTCAGACTCATTATTGTGCATGAGGCATTCGCTATCAAATCAGGAACAGAGGCAACTGGGCTACCTGCAATGATTCCTTTGCACTTCCATCTCTCCTGTTTCCGTCATTTTCGGTAACCCTGCCTTCCTAAGATCACAGAACCCCACCATTACAAGCTGCATGTGAGAGAGGTACTTGGATAGCAGCATTAGCCATGGCATCTAGACCAATAAATGTATCGCACGTAGATGAAGTGTGGGGGAGTCAGGAAATGTGCTGCACTTATCTGGTTGTTGGGGGTAGGAAATGTATCACACTTAGATGGATTTTTGAGGGCAGGAAATGTAGCGCACTTAGATGGATTTTTGGAGCCAGGAAATATAGCTCACTTAGATGGAGTGTTAGGGGTAGGAAATGTATTGCACTTAGATTTTTTGCAGGGCGAAGGAAATGTGTTGCTCCTAACTAACCATACTACAAACTCACCATTCTGCAGGCACAGCCTCAAATTCTGAACTAAACACAACCATACCTCTACCGCACCACAAACCACACGCACTTCACAAGACCCAACATTTTATTTATTACATTTGTTACTCGCCCAGACCCTAGGGTATCACCGCGAAAGATACGGGAGAGTTCACTCATTATTATACAATGTTGCAGTTACAAAAACAAATAATACATTATTTTTTTTTATTTTTTTTTTACAAGAGATCATGTAGTCATATACCAAATTGCATTTGGTGGGTTAGCCCTTCCCATTTTGTTTCAGCACTATTTGCATTATTTCGGCTGCCTAAGCAGTGTAGTTGGTCATGGGAGGGTAGGGCTTGAGTGGCTAATATTTATTGAATAACCAGGTTTTCAATGCTTTTTTGAATTTTCGTAAGGAATCCTCGTTTTTGATACTCAGAGGTAGAGTGTTCCAGTGCGAAGGGGCTAGAACTTTGAAACTGCTTCCTCCTGCTCTGCTGTATTTGTATTGAGGAACTTCTAAAAGGGCCAGATTATTAGATCTCAGAGACCTGCATGCCATTTCTTTTTTTATGGAATTGTTGAGGTAGCTGGGCGCTTTGTTGGTGGTACATTTGTAGACAATACTAACAGGCTAATTCATAGAATCCAGCGCACAAGTAGCGCACGCGGCTGGCGCACAGCGTGCGCCTGCGATAGTCTGCGCCAGGCACGTGCGCTAAAACAGATTTCCGCGCACAGCGTATTCATGGATTTCAAGCTCCCAAACCAGCCGTGGCGCAGAGAATCGCAGCGAGCCTGCAGCAGCGCCAGTAACGCCCCCAAGAACGCCCTCGCGCAAGGAAAAGCCATCAAAATCGCTAAATCATCGCTAAGGGCTGCGCTAACCCTGGACCACTTCACAGGGCAGGCAAACAAGGAAAGAAAAGCGGGCAATCTTCAAATCAGGAGTACGCGGGAAGTACTACACGCGACTAGGCAGGGAACGTGAATTACAGGGGTACGCGGGAATCATCACACGCGAACAGCCAGGGTGCGTGTATTACAGGGGTAGCGGGAAGTTCAACACGCGATTGGCCAGGGTACGTGTATTACAGGGGTACGGGTGAAGTAGAACACGCGATAGGCCAGGGAACGTGTATTACAGGGGTACGCGGGAATTATCACACGCGAACAGCCAGGGTGCGTGTATTACAGGGGTAGCGGGAAGTTCAACACGCGATTGGCCAGGGAACGTGTATTACAGGGGGACGCGTGAAGTAGAACACGCGATAGGCCAGGGAACGTGTATTACAGGGGTACGCGGGAATTATCACACGCGAACAGCCAGGGTGCGTGTATTACAGGGGTAGCGGGAAGTTCAACACGCGATTGGCCAGGGAACGTGTATTACAGGGGGACGCGTGAAGTAGAACACGCGATAGGCCAGGGAACGTGTATTACAGGGGTACGCGGGAATTATCACACGCGAACAGCCAGGGTGCGTGTATTACAGGGGTAGCGGGAAGTTCAACACGCGATTGGCCAGGGAACGTGTATTACAGGGGGACGCGTGAAGTAGAACACGCGATAGGCCAGGGAACGTGTATCACAGGGGTACGCGGGAATTATCACACGCGAACAGCCAGGGTGTGTGTATTACAGGGGTAGCGGGAAGTTCAACACGCGATTGGCCAGGGTACGTGTATCACAGGGGTGCGTGGGAATTATCACATGCGAATAGGCTGGGTGGGCCCTCACAGGTGTACCCTGTACACCCTCCACGGCCCCTGCAGGCAGCCCACAAAACAGTGGACTACCCTGCACACCTGATCATGTCCCCCTGCACCCCCATCCACCAGGGGCACCCTCCACCAGGCCCCCACCCATGTCTCTCACCACCCCCACCCCCCAGCAGTGCAGGGGCACCTGCCATCAGGCCCCCATCCATGTCTCCCACCACCCCCACCCCCCATCCACCAGGGGCACCCTCCACCAGGCCCCCACCCATGTCTCCCACCACCCCCACCCACCAGCACTGTGGGGCACGTGGCCAGCAGGCAGTCAGGCAGCAGCCGATGGCAGGTGGGAGCGTGCTCAGGGCTCTGGGGGACTTAAATTTGGCCTCCTGGCCAGGAGCCTGGTCTTTCGTGTTTGAACGCGTGGACAGCCTGATAGGGAGTGATTTTGCACGTGAAAACCCCACACTCAGCGAATCGCGCGAAAACCCGTCACCAGCATATGTGCGTCAATAGTTACCTGCACGTGCAGTGTCAAAGCGTGTGATTGGTGAAAATGGATCTACACGCAGGAGTGACAAAGCGTGTGATTGGTGAAAAGTGAGCTACACGCAGGAGTGTCAAAGCGTGTGATTGGTGAAAAAGGATCCACACGCAGGAGTGACAAAGCGTGTGATTGGTGAAAAGTGAGCTACACGCAGGAGTGTCAAAGCGTGTGATTGGTGAACATGGGCCAAGCACGTACACGCCGTAAGTGACGCTGTACGTGTGGGCCTGTATAAAAGGTAGTGTTGAACACCATTTCCTTGTACGTGCTTTTCGTGGAGAGCGAGTGGGTGAATTCTGTACTTCTTGTCGTTTCACACGCGATTTACTTCACGGCGTTTCCAGTTCGTACTCCCTGTTACCTCTGACAGCTTTTTCTCTTTTTCCTCTTGTACTGGTTTACCTGGGCCTGTTCCCTCAAACAGTGTCCCCTTCTACTGTTGTCCTGTCTCCTCAGACAGCGTACACATCTTCTTTTGGCGGGGGTGTTGCCAACCAAAAGCGCTCATTTTTCACGCTCTTTTACCTGGCAGACGGTGAGTCACGCACGTATCTAACATCTGTGCTTGCCCCGTGTGTAGCCTACCCCTTCAGAGGTCAATCTAGGCTGCGTGTGACACGCATACGTTCATTGTGTTACTGGATGCCACAGCGTAGTGCAGGGTTTTCCATCAGCACACGTGGTCTAGGAGGGGTATTGTGCACGTTCCTTAACTTTTTTGGTGTGCCTGTGCGTTGCGTGACCCGTCATCTTTCCCCAGGGGTGTCATATAGCCTTGCCACTGCACTAGGGTACGAATACCATCTGGTACCCAACCCCTTTGACACCCAATTGCCCAGGACAATTGTGCACACCGACTCCCATACGCACAATACCATCAGTGCCATGGTTGGGAGGCGTGCAAGCCGTAAGGGTGGCAAAGGTGGCCGAGCCACACGTGGTGGCCGTGGAGGATCCACTAGGGGACGTGGTTGTGACTTGCAGGGTGCCCCTGTCCCCCCCAGTCTGGAGGACCAGTCAGGGACACCCATGCCCCCCCCCCCCCCCAGTTGAGAGTCATGTGGCTGATACCAACCCTGATCAGCCCTTGTCGGACCAGGCCATTGTGGCACCAGACCTGTCCGAGGGTGATCCCATCGCTGACATCCAGGTCAGCAGGTCCACTGCACGTGCACCGGTGCACATTGGTGTCATCAGGGCACGCGCATCTATGCCAGATAGGTCATCTGCTGGCCCCCGTAGCCAGGGTGTGGCTCCATCCACCCCACCTCTCATACACCCTGCCAAGACTGTGTCGGTCCTAGTTCATGCACCTCAGATCAGGCCTGACCCCATCCCACTACCCCCAATGCCTGCACCTACTCCCATGCTGAGTGGGCAATCCCACACACCCAGTACTGAGTCCACCACGACTCCTGCCCCTAGTGTCCACAGCGGCGTAGGACACTCTGGATCCCCACCCCCTTCCAAGCGCAAGAGGAAGAGTGCACGTCCGGCACAGGCTGATGCCCCAGGCACGGCTGCACAGTCCGGCCCATCAAGGAAGCCAAGCTTCACAGACGCCGAACTGAATGCACTTGTTCAGTATGTGTCAGATCATGATAGGGAAATGGTCATCGTTGCAGGGTCCAAGACCACACATGCCAGACGCCAGGCACACTGGCAGACCATTGCTGACAGAATAAGTGCCCTTGGAGTAGTGAGGCGCACAGCTAGTGATTGCCAGAAGCGCTGGAATGACCTTAAGCGCAGGGCAAAGGATAAGCTGGCCTCAAGTCATGCCGCAACCTTGGTGACTGGAGGTGGGTCCCCAGCACAGGAAATAGAACTCACACCACACGAGTCTGTAGCTGGATCCTACGTCACCGAGGGACATCTCCAAGGTGTGGGAGACCTCCCTGATTACGAGGCATCATCCGGTGAGTGCACATGCATGTGTGTATTATCCATGTGCATGGTGTGTGTGTGAAGCATTCATGTTGGGTGCCTGTCAAGGGGGTGTGTGGCAGAGTTGATAGTGGCACCCATGTGCCTCATCCAGTATGTTCAGTGCAACACCATCTGGCCACAGCACTATCCCTACTGGCAACAGTGCACATATGGGCCGACACCATGGAAGTTGCCCTTGATTTGTCATTTTGTCACTACATTGTTGCTCATACTCCCCTGTCTATTCATCTGATGTCTTACATACCATTCCTATCCTTTCCCCCAGCCATTCAAGTTTCATCTTCACATGCCTGACATGCAATGATACCACATGCTAATGCGTCCTCTGTATATAAATGCCAACCAACATGCTGTCATACTGTGGATGTTGCCTTGACATCCACCTCCTACCTGTGGGCTTTGGTACCGTCTGGTTTCGAGCCCCATTCCCTCACACTCCATGCTGCTCTTCATGGTCTATCTTCCATGACTTCTACAGTTCAGACCATCGTGCCCTACTCACGACACCTGCTTGCCAAAAGTCAAATGAGGGCACCCTGCCCTCCAATGCGACCCACCCTATTGCTGACCAGTGCATCTGAGCCTACTCTAAGCTAACTCTCACTGACATCTGCTCATACATGCCTTTGCCTGTCCCATAGACCCTTCACATGGTCCCTGTCCTCTCTCCTTGCTCCTCTTCCACCATCATTGGTGGGACCCGTTGGGGTGTACTCCTGGCCTCCTTCCAATCCTCAGAGGCCACTATTGATGTGCATGGTAATGGGAGCGTCTCAGCCAAAGGCCCTTAGGCCAACCTCAATCTCCTTGAGAAATGCTACCCACATCTCATCAACTTCCTTACCTCTCCTGCTGTCCCCCCTCCTCTCTCCTCATCAATCCTGCACTGCCTCCCTGCACCCTCCCATGAACCTTCTCCGCCTCCCACTCCAACTCCTACACATGCTGCACCTCTGATCTCTAGCACTCCCCGTAAGTCCTACAAGGCTTGCAACCTCCTCCACAATTACACTCCTTTCACTGCGGCTGCATCAGGCATTCCTCCGATATCTGTCACTTACATGAGGTTATGCACCTTGACATCCTTGGTCTCATGGAAACATGTCTGACGGCCAGCTCTGTCTGCATCCTTGACCCTCTCCTTGGCCCGCCACTACTGTGCAGGGGGGGTGTGCCCTTGGCTTCCCTGAGGGTATTCCTGCCACTGTCACTCCTACTTAGACCTACTCCACTCTGGAATGGCTTGTGTGAGGTCTCTCTCCACCACACCTTGACATTCTCAAACAGTGCGTACTGTGTCTGGGAAAACTGGTCAAATGTACTACTTCCTTTCTGAGTGTCCTCACCTCTCCTCCTCACTCATGTCCCCAGACACAGAAATCCTCATCCTTGGTGCTGTACGCATCCACCTGCATGCTTGTTGACGCCCCCACGTGACCTTTCTGTGACCTCAGCAACTCCCTCTCACCCTCTAGACTCCCGTCTGTCCCTACTCATTCTGCAGGGCACACTCTTGATGCTCTGATCTCATCTGACTTTCCCCTCTCCGTCCATCTCTGCACTCCTCTCTCCTGGAGTGATCACATTCTCCTCTCCTCCCAGCTCACCCTCACCACCCCACAGGCAAAGCCACCCTCACCACTGTCACACACCTTCTTGGTATTCCGACCCATGAAGTGTGTGTCAGTCGAGGCTCATGCTGCCAAAATCTCCCCCCCATCCAGCTCCCCCTTAGGCTCACTCCCATCCTGACAGGGCCCACTCCATGCTCCACTCCATGTCAGGTACACTGGATGTCTTTGCCACGGTCATGACCACCTGTCTGAAGCCCCATGCCAATGCAGAGTCCTGGCATGACTCGGATCTTGTGAACCCAAACCACAGGTGCCGGGTGGCAGAGAGGGAATGTCCTGCATCATGGCCATCCTCTGGCAAACTGGCCTGCCACATGCTCCAAAGGCAATAGCGCCTCACCCTTTTCACCAAGATGAGATCCCCAATCCAAGGGCACATATCTGCGGCATGTGACAACTCTGCAGGACACATAGAAATCTGAAAGGACCTTGCCGAGCCAGAAGCAGTGTGTACCGCCCCTGTCCCCTCCGAGCCCACAGCACTGCATGATTGTCTCTGTACCCCTATAGGCCACCCCCCCAGCACTTGTCTGCGCCTAACACCATCTGCCCTTGACGTCAAGTCCTACTTACCTTGTACAGCACTTCCAGCCGCCACTTCCCCTTGCACTTCATTGTGCCACCCACCCCTGCACTTGCGTGACATGAATGACACCAGCACCAGTAGGATTGTTGACTGGCATCCCCTTCTGCCCCACCACCCCTCAGTGCTCCGCTGTACCTTCATACATTACTTGACCGGTGCTTCACGAATGCAATATGAATCCTTTACAGGTGATGGGGAGGTGGAATCACATTGTTTACTGCATTTTGTTGATGTAGACAAGGCACTGTGCATCGTTGCCAATTTGGACTAGCAGATCCATGTACAACATGTATACTTATTGATGTGACGATGCAATGTCAGGACCAGAGTGGTTGAAATCCAAAAAAGTAGCCCTCCTCTCCCTCTTCACTTGGTGGCTATGTCACATGCCATGTGTGTGATGGCATGTGCCTTTGACATGGCAATCACCGGCCAATGTGTGATGGCAGTGCTAGGCAGCAAGGTGAGCAGGCGTTGCTCTCCAATCTGTACATTGTATGCCCTGAGCCTCCCCTACAGACCCAGTGATGGTGAATGCATAGGAGGTCTCCCAGTCATGTTGGACATGTGTCGTAGAACTACAGCCTCTGTTGTTCATCAGCCCTTGTTGCATGCCATGGTGCTAATGCCTGTTTCCATTTTTCTCTTTCATGTCTTTGCAGGGGACGAAGCACTTGTTGATGCTGGGGATGTGGTGGTGGAGCCGTCCCAGGAGGGCAACCCGGGCCGACCTACCACAAGTGAGGGACGTGGTGTGTTTGTGGGTGAAAACCCACAAGTGCTGCAGGCCGTGCTGTCGAGGGGTGTCTCTGGGGGTTCCTCCCCCGAGCAGTATTCAGGTGTAGACTCGGAGGATGACACCTATGTGCAGTCGCAGGTGAGTGTTCTTGGGAGAGAATCTCCTCTGTCCGACCCACCTGCAGCCGGGCCATTGCCCTCAATGGGGATGTCAGTGTCGGCAGATCAGCCTCCGGTGGTTACGGATGCAGGGCCACACCACCCAATCTCTGATCCTGTTCCTGGGGCTGCAGATCAGAGAGGGAATGCAGTCCTGCAGCCTGAGGCCTTGCCGGCACAGCAAGGCGCAGTCCGCCTTGCCCCAGGCAGGTGTGGTGCCCGTCAACGTGGTGGCCGTATGCCACCTGGCAATACCGTTTGGGAGCAATCCATCTACGGTATGGCCACCCAACAGGCAGCATCATCCGAGATGATTGCACAGGCCATGGATAGGGTGGCCACTTCCATTGTCCCCCCAGAAAGGCTGATGGAGCGACTGGAGCAGGCTACAGAGTCCATCTGCCAGGCACACAGGGAGGATATGTTGGCGTCCAACATGGACAGGCGGGCGGCACTGGCGACTCTGCGGGAATCACTTTCCATGGAGTCCCAGCGCCACAGGGAAGGCCTGAGGGAAGAACTCCGTCACCTCAGGTCGACCCTGTTAGAGCTTGAGGCTTCATCCCATAGAAGGACAGAGGAGCAGCTGGAGCGTCTGACACGGACGCTCTCGGCCGAGATGCAGGCAACTCGTGCGGAGGTCAGGTCATCCCGGGAGTTACTGCATGGGGACCTCCGCATGATTATAACCCAGAACCAGAACTACCAGACCCGCCTGCTTGCAGCCATGGAGGAGCAAACTCGTGCTTTGCGTGGGCTGCCTCCCATTGTCACACCATCTTCTGAGGCAGCTCCCCCACCTCCAGAGTCAGCTGCAGGGTCTGGCCAGAGCCATAGCGACTCATCTCCCACAACAGAGTAGCCGTGTGGGCCACGAGCCTATGGGGTGTTTTCCTTTCCCATGATCCACACAGGTGGATTGTGGCGTGCATCCTGTCCTCGGACCTCATAGGTGCCCCCCCCCCCCCGCCGGCCCTTTCATGGCCATTTTTTCTCATTTTTATTTTTATTTTGCAAGAGTGTTGCCTTGTGTGGGTACCTGGGCATACACTGTATTGTGGCTGGGCACATGCAGGCTTGTCCTGAGTTTGGTTTCGATGCTTGGGTAGCAGACATCCACACCCCTCCTGCTTCCGTTTCCATGGGCTTGCAAAGGGTGTGCCCAAGTGACAGCAAATTACACGGTGACATTGGACTCCCATGAGCTGTTGGCCAGTCCATAGTCAATACTGTGTAGACATTCATAGTGTTCATTGTTGTTGCACCTAACTATGCATGATGGTTTGATATGTGCCTCTACTTACATATGTTGCTCATGTTTTGCAGGTATTTCACACAGATCTTCACAAGGGCATACTCTCTGGAGTCAGACTACATGTCGGTAGATGTGCACTGACACTTTTGCATGGCGCCATCACTGTACATCTGGACGGTGAGGACATACCAGCAGAATCAGGTAATGAGACTACCATTGATTACATGCAATGTGTCTTGTTTGGGTGGGCTTCAGGGTGGGTTGGTGTGCAATTTGATTGAAAATACTCTTACACAGGTGTGTAGTAGTGGCTCCAGGGCGGTTAGCTGCTCAAGTGCGGCTATGTTCCATTTGGGGCACTGCTATTTGTGACACTGGTGTCATGTTGTGATGGCCAGTTTGTTTGCTGTCACATACCATGACATGGTGTCCTCAGTGGCGGGACTGTGAAGGGAATGGGTGACATGGCAATGTTGTCATGTAGTGAATCGCCTGTGGCAATGCATATTAGATTGATGGAGTTGTGTCTTTGCGTTGTGATGCATTGCTGGTGTATGTGTAGCTAGGGGTGCACACATATTGACACTTCCATGTTAACAATCTCAGGCTGATGTGTATCTGACTGTTTATTGTCAAGTAATTTTCAGACATTGTCAGGTAGTGTCATCATTGATTGTCAGATGGTTTGTGCCAGAGCAGTGTGCACTAGCCAGCACTGTGATTCCTAGGTGAAGAAGTTGGCCACCAGTTGCGTACGGGCTGCCTCCCCCCGTGCCCTTTCCCCTCCCATGCGCAGCGGGCGTGCATGTGGTTGTGGATGTGGGGGCACCACCATGTCCACGGGCAGGCCCCGGCGTGTTGCAACGTTGTGCAGGACACATGCTGCCACTATGATCCTGCACACTATTCGGGGAGCATATAACAGCTGCCCGCCAGAACGGTCAAGGGAGCGAAAGCGTGACTTGAGCACTCCGAATGTGCGCTCCACTATGCCCCGTGTTGCAATGTGGGCTGTGTTGTACCTTACCTGGGGTGGCGTGGTGGGGTTCCGGATTGGGGTCATCATGTGGGGGCTGATAGGGTAGGCACTGTCCCCTGCGGAGGTGGTGATGGGTATCATTAGTGGTGTTGTGTCATGACCCAGTATCTGACATGCATGCATGTGCAGTGGCATTCATGCTCACCAAGCAGCCATGTATCTCCATGCTGGCCAGCCTCTAGGTCCCGGCATAGGGTAGACATTCTGTAGATGAAGCTGTCGTGGGTGGACCCTGGATAGTTTGCATATACTGATGTGATTATTCCCTTGGCATTGCATACAACTTGCACGTTGATGGAATGCCAGTGCTTGCGGTTTCTATAGATGTGCTCTGTTGCCCTGGGTGGACGTAGAGCCACATGTGTGCAGTCAATTGCACCAAGCACTTTGGGGAATTGAGCCACACCATAGAATTCCTGGATGCACGTCCGCCTTTCTGCATGAGTCCTGGGGAGATATATGTGCCTGCGGACTGATGGCCGTGCAGTGATGATGTTCAAGACCTGGTGTAGGCAGCGTGACTGCGTGGCCTGTGACACACCACCCACTATGGCACTTGTCCGCTGAAAGGATCCAGTGGCCAAGAAGTGCAGTACATTCAGGACCTTCTGCAGGGGGCTGAGTGCTTGGGAGCACAGGGTGGGTGATGTGAGGTCATCCTCCCACTCACTGACCAGGTCCAGTATGATGTGTGCTGGAAACCTGTACCTCCCATACACCTGGTCATCAGGCATCCCGAATAGGCTGGTTCTGGGTGTGAATATTCTGGCCCTGACTCTCCTCCTCCTCCTCCTTTGGTAGCCCACTGCCACTGCTGCTAGGAACGGTATGTTCATCCTGGCATCTGGCTTGTTTATTGAAAAGTGCGCAAATTAATGCCTTGCGCGTGTTGTAGGCGAGCGTGTGAGCCTCGCACCCCTGGAATCGAGTTCCCACTCCAATCGCGTGTGGAAATTCCCACGCAGCAGGCATACAGGTGCGCTGACGTACTTGCTTGTGTAAGTGGCCGCGCGCCCCTGAAATACACGTACTTAGGCCGATGGCACTTTGGGCCAATTACACGCGATGAAATACACGTACATAGGCCAATGGCGTGTACGCGCACTTTTCGCCAATTACACGCGATGACACTCTGACGTGCAGTATTTCCACGTGTGCTCCGTCTTCACGTGCTGAGTGGGGAACGCCCGTGCGGATCACGTCAGACGCGCTTACGCGATGAGGGACTCTGGTCCAATAGAATCGCGTATGCGTGCTGACGCACTTACGCGCTAAGGCCCTTTCCTCGGATTTCACGCTGACGTGCAGGAATTTCACGTGCCAAATCACTCCGTATCAAGCTGGCCACCCGAAAACACACGGAACACCACGCTCCTGCCCCGAAGGCCGAGTTACTGCCCCCCCAGTGCCCTGAGCAGCCTCCCACGTGCTATCTGCTGCTGCCTGCCTGCCTGCCTGCCTGCTGCCACCGTGCCCTGCCATTTGGTGCCTGCACATCAGCCATCTGCAGGGGTCCACTTGCTGTGTCCACCCCTGCTGGAACTGAAGACTCCCAACTGGGATTACATCGCTCCACAGCCCAGCCCCAGGACCCAGTTGCCCACCCACACCTGCCTCTGGGGTTGCCATGTCGGGCACTTCTACATCTGGCACCAGTGGCAACCCCAGGCCAGAGGGGCAGAGGGGCACCAGCTTCACTGCCACCGAAGTTGGTGTCCTGGTGGAGCATGTCCTGGGGCAGTATGATGCCCTCTTTGGATCGTCCCGCGCCAGCAAGGAAGGACGGGAGAGGATCTGGGCCGACTGTGTGGTTGCCATCAACGCGGAGGGGGTGGCAACCCGCAACGTCTTGAAGATCAAGAAGCGCTGGGAGGACTTGAGGTCCAGGACCCTTGTGAAGGCCCGGCGCCTCGTGGAGGGGGGCCGGGGCCACATGAGTTCCATCCAGAAGAGGGTCCTGGAACGCATACGCCCAGCGCTCCACGCCCAGATCCTTGAGAGGGAGACCCGTCTGGAGTTGAGCGGTAAGTGTCCAAGCATCACTGTGTGAGACAGGGCATGTTGCGGTGTGCTGGTTCTATGATACTTGCCTGTATGTGTGCCATGGCCCATGTATGCATGTATGTGTGCTGGGACATCATGGTAATGCATGTGCGACCAGTGATGTGTGACCCACATGGTTGTTGCATGTGTTGAAATGCGGCATGGGGAGCACTATGCAGATTTGGGACATGAGAGCATGCCAGTCTCTGTACCTGGACATGGATGGGGGTGAAGGATGGGTGCTGATGCCAGGTACATATATGGTAGCCATGTCTGTGTGCCTGACCTGCATGTCTGTGACTTGTGCATGCCATGGATGCATGACTCATGTGTGTGACAATGCACAGATTCAGTGACGCACCCAACTTACCCTTGTTTTGCCTGTGTTCGGTGTGATTGGGGCCAGATGGATGTGACTGAGGTGAAGTGTGTGCATGTGATATGCATGAGCCATGATGCATGTGAGTTACTTATCATTGAATGTTTCAAGAGTCAATTGGACATGCATGGAAATGTGCATGGCATGCACCATGCCTGTTACTGTGTGTGTTTTGCCTGGACTGACCCATGTGTTGTGGAGGGACATGATGGAAGTGTACTTTGACAGGGGTGCTCATCTGCTATTGCTTCCTGTCTAGGGGACCATTGTACAGTAGCCTGATGCTTGTGTCCTTTGTCTCCCTCTACGCAGCGGCTAGTGAAGAAGAGGGCGGAGACGGCGCTGTGGAGCAAGGCGGCGGGGATGCCCCCACGGCTGCAGCGGAAGGGGTGGGTGAGCCCCCACAGGGGCCTGCTACGGCGGGAGACGGTGAGGAGCCATCCAGGTTGGTGGTTTGCACAGAGGAGGAGGAGGCCGACACTGGTGCACACATGGGGCCTGGTGGGAGCATCCCTGCTGGTGCAAGTGGTGCAGTCCAGGGCCAGGGGCAGGAGGCAGCACAGGTCACCGTGGAGGTGCCTGTGCATGTCGCTGTCCCTGACCCTGTGAGTGCACCACCATGCACCAGCAGGGATGCCCCGTCCCAGGCCCGTCCGCAGGTAGAGGGGATGTCCATGTCAACTGACTCCCCTCCACCTGCGGCCGTGGGAACCCCTGGCCGCGTGGAGCAGGTCCTGATTGGGGTCGCGATGCGCACGGCTGTGATTCGTGATGCCGTGCGTGCTTCCCGGGAGGAGCACGCACGTCATCACGAAGTGCACCGTGCCAACGTGGCCCAATTGGGATCGGCCATGTTCGGGGGGTTCCTGCATGTGTTGGCCAATCTGACGGCCCTCTCCTCCTCTGTGCAGGCTATCCACCGGTCGTTCTCCTTGCCGTCTTCCGGCCCAGATGCCACCATGGCCCCCTGTGGACCTGCCCCGACCAATGCAGCGAGCTCGGTGGGGATCCCATCCCTGCCGCAGTTGGGAGTCGGAGGTCCAGCAGGGGTGGACGACACAGCAAGTGGACCCCAGCAGATGGAAGATGTGCCGGCATCATCGGGCAGGGCACGTGCACGACGGCGTCGGTGGTTACCATCAGCCTGGATGCCGTCGTGCTGGCAGAGGCAGTGGCGTCGGAGGCAGCAGCGGGCTCGACGTGGGAGGCATCATGGCTCAGGGCCATCAAGATCGGAGGGGCAGGCATCGGCCGGAGGGCAGGGCAACCCTGGCATGGCGGTGTGTTCCGTGTGGGAGGAGTTTGGCCAGCGGATAGGTGCGGAGCGGCAGCGGGCGGAAGAGGAGCGGCTCGCCATGGCCAGGGCGGAGATCTCCATGCATCAGGCATTGAGGCGGGCTGAGTGCCTCGAGGAGGCTCGCAGGGAATTTGGTGAGCACATGGGGTTGTCCCTGCGAGACCTCGGGGCCAGGACTGAGTCCCGCCTCCAGGACATTGACATGGAGTTCGAGGATGCCCTGGCCAGCATCACCAAGTGAGCCGCAGGACTAGCCCGCTGCCTTTGTATATAGTTTTTTAGTTAGTTAGTGCTAGGTTTCCTTTATTTCTTTTTATTATTTTGGACCGCTTGGACAATGGCCACTTCTTTGTACATATTTTTTTAATTAGTTAGTATTAGGTTTCATTAGTGGTGTTGGGCTCATGGACCCTTGAACAATCCTGTATATATTGTTATTTTTTGGGAGGTACATTTTTTTACTTTCATATTGTTTACACCATGTCGTAATGGTTTTTCTTTCATTTCATACTACATGTGTTTACTTTGGACAAAATCTATTGATTTTTCTATCCTTTGTTTTTTGGTTTCTCATTTTTGTTCCCGGACATGGACCTTTTATTTGCTTTGCAAGAAAGTTGTATTAGTTTACTTGATATTTTTTTTAATACATTTTTATATTATCTTACACTTGTGTCATTTTTTCTTTGGTTTCTTACATGTCATGATATGGGTTTTGACATTCACTTGCACCCATTGTGTATGTGTGTGTGGCGGACATGTGTTCTTTTGCATACTTGCCTTTGGGGTTGTGTCATGTGATTGCATTCACTATGTGGGTGCATGCAATCCTTGCCTGGGTGTTTGTGCTGGGTATGCTGGCCATTACTGCCATTATTGTGTATCGTCAGGACCAGGGGCCAGGGGGACATGGGTGGGGGCCTGGTGGAGGGTGTCCCTGGTGGATGGGGGGTGGGGGTGGTGGGAGACATGGGTTGGACATGGGTGGGGGCCTGCTGGCAGGTTCCCCACAGTGCTGGGGGTGGGGGTGGTGGGAGACATGGGTGGGGGCCTGGTGGAGGGTGTCCCTGGTGGATGGGGGGTGGGGGGTGGTGGGAGACATGGGTGGGGGCCTGGTGGAGGGTGTCCCTGGTGGATGGGGGTTGGGGGTGGTGGGAGACATGGGTTGGACATGGGTGGGGGCCTGCTGGCAGGTTCCCCACAGTGCTGGGGGTGGGGGTGGTGGGAGACATGGGTGGGGGCCTGGTGGAGGGTGTCCCTGGTGGATGGGGGTTGGGGGTGGTGGGAGACATGGGTTGGACATGGGTGGGGGCCTGCTGGCAGGTTCCCCACAGTGCTGGGGGTGGGGGTGGTGGGAGACATGGGTGGGGGCCTGGTGGAGGGTGTCCCTGGTGGATGGGGGGTTGGGGGTGGTGGGAGACATGGGTGGGGGCCTGGTGGAGGGTGTCCCTGGTGGATGGGGGGTGGGGGTGGTGGGAGACATGGGTTGGACATGGGTGGGGGCCTGCTGGCAGGTTCCCCACAGTGCTGGGGGTGGGGGTGGTGGGAGACATGGGTGGGGGCCTGGTGGAGGGTGTCCCTGGTGGATGGGGGTTGGGGGTGGTGGGAGACATGGGTTGGACATGGGTGGGGGCCTGCTGGCAGGTTCCCCACAGTGCTGGGGGTGGGGGTGGTGGGAGACATGGGTGGGGGCCTGGTGGAGGGTGTCCCTGGTGGATGGGGGGTTGGGGGTGGTGGGAGACATGGGTGGGGGCCTGGTGGAGGGTGTCCCTGGTGGATGGGGGTTGGGGGTGGTGGGAGACATGGGTTGGACATGGGTGGGGGCCTGCTGGCAGGTTCCCCACAGTGCTGGGGGTGGGGGTGGTGGGAGACATGGGTGGGGGCCTGGTGGAGGGTGTCCCTGGTGGATGGGGGTTGGGGGTGGTGGGAGACAAGGGTTGGACATGGGTGGGGGCCTGCTGGCAGGTTCCCCACAGTGCTGGGGGTGGGGGTGGTGGGAGACATGGGTGGGGGCCTGGTGGAGGGTGTCCCTGGTGGATGGGGGGTGGGGGGTGGTGGGAGACATGAGCAGGTGTGCAGGGTAGTTCCCTGTGGTGTGTGCTGCCTGCAGGGGCCGTGGAGGGTGTACAGGTAATGCCTGGGAGCACACAGCCAATTCGCGTGTGGAACTTCCCGCGCACTCCTGCAATCCACGTACCCGGCCATATCGCGTGTGGAACTTCCCGCGCACCCCTGGAATCCACGTAGCCGGCCATATCGTGTGTGGAACTTCCCGCGCACCCCTGGAATCCACGTACCCGGCCATTTCGCGTGTGGAACTTCCCGCGCACCCCTGGAATCCACGTAGCCGGCCATATCGCGTGTGGAACTTCCCGCGCACCCCTGCAATCCACGTACCCGGCCATATCGCGTGTGGAACTTCCCGCGCACCCCTGGAATCCACGTAGCCGGCCATATCGCGTGTGGAACTTCCCGCGCACCCCTGGAATCCACGTAGCCGGCCATATCGCGTGTGCAACTTCCCGCGCACCCCTGGAATCCACGTAGCCGGCCATATCGCGTGTGCAACTTCCCGCGCACCCCTGGAATCCACGTAGCCGGCCATATCGCGTGTGGAACTTCCCGCGCACCCCTGGAATCCACGTAGCCGGCCATATCGCGTGTGCAACTTCCCGCGCACCCCTGGAATCCACGTACCCGGCCATATCGCGTGTGGAACTTCCCGCGCACCCCTGGATTCCACGTAGCCGGCCATATCGCGTGTGGAACTTCCCGCGCACCCCTGGAATCCACGTAGCCGGCCATATCGCGTGTGGAACTTCCCGCGCACCCCTGCAATCCACGTACCCTGCCATATCGCGTGTGGAACTTCACACGCACCCCTGGAATCCACGTAGCCGGCCATATCGCGTGTGGAACTTCCCGCGCACCCCTGAAATCCACGTAGCCGGCCATTTCGCGTGTGGAACTTCCCGCGCACCCCTGAAATCCACGTAGCCGGCCTTTTCGCGTGTGCAACTTCCCGCGCACCCCTGAAATCCACGTACCCTGCCATATCGCGTGTGGAACTTCCCGCGCACCCCTGGAATCCACATAGCCGGCCATATCGCGTGTGCAACTTCCCGCGCACCCCTGAAATCCACGTAGCCGGCCTTTTCGCGTGTGCAACTTCCCGCGCACCCCTGAAATCCACGTACCCTGCCATATCGCGTGTGGAACTTCCCGCGCACCCCTGCAATCCACGTAGCCGGCCATTTCGCGTGTGGAACTTCCCGCGCACCCCTGTAATCCACGTACCCTGCCATATCGCGTGTGGAACTTCCCGCGCACCCCTGAAATCCACGTACCCGGCCATATCGCGTATGCAACTTACCGCGCACCCCGGTATGCACGCACACGTTTATTTTTTCTCTCTGCGCGTGTCTGTGTTTGTGGGTACCCCTTTGTACGTCTTTTGTCCTGGAGGGCCACAGTATTGGACATTGATCATGTCTGTATATAGGTGCTATTTGTTGGCGCACCTTTTAGCGCACATTTCTTGCAGGCGCAGAGACGCTACCGCCTGCTTTCTTGTGGCGGTCGTGTTTGTGCCTGTTTGTGCCTGTGCGCTGCTTTGAGCGTGCGCTTTTTTGCCCTATTCTATTCTATGAATACGTGTTGTATGCGAGCGTGTGGGCGTTCCGCGCACTTGCCTCCTAAACTTTCCCCGTGCCGCCCACATTCTTCCCCATTCCGAGTGTTGTGCCCCATTTTATTCCCCATTCCGAGTGTCCCGCCCTGTCTCCTGCCTACTTTAGAGCTGTGCGCTGCGCTCGGAGTGATGGCGCAGTGGCCGTGGCGCACGA
The DNA here is from genome assembly GCF_040938575.1 of Ambystoma mexicanum. NCBI lineage: Eukaryota > Metazoa > Chordata > Amphibia > Caudata > Ambystomatidae > Ambystoma > Ambystoma mexicanum. The sequence continues at coordinate 891,898,837 of NC_090941.1, forward strand.
CGTTGGTTGACCTGTGCGCCGGCCTGCGCCGCGCGTTTTTTCCGCGCACGTCCTCTGCTTTTCTTGCGCAGGGACTTCCATGAATCGACGTGCGCTGGTTTCCCTGCGCTTTGCGCTGATTTTCGGCGCAGCGCACGTATTGGCCCCTCTGCGCCGGGATTTTCGGCGCACATTTATTCCATGAATCATATGATCCTTGCTTCAATTGGCAGCCAGTGGTTTTCTCTTCTAGTACTAGATAGATGTTCAGATTTCTTCATCCCTAAAGCCGCTCTAAGGGCTTTGTTCTGTAGTAATTGAATTTTGTTTAAATTGGTTTTGGACGTTCCTAGGAAGAGGATGTTGTAGTAATCTAGTTTTGTTAGGATTAGGGCTCTAGCCAGGGTGATGCAATTTACAGGGGTGAGAAATTGGCGACTGAGTGCAATAAGTTTTGCTGTGTAGGCTGTGGACGAGGAAAGGGCTGCTATTTGTTTGTGCATGGAGAGGTTGGGGTCAATGTAGACCCCTAACGTTTTGACTTGTTTAAGTACTGGGATCCGGGTACCGTCGATGTTAATATGAGAGTAGTCCGGGTGAAGGGTGCTTATTCTTTTTTGGGAGCCCACAATGAGGACCCCTGTTTTCTCATCGTTTAGGCAGAGACTGTTCAGGCCCATCCAGTTTTGGATTATGGAGTAAACTTTATTGATGGTGATGGTATCTTGGGTGTAGTCACCTGTAATAGGGATGAGGATCTGTGTGTCATCTGCGAAATTGGTGTAGATGACACCCATATCGTCTAAGGCTGAGAATAAGAGTTTAGTATATGCATTATAGAGGGTGGGGGAGAGGCAGGATCCCTGGGGGACTGCAATGGGTACTATTATGGGGTCTGCTGCAGAGTTTCCAATGGCAACTCTGGATGTACGGTCGGTGAGAAAGGATTTGATCCAGTGTGTGGCGTTGTTGGAAAGATTAAAATCTTTTTTTAGAGTGTTGCATAGTTTGTCATGATCTACCAAATCGAATGCTGCTGATAGGTCCAGTAGCAGTAGTGTGGCTAGTTTGTCTGAGTCTCTAATAGAGTCCATTTGGATTTTAAGATCCAGGAGGGCTGTCTCTGTGCTATGATTAGGCCTAAAGCCTGATTGTCTGGTTATTTTGTTCTAGATGAGTTTGTAGTTGGTTGTAAGCTATTTTATCAATGATTTTAAATAGAAATGGGACAGTCGTTATAGGCCGGTAGTTTGTGGGCACTAGAGGGTCTAGTGTGGGCTTTTTTAGTAGAGGGGTGACCCAAGCCGCTTTAATGCTGACTGGGACCTGATTTGTGGAGAAGGAGGCATTAACAAAGTTGGTGATTATAGGCGTGAGGGTGGGGGCACAGAGTTTAATGAGGTGTGCTGGAAAGTTATCTCCTTTGCAGTAGGACGCTTTAAGTGTGGATATAGTATTAAGTACTGTATCATGAGAGACTGATGTGAAGTTGAAGAGGGGAGCGGTATTTTCTATGATCGTGGAGATCTGGTTGGCCGTGGAGTGTTTGTCGGACAAGAGGTTTCTTTTGGAGATAATTTTGTTTTGTAATAGTTTAATTTTAGTGGCCAAGGCATCTTGGATGGTGGTGCACCATTCTTTACTTGGTTTGACTGGGTTAATTATGGGGATTGGATTCTCCAATTCCTTGAGTATGGTGAATAGCTCTTTGCTATCGGAGGACGCATTACTAATTCTAGTATTGAAGGCATCTGCTTTATGGGCGATGATGGCTGATTTATAGGTTTTGTTTGCAGAGTTGAATTCTTCCAGGGCTTCTGGGGTGTGGTTTTTCTTTAGGCGGTGTTCAAGCAATCTTTTGATCCGTCTAAGAGAGACTAATTCCTCGTTGAACCAAAAGGAGGACTTTTTGTCTTTACGTTTGGTTTTGTAAACGCATGGAGCTAGGGCGTCAATAGTACTGGTAAGACAATTATGGTAATGGTCTGCCAGGGCACAAGGTTTTTTGGCGGTGATGATCTCGTTATTTAGGGCATTGGCTAATAGGGGGTTGATGTTTTCTGCTGTGAGTTTACGGATGTTTCTTGTTACATAGGATTCTTCGACAACCGTTTTCGGTAAGTCTGTTTTTTTGCACAGGATAGTGAAATGTATGCAATGATGGTCTGACCAGGGTACCGGGGTGATGGAGTCTATGGATAGTATAGTGTTAAGATGTAGTATCCAGTCTAGTGACCTCCCTTTTGTATCGGTAGGGGCGTTCACGATTTGCGTGAAAGCCATGTCTTTAAGTGCATCTGCTTTGAGGTCTTGGGGGTCGTTAAATCCTAGATTAAGGTCCCCTACGACTAGGCATTTTGTGTTTGGTTTAATAAGTGGCGTTAACAATAGTGGTATGTCTAATTCTGGTTGAGATATGGTGTTAGGTGCTCTGTAAATAGTTATTATGTTTATAGTGGTTTTGTGGTCAGTGGCTAGTTTAGTTAGCAGGCCTTAGTAGCCGACTAGGCTCTCAATAGGACTGGTTCTTATTTTGAGATGGGCTTTAGCAATAATGGTTACTCCCCCACCTACTGATTTTGTTCTGTCTGTTCTGAGAATGGTGTAGTCTGGGGGAATGGCAATGGAGAGAGAGGGGCCGGACGCTTGGTGGAGCCAGGTTTCTGTCACTATGAGTAGGTCAAGTTGTTGCTCGATAATGAGGTCATGAATTTCTGTGGCGTGAGCAGGTATGGACCGCGCATTAATGAGGGCTGCTTTGAGGTGTGTGGATGGAGGTGACTCTTGGGTGGGAGGGGTGAGTGAGTGTTGGTAGTCTCTATGGAGTTAGATTATTGTTTGATTGTGATGGGACTTTTAGGGTGTTTGGCTTGTTTTTTTTTAGGGGTATACTTCCTGGATTTGCATGATTAGTGAAGGTGATAGCTCTAGGAGTGTTGGTCAATCTAGATCTAAGTCTTTGTGTTCTTATGGGGCATAGGAGAGGGATTTGATTGGATTGATTAACTTTGATGGGTACTCTGGTAGGACCGTAGGAGGTTATGTGGGTCTGTGATCTGAGTCTAGTGCAACTAAGTGCACTGAGAACCGGGGTAGTTGTAATAGGTACTAAGTGGGGTGTGTTGTCATTTAATGGCTTTTGGATGCTTTTGTGGTCTATTAGACTATTAGTCGAATGGTACAGATTGGGGAATGGTGTAGTGCGGGGCAAGAAAGGTGTAGGGCATGGGATGGGGTGATGACGGGGGCAGGCTGCTCTGGAGAGGCCGTTGTCGAGGAAAAGGAAGTGGGTACCAGTGCAAGGTGTGTCATACGGGACGACACAGAACGGAAACATCATGAATAGTAACCAGCTTTGCATGGTGTGGCTTAGTTTGGATTGGAGAGGGGACTGCTATTGGCTATCTGTAGAGTACCTGAATGTCACTCTTGTGGAACGTGCCTGGGCGAGTAATAGTACTATGGGCTACTATTATTTAATGGGACTAGCTAGTAGTACAAATCTGGGCGATGACAGGTACATATGCGTGATTATGGTTGCAAGGTGCTAGGTCCTAGGCAAATTAGTGGTGGATAGTACTAGCAGAGGCAGTACTGACTAGCATCACAGGGGTCAAGATGCGACTATGCACCTGTGTGCAGGGAAAGGCAACAATGGCAAGAGCTCACAACATCACAGTAGGCGAGATGCGACTATGCACCTATGTGCAAGGAAAGGCAGCAATGGCAAACGCTCACAGCATCACAGTGGGCAAGATATAACTATGCACCTGTGTGCAATGCAAGGCAACAAGGGCAAAAGCTTACAACATCACAGTAGGTGAGGTATGACTATGCACCGTTGTGCAATGTAAGGCAGCAAAGGCAAAAGCTTACAACATCACAGTAGGTGAGGTATGACTATGCACTTGTGTGCAATGAAAGGCAACAATGGCAAAAGCTCACAACATCACAGTGGGCGAGATATAAGGCAACAATGGCAAAGCTCACAACATCACAGTGGGCGAGATATAACTATGCACCTGTGTGCAATGCAAGGCAACAATGGCAAAAGCTCACAACATCACAGTGGGCTAAATATAACTATGCACCTGTGTGCAATGAAAGGCAACAATGGCAAAAGTTCACAACATCACAGTGGGCGAAATATAACTATGCACCTGTGTGCAATGAAAGGCAACAATGGCAAAGCTCACAACATCACGGTGGGTGAGATATAACTATGCTCCTGCGTGCAATGAAAGGCAACAATGGCAAGAGCTCACAACCTCACAGTGGGCGAGATATAAGGCAACAATGGCAAAGCTCACAACATCACAGTGGGCGAGATATAACTATGCCCCTGTGTGCAATGCAAGGCAACAATGGCAAAGTTTGCAAGACAATGTGTATCACGAGAAATGGCAGTGGTTTCAGGTAATGGTGGCAGTATAGCATTATGACAATATTCATGCGACTAAACAAACAGAATAATGAATAGAGGGCCAGTATGCAGGGCCAAAGTTCCCAATGTAGTCCATCTATGCAAGGTGTGTGACACAGTGGATTAATAGTGGTTGAAGGGGCGAAGCGAAAGTAAAAGGGGGTAGTTGGGAGGCTCACCGTTTTGTCCACTGTCCTGGGGAAGGAGATCCTCAAGAGGCACGACAGGAGAGCAAGGACCTAGGGCAGCCCACAGCTCGGTCAGCTCATTCAGGTGCCTTTCTTCCTGTGCCTTCCTTCGTGGGCCGGCGCTCGCCTGCCGGCGAGGGTGATTGAAACCAAACCATGCACAATCATACCTCAACACCACATGACGGTTACCACCCAAAAAAACACCTACTCTGTGACCGGTTTCTTTGCACTGAAGCTGCCAACAGCACATCAAAGCATTTTTTCTCTTCTCCCACTCCATGCCACTAACAACCCCCCAATCCCCCTCAAATGCAGATCCACCAGAGTGCCAAGAGACCACGCAAGTGGCAGCAGTGCGCAGTACAAGACCCATTATCATTAATATTAACATGAAGTGGGCCTCATTACAAGTTTGGCAATCTGGAAATAAATGTGCTGGTAGCAACGTACCAGCATCCATTTCAAACCGCCAAACTATAAGTATGCCGGTAGGGGCACGGCTGTCCTGGCATGCCTGACCTGTGGCGAGTTCATGCCCCTACCAGCATGCTTTTCACTGAAGCAGCGGCACCGTTACTAAAAGACACTAGTGGGCTTCATTACGAGGTGGATGGCAACCCGGCAGGTTATGGTCAACCTCGTAATGAAGCCCACTAGTGTCTTTTAAAGGGTGGATTTTTCAGGGTTATAGATTTTATTGTATGTCTGTGCATGCCTGTTTGAAATAGCTTGAACTTATTTTCTCATATCGACCATGTTAAAATCATACCGAAACAGACATTTTCTATGGCAGTAATATATAGGGTAGAGGACCTAGAAGAAACATGGAAACTGCCAGAATAAAATGTGGTGCATAATAACTCACCTTCTTCCATAATTTGTTTATTTGGGATTCTGAATTTGAGATCTAGGGTTAAGCATTGCCATTTCATACTAGATTTGTTATAGAGGATATGAAATTACAGATGTTCGCATTTACAGAGACTTGGCTGCACTCATAGTGCCCCAGTGATAATGGACTTCTACAAAAGGATTAGGAGGCCATCTGATATAATAGTGTTGGTAATACAGGGAGGGGATTCGGCATCTGTTACTATAGTATTTTTTCATTGTACTTGGTTCAAGGGCAGATGTTTCAATGTTAGAAGCTGCTTTATATCACCCGCAGATATAAAAGCAATATTTTGGTTGATTTTAAAATATAGAACCCCAGCATCTGGTAACTAAGGCTATGAATAATTTTGATTTTGACCTCAAACCTGATGAACCTTCTGTGCTGTCACAACGTTTCTTCTCTTGGGTGAGTCTTTGGGCTTTATGCAATACACAGAAGGCGCCACCCGTGATAAAGGCCTAGATTTAGTGCTAGATTTCAATTTTCCATGATCCAATGTTGCCATAACCTCTATTTAGTGGTATGATAATTTCTTTATAATTTGTGACACACATATTTTACAATGAGTTAATACTAGGCTAAACTAACTTATTCAATCCAAATAGTTTTAGAATTTGTCATTTTAAATCATCATTTGCTGTTTTTTTATATTTGTAACAATCAGCCAATTGTAGATATCTCTGCAACCCTTACCTATATCCTTTCCATCTGAACGAGTGGGTAGGAGCTGATAAGGTGATCAGCCACCTTCAGGCTTGCTTCCAACCAGGTCTAAGCTCGGTTAATCAGTGCTTTAGACTTTTTACATTACACCAAAAATATAGACAGTTGAGGAAATGTAACCTGTACTTGTTCCTTCTTGACTTAAAGGCTGCATTCAATGGGGTCCTAAGGCATAAACTTTGGAAAGTGCTAGAAGATCCAGCCACCCCAGGGTATTAGCTGCGAGCCATCATGAGTTTATGTAACAATAACTTAGAGGGTGATACCACTGCTCATATCAGCGTCTTGAAAGGCGTGAGACAGGGCTGTGGCCTGGCCCCTACCTTGTTTTCCATTTACATAAATGGATTAATCATTAGGTTGGAGTCTTCACAATCTGACACACCAAGGATGAGGTGGGACAAAATCCCTATCTTACTCTTCACAGGTGATGCGATCCTAATTTCACTCCCCCATCTGGATTGTATAGGCAAGTGGAAGCATTCCACGAAGGATATCTCACAGGTGGATTGATAATCATCTTGGACAAGGCCAAATCCATGGCCCTGTACCCAGCCCAGAAAAAGGCATTCAAGCTTCATGTAAATAATGAGGGCCATAGAATTGTTTGCATATTTATGAGCAATGAATGTTGGGCAGCTCAAATTGATAAGTCCATTTATAGCCTGGAAAGAGCTAGCAATGCAGTCGTCAAATTGGCTGGGAATGAGATTTGGACTAACAATAAGTCGATTAGACTGCAGGTAATAGAAACGTTCTTAAAAAAAATAACAAATGTTACCCAAAGCTGTTTGAACATGGCTTTGCACATAGAACACGGTCAGAAGCGCATCTCTGGTGTAATATCTAGCTGCCCCATATTGTTTTGGGTTTGCCTGTGGGCTTCACCATAAATGTTCAACAGCACAATGAAAGCTGTAGTACAAGAAGCATATAGTGTGCTGCTGAAGTCAAGAATTGATACTTTCTTTAACTCCACTAACCAAGCAGGGATTTCCAAAAGCTGCAAACAACATCTGGGATACCAAAGTTACCTTGCCCTAAGCACACCACCTTGTGCAAGCTCTTTATACCAGAGACATAGGCTAGACATCCTGCCCACGGCTGCACTTCAACGCAAATGGCACTTGTCGACATCAGACATGTGCCCTGCTTGCATGGGAAGCAGGGAAACTGTGCTGCATTTGTTATTCCTATGCTTGTCTTATAGCTTATTTGAAGCCTATCCTAAAACATTGTTGCATCAGATAATTAACCGATGCTATAACATTGTCTAAATCAACTAGTGATTAATTGATTGTCCTTGCAGTGGCAAAGTGTATAGACAGATCTTTGCGGCAAAGGAGCAAACACTATAGGAAAATTGATCTGGTTTTTCTTTGCTGTCGCATCCCCCTTTCCATGCAACCCAGGCAGATGAACCTATACCATTTGTTGAGTTTCTATGGGGAAGTTACTGGGAATCTATTAGATCTAAGTGCCCTTTGAACTGAAAATCAAATGGATTGGCTGATCGAATTCACCACATGATTTTAAGGTTTCAATGCATATGTTAGAAGAATTTATGGAACAATTATAATCATAATGTTTTAAAAAGGACACTTTTAACTCATGATAAGTAAAGAAAGTCCACACTATGAGTTTAAATTATGCATTAGCACTTTGTAGAATTAAATATTGCTGCAGAATTTCTTGGATTTTGAAACAAAAAGTGAAATAATATGGTATTATTACATATGTTTTAACTTTGTACTTTCATAGCCTATGGCCGAAATAAAGATGTCGATGATGATGCTATGCTTTTTAATTGTATAGACCATTTTCGTATCAGATGTATTTAAGTTGGACAGCAGCTTGAGGATGCTGCGTCACGGTGTGGGTAGCATTAGACCAGGGAGTGTAAATGACTGTCTTGCATAATTTGTACAGGCATAGCTGAAGCTTGGATCCCAGATGGGAGTGAGGCACATGAAGTGTTCAACCAACCCATTCAGGCATCGCCATGGCACGACTTCTCAAAGTATGCTTAACATATATTTTGTAGGTCTTCTGAGCAACATCTAGTGCCAAAGGCAACACCCCTGGAACTATACTTCTGGGGCATCCTAAATGAAACCACTAAGAACTAGAGTCTATTCCACACTTCCCAAAACAAGGTAAGGTATGCTGGGCATCGCCGGGGACACTGTCTCTCTTCAGGCAACCGAGGCAGTCGGGACTCTGGTCATCTGTGCAGATAAGCTCCAGAGGTCTTCCAGCAATGTTTCTTATGTTCCCTGTAATGTCAGCGGAAGGGTATCCCTCCCTCCTTGCATCTGTCATAATCACCCTATGGATGGTGACTGTAAAATGTTCACCGTACCAACAGTCTGGGAGGTTCCGACTTCATATACAGGTCAATCCTAGCAGAAGATTGATGGCTTCCAAGGCTCTTGATAGGCTGCAATGGGGATCTGTCAAAGTGCAAGGCCCTCTCTTTTTTCGCAGCATTTCCCTAAGTAGCTTGCTCGTGGAGGAGTGTCTGCAGGACAGGAGCATGTAGGAAGAATCCAAAATGTTTGAAACGCTCATCACTGACCAGGAGCACTAAAGCTGACTCAGCTCCACTCATGTCCAACTCCCTAGAGAACAAAGGACTCTGCAAATACAATTTCTTGACTTATGGCCCACTACTGTTCAGGTCGCAACAATCTATTTCTGGTCCAACACACTTTTAATGATCTCCTCCTCCTATGTTAATAAGGTTTAAATGCTTGGGGAGGGGCGACTACCAAACGATGTAGAGTAGAGAGCCGAGAGCTCCCGCTTTTATCCCCTTTAATCTTGCTCTAATATCCTTCGTCTGGCAATGAGCAGGTCCAGTTGAGGGGGAATCTTGGATAACTTACATAGATGTAAATTACCCAAGATTCGAAATTGACAGAACCGCAATGGAAAACGAAGGGTAACGACCCAAGAAAGACAGTAAAAGTACAGACACTGCCGGGTAATGCCGGGCAGTGTAAGCAGGCGACACTGTTGTAGCCAGCAGCACTGCATTACCCTGACATGTTTCCAAGAACAGGGGAATACACAGTAAGTACTGGGATCTCAGTGAGTACATCCCATGATGGGAAAGGTCCCCTTTGAGGCTATAAATGTAGCTGATTTGCAAAACCTTCAATAGGACTAAATTGATATATATTTGACATCATCATTGCAGTCTACAGGCCGGGACCACCATTTTAGCAGAGACAAACATCCATACTACATAGTGGGGAAGTACATAGGTGGTATTTCACAGTCATGGCCCTTACCAACAATAATCAGCAAAGCACAAACCAACCCAAACTGGATTATTACATAGTCTCTCCCAAAGGGGTAGTACCTGAAGATCCCACAGCAAGACAATCTTCTTCTCAAACATCACATGCATTACTGGAAGGGAAAATTACAGATGTTCTAAATATGGTACAAGATTCAAGAAAGATTCAAGCATTTCCCTCGCAAATAAAATGGGGGAATTGTGAGCAGATGTGCACAAAATAATCAACAAACAAACACAACTTGAATCTAACACCAGCTTTATGGATCAGGAAATGGTAAACCTCAAAAAGCAACAATCATCCTGCTACACGTCACTTGGTACATGGAGTGAAGAGCAGAAGACGCAGGACACTTATGCAGAAGGAACCTGTGAATAGAGGGGATGTCTGAAGAAGAGGAAAAGGGCTCAATGAAAATGGTCTTGGAAGACTGGCTACATGAAACATATGGTCCTATTGGCCTATCAAATGTTTTGTTTTGAAAACGCCCAAGTACAAACAAGCTCTCCCCATCCCCAAATCCCCTGGTGCAAGACCCTGCCCAATTGTTGCCAAAATATTCAATTTCCAGGACTGAGATGCTGTATTACATGTGGCAAGGAAAAGAGGCCATATACACAGTAACTGCTGCCTGATATGTTGCTACCAGACCACACAAAAAAGCGCAATAACAAAGTCAAAGCTTCAAAGACGTGTAGAGAACCCCAAGAGCCCACATCGTCTCGTGTATGATAATGCATCCAGCTAAATTGAAAACCATTCAAGGATCTATTCTGCAACTCCCCACAAGGAGTGTGGGAATGGTGGAAAATGGACGGTAACTGGAGCACAAACAAAAGTAACAATGGGTTGGTCAAAAATAAAGAAATGGTTCCATGTGTTAATATCCCTGCAAAAATATCGCCATACAAAAATATCGCCATATTTTTGCGGCAATATTAAGGCATGGAACCTGCGGGGGGGACCCCTACATTATTTTTAAAGGAGCGGGGGAAACCCCCGCAACCACCACTCCCAAAAACTCTAAAAATGATCCCCCCAAAAAATATCGACTATGGCCGTTCCAGGCAACCATATATGCAGCGATATTTTTGGTGGGGATAATATGGAGTAATACCAATAAAGACAGAATGAAAGCAAAAATCAAAAATAGGAGGCAACCGAGATGAACATCTAACACACTTATCAACTTGTTTAGTTTTGGTAATTTGGTCAATTTAGTTACAGTTACAGGTTTGTATGGGGGGAGGCTGAAGGGTGCCAAAATGTTAGTATAGGGAATGCTTTATTGTATTATTGGGGAAAGTGATGGTGATGCAGACAAGCAATGCGTTTAAAAGAAAGTAAGCCTTACCACCGGTATTGGTGAAATAAATAATCTTGGCTTTGTGTATTCCACTATAATGGGGATTTTAAGGATGCTAAAATGGAATCTGAGGGGAGTGAATTGGTCCATGTCTACAAAAAAACAATGTGGTGATCGCACTCTTAAAAGAACCTCATTTAATACAATCAGAACTGGGTAAACTGAGAGTGACATGGGGAGGAGTGGTATATGGCTCTAATTATTTGAGATGTGCAGGGGGTCCTCATATTGATATTGAGGGGTGCTCCATTGGAGATATCCAAAAAGGAAGGGGACTCGAAAAGGGAGAACACTGACATTGAAAGATCAATAGAGGCAGCGATTAACGTATAATAAACACATAAACCCGGAATGTGGATAATCGGACATATTTCCTGGGGGTCTTAGAATTAATAGGTGTATATAGACATGATTTTATGTATGGGGAGGTGACTTCAATTGTTTGTTGGACCCTACACTTGATAGATCGGACACTAAAGTAGTTACAAGAAACAAACTTTGAATACTCTGAATCAGATACAATCAGATTTTGATTCAGAAGAAATATGGAGAGCGTTAGGGTTACTTGTTTTAATCCCATCCACATTGTTCAGTTCACATTCTAGAATTGATTATATTTTGTCAGGGAAAGACCACCTGAATGTAGTCAAGGATATTGAACATCTTGAGAGAATGATATCAAAACTCTCCACCATGGTGGCAACATTAATATGGGAAGCATCCCAACCTGGAGGTTGCGTGCCGAAACACTTCAGGCCGTTGCCTTCCAGAGCACAATGAGAAAGGAAATAGCCTCCTTATTTCACTCTATTCATAACAGGGAGATAATATGGTAAACATTTAAGGTCACAACTAGGGGGTTATCTATGACAATTATATATGTGGTAAGAACAACCCTTACAAAGACACTTGAGAAAACAGAAAAGAATATCCAACTAATGGAAGGCGAAAAAACAATGGGATTCCCAGTGTTAGGGAACTTAAAACACAACAGGAAACGCAGGCAGTGTTAGATGAATTGAAATACAATAGTTACACACGACAGATTCATGGAGAAAGAGATAAAGCCGGTAGACTATTAGTCTGGTTAATTAAGAGGCATGTCAACAAGATGATACAGAGATTACCGATTTATTTGACCCATTAAACTAACCCAATTATCTCAAGTAGCTACAGAATGTTCTGGAACAACCTATCCGAGAAGAAAAACAATTGGGAGCTATGTCTAAACAGTGGGGAAACAATGGCTTGTGATGGCCTCCCGGGGGAATTTTGTATAGTTTATGTGGAGATTCTAGTACCCAAAGCCAAGCCGATCTATGAATATGCTTTTCTCAACAGATATTTGCCTGAGTCCATGAGAGAAGTGATAATAATAGTTTTGCTAAAATCGAATAAAGACCCGAGACACCTTTATTTATTATATTTATTTTATTTGTTTTATTTTTTCCATTTGTAAAGCACCTAAGACCTCAAGCATCAGGGTCCTGCTGCATACCAGTTACATTTGTACAGCACATAAAAACATTACAAGAGACACAAACGAAAGACAGTGGTCCACAGGGATATAGGGAATAGTCAGTTGCTCTTCAGTGTTTATGTGAAGAGCAAGGTTTTCAGGGCTTTATGGAAGGCCCAGTAAGATTCCTGTGTTGTAAGCTCAGTTGGCAGAGAGTTCCGACGGTGTACTGCTGCTGAAGAGAAGCCTACTCCTGCGCCGTTTACCCTTTTCACTCTTGGAGTGGTTAATTTGCACACATGGAGGGATCTTGCCGGTCTGGTTGGTTGTGCTTTTGTGATTTTTTGTGCCAAGTACTTTGGGGCAGTTTTGCTCAAGCATGTGTGCGTGATTGTCAGGGTTTTGAAGATGTTCAGTAGCCAGTGAGCTTGCTCTCTTGCAGCTGAGATGTGCTTCCTTTTGAGGAGGTTGCGTGCTGCTTTAAGGGCATTGTTCTGAAGACTGTGACGTTTGTTTAAGTTCTGAATGGAAGTTCCTGCAAAGAGGGCATTGCAATAGTCTGGTCTGGCACCTGTGATTGCTCTGGCAATAGTTAAGCAGTGGTGAGGAATTGTCTTGCCGCATTGATCAGTTTGGCGGTATAGGCTGAGGAGGTTGCAATGGCACTCACTTGCCTGTTGAAGGAAAGGGACACATCCAATTATATGCCTATGGTTTTAAGCGATTTGGAGACTGGTATCTGTATTCCGTCTATCATGAAAGCTGAAAATGTGGGCTAAGGTTTTTTAGCACTGACGGTGTGCCTACTAGCAGGATCTCGGTTTTGTCGTCATTGAGGCAGAGGTGATTGGCAGTCATCCAGGCCTGGATGAAGGCATAAACTTTACTGAGCATGATGGAGTCATTGTCCTAGGATCCTGTCAGGGGGAGGAGGACTTGCGTATCGTCCGCGTAGTTGGTATATGAGATCTCCAGTTCATCCAGTAGGTCAAATAGGGGTTTCGTAAAGATAGTGTATAATGATGGTGAAACGCAAGCTACCTTCAGTACCATGAAAGGGATAGGGATGGCATAGCATTTGCTGTATCATAGAACACTCTAATTTTCCTCCCTTCCAGTAAGGAGGCAATCCAGTTGGCAGCATCTGCTGAGAATCTGGCAGCTGACGTAAGGTGATGGCAGAGTGTTTTGTGGTCTACAAGGTCAAATGCTGCAGATAGGTCTAATAAGAGTACGGGGGGCAGTTTGCCCTTCTCACTAGAGGAGTCCATCTGTATTTTAATGTCTAATAGAGCAGACTCTGTGCCGTGACCTGGTTTGAAACCTGATTGTCGCATTACTGGGATGAGGTTAGATTCTTAGTAATCTTGTATCTGATTGTATGATGCTCTATCTAGGACTTTCAGCAAGAATGGTACGGTGATGATCGGTCGGTAGTTGTTGAGCAGTGTAGGGTCTAGTGATTTTTTTAAAATAGGGGAGGACCTAGGAATCTTTGAGGTTGGTGGGTACAAGGTTGGTGGTAAAGGAGGCATTGATACATTTTGTAATGAAAGAGACTAGGTCAGAAGTACAGTCTTTAATGATGGTGGCTGGGCAGATGTCTCCTATGCATCTAGAGGGTTTGAGATTTTTTATGATTTTGGCTGTTTCTGACTCTGAGATTTTTCTAAAGTAGAATGGCAGAGAGGCAAATGCTTTAGCCGGGCCGAGTGGTTGCTTAGGTTAGTTTGACTTTTCTTTAAGATGATTAGTTTCTGCAAGAGGCACATTTTATACCTCATGGCGTCTTGGATGTTGGTACACCAAGATTTGTCTTTGAGGATGGTAGAGGGAGGTGTTGTGGTGGGATTCAAGCTCTCTCAGTATTTTGAATAGTTCGAATTTGCTTTGGCTATCCTGGTATTATACATTTTAGCTTTAGCCTTTATGATAGCTTTCTTATATTCACCAGCGAGTTAATTAAAAGTTAGTTTTGTGGAATCTGTGGGGTTTTTCCTTCAGAGGGCTTATGCTTGTCTCTTCTTAGAGAGCAGTGCTAGAAGGGCATCGGTGAACCAGGAATTGTGGTGGTTTTAAGGCTTAGGCTTTCTGGGTAGGATTGGCACTATGGTATCAATGGCTTTTGTGAGGGTGCTGGAGGATAGGACTGCTAGTTATTTTTGGTCAGCTGTGGCGATGTCTTCCCTGCAAAGTGGTCCAAGGAGGGGGACAGTGAGTCTCCAGTGATCTTCTTGGTGTTGTGGGCCCAAGTAGGTGGCAGGGGTGGGGAGGTTCCAGTGCATGGAGACTGAAAGTAAGGAGGTTGTGGTCCACCACGGGATAGGTTTGTTGGAGGGGATCGTGATCTAGTTGCTACGGTCAGCTACTCAGGCAAGGGTTCTTTCTTTATAGTGGGTGGGATATGAGACCCAGTGTTGAAAGCCTAGGTCAGTGAGGGCCTTGGCAATGCTTGCGGCTGTGTTATCGTTAGCGTCATGTAGGCCAGATTGATGTTGCCTAGGAGTATGACTCTCGAGGTGGGTTTGAGTTTCTCTCCTAAGAGATGACTAAGGTTGTCTTCAAAACTGGCTGCAGTAGGGGGTTGGCAGTAAATGACATGTAAAGTAATGGAGTCTGATGGCGCTGTGACAAGTTTAGCCATGAGGCATTCATAGTTTCCTTTTGATGCAGTACTAGTGAGTCTGATGTGAAGGTTGTCTGTATGGGTAAGAGCTATGCCGCCCCTGTGTGCACTTTATCAGTCGTATGTAATGATGGTGTCTCATCTGGCAATGCTAGAAATAGAGCAGGACCTGATGCTTCATGGAGCCAGGTTTCCGTAATGGCTTGGAGGGCTAGTTCCAGATTGAATATTAGGTTATTGAAGTTGATAGCATGAGCTGGTTAAGACCTTGCATTAATGAGGGCTGCATGTAAGAGGTGGTCAGGTTTGGATAGAGCAGGGTTGTTGTGTGCAAGGAGAAGGGCTGGTGTTTGGCCTGGAGTGGTCAGGATAGTTTGAGGATGTATCCCAGGGGATGGATTAGTGCTGACACTACTTTATTTAAGAGGATTGAGGTTGGGGGGATGCAGGAGGCATGTGGGCTGAGATTTATCATTGCGTTAAGGGTGGTTGTATGAACATTAGGGTGTTGGGTGTAGAGAGCCGGAATGGAGCCGTTGCTTGTGTGTGTGGTTTCACCCAGGTGCTCATATGTTCTCCCAGTCTGCGCAGGGAGATGGGTGGGAGTGACTAGGGTGGTTCTGGAGTGAAGCCTGTGCTTTCTCTGGGGTAGTAGAGACTGAAATCAGGTTTTAGTATGATTATGATTAGGGGGGCTGGCTAAAACTGGCTGTCTTTGTGTTTCATTTGTGTGGCTTAATTGCATTTGAGGCAGTGCATTGTAGGCCTTAGTGGGTCTATATCATACAGGTGGTTGACCACCGACGTTCTCTTATCATCTTTGGGCGGTGGTGTGAGGGCTGAGAGGCTGGTTTTGGTGAGGGAGGTGGAGTTGATCATGGTCGGGTTCATGCTGGGGGTTGGGTGTTGCAGGATTCAATGGAAAAGGTAGTGGCAGTGGTGAGTCTCACGGGGCAATGGCTGTGTGCGCGAGGGTGTGCCCTGCGCATATCAAGCACAAGGCAGGCGTCTAGTCCTAATGGGGTAGAGCGCACATTGTGTTTGTGATGTGTGTACAAGTGAGTCATGGCTTAGGGGAGTATGGGGCTCTGGATAAAGTAAGTTCAGGGCCGCATTGGCCAAGGGAGGCTTGGTGGGTGGGACTTGTGCTTTTTTAACACTGGAGGTGGTGGTTAGGGGGGTTATGCCTCACATCAGACTGCATGAGTGTGGGTAAGAATGGAGTTGGGTAAAAGCTCTTGAGGTGGCGAGGGCATGGGGCGAGTCTAGAGGTAATCAGGTCACATAGTGAAGCGCCGGCAGTACAGATATGTACGTCGGGCTTACCTTGCATTAAGGAGTTGTTCCGGTTTGCAGGAGCATTAGAGACCTTTGTCCGCATCAGAGAGTGGCAGAGAGCTCCTGCTCTTGCTTTGGACTTTGGCCTTCTACAGAGGCTGGCTTTACTGTCTGCCGAATCCGGACTGCCTAGACATGAGGAGGCAGAAGGCAATCACAGGCATTTCCTGGCCCAGGCAGTGTTTCCTTGGAGAAACTAGTGACGGTGTTGAAAATCTTTGTAGATGCTGGGAACTGCTATTCTCGTTGCCTGCAATGGAGGTTCTCCATGCAAGGGGGGAGTCCTTGGAGGCACGCTGGATCCTGGGAGCACAGAGGAGCGGCAGAGAGCTCCTGCTCTTGCATTGGACTTCAGGCTTCAACAGAGGCTGGCTTCACCGTCTGGAGAATTGGGACTGCCTGGCCATGAAGAGGCAGCAGGCAATCACAGGCATTTCCTGGCCCGGGCTGTGTTTCCTAGGAGATACTGGTAATGGTGTCAGCCATCTTTGTAGATGATTGGAACTGATATTGGATCCTGGGGGCACAGTTGAGCAGCAAAGAGCTCCTGCTCTTGCCTTGGACTTCGGCCTTCAACAGAGGACAGCTTCACTGTGGCTCATACCGCTGTAAAGGCATCATGAAGCAAGACACAGACAACAGACTTTAAGTTAAAAAAATATATTTATTAACTTAAATGTCTGTATGGTAGAAGGCCTAACTTGCTCTATGCTAAGGTGGGATTTCCCTACCTGAACAAACCTAAGGAAAGTCTGAGTCAAAGAGTTCAACTTGAAAGTCTGTATGTGTCCAAAACCTATTCTTTCCCTCACAACTGAAGCTATCCAGTGTTTAGGGATGTCACTAAGAAAGGAAATGGTGCTTAACTAAAAGTTCTGAGCTTCTTCCATCTCCCAGCTTTCTTTCAGCTGCCCTTCCCCAAGAGCAAGAAAGTTCCACAAAAGTCTCAAGATTACCTTTGCTTTGTCCATAAAGTTTTATTGCGTTCAGTATGTAATATGTCTAACTTCAAGGTTCCATTCAGTTCGGTATTCAATATGCATCTGTTATGTTTAATTTCACATTTCCCTTCAGTGTGATAGTTAAGATGAATCAGTTATGCTTAATTTCAAGTTTCTGTTCAATTCAGTATTCAATATGCATTTTTTGAGCTTACTTTCAATGGCTGTTACTTATCTATGGTCTGCTAGGAGCACCCTGGTGCCCAAGTGCTCTCCCTGACACACTTACCGGCTCTCTGCTTCTACTTCCAATGGCCCCCATAGCTTCCTCTCTGTTTGCAGGGCTGGCGGGCCAACCTTTGCGAGCCCTGCTTGCATGCCAGGCATTTTCCTCTGCACGTCGGTAATTACAGAGGTTTCTCTCTGGACGCAGATGGTGTCCTCTCTCTCCCTGGTTCGCCCGCAGCTCCTGCCGCTCATTCTCTGTCGTATAGACTCCCACACCTGTGACAACGTCATGGCCCACTTGTCTTGGGCCACACAAGCTCCCTGGGTTATCTGCAGACATCCTTGCTCCTTCTCCGGTCCCACCACAGCTGCCTCCACATGAAAAAGGCCCCTGCTGGGTTCTCCCATACAGGCCTCTCTTTTGCTCTCTACATACTGTTCTCTGGCTCTCATTGTATACACCTGCAACCACTTAACAGGTTACAGGTGTGGATCCTTACTTAGGTTTGCCTGACAATGATCACGGCGACATGCCTGACTCTGACCATACACTGCAGGCATCTTCCTCATCCCAGTGGTGAAATAAAGGCGCAGTGTTCATTACTATCAGTCTCCTCTTCCTTGCCCCAGTACTTTCACATTTTAAATGTGGGGAACTGAGGGTAGAGGTCTGTCTTGCAGTAGCCAATAAAGGTTGGGGGAAGGTTAGGTTGGTCATCCATAGGGAAAGGGGGATACCATGTCTCACCTGTGGGCACCCTACTCCCAATCTCTGAGAACCCTAGACCCAAGTGATCCTCCCTCGGTTCCCCACCCCAGGATCAGGGCCCAAGAGCGATGGCCTTTCCCTGGCCACCTATGAAGGGGATCCAGGGGGGTTAGGAGTGAGAATACCCTCAGGTTTCTCACACCACCCTATTTCATTAATAAAAATAGCAGTGAGATTGTTGAAAATAGCAACTGAAATAATTTAACCACACAAATGTGGCTTTCTATGTGATAGGATTACTCACTGAACCTACACAGATTACATCACATGATGGAAAAATCATTGAACTTGCATGAGGAAACGGCAGTGATGTCCTTGGATGCTGTTAAATTCCCTGGAATAGAAATGGCTGTTTAGGGTGTTGAGGGATACAACATTGGAACAAACCTATTAAAATGGATTTAATTACCCCTGGCCAGGGTGGGAACTGACAATGTCATTTCCTCTTGCTAGACCCTGGAAAGGTGCAGCAGACAAGAATCCCCACTACCCCACCCTCCCAGTCCTATTTGCAATGGCTCTGTAAACGCCAACCCGATTCTTTAGTGAGCATTTCCCAGAAGGGGGAATTAAGATTGAATGCTACAACCAGGTAATCTCTTTATTTAGATGATTTTCTAGTATACATCAGAAACTCTACATGCCTGAATTTAAAATCAATGAAGAAAATCAACTGTCTTTCGTCTGGCGGGCCATAAAGGGAAAATATCGACATAATGCCCGATTGGAGAATAAAATGGAAATGGGAGTCATTTAAATATTTGGGTATACAGCTATTCCAAACCCTCAGCATTGAGCGGTATTGGGGAAGCCATACGTTATTGGAAAAAGCTTCTGCTGTCACTGATGTCAGGATAGCACTATGTACAATGGTAATTCTCCCCAGACTTTTTTGCTTATTTACTAATATACCATGGACAATGAATCACATATTTTTTAGGATGCTCAACACCAAAATAGCACCCTCCTATGTGCCGTGCTTGGTCTTTATTTGAGAGTCACCATGGGTCACAGCTGCGAACCCTTGCAACTCCACTGTGACCTTTGACACTACCTCTGTGAGCCCTGGTTCAGGGATTACAGTTGTATGCCAAACGGAAAGTAAAATAGGCAAATTGGAACACAGTTTTCTTTCGGCAGTAATTCCTACCCCGTGTCCCACACCGGAAGCTCCTATTCGCTGATGAGAGGCCAGGGGACGGACAAGGATTGGGGGTTCTGTTTCGTAGTGTACAGGGACGTCATTTCACCAAAATACCAGGGGTCGCGGAAGTGACATCACAATGTAACGCCCCCATGAGTGACATCACAGGAAGTGATGTCATTTAACCACGCCCCCATGTGACATCACAGGAAGGGGCATCCCATAGCATTGTTTCTAAGTAAACTACGAATAATATGGTCATGATAACCCACGATAACCCTGTAAATTGATGTACATTTCATACAAGAATGGATCACCATATGTATCATTAATATCAGTGTGTATTGGCCCATATTACCAAATCACTGTGAATGCAAGCAGACGTGCAAGGCCAAAGGATAATGATGTTTTAATATATAGCACCTAAGCTTAAGCACTTAATTTAGAACAACTATACATACAATATGACAGAACCTGTGTTGGTACTCATTTATCAACCGAAGCAGGATGAAAGGCTGAGTTGAACCAGAGTCCAGTCACTTAACCTACAGGGACAAGTAAAAATCAGGTAAGGGTGCTTCTGAAATTGATTGCTATGAAAGAAATCTGCAGAAAATATTGAGATACAATACGCTGCCCTTGACTATGAAGCAAGTGGTAAAACTAATGGTGGGGCTCAAACCCCTGCCCTAAAACCTCTACACTGGCTGCCAGTGGAAGCCAGCACCACTCCGTGTGTAACCCAGTTCCCCAGCGTCAATGGAAGGAGTCTTACATTCCTAATAGAGTGAGTGGACCACCCACCTACCATGGCACAGGCAGCCAGGGGCAACACCACACTGCATCCATCCCCTGGACTACACAGCTTGCTCCTTCCCGTCAGATTAGGAGGCAAGTGAAGAGGGTGCGAAGAAATAAGCTCTGGAACTCCACTGGCAAGAGCGGGTGACCTCCACCCTACCGTGTTAGCCCTGGCCAAGCCCGGTCAAGCTGTAGGCGATAAAGACTCGCCCAATGCAGGCATCGGTGCCGATTCACTGCTTGCTGTTCCCGGTATATGATCCCTTTTACAGGTCCTGTGCGACCCACTCCTGCTTAGAACTACCCCCCACATTAAATGGTACCCCTCCTCACCCCAAGCACTCTGAAGGGAGCCATTGTGCAGGCTGGAGAAGCAAACACGACCAATAGCATAAACAATAAAAAGACATCAAATTAACAACAAAGCATGCGCCACATAGCTCAGTGGGTGTGAGCAAATGCTGCTGAAATCCCAGTCAGATGTCCAAATCCAGGCGAGGGTGGCTGCCTCATACTTTATCCTTGTGGCATTGATATTGTGAAGCCCATTAAACTGTATAACTGTAATACCTGTCATGTACAGTACTAGGAAGCTGCATCACTAAGCACTGAGTAAAAGAAACTTAAAGTGGCAATTGTACTGAAAAGGCCGGCACGTGGGTTCCTGGTGAGATATTAACTGCATGTTCCACAGTCGCTCATTTCATCAGGGCCGCTGTTAAGACGGATTTCTGAACTCTGTCCTGGTGGCGCAGAAGTTCAGAAGGCCAACCTAATTACTTGGAACAGGGTAACCTCTGGACGAGCCAGACCAATCAAGGTAGCGATCGCGGCGGTCAAGACTAGGTCTCAAGAGGGGTGAGGGTGACTGAAAGCCCGCAATGAGCACACAAAGCAAGATCACTTACAAACTACTCCAAACAGTTGTTATATTAAAAATATATACACATTTATTTCAAGGCCTTTAAAACAATGACCGTAGCGAGAAAATCACAATATAACGATAGTAAACCAACACATACCATATCAACATAATATATATACAAATACAACCAGTCTCAAGCGTTATATGCACGAAATGTGTAGTCCACCTAAAAGGGAGGGAAAACAGGCAGTGCGAAATAATGCTTAGACCCAGTTCACCTTCAGAGGCACCTAACTAGATGGAAGTCCGAGCCCTGCGAAGAGTGGAGCCTTGTGCTCAAAAGTACCTGCACGCGCTGGTGCCAACGGGCAAAAGGAGAAGCTCCCAGCCCACATCCTGGAGGCACACACAAGACATGTAGAAGCCCGCGAAAGCATCCATGTTTCGCAGGAAAGTACATGCCCAAATAAGGAAGGCTCCGGGTCGGCTCGACCTGGGGAAGGTGAAGGGAGCAAGACGGTCAGCGGACAGGACAAAGGAGCCTTGTGGTCTGGCCATTTTGGGAGCCAGGCCACCATTTTGGGTTAAGCGCGAGAAACGCGCTTAGAACGCCAAAAGGAGCTCAAAACACAAGAAACGATTGCTGCCACCATTCCCGTCCCTGAATCACTTGCACCGATCAGATACAATCCTAAACGAGTATCTAGGGCCTGTAGAAGGCTAGAGACCCAAGAGAGCTGTAACTTAGCTTACAGTGCCCTCTTGTGTCATGTTGCACGAAAGCCGCAACATGATAAAAGAAACTACGGGAAACAGCGTTCCCCGGTACTGACTGTCTTCAGGGCATGTCAGTTTCCCCGTAAGAAAGGGGCGAAAGCCCAGAGGAGTGCGGCAGAAGGCTACACTTCTCTGGCAAAGTCAAGAACAAGGTGAAAAACAACAGCAAAAGGTTTAGGGGTTGCCACATGGAAGGAAAATTACCTACAATTACGAAATCTTTGCTAACACTCGCCCCTCACAGACTGTGGACAGGGGGAACTAATCCACCCCTGGATGAGTCTCTTGTTCAGGTCGGTTAAACATTCTGGACAACCCATCAGATTGCTATGTTGGACACCTGGCCTATGCTCAATAGTGAAGTCAAATCCTTGTAGACTTATGGACCACCTAAGCAACTTTGGATTCTCCCCCTTCATGTTCATTAGCCACTTTAAGGGCTTATGGTCAGTTTGCACAGTGAAGTGGGTCCCATAGATGTAGGGCCTCAGCTTCCTTAGGGCCCACACAACAGAGAAACATTCTTTCTCTACCGTGGACAATCTGAGCTCTCTGTCCTTAAGCTGGCGGCTAATAAAACCAATAGGGTGTTCCTTACCCTTCTCATCTTGTAACGCTCACCTGATTCCCGCAGAGGCGCCGGTCTTGACTGGGTGAATGCCGTATCTTCAAAGGTGATGAGTAACACACGGTTGGCTCTTTGGGCTGGACCTCTGTGCACTGTATGTCTGACTCGAAGAGTAAGATGTCTGCAGATAGAAAATATGGGATTAATGAACTGGGGTTATTGGATGCCTCTCTCCTCTTCCCTTTCTCTTCTCCTGTAGAACCCCAAAGGTTAACGCCCTCACCTTAGGTAAGTGAACGCCGAGCTCTCCATCTGCCTTGGGGCAGGGTGCCGTAACCAGTTTCTTCACTGGATAAGGGTGCAGGCCTCTTGACCTCAGAGGACTGCTGTCCGACGTTAACTGCACGAACGGTAAGTTCTGGGCACTTCAAATGTCTTAAAAGTCTTTTGTAATGATATCTCTTGTTTTGCAGGGTTCCGGCGATGGCGGATGGCGGGCTGATGAGAGTTGAGGATCGAACCCGCGTGAGGAATAGAAGCGCCTGGAAGCACGTAAGTAAGCGCTTGTAGCCTGCTTCACGATGCGCACTAACTGTCCCTTTTATCTTGCAGGTACAAGTTCGGAGCTTTAGAGAAGCTGAAGGGTGCTGGAATACCCACTGGATTCGGCGTGGGAAGGAGTAATGGCACGTGAGTAATAAAGTTGCCCAATGTCTTTAAACGCACCTTCTTTTGTCTTTCAGATGCGGGATGCAGCGCCGAAGGCCTCCGGAGCATGCGAAGAGTAGGTAAGCCTTTGTCTTTCAGATGCCGGAATGCAGCGCGAGGCGTTGGTGACAGCCGATGGACCAGGTAAGAGATGCGCTGCCACTGAAGACCGTCGTGCTAACCTGTTCTTTCTTTGTCTTTACAGGTGCTGCTGAAGACTGGATTCCAGGATGGTAAGCCTTTGTTCCCTTAGGCCCAAGATCAGAAGCAGAAGACACGATGAGCGTTCTGCTGCAGAGAATGCAGAATAACGCAAAGCAAGATTCATCCATCGGGTGTGGTTCAAATAGCCTCCTGTAGTGCTTAGGTGTCTCCTTCCACAGCCACGCCTAGGTAAGAAAAGAGTTCCTGCTTTCCAGAAGAGTTCCAGTGTTCTGAACCTAGGGAGTGGCTCCTGCCCCACCCAACAGGAAAAGTAGTCCCAAACAGAAGAGGATCAGGGGTTCAACTGGCAGGTAAGTAAGCAGCATGGTCTGCTGCAGATAAGTCCACCCAAGCATTATGAGCCCGGCGCTTGCAGCGCTGGGACTGGGCATCTTTATGAGCCTGGTGCCACTGGCGCCAGGACAGGGTCCAAAAGGTCCCAATTGGGACTGGCTGGCACTCGGAACCGGGGTTATGGGTTTGCTTCCAAGGGAGTCGGGCAAGTCCTGATCTTTTGGAAGCAGAGATCATGACAGCACCCCCCCTCAAGGCCCCTCCCAAACCGGGCTTCTCCGGGGGTTTGGGCTTGTTAGGAAATGTTCGATGAAATCTTTTGATTAGACGAGGCGCGTGGACATATTCTGCAGATTCCCACGATCTTTCTTGGGGACCGTAGCCTTTCCAGTCAATCAGGTAAAATAGTTAAGATTTGGAGATCTTGGAATCCAGGATGCTTTTGACTTCAAACTCGAGTTCTCCATCAACTAGAATAGGTTTTGGAGATGTAGTTAGTCGGGTTTGAGGTTGCACGGGTTTTAATAGAGAGACGTGGAAGACCGGATGTATCTTCATGTGAGGGGGCAAGTCCAACTTGACCGCTACTGGATTTACTATGGTAGTGATGGAATAGGGACCAAGGTATCTTGGGTTGAATGTGCGTGGTCCTTTTAGAGGTAGATATTTGGTGGATAACCAGACTTGATCTCCTACTTGATATTGGGGGGCTTCCTTCCGATGTTGGTCTGCTCCTTTCTTGTATTGATCTTTAGCCCTTTGAAGGTGAGAAACGGCTTCCTTAAAGGCTTGGGTGATTGTAGAATGCAGGTGGTCTACTGCTGGTGTTCCAAGATCTTGGAGTGGATCCAACTCCGAGGTTCGAGGGTGACTACCGTATAAAAGAAAAAACGGGGTCTTCCCAGTTCCCGAGTGGACAGAGTTATTGTAGGCATATTCGGCTATCCAAAGGATATCTTTCCAAGTTTTTTCAGTTTGTTGTAGCATGCAGCGCAAATACTGTTCCAGAGTTTGATTGGTCCTCTCGGTTTGTCCGTCGGTTTGAGGGTGGTGGCTGGTCGAAAGTCTCACATCAATTTGAGCCGACCGACAGCAACTTCGCCAAAAATGAGAAATAAATTGACTACCTCGATCCGAAATTAGAACTGAAGGAAAACCGTGCAGTCGGACGATGTTTTCGAGAAATTCTCGGGCCAGAGTTGCTGCTGTTGGTAAGCCTTTGAGTGGAATGAAATGCGCCATCTTGGAGAATAGGTCCACGATTACTAGGATCGTATTGTATCCGGAGCATGGAGGTAGATCGGTGATGAAGTCCATAGAAAGCGTATGCCAAGGCCGAGGCGGGATGTCAATAGGGCGTAAGAGGCCGGCTAGTTTTTCCTTTTGACTCTTGTGTTGGGCGCATACTCCACAGGACATTATAAAGTCTCTGATATCTTTTTTCCAAAACGGCCACCAGAAGTAGCGCTTGATCTTTTCCGAGGTCTTGGTCATACCGGGATGTCCTTCCATTAAAGATTACCTTTTTTTGTAAATCTGTGCTGGGCAGGTATAACCGTTCTTGGAAATATAATAGGTTGTCCTTCACCGTAAAGTCCTTTCCCTGCAGATGCCAATTCTGTATGTCTGCTGGAGTTACCAGTAGCCTGGCTTTATCCTTAACTTCCTCTATGGATTGTGTGGCGATTACACCTAGAATTCTTTGTTCGGGAATGATAGGTACAGGTTTAGGATTGATCAAATGTTCTTCCACTCCCATCCGAGAAAGGGCATCAGCTTTACCGTTTTTTGTACCAGGTCGATAGGTAATTATGAAGTCAAACTCGGCAAAGAATAGTGCCCAACGGAGTTTGAGCTTTTGCGGTTTTCAAATATTGCAGGTTTTGGTGATCTGTAATCACAGTAACGGTGTGTCGGGCCCCCAGAAGATAATTCCGCCAAGCCTTAAAGGCGGACTTGATAGCTAGAAGTTCCTTATCAGTAATAGTGTAATTGATTTCAGGAGGCGAGAATTTGCGGGACCAAAATGCCACGGGATGCAACTGATTGGTTACTGGGTCCTTTTGTGATAGAACTGCCCCCATGGCAAGGCTCGAAGCATCGGTTTCAACGATGTAGGGGAGTTCTGGGCGAGGATGTTTTAAGATCGGTGCAGAGATAAATCTAGTCTTCAAATTCTGGAAAGCTTGTTCCGCCTCGGTAGACCATTCAAAACGTTTGTTTTTCTTTAACAGGGCGGTGATGGGCTGGACTATTCGAGAGAATTCGGGGATAAACCTGCGGTAAAAGTTAGTGAAGCCTAACATGCTTTGAACACCTTTTACGGAGGATGGCGATGGCCATTTGAGAATTGCATCGACCTTCTTTGAATCCATACGCACTCCGCTAGGTGATAATATGAATCCCAAGAATTCAACTTCAGTCACGTTGAAAACACATTTTTCCAACTTAGCGAAAAGTTTGTGTTGACGCAATCTCTCGAGGACCATTTTCACGTGTTTCCGATGTTCAGTTTCCGATGAAGAATAAATGAGGATGTCGTCAATGTAAACAACAACACACACATCTATGAGCTCTCTGAGGACATCGTTCATAAAATATTGAAAGGCGGCCGGGGCATTGCAAAGTCCGAAGGGCATGACCTGATATTCAAATAGCCCATACTTGGTGCGGAAGGCCGTCTTCCATTCATCGCCCTCTTTTACTCGTACCAAGTGGTAGGCTCCTCTAAGATCCAGCTTTGTATATATGCATGCTTTTCTGACTTGGTCCAGGAGTTCAGGGATCAAAGGTAACGGATATCTATTCTTAACGGTGATCTGGTTCAGGGCGCGATAATCTATACAAGTTCTAAGGTCCCCTTCTTTTTTTGGAACGAAGAACAAAGCTGAGGAAGCAGGGGACTTGGAAGGACGAATAAACCCATTCGCTAGGTATTGATCCAGGTATTGTCGGAGGTGAAGATTCTCAGGCTCGGTGAGGGCATAAATTCTACTACAAGGAGGAGTAGATCCAGGTATCAGGTCTATCTGGCAGTCATAAGACCTATGAGGAGGTAGAGAGTTAGCCTGATCCTTCCAGAAAACATCTTGGAATTCTAGGTATTCAGGAGGTAACTGGGGAGCCTCCGAGGAAATTGCTGCCAGTGCAACACCAGGTCGAGGGTGACAAGTAGAGACACATTCTGGAAACTGAACCGTTCTTGCTCGCCAATCGATCTGAGGATTGTGCTTCTCTAACCAAGGAATTCCTAGAATAATC
Source organism: Ambystoma mexicanum (assembly GCF_040938575.1). Classification (NCBI taxonomy): domain Eukaryota; kingdom Metazoa; phylum Chordata; class Amphibia; order Caudata; family Ambystomatidae; genus Ambystoma; species Ambystoma mexicanum. The sequence goes on from NC_090941.1 coordinate 891,925,702, forward strand.
TGGAACTGAGGGGCCTTGATCACATCGAACACGATCTTCTCATGGTGTCCATCTTGACTTACTAGCGTCACTTCTTGGGTGGTATGCGTTACTGGTCCGGAGGCTATCTCCGTACCATCCACCGTAGTAATGACGTCCTTTACAGCCTTTGGACAAAGAGTCAGATTCATCCTCAAAACCATTTCATGATCCACATAATTGCCGATGGCACCGCTGTCGACGTAAGCTTCAATCGCATGTAATCGATCCGGATGTTCAGGGCTAATGAGGACCATAGGTATCACGAAATGCGAGGTCACGGAACTGGTTTTAACGCTCGCCAAGAGGACTTCTATTCTTGTCGGGCGAGGTCGTTTCCCTGCTCAGAGTTTGTGACCCTGGTAACTGCAGCTCCTACTGCCTTCTTGGCTGGTTTCATCGGACAGTCTCGAAGAAAGTGCCCCGAGTTTCCTCAATAGAGGCATAATTGCAGCTGTTTTCTCCTTTCCCGCTCCTTTTGTGTTAGTGGTCCTTTCAGGCCCCCTATTTGCATGGGTTCCCCGGAGTCTACTCCTTTGGTAGGACTTGGTGGTTTGGAAAATACTCGAGCATCAAACTTGGAACGATCGGCCTTCCTGTTCTGCAGTCTGTGGTCAATTTGAACGACTAAGTCAATATAGTCCGAACAGTCTTGCGGGGGATTCACTACTTGGGCTAACACATCTTTGAGCTCTCCACGTAGACCTCTATAAAACAGCGTAATCCTTTTGTCCTCAGGCCATCGAGTTTCCACTATCAGTCTGTTGAAAGACGCAATATAAGCCAAAAGGTCTTGATTACCCTGTCGCAATGAAAGGAGCTCATTGTCCAAGGCCTGCCCCTGTGAATGTCTTGCAAACAGTTTTTCCATACTGAGCTGAAAAGCTTGAAAATCATGGAGAACCGGATCATCTTGATTAACTAGAGGGATCGACCAGTCTGCCGCATTGCCACTAAGGTACGAAAGCACAAAAGCTACCTTAGCTTGATCAGTTGGAAAGGCTGTTGGCCGGCATAAGAAGTGCAACCGGCACTGATTAATAAATACTGCAAACCTCTTTGGGTCACCAGAAAATCGTTCGGGCGGAGCCAGAGGTACATTCCCAGGTAGGTTGATCTGCACTGGGCTCGTAGAGGATGTTGAAGGAAGATTTGCCCCTGATGCGGGTAACGGAGTTTGTCCGGCTTGTGACTGTAGCAATTGTCTAGCGAGATCGTCTGTTCGCTTCTTAGATCATTCGTTTCCTGACGGGCTGCATGCACTTCTGCTCTTAGTTCCCCAAGTAACTGGGCTAGCTGGTCGGTATCTGAGGTTCCCATAGCGCCTGGGTGGGAGTTTTGCGGTAGGCTTTGCGTTCTGTAACGCTCACCTGATTCCCGCAGAGGTGCCGGTCTTGACTGGGTGAATGCCGTATCTTCAAAGGTGATGTGTAACACACGGTTGGCTCTTTGGGCTGGACCTCTGTGCACTGTATGTCTGACTCGAAGAGTAAGATGTCTGCAGATAGAAAATATGGGATTAATGAACTGGGGTTATTGGGTGCCTCTCTCCTCTTCTCCTCTTCCCTTTCTCTTCTCCTGTAGAACCCCAAAGGTTAACGCCCTCACCTTAGGTAAGTGAACGCCGAGCTCTCCATCTGCCTCGGGGCAGGGTGCCGTAACCAGTTTCTTCACTGGATAAGGGTGCAGGCCTCTTGACCTCAGAGGACTGCTGTCCGTCGTTAACTGCACGAACGGTAAGTTCTGGGCACTTCAAATGTCTTAAAAGTCTTTTGTAATGATATCTCTTGTTTTGCAGGGTTCCGGCGATGGCGGATGGCGGGCTGATGAGAGTTGAGGATCGAACCCGCGTGAGGAATAGAAGCGCCTGGAAGCACGTAAGTAAGCGCTTGTAGCCTGCTTCACGATGCGCACTAACTGTCCCTTTTATCTTGTAGGTACAAGTTCGGAGCTTTAGAGAAGCTGAAGGGTGCTGGAATACCCACTGGATTCGGCGTGGGAAGGAGTAATGGCACGTGAGTAATAAAGTTGCCCAATGTCTTTAAACGCACCTTCTTTTGTCTTTCAGATGCGGGATGCAGCGCCGAAGGCCTCCGGAGCATGCGAAGAGTAGGTAAGCCTTTGTCTTTCAGATGCCAGAATGCAGCGCGAGGCGTTGGTGACAGCCGATGGACCAGGTAAGAGATGCGCTGCCACTGAAGACCGTAGTGCTAACCTGTTCTTTCTTTGTCTTTACAGGTGCTGCTGAAGACTGGATTCCAGGATGGTAAGCCTTTGCTCCCTTAGGCCCAGGATCAGAAGCAGAAGACACGATGAGCGTTCTGCTGCAGAGAATGCAGAATAACACAAAGCAAGATTCATCCATCGGGTGTGGTTTAAATAGCCTCCTGTAGTGCTTAGGTGTCTCCTTCCACAGCCACGCCTAGGTAAGAAAAGAGTTCCTGCTTTCCAGAAGAGTTCCAGTGTTCTGAACCTAGGGAGTGGCTCCTGCCTCACCCAAGAGGAAAAGTAGTCCCAAACAGAAGAGGATCAGGGGTTCAACTGGCAGGTAAGTAAGCAGCATGGTCTGCTGCAGGTAAGTCCACCCAAGCATTATGAGCCCGGCGCTTCCAGCGCTGGGACTGGGCATCTTTATGAGCCTGGTGCCACTGGCGCCAGGACAGGGTCCAAAAGGTCCCAATTGGGACTGGCTGGCACTCGGAACCGGGGTTATGGGTCTGCTTCCCAGGGAGTCGGGCAAGTCCTGATCTTTTGGAAGCAGAGATTATGACACATCTACTTGTGATAGTACAGCTCCTATCCCAGTGTCAGAGGCGTCCGTCTGCACGATAAAAGGTCTTTGATAATCAGGGGCCCGTCAGGACAGGGGCCTGGCACAAGGAGTCTTTTAAGCCATTGAAGGACTTCTCACACTCGTCGGTCCAAGTTACCTTCTTGGGTTTCTTCGGAGTTGTGTGGGCAGTCAGAGGGGCAGCTATGGTGCCATAGTCTGCCACAAAATTGCGGTAATACCCCGTGAGTCCTAAGAAGGCTCTCACTTGGGTTTGCGTAGTGGGGGTAGGCCAGTCTTGTACTGCTTGTACTTTACTGGGAAGAGGCTGTATCCTCCCTCCACCTACTTCATGTCCAAGGTAAACCACTGAGCCTTGTCCAATCTGGCATTTACTAGCCTTTATGGTCAGGTGTGCTTTCTGAAGAGCCTGGAGCACAATCTCGAGGTGTTTCACATGGTCTTCCCAGGTGGCACTGAAAACTGCTATATCGTCCAGATATGCAAGACAGAATTCGTCCAACCCATTCAACACATGATTCACAAGCCTCTGGAAAGTGGCAGGTGCATTCTTCAACCCGAACGGCATTACCCGGAATTGGTAAAGGCCGTCTGGAGTAGAAAATGATGTCTTCTCCTTGGCATGTTCTGCTAAAGCTATTTGCCAATAGCCAGCAGTGAGGTCAAACGTGCTGAGGTACTTGGAGGCACCCAAAGTATCCACCAGCTCATCTGTTCGAGGCAAGGGGTGTGCATCTGTCTTGGTGACAGCATTCAGAGCCCTGTAATCCACGCAGAACCTCAATTCAGAAGTGCCTGCCTTTGGAACCAAAACCACAGGGCTGGACCAAGGACTACTAGAGGGTTCAATCACCCCAAGGTCTAACATCTTGTTGACCTCGGTCTTAATATGAGACCGTACTTTGTCTGACATCCTGTATCCCCTATTTTTGGTAGGTACACTGTCTCCTGTGTCAATGTTATGTTTGCACCAAGGTGTCAAACCAGGCGACTGTGAAAACAGGGGGGAAAACTGCCTAAGCAAACTTTTCACCTCAGCCTGCTGATCAGAAGTCAGGTGAGGGGCCACTCGGACACCCTCAAAGGAGCTATCTGAAGGACCGCTTTGGAACAGGTCGGGGAGAGGTTCAGACTCCTCTTCCTCAACATCTGAAGCCAGTAGCAGTGCTGCGATTTCGACTCTTGGGACGAAAGCCTTCAGCCTATTCATGTGAAACACTTTTGGAGCCTGTCCAGGCCTTCCAAGGTCCACTAAATAGTTAACCTCACCCAGGGGCTCCACCACTGTGTAAGGGCCTGACCATTTGTCCTGTAAAGCTCGAGGCCTTATGGGATTCATGATCAGGACTTGCTGACCAGGTGTAAAGTTGATGAGGGAAGCTTTCTGGTCGTACCAATGTTTCACCAGCGCTTGTCCTGCTTTCAATTTATCACTAGCCAAGCCCATCAGAAGTACCATCCGTTTTCTGAGCCCTAGCACATAATCAACTACGTTGGCAGTAACAGGGGGAGTGGGCATCTCCCATCCCTCTTTGACGATGGCTAAGGGTCCCCGTATGGGATGACCGAAAAGAAGTTCGAAGGGGCTGAAGCCAACACCCTCCTGTGGTACCTCTCGGTAGGCAAACAGTAAGCATGGTAAAAGAAGATCCCATTTTCTTCTCTGAGGTTCCTCCAGAGCCCCAATCATGCTCATTAACGGTCTGTTGAAACGTTCCACCAGACCATTGGTCTGGGGGTGGTATGCAGAAGAGAACTTGTAGGTGAACCCACATTCTTTCCACATAGCCTGCATATACTTCGACATAAAGTTGCTGCCACGATCCGACACAACTTCTTTAGGGAAGCCAACCCTAGTAAATATGCCAACTAAAGCTTTTGCAACTGACTTGGCAGTTACAGTTTTCAATGGGATGGCCTCAGGATATCTGGTTGCATGGTCGACCAGCACCAGGATAAACCTATTGCCCGAGGATGTTTGCGGGTGAAGGGGACCAACGATGTCGATCCCTACCCTTTCAAATGGTACCCCCACAACTGGGAGCGGCACCAACGGAGCCTGGATTGTCGCGCCAACCTTACCAGACAACTGGCAAGAGGCACAACTCCTGCAGTGACTTTCTACTTGCACCCCCATCTTGGGCCAGTAGAAGTGCATGGATAACCTTTGCTTGGTCCTCTTCATACCAAGGTGACCAGCAAGGGGAACTTCATGCGCCAACTGCAGGAGGAAGGGCCTAACAGCAAGGGGAACCACCAACCTCCTATGGTCTCCTTCTGTAGACTCTGTGGGCTCACTATACAGGAGTCCACCTTCCCAATAAATCCTATGCGTCCCAGGAGGTTCACCCTCAAGCTGGGAGCAGGCCTGTCTCCTTAGGCCTTCCAGAGATGGGCACTCACGTTGGCCTTTACTGAATTCGTCCCTATCAGGACCTCCTTCAACTAACAAGTCTTTTAGTTCAGGATGATCATTGGGGTCAAATACTTCAGGCATCGCCACCTCCTCGTCAGGCCCGGGCGATTGACCAACTTCCTCCACCGCAGTGGTAGGCGTGCTCGGGGGAATATTCTCTTTCCCTCATCTTGACTTGTCGACTCCTTTCGCCTTGGGTTTCCCCTTTGGCTGGGGCAGCGGATTGGTCTTGGCCAATGCTGCCTGTGCTTGAGACCGTGTGTAGGGTCTTTCGGCAGTGTCTCCTACGAGCCCTAAAGCTCTGAGATCATTTCCTAACAAGAACTTTCCCGGGACGTTTCTCTGAATGCTCACTGGAATCCTGACTGCTGTACCATTTAAAGTAAGATTTACAGGTATTACTGGGAACATACGGAGTGGGCCGTCAGCCAACCTAGTGGGCATCAGAGTAGCTCTGCCAACTTCCTCTGAGTCTACCAAGGTAGAATCCACTACAGTGCGAGTGCACCCACTATCCCTAAGAGCTGGAGTATCTACTCCATTGATCAGCACACTGTCTTTAAAGTAGTGCTTGGTATTATCCGGAATCCTAGCATAAGCCTCTGCGACTTTAGGCTCCCAGGAACCCAGGGACACTAAAACTACCACATCCTCTATCCTGCTGGGAAATGAGTCTGAGGAGAAGGATGCTCCTGTAATCTCTTCTTCCTCGTAGGAGGAGAAGGCCAGATTAGCGGAGTGGACCCATAAAGGTCTAACCTTACACCGGGGATCCCCCTTCACATGGTCAGTTGCTCCAAAAGGAAAACAAGATCCATTGGGTCTGTTTACATAGGGAGGCTTATTGTAACCAAAGTTCTGTTTCGGAGGCTGACCTCCACTACCCTGTGAGTTCTCTTGTGTCTTACCCTTATTTTTCTTTATGTGGCCCTTATGAGAAGAAGATTTATCAGATTCCCCACCCTCCTTATCTTTGGACTTTTTCCCTTCCTCCTGCTTACCAGGATGAGTTTTGTCCTTATGGGACACTCGATGTGACACCCATAAGTCTACTGCAATGGCCAGCTTCTGAGGATCTATCTCCTTCGAATCGGCCAAATGCTGCTTAAGCTCCGGGCAAGAAGATGCAAAAATGTGTTCCAGCATGACAAGATTTATCATGCCTTCGAAGGTAGAAACCTTATAACCTTCAACCCAGCCAGTTAAGTTTTTCAAGGACTCAGTGACATAAGATACCCAAGTACCACCTTCCTTTTTCTTATACTCTCTGAAACGTTTCAAATATTGGGCCGAAGTCTTCCCAAACTTTAAAATGAGAGTTTGCTTTAACATTGCGAAATCAGCTCGCTCAGCCTTCGACATTTCCATAATGGCACTACAGCCAGAATGGGGCAGTCTGCTGAGTAACCAGGCAATCTTATCAGCATTGTCAACTTGTTGAACTTCGCATGCATACTCAAACGCATTCAGCCAGTCCATAATGTCATTCCTTTCTTCATACACACTGAGCAGATCTTTCGGAAACCGTGGATGAGAGGAAGCCCCAGACCCATGTGCAGGACCCTTGGACCCATTTGCAAACTGAAGCTTGGCCAGTTCCAACTGGTGATCACTGTCTTTTTGTTTTTCTGCCTGTTCGATTTTTAGTTTGGCTATGCTGAATTCAAGCTCCTGCTGCCTAAACCGCAGCTCTTGCTTCTTGAATTCAAGCATAGCCTCCCCATCAGCACTGGCAGAGGAAACATTAGACATCTCGTTCTCCCTGTCCTCGTGGTTGCGATGGATCAGTGGAGCGGCAGAACCGTTGGTTCTACCAGTGAGAGCAGCCCCACCTCCTTCCGCACTGTCCTCAGAAGTTATAGCGTCAAGCTGCGCTTCTTCCCACGCCACGATTCTTTGGATCATTTCCAATTTCGTGCCTTGAGAGGAAACACCTCTCTCCGCACACATCTTTTTCAATGTTTCTGATTTGGAAGCATTTAAAGTTAACAAGGTATTTGTTTCCATACTGTTAGATAGGACTATGGCCTTTTTAAAGTTATACTCAACAATTCACTACGTGTCCTGGTTGGAATAACCTGAAATGCCTTAGTTCGTGCGCAACACTGGGTACCTTCAGTCGTATCCCACCGCTGTACACCAATTTGTTAAGACGGATTTCTGAACTCTGTCCTGGTGGCGCAGAAGTTCAGAAGGCCAACCTAATTACTTGGAACAGGGTAACCTCTGGACGAGCCAGACCAATCAAGGTAGCGATCGCAGCGGTCAAGACTAGGTCTCAAGAGGGGTGAGGGTGACTGAATGCCCGCAATGAGCACACAAAGCAAGATCACTTACAAACTACTCCAAACAGTTGTTATATTAAAAATATATACACATTTATTTCAAGGCCTTTAAAACAATGACCGTAGCGAGAAAATCACAATATAACGATAGTAAACCAACACATACCATATCAACACAGTATATATACAAATACAACCAGTCTCAAGCGTTATATGCACGAAATGTGTAGTCCACCTAAAAGGGAGGGAAAACAGGCAGTGCGAAATAATGCTTAGACCCAGTTCACCTTCAGAGGCACCTAACTAGATGGAAGTCCGAGCCCTGCGAAGAGTGGAGCCTTGTGCTCAAAAGTACCTGCACGCGCTGGTGCCAACGGGCAAAAGGAGAAGCTCTTCGAGGGAAATCAGGCAGTTCAGTTTAGTGCACAAAAGAAGAAGAACAAGTTCCGCGACTCAAGCGCAGCCTCCACAGTGGGCAGAAGCAGAGCGCGAGTATGGAAAAGGGTGCTGTTTGACACAGCGGGGAAAAGCAATGGGCTCCTGCAGGAGGGCGGCCAGATCCTAGCTATGCTACTCACCGGTCCCCGATGCAAGCAGACCGAGGCTTCTCCGCGTCCATTTCAGTAGCTGGCAGGTTCAGAAGAGCAGGGAATGCCTCGTCGTTGTGTTGAGTAAAAAGACATCCCAATCGAAGAAACCCGCACAGTTTGTTACCACAGCAGAGCAACGGAGCGGCCGTGTGTATCTGAGCCAAATGTACACTACTCACTTCAGACATGGGAGCGCAAAGTGTACGAAGCGTGTGAGAGTGACAAGGGCTCGAAATACTACACAACCTGGCGGCGGTTACACAGCAAGACTCCCGTGTAAGCTGTTCAGTCAGCTGGATGGCCCAGAGACGCTTCCGAAGGCTTACTGGCAGGAGATGGTGAAGATGCCGAGAATAGCTGTTCCCGCTACTCCAAGGGTTGAAGTACCAGTACAGGCCTTCTGGTTTGATCAAAGGTGAAAAGGGTTTCACAAGGCGACAGCAGTGCAGAGGAGAAGTCCTTCAGCGGGTCACCAGCGATTCCTCGGTCCAGCCTCTTGGTTGCAGGATACTTGGCTCCTGTATTCCTTCGTTCGTGAGAACTCAGGAGATCGGCATGGTAGTGGTGTTTCCAGCCCCCTCTTATCCACGGTTCTCTTCGCGCCAAAACGGAGGGGACCCAATGGGAGATCCGCTCATCAACACTCACACCATTCGTGGACCAATCACGGACCATGGTGGTCCCAAGCATTCACACCACCCTAGACTCTCTGGCACCCAGGATGTGTATTGGGACCAGACGTCCCAGCCCACATCCTGGAGGCACACACAAGACATGTAGAAGCCCGCGAAAGCATCCGTGTTTCACGGGAAAGTACATGCCCAAATAAGGAAGGCCCCGGGTCGTCTCGACCTGGGGAATGTGAAGGGAGCAAGACGGTCAGCGGACAGGACAAAGGAGCCTCGTGGTCTGGCCATTTTGGGAGCCAGGCCACCATTTTGGGTTAAGCGCGAGAAACGCGCTTAGAACGCCAAAAGGAGCTCAAAACACAAGAAACGATCGCTGCCACCATTCCCGTCCCTGAATCACTTGCACCGATCAGATACAATCCTAAACGAGTATCTAGGGCCTGTAGAAGGCTAGAGACCCAAGAGAGCTGTAACTTAGCTTACAGTGCCCTCTTGTGTCATGTTGCACGAAAGCCGCAACATGATAAAAGAAACTACGGGAAACAGCGTTCCCCGGTACTGACTGTCTTAAGGGCATGTCAGTTTCCCCGTAAGAAAGGAGCGAAAGCCCAGAGGAGTGCGGCAGAAGGCTGCACTTCTCTGGCAAAGTCAAGAACAAGGTGAAAAACAACAGCAAAAAGTTTAGGGGTTGCCACATGGAAGGAAAATTACCTACAATTACGAAATCTTTCCTAACAGCCGCATAGCGCACTGAGGAGAGAAAAGGTGCCCCCCGCCCCTATCGAGAGGTAAGACCCCTAAGAAGCTTCACTCCCTCCTAGCTTACTGCAGGGACCATGTTGTATGATTTGGTCCTCAAAACAGTTTACTTTTCTTTATAATAACTACCCATTCCGCTGTTATTCAATTTTCATTTACATGTATGTTTCGTAGGCTGATGGGCGGATGCATGAATGTACGAATTAATTATCTGATATAGTTCGACTCCACGAACTGAATGCTTTGTGGCGCTTCTTGGTAGAAGGAGCATGTGTGTGGAGGAGTGTAACAGTTTTTAGGGACTGCAATGGCTTAAATTGCACATTCTGCAAAATCAGGGGCCGGACCAGGCAACAAGTTGCTTTCAACTTTGCATGCAAGTGCAACACATTTGTTGTACTTCTTGCAAAGTTGAAAGCAAAAACTACCTTTCTCTCCCTCCATTTCCTCCTACCCCTCCCTCCTCTTCCCCCTCCGAACCTTCTTTCGGACTCGAGTGACGAGTCTTTGATGAATTGTTAAGCAATACGTCCAACCAGTCCCCCGCCCCCCCGGTCCCAGGCCACCCAGCAGCAGCCCGCCCCAGGCCGGCCCGGCGGTGTCTGTGTTACATTTAGCAACACAACATTAGCATTTAGCAGCAAGCTACAATACAGGCAGCATAAGCATAGATAGCAAAGGTAGCACTTTTTGTCAATTGTCTAGAGACAATTGACAAAAGTGCTACCTAACTGCCCGCTAACACACACGGCCGCCTGGCCCAGGCTGACTGGCGCCACGTCGGCCCAGGCCCCCAAATGCCCTGCAATTATTTCCGAGGGGCAGAGCCTGCGCTGCGGCAGGGAGCTGCCCCCCCCCAAACAGTGGCCGCGGCCCGAATGAATGAAGCTGAAGAAGCATATGTTGACCTTTGAAAAATAATTCAATCAAAGCAAGGTAACCCCTCAGGGGTCGCAAGAGATTGGCAGAGGTCGCTAGCCAATCAGCAGAGGTCGCTCGCGCGACCTCTGGCGACCCCCAAATGACGTCCCTGGTAGTGTATGCAGGAGTGTGCCAACCAGCAAGAAAGAAGTGTGCGGATCTCTTACTGTTAAACAGAGCAGAGAAGTTGAGATGCAGGTACATGTCAATGCAGCTGAGGGCAAATGGGGCAGATAAGTGAGGGAGGTTTGGACACATAGCTCTAAAGTAAAGTTGAATAAGAAAGTATTCAAGTAATGAGATTTGCAACTGCGTTTCACGTCTGACTCGGTCATGCTTTGCCATTTTAAAATATCATGATAAAACGTATTTGAGTGGCGTTTTGTTTGCTATTTATACCTAACCATGACAGTGTGTGCAGCAACGGGGGCGGAGGGGGGCCTAAGCCAAAATGTGCTTGCTGAGGAGGATTGTCGAAAGTGGCCCATACAGGGCTTATGGACTGCTGGATTCAGCACCCATCAGTCAGAAGCCTGCCCATTATTTACAACAATGAGATGAGCCCATGCAGATCCTGTTTTGACCTTTCCTTGCTTTCAATGCCAAGCTGGTCTGGCCATAGATTTACATAATTACATTACTTGCCTAGCACTGTGTTTACAAGCACATTAAAACATGTTTTAATTGCAAATTATCATATTTGTTCTGCCGTGCACACAGCATTCAATGTGCTGGAAAAATGGATTGTGGAATGGCCTTTTTTCAGTAAACTGGTAAGATAGCTCAGCAGGTTAAGCGCTCACTGCAGGCGATCTCTGCGTGATCTGCAAGTCACAGGTTCAAACCTTGGCAAGATTTAATCAGCATTTCACCCTTCTTTGGTTGTTAAAATGAATGCCAATTTTGATTATGTACAAATGTTCAATGTAAAGCGTGTTGGATAAAAAAACGATGTCGATAAAAAGTTATTATTATTCACTAGGTTATTAATAACTGACAGGGACAGGATAACATAAGGTATTTGGAGTATGTCTTGAAATAATGTTAGAAGTAGAAACTTTCCTAGTAAACTCCAGTTGTGTCATGACATTTACAATGAATAGTCCTGCTTGTAAATTCATATAACTTTACATGGTACTTTTATGTATAACTAGCAAAAAGTGGCCGTACTCCGCACAGTTTCTGTAGACTGATATAACACGCACCTGACTTGTTGAAAATCAATGATCCTATAGGTCCCTGTTGTGAGTCGCCTTTGAACGTCAATGGTCCTGTAGGTCCCTGTTCTGAGTCGCTTATTGTTTGATATGCTTTGCACTCTGAAATTGAGTGCACTGAGAATCGGTGCATGTGGCTGGCTTACATACCCCAGAGCAGAAGTAGAGGGGAGGTGATAGTTGGCCTGCTGCAGCATAATGGGGCCTTCTTTGCGCTCTCCCCACCTGTTGCCTCACCCTGGCATGGTTCAGTGTGTTGTAGTGCAGATATCTCTGAAACGGTGCATCGTATGGCCTTAAAACATGGTTTTCCAGGTCCTGTGGGGACCATAGAGTTTTGTTTATGGAATCCAGATGCTTGCAATGAGCTCTATCCGGTCCTTCAATGACCACCTGGATGTTTCTCCACTTCCAGGCAACCGCATCATGAGTGCAGGGGCTAAAATCCAAGGAACGGGTTGATGTGTCCACACTTAATGTAGCCAGTGCTGTCCAGGGTGGGGGGAGTCCTAACAGGTAACTGTGCAAAGTTTGGTGCAGATTGGTGGAACGGTGTGGAATTGTAAGAGGAACAAACAAACACACAAGTTAGAAGCCCACTAACAAAATTCTTTTGACTTGTATATATATATAGAAAATAATTATGGGTTATGGATTGCAGAATTACATGGGCTGTAAGTCAGAACTATGTTTCTGCATACAACTTAAACAACAATTAAAAACTGATGTTAGTTGATGAAGATTATCAATAGTTAAAATGACTAGCTGAAGTCGGCACCACCCTTTCCTTACTCACCAGCTATTACTCATGCAGGCTGAATTGTGTTGCCGAAGAGAAACATTGGCAGTTAAGTGGATTCATCCTTTGGAGCCGGGTACACACCCATTCATCAAAATGGACTGACATACAAGAATTTCTGTAAGGCCACATAATTTGAAGTTACACCTTGTGATATTGATGTACAGTCCATATGCCAACTAGTCTATCGTTCTTAACGTAAATCATGTGTAAAAGTAGAGGCATTTGTAGCATTGAATTACTAGAAAAAGCGAACTCAATAAAAAAAACAACATCTCACTTAGCTACTTTTTGCCTATCGCTGACTTACAGTGGAGATGTTGCTATATGTTGTTACAGCAAGTCCAGCATCAAAAGGGGGCCATCTTTGTAAATATTGACTGGTCAGGTTACTTGAATATTCTTAGGGCACAACCAGCGAGAATGAGGGCAGCATTAACATACATTGCTGAGTCGCACCTCATGATTTTATTTGGACACAAGCAACACTGACAGAGGGAAGCTCTGACATATATGTGAGACATGCCTCATGATATTCCTTGGGCACAAGCAGCAGGAACATCTGTTTTACAATGCTCCTATGCATGTTTGAGTCTCTCGTGCTTTGTTTTAGCACAAGATACTGTTGGTGGTCTGACATCTAGTGGAGTATTTCATATCTTCTCCTACAAAACTGATGATAAATGATATGGCTTTTTACCCAATTCTTCTACAATGTATACTATAAAACGAAACATGTTTACCAATTATGCCCCTCAAAAAATCCCAACACTTGAAGTAATCCAAAACCCCTAAACTGATGATTACAGGCTCTCCTGGTGCACTGGCATTTAGGACCTGTAACATTAACAATTCACCATCCATCACCGCTGCCTGCCTTTTGAGTCATGCAGGTATTCAGACTGGTGTTCGAACAGCACTCCTGGCTGCACTATCCTTCCCATTTGAGGGTGCAGAACCGTGTTGCAATATTCTTATTATGACTTTTCACACTTCATTACATCTCATGGTTGAGATTTCAGACAGTTTTGAATTACGCTGTTTGTTGTCTGACTTTTATCTAGGCTGGTTCTTCTCTCTTTCAAGAATTCCTCCCTACAAAAAAACAATGGTGGCGGGCTCCACCACAGTCCAAATAGCAAAGCAGCCCTGATGATTGCATATTTGCATATAAAAATGTAACTGATTGTGTATTCATTATTAATGCATTCACATATTTAAACAGCCTCTTGTGTGGAAAGCTATAGAAACATATAAGTTGTCGAAGAATTCTGAACTCTATTTCAATTCTGAATATATATAGGCTTCAACAATGGCAGGGGTGCATACAAGAAAAATTATAAGGGAAGACTTATTTCGGTCCATTTCAATTATAACGTCTGAGGGGAAGGGCTAACACACGGTGAAATACCTCCCCTTATAACCTAGGAGAATATATTGGACCAATTAAAGCAAAAAAGAGGATTATGGGTGTGTAAGCATATGAAAGGAACCTAATAGAAGCTCCATCGAATCCTAAATTACCACATCAGATAATGCTGCAAAAAAGCAAAAATGATAAAGAATTAATCCTGTTTGGCAATTGCAAGTATTTTGATAGAGCCCTGTTTACAAGCTATGTTACTAGAGGGTGACAGGTCCTGTAAATGAAACATTGCAGTGATATATTTAAATAGATTGCCGCCGAAACGATAATTGTGGCAGGCATAGTCTTTGACAGTAACCAATCATTCGTTAAAACCCTGAGTTTTTATAGAGTGTAAAGTACATCTGGGTTTGAGAGTATTGTGTCCAAAGCGACTCACAGATTTTTCAGGATTTATGGACTTTTTGACCTCTGAAAACCATAGTTTATATAAAAGGAAACTTCTAGATAGAATATTCTAACCCTCTAAGTTATTTCCTCTTCTACATTCCCAGAAAATAATGTAAATGTAATTAATCCATGTCATTATTCTATATAACATTGTGCAGAGAAGAAAGGATTCTGCTTTAAGTGGATTCCTAACTGTGCAAGTAAAGCTTATTGTCTGGTTCCATTTCTATTTCAAGGTCATGATCTCATACTTGTGTAATCCTTCAACACATCAAAATATAATGTTCTCTAAAATAAAAGTGTCTACTCTTAACCCCTGGCCTGCAGACAACGTAGCCAAATTATTCATATTAAACATTATTGTATCTATGTCCAAGCTAGAAATTAATGTCCAACTTTTCAGAGCTCAATCTTCCCTGGATAGAAAAGTCATATATTAACTCATAGTTTCTGCTGTTGCATACACTTGTTTGCAGTGTCAAATAAAACGAATTGAATTATATTGTGTTGCATTTGATTATAAAAATGTGTTTTTATTTTTTAAATGTAATGGCAATGACATTTTTTATGTTCATATTGGAGATGATTTAATTTGTTTGCCTATAATAGGTATGCAGATTTGCTTTATATATCTGGGTGTCTGTGTGCATTTGAATGTAAACATTAGTTAAGTAATAGCAGGAATGTTGTGTTTCTTTTCTGTATCGAAGCTGCTTCTATTTATGTGGAATATTGTGGGTGACTTCACCAGCATTCAATTTAGGGGACCACCTTACATTTCTTGATTCATTCTTTTGAATAAACAGAATATTAGACTGTCTCTTGTCCTAAATGTTGGGGTAAAAGTGGGAAGGAGGTGGTGTTAAAACAGATACATTTCTCCATCAAGGAACAAAAAACTAGAAATTGAGATGTAATCATTAAACACATGGTCACTCTGGCCGGGATGTGGAAGCTACAATGTCACTGATATCGACAAACAGATGCATTGAGTAACACATATTTTTTGCAAGATCACACATACATGTGAAGTTGCATTGGCTGCTAAATTGATGGTGTTCGCTGGATAATTTCATAAAGAATACAGGTTGTTTTTGAAATAAGACAAATAATAGCACAGTATTTTTGAGGAAATAAGAAACAAACTGAAAGTGTCTATGGAAGCCAACGATTGCTTAGAAGTAGACATTTTGAATATTAATGGTATCCATTATCAGTGTTTACAGAAAAATGACAAATTAAAGAGAAAATGTAATGATCACACCAGTCAGACACATGCATTACTAGATGATATTGTGATTAAGGATGCAAGGCAGAGAAAGCCAGAGAAAGCCAAGAAATATCTGCAAAACTCATAAAGGTTGTGGATTGGCAAGCTGAATTCGATCAGCTGCAACAGAATATGAAGATAATTTAACAGCAGAGAGCACAGCGATCTCAAGAAAATAAATTGCTATTTAAGAAATACATCAACTCACTTTACAACTGACACAAGTACAGACACAAGGAGATCCAGGAGTTGAAGAATTGAAGAGAACGGACCATTGAATGAGAAGCCAAATAATGAAGGATTTTGATAGTGCAGTATTGCAAACTGAACTAGAGAAAGAGTTAGCTTGTTGTCAATCTATAAACCAAGAGACAGTGAATGAAATACATGTTTGTCAGGAAGAAAAAGATTCTTAAAAACCACAAAAGGATCACTGAACTCTACAACCTAAGCGATGGACTCTGGTCTGTCGAGTCTGATTGAATCTAGGGATCAATCTAGGGATCAGGTAGTACAATGTAAACAGCAATTGATAATTAAGATTGGATTATAATGCCAAATTAAGACAAGAAATTAAAGAAAATAAATTCAGTTCTAAATCAGTACCTAAAGTTCAGAGATAAAATCAGTTTCATGTAAGAAAGATGACACTCCTATTCCTGAGACTATGGGCCTCATTACGGGTCTGGGGGTAACCATGCCGGTGCTACTGGTAGGTTGTGGCTAGACGTCATAATGATTTTCCATTGCCTGAATTCCTGGTAACACCGGGGGATTACAACCCCGGCGGTCTGGGAAGTCAGGCGCCAGCAAATGGTAAGTCCCCATTCCTATGGGAATGTGGACCAAGGAAGCACCGGCAACATTAATAACGGTGCCAGTGCTTCGGTGAAAACTTTGCGGGCTGGTGCTGTTCCGCCGGCACCCGCCCGCAGATTTGTAATATGCCAGTCCAGAAACAACGGTGCCGATAACCTTACCAGCACCATTGTTTCCGGACCGGTATAGTTGTAATGAGGCACTGCATCTCTACTAGATATTCCCTGAGAAACACTAGTAGATCTGGTACGCCTAGTCATAGCCAAGACCTAGGGTGTCCTGAAACACCATGATCCCTTCTGAAACACCACAAAAGATGCACAAATCATACTTTGAGGACTATCTGGACCTTCAGGTGATAGGAGCCTCCTCCTATCACCTGAAGGTCCAGATAGTCCTCAAAGTATGTCAGGAGTGGACAGGGTAGACATATGAGTACTGCCGAACAGTGAATCAGTGAGGAAATGTATCAAAATAATTTGTTAGAAGAAGCATTACAACAAATAATACAACAACAAGACCTATTAGCCCACCTGGCCAGCCATGGAAAGCAAGGAATTCTCCCAAGAAAAAGTATTTGAAAAAAACCTTTCTGCAACAGAGACTATAAGGGAAACCCAGAACCCCTATGTAGACAGGGAAAAATCAATTCTGAGCAGCCATACCATATTCTACAATCCAGTGGAAGAGACATGAGGGACACCAACCAGAAGAACAAAGAACAGAAGAACAATGGACAGAAGAACCGTCCTATATGTACATTAAAGAGAGGCCCCCCTTTACCATACATATAGGAAACCTTCTGGCAGTCGTTGTGACAGGGAGGATAGAGATGGAAGCAGGCAGCGGATGGCAAGTAGGGGCCCTGACTTTGATGAGGGAAATTAGACTCAGGTACAGAAGACACAGAAAAAGAAAACCACAATTATTAAAGTAAAAGTAAAGAAACCCCAATCCAACAGATTAAGACCATAAAAACGTTTTGACTCCTTATAACAAAAATGCAAAATATTCTGTTAGAAACATGTACAATTGTCGAAACATATGATGGCATCATTTAGATTGAACAATGACTAAAACAATGTTGGCTGGCACGATATTGAGTTATACCGTGACCCTTTCACCGCTCATCTTTATTTCATCACGCTGCAATTAATTTTCATTTTTTGGTACGTCTATTCGTTTAGTTTCCAGTTAGTAGATTTGCTAATTATTTATTTGTTTGATTTTTTATACAGACCTTTTCCTCCCTTTTTTATTCATTTTCAGACATAGCGTGTTGTGCATGGTTTTCTGAATATCGACAATAGTTATTCCCTCTTAACACTTTGTATGCTTGAGATTGGAAACAGTAATCTACACTGATACGTATATATTTCTTTTCTATCATTTCTTACTCTATTCAATATTCATGTTTCTATCACAACCCACGGTTACTTACAACCGGGGACCCTGATAACAGCAATTGAATGACTCTGTTGCCAGTCCCACAGAATGATGAGTACCCAGCCAATGTTCATGTTTTCATGAACAACATTATACTAGCCTAATTACTATATAAGAACAAGTTATGTTATTTTGAATTTCGGTTAACGAGGAGATTCAGCATTATCAAAAGTCATGGAGAATTACATATGTACATTATGTAACTGTATAATTCACTGAAATTGAATAATAGTTTTTGTTTTTGACAAGCAACTGAATGAATGTTTTCTCTTTGTGTTAAGAATCCAATTTGGGCCATATGAAGAAGAGGAAAGTATCCTCGAAACGTGTCACCAAGTGAATTGGATTCCATATGTATACATCTCTTTTCATTTTTTCTCTTCAAACTTGATGTGATCTTTTGATACCATTTGTGCTTCTTTATGTTGTAAATTTCATCTCGAAAGAATTGAATCACATTATTTGTGATATAAAAAATGTCTTTTTTAATCATTATGAAGTACTACTCCTTAACATTCTGTTGATGTATAAAAATAACAGTATTGGACTTGATCCAAACATTTAAAAGTGTGCAGGGGACGGGAGGATTCCTAGGTTGAATCCTTTTCTTTTTTCGTTTTATGAGTCAGGGTTTTGTGCCATGACTCCAGTTCCTCCCCAGCACCTAAAATCATTTGAATATAACTTCAAATTACCTAATAATCTTTATTGAACTAGAAGTGTGCACCTATACTCAACCTTCTTCTAAAACAATATTGAATACAGTTAATTGGCCGTTACCCAAGAGTTTTCTAGTTTCTTTGCCAAACTGGATGATCAAAATCATTATAAATGGACATTTTACAATGTAGCCATTTTAAAATATTGTTCAACATTTAGGGGGTCATTTTACATTGTGATGGAGCATGGTAGCTATAAAATGCTTGTATTCTTTACTGTTATGCTCTCTGACACTCTGCTGACGTTCTGATGCGTAGGAGGGCAGCAAAGCAGAGAACATGTCTCAGAAGAACATTTGGTTTTACATCTGCATGAGATTTTCATGAAGGCATATAAAACAATGGATTTCAATAGAATAAGTTTCTCATTAGCACCTGTTAATGACCAGACCTGTTACTTTGGTATTCTTCATAACAAATAGCCTGCAAATCATATTTGCAGCAAGAGTTTTATTTTTCCCAAAGTGGAGAGTTTTTACTCTTTTGAGTGATGCATCCGAAACCAACTTCTGCCTGGTGACTGTGTGCCAACCTGGAGAAACTCTCCATCCTTTTGTATGATGAGGGGACAACGCCACAAAGGACTGGGTTGGTCCGCATGCTACCTAACGTACTTCCCTGAGGGTCGATGGAGTGGAATTCCTGGGCTCGCCCTCCCCTCAGATGTGCAGTATTTCCATAGTTCTGAAGGATTCATCTGTATCTGAAAAGATGATATGGGACTACGGGTTCCAGCATGCACCAGAAGGATTAGGGTCTAACAAAATAAAACATGACAATTGTATATATTTGCTAATTATACTATTGGTACAATAGTAAATACCCAGACTGTAGAAAGACATTGTTATAAAGTTAAACCCAATAGTAGTAATTTAACTGGCTTGACACTCTATGAAAGGCAAAATGCAGGAGTTTGTGGAATGATGAGTGAGAACCAGAATGCTCGGGTTGATTGATGTAGCAAGCCCTGCTCACTGCGAGATCAGTAAACACATCAGAACACTGCAGAAGAAAAACTGCCCACTATTCCAGATCCAAAATGGTACCAAAGGCCCAGGTCCTATGTAAAGGCCTGGAGCCGACTGTTGCACCTGCCTCAATTAAAGCCACACCAATAACAAAAGAAAAGTGATAATATGCCAAGTTTCAAAGGAAGCATCATAAGAACAAAAAACAAACATAACATGCAAAACTAGCCCTGCAAGGGAAGGGCCAATCCAAGGGTGTCTTCAGAAAGCAGCACAGGCCAGCACAAAGAAGTGACTACACAGACATAGGAAGACCTCAGAGAAGTCTGAGACCATCCAGGTTGAGGAGAGACCTGAGAGAAATCTGAAAAAACATGAGGTCATGTAGAGACCTGAAAACAGTGTGCGAGAATCTTAGGTTGTGAAGAGACTTGAGAAACGCTGAGAGAACTTGAGGTCCTGCAGAGACCTAAGAACTCTGGTGTGCTAAAGAAACAAGAAGCTGTGGTGAAGCCTACATACTTTGGAGAAGTTAAAACTGTGAGCATGCTCAGTAGAGGACTTGAAAGGATAGGTTTTTGAACTGGCCAAACTTGGAGAAATCATTTGTTGTAGTTTAGGGTTAGCCTGGAGGCTAACAGACTTATCAGATTAGATTTGGACTTTCTGGCGGCGATCCCCTTTCACCTTTCGTTCTTAGAATATTGTTAAAATTGAGGGTTAGAGACTTTCAAGGTTTAAGAGTTTTATGTTAGAAGGCCAGATCTTATACGTTTTTCCCATCATTGACACTGGTTTATTTACGTTTTCCTATTCTTTCTAGAATGTTTTACTAGTACCCGTAGGTGTTCAACCAAGCCAATACCCTATATATTGTGGACCATAATAAAACATTAATGAAAAAAGCTTGTGTCGTACGTTATGTCGTTGTTTAACATCCTACAGCCCCCACAATGCCAGGTGCACAAGGTGCAGTCTTGGGCTGCATTCTTAGTTGAGGGTACCTTCAGAACTTCAGAAAAAGGCAGGGAGCACTAATGGAGTTGCGTGCGAGCAGCCTTATTCCCTCTCTTCCGCAAAGCTGACAATGGCATTGCTTCTGATATCAGGCCGTCAAAAGCAACAGTATTTTATGTTTAACTCTGAGAACGGACCATTCAAAAGCAATGCAGTAACATGATTGGCTGACCAAAAAGAGCAAGCCCATAAGCCTCTGCGGCAGTGATGTTAGTGTCTGTCCAGGGCGCAGGCATGCCCAGTGATACATGGCATGCCACACATGAGGGTGAGGTATTCTCAATTGAGAATGGGATAGGTGTTAAGTGGGCTGCTAGACAAAGAGGTCTACTGTAGGTTGAGATTGTGTCGCTTGGATACACCAAGCGGGATTGCAGGGGCCCAGCATGGTGCTGTATAGCCATATCTCTCTAGAATGGAGGAAGCCCTATTAGGTAGTTGTTTTTTAATGTAGCCAACTAAATATATAATGCTTATTTTCTGTACGAAATGTATTGTGTACAACCCAATTAATTCCCCAAAAAACGGTGTTCAGGGGCCTGCCTATTTCAGGGACGGCAATACTCTGCTTGTTTCTCTGTCCATTTCTGCACAGTTGCATGGAACTAATCCTGACTGGTTTCTCTTATTGGATTTATTGGCAGGTTCTACAGGATGCAAAATCAGGATTTGCACATTGGACTGTCACATTGTGCTAGCGTGTCCACCACACAATGCAGTTTTACAGTGTAACAAAATGGCAATGATTATGGTACCAAGAGGCATCTAAAAATGTGTTATTGGGATGAACAGCAAATAGGTTAGACTGTTTCATGCCAGCATGATGCTACATATGGTTGCGCCCAACCTGCAGTCTAGGGAAGAAGACAGAACAGCAATATACAATTCTGAAATAAATGTCTCTGCAAAGTTGCAATGGAGTTCAACCCAGTGCTATAATAGTTGGTGCTACAGAAGTAATCAGTACCACCTGTTCACAGTTCCAAGCAGAATGAGATTACACTTACAATTAGATGAAGAATACAAAGACAGTTCAAAAGCATAGCATCTGCCCTTCATTATTAGTGAACTTTAAAATAATTCCCCTTTTGGCAGAAATTATGTTCATATAATATGTTTATATTATAAGTTAAATGTTAGAGAGAAGGGATTTTTCAGAATTGAGAAATGTAACCAGCATTAAGCTCTTCTCACATTGAGTGATGGTAAGACATTCAGTGATGATAAATACGGCTGGATAACAGTTTTGAAGTTCACACAGATCTAGAATTTCGAGGTTTATTGTGGAAGAGTTAGCTATAAAGAGTTAAAAAAATAAAGTAATGTTCTTGGGTAATGTTCATCGCCTGCTTTGGGATAGGATGTTCCCGGGGGAATTCCTTGGAAGCCCCACGACTATTGTGGGATACGGCTTTTGGCCTCAGGAGCTGGAATCAGCTGATTAGAAAGAGCCAGTTGGCCCTGGAATGAAAAAGGTGTACCTGGAAGTTCAGGGGCCACTCAATAGCAGCTCCGTTGCAAGCTTGCAGGTCTATGACTACTTCCAGTGCTTGTTTTACAAATGAAATATTGGGGCACATTAATCTTAAGAGTATTCAAATGACAGAAAATCTACTCCTTAAAATCATATTAGGCATCCCAATCTCATGTAATGATAGTAGATGATCAAGAATGCTGCACTCACACCGGTGCTTCTGTGTGCCAGAGTGTGGGCAGCACAGGGTGATACTGTGTATACAGAATTAATCTTCAGGAGTTCATGACTTTAGGAGGTGCATCCTCCCAGCCCTGGCTAGAAACTATTAGGCTCCTATGCTTCCTGCTGCTCAAGCACATATGGGATTCACGAAATTCTATTCCGCAGCTAGATTTGCAGATGATCAATCTAGCATTTTTGGGTATGGTTGCTGTGGTACAACAGGAACTATCCTAGTCAACGAGGGATGGGAAATGTACCTGGAAGAAAACTGGGCACCAAAAATCCAAACTATGTTTCTTAAATATCAATTAGCAGTACTAGCCATAAAAGCAAGTGTGGGAATATGGGCTGGACAGAATAATACAGGGCGCTTTGTGCTTCTGAGTCAGGGTTGGAAACCACAGTAATTTCTTGTTCTTCTACATACATTATATATACCACAGGCAGGGCTGGGCAAGGATCCTTTTGATGACAAAATCAGAACCCTGCACGAAGCTCATATCTGGGCATATTTATCAGTACTTTCCAATCTTGTTGGTGAAGGTGGTGTTTACTCCCTAGAGTATCTTTTGGACGTTCCTCTTTGCATGTAAGGAACTGTCTGCAGCGGTCTAGTTCTTCTCCAAGATGGCAGCATCTTAACAGACGTCACATGCAGAGCATGCCATCACAGGAAGCCATAGCCTCTTCTGTTTATACGATTGCTGCATGGACCCAGTCCCATTCTTGCCCTTGTTTTCAACCAATACCTGGCAACTCTCGCCTACTGCAATTCCACTTTCTGCTCAAATTTCCAGTGCTATGCTGATGATACCCAACTCATTTTCAGGCTTCCTTCAGCCACCTCCTCTCCTTCCCTCATCACTGACTGCCTAATCGCCATTCAAAATTGGTGTGCCACCAAGGATCTTTGTTTAAATGCCAACAAGACTGAGATCCTCCTCATCAGCACACCCCCTCCATCCTTTCCCCTCACTCTCTTGTCGGCCTCCCTTGGCCCTCCTCCTGCCCCTTCCTGCAAAGCTAAGAACCTCTGGGTCATCTTTGACTCCACACTTTCCTTCTCAGCACACATCTCTGACGTCTCCAAAAAGTCAAACTTTTTACTGCACCTCCTTAAAGGCACTCTCTTGTTCCTCTCCTTCCCTCAGAAGCTCCTTGTCTCCCAAGCTCTGATTCTCTCTAGGTTGGACTACTGTAACAGCCTCTTTCTAAATCTACCTGCCTCCACTCTCTGCCCTTTACATCTAATCCAGAACAGGACTGCGAGGCTTGTCCTTGGCCTTAAGCCCTGGGATCGTATCTCGCCAGCACTGAAGTCCCTTTATTGGCTCCCTGTGGTTGCAAGGATTACATTTAGAACCCTTTGCATTGTCTACAAGGCTTTCTGGGGCATGGGTCAAAATTACCTTCAACTATCCCTCCGTAAATACCTCCCTTCTAGAGCCCTTCGCTCCTCTACCTCTAACTCCCTCAGGGTCAGTCATTTTTCAAAGAAACAAGCTGGTGGTAGATCTCTGTCTTCGGCGGGGGCCTCCCTCTGGAACTGCCTCGCTGCCACCTTGAAACTTGAGGAGAACCATCTACGGTTCCGGAAGCTCCTCAAGACCTTCCTCTTCGCCTCTGCCTTTGCCCCTATTCTCCCCTGCTTTCTCTCTCGGCACTGCTGCACCTGGCCACTCTCTGCCCTTCGGGGCCCAGGTTACCTGTTCACCCTGCCAACCTCCTGCACTGTCTCCTGGCCACCCCTTGCACTTGGGCCTGTATCTGTACCCATACAGCCCCACCCCACTCTTTTTTTGCACTTATCAGATACTCCCTATCTGACTAACCTTGCACTCGGCCATTCACAGGCTGCACTACTACTGCTTTGGATCACCTTATTTATTTATGTATTTACTTATTATGTATCTTGTCCTCTCCTATGCTCTGCACTTTCCCCCTTTTCCCTTCCCCAGGCACTTGCGCGTTCTCAATGTCACTGTTCCTAGTAAGATCAGTGTTTTTGTTTTCTCCCCTGTTCCCCTCCCTTTGCCTGGTCGCGCTCTGAAACACCTGTGTACGAGCTCGATATAAATATTGATATTATGAGGTCCTTGTGAAATCTAATAATGTTCACAGTGAGTATGCTCAGTTGGACCTGTGTGTGTTAAAATTGGCTAATGTAAATTAACACGCGTAAGGGAGTCAGGGGGCTGCCCAGCAAATCAGGAATGCAGATTATGCCTCAGTGTTTCAAGCCTCTTAAGAAGCGGGAGATTGTAATCTTCCCTGCAGTGCACAATGTAAGTTTTCAGTCGCCCCTTTAGCACCACCAACTCTATGACCACCCCCCCACACATTCTCCCACCCCAACCCCTAGACGCCTTACCTGCAGCTGCCAGGTTCTTTGCCAGCACGAGGAACACTCTCAGTTGGGGCACTTCCTTGCCGGAGCTAAGGCTGACATGGACAGAGAGAAGGGACTGCCTGTAGTTCCCTTCTCACTACATCTATATCAGCCATTTCTCTTTTTATAAGTAGAGAAATGGCAACCAAGCCATTTTTCGCCTTTACAAAAGCACTATTTGCACACAGGAAATCATGCTGGGGTGCTAATAGCAATATACCCCTAACTGGGAGGGAATTATCCTGTAACTCCGGCCCTGGGCTATTACCTAACCAGTAAGGCCCTCCTGTGAAGGGCTATATATCTTAAGTAGCTTGTTATGTTGCTGTTAGTTTGTACCCAGGAGTGTCCACAGTGCTTGAAGAACACTTCTAGTACTATTTGAGAGGATGTCTAGCGACTTGAGAATGATAGCTTTTGCAATAAATCTGGAATTATGATCAGCTCGGGTGCTGCAGCAGATGGAAGTGCATGAAGATGGAATGGGAGAGTCAGACACAGACAGGGGAATGTTCCAATAAATAATGTCAAGAGCAGGGACGGGGGGGGGGTTTGTGAGAGAGTTTTCGTTTTTTATTTCATTTTGCACGATCGAGCAGCCCATATGATTTATTTAGACTTTTTGATATTTTGTCTATTTTCAATTTTGAAGCAAACATGTTTAAGAAGATGGAAAACATTTTGAAGGCTGGTCCACAGGATCAGAGTTGAAGTAAGGTGAGTCTTCATGTGTGATTTGTGAAAAATACTTTGATGGGGAGAAGATGCTAATGTTTGGCGAGGCTATGGAAGTAGAATATCATTTATAATGGAAAACCTTGAGCTCTAGGTGAAGCAGGAGTCTAGGAAAAAGTTATTAGTACTGAGGGCAGGAGGGCCTACGGACCGTATTTATGTATTAAATTAAACTGACTTGTTTGTCAAAAGGGAGAGACAGTGTTCATACACTCTTTTCTCTTCATCTGTTTACCAGTAGCTACTTCATTTGCTTTTTTTTTAATTTTGAAATAAAATAGCCTCCAGATGCAATTTCACTGCTCTCTTTGCCACATAATGAAAACCAAATGGCCGTGCATTCCTGCTGCAGCAATTCCATCAATATCACTAATGGAATACCTAGGACAAACATCCTCCCGCACCTTGGCCTGTGAGATACAAGCAGGTGCTTGGGAAAATCAATATGCACAGATGCAATAATGGCCTGATGGGAACGATGCAGTGCCTGATATGCCCCTTTCACTGACGGGAAAGGTTAATATGGGCACAGCCCGGAAGACAGATGAAACTGCAAGCACATTGCAAAATTCTAGGTCTTGTGACTGGCATACTAATGCATGCAAAAATATTCTACTTGCCAAGCAGATATATTTTCCATGCGAGGGAAGATTTGAAATGCCTTCATTTGCATTTAGTTTCATATTGTAGACTGCTAATATGCTTTAATTAGATTTGAAGCAGACCTTGGTGCAGTAACACATTCTGGCCCATCACGTGATGCAGTTGGCAAACCCTTGCCACGTACACTAGTGTGGAAATTAATCAATTTCCCTGGCACTTTGCAAAGAATGTGAAGCTGATGCTTAGGGAATGTCACTGAAGGTTTCCAAGGTAGACTTTGGTTGCAGCTCGAGTGCACATTTTGTATTTTCACAGTTAAATCGTAACTAGCCTTTAAAATTAGAATTTGCCAAATAATGTTCAATTTCATTTTTATTTGATTAATATAGCACTTTCACCAAAGCGCCAGTCAAAAAAAAGCGACACAATTATGATGAATACAAAGTTACAAGTAATAACATTTTACAGTAAGCAAAGAGTTTAGAAGGAGTGGCAGAGGAAATGTGTTCAGTAATGAACGAAAAGAAGCCAAAGACGGGGCAGCACTTGCAAAGGTAGAGAGATCCAGAATTTAGGAGACAGTAGAGCAAAGGACCTAAACCAAGATTGATCAGAGGGAGGGTGAAAAACAGCAAGGAGAAATTGGGATGGGGAGCGAAGAGGGCATGGAGGAGAATAGGGAGATCATGTATGGAAGAACAAGAGGGGCCAGGCCATGGATGCATTAATATACAATACAAAGAAAATGAAAGAGATTGCAAAAATGGAAGGGAAGCCAAGCAGAAGCCTGCGACAGAGATATAGATGGGTATGGAGAAAGACGAAATAAAACATTAGTTGAGGAATTAAAGACGTACGAATTGGCGCAGGGGCGTGTGTCGGAAGACCATCACAAAGAGCCAAACAGTAGTCAAGTCATTAAAAAAATTGTGAAGCCTGGAAGCTGAGGGACAGCCTGATTATTGAGATGGTGTATAAAAAGTGTCGATTCGACCGTACATTGACCTAGATGAGAAAAGTAAAAGAATGAGAATGCTCAAATATTAAATAGAAGTAAAGAGGAATATTAGAGGAGGAAAGAACACTGATGGAGGACGAGACAACTAAGAAGGGGAAAAAGCATGAAAATACAGAAACTCCATTTTAGAAGGGTTAAGATTTAGAGAATGAGCAAGCATCTGCTTGTGGATAGCTAGCAGAAATGAGGAAAGAGTAGAGTGAAGGGCCAATCAAGGCAGAGAAGGAGAAAACGATTTTAGAGTCATATGTATACAAATGTTGCAACAAATTTAAAAATAAAGTTAGAGAGAGGTGATGTGTAGACACAAAAGAATAAAGTACCAAGGATGAAACCTTTAGGGACACATGCCCAAGATGATAAGAGACTGAGAAGATCCTTTCGGAAAGATATGGTGAAAAATGAAATGGATCTATTCTGTTTCGGAACATATATTGAATTCATAAAATGGACGTTTTCTTCAGAGTTTTCTAGTTATTTGCCGGGCTGGAGGACCATAATGTTTACAAATGGTCCTGTTTAAAGGTGGCCTTTTTGAAGTATTGTTCTACTCACAGAAACACCCAAGAAGCCTGCAAGGCACCCCACAATGTAATGGGTTGCTGAGGATCAATTTCCAAGGGAGTTTGCTCAGGAACTCAACAGCGCTTTTGTCCAAATTTCTCAACATAGTAGTACTGAAAGTCGAGATCTCAAAACTACATTCTTCTATGACCTTCCAAAATAAAATTTGAATCAATTAGTTTGTGATTCTGAGTAGATTATCAACCACGCTATGAGGATCTATGATGTATAGAACCCACCGACTCACAAAAACAAAGAAAAGAATCCCAAGCAAACACCTGTTCCAGCTGCCATCAATGTAGCTGAGGTGAAGAGTGCTCTTCAGTTGAAATAAGAGGTAGGGCGAAGACTCATTTCTCTGCTGTTACGATACGAACCAACAGAGAAGACCCCCAGTTCAAATCCAGCTGACTATTCTGTCACTTGGCATGTAAAACACTGAACCCACAAAACTAGAGACTTATATATTACTCCTCAGTATTTAGGTTCTAGTTCTATCCTGGGTTCTAAATATATTTCTCCTTCAACAAGTAATAGAACCCAAAATACAGTTTCCAGGGAAATCCAAATCAGAGTTTTCCTGCAGCAATAAGTCAATCACTATGTTCTGCAACCAATTACCTATAAAATGGCCATCTTCCTCCTAGATTCCAAGATGACCATACTAGTGTGAATGGAGACCAGGCAACACATGCAACAACAGTTATCAGAGTAAACACAGCTACTCTACTAAAAGAGATGCTTACCCTTCTAGGGAAGAACAGATAGAAGACCAAAGACCAACCTGCAGTTCGAAAGATGGAGAAAAATGTTCACAACGTGAGTGACAGGTAAAACAATTAACAGATAGTAATACCCAAATGATGCCATCAGGAAAATGTTGATTCTAATGCTCACAGAAACCTTGGTCAGAATGAGTTGACAGATCATGGAGGACAAAAACAGGAGGAAATTGTTCCAATTCAAACTACACGAGGACAAGAGGAAAAAAGGGATGCGACAGAAAAGATATGCCAAGCCGCAGAAGAAGCTTCATTTTATCTACCATGAAAATAGCCCTGAGCTTGCTGAGGCCAATGGTGAACCTCCTTTATTTCTAGACAATTAATCACATACAAATACAAAAGTGATGTTTAGTGAGGAGAAAATGTAGGCTGCCTTGCAAGCCTCTTGGGGATTTCGGTGAACAGAAAAGTGTTTCAAGATGGCAGCCCTATATGTGGACCATCTTGAATAATTTTGGTCCTCCAGCCCCGCAAAGAAACTGGAGTATTCTGGGGAGAATGTCCATTTTATGTACTGAATGCAGCTACTGCTGTCTTTCAAATGGAAAGTCTCCATCATTTGCTCAAAGAGCTCCAAGTGTTCCCAAACAGAATACTTGGAGTTCTTATGATAAGTCGTGATGACGCTCATTATTGCAATCTGTTTTAAGGGGTCCTTAAGCAAGGCCCTTTTTGCCTTATTGGCCTTCTTGGTTCGGGTAACCCTGGTCCACTCATCCTCTGACTTAGAAGCACTGCTCCCAGAGGTGCCCGTCTGATCTTCCAGGTTTTCCCAGATTCTGTGAGCCTGGGAATGGCTGGCAGAATGTGGGGACCTAGTCTCCTGTGTCCTGGGATGCGCAGAGGAGTCTTCAGATTCCTCCTTGCTGCCCGGATTAGATGGGTACCCCCCCCACTGACCTAACTGGGCGGAGGTTTTCAGAATGCTCTTAGAGGACCTACTCTCTTGGGGTTCCCCATTAAATTGCACTGTACTTGGGTGCCCCTACCCAGATGCCAGCCCATCCATTCCTGGGAGGTACTGGCCTTTGAGCCCCATACTTCTGACTGGATAGTAATCTGCCATCCCCGTGGCCCTGGGCTCAGGTGCGCCAGGGGACATGGGGTGGCAGAGTCCAGGGACTGGGAGAGATGGAGGCCTCTGGTACTAGGGCTCCTGAGGTTATGCTCAGGTGTTTCCCTTTCCCAGCGAACCTCATCTCTATCAGCCCCTGCTCCCTGTTGCCCTGCCAGAGCCTGTGGTTTCAGTTCCTCAATCAAGGCCTTACTAGACTCTATCAGTCTCTCCTGCATGGCTACCTGTTGCTGGAGCCTATCATTGTGCTGACAGAGAGCCTCATTCTCTCTCTTTGCTTCCTGGTTTGTCCTGGAGAACTGGGCCAGTCTTTGCTGCAGGAGGGTTACCTCCCTACTGGCCTGTTCCTTTCTTGCCAGAGCATTTTCATTTTCCACCCTCCTGGTGTGCTCTAACAAGTTCTGATGCTCTTTTTGGAGGTCAGCCAGTCCCTGGAGGGCCAGGTGATTTTCTTCCATTTTCATTTTTAAGTGGCAGACTTCCTGGCCTAAGGTATCCCTTTCCTGAGTAAGAGCCTGCATCTGTGCCGCCAGGTCGTCCCTCTTCCTTTGAAGGGCACCAGCTTTCTGGCGCTCTTCATCAAACTCTGCCTGGGTATCCAGGTCTTTCAAAATCAATGTATTGCTCTCTGCCTTCTCCCTATCTAGGTGACTTTTCAGGGTGACTACCTGCTCTGCGCATGCCCTGTTGAAGTCCAGTTGTTGCTCCAGCTTTTTCTGGCTCTGCAGTAGGAAGTCCAAACCTTCTTGGTACTCCTTCTGCAAGGCCGAAAATCTGGTATCCTGGTCTGCCTTTTCCTGTTGCAGGACATCCATATCCTCTTTTATTTTAATGATATACTGTCTACTATCATTTTCTGACTCCTGGCTCCTGTGCAGCCTCTAATGCCATCAGTTGCCTATTTGCCAGTTCTTGGCCTTCAGCACATTTGTCCTGTATGGCTCCCATATATAAATATAAATATGCCGCTATCCTGGCAATCTTGTCGTGCTCATCCTTGGCTTTATGGGCCATGTATCGTTCACTCAGGGCCACGTGTAAGGGGCCCTGATCTCTCAGATATCTAACTCAGTTGCAGTGACCTGTTGTGTGATTGCCTGCACCCACACCTTCTGATCCGGTTCCGTCCATTCACCTCTCACAAATAGCTTATGTAAGAGGTGCTCTCTGGCTATGTTGATATCTACCAATGTCGTAATTCTGGAAATTGATTTCCTTCCTGATTTACAGAAGTTTGTATTTTATTTTGCAAAACAGACCGTTTCCTTAGAGTGTTCCTTTTTGAGGGGTGCTTTCACACGTAACACAGCATAGTAGCCCAACAGGATTTATGTATCCTATCAGTTAGCACACTGTATTAAGCTGCACAAGTGGTAGACCTAATCCAGATATCCCGTTACGAGCCCCTACTTTGTAAGTGACTTCAATCCAGCAACACAACTAAGTCAATGCCTAGTCTGGGATGCCCAATGGAAGCCCTTATTTATATATTTTGATGTCAAGTTCTTAAATCTGGATGATAAGCCCTTATATAACGCCCCTCTCTTTGAATCCCCCTGACCTCACTGAGCCAAGAAGTAGGTTTGTTTTGCAAATTAAAAGGTTTATTGGAAAAATTAAACAATATATATATATATATATATATATATATACATATATATATATATATATCTCACACTTTTATGAATAAATTAATATTTGATAACCCACTTATGAATATAATAGTGATCAACAATGGGTAAGATTACAAGAACACACTCTCTTTAATCAATGAGGAATTGGTATATAAAGAATAAGGTAGCAGAGACTATTTGTATGGTTTCAAGGAAATGCAAGGAAATGCAAGATGGGAAAGATTCAGCACAGAAATAAACTTGATATGGTTTCAACAAGAGATAATGTGATCACTTTTTCCCTTGTGACAACTCACTCCCCCCTTAGGCAATATAAAGAGATGGAAAGAAGAGCACGCAGTTTGAAGCAATACAATCAAATACAGTTCACATTCCAGTTCCCCCCAGCAAGCTTAGAGAAAACCGATATTCTTTTAAACAGGCAAAAATACTTTAAAATGTGATTGCAATTAAGTGAAAATTATGGTAAAATAATTTTAATTCACTAAAGGAGATTTAGGGTAGGTGATAGTGACTTTGAATTGGGACAGTTCAACACTAGCAATAATTCATGTGTGATTATCAGGTTGAAAACGAAATTCAGCAGTTGCAAGCAACAGACAGCAATTTTGACAGGAGCTAATTTTTCAATTCGTTGCACTTTTTCCGAGTGCGTAAAGCGCGATTACGGAATAACTATAAGGAGTGACACTTAAATCTTGCTTCTAGGATGTGCGGTTCAAAAGATACGGACGTTTTTGTGGAGGTAGATCTTCAAAAAAAAGTAAATCTTTCAGAATGACAGATGACGCTTTTACAGATTTGAAATCACAGAATGGACACACGATTTCTATGCAAGTCTGGTCAGGTTGAAATGGTTTAAATAAGATTATTTTAGACTAAGAGATTGGTTCTGTACAATTCTTAGACTGGATACTCACTGGACTGGAATGGGCCTGGGAATGCACTCTCGCCACCGGACGTTCAGGCACTGGTTCTGCTCACAGTGCGCTCTCTGGTCTGCTATCGGCACTGCACAGCGGTCTGGTCGGTCTGGATACAGCACTGCTCTCCCTGGATTTTGGTTCTGGCACGGGGTTCTAGGCCAGAAGCAAACAGCACGGCAAGGCTGTTGAATAGTTTGGTTAGGTTGATGGATTCTGGGGCCTCTGAAAAGGATTCAGCTTGTGGATTAGGCCTCTTTTCTCCAAGGTTCTAGAGTTTAGTTCTAGAGTTTGGTTCTGGAGTCTATCTGGAGTCTAACTTCTGGAGCCTGGAGCCTCAGGAGTCTGGAGTTTTTGTCTGGATATGGTCGGGCAGCGTGCTTCGCAGGAATTGATGAGTGGTAGAAAAATGAGTGTGTCTATCTGGTCTCAGTGGTTCTTTTTATGTGTTCTCAAAGGGGGTGTGGAGGCTGACTTTCTAGGCCCAACCCTCTGAGGATCCTGATAGGTTAAAGGATTTACTGTCCTCTGACTGGAGAAGGGAGTAGTGAGTCAGAATGAGTCATCAGGTATCATCTTCATGGCTGAAGGAAAGTACACTCCCCCTTGCATTTACTTAGAAAACAATTTTTATAACCAAACATGCCTCCCAGATACACAAGTTGTTGAAATTACATGTACACATCACAAATTAATTAAGACAGGTCTCAGTTCAACCCTGCTATTTCTAAGAGCTTGGGTTCAGAAATGACAACTTATTCACGATTTGTGTGGGTTTCGCAATATTGGGTTCGCACCAAACCTTACACAGAGGTACACACCCTCTCTGCGCATATTACTTTAAGTTTGCATTTTTCTAGTATAAACACAGTGTCTACAATATTAATAAATCCAGGGTTTGGTCTCAGAGCATCCCACGGCGTCCAATTTAGTCTTGAATTGTGAGTGAAGGTGTAATTTTAAGAATCTCAAAATTGTACATTTCTATCAGCTGGTTACAATTAGTTATCAGTATTCTTATAAAACATATATTTGCCTTCACTTCAGTACACCCATTGGTTTGTCCCCACCCCTAGAAACTTGGCTTGACTCAGCGGTCACATGTCTTATTTCTCCCAGAGCAGTTGTTGTGGTCACACCTCAAATCAGCATATTATATTCATCCCAAAGCCCCCATTGTCTTGTGTTCCTGCTAGCATATCAGGGTGCCACTCTCCATCTGATTAACAGGGCCATGTGATTTCCTGCCTTTTTGCTGAGAAGACTAGGTGTGAAGAGTTATCATAGAAAAGCAAGCCTTTTGAAGTCTCAGCTAACTCAGGTTACTATTTAGCTTCTGAAATACTGGTCTCCTGTCAGAATTTAGATCACCAGCGCCGGTAAGTGGCAAGCACCGGTATGGCACCTATTTTTGACAGTTGTCTATCTTTAAAAGGGGATTTTACTTTGATAGCATATGATTCTTGCTGATATTGTATTGATGTGGATTATTGCAGTAGAGTAATGTAGAACACCCAACAAGAAGTTGTATCCTTTTGGTGGTTTTATGAGCCATGATTTTAGAAATTTTGACGATCAAGAAAATGAATTCCCAAACAGCTTTTGGCAATTAGTATTGCTATTTCCAAGTGGTTTCAGGCTACTGTGTGGGTATCCCAATGGTGGTTTTAGTCAGTGATCTCCTGTGTTCACTGACATGGCAAAAGTGGGTGGCAGCCTATTTTTCAGGTTTTTACTGCGCATTTTTGTATGATCTCTGGCGAGCAGCATGCTTTCTGGCGGCCATTATGATGTTTCTGCTACCAGCGATGTTGTAGGGCTTGGATGAGTGGGTTCAAACATCCCACAACATCTTCTACTAAATAATGATTGGTTTTCTACTTTTGAGGGAAATACATTGAAATTCTATCCGTGGCTGATCTCCAGTGAGGGTAGAGGTCAACCACTGGATAATTCAGGAGATAAATTCAGTTTAGCTACTGAATAAAGGAAAAGGGAACTCATATTGTTACCTATCCAACACAATGAAGGCAAGGAACCAGTTCTCTCCAAAGTTTGTTTTGCTCAAGAAAGAAGCTTCATCAGGAAAAGATTGCTTAGGCAATTACAGAAGGATCAGAAGATTCCCACACTTAATATGATAGACAGAAACGTTTCTCTGTCGATTCCTATTACTGTGTACATACGTTCCATCACTATACAACCATACTTATGCACCCGAATATAGCACCAGCATTTGTAAGACAATACCATTTACCTCTAGCATCCATGCAATCACTCATCACTCACTGTGGATTGGTTGAATAGTCACATGGGATACAATGTTTTTCTAATCTCATGTGAATATTCCCCAATTCACAGTACTTTGAAACATTCAGTACTAGGAATATTGAAAAAAATGGACCCTGTTTAGACCTAAGGGAATTTAATGAGGTGGTAGACGTGTCACAGTAGTCTCTCCCTATCGATTGGGGCAATGCAAAAATCCAGGGTTCTATAGTATATTATGCCATTGATTGGACTAATGGCTGTTGGGCCATCTCTGTAATCCATGAACACCAATATAAACGTGTATTTATGTTTAGGGACAACAAGATGCCTGTGTTAAATTAACAGTGGAAATTAGTTCAATGTATTGCTACACATAGCCATGGCTGATCTTGCAGAAAGAGGGAATTTGGCCTTTGTAGATGGCCTGTTAATCAAAAGTAAAACTGTGGAAGAAAACATGGTGGAAATAGGCACCCAATTTAGGAATGCCGGTGCAGAATGATCCCTTCACAAACCACAGTGGTGCAGAAATAAAGTAAACTTTCTAGGCCGTGAAATCCCAACTGATGGCCTTAATACCCAGAAAAAGAAGGTTGAGGCTCTACTGAAATTGAAGAAACTCACAAAGCTATGTAAATTACAAACTCTCTTAAAATTGACCTACTGCAGTCATAAATTCATAGAGAATTAGCCCTTCGTCTATCTTTTGAAGGCGTGGGTGAAGTGGTGATGGTGGGACTTGCAAACAGATGCTGTGAAAAAACTGAAAAAGAAGTCTTCCCCAAGCTCTGTGCTTGGTTTACCCCATTAAAAATAAAGAATCTTACCTGGAACCAGAATTTTTTGACAGCTTTATAAAAGCGGTATTTTATCAGAAGCATGACCATGTTTATTGATCTCATGCATGAGCAAACATGTATCGCCTATTGAGATCAAACGTAATGAATGCAAGAAGTCAATTGGGAAATCAGAATGGGTGTTGAAAAAATACCGTCCGTAAATCCATGTGGTACATATATTAGTAAAGGACTCCTACTAGGCTCCACAATATTTGTATAGAGCCTGAAAACAGACCAAATAAGGACAGGAAATGTCTCCAACGTAAGGATAACTTTCTGGATTCTTTCATTGCATGGTTACTCTGCAGAAGTCAGATATGGTCAAAATAAAAGAGTCCACTGGTACATGAATTAGCCAGTCTACCTGACTGTGTAAAAGACAACTGTTTGGAAGATGAAGTATTTAAAACAACCAATAATGTGGTGACATGTCTATGTTCTCTTCAGTGGTATGACAAAATCACTGGTCAGCCAATGTCCATAGTTTATGTGGATGGATATTCCTACCAAGAAACAAAAATTATGAGAAGGATTTAGCAGCTGGTGTCTGAAAGTCTTGGGTGAATGAAATCCCATAACACTCAGCTGGCTATAACTTTGGTCCCTGATGTATTCAGGTGGCAAAACTGATGGTCATATATAAAGCCTTTGTTACAGCCATAAATCATCAACTCCAATAACTAGAATTTATACCTGATATAGACTATACTCAAAATTGATTAGTTGATCACTTATTAAACTGGAAAGAGAGCGGTATGCTTTGTGCAAACAACAAGCCCCTCAAACACGGGAAGTTAATCAAAATAATAAATGATTCAGTTAGTTAATTTAGGAAACTGTTTCCATAAAATGTCATATCGATGTAAACATTCTGAGGAAGACAAACGAAGTAACATAAATATTCAGCAATAACTATAAATATAGAGTATGGTGATAAAAAGTTAAGTCAGAAATGTCTGCCTTCTATTCCATGCTCTGGCTAAAAAGCCACATACCACAGATACACAAAGTTCCCTCTGACTAGACTTACACAAATCTAGGGCTTTAATTAATATGTGTACTTTAAAGTGCTTACACGTGGTTATCAGCCACTTTCATCAAAGGTCATTCAATCAAGGGCACCAAAATATAAAATGATATATGTCATCAGTATGGTGCTGACATATTGAGCATGATTTAATATGTGGGTATTTCCAATTTTGAGTAAAACTCATTAAAGTCAGAGTTCCAATCAGAATTTGTTATATAAGTTCTTAGACAGAGCTGGATGCCAATTGTGGTAATTTTCATTCATAGCCTAAATATGTTGTTGACCTCAAATATTGATTTGCAGGTGTCTCTCATAAACTGTATTGATTAGATCAACTAGTGCCCAGTCTCAATATGCTTTCTTTGCAGTTTTTATGTCGGAATGTTCAGTTTCCTCACAGTTATTCCACAGGTGACCCATCTCAATCCTTGCTAGAATGATATTTAGATGGATGAACAAAATCCAGGGTTTGACACTACTGAGGCAATAAGCCCCGAGACGGTGGGCCATTGCCACCCAAGGTAATGCCTCCGGGGCACAGAGTTACAGAAGGCCCCAGGGGCATTACTGCGGGCAGTAATGGCCTACTGTCGAGGGGCTTATTGCCATTAGTACCCTGGCCGTTAGACCGGGGGGTGGGAAAAAAAGTTACAAAAAAAGGCCACCACAGACAGAAAACATAGTCTGTTTTCTGTTTCCGTGGTGGCCATAGTAAACAAAGAAAATGGCCGCCATGGAAGGGGAGAAGGGAATACGTGTAGTCCCTTCTCCCTTTCCATGGCGTCCATTCACTTACATTGAAAAGAATTAAACATAAAAAATGGCCACCTTGGAAAAGGGAGAAGGGACTACGTGTGGTCCCTTCTCCCTTTCCATGGTCGCCTGCATAACAACAGTGTACCTGGTGCGCGATGCATGCAAGTGCGTCTACCGGATTTGTGGGGTACATTTACCAGCCCTAACAGAAATCCCCTTCACCACAAACCGCATATCAACATTTAACTCAAAAACGGCTGTGTTGTGTTCTCCTTGGCACATGTGTGGCGAGCTCTCAACCCTTCCACCCCAGATATGATATGATATGATAGTCTATTCATATGCTGCCTACACACAATGTGTTTCAAAGCGCTTCAAGGCAATCGAGGGAATAAGGGAAAATACAATGACATTCTTACAGGCCATGAACAGTAAGGATGTGAAATTAACTCTCGGACTCACCCCTTCAGATAGTGCAAGAGCTAAGACATAGAAAAGGAAGGGAGGGGGAGAGTGTGAAGGAAATGGAAACAGACAGGAGATTACCGTACTAGGCCTGATGACATTTCTGGTAGAGCCGGAGAAAAACAAAAGGTGAGGGAGAGGGGTGCAGAAAGGGAGGGGAGGAACAAAACAAGCGACTATCGTACTAGGTCTGATGACATTTCAGATAGTGCTGGGCGGGAACAAATAAGAGGAGGAGGGAGGAAACAGATGAGGTTGCTAGTCATACTAGGTCCAGGGAAAATTCTGATAGAGTAAGTGCATAGAAGAAAGTAAGGGGAGAAGGGGATGAGGTAGGAAAAGCTAGAAAGGGAGAGGAGGAGAGAACAGAGAGTAAGCAGTCAAAAAGAGTGGAGAAGCAAGAGGGGAGAGCGAATACAATTGCAGAAGTCAGTAGTAACACATAATGTTGCAAGCCAGGATACAAGATGAAGATGGGAACAGCATGATTCAGGGTCACCATGAGTACAAGATGCAAAGGAAGTCCAGCATGAGAGTTGAGAAAGGGTGACACACCGTGAATCCATGAAGTCCATAAAAGTAAAATCCAGCATTGGCCACAAAACGGTGATGTTGAAACCAGAATGTATCAGGACAGACTACTGCAGAAATAGGCTGGAGGGGGGCTAGAGTGAAGGGTGAGCAGGGTAGAAGAATCAAGAAAAACAGGCAACATATGTGTGCGAGAAGGGAGGGGGCCACAAGGGAACACCACAGGGGTATCAGAGGGGGTGGGGGTGGCCTGTAGGGACAGAGGGAGTAAACACATGTTGATGCATGCTCACCTGCTGTCTGAGCAGGGGTTTGGGCCCTGGGTCCTCCTGGAAAAAAGAGCAGCAAACTGTTAGGCACCAGGTGGGTGGGGCTTAAGCCAGGTGAACTAGACACACTTGCACCTGCTCCCCATCTGCAAAGGAAATGAGGCTGGAGGGCTCCTTAAGTAGGCAAAACAGTGGCAACCAGGAAGGCACCAGGTGGGCGGGGCTTGCTAAGTGGGGAAAAAAGAGCAGCAACCTGGAAGGCGCCAGGTGGGCAGGGCTTAGGCCAGGTGACCTAGACCCACTTGCGCCTGCTCCCCATCTACCCCATCAGAGAATGGTTGCATTCGATTTGCTTCAAATCAAGCACAAGAAAAATTACCTGCATTCAAGGCGGCATTGAAATTTGTTTGTCCTTTCATTTTAAACACCACAAAGTTTTGTTCCATTGAGCACAGCCTTGTTGTGTACTTCATCTGATTGCCATCAAGTAAGGCAATACAGCCCAGAACTGCATTGTTTTCACTGAGAAAGTACATGCAGAGCAAGAATTCTGATTTCAAGTCAACACGGCTATGATTTCCTTTTGAAATAGACCAACACACTTAAATTACTGAAAGGGAAAGCAATAGCGCGTCTCTGTCTCTTGTATCATGTCAATTACAAAGAAACTCTTTACAGCATCTCTTCATGTCCATGAACCTACATTCTAATGAACAAGCCCTCCAGAAGGTTAATGAAAAAGAAACTGTGTGCGGCAGAAAGCGCATTTGTAACTTGACATTAAAAAAAAAGAAAAATTAACCCACGTGTAAAACGGAGCTTTTTAAATCAGGAGAATGCCGTTTGAAAGTGAAATGCAATTACAGCTTGTGCGCAGACAGAA
The DNA here is from genome assembly GCF_040938575.1 of Ambystoma mexicanum. Classification (NCBI taxonomy): domain Eukaryota; kingdom Metazoa; phylum Chordata; class Amphibia; order Caudata; family Ambystomatidae; genus Ambystoma; species Ambystoma mexicanum. The sequence continues at coordinate 891,964,651 of NC_090941.1, forward strand.
ATGGGATTGAATATGTGGGGATGGGGGTTTTGCTATAAAATGTGTATGATATTTATTCCCAAAAAGACTTGATTTCTGTTGAAAGAAAGAAAAAAAAATCTTTGAAGCCTGCAGAACAGGTTTCGGCCCAGGCATTTACTTCAAAAGTGCCTCCCATGGGAAAAGAATTCCCTCCACAAGTGAACCAGCCCCCTTGGGCATATGAAAGGACCAAAGTATGGAGGTTTGTGGCCTCGTCAGACTGGCCGGTATCCCTACAGAAAGGATCAAAGGACCCAAGGGGAACTAGCATTTCACCAAAAGGTGTGAATCCCTTTCTCACCTATTCCCAGCCCCAAATGCATGGCTTCAAAGGGCATCATGGAAGCCCTTTGTTCAGGCTGACCCAGGGGAAGACAATTTGGCAGTGGGGGTGGCAGGACTGTTGTACGTTAAGGCATTTGTTTCAGCACCCTAAATAAGCAATCATTTGATATTATGCCAGTATTTCCTGTGATTTTCAAACAAGCAGATTAAGACCCAATGCATGTTGCTAGCACCTGGGGAACTGGAATGGCAGGATAAATGCATTTCTGGGTGAAGTATAAATGACACAGAAACTTGGTGAAAATATGCAAAATAGTAGTGGGCCTATGTGTAGTTAATGACAGAATTCTAAATATTATGCTTTTCCTAAAATGGCGTAATTGTGGCAAAAAGTGATGCTACCTCGCACAGAGTTGGCCATCGGACTGTCTGATTCCCCGTGACATATGGAATCTGCATATATCTGTTTCTTATGATGGTGACTAGTACATATTTGAAGTTTTGATCCATAACTTTTTTTTTGTAATAGGTAACTTGGGGGAAACAAAGGAAGTCATAAATGCACACACATATAATGATGCCATTTCCCCTGAACTAATCAACCCAGATGGAGGAGGGAGCACCGATAGCCTGGCCTATCACAGTAGAGGCGTAAGTCCAGAGTACTTCCCTCCAGATTGTAACACTCTATGATGCCACTTTGGCTATATAAGCAGGAGACAGAGAAACACAAGAGATAGATTCAAAAACTCAAAAACCAGATCCAGAGATAGCTGATTCCATCCAGGCAGAACCACCCATCCAGATCCAGGCTTACACAATCATCCAGGGAGAAAGGTGGAAAGGCAGCTGATCCCATCTAGGAGAACCCAGTGACCAGACCTTGCCCATCTGATCCCATCCAGGAGAGCCCAGCTGTCCACAGTACCCAGTCCTTGCCTAGCTGTCCCGAATCCCATCCAGTAAAGCCCAGCTTTCCCAGTGACCAGATCTCTTGACCGCGCTGTCCCAGTGACCAGATCCTTGGCCCCGCTGTCCAGATAAATCACTGGCTGTCTGAATTTCCAAACTCAAGCTTATGTCGTAAGTATCATATCACCCAGTACCCAAATACTGCATATCCCACTCTTTTACCCTTGCATCCTATTCAAATCCTATTCAAATGCCATACAAAATCCCAAATTGCCAGTATCATATATTCACCTTTCCTTAGAAGAATCTGTGTTAGTCCATATATGCTAGCGTATTTCTTTTATAATTATTTCAGTTATCTGTGTAAGTCCTTAGTACCATTTTGAAATACATAAATGATTTCCCCTATAAGGATGTAAGCAATGCAAGTTGGTTACAATTCTAAATCAACCCCCTTGCGCGCAGTGTCTTCCTTTAATAATATAGTCATTATAATGTAACCTCAATAGAACCAGTCATTGTGCAACAAAAAATGAATTTGCCCATGTATTTTGCTTTTCTCTAAATTCTGATTTGCACTTTTCCCAGAAAAACCCAAACATCATCCAACTAAGAATATTCCGTTTCCCTCGGAATCCTGACTGATATGTGCCTTTGTTTCTCATCCAAAAACCGATTTCTAATTTTGACAGCTAAGCCCCTTTTCTTAGCTGCTTGTCATTTTAAACCCTGTGTAAAATAAGAGTTGCAATTCTGCTGCATGTGTTTTCTTCTGCATTGTTTTACTCTCAAAATTGATTTCTTACCTGTGTCCACGTTGCTTTGGTGCCCTGTTCAGTAATCTGTAAGCTTCCTTGTCTCTTAAGTGCAGCCACACAAATTTCTGTCATAGCTATCCTACCGCAATTGTAAACTAAGATACAAGTAACAAGTAAAATCCGATTATGCCATTATGCGGCTGTTGAAGGTTTTCATTTTGTTTCTGGCCTCCCATAGAGGGGTGTTGGGCTGAATTTTAAATCTGATTTTTCTCTCTTCGTTTTGATTACTTGCCACTGCTTTCCATCCACAAAGAATTTAGTGAGCAGGTGTTTGGGGGAAGTGTTGCAGGTGGGAGTGCTTAACCTGTGTGCTATCTATTATTTTGAAGAAAAGTAATTTTGTTTCCATTTCTATTAAATGTTTATGTATCTTATGTTAGGAGTGTGAAGTAACTGTATTGTGGGATTTTTGCATGTATATTGCCACACAGTGGTGGCTGCTGCCCTAATTTTGATTTGCTTGATTTTCTTTGAATTCTAAATATTTCATTGTTACACACCGGCCTGGTTCTTAGTCCATTGTGACACAGGGTACTTGTTAAGGTGGATGTGAGATGAGTTGGGGGCCTTCTCAAAGTAGAATCAATGAAGATAAAAAGCGTTTTTATTGTGCACCACATTCATTGTCAGTGGAAAGAGTCCCTGGCTGGAGTGTGCCGTGTTCCAAAACCATTACAGATTACACTGTGGTATGGCTCAGAAACAAGCCAATCCACATGAAGTGTATCCCGTGGATTTGCCACGCTGGGTACTAATATGTTTTAAGACATCCAACCTTGCTCATTTTAAACATCTAACTTGTCACTCGTCCACAATTTTAACCATAGATTGGCAGGTCTACCTGTAATCATATATTCAACAGATGTCAATTTGAGAGGTATATTTGGCATTCCCGGGGGTAAGGATAACAATTTCATAAAAATGCATTTTTACTGGTCATCAGGCTATCAATAGTAGAATGGCCAGAGAGGGCCGATGGTGGAGCCAGAGCCCTAACCACTTCTAAATTGAAATCTACTACTCTTCTCCCAAAATCTTTGGAAAAGTTAAGGGTGGCTCTGGAGCCCCTCATTAAAAGAAGGTCAGATTTCAAGATCCAAATATACCAGTTTCCTTTGTTATTAAAGCTTACTCCCAAGTAATCAAAATGCCGAACTTGTTCTATCTGGACACCGCCAAGTTCTAATCTAATTGGTGGAGAGTCTTTCTATTGACAGGTCATAGACTTGGTCCTAGATTTCTTAATTTATAGGTCTACTTTAAACGCTTTCTTAGACTGAAAGGTGAAGTTGACAAGAGAACTGCATCATCTGCAAAAAGAAGGATACTTAACTCTTCACTGTTTAGGATTGGCGTATCCACCAAGGCATTTATTAAAGTAACAGCAATATCAATGATGAAGTGGAAGAACATAACACAGCCTTTATGCACTCCTTTGGTTACCGGAAAGGATTTAGGGGCCGATTCATGGAACAAACGTGCGCCGAAAATCTTCGCGCAAGCATGCGCAAGCATGCGCAAGCGGAAAAAAACAGGCGCACGTGCGATTCATGGAAGTCCCTGCGCGTGTTCACCGCGGGATGTGCGCCAAACCCGTGCATGACGCACAAGTCACTGCAACATCGCGAAAGGCGTGTGCGACGCGCACAGTGAAAGCGCACAACCTCAGCGCACACACCAGAAAGTGGGCGGGACATGGGGCATAACGCGCGGAATGGGGAACAACACGCGAAAATAAGGGCGTAACTGGGGATGTACTGCAGGGAAGCAGACGGAACGCCCACACGCACTCGAACCACACATATTCATGGAATCGAATAGGGCAAAGCCACGCACAGCCAAAGACACGCATAAGCTGAAACACGGCCGCTACACGAAGGCAGGCGGTAGAGTCCCAGCGCATCAAAAAAGTGGCGCGTGGGAAGTTAAATACGCGATTGAGCGGGGTACGTGGATTTCAGGGGTGCGCGAGAAATTCTACACGCGATTGGCCTGGGTACGTGTATTACAGGGGTGCACGAGAAAATCTACACGCGATTGGGCTGGGTACGTGGATTTCAGGGGTGCGCGAGAAATGCTACACGCGATTGGCCTGGGTACGTGTATTACAGGGGTGCGCGAGAAAATCTACACGCGATTGGGCTGGGTACGTGGATTTCAGGGGTGCGCGAGAAATGCTACATGCGATTGGCCTGGGTACGTGTATTACAGGGGTGCGCGAGAAAATCTACACGCGATTGGGCTGGGTACGTGGATTTCAGGGGTGCGCGAGAAATGCTACAAGCGATTGGCCTGGGTACGTGGATTTCAGGGGTGCGCGAGAAATTCTACACGCGATTGGCCTGGGTACGTGTATTACAGGGGTGCGCGAGAAAATCTACACGCGATTGGCTGGGTGGCTAGGTACGTGGATTTCAGGGGTGCGCGAGAAATGCTACACGCGATTGGCCTGGGTACGTGTATTCCGGGGGTGCGCGAGAAATTCTACACGCGATTGGCCTGGGTACGTGTATTACAGGGGTGCGCGAGAAAACCTACACGCGATTGGGCCTGTGCGAGTGGGGCAGTGTATTACGTGGGTGTGCGGGAAGTTGAAGAGGTGAATTGCCAGTGTGGGTCCTCCCAGGTCTCCCCTCTACCCCCTCCACGACCTCTGCAGGCAGCCCACACCACAGGGGACTACCCTGCACCCCTGGTCATGTCCCGCAGGCAGCCCATCCACCATGGGCATGCCCCCCAGCCGAGCCACATGTCCCCTTGCACCCCCACCCCCCAGCACCGTGGGGCACCTGCCAGCAGGCCCCCAACCATGTCCCACTCATGTCCCCCTGCACCCCCACCCCCCAGCACTGTGGGGCACCTGCCAGCAGGCCCCTTACCATGTCCCCTTGCACCCCCACCCCCCAGCAGGCCCCCACTCATGTCCCCCTGCACCCCCACCCCCCAGCACTGTGGGGCACCTGCCAGCAGGCCCCTTACCATGTCCCCTTGCACCCCCACCCCCCAGCAGGCCCCCACTCATGTCCCCCTGCACCCCCACCCCCCAGCACTGTGGGGCACCTGCCAGCAGGCCCCCAACCATGTCCCACTCATGTCCCCTTGCACCCCCACCCCCCAGCAGGCCCCCACTCATGTCCCCTTGCACCCCCACCCCCCAGCACTGTGGGGCACCTGCCACCAGGCCCCCAACCATGTCCCACTCATGTCCCCTTGCACCCCCACCCCCATCAGGCCCCCACTCATGTCCCCCTGCACCCCCACCCCCCAGCACTGTGGGGCACCTGCCAGCAGGCCCCCAACCATGTCCCACCCATGTCCCCTTGCACCCCCACCCCTCCAGTCACCAGGGGCAGCCTCCACCAGGCCCTCACCCATGTATCCCACCACCCCCACCCCTCCAGTCACCAGGGGCAGCCTCCACAAGGCCCCCACCCATGTCTCCCACCACCCCCACCCCCCAGCACTGTGGGGCACCTGCCAGCAGGCCCGCAACCATGTCTCCCAGCACCCCCACCCCCAGTCACCAGGGGCAGCCTCCACCAGGCCCCCACCCATGTCTCCCACCACACCCACCCCTCCAGTCACCAGGGGCAGCCTCCACAAGGCCCCCACCCATGTCTCCCACCACCCCCACCCCCCAGTCACCAGGGGCAGCCTCCACAAGGCCCCCACCCATGTCTCCCACCACCCCCACCCCCCAGTCACCAGGGGCAGCCTCCACAAGGCCCCCACCCATGTCTCACACCACCCCCACCCCCCAGTCACCAGGGGCAGCCTCCACCAGGACCCCAACCATGTCTCCCACCACCCCCACCCCCCAGCAGGCCCCCACTCATGTCCCCTTGCACCCCCACCCCCCAGGACTGTGGTGCACCTGCCAGCAGGCCCCCAACCATGTCCCCTTGCACCCCCACCCCCCAGCAGGCCCCCACTCATGTCCCCTTGCACCCCCACCCCCCAGCACTGTGGGGCACCTGCCAGCAGGCCCCCAACCATGTCCCACTCATGTCCCCTTGCACCCCCACCCCCAGCAGGCCCCCACTCATGTCCCCTTGCACCCCCACCCCCCAGCACTGTGGGGCACCTGCCAGCAGGCCCCCAACCATGTCCCACTCATGTCCCCTTGCACCCCCACCCCTCCAGTCACCAGGGGCAGCCTCCACCAGGCCCCCACCCATGTCTCCCACCACCCCCACCCCTCCAGTCACCAGGGGCAGCCTCCACAAGGCCCCCACCCATGTCTCCCACCACCCCCACCCCCCAGCACTGTGGGGCACCTGCCAGCAGGCCCCCACTCATGTCCCACTCATGTCCCCTTGCACCCCCACCCCCCAGCAGGCCCCCACTCATGTCCCCTTGCACCCCCACCCCCCTGCAGGCCCCCACTCATGTCCCCCCGCCCCCAGGTCCTGACGAAACGCAATCATGGCAGTAATGGGCAGCATACCCAGCACAAACACCCAGCCAAGGATTGCATCCACCCACATAGTAGATGCAATTACATGATACAACCCCAATGGCAAGTATGTAAATGAACACATGTCCGTCACACACACATACACAATGGGTGCAAGTGAATGTCAAAACCCATATCATGACATGCATGAAACCAATGAGAAAATACCACAAATGTAAGTAATAAATATATGTATTAAAGATGAAAATGAAGTAAAGAAATAAAACACACAACAATGGGGATGACAAAACAAATGGTCCATGTCCGAGAACTAATAGAAAAAATCAAAAAACAAAGGAATCCAAAAACTAATGTAGTCCAAAGCAAAATAATGGGGGGAAAAATAAGGAAAAACCATTGCCTCATGGTGAACACAAATATAAATCCAACAAATGTTTTCCAAACATCAAACTATGTACAAGAATATCCCAGGGTCCATGAGCCCAACACCATAAATGAAACCTACTACTACTAACTAATAAAAAAAATATATACAGAAAAGTGGCCATTGTCCGAGCGGTCCAAAAAAAACTTAAAAAATAAAGGAAACCTAACACTTACTAACTAAAGAACTATATACAATGGCAGCGGGCAAGTCCTGCGGCTCACTCTGTGATGTTGCCGGCCAGGGCATCATCGAACTCCATGTCGATGTCCCGGAGGCGGGACTCTGTCCTGGCCCCGAGGTCTCGCAGGGACAACCCCGTGTCCACCTCAAACTCCCTGCGAGCTTCCTCGAGGCACTCAGCCCGCCTCAACGCCCGACGCATGGAGAACTCCGCCCTGACCATGGTGAGCCGCTCCTCTTCCGCCCGCTGCCGCTCCGCACCTATCCGCTGGACCAACTGCTCCCACACGGAAGACACTGCCATCCCAGGGTTCTCCTGCCCTCCGGCCGATGCCTGCCCCTCTGATCTTGATGGCCCCGAGCCATGATGCCTCCCACGTCGAGCCTGCTGCTGCCTCCAACGCCACTGCCTCTGCCAGCACGACGGCATCCAGGCTGATGGAATCCACCGATGCCGTTGTGCACGTACCCTGCCAGATGATGCCGGCAAATCCTCCATCTGCAGGGGGACAGTTGCTGGTGTGTCCACCCCTGCTGGACCTTCGACTCCCGACTGTGGCAGGGATGGGGTCCCCACCGAGCTGGCTGCGTTGGTCGGGGCAGGTCCACAGGGGGCCCTGGTGGCATCTGGGCCAGAAGACGGCATGGAGCACGACTGGCGCATAGCCTCCACAGAGGAGGAGAGGGTCGCCAGAAGGCCACACACATGTAGGAAACCCCCGACCATGGCGGCTCCCAAATGGTTCACGTACGCACGGTGCTCTTCGTGATGATGTGCATGCTCCTCCCGGGAAGCATGCACCTCATCACGAATGCCAGCCGTGCGCAACGCGACACCAATCAGGACCCTCTCCACACGGCCAGGGGTCCCCTCGTCCGCAGGTAGAGGAGTGTCAAATGACATGGACATCTCCCCTACCTGCGGACGGGCCTGGGATGGGGCATCCCTGCTGGTGCATGGTGGTGCAGTCACAGTGTCAGGGACAGTGACATGCACAGGCACCTCCACGGCGACCTGTGCTGCCTCCTGCCCCTGGCCCTGGACTGCACCACTTGCACCAGCGGGGATGCCCCCACCAGGCCCCATGTGTGGCTCAGTAGCAGCCTCCTCCCCCTCTGTGGAAACCACCAACCTGGATGTCTCCACGCCGTCTTCCGCCGGTGCAAGCCCCTGTGGGGGCTCACCCACCCCTTCCGCTGCAGCCGTGGCGGCATCCCCGCCGCTCTGCTCCACAGCGCCTTCTCCGCCCTCTTCTTCACTTGCCACTGTGTAGAGGGAGACATAGAACACAAGCATCAGGGTACTGTACAATGGTCCCCTAGACAGGAAGCAACAGCAGATGAGTGGCACTGTCATACATCACTTCCATCATGTCCCTCCACAACACATGGGTCAGTGCAGGCAAAACACATACAGTAACAGGCATGGCGCATGCCATGGACATTGGCATACATGACCAAGGGACTCATGATTCATACAATGTTGGTTTTAAACTCACATGCATCATGGGTCTTGCCATCACATGCACACACCTCACCGTAGTTCCATCCATCTGGCCTCGTACACCACAGACGCAGTGGATACAAGGATGACTAGGCTGCATCAGTGAATCTGAACATTGTCACAGACATGTGTCATGCATCCATGGCAGTTACAAGTCACAGACACGCAGGTCAGACACACACACATGGACACCATACGTGTACATGGGACCAGCACCCATCCCTCACCCCCACCCATGTCCAGGAACAGAGACTGCCATGCTTCCATGTGTCCATTCCGCACAGAGCCCCCCATGTTGCAATAGAACACATGCACCAACCATGTGGTTCACACATCACTGTACTCACATGCCTGACCATGATGTCCCTGCACACACACATACGTACATGGCCTATGTCACACATACAGGCAGGTATCAGACAACCAGCACACTGCAACATGCCCTGTCTCACACAGTAATGCTTGGCCACTTACCGGCCAACTCCAGATGGGTCTGCCTCCGAAGGATCTGGGGGTGGAGCGCTGGGTCTACGCGTTCCAGGACCCTCATCTGGATGTCACTCAGGCGTGCCCGGCCCCCCTCCGCGAGGCGCCGGGCCTTATTGAGGGTCCTGGACCTCAAGTCCTCCCAGCGCTTCTTGATGTGCTTGATGTCGCGGGTTGCCACCCCCTCCGCGTTGATGGCAACCACTACATCGTCCCAGATCCTCTCCCGTCCTTCCTTGTTGGCGCGTGGTCTTCCGAAGAGGGCATCATAATGCCCCAGGACATGCTCCACCAGGACACCAACTTCCTTCTCACTGAAGCTGGTGGCCCTCTGCCTCTCTGGCTGGGGGTCGCCACTGGTCTCAGATGGTGCTTGCCCCGACATGGCGACCCCCGAGGCAGGCGTGGGTGGGCAACTGGGTCCTGGGGCTGGGCTGTGGAGCGATGGTATCCCAGTCGGGAGTCTACTGTTCCAGCAGGGGTGGACACAGCAACTGGACCCCTGCAGATGGCTGATGTGCAGGCACCAAATGGCAGGGCACGGTGGCAGCAGGCAGGCAGGCAGGCAGGCAGCAGCAGATGGCACGTGGGAGGCTGCTCGGGGCACTGGGGGGCAGTGATTCGGCCTTCTGGGCAGGAGCGTGGTCTTCCGTGTGTATTCGCGTGGCCAGCTTGATACGGAGTGATTTGGCACGTGAAAAATCTTCACGTCAGCGTGTAATTCGAGGAAAGGCCCTTAGCGCGTAAGCGCGTCTGCACGCATACGCATTTTCATTGGACCAAAGGCCCTCAGCGCGTGAGCGCGTCTGTGACGTGTCGTGCGAGGGTGTATCCCTCATTGCACGTGATGACAGAACACACGTGGATTTCAACCAATCGCGTGTGAAAGTTCACGGCACCCCGGAACACACGTACCCAGGCTAATCGCGTGTGGAACTACCCGCGCACCCGGAAACACACGTACCCAGGCTCATCGCGTGTGGAGCTACCCGCGCACCCGGAAACACACGTACCCAGGCTAATCGCGTGTGAAACTACCCGCGCACCCGGAAAAACACGTACCCAGGCTAATCGCGTGTGGAACTACCCGCGCACCCGGAAACACACGTACCCAGGCTAATCGCGTGTGGAACTACCCGCGCACCCGGAAACACACGTACCCAGGCTAATCGCGTGTGGAACTACCCGCGCACCCGGAAACACACGTACCCAGGCTAATCGCGTGTGGAAAACTGCACGTCCGCGTGTAATGCGCGTAATCGCGCGTGAAAAACTGCACGTCCGCGTGTAATGCGCGTAATCGCACGTGAAAAACTGCACGTCCGCATGTGACGTGACGCGCGCGTGCGTTTCCCTCAGCACGGGTTAAAGGTGAGCGGGCCCAGCAGTTCGCTGTACGTGCCTTCCGTGGAGACCGACGTGTGTTGCTGCTTCCAGTTGTTTCGCGCGCCATCTACTTCACAGCTCTCAAGGACGTATCTCTTCTTTTGGCGGGGGTATTGGCTACGCGTGTTTTTCTGCATCGCGCTAGTCAGACGGTGAGTCGCAAACGCTCCTTTTCCCACTGCGGGTGCCCCTGTGTATTGCACCCATTTTCGATGTCATCCTAGCCTGTGTGTCCCACGCGTACGCGTTATTCGTGTTACTGGGTGCCACCGCGTACTGCGGGAGGTTAAATCCACGCACGTAGGCTGCAGGGTTGCGTGAACGGTTTTACTGCAGTTTTGGGGTGCCTGAGCGTTGCGTGACCCGTCACCACATCACCGGGGTCACATACAGCCTTGCAGGTGCAGGGGGGCTGTTAACATCTTGCTTCCCACCCCCTTCACCCCAATTGCCCAGGTCAATTGTGCTGTACACCTCCCATTGGCACCACTCCATCTGTGCCAGCACTATTACATCTGTGCCATGGTTGGGAGGCCACCAAAGGTGAGGGGCGCCTCAGCTGGGCGTACTCCTCGTGGCGGGCGTGGTCGGGGACGTGGCCGTGGTGACCAGGGAGTAAGTGCAGGGGCAGATGCACCCAACAGCATCCCGGTTGTGAGTCTGCCAACCAGGACCGTTGCGGTCAATGACCCTGCCACAGCTGATGTTGCTGCGCAGGGTCCATTAGTGGGCACCCAGCTGCCACTGACACAAGTCAGGCCTTTGGTCATCCCTCCACCTGCCACTCCCTCGGCTCAATCCACCGAACCCACTGGCCATACTGGTCAGGGCGGCATTAGCCAGCCAGGGTCTGCGCCACAGTCCAAGAGGAGGAAGGTTGCACCTGCAGCACAGGCTGGGACCCCACACACAGCCACAACCTCCTGCACGTCGAGGAAGAAGCCTTTCTGTAAGCAGGAACTGGACTTCCTCGTGGACTACGTGCGGGGACACAGCCGTGACATGCTAGTAGGTGCCAATAGTCAGACTACGGCTGCCCAACGTGACACCCACTGGAAGCATGTTGCGGAACATGTCAGTTCATTCGGCCATGAGGTGCGCACGGCGCAGGAGTGCAAAAAGCGCTGGAATGACATCAAGCGCAGCACTAAGGCTAAGCGTGCCTCAAATTACAACTTGACTCTGGTGACTGGCGGTGGGCCTGCACCAGAGGAGGAAGAACTCACTCCGCATGAGGTTCTCGTTGCGGAGTTCATACCACCAGAATTGGTCGAAGGTGTGGGAGAGATGCTGGACTTTGATGCCCAGTCCAGTGAGTGTTGATGCGTAGTTGTTGAGGACGTGTGTGTTTCACTTGTGGGATGTGTTGTGCATGATTGCTGCTACATGTGACGTGTACATGGTTCTGATGTGTAAGTAATACAATGCTACCGTCATGCATGTCTCCTCTGCCTGCATGCGGGACTCCATGTGGGCATGCTCCCTTGCCCCTCCTCCGCCACTCTGCACCCCAGTTCCACCTTTGCACTGGTCTGCTACATTCTTGCCAATGTGTAGTTTCTTGTTCATGTGTCCTGTGTAGATGCTAACTTCCAGCTTAGAAACTGCCAGACATATGCCGTGTGGTACAGCCTTAGTACTCGATGCAGGGTATCCCACTTGTACTGTGCATGGGTCAGATGTCCCGCAGGGACATGAGTGCCCATTCATGCTCCATGTGCATTGCACGCATGCCCCTATGTGTCCTTGACTGGATGATCACTGTAATATGAGTCCTTGGTTACATACATTGCCTGCCATATTATCGGCCTCCCCATGTCAACTGTGGCTCAGTCCTGCGTTGCACACATGTTTAGGCTCTGACAATCTGTGTGGCTCACAGGCCTCAGCCTGTTCAATGGCCAATGACTCTGTCCAACTCTTGTCGTGTCTTCTTCACACGTGGCTGGCCTCCGGATCTTCCATCATGTGTCCTGCCCACTGTCCCAGCATCATTTGCAGTGTTGTAATTTGAATCACATTAAGCTGTTGATGCCAGTCAACACTGCTTGTCAATACACAGGTGTATGGGCAGCCTTTTGATACCATGCTAGGCATCCCTGCTTTGGTACTGGGGTGGAGGGGTGCTTGGCTGCTAGACATGGTACACATTGAATACACAATGCACGTGATGTCTGAATTTGACATTGCACTGCCTTCACATTTCCTGGCACACACCATGGAGTGCTTGTACATGTAGATAGTGAGTGGCGTACACATTTTCAGCACTACATAGACCCACTTCCATGCAAACTGCCACCTTTCAACAGGTCTGATCACAGTAGCTATTCAAAGTAGACCCAGCATGCATGCCAGGTCATATGTTGTGTGTCACATGTCTGCCGGATGCCTTTGCTGTCGGTGTGTGTGTGTGTGTTGTGTGCTTCTGACATGTGTAGTGACCTTTTCCTCTCTATTTTTCAGGTGATGACGCAATGGATGCAGAGGATGGTGTTGTCATGCCAGACACAGGGTTGGTAAGACCACATCAACCCGGCCCTAGTGGGGGTCGTGGGGTGGTAGGCCACGAAAACCCCCAAGTGCTGCAGTCCATCCTGTCTCTGGCTGCCTATGAGTCCAGCCTTGATGACGACTCTGACATCCATGTTGAGTTGGATGAGCATCAAGTCCATGTGTCAGGGGTGAGTGATTCTGATGTGGACACTCCTCTGTCTGCGACACCTGCACTGAGGGATCAGACAGTCTTGGTTCCTCCGCCCGTGGTGGATCGGGACGCAGGGTCACCCTCCACACCAGTCACTGATGTGCCTGGGACATCACGTCGACGGGGGCATGTAGTCGTGCAGCCGCAGGCGGTGCCAACACAGCGAGGACCCCTGGTCCTTGGGTCCCGCAGGGGTCAAGCCCGGCAACGCGGTCGCCACGCGCAACCGCTGTATACTGAGTGGGAGCAAGACATGACTGCCAATTCCGAACGGCAGGGGGCAGCAATGGAGAACATCGCTGACAGCATGGAGCGTGTGGCCCGATCTGTGCTCCCCCCTGCTAGGCAGGTGCTTCTCCAGCAGCAGGCGGCACGGTCCACGGCCCGCTCGCTCAGGCTGGGCATGGCGGCCTCAGACAGGGCACGCCAGGCTGAAATGTCGTCTGCCAGGGTAGGGGCAGTGGCACATACCCTGCGGTACACCAAGGTTCATTGAGGCACTTGTATCAACCATGTAGCCTTCCGAGACATGGAAAGGGGCAGCTCACAGGGACATACAGCAAGGGACATACTTGGGTGCAGTGCATGTCTATTCCACGTACTTCATGATAAATGCACTGCCAACTTTGTTTTGGTCATGGTTAGCAATTGCTGCTCACGCAGAGGCGCACATGGATGCCCTGAGGGAGGAGTATGCCTCCCTCAGATCCACTCTGGGTGTCCTTATGATGTCCCAGAGGCAGCAGGCAGAGGAGAGGTTTGCACAGCTTGAGCGCACCATCTCGGCTGAGCTACAGGCTTGCCGGGAGGTGCAGCGGTTGTCCAGCCAGGCCTTGCAGGAGGAACTCCGTGTTACACGTGCTACCTTTCAAGAGGAAGCACGTGTATCACGTGAGGTTCTGCATGCAGACCTATGTAACATCGCCACACAGAACCAGGCTCACCTGTCCGGCAGACTTGCTGCCGACGAGGGGCAAGCTGCGGCTAGGCGTGGCCAGGCTACTGTGCCACGTCCTCTTTTCCAGAATGAGCCAGACTCGGACGACCATCTATCTCCCACATAGGTCGTGCTGTGCAGGCGTTGAGCCCATGGAGGTATTTTTTTTTGGCTCAGCATCATCGCATGTGGATGTTGAGCAGCACCCTGTACCTCCCGCCTCCTGGGTGCCTCCCCTCCCCCCGGGTCGTATGTGGCCATTTTTGATTTTTCTTTTAGTTTAGTTAGTTAAGTTTCTGTTTGATAGTTAGTTTAAATAGGTAATGTAGGTTTTCCATAGTTAGTGTAATTAGTTAATAGTTGAGTTAGTTTAAAATTTGTAGTCTATTGTGCTTTCATGTGACAGTGCGGTGCCTTGTGGTTTTTGAAGGCATCCACTGTCTGTTCCAGCTGGGCCCTTCATGGTTGTCTTGTGTATGTGTTTGCTGCTTGGGTTCCTTGACTCACATATGCCACTCCTGCCTCCCTTATCCATGGGCTCGCAAGGATGGTTCGGTGTTACAGAATTTTACATAAGGGCTTTGGACTGTCATATCTGTGGCATGTCTGGTGCTTTGTGACTTGTGTTGACACCCCTAGTGGGGATGATTTAGGTGTAATTGTCCACTGTTCAGCTTTTGCTAGATGGGGTGTGTCATGATTAATGTGGACATTGATTGCTATGCATTGTGTATTATGTCTCATATCTTTCCTGTACACGTGCCTGTTCAAATTCATGCTGTAGATAGTGTTCCACACTTTGGAAGTCAAAGACGGACTGATGGTGTGATTTGTGATGTGACTCTCTGACATGGTCAAGTAATGAGATGCCTGATGAGACACACACAGATCACTTTGATGCATTAATCATTTGTTTCATGCACTTTCTGCAGGGGGATGAGGCACCAGAGCACCTTTACCAGCAGACATGGCCCATTGGACGACGGAATTCCTGACCCGTTTGTTGGTGCCCACATGCACATGTGTGCACGAGCAGAGCCACAGTGATTGCAGACCCACATCCTAGAACTGCTGACATGTTCCAAGGAACTCCAGGCAAGGTGAGCATCACAGGGGGGCCACGACACAGCAAAGCTTGCACCAGGTGAGTTGCACATGCAGGCTTAGTCACAGCACTGAGGGTGAGCTTAGACGAATATTGGTGTTGAAGCACACAATGCAGCTCAGATGTGTTTGTGGACTGATGGCTGTTGATAGTAGGGTTGTCTGGGACACATGCAGGGGCAGTGGCACATACCCTGCGGTACACCAAGGTTCATTGAGGCACTTGTATCAACCATGTAGCCTTCCGAGACATGGAAAGGGCCAGCTCACAGGGACATACAGCAAGGGACATACTTGTGTGCAGTGCATGTCTATTCCACGTACTTCATGATAAATGCACTGCCAACTTTGTTTTGGTCATGGTGGTACGCAACTTGCTCTGTAGTCATGGCTTGCCATATGGGTCTGTCTGCTTACCCAGGGAACATTGCATGTTGTGTGAATTGTGACACATTGGTGTTCCATTTGCCACGCACCCACCAGCGCCTGACTTACTGCATTTACTGTGTATGACCCGTCACAGGGGTGATGTTATATATGGGTACGAAGCATCGAGCACTGATTGTCTGTTTGTAGAGTAGTTTGTTGCTATGGGGCATGTTTTGTGTTGTGTTTTTGTGTAATTGGCACATACAGGTTGTTGACTGCGTCTCTCTTTGCAGCATTGCAGTGCTCCTGTAACCGGCCCTGAGAGTGCGCAGGCAGGAGGCCAGCACTCAAAACCAGAGCTAAGTGTCTTGTTGTTTTCCTTACAAACTGCCCTGCATAGGCTTGCTGGGGAGTGTACTGATGCATGGATGTATGTGTGGTCCTATTTGGTATGTTTTTTTCCCTAATCACCCGTGATCCTATGCAATTATGAAACCTGTACCCTCTACCCGGTGTTCCTGCTTCCCGTGCCTATCCAAGCAACGTTCCCTGACCCTCTTTCCCCACTGGGGTTGCGGATGCCTGTGTAAGCCCTGAACTTGCAGGCGCCAAAACCCTAGAGGGGGTGGTTGGTTCGTACCACTCCTGAGCCTGGACTACAGAAGGCCATGACAATGATGTCCAAGTTTGTTTGGATTGTGTATGTGTTTATGCAGGTTGTACATTTTCGTGCATTCCCTAGTTTCATGTGTCATTCCTCCTCCCCTCACCTGCCACTCATTCCAGTCATCCAGTGTGTCTACACCTGTCCCGACTGCATATCCCTGAACCTCATTCCCCACCATGATCTCAGGGGCCTGTGTGAGTTTGACCTTGCAGGCACCCGGGACATGGTGTGGGTGGTTGTTTCATGAGACTCCCGTGCCTGTACAGGGGACCTGTGACAGTACACATCCATTCATGGTGCATCATCCTATGTCATGTACCACACATGTCTCACATCCTGTCGTGACATTGTTCTGCTGTGCTACCTTGGTTGTTGCATCATTGTGGTAGTACTTGGCGTTTGTGAGGTACTGCTACGTCAAGTCATCTACTGGAGGGCGTTTGGGTTCGTTTTCATGCCTTGGATTTTGTGATTTTGGAAATGAGTGTGGATTCTGAGGGTTCAGGCATCTTTTTACACACAAGGTGGGAGATGGACACGAAGGGTAAAGGTGATCCTGTGGCCAGGTGGAAATGAGGGTTGGAGGCTCCATGACCCAGGTGCAGTTGTTCAGTGGGTCATGGTCATTTGCGCGGGAGGGAGGGGTTGTTGTTGATAGTTGCATTGCCCTGCAGTGTGATGGGAACTCTGACATTGTAATGTTTTTGTCCTATGTACATGTTGTGTTCTGCTGATCAATGCCTGTTCATGTGTTGTGTTTTCCTTTCAGGTGCGAGGGGATAGTTGTGGTTTGACATGCTGGGGTGTACACATGGTGGATGTTCACATGTGATGTGTAGGGAACACTGATGGTCACTTGAGTGCACATGCATATGTGGAGTGCATGTCCCTGCAGAACCACACACTTGCACTCGGATGCACTCCATGTACTCCCACCCTTGCATATCCACGTGTACACTGTTTGCCTTCTGGTGCCCACTGTGTCCCGGCAGCACATGTTCTGTGACCGATTATGGTTCCAGTACATGCCTAATTTGATGTTTTATGTAGTCTGTCACTTAGATGTGATGCTCAGGGTGTGCATCACACGCAATGGCTGTTCACTGTGATGTGCGCTGAGCAGTGTGATGCAGGAGTGGGACACTGCACACATGAGCTGCAGTGTTGATTTTGCAATGCATAATGTGCATATAGACAGGCATTCATTGTGATGTTACGTCTACGACTGTTGCAATGCATTTGGAAACGACTTATTTTGGGTGGGACATTTTGTTGGTCTGTCATTTCATCTGATTCCGGGTCAGGCATCATTGTCCGATGCCACTGTACATTTAGGACATGGCAATGTGTACCTTATCGTTACTGCGTCGGTGTATGGGTATTGCTTGCCATGTCATGTTGATGTTTGGGAGGGTTTGACTGACATGACAGTGATGGCCATGGCCTGTTTTGCAGATGTGTGTGATGCACACCTTGCATGTCCAGGTCATCCGCTTCTCAGAGCAACTAGCTGGGGGTAGGTTTCTCTCCGCAGCAGGGCCCTCCCCCTGGAACAGACTTCCTGCCTGACTTGAACTTGAGGGGAACCATCTCCAGTTCTGGAAGCACCTCAAGACCTTCCTCTTTGCTTCTGCTTACTCTCTGCCTCTCCCTTGCAGAATTCTTCACTGGAACTGCACAGGAGCTGCTACTGGGACACTCTCACCAACCTCGGTCCCTGGCCCAGCCACTGTCCACTTGCACTGCCACCCTGGCAACCCCTGCACTGCAGTACTGTCTCTCTATCCCTACAGCCCTCCTTTGCAGTTGCCACCAGGCGACCTATGTATTATTTTTTTGGCCTACTTCCCCTGTACTGGACTCCCCCCCACCCTTCCCCTTGCACTTTTCCCTTCCCCCTACCCCTGCACTTGCACAATCTCAGTGACACCTGGCCTAGTAGTACCGTTCTCTGTGTTCCCTTGTTCCCCCCCCCTGCCTCATTGCACCTTGGAATACTTGTGTATGGCCCATGTCATGTCACATGTGATATGTGTGCATTTTGGTTGCACAGGATAGCTTGTGTTTAAGTAGCTAGGGATGCAGACGATGTGGCACTTCCATGGCAACTATCTCAGGGTGGTAGGGTTGTGACAGTTGACTGTCACTTTGTCATCATCGATTGTCACCTGGTATGTGCAAGGCCTGTGTGCACTCCGCAGGGGTGGGAGTTTAGGTGAAAAATGTGGCCACAAGCTGGGTCCGGGCTTCCTCGCCACGTGCCCTGTCCCCTCCCATGGGCAGCGCCTGTGCCTGTGGTTGGGGATGTGGGGGCACCACCATGTCCACCGGGACGCCCTGCCATGCTGCAACATTGTGCAGGACACATGCTGCCACAATGATCCTGCACACTACTGGTGGTGCAGAGAGTAGTTGCCCACCAGAGCGGTCAAGGGAGCGGAAACGTGACTTGAGCCCTCCGAATGTGCGCTCCACTATGCCCCTGGTTGCAATATGGGCGGGGTTGTATCTTACCTGGGGTGGTGTGGTGGGGTTCCGGATTGGCGTCATCATGTGGTTGCTCAGAGGGTAGGCACTGTCCCCTGGGGAGGTGATAATAATTGAGATTATTAGGGTTGGGATATTTGTCTGTGTGTGACTTGCATGCATGTGCAAGGGCATTTGTACTGACCTAGGAGCCATGTGTCGCCATGCTGCCCAGCTTCCAGGGCCCGGCTCAGGGCGGACATTCTGTATATGAAACTGTCATGGGTGGAGCCAGGGTAGTTTGCATAGACAGAGGTGATGATTCCCTTTGCATCGCATACCACCTGTACATTGATGGAATGCCAGTGCTTGCGGTTTCGGTAGATGTGCTCAGTGGCCCTATGTGGACGTAGGGCCACATGGGTGCAATCTATGGCACCGAGCACTTTGGGGAAGTGTGCCACCCTGAAAAAATCCAGGACAACGGCCTGCCTTTCTGCGGGTGTTCTGGGCATGTATATGTGCCTGCGGACTGAGGGGCGCGCTGTCATGATTGCCAGTACCTGGTGTAGGCAGCGT
Source organism: Ambystoma mexicanum (assembly GCF_040938575.1). Lineage (NCBI taxonomy): Eukaryota > Metazoa > Chordata > Amphibia > Caudata > Ambystomatidae > Ambystoma > Ambystoma mexicanum. The sequence continues at coordinate 891,983,916 of NC_090941.1, forward strand.
GACTGCGTGGCCTGTGAGACCCCCCCCACTATGGCAGTGGTCCGCTGAAACGACCCAGTGGCCAAAAAATGCAAGACATTGAGCAGCTTCTCCAAGGGGCTCAATGCTTGGGAGCAAAGGGTGGGGGATGTGAGGTCATCTTCCCACTCCCTGACCAGGTCTAGGATGATATGGGGTGGAAACCTATACCTGCCGTAGACCTGGTCGTCAGGCATCCCAAAAAGGCTTGTCCGTGGTGCAAAAATGCGTGCCCTGGCTATTCTCCTCCTCCTGCGGTGTCCCACGATCAGTGCAGCAACAAATGGGGCATTCATTGTCGCTGTATATACGCGTTTGTTGTTTGCGCGCACTTTTATGCTGGACGCCTCCGTGTGGGCGGACTCGTTGACGCCTGTGCACGTCTTTTGCCGTGCACGTGTTTCCCGTATTCGGGTGTCATCGCGTGTGATCGGAGGGAAGCGAGCGTACACGCGATTGGCCTGGGTACGTGTGTTTCCGGGTGCGCGGGTAGTTCCACACGCGATTAGCCTGGGTACGTGTGTTTCCGGGTGCGCGGGTAGTTCCACACGCGATGAGCCTGGGTACGTGTGTTTCCGGGTGCGCGGGTAGTTTCACACGCGATTAGCCTGGGTACGTGTGATCTGGGGTGCCGTGAACTTTCACACGCGATTGGTTGAAATCCACGTGTGTTCTATCATCACGTGCAATGAGGGATACACCCTCGCACGACACGTCACAGACGCGCTCACGCGCTGAGGGCCTTTGGTCCAATGAAAATGCGTATGCGTGCAGACGCGCTTACGCGCTAAGGGCCTTTCCTCGAATTACACGCTGACGTGCAGATTTTTCACGTGCCAAATCACTCCGTATCAAGCTGGCCACGCGAATACACACGGAAGACCACGCTCCTGCCCAGAAGGCCGAATCACTGCCCCCCAGTGCCCCGAGCAGCCTCCCACATGCCATCTGCTGCTGCCTGCCTGCCTGCCTGCTGCCACCGTGCCCTGCCATTTGGTGCCTGCACATCAGCCATCTGCAGGGGTCCAGTTGCTGTGTCCACCCCTGCTGGAACAGTAGACTCCCGACTGGGATATCATCGCTCCACAGCCCAGCCCCAGGACCCAGTTGCCCACCCACGCCTGCCTCGGGGGTCGCCATGTCGGGGCAAGCACCATCTGAGACCAGTGGCGACCCCCAGCCAGAGAGGCAGAGGGCCACCAGCTTCAGTGAGAAGGAAGTTGGTGTCCTGGTGGAGCATGTCCTGGGGCATTATGATGCCCTCTTTGGAAGACCACGCGCCAACAAGGAAGGACGGGAGAGGATCTGGGACGATGTAGTGGTTGCCATCAACGCGGAGGGGGTGGCAACCCGCGACATCAAGCACATCAAGAAGCGCTGGGAGGACTTGAGGTCCAGGACCCTCAATAAGGCCCGGCGCCTCGTGGAGGGGTGCCGGGCACGCCTGAGTGACATCCAGATGAGGGTCCTGGAACGCGTAGACCCAGCGCTCCACGCCCAGATCCTTCGGAGGCAGACCCATCTGGAGTTGGCCAGTAAGTGGCCAAGCATTACTGTGTGAGACAGGGCATGTTGCAGTGTGCTGGTTGTCTGATACCTGCCTGTATGTGTGACATAGGCCATGTACGTATGTGTGTGTGCAGGGACATCATGGTCAGGCATGTGAGTACAGTGATGTGTGAACCACATGGTTGGTGCATGTGTTCTATTGCAACATGGGGGGCTCTGTGCGGAATGGACACATGGAAGCATGGCAGTCTCTGTTCCTGGACATGGGTGGGGGTGAGGGATGGGTGCTGGTCCCATGTACACGTATGGTGTCCATGTGTGTTTGTCTGACCTGCGTGTCTGTGACTTGTAACTGCCATGGATGCATGACACATGTCTGTGACAATGTTCAGATTCACTGATGCAGCCTAGTCATCCTTGTATCCACTACGTCTGTGGTGTACGAGGCCAGATGGATGGAACTACGGTGAGGTGTGTGCATGTGATGGCAAGACCCATGTGTATGTGAGTTTAAAACCAACATTGTATGAATCATGAGTCCCTTGGTCATGTATGCCAATGTCCATGGCATTCGCCATGCCTGTTACTGTATGTGTTTTGCCTGCACTGACCCATGTGTTGTGGAGGGACATGATGGAAGTGATGTATGACAGTGCCACTCATCTGCTGTTGCTTCCTGTCTAGGGGACCATTGTACAGTACCCTGATGCTTGTGTTCTATGTCTCCCTCTACACAGTGGCAAGTGAAGAAGAGGGCGGAGAAGGCGCTGTGGAGCAGAGCGATGGGGATGCCGCCACGGCTGCAGCGGAAGGGGTGGGTGAGCCCCCACAGGGGCTTGCACCGGCGGAAGACGGCGTGGAGACATCCAGGTTGGTGGTTTCCACAGAGGGGGAGGAGGCCGCTACTGAGCCACACATGGGGCCTGGTGGGGGCATCCCCGCTGGTGCAAGTGGTGCAGTCCAGGGCCAGGGGCAGGAGGCAGCACAGGTCGCCGTGGAGGTGCCTGTGCATGTCACTGTCCCTGACACTGTGACTGCACCACCATGCACCAGCAGGGATGCCCCATCCTAGGCCCGTCCGCAGGTAGGGGAGATGTCCATGTCATCTGACACTCCTCTCCCTGCGGACGAGGGGACCCCTGGCCGTATGGAGAGGGTCCTGATTGGTGTCGCGTTGCGCATGGCTGGCATTCGTGATGAGGTGCATGCTTCCCGGGAGGAGCATGCACATCATCACGAAGAGCACCGTGCGTACGTGAACCATTTGGGAGCCGCCATGGTCGGGGGTTTCCTACATGTGTGTGGCCTTCTGGCGACCCGCTCCTCCTCTGTGGAGGCTATGCGCCAGTCGTGCTCCATGCCGTCTTCCGGCCCAGATGCCACCAGGGCCCCCTGTGGACCTGCCCCGACCAACGCAGCCAGCTTGTTGGGGACCCCATCCCTGCCACAGTCGGGAGTCGAAGGTCCAGCAGAGGTAGACACACCAGCAACTGTCCCCCTGCAGATGGAGGATGTGCCGGCATCATCTGGCAGGGCACGTGCACGACGGCATCGGTGGATTCCATCAGCCTGGATGCCGTTGTGCTGGCAGAGGCAGTGGCTTCGGAGGCAGCAGCAGGCTCGACGTGGGAGGCATCATGGCTCGGGGCCATGAAGATCAGAGGGGCAGGCATCGGCCGGAGGGCAGGAGAAGCCTGGGATGGCAGTGTCTTCCGTGTGGGAGCAGTTGGTCCAGCGGATAGGTGCGGAGCGGCAGCGGGCGGAAGAGGAGCGGCTCACCATGGTCAGGGCGGAGTTCTCCATGCGTCGGGCGTTGAGGCGGGCTGAGTGCCTCGAGGAAGCTCGCAGGGAGTTTGAGGTGGACACGGGGTTGTCCCTGCGAGACCTCCGGGCCAGGACAGAGTCCCGCCTCCGGGACATCGACATGGAGTTCGATGGCCGGCAACATCACAGAGTGAGCCGCAGGACTTGCCCGCTGCCATTGTATATAGTTCTTTAGTTAGTTAGTGTTAGGTTTCCTTTATTTTTTAAGTTTTTTTTGGACCGCTCGGACAATGGCCACTTTTCTGTATATATTTTTTTTATTAGTTAGTAGTAGTAGGTTTCATTTATGGTGTTGGGCTCATGGACCCTGGGATATTCTTGTACATAGTTTGATGTTTGGAAAACATTTGTTGGATTTATATTTGTGTTCACCATGAGGCAATGGTTTTTCCTTATTTTTTCCCCCCCATTATTTTGCTTTGGACTACATTAGTTTTTGGATTCCTTTGTTTTTTGATTTTTTCTATTAGTTCTCGGACATGGACCATTTGTTTTGTCATCCCCATTGTTGTGTGTTTTATTTCTTTACTTCATTTTCATCTTTAATACATATATTTATTACTTGCATTTGTGGTATTTTCTCATTGGTTTCATGCATGTCATGATATGGGTTTTGACATTCACTTGCACCCATTGTGTATGTGTGTGTGACGGACATTTGTTCATTTACATACTTGCCATTGGGGTTGTATCATGTAATTGCATCTACTATGTGGGTGGATGCAATCCTTGGCTGGGTGTTTGTGCTGGGTATGCTGCCCATTACTGCCATGATTGCGTTTCGTCAGGACCTGGGGGCAGGGGACATGAGTGGGGGCCTGCAGGGGGGTGGGGGTGCAAGGGGACATGAGTGGGGGCCTGCTGGGGGGTGGGGGTGCAAGGGGACATGAGTGGGACATGAGTGGGGGCCTGCTGGCAGGTGCCCCACAGTGCTGGGGGGTGGGGGTGGTGGGAGACATGGGTGGGGGCCTTGTGGAGGCTGCCCCTGGTGACTGGAGGGGTGGGGGTGCAAGGGGACATGAGTGGGACATGGTTGGGGGCCTGCTGGCAGGTGCCCCACAGTGCTGGGGGGTGGGGGTGCAAGGGGACATGAGTGGGGGCCTGCTGGGGGGTGGGGGTGCATGGGGACATGAGTGGGACATGGTTGGGGGCCTGCTGGCAGGTGCCCCACAGTGCTGGGGGGTGGGGGTGCAGGGGGACATGAGTGGGGGCCTGCTGGGGGGTGGGGGTGCAAGGGGACATGGTTGGGGGCCTGCTGGCAGGTGCCCCACAGTGCTGGGGGGTGGGGGTGCAAGGGGACATGAGTGGGGGCCTGCTGGGGGGTGGGGGTGGTGGGAGACATGGTTGGGGGCCTGGTGGAGGCTGCCCCTGGTGACTGGAGGGGTGGGGGTGGTGGGAGACATGGGTGGGGGCCTGGTGGAGGCTGCCCCTGGTGACTGGAGGGGTGGGGGTGGTGGGAGACATGGGTGGGGGCCTGGTGGAGGCTGCCCCTGGTGACTGGGGGGTGGGGGTGGTGTGAGACATGGGTGGGGGCCTTGTGGAGGCTGCCCCTGGTGACTGGGGGGTGGGGGTGGTGGGAGACATGGGTGGGGGCCTTGTGGAGGCTGCCCCTGGTGACTGGAGGGGTGGGGGTGGTGGGAGACATGGGTGGGGGCCTGGTGGAGGCTGCCCCTGGTGACTGGAGGGGTGGGGGTGGTGGGAGACATGGGTGGGGGCCTGGTGGAGGCTGCCCCTGGTGACTGGAGGGGTGGGGGTGGTGGGAGACATGGGTGGGGGCCTGGTGGAGGCTGCCCCTGGTGACTGGGGGGTGGGGGTGGTGTGAGACATGGGTGGGGGCCTTGTGGAGGCTGCCCCTGGTGACTGGGGGGTGGGGGTGGTGGGAGACATGGGTGGGGGCCTTGTGGAGGCTGCCCCTGGTGACTGGAGGGGTGGGGGTGGTGGGAGACATGGGTGGGGGCCTGGTGGAGGCTGCCCCTGGTGACTGGAGGGATGGGGGTGCAAGGGGACATGAGTGGGACATGGTTGGGGGCCTGCTGGCAGGTGCCCCACAGTGCTGGGGGGTGGGGGTGCAAGGGGACATGAGTGGGGGCCTGCTGGGGGGTGGGGGTGCAAGGGGACATGAGTGGGACATGGTTGGGGGCCTGCTGGCAGGTGCCCCACAGTGCTGGGGGTGGGGGTGCAGGGGGACATGAGTGGGGGCCTGCTGGGGGGTGGGGGTGCAAGGGGACATGGTTGGGGGCCTGCTGGCTGGTGCCCCACAGTGCTGGGGGGTGGGGGTGCAAGGGGACATGAGTGGGGGCCTGCTGGGGGGTGGGGGTGGTGGGAGACATGGTTGGGGGCCTGTTGGAGGCTGCCCCTGGTGACTGGAGGGGTGGGGGTGGTGGGAGACATGGGTGGGGGCCTGGTGGAGGCTGCCCCTGGTGACTGGAGGGGTGGGGGTGGTGGGAGACATGGGTGGGGGCCTGGTGGAGGCTGCCCCCTGGTGACTGGGGGGTGGGGGTGGTGTGAGACATGGGTGGGGGCCTTGTGGAGGCTGCCCCTGGTGACTGGGGGTGGGGGTGGTGGGAGACATGGGTGGGGGCCTTGTGGAGGCTGCCCCTGGTGACTGGAGGGGTGGGGGTGGTGGGAGACATGGGTGGGGGCCTGGTGGAGGCTGCCCCTGGTGACTGGAGGGGTGGGGGTGCAAGGGGACATGAGTGGGACATGGTTGGGGGCCTGGTGGCAGGTGCCCCACAGTGCTGGGGGGTGGGGGTGCAAGGGGACATGAGTGGGGGCCTGCTGGGGGGTGGGGGTGCAAGGGGACATGAGTGGGACATGGTTGGGGGCCTGCTGGCAGGTGCCCCACAGTGCTGGGGGGTGGGGGTGCAGGGGGACATGAGTGGGGGCCTGCTGGGGGGTGGGGGTGCAAGGGTACATGGTTGGGGGCCTGCTGGCAGGTGCCCCACAGTGCTGGGGGGTGGGGGTGCAAGGGGACATGAGTGGGGGCCTGCTGGGGGGTGGGGGTGGTGGGAGACATGGTTGGGGGCCTGGTGGAGGCTGCCCCTGGTGACTGGAGGGGTGGGGGTGGTGGGAGACATGGGTGGGGGCCTTGTGGAGGCTGCCCCTGGTGACTGGAGGGGTGGGGGTGGTGGGAGACATGGGTGGGGGCCTGGTGGAGGCTGCCCCTGGTGACTGTAGGGGTGGGGATGCAAGGGGACATGAGTGGGACATGGTTGGGGGCCTGCTGGCAGGTGCCCCACAGTGCTGGGGGATGGGGGTGCAAGGGGACATGAGTGGGGGCCTGCTGGGGGGTGGGGGTGCAAGGGGACATGAGTGGGACATGGTTGGGGGCCTGCTGGCAGGTGCCCCACAGTGCTGGGGGGTGGGGGTGCAGGGGGACATGAGTGGGGGCCTGCTGGGGGGTGGGGGTGCAAGGGGACATGGCTGGGGGCCTGCTGGCAGGTGCCCCACAGTGCTGGGGGGTGGGGGTGCAGGGGGACATGAGTGGGGGCCTGCTGGGGTGTGGGGGTGCAAGGGGACATGGTTGGGGGCCTGCTGGCAGGTGCCCCACAGTGCTGGGGGGTGGGGGTGCAAGGGGACATGAGTGGGGGCCTGCTGGGGGGTGGGGGTGGTGGGAGACATGGTTGGGGGCCTGGTGGAGGCTGTCCCTGGTGACTGGAGGGGTGGGGGTGGTGGGAGACATGGGTGGGGGCCTGGTGGAGGCTGCCCCTGGTGACTGGAGGGGTGGGGGTGGTGGGAGACATGGGTGGGGGTCGGTGGAGCCTGCCCCTGGTGACTGGGGGGTGGGGGTGGTGTGAGACATGGGTGGGGGCCTTGTGGAGGCTGCCTCTGGTGACTGGGGGGTGGGGGTGGTGTGAGACATGGGTGGGGGCCTTGTGGAGGCTGCCCCTGGTGACTGGGGGGTGGGGGTTGTGGGAGACATGGGTGGGGGCCTTGTGGAGGCTGCCCCTGGTGACTGGAGGGGTGGGGGTGGTGGGAGACATGGGTGGGGGCCTGGTGGAGGCTGCCCCTGGTGACTGGAGGGGTGGGGGTGCAAGGGGACATGAGTGGGACATGGTTGGGGGCCTGCTGGCAGGTGCCCCACAGTGCTGGGGGGTGGGGGTGCAAGGGGACATGAGTGGGGGCCTGCTGGGGGGTGGGGGTGCAAGGGGACATGAGTGGGACATGGTTGGGGGCCTGCTGGCAGGTGCCCCACAGTGCTGGGGGGTGGGGGTGCAGGGGGACATGAGTGGGGGCCTGCTGGGGGGTGGGGGTGCAAGGGGACATGGTTGGGGGCCTGCTGGCAGGTGCCCCACAGTGCTGGGGGGTGGGGGTGCAAGGGGACATGAGTGGGGGCCTGCTGGGGGGTGGGGGTGGTGGGAGACATGGTTGGGGGCCTGGTGGAGGCTGCCCCTGGTGACTGGAGGGGTGGGGGTGGTGGGAGACATGGGTGGGGGCCTTGTGGAGGCTGCCCCTGGTGACTGGAGGGGTGGGGGTGGTGGGAGACATGGGTGGGGGCCTGGTGGAGGCTGCCCCTGGTGACTGGAGGGGTGGGGGTGCAAGGGGACATGAGTGGGACATGGTTGGGGGCCTGCTGGCAGGTGCCCCACAGCGCTGGGGGGTGGGGGTGCAAGGGGACATGAGTGGGGGCCTGCTGGGGGGTGGGGGTGCAAGGGGACATGAGTGGGACATGGTTGGGGGCCTGCTGGCAGGTGCCCCACAGTGCTGGGGGGTGGGGGTGCAGGGGGACATGAGTGGGGGCCTGCTGGGGGGTGGGGGTGCAAGGGGACATGGTTGGGGGCCTGCTGGCAGGTGCCCCACAGTGCTGGGGGATGGGGGTGCAGGGGGACATGAGTGGGGGCCTGCTGGGGGGTGGGGGTGCAAGGGAACATGGTTGGGGGCCTGCAGACAGGTGCCCCACAGTGCTGGGGGGGTGGGGGTGCAAGGGGACATGAGTGGGGGCCTGCTGGGGGGTGGGGGTGGTGGGAGACATGGTTGGGGGCCTGGTGGAGGCTGCCCCTGGTGACTGGAGGGGTGGGAGTGGTGGGAGACATGGGTGGGGGCCTGGTGGAGGCTGCCCCTGGTGACTGGAGGGGTGGGGGTGGTGGGAGACATGGGTGGGGGCCTGGTGGAGGCTGCCCCTGGTGACTGGGGGGTGGGGGTGGTGTGAGACATGGGTGGGGGCCTTGTGGAGGCTGCCCCTGGTGACTGGGGGGTGGGGGTGGTGGGAGACATGGGTGGGGGCCTTGTGGAGGCTGCCCCTGGTGACTGGAGGGGTGGGGGTGGTGGGAGACATGGGTGGGGGCCTGGTGGAGGCTGCCCCTGGTGACTGGAGGGGTGGGGGTGCAAGGGGACATGAGTGGGACATGTGTGGGGGCCTGCTGGCAGGTGCCCCACAGTGCTGGGGGGTGGGGGTGCAAGGGGACATGAGTGGGGGCCTGCTGGGGGGTGGGGGTGCAAGGGGACATGAGTGGGACATGGTTGGGGGCCTGCTGGCAGGTGCCCCACAGTGCTGGGGGGTGGGGGTGCAGGGGGACATGAGTGGGGGCCTGCTGGGGGGTGGGGGTGCAAGGGGACATGGTTGGGGGCCTGCTGGCAGGTGCCCCACAGTGCTGGGGGGTGGGGGTGCAGGGGGACATGAGTGGGGGCCTGCTGGGGGGTGGGGGTGCAAGGGGACATGGTTGGAGGCCTGCTGGCAGGTGCCCCACAGTGCTGGGGGGTGGGGGTGCAGGGGGACATGAGTGGGGGCCTGCTGGGGGGTGGGGGTGCAAGGCGACATGGTTGGGGGCTTGCTGGCAGGTGCCCCACAGTGCTGGGAGGTGGGGGTGCAAGGGGACATGAGTGGGGGCCTGCTGGGGGTTGGGGGTGGTGGGAGACATGGTTGGGGGCCTGGTGGAGGCTGCCCCTGGTGACTGGAGGGGTGGGGGTGGTGGGAGACATGGGTGGGGGCCTTGTGGAGGCTGCCCCACAGTGCTGGGGGGTGGGGGTGGTGGGAGACATGGGTGGGGGCCTGGTGGAGTTTGCCCCTGGTGACTGGGGGTGGGGGTGCTGGGAGACATGGGTGGGGGCCTGCTGGCAGGTGTCCCACAGTGCTGGGGGGTGGGGGTGGTGGGAGACATGGGTGGGGGCCTTGTGGAGGCTGCCCCTGGTGACTGGAGGGGTGGGGGTGGTGGGAGACATGGGTGGGGGCCTGGTGGAGGCTGCCCCTGGTGACTGGAGGGGTGGGGGTGCAAGGGGACATGAGTGGGACATGGTTGGGGGCCTGCTGGCAGGTGCCCCACAGTGCTGGGGGGTGGGGGTGCAAGGGGACATGAGTGGGGGCCTGCTGGGGGGTGGGGGTGCAAGGGGACATGAGTGGGACATGGTTGGGGGCCTGCTGGCAGGTGCCCCACAGTGCTGGGGGGTGGGGGTGCAGGGGGACATGAGTGGGGGCCTGCTGGGGGGTGGGGGGTGCAAGGGGACATGGTTGGGGGCCTGCTGGCAGGTGCCCCACAGTGCTGGGGGGTGGGGGTGCAAGGGGACATGAGTGGGGGCCTGCTGCTGGGTGGGGGTGGTGGGAGACATGGTTGGGGGCCTGGTGGAGGCTGCCCCTGGTGACTGGAGGGGTGGGGGTGGTGGGAGACATGGGTGGGGGCCTTGTGGAGGCTGCCCCTGGTGACTGGAGGGGTGGGGGTGGTGGGAGACATGGGTGGGGGCCTGGTGGAGGCTGCCCCTGGTGACTGGAGGGGTGGGGGTGCAAGGGGACATGAGTGGGACATGGTTGGGGGCCTGCTGGCAGGTGCCCCACAGTGCTGGGGGGTGGGGGTGCAAGGGGACATGAGTGGGGGCCTGCTGGGGGGTGGGGGTGCAAGGGGACATGAGTGGGACATGGTTGGGGGCCTGCTGGCAGGTGCCCCACAGTGCTGGGGGGTGGGGGTGCAGGGGGACATGAGTGGGGGCCTGCTGGCAGGTGCCCCACAGTGCTGGGGGGTGGGGGTGCAAGGGGACATGAGTGGGGGCCTGCTGGGGGGTGGGGGTGGTGGGAGACATGGTTGGGGCCCTGGTGGAGGCTGCCCCTGGTGACTGGAGGGGTGGGGGTGGTGGGAGACATGAGTGGGGGCCTTGTGGAGGCTGCCCCTGGTGACTGGAGGGGTGGGGGTGGTGGGAGACATGGGTGGGGGCCTGGTGGAGGCTGCCCCTGGTGACTGGAGGGGTGGAGGTGCAAGGGGACATGAGTGGGACATGGTTGGGGGCCTGCTGGCAGGTGCCCCACAGTGCTGGGGGGTAGGGGTGCAAGGGGACATGAGTGGGGTCTTGCTGGGGGGTGGGGGTGCAAGGGGACATGAGTGGGACATGGTTGGGGGCCTGCTGGCAGGTGCCCCACAGTGCTGGGGGGTGGGGGTGCAGGGGGACATGAATGGGGGCCTGCTGGGGTGTGGGGGTGCAAGGGGACATGGTTGGGGGCCTGCTGGCAGGTGCCCCACAGTGCTGGGGGGTGGGGGTGCAGGGGGACATGAGTGGAGGCCTGCTGGGGGGTGGGGGTGCAAGGGGACATGGTTGGGGGCCTGCTGGCAGGTGCCCCACAGTGCTGGGGTGTGGGGGTGCAAGGGGACATGAGTGGGACATGGTTGGGGGCCTGCTGGCAGGTGCCCCACGGTGCTGGGGGGTGGGGGTGCAAGGGGGCATGTGGGTTGGCTGGGGGGCATGCCCATGGTGGATGGGCTGCCTGCGGGACATGACCAGGGGTGCAGGGTAGTCCCCTGTGGTGTGGGCTGCCTGCAGAGGTCGTGGAGGGGGTAGAGGGGAGACCTGGGAGGACCCACACTGGCAATTCACCTCTTCAACTTCCCGCACACCCACGTAATACACTGCCCCACTCGCACAGGCCCAATCGCGTGTAGATTTTCTCGCGCACCCCTGTAATACATGTACCCAGGCCAATCGCGTGTAGAATTTCTCGCGCACCCCCGGAATACACGTACCCAGGCCAATCGCGTGTAGAATTTCTCGCGCACCCCTGTAATACACGTACCCAGGCCAATCGCGTGTAGAATTTCTCACGCACCCCTGAAATCCACGTACCCAGGCCAACCGCGTGTAGATTTTCTCGCGCACCCCTGAAATCCACGTACCCAGGCCAATCGCGTGTAGAATTTCTCGCGCACCCCTGAAATCCACGTACCCAGGCCAATCGCGTGTAGAATTTCTCGCGCACCGCACACCCCTGAAATACACGCTCCCCGCTCTGCGTTTGCTGCTGCCCTTTGCGCTGGATTGGGGATTTTGATGGCTTTTCCCTGCGCGAGGGGCGTTCTTGGGGGCGTAACTGACGCTGCTGCAGGGTCGCTGCGCCACTCTGCGCCACGGCTGGTTGTGGATGTTGGAATCCATGAATACGCTGTGCGCCTGAATGTGTTTCGGCGCACGCGGCTGGCGCAGACTACCGCACGCGCACACTGTGCGCCAGCCGCGTGCGCCACTTGTGCGCCGAATTCTATGAATTGGCCCCTTAGTTTTTTGTCCCGCATGGCCCCATCTTACTACAACTTTGTTTTCTGTATATGGTAACTTAACAGCACGTAGCAACTCTTGCGTGACTGATTATTCAGAGTGAGCCATAGTAGGTATCTATGCTCTAAGGTCGACAAATATTAAACAGAGAGTGACACATTCCTGCATAACATATTTTTGTATGACTTGTGCAAGACTGGAGGCTTGCTCAATAGTCCCCATACATTTGAAAAAGCCAGGATGTGTGTGGAACAACACACTATTTTCAGCCTACTGATTGAGTGTACTTTTGAGGGCTTTCACAAATGTCTTTCCCAGACCATCCAAAAGGCATATGGGGTTGTAGTTGGTTAACTCATTCCAATCTCCCTTTTTGAAGATGGGGGACGATTTCAGCCATTCTCCATGAGGTTGGAGGATTTATGTTAGATATGATGGAGTTAAACATACAGTAACCTATCATTTCATCGCAACCCGTTATTGAAAATTCGAGTTGGGTTGGGGATATTAATTAAGGTGGGGGAAGTAGAGGTATGCAGGGGTCTCTCCACGCATTTATTTGCAGCGAAAGTGCAAAAGTAATTATGATGAACTTGAATTTGCAGTAATTGATTCGATATAATCACACAATTCCAAACATACCAGTCAATATAAGGACCCATATTGTGGCCTCCTCTTTAAATAGATACATCGTAAGTACATCAGGTCCCAGGGCTTTGCCAGAATTTGGTGAATTTAAGGTGGCTCAAACTCTTTGGTTGAGAACACCAAGCGACTAACTTCATTGTACTCTAGGCCAATGCCCTTGTTAGTTTGAGTATTAGTAAGAGGTGTTGAGCTACATACATAAAAAATAATATTGGTACCAGTCGTTCTCATGTAGATGCAATGTTGGGTGCATAGACACATTAACATTCCCGTGGGTGATAATTTTCCAGAAGGCTGTTTTGTCATGTCTGATCACTGCCTGACTCGAGTTACAGCTTCTTTCTTTTTATTGGATATCATGGATCGGTAATTGATTGTAAATTGTTAACCTTTTGGAAGTTTGCCTCTCTGTTTGCCTTGAGTGCCATATGAAGTTTAGATTTTAAATGACTACAGATTGCACCCCAGTTCAGGTATAATGGAATTCAATGTTAAAACTAAGGGATCGTGATCACTTTCGTCCCTTTGGACAACCAGAAGTTTATTCAAAAGACCCCAGTTTGCAAGATCGATTAAAACAACTCAATGTGGCTTGTCATATTACCTGATCTATATGTTGGGGAGGCAGGAATATCCCCTGAAATGCGGCTGTTGCAGGTTCATAGTCTTTTTTCCGGCAAAAAGGTAAGTGCAGTAAGGGCATTCCCATAACAATGCTTATTAGGTGCTACATTAATTTGTGGAATTGCCCAGAATTCATCTTCGTCATCAAGAACACCCTTAAAACAACTCAAAGCCTCAAACCCGGCATTGCAATAGCCAAATAGGAGTATCATTGATTTGTGTGAATTGCAGCTTCATAAGAATCATGCTGTTAATCCCTGGTATACAAAACAGGAATTAGAAGGCATTCGAGAAGCATCAGTTTAGGGATTTGGATATCAGTGCTGTTCTTAACTACTTAAGGGATTTTAGCATTTAAATCAATTCTGACCCTTATTAGAAGGCCACTACTTGGCAGTTTCTCTGCCCCCTTTAGTCACAAGATTAATAAAGCATGTGAAACCTGGCCTAATCATAGATTGAGTGGCCAAAGTTGATTGCAGGGCAATTATATTGTTACTCTCCAGAAATATTTGAAAGTCCGGATTAGTTCATTTTGGCTGAATGCCTGCCTGCCACACTCCAGGATAACATTTTCATATGCTTCAAATACCCTGTAAAACTCAGTGTCATTGTCGAGTCAAGATAAGGAGCACAGAAAGAAAATCAGTGCCAAACCTGGAGATATTATGTGATCTAGTTATGGATCAACAGTTGCCTTTTGGATCACATTGTTCTGTTTATGCACCAATGGGTAACAATAGGATGAGTTAAAGTTATGGGTGCTAAGAAGTTGGATCTTAGAGCGTGTAGTTCTAAACTCAAGAAAGATAAGCTCATCATCAATACAGCTGGAAGACAAGATTAATTGTATCAGATCAAAGTTATTATCGTTTTGAATGTGGCATTCACCCTCGCTGCGGGGGGCAGACATGGCCAATAATTCGAGAGGGTGTCAGAGAAGCGTGTTGCCCATTACTAGCCATATCAGCCCCCCACCACTTGTGTGAAAGCCATTGCACAAAAAAAGTTCCCAGTTATGGAACTCCCGTCCCCGTACACTTTCAATGGCTCAAATGAGCCCAACAGTTTTAGGGGATGCCTAACCTACAAATAAAAAACAATTTAAGGAAAGGAAATAAGTTCCTGCTTCGCACAGATGAAGCTCTATTAACAGATTCACAATTCTTCTTCTTGTTGCGCACTAGACTTGATGAATAATTAGAAGAATCTATGCTCTAGAAGTACACTTATTTGCTTTCCTTAAATTGTTTTTTATTTGTAGGTTAGGCATCCTCTGAGAACTAGTTAAACACTGGAAGACGTTCTGATTGAATAAGATACATAAGTAAGATCAGTATTCATTTAAGACATTGTACTTCAAGGAACTTTAACCCAATATATAATGGAGGAATTAACAGATGGCAGAAATTCAAACGTTTAGAAACACTTTTGAATCCTGCGATTGTTGTGATTGTATTTGGCCAGCTGAGATCAACAGTGAGAAGGAAGCTAGGTAGATGATGAGAAAGGATCATAAATAAATGGTCTGAAATGTTATTTGAGTTTTCTCAGTATTAAAATTGAGTATCTATGATGTACGGAATCCTACATAAGGCCAATAATTCCAAATTCTAAATGCAATTGAAATGTATAGATTTTTGTATGACACAAATATCAGCTAATGAATTACTGACATTTATATTTTAATTATTTATAGATAAAATTTTAAAGTATAACATGCCACTGAAGGAGAGACTTGTCTCAAAACGTGTTGTGCCACATGAATAAAAATTGTTTATGTTAAATTTATATTGAATGGTGATGTCTATTTACTATAATACAATTGTTACTTAAATAGCAGCAACCGAGATTGTGCAAAGCCTATATTGACCAGGTCCCTTTAGTTTCAAGGACCACTATTCACTCTAAAACTATTGGGCTCATTTGAGCTATTGAAAGTGTGCAGGGGACGGGAGTTCCCTAACTGGGAACTTTTTCTGTTCTTGTACAATTTACAACCCATATGTCTGGGTTGATTTTCATCTCCCCTGCATAAAATATACAATTCGTAAATGTGTTTAAGAGACCTACACTGTCAAAACATCCTATGAGATAGGAGTACCAGGTGCCTAAATCCTTTGTTTGAAAGCCATTGCACCCCAGGATTTCACCAGGGATGCAAATTGTTTTCTTTTTTTTTTCTCCGTTAGGAGTAGAGCTCAGATCGTAGTGCACAAGCTCAGCTCTAGTCGAAAAAAAAGAAGGCATAAAAAAAGGTCTCCCCCATTAAAATGGAAAGGGGATGATGTCCCTTTTCCGATGATGGCGGCCATAACAAACAAGTTAAAAAATGACTGCCATCATCCAAAATGGGACCTAGTGTCTTTTCTATTTTTTGTCAATCTGTCTTTCCCGGGTGCGGATAGAAATTTTGCGTGCCTGAATTATATCGACTGATATGATCTGAAGACAGATATGGGTGTGCCTCAACCAGCGAGTACATTTATTTATTAGGGAGTCGTTGTCTTCAAAAGTGCCTTCTTTAACTTTGGTACTTTTGTCATATCCTCCTTCCTGTTCAACAGATCCCAAATAACACACATGCCTCCTTTCTCCTCTACTCTGTGCCCTGTTACACATGGAGTACCGCAGAGTGCATCTCTCTCTCCTCTGCTCTTTAACCTCTACCTTAGCCCCGCCTCGACTAACATCCGCTCACATAGCCTGTATTGTTACTAGTATGCAGATGAATCTGAAATCCAGATCCCAAAGGGCCCTTCCTCCACCTCCCCCAATCTCGCATCTTGCCTTACAGAAATCGAACACTGGAGGACTACTATCCACTTCCTTCTCAACCCCAGAGAAAATGAGATCATATCTGCGGGAAGACTGCCCTCTTCCCACAACCCACCTCATGGCTGCACTCACCTCAACACAATAAAAAACCTTGGATGCACTATGGACCTGAAACTATCATCACATCAACTCAGTGAAAGAATTCTGCTACCTACACGTATGCATTCTCTGATGAATCTTCCCCTACCTGACCTTCCCACACAGAGTTGCTGCGATTGTGGCTATCGTCCTTTCACGCATAGACTATGCGAACACCCTATACCAGGGGGCACCCGCAACACGGGAACAAGTCTCCTTCTTTCCCTAGGCCCTAGAGAGCACATCACACCCACCCTCTTTGTCCTTCACTGGCTGATGATTAGGTGACGATCCACCTTAAAGGCAATGTGCATTGCCCACCGAACACTGCACAACACAGGACCAGAATATCTGTGACATAAACTCACACCCTACAGGCCCACCAGCAATCTGAGATCTAGCACAGCTCTCCTCCTAGTCATCCCAGGTGCAACATCAACCAGAATAGGAAAATCTTCTTTCTCAGTCCAAGCTCCCACTCTCTGGATCTTTATTTCATTTAGCATCCACCACACAGAGATTCGCCTCACCTTTTGGAAGGCTCTTAAGACCTGGCTCGTTGCTTCTGCATCCTGACTGACCTAGTCCACCTACTGGATGAATTATCACCCCCGGACAGTAAGGCGGGGGCACCCGCTGAGTCACCTGAGGAGACAACAAGGTTATACCAGTCTGCATGGAAAGGATTTCAGTCAAACCTTATGATCCAACCTGCATAACCTCATGGTAACTAGACATCAGCCTTGATTCACTGGTACATATAGCACTCCACCACAACATAGCTGTTTCCCTCTCAGGGCACGGCCACTCACCTGCATACATCTGCAATTTTGCAATTTCACTACTCGACTTCACAACACACATCACCACTCCTAATAGAATGCACTTGAGTCCCATGCAAAAAATCAGTCCAGCTGTGCACACAATCAGTCACCTTGACTCGCCTACTCTCCTGACAGTCTATCCCAGCACCCATACAGTATCCATATCTCCATGGGTCGCTATCAGGGATTTAGCCACCCCTACATACATTTGTGCTGGCTAAAAATGCACACACGCATTCTAGAATCCTCCTTCAGGTCTCACACCTGGGCAGTCCCAGAGCGTTCACCCCACAGTGATTTGAGGCAATACCAACGGCCATAGGTGCTATACAAATGTCCTGTAAAATAACATATACACAACATTTTTTACAGTGATAAGTACTCTGCCCCCCTGCTGATTGGATTTAACAGGCTCAGAGGATTTGAAGAATGTTTAGCCACACTAGGTGATGGCCTTGGAGAAGTTGAGTGGGCGAACCTTTACCTTTGAGTTTGTATAGCATGATTACGGATAGCAATTATTATTATTATTATTTATTTCTTGTAATGCGCCGTAACCCGCAGGCATCCCGCAGAAATGGCTTAAGTGTCAGAGCGTTCTGTCCAGTATGTGATTGTACATTACTAACAGCCTTCAAAGGGGCTTACATTTGCATTTTCTGTTCTAGCAGTAGTGCCTGTCATCTGTTAGTTTGCTTCTGAAATTATAAGCGCACATAGTGGAATACTAGTACTATGGGGTGCAGCAGTCCCCAAAAGGTAGGTAGAATTGTTGTTTAGCTTGTCGGTATCCTTGACATTAAATCATATAAAGAGTGGAGTTTTAATATGAGATGGTCTAATTCCAATGAGAAGGAGACAGAAGATGGGCAAATAGGCTGTTTTTTTGGGTGAGGGAAACCCGCTTGGAGTAATTTAGGCCCTTTCTTCCCGTTGGAGCAGAGATGGACCACTAGATGGATACTTATGTATTACAATCGCCTCGTTGGCTTGGTGGTTGTCAGCCTGGTAAATGTGTTTTTTGGGTTAGGGAAGAAGGTTTGGTGTAGTTAATGCCCTTTCTTTCAATTGGAGCAGAGATGAACCACTAGATGGATGTATATTTGTTACAATAGTCTCGTTGGAATGGTTATTGCCTATCTGGTCAATGTGAGGTTTCAGGGAATCGAATCTATCGCTGCATGGGATTGTAGGATCAATGTTAAAATTGAGGATTCAAGTGCACAGGTTTCTACCACCTCATGCAAACTCAAGTTGTACGTAGCCGAAGCAGATGCATTCGAGCAGCTTAAAGGGTATACAGCAGCGGCCATTGGAAAAAGGTTCCCTCCTTCCTAGTCTACAGGACACTGGACTTCGATGGGGAAATCAATGTCAAGCACACAAAGGCTCTTACCACCCCTCAATGGCTTATACAGTGAAGTGTTTTGTACTGAACTAGTTGCTGGGCCAGTGGGATGCTGTAATTTGGTTTGATCTGCAGTTCAGCTTTTTGGGGAGATAGCTGGAAGAGCTATGGGATGTCCACTATATTTCTGTGGTGTGTCTTGTTATTAGTTAGTAACTTCCTTTTAAACATATTTAAAATTTTGGAATGATGATAGAAAATGTTTCCTTCACCTTACTCTCTTTACCTAAAACAATCTTTCAATTAGATCACCCAAATTATGTTGTACAAGAGTATCCAACATCAGATATACAAAAATGCAATAAAAAGTATTCAATAAAGTGCACGTGAAAATGTCAAGGATTAGCAAAATAATCTTTCCACACAGCAACATAAGAATATAACGTGCAGGAATGTCAAAGGTGCAAAGTGCAAATTAATGCATTTATGAACTGCAAGGATAACAAATGTCCACTATGTAACAATTATCGATGTTGTACAAGAATACCTAAAATCAAATAAATAAAAATACAATAAAAGTGTTTAATAAAGTGCATGTACAAATATCAGGGCTTAATTGAGTGTTCTTTCCACATACCAGATTGCACACAAGAATAAAGTGCAAACATGCCTGAAATCCAAGGTGCAGAGTGCAAATGAGCTCATAGAGGAACTACAAAGATGATCAATTACCACTAAATATCAGTTACCGATGTTGTCAAGAGTATATCTGGGCATCAATTGCAAAAGATACAAAACTGAAGCAATATTAAAACACACAGGTAGAGCACTGTGAGCCAGGAGGGGAACAACTGACTAGCTTGGGAGGCTTTTCATGAGTCTGTCTCTCCCCCGCATTGCCTGTCATAAAGTATCATAAAAGCCCTTATGAAATAGTGCAGGAGAGGGGTGCTCCTGACTGGCTTGAGAGGCATGTCCCGAGTCCATCTCTGCCCCTCTCTAAGCTACATTAGGGGCTTGGAATAGTCAGGGAGAGGTAAGGTCAAGTTAAGACAAAAGTCTATTGGATAGCAAATATAAGCAGGGTGAGGGACTAAGTTAAAGTGTCACCAGCAATAAGCCAGCAGCAAGCGGTAAACAGCATCTCACTTACGTCCTTGCATCCTTGCTCACAGCTGAAAGCTCCAATCCACAGCTGAAAACCTGGCAGAAAACATAGGGATTGAGGCCGACAATGACCTGGAAGCTGCTTGCTGTCATCCACGTCAAATAGTGCATTTCTGCTCTGATACTCATATAGCTGCAATAATCCTTGCAAACTGTAACCATGGGAGATCAGTTACTGCCTCTCCTCAGCTTCGTGGAATCAGGGCCAGACGGCTAGGAGGGCCCGGGAGAAGTTCCAGAGGGAAACTGGCAACAACGAAGATCGGGGAAGTGATCAGATGGTCTCCTGATAATGATGCCTGCTTTAGTGCTTCCCAGTGGGGAACAGTAGGAACAGAATGTGCTGCTGCCGTGCTCGTCAAAACAACATGACCCTGTTTCAGAGGAAATTCAAGGGGCACTCAACAGTTGAGGGACCTGATAAGATAGGAAATTATCTGGCTGATCAATAGCCAAACCTTAAGCAATCCAAAGGGGTTCACATTGGTATGGAACATCTCCTTAGAGAAATACAAATAACAGCAGTATTGCAATCACAAAATCAAACTAAAAGTGAATGTGGTACAGATGCTCCAGATCAAGACCTACATAACACATAGATAGAAGACCCAATCATTGGAAACTTCTCTAAATATCTAGAAGGTCCAAATAAATATGTCCCTTAACTAAATGAAATTGTCAGGGAAAGGAATATCTTTGAGTCTGATTGAAATTCCAGAAAATTTTCAAAATCCAAGGTGGACATTTGGTTAGGAAATGTAATCTGGATATGATCAATGGGTGGTACCTACCTCATTTCAAAACATAATGTTGAATCATACCCATGCTGCAGCGACAGCTAGTCCTCAAGGATCTCAAAAGAAGAGGGAGATACCATCTAAGGTCAATTATTGACCACAGAAGGGTCAGAACCTGAATATTGAATAGGGTGTCCAATGGGTGCTCAGTTTTATTCGGGTTCTCCCACTCACCAGGCTCCTTCACAAAAGAGAATAATAATAGTACCATGGTTTGAGCTTCAGATCAAATTTTTTGATCCAGTGATTCATTCTGCATGTCAACACAAATATATTTTGACCATTATGTGCCTCTTTACCAACTGGATTGAATGTCTCCCCTGCCAAATTGTAAATTGGAGAGTGCATCTACTTTACGCAACGTCCTTGAAAGAAAGAGTTTTCAAAAGATTGAGTCTGACCAGGGTAGCAATTTCAAACATGAGGAAATGGCCAAGATTTTGGCCGTAATAATAAAACCATTGTGGGAATTTGAAAGAGTTTTGTGGCACATTCTGGATCCATTCGGGACTTATGATTACCACTAGTCCGGTTGCTCTGAGATGCACCCCTGCGTCTGTTACTAAAATGTCTACTTTTGAACATAAGACTGTTCGAAAAATGGTCTTGCCTCAAAATGTGATTTACCAAACACATGAACAGATGTTGATCAACACCTCTACCACTAATTAATATGTATAGAAACCTTTGCAAACATCTCCAACATGCATTTGCCTATGGAACTTAGAGAAATCTGCAGTAAGTACAAAGTCTCACTACAACCTATGGACCTCCAAAAAGGAATATGAGGTAGGTGATCAAGGTTACGTCTATATATTGCAAAGGAACAGATCTAAGTAGTGCAAATTCTTTCCAACTTGGAGGGTGGCCTTCGAGATCATAGATAAGATCTCTCTGATTGCCTACAAAATCAAGATGCCAAAAGTGAAACAAGCAGAGGACTGCTGCATCCATGTGAACCAGCTGAACACCTGTCATCCAATGAGACAACCTCTGAATAGAAATGCATCTGCATTAAAAAGGTAAGTATGTATGTTTGGAGGAAAGAGTGAATGCCTGGATACTGAAATAAAAATAGTTTTTCATTATGGAGGTTAGTATTGCATACAGTGCATAGAGCAGCATGTGAGATATGCAACATTCAAAGTAATAATAAGTCATACTAATCCAGCCTTTCTAACCCTCTCTTTTGGTAGTTAAATAACTTGAAGTTATTTCCAACCTCGAGGACCAGGAATGAGCAGGGAAAGGTCCCAAATCTCTCAGATCATCAAGGAGCAAAAGAGGAGGCGAGGATGCCCACGACAGAAGTCATAGGTTTCTAAGAGTCAAGAGTGTCAGTCGAGGCGTTGGAAAAATAAGCCATAGAGAAATACATTTGTTAAATTTCTATAAAAAGAACAACCCATGCTTTCATGTCATTCCCTTCAAGACATCAGCCCTGCAGGTAGTGGGGTGCGCAGGGGAGAATACAAGAGAGATGTAGATTGGATTAATGTAAAGTGAGAGGTGACAGAATAATGCCTTAGTTGATTCATGTGTGTATATTTTTCTTTCATTATTATGAAAAGGATGTACCAGAGGGTGACGGTAGACAACTGGTTCCCTGAGAGACAGAATCAGACACATAACATGGAATTTGCCCGATGCCAGTAACATTCCTTTAAACTGCATGTGCAGAAATGTACTTTCAAGGCTGAAGGACCGGCTTGTGTTCAACTTTAACCTCACAATGAAAACGCTGAAAGCTCTTTTTGTAGAATAAAACGTTATGCAGTCATCTGAAGTGGCAACTTGCTGTACTGGAACAATGTACTGAAAGCCAAAGGACTGACACAAATGTATATGTAATTTGGAAAATATTGCAAGATTATGAAGATAGTCCAGTAATATCATTACATTTCCAGTTTTGAAAGCTACACCAGCTAATGTATTCATTTATAATTATATGAACAAAATGCTAAGCTTCTATGTACTACAGCATTCAAAAAGAAGTGGGCTCTCTTTTCAAATATATATGTTATGTTATGTTATGTTATGTTATGTTATTGGGACTTGTATCGTGCACCGCTGCCATTTTGCATGGTCTCCATGTGCTCAGGTGGATCTGAAAAGGAAGGGGGTTAGGAAGGTTAGGAGGTTATGAGGAAAAAGCGCAAGAGAGCTTTGATGAGCTGTTGGTAGCTTCAGTTCGAAAAAAACGTTAACTGTGTGCTGGTATGATTTGATAGATTGGCATTTGAGTGTTGTATGCAAATATTCCTGTGTGTATTGGGTTTTGTGGAGAGATGGATGATTGTAGGTTTGGTGTTTTGTGTCTGAGGTTTGAGTCAAGTCAGTTATGTAATGAGGTGGATATGCTGAGTGTTAGAGGGTTAGAGAGCTATTAGTAGGGTTGGTTGGGACTGCTTGGGTTTGTTGTGATGGGTTGGTCCTTTCGCTTAGTCTTGTTCCCGGTGTGTTTCGTGTTTGACATTTGAGTGGTCCAGTCTCATGGAGTTCCCTTGAGTTATGGTGGGTGCATTATTTTTCACGCCAGAGTTTTCTTCAGCTCGGAGTGTTAAAAGTCCTTGTTTTTATTAATTTCCTGAACTTGTGGTGATCCTCTGTTGTTCGTACTTCCTTCAGGAGCGAGTTCCAGAGTTTCACTGCTATGTAGGAAAATGCTGATCCTAAGTTTTTGTTTTGAGTATTGTTAGTGTTTGAGGTCGATGTTGTTGCTAGATCGTAGTGTTCTTGTTGGTTTATAGATGGGGATTTCTCCGGTATGCATTCTGCTCCTTGGCTGTGTATCGCTCTGTGTGTTATGCAGAGCATTTCAAAGAAGATTCAGTTTTTGGCTGGCAGTGAAAGCAAAGTTCTCAGTGCTGCTATGATGTGCTCTCTTCTTGTGAGTTGAAGAGGTAGTCTTGCAGCTGCATTCTGTATTCTTTGCAGCTTCCTCAATAGGAATTCTGGCATTCCAATGTAGATACTTTTGGCACAGTCTATTCTTGACATGATGAGAGAGATGATGGCGAGCATACTGTGTGTGAAAGAGAAGAAGGGAAGTATTTTCTTTATTGTGGGTGAATGGAATAAGCATTTCTTAACTCCTGTGTTTACTTCTGGTTCTAGTGTTAGCTTGTTCTCTATTAGGAGTTCAAGATTTCTGACCACCTTTGACGGTTCTGCTGAGTTGCCTAGTTCAGCGGGCCATGGAATGTGCTGGTTGTTTGCTGGTTCATTGGGTCTAATCATGATTTCAGTTCTGTCCGGGTTGAGTTTAAGGCTGTCAGTGCTCATTTATTGGTTTAGTTCAATGTGGCAGCTGGTTAGTGTTGGCGTTTGCTCTTCATTACCATTGATTGTGTAGATGATTTGGGTGTAATCTGTGCAGTTATAGCAGGTGAGGCCATGTTTTTTTGATGTGGTTAATCAGTGGAGTCATGTAGATATTAAAAAGTAACAGTGAAAGTGATGAGCCTTGTGGGATTCCACATGTTGTTTACTGAGGTGCTGATTTGAATAGCTCTATCCAGATTGTTTTTGTTTCTACCAGGAAGGATGTTAACTGGAGGAGAGCAGTGTTGCTGATCCCAATATTTTATAGTCTTTTGATACATCAGAAATACCTATTAAACTCCCTCTAACAAACATTACAAATATCCTTAAAAATACACTGAGATACTTTCCAGAACACCTAAATTTGTGGTACTCTCACAAGTTCAAATGTAAACCAAGAGCCCTGTTTTCCAGACACCCAAGCTTTAAATGCAGCTAAATCCACTTAAAGTGCTACCTCCTGACATCAGTTAGGTTATTAATTTCAACACGTGGCCAATTAATGGAAGATCAAGAAATGTGGCCTGTAAGAGCAGTTATCATGACGTTTCACAATTCAAGGAAATTAAACTTATAATGTGAAAGACCTTAGAAATGCATATAAACATTATTTTTGACATAGCTACACAACCATATGACCTAGAAGCAACAGTGAAAGTGAGCTGCAACCATAATATTCTCTTCTATCAAACACGTCTAAACCAATATGTGTAGGATTATTAATAATTGATACAATTATAAATAGTAACAAATAAATCATTCTTAATTGCACACAATCATATACCCTTATGAGGGTTGTGGGAAACCAGAAATCCATATTTCATTGACGTGTTGCATTGCTACAATGAGATATGGGATAAAATACGATTTTGAATTCAAAAGTGTCCAGAACAGCCCCTCTGTCACATGTTTAGAAATATGATCAACCTATTAAAATTAGGTGTGTTTTCTCTGGGACTCTCTGCCAATGAAAAACCGTGATCAATCAAAATATTTGAGGTCACAATGACATAGTGTGGGGATAATTCTAATTACATAAGCAGAAACGCACAGGAGATTCAAAGAATCTAGGATTTGGAAGGCTGCAGAGAAGGGTAACCCGTTTCAAATGGATGAGTGCTGATCTTGGCTAATATCTGG
The DNA here is from genome assembly GCF_040938575.1 of Ambystoma mexicanum. Classification (NCBI taxonomy): domain Eukaryota; kingdom Metazoa; phylum Chordata; class Amphibia; order Caudata; family Ambystomatidae; genus Ambystoma; species Ambystoma mexicanum. The sequence goes on from NC_090941.1 coordinate 892,008,524, forward strand.
AAATAAATGGGGCTTATACATAACAAAGCCTGAAACAGGTTTAACTGAGGCGCATGTGGTTTCTTGGAAGAGGCAGAAAAAGACCAGAAGGGCCTAGGAGACTGGCAAAATATTTGAAAACTCTGTGTCCATTCAGACTCTGGGCCTCTTTATAAGTTTGCCGGTCCGGTAACTATGGTACTGATAAGCTTTCCGGTATCGTAGTTACTAGACCAGCAAACTACGAGTTCTGCTCACAGGTGCCATTACGGCCGCCAGGTCTGACCTGGCGGCCATACCGGCACCCGCGAGCAGAGCATGTCGGATGAACTGGCACCATTCTAAATGGTGCCGGTGCATCTGACCTCCCCATTTCCTATAGGGCTCAAATGGGAATGGGGAGCATTCCATTCGTGCACCCGCGAATGGGCAATTACCGGGTCAGGCATGGCCATAATGACCCGGTTCAAAAATAGAATGCTTGAACATGTGGTATATGCACTTTGCTTTCTCACTGTATTCAAAATCAAGCCAAAGTTGTTTCACATCGGTATAGATAGCACCTCTCTCTGTAAATTCAAAAGCGATAAAATGTAACCCTGCAAGTTTTCACAGGTGTAGTCTGAAACCAGATTTGTGGAAAGGTGCACATTTCCACATCTCAATGATTGGATATTTAAAACGAGATATTTGGGGCTCATGGGGAGCTTAGTTGTGCTGCATCCATGCTAAAGAAAAAGATGCCAAAGTAAATTACATTAAATCTTTACTCTTATTGCCACAAGGTAGGGGGAGGAACCTGTACTTGTGCGACCAAACCATTGATGAAAAGTTGGAGGGGTATTTATTCTTCTATCATGAAATCATAAACTATATTACAGTGTTGAGAGGACGAACCCCTCCACTGTGCATTCTAAATTCATAGCGCAGTGTCCCTAAACACGTGCTTAAAGAGTCTGATGCAACTTACCACAGCTTGCATTCCACTTCCATTCATATGCTAGAAACTCACTGCTCCACATCTACACATGGGGGAATTAATTTCAAATGTGTTTTACATTGATGGCATTTTTCAATGTATCCATTCTCTTATACCTCTACGTGCTATTGATATTGAAGATAGTAAAGTGTTCTAATATGCTATGTGCAGTGGTTGCTTACACTGGCCGATAAGCGGCAATGTATTATGGACTTAGAGTGTGTTGTTTCCTATAGCACAATATAAGAAAACAACCTCCCAACCTACATCTCCATATCCAAAAAGAACCTTGCAACCAGCAGGTTGCAATAACCAGGTCATACCCGATTGGAAAAGATTGAAACATGGAGGGTGACCACTTACAGCAGTCGGGTGCAAACACTGCTCTTGCCTACATTGGACTTGATGTCAGAGGAGAATCGAAGGTGGTTGATAAAGCTTTGCAATCACGAATCCTTGACATATACTTACAAAAGTGGCAACTTAGTTTTTAAAGATGAACAGAAGCTACAATACTTAACTACCCATTCCCTGTCACCCTGACCCACTTCAACACTTCTCTTCTCACTATATCAGCACTTAACTCGTATCCAGAAATGTGGCCCCTTTGGTGTGGATGGTGATCTGAACTGTCAACGCTACTCCCCACTTTGCACCTTTTTCCCTACAATAATTCCACTACATATCCTGATTCTATCCCTCTGACTGACCATACGTTGGTCCCTACTCTCTCTTGGTTTTAATTTTTCTAAATCAAAACCTTTAAAAGTTGCCTTTATTGTGCCTTCTTTTCACTGATTATTGTTGCGTTGTTAAGTCTCATATGAACAGATTACACTGCACTTTGATGCAGCTATGTGACATATTACTAAATTTCAAATACAAATAAAAGATTACAATAGGTAGCTTCTCGCACATTATCATCATATGAGAAGTACATATAAAATGGAAACAGATAGGATAAATGTGTACGCACATTTGATGTTCTTTTTTTAAAAAACAAATTGGATAGCATTTCATATGCTAGCCCCAACAACTAATATACAGTGCAAGTAACTGTGTGTTAAAAAAAAAAATCATTTCCAATGACACATACTATTAAGTGATTAAGTGTAAATTATGCAGCTGATGCAAAGTATCCATAAGAAACTGTAATGGAAACTGTGAATCATCAAGGATGTTTTCGAATCACAAATCTAAATTGATTGAACTGCATGAAACTTTAACATAAATACACTGGACAAATGTGCACTTATGGTTGGTAATTCTTCACAGAAAGCTCTTTATAAATAGATTTAATTAAAATAAGACAGGACATTGGTTCTGATTGCGAGCAGCAACCACTATCTTCATAAACACGTGTGAGTTTAGGAGACCACATAACCTGAACTTCTAAATCAGATGTGATGTTCAATATAATAAAAAGGTTTAACTACTTCTTCACATACTTATAGTTCATGTAGTGTATATAAACAATGGACACAAACTTGATACATTCTGACTCTTTAAGTCTCATGGAAAGTGTGACTGTATGTATTTGCAATTTGTCTGCCATTTTGGGGTCCTTCTACGTGTGGCTCGTTAAGAAAAAGGGAAAGGTGTATATAACCCCCAGCCCAAATGAAGCCCTTGAAGATAGGGGGTTATAGATAACTAAATATATAAATAAATATTCAATAAAAGACAAGACACAAAAGGGGTTTTGAAAGCATGTTTTTTGATGGTAAAATGTATTTGTTCTTGTGTTTACTAATCGGCTTAGCTGGACGTACCAAGTTCCTCACCATGGGGGACACATGGAACCTTGAGTGGCAATGGACAGGTCTCCCCTGTCAGTGAGCAGGAAACTGGACTGGACTTACCAGAAGAGAACTGTTAAAAGTGACCACTGAAAAGAGGTTGTTAAAGAAGATAGACAGAACGGCAAGGAAGAAAATGAGACCATAAAGGAAAGAAACATCAAGCAGGCTGGGGGGTTGCAGACACGAGCAGCCCCCGAGGGCCTTCAGAACATGCTGAGCTGGGCTGCGTCTTTCAGCTGCAGCCTGGTGTGAAAGTAGGCCGAAGGCCACGTGTGGGGTGTGGCCTGGGTGATGGTTAAAGCCTGCTCCCGGGGCCGTGTGTGCGGGGAAGTCCCTGAGCAAGACCGTGGCCTGGAGGGCAGTGGCCCACCCGGTGGCCAGCCCGGGCGGGCTAGAAGAAAAGAAAGTCCTGGCCCGCGTGTGCGGTGCCGCATGTGTGAATATAATGCCCCAGACCAGGGCCATACATGGTCGACTGTTTGTAGATCAGATCATGGCCGTGCGCTGAAAGTGCACTGACCACACGGTCAGCCGGGGAGGGTGGTGAAGTGGAAGAAGACCCGACAGCTTGCGTGGGGATGCTGGGGGACCTGTGCAGCACTGGCTCTGCCCAGGCCAGACAAGGAGAGTGGAGAGAGCAGCACTTTCCTTGAGCTACGGCTGTAATGTCAACGGGACCGGGGCACAGCACACAGAGCATCAGTGGGACGCTGACCCAGCTACGGTGGACAGGACCTCGACGGAGAGCAACAAGGACTTCTTCGCTGCTTCCAAAACCATGGAGGAAATATTAACCCTAAGGGGGCCAGGAGGAATGATGGTCTTATAAGCCCTGAGGAGCCCCTACAATATTAGCAGCACCACCACGTAGGAAAAATGCAAATTGAAATAAATGGCTCATAAAGCCTTGGCAGAGAATCAGGGCTGCCAGAGCCCCAAAAACATTAAAATCACCACCACGGAGGAAAGTAAGGCCTCACAAAGCCCCATGAAGCTCAGACAAGTGCATCGTGATAGCCACCCACAGCAGAGCAGCGGTTTCAAGTTGGGGAAGTGTGATGTTGATGCCCAGAGCAAGCTGCCAGAGAGGAACTGAGGTACTGTTTTTGACTAGTTTTAATTCAATGACTGTTGTGGACTCACAAGTGTGGACCTAACCAATAGGGGCAGACTACAGCTGCCAAAGAAATGAAAGTGATGGAAATAAGAGGGGTTTGTGGGGAAATTGGGAGGTTGAGACATTTGGGAGGTAATGTTTAGAGGGAGAGGTGGAGAACCAATTAAAGGTTATCATGCAGAGTTGTTTGTGTCGTGCGTATCCCTTACCCATATTTACGGCAGTTCGAAACACAGAAGGGTAACATTAAGGGGAGCATGAGAGTAATTTAGGGTATTGGAGATGTTTGAAAGATGAATTCCTTTTATATAAAAGCCAGAAAGGGAACTAAAAACCCCTTCCGTTGTACTCTACCTTATTAACATCTGTAGCTCAGAATTGAGGGCCATCTTCTGAATTAATAATCTTTTTATTTTCAGATTTGCTAAGCACCTAACCAGATCAGCTGGTCTGGGACTGTGCAGTGGTGTCAGTGTGGCATTCTTAATACTGTGCTCACCTGGGCCAGGAAAAATAAAACAAGGGCTATATGTATATGGGGAAATGGGGTGTGAAGACTGTAGCATTGATGCTTGCTGGCTTAAAGTCCCCGAATCCTTAGTGTTGCTGTGATTCAAAATGAGGAGAGGCTCAGATAATACCTATGGTGTGAATTTTATTCGGAAAGGAAAGATCAAGATTGATATATTGATCATGGGTTCAGAATCCGGTCCGTCAGCCACTGGTATGGGGTGTGTGGTAAGGCTAGAGAGGTGAACGATGGTGCTGCTCTGTTAGTGGGGTGTGAAGGTAGACATCTATGCTTGGATCTTAATTGTGTGGGTAGCATAAAGGTGGAGAGAGGTGCAAATGTGAATAGGTTAGATACAGAGGCGTGGTTTAGGATAGAGGGAACTCAAGGGCACAGGACAGTTTGTCCAATGTTTGAGATGTAGTTGATGCCTCTGAAGACAATGTTTGTTTCTATATGTTATTAGATAAAAGGATGCACAGAGATAGACCCTAATGAGCTCAACCGGGCCCATGCCCCTGTGCTGATGCTTTGGTTACAGGCGCCATTGCATGTGTGACAGTATCACTCTGATTCATTTAGAGAGACTGCATGGTGCTTTACCTGAATCAACCATATCTCCCAAAGCCCTTTAATGGTGAGTTGGCTCTTGCATTGTGGTATTTTCATATGAATTATGCAGAGGAGATTTATCTAGTCAATGTTTTGTTGGTATCCCTACAAAATATCCCCACCAAAAATATCGCCATACATATGGGTGTTTATCTCGCCTTAGGCAATATTTTTGGGGAGGATATTTTGTGGGAGCGTGGGTTGTGGGGGTGTCCCCCACATATTTTAAAATAATGTGGGGTTTGCAAGGGTGTCTCCTACAGGGTCCATGGGTCAATATTTCGACAAAAATATGGCGATATTTTTGCGGGGATATTAACACATGGAACCGTTTTGTCCTAGTTTCTTTCTGATGTCAGTTGCAGTTGATGGTCTAATGCTCTTTCAATATTCGATCATTGGCCTTGTTAATGAGAGTTCATTCTACTCTTGCTTAGCTAGAAGGATGTGAGGAAATTGGCTTGTATGAATTCTGATTTCCTGTTTGTGTTGTCGAATGAGTTATGTAGTGGTCCATTGCATTTTCTGGGCAAATTGTTGGAGAGTATGTCATAATTAGCATTATGCCTTAGAGGTGCTGGTGATTGTCTGATCATGTTCTTTGTGGGATCTGCTTATCAACTTTCTAGGCAGATATTAGCTCCTGTGTCCTCCGCTGCTGGGCCTCTTTCTGAGAGTGTCCACCTCTTTCTCCCCCACTGATCTCCTCTCCAATGCTCAATTCCTTTTCCCACTTCTTTAATCGACCAGCCATATGTTGATATTTTCATTAAGGTCCTTCTTTCCCTCTTTCACACCCCTGCATGTTTTCTCCACTACCGACCTACACTCCGATGGCCCATTTTTCCCTTTCGACTCGAATGCCTTATATTGTATCACTACCTACAACTTCAGCTATCCACCTAGCATGTTTTAACCACTTGCCTTCTTCCCCTCCTTCCTTTTCATATCCTCTAATCGTTCTTTTCATAGAACCAATCCATTATTCTTCCATGTGTTTTGGTTATGCATTTTCATTGTAGGCTATTTTATTTCTGTGTGAGCCCAAAAGTTTGATTTTTGATATAGGAAATAGCATACATAACAAGATATTTATTTAGTGAAAGAAGGTTGATGCATACGATTTTATTTGAAATAATTGTATTGATGAATCCACATGTGTTAATTGAATGCATTCGAGAAAGTGGTGTTACTGCTCACTTGGGATCATTGCATTATAGCAATAACAGACCTGACTTGTCCCTCACATTATGCACTATTGATTAGCCCCACCTTTTATGTTAGCACCCTTGGTGGGGCGCTGGCCAATCAGGAGGCTCGGAACACGGGCTGGACTGTATGCTACAACCCCGCTTTTTGATCTGCCTGGGCAGTCAGCACACCCCTCCGTTCTGTTCTCCACTTCCCCACTTCACCAGTTAGCACCTGTGTAGTTTCCTGCACAGGAGCTAATGGTGTCTTAAAAAAAAAGTGTACCTTTATCCTGCGGCCCGTGCAGCGCTGCTTGTCAGTGAGGTCTGTTTTCATGTTGATGATGTCAGAGTAATCAACATTGAAAATAGACTTCACTGACAAACAGCACTACATGAAGCAGAGGCGCGGGATAAAGTTACGTTTTTTAAGAACCATTAGCACCTGTGTAGTGAACTGGATGTGTGCTAATGGCGAAATTCCCATTGCCTGGCGGGCTGACACTCCCGGTAACAGGCACCACCGCTCTTGTTAAGGAACCCTCTCTTCGCTCGGGCCCTTAACATGGGCGCAAGGCCATCACCGGCAGGGTCCTGCCACCGCCTCTGGGCATATCGCCTCAGTAAAGCAATTCACTGGCTGAATTATGCCGGAATACATTTTCCCTCCTTAGGGGTGAGTTAAACGATGACACTTGTAGTGTATTGCTGATGTTTTCAAATATGTTCAAAGACAGCCAAGATACAAATACTGCTTGCTTCTCCAAAGTCTCTTCTACTTTATCATCAGTCTTTAAATAACATTTTCTGTTAGCAAGCACTTAGGAACCCATGAAATTCTCCCTGACACACTTCAACATGGCTCACTCAGTAAATGCGGTTACAAACCACTTACAGATGCCAGCAGATGAGAAAGTGAGTCTGAAGAACAGACGCTTAACTGAACAGTACATATGTTCTTTGAGAGAAAAATCAGGATTTCGCTTGCAAAACATCTACTGTGGATTACAATTTAGTGGTTTCTGTGCAGACATTGCATTGCTGCCTTTAACTGTTTCATTGCCTCTTTAGGGGCAGCCTTTGCCACTGGTTGAGTTGAATAACACGGACGCAGTTCCGAATCCTAATCGTGGAGGCAGAGGAACATGTATTGGAATGAGAGCATCCAACATCGCCGAATGGAATGAGAATATTCTGATATTTCAGTGGACAAATTGCCAGAATAACGGTTTTCTACAATAGGCCACTTTTTTGGGGCCAAAGTGGGCAAGTTTGTTGAGTTGCTCCACTTTGTAGCAAGTAGATTTGACCAGTGTTACTGAACAAATATCGTTAAAAAGCAGGATTCGCAATACATTTTGCCAAAATAACTCACTCTTGGGTGCTACACAAGTAGTCTGTCAGAAAAGGAATGAATTGTCATTTCGACTCTGGGACACTTTTTCATCGATGCCCGAGCCACTTTTATGCCCCAGTCCGACACTGGCACTGACCCAGTTAGTGCACAGCATTTTGTATCACTCTTGTATGTCATTTATAGTTAATTTGCTGACGTTTTTGACATTCTTAGCACTCCTAAACTTATCATTGTATTTATTCATGTATCAAATTATGAACTTGAAACCTGCCCTCGCTATCATCACATGCATGCTTGATAGACATTGCCAGACATACATGACTCTATTGTCAGCGATAAAACGATTAGCAGCCAAAAGATTAGATTTCTAAATACAGAACTCCAATACTAAAAAAAACATTCAAAACAACCCTAAACCCTGCCCCCATAATCTGTCTACTCTAGAGCATGCCCTTTGAAACCTACCCGAGAAGTACTTTGCCTTAAATATGCCACTCTGGTATGTACAGCATGCCACCATATTTTGCCGGTAGCGTTCACCTAGCCAAAAGCGGGCTTCTGATTCAGAAATGTGATATTTTCAATGTTTTCTCAAATGTAATCATATGTAACACAATTGAAAAACTGTTTCTCTTAAATAATCTTCATCTTAGTATTTTTGGGGGAGGCTTTGCTTTATTTTTAACAGGGTTTTGGGAAACTCTACAGACTCCGATTTTGTAACCCTGATCTTATGAGATGGTGAGATGCTAGGTGATCTTTGCATGGCCCAGAAGAAATCGCTCTTCAAGGGCTCACTTGTTTAAAAAATGTTATTTTGAGAGTGTGGAAATCTAAGGTATCTCCTCCTCCAAAAGAAGGGGATTGACATGAAGAAATGTACACACTTGCTGATATGGAGAGAATAAGATTCAATCGGCAGAAGAAAAGCGCCTTGTTTGAGAACATTTGGGGTAGATTCGTGGAATTGTATTAACACTGTTTTTGTTTCTGTTTGCTATGGTTATCTTGCAAAGTTGTACATTTTATAAATTGTAAATAAAAAAATACATTCCAACACTCAAGTCAATATTTGAAGGGTTTATTAAAAAAGCAGTGGGAAATTACAAGGGTTACACAACTGAGAGGCAGCAGTCAACGGCATGACAACAAATGATGGCACTGCAGAAACAAATTGTTTAAGAAATACAATAAAAATACAATAAAACAAGTTTGCGCTTCGTGTTTTAACATGCAGTTTCTTGCTCTCATGTTCTCAACTTAAGCCATCCATATAATAAACTTACAGCCATGAACAGGTTTTTACCAGGCTCTGTGCTGGTTCAAGCGGCAGGCATCGTCATGCTCAAATCAGCTCTGGTAACTGATTAGAGAGCAGGAGTGTTGTCAATGTCTTAATACAGGCCAGTCTTGGGATCAGAACGAGCTTGGGTCGAGAACATTATTTACAGGCCTTTATGCGCATATTGCAGGCTGATATTCAATGTAATACCATGCTTAAGCATCTTCTAAAGCAGATCCAGCTTTTCCAAAAGAAATATACAGACTTTCCGCAGGCATGGCACATAAACACCTCGTTACAAATACTGAGTGAGTCCCAAGGGGTAAAATGCGTTACCAAGTTGAAACCCTTCTACAAAGTGACCGTGCCCATATATAACCCGGTAATAGAAAACTCATATTTGAAAATGTCAGACAAGTGTGATTTCTTGTATTTGAGGTTGGAGTGACATCATAACTTGAACCACTGCAAACGTACCACCTCAATTTCCAAAAGTACCTAAGGACACTACTCCTTACCAATCTTTGAATTACCTGAATGGTCACGTGCTGCCTTGTCTTGGAATCGTACAAAAATGTCGACCTGGGAACTGCGACGGCTGAAAATGCTGACTTTTCTTTTTCTTTTTAACCCCTCCCTTACACCATATATATATGTGGGGGGGTTAGGGTATGATATTAATATGGGGAGGCTGCGGGGGTCTCCCCCCGCATATATATGTGGTGTAAAGCGTTAAAAAAAGAAAAAGTCGGCATTTTCGACCGTCGCAGTGATCACATAGATCCCCTTGTCTTCTATGGTACTATGGTCTTCTGCAAGCGCGCTGCTCCTGTTATTATGGTCTGTGTCTCCCTTTTGTTCTCGGCTCACCCAAACCATATACCTTTGGCAATCTGAAGTGACCCGTTTGCAGCATATACCATTACTCTATACAACAATACAAGTTTGTCATCTTTTTGTTTACAAATAAATCACTGATCAAAAATATATGGTGATATCCTGTTAGCTAAAACAAGTGAGCTTATTTAGTTACTCCTGGGATATTTTCCTTTATTTTTCAGTAAGCTTGCCATGCTATTGCCTACATACTGGCAAAACCTTGGAGTCTGACTGTGGCTAAAGCGAAAAATGAGTAGACGTGTGTACAACTGGGTAGGAAGATGTGCCTTATGCACTCAAAGGGAACTGTACTACACAACCACCACCTACTGAATTTCACTGGTTCCCATTAAAGTGGAAATGGAAATGTTTTTCTAGTGGATAGAGTCACCTCACTTTTTAGTGGATAAGAATAACAACACTATAACAACACTATAACAGTGTGACTCAATCATTGGGGCTTTGCTTCTTTGACATGAAAAAACGTTGGGTTGCTTGATTTCCTGCAAGTTATTCAGATGTTTAATCTCACTTTTCGTCTCGACAATTATGGTCAAGCAACCTGGGTTTCACATGAAAGATAGCTCACGCCTGTTGATCTGGGGTGTACTCACTCAGCGACATTCTGTTAATATTAGATTTCACAACCGCATTATCATTGCACATGCCTGTCATGCACACTGACATGACCTGGAGCCAAGCACAATCCTGGGGTGAATTAAATGAAATGTGAGTTCCAGAGAAAACTGGAATATTTGAACTTGTGACTATGTCCGTGAAAAAGTATACAAGTTCCCAATAGGAGAATATACTGGGGATTTTGTGTTGATTTATGCAAAGGGACTGATTTGAAGGAATTGTGCAATTCCCTGCTAGAAAGAAACTGTGTAATTTGACAGAAAAAGCAGTGGCAAGAGCCATGACAATATGTGAAATTACAGCAAGTGAATGGTGGCAATACAAGCAGTGATAAAGCATCAAGAGGACGTGAATTGACAATAAATCAAGTACCACTGTGAAGCTGAAACAGTGGCAACGTGCCTATGAGGAAGAAGCAAGTAAGGTGTGTCAGTTGCATGACCTGTAATGGGTGGACCGTGTGGTCCACCTAGACAAAGTACACCCATCTAAGGAAAAGCCACTTTAATTACCCACAAGCTTGTAATTGAATATAAAGGAAAACGTGTGTGAAATTAAGGAACTGAACTGTATGAAATTGGTGAAAAGTAACCAAGCCAGAAGCACCTGGAAGTATCCCAGGGAATTGTGTTGTTATGGAAAGTTGAGAGACATGAACGCTTGGGGAAGGGAACCCCTCTTTTGTAACGTGAACTATTTGAACCTTTACCGCTAGACATTTTGATTGCCCCTGGTACTATTGGGACTTTTATGATTATTTTGATTGCCTATTATCTTTGGTATCTTCTTTGGCTATTTCATACTTTGTTGTTGCAGACCTGAATATGCATTTTGCCCAACTAAAGTCTTCCCATTGCCCTTTGATTTTTTCTACCTAATTTATAATCTTAAATTAGTCCATTCTCCAGCCACACACATTAAAGGTGGGGTTATTGATCTTCTGTTCATTTCTGCTAATCTCTTGAATTTGGACGGTATTCAGACTCATGTAGTTTCTCTTGCTGATTATTTCTTAATGTATCATCCTTTGTTGTATCCCATACATTCCCTCTAGCATGTTCCTCCTTTATCCCCACCTTTCTGCAATGCAACATCCATAATGATGATCCATCTGTTTTTATTAACTTTATTTTTTTTAGATTTCCCATCCCTACTGGCTCTTCCGTTTTTTGTTTATTCTGCCTTTAGCAAGGTTCCTTCAGCTATTTACTCATCTTTGATTTCTCGGTGTCTCCTTTCTGCATTTACACCAAAAGGTAATCCCCAGTGTCCACGTGTCAATGTTTTTCTGACTCTCAAACATCAAGAATCTCAGGAGGTTGATAAAGCTTTGCAATCATGAATCCTTGACACAGACTTACAATAGGGCCAAACACATTTGTTAAAGTTAAACAGCAGCTACAACACTTTACTACCCATCTCCTGTCACCCTGATCCACTTCAACACTTCTCTTCTCACTATTTCAGCACTTAACTCTTATCCAGAAATGTGCTGTGGATGGTGATCAGAACTGTCAACTCTACTGCCCACTTTGCAACTTTTTCCCTACAATGATTCCACTGCATATCCTGATTCTATCCCTCTGACTGACCCTACGTTGGTTACGACTCTCTTGGTTTTCATAAATGAAAACCTGTAAAAGGTGCCTTTATTGTGCCTTCCTTTTACTGATTATTGATGCATTGTTAAGTCTCATAAGAACAGTTTACACTGCACTTTGTTTGATGCGGTACTCCAGCTATGTAACATATTACTAAATTTGAAATACAAATAAAAGAATACAATAGGTAGCTACTCTCACATTATCATCATATGAGGAGTAAATATTATAAAATGGAAACACATGCGATAAATGTGTATAAACATTTGACGTGCTTTTTTAAAAAAAAACAAATTGTGATAGCAATTCATATGAGAGCCCCAACAACTAATTTACAGTGCAAGTAACTGTGCGTTACATTTTTTCCATTTCCACTGACACATACTATTATGTGATTAAGTGTAAATTATCCCGTTGAAGAAGACGCGCAGGATCTATAGGAAACTGTAATGGAAACTGTGAATCATCAAGAACGTTTTCGAATCACAAATCTAAATTGGTTGAACTGCATGAAACTTTAACAAAAATACACTTCACAAATGTGCACGTACGGCTGGCAGTGCTTCACAGAATCCACTTTATAAATAGATTTAATTAAAATAAGACAGGGCATTGGTTCTGATTGCGAGCAGCAACCACTATCTTGATAAAAACGTGTGAGTTTAGGAGACCACATAACCTGAACTTCTAAATCAGATGTGATGTTCAATATAATAAAAAGGTTTAACTACTTCTTCACATACTTATAGTTCATGTAGTGTATATAAACAATGGACACAAACTTGATACATTCTGACTCTTTAAGTCTCATCAAAAGTGTGACTGTATGTATTTGCAATTTGTCTGCCATTTTGGGGTCCTTCTACGTGTGGCTTGTTAAGAAAAAGGGAAAGGTGTATATAACCCCCAGCCCAAATGAAGCCCTTGAAGATAGGGGGTTATAGATAATTAAGCATATAAATAAATAGTCAATAAAAGACAAGACACAAAAGGGGTTTTAAAAGCATGTTTATTGATATGATATTTATAACGCGCTTACTACCCAGAGGTTTCTAAGCGCGGATCCGTGGCTCGAAACTGTGTCTCTCCATGTCGTCTTGCTTCCAAGGCAAGCACGTTGCCACGGAGCTATCCTCCATGGATGGTAAAATGTATTTGTTCTTGTGTTTACTAATGAGCTTACCTAGGCTTACCCAGTTAACCATCATAGGGAGCATATGGAACCTTGAGAGGCAATGGACAGGCCTCCATTGACAGCGAGCAGGGAACTGGACTGGACTTACCAGAAGAGGACCGTTAAAAGTGACAGTTGAAAAGAGGTTGTTGAAGAAGATAAACAAAGAAAGCAAGGAAGAAAATGAGCACACGAATAAAAGAAAGATCAATTCTGCTGGGGGGATCGCAGCCATGAGCAGCCCCCTAGGGCCTTCAAAACATGCTGAGCTGGGCTGCATCTGTCAGCTGCAGCCTGGTGTGAAAGTATGTCGCAGTCTGCGAGTGCAGTGCAGCCTGGGTGATGATTAAAACCTGCGCCGGGGACCGTGTGTGTGGGGTAGTCCCTGAGCAAGGTTGTGGCTTGGGGGGCAGTGGCCCACCCCGTGGCCAACCCGGGTGGGCCAGAAAAAAAGGAAGTCCTGGGCAGCGTGTGCTGTGCAGCCCTGGTGAAAATAATGCACCAGTCTGGGGCTGCACGTGACCGGGACCAGAAGCAGAGCAGTGCCTGATGGCTAAAAGCTTCCTGGGGGGCAGTCCGGGGACATGTGCGCAGTGCGGCTGACTGGGTGAAGATCATGGGCGTGTGCAGAAAGCCCGCTGACCCCGGGGCAAGCCAGGGTGGTTGGTGAAGAGGAACACGTTTGGGATTGCCGGGGGGCCTCTGCAGCACCCGCTCTTCCCAGGCCAGTTGGGGAGAGCGGAGAGAGCAGCACTTGCCTTGAGCTATGGCCGCAATGTCAACAGGACCGGGCTCAGTACGAAGAGCGTCGGCCGGACGCTGACTCAGCTCAGGTGGGCAGGACCTGGGCGGAGTCCAGCAAGGGCTTCTTCCTTGCTTCCACCACCGCAGAGGGAATATTAACCCTAAAGCTGCCAGGAGGAATTACGGGCTTATAAACCCTGAGGAGCATTTAGGGCTACTGTAGCCCCAGCAATAGTAGCAGCACCACCAGGAAAGGAAGGAAAAATGCAAATTGAAATAAAGGGCTCATAAAGTCCTGTCAGAGAATCAGGGCTGCCAGAGCCCCAAAAACATTAAAATCACCACCAAAGAGGAAAGTTAGGGCTCTCAAAGCCTCATGAAGAAGTAAGGGCTCACAATGCCCCATGAAGCTCAGGAAAGTGCCCTGTGATAGCCACCCATGGCAAAGTGGGGGTTTCAAGTTGGGGAAGTGTGATGTTGATGCCCCAGAGCAAGCTGCCACAAAGGAACTGAGGTACTGTTTTTGACTAGTTTTAATTCAATGACTGTTGTGGACTCACAAGTGTGGACCTAACCAATAGGGGCAGACTTCAGCTTCCGAAGAATTGAAAGTGATGGAAATCGAGGGGTTTGTGGGGAAAGTGCGAGGTTGAGATGTTTTGGAGTTGATGCTTAGAGGGAGAAGTGAAGAACCTGTTAAAGGTTATCATGCAGAGTTGTTTGTGCCCTGCATATCCCTTACTTATATTTATGACACTTCTAAACACAGAAGGGTAACATGAAGGAGAGCATGAGAGTAACTAAGGGCATTGAAGATGTTTGACAGATGAATTATTTTTATATAAAAGCCAGAAAGGACACCAAAACTTCCTTCCGGTGTACTCTGCCTTATTCACATCTGGAGCTGAGAATTGTGGGCCATCTCCAGAATAATCTTTTTATTTGCAGGTTTCTCAGCACCTAACCAGATCAGCTGGTCTGGGACTGTGCTTTGGTGTCAGTGTGGCGTTCTTAATACTGTGCTCCCCTGGGCCAGGAAAAAAACACGGCTATTTGGATATAGGGAAATGGGGTGGAAAGACTGCAGTGTTGATGCTTGCTGGATGAAAGTGCCCGAATCCTTAGTGTTGCTGGGATTCAGCATGAGAGGATCAGATACTACCTATGGTGTGTATTTTATTTAAAGGGAAAGCTCAAGATTGACATATTGTTCAGGTGTTGAGAATCCGATCAGCCACTGATATGGGGTGTGTGGTAAGGCTAGAGAGGTGAGCGATGGTGTTGCTCTGTTAGTATGGTGTGAAGGTAGACAGCTATGCTTGCATGTTAATGGTGGGAGTAGCATAAAGGTGGAGAGAGGTGTGAATGTGAATAGGTTAGATAGGGAGGCATGGTTTAGTATAGAGGGAACTCAAGGACCCAGGACAGTTTGTCCAATGTTTGAGATGTAGTTTATGCCTCTGAAGGAAATTCTTGTTTTCATCTGTTATTAGATAAAAGGATGCACAGAGATAGACCCTCTTGAGCTCAACCCGGCCCATGCCCTTTGGGCTGATACTTTGTTTACAGGCGCCGTTGCATGTGAGTGACAGTATCACTCTGATTCATTTAGAAAGGCTGCATGGTGCCTGACGTGAATCAACCATATCTCCCAAAGCCCTTTAATGGTGAGTTGGCTCTTACATTGTGGTATTTTCATATGAATTATGCAGAGGAGATTTATCTAGTCAATGTTATTGCGGGTGGGTTTCTGCTGGTTGATGTTTTGTCCTTGTTTTGTTCTGATGTCAGTTGCTGCTGATGGTCTGATGCTGTTTGAGTATTAGATCATAGGCCTTGTTAATTAGAGTTCAAGCCACTCTTGTGTAGCTAGAAGGATGTGAGGAAATTGGCTTGTATGAATTCAGATTTCCGTTTCGCGTTTTCTAATGAGTTATGTGCTGGTCCATTGAATTTTCTGGTCAAATTGTTACAGATGGTGTAGTCATGGAGTGTATGTCATAATTAGCATTATGCTTTAGAGGTGCTGGTGATTGTCTGATCATGTTCTTTTTGGGATCTGCTTATCACCTTTCTTAGCAGATATTAGCTCCTTCGTCCTCGCTGCTGGGCCTCTTTCTGAGAGTGCCCACCTCTTCTCCCCCACTGATCTCCTCTCCAATGCTCAATTCCTTTTCCCACTTCTTTAATCGACCAGCCATATGTTGATATTTTCATTAAGGTCCTTCTTTCCCTCTTTCACACCCTTGCCTGTTTTCTCCACTACCGACCTACTATCCGATGGCCCATTTTTCCCTTTCGACTCGAATGCCTTATATTGTATCACTACCTACAACTTCAGCTATCCACCTAGCATGTTTTAACCACTTGCCTTCTTCCCCTCCTTCCTTTTCATATCCTCTAATCGTTCTTTTCATAGAACCAATCCATTATTCTTCCACGTTTATTGGTTATGCATTTTCATAATAGACTATTTTATTTCTGTGTGAGCCCAAAAGTTTGATTGTTGATATAGGAAATAGCATACATAACAAGATATTTATTTAGTGAAAAGGAAAGAAGGTTGATGCATACGATTTTGTTTTAAATAATTGTATTGGTAATGGCACATGTGTTAATTGAATACATTAAAGGAAGAGGTGTTACTGCTCACTTGGGATCATTGCATTATAGCAATAACAGTCCTGACTTGTCCCTCACAATATGCGCTATTGATTAGCCCCACCTTTTTCATTAGCACCCTTGGTGGGGACCCTGGCCAATCAGGAGGCTCGGAACACGGGCTGTACTGTATGCTACAAGCTTGCATTTGTTTGTGCCTGGGCAGTCAGCCCCCCTTCCGTTCTGTTCTCCGCTCCTCCTTCACCAGTTGGCACCCATGTAGTTTCCTGCTGGGGAGCTAAAGATGTCTTTAAAAAAAGAAATGTACCTTTATCCTGCAGCCTGGGGTCGTGCAGCTCTGCTTGTCAGTGATGTCCGTTTTCATGTTGATGATGTCAGAGTAATCAACATTGAAAACTGACTTCACTGACAAGCAATAGAAGCAAAAGATTAGGTAAAATACCCAATCATACAGTCGCAACACTTCATGGAGTAGAGCCGTGGGATGAATATACTTTTTTAAAGACACCATTAGCACCCGTGTAGGGAACTGCATGGGTGCTAATGGCGATATGACCCTCCCGGTAACGGGCAATGCCGCCCTTGTTTAGGAATCCTCTCTTCATTCGTGCCCTGAACATGGGCGGGCGGCCATAACCGACAGGGTCGTCCCACCGCCAAAAAGGCATATTGCCTCAGGAAACACTTCACTGGCTGAATTATGCCGGAATACATTTTCCCTCCTTAGGGGTGAGCTAACCAGTGACAGCTGTAGTGTATTGCTGATGTTTTCAAATATGTTCAAAGACAGCTAAGATACAAATACTGCTTGCCTCTCCAAAGTCTCTTCTACTTTATCATCAGTCTTTAAATAACATTTTCTGTTAGCAAGCACTTAGGAACCCATGAAATTCTCCCTGACACACTTCAACATGGCTCACTCTGTAAATGCGGTTACAAACCACTTACAGATGCCAGCAGATGAGAAAGTGAGTCTGAAGAACACACGCTTAACTGAACAGTACATATGTTCTTTGAGAGAAAAATCAGGATTTCACTTGCAAAACATCTACTTTTTAGTGGTTTCTGTGCAGACATTGCATTGCTGCCTTTAACTGTTTCATTGCCTCTTTAGGGGCAGCCTTTGGCACTGGTTGAGTTGAATAACACGGACGCAGTTCCGAATCCTAATCGTGGAGGCAGAGGAACATGTATTGGAATGAGAGCATCCAACATCGCCGAATGGAATGAGAATATTCTGATATTTCAGTGGACAAATTGCCAGAATAACGGTTTTCTATTTGGTAGTTTTTTGTTATATTTACCTAAGGGGCCGTATCAATAAATCATTAATAAATTCAAGGAAGGAAGGAAGGAAGGAAGGAAGGAAGGAAGGAAGGAAGGAAGGAAGGAAGGAAGGAAGGAAGGAAGGAAGGAAGGAAGGAAGGAAGGAAGGAAGGAAGGAAGGAAGGAAGGAAGGAAGGAAGGAAGGAAGGAAGGAAGGAAGGAAGGAAGGAAGGAAGGAAGGAAGGAAGGAAGGAAGGAAGGAAGGAAGGAAGGAAGGAAGGAAGGAAGGAAGGAAGGAAGGAAGGAAGGAAGGAAGGAAGGAAGGGTGATAGAAACAAGGACAGGCAGAGATGGAAAGAAGGAAGCGAGTGAATGAATACTGGACTATTTGGAGTCCTGTTCCCTAATTTTGGTTGTGCCCTATGAACGATTCTAGCAATATGCTGGCAGAATGTCCAAACAGCTTCAGTGCCAACTCTACATAAATCTTTTTTTGTTGTTTCCTTTTTAAACTGCAAATTCAAATCTCACCCTGCAAAACAGCTACTGAAGGATACATATCACAAGGTCCCAACAATTCGTAAATTGTAATCAAATCATGGGGCATCTTGGGGAAGGAAACTGATATTCTATTTCTAAAAAGGAGGTGCATTATTCAACTTCCTTTTCAAATGTGATTGGAATAAGGGGGGAGGGGTCAAAGAAAACTGCAAAGAACAGTTGTACACCACTGATCAGGTAGCAGGGCAATGCTCGAATTGTAGGCTCAACTTGCTAGTGTGGGCCAGTTTTTTGGGTCAAAATAGGCCAGTTTGATGAGTTGCTCCACTTTGTAGCTAGTAGAATTTACAAGTGTTACTAAACAAGTATTCGTAAAAAGCATGATTTGTAAATAACTCGCTCTTGGGTACTACTCAAGTAGTATATCAGCAAAGAAATGAATTGTCATTTCGACTCTGGGCCACTTTTTCATCGATGTGCGAGACAATTTTATGCCCCAGTTCGACCATGCCACTGACCCATTCAGTGCACAGCATTTGGTATTACTCATGTATGCCATTTATTGTTCATGTACTGACGTTTTTGACATTCTTAGCACTCTTAAACTGATCATAGTATTTATTCATGGTTTAAATTATGAACCTTGACACCTGCCCTCGCTATCATCTCATGCATGCTCCATGACATGTCTGGTTAAGCAAAAGAATTTCAAAAACAAAATTGGAAATGTGTGTCTGAGGTACGTGACAGACAGGCCAGACGACATTTGGCTCTTCTGATGTAGTCAGCTCAGTACTAATGAATTATGGACTGCCTGGCCGACGAGTTGATGCTCTGAAATGAAAGGGAGACTGTGCCCCTGGAACATTTGTTTCTAGTTTGTGGTCATTTATTATGTTGAAGTGTTTATGCCCATCTCTGAAGAGATATGATATTGCTAGTACGAATGTCGCAATGAGCTTACTATTAAATGGTACCACGAAAAAGTAATCTTTGCAGTAATTATCATGTGGAAGGAAATGGATAAGAGCCGACTATTGCAAGATTAAGGAACCCTTTGGTTTGGTTGTGAGACGTGTAATCTTATGATTTGGTTGTTGCCAGTACATTACATTATTATAGTGTGTAACATACATTTAGTATTCTCCCTGTCATGGAATCGTACAAGGAACGGCAGCGTTATGCTATGTAGTAAATTCATAGTGTACTCTTTGGTATAATGAATTGTATCGTTTGTATGTTTTCACTAAAACGGCCAGTAGGGAAATCTCATACAGTCTGACATGCATAAAATATTAATTTTACAGCATGACACAGAGAGTACTACTATGCATAATCACTTTAATGCTATCCACAGTCTCAGCAATAAACATATCCTGAGAACGTAACCTAGATGATGTTACAGAGAGAGTGTACACTCTGTATGCTCCACGCAACTATGCTTCTTCCTTCTTTCCTGCTGTGTATTGAACAGCCAACTCGCACACTTCACACTCTGTCACCTCCCCTGGTCCAACGCATCTTGCATTTGTTACTTTTTGTCATTCTGGGCTTTTCGAGAGATCTCATGTTTACCAGTTCCATGCATGAGAAAGCTACTCGTTCCAGCTTTTTTCTTCTTGTAATTTTGGGATTTGTAATTCCACATTCATAATGGAAAAGACACAACTACAAATCCAAGAAAATAGTTGTCTTGCTTTTGCCATAGGCTCCAGTTAGCATAGTTTTCTTGTATCGATACATTGTGACTTCAAAGGCCACAAATCGAGCACACGCTGCACTGTGTCCTTTTTCAAATCAAACACTCTCTGCTGCTCCTCGCCCCACTCAAATTCATATTTCTGTCATGTCACTTTGTAAAGTGGGGCCCCAATTTGCCCTAAATGTGGTATATGCTGTCTCCAAACAGCCCTATGAACTGCTGAGCTTGTTTCTTATTCACTGGAGTGGTACATTCTGTTATCTTTTGTCTGGCTTTTGGCACTATCTCTTGATGCCCATTATGCCATTGAATTCCCAAAAATATTAGTCTCAGCTGGCCCTTGAATTTTATTAGAGTTAATCTCGAAGCCTTCCCTTTTCAACCCTTCAATGATTGCTTCCAGCTGAGTTTTCTCACTTCGCTCATCCTTGTCCTGAATCAGGAGATCATCAATGTAATGTGAGATTTCTTTGTCAGGCTTACATGGTATCTTGTCTAAGTGTTCTGCCACCAGCCGGTGACAGAGGTTTGGGCTATGCAAGTACCCCATAGGCATTCCCATGAAGATGTACTGATGCCCATCCCAAGAAAATGAAAACTGCTCTTGGCACTCCTCAGCAATTGGCACAGATGCTTCCCTCAAGCGCCTGTATGTTCTTAATCAAGGAGACAGTATCTGGCACTGCAGGAACTAAGCGAGGAGTGTATTTGTTGAATTCTCTATAATCCCTTGTCATTCTCCAGCTCCCATCCCCCTTTTTCACAGGCCAGACCAGATTGTTCCAAGCAGTAGAGACTGGGTGTAATACTCCTGCATATACATATTCTTTAATGGTGTCTGAAATGTCCTTATGTCCCCAGGGAATGCAGTATTGCTACATAGACACGTGCTGTGTGGCCAAAGGCACGTGCACCGGAGGGATTTTCCATTTCCCTACAATAACTGGTGTACTAGTCAATGCATTCACTCTAAACTGATAAGTTCTACCTCGTAGGCCTAAAGTCAACCTCTCTAGTATGTAAAAAACGATGATATATTCAGGTATCGGGACAATCAACACTTGATATTTCAGTTTTTTCAAATTGCTATCTTCATTTCCTCTTTGGTCTGTATTGAAGGTATCTCTTTTCCTCCCAGCCCAGTAATCAGAAAATGTTGAATCAATGAGACCTCCTCCCTGGTATCTATCAAAGCTCTGACCTCTTGGGTGTTCCCAGGCTTTCAAAATATATAAACATTAACATGAGGTTGTCTGTCAACTTTTATACAAACTGAACCTAACGGGACTTGGCCATAATCCTAGTCAAATTTAGAATGAGTGTATACAGACTCAGCCTCTAATATTGCACTCACTGTTTTCCACAACTCATCATATGTTGGCTGTTAATGGGAAGGGATTCCCATGGACCCTTTGTCAAGGTTCAACAGGAGGACTCCTGTGTGGGCTATACCACCAACCCCAAGCACCAGTCAGAGAGGAAATACAGACTCCCTAATCAGTTATTGGGGCCACAGGTGGGAACTGGGACTGCAGCAGCGGAAGAACAAAAGGATAAAGTTATCCCCACTCCTAGCACAGGGTATAACATGCCAATGAGTTAAGGGAATGGACCTACCTAGTGGGAACACCAGCTGTAGACAATACAAGCCCTCCTTTGGAAGGAGGGGAGCGTTGAAGGCCACAGTTCATTGGTGGACTCAATCCCAGTATATGATAGCAACATCAAGTGTTCAGAGTCAATGTCCCAAGTGGGCTAACAGTTCCAAGGGCAATATCCAGGGAAAAATCCAAAACACAAAAACACACAAACAAAATAAGTTAAATGTGTCCAAAAGGTCCAGGAAAAGATTCCACAATGCCAAAACAGAAGGGTAATCCAAGTCAAAATCCAAGAGTGCAGAAGATGAGGTCAAATGCCAGAAAATGGAAGGTCAATGCACCAAATCTCCAAAAACAAAGGGTAATCCAAGAGAAAATCCATTAGAGCACAGCCAGGGGTCAAACCATAAAAAGCAGATGTAACAAGATGAACGAAGCAACACGCTACTCACAGCAATGTTGAGAAGCACAATACGGCATTCTGGCAAGGCTTTTATGATGCGCTTCCTGGTTGGGGTCACGTGACAGGAACAGTGCAACGTCCCCACACTCTGGTGTCAAGGAGGCGCCATGACAACCTCCAAGCATGTAGGGAACGATGTGCCGAGAGGCGGAGGCAAAGCCTGTCGCTGCGGGTAAGTGGAGCGGGAGTCCCGCAGCAAGCCTGTAGAGGTGGCAGGTGCCAATAGGAGGAGGAAAAGGAACTCCCGGACTAGAGCAAGCATAAAGGAGAAGTGCAACTATGGTGCTGGGGGGATGGTGAGGTCATGACACCCTTCTCTCGGCTCCTCCTCAAGAGGCGCTGAAGATGAAGTGTCTCTCTTCTGCTTGGATACCACCTGTCTCTTAACTTGTTTATAGAGCTCTTTCCCAGCAAGCCCTCTCTTTTTGTTTCGATACCATCAATCTCCTGCCGTGGCACATCATCTTTCAACATGGCCAAAAACATGTCCTTTCTTGACACTCAGGTATCTCGACTATCTGGTATCCTACCCTCTGTTCTTCACTCACTGTGCCCTCTCTCTCCCTGGGTCTGTCCTCACCTTTGTCCCATTCACCTAGATCTGACAATCACTGAATGTCCACCAACAAAACCATAATGACACCCTGATATGCGGGTGGGGCTGTTTTGATCACCATATTTCTGCTTGACACTGACAGTGGCACCACCCCCATAAGTAGCGGTTCATCTACATGAAATGCTTATTTCATAGCATGTTCTCTGATTTTCTGAACTGCTTCCTTTAATGTATACCACTTCCTCTCCTCAGTTGGCCAATCCGTGGTAATCAGATACTTGTGGTTACACCATTGGGCTACTAGGTGCAACAAAGACACCTGCAAAGCTTGACCATTCGCATCTGGAGGAAGCCCAGCTCTCAATACGTCTTGTATATTGGTGTCACTAGATAAAGGCAGGAAGCATGGGGAATCTGTGGAATCTACTGACAGGCCCCCAGCACCTCCATCACACATGCACACCATCCAGGTGAGTGAGGGCTCCACTGACTTTTGCCTCAATCGAGTAATAATCTCACCAACTTTCTGCTGTGTATAATTTTCCACCGTGGTCAAAACCACAACACCCCCTTTCGGGATTATGTGGGTACTGGCCAGCCCTGCGCCTTGTCACTGGGTTAGCAAAAACATTTTTCTTATCCTGTTTCAGAGTAGATTCTGCTTTTAATTCTGGACCGCTATACTCTGAATCCGTTGAATCCTAAATATCGCCAGCCAACTGATCTGGGTCCCAATTGGCTCCCGCAGTGCCAATCACAGCAGCAACTTTCTGTTTGTTTACAATGCCACAACACTTCCTATATTTATACCGGCCAACTCCGACAGCTGCTCTCTCAGCAACCACTTGATATTTAGAGGCTTTGTCATGCCAAATTTGTAGTTGTTATTGTTGCTCCAGTGAAATGTGTTTCTCTGCAGCTAATTCTTTCTCTAAACGCAAAGCATCTGCTTCCAGTTCCAAATGTCCCTGATGCATTTTCTGATAAGCATGCAAGAGGATCTATGCGGCAAACTCCTTTACATTCTCAACTGAAACCTGATTTAAACAAGACACGACCTCTTCAGGGCCAGCACTGTTCAGGGTTTCATCCCACGCCTCACTTAACCCAGCGCCACATGCCGGTAGAAATGTGAAAATGGTACCGGAAACACTGGCATTGCCGACCAGGCGTTAAGTAGATTCAGGTGTGTACAAACATGCCACAGGTGCCCACAATCAGGACAGGTGGTCCCAATGAGCAGTGCTACAGCACAAAAGGACCACTTCCACACCCAACAGCCCTTACAACACCACCATGCTAGCAGTAGCAGTAGCAGTCCTGGAGCTGGAGGCCATGCCTGCAGGCCTACTACTTGAAGAGGCAGGGAGGAAGAGGATGCAGCTGAGGCACCTGACGAGAAGGAGGGCCATCATGGCCCAGCAAAACCCCAATGTCCAGCATGTTGCAGCCTGCTTAAGGGCCACACTTTTCAACCTGAGCCAGAGCCAGATCCACACCCTGTACTGGCTAGACAGGGACACCATCACTTCAATAGTGGACCTGATCCATGACAACCAGTTAAGCCTCATAAATATCTTCACAGCCACCACCCCCCCTTGCTCAAGGTAGTGTCTGAGCTACACTTCCTAGCCACATGGACATACCAGCACACTGCGGGTGAGCTTCATAGGATATCCCAATCCCATTTTTCACGTGTCCTGTTCCAGGTAATTGATGCACTCCTGCATCACGCTAGAGACCACATCAGCCTACCCAGGACTGCTGACTAGGTGAATGCCACAAAAATAGCCTTCCATGCCCTTGCAGGCATGCCAAACATCATTGGTGCTTTCAACTGCGCACATATGCAGCTGGTGGCCAGGCATGCCGTGGAGGCAGTGTACCGCAACAGAAAACGTTATCATTCACTGAACGTGCAGATGGTGTGTAATGCCCCCCACCTCATCACCCATTTCTGCGCAAGATTTCCCAGTTCAATCCACAACTCCATGGTGCTGCACAACTCCACACTGCCTCCGTACATGGCACATCACGGTTGATAGCGTACCTGGCTGCTGGGTGAGTTTAACTACAAGGGCATGTGCACTGTTGAATAGGTGGGGTGGCAGAAAACACCAAAGCTTACCTGGCTGCTGGGTGAGTCTAACTACAAGGGCATGCACACTGTTGAATTGGGGGGGGGGCAGAAAACACCATAGCTTATTACCTGGCTGCTGGGGGAGTCTAACTACAAGAGCATGTGCACTGTTGTATAATGGGCACGTATAACATGCATCACCAGTGGCTGTGCACAGTGCATTCATCAATCCATTATTTATCCTACTTCTGTAGTCTAATACAATTAAAAAAAAAAACATGAAAGTGCACAGAAGCCGGATCGGGTGCTTAAAGGGGAAGGCAGGCCATTAATAAGAGCAAGGATCATTAATTGCAACAACAATACAAGTAAAGATACCAAAGTTAATGTGAGTCAAACCTACTTTGTGTTTTGAGTGCATTGAAGGTGCAAGTATACCGGTGTTACTCAAGGTCCAACACAGTAATAGCATGCCGGACTGCAAGGCCTTGACAGGCGTGTCTCAATTTTAGAAAATTATCCATTGCATACATGACAACATCAATTCTGTACAGCAATAAACAAAATAACTACATGTACCAGAATGCACCACACCAAAGTGACAAAAAGAAGCACACACACAGTCAATCAAACCCACACCTGATGCACAGACAGAGAATACTTATGCTCCCACCCACATAACACCATTTCCCTGCACACCAATTGTCCAGGTCCCCTTCCTGTTAGAACTGCACAATCACACATGCATCTCCTCTCTTTCTACACCCCTTCCCGTTCCCTTCATTCTGCTGATCTCTTCGTTCTCACTGTTCCCCCTTCCCCATGTGCCTCCTCCCGTTTCTGCTCCTTTCAGCTCCTAGCTCCCCTGCACTGGAACTCCCTATCTCTCTCTATCCGCTCCATACCTACCTTTTCTTCCTTCCATACTTCCCTGAAATCTCTCCTTCTCCATCCCCCACCCTGATACCTTCTCCCATTACTATCTCCTTCCCTCACATCTCCCCTATGCACCTCACCCTAACCCTACCCCTTTCCCTTACCCTCCTTGCTTCTTCACCCTAATGCCCTTTCTTTTCCCTCCTCCTTTCCCATCCTCACCCCCTCCTTCCCTCTTACCCTCACAGATTAATTGCTCTACATACTGTTTTATTGGTTTGATTCATGTTTTGTAAGTTTCTTCTACTGTTAAAAAATGTTTTATGTACCTTGTTGTAATAATGTACAGCGCTTTGGATTAAAGAGTTATATAAACACAATGAATACAAATACAAATACAAATCTCATTTGAAATCTAAATGTTTTCTCGTACATATGTCAGATTTTGTTTCAGGGACATATTGGTATTACTACATTGTAACACAAAAATGACACATACACCACTTCCATTTCTGTCAGTTGAACTAAAAGGAACAAAAAAGTTCCCTATTAGGGAACTCACGTCCCCTGCACACTTTCCAATGTCTGTACTAAAAGGGTCAGAGGTCATGTTGTCTGTGAATGGGCCATGTGACTGCCACTGCACACCACACACCCAACACGCATTCTCACAATGTGCATTTCTGGTACCCCAAATAGGACATATGCTAGCTAAACTTAATTTTGCATGTGCATGTTTGCCTTCTCAAATGAACACTATACAGCATGTGCCAACATGATATGGGCAGAAGTATGACATTGTGCACTTTCTGTTGCTCCTGTGCAGGTGATGCTGGTTATCCCCTGATTCCATGGTTGATGACCCCCGTGAGGCAACCACACAACATCCACGAGCATGCATACAACTATGCCCATGTACGTACTCGTTGCACCATTGAACAGACATGTGGCCTTTTAAAGGTGGGGTTCCAGTGCCTGAGCAGATCGGGAGGACCACTAATATACAGCCCTGAAAAGGTGGAAAAGATAGTGCATGTCTGTGCCATGTTGCACAACATGTGTATCAGGTGCAACATCCCACTGCCCCCCCCCCGACATGGACATGCACCCTCCAGAGGCTGAGGACGACTGTGATGATGAGGACGCAAATTACAAGACCAAACAACATAGATACAAGCACGAAAACAAAGACCAAAAATAATACATTCAGTATAAAAAAAATACAGAATTTATTCAGGAAATTACAACAGACTCGGGGTGTAAAGGTCCGTAGCTTTGTTGGTGGGTAAGGTAGCGTTGTGATGGCATGGATGGACGTGTTGCACGTGATGAACGCATAGACCACTACTTCTAATCACCTGTCACACACGCGGCACAAGCCGGCTTGCGAACTGGGTACTGGGCACTGCACATAAATAAAATCACTCACACTGAAAAATGAATGTCCAGCACAACTATAATTTGTGCTAAGAAAATATATGCAAATGTGAAATGTCTTAACTCCTAATTCAATACACCCCAACTATCCCTCCACGCTGCCCCTCCCAAACTGTCTCTAGCCAACTCTTGTCATGTTTTGCAATGTACATTAGCACGAGTCACAGACAGGGCATGTATGCGTGCATGACCTATTTGCATCCCCTTTTTGGCTCTTGTGTGTGGCTGTGTGCTGAGCGGGACAGCCACATGGATCGCCGCTTTGGGCTGTTCTGCACAGAACTACCAGGTGTTGTGCTTGTTGATGGAGCAGGGGGTAGAGCTATGGGCCGTCGGTCCAGGAAAGCCTGGAACAACATGGGCATTTTTTCAGCGATGGAGGAAATCACGCTGTTCCCCTCCCTTACCCTCCATGACATCTGGACAATCGCATGTGTGCAATAACCAAGTGCACGTCCATATGTCTTCCACTTGCCTGCACACTCTCGCGCATGAGCTGAGCCTCCTGAAGGTGCTGCTGCACCAGGGATGTGAGTGCATCCTGCCGTTGCTCCATCCTGGTGAGGCGGTCATCAATATCCCTCACACTGGGGAAGGGCAGATGTTGTGGGCAGGGGCAGGGGCTCTTCAGTGCTCTGGTCTGTTGTGTCTCCAATTTCCAGACCACCCGCATCCACTGTGTCATCTCCAAAGCACGCATGTTCACGGCCTTGTGGCAGTGGTGGTGGTGGCAGCACTTCTGCTTCTGGGCCTGCCGGGGTGAGTGCAGCTTGTGGGGCCTGCAGTGGCCATGCAGGAGGAACCACAGGGGCCTGCGCTGGCAGTGCTGGAGGGACCAGGCGGGCCTACAGTTGCAGTGCTTGAGGGACCAGTGGGGCCTGCAGTGGCAGTACTGGAGGGACCACAGGGGTCTGCAGTGGCACTGCTGGAGGAAACACGGGGGCCTGCAATGGCACTGCTGGAGGGACCACGGGGGCCTGCGTTGGCACTGCTGGAGGGACCATGGGGGCCTGCGGTGGCACTGCTGGTGGGACCACGGGGGCCTGCAGTGGCAGTGCTGAAGGGACCACAGGGCCTGAGGTTGCTGGACAGATGCAGCCGGGGTTGCAGTTGCACATCTGACTGTTAAGGCTGTGGAGTCCCGGTGTTGAGGGTTTGCTGGTCCTTCAGCGTTGACACCTGGTGCCCCTTGATGTGCTGGGATGGGCATCCTCATTGCTAGATGCTGTGCTAGAGGGAGCCAGAAAGGCACTGTTCTACTGCTTTGATGAGAGTGTTGCTTTTATTATTCACTTCTGCTATGGCTTTCTGGTATATTATGTTATCTTAAAGCATTTATACAGTGCAGCGGTCGTCCAAAGGCATCATGACGCTAGAGAGAAAAGCATCACACGAACAAACAGAGGAATTAGCCACTTAAAACAAAAACGTTGTCACATGCTGATGAAACATGAGAAGATTATCAATTGCTCAAATAAAAAGCAGTAGATTTTTCCAGAGAGCGGCGGCAACCACTGAGAAAGCATGGCCGCCAGTTCTGGAACAATGAAACTGTGGGACGTGAATAGAAAAGGCCCTAGTGGAGCGATGCATCCTAGGCGGGACATAAGGCAGAATGTATCCTGTAAGTATTCTACACCTCTGCCATAGAAGGCATGATGAACGATGCATAATGCTTTGAATTTAACTCTGTCAGAGACAGGGAGCCAGTACAAACCTCACAGAAAGGGAGACATATGTTCACGGTACGATGAACCGGGGAACACTCTAGCAGTGGAAGGCTGTGCAAGATAGAGAGCATTGCAGTAATCCAGGTGCCCAAACATAGCAGAAGCCACAACTGGACATGGAGGTGACAGTGCAGAAAGGGGAAACGTTTCCACAAAGCGTTAAGTTTAAAATGGCCTGTATGGCAAACTGAGCTGGCCTAGGCCTCCCTTGAGAGTGAAACAATGTTCTTAACACCAAGATCTTTAACTGTGGTCACCCGTAGGGGGAAGGACGCCAGAGGAGAAGGCCAAAAGGCAGGGGTCCAAAGGGAGGGTGCAGTCGGAGGACCAACTACTGAAAACCTCTTTCTTATCCCATTGATTTTGAGCCAGTAATGGCACATCCAGTTGCCAACTCACTCAAGACAGGAGTGCAATCTAACTGTGGCTTTGATTGGCCAAGATCGAGATGAATCACTATTTGGGTATCGCCAGCATAGGTGAAACACCGGAAGCCATAGGATTGGATCAATTTAGCCTAATGGTGCACATAAACGTTAAATAGATTGGGAAAGAGTGCAGAAACCTGGGAAGCATCACATGTGAGTGGAAGAGAAGCAGACTGAAAAGGGGGAAGAGTGAGAGACTGAGAATGATCATTTAAGAAAGAGCAAATCCATGTCAGTACTCGGCCAAAGATAACAGCTTGAGCCAGCCGGCATAGCAAGATGGTATAATCAATGGTATTGAATGCTGCTGACAGATCTAAAAGAATCAGAGCGCCTATGCCACCATCATCAGACAATCTAGTGAGATTGTCAATGACCAACACAAACAGTATCATAGTCGAAAAGAAGGAGGTAGTTTGAGCTACAGACGAATGGGTAGAATGAAGATTAAAATCACCAACAATAATTATGTTGGAAACACGCCACTTAAGATAGGCAGCTAGCTCAAGACACCCAGGGATAAAAGGAAGAATCAAGCCGAGGAGCACAATAGACAATTGAAATATGATATGTCATAGAAGCAGAGCATGGCATCCATCGGTATGTTATAAGAAAGTGGCATCAGGGACAATTATACTGAGAACAGAATATCAAGTGGCTGATGGTTTATGTTAGAAGGTTCATTGTTTCACTGAGGCATGTATGTTGATGATGTTTTCAGGGTGTTGTTGAGAGCTTCTATGATGTTGCAGTCCTTGCAATGGGGTCCTGCTAGGCAGGATGCAAGGTTGCTGAGGTCATCAATGAGCGGTTCAATAGGTAAGTCTTGCAAGAAGCAGAATGTCTGCTTGATGGGCTTAGGTTGTCTGGTTGCTTGGAGGACGCAGTCGATAATGAAGGGAGTGGCAAAGTCACCAGGCTGGTCAACAGGCATAGGTGTGCTGTAATAGGGGGAAGGCAAGGTAGTGAGGATGAGGTTTAGGATGTTGCCTTGCTTATGGATTGGGTCTGTAGAGTGCTGAGTGAGGTTCGGTATGTCTTACAAGCCGAGCAGTGCTTCCTTCATACTCTCGGTTGCCAGGCTACCTTGGCAGTTGAAGACCATGAGGAAGACATTGTTAGTATGGGTGGTGACCAGGTCGGGGAAGGCATCAGTATATAAGGTTTTGGGTTTTTGGGCCTGTAGATGAGGTTGAAGGTGATGGTTTCAGGAGCTGGGAGGGGAATGTGCAGTAAAGGGCTTCACAGGAGCTGATAGTGGCTACTTTAGCATGGTGCAGGTCCAAGAAGATTTGTGGATGATGGCTAGTTCTCCACCAGCCTTGTTTTTCCTGGCCCTGAGTTGACTGTGCTGTAGCCATAGGGGGTGATGAGATCTAGAATGGGGATCAAGGAGGGGGTCATGGATGAAGAGTGAGTCCAGATAATCATGTCTGTAATGTCCGCTGCATGTGCGAATGCCAATTAGGTATTGGTGAGCATCAGCTTCAGCTTCTGTGTGTTTGCATGGGGTGTTATGTGTGTTTAACTAGAGGGGAATGTGGACAAGGTTGCCTTGATGTATAGTAAATGATGGTGAGAGAGGTGTGTTTTGTTTGTGTGCTCTGATGAAAGTACGAATGGGCTGTGAAAAAAGACAGGTATATGCATGGTATGTGGCTTAACTGAAGTATCTAGAGTCCTCCAAGCCTAAATAGGGCCAAAGAGAAGTCACCCTTGTCTTTGCCAGCTTTGAAATGCCCGGGTAAGAGACACTCAAAGGGGAGGATTTAAGACTGAGAAAGGATAGGGCTGGGAAAGCACAGCTGGCTGTAGGCTGTAGGAGAAAAACAAAGAAAAACGTTGCTAAAAGACATGAAGGGAGAGAGAGGAAGAACATAAGGGGCAGAGGGGGTTGGGGAGAAAAACTGAGAACAGGTAGAAAGGGGGAGAAGCACAGAGGAATGTAGCCTGTGATTTCTGGCCAGGGATCACGCCCTCCTTGCCCCAGGCCAGGGACAGTCCCCATGGGAACCACCACCGACCCATAAGGCCAGCTGGATAAGGAGATGCACTGGACCTGTAAAACAAAATATCTGTAAAACAGGAGAGTTTGTACCTTATGCCTTTCTTAGATACAGACAGCAACGTGGATTTTATAAGGATCCCAACGGGGACTCACTTAATCATTTAAATTAAACACCTCTACATTTCTAACACGTAATTCCCCTTCTTAAGTTCCCTGGCATGAGTTCCTTTTAAATACGGATCTGCTCGGTCAGCCCACCATTCCTTAGAAGGTTCACAGGGAGTCCCATAGGGTTGGACTGACAGAACAGACCCAAATTACGAACATCTGGTACCACCCACTGATGCATGAAGTTGGAGGATGGCCTCTGTGGGTGATCCCACCCTCTAGCTGGAGGATGGCCTACACTCCCCTCTAATCCCTAAACTTAATCCTGCACCTACATAACAACTCCTACATAATACTTCCCTCTCCCAACATTCCCCTTACATAACAGTTGGCCTACATAACATCTGCTATAAACTTAACTATATAGATAAATATTCACACCCGGAGACAATGCAATACAACATATAATACGTGTCTCATAGGGGTGTCTGCTGCAGTCAACCACCCATTCCGCAGCACTTTATCGGACTGTCCTGTTGGCAAGCGTTGGCCCAGATGGAATGGAGCTTAGTCTCACAGAATACCTCTTTTTGGTGGCCCGTTCACCACATTGGGCTGCCTGATCTCACCATACATGATCCTGTGCACCTAGATGATCTTTGTGTGCCCCCCTGCCCAGGTGGGGGCCTGCCCTTCCTCTCCGCCAGGATCTGCGGTCTGTTGGTTCTTTGGGGTGACAACATAGCCTGGGAGCCACCTCCCAGGCTAACGTCATATTGTGGTACTATGGGTGTCTTTTGGGCGGTCCCCTTGTCCTTGGGGGTCCGCACAATGTCACAGCAGCACCTGTGGCCAAATATTCCATCTTCTGGGTGGCCCCTCACCCTGTGGGGCTGCCCATGTCACCACTGCACCCTGCTGGACCATCTTTAGTTTAGCGGGAGATGGGTGGTGCTTGTCTTAACCTGTGCTGCTTTGCAGTAATAGCCCAGGGCTTTTCTTTGCCTAGGCTGCCACGACGAGGCAGCCCGGGACTTCATGATCCTCACATTCTTCACCCAGGCCTCCATACGGGGCAGCAGAGACTTTCACGGGGCAGAGTGAACTTTGCCACTCTTCACCTCCAGGGCCGACTGGCAGGTGCAGCTTGGGATGACCTTCTTGTTGGGCCTACTTCGCCAGCCACAAGGCAGGCAGACATGGGGCACGTTCAGGTTGCCCAGTTCAGGCTGCTCACGCTATGTGGTCGAGACTGGGCAGCTGTTTGGTTCTTCAGCCCGGACAGCACCGCACACGCTGACTGGGCCCTTTACTTTGGATGGGTTTATCGGGTCTGGCCCTCGGCCGGGCCAACAGCCGACATGCCCCTGTAGGGGCCACGCTGTTCCAGACATGCAGACTAGGTCTGCTGTAATAATTCTGGATCTCCTAGCACACATGGGCCGGTGAATTAAAAGTCTTTATGCTCTAGGGGTGCACTCAAGGCCACCACAACCCAAGAGAGCTGTCTCTTGTCCTTTCTTCCCTCTTTATGCCTCTCTCCTCCTCTGGTTCATTCATTCTCCTTTTTTAACCAGTCTCTTACAGTTTCGATTTTCAAAACCCTAGGATTCTTTTTTCTAATGCCCATCCCATTCTTGGGCTGGGGAGTTCTGTACTTTTGTTTTTCTTTTGCTTTCCAACATTCCATGCAGCCCCATGGTCAGGTGGATGAGTCAGTCCAAACCACTTTAACTCACACAGACACACACACTGCATGTAATACAGTATTGCATTTAATGCCTGATGTCTGTGCCTTTATACCTAGGTTCACCTTAGAGTACAGGTATATGGACCTATGTGGCAGCCATTTGGGTCACAGGCTACAGAAAACAGAAACATGACCAAATAATGAAGAAGGGGCGAAGGGAGGCACATCATAGAGGGCTGGTGGTCAATGGGGAAGAAAAACAGATATATAAATGCCTAAACAACAGGAAGGGAGAGGGTGCATCAGCACAGAGGACTAGAGGCAGGAGGGCTAAACAGACAAAAAGTGTCCGGTTGTGGCCCAGTAGCAAGGATTTCTCTTGACCTGATGCTACTGAGCAAATGGGGCAGAAGAGGCACAGGTAAAGGGGCAGAGTCACCTAGAGGACCGGAGGAGGGCTGGGAGAAAAATAGAGAAACAAATGGCTTTTCTTGATCCCTGAAATAGCCTGAAAATGTAGCAGACAAAAATTGGATCGAGTGGAAAAGATACTTAAGATTGTGCGCTATTTACCAGCCTATACGTTAATTAATGAATGATAAACTTGAAAAGACTGCCGGCAGCAGGAGTCTTTCAAAAGGTGAACCTTCCACGTAACGGTGGGGTAGGGAGGAGGGAGGGAAGTGGAAAAAAAAAAAAAGCTTACCCGAGTCCCCAGCGGGGGGCAGAGGCGGCCTCTCAGCCGTGGGGAGGCTCAGAGCAGGGATGGCCCCGCTTCGAGCCTCCTCATTGGCTGAGGGGCTGCCACGACACCCCCCCCCCCGCCGAGGACAAGGCAGCTGGAGTCCCGGCTGAGAATCAAAGGATTCTCGGCCGGGTGAAGGTCCCGGCGAATGCCAATCAGAATGCGTGTTGCATTCTGCTTGACTCTCGCCGGGTACTAATAGGACATGTAAAATGTTAAATAGCATACCACACCGGTTTGTAGGAGGTTTGGGATGAGCAAGCGCTCATGAGAGCAATTGGAGAAAAAGATATAACAAATTCAGTTCGCATTCACTAACATGAATGACACCCTTAGCTAAAGTAGTGTTTGTTAAATGTGTGCAAGTTTCAAAAGGAATATATTTATGTTCATAATGAGCATATATACCATTAAGTGAGGCATGCGTCCAGCACCAACGACCATCCATCTGGAGTCCATAATAGTCTAGCCCATGTGTGCCAAAAAATATATATAATATAAAGTTATGAGTGCACAGTAAGAAACGCACGTTCCCTCGTGACTCCCACTTGTGATATATAGCCGTTGTTCAATAATGAATGTAAAATCTTACCGTCTGAGTGTACTGGTTAATATTAGAGCCTGTAAATATTGTTGTAAAACACTGTAAGGTTCATATTGCTAATCGTCAAAAATCGTGTAAATATTGCATTTAAGTATCAGGCATTAAAAATGCCTACCTTGAATAGTATATTTTCAAAATGACCTTTAAATTGAGAAATCCCTTAGTTGATTTGAAAAGATCAATGTGTTGAATCCCTGCATCATTGAAAGCAATATGTGCGTAATGTTAGTTAGTAGAATATTCTGGGGGAACGCCAATTATTGGGGGACATCTGTTAAAGTAAATTTTTGGGGGGAATATTTGTTGTAAACCTACACAGGGGAGCTGGTGGAACTACAATACGTTGGAAATAGGCACCTGTCACACAGGTTGGTACCACATATGTAACTAACGAGAGAGGGGAGAGACATACTGCAAAGCGAGACAGCAAGATACACACACTGTTAGAAATTGGCATTTTCAGGAGTGTGCGGCATGCACTCTACAGTAACCTACCACACTAAACAGTAATGGTAAAGTGTAAAGGGAGAGAGGAAACTGGGTGAAACAGTTCAGTACAGCTTAATTTGCAAAAAAATAAGTTCCAGGGCTCAAATAATTTCTAGCATGCCCGTGATACATTGGAGCAGGCTGCCATGTGCCATTGTTGCCACTGCCCACAGCTGTGCCACACAGTATCATTATATTTGGGGTTAAAGCTGCAGGTCACACTGGCACATTGTTGATGCATGGACTATGGCAGATATGCGATTTACAGATACAAATCAGCAGAAAATATCACATGCTAGTTATGTCATGAAAGGAGACACATGATTAAATGGTCCTTTAAACACATTGACATGGTTAACATCTTGCAATGATTCTTTAGGTGGTAAGAGGAATGCATTGACTGTCTAGTGTGATGAATCCAATGGACTCATCACTAATCCCCTGCAGTGACCTTCTCCCACGTGACCAAGGGTCAGCATCCGCTACCTGATCCTGACCCAGGGAGTGGCTAAATGAGGGAGTTTAAAATGGGAGGAGACTAATACCAGGGCGGGGGTGGCTCCATTGGATGAGGCGCTATATTTCCCCCTTTTCCCTTTGGAAGATCCTGTAATATCTACGCCCATAATGGCTTGTTGTCACTTAACAATTCCACCCTATAGTAAAAATCAGAAAACCTTTCCTCTGACTCATGCTAGTCAAGCCCCCATTTATGACTCAACATAACACCTTCTGGTTTTAATGTATCTCTATGTGAGACTTTTGAACAACATCATCTTGGAATCCAATAACATCTATGGACTTCATCTTCCATAAATCATCAGGTATTGAGACGAAGTAGAGGAGAAAATGAGTCTATGCAGATGAAGAGAAGCCTGAAGCCTAACGCACAGCCTTGTTGTTTTACTGGGGCTAAAGTGCATGGGATATTTAAAAATGGCAGATGCAGTGTGAAAGAGATCAGTGCAGGAGAAAGCAGTAAGCAAGAGGACGTCTAAATCCTTGCAGTGGCTTGTGAATGCGAGGCACACATGTGGCGAGAAAGGAGAAGAGGCGAAGCAGGCACACCTGAAGGACTGTGCGCGCACTGGGAGCCGCAGCAGAGCTCCTGGAGGTACGGTTGTGCCGAGAAGCAGCATTCTCTGGTCCAGGTCACAGAGGAAAGCTGGTGAGTGATTGCGAGGCTGCAGGAAATGCTGGGACAACATCCGCACCTTGAAGGAATCAGTTGAAGGCTCTGAACCTTCCATTTATGTCCCGTCTTGTCACAAGTCTTCATCGTGTTTGTGTTGGTGCCCTGATTCCTGCGGGTTTCCAGCACAGTATAAATACATTAAAATGTAAGAAGCAGTCCCAGTGAGGAAGCTTCATCGCAAAGACATGCCCACCTCTCATTCCTGACTTGTCGCACTAGCCACAGAAAATAGCAAACATGCTTTCCCCCCAATGGTTAATTCATATACAAATGAAGGCAACATTTCAAATGAAGTCTTATATCAAACACTGCAGCAAGATCTTCTTGTGTAAGTTGGAACTCAGGACAGGTACTTCTCCTCAGCAATGGCATTTTCCTTGGCGTTTTCCTGAAGTTGGTACTGTTGGCTTTCCTGCTGTTTTCAACCCACCCTGCTGTGGCATTGCTGCTGGTTATTACATTAGTTGTCAAGATCCACATCATTGGTAGTCATGAAAATGAATAACTAGCATTGCCGCTCCAGTGCAGGTCATCATGTTCATGAGCTACAATGAGCCAGCTCAGGATGTAAAGTCATGTGATCAGGGAAAACTGTTGTTGCTTATTTTGTGACTACTACTGATTGACAGTTAAAGTAATAAAGTTGTGAAAACAACACATCATTATTAAAACTGAGTCCGGGACAATGAGTGCCGGGCCACAAAAGTAAGTACTAGTGCTGATCCCAGGCAAACACACCCACAAATTAAGCATTGCGTACTCTGTTGACTACCCAATGCCTTGTTCTTCCATGCCACATTAGCAGGTTTAGCAGGAGCCTTTTTGGGGGCTTTTGTCCATCAGGATCTGTTTGCAATTGATGGGTGGGAGTGGTCCTCTAAGCTCTGTCCGTTCAAAGCAGAGTTTGCATGTCAGAACTGGGGACTTAGGTCAAAATAAAATTCTCTGCTCCCATGGCCAGGAAGTAGTTGAATATTGAAAAGAACGGTGCTACAGAAAATGGGAAAACTGCTTAGGATTTTGAACACATGCTGCCCTTTGTCCACAAGATGCAAATACATTTCTATGCAATTGTGGTACCCCCTCCAACCAAACATGAGCAAAGCCGAAAGTGAGATGCAAATAGCTACAGGGTCGGGGGATAAAGGCAAGGAATGATAACGCTTACATTTCTTTGGTTGGGAGTGAGTAAATACAGTGGCTACCTGTTTTGACAGTATCTGTTCTGTTATGTATCCTGTCTAATGCAAGACAGGGTAGGCATTGCATTTCCTTGCACTGTGGGCTTCTTGAATGATGAAGGAGAGGCATGTCCCCAGTAACAGCAACCAGCTGACATAGACCTGCAAACTTCAGCCAATCTCACTTATATAGAGAGAGCTTTGGAATTCCAAAATGGTTCTGCTGGCACAGAGAAAGGGATAGAAGTGGTGCCAGCCCTGTACCTTCTGGGATGATGTATGGCCTGTACAATAAGCACATTTACTAGCACTAATAGTCGGTATCTATAACCTGCACCTATCTAGATTTATTTATTTATATATTGCAGCCCGCAGTTATCAGGGAGCACATAAAAGACGAGACAAATATTCAACACGAGAAGCCAGAAAGCAGGTAAAGGACACAGAGGGGCGACAGGACTAGCTCAACAATCAAGTCTTGACCCGCTTACAGAAGTTAGAGAGACTCTACTTAATATGCCTATCGTTCGGGAGTTCATTCCAAGCCTGAGTTGCTAGCACCGGAAAGGAATGTCCCTTGCCACAGACTCTGGGTACCTTGGGGCAGACAAGCCGAAAGGTGTTACTAGATCTTGTTGATCTCCTTTGAGGTTGCAGGCCGAGACTGTTTTTCAAATACACTGGGGCAGAACCATGTAGACATTTGTGTGTGCGAGTAAGGATCTTAAATGTGATTCTGGATGCCACTGGCAGCCAGTGAAGTTCCCTCTGGGTGGGAGGAATGTGGTCCATTCTGGGAATGTTTTTGATAATTCGTACAGCATCATTTTGTAAAGTCTGTAGCTCATCTATACTGTGCTTACTCGCTCCTCCAAAGAGGGCATTACAATAGTCTAAGCGTGGCATGATGATGGCTCTTATCAGGATTTCACAATGTTTACTATTAACGTAGGGTTTAACCAACTTAAGTAACCTGAGATGGTATTGGGATTTCTTTACCACATTTTCCACATTTGCATCTACTCCTAGGGGGTGGTCCAAAATTATTACTACAAGGGTTTTGACTTTGTCTATGGTTTTAATGAGATGACCATCTATAAGAAATTCTGCATACTCTGGATCCAATTTTGCTCTTGCCTGGGAAGAACCAAAGATCCTGAACTTGGTCTTCGCATTTCGAAGTTTTGTACTATAACACCCATGGCCCCATAACATTGATCATGTTGGTACAGATGGAATTAAAAATGTTTTAAAAAGTATAAGATGAGCCCAAGTTTGCAAATCGATAACTATTGCAGTGGCAAGAAAGCTGCTCACTAATGCAAGGGTATGTTTTTGACGATGTCAGATATGCTCTTCCAGTCGTTAAATGTTGCGGTGTGTGAACATAAATTTGCCATTGGGAACAACTATATTAACCTTGTCCTTTTATGAACAGAAAATGTATGTCCGAGAGCTCAGATGGCCATAAACACAGCATCTGTAGCTTTCAACTGTTAGTCTTACATTGTTCTTAGTAATAAAGCCATGTTCATAAAAAACGTTCTAGTTTATAATTGTTCATTTTTAATGTTGTGTCGGGGGGAAATTCTGCCGGGGTCGGCCGGGCCGTCCGCAGACCTCCAGGCAGGGAGGCCCCAACTCCTCCCGTGTATCCCAGATGAGATAGAGTATAAGACACACACAAGGAGCAAGGTGACTCTGCTGTTTATTAGACAAAACGGCAGGGATGGGTCAAGGAGCGTACGCGTCCGTCCTGACACACACACAAGCATGGGGCTCGCAGGCCCTTTTTACTGTATTATGACGCGCTATTTGCGTCACTTCAGAAAGTTAACAAAAAACCTATCGCCACTCTTAATTGGTTGCTCGAGTGGTAGGGTTAGTATAGCACACATATAGAGGACGATGTTAGTGGACAAAGGGTAGTCAGGTGATATATCTGGGTTGTCCCTACAATTAGATACATGAAAATTGTTACATGAAGACTCCTGAGGATTGGTTAATATTACTGGCGTCAGTGATAAGAGCCCCATGTTCTGATTGGTGCGCCCGTGAGCTTCCCAGCCTGGGACCACCGCTGTTCCCAGCTCTCGGTGTACTTGCAATTTGCAACAATGTTTCACTATGGGTACGTGCAGACAATGTGAGGACTTATTCATAGTTGGAAGGCTGACCGCTCCCACTGTCGCAGATGTCCATTGAGCCTTTCAAGTGTATCTGCCTGTGTCTCGTAGCGAGGGATCCAGACGCCTTTTCTCTCCTGGGTTTGGCATCTCGTCAGGTTCGGCTTGGTCACGTGGGGAGGGACCGTGTTTGAGGCAGAATTCTGCACAATTAATATTGCTTTTCCACTGTGTGTCTGGTTTAATTTGCAGGTGCGACTTTAACGTTGGTGCGCGGAGTGCGAGGTTGCAACATCGTGCCTTTGATGCTTTGTTCTTGGAATGTGGGTTTGCAACATTGCGACCTTGGCTGGTTGTTTCACCGGGCCCATTCTGCAGGATCAGCAACCAGACTCTTGCTCTGTTAATGTCCACGGGAGCTCTTGTTTAAGGCCTACTTGGGCCTGGTGCATAAGTGGTCCGTTTGGTGCATAGGTGCTTTAGGTTATAGTAGCATATAGTTCCATGACCAGTATCGTGTCTTCATTATATTCTTATGGTGGTAACTGGTTTCAAGAGAAGCGTGAGCAAGCTTTGTAGATGAGTTCATGACGCGTCTTGCGTTTCTGCATTCTGAAAGCCTATGTAAAAATAATAAAGATGCACGTCCGTGAATATGCCTGTCGCCTACGTCATAGCACTGAGTATATTCTTCGTGTAGATCGGTGTGGGAATGTCCAGTGTGTATATTTGTACAGATGTGCTTCCCGTTGTCTAGGTCGTCATGGCATCTCTAACGACGTGTAGATTTTAGTCTAGTTGGTCCGTGCCGCAGGTGTCGGCATGGCCAGTGCGGGCTGTTGGGCAGGCAGATGGACACATCCGTATGTTCCTGTACCAGGGTATTTGGTCGTCTGGTAAATGGACAAACTCTTCTCGTGGCGGGTGTCTGGGTCGTGACCCTTTAGGCCAAGCGCGAGAGGTGAAGGACGGGAGCCTGGTCTTCCATTCTCCCACTTCAGTTGCATGGAATATGCATGGACACATCTTACCTGCCACAACCCATCTTAACTCCATCTATGACCACAGGACATGTAAGGGCCACTGCCACCAGAAATATGCATTAGGAAATTCATTGATAATCGCAGAAACTGCAATGTCTTTTTGGGAAGAGGTGCATCCATGATGGCAATTTTAAAGTCTATGTTGGTACAGATGGAATTAAAAATGTTTTAAAAAGTATAAGATGAGCCCAAGTTTGCAAATCGATAACTATTGCAGTGGCAAGAAAGCTGCTCACTAATGCAAGGGTATGTTTTTGACGATGTCAGATATGCTCTTCCAGTCGTTAAATGTTGCGGTGTGTGAACATAAATTTGCCATTGGGTACAACTATATTAACCTTGTCCTTTTATGAACAGAAAATGTATGTCCGAGAGCTCAGATGGCCATAAACACAGCATCTGTAGCTTTCAACTGTTAGTCTTACATTGTTCTTAGTAATAAAGCCATGTTCATAAAAAACGTTCTAGTTTATAATTGTTCATTTTTAATGTTGTGTCGGGGGGAAATTCTGCCGGGGTCGGCCGGGCCGTCCGCAGACCTCCAGGCAGGGAGGCCCCAACTCCTCCCGTGTATCCCAGATGAGATAGAGTATAAGACACACACAAGGAGCAAGGTGACTCTGCTGTTTATTAGACAAAACGGCAGGGATGGGTCAAGGAGCGTACGCGTCCGTCCTGACACACACACAAGCATGGGGCTCGCAGGCCCTTTTTACTGTATTATGACGCGCTATTTGCGTCACTTCAGAAAGTTAACAAAAAACCTATCGCCACTCTTAATTGGTTGCTCGAGTGGTAGGGTTAGTATAGCACACATATAGAGGACGATGTTAGTGGACAAAGGGTAGTCAGGTGATATATCTGGGTTGTCCCTACAATTAGATACATGAAAATTGTTACATGAAGACTCCTGAGGATTGGTTAATATTACTGGCGTCAGTGATAAGAGCCCCATGTTCTGATTGGTGCGCCCGTGAGCTTCCCAGCCTGGGACCACCGCTGTTCCCAGCTCTCGGTGTACTTGCAATTTGCAACAATGTTTCACTATGGGTACGTGCAGACAATGTGAGGACTTATTCATAGTTGGAAGGCTGACCGCTCCCACTGTCGCAGATGTCCATTGAGCCTTTCAAGTGTATCTGCCTGTGTCTCGTAGCGAGGGATCCAGACGCCTTTTCTCTCCTGGGTTTGGCATCTCGTCAGGTTCGGCTTGGTCACGTGGGGAGGGACCGTGTTTGAGGCAGAATTCTGCACAATTAATATTGCTTTTCCACTGTGTGTCTGGTTTAATTTGCAGGTGCGACTTTAACGTTGGTGCGCGGAGTGCGAGGTTGCAACATCGTGCCTTTGATGCTTTGTTCTTGGAATGTGGGTTTGCAACATTGCGACCTTGGCTGGTTGTTTCACCGGGCCCATTCTGCAGGATCAGCAACCAGACTCTTGCTCTGTTAATGTCCACGGGAGCTCTTGTTTAAGGCCTACTTGGGCCTGGTGCATAAGTGGTCCGTTTGGTGCATAGGTGCTTTAGGTTATAGTAGCATATAGTTCCATGACCAGTATCGTGTCTTCATTATATTCTTATGGTGGTAACTGGTTTCAAGAGAAGCGTGAGCAAGCTTTGTAGATGAGTTCATGACGCGTCTTGCGTTTCTGCATTCTGAAAGCCTATGTAAAAATAATAAAGATGCACGTCCGTGAATATGCCTGTCGCCTACGTCATAGCACTGAGTATATTCTTCGTGTAGATCGGTGTGGGAATGTCCAGTGTGTATATTTGTACAGATGTGCTTCCCGTTGTCTAGGTCGTCATGGCATCTCTAACGACGTGTAGATTTTAGTCTAGTTGGTCCGTGCCGCAGGTGTCGGCATGGCCAGTGCGGGCTGTTGGGCAGGCAGATGGACACATCCGTATGTTCCTGTACCAGGGTATTTGGTCGTCTGGTAAATGGACAAACTCTTCTCGTGGCGGGTGTCTGGGTCGTGACCCTTTAGGCCAAGCGCGAGAGGTGAAGGACGGGAGCCTGGTCTTCCATTCTCCCACTTCAGTTGCATGGAATATGCATGGACACATCTTACCTGCCACAACCCATCTTAACTCCATCTATGACCACAGGACATGTAAGGGCCACTGCCACCAGAAATATGCATTAGGAAATTCATTGATAATCGCAGAAACTGCAATGTCTTTTTGGGAAGAGGTGCATCCATGATGGCAATTTTAAAGTCTATGGTGCCTGGCACACAATCACACACAGACTTGGGCCCTGTTGCAGGGAGATTGCCTAAATGAATGGCATAGTAGTAGATTAAAGTCAGGTGTTAATGCACCACTCTGCTATAAGAGGGCACAGAGGCGGAGAGGCAAGAGAATAACATTTGGGGATTGTGATGGAGCAGGTTTATAAGACACATGAGATGAAAAGTGTGTGCTGCCTTCTCAAACATGATGCACTTAAGCAGAATGCATTGGTGGTGGGGTGAGGTGATGTGGGGACTGTTCACTATACACTATCATAACATGGAGCTCTGACAAGTGGTTGTTGCTTTGTAGATGACATTAATGTCAGTTTGTAGCTGCAGAAATTGTGATGCATGGGAATGGGTTGCAACTCATTTACACTTGTACAGGCTTTCTCGTCACAGCACTAGTTGCGAAGCATCAATAGTGTTCTCCCCTAGCAGCAAGGATATGGCCTTGATTACCATCTATGCCAGCACCTTTTGAAATTGGCCTTTGTAAATTGTGTTTTGCCACCTTGTGTCATCAGGCAATTTTAGAGTAATTCTGCAAGGAGCCAGAGGCTGTGGGAGGGTAGCTGAGTGAGTGGAAAGCAGCTTGAGCCAAACACTGGTTTTTGGTAAGGCTCTGTGGTGGAGTGGGGGGTTCATCGAGAAGTGTATTGTGCAATTCATTGTGCAATTCATTGTTTCTATTTGTAAATTAAAAAAGAAAATCATAAATACAGACTTAAAAAATCTTGCAAGTGTAAAATATAAACATTAATGGATATCTTTAAAAATGTATATTTTGGTTCCTTTCTTCTGATATCATCAAGCCATAACAGGTATAAAAACGCACAAACAAAGCTGGGGGTGTCATGAATTGCATAATTTACCTATAATTTTAGCAGCTCTCAATTCAAGGAATTCACAATATGCCTGCAATATTCTTATTGGATTTGACAGAGATGCATTTCACATATGTGCATTCAAGACTATTGGCTTTGACACATTCTCTTTACAAGCACAATTGAAAATAAACAAAACTGTATTTGAAATTTCAGGTTGCACAATAGAGTTACAA
Organism: Ambystoma mexicanum; assembly: GCF_040938575.1. Lineage (NCBI taxonomy): Eukaryota > Metazoa > Chordata > Amphibia > Caudata > Ambystomatidae > Ambystoma > Ambystoma mexicanum. The sequence continues at coordinate 892,052,145 of NC_090941.1, forward strand.
CTGTGTTCACTGCAAGCCACAAACATTTGCTGTGTCATTTTATCTGCTAGTTTTCTTTCTTTATTGTATAAATACAGGGAGAGATCAACAATTCAAAACAAAAGTGCAGTTCATTTTTAAACATGAGAAGTGTACTTAGAAATCGTCCTCACACATGCCCTGCTCCTGTATAAAAACAATTAGGAACCTACTAAAAGTTCCCCATTTAACAATGTTGTGACTGATTCTCAAGGCAAAAGCACCAGCAATCCAACCTGGTGATTCTGTTTATTTGGACTAGTATTTTATTGGAAATCAAAGTGCCGCAAGCACTCTTGTCATTGAGTCCAAAGCTGGTTAAAAAGTTTCTTTTTAGGAATGATTGGAAAAAAAACATTGAGAGAATGAGATCCTACCATTTGTACAATAGCCTATCCCTGCTTGATAAACCTGTAGGAATGCTACAGAAATATCTCCATACATTTCCAAATCCTTTTTGGCGTCTTCAATTCTTGCGGTTCAGACTTAATCTATCTCGACCAATGAGATTACTGCAATATGCGCTGGGATTGATGCTCCACTTCAAGGTTGTATATTCTGTAGGAGAGCAGGTGTTATACAGCCGGGAGAGCATCTGATTCAAGAGTGCAAAGCTTTACAAGAGTACAGAACCACATTTTTTGCCAGATTTCTGCATAATGATCCAAGCCTAAACACTCAGGACTTCTAGATTAGAGCGGGTGCTGGCCAGGAGACTGGTCACACAATCGCTGTGCTGAAATTCTTCGATGCGATTGATGTTTATTTCAATTAAATAGTCTTAATGTGATTTTTTTAGCTGAATGTTTTAACTTATGACTAATAATGTACAGGTTATTCAATTCTACTATGTAATTTATTGCATTATTTAATCATTCTATTGTGAACTTTTTTTTGTTAAGGAGTTGTTTCATCATGTTTTCATTGAGTTTCTTATACTCTTGAAATGTATGTATTTATAAGAATTCCATGTGTGATGTTTGATTCATGTAAGGCTAATTAATGTTGCCCAATTCATACATTTAAATAAAAGTGGATTTACATGTATTACGCTGAACATGGCTTTGTACATTTTGAAAAAGTGTTAAATGATTTTTACTTTAAACAATGCTTGAAACTTAAAAACTAGGAAATCCCCCACATTCAAAAGTGACATCATGCAGAGAAAATGCGTAGTCATAGTGTAGAAGTTATAAGAAGATGCTATTGGTTACAAATACAATAGGGTTTTTTACATGTCCCCATAAAATGGATATGTAAACAAAAGATGTCTGTAGATGTTGATGTAAATCAAATCAAAGCGAGCTCAAACGTTTCTTTGAGAAAAGCTAACATAGCTGTAAAATGCTTTTATTAAGAGCGATGCTGCCATTCTCTTCTTTTCGGCAACATCATTCACTAACAGTTAAATGGGAAACCCTTCTCTTGCATTTCCTTGTTAAAAGTAAAACATGCCAGTTTATATGGGAGCAGTGCTTCCTTTCAATGTAAACGAATGGGACAGTCAGCTGCAACTGATTGCATGAATGACACTCATCTGTTAGTATTGGATTGGCTAACAGGGAAAAAGGACGAATCATTTCTTAACCAGCTGTTTCAAACAGACAGGATGTGGTTCCCAAAAGAGAGCCAGGGGCTACATCACTGCAGATCTAGAGGGGCAAGACCTAGAGGACAACAACTGACCCATTGGTCTAGCCTTTTTCGGTAAGTGAGCAAGCAGACCACTTAATGACCTAAGACCATAATTCTAGTCTATTTGCATACAAATTGTCAATGTTTGATTCAATAATGTGGACGCACAACTAAATTAAAGAACTGGCTAGCCTTGGAAATAAGAAGCAAACAACTTTCACATGCCTCCACCCAGAGACAGCTCATAGGGCTAAATGTGGCACTTTGCCAATTTTGCCAAGTTCTAATTTTTTGACTATCTTAATTTTTTACTTCTGCCTGGTTACATCATTAAGAGACACAATGATATATTTTTGTTTGGTTAGCCTTTCAACTTACCGCCTTCTCATGAGACACATAGTTTATCATTTTACTGAGTTTCTGCACAACATCCAAAGATAGCCTGTGCTGCCCCTTGCACTTCTTTGGCTAGGATGGGTTGATCCATCAAAGTAAATAGGAAGGGCAAGAGAAATCCTTGCAGGATTTAAAATGCTTTACCAGTTATCTTTTCATCCCTGGCTGTAGTAAATTGCTTTTACGTTGTTCTTAGTTAACTGTTTTAATCCTTTCCATATGATGGGTTATCCAGGGGCTGGTATGTATAACCCCCTTAAGATTTAGCTTGCCCATCCACAGCATCACACATGTGAGTGTGATTTTAAGTGTTACTGTGGCACAGCAGATACACATACATGGTTGATTGGTTGTTGGTAGCTTTAACATTTGAGAAGTGAATAGAATAGTAGGATGTTGGATATCAACTCAACCGCTGTATTGCTAATGTTGAAAACTGTATATTGTTTGATTATATTGTTTTAATGCTCAGATAGAATATCTACAAGAGAATAAGTATGCACAAATTATTAACAATCATGTGAAAGCATTCTTAATGTGTTTCAATTTATGAATATAAAAGATAATATACTGCAAGTGCAAATACTTGTTGGTTTAGTGATAAAACTGTGTAGGAAAGTTAGTGATAGCATCCAATGTTCATCGTACACACAAGGGTGATATGTATTGGTACATAGAAACTATAAAGGCAAACCCACACCATCGCTGTCCAATAGTAAACTTGTCAGGGGCGTTAGTTTATCTTGCTGGAAACACAGAGACCCAACTTTCTCCATAGCCTTGTTTAACATACAGCACTATTATCTATGGCAAAACCTGCCACAACTCCAGGTGGGCATTTAGACTGCCTTCTGTGTGAAATGTAGGCTCTGGCATGCAAGTTATGATGGAAATCATGACGGGGCAAATCAAAAACTGAAATTATAAAGACAATACATCCATAGTTATAAAAGTGAAAATGTGTGTGTGTATGGGTTTGTGGCAAATCGTTTTCCCTTATGCAATTCCACACTGTTTCACCAATCTGCACCAAATTTAGCATAGTTACCTGTTAGGGCCCTCTGGACATTACTTGCTACAGGACATTTGCACACCCCAACCCCTTTCCCTGGATGTCAGCAAAACTCTGAATTTTTCTGTGGGTTTGTGGCTTGGCAAAGCGTTGCTCCTCATACAATTCCACACGGTTTCACCAATCTGCACCAAATTCTGCATAGTTACCTGTTAGGACCCTCTGGGCATTACTGGCAATATGACATTTGAACAGACCACCCCTTTCCCCAAATGTCAGCACCATCACACATGAGACGGTTGCCTGAAATCAGCGAAATATCAATGTGGTCTTAGAAGGAATAGTTCTTAACCCTAAAATGCATGGTTTCTGAGACATTTGCACTGCAATGCACCGTAACGAACTGCACCATGCCAGGGTGAAGCAACAGGTGGGGAGAGAGTACAGTAGGTCCCAGTATGGAGTGGCACACCATCTATTGCTCATCTCAACTTCTGCTCCGGGGTATGTCATGCCAGGCACACACGTCCATTCTCAATGCACTTTACTTCAGAGTGCAAGGCACATCAAGCAATAAGCAAATCATAACAGCAACTTACAGGTTCATTGATTTCCAGCAATTGATGAGAGTGTTGTCATGTCTGTCCACAGAACCCATTCGGAGAATGGGTACTTATTGCGGGTAGTTAATAAATGCTGCAGGTGTAAAATATTCTGATTAATGAATGCATTACAAGTATCTGTAGTGGGCTTATTGATTGCTGAGAACCAGCTGATTGAGGGGTCACCCTATTTATTAGGTATTCACCCACTTGATGAGGCTCACAATAGGTTTGAACCCTGGTCCTCAGTCGATCACAAATACATCAGGTAGGCATTCGATCATGCTGAAATCACTGACACAGATAAGGATGGGTGTTTGTTGGTTTAAAGGCTACATACAGCAGCCTATCCCCCCCCCACTAGCATCACACTTGAGGTCAGGGTCAGTACATGAAGTAGTGGGTGCTCCCACCCCATTGAGTGGAAAGGGGCCACCAAGTTGTAAAAGGATAAATAATTGATGTAATGTAATTGTATTTATTAAGCGTGAACCAAGGCAAAAAGTCATATGGGCTCAGGCAGCAGCAATAGAGAAAAGCCCCAAAGACACCATTCCTCAAAACAGAAACGTCTTGACAGTTTTTCGACATCATCATCCTCATCAGGTGCTTCTATTTCAACGTCAGGGGGCAGTGGCACATTGCGTCTGATACACATATTGTGCAGCATGACACATGCCATGGTAATCTTGGCCACCTTCTCATGGCCATACAGGAGAGTGCCACCAGACCTGCTAATGCACCGAAACCGTGACTTCAAAAGGCCAAAAGTCTGCTCGATCACGATGCGGGTACAGGTATGTGCACGATTGTACTCCTCTTCGTGCCTGTTCTATGGGTTCCGTACAGGTGTAAGGAGCCAGCTCTTCAGGGGATAGCCCGCATCACCTGTATAGGGGAACAAATGGGGTCCTGTTACTGTTCACCTCAAGAGCGGCCTGTTCATATCACACAAATTGACATTGCATTGTGATTCAAGGACACAGTCAACAGCATACATGCAGATGGTCTGTGTGACAGCAATGTGCAAGGGTGAGCTCAACCATGCAAGTAGACATGCCCCATTAATGCCTCCAACAGTAATTGACATGTCCTGGGTGAGGCGAGGTTTTAGGTGTCCCTGGGCCCAGGCAGATTTGGTTCCTCACTGCTGTTGCACTGCCATTCCAACATAGATGTTGCCATGCAGTGAGGCATCACTTCAGTGGTGGAAAAGGTGCGTGGTGAAATGCTATGTCTATGGCTAGGGCTGATCCCTTTGCATGCATCATAGGGCACATTGCATTATTGATGTTGTGCTGGACTGATTCCGGATGACTAGCTTGATGGCACGTATGAAATCTGTGTATTTTGTGGCGTGGAATGTTGTGCAATGTGTATGTGGATGGGTGTTTGATGTTACTAGACCTGAAATGCCATCTGTGTTGTGTAGCTCATACTTGCATGTCGGTTCATCTCAAGTACGTTGCGGCATTCCCAGATGGACATTGGCGTACATCTGTATGTGCATTTTGCAGACAGACGACAAGCTACACCCAGTTGGAGTATGTATCTCTCCCCCCATCACACCCAGTTGAAGTATGTATCTCTCCCCCCATCACACCCAGTTGGAGTATGTATCTTTCCCCCCATCACACCCAGTTGGAGTATGTATCTCTCCCCCCCATCACACCCAGTTGGAGTATGTTTCTCCCCCCATCACAACCAGTTGGAGTATGTATCTCTCCCACCCAATCACACTGCCATGTGCTTGGCCTGCTACTCACCAAGTAGCCACGAACGTTGTGCGGTTTGTCGCTCCATGTACCGTGGGATAGTTGAGTTCCGCAGGACCATGGAATCATGGGTTGATCCGGGAAATCGGGCACAGCAATGTGTGATTATCTTGTTGGCGTCACATACCATTTGGACATTGATGGAGTGGAATTGCTTCCTGTTTCGGTAGACCACTTCATTGCGATGTGGGACCACCAATTCAACATGTGTACAGTCGATGGCCCCAATGCAACTTGGGATGCCTGCCAGTGAATAGAAGCCAACTTTGGTGTTTGCAATCTCCTGGGCAGTCCGTGGCATGAATATGTGTTCAGATGCATGCTTCAGGAGGGCATCGAGTACCTGGTTCAGCGTGAGTGAGAATACTGGTTGGGAGATGCCATGCATCTGGCCCACTGTATGCTGGTAGGTGCCTGTGGCCAGGAAGTGAAGCACAGTCACCACCTTGAATAGAGGGGAGATGGCATTTCTGATGTCTATGAGGCTTACAATGTCGTCGTGTATCATGTCCACGATGCTGGTGATGGTATCCCGGTCCAGATGGTACAGGGTGTGTATCTGCTCAGGGGTTAGGTTAAATGGACTGGCTCTGATCCTGGGGATTGGTGGGTGCCTCTGTGGTATGATTAGGTGCCGTGGTGGTGCTTGCTGTGCCTGTCTTGCCCTCCTACTCCTCCCCCTGAGTCTCCTTTGGGCTGCCTGTTGTTGTTGCATCTGCGCTGCAATCATGTCCTCCAGCCCATGTAATGCTGCTAGTATTGGAACCATCTTGGTGTGGGAAGGGGTGTGTGAAGGGGTGTGGTGTGCTCCTTTTGAGATGCCACAGTCTCCATTGCCTCCACCTGTGCTGATTGTGTCCACCTGTGGCACGTGGGAACACTGCTCAGTTCTCTTAACGTGTGGTTCGCGATGCCGGTATTTGCGCCATTTAGGTAAGGGATTTTGGGGGCTTTACCATGCCGCTATTGGCATGTCCGCTCACCTTGTGATGCTGTGCTAATAGCGGCATGGCGTAATTTACGGGATGGTGGGTCGCGCGCACGCGGACTGCCCGCTATTAGTGGCACCGTACTTAGCGCTGCCGCTAATAGTGATGAGCCGGGTCGTAATTCGCATGGGGATTTAACGTTACCGGTATTCCATTACCGGTAACGTTAAATCTATACCGCCTACCGTGTAATGAGGCCCATTGTTTATCATTTTACTGAGTTTCTGCACAACATCCAAAGATAGCCTGTGCTGCCCCTTGCACTTCTTTGGCCAGGTTGGGTTGATCCATCAAAGCAAATAGGAAGGGCAAGAGAAATCGTTGCAGGATTTAAAATGCTTTACCAGTTATCTTTTCATCCCTGGCTGTAGTAGATTGATTTTACGTTGTTCTTAGTTAACTTCCCATATAATCCAAATAACCTTTGACTGAGTGTTTTAATCCTTTCCGTATGAGGGGTTATTCAGGGGCTGGTCTGTATAACCCCCTTAAGATTTAGCTTGCCCATCCACAGCATCAGACATGTGAGTGTGATTCTAAGTGTTACTGTGGCACAGCAGATACACATACATGGCTGATTGGTTGTTGGTAGCTTTAACATTTTAGAAGTGAATAGAATAGTAGGATGTATATTGTTTTAATGTTCATATAGAATCTCTACAAGAGAATAAGTATGCATAAATGATTAACAATCATGTGAAAGCATTCTTAATGTGTTTCAATTTATGAATATAAAAGATAATATACTGCAAGTGCAAATACTTGTTGGTTTAGTGATAAAACTGTGTAGGAAAGGGATTGATAGCATCCAATGTTCATCGTACACACAAGGGTGATATGTATTGGTACATAGAAACTCTAGAGGTAAGCCCACACCATCGCTGTCCAATAGTAAACTTGTCAGGGGCGTTAGTTTATCTTGCTGGAAACACAGAGACCCAACTTTCTCCAGAGCCTTGTTTAACATACAGCACTATTATCTATGGCAAAACCTACCACAACTCCAGGTGGGCATTTAGACTGCCTTCTGTGTGAAATGTAGGCTCTGGCATGCAAGTTATGATGGAAATCATGACGGGGCAAATCAAAAACTGAAATTATAAAGACAATACATCCATAGTTATAAAAGTGAAAATGTGTGTGTGTATGGGTTTGTGGCAAATCGTTTTTCCTTATGCAATTCCGCACTGTTTCACCAATCTGCACCAAATTTAGCATAGTTACCTGTTAGGACCCTCTGGACATTACTTGCTACAGGACATTTGCACACCCCAACCCCTTTCCCTGGATGTCAGCAAAACTCTGAATTTTTCTGTGGGTTTGTGGCTTGGCAAAGCGTTGCTCCTCATACAATTCCACACGGTTTCACCAATCTGCACCAAATTCTGCATAGTTACCTGTTAGGACCCTCTGGACATTACTGGCAATATGACATTTGAACAGACCACCCCTTTCCCCAAATGTCAGCACCATCACACATGAGACGGTTGCCTGAAATCAGCGAAATATCAATGTGGTCGTAGAAGGAACGGTTCTTAACCCTAAAATGCATGGTTTCTGAGACATTTGCACTGCAATGCACCGTAACGAACGGCACCATGCCAGGGTGAAGCAACAGGTGGGGAGAGAGTACAGTAGGTCCCAGTATGCACTGGCACACCATCTATTGCTCATCTCAACTTCTGCTCCGGGGTATGTCATGCCAGGCACACACGTCCATTCTCGATGCACTTTACTTCAGCGTGCAAGGCACATCAAGCAATAAGCGAATCATAACAGCGACTTACAGGTTCATTGATTTCCAGCAATTGATGAGAGTGTTGTCATGTCTGTCCACAGAACCCATTCGGAGAATGGGTACTTATTGCGGGTAGTTAATAAATGCTGCAGGTGTAAAATATTCTGATTAATGAATGCATTACAAGTATCTGTAGTGGGCTTATTGATTGCTGAGAACCAGCTGATTGAGGGGTCACCCTATTTATTAGGTATTCACCCACTTGATGAGGCTCACAACAGGTTTGAACCCTGGTCCTCAGTCGATCACAAATACATCAGGTAGGCATTCGATCATGCAGCCATCACTGACAGAGATAATGATGGGTGTTTGTTGGTTTAAAGGCTACATACAGCAGCCTATCCCCCCCCCACTAGCATCACACTTGAGGTCAGGGTCAGTACATGAAGTAGTGGGTGCTCGCACCCCATTGAGTGGCATGGGGCCACCACGTGGTAAAAGGATAAATAATTGATGTAATGTAATTGTATTTATTAAGCGTGAACAAAGGCCAAAAGTCATATGGGCTCAGGCAGCAGCAATAGAGAAAAGCCCCAAAGACACCATTCCTCAAAACAGAAACGTCTTGAGAGTTTTTCGACAACACAAATTGTCTGAAGTCTCTCACAAATGAGATTTCGACAGCATAGTGGTTAGGGCTGAGAAAGAGCACCCTGCAGCCCGAACTTTATGAAATCTCAGAACTTTCAACAGATTTAAAGAAGCCGAGCGCAATGTTCGCGAAGGAACATAACCAATCATCTTAGATTGAAGAAATGTAGGCCGAGAAAATAGAAGGCACAGTGTACCATGCAAAGGATTTTAAATTATATGCAGCTCTTCACCGGAAGCCAGTGAAGTTCTGCCAACAAGGGAGAAACTGGGGACAGCATAGAAGCATTAAGGGTCAGACATGCTGCAGAATTTTGAAGAATCTGAAGTCACTGAACCAAAGTGACTGGTTGACCAAGATAAATGCCATTGCAGTAGTCTACAGAACTCATAATAGAGCCAGTGACTACAGTGGAGCTATATTGCAATGTAATAAAAGGGAGAACCTTTCTTAAAAGTTTCAGTTTGAAGTAACCAGTATAGCACACTGATGCAATTTGTGCCTCTCTCGAACCAGAGAAGAACAACTTGACCACTACAATCTTAACAGGTGTATTTGGAGCAGAACAGGGTCCCAGAGAATCCATATACATATCTAAATGCTAGAAAGAATGATCCTTCGAGGGACCTGCCACAAGAATCTCTGTTTTCTAACCATTGAGTTTCAATCAATTTTTTGACATCCAGCCACCAATCTCTGACAAACAATCTTTTCATTTAGACAGAGGATCAGATAAAAGAGAATTCAATTCAAAAATGAATTGTGCAGCATCGGCATATGCCATATGAAGAAATTAGGTCAGCCAATGGACGTAAATATAAATGAAAAAGAAGTGGGGAAAGGGATTATCCCTGTGGCACACTGTACAAAATTGGAGTTGAAGCTGCTTGAAAAGAGAACAAAGATACTGGGCCTCATTAAAAGTATAGCAGTAAGGCAACAACGGTGCAGGTATCGCTACTGGCACCGTTGCTACCGTACCGCCATACTAAGAGTTCTGCTCGCGGGTGCCCTTGCAACCACCAGGTCTGACCTGGTGGCCGTACCAGCACCCGCAAGCAGAACATGATGGTAGTACCGGTACCGTTATTAATGGTACTGGTGCTACCACCATCCCCATTCCCATTGAGCCCTATAGGGCTCAATGGGAATGGGGATGTACCGGCACCCGGCACCCGCGAAAGGGCAATCACCGGATCTGGCTGGCCCGGAATAGCCTAGTAATTGCCCATTCGCAGGTGCCGGACCTGGATGCGAGTTTGGAAGTAGCCTTGCCGGTAAAACTGGCAAGGCTACCTCCAACCTCTTAATGAGGCCCACTGTCTGCACACAGTCTGTCAATAATGAAGAAAACCATGTCAAGGCAGACCCTGACATCCTTATTTGCTCCAGACAACAAGGACGAATCGCATGATTAATTGTATCAAAAGCCACAGAGAGATCCAAGAGAATCAACACACTGACCTCCCGCAGTCCTGAAGCAGAGCCAAGTTGTCTAAAATAGATATCATTACAGATGCCATACCTATCAAAGGCCTTAACCTGATGCAGATGTAAAAGAAAACATTCTCTTTGAGAAACCTTGAGAGTTGAGGAGTTACAATAACTTCCATAAGTTTCTTGAGTAATGAGCATGGGCAGAAAAGATAGGAGACGGTAATTGGCGGATGACAGGGGATCCAATTGTGGCTTCTTCAAGAGTGGTGTAACCAATGCGTGATTCAAAGGAACAGGAATCACACCATACATGAATGTTTACTGTAGGGCAGTTGTAAAAAAGCACAGTGGTATCCATAGGTAAGGACTCAATAAGATACAATGGAATCGGATCAGATGGGGATTCTGATTTAAGTTTCCAAATTTCAGAATAGACAGTCTCATCAGTAACAGGCTCAAACATCAAGAAAGCAGACACCAAACCAGTCGACTCAATCAAATTCCTAATACTGTTGATCTTATCAACAACAAAAGTACTAATTACATTAAATATCTTTGGAGCAAGAAGGGTTGAATAGAGAGGGAGGTGGCGCTGAAAGTTCTTTAGTAACTCTGAACAGCTCTCGAGAACATGTGGCTGAAATTATGCATTCTGCATAATGCTGTGATTTTGCTGATTTAATAGCCAATTTATTATTTATTTACTTATTTAATTTATATATTTGCCATGAGCTGCAGCCGAAGGCGTCAGGGTGCACATTCAACAACAACATGACAAACAACAAAAAGCAGGTGGGACTTTCCCTAAAGCGGATTTCAATTAAATAAGAAAGTCTTCAATCTCTTCCTAAAAGTAAGGAGACATTTCTGAGTGGCCTGTACAGGGAAGGAGCGTCCCTTCCCTCTTGCTCTTTTCACCCTGTGGCATAAGAGTCATAATGTGTCAGTGGATTTGGTCATTCTTCCCATTCTTTGAAAGTTAAGACTAAACCTTGAGATAAGTAGGGGCAGAGCCGTGCAAGCATTTATGTGTTATAGTATTGGTTTTAGAGTGAATTTGTGACCGTACTGGCAACCAGTGCAGTTCCCTCTTGGCTAAAGTAATGTGCTCTCTTCTCGGGATACTCTTAATGATGCGTATATCTTTTGAATGTTATTTTTACTAGCCGCGCCCAGGAGTGCACTCCAATTATCTATTCTAGGCATTATAGTTGCCCGGACTAATGTTTCTACTGGTCACAAATGGCTTCGCAAGTCTCAACAATTTGAGATGATATTGTAATTTCTTGAATACACTATCTACCTGGGCATCCACCCCGAGCAAACTTTTGAATATCACACTCAAAGACTTAACATTATTTTGGGCATCAACACGATGCCCGTCCACTCGGAAATTATCAAAACAGGAGTCCAAATTCCTTAGAGTCTGGGGTAATCCAAAGATTAACAACTCAGTTTTTGCACCATTAAGACAGAGTTTATTAATGGTCATCCAGTCCTTCAAAAGCTTGTAAATATCTTGTATTTTTCACATAGTCGCCACTCAGTTCAAACATCAGCTGCGCATCTTCAGCATAATTCGTACATTTCACCTCCTCTATATCGAGGAGGTCGCACAAAGGGCGCACATAGATATTATAGTCAAGAGAGCTGGCGACAGGCAAATGCCTCTAGGTACCCCACAAGTCGAGATTTCATAATTCAACGAGGCTTGCTCATAACAGATTCTAGATTTTCTATTGGAAAGAAACCCCTCGATCCATTTAATGGATTCCGGAGAACATCGTCCCACTGAAGATAATGCAACCAGAAGTTTAGAGTAATAAAGGAGGTCAAAAGTTGCTGAAAGGTCCGGCAACATCAACAGCCCTGCTCTACTCTCTTCTACGATGTCCAACATCTGGGTCTCTAGATCCAACAATGCACTTTCAGTACCATGGTTAGACCTAAAACCAGATTGTCTAGGATGCAGTATGTTTGCCTGGTCTAGGTAAGCCTGCAAGTGCATTGTAGCAAGTATATCAATAATTTTTAAAAGGAATGGTCGATTAGTAATTGGCCTAAAATGATTTGTGTCTTTTGGATCCAATCCTTCTTTTTTCAGACGAGGAATAATTGCTATATTTTTCAAACAGTCCGGAATGTCCTTGTGAATAATGGTAGAGTCTGTGAAGCATGTTAAAAAAAGTGCAAAAAGTGTAAGATGCTATAAAATGACTCATGACCCAATAACATCCCATGGGCATGACGTGGGATGCATTTTCTTTCAAATGTTTTCCAAGTCCGAAATGAAGATAGGGGAAAAGCTAAACAAGGGGCCATCAACTATCATGGTTTCTAGCGTTTCATCCACTACCGTATTAGACACAAGTTCTTGAATAATATTTTCATGAGATTTAGCTATTTTACCAGCAAAAGCTTTCTGCGTATGTATACAATCCTCTGTAGTAGGGTAGAGTAGATTGGTTTTAAAATTATTTTTTTCCAGGCTTTTCAGGATTTCCCCAAATGTTCTTGTATCATTCTCAGAATTCTCAATTTCACCATTAAAATAGTTTTTCTTTGCCTCATATAATTCCTGCTTATATTGTTTCTCGAGAGCTTTCCAGGTACCCTTATTCGTTTCTGTTTTGTTTTTATCCAACAACATTCAGCTTTCACTTTTTCTGTTTAAGCTTAGTAAGTTCATGAGAAAACCACCAATGTAGTCTTCATTGGGACAATAATGTTTAGCATAGTCTCTAGATCTTCAATAGATGTGCATAAAGTTTCAATCTGAAGAATGTCCTTAACCTCGGCCATGAGCTTACTCATAGATGTGGATCCTTGATCCATCAATATTTAATTAGGAAACCCTATTCTACAAAAGAACAGGAGTAAATGTTTCAAAATCTGTTGTGATATGTTGTTTCTTAATGGAAAGGCCTCATGGTAATGTGTTACATAATCCAAAATCACTAATATGTATTTATTCACTATTCTTGAGGTTTCTAACAGCCCTACTATATCCATCCCTAATCTTAAGAAAGGGAACGTCTTTAATAGGCAAGGGTTGTAATGAAACTGGAGGAGGGATCTGAGTACAGGTTTTCTGACATAAGGCATATGTACGAACAAAATTCTTTACATCAACAGAAATCCCTGGCCAATAGAATCTATTTATAATTTGGGCCTCAGTTTTTGCAGTCTCTAAATAACCTCCTGTTAAATGAGAATGGGCCATTTCTAGAACAATATTCCTGTGGCTTTTGGGTATTACAATTTGTGATTTAGTGGTATCCTACATCCCCTCTATATAACAGTCCGGACTTTATAGCAAGGGTTCATTTCTTTGAGCAAAAGCCATGTCAGGAATAATCTCCTCCTCCTCATCAACTTGATATTTTATTATTGGTTCTGCAGGGATTTTAATATCTGCTTCACCAAAACCCTGAACCCGGAGTTACTCTCTCAGTTGGGCCAGTGTTTTTAACTTGCCTGGGTTTTGGGAACAGATCATTTTCCAATATCCCTTGAGGTATTCTTTCCCCTGCTTTAACTTGATAGGCTTTCTTCCCATTATTTGTACTAATATTTTGAACTCTCCTCTCTCACCTATAATCAGGATCAAGACCTCATGCCAATACGTCTAGGCCATAGCACCAGGCCAGGCCTGACTTTGAGACAAGTCTGATATAGGTACCACCGGGAGGAATAAGGATAGATCTGTGGACATCAAGGCTCTATCCCCAAGCTAAATTAATTCTCGTCTGCTACTATAGACATCAAATCCTTTGGATCTTTCTGTAGCAATAGTAGGGTCAGGGGCTCTTTTACTAAGTTTTTCAAACTTCAGGGTTCCCAAATTTGTGTCAATTGATTCTGATCCCACTCTGACACCATAGAGGAGGGGTCAGAAATGCAAGGCGGGTGACTTGGTAAAGGTTTTCCACAAGTAGCCATTTTATTAACTCTAAAGGGTGTGATAAATGCCTTGCTATCCCTGACCTAAAGAGGTTTCACTGCCTGTCAAACTAAGACTAAAGAAACACACTCTAATAAAAGGAATCTTTCCTTTACACTTATACATATATTGAACTCATAATGGTAGACTATGGCAAAACAGAAATACCATTTATACTCAAAATGAACTTGAAAACTTTGTATCCTTATAACTGGGGTCGTAGCCCCTTCCCCAGATTCAAAGGCAGGATCCTCAACCAAAGTTCCAAACAAGAAGGATTCATTTTTGTATAGCCAAGTTCTGTTCATAAAGTTCTTCCTACTCCACAAGTCTTTCACTTGGCGCTTGGCAGAGTTTTCACAAAACAAAAAGAAAAGTCTTTATTTTCAAACTGATAATCAAGATAACCTCTGCGTCTAGGGAATTAAGCAATTCAACAATTCTTCTGGATTCACAACAATGTTTTTGCCAGGGTGATTTTTACCACATTTCATCAAACACAATAGTGGTTTTGCCGCTTTCTTTCCTTTACAACCTTCAACCACAATGCAGTACTTCAATATCTTCTTCCTGGTCCACTAACCTGCCAAAACTACCACTAACAATGCCGATACTGGTATACTCCCTTTCCAGGACAAAAGTTCATAACACTGCTTCAAGTACTTTGTGGTAAGGCTTTCTTCACACTTGCAGAAAAGTCTTTGACTTTTAACGACCTTGAGATTCTCAACTTCATCTGTGAAGACACAAAATACGTTGGTGCTCTTTGTTCCATTGATTTATTTGCCACAGGCAATGCAGGTTATTCTCCTCTCCTCCTTGATAGCTCTAACAAGGAAGGCTTCTCTCCTGCCACTCTTTAATTCTTAGTTCCACATGAAACAACTTTTGACAATGGGGCTCATTCCAAGTATGCTGGTCGGGAAACATCGGCGCCAGTAAGCTTACTACGAGTCTGCCTGCCAGAGCTCTGTGCCCAACAGGACAGACCCTGCCAGACACAGCGGCCACAGTAGGCAGACCATCATGGAGGCACCGGCACTGTTAATAACGATGACAGTGCTTTTGTGGTCCCCATTCCCATGGAGTCCAATTGGACTCCATGGGAATGGGAACTTAAATATCCCTGATTGGTGGAGACCACTCCCTCCATTATGCCCCTTACCCAGCCACCCAGATATGAGCCATCCCAAACTTCTTGTAGTTCGTGCTGCAGCCACCCCTCCTTCCACATGAGAAACAAGCCCTCCTGCTCCTCCAATGTCTCTGTTGGGGTGTCCACATGATGCTCTGCCTCCCTTGCCTCTGTGGGAGGTGAACACATGAAGACCTCCCTCCCTACCTCTTTTCGCTACCAGGTCCCCCTCAAATGGCCCTGCAATGTCTCCCACTCTTGCACCATCCCCTAATGCTTTGGTCTCCCCCAGTGATTCACATGCTTAGCAGTGCTCTGATGCCCGGTACCCAGCGTCAAACAGAAAGATCACGAGATTTACCCCTCCACATTATTCATGATGGAACCCTCCTCCTTCTGTGAGGAGAAACGGAGGTCATCTTCCTCTTCCCCATCCTTATATGCCTTCCCAGCAAATGACAAGCAGATAATCGTGCTCACACTGCTGCTCATTGGGAAAATACAAAAAAAAAATCATGTTTCCTGGATAACCAGAAAGAACCAGTACAAGCCCATTTGACCCAAGTAAACAAACCAGGGTACAGAGAAGCAATCTACTCCTAAAAACTACACCTAATACACTACTTAATATTAATACTACTACTACAACTACAATGCATTACAAAAAAGTATGCATTGGACACCTATATTCAAATATACGCTGTGTGCAGAAGGACCTAGATTCAGAACACACACTCTGTACAAATTACCTAGATTCAGAACATACACTGTGCAAATCCCACTTATATTCAAATATACACTGTGTGCAGAAGTACGTAGATTCAGAACATACACAGTGTACAAATTACATCTATATTCAATATACACTGTGTGCAGAAAGACCTAGATGTTGATCATACACTGTGTCCAAATTAAATCTATTATCAATATACACTGTGTGCAGAAGGACAGAGGTTCAGAACATACACTGAGCCTCATTATAAGTTTGTCAGTCCGGTAATAACGGTACTGGTAAGCTTGCTGGTACCGTTGTTACTGGACTGGCAAATTACAAGTTATGCTCGCGGTTGCTTTCCCGCCCGTCAGGTCTGACCTGGCTGACATACCAGCAACTGCGAGCAGAGCATGTCGGAAGTACCGGCACCATTCTGAATGGTGCCGGTGCATCCACCTTGGAGAATTTTTTTCTGGCGCCCGTAAATGGGCAATTACTGGGTCTGGCAGGGCCTTAATGAGCCGGTAATTGCCCATTCACGGGTGCCCAAAAAAAATCACAAGTTTGGCGTCAGCCTGCCGGTTCTACTGGCAAGGCTACCGCCAAACTTGTAATGAGGCCCATGTGTGCAAATTACATAGATTCAGAACATACAATGTGTGCAAATCAGACCAATATTCAAATATATACTGTGTACATAAGTACCTCCTAGATTCAGACTATACACTGGCCCTCATTACAAGTCAGGTGGTGGACCATGGTGCTATGGTTTTAAATGTAACCATAGCGTCCATTTAACAATGTTTTTTCACTGAATTTCATAGGTTTTTATTAGTGCAACTTAACCTTAACGTCCCTTTCACACATTGGGCCTCATTACAACCCAGGCGGTAAGTTCCCTACTTTACCTTTACATAGTTTACACCATGGTGGATGGAGGATTTACCGCCCCATTCCAAGGTGAGTGGGGCGGTAAATCCCCATTCCCCATTTACCCGTCCCCATTCCCATTTTTGCCCCATAGGGCATAATGGGAGTGGGGAAGGCGCTAATTACGGCACCGTAAATTACGGTGGCGTAATTAGCACCAAGGCGGGTTAGCGCCTTGCATTTTAACGCCTGCTAAAAGCAGGCGTTAAAATGGTAATCAGGCGTTAAGGGTTAACGGCGCTGATGGCTCCATTAAACCCTTAACGCCTGGGTTGTAATGAGGCCCATTGTTTTCACTGAATTTCATGGGTTTTGACCAGAGCACACAAATTTGCTACAACCGCCTAATATCATACTCACACCCAATATATCAACAGTTTCAGCGAATCTAAAAAGTTTCAATTAAAAACTGTGCCATTTCACATCTATATTCAATATGCACTGTGTGCAGAAGGAGCTAGATTCTGAATATATCAAAAAGGGTAGCAGTGCCTGCTACCTTTTTTGATAGATTCAGAATATGGGCCTCATTACGAGTTGGGTGGTACTCTGTTCGGTAAATCCACCAAAATACTGCCCAACTTAATTAATGTTACGGCCACTTTGTCCGGCGGACCTACCGCCAGATTATAAGTGGAGGTGGCGGTGTAAATCAAAAATGTTTATGAGTCCATATGTTTTTTTTCTTGGTTAGTGGAATCACTGCAGCGATAATTTCAGCGTGGTAATCCTGCAGAGTTTGCAATTTATTTTGATGGAGAGTTGGAAGATTCACCTCCAGCATGATTTTTGTGTATCTCCTTAAATTCAGAATAATAATTGCATTCTCTCTATACAGATGGTGCCGAATTCCTATATCGTGGCTGCGGAAACATGTGCCATTCGTCCTTTGCTTGTAAGAATGTAGCTGTTTATTGGTAAGGTGACTGTTTATTTCTAGGTTTAATTTGGTTGGCTAAATTTTCGCTCATCACTGCATTGTTTGCATTGGTTTAATATCCAATCCTTTTTGGCTTCAGTTGTGCGCCAAGACAAGATCCTTTTCCTGTACAAGGAAGCCACTGCAGCATTGAGGCCCTTTCTTTGCTCTCTGCTGTGGAAGTGCAGTAACATGCAATGTGCTTGGTCCACGTGGAGGGCAGGATTAATAGGCTTTGGCAGCCTGCTCAGTGTTGCAGGCCTTATGTGTGGCATCCCTGATCTAGGCTATCTAGTAGAGTATTTATTATTTTTATTTTTTTTATTTTTTTATTTGTAATTTCTAGTTTCTTACAAACTTTTATTACAATTTTCTTACATCAACATGTCTGATTAGTCTCTTCAATATTTCACATCTTATGAAGTGCCATTTCTCAAGGTTTAATAAACTTTCAATTTAGTGCTTTCTCTAGAAAATTTATGACAGCACAGGTCAGATGCACTGAATTCCCACCTAAAATTCGTAACCACAATTTGTCCATACTGTCAGTGAGAGGAGCAAATTTATGCAAATGTACAGATCTTAAATCTTTAAGCAATTGACATTCAATCAATAAGTGTTTAGTAGAGTATTGAAGAATGTTTTATCACCACTTTAAGACCCCTACAGTCATTATGGTGCAATATAAAAGCCTTTGACCATAGCCTAGTATAAAGTAGGAACTGTAAGTACAATAGATGTTATCAAATATTTAGTTAGCTTATTTTATTTGAAGTTTTATAACACGCCACAATTGCAGAGATGAACCAAAAAAAGTGTAAAGAGGATCAAGCCTTTTAATTTGGCTAACACTGCTACTGAACCCTCCTTTGACTCCATTACTTCTCATTAACAAGATTACCATAAACACACAGTGATCCTCACCTGAAGGAGGAAACTCCCTGACGCGGTGCTGAGCCGCGGAACAGGGACTGCCTGGAGGCGGGCCACTCAGAGGAAAAGGTGGGCCTGGAGCCCCCGACTTGCTGCTGAATCCAGTGAAACTGGGGGAGGAAGCCCTCCAGCCCCCGTGCCGAGAGAGAGAGAATGCCGTGCAGCAGCAAGACACATAGAAGGAAGCCACAACCAGTGAAAATCAAACGGCAAGCGGAGATGAATGCTTCTGACGAAGCCATAACTGATCCTCCCTGGTGGAAGCACAGCTAGAAAGCAGGTACATGGGCCACCGAGGAAGAACGGAATGGGAGGAACACTATGAGAGGGGAATCCAGACCCCAAGCCCCTTATCGGCTAAGGAGCCCAAAAACCATCTGAAACTGGATTGGAGAGTCATGAAGGATACAAAACAAATTAAGAGTCAAGAAAGTACAGAAAAGCAGAGTGTAAAGTCCCAAGGGGAAAGTGGGCACTATTTCTGGGAGAAAACGAGAGCAGGGGCTAGGCAGCCCACGCAGAGTTGACAGCAGAACCGAGGGATCCCGAGTGATACAAGAAACAGTGATAGCGAGGATGAAGAGAATAAGAATATTGAGTTGCCCAGTGGAAAGTGCCTGCTGCCCCAGAGTGTGAAATTCCAAGTGAGGTGGTCTTCATATAGACGTTGTTGGAGGGGGATTGGCCAAATACACCACTGGATAAAAGAATTGAAAGATGTGATGAATGGAAGGATCAAAGACTGAGTGACTTCATCTTTTTTGATACAAGGAACTGTTCAAGATTTTGATTTTCTTTGTTCGTACTGTTGTAGTAACCTAGGCAGTCAACCCAGGCTCTGTCCTGTGTCAAACATTTAATTTAAAGGCTGTCTGGAGCAGAAGCGGTCAGTTGATAAATGTTGAAAAAAGACCATGCTCAAAGCCCATCTTGTTGTTATGTTTATATTCATCTAGTGGGTGTGACAAGCAGTTGGACAAGTTAGGACGGAGTACTGTGTTATTTGGACATTCTCACAATCACCTTAGTCTAGGTTTTTAGGAAGGGAGTCATGGTCAGTGAGGTGTTTTATTTTTATGTTTAATAAACTGAAGTGAATCATGTCCTCTTGACCGTGCCTTACGTTTGGTTCTCCACAGCAATACAGTGCTAAAGGAAAAGCTACTCTGACACAATAGACTGAAAATATGGGGCCCGACCATCATACATTGTCCACATACTATACAGATCAGGGGTAAATAATAGAGCATGTGTATAAGGGTTGGGTGGGAAACATTGGGCACCATCAGCTCCTAGTCATCCCGCAGTGTCCTAACAGCGTGGCCTTAGATGCAGTATTAGAAACAGCACATTCAAATACAAGGCTTGAGGGCCAGCTGCAGGATATATGAAAACATGGTCAAAATACAAAGCCTTAGGATAAAATGCAAGTTTTGAAATAAAACATTCCAAATACAAATCCTTAGTGCCAGCTGCAAGTTTAGTAGCACGTGGGGTGATAGCCCCCCCCAAGTAATCTCCTATGGCCATGGATCTCTAACCTGATGCCTGCACTGGCAATGAATGGAAGAACTCAACAAAGAAAAATGGTGCACCAGTTTTCCCATTAAAATCTCATTTATTAAATCAGGCAGATGTAATCAAAATGTATGGCTGTACATTCCCCAATCAACGTCATAGGTTACATCACGTTTGCGCGTTACAAGTGTTTAGCTAAATGAATCGATATTTGCTGTTTCCTGGGAATGTGCAAATACCTCAGAGAAAACTTATCATGTCAGAGACACACCAAACCAAGGCAAACCAGAGAATTCTGTAACACAAACATATCCTTGTGCATCTCCTGGAGCAGGTCATACATCCCTAGGGTACATGCACCTTAACCAGAGCCTTTCCACATTACGCAGTGAGCAGTAAATATAACATTTGTCTCCCAACTCGCACATTCCTACAAAGACAAGCACAGTTTATATGAGCCCATGAAAACACGGGTCTCTTTGCCTCGCAAGCAAAACACTGATGTATTTACACAGACCATAGGTTAACTGTTTAAGCAGGCTACTTAATTCAAGATGGTTGTGCTTCAGCTCAGAAGGTAGTGCATACACACCATGGATGAGAGGTTAGAAAACAAGGGTAGTGCATATAGGTCTAGAAGGATAACCGTCAGCATGAACAATGGCAAAAACTCAGTGGGCCTCATTACGAGGTTGGTTTTACCGGAAAGGCTACCTCCAAACTCGCATCCGGGTCCGGCACCCGTGAATGGGCAATTACCGGGCAGCCTTTATGGGACTTTTAAAAGTACACTTTTTACTTTTCTAAATATTTTGGATGATATGGTCAGACAAACTAAGAACGAGGCAAGTACTTTAAAAGGGGCTTTTAATGATTTAACTAACCAGGCCAAAGCTTTTCCTTTAACTAGTAATAGCAGCCATTTTGAATCCCCACAATCAACTACCGCTAAAGAGCGGAACACAGTGGTCCCTGTCCATTGTACCCAAGTGAATGAGGAGCCTGTGGCTGAAGTACCAATAAAATTAAATCCAAGCAAGGTCCTTAAATGCATGGGAAATTATGCTTAGGAGCAAGCAGAAATATTTTCAGTTCCTTTACAGAATATAATTGTCTTAATACTCCAGCCAGCAGCAATTCCTTCTGTTGAAATAATACTGGGGGTTGACCCATTACCTAAAGGATCTCTTGAAGCCACTGCTTTGTTGGTCAATAAAGCCGTTCATTGGATCAACACATGTGTGCATGGGCCTCAAATTATTCCCAGATCTATCATCCAACTTGAAACGAGAAGGGGGCCCCAGGTTTGGTATTGTCTAAAAGATTTGACGCTCAGAGATGATCTTGTCAGGAAGACCATGAAGACGGAAATTATCCTGGGCGAAAACCTCAGCCATCTCAGTTGCGGTAGGCAGACCAGGCAATGGGGAAAAGTGAGCCAGTTTGGTCATGGCGTCAACTGTAACCATAATACATGTGCAGGAGTTGGAAACAGGAAGTTCTACGATGAAATCAGTAGAAATCAAACCCCAAGGGCGAGAGGGTACCTCAGGTTGGGTGAGAAGACACAAGGGTTTGCGAGTTATGGACTTAGTCATGGCACAAACCGGGCAACTGAGTATGTATTCCTCTACATCCTTCTTGAGTTCCGGCCAAAAAAAAGAACGAGTGATAGGTTCTGTGGTATTAAGCTTTCCACGATGACCTGCAGTGAGTGAATCATGACACCAATTTATGATCTTGAGACGTAGTGGACCGGAAGGGATGTATAACCGATGGTTGAGGTATAGCAAACCCTCCTTTTTGGTGTAGGATGTCTCTCCTCTGGGTAGCGGAACAGTACCTTCCGAAGCAACACCAGCTCGAACCTCTTCCAAAAAGGTTTTGGCAACCATCAGGATCCTATTCCTGTGGAACATCGGCTCTGGGGTATGTCTTTTCTCCTCACATTTGGGACCTTTCTGAGAGAGTGCATCTGCAAGCGTATTGTTGGTACCAGGCAAGTAAGTAATTTGCAGATCATATTGGGCAAAGAAATATGCCCAGCTAGCCTGCCTGGAGTTGACACACTCCATATTCTGCAGGACCTTGAGATTCCTATGGTCCTTTCTGATGATAATGGTCTGCCTTGCTCCCATCAGTAGATGTCGCCAAGTCTCACATGCTTGTTTAATAGCCAGCAATTCTTTTTCCAGTACGGAGTAGTTGAGTTGGCTGGGAGTCAACGTCTTAGAGAGGTAGCAAATGGGGTGCTCCGGTTCCTCGAACACTTGTAGCAGAACAACTCCAATAGCCATGGCCGAGGCGTCAGTCTCGACGATGAACTGTTTGCTCTGGTCAGGATGGCGCAAAATGGGAGCAGTACAAAAGAGGTTCTTGAGATCGTGAAAACTCTGTTCTGCTTCGGAAGTCCAGCGAAAGGGATTGTTGACCTTCTTGAGTGAAGAAGTAATAGGGAGGACTGCTTCAGAGAAGTTTGGGATGAATGAGCGATAGAAATTAGAGAGCCCGAGAAACCTTTGGACCTCTTTGATCGATGTCGGGGAAGGCCAGTCCATAATAGCTGCTACCTTGCTGGGATCCATGGAGATACCTCTTTCAGAAAGGTGATACCCTAGATAGGGCACTGAAGTAGCAGCAAAAACACACTTCTCTGGTTTGACAAGAAGTTGGTTGTCTTTAAGCCTTTCCAGAACTTGTTGGACATGGGTTTTGGGATCCTCTGGTTTGCCGGAATATATCAGGATGTCGTCCAGGTATATGATCATGGAGACAGACAATAAGTCTGAAAACATCCGATCCATAAACCGTTGAAAAACAGCAGGAGCATTCACCAAACCAAAGGGCATGACTCAGTACTCAAATAAGCCGAAAGGAGTGGAAAAATGCGGTCTTCCATTCATATCCTTTGGCGATGCGTAACAAATGATATGCATTTCTGAGGTCTAATTTGGTGAACCAAAGTGCACCTTGAACAGCTTCAATGATCTCATGTATTAATGGCATGGGATACCGATCCCGGATGGTAACCTTGTTGAGGCCTCGGTAATCGATACAAGGGCGCAAGTCAGTAGAGTCCCTCTTCTTGACAAAGAACAAAGAAGCTCCGGCAGGAGACTTGGAAGGTTGAATGAGCCCATTCTGAACATTGGCATCAAGATAATCTCTTATAACCTTTCTTTCTGCTTGAGGTAAAGAGAACATCCTACAGAAGGGAACAAAAGCATTTGGTTCTAAGTCTATGGTACAATCTTCTGGCCTATGGGGAGGAAAGGTCGCTGTCTTTCTTTCGACGAACACCTCCAAGTAAGGGGAACAGTACAGAGGTAGAGCATGAACCCCAGCCAGCTGTTTGGTAGACCCTGTGACAATCTGAGGAATACCGTCGTCAGAAAAACAGTTGAGCTTGCAGTAGGAGGAACAAAATTGTAGTTGATTGTCCGCCCAATTGACATGAGGGTTATGCTTTCTGAGCCATGTGATGCCAAGAATAACCGGAAAATGGGCAGCTCGAATAATGTCGAACCGGATTGTCTCGGAATGTTGAAATATGGTAACCGATAGGTCCTCGGTGGTGTGAGTTAGTTCGGGCCTCTCAAAGGTTTGCTTCAACAGGGTCTGAAAACCAGCAAAATCGTGTAAGATGGGATTAGCCCCGGTAACCAGCAGAGTAACCCATGCCAGGGCATTGCCGGTGATGTTCGATATCATGAACCCGATCTTTGTCTGGTCGGTGGCAAACAGCCGGGGCCTGAAAGTAAAATATACTAAGCAGGCCTCCAAAAACTCTTTGACTTTTTTAGGAGTTCCATCAAACTTCCCTGCCGAAAGAGCCATGACAGGAAGTTCTGGGGATTGTGGTTCGCGGGCAGTAATCATCTGTTTCAAGACCACATTCTCTGCCTTAACAGTTTGTAACTCTTGGGACATTCCCTGAATGGCCTTCCATAGTTCTTGTATCTGCTCTTCTGCCGACATTTCTTCTGAAGGGCGTGGCAATCTGTCCGGGCTGGAAGATTCCGCTAACTCCCGTTCCTCCCCACTCTCCTCACCTGATTCAAAATCCTCTGGTTGCAGTTGCCTGTGAGAGAGGTAGTCCTTCTCCTTTTTGTGTAGAACGTATCTGTCTCGAGAGGAAGCCACAGTGAGCGCTAAAGTATGGCAAACCTGGGGCCCCCTTCCCGAGACCAGACAGTGCAAAGGGAAAAAGCCTGTTCAGGCAGAAAAAACCCTCCGAGGAGTGCAGCGGCTTGAGAGGATCCGGAGCAAGCGGTTGTAGTGGCGTTCTTGAGGCAGGTAGCTGATGGGAGCAGGCGAAGCCGGACATCCAAAGTAGAGAAGGACCCGGAGAGAAAGAGAGCCACCGGAAAGGGTACCAGCGGAGAAAACTACTCCGGACCAACAGGAACCAGGGCGGCTGAATGACAGCGCAGCCGAAGGTAAGGCAGAGAAGGCGGGTGCGGAGGACCGCGCACCGTAAGAGGAAACAAGCCGGAAGGTAAGGAGAAAGCTGGAAGAAAAGGCGAGGCAAGGAAAGGGAGAGAGAGAGAAAGGTAGTCCGAGGGAGGCGGACTGAAGGTACAGGGAAGTGACCGTGGCGGTCGAGGCAGGAAAAACTAGCGTGTAAACCCAAAGAAGCGAGCTAGCGCAGTGAAGGGGGTTGCAACACGGCGATCGCTGGGAGAGGAGGAAAGAAATACTTCCCAGCGGCGCCATGTTGGAAAACCACTAAACTGTCGGGTGCGTAAAGGAGGAATCACGTAGCGAAACCTCCGCTCGCCCTTCCAGCGCGTAACCGCCAACGCGGATATAAACGCCAAATAGGACGGCGAATGACAATATCTTGGAACATTGAAGGAGCTCAAGTGAAACTAATTGATAACAACATCAAACAAGCATTAAATGAGTTCCCGATTATCCTGCTCCAAGTGACATAGGAACTGCGAGAAATGTTTTTGATGGGTATACCATGTATCAAGTAAAGGCCAAGAAAGGCAAACGTGGGAGATATTATGGTGGTCTGGCAACTTGCGTTAAGTGCTCTTTTTCCTACGAAGTCGTTGACTTAGACACCCATCTAGATGCCCCGATCCAAGAGTTCAAGATAATTCCCTTGAATGGGCCCCCAATTCACTTCATACATATATATAATATATGATTATATAGATAATGAAATGCCAATATTAAAAAATTGCCATGTAAACCAACAGAATACTTGAGAATAATGCTATTGAAAATGCACAGTATAGTACAGTTCCCTGTGCCCATAAATAGATTTCCTTTCGGGGTAATAAAATCGAAACTTTATTGATTGATAAATGTCATTATTCAAAATGCTATACACTCATATCAATATCGAAAGTATTACAAGCAAGTATTATAAGGGACGCAACACCTAAAACATCAATTAATCCATTTGGCTACCTACACACTACCGCAAGGCCTAAAGCTCAATCCGGACACTTGACTCACCAGTGGCGGAATGTGGACGAATAGAGTTGAAATAGGGTTTGCAAGCAATTTTTGTGTCATTCGCCATTTATTCTTCTTTGTTACCCAAGATGTGGCGTACATGTTCGAGGAAAAGTGCCGGCTGCAGATGCGGTATCGATCACCCCTCTTGTCCTCTAAGACTTTTTGGACTCTACTTTCCAGCTCATCCAGTGGATATCCACAATGTCTGACCCATTCTCTTATTTGATCAACAGTTTTCGGGAATACATGCATTGTAGTGCCTTCAGATTTAGCATGGGTCTTTGAAGGGCAACCGCTAATCGAACAGGCAGGCATTGTTGAAAATTCTGAAAAGTAAATATCAAGATTATTATAAAACCACGATAAATAAAAATGTCATAAAAAAATAAATGAACCATACCATGTTCAATGCAAGGTTTGTTTTGGTCGCCGGAACTATACCAGTTCATCATGCGCAGCTTAGTATTTGCATAAGTTACAGATGATGTGACTAAACTTTAAACATGTGACTCATCCCTTGGATGTTCTGTCTTGCACGAAAAGGAAATATGCTTACATTATAGACTGGACCCCCGAAGGATGCAATTCGATGACAATTGACACAGATGAAAATAAATAGATCTATTGATAGCATAACAATTGAAACTCAAGTCAATAGCAATGAGACCAGGTAGAACAGGTAGATGGCCACAGGTAGCACACTGACGAGTTTGCTCGAAGTGGTAACAGATAGCACGACGATGAGCAGATTAGCATAGATCTCAGTGCTTCTCAGGTAGAAGGTTCAGGAGTTGACTTGCAAAGCACAAAGATGTTCTCATGAGACATATCAAGTGGTTTATAAAGTATTAGAAACAGAGGTGTGTTTGTGAATGAATGACGTGTGTATGTCGTGGTATTATGTGGTTTGCAGGGGGGCTGCCTGGAGACACGGGGTCTGAGGAGGCCATGTGAGCGATGGCCCCTGGGCATGGGATACCTTTTGAAGTGTACATGCTGTTTGGCACCTTGGCCGTTTGCGCCCGTGACAGCCGCCCATGCCAGCGCTCATCCCCGGGTGCGAACCACCTTTGATAGAGGGGGTGGGATGGATGGGCCGGTGGGCATGCAGGCAAGTGTGTGGGAGCGAGGGGCCATCAGGCCCCACTCATCCTTTACTTCTCAGTAGAAACTCGGACCAAGTGCCTCCAGTAGTGGGTTCGCCCCTTGCTCTTATGTGATGTTAACTTTGGATGACATTCACGTAGATGGGAACACTGAGCAGGACACGGGGCATCCATTTTTGTACCCCCTCTCCACTCCATCTTGGTGACCAGGCCTCACTGCGCAGAGCACATGGCCCCCACCCTCGTTCCCACTCTGACTGGAAAACTCCAGAGGTATTTGCAACAGCTAATAAATGTAACACATCACTCTTCCTCTTCCTCTGAGATCACTGTCCGCATTGGGAACCAGCCTGAACTAAGCAGATAGCTCGTTAATCTCCACAAATGTGTACTTGCCCACGCACCCTCGCCAGTGGAAACTTACTGCCATTCTGACCCTGTGTCCCTGCAAGGTATTCTCTTCATGTGCCAGACCACTGACCATGCCATGATGCCCACCTAGCAGATCCCCAACTAACATTAGATCCCTACTGCAGTATATCGTTGCCTATCATTAGCAAATACCAGATACCGGAGATACTTGTGAGCACAGACCCACACTTCGAACAGTGTATTATATGATATGATATGATTTGGCATTTGTAACGCGCCTATACACAAGTGTTTCAAGGCATGACGAGGCGGGGGGAAGAAGGGGAGACAGACAACGATCCAACTAGGCCAGGTGTCATTCAGAGCGCGCAAGTGCAAGGGTAGGGGGACTGGGAAAAGTGCAAGGGCAAGGGGAGAGGGGAAAGTGCAGTACATGGTTAGTAGAATACAAGATAAATAATAGGGCCAGCTGGTGGCAAGTGCAAGGTAAGTGCCGGGAGAAGGGGCTGTAGGATACAGAGACAGTCCTCTAGTGCAAGTAGTCAGTGCAGGGAAGAGTGGCTGGGCCAAGGACCGAGATCGGTGAGTGGCCCAGTTGCAGATTCAGTGCAGGTTCAGTGATTTTAGCAGGGGAGAGAGGGAGAGAAAGTGGAGGCAAAGAGGAAGGTTTTGAGGTGCTTCCGGAAGACCCTTAACCTAAGGCCTGTATAATCCAATGTTGATCGATAGTATAGATATATGTGTGACTTTTATAGAGACATAACCGACTGAAAGACTTTGAACAAGTATTATTTAGTGCATGCATTATTGAGAATATATTATGTTAGCTTAGATAGTGACCACCCTGCTTCACAGCGACCTGACATTCACCCATTCGGGGCACAGATGTCTGACGTCCATCCTTGAATGGAGACACACTTGATTCATTTAAAAAATCGAAACAACCGTTGTTAAAATATATGTGGGGTTTTATTTTGTATCTTATTTTGATGACACAAAAATACAAGACTTTACACATTGTAAAGGTGAGGTTGCAGCACAGCGAGATAAAATCCCCTGCACTGACCGCCGTCACTCGGGAATGTTTCTCTTATGGCACGAACGGCACAGGCGGGTATTACTCTTCGAACGCGGTGTCCAAGCCTCCCGTGAAGCCACCATGTAAAGGAACGATAGGCCACCAGCCGGTACCACCTGTGAAAAAGAATGATACAAACTGTTTTTAAATGAACAAGATAAGTTTAATAAACATTTGTTGTCAATGACAATTCTTGTAACTAATGGCATTCTGCTCGGACAAATGCTATCTAGACACTGCACACTATTGAACAACTTTCATGAGTTACAATATGTATATGTAATTTTGGATATAGTAGAAGACCATGAAATAGGAGTGGCATGACAAGCGGAGTATACTTACTCGTTACTCGGATTACGAGGACGAATAGTTGCGCGAAGTTCGTGCATAAGCATAAATGTAGGCCGCGCATCCCGAGTTTTCACAGCAGCAACAGTTCTCCTCCTCGGTTGGCATTAGCTCGCACCGATTGCATGTGCACCAGGTGGAAACACCGTCCATGCGAGTAGGTCCAGGCTCTTCAGCTGTTGAATAGTCCTCCCAACTGCCGTCCAAAGCCCCATCGTTTTCGCGTGTTTCCCTTTCCAGTAGTTCCTCCTCGGTATACTCGGGCTTGTGCATGTAGGGCATTATTGTAGCCATTGTGTGTTAAACAAACTAAAATAATGTATAGCGGTGGTACTGGTATCTGTTCACATGGGCTACAAGCAATGAAGGTAGCTGACCGGAGCACAGAAACGAGTCACAGAATACTCAAAGTAACACAGAGAGAGGAATGGAATCGAAAATCTGCTGCTGTGTGTTGTGAAACGGTCTGTTTATACTTATTGAGGAAAGAGGTGTTCTGCCATTTCCATGGCGACACGTCATTAGCTGAAGTGCAGCGAATGTTGACAGGAGATGTGCTTTGGCGTTGTGAAATGGGCGGTACGCGTCTGCTGATGACAGGCTCAGGGGCGGGGGATATGATTTAGTGCCGCAAAAGCAGGTCAGCCAGGGCGGTGGGGGAAATGATAGGATTATCACAAAATGGCAGCTCCCTGATGCCTGTTTTCGCGTGCATTTAATGGACGAAAACTCGGGTAAGGTCCATAGGAAATATTTCTAAAATCGACCGACTTAGGCTTAAAAACACATGGCCGACGCGTAGGGGCAATAAAAAAAAATTAACGAACCATTCATTTAATGCCATCAACCTGTTTCATAATCCAACTCAAATAAATATGAGTGTATACCGCATTGTTAAAAAGGAAATAAAGCAATGGGTTTCTGAGGCCAGAGAAACTCAAGCAATGACTAATCCTTCAAATAGACGCCTAATGATCATATCAAGTAACACCATCAAAGACTATCTTACCTGGTCGAACTATACATTTCAAAGGGTGCCCATCACAAGAGCCCAATTCAAGTGGCTGTTGCTGGGTGAGGTGTTAAGCAAGAGGTCGGCCGAAGACTAGCGGCTAATTGTCCAATGTTCACGGCCAGCCTCGACGATATGGCGTACTTCCTCCTCTTTTGTCCAGAGTATGACCATATTAGGAGGAACTACTTGGTTCTGTTACTCAAGGGTAGAGGCTTTAAACAGTATTGTTCAGCCCTGTATTTCCTGCTGGATGCAGTATCCCCCGCCATAGCCTGGTCTTTGTCACTATTTGTCAGAAATACTTGAATGCTTGGACACTTAGAGAAAAGAAAATGTTGATGGAAAACTAATATTTAGTAGAGCTATGCTTGTAATGCTTCTTTCCATATATCTTGATCATCGGTCAGTATTAAGAATTAATTACATAGATTTGTGAAAGACAAATTGGTGCTACCTTCACGTGTCTATGCAAACTCTTGTTTTAGGAGGTGGAATTATAGCAAATACTTTTGTTCACATTTCCACATGTAAGATCTCCAAAAATTATGTATATGGGAATTTGAAAGTGTATAAAATGTTGTTATGAGCTGCTAAATATTAATGGTATGCTGCTTCTTTGAACATTGTTTTAATTATTTTATAGATTTGTTTTTTTTATCGAATGACTACTTTTATGACATTGTATGTGTATTATGGTTATATCTTTTATGGATTTTATTTTTCCGAAATAAAGACTAACTGTCAATACTTGATATTTGGCAACTGCCTGGAGGGTCGGTCGGGAGGAAAGCGCTTGCTTCCATCTCCTCCTGACCTGTACCTGCTTCAAAGTGCTGCAATGATGTTATCCTGTAAATCGCAGAGATGATTGCGGTCACGTGAGCCGGGGATCCAATGTGCTAGCAGCCTGTTCGCATAAAGCTATAGAAAGACATCACTGTTGTCATCAATAACTAAAGAGGGATGTCACCAAAAAAAATCCAGATAAAAACACAAAGCTTGGGGAGAGGTAAAACTGAAAAGATGATAATGTCTGCACACATAATCTTTAGGGCCTTGCACATCAAACGAGCATTAGAATGCAGCTATCCCCCATGATAAATTCCGCCTAGCTGTACACATGCTCCCTGTCTCACATACTCTGCACTAAAGGAGACAGTTGCAATATTTTCCCGTTTACTGACCTATATAGATGATCTGATGAGAAAAACCTCCCTGTACCTCTAGTCTAAATAGATCATGTACGTAATGCTTATAGACAGTATCAGAAAATATTTTAATAAAGTTTTACACTAAAATAAAAACACATAAAAATGTTCTGCATGTGCATGACCCAACATAACACAACATGGTAGATGTTAAAGCAAATCAAATCACTAAATTCACATACATATAACCACATTTAGACAATAAAAAACATACAACTGTCTTTAAGACCTCTTACAATTTCTGAGTATACTAGCTCAGACAAACACAGATCCCCACATGTTTCAGTTCTTTTTTGCACTAATTGCATGAACTTTCTTCAGGGGAAGAACAACACGATTTTCTTAGTCTCCACCATGTAATCCAGGGCCACACACGGAGATTCCAATTTTGCTCCTACAACCAGGATACAGAAAAGGGGGGCATCACTATATATCACCATCATCCATCTTAAAAAGTCAGTCTAGGCTTGAAAAAATAGCTCGACAACTCGTACATATGCTTCTTAATAGCAATGTACTAAGTGAGGTCCACAGGTTGCTATCAACCCTGCCTCAACAATCTCAGAAACAAACTACATACCTCTTTGTGTGATATTTGTAGTGCTGGTGTCTCAATGCACCCTTGAATAGCTGTAGACTTCAAAACTCAAGTCTATATACATTTCTTCATTGCTTCTAAATAGCCATGGGTCCTAATCAGTGCTGCAAAAAAACACACAACAACAACCCATAGTTGTATGTCAACAAAGGGGTCACAGAAAACCTGTCCTGTCACCAAAATACCACTCAACACAAAGTTACTACTCACAAATTCTGCCCTAGAGTCTAAGACTGCGCACTTAATGAAACACCACACCGTGAGTAAAAACACAAAATATATGGCACCGAACTACACACCATCTATAGTGACACCATAATGCCTGTCACCAAACAACGTTAGTACCTCCTATTTTGAAGTTACTGCCCGCAGGGCTTCCACCGTAATCCTTTCCACCACAAATACATTTTTTCTCTGTAAATACACCTCCCAAGTAAGGTACATTTTAGAAACAAACATTGAGCATCATCATTATCTAGTTCACATTATTATGGCTGCAAACACGAGAACATCCCACGTTCAACAGGTAAAACAACAAGATTAATTCAAGCATACCTAATTAGAATGCAGTCACAAAAATCTGCGCGAGCGAGATCCCCGACCATCAGCACTCACTTGTGCGTGATCCGTACTGATTGTACTCTATGCACGTTCGCATATACCCACTCCATTAGGATACAGCGATAGACAAAGGATTAGCAAGTTGACCTCCATAAGTATAGAAAGCGGACTGTAGCCGCACAATTACACTTGTGAGCGATTGCAATGGTAAATGTATGTGAAGAGAAACACGTCATCTTTCAAAAAACATAACCAACCAATTTAGGGTAGATAGAACCTGATACGCCAGCCTATTAGATAATATAGAATATAAAATATACATTAAACCATAAACATGGAGGAGCAACCTTACCATGATGGACCGGCCCAGATTGTAATAAATAGTAAATAAGAGAAGATGGCAACAACCCCAAAAATTATTTTGTTAGATAACGGGCGCTGCATTGTATGTTGAAAAATATATATATCAGTCTAAACAGCATAGACGTATATCACCCCAGCATGGCATATTAAGATATGAACAATGTGTGCAACAATATAAACATATATCATGTTGTATAAACACTGATAATATCAGTTTCTTGGAACACACTCTGATGTCACAATTTCAAAACATTCTCAAGGATTATAACATTTTAACATTTTGTGTAGATCATACATGGAAATTTAAATCACACATGAAACACTGTTTATATGTAACAGGAGGAAACAAGGTATTTTATATTGGAAGCACAGTTTTGCGCACCAAACATGTATCCCATTTTCAAACATGTGTATGCTGCCAATCCATTTCCTCATTTAACCCAGTGATATGACTTTGGCATTTAAAAATCATTCTTTGTTTGAACAACATTAATTTGCGGCCCATTCAGACTTATTTTTACCACCAACCTTCTTCAAAATCACCCACCTAAAGTCTTCATGGGAATGCTTCAATTGTACAAAATGTTTAACCATCGGTGCCGTTAGTATTTTATTCTTAATACAACTGCGGTGTTCCACCATCCGTATACGGCATTTTCTATTGGTCTTGCCAATCTATTTTAGTCCACAAGGACATGTAATTAAATAGACCACATTCTCAATATTTCAGTTGGTCATATCATTGAGTGCCCACATGGTATTCGGATTGAGCGCAATCTGCTTGGTTTCTTTGGTAAAGGCACACATAACACATTGCCCACAAGGGAAATGTCTCCTCACAGGTGGAAGACCCCATAGGGTAGTTTGTCTTAATTCTGCCATTTGCTTGACCGATATGTCATTCCTAATCAACATCTCGGATATTTTGGCTTTTCCTAAAGGCCACTAAAGGCGGAGGAATGGATTTATCATTTTAGATTTTCTTTCCATGTTTTGTTGATAATTCCTTTGATTTTATAGGACAGGTTCGAGAAGGTGTTAACAAAAACAATACGGTTTCCTTTGTCATCCCTTTTATTTTTTTCTAATGCGCCTCCCGGATGTTATTGTATGCTCTTTTGGAGGACGCCTTAATCAATTTAGCTGGATAGCCTTTACTGCGTAGTTTTTTGGACAACATAGCATCACTATCACTATAATCTTGCTGCAGGCTGCTGTTTCTTTTGTGCCTGAGAAATTGCCCAAAGGGTAAATTTGTTTTTATGTGGTTGGCATGATGATTTGAAAAATGCAAGAGGACATTCTTATCAGGTTTCTTGTTATAAAGTTTCACTTTGAGACTTCCTCCATGATGAAAAATGGTGATGTCTAGAAAATGTATCTCCTGCAGGCTAATCTCCTTTGTGAATTTGAAAAACAGGTTTTTACATTAAGCCATTCCACAAAAGATTCAGCCTCTTATACCGTGCCTTCCCATAGTATGAAAATATCATCTATATACCGTAACCATTTTACTGGATGTTTTCTAAAAGGATTGGTACCGGGATAGATGACAAGTTTCTCGAAATATTCCACATACAGATTTGCAAGATTTGGAGCCATAGCCGCACCCATGGCAGTACCTTCTATTTGTTCAAAAAAGGCTCCTTGGAATTGAAAAAAGTTGTTGCTCAAGGCGAACTCTGCACACCACATAATGAAGGCATTACTCACAGGGTGCCCATCTTCTCTGTCTCTTAGAATTTCTTCAACCACTGGGCAAAAAGGCAAATTCTCAATTTTATTGATGGCATCAGAAGTGTCCCTTAAATAACTGCTCATTTTGAGCACAAATGGTCTTAAATAAAAGTCCATAAATTTAGATAGGGGTTCTAATATAGAACTGACCCCTGATACAATGGGTCTGCCTGGTGTATTGATAAGGCTTTTGTGAACTTTCGGTAAGATATAGAATACCGGCACTCACCCTTGTTTTCTGATAAGGTAATCACATTCCTGTTTACTGATCATTTCTGCCTCATAAGCTCTCATAACTTGTGTTTCTATGATTTCCATCAGTGTGGTTGATGGATCAGAAGGAATAGGCCGGTAACATTTTGCATCGTTCAGTAAAGTAAGCATTCACCCACATAGTCACTGCGATTGAGAAGCACAATAGCCCCACATTTGTCTGTTTGTCTCACTATAATATCCTCTACCTTGGCTAATTTGGAAATCAACGCCCGTTGGGGATTAGCAAAGTTTGAATGGCGAGGAATGCCTTGTTGTTCGAGGTAATAAACTTCTTTAAGCACCTGTTTTTCCAAAACTAGGGATTCAGAGGTGTAACTGTGGACCGGAGCATTAAAAGTAGATTTATTTCTCAAACCAGTACAATTGAGGTTTTCATAGGCATTATCATTTTGGAAAAATTCATTCAGATGAACCTTACGCATGAAACTATGGAACTCAGACCTAAATTCAAAAGGATCATGAAACTTCGTAGCGACAAAGTTCAGACCTTTGTTAAGTACTAGCTCTTCATTTCTGCTCAAGGTGTAATTGGACAGATTGATCACCACTGATTCCTCGCTCTGCTGCGTGTCTGTATCTGGTTTCCCCAATCCCCTCCGTTGGGTCCCTGTCCTAAAAATGGACGTCCTTGTCTTTGTCTATTCTGATACCGTTGTCCTCAACCTCTGCCTGTGCCCTGTTGGTTACTTTGGTCTGTGGAGCCTGTGCTCCCATCATCACTTGAGCTGTCTGATGTTTTGCGGAAATGAGCCCTCTTTTTCAAAGAGGTCTGATTGGCTGTACCTTGATAAGTAAGTATTACCAAACTTATAGCCTTCAGCAATATCACTTGTATCTGATAACACAGACCAGGTATCAGAATAGACAAAGACAAGAACGTCATTTTTTAGAACAGGGACCCAACCGAGGGGATTGGGGAAACCAGATACAGACACCATATACAGAAATGCATTAAGAGATAATCTTGTTCACAAAAATCTTTACCTACTTGCGAGTAAGAAGCTGGGCGAATAAGATGCTAACTTCAGTGCCATATGCTTGCAGTGTCGTTTGATACTGTTACCGACAGGGTCGGATTGGACCTTCTGGGAGTGCGGTCCGGTTTCTGGCCACTCCTGGGCCGGTTTGGAAAAAAAAATTGAAAAAAATATGTAATTTTTTTCGCATTTAACAAAAAAAAAGCCTTTCATCCTTCTTAGGTCGATAAATGAGTACCAACACAGGTTGGGTGATATTGTATGCATATTTGTTCTTTAAAAAAAAAGAGTGTAAGTGCTATACAATAACATATTATCATTTGGCCTTGGACGTCTGCTTGCATTCACAGTAATTTTACAATATGGACCTATACACATTGATATTAATGATACATATGGTGATCCATTCTTGTATGAAATGTATATCACATTAGTGAAATCATAACCATATTTTTCTTAGTTTACTTAGGAACAATGCCATTTGATGCCACTTGCTGTTTTGTCAAGGGGTGAAAGGTCATGTTTCATCGCTTCCCGGGATGTCTCTTTGGGGTGGGGTCAAATGACATCAATTCCGGTGATGTCATCAGAGGTCAATGGTCGTGAGATGAGGGGTGGGCCACTTTTTTGAGGCGAGGGGTGGGCCACTTTTTTTTGGGTGACCGGGCCTATTTCTTGTCCCAGTACGACCCTGTGTACCAAGTCCCAGATGTTTGCATTAGGGAGTGCGCAGTGAGCACTACTAGATTGCACTCCACCCTGGTTCTACTGCACTGTGTTCTGTGTATATACAGGGATATCAAAAGAATTCCTGTTCACAGAATTAATCTTTTGCATGTTAACAAGATTTCATTGTATATATCATCAAAAGAAAGCCTTCAAGCTGAAGCCTTGTTCGTTTAGAATCTTGATTACCCGGAGATATAGGCATTCTCTTGCCTGAAACTATTAAGAATGAGAGACAACAAAACTTTCTCTGAAATGATGAAAAAAGAGGTTTAACCTTTAAAAATACCATGTACTAATAATCTTTTCAAGTAGCTATATTATACTGCAATTAGAGTATTGTGATCTGCGCGGTTGCCATGCGACAAGCCCATCTTTTGTGATTAATCACAGATTTCCCCACCATTGTATCTTCGGTGAAAAAGCTGCTCCCGTTGGAAAAGAAGTCCTTGTGACCCATAATTAAGACTTCTTCATTATCTTACTGCGGTTACTAAGAGCAGGAACACTGTCAAGCTTAGGAATGTAAATTGCTTGTGTTCTGTTCGGCCCTCGAGGACAATGTAATGAGAGTGTCTTAAACACTATGTTTAAGAAGCAGGATACAAAATACTTTACCTATATAGAAGGACCAAAGCTTTACTGTGGTTCAGCACCCTTAACAACGGCTTCACTTTTGAAAACACACGCCTGATAATCCGGTATGTATAATTATCATAAGATGTCGGTGCGTCGGGAACTGAGCATGCACACATGGATCTCGTCCTGAGACAACAGCTACAACTTTTGCAAGAAAGTAAAGATTATCTCTGGATGGCCATTGGACCCCAATGGATTGGCTGATGGCGTAGTCATTCCACCCTTACCGCACATCCAAATCGTTCAACTGTCCGAATAAGAATATACAGTTCTATGCTACAAACATTTTAATGGTAGCATGAGTCTTTTGAAAAATTAAATTAGTAACAAGCCTAGTTTGCATTATGTGCTTAGTGATTCAGTTAGACACCCTTTTACCAGATATATATATTTTAAATATAAATGTCTGTGATAATGTATATGTTTACCTAATGCTCTTTGATGTTATGCAAATCAGCCTGGAACCCTTGCTGATGATATTTATCTCCCTCATCTCATAGGCGCATTTCAAAAATATACCAGACATTCCATCCGAGAGTAATTGATATGGTTATTCTTGGATTTTATGATGTGCTTTGCTTAGTAAGGCAACTGTTTCTTGTGACCAACATATAAACTGGAATAGATGGTTAGAATGAACATTGCAAAATTTTAAAAAAATAACCAGCTTGCAATATTAGTACAATTCAATGAGATGTGTGGCTGATAATACTTGCTGTGCAGAAACCACCTGAGGGTCTCTCTGTGCCCCAGGTATAGACCGGGGAGTGTCTAGTACAATTACATTATTTCCTTTTTTCTGTTTTTTAATTACGTGATTTTGCAAAAATAAATAAGACCCTCACTTCTCACCCCTCAAGATATCTGTTTTATTCCATATGTCTACGGCTGCCAACAATGACTAGGGAGGCTCTAGGGAGCACCTGGCAATGAAAGTCTCACCCACAAAGAAACAGAGGGGGCCATGAGGTAATGGCTGCCTAAGCCATCTCTCTCCCATCTCATATTACCTAATATTACCTATCGGAACCGAAAACACAGAAGTCTATATGGAGCTCGTCTCTGAATAATGAAGTTAGCGTGGACACAGAGGCCCGGTTTCCTTCTTGTTTGTCCTCTAGGGCAACAAACAGTGAGGAGCAGTCCTACTGACCGAGGTGATCCCTTCCTGTCATCCCGATGTGTGAGGTAAAGACACGACTTCACGTAAGGTTGAAGCCATAGGCCACTATCTCGAGAGGTATTGTTTTCTTAGCTGTGCCATCTCTTGGAAATAATCATCATTATTTGTATAGTGTGTTTCACCATTGGTATGGTCCCAACACGCTGTAAATTGAACGCCCTCGGGGGACCGAAGTCC
Organism: Ambystoma mexicanum; assembly: GCF_040938575.1. NCBI lineage: Eukaryota > Metazoa > Chordata > Amphibia > Caudata > Ambystomatidae > Ambystoma > Ambystoma mexicanum. The sequence continues at coordinate 892,090,331 of NC_090941.1, forward strand.
AGGTATGGGAACATTTTTCAGAGGAGTTTAGACTACAGATGTGCATTTTAGCCAAAGTGAAGTTGGGTAGAGGAGGCCAGGTCCCTACTAGCCAGCCATGTTAAGCAGGCATGTGGATGGATGCTTTGAAGATGATACAAGAGCATATGCCAGTGGAAGAGGTGCATTAGGTATCCGGTTAGACCGAGTGTTTGTCATGGGGGGAAGCTGAATTCTAATGGCAGGGGTGTTGTGCAGTAAGTCGTTGGGAAAGGTATATGGTTGCAGATGCATACAGGTGAGTAACTTTGCCTTTGGCAACTTCCATAAGTAGTGAGTGTGGTGCTTACCCATCTGTTGTTGCTGGCTTCTTGGATTTGTATCTACGGTGTGGACGTCCTGCTATCTTGTACTGGACATTACATTGAAAATACCATAATAAGGAGCTAAACACGGTTTTCTTTTTTCTTGCAAATATTATAGTGTGCTATTATAACTGTAGCAATTTGCTTTGTTACCAGTCATATCATTTATTCCAATACAACATCCAATGAAAAAAGGCTTTGATGGCAACGATAACTCAACTTCCTCTTCCTAATCGACATCAACACTAAAAAGGGCTTTGAAACTCTTGATCAAAACTACTAACAACAAACTCCAACAACTTGATGGTCTATGTTTGAAACCAGAATTGGGAAAATGGAGAGAAGAATTAGTGGGGCTTGGATGTAACAATGTGTGTTGGTATCTTGGAAAACAGAGGTTGTAAGAATAACCTGTGTATTTCTGGACATCCTGAGGGATGTGAAGGAGATGATGTAACAATGTGTGTTGGTATCTTGGAAAACAGAGGTTGTAAGAATAACCCGTGTATTTCTGTACATCCATAGGTATGTGAAGGAGATGAAACAAACCCATTCTTGAAGCAAATGCTACCAAATCTTCTTTATCTCCAAACCTCTGTAGCTCTGACCATACAAAGAGTTCAATGTATTGGCTTGAAAGAATATATAGGTCAGAAAAGATTACCACCTCACACTATGATTTTTCTGCTACTCGAATGCACACAGCTACAGCTAATTATCAAAAAAGTCAAAGAAATTAATCAGCTCACATGGAATGGTCATAGAATTTATATTTTGCAAGATGTATCCAAAATGACTGCTAAGCGTAGAAAATATTTTTTGTCGTACCGCCCAGCTCTAAGACAGCTGGATGCTAGATTTAGTTTGGTCCATCCAGGTACTTTTAAGGTCACCATAAAAGGAAAAACGTCCATCTTTGATGAACCAACTGACCTGAAATCATTTTTCAGATCTCTCAAAATGGATGAAATGGACACGCCGCTGCCCTCAAGTAGCCAGCAACCCCTGAAGTTTAAGATCACATGTAGTGTCTAGATCATACGTACAATGACATTGGTTTCTAGTGGAATGATCATCATTCCCCCAACCCCCGGAAAGGGCACTCAGCCAGTCAGGTGGCTGGAACAGTGGGGGAGAATACACAATCCCTTCCGGCTGTTCCAGGCACCTGAGGCACTTTCCCAGCTGGTGCTTTTTTTCCTTTTTTTTTCTAACGTGGGGAGGCAACATGGAGGCTCTCCCTGTTGCCTCCACATGTTAGAAAACCCCAATTCCCCTGCCCGAACCCCAACTTACCTGCGGGATGGGAGCCTTCCCCACCCCAACTTACCTGCAGGACCGGCCGCCGATTCTCCTCTTGTCTGGCCACCGCCATCATAGTAGAAAAGGCACGGGTGTGAATAGCTTCACGCCTCGGCTGGGGTGGACATGGGGTTTAATGGCCTGCAGCCCGAGCTGGCTGGATGGTCGTTAAACCCCATGTCCTCCCCCTCATCCAGGGTGTGAAAGTTATATTATTCCATATTACAATAGAGAATATTGAGTGAGTCTGGTGACAGCTCTTTTTCTTGCCATCTTCACATCCATGTGGACTTTTTCTGCAATCTTGACATTCTGTTTTTGTTTTGTTTTTATGTTTATCTTTTCACATTGACCTCTTCAGTGAAGCTTTCTGTTTCAACATTGTCTCTTATTGCTAGACTTCATTCATATTATTCAACGGTGCATATATTATTATGTCATGGATTACAGTTATGCTGTTTCCATCGTCCTGTTTGTCTCCTTTCCCTGATGTGTCCTCCAAGTTATCTAACTGAATTGCTATGATTATTCTTAGCATCACCTGTACGACTTCCTGAGTTTTTTCATTGCTATGGACATCATAATTTGGCTTTAGTCTCTTGATGGTGGTTTATAATGGCATTTAAATGTACAACATGAAATATCAAAGGGGTCAATCACCCTATCAAAAGACAGAAAATGTTGTCATACCTAAGCAAACTTAAACCTTCCATTGCTTGCATTCAAGAAACCCATTTGTCACTACTTGAATCAAAAAACCTGAAAAGGTTTTGGGTGGAAAGCCTCCCTTGGCCCTCCTTCTAACACCACCTGTGAGGCTAAGAACCTCAGGGTCATCTTTGACTCCACACTTTCCTTCTCCGCACACATCTCTAAGGTCTCTAAAAAGTCAAACCTCCTACTGCACCTCATCAGAGGTACTCTGCCTTTCCTCTCCTTCCCCCAGAAGCTCACAGTCTCCCAAGCTCTGGTTCTCTCTAGGTTGGACTACTGTAACAGCCTCTTTCTAAATCTTCCTGCCTCTACTCTCCGCCCTCTGTAACTAATCCAGAGCAGGACTGCAAGACTTGTCTTTGGCCTCAAGCCCTGGGATCGCATCTCTCCAACTCTGAAATCTCTCCATTGGCTCCCAGTGGAGGCAAGGATTAAATTCAAAACCCTCTGCATTGTCCACAAGGCTTTCTGGGGCCTGGGTCCAAAATACCTTCAGCTATCCCTCCACAAATACCTCCCCTCTCAGGCTCTTCGCTCCTCTACCTCAAACTCCCTCAGAGTCAGTCCTTTTCCAAAGAAACGAGCTGGGGGTAGATCTCTGTCTTCTGCTCGGGCCTCCCTCTGGAACAGCCTCCCTGCCACTCTGAAACTTGAGGAGTACCATCTCTGGTTCCGGAAACCCCTAAAGACCCTTCTCTTTGCTTCTGCCTTCGCTCCCTCTCTCCCCTGCTGATCTGCTCTCTCTTGGCACGGTGCACCTGGACACCCTCTGCCCCCTGGGCACAGCTTTCTGCTCACCCTGCCACCCTGCACTGCCTCCTGGCCACCCCTTGCACTGGGGATTGTATCTGTACCCATACAGTCCCCAAACCCCCCCCCCCCATTTTCTTATTTTCTGCACTTATCAGACTTACCCAGTCTGCTGCCGTAAACACGGCACTTGCCACTTGCTGGCTGCACTACAACTGTTTATTGCCTATATTATTTATTTTTATTTAATATTATTTATCTGTTCTCCTCTGCTCCACACTTTCCACTCTCCCCCTTCCATGCACTTCTTCTCCTTTCCGATTCCCATGAACTTGCACATTCTCAATGTCACTGGGCCTTGTAAGATCGTTGTTTTGTTCTCCCTTGTTCCCTCCCTTGCCTTGTTGCGCTCTGAAAAACTTGTGTACGAGCACGATACAAATATATCATGATATCATATCATATCATAGCTGGCCAAGCAGATGATAACGTAACAGGGTTGCCATTTTAAGCACACCCCACAGACTTTGAAAACACCTTTCACTCAGACATAATACCCACTATCTTATTGATTATATCTACATCTCCAAGTCCTTATCTGGTATGATAATCGATTCTAAGACAGAAAGTATCATTATGTCTGATCACATCCCAGTTGTAACAACATTGGATCTTAAAAACATTAAGTTGTTAACAAATAGATGGAAGTAAAACAACTTTTATCATGAGATAGAGATTTTGAGATATCGTATTGCTATTTTTATCAACAATTCTTTGACCTCAATAAAAGATTAAGACATTTCCTGTGTAAATAACGGGAACGCCTATAACACAGCCTTGACGGTACATATTAACTCTTATGTTATTAAAAAGGAAAATGGAGCTGGATACACTACATGGTAATCTCAACAAACTACATACAAAGTACAGCCAGCACCCACAAGAGTATATACTTTGAAATATAATATCACTCAGATATCTAATTAATAAAAAATGATCTGCACAAGACTTAAGGTAATATTAAAATACAAATCTAAAATATATCAAACTTGAAATAAGGCAAGTAAATCCTTTGTGGCTTAGCTCAAAATTAAAACGAAAGATACAAAATCTCATCTGTTAAAAATGAACATGGCATTTGGGTAACCAAGGATAAAGATATGTTGTAGGTTTTTAAGAAATGCTGTGAGTCACTCTACTCATCCGAATATAATGACCCTCAAATTGACTTCAAATCTTTCTTTCAGACAGTTTGTAGGAAATCCTACTTTCCAATGAATTTAAGCTCTTTGTAAACACTATACATATCAATGAAATGTATAAAACAATTAAATATATTCACAAAGGTAATGCACTGTGCATTGATGGCCTTTCCATAGACGTTTTCGCTCTCATTTCAGTAATAATCTTGCACCCAGGTTGGAATCATTATTTTCTTTTTTCGCTTGAGTACATTTGCCGAAGCATTATTAATTTTATTTCCAAAACTGGCAAGGACGGTGTTTTACCAAAGAATTATAGACCAATAGCCCTTATTAATACGGATTGGAAATGTCTGTAAAAAGCTTAGCAAACAGAATTGAGCCATATTTTCCTGGATTAATTAAATCTGATCAAGTAGGGTTTGTAAAGGATAGGGTCATGCCTGCTAATACAAGACTTTTCTATGACCTTTTACATGTCATTAATATTATAAAACAACCTAAAGCAGGTTATGCAGCACTAGCTCTTGATGCTGAAAAAGCTTTTGCTAAAGTTGAATAAGGTAGGGTTAACGGCGCCGGTAAAGGTGCCGGAGCCATCAACCCCTTACCACTTCATTACGAGTCTGCTTGCGGGAACCCGCTAAGGGCGCCTGGTTTTACCAGGCGCCCTTAGCGGGGTCCTGCAAGCAAACAAGGGTCCTATCAACGGGCCCGTTACTAACGGGCCCGTTGTTAGCACCCTCGCCATTCCCATTGGGCCCTATGGGGGCTCGAATTGGAATGGGGATGTACCGGGTCTGGGTTCCTTGAATGAGGAATTACCGGGATCTCCAAGGTTGGAATGGCCCGAAAATTCCTCATTTAAGGAAACTGGACCCGGTACCCGTTAGGGGGTAGCCATGCCGCTATTAGCGGCATGGTTACCTTCTACCGTGTTATGACATCCCATTGTCTTCTAAGGGTAATCAAGAGGGGGCATATTAATACAATGGAGTATGTTCTCCTCATCTCCCGTCCTACAGGAGCAATCTTTACGCCCGCCCAGCCAAGATATTTTGGCTGTCAATGGTAGAATGTTTAGTTGGAGCATTAGCATTATTTTTCTGAATGTTAACTGCTCATTTATGATCTCACTAACATGTGGCACAAGACAAGGTTGTTCTATATCTCCTATCCCCTTTATTGTATCACTTGAACCGCTATTAGAACTCATTAGATGTGAAGTAGGGATTCCATGTATTCAATGTATGGAAAGTTTGAGAATAAATTAGCTGCCTAGGCAGACGACATATTCATTTGTATGAAAAATCCAAGTAATACTCTACCAAACATATTAGACATACTGAAAGCATTTTCCTTATTCTCAGGCTATAAATGAAATAAAGATAAATCAGACATTTTTCCCCATAATGCTCTCTGTGTTAAACATAAGTTGGGTATTAACGGATTGAAATGGTGCCAAAATTCCATTAAGTACTTAGCGATCAATACTTTCAGGGTAATTCAAAGAATTTCGCACAAAAGTGGCGCACGCGGCTGGCGCACAGTGTCCCTGTGCGATACACTGTGCCAGCCGCGTGCGATAAAATCCATTTCATCGCACAGCGTATTCATGGATTTTAGCCTCCAAAACCAGCCGTGGCGCAGAGTGGCGCAGCGACCCTGCAGCAGCGCCAGTTACGCCCCCAAGAACGCCCTCGCGCAAGAAAAAGCCATCAAAATTCCCAATTCATCGCAAAGGGCTGTGCTAACCCTGGACCAGTTCACAGGGCTGCCAAACAGCAAACGCCAAGCGGGGAACGTGTATTTCAGTGGTTCACGGGAAGTTTCACACGCGATTGTCCTGGGTACGTGTACATCAGGGGTGCGCGTGAAGTAACACACGCGATTCCATCAGGGCACATGTATTCCAGGGGTGCGTGGGAAGTATCACACGCAAAATCAGCAGGGTACGTGTATTTCAGGGGTGCGCGGGAAGTATCACACGCGATTCCATCAGGGTACGTGTATTTCAGGGGTGCTCGGGAAGTATCACACGCGATTCCATCAGGGCACATGTATTTCAGGGGTGCGCGGGGAGCACTACACGTGAATTGGCCGTGTGGGTCCTCCCAGGTGTTCCCTCTACACCCTCCACGGCCCCTGCAGCCAGCCCACACCACAGGGGACTACCCTGCACCCCTGCTCATGTCCCGCAGGCAGCCCATCCACCATGGCCATGCCCCCCCAGCCAAGCCACATGTCACCTTGCACTACTGATCAACAACGCATGTCTCTCAGCACCCTCACCCCCCAGCACTGTGGGGCACCTACCAGCAGGCCCCCACACATGTTCAACTCATGTCCCCCTGCACCCCCAACCCCCAGCACTCTGGGGCACCCTCCACCAGGCCCACACTCATGTCTCCCAGCATCCCCACCCCCCAGCATCCAGGGGCACCCTCCACCAGGCCCCCACTCCTTTCTACCACCCCCTCCACCCCCCAGCAGAGCGAATCGCCTGTGTACGTGTATATCAGGGTTGCGCGTGTAGTCTGACATGCGAATTCATCCGGGTACGTGTATTACGGGATTCGCGGGAAGTTCCACACGCGATTGCCCTGGGTACATGTATTTCGGGGTGCGCGGGAAGTTCCACACGCGATTTCAGCAGGGTACGTGTATTCCAAGGTGCGCGGGAAGTTCCACATGCGATTGCCCTGGGCACATGTATTTCGGGGTGCGCGGGAAGTTCCACACACGATTGTCCGTGGTGCGTGTATTTCGGGTTGCGCGTGAAGTTTCACACGCGATTTCAGCAGGGTACGTGTATTCCAAGGTGCAAGGGAAATTCCACATGCGAATCCAGCAGCCTACGTGTATTCCGGGGGTGCCGGGCAGTCCTACACGTGAATCGGCCGTGTGGGTCCTCCCAGCTGTTCACTTGACACCCTCCACGGCCCCTGCAGGCGGCCCACACCACAGGGGACTACCCTGCACCCCTGCACATGTCCCGCAGGCAGCCCATCCACCATGGCCATGCCCCCCAGCCAACCCACATGTCACCTTGCACTACTGCCCACCAACGCACGTCTCCCAGCACCCCCACCCCCCACCACTGTGGGGCACCCTCCACCAGGCCTCCACTCATGTCCCCCTGCACCCCCACCCCCACCAGTCAGGGGCACCCTCCACAAGGCCCCCACTCATGTCCAAATCATGTCCCCCTGCACCCCCATCCCCCACCACTGTATGCCACCCTCCACCAGGCCCCCACTCATGTCCAACTCATGTCTCCCAACACCCCCACCCCCCAGCACTGTGGTGCACCCTCCACCAGGCCCCCACTCATGTCCCCCTGTACCCCCACCACCCTGCATCCAGGGGCACCATCCACCAGGCCCCCACTCATGTCCAACTCACGTCCCCCTGCACCCCCACCCCCCACCACTGTTTGCCACCCTCCACCAGGCCCCCACTCATGTCCAACTCATGTCTCCCAACACCCCCACCCCCCAGCACTGTGGTGCACCCTCCACCAGGCCCCCACTCATGTCCCCCTGTACCCCCACCACCCTGCATCCAGGGGCACCGTCCACCAGGCCCCCACTCATGTCCAACTCACGTCCCCCTGCACCCCCACCCCCCACCACTGTTTGCCACCCTCCACCAGGCCCCCACTCATGTCCAACTCATGTCCCCCTGCACCCCCAACCCCCACCACTGTGGGGCACCCTCCACCAGGCCCCCACTCATGGCCCCCTGCACCCCTACACCCCTGCATCCAGGGGCCCCCTCCACCAGGCCCCCACTCATGTCCCCCTGCACCCCCACCCCCCAGCACTGTGTGCCACCCTCCACCAGGCCCCCACACATGTCCCCCAGCCAACACGTTTGTTTGTTTGTTTGTTTTATTTATTTGTAGAGCGCTCCGGACCCGTGGGTAGAAGGGCGCTTAAGAAGGCGGTTACAGGCATAACATATACATTACATTTACAAAGTACAATAATTTACAAAGCAAGGGTTTACATACAACAATTTACATATAATACAAGTATGGTTGCGGCTGTTAGCTTATTAGAGGTGGGGGTAAATGCTACTCATTGTTCAGTAACCAGCCAATAACAAGTTTCCTAAAGATCGGGAAGGATTCAGTGGTTTTAATTATGAGTGGTATGGTGTTCCAAAGTTGGGAGGCTAGCACAGTGAAGCTAGTGCCTCCTGCTCTTTTTAAGGCAAATCTAGGCACTAGCAGGCATAAGGAGTTGGACGATCTAGTGGTTCTAGATGTAGGTTTTAAGGTGAATTTGTTGGAGAGGTACGGTGGGGCTAGATTGTTTAAGGCCTTGTAAGTGAGGCAGATAGTTTTGAGGTCAATTTTTTGCTGTATGTAGAGCCATTTACATGCTTTCCTGGTTGTGGAGATGTGCTCACGCCTGGGATGTTGAGTGCTGCGCGTAGAGCATTGTTTTGGAGAACCTGGAGTTTGTTCGTTACGGCTTGGTTGGCTCCTAGGTACAAGCTGTTGCAATAGTCCAATTTGGATTGGATGAGTGCTCTGCCAGAATGAGGCAGCTGCCGGGGGATAGGAAGGGTCTGCTAGCCCTGATTAGCTTACCCGTATAGGCAGTGGCCGAGGCGGTCGAGTTGATTTGTTTGACAAGGTTGGTGTTGGCATCAAGGTGGAAGCCTAAGGTTTTCACACTTTTAGCAATAGGGATGGTGTTACCATCTATGATAATGTTCTTGTAGCTGGGACTGAGTTTGGACAGGTTATTGGGAGAGCCGACCAATAGAAGCTCCGTCTTCTCATCATTCAGGCAGAGGCCGTGGGTGGCCATCCATGCCTGAATGATGGAGAAGATTTCGTTGATCCGGATGACGTCCGCATTGTAGTTGCCTGAGATGGTGAGGAGAATCTGGGTGTCATCTGCATAGTTGGTGTAGGTGACACCCAGATGGTCCAATATGTCAAATAGAGGCTTTGTAAATATATTATACAGGGTGGGGGAGACACAGGAGCCTTGTGGGACTCCACAGGTGATGGGGACCGGGTCAGCAGCAGCTGTGGTGGAGAAAACTTGCATGGTTCTATTTGCTAGGAAGGATTGTATCCATGCAGAGGCAGAGGAGGAGAAGTGGGCTGCGATAGATAGGTGGTTGCATAGTATTTCGTGGTCGACTAAATCGAAGGCCGCTGAGAGATCTAAAAGAAGTAGGATTGCTGCATTGCCTTTGTCTTTGATTTCATCAATCTGACTTTTGAGGTCAACCAGAGTGGTTTCAGTTCCATGTTGAGGTCTGAAGCCAGATTGACGCATACCTAGCAGTTGGTTAGATTCCAGGTACTCCTGAATCTGGATGTAGGCGACTCTGTCCAAGAATTTTAGCAGAAAAGGGACAGTGGTGATTGGTCTGTAATTAGTTGGTATGGCTGGGTCTAGGGATTGTTTTTTTTAGGAGAGGGAGTACCCAGGATTGTTTTAGGTTGTTGGGGACAGAATTGTCATCGAATGAGAGGTTGATTAGCTTGGTGATAAAAGGGGAGAGGTCTCTGGCCGCGTCTTTTATTATTTGGGCAGGGCAACTGTCCCCTTTGCAATTAGAAGGTTTTCGGGAAGTAATGATTTTTTGGACTTCTAGGATAGTCACTTTCTTAAAGGTGAAGTCTATGTTGGCTTTGTTGGGTGTAGGTGGGCTTAAACTGGGGTTGGTGGTTTTGTTGCTTAGGAGTTGTTGACGTTTGTTCTCAATTTTGGTCTGGAGCCCTGTGATTTTATTGTTGAGGGCATTCTGGATGCTGGTGCACCAGGGTTTATCTTTTGAGCAGTTGTCTGGAGGGGGATTGGGGTTTTCTAGCTCCTTTATAATTTTAAATAGTTCTTTGGTGGAGGAGCCTGCCTGGTCAATCCTGACGTTATAGGCATCTTTTTTGGTACAAATTATCTCGCTTTTGTATAGCGTGGAGATGTTTTTGAGATTGGATTTGTTTTCAGGTGATGGGTTGGTTTTCCATAGTAGTTCTAGTTTAGCTTTCTTTTTCCTGAGTAGTTTGAGTTCGGGAGTGTACCACGAGTTCAGGTGGTTTATTGGTTTGCTTTTGCGTAGTTTCAAAGGGGCAATGGTATCAATGGCGGTAGCCATGGAATTGTTGAAGGTGTCAACTAGTAGGTTAAGGTCAGCCTTGTCCGGTAGAGCGTTAAGGGTGGGTAGGACCAGAGGTAGTAAGGCTTCGGGGGTAATGTTACGCTTGTTTCTGGTTGGGCAAGCTGGAGCCAGGGGGCGTTTCTTAGGCGTGGCCCGGTTGGTGTGAATTTCGAGTGGGATAAGGTAGTGATCTGTCCATGTAAGTGGTTGGGGGGCCTTGCAGGTGGTGTTGCAGTTGAGAGTCATCACAATCTAGATCCCTGGGCCTTATGGGCAGCCTCCAAATGCCAAACACCCACCCAAGTATTGCATCCACCCACTTAGAAATGGCAATTACATGATACAACCCCAATGGCAAGTTTGTAAATGAACACATGTCCCTCACATACACACAATGGGTGTCAGTAAATGTCAAAACCCATATCATGATATGCATGAAACCAATGAGATGATACTACACATTGAAGTTTGAAGAAAAAATATGTATTAAAAGCAACATAAATTGTATCAAAAATAAACAAACGAAAATGGGAATTAAAAAAATAGAAAGCAGCATGTCCGTAAAATAATGTAAAACCACAAATCATAATCCAAAGCAAAGGTGTCCAAAGTCACAGTTCTCAAAAGTAAATCCAATGGAAAATTAAAATTGAAAACCATTGCTCCATGGGTAAATTTATAAAAAAAAAAAATAGAAAATCCAACAGTCAACTATATACAGATAAACAATCCAGGGTCCATGATCCCAACAGAAGAAATGAAACCTATCTAATAACACTACCTAATAAAAAATAACTATATACAAAAAAAAAGGTAAAAAAAAAAGCAAAACCAAAGGAAACCTAACAGTAACTACAGAACTATTTACAAGGGCAGCGGGCCAGTCCGACGGCTCACTTTGGGATGTTCCGGGCCAGGGCATCATCGAACTCCTGCTCAATGTCCCGGAGGCGGTCCTCCTCCATGGCCCAGAGGGTCCGCAGGGCCATCGACATGTTCACCTCCAACTCCCTGCGGATTGCCTCGAGGCCTCAGGGCCCTCCGCATGGAGTTCTCTGCCCTGACAATCGTGAGCCGTGCCTCTTCCACCCGCTGCCACTCCGCATCTATAGCGTGGCCCAACCGCTGCCACACGGAAGACACTTCCCGTCCTGGGTCCTCCTGCCCTCCGGCCGATGCCTGCCCCTCCTATGTCGAAGGCCCCGAGCCATCATGTCTCCCACCTCGTTGCTGCTGCTGCTGTGCCTCTGCCCGTGCCCTGGGTCCTGCTGCCTGCACATCCTCCACTGGCTGGGGTGCAGTCGTTGATGTGGCCACCGCTGCTGGACGTCCGACTCCCGACTGTGGCAGGGATGCCTCCTCCACCAGCCTGGCCGCACCGTCAGAGGCAGCTCCAGAGGGCACCCAGGTGACTAATGGGTTGGAAGATGGCATGGAGGACGACTGGCGCATAGGGGGTTCAGTTGAGGAGGGGGTCGGAGCAAGCCCCATCAAACAGAGGAATCCGGCCTGGGTGACCTGTCCGAGCAGGCCGATGCGGTCAACGAGCCATTCGAGATGACGTGCAGTCTCCTCATGAAAAGACTGCAGGTCACCTCGCATGGCCCGTTGACGCAACGTCACACCAGTCAGGACAGGCTCAACCCGGACCCGGATAGCCACGTCGGCAGGCAGGGGAAGGCCAGTTGTTGTGAGCTCATCCCCTGCCTGAAAACGGGTCTGGACGTAGGCATCCCTGCTGGTGCAAGATGATGCAGTGACAGGATCAGGGACAGGATTGCACACAGGCACCTCCGTGGCGGCCTGTGCTGCCTCCTGTCCCTGGTCCTGCACTGCACCACTAGCACCAGTGGAATCCCCACCTCCAGACCCCGTCTCTGTTGCTTGCACGGCCTCCTCCTCCACCAAACCCCCCACCAACCTGGATGACTCCGTGCCATCTTCCCTTGTTGGGCCCTGTGGGGTCCCAGCTGCCCCTTCTGCTGCCGAGGAGTCCAACTCCGACCTCCGCTTCTTGGACCTCCACCCGGCAGCTGCGGCCTGGGACGCGGCACCGGACTCCTCACTCCCCGACGTGATCACAACCTGGGAGGGGAGCTGGGCCTTGCGTCTCCGGCTGGCGGTGCGATCCCCGCCGCTGTGCTCCACAGCACCTTCTCCGTCCTCTTCATCAGTTGACGCTGTAGACAGGGAGAAATAAAACACAGGCATCAGGGCACTGTACAATGGACACATACACACATGACAGTTGTACATGAGTGGCATTGGCAAACCTCAGACATGGCATCACAATCGCCAACACACATATCATTTCAACTTGCACACATGAGCCATACCCCAGCCATATCGCAACAGCCAGCACCATCCATACACATAAAAACAGCATGAGCAGGCAAAGGTGAGCCAGACATCACATGCAACACAGGGAGTGCACTACACATGCACACACACCACCACACTTGCATGCATGTGTTCACCTCTGCCAACTGTCGCAGTGTTCAGATCGGCATCCATGTCACATCTGCCAATCAGGCTTCCACATCGCGCTGTCACATTCATTCGTGTTGCATCACTGTTGCACCCTTGTCAAATACACACACATGCACATGTACACAGTGCTGATACATGCAGCTGAAAACAACATCCATGTGTTACATTACGAACATTCCAACTTACATACACATTCATCCAAACATGTGTGCCCACACAACTGCATTTGGCATGCAAGCCTACACACAAAAGCACCATCCATGTCTCACACATGAGAGCCCTCGCATGTGTTAGCCTCACGGCCCTGTACACCCCCACCCATACTTGGCCCCATACAAACACATGTGCAACCTGCACACTACTGGCACATCACCACACAGCTTACAATCATGATGCATGTACACTTACCGCTCAACTCCAAACGAGTCTGCCTCTCAAGGACCTGGACATGGAGCGCTGGGGATATGCGTTCCAGGACCCTCATCTGATCGTCCGACAAGTGGCCCCGGCGCCCCTTAGCATCCGCTGCCTTCAAGAGGCGCCGGGCCTTGTTGAGGGTCCTGGACCTGAAGTCCTCCCAGCGCTTCTTGACATGATGGAATAATCGGACTGCCACCCCCTCCGCGTTGATGGCAGTCACGATGTCCGTCCAGATCCGAGTCCGTCCTTCCTTGTCGGCGTGCAAACTTCCGAAGAGGGCATCATACTGCCCCAGGACTTGCTCCACCAGGACTCCAACTTCGTTGGTAGTGAAGCTGGTGCCCATCTGCCTCTCTGGCCAGGGGTTGTCAGTTGTGCCAGATGTTGCAGTGCCCGACATGACAACCCCAGAGGCAGGAGTGGGTGGGCAACTGGGTCTTGGGGCTGGGCTGTAAAGCGATGGATCCCAGTCGGGAGTCTTCGGTTCGAGCAGGGGTGGTCACAGCAACAGCACCCCTGGCTGATGTGCAGGCAGCAAATGGCAGGGCACGTGGGCAGCAGGCAATCAGGCAGCAGCAGATGGCAGGTGGGAGCGTGCTCGGGGCTCTGGGGGGCAGTAATTCGGCCTTCTGGGCAGGAGCGTGGTCTTCCGTGTGCTTACGCGTGACCAGCTTGATACGGAGTGATTTGGCACGTGAAAATCCAGCACGTCTGCGTGTAATTCGAGGAAAGGGCCTTAGCGCGTAAGCGAATTAATTGGCCCAAAGGCCACCAGCGCGTATGCGCGTCTGTGACGTGCGTGCGCGGGTGTTTCCCTGTACACGGGTGCATTTTACACGTCCAATGACTGCATGTCAGAGTGTCAGCTCAGGTAATTGGAGGATGGGGCCTTAGCGCGTACACGCGGAAGTGACGCTGGATGTGTGGGCATGTTTAAAAGGTACGTGTAGAACGCCATTTCCTTGTACGTGCTTTTTGTGGAGAGCGAGTGGGTGAAATCTGTACTTCTTGTCGGTTCATGCGCAATTTACTTCACAGCGTTCCAAGTTCGTACTCCCTGTTACCTCTGACAGCTTTTTGTCTTCTTGTCTTTTTCCTGGGCCTGTTTCCTTAAACAGCGTTCACTTCTCCTGTTGTCCTGTCTCCTCAGACAGCGTACAATTCTTCTTTTGGCAGGGGTGTTGCCAACGTGCACACGTGCGTATTTTTCACGCGTTTTTTTCCTTGCAGACGGTGAGTCGCGCACGTATTTGACATCTGTGCTTGCCCCGTGTGTTGCCTACCCCTTCAGAGGTCAGTCTAGGCTGCGTGTGACACGCATACGTTCATTTTTGTGTTTCTGGGTGCCACAGCGTAGTGCAGGTTTTTTTTTCCACGCACGTGCTCTAGGAGGGATTGCGTGCACATTATCTCCCTTTCTCGGGGTGCCTGTGCTTTGCGTGACCCGTCATCTTCCCCCAGGGGTCACATACAGCCTTGCTAGAGCACTAGGGTACGAATTCCATCTAGTACCCTACCCCTTTGACCCCAATTGCCCAGGACAATAGTTTACTGCAACTCCCATACGCACAACAACTTCAGTGCCATGGTTGGGAGGCGAGCATGTGGTAAGGGTGGCAAAGGTGGGTGAGCCACAAGAGGTGGCCGAGGTGGATACGGTAGGGGACGTGGCCAGGACTTGCAGGGTGCCCCGAGCCCCCCATGTGTGGGTGACCAGTCTGGGACACCCATGCCCCCCCCTGGTTGAGGGTAAATGGCTGACACCATCCCTGCTCAGCCCTTGTTGGACAAGCCCATTGTGGCACCAGACCTGGCACAGGGTGACTCCATGGCTGACTTCCAGGTCAGCAGGTCTAGGCCACGTGTGGCGGTGCACGTTGGTGTCACCAACCCACGTGGATCAGGGGCAGCTATGTCATCTGCTGCCCCGAGTAGGCAGGGTGGGGAGGCTGCAGGGGCAGCTGCAGCTCCATCCACCCCAGCTCTGAGTGTCCCAGCCAGGACAGTGTCAGTCCTAGTCCATCCTGCTGACGTTCCCCCTGACTACGTCACACTTCAGCTAATGCCTGCACCAAGTCCCATGGTGAGTGTTCATTCCCACACTCCTAGTCCACAGTCCACCATGGCTCCTGCCCCTAGTGTCCAGAGCAGCGTAGGACACTCAGTATCACCACCACCTTCCAAGCGGAAGAGGAAGAGTGCTCGTCCAGTACAGGCTGATGCCCCAGACACGGCTACACAGTCTGGCCCATCAAGGAAGCCCAGCTTCAATCAGGCCGAACTTGATGCACTTGTGGAGTATGTGTCCGCACATGACAGCGAAATGGTGATTACTGCAGGATGCAAGACCACACCTGCACAACGTCAGGCACACTAGCAGACCATTGCGAAACTCATAAGTGCCCTTGGATTCGTGAGGCGCACAGCTAATGATTGCTACAAGCGCTGGAATGACCCTAAGCGCAGGGCAAAGAAAAAGCTGGCCTCAAGTAATGCAGCAACTCTAGTGACTGGAGTTTTCTGTGCTGCATATGTTTTTAGTGCTCATTACCAATTCCTAGTGTATTAAAAGATACACTTCTGTATTCTGTCACCCATTTGGTGATAGTGGCTCTGTAACTGCAAAAGAATGCAGAGCAAGGTTGGATTCTGTACAACAGAGCCAACAATTCTGGAGCAGCAACTCAATTGCAATAGAGTCTGTGCAGAACAGATAGTCACCCTGCAAAACCGCCTGGAATCCTTATAAGAGGAAAATAATACATTGATTATCAAAGACCTAGAATCCCAAACAGAGTTTGATGAGGAGTGCCAGAAAGCTGGTGCCCTTAAAAAACACTGGGACGACCTGGCTGAGCAGAGGGCCACTCTAAGTCGAGAGTGGGACGCCTTAGGCCAGGAAGTCAGCCATTTAAAAACAAAGTTGGATGAAAATCACTTCGCCCTTCAGGAGTTGCGTGAAATCAAAACAGATTATGGAAAGCTGGTAGAGCACACCAAGCGGGTGGACAAGGCTCTGGCAAAGAATAATCAGACCAGTAAGGACCAAACTCAGGAGGTGAGTCTCTTACAGTAAAAATTGGCCGAATACTCCCAATTCAGGCAGGAAGCACAGAGAGACAAAGCAGCTCTCTGTGGAAAGAATGACAGGGTCCACCAACAGATAGCCATCCAAGAACAACTCATAGAGACCAGTAAGGCCTTAATAAAGGAGCATGTCCACTGGCTCATATGAACCAAAGGCCAAAGGGATGGCAGACTTCAACACAATGGGAAATATGAGACTGACTGGTCAGCTCCTCCCAGAAATGGATGGGTGGGCATCTATATAGAGGCTCCCAAATGCTAGGGCCAGCTTCTCTGATCAGGGAGACACCAGAGACTGGATTATCAGAAATAACACCTACCAAGAGATCAGTCAGTCAAATTTGGAGGGGAATTCCATGAGACTAGGCCCACAGAGAGCATTTTAAAAACCTCTTCCCAGCTAGGAAAGTGGGGGGGGGGGGGTTCTCAACCAATCCTGGGAGCAAGGGAGAGTCAGAAGACTCTTCTGGGCGCCACAGGTTCCAAGAGACTATGCCCCCACATTCTGCAAGCCATTCCTAAGCCTGCAGAATTAGGGAGAGCCTAGAAGATCAGACAGCTACCTCTGGTAGCAGTGCCTCTGAGTCAGAGGATGAGTGGACCAGGGTGACCAAAACTAAAATGGCCAACAAAGTTAAAAGAGCCCTATTAAAAGATCCCCTGAAGCAAATCAAAGCTATTAGGAGCGTCATAACGCCCTACCACAAAAATGCCAAATATTCAGTTTGAGAGCACCTCGAGTTGTTTGAGAAAATGATGGAGACTTTCCACCTGAAGGACAGCCAAAGTTGTATTTAGTATGTCAAGTGGACATTTTTACCTGAGTACGCCAGCTTCTTTGCAGGGCTGGAGGATCAGAACCACATAAAATGGTCCACATATAGAGCGGCCATCTTAAAGCATTTTTCAATCCATAGAAACCCTCAAGAGGCCCGCAAGGCAGCCTACAACCTGCAATGTGGGGAAGACCAGGCCCCACAAGAATTTGTCCAAGAGCTGAAATGTGCCTTTGCGCAAACCACCAGGAGGGTGCGCACAAACAGTAGGCAGTTTGTCAATATTTTCTTTCATGCACTCCCTAAATACATTTTGACCCAGTTGGTGAGGGACTTTCATGAGAAAATATAACTAGACTGGGTCATTGAACAGGCAACTCGCATTTACGAAGTGCAGAAGCCAGTAGAGAGTAAACGTGCTAATAAAAGCCCAAAACCAATCAACACCCCTGCTGCTGCTATGGTGGCGAGGTCAAGATTGCCCCCATTTTAGATCTGGAGATGGGGGGGGCTAAAAACATTCCTGTGCAGAATCCTACTAACCCAAGACCCAGAAGGCCCTCGGGCCAATCCCAAACAGGGAGTCAGGGAGGTAACCCCACAAATGGGACCCCTAACTCCCCTGACTACATCAGCCCCTGTTACAAGGGCAACAGACCCATCCTGGGCTATGTGTGGACTCCTCCAGCCCAAGGGGGGGGAACCCAACCAGGCAGCTGCCAACCCACCCAGGTAACTTCTCCCTCACTTTCCCCAGGAGGGCAGTAATCCCCCAAATGCTGGGCTGAGTTTCTTTCCCTGGTACCCGCCAAACATCAAACCCCAAAACAACCCTCCTTTCTTTTCCCACTTTCCTGAGCCGTGACAGCCCAATCCGGGAGAGGGGAGGCTAAGGGTGGAGGGGTACCAAAACTATCCCAACCAGGGGTATTATGGGAGAAGGGATAGTTACATTTCCTGTGATCAACCAAGGGTAGACCAGAGAAACCCGTACCAGCCAGAGCAGGTGTCCCAACTGGAGCGCCAGGTCCAGAACTTGGCAGGATCTGGGTAGCATGTTGAGGGCTCAGCAGAACCCTCCAATGAACATGGCAACTCAGAACTCCTCAAATTAAGGATCTGGTGCTCCAGAGCAATGACAGGGAGAGAACCCTGACAACCCACCGGTTCCCAGGGAGGAGGCACAGGGGGAACGGGTGTTTAAAGCCTTAGAGGAAGCTTCCTTCCCCACTGGTGAAAAGCCCCAGGAAACCCAGGAACCGGAACCAGAATCTCCTGCCCCTGAAAGTATGCAACCTAAGGAACAGAGGGTGGGTAGGAGAAATAAAGAGCCTAGAAAGACCCATTTTGTGGAGGAGGTGCGAATCTTCCAATTTGAAGGAGAGGGGTCCTCAGAGGTTTCTGGGAAAAGGATCTTCTCCTTCAGGGATGGGGAAAATTCCTCCCAAAGAAAAATGGGTCCCAAGAGATCCTGATCAAGACTGGGTAGATGTGGGGACCGAGTTAAAACCGCCCTTCATCTAACCCCAGAATGACAAGCAAGAAAGTCACCTTGTCCAAAAAGGTGGGGGGCAGTCCAGAATCAGAACCAGGGGAGCCCAAAACTCCCCCAATATTCAACTATCCTGTTTTCTTTGCATATCCCCCAGCTCACACCCAGGATCATGCCCAAACCTATTCTGGGGATTGCAGAGTCCCTAGCTCCCGAAAGGCCTTCTGAGGACTGTCTCCAAAAAGGGGGGAACAGCCCTCAATCAGAAAGGGAGGAGCCTGAGACCCCTCAAATCACTGATTATGAAACTGTGTGATCAGATACCCAAATTATCAACTCCACTCTGGGGATCCCCTCCTAGACGGGGGAGCAACCCAGAACCAGCCCAAGAGGAACCCCAAACCTCACCAACCACTCCTGTTGACTGCCTCCAGAAAGGGGGGGGAGGCAGCCCAGAAACAGAACAAGGGGAGCCCGAGACTCCCCAAATAGCGGTGTGTCAAAATTCTGTGCTAGATTCTTCAACCCCGACACCATCTCTTGACACAACTATCCCAGTGTCAGAGTCAGAAATGAGTCATTAATGAGCAAATTGACCATCAAGCTTACCCAGAGCACCAATTACCTTTGCCCCTTGGAGGAGAAGCAAGGTAGATTCTACGCCTCCATCCAGGTGCAAGGGCAATGTGCAAATCCAGCACTGGTGGACAGAGTCTTTGAGCAGCTAAATTCAGGAAAAGGGGAGGGATACCAAATTCCTCTCACCCCTCTTCCTGGACAGCTCCAGAACTTTGACAGGAAGGAAATTCCTGTTGAAGGGTCTGCAGAGCTGGAAATTAAAATTGGGCGACACAAAATGAATCACCTGGTCCTAGTTGTGGTGCCAGAGGGAACACCCTGTCTATTAGGGAATGACATCCTCCGCAGGCTGTCTCCCCTCATAGATTGTGTAAACAAGGTCCTCTTGTAAGTTTAAATGGCACATGTCACATGGTTGAACAAAAACCGGACCTAATTAGGTTCTACTTTCAAAACAATGACACACCCAACGTCACCATCATAGACTAAGAATCATACCAAGGATTACCAAGGAGGACCACTCTGGGACCGGGAGGAGAGACCCAAGGTGCCCGGAGTGCTGCTCCATAATCAGAACCAGAACCAGCAATATGCACAATCAGAACCAGCAATACTCCTGGACAGAACCGGCGAGGAGAACGGGTCGCCTCCAGCACTGACGTGAGAAGCGACTGAAATTCTCCACACGGATAGAAAAAGAACATCCCAATCTCCCGACTTTCCCTTGACGGGAGGTCAAACCAAGTCGGGGGGGGCTCTGTGGGATGTATTGACCCATTCCACTATGCTATGCTGCATCACCCTGCCAGTTATGGTGAAAGAAACTGCAACAATGGTGGCAAAACCCTTGTGTGTGCCAAAAACCTATAAAAACCGTGTGCTTCAGCACACAAATAGAGGGATGGGGCTTGGCCTAACCGCCATGTAAGAGGGACGCACTCTCTGCAAGCTCTGTATGATGTGACCAGGATAAGCTGTAATATATGCTATATTGATAATCTAGATGCCTGATCATTTGCCTAAACTATTGCAGAGGACACCGGGAGTCTACGGCTGGGATTTCGCTGTCCGGCATGCCCTACCTGAAGTGCGACACCAAAAGATGCTGAGCTGAGAGACCAAGCAGAAAATGGCGACCGAGGCACTGGAGAGGGAGACAGCGTAGAGGTGACTGTCCAAGACCGCTGCGCAGGGTGCCGGATAGCCCAGACAAGCTGAAAGGAGGATCAGAGACCATGAGACGGGCCAAAAGCACCATAAAGGTGGGAACCGCCGAGACAGGGAACAGAAGCGGGGACGTCTGGCTGAGAAGCCCTTCACTGGCGACCCGGGAGCCCCGCTTGAGTGACGCGGCTCGCAGAGAGAGTGAAGACGGAGCCAGCCAGCGAAGTGCTGCATGCTAACAACCGAGTGCAGAGCCTGAGACGGGAGAGGGGGGCTCAAAGGAGTGGCGCCAGGAGAGTGAAGGGCAGCTGCAGGGCGCTGGAGAAAAGCTACAGTGGCGCTGCGGCTGGGATACCCGAGCAACTGGAGGCCCGCAGAAGAAAGTGGCAAGCGAGTGCCATGGGAGCAGGCAGAAGCGACTGGGCTGAACTGCTTACAAGAGGTGAGGAACAAATTGAAGCAGGACACCTATGTGCCCTAGGAGTGAGGTGGGCTTCCCACTTGCTGGACCCAGTACAGCACGAAGGGAGTGCAGACTCCCGCAACTGTAAAACGGGAGAGCTGCCGATCCCCATCTGATGCCAACGGGCAGCAGAGTAACATAAGTGCACACGCAGGACTGGCGGGAACATTGCCACGGCCATGGAGAGGCGAAAGGCAGACAGTGGGTGAACGAACCGGTGCTGGTGGCCGACTGGAACCGGGTCTTGGCCACGGGCGGGATGGGTTTACTCCCAGACATTTAAGGCACGCGAGGTGAGCACCAGAACATTTGAAGATCAACGCCAACTGGGCTGGGCAGGGGGCCTGCACACCAAGGGAAATCACCTGCCCAACGAGATATAACGTATAGTGCAAGAAGACTTACAATCCTCACTGACCTCGTGCAGGGGCCTGGTGGAGGGTGCCCCTGGATGCAGGGGGGTAGGGGAGCTGGGAGACATGCGTTGGTGGGCAGTAGTGCAAGGTGACATGTGGGTTGGCTGGGGGGCATGGCCATGGTGGATGGGCTGCCTGCGGGACATGTGCAGGGGTGCAGGGTAGTCCCCTGTGGTGTGGGCCGTCTGCAGGGGCCGTGGAGGGTGTAGAGGGAACAGCAGGGAGGACCCACACGGCCAATTCACGTGTGGGACTCCCCGGCACCCCCGAAATACACGTAAGCTGCTGGATTTGCGTGTGGAATTTGCCGCGCACCCGGAGTACACGTACCCTGCTGAAATTGCGTGTGGAACTTCACGCGCACACCGAAATACATGTACCCTGCAAATTCACGTGTGAAACTTCCCGCGCACCCCGGAATACACGTGCCCAGGCCAATCGCGTGTGGAATTTCCCACAAACCCCGTAATACACGCACACGCTATTTTTCACACAGCGTGTGTCCGTGTTTGTCGGTACCCCTTTGCACCTCATTTGTCCTAGAGGGCCACTGTATGGATCATTCATCATAGCTGTATATGGGTGCTTTTTGTTAGTGCACATTTTGGCGCACATTTATTTCAGGCGCAGGGACGCTACCGCCTGCTTTCTTGTGGCGTACTTGTTTGGCCCTGTGCGCGTCTTTCACCGTGCGCTGGTTTGCCCTATTCGATTCCATGAATATGAGTTGTAGGCGAGCATGTGGGCATTCTGCGCACTTGCCTCCTGTACTTCCCCCGTGACGCCCATATTTTCACGCTTTGTTCCCCATTCCGAGTGTTACGCCCCGTGTTCCGCCTACTTTTGTGATGTGCGCCGCGCTATGTGCGATTTCGCAGCGGCCGTGGCGCACGCCGTTGCATGACCTGTGCGCCGGCGTGCGCCGTGCACTTTTTCAGCGCACATCCAATATTTTTCTCGCGCACGGACTTCCATGAATTGATGTGCGCTGGTTTCCCTGCGATTTTCGCAGTTGCACTGCGATTTTCGCACTTTTACTGCGATTCGCACGTTTTGGCACCTCTGCGCGGGAATTTTCGGCGCACATTAATTCCATGAATCGGCTTGTTTGTCTTCAGTTAACACAACAGTAAAACGTAATACTAATACATGGCTGCTACATGGTCTCCATTATTTCTAAAATGCTGGGGATATTTACAAACGATTAAAATGATGTTATCACCTGTTATGTTGCTTTTCATTCAAATTCTCTCTGTTATGTTACCAGTATCCTTTTAGGTCAATTAATGCCATTCTACATATTTTTGAGAGGTTAACAGAGAGAGGAAAATAATTGCTCTAACTAAGTAGAAGAGTGATTATGATAAAGGTGGTGTTAGCTTTCCAGCCTATTGATCTTACCATAAGGCATTCATTTTGAAGTAAGCTAAAAATTGGTTCCTACCTGTTAATCATATTGACCCACCGTTTGGCTATTTGTCGAAAAAGAGCTTGTGTCACCTTTCTCTCTGACAGATCTGTAATATATTTTTAATCGTAACTCCTATAAGTATTCAAGTCATCCGATTTGTTATCCCCATATTTATGGTACAATAAAATAAATGTGCCAATGGTAGATCTATTTTCTGGAAGACATGGTTAAATAAAGGCGTCATATTTATATATCACCTTTTTTTGTACTGATAATTACATTTTATGAGTTCAAGCTTAAATGTTCCATGTCAATATCCGACTATATTCAGTATATCTTGATAAATGCATGTATTGATAACGTACTTTCTTTCACAGAAAGCATACTTAGGCCAGATGAATATAGATCTTGTATCTATCACAAACTGCAGTCTAACTTCTAAAGATTACTACTCAATAAAACAAATCTAGGAGTCAACTGGTGCTCTGAATAACAATGGGAAATGTACTGTGGTACACAGATAGATGCTGATATCTGGTCCTCTATATGGAAAAAGATTAAGGGGGTAATTCATAGATTTCAGCGCGGTGGCAGCGCACATGAGCAGCGCAGAGAGGGAGCGTGCGCCAGCGTGCGCCAGCCGTGTGCACTAAACAGCATTCTGGCACACTGCGTATTCATGGAATTCCCAGGCCATTTTGAGCGCTGGCGCAGAGAACATCCCGCAGCGCCAGTTACACCCCCAAGGACGCCCCTAGCGCAAGGAAAAGGCATTGAAATCCCCAATGCAGCGCAAAGGGCAGCGCTAACCCTGCACCAGCTTACAGGGCCCGTACACTGTAATCGCGTGAAAACACTATGCGCACCCCACTCACGGCACCCAAAAGCGTGAAAATGTACTGGCGCACCCCTCGGAATACGCGTACCCCGCTCGTGCCAGGTAAATTGCATAAAAGAAGCACCCCCCTGTGCCGTGGGCTGCCTGCGAGGCATGCCCAGGGTCGATGGGCTGCCTGCGGGGCATGGGTAGGGTGAGTGGGCTGCCTGTGGGGCCTAGCCAGGGTGGATGGGATGCCTGCGTGTATTTTGAGGGTGCGCAGGGAGTTTCACACGTGATAGGCCTTGATCGAGAGAGGGCTACGTGTATTTCGGGGGTGCGTGGGAACATTCACACGCGATAGGGCCTGTGCGAGCGGGTTATGTGTATTTGTGGGGTACGCGGGGAGTTTCACATGCGATAGGCCCTCTGCGAGCGAGGTACGTGTATTTGTGGGGAACGCAGGGAGTTTCACACGTGATAGGCCCTGTGCGAGCGTGGTACATGTATTTGTGGGCTACACAGGGAGTTTCACACACCATAGGCCCTGCGCGAGTGAGGTACGTGTATTTCTGGGCTACGCAGGGAGTTTCACATGCGATAGGCCCTGTGCGAGCGAGATACGTGTATTTGTGGGCTACACAGGGAGTATCACATGCGATAGGCCCTGTGCGAGCGGGGTACGTTTATTTGTGGGCTACGTGGGGAGTTTCACACACGAGAGGCCCTGTGTGAGCGGGGTATGTGTATTTGTGGGCTACACGGGGAGTTTCACACATGATAGGCCCTGTGCGAGTGGGGTTAGTGTATTTGTGGGCTACGCGGGGAGTTTCACACGCGATAGGCCCTGTGCGAGTGGGGTACGTGTGTTCGTGGGGTACGCGGGGAGTTTGACACGTGATAGGCCCTGTGCGAGCGGGGTATGTGTATTTGTGGGCTACGACTTTTGTCTATAGAAAGAGAAGGAACAATGACAGAGCTTCAGTCCAGGAAAAGGAGGTGTGAAGGTGGTCGTAAATTGCTCCTGGAAGGAACAAACAAGGAGGGGGATGCTCCTGGACTGCAGGGAGACAAAAAGGGGTGGACCGCCTGTTACTAAAAATGAACAAAGAACAATTCTTAAAGACTCATAACTTGTAATCCAAAAGGGTGAAAAATATACCAAGGACAGAGTTGTGAACCTAATTTTTTATCTGCACATGTGAAGAGGCAGTAGAACTGTGTGACATGCGCTGGACAGGAATGGCAATATATGTGGTTTTATGCGAAATGCATTAATGTTAGAATTGTGAAAATGTACATGCACATCCCTATGTTAAACACACACATTTGTGGAAATGTGCATAAAATTTGGAAATTGTGTTTATAGCGAAAAGGACAAAATTCTGTAAAACGTTGAAACAAGATCCCACCGCTGCAGGATTTGGAGGAACATATGCTACATAAAATATGGTATCTTTGTGTGATTTGTATAAAGGTGACCAATGTATAAATGTGCAGTTAGTATAAAATCGGATTTTGAGACCAGTGGATAAAGGGAGGTCTCTGAGGACTCTAAAGCAAACCATTAAATGTGACATCATCCGGCCTTGATCCTATCACCCAAATGCAAGACGAAGATGAAGTTTTGGTCCAATCCCAACTCACAGGGGCAAGCTTAGCTAAGCCGGCCCATACTCCCACTTTGTGATTTCGTTTTAAAGCATAAATAGAGACAGCTGACAACACATAGGAACTCACTGATCCAGTCACTTTCCTGAAGCACTCTTATCCAGCATTCTACATCCAGCTTTAACATCCTTCCAGATCCAGATGCCAAAACTCTTGCCAGCAATAGAGAACTATTAATTTCAGCAATGCCCACATTTTCCAATTTATTCTCTCCACCCAGTGAAGCGCTGTGTGGTGTGAGAATGCCTTTTGAACCAGTATCTTGAAATTCTCTGGCTTGCCACCACTAGGCTTGCCTGAGGAACTCTCTATCCAGCTGATTGAAATATCCACAAACAAGAAGGACAGATCCTGTGCAAAACCGGTGACCGGCCTACCTGATCCATTCACATGTCTGATGTGCTGTTTTTCCTAGACCAGATCCAATCCATGATCAGAACTGACGGTCCAGTGTAATAACTTATTTTGTGAGTATCAATAGGAAGAAAAGTGGCCTCTAGTATCTTTGCATTGTCTTATCCCAATCTCAACCCATCCTGTCTTTTAATTCAGAATCATAGTCTTGTCAGAACCTTTCCTGCGCTGATTTTCCTCATTTGTTTTATAAAATCATAAGTCATTAGTGATTTTGAGTAAGAAAAGTAAATCCCAGAACGGAAACTAGAGTATCACACATGAAGGGTTACGGTGGCCACGTAACTGTGGAAATTTACATGTGACATTCTCTTTTTCATAGTCAAAACCTAGTGTAATCAAAACCATCTTTCATTTTCAAAGTGCATTTCTGTTTTCTATTCTCACGCCTAATTTACAAAAACAACCTTTACTATAACCTCTATAACTCCCTCAGTTTTTGTGATAGAAACAAAATTTCATCTCCTACTTGCACCTGACATCCGTTGCTATCCAAAGAACCCAAAACAGTGCAATTCTCCCATTATTACGAATATCCCGCAAGGAAACTTTTGCAGCGAATTACAATTCTGAAAGAATTCTACACGTGTGAAATAGCTTTAAATTGTTTCTGACTTGGACTTTGAGATTTCAAATTATTTCTTTGGACTAAATCATTGGTTGTGATTGTGTGCAACTGTTCAAAGCTGCTCCCATAGCAATTTACAACAATTTAAGTATTTTTGACCATATTTGGTGTTTTTGCCCAGTCAATTCTAAAGACAATTTTAAAGCCATACTGACAGCTGAAAAATCAATAGCATTTTTCTCTTGTGTTTGAAGGGGGAAGGTGGGACTGATATTCTGTTTGATTTGTGCTATTCCTGAATGCCTGCTCTCTCTTCCCATCTCTTTCAATTGCCTACTGGGGGTTGAGGGGTGCTGCAGGGGGAGCCTCTAACCATTGTGCCATCTGTTATAAACCAACACAACAGTATTCTTGTCGGTGCTGCATATGTTTTTGGTGCTCATTACTTGAGTGCAAAGGCAACCATGACCAATGCCCCCCAGTAGTCGGCAAAGGTGAAAGGGTGCATGCCTCAGCAAGGCGATTGTGGTTACACACTTGATATCAACAGCAGTGGCTATTGACTACTGATGACATCATTATAGTGTGTGTGAGCTAGCAAGCAAGCTGAGGATCGTATTTGAAGATCGTTAGTTCTTCGGATAATGGAGCAATGGGGAAAATGTGTTGTAAAAAGGAGGGTAGTCGATATGTCTACAAATTTCATAGATGCAGGTTATCTGGGAGATAAGATTTTTCCTTAACCTCTGTAATTTCGTTTCCCCAAAGGACACCAGGTGCTACGAACTCGCCAAATCATTGATAGAACTGAACTCTGAGCCTCATAAAACAGTAGCCGCTGCTCCTGCAGAGGAAAGGGGAGTAGGAAGAATTAGCCATCAGTGAGAAGATTCACATAAATAAGGTACTCCATGCTGTCATATGGCAAAGATCCAGATACAAAGGGGCAGTACCTTTCCAGGGAAAGAAGAATACGGAGTTGGGAGCTGAGGTGGAAGCAGTCTGCAGCAGTCCCTGTGTTTGCCCTGTGGTAGTCTGTTGGCTACCTCCATTGCTGCCTTGCTGCTGTGGGAGGAGACTTTTGCTTAAAACACTGTCCACACCGCGGAGCAGTGGAAGCAGTCTGCAGCAGTCCTTGTGCTTGGCCCTGTGGTAGTCTGTTGGCTACCTCCACTGCTGCCTTGCTGCTGTGGGAGGAGACTTTTGATTAAAACAGTGTCCACACGTGGAGCGGCCTCAGAGTTGGAAGCTGAAGTGGAAGCAGTCTGCAGCAGTCCCTGTGTTTGGCCCTTTGGTGGTCTGCTGGCTACCTCCATTGCTTCCTTGCTGCTGTGGGAGGAGACTTTTGCTTAAAACACTGTCCACACTGCGGAGCAGCCGCAGAGTTGGAAGCTGAGGTGGAAGCAGTCTGCAGCAGTCCCTGTGTTTGGCCCTGTGGTAGTCTGTTGGCTACCTCCATTGCTGCCTTGCTACTGTGGGAGGAGATTTTTGCTTAAAAGACTGTCCGCGCCGCGGAGCAGTCGCAGAGTTGGAAGCTGAGGTGGAAGCAGTCTGCAGCAGTCCATGGAGCCAGCGAGCACGACAGGATGACATGGGTTCTGGACCTGAGAAGCCCGTTGAAAACAACATCTCGCCAGATCAGATCAATCAGCCCCGGCAAGGTTTTCAGTCTTAGACTCAGGTATGGAAATGAACGAAGATGCACACCATACCAGTCTAAATTATGTGCCCACAAACAAAAACACACAGCAATCACCCTCATCTCCCAATCAGCCCTACAAACAGTCCCCCATAAGACTCCTGAAATAACCCCACCAACTGTTTGCAACATAAACTCTTTAAAACCAATCACTACAAACCTACCGGGTGGGTGTGGATGCGGGGAGAGTGAGGTTGGCAACTGCGAGCTGGAGTCGGAACTGCCGGAGCAGGGCGGCAGGGATGGTCAGCAGCTGGAGCCCTCCGCGGGGTCGCCGTGGTTGGGTACCCTGGGCAAGGCGGGGACGGGCGCATGTGGCGTGAGCCCGCTGAGGTGTGTGGGGGCTCCATGCCCTTTGGTGGAGCCTGTGTTGGATTGAGCGGTGGAGGCCCCCCCTCGGGGGGGAGTGGGTCCACCTGTCTCACGGAGGCTGTGGGTGCTGAGGACCCCGCCCGCCCCGATCGACCACCAACACAGCGCCGACGCTGCTGCAAGAGCTGTGAAGGATCCTAGGGAGGGTGAAGGGGAGGAACGTGGTCAGGGAGCTGCAACTCTCCCAGATTTGAGTGGCCCTGCGGACACGGGTGAAGCAGGCTCTGGTGAGTGTAGACCCGAGTCACTCACGGACCCTTCAGCGCCCTCTGATGAGAAACTGAGAACCACAGAGGAAGTGGCGCAGGAGCCCAATATAAAACAAGGTCTAGGACCAAAAACGGACACAACTAGTATACCAATACTTCATGAACTCATCAATAAAATCCACCCAACAACAATAGGGCCTGATTTAAAGAGCCCAGTGCACCATGAAACTTTAAGCACAAACATGAGCATAACTAGCATCCGCTCCCCTGGGGACAACAGTATTGTGAATGAAAAAGTGAAAGGCAAGCTGGAAAACTCGTCAAACTACCAAATGAAAACGCAAACAAAAGCAACATGGAACCCGAAGTGGGGGAAACAATTAAACAGACTGGAGACTTACTTACCTGGCCAACAAATTTAGACACCCCCCGACGAGAAGAAGCAATGTACGACAGTACAGAGGCTGATGATACAAGTCCAACCTCATGAAGGATAAGAGCTAGTAAAGAGAATGTGAGGAAGACGAGACCAAAACCACAAAAAGGAAATAAAGGGTGTAAAAACACAGACTTACATAAACTCTCCAAACCTCAACAGAAAAAGAGAATAATGAGGAAAATAATTCCAACAAAATCCCTGAAACCAAATCCTATAGACTCTGTGGCGTGCTTTTTTCAGAAGCAAATAGCGGCTGACCAGGCTTCCATGAAGGAACTCTCTGCTGCAGAGCTATTAGAAGCAGCACTATCTCCAACGCCTCAGGCAAACCGAGAGCAGTGTGCCTTTTCCTGGTCGGGGCTACAGACAAACACCTTAGGCTCCACAGTAAAATCATAAATGTGCTACTTCAAAGATCCTGGATGGTGTATACAGGACGGACCTGGGACGCCGGTCGATAAACAAACTCAACTGCCAACTATACCCAGGGGACCTCCAAAGCAATAAACAGACATCCACTTCAAAGACCTGCAAACAAATCTTCAGAAGCAAAACAGAGAAGACGCCTCTAAAAGTATGGCCTCAAGTAAAAACATAAATCCACCTACCCCGGCAAACCTTGATACCCTGCCCAGCCCTGTGAAAGAAACCACAGGGGAAAGTGAGAACACCCAACCAAGGGATAAACACAGGGACCCTGCTCCGGAAGAAGAACAAAGGAAAGTGGCAGAACCGAAAACTCCACTAAGAGAAGATCTGGTTGAAGCTAAGAAAAATCGCAGTAGGAATTCAACAAGCTACATTGACGCTCCATGTTTATAATCGTCTTCTCGGAATAGAAGATCATCAACCCCCCTGGTACACAACGGGAAAGAAACACCTTGGAAAAAAGCCAGATTTTTTTTCGATTATGTCAGCTGTGACAATTGCCCTAGCACCATTCTGTAAATTATATGAATCAATAAACAACACCTTAAAAGACCATATGACATTGACATTTTCAAGCAAAAATGATTTATTTGGAAGGGTACGTCACAGCTTTGGAAAAGAGGGCAGCCCAGGGTAACTCATATCCCGAGGATCCTCTGCCGAGAGAACCAAACGACAATCAAGAACAAGGACAACCCGAGCCCTAAATGTAATTTTAAAAAAACAACCTCGATCGCCTCTCAGACAGACGAGGACTTGCAAAAATCGGTGAGTTCTCCAAATGCAAGTGGTGGAACAACAGTGGATGCGCTAGTGAGCAATATACACAAACCAAACTCCACAGAAGGAACGGTTAACGTACACAACAAAATCACTACACCAAAGATCCCAAAGGTAGCCATGACTCACCAGTCGAAATGGTTAAAAGGAAAGTAACCAAATGGTTGTGTAGTTCTGACCCTTGAAAAGGACGCCGTAAATCTAGATTTGGCACAGTCTGAACCTCAAGAAGCGAGACAGAGGAAAGAGAACATAAAAACAGCTAACGACCTGCCTCTCCAAAAACAAGACAACAGCCAAAAGGAGAAAGACTGTTCATATTACCCACTATTTGTGAACGGGAAAGAGAGAAAGAAAGTGGGGAGAAATAGAACTATAACAATAGAGACCACGAAAGACCTGCCTGCGTCGTCTAAGAACAAACTGAAAGTAAAGACAGGGGAAGGAAACTAGCTTTTTCTCAAAATAGAACTGTAACCTTCACAGATGGAGGAACTAGCCCCTTCAAGAATCAAACGCTAACAAAATTAACGGACCAACAACAAATCTTGATTGACGAATCTGACCGATCCATCCAACATATGGAATGGTCTACTCGATTGAAATATCAGAAGCCGAACTACCACAAACACCATACCCGAGGCAAAACCCTGCAACGAACACAACCCCAGATGACAGGGGGAAGACCAAGGAAAAAGAACCCAGACCATATACAATCTTAGCTGAAAACCTAGAAAAAGCACTAAACAATACAAAAATTGACAAAGCGGAGGGAAAACAAGTGCTGGAAAGTAGAGGAGCAGAAACAGACCTCATAAAGAGAAAGACTCCCTCAAGCACCCAAAACAGAGGAAATAGAGAAAGACAGCCTTCAGAAGTCAATGACAACAAAAGACCAGAGAGAGGATCAAGGACGACTTCACGACAACATACAAACAAGAATAACAATCGATCAAATTCCAGAAACAATAGGAACAGAGATCGCACATAAGTGGAATATACACAGAGGGACGAGAAGGAGAAAGATAACTATATCCCGTACAGTAAGAAGTCAGACAGTGAGCTGACCTTTAAACTAGAATGAATAACAAGCACACAGGACAAATTGATACTAAACAGAAAAAACATCATGGCCTGTTTCAGTGCATTCTGAATTTAAGGCAAATTCGGACTGACAACATCAAAATTGTGGAATTTAGTAGTTCTGGAAGAAGAAACAGTGTTTACCTCCATATTCCATCCCCTGTAATTTGAACAATGCTGAATACAGCATCAGAAAGTTTTCAAATACTGGGATACGACCTAATAATTTATAAGAAGGAAAGTGGAAGACTGAATAATGAAAATGATCCTAACCTCCACAGGCAAAAGGATCGGGCAAAACACTGACAAGAACCTCGTGCAACTGAAATTGGAAAAAAGTTCCATAGCAAAGATAAAACGCCTCACAGGGGGTCACCTTAGGCAACAGCGAAGGAAGAAAGTCCAATCATGGAGTCTCCCAGAGATGC
The DNA here is from genome assembly GCF_040938575.1 of Ambystoma mexicanum. Lineage (NCBI taxonomy): Eukaryota > Metazoa > Chordata > Amphibia > Caudata > Ambystomatidae > Ambystoma > Ambystoma mexicanum. The sequence continues at coordinate 892,121,979 of NC_090941.1, forward strand.
AAAAAAAAGAAAACAAAGGACAAACGACTCCATCACGAGCCCAGACAGGGCCTCTTTCTTAGACCCTTTAGAGATCGGACGAGTTACGACAGGCCCTTTTCAAAAACTGACACTTTTGAGCCCCAAGACTCAAACTCGGAAATTGAGGTCTCGCCAACCATAAAACAAGGAGCATCGAAAAAAGAGGATCAGGCCAAGTGGACATGGATCTCAAAGGCTCTAGCAGCAAAAAGCTAGCCATCCTCAGGAATATTCGCTAAAGGAGACAATGCTCAGGAGATTCCATCAAAGGCCAATGAAAAAGAACATATACAAATGGGGAGTTGAAACACCAGGGGCTTTCGCCAAATCCTGGAACCCAGTGATGTCAACTTGGGAGCGCATGACATATTGCACCTCGAGGAAATGTGGCTGATGAAAAAGCCTTTCCTGGACGGCTTTGAAACCTACCTCTCACCTTCAACACTTAACCAGACAGGCTGTCCATCCTCAGGGCTACTGACAGCTATTAGATCGGGGAGGGAATTTGATTATATAAAATCAATGACAACACACATTTCCAAGTGTCACTCCAGAATTGGAAGCTCCCAAATCCACATAACACAAAAGACAAGGGGATGCCTTAATTTTAATAAATACGTTTTGGAACCCCTCAGCAATTACAAATGACGATTATTTAGAAATGGCAGAGACCATCTTGGAAGAGGCATATGCAGACTGCCAACCTAAATATATAATAATATGTGGAGATTTGAATGCCGTCTGCCCAGAAAAAACAAACTCCAAAGGATCTATAAAAAAAAAAGCCTTTGAATATGGTGCGTGGACAATGATGGATGTCCTTAATGAAATCACAAGACATGCAGAACTTACTATCGTTCATACCTAAAGCATTACCCCAAATACCAACATGGGAAAGAAACAATCAAAGTGCTAACCTCGACCATATTTATGTGTCAAGAGAGATGTTGGGAAAATTAATTGACTTTGAGGTAGTTAGAACGTATAACAGCAACGCCAATCTCTTCAAAGCCACATGGGCTGCAAAACGAGAGACACGGCCAAAAATGAGCACTAAATTGGAGACCTGCAAAGAGGGCACCAGGCTTAGACTAACAGCAAAGTCAGTTATAGAACTAACAGCTACCGACAATGACGCCTTTAATAAAATCCAATCAGACGGTATGAACTGCATTATTGACTACCAACCGTTACTGAAGGCCCACCAAACAAAGAACAAAAGATGGAACAACAACAACCAATTGATGCATCAACATGAATTCAACAAACAGCTTGTAACATAGAGGAAAAAATTAAGGAAAATAAAGCGTCTGGCAAAATGGAACAAACCCACAGAATGTCTAGATCAGCTGAAAGTGGCAATAAAGACCTACAAGAACTGGCTATACTCACAAAGAGAAAGTCTACTCCAGGCTGATGCCGCAGCAATGCTGAAGACAATCTGCGGCAGAAAATCCAGAGAGTTCTGGACTTTAATTAAAAACACATCTAAAGATCAAAACAATGCTTTGGACAACAACGTGGGAGAACAAACCTGGAAAAATCATTTTAACACTCTTTTCCGAAAGCGAGGAAACAAGACCATTAACTACTGGGAAAGAACAAACAATTCTTGGTCCATAAATTGGGACTTGGAAGACGTTAAAAAGAAAATGTCCCATTTAAAAAATTCGAGGGCCCATGGCCCCAATGGGATAACAAACGCAGACTTAAAAGAACACTCATCAGAATGGGCCATCTTTATTGACGAGGTACTAAAAAATTGTATAAAGACAAGAACAGTCCCATCATCTTGGACCACAGCAACAGTTGTTCCCATATATAAAAGCAGCCCAAGAGACCGTCTAAAGAATTATAGTCCAATAGCATTATTGGACGTCATCGGGAAAGTCTTCGGGTCGCTTTTACTCGACAATTTTCAAAAATGGGCAAAAACATCGGGACACAAAGACCATCTCCAATCTGTTTTTGACAAAGATGCAGCAACTTTGCCAAATATCCTCTTATTAAGGACCCTAAAAGGCAAGATTCTTTAAGGCAGCCCAAGAATCTATCTCGCATTCGTTGACCTAGTCCAGGCCTTTGACCAGGTCAACTGAGAGAAACTGTGGGGGTAATTAATAACACAGAATTGTCCAGAAACCATCCTAGAGCATAGTAGAGCCCTTCATCAAGAGGCAACAATAAGGGTCCGTCTAAATAAAGGTGGGATGCTGTCAGACAAAATTCCTACAGCCAGAGGGGTAAAACAGGGATGCCCCTTGGCCCCAACCCTGTTCAACTCCTACCTATGGGACTGTACGGAAGACTAAAATTCCCCACCTCTTATACGCAGATGACTTGATTCTTCTGGACTACACACCAATTGGGCTGCAACGCCAACTAAACAAACTGGCAGTATATATAAAGGAAAACAACCTAGAGCACAACAACACCAAAACAAAGGTGATGGTTATGAAGAAACAATCTAAGAGACAAGAACCTTTCTGCTGGTATTTGGAAGGAGAACCCATTGAACAGGTCAAACAATTCAAATACCTGGGGGTGTTCTTAAATAATAGCAAACACAATAGCCTGATGCAAAACTACCTGATGGGAAAAACAAAGAGGCTGGCACTTCAAGCAAGAGCAATTGCAGAATGTGCTGCAGATTCACAATGCTAACACTACCATCCTTGATTTACGGCGCTGACACCCTCCCTATGCTTCCACAAACCTGTTGAGCTATCGGTTGCATTTTCGCTTTCGGGATACAGCCAGTGTGTTACTCCAACTGACGTACAGGTGGGTGGAATTCTGCTGCGTTTATAGTGAGTCCCCGCTTTTTCTGGCTATGTTGGGACGTGATTTTGATGTCTCTTTAAATCACAAGTTGAATTTGGGAACCCTCTAATCCCTGATCAAAGCATCTGGATTTCTACTTTGTTGAAGTGTCTTTAACCGAATATTGTGGCGACTTTTTGCACCCATGGTGGAAGTAGATGCATCTGTTAATTGGTGCATGTGGTGTAGCATTAACTAAGAGCACACCTTTGAAGATATTTCCCAGTGAAGGTACATCCATTAATGTGATGTGAGAAATGACCCCTTGAACACAGTGTTGAAGCAGTCTTGAACAATTTTTACAGAAGTTTCCCCTGAAGAATGTTCACCCTTTTGAGGCTTTGGAAGAACAGAAACATGTTGGGAATCATTTTTACAACACATGTAGAATGTTTAATGTTTTAGTAGTGTCTTTTGTGTTTGTCAAATTATGTTAGGAGTTCTTAAACGAAAAGTTTAGGTATTAGTTTATTGGTTCCACTGTGTTCCATGTTTTGGGTCTATTAATCTTTTTACTTGAATTCATTTTGTTCTGAATAAATTTATATTATTTTTTTGATATATTGAAGCATATAGTCTATTTTTTACGGACCTAGTGCGCCAGGTTCGGTTATGTGGTCAAGACAATTGGTATGTAGTCCAGATCTATCTCCTTTATAGAATCATATATATTTCCCCTGCTGGTGGAGGTAGTTATTGTCATGATCTCTGCTTCCAAAAGGTCAGGGTTTTCCCAACTCCCTTGGAAGCAGATCCATAACCCAGGTTCCGAGTGCCAACCAGTCCCAATTGGGACCTTTTGGACCCAGTCCTGGTGCCAGTGGCACCAGGCTCATAAATATGCCCAGTCCCAGCGCTGGAAGCGCCGGGCTCATAATGCTTGGGTGGACTTACCTGCAGCAGACCATGCTGCTTACTTGCCTGCCAGTTGAGCCTCTGATCCTCTTCTGTTTGGAACTACTTTTCCTGTTGGGTGGGGCAGGAGCCACTCCCTAGGTTCAGAACACTGGAACTCTTCTGGAAAGCAGGAACTCTTTTCTTACCTAGGCGTGGCTGTGGAAGGAGACACCTAAGCACTACAGGAGGCTATTTAAACCACACCCGATGGATGAATCTTGCTTTGCGTTATTCTGCATCCTCTGCAGCAGAACGCTCATCGTGTCTTCTGCATCTGATCCTGGGCCTAAGGAAAAAGGCTTACCATCCTGAATCCAGTCTTCAGCAACACCTATAAAGACAAGAAAGAACAGGTTAGCATTACGGTCTTCAGTGACAGCGCTTCACTTACCTGGTCCATCAGCTGTCACCAACGCCTCGCGCTGCATTCCGGCATCTGAAAGACAAAGGCTTACCTACTCTTCCTGCGCTCCGGAGGTCTTCGCACTGCATTCCGGCATCTGAAAGTCAAAAGCTTACCAACTCTTCGCACGCTCCGGAGGCCTTCGGCGCTGCATCCCGCACCTGAAAGACAAAACAAGGTGCGTTTAAAGACATTGGGGAACTTTAATACTCACGTGCCATTACTCCTTTCCACATCTAACCCAGTGGGTATTCCGGCACCCTGCAGCCGCTCCGAACTTGTACCTGCAAAATAAAAAGACAGTTTGAGCGCATCGTGAAGCAGGCAACAAGCGCTTACTTACGTGCTTCCAGGCGCTTCTATTCATCACACGGGCTCCATCTTCAACTCACTTCAGCCCGTCATCCGCCATCGCCGGAACCCTGCAAAACAAGAGACATCATTACTAAAGACTTTTAAAGACATTAGAATTACTCGAAACTTACCGTTTGTGCAGTAAACGACGGACAGCAGTCCTCTGAAGTCAAGAGGCCTGCTCCCCTTATACAGTGAAGAAACTGGTCACAGCACCCTGCCACGAGGCAGATGGAGAGCACGGCGTTCACTTACCTAAGGTGAGAGCGTTAACTTTTGGGGTTCTACAGGAGAAGAGAAAGGGAAGAAGAGAGAGACATTCAATAACCCAGTTCATTAATCCCATATTTTCTATCTGCAGACATCTTACCCTTCGAGTCAGACATACAGTGCACAGAGGTCCAGCCCAAAGAGCCAGCCGTGTGTTACACATCACCTTTGAAGATACGGTATACGCCCAGTCAAGACCGGCGCCTCTACGGGAATCAGGTGAGCGTTACAGAACGCAAAGCCTACCGCAAAACTCCCGTCCAGGCACTATGGAAACCTCGGATACCGACCAGCTAGCCCAGTTACTTGGGGAACTAAGGGCAGAAGTGCATGCAGCCCGTCAGGAAACGAACGCTCTAAGAAGGGAACTGATTATTTCCAAGGAGCGAACAGATGATCTCGGTAGACAATTGCTACAGTCACAAGCCGGACAGACCCCGTTACCCGCATCTGGGGGAAATCTTCCTTCTACATCCTCTATGAATCCAGTGCAGATCAACCTACCTGGGAATGTACCACTGGCTCCGCCCGAACGATTTTCTGGTGACCCAAAGAGGTTTGCAGTATTTATCAATCAGTGCTGGTTGCATTTCTTATGCCGGCCAGCAGCCTTTCCAACTGATCAAGCTAAAGTAGCTTTCGTGCTTTCGTACCTTAGTGGCAATGCGGCAGACTGGTCGATCCCTCTAGTAAATCAAGATGATCCGGTCCTCCATGATTTTCAAGCTTTTCAGCTCAGTATGGAAAAACTGTTCGCAAGACATTCACAGGGGCAGGCCTTGGACAATGAGCTTCTTTCGTTGCGACAAGGTAATCAAGACCTTTTGGCTTATATTGCGTCTTTCAACAGACTGATAGTGGAAACTCAATGGCCTGAGGACAAAAGGATTACGCTGTTTTATAGAGGTCTACGTGGAGAGCTCAAAGATGTGTTAGCCCAAGTAGTGAATCCCCCACAAGATTGTTCGGACTATATAGACTTAGTCGTTCAAATAGATCACAGACTGCAGAACAGGAAGGCCGATCGTTCCGAGTTTGATGCTTGAGTATTTTCCAAACCGCCAACTCCTTCCAAAGGAGTAGACTCCGGGGAACCCATGCAAATAGGGGGCCTGAAAGGTCCTCTAACACAAAAGGAGCGGGAAAGGAGAAAACAGTTGCAATTATGCCTCTATTGCGGAAACTCAGGGCACTTTCTTCGAGACTGTCCGGTGAAACCTGCCAAGAAGGCAGTAGGAGCTGCAGTTACCAAAGTTACAAACTCTGAGCAGGGAAACGACCTCGCCCGACAAGAATAGAGGTCCTCTTGCCGAGCGTGAAAACCAGTTCCGTGACCTCGCATTTCGTGATACCTATGGTCCTCATTAGCCCTGATAATCCGGATCGATTACATGCAATTGAAGCTTACGTCGACAGCGGTGCCATCGGCAATTATGTGGATCATGAAATGGTTTTGAGGATGAATCTAACTCTTTGTCCCAAGGCTGTAAAGGACGTCATTACTACGGTGGATGGAACGGAGATAGCCTCCAGACCAGTAACGCATACCACTCAAGAAGTGACGCTAGTAAGTCAAGATGGACACCATGAGAAGATCGTGTTCGATGTGATCAAGGCTCCTCAGTTTCAGATTATTCTAGGAATACCTTGGTTAGAGAAACACAATCCTCTGATCGATTGGCGAGCAAGAACGGTCCAGTTTCCAGAATGTGTCTCTACTTGTCACCCTCCACCTGGTGTTGCACTGGCAGCAATTTCTTCAGAGACTCCCCAGTTACCTCCCGAATACCTAGAATACCAAGATGTTTTCCGGAAGGATCAGGCTAACTCTCTACCTCCTCATAGGTCTTATGACTGCCAGATAGACCTGATACCTGGATCTACTCCTCCTTGTAGTAGAATTTATGCCCTCACCGAGCCTGAGGACCTTCACCTTCGACAATATCTGGATCAATACCTGGCAAATGGGTTTATTCGTCCTTCCAAGTCCCCTGCTTCTTCAGCTTTGTTCTTCGTTCCAAAAAAGGAAGGAGACCTTAGAACTTGTATAGATTATCGCTCCCTGAACCAGATCACTGTCAAGAATAGATATCTGTTACCTTTGATCCCTGAACTCCTGGACCAAGTCAGAAAAGCATGCATATATACAAAGCTGGATCTTAGAGGAGCCTACCACTTGGTACGAGTAAAAGAGGGAGACGAATGGAAGACGGCCTTCCGCACCAAATATGGGCTATTTGAATATCAGGTCATGCCCTTCGGACTTTGCAATGCCCCGGCCGCCTTTCAATATTTCATGAACGATGTCCTCAGAGAGCTCATAGATGTGTGTGTTGTTGTTTACATTGACGACATCCTCGTTTATTCTTCATCGGAATCTGAACATCGGAAACACGTGAAAATGGTCCTCGAAAGATTGCGTCAACACAAACTTTTCGCTAAATTGGAAAAACGTGTTTTCAACGTGACTGAAGTTGAATTCTTGGGATTCATATTATCACCTAACGGAGTGCGTATGGATTCAAAGAAGGTCGATGCAGTTCTCAAATGGCCATCACCATCCTCCGTAAAAGGTGTGCAAAGCATGTTAGGCTTCGCTAACTTTTACCGCAGGTTTATTCCCGAATTTTCTCGAATAGTCCAGCCCATCACTGCCTTGTTAAAGAAAAACAAACGTTTTGAATGGTCTACCGAGGCGGAACAAGCTTTCCAGGATTTGAAGACTAAATTTATCTCTGCACCAATCTTAAAACACCCTCGCCCCGAACTCCCCTACATCGTGGAAACTGATGCTTCAAGCCTTGCCATGGGGGCAGTTCTATCACAAAAGGACCCGGTAACCAATCAGTTGCATCCCGTGGCATTTTGGTCCCGCAAATTCTCGCCTCCTGAAATCAATTACACGATTACTGACAAGGAACTTCTGGCTATCAAGTCTGCCTTTAAGGCTTGGCGGCATTATCTGCTGGGGGCCCGACACACCGTTACTGTGATTACGGATCACCGAAACCTGCAATATTTGAAAACCGCAAAAGCCCAATCCTCTAGACAACTCCGTTGGGCATTATTCTTTGCCGAGTTTGACTTCATAATTACCTACCGACCTGGTACAAAAAACGGTAAAGCTGATGTCCTTTCTCGGATGGGAGTAGAAGAACACTTGATCAACCCTAAACCTGTACCAATCATTCCCGAACAAAGAATTCTGGGTGTAATCGCCACACAATCCATAGAGGAAGTTAAGGATAAAGCCAGGCAACTTGTAACTCCAGCAGACATACAGAATTGGCATCTGCAGGGAAAGGACTTTGCAGTAAAGGACAACTTATTGTATTTCCAAGAACGATTATACCTGCCCAGCACAGATTTACAGAAAAAAGTAATCTCTTGTTATCATGATTCTTTAATGGAAGGACATCCCGGTATGGCCAAGACCTCAGAAAAGATCAAGCGCTACTTCTGGTGGCCGTCTTGGAAAAAAGATATCAGAGACTTTATAATGTCCTGTGGAGTATGCGCCCAAAACAAGAGTCAAAAGGAAAGACCAGCAGGCCTCTTACGCCCTATTGACATCCCACCTCGCCCTTGGCATACGCTTTCTATGGACTTCATCACCGATCTACCTCCATGCTCCGGATACAATACGATTCTAGTAATCGTGGAATTATTCTCCAAGATGGCGCATTTCATTCCGCTCAAAGGCTTGCCAACAGCAGCAACTCTGGCCCAAGAATTTCTCGAAAACATCGTCCGACTGCACGGTTTTCCTTCGGTTCTAATTTCGGATCGAGGTAGTCAATTTATTTCTCATTTTTGGCGAAGTTGCTGTCGGTCGGCTCAAATTGATGTGAGACTATCGACCAGTCACCACCCTCAGACCGACGGACAAACCGAGAGGACCAATCAAACTCTGGAACAGTATTTACGCTGCATGCTGCAACAAACTGAAAAAACTTGGAAAGACATCCTTTGGATAGCCGAATATGCCTACAATAACTCTGTCCATTCGGGAACTGGGAAAACCCTGTTTTTTCTTTTATACGGCAGTCACCCTCGAACCTCGGAGTTGGATCCCCTCCAAGATCTTGAAACACCAGCAGTAGACAACCTGCATTCTACAATCACCCAAGCCTTTAAGGAAGCTGTTTCTCACCTTCAAAGGGCTAAAGAACAATACAAGAAAGGAGCAGATCAACATCGGAAGGAAGCCCCTCAATATCAAGTAGGGGATCAAGTCTGGTTATCCACCAAATATCTACCTCTAAAAGGGCCACGCACATTCAACCCAAGATACCTTGGTCCCTATTCCATCACTACCATAGTAAACCCAGTAGCGGTCAAGTTGGACTTGCCCCCGCACATGAAGATACATCCAGTCTTCCACGTCTCTCTATTAAAACCCGTGCAACCTCAAACCCGACTAACTAAATCTCCAAAACCCATCCTAGTTGATGGAGAACTCGAGTTTGAAGTCAAAAGCATTCTGGACTCCAAGATCTCCAAATCTAAACTATGTTACCTTATTGACTGGAAAGGCTACGGCCCCCAAGAGAGATCCTGGGAACCTGCTGAATATGTCCACGCTCCTCGCATAATCAAAAGATTTCACCGAACATTTCCTGACAAGCCAAAACCCCCGGAGAAGCCCGGTTTGGGAGGGGCCTTGAGGGGGGGTACTGTCATGATCTCTGCTTCCAAAAGGTCAGGGTTTTCCCAACTCCCTTGGAAGCAGATCCATAACCCAGGTTCCGAGTGCCAACCAGTCCCAATTGGGACCTTTTGGACCCAGTCCTGGCTCCAGTGGCACCAGGCTCATAAATATGCCCAGTCCCAGCGCTGGAAGCGCCGGGCTCATAATGCTTGGGTGGACTTACCTGCAGCAGACCATGCTTGCCTGCCAGTTGAGCCTCTGATCCTCTTCTGTGTGGAACTACTTTTCCTGTTGGGTGGGGCAGGGGTTCAGAACACTGGAACTCTTCTGGAAAGCAGGAACTCTTTTCTTACCTAGGCGTGGCTGTGGAAGGAGGTACCTAAGCACTACAGGAGGCTATTTAAACCACACCCGATGTATGAATCTTGCTTTGCGTTATTCTGCATCCTCTGCAGCAGAACGCTCATCGTGTCTTCTGCATCTGATCCTGGGCCTAAGGAAAAAGGCTTACCATCCTGAATCCAGTCTTCAGCAACACCTATAAAGACAGGAAAGAACAGGTTAGCATTACGGTCTTCAGTGACAGCGCTTCACTTACCTGGTCCATCGGCTGTCACCAACGCCTCGCGCTGCATTCCGGCATCTGAAAGACAAAGGGTTACCTACTCTTCGTGCGCTCCGGAGGTCTTCGCACTGCATCCCGCACCTGAAAGACAAAACAAGGTGCGTTTAAAGACATTGGGGAACTTTAATACTCACGTGCCATTACTCCTTTCCACATCTAACCCAGTGGGTATTCCGGCACCCTGCAGCCGCTCCGAACTTGTACCTGCAAAATAAAAAGACAGTTAGAGCGCATCGTGAAGCAGGCAACAAGCGCTTACTTACGTGCTTCCAAGCGCTTCTATTCATCACACGGGCTCCATCTTCAACTCACTTCAGCCCGTCATCCGCCATCGCCGGAACCCTGCAAAACAAGAGACATCATTACTAAAGACTTTTAAAGACATTAGAATTACTCGAAACTTACCGTTCGTGCAGTAAACGACGGACAGCAGTCCTCTGAAGTCAAGAGGCCTGCTCCCCTTATCCAGTGAAGAAACTGGTCACAGCACCCTGCCCCGAGGCAGATGGAGAGCACGGCGTTCACTTACCTAAGGTGAGAGCGTTAACCTTTGGGGTTCTACAGGAGAAGAGAAAGGGAAGAAGAGAGAGACATTCAATAACCCAGTTCATTAATCCCATATTTTCTATCTGCAGACATCTTACCCTTCGAGTCAGACATACAGTGCACAGAGGTCCAGCCCAAAGAGCCAGCCGTGTGTTACACATCACCTTTGAAGATACGGTATACGCCCAGTCAAGACCGGCGCCTCTACGGGAATCAGGTGAGCGTTACAGTTATTGTGTTTGGTAGGAGTATTACACACCTATATATAACACACACGTTTTGAAGGCCTATTTTGGCGAACAGTGCTAAAACTGCCAATGTCAACTCCAAAAGTATCAATACGCCAAGAGCTCAGGCTTCAATCGCTGCAGTCAATGGTTGAGAAACACACTGGTGCTCTATAGGAAAATGCTCATAACCAACCGAGAAAACGTACTAAACATTCTCAACAACTGACTTAAAGGAAACAAAAGCCACATGCTGCCCTTTGGGTGCAAAAAAATCATAAACCTTTAGAGAAAATATCGAGCTCTGAGGATGAACTCAAACAAATCCCTGGAAGACAAGAGAAAAATTGTGTGAAAACGACTGGATACGGACGATTACATTGATGACAAAAAACAAACTAACAAGTCCTACCACCGATAACAAGGGGATTAAATGATCTGCCAGCCTAATATGATGAAAATTCCCAAAAAGACGCTTAGGAATACGTGCCTACGAATTCGTCTGAACCTGTTAATGACCAAAGAAATCAGAGCCATCAGAGGTTTGGCCCAGGATAACTAACATCTGTCGCTTCTGTGAAAAAAAAGAAGAAAAGGAAACAATTAGGCATCTCCTATTATCATGTACTGGGCTGACCACTTTGAGAACAATTCACTTGAACCACATATTCCAAGATATAAGAACACGGGGCGAGGATGTCTGGTGGCCGCAACTCATTGCAGGGGATAAAAACTCCTTTGTGGAAGCGGTTTGGCAGTTCTTCCAGCACCTAAAACTTTAACTGAAGGAAAAGTGCTATGGAAGAGAACCAACCGCTACCATCCAAATGGAAAGGCCCTGTGACCTCAACTAATATGGACTCCGCAAAGGGTTGTGGTTGAAAACTTTAATTTATTTGTTCGAATTGTTTAACTTTTTTAACAGGAGGAAGGGATTAATGGAGGAAAAAATGTTCTTATTGTAAAATTGAACCAAGTAAAATAAAAAAAAATACATGAAATCTTGGTCCATACCAGACAGAACCTAGATTCCCAAGGGGTGCATTTGCAGAAAGGAAATAAGTTCTTAGGTATAAACTCATGTCTCCACACCCTAGACTAAGTATTTCATGTCTTGGATGGGTATTTCATGTCTTGGATGGGAAATGAAGAGAGCTGCAAAAGATGATGCAGAAGCAGAGGCAGAAATGCTTCCATGTGCTGTTGATGAAATGGCATCTACAAGAATCGTTTAACGTGCTACCCTTCTAAATTGTATACCTTTTCTCAATTTTTTGTAAAAATTGGTCTGTAAAATAAAAACATTTTAACACATGATTTTAAAAGATTTGCTGCAATAGCTCAGAAAGATAAACACCTGAGATGTGTGTCCAACCTTAAACTACATCCCACTGACAACAACACAGTCATTCTAAATGTTGAGGTCTATGTATTATGTTATGATATGATATGATTTAGTATTTATAAAGTGCCAATACACAAGTGTTTCTAGGTGCCACAAGATAAGTGAGTGGAGACAGGGGAGGACAAGACAAACAATCTTACTAGGCTTTGTGATATTCAGATTGTGCAAGTGCAATGAGTAGTGCGGGGGACGGTGAGGGGAGAAGTGCAAGAAGTGGGCAAGAGGAAAATTGCAGTCAGGGCAGCATGGCTCTGAGTAAGCGCTAGGATGGCAGAGGACCACCTGGGTGCAGTCCCGGGCCAGAAGTGCTGGGAAGACCAAAAGGCAGTGCAGGGTGTCTGATCACGGGGGGATGCGTGGTACCCTATGAGGCTCCGAAGGCAACCACGCCACCAGTCAGGACGAGCAGATAGTTGGTTTAGCAGGGAGAAGAAGAGAGAAGGCAGAATAGAAGAGGAAGGTCTTGAGAATCTTCTGGAACTTCAGGTGATCTGGCTTAAGTCTAAGAGGGGCAGGAAGGCCATTCCAGATCGAGGCCCCTACAGAGAAGAGAGATCTATCCCCAACTCTCTGTTTGGAGAATCGTCTGACCCACAGAGGCAGCTGAGCGGAGGGCTCTAGAAGAACATTATTTAGGTAGAGAATGTTGAACATAGAGAGGAATACTGCCCCAGAAAGCCTTTTGGATTATGCAGAGGGTCTTGTACTTGATCCTCTTACCCACTTGGAGCCAGTGTAGAGATGTCAGAGCTGGAGACATGCAGTCTCTGGGATTAAGATCAAGGATAAGTCTTGCAGTCCTGTTCTGGATTAGTTGAAGAGGGCGAAGGGTGGAGTTAGGAAGATAGTCCAGTCTGGAAAGAACCAGAGCTCTGGAGACAGTGAACTTCTGGAGGAAAGTGAGAAAAGGTAGGATGTCTCTGAGGAGGTGCAGCTGGATGTGGGCCTTCTTGGCAAGGTCCATAATGTGTGTTGAGGAGAGAGTGGAGTCTAAGATGATGCCGAGGTTTTTTGGCCTCACAGGACAGTGAGGGGATGGTTCCCAAGGAGGGTGGTCAGAGGGAGAAAGGTAAAGCAGGAGCAGGGGTCTCAATGAGATGAATCTCTGTCTTACTGGCATTAAGGCAGAGGTTGTTAGAGGTTCACCGTCCCTGTTTATCGGATAGACAGTCAGGAATGAGCGAGGAGAGAGAGGAGGCTGAGGGTAGCCTGAAAGAGAGCTGTGTGTCATCCGCGTAACACAGAAAGTTAGAGGAGAAAGTAGAGATCAGGTGGGCCAAAGGGTCAATATAGACATTGAAGAGCCACAGTGAGAGGATAGAGCTCTGGGGAAAACCACATGTGGAGAGGGAGGTGGTGGAGAGAAAAGATTGTAGTTGGACCTGAGAGAGTTAGTCCAGAAGGAAGGAGGTCAGCCACGTCAGAGCCTGATCAGTGATGCCAAGGTTCACACTGAAACAGTTAATCACGATAGTGTGATTGACCGTGCAAAAGCAGAGGAGAGGTCAAGGAGGATAAGGACAGAGTGAAAGCTGGAGAGCAGATCTTCACATGAGTTCAGCAGAGCAGTTTCTGTGCCTCTGGTCAATATGAAGCCAGACTTTTTAAATAATTATAATTATAATTGGTTATTTATAATGTGCTTATTACCCAGAGGTTTCTAAGCGCATACCCGGGCATCGAACCTGTGTTGCTCCGCACCGTATTTCTTCCAAGACCAGCGTGTTGCCCCTCAGCCATCCTCCTGAGACAGTGAGACTGGAAAACCAGCAGATTCAGTGTGAAGGTTTAGCTGAGAGATGGCCAGTTTCTCCAGGAGTTTGCCCAGGAAAGGAGTGATAGAGATAGTGTGATAGTTGGCTGGGCATGAAGGATCAGCAAAAGGCTTGCACAAGGGAGTCTTTGAGCGGCAAGGGGAGAGATCCAGTGGCAAAGGAATGAGAAATCCGCCAAACAATGGTGTCCTTAATGATTCTGGTGGAACAGGGGAGCACCTGCTTGGATGATATTTACATAGACCAGATGTGTCTAGCAACATCATCAGGTTTTATAGGAGAGAGAGGAAAGAAGGAGAGGAGAGGAAAGTGTGGCTGGAGGGGTCCTGAGAGAGGTAGAAGGAGAGAGATGAAGAGAGGAGGATAGCGTGGACAGGATGTCTTGAGCTTTAGTGTTGAAATGAGAGGCCAGGGCCGTGCAGGGGGCATAGGAAGGAACTTGAGAGGTAGAGACTGCAGTTGTATTGGCCAGTTCCTTGCAGATTGTAAATACTTTGCTGTGCTGTTAGAGGCCGCAGAAATGCTGGCTTCACTGTGGCCCCTCTTTCTGGTGAAGACAGAGAGTCTGTATTGCCTTTGGAACAGTCGGTGGGCCAGTTTGTCTGAGGATGAGCACGAAGTCCTCCACTTCTGCTTGGTCACTCTGCACTTGTGTTTCAGAGCGGACAGGTCGGAGTCATACCAAGAATTGCCCTAGGAGGCAGGCTTCAGATGGATCCTCATGAGAGGGCTAAGGATATCAAGAGCATTAGAGATAGATAGAGTGATGAAAGTTGGAGAGGGCTGTGTCAGAGTAGGAGTCATTCGCTGGAGGAGGAGAGAAAGTAGAGGTAAAGGTGGCAACTGACACCTGCTTCATAGGTCGAATGACCATGAAGAAAGGTGGCAGTGCTGGAGTAGGTTTTGCCAGGGGGACATCCAATTTCACTTGAGAGGAAAGCAGAGAGTGGTCAGTCCAGGAGAGTGGGTAGTGAAAGGGTTAGAGAGTTGGATATCTTAGAAAATGAGAGCATTCAACGTGTGTTTGACTGAGTGTCTAGGACCAGAGGGAAGGATAGAGAGGGAGAGAGAGTCGAAAAAGGTTGCGGAAAAGCCCAGAGTTGTCACAGGGGTCCAAGTTGATGTTTAAATCCCTAAGGAAGAGATGCTTAGAGGTAGAGGCAAGGAGAGATAAGCTCACTTAGAGAGGAAAAGGGCGACCCGGCCAAGCAGCCTGTATATGGTGGCCATATTCAGAGAGAGGACAGGAGAGATAGAGAGCCTGCAGACCAGGCATTCAAAGGAGGAGTAAGCCTGGGTGAGAATGATAGGAGCAGGAGCCCACTCAGGAAAGATCAAGGCCATTCCACCTCAGGGTCGATTGGTGTTGGGTTCGGAGAGGATCTAGTGGTCCTCAGGGAGGAGAGTGTCAAAACTTGTGACAGAGCTGACCATGAACCAGGTCTCGGTAAGAGCGAGAACATCCAGGTTGAGGTCTTCAAGCAAGTGACAGATGTCAGATGCGTGTTTGACAGCAGATCGAGTGTTGAGAGTAGCTATGTTGACTAGTTTGCCACCTTTGAAAGACTTCCGGGGTGGGGTACAGGCAAGGGGAATACCCAGTGGATGTGGCAGAGAGGCAGAGAGAGGGCGGAGGTAGAGAGTGGGAGCAGATGGCTGAAGGAGGAGGAAGAAGAGGGAGCCAGAGAGAAAAGAGCAGAGGAAGTGGTGATTGGCAGAGGAACCATAGAGGTAGAAGAGAAAGGTGGAAGAGCAGCCAGAGAGGTGGTAGTGTTAGGTGGCAGACGGCCCAGAGAGGCAGAGGGGAGAGCCACAGAGGAGGCAACATAGAAGGAGGTGAGTGACAGAGGAGCCGGAGCGGTAGAGGAGGATAATGACTGAGGGGCCAGAGAGGTGAAAGGTAGAATAGCAAGTAGAGGGAGGAGTTGATAAGGCATGGGAGATGCCTATCCAGGAGGAGGAGGTTGGGGTGAGTGATCTGGACAATTATGTTTCCATTTAGGTAGACATTGATGATGGTTTTGGAGGACAGGAAGAAGGACAGGATGACCTCCCATCTAATGCCATCATTAATGGGAGATGAAGGGAAAGGAGAGAGAACAGTGACCATATGTAGGGTCCATAGGTTGGGAGAGACGTCAGTGTCAGCAATGGGAAGGCCTGGATTGGAGACCAGGATGTCCTTTTTGAACTTCTTCCTTCCAGACTTCGTGAGAGGGATATGATAGGTGATAAAGAAGCAGCTAGAGAAGATGGGTGAGACAGAGAGCACCAAAGAGGGGTTTGGTAGACAGGAGAGGGAGAAACAAAAGGGAGAAGAGAGAGGAGAGGACGCACAGCACAGAACTACGCCACACAGGCTGCACCGGATGTGGGCATAGCAGGGGAGATGGATGAAAGGGAGGCACTTTAAAGAATGCAACAGAAAAGCACAGACATGTAGACTCAACAGTAGGAACAGACATGCAGGGGAAAACACATAATGAGCAACAACCAACAGTCATCCATGAGGGCACACAGAGAGCAGTCACTCAGAGGGGAGAGATGGCCTAGCCGACACTAACAATAAAGGGTATGTAACCATATGTCATTTCTATCTTGTTCTTCATAGATTCATGTTTTCTTTTGTTGTCTGGATTGTGTCATTTTTACTTTACAATGTATATATACATAATATATGTCATACTTGGATATGTTGTAATTGATAACTCATCAGCCTTGAAAACGACCTAGTGCCTAAACACCTGTCGGCTGGTACTCGATAATAAACTTCAAACAGAAGAATCACTTCAAGACTTATTTTTTAATGACTTTATTGTGCTGTGTATAGTTCATATTGACAAATCACATATATAATAGGAATCAAAATTTAGAGGCGTAGAACGACATGCCGGCACCAACAAACACTGTGACTTACCGTTCGTTATTTTTTTGGGTAGACACGTTGGTATCAGAGATGCAGCTTACCACATCATAGACCCAAGAAGCTGAAGTGCACTCATTAATGGTTAACCCTCATAAACACTATTCCCAAAGTGCTATGTATCAACGGCCAGCATCTCCTGTGGTCCTGCATTGAACAGCCCTTTGCCCTTAGCTGGCGTGGGCTTTGCTGCAAAATGTCTGGTCCTCAGTTCTTAAAGGATTTGATAGATGTACGTAGTACAATGTGCTACATATCAATGACTAGCATCTCCTGTGGTCTTGCATCGCACAACACTGCATGTTAGCCTGCGCAGGCTTTTCCGTAGACGGTCTGGTCGTCAGTTCTTAAAGGATCTGATGCACAGACATAGCAAAACGTGCTCCATATCAACAGCCAGCGTCTCCTGCAGTCCTGCATCACACAACACCGTGCCCTTGGCCTGTTCAGGCTTTGCCACAGAGGGTCTGGTCCTTTGTTCTTAAAGGATCTGATGCATGGACATAGGGCAACGTGCTCTGTATCCATGACCAGTGTCTTCTGCAGCCCTGCGTCACACAACACCACGCCCTTGGCCAGCGAGGGCTTTGCCACAGAGGGTCCGGTCCTTAGTTCTTAAAGGATCTGATGCGTGTACATAGCACAATGTGCTACGTATCAACAGCCAGCATATACTGCGGTCCTGAGTCGCACAACACCACGCACTTTGCCTATGCAGGTTTTGCCGCAGATGGTCCGGTCCTCGTTTCCTAAAGGATCCGATGTGTGGCCATAGTGCTACGTGCTATGTATCAATGGACAGCATCTCCTGTGATCCTGCATCGCAGAACACCGCGCTCTTGGCCTGGGCCCTTTGCCTGCGCCTGCGCTTTCTATTATACATGAGAATCAGCTTAAGAGTATTACAAAGTAACAGACCATATAAGCAACATATTATTTTTATCCTTTTCAAGTTTTTAGCAATGTTTATAATTGAGGAATTTGGCCTTTCTGTTTGTATTCCTGTCATTGTTGTTTCAGTGGGCCTCATTACACGGAAGGCGGTAAGGGTTAACGGTCACCGGTAATGGTACCGGTGACCATTAACCCTTACCGCCTTACTACGAGGTCCCTTAGCGGGTTGGTACTTTAACGCCTGCTTTTAGCAGTCGTTAAAATCCAACCCGCTAAGGGACCTTGGTGCTAATTACGGCACCGCAAATTTGCGGTACCGTAATTAGCACCTTCCGCATTCCCATTATGCCCTATGGGGCATAATGGGAATGGGGAAGGGCAATGGTGGAAGGGGGAATTACCACCCGCCAACCTTGGAATAGGGCGGTAATTCCCCTTTCCACCAAGGCGGTGCCGCTATTTTACCGGCATGGACCAAGGTGCTACCGCCTACCGTGTAATGAGGCCCAGTGTCTTTATACATTAACAAATCACAAAAGGGCCTAGATGAATGGAAACATCCACTGCATGTGTCTTGTGAAAGAATGGTGCGGTTGACAAACCTCAATTCATTGTCAGACTACACAAACTGCCTTTGGACAGAAGTAAAAAGACTACTAATTCAGACAGTATCAATCATTACTCAGAAATAAAGAGTTGGGAATTGTGCTTAAGATGTGGCTTCAAAGGAGTCTGACGCAGCCACTTCCTGTGATGTGCATAGGAATTTGAGGTTTTTGTTAAGCTACATGTAGCCTTTTGGTCTCTTCAGAACACTATCTAGGACAAGAAAAGATCAAGAAAGCTAAATTGTTTGATAATTTAAAAATTAAAAAAATATTTTGTGCACTACCTGTTGTCACTGTTGAACAAAGATGTTATCAATGTTGTAGCCTGTATAATGTCTTCTAGAGGCCCTTTGCAACTCAATATTGTGTTCAGCCTTAATAATAATTCCAGTTTGATGAATTAAAATCTATTATTTTGGTCTGGCTAAAATGAGATTTAGATCTCTATCAAAAATCTTGGAGCACTATACATAGGGGCCCTACTGTGTGTTGCAGAAAGAGTGGAACATGGTGAAAGCCCGTTATAATGTTGATTATTTGTAGAAGCTAGTGCACTGAGAATTTTTGAATGTCGCTGTGGTGAGCTCTTTTTGTTTTCATGCCGCTTGGTGTGGGGATATCACTCGATCCCGGGAGCGTGTTCTCGCGAGATCGCACTTAACGAGATCTCGCGAGCCCACGCTCCGCGGGAAAACGTTTCCCGCTCGAGAGCTGGCAGCCCGCCAGATGAAGCGGTCGCACCAGAGCGCTGCTCCTGATGAGGAGCCAAGAAGGCAAGAACTTCCAGCGGCCGTACAGCCCAGTTTCTAGGGTGTAACACCACAGCCAGAGGAGGTTACCTGGGGGCCCTAGAAGCTTACAGTGTGCCACCCTAGTGCACCCACTTCCCTCAGTGACTCAACTGGGGAAGTCCTGAACTTAACTGAACTGTAAGTACGTGCTTGATGAGAACGTGGACGTATACCAGTCCACACCAGTTGTTAATTAATAAAGTAGAGTAGATTCACTACAGCGTCCTGTCGTCCTTCAAGGCCACAACATAATTGGCAACAAGGACACCAAAGACCCCACGGCCTCACCATGCAAGGCGCCACGCCGCCCCCTGCCTTTCTCCCATCACCGGGGACACCAGCAATTCCATGGATGCAGTGGCAGCCCCTGTTCTCCACCTATCTGGAAGCGATAGGTAGCACGCGGTATGCCCCAGTGAGGAAGAAGGTGATGCTGTTAAATGCATTGGGGGTTGAAGGACAGCGCATTTTTGCTGAGTTGAAGGAGATACCTGCGGCCGATGATGATGACGACGACGACGTCTACAAGGAAGCGACCCGTCGCATTGTGAAGAGGTTCACCAATAAGGAGAACGTTGTACTGCACAGACTGAGGTTCTACACCCGCAAACAAGAAGGGAGCGAACCCGTGGACGACTACATCACCAGGATGAGGG
Organism: Ambystoma mexicanum; assembly: GCF_040938575.1. Taxonomy (NCBI): domain Eukaryota; kingdom Metazoa; phylum Chordata; class Amphibia; order Caudata; family Ambystomatidae; genus Ambystoma; species Ambystoma mexicanum. The sequence goes on from NC_090941.1 coordinate 892,141,848, forward strand.
AGCTGACCTCTCTTTGCGCCTTTGGCGAAAACGCAGAACAGGTCATCTTCGACATGCTCGTCGTTCACACCAACTCTAGGAAAGTGCAGGACAAGTTCATACAAGAAAAGGAGGTCACCCTTGACAAGGCCATCCAAATTGCCAGGGCGGAGGAGGAAACCTCCAGCAGACGCAAAGAGGCGGGAAGTCACCTGCCCGCGCCCAAACTTGCGGCGCTACAATGGAGAGGGCGCAGAGACAAGCAGTCCCGCGACGGCCCCAGAGACAAAGGTCCCAGGCAAAAGGAGGCACCCAAATGCTATAGATGCGCCAGCACCAAGCACATGGCGAATGATCGCGACTGCCCCGCCAGGAATAAGGAGTGCTCTAAGTGCGAACGCATCGGCCACGTGGCTCAGGCATGCACGTGGCGGGAGAAGACGGTTTCCCGTGTCGATGGTGACTGTGTTTCAAGCGACGATGACGACCAGCAGGACAGACCCATGGTGGTCATGGTCAACGCTCCCCAGGCAAGGAGGGAAAAGCCCCACTGCACCATTAAAGTTGACGGAATGGAAACTCGCGTCATGGCAGACTCGGGATCCGACCTCACAATCCTCCCCATCAACACACACAAGGAGATGATGGGTCGAGCGCAAGTAGAGATCAGAACGACCAGGCAAAAGCCGACGGTGTTCGGTGGTGCAACTGTCGACCTTTTAGGCTACATCAAAGCCCGGATCGAATTCAAAGGGAGGTCCACCACCACCAGAGTGTATTTTTCACCCAAAGGCCCAGCTGTACTGGGATGGGACGATCAACACAAACTCAGCATGAAACTGGATCCCAGCACTCCGGAACAGGTTCTCATGGTCTCCTCAGGAGCAGCGCTGAACTTCAAGGAGATGTTCCCGGACCTGTTCTCCGAGAACCCAGGGAAGGTGAGAAACTATGTCCACAGGATTCGCTTAAAACCCAACGCCATACCGGTGAAACACAAAGTCAGGGCAGTTCCTGCATCAGCGAGACCCGCATTGGAGGTCCACCTTCGGAAGATGGTCGAAGAAGGAACCATCAAGACCGTGGAATCCTCACAGTGGTTGAGTCCAGTAGTTTTGATCAAAAAGAAATCCAGCAACGACCTTAGGATCTGCATCGACCTAAGAAGCCTCAATCTAGAGGTGATCACAGATAGCTTTCCACTCCCCAGTATCAATGAGATCGTCCTCATGATGAAAGAGGCGGCAATCTTCACTAAGCTGGACATGTGTGATGCCTATCACCAGATTCCCCTGCACAAAGCCTCTCGCCCCCTTACAGCGTTCATCACGCCTTTCGGCACCTTCCAATATACCTGCATGCCATTCGGGTTGTCATCGGCGGCATCCGCATTTCAGAGAATGATGAACTCCTTACTCAAGGGACTCACAAATGTTTCCTTCTTTCAAGATGATATCCTTGTGTATGCCAGAGACAACAAGACCCATGACAAGGCACTCAAGGCTGTCTTGAGCAGGCTTCAAGAGGAGGGCATTCACCTACGCCATGAAAAGTGCATCTTCGGAGTGAACAAGGTGGAATACCTTGGGTACTGCATCTCAAGTGACGGCGTTAGACCAAAGAAGGACTTCATGCAGGCCATAACAGAAGCTCCGGCTCCGGTGTCCAAAGAGGAGCTACGCTCATTCCTGGGCCTAGCGGAGTACTATGCCAAATTCGTCCCCAGATTCTCTGAGACCACGTCTCCCATGAGGGAGCTTCTGAAGAAGGGGGCAGCCTACTCATGGGGTCCGGAACAGAACGAGGCGTTCCGGGAAATCAAAAAGAGAATCTGACACGCGCCGTGTCTGAAACCATACAACCCTGAATGGGACACCTGCATTACCACAGACGCCAGCGCGTATGGCCTGGGGGCCACCCTGACCCAGAAGAAGGGAGACGCTGAGAACATTGTGGCGTTTGCATCCAAAGCGTTATCCGCATCGGAGAAGAATTACTCCACGGTCGAGAAGGAAATGTTAGCATGTGCATGGGCTGTCGACTACTTCAGATCGTACGTATGGGGGACGAGATTCAAGCTGGTCACCGGCCACAAACCCCTCATCCACATGTTGAGCCCGGGCGGCACCAAGACGGCCACCCCGAGGCTGGCCAGGATCACCGCAAAGCTTCAAGAATACACGTACGAAATAGCACACATTGTGGGGTGGAAAAATGCACAAGCGGACTGCATGTCCAGGCTCCTGAGCCAAAGAGCCCCCGACACCACGTTCCTGGAGGATGAGTGTGTCGTAGCCTCCATCAGTGACTTGAGGAACGGCAAATACATGGACCTGAGTGAGCGCCACTGGCGGGAGGAGTTCGAACAGGACGAGGCCCTATGGCACGTCAGCACCTGGGTTCGTGAGGGATGGCCCAACGAGAGAGCGATCCCCGAAGGCCTCCGTCCCTACTGGAAAGTGAACGAGGAAATCTCCACCATGAACGGTCTCATCTTCAGAGGCGATCAAATCATCCCGCCCAGCGGCATCCGCAAAGTGATAATGTGCACTGCACATTCAGGCCACCTGGGGTGCAACATGACCAGACGCAGGATACGCGATGCCTACTGGTGGCCAGGCATGGACCAGGACATAAGACAAATGGTCAAAAGGTGCCACGAGTGCACCAACAGTGACAAGCGCCTAACCGTGAGGCAATCCCCCATGCTGCCCACCAAAGTGCCCAAAGGGGTGTGGCGAAAACTAGGTTTGGATTTCATTGGGCCCCTGGACAACATGCCCCCAGAGCACAGATATGGGATAGTCATGGTTGATTACTTCTCCAAATGGGTAGAAGCTGACTTCACGTCAGACATCACCACAAGCACAGTCATTGAAACACTCACCGCCGTATTCCAGCGGGAAGGTCTACCAGAAGAACTCATCACAGACAACGGAGTCCAGTTAGTCTCCCGAGAAATGGAGAAGTTTCTCAAGCTCAACAACATTCGACAACGGAGAGCAAGCCTGTACCACCCACAGGCCAATGGCCTGGTTGAGCGAGCAAACCGCTTCATCAAAGGGGCACTCCAACTGGCTCATGCCTCGGGCTCTGACCCATACAAGACAGTCAAGGAAGCAGTAGCAGCACACCGCCTCACCCCCAATGCCGTCACTGGCTTCTCCCCATTCCATCTGCTGAGGGGGAGAAGGGCCGCATCCTCACTGGCACCACCCTGGCTCCATCAAGTGAGGGCTGACGAAGACGTGAACATGGACGACGTAGCGTTTCGCATGCGGCGCAACAAAGAAGCCATGAAGGCCTAAGGGGACTTGCGTCGAGCCGCTCGACACACAGCAAAGCAATTAACAGAGGTGACCTGGTGAAGATACGCCTTCCGCACAAAGACAATGAGACCGGCTCCAAGTACAGCAGTCCCATAGAAGTCATGGAGAGAGGGTCAAACCACATCTGCACCAGCGATGGGAGGAAATGGAATCTGGAAAGGGTGGCCATGTACCGCAGGAGGGAAGAAGTGGAACAACCACACTGGGACACTGGAGAAGATCAAGACCGCCAAGGGACATCCGAAAACCCTCGCCGCTCAGAAAGAGGTGTCTTGGAGCCACACCAGGGCAACGAGTTCTCAAGCCCCGACTCTCCAACTACACCCAGGGAGTCACAGCGAAGAGCAAGGGAAGAAGAACTTGAATCACCCACATCTTCTCAAGGGCACTCCAGCAACCCTGCTCCATATACAGATCTAAGCAGACCTCAGAGAGAGAGAAGAAAACCCAGCAAGTTTGCAGACTTTGTCATGGAATGACCATGCATCCTTTTTCCCAGCAAAGGAGGTGTGTGGGGATATCACTCGATCGCGGGAGCGTGTTCTCGCGAGATCGCACTTAACGAGATCTCGCGAGCCCACGCTCCGCGGGAAAACGTTTCCCGCTCGAGAGCTGGCAGCCCACCAGATGAAGCGGTCGCACCAGAGCGCTGCTCCTGATGAGGAGCCGAGAAGGCAAGAACTTCCAGCAGCCATACAGCCCAGTTTCTAGGGTGTAACACCACAGCCACAGGAGGTTACCTGGGGGCCCTAGAAGCTTACAGCATGCCACCCTAGTGCACCCACTTCCCTCAGTGACTCAACTGGGGAAGTCCTGAACTTAACTGAACTGTAAGTACGTGCTTGATGAGAACGTGGACGTATACCAGTCCACACCAGTTGTTAATTAATAAAGTAGAGCTGATTCACTACAGCGTCCTGTCGTCCTTCAAGGCCACAACACTTGGTACATTGGTGTTTTCTTCACTTGTGTGCTGTGATTCAGTGTGGGCAAAGAATATAATAACAAGGTTCAAACTGCTAAATGTTGCAAAGAATGCCATTCATTGGGTTATTCGCTTTCGATCTGTGTTTTTCTTGTGTGTTACTTTGACACCTGGCATGTAACATTACATGCTGGCAATGAATCAGTACATTATATTATCAGGGCATATTTCTGCTGTATGCATTTTACTGTCCAGGTGACATCATTGAGATGTGGCATAAAACAATGCATAGTAATGAATACATCTCTGTATTATGTTAACATTGAACATTTTCCTGTTAGGGATCTGACTAAAACGAAGATATAATTTTTCAATGATGTCATTGTTTGCATGAAATTTTACAAAGCTGCTTGGAATGAAGGATTTTGGTGGCCATATCTTTTTTTAAAGCAGTATGTGTTTTTTCTCCATGATGGTGATATCAAGAGTGCCTTTCATTGTCCCATTGAATAGGACTGCAAGACTTATCCTTGGCCTCAAGCCCAGGGACTGTATCTCTCCAGCCATAAAATCTTTCCCGGTGGTTGCAAGGATCAAATTCAAAACCCTTTGCATCATTAAAAAGGCTTTCTGGGGCCTGGGACCTTACTGCATCCAACTCTCTCTCCCTAACTACCTCCCTGCTAGAGTCCTTTGGTCCTCTAGCTCCAACTATCTGCAGATCAGACGTTTCTCCAAGCTGAGAGTGGGGGCTAGATCTCTCTCTTCGACAAGAGCCTCCCTTTGGAATGGCCTCACTGGCCTTCTCTATCTTGAGCAGGATCACCTTAAGTTCTGGAAGCTCCTCAAGACCTTCCTCTGCTCCTTTCCTCATCCCCTCCCCTCCTAGTCTCCTCCTGCCACTGCGACTGGTTGCCTGTGTTCCCTTAGGAGTCTTACTGGGGCCAGGCCCTCCTTTGACCAGTCTTCCCCCACTCCTCTTCCTACCAGCACTTGCCCTTGGGCACCCTTTCCCTTACTAGCCTTCTGAGGTCGATCCACCCTTGTCCTGGCACTTGACCCTACGCCCCCCAGATCCCCCTGGCACTTGCCCTCCTGTGCACCATTTAGCACTTGCCCATCTGTGGGTCCCCACCTTCCAGCACCTCTCCCTCTCCCATCCCTTTGCCCTGATCTCCCACCTCTCTTCCCAGCACTTTTTATACTGCACTTGCATGATCCAAATGTCACAAGTCCTAGTAGGACCGTTTTCTCCTGTGCCCCCCCCCCCTTTTTATCTTGTGGCACCTGGAAACACTCTTGCTGTTTAGGAGCCATACAGATTTATGTCCCCAGAATGATCTGCTCAACACAATACACAAACAATGATGCAGATGCAGGGCATAGCCGGTGTGTATTATGTTACAGTGATGTGACAAATCCATGGAATTTGTCGCTTCTTCCCAAGGGGGAGCCACACCCTGTGAGCCTAGGGAGATGCTACCTTAGGACAAAGGACTCCCAATCTTCTCAGAAGACAATGAGATCTCCCTTAAAGTCCATATTTTCACCATACATGGGAATTGATCATTGCGATAACAAAACAGGGCCATTGTCCAGAACTAATGTGTTTGCTGAACCCTGCAAAACCCTTAACCCTACAAAAAATTTAGGAGCACAGGACCAATGGGATGGTTCTTCTCATTGTGAAAAACTGCAAATACTTAGCCCACGCTGGGATACAGAAGAGAGAGCTGACATGATTGTCTGCAAGCAGCCGCTCGACGCATCCGAAACAAGTCCAAAAAGGGAGAGGAATAAAAGAACCCTTTTAGAAACTCACTTGTGAAACTCACAAATAGATATTAAGCTCCCAAGGAGAAGAAAGGGCTAGTGAGCCCCAAAGAGATAGAAGTCATAGATAGCCGTCTACTGTCACAGAGACAGTTAAACACTTTAAACAAAAAAACTCCTCACTAGATCCAGGAGGGATCACCAGATATCAACTAAAGAATAAATCACTTGGAATGCTCCAAAATATCAGATATTAATTTCTAAATTTTGTTCAATGAAACAGGAAGATACCCCCAAAAAAGGCCACTATTATTTCGACGAAGCATACCAATTGTTTTCTTGTATTGAGACTGTGATAGACATGCATTATTCTATACAGATTGCACAGGGGAGCAACACCAGTAAGGGCAGAAGAAACATCCCCTCTGTCTCGTCAGAAGAAGACGGTGTCCCAGAGGCTAACTTGAGATAAACATAGAAAATCCAAGTTGTTTGTAGACATTTGTTTGAGGAAAGAGGCCAGCTACCAGAGCAAGCCAACTCTAACTCGTGATCCCTATTGATATTTTGTTATCTCATTGTAGGGCCAGTAGCTAGAATATTTCTGGACTTTTGTTTGTTAAAACATCCTCACGTGCACCTTAACATTAAGTTTTAAAGTTAGAGGAATCCCTTATAACAATAGTATTAGGTCAGGTATTTAATCTCTAGTTTACCAAATATTGTTACTCAGTAACATGTCTCATTGTCTGAGTCCTTTTTCTGGTTCTCCACAGTAGTTACCAGAATTCCTCAGTATCAGTAACACCCAGAAGCAAAGAAGGGTATAGCCTTGATATTGCAGTCCCTTGTGAAACAGGGAATAATAGTCCAGGCATATAGCACATGCAATTACCCATGAAAAAGCCAGGGAGAGAAATCTGTGAGTTTGTTCATAACCCCAGGGCTGTGAAATTCTTGGAAAGCTATCCTGGTTCCTGACCACTGCCTGGGGATAACTACTGATGTGTGGATAGGGTTAGGATTATGTGGGTTATTATGGCCCCTCGATCCTCACCAGCTGCAATGCAGTACGTTAGTTAGGTCAAGTGATGTTGGTAGCAGAAAAAATGTGTTAGGAGGGATGGTCCACAGGTTCATCCATATAAGGAACAGTGTTTGTGTCAAAGCTAACGATAGTTGCATATGGGTTAATAGTACACCCTATGTAGACATACATGTTTTGCTTGGTACATATACCAGGGTACATAATGTTTTCTGGCTGTTGGATAGATCCACGTTGGTAGGTTAGAATAGGAAGCATCCCTTGATTAGTCAAGACGGGTGTTAAGGTTTGAAAATATTCAAGAACTCTTCCCCCACCTCCAAAGAATCACTGATGTAATGAAACAATTAATTAAAATGTTGTTCTTACATTTTGTTGTGCTTTATTTCTTGTGGTAAGTGTGTAACGTTTCTGCTAATAAAAATATAATATACACAAAAGAAAATTACACATTTTAGAAACAGTGTTTAATGAGGAAAAGGAAGCTGTACAAGTTGCATACTGGCATGCGACACTGTGCACTCCTCATGATGTTATACTTATGATAACTGAAAGGGTCAAGCATAAACCTGCAATTCTTGCAATTCTAGGTTTACTACTTCTTTCTCTTCTCTTAGCAGTACTGATAATTTGCTATTGTAAATTCCTGAGTAGTAAGGGTAATCTAAGGAGGAATGTCACCACACCTCCAGTTACGTTAGAGAGCAAGTTGTTTTATATGATTAATTGCAGATATAGAGATATATGTGAAAATGTCAGTGAAGTAGAAAAAGAAACTGATTCCCTGATAAGCACTGTACTTTTTATTGTAATGAGGGTATTAATAAAGTTCTGTCCATGTAGACCAAATTCCCATGAAACCCTTGTATTTGTAAAAGGGTAAGGCATAGTGTAAGAGGATTTCACTTTTAGTGCAAACGGGGGAATGTGCGAGCAGATTTATTTTTAAAGTAGTTTTAACTCTAGTCACGTGATTTGCTTTCACAATTGATGCATGCACGACTTAATTTCATAATCACCCTTATAGCCTTTTCTCTGTTTTATCTAATGTGGGAGGGCTGGTTTAGAATGGATTCATTTGAATCATATTGTATGTCTTTCTGTTGGCATTCATTTGTATTGTGGCAGTCATTTGTAGGGTGAAGTCAGAGCCTGGAAGTTGTTGAGAAAGCCTTTCGTCCAAGGAACCCGTTTCGGGTACCTTCATGGGAATTGGCAAATGAACTAATGGAATACTTCAAGCACGTGTAAAAAGGAAGATGGTGATCCTGGTCACCATTCATTTGGATCTTTCTAGAATGATTCAGGTTAGGTCATCAACATGTAAAAGACGTGTGTCGACAACATACTTGTCTGCCTTCCTTTATGAACTGGACAGTGAAGGAAGGCCTCCTCCCTAGACGTAGGGGCTATGTTCATTTCTGCAGTGATCTTGGCTAGATTTGTTTCTGTCATGAGGGCTTGACCTATAAAAGGTGGAGGTATGGTGGATGGGTCTGGTTAGTGCTAGTTTGATTTGAAACATGTAGCTCGGTCAATTGTCTTACAAGACAATTCACCCTCTTTGTGTCTGCTTCTACCCAAGAATGATTGCCTGAGCTCTGTTACTTCAACATGTTGGTACTGCACCTGGGACTTGTCGCTCTCAAACGGAGTATGACCGGCTGGCAGATTGCTTCCCTCCCCCGAAACCTCTGGCGCTGGTACTGAGTGGTAAGGAGTCCTATTTAAAAAACTCCAATGGGATGGTCAGGATGAGTGTCTGACCTTAATTGCTGCTCCCTTATAGCCTTACATGGAACCAGTGGTTGACCAAGTAGAAAGACCAGATGCAGAAACATAAGAATTGTATTGGGGTAAACTATAAACTGGTAACCTGGAGTAGTCAATAAAGGTCAGCACCTATGTGAGAAGATCACATCTTAAACCGGAACTGAATTGGGTTAGGGAATATAAGTGGACTATGAGTGTTGTGTTTATCCTTTTCAGGGCCAATGACGGGAGTCTCTGGTACTTTAATCCTCTCTCTCCACAGGACCACAGAAAAGTGGAGTTTTTCTTAAGTGTGAGTGTGATTGAGAGTAGTTGAGAAATGCTGTTTGATGGAATAGTTAGAATGAGTTAGTTATTGAAAAACACAGAAAGAATAATAATACATGGGTATTGTTAAAGGTATTTTGCTGTATTTCGGTGAGCTTGTTGGGGTATTTCGTGGTATGGTGGTGAGACCTAAATACAAAATTGCCTTATATGTTTATTTGATTCTGCACATTTTATTATCTTTTAAAATAAGCCGGCTTGGCATGAATATTTTGCACTAATATTCTTGCACAGGGCCATGTATCAATCTGCCTTCAATATTAGTAATGGGATACGTTAGTGATTAGGGCTTAGGGATTAATTAATAGCATTTATGTTTTATTGCAACTCAGTCCATAACATCTGTGGTGCTGTGCAAAATGATAACACCAGCTATTATCAGTGCCAAATTCAAACCGCACTTTTTGCTGATATGTGCTCTGTGCATTTACAATATTGGCATACACTAGATTCAGCGCTGAGTCTCACACTCTTCCTGACAAATGGGGTCAGTTTTCAACTTTGTTGAAATGATGACCTGGCTGAAATTCAGAGCCTCCTTTCTTCCTACATACTCCCTCTTTCTTTTCTGCTGGGACCTAACCAGAGTCACTGCAGATAAAACAAAAGTTTAAAATACGTGCACCTCACCCAATCGGATTTTCCCTTTCCCCATTGTCACTAATGCAAACATCATCATATGCATTTTAAGTGTAAGTGTGACCAACCAGGCCAACATGATTACCATTGATATCATCACAATTACTATACCTCTTTCTGTCCAGGTTACCCAAGTGAACATGTCCTTCCATGTCAGGCCTAAATCAGTCAAAGTAATATTATTTGTATTTAATTGCATCCTATTTGTGTGTATGTTGTTTTGTTTCAGTAAGTATTGAATTCCAGGATCAATTGGAAATTAATTTTTCAGAAAGAAATCAATGTTTTCCACCTTTCCACCCCACAAATCACCATCTGCATGAAATAGGGTCAACCCACCAACTACCATTACTCTATCTTTGGGGACAGATATGTAGAACACATTATGCTGCAACTGCTTGACAATAAAAGAACCATGATTGAGGTGTGTGATCGTATAATTTGTTGCTGAAGTACTCACCAACCACCTGTGTTTAATTAATCTAGCATGGGTTAACTCCTCATTCTTTGTATTACTTTTAGACACTTCACATCCTTCTGAGGCCCGATGGTCAGCCCTCTACCCGCAAATGGCACTCACTGCATCAGGCATAAATGGCTTCCCTAGACATATACAATTCCGTTGTTTGAACCTCACACAAATATCTAATTTTGGGATCAAATACAAGTCAGGTTCCCAGGCTTGAAATACCACCATTTCAGGAGTCTCAATTTTGACATATTTGTCTTCTTGCCAAAAACCTACATTATGTACTAACTTAGTTTGATAAATCAACTCCGGAGTAACAAATGGGATGCACAGTAGAAAACCTATTTCCATTATTTCTATGTCAATTTACAATGGGATCGCAGTCCCCATTTCAAATGCAATCTTTTCTTGAATCATTTCCACTCCTCTTTGTGTGATCCATGCCATCACTTGAGAAATTATATCAAATAACACAAAATACAGGCATATATGGGCTTGGATCAATTGGGGCACCGTGTTTTGAACTTCTCGTTAAAACCGTGTCCGAATATTTTCTAAATAATTCACCACATTCAAAATGTCAGGCAGCAGTTTATCATGTCTCACAATAATGTTGGTACTATATTCTAATACTGTGGCCTCCTCATTGAGGGTCAGAATTCTTTGATTCACATAACGAATCACTTCACTCTGGTCAACTTTAAGACCATCTAAAGCTTGTTGTAAATGTCTCAATTCATGTGCTTTGCTTCCTAATGTGTTTACAGATACAGCATTAGCTGTTGATATTGTCATACGTCCCGGGAGGATTGCTCAGCAGCAACGTGCTCGCCTTGGAAGCAAGACGACACAAAGCAACACAGGTTCAATCCCCAGGTCCGTCCTTAGAAACCTCTGTGTATTTAAGCACGTTTTAAATACGCAACTAAGACAAAAACAATTACACAACTAAAAAACAAACAATTCCTGTAACAGCGCCTCAATGCCCACAGGCTGTAGGAGCACTTTAAAAATTTAAATAAATAACCACCACAGCGTCAATTATGGTCATTACAATTGTTGCAACGAAAAGACAAGCCACACTTTCTCCCCTCCTTTTTTGATGCTAGCTGAACTCATACAAGTCTTTTCTAACTATAACATTACTTCCTTTACCGCTTTTTGAGCCCCCTCCTTGTGGTGTTGCACCCAATATTTCACTTTAACAGTTTTCACATCTAATACATTAAGAACTTTTCAATTACCAAATTAGGATTCAAACTTGTGAAAATGTTTTGTTATAAGAGTTTCCAATTCCCCAGTATAAAACCCATAGCCTCCTCCACAACAATCCCTGAGAGTGAACCCCATTCTATTAAAACTTGTCCTTCCACTAAAGTGATACACAGTGTGTCCATCGTAACTTTGAGTATCAAAAATGACTAGAAAATGTGCTGTCTTACTCCAAAGTGCATGGAATGCATCCACCTCATCTTTCCTCTGCAAGCATGGCTTCCTTCTGGGGTCACCATCTTCTCCCCATTCTTCGGTCTAGGTGGCTTTCCCCAGACTCCAGTTCTGAGATGGGTTCCTCTGAATCCAGTGGATTCCAATGATTCTCTCACATGACACCCTGCTCCAGGGGCGTTGGTGGAGCAATTTGTTCATATCTAGGTTAGAGGCGAAATAGCCAGATTAAGTATCAAGTAAAATACCGTTTTTTTATTGCCGTTGCTCCATTGTGCCATTCCATGACCTAGACAAATATTCTGTATTGTACAATATATAAATACATTATTATTATTATTCTTTACCTGCAAACAAAGCCTGTGTTAAACAGCATCCAAACTGAACTGCCACTCTCTAAAAATGTTTATGGCTTAAACATAATGCAAACATATAAGTTCACTCACATCCCCTATTTGTTGCACCTATTTGGAAGATACATCTAAAAAGGAAAATCATATTACAAGCCTAAATGCTTCTACTAATGCTCTCTTTTTAAAATAAAATAATTTTACTTATTGTCACTCCTCATATACATACTCCCACGCACACCTACATACCTGATGTATACCCCATCTATCTAACTTATCTTTACAATTTTATTCACACCTACTTACCTTCTCTGGTAAATCCACTGAGATGCAAGCACTTCATTTTCAGGATACAAGTATATTTTTACTCCCCACTAGTCTTCTATCCTGCCAACTTCATGTTTTGGGCGGAACCATTTTATGTGGTTAACATGGACACATTGTTCCACCGTTAACTCACCCTCCTCTATGGCTATTCTGTATACTACAGGTGAAACCTTATCTACAATTCTAAATGGCCCGCACCATGATGCAAGGAATTTGGAATTTTTATGTTTACCTTTCCCAAAGTTGAATTTGAATATATCTGATCACCTACCTGATATTCCTTCAGCAGCTTTTTCCAAATTCAATGATGTAAATGCAAAAGCATGTTGCAAGTGTTTTTGCAGCTCTTCCACATATTTGTGGACTGTGAATGCATTTACAAGAACTTTCTCATTGGTCCTGTAAAACAGAGGTTGTGGCAAAACCATTTCCCTACGTGTCAAAATTTTGTGTGGGCTATTTGCTGTTCTAGATGGTGTTGACCTAATAGCCATTAACACGAAAGGAAGTTCTAGATCCCAACTAGATCCTGCTTCAGCTACAAATCTTTTTAACATATCAATAATTGACCTGTTACACCGTTTCACTCCCCCTGAAGAGGAGGGCTGGCATGAAATGTGCAACTACCTCTTCACACCCAGAATTTTCCACATTTTTGTTTTTATGCACTAGTGAAATGACTTCCACAGTCTGACTATATTCTCTGAGGTAAACCAAATCTTGAAAAAATATGATTGACTAGCAAAGTGGCCACGTGGCAGTCTGGGGCTGCAATAAATGAGCGCCAACATATACCTGTTTCCCCATGCTGACCTTTGCACAGGCCCTATGAAGTCAATTTGTAGGTATGACCATGGGAGTATCAATCCTCTTTTCATCAATGGTGCCCTCGGGGTTGGGGAAGCAGGCTGAAATTGTGTGCACACCAAGCATCCCCTGGTATAGAGTTTACATCCTCTGACATGTATGGCCAATAGGTATAATCTTTTAAAATCTCCAAGGTTTTCTGGCAAACTCTGTGGCCTGGAGTTATGGCATCGTGGGCATGATGTAACATCAATCCCCAAAATGACAAACGTACTTCTTTTTTAAGAACACCTTCAATTCCTCTTTCCCTTTGCAGTCCCTTTCAGTCAGAGGATTTTGCTCTGCATCTGGCAAGTGGTTGTAAAATGGGCCTAAAATAAGTTCCTCTTTTTGTGCCTTAATCAAATCTTGATCAGGCGTATCAAAGCTCCACTGTGCCACATGCTGATCAACTATTTTCTGAGTTTTGGAGCATGTTACCACATCCACATGGATTTCAGCCAGCAGGTTTTCAATGGGAAACAACTCCCCTATCACAGCTCCAATTTTGGCTAATTGATCAGCTGTGTCACTTCATTCTTTGTCTCCACCTGGTGTTTTCAAATAACCACGTACCTTCCTCCAATGGATGATCAGGTCATTTTCTGAAAAAACGTTTGTCTATGGTTTGGATCATTTTGCCATGTTTAAGTGGGTTTTTGTTATATGTGAGCATTCCTCTCACATTCCAGCCAAGCAAAAACTATGTTGTGCATAATCAGAATCAGTGCCAACAATATTTCTTTATATTTATTTTCTACTGCTATAGATAAATGGCAGACAATTCTGCCACTGGACTGCTTTTAGAACCTAACCTCATGCTTACCCTTGGAATGCCGACACATTTAACCCACCAGTTTCCTATTCATGCCAGTAGTACCTGTACCTGTAGTAGTGCGCATCCATCTCCATACATGGTTGGTAGACCTTACATGTTTCTTCCTTGAAAGCCTTATGTGGTGATTGCTCACATTCATTTAAATGTGTTTCTAATTCTATGTGTTCAGGTGCACAAACAGCTGCACGGTCATGTAATTCTGCCAACCCTTGAGCAACTGGGCTCTTTTTGTTCTGTCCATATCTCATCTTTGCTGGAAATCCCTGGAGTGCTGATGTCCTTGAGGTAATCATTGACTGGGACAAATTCCCTGATCTAATCCCTTTACATTGTAGAGGCTGGTGATTTCTTTCAACAATCACCCGCTCTTCTTAAATTATGGGACGGAAATGTTGCAATGCTCAGAAAGTGGTTAAAAGTGCCTTTTCACATTCACTAAATTTAGTTTCTACCTATGACAATGCATTGCTGGCATATGCAATGTTTATTTTTATTTACATCATGATTTTGGTATAGCACTGCTGACATGCATTGATCTGTGAATCCTATTTCTACAAATAAATCCAGTTTTTTTTATTGGATATACCAACAATGGGGCTTTTATCAAACAGTTTTTTTAACCTGGTCATTGACTCACTTTGTTCCTTCTCCCATTTCCAGGGTACACCCTGCTTCAGCAATCTGGTCAAAGATTGGGTAATGTCTGCATGTTTTTCAATACATTTCTTATTTTAACCTCTCATTCCTAGCAAACTCTTTATATTTTTTTGAATTAGTGGGATCTTTTAGCTTCTGAATTGATGCCGCCTTTTTGTTTTGCGGGGTTAACCCATGTTCTGTCACTTTATTTTTTATTAGCACATAATCCACATAACTATGGTTCCTCTCGCAGCTGCATCTGGGAGTGCCTTGCTCAGGAATATTCCAAATTCACTCCCAATATTGACATACCGAAAGCGGTCCAGGACCATGCATATTGTGATTTGTCAAAGGAAAATACAAACAAGTTTTGCATATCCCCAGCTAGTGCTACACACCAGTGCCCAGCTTTAAGATCCAAGGTGTCAAATGCCTTTGATCCCAGAACCTGTGCAAGGCCCTGATCAATAAATGGAAAAAAACACCTTGAAACAGGCACCCTTTTGTTCAATTCTCTGAAATCTGCACACAATCGCCATTGGCCATTGGGATTTAGCACACCTAATATGGGAGAATTCGATGTAATATGAATAGGCCTAATAATTCCTAAAGATTCAACATTTTTTATTATTTCAGCCTGTGACTCCAGACATGCTATGGGTAGCCAATGTTGTTGCACAAATACTGGCTCTGCCATGTCCTTCTGGTAGTGTGGAAACATGTAAATCGGTCAGCCCACAGTCACAGGCATCTTTGGAAAAAACCTGTTTGAATTCCATAAATATTTTCCTTTATTGATCTTTCTCATCTTCATTTGTGCAAGCATCTGCCGCTTCAATCTCCTCTTGTACCATTTTAGAAAATTCTGGGAAATCCTACAAAGGTGGAACCTCTGTACTTTCCTCTAATTGAGTGGCAGTGTCGCTGTGGAATTTGGGCCTCTAATTCAATTTGCTGCTTTTTTCTTTTGTATTCATCCAATTCAAATATGACACAATTAACCTGATGACAGCATATCATTTCATTTGGTGCACAAGGGTACGCAGACTGAATTCTGAAAAATTACCTTTGGTTCTGAATCCATTGGTTCAGGTAGAATCAGGTCGCTTTTAGGTATATACCCAATCACTGGCTTTCTGTATTCAACAGTGTAGTCAAATTCCTGCATTGCCATCCCAAACGCTGTGTTTTCTTCAAAATGAATATCCTGACACCCTTTGTTATCCAGCAGTATTCGGATGGGGCCATCCCTGATCTCCACCAATGGTGCATATTCACATTGTATCCCTTGCTGTTTCATTGATTCATTTAGGCACACAAATGCATCAGGTCTTTTCATCTGTTGCCCCTTTCTATTCTTTAATGCTGCTATACATTTCCTGTTAATTGCAGGAATGGTAACCTCCTTTATCACTTGAAGCTAAATTGCATATGGCATCATTTGGGCATAATGGTAAGCTTTTCTTTTGCTTGTCTTTTGCAATTCAGGTGCAACTCCACCCACTTCAGACCAGGACTTTTGATTCAAGAAATCTACCACCTTACACTCTGTGCATAATATCATTTCCCAGATAGAATTTATTTTGTGTTCCACTTACAATCCAAAAATTGTGATGAATGCTTTTGGAACCAATTGTAATCTTTAGCATGCATCTTCCCACAACTCTTTGCCCCAATTCAGGGTCAGCCAGCCCTAGAATGTGTTGATTTAATGTTAGAATTTGGGATTTCCTCTCTGTCAAGTAGTTGTTTAAACACATTTTCATTAATGAAACTCCTTTCCTGCTCCAGCGCTAAAATGGCTTCAGTCATTTCAGGATGCCCATTTACATGGCTAGTGATCCATGGTTGTGATTCTGCAGAAATATTTGGCTTGCAGTTTTCCTCATCTAGATAAAAGCGCAATGTGTTTCCATCTATCTCTCATTGCCAGTTTTTCTTAGGATCCAAATAAATCTCAAAAAATTGCTTCTCTTTTCCTCTTGCATTTCATCCGGACAAATGAGAATGACAGTAATGCCAGGCACACAGCCATTCTGAAGATATATTTCCACTGCACTTTCTGATTTGGTAATGGTGTGGCATTCTTTTACACAATTGTGCTGAGTCATTACTTTCTTAAGTTTCAGTGTTTTTTGGCTAAAAACCACAATACCCCATTTGCCCCTTCCTTATAGGCAATTTGTGCCTATAAGAAAGGGTATTTCATGTATGGATGTGACCAACACTTCCTGTCTCATCCTATGCTTCCATATCTTTATGTCATCCTCAGTGACACCTTCGGTAGGTATTTCTTCCCCATTGAAAAGTGTACATGGGGCACCCTCTCTGCCTCACCTTTACACAGTTTTGTGGAGATCTCCCCTCATTGATATTTTGCATCAGTTCCCTTGACATTATTGTTGCCTGGGCACCTGTGGCAATCATTGCAAACGTATTATATTTCTCTTCAACAGTGATAGGAGCATAATATCTATCCTCAGATTCTTCTAGTATGCATAGAACGTTTGAATTGTTACTGATCTCAGGACTTACTTTTCTCAGACCAGGCTGATGTTTTGCTGGGCAAAGAGTCATATTAAATTACATTTTACCCCACTTTTGGCGATTTCATTTTGAATTGTTTTGTCTATTCTCCTAGACTCAGCACTAATTGAAGTGTAGCCACCGATTGACCCTCTGACTTGGGACTGTTAGATTCCACTCCCCATTCCTTATTGTTCTATCCCCACTGTCTGGGTCCTTTCCACTTACCTCTATTCTGGCACCTATTGACTGTGAATTTTCACAAGTGTCAAGTGACAGAATGTCAGTTTCTGGTGTGTGACACTTATCTGCATTTTGCACAGTACCTGTAATGTATGTCTCTTGGAATACCTGTGGTTAAAAATATTCCTAGGAGACTGACCTGCATCTGCTTTTTGTAGAATTTTAACTTTTGTGGGGGTATAAGCGGTATTTTGGTTACCAAGTAAGGATAATCTAGCTGTTGATCCTGACTGCTCATTTTGTGTTTCATTTTCATATTGTATATTATTTTTAAATTGCCATCTAGGGTGCTGCTCTTTTGGTGTTTCGTGTTCATTTCATATTTCCTGCTCCTCATTTCCACACACCTACATGATCTGGTTCAAATCTAAATTAAACCACACTCCCTTTGTGTGTGTCCGTTGTCTCATGTTTTCTTGGTTTTAATTCATTAGACAACTCAGTGTTTTTATTCAAAGGTAATTCATGGGCATCTGAGTTCACATCATGACATAAATGACTAACTAGTCACTTGTTGTCACTATGCACAAGGTCACTCCTATGACCTTCTGCACCTTTATTTGTTGTTGTTTTTGAACTGCACATAATCTCCTTATTTGCTCAGACAGCATTATAATCTGGGTCTTTAAGCACTGAAACCTGTCCATGGGCCTCATTACGACCCTGGCGGTAAGGGGTTAACGCCAGCGTTAGCTGCGCCGACCCCTTACCGCCAATTACGAGGTCCCCTAGCGCCATGGTGCTTTTAACACCTGCTTTTAGCAGGTGTTAAAATCCATGGCGCTAAGGGACCATGGAGTTAATTACGCCACCGTAATTTACGGTGGCGTAATTAACGCCTTCCCCACTCCCATTATGCCCTATGGGGCAAAAATGGGAATGGGGAAGGGTAAATGGGGATTGGGGACTTACCGCCCCGCCAAGGTCGGAATGGGGTGGTAAGTCCGCCAACCACCATGGCGTAAACATAGTTTACGCCATGGTGGTAAAGTCACGGCCCAGGCGGTAACTTACCGCCTGGGTCGTAATGAGGCCCCATGTCTCTGAATTTATCCCTTTGTGGTCTGGGTCGATAATGATTGAATTCGATGAAGCCTGTTCGTGTACCTATCAGGAGATTTATTACTGTTTGTGTTTCCCCTGAATGCGTGTGACACAGGAGGTGGGCAACGTGGGTTGGCCAACCTCTGACCATGGTGAACCTGTGGTGGGGACTGACTATATTGTCGAGGTACATAATTCAAATTTTGTCTTTCATGCAGTTGGAATTGTTCCTTATGCTGACTTCCATTTTTAATGAACCTGTCTACAGACCTTGGTTTTTCCTGGTGGCCATACGCCATTGTGTAGGGTAAAATCTACTCTGGGCCCCTAATGCCTGGTATGAACTGCTGTATATCTGATTCTGGTTGTTTTTTAGACCTGGCATATCATGGTGAAACCCCACCCTAGGAGCCTTACCAATGTACCTAGGACTAATGTAAGATCTTCTGTTATCGGGATCAATGGATTGAAACATAGGAGTCTGGGGTGGTGTTCTCTTTTGAGCCACACCCCTTTGATGGTGTGGTGTGTCATTCTTTGCCTGAATTTGGGCTGATTGTAGTGGCATCTTTACTGATTTTACCTTTCGAATTGCTTGAGCTACAGGATGGTTTCAGTCTGGGGACTCTGAGGGACCCACATTGTGTCCCCTGCCAGTCTGAATGCAGAGGAAAGAGATCTTGAGAGGTTTAGGCATTACATTACTGTGATGTAAGAGAACAGAAAATAACTTCTGAAGACCTTTTTCTGTATCAAAGCAAACTCTTTGCGGATCTGGCTTAGATGAGACTATGAGACTGAAGTACCTGAAGCCAATCAACCAGATGCCAGGTCTCTGGACATGGTGATGAAGGAGATTGTAGACAAGATTCCTGAATGCCCAGAAGTGATGGGTGAACCACTGGAGAGGGACTGAGAGGCTGATGTGACAGCTTATGGCACCGTTGTTACCGGACTGGCATATTACAGGTCTGCCTGCCGGAGCTGCCGTACCCAACAGGTATGACCCTGCCGGGCACAGCGGAAGCAACGGTGCTGGTGCTTCTGTGTTCCCCACTCCCATAGAGTCCTATGGGACTCTATGGTGATCAACATTTTACTGGTGCCTGACTTTCCAGGCCGTAGGGTTGTAATCCCCCGGTGAAACTGGGAAGTCAGGCACTTGTAAATATTTACGGGTTCGGCAGCAATTACCACCAGACACGTAATGAGGCCCAGTGTGTTTTAAACAACCTTTGAAGTACCTGTGGGTCAAAGTTACCATCATTCCTCATGATATTAGTGGGTTTGAAGTTGAGTGCTTGCCTGGTGTGTCCTCAAAACTTGTAAACCTAGCGAATAACTGGGTGAGACCCCAATCAGCTAGCTACCAGGTTTGGATCAGCTCCACCAATGTTATTTTCTTGCTTTATGTAGTGGACACTACTGACTGGACTGCATTTTGTTTTCCTCTTTTGCTATATATTATTTTTATGTATTCCCTGTTTATTTTTAGGCCATTCTACGAGTCCTCCGTGTGTAAATTCATGTCAAACTGTGCTTTTATCAAAATTCTATAATTTTTGGTACACTCCCTTCTTGAAACCTAATAGTTAGCATGGACCTCAGTTACAGTCAGTTAATTCAGTATACATTGCATTAATCACCTGGGCCCCTGAGGCAGCTGCATCACTTGAGGTTTCTTTTTATCTACAGTGCGGGTCAAAAAGTGTGACATAGAACTCTTTTGAAGCATACCAGCTTTCAGCGACACGTCATTCCTGTTGTGCTTATAGATCTGTGGATAGGAAGTAGATCTGGGAACCCCTAAATCAAATGGGGCCAGACAAACCCAATTAAATTCCCCCTATCAGCAATGTCATTATTATTATTATTATTATTATTATTATTATTATTATTATTATTATTATTATTATTATTATTATTATTTCTGGTCTAATGTAAAGGTATGGCAAACAGGTCTTTTTTCTAGTGTATGTGGCAATATCACCTTCCATGCTAACCTCCTGTTTTAATGCTTGTCTGATACTGGAAATTGCAGTTGACGTAACTGTTGCAAGCTGACTAATACTGTGTTTTAAACAAAAGTGTGTTTTATGAGCATGTGTACATAACTTAAATTTGGTTTATTTGACTAGATTATCATTTGCAATTGTTTTGCTGAAAAATGTTTCATCTGACACATATTTCACCCAAAGTAACCTTCATCTAGGTAGTAATGCTCTTTAATATCAGTTTCCATGAATTAACCATGATCTGAAAATTTATAAGCAAAGCAGCCATAATGAAACGTATTTAGACATTCTATAAATAAGAAAAATCTCTGTTACATGACTATTTCAAAAACTCATTTTCTAGTTCAATTTCATTGTACTTATGTCTAAGAATCTTTTTGAACGCAGTTGATTTTTGATTAGATAACCATGCATGCGTTCTAAAGTATTACTTACAGCTCACCATTGGTTCCACCTTTTCTGAGTCAGGCTGGTGAATTCGTGATCTGCCTACGTGGAATGATATCTGAAATGGCAAAAATACAATTCAGACGATTTTCAGGTGTCTTTACTTTGGAAGAAAAAACAAATTATATGTTGTTTTTCTTCTAAGTATTATATAGAGGTTCCTTCCCTTACAAGGATGTGCTTATCTTGAGTATCGCAGGACTTTCTCTAATCATTTTATTTTGAAAAGATGTTCTATGTAAGGACATTGTGTTCAAATGGCTGCTGCTGGCAGTGTTGCAGTGTTTCTTAAATGTTGTATCTGCAACTGCTTAAGCCATTAGGAGAACATGTTTGTAACAACGACCCTGATTTTTGAAACATCCATTTAAATTGCAGAAGTGTTTATATGCTTTAATTTGTTTTTATCTAAGTATGAGCGTTTATGTTAACAGATCAATACTTTTATCAATACGTTTATGCATGCAACGAGGCAGCCATTTATCACAGTGTTATGCTTAGTAAGAAGTCTATGTACAAGGTGGACTGGTGAATATGGATGGATGCCAGCCATGTCTGAATGTTACTCAAATGGATTATGGGATAATAGTGGCTGAATACTGCTAATCATTTCATATGTTCATAGCAATGTGTATGACGTGTTAGCTACCTTTCATTTTATTCCGTCATTTTCAACATGCTGTTTTGTGTCCATTGACCATGTATTTCCGTTAATTCAGACATCTACATAAAGGACGCACTAACGAACGAACGATAAGTACAATTATTTTGCATTGTCACTTGGCAAATTAGGTTAGCTGTAATTCATAACAGTTTAATTTTCCCAAGTGTATTAGTTTTTCTTAATGTCTAAGTATCAATACGTATGTCTGCTCCAAACATCAAAAACTGCCCAGATGTATATATCTCGGTTTTGAATAGCTATTGTGCAGCGTGTAGTCAACTCAAATGTTTGTTAGATGAACAAAATAATTAACACCAACCAACATTTCAATATGCGTCAGTTGTTGCCATTAAAAAATTAAATAGCTAGGAATACATTATGAATATATTATTTGTAATGAACAATTTTGTATACTACACATGATGATTTAAATGTCTGGTCGGATTCTTGCTAGCTGTCTGATTCATTACTTTTATTTTCCATGTAGTTATGTGAGATTACATGCAATTTTCAAATTACATATTTTAGTATAAGTATTTACAAAGTTCAAGTCGTAAATTAATATGCAAAGCATTTCTTGCTATAAGGGAAATTGGACAACATCCTGAGTGGGCAGGCGACATATTGAAAACACAGTCAGCGGTCCATATTTTCCAGAAAGAAAGACATTAAGGTCATGAGCTGCAATCAAGCAATCTGTTGAAGCTCTTAAAGAAAATATAAGTCCAGTGTCCAATTGTCTCCTTCTTAACTCTGTGTCTCCCTCTACTTCTAATATCAGAAACCTTTCAGTGCCAACTAATCAAAGGACTTCCTTATTTTCATTCTGGTATGTTTTGTGCCAATGATCTGCTAACCAGAAATATTCACTGATGTGTCTTTTCAATTCTGTCTTTGTACTTCCAACATATAGTTCTTTCTGGCACAGTTTATTATAGAAGTAGATGCATGAATTCCATATGTTATTGTATGCACTTTGGTTTGTTTATAGTGTGTGGGCATTTTGGTTGTCTTAACGTTCTGTCATGAAACTTGGATTTATTAGATTATCTATGGCCTTTCCCTTAGTATGTCAAATGAGAAGATATTCCAATGCGTATTTAAAATGTGTACTATGTTATACCCATGGGACAATACTGTTTAACAAATTTAACAAGCTCACTTTGCTTAGGCTTTTCAGGTCCTGTCTTGAGTGTCAGTAAATGTTTCCTTTCTCTGAAGTTCTTTTTGTAAATTGTTGTTAAGATACATTTATATCAAGATTATTGGGACCTTATTTTGAGTGTCCTACTCTTTACTATATTTAAAATGAGAGGATTAACATTAGTCCCTAGCCTTTTAGAAAATCCGGTCTGGAAGACATCCCGACACCCAGCTCACGCAATCCACTCCATCAGATGTCTCAGCACCAATGTTGCATTAAAGAATCCTGGCACATCCAGAAAGACAATAGGTTGATCATTTTTAGGATTGTCCCAATTGCTGTTATTAAATATCAGAATTATTACGGAGGATCTCCAAGTGGCTGCCACAATCTTATTTCTCACTATCTGCTGAAAGAGCAGCCACATACATTCAGTCCATAGCTCAGTGTCTTTTTTTAAAACAGCATTCATTAGCCATCTGGGCCCCGAGCTCTGGAACTACTTGCTCTCTTAATCAGTCTTAAGATATCGTCCCTATCATGAGCAATGTTCCACTCTATATCGTACGAGCTGTCTTCCCATATTGTTGTGATATGTGGTCCAAAGAAATGATTTGCAAAATATGCCATCCATGTCTCTATAACATTTATCTGGAGAGCTGCCTCAGGGGTTCTGTTTGGTTAAGCAATGCCCATATTTACATATTGCCCCAAAAATTGTTTTAGCATCTGTTTGCATTATCGCTGCCTTATGGGCCTGAAACCAATTTTTCTATTTTGTCTTCTTTTATTCAACACTGATCCTGCTTCTGCCCTTATTTTCATTTGCCTCAGATCTTTTCTCAATAGTTTCTTTTGAGAAGCAACCACGCTATTGATAGCATGACAGTGACAGGAGACCCTCTTCCCGCAATCTCTATCTTTTTCTGCAAAGCTCGGTAATATAGTCTACAGTGTTTGCCCCCCCCCTTCCATAATCGTTACATGATTTTTATACTGGCAAATAAAACTTTAAATTTGACCCTTGTTAATTTTCAGGTAATTTCTCCCATGTGTAGCTTCCGTTTTGCGAGTATAGATGGTGCCTCCATTGGTTCTTCCTCCCACCCAGCGAAGGCCAAGAGGGCTGTGATTGCTATTCTCTGAATCCAGTACCAAATATTCTTCTACTAGAGGGAGGACATTTCTAGAAACAAAAACATAGTCTAATGTTGCCTCTTGTACATTTCTTGCCCAAGTTGGCATGCTCGGGATGTCACCCTTTGTCTTCCCATTAAATTTATGCAAGTCTTGAGAGTCCATTGCTTTTAGCCATAGTAGACCCCTTTTTTCGATCATTTTCTAAGATTTAATTTGTTCCCTTAATAGCTGACCATTTCTACTTCTACAAGCTATTTTTAAATCACCAACACGCAACGATTATCCCGTTTTCCATTCTAATATATGTCTCATCTATTAGATATAGAGCCTCTTCTAGAAAAGTTTCATCAGGAATTGTGGCTGGATTCCAATAAGCATTAATTATCACACAATCTTTCTTATCTAGGTGGTAATTATCTTGATATTTCAGCTCCACCATTTGTAAATAGGGGTTTGGATTTCTTGATTCCCCTAATGTAAAGCCTATATTTTAGCCCCTTTCTGGCAGTCTCCTGGAGACACAATATATCATATTTTGTGAAAATTGGATTATCCTTATTGAACAAATGAGAGTGGCCTCTTGTGTTCCAGGAGATCATATTTGTATACCTTGAAACATTGTGTAATATTTGCTAATGGTTTGTGCTAACCACCAATGCTTTAGACATCCATGACCAAGAGGACTCCAGCACTAGCCATCTTGTTTGTGTCGAGGCAATTTGGTTCTCTGTCCTCCCCAAAAGTCACTGTTATAGATGATTTCTTGATGTATATTTCTCCTTTTGTTTTTATTAACCCGTATTCTCATATCCAAACAGCCTATGGCTGGGATCAATTATGCTTTGCATTTAAACATGTAACCATATCTGAAATGGAGTCGACCCTGTCCTCAATGTATACCACCTCATGCAGCGAAAACATTATCCCTGTGAAGGTTATCGTAGGACATGGCAAGGAATTTGCCCCCTTTTTTACCAGACTGGCCAACTCATCATTTGACCATGCCTAAGTTCCCAACAAAATTAAGGTTGTTACCATCTTGTCATTAGTGAAGAAAGCAGACTTGAACCCAAAGGAGGCAAAAAACTTAAGGCCCATCACTAATACCAACTTCTTGCTGAAAATCCTTGACAAAATGGCCACAAACAATTACTGGGTTTTCTGGAGAGAGAGCATATGGTCCATCATAACCAATAAGGATTTAGGGCACATTACAGCATAATAGACCTACAGACAAACACGTTAGAACTAGCAGATGACGGAAAGAATGAACTATTGGTCCTTCCCAACCTATCTGCTGTTTTTGATCTGTTAGATCACAACCTCCTCATAGATATGCTTTGGAAGTTAGGGAAGTTTGAGTCCCTTGCCATAAATGTGCCCATATTCTTCTTATCTAATAGGTAATCCTCCATCTCTTGGGATGGTGACTCCTCTCAGTCGGCCCCCATTAGGTGTGGAGTCCCACTGGGGGCATGTGTCTCACCAATTCTATTTAATCTGTACATCAGACCACTGTTTGACCTGTGTTTACCAACTACACTGACGAAACACAACTGATTTTGGAAATTGTTGGAGACTATGAGAAGGATAGCAAGAACTTGACTACCATTCTCGAGGTAATAGAGAATTGGATGATGTAGCATGTCACCTAGGGACATGGAGAAATATTCACCAAGTCCAAGCAAAAGGTTCAGGAAGATTTATCACAAATATGAAAATTGAGTGTCGAGTGTTGAGGCGTCAAGAGTGTGCTGAGTGTCTCGTGTGCCTGGGTCTTCTTGGTTCTCAAGTGACCCTGTGATCAGGAAAACACTTGTTTTGGTGTTTGTGGATTTTTGCTCCTGACTTTGCTGCTCCGCTGCTTTTGCCTGGAGGCAATCTACTTTGCACCAATCTACTCTCTCCCTGGGGGAAAACCCTGTATGTCTGTCAGCTGATAAAAACACAACTCGAGCGCGTCAGCGCATGTGCCTCAAAGTGTGTGCTGAGTGTCTCATGTCTGGTGGCATGGTGGGCAAAGGGAGAGGGAGTCTCTTTTCTCCACCGCCTCCCCCTCAACACATCCCATGTAACCCCTCGCAGCATTCAAAGTTAAAAGTATTAATTATTTATCTTCTCGTTCAAAGAAATTACACGCAAAGCAACCTTGCGCAGCACCGCTGCACATAATAAACGTCATACCATGAGAAGTCAAACTAAACATGATCTGGCCAAAAATACTATGCATACCTTACCTTCGCAAGCAGAAATTACAGCCTTTTTCAGAACTAAATCTTCTTCTGTACCCCGCCATTCATCCATATCACTGGACGAGGAACACAAACAAACTCTTTCAGAGGCCATCGACAACAACAATTCTTTGTTGAAGCTCGTAGTGAATCGGAAACAGGCATCCATGGGAGGTGAACCGATGTTTCCTGTAACAAATAACCTGGAGGACGTTATTAATATCAACTGCTCAAATAAACTGGACATGGCGGTTTTTGCGTCACTCTCTGATTCTGCCAGCACTGATGACTCCATCAGTTACACTGAGATTACTAATCTTGGCAATATGTCCCAGAGAGACAAGGGAGGTCCTAAAGCCTATTTTGCTTCATTAGAGACCAGGATTGATGCCCAGTCAGCTACACTGGCCTTAATAATGGAAGAACAGTACGCTAGAAAAGAACTCATGCTTAAATTAATCGACCTTATCTCATCTTCTATAAAAAATACAGAGCAGCAAACAACTATCAATGATACGTCGAAACCACAGGGAGTCATCATTAGTCACCACGCTGTTGAGTGAAGAAAGTGACTGAGAAGAAAGGACAAAAGGAAATAAGGTCATCATTATTCCCTGAGAGGATTAAGAAAATTACTTCTGTGGGTTGGGATTTTGATGAAGTGCCCATCCCCCCACCCACGGAATAATAAAATGTCTTCAAGAATAAGCATCAACCACAGATCCCACAGTTTCCACCCACATAGCAAACGTCAGTGGATATAAATCAAAACAAAAGGAAGCTCTTGGAGTGAAGAGCGATTGATGTTGTAGGGGTACATTGATAGAATAAATGCGCCCCTGACGGTACTATTTGTCAGGCATATTTGCAGGGCCCTCTGAAAATCAGGGGGAAAAGACCATCTGAAAATCCGCAATCAATGAAAGTGTGCCCTAAAAAAGAGCAGATAATTAGGGGACCAGACGCTTCTGTATCTGATTTGTCCACTCCTGCAATTAGAATTGAAAAGAGTGAGCTGATGAATATGGAAATAAACCATATGCCTCCACAGTTTGCCAAAACTAAGATTTTACGACCTGTCATGCATGCTAATGCCCTAAAAGACAAGGGTACAATGGTCATTCTGGAAGAAAATGCTCCAACATCTTATAGGACTTTTTTAAATAGGATGACTCTTTTGTCTATTTTCAAACAATTGCCATACTTGGAGGTTATACAATCAATGGACATACTAAAAATTGCACTGCCCCTGTGGAATAGCACTATGAACTGGGCACCAGTGGAGTTTGCATCTCCCTTAATGGTGGCCCTTTTGAAAACTCATGCCGAGCTTCTGATGAAAGCAGGATACACTTTGACTGCTTGCAGGAAACATAATGTGAAAATAATCAATTATCCTTATGGGGTAGACCAATTACCACGCAAACTTCTGAGCATGCAGTGCTGAGAGCTCTGCAAATCCAAATCACACAAGCACCTGAAAAATCATTTGTCACCGAATACTGAATACCACCATGCCCTCACAGTGGGACCAATTGACCATCTGAATCACTATCCTATTTTCATGGGCTATCCTGGAATACACAGGGCTTTCGTTCATTCTTGGTGCAACCAGCGGGGCAAAGATTGTTGGAGGATGTGGACATATTTATTTTACAAGAGACATGGTGCACTAAACCTATTCTTATTGATGGTTACCAAATATTGACAAATAATGCCATCCCCTCTAAGAAGGGTAGGGCCAGTGGCGAATTAGCTATAGGTGCAAAAGCACACATAAAATTGTCCCCATTCCCAAATGTGAAGAAAATCTGCTAACGTCTTAATGGGAATATTGCAATTTTCCCCACCTCAATCAGAGGAAATGTTGATTATAAATGTTTACAACCCTCCAGGTGGTGCTCAAACCAGTATAATACAGACTATTCGGATAAACACCATTTTTTATTGGTTTAAGAGAACACCAAATGGTCGTGTCATATTAGCAAGAGACCTCAATAAACGGGACTTACACCTGTCTGATAATACCTCTATTAGGAGTTACAACTCCTAGCTTAAAGTCACCGACTTTTACGACCTAAAGTTCATGGATTTGTTATCTACTTGTGACCACAAATCGCAACATACCTGGTCCAATGTAATTGTAAAATCATTTATTGACTATGTGATGGGCAATTCAGAGTTAAGTGCCGTTTGTAGCTTAGTTACTATCAAGCATAATAAGTTAAGTGGTCATGGAGCCTTAAGCTGGAATATCAAGGTAAAAAAGAGTCCCACATCTGTAGGAACATGTTCCATGGTGGGGACAAATTATGCGGGGAAATAGACTCCGATGGGAAACCGGAAATATTAAAATTGTAAATGGGATCATACATCAAAATCTACCCAGCTTGGAGGCTGCTTTGATTGCAGCCAAGTGGGACCTTTGGAAAAATGGTTATCACCGTGATGCAACCGCCCATAAACAGGAAGTGGAAGATAGAAAAAATAATATCACATATAATTCAAACCCCTTTGATTATGCTATCTCGGAAAGAAAGAATTTATATCACCGGGAGCGTAAGGTTATTAGAACCAATGTCAGTATAAATCCCCAGCAAAGACAAAAAATGTTAACAAACTTGTCCACCAAATATAGAAATTGGCAAAAATGGCATAAATCATCAATAAGAGGATCTAATTCAGTGGTTAAAAATGCAGAATATGCGCAAAGTTTGGTGATGGTATAATAATTTTTGTATGTCCCTTTCACTAATAGAAATGAATCCCATATTTTAGGAGGTCTGGTTATCATATATTCAACGGCTATATTTTAGTCCAGCGAATCCTTCCAGGGAAATTAGGCCAGTAGGGATTCTGAGTCTGTGAATATTGAGGCAGAGAAATGGGGTCTACTGGGAGGAGAAATAAAGGAGGAAAATGTAGTACGCCTAATTGGAAAATCTAAATCTTCAAGGGCCAGAGGCCCCGATGGTATTCCGAATATAGTATTTAAGGATGATCCGTCATTGTGGGCAAAGGTACTAGAGAAATTATTCAATCACATAATTCAAACTGGCAATATACCAGACAGTTGGCGGAGATCCATATTTGTTCCGATCTTTAAGAAAGGAAATAGATTACAGCCATCGATCAATCGCCTTTTGGAAATGATGGACTCCAGCCAGAAACTGTTTGCAAATATAGTCCTGGATCAGTTTTCCAGCTGGTTGGAAGAAAATAACATCTTTAGCATTTTCCAAATGGGTTTAAGAAAGAAGTATTATACCACTACTGACATCACCACTCCACAGTTAATTGTTGATGTAAAAACTAAGGGGAAAGGCACATTTTACTGTTGCTATATGGACTTTTCCAAAGCCTTTGATTTGGTCTCAAGATCTAAACTATGGGCTAAATTGAAAGAATTGGGCACAGATCATCAATTGTTATATGTTATACAATCATTATATACAAATACATCAATTGCTATCCGCCTTAGCTCTGAAGGTCATCACTCTGAATTTACACCTACAATTCAGGGACTGAAGCAGGGCTGTGTACTGGGCCCAATTCTGTATAATGCTTATACAGCAGATATGGAACCTGCCCTTAAGTCCATACATAATTTTCCACCAAGGATAAACGGCATCAAAGTAGTCAGCATGTCATGTGCCGATGACTTTATCCTATTTGACCAGACTCAAATTGGTTTGCAGCAAACATTGGATGCATTATCCAATTACACCAGAGAAAATTAAATTGTCATAAATAAAACAAAGACCAGAACGATGTGCCTGGGGGGGGTCCCATGGAGCTGTTGAGAATTTTAAATGGCAGATGGAAAACACAGTGTTGGAAAATGCTCATGAAGTATTGTATCTGGGTTTTCCCATAACGATCAGACCATCTTCGTCCTATTATGAGGCTTGTATACATGTGAAAAATCTGGAATTGATGGCTGTCCATCAGAAATTACAGAGAGCACAGTGGGGGACGAAACATTCAGGGCTTTGTTGAGATCTACAAGGTTAGCATTGTTCCCTCTATATTATAGGCCATTGAAGACTTAATGTCAGCACACGTAATTTGGTTGGAAAAACTTGACGCAAAATGATTATGGTTAATTATTAATCTCCCTAAAGGAGTGCCAGTGGAAGCTTTGAGGCTAGAATATGGTCTTCAATCCCTGTATTCATTGTGGTCTGTAAAAAAAGTGTTGTTATTTGCCAAATTGCATATAACTGATTATAGCTCCAACAATCATTTGAAACTGCTGCCTCATAAAATGCATGCAGATTGCCAAAACCATTTTGTTATGGACGTACAAAGTTTTACTATAAAGTATTTTTCAGATCTGGGTTTCCAATTGGAAGTATTGGAAAATCGTCCTGATTATGAAAGAGTAATTAAATGTAAGGCACAGCAAATGTATCAGGCTAGTAGCATTGATAAACTTCACAACCATAACAGATACCGGGAATATTCGCTCCAAAGCTTCAAGGGTGGATCGCCTCATAGCTATCTAACCAAATAGCCAACCACACCCAGCCACACCCAATGAGTAAGCATGCCCAGCCCCAGCCAATGACTTAGCATGCCCAGCCCCATCCAAAAGGCAGAGCCAGCCACAACCAAAGGCAGTCCTGCAGCATATTAAGTGCTGCTTGGTTTATTCTGCCTCCATGTTGGAGGAATAAGAAGTGGCAGGGCATAGTCACCTCATGAATAAGAAACGTGGTGCCAGGCATGCCAAGCTTGGGCCCAACTATTTTTGTTCTTTCTCAACTTGGTTCAAGAACCCCAGTGGTGCCTTGGAAACTCCAGGCTGTGTGCATTTGTGCCTACTACTACATTAGGGTAGGTGCAGGGGGCAAGGCCAGTAATGGTAGGGCCAGAGAGCGTGACAATTTTTGCTGAGAGTGCATTTGGGTGGAGCTGTCCATTGCTGGGGAGGCCTAAAAGCTGACTAGGTCATGGTGGAGAGCTGGGGACCATCCTTCAGAGTGGAGTGACCAGGCACCTGCTCTGTCCTTCCAGAGGGTCCTGAAATGCAGCTGGCTTTACTGAACTTTAAACAGAGGTTTTCAATGTAAGTAGACTTGAACACTTTGCAAACCAAAGGTGGGGGAATCTGCTGTCCTTAAATCCTTTCTCTTTTTATTGGGGGGAGGGCAGAGGGGTGCAGATCCTTAGAATGTTTAACTAAAAATATTCATTTAATTAATTCCCCTTGGTGGACACCAATGGGGTGATTTTTGTTAAAATTCAAAACTAACAAAGCTCATTCCCAGTGTGCGCTGAAGACTATAGACTGTAATGCAATTGGGTAATCCTATTTTGCCTGTTAACCCTGACTGCTTTTAGGAAGAGGTTTTCCTTTGTCCCCAAACAAAAAAAAATCCCTAAACTACCAGCTTCTCCAGCACGTCTTTACATGGAGGGGGTGGTCTACAATTCAAAATTCTCAACTCATCCCAATGTTTACCATTCAGCTTTGCCAACAAAGGTCTTTAATTGGAGGGGTGTGTGAAATCCAAAATTCTCAAATCATCCACATTTTTCGGTCTGACTTCCTCAACACAAACCAAAGCAAGGGGTGTGTGGTCTGAAACCCCACTGCTAAATCACCATGTGTTTATTTACTGCTAGTCTTTTAAGTTTGCAGGAAAACTGAAATTGTACAACATTGCAAATGTAAAGTGATGTTATTCAGGGACCACTGTTGATGATCATTTATTTATTTGTATAAAGTAAAATATTGTGATTTGAGTTTTCCATCCACATTGTGTGTTATTTATGTAGAAAGAAGTTGATTGTACTGTGCCACGGATAAAGTGGTGTGTGACATTTTAGTGTGATTTTCTATTACCTGTCATCCAAATAGATACAAATACATTTCCTGTACACTGGCCTGTTTCTTGGCTCATTGGGGATGGATCCAAGGGGTAAGATATCCATCAGAAATAGGGCTGAATAAAGAACTGACATTAAACTTAATGTTAATCAAGTCTCATCATGTCTCATCCACAAGCTTTTTATTACTGTAGACTAACCCTTACATTTTAAGAACAACTAATGGCTAGCATTGGCAATTCCTCTAAAGATACTTCCGCATTTGTTAAACCTGGAGATTTTAACCTTTGGGACAGCAATCCTTCCAATTCTGTGGCGAATGACCTCAAATTGTCTCTTGAATCCATTGACTTTAAGCAGTTAATTGCAAATTCCCCTCATAATACCGGAAATATACTTGACTGGATCATGGTAAAAAAGAAACAGGAAATAACAGTAATGTCCATCTTAGAATGTGCCTGGTCTGACCATTAACTGCTTAACTTTATATGTGTCATGATCTCTGCTTCCAAAAGATCAGGACTTGCCCGACTCCCTTGGAAGCAGACCCATAACCCCGGTTCCGAGTGCCAGCCAGTCCCAATTGGGACCTTTTGGACCCTGTCCTGGCGCCAGTGGCACCAGGCTCATAAAGATGCCCAGTCCCAGCGCTGGAAGCGCCGGGCTCATAATGCTTGGGTGGACTTACCTGCAGCAGACCATGCTGCTTACTTACCTGCCAGTTGAACCCCTGATCCTCTTCTGTTTGGGACTACTTTTCCTGTTGGGTGGGGCAGGAGCCACTCCCTAGGTTCAGAACACTGGAACTCTTCTGGAAAGCAGGAACTCTTTTCTTACCTAGGCGTGGCTGTGGAAGGAGACACCTAAGCACTACAGGAGGCTATTTAAACCACACCCGATGGATGAATCTTGCTTTGTGTTATTCTGCATTCTCTGCAGCAGAACGCTCATCGTGTCTTCTGCTTCTGATCCTGGGCCTAATGGAACAAAGGCTTACCATCCTGGAATCCAGTCTTCAGCAGCACCTGTAAAGACAAAGAAAGAACAGGTTAGCACTACGGTCTTCAGTGGCAGCGCATCTCTTACCTGGTCCATCGGCTGTCACCAACGCCTCGCGCTGCATTCCGGCATCTGAAAGACAAAGGCTTACCTACTCTTTGCACGCTCCGGAGGCCTTCGGCGCTGCATCCCGCATCTGAAAGACAAAAGAAGGTGCGTTTAAAGACATTGGGCAACTTTATTACTCACGTGCCATTACTCCTTCCCACGCCGAATCCAGTGGGTATTCCAGCACCCTTCAGCTTCTCTAAAGCTCCGAACTTGTACCTGCAAGATAAAAGGGACAGTTAGTGCGCATCGTGAAGCAGGCTACAAACGCTTACTTACGTGCTTCCAGGCGCTTCTATTCCTCACGCGGGTTCGATCCTCAACTCTCATCAGCCCGCCATCCGCCATCGCCGGAACCCTGCAAACCAAGAGATATCATTACAAAAGACTTTTAAGACATTTGAAGTGCCCAGAACTTACCGTTCGTGCAGTTAACGACGGACAGCAGTCCTCTGAGGTCAAGAGGCCTGCACCCTTATCCAGTGAAGAAACTGGTTACGGCACCCTGCCCCGAGGCAGATGGAGAGCTCGGCGTTCACTTACCTAAGACATCTTACTCTTCAAGTCAGACATACAGTGCACAGAGGTCCAGCCCAAAGAGCCAACCGTGTGTTACACATCACCTTTGAAGATACGGCATTCACCCAGTCAAGACAGGCGCCTCTGGGGGAATCAGGTGAGCGTTACAGAACACAAAGCCTACCGCAAAACTCCCACCCAGGCGCTATGGAAACCTCGGATACCGACCAGCTAGCCCAGTTACTTGGGGAACTAAGAGCAGAAGTGCATGCAGCCCGTCAGGAAACGAATGCTCTAAGAAGGGAACTGATTATTTCCAAGGAGAGAACAGACGATCTCGCTAGACAATTGCTACAGTCACAAGCCGGAAAAACTCCGTTACCCGCATCAGGGGCAAATCTTCCTTCAACATCCTCTACGAACCCAGTGCAGATCAACCTACCTGGGAATGTACCTCTGGCTCCGCCCGAACGATTTTCTGGTGACCCAAAGAGGTTTGCAGTATTTATTAATCAGTGCCGGTTGCACTTCTTATGCCGGCCAGCAGCCTTTCCAACTGATCAAGCTAAGGTAGCTTTCGTGCTTTCGTACCTTAGTGGCAATGCGGCAGACTGGTCGATCCCTCTAGTTAATCAAGATGATCCGGTTCTCCATGATTTTCAAGCTTTTCAGCTCAGTATGGAAAAACTGTTTGCAAGACATTCACAGGGGCAGGCCTTGGACAATGAGCTCCTTTCATTGCGACAGGGTAATCAAGACCTTTTGGTTTATATTGCGTCTTTCAACAGACTGATAGTGGAAACTCGATGGCCTGTGGACAAAAGGATTACGCTGTTTTATAGAGGTCTACGTGGAGAGCTCAAAGATGTGTTAGCCCAAGTAGTGAATCCCCCGCAAGACTGTTCGGACTATATTGACTTAGTCGTTCAAATTGACCACAGACTGCAGAACAGGAAGGCCGATCGTTCCAAGTTTGATGCTCGAGTATTTTCCAAACCACCAACTCCTACCAAAGGAGTAGACTCCGGGGAACCCATGCAAATAGGGGGCCTGAAAGGACCACTAACACAAAAGGAGCAGGTAAGGAGAAAACAGCTGCAATTATGCCTCTATTGCGGAAACTCGGGGCACTTTCTTCGAGACTGTCCGGTGAAACCAGCCAAGAAGGCAGTAGGAGCTGCAGTTACCAGGGTCACAAACTCTGAGCAGGGAAACGACCTTGCCCGACAAGAATAGAGGTCCTCTTGCCGAGCGTTAAAACCAGTTCAGTGACCTCGCATTTCGTGATACCTATGGTCCTCATTAGCCCTGAACATCCGGATCGATTACATGCGATTGAAGCTTACGTCGACAGCGGTGCCATCGGCAATTATGTGGATCATGAAATGGTTTTGAGGATGAATCTGACTCTTTGTCCAAAGGCTGTAAAGGACGTCATTACTACGGTGGATGGTACGGAGATAGCCTCCGGACCAGTAACGCATACCACCCAAGAAGTGACGCTAGTAAGTCAAGATGGACACCATGAGAAGATCGTGTTCGATGTGATCAAGGCCCCTCAGTTCCAGATTATTCTAGGAATTCCTTGGTTAGAGAAGCACAATCCTCAGATCGATTGGCGAGCAAGAACGGTTCAGTTTCCAGAATGTGTCTCTACTTGTCACCCTCGACCTGGTGTTGCACTGGCAGCAATTTCCTCGGAGGCTCCCCAGTTACCTCCTGAATACCTAGAATTCCAAGATGTTTTCCGGAAGGATCAGGCTAACTCTCTACCTCCTCATAGGTCTTATGACTGCCAGATAGACCTGATACCTGGATCTACTCCTCCTTGTAGTAGAATTTATGCCCTCACCGAGCCTGAGAATCTTCACCTCCGACAATACCTGGATCAATACCTAGCGAATGGGTTTATTCGTCCTTCCAAGTCCCCTGCTTCCTCAGCTTTGTTCTTTGTTCCAAAAAAGAAGGGGACCTTAGAACTTGTATAGATTATCGCGCCCTGAACCAGATCACCGTTAAGAATAGATATCCGTTACCTTTGATCCCTGAACTCCTGGACCAAGTCAGAAAAGCATGCATATATACAAAGCTGGATCTTAGAGGAGCCTACCACTTGGTACGAGTAAAAGAGGGCGATGAATGGAAGACGGCCTTCCGCACCAAGTATGGGCTATTTGAATATCAGGTCATGCCCTTCGGACTTTGCAATGCCCCGGCCGCCTTTCAATATTTTATGAACGATGTCCTCAGAGAGCTCATAGATGTGTGTGTTGTTGTTTACATTGACGACATCCTTGTTTATTCTTCATCGGAAACTGAACATCGGAAACACGTGAACATGGTCCTCGAGAGATTGCGTCAACACAGACTTTTCGCTAAATTGGAAAAATGTGTTTTCAACGTGACTGAAGTTGAATTCTTGGGATTCATATTATCACCTAGCGGAGTGCGTATGGATTCAAACAAGGTCGATGCAATTCTCAAATGGCCATCGCCATCCTCCGTAAAAGGTGTTCAAAGCATGTTAGGCTTCGCTAACTTTTACTGCAGGTTTATCCCCGAATTCTCTCGAATAGTCCAGCCCATCACCGCCTTGTTAAAGAAAAACAAACGTTTTGAATGGTCTACCGAGGCGGAACAAGCTTTCCAGAATTTGAAGACTAGATTTATCTCTGCACCGATCTTAAAACATCCTCGCCCAGAACTCCCCTACATCGTTGAAACTGATGCTTCGAGCCTTGCCATGGGGGCAGTTCTATCACAAAAGGACCCAGTAACCAATCAGTTGCATCCCGTGGCATTTTGGTCCCGCAAATTCTCGCCTCCTGAAATCAATTACACTATTACTGATAAGGAACTTCTAGCTATCAAGTCCGCCTTTAAGGCTTGGCGGCATTATCTTCTGGGGGCCCGACACACCGTTACTGTGATTACAGATCACCGAAACCTGCAATATTTGAAAACCGCAAAAGCTCAATCCTCTAGGCAACTCCGTTGGGCACTATTCTTTGCAGAGTTTGACTTCATAATAACCTATCGACCTGGTACAAAAAACGGTAAAGCTGATGCCCTTTCTCGGATGGGAGTGGAAGAACATTTGATCAATCCTAAACCTGTACCTATCATTCCCGAACAAAGAATTCTAGGTGTAATCGCCACACAATCCATAGAGGAAGTTAAGGATAAAGCCAGGCTACTGGTAACTCCAGCAGACATACAGAATTGGCATCTGCAGGGAAAGGACTTTACGGTGAAGGACAACCTATTATATTTCCAAGAACGGTTATACCTGCCCAGCACAGATTTACAGAAAAAGGTAATCTCTTGTTATCACGATTCTTTAATTGAAGGACATCCCGGTATGACCAAGACCTCGGAAAAGATCAAGCGCTACTTCTGGTGGCCGTCTTGGAAAAAAGATATCAGAGACTTTATAATGTCCTGTGGAGTATGCGCCCAAAACAAGAGTCAAAAGGAAAAACCAGCCGGCATCTTACGCCCTATTGACATCCCGCCTCGCCCTTGGCATACGCTTTCTATGGACTTCATCACCGATCTACCTCCATGCTCCGGATACAATACGATCCTAGTAATCGTGGACCTATTCTCCAAGATGGTGCATTTCATTCCACTCAAAGGCTTACCAACAGCAGCAACTCTGGCCCGAGAATTTCTCGAAAACATCGTCCGACTGCACGGTTTTCCTTCAGTTCTAATTTCGGATCGAGGTAGTCAATTTATTTCTCATTTTTGGCGAAGTTGCTGTCGGTCGGCTCAAATTGATGTGAGACTTTCGACCAGCCACCATCCTCAAACCGACGGACAAACCGAGAGGACCAATCAAACTCTGGAACAGTATTTGCGCTGCATGCTACAACAAACTGAAAAAACTTGGAAAGATATCCTTTGGATAGCCGAATATGCCTACAATAACTCTGTCCACTCGGGAACTGGGAAGACCCCGTTTTTTCTTTTATACGGTAGTCACCCTCGAACCTCGGAGTTGGATCCACTCCAAGATCTTGGAACACCAGCAGTAGACCACCTGCATTCTACAATCACCCAAGCCTTTAAGGAAGCCGTTTCTCACCTTCAAAGGGCTAAAGAACAATACAAGAAAGGAGCAGACCAACATCGGAAGGAAGCCCCCCAATATCAAGTAGGAGATCAAGTCTGGTTATCCACCAAATATCTACCTCTAAAAGGACCACGCACATTCAACCCAAGATACCTTGGTGCCTATTCCATCACTACCATAGTAACTCCAGTAGCGGTCAAGTTGGACTTGCCCCCTCACATGAAGATACATCCGGTCTTCCACGTCTCTCTATTAAAACCCGTGCAACCTCAAACCCGACTAACTACATCTCCAAAACCTATTCTAGTTGATGGAGAACTCGAGTTTGAAGTCAAAAGCATCCTGGATTCCAAGATCTTCAAATCTAAACTATTTTACCTGATTGACTGGAAAGGCTACGGTCCCCAAGAAAGATCCTGGGAACCTGCAGAATATGTCCACGCGCCTCGTCTAATCAAAAGATTTCATCGAACATTTCCTAACAAGCCCAAACCCCCGGAGAAGCCCGGTTTGGGAGTGGCCTTGAGGGGGGGTGCTGTCATGATCTCTGCTTCCAAAAGATCAGGACTTGCCCGACTCCCTTGGAAGCAGACCCATAACCCCGGTTCCGAGTGCCAGCCAGTCCCAATTGGGACCTTTTGGACCCTGTCCTGGCGCCAGTGGCACCAGGCTCATAAAGATGCCCAGTCCCAGCGCTGGAAGCGCCGGGCTCATAATGCTTGGGTGGACTTACCTGCAGCAGACCATGCTGCTTACTTACCTGCCAGTTGAACCCCTGATCCTCTTCTGTTTGGGACTACTTTTCCTGTTGGGTGGGCAGGAGCCACTCCCTAGGTTCAGAACACTGGAACTCTTCTGGAAAGCAGGAACTCTTTTCTTACCTAGGCGTGGCTGTGGAAGGAGACACCTAAGCACTACAGGAGGCTATTTAAACCACACCCGATGGATGAATCTTGCTTTGTGTTATTCTGCATTCTCTGCAGCAGAACGCTCATCGTGTCTTCTGCTTCTGATCCTGGGCCTAAGGGAACAAAGGCTTACCATCCTGGAATCCAGTCTTCAGCAGCACCTGTAAAGACAAAGAAAGAACAGGTTAGCACTACGGTCTTCAGTGGCAGCGCATCTCTTACCTGGTCCATCGGCTGTCACCAATGCCTCGCGCTGCATTCCGGCATCTGAAAGACAAAGGCTTACCTACTCTTCGCACGCTCCGGAGGCCTTCGGCGCTGCATCCCGCATCTGAAAGACAAAAGAAGGTGCGTTTAAAGACATTGGGCAACTTTATTACTCACGTGCCATTACTCCTTCCCACGCCGAATCCAGTGGGTATTCCAGCACCCTTCAGCTTCTCTAAAGCTCCGAACTTGTACCTGCAAGATAAAAGGGACAGTTCGTGCGCATCGTGAAGCAGGCTACAAGCGCTTACTTACGTGCTTCCAGGCGCTTCTATTCCTCATGCGGGTTCGATCCTCAACTCTCATCAGCCCGCCATCCGCCATCGCCGGAACCCTGCAAAACAAGAGATATCATTACAAAAGACTTTTAAGACATTTAAAGTGCCCAGAACTTACTGTTCGTGCAGTTAACGACGGACAGCAGTCCTCTGAGGTCAAGAGGCCTGCACCCTTATCCAGTGAAGAAACTGGTTACGGCACCCAGCCCCGAGGCAGATGGAGAGCTCGGCGTTCACTTACCTAAGACATCTTACTCTTCAAGTCAGACATACAGTGCACAGAGGTCCAGTCCAAAGAGCCAACCGTGTGTTACACATCACCTTTGAAGATACGGCATTCACCCAGTCAAGACCGGCGCCTCTGGGGGAATCAGGTGAGCGTTACAATATGTCACACTTCCTCCATAAAGATGCTGAGCCCAGAAGGGAGAAATCCTCTGGTGCCCTACAGAATTGTAGGGGAGTAACTAGTGAGGCATTTAGAGAGAAGGTCTTTCCCCTTCTGCCATCATTACAACAACTCAAGTCCCTTGATAATTTCACTGAGTCTTTCAGAAAAGCAACTAATCAAGCTTTTGATGTGCTGGCCTCATTGAAATCAGAAAATAATAACAAATCTACCAATTCAAACAAATGGTTTTCTAGTGATATTTTAGATGCTAGAAGAACCAAGCACAAAGCTGAGCTTCTCTGGAGAAAAGACCCATCAGCGGTCTCAATCGCAAACTATAAACAGGCTGCAAAGGCCTATAAGCTGGCCATATTCCAAGCAAAAGCAGAAAATATTAATTAGAGAATTCAACAAACTAAGTCCCAATCCATAGAATTCTTTCCAATCCTCCAAGAATTTAAAAATTACCAAGCCAGTTATCTAGCACAAGAGAGCAATGCTTGGTGTCAAGCAATACATGATGGCTTCTCCGAAAACACCAACAAACACCAACAGGCCATCGAAGCCCAGAAAATCCTTTTATCTGACACCAAGGATACGCCTTACACCGTGTCAGCCACCGGGAGTGACTCTATGGAA
The DNA here is from genome assembly GCF_040938575.1 of Ambystoma mexicanum. Classification (NCBI taxonomy): domain Eukaryota; kingdom Metazoa; phylum Chordata; class Amphibia; order Caudata; family Ambystomatidae; genus Ambystoma; species Ambystoma mexicanum. The sequence goes on from NC_090941.1 coordinate 892,182,029, forward strand.
TCCTTCACTTTTGAAAAAATTTCTGTGACAGGGGTACTGGAGGTTATTCATAAACTTAGATATTGCTCCTGTCACGGTGATATTTCCCAGCTAAACTATTCAAGGACTTTGCGGAGACATTAGCACCTTGGGCAGCATAATTTGTGAACCAATCCTTTGAAGAGGCATGGATCACCTCACTTATTAAAAAGGAGAACCCGGATCCTTCAGTTCCTGGTAATTTTAGGCCTATTACTAATGTGCCATTCCTGCTCAAAATTATTGACAGGATTACGTACCTTCAGTATCAAAAGTTTGTAGAAACAAATAATATATTGGCCAGTGAAGCATCCGGCTTCAGAGCAAAATATGGCACGCAGACAGCCCTCTTGGATCTACAGGCCAACATTGCTGGTATTATTGAATGAGGAAACACTGCCTTACTTCTGTTACTTGATCTCTCCTCGGCATTCGATCTTATTGATCATGATCTACTTGCTGAGAGGTTGACAACAGTTGGCAGATGCTCCCCAGACGCTGCAAAGTGGTTTAAATCCTTTTTGGGTCCAAGGATGGCTGCTGTGGCAAAAGGACACTTCTTCTCCCTCAATTGCTAACTTGTGGTGTCCCATAAGGCTCATGCTTGTACCCACTGCTATTTAATATTTTTTTCAAAACTTTTGTGTGACATGCTACGAACTCTGGGTGCCCGGTTTACTAACTACGCCGACGACACCCAGTTGGTTTTTGAATTGACAGTTATCTATGAAAAGCATGCGCAAAGAGTTAACAAGGTGTTTGGCGCCATCCAATGGATGGTGACAACCTCTCTCGCACTTAATGAAGCCAAGACCGAACTTCTGATACTCGGCACTCCCCAGAAAATGAAAACAATGAATAACCAATAAAGAAAATGTAAAATTAACAACAGCTATACTGAAGACGGAGACCAGGTTAAAACATTAGGTATCTTCATGGACTCGCACCTGCCATTCAAGAGACATGTGTCATACCCAAAATCAACATGTGCGGTCTACTCTAATCTGATATGGAAAATTAGATCCTACCTAACTTAGTAAAACCTAGCCTTGATTGCGAAGGCCATAATTAACTCAAAATTAGACTATTGCAATAGTCTGTTGATGGGCACATGTAAGCGCAATATCATAAAAATGCAAATCACACAAAAGAGAGCAGGCAGGGCAGTCTTTGAAATGAGCCTATGTGAACAAATCTCAGCAGCCAGGAGAAAGCTTCATTGGATCCCAGTTAACCAGAGGATTAAATTCAAGGGTACCGTTATGGTCTTTAAATGTTTGGCTAGCTCAGCGCCTAGCTATCTGCTCAAAAAAATTATGAAAGCTCCCTTCAGAAGAGACCTTTGCTCAAACAATCACCATGATTTATGTCAACCATGATAAAATCTCAAAAGAGTAGGAGGTACACTTTTTGCCTTTTGGGCACCAATGATTTGGAATTCTATGCCCCCTTTGATTGAAAATACTGTGCCCCTTACTGTTTTCAAGAAACTACTCAAGACACACCTGTTTGAGGAGGGAGAAAACTAGAATCTTGCAAACCAACTCCATGTGCTACAAACCTCGGAGGGACTAGCTTATATGTTTTCTGTTGTTTGTCTCTGTGAGTGCTCTGAGGCCCATGGGCGATTTTGCGCTATACAAAAAACATAATAGATAGATAGATAGATAAACTGTTTATTGTGTGACACCTAGATTGGGGAGAGAAGTAACTCCCTGTATTGAGGGTGGCCGTTCAATAAACTTTTACAGTAATATTCCATCCAAAGCTAATTATTTTACAGTAATTGATTTAAAGAATGTTTTATTTTCTATCCCCTTGCATGAGGAATCCAAGTATTTGACCTTGTTCACTTACCTTGGAATTCAACTAAAACATACTGAGCTACCCCAGGGGTACTGTGCGTCCCCCTCAGTCTTTAACCAAGTGCTGCAGATGGACATGGGAAATGTGCAACTTGACAGCACATTAATAGAGTATGTAGATGATATTTTAGTGTGCAGCAATACAGAGGAAGAGTGCAGAAGAGACTTAATAAAACTAATGACAGTACTAGCAGAAAAAGGGAACACAGGTGACAAAGAAAAAAATGCAATATTGCAAGGAAGAAGTACTGTATATAGGCCAGATAATATCAAAATAAGGAAGGAAAGTGACATCTGAAAGAGCATTGGCAATCATGAAAACATCCAGACCAGAGACAGTGAAATGCTTATAGCAATGTCTAGACCTTTGCAATTATTGCACAGCATGGGTTTTTGACTACAGCACATATTTAAGGGCACTTCTAAAAGGGCTCAAAGAGGAGCAGAGAGAAAACAGTGATATAGCCTGGACAGGCGAGATTTTATATGCCTTTGATTAATTGAAGTTAGCAATTAACACAGCTCCCATGTTAGGGATCCTCGATTACAATGAAGAATTCTGTTAGTTTCCCATTCAAATATGGTAGGGTTGACGGCTGTCCTCACACAGAAGACTACTATGGGACACAAAACATTACCATTTTACAGTGGGATTTTAGATCCAGCAATGAGAGGACATTATCCCTACAGGCAAGCATTGGTGTAGCAGTTTTTGCGATTGAGAAATCTTCCAGCATAACTATGGGCTGCGCAGTTACATTATATGTTGAGCATACCCTATTTGCTATACTCGAAAAGCCCAAAATCACATTGACCACTCAGAGAGCCTCCGGTTAGAAAGTAATTATATCAAACCCATAAATTAATATTGTCAGGTGTTGCGTAGTGAATCCAGCTAGATTCATAGCATAACCAGTGAAGTAAGGAGACAATGGCCCTCATTAGGACCCAGGCGTTAAGGGGTTTACGGCGCCGTAAACGGCGCCGACCCTTAACGCCTGATTCCAAGGTCCCTTTGCGGGATGGTGATTTTAACGCCTGCTTTTTGCAGGCGTTAAAACCCATGCCGCAAAGGGACCTTGGTGCTAATTACGCCACCGTAATTTACGGTGGCGTAATTGGCGCCTTTCCCCATTCCCATTATGCCCTATGGGGCAAAAATGGGAATGGGGAAGGGTAAAATGGGAAATGGGGATTTACCGCCCCACTCACCTTGGAATGGGGCGGTAAATCCGCCATCCACCATGGTGTAAACATAGTTTACACCATGGTGGTAAGGGTACGACCCAGGCGGTAACTTACCGTCTGGGTCGTAATGAGGGCCAATGTGCATGATTACACTATGTACACTGAATACTATGATAAGATACCACATGTCAAAGAAAATGCCCTAGGAGGGAGATAATTCTCTTCATTGACAGGTCATCGTCAATTAAGTAAAGTAAGTAAAGTAAAAGCAAAACTGAATGACAGCTTTGAGACAGTGATAAGTGTGAGATGTTGGCACTTGAGGTGCACAAAAAAGAGGCGGTAATGATGTATTCTGACTCTACCATTGACGTCAACAGCACACGCAGGACTGTCACGGTGGACTAGGCATGGCTTCTGTCATGGCCACTGGGCAAGAACCACAAGCTCCTCTACATAAAATGTCCAGGAGCCAGGCTCATGAATAAGTGTGCTTGTGCAGTTTTTTCCCCTGCAGGGCCTCCACGTGCCCCCAGGTCGGCGTGGCCAGAGGAGTGAATTGGGCCGCATGTGCAGCATTCTCTAGGAGTGGCAGGGTGGGGCCACGTGTCAGAACAAATGGGCGTGGCTGGGACCAGGCTATGTATGCCTGCCCTGCCCGCATGCAAGCGCTTCACGTTAGTCTGCTTTTAGCAGCGTAACGCTCACTGCCACTGAAGCACGTCCATACCTGATTCCAGCAGCAACCACAGTCGGAGCGCATCCTTACCTGATTCCAGCAGCAACCGCATTTGGAGCACATCCTTACCTGATTCCAGCAGCAACCGCAGTCGCAGCGCATCCTTACCTGATTCCGGCTCCCAGCCACAACACTTACTCAAGAGTCCACTTTCGGCCACTTTCCGCCAGTCATCGCGGATCCAGCCATCCTTTACCCACTGGCAGATCTTCGGATAAAGCATTCCAGTCCTACAGCGCCAGACAATCCCTGCAAGAGAAAAAGACAAACCAAGGTTACAAAAAGCGATTAAGACATTACGCTAAGGTCGCGCTTAGACCAATCCTCGCGCTTGACCTTAAAACCAAACTTACCACATAGTGGGACATCGTGAACTCCCTTATCTTCCATTGGGGCTCGCTTCTTGCACTGCAACTACCGCTGGGCATCATATCACCTATTGGGGAAAAGGAACGACATTACAAAAAGATACGGACAATAATCAAGGAAAGACATTGTAAAAGAATACAGACAGTAATCATTATTGAAAGGATACTTACCTTTGGAGTGGTTCAGCTACAGCCGGTCTGCCACGCACATGGACCAGTGAAGAAACTCTGTCTAGCTAAAGCATCCCTGTAGTGAGAAGCATGACGGAGAGCTTGCCATCATAATTAAACAGGTGAGACTATATGGGTTGGCGCATGCTCACCACATTCTGGGAAGAAGGGTTTGAGGGGGACCACAGTCATATCACAGCATTCTCACAGCCTCTCATATTCTCACAACAACCAGCACAGTCCACAACACAAGAGCAGGGGAAGAAGCCTGACCAAGGGGAGCCAGTTCCAGGGAGGGCTGCAACCATGCCCCAACGTCCCTGCAGAGACCAGGTGAGCGTAACAGAATGCGAAGCCTCCCCGAATCTCTGCCTGGGCTTTATGGAAACCTCGGAAACAGACCAGTTGGCCCAACTACTAGGAGAACTACGAGCAGAAGTTCATGCCTCCAGACAAGAAACCAATGCCTTAAGAAGGCACCTTATTGTAGCTCGAGAACAAACTGACGACTTGGCAAGACAAATGCTTCAGACCCACGCAGGTCAGGTTCCGTTATCTGGGCTTGCCCATCCTCCTATGCCGCAGCCGTCACTACCAGTTCAATTGGTGCTTCCAGGTGCAGTCCCACTGGCCACGCCCAAACTCTTTACCAGTGACCCAGATAAGTACGCTATATTCATGAACCAATGTCGCCTTCACTTTTTGTACCGGCCTGGGGCTTTTCCTAACGATAGCGCAAGAGTCGTCTTTGTTCTTTCTTATTTAGGAGGCAGTGCAGCAGACTGGTTGATACCATTAGTAAACCAGGATGACCCTCTACTCCGAAACTTTGGGGAATTCCAGCGGGAGATGAAAAAATTGTTTGCTACGCACACTCAAGGACAAGCCCTGGACAATGAACTATTGTCACTCAGGCAGGGAAACCTATATCGCGACCTATATCGCTACTTTTAATCATCTCGTAGCACAGACAACCTGGCCAAAAGAGAAGAGGGCCACACTCTTTTATCTGGGATTGCGTGGGGAACTAAAGGATGTTCTAGCCTAAGTGGTCAATCCTCCTCAGGGCTGTGCGGAATACATCAACCTGACTGTGCAGCTTGAGCATAGGTTGCAGAATCGAAAAATGGATCGCACAAGAACTGAAGGGAGGTCGGTCTGCATGCAACCTCGGGACAACCAAACCAAAACCCACGAACAAACCGAACCAATGCAGATCGAGGATTACGGAGTCCTATCTCTAAGGCTGAGAGAGAAAAAAGAAGACAACAACAACTCTGTTTATACTGCAGAAGAGCCTGACATTTCCTCCAGGAATGCACGGTAAAACCCTCCAAGAAGATAGTGGGTGCAACGGACAATGGCAACAATGAAAAGGAACAAAATCCGGAAAACACCAATGCCCGACAAGTGTAGGGATCCACTTGTCGAGCGAAAAGAAGGAATCTGTACAGACCTCACATCTGGTCATCCTGGTACTTTTGGTCAACCACCAAAAACCATCAAAGGTACATGCCTTGTAGGCATATATTGATAGCGGAGCAGTGGGAAATGATATTGATCAAGATCTGGCTGTACGAAAAGGCCTTCCTCTCCAGCAAAGCTAAAATCGGAAAACATCACAGCAGTGGATGGTTCCCAGTTGTCATCCGGCCGAGTGGCGCAACATACCGAAAAAGTCATGCTGATGTGTCAGGATGGTCCTCGGGAAGACATCTCTTTCGATCTCATTGGAGCTCCCCAATTCCAGATGATCTTAGGAATGCCTTGGTTGGAAACCCACAACCCTAGGATCGACTGGCGAAAACGAGTGCTGACCTTCCTTCAAGAAAGTGCTAACACCTGCTACCACAAAAATCTGAAGAGCCGGGAACTCAAGGCAAAATCTATCCTTGGGCTCTCTGGTTCCCTAACCCCTGAATATTTGGATTACCAGGATGTGTTCCAGAAGGAGCAAGCGAACACCCTGCCTCCACACAGACCTGCCAGATTGATCTGGTGTCCGGAGCACAAATTCCCTGCAGTCAAATTTACGCTCTTTCGGAGCAAGAAAACCAGCATCTGAAATCTTACCTGGATCAGTACCTAGCTAACGGCTTCATCCGCCCCTCTAAGTCCCCTGCCTCCTCAGCTCTCTTTTTCATACCAAAGAAAGAGAGCGACTTAACCTGTATAGATTATAGAGCGCTTAACTAAATCACGGTAAAGAACAGATACCCCCTGCCACTCATCCTGGAGCTTCTAGATCAGGTGAAGAATGCTCAAATTTACACAAAACTGGACCTACGAGGAGCCTATCACCTTGTGAGAGTTAAAAAGGGAGACGAGTGGATGACGGCATTCCGAACCAAATATGGGCTTTTCAAGTATCAGGTCATGCCTTTTGGATTATGTAATTCCCCGGCTGCGTCAATTCTTTATGAACGATGTGCTTCATGAATTATTGGATGTTTGCACACTCGGCTACATAGATGACATTCTTATTTACTCAGCTTCCAAGGAGGAGCGCGTCGGCCATGTAAGAGCAGTTTTGGAAAAGCTTTGACAGCATCGGCTGTTTGCCAAATTAGAAAAGTGGTTCTTCCATGTTACAGAAGTACAATTTTTGGGCTTCATGCTCACACCACGAGGGATACACATGGACACACGCAGCTGAAACTTGCCTTCACCACAGCACCAGTTCTTTGACACCCTCGACCAGACCTGCCATACGTGGTCGAAACAGACACCTCCAACGTAGCCATGGGAGCGGTATTATCGCAAAAGGACCCTGACACGGGGCAATTACATCCCATAGCATTTTGGTCCCGTAAATTTTCTGCACCAGAATTGAACTATGCAATCACTGACAAGGACTACTAGCGATTAAGGGAGCCTTCAAAACATGGAGACACTATCTTCTGGGAGCAAGACACACGGTCACTTTTATCACAGATCACCGTGATCTACAATACCTGAAGACTGCCAAGGCCCAAAATTCACGCCAGCTTTGCTGGGCTCTCTTCTTTGCAGAATACGATTTTGTCATTACTTACAGACCAGGAGTAAGCAATGGGAAAGCAGACGCTCTGTCACGCATGGGTGAGGACAAAGAAGCTTTCACCACATCTGAGCCTGTGGCCATCATTCCCGAAGAACGGATCCAAAACCAAATCGCTGCAACTGCCTGTTTGGATGACTTGAAAACCGATCTCCAATCTCGGATGAACCAAACAGCACAACAGGAGTGGCTAGCTAGAGGAGACCACTACACCATCAAAAATGATCTACCCTATTTTCAAGGGATACTATATATTCAGGACAAGAACTTACAAGACCAGATAATAGCAAACTACCATGAATCATTAGTGGAAGGACACCCAGGGATTGCCAAGACTCGAGCTAAAATACAAAAGGAATATTAGTGACCAACCTGGAGAAAAGACATTTCCCAATTTATTGCGACCTGTGGTGTCTGCGTGCAACACAAATCTCAGAAGTTAAGTCCAGCAGGGTTACTACGTCCCTTGACTGTACCGCTAGCACCATGGCATACGGTGTCTATGGACTTTATCACTGATCTTCCTCCCTGCAACGGATTTAACATGATCCTGGTTATTGTAGACTTATTCTCCAAGATGGCCCATTTCATTCCATTGAAGGGGCTTCCCACTGCTTCAGCCCCTGCCACCGTGTTTTTGGAGCAAATTGTCAAGTTACACGTTTTCCCATCGGTATTGATAACAGATCGCGGAGGTGCTGCAAAATAGCCAAAATTGATCTCCGGTTATCCACGAGTCATCATCCCCAAACCGATGGCCAAACCGAATGGACCAACCAGACCTTGGAGCAATACCTGAGGTGTATGTTACAACAAACTGAGGAGTCCTGGAAAGACATCCTTTGGTTGACCAAATTCACCTACAATAATTCCATCCATGCTAGCACCAGACAGACCCCCATTCTACACAATGCATGGTCGACATCCTCGAATGTCCACTTTTGATTCACTTGACCTATTAGAAATGCCAGCAGTTACAACCTTGCACAAAACTATCACTCGAACCCTTAAAGAAGCAGCTGAAAATCTGACCAGAGCCAAAGAACAGTAGTTAGTAAGTTTAGTCAATTTATACCTCGGTCTAAATCCCTACTGATGATTCTCTGGCCCTGTGTTTTATATGCCTACCCTGAGCTGTATGCAAGAAGTATTCCTAATGGTGTACCTCATGACCTTTGTTTTTTCCAAATTGATCTTGAGGCCATTTTCCTCCATGTATTCCCAAAGGGCAATGGACGACCTTTGTATTCCACTGATAGTATGATAAAAAATTACTAGGTTGTCCGCATAGGCCAATATAGAGCTGAGGGATTCACCTATTTCAGGGGGAGAATTTATTTCGGCACTTATGGCTGCAGGAATGTCATGAATGTAAAGGTTGTATATTAAAGGTACCGTAACACAACCTTGTTTAACCCAAACTTCCCATTCGTAGATTACTATATAAAGGAGAAACACATGATGGATAATGTTGAAGCATGTCTGATAGATACAGCACCTCCCAGCAAGGTGCTTGAATATATCTTGATAGGTCCAAACAAAGGGGAGGTCTGATAGTGGCTGATGAAATGGTAAAATGCAGGGATGCCCAGGTAGTGCCAATATGTTATGGTTCTAACAGGCCACAATTGCAAATAACTGGAAAAGTATTCTCAGGGAATAGGTTGATGGAGTAATGGGATGCAGAGCAGAGGCAGTGGTGTCTGCATCAATAGATGTGATAAAAAAACACAGCTAAAGCCTGCCATGGAAAATGGAAACAAACTGCCAAACCTTTAACATTGGTGAAAGATGTAGCAGGACCACTAGTCATAACTAAAATGCAAGCACTGAAGTTATGTTTTAGAAATAATGGCACAGAGAAAGTTGGTGAAAACAAGGTATGCAAATGCATCATGGATATAGAAGGTTTGAGGTTTTGGACCACTGTACTCATGAACCACAATTGGGCCTGTAGTTCAAAGGCCTATATGGAGCAAATTGAGGAGGGTTGGGCTCTCTGGTGGTAATAAATACACAAGTTCTAGTAGTATCTCAGAGTTAAGTAGATTGGTGATTTATCCCGCATGGATGCACACTTAAGAAATAAAAGGTCCCTAACCCTTAATCAGAGTAAAAGGGAAAACTACTTTTTGACTTAATCAATAGAGGCCAATGATGACATACCAGATGAGCATAAATTGTTCAGTCAGATGGCAATATTCTTTATGTCCTTCTTTACTCCCAGTATTCAGCCATACACAAATGCAAAATGGCTACAAATAACCAGATGGGAGTTGTTGCAAACAATCAATGCAACCGTAAAAAGGCGTTAAAGCCATAAGAAAGGAGTTTAGGGCAGTAAGCTCTCCAGAACAGGTATGTCCACAATCTGATAAGTGGTGCATGTGCGTAAAAATTGGGCCTTCTTGCTACGCATATACACACCCACGATGAGGAGACTGGAATCCTCACAGAGGCCATAACCACTTTAGCAGAATCGCACACAAAAATGGTGGAAGAGGTGGAAGAGATTGATGATGACTGTTTCTCGTACCTTTTCTTATGGATGCCCACATGGTTGTCTAACGCATTCAACATTTTACTTCCCATTCTAGTATTAGTAGTATTTTCCTTCTGTGTTTTAAGAATTGCAATAAACGTCTCTAAAAAATATGTCAAGGCGCAGTAGGAATGAAAATAGTAATGAATGTGGATGCTCATGTGCATAAGTATATACAAACAGATGACACACCCAGTGCCCAAGCAATGGAAAGCCCTATAGCACCTCCAGTATCAATGTGTATTTGTCCTCAGGACCCTCGCGATTACACTGAGCACTGGATATATTGTGATTCCAATAGGGATTGCTGCTATATGGCCTGGAGTGTGGATGAACATGTCAGACATACAGCAACTTTGAGGGCGGGCAAGATATGGATACCCAAATGGCCCCATGTGGGGGAGGGCAAGATGGAGGATGTGGCTGAGTACTGAACCAAAGGAGGCAAGGTTGGGAGGCAGATGGTTACATCATCCAAAACTACTGCACCTCTCCAAGATATATACGATATAGGTGAGAAATGTTACTCACTAAGGCAACTGTACTGCCCATATCCCAGGCAGGTACAACAGCATATGGCCACGATCTATGATAAAGATGAAAACAATACATGTGCATGCATTAGACACAAAGCAAATGTGCACTCAATATGAATAACGTAAACACTAGATAATATGTACATTTATACATGAAGAATATTAGCATGGCATCCATAAGACATGAAGAATACTAACATAATCAATGTGTAAGCTCAATGCAACATGAACAACATGAAAATATATCTCACTAATATAGAAATGCGAGAGTAATGAGCAGCCATCTTTTCCAAAATGGAAGCCGCAACATGCTTCTAAGAAATGAAAGGCATCAAGACTTCATGAGAATTCAAAGTGCTGAAATAACAAAAATACAGATCTGTGCAGAGCTTAGAGAGTAGCTAGCAACCCAAGCCAAGGTTACCATGAAAAAGAGAGTATAGGAAAGTTGCAGTGAAAGCACGAGATAACTACTCCCAAGACGCAAGCCATATATTCTTAGATTAATTAAAAGCACAACCAGTCTTTGTAAGCCAGGTGCAGGGCAATTATAAGCCCAAAAACTCCATGGGGAATAGCTCAGAAGAGTGTCCTCAGTGGTAGAGGAAAACATAATGCTTGCACTAATATTAGCTAAAATCCAAATAAAAAGCAGGCTGAAATTATCCCAAATGGGGTCTCATCACACGTGACCCATTATTGAAGAACACTGTCTAATCATTAGCAACAAACACAGATGGGACACCTGCCTCACTCCTCAAACATATTGCCACACACAAGGTGCCACACAAGGTTGAATACAAAGAAATCACCCTGGCTCATAGCCCATGGACCTCTCTCCACCTAATATTGTCTGGCTCATGTCTTGATGACCTGTCAGTTGTCCAAGACTGGGTAGTACAAAGCATATCAATGAAAACTCCTGATGCTAGGCCGCCCAGTAGATCTTACGCCAACTAATCATCTATTGTAGACATTATGTCTTTTTACTGTTATCAATTTAGAGGTGGTCTCAGGAGGATCCACCTGACAAGTGTTATTCAATCAGAACTTTAACCCCTATAAAATCCCCTTAACCAATCCCTAGTCCCGTAGGTTTTGTATTGAGAGATTATATTATGATGTCAGCAGTGATGATTTTCCAGCATTTAATTCACTGTTTGTATTGAATTAAATGAGAGTGACGAAATTCTATGCATGTATGCTGTCCCTGCTTAATTTGGATGTTAACAAAGCTGACATTTGCTTTGCACTTTATCTATTTCTGTCATTGAGTCTGGTTTGATCTGGCAGCAGAACCTCTGTACTGGTACTTTCCAGGCTGTCTTAATAAGGCCCTCTCATACCAGATCATAGAGAGAGCGTCCTTTGAATGCTTTCTGTGCGATGCAATGTGCAGGAACAGCGGCAACAGAGATCTGTGAAGCAGTTGCAAGAAATGGACGGTGTGTCTCCCATATCGGGCCTTGTATCTACCACTAAAAGGGATTTACCTTAACTGAAGGTGGCTGTCTCTTCTTGGCTGGTCCTTTCTCACCCATCACATCAGGACACAACATAATCCTCTTTTTCAACATATCTTTGCTGAAGTCTTATTAGACTGATATGTTGGAATTTGGCTCTCCACGAATGAATATTCTATTTTACTTACCACTGTTTTTAAAATATCTAATTAGTGTGATAATAATTGGCCTTGGATTAATGTTATTTTTAGATCATGATGTTCTATTTGTTATCTCCATTTGATTTGAATTGAGAGGATAGTCAAAGAATGTTGTCAGTTCCTTCTGAAGTAGGTTTAAAGCATTAGCATTTTCACACGGAAGCCAAAAGGTTTTCTGGACCAGAGATCTTAATCATGTTTTCCACTTCTCATGACTTTAAAATGATATTCTCTTTCAACCCATCTGTGAATGTGTATCTAGTCTCAGTTACTATCCTTCTGACCACTACTTTGAATTGATATAAATGTTATGATTTAGTGGGTTTAGTGCCCCAGACAACCTTTCTACAATATGAAGAATCACATCCTGTTTCAACCCGAGTGTCTTACCGAAGGCTGGGGGGCATCACCTGCCACATCCAATGAACACCAACTAGGCTTTTCTACTTTCTTCAGAGAAGAGCTCTGATATTTATTTAACAGAGTCGCCATGCTTGATCTGAAGCATTTGCTGAATTAAGCAATAACCCCGGAGGGGGGGCATTATTGTCAGAGGCACCATCACAGGCCTGAGCATAGGTAGATATTTATTAAGAGTTCAAACCATTAACTGCTGTTAAAGACCCCCACAGAAGGGGTCATAACAATCAGCACACCAACATGATGGCCAGGTTGCTTATAGATTTTCTTTTTTTTAATTAGATATCAAACACTGTAGTCATTTCACAAGTTTAAAAACTACACATGAAAATGGCAGCCATATTCAAACAGACAAGGGAAATACTCATAATCCCTTCACCCATTCCTTGATGGCCATTGGCATGGAAGGGGAAAATGCAGGCTATCTGTGTGTTAGGTGAGCATAAAGGCAGAGAGTAGAGGAAGGCAGATTGAGAAAGTCGCTGTTGCAGTAGTCCAGCCTAGAGAGAACCATGGCTCTGGAGACAGGGAGCTTCTGGGGGAAAGTGAGAAAGGGAAGAGTCCCTTTGAGGAGGTGCAGCTGATAGTGGGACTTCTTGGTGACATCCGAGATGTGAGGAGAGAAAGAGAGTGGAGTCGAAGATAACATCAAGGTTTTTTGCCTTGCAGGAAAGCAAAGGAAGAGGGCCCAAGGCAGGCAGCCAGAGTGTCAGCGGGAAAGCAGGAGCAGGGGTCCCAATGAGAAGCATCTCTGTCTTACTGGCATTAAGGCAGAGATCGTTGGAGGCGCTCCAATCCTGAATCGCCGATAGACAGTCAGGAATGAGCAAGAGAGGAGAGGAGGCTGAGGGGAGCCTGAGGAAAGATGAGTGACATCTGCATAACACTGAAAGTTAGAGTAGAAGGTAGAGATCAGGTGGGCCAAAGGGGCCAAGTAGAGGTTGAAAAACCAGGGAGAGTGGGTAGAACTCTAGGAACGACGTATGCAATGAGAGAGGTGGTGGAGAGAAAGGGAACAAGTTGGACCTGGGAGGGGCAGTCCAAGAGGAAGGAAGTCAGCCACTCCAGAGCCTGATGCATGATGTTGTGGAGTTCACAGAGTCGATTTATCAGGATGGTGTGGTTGTCCAGTCGAAAGCAGAGGTAAGATCAAGGAGCATGAGGATAGAAGGAATGTTGTAATCAAGGTTAGAGAGCAGATTTTCACGGGTGTTCAGGAGAGCAGTTACCATGCCTCTGGCAGCTCTGAAGCCAGACTGATGGTCATGGAGACAACCAACAGATTCAGTGTGTAGAGTGAGATGGGTGATGGCCAGCTTTGCCAAGAGTTTGCCCAGGAAAGGGGTGATGGAGATTGAGCGATAGTTTGCTGGGCAGGTCAGATCGGCAGACGGTGTCTTGAGGAGGGGGTGCACCAGGGAGTGCTTAAGGGGAGATGTGAAAGTTCCAGTGGTGAAAGAGTCATTAGAGAAAACAGCCAAGGCTGTAGCGAGGATGCCAATATGTTCCTTGATGGTTTTGGAGGAGGAGGGAAGCACCTGTTTCAGCCGTGTTGTTAGAGGCCGCAGAGATGCAGGCTTGAATGTGTGCTCTCTTCTTGGACAGGACAGAGAGCTGGTATTGCCTTTGGAGCAGGCGACAGGCCAGTTTGTCCAGGGAAGTGCCCAAAGCCCTCCACTTCCTCTCAGCCACACCCTGCACTTGTATTTCAGGGCGGCGAGGTTGGAATCATACCAAGAGTTGCACTTGGAGGTAGGCTTCAGCTGGATTCTCATGACAGGGGCAAGGATGTCTGGGTTTTGGAAATAGAAAGATGCAGATTAGAAATGACTGTGTCAGGGTGTGAGTCCGCTGCAGGCGTGGGAGGAGCAGAGAAAGCAGAGGCAAAGTAATCCACTGACCAAGCTTCATGGGCTGAATGATCAAGAAGGTAAGTGGCAGTGCGGGGTGGGGCTTTACCTGAGGGATAGAGAGTTTCAGATAAGTGGAGAGTAGAAATTGGTCAGTCCAAGAGAGAGGAGTGGTGCGAGGGTTAGAGAGGGCGATGTCCGAGGAGATGGGAACATCCAACCTGGCAGATCTTTAGAGATGATTCAGCAACTTAATTATTCCAGGTAAGTTAATTGTTAAATCTAAAACACAAATAATCAAAATAATTACTTTCCTCAAGACAGTGGGCGACAATGCAAATTCTGGGATTAATCCTTCTTTTCACTGATACGCACATAATAAAACATTTGCTGTGATTAACTTTTGGACCCCTTAATGACATATAGCCATTGTATTTGTTGAACAGCACTTGAAGTGATTTAGGTGTTGCTGCCAGGAGCACAGCGTCTTCCGCATAGCTCAAAACTGGCAACCTCCTGCTGCCACAACTTGGGACATCAGCGTTCATGATCGATAAACAGTCTTCAAGTGAAGTAATATTAAATCTAAAAATGAAAGGGGGCCAGCACACACCCCTGCCATGCACTGTTTCCCACGTCAATTTCCTCTCTTAATTCCCCCCTCGTCCCAAACCAAACTCGTACCTTCGAATCAGTACGAAGAGCCATTAGCATCTGTAGAAATGGTGTTCGGGCACCCAAATTATTCAAAGTTGCCCACGAGGAATTCTTGTCTATGTGGTCAAAAGTGGAACTCAAATCCATGACGGCCACTTAGACAGGACAGTCTAGGAAGTTCACAAATTTGTCCAGAATCAAATACAGATTCAGTCCCTAAAAGATTATACCCACCCCTGGCCTGAAAACAACCTGTGTATCTGACAGTACATTTCCTTCTTGTGCCCATTCCTCCAGTCAATTTAGCAAAATGCCCACGAAGATCTTAGATGAACCGTGCAACCAAGTAACAGTGCTGTTTGCAGAGGGATCCACTTTATTTCCTTTCTTAGAAATTGAGACAATAATCCCGGACTTCCAACTATGAGGGAACTCATTTACAGAGATGAGTGCTTTGAAGACTTGAACCAGGACTGGCACCCATACTTAGTTGGGAACACCATTGATCCCAGATGATTTATTTGCCTTTACCGTGAAAATCACAAATGCCATCTCCTCCATAGCGTTGTGGCCTATGTGTTCCTCGGCAGATGTTAACTGCAACGTTTCCCTCTCAGAGATGGAGATACCGGAAATGAACTATCCATCTCGTCTCTGTAATATGAATCTCAGACGCCCATTACACCTACATCCAGTTCAGTAAAGTTTCTTGAAACAATAGTCCAGAAACCTCTGCTGTCATTTGCCCGAGCTGCCTCGCATAAAATAGCCCACTTCTAAGTTGCGATCGCCCTCCTTCTATTGGACAATGAATTTGTGTATTCTCTCTGCCTCTCTCTAATAACCCCAATATCAGGACACTGATTCTTGAAGGCTGCAATGAATGCTTTAATTTTATCCTTGCACGCTGTGATAGCAGGATGTCCTTATTTTATTAACTGACTCTTCACCAAGGCATGGGCAGCCTGAAAATCTTAATACAGGTCCGGATTATTGAAGAAAATGCCATGACAATCTCCTCTGGCTTAGCATGCGGGTTTAAGCACGTCAATATTTGTGTTTTATTGGAAATGTTGTCCCTTCGATGTAGACTAGCTTCCCTTGCAGTGGTCCACCTTATTACCCTATTACCATTCGTAATTATTTCGAAAAGGGAAAAGAGGGCTAGGCTGAGTCTGCTCCACAGACCAAGCCCATTCGAGCAGGAGCAGATTGTGGTCACTTTCACTCCCGCCAAGGACCTGAAAATGACATTCACTGGCCCACCATGAGAATGGTACCAGTATATAATCGATAATACTACTTAATCTGCCGTTAACCAATTTGAAATTTCCTGAGCAGAGCAAGTTAGTCCCTCCATTAATTGCTCTAAAGCCAGTGTCAAGCAGGATCTCCCACAAGTAAAGTGCACAGTCTGAGGTTAGAGGATCTGCCAGACTGGGTTTAGGTAGATGCAGAGCTGTTTCCTCTTTATGGTCTTGCAACAAGTATTCTCTTGTTCCCCGAATGAGGTTAAAATCCCTGTCTATTATTATTGGATTGATAGATTTTTCTGGTATGGAATATTATTCCATGGATCTCCTTTAATGTAGTTAGGTGGGCCGTACAAGCCTTACCGTGATTATTATGAAAATTCACCAGGCCTAAGGATTTGCCCTCCTAAATAAAAAAGTATCTTCCTAGGATAGATATCCACTATGTCTAGGCTGGCTGATAGATAGGTGGCCAGTGCTCCAAGTGGTCTTCCTTTTGTGCTAGTCCTTATAGCCGGAAAGTATGGAGAGTATACCCTGGTATGTACATAGGATCAACAGACCAGGTTTCCTGGAACATTACAATTTGATATGTAATAATAAAGTTCCACCAATCAGGACTAGTACTCCTTCCTTTTAATCCAGCAATGTTCCACACCAGCAGCTTTGGATTGCTATTGTCCTCCGACATGCTAACTTTGGTTAGAAAACCTGCATTTACAATGTGAACTTTTCTAATTTCTTGGCATTGCATTATGTCATGCATTGAGTTTTCTGTGATCTTAGTATCGGTACTTGTGATGCAGAGACTGGCTTGCTTGGGTCGCATGCATCGTGTGATGTAATGCAGTAAGTATTCTAACTGCTCAGTGTTGTGCTATTGGTTGCAATGAAAAAGGCTGAGGTTCAGGAGTTCTGTGATGCAATGCAATGTGTTTCCTCAGTCTCCAATGTGATATGTTGCAAAGCAGTGATGTAGTTTCACGGGCCCAGAGTATTGTAAAGTATGAACATTAATACGCAGAGGCTTGCTAGTGATTTCAAATACAGACATACCTCACATGGACACAAATGCCTCCTTGCTCCCGAAATTCTTATGGTCACTGTGAGTAACTGATAAACCCATATGCATGCATCATTGTTGGCCGACCCCGACCCTCACCCAAAATAATTTGTCTCACAACATTTTTTTAAGTGTTGGCAATAAAAGGCTGTAGGATTTTATTGTACAGATATGGTTATGCAGATAACAATAATCACATATCATAATAATATCATACTTTTGGTCACCGGGTCCTGAGGTTACCCACTCTTGCCCGTGCCGCCTTCTCATGTCCCACGACTTGTTGTGGACACTGTACAGGGCCCTGTACTTCTTTTCCTTTGTTCTTCTCCCTTATTCGTAGGGTGGGAGGGTTTTGTGGTAAAGAAGCAAAGTGTGGAAGACGCTGAGTGAACAGCGAACCTCCTGTTATTTTGGATCCCCGTTCAGGGTCCACAAACAGATTGTGTTTTCTTAGAACATTCTGCTCTCATTTATGAGACCAAGGTAAGCCCTGGGTCTTTGATGTGTATAGTAGTGTGGCTGTACGCCAGCCCCTGGCTGGATAGCCGACATGTCTGGCCCCCCTGAGAAGGGGGCAGGTCTTTGAACCTGGGCCCTGCGGGCCTGTTGGTTTTCCTTAGGTGCTTAGCACCTTCTTGCTTGGAGGAAGGGTGAGGCGCTTGTTCACACCTCACCCTTCCTCGGTTTTGTGTGACAGAGACTGCGCGTCTCTGTAGCTTGTGGGGGAGAGAGCTGCCCCTCTCCTGGCCTGCCGAATGGTAACATCATTTACCCTGCCTCGCCTTGGGCGGCCTTGCGGCATTGCCCAGACAGTGAGCCCCCTCAAACACAATTACTGTTGCATGTATTGTTCAGTGATGGGCCTCAGAAAATGAAACGTGAGAACCTTAGTAATGTTAAGAAAGTTAACTTAAAGACAATAGACACAGAGAATAAGGAACATCACATGGAAAGCCGGACTGACAGCTGTACAGATCCTGCTGGTCACAGAGGCAAATAGGATGCATCAACATAGGATGGAGAACCTAAAGACTTCATAACCTAAAGACATTCCAACACTCATAACAGGATTAAAAATAGTGGCAAGCCAACAAACCGTCCTCAGTAGAATACAGACAAACGTTGAAAGGATTTGAAGAAACGTACAGCATATCTACCAAACCACATTCAAACCATTCCATATTTTGACATAGAGGTATCTAAACAAAAGAAGCAGTTAACGAAAGATATACGTGCATTCTAAAAATCAAAACAATCAAATAAAAATGAACTAAAGGAAACAGCAATATAAGAACTGGCAAATATCACATAAGTCATTAATATGCCAAAAAGATGCTAACCATACGATGAGAGCCATGAGCACGTCAAATAGTCAAAATCTTTGGAAGTTATTAAATGAAAGGAATGGAAACAACACTGCATGTATGATTAATCCTATTTTAGAAAGTACGTGGATCAAGCATTTTGAAAATCTAATTGATGACAGGAATAACATTCACAAAGGAGAAGTTGAAGAACAAACTGCTGCAGACCCATGGAACCTGGAGTTTAATAGAGAGGACATTAAGACCATTATTAATAAAGCAAGTGCATCAAGAGTAGCAGGGCCCGATGACCTCTCTAATGCGATCTTAAAAGCTGACCCGGAGTGGTCAGAATACTGTGAGACATATTTCAAAGAATAGCCAAAGAAGGCAGAATACCTAAATCATGGAAAGATGCAATTAGAGAGCCTATTTTTAAAAAAGGGTGATAAGACTCCAAACAGAAAATTATCGACCAATCGCGTTGCTCAACTGTTGGCAAAATCTTTGCCACCTTTTTGTTAAATCGTTTGAAGATCTGGATTAAGGAAACAAAATCAGATTACATCAGAGAGCCTGGCTTTGTGGAACAAGTCGGATACAGTCTCAATCTATTCTTAATAAGTCTCTTGAAAAAAAGGGCATTAAGAAATAAGCATAAAATCTACATGGCCAGTATCGATCTACAGCAGGCCTTCAACAATATTGACCGAAGTATGCTATGGCAAAAACTAGAGCTAAAAGGTTGTCCACCTGACCTATTAAAAGCAATAAAAGAGTTCTATTTGTGCACCACAATGCAAGTGAAACTTGACCAAAGGAGGTCTCTATCTAGCAAAATTATCACAAAAAAGGCCTAAAGCAAGGATGCCCTTTAGCTACTTTTCTACTATGCTTCAGATGATCCCAGAAGAAAAGTGTTCCTTTCCGCGAAAAATAAATGGTAATGAGGTCGGCAGACTCCTTTATGCCAATAATCTAATTTTATTATTATTTTTAGGTCAAAGATCTGTTTACAGAGATCCCTAAATAAGTTGGAAGAATACGTACATAAGAAATTTCAGAAAATAAATGCTACAAAATCAGATATTATGGTGCTAAGTGACAACAGTCGGATTAAGAATAAAAAAGATATTTGGCATCTAAACGGAAACAATTTAGAACCAGTAAAAGAACTGAAATATCTAGGAGTGCAGCTCCGCACACTAAAGAGTGAAAAAGCCTGATTGACGCGTTGAGAATGAAAGTAAAAAGACTTACTGCGCAAAGGGAGAGCCATAGATCAGAAATATGGAAAATTCTCATTATAGCCCATTACTGTTTTCTACAAACAGAACAATTTCACAGACTCTTATATTTGGAGGTGAAGCTTGCCTGGAATTAAAACCAGAGGTGTGGAACAGACTACAAGGATATTTTTGGAGATCAATCTTACACCTACCTAAATCCATCCCAATGGCAGTACTCCGACAAGAACTGGGGTTGATCTCTCTTAATGCACAAGTCATATGGAAACAGACTGATGCTGTATATAAAAGCAACACTTGAAGAGTGTCCACTGCAATTTGAGGTGCTCAGTTTGTATTAACCAGGAAACAAAGAAAGCATCCTCGATGACTGGGAACGTGATTGCAATTCGATCTTGGCAAATCTTGGAACTACCCTAGATACTCTCACTGGAAATCCTCTGCAAGTAAAGAGGATACACTGGGCGGAAGACTGGGGAAAATCCAAAGAAGTCAGAACGAACTCTCAGACGCACACTCTCTTGAAATCAAACTGGGGGGTACTAAATATTACTCTTGACTATTTGACCAAATTCCTGCATCACAAACAAAGAGACCTGATATTACGATTCAGATTGAATGTGTTACACAATAAAACCATGCTACAAAGATATGGAAGATACCAAGATGAACCAGGTTGTCGCCTTTGCAATTGTAATAGAGAAACTCTTAAACATATGGTTCTATTCTGTCCAAAACTATCAGATCTTTGCACCATTTATCTGTGTGACCAAATCATACATTCTCATGGTTTAGATGCTGGAAAATGGTGGGAACTCATTTATGAATGCAGAAACCAAAGGCTAACCTTCGCAACAGTAAAATTATTGGACGCAAAATTAAAGAAACCTGGAGAAAAAAGTGAATTGACAGGCGAAAGATTGTTTAGCTAAACAATGAATATGACAAAAGAAATGTAGAGCAAAGTAATGTGAAATGAACTGAATTTTTTTAAAGTTTTTAAAAGTTGAATGGAAACATTGAAAAGTTTGTAATAAACTAAATAAACTAAATAAAAAAAATAACCAATAGGATGGAGAACTTCATAACATTCAACAATAGTCACCAAGAGATAAGTGATGTTCAGTGCTTAAGAGAACAGAACAGAACACAGAGGCATTCATCCGTCTACATGAAAACAAACACATGATGCAATGCAAACAGTGCACAGTCAAAAACAGAGGTCAATGTCTAAACAGCAGTTGCTCAGAAACCAAATGGAGACTCCCATAAAGGGCTGCCTCACGAATCAAAAATACTGAATATAAAGGGGGTAATTCATAGAATTCAGTGCACAAGTGGCGCACGTGGCTGGTGCACAGTGCGCGCCTGCAGCAGTCTGCGCGAGCCGTGTGCGCCAAAATCCATTTCCACGCACAGCGTATTCATGGATTTTAACATCCAAAACCAGCCGTGGCGCAAAGTGGTGCAGCGACCCTGCAGCAGCGCCAGTTACGCCCCCAAACCCCCCCATGCGCCATGAACAGCGCACAAATCCCGTACATGGCGCACAGGCCAGTGGACCAGCATACAGCCCCCAACCATGAAAAAGTCTGTAAAAATCCCAGCGCACCCCTCCGAATACATGTACCGCGCTGCGTGGGAAGTTTCACACGCGATTGGCCCTGTGCGGGTGGGGTACGTGTATTTCTGGGGTGCGCGGAAAGTTTCACACGCGATTGGCCCTCTGTGAGCGGGGTATGTGTATTTCTGGGGTGCGCGGGAAGTTTCACATGCGATTGGCCCTGTGCGAGTGGGTTACGTGTATTTTGGGGGTACGCGGGAAGTTTCTCACTCGATTGGCCCTGTGCGAGCGGGGTACGTGTATTTCTGGGGTGCGCGTGAAGTTTCACACGCGATTGGCCCTGTGCGAGAGGGGTACGTGTATTTCGGGGGTGCGCGGGAAGTTTCACACGTGATTCGCCCTGTGCGAGCGGGTTACGTGTATTTCCGGGGTGCGCGGGAAGTTTCACACGCGATTGGCCCTGTGCGAGTGGGGTACGTGTATTTCGGGGGTGCGCTGGAAGTTTCACACGCGATTCGCCCTGTGCGAGCGAGGTACGTGTATTTCCAGGGTGCGCAGGAAGTTTCACACACGCT
Source organism: Ambystoma mexicanum (assembly GCF_040938575.1). Classification (NCBI taxonomy): domain Eukaryota; kingdom Metazoa; phylum Chordata; class Amphibia; order Caudata; family Ambystomatidae; genus Ambystoma; species Ambystoma mexicanum. The sequence continues at coordinate 892,204,095 of NC_090941.1, forward strand.
TGGCCCTGTGCGAGCAGGGTACGTGTATTTCGAGAGTGCGCGGGAAGTTTCACACGTGATTGGCCCTGTGCAAGCGGGGTACGTGTATTTCCGGGTTGCGCGGGAAGTTTCACATGCGATTGGCCCTGTGCGAGTGGGGTACGTGTATTTCGGGGGTGTGCGGGAAGTTTCACATGCGTTTGGCCCTGTGCGAGCGGGGTACGTGTATTTCGGGGGTGTGTGGGAAGTTTCACACGCGATTGGCCCTGTGCAAGCGGAGTATGTGTATTTTGGGGGTGCGCGGGCAGTTTCACACGCGATTGGCCCTGTGCGAGCGGGGTACGTGTATTTCTGGGGTGCGCAGGAAGTTTCACATGCGATTAGCCCTGTGCGAGCAGGGTACGTGTATTTCTGTGGTGCGTGGGAAGTTTCACACGCGATTGGCCCTGTGCGAGCGGGGTACGTGTATTTCCGGGGTGCGCGGGAACTTTCACATGCGATTGGCCCTGTGCGAGCGGGGTACGTGTATTTCCGGGGTGCCCCAACGAATTGGCAGTGTGTGTCCTCCCAGGTGTGCCCTCTCCCCCCTCCCCAAGGCCTACAGTCAGACCCTGCACCCCTGGCCATGCCCCACAGGAAGCCCATCCACCCTGCTGAAGCCCCCCAACCACCCCACATGTCACCATGTACAAGTGAGCACTGACTTATGTCCCCCAGGGCCCCCATCCACCCAACATTGAGGGGCACCTGCCAGAAGGCCCCGACTCATGTCCCCCAGCACCCTCATCCACCCAGCATTGAGGGGCACCTGCCAGCAGGCCCCGACTCATGTCCCCCAGCACCCCATCCACCCAGCAGTGAGGGGCGCCTGCCAGCAGGCCCTGACTCATGTCCCCCAGCACCCCATCCACCCAGCATTGAGTGGCACCTGCCAGCAGGCCCGGATTCATGTCCCTCAGCACCTCCATCCACCCAGCATTGAGGGGCATCTGCCAGCAGGCCCTGACTCATGTCCCCCAACACCCCATCCACCCAGCATTGAGGGGCACCTGCCAGCAGGCCCCGACTCATGTCCCCCGGCACCCCCATCCACCCAGCATTGAGGGGCACCTGCCAGCAGGCCCGACTCATGTCCCCCAGCACCCCCATCCACCCAGCATTGAGGGGCACCTGCCAGCAGGCCCCGACTCATGTCCCCCAGCACCTCCATCCACCCAGCATTGAGGGGCACCTGCCAGCAGGCCCCGACTCATGTCCCCCTGCAACACGAAAGGAAGCTGCACAATCATGGCCCTCATGTGCACCACAATTCCACAGCACGCCACCCCAGTCTTGACATGCAATAATTTCACCAATCCACCACACACCGACATGCCTATGTCACGACACAAATCAAAAGTCAACCATGTACATCAACACATGTCAGTCACACACACACACTGTTTGCCATAGATTGTGCAAAACCACAATTTGACATGCATGAACCCAATGAGCGAATCCCACACATGGAATTAAAATATCAAAATGATGTATTATTAACAAAATCAATGTAATGAAATGAAAGTCAAAAAAATAATACAAAAATGAAATGAAATGCATGTCCAAAAATATGAAAAATGAAACGTAGATGCAATCCAAATAAATCCAGAAGAAAAATGGTCCAAAATCATTGTCCGCCAAAACAAATCCAAAGGAAACGTAAAAATGAAAATCCATTGCCCCATGGTGAAATTCAAAGAAAATGCACACATAGATCCAAAGTCCAACAATGTACAATCAATTTTGAAAGGGTCCATGAGCCCAATGAAAGAAATTAAACTTATCTAAAAAACTACCTAAGAAAAGAACTATATACAAAAGTGTGGGGCATACTCCAATCACCCCAAAAGAAATGAAAACGAAAATGAAACCTAACACTAAAAACTATTTACAATGGAGGCAGGCTAGTCCGACGGCTCACTTTCCGATGTCCCGGGCCAGGGCATCATCGAACTCCTGTTCAATGTCCTGGAGGCTGTACTCTTTCATGGCCCCGAGGGTTCGCAGGGACAATGCCATGTTGGACTCCAACTCCCTGCGAAGAGCCTCGAGGCACTCAGCCCGCCTCAGTGCCCTCCGCATGGAGTTCTCCGCCCTGACCATTGTGAGCCGTGCCTCTTCTGCCTGCCGCCGCTCTGCATCTATACGCCGGCCCAACCGCAGCCACACAGAAGACACACCCATTCCAGGCTCGTCCTGCCCTCTGGCCGATGCCTGCCCCTCTGATGTCGATGGCCCTGAGCCATCATTGCTCCCACCTAGAGCCTGCTGGTGCTGCTGCTGTCCATGTGCCCTATCTGATGATGCCGGCACATCCTCCATCTGCTGGTTTCCAGTTGTTGTGGTGGCCACCCCTGCTGGACCGCCGACTCCCGACTGTGGCAGGGATGGGATCTCCACCAAGCTGGCTGTGTTGGTCAGACCAGGTCCACAGGGGGCCCTGGTGGAATCTGGGCCGGAAGATGGCAGGGAGAACGACTGGCGCATAGACTCCACAGAGGAGGAGAGGTCCGCCAGAGTGCGCGACACATGTAGGAACCCACCGACCAGGGCCCCTCCAAACAGTGCCACGTCACGACGCTGCTCTTCGTGATGGCGTGCGTGCTCCCCCCAGGACGGAGCCCATACGGTCATGGGACCCCTCGTCCGCAGGTAGTGGAGAGACAGATGACGTGGGCCTCCCCCCACCTGCGGATGGGCCTGGGACGGGGCATCCCTGCTGGTGCATGGTGGTGCAGTCACAGGGTCAAGGACAGCGACATGCACAGACCCCTCCGCGGTGACCGGTGCTGCCTCCTGACCCTGGCCCTGGGCTGCACCACTTGCACCAGTGGTACTACACCCACCAGGCCCCATGTGCGGCTCAGTAGCGGGCTCCTCCTCCTCTGTGGAGACCACCAACCTGGATGTCTCCGCACCGTCTTCCGCCATTGCAAGCCCCTGTGGGGGCTCACCCGGCCCTTCTGCTACAGCCGTAGTGGCAGATGCAGCACCAGTCTCCTTGCTCCCCGCCGCTTGGCTCCACAGTGCCATCTCCGCCCTCTTCTTCACTCGACGCTGCGTAGAGGGAGACATAGAACACAAGCATCAGGGTACAGTACAATATTCCCCTAGACAGGAAGCAATAACACATGAGTGGCACTGTCAAATGTCACTTCCATCCTGTCCCTCCACAACACATGGGTGAATGCACGCAACACACATTCAGAAACAGGCACGGCGCCTGCAATCAACATCAGCATCTGTGTACAAGGGCCTCTTTTAACCAAAATGTTGCCTTAAAACTCACATGCATCATGGCTCACACTGACCCCATGCACACACATCACCGGAGGGTCATGCATCATGGCTCGTACACCACAGACACAGTGGATACAACAGTGACCAGACTGCATGAGTGAATCTACACATCGTCACGACATGTGTCATGCATCCATGTCATTTCAAAGTCACACACATGCTTCTCAGACACACAGACATGCACCCATTTCTCACCCACCCATGTCCAAGAACAGGGACTGGCATGCATTCATGTGTGCATTCCGCATGCAGCTCCCCATGTCTCATTGGAAGACATGCACCATCCATGTGGTTCATTCATTACTGGTCTCACATGCACTACCATGATGTCCTGGCTCACACACATCCATATATGGCCTATGTTACACATACAGGCAAGTAGCTGACTACCAGCACACTGCAACATGCCCTGTTTCAAACAGCAATGCATGGCTACTTACCGCTCGAGTCCAGACGGGCCTGCATCCTGAGGATCTGGTGGCAAAGCACTGGGTGAATGCGCTCCAGGGCCCTCATCTGCTGGTTGGTAAGCTGGCCCCGGCGCCCCGCTGCATCCTCTGCCTCTAAGAGGCGCCAGGCCTTCCTGAGGGTCCTGGACTTGTAGTCGTCCCAGCGCTTCTGGACGTGTCTCAGGTCTCGGGGTGCCACCCCCTCCGCGTTTATGGCACCCGCGATGTCCATCCAGATCCTCCTTCGTTGGAGCGTTCTCGGGGCTCTTTGGGGTAGGAAAATGGCCTTTTGGGCAGGAGCGTAGTCTTCAGTGTGTTTTCGCGTGGCCAGCTTGATACGGAGTGATATGGTACATGAAAAAAGTACACATCAGCGTGAAATCCGAGGAAAGGCCCTTAGCGCGTAAGCGCGTAAATGACATTACACGCACGGGCATTCCCCACAACACGGGTGCATAGTGAATCAGCACGTGAGAAAACTGCATGTCACCATGCTATTGGAGGAAAGGGCCTTAGCGTGTAAGCGCATAAGTGACGTTGCACGTGTGGGCTGGCTTAAATGGTATGAGTATCACGCTATTTTCTTGTACGTGTTTTTTGTGGAGAGTTAGCGGGTGATTCTTGTACTTCTTGTCGGTTCACACACGATTACTTCACAACGTTTCCAGTTCGTACTCCCTGTTTCCTCAGACTGCGTTCTTTTCTTCTTTTGGCGGGGGTGTTGCCAGACACGTTCTTTTTCAAGGCAGACGGTGAGTTGCGCATGTATTTTCCAACTGTGGTTGCCCCCGTGTGTCGTGTCCCCCTTCAGAGGTCATTGTAAGCTGCGTGTAACACGCGTACGCTTATTTTTGTGTTTCTGGGTGCCACAGCATAGTGCGGGTTCATTTTTCCACGCACGTGGTCTACCAGGGGTTGAGTGAACGTGTACTTTTGTTTTTGGGGATCTGTGCGTTGCGTGACCCGTCATCTTCCCCCAGGGGTCACAGACAGCCTTGCTAGAGCACTAGGGTACAAATTCCATCCAGTACCCTACCCCTTTCACCCCAATTGCCCAGGACAATTGTTTACTGCAACTCCCATACGCACAACATCAGTGCCATGGTTGGGAGGTGACCAAGCCGGGACAGGTGGCCGATCTCAAAGAGAAGGGCGTGGTGGGCGCGGTAGGGGATGTGGCCAGGATTTGCAGAATGGCCCTAGAGCCCCGTGTGTGGAGGACCAATCGGGACCACCTATGCCCCCCCAATGGTTGTGGGAAACGTAGCTGACACCATCCCAGCTCAGCCCGTGTTGGACCGGCCCACTTTGTCAACTGAACCGGCACAGGATGACTCCCAGGCTGACTTCCAGGTCACCAAGTCTAAGCCACGTGTGGCAGTGAAAGTTGCTGTCACCAGGCCACGTGGATCTGGGGCAGAAATGTCATCTGCTGCCCCAAGTAGCCAGGGTGGGGAGGCTGCAGGGGCAGCTGCAGCTCAATCCACCCCAGCTCCGAGTCTCCCAGCCAGGACAGTGTCGGTCCAGGTCCATCACACCGACGTTGGCCCTGCCAACATAACCCTGCAGCCAATGCCTGCACCAAGACCTATGGTCATTGTGCATTCGCACACTCCTAGTACCCAGTCCACCTCCGCTTCTGCCCCTACTGTCCAGAGCGGCGTAAGCCACTCAGGATCCGCACCACCTTCCAAGAAGAAGAAGAAGGGTGCTCTAGCACTAGAGGCTGAGACCCCAGACACGGCTACACACTCCGGCACGTCAAAGAAGCCTAGCTTTAATGACGCCGAACTTGATGCACTTGTGGCCTATGTGTTGGCACATAGCCGCAAAATGGTGGTGACTGCAGGGTGCAAGACTACGCCTGGTCAATCTAGGGCCCACTGGCAGACCATCGCGGACCACATTAGTGCCCTTGGATTTGTGAGGCGCACAGCTGATGATTGCTACATGCGGTGGAATGACCTGAAACACAGAGCAAAGAACAAGCTGGACGACCAACTCACTGAACATGAGTCTGATGCTGGAACCTTCATCACAGAGGAACAGATCCAAGGCGTGGGAGACCTACCAGATTACGAAGCATTGTCCGGTGAGTGCCCATGCAGGTGTGTGTAATCCATGTGTATGTTGCTTGGGTGACATGTTCTGATTGAGTGCCAGGTGAGGGTGTATAGTCCGGAGTGGTATGGGTCACCCATGTGCTTCCTCCAAACCATTCACCGCCCTTGGATTTGGGTATGGCAGTATCCCTTCTGACCACAGTAGCCAATTAGCACCACATTACTGCTGTTGCCCTTGAACTGTCATCTTGCAACAACATTGTTCAGAATTTTCAGTGTTCATTCAGCGTGATTGTTTCAATCCTCCCATCTTTGCAATGCATTTTTCAGCCCTAATGCCACATATGTGACATGTTTCTGTCATATATTACACCCCACAATGGCCAACATTTATTACCTTGTTATGGGAATGATTTGACCATTCAGGCGGATTGAGTAAGTGCCTGCTCACATTAATTTCTGGGGCCTGTTTGAATGTGGAATATGATTGTCGTTTCCTGTCATGTTGAAATGACCAACCATTGATGTATCCATCTGCCTGCCATCACTGTATAATTGTAAACTGGATGTGTTGCAGTGTGTGGCACATGCATATTTTGTCACACTATTTGGAATTTTTCATCTATTCATGTCCATCTCACATGGATGGGTGACAGTACTCATTCACTAAGATATGGCTGTACTTGTCAAATGTACCATGGATATGCTACGTGCCATCTGTGTGCTGGCATGTGTCATGTATGTGGATTGGCCATGCCACTCACAGGCTAATGTGTGATGCCAGTGCTATCCAGCATGCAGCACATGTGTTGCTTTTCAATCTTGGAGTCCTCAGTGTCTGCTTTTTGCCTCCCCTTCCACCTCATTGACAGTGCATGCATGCCAGGGTTATAGTCATGTGGGACATGTGTAATTCATGTACTGGATCTCTGACTTGTCAGGCCTATTTGTGTGTGTGTCAGTCTAGGAAAATAGATACCACACGATTAATGGCAAGGTATCATATTGGCCGAAGACCAACCGTCTCATGTACTGAATGTCAGAAATACAGACTCATAAGTTTGACCAATGTGCAGCCATTTTTGATGTAACTAGAATCGCCATTTTGTTCTCTAACGTTTGCTCATTGATTTTTTTTCAAAACTGCTTAGCCGAAAGCTTATTCTGCTTATTCTGCTTCACTGATTACTTTGTTGTTCAAAGCGAAAGAGCAAGGCCGCGAGGCCAGGAGTTATTCGTTGAAACATAACGTAGGCAGCCCCAGAGAGGAATGCCCAATCCCCTCCCGCATATAGCCTTGGAAGAGCACCACGGCATTTAATCATTTCACTGATGCCAGCTAGTCTTGTTAATATGGTAGAAATGTTAGAAAGAAACAGCTAAAGGCTTGAATTATGATTTTCTTTCTCTATGATTTGCCCCCCTTTCCTAAGCCCAGCAGAGCGTACTGACTCCCAGGACACGAATAGCAAATAGGAGATAGCAAGGCCTGGAATGCGACTCTTCCCCGTAAGCAGCTTGCTCGCAAGAACAGAAGCGCTGTGTTCTGTTCAACAAAGAAATATGTCTCCAGACTCGCAATATTGCATATTGTTGATAAACTAGATGTTCGAAGGTGTCATATTCGTCGAAATTGTCAATCATCAGACCCAGTTCAAAGAAACTGTACAATGGGCGTAATGAACATGTCATGACTGATTGCAGGATGTCCATTTTGTATATATGTAACTGATGTACGTTATTTGCTCTCTTGCGTCCCTCGAGGTCTGGAGACGCACGTCGCGGGGCGTGAGACCGAGTTGGCCAACTGAGACTATTTGCTTTGCAATAAACCCTAGCTTTTGGGAATACAACCTTGTGTCTGGCTTATCAGTTCGTGTGTGGTGATTTGCCTTGTTTCCACTACGCGAGGGTCCCCTAGGGGCCCCTTCATGTGCTATGGTGCTCATGCCTGTTTCCATTTGTTGTCTTTCATGTTTTTGCAGGTGATGACGCACTTGATGCTGTTGAGGTGGAGGAGATGGTGCAGACCCAGGAGGAATCTCAGCCACAACCGGGCACCAGTGGAGGACGTGGGGTGGTGGTGGGTGAAAACCCAATCCTCCTGCAGACCATACTGTCCACAGGTGTCTCTGGGTGCACCTCCCCAGACCTCTATGATTCAGGTGCTGAATCGGAGAGTGAGACATATGTGGCATCGCAGGTGAGTGTTACTGGGAGGGATGCTGTTCTGACCAACCCACCTGCACCAGGGGGAGACCCCTCTATGGGGATGTCAGTGTTGGTAACTCCGCCTTTGGCGGTTACGGATGCAGGGTCACGCTCAACAACATCTGATCCTGTTCCTGGGCCAGCAGATCAGAGGGGGAATGCAGTCCTGCAGCCTCAGGCAGTGCCAGCACAGCAAGGTGCAGATCGCCTTGCCCCAAACAGGTGTGGTGCCCGCCGACGTGGTGGCCTTACGCCACCAGGCAATACTGTATGGGAAAACTCCATGTACAGTATAGCAGCACAACAGGGAGCATCGGTTGAAATGATGGCTCAGGCAATGGAGAGGGTGGCCACTTCCATTCTCCCCCCTGAAAGGCAGATGGAGAAACAACAGCAGGCAACAGACTCCATTTGCCAATCACACAGGGAAGACATGTTGGCGTCCAACAGGGACCGACAGGCGGCACTGGAGACTCTGCGCGAAGCCATATCTGTAGATGCACAGGACCACAGGAAAGCCCTGAGGTTAGAACTCCATTTCCTCAGGGAGAGTCTGGGTGAACTTAAGGTTTCCCAAAATTTTAGGTCACAACAGCAGCTGGAGCAGCTCACACGTTCACTCTCAGCAGAGCTCCAGGCAACACGTGCGGAGATCCGGGCATCACGCGAGGCCATGCGGGTAGAAATGCAGGCTACCCATGAGGTGCTGCATGGGGATCTCCGCACCATCATCCTCCAGAACGAAACCTTCCACGCCCGCATGCTTGCTGCGATGGAGCACCATACCAGGGCTTTACGTGGGCTGCCTCCCAAAGCACAGCCAACTGCTGATGTAGCAGCAGAGGGTGAAGAGAGCGACAGCAGTTCTCCCACAATAGCGTAGCCATGCAGGCCATGAGCCCATGCAGGTATTTTTTTTTCCGCAACAGCCACGCATGTGGGTGTTGGTGTGTACCCTCTCCTCGAACCTCCTGGGTGGCCTCCACCCCTGCCCCCACTGGTCCACACATGGGCATTTATTTTTATTTTTACAGTGTGTTGCCTTGTGTGGCTCCCGTGGGCATCCATTGTGTATTCCAGATGGGCACATGCAGGCTTGTCCTGTCTTTGTGTTAGATGCTTGGGTTCCTGACACACACACCCCTCCTGCTTCCCCTTTCCATGGGCTTGCAAAGGGTGTGACCAAGTGACAGTAACTTACAGAGTGACATTGGGCTCCCATGAGCTGTGTGGGCAGTCTGTAGCCAAAACTGTGTGGACATCCCTAGTGAGGATTGTTGTTGGATTGAACACTGCATGGTGTATTGATATGTGCTTGTGCATCCATGACTTTCTCCTTATTCACATGTACCTTCTTCATGTCTTCACGAGGCCGTCTCTTTTGCAGATGCAGTTCATGTTGTATGCAGTACACTAACACATTTGCCTGTAAGTGACTTCAATTCAACACTACAGCTAAGTCAATGCCTAGTCTGGGATGCTGATGGAAGCCCTTATTGATGTATTTTTATGTCCAGTTCGTTTACTCTGGATGACAACCCTTATATAACACCCCTCTCTTAGAATCCCCCTGATCCACTGAGCCAAGAGGTAGGTTTGTTTTGCAAATTAAAAGGTTTTTTGAAAATTCAACAATAAATATCTATCACACTTTTATAGTAAATTAATATTTGATAGCACATTTGTGAAGATGATAGTGATCAACAATGGATAATGTTACAGTGGTACACTCTTTTTGATGGCTTAGAAGTGATATAGAGAGGATAAAGTAGCTGAGAATGCTTTTATGGCTTCAAAAACAATGCAATGATGAATGAATGCAGTACAGAAAATAAACTTGATATGATTTCAACAAAAGACAATGTAATCACTTTTCTTTGACAATTCACCCCCCCCTCTTTTATGCAAGGTAAAAAGATGGAAGGAAAACACACAGTTCTCAGGAATGCAATCAAATATAATTCAGTTCCCCCCTAGCAAGCTTAGAGGAAAACAGGTAGGAGTTTTAAACACAGGCAAAATCCTTTTAAATGTGGTGGCAATGAAGTGAGAAATGTGCTAAAATTGCTTTTAATTCCCTATGGGAGGTTCAGGGTAGGTGATAGATTCTTTGAATGAGTTCAGGTCCGCCTTATCAATGATTCAGGGATGGGTATTAGGTTGAAAACAGATTTCAGGGATGAAAGCAAAGACAAATATTTTTACCCGTGGCTAAAATGAAGCAAAATGTCAAATCGCGGCAATTTAGTCGCGTGCGTCGAGTGCAATTACGGAGGCACTATAAGGGGTAGCTCGTTGGAAAGTTTAGAATCTCAGCTTCAAAATAAAAGTTAAATCTCGCTTCTATCGCAAACTGTTCCGGAGATGCGGCCGATTTAGTAAAGGTAGTTTTTCAGAAATTAAACCACAGTTTCAGAATGACAGATGACAGTTTTCAGTTTTAAAGATGACAGACTGACACGATTCTAAGAGGCAGTTCTAATAGGCTAAAATAGTTTGGATTAGATTATTTTAAACTAAGAGATTGGTTTTGGCACAGTGCTAGCTGGGTACTCACACTAGATTTTGGACAGGAATGCGACTTTGTCACGGTTCGGGTCAACCGGTTGGACTGGACTCCTGGCGGTTCTCTCTCCACGGACGATCTCTGCCTGGTTCTGCTCTCTGGATAATTCTGCCTTCTGGGTCAGCTCTGCTAGCGGCACTGCACAGCGGTCTGGATCTCTGGTTCTGACAAAAGTTCTTGGCAAAAATTCAAACAGCTCGCCCGGCTGTTGAATAGTTTGCAAATGATTTGGAGGCCTGCTGAAAAAGGATTCAGCTTGTGGATTCAGGCCTCTCTGCTACAAATTCTGGAGTTAATTTCTGGTCTCTGGAGATTGATGGATTGAAGTCTGGATCTCTGGATGTGAAGTCTGAAGTCAAAATGCTCCGCAGAAAATGAAAAAGAAAAGTCCTATCTGGATTCCAGAGGCTCTTTTTATGTGTTTAGAAAGTGGGTGGGTCGGCTAATTGTGCATGCCCAACACTCTCAACTTATCATTGGCCAGTTCCTCCTCTCTTCCTTGATTGGGGGAACTGGGTGGTGGGTCAGAGTGATGAGGTAGGTTTATGGTCAGAGGATCCTCCCCTTGTCAAATTGCACACAAACCTATTTCTGATCCAAATACATATTTATCTATGTACCATTTTTCTAATATTATACGTCCAGTTAACATATTTTCTGTAGCACCAAACCATCCGATCCCTGTCTTTGTAAGATGTTGTGTCCACTTATGACAGAATTCTGCCCTTTTCATCCAGATCACGACCTCTAAACCTTTCCAGATTTTACACAAATGTGCACCAGGGATATGGGTTTCAGATATGGGTTTCAGATGATAAAGTGTCAGATTTTTAACATGCATACATTTGGAGTAACAACCAGATGCAGTGCCCCTCCCACTTCTCCTTCCAAGAGGAAGCCTTTTTACGACCCCCCTAATGTAACATTTGCCAGGGACAGTGCTTTGTTTAGTTTCCTGTAGTCACCAAGTGCCACTACCCTAATTCAATCAGAGAGGTGTCATCTCCTTTTGGCAGAGGCAGCAGGATGCAGCCAGGCTTGGGAACACAGCTGCTGATCAACTTCAACTCCTGTCGGGGGTAGTTGTCAGGCAGAATCCAGTCTCATTAAGCCAGGTTTCAGCTAAATGTCACTTTTGTTCCCAATTTTTCTTCATTCAAATCAAACTTAGAATTTTTACACATGCAGCTAGAATGCTGATTCTAAGTTCAAAACTATGACATTTAACAGTTGCAACCTATGTTACACTCAAAAGTAGGTCACTCATTTATTTTAAACATTTCGATTTTAGTGGCTTGCTGTCCATTTAACTTAAGCTGCTGACATCCACAGCCCAGCCAGTTTTGTTATAAACATTGTTTTGGGCTCTTCATCTTTCCAGATTTTGTATGCACACAAAACTTCATTTTGCCAGATGTCTTCTGGTGTTCAGTAAGATTTTTGAATATCCTGCAATGTTTGAAATAGGCATTTTGAGCTTGCATTCAGGGAAACAAAGGTGATTTTTAAGCACATTTTTTTTAGCCAACCGGCGCTGCTCTTTTTCCTTTGGCACACATTTCACTCATGGCACTCCTGGCCTATCACGTTCGTACTGGTGGGTGGCAGGTCAGGCGACTATTTTGGTGTGCGCACAACTGCACGGTTCTCCTGGATTCTGGTGCGAATGTGGGTGGCGACAGCTCATCCCCACATCTACCCAGTCTATTGATTCAGTTTTGTTCCGGGATAGAATGATGGGCGGCGACAGCTCATCCCCACATCTACCCCGTCTAATAATTCAACATGGGTCAAAACCCTTGACATGCCTGACAGCAACACTCTGCAGTTGGAAGGGGTCGATGTGCTGCCTTAGTCAGGTTGTGAGACTTGCACTACTTTGATTTTGTACTGTCGTATTTTGACACTGTTTCATCCTGTGTTGCTGTTCTGTGTTGCTGGTATTTGTTCATGTGTGCTGTTTCTTATTGATTACTGGGAGCATATTGTCTGTGGCCTGTTTACATTTGGAACAGTGCACTTTGTGACACTGGTGTCATGTGTTGTGCATTCATTTTGTTGCTTTCACATAGCATGACATGCCATGGTGTGTTGGGTAGCTGAGATGGGGAGGGGTTGGGTGACATGTCAATATTTTCATGTAGTATTTTTCAAGGGTGTAGTCATTCATGCAGCATGAATGTGTTTTTTTTTCACACAGCATTGGTTGTCTTTAGGTAGGTAGGGATGCACACAATGTAACACTTCCGGGTGACCAATCTCAGGCTGGTATGGTTGTGACAGATGACTGTCTCTTATGTCATCATCATTGATTGTCAGCTGGTATGTGCCAGGGCTGTGTGCACTCCACAGGGGTAGGATTTTAGGTGAAGTAATTAGCCACCAGCTGGGTACGGGCTGCCTCACCACGTGCCCTTTCACCTCCCATGCACACCGGCCGTGCATGTTGTTGGGGATGTGGGGGCACCACCATGTCCACCGGCAGGCCCCGGCGGGTTGCAACGTTGTGCAGGACACATGCTGCCACTATGATCCTGCACACTACTGGGGGCGCGTATAGCAGCTGCCCACCAGAGCGGTCAAGGGAGCGAAAGCGTGACTTGAGCACTCCGAATGTGCGCTCCACTATGCCCCGAGTTGGAATATGGGCTGTGTTGTATTTTACCTCAGGTGGTGTGGTGGGGTTCCGAATTGGCGTCATCATGTGGGTGCTCAGAGGGTAGGCACTGTCCCCTGGGGAGGTGATGATGGGTATCATTAGTGGGGTTGTGACATTACGCAGTATCTGACATGCATGCATGTGCAGATGCATTTACACTCACCAAACAGCCATGTATCTCCATGCCGCCCAGCTTCTAGGTCCCGGTTTAGGGGTGATATTCTGAAAATGAAACTATCATGGGTGGACCCTGGATAGTTGGCATATACTGAGGTGATGATTCCCTTGGCATCACATACTATCTGCACGTTGATGGAATGCCAGTGCTTGCGGTTTCTATAGATGTGCTCAGTTGCCCTGGGTGGACGTAGAGCCACATGGGTGCAATCAATGGCACCTAGCACTTTGGGGAAGTGTGCCACCCCATAAAAGTCCTGGACGGCAGCCTGCCTTTCTGCAGGTGTTCTGGGCATGTATATGTGCCTGCGGACTGAGGGGCATGCAGTCATGATGGCCAACACCTGGTGTAGGCAGCGTGACTGCGTGGCCTGTGAAACCCCCCCCCCACTATGGCACTTGTCCGCTGAAATGAACCAGTGGCCAAGAAGTGCAGTACATCGAGCACCTTTCGAAGGGGCTCAGTGCTTGGGAGCACAGGGTGGGAGCACCAGGTCGAGTATTATGTGTGGTGGAAACCTGTACCTCCCATACACCTGGTCATCAGGCATCCCAAAAAGGCTGGTCCTGGGTGTAAAATTTCTGGGCCTGGCTATCCTCCTCCTCCTGCGGTGTCCCACGACCACTGCTGCGAGGAACGGTATATTCATCGTAGCGTCTGAGCTTATTTGTTGTTTGCGCGCACTTTTATGCTGCGCTGGGCCACGTACGCCTGCTTCCTGCTGGCGTACGTGTTTCTGGATTAGCGTGTCTTTTTTTGCGCACTTGTTTCCCCTGTTCGATTCCAGGAATACATGTTGTAGGCACGCGTGTGGGCATTCCGCGCATTTACCTCCTGTACTTCCCCCGTAACGCCCACATTTTCACACATTGTTCCCCATTCCGCGTGTTACGCCCCGCGTTCCGCCCACCAAGTGGGTTGCAGCAGCAGGTGTCATATGTCCATGTGAAATCCATGATCCAAAAAGCTGTGGCTTATGTTAGGTTATGTTGATTTATACAGCGCGCCGCTCCCACCCAGGGGCAGGCTCCAGGCACTCTACGACTTGCTGACAATTGTGATGTAACATGTTGTGATGTGATCAGTGTTCCCTCCACATTGATTATCAATAGACTACAAAAGACAATGATAGAGGGAAAGGAGGATCTCCCCTCCAACAATGCTGTTCTTAGGTACAATCAGAGGCGTTGCTAGGGGGGGTTAAAGGGGCTATAGCCCCTGGTCTTTTGGTTGTAGCCCTGGATAGAATCTCAGGAGCTACAACCAAAAGGCTGTAGCTAGCCCCGAATCCCGACATTCCCAACATTAGCTTAGCCCCTGATCTTTTCCAGACCTAGCAACACCCCATGGGTACAATTAAAAGACACTACGATAATATGGCTCTTTGTTTGGATCTCAGATCCCAGAGCACAGACAACCTCCTCCTGACCTTGTGAGGTCAGGTCGAACGGCAGGTAGAGAGCTCCCCGCTGCTAGATTAATTGCAACTCTGATCTCTTCCGACTTCATTTAGCCAATTTACCAGCGGGAGAAGTCACCAATATGAAACATGCGGCTTGTTGTCTGAAAGAGCCGAGCGCAGGGCCCGTGTCAGCGGCACGGCAAGCCCAAGGAACAAAGAGAAATAGATGTGTACATCCAGCCCCTGTCTAGAAGTGTCGTTTCCAAGGAGACTCTCCTATGGCTCCGAATCCCGGCAAATACACACAATGAGCGGCTTAAGCCCCCCGAGGTACCATTGTGCGATTTCGTACCGCAAACGTCCATAAAAAGCATTAACGGAAACGGTATCCATGGAAACAGGAGTTTTCATGAAAGCGAAAGTTTAGCAAAGCACTTATGCGGGCACAGCGCTCTTCCAATAAATGATGATAATAATGTGCTGTTGTTGAAACCTCACTCACAACTGTGGTTATAAAAGGGGTAGGAATAAAGCCCACACACCAAGCCAGCAATCTCATAGAGCGCTGCAGGATAATAGCACGCTAGTGTTTGCATTTGCCCTAGTGGGTAATTTGCTCATCGGTTCTGCCTTCGAATTATGTAAGCCCTCAGTAGGTTGCTCACACTTCAGGGACGCACTGGGTCCCATTATTAATAAACACACACATTTTATATTTTTACAGTAAATAAAGACTAAGTCATGAAATGCATGTTGTCTTACAATGTGAAGGCAGCCAGGGAAGGAATTAACTGTGAATTAGAATAAACGGTGTGTTTGGGGGTGGGGGGACTGGATGTGTGTGTGTGTGTGTGTGCACCCGTGGGTGTGTCTGTCAAGTTGCAAAGCTCAGTCAAGTGAAGATCAGCACTTCCTCTTGCTTCCTGTTCAGCAAAGGTTCTCCTCTTTCTTTCCAGGGGCCAATAGGACATCCTGACCCTCATGCATTGATCTGCATATTAACCTTTCCGGATCATCTCCCTTTACTTTGTATTATTATGTAAGGCTTACATAAGAAGCTATTAACGCCTAACATCATGATTAACTACCAACTCCTCCCACTATTACCATCACAGCAGGGGAATATGGAAATCATATTCCACCATGACGTCAGAGATGGCAATCTTCCTCCTCAGGCCTCCTTAGACTCCAGAGAAGCGGTGCTCTGCCTTCAATGGTGGGCTATGGCTCCCTGATAGTGTGCGAGTTGTGAGCCTGTCAATGGTTCATCTCCATACAGGGTGACTGAGACGGAAAAACTGCCCCCCTGGTTGGAAAGGCAGCCACGAGTGACTTCCACTTGTACACCAGTGGTGATACTAGTTACCAGTTCCCCAGTCGGATAACTGAGGAAAGGTAAATAGCTAAATTCATCGCTCTCATAAGCCTCTCTGTTGAACAGAAGAGATACCTCTCCCCTTGTCAGACGGTTGTTAAAACCAATGCAATGCAATGTTGTTCTTGAGAATTGAAAAAAAGGGTATTATTTTCACAGCTTCTGTAAATCCTTCAAAACACGTCACTCTTTATTTAGTTTGTATCTTTCTCATTAATTGTTTGAATTTCTCTCTGAACCAATATGGAGCATGTCTGCGAGTGGAAACAAAACCTTAACCTCTCTCTAAAACTTTGTGCACTTACGCAAGGGGGTATACCAAGAAAGGTTAACTACCAACGATGCCCACTCCTGGTTGCTCTGGAATTAATCTCCTGTTTTGGTCTAAACAATTCCCTGCCCCTGTTATACTGCTTCCTCTGCTTTTATTACCTATTTGTCCTTTTTGATTGTAATGAATAATGGGAATAGTTGATAGGTCTGGAGCTGGGTCAGTGCCTTCACTTGTGGGTCTGCGATCTGTGCTATATGATGTCATTTTGGAAGCATTGGGGGTCTGTTTTATGTTATTTTTAAGGGTATTGGAGGTTTTACATTCTTGTATCGCTTTTCACATTTCTTCTAGACATTTGGAAAAATGTTCAAGTGGTAGTAAGTTTTCAGTATCTGCCTCACACTCTTTTCATGTGTCAAGATTGTGCTTTGTTACTTCTGTGGTTGAGTGGATTATCAAAATGGGCCAATCTCAGCCACATGTGTGTGCTACCTGGCTCCATTTCACCCTGAAACTGATGTGGTTTTAACATAATTGTGGTTCATTTGTGACAATAAGCCACCAGGGGACCACTCTGGTGGTGATAGTTGTTAGGAAAGATTTCTTAATTGTGGGTAATTTTCCTTCCATGTGGCAACCCCTAAACTTTTTGCTGTTGTTTTCACCAGGATCTAGACTTTGCCAGAGAAGTGCAGCCTTCTGCCGCACTCCTCTGGGCTTTCGCTCCATTCTTACGGGGAAACTGACATGCCCTTAAGACAGTCAGTACCGGGAAATGTTGTTTTCCGTAGTTTTTTTTATCATGTTGCAGCTTTCGCGCAACATGACACAAGAAGGCACTGTAAGCTAAGTTACTGCTCTCTTGGGTCTCTACTCTTCTACAG
The DNA here is from genome assembly GCF_040938575.1 of Ambystoma mexicanum. Taxonomy (NCBI): domain Eukaryota; kingdom Metazoa; phylum Chordata; class Amphibia; order Caudata; family Ambystomatidae; genus Ambystoma; species Ambystoma mexicanum. The sequence goes on from NC_090941.1 coordinate 892,221,474, forward strand.
GCCCTAGATACTCTCTTTGGATTGATAATGAACGGTGCAAGTGAATCACGGACAGGACTGGTGGCAGCAATCGTTTCTTGTCTTTTTGAGCTCCTTTTGGCGTTTAAGCACGTTTCTCGCGCTTAGCCCAAAATGGTGGCCTGGCTCCCAAAATGGCCAGACCACGAGGCTCTTTGTCCTGTCCGCTGACCGTCTTGCTCCCTTCACCTTCCCCCAGGTCGAGCCGACCCGGGGCCTTCCTTATTTGGGCATGTACTTTCCCGCGAAACACAGATGCTTTTGCGGGCTTCTACAGGCCTTGTGTGTGCCTCCAGAGAGTCTAGGGTGGTGTGGTGCCTGGGATCTCCGTGGTCTGTGATAGGTCCACGTATGGTGTGAGTGTTTTGTGAGCAGATCTCCCATTGGGTCCCCTCCGTGTTGGCGCGAAGGGAACCGTGGATAAGAGGGGGCTGGAAACACCACTACCATGTCGATCTCCTGAGTTCTCACGAACAAAGGAATACAGGAGCCAAGTATCCTGCAACCATGATGCTGAACCAAGGAATCGCTGGTGACCCGCTGAAGGACTGCTCCTCTGCACTGCTGTCGCTTTGTGAAACCCTTTCTACCTCTGATCGAACGAGAAGGCCTGTACTGGTATTTCGACCCCTTGGAATAGTGGGAACAACTATTCTCGGCATCTTCACCATCTCCTGCACGTAAGCCTTCGGAAGTGTCTCTGGGCCATCCAGCAGACTGACCAGCCTACCCAGGAGTCTTGCTCTGTAACTTCTGCTGCTGCGCAATCTACACAACGCCGAGACGTCCCCTGCTCGTATCTGAACCTGCCAGCACTGAAACTGAGGCGGAGAAGCCTGGGTCTGCTTGCATCGGGGACCGGTGAGTAGCATCGCTAGGAACTGGTTGCCCTCCTGCAGGAGCCCATAGCTTTTCCTCGCTGTGTCTAACAGCACGCCTTTCCGTACTCCGCTCTGATTCTGCCCACAGTGGAGGCGGCGTTTGAGTCGCGGAGCTCTGTTCATCTTCATTTGTTCACCAAACTAAACTGCCTGATTCCCTCGAAGAGACTCCCCTTTTTGCCCGTTGGCACCAGCGTGTGCAGGTACATTTGAGCACAAGGCTCCACTCTTCGTAGGGCTTGGACTTCCTTTAAGTTAGGTGCCTCTGAAGGTGGACTGGGTCTAATTATTATTCGCACTGCCTGTTTTCCTCCCCATCTAGGTGGTCTACACATTTCGTGCGTCTAACTCGTTAGACTCGTTTGTATTTGTATATATATTGTATTGGTTTGGTATGTGTTGGTTTACTGGAGTTTTATTGTGATTTCTCGGTACGGTCAATGTTACAAAGGCCTTGTAATAAATGTGTATATATTTTTAATATAACACCTGCTTGGAGTAATTTGTAAGTGTCCTTGCTTTGTGTGCTCATTGCGGGCTTTCAGTCACCCTCACCCCTCTTCAGACCTAGTCTTGACCGCCGCGATCGCTACCCTGATTGGTCTGGCTTGTCCAGAGGTTACCCTGTTCTAAGAAACTAGGCTGGCCTTCTGAACCTCTGCCCCTCCAGGACAGAGTTCAGAAATCCGTCTTAACAAATTGGTGTACAGTGGTGGGATACGACTGAAGGTATCCAGTGTTGCGCACGAGCCAAGGCATTTCAAGTTATTCCTACCAGGACACGTAGTGAATTGCCGTAGTATAACTTTTAAAAGGCCATAGTCCTATCTAACAGTATGGAAACAAATACCTTGTTAACTTTAAATGCTTCTAAATCCGAAACATTGAAAAAGATGTGTGGGGAGAGAGGTGTCTCCTCTCAAGGCACCAAAATGGATACGATCCAAAGAATCGTGGCGTGGCAAGAAGCGCAGCTTGATGCTATAACTTCTGAGGACAGTGCGGAAGGAGGTGGGGCTGCTCTCACTGGTAGAACCGACGGTTCTGCCGCTGCACTGGTCCACCGGGACCACGAGGACAGGGAGGATGAGATGTCTAATGTTTCCTCTGCCAGTGTCGATGGGGAGGCCATGCTTTAATTCAAGAAGCAAGAGCTGCTGTTTAGGCAGAAGGAGCTTGAGTTCAATATGGCCAAACTACAGGAAGAGCTTGAGTTTGTTAGGCGGAAACCTGTGCAGTTCCCTCTGGGACCACTGCAAAAGATTTAGGACTACAGGTGTTTGGCAGTAAATCCACTTGGTAGCAGTCTGTACCACACAGATTCACTTGGTAGCTGTGGCTGAGCAGTCAGACTTCCCTCAAGAAGAGTTAGGCAGTATGCATAGTATACAAAATAGGGCAATTCACACAGTAGAACAAGCAAACATGGGACAAGGCTTCGGTGTAAAGATATATAGTTATTTATTTATAAAAACACATCTATGAAAACACACTGGCACTAATACGGTAAACACTTCAAGCACAATTACTATAAGAAAAATCAATCCCCCTAACAATAGTTTGACAAGTCTAGGTTCAACGGCACCACTTATTTGCAGACAGAGGTGAATGCTTTAACCTAGATGGCACTCTAGTATTCGTTGGGATGGGAGAGAAAAGGCAGGGTATGAAATCAACTCGGTACCAACACTTTTACGAACAAATGGAAGGCAAGTAAGGCAGGGTGTACTGTAGATCGCAAAGTTCAGAGGCCAGGCCCACTCGGAGAGAGGCAAGGCGATGTGTCCCAAAAAAAAAGTATCACAGTGGAAATGCACTTCGAGTCTTAATCCCAAATTGTTATTGAAAGATTGGACCAGTTCAGAACAGAAAGATGAGAAAGCTTGGAGGCGACCCAATGGAGAGGCGAGGATTCAGACACCTCAGACTAACCGACACAAGGGAAGCCAGGCGGACACGGTACCTTGTTTGTGGAGAGACAGCTCCGGCGGGGGCTGTTGTTCCGGGTGGTAGATGCCAAGTGAAGAGATGATCTCGTCGTCGAAGGAAAGGGGAAGATCGCTGCACCACCAGGGAAGAGACCAGCCGCGGAGTGCTCCGTCACAAGGCACCACCTTTTGGTCGTGGTACAGGGGTAGTGGCTATCCGGTTGCTGGGGTGCTCTGCACGGGCAATTTGACCACTACGTCCTGGAACGAAGAAAAAGCAAAGGGGACTGGTTGTTCCCACCAGTCAGGGGAAGAGACTCTCCGGCGGGGAGATCTCCTCTGTCGTCGGGCGGTGGTGAGTCGATTCAGCACAGGGTTCCACCAGAGGTGTCGTCGCTGAAGGTCGGCTCAACTTTACCCTCGTCGGATTCTTAGGTCCTGTGGCGACTTCTGAAGATCCAGTCCCAAAAGCCCTGCTTTTATACAGAAAACCCCCATTCATTCAGCCTAGCTGTCACTCAAAACACGCTAAGTGGTGAGCGGGGTGGCTCACCACTTTGGGCCAATCACACCAGAGTGCGACTTGAGTTGGCAAGGCAACTCAGTCCAGGGTGCCTAAACCCCCTCCCACAGCCCCTGTGGTACCCAGACAGAATGGTACCACTTTGGAGGGCCTCCGTGTAGAGGCCCGCCAAAAGTGGAACAAAGGGCTCAACCTTTGGTTTAGGAGTCACAGAGACAAACACAGACGCCATTTTAAAAACCGAGTTCTGGCAGAAAATACCAACCGATAGATTTATTTAAGATAAATAAACCGGTGGTATGTTAGAGATTAACGAGGAAAAGTATTAACCTCCAACAATGGGAAGAATCCCATAGAGTTATATTCGGGGTCGAATGTAACCAGTAGTTTCCACTGCCACCAGCCAAAACTCAACGAGGGGGGACGGGACAGTGCCCCCTCGAATAACAGACCTAGGAGTAATTGAATTACCCCTACTAGTACGTCCACAATAGGATGGTGTGTACTAGTTCTGTTAGTAAATTTAGTCTAGTAAAGCCAATGGTGACTTTACATGCCCGGTGTTAGGCGGAAACCTGTGCAGTTTCCTCTGGGACCACTGCAAAAGATTTAGGACTACAGGTGTTTGGCAGTAAACCCACTTGGTAGCAGTCTGTACCACACAGATTCACTTGGTAGCTGTGGCTGAGCAGTCAGACTTCTCTCAAGAAGAGTTAAGCAGTATGTGGAGTATACAATATAGGACAATTCTTCACAGTAAGACAAGCAAACACGCAACAAGGCTTCAGTGTAAAGATATAAAGGTATTTATTTATAACTGAACATCTATGGAAAACACTATGGCACTATCACGGCAAACAATTCAATTACAATTACTCTACGAAGAAGAATCAATCAAACCCCCTAACAATATTTCGACAAGTCTAGGTTCTACCGGCATCACTTATTTGCAGACAGAGGTGTATGCCTCAACCTAGATGGCACTCTAATATTAGTTAGGATGGGAGAGAAAAATAGTAGGTTACGAACTCAACACAGTTCAATACTTTACGGGAGTAATGCAAGGCAAGAAGACAAGAACCACAATAGATCATAAAGTTCAGAGGCCAGGCCCACTCGGAGAGAGGCAAGGCGATTTGTCCGAAAAAGTCTCTTGGTGGAAATGCGTTCGAGCCTGTGTAGCAAATTGTTATTAGAAGATTGAACCAGTTCAGAACAATGCGTGAGAAAAAGCTTGGAGGCGACCCAAGGGAAAGGAGAGGATTAAGACACCTCCCTCTATCCGATCAACAGGGAAGCCAAGAGGACACGGTACCTTGTTTGTGGAGGGCAGCTCCGGCGGGGGCAGTTGTTCCTGGTGGTGGATGCACGTCGGGTCTTTGCCAAGGGTAGAGATGATCTCGTCGTCGAAGAAAAGTGAAGTCCGGTGCACCACCATGGAAGAGACCAGCCGCGGAGTGCTCCGTCACAAGGCACCACCTTTTGGTCGCGGTACAGGGGTAGTGGCTATCCGGTTGCCGAGGTGCTCTGCACGGGCAATTCGACCACTGCGTCCTGAGGCGAAGAAAAAGCAAAGGGGACTGGTTGTTCCCACCAGTCAGGGGAAGAGACTCTCCGGCAGGGAGATCTCCTTTGTCGTCGGGAAGTGGTGAGTCGGTTCCGCAGGGCTCCACCGGAGGTGTCGTCCTGCAGGTCAGCTCAGCGTTACCCTCGTCGGATTCTTAGGTCCTGTGGCGACTTCTGAAGATCCAGTCCCAAAAGCCCTGCTTTTATGCAGAAAACCCCCATTCATTCAGCCTACCTGTCAATCAACACACGCTAAGTGGTGAGCGGGGTGGTTCACCACTTGGGCCAATCACACCAGAGTGCGACCGGAGTTGGCAAGGCAACTCGGTCCAAGGTGCCTAAACCCCCTCCCACAACCCTGTGGTAACCCAGACAGAATGGCACCACTTTGGAGGGTCTCTGTACAGAGGCCCGCCAAAAGTGGAACAAAGGGCTCGACCTTTGGTTTAGGAGTCACAGAGACGAACACAGACGCCATTTTACAAACCGAGTTCTGGCAGAAAATACCATCCGATAGACTTATTTAAGATAAGTAGACCGGTGGTACGTTAGAGATTAACGAGAAAAAGTATCAATCTCTAACAATGGGAAGAATCCCGTCGGGTTATATTCGGGGTCGAACATAACAAGTAGTTTCCACTGCCACCAGCCAAAACTCGACGAGGGGGGATGGGACAGTGCCCCCTCGAATAACAGATCCAAGGAGTAATCGAATTACCCCTACTAGTACGTCCACAATAAGATGGTTTGTACTAGTTCTGTTAGTAAATTTAGGTCTAGTAAAGCCAATGGTGACTTTACATGCCCGGGGAGACAGTAGTCAGTCCCCGGGTATGGAGTCTATGAGGGAGGTCCGCTAGGACGCCCCAGTGTTACGGCACGGAGGGTGCGGTGTAACACACATAGCAAAACGTATGAGACTCTATGGAGTAAAAGACCCCATAGCCCATAGAACACATTGACATTCAAAAGGAATTATACACACTCAAGTCCAAGAGTGGGAGAAAAAGAGTCTCACTCTTGGCAGGATGGAAAAAAACAAACTCCAGAAATCCAGCAAGGCTGCTGGGGGACTCACTAGGTTAGGAAATTCAATCTAAACAGAGAATTCTCCCTAACACTCGCCCCCCCCAGACTAAGGGACAGGAGGATTTAATCCACTCCTGGATGAATCTCATACCTCTAGTCGATGACATACATCCGAGAGAGACCATCAGCATTTTGGTGGTGACACCCTGACCTGTGCTCAATGGTGAAATCAAACCCTTGCAGGCAGATCGACCATCTCAATAGTTTTGGGTTTTCCCCCTTCATTTGCATTAACCATCTCAAGGGTTGGTGGTCAGTCTGAATGACGAAAGTAGAACCATACAAGTACGGCCTAAACTTCTTCAGAGCCCACACGATAGCAAAGCACTCTCTTTCGATTGTTGCCCACCTTGTTTCAGGATCCTTCAGCTTGCGGCTGATGAAGCAAACGGGGTGCTCCCTACCTTTCCCATCCAGTTGACTGAGTACGGCACCTATTTCTACATTTGAAGCATCTGTCTGCACAATGAAGTGTTGGCGGTAATCAGGAGCTCTGAGTACTGGGGCTTGGCAAAGAGCCTTTTTCAGGTTTTCAAAAGCCTGATTGCACTCCTCGTTCCATCTAACCTTTTTAGGAAATTTGGGCAAGGAGATGACATTCAGTGGAGAAGCTATCGTCCCATAGTTCTCTATGAAATTCCTGTAGTACCCAGTGATGCCTAGGAAGGCTCTCACTTGGGTTTGAGTAGTAGGTGTTGTCCAATTTTGCACAGCTTCAATCTTACTGAGCAAAGGCCTTATTTCTCCACCTCCTACCTCATGTCCAAGGTAGACTACCTTACTCTGTCCAATTTGGCATTTACTCGCCTTTATGGTCAGATTGGCTCGTCCAAGAGCCTGCAAAACATCTCTCAGGTGGTTTACATGTTCTTCCCAGGAATTGCTGAACACTGCAATGTCATCCAAGTATGCCATGCAGAAGTCCTCCATCCCATTCAGAACCTGGTTTACGATCCGTTGAAACGTAGCAGGTGCATTCTTCAGTCCGAAAGGCATTACCTTAAACTGGTATAAGCCAACGGGGGTAGAAAATGCAGTTTTCTCCTTGGCATGGTCTGTCAGGGCTATTTGCCAATAGCCTGACGTCAAGTCAAATGTGCTGAGGAACTTGGCGGCGCCGAGTTTATCCACCAACTCATCTGTTCTTGGCAAAGGGTGGGCATCAGTCTTGGTGACTGCATTTAGAGCTCTATAATCCACGCAGAATCTAAGCTCGTTAGATCCGGCCTTTGGTACTAATACAACTGGGCTAGACCATGGACTAGTAGAGGACTCTACTACCCCGAGATCAAGCATCTTGCTGACCTCACCTTTGATGTGGGTTCGTACGTTTTCTGACATTCGGTATCCTCTGCTTTTGACTGGCAGACAGTCACCAGTGAGTATGTCATGCTGGCCCCAAGGGGTCAAGCCTGGTGAAAGCGAGAACAGAGAGGCAAACTGATTCAACATAGATTTGCACTCTTCTTGTTGCTCGGGTGTCAGATTGGAGGAGAGATTTACTCCTTCAATTTTTTCGTCCAAAGGTAAGCCTTGGAGGAGATCCGGAAGAGCTTCACTCTCTTCTTCTTCCTCGGATGATGCTAGAAGCAACGCTCCTACATCGGGTCTTGAGACATATGCTTTGAGTCGGTTGGTGTGAAAGACTGTCTGAGCCTCCTTGGGATTGCCCAAGTCCACCAGATAGTTGACCTCTCCGAGTTTACCCACAACTCTGAAGGGTCCCATCCATCTGTCTTGCAAGGCCCTCTGCCTTGTTGGGATCATAACGAGAACGAGCTGGTCTTGAGCAAACTCAACCATGTTAGCCTTTTGATCGTGCCAGTGCTTGACCAATGCTTGTCCAGCTTTCAAGTTATCGCTTGCTTCTGTCATCATGTGCAACATTCTCCTTCGGAGACCTATCACGTAGTCAGTCACTCTGACTGGCTTGGGGGAAGGAGCACTCTCCAACCCCTCCTTAATCAGGGCCAAGGGACCTCTGACGGGATGACCATAGAGAAGCTTGAAGGGAGAGTAACCTACTCCCTCCTGAGGGACTTCTCTATAAGCAAAGAGAAGGCATGGCAGTAGAAGGTCCCACTTACGCTTAAGGGGTTCTTCTAAAGCACCTATCATGCTCTTCATGGTTCGGTTGAACCGTTCTACTAATCCATTGGTTTGTGGGTGGTAAGCTGTTGAGAACTTGTAAGTAACTCCGCAGGTTTTCCACATGGCCTTCATGTAGTGGGACTTAAAGTTTGACCCCCTTGCAGAGATTACTTCCTTAGGAAACCCAACCCTAGTAAAAATACCAAGGAGGGCCTTAGCCACAGCCGGAGCTGTAACAGTCCTCATAGGAATTGCCTCAGGATACCTAGTAACATGGTCTACTACAACAAGTATAAACCTGTTGCCTGAGGAGGTTGGAGGATCAAGAGGACCAACAATGTCAATCCCTACTCTCTCAAATGGGACTCCCACAACTTGGAGAGGCACTAAAGGTGCCACATTCTTGGAGCCAACCTTACCAGAGGTCTGGCAGGTGTGGCAGCTCCTGCAGTGTTTTTCCACTTCGGCCCCCATCTTTGGCCAATAGAAGTAGAGAGAGAGCCTTTCCTTAGTCTTCTTGAAACGGAAGTGACCAGCCAAAGGAATCTCGTGGGCTAACTGCAAGAACTGTGGTCTGTTTTCTTGGGGTACAAGTCGTTTGTAGTCTCCAGGTGCAGACTCGGTCGGTTCACTGTAGAAGAGGCCATCTTCACAGTGCAACCTGTATTTCCCAGGCTCTTGCCCTTCAGCCTGAGCTTCTGCCTGGTGGCGAAGACCTTCCAGAGTTGGACATTCTCTCTGTCCTGGCCTGCTGGGTCCACCTTCTTCCACTAAAGACTGCAGCTCAGGATGGTCAACAGGATCCAGATCTCCAATGAGTTCCTGGCCTTCCATTAACTCTTCCTCAGAGTCTAATTCTACCACACAGGGTTGTACCTCCCTCTCAGCCTGAGCTGGAGGTGGAGTTACGGGTGTAACTTTGGACAACCGCGGGGAAGTCCGTGTTGGCTGTACTGTAATGCCGGCTGCTGGTTTCGGAGCAGAGGTCTTAGGTTTCCCTTTCGCTTCTGGTTTCTTCGAGACAGCGGCTGACAATTCTAGTGGAGCAGGAGTGATTTCCTTCTTCATCATCTCCTTGAGAGTACCGCGCATGGTCCTCTCTCTTGCAGGTCTGGTTAGCGCCTGTAACCATTTACTAGGAGGTCTGGGAGTATGCGATACAACTCTGAGAGTTTTCAAATCGTTACCCAACAGTACGCGTCTTAGTACCTCACTCTGTATGCTGACAGGTATTTTCACAGTCATGTCGTTGCACTGGATGAGAACTGGTAATTGGGGAAGCATCTGCACAGACCCTCCAGCTAACTTGGTGAGGCGTTTGGGTGTCTTAGCAACATCCTCAGCCTGAAAAAAACGATGTATCCACCACAGTTATGCTGGCCCCAGTGTCCCTAATGGCAGGAGTCTCCTGACCATTCACCTGGACAATGTCCTTATAATACTCTTTAGTATTATCGGGGATAGAATTATAGACATCTAAATTCTGCTGTTCCCACAACCCCAGAGATACTAAAGAAACGCTGGCTGAGACTCCAATGGGTTCGTCAGCTAGCAGTACAAAGTTTCCACTTGCCATTTGGACTTCCTCCTCTGGAGCAAAGGCTAAGGAGGCAAGCTGGACCCCTGAAGGTTTACCCTTACATCTGGGATCTCCTTTCACGTGGTCAGTCAAACCACAAACAAAGCATTTACCGAATGCTTTCTGGAATGGTGGCTTGTTCTGGCCTCCTTCCGGTTTGGCACCAGAAGACACACTATTCTGCTGTGGTTTTCCCGGTGGCTTACCCTTATGGTTTTGTTTGGGGTCCTCTTTGGAATTTGAGTTATTCGAATTTCATTTTTGAGTCTTTTTTAGGCTGTTTTCCCTCATCCTTTTTCTGAGTTGCCCCAGAATCCTTATGAGTAGCCCTGTTGGCAACCCACAAGTCAGCAGCCTTAGCTAGCTTCTGGGAATCCAATTCCTTTGAATCAGCCAAGTGCTGTCTGAGCTCAGGAGAACAGGCATCATAAATAGGCTCCAACATAAAAAGATTCCTCATACCCTCGTAAGTGTTCACTTTGTAACCCTTAATCCATCCCTCTAAGTTTTTCAACCCTTCACTCACCCAGGTAGCCCAAGGGGTACCATCATGCTTTTTGAGGGTTCTAAACCCCTTAAGATACTGGGAAGGGGTCATCCCGAATCTAGCTATCAAAGCTAGTTTCACACTTTCGTAATCCGTCTTATCCGCCTCCCCCAATTCCATTACCACATCAGTCGCAACAGGAGGGAGCCTAGAGAACAACCAGGGAAGTAAATCATTCCCGGTGATGTCCTGGAGCCCATGATTGTACCCAAACAGTTTTAACCAATCCAACATATCCAATCTCGGTTCATACATACCCACTAATTCCTTCGGCATCCGGGGTCTTTTGGGACTGGAGCTCCTAGAGGAACCAGAGGAGAGAGAAGCATTTTCTATAGACAACGTTTTCATCTCAAACTCATGATTAAGTTCTATTTCCCTGGTTCTTAACTCAGCTTGCTTCTGCTCAGCCTGGGCATTCATCCCTCTGAACTCGAGCTCTTGGTTTTGTTCAGATTGAGCCAAGAACCATTTGTATTCTAATTCGAGCTTCATTTTTTCAAGTTCAAAATAAGCAGGGTTACTTGTGGGACCTGGTATGGGCCCCGTAGGCACAGCTAGTAAGGCAGGTAGAGGAGCAGGGGAGACAGTTTCGTTAGCCTCTCCGTCCTCATCAGCCTCTTCATCGCTATCATCAGAATTACGATTCAGATCAACACCATCACTGTTATCTACAGTTGCTGGAGAAATTGGTTCCTCTGAACCAGTACCCAGACTTTGGTTCGCCAGCAATCTCTCTATTAATTCTAACTTCTTGCCTCTTACAGGAAGATTCTCTTGCCTACAGAGAGCTCGCAAACTCTCAGTATTTTCACCCGACAAGGATTCTTGACTGTAAGTTTCCATCGGAGACATGTTTTTGAAAGTTGCTTTTTAGTGCTAAGCTTTGTGGTTAGTTATCCTAAAGTGTTGAAAAGCACTCTAAACAGTATACTCGATACAAATCCCACCACTGTACACCAGTGTTAGGCGGAAACCTGTGCAGTTCCCTCTGGGACCACTGCAAAAGATTTAGGACTACAGGTGTTTGGCAGTAAACCTACTTGGTAGCAGTCTGTACCACACAGATTCACTTGGTAGCTGTGGCTGAGCAGTCAGACTTCTCTCAAGAAGAGTTAAGCAGTATGTGGAGTATACAATATAGGACAATTCTTCACAGTAAGACAAGCAAACACGCAACAAGGCTTCAGTGTAAAGATATAAAGGTATTTATTTATAACGGAACATCTATGGAAAACACTATGGCACTATCACGGCAAACAATTCAATTACAATTACTCTACGAAGAAGAATCAATCAAACCCCCTAACAATATTTCGACAAGTCTAGGTTCTACCGGCATCACTTATTTGCAGACAAAGGGGTATGCCTCAACCTAGATGGCACTCTAATATTAGTTAGGATGGGAGAGAAAAATAGTAGGTTACGAAATCCACACAGTTCAATACTTTACGGGAAAAATGCAAGGCAAGAAGACAAGAACCACAATAGATCATAAAGTTCAGAGGCCAGGCCCACTCGGAGAGAGGCAAGGCGATTTGTCCCAAAAAGTCTCTTGGTGGAAATGCGTTCGAGCCTGTGTAGCAAATTGTTATTGGAAGATTGAACCAGTTCAGAACAATGCGTGAGAAAAAGCTTGGAGGCGACCCAACGGAAAGGAGAGGATTAAGACACCTCCCTCTACCGATCAACAGGGAAGCCAGGCGGACACGGTACCTTGTTTGTGGAGGGCAGCTCCGGCAGGGGCAGTTGTTCCTGGTGGTGGATGCACGTCGGGTCTTTGCCAAGAGTAGAGATGATCTCATCGTCGAAGAAAAGTGAAGTCCGGTGCACCACCAGGCACAAGGCACCACCTTCTGGTCGCGGTACAGGGGTAGTGGCTATCCGGTTGCCGAGGTGCTCTGCACGGGCAATTCGACCACTGCGTCCTGAGGCGAAGAAAAAGCAAAGGGGACTGGTTGTTCCCACCAGTCAGGGGAAGAGACTCTCCGGCAGGGAGATCTCCTCTGTCGTCGGGAAGTGGTGAGTCGGTTCCGCAGGGCTCCACCGGAGATGTCGTCATGCAGGTCGGCTCAGCTTTACCCTCGTCGGATTCTTAGGTCCTGTGGCGACTTCTGAAGATCCAGTCCCAAAAGCCCTGCTTTTATGCAGAAAACCCCCATTCATTCAGCCTAGCTGTCAATCAACACATGCTAAGTGGTGAGCGGGGAGGCTCACCACTTCGGCCAATCACACCAGAGTGCGACCGGAGTTGGCAAGGCAACTCGGTCCAGGGTGCCTAACCCCCGCCCACACCCCTGTGGTTCCCAGACAGAATGGCACCACTTTGGAGGGTCTCTGTACAGAGGGCCGCCAAAAGTGGAACAAAGGGCTCGACCTTTGGTTTAGGAGTCACAGAGACGAACACAGACGCCATTTTACAAACCGAGTTCTGGCAGAAAATACCATCCGATAGACTTATTTAAGATAAGTAGACCGGTGGTACGTTAGAGATTAACGAGAAAAAGTATCAATCTCTAACAATGGGAAGAATCCCATAGGGTTATATTCGGGGTCGAACATAACAAGTAGTTTCCACTGCCACCAGCCAAAACTCGACGAGGGGGGACGGGACAGTGCCCCCTCGAATAACAGATCCAGGAGTAATCAAATTACCCCAACTAGTACGTCCACAATAAGATGGTTTGTACTAGTTCTGTTAGTAAATGTAGGTCTAGTAAAGCCAATGGTGACTTTACATGCCCGGGGAGACAGTAGTCAGTCCCCGGGTATGGAGTGTATGAGGGAGGTCCGCTAGGATGCCCCAGTGCTACGGCACGGAGGGTGCGGTGTAACACACATAGAAAAACATATGAGACCCTATGGGGTAAAAGACCCCATAGCCCATAGAACACATTGACATTCACAGGAATTACACACATTCATGTCCAAGAGTGGGAGAAAAAGAGTCTCACTCTTGGCATGATGGAAAAAAACAAACTCCAGAAATCCAGCAAAGCTGCTGGGGGACTCACTAGGTTAGGAAATTCAGCCTAAACAGAGAATTCTCCCTAACAGAGTTCAATAGGGTCAAGCTAAAAATGGAACAGGCAGAAAAACAGAAAGACAGGGATCACCAGTTGGAACTGGCCAAGCTTCAGGTTGCAAATGGATCCAAGGGTCGTGGACATGGGTCTGGGGCCTCCTCTCATCCACAGTTTCCAAAAGATCTGCTCAGTGTGTATGAGGAAAAGAATGACATTATGGACTGGCTGAATACGTTTGAGTATGCATGCGAAGTTCAACAAGTTGACAATGCTGATAAGATTGCCTGGTTACTCAGCAGACTGCCCCATTCTGGCTGTAGTGCCATTATGGAAATGTTGAAGGCTGAGCGAGCGGATTTCGCAATGTTAAAGCAAACTCTCATTTTAAAGTTTGGAAAGACTCCTGCCCAATATTTAAAACGATTGCGAGAGTATAAGAAAAAAGAAGGTGGTACTTGGGTATCTTATGTAACCGAATCCTTAAAAAACCTGACTGGCTGGGTCGAAGGTTATAAGGTTTCTACCTTTTAAGGCATGATAAGTCTGGTCATGCTGGAACATATTTTTGCATCTTCTTCCCCGGAGCTTAAGCAGCATTTGGCCGATTCGAAGGAGATAGATCCTAAGAAGCTTGCCATTGCCGCAGATTTATGGGTGTCACATCGAGTGTCCCAAAAGGACAAAACTCATCCTGGTAAGCAGGAGGAAGGGAAAAAGTCCAAAGATAAGGAGGGTGGATAATCTGATAAATCTTCTTCTCAAAAGGGCCACAAAAAGAAAAATAAGGGTAAGACACAAGAGAACTCACAGGGTAGTGGAGGTCAGCCTCCGAAACAGAGCTCTGGTTACAATAAGCCTCCCTATGTAAACTGACCCAAGGGATCTTGTTTTGCTTGTGGAGCAACTGACCATGTGAAGGGAGATCCCCGGTGTAAGGTTAAACCTTTGGGGGTCCAGTCCGCTAATCTGGCCTTCTCCTCCTACGAGGAAGAAGAGATTACAGGAGCATCCTTCTCCTCAGACTCCTTCCCCAGCGGGATAGAAGCTGAGGTAGTTTTAGTTTCCCTGGGTTCCTGGGAGCCTAAAGTCGCAGAGGCTTATGGTAGGATTCCAGATAATACCAAGCACTACTTTAAAGACAGTGTGCTGATCAATGGAGTGGATACTCCAGCTCTTAGGGATAGTGGGTGCAGTCGAACTGTAGTGGATTCTACCTTGGTAGACTCAGAGGAAGTTGCCAGAGCTACTCTGATGCCCTCTAAGTTGGCTGATGGCCCACCTCGCATGTTTCCAGTAATACCTTTAAATCTTACTTTAAATGGTACAGCAGTCAGTATTCCAGTGAGCATTCAGAGAAACGTCCCAGGAAAGGTCTTGTTAGGCAACAATCTCAGAGTTTTAGGGCTTGTAGGAGACACTGCCGACAGACCCTGCACACGGTCTCAAACACGGGCAGTATTGGCCAAGACCAATACACCGCCCCAGCCGAAGGGGAAACCCAAGGCAAAAGGAGTAAGCAAGTCAAGACGAGGGAAAGAGAACCTTCCCCCGAACTCGCCTACCACTGCGGTGGAGGAAGTTGGTCAATCGCCCGAGCCTGACAAGGAGGCGGCGATGCCTGAAGTATTTGACCCCAACGACCACCCTGAACTAAAAGACTTGTTAGTAGAAGGTGGTCCTGACAGGGAAGAATTCAGTAAAGGCCGACGTGAGTGCCCATCTCTGGAAGGCCTAAGAAGACAGGCCTGCTCCCAGCTTGAGGGTGAACCTCCTGGGACGCATCAGATTTATTGGGAAGGTGGACTCCTGTATAGTGAGCCCACAGAGTCTACAGAAGGAGACCATAGGAGGTTGGTGGTTCCCCTTGCTGTAAGACCCTTCCTCCTGCAGTTGGCGCATGAAGTGCCCCTTGCTGGTCACCTTGGTATTAAGAGGACCAAGCAAAGGTTATCCATGCACTTCTACTGGCCCAAGATGGGGGTACAAGTAGAAAGTCACTGCAGGAGTTGTGCCTCCTGCCAGTTATCTGGTAAGAGTGGCTCAACAATCCAAGCTCCATTGGTACCACTCCCGGTTGTGGGAATACCATTCGAAAGGGTAGGGATCGACATCGTTGCTCCCCTTGACCCGCAGACATCCTCAGGCAATAGGTTTATCTTGGTGCTAGTCGACTATGCTACCAGATATCCTGAGGCCATCCCATTGAAAACTGTAACTGCCAAGTCAGTTAAAAAAGCGTTACTTGGCATCTTTACTAGGGTTGGCTTCCCTAAAGAAGTTGTGTCTGACAGAGGCAGCAACTTTATGTCAAAGTATATGCAGGCTATGTGGAAAGAATGTGGGGTCACCTACAAGTTCTCTTCTGCATACCATCCCCAGACAAATGGTCTGGTGGAACGTTTCAACAGAACGTTAAAGAGCATGATTGGGGCTCTGGAAGAACCTCAGAGAAGAAAATGGGATCTTCTTTTACCATGCTTACTGTTTGCCTACCGAGAGGTACCACAGGAGGGTGTTGGCTTCATCCCCTTCAAACTTCTGTTCGGTCATCCATACGGGGACCCTTAGCCATAGTCAAAGAAGGATGGGAGATGCCCACTCCCCCTGTTACTACCAACATAGTAGATTATGTGCTGGGGCTCAGAAAATGGATGGTAATTATGATGGGCTTGGCTAGTGATAAATTGAAGGCAGGACAAGCACTGGTGAAACATTGGTATGACCAGAAAGCTTCCCTCATCAACTTTACACCTGGTCAGCAAGTCCTGATCATGAATCCCATAAGGCCTCGGGCTTTACAGGACAAATGGTCAGGCCCTTACACAGTGGTGGAGCCCCTGGGTGACGTTAACTATTTAGTGGACCTTGGAAGGCCTGGACAGGCTCCAAAAATGTTCCACGTAAATAGGCTGAAGGCTTTCGTCCCAAGAGTCGAAATCGCAGCACTGCTACTGGCTTGAGATGTTGAGGAAGAGGAGTCTGAACCTCTCCCCGACCTGTTCCAAAGTGGTCCTTCAGATAGCTCCTTTGAGGGTGTCCAAGTGGCCCCTCACCTGACTTCTGATCAGCAGGCTGAGGTGAAAAGTTTGCTTAGGCAGTTTTCCCCCCTGTTTTCACAGTCGCCTGGTTTGACACCTTGGTGCAAACATAACATAGACACAGGAGACAGTGTACCTACCCAAAGTAGGGGATACAGGATGTCAGACAAAGTACGGTATTACATTAAGGCTGAGATCAACAAGATGTTAGACCTTGGGGTGATTGAACCCTCTAGTAGTCCTTGGTTCAGCCCTGTGGTTTTGGTTCCAAAGGCAGGCACTTCTGCTTCTCACTTTGGGTGCCTCCAAGTACCTCAGTGCGTTTTACCTCACTGCTGGCTATTGGCAAATAGCTTTAGCAGAACATGCCAAGGAGAAGACAGCGTTTTCTACTCCAGACGGCCTTTACCAATTCAGGGTAATGCCGTTCGGGTTGAAGAATGCACCTGCCACTTTCCAGAGGCTTGTGAATCATGTGTTGAATGGGTTGGACGAATTCTGTCTTGCATATCTGGATGATATAGCAGTTTTCGGTGCCACCTGGGAAGACCATGTGAAACACCTCGGGATTATGCTCCAGGCTCTTCAGAAAGCACACTTGACCATAAAGGCTAGTAAATGCCAGATTGGAAAAGGCTCAGTGAGCCTTTTACTTTACTGGGAAGAGGCTGTATCCTCCCTCCACCTACCTTGGACATGAAGTAGGTGGAGGGAGGATACAGCCTCTTCCCAGTAAAGTACAAGCAGTACAAGACTGGCCTACCCCCACTACACAGACCCAAGTGAGAGCCTTCTTAGGACTCACAGTGTATTACCGCAATTTCAAGGCAGACTATGGCACCATAGCTGCCCCTCTGACTGCCCTCACTACTCCGAAGAAACCCAAGAAGGTAACTTGGACCAACGAGTGTGAGAAGGCCTTCAATGGCTCAAAAGACTCCTTGTGCCAGGCCCCTGTCTTCAGGGCCCCTGATTATCAAAGACCTTTTGTTGTGCAGACGGATACCTCTGACACTGGGATAGGAGCTGTACTATCGCAAGTAGATGAGAAGGGTAAGGAACACCCTATTGGTTTTATTAGTTGCCAACTTAAGGACAGAGAGCTCAGATGGTCCACAGTGGAGAAAGAATGTTTCTCTGTTGTGTGGGCCCTATGGAAACTGAGGCCCTACCTCTATGGGACCCACTTCACTGTGCAAACTGATCATAAGCCCTTATAGTGGCTAATGAACATGAAGGGAGAGAATCCAAAGTTGCTTAGGTGGTCCATAAGTCTACAAGGCTTCGACTTCACTATTGCGCATAGGCCAGGTGTCCAACATAGCAATGCTGATGGGTTGTCCAGAATGTTTAACCAACCTGAACACGAGACTCATCCCTGGGTGTATTAGTTCCCCCTGTCCATAGTCTGGGAAGGGCGAGTGTTAGGAAAGATTTCTTAATTGTGGGTAATTTTGCTTCCATGTGGCAACCCCTAAACTTTTTGCTGTTGTTTTCACCAGGAGCTAGACTTTGCCAGAGAAGTGCAGCCTTCTGCCGCACTCCTCTGGGCTTTCGCTCCATTCTTACGGGGAAACTGACATGCCCTTAAGACAGTCAGTACCGGGAAACGTTGTTTTCCGTAGTTTCTTTATCATGTTGCAGCTTTCGCGCAACATGACACAAAAGGGCACTGTAAGCTAAGTTACTGCTCTCTTGGGTCTCCAGTCTTCTACAGGCCCTAGATACTCTCTTTGGATTGATAATGAACGGTGCAAGTGAATCACGGACGGGACTGGTGGCAGCGATTGTTTCTTGTGTTTTTGAGCTCCTTTTGGCATTTAAGCGTGTTTCTTGCGCTTAGTCCAAAATGGTGGCCTGGCTCCCAAAATGGCCAGACCACGAGGCTCTTTGTCCTGTCCGCTGACCGTCTTGCCCCGTTCACCTTCCCCCTGGTCAAGCCAACCCGGGGCCTTCCTTATTAGGGCATGTACTTTCCAGCGAAACACAGATGCTTTCGCAGGCTTCTACAGGCCTGTGTGTGCCTCCAGGATGTGGGCTGGGATGTCTGGTCCCAATACACATCCTGGGCACTAGAGAGTCTAGGGTGGTGTGAATGCCTGGGACCTCTGTGGTCCGTGATAGGTCCACGTATGGTGTGAGTGTTTTGTGAGCAGATCTCCCATTGGGTCCCATCCGTTTTGGAGCGAAGGGAACCGTGGATAAGAGGGGGCTGGAAACACCACTACCATGTCGATCTCCTGAGTTCTCACGAACAAAGGAATACAGGAGCCAAGTATCCTGCAACCACGAGGCTGAACCGAGGAATCGCTTGTGACCCGCTGAAGGACTGCTCCTCTGCACTGCTGTCGCTTTGTGAAACCCTTTCTACCTCTGATCGAACGAGAAGGCCTGTACTGGTACTTCGACCCCTTGGAATAGTGGAAACAACTATTCTCGGCATCTTCACCATCTCCTGCACGTAAGCCTTCGGAAGTGTCTCTGGGCCATCCAGCAGACTGACCAGCCTACCCAGGAGTCTTGCTTTGTAACCGCCGTCAGGTTGTGTTGTATTACGAGTCCTTGTCACTCTCACACGATTCGTACGCTTGGCATTCCCAGGTCTGAAGTGAGTAGTGTACATTTGGCTGAAATACACCCGGCCGCTCCGTTGCCCTGCTGTGGTAACAAACTGTGCGGGTTCACTGCGTTTGGGACATCCTCAACTCAACTTCTGCTGCTGCGGAATCTACACGACGCCGAGACGTCCCCTGCTCGTATCTGAACCGCCAGCACTGAAACTGACGCGGAGAAGCCTGGGTCTGCTTGCATCGGGGATCGGTGAGTAGCATCGCTAGGAACTGGTCGCCCTCCTGCAGGAGCCCATAGCTTTTCCCCGCTGTGTCTAACAGCATGCCTTTCCGTACTCGTGCTCTGCTTCTGCCTACAGTGGAGGCTGCGCTTGAGTCGCAGAGCTCTGTTCATCTTCATTTGTTCACCGAACTAAACTGCCTGATTCCCTCGAAGAGACTCCCCTTTTTGCCCATTGGCACCAGCATGTGCAGGTACTTTTGAGCACAAGGCTCCACTCTTCGTAGGGCTTGGACTTCCTTTTAGTTAGGTGCCTCTGAAGGCGGACTGGGTCTAATTATTATTTGCACTGCCTGTTTCCTCCCCATCTAGGTGGTCTACACATTTTGTGCGTCTAACTCGTTAGACTCGTTTGTATTTGTATATATATTGTATTGGTTTGGTATGTGTTGGTTTACTGGAGTTTTATTGTGATTTCTCGCCACGGTCAATGTTACAAAGGCCTTGTAATAAATGTGTATATATTTTTAATATAACACCTGCTTGGAGCAATTTGTAAGTGTCCTTGCTTTGTGTGCTCATTGCGGGCTTTCAGTCACCCTCACCCCTCTTGAGACCTAGTCCTGACCGCCACGATCGCTACCCTGATTGGTGTGGCTTGTCCAGAGGTTACCCTGTTCCAAGAAATTAGGCTGGCCTTCTGAACCTCTCCCCCTCCAGGACAGAGTTCAGAAATCCGTCTTAACAATAGTGCGCAGTACAAATATCCTTTAACATTAACATTAACATTAACATAAGCCTGGTTTCATAAATGTTGTAACATAATTGAGCCGGTTCCATGTCATTTTACAGAAAAGAATTTTAGCAAATGAAATATTACCAGAGAAAGAAATATCCATTTAAAAAAAATATGGGGTTCACCTTAATCCCCCCGTTTGCCCACGCTTCCAACTGCACCCCAAACCACCCCCACACCTTTTAACCCTTTACCCCCACCTCCTATAGATTTAGTTTTCGGTATTTCTTTCAGTAACATTTCATTCGTTGTTTTCTTTTCAGTAACTTCACTGGATACCATTGAGCCATTCAGTTATGATATAATATGATATGATATGATATGATAAGGCATTTATAACGTGCCTATAGACAAGTGTTTAAAGGTGCGACGAGGCAAGGGAGGGGGAACAGAGGCAGGACAGAGACAACAATCTTACTAGGCCAGGTGACATTCAGATCACGCAAGTGCACGGGAGGCGGATGGGGGAAAGTGCAGGGGGAAGGGGGGAGGCAGTGCAATGCATAGTAAAATAAATAAGACAATACAAATGCGGCCAACTGTTGGCAAGGGTAAGTGCAGAACATCAGGAGTCAAGTGCAGGTAGGGGGCTGTAGGGATACAGATCCAGTCCCAGAGTGCAAGGGTTACCAGGGGGGCAGAGCAGGTGTGCAACTGGTGGGGAGGAGACCTGGCATGGGATCAGAGGGTATCCAGGCAACCCGTGCAGTTTCAGTTTCAGCCAGGAGATCAGCAGGGGAGAGCAGGGGAGAGCAGAAGAGAAAACAGAAGCAAAGAGGAAGATGGTTTGCCTCAAGTTTCAGAGATGCAGGGAGGCTGTTCCAGAGGGAGGCCTAAGCAGAAGAAAGCGATCTACCACCAACTCGTTGCTTGGAGAATCGACTGACCCTGAGGGAGTGGAGGCAGATGAGCGAAGAGCTCGAGAAGGAAGATATTTAGTTGAAGGTAATGAGGCCCCATGCCCCAGAACACCTGGTGCACAATACAGAGTGTTTTGAACTTAATTGTCGCCGCTACTGGGAACCAGTGCAGAGATTTCAGTCCTGGAGAGATACGATCCCTGGGCTTGAGGCCAACGACAAGTCTCGCAGTCCTGTTTTGGATGGGTTGCAGAGGGCGGAGAGGAGAGGCAGGCAGTTTCAAAAAGAGGCTGTTGCAGTAGTCCAGCCTAGAGAGAACCAGAGCTCTGGAGACAGTGAGCTTCTGGGGGAAGGAGAGGAAAGGAAGAATACCTCTAGGGAGGTGAAGCTGGTAGCGTGACTTCTTAGAGACATCAGCAGAGAAGGAGAGTGTGGGGTTTTTAGCCTCACAGGTGGAAGCAGGGAGGGGGCCAGGAAAGGCTGGCCAGAGAGTGAAAGGAAAGGATGGAGCAGGTGTGCCGATGTAGAGAATCTCAGTCTTACTAGCATTAAGGCAGAGATCATTGGCGGAACACCAGTCCTGGATAGAAGACAGTCAGAGATGAGAGGGAGAGAGGAGGTGGCGGAAGGTAGCCTGAAAATTAGTTGAGTGTCATCCGCATAGCACTGAAAGTTGGGGCAGAGAGTGGCAATGCGGTGGGCAAGAAGTGCCAGCTATTGGTTGAACAGCCAGGCAGAGAGGTTAGATCCCTGGGGAAAACCACAGGTAGAGATAGAGATAGAGGAGAGGAAGGACTCAAGTTGGACCTGGGTGGGTCGATCGGAGAGGAAAGAGGTCAGCCAAGACAGGGCCTGATCGGTGATACCGAAGTTATCACAGTGACGATTGAACAGTATTGTGAAAACAGAAAAAAAATATCGAGGCTGAGTACCCCAAAAGGAAATACACCGAACACGGGTTACAAAGGAACATACAAAGTACTTTATTCTCTACTGAATTCAATTACAAAAACAGTGCAAAGTCAGATAGCTATCGGCCCTCAGTACAACACAACGACCTCCAGCATGGTTCAGTGTGTTCAGTGAGAGACTATACATTAGAATGCATTCGCTTTTTATACATTTTGTGGGCACTATGTCCAGCCCATTTTGGGTTAATATTCTACTTTATACATCACCAATTCTAGGGTTCGTGCCAAGTATCAAATAACTGCATTTAACTGGTTTGTTTTTAATACATGTAACAACAAGCGTATGCATTAACTTTGTATTCTAAAGTTTCGCATGCAGGCCTTCTTAAACATAAATACAATGTAGTAAGACAGATGTTCTTCGTTCAGTATGCAAACACATTATCTCAATATATGCTCGTGGATTTGTTTCATCGCGCGAGTGATCCCTTTACACATAGGTCAACGAAGGACGAAGTCTCAGTTCATGACCTCAACAAGTGGCCTGTAGGCAGATTACACATTAGCTATGTACAGAGGTCAAGAAGGCCATGTTGTATTTTGCAATGACTTTGTCCACCATTTTAGCTCACAGGGTGACTTTTCCACAGCGAATCCTAAAATGGCGGTTTGACCTAAAATGGCGGCCTACATAGATTAAAGGTCAGGACCTTGCAACACAGATCTCGCAAGCGACTTTCGAGCAGCTTGGCGTAGGCCAATATTAATATATTTATTACAATAGGAGGCACAATATACTTTTTATTCCGACAATGCTTGCTGACACCCTTGTTGAGAATGCGGACAAGGTATTTGGAGCTGACATGCGCATGGCCGCACAGCTGCGCAAGGAGATCTGGAATGAAGTAGCCAACAAAGTGTCAGTGGTGGGCACTACATAGAGGACAGGGACTGTCACAAAAGATGGGACGACCTGCGTCTCAGAGTCCAAAATCTACTCGCAGCCGAGCGCAGCCATGGGCAGGCCACTGGTGGAGGACCACATTCACCCCTGAAACTCCACCCATGGAAGGAAAGATGTGCCTCCATCTTGAACATGGCCAGCATCGAGGGAGTCAGTGATGCCGAGCATGCTGCAACAACGTCTGGAGATCCAGGTGAGTGATTACGACCAACATCCCATACCACTAATGACCCCTTATTGCCAATATTGCCAATATTGCCTTGTGCATGACTGACACCAGATACTTGCCGCCCTGCAAGACACGAACCAGACCCTCATACCGAAAAATCATCTTTCTATTCCGACAAACCCTCCTTTTGGCCTATGCCAAGTGCTAAAAATTACTTTGGGTCTCCTTGCAAATAACTTATGCATCATTATCCATATACCCTGAATCACTATCTGAAATATCTATTGCCATCAGGTCTTTTACTAAAATATCCTTAAATACGTATTCTTTGGCAGTCTTATCTGGGGCATACATTTTATGTCCTATCGAACCTATCGCTTGTGCGCAACATCCCCCTAGAAATCGAACACATACTAGGCAGACACTGAATACAGCAACAAAGAAACAACAGAATTCCCAAAATAATTAATAAGACCGAAAGTACCTTCCAACCCCAAGATCGCAAGAAGTCCCAGAACCAAACGCAGTTCCCCTCGGGAACATGCACTTCAGAACTAAGGACGTGCAGATTTTGTATTGCCTTGAAGATAGTTTGGGAGGAATCTGGTACGAAAACACAGCAAGCGAACCCCACTAATTTGCATACTCCACCATGCTCAGCTAGAATGACATCTAATGCCATTTGATTTTGGAGTGCTACTAATCTTATTGCTTTCTGCTCTAATGTCATATTGTAGTGTATATCCGTGGTCCGGTTGATGGTTCTCTCCAGTACTCTAGCTAGTTTTCTAATATCTCTGAATTCGCTATCTGCCCCCAAAATGGCACAACTGATTTCGCTATGTCTCCCAATACTTGTGCCGGGGTATCACCATTCTCATCCAGCACTGGACGAGCCTTCGAAACTTCTTTTATACTAGCTATAAACACCCCAGGTAACAGGATCCCTAAATAACAGGTTCCCTGCCAATCCCTGGGCAACCATGGAAATGCTACATTACCGCAAACGAAATAGGCAGGTGCACCTACATACAAAGGTCTGTCTTCCCCAGTCAAATTTGCAACATTGGCACAACCTTTAAAATCTCCCATTGACCAAGTGCCATTCCTCTGTATGCAGAAAGAAACTAAATCGGGGCTATGGTTAACAGTGTAGGAAGGAGGCATGGCATCCCTATTGCCTATCGGAGCCATTTTAAAGGAAATCAAAGATTGGAAAGGACGAGACAGTTTATCAGAAGGCCTAATAGAAGCAACATTTGGTTTACTCCTATTTGCAAAAAAGGAGCATCCCAGGGGAGTCAAAACATGTTTCTCAAAACTATTCAAATTGGTGCCATCAAAGTTCCCTGAGACGCTATCATTCCATCGGCCAAAGAACAGTGCTCTAAGAGAAGCATAGAAAGCAGTTGTCAATGGTAAAGGATGGATATACCAACCTAGACCCTTATCCCTGCGTTGCGGTAAATGCGAACAGACCCAGCAATTGGATTTATTAAAAATGGCATGTGTAGCATTCATGATAAGGAACAATGGGTGCGTGTTCAGTAGGCAACAAAAGTTATAAGGAATGAGTTTCCTCAAGGTACCATAATCCTAAGGCAGTGACTATAAGAAACCCAAATATTATTACAAAAATACAGCAATACATTTTCGGGGCCCAGGCATTTTGTCCACTGTCCCGGTGGGTCACCCCATTATTTACAAGTCCAATACGAGCGGCGGCGGTAGCGGGCATTGCAGTTCTTCAGATGGAAACCCCAATGTTCGTTGCTGGCGACCCCCCGGTCACACGATTTCTTAGTCTTTCCACAACCCTAGCCAAGAGAATCCCCTTTGCTGGCGACCCCCCGGTCACACGATTTCTTAGTCCTTCCACAACCTTAGCCAACAGAATGCCTTTTCTCAAATTTGGGCAAAAGCAAGCCCTCGATGACTCTTTTCCTTCCTTAAATGCACAGCCGAACCGTGCCGTATGTCTATTTTCTCAAACGTAGGTGGTACCTGGCTGTTCCTGGTACTGATTGATCCGGAAACAATGTGTCGTCACTTCCCGTTGGAAGCAACGTGTCAGAGGCAAATGTGGAGGCTGAATTTGAAACAGCCGTTTCAGGGTGCAAAATTTGCAAAGAGTGTGGAGACAAAATGGCAGCTTCCCCAAGCCTCCTGGGCTTAGAGATATTCTCTGACACACTCTCAGTGCTGCTTACTGCTTTGGGATCATCAGTTGCAGTATCAGCGAGGGGTTCTGCTTCTTCTGTAGCATGTGGCACAGGGTGAGGAAGTTTCTTGATGTGTGACGCGTGGATCCAGTTCTTTCGCCCAGCTACCCGCACCGCTGTCTGGGTGACCAACAGGACCTGGAATGGCCCACGCCAGCGAGGCACGAGGCAGGAGGTGCGTTCAAATGATTTGACGAGCACCCAGCTCCCCGGTCGTATGCCATGGCCCGGGCCTTTGTATCGCACAGGTAAGGCCTCTCGTACCTGGTGGTAAATCAAATACAGGTTTTTAGTCAATTGGCTACAATAATCTGAAAGTAGAACATTTTCAACGTTCTTCGAATTTCGACATTTTGGAAGATTACAGATATTGGCAGGTCTCCCCATTACCACCTCAAATGGAGAGAACCCAGTCTTAGTGGCTAGTAACACGATCGGTAAGGCGTCCGGCCATTTTAATTTGGTCCCGGCACACGTCTTAGCGAGCTTGTTCTTGATGATACCGTTCTGTCTTTCTACTAGTCCAGCGCTCTGAGGATGTCTGGCCGAATGGAACCGTTTGTCAATTCGTAACTCTGTACATATCTGTAGGATTACAGCGGCGACAAAATGTGGACCATTGTCCGACCAGATAACTCTTGGCAAACCGAACCGGGGAAAGTACTCCTTTAACATGGTTTTTGCAGTGGTTATGGCTGTAGCATCTTTAACAGGGAAAGCCTCAACCCTAAAGGCACAAATGACCACAAGGACATATTCTAGATTGTTGCATCGTTCCATTTCAATAAAATCAAAGTGGATTACTTCGAATGGGATAGAGGGTGGCCCAAAACTTCCTCTTGGGGTTGCTGTCCCCTTTCCCACATTATGTTGTAGGCAAATCATACAGTTCTGGAGGTAATGCTGAGCAATTCTTTAAATTTTGTCATTTACCCAAACCTTTTCTAACATTTTCATCATCTGTTGGGCACACACATGCGTAGGACCATGTGCCATTACAACCATCATCATCACATGAGCATCAGGAAGTAGCCATTTTCCATCAACCGTGTTCACCCAACACCCATCATCATCAGGTTTTCCCAAGCCTTCAGCCTACCTCTTGGATTCTTCTAATGTGGCATTGGCTTGGATATCCCGTACAGACCCAACACCCTCATCCATTACAGAGTCATTTTCAGTCTCCCTTGAAACATACATCTCCGTAAAGAGATCAGTGGCAGTTTGTCTGCTATTTGATCAGCGAAAGCATTGCCTTTTCCAATATTATCTACAATCTTTCGATGTGCTGCACATTTTACAACTGCTAACTGAGTAGGGAGCACAAGCGCTGAGAGTAGTTGCACTATTAGGGAGCCATATTGAATCTTAGTGCCATGCGAGGTTAGGAACCCTCTTTCTGACCAAAGTCTCCCAAAGTTGTGAACCACCCCAAAGGCATACTGACTATCCGTATATATATTTACTACAAGCCCTTCGGAAAGTTCACAAGCTCGGGTTAATGCTGCAGGTCTAGCCTTTTTCTTTAACAAGACTGACTCCAAATATTCAATGCAAGGAATCTCAAAACTACCATTGATTGGCCACTGAAGCTCGGAGGCATGTCTGGTTTGTCTGTGCCAAATATCATTAAATACTATACTTCCAATGCCATGCTTACAGTACATAGTACATGCCGGCGACCCCTCCTGTGGTGCGGGATGGCTAAATTCCAAAGATTGTCTATCACTGCGGAATAATGCCTTAAGCAGGTAGACAATTTCTCAAGCATATCTCAAATTCTTGGTGTTACCTGGTCAATAATTGTGTCTGCAGATACAATGCGCCAAAATTCAAATTGTCATGGTTGAATTAAGAATCGGGTCACGACTCACCTGACCAAACCTGAGGAGGACCGATCGGTACTTCTAAGAATCTTACCTAACTAATCTTACCTTGTGTATGGTGATTTCGGCAAATCTGCCCGCCTCGATAAGTGGACCCTCGTCAAGATGCCGTCTCAGACCACAGGCTAATCGTCCAGGGATCGGATTGTGCAGTGCTGCTGAGGTGTCGGGTCTCATCCAGGGGCCCCTTTCTTTTTGTCACACGGTCCGATCCCGGTCCGATAGCGTGTGTCAACCTTCAACAATCCGGCATCAATCTTGAGGATCCCTAATCGGGCACCAACTGTGAAAACAGAAATAAAATATCGAGGCTGAGTACCCCAAAAGGAAATACACCGAACACAGGTTACAAAGGAACATACAAAGTACTTTATTCTCTTCTGAATTCAATTACAAAAACAGTGCAAAGTCAGATAGCTATCGGCCCTCAGTACAACACAACGACCTCCAGCGTAGTTCAGTGTGTTCAGTGAGAGACTGTACATTAGAATGCATTCATTTTTTATACATTTTGTGGGCACTATGTCCAGCCCCACTTTGGGTTAATATTCTACTTTATACATTACCAATTCTAGGGTTCGTGCCGAGTCTCAAATAACCGCATTTAACTGGTTTGTTTTTAATACATGTAACAACAAGCGTATGCATTAACTGTGTATTCTAAAGTTTTGCATGCAGGCCTTCTTAAACATAAATACAATGTAGTAAGATAGATGTTCTTCGTTCAGTATGCAAACACATTGGGGGTCATTCCGAGTTGGGCGTTAAGGGAAAAACGATGCCGGTAATCCTTTTCTGACCCTCTGGACCGTTATTTACGGCGCCGTAAAGTACGAGGCCGTAAATAGCGGTCTTGTGGCGCGCGCACGACTCCCCATGCCGAAATTAGTGGCATGGCGTAAACCGGGGCTGATCCCAAGTCATGCGGGCATGCAAAAAATGGCCTCTACAAGGCCGCAAAGTACCTTACCGGCATGGAGTAAATACCGGCATCGCCGAGAAGGTGTTAAGAACCCTGAGCAGTGTTTCCAAGAGGCACAGGTGCACTCAATCAGCACAGGTGGAGGCAATGGAGTCTGGCACAGCACAAAAGGAGCATATCCACCCACCACACCCCCTCCCACACCAAGATGATACCAATTGTAGCAGGATTACTGGAGCTGGAGGCCCTGCTTGCAAGGCAGCAATGACAACAACAGCAACAACAACAACCACAGCCCCCACCACAGAGGATACACAGGAGGAGAAGGAGGGTGAGACAGGCCCAGCATGCCCTACTGGTGCAGCCACCATTACCACGCCGGCAGCCCCCAATCCCTCGCATCAGAGCCTCCCCCTTCAACCTCACACCAGAGCAGATCCACACCCTGTACCGCCTTGACCGGGACACCATCACCACCATAGTGGACCTGACACATGACGACATAGTGAGCCTCATAGAAATCCACACTGCAATCCCCCCTCTACTCAGGGTAGTGTCTGTTCTCCACTTCCTTGCCACAGGCACGTAGGAGCATACAGTGGGGCACATGCATGGCATACCACAGGCCATATTTTCACAGATACTCAACCAAGTGCTGGATGCCCTCATCAAACACACAATGGACTACATATCCCTACCGCGGACACCCCAGGAGATATTGGATACATAAGTTGCCTACCATGCACTGGCAGGCATGCCAAATTGCATAGGTGCCCTCGACTGCACCCACGTGGAATTGTTCTTTCCACATGCAATGGAGGTGGCGTATCGCAACCGCAAGCAATACCACTCCATTGACGTCCAGATGGCATGAAATGCCAGTAAAGCCGTCACGCATTGCTGTGCCCGATACCCCCGATCAACACATGACCCCCTGGTCCTGCGGAACTCCACGCTACCACGCTATATGGAGCAACATGCTGGACAACGTGCCTGGCTGCTTGGTGAGTCACCTGATTGGGCCATGGCAGCGCATTGGGGCCATGAGTAGGGTGGATGCATACCCCAACTTGGTGGGAAAGGGGGGGTGCATACTACACTTGTGTGGGAATGTTGACGCCGGTGCACGATGTGCACCCCACAGAACACAGTGCCCCAAGGCAATCGATATGGCACATGACTGCCTAACTTCACAGCGATGCTAGAATGTAGAAAATACAACACTACTCGTCCGACAGGTAACCTGGCCCAATACCACAACACAAGCACCACTCATCGGCGGACCTCACACACCGTAAGGGCATCCTGCACCATGCACTGCATATGCACTAGCTCGCAGCCTCCTGCATCCCACCACACAAGACAGACGTCCCTGGGAGAGCATAGAAGTGAGCCCAACAGGGATACAACAGCGTGTCACTGGTTCCGCACACCCATAGTAGTGGTGCAAGTCAACATGGTACTGATCAGTGCAGTAAGACAAGTATGCTACTGACTACAGTCAACACCCCCTGCCACCAAATCTCACAGAACCCAACACATCAATGAATTCAGGCCAACACTGCTGCACGCATATACGGTGCACGTGCAACAAGATGTGAGTGCACACCATAAGCCATCTTGAAGAAGCTACCCCTCCATCATTCCATGGCACAGGACACATAGCCGGGCCAGTAATGGGGTTGATGCAACCAGGGACATGTGTGTATGGCCAGGAATCACCAGCTGCCATGCAAGACTGCTACAGTTCGCCACCATCAATGTACAAACACTTACCTTCATTCCCCTTCCATGCAGGTGATGGTGGCTACCCTTCTGTCCGCAACCCACAGAACAAGCATGAGGAGGACTACAATCGAGCCCATACCCGTACACGGGTGGCCATAGAGCAGACATTTGGCCTGTTGAAGGCACCATTTTGTTGCCACAGCAGTTCGGGTGGAGCACTCATCAACAGCCACGAGAAGGTGGCCAGGATCACCATGGCATGTGTAAAGCTGCACAATATGTGCATCCGTCGGAACGTGCCACTGTCCCCTGACCTGGGACTGCTACCACCAGATGATGATGAGGGGGTGGATGAAGAATTGGCAGGACAGCATCACAGTGCAGATGCACAGGAGGGATGTGCCGTGTGGCGATCATTGATTGGACAATATTTCTGACACTCAAGTCAGCTGAGGGTGTCAGGATGACAGGGCATCGGGCACTGGTTGTGGGGATACATGTACACCATGCACTGTGAGTCATTAAAAGACACATGCACATTGATCAATGTCCACTCTGATATTTTTTATGCACAACCGGTGTATTGTATTAGTAGGCTCACACGTGAACAACAAAACCTCCACCCTCACCCCCTCCCCCCAACTCCCATACACACCCTCACCCCCCTCCCCCCAACTCCCATGCACACTCTCACCCCCCTCCCCCCAACTCCCATACACACCCTCCCCCCCCCCCCCAACTCCGCAATAGTAGTCCCGTGTGGCACATTGAGGCCACATGTGGCAGCATTGTCTATTGATCCATGCTCCCGGTGCCCGGGGGGGCATGTTCCTGCACCGCTGAGAACGCAGCAAGCGGCGCGCTGGGCTTGCCGGGGTGGGGGGACTGGTTGAGGGGGTGTCCTCCTGCTGAGTCGCATGAATGGGACGTGCTGCCACAAGGGCATCTGCAATGCGTCCAAGTGCCTCACACACACGGTTGGTGCTTTCCGTGAACACCTGACGCATTTGCCTGAGCTCCTCGAGTAACTCCAACCTGCCCTGGCAGTTGTCCTCATTGAAGTCAGTGATGAGGGCAGTGAGCTGTCCTGCACGTAGTGCTTCCTGGGATGGCATATCATCCCTGCAGGGGATTGGGTCGACATGCCCTGACAGGGCCTCGAATGGGGTACTGGGCACGGGATCTGCGTCTCCCGGTGCATCGCCACGTGCACTTCAGACTGGTGTGTCACCCTCCCCAGAGTCCCTGCACGACACCTGGGGGACATTGCAGGGCTCGGGGGTGTATACAGTGGGGTAGGAGTCCTCCTCTGACGCCCCACAGATGGACAAGGGGCTGTCCACGATTTGCAGAGGGGCTGTTGCTGCCACCTCCCCAGAGATGCTGGACTCCTCTGACCTTGGTGTGGTGATTGTTGCAGGCGCTGATGCAGTGAGGGATGGGGGTGGTGCAACCTCAATGGGCCTTGAGGAGCTGTGGTGGTTTTGTCCTTCCTGGCCGGTACGCGGTGGTCCCTGCCTTTGGCACTGGATGTGGTGGGACGGCTTCTCTCAGGCTCATCGCCCTCATGCTCACTGCCTGTGGGTGTAGAACAAAGGTACAACATGAGTGGTTGTGTGAGATGTTAATGTCATTAATGGCAGCATTCACATTTCAGTCATTTTGGATTGGTGGCATTTTGGCCGTTACTACATCACTGGTTTCTACGGATGTGTCGGATATGTACGCAGGTGTGGGAGTCACTAATCCTGGCCTGGTCAGGTGCAGTCTGACTCGCACACTGCCAAGCCTGCTGCACAGTGTGCTTATTGGAATGTGCTAGTTACTGCACTGTGGTTGGTTGGCATTATGTGGTAGCACTTGTCCCTTGGTGGCAGTTGTCTTGCCATTATCAGAATGGGTGGAGGGCAGTATGACAAGGTGCATTGGACGGGGCTTGGAAGTGTATTCAGCATGTATTTGCCATTGGCGGTGTTGACTTTGGACGCTCACCTCCATCAGCAGAAGACGGAGCCCCACACTCCATTTCACCGACGCCCTCGATTGATTCTGTGCCAATCAATGCAGCGCATGTCTCCTCCCATGGCACTAGTTTCATTGGTGAACTTGGTCCACCTCCAGTCTGCAGTGCCCGGCTGCGGTTGGCTGCGAGGATGCTCCGCACCCTCAACCGCAAGTCGTCCCACCGCTTGCGGCAGTCCCTGGGGGTGCGGGGGGTGGTGCCTACTGCGCTCACCCTTTGAGCAAGTTCTGTCCATATGTTTTTTTTCCGGACCACTGCCTCTCTGCGCATGTCGCTGCTGAACACTACGTCTGTGTGCTCCTCCAGGTGGCCCACCATGGCCTGCAGCTCCTCGGGGCTGAAGCGCTGCTTGCGGAGGCGGTCCGCTGACTTCTTTGGTGCTTTGGGCATAGCTGGCGGTTGTGTAGGTCTTTTCCGAGGTTCCGGTTCGTCCCAAGGGTGCTGCCTGGAGAGGATGGCAATGGATTGTGTTTTTAAAGATGGCCGCTGCACTCCTTCCCGTTCC
The DNA here is from genome assembly GCF_040938575.1 of Ambystoma mexicanum. Taxonomy (NCBI): domain Eukaryota; kingdom Metazoa; phylum Chordata; class Amphibia; order Caudata; family Ambystomatidae; genus Ambystoma; species Ambystoma mexicanum. The sequence continues at coordinate 892,253,536 of NC_090941.1, forward strand.
TGTGCGATGACGTAATTTCCATATCCGTTAATTAGCGGTGACCGTAATTTACGGTATCCATAAATTACGGTCACCGCTAATTACGAACGCGAAGCTTCGATGGCGGTGTTGTTAAGAACGTCTCGCTTCATGCCGGTAGGGGGTTTAACGGGCCCTTTAGCGGTATGCCGCTAGGGAATTTACCGGCATGGCGGAAAGCTTGTGCCCGCGAGGTCGGAATAGCCTGTAAATAGCGGCGTGGTACCAGTTCGGACTCGCTCCTTCCACCATGCCGGTAAAAACCAATACTTACCTCCAACCTCGGAATGACCCCCATTATCTCAATATATGGTTGTGGATTAGTTTCATCGCGCGAGTGAACCCTTTACACATAAGTCAACGAAGGACGAGGTCTCAGTTCATGACCTCAAAAAGTGGCCTACAGGCAGATTACACATTAGCTATGTACAGAGGTCAAGACGGCCATGTTGTATTTTGCAATGACATCGTCCACCATTTTAGCTCACAGGGTGACTTTTCCACAACGAATCCTAAAATGGTGGCTTGACTTAAAATGGCGGCCTACATAGATTAAAGATCAGGACCTTGCAACACAGATCTCGCAAGCGACTTTCGAGCAGCTTGGCGTAGGCCAATATTAATATATCTATTACAATAGGAGGCACAATATACTTTCTATTCCGACAGTATGGCATGGTTGACCATGTCAAAGGCAGAAGAGAGATCATGTAAGATGAGGACACAGGTGGTGTTGGAATCAAGGTTGGAGAGCAGGTCTTCACGGATGTTCAGGAGAGCAGTTTCTGTTCTTCTGGCAGCTCTGAAGCCAGACCGATGTTCATGAAGACAACCAACAGATTCAGTATGAAGATTAAGCTGGGAGATGGACAGCTTTTCCAGGAATTTGCCCAGGAAAGGAGTGATGGAGATCGTGCAAGTTCAGTTCTAATGAGGCATTCACACATTTGTAAAATTGAATCCCAATTGAAACTGGTGCTGTTGGACTCGAATTCTCTCTCTGTGGCTAATATGAAAACCAGTGAAAGCAATCCTTCTATATATTCTGTTGTAAATGTAGGGCATCCATTATCACTCATACTGAAAAAAACGATTTTTCACAAAGGTAGGGGATATATTTTAAGGCGATCCTAAAACATTTGTCTAACAAAGAAAACCTGCACGACCACATGGCTGGTATTACACACAACGACTAATAGAAAGAGGCACTATTACACAGACCACGGTTATGAAGGACCATTCATCACAAAGATATCCAACAAAAGACCCTGTCGGTCAAGTGCAAAATATTCATGAAGATACAGGGAAACTAAGAATGTTCTATTCTGTAATTATGTTGATATCAAATAAATAGATAGACCTGTGGAAAAACAAAACAAATAAAATAAATTGTGATATTATTAAAAGTATTTAACAAATTACACAACACACACATGTTTACAATAAAGTTATAATTATAACATTGCATTGAGGATACTCAAATAACGGTAATAAAATACAATTGGCCTGGTCATGACTTTGGCGGTAACCCTTAAATCCGGCGGTCGCGCTATTACCGCCGAATTTAAGGGTCCGCCAAATCAGGACTTTGGCGGATTTCGCCCCAGCTCTTGGCTGGGAGGAAATCCGCCAAAAATGTGCGCTATTACCCCCGGTGGGAAATCTGCCGGCAGTAAGAGCGCAAATTTTCCCCATTGAGCCCAATGGGGAATGGGGCATTCCTGAATGGGCTCAATGGGGAATGGTGAATTACATTACCTCTGAACTCGTGATCCGGCCCTATTAGCGCCAGGGAGTTCGGCGGTAGGGCTAATACCGCCGGCAGTAATACCGCCAGCGTTACCGCCAAAGTCGTGATCAGGCCCAATGTATGAACAGTTTATATGTTCTTCTTGTTTTGGCACTTGTCACAGATCACAGCGCTTTGAAGCCCACAGGTTTAAGTGCTACACAAATAAATAAATACAATGAAATAAAGTTAATTTGCTCACTGCCCTTTATGACCTAGCCCAACATGTTAAACGCCCTTATTATTTTTGGGATCTTCTTGAGGGCAGCAATATAATTGATGGTGTGAAACAACCAATAACCTGTGAAATAAAATGAAACCAGAGGGTAAAATTAAGAGAAACTGGCAAATATAAATTGTTGTAGGTAGCATTTACTCATTTAAACAATATTAAAGAAAAAACATGTTCTCTCACTTACTTCAAAAGATGAAGTCATATGCATGCAAACATATGTAGAGGTTTTTATCTTTTCGTCCCAAAATGTCTCTTAAAATAGACTTACTATCGATACAAAAATGATCAATATATCTATCCATCATGTACTCACTATATAAATTCATCAAAAAGCCTAAAATGCAAAAACACTCTCTCACCTTCTGGGGAAGATGACTGTAGTATAAAAATAATGGAGTAGAAATAAATTGCATAAAAATGAAAAACAAGAATGCTACCAAACTGTGTGAACACTGAAGGATGCTCAAAGGAAGTACAAAATAAATTAGTAAACCAGCAAAGATGCTCACAGTTTAAATAGATAAATTCAGAAACATTTTCGCTGAATCTTCCTAGGATGCTTGTGCAAACACTATGGTGTAAAAAAAAACGTATTGGGTCCAAAACGCTGGCTTTTCTAAACAACTAGAGTGTTGCAGGACACTCCAACGAGAGGGACTATAGGACACAATATTGGTGAGTGGGGGTCACAACAACTAGACAGTTGGAAGGTGTTCTAACATGGGGGACTGTAAGACAACATATCGTAGTAAATCATACACCAATATGTGGGTATTCCAGTATGTACAAGCTCCCCAATCAGCCAAACAATCACATTACAAAAAAGGTTGACTTTTGTAGTGAGATAGAGAAAATATTTTTCTGAAACTTTCAGATAACAACATGGCAGGTTTATATAGAGAGGGGAAAAACTCAAACTTTTAACATGTTTTCTGTGTCATACTAATTTAGAAATTAACATGCATGCCAGGACATAGGCAGAAAAATGAATATAAACATGTGTACCCACCCTAAACCCTCAGTAAATCCAATGTCATGTGATCTGATTTTGAATATGAGTCTTTGTTACACAATCTACAATAGTCTCTCGATCTGTTTAGCCCACTATGGAGTATACAACTGACCATTTATTCTTCAAAAAGAAGGTATGCTAACAGGTGTCCGAAACCCGGCAAATTACTATGACAAAGGGTATATCTGTTACCCCTAAAATGCACTCATGAATGTTAAAACGTTTTTTTATTAAACATATAAATAATAGTACTCATAAAATGATCACATTACATAAAACTCCATAAAAACATGTAAAACAGATATTACACAGAAACACAAGAAAGTAAAAACAATGTGGGTTAAATCTCTTGATCACTAAGTTAACGCCATGTGATACTTCACATTGGAGTTGTTTTCTTTTTTTACAGAAATATTGTTATTGTTTCCTAGACCCAACTTGCACAAGTTTCTGTCCCTAAAACACAGATAAATGTAGGACATTCGTCAGGGGTATTTTGTTGCTTGTGTTGTATAGTAGTGTTAAAGTCTTCTTTCCTATCACTCTTTATTCGTTAAGTATGTTCAGTGATTTATGAACCCTTACAGACTGTGGTAGCAGTGTTCCACATTCGGTGTTGTACCACCAAATGGTAAAAGAGGGGAAAGATTTCCTTTTCTTGGGGAATATCTCTCCAAATATCTTCTATTCTGTGAGGAATAGAGGCAAACGCTGAGTTCCCTTGAATGTAAACACTACACCCTTAGTGCAGTAAATAGCTCAGAGATTGATCAGAGGGCGGTATAAAGCTGCTCATTTAATCAAGGCTCTGTACTCTGTATTGGATCTTCAATTATTCTCAAAGACTTGCATAAGATGTAGAAAAAGTATCTGTCCTGGTGTAAATCCAAGTTCAGCACCATCCATTTGTGGCAAAATTTCCTTACTGGCCAACCTTTTGAGAAAAGTGTATACAACTGACCAACCAGGTGAGGTCAGTATCTTTATGATCTGTTTCTAAAAAGTGATGAACCAGTGTGGCCGTCATTGTTTTGTTCCTGATTCAACTGCAGTGATCCCTAATTTGAATTTTCACTTTAATTTTTGTCGTATCTAAATAGTGCAGACCGCATGGGCATGGAATGATGTAGATTGCTTGATTTGTATTGCAATTCATCAACTTGTCATTTTTGCATAATGAATGAAGTACAATATCTAATTCTTCACGTGTTGTGAGTGTACACACTGCATAGTTGCAGCAAGGACAGTGCCTAATTTGTGGGGGTAAACCTCATAGTTTTGAGTCATTGGAGTTTTGCGATTCTTGTGAGCTCTGAGATCTCTATGTACAAGATGGTCTTTGAGATTTGGGCTGCGCTTAAATGCCAACATTGGCTTTTGATATTTTGAAGTTCTCATTCTAGAATTTTCTAATGTTTAAAGATAGCGCTCTTGATTTAGTTTGAATTATTTAATCATGTGCTGACACACACCAAGCATCCAGGATATGTGACCTTTTTCAGTGTCTAATAGCTCCTCACGGTTACTGTAGGAAGCCCACTTAAGTCAATTATGTATCCATTTTTGAGGGTAGTCTCTATTACTCAGTTCCTTGGAAAGATGGAAGTATCTTCTTCAGAATTATCCCTCTATATCAACGTGGAAAGCATTGGATATAGAAATCTGTATGGGAATTCTTGAGGGAGCAGGGAAAGAGGTTTCCAGGGTGGCAAGGGGTGCTAAAAGCGAAGTGTGGAGAGATTTATTGTGCCCAGTGTTATTTTTATTTGTACATGCATGTTTGATGCATGATGAAACCTGGCATGAGACAAACCAAAAAAGGTGTACCTGTTCCTGGAAATCTACTGCACATTACTCACGACAAGGTGTTTGGGAACCCCCTTGGGAACAGAGGGAGGCAGACTCAAGCTCCACAGGGGACGGTGTCTGTCAGTGGAGCCCTGCACAGCACATACCATACCTGAATCATAGGAGAAGATGGAGCGCTGTGAAGCAGTTGGGTTTGGTACCGCCAAGTGGTGTTACAACTAAGTGGAATAATCACCAGGATCTCTGCTTCAGTACACAGGGACCCGAGATTCCTGGAGTGCAGGTAAAACATGGCAGAAACAAGAAGAGGAGCAAGGTAAGTCCTGGTGACCAAATTAGGTGCTGTCATTTGAATGTTTGAACACAGACTAAAAGGGACAATGCATACCAGGAAACAGCGAGAAAGACCATATCAAGAAGAGGGAAATCTCCTTGTAACGACTGGAGGGGGTATCTGTACTTCTGCCCACTGTATAGTTGGGGTAGAGGCACAGAGCAGCCCAGCCAAGGTTGTCTAATAGTAGAATGGACGAGCAACCAAAGACTTAGACTCAAGGGAGGTGATACGGGACGGTTCTTAGGTAGAGTGAATCCGCATGCCCCCACAAAGGAATGTCCCGCACTGTTATATGCTAACACAGTCCTTTTATTACATACCATGTTTAAGTAAATATGTATAGCAATAGATAACACACTTCGTACTCAGACAACACTAAACTAAAAATGGTAAATATATACACATCTACGTGGTATGTGAAGGCATAAGAAATTAGACACAGACAACAGAGTACACTTTGGGCTACAGACTTTTATTAAAATCACAGAGAGGTTGGGGTAATGCCTACCTAGCCCTATTCTAAGGTGGAATGTCCCTAACTAACTAAAACTAATGATAGTCTGTGTCAGGAAGTCCAAAGTAAATGTCCATCTGTGTCCAAAACTTATACTTGCCCTCACATCTATTTGTTCAAACTGTGTAGGGATGTCAGCATCACATGAAAAAGTGTTCAAACAAAAGTTCAGCTCTTCCAGCTCTGGGTGGGAAAGGGGCTCTCTCTTCCTCAGGATTCCACATAGTCCACTTTCAATCACAAAGGGTTTCCCTTCCCCAAGCATTCAAGTTTCTCTCTGTTTTCACAACAACACAATTCCTCTGGTTTCTTCCCATCATTCAGCCCCTTTGTCAATTTCATCAATATCACAAAGTTAAACTCTGTCAGTTCACAATATGCAAGCTTTTCAGGATATTCAATCACAAACTTGTAGATAAATCAAGTGACTTCCCTTAAGTGTGGTGCGTTCAGTCTCGTCATAGTTGTCGGACAACACAGTCCACACATTACAGGTCAAGCAACCAACACACCTGATTGGCTTCTGTTCCACAGTTGCACCACCACTACTTCAGCTCAACAGTGGTATTGGACTTAGATTCTCACAGTTCTTGTTGAACACTTGATTTTACACCTTTCACTTGTCAGATTATCAGGCTTTCTAATATTGTTGGCTCAGTTTCAACTTGAACCTTGTAAAGTTCCTCTTTCCCTTATGGCTCTTGCCAATGCTCACTTTTCTCTCAACTTATACAGTTCACAGTGCTTTAAATTTGTTACCAATACTTGCTTTCTTTAGTTTCCATAATTCACAGTTCCTTTGTATCAGGGAATGCTTTTGTTTTTTATTTTTTTATTTATTTGTAACAATTAGTTTGTATTCAAACTTCAATTACAATTCTACTTCATCCACTCAACACAAGTCTTTGTAACAGTTAAAGAGAAACCATCAAATTATCCTTCAACCCATAACATTGATTGGAATGGAAATATCATCATTCAGAAAGAACTCCAAGAAATCGCAAACTACACATGTCAGTGGCACATTGATTCCAGAAAGTACCCAAAACCACCACTTATCAATGTCACCGTCAGCAGGAGCAAATTTCCCAAGATAGCGAGATCTAGAGTTTATTCATTTTCGACATTCCACAATCAGATGTTTCGAAGGTTAAATTGAGTTTCTGCAAAACCTACAAAGATTGTCAACAGTATTTGTATCACGTCTGAACCATAAGATCTCTTTTGTTTTGTATACATTCAACTGAAATCTTAAGAATTGGTTGCAATGTTTTCTTGATGGGAACTTTGCAAGATATTTAGGTAGATGGTCTAGACTGTTTGCTGCAAGTCCCATATCTATTGAGGATTTCAACATATTCATTTTTCAGAATTTTGTATCCAGTTCCACTGTCACAATTTTTTTGGGCTATTTGCAGAGTTGACATGAATGTTTCCCATTTTATGTCAGCATAGTCCAATATCCTTTTTAATTTAGTGGCCCATATCGACATAATGCCATGATATTGATATGATGTTGTTGGAGCAAAAATTTGATATGCGGGAGCCTGATCATTCAGGGACATCTTCCGTAGCACAGTCAAAGATTTCCATACATTGACTCGAGCCCAAGTTCATGTCTTAAGGAGATCTTTGAGACGCTTGTTGACAATTTTAAAACGCGTCTCCAAAAATTGCCCCTCGAGAGAAGACCATAGCTGACGGCTTAGGCTCCAACCAGCCTCTGCCCAAATGTGATTGATCGGATCACTTTTTGAGTATAAAAGGTTGTAACTGGTTTTAATGTAAATTTGCCATATTCAGCGTGCAGCTTTGCCCCTTGAAGCGAGAATATCACCATTCGTTGTTTCAAATCTGCCATCCATTCATATTCTCTAATTGAGGTGTTAAACTGAATGCCTAACTATCGCACCACCGAGACAAGCACAAATTGTGCATCAGCAAGTTTCCATCTAAATCTTTTATTTTTCTCTTTGGTCATTCCCCAATTGCCATGATCTTTGTCTTTTCGGCATTAATTTTCAAAGCGTTGTCATTTAAGTAGCTTTTCAACGCCCATAGGAGTCTTTGAAGCCCGATAGGAGTTGAATCCATCAGAACAATATCATTGGCATAAATAGTCCAACTGATGGGATGGCCATTCAATTTTGAAGGAAAGCAGTGGACATGTTGAAGAACATCAGAGACGTCAGAGATAAAGAGTTTGAAAAGGAGTGCAGCCAAACGACACACTGTTTGACTCCATTGTTTGTCATTATTTCCTCTGTAAGATAACCTACTTCATTTATGTGCACTCTGATGGAGGTCTTCTCATGAAGTGCCATTATTGGATGCAATAGGTCCAGAGGACATGGCCATTTCTTCAGTTTCAACCAAAGTTTATGGCAATTGAGCCAGTCAAACGCTTGCCTCATATCGATGAAAGCAAGAAACAAGTTTTTCTTTTGTTTAAGCGCTTCCAATTTCAATATATTGAGTATTATCAGGTTCAACTCTGTGGCGACTCCTTTGGTGAATCCAGACTGGCGTATATGAAAGTGACCTGAGTCAATTGCCCACTTAGAGATTTTTTGCTGTAGAAAAGTCGCAAAAATCTTACCCACTATATCAAGAAGGGCAATGGGACGATAATTTGCCGGATCATCCCAATTGCCCTTCTTGAATATCGGAACTATGATGGCAGAGTTCCACGACTGTGGGATCAACATGGTGGTTGCTATCAATCCAAACAAATCTTCAATGACGCTTGCCCAATGCTCATTGTTTGTTTTTAACATCACGTTTGTAAGGCCGTCAGGACCTGCTGCTCGTGAGTTTTTGAGATGTTTAATTGCTATTATAATATCTTGTTTGGATTTGATTACATTGCAAGATTTCGCCAGTAAAGAAACTTGAGCACTTTGTACACTCTCGTAGGTATTAAACACCTTATCAAAATGTTGTTGCCAACTCTCTTTTGATATTCCGTTGTGATCTTTACATTCTGAAATACAGACTTGTTATTTACTATGTTCCATATTTCTTTTATCTGATGACACGTAATCAGCTTTAATATTCGTTCGCCGCGCTCTTGGTCTCTCATGGTTGCAAAGCTTTTCAACCAATTACGATATTTCATCTTTCGATGTTTCATTAAGAGCACCTTGTTAAAATCTGATCCTTTTTTTAATTTCCAGAGTTCTTTCTGCAGTTGTTTTTTCTGTTGTGATACCAATACACTGAATGCGTATTTCTTTGTGCATGTGCAGACATTTGGATGTTTAAAGTTTATTCGAAACTGCGACAACAGTGAGGTATAATTTAATTTGTCTTTTGTGGATACCATATCTGAGCGCATGTTGTCTGTCAAAATATTAATTTGTCGGGTATTCATTTTCAGTCTGTTTCCTCTTTGATTTATTTCCAAAGGCAGGGTCAATTTCGCTTCGGAGATTTTTAATGGTGTTGACCAGGTTAGTTCCAGCGGCTTATGGTCACTAAGGGCAGAATCTAAGATCTTAAAACATTCACGGGTATTTCATAGAATTCGGCGCACAAGTGGCGCACGCGGCAGGCACACAGAGTGCGCGTGCACAAGTCTGCGCCAGCCGCGTGCGCCAAAACCAATTTCAGCGCACAGCATATTCATGGATTTCAACATCCATAACCAGCCGTGGCGCAGAGCGGAGCAGCGACCCTGCAGCAGTGGCAGTTACGCCCCAACCCCGTGCACCAAAAACATTGCACAAATCTCCTACATGGAGCAAATGTCAGTGGACCAGCATATAGCCCCCCAACCACGAAAACTCGTGGAAAACTCCCCGCGCACCCCTCAGAATACGCATACCTTGCTCGCGCTAGCGAAAATGCATGTAGAAGTCCATGCACACCCCTCGGAATACATGTACCCCGCTCGCGCTAGCGAAAACACGTGGGAAAATCCAAGCGCACCCCCGGAATAGACATAGCCCGCTCGCGCTAGCGAAAACGCATGTGAAAGTCCATGCGCACCCCCGGAATACACGTACCCTGCCTGTGCTAGTGAAAACACGTGTGAAATTCCACGTGCACCCCTGGAATACACATACCCCGCTCGCGCTAGCAAAAACCAGTGTGAAAGTCCACGTGCACCCCCAGAATACACATACCACTTCCCACGAAGAGCATGTACAGAGCGATGAAAACCCACGTGGGACCTTCAACCCGTGGTGAGGGAAACGCCCGCACACACGTTACGTCACCTACACGCTTACACGCTAAGGGCCTTTCCTCGGAATTTATGCAAACGTGATGTTTTTCATGTGCCAAATCACTCCGAATCAAGCTGGCCACGCAACAACACACGGAAGACCACGCTCCTGCCCTGAAGGCCGAATTACTGTCCCCTAGAGCCCCGAGCAGCCTCCCACGAGCCATCTGCTGCTGCCTGCCTGCTGCCACCGTGCCCTGCCATTGGTTGCCTGCACATCTGCCATCTGCAGGGGTCCAGTTGCTGTGACCACCCCTGCTGGAACAGAAGACTCCCGACTGAAGTTCCATCACTCCACAGTCCAGCCCCAGGACCCAGTTGCCCACCCACACCTGCCTCGGGTGTTGCCATGTCTGACACAACACCTTCCAGCACCAGTGGCAACCCCCCAGCAGAGAGGGATACCAGCTTCAGTGAAAATGAAGTTGGTATCCTGGTGGAGCAAGTTCTGGGGCATTATGATGCCCTCTTCACACCATTGCGCGCCGACAAGGAAGGACGGAAGAGGATCTGGAAGGACATAGTGGGTGCCATCAACACGGAGGGGTGGCACCCTATGACATTAAACACGTCCAGAAGCGCTGGGAGGACTACAAGTCCAGGACCCTCAAGAAGGCCAGGCACCTCTTGGAAGCAGCAGATGCAGTGGGGCGCTGGGTCCAGTTTACCACCCAGCAGATGAGGGTCCTGGAGCACATTCGCCCAGTGCTTCACCACCAGATCCTCAGGATGCAGGCCCGTCTGGAGTCGAGCTGTAAGTGGCCATGGATTCAGTTTTTAAAAAGGGCATGTTGCAGTGTTCTGGTAGTTGGCTACTTGGCTGCATGTGTGACATGGGTCATGTTTGGATGTGTGTGTGCAGGAACATGACGGTGCTGCATGTGAGTCCAGTCAGGCATGACCCACATGGATGGTGTATGTGTTACAATGCATCGTGCAGAGCAGCATGCGGAACACACACATGTATGCATGCCTGTGTCTGTACTTTGACATGTTTGGGGTGTGAGAGATGTGTGCTGCTGTCATGGACATGCATGATGTACATGTCCGTGTGTCTGAGTAGTGTGTGCACCATGGATGCATGACACATGTCCATGACGATGTGTTGATTCACTGATACAGCCTAGTCATCCTTGTATCCACTGTGTCTGGGGGTATACCGGGCCAGATGCATGACTCTCTGGTGATGTGTGTGCATGTGACCAGCATGTCCCATGATGCATGTGAGTATCAGCCCACCATTGGATGCAACTACGGTGCCTTGAACATGGATGCCAATGTATGTTGCATGTGCCATGCCTGTTCCGCACAGGCCCGACTCATGTCCCCCATCCACCCACCCACCATTGACGGGCACCTGCCAGCAGGCCCCGATTCATGTCCCCCACCCACCCACCATTGACGGGCACCTGCCAGCAGGCCCCGACTCATGTCCCCCACCCACCCACCATTGACGGGCACCTGCCAGTAGGCCCCGACACATGGCCCACCAAACAACATGTCATAACAAAACAGACCCATGGCCCTAATGCCAACCCAAATCCCCTCTTCCCCCCAGTACAAGCACGCAACCATCTATTGCACCCACTCCCAAATTAGCCATGCCATGAGAGTCTCAAAAGAACCAGCATGGCCATGCATGAGTGTACAACACAGCCACACAGTGGCAACACATGACTGAGGCAATGCTCATAGCGACATGCACAAAACCAATGAGAGTACACCACACCAATAATGAAGGAATATGAAATGTATTGAAAAACGTAATGAAATAAGAAAATGAAAAAACAAATGTGCAAATTAAGAAATAATGAAAGGAAAAAAATGAAATGAAAGAATTCCAATGTAAAACAAAAATCCATAACAGGAAACTAGAAAGTGCTCCATTGCCATTGTCCATATAAAGTACATAAAAAAATAAAATAAACCATTGCTCCATGGAATGTCCAAAGAAAGAAAGTATGTACAAGTCTGCAACTATATACAATGGAAGTCCAAAGGGTCCATGATCCCCAAAACAAATGAAAGCTACAAAAAAGTCCTATGAATAAAAAACGATATACATGAAGTGGAGCAAAGTCCATTAACTCCAAAATAAAAGAAAAATCAAAGGATACCTAACACTAATGAACTATGTACAATGGCGGCGGGCAAGTCCAACGGCTCACTTGTTGATGTTCCGGGCCAGGGCATCATCGAACTCCATGTCGATGTCCCGGAGGCAGGCCTCTTTCCTGGCCTCGAGGTCTTGCAGGGATGCAATCATGGCCTCCTCCAACTCCCTGCGAGTTGCCTCGAGGCACTCAGCCCGCCTCAATGCCCTGCGCATGGAGTTCTCCACCCTGACCATAGTGAGCCGTGCCTCCTCTGCCTGCCGCCGCTCCGCATCTATCCGCTGGCCCAACCGCTGCCACACGGAAGACACTCCCAATACAGGGTCCTCCTGCCCTCTGGCTGATTCCTGCCCCATGTGATGTTGAAGGCCTGAGCCATTATGGCTCCCATCCTGAGCCTGCTGCTGCCGTGCATGTGCCCTGCTCGTCAATGCCTGCATGTCCTCCACTTGCTGGGGTCCACTTGTTGTGGTGGCCACCCCTGCTGGTGTCCTCCACCAGCCTGGTCGCTGGGTCAGGGGCAGTTCCACAGGGTGCCCAGGTGATACTTGGGCAGGAAGATGGCACGGAGGATGACTGGCGCATAGGGGGTTCAGTTGAGGAGGGGGTGGCTAGAAGATTCAGCACACAGAGGAACCCAGCCTGGGTGACCTGTCCTAGTAGGCCGACGCGGTCAATGAGGTATTCGAAATGACGTGCATTGTCCTCATGAGAACCCTCCACATCATCCCGAATACCACGTTGACGCAACGCCACTACAGCTAGGACAGGCTCAACCCGGTCCCAGATTGCCACATCCGCAGGGAGAGGAAGGCCAGTTCTCGTTCGCGCATCCCCTCCCTGAAAAGGGGTCTGGACGAAGGCATCCCTGCTGGTGCGGGATGATGCAGTCACAGGATCGGGGACAGGATTACACACAGGCACCTCCACGACGGCCTGTGCTGCCTCCTGTCCCTGCCCCAGGACTGCACCACTAGCACCAGTGGAATGCCCCCTCTAGGCCCTGTGCATGGGCCTTCCACAGCCTCCTCCTCAACCAAACTCCCCACCAACCTGGATCACTATGTGCTATCTTCCTCTATATTCCCCTGTGGGGGCTCAGCTTCCCCAACTGCTGCCGAGGAGTCCACCTCCAACCTCCGCCTCTTGGACATTCCCTCGGCAGCTGCGGCCATGGACGCGGCACCAGACTCCTCACTCCCGAAAGAGATGACAACGTGGGAGGAGTGCTGGGCCTTGCATCTCCGGCTGGCGGTGGGATCCCTGCCTCTGTGCTCCACAGCACCGTCTCTGCCCTCTTCACTCAACGCTGCAGACAGGGAGAGACAGAACACAGGCATCAGGGCCCTGTACAATGGTCGGATACACATGTCACAGTTGCACATGAGTGGCAGTGTGAAACTTCACAGATGCCATCACACTCCCCAACACTCATATCATTTGAACCCACACAAATGCAGAATTTGACAGGAATCGTGCAGCAGGCAGCAGCATCCATACGCACACAACAGCATGAACATCCGATGGTTGGCATGACGTCACAAGCAACATGGGGAGTGCCGAACACATGCACACGCGCCAATAGACAGACATGCATCTGCACATCTCCACTACCTGTCACAGTGCAATCATCGGCAACTATGTCACATCTGCCAATCGAGTTCATACATGTCCGTGTCACATGCATCCATGTTGTGTCACTGTCACACACGTGCAACCCACACATGCACATGTATGCAGTGTACATACATGAAGGTGTATTCAGCATCCATGTGTCACACCCCAACCATGCCATAGTACATACACAGAAATACCAACATGTGTACATCTCCACATGCAATTGGGCATCATGCTTTGGAACACATACACCATTGATGTGCATCTCCCATGACAGGACTCACATGCAGCACGGTCATGTCCCTGCACATACACATCCATACATGGCCCTTTTCAGACATATGTCCAAGCTGCACACCTCAACATGCACTGTGTCCAATGAGTATGGACGCTTACCGCTCGACTCCGGACCTGTCTCCCTCTCGAGGACCTGGCGGTGAAGCGCTGTGTTAATACGTTCCAGGACCCTCTTGTCGTTGGTGATAAGGTGGACCCGGCGCCTCACTGCATGCGCTGCCTCCAAGAGGCGCTGGGCCTTCCGGAGGGCCCTGAACCTGAAGTCCTCCCAGCGCTTCCGGGCGTGTTGTATGTCGCGGGTTGCCACCCCCTCCACGTTGATGGCAACCACGATGTCCAGCCAGATCCTCTCCCGTCCATCCTTGTCAGCGAGTCTTCTTCTGTAGAGGGCATCATAATGCCCCAGGACTTGCTCCACCAGGATGCCAACCTCTCCTGCTGAGAAGCTGGCAGCCCTCTGCCTCTCTGGTTGGGGGTTGCCAGTGGTGTCTAATGGTGTTTCCCCCGACATGGCAACCCCCGAGGCAGGTGTGGGTGGGCAACTGGGTCCTGGGGCTGGTCTGTGGAGCGATGCTACAGCAGTCGGGAGTCTTCTGTTCCAGCAGGAGTGGTCACAGCAACTGGACCCCTGCAGATGGCTGACGTGCAGACACCAAATGGCAGGACATGTGGTCAGCAGGCAGGCAGGCAGCAGCAGATGGCAGGTGGGAGTCTGCTCGGGGATCTGGGGGGCAGGAAAATAGTCTTCCTTATGTTGTTGTGTGGCCAGCTTGATACAGAGTGATTTGGCACGTGAAAAAACAGCATGTCTGCGTGTAATTCGAGGAATGGCCTTTAGAGTGAAAGCGCGTATGTGATGTAACACGCGCAGGCATTTCCCTCAGCACGGGTGCATCCGCATGTGCAAAAAAATCACATCTGTGTGTAGATGCGTGTAATCAAGGAAAGGCCCTTAGCGCGTAAGTGACGTTACGCGCGTGGTTGTTGCCTTCAGCATGGGTTAAAGGTGAGCGCGGGCCAGCAGACCACTGTATGTGCTGTTCGTGGAGATGATGCATGTGTTTACTCTGCTGGAATCACACGCGATTACGTCACAGCGTCTGAAGTCCGTACCTCTTCTTTTGGTGGGGTGTTGTTTTTTTTTTCCACGCATGGCAGGTGGTGAGTCACGTACGCCTTTTTTCCACTGTGGTTCCCCCTGTGCATGCATACCGTTTTCAAGGTCATAGTAGCCCACGTGTTCCACGCGTATGTGTTTTTTGTGTTCCTGGGTGCCACACTGTACTGCTGGAGGTAAAGTTCATGCACGTGGGCTACCAGGGTCGCGTGCACAATTTTTTTTTTCAATTTCCTGTTCTTATATATATTTTTTTGTTTTATTTCTTTGATTATTTTTTTGGGGGGGGATTGCCTGAGCGTTGCGTGACCCATCATTTTTCCCCAGGGGTTACAGACAGCCTTGCAGGGGCACTGGGATACCTATTCCATCAAGTACCCTGCCTCCTTCTAGCCAATTGCACAGGACAATTGTTGAGTGAACCGCCCATAGCCTATTTTCCATCGGTGCCATGGTTGGGAGGCTACCAAAGGCTAAGGGTGGCAAAGCTGGGCATCCTCCAAGGCCTGGGCGTGGTCGGGCACATGGGCGCGGAGACCAGAGAGGACAGGGAGTCCAGGGTGGCCATGGTGGCTACAGGGGGGGAAGAGGCAGGGTGCCCCTCTGGGATTGGATGCCTAGCTATGTGCTGGTGTAGACATGCCACCACCCCCTGTGGCTCCTAGTGATGCAGCTGTTGCATCACAACCTGGCGCCCATATCACCCAACAGCACTTTACATCTGCTGTCACTTGCCCACTGGGGGTGGTAGCTGCAGGTGCAGCTGTGGGCACCTCCACCGGGCTCTGGGTCAGGTAGCGTGTGTTGCTTTGTGTGACGAGGACTCGCAGGACGATTTCCATCTTGTCCGGAGGTTGAGGTCATGTGTGTCCACTGTGGCTGTGACTGTAGTACACGTATCTGGGGCAGTTATAACATCTGCTGCCCCAAGCAGCCGCGTGGTGGTAACTGCATGTGCAGATTCAGCCAACACCACCCTGGCAGTGAGTCAGACCCAAGCCAGACCTTCTGTCCTCATACCAACACTGCCTTGGTCCAGTCCACCAGCGCCACTGCCCCCACTGATCAGGGCCACATTGCCCACTCACGGTCAGTACCACCGGCCAAAAGGAGAAAGTGTGCTCCTGCACAAGAGGCTGGGACCCCAGACACGGCTCCGGCCTCCGGCACGTTAAGGAACAAGCCTTTCTGCAAGCAGGAACTGGACTTCCTTGTGGACTACGTGTCAGAACACCAACGCAATATGCTTTTGGGCCCACAGTGCCATACAACGCATCACCAGCATTGGGTCAAATGGCAGCATGTTGCGGACGGTTTGACATCCATGGGATTCCAGGTGCACACAGCTCAGGACTGCTACACACGCTGGAATGACCTCAGACGCACTGCTAAGCAAAAGCATGCCTCCTATTGATATGATATGATATATGATATGATATGATAGTTTATTTATATTTATATAGCGCCTATATACAATGTGTTTCAAAGCGCTTCAAGGCAAGGGAGGGAACAAGGGAAAATACAACCACATTCTTACAGGCCATGAACAGTAAGGATGTGAAATTAATTTTCGTACTCGGCCTGATGACATTTCAGACATAGATACGGAAGGGAGGGGGGAGAGTGGGAAGGAAATGGAAACAGACAGGCGACTACCGTACTAGGCCTGACGACATTTCTGGTAGAGCCGGAGAAAAACAAAAGGTGTGGGAAAGGGATGCAGAAAGGGAGGGGAGGAACAAAACAAGCGACTATCATACTAGGCCTGACAACATTTAAGATAGTGCTGGAGGGGTGGTGGGGAGGAAAAAAACAGTAATGGGAGGGTGGAGGAAACAGACTAGGTTGCTATCATATTAGGTCCAGGGACAATTCTGATAGAGTAAGTGCATAAAAGAAAGTAAGGAGAGGAGATAGGAAAAGGGAGAAGGGAAAGGAGGAGAGAAAAGAGAGTAAGCAGTCAAAAGGAGTGGAGAAGCAAGAGTGGAGAGCGAATACAATTGCAGAAGTCAGTAGTAACACATAATGTTGCAATCCAGGATACAAGATGAAGATGGGACCAGCATGATTCAAGGCCACCATGAGTACAAGATGCAATGGAAGTCCAGCATGAGAGTTGAGAAAGAGTGACGCACTGTGAATGAATGAAGTCCATAAAAGTCAAATCCAGCATTGGCCACAAAACAGTGATGGTGAAGGAAGGCACCAGTGGGCGGGGCTTGCTAAGTGGTGAAAAAGAGCAGCAGGCAGGAAGGTACCAGGTGGGCAGGGCTTAGGCCAGGTGACCTAGATCCACTTGCACCTGCTCCCCATCTGCAAAGGAAGAGAATCTGGAGGGCTCCTTAAGTAGGGAAACAGAGCGGCAAGCAGGAAGGCACCAGGTGGGCATGGCTTGCTAAGTGGTGAAAAAGAGCTGGAAGCAGGAAGGCACCAGGTGGGCGGGGCTTGCTAAGTGGTGAAAAAGAGTGACAAGCAGGAAGGCACCAGTTGGGCGGGGCTTGCTAAGTGGTGAAAAAGAGCGGCAGGCAGGAAGGCACCAGGTGGGCAGGGCTTAGGCCAGGTGACCTAGATCCACTTGCGCCTGCTCCCCATCTGCATCTACTCCATGTCTCTGCTGACTGGTGGTGGGCCACCACCAGAGGAGGATGAACGCACTCACCATGAGGAGATTGCTTCAGAGTTCATCCTGGAAGAACAAATCCATGGAGTGGGAGAGAGGATGGATTATGATGCATCATCTGGTGAGTATTGATATGTGTCACTCAATGACATGTGTGTTTGGCATGTGTGACCCACCCAGCAACAAGTTGGCTGTTTCCTATCTTCAATCTCCCTCTCCACCTGTGTTGTTCACCAGGGGTCTGACCTCTTGGCCTCAATTCCCGAAGAGCACCTGACAGCTCTTGACTACTGCAATATCAGTTTTTTGTACGAGTTCCGGTGCTATGCTGATGACAACCAACTCATTTCCTGGCTACCCTTGGCCACTTCTTGTCCCTCCCTTATTTCCAATAGCCTCATTGCAATTTGCTTTTGGTGTACTACCAATGGTCTCTGTCTGAATGCTAGCAAGACTGACATCCTCCTCATCGATACACCTTTGCCATCCTTTGCCATCAATCTCTGGCCAGCCCCTCCTCCTACCTCCACCTGCAAGGCCAAGAACCTCAGGGTCACCTTTGACTCAACACATTCCTTTTACACACACATTTGTGACGTATCTTAAGATGGATTAACTTCTTGCTTCACCTTCTCAGGGGTACTGCGCCTTTCCTAACATTCTCCTACATGCTCACAGTATGCCAAGCTCTGGTTTACTCAAGGTTGGAGTACTGTGACAGTCTCTTTCAATATTCGACCCGCCTCCACACTCCACCCTCCATCACTAATCCAGTACAGGACTGCAAGACTTGTCCTTGGGCTCAAGCCCTGGGATCTTATCTTTCCAGCTCTGTAACCCCTTCATTGGCTACCAGTGGATGCAATGATTATACTTCAGACCCTCTGCATTGTGCACATGAATTGTTTGGGACTGGGTACAAAATACCTTCAACAATCCCTCTACCAATTCCTCCCCTCTTGAGTCCTTTGCTCCTCTACCCCACACTCCCTCAAGGTCAGTCGTTAATGTAATAAATAAGATAGGAGCAGATTTGTGTGTACAGCTGGGAGCTCACTTTTGAACAGCCAACTGGCCATGTTAAAACTTGAGGAGAAATATATCTGCTTCTGGAAGCACCTCAACACCTTCCTACTTGCTCCTGCATTATCCCCTCTTCTACCCAGCTGAACAGTTTCCTCTGTTGGCACTGTGCCCCTGCACACACTCTGTCCATCTGATCAGGTACCTGCTCACCCTTCCTCCCTGATGCACTGCCTACAGGCCTCCCATATCAATGGGTCCAGTGCGTGTACCCATACAGTCCAGCACTCTTTGTCTGCACTCATCAGATTTGCCCTGTCCAAATCATCTTTCACTTGCCACTTGCTGGCTGCACTACCACTTTTCAAATGGACATTCTATCATTGGACTTCATTTTCCTTCTTTGTTCTCCTCTGTTTGGCATGTTCCCCTTCTCCCCCTTCCAGGGTCTTCAACCCTTTATCCCTTCTCCATGCACTTGTGTTTTCTCAATGCCACTGTGCCCCGTATGATAGTTGTTTTGAATTCATGTTCTCCCTTGTTCCCCTCCCTTTGCTTGTTTGCACTCTGAGCCACTTGTGTATGAGTGCAATCTTGATGAGATGTCACATCATGTCGTAGACATCCTTTGTCCTTGGTGCAGTGTGGCTCACTCTGAGTGTGCTGATGGCAGTGGCTCCCCATGCGCATATGTGTCTGATCATGTTCCATGTGCATTCCATGTATGCCCCTAGGTGTCCTCGAGCACCTGCTCATTGTTGTATTTGTCCAGGATGATCCAAGTGTCATCTCATTTGGACAGCCATGTCATGCTCACTGTAGGTCTGTGTGTCATCATGCACGACTTTAGGCTGTGCACATCTGTATCATGTACATGGCTCCCCCTGTTACAGGCTCACGGCTTCTTTTCAACTGGTGTTGTCTTCTACATGCATAGATGTACTATGGATGGTTCCTCACCTCTCCTCCATCATGTCCACTTCTCATCGGCTGTAGTGAGATTTGATTAACGAAATGCAATAGATGCATGCCTACACTGTCTGGCAATGCACAGTTCTGCGTGGAACATGTCATTGCCATGCAGTGCCTCCCTGCAATTGGCCAGACGGTGGGTGTTTCACGGAAACCATGCTACCTGGTGCATGCCATTTGCACATGATGGCTGCAATTGCTCTTACACTGCCATAATGTTTGAATATTGTAATCACTACGTACATGTTGATGTTGTAAGTTGAGGAGCTACACGTGCACTGGACTGCACACACCCACTCCTGTGTCAAGTTAAGCCCTTCAACATGCAACCATGATGGTGCTGTGTGATGTTCACCTGACATGTATGTACCCATGTCCCTCCTTTCACAGTATGGAAAGGCACTAGTGTAGGTGCTTCCTATGACACATGTACTGTGCATAGTTGATTGTAGTTGAGTGTTGCACATGAACATGCATGTTACATGTATCATGGTGTGTTAGGTTAGATTTCTAGCTGTGTCTATTTGTGTGTTCACACATGCTTATGCTAGGTGCTGACTATTTGTTCCCATCTCTCATTTCTGCATTGGATATATGCCTTCTAGAGGTTGTGTGTGATGCATGTGATGTGCAACATGCAATACATGTGTTGCCTTCACATTTTGCAGACATAATTTTCTGCTTTTGGGATGGCCTTGCATTGCAATGCCACTGGATGCATGTTGGGGTTTGAGTTGCCTGTGGCATGGCTGTTTCATTATTTGGCTGTCAGTGTTGTGAACTGTATGTGTGTGGTATGTGCTACTGACATGCCTGTCCTTGTTTCCTTTCTTTATGTTGCAGGTGATGACGCACTGGCGGCCGAGGATAAAGATGTCATCCCAGACACGGTGGTCAGTTCACATGACCAACCAAGCACCAGTGGTGGTCGTGGGGTGGCAGCCCACAGGAACCCACAGGTGCGCCAGGCCATCCTGTGCAGAGCTGGCTCTGAGTCAGGTTCTGATATATCCTCTGACCACTATGTTGAGTCGAATCTGCATCATGACATGTCAACGCCAGTAAGTGATCCTGTGTTGGATGATGTTCTGTCTGTGACATCTGCAGTAGGGGGCCAGGCAGGGTTGGAATGTCCACTTGTGGTGGTTATGGGTGCAGGGTCACACTCGACACCAGTTGCCCATGTTCCTGTGGCATCAGGTCAATGGAGGGATGCAGTCCTGCAGCCGCTGGCAGCACCAACCCAGCAAGGACCACGGCTCCTTGGGCCCAGCAGGTGTAGTGTCCGGCAATGCGGTGGCCGTGTGCCACCGGGGTCAACTGAGTGGGAGCGTTCCATGATTGCCATAGCACAGCAACAGGGGGGAGCAGTTGAGATTATTGCTTAAGGTATGGAAAGTGTGGCCCATTCCATCCTCCCCTCTGTAAGGCAAATGGTGATCCAGCAGCGAGCTATGCAGTCCACGTGCCGCTCACTCAGGCTGGGCATGGCGGCGTCTGACAGGGCGCGCCCGGCTGAAATGGTGGCTCTGCGTGAAACCCTTCATGCTCAAGCAGAGGCACACCGTGAGCCCCTGAGGGTGGAAAAACAACCCCTCTGATCTACTCTAGCTGACCTCATGATGGATGAGAGTAGACGGACAGAAGACAGGATGGAACCAAGCCGGGAGTCACTCCGTTTGTCATGTGAGGCCATGCAAGCAGAACTCTGTCTCACACGTCAGTCCCTGCAGAAGGAAGCACGTGTGACACGTGAGGTAATGCATGCTGACCTCAGTCTCATTGCCAGTGAGGACCTGGCTTACCAGACTCACATGCTTGCTGCCATTGAGGGGCAAGGCGCGGCTAGGCATGGTGAGTCAACTCTATCACATCCACCTTCTGATTTCGATCCAGAGGGTGACAATGACAACTCATCTCCCACATAGGTCGGGCCATGCAGGCGCTGAGCCCAGTGAGTTTTTTTTTTTACCTCGACATCCACACATGTGGGTGTTGAGGTGCACCCTGTACCTCCCTCCTCCTGGGTGCTCACCCACCCCTGGTCATATATGGCCATTTTTGATATTTATTTTCCTGTAAATTTCTTTTTTTTCCAGCAGTATTTTTTTCTACGAAATCTTTTTGATTTTTCATCCAAATTGTATGGTTTTTGTTAAGTATGTTGATAAGTATCTTTTTATTTAATTTTTTTTCTTCCTTTATTTTGTTGTTCTTTTACAATGATTTGACTTTGTTTGCTTTTAAAATTTTATGATTTTGTTTTGGTTTTCTTAATTTTTTTTATCTTTATCTTTCTTTGATTACACTTTTCATTTTTTAATTTGAATTGATTTTTTAATTTTATTGGTATTTTTTTTTCCAAATTTTATTTTGTCTATTGTGCATACATGTGACAGTGTGGTGCTTTGTGGCATCAGAAGGCATCCACTGTGTGTTCCAGCTGGGCCCATTCAGGCTTGTCTTGTGTATGTGTTTTGCTTGGGGTCCTGACACATATGCTACTCCTGCTTCCCTTTTCCATGGGCTCGCAAGGACGGCTCGGTGTAACAGCATATCACACATGGGCATTGGGCTTCCGTCATATCTGTGGCCAGTCTGCAGTTCTACTTGTGTGTACACCCCTGGGTATTCCAGATAGTTTCTCAAATGCATGTCTGCACTTCACCTTGGTGAGTATTATGCTGACTGTGCATTTCATCATGTTGCTTGAGATGTTTGTTATGTATTGACTGTCTATGTTAATGCACTTCCGGCTGTAGCTGGTACCATGCACCCTTTGGCTGTGTACTACACACTGATGGTGGGAGGGGCACTTGTGCTGATAATGTTGAATTGGGACACTTTCCCACCAGTGATTTTGATATGCCACATGAAGGCTGCACGCTGAGTTACCCCTGTCACCATGCATTTCAACAACCACCCATTCCTTGCTAGCACCACTTTGGCCATTTTCCAGCCCTGGCTAGTGTTTGGATGTGCCATTTGAGTTATGACTGCATAGTTCATGATTTGAATTTCCTGTTTGTGTCCTGGACCTGCTCCCCCCTTCCACTGTTTGCACTTGGCCCTTGTGACAATCCGGCCAACCAGGATGCTTGAGCCTGCCACCACTACCAAAAGCCCACAAAGGTGGCCCTGTCCACATACCTTCTCAGTCACTTGAATGTCCCCGTTTCCCGTGACCCTGTCAGTGTCCCTCTGTTTCCCCCCATCATCATCACATCCCCTACTCTACTGCACCGTCAGGTTTCCCTCTGCCCCCTGTGTGTGCTTTCTTTTACCGTCTTCCCCATTAGGCATTTTGAGCTTGGCCCCCTCCTCCCTTCTCTCCTCCCTCTCCCTCTCCACCACCCTTTACCCACCTCCTTGTACTCTGGCTGTCATTTTCAACCACTACCCCAATTGCCATCGGCAATGGTGATACGTAGCCGCTTGTTCTTTGCAGACATTTACCCTTCAGCCTCCGTCCTTCCACACCCCACCTTCAACTTTTTCAGTATGATTTTACCAGTTACTTTTATCATTAGTCCCTCCACCAATGATTACAGGTCGGCTGTTCCCCCATTCCCTTCTATGTTTCTTCTCACCCTCCCCAGCTCTATCTAGATTCTTTGTAGACCTACCAAAGTTTGTCACTTGTTTTGTTACTCTCCTCACCTCTTCCCTCCTCTTCCCTCACTCACCTCCTTATGTGACTCCTGCACTGCGACTATTGCCATCAGGCATTGGAATGTTGATGCTAGCTATGTCATCCAACATTCCCTCCATAGACTCTCCCTTATTGTTCCAGGCACTTGTAATATGTACTTTGCTTTTCCAGTTCATTATCACACTGTGGACTGTTTGAAGGACATGTAGGAATGTACTGTTCTTCTCCCTTGTTCCCTCCCTCATTGATGCGCTTTAATGAACTTTGTGTGTAGGTCGTATTGTGGATTTCTATGATTCAAAAATGGGTCACTGTCTGCCATTGCCGATGTGGGGTACTCTGAACATGATATGTTGTGCTGGTCAATGGCTGATGCAATGTTATGCTTTATTTTTTTGTCAGGGGATGGGTGTGGTTTGACACACTGGGGGGTCCTTGGTGCTATGTTCACATGTGCTGTGTACAGGACACTGGCACTCACTTCATTTCACATGCATGTATTCTAGGTATGTCCCTACAGACAAATACACTTCGGCAACGCCCCCCAACTACATTGCCACCATGCAAACGCGTGCACCCAGATTGCCTTCTCAAGCATGCTGTGTCACAACAATCCATGTTCACTTCTGAGTCAATGATCCTGTGCATGCATGACAGGGTACTATTTGGTTGAAGGGCATTTTTTAAAATGATGCAGAAGGGTTTTCACCAATGCAATGCACATTCACTGTGCTGTCCAGAGTGCAGTGTTTGATATGGTAATTTGCATTTGCCCAATGTGCGTGGCAACAGGTATTCTGACTTTTGTTGGTTGCACCACTGGTGGCATGCATTTGTGCCACCGTTTTCATGGTGTGAGGTTTTGGTCAGTCTTTTTTTCCGATTCCATATCAGGTATATTTGTCTGTTGCCTATTTACATTTCTCATGTGGCACTTCATGACTATAGTGTCATGTGTTGTCCATATGGTTGGATGTTTTGCCGTTGCATACCATGGTATGGTGTGGCAGACGGGGTTCAGGAGTGTTAGGAGGGTTTGAGTGGCATACCCGTCCTTTCATGCCCTGTTTAGCAAGGGGGGGATACCTTGCATGTGTTCCCTTTGGTCACAGGGATTCGTTGTGTTTAATTAGCTAGGGATGCACACAATGTGGCACTTCCGTAGACACATTCTCAGGGTGGTAAGGTTGTGACAGTTAACTGTCTCTTTCTCATCATCGATTGTGACCTGGTATGTGCCAGGCCTGTGTGCACTCCGCAGGGGTTGGAGTTTAGGTGAAAAATGTGGCCACAAGCTGGGTACGGGCTGCCTCGCCACATGCCCTTTCCCCTCCCATGCGCAGCAGCCATGCATGTGGTTGGGGATGTGGGGGCACCACCATGTCCACCGGTACGCCATGCCGTGTTGCAACGTTGTGCAGGACACATGCTGCCACAATTATCCTGCACACTACTGGGGGTGCATATAGTAGCTGTCCACCAGAGCGGTCAAGGGAGCGGAAGCGTGACTTCAGCACTACAAATGTGCGCTCCACTATGGCCCTGGTTGCAATATGGGCTGCGTTGTATCTTACCTCGGGTGGTGTGGTGGGGTTCCGTATGGGCGTCATCATGTAGGTGCTCAGAGAGTAGGCACTGTCCCCTATTAAGGTGATAATGGTTATCATTAGTTGGGCTTGTGTATTTGTCTGTGTGTGACATGCGTGCATGTGCACAGGCATTTGTACTCACCATGTGTCGCCATGCTTCCCAGCTTCCAAGGCCTGGCTCAGGGCGGACATTCTGAATATGAAACTATCATGGGTGGACCCAGGATCGTTTGCATAGACAGAGGTGATGATTCCCTTGGCATCGCATACTACCTGCACGTTGATGGAATGCCAGTGCTTGCGGTTTCGATAGATGTGCTCAGTGGCCCTAGGTGGACGTAGGGCCACATGTGTGCAATCTATGGCACCAAGCACTTTGGGCAAGTGTGCCACCCTGTAGAAATCCAGGACCACGGCCTGCCTTTCTGCGGGTGTTCTGGGCATGTATGAGGGGCGCGCAGTGATGATTGCCAATACCTGGTGTAGGCAACATGACTGCGTTGGCTGTGAGACTCCCCCCACTTTGGCAGTTGTCCGCTGAAATGACCCAGTGGCCAAAAAATGCAGTACATTGACTACCTTGACAGGCATCAAGGGGCTCAATGCTTGGGAGCACAGGGTGGGTGATGTGAGTTCATACTCCCACTCCCTGACCAGCTCTAGGATGATATGAGATGGAAACCTATACCTGCCATAGACCTGGTCATCAGGCATCCCAAAAAGGCTGGTCCTCAGCAAAAAAATGCGGGGCCTGGCTATTCTCCTCCTGCGGTGTCCCACTATCACTGCTGCGAGGAACGGGACATTCATTGTAACTGTATATGCTTGTTTGTTGTTTGCGCGGACTTTTATGCTGCGCAGGGGCACTTCCGCCTGCTTTCATGCGGCGGACGTAATTTTGCGTGTGCGTGTGTTTTGATGTGTGCGGGTTTTACCTATTCAATTCCATGAATATTCGCGTGCGTGTGGGCTTTCTGTGTACTTCCCAGCTGTACTTCCCCAGTTACGCCTTATTTTCACGTGTTGTTCCCCATTCCGCGTGTTCCGCCCCTTGTTCCGCCCCCTTTTTGATGTGTGCGCTGACGTTGTGCGTTTTCGCTGTGTGCGTCGCGCATGGCATTCGAGATGTGGAAGTGACGTGTGCGCCGGTGTGCGCCAAGCGCAGATTTGGCGCACATCCCGGAAAATACACATGCAGGGCCTTCCATGAATTGCACGCATGCAAATCGCACGCGTGCGCCGAATTTTTCACGCTTGCGCCAGCTTGCGCCAGTAATTTCGGAGTACATTTATTCCATGAATTACCCCCTCAATCTCATTACACATTGAATTTGAAGCCCAAATGTAGTCAATCATTCTCCTGCTGTGATTACGATGCCAGGTATGATTTGGAGGAATGTCTCCCTTTGTTTCACCACTGTGCAACCGTCAATTCCTCGCTAATAATGCAGATTGAAATTGGTATCCTCTGCAGATATCAGTGGTAGGGAGTTTTGTTTTTGACTCAATGGGATTTTTGAGATCATCGAACCAGGAAAAGTTCAAATCACTGCATAGGATCACAGTGAGGTCGACATATTTTTCAATGGAGTCATCAATCAATTTCGTTATTGACTGTATGAAATGGCAAGACGAAATCCTCGCTGTGTTCCAGTACGTATTGAGCAATAGCAATTGCTTAACATTCATCTCATGACCATTTATACTCGGGAGAACTGTCCCTTGAACTAAAAGGTTTGGTGTAAAAGACTGCACGATCGCCCAACCATTTGCATTGTTTATCATAGTTAACAGGCCAGAGTAAGGTCGAACAAATTGATTTTTTCCTACTGGATTCAGCAGCATGGAGTATCCGGCTCTGATTGGAACCTCCCGCAACCACTTCTCCTGAAGGCATACTGCAAAGTTATTAACCAAAGATGGTTGAAAGTTCTGGAACAAATGTAGAAAGCCTCTTGTGTTCCAGGATATCAGCACGTTCACAGCATCCTTACTAGTTTGTGATAGTTAGGCTCTACGGAATTGTTGATGACGGTTTGGTTTAGGGAGGGCAATTTGGATGGAAGATTGTGAATTTCTTCCACTGGGTACTCCTTCTTTTATGTTGAATTGTTTTCTAAGGGCTTCATGTCTTTGTTCGTGCGTAGACTGCATATCAGCCAGCACTTGCACCTCGGATGTTTCAATGTTCGTTTTTGATTCCAATGTTAAATCAAATCCATAAGACAAAAGCTTGTCTTCAGCCATGATTAAAGTGTTCTCGACTGCTTGTGAGTTTATATGTAGGTAGACCTTGTCAAGGGAGTCTTCGGTGATATATTCAACAATTGCTATGTCATCAGAAGTTATTGTTCTTAAAGAGGGAAAATTATGTAGAAGACACATTACGTTTATACGATTTAAATTCACCTCGTTTTCGTCAGAAAAGATGTTTTCAAGACGGATCCTCAATGTATTTGACCCTTATTCTGGATATGATTTGACAGCTCTGATGATTTGGTTAGATTTTGTTTGCGCCATTGTGCAGGAGTCATTTTAGGATTGAACTTTGTCTTCGAATTCTCTCTCATTCTGATGTCAACAGTCCCATCAGTTTTTTGTTTTTGAGTTTTTGTTTTTTCGAAGGAGACACTTAGAGCAGAACGATTTGCTTCAGCAGTGCTGACAACGTCTTTAGCCGTATTTGCATGCAGCATTTTCTTAGCATTTAGCTGAGTGCTTGGGACATTTTGTTGTGGTGTGCCCTGTTCTTGAGTGGGGGATATCACATCTTCAGAATCAACTGAATAAGTAGATAGATCGCATAAGTCAGTGACACTTAGGTCAGGACTATCAGAACCAGGATCTGAATCTATCCTTCTCCTTTTATCTGGATTTTTTTCCCCCGCCACATTCTGTTATCAATGGAGTTAGAAGCAACTCAGCTAACAACAGTTTTTCAGAACCACAAGACCGCTGTTTCTGTGAGCCTCGAGTAAAGAGACCCACTTTTGAGGAGTGGAAAGATTCCTAACAAACTGTTTTGTTTTCAACCTGTTATTACTCACTTTGGGTTTATTCTTGGGCGCATTCTTTTTGTTTGTTGATGTTTGTCTAATTTTTTAGCCCATTTTTTTACCTGTTGTGTGCACCCAAGGGTTTTTGCAGACCACGAAAAGATTCTGAAAGTTTTACATTTTTCTTTCAAGGGGTATGCATCAAATAGGTTGTTATTCATTACGGGATTGGTGGTCAGAGATTGGATTTCCAAAGATTGTGTTTTCACGGTGCGATCATTAGAATTTGCTGCGGCTTCCGAATCTGATGTGGATATAAGCGGGCCTGGTGGCTTGGTAATTTGGCAAATCGCTTCATTACTGTCTAGTGCAGTGATTCCTTTTCCTTTAGTTTTTGCTCGTGTCGCCACAACATTTTTTCTTGTACTGGAGTTTCTCCTCACTGGCTGTGGAAGTTGTGTCACTTTCTGACCACAGTCCATGGACTCCTTTTTTTGCTTTCTCAGAATGCCGAATCCATTTCATTGCTTCAAGGATGGCTTCCATTAGATCTGTTTTATCAGTGTGAGCTTTCATGGCCACATCTCCGAGCCAATTTTGCCATTAAAATGAGATATCAGCTTCACAGTCTACTTTTAATAGTAAGTGCGCATTAATTTCTTTAAGTGATAGATTTTTCACCTGCGCACTTTGATCCTTCATTGTTTCACTCAGAGTTTCGTACAATTTAACGAATGGTATCAGGGCTAGTGATGTTGCCGCCAATACATTGTTATGGATCTGACTCCCTGCTGCCACTGATAAGTTCGCTTTGTTAACGATTTCTGACTCTGCCTCCTGGGTGAAAACTTCTTCTTGGTGAATTTGCCAACTTCCATTTGAGGTTGGCTTATTAGATGTATTTAAATCTGATTGTTTGTGTGAATTGAGGCTTGACTCATGTAGACTTTTTTCGATTTGAGTTAACTGTCGATGTGTTCACAGTATTCGCCTGACATGGGACTCCTTTTTGATGCGGCATGCTAGTTCCAGATTTAAATGGGTCGTGGGTTAACCGCTGTAATTGTTGATCTTCTTTCTCGAAATTGGAAGGTAATTTAACTTTGAGGATACTAAAGCCTGGATAGGCGCTGGAGAAACTGGTGATCATTTTGTCTTTCACAAGCTGATAATCAGCAGTAAGTCGTTTGGTAAGCCGAGCTTCTCGGCCTGCCAGATCTAATCCAAATCTCTTTTTGGCAACGCTGGTCAACTGAAGGTTTTGTGGCTGTGGTCTCACAAAGGGACATACCACAGCGTCATCAGAAGAGGCCGATTTGGCTTTTGTGACAGCAGTTTCGGCAACATTGCTTTCAAGCAGGGACATGAAAGATGGTTGTTTGCTGGGCCTAGCGCGCAGTTTACGTCTTCATCCTCTATTGAGATTGGTCTGGTCTGAGCTAGGGCGACCTGTAGATCAACCGTGACCGCCTGGCCAGAGTTGATCGCATCTTCATTCTATAAACCAACATTGGATGCTCGTTGGATGTTGGGCGCTTGATGCGCTTATATGCCTTGCAATAATCCAATGGCTTCTGAATTACACACATGCGCTGTTGACTTTACAAGACCGCAAACTTGCTGAATATTATTGCGGTCATCAGTCAGAGCAGAGTTAGATCCACAAGCAATTAATGGAGGGACAAATATAAAGTTTGTAAGATCTACTACGCCACTGGGTAATTTTAACTCCAAAAGTTCGGTGTCAGTGACATCAAATGGCGATTAAAAAGAGGCTATGTCAATTTCCACCGCTAGACTTGAATCGGGCTACTTTAATTTCGGAGCATTAATTTCACAGGTTACTTTGAAGCAGTAGGAATTTGGTTTCCACGCCCACAGCCATGTCAATTAAAGACTTTGGAAAAGAGTTTGCAATTGTAACAGCACATGCAGGCTCAACGCACTAATCATTTCCGAGCACTGTGTCGGCTAGGCAGGGAACGCTCTCGCCTGACAACGTTAAAGCTGACGAAGTTGAAGCATTTGTATCTGCTCTTACCTCAACAGCGTCAGGCATCGATGAAATTGACAAACCGGCTGACGTCGGCAGTGAGGACAGGGAGGGGGAAAGAGTTCCAGCGACATCTGAGGATACTGAGGAAACTAACACAGCAGGCTCGATGATCCTTGACAGATCGCCACGACCACGATCATGTAAAGTCTTTAGGCGGGTTTGCGGCCCCGTGTCAGCCAACATTTCGCTGGGTGGACTCCTGACACCTCTGCGCCTCTGCGACTGAGGTGGACTGGGCAGACTGGGCACTCAACACAGACTCCGTGCGGTGCTCCGTGCACGCGTCTCCTTTTTAAAGTAGGAGTCCTGAGTTAAAGCAGCAGCTCCACGAAAAAGACAAATGCAGCACAGCACATGGCAGCAGCTCCTCTGGGCAGACTGGGGACTCAACACGGACTCAGCAGATGCGCCAGCCCACGCAGGGGGCGCTAGAGGCGCAGCTCACATAGCGGGCCGCCCCTCTGGCCACCCCCTGCGTGGACTCGCCTCCTCTATGGAGGACACAGTCAAGGTGCCCTCGGGGGTCCGGCCGGAAATGGCCTGCACCCCTGGGGGCTTAAATAGCCCACGGCTGAGAGAGCAAGTCCTCTCATCCAGCCCTGGCAGCAGCGACATAGCAGCAACAGAGACGGTGACACACAAGGTGGGACGACCAGGAAGAACAATCATTTTCAGCAAAGGTAATGTGTGGAGTCGATGGACGGCGCGGGGGCGTCAGTCCTTGCCGTGTGTCGGGAGACCATGGCATTTCCTCCACAGTGCCTCGAGGGCACAAAGGGATACCGGGGAGTGGATGGACGGCGCGGTGGCGCGGGTCCTTGCCGTGGGCCTAGAGCCCACGCAATTTCCTCCACGGTGCCTCGAGGGGCACAAAAGGGGTATGGTTCTGGTGTCGGAGGGCAGCGCATTTATGCCTTACCAAGCGGCCAGCGAGGGGACTGGGATGGCGACATTGCTGCCAGATGGCGAATCCTTACTGCAAGGCCCGGGGGCCTGGAAGGCGCAGGGGATGGGGGAGACATTCCGGTGGCATGTGGAAAATGTTTGTTGTTTGTGATACGGTCGGAAGCGCAGGGTTGCCAGGAGGCGATTAACAGGTTTAAGGAGTATGGGTTTTTTGAAAGGCAGACGAGGAATGCGCTGCGGGCAGCGGCCACTGGCGCATTGGGGAGGGGATGCTGTCGGCTGGCGCGGGTTGGCCGGCATTGCACGGGGTTTCCTTTGCTTGCCGCGTGCTCAGGTATGGACGGACTGGCCCTGAGCGCCTACGGGTCACAAGCGCTTTTCTTGTCATGCCGAGGCTTTTTTGATGTCAGAAGAAGAGTTTCTTATGGCAAGTTGCGAGTTTGTGCTTTGTATGGGAGCGATGCACAAGGGGTTTCCGGTGCAGTGGACGGCTAAAAGCTTTCGGTCCTTTTTTTAGGGAGGGGGCGATGCGGGAAGTTTTAACGCCATTATGCAAACTGATTTGCAAAACAATGGGGGCGACGCAGGCATTACTCCATTGTGCGATTGAATTGGAGGGCGGAGGGAGGTGCACCGTGAGAGCCGGGGCACCGCCTGCTTTCCCTGACGCTCTACGGTGAAGCCGTATGCTGGTGTGATGGTCAGCTCATCACTCATCAGGAGTGCAAGGGCACCGTTTGGCTTCGGGACTAATGAAAGAAATATGTGACGCTCAAAGAAGCAGGTCTGAAGAATTGTGCACATGAAAGGGCGGTAGAATTTCTGTTGCGTGTGCAGCGAGTGCAGAAAGCAGATAGCAAACAAAGAGGTCAAGCGACAAGGGCTCTTCAAGCTGAGGAAGGCTTGATGTGTTTACTATACATGCTGCGAGCTAGTTTAAAGATGCGGCCCTGCAAAAACAGCTGGGGCAAGCCACAGCCGTGCACATTACAGTGGAATGAAGGGTGTCAGTTTCGCTTGTGGAATGAAAGGAATTTATAACGAGCCTATACACAAGTATGTACGGATTGGTGTGCAGGCAAGGTTTATTACCAAGCAGCAGTGCACACCAATTTAAAAGAAGTATGATTAGTTTCACCGCGGGCACTGTTTATTTTTTCATGGCTTTTTAGATAATCTAAGAAGAAACTTGTAACGTACTTACACATGAGTGCGTACTGAGTGGGGCAAATGCAAGGTTCATGGGGAAGGAACTGTTTGTTTTCATATTATCTTGCTAAAGAAGAGGAAATTAATAACTTTTTTCATAATTTTTCCGGTTATTCCAAGAAAGGAATTTATAACGCGCATATACATGTGTGTTGACCGGTTTGAGCATTGTAAAGCATAGTTCGGGGATGGCGGACGTGAGGGGATTTATGCACACAGCAATAAAATATTAGACCTGCATGGTAAAATGTTAGGAGGACATCTTTTACACTCCCCTTTGGGGCGTCCGTGGGGTACTGTGCCAAAGTGTGCATGCAATGTACAAGGAGTCTGGGGCACGCATATGGCTTAGTCCAAAGGACAATATTAACAAATTATGTGTATGTTTACAGATCACAGCTAATATCTTCGAGGTACGGCACCAGAGGTGGTTTGTTAGAAGGAAGAAGGAAAAGATCTGTGGTAAGGAAGGGGGCCTACTGGGGGCTGGAAGTGGCTAGCAACTGAAAGAGGCAGCCAATTGACTGCCACAGGTAATGTGAACAGGGGCCGGAGGGACAACTGGCATTAGGGAAGGGCCACGGCACTGGCATTAAACAGCGGTAGCAATAACCGGGGACTCCATAAGGAGTAGCGCAAAAGGGTTTTAAAGATACACAACTGGTCAACATTATATTAATCAACAAACTCTTGTTGCACTATTTTGTTTGCTTTCTTACGCAGGGGCAACATGTCCAGCCTGGGATCACCAAGTTTGTTCGACAGCGGGGAGGGCACTTCCGACAGTGGAAGGTCCTATGAGAGCCAGGAGGAGGCCCAGATGGTGGCATGGTTCCAAGAAAGGGTCCGAAATAAAGGTGCGGAATGGGCGAAAAGAATGGTGGAGCAGTCTCTGGAAGGACCAGCACCAACTGGATCACCAGACACAGGGGTACCTCCAACGGGGCCAGAGGTAGGGACACCCACTCCCACCAAGAGAAAGCGCGCGCCTAGGAAGCAGAAGGGTAAGGAGCATAACACTGTAGTGAATGCGTCTCCAAATGTATCTATTCCGCTGCCCACAACAGAAATTTCCCCAAGCACAGGTACTGACCAGGCACAGGGGGCAAGCCAGGGGATTCAGCCAGCAGCATTGGTAAACACTGGGCCTGTGGGGACGGTAGCGAACACGGGGACTTCCCCCCAGAAGGTTGCACAGCCCGAGGTAAGCGGGCAGACCATGGAGTGGGCGAAAATGGAAATGACTAGATTCATGGACCAGATGATGCTCCGGTTAGGACAGGTACCAGTGGCGCCTCAAGTGGGGAACGGGGTGGGCCCACTCGCCGTCTGGGGGCAACCAACAGGGCCGGCTGCAGTCGCAGGGGCACAGGTAGGACTCCCAGGGCAGTTCAGCGCGATAAGGGCACCAGCCAATGGGATACCCCAAGCAGCAGGAGTAATACCACCAGAGGGGCTGCCCGCGGGTTCCCTGGGGTCCAATAGGGTGGCACCACCAGAGGGACTACCAGTGACTTTCTTGGGTGCGGGGACATCCACTGTAAGCGGTGGGGTGCCATTGGTAACAATAGCCCCAGTACTGACAGGGAGAAGTACGTTGTCTTGGTACATTCATAAACAGGTAAAACAACGGATATGGGCGAGGGATTACTTTGACATATTTTCTATGCTGACATCTGAAAACGAGGGCCCAGATGTTAATGTATCAAAAGAGGAGGAGAAAAAGAGGCAAAAGCGGTACAGGCCGGAGGAGACCATTGACAACTGGTCTAAAGCTTTCTCCCTGTATGCTACAGTGATGATGGAAAAGTTCCCCGAACAAGGGACTGACCTATGGAATTACAGGGATACCATAGTGGCAGAGCATAAGACATATGGGACGACGGGATGGATAGATTATGATAGGGGTTTCAGGCATAAGATGGAGGATTTGCCCTCAATGTCTTGGGCCCAGAAGGACACAGAGGGTTGGTTCGCATTCATGGGTGGCCAGGAGAGGTCCAGCGAGCCAATCAGAGATACTACCAAGTCCGGGTCGGGTAGGTACAACGAGGACAAGAGGGAAGCTTGGCAGCGCAAAGGGTCCCACCCCGCCTCTTCATGCTATCAAGGGTCCAGGGGACCACGGGGCAGGGGCCGAGGTAGGAGCACCCAATGAGGGGAGCTGGAGGAAGGGACCCTCACCCATAAAAATGACAAAATTACAACAATGGCTAACGGAATACCCCAAAATTGGCGAAGGAAGGTTGATCTCACAGGGTTTCAAGGAAGGGTTTAGGATCCCTTACGAAGGACCCCTAACTTCACGAGGGGCTAAGAACCTACCTTCGGCAGACAAGCTACCAGGGATTGTGAGCAAAAAATTGGCCAAAGAGAGAGCATTGGGGAGAATAGCGGGTCCATTTTGGGTGGCTCCCCTCCCTAACTTCATTGTGTCCCCATTGGGGGTTGTCCCTAAAAAAGAGGAAGGAAAGTACAGGTTAATTCACCACCTGTCTTACCCTGATGGGGATTCTGTGAATGATTGGCTGGACCCTGATTATTGCTCCGTTACATATGCTTCCTTTGACAAAGCAACGGAGCTACTGGTCCAGATGGGAAAAAGGGCATGGTTGGCAAAGGTCGACATTGAGTCTGCTTTCAGGCTCCTACCAGTCCATCCTGATAGCTTTCATTTGTTGGGATTCAAATGGGAAGGCCAATTTTTCTTTGACAGATGCATGCCAATGGGGTGTGCTGTTTCATGTGCCTTCTTTGAACAATTCAGCTCCTTTTTGGAATGGGCAGCAAAAGAAAAGGAACCAAGGGGGGCAATCATGCATTACCTGGATGATTTTTTGTTTATTGGTAGGGAGGGTACTGAGGACTGCGGTTCGGCATTAGCATCCTTTCAGGTTCTAATGAAAGAATTGGGGATACCCCTAGCCAAAGAGAAAACACAAACCCCAGTCCATGTCCTCACATTTCTAGGCATAGAAATTGATACGTGCAAAGGCACATGCAGGTTACCAACAGAAAAGGTGGAAGGGCTAATGGAGTTGATTTCCAGTATTCTAGCTAAAGAAAAGACGACTTTGGGTCAAGTGCAACAGCTGCTTGGGAAACTCAACTTTGCAGCCAGGGTGGTTCCAGCGGGAAGGGTGTTTGCCAGGAGGTTAGCAAGATCCACAGCAGGGGTGACTAACAAACACCACCACATCAGGCTGAGCGCTGCACTCAAGGAGGACCTAGTCATGTGGCGGGGGTTTCTGAAGGGCTTCAATGGGGTAAGCCTTTGGCGGGACGCATGGGTTACCAGCAGTGAGTTGCAAATGTACTCAGACGCCTCGGGAAAGGAAGGGTTTGGTGTGATCTTGGGCTCGCACTGGTGTGCGCAGAGGTGGCCAACACAATGGAGAAAGAAAGGGAGGTTGGGGAACATTATGGCGCTAGAGCTGTTCCCAATCGTGATAGCCCTTCTGTTGTGGCCAGGTGAGTTGTGCAACAGGAGGGTCCGCTTTTGGTCGGACAACAAAGCAGTGGTCCAGGCCATCAACTTACAGTCCGCTTCATGCCCGGTGGTTCTGGGGCTGCTAAGGAAACTTGTGGAAGTATGCTTGTACCAGAATATTGAATTTAGGGCGAGACATGTACCAGGAATTGTGAATGTGGCTGCTGACGCTCTTTCTCGTTTTCAGTGGGAGAGATTCCGGAAGGCCCACCCAGGGGCACAACAGAGGGGCACAGAGTTCATGCAGGAGTGGTGGCACCTGATGTCGTGGACCCGACGCTCTGGAAACTTGGGGAGCAGTCGCTCTCACCAGGAGTGCGGTCCAGGTATCAGAAAGGCTACAGTAAGTTTGTAAGGGTGATTCAGGAAAAGGGACATACGAACTTGGGTCTTACAGCACAGGTGGAGCGGTCCGTGCTGTGGGCACACAACCAGGGGCTGAGCAGGAGCTGGGTCACAAGCCATTTAGCCGCTGTAGCATTCCATTCCAAACTGAAAGGAGAAGGCGACCCAACTAAGGAATTCTCAATAAGGGCAGCAGTCAAAGGTTGGGGGAAACTAGAAGGGTGCAGGAAGGATGTACGTAAGCCCATTAACTTTGAAGTGCTGGGGAAGTTGCTTAGGGAACTGGAAGGGGTATGCATAGACGGTTTTGAGCTCGGGCTCTTCAGGGCGGCATTTGCATTGGCATTTTTTGGGGCCCTCCGGGTGAGTGAATTGGTAGCAACAGGGAAGGCTGATGACTCTGGGTGGGCACTGGCTCGGGGGGATGTCACATTCACAGAGGATGGCCTCATGGTGAAGGTCAGGAGAGCAAAGACCGATCAGGCCGGGAAGGGCGCCTCAATCAAATTGCGAAGGGCAGCGGAACAGTCCAGCTGCCCCACTTGGCTACTGTCCCACTACATGACAATGAGGCCGGCCGGTGGGAAGTACCTCTTAATACACAGGGACGGGTCTCCACTGACGATGTTCCAATTCCGGAAGGTACTGGCCATGGCTTTTAAAAAAGCAGGGTGTCATGGGCAAGTATGGTCCACGCACGGCTTCCGGATAGGGGCAGCAACTACAGCATTTCAAGCTGGGATGCACGGCGCAGCGATCCAGAGGTTAGGTAGATGGCAATCCAACAGGTATAAACTGTACATTCGCCCAGGTGGGCAAGACAACCCAGCCCCTTCAATGGAATAGGTCAGGTCCCAAGGGGACAACAGGAGGGGGTGGGTGGGTCTGGGGTGTAGGAAGGGTAAATGGTTGTAACAACTATGCAATTTTTGATTTATTGCAGCTGGGAGTACCGTCTGGATTATTGGTCACTCGTTTATCAGCAGAGCGGAGAAATGCGCCCGCACGAAGCCGGTTCGGGGGGCCAATTTGGGTTTTCGGGACACCGAGCTGGTGTGGCTAGGCACCCCGGGCATGCGTTGGCACGCACTTCTCCCCGCGCTGCGCAGGCAGATCACCAAGAGGGCCCCCCCCAAGGTTGTTGGTGGTGCACCTTGGGGGGAATGACCTTGCAGACTTGGGAAGGGGCAGATTATTGAGAGTAATGCAGGAGGGCATTAGGATCTTGGCAAGAATGCTGCCTGCAACGGAGATAGCTTGGTCTGAGCTGATCCCAAGGAAAGTATGGCGGGGAGCAGAGTCCAACGCTGCAGATGGAGTGCATCTTTCAGAGCACGGGATGGGCCATTTCAATTTAGGACTATGGGGACTGATGGCAAGAACTGGGTGTAAATAGGGATTGGTGAAGATTAGCAGGAAGGGGAATTTGGTGTGGGGGCATTTGGGGTCGCGGGGGGGCCACCCCAAAGCGTGGCGGAGTTACGAGGGCGGTCCTAGAGAAGGAGGCACGCTGCGGTCTGGTCCGTGAGCTACAACCACTGGCTGCTTCAGGCAGGATGGGGTGACACGGGCGCTGATTCCACTAGGGACGGTTGGGACTCCTCAACAACCGATGCAGTGGCCTTATTCGCTCCATACTCTCTGGAGGAATGACTGAACTGGCAGTGGAATCCAGGGCGGGCCGTTCTCGCAAGAACGGATTGGTGTGAGATGGCTCACAGGCTTTTGGACAAGGGACTTTTGTAAGGCGGGATTGGCGGAGCCACCCGGCTAAGGACCATGGTTGGTGCCAGGCAGTCATAAGACCTG
The DNA here is from genome assembly GCF_040938575.1 of Ambystoma mexicanum. Classification (NCBI taxonomy): domain Eukaryota; kingdom Metazoa; phylum Chordata; class Amphibia; order Caudata; family Ambystomatidae; genus Ambystoma; species Ambystoma mexicanum. Next base: position 892,291,290 of record NC_090941.1, read on the forward strand.
AGCAGGGATGGGGGGCCGCCCTCATAAGATGACTCCAAATTATGCGACCATATGTTTTCCAAATAAAATGTTATATATGTTTCCAACTTTCAGAATGTCTCTGACTCCATCATTGGGGCATGCAAGCGGGGGTGGTTATGATTTTACCAATGTGATGTAAGGGGCCAAGGAGTAGGGGTTAGCCCCGCTATGTGCGGCGCTCCACGCCCACGTCTCCTTTTCAAAGGAGGAGTCCTGAGTTAAAGCAGCAGCTCCAAGAAAAAGACAAATGCAGCACAGCACGTAGCAGCAGCTCCTCTGGGCAGACTGGGGACTCAACACGGTCTCCACTTTCCACTTATGTGGCATTCACTCATTATTTGCTTTACTTTGGTTCAGTATTAAAAAAAAGCAGCTCATTCATATTTAAACCAACATAATTGCAAATTCACTGTTCACTCTCCTGCTCTGAATTTGCAACCTGCGCACGCGCTTCTCATTCAATCTCAAGTTTATTGCTTTTTCTTGCCTTCCCCGCAGCCTTCTCAACTTTGTTACAGTTCTGTATTCACAAACCGTTTCTTTCATCTTATTCTCGTAGCAGTTAAACATCAGTGTTTTACAATTCCAATATGGGCAATCACATTGCCTCTGCTGTTGCTCGCTCACTTGCGAGCATTTTTACCTTCTTTCACAATGTGGCCTTGACCACAGCCAGCGACGTCATTTCACCAAAATGCCAGGGGTAGCGGAAGTGACATCACACGACCCTTGACCGCTGATGACATCACAGGAAGTGATGTCATTTGACCCCACCCCAAAGTGATATCGCGGGAAGCGATGGAACACACGACCTTTCACCCGTTGACAAAACAGGAAGTGGTATCACATAGCATTGTACACTACGCAAAATATGGTTAGGATATCAATATAATGTAATGTACATTTCATACCTGAATTGATCGCCATATGTATCGTTAAGATCAGTGTGTATAGGCCCATATTACCAAATTACTGTGATTGCAAGCAGACGTCCATGACCAAATGATAGTGATGTGTTATTATATAGCATTTACGCTTAAGCGCTTTACATAGAAGAAATATGCACCCAATATCACCCAACCTGTGTTGGTACCCATTTATCGACCTCAGAAAGATGAAAGGCTGAGTTGAGGCATTTGAGAACAGACTAAATCAGTGACTCACCTCCTGAAGTGTGCCTGAAATAAACCTTTAACGAGTCTAGCAATTATTGTATAGAATTCCAGAAAGACACATTTTTTTGCATTCCTATTCTTTCTTATTTAGCTTCAGTGCTGAAAGTGTTAGACTGGTGGCCCTCATGTTCTTATTTTTCTTCTTTTTTAAGGGGCCCGTACAAGAAAGCCAGCCACTCCAGAATTAAAGAGCCACATGGTGCTGGCCACAGCCCAGGAGCTTGGATTGCAAAAAAAAAAAAAATATCTGTCTTTTTTATTTTTTTAATTATTTTTTTAGAGGTCGCAAGTTAGACCACAGAGGTCTCAAGGGCGACCTCAGAGGTCGCACTTGCGACCTCTGGCGACCCCCAAATGACGTCCCTGACCACAGCGTCCCAGAGTCACCCAGCCTCACTTGACTCACCGGTTATGCTGGCTTCCTGTGCCCTTCTCCGCTTCGGTGGGTCCTTGGCTGCTGCAGCTGTTCCTGGCTCGGCAAGCCCCTCATCCTGGGCATTCGCCAACTCAGGTTACCAGAGGAGGAGTCTTCTTGACTCCTGGACATCGGCAGTCATACCCAGCCTACAGAGACACTCCGACAATGCCATTCACACTCTGCTTCCGCTGCAGCGACTCTGCAGCACTTCAGGGTCTCAGACACTGCGTTCTGCTCTGTCTGCAAGCATCTGGCTTCTTTCTACTTCCCCTTCTCTTTCTCTTGCTCAATTAGCCTCACCTGAGCGGGCCATTTAAACTGCCTCTTTGGCTCCAGGTGCAGGCTATATACATTGACTTCACAATGGTTTTGGTACTCGGCATCCCTCGTCCTCGAGTGCCAGAGTGTTGTGTGTGTATGTTTGAGTCAATAAAGAATGAATATAAGTTCCTGTATGATCTTTTGCTCATCTCAGTACGCGAGTGGTATACATTGGGAGAGGATTTTGTAACACATTAGGGAAGGGATTTGAAAAGCCTGGGGGACATTTGATTCTTGGTGAAAGGGAAATGGGGGATACCGTGTCCCACCCAAGGGTACCTCAACCCCACTCCCCAAGTCTCCTCCTCCCAGGTGATGCTCCCTTGCATATTCACCCTCAGGGTCAGGATCCAAGAGCGATGGCCTTTTCCTGGCCACCTGGTGGGTGGATGTTCTGGGAAAAGAAGTGAGGACGCACTCAGATTCCTCACAGGTACCACAATATACTTAGATTCAGTTAGAATGAACCCAACTGCTGACAGTTATTAAAAAACATAAGAATTACTAAGCAGTGTGTAACTTCATAGACATTAATGTAGAAAGGCAGTAATATGTTAGGACATTTGGCAGCATGCTTCCCTCAGGATATACATGCATTACCGTGTGAGGATCCTTCACCTGGGTAACCTGTAAGAAAATGTTAAGGTGTCCTTTATCTTGTCTATTACAGCCCAGTCCATAAATGTTCAATAATGCTCTACTTTTCTTTCCACAGATCCCACTACCCCAAATTACCTGAGATGCCACAGGAGAATATGATCCAAGACAAATTTGGGAGCCCTGCTCTTCCTAGACACAGTTCCATTGGCAGACAAAGTGGTGGAGTTTCTTGGAGGTTACTCGATGAGACCCCTTGAGGATGGACCCCACCTTGGAAGAAGGAGTCTCTGCGATGTTGGTGTCGAGAAGAAGAAGGGAACCGAGCAGCGTCGGAAAGGCAGTAATGCAGGATTTTTCACAGTGGTCTCTGGTGTCAGGTTGCTATGCCAGCCATGGATGTCCCATGAAGGTGAAACCTGCTGTGGACCTCAACAAGGCCTGGCCAGAGAAGGTAAGACCCTTGGTGACCATGGATGACTTTTGGTGGCAACAGGTGCAGTTGTAGAACTAGGTGTCAGGCTCTTGGATTTTGCGGCTCACCGCCTTTCAGTTCTTTAGTGCTGCAGCACAGCATGGAGCTCAAGATGGATTCTGGCAACCTGTACTTGACCACTGGACTAAACTGTAAACCCTCACCAATTCTGGAACCTTGGGACATTTTCTTTAGATTCTGATGGATGGAAACCCACAGGCGGACACTCCTCTGCACACAGCAATGCTGGACATTCTCCGATGTGGAAAAGAGGACATATGTCGTGGCAGCAGTACCTCTAGAAGTATTCTTCACTGATTTGGAACGTTTGAAGCTCTGGGTGTGAGGCAGCACTATGCCAGTGTACCCCTTCTTCCGGGCGATACTCAGCAGCTTCGCATCCAGTGGTCATGAACACTCCTCCAAACCCTGGGTGATACAGATGGACTTCTTAGCTTCAAGATATCCAGGCACTCCTATTCTGGACCTACGCAGATCCCTTCTCTAGACAGCATGCAGCGGCAGACTCCTTCCTCCAACTGGAGCCAGGATACAAGTGTCAGTGGACTTCAGCTTCATAAAAAATTGGGGAGTGAGAGGTCCCCAGTTATACACACATGGTCCCCATTCACCTAGGCTGAACAACGCTCAGCCAGACAATAACATACAAGTGCATTCATGCAGGCAGACAACCAATCAGACTCACAGTCATTCAGGCCTTTGACCTGAAGTCAAACACCAATAATACATAATGTGGATTGGAGGTTACACCCAGTCTTTCAGAGTATTGGACTGCATTCACTCCAGTTTCAGTCAGAGCTGACCCAGACATTTTATCAACCAACCAAAACCAGACACCCACAACATAGAATGTGAGTTGACTTCATACTCCATTCCCAGAGGTCCCATGCCCAAGCGTGTACCCACAACACACAGTCACTGGGAAGCTTCCAGCCAGTCTGGCAGGAGGCAGCTCCAGAGCCAAATATGGTCCTTCCACCCAACAGCCAGTCAGGGGAAGGGAACTCAGCCAGGGCTTCTCAGAAATTAGAGAAACAAGGGGTGAAGGCAAAAGAAACCAAGAGGCTACAGTGGCCATCTTGCCTTTGTGTAGGAATCCATTGATTCCTATGGAAGTGCTTGGGTGTCACAAAAATAGAGGGCACTCAGAGCTTCTGCCAAGTCTACATGTAGCTGCCGACAGCCCATACTCTGCTTTGTGGGCAGCACACGTGTGACCAAAAACATACACTAGGTGTACAAGGGTGTACTCATAACCATGTGTGCCACAAGGGTATTACAGGGGTATAGTTGACAAAAAGATAAGAATGAAGAGCTGCACTGCCAGGGATCAAAACTGGACTCATAGCTTTTGTCACCTCTGCAAGAAAGAGGTTCAAATTCTTGGATTAGTTGAGTACTATTTAAACTTTATGGCCCATTTTGCTGACAGGTGCGCATTTGTCACCTCTCCAAGAAAGAGGAAAAAAGTTCTTAATCAGGAGAATGCAATTGGGGAGACATAAAGAGAGACATAGTTCAATCACCTATATTGGCTTGGTTTGACACATCTTGTGAGTGTGCTATTATAACTGATACTAGTGACAAAGAGCTGGGGGCTGTTCTGTTACAAGGCCACTGTGGTTTAGAAAGAGTCATTGCTTTTGCTCCCCACTAATGGAATTTAAATATTCTTTGATAGAGAGAGACGCCTTAAGTGTGGTGTATTTAGTGAATGAGGTATACCTGTCGGGCTGTGCCCGTTTTAACATTATGATTAGGATTACTAATTTAGTAATGTGGGGCTGAGGAGACCCTTTGGGGCTCCACCATCCACCAGATAGTTAACCTTGGTCTTCACCACAGCGCTCTGATGTAGAATAAACAACAGCAAGAAATGTGAGTTACTTTTTGTTGAGGTGTTCAGAAAAAACTCTTTTTTTCGATGTACAAACACTATTCTCATGTTTCAATAGTGATAACCTCTAATGTTGGAATTACTTGTCTTACTTGTTCCCAAAATGTAAACTTACTGTTAGTGTGTGCCTCCCAGGGACTTCCCATCACCCTCCTGTCTTACATCATGCTGCTTTTCTACTCCTACAACTGATGATCTTTCTTCCAAGCCCATTCTTCAGATGCTGCTTCTCCCTCTTTCTCTCTCTCTCTACTTCTTCCCGTCCTTCAATATCTTCTGTTATCTCTCATCTTCCTAAAACATTGCCTACTCTGTCATCTTCTGCATGCACTCTGTGAGGGGTCATAATTGAGAGGAATACACAAAGTTGCAATATTTTCAACATTAGTCATTTGTATAAAAAAAGAGTTTTGGATAAAGGTCTATCTGTCCTAAAGAGAGTGTCTCTGTCTATCAAACGAAAACTAAAGCAAGCTGACATTGTATCCAAAATATATCTGACCCTCAGAATGTGTAAACATCCAAATGTTTAATTCCGACAAAACAATCCTTGGATCCAGGGGTTGCTTCCCTTCCCCTGAACTGTTTCAGTCAAAAGTTAGAAAGCGTTCTTTTCAAACAATGATCTGTTAATGTCAATGAAAATGTCTCTTTCACATAATATTCGTCTCAGGATGGCAAAGAAAATGTCTTTTTCCACAACACTGTTTAGAAGATAGCAATAGGAAGTCTTTTCTACTTTATAGAATGGCAAAATATCTCATTTCAACAACTCCTGTCAGGTATATTTCAGCATGTCTCTTTCTTTCAGCTACCTTATGGATTACCTGGTGTACTCCCCTGCCATGAATCCTTGCCTTCTTGTTCTTGCAGATCCTCTGGTCTACTCTCCTGCCACGTATCTCTTTCCAAAAAGGGCTCACTGTCTGATGTCTTTTTTTTTTAATAAAAGAAATTGTCTTTGGTTCACAAAAAAAAAAACACCAAAGAATCAAACACCAATAGACAAGCAAAATTATACCATAAGCAGATAGAAAGCCTGCCTCCCATATTTAAGAAATAAAACATAAACATATAATTTAAAATCTTCAATGCAAATAAAACATTGTGCAGATAAAAGCTCAACATATCATGAGATGTTCTAAACATGAATATTACATCATTAAATAGCAGAATACAACTGATGAATTAAAAGAATAACATTGAAATAGCATAATGAGTTGCTTATAAAGCAATGGTGTGTTTTATATTCCAAACATAGGCTTTATGACTCATTCACGTTCAGCAGAATTTCTTCCAATTTGAACAGATATCTGGCCAGTGCCAGGACAAGCCGAATGCTATCACCTCGTACAATTCTTTCCAGAAATGATTGTTGTGCAACACAAGTAAGATCTGGACAGGAGTCGCCCATCAAATGTTTTCTTAAATTTTCAAAATAAGAGCAATATACAACTATCGGGGTAATTCATAGATTTCAGCGCAGAGGCAGCGCACGCGAGCAGCGCAGAGAGCGAGCGTGCACCAGCGTGCGCCAGCCGTGTGCGCCAACCAGCATTCTGGCGCACCGCGTATTCATGGAATTACCAAGAAATTTTGAGCGCTGGCGCAGAGAACATCCTGTAGCGCCAGTTACGCCCCAAGAACGCCCCTTGCGCAAGAAAAAACCATTGAAATTCCCAATGCAGCGCGAAGGGCCGTGCTAACCCTGGACCAGCTAACAGGGCCGCTACACTGCAATCGCGCGAGTGGGGAACGTGTATTTCGGGGGTTCGTGGGAAGTTTCACACGCGATAGGCCTTGGGCGAGTGGCGAACGTGTATTTCGGGGGGTTTGCGGGATGTTTCATATGCGATAGGCCTTGGGCGAGCGGGGTACGTGTCTTTCAGGGGTGTGTGGGAAGTTTCACACGCGATAGGCCTTGGGCGAGCGGGGTACGTGTATTTCTGGGGTGCGATGGAAGTTGCACACGCGATAGGCCTTGTGTGAGCGGGGTACGTGTCTTTCTGGGGTGCGCGGGAAGTTTCACACGCGATAGGCCTTGGGCGAGCGGGGTACGTGTATTCCTGGGGTGCGCAGAAAACTTCACACGCGATAGGCCTTGGGCAAGCGGGGTACGTGTATTCCTGGAGTGCGCAGGAAGTTGCACACGCGATAGGCCTTGGGCGAGCGGGGTACGTGTATTTCTGGGGTGCGCGGGAAGTTGCACACGTGATAGGCCTTGGGCGAGCGGGGTACGTGTATTCCTGGGGTGTGCAGGAAGTTGCACACGCGATATGCCTTGGGCGAGCGGGGTACGTGTATTCCTGGGGTGCCCCAACGCGAATTGCCAGTGTGTGTCCTCCCAGGTGAGCCCTCACCACCCTCCCCAGGGGCTGCAGGCAGCCCACACCATAGGGGACTACCCTGCACCCCTGGCCATGCCCCGCAGGCAGCCCATCCACCCTGGCCATGCCCCCTAGCCAGCCCACATGTCACCATGCACAAGTGAGCACCGACACATGTCCCCCTGCACCCTCCCACCCAGCAGTGACGGCCACCTGCCAGCAGGCCCCGACTCATGTCCCCCTGGACCCCCCCAGCAGTGACAGGCACCTGCCAGCAGGCCCCGACTCATGTCCCCCTGCACCCCCCCACCCAGCAGTGACAGGCACCTGCCAGCAGGCCCGACTCATGTCCAAATGCTCCCCCCACCCAGCAGTGACGGGCACCTGCCAGCAGGCCCCGACTCATGTCCCCCTGCACCCCCCACCCAGCAGTGACAGGCACCTGCCAGCAGGCCCCGACTCAGGTCTCCCTGCACCCCCCCCACCCAGCAGTGACAGGCACCTGCCAGCAGGCCCCGACTCATGTCCCCCTGCACCCCCCCACCCAGCAGTGACAGGCACCTGCCAGAAGGCCCCGACTCATGTCCCCCTGCACCCCCCCCACCCAGCAGTGATGGGCACCTGCCAGCAGGCCCCCGACTCATGCCCCCCCAACATGTCATAAAGATGCACATTCATGGGCCTCATGTCCACCAAAATCCCACTGCACGCCACCCCAGTCTTGAGACCCAATCAAGTTTCCCATCCACCCTACACTGAAAGGCCTATTACATGACACAAAGCAAAAGTCAACCATGTACATCAACACATGTCCGTCACACATATACACTGGGTGCCAGTGATTGTGTAAACCCACATTGTGACATGCAGTAAACCAATGAGCAAATACCACACATGGAAGTAATAAATCAGAATGGATTTTCAACAAAATTAAGGCAATGGAATGAAAACATGAAAAATATTTAAAACAAGAAAATAAATGCATGTCCAAAAATGAATTAAAAAAATGAAGTCTCAATCCAAACTAATCCAAAAGAAAGTTCGTCCAACTCTCCGTCCACCAAAGCAAATCCAAAGGAAACATAAATGTGAAAATCCATTGATCCATGGTGATTTAAAAAAAAGTTGTTTTCAGAAATCCGCAGTTCAACTATGTACATGTACTCAATCCAGGGTCCATGAGCCCAACAAATGAAATGAAACCTATGAAAAAAATACCTAACAAATAACTATATTCAAAAGGGTGGGGCATTGTCCAAGCACCCCAAAATAAAGCAAAATGAAAATGAAACCTAACACTACAAACTATATACAATGGGGGGGCGAGGTTTTGCAGGGACGATGCCATGTTCAACTCCAACTCCCTGCAAATTGCCTCGAGGCACTCGGCCCCCCTCAGCGCCCTGCGCATGGAGTTCTCCACCCTGACCATTGTGAGCCATGCCTCTTCCACCCGCCCCCGCTCCGCATCTATGGCCTGGCCCAACCGCTGCCACATGGAAGACACTCCCAATCCAGGGTCCTCCTGCCCTCTGGCGGATGCCTGCCCCTCTGATGTTGATGCCCCGAGCCATCATCGCTCCCACCTTGTGCCTGCTGCTGCTGTGCCTGTGCCCTGCCTCTTGCTTCCTGCACGTCCTCTTCTGGCTGGGGTGCAGTTGTTGTGGTGGTCACCCCTGCTGGACGTCCGACTCCGGACTGTGGCAGCCTGGCTGCTGGGTCAGAGGCAGCTCCACAGGGTACCCAGGTGACACATGGGTGGGAAGATGGCATGGAGGACGACTGGCGCATAGATGGGATCAGGTGAGGAGGGGGTCGGAAGAAGGTCCAGCACACGGAGGAATCCAGCACTGGTGCCCCGTCCTAGTAGGTCAACGCGGTCAAAGAGGCATCCGAGATGACGTGCAGTGTCTTCACGAAAACACTGCAGGTCAGCTTGCATGCCCAGTTGACGCAACGCCAACCCAGCCAGGACAGGCTCAACCCATTCCCGGATTGCCACGTCCACAGAGAGAGGAAGGGCAGTTGTTGTGCGCTCATCCCCGCCTTGAAAACGGGTCTGGACATAGGCATCCCTGCTGGTGCAGGATGATGCAGTCACAGGATCGGGGACAGGATTACACACAGGCACCTCTGCGGTGGCCTGTGCTGCCTCCTGTCCCTGCCCCTGGACTGCACCACTCGCACCAGTGGAATCCCCCCTCCAGACCTCGTGTGTGTCCCTTCCACGGCCTCCTCCTCCACCAAACCCCCCACCAACCTGGATGACTCCGTGCCATCTTCCTCCGTTGGACCCGGTGGGGTCTCAGCTGACCCTTCTGCTGCCGAGGAGTCCAGCTCCAACCTCCGCCTGTTGGACCTACTCTCGGCAGCTACGGCCTGGGACGCGGCACCAGACTCCTCACTCCCCGACGAGATGACAACATGGGAGGGGAGCTGGGCCTCGCATCTCCGGCTGGTGGTGCGATCCCTGCCGCTTTGCTCCACAGCACCCTCCCCGCCCTCTTCATCAGTTGACACTGCAGACAGGGAGAGATAGAACACAGGTATCTGGGCACTGTACAATGGACTGATACACAAATGACATTTGTACATGAGTGGCAGTGTCAAACTTCAGACATGGCATCACACTCCCCAACAGACATGTCATTTCAACTCACACACATGAGCAAATCAACAGGAATGTTGCACCAGGCAGCACCATCCATACACAAACAACAGCATGAGCAGCCGAAGGTGAGGCTGATGTCACATGCAACACAGGGAGTGCACAATACATGCAAACATGCCACCAGACTTACATGCATCTGTACATCTCCACCACCTGTCGCAGTGATAACATCGCCATCCATGTCACATCTGGCAATCCGCCTCCTACATGTCAGTGTCACATGCATCCATGTTGCATCAAATACACACACATGCGCATGTACATAGTGCAGATACATGCAGGTGGAACCAGCATCCATGTGTGACACCACAACCGTTGCCACAGTACATACACAGAAATTTAAAAATGCGTGCACCCGCACCTGCATTTGGCCAGCATGCTTACCAACACATACACCATTGATGTGTCTTACACATGAGAGGACTCACATGCGGCAAGCTCACGGCCCTGTACATACACATCCATACATGGCCCTACAAAAACATATGTGCAACCTGCACACTCCTGGCACACCTCAACACACACAGCGTCCAATCAGGACGCATGTACACTTACCGCTCGACTCCAGAAGGGTCTGCCTCTCAAGTACCTGGACGTGGAGCGCTGGGTGTATACGTTCCAGGACCCTCATTTGGTTGTTGGTTAGGTGGACCAGGCACCCCTTGGCATCCGCTGCCTTCAAGAGGCGCTGGGCCTTTTTGAGGGTCCTGGACCTGAAGTCCTCCCAGCGCTTCCGGACGTGTTGAATGTCACGGACTGCCACCCCCTCCTCGTTGATGGCAGTCACGATGTCCATGCAGATCCTCTTCCGTCCTTCATTGTCGGCGCGCAAACTTCCAAAGAGGGCATCATACTGCCCCAGGACTTGCTCCACCAGGATACCAACTTCACTGGCACTGAAGCTGGTAGCCCTCTGCCTCTCTGGCTGGGGGTTGCCAGTGGTGCCAGATGGTGTTGTGTCCAACATGGCAACCCCAGAGGCAGGTGTGGGTGGGCAACTGGGTCCTGGGGCTGGGCTGTGGAGCGATGGTATCCCAGTCGGGAGTCTTCAGTTCCAGCAGGGGTGGTCCCAGCAACTGCACCCCTGCAGATGGCTGACGTGCAGGCACCAAATAGCAGGGCACATGGCCAGCAGGCAGGCAGGCAGCAGCAGATGGCAGGTGGGAGCGTGCTCGGGGCTCTTGGGGGCAGGTAAATGGCCTTTTGGGCAGGAGCGTGGTCTTTGGTGTGTTATCGCGTGGCCAGCTTGATACAGAGTGATTTGGCACATGAAAAAAGTACATGTCAGTGTGAAATTCAAGGAAAGGGCCTGTGACATTACGCGCACGGGCGTTTCCCACAACACGGGTGCATGTTTATTGTACACGTGAAAAGACTGCACGTCCGGGTGTCACTGCGTGTGATTGGAGGAAAGGCCCTTAGTGCGTAGGTGCCTAAGTGATGTCGCACGTGTGGGCTGGCGTAAAAGGTACGTGGAGGACGCCATTTTCTTGTACATGCTTTTTGTGGAGACCGAGAGGTACTTCTTGTCGGTTCACATGCTATTACTTCACAACGGTTCCAGTTCGTACTCCCTGTTTCCTCAGACTGCTTTCATTTCTTCATTTGGCGGGTGTGTTGCCAACGCGCACATGCGCGTCTTTTTCACATTCTTTTTCCAGGCAGACAGTGAGTCGTGCATGTATTTTCCAACTGTGGTTGCCCCCGTGTGTCGCGTACCCCTTCAGAGGTCATTGTAGTCTGCGTGTATCATGCGTACACTTATTTTTATGTTTCTGGGTGCCACAGCATAGTGCGGGTTAATTTTTCCACGCACGTGGTCTACCAGGGGTTGCGTGCACGTTTGATATTGTTTTCGGGGTGCCTGTGCGTTGCGTGACCCGTCATCTTCCCCCAGGGGTCACAGAAAGCCTTGCTAGAGCACTAGGGTATGAATACCATCTAGTACCCAACCCCTTTCACCCCAATTGCCCAGGGCAATTGTTTACTGCAACTCCGATACACACAACAACATCAGTGCCATGGTTGGGAGGTGACCAAGCAGTAAGGGAGGCAAAGGTGGCCGACTTCCAAAAGGTGGGCGCAGTAGGGGACATGGCCAGGGGATGTGCAGGGTGGCTCAAGCGGGCAGTGTGTGGAGGACCAATTGGGGCCACCTATGCTCCCACCCCCACCCCAAATGGTTGTGGGAAATGTAGCTGACACCATCCCAGCTCAGCCCTTGTTAAACCGGCCCATATTGTCAACTGAACCGGCACAGGATGACTCCCAGGCTGACTTCCAGGTCACCAAGTCTAAGCCACGCGTGGCGGTGAAAGTTGCTGTCACCAGGCCAGGTGGATCTGGGGCAGCAATGTCATCTGCTGCCCCAAGTAGCCAGGGTGAGGAGGCTGCAGGGGGAGCTGCAGGTCAATCCACCCCAGCTCTGAGTCTCTCAGCCGGGACAGTGTCGGTCCAAGTCCATCACACCGAGGTTGGTCCTGCCAACATCAACCTGCAGCCAATGCCTGCACCGAGACCTTTGGTCATTGTGCCTACACAAACCTACAGTACGCAGTCCACCTGCGCTTCTGCCCCTACCAACCAGAGCGGCGTAAGACACTCAGGATCCGCACCACCTTCCAAGAAGAAGAAGGGTGCTCTTGCACTACAGGCTGGGACCCCAGACACGGCTACACACTCCGGCACGTCAAGGAAGCCTAGCTTCAATGATGCTGAACTAGATGCAGTTGTGGCCTATGTGTTGGCACATAGCCGTGAAATGGTGGTGACTGCAGGTTGCAAGACTACGCCTGCTCAACGTAGGGCCCACTGGCAGACCATCGCAGACCACATTAGTGCCCTTGGATTAGTGAGGCGCACAGCTGATGATTTCTACAAGCGGTGGAATTACCTGAAACGCAGAGCGAAGAACAAGCTGGCTTCCAATCATGCCTCTACTCTGGTGACTGGCGGTGGGTCTCCACGAGAGGACGACCAGCTCACTGAACATGAGTCTGTCACTGGAACCTTCTGCACAGAGGAACAGATCCGAGGCATGGGAGACCTACCAGATCTTGAAGCATTGTCCGGTGAGTGCCCATGCATGTGTGTGCAATCCATGTGTATGTTGCTTCGGTGATGTGTTCTGATTGAGTGCCAGGTGAGGCTGTGTAGTCATGACTGGTATGGGTCACCCATGTGGTTCCTCCCAACCATTCCCCGGCCTTGGGTTTGGGTATGACAGTATCTCTTCTGACCACAGTAGCCAATTTGCACCAAATTACTGCAGTTGCCCTTCAACTGTCATCTTGCAACAACATTGTTCATGATGTTTTCCTGTTCATTCAGCCTGATTGTTTCAATCCTTGCCATTTTACGACGCATTTTTCTGCCCTACTGCCACAAATGTGACATACTTCTGTCATAGATTACACCCCACAATGGGCCACATTTATTACCTTGTTATGGGAATAATTTAACCATTCAGGCTGATTGAGTAATGGCCTGCACACAATCATTTTTGGGCCCTGTTTGAATGTTGAACATGACTATTGTCTTCTGTCATGTTGAAGTGACCAACCATTGATGTATCCATCTGCCTGCCATCACTGTATAATTGAACACTGGATCAGTTGCAGTGTGTGGCACATGCGTGTTTTGTCGCACTATTTTGCATGTTGTATCTCATGATGTCCATCTCACATGGATGGGTGACAGTACTTATTTCCTACCATATGGCTGTACTTTTCAAATGTACCATGGCTATGCTACGTGCCATCTGTGTGCTGGCATGTGTAATGTTTGTGTATTGGACATGCCACTCACAGGCTAATGTGTGATGCCAGTGCTATCCAGCATGCAGCACATGTGTTGCTTTTCCATCTTGGAGTCCTCAGTGCCTGCTTCTTGCCTCCCCTTCCAACTCATTGACAGTGCATGCATGCCATGGTTATAGTCATGTGGGGCATGTGTAATTTATGTACTGGATCTCTGCCTCGTCAGGCCTATGTGTGTGCTATGGTGCTCATGCCTGTTTCCATTTGTTATCTTTCATGTTTTTGCAGGTAATGAGGCACTTGATGCTGTTGAGGAGGAGGAGATGGTGCAGACCCAGCAGGAATCACAGCCACAACCGGGCACCACTGCAGGACGTGCGGTGGTGGTGGGTGAAAACCCATTTGTCCTACAAACCATGCTGTCCAGGGGTGTCTCTGGGTAGACCTCTGCAGACCTCTATGAATCAGGTGCTGAATCGGACAGTGAGACATATGTGCCATCGCAGGTGAGTGTTTCTGGCAGGGATGCTGTTCTGTCCAACCCACCTGCACTGGGGGTAGACCCCTCTATGGGGCATTCAGTGTTGGAAAGTCTGCCTTTGGCGGTTACGGATGCAGGGTCACACTCCACAATATTTGCTCCTGTTCCTGGGCCAGCAGATCAAAGGGGGAATGCAGTCCTGCAGCCTCAGGCAGTGCCAGCACAGCAAAGTGCAGATTGCCTTGCCCCAAACAGCTATGGTGCCCGTCAACACGGTGGCCGTGCGCCACCAGGCAATACAGTGTGGGAGAACTCCATGTACAGTATTGCAGCACAACAGGGAGCATTGTGTGAAATGATGGCTCAGGCTATGGATAGGGTGGCCACTTCCATTCTCCCCCCTGAAAGGCAGATGGAGCTCCAGCAGCAGGCAACAGACTCCATTTGCCACTCACACAGGGAGGACATGTTGGTGTCCAACAGGGACCGACGGGCTGGACTGGAGGCTCTGCGCAAAGCCATATCTGTAGAGTCACAGGCCCACAGAGAAGCCCTGAGGTTAGAACACGGGTTCCTCAGAGATACTCTGGGTGAACTTGAGGCTTCCCGGAATTTTAGGTCAGAACAGCAGCTGGAGCAGCTCACATGTTCACTCTCAGCTGAGCTCCAGGCAACCCGTGCGGAGATCCGGGCATCACGGGAGGCCATGAAGGCAGAAATGCAGGCAACCAGTGAGGTGCTGCATGGGGATCTCCGTACCATCATCCTGCAGAACCAAACCTTCCAGACCCCCATGCTTGCTGACATGGAGGACCATAGCAGGGCTTTGCGTGGGCTGCCTCCCATATCACGGCCACCTCCTGATGTAGCAGCTGAGGGCGAAGAGAGCGATGGCAGTTCTCCCACTGTAGCATAGCCGTGCAGGCCACAAGCCCATGGAGGTATTTTCTTTTTCTCAACATCCACGCATGTGGGTGTTGGGGTGCACTCTGTACCTCGAACCTCCTGGGTGGCTTCCACCCCCCCATCCCCGGTCAACACATGGCCATTTTTGATTTTTCTTTTTTTTTAAATATTTTATTTTTACAGTGTGGTGCTTTGTGCGGCTCCCGTGGGCATCCACTGTGTATTCCAGCTGGGCACATGCAGGCTTGTCCTGTCTTTGGGTTAGATGTTTGGTTTCCTGACACACACACCCCTCCTGCTTCCCCTTTCCATGGGCTTGCAAAGGGTGTGACCAAGTGACAGTAACTTACACAGTGACATTGGGCTCCCATGAGTTGTGTGGGCAGTCTGTAGTCAAAACTGTGTGTACATCACTAGTGGGGATTGTTGTTGGATTGTACACTGCATCGTGTATTGATATTTGCTTGTGCATCCATGTCTTTCTCCTTATATACGTGTAGGTTCTTCATGTCTTCACAAGGCCGTCTCCTTTGCAGATGCAGTTCATGTTGTATGCAGTACACTGAGACATTTGCCTGACAGCAACACTCTGCAGTTGGAAGGGGTCGATGTGCTGCCTTAGTCAGGTAGTGAGACTTGCAGTACTTCAATTTTTTACTGTCATATATTGACACAGTTTCATCCTGTTGCTGGTAAGTATTTGTTCATGTGTGCTGTTCTGCTGTTCTTATTGATTGCTGAGCGCATATTGTCTGTCACCTGTTTACATTAGGGACAGTGCACATTGTGACACTTGTGTCATGTGTTGTGCATTCATTTCGTTGCTTTCACATTGCATGCCATGCCATGGTGTGTTGGGTAGCTGAGATGGGGAGGGGTTGGGTGACATGGTACTATTTTGATGTGGTATTTTGCAAGGGTGTAGTCATTCCTGTTGCATGAATGTGTGTCTTTTTGTGACACAGGATTGGGTGTTTTTAAGTAGGTAGGGATGCACACAATGTAACACTTCCAGGTGAACAATCTCAGGCTAGTATGGTTGTGACAGTTGACTGTCCCTTTTGTCATCATCATTGATTGTCAGCTGGCATGTGCCAGGCCTGTGTGCACTCCACAGGGGTGGGATTTTAGGTGAAGTAATTTGCCACAAGCTGGGTACGGGCTGCCTCACCACGTGCCCTTTCACCTCCCATGCGCAGCGGCCGTGCATGTGGTTGGGGATGTGGGGGCACCACCATGTCCACCGGCACACCCCGGCGAGTTGCAACGTTGTGCAGGACACATGCTGCCACTATGATCCTGCACACTACTGGGGGCGCATATAGCAGCTGCCCACCAGAGCGGTCAAGGGAGCGAAAACGTGACTTGAACACTCCAAATGTGTGCTCCACTATGCCCCGGGTTGCAATATGGCTGTGTTGTATCTTACCTCGGATGGTGTGGTGGGGTTCCGAATTGGCGTCATCATGTAGGTGCTCAGAGGGTAGGCACTGTCTCCTGGGGAGGTGATAATGGTTGTCATTAGTGGGGTTTTCCCATTTCTCAGTCTCTGACCTTGCATGCATGTGCAGAGGCATTTATATTCACCAATTAGCCATGTGTCGCCATGCCGGCCAGCTTCCAGGTCCCGGTTTAGGGATGACATTCTGAATATGAAACTATCATGGCTGGACCCTGGATAGTTGGCATATACTGAGGTGATGATTCCCTTCGCATCACATACAACCTGCACGTTGATGGAATGTCAGTGCTTGCGGTTCCGATAGATGTGCTCAGTGGCCCTGGGTGGACGTAGAGCCACATGGGAGCAATCAATGGCACCTAGGACTTTGGGGAAGTGTGCCACCCCATAAAATTGCTGGACAACAGCCTGCCTTTCTGCAGGTGATCTGGGCATGTATATGTGCCTGCGGACTGAGGGGCGTGCAGTCATGATGGCCAACACCTGGTGTAGGCAGCGTGACTGCATGGCCTGTGACACCCCCCCCCCCACTATGGCACTTGTCCACTGAAATGAACCAGTAGCCAAAAAGTGCAGTACATTGAGCTCCTTTTCCAAGGGGCTCAGTGCTTGCGAGCACAGGGTGGGTGATGTGAGGTCATCCTCCCACTCCCTCACCAGATATAAGATTATGTGTGGTGGAAACATGTACCTCCCATACACCTGGTCATCAGGCATCCCAAAAAGGCTGGTCCTGGGTAAAAAAATGTGGGGCCTGGCTATCCTCCTCCTCCTGCGGTGTCCCACGACCACTGCTGCGAGGAACGGTATATTCATCGTAGCATTTGAGCTTGGTTGTTGTTTGCGTGCACTTTTATGCTGCGCGGGGCCGCTTACGCCTGCTTCCTGCTGACGTACGTGTTTCCGGATTAGCGCTTCTTTTTTGGCGCACGCCTTTCCCTTGTTTGATTCCATGAATATGTGTTGTTGGCACGCGTGTGGGCGTTGCGAGCATTTACCTCCTGTACTTCCCCCGTAACGCCCACATTTTCATGCGTTGTTCCCCATTCCGCGTGTTATGCCCCATGTTCCGCCCACTTTTGTTGTGTGCGCTACGCTATGTTCGCTTTCCATGTGCGCGTAGCGCATGACGTTTACTGACGTGTGAGCCCGCGTGCGCCACCCATGATTTTAGCGCACATCCCAGGATTTACACATGCACTGAATTCCATGAATCGATGTGCGTGGCTTTGGCACGCGTGCGCTGCGATTTTCACGCTTGCGCTGCGATTTTCACGCTTCCGCTCCCCTTTTCGGCGCACAATTATTCCATGAATCGGCCCGTATATGTTTTGTAGTTTCCTCTTGACCATGTAACAGACAGAATCGACAACGACCATATTTCAGTTCTAAATTGGAAAATTTGTAGTGCACATGCTCCAAGGTCACCAGTTTATTTAGTTTAAATCGCATGTAGGTGTATCACACCTTGGGCCAAGGACATTTTAGAATATACGCCGGGCGATCAGCTCTTTTAGCTTCAAATGAAGCATAGTCAGTATAGGTCTTATATGTGTGATTCATATCAATGGTTAGGAATCACGCTGTGATGGAGGAGGAGTTTATCAGAGCAAGTACATTCTGCATTTGACTGACTAATAGGACAAGCAAGGGAACCTTTTGAGCAATCAAAAGATCATATAGATCTTGATATAGAGAGTTCCTTGTTGGAGTCAGCTTTTTTTCATACAAGGAAAGTTTACGCCAAGTTTATCTTGCAGACAAAGACAGTAGTCTAAGCTCATGACGAACTATAGAGTTTGGAACAGCAAGGGCTAATCTCAAGGTCATTTTCCAGATTTGGCCTTGTATCCTATTCAGAATCTCATTGATATTTAATAAGCTTAAATCTAGACCAAACAGTAAAGTTGGTTCAACTTTAAGTGTGTAAAAGTCTAGAACAGGTGCTAAGGAAAACTTTCCATACTTCTTGTAGATGATTCTCATCTGAGAAAGCAGTGGGCGCACCTTTTCCTTGAGTCCTGCTGTCCAAGATTTTAGAGAATTGGTATCAGCGAGTTCGTAACCCAAGTATCTTAGTGATATAACTTGTAGGATGTTTTGTCCATCCATATTCCATTGATAGGTTTTTGTTTGCTTTTTGTTTGCAAAGATGATAGTATCAGATTTAGTAGAACTCGCTTGAGAATTTGAGCTGTTGTGAAGTTCTGAAAGACATTGGGCCGCATTACGATTTTGGCGGTACCCTTTAAATCCGGCGGTAGCGCTGTTACCGCCGGATTTAAGGGTCTGCCAAATCAGGGCTTTGGCGGATTTCTCCCCAGCTCTGAGCTGGGGGGAAATCCGCTGAAATTTCACGCTCATACCGCCAGCGGGAAATCCGCTGGCGGTATGAGCGCGAAATTTCCCCATTGAGCCCAATGGGGAATGGGGCATTCCCAAATGGGCTCAATGGGGAATGGGGATTTTCCAAATCCGCCAAACCCGTGATCCGGCGCTAATAGCGCCGGTGGGTTTGCCGGTAGGGTAGATAGCGCCAGCGCTATTAGCGCCGGCGTTACCGCCCAACTTGTGATGAGGCCCATTGAATTTTCGCTGCAGCCCTGAAGGCGTTCGATCAAGCAAAATAATATCATCTGCAAAGCAAAGCCAGTGAAGATGTAGAGTGCCTAGCCTTGCTGGATACATACCAGGGTCAGTCCATAGTTGATCAATATTGCAGATGTAAAGATTAAAAAGAGTAGCCGCAAGGTTACAAACTTGCTTTACACCTGTCATGGTTGGGATTTTGCTTTACACCTGTCATGGTTGGGATGTGTCCCGTGATTGCGCCCTCCCGATTGAACTAATCTTCTTGGAAAGCCCATCTTGAGCATTTTGGTCCAAAATATTTCCCATACCACAGCATCGAAAGCAGAGGAGAGATCCAATGCTGCAGCGTAGATTGGCCCATGGTTAGAGATCTACGATACTTACAACAGATGGGCTAACACCACCGCAGTAAGAGAAGAGCTCATATTTTTTCTAAAGCTCACTTGAGATTTAGAGTAGATGTAATTTTCAACAATGTGACTATCCAGATGTTTAATTAAGAGAATAGCAAATGTTTTTGCAGCAGAATCCATCAGGGCGATCGGACGAAAGTTTTTTGGATTGTGAGGATCATCTTTCTTATGAATAGGGATGATTATGGCGTTTCACTGTGACTGAGGAATTTTGGTGGTTTGGAGAATATGATGAAATTTTGATTATAGAACGGCTGCCCAAAATTGCGGATCAGATTTAATAATGCAAGGTGGTATTCCATCCGACCAGCCAACTGGGAATTCTTCATCATTCATTCGTCATTAATTGAGAATGACAAATCATTGTTGTAAGCAACATTTAAAATGTCATTATGTCGTGAAATGAATGAAAAAGGCAAACTATATTTGGTTAAGATGTAATTTTGCCAAACATGGCAAACATCTGCAGGGATCGTAGATAGCATATTCATACTGTCAGATTTACACGTACCTCTTAAAATCGTCCATATATTGCAAACATCCCGTTTACAGAGCAAAATAAGAAGTCTTTGGTTGTCCGAACAATGAATTTGATGTTTTATCACTTTCTATTGGTTCTTATAGGTATGTACAATAACATGTTTTCTAAGTGTATATTCATTGTGAGAAATAAGAGCCCTTGTGAGGGCTTTTAGCGCCAAGTTTTTACAGGTTTTATGTTTTGCTATCTCAGCATTGAAAGGTTTATTATGTCTCGAGGCCACATTTAGGGCTGTCTGAGCAAGAGCATGAACGCGTGATCTGAATATGTTGTTGTTCCATTTCCTGCGGGGAATGGTCGATTTGTTTTTGGTCACGTACGCCCGTCACATCTCTATGAACTAAATAAGTAAGATGTTGACATAAATTCGGTGACCAATAGACAGAATGCATTTTTCGATCAATCTGAATCAGAGCCGTTTCCGGTTTGCATAAAAGGGGAAGCATGTGCCTGTTGATTGTGAGATTAATAGGAGAGTGATCCCCATAAGGAATAAAACATATCCAAATAGGGTTTACAATAGAAAGCAGGTTAGCTGACACAAAAACAAAATCAATGCATGAGGAGGCAACACCCCTCGTCCAGGTAATAGTTGGGAAACCACGGTGAAAGTTGACTAGATGACAATTCCAATTGTCAAAGTACTGAACCCATAATTCTCCTCTGCATCTGGGGCTTAGTCTCAATCCCGCTCCCACCGGATGAAAGTTAGAGATCGAAATATCATTACATAGGGCATTGAAATCTCCACCAAAAATGAATTCATAATCAGGATTGTGAAGAAGGGCAGCTTCAAGTACAAAATCTAAGGAATCCAAAAATTCATAAAGGGTATTTTTTACAGGGTGGAAGTAAATACATATAACTAAAAGAATCGAAGCAGAGAAGGTCATATGATGATATTCGATAGCCAGAATATCATTGTGAGAGCATGAATAGCATTGTTCAGTAGAATAGTAAGCCCCCTCGAGGGTCTCCCCCATAGGCCCTGCATTAGCATTATGTGAGAATGTCGTGAATCCATCTACACAATACGTACGTGTGGACATAGTTTCCTTGATGAGAAGAAGCGCGGGAAGATCTTCCGTCTTGCAAGAATCCAGCCAAGCTTTTACATTTGTATACCCACCACAATTCCATGAAATGATTTTAAGTAGGTCCGGCTACGTTTGCTTGGTCGTTTTTGCGATTTCAGAAATTGTAGCCAGCAATGGTGCTAGCCATGCTATGTTGGCTGCATTGGCAACCAGAGCAGATCATTGTGGAATTACATTGTTGGTTGGAATAGAGCTTTCCGAATTTACATCACTCATTGCCACCGGTTGAGCGGCAGTAATCACAGAGGCATTGAGGACGTCATTTGCCTCTTCTAAAGAATCAAAGAGGCAAAGTACTAAACCTCGAGCTTTAAAGTCCTCCCTTTGAGACCAAATTAGATGCAAGATATTAGGAGAGTAAGTGCCGCAAATCACCCTGTGATTATTATGATTGGGAAGACGAATCCACTCTATATCATCAGATATCAGAGTTCTCAATTGAGGGCTGTATTTAAATGAGCTAAAGAGGAATGATTGATTTATCCTTTCTGCCCGTTCTTGGCCGGATCACTTGTCCATTCCAATATATTAGGCATAACACTGGGAAATTCGTTGTCATCACTAAACTCTTCCTCTTGAACCTTTCAATGAGACAGTGACGAGAGAGGAGCGCCGCCACCCTTTGGTGGATTATGTGAGGCATTAAGCAAAGAAGGGGCAGCATGGACATTCCCATCAGGCATAAGCTTTCTGATGTTAGAAACCTCTTTTGAAGTTAGAGTTGCAGAAAGATAAGAATCTGCAGCAGGTTCCACTATACCACTTTGAGAGGGTGGGTCTACCGCTGCAGATTTGGGGATTGGAATTGGACTGTGCTGCATTGTATTACCAATTCCAGTTTTTATTTATGCAAGTAATTGGATAAAAATGTGATAATTGGCTTTGAATATACTTGTCAGTTAGAAGATGATTATCAAGTAAAAATTATACTTCCTTAAGAGAAGTAGCACTCTTAGAGCTAGTGCTTGAATTAATTTTAGATGGAAGAGTTAAAGTGGGAGCTACATTGCAATCATCTGAAGTTGTAGGATTAGATTTCTTTTATTTAATATATTTTTTTAGATTGTTTTGTTTTCCATGATGCATCATGAGTGACCATGTTTAGTACACATTGGGGATTCGTCATTTAGTTGTTCCAAGTCGATGTTTGGATCCTCATTGCAGGGACACGGTTATAGCTTAGTATCAGAGACTTTATCAAGATGTTTCATGTGAGGTAGATCTTTAGATTTTTTTGTTTGGGACTTTATTGATGTTTTATTTTTGATAATTGCTGTGTTGTTGTGTTTTAAAACTCTTGCATGGGCTTGATTGAGCTTGCGAGAATATAATCTTGTGTCAGGTTGCGGTATAGAAATGGTATTTACAATATCGTCCAATACGGCCAAAGATGTATTGGCTTTATCAAGCTCCTCCATGGCTTCAATGAGTCGTGACGGACTGTTTGGGTAGGCTTTTCACTCCGGAATAGGAGTTAGCTGGGGAGCTACATTTATATCACTGATATTTCTGTGCTGCTGGGAATTATTCCTTTCAGTGATAAGGAATCTGAATACGTCATCCAGCTTTAGTGAATTGAGTCTTACCGCTTCCAAGAGTGGCAAAGCGCCCGTAGTTTTGTTTGGGCAATCTTCTGAGAGACAAACAGCCACTGCCTGGGCATAAGTTCCTGAAGCTGTATTCAAAATTACCCCATTATCAAAAGTTTGAGTGGTTTTCATATTGGTATTTGATTTGAGGAGCATTTTAACTTTTGTGATTAATGAGTCTAACATCACCATTATTTCGATTTGAAAATTTGCATGTGCCAGCATATAGCCCTCCAATTTACTCATTTTTGAAGTTAGGTTGCCAATGAGATGCTTGATATAATCTATCTGCCCGTGAGTCTTTTCATGACCTTTATCAAGGATGTTAAGAATACGCGATATGACTGGATAATCGGTTAAATTTTCATTGGTTATTCTGCCTAAAGTGTGGTTATTTGCGCCATCGTCGAAATTGGTTAGATCATTATGAGGAAAAGGGGGGAGACTGGTTGATCAAACTCCTAATTGGCACTATCTATTTTTGGAAGAGACATATGGTGCTTAAAATCTGGGGAGCTTGTCGAAGGATAGCAAGGTTTTACCACGCTATCCTCATGCAATAAGGAATGACGGTCGAGATTGGTTTCCTGGATATTGTGAAGAAAAACTTCTTCCACCTCGGAGGGGAGAACCGATATAAGAGAAACCCGAGTCAATGAGACACGAAAACACTTACGCCATTCGGCTTCCACAGCTGGTGAAAGAATAGAAACGTCCTAAATACAAGTACCATGAAAGGGACCATGTTCAAAAAGTGGTGTGTCTTTAGGCAGAAAAGCAGTAGTATTTAAATCGAGTGCATGTGCTATCGAGTTCTGTAACCAAGTTGCCGGTGTTGGATAGAATTAATGTGACATATTCGTGGAGATTGTACAGCCACCCCTGGTTTCCTACTGTCGTTTGGTTCAACAGCCAAGGATTGGAGGGTGTGGGGAACAGTTTCTAGGTTCATCACCTGTTCACCATGCGTGGAATATACAGAAAGAGGGAGATTGTATGTATCGTCGCCCTCCTTCTCTTAAAATGCATGGAATTGAATGGGAGCAGTCATGTTAAGGCTGGAGTTCATGCGTCTTTCATTTAAGCATTTCCCACTACGAAGACTCCCAACCATGGTGCCCAAGTGAATGGTAGTCGATGTGTGTTATCTTACTTATATACGGCACTGTGTGGGTCAAAAGAGCAGTATATGCGTGGTTAATGAGGAATCTCTATTCGAAATAACCTAGAAAATAATCAGTGAATGACGCCACCAGTTGATTAGTTGCTAGACATACATGCACGTGGAGCCGTCATAGTATTAGGCTTCACGAATCAGTGTTAATTTGACTGAGGCACAGCAAGTCAGCTTCTATCAATGCCTAAGTGTGTAAGTGTCTGAACCATGGCAAAGAATTCAGATTATATGACATAAATCATAAGCCCCCACCTACCCGCCACACCCCCGAACAGCCACACAGCGAAACACTTGCAGGCACTTACAGAGGCGCACACAGATGCGCGTACAGCCGAGTTTTAGAAGGTTTGTTGGGAAGTAGGGGGCGGGGCTAGTGCATTCTGTGCAGGCCTGGGGAGGAAGTGAAAAAAAATGAAAAAACACATAAGCAATGTGTAATAGAAGTTGGGACCGAAACAGAAGCTAACAGACACAACTCGATCCCCTAGTTTCACTACAAGACTATCAGTAAATCCATATACATGAATGAAAGCACACAAGTCTAAGGAGTATAATTACTGGGAATTGGAGTCCAAAACGGTGCTTGTTAGCATTTTGCCGTTAACGCAGCACAAGGGACTTCCTCTTGTGCATGCAACCTCAGCGTGGACTGCAAGAATTCCTTCCCAAACGTAGTTCGTAGCAGCAGAAATTGACCAGTCACTCCAGCCATACAGCCAAACACTTGCAGGCTCTTACAGATGCGCCTGCCTAATGTTTATCTTTCACCAGGTATTCCTACAATCTTCACTTTCCTTCCAGTTATAACACAGTTACACCGCTTCACTGGTTCATTGACTTCAGATAGTATTTGTTCCAACTTCCACCGTATTGACATCCCATATATGGGGGCTTGTTCAAGTTCTGTCTGTCAACTTCTTTCTTAGTATCTCTTAGCTTTTGTCAATGCTTGTTACAAGTTTCCCCAAATTGACTTTTTACATAAGGAGATTTGTACAACTTGTGCCTTTAAATTCCTTCATTAGTGTCTATTAGCTTGTGGCAATGCTTGCTCCAATTTTTCGCAAATTGACATTTCATATAAGGAGATTTGCACAACTTGTTTGCCTTTTAACTCTATTTGGCCAGTATTATAAATAATTACTCAAGTGTTCATAAGTTTGCTCACACGTCCCGGGACTCCCAAATTCTCTGGGCTGACTCACTGTGCAACATGTAGCTTCAGCAAAGGTTTATCTCTGGCAGGCTTCTCCTGTCAGGCAGGGTCTCATTCTGTTCCAGAGTCAGCTTTCCAACTATTTGCAGATTGAACCAAGTCAATCCCAAAGCCCACTTCTTCTACGGTCTCACAGCAGCTGTCTGTCTCCCAGCGGTCCCTCCAGGGTGCCTGCTGTTTTTTTGGCGGATTCCCACTCCTCCATTAAGGTACGCCTCCAGGGGGTTGCCTTTAAGCGCTGGCTCTTACAACACGGCTCATCTCCATGTGACTGCTTCTGCCGTTGGGTCCACTTTCCGCTTTGTCTTCTCTGCAGCTCTCCTCTCCTCTCTCTGTTTGCAGGTTATCTGTATCCTGCGCAGCTGATTGTGAGTCTGACAAATAGACCGCATGTGGAACTTGATGTTACTTTCATTCCACATTGACTACTTACTCTTCTCCTTTGTCTCAGTACTTGAGGCTTTCTGGGATTTGGAATTTTAAACCATTTTTTAAGTTATTTTGTTTACACCTTTGTCTAAATAACAAACATCACAAACAGTAGCTGTTAAATAGGTTTTAGCTGTGTTATGTACACATGAAGAGTGAATACTGCGTCTCTCCTGTTGGAGTCATACCTTTTCCACGACAGCCATCCCCTAACATGTGATCCATCCTCATAATACCTCCCATAGGGTCGGGATCAGGTGGCGGCTACCCTCCCCTGGCCACATGGGAGGCGATTCTAGGCTGGGGTTTAGTGATGACTCCATAGGATTAAACACAACTCTCCCTCTATGTTCACCTCCTCTAACTCCTCTCTAATCTTCCCTCCTCCATTATGTTAATCTCCTTCAAGCTCTTTTCTCTCTCCTCTCTTTCTTGATGTTAACCTCCTCCAGCCTCTTCTGTACTCTGCCCTCTTGTTTGATGTTCACTTCCTCAAAATTCTTGTTTTCAGCTCTCTTCCTTGATGTTCACCTGCTCCAATCTCTTCTACACTCTCCTCTCCTCCTTGATAATCACCTTCTCAAATCTCTTTTGAAATCTCCCTCTTTATGTTTACCTCCTCAAACTTCTTCTGTAGTCTCCCCTTTTCCTTGGTGTTCACCTCCAGCAGCCTCTTCTCTACTTTCCCTCTCTCAGCATCCTTAGTTATCGCTACACTTTCACCTCCTCCTGTCACTTCAATTCTCTCCGCCACTCCAACTGCTCCTTTAGCTCATTCTGGTCCTCTGCCTCTCCACTGCCTCCCTAGCCACTATTCCAAATATCCATACCCTCTGAATCTCTGCCCAGGCATTAATAGGGCTTTATTCTCTCCTCCTGTGTCAGTTTCAGCCTACAACTTGCATGTGTGCTTGATGATCATTTCCAGCTTGGGAAAGGTTATGCCACAAGATTTCAATGGACTCATGTTTACTGTTTCTGTCACAGGGCACTTCTACGTGGATTGAGCCTTCAATAGGTTGGTGTGACATGTCAAGAGAGGATGGGAACCCCTCTAAGCTGGGGGTGGGAAGCCTACCAGGGAGAAATCCAAAGCCGTGCTTCCCCCGAGGACGCTAGCAGTTGAAAGGGTCCTTGTGCCAAAATGCTGTTATGTAGTATCTCTTTGTCTTGCATCACACTTCATGGACAAGATGCTCACAAGACTCTTTCTGAATTTCCTACAGTGAACGTAGTGCTTTGAACCAAGACAAACAGAACCCAAGAGAAAGTGACTCTCCAGCACCACATGCAGTCCACATCCTGAAAGAAAGGCTTCAGTGCTGCAGGTGTTCTGCCACTGGAGACAGAAACCGAGTAAGTAAAGTTGAAGCGGGCATGTCAGTGACTATGCAGTGGCGAGAGAAGCTGTATAACATTCTCTAGTGCCAGCTGCAAACAACTGCAGCTAGCAGTTTGCTCCCTGGGCCACCAGAGACTAAACAACAGGGCACTGACCACCAAAGAGACTGCACTTAAGGGAGGGCAGAATTAAACTTGTTAACATGAACATGGACAGTGAACACCTCAGGCTGCCCTCACTATTCCATGGTGGGCCCGAACAGAGAAAAAGGGCAGGATGTTGCCTGTTATTATTTACCAGTTTTGCTGATTATGTCATCTCCTGGGCAGTGAAGACGGGGCCAGATTGGTCAGGGCAAGTAAACCAACGGCAGGAGGAGGAGAATAAAGAGAGCAACAGGAAGTGTGGGTTGTTCGGGTGAGCTCAAGGAAGGAGTTGGTGACAGAAAAAGATACCAGCAGGAGGAAGGAAGGAGAAGCGAAGTGTGGAGGTGATTTCAGCAGCAGGTCAGCTGGTGGTTAGTAAGTGTAAGTTATACTTTGTTGTGAGTGTGTATAAGTGGGCAATGAATGTGTCTGGGAAAGAAAGTGTAGGGAGTGTATGTGTTTGTGTGAGTGAAACAAGGGTTTTTGAGTAAAGAGGTGGTGGAGTGATTGTAGTACTGTGGAGGAGGTGGTAGTATAGTGTGGAGGAGGAATTAATAGGTTCTAGAAGGACAAGGTAGATGAGGGAGTAGTAGCACAGAGGAGGGAGTAGTCATGTGTAGGAGGTAGTAGTTATGTGGAGGAGGGAGTAGTCATGTGGAGGAGGGAGTGATCATGTGGAGGAGGGAGTAGTCATGTAGAGGAAGGAGTAGTAGTATCTGAGAAGATGCAAAGCATCAAAGCATGGATGCAAGGCTTAAAAGAAGTGAGTGGCATCAGAGGGACTCAAGAGGAAAACACTTGGATTAGAAGGAGTGTAGAGTTGAATGGAGGAGAGAAGTGAGAGAAGAAGACCAGGTGGTGCTAGGGAGAGGCATGCAAAGGCATAATGGAAAGAAGCCTGAATCAGGCAGAGTGCATGTAAGGCACAATCAAATACCCCTTTTGGGCGAATAACCCTTGGATAGAGTTGTGACAGTTAAGCCGTCCCTGCATAGTTCAAATATAGAAGGTATCACTATTGGCCATTTTAATAAGCCGGCATGAAGGCACACACCTAAGAGTGTGGTTGAACAGCAAAGTAGACTTGTCGAGGGTGGTTCCAACTCGAAGGGGTGTCCGACAGGGTTGCATTGTTGCGTCAATATTGTTTAACTACTATTTGGCTGACTTGGCACACTCATTAACCAATCACTCCCTGGCAAGCCCCCACAATCGGCGGGCAGTCCATAAATTGGTTTGCATACGCCGACGATCTTGTACTGTTGAACCATACGCCAGTGTGACTCCAATGCCTTCTGAATGCATTTGATACCTATGTCCAAGAAAATGACCTGCTAGTGAACTCCCACAAAAGCAAAATAGTTGTTTTCAAAAGGCCACAAAGGATAGCCCCAACACATGAATGCTACCTGTTAGATCAAGTGGTACCATGTGTTAAGGAAGTTACATATCTGGGTCTCAAAGTTCACTCTGTTCAAACCTTAGTCCATCTAGAATTAGACCTAGAATATAAACTGGTTCCTTTGGTAGCGCAAATGAAAAAACGATTGGATGCATACTGCAAGTTTTCGTTGGTACTAATAATATGATTCTATGTGCATTCACAGGTATTTTTTTTATTTTTTTATTTGTATATGTTTATATATGAAACCTTTACAATTACATTTAATCAGAAGAGAAAAATGATATACATATCAATAAATTGTCAACACAGCAAAGCCCTAATCTCCTTCTAAAATGTATACACAACATATAAAATCAGTGCAGAGATATATAAAAGAATGAACATTTATCAAAAATCAGTACAGATTCCGAATTCATACAGAACAAGACATAACAAACCGTCATAAGTTACAAATACTGCTCAGATAGTGGAGCCATTTATCAGAATAGAGAAAAGATCTTACCAAAATCAGATGAAGGGTGCATAAAGATCTAAAGATTTGATAAAGCCTGTAACCGCAAGGCCTCCATAACATTAGAAATTGACAGACATCTTGATCAGATAAACACATCTGCCCCCAAAAGTCCAAAACTATTGAATTTTCCCAAACAGAGTACCCTAGAACCTTTCAGTACTGCGCAGTCTAAAAACAAAAGTTTCAGTAACCCCTGTCGCATGACAGAAACGACAGAGGATATTTGAATCTTTAATCGCATTCCTTCTGTACAGACCTTCCTTAGTAGGAAGAATGTTCCATCTAAGTTTCAGGAGGAGAGAGCGATAATAACGATTAGGAAATTGTGTCAAAATAAAGGACATAGTACCTCTTTCATTTGTACTATTCCAATCATGAGAATAAAGGTTTTTTTTCACCTTATCCGGATTGGACATTAGAGTAGTCCTATCCGTATCCAAATGCAACAAAGTCCTGTCACAGAGGTCTCTAAATTTTGAAAGATATACATTGCGATCCAAGCATCCCTGTGAAAAAGAAATTCTACCCAAGTCCACATAGAGAGAGTCCTCTTTAGGCCAAAACACAGAACGAAAAAGGGCCAAAACCCGCCAAAGGGATTTAGCTCTCAAAGACACAAGACCTAATTCAAACCTTATGGCCACTACTGGGATACTATTGGGGAGTCTCATAACTCTTCTCCCGAAAATACCCTCTATGGAATCCCAGAAGGTATGAATATCCAGATAGTGTAGTTTCATGCCATATTCTAATTTCGGAACAACCTTTCCTTCAAAGAAGTCTACCACTGGCTTAAAGGAAAACCTACCATACTTATTATCCAGCTTAATTGTCTGTGAAATAAGGGATAAGGCTTTATATCTAATATATCGTCTGAGTTCACCAACCGAAGGTTGAGCCAAAATCAGAAATCCCAAATAAACAATTTTTTGTGCTCTAACAATCGGTTCCCCACCAATTTTCCACACTTGTTTGTTCCCTTTTTTTTCCTTTTGAAAAGATCATTGTACAGGTTTTGCTGGGGTTAATTTTTAACCCATTTAATGCGGCATATTGTTCAAACCTACATATTAGTCTTTGCAAACCGACTTTGGTCTGATCAAAAAGGAGAAAATCGTCAGCATACGACAACCACGAGAACCTGAGATCCCACAATTTTGCACTCACCAGCCCTGAATCCCTGAGAAATTCCCCTGTGTCTGCCAGACATAGAATGAAGAGGCAGGGAGCCAAGGAGCAACTCTGTCTCACCCCTATAAGTGTTCTTATTCTTCTGGAGAGGGTCCCTTTCAAATTAATCCTTACATGAATCCCCGAGTTTTCATACATTGCCATGATAAGTTTGAGAAGGCCTGTGGGGAGCCCCCAGTTAGAGAGTTTGGCCCAGAGGTGGGACCTAATGACTAAGGCAAAAGCATTTGACACATCGATCGAAGCAACATATAAAGTACCCCCAAATTTGCCCCATGCTGAATCTTGTAGAGCGGTTAGAATAAAACCATTTAAATTGGTTGAATGTGTAGCCCTGAACCCTGTTTGGTATTTGTCTAAGATATGGTTCTCTTTAATCCAGTCATTCACATGTGAGAGTAGCAGAGAGGCAAAAAGCTTGAAATCTGCATCAATAAGAGAGATTGGTCTATAGTTCTTAACAAGGGTCCGCTGACCCCTCTTAAAGATGGGAACTACATGAGCAGTCTGCCAACTAGTAGGTATTATGCCAGTTCTCACTATGTTTTGGAAGAGCATGGAAAATACCGTAGCCCATATTTTTGGTAAGGCTTTCAGTGTGTTGTTCGTCAAACCATTTGGGCCTGGTGTCCTTGAGTTCTTAGCTTTGACAATTAGCCTAAGTACTGTCTCATAGTCAATAGAGGGCTCCCCCAGAGTGTTAAGTATGACCTCCACAGTTGCAAGTCCTTGAAGACCCTCTTCCCCTTTCCCGAAAAGCTCAGTGAAGAAATCTACCCATTGGACGTCCAGGATGGAGATCAGTAACAGAGGCAGACTCTTGAGATGAGAAGAGAGACCAAAAGGCCCTGAGATCCCTCGTGACCAGAACACAGAGCATCAGCTCTGCATTGTTCTGCAGCAATCTGCTTTTTTTTGCTATAGAATGTCCCTTTCTCAGTTTATCATGGACACTATTATGGAGAGCATTTAAACATCTATCATAATGTAGGGTATTAAACACCATTTGTTTCAATAGAAAAGAGGTATGGTTCAGAGAAGACAGAAGTTGGCCATTAAAAACATTAAGGGGGTAATTCATAGAATTCGGCGCACAAGTGGCGCACGCGGCTGGCGCACAGTGTGCGGGTGCGGTAGTCTGCGCCAGCCGCGTGCGCCGAAACACATTCAGGCACACAGCGTATTCATGGATTCCAACATCCACAAAAAGCCGTGGCGCAGAGTGGCGCAGCGACCCTGCAGCAGCGTCAGTTACGCCCCCAAGAACGCCCCTCGCGCAGGGAAAAGCCATCAAAATCCCCAATCCAGCGCAAAGGGCAGCAGCAAACGCAGAGCGGGGAGCGTGTATTTCAGGGGTGTGCGGGTGTTCTCACACGCGATAGGCCTGGGTACGTGTATTACAGGGGTGCGCGAGAAAATCTACACGCGATTGGGCTGGGTACGTGGATTTCAGGGGTGCGCGAGAAATGCTACACGCGATTGGCCTGGGTACGTGGATTTCAGGGGTGCGCGAGAAATTCTACACGCGATTGGCCTGGGTACGTGTATTACAGGGGTGCGTGAGAAAATCTACACGCGATTGGGCTGGGTAAGTGGATTTCAGGGGTGCGCGAGAAATGCTACACGCGATTGGCCTGGGTACGTGGATTTCAGGGGTGCGCGAGAAATTCTACATGCGATTGGCCTGGGTACGTGTATTACAGGGGTGCGCGAGAAAATCTACACGCGATTGGGCTGGGTACATGGATTTCAGGGGTGCGCGAGAAATGCTTCACGCGATTGGCCTGGGTACGTGGATTTCAGGGGTGCGTGAGAAATTCTACACGCGATTGGCCTGGGTACGTGTATTACAGGGGTGCGCGAGAAAATCTACATGCGATTGGGCTGGGTACGTGGATTTCAGGGGTGCGCGAGAAATGCTACACGCGATTGGCCTGGGTACGTGGATTTCAGGGGTGCGCAAGAAATCCTACACGCGATTGGCCTGGGTACGTGGATTTCAGGGGTGCGCGAGAAATTCTACACGCGATAGGCCTGGGTACGTGTATTACAGGGGTGCGCGAGAAAATCTACACGCAATTGGGCTGGGTACGTGGATTTCAGGGGTGCGCGAGAAATGCTACATGCGATTGGCCTGGGTACGTGGATTTCAGGGGTGCGCGAGAAATCCTACACGCGATTGGGCCTGTGCGAGTGGGGCAGTGTATTACGTGGGTGTGCGGGAAGTTGAAGAGGTGAATTGCCAGTGTGGGTCCTCCCAGGTCTCCCCTCTACCCCCTCCACGACCTCTGCAGGCAGCCCACACCACAGGGGACTACCCTGCACCCCTGGTCATGTCCCGCAGGCAGCCCATCCACCATGGGCATGCCCCCCAGCCAAGCCACATGTCCCCTTGCACCCCCACCCCCCAGCACTGTGGGGCACCTGCCACCAGGCCCCCACCCATGTCTCCCAGCACCCTCACCCCCAGTCACCAGGGGCAGCCTCCACCAGGCCCCCACCCATGTCTCCCACCACCCCCACCCCCCAGTCACCAGGGGCAGCCTCCACAAGGCCCCCACCCATGTCTCCCACCACCCCCAGTCACCAGGGGCAGCCTCCACAAGGCCCCCACCCATGTCTCCCACCACCCCCACCCCCCAGCACTGTGGGGCACCTGCCAGCAGGCCCCCACCCATGTCTCCCACCACCCCCACCCCCAGTCACCAGGGGCAGCCTCCACCAGGCCCCCACCCATGTCTCCCACCACCCCCACCCCTCCAGTCACCAGGGGCAGCCTCCACAAGGCCCCCACCCATGTCTCACACCACCCCCACCCCCCAGTCACCAGGGGCAGCCTCCACAAGGCCCCCACCCATGTCTCCCACCACCCCCAGTCACCAGGGGCAGCCTCCACAAGGCCCCCACCCATGTCTCCCAGCACCCCCACCCCCCAGCACTGTGGGGCACCTGCCAGCAGGCCCCCACCCATGTCTCCCAGCACCCCCACCCCCAGTCACCAGGGGCAGCCTCCACCAGGCCCCCACCCATGTCTCCCACCACCCCCACCCCTCCAGTCACCAGGGGCAGCCTCCACCAGGCCCCACCCATGTCTCCCAGCACCCCCACCCTGTCATGATCTCTGCTTCCAAAAGGTCAGGGTTTTCCCAACTCCCTTGGAAGCAGATCCATAACCCAGGTTCCGAGTGCCAACCAGTCCCAATTGGGACCTTTTGAACCCAGTCCTGGCGCCAGTGGCACCAGGCTCATAAATATGCCCAGTCCCAGCGCTGGAAGCGCCGGGCTCATAATGCTTGGGTGGACTTACCTGCAGCAGACCATGCTGCTTACTTGCCTGCCAGTTGAGCCTCTGATCCTCTTCTGTTTGGAACTACATTTCCTGTTGGGTGGGGCTGGAGCCACTCCCTAGATTCAGAACACTGGAACTCTTCTGGAAGGCAGGAACTCTTTTCTTACCAGGAACTCTTTTCTTACTTAGGCGTGGCTGTGGAAGGAGACACCTAAGCACTACAGGAGGCTATTTAAACCACACCCGGTGGATGAATCTTGCTTTGCGTTATTCTGCATCCTCTGCAGCAGAACGCTCATCGTGTCTTCTGCATCGGATCCTGGGCCTAAGGAAAAAGGCTTACCATCCTGAATCCAGTCTTCAGCAACACCTATAAAGACAAGAAAGAACAGGTTAGCATTCCGGCATCTGAAAGACAAAGGCTTACCTACTCTTCGTGCGCTCCGGAGGTCTTCACACTGCATTCCGGCATCTGAAAGACAAAAGCTTACCGACTCTTCGCACTCTCCGGAGGCCTTCGGCGCTGCATCCTGCATCTGAAAGACAAAACAAGGTGCGTTTAAAGACATTGGGGAACTTTAATACTCACGTGCCATTACTCCTTTCCACATCAACCCCAGTGGGTATTCCGGCACCCTGCAGCCGCTCCAAACTCGTACCTGCAAAATAAAAGA
Source organism: Ambystoma mexicanum (assembly GCF_040938575.1). Lineage (NCBI taxonomy): Eukaryota > Metazoa > Chordata > Amphibia > Caudata > Ambystomatidae > Ambystoma > Ambystoma mexicanum. The sequence continues at coordinate 892,325,435 of NC_090941.1, forward strand.
CAGAGCACATCGTGAAGCAGGCAACAAGCGCTTACTTACGAGCTTCCAGGCGCTTCTATTCATCATACGGACTCCATCTTCAACTCACTTCAGCCCGTCATCCGCCATCGCCGGAACCTGCAAAATAAGAGACATCATTGCTAAAGACTTTAAAGACAATAGAATTACTCGAAACTTACCGTTCGTGCAGTAAACGACGGACAGCAGTCCTCTGAAGTCAAGAGGCCTGCGCTACCGATCCAGTGAAGAAACTGATTACAGCACCCTGCCCCGAGGCAGATGGAGAGCTCGGCATTCACTTACCTAAGACATCTTACTCTTGAAGTCAGGCATACAGTGCACAGAGGTCCAGCCCAAAGAGCCAACCGAGTGCTACACATCACCTTTGAAGATACGGTAGTCGCCCAGTCAAGACCGGCGCCTCTGCGAGAATCAGGTGAGCGTTACACACCCCCCAGCACTGTGGGGCACCTGCCAGCAGGCCCCCACCCATGTCTCCCAGCACCCCCACCCCCAGTCACCAGGGGCAGCCTCCACCAGGCCCCCACCCATGTCTCCCACCACCCCCAGTCACCAGGGGCAGCCTCCACAAGGCCCCCACCCATGTCTCCCACCACCCCCACCCCCCAGCACTGTGGGGCACCTGCCAGCAGGCCCCCACCCATGTCTCCCAGCACCCCCACCCCCAGTCACCAGGGGAAGCCTCCACCAGGCCCCCACCCATGTCTCCCACCACCCCCACCCCTCCAGTCACCAGGGGCAGCCTCCACAAGGCCCCCACCCATGTCTCACACCACCCCCATCCCCCAGCCACCAGGGGCAGCCTCCACCAGGCCCCCACCCATGTCTCCCAGCACCCCCACCCCCCAGCACTGTGGGGCACCTGCCAGCAGGCCCCCAACCATGTCCCACTCATGTCCCCTTGCACCCCCACCCCCCAGCAGGCCCCCACTCATGTCCCCTTGCACCCCCATCCGCCAGCACTGTGGGGCACCTGCCAGCAGGCCCCCACCCATGTCTCCCAGCACCCCCACCCCCAGTCACCAGGGGCAGCCTCCATCAGGCCCCCACCCATGTCTCCCACCACCCCCACCCCTCCAGTCACCAGGGATCGCCTCCACAAGGCCCCCACCCATGTCTCACACCACCCCCAGTCACCAGGGGCAGCCTCCACAAGGCCCCCACCCATGTCTCCCACCACCCCCAGTCACCAGGGGCAGCCTCCACAAGGCCCCCACCCATGTCTCCCAGCACCCCCACCCCCAGTCACCAGGGGCAGCCTCCACCAGGCCCCCACCCATGTCTCCCACCACCCCCACCCCTCCAGTCACCAGGGGCAGCCTCCACAAGGCCCCCACCCATGTCTCACACCACCCCCACCCCCCAGTCACCAGGGGCAGCCTCCACAAGGCCCCCACCCATGTCTCCCACCACCCCCATCCCCCAGCCACCAGGGGCAGCCTCCACCAGGCCCCCACCCATGTCTCCCAGCACCCCCACCCCCCAGCACTGTGGGGCACCTGCCAGCAGGCCCCCAACCATGTTCCACTCATGTCCCCTTGCACCCCCACCCCCCGGCAGGCCCCCACTCATGTCCCCTTGCACCCCCACCCCCCAGCACTGTGGGGCACCTGCCAGCAGGCCCCCAACCATGTCCCACTCATGTCCCCTTGCACCCCCACCCCCCAGCAGGCCCCCACTCATGTCCCCTTGCACCCCCACCCCCCAGCACTGTGGGGCACCTGCCAGCAGGCCCCCAACCATGTCCCACTCATGTCCCCTTGCACCCCCACCCCCCAGCAGGCCCCCACTCATGTCCCCTTGCACCCCCACCCCCCAGCACTGTGGGGCACCTGCCACCAGGCCCCCACCCATGTCTCCCAGCACCCCCACCCCCAGTCACCAGGGGCAGCCTCCACCAGGCCCCCAGCCATGTCTCCCACCACCCCCACTCCTCCAGTCACCAGGGGCAGCCTCCACCAGGCCCCCACCCATGTCTCACACCACCCCCACCCCTCCAGTCACCAGGGGCAGCCTCCACAAGGCCCCCACCCATGTCTCCCACCACCCCCATCCCCCAGCCACCAGGGGCAGCCTCCACCAGGCCCCCGCCCATGTCTCCCAGCACCCCCACCCCCCAGCACTGTGGGGCACCTGCCAGCAGGCCCCCAACCATGTCCCACTCATGTCCCCTTGCACCCCCACCCCCCAGCAGGCCCCCACTCATGTCCCCTTGCACCCCCACCCCCCAGCACTGTGGGGCACCTGCCAGCAGGCCCCCAACCATGTCCCACTCATGTCCCCTTGCACCCCCACCCCCCAGCAGGCCCCCACTCATGTCCCCTTGCACCCCCACCCCCCAGCACTGTGGGGCACCTGCCAGCAGGCCCCCAACCATGTCCCACTCATGTCCCCTTGCACCCCCACCCCCCAGCAGGCCCCCACTCATGTCCCCTTGCACCCCCACCCCCCAGCACTGTGAGGCACCTGCCACCAGGCCCCCACCCATGTCTCCCAGCACCCCCACCCCCAGTCACCAGGGGCAGCCTCCACCAGGCCCCCAGCCATGTCTCCCACCACCCCCACCCCTCCAGTCACCAGGGGCAGCCTCCACCAGGCCCCCACCCATGTCTCACACCACCCCTACCCCTCCAGTCACCAGGGGCAGCCTCCACAAGGCCCCCACCCATGTCTCCCACCACCCCCATCCCCCAGCCACCAGGGGCAGCCTCCACCAGGCCCCCGCCCATGTCTCCCAGCACCCCCACCCCCCAGCACTGTGGGGCACCTGCCAGCAGGCCCCCACCCATGTCTCCCAGCACCCCCACCCCCAGTCACCAGGGCCAGCCTCCACCAGGCCCCCACCCATGTCTCCCACCACCCCCACCCCTCCAGTCACCAGGGGCAGCCTCCACAAGGCCCCCACCCATGTCTCCCAGCACCCCCACCCCCCAGCCACCAGGGGCAGCCTCCACCAGGCCCCCACCCATGTCTCCCACCACCCCCACCCCCCAGCACTGTGGGGCACCTGCCAGCAGGCCCCCACCCATGTCTCCCACCACCCCACCCCTCCAGTCACCAGGGGCAGCCTCCACCAGGCCCCCACCCATGTCTCCCACCACCCCTACCCCTCCAGTCACCAGGGGCAGCCTCCACAAGGCCCCCACTCATGTCTCCCAGCACCCCCACCCCCCAGCAGGCCCCCACTCATGTCCCCTTGCACCCAGGTCCTGACGAAACGCAATCATGGCAGTAATGGGCAGCATACCCAGCACAAACACCAAGCCAAGGATTGCATCCACCCACATAGTAGATGCAATTACATGATACAACCCCAATGGCAAGTATGTAAATGAACACATGTCCGTCACACACACATACACAATGGGTGCAAGTGAATGTCAAAACCCATATCATGACATGCATGAAACCAATGAGAAAATACCACAAATGTAAGTAATAAATATATGTATTAAAGATGAAAATGAAGTAAAGAAATAAAACACACAACAATGGGGATGACAAAACAAATGGTCCATGTCCGAGAACTTATAGAAAAAATCTAAAAACAAAGGAATCCAAAAACTAATGTAGTACAAAGCAAAATAATGGGGGCAAAAAATAAGGAAAAACCATTGCCTCATGGTGAACACAAATATAAATCCAACAAATGTTTTTCAAACATCAAACTATGCACAAGAATATCCCAGGGTCCATGAGCCCAACACCATAAATGAAACCTACTACTACTAACTAATAAAAGAAATATATACAGAAAAGTGGCCATTGTCCGAGCGGTCTGAAAAAAACTTAAAAAATAAAGGAAACCTAACACTAACTAACTAAAGAACTATATACAATGGCAGCGGGCAAGTCCTGCGGCTCACTCTGTGATGTTGCCGGCCAGGGCATCATCGAACTCCATGTCGATGTCCCGGAGCCGGGACTCTGTCCTGGCCCCGAGGTCTCGCAGGGACAACCCCGTGTTCACCCCAAACTCCCTGCGAGCTTCCTCGAGGCACTCAGCCCGCCTCAACGCCCGACGCATGGAGAACTCCGCCCTGACCATGGTGAGCAGCTCCTCTTCCGCCCGCTGCCGCTCCGCACCTATCCGCTGGACCAACTGCTCCCACACGGAAGACACTGCCATCCCAGGGTTCTCCTGCCTTCCGGCCGATGCCTGCCCCTCTGATCTTGATGGCCCCGAGCCATGATGCCTCCCACGTCGAGCCTGCTGCTGCCTCCGACGCCACTGCCTCTGCCAGCACGACGGCATCCAGGCTGATGGAATCCACCGATGCCGTCGTGCACGTGCCCTGCCAGATGATGCCGGCACATCCTCCATCTGCAGGGGGACAGTTGCTGGTGTGTCCACCCCTGCTGGACCTTCGACTCCCGACTGTGGCAGGGATGGGGTCCCCACCGAGCCGGCTGCGTTGGTCTGGGCAGGTCCACAGGGGGCCCTGGTGGCATCTGGGCCGGAAGACGGCATGGAGCACGACTGGTGCATGGCCTCCACAGAGGAGGAGAGGGTCGCCAGAAGGCCACACACATGTAGGAAACCCCCGACCATGGCGGCTCCCAAATGGTTCACGTACGCACGGTGCTCTTCGTGATGATGTGCATGCTCCTCCCGGGAAGCATGCACCTCATCACGAATGCCAGCCGTGCGCAACGCGACACCAATCAGGACCCTCTCCACACGGCCAGGGGTCCCCTCGTCCGCAGGTAGAGGAGTGTCAGATGACATGGACATCTCCCCTACCTGCGGACGGGCCTGGGATGGGGCATCCCTACTGGTGCATGGTGGTGCAGTCACAGTGTCAGGGACAGTGACATGCACAGGCCCCTCCACGGCGACCTGTGCTGCCTCCTGCCCCTGGCCCTGGACTGCACCACTTGCACCAGCGGGGATGCCCCCACCAGGCCCCATGTGTGGCTCAGTAGCGGCCTCCTCCCCCTCTGTGGAAACCACCAACCTGGATGTCTCCACGCCGTCTTCCGCCGTTGCAAGCCCCTGTGGGGGCTCACCCACCCCTTCCGCTGCAGCCGTGGCGGCATCCCCGCCGCTCTGCTCCACAGCGCCTTCTCCGCCCTCTTCTTCACTTGCCACTGTGTAGAGGGAGACATAGAACACAAGCATCAGGGTACTGTACAATGTTCCCCTAGACAGGAAGCAATAGCAGATGAGTGGCACTGTCATACATCACTTCCATCATGTCCCTCCACAACACATGGGTCAGTGCAGGCAAAACACATACAGTAACAGGCATGGCGCATGCCATGGACATTGGCATACATGACCAAGGGACTCATGATTCATACAATGTTGGTTTCAAACTCACATGCATCATGGGTCTTGCCATCACATGCACACACCTCACCGTAGTTCCATCCATCTGGCCTCGTACACCACAGACGCAGTGGATACAAGGATGACTAGGCTGCATCAGTGAATCTGAACATTGTCACAGACATGTGTCATGCATCCATGGCATTTACAAGTCACAGACACGCAGGTCAGACACACACACATGGACACCATATGTGTACATGGGACCAGCACCCATCCCTCACCCCCACCCATGTCCAGGAACAGAGACAGCCATGCTTCCATGTGTCCATTCCGCACAGAGCCCCCCATGTTGCAATAGAACACATGCACCAACCATGTGGTTCACACATCACTGTACTCACATGCCTGCCCATGATGTCCCTGCACACACACATACGTACATGGCCTATGTCACACATACAGGCAGGTATCAGACAACCAGCACACTGCAACATGCCCTGTCTCACACAGCAATGCTTGGCCACTTACCGCTCAACTCCAGATGGGTCTGCCTCCGAAGGATCTGGGCGTGGAGCGCTGGGTCTACGCGTTCCAGGACCCTCATCTGGATGTCACTAAGGCGTGCCCGGCCCCCCTCCGCGAGCCGCCGGGCCTTATTGAGGGTCCTGGACCTCAAGTCCTCCCAGCGCTTCTTGATGTGCTTGATGTCGCGGGTTGCCACCCCCTCCGCGTTGATGGCAACCACTACATCGTCCCAGATCCTCTCCCGTCCTTCCTTGTTGGCGCGTGGTCTTCCGAAGAGGGCATCATAATGCCCCAGGACATGCTCCACCAGGACACCAACTTCCTTCTCACTGAAGCTGGTGGCCCTCTGCCTCTCTGGCTGGGGGTCGCCACTGGTCTCAGATGGTGCTTGCCCCGACATGGCGACCCCCGAGGCAGGTGTGGGTGGGCAACTGGGTCCTGGGGCTGGGCTGTGGAGCGATGGTATCCCAGTCGGGAGTCTACTGTTCCAGCAGGGGTGGACACAGCAACTGGACCCCTGCAGAAGGGCTGATGTGCAGGCAACAAATGGCAGGGCACGGTGGCAGCAGGCAGGCAGGCAGGCAGCAGCAGATGGCACGTGGGAGGCTGCTCGGGGCTTTGGGGGCAGTGATTCGGCCTTCTGGGCAGGAGCGTGGTCTCCCGTGTGTTTTCGCGTGGCCAGCTTGATACGGAGTGGTTTGGCACGTGAAAAATCTGCACGTCAGCGTGTAATTCGAGGAAAGGCCCTTAGCGCGTAAGCACGTCTGCACGCATACGCATTTTCATTGGACAGAAGGCCCCTCCAGCGCAAGCGCCCCTGTGACGTGACGCGTACAGACGTGCATGGGCATTACAGCGCGCATGAAAAACTGCACGTCCGCGTGTAATGCGCGTAAGCGCGCGTGAAAAACTGCACGTCCGCGTGTAATGCGCGTAATCGCGCGTGAAAAACTGCACGTCCGCGTGTAATGCGCGTAATCGCGCGTGAAAAACTGCACGTCCGCATGTGACGTGACGCGCGCGTGCGTTTCCCTCAGCACGGGTTAAAGGTGAGCGGGCCCAGCAGTTCGCTGTACGTGCCTTTCGTGGAGACCGACGTGTGTTGCTGCTTCCAGTTGTTTTGCGCGCCATCTACTTCACAGCTCTCAAGGACGTATCTCTTCTTTTGGCGGGGGTATTGGCTACGCGTGTTTTTCTGCATCGCGCTAGTCAGACGGTGAGTCGCAAACGCTCCTTTTCCCACTGCGGGTGCCCCTGTGTATTGCACCCATTTTCGATGTCATCGTAGCCTGTGTGTCCCACGCGTACGCGTTATTCGTGTTACTGGGTGCCACCGCGTACTGCGGGAGGTTAAATCCACGCACGTAGGCTGCAGGGTTGCGTGCACGGTTTTACTGCAGTTTTGGGGTGCCTGAGCGTTGCGTGACCCGTCACCACATCACCGGGATCACATACAGCCTTGCAGGTGCAGGGGGGCTGTTAACATCTTGCTTCCCACCCCCTTCACCCCAATTGCCCAGGTCAATTGTGCTGTACACCTCCCATTGGCACCACTCCATCTGTGCCAGCACTATTACATCTGTGCCATGGTTGGGTGGCCACCAAAGGTGAGGGGCGCCTCAGCTGGGCGTACTCCTCGTGGCGGGCGTGGTCGGGGACGTGGCCGTGGTGACCAGGGAGTAGGGGGACTCCAGGGTGTCCAGGGCAGCCACAGAGGGGGAAGAGGCAGGGGTGCGCCACTTGAGCACAATGTTGTGCCATGTGTTGGTGCAGCCATGCCACCACCCCCTGTGGTTCCGGGGGATGCAGCTCCTGCATCTGGCACTGGCACCCGTATGACCCGGCAGTCCGTTCCATCGACTGCCACGGGCCCAAGGGTAGCGGTAGCTGCAGGTGCAGCTATGGGCACCGCCACCCAGGCTCAGGGTCTGCCAGCGCAGGCTGCGTTGGCACTTGAAGAGCCCTTGGTAGATCTCCAACAGGCCAGGGGGGAAACAATAGGGGCACGCCGGGCTGCTCAGACCAAGACACGTGTCCCTGGGGCAGTCATGTCATCTGCTGCCCCGAACAGCCGGGTGTTGGCAAGTGCAGGGGCAGATGCACCCAACAGCACCCCGGTTGTGAGTCTGCCAACCAGGACCGTTGCAGTCAATGACCCTGCCACAGCTGATGTTGCTGCGCAGGGTCCATTAGTGGGCACCCAGCTGCCACTGACACAAGTCAGGCCTTTGGTCATCCCTCCACCTGCCACTCCCTCGGCTCAATCCACCGAACCCACTGGCCATACTGGTCAGGGCGGCATTAGCCAGCCAGGGTCTGCGCCACAGTCCAAGAGGAGGAAGGTTGCACCTGCAGCACAGGCTGGGACCCCACACACAGCCACGACCTCCTGCACGTCGAGGAAGAAGCCTTTCTGTAAGCAGGAACTGGACTTCCTCGTGGACTACGTGCGGGGACACAGCCGTGACATGCTAGTGGGTGCCAATAGTCAGACTACGGCTGCCCAACGTGACACCCACTGGAAGCATGTTGCGGAACATGTCAGTTCATTCGGCCATGAGGTGCGCACGGTGCAGGAGTGCAAAAAGCGCTGGAATGACATCAAGCGCAGCACTAAGGCTAAGCGTGCCTCAAATTACAACTTGACTCTGGTGACTGGCGGTGGGCCTGCACCAGAGGAGGAAGAACTCACTCCGCATGAGGCTCTCGTTGCGGAGTTCATACCACCAGAATTGGTCGAAGGTGTGGGAGAGATGCTGGACTTTGATGCCCAGTCCAGTGAGTGTTGATGCGTAGTTGTTGAGGACGTGTGTGTTTCACTTGTGGGATGTGTTGTGCATGATTGCTGCTACATGTGACGTGTACATGGTTCTGATGTGTAAGTAATGCAATGCTACCGTCATGCATGTCTCCTCTGCCTGCATGCGGGACTCCATGTGGGCATGCTCCCTTGCCCCTCCTCCGCCACTCTGCACCCCAGTTCCACCTTTGCACTGGTCTGCTACATTCTTGCCAATGTGTAGTTTCTTGTTCATGTGTCCTGTGTAGATGCTAACTTCCAGCTTAGAAACTGCCAGACATATGCCGTGTGGTACAGCCTTAGTACTCGATGCAGGGTATCCCACTTGTACTGTGCATGGGTCAGATGTCCCGCAGGGACATGAGTGCCCATTCATGCTCCATGTGCATTGCACGCATGCCCCTATGTGTCCTTGACTGGATGATCACTGTAATATGAGTCCTTGGTTACATACATTGCCTGCCATATTATCAGCCTCCCCATGTCAACTGTGGCTCAGTCCTGCGTTGCACACATGTTTAGGCTTTGACAATCTGTGTGGCTCACAGGCCTCAGCCTGTTCAATGGCCAATGACTCTGTCCAACTCTTGTCGTGTCTTCTTCACACGTGGCCGGCCTCCGGATCTTCCATCATGTGTCCTGCCCACTGTCCCAGCATCATTTGCAGTGTTGTAATTTGAATCACATTAAGCTGTTGATGCCAGTCAACACTGCTTGTCAATACACAGGTGTATGGGCAGCCTTTTGATACCATGCTAGGCATCCCTGCTTTGGTACTGGGGTGGAGGGGTGCTTGGCTTCTAGACATGGTACACATTGAATACACAATGCACATGATGTCTGAATTTGACATTGCACTGCCTTCACATTTCCTGGCACACACCATGGAGTGCTTGTACATGTAGGTAGTGAGTGGCGTACACATTTTCAGCACTGCATAGACCCACTTCCATGCAAACTGCCACCTTTCAACAGGTCTGATCACAGAAGCTATTCAAAGTAGACCCAGCATGCATGCCAGGTCATATGTTGTGTGTCACATGTCTGCCGGATGCCTTTGCTGTCGGTGTGTGTGTGTGTGTTGTGTGCTTCTGACATGTGTAGTGACCTTTTCCTCTCTATTTTTCAGGTGATGACGCAATGGATGCAGAGGATGGTGTTGTCATGCCAGACACAGGGTTGGTAAGACCACATCAACCCAGCACTAGTGGGGGTCGTGGGGTGGTAGGCCACGAAAACCCCCAAGTGCTGCAGTCCATCCTGTCTTTGGCTGCCTATGAGTCCAGCCTTGATGACGACTCTGACGTCCATGTTGAGTTGGATGAGCATCAAGTCCATGTGTCAGGGGTGAGTGATTCTGATGTGGACACTCCTCTGTCTGCGACACCTGCACTGAGGGATCAGACAGTCTTGGTTCCTCCGCCCGTGGTAGATCGGGATGCAGGGTCACCCTCCACACCAGTCACTGATGTGCCTGGGACATCACGTCGACGGGGGCATGTAGTCGTGCAGCCGCAGGCGGTGCCAACACAGCGAGGACCCCCAGTCCTTGGGTCCCGCAGGGGTCAAGCCCGGCAACGCGGTCGCCGCGCGCAACCGCTGTATACTGAGTGGGAGCAAGACATGACTGCCAATTCCGAACGGCAGGGGGCAGCAATGGAGAACATCGCTGACAGCATGGAGCGTGTGGCGCGATCTGTGCTCCCCCCTGCTAGGCAGGTGCTTCTCCAGCAGCAGGCGGCACGGTCCACGGCCCGCTCGCTCAGGCTGGGCATGGCGGCCTCAGACAGGGCACACCAGGCTGAAATGTCGTCTCTGCGTCAAGCAATTGCTGCTCACGCAGAGGCGCACATGGATGCCCTGAGGGAGGAGTATGCCACCCTCAGATCCACTCTGGGTGTCCTTATGATGTCCCAGAGGCAGCAGGCAGAGGAGAGGTTTGCACAGCTTGAGCGCACCATCTCGGCTGAGCTACAGGCTTGCCGGGAGGTGCAGCGGTTGTCCAGCCAGGCCTTGCAGGAGGAACTCCGTGTTACACGTGCTACCTTGCAAGAGGAAGCACGTGTATCACGTGAGGTTCTGCATGCAGACCTATGTAACATCGCCACACAGAACCAGGCTCACCTGTCCGGCAGACTTGCTGCCGACGAGGGGCAAGCTGCGGCTAGGCGTGGCCAGGCTACTGTGCCACGTCCTCCTTACCAGGATGAGCCAGACTCGGACGACCATCTATCTCCCACATAGGTCGTGCTGTGCAGGCGTTGAGCCCATGGAGGTATTTTTTTTTGGCTCAGCATCATCGCATGTGGATGTTGAGCAGCACCCTGTACCTCCCCCCTCCTGGGTGCCTCCCCTCCCCCCCGGGTCGTATGTGGCCATTTTTGATTTTTCTTTTAGTTTAGTTAGTTAAGTTTCTGTTTGATAATTAGTTTAAATAGGTAATGTAGGTTTTCCATAGTTAGTGTAATTAGTTAATAGTTGAGTTAGTTTAAAATTTGTAGTCTATTGTGCTTTCATGTGACAGTGCGGTGCCTTGTGGTTTTTGAAGGCATCCACTGTCTGTTCCAGCTGGGCCCTTCATGGTTGTCTTGTGTATGTGTTTGCTGCTTGGGTTCCTTGACTCACATATGCCACTCCTGCCTCCCTTATCCATGGGCTCGCAAGGATGGTTCAGTGTTACAGAATTTTACACAAGGGCTTTGGACTGTCATATCTGTGGCATGTCTGGTGCTTTGTGACTTGTGTTGACACCCCTAGTGGGGATGATTTAGGTGTAATTGTCCACTGTTCAGCTTTTGCTAGATGGGGTGTGTCATGATTAATGTGGACATTGATTGCTATGCATTGTGTATTATGTCTCATATCTTTCCTGTACACGTGCTTGTTGCAATTCATGCTGTAGATAGTGTTCCACACTTTGGAAGTCAAAGACGGACTGATGGTGTGATTTGTGATGTGACTCTCTGACATGGTCAAGTAATGAGATGCCTGATGAGACACACACAGATCACTTTGATGCATTAATCATTTGTTTCATGCACTTTCTGCAGGGGGATGAGGCACCAGAGCACCTTTGCCAGCAGACATGGCCCATTGGACGACGGAATTCCTGACCCGTTTGTTGGTGCCCACATGCACATGTGTGCACGAGCAGAGCCACAGTGATTGCAGACCCACATCCTAGAACTGCTGACATGTTCCAAGGAACTCCAGGCAAGGTGAGCATCACAGGGGGGCCACGACACAGCAAAGCTTGCACCAGGTGAGTTGCACATGCAGGCTTAGTCACAGCACTGAGGGTGAGCTTAGACGAATATTGGTGTTGAAGCACACAATGCAGCTCAGATGTGTTTGTGGACTGATGGCTGTTGATAGTAGGGTTGTCTGGGACACATGCAGGGGCAGTGGCACATACCCTGCGGTACACCAAGGTTCATTGAGGCACTTGTATCAACCATGTAGCCTTCCGAGACATGGAAAGGGGCAGCTCACAGGGACATACAGCAAGGGACATACTTGGGTGCAGTGCATGTCTATTCCACGTACTTCATGATAAATGCACTGCCAACTTTGTTTTGGTCATGGTGGTACGCAACTTGCTCTGTAGTCATGGCTTGCCATATGGGTCTGTCTGCTTACCCAGGGAACATTGCATGTTGTGTGAATTGTGACACATTGGTGTTCCATTTGCCACGCACCCACCAGCGCCTGACTTACTGCATTGACTGTGTATGACCCGTCACAGGGGTGATGTTATATATGGGTACGAAGCATCGAGCACTGATTGTCTGTTTGTAGAGTAGTTTGTTGCTATGGGGCATGTTTTGTGTTGTGTTTTTGTGTAATTGGCACATACAGGTTGTTGACTGTGGCTCTCTCTTTGCAGCATTGCAGTGCTCCTGTAACCGGCCCTGAGAGTGCGCAGGCAGGAGGCCAGCACTCAAAACCAGAGGTAAGTGTCTTGTTGTTTTCCTTACAAACTGCCCTGCATAGGCTTGCTGGGGAGTGTACTGATGCATGGATGTATGTGTGGTCCTATTTGGTATGTTTTTTTCCCTAATCACCCGTGATCCTATGCAATTTTGAAACCTGTACCCTCTACCCGGTGTTCCTGCTTCCCGTGCCTATCCAAGCAACGTTCCCTGACCCTCTTTCCCCACTGGGGTTGCGGATGCCTGTGTAAGCCCCGAACTTGCGGGCGCCAAAACCCTAGAGGGGGTGGTTGGTTCGTACCACTCCTGAGCCTGGACTACAGAAGGCCATGACAATGATGTCCAAGTTTGTTTGGATTGTGTATGTGTTCATGCAGGTTGTACATTTTCGTGCATTCCCTAGTTTCATGTGTCATTCCTCCTCCCCTCACCTGCCACTCATTCCAGTCATCCAGTGTGTCTACACCTGTCCCGACTGCATATCCCTGAACCTCATTCCCCACCATGATCTCAGGGGCCTGTGTGAGTTTGACCTTGCAGGCATCCGGGACATGGTGTGGGTGGTTGTTTCATGAGACTCCCGCGCCTGTACAGGGGACCTGTGACAGTACACATCCATTCATGGTGCATCATCCTATGTCATGTACCACACATGTCTCACATCCTGTCGTGACATTGTTCTGCTGTGCTACCTTGGTTGTTGCATCATTGTGGTAGTACTTGGCGTTTGTGAGGTACTGCTACGTCAAGTCATCTACTGGAGGGTGTTTGGGTTCGTTTTCATGCCTTGGATTTTGTGATTTTGGAAATGAGTGTGGATTCTGAGGGTTCAGGCATCTTTTTACACACAAGGTGGGAGATGGACACGAAGGGTAAAGGTGATCCTGTGGCCAGGTGGAAATGAGGGTTGGAGGCTCCATGACCCAGGTACAGTTGTTCAGTAGGTCATGGTCATTTGCGAGGGAGGGGGGGGGTTGTTGTTGATAGTTGCATTGCCCTGCAGTGTGATGGGAACTCTGACATTGTAATGTTGTTGTCCTATGTACATGTTGTGTTCTGCTGATCAATGCCTGTTCATGTGTTGTGTTTTCCTTTCAGGTGCGAGGGGATAGTTGTGGTTTGACATGCTGAGGTGTACACATGGTGGATGTTCACATGTGATGTGTAGGGAACACTGATGGTCACTTGAGTGCACATGCATATGTGGAGTGCATGTCCCTGCAGAACCACACACTTGCACTCGGATGCACTCCATGTACTCCCACCCTTGCATATCCACGTGTACACTGTTTGCCTTCTGGTGCCCACTGTGTCCCGGCAGCACAAGTTCTGTGACCGATTATGGTTCCAGTACATGCCTAATTTGATGTTTGATGTAGTCTGTCACTTAGATGTGATGCTCAGGGTGTGCATCACACGCAATGGCTGTTCACTGTGCTGTGCGCTGAGCAGTGTGATGCAGGAGTAGGACACTGCACACATGAGCTGCAGTGTTGATTTTGCAATGCATAATGTGCATATAGACAGGCATTCATTGTGATGTTACGTCTACGACTGTTGCAATGCATTTGGAAACGACTTATTTTGGGTGGGACATTTTGTTGGTCTGTCATTTCATCTGATTCCGGGTCAGGCATCATTGTCCGATGCCACTGTACATTTAGGACATGGCAATGTGTACCTTATCGTTACTGCGTCGGTGTATGGGTATTGCTTGCCATGTCATGTTGATGTTTGGGAGGGTTTGACTGACATGACAGTGATGGTCATGGCCTGTTTTGCAGGTGTGTGTGATGCACACCTTGCATGTCCAGGTCATCCGCTTCTCAGAGCAACTAGCTGGGGGTAGGTTTCTCTCCGCAGCAGGACCCTCCCCCTGGAACAGACTTCCTGCCTGACTTGAACTTGAGGGGAACCATCTCCAGTTCTGGAAGCACCTCAAGACCTTCCTCTTTGCTTCTGCTTACTCTCTGCCTCTCCCTTGCAGAATTCTTCACTGGAACTGCACAGGAGCTGCTACTGGGACACTCTCACCAACCTCGGTCCCTGGCCCAGCCACTGTCCACTTGCACTGCCACCCTGGCAACCCCTGCACTGCAGTACTGTCTCTCTATCCCTACAGCCCTCCCTTCCCAGCACTTGTCTGCACTTACCTTTGCAGTTGCCACCAGGCGACCTATGTATTATTTTTTTGGCCTACTTCCCCTGTACTGGACTCCCCCCCACCCTTCCCCTTGCACTTTTCCCTTCCCCCTACCCCTGCACTTGCACAATCTCAATGACACCTGGTCTAGTAGTACCGTTCTCTGTGTTCCCTTGTTCCCCCCCCTGCCTCATTGCACCTTGGAATACTTGTGTATGGCCCATGTCATGTCACATGTCATATGTGTGCATTTTGGTTGCACAGGATAGCTTGTGTTTAAGTAGCTAGGGATGCAGACGATGTGGCACTTCCATGGCAACTATCTCAGGGTGGTAGGGTTGTGACAGTTGACTGTCACTTTGTCATCATCGATTGTCACCTGGTATGTGCCAGGCCTGTGTGCACTCCGCAGGGGAGGGAGTTTAGGTGAAAAATGTGGCCACAAGCTGGGTCCGGGCTTCCTCGCCACGTGCCCTGTCCCCTCCCATGGGCAGCGCCTGTGCCTGTGGTTGGGGATGTGGGGGCACCACCATGTCCACCGGGACGCCCTGCCGTGTTGCAACATTGTGCAGGACACATGCTGCCACAATGATCCTGCACACTACTGGTGGTGCATAGAGTAGTTGCCCACCAGAGCGGTCAAGGGAGCGGAAACGTGACTTGAGCACTCCGAATGTGCGCTCCACTATGCCCCTGGTTGCAATATGGGCGGCGTTGTATCTTACCTGGGGTGGTGTGGTGGGGTTCCGGATTGGCGTCATCATGTGGTTGCTCAGAGGGTAGGCACTGTCCCCTGGGGAGGTGATAATAATTGGGATTATTAGGGTTGGGATATTTGTCTGTGTGTGACTTGCATGCATGTGCAAGGGCATTTGTACTGACCTAGGAGCCATGTGTCGCCATGCTGCCCAGCTTCCAGGGCCCGGCTCAGGGCGGACATTCTGTATATGAAACTGTCATGGGTGGAGCCAGGGTAGTTTGCATAGACAGAGGTGATGATTCCCTTTGCATCGCATACCACCTGTACATTGATGGAATGCCAGTGCTTGCGGTTTCGGTAGATGTGCTCAGTGGCCCTAGGTGGACGTAGGGCCACATGGGTGCAATCTATGGCACCGAGCACTTTGGGGAAGTGTGCCACCCTGAAAAAATCCAGGACAACGGCCTGCCTTTCTGCGGGTGTTCTGGGCATGTATATGTGCCTGCGGACTGAGGGGCGCGCTGTCATGATTGCCAGTACCTGGTGTAGGCAGCGTGACTGCGTGGCCTGTGAGACCCCCCCCCACTATGGCAGTGGTCCGCTGAAACGACCTAGTGGCCAACAAATGCAAGACATCGAGCAGCTTCTCCAAGGGGCTCAATGCTTGGGAGCAAAGGGTGGGGGATGTGAGGTCATCTTCCCACTCCCTGACCAGGTCTAGGATGATATGGGGTGGAAACCTATACCTGCCGTAGACCTGGTCGTCAGGCATCCCAAAAAGGCTTGTCCGTGGTGCAAAAATGCGTGCCCTGGCTATTCTCCTCCTCCTGCGGTGTCCGACGATCAGTGCAGCAACAAATGGGGCATTCATCGTCGCTGTATATACGCGTTTGTTGTTTGCGCGCACTTTTATGCTGTCCGCGGGACGCCTCCGTGTGGGCGGACTCGTTGACGCCTGTGCACGTCTTTTGCCGTGCACGGGTTTCCCGTATTCGGGTGTCATCGCGTGTGATCGGAGGGGAGCGAGCGTACACGCGATTGGCTGGGTACGTGTGTTTCCGGGTGCGCAGGTAGTTCCACACGCGATTAGCCTGGGTACGTGTGTTTCCGGGTGCGCGGGTAGTTCCACACGCGATTAGCCTGGGTACGTGTGTTTCCTGGTGCGCGGGTAGTTCCACACGTGATTAGCCTGGGTACGTGTGTTTCCGGGTGCACGGGTAGTTCCACACGCGATTAGCCTGGGTATGTGTGTTTCCGGGTGCGCGGGTAGTTCCACACGTGATTAGCCTGGGTACGTGTGTTTCCGGGTGCGCGGGTAGTTCCACACGCGATTAGCCTGGGTACGTGTGTTCCGGCGTGCCGTGAACTTTCACACGCGATTGGTTGAAATCCACGTGTGTTCTGTCATCACGTGCAATGAGGGATACACCCTCGCACGTCACGTCACAGACGCGCTCACGCGCTGAGGGCCTTTGGTCCAATGAAAATGCGTATGCGTGCAGACGCGCTTACGCGCTAAGGGCCTTTCCTTGAATCACACGCTGACGTGCAGATTTTTCACGTGCCAAATCACTCCGTATCAAGCTGGCCACGCGAAAACACACGGGAGACCACGCTCCTGCCCAGAAGGCCGAATCACTGCCCCCCAAAGCCCCGAGCAGCCTCCCACGTGCCATCTGCTGCTGCCTGCCTGCCTGCTGCCACCGTGCCCTGCCATTTGTTGCCTGCACATCAGCCATCTGCAGGGGTCCAGTTGCTGTGTCCACCCCTGCTGGAACAGTAGACTCCCGACTGGGATACCATCGCTCCACAGCCCAGCCCCAGGACCCAGTTGCCCACCCACGCCTGCCTCGGGGGTCGCCATGTCGGGGCAAGCACCATCTGAGACCAGTGGCGACCCCCAGCCAGAGAGGCAGAGGGCCACCAGCTTCAGTGAGAAGGAAGTTGGTGTCCTGGTGGAGCATGTCCTGGGGCATTATGATGCCCTCTTCGGAAGACCACGCGCCAACAAGGAAGGACGGGAGAGGATCTGGGACGATGTAGTGGTTGCCATCAACGCGGAGGGGGTGGCAACCCGCGACATCAAGCACATCAAGAAGCGCTGGGAGGACTTGAGGTCCAGTACCCTCAATAAGGCCCGGCGCCTCGCGGAGGGGGGCCGGGCACGCCTGAGTGACATCCAGATGAGGGTCCTGGAACGCGTAGACCCAGCGCTCCACGCCCAGATCCTTCGGAGGCAGACCCATCTGGAGTTGAGCGGTAAGTGGCCAAGCATTGCTGTGTGAGACAGGGCATGTTGCAGTGTGCTGGTTGTCTGATACCTGCCTGTATGTGTGACATAGGCCATGTACGTATGAGTGTGTGCAGGGACATCATGGTCAGGCATGTGAGTACAGTGATGTGTGAACCACATGGTTGGTGCATGTGTTCTATTGCAACATGGGGGGCTCCATGCGGAATGGACACATGGAAGCATGGCAGTCTCTGTTCCTGGACATGGGTGGGGGTGAGGGATGGGTGCTGGTCCCATGTACACGTATGGTGTCCATGTGTGTGTGTCTGACCTGCGTGTCTGTGACTTGTAAATGCCATGGATGCATGACACATGTCTGTGACATTGTTCAGATTCACTGATGCAGCCTAGTCATCCTTGTATCCACTGCGTCTGTGGTGTACGAGGCCAGATGGATGGAACTACGGTGAGGTGTGTGCATGTGATGGCAAGACCCATGATGCATGTGAGTTTGTAACCAACATTGTATGAATCATGAGTCCCTTGGTCATGTATGCCAATGTCCATGGCATGCGCCATGCCTGTTACTGTATGTGTTTTGCCTGCACTGACCCATGTGTTGTGGAGGGACATGATGGAAGTGATGTATGACAGTGACACTCATCTGCTATTGCTTCCTGTCTAGGGGACCATTGTACAGTACCCTGATGCTTGTGTTCTATGTCTCCCTCTACACAGTGGCAAGTGAAGAAGAGGGCGGAGAAGGCGCTGTGGAGCAGAGCGGCGGGGATGCCGTCACGGCTGCAGCGGAAGGGGTGGGTGAGCCCCCACAGGGGCTTGCAACGGCGGAAGACGGCGTGGAGACATCCAGGTTGGTGGTTTCCACAGAGGGGGAGGAGGCCGCTACTGAGCCACACATAGGGCCTGGTGGGGGCATCCCCGCTGGTGCAAGTGGTGCAGTCCAGGGCCAGGGGCAGGAGGCAGCACAGGTCGCCGTGGAGGGGCCTGTGCATGTCACTGTCCCTGACACTGTGACTGCACCACCATGCACCAGCAGGGATGCCCCATCCCAGGCCCGTCCGCAGGTAGGGGAGATGTCCATGTCATCTGACACTCCTCTACCTGCGGACGAGGGGACCCCTGGCCGTGTGGAGAGGGTCCTGATTGGTGTCGCGTTGCGCACGGCTGGCATTCGTGATGAGGTGCATGCTTCCCGGGAGGAGCATGCACATCATCACGAAGAGCACCGTGCGTACGTGAACCATTTGGGAGCCGCCATGGTCGGGGGTTTCCTACATGTGTGTGGCCTTCTGGCGACCCTCTCCTCCTCTGTGGAGGCCATGCGCCAGTCGTGCTCCATGCCGTCTTCCGGCCCAGATGCCACCAGGGCCCCCTGTGGACCTGCCCCGACCAACGCAGCCGGCTCGGTGGGGACCCCATCCCTGCCACAGTCGGGAGTCGAAGGTCCAGCAGGGGTGGACACACCAGCAACTGTCCCCCTGCAGATGGAGGATGTGCCAGCATCATCTGGCAGGGCACGTGCACGACGGCATCAGTGGATTCCATCAGCCTGGATGCCGTCGTGCTGGCAGAGGCAGTGGCGTCGGAGGCAGCAGCAGGCTCGACGTGGGAGGCATCATGGCTCGGGGCCAGCAAGATCAGAGGGGCAGGCATCGGCCGGAGGGCAGGAGAACCCTGGGATGGCAGTGTCTTCTGTGTGGGAGCAGTTGGTCCAGCGGATAGGTGCGGAGCGGCAGCGGGCGGAAGAGGAGCGGCTCACCATGGTCAGGGCGGAGTTCTCCATGCGTCGCGCGTTGAGGCGGGCTGAGTGCCTCGAGGAAGCTCGCAGGGAGTTTGGGGTGAACACGGGGTTGTCCCTGCGAGACCTCGGGGCCAGGACAGAGTCCCGCCTCCGGGACATCGACATGGAGTTCGATGATGCCCTGGCCGGCAACATCACAGAGTGAGCCGCAGGACTTGCCCGCTGCCATTGTATATAGTTCTTTAGTTAGTTAGTGTTAGGTTTCCTTTATTTTTTAAGTTTTTTTCGGACCGCTCGGACAATGGCCACTTTTCTGTATATATTTCTTTTATTAGTTAGTAGTAGTAGGTTTCATTTATGGTGTTGGGCTCATGGACCCTGGGATATTCTTGTGCATAGTTTGATGTTTGAAAAACATTTGTTGGATTTATATTTGTGTTCACCATGAGGCAATGGTTTTTCCTTATTTTTCCCCCCATTATTTTGCTTTGTACTACATTAGTTTTTGGATTCCTTTGTTTTTAGATTTTTTCTATAAGTTCTCGGACATGGACCATTTGTTTTGTCATCCCCATTGTTGTGTGTTTTATTTCTTTACTTCATTTTCATCTTTAATACATATATTTATTACTTACATTTGTGGTATTTTCTCATTGGTTTCATGCATGTCATGATATGGGTTTTGACATTCACTTGCACCCATTGTGTATGTGTGTGTGACGGACATGTGTTCATTTACATACTTGCCATTGGGGTTGTATCATGTAATTGCATCTACTATGTGGGTGGATGCAATCCTTGGCTTGGTGTTTGTGCTGGGTATGCTGCCCATTACTGCCATGATTGCGTTTCGTCAGGACTTGGGTGCAAGGGGACATGAGTGGGGGCCTGCTGGGGGGTGGGGGTGCTGGGAGACATGAGTGGGGGCCTTGTGGAGGCTGCCCCTGGTGACTAGAAGGGTGGGGGTGGTGGGAGACATGGGTGGGGGCCTGGTGGAGGCTGCCCCTGGTGACTGGGGGTGGGGGTGCTGGGAGACATGGGTGGGGGCCTGCTGGCAGGTGCCCCACAGTGCTGGGGGGTGGGGTATGCTGGGAGACATGGGTGGGGGCCTTGTGGAGGCTGCCCCTGGTGACTGGGGGTGGTGGGAGACATGGGTGGGGGCCTTGTGGAGGCTGCCCCTGGTGACTGGGGGTGGGGGTGCTGGGTGACATGGGTGGGGGCCTGCTGGGGGGTGGGGGTGCTGGGAGACATGGGTGGGGGCCTGGTGGAGGCTGCCCCTGGTGACTGGGTGGTGGGGGTGGTGTGAGACATGGGTGGGGGCCTTGTGGAGGCTGCCCCTGGTGACTGGAGGGGTGGGGGTGGTGGGAGACATGGGTGGGGGCCTGGTGGAGGCTGCCCCTGGTGACTGGGGGTGGGGGTGCTGGGAGACATGGGTGGGGGCCTGCCGGCAGGTGCCCCACAGTGCTGGGGGGTGGGGGTGGTGGGAGACATGGGTGGGGGCCTGGTGGAGGCTGCCCCTGGTGGCTGGGGGGTGGGGGTGCTGGGAGACATGGGTGGGGGCCTTGTGGAGGCTGCCCCTGGTGACTGGAGGGGTGGGGGTGGTGGGAGACATGGGTGGGGGCCTGGTGGAGGCTGCCCCTGGTGACTGGGGGTGGGGGTGCTGGGAGACATGGGTGGGGGCCTGCTGGCAGGTGCCCCACAGTGCTGGGGGGTGGGGGTGCTGGGAGACATGGGTGGGGGCCTTGTGGAGGCTGCCCCTGGTGACTGGGGGTGGTGGGAGACATGGGTGGGGGCCTGGTGGAGGCTGCCCCTGGTGACTGGGGGTGGGGGTGCTGGGAGACATGGGTGGGGGCCTGCTGGCAGGTGCCCCACAGTGCTGGGGGGTGGGGGTGCAAGGGGACATGAGTGGGGGCCTGCTGGGGGGTGGGGGTGCAAGGGGACATGAGTGGGACACGGTTGGGGGCCTGCTGGCAGGTGCACCACAGTGCTGGGGGGTGGGGGTGGTGTGAGACATGGGTGGGGGCCTTGTGGAGGCTGCCCCTGGTGACTGGAGGGGTGGGGGTGGTGGGAGACATGGGTGGGGGCCTGGTGGAGGCTGCCCCTGGTGACTGGGGTGGGGGTGCTGGGAGACATGGGTGGGGGCCTGCTGGCAGGTGCCCCACAGTGCTGGGGGGTGGGGGTGCTGGGAGACATGGGTGGGGGCCTTGTGGAGGCTGCCCCTGGTGACTGGGGGTGGTGGGAGACATGGGTGGGGGCCTTGTGGAGGCTGCCCCTGGTGACTGGGGGTGGGGGTGCTGGGAGACATGGGTGGGGGCCTGGTGGCAGGTGCCCCACAGTGCTGGGGGGTGGGGGTGCAAGGGGACATGAGTGGGGGCCTGCTGGGGGGTGGGGGTGCAAGGGGACATGAGTGGGACATGGTTGGGGGCCTGCTGGCAGGTGCCCCACAGTGCTGGGGGGTGGGGGTGGTGTGAGACATGGGTGGGGGCCTTGTGGAGGCTGCCCCTGGTGACTGGAGGGGTGGGGGTGGTGGGAGACATGGGTGGGGGCCTGGTGGAGGCTGCCCCTGGTGACTGGGGGTGGGGGTGCTGGGAGACATGGGTGGGGGCCTGCTGGCAGGTGCCCCACAGTGCTGGGGGGTGGGGGTGCTGGGAGACATGGGTGGGGGCCTTGTGGAGGCTGCCCCTGGTGACTGGGGGTGGTGGGAGACATGGGTGGGGGCCTTGTGGAGGCTGCCCCTGGTGACTGGGGGTGGGGGTGCTGGGAGACATGGGTGGGGGCCTGGTGGCAGGTGCCCCACAGTGCTGGGGGGTGGGGGTGCAAGGGGACATGAGTGGGGGCCTGCTGGGGGGTGGGGGTGCAAGGGGACATGAGTGGGACATGGTTGGGGGCCTGCTGGCAGGTGCCCCACAGTGCTGGGGGGTGGGGGTGGTGTGAGACATGGGTGGGGGCCTTGTGGAGGCTGCCCCTGGTGACTGGAGGGGTGGGGGTGGTGGGAGACATGGGTGGGGGCCTGGTGGAGGCTGCCCCTGGTGACTGGGGGTGGGGGTGCTGGGAGACATGGGTGGGGGCCTGCTGGCAGGTGCCCCACAGTGCTGGGGAGTGGGGGTGCTGGGAGACATGGGTGGGGGCCTTGTGGAGGCTGCCCCTGGTGACTGGGGGTGGTGGGAGACATGGGTGGGGGCCTGATGGAGGCTGCCCCTGGTGACTGGGGGTGGGGGTGCTGGGAGACATGGGTGGGGGCCTGGTGGCAGGTGCCCCACAGTGCTGGGGGGTGGGGGTGCAAGGGGACATGAGTGGGGGCCTGCTGGGGGGTGGGGGTGCAAGGGGACATGAGTGGGACATGGTTGGGGGCCTGCTGGCAGGTGCCCCACAGTGCTGGGGGGTGGGGGTGGTGTGAGACATGGGTGGGGGCCTTGTGGAGGCTGCCCCTGGTGACTGGAGGGGTGGGGGTGGTGGGAGACATGGGTGGGGGCCTGGTGGAGGCTGCCCCTGGTGACTGGGGGGTGGGGGTGGTGTGAGATATGGGTGGGGGCCTTGTGGAGGCTGCCCCTGGTGACTGGGGGTGGTGGGAGACATGGGTGGGGGCCTTGTGGAGGCTGCCCCTGGTGACTGGGGGTGGGGGTGCTGGGAGACATGGTTGGGGGCCTGCTGGGGGGTGGGGGTGCAAGGGGACATGAGTGGGGGCCTGCTGGGGGGTGGGGGTGCAAGGGGACATGAGTGGGACATGGTTGGGGGCCTGCTGGCAGGTGCCCCACAGTGCTGGGGGTGGGGGTGGTGGGAGACATGGGTGGGGGCCTTGTGGAGGCTTCCCCTGGTGACTGGGGGTAGTGGGAGACATGGGTGGGGGCCTTGTGGAGGCTGCCTCTGGTGACTGGGGGGTGGGGGTGGTGTGAGACATGGGTGGGGGCCTGGTGGAGGCTGCCCCTGGTGGCTGGGGGATGGGGGTGGTGGGAGACATGGGTGGGGGCCTGGTGGAGGCTGCCCCTGGGGGGTGGGGGGTGGGGGTGCTGGGAGACATGAGTTGGACATGGGTGGGGGCCTGCTGGCAGGTGCCCCACAGTGCTGGGGGGTGGGGGTGGTGGGAGACATGGGTGGGGGCCATGTGGAGGCTGCCCCTGGTGACTGGGGGTGGTGGGAGACATGGGTGGGGGCCTTGTGGAGGCTGCCCCTGGTGACTGGGGGGTGGGGGTGGTGTGAGACATGGGTGGGGGCCTGGTGGAGGCTGCTCCTGGTGACTGAGGGATGGGGGTGCTGGGAGACATGGGTGGGGGCCTGGTGGAGGCTGCCCCTGGTGACTGGGGGTGGGGGTGCTGGGAGACATGGGTGGGGGCCTGCTGGCAGGTGCCCCACAGTGCTGGGGGGTGGGGGTGCTGGGAGACATGGGTGGGGGCCTTGTGGAGGCTGCCCCTGGTGACTGTGGGTGGTGGGAGACATGGGTGGGGGCCTTGTGGAGGCTGCCCCTGGTGACTGGAGGGGTGGGGGTGGTGTGAGACATGGGTGGGGGCCTGGTGGAGGCTGCCCCTGGTGACTGGAGGGGTGGGGGTGGTGTGAGACATGGGTGGGGGCCTGGTGGAGGCTGCCCCTGGTGACTGGAGGGGTGGGGGTGGTGGGAGACATGGGTGGGGGCCTGGTGGAAGCTGCCCCTGGTGACTGGGGGTGGGGGTGCTGGGAGACATGGGTGGGGGCCTGCTGGCAGGTGCCCCACAGTGCTGGGGGGTGGGGGTGCTGGGAGACATGGGTGGGGGCCTTGTGGAGGCTGCCCCTGGTGACTGTGGGTGGTGGGAGACATGGGTGGGGGCCTTGTGGAGGCTGCCCCTGGTGACTGGAGGGGTGGGGGTGGTGTGAGACATGGGTGGGGGCCTGGTGGAGGCTGCCCCTGGTGACTGGAGGGGTGGGGGTGGTGTGAGACATGGGTGGGGGCCTGGTGGAGGCTGCCCCTGGTGACTGGAGGGGTGGGGGTGGTGGGAGACATGGGTGGGGGCCTGGTGGAAGCTGCCCCTGGTGACTGGGGGTGGGGGTGCTGGGAGACATGGGTGGGGGCCTGGTGGCAGGTGCCCCACAGTGCTGGGGGGTGGGGGTGCAAGGGGACATGAGTGGGGGCCTGCTGGGGGGTGGGGGTGCAAGGGGACATGAGTGGGACATGGTTGGGGGCCTGCTGGCAGGTGCCCCACAGTGCTGGGGGGTGGGGGTGCAAGGGGACATGTGGCTTGGCTGGGGGGCATGCCCATGGTGGATGGGCTGCCTGCGGGACATGACCAGGGGTGCAGGGTAGTCCCCTGTGGTGTGGGCTGCCTGCAGAGGTCGTGGAGGGGGTAGAGGGGAGACCTGGGAGGACCCACACTGGCAATTCGCCTCTTCAACTTCCCGCACACCCACGTAATACACTGCCCCACTCGCACAGGCCCAATCGCGTGTAGGATTTCTCGCGCACCCCTGTAATACACGTACCCAGGCCAATCGCGTGTAGAATTTCTCGCGCACCCCTGAAATCCACGTACCCAGGCCAATCGCGTGTAGCATTTCTCGCGCACCCCTGAAATCCACGTACCCAGCCCAATCGCGTGTAGATTTTCTCGCGCACCCCTGTAATACACGTACCCAGGCCAATCGCGTGTAGAATTTCTTGCGCACCCCTGGAATCCACGTACCCAGGCCAATCGCGTGTAGCATTTCTCGCGCACCCCTGAAATCCACGTACCCAGCCCAATCGCGTGTAGATTTTCTTGCGCACCCCTGTAATACACGTACCCAGGCCAATCGCGTGTAGAATTTCTCGCGCACCCCTGAAATCCACGTACCCAGGCCAATCGCGTGTAGAATTTCTCGCGCACCCCTGAAATCCACGTACCCAGGCCAATCGCGTGTAGCATTTCTCGCGCACCCCTGAAATCCACGTAGCCAGCCCAATCGCGTGTAGATTTTCTCACGCACCCCTGTAATACACGTACCCAGGCCAATCGCGTGTAGATTTTCTCGCGCACCCCTGAAATCCACGTACCCAGGCCAATCGCGTGTGTGACTTCCCGCGCACCCCCGGAATACACGTACCCCGCTCAATCGCGGATTTAACTTCCCGCGCGCCACTTTTTTGATGCGCTGCGACTCTACCGCCTGCCTTCGTGTGGCGGCCGTGTTTCAGCTTGTGCGTGTCTTTGGCTGTGCGTGGCTTTGCCCTATTCGATTCCATGAATACGTGTGGTTCGAGTGCGTGTGGGCGTTCCGTCTGCTTCCCTGCAGTACATCCCCAGTTACGCCCTTATTTTCGAGTGTTGTTCCCCATTCCGCGCGTTATGCCCCATGTCCCGCCCACTTTCTGGTGTGTGCGCTGAGGTTGTGCCCTTTCACTGTGCGCGTCGCGCACGCCTTTCGCGATGTTGCAGTGACTTGTGCGCCATGCACGGGTTTGGCGCACATCCCGCGGTGAACATGCGCAGGGACTTCCATGAATCGCACGCGTGCGCGTGCGCCTGTTTTTTTCCGCTTGCGCGAAGATTTTCGGCGCACGTTTGTTCCATGAATCGGCCCCTAATATTTCCAGGCAACCAACGTACCCCCGAACCTTGTCCCACAATTTTCAAATTGCATGGACACCAGGTGGGCAACTTTTTAGTTGGGGGACAAAAAGAGACTGTCAAGGACCCATGTTCACTCCAAGGGTTAAAGAGTACCTGAACGTCAGAGGAGAGAGGTAGCAGAAAATGATCTACAAAGAAATAATCCAGAGTAGAGGTTGAGAGACCTCTCTGCCAAGTAGGCAGCAGAGGGTGGGGTGAGTCAAAGATACCATTCAGACATATCAAACCCACCGACCCCAAACAGAGATTCCAAAGTCTGCCCCAAACATATTTCTGGCCCTTCCGACCAGAGTCCTCCAAGTCTTGTCCCAAATCCCCACAATTGACATCGGAGGATGTAAAACAATCAGAATTCAAGTCACCTGTGAGGATCACTTTCCCCTTAATATTCACAGATCTCCAAGCTAAAATAATTTCCAGGAAGGGCTCAAGGAGGACTAAGCCTTTGTGCTGATAGATATTAATCAAAAGAATGTCAGTCGAACCCTCTCTAGAGGCAGTCTGCACCGCCAAGATCCCAATTGGCATATCGGGGATAATCATACTCCGGAAACCAAGAGAGGACCCTAGACCAATCAGCAGGCCCCCTGACGCTCTCCCTCCCAAACTAGGCATTTTGAGAGTAGATTTCATAACCATGAATGTAGGGGTTCGAAAGTAGCCAGGTTTCCTGCAGATATAACACTCAGTAAGATTAAGCATAGCAACTGTATTAGTATTTGTCAGAAGATGTAGATTTCCCCTTGTATTCCAGGACATAAAACCCAGATTATTATAAGCTGCTTTCTTTGTTTCAGCTCCTGGACTAACAGTACATAGCTCAGTTCCACAGAGCACTGATAACCTGGGCACAATTTCGAGCGGCTCCATGATTACTGGCCGGAAAATGCCTCCGTTGAGGTTGAGAAAACCTATCCGGGTGGTAGACCATAGTCAGATTTCCCCTATACTCCTGAAATCTTCCAGCAATACCAGGAGTTTGACTTGGTTTTTCCATTTTAATTTCAAAACCCAGCTCCCTAAAACCCTCCTTTTCTCCCATTATCAAATCCAAAACCACTCTGGATTTCAAGACAATATTACTAAGATCTGCACGATCCTTGAGAGGAAAAGTAGATCCTTTCTAAATCATAACTAGAGACCAGGGACAGTGTAGGAATTTGATGTAAAAAGTTCAAAATATTCCCTCGATTAAGACATATGGGCATGCCACTACCCCAGAGACTTAGTAATTGTAGAATCTCTAGGGGTTCTTTGTTTCCCAGGATTTGGGGCAGGGAATCCGAAATATCCTTACTTAATTGATTTAATGAATAAGCTTGGGTTTCAGGACCCCTTGCACCCTGTAGTATTGTCCCTCTCTGTACAGAGTGGGGACCTATCGGAAATCTATCCTGGTTACCAAAGAAACCTAAGTTGTAAGGCCTTCTTTGGGTAGAATCCAAGATTTTAGGTACATAGCAATCTCCCACTGTCGTGAACCCACAGTGGGGTCCCCCACAACCGGTTGAAGGAGGGTCGTATGGACATCTGTGGGGAGAGTTGACTGACTAGCTATGTGGGGAGAGCGGGTATCAGCAATATAATCCGGTTCTAAACCCGAAATAGCGTTAGCCACCAAAAGAAGTTGTTTTGCTGAGTCAATATTGACAAAAGTCAGGAGATCAGTAGTTATAGGAATCTAAGAATTCATAGAATTCGAGATACGTGGCACATTCTCAGAAGAGTGAATGTCAATTGGATCTTCTTTGTGAATATTAGAAAAACCCTGACCACTTTTTACCGGGTCGGAGACCTCTAGACTGTCCTTGGAAATAATTGATGCTGACGGGCCCTGAATGGAAATCGCGTGGCCCGGGACCATAAGACCATTGCTATCATCAAAAGCAGGGATATTTACAGGAGGATCTGTCTGAATACCTATTGTGGTTTTCAAAGGGAATGAATTAACCTCAGAGGCCGGAGTACCGGCGTTAGGGGCCATAGTAATGGGTAGCTCTACCACCCCAAAGGGCAGAACCCTGTAGGCATAGACGTCCCTCTGGGAAAAGAAAGCATTGGTAGAACCAAGTTTTTAAAGAATTAATTAGTAAACTAATTCATTTTTTAAATATTTTTCTGGTTTTTGGTTTTCTTAATTTGCTGTATACATTTTTTGCCTACTGGGGCAAGGTCTTTAGAGGAAGGGTCTTCTTTTGTTAAATCTATAGAGACGGGAGCATTCTCCAGATTTTGCAAAGCTTTTAAGCCTGGAACAGAGGTAATGTCAGCTCCCTTGTTCCGTTTATGATCTTCACATACATCCATAGGAGCAAATAGACATGGGGTGAGGGATATTAACCTGTCTAAAGCCTCCTCAGAGGCAGTAGCCGGTTTAGTTAGATCTATAATAACAGGGACCCTCTCCAGATTTTGCAGTGCTTTTACCCCTGCTATAGAGGCAGTGGCATCTCCCCCATTCTGTAAATAAGATGTAGATGGGGCAGAAACAAATACGCCCTTCCCTAAGGAAAGAGAGGGAAGTAGGAGAGGCATTTTACATAAACCCTCCCCAGGGACACTAGCCGCTTCCAAATCCATAGCCCTCGAAATAAGGTCCCCCTCAGCTTTTAACTGAGACGGCATGGAAGAGACTGAACATTGCTTGGTTATTGTAGGATTATCTTCCATAAACATCTTTACCAATTCTTCAAACCTATCAAGCCCCTCTAACCTGGCACACATTTCCGAGAGTAGGAGAGAATGAGATCTGACCTCTGCCCAGATATGATCATAGAGACTAACAAAAGAGCTCAACACCACATTTAGAGCGGAAACTGTTGGCTGGGTAAGCCTTATCCTTTCATCAGCTTTCTTGAGAGTGTGATGTAGAATTGAATCAATAGGATGTTCCTTTATTGGCTCCGGGAGTAGAGCCCTCTCTCTTAACCAGTTTTGCTTTTCAGTATACTCATCGATAAAATTTGTGAGTTTGGATGGGGAGCCTATAAATGAAGCATCACATGTCTGCTGGGTTACATTGTTAGTGTAAGTAGGTCTGGGTTCTAGCTTACTCTGGGCAATTGCTTTGTCAGCACGCTCAATGATGCTAATATCATCAATATAATTGTGTGAGACCTCCTCAGTGTCCAATCTTTTCACTACTTCTGCCAAATGCAGGTGCTCCAAAGTTACCACCGAAAGGCCCGATGGGGGAGGAATAAAAGAAAACAGTTCACAGACCAACAGGGGCAATATATCACAGGAATATAGAGATCACAAAGTTCATGAGCAATTGAGTTAAAAATGAAGACAAAATAGTCCAATTAAAATGCACTGAGTAGGAGTAATAGCAAAGTCTGATCAGAGAATAGATACGTGTGGCTACAACATGAATATTAAAATATCCACATTGATAATCTGAACTGAATAGATTTAAAGGTGCAGCTTCCTAATATGCGGAAACAGTTCATATTTAGGTGAGAATAAGCACCAAAATCCCTAGATGGCAGCAAATGTTCCAGGGAGATGTATGTAGTCCACGGTTACAGGGTAAGGCACGCCTGACAGCTTAAGGAACTGCCAGAGTCCGACTCTCCTCCCTCACCCTGTCAACCTAAGCAATGGAGATAATAGTGAGGAAGACCAAAATAGCACTCCGGAGGTTTTGTAATAACTCGAGGTACTCACACATTCGCCTCCAGGCAGTAGGCAGTCTTCTTGCAAGTCTCTAGCCTGATCTGGGAGACAGATGCACAGGTCACAGCCAAGCAGCTAAACAGCGGCTCCAGCCCATACAGCTCCAGGGCTTAACTCTGCAAGGGCGACTGTGTGTTGAATTTAAGCTTCCTCGCGAAATCACTTGACCCCGTCACGTGATCACCAGAGGTTCCGCCTCTGAAATAGCAGCAACAGCGGGATGCTCGCAGTGCTGCCTTGTGGAAAATGCCCAGTGACACTCAAACAGGTCTGGCAGAAAAAGGTCAGCAGGACTTTCCGAATCTCAGTTATTAAACTGGCCAAAGATAGAGAGTAAGATCTGGAAGAAGACTCTAAACCTCTCGAAAAGTATGCCAATAGTTAATCTTAGATATATTGGGCCTCCAATCCCAGAAAGCATACATGCATTGGAAAATGATTTCCTTGTTTAAATCAACAGTAAGCCCAAGGCCCAATACTCTGTATGAAGAATTGAATAGAGAATTGAAACAAGGCGCATGTTTGGTGTTGTCATTGATAAAACAATATGCATGCAAAAGATTGCAACACTGTAACAGTACCTGCAAAGACTTGATGGTAAACCCAATGGGTGTCAAAGCCGCTTTGATGCATATGGACTGGATAGAGATTATTGATCAAATGTGAGGTCTAGTTATAGCCAAACCACTATCACAGTATGGCAAACCCTGTGGTTACTTGTCAAGATACCAGACTCGCTTTCCTGACAAAATAAGCAAGGGGAACTGCCCAAGATTTCGTTTGAACCTGTTAAAATAGGGGAAATCCAAGCAATTAGGGATAAGTCCACATCTGAAGGATATCGCTGTGATATTTGTAAGAACCTGTCGTCCAATCTATAAGGTACATAGTGATAGATTGTAACAGTACCCTGAGATGTCATCTCTTGAATAGATTTGTACACTGTTCATCTTGGTCAAGTATGGATTCCTTTCGGACAGGCTAATAGCGGATAGCGAATCGGGTCTAACCATTCAGGATTTGAAGGTACTAAGACTTTTGGGGTTCCTGACTGAAAAGTTGTTTTTTTACAGTATATTAGCTATGGAAATGTAACTTGAAGAATTGTATTTCTCTTATAGTTATGTTTTCTTGATGTTTTGTAATTGTGGAAAGCTGGTTGCCGGCTATAGCACATTAATAAAAAAAGAAAAAAGAAAAAAAGGAAGGTATTCTGCTTTTAGGTCATCACTCAGTAATGAAATAGTAGGGTGAAATCTAATGTATTTACTAGCCCAGGAATTAGGGGTGCCTGGGTCATGAAGGATATGTGCATATTTGATGAGAGGGAATGGGACAGCTATAGGGCCCACTGAATGCTTTATAAAACCCTTGAACCATTTCAGTGCTTTGGAATATTTCATCAGCCATCTCTGGTACATCTTTGAACTGTCATAGGTAGATGAGCTCCCAGAATTTAGTTTACATGTTTAGGGACTTGTGGTTTAACCTTATATTACCTGTGGTAATCCAGACATGGACCCCTTGCTCACTTAGTTTAGAGAGGCACAGCTCCACCTCACTGATGAGGCCCAACAAGGCTGAAACGTGTCTGGCTTAGCTGTTGGTACTCTTGTTCAGAAAAGAATTGCCTAGCATTTTAGTCATGGACTGCCCAGGAGAGTGGGATCAGACTGATATGAAAATGGATTTTTCTCTCTCTTTGAGCTAAAACGTGGTTGTTGACCCTGCCAAGTGGGAACGTACCCTTAGAACAATGTATTTGTTTGTTCTTGGTAAAGGGGCTCAAAGAACTGTGTTCACATCTTTGAACTCTCCTTACCGTGATGGACATCAAATCACATACCTAGAAGTTATAAAGGAGATTCAGCATAACCAGCAAGTCCACTGTGTATTGCTGGTGTATTGCTGTGCCATGGGAGTGATTTCATAAGGGGGACTAAGGCCAGTAAGCATGGACACCATAGTGCCAATGCATGACTTTCATCTACATTGACAAGGGCTGGAGTGCTTAACTATGCCTCTACTATTAGATTCTTCAAAGTACCAGTCATGGCCCTTCCATGTGGCAGCCCCCTCCTGTGGTCCCACAGTAGGCTATTATTACAGTTCCTGGTGCATAGTTAGATAGCCTTGTTTTCTATCTGGTTTACTTCATTTTTCAATTCTGGACTTGATGTTCTGTGCACCATGAATTTTCAGTCGCCCCCTTGAGAAAATGAGCTTCTCTGGTAGGCAGGGTGAGGACTCAAAAGTCACTCGATTATAAGTATGGTTACCTATTTTCAGTGTTTATATATTTTTTATTCTGGTGGTGTTTTTCCAAAGTTTTGTCAAAATCTGTTTTTATCAGTGTTGCCCATTCTATCAATCAAATCATAGACAAATGTGTTTTTCTAGTGTTGACATACATGTATGTTTTATTGCTGCATGCAAATTATGCATCATTCCTTTGAAGCAAATAATTACAGATTATGCTGATGTTGCCTTTGCTATCGCTTTGCATTCTTGGACTTGTAGTCATGAATTTATAATGGGTAAGGAAAACTAAGGATACAAAAATGCAATGACTTGATGGGCCCAAGTTGTCTGACATGGGGCAAAGTAGAAGATAGAAATCATTGTGCAGTAAACCGTAAAACATGCAGTACCCAAAGTTAATATAAATCATGGTATACATGAGAGAAATGGGAAGGTGCATGAGGGATACAAGTATGTGCATTTGAATATTAATTTTTAAAGTTGCATGCAGGACAAAGAACTGGCCAAACTTTAAAAAACACTGTGGGGGACTGCTCTTCAGATCAGACAGATTACATTAAAGTCCTTGGTTAATCATTTGTTGAAATTGGAGGATCTACCAAATCACAGAGATAACTGCCATTATTTAACTGAACAATACAGTCAAATTTTGTTGAACAATGTTCATTCTGGGAATAGAAATGACCAAAAGAACTGATGGATGATAATTGATCAAGAAGTCCATTTGCATCTTCTCTGACAAGCAGCTAGCTGAGGTTTTTCAGACATGCAGCTTTGGAAATACAATAATTAACTGCAAATTGCTATGTTTAAAAACTACATTGGCCAGCCCATAAATAATTATTAAAGGGAACATAACATGTGGATTTTTCCATCTTAAATCATGTACGGTGCAAACATGAGTGAATTTTTCTATCAGGTGGCAGCACTGACTTTACTTTTAATCTTCATTTTAATGCCAAAACCCATGAGCAGCAAGGTCAGCACTGCCATCTGCCGGACATTTTATGACTTTTTCGGATAAACCTCTAAAAGAGGACATGTTTTTGGGGGGTCAGAAATCTGATAAAATCATATGTTACGGAAATCCAAAATGCCTAATTATGAGTGATGCAGCATGACTTAAGGAGATACCTACCTGGAGTGACAGTCAAGGTAGATCTTTGAGTCATGGTATTATATAGTTGCATTTTTGACAAGGTCACTTTTTCCGACCCTTCAACAGGAGATTCTGCAGATCTAACTTGAGATAGAGATAGGTAACCTGGTACTGTGGACAGAATGAAAAGAACCCTTGTCAGCTAAAATGGGTGCAGGGACAAAGTACAATGGCCTGTTCCAAATTGTGACCCAGCAAACGCAAAGCCCCAAGACAGAATCAAGGGTTGCTTGGCGAGGCATAACTACTGTTTAACCCTTAGCATTTAGGCTGGAGACAATCCTACGGCATGGGCCCTGAGACCAAACACTTACTAGGAATAGGAGACAGTGCAGCCTTAGCAGACCTGGTTAAAGAAGACTTCTGTCACAATTGGGCTTATGGTAACAGAGCAGACGGATAGTGTGGGTGCATGGAGGAGGAAGAGGAAAAGGTGTAGGGACACCAGGCTGATGAAACAGGATCATCAACAGAGAGCTGAAGGCAGAAAAGAAGAACTCTGTTGGAAACCAGCAGAGAGTGGAGAAGACAGAACAAGGAATCCCTAAAGAAGTGGGCTACAAGTGGTGGCCAGAAAATGTATTATGTTGTTCATACCTGCAGAGAAAAAGAGAGAGGCTAATAGCCGAGAGTAAGAAGTGGGGTAGACTTCTAGGAATTAATGCAAGGTGAACTGGACCCAAGGCCACACAAGAGAGAGGTATTGTGATCAAGAAACACAGAGAAAGTGGGACCGATTGTCTCAGTGGAGAGGGGTGCAGAGGGAAGTAAACTAACAAGGAACCCCAGCAACAGGAAGGAAGGATGCGAGGATTATGGGACTGGTAAACAAGTGGGAAAGGTGAAGAGACACAGAGGGCATGACATAGGTTGAAAGGAGTGAAACAAAGAAAGTTGGGAGGTAGAAATGAATATTACCACAGACCTGAAGTGAAGAAAGAAAGGGGAAAACATTAGAGAGAAAAGACATCAGGGAAAATAATTATAAGAATTGAAGGAGGGAACATTGAAAGAGAAAATAAGGGGGGAAAGCTGAGTCTAGCATCAGTTAAAGTAGAGAAAAGTAGAAGAAAAGAAGTTTTGGTGCAGGACGATGAGTGTGTGGGTGAGTAAGAAAGAAGGAATTAGAAGGAACCTGTCGGAGAAGAAGCAAGAAGTGGGTTTTCAGAGAGATAGGTATGAACAAGATGATAAGAAGAGTCTGTCCAGATAGGAACTGGCAAATAGAACAAGCCAAAACAAAGCCTGCAGAGAAGGGGCCAAAAGATAAACCTTAGAGAAAAAAGAACCATAGAGAAACCATGGGAGGGGCAAAGCAGAGAGAGTCTCAGAAAAGAGGATACAGGAGAACACCCCAGAGAGTGGACTACCCAAACAGGGGAAATCAGAAGAAACAACCCAGAGGGAAAGAATAGACAGAACCATTGAAAGATACAAAGGGGAGTGAACCAAACTGGAGAGCACTCTGAATAAGTGGGTAGACTAGAATATTTCAGAGGGGAGAACCTAAAGAGTGGAAATAAAGGCAGCAAACTCCCATGGAAAAATAATTATATACCTGAAAAGACAGAAAGGAGAGCTAACTCGGCCGCAGAGAAGAGGATAAGTGAAAAAATCCCAGGAAGGGAAAAACACAGAGTGGAAACTAAGAGAGGAGGCCTAAAGAAGAAAAATATTTTCAAAAATCATGGATAGTAGAACACACGAAAATACCAAACACCCTGCACGGATAGGAATGCAGAAAAGGGTGCACAGACGAGAAGTGATGGGAGGATAGCTCAGCAGCAATGTGTTCGCCTTGGAAGCAAGACGACAGGAAGCAACACAGGTTCGATCCCCGGGTCCATGCTTAGAAACCTCTGAGTATTTAAGCACGTTATAAATATGCAACTAAGACACACACAAAAAAAACAATTACGCAACCAAACAAAAAACAATTCTTGTAACAGTACCTCGATACCTGCGGGCTGTGTGAGCGCTTTAAAATGCAAAAAAATGTTTTAAAAAATGAATGAACGATCTACAGAAAAAAAACAAGGGGTGAAGAAGCCTTATGGTCCAGCAGATGTGTTTTGCCTGGGAGAATCAATACACCAACTCATCCACGGAATTGACGGTCAACTTGACAAACTTAATAAAAGTTATCAACAGGATCTCTGTGTCTGAATATTTTGTATTTGTTTGTGCCAGATTGAAGCCAATATGATGTTTCATCAGCCTGAATGGCAGTGGAATAGATCCGGGAGAGTTGTTCTTAAGTGCACTTCATCCTACTAAGATTTTATTTTCTTGAGCATGGTACCTCACACCACACAGTGTGGGATTTCTTATCCAGTGCTGATAAAAGAAAGAAAACCCTCACCTTGAAGCATTGTTCTACAGGCTGAATCATTTAATCAAAACATATTGGGCTATTTGTGCTAGCACATTTTGGGCAGAGCCTACACTGGGAGCATACTTACTGACAGGAGTTTTTAATTATTTCCATCCATCATTCAACAAATTATGGACAGTTTCATTTAGACAGTTCTTTCCGGGTCCATTGTGTTTTACTGATTTTCACGTTTCCACTCAGCAGGCTCCAGAAATATTTTTCACAAATCTTTTGCATTTAGACTTTTCTATATATGTCTGTGTTGGAGCTATCAGCCCTTGCCCACGGCTTGCATTTTTTCAATCGCTCTTTCTTTCAATCAGGTTTGTAGCCTCTTTTTGGCAGCCCTTTAGCTTGCCTGTCCGCATGTATCTGCCGTAGTGACCTGTAACACCTTTCTCACTAGTCCACTTGGAGTGCCACGGACCCCCCCTTTCTGCTCTGCGTCCCACTCAACATATCGTTTGCCCCTTAGTGTTTGTTGCAGGGCTTTCTAACCATTCTTTACATGCACCAGCATAGTCTCTTGACCTCCTTTCCACTCAGCACAGCGATCCTTTGGTTTGCAGGCAACCTCCAACTGTCACTCGACATTCAGGTTCAGATGGAAGGGTTTCCTTACTGTGGCAACGCAACTCCTGAAGTTATTTGGAATATGTTTTATTTCATCAACATGTCCTTTGCTTTTTTGTTTATTCATGAACGCTTTGATTTCTGTATTTACATTCAAAAGTGATGTCTCTTTGCCTTATTTTATACTTTATACTGCTTATTTTATTACGGGGCGATGGCACTAACATGATGTATACCAACATCCCCAAACAAGCCTCAGTTGACACCATAGAAGAAACACTCCTTACTCGAACAGATAATGATCCTGTACCCACCTCATTTATCCTATGGTGTGTGGAACTCGCACTAAAACGGAACTACTTCGAGTTCAACGGGAAATTTTACCAACAAATCGAGGGCACTGCCATGGGTGCCACTATGGCACCTAGTGTAGCCAATCTTTATGTCGAAACTTTCAAAAAAAGACATATTTATGACAATGGCAACCCTTTCAGCAGAAACATCACTAAATGGAGTCGCTATATTGATGATATTCTGGTACTGTGGAAAGGTACAAAGGATGAAGCCAACAACTTTTTCACCTGGCTTAATGGTCTCAACCCCCATCTGAAATTTACGATGACTTCCAGCAATGAGTTTACTAATTTTTTGGACCTTACCATTTACCACCTTAATGGCGTTCTGAAAATAAAACCTTACCACAAACCCACAGACAGGAATTCCCTTCTGGATTATTCCAGCCATCACATTAAACATTTACGTGATAACCTCCCGTTTGGTCAGTTCCTCCGTCTTAAAAGGAATAGTTCTGATAAAGAAACGTACGAAGTTGAAGCCTCCACACTCAGTAAAAAACTCAGACAAAGAGGTTACCCTAAAAAGTTAATAAAAGAATCAGCCAAAAGAGCATTCAATAATAACCGGCAGGCTCTACTTGAACCCAAGCCAACTAAAGCTAAAGATGATCGTATTGTCTGTGTGACTACCTTTACGGACCAGAGTTTTGAAATCACCAACATCATAAAGAAAAACTGGAAAATCTTTAGAACTCTGACTCAACCCCTAGCTCTGCCTATTTTTGCTTATAAAAGAAGTACCACCATTGGCAATCTAGTTAGTAATAGCAGACTCAAATCGATCAACACTCCGGAGCCCAAACTTACCAACCTTTGGGGTCTCCCTGAAGCCACCGGTCACTACCCCTGTGGAAATTGTGGCGTCTGTAAATTAACCACCAGAACCAAAGAAGTTGATGTTGGTCTCTCAAAACTCTGGTCCCAAAAGAATCTAACCAATTGTAATACTGATTACGTGGTATATATGATTACATGCATATGTGGACTGCATTATGTTGGAAAAACTGTCAGAAAAGTAAAAACACGCATTATGGAACATCGGAGCTGTCTGAAGAACAGAACGGAGAATGCTCCCCTTGTGAAACACTTCAACCTCCTGAAACACAAATACGAGGACTTCACATGGACGGTCCTCTTGGCCTTGAAAGGAACGAACAACACAACACGTGAAAAGAAACTGTTGAAAATGGAACAAAAGATGATCTTCACCCTTCACAGTGATGTGACGAGGCTCAATGAGTCAATCGATTGGCATAATATTTAGTTTTCATTTGTTATATCTTTACGGATGTGGTATGATCTGACGGGGCTCAATGAGACAATCGTTTACCATTTAGTTTCCGTTTGTCATACCTCTACGGATAAGGTCTGGTGTTCTCCCCTGATCATCACCAGAGTTTTGCGTGCAAAAAGGGCTATTGCTCGATTGCACCCGAAGGGTCTTCTTAGGGCAGACACTAACGTTACCCTTTAGTTTAGTGTAGTTTAGTTCACTCCAAAATGGCCGCTGTTCCCCTGCCGTACTTGGCACCGAGTTTCGGGATCACCGACATAGTAGTAGGACCATAGGGGTTGCCTTGACGACCTGTCAGCATCGGCAGCGTCTCGCATTCTCAAGTCCCTTTCGCCTGGTCGCACACGGAAGACCTGCATCCCGTGCACTTCTCCGCACAGGGTAAGACACTCGCCAGATGCCTTATACTACATTTCCCTCCGTTTTACGAGGCTCTTTAGTGGCAACGCGCACTAAGTAACGTTGTCCGCTCTATTATTGTCCCCTATTTTTAGCACGGACCGCGAAGATACATTCCCGCTCGCGAACCCGTGGATGCCTTTAGGTAAAGTGTTATGCATTGTTTATTCCTGATATCGGTCACCGCGGATATGCACGATTACACTTTTCTGTTCTATCTCTCACCATACACAGATTTAGGGACCCTTCTGGGATCTTCCTAGTTTGGGCTAATTGCTTGCAGGGGTTACAACGCTTTGTAGATCCCCACCTTCACGGTCATCCCCCGCTTTTCTTCGCCCTCTAGGCACTGAGTTGTAACACACTGCTATCGGCCCCTTCACTGACTAAGAGGTGCTTATATTTACTGATACTCTCCTGGGCGTCATACTCTAGGTATTTGCTGCTATGTTATATGTGCTAGTAGGCTGGATTGTGTATCATTTACCGCAATTTTCATCCACATTTTTTGTAGGGTTGCAATGGCCGCCTCCCTACACCTACTAATTTAAGTAGAGAGCCCCCACTGGCACCACCATAGGTAATTTTACCCTTATGTTGTTGCCAAGTTCATTGTTTGAACCTACCCAAGTACATAGTGAGTCATGAACTAACTCTTGGATGTTTATTGTTGTTTTTATCCCTCTCAGGTACTATGAGGCTCAAATGAATCTGTGTACCACCATTTCTTGTAAAATAGGCTATACTGTTGAATTCTTACCTCCTGATGAATGTTCCACACTTTGTCCTACGGAACAGAAACATGTCGAGACACATCTCTGGACTTTAAACAGGGATTATATTATATGACATATTGATCCATATGTGGATGGGTACTAAACTTTGTTGCTAGACGAGTACCCACAGTGGTCGTATTTCCTTTGGTAATATTTTTGTAAAGTGGCCATATAAGCCTGTTACGTATTCCCTATTGTTGTTTGTACATTGGAAGTTTTTATATGTACTGTCATGGACCAATTTATTTAATTGGATGTTTTATACCTGCCGATCTCTTCGTTATTATTAAAATTTGATACTATTTTTTAATTACATCTGGTCCCTCCTATTGTTTTGCTTAAAGTGTTAATGCAAGGCACCTCTAGTACCTGACTTTAAACTTTGTCTCCCCATACATTGACTATTATCCTCCCGGATATAGACAAAGCATACACTGCTAATTTTGTATTAGTCAGTAGTATCCCGGGTTTCCTCCCCTTGTAAGCAGTTCATAGTGGCCACTTGGTCACAGGACATTTTTTTCAGTGGGTTTTTACTAGCACATACATACAGCAGATTTTTAGAACTTGCACAGCACCCCTACCTTTAACATCGCCGAAGAGAGAACTTTAGTTTATAGTGATGACTATGCAGCGGCCCTCATGCAAGCCATCTCAATTCTTAATCAAGATGACATTATCGATATCTCACAAGATAAAGACGAATGGAATGAACTAATCCAACTAAGGAAAAGATTCACACGTACCGAACTTCATGGGGCAATAATGCTTGAATATCTCAAAAATAAAGCATTACCCCAAGGACTGACTGTCCTCAACGAGCCAAGACTCTTCCTTGACAATTAAAAATTCCGAGTACAATGGAGTTACATAGCCAATCGCTGTGGACGAGATTGGCTTATCTTGATCATCGACACTGCCAAAGAAACATCCACCAAAATCGAAATTGAGCTACACAAAATTGAAGAAAATCTAAAAAAACAGTTACCTCTCGAAAAATACAAAAAAAAATTAGAAGAAATTGAAAAAGAAATGAAGGAATTTAAATCTATCAACACCAACGAACGGATCCAACGCATGAGAAAAGACCTAGCACGCTTTACACATGAAAAAGCCTTCCCATACGTGAAAGATGATTATGTTAACAAATCATTACAAACTAATGGACCGAATAGACAGAATAGACGGGTGAGGTTCCGTAACACGTCCTATAGCACAAGCCACGACAGTAGCGACCCGGATGATGCAGGAGAAGGTACATCTTCAGGCAACAAAACTCCTAACAGAAGGGGCCGTGGTCAACCAACAAGACGACAAACCAATGGAGGCAGAAGACAAAACCAAGGTCGTTTTTTATATCAGGCCCAGAACAGAAGCAATTGGGACGACGGTTCGAAACAAACACGGAGCAGGAATCGCTTCTGATCAATCTATCGAATTACATACCTACTGAAAGGGAACAACAAGTCCTGAATAAAGGGCTAGGCTTTTTCATGACGAAGGAACATGATCCCTTTGAATTCCAAATTGAATTCAAGAAGTTGATGAGAAAAATCCACCTTAAGGAATTCTTCACTCCCCTCAATAATACCATCAATGAAGGACCTCTTAACTGTACAGGTCTACGCAACCCATCTACATTTTATCCTCCTTCTCAGAGTTTCTCCCCGGAATCACTCGTGTTTGAAAGGAAAGTCATTTCGGATATTACCGCTATGGAAAAGAACCACCAGAGAGCATTTCACAACCTATCGAATTCGGAACGAAAAGCCCTCGATTCATTGTCCAACAATCCCACGATCATCATAAAAAAGGCGGATAAAGGTGGAGGAATTGTTATCCTGAACCGGACCGACTACATTGATGAATGCGAGAGACAACTGAGCAATACCTCATACTACCACCCGCTCACACAAGACCCAACTCTAGAACTTTTACGACTGATAGCTGATAAAGTGGGCAAGGCTAAAGATCGTGAATGGATTTCAAAACAAGAAGCAGACTTTCTTGTCAACAAAAAACCGAGCATCCCTACGTTCTACACCCTTCCCAAGGTACACAAAACCCTTCATAACCCACCAGGACGACCCATTGTAGCGGGTATCGACTCTGTCCTTGAACCACTTTCAATTTTTGCTGATCATTACTTGAAAGTATATGTACAAAAAATGCAATCCTACCTCAAAGATTCCAGAGACGTTATTAACAGCTATGAGAATCTGCCTTTTGACCCTACGACCGATCTACTCATGGGTTTAGATGTTGTCTCCTTATATACCAACATCCCCCAACAAGCCTCAGTTGACACCATAGAAGAAACACTCCTTACTCGAACAGATAATGATCCTGTACCCACCTCATTTATCCTATGGTGTGTGGAACTCGCACTAAAACGGAACTACTTCGAGTTCAACGGGAAATTTTACCAACAAATCGAGGGCACTGCCATGGGTGCCACTATGGCACCTAGTGTAGCCAATCTTTATGTCGAAACTTTCAAAAAAAGACATATTTATGACAATGGCAACCCTTTCAGCAGAAACATCACTAAATGGAGTCGCTATATTTATGATATTCTGGTACTGTGGAAAGGTACAAAGGATGAAGCCAACAACTTTTTCACCTGGCTTAATGGTCTCAACCCCCATCTGAAATTTACGATGACTTCCAGCAATGAGTTTACTAATTTTGTGGACCTTACCATTTACCACCTTAATGGCGTTCTGAAAATAAAACCTTACCACAAACCCACAGACAGGAATACCCTTCTGGATTATTCCAGCCATCACATTAAACATTTACGTGATAACCTCCCGTTTGGTCAGTTCCTCCGTCTTAAAAGGAATAGTTCTGATAAAGAAACGTACGAAGTTGAAGCCTCCACACTCAGTAAAAAACTCAGACAAAGAGGTTACCCTAAAAAGTTAATACAAAAAATCAGCCAAAAGAGCATTCAATAATAACCGGCAAGCTCTACTTGAACCCAAGCCAACTAAAGCTAAAGATGATCGTATTGTCTGTGTGACTACCTTTACGGACCAGAGTTTTGAAATCACCAACATCATAAAGAAAAACTGGAAAATCTTTAGAACTCTGACTCAACCCCTAGCTCTGCCCATTTTTGCTTATAAAAGAAGTACCACTGTCATGTACCGACGTGTAAGCAGTGTCAAGAAACGGATGCATAGCCCTTTAAGAACACAACAACCAGGGGCTTGGAAGTTGGCATGGCAACGCTGGCGTCCTCTCAGCGTTTCCCACGGTCGACGCTGGAAGCCGCGGAACGCTGTCATGTGACCTCACCTTTATATTCTCCGCCTACACTCCAGATCGGTGCTTCTGATTGAGAATTGGTGGCGCTTCGTATCTTGTACCTTGTATCCAGTTTTCCTTATCATCCCGGTTCTGTCCCTTTCCCTTCCCCTTCCCTCCAGCATTTCTGATTACCTCATTGCCTCGACCCGGACCGTTTACCTGGCTTTGGATTTTGGACTG
This sequence comes from Ambystoma mexicanum, assembly GCF_040938575.1. Taxonomy (NCBI): domain Eukaryota; kingdom Metazoa; phylum Chordata; class Amphibia; order Caudata; family Ambystomatidae; genus Ambystoma; species Ambystoma mexicanum. Next base: position 892,367,767 of record NC_090941.1, read on the forward strand.
CCTGGTTCTTGTTTGCTGCCCGCATCATTCTTCGACCTCGGACCGCTCACGGATTTCCTAGCCTTCGCCCATTGGTTTTGGTTGCTCTTCGGTTGTCTTCTGGATCATCAATCATCTGGACTGCATCTGGGTATTTTGAGGAACTTTGGAACTTTTCTTGAACTTTGGATTGTTGACCTTGGAACTCTTGAACTTTGGATTGTTGTACTTGGAACTTATGAACTTCCAACCTGGGGTTTCCTTGTGACGCACACTATCTAGTGTGTATTAGGCGTCCTCGTGCCGGCGGGATAGGTGGTTGAGCTTGCTGGTATTCTGCATTGTGGACTTCGGAGTTCTTTTCTTCCTGGTTCCATCCGGTTCTCCCCGGAGTAACGGTAAGCCTAGGGGTTGTTATCAGAATTGGGATCAACGTATTGCATTCTTTCTGTTGTGTTCGGGTTTGGTCAGAAGGGCGGTTGTTATATTATCTGTATTGTGTTAACTCCTCACTTACAGATCCAACGCCTGTCCTCGGCTACTCGTACCACCCTGACTTCTGCATTACAACTTTTGCGTCATCTACATTACAACTCCTGCGTCCTCTGGGTCTCATCAGGTATCCGTTCTTTCCTCTGATTGATCGCTCTGGCTGTCCATTCCTGGGGCCAGAGGGTTCCATCGGGAGGAAGAACTCTTCGGCTACACGACATGGGCAACTGGATTCTGACATAATCAGAAGCCTTTCAATATGGATACCAATGAGACGCTGTCCACTATTTTACAATTGGTGGCCGATTTACGTAATGATATGACTGCGGCTCATTCAGCCACGCAGCGACGCATTGATGAGTTGCAAGCAGGGTTCCAACCCCTTGGGGCAGCTGCCCCACCTTTGGCCAGTGTCTCTGGGGCAGGTGCTGGTCCATCCCAACAGGGTGCTGGACCAGTTTATATGACTACCCAGTTCCCGTTGGCTCCACCGGAACGCTTCAGTGGAGACCCCAAGACCTTTAGGACCTTTTTGAACCAATGTAGACTACACTTTCTGTGTCGTCCTGCCTCTTTTCCAGATTCCACTACTAAGGCGGCGTTTCTGTTATCTCATTTAGGGGGTACCGCGGCTGCCTGGGCTAATCCGTTGTTGGAAGAGGGCAGTCATCTTCTTTACAATTGTGACGCCCTAATTGAGGCTATGAGTCGTGTGTTCGACACACGTTATGCCACACAAGCTACGGATTTAGAACTGCTTGGTCTCCAACAAGGCAGTACACCTCTCCTGTCCTATCTAGCCAAGTTCAATCAGCTGGTGGCGGAAACAAATTGGCCTGAAGAGAAGAAGGCCTCTCTCTTCTATAAAGGGCTAACCGACTCCCTAAAAGACACACTGGCTACCATTCCGGTAATACCTACTGCTTTTTCGGAACTAGTGGATTTGGTTCTCCAGATCGATTCCCGACAAGCAGCACGGAGGGGCGAAAAGAGAACGGTTCCTCCTGTTGCTATCTCCGTTCCTTTACCTGCCGCTGGATCCACGGAACCCATGCAGATTGGGGCACTTAGAACTCCTCTCTCGGCTGAAGTTAGGGAACACCGGAGAAAGAATGGATTATGTTTCTATTGCGGAGGTTCAGACCACTTGCTCCGAGAATGTACCAAAAAACCTGCTAAGAAACAGGGAAACGCCAAAACCCGGTGACTGAAGGGGTCCAGATGCCGGGTGTTTCTTCGATAGACCCTACAATATCCAGTCCTTATTGTCTGTCTGTTTCCCTGTCGTCTCCCGGTTCTGAGAAATGGGCCGTGATGATGGTCCTGGACTCAGGCGCCACAGGGAATTACGTGGATGCCACTTATGCTCAGGAGTTGGGTCTGCCAGTTATGCACAAATCATGTCCTGAAGTGGTAAATTCGGTGGATGGCTCTTCCTTGGTCTCTGGGTTAGTGACGAAACGGACTATTGACCTCACCATGATCACTGACTGCGGTCATCAAGAGAGCATCTACTTTGATCTCATTGCGGCACCACAGTTTAAATTCATTCTTGGCTTACCTTGGTTAAGATTGCATAATCCTTCTGTGGATTGGCATTCTGGGGAGGTATGTTTTCCGTCGGATTACTGTGAAAGGAGATGCCTCACTATAAGTTCGGAGATCACCAATCCAAGTCATGCTCTTGCTGAAACGACCCGTACTGTGGGGGCAGTACTTAACACTGTCCTTCCTATGGTGTACAGGAAATATCAGGACGTATTCGACGCATGTGGGGCAGAGATACTTCCACCCCACAGGCCCTATGACTGCCCTATCGAGCTGATTCCTGGAGCCAAGATTCCGTCTGGGCGCATATATTCCCTGACCCCTAAAGAGGACGTGATTTTGAAGGAATATATTGACAAATCCTTGAGTACTGGCTTTATTCGTCCTTCCCGCTCACCTGCTGCCTCACCCATGTTCTTTGTCCCTAAGAAGGAGGGGGACCTGCGTCCTTGCATCGATTACCGTGCATTAAACGCCGTCACGATCAGAAATCAGTATCCGATTCCTCTGATTTCAGTCTTATTGGACCAATTGGGTGCAGCTAAGGTGTTCACTAAATTGGATTTGAGGGGAGCCTACAATCTCGTCCGGATTCGCGAAGGCGACGAGTGGAAGACGGCCTTCAAAACCAAGTATGGCTTCTTCGAATACTGCGTTATGCCCTTTGGCCTATGTAACGCTCCGGCGACCTTCCAATACTTCATCAACGACGTATTTCATGACATGCTAGACCAGTACGTAGTCGTTTACTTAGATGACATCTTGGTCTACTCTCCTTCGGTGGACACTCACGTCATCCATGTCTCCAACGTTTTGCAACGTCTAAGAGAGTACCACTTGTATGCTAAGTTGGACAAGTGCAGGTTTCATGAAACCGAGGTAGTGTTCCTAGGCTATGATATCACTAGCCGGGGAGTGCAAATGAGCCAGTCTAAGATCACCGCGATATTGGAGTGGCCTCGTCCTGATGCCTTGAAGGCTCTGCAATCCTTCCTAGGTTTTGCAAATTTCTATCGGCGGTTTATCCAAGACTTTTCAGCCATTGCCTCTCCGCTTACTAAACTAACCAGCACTAAAAGTTTGTTTGAATGGAACGAGGAAGCTCAACAGGCTTTTGAGGCCTTAAAATCTGCTTTTACCACGGCTCCCGTCCTTCAACATCCGGATCCCTCTTTGCCTTTCATTGTAGAAGCAGATGCTTCAGATGTTGCACTGGGAGCTATCCTGTCCCAACTTTGCCCCGAGTCCGCTGGTTTACATCCTGTTGCGTATCACTCCAGAAAACTCACCTCTTACGAGAGGAATTATACGATTACAGAACGGGAATTGTTGGCTGTAAGAGACGCCTTTATGGTATGGAGACATCATCTTTTGGGGTCTTCCGAACCAGTTCAAGTGTTTACTGATCATCGGAATCTCTTGGCACTGCAATCAGTGAAGTGTACCACGGCACGTCATGCCAGGTGGCATGAATTTTTCGCCATTTTCAACTTCACCATTACCTATCGCCCTGGTTCTCTGAATTCGAAGGCTGATGCTCTTTCCCGCATCCATGGAGTCCCTGAACCATCCGAGCTTAAAGGAGCTCTTCTATTACCCAATCAAGTGGTGTGTGGGTGTACCTTGCGCCCCTCTCTGAAAACAAGGATACAAGAATGGGTGAGAACTACTCCCTCCGAGATTTCTAGCCTGGGGTTGGAGGTCATCAATTCATTGCCTTATAAGATGGGTAAAATATATGTGCCTGACTCCGACACAAGACACACCGCCATACAATGGTGTCACGATTCAGCGGTAGCGGCACATCCAGGTACTGGGAAAACTATTGACCTTTTGAGAAGGTGGTGCTGGTGGCCCTCCATGTCACACGATGTTCGGGAATACATCGTTTCTTGTGCCATTTGTGCACAGTGCAAACATCAACCGGGCAAACCGGTGGGCCTGCTTCAACCCATGCCTATTCCAGACAAGCCTTGGTTCATGGTCTCTATGGATTTCGTAGTAGAGCTTCCGGTAGTCGACGGCTACGACACTATATGGGTGGTCGTGGACTATTTCACTAAATCAGCCTTGTTTGTACCCTGCCAGGGGATTCCTTCTGCTATGGTTTTGGCGGAACTGTTCTTGAAGAACGTCTACCGAAGATTCGGTCTGCCTTCCATTCTTGTTACTGACCGGGGACCACAGTTCACTTCTCGTTTTTGGAGAGCCGTGACTTCAACGTTGGGTATAGACGGCAGGTACTCTAGTGCATACCATCCACAAACCGATGGGCAAACAGAGAGGCTTAACGCCACCATGGAACAGTATCTACGATGTCTTACCCACCAACGCCAAGATACGTGGGTTTCTGTTCTACCTCTGGCCGAGTTCGCCTACAATAACTCTATGCATACGGCGACAGGTGTATCTCCGTTCTTTGCACTATATGGCCAGCACCCCCGTTCTTTGCCCAGTATTGCTGATTGGCCGTTACAAAATCCGGCTGCCTCTGGTTGTCTTAGGAACCTATCAGATACCCACGCTATAGTTAAGAGTCAACTATTACAGGCCCAGTCACGTACCAAGTCATCGGCAGATGTACATCGCTCACCGGCTCCTAACTACCGACCGGGGATGAAGGTCTGGCTGTCTACAAAAAATCTACGCCTGCCTGGTCGAAGATCCCTGTTGCCTCGGTTCGTGGGTCCCTACAGCATTCTGCAGGTTATTAACCCTGCGGCCCTCCGATTGGCTCTTCCTGCAAAATGGAAGGTACACCCGGTATTCCATGTCTCTCTAGTGAAACCATGCCACCCATCTACCAGACTTCCTGCTCATCCACCACCGATTAGGGTGCGTGGTTTTGATGAATATGAGGTGGGTGCGATCTTGGATACCAAAGTCCGAAGGGGCAGACGTCTCTATCTGGTCGATTGGAAGGGCTATGGTCCCGAAGACCGTACGTGGGAACCTGTGGGAAACATCCATGCTCCGGCCCTTTTGTCTCGTTTCTGGTCTGCTCGGGGGGTGACACCCCCTTTGAGGGAGGAAACTGTCATGTACCGACGTGTAAGCAGTGTCAAGAAACGGATGCATAGCCCTTTAAGAACACAACAACCAGGGGCTTGGAAGTTGGCATGGCAACGCTGGCGTCCTCTCAGCGTTTCCCACGGTCGACGCTGGAAGCCGCGGAACGCTGTCATGTGACCTCACCTTTATATTCTCCGCCTACACTCCAGATCGGTGCTTCTGATTGAGAATTGGTGGCGCTTCGTATCTTGTACCTTGTATCCAGTTTTCCTTATCATCCCGGTTCTGTCCCTTTCCCTTCCCCTTCCCTCCAGCATTTCTGATTACCTCGTTGCCTCGACCCGGACCGTTTACCTGGCTTTGGATTTTGGACTGCCTGGTTCTTGTTTGCTGCCCGCATCATTCTTCGACCTCGGACCGCTCACGGATTTCCTAGCCTTCGCCCATTGGTTTTGGTTGCTCTTCGGTTGTCTTCTGGATCATCAATCATCTGGACTGCATCTGGGTATTTTGAGGAACTTTGGAACTTTTCTTGAACTTTGGATTGTTGACCTTGGAACTCTTGAACTTTGGATTGTTGTACTTGGAACTTATGAACTTCCAACCTGGGGTTTCCTTGTGACGCACACTATCTAGTGTGTATTAGGCGTCCTCGTGCCGGCGGGATAGGTGGTTGAGCTTGCTGGTATTCTGCATTGTGGACTTCGGAGTTCTTTTCTTCCTGGTTCCATCCGGTTCTCCCCGGAGTAACGGTAAGCCTAGGGGTTGTTATCAGAATTGGGATCAACGTATTGCATTCTTTCTGTTGTGTTCGGGTTTGGTCAGAAGGGCGGTTGTTATATTATCTGCATTGTGTTAACTCCTCACTTACAGATCCAACGCCTGTCCTCGGCTACTCGTACCACCCTGACTTCTGCATTACAACTTTTGCGTCATCTACATTACAACTCCTGCGTCCTCTGGGTCTCATCAGGTATCCGTTCTTTCCTCTGATTGATCGCTCTGGCTGCCCATTCCTGGGGCCAGAGGGTTCCATCGGGAGGAAGAACTCTTCGGCTACACGACGTGGGCAACTGGATTCTGACAACCACCATTGGCAATCTAGTTAGTAATAGCAGACTCAAATCGATCAACACTCCGGAGCCCAAACTTACCACCCTTTGGGGTCTCCCTGAAGCCACCGGTCACTACCCCTGTGGAAATTGTGGCATCTGTAAATTAACCACCAGAACCAAAGAAGTTGATGTTGGTCTCTCGAAACTCTGGTCCCAAAAGAATCTAACCGATTGTAATACTGATTACGTGGTATATATGATTACATGCATATGTGGACTGCATTATGTTGGAAAAACTGTCAAAAAAGTAAAAACACGCATTATGGAACATCGGAGCTGTCTGAAGAACAGAACGGAGAATGCTCCCCTTGTGAAACACTTCAACCTCCTGAAACACAAATACGAGGACTTCACATGGACGGTCCTCTTGGCCTTGAAAGGAACGAACAACACAACACGTGAAAAGAAACTGTTGAAAATGGAACAAAAGATGATCTTCACCCTTCACAGTGATGTGACGGGGCTCAATGAGTCAATCAATTGGCATAATATTTAGTTTTCATTTGTTATATCTTTACGGATGTGGTATGATCTGACGGGGCTCAATGAGACAATCGTTTAACATTTAGTTTCCGTTTGTCATACCTCTACGGATAAGGTCTGGTGTTCGCCCCTGCACATCACCAGAGTTTTGCGTGCAAAAAGGGCTATTGCTCGATTGCACCCGAAGAGTCTTCTTAGGGCAGACACTAACGTTACCCTTTAGTTTAGTGTAGTTTAGTTCACTCCAAAATGGCCGCTGTTCCCCTGCCGTACTTGGCACCGAGTTTCGGGATCACCGACATAGTAGTAGGACCATAGGGGTTGCCTTGACGACCTGTCAGCATCGGCAGCGTCTCGCATTCTCAAGTCCCTTTCGGCTGGTCGCAAACGGAAGACCTGCATCCCGTGCACTTCTCCGCACAGGGTAAGACACTCGCCAGACGCCTTATACTACATTTCCCTCCGTTTTACGAGGCTCTTTAGTGGCAACGCGCACTAAGTAACGTTGTCCGCTCTATTTTTGTCCCCTATTTTTAGTACGGACCGCGGAGATACATTCCCGCTCGCGAACCCGTGGATGCCTTTAGGTAAAGTGTTATGCATTGTTTGTTCCTGATATCGGTCACCGCGGATATGCACGATTACACTTTTCTGTTCTATCTCTCACCATACACAGATTTAGGGACCCTTCTGGGATCTTCCTAGTTCGGGCTAATTGATTGCAGGGGTTACAACGCTTTGTAGATCCCCACCTTCACGGTCATCCCCTGCTTTTCTTCGCCCTCTAGGCACTGAGTTGTAACACACTGCTATCGGCCCCTTCACTGACTAAGAGGTGCTTATATTTACTGATACTCTCCTGGGCGTCATACTCTAGGTATTTGCTGCTATGTTATATGTGCTAGTAGGCTGGATTGTGTATCATTTACCGCAATTTTCATCCACATTTTTTGTAGGGTTGTGATGGCCGCCTCCCTACACCTACTAATTTAAGTAGAGAGCCCCCACTGGCACCACCATAGGTAATTTTACCCTTTTGTTGTTGCCAAGTTCATTGTTTGAACCTACCCAAGTACATAGTGAGTCATGAACTAACTCTTGGATGTTTATTGTTGTTTTCATCCCTCTCAGGTACTATGAGGCTCGAATGAATCTGTGTACCACCATTTCTTGTAAAATAGGCTATACTGTTGAATTCTTACCTCCTGATGAATGTTCCACACTTTGTCCTACGGTACAGAAACATGTCGAGACACATCTCTGGACTTTAAACAGGGATTATATTATATGACATATTGATCCATATGTGGATGGGTACTACACTTTGTTGCTAGACGAGTACCCACAGTGGTCGTATTTCCTTTGGTAATATTTTTGTAAAGTGGCCATATAAGCCTGTTACATATTCCCTATTGTTGTTTGTACATTGGAAGTTTTTATATGTACTGTCATGGACCAATTTATATAATTGGATGTTTTATACCTGCCGATCTCTTCGTTATTATTAAAATTTGATACTATTTTTTAATTACATCTGGTCCCTCCTATTGTTTTGCTTAAAGTGTTAATGCAAGGCACCTCTAGTACCTGACTTTAAACTTTGTCTCCCCATACATTGACTATTATCCTCCCGGATATAGACAAAGCATACACTGCTAATTTTGTATTAGTCAGTAGTATCCCGGGTTTCCTCCCCTTGTAAGCACTAACATGATGCCCCCACAACAACAATCTGGCATCATAATCAAGAAGCAGGATGCTTTAATCTGAATATGCTAATTTATAATGGTTATGAATAATGTCCAAATGCAGGTGGTCCCTAAAGCACAATGATAGTAAAGAACACTATAATTTAATTCAGACTATAATGAAAAACAAGTTACCACTGTATCCTGGATACGTTTATCCCACTTGTAAATTTTTATCAAAACATAGAACATCTAGTTTACTCATTTTCTCAAACATCCATACATTACAGGGCCTGCGGTAGTGGCCCTGTAGTTATGGTTAAGTTGCTCGACTCGTAGAAAGAGCACACTTTGGGTGGCTTATAATTTCACCCCCGTGGACAAATCCTCACTAAACTTTGCAAAAAGAGTATATGGCCATCTTGCCATTCTTCTGCAGTTTCGTCAAGGAGGGGCAAAGTTATAGGGGGGTACCATATTTTGGGGAAATCCTCATAGAAGCAATAAAAAATAAATGTAGCTCATGCCTACATCCCAAACCACTGAAAGGATTTTCACCAAATTTGCGCCAAGAATGGTAGCTTGGCCCTGAAAGTGTGCTTTTGTAAATTTGGTGTAAATCCGTCCAGTAGTTTTTTTAAGAAATGGCCAAAAAGTAGGTAAAAAATAAGTGATATCTGGGTCCGGTTCACAGAGTCACTTCCCTATTCAGTTCACGGACACACCCCTGGACCAATCAGGATCTGGCGTGATGTCCACGGACATCAGATGCTCCCGCTGTTTGGATGGTGAAAAGCATGAGGGGCATCATATTTTTTTAAACGGTCGCCATATTTCATTTGCAAATAGCCGCCAGTGTCTGCGGATACCGTGGTGGGGAAATAGTCTGGAAAACACATTTGGGGTTATTTGGTGGTCGAAAGAGGGGCTGAAGGGACTGGGGAGGTGGAATAAAGATTATATGGAGCTGTTTTTCAAGATGAAAAAAGTGGGTGCAGGTGCCGCCCAGTCCACTCCTGGAAAAGCTGGCCATCTCCCAGCTTAATCTTCACACTGAATTTGTTGGTTGTCTTGTCTCCATGATCATCAGTCTGGCTTCAGAGCTGCCAGAAGCATGGAAACTGCTTTCCTGAAAATCGTGAAGACCTGCTCTCCAACCTTAACTCCAATACCCCCTGTGTCCTCATCTTACTTGATCTCTCTTCTGCCTTTGACACGGTCAAGCATGCCATCCTGCTCAACTGTCTCCATGATAACCTGGGTATCACCGATCAGGCCCTGGCTTGGCTGACCTCTTTCCTCTCAGATCGACCCTCTGAGGTCCAACTTGGGTCCTTCCTCTCCTCTATCTCTATCACTACTTGTGGTGTTTGCCAGGGGTCTAAACTCCCTCCCTTGCTGTTCAACCAATATTTGGCACTTCTTGCCCACCGCATTGCCGCTCTATGCCCCAACTTCCAGTGCTATGCGGACGACACTCAGCACATTTTCAGGCTCCCTTCCGCCACCTCTTCTCCTTCTCTTATCTCTGACTGTCTGTCTGCTGCTCCAGGAGTGGTGTGCCACCAACGATCTTGCCAGTAAGACTGAGATTCTCCTCATTGGCACACCTGCTCCCTCCTTTCCTGTTGCTCCCTGGCCGGCCTGTCTTGGCCCTCATCCTTCTCCCACCTATGAGGCTAAAAACCTTGGGGTCATCTTCAACTCCACTATCTCCTTCTCTCCTCACATCTCTAACATCTCTAAGAAGTCACACTACCAGCTGCACCTCCTCAGAGGTATTCTTCCTTTCCTCTCCTTCCCCCAGAAGCTCACTGTCTCTAGAGCTCTGGTTCTCTCTAGGTTGGACTATTGCAATAGCCTCTTTCTAAATCTGCCTGCTTTTACTCTCCGCCCTCTGAAACTCATCCAGAACAGGACAGCGAGACTTGTCCTTGGCTTCAAGCCCATGGATCATATCTCTCCAAAACTGAAATCTCTGCACTGGCTCCCAGTGGCTGCGATAATTAAGTTAAAAATCCTCTGCATTGTCCACAAGGTCTTCTGGGGCCTGCCACCTCATTACCTTCAGCTTTCTCTTCCTAAATATCTTCCTTCTCGAGCTCTTTGCTCATCCGCCTCCAACTGCCTCAGGGTCAGTCACTTCTCCAAGCAACAACTTGGTGGTAGATCTCTTTCTTCGGGTGGGGCCTCTGTCTGGAACAGCCTCCCTGAAACTTGGGGAGAGCCATCTCCGGTTCTGGAAGCACCTCAAGACCTTCCTCTTTGCTTCTGCTTTCTCCCCTTTTCTCCCCTGCTGAACTCCTTGCTGAAACTGCACTGGTCACCTGGCTACCCTCTTATCTCAGGTCCAAGTCCCCTTCCCACCAGCTGCACTCCTGCACTTGGGGTCTGTTTCTGTATCCCTACAGTCCCCACCAGCTCTTGACACTTGATGTCTGCACATACCCCTGCACTTGCCAATAGCTGGCTGCACGTTTACCTACTGTTTTTATTTATCTTATTTATGTTACTGTTGATCCTATGTTTTGCAATGCCCCCTACCCCTACCCTTGCACTTTCCCTTTCCCCCGCCTGCACCTGCACAATCTCAATGCCACCTGGCCTAGTAAGGTCATTGTCTCTGTCTGACACATTTGGCTTTGGGTTATTTGATGGCTGAAAGAGGGCATAGAAAGGGTAGGGGAGTCAAATGAGGATAATATAAAGCTGTTTTTCTAGATAAAAAAGGGGTGTGCAGGTGCCGCTGAGTCCGCAGTCACCTCTTACTGTCCGCAGAGATTATATGGATGGCAGGGAGCTCTGGGTGAATTTTTTTATTTGAAGGTGTATCTTATGTATATGGTTGAAATCTATTTTGGTGGTAGTGACCAGTGGCAAGATTCTTGGGGACATGGCCTATGGCCACGCACCCAAAAATATGGCCACTGGCAACACATAGTATGTGTATAGTAATTATATGCAATGTAGGTGAGGTATACAGAGTTGTAATATGGTGGAGTGATATAATTACAGTGTGTATAGTATTGTTATTTTATGCTATGTTAAGAGTTTTTCATACTGAGATACAGTGCAACCAACACCAAAAGAGGCTAATTTAACAAAGCAAAAGAAAGAGGGAGCAAAAAGAGTAGGGTTTTCAAAGCCTTCCAAAAAAGAATATGACTCGGACACCCTCGAAGGGCAATCGGCAGTGCATTCCACAACATGGCAGTTCTAACTGATAAAGAGCAGCCTCCCATTCTAGCACGCTGGACTCTAGGGATGACCAGGAGGGAACGGTCAGCCTAACGTAGTGCACGAACAGGAACATAAGATCAAAATTTCAACTGTAGATATTCTGGGCCAGCAGCATAGAAAGCCCTATGCACTAGGCAAAGAGATTTAAAAGACACACACTTAGCCACTGGAAGCCAGTGGAGAGACCTAAGGACCGGTGAAATATGCTCCCGATAGGGAGTACAAGTAGCAACACGAGCAGCAGAATTTTGTAACACCTGCAAGCGATGAATTAAATAATCAGGTTGGGCCAGAGACAACCAGAGAGGAAACTACTGGGGCATGCAGACGGAGCAAAATATAAGGCAAAACCTTCCTAAGTATATGAAGCTGGAAATTAGCAGCCTGCTAAACTAGGCTAATCTGAGAAGCCATGGAAAGGGAAGCCGTATTTATGATTGTAGTACAATTGAGGATATTGCTCCTGGATGTCTCATCCACCTTTCATACAGTGAACCATTGTATCCTTATTAAACGGTTTACATGATAACTTTTGCATCATGGACAGGCTGATCTGTTTTCCTCACCAAACGCCCTTCCTAGCTGCAACTGGGCTGTTTGTACTCCCCCACCTCACTCTGTACATGCAGAGTACTGCAGGGTTTTATACGGTCATTGTGGCAATTGCATATCTATTTCCTCCCTCTGGCTCACTTGATGTCTTTCTTCTTTTCTCATTTCCAGTGTTATAGAGGTACCTAGGCGCTTGAGCTTAAAAGATTTGTCATAGCATACATTACATAGAGCTGTCAACATTATGCAATTTTGCAAACTATAGTTTGTTATGAGCCATGGGTAGCTTTACGTTTCACCATGGCTGCCAGCCACGTACACAGCACACGCCAGTAGGTGCCTCAAATCCTTTGGGGCTACTATAGCCCAAAGAAAGGGATAAGAGATACAAAAAAGAAAGTTTGAAATATAAGTAGATTAAGGGAGAGAAAGATAATCTCAGAGTACTTTCAGAAAAGACTGATTAGATTGTATAAAAACCATAGAAAGTCCATAAAAACCTAATAAAAGTAAAAATGATGTTAATGGGCGTACAGACCAAAATGTTTGTCGATAATAGGAGACAGAAAATCAATCTTCGAAGCGATTATACCTCAGAGGAATGCCTGATTGGCTCACAGGGCTGCCATAGTCCAACTTCCCGTCCTCCAGTGATTTAGTACACTTAATAATGTTCCCACTTTGAGGAAGTGTCCAACCTTCCAGAGATGTTAGACTGGTATCGTGGCCATTCCAGCACTTACCACTTGCCAGTTGTCTCCATGACACAGTGCGCAAGAGCCTACGGGAGAGCAATGCTCGCATCCCAGGATTTTGCCAATGGTGATTCAGTCAGTCAATTCCACCTTGGGGAGCCTTAAAAATCCTCTCCAGAGACAAAAAACACTGCACGGTGGGTTGGGTTGGGTTTCCTCATTCACGATCAATCAGGGATCTTTGCAGCTAGGGATAAGAAAACACACAAACCTCGGGTAAGCAGAGTTCGCAGCCCAGGTATTGGTAGTTATGAGGGATTCCTGCCACAGAATAGAGGCCTCTCCATAGCCCTGTTGAGAGCTGGAGATATCATGGGGTCACAGGAACAATTGTGACAACACTGGGGGCAATGGCAGCAATGTAGAGATCAGAAAGAAATGACAGAAGTAGCACATCTGGAGCTGGGGGAAGTTGGTAATGTTATTAGCTGGAAAAAGTTTCCTCCTTGTTTTTTCATGAAGTGCACTCCAACTCTCCGCCACACAGTCCACATTCCTGCACAGACTGCAGAGACTGTCCTTTGTCGTCCTTCGCCAGGAGAGATGGTGTATGAAGAGAAATGAAAGGAGGTGTAGAGGATCAGCCCCATCTCTTCCTCAGCTCTCCCAGGTCCATGACAGAGACTGTCCTTTGCCATCCTTCACCGCGGCTTCAAAGTGAGAGCTGGGTTATGAAGGGAAATTAAAGCTGGTTTAGAGAATCAGCCCTTCCTCTTCCACAGCACTCCCAGGTCCATGGCAGAGACTGTCCTTTGACATCCTTTATCCTTATAATCATACCGCAATTATGGACTCTGCGTATGGTTACAATATTTTGTCCTTAGTCATTTTACCTACAGTTGTATCTTGATAGTGGGGATGGATGCTTTGTTGAATATTGTTAGAAGGCTGTAATGTAGAATTGTAGATGCTGGTGAAATGTATAATACTTTGGCCTTAGTAATATGGCTACAGTAATATGCTGAGAGTAATTGCAACTGTGTGTGGATAGTTGGTATAATATGGTAAGCAGGCTGGAATCTGTGGTTGTTTCTCTGTGAAAACAAAAAAGTATAATTTGTTAAACACAATATTTCAAAACCTTTAATTACATTTTTGACCCTCATAAATAGTGCACTGCATGTACTATGTTTGATACAGCATGTGTGTGTGGTACACTTTTGTTGTATTAACATGAAGTAATCATTGGGTCATTGGGAAAGAATATCCCTAGTGGATTAAAAATAAACTACTGTATGTATATAGTTTGTGGCATTTACATGGTTTTAAAGTATATACATGTCACAGAATACATGGTAGTATGAACATATTATGTAAGTATAAGTGTGATAGTATGTTTGACATATTCTAAATCTTTGGATTTTAGAAGTACTACAGAAGTACTCATGATTTATTGTGCAAGTATAACTATGTTGCCATGTTTGTAGTATATTATAATGAAGAGCATGTTTAAAGTAGTTAGATACCCATTGGTGTATTCTGTGTATTATAGTATATGTTGGTGAGTTCATCTAGTTCTAAGATATTAGGTAGGCAATTGTTAGATTTGCTGGTAACCTATGTTTTGGAGTAACGGAAGTGTCAGTACATTCAAACCAACCACTTATTTTTTTGGCATGTGAAGTATAGTGGCCTGAAGTGGTTGTGGCACCAGTGTGTTATGCCTAATGTTGTGAAGGTTTTCTTGTCAAGAGATACTTGATGTTTGTAAAGCTAGTGAACTTAGCTATTTTTGGTACCATCTGCATTGTACCTTAGAAAAATGTGTATCACATATTGGCCATGCAAGTTTATTTGTATTTCAGAGTGATTAACTGAATTGCAAAAAGAGCATAACAAGCTATGCTTTGTATTCTGCAGAAGCTGGTAAAATGGAATGGATTTACAATTTGGTATGGCTATATACACACATTGTTCATTAGGGATGTGCTCTTGTGAAACATGGTTGCAGAAAGTGCATGTATGTTTACACATGTTTAACTCTGGAAGATTTAATTTATTGGGAGGTTTTTGATGTCTAGTACTTGAAGTAAGTACATTAGTAAATTAGGAATGCTTGTGGCTCTTCATGTGTGTTTATGGTGAATTCTACCATTCTTGCACAGTAGTCCAATGTGTGCCTTATACCCAAGACACTGTAGGTTCTGTCAGGATTATTTGTGGCATTTGTATGAAGGACAAACATTTGTAAACACAAAAATGTTGTGAACAATTGGTGGCAATTTGGAGAGAAGATTTATTGCTACATTTGCATAGCAATTTACTCTAGTTGTGTTGCTATATTTAAATAGAGCAGAGAGTTGTGCCTCAGTCTCCTTTGAAGGGAGTGCAGTTCTTTTTCGACAAGACACATTTGTCTCTTTGTCTTTTGATGCACACACATTCGTCTTTGGACTAGAGAGTTTTGTGCTTGTATTATTTGATGGAGAAGCAGTTGTTCTTGGAATTTTTGGTGGTATTGCAGGGAGATCTGGTATAGCTTCTGTTTTGATTAGTGTTTTTAAAGATTTTGTTTTTTTAGATACAGGTTATATATCTAGTGAGGTGTATAGTGCATGTAGCCTGTTGTATTCTAGGATTCAAAGAATGTCAGCGTTGACCTTGTTTGCATCAAAGATTATTACTATATATAGCATCAAGTGTACAGAGACCTGAAATTGCTACTTAACTCATGCCTTCTTTGAAGTCTGTGCTACCAATGTCAATCAGTGTGTGGTCTCGAGTTATACTTTGCAATGTGTGAATAGTGTCAGCATATGCAAGAGAGCAAATCGTTCTCTGCGTATACACATCTCTTTAAAAAGAAGGAAACGTGCTATTGCGTGGCCTGTTCTATTAACTTCTGCAAGTTCATCAAAATGGATGTTGACAAGCTGAATGTTGTTATGTGGATATGTTTTTAGGCCAACAACTGTACCAATTGCTCCATTGCTCCATTGACTTAACCTTGTTCTACATCAAGGTTACATTTTACCATTATGCTGCAGTTTAGACATAGAGTTAAACATTTTTCTAATCCAGCTGTGTTCGAGATACATTTTTCTAATCTATCTCATTGCTTGTTGACAAATAGGGATTGTCATGCTATGCCGTGCACGTCTAGTTTGTCTCTGGAGTTAATATGAACTATGGGTGCATTTCTTTTTTCAACACTGTATCGTTGAATTGACTACAGCTTGCAAGGGTAGGCATTAAGAACATGCATTTTACATTTTGTTGAGGTCATTGTTCCATGACATCAGGGGCAGATGTCTTTTGTCCATATAGTTAATGGATTAGTCTAGTTTTTAAGATGGATTTGGCATCTTTAGTAAGCAGACCAGTATTAATGCTTTTGAAAATGTTAGCATATGTGAGATCTGCAGACTGACACATGTTTTCTGTTAGTTCTCTGTAGTGAAAATGTTGCCACTGATTTACATTTCCAAAAGCTGCCAAAAGTGTTACGGCATTGTTTGTGTCCTAATGTTTTAAAAATGGTTTCACCTATTACTGGTGTTGACTGTAGGAGGTCTCTGAAAACAATTACGTGCTTTCCTCCAAACAGTTCTTCGTAATTGGTTTTTCAGACTTCTTGCATTCTAAGATGAATTAAAGAGGTTGGAAACCATGCTTACTTCATGTATCAGGAGCACTTTCATTTGTTTCAGAATTCTGTGTACTTCAGTAGCAGCTTTTGGTGATAATGTGTTGTATTCTAATTTGTTTTGGTGTTCTACATGGAGGAGCATTAGTCGGTGTAAAGTTACCCCTCCTACGCTGTAGGCAGCTAAACCTGTGGGGGCTGTTACAGCAGTTGAAAGGTTTTTATTTGCTAAGTCTTGTAGAAATGTGCTGAATATTTTCATTAAGAATGTTCTACCAGGACCAGCTTCACCACTTACATACAGGAGTAACAGTTTATAATTTTCACAGCTGCAAGTTTTAGTTTCATGTTTAAAACCATGTTCAACTTCTTCAGTGACCTCTAGATAAATGGTGAGTTGTTCATCATTTAGCTGTGACTTGAGCACTGACAAGTCTTCTTCAGATTGTTTAGATTGATGCATTGTGTTTTCTACCTCAGTCATGGCTATTTCTGCTTCATTTAGAATGAGCGATTCTCCAAGTGGTTCTTGCCCTCCTGTAAGAGAAGGTTGACTGCCCTCAGGAGTGTCTTTAGCTAGTATAGTTTCTATTTCCTCCTCTTGTTGGTGTTCATTGTCCAACATTTGTTTGTATTGTTTGAAATTGACATTTGTTATACTGCTTTCATTTGCTTTGAATGCTGCTCCAAATGAGACATGGTCAGCTAATAATTCTTCTTCTTTTCTCCAAGGTTTGAAAAGTTGCAGTAGGACCATCTAATAGAGTTCTCTATATTCCAGAAATGTGAATGATAAATGTATATGATTAATTAGGATGGGTTTTGTAGGTTTTACTAGGCTTCGTTCACAAGTTGAGGCTGAATATTTGCCAGTTGTCACATCTGGTGTGACATTGCTTTTGTAGGAGTAGTTTCAGGCTACTCCTACAAAAGCGTCACTTAAATTGTTTTTTGATAATGTCCTGGCTGTTGGGATCATTTGTGGCTATTGTTTCTATCTCTGGTTAGGATTTTAGTACTCTTTTTTAGGATGATGCTTGGTCAAGGTTTAGCCATGTGTTCAGATTTGCCATATAGGAGGGTTCCTGCTAAACAGCCTGCAGCTTCGTAGCACACCCATTCTCTAAGGTAAAGTGTTTTTATACCAAAGCTGTACAATTGTTGTGACAGTGTTTGGTCAGATGATAGGTCATCCCAAAAGTCTTTTAGCTCAGTTTTCTCGGCTTTGGTGAGATAGGCTGTGACCAGTCTTGCAACTGCAGTGGCATTGTGTGCAGTGTATTGGATGTCTATATTTACATTCCAAAAGAGGGCAATGATTGCATTGTAAGCATCGATGTGCTTGGATGCTTTGTCCCTTTTAATGCTGTTAAGGAGCGGATGCCATTTAGGTAGCTAACAATTGTTTATAAATGCCTTTTTGGCAAGTCTCCTGCCTATCTGAAACAAAGATTGAATCTTTATCAGACCAGGTGAATACTTATATTGAATAACAGCAATTTGTTATTGATACCTTGGTTAATCTTGAGGGAGCAGGTAAATGCTCATTTGACTTTCTTGCCCCCTAATTGTGGAACTTCTTGCCCATTCCCTTATGGTTTGAGACCACCGGGTTTTAAGAAAAACATGAAAACCTTTTTTTACATAGTTGTATGTGTTCTTCTGTCTTTTGCTGCCTTTATTATGCCCATGGTTTTATTAGTTGTATATCTTGTTTTGTTTTATCTCATATCATTCCTGCTCTGCCTCTCCCCAGTTTGTATCTTGTTTTTAACTGTTTCAAGTGTTTACTCAACCTTGCACATTCCCTTGTGTTGTTTGTATTCTTGTTTCTAGTGCCCATTCACCTGAGGCCTTAAAGCACTTTATAAATATATGAATAAATAAATATAAAGTGAGCAGCCCAGTGGCATCACCATCAAATATGACAAAGAGTATAACACATTCTGAGCACGAGTTTAGGTCTGCCTAAAGAGTTTAGTTTTCGGAGCCCAACCCAATGCATTTAAGTTGAATAAAAGCCACTGGTTGCATCAAGTGTTTTCTTCCACAAAAGAGTGCCTGTGGCAGGTCTCGCACCTCTTCCTTCCTTGTCCCCCTACTTCCCTTGCCTCTCCTCCATACAAAAATCCCCAGTAGAGTGTATTGGAGATATAGGCATAGGGCTTCTTCTAAAGGCATAGATGCTGATGTCTTCCTGTCCACGAGCTGCACTTTAGGCAAGATACAATGGGGAATATTTCAGAGAAGTGGCACAAATAACAAATACTCCAATGAAGTACATGTTCTCTAACTCCAACAGTAGTAGGTCCAAACAGTCTTCCTGGGCAGAAAGTGAGTTCCTCTTTACGAGGCTCCAAGGACAGAGGTGGAGAGCTTGCTCTTTAGATTGCTGATGCTATATATCCTCATCACACAGAGGGTCGTGAGCACTTCATTTGCCTTACATAGCACATGATAGAGTCATGGTTGTACTTGAATTTGCCAAACCACAATGCAGAATATTGAAGTGCGTGTTTATCTTATTCATTTATACCAATTTGATGTATTCATTTGGTTCCCTAGAGAGAATGTACAACTATTTTATACTCAGTGAGAGAAACACGATCCGGTAATCATCTTTATAGTTTCTATGTTGTTTTCTTGTGCTTATAGAACAATTACATTTTGTTGAGGAATAGAAACTAGAAATATAGGATGGTCTCATGCAACAAACCCATGTAAAACTATTTTAACATGAATACTGCTGAAATATTTAGAACATGCCACTGATGTACCAAAACAGAGCTTCCTACATACATGTGGTGATGTACAACCTCCACTCAAAATCTTGGTGTCACCTTTGACACTTCTCTTTCCTTCCCCCTTCACATTTCCAATACTGCTCACTCTGCTCGCTTCCATCTGTATAATCTTCGCTTTGCCAGGCCTTTTCTGTTATTTTAGGCTACTAAACTTTTGATTCACTCCCTTGTTTTTTCTCGTTTATACTATTGTGCAGTTCTTTTATTAGATCCCCGTAAAAATCATCTTACTCCTGTATGCACTGTTTTTAATTCTGCTATTCGATTGAATTTTCAATTTCCTTTTTGTTCTTCTATTAGCTCTTCTCTTTGTTTGGTCTTCTATGCTTTTCGATCTCTATGTTATTTTTCACTTTCTGGGTTTCGTCTACAAAGCCCTTCATGGCCTGGCTCCCTCATAACTTTGTTTGTTTGTTTGTTTTATTCATTTTTAATGCGCACCAGACCCAAGGGTAAGAGGGCACAGATATGCGAAGTTTACAAGGGTTACAAAAGTTACATTTTACAATTTGCAATGTGACAATACTATAGACAGGATGAGGCAGTAATGCAGTAAGTTATATACAAGGTAATATACAGTAAGTTATATATGTACAGGATATGATATTTATATAATGATTGCCGGTAGTGAATCATCGGGGCAATGCAGTACAGAGCAATTTACAGTATGCAATCTGTATCTGTA
The DNA here is from genome assembly GCF_040938575.1 of Ambystoma mexicanum. Taxonomy (NCBI): domain Eukaryota; kingdom Metazoa; phylum Chordata; class Amphibia; order Caudata; family Ambystomatidae; genus Ambystoma; species Ambystoma mexicanum. The sequence continues at coordinate 892,387,706 of NC_090941.1, forward strand.
GTAACAGCAAGAGGATGGCAGGGGTACTGGCTAGTTGATCGATTGTTTCAAGTGATTGATGTAGTTGGCTCTGAATTTTAGGTAGGATTTCTCAGCACGTATAGTTTGGGGCAGTGAATTCCATAGTTGGGCTGCCCGGACAGTGATGCTAGCACCTCCGGCCTTAGTCAATTTTTATCTCGGAATGATAAGGGTATTGGCATAGGTGCTTCTTGAGGGTCTGGATGATCTTCTTTCTGTAAATCTATCAGAGAGATAGGTAGGAGCCACGTTGTTCAGGGCTTTGTGAGTGAGGGAGGCCACTTTCAGTAAGATTTTGTCTTGACAGCCAGTTGTTATTCTGCTTTATCTTAGAGATAGGGGTTAGTTTAGAGATGCCAAGAGCTGCTCTCAGGGCATTGTTTTGTAGAATTTGTATTCTATGTGGGATGAATTTGTTAGCCCCAATATATAGGGCATTACAATAATCGAGTCTGGATAGGATGAGGGCTCTGGCTAGGATCATGCAATTCTCATCAGAGATTAAAAGGGTAATTCATAGAATTTCGCAGAAAAGTGTCGCAAGCGGCTGGCGCAGAGTGTCCGCGTGCGATTGACTGCACCAGGCACGTGCGCTAAAACCGATTTCCGCGCACAGCGTATTCATGGATTTCAGGCTTCCAAACCAGCCGTGGCGCAGAGAATCGCAGCGACCCTGCAGCAGCGCCAGTAACGCCCCCAAGAACGCCCTCGCGCAAGGAAAAGCCATCAAAATCGCTAAATCATCGCAAAGGGCTGCGCTAACCCTGGACCAGTTCACCGGGCTGGCAAACAGCAAACGCCAAGCGGGGAACGTGTATTGCAGGGGTGCGCGGGAAGTTCCACACGCAATTTCAGCAGGGTACGTGTATTTCAGGGGTGCGCGGGAAGTTCCACACGTGATTTCTGCAGGGTACGTGCATTTCAGGGGTGCGCGGGAAGTTCCACACGCGAATGGGCCAGTGCGAGCAGGGTACGTGTATTACATGGGTGCGCGGGAAGTTCCACCCGCGATTCCATCAGGGTACGTGTATTTCAGGGGTGCGCGGGAAGTTACACACGCGAATGGGCCAGTGCGAGCAGGGTACGTGTATTCCATGGGTGCGCGGGAAGTTCCACACGCGATTTCATCAGGGTACGTGTATTTCAGGGGTGCGCGGGACGTTCCACACGCGATTTTCCCAGTGCGAGCAGGGTACGTGTATTTCAGGGGTGCACGGGAAGTTCCACACGCGATAGTCCCAGTGCGAGCAGGGTACGTGTATTTCAGGGGTGCGCGGGAAGTTCAACACGAGATTGTCCCAGTGCGAGCAGGGTACGTGTATTTCAGGGGTGCGCGGGAAGTTGCACACGCGATTTCAGCAGGGAATATGTATTTCAGGGGTTCTGGGGAGTACTACACGTGAATTGGCCGTGTGGGTCCTCCCAGGTGTACGCTCCACAACCTCCACGGCCCCTGCAGGCAGCCCACACCACGGGGGACTACCCTGCACCCCTGCTCATGTCCCGCAGGCAGCCCATCCACCATGGGCATGCCCCCCAGCCAACCCACATGTCACCTTGCACTACTGATCAACAATGCATGTCTCCCACCACCCCCACCCCCCAGCCACCAGGGGCAGCCTCCACCAGGCCCCCACTCATGTCTCCCACCACCCCCACCCCCCTGCCACCATGGGCAGCCTCCAGCAGGCCCCCACTCATGTCTCCCACCACCCCCACCCCCCAGCCACCAGTGGCAGCCTCCACCAAGCCCCCACTCATGTCTCCCACCACCCCCACCCCCCTGCCACCATGGGCAGCCTCCAGCAGGCCCCCACTCATGTCTCCCACCACCTCCACCCCCCAGCCACCAGGGGCAGCCTCCACCAGGCCCCCACCCATGTCTCCCACCACCACCACCCCCCAGCCACCAGGGGCAGCCTCCACCAGGCCCCCACTCATGTCTCCCACCACCCCCACCCCCCTGCCACCATGGGCATCCTCCACCAGGCCCCCACTCATGTCTCCCACCACCCCCACCCCCCAGCCACCAGGGGCAGCCTCCAGCAGGCCCCCACTCATGTCCCCCACCACCCCCACCCCCCAGCAGTGCAGGGGCAGCCTCCACCAGGCCCCCACTCATGTCTCCCACCCCCCCACCCCCCAGCAGTGCAGGGGCAGCCTCCACCAGGCCCCCACTCATGTCTACCACCACCCCCACCCCCCTGCCACCATGGGCAGCCTCCACCAGGCCCCCACTCATGTCTCCCACCACCCCCACCCCCCAGCAGTGCAGGGGCAGCCTCCACCAGGCCCCCACTCATGTCTCCCACCACCCCCACCCCCCAGCAGTGCAGGGGCAGCCTCCACCAGGCCCCAACTCATGTCTACCACCACCCCCATCCCCCTGCCACCATGGGCAGCCTCCACCAGGCCCCCACTCATGTCTCCCACCACCCCCACCCCCCAGCCACCAGGGGCAGCCTCCACCAGGCCCCCACCCATGTCTCCCACCACCCCCACCCCCCAGCAGTGCAGGGGCAGCCTCCACCAGGCCCCCACTCATGTCTCCCACAACCCCCACCCCCCAGCAGTGCAGGGGCAGCCTCCACCAGGCCCCCACTCATGTCTACCACCACCCCCACCCCCCTGCCACCATGGCCACCCTCCACCAGGCCCCCACTCATGTCCCCCTGCACCCCCACCCCCCAGCCACCAGGGGCAGCCTCCACCAGGCCCCCACCCATGTCTCCCACCACCCCCACCCCCCAGCAGTGCAGGGGCAGCCTCCACCAGGCCCCCACTCATGTCTACCACCACCCCCACCCCCCTGCCACCATGGCCACCCTCCACCAGGCCCCCACTCATGTCTCCCACCACCCCCACCCCCCAGCCACCAGGGGCAGCCTCCACCAGGCCCCCACCCATGTCTCCCACCACCCCCACCCCCCAGCAGTGCAGGGGCAGCCTCCACCAGGCCCCCACTCATGTCTCCAACCACCCCCACCCCCCAGCAGTGCAGGGGCAGCTTCCACCAGGCCCCCACTCATGTCTACCACCACCCCCACCCCCTGCCACCATGGCCACCCTCCACCAGGCCCCCACTCATGTCCCCCTGCACCCCCACCCCCCAGCATCCAGGGTCACCCTCCACCAGTCCCCCACTCATGTCTCCCACCACCCCCACCCCCCTGCCACCATGGGCAGCCTCCAGCAGGCCCCCACTCATGTCTCCCACCACCCCCACCCCCCAGCCACCAGGGGCAGCCTCCACCAGGCCCGCACTCATGTCTCCCACCACCCCCACCCCCCAGCAGTGCAGGGTCAGCCTCCACCAGGCCCCCACTCATGTCTCCCACCACCCCCACCCCCCAGCCACCAGGGGCAGCCTCCACCAGGCCCCCACCCATGTCTCCCACCACCCCCACCTCCCAGCAGTGCAGGGGCAGCCTCCACCAGGCCCCCACTCATGTCTACCACCACCCCCACCCCCCTGCCACCATGGCCACCCTCCACCAGGCCCCCACTCATGTCCCCTGCACCCCCACCCCCCAGCATCCAGGGTCACCCTCCACCAGGCCCCCACTCATGTCTCCCACCACCCCCACCCCCCTGCCAACATGGGCAGCCTCCAGCAGGCCCCCACTCATGTCTCCCACCACCCCCACCCCTCAGCCACCAGGGGCAGCCTCCACCAGGCCCCCACCCATGTCTCCCACCACCACCACCCCCCAGCCACCAGGGGCAGCCTCCACCAGGCCCCCACTCATGTCTACCACCACCCCCACCCCCCAGCAGTGCAGGGGCAGCCTCCACCAGGCCCCCACTCATGTCTCCCACCACCCCCACCCCCCAGCAGTGCAGGGGCAGCCTCCACCAGGCCCCAACTCATGTCTACCACCACCCCCACCCCCCTGCCACCATGGGCAGCCTCCACCAGGCCCCCACCCATGTCTCCCACCACCCCCACCCCCCAGCAGTGCAGGGGCAGCCTCCACCAGGCCCCAACTCATGTCTACCACCACCCCCAACACCCTGCCACCATGGGCAGCCTCCACCAGGCCCCCACTCATGTCTCCCACCACCCCCACCCCCCAGCCACCAAGGGCAGCCTCCACCAGGCCCCCACTCATGTCTACCACCACCCCCACCCCCCTGCCACCATGGCCACCCTGCACCAGGCCCCCACTCATGTCCCCCTGCACCCCCACCCCCCTGCCACCATGGCCACCCTCCACCAGGCCCCCACTCATGTCCCCCTGCACCCCCACCCCCTGCCACCATGGCCAACCTCCACCAGGCCCCCACTCATGTCTCCCACCACACCCCAGCATCCAGGGTCACCCTCCACCAGGCCCCCACTCATGTCTCCCACCACCCCCACCCCCCTGCCACCATGGGCAGCCTCCAGCAAGCCCCCACTCATGTCTCCCACCACCCCCACCCCCCAGCCACCAGGGGCAGCCTCCACCAGGCCCCCACCCATGTCTCCCACCACCACCACCCCCCAGCCACCAGGGGCAGCCTCCACCAGGCCCCCACTCATGTCTACCACCACCCCCACCCCCTAGCAGTGCAGGGGCAGCCTCCACCAGGCCCCCACTCATGTCTCCCACCACCCCACCCCCCAGCAGTGCAGGGGCAGCCTCCACCAGGCCCCAACTCTTGTCTACCACCACCCCCACCCCCCTGCCATCATGGGCAGCCTCCACCAGGCCCCCACCCATGTCTCCCACCACCCCCACCCCCCAGCAGTGCAGGGGCAGCCTCCACCAGGCCCCAACTCATGTCTACCACCACCCCCACCCCCCTGCCACCATGGGCAGCCTCCACCAGGCCCCCACTCATGTCTCCCACCACCCCCACCCCCCAGCCACCAGGGGCAGCCTCCACCAGGCCCCCACTCATGTCTACCACCACCCCCACCCCCCTGCCACCATGGCCACCCTCCACCAGGCCCCCACTCATGTCCCCCTGCACCCCCACCCCCCTGCCACCATGGCCACGCTCCACCAGGCCCCCACTCATGTCCCCCTGCACCCCCACCCCCCTGCGACCATGGCCACCCTCCACCAGGCCCCCACTCATGTCTCCCACCACCCCCACCCCCCAGCCACCAGGGGCAGCCTCCACCAGGCCCCCACCCATGTCTCCCACCACCCCCACCCTCCAGCAGTGCAGGGGCAGCCTCCACCAGGCCCCCACTCATGTCTACCACCACCCCACCCCCCTGCCACCATGGCCACCCTCCACCAGGCCCCCACTCATGTCCCCTGCACCCCCACCCCCCAGCATCCAGGGTCACCCTCCACCAGGACCCCACTCATGTCTCCCACCACCCCCACCCCCCTGCCACCATGGGCAGCCTCCAGCAGGCCCCCACTCATGTCTCCCACCACCCCCACCCCTCAGCCACCAGGGGCAGCCTCCACCAGGCCTCCACCCATGTCTCCCACCACCACCACCCCCCAGCCACCAGGGGCAGCCTCCACCAGGCCCCCACTCATGTCTACCACCACCCCCCGCCCCTAGCAGTGCAGGGGCAGCCTCCACCAGGCCCCCACTCATGTCTCCCACCACCCCACCCCCCAGCAGTGCAGGGGCAGCCTCCACCAGGCCCCAACTCTTGTCTACCACCACCCCCACCCCCCTGCCACCATGGGCAGCCTCCACCAGGCCCCCACCCATGTCTCCCACCACCCCCACCCCCCAGCAGTGCAGGGGCAGCCTCCACCAGGCCCCAACTCATGTCTACCACCACCCCCACCCCCCTGCCACAATGGGCAGCCTCCACCAGGCCCCCACTCATGTCTCCCACCACCCCCACCCCCCAGCCACCAGGGGAAGCCTCCACCAGGCCCCCACTCATGTCTACCACCACCCCCACCCCCCTGCCACCATGGCCACCCTCCACCAGGCCCCCACTCATGTCCCCCTGCACCCCCACCCCCCTGCCACCATGGCCACGCTCCACCAGGCCCCCACTCATGTCCCCCTGCACCCCCACCCCCCTGCGACCATGGCCACCCTCCACCAGGCCCCCACTCATGTCTCCCACCACCCCCACCCCCCAGCCACCAGGGGCAGCCTCCACCAGGCCCCCACCCATGTCTCCCACCACCCCCACCCCCCAGCAGTGCAGGGGCAGCCTCCACCAGGCCCCCACTCATGTCTACCACCACCCCCACCCCCCTGCCACCATGGCCACCCTCCACCAGGCCCCCACTCATGTCCCCTGCACCCCCACCCCCCAGCATCCAGGGTCACCCTCCACCAGGCCCCCACTCATGTCTCCCACCACCCCCACCCCCCTGCCACCATGGGCAGCCTCCAGCAGGCCCCCACTCATGTCTCCCACCACCCCCACCCCTCAGCCACCAGGGGCAGCCTCCACCAGGCCTCCACCCATGTCTCCCACCACCACCACCCCCCAGCCACCAGGGGCAGCCTCCACCAGGCCCCCACTCATGTCTACCACCACCCCCACCCCCCAGCAGTGCAGGGGCAGCCTCCACCAGGCCCCCACTCATGTCTCCCACCACCCCCACCCCCCAGCAGTGCAGGGGCAGCCTCCACCAGGCCCCAACTCATGTCAACCACCACCCCCACCCCCCTGCCACCATGGGCAGCCTCCACCAGGCCCCCACCCATGTCTCCCACCACCCCCACCCCCCAGCAGTGCAGGGGCAGCCTCCACCAGGCCCCAACTCATGTCTACCACCACCCCCACCCCCCTGCCACCATGGGCAGCCTCCACCAGGCCCCCACTCATGTCTCCCACCACCCCCACCCCCCAGCCACCAGGGGCAGCCTCCACCAGGCCACCACTCATGTCTACCACCACCCCCACCCCCCTGCCACCATGGCCACCCTGCACCAGGCCCCCACTCATGTCCCCCTGCACCCCCACCCCCCTGCCACCATGGCCACCCTCCACCAGGCCCCCACTCATGTCCCCCTGCACCCCCACCCCCCTGCCACCATGCCCAACCTCCACCAGGCCCCCACTCATGTCTCCCACCACACCCCAGCATCCAGGGTCACCCTCCACCAGGCCCCCACTCATGTCTCCCACCACCCCCACCCCCCTGCCACCATGGGCAGCCTCCAGCAGGCCCCCACTCATATCTCCCACCACCCCCACCCCCCAGCCACCAGGGGCAGCCTCCACCAGGCCCCCACCCATGTCTCCCACCACCACCACCCCCCAGCCACCAGGGGCAGCCTCCACCAGGCCCCGAGTCATGTCTACCACCACCCCCACCCCCTAGCAGTGCAGGGGCAGCCTCCACCAGGCCCCCACTCATGTCTCCCACCACCCCACCCCCCAGCAGTGCAGGGGCAGCCTCCACCAGGCCCCAACTCTTGTCTACCACCACCCCGACCCCCCTGCCACCATGGGCAGCCTCCACCAGGCCCCCACCCATGTCTCCCACCACCCCCACCCCCCAGCAGTGCAGGGGCAGCCTCCACCAGGCCCCAACTCATGTCTACCACCACCCCCACCCCCCTGCCACCATGGGCAGCCTCCACCAGGCCCCCACTCATGTCTCCCACCACCCCCACCCCCCAGCCACCAGGGGCAGCCTCCACCAGGCCCCCACTCATGTCTACCACCACCCCCACCCCCCTGCCACCATGGCCACCCTCCACCAGGCCCCCACTCATGTCCCCCTGCACCCCCACCCCCCTGCCACCATGGCCACGCTCCACCAGGCCCCCACTCATGTCCCCCTGCACCCCCACCCCCCTGCGACCATGGCCACCCTCCACCAGGCCCCCACTCATGTCTCCCACCACCCCCACCCCCCAGCAGTGCAGGGGCAGCCTCCACCAGGCCCCCACTCATGTCTCCCACCACCCCCACCCCCAGCCACCAGGGGCAGCCTCCACCAGGCCCCCACCCATGTCTCCCACCACCCCCACCCCCCAGCAGTGCAGGGGCAGCCTCCACCAGGCCCCCACTCATGTCTCCCACCACCCCCACCCCCCAGCAGTGCAGGGGCAGCCTCCACCAGGCCCCAACTCATGTCTACCACCACCCCCACCTCCCTGCCACCATGGGCAGCCTCCACCAGGCCCCCACCCATGTCTCCCACCACCCCCACCCCCCAGCCACCAGGGGCAGCCTCCACCAGGCCCCCACTCATGTCTCCCACCACCCCCACCCCCCAGCAGTGCAGGGGCAGCCTCCACCAGGCCCCCACTCATGTCTACCACCACCCTCACCCCCTGCCACCATGGCCACCCTCCACCAGGCCCCCACTCATGTCCCCCTGCACCCCCACCCCCCAGCATCCAGGGTCACCCTCCACCAGGCCCCCACTCATGTCTCCCACCACCCCCAACCCCCAGCCACCAGGGGCAGCCTCCACCAGGCCCCCACTCATGTCTCCCACCACCCCCACCCCCCAGCAGTGCAGGGGCAGCCTCCACCAGGCCCCCACTCATGTCTACCACCACCCCCACCCCCCTGCCACCATGGCCACCCTCCACCAGGCCCCCACTCATGTCCCCCTGCACCCCCACCCCCCTGCGACCATGGCCACCCTCCACCAGGCCCCCACTCATGTCTCCCACCACCCCCACCCCCCAGCAGTGCAGGGGCAGCCTCCACCAGGCCCCCACTCATGTCTCCCACCACCCCCACCCCCCAGCCACCAGGGGCAGCCTCCACCAGGCCCCCACCCATGTCTCCCACCACCCCCACCCCCCAGCAGTGCAGGGGCAGCCTCCACCAGGCCCCCACTCATGTCTCCCACCACCCCCACCCCCCAGCAGTGCAGGGGCAGCCTCCACCAGGCCCCAACTCATGTCTACCACCACCCCCACCTCCCTGCCACCATGGGCAGCCTCCACCAGGCCCCCACCCATGTCTCCCACCACCCCCACCCCCCAGCCACCAGGGGCAGCCTCCACCAGGCCCCCACTCATGTCTCCCACCACCCCCACCCCCCAGCAGTGCAGGGGCAGCCTCCACCAGGCCCCCACTCATGTCTACCACCACCCCCACCCCCCTGCCACCATGGCCACCCTCCACCAGGCCCCCACTCATGTCCCCCTGCACCCCCACCCCCCAGCATCCAGGGTCACCCTCCACCAGGCCCCCACTCATGTCTCCCACCACCCCCACCCCCCAGCCACCAGGGGCAGCCTCCACCAGGCCCCCACTCATGTCTCCCACCACCCCCACCCCCCAGCAGTGCAGGGGCAGCCTCCACCAGGCCCCCACTCATGTCTACCACCACCCCCACCCCCCTGCCACCATGGCCACCCTCCACCAGGCCCCCACTCATGTCCCCCTGCACCCCCACCCCCAGCATCCAGGGTCACCCTCCACCAGGCCCCCACTCATGTCTCCCACCACCCACACCCCCCAGCCACCAGGGGCAGCCTCCACCAGGCCCCCACCCATGTCTCCCACCACCCCCACCCCCCAGCAGTGCAGGGGCAGCCTCCACCAGGCCCCCACTCATGTCTACCACCACCCCCACCCCCCTGCCACCATGGGCAGCCCCCACCAGGTCCTCACAATCCCCAATCATGTGCGTAATGGTCAGCCTCCACAGCCAAAAAGCCCTACCAAGTAACCCATTCACCCACATAGAAATGGAAATCACATGTTACACCCCCAATGTTCATTAAGCTAATGAACCCATGTCCGTCACACACAATGTTTGCAATTGAATGGGAAAACACCCAACATGACATGCATGAAACCAATGAGATGATACCACACAGTGAAGTATGGAAACAAAATTGTATTGAAAAAAATAAAGAATGCTAAAGAAAGAAAACAAACTACAATGTGAATGAGAAAAAAAAGCTGCATGTCCGTCTAAAAACACAAAACTGCAAATCCGAATCCAAAAAAATTTTGTCCAAAGTCAAATGTAAAAAAATCTCCATGCAATAAAGAACTATGTAAAAAACTACCAAGGGTCCATGAGCCCAACTGAACAAAGGAAACCTACTAAAAAACCTACCTAAAAATCAACTATATACAAAAAGTGGAGCAGTGTCCGTCGACTCCAAATCATAATAAGAAAGAAAGAAAGGAAACCTAAAACTATACAAAGGCGGCGGGCAAGTCCAGCGGCTCACTCCGTGGTGTCCCGGGCCAGGGCATCATCGAACTCCTGTTCGATGTCCCGGAGGCGGTCCAGTTCCATGGCCCTGAGGGTCCGCAGGGACGACGCCGTGTCCTCCTCCAACCCCCTGCGGATTGCCTCGAGGCACTCGGCCCGCCTCAGGGCCCTCCGCATGGAGTTCTCCGCCCTGACCATTGTGAGCCGCGCCTCTTCCGCCCGCCGCCGCTCCGCACCTATGGCGTGGCCCAACCGCTGCCACACGGAAGACACTCTCTGTCCTGGGTCCCCCTGCCCTCCGGCCGATGCCTGCCCCTCCGATGTCGAAAGCCCCGAGCCTTCATGTCTCCCACCATGTTGCTGCTGCTGCTGCTCTGCCTCTGCCCGTGCACTGCCTCCTGCTGCCTGCACATCCTCCGCCGGCTGGGGTGCAGTTGTTGATGTGGCCACCCCTGCTGGACCTCCGACTCCCGACTGTGGCAGGGATGCCTCCTCCACCAGCCTGGCCGCACCGTCAGAGGCAGCTCCACAGGGCACCCAGGTGACTGATGGGTGGGAAGATGGCACAGAGGACGACTGGCGCGTAGGGGGTCCAGTTGAGGAGGGGGTCGGAGCAAGCCCCATCAGACAGCGGAATCCGGCCTGGGTGACCTGTCCCAGCAGGCTGACGTGGTCAACGAGCCATTCGAGATGACGTGCAGTCTCTCCATGAAAAGACTGCAGGTCACCTCGCATGGCCCGTTGACGCAACGCCACACCAGCCAGGACAGGCTCAACCCGGACCTGGATGGCCACGTCCGCAGGCAGAGGAAGGCCAGTTGACGTCAGCTCATCCCCTGCCTGAAAACGGGTCTGGACGTAGGCATCCCTGCTGGTGCAAGATGATGCAGGGACAGGATCGGGGACAGGATTGCACACAGGCACCTCCGCGGCGGCCTGTGCTGCCTCCTGTCCCTGGTCCTGCACTGCACCACTAGCACCAGTGGGATCCCCACCTCCAGACCCCGTCTCTGGTGCTTGCACGGCCTCCTCCTCCACCAAACCCCCTACCAACCTGGATGACTCCGTGCCATCTTCCCCTGTTGGGCCCTGTGGGGTCCCAGCTGCCCCTTTGCTGCCGAGGAGTCCAACTGCAACCTCCGCCTCTTGGACCTCCCCCCGGCAGCTGCGGCCTGGGACGCGGCACCGGACTCCTCACTCCCCGACGAGATGACAACACGGGAGGGGAGCCGGGCCTTGCGTCTCCGGCTGGCGGTCGGATCCCCGCTGCTGTGCTCCACAGCACCTTCTCCGCCCTCTTCATCAGTTGACGCTGCAGACAGGGAGAAACAAAACACAGGCATCAGGGCACTGTACAATGGACACATACACACATGACAGTTGCACATGAGTGGCATTGGCAAACCTCAGACATGTCATCACAATCCCCAACAAACATGTCATTGCAACTCGCACACATGAGCCATACCACAGCCATATCGCAACTGCCACCACCATCCCTACACATACAACAGCATCAGCAGCCAAAGGGGAGCCAGACATCACATGCAACACAGGAAGTGCACCACACATGTACACACACCACCACACTTGCATGCATGTATACACCTCTGCCAAGTGTCGCACTGTTCAGACGGGCATCCATGTCACATCTGCCAATCAGGCTTCCACATACCGCTGTCACATGCATCCATGTTGCATCACTGTTGCACCCTTGTCAAATACACACACATGCACATGTACACAGTGCTCATACATTCAGCCGAAAACAACATACATGCCTGACATCACGGACATGTCTACTTACATACACATTCATCCAAACATGTGTGCACGCACAACTGCATTTGCCATGCAAGCCCACACACACAAGCACCATCCATGTCTCACACATTACAGCCCTCGCATGTGTCAGCCCCACGGCCCTGTACACCCCCACCCATACTCGACCCCATACAAACAGATGTGCAACCTGCACAATACCGAATAATCACCACACGCACTGCTCACAATCAGGATGCATGTACACTCACCGCTCGACTCCAGACGGGTCTGCTTCTCTAGGACCTGGACGTGGAGCGCTGGGGATATGCGTTCCAGGACCCCCATCTGTTCTTCCGACAAGTGGCCCCGGCGCCCCTTGGCATCCGCTGCCTTCAAGAGGCGCCGGGCCTTGTTCAGGGTCCTGGACCTGAAGTCCTCCCAGCGCTTCCTGACATGTTGTAAGTCCCGGACTGCCACCCCCTCTGCGTTGATGGCAGTCACGATGTCAGTCCAGATCCGAGTCCGTCCTTCCTTGTCGGCGCGGGAACTTCCGAAGAGGGCATCATACTGCCCCAGGACTTGCTCCACCAGGACACCAACTTCGGTGGCACTGAAGCTGGTGCCCCTCTGCCTCTCTGGCCGGGGGTTGTCAGTGGTCACAGATGGTGTTTGCCCCGACATGACAACCCCAGAGGCAGGAGTGGGTGGGCAACTGGGTCCTGGGGCTGGGCTGTGGAGCGATGGAATTCCAGTCGGGAGTCTTCGGTTCCAGCAGGGGTGGTCACAGCAACAGCACCCCTGGCTGATGTGCAGGCAGCAAATGGCAGTGCACGTGGGCAGCAGGCAGTCAGACAGCAGCAGATGGCAGGTGGGAGCGTGCTCGGGGCTCTGGGGGGCAGTAGTTCGGCCTTCTGGGCAGGAGCGTGGTCTTCCGTGTGCTTACGCGTGGCCAGCTTGGTACGGAGTGATTTGGCACGTGAAAATCCTGCACGTCAGCGTGAAAACCGAGGAAAGGCCCTTAGCGCGTAAGCGCGTCAGCACGCATACGCGATTCTATTGGACCAAAGGCCCTCAGCGCGTAAGCGCGTCTGTGACGTGACCCGCACGGGTGTTTCCCACACAGCACGTGATGACAGAGCACACGTGGAAAGACTGCACGTCAGAGTGTCATCGCGTGTGATTGGTGGAAATGGCCCTACACGCAGAAGTGACAAAGCGTGTAATTGGTGGAAATGGCCCTACACGCATAAGTGACAAAGCGTGTAATTGGTGGAAATGGCCCTACACGCATAAGTGACAAAGCGTGTAATTGGTGGAAATGGCCCTAGCGCGTACACGCCGCGTAAGTGATGCTGGACGTGTGGGCCTGTATAAAAGGTACGCGTAGAACACCATTTCCTTGTACGTGCTTTTCGTGGAGAGCGAGTGGGTGAATTCTGTACTTCTTGTCGTTTCACACGCGATTTACTTCACGGCGTTTCAAGTTCGTATTCCTTGCTACCTCTGACAGCTTTTTCTCTTTTCTCTCTTTTACTGGTTTACCTGGGCCTGTTCCCTCAAACAGTGTTCCCTTCTACTGTTGTCCTGTCTCCTCAGACAGCGTACAAATCTTCTTTTGGCAGGGGTGTTGCCAACCAAACGCGCTCCTTTTTCACGCTCTTTGACCTGGCAGACGGTGAGTCACGCACGTATCGAACATCTGTGCTTGCCCCGTGTGTAGCCTACCCCTTCAGAGGTCATTCTAGGCTGCGTGTGACACGCATACGTTCATTCTTGTGTTACTGGGTGCCACAGCGTAGTGCAGGTTTTTCTTTCTGCACACGTGGTCTAGGAGGGGTTGCGTGCACGTCATCTCCCTTTTTTGGGGCTCCTGTGCGTAGCGTGACCCGTCATCTTTCCCCAGGGGTTACAATCAGCCTTGCAAGAGCACTAGGGTACAATTACCATCTGGTACCCAACCCCTTTGACCCCCAATTGCCCAGGACAATATTTTACAGCCACTCCCATACGCACATTAACATCAGTGCCATGGCTGGGAGGCGAGGATTCCGTAAGGGTGGCAAAGGTGGAAGAGCCACAAGTGGTGGCCGTGGTGGATCCAGTAGGGGACGTGGTCGTTACTTGCAGGGTGAGCCTGTCCCCCCATGTGTGGAGGACCAGTCAAGGGCACCCATAATCCCCCCCCCCTCCCGTTGAGGCTGATGTGGCTGACACCATCCATGCTCAGCCCTTGTTGGACCAGCCCATTGTGGCACCAGACCTGGCTGACTCCATGGCTGACTTCCAGGTCAGCAGGCTTATTACCTGTGCGCTGGTGCACGTTGATGTCACCATGCCACGTGCATCTGGGGCAGCAAGGTCATCTGCTGCACCAAGTAGGCAGGGCGGAGAGGCTGCAGGGGCAGCTGCGGCTCCATCCACCCCAGCCCTCACACACCCAGCCCGGACAGTGTCGGTCCTAGTCCATGCTGCTGACATTCCCCCTGACACCATCACACTAGAGCCAATGCCTGCACCAACTCCCATGCTGAGTGTGCAATCCCACACTCCTGATACAGAGTCCACCAGGGCTCCTGCCCCTAGTGTCCAGAGCGGTGCAGGACACTCAGGATCACCACCACCTTCCAAGCGGAAGAGGAAGAGTGCTCGTCCGGCACAGGCTGATGCCCCAGACACGGCTACACAGTCCGGCCCGTCCAGGAAGCCCAGCTTCACGGATGACGAACTGAATGCACTTGTCGAGTATGTGTCCGCACATGACAACGAGATGGTCATTGTTGCAGGATCCAAGACCACACCTGCACAACGCCAGGCACACTGGCAGAGCGTTGCGGACATCGTAAGTGCCCTTGGAATCGTGAGGCGCACAGCCAATGATTGCTAAAAGCGCTGGAATGACCTAAAGCACAGGGCAAAGAGTAAGCTGGCCTCAAGTTATGCCGCAACTCTAGTGACTGGAGGTGGGTCTCCAGTAGTAGACATGGAACTCACTCCACATGAGTCAGTCGCTGGGACCTACGTCACGGAGGAACAGATCCAAGGCGTGGGAGATTTGGCTGATTACGAGGCATTGTCCGGTGAGTGCACATGCATGTGTGTCATCCATGTGCATGGTGTGTGTGAGGGCTTCTGTTTGTGTGCCAGGTGAGAGTGCGTGCGCCTGAGTCGTATGGGTCAGCCATGTGCTTCATGCAATACATCCTGCGCAGCTGCATTTGGCCATAGCAGTATCCCTTCTGCCAACAGTAGACATCTAGCCCAACTGCACGCCAGTTGCCCTTGAAGTGTCACCTTGCCACAACATTGTTGCTTATTTTTTCACTGTTCATTTAGTCAGATTGTTTGCATTCCACCACTTTTACTAGGCATGTCGCAGTCCTCTAGTCACATGTCTGACATGGCTATGGTAAAGTGGAGTGACTTTGTTACCTGGATATCATTTGTTCAAACATGTCCCTGTGCAATTGGACCATTTCGGACTGGCAGCTCCAGGTGAAGAATCTGACCTGTTTGAATTAGAAAAGCTATTACATGCGGAACTGGACTGAATGAATAGGTGCTGCCCTCCTCTCCATCTTCACTCAATAGCAATGGTACGTGCCATCTGTGTGATGGCATGTGTGTTTCACCTGGCAATCACAGGCCAATGTGTGATGCCACTGCCAGGCAGCATGCAGAAAATGTGTTCATCTTCCATCTTGGTGTCATCAGTGTGTGCCATCTGCCTGCCCTTCATACGCATTGAGGGCGCATGCATGGGAGGGTTTTAGTCATGTGGGACATGTGTCAAACATGTACTGGTTCTCTTGCTTCTCAGCCCTCATTGTGTGCCATGGTGCTAATGCCTGTTTCCATTTCTTTGTTTTTATGTCTTTGCAGGGGAAGACGCACCTGATACTGCTGGGGTTGTGGAGATGGTGCAGACCCAGGAGGGGTCCGAGGGCCGACCAACCACCAGTGAGGGACGTGGTGTGGTGGTGGGTGAGAACCCACAAGTGCTGCAGGTCGTGCTCTCAAGGGGTGTCTCTGGCTGCACCTCCCCCGAGCTGTACTCAGGTGTTGATTCGGATGAGACCTACGTGCCGTCGCAGGTGAGTGTTCCAGGGAGGGATTCTGTTCTGTCCCACCCACCTGCACCAGGGTCAGAACCCTCAATGGGGATGTCAGTGTTGGCAGCTACGCCTTTGGTAGTTACGGATGCAGGGTCACACTCCGCGACATCTGATCCTGTTCCTGGGCCAGCAGATCAGAGGGGGAATGCAGTCCTGCAGCCTCAGGCAGTGCCGGCACTGCAAGGCGCAGTTCGCCTTGCCCCAAACAGGTGTGGTGCCCGCCGACGTGGTGGCCGTACGCCACCTGGCAATACCGCATGGGAGCAATCCATTTACGGTATGGCAACCCAACAGGCAGCATCATCCGAGATGATGGCTCAGGCCATGGATAGGGTGGCCACTTCCATTGTTCCCCCTGAAAGGCTGATGGAGCGACTAGAGCAGGCAACCGACTCCATCTGCCAGTCACACAGGGAGGACATGTTGGGGTCCAACAGGGACAGGCGGGCGGCACTGGCGACTCTGCAGGAGGCCATCTCCATTGAGTCCCAGGGCCACAGGGAAGCCCTGAGGCAGAAGCTCCTTCACCTCAGGACGACTCTTGTTGAGCTTGAGGCTTCAACACACCAAAGGACAGAACAGCAGCTGGAGCGTCTCACCCGTACGCTCTCAGCTGAGATGCAGGCAACGAGGGCGGAGTTCCGGGCATCCCGTGAGTTGTTGCATGGGGACCTCCGCACACTCATCCTCCAGAACCAGACCTACCACACCCGCATGCTTGCAGCCATGGAGGAGCAGACTAGGGCCTTGCGTGGGCTGCCTCCCATAGTGCAACCACCTCCGGATGCAGCTGCACAGGGTGAGAATAGCGACAGCAGTGATACTCCCACAATAGGGTAGCCGTGTGGGCCATGAGCCCATGGAGGTGTTTTTTTTCCCAGGATCCACGCAGGTGGGTTCTGGTGTGCATCCTGTCCTCGGACCTCCTGGGTGGCCTCCCCAACCCCCCCGGGCCCATCAATGGCCATTTTTGATTTTTGTTTATTTTTATTTTTATTTTTATTTTTATTTATTTTATTCCCAATTTTTTTGGGACGATTTGTTGGCTTCCGTGGTTCCTGTGGGCATACGCTGCATTGTGGCTGGGCACATGCAGGCTTGTAATGTATTTGGTTCAGATGCTTGGGTTTGAGTCACACACCCCTCCTGCTTCCCGTTTCCATGGGCTTGCAAAGGGTGCCCAAGTGACAGTGAATTACACAGTGACGTTGGACTCCCATGAGCTGTGTGGGCAGTCTGTAGTCAATACTGTGTATACATTCCTAGTGCATATTGCTGTTGTGTTGTACACTGCATGTTGCATTGATGTGTAACTCATCTTCTGTGTCTACCTCCCAATTTGCAGGTCCCTTCCTCATGTCTACACAAGGACCTCTAGTCTGGAGATGGGGTCCATGTTGGCAGCAGTGCACCTACAACTCTACATGGCGCCAACACTGCACAGTTGGTAGTGGTGGGAGTGCAGGCATTTCCAGGTGGTGAGACTACTAATATTTAACATTTGTGATGTCATGTTGATGGTAGTACGTGCTCAAGTTTGTTGTTGGTCCGGCATTACTGTGAGCATTTCAGGTGTTGCAAGTTTCTAATAGGGACACTGTACATTGTGACACTAGTGTCATGTTGTGGGGATTACTTTGTTTACCTGCAAATAGCATGACATGGCACGGTGTGTCGTGTGGCGGTGCTGGGGTTGGGTTGGCTGACATGGCACTGTCCTCTTGTTGCATTTTGCAAGTGGGTATTCATTTTAGCTGCTTGAATGTGTAACTTCACAAAACTGCATTGGTGGTGTCTGTGTGGGTAGGGATGCACACATTGTGACACTTCCAGGTGAACAATCTCAGGCTGATATGGTTTTCACGGTTCATTCTCCAGACATTCAGGATCAGTGTCAGGTTGAGTCATCATTGATTGTCAGATGGCATGTGCCAGGGCAGTGTGCACTCCACAGGGGTGTGATTTCTATGTGAACTAATTAGCCACTAGCTGTGTACGGGCTGCCTCCCCCGTGCCCTTTCCCCTCCCATGCGCAGCGGCTGTGCATGTGGTTGGGGATGTGGTGCCACCACCATGTCCACCGCCAGGCCCCGGCGTGTTGCAACGTTGTGCAGGACACATGCTGCCACTATGATCCTGCACACTACTGGGGGAGCGTACAACAGCTTCCCGCCAGAACGGTCAAGGGAGCGAAAGCGTGACTTCAGCACTCCGAATGTGCGCTCCACTATGCCCCGGGTTGTAATGTGGGCTGCGTTATATCTTACCTGGGGTGGCGTGGTGGGGTTCCGAATTGGCGTCATCATGTGGGGGCTGAGAGGGTAGGCACTGTCCCCTGTGGAGGTGGTGATTGGTATCATTGGTGGGGTTGTGACCTTGCTCAGTATCTGACATGCATGCATGTGCAGTGGCATTCATACTCACCAAGCAGCCATGTATCGCCATGCCGCCCAGCTTCTAGGTCCCGGTTTAGGGTGGACATTCGGTAAATGAAGCTGTCGTGGGTTGACCCGGGATAGTTGGCATATACTGAGGTGATGATTCCCTTGGCATTACATACTACCTGCACGTTGATGGAATGCCAGTGCTTGCGGTTCCTATAGATGTGCTCAGATGCCCTGGGGGGACATAGAGTCACATGGGTGCAGTCGATGGCACCTAGCACTTTGGGGAATCGTGCCACAGCGTAAAAATCCAGGGCGGCAGCATGCCTTTCTGCAGGGGTTCTGGGCAGGTATATGTGCCTGCGGACTGATGGGCGTGCAGTGATGATGTTCAAGACCTGGTGTAGGCAGCGTGACTGGGTGGCCTGTGATACACCACCCACAATGGCACTTGTCCGCTGAAATGATCCAGTGGCTAAGAAGTGCAGTACATTGAGGACCTTCTCCAGGGGGCTGAGTGCTTGGAGCACAGGGTGGGTGATGTGAGGTCATCCTCCCACTCACTCACCAGGTCCAGTATGATGTGTGGTGGAAACCTGTACCTCCCATGCACCTGGTCATCAGGCATCCCGAAAAGGCTGGTTCTGGGTGTGAATATTCTGGCCCTGACTATCCTCCTCCTCCTCCTTTGGTAGGCCACGCCCACTGCTGCTAGAAACGGTATGTTCATCCTGGGTCTGAGCTTGTTATTTTGTTAGCGTGCAAATTAATGCGTTGCGCGTGTTGTAGGCGAGCGTGTGACCCGCGCACCCCTGAAATCCAGTACCCAGTCCAATAGCGTGTGGAAATTCCCGTGAACCCTGGGATACAGGTGCGCTGACGTACTTGCGTGTGTAAGTGTCCGCGCACCCCTGATATACACGTACATAGGCCAATCGCGTGTACGCGCACTTTTGTCCAATTACACGCGATGACACCCTGACGTGCTGTCCAATTACACGCGATGAGACTCTGACGTGCTGTCCAATTACACGCGATGAGACTCTGACGTGCTGTCCAATTACACGCGATGACACTCTGACGTGCAGTCTTTCCACGTGTGCTCTGTCATCACGTGCTGTGTGGGAAACACCCGTGCGGGTCACGTCACAGACGCACTTACGCGCTGAGGGCCTTTGGTCCAATAGAATCGCGTATGCGTGCTGACGCGCTTACGCGCTAAGGGCCTTTCCTCGGTTTTCACGCTGACGTGCAGGATTTTCACGTGCCAAATCACTCCGTACCAAGCTGGCCACGCGTAAGCACACGGAAGACCACGCTCCTGCCCAGAAGGCCGAACTACTGCCCCCCAGAGCCCCGAGCACGCTCCCACCTGCCATCTGCTGCTGCCTGACTGCCTGCTGCCCATGTGCACTGCCATTTGCTGCCTGCACATCAGCCAGGGGTGCTGTTGCTGTGACCACCCCTGCTGGAACCGAAGACTCCCGACTGGAATTCCATCGCTCCACAGCCCAGCCCCAGGACCCAGTTGCCCACCCACTCCTGCCTCTGGGGTTGTCATGTCGGGGCAAACACCATCTGTGACCACTGACAACCCCCGGCCAGAGAGGCAGAGGGGCACCAGCTTCAGTGCCACCGAAGTTGGTGTCCTGGTGGAGCAAGTCCTGGGGCAGTATGATGCCCTCTTCGGAAGTTCCCGCGCCGACAAGGAAGGATGGACTCGGATCTGGACTGACATCGTGACTGCCATCAACGCGGAGGGGGTGGCAGTCCGGGACTTACAACATGTCAGGAAGCGCTGGGAGGACTTCAGGTCCAGGACCCTGAACAAGGCCCGGCGCCTCTTGAAGGCAGCGGATGCCAAGGGGCGCCGGGGCCACTTGTCGGAAGAACAGATGGGGGTCCTGGAACGCATATCCCCAGCGCTCCACGTCCAGGTCCTAGAGAAGCAGACCCGTCTGGAGTCGAGCGGTGAGTGTACATGCATCCTGATTGTGAGCAGTGCGTGTGGTGATTATTCGGTATTGTGCAGGTTGCACATCTGTTTGTATGGGGTCGAGTATGGGTGGGGATGTACAGGGCCGTGGGGCTGACACATGCGAGGGCTGTAATGTGTGAGGCATGGATGGTGCTTGTGTGTGTGGGCTTGCATGGCAAATGCAGTTGTGCGTGCACACATGTTTGGATGAATGTGTATGTAAGTAGACATGTCCGTGATGTCAGGCATGTATGTTGTTTTCGGCTGCATGTATGAGCCCTGTGTACATGTGCATGTGTGTGTATTTGACAAGGGTGCAACAGTGATGCAACATGGATGCATGTGACAGCGGTATGTGGAAGCCTGATTGGCAGATGTGACATGGATGCCCGTCTGAACAGTGCGACACTTGGCAGAGGTGTAGACATGCATGCAAGTGTGGTGGTGTGTGTACATGTGTGGTGCACTTCCTGTGTTGCATGTGATGTCTGGCTCCCCTTTGGCTGCTGATGCTGTTGTATGTGTAGGGATGGTGGTGGCAGTTGCGATATGGCTGTGGTATGGCTCATGTGTGCGAGTTGCAATGACATGTGTTTTGGGGATTGTGATGACATGTCTGAGGTTTGCCAATGCCACTCATGTGCAACTGTCATGTGTGTATGTGTCCATTGTACAGTGCCCTTATGCCTGTGTTTTGTTTCTCCCTGTCTGCAGCGTCAACTGATGAAGAGGACGGAGAAGGTGCTGTGGAGCACAGCGGCGGGGATCCGACCGCCAGCCGGAGACGCAAGGCCCGGCTCCCCTCCCGTGTTGTCATCTCGTCGGGGAGTGAGGAGTCCGGTGCCGCGTCCCAGGCCGCAGCTGCCGAGGGGAGGTCCAAGAGGCGGAGGTTGCAGTTGGACTCCTCGGCAGCAGAAGGGGCAGCTGGGACCCCACAGGGCCCAACAGGGGAAGATGGCACGGGTCATCCAGGTTGGTGGGGGGTTTGGTGGAGGAGGAGGCCGTGCAAGCACCAGAGACGGGGTCTGGAGGTGGGGATCCCACTGGTGCTAGTGGTGCAGTGCAGGACCAGGGACAGGAGGCAGCACAGGCCGCCGCGGAGGTGCCTGTGTGCAATCCTGTCCCCGATCCTGTCCCTGCATCATCTTGCACCAGCACGGATGCCTACGTCCAGACCCGTTTTCAGGCAGGGGATGAGCTGACGTCAGCTGGCCTTCCTCTGCCTGCGGACGTGGCCATCCAGGTCCGGGTTGAGCCTGTCCTGGCTGGTGTGGCGTTGCGTCAACGGGCCATGCGAGGTGACCTGCAGTCTTTTCATGGAGAGACTGCACGTCATCTCGAATGGCTCGTTGACCACGTCAGCCTGCTGGGACAGGTCACCCAGGCCGGATTCCTCCGTCTGATGGGGCTTGCTCTGACCCCCTCTTCAACTGGACCCCCTACGCGCCAGTCGTCCTCTGTGCCATCTTCCCACCCATCAGTCACCTGGGTGCCCTGTGGAGCTGCCTCTGACGGTGCGGCCAGGCTGGTGGAGGAGGCATCCCTGCCACAGTCGGGAGTCGGAGGTCCAGCAGGGGTGGCCACATCAACAACTGCACCCCAGCCGGCGGAGGATGTGCCGGCAGCAGGAGGCAGTGCACGGGCAGAGGCAGAGCAGCAGCAGCAGCAACATGGTGGGAGACATGAAGGCTCGGGGCTTTCGACATCGGAGGGGCAGGCATCGGCCGGAGGGCAGGGGGACCCAGGACAGAGAGTGTCTTCCGTGTGGCAGCGGTTGGGCCACGCCATAGGTGCGGAGCGGCGGCGGGCGGAAGAGGCACGGCTCACAATGGTCAGGGCGGAGAACTCCATGCGGAGGGCCCTGAGGCGGGCCGAGTGCCTCGAGGCAATCCGCAGGGGGTTGGAGGAGGACAAGGCGTCGTCCCTGCGGACCCTCGGGGCCATGGAACTGGTCCGCCTCCGGGACATCGAACAGGAGTTCGATGATGCCCTGGCCCGGGACACCACGGAGTGAGCCGCTGGACTTGCCCGCCGCCTTTGTATATAGTTCTTTAGTTTTAGGTTTCCTTTCTTTCTTATTATGATTTGGAGTCGACGGACACTGCTCCACTTTTTGTATATAGTTGATTTTTAGGTAGGTTTTTTAGTAGGTTTCCTTTGTTCAGTTGGGCTCATGGACCCTTGGTAGTTTTTTACATAGTTCTTTGTTGCATATAGATTTTTTTACATTTGACTTTGGACGACATTTTTTTGGATTCTGATTTGCATTTTTTTTTTTTTATACGGACATGCAGCTTTTTTTTTCTCATCCCCATTGTAGTTTGTTTCCTTTCTTTAGCATTCTTTATTTGTTTAAATACAATTTTGGTTTCCATACTTCACTGTGTGGTATCATCTCATTGGTTTCATGCATGCCATGTTGGGTGTTTTCCCATTCAATTGCAACCATTGTGTGTGACGGACATGGGTTCATTAGCTTCATAAACATTGGGGGTGTAACATGTGATTTCCATTTCCATGTGTGTGAATGGGTTACTTGGTAGGGCTTTTTTGCTGTGGAGGCTGACCATTACGCACATGATTGGGGATTGTGAGGACCTGGTGGGGGCTGCCCATGGTGGCAGGGGGGTGGGGGTGGTGGGAGACATGAGTGGGGGCCTGGTGGAGGCTGCCCATGGTGGCAGGAGGGTGGGGGTGGTGGGAGACATGGGTGGGGGCCTGGTGGGGGCTGCCCATGGTGGCAGGGGGGGTTGGGGTGGTGGGAGACATGAGTGGGGGCCTGGTGGAGGGTGACCCTGGATGCTGGGGGGTGGGGGTGCAGGGGGACATGAGTGGGGGCCTGGTGGAGGGTGACCCTGGATGCTGGGGGGTGGGGGTGCAGGGGGACATGAGTGGGGGCCTGGTGGAGGGTGGCCATGGTGGCAGGGGGATGGGGGTGGTGGTAGACATGAGTGGGGGCCTGGTGGAGGCTGCCCCTGGTGGCAGGGGGGTGGGGGTGGTGGTAGACATGAGTTGGGGCCTGGTGGAGGCTGCCCCTGCACTGCTGGGGGGTGGGGGTGGTGGGAGACATGAGTGGGGGCCTGGTGAAGGCTGCCCCTGCACTGCTGGGGGGTGGGGGTGGTGGGAG
This sequence comes from Ambystoma mexicanum, assembly GCF_040938575.1. Lineage (NCBI taxonomy): Eukaryota > Metazoa > Chordata > Amphibia > Caudata > Ambystomatidae > Ambystoma > Ambystoma mexicanum. The sequence continues at coordinate 892,411,159 of NC_090941.1, forward strand.
ACATGGGTGGGGGCCTGGTGGAGGCTGCCCCTGGTGGCTGGGGGGTGGGGGTGGTGGGAGACATGAGTGGGGGCCTGGTGGAGGCTGCCCCTGCACTGCTGGGGGGTGGGGGTGGTGGGAGACATGAGTGGGGGCCTGGTGGAGGCTGCCCCTGGTGGCTGGGGGGTGGGGGTGGTGGGAGACATGAGTGGGGGCCTGGTGGAGGCTGCCCATGGTGGCAGGGGGGTGGGGGTGGGGGTAGACATGAGTTGGGGCCTGGTGGAGGCTGCCCCTGCACTGCTGGGGGGTGGGGGTGGTGGGAGACATGGGTGGGGGCCTGGTGGGGGCTGCCCATGGTGGCAGGGGGGTGGGGGTGGTGGGAGACATGAGTGGGGGCCTGGTGGAGGGTGACCCTGGATGCTGGGGGGTGGGGGTGCAGGGGGACATGAGTGGGGGCCTGGTGGAGGCTGCCCCTGGTGGCTGGGGGGTGGGGGTGGTGGGAGACATGAGTGGGGGCCTGGTGGACGCTGCCCATGGTGGCAGGGGGGTGGGGGTGGTGGGAGACATGAGTGGGGGCCTGGTGGAGGCTGCCCCTGCACTGCTGGGGGGTGGGGGTGGTGGGAGACATGGGTGGGGGCCTGGTGGGGGCTGCCCATGGTGGCAGGGGGGTGGGGGTGGTGGGAGACATGAGTGGGGGCCTGGTGGAGGGTGACCCTGGATGCTGGGGGGTGGGGGTGCAGGGGGACATGAGTGGGGGCCTGGTGGAGGGTGGCCATGGTGGCAGGGGGGTGGGGGTGGTGGTAGACATGAGTGGGGGCCTGGTGGAGGCTGCCCCTGGTGGTTGGGGGGTGGGGGTGGTGGGAGACATGGGTGGGGGCCTGGTGGAGGCTGCCCCTGGTGGCTGGGGGGTGGGGGTGGTGGGAGACATGAGTGGGGGCCTGGTGGAGGCTGCCCATGGTGGCAGGGGGGTGGGGGTGGTGGGAGACATGGGTGGGGGCCTGGTGGAGGCTGCCCCTGGTGGCTGGGGGGTGGGGGTGGTGGGAGACATGAGTGGGGGCCTGGTGGAGGCTGCCCATGGTGGCAGGGGGGTGGGGGTGGTGGGAGACATGGGTGGGGGCCTGGTGGAGGCTGCCCCTGGTGGCTGGGGGGTGGGGGTGGTGGGAGACATGAGTGGGGGCCTGCTGGAGGCTGCCCATGGTGGCAGGGGGGTGGGGGTGGTGGTCGACATGGGTGGGGGCCTGGTGGAGGCTGCCCATGGTGGCAGGGGGTTGGGGGTGGTGGGAGACATGGGTGGGGGCCTGGTGGGGGCTGCCCATGGTGGCAGGGGGGTGGGGGTGGTGGGAGACATGAGTGGGGGCCTGGTGGAGGCTGCCCCTGGTGGCTGGGGGGTGGGGGTGGTGGGAGACATGAGTGGGGGCCTGGTGGAGGCTGCCCCTGCACTGCTGGGGGGTGGGGGTGGTGGGAGACATGAGTGGGGGCCTGGTGGAGGCTGCCCCTGCACTGCTTGGGGGTGGGGGTGGTGGGAGACATGGGTGGGGGCCTGGTGGAGGCTGCCCCTGGTGGCTGGGGGGTGGGGGTGGTGGGAGACATGAGTGGGGGCCTGGTGGAGGCTGCCCCTGGTGGCTGGGGGTGGGGGTGGTGGTAGACATGAATGGGGGCCTGGTGGAGGCTGCCCCTGCACTGCTTGGGGGTGGGGGTGGTGGGAGACATGGGTGGGGGCCTGGTGGAGGCTGCCCCTGGTGGCTGGGGGGTGGGGGTGGTGGGAGACATGAGTGGGTGCCTGGTGGAGGGTGACCCTGGATGCTGGGGGGTGGGGGTGCAGGGGGACATGAGTGGGGGCCTGGTGGAGGGTGGCCATGGTGGCAGGGGGGTGGGGGTGGTGGTAAACATGAGTGGGGGCCTGGTGGAGGCTGCCCCTGCACTGCTGGGGGGTGGGGGTGGTGGGAGACATGAGTGGGGGCCTGGTGGAGGCTGCCCCTGCACTACTGGGGGGTGGGGGTGGTGGGAGACATGGGTGGGGGCCTGGTGGAGGCTGCCCCTGGTGGCTGGGGGGTGGGGGTGGTGGGAGACATGAGTGGGGGCCTGGTGGAGGCTGCCCATGGTGGCAGGGGGTGGGGGTGGTGGTAGACATGAGTTGGGGCCTGGTGGAGGCTGCCCCTGCACTGCTGGGGGGTGGGGGTGGTGGGAGACATGGGTGGGGGCCTGGTGGGGGCTGCCCATGGTGGCAGCGGGGTGGGGGTGGTGGGAGACATGAGTGGGGGCCTGGTGGAGGGTGACCCTGGATGCTGGGGGGTGGGGGTGCAGGGGGACATGAGTGGGGGCCTGGTGGAGGCTGCCCCTGGTGGCTGGGGGGTGGGGGTGGTGGGAGACATGAGTGGGGGCCTGGTGGAGGCTGCCCATGGTGGCAGGGGGGTGGGGGTGGTGGGAGACATGGGTGGGGGCCTGGTGGAGGCTGCCCCTGGTGGCTGGTGGGTGGGGGTGGTGGGAGACATGAGTGGGGGCCTGGTGGAGGCTGCCCCTGCACTGCTGGGGGGTGGGGGTGGTGGGAGACATGGGTGGGGGCCTGGTGGGGGCTGCCCATGGTGGCAGGGGGGTGGGGGTGGTGGGAGACATGAGTGGGGGCCTGGTGGAGGGTGACCCTGGATGCTGGGGGGTGGGGGTGCAGGGGGACATGAGTGGGGGCCTGGTGGAGGGTGGCCATGGTGGCAGGGGGGTGGGGGTGGTGGTAGACATGAGTGGGGGCCTGGTGGAGGCTGCCCCTGGTGGTTGGGGGGTGGGGGTGGTGGGAGACATGGGTGGGGGCCTGGTGGAGGCTGCCCCTGGTGGCTGGGGGGTGGGGGTGGTGGGAGACATGAGTGGGGGCCTGGTGGAGGCTGCCCATGGTGGCAGGGGGGTGGGGGTGGTGGGAGACATGGGTGGGGGCCTGGTGGAGGCTGCCCCTGGTGGCTGGGGGGTGGGGGTGGTGGGAGACATGAGTGGGGGCCTGGTGGAGGCTGCCCATGGTGGCAGGGGGGTGGGGGTGGTGGGAGACATGGGTGGGGGCCTGGTGGAGGCTGCCCCTGGTGGCTGGGGGGTGGGGGTGGTGGGAGACATGAGTGGGGGCCTGCTGGAGGCTGCCCATGGTGGCAGGGGGGTGGGGGTGGTGGTCGACATGGGTGGGGGCCTGGTGGAGGCTGCCCATGGTGGCAGGGGGTTGGGGGTGGTGGGAGACATGGGTGGGGGCCTGGTGGGGGCTGCCCATGGTGGCAGGGGGGTGGGGGTGGTGGGAGACATGAGTGGGGGCCTGGTGGAGGCTGCCCCTGGTGGCTGGGGGGTGGGGGTGGTGGGAGACATGAGTGGGGGCCTGGTGGAGGCTGCCCCTGCACTGCTGGGGGGTGGGGGTGGTGGGAGACATGAGTGGGGGCCTGGTGGAGGCTGCCCCTGGTGGCTGGGGGTGGGGGTGGTGGTAGACATGAGTGGGGGCCTGGTGGAGGCTGCCCCTGCACTGCTGGGGGGTGGGGGTGGTGGGAGACATGGGTGGGGGCCTGGTGGAGGCTGCCCCTGGTGGCTGGGGGGTGGGGGTGGTGGGAGACATGAGTGGGTGCCTGGTGGAGGGTGACCCTGGATGCTGGGGGGTGGGGGTGCAGGGGGACATGAGTGGGGGCCTGGTGGAGGGTGGCCATGGTGGCAGGGGGGTGGGGGTGGTGGTAAACATGAGTGGGGGCCTGGTGGAGGCTGCCCCTGCACTGCTGGGGGGTGGGGGTGGTGGGAGACATGAGTGGGGGCCTGGTGGAGGCTGCCCCTGCACTGCTGGGGGGTGGGGGTGGTGGGAGACATGGGTGGGGGCCTGGTGGAGGCTGCCCCTGGTGGCTGGGGGGTGGGGGTGGTGGGAGACATGAGTGGGGGCCTGGTGGAGGCTGCCCATGGTGGCAGGGGGGTGGGGGTGGTGGTCGACATGAGTTGGGGCCTGATGGAGGCTGCCCCTGCACTGCTGGGGGGTGGGGGTGGTGGGAGACATGGGTGGGGGCCTGGTGGGGGCTGCCCATGGTGGCAGCGGGGTGGGGGTGGTGGGAGACATGAGTGGGGGCCTGGTGGAGGGTGACCCTGGATGCTGGGGGGTGGGGGTGCAGGGGGACATGAGTGGGGGCCTGGTGGAGGCTGCCCCTGGTGGCTGGGGTGTGGGGGTGGTGGGAGACATGAGTGGGGGCCTGGTGGAGGCTGCCCATGGTGGCAGGGGGGTGGGGGTGGTGGGAGACATGAGTGGGGGCCTGGTGGAGGCTGCCCCTGCACTGCTGGGGGGTGGGGGTGGTGGGAGACATGGGTGGGGGCCTGGTGGGGGCTGCCCCTGGTGGCTGGGGGGTGGGGGTGGTGGGAGACATGGGTGGGGGCCTGGTGGGGGCTGCCCATGGTGGCAGGGGGTTGGGGGTGGTGGGAGACATGAGTGGGGGCCTGGTGGAGGGTGACCCTGGATGCTGGGGGGTGGGGGTGCAGGGGGACATGAGTGGGGGCCTGGTGGAGGCTGCCCCTTGTGGCTGGGGGGTGGGGGTGGTGGGAGACATGAGTGGGGGCCTGGTGGAGGCTGCCCCTGGTGGCTGGGGGGTGGGGGTGGTGGGAGACATGAGTGGGGGCCTGGTGGAGGCTGCCCCTGCACTGCTGGGGGGTGGGGGTGGTGGGAGACATGAGTGGGGGCCTGGTGGAGGCTGCCCCTGGTGGCTGGGGGTGGGGGTGGTGGTAGACATGAGTGGGGGCCTGGTGGAGGCTGCCCCTGCACTGCTGGGGGGTGGGGGTGGTGGGAGACATGGGTGGGGGCCTGGTGGAGGCTGCCCCTGGTGGCTGGGGGGTGGGGGTGGTGGGAGACATGGGTGGGGGCCTGGTGGAGGCTGCCCCTGGTGGCTGGGGGGTGGGGGTGGTGGGAGACATGAGTGGGGGCCTGGTGGAGGCTGCCCATGGTGGCAGGGGGGTGGGGGTGGTGGTCGACATGAGTTGGGGCCTGATGGAGGCTGCCCCTGCACTGCTGGGGGGTGGGGGTGGTGGGAGACATGGGTGGGGGCCTGGTGGGGGCTGCCCATGGTGGCAGCGGGGTGGGGGTGGTGGGAGACATGAGTGGGGGCCTGGTGGAGGGTGACCCTGGATGCTGGGGGGTGGGGGTGCAGGGGGACATGAGTGGGGGCCTGGTGGAGGCTGCCCCTGGTGGCTGGGGTGTGGGGGTGGTGGGAGACATGAGTGGGGGCCTGGTGGAGGCTGCCCATGGTGGCAGGGGGGTGGGGGTGGTGGGAGACATGGGTGGGGGCCTGGTGGAGGCTGCCCCTGGTGGCTGGGGGGTGGGGGTGGTGGGAGACATGAGTGGGGGCCTGGTGGAGGCTGCCCATGGTGGCAGGGGGGTGGGGGTGGTGGGAGACATGGGTGGGGGCCTGGTGGAGGCTGCCCCTGGTGGCTGGGGGGTGGGGGTGGTGGGAGACATGAGTGGGGGCCTGCTGGAGGCTGCCCATGGTGGCAGGGGGGTGGGGGTGGTGGTCGACATGGGTGGGGGCCTGGTGGAGGCTGCCCATGGTGGCAGGGGGTTGGGGGTGGTGGGAGACATGGGTGGGGGCCTGGTGGGGGCTGCCCATGGTGGCAGGGGGGTGGGGGTGGTGGGAGACATGAGTGGGGGCCTGGTGGAGGCTGCCCCTGGTGGCTGGGGGGTGGGGGTGGTGGGAGACATGAGTGGGGGCCTGGTGGAGGCTGCCCCTGCACTGCTGGGGGGTGGGGGTGGTGGGAGACATGAGTGGGGGCCTGGTGGAGGCTGCCCCTGCACTGCTTGGGGGTGGGGGTGGTGGGAGACATGGGTGGGGGCCTGGTGGAGGCTGCCCCTGGTGGCTGGGGGGTGGGGGTGGTGGGAGACATGAGTGGGGGCCTGGTGGAGGCTGCCCCTGGTGGCTGGGGGTGGGGGTGGTGGTAGACATGAATGGGGGCCTGGTGGAGGCTGCCCCTGCACTGCTTGGGGGTGGGGGTGGTGGGAGACATGGGTGGGGGCCTGGTGGAGGCTGCCCCTGGTGGCTGGGGGGTGGGGGTGGTGGGAGACATGAGTGGGTGCCTGGTGGAGGGTGACCCTGGATGCTGGGGGGTGGGGGTGCAGGGGGACATGAGTGGGGGCCTGGTGGAGGGTGGCCATGGTGGCAGGGGGGTGGGGGTGGTGGTAAACATGAGTGGGGGCCTGGTGGAGGCTGCCCCTGCACTGCTGGGGGGTGGGGGTGGTGGGAGACATGAGTGGGGGCCTGGTGGAGGCTGCCCCTGCACTGCTGGGGGGTGGGGGTGGTGGGAGACATGGGTGGGGGCCTGGTGGAGGCTGCCCCTGGTGGCTGGGGGGTGGGGGTGGTGGGAGACATGAGTGGGGGCCTGGTGGAGGCTGCCCATGGTGGCAGGGGGTGGGGGTGGTGGTAGACATGAGTTGGGGCCTGGTGGAGGCTGCCCCTGCACTGCTGGGGGGTGGGGGTGGTGGGAGACATGGGTGGGGGCCTGGTGGGGGCTGCCCATGGTGGCAGCGGGGTGGGGGTGGTGGGAGACATGAGTGGGGGCCTGGTGGAGGGTGACCCTGGATGCTGGGGGGTGGGGGTGCAGGGGGACATGAGTGGGGGCCTGGTGGAGGCTGCCCCTGGTGGCTGGGGGGTGGGGGTGGTGGGAGACATGAGTGGGGGCCTGGTGGAGGCTGCCCATGGTGGCAGGGGGGTGGGGGTGGTGGGAGACATGGGTGGGGGCCTGGTGGAGGCTGCCCCTGGTGGCTGGTGGGTGGGGGTGGTGGGAGACATGAGTGGGGGCCTGGTGGAGGCTGCCCCTGCACTGCTGGGGGGTGGGGGTGGTGGGAGACATGGGTGGGGGCCTGGTGGGGGCTGCCCATGGTGGCAGGGGGGTGGGGGTGGTGGGAGACATGAGTGGGGGCCTGGTGGAGGGTGACCCTGGATGCTGGGGGGTGGGGGTGCAGGGGGACATGAGTGGGGGCCTGGTGGAGGGTGGCCATGGTGGCAGGGGGGTGGGGGTGGTGGTAGACATGAGTGGGGGCCTGGTGGAGGCTGCCCCTGGTGGTTGGGGGGTGGGGGTGGTGGGAGACATGGGTGGGGGCCTGGTGGAGGCTGCCCCTGGTGGCTGGGGGGTGGGGGTGGTGGGAGACATGAGTGGGGGCCTGGTGGAGGCTGCCCATGGTGGCAGGGGGGTGGGGGTGGTGGGAGACATGGGTGGGGGCCTGGTGGAGGCTGCCCCTGGTGGCTGGGGGGTGGGGGTGGTGGGAGACATGAGTGGGGGCCTGGTGGAGGCTGCCCATGGTGGCAGGGGGGTGGGGGTGGTGGGAGACATGGGTGGGGGCCTGGTGGAGGCTGCCCCTGGTGGCTGGGGGGTGGGGGTGGTGGGAGACATGAGTGGGGGCCTGCTGGAGGCTGCCCATGGTGGCAGGGGGGTGGGGGTGGTGGTCGACATGGGTGGGGGCCTGGTGGAGGCTGCCCATGGTGGCAGGGGGTTGGGGGTGGTGGGAGACATGGGTGGGGGCCTGGTGGGGGCTGCCCATGGTGGCAGGGGGGTGGGGGTGGTGGGAGACATGAGTGGGGGCCTGGTGGAGGCTGCCCCTGGTGGCTGGGGGGTGGGGGTGGTGGGAGACATGAGTGGGGGCCTGGTGGAGGCTGCCCCTGCACTGCTGGGGGGTGGGGGTGGTGGGAGACATGAGTGGGGGCCTGGTGGAGGCTGCCCCTGGTGGCTGGGGGTGGGGGTGGTGGTAGACATGAGTGGGGGCCTGGTGGAGGCTGCCCCTGCACTGCTGGGGGGTGGGGGTGGTGGGAGACATGGGTGGGGGCCTGGTGGAGGCTGCCCCTGGTGGCTGGGGGGTGGGGGTGGTGGGAGACATGAGTGGGTGCCTGGTGGAGGGTGACCCTGGATGCTGGGGGGTGGGGGTGCAGGGGGACATGAGTGGGGGCCTGGTGGAGGGTGGCCATGGTGGCAGGGGGGTGGGGGTGGTGGTAAACATGAGTGGGGGCCTGGTGGAGGCTGCCCCTGCACTGCTGGGGGGTGGGGGTGGTGGGAGACATGAGTGGGGGCCTGGTGGAGGCTGCCCCTGCACTGCTGGGGGGTGGGGGTGATGGGAGACATGGGTGGGGGCCTGGTGGAGGCTGCCCCTGGTGGCTGGGGGGTGGGGGTGGTGGGAGACATGAGTGGGGGCCTGGTGGAGGCTGCCCATGGTGGCAGGGGGGTGGGGGTGGTGGTCGACATGAGTTGGGGCCTGATGGAGGCTGCCCCTGCACTGCTGGGGGGTGGGGGTGGTGGGAGACATGGGTGGGGGCCTGGTGGGGGCTGCCCATGGTGGCAGCGGGGTGGGGGTGGTGGGAGACATGAGTGGGGGCCTGGTGGAGGGTGACCCTGGATGCTGGGGGGTGGGGGTGCAGGGGGACATGAGTGGGGGCCTGGTGGAGGCTGCCCCTGGTGGCTGGGGTGTGGGGGTGGTGGGAGACATGAGTGGGGGCCTGGTGGAGGCTGCCCATGGTGGCAGGGGGGTGGGGGTGGTGGGAGACATGAGTGGGGGCCTGGTGGAGGCTGCCCCTGCACTGCTGGGGGGTGGGGGTGGTGGGAGACATGGGTGGGGGCCTGGTGGGGGCTGCCCCTGGTGGCTGGGGGGTGGGGGTGGTGGGAGACATGGGTGGGGGCCTGGTGGGGGCTGCCCATGGTGGCAGGGGGTTGGGGGTGGTGGGAGACATGAGTGGGGGCCTGGTGGAGGGTGACCCTGGATGCTGGGGGGTGGGGGTGCAGGGGGACATGAGTGGGGGCCTGGGGGAGGCTGCCCCTTGTGGCTGGGGGGTGGGGGTGGTGGGAGACATGAGTGGGGGCCTGGTGGAGGCTGCCCCTGGTGGCTGGGGGGTGGGGGTGGTGGGAGACATGAGTGGGGGCCTGGTGGAGGCTGCCCCTGCACTGCTGGGGGGTGGGGGTGGTGGGAGACATGAGTGGGGGCCTGGTGGAGGCTGCCCCTGGTGGCTGGGGGTGGGGGTGGTGGTAGACATGAGTGGGGGCCTGGTGGAGGCTGCCCCTGCACTGCTGGGGGGTGGGGGTGGTGGGAGACATGGGTGGGGGCCTGGTGGAGGCTGCCCCTGGTGGCTGGGGGGTGGGGGTGGTGGGAGACATGAGTGGGTGCCTGGTGGAGGGTGACCCTGGATGCTGGGGGGTGGGGGTGCAGGGGGACATGAGTGGGGGCCTGGTGGAGGGTGGCCATGGTGGCAGGGGGGTGGGGGTGGTGGTAAACATGAGTGGGGGCCTGGTGGAGGCTGCCCCTGCACTGCTGGGGGGTGGGGGTGGTGGGAGACATGAGTGGGGGCCTGGTGGAGGCTGCCCCTGCACTGCTGGGGGGTGGGGGTGGTGGGAGACATGGGTGGGGGCCTGGTGGAGGCTGCCCCTGGTGGCTGGGGGGTGGGGGTGGTGGGAGACATGAGTGGGGGCCTGGTGGAGGCTGCCCATGGTGGCAGGGGGGTGGGGGTGGTGGTAGACATGAGTTGGGGCCTGGTGGAGGCTGCCCCTGCACTGCTGGGGGGTGGGGGTGGTGGGAGACATGGGTGGGGGCCTGGTGGGGGCTGCCCATGGTGGCAGCGGGGTGGGGTGGTGGGAGACATGAGTGGGGGCCTGGTGGAGGGTGACCCTGGATGCTGGGGGGTGGGGGTGCAGGGGGACATGAGTGGGGGCCTGGTGGAGGCTGCCCCTGGTGGCTGGGGGGTGGGGGTGGTGGGAGACATGAGTGGGGGCCTGGTGGAGGCTGCCCATGGTGGCAGGGGGGTGGGGGTGGTGGGAGACATGAGTGGGGGCCTGGTGGAGGCTGCCCCTGCACTGCTGGGGGGTGGGGGTGGTGGGAGACATGGGTGGGGGCCTGGTGGGGGCTGCCCCTGGTGGCTGGGGGTGGGGGTGGTGGGAGACATGGGTGGGGGCCTGGTGGGGGCTGCCCATGGTGGCAGGGGGTTGGGGGTGGTGGGAGACATGAGTGGGGGCCTGGTGGAGGGTGACCCTGGATGCTGGGGGGTGGGGGTGCAGGGGGACATGAGTGGGGGCCTGGTGGAGGCTGCCCCTTGTGGCTGGGGGGTGGGGGTGGTGGGAGACATGAGTGGGGGCCTGGTGGAGGGTGACCCTGGATGCTGGGGGGTGTGGGTGCAGGGGGACATGAGTGGGGGCCTGGTGGAGGGTGGCCATGGTGGCAGGGGGGTGGGGTGGTGGTAGACATGAGTGGGGGCCTGGTGGAGGCTGCCCCTGGTGGCTGGGGGGTGGGGGTGGTGGGAGACATGAGTGGGGGCCTGGTGGAGGCTACCCCTGCACTGCTGGGGGGTGGTGGTGGTGGGAGACATGGGTGGGGGCCTGGTGGAGGCTGCCCCTGGTGGCTGGGGGGTGGGGGTGGTGGGAGACATGAGTGGGGGCCTGGTGGAGGCTGCCCCTGCACTGCTGGGGGGTGGGGGTGGTGGGAGACATGGGTGGGGGCCTGGTGGCGGCTGCCCATGGTGGCAGGGGGGTGGGGGTGGTGGGAGACATGATTGGGGGCCTGGTGGAGGGTGACCCTGGATGCTGGGGGGTGGGGGTGCAGGGGGACATGAGTGGGGGCCTGGTGGAGGGTGGCCATGGTGGCAGGGGGGTGGGGGTGGTGGTAGACATGAGTGGGGGCCTGGTGGAGGCTGCCCCTGGTGGCTGGGGGGTTGGGGTGGTGGTTCGACATGGGTGGGGGCCTGGTGGAGGCTGCCCCTGGTGGCTGGGGGGTGGGGGTGGTGGGAGACATGAGTGGGGGCCTGGTGGAGGCTGCCCATGGTGGCAGAGGGCTGGGGGTGGTGGGAGACATGGGTGGGGGCCTGGTGGAGGCTGCCCATGGTGGCAGGGGGGTGGGGGTGGTGGGAGACATGGGTGGGGGCCTGGTGGAGTCTGCCCCTGGTGGCTGGGGGGTGGGGGTGGTGGGAGACATGAGTGGGGGCCTGCTGGAGGCTGCCCATGGTGGCAGGGGGGTGGGGGTGGTGGGAGACATGGGTGGGGGCCTGGTGGAGGCTGCCCATGGTGGCAGGGGGGTGGGGGTGGTGGGAGACATGGGTGGGGGCCTGGTGGGGGCTGCCCATGGTGGCAGGGGGGTGGGGGTGGTGGGAGACATGAGTGGGGGCCTGGTGGGGGCTGCCCATGGTTGCAGGGGGGTGGGGGTGATGGGAGACATGGGTGGGGGCCTGGTGGGGGCTGCCATGGTGGCAGGGGGGTGGGGGTGGTGGGAGACATGAGTGGGGGCCTGGTGGGGGCTGCCCATGGTGGCAGGGGGGTGGGGGTGGTTGGAGACATGGGTGGGGGCCTGGTGGGGGCTGCCCATGGTGGCAGGGTGGTGGGGGTGGTGGGAGACATGAGTGGGGGCCTGGTGGTGGGTGCCCCTGGTGGCTGGGGTGTGGGGGTGGTGGGAGACATGCATTGTTGATCAGTAGTGCAAGGTGACATGTGGGTTGGCTGGGGGGCATGCCCATGGTGGATGGGCTGCCTGCGGGACATGAGCATGGGTGCAGGGTAGTCCCCCGTGGTGTGGGCTGCCTGCAGGGTCCGTGGAGGTTGTGGAGCGTACACCTGGGATGGCCCACACGGCCAATTCACGTGTGGTATTCCCCAGAACCCCTGAAATACACATACCCTGCTGAAATCGTGTGTGGTACTTCCCGCGCACCCCTGAAACACATACCTTGCTGAAATCGCGTGTGGAAATTCTTGCGCACCCCTGAAATACACGTACCCTGCTCGCACTGGGCCAATCGCGTGTGGAACTTCCCGCGCACCCCTGCAATACACGTACCCTGATGAAATCGCGTGTGGAACTTCCCGCGCACCCCTGAAATACACGTACCCTGATGAAATCGCGTGTGGAACTTCCCGCGCACCCCTGAAATACACATACCTTGCTGAAATCGCGTGTGGGACTTCCCGCGCACCCCTGAAATACACGTACCCTGCTCGCACTGGGCCAATCGCGTGTGGAACTTCCCGCGCACCCCTGAAATACACGTACCCTGATGAAATCGCGTGTGGAACTTCCCGCGCACCCCTGAAATACACATACCTTGCTGAAATCGCGTGTGGAACTTCCCGCCCACCCCTGAAATACACGTACCCTGCTGAAATCGCGTGTGGAACTTCCCGCGCACCCCTGAAATACACGTACCCGGCCAAATCGCGTGTGAGACTTCCTGCGCACCCCGGTATACACGCACACATATTTTTTGTCAGCGGGTGTCCGTGTTTGTGGGTACCCCTTTGCACGTCATTTGTCCTGGAGGGCCACAGTATAGGACATTCATCATGGCAGTATATAGGTGCTATTTGTTGGCGCACCTTTTGGCGCACATTTCTTACAGCCGCAGAGACGCTACCGCCTGCTTTCTTGTGGCGGTCGTGTTTGTGCCTGTGCGCTGGTTTGAACGTGCGCTTTTTTGCCCTATTCTATTCCATGAATACGTGTTGTAGGCGAGCGTGTGGGCGTTCCGCGCACTTGTGCCCTGTACTTCCCCCGTGACGCCCACGTTTTGGCAAGTTGTTCCCCATTCCGAGTGTTACGCCCGTGTTCCGCCTACTTTTGTTGCGTGCGCCGCGCTATGTGCGATTTTCGCTGTGGCCTGTGCGATTTTCGCTGTGACCTGGCGCACGCTGTTAGATGGCCTGTGCGCCAATGTGCGGCGCGCACTTTTTTATCGCACATCCGCTGGTTTTCTCGCGCACGGCCTTCCATGAATCGATGTGCGCTGCTTTTCGTGCGATTTTCGCACTTGCACTGCGATTTTCGCTATTCCACTGCGATTCGTACGTTTTTGCCCACTTGCGCCGCGCTAATTATTCCATGAATCGGCTTATAAGTGTTTACCAGCTCTGATAAGCTTACATGTGTAGGCTGTGGCTGAGGCCAGAGAGTTCACCTGTTTGTTGAAAGATAGGGTGGCATCTAGGTAGAAGCCAAGAGTCTTCATTTCCTTGGCCACGTTGATAATATTACCATCGATCTCGAAGGAATGGTATTTCTGGCCTAGTTTTTTAAGAGTGGAGTGTGTGCCTAGAATGATTAGCTCTGTTTTGTCATCATTCTGGCATAGACCATGGGTTGCCATCAATGCCTGGATGATGAGATACATCCTATTTACCAAGGCCAAATCCTTGTTGTAATCCCAGAAAGTGGGAGGAGGATCTGAGTATCATCTGCATAGTTAGTGTAGGTGATACCAAGACGGTCCAGATCATCAAAAAAGGGCTTAGTAAATATGTTGTATATTGTCAGAGATATACAGGAGCCTTGGGGTACGCTGCACAGGATGGGGATAGGGTCCGCTGCACCTGAGGGGGAGACCACCCTCATGGTTCTTTGATTAAGGAAAGATTCGACCCATAATATGGCTTCTTTGGAGAAGTGAGCTGCAGAGTTAAGGTGGTTGCAGAGGACTTTGTGGTCTACAAGGTCGAAGGCGGCCGAGAGATCCAAAAGTAGGAGGAGTGCTGTTTGACCTTTGTTTCTGAGCTCATCAATTTGAGCCTTCAGGTCGATGAGAGCGGTCTCGGTTCCATGTTGAGGGCGGAAGCCAGACTGTCTTGTTCCTAGGAGCTTATGTTGTTCTACACATTTTTGCCTTTGGGTATATGCTATTTTGTCCAGGATTTTTAGCAGAAAGGGGACTGTCGTTATGGGCGGTAGTTAGTGGGGATAAGGGGGTCGAGGGATTGTTTTTTTAGTAGAGGCATAGAGGCAGTACCCATGATTGTTTCAGGTTGGATGGCACAATGCCTGAGGTGAATGAGGCATTCACAAGTTTAGATATGAAGGGAGAAAGTTCTCTAGCAGCATCTTTTATGAGTTGTGCCGGGCACAGGTCACCTTGACAGTAAGAGGGCTTAAGAGAGAGGATAGTTTTCTCTACCTCCAGGATAGATGTTTTGGTAAATCTAAATTGGATAGTAGTATTTTGTTCCAATGGGGGTGGGTTGGTGTTAAGTATTGGTGGTTGATTAAGAGTAGCTTTCTTAGCTGCAATTTTCTTTTGAAGCATGGTAACTTTGTTGGTCAGTACTTGTTGTATCTCCATGCACCAGGCTTTGTCTTTTGTACATATATCAAGGATAGAAGTGGGTGACTCTAGTTCTTTTAAAATTGGAAACAACTCCCTCATACTTGAGTTGGCCATGGCTATGCGCTTATTATATGAGTTACGTTTGGCCAGGACAATTTCCTTTTTGTAATGTGAGGAGATTTCGATAAGTTTATTTTTATGGTCACTGTGGGTGAGATTTTCCAGGACAATTTGCAACTTCTTTTGAGTTGACGGAGGTCTTTTAATTCAGGGGGGAACCATTTATTGACGTGAGTTTTAGGTTTAATGGGTCTGAGTTTGAGGGGTGCTATGTTGTCAAGTGTGGTACGTATGATTTTGCTGTACTCTTCCACAAGTATCTCTGGGTTTAGGTGTTCTTCGAGTTTGTTCAGGGTGGGTAGAATAGCAGGGATAACTTTGTCTTTGGTGATACTCTTTTTACTCCTGTTCGGGCATGGGGAGGCCATATTGGCTGCCTGAGGGAGTGGCCTGATGGTGGAAAAATCAAAGGTAACCAGGTAGTGGTCCTTCCATAATAGTGGGGAGATGGAAGTAATGGCTACAAAGCAGTTGTAATCTGCTAACCAGTCGAGGGTTCTCCCTCTGTTGTGGGTGGGTTCCACAATTTTTTGGGTTAGTCCCAATTCCATGAGGGTATTAGCCACATTGGAGACATGTTTATCTAAGGGGTCATTAGAGCCTGGGTTGAAGTCTCCCAAAATAAGTAATTGCGTGGAGGTTTTAAGGTTGGTAGATATTAGACAGTTGCTGTCTTCATCAAATGCACCCAGCGGGCCTGTGGTCCTATAAATGAGGTAGATGATCAAGGTCTGTGAATTATGAAGTGGGAGTTTGATAGTGCAAACTTCACAGGAGTTGGATTCTGGAATGACAGTGGTTCTCATATTTAGGCTGATTCTGGCGATGATAGCAACATCGCCGCCTCGCATGTTATTTCTGTCTTGTCTCAGAATGGTATAGCCATCTGGGAGAGCTAGAGATAATAAGGGTCCTGCCGCTTCATGCAGCCAGGTCTCTGTGACAGCAAGGAAGTCCAACTTGTTGGATACTATAATCTCGCAGATGTCTGCAGCATGTGCCGTCAGGGATCTGGCATTTATTAGTCCACCTTTAAGAGAAAGGGCTGCGATGGTGGTTTTGGTTTTAATGTGGGGGGTAGGAGGTATCTTGGTTATGCTATTAGTAGTGCTAACTTGATGAGTAATAGTTCTTTTGTTGATGGCCGGGAGAGATCTAGTCAAAAGCTTGTATAATCTAGTGAGTCTTGCTCTGAGCCTGGAGTTTCAGGTGGGTGGGGTGCAAGGGTTGCTAGGGCGTTCACTGATCGCTCCAGGCCTTGGTCTAATGGTAAGGTTATCTTCCTCCTTGGTGATGAGGAAGCCGATGGCTATGCAGGATTGGTTAGGTTGCCAATTCTTAAAAGTGTGGTGTTGGCTATTGTCAGCTGTTAGGCCGGTTAGGAGTACTAGAAGGGTGATAGACCAGAGGCAAAGTATTATGATGCTCATGGTGTATCAGTATAGGGAAATATATTCTAATATTTGGGCAGCACCGATATGTGGGCATAGGGCCCCAAATGGTTAATTAGGTGCAGCAGATAAAGTCTAAATTCAACAATCAATGGATGGCAAGGCACCTATGGGCTAGATGCAGCAGTCGGTGCTAAAGCACATGAATGCTAGGTTTACCAGATAATGGCAAAGCACAAATGTGCTAAAATCACCTTCAGTGGTAAGGCACATAAAGGCTAAATTTGACACTCAAAACAGGCACATATGGGCTAAGATCAACAATCAATGGCAAAGCATAATTGGGCTAAAATCACCTTCAGTGGTAAGGCACATAAAGGCTAAATTTGACAATCAATGGCAAAGCACAAATGGGCTAGAATCACATTCAGTGGTAAGGCACATAAAGGCTAAATTTGTCAATCAATGGCAAAGCACAAATGGGCTAGTATCACCTTCAAAGGTGAGGCACATAAAGGCTAAAATTGACACTCAATGGCAAAGCACAAATGGGCTAAGATGAACAATCAATGGCAAGGCACAAATGGGCTAGAATCACCTTCATTGGTGAGGCACATAAGGGCTAAGTTTGGCAATCAAAACAAGGCACATAAGGTTTGCTCTCTTGTTTCTATTTACTCTCATCTGCGTTCATATCACTCTAAATCTCTTTTTCTTCTGTCGGTTCCTAAGCCACCTTGTGCTTCTTCCCAGTTTCATCTTTCTCGCTTCTGTCCACCAAACACTGGCACGCTCTTACCCCCCTTCTATTCGTCCTTCATCTATCATATCTTTCCTCACAACTTAAACCCCATCTTATTCTTTCTCTCACTTCATCTAGCTGAATTGTTTGATTTGCCATCATAATCATTTCTATTGTATTGTGTAATTGAATTCACTTTTGTAAAGCGCTTTGGTGATAAAATAAAAAACAAATACAAATCATAGTAATTAGGCCAACAAAGGAAAATTATTATTATAAAAAAACATATTATTAAAATAGATAATGCAAGTAAACATTTCAAACCCTGATGTTAAAAAAAAATGATTTATTGTACAGCAGGTCGACTAGTTTTGGCAAATACCAATATGTATGGGGAATCAGTTTTGGGGTCCAGGAGAGGGCTCCAGGCCTCAGATGGGTTCCCTCTAGATGTGGTTAATGTTTTCTATAAATTGTTTTAGAGTAGGATGACTATATGGCTTGTTTTTATTAAGGTACTATGAGCTAAAACGTGGTTGTAGACCCTCCCGAGTGGGCACCTTCCCATAGAACAGTATATTGGGCATTGTTTGTTCTCAGTAGAGGAGCTCCCAGACGATTTTTGCACTTTTAGGAACTTTGAGTTTCACCCTAATGTACCCAGGGGGATCCAGACGTGGACCCCTTGCTCACTGTGCTTAAAGAGGCTCAGCTTCACCTCACTAATGAAACCCAACTGGGCCAAAACACGTGTCTGGAATTGCTGTTGGTACTCTTGTTCGGAAGAGAATCGCCTTGCATTTTGGTGCTGGACTGCCCTTGTGTGCAGGACAAAGACTGATCATCAAATGGATATTTCTCCTCTGTGAAAGGTACAGTGAGCTAAAACGTGGTTGTAGACTCTGGCGAGTGGGCACCATCCCATAGAACAGGTTATTTGGGCGTGTTTGTTCTCGGTAGAGGGGCTGCCAGACCTTTTTTGTGCATTAATTTTATTCTTAACTGCTCTATTTTTTCTTTATTTTCTAGGGAGTTGCTTTTTAGAAGGCATTGGGCCTCATTACAACGTGTGCGGCCACAGAATGAACGGTGCCGGTAAGGGACCAGCACCATTCATTCCGGGCCGCCTCATTACGAGGTCTGCAGCGGGTCCCGCTGAGGACGTCTGGTAAAACCAGGCGTTTTTAGCAGGACCCGCTAGCAGACCAGGATGCTAACAACGGGCCCGTCATTAACGGGCCAGTTGTTAGCATTCTTCCCATTCCAATTGAGCCCTATCGGGGCTCAAATGGGAGTGGGGATGTACCGGGTCCAGGTCCCGGGAAAGGGAATTACCGGGCCCTCCATGGTCGGAATGGCCTGGTAATTCCCTATTCCTGGAATCCGGACCCGGCACCCGGTTTGGGGGTAGCCATGCTGCTAAAAGTAGCATGGCTACCTCCAAACTCGTAATGAGGCCCATTGCGTTTTGCTTGTTGCGAAAAAAAAGAAAGTTTGTGTTAAAAAATGGTGGAATGTTTATGCATGTGTGATTGTGTGTTATTGTGCAGTGTGATGATAGGTGTGGTTGGGAAGGTTGTAAGAGTAAGAGGCTTTACAGGTGTGGTAGGCTTGGGTTAGTGAGTAAGGGAGTGGTGGTGTGATGGAATAAGTAGGGACATTATGATGTTTTGAGGAAAACAGTGGTTGTTATAATGGCATGATTTACTGCCTAGGTATGAGGGTTGTGTAGATGTAATGGAAAAGTGGTGAAGAAGTGTGTCTCTGTGTGCTGATGCATGTTAGTGAATTGGAATGCAATGAGTTTCAAAGTTGTTGTGTTGGAATTAGGACCTTATGTTTATAGGGGTATGGAATATTAAGGAAGTAAATGGTGATGTAAAAGTTGTTGAGAGATTGTTGCGTTGTTAGGTAGTAAGGAATGGGTGGTGTTTTGAATAAACAGTGTTTGGATGAGAATCAAATGAGTATGAATGTTGCAATGTAACGTGGTAACAGAGAAATACAATTTTGGTAGAACAGAATACTCTAGGCTAATATATCGTGAAAGTACATTGTTAGAATTAGAGCCGTGAACATGCTATACTTATGTACTTACTTTGTATGATGTGAAGAATGTTCTTTCTTCGGTAGCTGTTTTCTTCAATCTTCTTTTTTCCTGTAATGCAAAAGAAAGTTAGTGGGTATGTGTGGTAATTTTAGTAAAAGAGTTTTTTTTATTTATTAAGGTAGTAGACGTTGGTGGGAAAAGAGTTAATAAAGGTGGGTTATGGGTGGTGTGTTAAAGTATGTTGTTAGAAAAATTGGACTATGGCTCTTATTATGAATGACCTAGTCTGAAATTAAAAGGTACCAGTAAAAAGTTACTGGCAGCTTTTCTGGACCGGCTTAATCTGTGTTTAGTGGTAGGGGCATTGTACTCCCAGCAGGCACTATCTGCTGGGAGTTGAGGCTGCTACCAGCAGGCTTTACACTGAAGCACCAGCATCATTACTAATGGTGCCGGTGCTTCATGGTTTCCATTCCCATGGAGTCCCATAGGACTGAATGGGAATGGGAAGTTAATTTACTAATGCTGATTGTGATATTTCGGTAGCATCGGGACGTCAGGTGATGGCAGAGGTAATACAGGGTGGATGGCAACTCACCGGCTACTGGTGGGTTTTACCGGCAATCCCGTAGTCAGGGCCTACGAGTAGTGTTGTTTGGGACATTATAAGGTGTATGCCAAAAATGGGTGTGTAAAAAAGATGCATATCTAGGTTATGTTTGTGCTGGTGATTTTAATAAGGGAAGGGCTGTGTTTGTGGTGCAATGTATTTGTAATGTGTTGCAGTGTTTTCAAAGAATAGGGAAACTGTAGCCTAGTGGTAATGCAATGACAGATTGTAGTTGGAGTAGTGTTTGGTGTGTTATCATAGTGGTTGGAAAAGAACAATAGTTTGGGCCTCATCACGAGTTGGGCAGTATCCCTTAAATACGGCGATAACACTATTATTGCCACATTTAAGGGCTGGCTCAATCCCGAGTTGGATGCTTATTGGTCTGTATTACCTTCAGCTTTTTTCTGGGGGTAACAGTTCCATTTAGCGCCCGTTTTCAGTGCTATTGGTGGTGGTGGTGACCCAAAAGGGAATGGGGATTTCCTGCCTTACCGCTACTTGTGATCCGGTGCTAATAGCGCTGGACGAGTAGTGGTAATGCTATTGGCGATGGATGGATTTCAGTGGTACTGCTGATGGGGTACCGGCCAGCTCATGATCATGCCCTTTATATGTAAAGAGAAGTGTTGTATATGAGTACTTTGGACCTAATTAATGGAATTGTTTGCATAATGCAAAGTGAGTTTGCACTGATGAAAAGTAAGTTTACACTTCATATAGTACCATGAATAAGGGTTTGTGTTGGCAAAAAAAGTTACTTTTTAGCAGTGGAAAAATTACTTTGCACTATGCAAAAAAGGCGATCAATTGGGCTGTTTGGCAGTATACACGTATGTGAGAGCAGGATTTTGCTGAAAGTTAAAAAATGTGCATTTACAGCAGCACTGTGTTTAAGCATTTTGTAAAAGAAAGGAAAAGCAGATGTGAAAGATTTGTAGAACATTTTTAACTGGCACTTGTTGTATGGAACTTTAATATTTTGCCAGTGCATGTAAGTAACTGCCACTTGATGTTAGCAGGTGCAGAGTACTTTCATATAGGGCATTTGATAGAGTAGTTAAAAAGAGAATATGCTAAGTTGTGCTACTAAAAACCTATGAAATTCAGTAAAAAAAACTTTGTTAAAGGGACGTTATGGTTCAAAGTAAAACCGCAAAACCCCTGAAATTCACTAGTTATGGTAAGGTAAGCAACCATAACTCGCACCACCACCGTGCACTGGTAAGACTAAGGGCCTCATTACACGGTAGGCGGTAAGGGTTTACCGGTACCGGTATTTTACTGGTACCGGTAAACCCTTACTGCCTTACTACGAGGTCCCTTTGCGGGTTGGGGAATTTAACGCCTGCTTTTTGCAGGCGTTAAAAACCAACCCGCAAAGGGACCATCGAGCTAATTACTGTACCGCAATTTGCGGTGCCGTAATTAGCACCTTCCCCATTCCCATTATGCCCTATAGGGCAAAAATGGGAATGGGGAAGGGCAATGGGGGAAGGGGGAATTACCGCCCCACCAACCTTGGAATAGGGCGGTAATTCCCCTTTCCACCAAGGCGGTGCCGGTATTTTACCGGCATGGACCAAGGTGCTAATAGCACCTTGGTCCACCGCCATCCGTGTAATGAGGCCCTAAGACCCAGGACATTAAAGATGACATCAAAAATGTCATTGGTGACATCACTGATGACATCAGATGCCTGGCTCACTCTTTCTTCCTTTACTGATATATCTAGGCCAGTAACAGTCGGGAAGTAAAAATTCAAAAAATACTATATTTGTAGAGTTATACTTGAAATATGTTCTTACAGTAATTCACTTAGGGTCCACTCAAAGCATATGAAACATATACAAAGGGGAAAACACAGACTTGGAAGACAGCAATGCTATCTATGTATGAAGATGATTAGTAAGGTCATCAACACTGAATTACAGTTCTGTTGTTTTTTTATTACTGTACTTTCCCTGGGTATGCTCATATTTGTACACATTGCCCTTACACTACTTTCCTTAGGGCCTAGTCACAATATGTGATAGTTATACATACGGAAGTAGTAGCTTTGAAGCACCATAACTCGCGCCACCACTGTGCACTTCTAAGACTAACACCCAAGACATCAAAGATGACATCACAAATGTCATTGATGACATCACTGATGACATCACAAGTGCATTTACCTTTCATGAAAAGTCTGTACAAGGGATTCTTTTTGTAATGTTAATAAAAAAAAGTGTCAAGGATCATTGGAATAAATATCATGAGGTACGTAGTGCATTAAGCAATGCATTAATCCAAATAGCATTACTGCACACAAAACACAAACAGAGAACAACACATACAAATATGAGCATGTACAGGGAAAGTGAAGTAACCTAACTGATTTTCTTCATGCACAGAAATGATTGCTCGGTTGCTTACCTTACCATAACTAGCGAATTTCAGGGGTTTTTCGGTTTTACTTCGAACCATAACGTCCCTTTAACAAAGTTTTTTACTGAATTTCATAGTTTTTTAGTAGCGCAACTTAACCATAATGTCCTTTAACAACGTTTTATTACTGAATTTAATGGGTTTTTAGTAGTGCAACCTAACCATAACGTCCCTTTAACAAAGTTTTTTTACTGAATATACATATACATACTGTGAATTTTATGTATGTTTACTAGGATTCCCTTACTTTATATACATGTAACATAGAACATGCTGAACCCCCAGCTAGTGATTTTGATATCCGCGGACTGTGCGTATGTCCGCGGACCGATGCTGAAATGGGGGATGTAAGCCATTAGCAACCTAGGAACCCGGGGTGCTAAAAAAGAGGATTTTGCTTCCTACACCGGGACGCCTGTGGCGTCCCGGTATAGGAAGGAAAATCCTTTTCCAAGATGGCCACCATGGAAAAGGAAGGTGAGGGTTCCATACAGGGCCCTCTTTGCTTTCCATGGCAGCCTGCAGAAGGCAAAAAGAGAACCTTATGACCATACTACCACAAGCACATTTTTCTTCCCTTTCAGATCTATCCTAATTTCGAATAACTTTACCACAAAGCCAGTCCCAGGTGGACATGGCCACTTTAATCCTAGGTTTTCTCCCTTGTGGTCATAGCCAGTAGCCAGATTGTCTGGATCATGACCTTATTCCATGAACCAGACAATCTGGCCAGTGCCCATTGCCACAAGCTACCCCTCATTCACTAAAGGTATACCGCTATTTTTTTATAGATACATTATGACACTTGGCAAATAATAAAATACTGGCACATTGGCAAAGCCATGCGTGTAGGTACTTGACAATGCTCCTTACGCAAGTTTGCTGCAAATCCACCCATGTTTTATTTTATCAAAAGTGTCAAATGAATGCACACACAATCGTCATATAACCTAGCCCCCACTTGACAAAATCCATTCAGACTGTACGAAAACATTTATATCTAGATCTATAATCTTCTTGCAAACCTTTGTGTAGATTTGTCAAATGGCACCACATTTATAAGCCTTTACATTATTTTGGCGCCTCCCTCTAATTTTGCCCTCTCTTGACAAAATCCCACCAAACTTCGCAAAAACATTCATATCTAGATTGATTATCAGTTTGCCAAAATAAGTATAGATTCATCAAATGTCACCTCATTTATGAGCCATTACATTATTTTGGGAGCCCCCTCTAATTTTCCTCCCTCATGACAGAATCCCACCAAACTTTGTAAACTCATTCGCAATCAAGTCACAAATATCCCATCCCATCCTCATCACCCCTCACCTCCTTAGAGATTATTTGATAAGTTTGACAAGAGCAATGCTCAGAAAATATTATTGTTCCGAGGGTTCAGGCATGTATTTTATACATACGTTGATCAATCGCACAAACATTTCCAATGCACCTTACCTTAGGTTTCCTCTTTTGTACACATGCGAAATCTGGCAACAGGGCGCGGCCATCTTGTGCTAATCTTACCCGTTGCTGCAGCGGCCTAAGGTGAACTGCCCTGATGGCACTAAATCATATGCCCCGCCCCTGAGCCTCACATCACCAAACCTAGTGATATTGTCCGCCTTTCTCAGTGATGTTCCTGAGCAGCGTACCCAAACGCGCCCAGTCATCACCTACGTGATGTGACGCAGAACCTGAAATTCAACATTCAACTTCTCACAGCACGGCACAATTTGGAATACTAAATCGTACTTTAAAAAGAAACAACAAGGCTGTACAATTTGTAAAGTACTTTTATTTCACAATAAACGCTCCGACAACATCCGACTATTGCCATATTCAATCAAATTAGAAATGTCTTTCTTCGCTCGCGATCCAAAATGTTTTTTGTGAGTCACGCGTTGTTCTTTTTGCGTACACAAGGTGTTCGTTTTGGATAAAAGAAGCGATTGGGTCACACAGTGAATTCCAGGGCTTGTGCATCAACTTGAGGCTAGGCCACCTTATAGGATGTTATGTTGCTCCTAATCGCTAGTACAGCGTAAGGGCATATCTGCCCTTGCCGATCGTCCCAAAAAACTATCAAACACATCCAGTTGTTCACAAGTAGCTGGAGCTGTCGATTAAAAAATCAGTGAGTTGGCATCTGGAAACTATGACAATCGCAAAATGGCAAAATGTACCTGTTTCGGAAACATAATAGAAATATGTCTCACTAGCCGAGAACATTTGCTTCCGAGAACATTGTTATGTAGCATGATCAACTCTAAACAGGATACGAAAGCTGACGCTACAATTCTATGTGCTCATACATGACATTTTATTGAAATATTAGAGTTGAACCTGGGAGAACTGAGTAGTGGTCTACATGGATATCAATGCCGGCCTGCCCATCTGGACGGTAAAAAGAACATTACACACAAAAGTTATACTTGTGCTTCATTGTAATATGCCACACAGAACAAACAAGTACAATGTAACCCACAAATAATGCTCAGATAATGATAAGTTGATGCTCGTTCGAGTATAAAATCATCCAAAATTAAATTTACATTACATTCACCATTTCCATTCTCTTGGCTTAACTCAGACCGTAAGGCAGACTCCGTTCGCACCAACAATTTTTCCTAAACTGAATTTACATGTTCCTTAGTCCACTTTTTGAATACATAACCTTATCATATCTTACATTATACAACCCTCCTTCATTCAATTCCTTTCGGAATGGTCCCTTTCTCTCAAGGTCAAAAAACCATTGAACCTTATACTGTGTGTCCGATGCGTGGCATCCTGAGCTCGCCAAACAAAAATTCAAAGCTGGTGACCTTCACTCAGAATCAAAATACATTCTTACTTTGCAACAACTTGCCACACCGCATCCATGAGAACTGTAATTCTCATGAACGTGCAAGGTGGTCTTTTCATCAGGCAGTGCAGGTGGCTGCCTGAGGTGGCAACTGTAGGGGGAGCCAGTTTGAGTCCATTATTACTTTAATTACATTTTAACACAGACATGAATAGCGCTTTCTTTGCCGTGCTCTGGGTGTAGCACAAGCACATCAATTTATAAACATCAAGCGTTTTAATTAGGAGTGTAAAATAACCTGAAATTACTTCTATTTAATAAATATTGGGCAACCAATATAAACAATATAGAAGAACGAGCATTCGGAATGTAGTATTACTCTGT
The DNA here is from genome assembly GCF_040938575.1 of Ambystoma mexicanum. NCBI lineage: Eukaryota > Metazoa > Chordata > Amphibia > Caudata > Ambystomatidae > Ambystoma > Ambystoma mexicanum. Next base: position 892,435,695 of record NC_090941.1, read on the forward strand.
AATACCACAAGGTAAGGTTGGCGTTGCTCTGCAGAAGCAACAATCCCACATGGGGCTATTACTAGAAACACTTTGACTCTTTTTTGTGTACCCTCTACTTCAATGTTGGAGTAGGACGCATTCTGTCATTGCAAAGTTTCCTTACCCCTTAGCAGTGGGTACTGTATCACTTCTCTGCACAGTGCTTTTAGCCTGCAACCTTCACTAATTTTCAAGTTGATTGCATTATTTCAGTGACAACACAGATGGTGAGACATAAATGTAAATGGTAGACTTGTAAACATAGATTGTAAGTTAATCAACCACTTCTTCCGGCCCTGCACAGGACTGTTCATGAACATCCTAACTGTTCGCACTTTCGCGAAAAAAAAACACCCATTTTGCAGCCATATCCCATCCCATCCCCGTTTGGGCTGTAGGTGTGAGCATAGTTTTTTCCCCATTCAGTCTATGGGAAAAAAAGAAATGTTGGGACCCCCCTATAAGTTTTCCCCCCCTGCACCAAACCTCACCAAACTTTGCAAAAGTAAAAAGAGTGGACCATATACTTTTTTTTGCAAAGTTTGGTGTGGATTCGTCCAGGGGGAGCGAAGTTATAAGCCGCCCAAAAAGTGCTCTTCCTATGGGTTTAGCAACTTAACCATAACTACACGGCCACTACTGTGGCCGTGTAATATATATATACATATATATATTCAGTGAAAAAACTTTGTTAAAGGGACGTTATGGTTCCAAGTAAAACCGAAAAAGTCCTGAAATTCGCCAGTTATGGTAAGCTAAGCAACAATAACTTGCGCCACCACTGTGCACTGCTAAAACTAACACCCAGGAAATCATAGATGACATCACAAATTTCATTGATGACATCACTGTTGACATCACATGTCTGGCTCACTCTTTTTTCCTTTACTGACATATATAGGCCAGTAACAGTCAGGAACTAAAAATTCAAAAAGTACTATATTTGTAGACTTATACTTCAAATATGTTCTCACAGTAATTCACTTAGGGTCCACTCACAGCATATCAAACAGATGCATAGGGAAAAACACAGACTTGAAAGACAGCAATGCTTTCTGTGTATGAACATAATCAGTAAGGTTATCAACACTTTCTTATAGTTCTGCTGTTTTTTTATTACTGTACTTTCCCTGGATATGCTCATATTTATATACATTGTACTCACACTACTTTTCTTAGGGTCCGGTCACATCATGTGATAGATATGCATAGGGAAGTAGCAGCTTTGAAGCAGAGCAATCATTTATGTGCACGAAGATAATCAGTTAGGTTATGAGGATTGTCTGGTAATACTGCTGTTTTTTTGTTTACTTCACTTTCCCTGTATGCTCATATTTGTATGTGTTGTTTGTGTTTTGTTTGCAATAATGCAATTATGTTGTAAGTGGGTTTTATTAGGTACTTATTAAATGTTTACAGTAGGCAAAACTCTAATAAGAAAGCATTTGTCATTTTAGTATAACATGGCAAGATTATTAATATTGCACCTCAATCCTGTCTGCTGCACACAATGCCTATGTTTCTACATGTGAACATTAGTATACTGGAAAAAACTTCATAATAGAATGGGATTTGTATCAATGCATTGCTTAATGCACTACGTACCTCATGATATTTATTCCAATGATCCTTGACACTTTTTTATCAACATTACAATAAGAATCCCTCATACAGACTTTTCATGAAAAGTAAATGCACATGTGATGTCATCAGTGATGTCATAAATGACATTTGTGATGTCATCTTTGATGTCCTAGGTGTTAGTCTTAGCAGTGCACGGTGGTGGCGCAAGTTTTGGTTGCTTAGCTTACCATAACTGGACAATATCAGGGGGTTTTCGGTTTTACTTGGAACCATAACGTCCCTTTAACAAAGTTTTTTCACTGAATTTCAGAGGTTTTTAGTAGCGCAACTTAACCATAATGTCCCTTTAACAAAGTCTTTTCACTGTATTTCATAGGTTTTTAGTAGTGTAACTTAATCAAAACCCTTTAACAAAATGTTTTTACTGAATTTCAAAGGTTTTTAGTAGCTCAACCTAACCACAACACCCCTTTAACAAACCTTTCTCATTGAATATGGATATAGATAGCATGAATTTGATAAATGTTTACTAGGACTCCCTTAGTTTATATACATGTAACATAGAACATACTGAATCCCCTACCCAAGCTAGTGATTTTGATGTCTGCAGACTGTGCGCATGTCCGCGGACGGATGTGGTCAACATCAACACTATCCAAAACCTCAGGGGGTATCTTATATTGTTGTATCATGCAATAAAAACACTGAACATGTTCAAAAAACAGCATATAAATAAATTACATTCAATAATAAATAAGAAGTGGAAACTGTACATATAAGACACAAACCGTCTAGTTACATAGCATATGCAACATAATTGAATATAACAAAAGAATTTAAATATGCCTCAAACAGAATTACCTCACAGAAACTGCACAGCAAAAATCAACAGCACACCTACTCAGCAGTAACAGCAAAACTTAGCAAGAAACTAGTAAGTACACTACATTTATTTTAGATATATATAAACCTTCTGTATTTGGTACACTAAAAGTATTTTTTTTTGTTTTTTACACAGAAATGTCTAGTACTTTGGAACGGCTAGAAGAAAATTTTCCTCGGGATGAAATGAGTGAAAACAGTGATAGTAATGGTAGACACTATACTTCTCTAAATAAACCAGTTAGTAACCATTACTGTATGTGTACTTAACATATGTTTTAACAGACCATACACACATTAAAAATAATGCAGAAATAGACTCATTTGAAAATCATCTGCAGCGTGTGGAGCAAAAAATGGATCTCTTAATGTCAAATTAAGCACTGTCCGTAGTCAAAATAGGGGTGTCCGCAGAACACTAAAGCCGTCCACATGTTCGTAACTATTCAAATCAAGGTGTTCCAAGAACAATCCCCCTGTTCGCATGTTTCGCAATCAGAATGAATATGTCCATAGAACACATAGCACGTCCGCCTGTCCGCAAAGTTGTGACGCAGATTTCTTTTGTTCGGGGACCTGAACACGGTCCGTAGAACAACCACATGCATGCGTATCACACCCTTGGGTTCTGCGAACATCGCACCTGTCCGTAAATGTCTGCCATATGTGTGTCACATTTTTAATTAGTTCGGGGACCCGATCTCTGTCCGTAGAACATCCACACGCATGCGTACAACCGACCTGCGCATTTGGTGTCCTACAGACAGCCGAACCATTCACGAACATGTCTGCGACGTCATCATGTGACCGCACCCGCGCTAAGCCTGGATCCTTGTATGCAAACACTGTTCAGGCCCCCGGACATTTAAAACATGCTTTTTTGAGCAATCCAAGGTATTTTCCTGTGAAATTTCACCCTTGCATATGTCCCAGACAATGTCCCCGGTGATATACATACTTTTTGGAACTTTTTGAGCCCTTTCTTGGTGTTTGAAGTGTTCGCAGACGACGCGGGTGTCCGCGAAGCACGCCCCAGCATCCCTATAAAAGGGCACACCCCAGAGCTGCTCCTTATTCTCTTTTTGCTTCCAGACAGAGACTGCTCCTTGTTGCATTGGATTGCTCTTGCTCTTTCCTGTGCTCTTTTCTGTCTGCAGACTGCTCGCATTCTTGTGGTTACTGACAGCATTGAAAATGGCAACCATGGCTGCTGCTGCTCCTGCTGGTGCTACTTCTGCCTCAGCACCACCTCCACCCCCTCCACACCACCACCTCCCCAAGGGTCTGCACAGGGGAACAGGCATGAGGATGCAGAGGAAAGTGAGGAAGGGGATGACGAGGATGAGGTAGTGGAAGTCCCTACTACTAGCACTCATCGTGAATCGTGGGTGTGGAGGTCATTTAACACTCTTGTTGGAGTACCGAAAGCTTGCGCAAACAAGGTGCGCTGCACTCAGTGCCAGTTGGTGCTAAATTGTGGCAAACCGGGTTTGTACAGCTATGGTACTATCTCAATGAAGCGACACCTAAGGTCGTTCTACGGTGGGGTATTCATAAGGTTGTACCTTGCGATAGACATAGTAGGTTGAGTTCCCCTGCAGCATCCTCCGTTTCCGCTCCTGCCACCACAAGAGACACTCATGTGGGGCAGCGAATCCCTCCAGCTGCCTCATAGGCCATACCTGTTGCTGTTGCACCCTTACCTTTTGAGGGTCATAGTATTGTGCATGTACTGTTATGCAGTACTCTGCAGGGGGATAACCCTCAAAGTGCTTTTGAGGCTGCAGTCCGGGAGCATGAGAAGGAATGCTACCTACCTGAATAAGGCCCACCCTACATCTTCCTCTCACCAACCTTCCCTTTCTTATCTCTGTGGTTGGCGTCCCTTTCTTACCCTCCTTTCCCTTCCTTTCCTTGTGTGTCATGTTTAAAAAACAAAGAAAATATAAAACAACAAAAACAAAAAAAAGCTCTTTTCAGAGCCGCCTTTTACAGTTCAAAAATAGAAGTGTCAATGAAATACTGCAGGTACCTGTGCACTTCTAAAAGTCTGTGGACAGTCCACGGACATCTACATTTTGGGGGTGCTGCCCTATCAGAACCATTGCACTTTTCTATGGCAGAAAGTGGTGACTATAAATAAGAGCCTTTTTGTGGGGTTTTATTGTGTTTCGAAAAACTTTAAATGGTCAACATCTACTGCAAAATGGATTTCTGTAATTCCAAATAGGGTTGCAATGCATTTTGTATATTTCGCAGAAAAATATGATTGCTAGCATAAGTAAGATGTAGTCCATCGTTGAGAAAAATGTGTGTACTACGAAACATAATATTTTCATTGTGAAAAGAGGACATGCCAACATCTCTCAAAAAGGCACAGGCTGCCATGGTGACATTGCACCTCGCTTTCTCTATTTGTGAACCAAATTAAGAAGAACGCAGCCACATTTGTCTCTGCGCAATACGGGAAAACATTACTCTTGAGTTTGGAAACATGTCCATGGCTTTCCCAAGTCCTTCTTTCATTGCAAATTGCAAAGAGATTCCAGAGACTTGTCCTAAACAGTTCCCTCCACAATTAATAATAATAATGTCTGGATGACACTCTGTCACCAAAGTAGCACAAAGAGGTACACAATCCAGCCACTTCATTCCATGCACTCCATGCCAGTGCACTTCCACATGAGGGAATCCAAGATGTGCAGCCACTCCACAGTGATCTGCATGCACCTGCAACCAATTTATCCATGAATCTCCCAAAATCCAGACAATCTGCTTTCTAAAACACACAGCCATAGCTATCTGTTCTCCTCTCAGGAAAAATACTTTCTGACAAAGTCTCTCCTTACGCATCGCACCCAGTAAACCTTATTGACCAATCCCTTGCCCTGCTAAGTCTCATTTGCATGCCTCTCAACCTCAAAATCCCTGTATGTAATATGTGCTGTCCGCGGACAAATCAAAAAATCTGAGAGTGAGGAATGAACATTGAAATAGTGTGCCCCATTTCCCCTTTGAGGTTGGCACTGAAAAGAGCCTCTTTTTGTTGTTTTTCTTGAAGATGCTTCAGAAACACCTTTCAATTTGTACATTTTCTTGATTTTCTTGCCTTATTTTCCTCCAAATAACTTCACATTACCTTCTCCAAAGCAATCCTTATGTTCCAAAATGGCATGGCATGTCCCATCAAAGATAATGACATGCCATCTGCTTTAAAGTAAACATTACCAGAATCAATGTTGTTATTATTACAAAAGAACATGCCAGAACATGCCAGCTCTAATCATAAAAGCAAACATGCCTCGGTTGATTAAACACCTAGCAACAGTTTGCTGAGGACAAAAAACAGAACTATTGTCCCATATTTCCCTAGGTTCCAAACCAGAAAAAATTAACCTGGCATTTGGAAGTATTTTTATTACTGCCTGAACCAAGTTTTCCAGATCTTCCAACAAAGTAGGGGCACTGACATAGCCCAAATGAAAAGAACCACAGTGCAGGACAACCTCATGTGGACTGTTAACCCTAGCCATATCTTGACAAACTTCTAGCATTGCCTGCCAATTGAAACCAGCCACAGTGCTCCACACCACCTCCACTCCTTTTACATGAACATTTTTGCCACATTCCTACATTTAGCATAATGCTCCAAACCATTCACAAACATATCTCCAAGCACCAACACCCTGACATTCTCCACCTCTGCCATCTTCGCTACACACAGCCTCTCTCAATATAAAGCAGACCCTCAACACCTGATTGGCTAATCCCTACAGTCCCCTTTCCATGCTGGATTTGCTGAGAAACCCCGGATGTGGCACGCCATGTCCGCGAACAGCAACGGTGTCCACGGAGCGCGTAACACTGGGGCAGCGCTTCTACCCTTTACACTTCACTCTGCACCATTCCCTCATTGGCTACTGTTAAGCAGTCACACAACCATCCACCAATCACATGCAAGAACTCTACATCTAAATCCATCATCACAGTTCAGCACTTTAGATGTACTGTTGATCACTCTGAGTACAATTGGGCAAAGCACCTACAGCAACTACTACAAAACTCTCCAATATTTTTACTTGCAGATTCATGCACATCCACATGCATGAACACAAACTACAGGTATGAACATTTTCTGCACAGTACATGTACAGCTCTTGTATAAATACATATAAACAGAGTAACTGCCACTTACTCTGTATAACCTGTAAAAAAAAAGCTTACTGTCATTTCTCCCATCTGCTATGATCAAGTGTAACTTGCAAACCTGTCTGCTTTCCAAATTTGTATTTACCCATATTACTAACTGTAATGTGCAAACTATTATTTTGTTCATTCATTCCATCATTTGTGTAACCACTGTCACCTATTTATCCACATTTCAACCATAATAGCATTAAATGCGTTATAGTGCATAGGATGTATATACAATTTCCTTTCTATACATTCTGCATATTTAACATACATTCTATCATTTGTACTTCCTTTAGAAATTATTGTAATAGTAATCAGACACAACACACACAGCTATCTAACAAAGTGTCATTTCATTTTAAAAGATGGGACAAATAACAACATAATTATAGGACAAGGCTTTCTAGCATATTATGAAATGACACGCAGCCAGGATGAGTACATGTATCTTTATTCATGCACACAGGTAGCCAATATCATTTTAAAGTCTTCCAGCTGAAACATCACAACTGCCTCTACAACTGTTCTTCCAATCTAGACAGCTCTCTCATTCCAGCTGTTTGCCCATTCCGTTTTAGAATTTACAACAGCTTTCAACTATGCACAGGTGCAGTCATGACTATCACATCATGTACAACTATGTACAGTGTTGTAAAGCAAGACATTCAACATGATCCCCTTCCCTTCAGTCTGCAACGCAAGTACCTGATCCTTCATTGCAACCCTTACTTTATTTCAGATTCTCCCATCTCCAAGCACCACAGGATCACCCAGTAGTTTGGTAATCACCGGCTGAGTAATAAGCTGCTGAACCCATCAAATCCTTCTGCTTTATTTCTCACACCTTCACAAATGCATACATTGCATGCTTTGCACTACAGTTCCTGCCATTTGCCCTGTAAAAATAGCAAAAAAGCATACGATTATTTCGTCTATCTCCTAATATCCAATAAGCCAAGTGTGCACTGTACGCTTACTATTGTAATCATTTCTAAAGCACGTTCAACTGACAGATTCTAAGTAAAATATACAGAATGCACATAGGCAACGGAAAGTGCATGTACATGCTATGCACAGTTATCAGAAAGCACTACTACTGCAAAAACAAAAAAAATCCATGTGTGCATTAATAACAGTGCTATTAACACACATATTTACTAACTTTTCTTTCACAATTGCAGTGGAGACCACTCTCCTGAAAAGCAGCAGTGTCTGAAGTACGAACCAGAACTCAGAAGAAACCTAGTCTTTACATCCAAAAAAGTAAGTGCAATACTGCCATAATGTTCTGTTACCCGAAAACGGTAGAATTCTAGTATTGTAGAACACACAATTGTATTAACCCTGTAACATTAGATTCAGTATTAGTGCTTCCCCTCACCAGCTGCATACTTTGTATTGTCATCTGAACACCAGTATAGTAACACACAAATACAAGAATAGCCTTCCCAACCTGAAGTAAGTAGCAGCCCATTGCACAATCACACACCTCTACATACATCCTTACCATCATACTCAGACACTCATGCACAAAGCACACATACACCCCACAAGATCCCAACCCACGTTTTCTTTTTTTCTCCAACAGACCCCAAAGAATGCCTACCAAAAAGCAACTCTGTAGAAAGCCATCCAAAAGTAAATGAAATCAAAATAAAAGTCTCCAAAATAAGCATCCACCTCTATCAGAATTTGTCCAAAAAGTTCAAACAAAACAGCTCATACAGTCATTAAGTGAAACAAAACAAGTTTCCAGTGCAGAACCTTTGCCTCCTCTTTCAAAATGTAAAACAAAACAAAAAGTGGTTCACAAGACTGCAGCTACCACTAGTGCTAACACTGCACCTATAATTATTGATGTAGCCGCAAGTAAGCATACCAAATTCTTTTTTACAAAAAAAGTTCCGCCACAGAGTCCTTCAGAATCTTATAAAAACAGGAGAGAAATCAAGCACAACCCTTAAAACCTATTGTAGAAAATTAATCCTACAAGCTCTCATGGACAGTGCAATCTTGCTCAAAAGCTAATTATTTATTTTAGTTTTAAACAGAATGAAACCAATAACAAAACGAATTACTAAACTGCAAAAAAGACTTCTCAATAAATAGAATATCAACAAAGATAGCTTCACAAGCATCTGTGGAGGTGAATGGAGTCACACCACGAGCACAGAACCATATTTCAATGAAGTAGCATACAAACAAAAGCAAAAACCCAATTGCCATACATAGCAGTGGACAAGGGTATAAAAAACGTAATAATACCATTATGGAACAAGAAACTCTACTCACAAAAATATCCAGAGAAAACTCAGTATCAACTCTCCATTCCACTGAACCCATACATCCAGTCTACAAATGGCTGTGCAAATCAATGTGTAACATAGCCAAAACCTCTTTCACATCTTTATGCAAGTTCCTCAATCAGTATGTGTAAGGCAAAGACAAATTCAAAATGAAACTACTACAAAATATGGACTCCTGTCCAGTGTGCAAATACACAGGACTACAAAGACATTCATTAGCCTGCATTTCTGGACCTATTTGCAAAAGCACCTTCCACCATATCAAAATGATATCAACACATCATTCAACTATAAGAAATTTGGTTCATAAACTGTACTATTCCAAAAGTCCTCCTTTAGCACTAGCCAATTTAAATAACAATCTTCTACATGGTACAGCCAAACAACTATTCGAAGAAATAGAGGATATCCAGAGAAAATATTTTGGAAGTGAAAGCCACTTACAAAATACAATAGGTTTACAATAGACAGCAACAACTGCACAGATGGCAACCTTCTACTACACAAATACAAAAAAGAAATACTAAAGTTTAAAAGTACATCTGCTAAAGTACTAAACCATGTGTGCCACAGGACTTTTTATAAAAATAGCACAAAAACTGTAGGCATAACATACAAAATAGAATACAATGAAGATTCCAAATGGTTCCAATTAGCTCTCTATCTTATAGCAGAAAGCAAATTCAAAATTACTGACCCCTTAATACTTTGTAGTTACTGCACTGCAAAACTTGACAACAACCAAACACCTTCACGTGCTATCAGAAATATCTTGGAATTATTCCCACTACCAAAACCCCTGCAACAACTCAACTTATATGAGAGCATCATAATCCAAACAGTGCACCCATTTCAAGCAATAAGACGCCTTGAACCAAAAAGAGCAAAATTACCTCCCTCTGAATTAGTGAAAGGCATTCGTGCCAAAGTAGTTAATTTGCCATTAGATCTCAAAGAAAATGTACACACTCTGGGAGTGCAACATCCAATAGATCAATCTTTAATTATCTTAGTAAATGGCGTACCTACAAAAAACAAAAACAACGTGTGGACTTACATAAAGTTAGACAAGCCCTGCAATAACTAAAACACAACAATGAATACTACAAAGAAATTAATATTGAAGAAAACTTGAGGGAAACCACTGAAATAATTCAAGACTCATAAGAAACTGGTCAATTTCAACTTCTAGATCCTGCTACAGAATCCAATGTTTTAGACCATTATACAATTCACCCATTCTACTCTAAAGACACCATAGATGATGCACTGGAAACGTACCAACTGCGACAAGCCAAAGGACAAGCCAAAGTATCTCCAATCAGCATATGGGAAAAAAGTATAGAAGCACGTGCCTTTCCTCTTCTCTTTCCTACTAGAAAAGGAGGAAGGTACGATGATAGACCCACACAAATAACAGCATCAGAATACAGCTCTTTACGAATGTATTCTGAAGACCCCAGATTCAGACAAAACTTGGAATACATAGTCCACCTTCTCTTTGAAAGTGAACTAGCAACTTTATGCTACGGAGTTGCATACCCATTGAAATCAGGTACCCATTTTCAAAATATGTCAGCTACACAATTACAACAAAAAGTGCAAGAAAAAGATGAGGTTTTACAGTCAAGCATTACAAATCTTTTAGCAAACATGCGTGATACTGGAGATGTACGTTGTATGATAAAAAAAACACTTGGTTTGTGACATTAAGTTGTGCAGAATATGCATGGTAAGATTTACGTGATTTTCTACACATAGCAAACAAAAACAAAACAAACATAGATATAAAAACACCAGGAGAACTCTGCTCGCTAGATCCTGTAAATGTATCAAGATATTTTCATTATCACTTCATTGCTATACTACACTTCATTTGTAATAAAACTGTTCCTCCCCGCGGAGAAGTGCAACACTCTTTTGGAGAAAAGAATACCAAGCCAGAGGGGCACCACACATCCACATGCTTTTGTGGATTAAAGATGCTCCTAAATTTGGTCAGGACTTTAATGCCACTATTTTACAGATTAATCCAAAAATATGTCACTTGTGAAATCCCTTCACAAACAACACATAGGGTCTCATTACGAGTTCGGAGGTAACCACGCCTCTATTTGCAGCATGGCTGCCTCCGAACTTGTCCAAACTCTGGCCTGGTGAATGGAGTAATTACAGGTCCATTCCGAGGTCGGAGGGACCGGTAATTCCCCATTCACCAGGGCCATTCCCCATTCCCATTTGAGCCCCCATAGGGCTCAATGGGAAGGGGGAAGGTGGGAATAACGGTACCGTTAATTATGGTACCGTTATTGACCCCGGAGTCCCTTTGCGGGTCCCGTCCTTAACGCCTGCTAAAAGCAGGCATTAAGGAAGGACCTGCAAAGGGAACTCGTAGTAGGGCGGTAAGGGATTACCGGCACCGGTGCCCTTAACGGTACCAGTAATCCCTTACCGCCCACCTCGTAATGAGGACCCATGTGTCAGTATGAGCAATCTACAGAAGACTTTGCTGTACTAAAATCACAACTAAACAATGAGCAGCGTAGCATTTTCCAAGAAGTAACAAAACAAATTGAACATGGTGTGCAACATGAAAGTAAAAATTGTGCTTGCCAAGACTACAAACCTATACTGCTATAGTGAGTGGTCAAGCTGGTTCAGGCAAAAAGTTCTTCATCAAAATCATCAGCAAGTTCCTCCAACAATGGACATACAACAAACTGTCAGCTGTTGTAACTATCCCCACAGGTTTAGCTGCCTACAACATAGGCGGTGTCACTTTACACTGATTACTACTCCTTCCAGTAGAACACCAAAACAAATTAGACTATTACAAACTTTCTACAGAAGCAGCAATAGAACTACGCAGAGTTTTCAAACAAATGAAAATACTACTAATAGATGAGGTGAGCATCGTCTCCAACCTAACATTGGCTTTGATTCACCTCATATTACAAGTGGTCCTCAAAATAGACTATGAAGACCTCTTTGGAGGAAAACACATTATTGTTTTCGGGGATCTTCTTCAATTAACACCAGTGAAAGGTGAAACTATTTTTAAAACCTTAGGGCACAAACTGTCCTGTAAAACTCTTGGCAGCATAGGAAATGTCAACCTTTGGCAAAATTTCCAATACAGAGAATTAACTGAAAACATGCGTCAGTCTGCAGACCTCACATACACCAACATTTTAAAAAGTTTTAGAGTTGATATGCTATCTCAAGAAGCATAATCTATATTAAAAACAAGGCACATCCATGCACTCTATGGCCATAACTCATGTGATACTGATATCATGGAACAACTAGCACACAAAAATGTAAACTGTATGTCCTTGATGCCAACTCTTACAAGCTATGCACAATTCAATGAAACAATGTTGAAAAAAAGTAATGCAACCAATAATTCAAATTTGCTTCACAGACAAACTAGACGTACATGGTATGACACTACCCATGTGTCAACAAGCCACAGACTCAATATCTTGGAAAACTCTATCGCTAACACAGCTGGTTTGGAGAAAATATTAAAATGCTTAAATGTAACCTTGACTGGAGCAAAGACTAGTTAATGGAGCACGTGGTACAGTTATTGGCTTTCAAACATATGTACGTGACAACATTCAGTTTGTCAATATTCTCTTTGACAAACTATCAGAAGTTAAAAGGATAGGACACTCAACAACCTGCTTAATTATTTTCAAAGACATGTAGGTACGCAGAGAACATTTTTCTCTAACTCTAGCATACACAGTCACCATTCATAAATCACAAGGACTTACCCTAGATAAAGCATTCATAGATATTGGTAAAGAAGGCATGAGCTATGTAGCACTAATATGCTTTGTACACTTGACAGACTATTTCTAATCAACTTTGATGCAAGTAAAGTAAATGCTGATATTCCTTCCATTCTAGAATACAATAGACTGCATTCATTCTACACCCCGATCTAAAAACCTATCCTGTTCCACAAAAAGCAAAACTTTGTAAAAGAAAACTACTTCAGGCCCAAACGATGCAGGATCACAGTAATTCCTCCAAAGAAAGTAAAAGAAGCTAATACTTCATCAAGGACCACAACCAAAGAAGAATCTTGTGCTCAAAGTAATTCAAAAACCTCTTCAAAGAAGCAACGCACTCTCCAAACAAATGACTTGGACACAGAACTGTCAGGTCCATTCAAATTTTCAAACACAACTGGTGTAATTCCAATTGCCACCGATTATTGACAACATCAACTTACATAGTACAGACCAATTGTGTTTGCAAATGTTAGTCCTTCATAGAAATGCAACCAACAATCCTGACAACACTTACAGTGTTTCTGGAATAAGGCAGAAATTGGACTACTGTGCTGGAATGGTCAAATTCACTATAAACACACAAGAAGATCCACAAGAATTTCTAATGTACTTACTACAAGTACTAGAAAATAAAAACATACCTATAAATGAAATCTTCCAGATTTAATACATGTGGAATCATACATGCACTCTTTGCAGCCATGCAGTACAAGAAGAAGTTCCTAATGAACACTTCGTATATGTATCCATACCTAACTGTGAATCCATTCCATTTCAGCAACTTGTACAAAATGCAAACCATAGCAGATTATTTACTACCTGCAATTCAGATAATCGCTCCACCTTACAAATACAGACACATAGTAAATACGTAATAGTAATGCTTTTAAGTTACAATGCAGATGGTACCAAAAACAACTGCAAGCTGACTGGATTCACACATGGTCAAGTATCACTTGGTAAGAAAACCTTCTCAACAATAGGTTTAATCTACCAGACAGGAGCCACAACCAATGCAGGTCAATGCACTTCATATAAAAAAAGAAATGTGGATGGTTTGAATGTAATGATACTACCATTACTGTAAAACAGAGATTACCAGCAAATCTTACTTAATATTCTTAAAACCAAAATGTAATAACTAATCTGTCTATGAACATAAACAAAACTTCAACTTCAAAACTATAAACAGTTAGAATTCACCAACAGGTATCTAACTGCCCCAAAATTCTGCAACAAGCAAACAGATAAATGAATACCACTAAAATGAAACAAGATATAAACAGTTAGAATATGCCAACAGGTATCTAACTGCTTCAAGATTCTGCAACAAGCAAACCGATAAATGAATACCACTAAAATCAAACAAGAAATATACAGTTAGAATACGCCAACAGGTATCTAACTGCCCCAAAAATCTGCAACAAGCCAACAGATAGATGAATACCATGAAACAAGAAATAAACAGTTAGAATAAGCCAACAGGTGTCTAACTGCACCACAAATCTGCAACAAGCCAACAGATAGATGAATACCACTAAAATGGAAAAAGAAATAAACAAATAGAATACACCAACTTCTATCTAATTACAACAATACTACCACCACTTCCAAATCAAAAACCATACACCCATTCAATTCCTCCTACTGAAAACAATGAAAGAAATATATTGTACCACAACATAGAAAGTTTTATATCCAGCATGGATTGTTTTCCCCTCAGACCCAATGATTTAATAAACAAACACAGGAACTGAGCAAATTGCACAGTACACTGGTTTGAACTATAGTACTTCTAAAGTACTATCTATGAGGGTCGACAAAATACAGAAATGTCTACTATGCAATGCAATAACTCATTATGAACTACCTACACTAACATATGATCTTTTCTTTTATCACAGAGATTGAAAAAGAATGTCTGCCTCAATTACCCATGTCATGAAAAAACTGCATACAACCACAAAAAGTCAAACAGTAAGTATATAATGATTGGGCTCACAAACACCACAGCATAACACACCCATTCAAGCAAACACCTGACCATAGACCACAATCCCAAATGTTTGCTTCCATGGGTATCTTATGCTGCAGTGCTTGTTGCCAAACTCTACAATCTTGATTGCATGGCCTGGCCAAAAATCTACATACAGCCTCAACAAAGGAGAAAGTAAGTATATAATAGACTCACAAACACTGCAACATAACACAGCCATTCAAATGAACACCTCACCAATAAATACAACCCAAAATGCCTAGAGTCTTCAGCACCAACATTCTGAACACAATCTAACAAACAAACTAACACACATCATCTCACTATTCTATAAACACTATTACAATACTGCCAATCAGTACACACATTTTTGAAAACATATCCCCTAAGCAGCCCACATACCACAGTCAAAATGTTTGGTAACATGGGTGTGTTATGCTGCGGGGTGTTGTAGCCAGGGTCAAGACTCTAGGCCCTGACCACAACCTTTGCAGCATAACACACCCATAAAAGCAAACACCTAACAAATAACCACAACCCAAAAACATAACACATCCACCTCAAAACCTATCCACTTCAATGAACATTCTAAAAATAATTACAACCAATGCTCTACTAACAACCCAAAGCCAACATCATACTAAAGTAAAATAGCCAGTAGTGCGCCCAGTGGTTAGTATGTCTGCAGACAACTGCGGTGACCACGGACACCACGAACACATCAAGGCCTTCTCCCACCTAAACAAATAAGCATTTGACCCATCTCTTACTCCCCCACCCTCTCCAAGCACTCCTACACACCAACACACTCCCCAAAATTAGATTTATGCTCACTTTCACGGTGCGCTGTCCGCTGATGTCAGTGGATCCAATATAGCGGGCGCATCGAAACAATGTGACCACCTCACGCTTCATCCCAGCTAATCTGAAAAAAAAGTTGCATGTCTGCGGACATGACGCAAGCCGATTAGCCAATCAGTGTCCTATCTGCGGAGTGAACAGGGAAGTGTGTCTGCGGATCAGACATAGATATCACACATTTTTTTAGACCTACTTTTTGATCATTTTTTAAAAAAAGTACTGGATGCATTTTCACCAATTTTACAAAAGCACGCTTTCCGGACCAAGCCGCTGATACTACCACAAATTTGGTGAAAATCCGTCCAGCAGTTTGGGCTGTAGGTGCGACAGAAACTTTTTCTTCATTCAGTCTATGGAAAAAAAGAAATTTTGGGACCCCCATATAACTTTGCCCCCCCGGACCAAACCTCACCAAACTTTGCAAAGTAATTCAGAGTGGGCCATATGCTTTTTTTAAAGTTTGGTGAGGATTCATCCAGGGGGAGCGAAGTTCTAAGCCGCTCCAAAGTGCTCTTCCTATGGGTTTAGCAACTTAACCATAACTACATGGCCGCTACCACAAGCCATGTAATATGTATATTACAAAGCCACGGTAGTGGCTGTGTAGTTATGGTTAAGTTGCTAATCCCATATGAAGAGCATTTTTTGGGTGGCTTATAACTTCACTCCACCTGGACGAATCCACACCAAACTTTGCAAAAAGATGTATATGGCCCACTCTGATTTCTTTTGCAAAGTTTGGTGAGGTTTGGTCCAGGGGGGGAAAACTTATAGGGGGGGTCCCAAAATGTATTTTTTTCCCATAGAATGAATAGGGAAAAAACTTTGCTCACGCCTAGAGCCCAAACCGCAGCACGGATTTTCACCAAATTTGCGGCAGGAGCAGTGGCTTGGTCCCGAAAGCGTGCTTTTGTAAATTTGGTGAAAATCCGTAAAGTTTTTTTTTTAAACTACTAAGAATTAGGTCAAAAAAAATTAGTGATATCTATGGGCCTCATTACACGGTAGGCGGTAGGGATTTAACGTTACCGGTAATGGAATACCAGTAACGTTAACTCCCCATGCGAATTACGACTCGGCTCACCGCTACTAGCGGCACCGCTAAGTACGGTGCCACTAATAGCGAGCAGTCTGCGTGCGCGCGACCCTCTATCCCGTAAATAACTCCATGCCGCTAATAGCACACCATCACAAGCCGAGCGGACATGCCAATAGCGGCATGGTAAAGCCCCCCTAATCCCTTACCGCCATGGCGCTAATACCGGCATTGCGAACCACCCGTTAAGAGAACAGAGCAGTGTTCCCACCTGCCACAGGAGGACACAATCAGCACAGGTGGAAGCAATGGAGACACTGGCAGCACAAAAGGAGCACACCACACCCCTTCCCACACCAAGATGGTCCCAATACTAGCAGCATTACATGGGCTGGAGGACATGATTGCAGTGCAGCAGCAACTACAACAGGCAGCACAGAGGAGACGCAGGAGGAGGAGTAGGAGGGCAAGACAGGCACAGCAAGCACCGCCCCGGCACCTAGTCATACCACAGAGGCAGCCACCAATCCCCAGGATCAGAGCCAGTCCATTTACCCTAACCCCTGAACAGATACACACCCTGTACCGTCTGGACCGGGATACCATCACCAGCATCGTGGACATGATACATGATCACATTGTGAGCCTCATAGACATCAGAACTGCCATCCCCCCTCTACTAAAGGTGGTGACCGTGCTCCACTTCCTGGCCACAGGCACCTACCAGCATACAGTGGGGCACATGCATGGCATCTCACAACCGGTATTCTCACACACGCTGAATCAGGTACTCGATGCCCTCCTGAGGCATGCACCTGAACACATATTCATGCCATGGACTGCCCAGGAGATTGCAAACACCAAAGTTGGCTTCTATGCACTGGCAGGCATCCCAAGTTGCATTGGGGCCATTGACTGTACCCATGTGGAATTGGTGGTCCCACATCACAATGAAGTTGTCTACCGAAACAGGAAGCAATTCCACTCCATCAATGTCCAAATGGTATGTGACGCCAACAAGATAATCACACATTGTTGTGCCCGTTTCCCCGGATCAATCAACCCATGATTCCATGGTCCTGCGGAACTCAACCATCCCACGCTACATGGAGCGACAAGCCGGACAACGTTCATGGCTACTTGGTGAGTAGCAGTGCAAGCACATGGCAGTGTGAAGGGGGGGAGAGATACATACTCCAACTGGGTGTAGCTTGTCGTCCGTCTGACAAATGGACATACACATGTAGGCCCATGCCCATCTAGGAAGGTCGCAATCTACCTGAGATGAACCCACATGCAAGTATAAGCTACACAACATAGAGAAAAATCTAGGCCTAGAAACATTAAGCAACCATCCACATCCACATTGCACAACATTCAACACCACAAAATACACAAATCTCCTACATGCCGTCCAGACAGTCATACAGAATCAGCGCTGCACAACCACAATAATGCAATGTGCCCTTGAGTTCATGCAAAGGGATCACCCCTACCCATGACATTGTACCATGCACCCATAGCACCACTGAAGTGACGCCTCTCAGCATGGCAACATAAATGTATGAATGGCACTACACTAGCAGTGTGGTAACAATTCTGCCTGGGCCCAAGGACATGCAAGACCTGGCCTCACCCAGGACATGTCAATTACTTTAGGAGGCATTAATGGGGCATGTTCACTTGCATGGTCGAGCTCAACTTTGCACATTGCAGTCACACAGACCGTCTACATGCATGCTGCCAATTGTGGACTACAATCACAATGCAAAGTCAAATTGTGTGATATGAACAGGCCGCTCTTGAGGTGAACATTAACCAGACCCCATTCGTCCCCCCATACAGGTGATGCCCCTGAAGAGGTGGCTGCTTACCCCTTTACGGAACCCACAGAACAGGCACGAAGAGGACTACAATTGTGCACATACCCGTACCCGTGTCGTGATCGAGCAGACTTTTGGCCATTTGAAGACACAGTTTAGGTGCATTAGCAGGTCTGGTGGCACTCTCTTGTATGGCCATGAGAAGGTGGCCAAGATCACCATGGCATGTGTCATGCTGCACAATATGTGTATCAGACGGAATGTGCCACTGCCCCTGGACGTAGAAATAGAAGCACCTGATGAGGATGATGGTGGTGATGAGGACGGAGTTGACGGGGATGCAGGTCATGCAAGATGGGATGGCCAGGAGGGACGTGCTGTGAGACAGCATCTGATCAACCAAATATTCTGAGTTACAATTTTTCTTTTTGTGGGAATGGATATGGGCAGTTATGCACTGTGTCTGATTGGAAGCGCACAATGGACCCTGTCACCAATAAAACACACATAAACAATGAAGAAGTCCAATCCTGTGTATGGATCAAACACCAGTGTATTGAGAAATGTGAAGATGTAAAAGTGCATGTCCCCAAACATCCCACCACCCTTCCACCAACCCCCCACAACAGTGCAAAAACACCCTTACCCCCTCCCCCCACAACAGTCCAAAAACACCCTTCCCACCCCACAACAGTCCAAAAACCCCCTTCCCCCCACCCCCCACAACAGTCCAAAAACACTCTTCCCCCACCCCCTACAACAGTCCAAAAACACCCTTCCCCCCACCCCTCACAACAGTCCAAAAACAACCTTCCCCCACCGCCCACAACAGTTCCTCATGTGTCTGCCACAATGTTTTCGTCCAGCCATACACGCGGAAGCTTGACCATGCACTCCCTATTCGCCATTGCCACCATCAGCATTGGGAGGCTACCTAGACGTGCGCCTGGTGGTGCGTGAGGAGCGGCGGAGGGGGCATGTCTGCCTCAAACTGGCGGATGAGGAAGTGGCTGACTGTCCAGGTGGTGGTGGTGGTGGGAACTGGTGGTCCATTGCGTCCGCTATCCATGTGAGGACCTCCCTAAGTCGGACAATCTCCCCACACAGCCTGTCTGTACAGGCCTCCATCCCCTCCCTGGAGTGCCTTGCTGTCTCTGCAATCTCCGCCCTGAGACGGGCAGCCTCCTCCACATGCTGGCCAACCAGCACAGTTATTTCCTGTTGCGCTGGCTGATGCTGGCCAGGTCGAGGGCAGTGTTGCGTTCTGGTGGTGTGGCTGCTGTGCCCTCTGTTGCAACCAGGTCAACAGGTGAAGCCACCGGAGGGCTACTAAAACCTCCCATGTTGTCCTCACCAGTGACACTAGAACCAGGTGTCTGCTGTGGTGATGCCTAAGGCGTTCCAGGGGGGGTTGGGGTGTGCATCTCCATGTGGAAATCGGTCGTATCCTCCACATCGGAGAGTGGTGCAGTGGCTGCCACCTCTCCTGCGGAACTAGTTGCAGCTGAGGGTGGGCCCTCCATGGCTGGGATCGGTGGTGGTGGGTTGAGCTCCGGAGGTGGGGCAGTTGTTGGTGGTGTGGACACTTACATCTTGGCAGTGGCGCTCCACCGATGTTTGCCACTCTGCATGTGGACCCTTCTACCTTTGCCCCTTGATGTCGTTGGGGTGTCCTCTGTGTCCTGTGCCCTTGATGTTTTACTTGCAGGGGGTGCCTCAGATGCAGTGCCAGCATCCTCACTGTCTGTATGTGAGCCTGTGGGGACAAAGAGGGGGATGGCATTGGTTACGGTTATATGTACTTAATGCAGTATATATCAATAATGCAGTTGTGGGCATTTTGACTTCATTGTTAAGGATGCAGGTGATGTGTCAGTTCAGTGGCACATCCATGCATGGTTGTGTGTGGCACTTGTCTCTGGTGATGTGTGCATGTGTGTGTGTTTGGATTTGACACTGACACAGCCAGGGTTGGATGCATATGTGGATGTTTAGCCATTCATGAGTTGATTCTGGCCACACATTTGGGGGGAACAGTAGATTCACATTGCATACTTTCATGTGTACACTCACCTCCATCTGAAGTGGTTGCCACGCCATGCTCCATTGTCCCGACTCCCTCTATGGATTCCACCCAATGAGGTTGGCACAGGTCTCTTCCCGTTCCTTCAATTTTATAGGGGAATCAGATCCATCTGATGTGGCAATGTTGTGGTTTGCTGATGGGATGCTTCTAACCCGTAGTCGGAGATCATCAAACCGCTTTCTGCACTCACGCACATTGCGGGTGGTGGTGCCCACAGCACTGACTTTCAAGGCAACCTCAGCCCAGATTGCCTTCTTTCTGATTAGTGTCTCCCGACGCATGTCGCTGGCAAAGACCACGGCGGCATTGGCAGCAAGGGTCTGGGTGAGCATCATTAGCTCCTCCGTGGTGAATTGTTCCTTCCGCTGCCGGTCGGTAGGTTTTTTTACAGCCTTAGGCATGTCGAGGGTGTCCCTGTGGATTTCCTATTGCAAACTACTCAGAACAGGTCCAGGGGGCAGAGGATGGCAATGGATTGTGTTTTTAAAGATGGCCGCCATTCTCTTTCCCATTCCTGTGCGATGGCACTATTTCCGGTTCCACTATTTAACGGTCACCGCTAATAGCGGTGGCCGCTATTTGCATGTAGCGTGAGGGCGGAGGTGCTATCTGCACTTTCGTCGAAGCCGGTAAGGGACTTTTTGGGGCCTTTAGCGGCATGGCGGTGGGGTCATTACCGGCATGGCGCTATGCTCGTGTCCGCGTACTCATAATGGTACGCTATTAGCGCCCTCTTGCGAGGGCGGACACGTTAATAGCGCCATGCCGGTAATTTGCGATTTTTACCGCACAACGTGTAATGAGGCCCTATGTCAGCTCCGCGGACACACTTCCCTGGGTAATCGGCTTGCGTCATGTCCGTGGACATGCGACGTGTTCACTGATTGGCTGGGATGAAGCGTGAGGTGCGTCGGATTGTTTCGATGCACCCGCCATCTTGGATCCGTGTTTGGTGTCCGCGGACACCGCGGAAAAAAAAATTCAAAAACACAACATTGCGTGGTAAAAACAAATTAAAAAACACAACATTGCACTTGTTAAACTTATCAAAGAATCTTTGGGGAGGTGAGGGGTGATGAGGATGGGATGGGATATGGCTGCAAGAAGCAAAAAACTGGTGTTTTTTTGCCGCGAAAGTCACACAGTAGATTTGGAGGTGTTCCACAATAAAATAGATTGCATTTTGGCATTCAAGGGATGGAGATGTATAATCATGGAATTGTGGACTTGTAAACATAGATTGTTGCTTCTGCAACCCCAACCTTACCTTGTGGTATTACAGAGTAATACTACATTCCGAAATACGTGTTCCTCTATATTGTTTATATTGGTTGCCCAATATTTATTAATATTAAATAGAAGCAATTTCAGGTTATTTTACACTCTTAATTAAAACGCTTGATGTTTGTAAATTGATGTGGTGGTGCTACACCCAGAGCGCAGCAAATAAAGGGCTAATGATGTCTGTGTTAAAATGTAATTAAAATAATAATGGAGTCAGACTGGCACCCCCTAGAGCCTGGGACATCAGGCAGCCACCTGCAGTGCCTGATGCACGTGCATCCGAATAACGGTTCTCATGGATGCGGTGAGGCAAGTTGTTGCAAACTAAGAATGTAAGTTGATTCTGAGTGAGGGTCACCAGCTTTGAATTCTTGCTTGAGAGCTAAGGAAACCCACGCATCGGACACACAGTATAAGGTTCAATTGTTTTTTGACCTTGAGAGAAAGGGACCATTCCGAAAGGAATTGAATGAAAGGAGGTTTGTAATAATGCAAGATATGATAAAGTTATGCATTCCAAAACTGGGCTAAGGAACATGTAAATTCAGTTTATGAAGAATTGTTGGTGCGAACGCAGTGTGCGTTACGGTCTGAGTTACGCCAAGAGAATGGAAATGGTGAATATAATATAAATTTGATTTTTGACGATTGTATACCCGAACGAGCATCAACTTATTATTATCTAACCATTATTTCTGGGTTACATTCTATTTGTTTGTTCTGTGTGGCATATTGCATTGAAACGCAAGTACAACCTTTGTGTGTAGTGGTCTTTCTAACATGCATATGGGGAGTCCAGCATCGAGGTGCATGTAGACCACCACTCGGTTCCCCCATGTTCAACGCTAATATTTCATGAAAATGTCATGTATGAGAGATTCCAAGATGGCCGCCGGCACGGTGAGACTTGCTTAGGTCTCTCTCCACCTGGGCCGCGGCAAGAACCTTAATAAAGAAGACAAAATAGCGTAATTTCACTCTCCAAAACTCACCCGCTTCATGAGCCCGCCGCCCGTTACGCCCGTCAAGCGAGTACAGACCCAACAGCTGCTGTGTGCGGGATAACCAGAGGATCGGGGAAGAGGAGACTCGGCCGCCCCTCCCCCTTCTGAGTGCATCGCGGGTGCTCGCGGAAGGAAAGGAACCCGCGGAGGACGCCGGAGACCGTGACGCCCCCCACGGCCAGCAGAGCTCCGGGGCTGCACCCCGTGTGGCCTGGAGCCCTCGCTCGAGCGGCGGTGCGCGCCTCCCCCCAGGGCCGGCCGAGGAGCGGGGGAACGGAACGGCGCTGGGGAGAGCGGAGCGCCGGGGCCAGACAATGCACGCCATCAGCCGCCAGGAGGTGTTAAGGTGAGCGCCCCCCCGTCCCGGAGGTAGAACTTTGGCAGCCGCTCACAGAGCACGCAGCCCATCCGCGCCAAGGAGGGAGGGGAGGGGGCGGAAAGGGATCTGAGGGGTACCCCCGTTAAATAAGCCATCGGCGGGGAGAAGGGGGTGACAGGCGACAACCAACCAGAACGCCCAAGGCGACCTCACTTTGCCGGGGGGCATCACGGCAGACACCCCCCCACCCCCTCACACAGCAAAGCATCTACCCCCCCAGTGCTAGGGGGCAACAACCAGAAGGAGCACCTGGGAGGACACATAAGGCACCGCCACTGACCCCCCGCCCCGCCCCTCCCTTCATAGTGGAGAAGCGACCCCAGGGAAGACATGTCTAAAACAAAGGGGAGGGGGGCAACGCAAACTCGAACCTACTTCTCGCATGTATATAACTCAATGTCAAGAATAGACTACTTCTGGGTATCGGTGGGCCTCATGGGCAAAGTTCAAGGAATAGAAGCAGGCGCAATTTCTTTGTCAGATCATGCCCCGCTGTGGCTGGATTTGACGACGCCAGGGAAGGGGGGTGGGCTATGGCGCTGGAAGCTCCCTCAGGATATAATTATAGACCCGATAATGGGAGAAGTGATAAGGGGGAAAATTACAGAATATTTCGCACAAAATGACACTGAAGATGTCTCATTGGGCACCGTCTGGGAGGCTTTCAAAGCGGTAATCCGTGGGCATCTCATAGCACTGAAGGCCACCAGAGAAACCCAGAGACGCTCCTGGGAAAAAGAACTCGAAAAGAAAATAATGGACACACAAGAAAAGCTATTATCCCACCCCTCCAGAATCCTCAAGAAGACCCTTAGACAAGTCCAAGGGCAATTGGAAATGCTGCCCACCAAAGAAGCAGAGAAATCTCTCCAATACCTGAAACAACGCCTCTACATAAAAGCCAACAAGGCGGACAGATATCTAGCGAGACTGCTTCGAGAAAAACAAAAAGCAACGACCATCACAAGCATTCGAGACGCACAAGGGGGATCCCTAACACGAACCCAGGACATTGGGAAGGCCTTTCGGGAATTATATCAAAAACTATATGCAACAGATCACCCAACCGAAGACGACCAAGACACATACTTATGATCTCTCCCCATCCCTAAAATCCCAGAAGAAGATAGGATAGCATTAGAGAACCCGATAAGCGAAGAAGAAGTAAAGAAGGCAATAGCTGGACTCCTAAACAACAAAGCACCGACCCCAGACGGCTTCACCGCTCCATTCTACAAAAAATATGCAGACCTACTCATCCCAGTCTTGATGAGACTCTTAAACTCCTTCAAAGAAAGCGGAAATGTGACCCAATCAATGAATGAAGCAAAAGTGTTGGTTTTCCATAAAACAGCGAAAGACCCATCCCTCCCCAGCTCCTACCGCCCAATAGCTTTGATTAACTTGGATGCCAATATATATACTAAAATTCTGGAAAATAGACTGTCCCCACTACTGCCCAATTTAATAAACACCGACCAGTCTGGTTTTATCCCAGGGAGACAAACATACGATAACTTGAGAAGAATATTACATCTAGTGGAAAAAACAGGGGTCACACACTCCCCGGCAGCCCTCCTCTCATTAGATGCCGAAAAGGCTTTTGACAGGGTAGAATGGCCAATACTCTTCAAAACACTAAATTACATGGGATTTGGGGAACAGTATATAAAAATGATAAAAGCTAATTACAATTCCCCAACAATCAGAATAGCCATTAATGGTGAGGTCACAGACTCAGTGAAAATTACAAGGGGTACCAAGCAGGGATGCCCGCTCTCCCCCCTTCTCTATGCCATTTTTCTAGAACCACTCCTAATCAGAATTCGGGAGTCAGCCGGCATTACGGGGATAGTTATGGCGGGTTTACAACATAAAGTAATAGCGTACGCAGACGATATGCTACTGGCCCTAGCAAACCCGGGGAGGACACTAACCACAGCAATTAGAGAATTGGAGACATTCGGGGCGATTTCGGGCCTCAAAATAAATAGGAAAAAATCAGAGATTCTACTCTTGGCAGGTGAAAGAACGGAAATTGAAAGAATAGCAGCAACACTAGATCTAAAAATAGCGGAAAAAGGAATTAGATACCTGGGCATAACCCTGACTCAGAAGATAGATGCACTATACACGATGAACTTTCCCCCAATCCTGGAGCGGGTCAAGAGGGATCTAGAACGATGGAATCCCCTAATGGTCTCATGGTGGGGCAGAATCCAGGCAGTGAAAATGAACATCCTCCCCAGAATGCTATACTTCTTTCAGGCACTGCCAATTAAAGTCCCCAAGTCCTTCTTCAAGGCACTATCCAGAGCGACCCTCACGGCTCCGACAAAGGCAGGGGGAATGTCCCTCCCACATTTCCGCAAATACTACCAGGCCGCTCAATTGTGGGTCCTGCGGGAATGGCTGGGAGACGACCAACAAACAGTTTGGGTGACACAAGATCGGGCGCTAGCCAGATCCCCCTTGGAGGAAACCCTATGGAAATCGAAACTACACAGGCATCCTAATTTCCACATCAGTGAAATCATGAAAACCACCCTCGAAGCCTGGGATGAACAAACACGGAGGGGCGCCATGACCACGGTGCTAGGCCCATTCACGCCTATCCGCCGGAACCCCCAAATCCCTCCTGGAATGGAACAAGGATCCTATGAGAAATGGGAAGCAGCTGGGTGCACAAAAATAGGGGAAATGTTTCAAGATGAAGAAATAATGACATTTAACGAGTGCAAAACACTATTAAATCTAAAAGAATCCGACAGGTACAAATATGAACAGCTCAGGCATTGGCTTGTGACTCCAGATGTCAAAGCGGCGGCCACAAGGGCCCTCACCCCATTTGAAAAATATCTAATCTCCAACTCGGGGTCAAGAAAGCTAGTATCCTCACTATATAGTTTCATCAACACCCAAGAAAAAGAAGTCAAATGGGCCTACATGGTCAAATGGACGAGGACACTGGGGGAGGATATCCATAAACAGCAATGGGTGGACCTCTGGAACACCATTCCAAAAATGACCCGATCAGTCCAAAAAAGAGAAATGTGGCTAAAAATTATCACCCAATGGCACTTTACGCCGGAGAGGCTACACTCCATGTACCCTCGATCAACAAACACATGCTGGAGAGGGTGCAAAGAGGTAGGCACATGGAAGCACATCTGGTGGGACTGCCGGGGGATCAAAGGCTTCTGGTCAGAAGTAAGTCAGAAATGACGAAGATCTTCCCAGACTTGGATCTACTAGGCGAAAGGGTTTGGCTTTGCGGAATGAAAGATCAGACGGACAAGAAATTCAAAAAAGCACAATGGAGAAGCTTCATGGGCCTACTCATTGCTGCATGGGCGACCATAGCTCAAGACTGGAAGAAACAAGAACCACCACTGCTATATGCTTGGTTACAAAAGGTATGGTCGCAACTGACCATGGAAAAGCTCACACACACCATACAGGGATCAAAAGAGGCTTTCACAAAAGAATGGGTAGAGGTTTTGGACTACTTGCAATCAGACTACATGGAGCAATGGTGTCCCCACAACATTAGAATTTCGGATATCTTCAGTTCATAGACATTCCCAAGGAAAAAACAGAGACACTCAGAAGAGCTTCCGGGGAGGGAGGGGGGGGTGCAAGGGGAGTAGGGGAATGTTATTAGTTGTTTTTTCTGTACGGAAAATAATAAAAATATATTTAAAAAAGAAAAATATCATGTATGACCATCTGATATTGTGTACCACTTTCCACGTTGTTTTCTCTCTGTTGAGATTGTTTCATGTCTGTGCTAATCGTTAGTTTAAACTCTATGCCAAAATAATAAGTCAATAGATAAATTGTAATAAAGATTGGCTAGTGAGACACATTTCTGTTATGTTTTCGAAACAGGTACATCCTGCCATTCTGTGATTGTCATAGATTCCAGATGCCAACTGATGGGTTTTTTAACCGGAAGGTGCACATAGTTGTGAACAACTGGATCACAGTGACTCTTTTTTGGGACGATCGCCAAGGGCCCATACGCCCTTACGCTATACTAGCGATTAGGAGCAAAAAAACATCTTTTACGGTGGTCTAGCCCCAAGTTGATGCAGAAGCACTGGAATTCACTGTGCGTCCCAAGTGCTTCTTTTACCGAAAACGAACACCTTGTGTATGCAAAAACAACAACGCATGCCTCACGATAAACATTTTGGATCGCGAGCAAAGAAACAAATTTGCAATTTGATTGAGTATGGCAATAGTCGGATGTTCTCGGAGCGTTTATTGTGAAATAAAAGTACTTTACAAATTGTACAAATTGTTGTTATGTTGTGGTGAGTGTGGCATAGGCCAAAGGCCATGCACCCACCATCCTAGGCCTTCATCACAGCCTCCACAATCTAATGCAGCAATGCAGTTGTTACTGTGCATGCATTTGGAGTTGGTGAGTAGCACACAATGGTTGTGGAGGACATTGTGCACTTGGTGGAACAGCAGAAGTGAGCTGCTAGGCGTACATTACCATATGGTGTACATCATTGCCCCTGTTGCACAATAGGGAGCCACATGTCACCATGGGCCTCATTCCGAGTACGGCGCTAACCAATGGCGCTATTAACGCCTTGGTTGACGCCGTACCCGGACCGGCAGCGCCTTGGTGGATGGCGGAATTACCACCCCATTCCAAGGTTGGCGGGGCGGTAATTCCCCATTCACCAAGGCTCTTCCCCATTCCCAAATGAGCCCCCATAGGGCGCAATGGGAATGGGGAAGATGCAAATGACGGTGACCGTTCATTACGGTCACCGTTATTGGCTTGGAGGCCCCTTTGCGCCCTCGACTTTAACACCTACTCAAAGCAGGCGTTAAGGCCGAGGGCGCAAAGGGAACTCGGAGTATGGCGGTAAGGGATCACCGCCACCGGTCTTGTTACCGGTGGCCGCCATACTCGGAATGAGGCCCCATGTGCGTTTGCTATGGGTAGGCCCTTATAAGACCCTTGCTTGAGGAAGTGTTTTACCACTTTACGCCATGAAAGGAAGTCACCAGCATCAGAAAGTTGCAATATGGGCAATGTACACAGCCACTCACAAACCGTTCTGCACAGGCAACGCAATGTAATTGAGCTATGTATGTAAAGATGTGGCCAGGGTGAAAGTTGGCAGGTGCATTTGCAGATGGGGCCTGCATTACACATGAAATGAGTAGTAAAACATAGGTCGTACTAGGGTGTGCAGTGTGTGGTGAGGACCAGCAGTCAGTGTTGGTAGAGGAATGGCAGAAGGGGAGAACAATGGAGAACACATAAAACTTGTAACCTACACTGCAGTACAGTGTGTTGCGTGTGCTAAACCTGTAGGCCCTTCGATGAATGGGTAGCCACCTTGCACGGCCAAATATGTGCTGTGGGGTGAAATAGGTTTTACAATGTTGACCTCAGTGTGCTGTTTGTGATCATTGCATAAAATGTTGCTTTTATGGTTGTGGGGATTGGTTGCACTTCTTACACTGTGTAGTATATGCCTGGACCTGATGGAGTGACGACTCCTCCAGTGTGTCCTGTGGGAGAAGTGGTGAAGTAGAGGATGCTTACAAGTGCCCAGGGATGACTTGCATGTACCTGGCCACTTGTTCACCTGCATAACTCTGTTATGTTGAGCTGGGTGTGGCCAAGGGCTACAATGGTGGGTGTATGGCAAAAGCCTGTATCCCGTAGGCCAGTCACCGAAGAGGCTAAGCATGTTCCATAGCATGCCATCATAATGCAGACATGCACTTTTAAGTATGCATGTCTCCCATGGTGGTGACATTGAAAAACAAATTGTGCAGGACCTTGTAGAGGTGGTTGAACAGCACAAGTGACCTGATATGCATCCGGTACCATATGATACCCATTGTTGAGGATTTCAATTGGGCGTCACACACTGGACCAGTACACTTGGTCTTGGCCTGGGATGTGGTGCTCAATAGGAATGCTTTTTCTTTAATCTCAATGAATTCAAATTGAGCTGGTACCCGACCCATCTCACACCCCCTTTTACAAATACCCCGGGTCACAATGGACCATGAACCAGGCCGGTTGGTGAAAATACAGTATTTATTTATTTTTGAAATTCACAATAATCACACAAATTTTACTATTGGCCAGCAATCACCAATGGGTGATAATGACAACGGAAATGGAAGCAATGCCCTTAGTTAACCTTCTAGTATAACATCACCAAAGCACAATTGAATAGGAGCACTTTCTGAATTAGGATAAATAGCACCCAAGTTAAGGTTTCCCCTGCAATGTTCCCTCAACCCACAGATAATCGAATGGAGTGAAAGAAGCAGCAGGTAGTCAGGGATAAGAGGCAGCAAACATAATCAAAATCTGACCTTCCCTCACAAAATAAGAGGCAAAAATCTTGGGATTAGGAACAGTCAACCGGGTTCTGTACTCCAGGGCTCGGATCAGCAGGCGGCGGAGGACTCTCCTGGCGGAACAACAACTGGGCCTGTCTGGTCACTGGAAAATCAGGACAGCTGGCTGGCAGGGTTGCAGTGGGCGTGCAGTTAGTGGCCAAACAGCCAGGCTCGTCTCAGGATGCTATCCCAAAAGAATACCACAGCTTTTCCCTTTGGTTATTGGGATTTTTAGTAGGATTTCTGGGTTGACACCTTGCTGAGATGGTCAGCAATGCTTTGGCCTTCCATTGGAATCTGGAATCAGCTAGGCTGTGGCCCTGCAGTGGAGTCTGGAATCAGTTATGCTCTGGCTATGCAGTGGAGTCTGGAATCAGCTATGCTTTGGCTTTGCAGTGGGATCTGGAATCTGGCAAGATGAATGTAGAAGATCAGAAATGCAGGCGCAGGAAATTCAGGAAAGGGTGTGAGTAGAGTTCTGTCAGCGACCATTTTTATAGAGCATGGTGACATCATAGAATTATATGGTAGGGCAGGCTTAGCTTAGCACACCTCTAAACAACTGGATTGGTCAGGGGTGATAGTTACCGCTTTTCTCTCAGCTGGTTCGGTTTCAATGGCATGATGTCAGATTTATGATGTGAGTTTTACAATGTCCAGAACCTACCACAGTTGCTTTAGCTAAAATACAGTTTTTACATTTATATATTGGGGCCTTTTAACAAATTACATAAGCAGGTTACATATTTTATGCAGAAGATGCCGGTCCAACTCTCCAGTTTGTGAGACATTGTTTCGCCCTTCTAATAATTTTTAGTCATTTTTAGTGTGAAATATTCGGCCTAAAATTCTATAACTTTATACATGTGTATGGATTATCATTAGGCATATCAGTATTGATTTTCAAATTGGCATCAGGAACACTTTCCATGTGATACCCAATTCTCTGTGATTTCTGTTCCCAAGGTGGCAGCGAAGGCTACAACATCTTAAGTTAAAAACCACAACATTGCATTAAAACTGTTAACTTTTTACGTTCCTGCAAATATCTGTTGCAAAAATAACCGTCTTAAATGTTTCTTAATAAAATAGTCTTTTGAAACAAATGGGCATCCTTTGTCTTTCACTGGAACCATTTTTTTTCTCTTCAGCTACCACCAACTGTCAATTCAGCCCAGTGTGGGGAGGGTGTTTCCCAGTTTGATTAAATGTTAATGGGTGCTTCCACTTCACAGGTTGGTGTCCCAGAAGTTCCATTTTAAGAGGCCTCAGCCCAGACAAAAGTCTGCCAAGGTAGCAATTAGCACTTGTGTGTTCTAGCGTCTACTGTGAGGGTTGTTCTGTTGCTGGCAACCCCCAAGCAGAAACCTTTTTGGGGCTGATTTCCCCCATGTAGCCAATGAAAATGAATTCCTTATTTTATTAATTTGTATTATAAATCAGAATAAAGCCTGCTGAATAAGATCTCCCATGTATGTTTTACCTCACAAATCCCCCTCATATTGCTAGATAAGGGCAGGGCCTTATCCAACATACACTTTTAACAGATATTTTTCTTTATTTGCAAAAGTACATTTAAACATGTGGTGACTGATGACATTTTCCTTGCAAATTCGATTTTTCTCTTCCCTCTGAATTCCCACATTGTTTTGTAGCCAGAGTTAGTTTTTTATATGCAGCAATTTGTTTAAATACAGATGCACTTTGATATTTTGTAGCCCCAAAAGTAAAGCGTTTCCTGTGTAGCTGAAGTAAAGCTTCTTTTGATTTCTTTGGATCTGCACAACAGCCTGTCATTCAGGAGCACTGCTCTTGTCTGTTGGAGCACAGTGTGAATGTGAATGAGCATGGCACATACTCATTAATAAAGTAGTGTGATGAGGAACAGAGGAAAAAGAGCATCAGAGCGGCATGATTTTTAAATGTAAATATTTCCCTTTTTCAAATGGGAACTTTTGGCTTGCACTCCCCTTCTTTTGTACATGTAAGAACACACTGGCAGGCTTTCTCAGTGTGCCCCCTTTTTCCCTCCTGCCCAATATGTGCTTGACAAGATGGTGCAGCCATCTTTTTTGTAGTTGCAAAATGCAGTTTTGTCGTGAGGCAGTGGTGCTCACAGGAGCCAGCATAGCCATTTTGCTGCTTCTGCTGAAGTGCAGCTTGGTCATGGAAGGGAGTACAGCTGAATGGGTAAATATAACCCAGACCATTATGCCACCACCTTGGACATTAGGGAGCCACATGGCGCTATTTGCGGTTGCCATGAATTGCCTTTTGCACCACCCATCATATGTTACGTTTGTGGATTGTGTTATGTGGGAAATGTTCCCTTTCATGAGGCCATTATGTTGTGCTGGGTGTAGCTAAGGCCCAAGGGCCGTAGGCCTCTGGTCATGCACCCAAGAGCCTATCCCTTGATGACAGCCAGCACACCATACTGCAGCCATGTAGAGTTGCCTCTGTTTCTCTCCGAGGATGGTGACCTTTGAATAATGGGTGCAGAGAGCATTTTACACTTGGTGGAACAACCAAAGTGAGGTGCTATGTGTTTGCAAGTACATGGTGTAGGTAATTGCATGTGTTGCACATTAGGGTGTAATTTGCCCACAGCCAGAGGTCGGGAGGTGTTTTATAAACAGAAGCATGTGTGCCTTTATGTGCAGTGCCGGGATGTTCAGCACTGACTATGACAGCACTATAGACCCAACTCCTTATCCTGTTTTACAAGTGTGGGGTTTGCTAGAAAGCCAGTGTAGGAGTTTGCCTGGCAGGGGGAGGTGACATGGTCCAATATCACAGAGTCATCAGGTACGTAGTGCAGATTCAGTTTATGTCATGCAGTTGGCCAGGGAGATGAGCAGAAACAGCAGATGTGAAGAGAAAGACTTTGAGGTGCTTCCAGAACCGGAGATGGTTACCCTCAAGTGTTAGGGAGTCAGGGAGCCTGTTGCAGAGGAAGGCCCCAGGCGAAAAAGCACATCTACCAACAACAGTTTTTTTTGCAGAATTGCGTGACCCTGAGGGAGTTGGAGAAGGATGAGGGAAGAGATCACCCACACAGATATATAGGGAGTTACATTTGAAGGTATTGTGGTCCCATGGGCCAGAAGGCCTTCTGAATGATGCAGAGCCTTCTCACTTTATTCCTCGCAGCCACTCAGAGCAATTGGCGACATTTAAGTGCAGGAGAGATACCATCCCAAGTTGCACACTCCTCTTCTGGATGTGTTCCAGAGGGCGGAGAGTAGAAGAGGGCAGATTAAAAAGGGCCTGCTGTAATAGTGCAGCCTACACAGAAGTACGGCTGTGCAGACAATGATCTTTTGGAAAGTTGCTTTTCCTTGGTCCGATACATTCAATGCTGCTATTGATGCCATTTTTTTTACGATTTATGTAGGTGTGTTAGTGGGGAAAACATTTTGTAGCATTGTCAGAAGCCAATGAGGGACTTCATGTGTCGATATTACACTGTATGATATGGGTCAATGAGAACGTTGCAAGCACATATCACTAACGCACCACTTCATGGTATTGGATGGGGAAAAAAAAACAGTATGCTTTTAAAGAACTGTTAAGAAGGGGTTTGCTACCATTAAATCCTGTTTCAAGCACCAACAAGCCTGGAAAAAGAGCGTTGAAGCTCGAAACACGTGTCGGCTATTTTTGGCTGTTTTTGATTTGCATTAAATAATGCTCAATGAGCTTTATTAACTGTGTTTGTGTGTGCAATTAATGGTAGCAAACCCCTTCTTAACAATTCCTTTGACGTAGGCACCTTAGCAGGGTGACTACAACCTGCTGCCATTTGCAGCCCCATAACACACCCTATTTCCCATCAGGGCGCCTAACCTCAACTGTCCACCACTGCCAAAATTTCATAAATTGCTTTTAAAGAACGTAATGGCCGCTCAGTGGCAGATACCGTTTACAGAGGCACTTATAACACAGTAATAAGCATAGTGCTGAAAAAGTTTCCGTACCAGTCATTTGTGGTAGTGGGTGTGCAAGTGGATGAATGTGGATGCACACATTTTGCAATCTATTACTGAAATTTGTACTGGACGTGCTGGCAAGTGACAGTACACTAGCAGGCTGATTTTCTAACGGTACACACGAAGTGTTGTGAAGCACGAGCAGTGTTAGATTTTAACGTCTAGGATGGCATTGGTGGAATCATGTGTGCCCATTTACCCGTACCCAATTAGGTGGTGCTGGACAAAAGTTAATGGAAAGGGAAGAAGGACTGCTCCTGCTTTACGGGGGTGCAGCCCTCATGGTACTTTGGGCACCGCACGTGCCACAATCTGTGCTTTTTACATTGCTGTCCAATGCACAGTGGACTTTCAGATTATCAAATCAGGTACTCCGGGTGTGGTTCACAAAGGAGAGGCGTTCAAACTGCTGTACATTATACTGTGCATAGTGAGGCTGGCTGACATAGTGAAACCCATTGTGTTGCCTATAGGTGATGCCTTTCTACTAGATCTGCACATGTATGCCATGGAAAGAAACTTTGATTGCAATTTTGGGTTGGAAGGAGTGGTCGCATTGTGGAACAGTGTCTACGAGCGCAGTTTCGCCAACATGGATGCACTTTGCAAATAACTGGGTACTTTCGGTAGAGACGATGTTATTGTCACCCACTATGGTAGCATGCATATGGGTTACATGTCTTGATAAGGCTTGTTCCATTGACTAAAGAGGTTGCTAAAGCTAGTGAAGAGGGTTTTCCCACTGCCAAGGTGCTGTTCTCATCGAAAACATCACAAAGAGTGTGGCCCACTGCTCATGTTGCTCCGAGTCAGACGCAGGAAGGTGTCTCATCAACCGAAGCATGAATACTTTTTTGTCCGCTGCTGGGATGTTCTTCTGCAACAATGACCGCATTAGTTTTGGAAATGCTAAATTTTTCCAACCAGACAGCATTTCTTTGTCGCCCATTTGTAATGCTGTTTTGTTTGCCTGTCTACAAGATGTAGTGAAGAGTTTACTGTAACAATGTTCGCACAAGAAAACACAAAATAAAATAAAACATGAAAAAAGGGGTTCCTCTAAAAGCATCTAAAAAGAAAATAAAAGGCTCTTTTAAGAGCCACCCCTTATAACAAACTTCCCCTACCCTGGTTGCACGTTATGCCCCCACGCTTGCACGCAGCGCGAAAGCCACATCCGGGGATTTTCAGGATGGCGGCGATGGAAATGGGACTGTGTAGCCACAGGGATTGCGCCATAACGTTTCTGGGCGGGGTGTATACACAGAGGACTGTTGAACAGAATAGATACTTTTACATGGAGAGCTCTTCACTGTCATTGGTCGAAGCGTGTGGAACTTTTAACAGTACGCAATAACAATGTGCTGCTAAGAAGAAACTGGAAAGAGAAGAAGGAATATTACTGCTTCATACTCTTGTTCAGAGGAGAATTGCCTAGCATTTCGGTGCTGGACTGCCCCAGGGCAGGTCAAAGACTGATATGTTTGGGATATTTCTTCTCTGTGAAAGATAGTGAGCTGAAGACTCTGGGTAAGTCTCTCGTAACCAGGAGTAATGTCTGGCAGAGGGACTCCCAGGACCCCCCTTGTTAATTTGATTTATCGACCACTACTTAACCAGTCTCCACATCTTGGTATTCTTTCTTGAAGAAGTGCTTTATAGGAGTCCACATTTTCACTACTCCCTTCAGGGATTCTGCTGATTTGACATGTTCATTAACGCTCCAGGTCATGTGGCTGCATTGTCCATTAGGATTACAGTAAATCTATCTTCCCACATACTTCCTGATGCTGGCCTCTATATATTTTCTGATTTCTTCATCCGTCAATTCCTTGGGTCCAAACCCTGGTTAGACATCAATGATGATCTTCATTCCAACAGCCTTCTTTGCTGTCTTCTTGCATTGTGTATCTTGATCACACAGAATCCCAACATTATCATCATCAATACTGCTTCCAGGAATTTAAAGATATTCGGCATTGATTGTGGAACCCATGAGAAGATAGACATGAACCAGCTGTAATATCTTTGGTCTCATCTATCTTGTTATGCAACTTTGTTAGCAATGTTATGGCCTCTGTAAAGGTCCCATTCTCATCATCACGAGAAGGTATGAACGTGCAAAATGATTCTCTTATTTTGGCACAAACACCTCCATCCATTGCTGTGATCATATCAAGGACATATCTGTTCCGGACGGTCATCAGCCTTATGAGCCTCAATTCCTCCTTGATTGCATTGAATCCCTTGATAGTAGTGCTGATCATTTGCAGGAGCTCTCATCTGGTAATCTGTAACCATTTTGCATTGGCCATTGTCTAAACTCCTGGCATGAAAATAGTTGTGAAGATCGAGGCAGTCTTGCTAAATAGCCTATGCTCATATGGGATAGCATCAAAGGCTTCTATTGATTTAGCCGAGAAATCATTCTGCCTCCTTGTTCGATTGAGGAATTTGGGTGATCTCCTCCTTCTCAAATGAGCATCTGCTTTTGGGAATTCTCCAATGTTCAGGTCGCTCTGGGGAATCACTAATGCTGTAACATGAATAAACACTATGGAACACATCCCTCCTCAATCCTTGGGGAGCTTCCTGTATGCTCTGGACTGACAGGCCCAGTAGTGATCCATTAGAACTACTGTCTCATCCTTCATGCATGGCACGTCGAAAATTTGACCACACTGATGATTGACTCCAACCTACCTCGTGCCATTGTTTCTGAAACACAGAGCTGCACTGGCCAGAGGTCCTCCTTTATCATCGACCCATGTCAGCAACTATATTATTTTCAGCCAAAGATGTTTGCATTCATTCTTTGCAGTATCTATAACTGGCTCATAATATCCTATAAGTGCTGGTGCGTTGTACACAATCAGGTCTTCCGCCAATCCTTAGGGAGTCAGCACGTTCCCTTGATTTGCAATTGACCTCTTTCTTTGCATCTCCGTATTTCTTCTTAATTCTTGCCCTGACAATTTAGCATCTTTTTTCTTCTCTTCTGATTCCTGCTTCATTTATTCCAGGCTGCTCACATCTTATCACTAGATTCTGTGTTTCTGGCTTGTCTCTTGTCTTTAAATCTTGCACATAATTATCTTCTCTCAGCGATGTCTTTTCATTCACCCATATAAAGGACAATGTTCGACCCTGGAACTGTCCTTGTGCCTGGCACAGTGCGAGAGGGGTCAGGCAATGACCATTCTGTACTGCTACTTCTGTAACTTTGAATATCTCAGAAGTCCCCATAGCATACGGTATGAGAGTACAAACATAGCAACTCTCCTTGGAAGTTCTCTCTCCCACCGTTTTCATATGTTGATACCACATGTTATTTCCCAAATGTACTGTACTGTCTAATTATGTGTTAATTCCATTATCATCTTCCTCTGTACTTCTCTTGTGTCTTCCCCTTCAAATGTTAGCAGCCCATGGAAATAACTCTAAAGCAGCTCTTCTCTGGGCAGAACACAATCAAGACCTTGACTCTTTGTCACTGGGCAAATCAACATGAGTACCTGAAGTGGGGAGAATCAAAGAAACCTCTGCCTCCTGTGGATCATAATAGTAGAAAAGATGAATCATAAGGAACAAAAGGACACAAAGCATAACTGTGCATATGTATATTGCAAACCAACACAGGTATCCCCACCATTTGTGCCACTCTGGTATCTCTTGAGTTTGCTAATTCTCTGAAATCGTGCCATTTTCAAGATTCCTCATTTTTGCTTATACTCTTAAGGAAGGAAAAAACACTACTTTAGCAATTGTACTATATTTGGTATTTGCAGTAACTCCTTTACAATTGCTTTAAACTGCCTTCTTATTATAGGGCCATTTTAAGATCCTGCAAAAAGGTGTGGATATTTACATCTCTTCTAACAAGTGCAGGAAAAGCTCGGACAATAAACACAAAAATAGCAAGCACAATTCGATGCACATTACTCTCGGCGATAACCGTAAACTCAGTCAAACAAGTATTCAGTAAGGAACAAATCAGGGTACTGTTCCCTCTTCCAGTTGTCAAAGCCAAATTCAAAATCCAATTTAGGAATAATTTTGATGCATCAACATCTTTCTAGAGTTCATTTTTCAAAGACTTCTGAGGCTCAAGAAACGAATTTGCATGCCTGCTATAATATCTATAAGGAGTGTTCAATGAGAACCACAGGGCAAATGCAAATCTGCATTTATTAATCAATCCGCTGGTTTATCGTCCTTCTTCTTTGTCATTGATCGAGTCTGCACATGTAGAAATTCTTCTTCTTGTCTTGCATCTGGATCGGTCGTTAAGGGTGCGATGGTCTCACCGGTGCAGATTTTAACATTGTTGAGATGCATCCAAGCTCGTCTGCCTTGAACTTTTACTGCTCTTGGAGTAATGTCCTTCACAACATAGGGTCTGACAAATCGTAGCTCATGCCGCTTTCTAGTAAAGTTACAGATCAACACCCCATCTCCGGAAAAGAGTCCAGGTGCTGATAATAATGTTGAAGTCGAGGTTGCTGAATGGTTTTCATCTGTGTTATGAGACCAACCCCCTGACACTTGAGGGGATCTGGAATGACAGAAATAATAGCGGTCATACATGACAAACATTAATTTAATTCATTTCCTAGCAATTTTGCAGTGCTCTGAAAATTGAATGTGTTTAAACAGCTCTAAGACTGAGCTCATGATATTGGGTTCTACACAGGCCAGAAAAAAATTGAGCCCACTCCACTCTTCATTCTCCATTAAAAACACCCCTATTCTGACTTCAGAAAAAGTGAAGACTCTAGGAGTATATCTTCAAACTACAATAGGTGCTGAAGCACATACAGCTTACCTAAAGAAAAATTGTCAATATCACCAAATACTACTGAAAAAAATCAGACCACTGCTAGACCAAAAAAATAGCACGACCATTGCTAGAGCTACAATACTATCCAGATTGGATTATGGTAATGCCCTACTCTTAGAAGCTAATAGCAACTGCATGAAGAAATGCCAAATAATTCAAAATAACGCCATCAGGACCATTACAGGAAGAACTTGGAGGGAACACATCACCGGCGAAAGGAAGGCTTTCCATTGGTTGGCTATGAAAGAAAGAATTACGTTTAAGTCTCTCACTATGGTTCACCGTTGCTTATATGGCAATGCACCAGCTTACCTCAAGAAACATTTCAAGTGGTATGCACCGACAAGGCTGCTCAGATCCTCTAATACAGGCCAACTGCAAACCACCACAACAAAAAAGCAGCACAGACTCGGTAAAGCCTTTCCGACTCTAAGCATAAAAAAATGGAACGAACTTCCTACCTCACTGAAACTCGAGTCCAACTACACTCTCTTCCGGAAAAAATTGAAAACATTACTTTTCAATTAACTCTGCTAAACAGGTCAAATCGTTCACGAGGAAATCTGTCAATACACACTGTGTCCTGTTTTTCACTATTCATTGTCCTGTCTCCTTGTCAGCGCTCTGATGCCCGCAGGCTTTCAGTGCTTTACAAACATATAAATAAATAAAATAAATAAATCACGTCCACTCCTCAATGGAGTAGTTAAGGGCATTCTCATAAGTCTTCATGTCACTAACTCATGGGTTGTGAGGTGATGGTCAGACACAAACTGATTTCTTAAGGCATGTAGAGCTAGGGGTAAGCAATATAGCCATCCCTTCTTCAGTGTCAATTTAAGCTTGGCAACTCTTTCTTTTGAGTGGCTGTTGAGTCTCTCACATGTCTCGTTCGCTTGCGGGTGACAAGCAGAAGAAAACCTGTGCTTAATATTCAGCAATAATCCTATTTGTTCAAATACTTCATTGACAAAATGTGGCCCATTATTGGATCTCAGCACCTCACACACTCCCCATCTCGGAAATAAGTCTTGTACCAAAAACTTTGCTGTGCAAGTGGC
This sequence comes from Ambystoma mexicanum, assembly GCF_040938575.1. Lineage (NCBI taxonomy): Eukaryota > Metazoa > Chordata > Amphibia > Caudata > Ambystomatidae > Ambystoma > Ambystoma mexicanum. The sequence continues at coordinate 892,475,243 of NC_090941.1, forward strand.
ATCAGGGTGTGTACAAGGACCTGCTTCGATCAACCTGGAGAAGGGACACACCACCAATATCAGATACATGTATCCATTACATACTTGCAGCATGTCAACATAGTCAATATGTAAATGCTGAAAAGGACCATTCGGTCGAGCAATTACTCCTCTAATCATTCGCAGTGTATGCCCAGCAGTAAACCTTTGACATACGATGCAATTTACTTCATAAAATGCAACGTTTTCTAACAGGTTCAGTACAAACCCGTCTTTTGCAATTGCTGCAGCGAGAATCTCCCTAGTTACATGCGCGGGTTAGTGCGGCTGTTCAAGCACTACCTTTAACAATGCTACTGGCATTACTGTCTTTCCAGTGTTGTCTTTTCACCATAATGCTTCTGTGGGGGATAAAGAACACCCCCTTTGTTTCCATAATTCCTGCTCTTCCTGCGGTGCACTGCCTTGAATTTCCATAAACTGAGCTCTTGGTAAATGATTAAATCCTTCATTTACTACCATAATCGTAACTACTTACTTCTTAGAGTATCAAAACTTGAAATATCTGGTGAATATGCAACCTTTTTGGCAGCCTAATAATTTAGATTCCACAAAGTGTCAAAAATGGCTTCTTGCGTTACCCTTATCATGCTGAAATGTATAACCTCTGGGTGGACGCTTCGGTTGCTGGCTATTTCTCAGGATTTTAACCGATACTACAGAAAAGGCCGATCCCTTGTTGGACAGAGATGTTATACTAAGCTCTCACAACCAAGGTACACTAATAATATGATCTACATTCCAGAAGACTGCTGTCAGGAATGTACATGTGGCTCTGTGGCTGCAACAACACGTCAGATGCTGGTATCTTTAGACAAGGCCCATGCAAGAGAACACATGTGTACTGTACATTTTAACATGGAGCCCTTAGAAAATGGGTTCCAATTAGAAGAACTCAGTTTCTGAGAGATAAAAAAACAGCAGAATGTTTAGCGAGCGAACATTTAAAAAAGCTTGGGCTTGCACACATCTATGCATATGGCATTTCTTCACAACCATACTGCAAGTATGTCGGTAACAATAAAAAGAAATGATATTTTAAATACTTCCTATTTCTAAAACATCATCGTATTATAAGTTGGGGTAGCATGGAAAAATGATGGCTTGGGGTAGATATAAAGTACTGCTTCACGTTACTCGTGCAGTACTTTCTGTGGAGCCCATGGAGAGGAATCAGCTTTTGTGACTTTTCATCTGGATTAATATTTAATTGCCAGCTGTAAACTACCATTCCGCCATTCAGTGTGCATCAATTGTATACATTCAGATATATGCTGTCACACGGCTTGCATGGTCGGGCACTGTCTTATTGTGCACAATCGAATTGCAAAAGGATGGCATTTGCGCGTCAGAACAGATTCTGACTGAGTATTCATCATTACAGAGCAGGGAATGTGTTCTTTGCAGCAAGCATGATGACTTTCAAATACTGAAATAATGCTTTCAAAGCCCGTCGTCGAAGATTTGACATTCCATGTCTTCACGAGGGATCAGTTCTTCAATTTGTACACTGTAACAAGATTGTAATATTATGTAAATGCACAGACACCCCAGAGAGTCCTCACAGCGCTTGCTGAAAAAGGAAGCGGCTGTTTAAGGGCTCAGTGCTATCTCAGAGCATTCAGAGAAGCCCTGCAGAGCCATCAGTCAACGGCAAAGCACCAGATTCACATAAATGACAAAGCATTGCACATTCAAAGAACAAAGCCAGGGACCAGAATTATCCTTTGAGACCATATTCCAACAGCAATCACAGTGTAAAGTTCTGGACAAAAAGGGGATTTTGGGACAGCAGAACACAGCAAAGCCGCTCACCATCTGCAATGGATAAGGAACCGAGAAAACAGCCGTTAGCTGGAGAAGTGATGAAAAACAGTGCAGTCCAATGGTGGGACTTACCAACAGGATGCATGAGGTGCCACTCCACGGATATGAATAGGAGAAGCCAAACTGGTGAAGAAAATTAAAAAAGAGAAGCCAAACCATCCCTAATTGTTCTATTGGTTCTGGTGTATGGGTCTGCATATGAAAACAAGCATTGACAAAGCCAACAGTTTTAGCTTTTGTGCAGGACTGGTATAGGCATTTGCCATACACTGCCATAACAGAAAATGGTGAAAGCTATAAAATGTCTGATTACCTAGGCAGGTGATAGCAAGCCTGGCAACTACCTATCTGACCCCTTCCAAAAAAACAAAACTGTTGGTGCTGTTAATCCTTTTTAACAGGACATCTGGGAAAAGAGCAGTTATAAATCAAATGACAGAAGGCACATACGGTTATCAAATTTGTATTACACAGTAGCCCCATTAAAGCTTCAATTTAGGCATTACCCTTCAGCAGACTGTATCAAAGTAATACAGACAAGGCAAGGTTGTATGTCACTGCTTAATAGATCTAGCTAAAATAGATCCAACGAGGATGTGTTTGGGCAGTGAGAGGGAGGCAGTGGTTGGGAATAGCCATAGGGACTACCTTGGACACGGGAGTATATAGTCAATGGGTAGGTAAATATCCAAATAACACCGACAAGCTGAGTGTCCCTCCTCATATGTCATCGCATGCAAATGTTTTGGCTTATAGGTAGCACTTGTGCCACCTAATAGCCAAAACTAAACAATCTATCTGTTGTGTATGGCTTCCACTGGTGCTGTATTTAACTACTAGGACGTCAAAACTGTGGAAAAAGCAGTGTATAGACATGTTATATCCTCCTTCAGATCTCCACAGGCATGATGGCAGCAAGAAGGATGGATGCCTTACTCCTACTACCCATTTGGAAGCAGGCCTGTAAAGGTGATTCAATATCAACAATTTCTTCAGAGAAGTGCTAGGAGTTTGGAATTTGGGTGTGTATTATAGTGATTGGATAGCTACTTCTCTGGATTGAAATCCAACAATTGCGCTGCTGAGATGTGTGTATCCTTGCAAGAGATTGAGGAATCTTGATTGCTTTTGTGTTCTGAATGAGCCCTGTCTTGTATTTGCTCTGTATAGTATTCCTACTGGTCAAAAGGTTATGATTTCTTACTATAGGTTATGTAAGCTTTTATGGAAACTTTATTGTACATATCTTTGTGTTTAGTATCTCAGTATATTTCAATAGCTCCAGGTGCTTCTCAATGGGAGTGCAGATCTGTGTGTAGGTGTGGGTACTGCGGCTGAGGCAGGCAGGCCCATCAGTGTGAAAATGTGTTTTTACAACAGCTCTGACAAATATTGGCCACTGGTTGCAAGGCAATATGTTCCAGGGCAATGCCAACAACAATTGGCCACAACCAGCCTGAAAACATCTTTACAGTGGTAATACTGGTATATATTGGGCACAATTAGCATTATTACGGTATTATCATGGCAATACTGGCATAGATTTGCCACTGGCTATTTGACAACATGTTTTACATGACAGTGCTGGCATATATTGTAGGCACAGCCATTGTGAAAGTGTTTTACTGTGGCAATGCTGGCAAAGATTGTGAGTAGAGGCATCATGAAAACATGCTTCACATTTGTAGCAATGGCATTAAATGTGGCACAAGTAACATGAATTGTGGCTTACTTTGGCAGTGGTAGAATATACTGTGAGCACAGGCATCATGAAAGTGTGTTTTACAGTGACAATGGTGGCATATATTGTGGGCATTGTAACAGAATCGATGGTTAATTGTATGGCACTTTGCAAAAAATGTCTTCACAAATTGTCCATTAAAAATGTGCCATTTCAACCAGGTTTTATAAAAATGTGTGAGGGAGAAATCCCCCTCCCTGAAAAATATGTATGCTGCTGTAATCAAAACGTTCGCCAGCCACCAATGTTACAATTGTAAGCTTTAATTTACTGTGCAAATGGCCAAATACTGCATTCAACTATGGCATTGCACGGTTAAAAAAGGGAAGTCATATGTCAATGGTATGATGCAACAGCAAAGCAAAGTCATTAATCCCCCTCAACCTGGAGCCCCCGCCATAATAATGGAACGTGGCGGAAGTTATGTGTCATGCCTAGGGTATGCCTGAGGTTTGGCAGCAGGCCTGTTATTTGTACCAATGGACCACAACGTTTTTCTGCCTGAAAAACCAGGAGAGGCTTGGCTGTCATTGTGAAGGGAAAATAACTCCATCTCTGTTAGGAAGCAACACCACTCAGGGCTACGACAGGTTTGTGAAGGTGAGCAAGGAGGGAGAGGATGGCTGATTGGCAGGTATTATGTTCTCTTGGAAGGGGGCATGTTGCTGAAAGAGAGGCAAGTGAAGTGGTAGAGACAGGCAATTATTTCTTGCTTTCCGTGAATCGTGTGGAGAGTGGCATTCGATGGATGTCGGTATAGGGCAGTAGAACACAGTAACATTGTATTTGTCTATGGTTCCCACAGGAAACCAGAGACCATTGCTTGTACTGATCGTAGCATCTCAGGAAAGGGGATGCCTGGGAAGATGCAGACATTCCTTTCCTGTTTCTCTCCAGAGAACTAGCTATCATGGTTTTTTCCTCCACAGAATGCCTGCTTCCTTGACCACTGTCCACCCCGGAATGGTAGCCCTGCTTCAATCCACATGACTCACTGGCTCATCTGCATGCGCATTCTTTCCAGATGCATATGATATATGAAATGATATGATAGGTTATTTATAACGCGCTTAATACCCAGAGGTTTTTAATCGCAGACCCGGGGATCGAACCAGTGTTGCTCCGTGTCGTCTTGCTTCCAAGGCGAGCATGTCGCCGCTGAGCTATCCCACATAACGAGCATGTCGCCGCTGAGCTATCCCACATAGGGCTTAAAAGCCTTATGTAGTGCCATCTGGATCTTCCTTGACCCCTACTTTCTCTCCTCACAGACATGTCAGATTGTATTATTCGACAGACTCCCTGCTGCCTAGAACAGGGGTGAAGCATGAAGTTCAAAGGGTTCACATCAAGTTTAGTCTCCAGTTGCAAATCACTGGGTTTCACCATCAACTGCAACTTGTCACTTAAACAGCCACTGTTAAAAAAAATGAGAAGAGCACGGTGCCAATTAGCATTATTATGGAAAATAAAACTATTCCTTCCACCGCCGGATTAAGAACCACCATCCAGTCATTAATAATCTCACGCCTCGATGCTGGGAATGCCATAACCTGTAGGAAGGTCTTCATAGCCTTCGGCCATAGGTGTACTTCTTCAGGACTATTGGCAGCCTCATCTGAACAGTTCTAGGATGTGTTAGCGTATACCCTCCACACTCAGGAATCCTGACTGGTTGCCAGTACCAGCAAGAATCCTCACAAGACAGTAGGCAAAGGAAATACCAGAAGGGAAAGACGAGGATCTATCCCTACTCTTGTCATTTCCCTGAAACATGCCATGTCATCCTATTAGACATCTGCTTAGTACCAAGACTAGCACAGTTCAGGAATGGGTGGAAGACCATACTATTCAGCGCTTTAGCTAGTTTGACAGCCCAATGCCCCAGCTAGCACATCTCCTATCAACACCCAAAAAGCAACGGCTTTATGTGCAGCGCTCCACTGCCTCTTGCCTAAGTGCAAGACCTATCAAAACGAAATGTAAAATTCATACAAGACATACAATTGTCAATGGGTGGGCAACAACAAAGCAGACTTTTTCCACTTCAGGGATTCAGTGCGACATCATAGCCAAATTGTGCCTTGCACTTCTGTGGAAAATATCCCCTCAACGTGGTGGTGGTAAACATTTGCATTCCATCAATTGAAGTTTTTTTAAATTTTTTATAAAATACGTTTTTATTGGCATTTCTTTAAACATAAACTTCGGGACTTCAACATTGTCCCATTCCCTCCCCCTCCCCCTCACCCATTGTTCTGCTTCCGTCTTATCCTGTAACATGTCCAGAATGCGGATTTTCTGTGGGCACCATTGCATCATATAGTCACTTTGTAGATAGTCTATCGCTTCCCCCCAATCAGATGCAAATCTCTGCCGCTCACCTTGTATGTTGTATGTGATTCTCTCCATTGCCACGTATGTCCATATTCTCTGTAGCCATTCTTGGTTGGATGGGGGTATCTTCTGTTTCCATTTTTGTGCTATTGCTAGCCATGCTGCTATGAGGAATCCCATGAAATTTCTCTTTTGTGTCTGTGTCATTGACTTATCTTGAGGATTCCACATACCGCACATCCAAACCTCCTCACCTAAGTTTTCTGTTCCCTTAAAGATATTTTGCATTTGGGCTCTCACCTCTGTCCAAAATGGTTGTAGTACCATGCAGTCCCACCATATGTGTCTCCAGTTTCCTACTGTATCACATCTCCTCCAACATTTTTCTTGCGATGTGGTGAACATTCTGTGGAGTCGTTCCGGGGTGTAATTCCATTGAACCATCATTTTTGTCCACGCTTCTCTTGTTTGGATTGCCCGTGCCCGTTTGGGGATTATTTGCCAGATGTACGTCCATTGTTCCCTCATGATTTGTTTCCCTAACATAGTTTCCCATTTCTTCATATACTGCCATTTTATGTCCTCTGCCTGGGCGTTTATAAATTTATAAAGGGTGGATACAAATGTCTTTTCTCCCGACTGGGTCATCATAAATGTTTCAAATGGGATCAGGGTCCTTGTAATTGCTTGTTTTATTCTAGGCGTAGTGAGCCAGTGGTGTAGTTGTTCATCTTGATATCTGTCCTTTTCCGTGAGGCCCAGTAGGTCCTGGCATTCGGTGTATGTCCTGATCTGTAGGCCATCATACATGTCTCCCACTTTCAAGCATTCTGCTTCCCGCCATTTCTGGAATGCTCCTTTTTCCGTGCCCGGAGGGAATTCCGGGTTGTCAAAAATTGGTATGAAGGGGGCAGCGTCTATTGTGAGTATTTCTTTCTTGGTAGCTCTATCCCATATTTCCAAGAATGTGCTCATGATCTCGCTTATTCGGACATTAGTCCATAGTTCGCTCCATAGTAAGTGGCGCATGTCTGATCTTGCAACTGCTCTGTCCTGCGCCTCCCACCATTTTTCTGAAGTGTTTGGGATCCATTCACTCAGAACCCACATTTGTGCTGCCTCAATATACTTCCTGAAATGGGGGAGTTCCATGGCTCCATCTGACTTTTGAGCCGTAAGCGCCTGTTGTGATAGTCTTGGAGTTTTGTTTTGCCAGATGTATTTTGTTATTATTTTGGTGAGTGTCTTAAAGAATGTTGCCGGTATCCGAATTGGAAGTGCTTTTAAATAATACAGTAGTCTGGATAATATTGTCATTTTATAACTGCTATTCTGCCCTAGCTGGAAATTGCTAATGGGTTCCATCTGTCCAGCTCTCTTTTTACCTTTTCTATGAGTTTCGTATAGTTTCCTGTGTAGAGATTTTTTATCGAGGTCGTTAGTGTGACTCCCAGATATCTCACCCCGTCCTCTGCAGTTTGTAGATGCAATTCTTCCATTTTCTTGTATATCGCTTGGTTGTCTCCGGCCAAGACCATTACCGACGACTTCTGTTTGTTGATTTTTAGTCCTGATATTAATCCGTAGTTGTCAATTTATTGTATGAGGAGGGGTAGTGATTTGGTCCGTTCTGTTAGTGTCATCATCATGTCATCCGCATATGCCGCTGTCTTGTGTGTCTGCCCCCCCATTTATATGCCCTTGATGTTGGGGGTTGCTCTTATCTTTGCCAGCAGGGGTTCGAGGAAGATTGCGTACAGAAGTGGTGATAGCAGACAGCCCTGTTTGGTGCCTCTTTCTATTCTAATTGGATCCGAGAATTCTCTGTTTACTGCTATCCTAGCCGTTGGTGAGTTGTAGTTAGCTCTAATCATATTTATAAATGCATTTCCCATGCCCATTTTTTTGAGAGTTGCGAATAGCATAGTCCATTCTACCCGGTCGAATGCTTTTTCGGCATCTACCGATAGTATTGCTGATGGGGTATCAGTGATTCCCATTTTCTCTATGAGATGTGCTATTCGTCTGATGTTGTCGTGGGTTTTTCTGTTTGGGATGAATCCTGATTGTTCTTGATGTATCAGTTTGGGGAGTAGGGGTGAGAGCCTGTTTGCAAGTACCTTTGTGTAGAGTTTTGCATCAATGTTGATTAGAGCTATTGGGTGATAGGAGCTTGGGTTCTCTGGTTCTTTCCCTTTCTTGTGGAAGACTAGTATTTTTGCCTCGTTCATTGAGGTAACGATATTGGTCGTGTTAAAGGTATTGAAGAGATTTGTTAGGATGGGGGATATAATTTCTGCATAGGTTTTATAAAAAGCTGCTATGTAGCCATCCAGTCCTGGAGCTTTATATTTGGGTAAGTCTCTAATTGCTCTTGTTACCTCCTCCATTGTTATCTGTTCATCCAATGCAGTTTTTTCGTCTGGTGTGATGGTTGGAAATGTTATCTCCTTTAGAAAGGCTGCCTGTTCCTCTTCTTTCAGACTCTGTGATGTGCACAGTTTCTGGTAGTAGTCTCTGAGTATTTCTTTAATGTCTTTTGTTTGTGTCTTCTTTATTCCAAGTCCGTCTTTTAATGATTGTACTGTTTGGTTTTGTTTTTTCCCTTTTAGTTGACTTGCTAGCAGTTTACCCACCTTATTTGATTTCATCGCATACCAATGTTTCATATGGAGTAGTTGCGTTTCCGCTCTTTTGGTCCTGAGTACGTCTAGCTGGCTCTAGACATGTCGATATGCCCTCTTTATTTTTAGAGATCTATTCTTTGCCATTTCTTCTCTGATCTCTTCCAGTTTATTTTCTAGTTCTCTTTCCCATTTGTATGATTGTTTGTCTTTTTGTGCTTTCAGTGCTATTATTTGTCCGTGTATCACTGCATTGAAGGCTTCTCAAACTGTGCTTGGTGAGACTTCTGGAGTGTCGTTTTGTTTGAAATAATCAGTTATTTTCTCTCTTATTATTTCCTTCGAGAGCGGGTCTTGTAGGATTTCTCTTGGGAGTGTCCATCGCCATAGGCCGGAGCGTTTGCGGATTTTAGGAAGCGAAATCCATAGTGGAGCATGGTCTGATAGCAATATTTGGCCTTTTTCTATATCCTGGATCTCCCCTACTAGACTCCCCGTAACCCAAATATAGTCAATTCTGGAGCTCGTGTCGTGCACGAGTGAATGATATATGTACCCCCTGGTTGTGCCTCTGATTCTCCGCCATGTGTCTTCTAGGGCCATGTTGTTCATCATTTGCTTTAGCGCTTGTGATGGTGTCCCTTGTTGCGTGTGCTTGGGGTTTGAGCGGTCTTCCCTCGGATTCCATGCGAGATTGAAGTCTCTTGTCAGAATCACTTCTCCTTCTGCAAAGATTTCTAGTTTGTTCAGCGTTTCTTTATGAAGCTGTCCTGGCCTGTGTTTGGGGCATATAACGTTGCTAGAGTTAGTTGGCGATTTTCGATATGGACTTTCGCGAATAGATATCGTCCTTTTTTATCCATCATTTGTACATTGAGTTGGTTGGCGAATGCTATCATGACTCCTTTTTTCTTCTCTGTTGGGTTGATGGGGTGCAAGTTCTGGTTCCCTTATGCGTGTGGCTGTCCCCCCTGATCCTGATATCTGTCTCTGGCCCTTAGCATGTACAACGTTATGCTGTGGCCCCTACGGGGGGGGGCGTTTCTTACTGTGTCCGTCCCTGGTAAGAGGGTGCAGTTTTTCCCTTCTGGTGGGCGTTGGGAGTCCGACAGCCCTTATGTGGATTGGGAGCTCTGGGGATGTGACCACGGTCCCTCTTGGTCTTCTTTTGCGCTTCCCTTCATTTCTTTGGGCAGGGCCCATGTCTGGTGGTTGGGGGGGCCGTCTCCCCTTTTTGTGGACCGGGGCCCGCAGTGAGTGGGTATGGTGATGTGGGGTGTCTATGGGCCTCTCTTGACTTTTTCAGAAGGTTTTATTGGCCACCCCACCCCTGGTGTCGTGGGTTGCTTCTTCTGGGTTCGCTTCCCCGGGGTGGGTTGTAGCGATCTGAGGGGATGCGGCCTCCACCTCACAGCTGCTGGGTCCCCTCCCCAATTTGTACCTGAAACTCTCTACCGGAGCGGCTCTGCGGGGCGCCTCTATCTCGTTCTTCACTGCCCGTGGTGGCCACCTTCGCTTCTCCTCTCTGGTCTGGACCGCTGGGCTACGTTCCTTTGTCCGTTGGGCTGGCCCCAACCTCCGCTGCTCTCCTCGTCCTCGTCCGGGTCCACTCTGCTGGTCTGCCTGGGTCCCGTCGCCGGCCTCTGCCTCTCTTACCCCGGTCTTTTTTCTCGTCTAGCTGATTTCCGCCGCGGACTGTCGCAGAGACCGGAGGCTCCTTCCTGCATTTTTGCTTGGCCGCCATCTTGGAATCCTTCAATTGAAGTTGTTTAAGTCTTGTCAAAATCATCATCCTTTCTTCGAAAGATCTACATCACTGCATTGCCTAGTTTCCAACACTTCTTATCCATCCCTCAGGGAGCGTGTTTAGATTTTCAAATGTAAAGCCGGCCAATCCTGCTCTCTGATAGCATGCAGCAGGGAACAGCTTTTATAGTCATCCTTTGTCAATGTGTTTGATGTACATTTGTCCTTTACAGTAACTGACAATGTCAACGATCATACGAGAAAAAAAGAAGAGCTGGACTGGAGAAAGAAGTATTGTCACTTCATATTGTGAGGCCATTACAAGCCTAGTAGAGCTGGAAGAAAGACCAAAGGATTACTATGTTGTCCCCGCGGCTCCACAGAGCGAGTTCACAGCCAACGGTGAACTAAAGTCTCTCAAATACCATTGTCTCACCATTTCAGCAAGGCTTAGTTCTGCAAAAGACGACAGGAATGCAAGGAGCATTATAGAGGGCATGGAACCCTTCAAGAGCTAAAAAACATAATGTGAGTGCTATAGGTGCCTATTAAAGTCTATTGTGTTCGAAAATATCCAATTGTGAGAGGCACATACAATGGGAGATGTCTCAGTGACTAAGCTGGCCTCGCGGGCCCATTCGTGACTTGTGGCAGAGGATGGGCCAAGGAGCCAATTATTTGTGGATTTCCAAATGCACAATACCTTTCTGTATTGAGTTGCAGCCACTAGTAATGTATAAACTGTGCTTGTGTGAAATTACCATGATCCACAAATGTTAAAATTGTGGATTTGTGTTTCCCCGAGTGTGTTTTCTAAAAACAGAGTGAAATAGTGGTTGAATGAAGCGGTGGAGCAGTATCGTAACCAATTTCCATGTATGATGTAGTTCAACCGTACACCACATATCACAAAATAGTCACTGGAGAGGGTGCACCAAACATTCGGCAGCAGTGACTTGTGCTACTCAAAACCACAGGCCCTAAACCAGCACTGTATGCGGACAGGGGTAACGTTTCATTGATTCATAGATTCAAATGCAATGCAAGGCATTCATGAATGTTTTAAAAGACATTCTGTAATCCGGTTTTCCAGCATGATGCCGTTAATGGACCCCACTTTTCTATACTGTATTGTATTTTCCACTGCTCCTCTATACTTGGGAGTGAGGCATTGGGGGCTCTGTGGCAGAGGATATATTGAAATGCATGCAGCAACCAGAAGAGGGCGTATCTTGCATTCACACGCCCACCTGCAACCATGCTTGTTGAGGGTCATGGCAGGATCGAGAAAAATGGCCGGATGCTCTACTTTCTGATATGCCAGGAAAATTCTGCTTTCTGTGCTGCTTCTAGATTTAGGGAGATGCAATGCATACATCAGTGAAAACAAACCACAAGGGAAGTTACAGGTGAACTCAACAGTGATGCAGAGAGCCTGGATTTGCTCAAAGATGACTAGTTTAGCACGGCTGTGAGTCATGTCTAAAAGTGTACATTCCACTGCAGCCTAACTAGCTCAACAGCAGTCAGGGACGTCATTTGGGGGCCGCTGCGACCCCTGAGATTCCCCTAGCAACCCCTGTGGTCTCCCTTGCTACCCCTGTGGTCTGTAAGAGTATTTAGCATTTTTTTCATGCAGCACCACTGCATGGGTTTGGTGCATTGCTATAATGTGGTACAGCAAGGCATCTGTTGCCAGTGTGACATGGACATGTAAATGAAAACAGGCTATTCAGTCAAAAACGATTTCTACATCTAAAATGCAAATAATTTTTTTTCACAGTTAAAAGCATATATTTTTTGTTTCTCCACCTGAAATTCCTCTGTTGCAGGAGACACATTTGAGGATTAATGAACTAACCTTATTAACAATACTAATGATTCTAACTCATTAATAATATAATGTGTTCTCCAGTGCAAAATGAAATGGAAAATGACAGGCTCTGAAAGTCATTTTAAACGCGCATCCAGATTTTTTTTTCTTTGCTTCTATCTGCACTCTGTCCACAGTATTTGCAGGAAGCAAAGACTCGAATAAGCAGGAAATTAGTTTGGTTACAGTTGCAACTGTATAAGCCAAGCCATTGTTAATGAGAAGGAGGGTAAGACATGATAGAATTTCATTGGTTGAACTCGTTTGGCAGGCTGTAACAAAGCTTTGCTAATGAATCTCGGGAAAAAGAAGAGGAGAAGACTTTTTACACAGCTGGGAGAAAGACCTGGCTGGTGGCTGGGTATTTTCCTGATTGAAAAAGCAGATCACAGTGCACTGCGCCAGAGACTGGGAATTCCAGTCAATAATCCCCGGTTTGAGTGACGGCAGATGCTCGTCCTTGCTGGGGTGATTTAAGAAGAATTCATTGAACCACTTCCAGAAGGCGACCAGCCGACGAACTTCACATGCTGGACAGGCCTGGTAATTATATTACAGAGTGTGGGGGCAGTGTGTATGTGTGCGAAACTATTCAGTCAGCGTGGAAGAGGGAACTCCAGTGTTTTATCAACAGGTTTAATGTTGCGAATTGAAAATGTTCTTGCCGCTCTCTTTTCATTTTGTTACAGATAAGGTTGTTACTGTGCAATTTCCATTTATTTCTGTAAAAAGAGTAAGATCGTGTTGAAATGCAATTTTTTATAATACACAAAAAATATCTGAAAGCAGGCGGATAGTGTGTTTTATTTTTCTCTTTTATTTGTGCATCTACCATTACAGTACTGATAATATGGGGAGAGGTTTAGACAGTGCAATTGTCATTTTTAAGCTAACTAAAAATAAGACTTAGCGGTAGCTGTGTGCATGATTCCATTCAGTATATAAGTGTATGTTTTCTGAACGGAACATAATAATAATATAATGAAATAGACTACTGCTGGAGGTACATGAGTCAGCAGAAAGAGAGGCCCTGGACATAGTTCACCGATGTAGATAAGTTGGTGATAAATACCGCATGTTAGCTCGCTGCCGTAGATAAGACAGCGAGGACAGCCCATGGTGGCACTCCAATTGAAAATGTGGTGTTCCTGAAATGGAAGCCTGAGGCCTCTCTAGTGATCACACAAACGAACTAAGCAAAAATAAGGGGTTCTGGATATTGGGGCCACATATAAAACAAAGGAATTATGCTCACCAGAAATACCACCAATAACGCATACCAACATAATGTATACCACTAAATGTATCAGTGTGCTGAAATAATGTATGTATACTGTAGTACTATATACCAAATCTAACCTGAATGCAAAGAGTGATTATTACTGAATTATTTTCATTTTGGCGGTAAGAAAATACTGCTAGGCCCCAAATCTATACAAAATACCCTACATGTATCCCTTGCCATGCCTACATTTTTTTTAAAACCTTTTTTTAATATAAGCTCTTGGGCTATGGCCAGGGCCATGTGGCTCTTTGTTTCTGGAGTGGATGGCTTTCTTGTTCAGGCCGCTTAAAGAAACTGGGGGTTCCACAAGTGTTTCAGCAGTGACACAAAATAAGAAAGAATAGAAATAACAAATAAATGTGTCTTTCTGGAATTCTAAACAACAATTGGTAGACTCATAAAAGGTTTATTTCAGGCACACTTCAGGGGGTGATTCACTGATTTAGTGTGTCCTTAAACACCTCAACTCAGCCTTTCATCCTTCTGAGATCGATAAATTAGTACCAACAGAGGTTAGGTGATATTGTATATATATTTGCTCTGCATAAAGCAATTAAGAATGTGTCCTATATAATAACACATCATTAACATTTGACCTTAGACGTCTGCTTGCATTCACAGTAATTTGATAATATGGGCCTATACACACTGATATTAACGATACATATGGTGATCTATTCTTGTATGAAATGTATAGCACATTATAGTAATATCGTAACCATATTTTTCTTAGTGGACTTAGGAACAATGTTATGCGATGACACTTCCTGTTTTGTTAAGGGATGAAAGCTAGTGTTCCATCACTTCCCAGGATGTCAATTCGGGATGGGGTGAAATTACATCACTTCTTGTTATGTCATCAGAGGTCAACGGTCGTGTGATGTCACTTCGCTACCCCAGGCATATTGGTGAAATGACGTCCATGACAGCAGACGTCATTTTAACATTCTTCTAGCCAACTTTACGAACAAACAGCCAATCTTTCTCTGACACTTTTTAGCACTGGAGTTAATATTAATAAAAAATTCACAGTAAAGGGGCGACTCCCTGTTATTGTTTCTGCAAATCTCATGCAGGCAAATGAACAAGTGAGTCATGGGGATTGGAGCAGAGCTACCAGTCCGGGACACGAGTGGTCAAGGAAGCAGGGATTCTGTGGACAAAAATCAGGTTAGCTAGTTTTTTGTAACTTTTTATCAAACAACCAATCGTTCCCTGACACTTTCTATCACTGGATTTAATATGAGTAAAATATCCATGCTAAATGGGAGCCTCCCTGTTATTGTACCTACCTTGTATCAAAGGTCTGAGACACATATAAAAAGCTGCTGCCAACAAAATAGAAGGGACATCTTGTCCCACACAAGGTGAAACAAAGTGTATGTTCAAAGTGCCCTGGAGTTAAAATGAACCTACAGGAGCTCGGCACACTTTTGGGTTTCCCCCACGCCATATTCACATCCCAGCTAATCAGTGCAATATTAACTATTGCAGGGAAAAGGTTGCATTTTCAATTTGGAGTTTCTTTCTGGAAAGTGCATGGATATTGCCATGGGAGATCCATGACTGAAGATCGTCCATGAAATTGGGGCCTCGCCAGGACATAGCCAGGAAACTTGCAACTATAATTATAATTGTTCTTTTTTTTCTGCTGAAAGTCGGGACCGGTAAGTGGGTATGTTTTGAACCTTTCTCGGGAAAGTATAATAAGCACTTGCTCTCTAACGTGGTCCCCTGTTCTGTTCTTGATGATGAAAGATCTGACTGACCAGGTGATTGGGTGCTGCCTACCTTGTCGTTTCAGTCAGGCCGTAACAAACACCATCTCTTGGTTGGATATGTAAAAATAGGTTTCTAACCAAAACCAGATGCTTTCGCCAATGGAGCATCACAGAAAACCGTGTCCAGGCTCTGAAATTCCCTCTAATGGCAAGTCCTCAAACCACTTAAGACTTTCTAGATGTGAATGGAGGATCACAGAGAGGCATGTTCAGCCTCTGGAATCCCCTCTAATGACAAGTCCTCGGGACAACTTCACAATTTCTAGATGTTTCTAGATGTGAATGGAGGATCACAGAGAGGCATGTTCAGCCTCTGGAATCCCCTCCAAAGACAAGTCATCAGCCCACTTTGTAAAACCTTTTTGGTCCCATGGTGCCACAGGAAACATATTGAGACCCAAGCGCCCTCACTTATCATTGTGTTTGGTGGGAAGCCGCCACCTTTCCGACACCTGTTTCATGCCCCAGTTACACTCTTTACACAGCATTAAACTTGTCTTTAATTCTGAGCACAGAAGAGTTTAGGGTGTGCAGACGTCCCCAGGTGAGATCTGTTCTCCTGCTAAATAGAGATGAACACAACTGTCTCGTCATCAGTACTGTAGAGACATGAGAAATGGCGTTTCATTCGATAATTATTGGAGAATGCTTCAGCCTTGCATGAATCAATAAGAGAAGCAGGCTATTACATATGAAATAGGATCCCCTCCTCCTTGCCACAGCAATTACGCATGGTTTTGCATTTTGTTTGCACCCAGTTAAAAATGTGTTCATGGATGCATTCTCCTCCTCCTAATACAATCTCATGAAGTTAATGAAATAATTGAAAACGTGTTTAACGTAGTAATTCTGCTTATCATCTTTCTGTGACACAGATACACAAATACACATATATATATAGATATTTATTACACAGCCACGGTATTGGCTGTGTAGTTATGGTTAAGTTGCTAATCCTATAGGAAGAGCACTTTTTGGGCGGCTTATAACTTCGCTCCCTCTGGACGGATCCTCACCAAACATTGCAGGAAGAATATATGGCCCACTCTGAATTGTTTTGCAAATTTTAGTGAGGTTTGGTTCAGGGGGGGCAAAGTTATAGGGGGGGTCCCAAAATGTCTTTTTTTCCCATAGACATAATGGGAAAAAACTTTGCGCACGCCTACAGCTCAGTCCGCTCCACGGATTTCAGCCAAAATTGCGGGAGGCGCAGCGACTTAGTCCCAAAAGTGTGCTTTTGTTAATTTTGTGTAAATTCGCCCAGTAGTTCTTTTATAAACGGCCAAAACATAAGGCAAAAAATGTGTGATATATATGTCCGCTCCGCGGAAACACTTCCCTGTTCGCTTCGCGGGCAAGATAGCGATTGGCTAATTTGCTTGCATCATGTCCGCTGACAGGCAACGTGTTCTCTGATTGGCTGGGGTGAGGCGTGAGGTGGGTCACATTGTTTCGATGCTCCTGCACATCTTGGATCCGCTGACAGCGTGGCGGCGAACAGAGGCAAAATGCAATTTTGGGGAGTGTGTTGGTGTGCAGAAGTGCTTGGGGAGCATTGGGGAGTAAGAGATGGGTGAAATACTGTATCCTTTTAGGTGGCAGGTGCCCCTGATGTGTTTGCTATGCCTGTGGTCAATATCCCCTATAAGCAGCCCACATACCACAGTCAAAATATTTGGTATTATAGGTGTGTTATGCTGCGGTGGATGTGGCTAGGGCGTAGAGTCTTGGGTGCATGGGCGATGGCCGTAGGCCGTAGGCCATGCACCCAAGAATGTACGCCCTGGACAAAACCACCGCAGCATAACACACCATAGAGTCAAGCACCCATCAAATATCCAGAACGCAAAAGTCTGTGTACTGTTTCATTTATAGAGTTTGTATGTGAAGTTTTGGCTAGGCTATGCAGTTAAGATTGTAGAGTTTGTAATTGGACTGCGTTATAAGATACCTTTGGAAGTAAATATTTTGGATTGTGGTGTATGATTCTGTACATTTTCTTTGAGATCTAATCTTAAACAAACTACTTTGCCACAAATGCCTTTCACTAATTTAGAGGGAGGTCATTTTGCTGTTTTTGTTGAAGGTGTACTGCAGCGAACAGAGGCAAAATGCAATTTTGCGGAGTGTGTTGGTGTGCAAAAGTGCTTGGGGAGGGTTGGGGAGTAAGAGATGGGTCAAATACTGTATTTGTTTAGGTGGCAGGTGCCCCTGATGTGTTCGCCATGTGAAGCGCTATCTGCTCCCATTCTGAGTGAAGGTCAGTGCCGTTGAATTTTTGTTTCCTAGCTGAGCACACCCACAGATGGTACACAGTATAAGGTTCAATTGTTTTTTGACCTTGTAAGAAAGGGAGGATTGCGAACGGAATGCATGAAGGGAGGGATATAAGACTTTCAAATATGATAATGGTCACCATTCAAAAATTGGATAAAGGAACATGTAATTTCATTTTGTGAAAATGAGTTGAAGTGGAGGGAGTGCTTCTTTTACGCCGATACAATGGAAATGACGAATATTATGTAAGTTTTACTTTGGACGATTTTGTACACAAACTAGTAAAATTATAATTCGGTGGCAATATTGGAGGGCTAAATTGTATTGTGTGTTGTGTATGGTATATTGCAACGAGTCGCAATTAGAACTTGTGTGTGTAGTTTTTTTTGTCGTGGGGATATGGGCAGTGCAGCATCGAGATGAGTGTAGTACAGTTGTGGGTTCCCCCTGGTTCACAAAGGCGTAATTGAACGCTAATATTGAATACAAATTCCGTGTATCTGTTCCTTTTGGTTTTATTTAGCTGTCTGATTGCAGCATCAGCGTTAGATCTCATTTCGAGCTCAGCATACTCTGTAGCAGTAACGTGTACAGCAAACTCAAGAGTAATTTGCACGTTCTTTTGTTTGAGTTATCTTTGTTTGACATCCATGTTTATTAATAGTTGTAACAGGGGCCCAAATTGATTGTTATAATGATAAACTGTAATAAGATTGGTTACTGAGACACATTTCTGTTATCTTTTCTTTAAATAGTTACATCTTGACTTTCTGCGATTGTCATGGATTCCAGATATCAACTGATGTTTTTGTAACCATCACCTACAGATATACGTCAGTGGTTGGATTCCAGTGACACTGTTTTGAGATGTTCGACACGGGCCCATATGCCCGTACGCCATACCAGCGATAAGGAGCAATTTCATATCTTTTGTGGTGGCTTAGCGGATGTTTGTGCCAAAGTCTTCACAGGAATATCGCGTGACTCACGATAAACATTTGTGGATCGAGAACGAAGAAAACAATTACCTATTTGCTTGCATATGTAAGTCTATGGATGTTCTCAGAGCGTTTATTGTGAAATAAATACTTTACAAATTGTACAATTTTGTATTTCCTTTAAAAGTATGGTTTCATATTCAAAATTGGGATGCGCTGTGTTGTGAGATGATGTGTGTTGATATTCCGGGTTCTGCATCAAGTAACGTTATCACGTAGGTGATGATTGGGTGTGTTTTACTACATTGTATAGTAATGATCTGGATATAGGTGGAGCATATCACTAGGTTTGGTGATGTTATACTCAGGGGCGGGGCATATGCATTAGTGCCACCAGGGCAGTCCAGCTTGGGTGATGCGGGAACGGATAAGATTGTCACAAGATGGCCGCGTCCTGCTGCCTGATTTTGCATGTGTAAAAAAGAGTAAAAGTATGGTAAGGTGCATACGAAATATGTGTTTGATTGATCAATGTATGCTTAGAAATACATGGTCGAACACTTGGGAAAATAATATTTCTGAGTACACTATTATTTTAAAAGATCCATTTTTTGATGCATTCGCTGCACCAGATTTTCTAAGGTCTGTTTCTGTATTATTTTTAATGTCTTTATGGTGTGTTGAAATTTTTTTTGAAGGGAAAGTACAGAAAGTAATGGTTAATTATTTGTTTATATAGAGAAGTGTGGTGTCTTCCATTAGGAGGGCCGGTCTTACAATGCGCAGGTATTTACAAAAGGAATGCCACGAGTTGTCGGTTGAGGGGTTGCACACTGTGAGCCTACTTAGCAGACTTCTGCTAAGAGGTTGTATACAACTGACTATGTTGGCATTTTAAAAACAATGAAGTAGGATTTCTGTGCTATATAGGAAGTCGTTTCAAGGCATAAAAACACACATGCTTCCAATCACTGTATCAGTAACTAGTCTGCCAAACATTGGTTTCAGTCCGATATGCTTCATGTTACATTTAATGGTCACCTTCCTATCCCGCTGTCCAGTCAGTGCACTTTTGAGCCTTGCTTGCATTTCCAAACTCCCTGACACTAATTGATGTCCAAGTACATAGCTGCCATGTGGGACTGTGGACTGTCTCCCATCCATGCAGTAATCGGGACCAGCCCTGCTTAGTTTCAAAGCGAGGAAGGATCCAGCCCCCTTAGGCCATATTTCTCTAAGTGATCTTGAAGGGTATACTCATTTATTAGGTAACATGGCCTTAGGGGGCTGACCCCTCCTTCGCTTTGAAGCTAAGTAGGTGTTGTCTCTGTTACTGCCGGGATGGGAAACCCACTGTTGCTGTAACAATATCTATTTTATTTTATTATTGACTGGGAGACTGCAACTATCAGAATGCAATTTAGCAAAATGCAAATAATGGCCTCTGAGTGCAAAACTTTCAAGGACTGACAGTAGCACGGTTTAAAAAAATAAAATAATTTAGAAGCACATTCAGTCACCCATCCATGCAGTAACCACGACTGACGCTGCTTAGCTTTACAGCAAGCTAAGGGCTGGCCCGTTTCTTGTAACTTTGGCACATTTATCGGGCAACATGGCCTGAAGAGGCTGACCTCTTCCTCACTTTGAAACTAAGCACGGTCTGTCCTAGTTACTGCACAGATGGGAGACCTGGATGGCAATCGTGCTGATTGTTCACTCCGATCCTTAGTCCTTGATAGCCGTGAATATTGGCAGAACGGCTGAAAGAAAATGCTTCTGAAGCCCTCGCCAAGTATCCCCCTCATCTTTGCTGGATCCCCCTTGCTCCCCAGATGGCCTGCTCACCTCCCTCTCCCTTTCCCCACACAACACACTCTGTTTCTGTGACGCAGTTTGCTTTGAGGTGTCGACTATTCGAGGATACAGAAAGGTTTGTGTTGCAAATTCCGTCCCTAGACGCCCAAATTTAACTTGGAGCCCTCTAGCCACCCCCTACTTCTCGCCTGATGGCATTTGCATGTTTTTGACCAGCAAATAACTTTTTTCTGCGTTTCATTTTCCCATATCCTCTCTTGCACCAGAGAAAAAAAAAAAAAAGGCGTTTGTTTCATTTGTAAAACCCCCTGGTTTTGGGTAAATCCCTGAGATGTCTATTTTTGGAAATGGGGTAGCCCCTTCTCCGTCAAATATTTCTAAAACGACTGCACGGAAGAACCCCAAACCATTCATGGATAGCGAGTTAACGCTAGGTGTCCAAGTTGTTTTGGAACTGGTTCAAATCTGTCCAGCCATTTGGGCTGTGCGCTGTGGGAAGAATTGACCTTGTTTGTCTGTGGGAAATTGAATGGGAAGTAGGCTGCACTTTAGAAAAAACAATTTTCTGATGCATAACATTTATATTGTTTAACAAATCTTTATGACACTTTGCAGTCTTGGGGGGCCCGTCAGTTTTTAATCACTTTCTAAATTTCAGCCAAAACCATTAATCGAATCAAAGGTTATTAACAATAGAATTTTGAGGGGTTCCTTTGGGAGTCTGACTCACCTTAACTATCACCAAACCTATAATATAAATGAAATGCGTTGGTTGATTCTCCGGAGTCTCTTGATGTCATGCCACTGGGGATTTTGTTACCATTTGGAATTCTATGAGTTTACCAGAAGGAAATCCATCCTGGAGCTGTTGTGCCATTTTTCCACCAGATCGGAAAGTGGTGAACCCTCTCCAATGAGAAAAAAGAGGAGGGGCCACTGTGAGTGTGAAGGCAATACAGGGAGTCGTCCCTGTTTGTTGATACTATATATATATATTTTCAATAAAAAAAACTTTAGTTAATGATCAGTTAACCCCTTAACTGCTGAGGGTGTTCACTCCCAGTGCGGAACACTTTTTTGGACATTTCGGTATGTCACATTCAATCCAGTGTAACTTTTTTGTTACAAGTGATATCCCGGACACATTTTCACCCTTTTATTCCCACATGTAGGTGTTCATAACGTCTAGTTTTCCTAGTATACTGTAGGAGGGTGTGAGAAAATAACATAAAAGTGCCTACATTTTGTGTTTTTTCAGAAGATGCTAAATTAATGATGTACAAATAAGCCTGTGGTGTTTTCCCTGTAAGGGCAAGCAGCAAATGGTTTGCTGTTCTGAATTTTCCATTTTCCAAGCTTTCAAAAACAGGATGAGTGGGAAAAAAAACTGTTTTTATAGGGTTATCATTTTTATAAGGCTACCATCATTTTTGTGACAGGTAGGTGCTATTTCCCTTTTTTTTCAATGGGCATGCTTGGACGGAATGGAAGAGGAGGGTAGGAAAGATCAATGGGAAGACAGAAAGGCTTACATTTCTGAAAAGTAGACAAAATTCCATGTTCAGGAAGGGGTGATTTGTGCAGGTCACTTTGTAGCTAAAATTCCCATAGTTTGGGAGAAGATTTGAAAAATGACAGAAAAAAGGAAAAAAGGTATGTGGTGGACATGTTTGGACTTGTAAGGTAACGACTTCTGTGAATCTTGATTAAATCAATGCACTGCTACATTCTTCCGAGTCTTCTAGTTAGGAAATCACACATTTTTTGTATTGTTTCACAAAATAAGCAATACCAAAAGCCAAGAACTGAGCCATGGTACAAAGGATCTTTATGCTGACGGCCTAGACAGACGTACTTAGCATTTGAAAATATGAAAATAAGGGAAACAAATCTGGAGAAGAATGCAAGCACTCAAGACAAATGTATGGGAGAACCCAAATTACCAAACCAGCACAGAATGGTCTTCTACCTTGTTTTTGGGAAAATATAAATCGTACAAGAAATAGAAAGGTAGAAAAACACATTTATCAACAGTTGTCCCATATTCAAAAAACGCCTATAACTCACATACAATCTAAATTAAATTTAATTAAGATTTTAAAGATAAAAACACACATCACAAGAGAACAAATTCAAAAATGATTATAAAAACTCTACAAACATATACAAATATACCAATGACACAATGCAGATTTCTAATAAATGAAGGTGTGGATTTTAAAGTACTTCTATTATTAAAATGAGCCTAAGAGTTCTATCCTTTCTATTGCGGTTCACATCTCACAAAAGATCTTTACAAAAACATTTAATTTTAAATTTTTCACTTTAAGACCTGGTATTACTCCAAATCACAGACTCAACATGTAGGGCGATTTGCAAAAGTCAGACCGTGTGTCTTTTTTCAGAAATGCATGGGTTTCCCTGTTTTCCTTAGTGGCTGAGACACCCAAGGGACAAATCTGTGGTTTGTGAACAAGAACAAAACTTAAACATTTCCTCTAGCCAGACCCTTTGGTATAGCAGTGGTTTAGACTTTTCCCTTTGCACCCAGGTAAGTGCACACACACATGTGAGGTACCATTTCTGTCGAGATACCTGTGGGGGAATGTGGGAAGGTAGGACATGTGTTGTTGCTGGTGTGTTTCGGTGGTTTTCTGGTGGCAAATGTCTGAAAATTATGTTTTTTCCCTATGTACTAAAAATGAAATCATGTTTGAAAGACAACAAAGATGTGATAAGGAAATATGTAAATCTCCCGTACAACTGTAAGAATTCTTTTCTGGTGGGTTTAGACATTGTCTCTTTATTTACCAATATTCCACAAGAAACCTTGGAAACAGTTGGTGAGATCCTACTAACAAGATTAGAGAGTGACCCGGTATCTAGCTCTTTCATTCTCTGGTACATCGAAGTGGCCCTAACCAGGAATTGTTTTCAATTTCAGGGGTCCTTTTTTCAACAGATTGAAGGCACTGCAATGGGGGCCACCATGGCCCCTAGTCTAGCAAATCTTTATGTTAAGTTCTTTGAGAAAAAATCTATTTTCACAACCCATCCATTTGAACAACAGGTCCAGTCTTAGGCATGATACATCGATGATGTGATCATGATATGGACAGGGAAAATAGAGAGAGCTAATGAATTCTTACTGTGGCTGAATCAGTAGAATCGCCACTTAAAATTCACCATGAATATTCAGAATTATTGCATGGATTTTTTGGATTTATCAATCTTTCATTTTGAAGGTCAACTAATGGTTAAACCTTTCCATAAATCAACCAAAAAAAAACGTTTATTACACTGTCAGAGTCACCACGTTAAACATTTAAGGGACAATTTGCCGTACTGGCAATTTTTGCACCTCAAAAGGAATAGTAGTCACCGAACAGCTTTTGAGGAAGAAGCTAAGAATCTGGCAACTAAATTGAAACAAAGAGGTTATCCTAAGAATTTGATCACAAAATCTGTAAAAAAAGTGTCAAATAACAACCGGGGGGCTCTTTTAGAAGATAAGATCAAAAAGCCATCGGGGGACCGCCTGGTTTGTGTGAACACTTTTTCCAACCTTAGTTTGAAGATCAACCAAATTGTGGAAAACACTGAAAGGTATTTACAGATACAAATTCTACAGTACCTCTACCCATGTTTGCCTATACAAAATCCACCACTATTGGGAACCACGTCAGTAGTAGCAAACTGAAAGAGAAGACACCAAAAATCAACAGTCTAACACAAGCCTGGGGCCTGCCTCCAATTATGGGGCATTACCCCTGTGGGACTTGTGTCATATGAAAATTAACTTCGAACACCAAAGAAGTACATATCGGATTACCTAAGCCATGGCAACAGAAACAAATGACTAATTGCAACTCAGAATACGTGATTTATATGATAACCTGCCCATGCAATCAACAGTACATAGGCAAGACCAATAGAAAGGTCAAGACACGCATTCTAGAACACAAATGCTGTCTAAAGAATAAGGTTCTCACAGCCCCCATGGTGAAATATTTCACTGAAGCACAACATGGTTATGAGGATTTCCAATGGACAGTTTTACTTATGATCCCAGGCAATAACCATAATATCAAAAGTAAGATACTATTTGAAAAAGAACAGAGACTGATTTTTCTGACCTAAAGTTACTCTGAAGGTCTAAATGAATCGATCGAGTGGCTAAAAATATGACAGTTGTCTAAATCACAATAATAAGGGATATTTTGCAATCGAGACCCGGCATGGATTCTGCCTTGGAGCATGTATCTCCGGATAGATCAGGCATGCCACTTCATTTAGATAGACAGACCCTTCTCTATATTTATTCACTATTTGTATTCTATACTCAGTCAACAGAACGTGAATAATGAGGTGGTTATGGCGTTTTGCAACACAACACTAAAAAAGGACTAATGATGGTTCATTGCTAATGGGTTTGATGATTCCAAGATGGCGAAAAATCGCAGGCTTTTTGCAGCGTTTTTCACTGTGGTGTTCGGTCTCCTATAGTTATACTACAACTGATGTTATACAACACTAAAAAAGGACTAATTATGGTCACTGGTGAAAGGTTTTAGATGTTTCCAAGCTGGCGAAATCTTGTGAGTTTTTCGTTGTGTTTTTCGCTGCATTTTTTGGTTTCTTCCAGTGTTTATGGCATCTAGACACGGACCCTGGTATGAGAGACTGGAGTCGCTTCGTGGAAATTCTGATTTTGAGGGAGACAAGCCCTTGATCTGTGTACAACGCGGGTGCCACACTGACTAAGGTGAGGGGATGCCCTCCTAGTTATCCTTCTATAGCAGTGGTCTTCAAACTTTTTTGGCCAGGGCCCCCCTGAGCAAAATTTGGGCAGGTCGGGACCCCCCAGAAATGCCAAATGGACAGTATATATTGCGCGCCGTCACCTGCTCCCATCAAAGTCGCTGGGCTCCCTCATCCCACTCCTACCCAGTCGCTGGTCTCTCCCCACCCCATCACACACCCAGGGCTCTCCCCACTCTGCTCCCATCACTATCCCATGGTTCCCGCCCATTGTGCTCCCACCATAGTCCCTCGGTTCCCCCATCCCGTTCCCAACACAGTCTGAGGGCCAGTGGCGGCTGGTGAATCTTTTTTAAGTGGAGGGGCATTAAGGGGAGGTTCGGGGGGGTTTCCCCCTGTGAATTTTTTTTTAAATAATAGGTTAAAATGTTGCATTGTAGAGCATACTTTTAACAAAAAATGGGTAAATAGCCAAACAGTTTGCAATTGTTGCTGGGAGTCCAGGGGGCAGGCATTGATATTTTATTTCTATCGCGCTCGTACACAAGTGTTTCAGAGCGTGACAAGGCAAGGGAGGGGAACAGAGGAGAATAAAACAGCGATCTTACTAGGCCCAGTGACATTGAGAACGCGCAAGTGTGAGGGGAAAAGTGCATGGAAGGGGGGAGAAGTGGAAAGTGCGAAGCAGAGGAGAAACAGATAAATAACAATAAATAAATAATAAAGGCAACAAACAGTGGTAGTGCAGCCAGCAATTTGCAAGTGCTACGTTTAAGGCAGCAGACAGGGTAGGTCTGATAAGTGCAGGAAGAAAGATGGTTCTCCTCAAGTTTTAGAGTGGCAGGGCGCTGTTCCAGAGGGAGGCCGAGTTAGGCGGACATGATAATTGCCCTTTCGAAGGTGCCGGTAGATCCCCATTCCCATTTGAGCCCCATATGGCTCAAATGGGAAGGGGGAGCTCGGATGCACCGGCACCGTTAATAACGGTGCTGGTGCATCCGACGAGCTGAGGTCAGACCTGGCGGGGGCTGTCAAGCACCCACGAGCACAACTCTTACTATGGCGGAACGGTAGCAACGGTGCCGGTAGCTTACCAGCACTGTTGTTACTGGTCCGCCATAGTAGTAATGAGGCCCAGTCTGTGACTAAAGGAATGAATATCCATTTACAACTGTGGGCCACTTTTTCATTGTTGCCTGAGACAGTTTCATGCTTCAGCCTGCCCATGTGGGCCACCCCTGCCCATTTCTTCCAATTTAAAAAAAAAAAAAAAAAAAAATCTTTTTTCATGCTGAGCTCTCAGGGCCCCCCTGGGATGCACCCGCGGACCCCTAGGGGGTCGCGACCCACAGTTTGAATACCACTGTTCTATAGTGACGCCCTCCTAAATACATTGGGTAATTGAGAGGGACATCCTTGTTGTAATAGACCATGGGGTGGTCACTAAGGATATGTGGAAGTTGTATAGAGTACAAGTGATCTAAGAAATAGGCTGAATGAAATCAAAAGACTGGGTTTCCTTGTATATTATATATGTAGTTATGGTTAAGTTGGTGTTTCCATAGGAAGAGCACTTTTTGGGCGGCTTATAACTTCGCTCCCCCTGGACGAATCCTCACCAGAAGTATATGGCCAACTCTGCATTGTTTTGCAAAGTTTGGTGAGGATTCGTCCGGGGGGGCAAAGTTATAAGGGGGGTCCCAAAATGTTCCTCGTGCCTACAGCCGAAACTGCTGGACGAATTTTCACCAAATTTGGACCAGGAGCAGCGGCTTGGTCCTGAAAGTGTGTTTTTGCAATTTTGGTGAAAATCCGTCCAGTAATTATTTTTTAAATGACCGAAAAGTAGGTAAAAAGAAATTAGTGATATCTGTGTTCGGTCCGCGGACACACTTCCCTGTTCGCTCCGCGGACGGTGTCCTGATTGGCCGAGCAGCTTACGTCATGTCCGCGGACATATGGCGTGTTCGCTGATTGGATGGTGTTAAGCGTGAAGCGCGTCAGATTTTCGGTAGCGCCCGCCATCTTGGATTCGCGGACGTCCGCGGACAGCGCGGTGAAAGTTTGTTGGAGATCTGTATTTAGCAGATTGTGTTGTTGTGTGGGAGTGTTTGGGGAGGATGGGAGGGTTTGAGATAGGTTAAATGTTGTGCTTTTTTATGTGGTGGATGTTCTTTTTGTGTTTCATTTGTCTGCGGACATCGCAGGTGTTCTGAAATGTTTTAAATAAACTGAATGGGTGGTGTTCTGAGGACTCAAAATGTGTCCGTTTTGTTCGCAAGTAAGCTGATACTGTTCCAAGAACACTTGCGGTGTCCTGAAATGTTCGCAAATAAACAAAATGGGGTTGTTCTGAGGACGCTGTCCGTATTGTTCGTTGTCAAGTTGAAAGTGTTCTAAGAACTCTTGCGGTGTCTTGAAATGTTCGTAGGGGGTGTCCTGAAGACGCTGTCCGTATTGTTCTCTGGCAAGTTGAAAGTGTTCTAAGAACTCTCGCGGTGTCCTGAAATGTTCGAAATAAAAAAAATGGGGGTGTTCTGAGGACGCTGTCCGTATTGTTCGCTGGCAAGTTGAAAGTGTTCTAAGAACACTTGCGGCGTCCTGAAATGTTCGTAGGGGGTGTCCTGAAGACACTGTCCGTATTGTTCTCTGGCAAGTTGAAAGTGTTCTAAGAACTCTCGCAGTGTCCTGGAATGTTCGCAAATAAACAAAATGGGGGTGTGTTCTAAGAACTCACGCGGTGTCCTCAAATGTTCGTAGGGGTGTGCTGAGGCCACTGTCCGTATTGTTCTGTGGCAAGCTGAATGTGTTCTAAGAACTCTTGCGGTGTCCTGGACTATTCGCAAATAAACAAAATGGAGGTGTGTTCTAAGAACTCACGCAGTGTCCTCAAATGTTCTTAGGGGTGTCCTGAAGACGCTGTCCGTATTGTTCTGTGGCAAGCTGAATGTGTTCTAAGAACTCTCGCGGTGTCCTGAAATGTTCGCAAATGAACAAAATGGGGGTATGTTCTAAGAACTCACGCGGTGTCCTGAAATGTTTGTAGGGGGTGTCCTGAAGACGCTGTCCGTATTTTTCTGTGGCAAGCTGAATGTGTTCTAAGAACTCTCGCGGTGTCCTGAAATGTTCATAAATAAACAAAATGGGGGTGTTCTGAGGACACTGTCCGTACTCTCGCGGTGTCCTGAAATTTTCGCAAATAAACAAAATGGGGGTGTTCTGAGGACGCTGTCCGTATTGTTCGTTGTCAAGTTGAAAGTGTTCTAAGAACTCTCGCGGTATCCTGAAATGTTTGCAAATGAACAAAATGAGGGTGTGTTCTAAGAACTCACGCGGTGTCCTGAAATGTTTGTAGGGGGTGTCCTGAAGACGCTGTCCGTATTGTTCTATGGCAAGTTGAAAGTGTTCTAAGAACTCTTGCGCTGTCCTGAAATGTTCGCAAATAAACAAAATGGGGGTGTTCTGAGGACGCTGTCCGTATTGTTCGTTGTCAAGTTGAAAGTGTTCTAAGAACTCTCGCGATGTCCTGAAATGTTCGTAGGGGGTGTCCTGAAGACGCTGTCCATATTGTTCGTTGTCAAGTTGAAAGTGTTCTAAGAACTCTCGCGGTGTCCTGAAATGTTCGTAGGGGGTGTCCTAAAGACACTGTCCGAATTGTTCTCTGGCAAGTTGAAAGTGTTCTAAGAACTCTCGCGGTGTCCTGAAATGTTTGCAAATAAACAAAATGGGGGTGTGTTCTAAGAACTCACGCGGTGTCCTGAAATGTTCATAGGGGGTGTCCTGACGACACTGTCCGTATTGTTCTGTGGCAAGCTGAATGTGTTCTCAGAACTCTCGCGGTGTCCTGAAATGTTCGCAAATGAACAAAATGGGGGTGTGTTGTAAGAACTCACACAGTGTCCTCAAATGTTCGTAGGGGGTGTCCTGAAGACCCTGTCCCTATTGTTCTGTGGCAAGCTGAATGTGTTCTAAGAACTCTCGCGGTGTTCTGAAATGTTCACAAATGAAGAAAATGGGGGTGTGTTCTAAGAACTCTCGCGGTGTCCTGAAATGTTCGCAAATAAACAAAATGGGGGTGTTCTGTGGATGCTGTCCGTATTGTTCGTTGTCAAGTTGAAAGTATTCTAAGAACTCTCGCGGTGTCCTGAAATGTTCGTAGGGGGTGTCCTAAAGACGCTGTCCGTATTGTTCTGGGGCAAGCTGAATGTGTTCTAAGAACTCTCGCGGTGTCCTGAAATGTTCGCAAATGAACAAAATGGGGGTGTGTTCTAAGAACTCACGCGGTGTCCTCAAATGTTCGTAGGGGGTGTCCTGAAGACGCTGTCCGTATTGTTCTGTGGCAAGCTGGATGTGTTGTAAGAACTCTCGCGGTGTCCTGAAATGTTCGCAAATAAACACAATGGGGGTGTTCTGAGGACGCTGTCCGTATTGTTCGTTGTGAAGTTGAAAGTGTTCTAAGAACTCTTGCGGTGTCCTGAAATGTTCGTAAGGGGTGTCCTGAAGACGCTGTCCGTATTGTTCTGTGGCAAGCTGAATGTGTTCTAAGAACTCTCGGGATGTGTTGAAATGTTCGCAGATAAACAAAATGGGGGTGTGTTCTAAGAACTCACGCAGTGTCCTCAAATGTTCGTAGGGGGTGTCCTAAAGACGCTTCCGTATTGTTCTGTGGCAAGCTGAATGTGTTCTAAGAACTCTCGCGGTGTCCTGAAATGTTCGCAAATGAAGAAAATGGGGGTGTGTTCTAAGAACTCTTGCGGTGTCCTGAAATGTTCGCAAATAAACAAAATGGGGGTGTTCTGAGGATGCTGTCTGTATTGTTTGTTGTCAAGTTGAAAGTGTTCTAAGAACTCTTGCGGTGTCCTGAAATGTTCGTAGGGGGTGTCCTGAAGACGCTGTCCGTATTGTTCTCTGGCAAGTTGAAAGTGTTCTAAGAACTCTCGCGGTGTCCTGAAATGTTTGCAAATAAACAAAATGGGGGTGCTCTGAGGACGCTGTCCGTATTGTTCATTGTCAAGTTGAAAGTGTTCTAAGAACTCTCGCGGTGTCCTGAAATGTTCGTAGGGGGTGTCCTAAAGACGCTGTCCGAATTGTTCTCTGGCAAGTTGAAAGTGTTCTAAGAACTCTCGCGGTGTCCTGAAATGTTTGCAAATAAAAAAAATGGGGGTGTGTTCTAAGAACTCACACGGTGTCCTGAAATGTTCGTAGGGGGTGTCCTGACGACACTGTCCGTATTGTTCTGTGGCAAGCTGAATGTGTTCTCAGAACTCTCGCGGTGTCCTGAAATGTTCGCAAATGAACAAAATGGGGGTGTGTTGTAAGAACTCACACAGTGTCCTCAAATGTTCGTAGGGGGTGTCCTGAAGACCCTGTCCGTATTGTTCTGTGGCAAGCTGAATGTGTTCTAAGAACTCTCGCGGTGTCCTGAAATGTTTACAAATGAAGAAAATGGGGGTGTGTTCTAAGAACTCTCGCGGTGTCCTGAAATGTTCGCAAATAAACAAAATGGGGGTGTTCTGTGGATGCTGTCCGTATTGTTCGTTGTCAAGTTGAAAGTATTCTAAGAACTCTCGCGGTGTCCTGAAATGTTCGTAGGGGGTGTCCTAAAGACGCTGTCCGTATTGTTCTGTGGCAAGCTGAATGTGTTCTAAGAACTCTCGCGGTGTCCTGAAATGTTCGCAATTGAACAAAATGGGGGTGTGTTCTAAGAACTCACGCGGTGTCCTCAAATGTTCGTAGGGGGTGTCCTGAAGATGCTGTCCGTATTGTTCTGTGGCAAGCTGGATATGTTGTAAGAACTCTCGCGGTGTCCTGAAATGTTCGCAAATAAACACAATGGGGGTGTTCTGAGGACGCTGTCCGTATTGTTCGTTGTCAAGTTGAAAGTGTTCTAAGAACTCTTGCGGTGTCCTGAAATGTTCGTAAGGGGTGTCCTGAAGACGCTGTCCGTATTGTTCTGTGGCAAGCTGAATGTGTTCTAAGAACTCTCGGGATGTGTTGAAATGTTCGCAGATAAACAAAATGGGGGTGTGTTCTAAGAACTCACGCAGTGTCCTCAAATGTTCGTAGGGGGTGTCCTAAAGACGCTTCCGTATTGTTCTGTGGCAAGCTGAATGTGTTCTAAGAACTCTCGCGGTGTCCTGAAATGTTCGCAAATGAAGAAAATGGGGGTGTGTTCTAAGAACTCTTGCGGTGTCCTGAAATGTGCGCAAATAAACAAAATGGGGGTGTTCTGAGGATGCTGTCTGTATTGTTTGTTGTCAAGTTGAAAGTGTTCTAAGAACTCTTGCGGTTTCCTGAAATGTTCGTAGGGGGTGTCCTGAAGACGCTGTCCGTATTGTTCTCTGGCAAGTTGAAAGTGTTCTAAGAACTCTCGCGGTGTCCTGAAATGTTTGCAAATAAACAAAATGGGGGTGCTCTGAGGACGCTGTCCGTATTGTTCATTGTCAAGTTGAAAGTGTTCTAAGAACTCTCGCGGTGTCCTGAAATGTTCGTAGGGGGTGTCCTAAAGACGCTGTCCGAATTGTTCTCTGGCAAGTTGAAAGTGTTCTAAGAACTCTCGCGGTGTCCTGAAATGTTTGCAAATAAAAAAAATGGGGGTGTGTTCTAAGAACTCACGCGGTGTCCTGAAATGTTCGTAGGGGGTGTCCTGACGACACTGTCCGTATTGTTCTGTGGCAAGCTGAATGTGTTCTCAGAACTCTCGCGGTGTCCTGAAATGTTCGCAAATGAACAAAATGGGGGTGTGTTGTAAGAACTCACACAGTGTCCTCAAATGTTCGTAGGGGGTGTCCTGAAGACCCTGTCCGTATTGTTCTGTGGCAAGCTGAATGTGTTCTAAGAACTCTCGCGGTGTCCTGAAATGTTCGTAGGGGGTGTCCTAAAGACGCTTCCGTATTGTTCTGTGGCAAGCTGAATGTGTTCTAAGAACTCTCGCGGTGTCCTGAAATGTTCGCAAATGAAGAAAATGGGGGTGTGTTCTAAGAACTCTTGCGGTGTCCTGAAATGTTCGCAAATAAACAAAATGGGGGTGTTCTGAGGATGCTGTCTGTATTGTTTGTTGTCAAGTTGAAAGTGTTCTAAGAACTCTTGCGGTGTCCTGAAATGTTCGTAGGGGGTGTCCTGAAGACGCTGTCCGTATTGTTCTCTGGCAAGTTGAAAGTGTTCTAAGAACTCTCGCGGTGTCCTGAAATGTTTGCAAATAAACAAAATGGGGGTGCTCTGAGGACGCTGTCCGTATTGTTCATTGTCAAGTTGAAAGTGTTCTAAGAACTCTCGCGGTGTCCTGAAATGTTCGTAGGGGGTGTCCTAAAGACGCTGTCCGAATTGTTCTCTGGCAAGTTGAAAGTGTTCTAAGAACTCTCGCGGTGTCCTGAAATGTTTGCAAATAAAAAAAATGGGGGTGTGTTCTAAGAACTCACACGGTGTCCTGAAATGTTCGTAGGGGGTGTCCTGACGACACTGTCCGTATTGTTCTGTGGCAAGCTGAATGTGTTCTCAGAACTCTCGCGGTGTCCTGAAATGTTCGCAAATGAACAAAATGGGGGTGTGTTGTAAGAACTCACACAGTGTCCTCAAATGTTCGTAGGGGGTGTCCTGAAGACCCTGTCCGTATTGTTCTGTGGCAAGCTGAATGTGTTCTAAGAACTCTCGCTGTGTGCTGAAATGTTTACAAATGAAGAAAATGGGGGTGTGTTCTAAGAACTCTCGCGGTGTCCTGAAATGTTCGCAAATAAACAAAATGGGGGTGTTCTGTGGATGCTGTCCGTATTGTTCGTTGTCAAGTTGAAAGTATTCTAAGAACTCTCGCGGTGTCCTGAAATGTTCGTAGGGGGTGTCCTAAAGACGCTGTCCGTATTGTTCTGTGGCAAGCTGAATGTGTTCTAAGAACTCTCGCGGTGTCCTGAAATGTTCGCAAATGAACAAAATGGGGGTGTGTTCTAAGAACTCACGCGGTGTCCTCAAATGTTCGTAGGGGGTGTCCTGAAGATGCTGTCCGTATTGTTCTGTGGCAAGCTGGATGTGTTGTAAGAACTCTCGCGGTGTCCTGAAATGTTCGCAAATAAACACAATGGGGGTGTTCTGAGGACGCTGTCCGTATTGTTCGTTGTCAAGTTGAAAGTGTTCTAAGAACTCTTGCGGTGTCCTGAAATGTTCGTAAGGGGTGTCCTGAAGACGCTGTCCGTATTGTTCTGTGGCAAGCTGAATGTGTTCTAAGAACTCTCGGGATGTGTTGAAATGTTCGCAGATAAACAAAATGGGGGTGTGTTCTAAGAACTCACGCAGTGTCCTCAAATGTTCGTAGGGGGTGTCCTAAAGACGCTTCCGTATTGTTCTGTGGCAAGCTGAATGTGTTCTAAGAACTCTCGCGGTGTCCTGAAATGTTCGCAAATGAAGAAAATGGGGGTGTGTTCTAAGAACTCTTGCGGTGTCCTGAAATGTGCGCAAATAAACAAAATGGGGGTGTTCTGAGGATGCTGTCTGTATTGTTTGTTGTCAAGTTGAAAGTGTTCTAAGAACTCTTGCGGTGTCCTGAAATGTTCGTAGGGGGTGTCCTGAAGACGCTGTCCGTATTGTTCTCTGGCAAGTTGAAAGTGTTCTAAGAACTCTCGCGGTGTCCTGAAATGTTTGCAAATAAACAAAATGGGGGTGCTCTGAGGACGCTGTCCGTATTGTTCATTGTCAAGTTGAAAGTGTTCTAAGAACTCTCGCGGTGTCCTGAAATGTTCGTAGGGGGTGTCCTAAAGACGCTGTCCGAATTGTTCTCTGGCAAGTTGAAAGTGTTCTAAGAACTCTCGCGGTGTCCTGAAATGTTTGCAAATAAAAAAAATGGGGGTGTGTTCTAAGAACTCACGCGGTGTCCTGAAATGTTCGTAGGGGGTGTCCTGACGACACTGTCTGTATTGTTCTGTGGCAAGCTGAATGTGTTCTCAGAACTCTCGCGGTGTCCTGAAATGTTCGCAAATGAACAAAATGGGGGTGTGTTGTAAGAACTCACACCGTGTCCTCAAATGTTCGTAGGGGGTGTCCTGAAGACCCTGTCCGTATTGTTCTGTGGCAAGCTGAATGTGTTCTAAGAACTCTCGCGGTGTCCTGAAATGTTTACAAATGAAGAAAATGGGGGTGTGTTCTAAGAACTCTCGCGGTGTCCTGAAATGTTCGCAAATAAACAAAATGGGGGTGTTCTGTGGATGCTGTCCGTATTGTTCGTTGTCAAGTTGAAAGTATTCTAAGAACTCTCGCGGTGTCCTGAAATGTTCGTAGGGGGTGTCCTAAAGACGCTGTCCGTATTGTTCTGTGGCAAGCTGAATGTGTTCTAAGAACTCTCGCGGTGTCCTGAAATGTTCGCAAATGAACAAAATGGGGGTGTGTTCTAAGAACTCACGCGGTGTCCTCAAATGTTCGTAGGGGGTGTCCTGAAGATGCTGTCCGTATTGTTCTGTGGCAAGCTGGATGTGTTGTAAGAACTCTCGCGGTGTCCTGAAATGTTCGCAAATAAACACAATGGGCGTGTTCTGAGGACGCTGTCCGTATTGTTCGTTGTCAAGTTGAAAGTGTTCTAAGAACTCTCGCGGTGTCCTGAAATGTTCGTAAGGGGTGTCCTGAAGACGCTGTCCGTATTGTTCTGTGGCAAGCTGAATGTGTTCTAAGAACTCTCGGGATGTGTTGAAATGTTCGCAGATAAACAAAATGGGGGTGTGTTCTAAGAACTCACGCAGTGTCCTCAAATGTTCGTAGGGGGTGTCCTAAAGACGCTTCCGTATTGTTCTGTGGCAAGCTGAATGTGTTCTAAGAACTCTCGCGGTGTCCTGAAATGTTTACAAATGAAGAAAATGGGGGTGTGTTCTAAGAACTCTCGCGGTGTCCTGAAATGTTCGCAAATAAACAAAATGGGGGTGTTCTGTGGATGCTGTCCGTATTGTTCGTTGTCAAGTTGAAAGTGTTCTAAGAACTCTCGCGGTGTCCTGAAATGTTCGTAAGGGGTGTCCTGAAGACGCTGTCCGTATTGTTCTGTGGCAAGCTGAATGTGTTCTAAGAACTCTCGGGATGTGTTGAAATGTTCGCAGATAAACAAAATGGGGGTGTGTTCTAAGAACTCACGCAGTGTCCTCAAATGTTCGTAGGGGGTGTCCTAAAGACGCTTCCGTATTGTTCTGTGGCAAGCTGAATGTGTTCTAAGAACTCTCGCGGTGTCCTGAAATGTTCGCAAATGAAGAAAATGGGGGTGTGCTCTAAGAACTCTTGCGGTGTCCTGAAATGTTCGCAAATAAACAAAATGGGGGTGTTCTGAGGATGCTGTCTGTATTGTTTGTTGTCAAGTTGAAAGTGTTCTAAGAACTCTTGCGGTGTCCTGAAATGTTCGTAGGGGGTGTCCTGAAGACGCTGTCCGTATTGTTCTGTGGCAAGCTGAATGTGTTCTAAGAACTCTTGCGGTGTCCTGAAATGTTGTCAAATAAACAAAATGGGGGTGTGTTCTAAGAACTCACGCGGTGTCCTGAAATGTTCGTAGGGGGTGTCCTGAAGACGCTGTCTGTATTGTTCTGTGGCAAGCTGAATGTGTTCTAAGAATTCTCGCGGTGTCCTGAAATGTTCACAAATAAACAAAATGGGGGTGTTCTGAGGACGATGTCCGTATTGTTCGTTGTCAAGTTGAAAGTGTTCTAAGAACTCTCGCGGTGTCCTGAAATGTTCGTAGGGGGTGTCCTGAAGACGCTGTCCATATTGTTCTGTGGCAAGCTGAATGTGTTCTAAGAATTCTTGCGGTGTCCTGAAATGTTTGCAAATAAACAAAATGGGGGTACGTTCTAAGAACTCACAAGGTGTCCTGAAATGTTCGTATTATTCTATGGCAAGCTGAAAGTGTTCTAAGAACTCTTGTGGTGTCCTGAAATGTTCGCAAATATACAAATTGGGGTGTTCTGAGGACGCTGTCCGTATTGTTCGTTGTCAAATTTAAAGTGTTCTAAGAACTCTCGCGGTGTTCTGAAATGTTCGTAGGGGGTGTCCTGAAGTTGCTGTTCGTATTGTTTGCTGGTAAATTGAAAGTGTTCTAAGAACACTGGTAATGTCCGCGGACATTAAACGTTTCCATAGGCCATAGTTGAAATGTTTGAGTATATGGGTTTGATATGCTGCGGTGGTTGTGGCCAGGGCATAGAGTGTTGGGTGCATGACCAAATGGTCATGCACCCAACACTCTATGCCCTGGCCACAACCACCGCAGCATATCACAGTTATAGTTGCTCATAACTTTGGGTCAAAAACAAATTCATAAGGAACAAAGTTATAAGATATTATGGGTGTGATATGCTGCAATGGTTGTGGCTATGGCATAGAGTGTATAATATACTTACTGTTTGGTTTAGTAACTGGAGTACATGTATTACTTGTTGATTTCTGTGATAAAAGAAAATAGCATGTTAGTATTAGTATTTTGTAATGACTTATTACATTGTATAATCAAATTTTTTTTTGGACCCTCGTATTTAGTAGATTACAAACCAGAGTACTGTGCAATTTGCTCAGTTTCTGTGTTCGTTGCTAAAATCATTGGGTCTGTGGGAGAAAAAAAAATCCATGTTGGATTAAAAAAAAAAACTTTTTCTGTTATGCTACAGTTTATTTGTTTGTTTGTTTTCAGTGTTCACTTGTTGCTTCTGGCTAATGCTTTATACATTGGCTTGTTGCATTTGGAGCAGTAACATTATTTATTTGTTTGGATATTATAAAATTTTGGAGCAGTTAGATACCAGTAGGCGTATTCCAACTGTCTATTTATTGATATATTTTAGTGGTATTGATTTATTTGTTTGGATATTTTTAAATTTTGGGACTGTTAGATACCAATTGGCGTATTCTAACTGTTATTTTTTGCTCTAATTTAGTGGTATTCATTTATCTGATTACTTGTTTTAGAAACTTTGGGCAGTTATATAGCTTTTGGAATATTGTAACAGTTTATATTTTTTTACTACAAGTTTAGTTAAGGTTTAAGAACAATTTTTTTTATCAAATTTTGGTTTTAAGAACATTAAATAAGCGTTTGTAAGATTTGCTGGTAATCTCTGCTTGAGGGTAATGGTACTATCATTACATTCAAACCATCCACATTTCATTTTTATATATGCAGTGTAGTGACCTGCATTGGTTGTGGCTCCTGCGTGGTAGATTATACCTATTATTGTGAAGGTTTTCTTGCCAAGTGATATTTGGCAATGTGTGAATCCAGTCAGCTTGCAGTTGTTTTTGGTACCATCTGCATTGTAATGTAGAAACATTAGTATTACGTATTTACTATGTGTTTGTATTACTAATGTGGAGCGATTATCTGAATTGCAGGTAGAACATAATCTACCATGGTTTGCATTTTGTACAAGTTGCTGAAATGGAATGGATTCACAATTAGGTATTGATATATATACGAAGCGTTCATTGGGGATTTCTTCTTGTGTCACATTGTTGCAGAGAGTGCATGTATGTTTCCACATGCATGAAATCTGGAAGATTTCATTTATAGGTATGTTTTTGTTTTCTAGTACTTGTAGTAAGTACATTAGAAATTCTTGTGGATCTTCCTGTGAGTTTATGGTGAATTTAACCATTCCAGCACAGTAGTCCAATTCTTGTCTTATTCCATAAACACTTTATGTGTTATCAGGATTGTTTGCTGCATTTCTGTGAAGTACTAACATTTGCAAACACAATTGGTCTGTACTGTGTAAGTAAATGTTGTCAATAATTGGTGGTAATTGAAATCGAATATTAATTGCTACTTTTGCGTAGCAACTTACACCAACTATATTTGAGAGTTTAAATGGACCAGGTAGTTCTGTATCTGACTGCTTTTTTTGGAGTTTGACTTCCTTCTTTGAAGAAGTACCTGGTTTATTTTCCCTAATTGATACTTTTTTGCTTGTGGTATTTGATGAAGTATTAGTTTCTTTTATTCTCTTTGGAGGATTTGCATTGACATCCTGTTGCATTTCTGTTTGATTTATTTTTCTTTTATAATGTTTTACTTTTTGTGGAACAGAATATGTGTTTAGCTGGGGTGTGTATAGTGAGCGAAGTCTATTGTATTCTAAAATGGAAGGAATATCAGCGTTTACTTTTCTTGCCTCAAAGTTGATTAGAATTAGTCCGTCAAGTGTACGTAAGCGTGATAGTGCTACGTAGCTCATGCCTTCTTTAAAGACTGTGTTACCAATATCTACCATTGCTTTGTCTAGGGTAAGACCTTGTGATTTATGAATTGGGAATGTGTATGCAAGAGTTAGAGAAAATTGTTCTCTGCGTACATAAATGTCTTTGAAGAGAAGGAATCGAGCTGTTGAGCGTCCTATCCTTTTTTTGTTGTGCCAGGAGAGAGTTTCTCAGATACTCTTTTTGTTGAGAGAACAACAGATAGCTATGGCTGTGTTTTTCAGAAAACAGATTGTTTGGATTTTGGGAGATTCATGGATACATTGGTTGAAGGTGCATGCAGAAAGCTGTGGAGGAGCTGTAGATCTTGGATTTCCACATGTGGAAGTACACTGGCATGGAGTACGTGGAATGAAATGGTTGGACTTGCTACCTCTTTGTGATACTTTGGAGACAGAGCAACATCCAGACATAATTGTAATTCATTGTGGAGGGAATAGCTTAGGACATGTGTCTGGAATTTCTTTGCAATTTTCTATGAAGGAAGTACTTGGGAAGGTCATGGACATGTTTCCTAATTCTCAAGTAATATTTTACGGATTGCACAGAGACAAATGTGGCTTCGTCCTTCTTCATTTGGTCCACGAATGGAAAAAGCAAGGCGCAATGTTAATAAGGCTGTTTGTGCCTTTCTAAGAGATTTTGGCATGTCCTATTCTCATAATGAAAATATTA
The DNA here is from genome assembly GCF_040938575.1 of Ambystoma mexicanum. Taxonomy (NCBI): domain Eukaryota; kingdom Metazoa; phylum Chordata; class Amphibia; order Caudata; family Ambystomatidae; genus Ambystoma; species Ambystoma mexicanum. Next base: position 892,514,165 of record NC_090941.1, read on the forward strand.
TGTTTCGTAGTACATACATTTTTCGCAGAGATGGAGTCCATCTTACTTATGCTGGCAATCAGATTTTTTTGACAAATATACAAAATGCATTACAACCTTTTTTTAGATTTACAGCATCTATTTTGAGGTATGTGTTAAGTATTTATAATTTTTGACATACAAACACCTCCGAAAGGCTCGTTTAAGAGCCACCACTTCCTACCAGAGAAAATTGCAATGGTTATGATAGGGTACCAACCCAATTTTTTTGATGTCCACGAACTGTCCGCAGAATTCTCAAAAATACAAAGGGCCCTGCTTCATTTATTTTCACTTCTATTTTTTAACTGTGAAAGGCGGCTCTGAAAAGAGCCTTATTTTTTTTTTATTTTTTGTAATTTTGTATATTTCTTTTGGTTTTTGGTTTTTTAGACACAACACACCAGGAGAGGAGGGGAACGGAGGGGAATGGGGGGACACCAACCACAGGGATAAGAAAGGGTGAGCTGAGAGAGGAAGATGTAGAGTGGGTTTTATTTGGGTAGTGAGCAGGTCTTCTCGTGCTCTGAGACGATAGTCTCAAAAGCACTCCGAAGTCGCCCCCCCCTGCAGAGTACTGTGTCACAGTACATACATAGAACTGTGACCCTCAAAAGGTAAGGGTCATCAGAATTCTGTATGGCCTGTGAGGCAGCTTGAGGAAGACGCTGTCCCACAGAGGTGGTCCTTGTGGTGACAGGATCAGAAACGGAGGATGAAGTAGAGGAAATCAACCTACTACGCCCCAGAGTGAAATGACCTCAGGTGTCGCTTCATGGTCGTGGTCCCAAAGCTGTACGAACCGTGCTTCCCGCGACTGAGTATCATTTTGCACTCATTGCAGATAACACGGTTCGCACGAGCCTTAGGACCATTCCCATAAATGGAAAATAACCGCCACACCCAAGCCTCACGTCTAGTGTGGGTAGTAGGGATTTCCTCTACCTCATTCTCGTCATCCTCTTCTTACTCTTCAGGCCCTTGTGAAGGTGGTCGTGGTGGAGGGGGTGGGGGTGGTGCTGAAGAAGGTGCAGCACCAGGTGGCAGTTCTGCAGCCAGGGATGCCATCTCGATGCTGTAATCAGTAAGTTGCACGAGAAATAGCTGTGCTCTGAAGAATAGCCAGAAACACAATGAGAATAAGCTCTAGGGCGTGGTCTTTTATAGGGGTGCTTGTACGCGGTTCATGGACATGCGCGCTGTCCGCGGATAGATCGAACACAAAAAAGGGTTCAAAAAGTTTCAAAAGATATGTAGAAACTCAGAATTACTATGTGGGACTTGTGCCATGATGAGTTTTTATGGAAAAATATTGTGGATTACTCGAAAATGTACTTTTGTTTTGTTCGGGGACATGAACAGTGTCTGCATTCAGAACACGCGATCAGCATGGGCGCAGTCACATGATCGCTTCGCGAACATGTTCACGAAGGAAGTGGCTGTCCGCAGGACACCAAATGCACAGACATTGGTTTGCGCACACGTGTTGATGTTCTACGGACAGTGTTCGGGTCCTGAATTAATTAAAAGTTCGTCACACATCAAACGAACATTTCTGGACATTGCGTATGTTCTAGAACAGTTTAAACTTGCTAGTGAACACTACAAACAGATATAGTGTTCTTTAGGACACTTCCATTTTCGTTTGATTACAAACTTTTCAGGACATCAATTGTGTTCTTAGAACAGTTTAACTTGCTAGCGAACATTACGGACAGGTATAGTGTTCTTTAGGACACCTCCATTTTCGTTTAATTACGAACATTTCAGGACACCAATTGGGTTCTTAGAACAGTTTCAACTTGCTAGCGAACAGTACGGACAGGTATAGTGTTCTTTAGGACACCTCCATTTACGTTTAATTACGCACATTTCAGGACACCAATTGGGTTCTTAGAACAGTTTCAACTTGCTAGCGAACAGTACGGACAGGTATAGTGTTCTTCAGGACACCTCCATTTTCGTTTATTTACGAACATTTCAGAACACCCGTGCTGTCCGCGGACATTTACATTGTTTTTTAAAAAATGGGAACTAATTACAACACAATATAAAAATGTAACTTTATTTCACATATATTAATAATTTATGACAGAGAAGGTGAGGCAGAAACAGAAACAAAAACAAGAGAATTGGGGGTTTCAACATGATTGGTATCAGGTGAAGAAGGGATGGAAGTCTCATCAAAACGTTTTGGATTATGGAGAGGGTTTGGGGATAATTGACTGGGATATGGTGAGGGGGGTCAAGTACATGTGGGACAATGGTATGAGGTTTTTGTTTTAAAATGATCCTCAACAAAAGTTTACAAATTATTAAAATTGCTCAATAATAAATCATTTTTTTCTTTTAAGCTGTCAAGCGTGTTTTCCATAACAGTTTCTTCAGATATATTTTCTATTTTGGTATGCTCTGTACAAAAAGAAATATATATGTTAAATATATATAAAATAATAACACATGGTTTATATTGTAAAGTGTGTACCATTAGCTTCACTATTTTCTGACATTGTGTCAAGTGGGAAGTGCTCCTCTAGCCATTTCAGAGTACTAGACATTTCTGTGAGAAAAAAAATATATATAATAATTTTTTTTTAATTTAATGCAGAAAGTTTATAAAGATATGAGTAAAATGATGTACACTTACTATTTCAGGTAAGATATGTTCTGAGTACTCTGTAAGTCTGGTCTTGGTCTTAGTTGTGGCGTGTCTGTGAGGTAATTATGTTGGAAGCCAATTTATCTTCTCTTGGTATATTCTATTTTAGAACATATTGTATTTAAATGAATGGTTAGTGTGGTACATATATGGGTTACATTTCTTATGTATTACTACATATAATATGTATGTGTACTACTTTGAGAATTGTTTAAATGTTATCATGTTGTAATATAACAATTAAACATACCCCCCCCAGACTTTTTAGGTAGTGGTACTGTTGTCCGAACATGTCCGCGGACATCAAAAAAGTTTGCGGACATCACATTCAGTAGAAGTGGTTCAGTATGTTCCATATTACATGTACATAAAGTAAAAGTTACTATTGTTAAGCTTTGCTACTAAAAACTTATGCAATTCAGTGAAAAAAACGTTGTTAAAGGGACGTTATGGTTAAGTTGCACTACTAAAAACCTATGAAATTCACTGAAAAAATGTTGTTAAAGGGACGTTATGGTTCCAAGTAAAACCAAAAAACCCTTGAAATTCACCAGTTATGGTAAGCTAAGCAACCATAACTCGCACCACCACCGTGCACTGCTAAGCCTAACACCCAGGACATCAAAGATGACATCACAAATGTCATTGATGACATCACTGATGACATCACATGTCTGACGCCCTCTTTTTTCCTTTCCAGACATATGTAGGCCACATGATTTTCTTCAGTAACAGTCAGGAACTAAAAATTGTAAATGTACTATATTTGTAGACTTGTCCTTCAAGTATGTTCTTACAATAATTCCCTTATGGTCCAGTCATATCATATGAAACATATACATAGGGGAAGACACAACCTTGAAAGACAGAAATCCTTTTTGTGCATTAAAATTATCAGTAGAGTTATCAGCACTTTCTGATAGTTTTGATGTTTTTTTATTATTGTACTTTCCCTCTATATGCTCATATTTTTATATGTTGTACTCACACTATTTTCCTTAGGGTCCAGACACATCATGTGATATATATAGCTAGGGTAAGTAACAGCTTTGAAACAGATCAATCATTTCTCTGCATAAAGGTAATCAGTTAGGTTATGAACACTTTCTGCTACTATTGCTGTTTTTTTTCCCTTACTTCAATTCCCTTGTATATATTCATATTTGTATGTGGTGTTGTCTCTTTGTGATTTGTCTATAATAATGCAATTATGTAGTAAGTGGGTTTTATTAACTACTTATCACAATTTTCACTGTACGCAAAACTCTAATATGAAAACAGTTATCATTTCACTATTCAACATGGCAAGCTTATGAATATTGCACCTCCATCATGTATGCTGCACACAATGCCTATGTTTCTAGATGAGTACCTTAGTATACTGGATTGAAGTTAATAATAGAATGCTATTTATATCAATGCATAGCTTAATGCACTGATTAGCACTTGATATTTATTCCAATAATCTTTGACACTTTTTTTATTAACATTACACTAAGAATCCCTTGTACAGACTTTTCATGAAAGGTAAATGCACATGTGATGTCATCAGTGATGTCATCAATGACATTTGTGATGTTATCTTTGATGTCCTGGGTGTTAGGCTTAGCAGTGCACGATGGTGGCGCAAGTTATGGTTGCTTAGCTTACCATAACTGGTGAATTTCAAGGGTTTTTCGGTTTTACTTGGAACCATAACGTCCCTTTAACAAAAAATGTTCACTGAGTTTCATAGGTTTTTAGTAGCGCAACTTAACCATAATGATACCATTCGAGTCCACCAGGAAGACAGGCGGCCTCCTTTTGCTTTGCTAACGGTTTTCCTCAGAAAAGGTTAGCTGCAGAATTCTGTGGCAATGTGCATTTTAATACTTTAAAGTAGTCAGGAGAGAAGATTAATAACAGATATGTCCATCTAGAAATATAATGCACAAATAGATGAGAGATAAATCCAGTTTTTAACAAAAATGAGGACAAGAGAAAGAGGGTGGAATAAATAAATACATATCCAGCATGATAAAGTCCAAAATGTGAACACCGATGCTCTGAGAGAAATGGTTAGCCTTACGGTTCCCTTGTTTTATAATTTGTGTAGGATTCCTTGGAAGAATTGATATCCTCCGACTGATCCACCCATTTTGTGGACCTTCCTTCCTGCAAGGGACCGACTGCACAAGGGAATTTAGGTAATTTATTAACCTAAAGTTTACCCCGACATATTTATTGTGTCCAAAAAAAGAATATGCACAACTGAATTTTCTTTTTTTTCGCTTTTATCAACAGCTAGATCCCGACACAGTTGATTGATACTTCAATAAAAGAAGATTTTTCTATAGTGCTTCATGACTCTAAAAATGAAATGACCACTACTGATGATAGTCCCAGTACATGAGAGAGGACTGAAACATGTTGAGTCTGTGATGTTGAGTAATACCAGTTCTTAAAGTGAAAAATTAAAAATTACATGTTTTTTGTAGAGAGCTTTTGTGAGATCTGAACCTCAATAGAAAGGATAGAACTCTGAGGCTCCTTTTAATAATGGATGTAGTTTAACATCCACACCTTCTTTTATTAGAAATCTGCATTGTGTCATTGCTATATTTGTATATTTTTGTAGAGTTTTTATAATCATTTTTGTATTTGTTCTCATGTGATGAGAGTTTTTATCTTTAAAATATTAATAAAATGTAATTCTGATTGTATGTGAGTTATAGGCGTTTTTTTAATACGGGACAACTGTTGATAAATGTGTTTTTCTACCTTTCTATTTCTTGTACGAAGAATGCAAGCATACATTTTTTGAAAGAGCACAGGCAGAATTTTTGAAGGGTAAGTGACATGCGCAGGTTACAAAAGTGTACAGTGCCTAAAGCAGCAACAAAACGTAGGTCACATTTGGCAAATGATTGGGTTGTGTAACAAAGTGCAGTAGTAAATGTATGGAAACGTTATCCAAACCAAGAGGAAACAACAAATGTCCTACCTTCCCACAAACCCACAGGCGCCCCGATAAAACTGGTACCTCACATGTGTCAGTGCACTGACCTGGGAGCAAAGGCAAAAACGGCTAAACTACTGGCACATCAAAAATCCTGGGGAATGCTGGATTTGGCTGTCTGGACAACCCACAGATTTGGGCCTGGGGTATTGTAGTGACCAAGGAAAACAGGGAATCCCATGCATTTATAAAAAGAAGACATTTTGTGGGAATGCAAAGAGGTATGACTTTCCTGAATCGCCCCATAGAATGTATTACCCACAAGGCCCACAGGGCAAACTCCTAAATGTAGGGAAAAAACATAATTTTCAGACATTTGCCACCAGAAAACCACCGAAACACACTGGCAACAACAGATGTCCTACCTTCCCACATTCCCACAGGTATCTCGACAGAAATGGTACCTCACATGTGTGGGTGCACTTACCTGGGTGCAAGGGGAAAAGTCTAAACCACTGGTATACCAAAGGGTCTGGCTAGAGGAAATGTTTAAGTTTTGATCTTGTTCACTACCCACAGATTTGTCCCTGGAGTGTCTCAGCCACTAAGGAAAACAGGGAACCCCATGCATGTCTGAAAAAAAGACACAAGGTCTGACTTTTGCAAATCGCCCTACAATTTTTTACCCACATGGCCCGGCAAAGCCCAAAATGCTGGGAAAAAATGCTATTTTCAGACATTTGCCACTAGGAAACAACTCAAACAGGCCAGCAAACAACACATGTCCTACCTTCCCACGTTTGCACCAGTGTCCCAACAAAAACAATACCTCACATGTGTGGGTGCACTTACCTGGGCGCAAAGAGAAAAGGCTATACCACTGGTATACCCAAGGGTCTGGGAAGAGGACATTTTTAGTTTTTGGTCTTGTGGACAACCCACAGATTTTGCCCTGAGGGGTCGCAGCCACTAAGGAAAACAGGAAACCCCATGCATTTCGGAAAAAAAGACAACCATGGGAATCCAAAGAGGTCTGACTTTTGGAAATCACCCTAGAATGTTTTACCCACAAGGGCCGGCAAAGACAAAATGTAGGGGAAAAAAATGTTTTTCAGGCATTTGCCACCAGCAAACCACTGAAACACGCCGGGAACAACACATATCCTACCTTCCCACATTCCCACAGATGTCTTGACAAAAACGGTACCTCGCATGTGTGGGGGCACTGACCTGGGTGCAAAGGGAAAAGGGTAAACCACTGGTACATCAAACACTCTGGGGAATACTGGATTTGGCTGTCTGGACAACCCACCATGTATTTCTGAAAAGATGACATCCACGGGAATCCAAAGAGGTCTGACCTGCACAAATCGCCCTAGAATATCTTACACACATGCCCCGCCAAAGTCCAAAATGTAGGGGAAAAACACAGTTTTCAGACATTTGCCACCAGGAAACCACCAAAACACACCGGCACCAACACATGTCCTACCTTCCCACGTTCCCAGGGGTTTCCCAACAATAACGGTGCCTCACATGTGTGGGTTCACTTACCTGGGTGCAAAGGGAAAAGGCTAAACCACTGGTAAACCACAAGGTGTGGGAAGAGGACATTTTTAGGTTTTTGGTTTTGTGGACAACCCACAGATTTGACCCAGCAACATAAAAAGCGTATTGATAGTGACTATTGAAGACCAGGGTGGAGATGTGTGGGTAAAGGCATGATACCAGGGAGTGAATTTGGGAAATGATGCACACGATGGAGCATTGTTTAACAAGATTCGGGCACAGATATGGGACGTGCTGTGGCGAGCGTTCCCTGACACACCTGATTTACAATCGATAATGCAATTGTACTATGTACTATGGGTGATGACGAAGTCCACTCTCAGTTTATTCTTAAGGTTCAGGAGATGTGGGGAGCGGAGACGGGTGAATCGTGGGATCAATCAATACCATTTTTCTACTTTATTATTAAAAAGGGCCTGTCCAAAGAGGTGGAAAGGCCTCTAGACAAGATTGTGGGCATCGAGGCGAAGGGGTGGGCCAAAGTACAGAGCATAATAATAAACCATTGTAAGAAGATAAAAGAGTGTGATAAGGAAACGGCCCAAAGGCGGCAAGCTGAGGAAGCGTATCTAGTACAAAACAAATTACCTAAAATTGCTGTGGAGGCATCAGTGTCCACACCAGTGCAGACAGAGGTGGCAGGAAATGCTCAAGAGTTCGCAAATGCTAGAATAGCTGCCGTTTGGTCAGAAGGAGGGCACAAACAGTGGGGCCGGGGCCCACATTCCCCTGGCCCAGAGTGGCAACAAGATGGACAGCAGAGAGGAAGAGGTGGTTTTTGAGGAGCAAGGGGAGGGGGTTCAGAGGAATGGATTACAGAGGGAGAGGAATGGGGGCTTCAAAATGTTGAAATTGTGAGAAGTAGGGGCATATTTCAACGGAATGTATAAGCTGGCCAGGGATGGGGTATACCTATTGTCTATCACCACAGGGACCTGCACAAGGGCTGACACCCACAATTACCTCTATACCCTATGAGATACACCAGGCCTACACCCAGCTACCCCTGCAGATACCTGGCCCACCAGCACAACTGTATCAGATAGTACAACAGTTTACACCTAAGCATACCTTCCAGCAGGGATGTGCCACAGCCCCGTTCCACGGACCCCAAATGGTGTGGTCGCCTCCTTTTGATGCCTAGCCATGGTGTTTGGAAACCCCTTCTTATTTCCCAGGACAAACACATATCCTGACTAGGACAGCTCTCAGAGAAATCTTGCATGTCTTGTCCTGTCAATGACCCCCCAACCCTGAAGAGGAACCCTTGGTGGGGGCAGAGATAGGAAACAAGCAGTTTATTTTTATGGCCGATTCGGGTGCAGTGAAATCGTCCATCAGTGAGGGGACTTCCCATTATCGGGCAACATTCTTGAGACGCAGGGTTTCTTTGGGGCTATTTCTATGGTTCCATACGCTAAAGATCTGGACGTAAAAGTGGGAGGAAAGGTGGTGGTGCTCCCTTACTAGGAAAGCTCTCCTGTCAACCTGTTGGGCATGAACCTGCTAATCAAGTTGAACAAGACGATATCATTCACAGATCAAGGCATTGTTCGTGCCACACCAGGGATGTGCGCATTAAGAGCAATGGTGGTAATACATGCAATGGCAGGGGAGGCAGTGGTCCGTGGGATACCCGTGAACCCAGACATGTTTTTCTGTGGGATAACAGTACTTCTGGAGGCGGTGTTGGAGAGTGCCGACAGATTTTATCTTTTGCCCTGTGGTGTCCCCAGAGTTGGCAGCAGGCACAATATTGTCCCTAGACCTGGAAGGTTTGGTGGTGTCAGCATAGAAAGTGGTCGTATTAGGGGCAGACAGAGATGGGTTTGCATTGACCCCACTATACCTCTGAAGGAGGTGACAGATGCAGAAATGTTTGAAAATAATGACAGTGATGGAGAGATAATACTGGAGATTTGTATCCCCTGCAAAATTATGGTGCAATACCAAAGAGGGCAATATCCCCTGATGGCCGACTTAATGCATTTACCTGAGAAGTTGGGGACCACCAATCCACACAATTTTGGGCTTTTACAGGAAGTATCCCCAGTACACATAACAGTGATACCCTGGGTGAAGCAGTACCCACTATCAAGAGAAGCAGAAGAGGGAATTAGACACACAATACAGGCCCTGCTCGATCAAGGCATAATAGTGCCATCCACATTCCCATGTAACACAGCCATCTACCCAGTGAAAAAATCAATGGGGGCAATTGGAGGAGGATCGAGGATGTACTCCCTGTTAGGCAAGATTGTATGCAGTACCCTTTGGGTGCACTATAATAACCTTGACCTCCTGGCAATAGGGACGCAACCTTTGGTATAAGTCTAAACTATACAGGTTGGTAGTGTGGCTGAGCAACCAGGCTCTCTCAAGAGGGCTCAATGTGAGCAGTAATGTTGTGACACAGAGTTTCACAGTACAGTTATTCAAATAAACACTTACACTCGAAGTTTCTTGATAAAACAATTATTCATTATTTCACAGTCAGTTGTATAAGCCTTCTTCAGAAGGGAGCATTATATATGTAACAATTAAAATACACTTCAAAACACACTCTTAGTTTCTCTGAATCAGATGATACCCATTGGGGATGGCACACAGACACTTCCTACACTCTCAGGTGACATCAATAGCTCGGACACTTAGGATATTGATTTATCACTGCTACATTTAGAACAATACTGAGTTTGGTGTAAAAGATAGAATAGAGGAATAAAACAAAGGTTATCAAATAATTCATAAACGGTTAAGTACTTTTGAAAAGCTTCCAATGTTCAGTAAATGAACTCTTTCCTGGGGAAAAGCTAAAGCACAGAGTCAGAGGTAAAAAGAGTCACTCAGGGAGCCAGGACAGCCAATGTTAATTGCACAACGTCAAGGGGAGTTGAAGATCTTCTTTGCAGGTAGGTAAAAAGTCTGCACAATGTTTTTAGAAATGTTTGTAGAAAATAGAACACTTGAAGGACCACAAGCTGGGAGGCTTGTGAGGGCAAAGCTTTAGCAACTCTGCAAGTTAACCAAGACATGTCTCAACTGAGATCAAGCAAGGCTACACAACAAGAGGTAAGTTCTCTTAGACTTTACAGTACCTCTGGTTAGAAGAAATGGTTCCAGCTGGATTCTGTCCCTATACAGCTCTGCAGATCCTGTTGTTCCTGAGCCTCAGTTGAATGGGACAAGAGGGTGGACGTCTGGGGACTCCTTCTCTGCAATGAGAAGGTCACTGGCAGCAATGGGCAAATTTCAATTCAGCGGTCCTTCAGTGTTTCAGCTCCTCGCATCTGACAGCAAATAGCAACACTGCGGTTCTCGGATAGCACTTCAGACTTTCCTCGCATCTGGGGTCCAGCGCTCTGTTGAGGTGGCTCAGGATTGGTCAGTCCTGCATCAGGGAAGTCCGGAAAATCTTCCTAGCGCTCGGGTCTGACTTAAAAGCAACGCACACAATCTGGTGTTCCTCTCCCTGGCACTTCGGTTCCAACAGCAGCAGCAGTGGAAATACAACCAGCTTCGAAAGGATGTCCAGACGGGCTTACTTTGGAGTTGATTGGTCCCACCGACTCAAAGGGAGAAGTTGTCCTTGCAGGGCTTCTCTAGTCGAGGCAAATTCCGAGCTTCAGCACAGCAGCAGGGCTTCACCGGGTAAACCAATGGTCCAGGAGTTGCAGCAGGCATCTCTTCCAAGTTCTTCTTCGGATTCCTTCGTCCAGTGGTCGACTCTGCCTTCCAAGCCAAAACGCCTCGCCTTTTATGCAGGTTTCTCCCATTCATTCCAGCCTAGCTGCCAATCACACAGCAAGGTGGCTGTCCTTGCCAGGCAGTCAGCTGGCCAATCACCTTTGGGTGCATTCATGTAACCAAGGGGATTAAGCACAAGGAGTTTTGGGCACCTCCCTCACTTCCTGCCCCTGCCAGACATACTGGAGCTTCACTCATGAATCCCGCCAAAGACAAAATGAACAAAGAGACCAAACTTTGTTTGGTGCACATAGTAAATCTCAAGAAGGACCTTTCCAACAAGAAATGGCAAAAAAAGAAGACCGGGCCATTTTGACAAAATGGCCACCCATGGGTGCCTTACAGCAGCTGCCAGCGCAGCCCGCTGTAAAAACACACAATGGTAGTAAAAGATAAACCACTGCCACCAGCCATTAATTGTAGAAAGGTTAACATAAAAATGTTACATGAGAAACTAGACAAAGGGGATACTAAGTAACCCCTCCAGCACCCTATTGTAAAATAGTGAAGATTGCACGCTGACTTGGGAAACATTCAAGTGTCCAGCACGATCATCCAGTATGTGGACGATTTGCTCGTATGTAATGACAGTGAGCAGCACTGTCGGAGAGACTCTATCACACTCCTGCAACCACTGGCCCATAAGGGGTATAAGGTTGACAAGGCAAAACTACAATATTGCCAGCAGGAAATGCTGTACCTAGGTCAGCTAATATCAGCAAATGGCAAAAGGATCATATCAGATCGAGCAGCATCTGTTCTATGCACACCCCCCATCCTTGACCCATCACAATGAAAGACATGCAAAATATTTTAGGGGTGTGTAACTACTGTAGAGTGTACAGCGGCCATGGTGAAGAAGGTTTACTGATTTAAAAGAAATTATATCCACAGCCCCAGTATTCACAAACCCCTGATTACACACAGGAATTCTATTGGTCAACTTATGACTGCAGTGTTGACCCAGTAGAGTACGATGGGCCACAAGCCATCCTCCTACTACTGTGGTACACTGGACTCAGCAATGCAATGACAGTTCATGTGCAAGAAAGTACTTGCTGCTTCTGCATTCGCGATCTAGAAAGGTTCCACAATCGTGATGGAATGTTCCATCACTTTGTATGTCGGGCATCCAGTGTTCGCCCTTTTAGAAAGATCGAAATCTACCCTGACCACACTAAGTGCTTCAGCATATGAAGTTATCCTCTCAAGCCCCAACATTCATATTGTGTGATGCAAAATAGTGAACTCTGCCACCTTTTTGACAGAAATGTGTACAGAAGAGGACTTAGCAATGTTTGACTGTGTAACGTATAAAACCCAGGAAGATGGCATCCCCAAGGCAAGAGACTGCCCATTGGAGGGGTGGAGGTTCTTTTCATTGACCGGTCAGCTACAATTGATCAGGAAATGGGCCAGAGACATACGGGTGCAGCAGTGATGCGTCTTGAGGCAAGCCAATATGAAACATCAATTATAAAAAGGTTGCTGATGCATTTTCCGGCCGAAGCAGCAGAATTCTTAGCACTCATTGAAGCACTCTGGCCGTTTCAGGCGTTGACTATTTATTCCAAAATCGGCATACATCAATACAACAGTGCATGCCGGTCTGCTGGTCTGTCACGGTGGAAAAGGAGGGGTTTCTGAAGAGCAGACGGTTCCCCAGTTCAACATTCCGCATTGCTGGACATATTGGTCTCTGCATTGTCCCAACCCTCTGTAGTGGTGGTCGTTAAGTGCGCCACCCATAACAATAAAACAGATGAAATTTCACTGGGAAACACTCAGTACCTTGTGCCGTGCCTCCAAACAGTCAGCAAAAGACATATACAGCAGTGCCTATTGAACAGCTTATTGAATTGTAAGGCAAAGCACCAAATGAAGAGAAAGAACTATGGGTAGAAAGAAGGTGCAACCAAACCCCGACCAATTTGTTGTGGAGACACAAGTGCACTGGTAAAGCAGTTATTCACCAGAAACTGTTAATAGCTTTCAACCAACTCCACCTACCCTCCCGCAGCTCAAAGCTACATATTGCAGCTGACATAGAAGAAGATTGTTTTGTGCCCAAAATTCAGGAGCACCTCACTAACATGATCATACACTGCACCACTTAACAAAGTTTCAGCACAGGCATGACGCTCTGAAATTTACAGGGCACTCTTTGTCCCGTCCTATTGGACTGTTCCGTGAGCTATAGATAGATTACATGGACATGAGGGAGAGATGTAATGATATGATATGATATGATATGGTATTTCTAACGCGCCTATACACAAGTGTTTCGAGGCGCGATCAGGCAAGGGATGGGGAACAGAGGGAAGACAGATAACGATCTTACTAGGCCAGGTTTATTCAGATTGTGCAAGTGCAGGGGGAAGGGGAAGGGGGAAAGGGCAAGGGGGAAGGGAAGGTGGAAAGTGCAGTACATGCGGGAGGGGAAAGTGCAGTACGTCGGATAGTAGAATATTAGGATAAATAATGGCCGGATGGTGGCAAGTGCAAGGTAAGAGCAGGCATAAGTGCTGGTGGGGGACTGTAGGGATACAGAATACAGTTCCCAAGTGCAAGGGTTGCCAGGGAGGCAGTGCAGGTGTGCAAATGGCAGGGCCTGGGCCCAAGGTCACAAAGGGCGGTCAGGTAGCCAGTGCAGATTCAGCCAGGAGTTTAGCAGGGGGGAGGGGGAGAAAAAGCAGAATGGGTCCCGGGACTTGATTGTTGTGGTCTGCACTTTTTCACAGTGGGTCAATGTAGAACCATGTGCACACCCGGATTCCAAATGAGCAGCTACATTTCTTGTCCGTGAGGTCTTCCCGAATGGGATGTGTGCAATGTGCGAAGGTCCGATAACAGCTCAATTTTTTTAATTAGCTCTTTAAAGAGATCACAGCACTACTTGGCATTAAGCACTGGATGTGTTCAATTTATCACCACCAGACCAAAAGCTTTGTGGAGAGGATCAACGGCCTTTTTTAGAGCAAACTATCTAAGCTTTGCACCACATTGAAAAAGAACTGGGTGCATTGCTTACACTTGGCTCGAGTGGAAAAGATTCTTGAGATTGTGCGCTATTTACCAGCCTATACGTTAATTAGTGAATGATACAAATGAAAAGACTACCGGCAGCAGGAGTCTTTCAAAGGGTGAACCTTCCACTCAACGGTTCACAATGCATGAAGATTAACTTGAGAATTGTTGGAAGACTGTCACTGCGCACGGAAATAGTATTCTTGTAGAATGAAAAAATGTTCAGATGATGTTTAAGTAACAATCACAAGACAATGCTGAAAATAATAAAGTCCACGCATAGGATCTATGATGCTGTGTCTCCTTTTAAGCTTTGCTTGCACACTTTTTGCAGAACATTCCATGGCAGCAGAGTTATTTGCTGACACACCTATTTTTGTAGAAATAAACACTTGTTATCCCTGCAAGAGTTTCTTCTGCCTTTTTTCTTAGCGGTTTGTATTTTTTCTAGGTGTGAGCATTTAGGGGAGTGGCTTCAATGGGAACGTGCAGAGTTAAGCCGGTCCTGAGTTCCCCAATGCCTAGAATTTTAGGGGTTTTGTTGTGATAAATTTCTTAGCCAATGTCTCCTTCACAATCATTTCACCTACAATGTGTGCCACAACATAAAATAGCGGAGACGGGTGAATCGTGGGATCAATCAATACCATTTTTCTATTTTATTATTAAAAAGGGCCTGTCCAAAGAGGTGGAAAGGCCTCTAGACAAGATTGTGGGCATCGAGGCGAAGGGGTGGGCCAAAGTACAGAGCATAATAATAAACCATTGTAAGAAGATAAAAGAGTGTGATAAGGAAACGGCCCAAAGGCGGCAAGCTGAGGAACCGTATCTAGTACAAAACAAATTACCTAAAATTGCTGTGGAGGCATCAGTGTCCACACCAGTGCAGACAGAGGTGGCAGGAAATGCTCAAGAGTTCGCAAATGCTAGAATAGCTGCCGTTTGGTCAGAAGGAGGGCACAAACAGTGGGGCCGGGGCCCACATTCCCCTGGCCCAGAGTGGCAACAAGATGGACAGCAGAGAGGAAGAGGTGGTTTTCGAGGAGCAAAGGGAGGGGGTTTCAGAGGAACGGATTACAGAGGGAGAGGAATGGGGGCTTCAAAATGTTGAAATTGTGAGAAGTAGGGGCATATTTCAAGGGAATGTATAAGCTGGCCAGGGATGGGGTATACCTATTGTCTATCACCACAGGGACCTGCACAAGGGCTGACACCCAAAATTACCTCTATACCCTATGAGATACACCAGGCCTACACCCAGCTACCCCTGCAGATACCTGGCCCACCAGCACAACTGTATCAGATAGTACAACAGTTTACACCTAAGCATACCTTCCAGCAGGGATGTGCCACAGCCCCATTCCACGGACCCCAAATGGTGTGGTCGCCTCCTTTTGAGGCCTAGCCATGGTGTTTGGAAACCCCTTCTTATTTCCCAGGACAAACACATATCCTGACTAGGACAGCTCTCAGAGAAATCTTGCATGTCTTGCCTGTCAATGACCCCCCAACCCTGAAGAGGAACCCTTGGTGGGGGCAGAGATAGGAAACAAGCAGTTTATTTTTATGGCCGATTCGGGTGCAGTGAAATCGTCCATCAGTGAGGGGACTTCCCATTATCGGGCAACATTCTTGAGACGCAGGGTTTCTTTGGGGCTATTTCTATGGTTCCATACGCTAAAGATCTGGACGTAAAAGTGGGAGGAAAGGTGGTGGTGCTCCCTTACTAGGAAAGCTCTCCTGTCAACCTGTTGGGCATGAACCTGCTAAGCAAGTTGAACAAGACGATATCATTCACAGATCAAGGCATTGTTCGTGCCACACCAGGGATGTGCGCATTAAGAGCAATGGTGGTAATACATGCAATGGCAGGGGAGGCAGTGGTCCGTGGGATACCCGTGAACCCAGACATGTTTTTCTGTGGGATAACAGTACTTCTGGAGGCGGTGTTGGAGAGTGCCGACAGATTTTATCTTTTGCCCTGTGGTGTCCCCAGAGTTGGCAGCAGGCACAATATTGTCCCTAGACCTGGAAGGTTTGGTGGTGTCAGCATAGAAAGTGGTCGTATTAGGGGCAGACAGAGATGGGTTTGCATTGACCCCACTATACCTCTGAAGGAGGTGACAGATGCAGAAATGTTTGAAAATAATGACAGTGATGGAGAGATAATACTGGAGATTTGTATCCCCTGCAAAATTATGGTGCAATACCAAAGAGGGCAATATCCCCTGATGGCCGACTTAATGCATTTACCTGAGAAGTTGGGGACCACCAATCCACACAATTTTGGGCTTTTACAGGAAGTATCCCCAGTACACATAACAGTGATACCCTGGGTGAAGCAGTACCCACTATCAAGAGAAGCAGAAGAGGGAATTAGACACACAATACAGGCCCTGCTCGATCAAGGCATAATAGTGCCATCCACATTCCCATGTAACACAGCCATCTACCCAGTGAAAAAATCAATGGGGGCAATTGGAGGAGGATCCAGGATGTACTCCCTGTTAGGCAAGATTGTATGCAGTACCCTTTGGGTGCACTATAATAACCTTGACCTCCTGGCAATAGGGACGCAACCTTTGGTATAAGTCTAAACTATACAGGTTGGTAGTGTGGCTGAGCAACCAGGCTCTCTCAAGAGGGCTCAATGTGAGCAGTAATGTTGTGACACAGAGTTTCACAGTACAGTTATTCAAATAAACACTTACACTCGAAGTTTCTTGATAAAACAATTATTCATTATTTCACAGTCAGTTGTATAAGCCTTCTTCAGAAGGGAGCATTATATATGTAACAATTAAAATACACTTCAAAACACACTCTTAGTTTCTCTGAATCAGATGATACCCATTGGGGATGGCACACAGACACTTCCTACACTCTCAGGTGACATCAATAGCTCGGACACTTAGGATATTGATTTATCACTGCTACATTTAGAACAATACTGAGTTTGGTGTAAAAGATAGAATAGAGGAATAAAACAAAGGTTATCAAATAATTCATAAACGGTTAAGTACTTTTGAAAAGCTTCCAATGTTCAGTAAATGAACTCTTTCCTGGGGAAAAGCTAAAGCACAGAGTCAGAGGTAAAAAGAGTCACTCAGGGAGCCAGGACAGCCAATGTTAATTGCACAACGTCAAGGGGAGTTGAAGATCTTCTTTGCAGGTAGGTAAAAAGTCTGCACAATGTTTTTAGAAATGTTTGTAGAAAATAGAACACTTGAAGGACCACAAGCTGGGAGGCTTGTGAGGGCAAAGCTTTAGCAACTCTGCAAGTTAACCAAGACATGTCTCAACTGAGATCAAGCAAGGCTACACAACAAGAGGTAAGTTCTCTTAGACTTTACAGTACCTCTGGTTAGAAGAAATGGTTCCAGCTGGATTCTGTCCCTATACAGCTCTGCAGATCCTGTTGTTCCTGAGCCTCAGTTGAATGGGACAAGAGGGTGGACGTCTGGGGACTCCTTCTCTGCAATGAGAAGGTCACTGGCAGCAATGGGCAAATTTCAATTCAGCGGTCCTTCAGTGTTTCAGCTCCTCGCATCTGACAGCAAATAGCAACACTGCGGTTCTCGGATAGCACTTCAGACTTTCCTCGCATCTGGGGTCCAGCGCTCTGTTGAGGTGGCTCAGGATTGGTCAGTCCTGCATCAGGGAAGTCCGGAAAATCTTCCTAGCGCTCGGGTCTGACTTAAAAGCAACGCACACAATCTGGTGTTCCTCTCCCTGGCACTTCGGTTCCAACAGCAGCAGCAGTGGAAATACAACCAGCTTCGAAAGGATGTCCAGACGGGCTTACTTTGGAGTTGATTGGTCCCACCGACTCAAAGGGAGAAGTTGTCCTTGCAGGGCTTCTCTAGTCGAGGCAAATTCCGAGCTTCAGCACAGCAGCAGGGCTTCACCGGGTAAACCAATGGTCCAGGAGTTGCAGCAGGCATCTCTTCCAAGTTCTTCTTCGGATTCCTTCGTCCAGTGGTCGACTCTGCCTTCCAAGCCAAAACGCCTCGCCTTTTATGCAGGTTTCTCCCATTCATTCCAGCCTAGCTGCCAATCACACAGCAAGGTGGCTGTCCTTGCCAGGCAGTCAGCTGGCCAATCACCTTTGGGTGCATTCATGTAACCAAGGGGATTAAGCACAAGGAGTTTTGGGCACCTCCCTCACTTCCTGCCCCTGCCAGACATACTGGAGCTTCACTCATGAATCCCGCCAAAGACAAAATGAACAAAGAGACCAAACTTTGTTTGGTGCACATAGTAAATCTCAAGAAGGACCTTTCCAACAAGAAATGGCAAAAAAAGAAGACCGGGCCATTTTGACAAAATGGCCACCCATGGGTGCCTTACAGCAGCTGCCAGCGCAGCCCGCTGTAAAAACACACAATGGTAGTAAAAGATAAACCACTGCCACCAGCCATTAATTGTAGAAAGGTTAACATAAAAATGTTACATGAGAAACTAGACAAAGGGGATACTAAGTAACCCCTCCAGCACCCTATTGTAAAATAGTGAAGATTGCACGCTGACTTGGGAAACATTCAAGTGTCCAGCACGATCATCCAGTATGTGGACGATTTGCTCGTATGTAATGACAGTGAGCAGCACTGTCGGAGAGACTCTATCACACTCCTGCAACCACTGGCCCATAAGGGGTATAAGGTTGACAAGGCAAAACTACAATATTGCCAGCAGGAAATGCTGTACCTAGGTCAGCTAATATCAGCAAATGGCAAAAGGATCATATCAGATCGAGCAGCATCTGTTCTATGCACACCCCCCATCCTTGACCCATCACAATGAAAGACATGCAAAATATTTTAGGGGTGTGTAACTACTGTAGAGTGTACAGCGGCCATGGTGAAGAAGGTTTACTGATTTAAAAGAAATTATATCCACAGCCCCAGTATTCACAAACCCCTGATTACACACAGGAATTCTATTGGTCAACTTATGACTGCAGTGTTGACCCAGTAGAGTACGATGGGCCACAAGCCATCCTCCTACTACTGTGGTACACTGGACTCAGCAATGCAATGACAGTTCATGTGCAAGAAAGTACTTGCTGCTTCTGCATTCGCGATCTAGAAAGGTTCCACAATCGTGATGGAATGTTCCATCACTTTGTATGTCGGGCATCCAGTGTTCGCCCTTTTAGAAAGATCGAAATCTACCCTGACCACACTAAGTGCTTCAGCATATGAAGTTATCCTCTCAAGCCCCAACATTCATATTGTGTGATGCAAAATAGTGAACTCTGCCACCTTTTTGACAGAAATGTGTACAGAAGAGGACTTAGCAATGTTTGACTGTGTAACGTATAAAACCCAGGAAGATGGCATCCCCAAGGCAAGAGACTGCCCATTGGAGGGGTGGAGGTTCTTTTCATTGACCGGTCAGCTACAATTGATCAGGAAATGGGCCAGAGACATACGGGTGCAGCAGTGATGCGTCTTGAGGCAAGCCAATATGAAACATCAATTATAAAAAGGTTGCTGATGCATTTTCCGGCCGAAGCAGCAGAATTCTTAGCACTCATTGAAGCACTCTGGCCGTTTCAGGCGTTGACTATTTATTCCAAAATCGGCATACATCACTACAACAGTGCATGCCGGTCTGCTGGTCTGTCACGGTGGAAAAGGAGGGGTTTCTGAAGAGCAGACGGTTCCCCAGTTCAACATTCCGCATTGCTGGACATATTGGTCTCTGCATTGTCCCAACCCTCTGTAGTGGTGGTCGTTAAGTGCGCCACCCATAACAATAAAACAGATGAAATTTCACTGGGAAACACTCAGTACCTTGTGCCGTGCCTCCAAACAGTCAGCAAAAGACATATACAGCAGTGCCTATTGAACAGCTTATTGAATTGTAAGGCAAAGCACCAAATGAAGAGAAAGAACTATGGGTAGAAAGAAGGTGCAACCAAACCCCGACCAATTTGTTGTGGAGACACAAGTGCACTGGTAAAGCAGTTATTCACCAGAAACTGTTAATAGCTTTCAACCAACTCCACCTACCCTCCCGCAGCTCAAAGCTACATATTGCAGCTGACATAGAAGAAGATTGTTTTGTGCCCAAAATTCAGGAGCACCTCACTAACATGATCATACACTGCACCACTTAACAAAGTTTCAGCACAGGCATGACGCTCTGAAATTTACAGGGCACTCTTTGTCCCGTCCTATTGGACTGTTCCGTGAGCTATAGATAGATTACATGGACATGAGGGAGAGATGTAATGATATGATATGATATGATATGGTATTTCTAACGCGCCTATACACAAGTGTTTCGAGGCGCGATCAGGCAAGGGATGGGGAACAGAGGGAAGACAGATAACGATCTTACTAGGCCAGGTTTATTCAGATTGTGCAAGTGCAGGGGGAAGGGGAAGGGGGAAAGGGCAAGGGGGAAGGGAAGGTGGAAAGTGCAGTACATGCGGGAGGGGAAAGTGCAGTACGTCGGATAGTAGAATATTAGGATAAATAATGGCCGGATGGTGGCAAGTGCAAGGTAAGAGCAGGCATAAGTGCTGGTGGGGGACTGTAGGGATACAGAATACAGTTCCCAAGTGCAAGGGTTGCCAGGGAGGCAGTGCAGGTGTGCAAATGGCAGGGCCTGGGCCCAAGGTCACAAAGGGCGGTCAGGTAGCCAGTGCAGATTCAGCCAGGAGTTTAGCAGGGGGGAGGGGGAGAAAAAGCAGAATGGGTCCCGGGACTTGATTGTTGTGGTCTGCACTTTTTCACAGTGGGTCAATGTAGAACCATGTGCACACCCGGATTCCAAATGAGCAGCTACATTTCTTGTCCGTGAGGTCTTCCCGAATGGGATGTGTGCAATGTGCGAAGGTCCGATAACAGCTCAATTTTTTTAATTAGCTCTTTAAAGAGATCACAGCACTACTTGGCATTAAGCACTGGATGTGTTCAATTTATCACCACCAGACCAAAAGCTTTGTGGAGAGGATCAACGGCCTTTTTTAGAGCAAACTATCTAAGCTTTGCACCACATTGAAAAAGAACTGGGTGCATTGCTTACACTTGGCTCGAGTGGAAAAGATTCTTGAGATTGTGCGCTATTTACCAGCCTATACGTTAATTAGTGAATGATACAAATGAAAAGACTACCGGCAGCAGGAGTCTTTCAAAGGGTGAACCTTCCACTCAACGGTTCACAATGCATGAAGATTAACTTGAGAATTGTTGGAAGACTGTCACTGCGCACGGAAATAGTATTCTTGTAGAATGAAAAAATGTTCAGATGATGTTTAAGTAACAATCACAAGACAATGCTGAAAATAATAAAGTCCACGCATAGGATCTATGATGCTGTGTCTCCTTTTAAGCTTTGCTTGCACACTTTTTGCAGAACATTCCATGGCAGCAGAGTTATTTGCTGACACACCTATTTTTGTAGAAATAAACACTTGTTATCCCTGCAAGAGTTTCTTCTGCCTTTTTTCTTAGCGGTTTGTATTTTTTCTAGGTGTGAGCATTTAGGGGAGTGGCTTCAATGGGAACGTGCAGAGTTAAGCCGGTCCTGAGTTCCCCAATGCCTAGAATTTTAGGGGTTTTGTTGTGATAAATTTCTTAGCCAATGTCTCCTTCACAATCATTTCACCTACAATGTGTGCCACAACATAAAATAGCGGAGACGGGTGAATCGTGGGATCAATCAATACCATTTTTCTATTTTATTATTAAAAAGGGCCTGTCCAAAGAGGTGGAAAGGCCTCTAGACAAGATTGTGGGCATCGAGGCGAAGGGGTGGGCCAAAGTACAGAGCATAATAATAAACCATTGTAAGAAGATAAAAGAGTGTGATAAGGAAACGGCCCAAAGGCGGCAAGCTGAGGAACCGTATCTAGTACAAAACAAATTACCTAAAATTGCTGTGGAGGCATCAGTGTCCACACCAGTGCAGACAGAGGTGGCAGGAAATGCTCAAGAGTTCGCAAATGCTAGAATAGCTGCCGTTTGGTCAGAAGGAGGGCACAAACAGTGGGGCCGGGGCCCACATTCCCCTGGCCCAGAGTGGCAACAAGATGGACAGCAGAGAGGAAGAGGTGGTTTTCGAGGAGCAAGGGGAGGGGGTTTCAGAGGAATGGATTACAGAGGGAGAGGAATGGGGGCTTCAAAATGTTGAAATTGTGAGAAGTAGGGGCATATTTCAAGGGAATGTATAAGCTGGCCAGGGATGGGGTATACCTATTGTCTATCACCACAGGGACCTGCACAAGGGCTGACACCCAAAATTACCTCTATACCCTATGAGATACACCAGGCCTACACCCAGCTACCCCTGCAGATACCTGGCCCACCAGCACAACTGTATCAGATAGTACAACAGTTTACACCTAAGCATACCTTCCAGCAGGGATGTGCCACAGCCCCATTCCACGGACCCCAAATGGTGTGGTCGCCTCCTTTTGAGGCCTAGCCATGGTGTTTGGAAACCCCTTCTTATTTCCCAGGACAAACACATATCCTGACTAGGACAGCTCTCAGAGAAATCTTGCATGTCTTGCCTGTCAATGACCCCCCAACCCTGAAGAGGAACCCTTGGTGGGGGCAGAGATAGGAAACAAGCAGTTTATTTTTATGGCCGATTCGGGTGCAGTGAAATCGTCCATCAGTGAGGGGACTTCCCATTATCGGGCAACATTCTTGAGACGCAGGGTTTCTTTGGGGCTATTTCTATGGTTCCATACGCTAAAGATCTGGACGTAAAAGTGGGAGGAAAGGTGGTGGTGCTCCCTTACTAGGAAAGCTCTCCTGTTAACCTGTTGGGCATGAACCTGCTAAGCAAGTTGAACAAGACGATATCATTCACAGATCAAGGCATTGTTCGTGCCACACCAGGGATGTGCGCATTAAGAGCAATGGTGGTAATACATGCAATGGCAGGGGAGGCAGTGGTCCGTGGGATACCCGTGAACCCAGACATGTTTTTCTGTGGGATAACAGTACTTCTGGAGGCGGTGTTGGAGAGTGCCGACAGATTTTATCTTTTGCCCTGTGGTGTCCCCAGAGTTGGCAGCAGGCACAATATTGTCCCTAGACCTGGAAGGTTTGGTGGTGTCAGCATAGAAAGTGGTCGTACTAGGGGCAGACAGAGATGGGTTTGCATTGACCCCACTATACCTCTGAAGGAGGTGACAGATGCAGAAATGTTTGAAAATAATGACAGTGATGGAGAGATAATACTGGAGATTTGTATCCCCTGCAAAATTATGGTGCAATACCAAAGAGGGCAATATCCCCTGATGGCCGACTTAATGCATTTACCTGAGAAGTTGGGGACCACCAATCCACACAATTTTGGGCTTTTACAGGAAGTATCCCCAGTACACATAACAGTGATACCCTGGGTGAAGCAGTACCCACTATCAAGAGAAGCAGAAGAGGGAATTAGACACACAATACAGGCCCTGCTCGATCAAGGCATAATAGTGCCATCCACATTCCCATGTAACACAGCCATCTACCCAGTGAAAAAATCAATGGGGGCAATTGGAGGAGGATCCAGGATGTACTCCCTGTTAGGCAAGATTGTATGCAGTACCCTTTGGGTGCACTATAATAACCTTGACCTCCTGGCAATAGGGACACAACCTTTGGTATAAGTCTAAACTATACAGGTTGGTAGTGTGGCTGAGCAACCAGGCTCTCTCAAGAGGGCTCAATGTGAGCAGTAATGTTGTGACACAGAGTTTCACAGTACAGTTATTCAAATAAACACTTACACTCAAAGTTTCTTGATAAAACAATTATTCATTATTTCACAGTCAGTTGTATAAGCCTTCTTCAGAAGGGAGCATTATATATGTAACAATTAAAATACACTTCAAAACACACTCTTAGTTTCTCTGAATCAGATGATACCCATTGGGGATGGCACACAGACACTTCCTACACTCTCAGGTGACATCAATAGCTCGGACACTTAGGATATTGATTTATCACTGCTACATTTAGAACAATACTGAGTTTGGTGTAAAAGATAGAATAGAGGAATAAAACAAAGGTTATCAAATAATTCATAAACGGTTAAGTACTTTTGAAAAGCTTCCAATGTTCAGTAAATTAACTCTTTCCTGGGGAAAAGCTAAAGCACAGAGTCAGAGGTAAGAAGAGTCACTCAGGGAGCCAGGACAGCCAATGTTAATTGCACAACGTCAAGGGGAGTTGAAGATCTTCTTTGCAGGTAGGTAAAAAGTCTGCACAATGTTTTTAGAAATGTTTGTGGAAAATAGAACACTTGAAGGACCACAAGCTGGGAGGCTTGTGAGGGCAAAGCTTTAGCAACTCTGCAAGTTAACCAAGACATGTCTCAACTGAGATCAAGCAAGGCTACACAACAAGAGGTAAGTTCTCTTAGACTTTACAGTACCTCTGGTTATAAGAAATGGTTCCAGCTGGATTCTGTCCCTATACAGCTCTGCAGATCCTGTTGTTCCTGAGCCTCAGTTGAATGGGACAAGAGGGTGGACGTCTGGGGACTCCTTCTCTGCAATGAGAAGGTCACTGGCAGTAATGGGCAAATTTCAATTCAGCGGTTGTCACAATCTGGAGAATGACTTGAAGTCACCGTAAGGGTATTGTCCAAATGCTTCACTTTCCCACCCGAGGCACCACTCTCCTCACCTGAGTCTTCCGGGTCTGAGGCTCCGACGCCGTGTCTGTGGGCAAGGTAATCCTTTTTACTCTTCGTTGTGAATGCTCTGACACGGAATGAAGCCGTGGTGGAACTCTGTATTGGTTACCACCTTGGCTCCGTCCCCGTATGCAGGCGGGTAAGGGGAAAAAGCCCAAAGGCGGAAAAAACCCCTGAGTTGTAGTCGTGGATTGCGATGAGAGATGTAGTTGTCGCTGTAGTGGTAGTGAAATTCAATAGCCTCGGGATCCTTTAGGTAAACAAATCGAAGATCCTTCCGGAGAGGAAATGACAAGGAAGGAAAGAACACTGGCAATTAGCCGGTAAGCGTAAAAACACAGCAGCAGAGGGAAACCGGCGGAGGAGAGGAGCCGCCAGGGAGACGGGAAGGAAGGAGAAAAGAAGGGAGAGAAATCCCCAGAAGGGGGAACAAGAGCGAGCGGGAGAAAAGCACTGGAAGCGTCTCACCGTGAAAACGAAAGGAGACGGTTGCAACGCAAGGAATCATGGGAAGCAGGAAATAAATGGGCGAGACGAAGAACAGAGGAAAAAACACTAGACCGTAAACAGAGAAACGTGAAAAAAAACGTGGTGGCAGTGTTAATGGCGGCGAAGCCGTAACAACGGCATCCATCGCCAACCAAGAGGGTTCATGACAGTATGCCCCCTTTTACTGCCCACCCCGCCCGGCTTACCAGGATGGCTCTGATGAAATTTAGCTACTAGGCGGGGCGCTTTGACAAAATGCACAGGTTCCCAGGAATCTTCAGACCTGGGATACCCCTTCCAGGAAATGAGATATTGTAAACGTCCCCGGTAGTAGCGGGAGTCACGGATTTTAGAAACCTCATACACCTCCTGGGAGTCTCTGGGAGAAATGTCTTGCAAGGGTTTAGACCTAAAATGTGGTTCAGTACGTGATTCTTTGAGAAGGGAGGTATGAAACACCGGGTGCACCCGGCGAAGGTAGGAGGGTAGTTGAATCTTGTAAGCCACCGGGTTGATTCTTTCTAGGATGGGAAACGGACCCAGGAACCGAGGGGACAACTTGGAGGACCGGATCCACCTTGGTAAATATTTGGTCGAAAGCCATACCTTCGTCCCTTTAGTCCAAGTGGGGGCCGTTTGGCGATGTTGATCAGCAAGGGTTTTGTAAGTTCTAAGGCTCCTCGCTAGACTGTCTCTGGCCGTCCGGTGAGCCTCAGAAATTTCCGATAAAGCAGCTTCGGCAGCAGGAGAGTTACTGGTGTGAGAAGCAAAGGGCCAAATGGACTTGGGATGAAGTCCGTAGTTGCAGTAAAAAGGAGAGATACCCGTGGCAGAGTGTTTGAAGTTGTTGTAGGTGAATTCTGCCATGGGGAGGAGTTGTACCCAATTATCTTGGAGTCTATTTATGTAGCATCTGAGATATTGTTCCAGAGTGGAATTGAGTCTTTCCGTCTGACCATTAGTCTGGGGATGGTAGCCAGATGAAAGAGCACGGTCAATACCTAACCGGGAACACAAAGCCTTCCAGAATTTAGAAATATATTGGCTACCCCGGTCCGAAGTAATCTTATCGGGCAAGCCATGAAGACGAAATATATCTCTGGCAAAAACTTCGGCCATGCGATTGGCCGTAGGTAAGCCCTCCAGTGGAGAGAAATGGGCCATCTTGGTGAATGAATCTATAGTTACCATGATGCAAGAACAGGACTCTGATAAGGGTAAATCCACAATGAAGTCAGTAGACAAGTTCCCCCATGGCCTTTGTGGTATGTCAGGCTGAGTGAGGAGACCTAACGGTTTGCCTGTTGGATTCTTTGCCATAGCGCAGACTGGGCATGCTTTTATGTATGACTGGACTTCTCGTCGAAGATTGGGCCAGAAAAACGAGCGTTTTATGAGTTCAATGGTGTTTGCCTGGCCTCGATGTCCTGCAACTCGGCTGTCATGGCACCAGTAGAGAATCCTCTTGCGGAGATGTCCTGAAGGTATGTAAAGTCGGTTCTTGTAGAACCAGAGACCATCTTTGGTATGAAACTGAGACGCCAAGCATTTGTCTCTACAGCAGGGTTCAGAGTCTGAAGCTTCTTTGAGTTCCTGTAGAAAAGTGTGAAGAGGTGCCACTATGCGAGTAGATGGAAACATAAGTTCGGTAGAGAGGTGGCCCGAACCAGCAACCAACTCCTTGCGAGACAAGGCGTCGGCTAGGACATTCTGAGAGCCTGGTAAATAGGTAATGGTGAAATCGTATTGGGAAAAAAAATAAGCCCATCGCGCCTGGCGAGAGTTAGCACATTCGAGGGACTGCAGGACCTTTAGATTCTTATGATCCGTGCGAATGATGAAGGGAATACTGGCACCCAATAACAGATGTCGCCATTCCTCACAGGCCAATTTCATAGCTAGTAACTCCTTTTCAAGGACGGTATAGTGAAGTTGACTGATGGTCAGAGTGCGAGAGAGGTAGGCGACTGGATGTTCTATACCTTCGAACTCCTGGAGCAAGGCAGCACCGATGGCCGCGGAAGAGGCATCAGTTTCCACGATAAACTGTTTAGTTTGATCGGCCTGGAGCAATATGGGTGCTGAGCAGAACAAGGTTTTGAGATGTCTGAAACTAGACTCTGCCGTCGATGACCACACAAAGGTTCCAGATGATTTCTTGAGAAGTGTGGTTATAGGTAGCACCATCTCGGAGAACCGGGGTATAAATCTTCTGTAAAAGTTTGTTAAACCCAAGAATCTCTGAACCTCTTTGACAGAGGTGGGAGAAGACCACTCTAAAATGGCAGACACCTTGCGAGGGTCCATGGAGATACCCCGGTCAGACAAAATAAACCCCAAATAGGGAATGCTCGAGACCCCGAACTGGCATTTTTCAGGTTTGGCTAGTAAACTGTTCTCCTTAAGTCGAGAAAGCACTGTCCGGACATGCTCCTCGTGTTCTTCCTTGTTGATGGAAAATACAAGAATATCGTCTAGATAGATGATCACTGAAACAAATAAGAGATCCGAAAACATGCGGTCCATAAATCTTTGGAGAACTGCGGGAGCATTAACTAGCCCAAAGGACATGACTCTATATTCAAACAATCCGAAGGGTGTTCGAAAAGCCGTCTTCCATTCATCACCCTTGGCAATGCGCAATAAATGGTATGCATTGCGAAGATCCAGCTTAGTGAAAATGTGAGCACCTTGAACCGCCTCAAGAATGTCTGTGATGAGTGGCATAGGATAGCGGTCTCTGACAGTGACCTTGTTGAGACCTCTATAATCAATGCAAGGTCGTAATTCTTTGGAATCCCTCTTGGAGATGAAGAAAAAGGGAGCTCCGGCAGGAGATTTTGAAGGTTGAATGAGGCCATTGTGCAGATTCACATCCAGGTAAGTTCGTAAGACCTCCTTCTCGGATCTGGACAAGGAAAACATACGACCGAACGGAACCAGTGCGTTGGGCTCAAGATCTATAGAGCAGTCCTCAGGACGATGGGGTGGTAAAGGTGCTGGCTTGACCTCTGTGAAAACCTCTCTGAAAGCCTCACCAAGATGTGCCATATTATGGACAGTTGAGGATTCCTGACAAGAAGCAGGGGTGACCTGTAGTTGTAGATAAGATTGTTGAGGAATACAATGCTCCTTGCAAAACTCAGACTCGAAACGTAGCAAATTAGATACCCAATCTATTTGTGGGTTATGTCTCCTGAGCCAAGTGATTCCTAAAATAACTGGAAAATGGGCAGCTCTAATGATGTCAAATGTAAGACTCTCCACATGCTGGGAAATTCGGACTTCTAGCTCCTCAGTCGTCTGCGTTATGGGTCCTGAAGACAAGGGAGTACCATCTACACCCTCCACCTTCTGGTCTTCGAGTCTAGCTAGCCTTTTGAGGCCCACCTTGTCAACCCACAAGGTATCAACGAAGTTACCGGCTGCTCCGCAGTCTAAGAGTGCCAAAGTCTCTACGAGCTGATCTTGGATCATCACGCTGATATTGATAACCATGAGTCTGGAATCTTCAGGTGTCTTCTTTGTGGATACAGCCAAAGAAACGTAGGGACTGGAAGATTTAGATAACCACCGGTTTTCTGTCCCTTTTAAAACCGGGGTGATTCGTTTCCCGAACGCCGTGGAGGTAGTTCGGAACAGTCCTTGAGCAGATGTTTGTCAGACCCACAGTAGGCGCAAAGCCCTCTTTCTCTTCGTCTTCTTCTTTCTTCCATGGTGAGTGGTGCTCGGGTGGTTCCAATCTGCATAGGTTCTTCACTCTGTTTAGAAGATGGAGGAAGAGTGTTGGATGATGTCCCTGTGGTAGAGGGATTTTCTCTGTAACGTCTTCTTTCATTACGTCTCTCATGGAGACGATGTTCAATCTGTAGGACCGAGGATAAAAGATCCGAAAAAGAGGCAGGTCGGGGAGACCGGGCTAGTTCGTCCTTTATCTCCTCTTTGAGACCTCTACGAAAAATGGCAAATTGTGCCTGTTCAGGCCAACCGGCCCCTGCCGCCAGAGTCTTAAATCTAGTAATGTAGGTGAGGAGATCTGAGGCTCCCTGTTTAACATCCAGGAGATCCTCACAAGCAGTGTAGGTGAGTTCATGTCTTTCAAAGGATTCTCTGAGAAGAATCTTAAAATTCCCGTAATTCTGTAGAACCGGGTCTTCTCCTGTCACAAGAGGTGTAGCCCACGCAAGGGCATTGCCCACCATATTCGAAATGAGGAAGCCAACCTTAGCCTGATCAGAAGAAAACATATGAGGGCGGAAAGTGAAGTAAATAGTGGCAGCTTCCAGAAACTCTTTAAGTTTTTTGGGAGAACCGTCGAACTTCCCCGAAGATAGGGCCATGGGTGGCAATTCTGGGGGAGGGGAAGGTTCTTTGCCCAAAACCAATTGTTTTAATACCACATTTTCTGCCTTAACAGTCTGAAGCTCTTGAGAAAGGGACTGTACAGCTTTCCATAGTTCTTGGATTTGATCCTGCAACTGTTCTGGAGTAGCCATTGGTATCTTCGGGCGTTGCAAACTGTCACAATCTGGAGAATGACTTGAAGTCACCGTAAGGGTATTGTCCAAATGCTTCACTTTCCCACCCGAGGCACCACTCTCCTCACCTGAGTCTTCCGGGTCTGAGGCTCCGACGCCGTGTCTGTGGGCAAGGTAATCCTTTTTACTCTTCGTTGTGAATGCTCTGACACGGAATGAAGCCGTGGTGGAACTCTGTATTGGTTACCACCTTGGCTCCGTCCCCGTATGCAGGCGGGTAAGGGGAAAAAGCCCAAAGGCGGAAAAAACCCCTGAGTTGTAGTCGTGGATTGCGATGAGAGATGTAGTTGTCGCTGTAGTGGTAGTGAAATTCAATAGCCTCGGGATCCTTTAGGTAAACAAATCGAAGATCCTTCCGGAGAGGAAATGACAAGGAAGGAAAGAACACTGGCAATTAGCCGGTAAGCGTAAAAACACAGCAGCAGAGGGAAACCGGCGGAGGAGAGGAGCCGCCAGGGAGACGGGAAGGAAGGAGAAAAGAAGGGAGAGAAATCCCCAGAAGGGGGAACAAGAGCGAGCGGGAGAAAAGCACTGGAAGCGTCTCACCGTGAAAACGAAAGGAGACGGTTGCAACGCAAGGAATCATGGGAAGCAGGAAGTAAATGGGCGAGACGAAGAACAGAGGAAAAAACACTAGACCGTAAACAGAGAAACGTGAAAAAAAACGTGGTGGCAGTGTTAATGGCGGCGAAGCCGTAACAACGGCATCCATCGCCAACCAAGAGGGTTCATGACAGCGGTCCTTCAGTGTTTCAGCTCCTCGCATCTGACAGCAAATAGCAACACTGCGGTTCTCGGATAGCACTTCAGACTTTCCTCGCATCTGGGGTCCAGCGCTCTGTTGAGGTGGCTCAGGATTGGTCAGTCCTGCATCAGGGAAGTCCGGAAAATCTTCCTAGCGCTCGGGTCTGACTTAAAAGCAACGCACACAATCTGGTGTTCCTCTCCCTGGCACTTCGGTGCCAACAGCAGCAGCAGTGGAAATACAACCAGCTTCGAGAGGATGTCCAGACGGGCTTACTTTGGAGTTGATTGGTCCCACCGACTCAAAGGGAGAAGTTGTCCTTGCAGGGCTTCTCTAGTCGAGGCAAATTCCGAGCTTCAGCACAGCAGCAGGGCTTCACCGGGTAAACCAACGGTCCAGGAGTTGCAGCAGGCATCTCTTCCAAGTTCTTCTTCGGATTCCTTCGTCCAGTGGTCGACTCTGTCTTCCAAGCCAAAACGCCTCGCCTTTTATGCAGGTTTCTCCCATTCATTCCAGCCTAGCTGCCAATCACACAGCAAGGTGGCTGTCCTTGCCAGGCAGTCAGCTGGCCAATCACCTTTGGGTGCATTCATGGAACCAAGGGGATTAAGCACAAGGAGTTTTGGGCACCTCCCTCACTTCCTGCCCCTGCCAGACATACTGGAGCTTCACTCATGAATCCCGCCAAAGACAAAATGAACAAAGAGACCAAACTTTGTTTGGTGCACATAGTAAATCTCAAGAAGGACCTTTCCAACAAGAAATGGCAAAAAAAGAAGACCGGGCCATTTTGACAAAATGGCCACCCATGGGTGCCTTACAGCAGCTGCCAGCACAGCCCGCTGTAAAAACACACAATGGTAGTAAAAGATAAACCACTGCCACCAGCCATTAATTGTAGAAAGGTTAACATAAAAATGTTACATGAGAAACTAGACAAAGGGGATACTAAGTAACCCCTCCAGCACCCTATTGTAAAATAGTGAAGATTGCACGCTGACTTGGGAAACATTCAAGTGTCCAGCACGATCATCCAGTATGTGGACGATTTGCTCGTATGTAATGACAGTGAGCAGCACTGTCGGAGAGACTCTATCACACTCCTGCAACCACTGGCCCATAAGGGGTATAAGGTTGACAAGGCAAAACTACAATATTGCCAGCAGGAAATGCTGTACCTAGGTCAGCTAATATCAGCAAATGGCAAAAGGATCATATCAGATCGAGCAGCATCTGTTCTATGCACACCCCCCATCCTTGACCCATCACAATGAAAGACATGCAAAATATTTTAGGGGTGTGTAACTACTGTAGAGTGTACAGCGGCCATGGTAAAAAAGGTTTACTGATTTAAAAGAAATTATATCCACAGCCCCAGTATTCACAAACCCCTGATTACACACAGGAATTTTATTGGTCAACTTATGACTGCAGTGTTGACCCAGTAGAGTACGATGGGCCACAAGCCATCAGCCTACTACTGTGGTACACTGGACTCAGCAATGCAATGACAGTTCATGTGCAAGAAAGTACTTGCTGCTTCTGCATTCGCGATCTAGAAAGGTTCCACAATCGTGATGGAATGTTCTATCACTTTGTATGTCGGGCATCCAGTGTTCGCCCTTTTAGAAAGATCGAAATCTACCCTGACCACACTAAGTGCTTCAGCGTATGAAGTTATCCTCTCAAGCCCCAACATTCATATTGTGTGATGCAAAATAGTGAACTCTGCCACCTTTTTGACAGAAATGTGTACAGAAGAGGATTTAGCAATGTTTGACTGTGTAACGTATGAAACCCAGGAAGATGGCATCCCCAAGGCAAGAGACTACCCATTGGAGGGTTGGAGGTTCTTTTCATTGACTGGTCAGCTACAATTGATCAGGAAACGGGCCAGAGACATACGGCTGCAGCAGTGATGCGTCTTGAGGCAAGCCAATATGAAACATCAATTATAAAAAGGTTGCTGATGCATTTTCCGGCCGAAGCAGCAGAATTCTTAGCACTCATTGAAGCACTCGGGCCGTTTCAGGCGTTGACTATTTATTCCAAAATCGGCATACATCACTACAACAGTGCATGCCGGTCTGCTGGTCTGTCACGGTGGAAAAGGAGGGGTTTCTGAAGAGCAGACGGTTCCCCAGTTCAACATTCCGCATTGCTGGACATATTGGTCTCTGCATTGTCCCAACCCTCTGTAGTGGTGGTCGTTAAGTGCGCCACCCATAACAATAAAACAGATGAAATTTCACTGGGAAACACTCAGTACCTTGTGCCGTGCCTCCAAACAGTCAGCAAAAGACATATACAGCAGTGCCTATTGAACAGCTTATTGAATTGTAAGGCAAAGCACCAAATGAAGAGAAAGAACTATGGGTAGAAAGAAGGTGCAACCAATCCCCGACCAATTTGTTGTGGAGACACAAGTGCACTGGTAAAGCAGTTATTCACCAGAAACTGTTAATAGCTTTCAACCAACTCCACCTACCCTCCCGCAGCTCAAAGCTACATATTGCAGCTGACATAGAAGAAGATTGTTTTGTGCCCAAAATTCAGGAGCACCTCACTAACATGATCATACACTGCACCACTTAACAAAGTTTCAGCACAGGCATGACACTCTGAAATTTACGGGGCACTCTCTGTCCCGCCCTATTGGACTGTTCAGTGAGCTATAGATAGATTACATGGACATGAGGGAGAGATGTAATGATATGATATGATATGATATGGTATTTCTAACGCGCCTATACACAAGTGTTTCGAGGCGCGATCAGGCAAGGGATGGGGAACAGAGGGAAGACAGATAACGATCTTACTAGGCCAGGTTTATTCAGATTGTGCAAGTGCAGGGGGAAGGGGGAAAGGGCAAGGGGGAAGGGAAGGTGGAAAGTGCAGTACATGCGGGAGGGGAAAGTGCAGTATGTCGGATAGTAGAATATTAGGATAAATAATGGCCGGATGGTGGCAAGTGCAAGGTAAGAGCAGGCATAAGTGCTGGTGGGGGACTGTAGGGATACAGAATACAGTTCCCAAGTGCAAGGGTTGCCAGGGAGGCAGTGCAGGTGTGCAAATGGCAGGGCCTGGGCCCAAGGTCACAAAGGGCGGTCAGGTAGCCAGTGCAGATTCAGCCAGGAGTTTAGCAGGGGGGAGGGGGAGAAAAAGCAGAATGGGTCCCGGGACTTGATTGTTGTGGTCTGCACTTTTTCACAGTGGGTCAATGTAGAACCATGTGCACACCCGGATTCCAAATGAGCAGCTACATTTCTTGTCCGTGAGGTCTTCCCGAATGGGATGTGTGCAATGTGCGAAGGTCCGATAACAGCTCAATTTTTTCAATTAGCTCTTTAAAGAGATCACAGCACTACTTGGCATTAAGCACTGGATGTGTTCAATTTATCACCACCAGACCAAAAGCTTTGTGGAGAGGATCAACGGCCTTTTTTAGAGCAAACTATCTAAGCTTTGCACCACATTGAAAAAGAACTGGGTGCATTGCTTACACTTGGCTCGAGTGGAAAAGATTCTTGAGATTGTGCGCTATTTACCAGCCTATACGTTAATTAGTGAATGATACAAATGAAAAGACTACCGGCAGCAGGAGTCTTTCAAAGGGTGAACCTTCCACTCAACGGTTCACAATGCATGAAGATTAACTTGAGAATTGTTGGAAGACTGTCACTGCGCACGGAAATAGTATTCTTGTAGAATGAAAAAATGTTCAGATGATGTTTAAGTAACAATCACAAGACAATGCTGAAAATAATAAAATCCACGCATAGGATCATACAAGTTCACTTGTTTGTATTTGTGAAGTAATAGCCGACACGTGTTTCGACCCCGAAGGTCGTTCTCAAGGCTATTAGTTACCCATAGTTGTACAATAAGTCACAAAATAAACCAATAATAGGATATTGACATCACATTGTGCGGTCAGTTATTAATAAACAAAAGGAAAATACAAATGAAATCAACCAATAATAGGACATAAAATAAAATGTCAAATAGCATACCATACCAGTTGGTAGGAGGTTTGGGATGAGCAAGCGTTCATGAAAGTAGCATTTGCTAAATATATGTATGTTGCAAAAGGAACCTATTTATGTTCATATTCTGTGCATATATACCATTAAGTGGGGCATGTGTCCAGCACCAACGACCACCCACCTGGAGTCCATAATAGTCTAGCCCATGTGACAAAATGAAGTGCAAAAAAGTAAAGTCATGAGTGCACAGTAAGAAACATACGTTCCCTCGTGACTGCCACTTGTGTAACCACAACATGCATATATTTAGCAAATGTTACTTTAGTTAAGCATGTAATTATGTTAGTGAATGCTAACTGAATTTGTTATGTTTTTTCTCCAATTGCTTTCGTGAACTTTTGCTTGTCCCAAAACTCCCACCAACCGGTGTGGTATGCTCTTTGACATTTTATTTTATGTCCTATTATTGGTTGATTTCATTTGTATTTTCCTTTTGTTTATTAATAACTGACCGCACAATGTGATGTCAATATCATTTTATTGGTTTATTTTGTGACTTATTGCACAACTAGGGGTAAATAATAGCTTTGAGAACGACCTTTGGGGTCGAAACACGTGTCGGCTATTACTTCACAAATACAAACAAGAGAACTTGTATGATCCTATGCGTGGACTTTATTATTTTCAGCATTGTCTTGTGATTGTTACTTAAACATCATCTGAACATTTTTTCATTCTACAAGAATACAATTTCCGTGCGCAGTGACAGTCTTCCAACAATTCTCAAGTTAATCTTTATGCATTGTGAACCGTTGAGTGGAAGGTTCACCCTTTGAAAGACTCCTGCTGCCGGTAGTCTTTTCATGTGTATCATTCACTAATTAATGTATAGGCTGGTGAATAGCGCACAATCTCAAGAATCTTTTCCACTCGAGCCAATTTTTGGCTGCATTTTCATATCAAGTATCTAAAAGGGGGAGTACAACAAACATCAGCATTCGGTCGATCCTCTTACTCAACTTATCTTTAGTACAAACTGAGGTTTTATCATGCAAAATCGTCATCAGTGACATGCTGACCTGTGTCATTACCAATGTCATCCTATGTGGCAAACTACAAAACCTATCGGAGGGAGTGATTGGCTCTAGGTGAATATCTAAGTATAAGTTCCATATCGGTGTAGAACAGTGAAGGAGAGTGTTAGGGTACTTAACATCAGGTGGGGCAACTAAGCCCTCCCCTTAAAATGGCCCCTATGAACGTCACTAAATACACAACGTTCCATTGGCTAGACAAAATATAGGACCCCTGATTAGACAGTCCTCTACAATTGGTTGGCTTCTAACCCCATCAGTACTTTTCACCTACATCTAGCAGCATGCAGACTGAACACCCAGGTGCTGATGGGCTCGTTTTAACACTAGCTTCCCACCAATTAATGTATCAATCCATCATCACCTCAATGGTCCAGTGTCAATTAGTGCTTTGAAGTTTGGACTTAAGTTTGTACTGTGCTCTGAGAAATTTAAGAAGTGCAGGCACAGCCTGCCATCGTGCGTAGGTGTGACCACCTCGATCGGCCAACTTCCTTCTTCCACGTGACTGGACACCATGAAATTGAGCCTTTTTGTGTATTTAATATTATTTTCTAATAGCCCTATGACGTCTTTTGTTTTGCTCAAGCCTTCCAAAGAGGAGTCTCTGTTCTTTCACACAATTTGTATCCAATGACAGCCAATTCCAGTTCTGATTAGACCTTGGCTTCTTGGTTCATCCAACTCCTTCTGCTGAGATTCACTTGTAAATTCAATTAGCTTTTTAACTGTCACACCCTGAAGTGAAGCCTTCTTGTTGACGTTCAGCACTGGTTATTATGCGTAGGGGAACCTTCCATCTTTTACTCGTCCATATGCATCTATATAATATATTGGTGCTTGCCACAATTTATTTACTATAAAGCTTGAAGCTAGCTTTTAAGATTAATTTGCTGCTTTTGTCCCTGTTGCATCTGTACATGTTTAAACTACCTTAATATCTTCATCTGTTTCTGTGGCATAAGCTTCTTCACTTCGATCCCAAGATGTCACTTATCCTTGGTACTTTCTTGATGCCTAATAGAATACCTGCATTCTCTGGTCTCTGCATCTCTTCTGTGAGCATCATCTCTTTCTGTGTGACGTCACCATTCATCCTTGCCCTTCATCTTCTCTGCTTCTTCAGGAATCTCATTTAAATGGCCATCATATTGTCTTGCATGCAGGTACGGTTTTCTCAATGAGTACATTGCCTCCCAAATCTTCTTAGGTATAGGTACTCTCACTGGGACTGCACAGAGTCTACACTCTGGCCTGTGTCTGTTCAACTGTTCCGTGTATGTCTCATACTCTGGTTTCCACTCTATAGGTAATAGAGGTAGGGCAGTTGGGGTAGGGGTACTTGGCTCCTCCTCTACAGGTAGCATCCAAGTTATTAGTACTACAAGAAGTACCAATTATAGAGGCACGGTGCCTGGTTCATTGTGGGCTATGTATGATAAGGGCACCTTAATTCCAGGCACAGAGCATGTGACTAGAGCTTGTGGATCCAGATCCCCTGTAATGGAACGATAATCTGAGCGACATTCAATGCTTTCAGCAACCATATATGGTGATCCAAGGACTTAAGTATCCTAACAACAGATGGAAAGAGACCATACTCAGCTGCATGGAGGAGGGCCTCCTAGGATACAAAGAGGAGCTCCTGGAACGAGTGGAAGCAACCTGCGCACAAATATGCACATAGCACGTTACAAAGTTGACATGGATTGCATCAATAAAATACCTTCCACAGTGAAGGTAATATCTTTGTTGGCTCTAATGAATGCTGCAATAATACCCTCCTGATCCTAGACCTGAAAAGAGGCACTACAGCAGTGATGGGTTTCTACTGGGTCTGTCTCCAACAAGCATACTTGCACCTCCCACCATAATGGAGGGGCTACTGTTCACTGGCAATGCTGCATTCAACACTATTAGTAATCCCAGAAGAACATTTGCAAGTGGGAACGATACCTAATACAGCCCCAACCGTTTCTCCCATGTTTGAAGAACAGAACCCGTTACCACCACCAGAGTTTCGCATTCTACCCAGAAGAGGGCAATATGAATAGCTGCAGAGAAATAAGAGATCAAACTACCTATCTAGAGACTCATACTCATTGCTCGCGGAAATCCCTGATGAATATAGACTTTTCAGCTCAGCGGAAACCTTCTTCCCTACTGCTAACCAGCGTGCAGGCAGCACCCAATGCAAAATGGCTTCAAATTGTACGCTGGGAATTAATCCAGTTGGCAAATGACACCGAGCATGGGTTCGACATCATAAAGGTTGAGCTGCCTGAGGCTGATGATGATGCAGAACCTCGAAATCCTCGATATGTTGATTACAATGGAAGGGGGCGTGTGCCGAAAAATTGGCAATTCCTACTGCACATTCACCACTCCCGAAGACGTACAGAACGGGTCATTATCTCAAAACATTGCAGGTGTGCATGGTCTAGGAGTTTGCATGAAAGAAGAAGGAGGAATTCAAGGACATGACTGGTTTGACTTTGCATTTGATTGGGCCCTGTCTTGGTTGGGTGCCATCATGAAGATGCTGGTGCCCGTCATTGTGTTCATCTTGGTCATCTTCTGCACCTGCCAAATGGGTCTCTGGTGTTGTGCCAAAACAGTGCCTAGTAGTGCAATGATGATAGAGTCAATTAGGGTTTCAAAGGTACCTCGCAATACAAAAGATAGTGAAATACAAACTGACCACCCCACCCCTCACATGGTCCCCATCCCCTATAGCGATGAAGTAGATCATCTGTATCACACCATTACTTTTCCACCCCTGACCATAACAATTATAAAGAAGTATGGGTGGATTTGGCAGGAGATGGGGTATGTATTTACACAACATGCACACCCGAGTAGTATGCGAGGTCAGGAGAGAGTTTACGATCCGTGTGTAGGGCCAGGATACCAGAAAAGGGAACCCCAGCATATGAGGAGGTGGTG
The DNA here is from genome assembly GCF_040938575.1 of Ambystoma mexicanum. Taxonomy (NCBI): domain Eukaryota; kingdom Metazoa; phylum Chordata; class Amphibia; order Caudata; family Ambystomatidae; genus Ambystoma; species Ambystoma mexicanum. Next base: position 892,552,577 of record NC_090941.1, read on the forward strand.
AGAAGGGAGAATGAGCGCATGCATCCGGGGGTTGTTACGGTAGAAGTAACGAAAGGGGTGAATGTTGGGAAGGGGGCAAACCGATCCCACCCCCCTTGGCGCTTTAAGATGAGGTGAGCCCCATTGGAAGAACTGTAATAGACCAGAGGGGTGTCCCTAAAAGTCCCCACACAATCATAATATTGTATTTGACATAGTCCACGTAAACAAGTGAACAGCATTTTTGTAGTTATTAGTAATTATAGTTAAAGCACAGGACCTGCACGACCATGCAGTAGCTAGTACATTAAACAAGGGCCGCAAGCATAAAGGGGAAATCTGGTTAGGCACAAGTGCTGATGAAAGAGGCCCACACCGCCAGCTTCCACATAAACCCTTCTTTGTTCTAAGATTGTTGCCAATATGTGTGCTTTGAAAAGATTGTGCCCTGCAAGGTCATGAGACAGTACTGGGCCCCTTGGTCTATGTGTTATCACAAACAGACCAAAGCAGGCCTCCAACCCCAACCCAGTTAACTATAAGTTATGGCCCCTACAACTGCCCCAGTCCTGAGACCCCTGAATTCCAAGACACCAGTTGACATCAGACCACTGATATAAACCAATCACCCATAAAAGATCTGAGAGTATGGTCATCCCAAATTTATTTTATAATGACATGATTTGTAATTCGAGGTACAGGGAGGGATCCATTATAGTTCAAAAGCGAGGTTCGAAGCCTTGTGAGCTGGTGACGCAATCAGGAGTGAGTGAAGTATTTGCTGGTCAGTTTAACCTCAAGTCTCCCCATGTGCCAGTCTTTGAGCATGCCGGGTGCACTGTATAATAATAGAGTAGCACTGTTCACTAATGTAGCTAAATGCTTCTTTGGCCTTAGTTCCCTCAAGACGATGAGCCCAACAGACCCCATGCGATGGAAGACGGATGAACTGGGTGGGACCTATGACTTGGCATTCCCTATGGAGTAGGCCGACCATGTATAGGGTTGTACCAACCAGCCACAGAGATTTCCACTGTATACAATGACGTGATCTATGATGCTGTGTCTCCTTTTAAGCTTTGCTTGCACACTTTTTGCAGAACATTCCATGGCAGCAGAGTTATTTGCTGACACACCTATTTTTGTAGAAATAAACACTTGTTATCCCTGCAAGAGTTTCTTCTGCCTTTTTTCTTAGCGGTTTGTATTTTTTCTAGGTGTGAGCATTTAGGGGACTGGCTTCAATGGGAACGTGCAGAGTTAAGCCGGTCCTGAGTTCCCCAATGCGTAGAATTTTAGGGGTTTTGTTGTGATAAATTTCTTAGCCAATGTCTCCTTCACAATCATTTCACCTACAATGTGTGCCACAACATAAAATACAAAAAGTAACCAAAAGGATCTTAAAGCTTTTCCCATGTAACATTCAGGAGTTCTGGTGCTCATGTTTCACATTTATAGTATTTAAAACAGGATTTACTTCCACATATCGCGCCAGATAATGTAGTGAAAATAAAAGAAATGTGTCCAGACAGGTCAATATATTTTTTATGCTGCCAATTTCCTCCTTCAGGCAACAAAGACAAATATCCATGGTCATGAAGTACTGGATGCAAGCAAAGACAAGAACAAAATGTAGCATTAGTAGATTTGTTGAATTATGTAGGTGTGCATGCATGTTTTTTTTGTTAAATACACATGCATAGTTTCCAGTGTACATGTAAAACTAAAAGATATGCATGGGTGGCTTGCAAAGTTGTATTTTAATTTCCAAACACAACAAATATACGTGTTTGTGTTACCTATCAACCAACTCTGAACAAGCATTGGGAGTGCCAACAGTCTTGGTTTTGGTGTAGACATGGGAAAGGCATTTGCCAAGCACTGCTGTTTTGCTATTAACTGGCTATTCATGTAGCAGCTGCAAAATGGTGCGAGCACCTGGACATATAATAGCAGTACAAACGAGGTGATAGCTGGAAGGTTTCAAATTAATCTTAACCTCTGGCATGGCTCTGAGTAACCCTCCAGCCCATCGTTCTTCACCTGCCAAGCCATTAAAAAAGGGGAACGAGCATATGCAAATCAGGCTTGGTCCCACCCCAAAAGGGGCAGTCCAGTCCGAACTGCTTGGTCACACGAGACCACAAGCATCCCCAGCTATGTCTCAGCCTCATTGGGCCGCATCAGTGAGGAGTAGCTTGGTTCTCTAAGCCCAGCAGGCACCGGACCCAAATCTGGGCATACCTGTCCCACTCAGGATGATTATAGAAAAATAAAAGAGGTGATGGCTGGAAGGTTTAGAATTAATCTTAACCTCTGACTTTGCTCTGGGAATTCTCTGAGTTTTGGGGGTCGTAGTGATCATATAGATCCGCACGGAGTGCACGTTATTGATGTGGTCATGACTTTCCTTGCAGGAAAAAATTGCACAGTGTATCTGCATGGTGTGCTAAGGCATGGCTATGCTTATAGGAGTATGAATGCTACTCAGCCGCTTTAGGCTCGATTTTATATGCTCTTATTCCCACTGTTTTTAATTGGTTAATGATTGGTGTCTAAGTGTGCCTTGCATTATTTACTGTACCTCGCCTGTCAATTACAGCTTTTCTGTAACATCTCTTTGTGAGCTATGATAGATGTGCAGTCCTCTCTCTAGCTCTAACACACAAGGGGTTCATTCCGAGGTTGGAGGTAAGGGAAAAACGATGCCGGTAAAGGATTACCGGCATCGCTTACCGCTATGGGCTATTATGACCAACCATCCCGCTATTTACGGTACACTAAAGTACGATGCCGTAAATAGCGGTCTAGGGTCGCGCGCACGACACACCATGCCGATATTAGTGGCATGCCGTAAACCGGAGCTGATCCCAAGTAATGCGGACATGCAAATAACGCCCTCCTGAAGCCCGAAAAGTACCTTACCGGCATGGAGTAAATACCGGCATCTCCGAGAAGGTGTTAAGAACCCTGAGCAGTGTTTCCAAGAGCCACAGGTGCACACAATCAGCACAGGTGGAGGCAATTGACACTGGAACAGCACAAAAGGAGCACACCCACACACCACACCCCCTCCCACACCAAGATGATACCAATAGTAGTAGCATTACTGGAGCTGGAGGCCCTGCTTGCAAGGCAGCAACAACAACAACAACAGCAACAACAACAACAACCACAGCCCCCACCACAGAGGAAACATAGGAGGAGAAGGAGGGTGAGACAGACCCAGCATGCCCCACCAGTGCAGCCACCGTTACCATGCTGCCAGCCCCCAATCCCTCGCATCACAGCCACCCCATTCAACCTAACACCAGAGCAGATCCACACCCTGTACCGGCATGGCTGTGACACCATCACCACCATAGTGGACCTGATACATGACGACATAGTGAGCCTCATAGAAATACGCACCACCATCCCCCCTCTACTGAAAGTAGTGTCTGTGCTCCACTTCCTTGCCACAGGCACCTACCAGCACACAGTGGGGCACATGAATAGCATATCACAACCCTTATTTTCCCGGATACTGAACCAAGTGCTGGATGCCCTCCTCAAGCACACAAGGGACTACATATCCCTACCACGGACTCCCAGGAGATATGCAATACAAACGTTGCCTTCCATGCACTGGCAGGCATGCCAAATTGTATCGATGCCCTCGACTGCACCCACGTAGAGTTGGTGGTCCCGCATGCCATGGAGGTGGTGTATCGCAACCGCAAGCAATACCACTCCATCAACGTGCAGATGGTATACAACGCAAGCAAGATCATCACACATTGCTGTGCCCACTATCCAAGATCAACTCATGACTCTTTGGTCCTGCGGAACACCACGCTACCACGCTACATGGAGCGACATGCCGGACGACGTGCCTGGCTGCTTGGTGAGTTGCCTGACTGGCCCATGGCAGTGCATTGGGGTTATGAGGTGGGTGCCTGCATACTCCAGCTGGGTGTGAAGGGGGGGAGATGCATACTCCATCTGGGTGGAAATGATGACACCGAAACACTGTGCCCAAAAGACAGTGAAACGGCACATGACTACCAAATCCCACAGTGATGAAGTAAGGCCAACACCTAACACCACATGACCAACAGGTGACCAGGCCACATCCCACAACACATGCACCACTCATCGGCGGCCCTCACACACCATAAGGGCATCTAGCAATATGCACTGCATATGCACTCTGTCGCTGCCTCCAGCATATCAACACACAGAGAGTCATCCATGGGAGTGCATTGAACTGAGCCTAACAGTGATACCACAGCACGGTAGGAATGTGCTACTGACAACAGCCAACACTCCCTAATACCAAATCTCACAGAACACAACACAGCAATGATCACACTCCAACACTGCTGCATGCAAATACGATCCACGTGCAAAAAGATGTGGGTGCACACCATAAACCATCCTGAGGATGCTACCCACTCCATCATCCCATTGCACAGAACACATAGCGGGGTCAGAAATGGGGCCAATGCATCCAGGGACATGTGCGTATGGGCAGAAATTACCTGCTGCCATGTAAGACTAGTACAGTTGTCTGCTATGAATGTACAAACACTTACCTTCATTCCCCTCTCATGCAGGTGATGGTGGCTATCCCTTGAAGGCGTGGCTCATGACCCCTGTCCGAAACCCACAGAATAGGCACGAGGAGGACTACAATCATTCCCATACCCGTACACGTGTTGTGATTGAACAGACCTTTGGCCTGTTGAAGGCACGATTTTGTCGGGTGGGGCACTTATCTACAGGCATGAGAAGGTGGCCAAGATCACCATGGCATGTGTAATGCTGCACAATGGTGGTCATTCCAAATGTGCATCCGTCGGAACGTACCCCTGCCCCCTGACATGGAGCTGCAACCAACTGATGATGATGAAGGGGAGGAGGAGGAAGAAGTGGCAGGACAGCATCACGGTGCCGATGCACAGGAGGGACGTGCCGTGCAGCAATCTTTGATTGGACAATATTTCTGACACACAAGTCAGCTGAGGGTGTGAGGATGTCAGGACATCGGGCACTGGGTGTGGAGATACATGTACACTATGCACTGTGAAGCATTAAATGACACATGCGCAATGATGAATGTCCACTCTGTTGTTTTTTTTTTTATGAACAACCGGTGTATTTAAATAGTAGGTTCAAATGTGAATAACAAACCCTCCACCACCCTCACCCCACTCCCCCTCCCCCCACAACTCCCAAACACACCCTCACCCCCACCGCCTCCCCCCACAACTCCCAAACACACCCTCACCCTCCACTACCCTCTCCCCACAACAACCCCACACTAGTCCCATAAGGACAACATAGGCCACACGTGTATGTCAGCATTGTCAATGTGCGCTCCCAGAGCCAGGGGGATCCATGTCATGGCGGCGCGATGTACACTGTGAGTGATGGAGCGAGCTGGTCTGGGTGGATGAGCTTTGAGAATGTGTGTCCTCCTGCTGGGGCTGTCGTGCAGGAGGTGCTGCCTCCAGGGCATCTGCAATCCGGCCAAGGACCTCGGAGAGTCGGTTTGTGCTGCTTGTGATGACCTCACCCAGTGCCCTGAGTTCATTGCGCCACTCCTCCCTGGACTCCCGATTGTCTCGGATGAACTCATTAATGAGGCCTGTGAGCTGCTCCGAGCGCTCTGCATCCATGGCTAATTTGGCAGATGTGGTTGGCCCGCTGGGAATTGGGCTTGCATGGATTGCTGTTGCTTCAGTAATGGAGGTGGATACAGGACTGGCATGTTCCAGTGTGGCTCCTTGCCCTGTATGCCCTGGTGTATCGCTCTCACCGGAGTCGCTGTATGACACCTGGGGATTGGATTGGGCATCAGGGGTGTGGACATTCACATCAGTGTCCTCCTCAGTAGCTACGCATACAGATGAGGGGCTGTCAGGGACATCGAGGGGGCCCGTGGCTACATCCTCCCCAGCCACACTGGTCTCCTCAGTGTGCGGCGTGGGGCATGTGTCCTGCACCAATGCAGGCTGGGGTAGGGGTGGAGTGGGGGTTGTGCACACTCCATGGGCCCTGCAGGAGCCTGTGGTGTGGCTTGCGGTGTCTTCCTGCTTGCAGGTAGAAGGCGGGCCCTGGCTTGGACCCTGGAGGTACTGGACTGGTTGGCTGCCTGGTCCTCGCTGTCATGCTCGCTGCCTGTGGGGGTGGAAAAGAGAGACGGCATGAGCAATGTTTTTAGAATCTGCATTTGGACATACGTACAATATCACAATGGGATTCTAGTGGGTTATCTCCATTTGGGTGGTGAGCGGCACATTGATCCATGGTTGGATGGTAAATGCATGCATATGTCTGGGTCACTCATGTTGGCCGGGTACTGTGCTGGCTCACATGCACAATGTTTACATCACCTGCCCTGTGTGCCTCACGGAATAGGCCTCTTTGTGTGGTATGTGCCATATGGGTTACAGCCCTGCACCTGGCATTTGTCTGGGTCTCACTTGATTCGGCATTATTGAAAGGGGGGGTTGGCCAACCACGACGTGACACCTTGGCCAGCCCATGGCAGTACAGACTTTCATTACAAATACGTTCTCAGTATTGACTTTGGACACTCACCTCCATCGACGGATGACGTTGTCCCGTACTCCATGTCGCCAACCCCTTCAATGGCTTCTGGGCCAATCATGGCCGCACACGTCTCCTCCCACGGCATCAATTTGATGGGGGAACCTGGCCCTCCTCCTGTCTCCAGGGCCTGACTTCTGTTGGCAGAGAGGATGCTCCGCTCCCTCAGCCGTAGGTCATCCCACCATTTTCAGCAGTCCTTGGTGGTGCGGGGGGTGTTGCCCAGAGCGCTCACCTTCTATGCTACCATGGCCCAGATCTCCTTCTTCTTTACAATCTTCATCGTCCGCATGTCACTGCTAAAAACGGTGTCCGAATGCTCGTGGAGAGTGTCCACCATGATCTGGAGCTCATCCGGGGAAAATCGCTCCTTCCTGACGCGGCAGCTCCCTTTTTTGGTGCTTTCGGCATGATGGTGGTCTGGATGGGAGATGCCTGTATTCACTGGATGGCTCCGGGTCCTGTGCGGTAAGGATGGCAATGGATTGTGTTTTTAAAGCTGGCTGCCGTGCTCCTTCCAGTTCCTGTGCGATGACCCTGTTTCCGGTTCCGCTATTTAACGGTGAAAGTAAAAAGCGGTGAGCGCTGATTACAGTCACCGCTATTTACGGTCACCACTATTGCGGCTTTGCTCTATGGCGGTAGTGTTATGTACGGTGCGTTTGATGCCGGTAAGGGCTTTTTGGGCCCTTTTGCGGCATGGCGTTAGGTATGTTACCGGCATGGCGCAAAGCTCATGCCCGAGAGTTCGTAATAGGCCACTTTTAGCTGTCTATTGCCAGCTCGGACACGCTATTTGCACCATGCTGGTAATAACCGGTACTTACCTCCAAACTCGGAATGAGGGCCAAGGTCTTTGCCTCCCTTTCAAGCCGAGTCTGACACTAATGCGTCATTTCACCCACCCGTGCAGCGGACGGGCACAGCGGACTCGCTGTCAGCGTGCTGAAGGCGTGCTTAAGGCAAGCCCGTCTGTGCCCGGCCGTGCCGGGGAGGTGCAGGATGGGCACTACACTAGATGCTCTCTGTTATCCCTTGCACCGGTAGGCACCATATTGCCAGCTGGATGGAGGGATACATCCCCTCACGTCTGCTCCGCTTCTGGCAGCGCAGTGCTGGTGGAGGAGCCACACTACCACCCACCCTCCTTACTACTATTAAATGCACGCTCCCTGCCTGCTCACTCGGGTGAAATATATGACATTTTGATGAGCAGGTCAGCCAACGTTACTGTGCCTCACTGAGATTTGGCTCTTACCTAGCTCTTCAACAGCGCTGGCCATTCCAGCAGAATTCTGCATTATACACCTTGACCACCCCCCCCACAACATGGGGGGGCTGCAGTTATATTTCGTGCTGAATATAAGGTCACCCAACTGCCCTGTTCTCACAAACTTAATATGGAAGCACTCCTCTTTAAATGTGCTATCTCACCTACATGTCTGTGGCATTTTCTCCTCATTTCTAGTTTCTGGTCCCTCTGGAGGATTTGGGGAATCCTTTTTAGATCTACTGTCAGACATGCATATGCGTTATACTAACCTTATAGTGTTAGGAGACCTCAATTTGCGATTTCACGCCCCTAGACCTACTGATACAAATTCTCTGTTCGACAGCATATTTGACCTTGAACTACATCAATCAGTCCAAGGTCCTACACATAAATTGGGAAACACTCTCGATTTGATCTTCTCAAAAGAATCCCTACTCAGTCTTAGTGCCATTGAACCAGTGGTCTGGTCTGATCACTTTTTGATAACCTGTATGTTTAAGTCTTCTAATTTACCTACCAAGATCCCGGCACCTAAAGTGTGGCTATGCTCATGGCGCTCGGTTAACACTAAAAAGTTAAGCACACGGATAGCCTCTAGATGCAATTTTGCATCACCCATATCTCTGTCACTACTATCTCACATATTTCAGGATGCGGCAGACACATTCGCCCCTCTGAAACTGATACAATGCCGCAGACTGCCTTCGCAACCATGGTTCTCTGACCAACTCAGAACAGCGCAACTAAGGTTGAGACAGACAGAGCCAAGTGGCATAAATCTTATGATCCTCTTCTCAGAGAAACCTATAAATTATGTTTCTCTACCTATTTGGCGGATATTAAAACCGCCAAAGCATGTTACTTCTCCTCTAATATTGAAACAGCTTTGTGTCAGCCAAAAACATTGTTCTCTATCGTCAAATCATTGGCATCTTCGGATTCGCTCACTTCTAGGGTTAAACCAACTCAAGAATTATGTGACGGTGTTTCTCACTTCTTTCTCACTAAAATTAACGTTATCCGGACGAACATCGCAAATCAATAGCTACATCTGCTGATAATGTGAGTAGCACCCCTAATGTTACATCATCAGACAACATCGTTAAATGGTCCACCTTTCCATCTTTCACAGAAGGAGAAGTACTAGCAGCTATCCAAAAAATTAAATCCTCCTCTCTGTCTGACGCTATTCTAGTGGAGATTATGAAAGAAATTGCACCAGACCTTCTAGTAGCTTTAACAACTGCTGTAAATGACTCATGTCAATCGAGCAATATTCCACCTGAGTTGAAATCTTCTATAGTTGTTCCGCTTCTGAAGAAGCCCTCACTCGATCCAAGTGTCTTAGCTAATTTCTGACCAGCGCATTAGATTTAAGGCCCTGTGCATAGTTCACTGTGCCCTTCATTCTCAAGGCGCCAATTTCTTCAATCTAAATTCTCTCGATATCAACCTGGGCGCCCTTGCGTTCTTCTACCACAGATCTTCTTACAGTACCCAGGTTCCGGGTACTGGGATAGATGGCCGTGCCTTTTCCATCGCTGCGGCCAACCTATGTAATGGACTACCACTCCTTATTAGGAAATCACCGAACCACCTGGCATTTAGGAAAGCGTCAAAACTGCACTCTACTAGGCATGTACCTTTTTAGCTTGACATATGGTTTCAACATGGTCTCCCTCTCTAGCGCCTTGATACCTTCGGGCGACCATGCGCTCAAAAAATGAACCTAGCATAACATAACAATGCTCTGGTCGTGGTGGGGTGGTTGTCATAGGCTGAAATTTTGACCTTTTAGATGTGTGAGGATTATTTTGAGCGAGAATTTAGAAAGGGATAGATGGCAGTTACTGTATCACTTGCTGCTTAGGCAATGACATTTCATCTGTCTCTTTCACTGCTTCATCAGTCCCTACTTCCTTGGCATTAATGTTTCCCAAATAAAATGTGTAGAAGCCTTGTAACAGCTGGGGCCGTCAAGGGCCGAATATAGCTATCTCTACCATTATCAGCATCATCTGACCTGGTAGAAGTGGGAAGAGTCAAGCAATGTAGGATATCCCGCTCCTCTAAGCAGTGTGTTGTTTCTTCCACTAATTGGCTATACGCAATCAACTCATCTACTGCTTCTACCCCAGACAAAGAGGGATGAACACCTTACTCCCTTTTCACCTGAACATGCTGCAGCACGTGTGCATGTACTTATGCATCTTGCAAAACATTGGGATAGATACCAGAAAATACATAACGTGAAATTGATGGCTCTAAAGTGCAACATGCGAATCTGACATGTCAAGTCATGTGGTGTCCGGTCAAAGGACCGAAAACAAAAGGATCTAATACAATATTTGAGAGTCAAAAGGACCGAAAAAAAAGGTTTAATACCTTGTTTAAAATATATATATTTTTTTTGGTTTCCGTTTACGAAAAAAAGTGGTTTTTATACTAAAAACAGGGGCTTGGGGGGACCCACCCAAAAGAAAATCGACCATTTTTTTCAGTCCTTTTGATTCGAAACTATTGCATTTCGATCCTTTTGATTCGATCCTTTCACCTATAACCAAGTGATGTTACTCAGCGTCCATAATGCACTGTTCAACACCGTATTGTTTAACAGTGTGGTGGAGTGTCCAAAGTGTGGCAGATTTTGCCCTATATAGGGGACTCCAGACCATAGTCTGTGGGGGGATTGGAAAGGGGAATAGGGGGAGAGAATGAGGGAAGCTGGAGCTGATTTTAGAAAAAGGAATAGAGGGTGTGGTAGTCTGAATTTGTGTGGCATGAGAGCAGAAAGATCAGGGCATACAGCTGACCAGGAAAATGCCTGGCTCATAATGCCCCTAAGAGCGGGTACACAACCCATCAGGAGGTTTCAAGTACTTTCAAGTAGTACTGAAAATAATCACTGAGTGGTTGAGTGGTTGGCCTGTGCTGTGCTGCAGTGCACCCTTGTAGCATGGAGGCTAGATTGTCTGCTAGCTGTTACCATAACCTGCCAGACCCTAAACAGTAAATATCTGATATTGCCCAGTTAGATGCCAGACGTAACAGAGCCCACAGTGGACTTTGTGCACAGTGAATGGGGTGAACTCAAAGGGAAGAGAAAGGGGGAGTGAAGACAGTGACTCAGAGTGCTATGCCTGCCTGGCCATTGGGTAGGGTCCGGAGAGTGATAGGGGTGGAATGGTTGACTGTATCATTTTACTGGGAAAGAATTAATGGTAAGTGCCTGTCAAGACAGTGAAGTCACAGGAAATACTCACTTAAGGACAACAATCTGCCCATTATAAGGGACAGTCCTACACACCTTTGTGTGAAAGATTCTAGTGACTGGAGAATGCCATTGGCTCAGGCCTTGTCAGCAGCAACTACCAAGCCAGGTAAATTACACACACAAGGTGCAAGCCCTCTTTGGAGCTTCTGGACATCTCTGAACCTAAACTGTCTACACTTGCTCTTCATGTCAATCACCCACTCCCATCTCGATTGCTGAGCATTTTCTCCTCCCTAAGAAATAAATGTCACAATCATACATTGCAATAAAGCTAGCCCCTGGGAAGCTCTCAGGAAGGAAATGTCCTGAGAGCTTTACACTCAGTTGTAGTCAATGAGTGCACTCTTCAACCACCATGTCACTGGCATGTTCTCCTAGAGCAGCAAAACACATCACTCAAGCTAATCAATGAGATTTTTGATTGTGCCTCAGGCAAAAATGACAGCTACGTTTTAAAATCTAACATCTCTGTGTAGATGAATCAGTAGCCCTTAAACGATGTATCTCACTCGAACTGTGTATCCTAAGGGCGTCGGGGAAGTTCATCTTTCATTACTTGATTAGAATTCAGGTGATTATGAGTTTGAAAGATTGGGCTCGCCCAAGACTACTGTTTAGCTTTCGCTCCACCCTAAACATGACCGATTTGATACCCGGCAAAGGGGACCCACGTCTTTCCTTTATCTATTTACCATTAAAGTGAGTAATAGTTATTTGCAGCAATTCCAAACGGGAAACATTTCTGTAGCAAAAGCTACAACAAAATACTTCAGTCATTGTTTGATGGGCATCTTTTTATTTACTTGTTTTTCCTCTTTGATCTTCCCTCGCAAGATAGCATTAGTGCAATATTCTATTTATGTATAGAATTTGTTATACGCCCAAACCCGGAGGTATCACAGAATAGGTTACAGTAGTGTTTAACTTATCTGGTTACAAATCAAAACAGTGCACAATTGCGATTAGATAACATTACAAAACATTGGTAGCATTAGTGAACTGAACTTAGTTACAAAGGGTTAATTGATACAGGATAATCCGAGCTGAACTAACAAAGGGAGCAGGATGTAGAATTACTGTTTGTTAAAAAGCCAGGTTTGAATAAGTCTCTTGAAACGCTGATGTGAGGGCTTGTTCCTAATATGGGCGGAGAGAGAGTTCCAAGTTTTGGGTGCTGCTACTGAAATGCTGTTGCCCCCTGCCCTATTAGGTTTAAACCTTGGTAACCATAGTTGGGAGTTTGTGTTTCATCGGAGAGTTCTTGTGGAACTTTTTTGTAGAATCGCATTGTTGAGGTAGGATGGAGCTGCTTTGGTGACACATTTATGGATGACACAAAGCGTTTTGAACAGAATTCTGCACTTTATGGGCAGCCAATGAGCCTCTCTCCGGATGTGGGAGATGTGATAATTTCTTTTGAGTCCTAAGGCAGCTCGTAGGGCTTTGTTTTGTAATAGTTGGAGTTTTGATAAATTACTTTTTGTAGTTCCAAGAAGGAGAATGTTACAATAATCTAATTTGGATAGAATGAGGTCCCGGGCAAGTGTGAGAACGTTTTGGGGTGTCGGGAATTGGCGGCTTAATGCGATCAGTTTAGCTGTGAAGGCCATCAAGGAGGAGAGGGCACTGATGTGTTTAGTCCATGTGAGGTTGGAATACAAGTAGACGCCTAAAGTTTTGACTTGGCTGAGGACTGGAATGGGAGTACCAACAATGGTGATGGAGGAGTAGTCCGGGTGCAGAGTTTTTATTCTGGCCGGGGAGCCAATGATGATGATCTCGGTTTTATCATCATTAAGGCATAGTCTGTTAGTAGCCATCCAATTTTGGATTATAGAGTATACATTATTGATGTAAAGTGAGTCATCCTCATAGATGCCTGTGATAGGTATGAGTATCTGGGTGCCTTCAGCAAAATTAATGTAGAGGATACCCATGGCATCCAAGGCTGCAAAAAGGTGTTTTGTGTACGCATTGTAAAGAGTCAGTGACAGGCAGGAACCCTGGAGGACCCCAATGAGAACAGTTATCAGGTCAGCGGCCTCGCTACCAATGGAGACTCTTGAGATGTGTTCCACTAGGAAGGATTTGATCCAGAGGGTAGCATCAGAGGAGAAATTGAAATTTGCTGATAGAGCTGTACATAGTTTGTCGTGGTCCACCAAATCAAACGCGGCTGAGAGGTCGAGAAGGAGGAGGATGCATAGGTAACTGGAGTCTCTGATAGCATCCATTTGTATTTTTAGGTCTAAAAGAGCTATCTCAGTACTATGATTAGGCCTGAAACCGGATTGTCTAGCTCCTAGCAGTTTGTTTGTTTCCAAGTGGTTTTGGACTTGTGAGTATGCTATTTTATACACTATTTTTAGCAAGAAGGGCGCCGTCCTTATATGGCGGTAGTTGGTTGGAATGAGGGGTTCAGCAAAGGTTTTTTGAGGAGAGGGGTAACCCAGGCTTCTTTAATACTGGCGGGAACTGAATTAGTACTGAAGGAGACATTGACAAAGTTAGTGATGATGGGTGTTAGTGTCAGTGGCACGCTTTTGCTAAGTGCGCCGGGAAGCAATCGCCTTTGCAGTTAGATGGTTTTAGTGAAGATATGGTGTTCAGGACCTGGTCCTGGGAGACCGGTGAGAAATTGAACGGGGTAATTGGTTTGTTGGTGTCATTGTCAGGCACAGCTGGAGCTGAGCTTTTACTAGCTAAGAGGTTCCTTTTGGCCTGTATTTTATTGTGGAGGGTGAGAATTCTGGAGGCTAAGGTGTTTTGTATGGTTTTGCACCAAGCCTTGCTGGAATTGGTACTTTTGGTGGCTGGGGTGGGGGAATCTAATTCCCTGAGAACCAAGAATAACTCTTTAGAGTTCGAGGCAGAGTTATTAATGGAAGTGTTAGGGGAATTCTCTTTATGGGCATTAACTGCTGTTAGATTTGTTAGCTAATAAGTATTCATTAGTTGTGGTAGTGGATGGGGCCTTTTTGTGTAGGTGTTCCATTGCTCTTTTGTTGCGCTGGAGTACCGTTAATTCTTCGTTGAACCAGAAGTTGGTTCGCTTGGTAGGGCGAGGTGTTTTGGTTTTGAGTGGGGCTACTGCTTCGATGGTGGCATTGAGGCAGTTGTGATACATGGTCAGGGTTAGGGATTTCATGAGAGTAGGACTTAAGGTTATCTGCGAGGATAGGGGTGAGGCTGTCAGCCGTGAGATTGCGCGTGTTTCTAATGGTGATGGGGCAAGGCAGAGGATGTGGTAATCCTTTGAGTTGTGGGTCGTGATGAGGAAGCTAATTAAATGGTGGTCCGTCCAGTTAACTTCTGAGATGGATTTGATGCTAAATTGGGTATTGAGGGTAAGGATCCAATCTAGTGTTCTTCCATTTGAATGAGGGGGTAAATGGGCAAGCTGGGCAAAGTGCATTTCTTGGAGTGCCAAGTGCACTGGCTTTGTGGTCAAGTTTGTCATTTTAACCTAAATTGAAGTCATCTTATATGATGAATTTGCCGTTGGGCTTTAAAAAGGGGTGACAAGGAGTGGAATATCTGATTTGGGGTGGTTATCATTATTTGGAGCTCTGTATAAAATGAAGAAATTAATGGTGGTTTTTGGGTTGGTGATGAGTTTGAGGAGGAGGAGGTCATAGCCTTCGATGGAGTCTGGTGGGCAGACTCTGAACTGAAGGGAGTATTTAGCTAAGATAGCTACTCCACCACCTGATTTATCTTGACGGTCTGCCCTGATTGTACTATAATCAGGGGGGATGGCAAAGGAGAGTAGGGGGCCTGAGGCTTTGTAGAGCCACATTTCTGTGATAACTAAGAAGTCTAGTTGCTGGTCTAGGATATGATTGTGAGTGTTGATAGCGTGAGCTCCTAGGGATATTACATTCAGCAGGGGCACCTTTGAGACTTGGGATGGATTCTGGTTTGTATTTGTATTTTATTTATTTATATTGCGCACCTAACCCCTAGAGGGGTAGCAAGGCGCAGAGGCAACAAGAGGATTGCAAAGCTTGGTTACATGCAAAGAATGAAGTCCAGCCGTGGTTACAGTGCTGGACGCGTCAAAAACGTGGCTTGGGCTTCGGGGGGGCATGTGCAATGTAGCGGGAGGGTTAGGCATGGTAAGCTGCATAGTAAAGCTGTGTTACATGGGGAACTTGGTTGAGGATGACTTGTGTCAAGAGTTCAGAGATGTGGTAGGGTGTGATTTGGGTGCATCCAAGATTGATACTGGTTCGTAAACAGAGTCTCGCTTGTCTTGTAATTCCTAGGACGGGGAGAGAGGTGACTGATCGTGTTTTAGTCAGTCTGGTTATGAGGCATTTGTGTTGCAGGGAACCTGTGCATGGTGTAGTGTTCTTAGGTGCGGTTGCGGTTGTATAAGAGATCCTACGTGGAGGGCTCGGTGATGAATGTAAGTTTGGATTGGTTAGGTATATGGTTGGGTGTCTGAGTTGCAATGGGTTGGAAGGGAGGGGTTTTAGGTTAGAAAGGTGTGGGGCAGGGGAGCGGGAAATGTCAGTGACAGTGTAGTTTGGCTAGCCCATTGTTGATATGGATGTATGCACCTGCTGTTCATAATAGGGGAACGTGCATGTTCAAGGCAGTGACCATAGTGATAGTCACTCGTTGCTAAATCGTATCTCTGACGTGTGGTGATATGTGGAGTGAGGTAACAGGGGGCTGGGAACTTAAAGACGGTGAAAGTCCTAATCTAGCTGGCGTTAGAAATCTTTATGGGCTCTAGTCTTAGTAATGGGTGAGTGCTTGTGCGTTATGTTGCACAGTGTGAGTAGATTGGTGGCTGGGGGGTCGGTAGCTGCATGTGGCTGCGTATGATTTTGTTGGTGCCACTAGGGAGGTAATAATGGTAGTGTAGGCGGTAAAATGGGGATCGCTGCGGCAGGGCTACCATCCGCTGTACTCACTGGGAGTGATCAGTACTATGTGGTAATTCCTCTGACACCCAACTCCCTACAGAGCAGACTGAAGGCATGGTGTAGCTCTGAGTGCAGATGTGTAGCCAGATGCAAGCCGCACCGCTAGGATGGGCTACTAAGATGGTGCCAACACAAAGCCGTAGCAAGCTTGGGAGAGAACATGGAATGGCTCAGAGTTTGGATTTGAGCATTAGGCGAGTGGCACTGCATGCATTAACATCATGCAGTAAATATAGTACTTTACACACACAACAATTTGCACACGCGAAAGGTGGGCAGTATGTGGGTTAGTTTGATAAGGGGTGGTGCAACTGGTGGCATAGGGTTATAACAATCTTTGTCACAAGCATGACAATGCGACAGTAGGATTTGAGCATTAGGCGCATATAGCGGTATGCATTAGCATGAAAACACTCACACATGCCGTAGGCATCAAGTTACTAGCATTGCTTCGGCAGTTAATAGCGGTACATGGGGAGCTGCCAGGAAACGGTTTAACTTAGGGCATAGAAGTCAGTCTGCACAGCATTGATCCACCGGGTTTAGTAGTTGATGTTGCTGTTTTGGTAGTATTGTGTTAGATCAAGGGTAATGTCCTGGAAGATGAGGTAAAGGAGGCGCAGTTTCTGGTCGGACTGTGGCAGCCCGAGGCTGTACGCATTCATTAGATGAGCGAGAGAGGAGGTACTCCTCTGTTGCAGGATCAACTGATTGGGGAGGCATAAAATGGGGGGATAAATGCCAGATAGCACAGAAAGATACTGTTATGTTCCGCCCTGCGTCCCGCAACGCGGTGACGCAGGACGTGCCTAATAAAAGCCCTGCCCCCGCGCTCGGGAGGCAGTTCCGGGGCAGACCATCCACACGTGTGCGTGTGATTCATTGAAGCTCCCGCTGGAGCTGCGCCACAGGCCGTGCAGCCTAGCCTAACCCCGCCAGCCCTCGCACGCGCACGCCGAGGGCTGGAACTTAACAATGGCGACGAGGTGGAACGAGGAACAACACGCGCTCGGCGTTCACGGCGCCTAGGTGGCCCACAGCCATCGCGGCGAAATTTTTGGACAAGAGGCCATCGCCGTGCGGTGGGGGGGATCGCACACGTGACCCACCCCACCCAAAAAAGAAAAAAAAGGGGGTTTTTTCTCCTTCTCTCTTCTCATCATCACTCGCCCTCTAAGTGCCGGCTGAGCAGTGTGGAGCCATCTGACATCTGGCCTCCCACACTAGGGGCACCAACAAGAAGTGGCTTCGGAACCACATAGAAAAACCAGCACCTGAATTTTCCGCCACAGTGGTTGGATACCACAGCAACTCCAGGGAAGGCCCAACTTCACCGCGCTAGTGGTTGCCCGCAGAGCTCACGCCAGCACTGACCAGGTACACGTCGGCATGGCGGCCGGTACGTCCCCCCTGGGCCCACCACGCTGTCCAGAATTGCGGCAAACCTATCGCTGATGTCCCCACAGCCTCGCACACAAGGAGGCTCATCGACACTGGTCCAGCCTTTTGACCCCTTTACTGACCCGTCTTCGAGTGGACCCAGGTGGCAGCTGTGGATCCAGAAATTCGAGATGGCAATGGAGTGCAAAGATGTGACGTCGGCCAGGAAGATGAAGGCGCACCTACTACTCAGTGTGAGTGACGAGGTACTGCGCATTTTCAACTCCTTGAATGTTGCCGATGGCCAAGATGCGTACCAAAGCGCAAAAGATGCCCTCACGGCTCACTTTCTCCCCCTACTGAACCTGGACTATGAGACTTTCATTTTCTGCACCACCATACAGGCAGCGGACGAGACTCTGGATGCCTACTACACTCGGTTAAGAAAATTGGCCATGTCCTGCTAGTTCAGAAATGTTGAGAGGGAGATCAGGAGGCAGATCATTAACGGCATACAATCAGAAAAACTAAGGCGCCTAATACTCAACGAGAGAGGCATCCCCCTGCAACGGATCCTTGAACTAGGACGACAAAGGGAACTAGCCCACACCAGAGCAGCCAACATGGAGGCCACACTGCACAGATTGCAACCTGCTCTCAACACAGCCATGGTGGCCCAGATCACCAACAAACAATCCTCGAGGGATGAATACAGTGGGGGCTATGGCCAGAACAGGTGGCAACCGCGCATTCCTGGGCCCACAGAGTGTGGCTGGTGTGGTGGCCCACGACATGGCCACCGCAACTGTCCTGCGCAAGGCACCACCTGCGGCGCCTGCGGCAGGAAGGATCATTATGCAAAGGTGTGCAGATCATCGGGCGCGTCCACGCAGGCCCCACAGAACCTTCCAGAAAAAAAAAACGCGACCAAGAAAAAGAAGCAAGCCAGTGCAAGGAGGGTCGCTGTGCCAACTCTTCCACGGAGGAAGAAGGGGATGATGTCTCGATAGGGCAGCAGGATCCCGGCAAGGACAACGAGAGGAAAGGAAGAAAGATATACCTGGTGTCCGCATTAAGCCAAGGTCAAGAAACACAAAGAAAATCTGTCCGAAGATGCATGGTCACCGTCCAAGACCAGCGCATTCTCATGACCATTGACACCGGCGCTTCGGTGAATGTTATGCCCACAAGCATATTCCAGACTCTAAAGCCTCAACCAGTCCTGAAAAGCACAGACACGCTCTTGTATGCATACGGCAGCCGGAAGCCCCTACCAATCATGGGCAGGTTCCGCACCACGCTGGAGCACGGCGAAAACAGACTATGGTCGAAGGTCTATGTCGTGAAGGGTGGAATTGAAAGCCTCCTGAGTGGGGACGCAGCAGAAGATCTGGGGGTGGTCAAATTCATCTGCCATATCGATGAGGCCGAAGAGGTGGAGAAAATGCTGAATCAATACCCCAAGCTGCAAGATGGAATAGGCTGCTTGAAGGGCAAAACCATCAGGCTGCACATTGACGAAACAGTACAGCCGAAAGCCGTACGGCATCGGAGGACACCTTTCCACATGAGAGAACAAGTGGAGCAGGAACTCAAGGCTCTGGAGGAAGCTGGCATCATAGAGGCGGTTACAGGGCCCACACCATGGGTCTCCCCGATGGTCGTCACGCGAAAGCCTAAACAGCCCGGAAAGGTCCGGGTTTGCATTGATATGCGTCTACCTAACACTGCCATCAAACGAGAACACCACATCACCCCAACGATCGACAAAATCGTGGCGGACCTCACAGGGTCTTGTGTATTCACGAAAGTTGACTTGAAGGCAGGGTATCATCAACTCAAACTCCACAGAGACTTGCGGTACATCACAACATTCTCGACGCATTTGGGGTTAAGGAGATACAAACGCCTGAGCTTCGGGATCTCGTCCGCTGCTGAGGTATTCCAGCAAACTATCCAGGAGGTCATCAGGGGCATCCCTGGGGTTCTCAACGTGAGCGACGACATTCTGATTCACGCCCCCGACAAGAAGGAGCACCTCAAGAGGCTTCATACCCTACTGGGCAGACTACAAGAGGCTGGACTGACCATACACAGGGAGAAGTGCGAGTTCCTCAGATCGGAAATCACCTTCTTTGGTTACAAGTTTGGCAGCACGGGCATCTCCCCTGATCCCCAGAAGGTCGCAGACATCCAGGCGGCAAGCCCACCGATGACCCCCACAGAAGTACGCAGATTCCTAGGGATGGCAACCTACTGCGGGAGGTTCATTCGAAACCTGGCCACCCTATGTGAGCCACTACGGGAACTGACGAAAGCAAACGTCAAGTGGGTCTGGGGGCAGAAGTGCCAAGACTCGTTTGAAAGCATTAAAGAATCCCTGTCCGTCGACACCAAGATGGCATATTACAACACCGAGCTGCCCACAGAACTGTTCGTGGATGCAAGCCCCATTGGGCTCGGTGTCATCCTAATGCAGGTGACGGGAGAAGGGGAGAGAAGACCGATAGCCTACGCCTCGAGAGCCCTCACGGAAACCGAGCAGAGGTACTCCCACATTGAGAAAGAGGCCATCGCCGTGCTGTGGGGGTGCAGGCACTTTCATCTGTACCTATATGGGCGGCGGTTCACAGCAGTCACCGACCACAAACCCCTACTACCCATCTCCATGGGAACGTCGTCACACCCTCCGGCACGGATCACCAAATGGCTACTACATCTCCAGCAATATGACTTTGATCTCATCTACCAACCAGGCAGTGGAAACCCCGTGGACTTCCTCTCGAGGCATCCGCGAGCGGCAACACAACAAGAGATCCAAGTGGCCAAAGAGACAGAGGAACATATATGCCAAGTGGTTCGCGCAATGAGACCAAAGGCGGTGAGCATCGAAGACATCGAGGCAGAAACTAACAAGGATCCCTGTTGCAATCTAGTGAAAGATGCCATAATCTCAGGGGACTGGAAAACCTTCATGAGACACACACACAACAGAACAGCGGAAGCAAAAGGGTTTCTGTCCGGCATGTTGACCGTCCGGCAAGACTTGTCAATCACAGAAGGCGGAGTGATACTAAGGGGTAACCGCATCGTAATCCCTCTCAGAATACAAGACAGGATAGTGGCCCTAGCGCATGAAGGACACCAAGGGCTGGCAAGGACAAAAGCCCGCATACGGCACAGGGTATGGTTTCCCCAGATCGAGGAATGGGTCGAGACACTCATCAGTACGTGCCTAGCCTGTCAGATAACGGGGGCCCCGCCAGAACCGGAACCAATTCTATCGGCGGTACGCGGCCGCTCTTGGTGGGAGGCCATCAGCATTGACTTCTACAAGCTACGGGAAGGCCTCCACCTTTTGGTAGCCGTTGATGACCACTCCCGATATCCGGAAGTTGAAATAGTCGAATCCACAGCAGCGGAAGTGGTTATTCCAGCCATAGAAAAAATGTTCGCAACTCACGGACTACCAACCTCCATCAAAAGTGACAATGGGCCACCGTTCACCGGGGAGGAATTCAAAAACTATCTGCAGGACCTTGATATAAAGTATCACCACATCATGCTGAGGTGGCCCCAGGCCAACGGGGACGCCGAACGCTTCATGAGAACCATTAACAAGGTGCTAAGGGTATCCAAGGCGAACGCCAGCCCATGGAAGGTCGACCTCTACCGGTTCCTCAGGAACTATCGGGTTACCCCCCACAGCACAACCGGCATACCGCCGGCGGATCTCATGTTCGGCACCGTCATCTGATCCTCGATTCCGCACCATCCAAGCAGGACCCTGGACGAGGTCAATGAAGGACGCCCGGAAATGAGGAGAAGGAGTGCCAACGCCCACATGAGTGGCAAGAGGAGAGCGAGGCAGTCTGATCATCAGGTGGGGGACCAAGTCGTCATGCTACGAAACCCCACCAAATCAAAACTCGACACCAGATACGAGGAACTGCCATGGACCGTCAGCGATCGGCACTGAACCATGGTGACTGTGACCCGAGGACACCGTCAAGTGACGAGGAACTCGTTGTGGTTCAAGGCGGTGCCTCGCAACCTGTGTACTGACAGTGAGTGCCACCTGGAAGACGAGGACGCTCAGCCCAGCGAAGACGAGCCTAGGTCCATCCCGGATGAGACAGGAGCGGTGGATGGAACCTGGTAACCGCTGGAGGCCCCCGGCCTCGAGGACCTGACCAGTGAAGGTGAGCCAGATCAGGAGCCAGGCGGGTGCAGGCCCCGAGAAGGGCGGTACGGTCTGAGATCTGCCACGAGACCGCCAGCCAAGTTAAATGACTATGTGTGGTATTGTAAGGTACCTGGACCACGGACACTAATGGCCGGGCAGTTATTGGTTAAGAGCGTGAACCGATGATTGAACTCACAGTTGATGCAAGTTAGTGTTATGTTTGTTTGTTTTATAATAAAGGAGGAATGTTGTGTTCCTCCCTGCGTCCCGCTATGCGGTGACGCAGCGCGTGCCTAATAAAAGCCCCGCCCCCGCGCACGGGAGGCAGTTCCGGGGCAGACCACCCACACGTGTGCGTGTGATTCATTGAAGCTCCCGCTGGAGCTGCGCCACAGGCCGTGCGGCCTAGCCTAACCCCGCCAGCCCTCGCATGCGCACGCCGAGGGCTGGAACTTAACAGATACCAGAAATGGTGGGAGTTACCAAGTCAATGGTGGGCAATTGGAAGTGATTCAAAGCAGGGTCGGGGGCTGCACAGGCTGCGGCCGGCTCCGACAGGCTCGGATTTGCTGTTGCTCTGGAATTTCCAAAGTGCTTTCCAGTAGTTTCCTAAAATAAGAAATACACTAGGTTTTGACATTGTCCTGCATATGAATTGTAATTAAGCACACATAAAAGAAAATAACAGGCACAACTATGGAACTGAAATGTCTGATTTGCAATTAAATATATAAGACCACTTATTTTCAGATCTGATCAAAATGCAGTTTCATAAACGTTTTCACTGTCTATTCATTTTATGGAGTAGTTTCTGAGCGCGGGATCGGGATTAGAACCTGTGTTGCGCCCCGTCTTGCTTCCAAGACAAACGCATTGCCTTGAGCTATCGATTAACTCTCTCCTAAGTGTACGGTATTTGGCGTCTACTTTGCAAATTTTTCAGCAGCAATTCCTGGATTTCACTTAGCGTTGCCTTTGTGAAGAAGTGCCCAGAGATTGCGAACACCTGAGGTAAATCACACAACAAAAAAATTGTGAGCAAAATGGTTTGGCATAACAAGAACATTGTGTCAAAAAGATGTGCCTAGCCAAGGATCACCTCTAATGAGGCAAACTCACCAAACCTGGTCATAAGGCGCCGTTTAACAGAGAATCCTGCTATATTGTTTCATACATGAAGCGTTTGATGATTCAGGCCCTTAATTTGATAGCAATTTAAAAAAGTAGCTTTAACCAAACGCTGATAGGGGGCCTTTTATGTGTTACAATTGTACTGCACCTCAGTACAAATACATTGAAGTTAGGTTGCCAATTTAAAAATGCTAATTACACTGAGAAGCACACAGCAAGTGATTGCATTACAAACAAACAAACAAACATTTGTATTAATGCAAAATGGCTAATAGGAATGTCGAACCATGCATACAAAATAATATTGTTATTCTTGTTTGTATGCCCTTTGATCGAGATTTCTAAAAGTTGCAAACTTGTTTAAAAAACATAGATGACGTGGAGAATCTGTATTACTCTCCTGAAATGACATCCCAATGATGTGATTGACGGAAAACACACTCTACGTGTGACCGTGTGTTTATTATCATGTCACCATTACACCACAATGGCATGACAGGGCAGCAATAGGCTAGAATCAAGTTATGTTTAAGGTTGCCCTTTCCTTGAAAGAGAAACTTTTGCGGTGCTAATTATTTTGGCACCTGTGAAATACCTGCACAACCGACGTAACCTTCCCTCCTCTCCTCCCCGAGGAAATTATTAGAACTGCTGGTTGCTTTGGAAAGATTTCTGGTGATCTGTCATGGGACAAAACATTCAATTTAAGTCTGTTATCAAGTCTCCTGCTTGGCGCGTTTTGCAAGAGTGGTTGCTGAGTGGGCTGTCTTGCTGTCTCCCACGCTGCTCCTGTGTCAAGAGCAAAACTGTTGTGGATCGATTTTGGATTGGACTTTTGTTGACTCTGCTGAACTTTCTTACTTGTGTAACCAGTCCATAACATTGACGTCCTTTGGGCCATTTGTCAGCTTCCTGCCTGCCCCTTTTCCCAGCATCCTCTTCATGACCACCAACGCCGCGCGTATTCGCGTGCGCGTTTTGCAAGAGTGGTTGCTGAGTGGGCTGTCTTGCTGTCTCCCACGCTGCTCCTGTGTCAAGAGCAAAACTACTGAGAATCGATTTTGGATTGGACTTTTGTTGACTCGGCTGAACCTTGGTACAAACCATTTATGAAAGTTTACTAAGGAACTGATTGACTTTATTTTGGTGGATAGTGGCTTATTTTCTTTATTTTCTTTGTTTTTCATAGTTACTTGTGTAACCAGTCCATAACATTGACGTTCTTCGGGCCATTTGTCAGCTTCCTGCCTGCCCCTTTTCCCAGCAACCTCTTCATAACCACCAACGCCGCACGTATTCGCGCGTGCGTTTTTCAAGAATGGTTGCTGAGTGGGCTGTCTTGCTGTCTCGCGTGTGAGCGGGCTGCGGCTGCCCCTCTGAATTGCAAAATGTGTTGGCTGTTGATTTAAAATGACAACAACGGTTAGTAAAAAGTTTAAATTAACTTCAGGTATGCCTGCAATTAATCCCAGCCAATTATTTAATTTAGAGACAGCGGAGATTAAAATTGGTAATAGATTAAGCCGCAAAAAGCAAAATCTTCAGCGCTCCATGTTACTTTCGTCTGACATTCGCCTGTACTATACCCAAGAAATGTTGTCTAGCAAAGAGAGTGGGTCTAATGGTAGTACGTGTCTGTCAACTGAGCTTCCGTTACTAACGGCCCCAAACCAACTACTGTGCTCTGAGACTGGGCAAGAGCTGACAAAGAATGTGTTGGCAGAGGGTACTGAGAGTGCTGCCCCTTTGCTTGTTTCCGGAACACTTGCGGAACCAACTATGTCAGTTGATGTGAATAATATGAATGAAATTACTGGTAGAGATAATCTGATAGTTGCTGATGTGCATGTGATTCCTAACTTTTCAGGCGAGGTCACAGACATGACTTTGGTGGCAGCTTGTACTCTTGATGGTCTCCGGCCTGGTGGAGAGTTTATGCCCCAGACTGACATGGGCACACTGCCCATGTTGGAGCCCATTTGTTGTTCAGTGGGAGCCCAACATCGATTGCGCGCTTCCCATGAGGCGCTTACTCTGACAGGGGAAATTGATGAGGAAGCCATGGAGGGGGGACTCCCATTCAAAAATGTCATCAAACCCCCCCAGACATTGATCAAATGCCTAGCTCCAATTGTATTGAGGAATCACCCTCTTTCATTGCTCCGACACCCCGAAGGTCAAGGTTTGAGGAACCTAATCGAGAGTCAGACTTTTTTATTAATAAGAACTGCTCTAAGCGGTTTTCCTTTCCGGAAGCCCTGGCGCTTAACAATACTCTTGGCACCATGAACACTGCATTACTAGCATTAGCAAAGCTTTACGAAGTTCTCGATGGTAAGCTCAATCATCAAACCATCTTATTAGAACAATGTTGCAGTGGCCTAGCAGTGTTAACACAATTTCCGCCCACTGAGCTAGTGAGCACTCAGTCCAATGTCGAGGCTGTTCAAGCTCATCGGCCTGATTCCCGAAACCTCATGAATGATGAATGTATACAAGTCTGTGCCCTGACTGAAATAGGAGGCAAAGAAAGAATGTGTGATGTAGATCTGAATGGTTGTAATCACCAGACAACGATAATGATTAATGAATCTGCCTCATCCAGATCTAACATTAAAGGTACCGAACAATCTAATATCACCAAAAGTATTGATGATAAAGCTATCCATGAGACTGATGTTCAGACTTAGGAGAGGGGGGCAGTAATCACTGCAGCATCGTCAAGCTATACATTTTTTTCATCTAAACCTGCTAAGGCGAATGCAGTCAAGACAACGGCAGTAGTTACAGACCCCTCGCCTCCTGCACCTAGGAAATTATTTACAAAGGGGCGAGGTACCAGATCTCAGGTCTCAGGGCGCAAGTTTATCAAAGCCCTATCTAGACGTGAACAAATTGTTAAAGCTGCAAAAGGCGATCTGGTAAAATCATGCCCCAAGCAATCCATTCAAACCTTCATGCCGTACGGGCCCCTGGATGAATTGGTTACTCTTTCAGTTGGCATGGGTGCCCCAGAATCTGAACGGTGTCTTAATCCCCAAAAACATCACATAATCCCGATTCTGGTGATTCTATGAACAATGATATAAGACCATGCAATAAGGGACATGAAGATACACAGACCAGGTTGCCCACGGGGGTGAGTGATGGGCATTTGAGTCAGTTGGCCCTAGCAGAACCTAGAGAGGAAATTAGAACATCTATCAAGTCATACATGTCACTTATACCCAGGGTACCCTCCTGTCCACTGAAAAGTGCAGGCTCTATGATGATGCAGGGTGTTGATGCGGGAAAAGAGACTACTGTAGTGGGAAATATAAAAACGGTAACGTTTGGTGAAACCCACTTACAAGCTGAGGCGAATTCCAAATCAAGCCCGATGCCCTCCTTGCAAGCTGAGTCCTCTGGTCAACCTCAGCTTTCAGCCATGCCCCGACATTCAGTAAATATCTCGGGTGCTCCATTGCCCCAACAATATGGCATCACACAAGTACATGGTCAGTTGCTCTGGCCAGAAACTACTGTCCAGACCCAGGATATCCGAGATATTATAAAATCTTCGATTGCGGCATATATCGGCGAGACCAGCCAATGTTCTCAAGGGGCTGGTGGTAGTCAAATGCTGCGATATCCTGAAGTGAGCCAGTTATTGAAGGGACCAGCCCAGTTGGTCAATCGAGTAGCGTTAGAACATGATGTTCCAACAAGACTGAAATTCTCGACAAATGCTCAAGTCCCTAATTCTAATTTTATAGATGGTAATAAACAACAAGCCAAGTTCAGGTCTCACTGCTTAGTGATCAGATGTCGTGAAGACCCTTATCCTAAATATGTACTAAATCAGGCTAGCATCTTGAACATATGCAGTGAAATCCCATCCTTGTCTGACATATCTTCAACAGATGTCACATTGGTTGAATTTACTAACATAAATGATCCATCCAGTCAACAATTGTGATGAATATTGTGTGGCAATCTAAAACAGCCTTTTATAATTTGGGCTTCCATCTGTTCCAAGATCCACTCATAACAAGTAATGTGATGGACAAAGCTCAAATTAGGACATACCAGCCTATCAAGAATAGAGAATCGAATCAGATTGTAAACTTTGCTCCAAAAATGTTGACATCACATGAATTCATTACAAGATCATAACATAATGTCAATGATAATATAGGCAGCCTACTTTCATCGAACACGAGAGGGCATAAGCACTTATTTGACCTTGCATCTGGGCGTCCCATAACATTATAATAACACCGGCTATTCAAAATTGTAGGGGCCGACCTAGTGGTGGCCTTTTGTTAGCAATCAACAAATCTGCAGGCTTTGTAAGTGAAAAATGTGTCTCTCCCTCTATGTATATCCAGATTGTTAGACTACAGAGAAACAATGAGCTCTTAGTGATTGTCAACATTTATTGGAGTAGAGGTAATATGACCTCTGAATCTTTTTTTTGGTCATTAAATTCGATTCTTGATCGCTTGACCTTTGAAAGCAATATTTGTCAAACTATTATAGTAGGGGATTTAAACCTCCATTTGATATCACAAAGTCCACAAGGACACACTGCTGATGAACTAACATGGTCAAATATGATGGAGGAGAGAGGATTTGTGATGTTGAATGGCGCAATTGTGGGGGATATTCCTGCTGAGTTTACATGGAGTAGGGGGTCACAGCGAGCAATCCTTGATTATGTTTTTGTCCATAAGAATTTTCTAAACTGTGTACAATCTATGCAAGTGGTTGCAACTAATCGTAGTGATCATAATAAGCTCGCTATGCAGTATTTAAGAACACCACCTGTAACTCCATCTATAGCTGAGACCTATGCACATTCGAATCTCGTAAATAACAGTGGTACCCGAGTGAGATGGACCGTAAATCAATTAGATCAGTTTCATGAGGCGCTTCTTGTGTCATCTGGGTCAAACAACTGTTATGTTACGGTGATGCAATTGTTTAAGCAGGTAAGAATGCCGGACTTGAGTGTTCGACACAAACATTGTCATCCCTTTGATCCTATAGTACAGTGTAGAAAAGCTGAATTACGAAGAGATCTACGTAACCTAAATTTGTACCATTAACCAATCGTTCTTTAGTCACAAAACAACTAAAAGCCTCCTATAGAACATGGTTAAAGGGTCAGCGAGCCCTGTGCTATCAACGAAATGGGGAGGTAATGCTGTCTCAAATCCTTAATAAGTCCACTAGTGGCATATGTGCTTGCCAGAATGAGGCCACGCTTAAAACACAGGACGCTGTTCAAATAAATGCCATTCCAAATGCAACCTGGAAAGCCTATTGTGGCAAGCTCTATTCATCGCCCTTTCCAAATTTTATCCCGAATACATATTCTCTAGGCTGGTCCCATCACTTTACCATCTCCATTGATGATATACAGACATGTATTAAAAACTTTAGTCGTTCGAGGGCGGTGGGCCCGGATGGTCTTCATAATGGTATACTTAAAGATCATCCAAAAGTATGGGCAAGGATTCTCCATCAGATATTAGTAAAATACTTTTGACAGGTGTTATTCCTGACTCATGGAAGAAGTCCATCATCCTACCCATATTTAAGAAAGGAAATCGTGACGATCCAGCCGCCTACTGCCCCATAGCGCTCCTGGATTGTCCGGGCAAAATTTTTGCACAATTAGTTTTGAATAGATTTAACACATGGCTCGATGCAAACAAGTTTAGAGACGTGTTTCAAACAGGGTTTTTGCCTGAAAACGGGATGTCTGTAAATACTATTACTCTTACGAGTATTATTCAGAAGGCACTCCAACAACAACAGCCACTCTATACCCCCTTTATAGATTTTAAAATGCGGTTTGACGCTGTACATCGTGAACTCCTTTTTAAAAAAACTGATGGATAAAAAATGTCTGTGGTCAATTGTCAAGTGGCTTATTGATTTACACACAGATACCTCAATTCAAATCAAACTTTCCAGCGATGGTCTTCTGTCCGATCCTATTAAGACTGCATGTGGGTTGAAACAAGGTTGCCTGCTAGCCTCAGCTTTATTTACCTTCTTCATTTCATATATTGGTGTAGATCTCAGTAAAATAGTGGCAGATCCACCTAAAATGAATGGGGTTAACGTAAAATACCTGCTTTATGCTGATAATATGGTGCTATTTTCGAAAAACTCCCAAAGGGTTACGTGCACTTCTGTGTGCTTTGGATACATATACCAAAAAGAACAGTATTACCTTTAATTTAAGCAAAACAGAGGTAATGCAATTTGGTAAAAGTAAGCAACGGATTGTCACATATAGATGGCCTCTACAAAATGTTAACCTCTTATCAGTTTCCTCTTATATCTACTTGGGGGTCTACATAAGTAATTCATCAGACAAGCACGCTAACCATCAACATCTAAAGCAGCATTTAACGACCGCCATTTCACAAAGTAGACTAATTAGGAGTAAATATTGCAAATTCTCCATAACACCATTATTGGTCTATTATAGACAGAAATTTACCCTTGTAATTCTTTACGGCTCGGAGGCCGTCTTGGGAAAATCATATCAATATTGGGCCATATTAGAAGGCTGCTATTGGAAGCGTGCTCTAAACCTCCCATTGTCGGAACCCATTTGCATCCTGCGACACAAGCTAGGACTTCTGTCCCTTTATGCCATCTATAAATGGAGGTTATGCTTGCTGTATCGTAAGTGTATACTAAGTATCAATCAACCTGGGTTGTTAGGAATGATTGCAGTATACCTTTTAAGATCTGACGGTGCTTTTGCGGTATCCTGGAGAAGTAACGCCGAAAAAATCATTACTAATATCGGTTTTTCCCTGGCATTATTGCTAGGAAATCCCGATAAGGCGAAAAAACGGATATGAGAGGATGACTGGATAAAAACAAGGTCCGCATGTCTCCTATACAAAAAGTTTGAGATTAACCCATTTGCCTTAAAACGCTATGGAGAAACAGAAAGCTATTTAATTATGTTGCCACATTCCCGACAGCGGGATGATTACCTAAGGTTTCGACTCAATATCTGGTCCACAAAGGAAATTCTGTGCTCTCGCAGAATTATCTCAAAAAATGATGTTCAGTGTCAGTTTTGCCAACTTGCCGTTGAAACAATGCAGCATTTATGTGTTGAATGCCAAAGCTTGCAAGCGAAAAGAATTTTTTGTTTTGAACATCTGTTTTCTGGGTATATGACTATGTCTCAAATACGCTGTTGGAATTTGTTATTTCATAGTCACCTGAAAATTGTCAGATATGCCATACTAAATTTTCTGTATAGTTTGGGACTAAAAGGCAAAGTCAGTACATTAAATCGCATTTAAGGAGTTCACTAGATAAGTTTTAGATTCAGGCTACACTTTGCCATTTGTATCTTGTTTGGTTCTTTTATTTTTCTTTTTTTTTAAAGCATGAATAAGTACATGTATATATTTTAATTTGCAATTGATTAGGCAATTTTGTATATGTATATGATTTGTGTTCATGTTTTCATTCTTTTTTATTCTAAACATGTTATGTAGATTGTATGTTGAAAAATCAAGTTTTACTTGATTAAAACAACTTTCAATTAAATCAATTTTTTTTTAAAAAAAAGTCTCCTGCTTGACTCTGGGCACCAGTGAGGTAGGTACCATCCCGAGCCAGTGTATGTTGAGTCCTGGGATTGTGAGGGACTTATGCCATGGTCATCCACGTTTGTTCCCGTCACATGGCTGGGGAAAATCCCAGTGGCACAGTGCAGGCTAATCTTGTATACCTGCCCTGCTTTCACAACACTATTCCATCAGGGCTTGCTAGCCCTGAAAGTTTAGGTCCTGCCCAAAACCCTATGAATACCCTTCATGGCAGTGTTTGGTCAAACGCCCCCCTACTGAAAGAGCCAGAAGCTCTCCCTGAATCAATTTCCGGGGTACCAGTGGTCCTGGGGTAAATATCGGTTTCTAAACAATCAATAAGCCCTACACCGCTAATACACCAGAATGGATCCAAACAGATTGGAATAACGAGCAAAATATAAACCTCCTTGTCCAATTTTGGTAACGTGGATGGAATGGCAGGCTTATCTCCGAAAGTTTGTGGATTGTTGGTTATTTGCAACACAGCGAAAATAGAACTAGTACCCAATGATAAAAGGGAATGTCCAGTCAAGGTTGTATCAAAAATATCTACTTCATTTATATCAGAACAGACAGTCTAACAACACTAGAAAATACAACCCACCCTGTAAGGGAATGCAGAGAACAGACAGTTTCAAAGAAGGGAAAGGGATGCACTCTGGATACTGACAGGAGGGTAGTCAGTATGGTTCATAGCCACAACAGTTTAAGTTTACTTGGCTTCAGCACAAAGGGAACAATGGGTCTTAATATGTCTCTAGGGGGCTTCTGGGAAGGACCAGGAGGGCAGAACCACAATGTACCATGTGCTGCTTGGTGTTCAATAGGCCGAGTCGGCTTCAGGACACTTCGCAGACTTCTGTGACAGAGTTTGAGATGGGGGTAGGCTGCGGGTATCAAGCGACCAGACGGGTCAGCGAGCAAAGCTGGACAAAAGGCTGCAGGCTGGCCTACACGGTGACTCAGGGTCAGGAATCGTTCTCTCAGTGCTGATCAGCAATTCTGAAGCACTCGGGTGTCTTTAAGTAACGGCTTGACAATGGTCAGCGTGTCGCAACCCAGAGATGGTCCCTGTGGCAATGCTGGCGTTGCAGTCCCAGGGTGTTTGGAACTGTTTCCTTACTTGGACGCAAGAATGTGCCATTACGCTTTCCAGGGAGCGGGCTAGTGTTTACCCAAGCTGGCCGCTGCCTGCAGTCAGGGAAAGCTCATAGGTGGCTCGTACCCGGAGACGGGTGTTTTGCAACCCACTTTGCTCCTCGCCACAGGTAAGACACTAAGCTGTTGCTTACAACGCTTTAGGCTTTCGCTGCCTACCTTTCCTTTGCTTTCTTGCTGCTTCTTTCTAACAGGGATTTGGCCCTTTCTTGTGGTTGCTTTCCTGCCACGGGTGCCTTCTCTGCTCACCGGCACTTCTGTTAACTTGCTACTGTCATCGTCTGGCTATTCCTCTCACTCTGCCGCCCTCCACTATCCATCACAATGGGCTGCTTCCTTTCACAGCGCGGCTTCCTCCAGAGAGAGATTCTTCGCTCCTCTCAGTCTTTTCCCTGGTTCTCGCTGAGACTGGTAGCTTTCCTCTCCACTTCCCAGCCGCTTCATTCTTTGCCTACTATAGATTACTACTGGGTCTGTGGCCAAAAAGCATACTTGCACCTCCCACCATCATGGAGGGGCTATTGTTCCCTGGCCACACTGCACTTAGCACTATGAGTAATCCCAGGAGAACACTTGCAAAGGGGGCCAATATCCAACACAGCCCCAACCGTTTCTACCAACTTTGAAGAACAGAATCCGTTGCCATGACCAGAGTTTTTCATCTTACCTGGAAAAAGGCAGTATGAGAAATTGCAGAGATAGAAGAGGTCAAACTACCTATTTACAGACTCTGCCACGTTGCTCGCTGAAATCCCTGAAGAATATAGACTGTTCAGCTGGGCAGAGACCTTCGTTGCCTCCCTACTGTTGCCCAGCATGCAAGCAGTGGCCAATGCAAAATGGCTACACATTGTATGCTGGGAGCTGGTCCAGTTGGCAAATGACACTGAGCACAGGTTCAACGTCATAAAAGTTGAGATGTGTGCCCTAAGACTGATGACGATGCAGAACAAGTACCTCCTCGATATGGTAACGGTGATGGAAGGAGGCGTGTGCTGAAAAAGCAGGGATTCCTGCTGCACATTCATACCTCCCGAAGATGCGGAGAACGGGTCATTGTCTCATATTTGCAGCTGTACATGGTCTTGGAGTCCGTAGGACGAAAGGAAGTGGAATACAAGGAAATGACTGGTTCAATGTCGCATTCGATTGGACCCTGTCCTGGCTATGAGCCATCGTGTTCATCTTGGTCATCTTCTGCACCTGCCAAATGGGTCTCCGTTGTTGTGCCAAAGCAGTGGCAAGTAGCGAAATGATGATGGTGTCAATTAGGGTTTCAAAGGTATGTCACAATACAAAAGATAGTGAGATATAAACTAACCAAGCCATCCCTCACATGGTTCCCATCCCCTATGGAGATGAAGTAGACCGCTTATACCACACCACCATCGTCCAACCCCCTGACCCTGAGAACTATGAGGAGGTATGAGAGGACCTGGCTGCCGATGGGGGTTGTATCTATGTGACATTCTTGCCTGAAGAATATGTGCAATCATGAGAACATTTTTCGGTCAGTGTGCAGGGCTTGGATACCAATGAAGGGAATCCCACTGTATGAGGAGGCAGTAAGAAGGGAGAGTGAGCGCATGCATGGGGGGATTTTGTTACTGTAGAAGTAGCGATAGGGGGGAATGGTGGGAAGGGAATTACCCCATCCCTCCACCCTAGGCGCTTTAGGTTGAGGCAAGTCCCACTGGAAGAATTGTGATACACCTGGGGCGAAGGGGGCATTTTAAAGGCCCCCACACATGATCATAATATTATACAAAATTTAGATGTTTACACTTAGTTCGCGCACATACAATCAGATGCCATTTTGTAGTCAAAATCAAAGCATGAGGCCTGCTCAGTCATGCAGTATTATATG
This sequence comes from Ambystoma mexicanum, assembly GCF_040938575.1. NCBI lineage: Eukaryota > Metazoa > Chordata > Amphibia > Caudata > Ambystomatidae > Ambystoma > Ambystoma mexicanum. The sequence continues at coordinate 892,585,978 of NC_090941.1, forward strand.
ATGTGTTAAAACACAAGCCGCAAGTCTGAAGGGGAAATCAGAACAGGCCCAACCCAAGCGCTGATGAGAGAGGCCCACGCTGCTAACTACCACAAGAACTCCAATTTAATTTAAAACTGTTGCCAATATGTTAATCAAAAGAAAGAATGTGCCCTGCAAGGCCACGAAACAGTGTTAGGTGCCATGGTGCACATGTTATCACTAGCAGGCCCAAGCAGGCCTCCGACCCCACCCAGCCAACTATGAATTATAGCCCATAAAACTGTCCTAGTCCAAAGACCCCTGAATTCCAAAGATACTGGCTAACCCCAGACCACCAACCATAAACCAATAAATTATAAAAGATCTAAGAGAATGGTCACCCTAGCTTTATTTCATAATGACATGATTTGTAATGCGAGGTACAGGAAGGGATAAATTATAGTTAAAAAACGAGGCTGGAAGCCTTGGAAGCCAGAAGATGTGATTGGGATGAAGGAAATGTGTGTGCGTCAGAGTCACCTCGAGACTCCCCCTGTACCAGCCTATGCTCATGCCTATTGCCCTGTATAATGATTGACTAGCACTGTTAGCAATTAGATCTAATTGGTTCTTTGACCTTAGTTCCCTGGAGACGATGAACCCAGCCCACCCCACGTGATAGAAGATGGATGGACAGGGCTGGGACCAATGTCCTGCCATCCTGTATGAAGTAGGTCGACCATGTATAGGGTTGCACCAACCAGCCGTGTGGGTTTTTACTCCATATGAATGACAATGTGTCCCCTTTTAAGCTTCTGCTTGCACAATTTGTGCTCATAAAGTTCCATGGCAGCAGAATTATTTGCTGGCACACTTTTTATGTAGAAATAAAATGTGCTATCCTAACAAGAGTTTCTTGGCCCTTTATCCCTGCCAGGTTGTATTTGTTATGGTGTGAGCGTTTAGGGGCTTGCTTTAAGAGTCTTTACATTTCAAAGGAGACTAATATAAGCCCATGTGTTGGTTTACAGTGGCTCTGGTTTCTTGATCACCTTGGCTCAACACCGACACCTTGGTTGAATTCATCTCTGTGCAATAATTAGGATTACACCCTTTAAGATCCTCACACCACTGTTGGTGCCTCAATCCTGGCAAGGCTGGAAGCTCTGTTTTACTTATATGTAGGCCTCCCCACCTCCTGTCCTATCATCACCTTTTGTTTTTGCTACATGGGGTGAGCTCTACCTTTGTTATTGGATTTTGTGGCTTTGCAGTGTCGGGGAGGGCAGACCCAGTGTATGTTGAAGACTGTATTTGCTCTTATTGCTACAGAGAAAGGAATATGCTGGTGCAAAGTGGGCCATGAGATGGGTAATATGCTGGGGGCCAGCATGCAGTGCCTGGTCCATCCGCTCTGGAGCACAGGTTAGCCAAAGAAGCAGTTTCCCTAATGGGGAAGAGGGAATATGATTATATTTTGGAGGTATGTGGGGGATACTGTTTTTTAGAGATATGAGAGGGTTCATGGTGAGAAACAGGTTTTGTGGGGTCTTTTAAAAAAATGAGTAAATGTTAGATTTTTTTGAATGATCCGGTATCATTATTAATGCACCACATGCCTATGATTCCAACAAGTCAGGGTCCAACTCAGTTAAGAAATTGTGTATATTACAGGCGTTTTCATTGCTTGATATGCTATGGATGGATCCAAGTGTGATGACCTTTCAGAGGGATTGGTGGTTTCTTCAGTCTTCTGAAAGTTTGGGAGCTGAAAGCTATTCTGCAAGAACAATATCTTTGGTGCTGGTGAGGGAATGTGGCTTGCAGTCAGCACTGGGTGACCTTGACCACCCAAGGGTTGATTGTTTATTCTCCACTGGGATTCCCATGACTGAAAAATGTAATGGGGAAGGGAACATAAAAAGGTGGTTGATGTTGTGGAGGCTGGGTGAACAGCCCTCCAAAACATGGTTGGTGAGTTGCTACTGGAAGGTTTTTGAAGATGTCTGAATAGGACTGATGTACTAAGGTTGATAAGTCAATAGGAAAAGCTAGGTTATCATATGAAGGTCCAATACTTGGTGTGGCAATGTCCCATTTTGTGGCTGATGGATGGAATGGGGTTGCCCCTAGAGGACGGGTGTTACTACCCACTCTCTGAAGCCTGACCCAGAGGGGCTACATGGCAGAGCCCCCAGCCTCTCCTGTCCATCTTCAACTTCAAAGTAGCAACCTTGGTCAGAACTCTCAGCTGTACCGGGTTTGCTGAACATTGCAGCCATCCCTATCTGTAGACCAGGAATGGAGAATAATCAAGGTCCTAACTGGAACCCGGTAGTACACACGACTTTGGGTTCCGAACCACTGTGCAGTCCCTTAGAGACAGAGATGCCTCTTACCCACTCATGAGGAGTGCTCTCTATCCACCAAAATATGCCTATCATGCAGAATGGAAAATATGACCTGTAGTGCAACTCACCAGTCTCTCCCAAAATGCCTTACAAATAATATGTGAAATCTAAGTAATAGATATAGACAGCAGTCCAAACTGATATGGTGCAGTGCTTTACAATATGGCATGAGCATCCCTTTATGCCCCATCATGGGTCTACCACTACCCATCCACGGTAGAGGCTGCTGCAACCTTCATTGACTGGTTTTCTCAAAGGAAACGTATGGTGCCGCAACAGGGTGCCATGAACTGCTGAGGTCCATGGGCAGTGCAAGTGCAGATGGGACCAGAGGTCCAAGTGGGTCAGGAAAATGGAGGTGAACAGGAAATGTATCAACAAGACAATCAATATATGTTGCTCTTGCTCTCCCACTAGTTTATGAGGCACACCGGTTCCGTGGGGATAGTTCAGGGGCAACGTGCTCGCCTTGGAAGCAAGATGACAGGGAGCAACACAGGTTCGTTCCACGGGTCCGTGCTTAGAAACCTCTGGGTATTAAGCGTGTTATAAATAACCTATCATATATTTACTGTTCTTGTTCAGCACATGTGCCACCGATGAGCCATTGCCCGCGCGGGGGGTGCGGGTTAAATGCCCAGGGCACAAATAGGGAAGCAGCGTTAGTTGAATGAGGAGCACAAAGGCTAGGATTTCCTGTTCCATATATCACAGTGTTGGCCCTTTACTTTGTGTTGCATTAGCACTGGCCTTTGAAGCCACATGGACAAATGAACCCTTCATAAAGTCCATGTATGTTCTGCTTTGGGAATCGTGTCATAGGGCCTCATTACACGGACGGCGGTGGACCAAGGTGCTATTAGCACCTTGGTTCATGCCGGTAAAATAACGGCACCGCCTTGGAGGAAAGGGGAATTACCGCCCTATTCCAAGGTTGGTGGGGTGGTAATTCCCCCTTCCCCCATTGCCCTTCCCCATTCCCATTTTTGCCCCATAGGGCATAATGGGAATGGGGAAGGTGCTAATTACGGCACCGCAAATTGCAGTACCGTAATTAGCTCCCTGGTCCCTTTGCGGGTTGGTTTTTAACGCCTGCAAAAAGCAGGCGTTAAAGTCTCCAACCCGCAAAGGGACCTCGTAGTAAGGCGGTAAGGGTTAACGGTCAACGGTACCATTAACGGTGACCGTTAACCCTTACCGCCGTCCGTGTAATGAGGCCCATAGTCTGAATCTGCTTAGTATTTTCTTAAGACAGCATACATCTGCACAGCAGATGAATTATCTTGCTGTGAAGAAGTGCCCCAAGGGCCCACACTCTATAGGAAGCTGTAGGATAGTACTAATTAGCTGCAGCGGTGGACCAGTTCATGCATCTTCATTAGGAAGGTGACTCCTTCAGCCGGCTGATTTATAAACAAGCCTGGAGCTCAGGAAGTTTATCACAGGTACTGATAGAGTGGCTCCTGTACAAATCTGTCAGGTGGCAGTCTGCAGGGAAGACTGCAATTACATCGTATTATCTGGGAGCTGCAATGTCATATTAAATCAGCGACTGGGCAACGTAATGTTGTTTTCACATTTCCAGAAAGGGGATGTCTCTGCTCATTGTAAATAGGCGAAAGAGGACTGGAATATATTCACTGCCGGAACTATCATTCCCGTGTTAAACTGGTCCGCTCACTAATGAGAGAGAAAGCAGTGACAGAGGAAAGGCTATCCCACTAATACAGAATATACATATATTCATTGGAAAAACGTTAAAGAAACCTATGGTTGCAGCACACAATTTTTAAAATATTAATCAGTCATGGTTTCTCAAGCAACCATAGCGCTGCCACAACCATTGTAAAACATTCCCAACACAGACACTTCAATGACTCTCTTTCTGCCTAGCCACTTCAATGACTCTCTTTCTGCATACTACCCAGAAAAATAATGTCTTCAAAATATTTTTTACAGATGTTCATCTTTAGCTTGTTCTTTTGCCATCAAATGTAAAGTGACCATAACTCCACGTGAAGGGGGGTTAGGGGTTGTGCATGTCGTTTGTGTTGGCATGTGTTCCATCTTGAGCCGTGGACAGTGTCAAAGTTCCTGTTGCTCCATAATGGTAGTGGAGGACTTATGCGGGGTAATTCATAGAAATCAGCGCACAAGTGGCGCACACGGCTGGCGCACAGTGTGCGCGTGCGGCAGTCTGCGGCAGTCTGCGCCAGCCAGGTGCGCCAAAACCCATTTCAACGCACAGCGTATTCATGGATTTCAACATCCAGAACCAGCTGTGGCGCAGAGTGGTGCTGCGACCCTGCAGCAGTGTCAGTTACGCCCCCAACCCCGCCCCGTGCGCCATGAACAGCGCACAAATCCCGTACATGGCGCACAGGCCAGTGGACCAGCATACAGCGCCCCAACCCCTCTCGCGCTAGCAAATTTGCGTGCAAAACTCCCCGCGCACCCCCAGAATACACGTACCCCTCTCAGGCTAGCGAATGCGTGTGTAAAACTCCCCGTGCATCCCAGGAATACATGTACCCCGCTCGCCAAGCGAATTCGTGTGTAAAACTCCCTGCGCACTCCAGGAATACTCGTACCTCGCTCGCCCTAGCGAAATCGCGTGTAAAACTCCACCCTGTGGTGTGGGCAGCCTGTGGGCCATGAACTGGGGTGATGGGCTGCCTGTGGTGAATGTTGAGGGTGGATGGGCTGCATGGGGTGGATGGGCTACATGTGTGTATTACAAGGGATGTGCGTGTATTTTAACACGCGATTTGGCTGTCCGAGTGGGTTACGTGTATTCGGAGGGGTGCGTGGGGAGTTCAACATGCGATTTCGCTTGGCGAGCGGGGTATGTGTATTCCTGGGGTGCGTGGGGAGTTTTACATGTGATTTCGCTTGGTGAGCGGGGTATGTGTATTCCTGGGGTGCGCAGGGAGTTTTACACATGAACCCGCTAGCGCGAGAGGGGTACGTGTATTCCGAGGGGTGCACGGGGAGTTTTACATGCAATTTCGCTGTCCGAGCGGGGTATGTGTATTACTGGGGTGCGCGGGGCGTTTTACACGCGAATATGCTGGTGCGAGAGGGGTACGTGTATTCTGAGGGGTGCGCAGGGAGTAACACACGCAAATAGGCGGTGTGGTTTCTCCCAGGTGTGCCCTCTCCCCCCTCCCCAGGCCCTGCAGGTATCCCACACCACAGGGGACTACCCTGCACCCCTGCCCATGCCCCGCATGCAGCCCATACACCCTGACCATGCCCCGCATCCAGCACACATGGCACCATGCACTGGTGAGCCCTGATTCATGTCCCCCTGCTCCCCCACCCCCTCAGCATTGACAGGCACCTTCCAGCAGGCTCCGACTCATGTCCCCCTGCACCCCCACCTCCCCAGCATTGACGGACACCTGCCAACATGCACCGACTCATGTCCCCCTGCACCCCCACCCCACAGCATTGACGGGCACCTGCCAGCAAGCCCCGACTCATGTCCCCCTGCACCCCCAACCCCCCAGCATTGACAGGCACCTGCCAGCAGGCCCCGACTCATGTCCCCCCAACATGTCATCACGATCCACAATCATGGGCCTTATGGCCACCCAAATAACACCCCACTCCACCCCTGTTTAAACACCCAACCAAATATTCCATCCATCCCACATAGAAATGCCAATTACATGATACAACCCAAATGGCAAGTATGCACATCAACACATGTCCGTCACACACACACAATGGGTGAAAGTGAATGAGAAAACACACATCGTGACATGCATGAGACCAATGACAGAAAACCACGCATTCAAGTAAGAAAAAAAATATGTATTGAACACAAAAGCAAGGGGATCAAATGAAATCACACAACAATGGAAATAATAAAGAAAAAGCAGCATGTCCCAAAAAATATATATTTTTTAAAAACCATGAAAGCACAATCCAAATAAATCCAAATGAAAATGGGTCCAAAGTGTCCGTCCAGCAAACCAAATCCCCCCAAAAATATAAGGAAAATCCATTGCTCCATGTTGATCCCAAAAAAAAATGATGAGAAATGGAGTCTCCAACTATATACAAATATCAAATCCAGGGTCCATAAGCCCAACTATAGAAAGGAAACCTACAAAAAACATTATCTAATAAAGAACTATCTACAAAAAGGTGGGGCATAGTCCAAGCGCCCCAAATGAAAGAAAACATAAATGAAACCTAACACTAACTAACTATATACAATGGCGACGGGCAAGTCCTACAGCTCACTAGTCGATATCCTGGGCCAGGGCATCATCGAACTCCTGTTCAACGTCCTGGAGGCGGGCCTGTTCCCTGGCCCCGAGGTCTCGCAGGGATAATACCATGTCCACCTCCAACTCCCTGCAAATTCCCTCGAGGCACTCAGCCCGCCTCAGCGGCCTGCGCATGGAGTTCTCCGCCCTGACCATTGTGAGTCGTGCCTCCTCCGCCTGCCGCCGCTCCGCATCTATCCACTGGCCCAACCGCTGCCACATGGAAGACACTCCAATTCCAGGGTCCTCCTGCCCTCCGGCCGATGCCGGCCCCTCTGATGTTGATGGCCAAAGCCATAATGCCTCCCACTTTGAGTCTGCCAATGCCTCCGACGCAACTGCCTCTGCCAGCACGACGGCATCCAGGCTGATGGAATCCACTGGCACCGTCGTGCACGTGCCCTGCACGATGCTGCCGGCACATCCTCCAACTGCTGGGGTCCAGTTGCTGGGGTGTCCACCCCTGCTGGACCGCCGACTCCCGACTGTGGCAGGGATGGGATCACCACCGAGCTGGCTGCATTGGCCCTGGTGGCATGTGGGCTGTAAGACGGCATGGAGAATGACTGGCGCATAGTCTCCACAGAGGAGGAGAGGGCTGCCAGAGTGCCCAACACATGTACGAAACCCTCAACCAAGGCCTCTCCCAACGTTGCCATGCAGCACTTCATTATGACGTGAGTGCTCCCCCCAGGAAGCACGCACGTCATCACGAATGTCACATGTGCGCAATGCAACACTAATCAGGACGGTCTCCATACGGTCACGGGTCCCCTCGTCCGCAGGTAGAGGAGTGTCAGATGACTTGGACCTCCCCCCTACCTGCGGACAGGCCTGGGATGGGGCATCCCTGCTGGTGCATGGTGGTGCAGTCACTGTGTCAGGGACAGTGACATGCACAGGACCCTCCACGGCGACCTGTGCTGCCTCCTGCCCCTGGACTGCACCACTTGCACCAGTGGTACCACCCCCACCAGGCCCCATATACAGCTCAGTAGCGGCCTCCTCTGTGGAAACCACCAACCTGGATGGCTCCACACTGTCCACACTGTCTTCCGCCATTGCAAGCCCCTGTGGGGGCTCACCCACCCCTTCCGCTGCAACCATAGTGGCAGATGCGGCACCAGTCCTCTCGCTCCCGGATGATGGTAATTCCTGGGAGGGTAACTGGGCCTTGTGTTGCCGGCCGCTGGAGGCATCCCCGCCGCTTTGCTCCACAGCGCCGTCTCTGCCCTCTTCTTCACTCACCGCTGTCTAGAGGGAGACATAGAACACAAGTATCAGGGTACTGTACAATAGTCCCCTAGACAGGAAGCAATAGCACATGAGTGGCACTGTCAAACGTCACTTCCATCATGTACCTCCACAACACATGGGTCAGTGCAGGCAACACACATGCAGTAAAAGGCATGGCTCATGCAAAGAACATTTGCATTCATGTCCAAAGAACTGTTGAAACATACGATGGTGGTTCGAAACTCACATGTATCATGGCTCATACTGATCACATGCACACACATCACTGTAGTTTCATCCATCTGGCCTCGTACACCCCATACACAGTGGAGACAAGGATGACTAGGCTGCCTCAGTGAATCGCAACATAGTCACGGACATGTGTCATGCATCCATGGCGTTTACAAGTCACACACACGCTACTCAGACACATAGACATGTACACCATACATGTCCTTGACAGCAGCACCCATCTCTCACACCCCATCCATGTCCAACAACAGAGACAGGCATGCATTCATGTGTGCATTCCGCATGTTGCCCCACATGTAGCATTGTAACACATGCACCATCCATGTGGTTCACGCATGACTGGTCTCACATGCAGAACCATGATGTCCCTGCACACACACATCCATACATGGCCAATGTCACACATACAGGCAAGTAGCTGACTACCAGCACACTGCAACATGCCCTGTTTCACACAGCAATGCATGGCCACTTACCGCTCGACTCCAGACGGGCCTGCATCCTGAGGATCTGGTGGCGAAGCACTAGGCGAATCCGCTCCAGGACCCTCATCTGCTGGTTGGTAAACTGGGTTTTGGACTTGTAGTCCTCCCAGCGCTTCTGGACGTGTTTCATGTCGGGGTTGCCACCCCCTCTGCGTTGATGGCACCCACTATGTCCGTCCAGATCCTCCTCCGTCCTTCCTTGTCGGCACGCAATGGTGTGAAGAGGGCCTCATACTGCCCCAGGACTCGCTCCAACAGGATGCCAACTTCTTTGGAAGTGAAGCTGGCAGCCCTATGCCTCTTAGGCTGGGTGTTGCCACTGGTGCCGGAAGGTGTTTTGTCGGACATGGGAACCCCCAAGGCAGGTTTGGGTGGGCAACTGGGTCCTGGGGCTGGGCTGTGGAGTGATGGAACACCAGTCGGGAGTCTTCTGTTCCAGCAGGGGTGGTCACTGCAACTGGACCCCTGCAGATGGCAGATGTGCAGGCACCAAATGGCAGGGCACGGGGGCAGCAGGCAGGCAGGCAGCAGCAGATGGCTCGTGGGAGGCTGCTCGGGGTTGTGTGGGGCAGGAAAATGGCCTCTGGGCAGGAGCATGGTCTTCTGTGTGTTGTCGCGTGGCCAGCTTGATAAGGAGTGATTTGGCACGTGAAAAAATTGCACGTCAGTGTGTAATTCGAGGAAAGGCCCTTAGCGCGTAAGTGTGTCTGTGATGTTACGAGCGCGGGCGTTCCCCTCGTGACGGGTGCGTAGTGAATCAGCACGTGAAAAAAAGACACATCCGCGTGTGAATGCGTGTGATCCGACGAAAGGGCCTAAGCACTAAGAGAAGTGACAATACGAGCGCTTGTCCCTCAGCACGGGTTAAAGGTGAGCGTGTCCCGGCAGTTCGCTGTACGTGCATTTCATGGAGACCGACGTGTGTGTTGCTACTTCGTGTTGTTTCGCGCCATCACAACTTCACAGCGGATCAAGGACGTATCTATTCTTTTGGCAGGGATATTGACTATGCGTGTTTTTCATTATCACGCTAGTCCGACGGTGAGTCGCGCACGCTATTTTTCCCACTGCGGGTGCCCCTGTGTATTGCGTACCCGTTTTCGAGGTCATAGTAGCCTGTGTGTCCCACGCGTACGTGTTGTTTGTGTCCCTGGCTGCCACCGCGTACTGCGGGAGGTTAATTCCACACATGTGGGCTACCGGGGGTTGCATGCACGGTTTTACAGCAGTTTTGGGGTGCCTGAGCATTGCGTGACCCGTCACTTCATCACCGGGGTCACATACAGCCTTGCAGGTGCAGGGGTGCTGTTAACATCTTGTATCCCACCCCCTTCACCCCAATTGCCCAGGACAATTGTCGTGTACACCTCCCATTGGCACTACTCCATCTGTGCCATGGTTGGGAGGCCACGTAAGGTGAGGGGCGCCTCAGCTGGGCATACTCCACATGGTGGGCATGGTCAGGGACGTGGCCGGGGTGACCAGGGAGTAGGGGGGACTCCAGGGTGTCCAGGGTGGCTGCAGTGGGGGAAGAGGCAGGGGTGCGTCAGCTCAGCACAATGTTGTGCCACATGTTGGTGCAGTCATGCCACCACCCCCTGCGGCTCCAGGAGATGCAGTTCTTGCATCTGACACTGGCCCCATGTGACCCGTCAGTCCGTTTAATTGACTGCCACTGTCCCAATGGGAGTGGTAGCTGCAGGTGCAGCTGTGGACACCACCACCCAGGCTCACGGTCTGCCAGCGCAGGCTGCGTTGGCACTTGAAGAGTCCATGGAAGAATTCCAGGTGGTCAGGAGGCACACCGTAGGTGCACGCAGGGCTGTCCTGACCGAGGCACATGTCCCTGGGGCAGCAATGTCATCTGCTGCCCCGACCAGCCGGGTGTTGGCAAGTGCAGGGGCAGATGCAGCCGACACAACCCCAGTTGTGAGTCTACCAACCAGGACAGTCCCGGCCAATGACCCTGGCACAGCGGATGTTGCTGCGCAGGGTCCATTCCAGGGCACCCAGCAGCCACTGACGCAAGTCAGGGGTTCACCCCATGTTCCACCTGCCACTCCCTCGGCTCATTCCACCAGCGCCACTGCCCATACTGATCAGGGCGGCATTTGCCAGCCTGGGTCCGGACCAGCATCCAAGAGGAGGAAGGTTGCACCAGCAGTAGAGGCTGGGACCCCAGACACAGCTACGGCCTCCAGCACGTTGAGGAAGAAGCCTTTCTGCAAGCAGGAACTGGACATCCTTGTGGACTATGTGCGGGAACACAACCGTGACATGCTAGTGGGGCCGAATTGTCAAACTACGGCTGCCCATCGTAATACCCACTGGAAGCAAGTTGCGGATGATGTGAGTGCATTCGGCCATGAGGTGCGCACAGCGCAAGAGTGCAAAAAGTGTTGGAATGACCTCAAACGTAGCACTAAGGCAAAGCGTGCCTCAAATTACAACATGACTCTGGTGACTGGGGGTGGGCCAGCACCTGAGGAGGAAGACCTCACTCCGCATGAGGCACTCGTTGCGGAGTTCATACCAACAGAATTGGTCGAAGGAGTTGGAGAGATGCCGGACTTTGATGTCCCGTCCAGTGAGTGTTGTTGCCTGTTGGTCGACGACATGTGTGTTTTGCTTGTGTGATGTGATGTGCTTGACTGCCACAGCATGTCAGGTGTACATGGTTCTCATGTGCAAGTAATGCAATGCTTCTATGATACATGCCTGCTGTGCAGGATAGTGGACATGTAGAGCAGACGGGGACTGTCCTTACCACCACACTTGCACCCTAATCACATGCTAGTCACCCAGCTGCCCCTACAGTCCATGTTCCAGCTCAATTCCCCTTCTGCATGTAGCCTGGGGTGTGTTTCCTCTCAGCACTGGGACTATGTCATTGCATGACTGACGTGCATATGTCCTCTGCATGCATGCCGGTACTCCACGTAGGCATGCTCCCTTGCCCCTCCACCAACCCTGCGCCCTCATTTCAACATTGCACAGGTGTGCATCACGTTGGCGTACTGCAATGGCCTGTTCAAGACTCCTGTGTACATGCAAACTTCCACCAGCCAACCTGCCAGACACATGCAGTGGTGTACATCCTCTGCACTTCATGCAGGTTGTCTCACTTGGACTGTGCAGATGGCAGATGCTCCACTGGGACATGATTTCCCATTCATGCTCCATGTGTATTCCATGCATGCCCCTATGTGCCCTTGACTGGATAATCATTGTAGTACGTGTCCAGGATGACCTACATTTCTTTGCTTTTGATTATCCATTCCATGCCCACTCTGGCTCAGTCCTGCACCACACACATGTTAAGGGTGTCACAGTCTGTGCAGGACACAGGCCTCCCCCCGTTTCAGGCCCACTGACTCTGTTCAACTGGTGTAGGGGCTTCTGCACACATGTCTGTACTACTGAGGGGTCATCATACGTCCTGCTTTCTGTCCCATCATCATCTGCTGTGTTGTCAGTTGACTCAGATGATGCAATTGATGCTAGACAGCTGCCATGAAATACATCCCTAAATTTTCAGTTAGGGGCGGGTTTGCTTGTAGCCATGCAACACATTGCATGCACATTGCATGTGACGCCTGGACTTGCCCTTACACTGCCTTCAAGTCAATTGATACACATCATTATGTACTTGTTCATTTAGATAGTGGATAACGTACACATGTCCTGCACTGCATCAACCCACTTCTGAGCCGTGTTACACTGTTCTACATGCCTAGTTCCTGATGCTATATCAAAGTGACCTTGCATGCATGCCAGGTTCACATTTGTGTGTGACATGTGTGCTTCATGTGTTGTCAGTCTGTGTGATGTCTGTGTGTGTGTTATGTGCGTCTAACATGTGTACTAATGTACATTTTCTCCACTTTCCAGATGATGATGCAATGGAGCCAGAGGATGGTGTTGTCATGTCAGACACAGGTTTGCTATCACACCAGCAACCCGGCACAAGTGGGGGTCGTGGGGTGGTAGACCACAAAAAGCCACATGTGTTGCAGACCATCTTGTCTGTGGCAGGCAATGAGTCAATCACTCTGATGACAATGTCGAGTTGGATGTGCATCGGGTCCATTTGTGTGGGGTGAGTGATTCTGATGTGGACGCTCCTCTGTCCATGACACATGCACTGAGGGGCCAGATGGTGCTGGGATCTCCGCCTGTGGTGGATCGGGATGCAGGGTCACCCTCCACACCAGTCGCTGATGTGCCTGGGACATCACGTCGATGGGGCATGTAGTCCTGCAGCCGCGGGCGGAGCCAACCCGACAAGGACGGCCGGTCCTTGGGACCCGCAGGTGTCAAGCCCAGCAACGGGGTGGCCGCGCTCCACCGAGGTATACTGAGTGGGAGCAAGACATAACTGCCAATTCAGAACGCCAGGGGGCAGCTATAGAAAACATTGCTGTGAGCATGGAGCGTGTGGCCCAATCCGTGCTCCCCGCTGCTAGGCAGATGCTTCTCCAGCAGTTTGCGGCACAGTCCACGGCCCACTCGCTCAGGCTGGGCATGGCGGCCTCAGATAGGGCACGCCAGGCTGAAATGTTGTCTTTGCATCAAGCAATTTCTGCTCATGCAGAGGCACACATGGAGGCCCTGAGGGCTGAGTTTGAATCCCTCAGATCCACTCTGGGTGTCCTCTTGATGTCCCAGAGAGAGCGGTCAGAGAGTAGGTTTGCGCAGCTTGAGCGTACCATCTCAGCTGAGCTACGTGCTTTCCGGGAGGTGCATCAGTTGTCCAGCTAGGCCACACAGGAAGAACTCCGTGTTACATGTGCTACCTTGCAAGAGGAATCACGCGTATCACGAGAGGTTCTGCATGCTGACCTACGTGTCATCGCCGCACAGAACCAGGCTCACCCGTCCGGCAGACTTGTTGCCGACGAGGGGCAAGCTGCACCTAGGCGTGGTCAGGCTCCTGTACCACGTCTACCTTTTCAGGAAGAGGCTGACTCAGACAATGAGATATCTCCCACACAGGCTGGGCTATGCAGGCGTTGAGCCCATGGAGGTTTTTTCTTTGACTCAACATCACCGCATGTGGATGTTGAGCTGCTCCCTGTACCTCCCCCATCCTGGCTGCCTCCTCCCCGGGTCATATGTGGCCATTTTTGATTTTTCATTTTAGTTTAGATAGTTTACATTGTTTTTGATAGTTAGTTTAATTAAGTAATGTAGGTTTTTTATAGTTATTTTAATTAGTTAATATACTTTAAAATTGCTTGTCTATTGTGAATTCATGTGACGGTGTGGTGCTTTGTGGCTTTTGAAAGCATCCACTGTCTGTTCCAGCTGGTCCCTTCAAGCTTGTCTTGTGTATGTGTTTGCAGCTTGGGGTCCTGACTCACATAGGCCACTCCTGCTTCCCTTATCCATGGGCTCGCAAGGATAGTTCGGTGTTACAGTCATTTACATAAGGGCTTTGGACTGTCATATCTGTGGCCTGTCTGCTGCTGTACTACTTGTGTTAACACCCCTAGTGGGGATTGTGGGAGTTTTATCCACGGCATGTCTGCATTAGAATTGGATGGGTTCATGATTGATGTGTCCATTAATTGATATACATTGTGCTGTATGTTTATTTTATTTCCTGTACATGTGCTTCAAGCACTTCATGCTGTAGACAGTGGCCGGCACCCTTTGCCTGTCAAAGTCACACTGATGGTGGAAGGAATTCTGATGTAGATGTCTGACATGGCCCAGTCACAGCCAGCATGAAGAGGCACACACAGGGAACTTTCCTGCGTTAATTATATGTTTTGTGCCCTTTCTCCAGAAGAATGAGCCTCCAGACCACCTTTGCCAGCAGACATAGGCTATTGTACAACATACAGCTGGCCATGTTCGGTGGGGCAGACATGCACATGTGTGTGCAAGCAGTGCCACAGGGCTTGTGCTCAGATGGCCAACAGAAGCAGACGTGTTTCCAGGAGCTCCAGGCAAGGTGAGCATCACAAGGGGGCCACAACACAGCCAAGCTTCCACCAGGCCACTTGCACATGCATGCTAAGTAGCCCCACTGATGGGGAGCTAGGACAGATATTGTTGTTGAAGCGCACAGTACAGCTAAGATGCGTTGGGGGACAAATGGCAAGTTGCTTACCAAGTTGTCAGGGGCACACAGGGCTGTCGCACATATCCTCCGGTTCACCCTGCTCCATAGAAGCAGAGTCATTGGCGCAGTAGCGTTCCTAGCCAGTAAATGAAGCAGCGCACAGGGCAAACCCAGCGAGGCACAGACTTGTGTTCAGTGCATATCATTTACATGTGCAAATTGACACGTGCACTACCTATTTTGATCTGCGGATGCCAGAACACAACTTGTACTGGAGTCGCACCTCGCTATACGCATCTAGCTGCTCACCCAGGGACCATTGTATGATGTGTGATTCTTGATGCATTGGTCTTCCATTTGCCGTACGCCCACGTGCGCCTGCTTTACTGCATTGCCAGTATATGGACCTTCACGGGGGCAAGCTAACGTATGGGTACAAAGCAGCAGACAAGAGTGTTTGTTTGTTGAGGAGTCACTTGCTTTGGGGCATTTATGGTGTTGCGTTGTAGACACACACAGATTAGTGACTCACACTCTCTTTGCAGCATTGAACTGCTCCTGTTACCGGACCTGAGAGTGCGCAGGCAGGAGGCCAGCACTCACCCCATAGATAAGTGTCTCTTTGGCTTGCATCTGACTCATTTGGTACAATGTGCATGATGAACATATTTTGTCTGATTAAGTATGTGTTATTGTGAATAGTTGCATTTTGTATTTTCCTTACTTTCCCTTGACAATCCTACTCCCCTCTCCTGCCCCTCTTTCCGGTTATCCTGAATACCAATGCCTGTCCAAACAACATATCCCTGACCCTCCTTCCCCACCGGGGTCTCAGAGGCCTGTGTAAGTTTGACCTTGCAGGTGCCCAGACCACGTAGGGGGTGGTTGGTTCGTGCCACTCCTGCGCCTAGACCCCGGAGCTGTGACACTACCCATTAGCTGGTGCATCATCATTGTATATTTTGTACCGAACATGGTACACATCCTGTTGTGGCATTGTTGAACTGTGCTACCTTTGTTGTTTTATCATTGTGCTTGGATATGTGCTTGGACATTTTCAGCTACTTCAAGTCATCTACTGGAGACTCTTCCAGGGTTTTGGGTTACCTACATGCTTTTTCCATGGTTTGTGGGTTTGGCTCCTTGGAGTTCTCTGCGATTTGTTTTTTTTGCCAGTCAAGGTGGCCTCTGAGGGGGCTGGACCCTATTTACACACAAGGTGGAACATGGAGACCAAGGGGTAGGGTGATGCTGTGGCCAGGTATACTTGAAGGAAGAAGGCTACATACCCCAGACACAGTTGTTCAGTAGGTCATGGTGATGTGTGAAGGAGGGAGGGCCTTTTGTTGTTGGACAGTTGGCTTTGGCTGCAGTGTTTTGGGCAATCTGACATTGGCCCTCATTACGACCCTGGCGGAAAGGGGTTTACGCCGGCGTAAAGCATGGCGTACCTTTCCGCCTGACTACGAGTTCCCGTAGCGCCATGGTGATTTTTACGCCTGCTTTTTGCAGGCGGAAAAATCCATGGCGCTACGGGACTTGTTGTTAATTACGCCACCGTAATTTACGGTGGCGTAATTAACGCCTTCCCCACTCCCATTATACCCTATGGGGCAAAAATGGGAATGGGGAAGGGTAAATGGGGATTGGGGACTTACCGCCCCGCCAAGGTCGGAATGGGGCGGTAAGTCCGCCAACCACCATGGCGGAGTTGGCAGCTTAGCGCCATGGACCATGGTGCAAATTGCACCATGGTTCTCCGCCAGGGTCGTAATCAGGGCCATTGTAATTGTGGGGTACAATGTACATGATGTGTTCTGCTGCTCAATGCCTGTTCCTGAGTTGTCTTTACTTTTCAGGTGTGAGGGGATTGGTGTGGTTTGACATGCTGGGGTGTACACATGGGCAATGTTCCGATGTGATTTGTACAGGACACTGAGGATCACTTGATTTCGCATGCATGTATTGAGTGCATGTCCCTACTGACACACACAGTTGCACAATGATCCACCACATGTACAACCAACCTTCCATGGCCACTGGTGCACACAGATTGCCTTCTGGGGCCGCTGTGTCCCTGCAGCACATGATCTATGGCCATTTGGGGATCCTGTACATGCGTCAATTGGTTATTTTTTTAATTTGTCCTTTTCATGCGATGCTCAAGGTGTATCTCAAACACAATGGCTGCTCACTGTGCTGCGTGCTGAGCAGTGTGTTGCAGGAGACACACACAGCACACGGGTTCGGGAGTAGGGATTTTGCCCAATGTGCATGTGAACAGGCATTCAGTGTTATGTTCATGCTATGACTGGTGAAATGCATTTGTGTATGACTTGGTATGTATGGGAGGTTGTTGGTCAGTCATTTCATGTGATTCCATGTCAGGCGTCATTGTCTGGAGCCACTTTCCATTCATCACATGTCACTTCGGATCTTATTGGTCATGTGTTGGCCTTTTGGTATTGCTTGCCATGTCATGGTGTGGCAGACAAGGGTGATGGGGGTTGGGAGAGTTTGGGTGACATACCAGGGATTGTCATGGGCTGTTTTGCGGGGGGTGTGATACACACCTTGCATGTGTTCCTTTTGTTCACACAGGATTGGTTAGGTGTGAGTAGCTAGGGATGCACACAATGTAGCACTTCCATGGCAACATTCTCAGGGTGGTAAGGTTGTGACAGTTGACTGTCTCTTTGTCGTCATCGATTGTCACCTGATATGTGCCAGGCCTGTGTGCACTCCGCAGGGGTGGGAGTTTTAGGTGAAAAATGTGGCCACAAGCTGGGTCCGGGCTGCTTCGCCACGTGCCCTATCCCCTCCCATGGGCAGCACCTCTGCCTGTGGTTGGGGATGTGGGGGCACCGCCATGTCCACCGGTACACCATGCCGTATTGCAACATTGTGCAGGACACATGCTGCCACAATTATCCTGCACACTACTGGGGGGGCATATAGTAGCTGCCCGCCAGAGCGGTCAAGGGAGCGGAAGCGTGACTTCAGCACTCCGAATGTGCGCTCCACTATGCCCCTGGTTGCAATATGGGCAGCGTTGTATCTTATCTGGGGTGGTGTGGTGGGGTTCCATATTGGCGTCATCATGTGGTTGCTCAGAGGGTAGGCACTGTCCTCCCGGGTGGTGATAATGGTTGAGATTATTAGGGTTTGTGTATTTGTCTGTGTGTGACATGCATGCATGTGCATGGGCATTTGTACTCACCTAGGAGCCATGTGTCACCATGCTGCCCAGCTTCCAGTGCCCGGCTCAGGGCGGACATTCTGTATATGAAACTGTCATGGATGGAGCCAGGGTAGTTTGCATAGACAGAGGTGATGATTCCCTTTGCATTGCATACGACCTGCACAATGATGGAATGCCAGTGCTTGCAGTTTCGATAGATGTGCTCAGTGGCCCTAAGTGGACGTAGGGCCACATGGGTGCAATCTATGGCACCAAGCACTTTGGGGAAGTTTGCCACCCTGTAAAGGTCCTGGACCACGGCCTGCCTTTCTGCGGGTGTTCTGGGCTTGTATATGTGCCTGCAGACTGAGGGGCGTGCAGTCATGATTGCCAACACCTGGGGTAGGCAGCGTGACTGCATGGCCTATGAGACCCCCCCTCACTATGGCAGTAGTCCGCTGAAATGACCCAGTGGCCAAAAAATGCAGGACATTGAGCACCTTCTCCAAGGGGCTCAATGCTTGGGAGCAAAGGGTGGGGGATGTAAGGTCATCGTACCACTCCCTGACCAGGTCTAGGATGATACGAGGTGGAAAACTATACCTGCCATAGACCTGGTCGTCAGGCATCCCAAAAAGGCTGGTCCGGGGGGAAAGAATGCGGGCCCTGGCTATTCTCCTCCTGCTGCGGTGTCCCACGATCAGTGCTGCGACAAATGGTGCATTCATCGTAGCTGTATATACGTGTTTGTTGTTTGCGTGCACTTTTATACTGTGCGTGGAGACACTTATGCCTGCCTTTCTGTGGCGGACGTGTTGATGCCTGTGCGCATTTTTTAGTGTGCGCGTGTTTCCCGTATTCAATTCCATGAATATGTGTTGTTCACGTGCGTGTGGGCGTTTCGTCTATTTCCATGCAGTACTTCCCCAGTTACGCCTTCTTTTTCATGCGTTGTTCCCCATTCCGCGTGTTACGCCCCGTGTCCCGCCCCCTTTTTGGTGTGTGCGCTAATGTTGTGCCCTTTCACTGTGTGCGTTCCGCATGGCGTTCGGGATGTTGCAATGACGTGTGCGCCCATGTGCACCACACACGAATTTGGCGCACATCCAGGGGAAAACATGCGCAGGCCCTTCCTTGCTGTTTCACGCTTGAGATTTTCAGCGCAAATTTGTTCCATGAATCGGCACCATGATTGCTTTAGAAACCATGACAGGCACATTTTTGTTTTGTTTTCCATTTTGCACTTCAACCACAACTTACTTTTAAGACGGTTCTTCCAATGAATTTGAATGTTTTTATGAAAGGAAGATTATTCATACAACTGCTTTAACCAAATATGAGCAACACTTATCCTGGTCCATGGGACAGATCCCAGGACTGAGACACAGAAACAGTCGGTAATTCTGCTTGACCAACCAGCCCAATTGTCTGCAGATGTGAATGTTGTTGTTTTTTGGTTTGTCCACCTCACCCTCATGAGGGTTGGCGCGACTCCAAGAGGGTTAAACTATGCCCAGTTTGAATGTTTTGCAAGACAGGGACTCTCCAAAAATCACTAAAAGTGGTGTATTGTGAGTTAGGGTTTGATTTGTAGAGCCTTTGTTTGAATAAGGGAAACATTTCATTTGCACTGAGTCTTTGCACCTTAACATTGGTATTCACAACATTTCTAGACTTCACCTTTTCATAGGTAGAAACCTTAACTCATCCTTAACTCTTTTTTAAAACTTGTTTTTTCAGTTATTATATATATATTTAGTCATTTATTTTATATATGTATATTTCCTGTGAAAAAACTTTGCTTGAAGCGACAAGAAGGTGATAGTTTTGCAAAAAACCCTTTGAAATTTAGCAAGTGTTGGACGCTACACCTCATTAACTCTTAGTCCCTCAATTGAACAGCACAGGAGCTCAATGATGACATCAACGATGACATCAAGTATTTTATCCCCTATTACATCATTGATAACATCACTGGAAACAAGGGCTCACTGTGGCCAGTAGTTTTGCGAAAGATCCTATGTGAAGTCATCAGTGATGCCATGTGTGGCTCCATTTGGACATGCCCCTTACACCACCAAGGCACCCAAAGTATTCAATGAGTGGTTTCTTTGCCCCCATAGCAGGACATTGGGCCGTTGGCAACACTGCCGGGTGCATGGTCTTTGTCCATACCCCTTAAATAACCAAGGCAGGATGACAGGACAAAGACAGATAATATGATTTGTATATCTTACATGTATGAAGACTGAAATTTATCCCAGGATCATATTCTGGTTGTCATAATGGTGTCCTCCTTATCAGATGCTGAGTGTGAATAAGATGTGTATGCACCAATGCTGTTCATATAGTCTCTAATACGACGTGATGAAATCCAACCTTCCCCTAGTAAAGTATAAGCTGTATAGGAATCTGAGACTCCCTCTACTCAAACCCAGGTGAGAGCTTTTTTGGGCCTCACTGGGTAATACCGAAACTTCATGGCAGACTATGGCATCATAGCTGCCCCTCTGGCAGCTCTGACATCATCCGAATAGCCTAGGAATGTTCGTTGGAGTGAAGACAGTCTGTCAAAGGGCTTTTGATGGCTTAAAGGAAAGTCTGTGCAGAGCATCTGTCTTGTTTGCCCCTGACCACAGCAAACTCTTTATTGTGCAAAATGATGCCTGTGACACTGGAATTGGAGCCGTCTTGTCTCAGTTAGATGACAAAGGGAGAGAACACCCCATCATTTTCATCAGCAGACAACTTAAGGGTAGGGAACTTAGGTGGGCCACAGTTGGAAAGGAGTGTTTGACAAACTTTGGGCACTTAGGCATTGTAAGGATATTTGGCATGTTACAGCATAGAGTACAGCACTACTGCACAGGTAGCATTTTTTTTTTGATGCAGCACCACCACATGGGTGTGGTGCATTGCTATATGTGGTGCCAGAGTAACATGGACATATAAGTAAAGACAGGCTATTCAGTCAAAAACGATTTTTACATATAAGATGCAAATCTATTTTTACAGTTAAAAGCACACATGTGCACATTCAAAATGCACACTATTTTTCACCTGAAATGCCTATGTTGCAAGAGACACATTTGAAAATTAATAACTAAACTTATTAATAACTAACCTGACTAATAAAACTTCATTTAACATAACCCACTAATAAAAATGTGTCTCCACTGCAGAATTAGGTCTACTCTGAAAGTGAACTTTTAAACGCACATTCATTTTTTTTCTCTGCTGCTCTGTCCACATAACTACAGGAAGCAAAGAGCTCGAAGGAACAGGAAATCAGTTTGTTACAATTTTTACTGTAGAAATGAGCCATTGTGCAGTGAGGGAGGAGATGACATGATTGATTCTGATTGGAGCAGCGTCATAGCAAGTATCATGCTAGAGGCTGTGATTAGAACTTTGCTGGAGAAGCTTGAGGGGAGGGAGAGAACAATCGAGATCTTGCAGAGCTGGGAGAAGGACCTGTTTCCTGGCTGAGGCATTCCTGCTGCAAAAGCTGAGAGTTCCAGGCAATAACCCCGGTTTGAGAACGGCAGACGCTTGTTTTCACTGGGGTTAATCTTCAAGGGAGCCAAATTCAGAAAGAAAATAGCTGGAGAAAACTCATGCTGAACAGATAAGGTAATTACAGAAGCATGTGGGAGCTGTGCGAAAGTGTGCGAAACTGTTCAGTCAGCGTATTCGAGGGAGTCCCAGTCCCTTATCAGCATATTTAATGTTACCAATTGGATATATTCTCGCAGCTCTCTGTTCATTTTATCACAAATAATGTTGTACCATTTCATTTATTTCTGTAAAAAAAGTTACTGTGTTTAAAAAAAAATGTCTATAATACAAAAATATCTGAAAACAGATAGCTAGTGTGTATTATTTCTCTCTTTCATTTTGCATGGGATAAGGTTTAAACATGGGTAGATTTTTAAACAGTGCAATTGTCATTTTAAAACATATGTGTGCATGATTATATTCAGTATGGACAGTTGTGAGTGACTGTTTGTAGCATAGCCTGTTAGAGGTACATGAGCCAATGGGAAGAGAGACTCTCTGGACATAGTTCCATACCGTATATAAGGTAGTGGAAATTACCACAAAAATACCACAATAGCCCATGGTGGCACACAACACTAACACTGAAAATGTGGTATCCCTAAAATGTAGGCCTGAGGTCTCTCTAGTGATCAAGAACAATCTAGATAAAAAACAAGGGATGTTGGATATTGGGGCCACAAATAAACCAACCACGCAAATTACCGCGCACATCATCTAAATAGGTCTGAATTCTGAAATAATGCAATGTATTATTGTTATGTGTGACCCAATATGAATACAGAGAGTGATTATTGCTAAAAGTATTTTGGCGGTAAGAAAATACCGCAAAGCCCCAAATATCCACAAAATACCCAACACATTTTAGACCCTACCTTACAGGATCTGCCTTTAAGGTCCAAACTGACCATAAGCCCTTAAAATGGCTTATGCAGATGAAGGGTGAAAACCCCACACTGCTCAGTTGGCCCATTAGCCTGCAAGGGCTAGACGTCACCATTGAGCATAGGCCAGGGAAGAGTCATGATAATGCAGATGGCCTTTAGAAGGTATGTTGACCGTCTGGATGAGAGTAGCAATCTTGTGGGAGATCAGTCACCCTAACCTCAGTCTGGGGGAGGGTGGGAGCTAATGTGATGCTGAAAATGCCTTATGGAGGGACAGGGCTTCCTAATACTTGTCCTAACACTGCTCTGTGTTTACTTCTTCTATGTAATCTGCCAATGAGGTCCAGCTGTACCTCTGGCATTGCAGCTCTTCATTTTCATCTTTTGGTGACCAGCACCCATGGGATACTCCTTTGGCACCCTTGGGTGGGGGTACATACGTGTTCCCCTTATGTGTGTTTCTGAGCATCTGTGTGTTGCCCACAGAGCAGGGTATCAGCTGGTGGCAGCTACATGCTGACTTGGCAGTGGCTCTGAGTGGCCTCCATTTTTGGGACACCCACGCCCTGCCAATGGGAATCAATGGATTCCTGATAGAAGGCAAAATGGCCCCTATGGCCTCTGGTTTTCTATTGCCTTTTACCTTGTTTCCCAAAGTCCTGGGAAGCCCTGACTCTGTCCATTCATCCTGAATGATCTGGGGCTGCCTCCTGTCAGACTGATTGGAACCTTCCCAGGTGTTGTGTGTTGTGGGTACACTCTAGGGGTGGGACCTGTGTGAATGGAGTCTGAAGTGATCTCACATTCTCTGTTGTTGATGTCTGGTTACTGTGTGTGTGTGTGTGTGTGAATGAATGAGACAGCCCTGCCTGAAACTGACATGAATGCAGTCTAGTGGACTGAAAGGCTAGGTACTTGCACCAATCCACATCTTTTGTTATGGGTGTCTGGGTGGAGTGGATGGGCCGAATGCCTGTAAGTCTCATCAGCTGCCTTTCTACATGAATGCCCTACCATGTGATTGGCTGACTGAGCCTGGCTCAGGCAGAATGAATGAGGGACAGGCATGTATATCTGGGGACCTCTCATTTAAGTTCAATTTGTTCAGTAGCTGAAGTTAAAGCTTAGCAAGAAGAGGCTGTTCCTTGAAGCCCAGCTGGTAGAGAAGTCTGCTGCTGCATTTCTTCAACAATCCAAAAGCTGTCGTGTCTCCCAAAGACTGATCCAGAGAGGACCTGCAAAAGAGACCTCTCCCTGAGCAACGGGGGACCATTGTGCAAAACTGCTGCTCTTCATCAAAGCACCCTGGAAGTCAGTCCTCTGAGTCTGTCATCCGGAGCAGGGGTCCGCCGAGAATCCTGAAGAGAGTATCTGGACATCGAGAGCCGTCAAAGTCTATTGGCGCTGACTGGGGTTTGGAAGATTTCCGTGACCACTGGAAGCAGGTTCGAGCCATGTTGCCCAGAAGTGGGGATACCATGACACCGTGCTGCCAAGAAAGCTCCGCCATCGACTAAGAACATTTAAACGGACATCCTTGCCATCACCATCGACCGCTTTGTCCCGCCGTAGAGAAAGTCGAAGGTCGCCAGCTGCCGAGGAGAGTCCACTGGTGGGTTTCCCGCCACTAGAAGCTGACGAAGAAGTCCCGAGGAAAATGATGGAGTAAAGGTCGGAGGACCAGCCCGTGGTCGAGTCCCGATCACCAAAGCTATCCCCAGGTATGTGCTCCGGGAGCAGCACCAACAAGCCAGAGGACCGCTAACTGCGACCCACGACATCCATCGCCCGCTGCTGGGCCTGCGGCCATCACTGCCAAAGGTTTTTTGAGTCCACAAAGTCATCTTTGCAGCACCAAACACTTTGCATCAAGGTCTACCACACGTCACATCTTCCCAGGACCTCCACCATGGAGAAACGATCGATCATCAAAGAGCACCAGAAGATCGAACCTGCCGTGTCTTCGAACTGTTCAACTTTTCCTAGAGGTTCCCGACGCCCATGGGCTCCTAGTTTAAAGGGGGTTCTTCCTTGAGAGATACCGTCAAAGAACCATCGAAGAAACTCTTCCACTCCAGGTACATTGGGGAGGTTAATCTTTTTGACCAAGAAGCAAGACTTATTAAGCATTTATGGACTGCGCTTGTTAACTCTTAACTACAGTTTGCCCAGGTGGGGAGGATCCTCACTCAGAATTGTGCATCTATATCCAAAGAAAGCATTCTGCCATTGTTTAAGGATAACCTGCCTTGTTCCTTTCTCTAGGCTGTTACACCTTACTGAAAAGTTCACCTGCCTTTATAAAACTGCCCGAAGTTAGTGCATCTTAAATTGAATTTAAGTAGTGTGTGGTACCACCTAGAGTGTATATATGTACCATTGTTTGAATTAGTATTCCAAGTACAAAGTGTTATTATTTATATTTGTATATATTCCTTAACTCTTATTTTATATAAAGAAACTGTGTTGCACCTAACATAGTGTATGGACATTCCTTTGTGGGGGCTTTGGGGAAGGACTGTAATTAAGAACCTGCCTGCATCACCACCTGAAAGCTTAAGCCTGGCTGCTCATCCACAGCTAACAAATTGTGAGCCTTTCTGGGGATGTCCTGTGCCTTTACCTGACCAAATAGGGGGTAGAAGTAGGTAGAAAACATTGCATTGTGTCCAGTTCTTTTCCCAAGTCAGAAATGTACAGGTTAAAAATACAGGGTGCTAATACGCAACCTTGTCTTAATCTTCTGTGAGTGGAAAAGCATTTCGAAAGTGTCGCCTGACTGATGAGTCCAACTCGTATAAAATTTTAATATGTATGAGAACAAGAATACTCAACAGTCTGGGTGGCAAGCCCCACAAATGTAATTTGGCCCAATGTCTGCAGTGAATGCAGCACTCCGATCCAATGAGGCTTCACAAATATCCAGAGAAACTTTAAGCCATGCGTGCCGCTTTAAGCAAGCTAGTAAGAAACCATTCAGGCGAGTTCCAATCCCCCTTCTGAACTCTATCTGAAATATTAGACTCAAGTTTTTCATACAACTCTCCAGTTCTTTTAGGAGGACGGGTACAAACATATTGCTACTTACGTCTAATAACTCGATTGGAAGGTAATTAAGATGGCTGGATCTATTGCACTTTTTGAAGATTGCCACAATGTGGGCAATGGATCAGTTTAATAGAAATTATTTCATAAACTATTTTTTGAAAGGGGGTCTTTAAAATTGACAGCCACAATTCCGTCTGATTTCATAAAAATTTTGGACATTCTGTCTTGGCTTGGGGCTCTACAGGTCTTAGATTTTAGTATTAGGTGTCCTATTACTTCAGTATCAATTTGTAAGGACCATTGACAGATATCCTTGCAAGTGTCAAGATTATACAGCAAATTTGGACTGTAGTACAATGATTCAAAATATTGGATTCACACATCTTTAAATATGGGATTGGATTGCAGATACCCTCGAATTCCTGTATCATTATTCAATAGTGACCAGAAGTCAAAACTGTGTCTGATAAGGAGTATTTGTTACGGCTGCCCACCATGCCTTCTTGTGATGCACACTCGCTCCCCAGCGGCCTTGACCTTCCCAAGATGGCCACTGACTGTGGTGGCATGGCGCCATACATCATGCCATGACGTCATGGCATTCGTCGCATTGAGTGCAACATAATGCAGAGAACTGGATATGTTGGAGCTCCTTCGACACTACATTGCATCTCAACGCACCTGCTTCCTGGAGCCCTGACGCTGTCCCAGTTCTTCGCCTTCAGGTCCTGTGACACTCTACCTGCTCTCCTTCTCTTCCTGCCTTCCTAGTCTTGGGGTCCCATTCTTTTCTCAATTTTTTCTGTCGTCAAGCTGTCTCCTGGTTTAACCCGCTTGTTTGGTGCCCTTTCAAGACAAATCATGTGTTATCCTTCTTGTCTCCTGGTTTGCCTTTCCTTTTTGGAATCTCCTGGATTTAGTTCTGTTTCGAGTGCCCTGCCGTTTGGAGTCCACACGCCTTAAAGAAACAACTAGAGGGATTTTCAGCATCTGCTTTTCCCCCAGCTCAGACGTTTCTTCCTGTTGTCCATTGAGGGCATTTTGGGTTTGCTACATTGCCCAGTTCCACATCATTGAGACCCGGAGGAATCGGCCTTGCCTCAAGAAGTCTTCCAGACTACCAGCGGAGCAGGAAAGTCCAGTGGGTGACAGTTTGAGATGCCAACGAGATCAGAGTAAGATGGACCAGCTTCAAGAGATGATGTTGGCTGTTCAGAACCTGACTTCCGAATTGCAAGCCTTAAAGACAGAAATGTCCAGTATACATTCAAACCTCTTACTTTCTTGACCGACAGGACCAAGGTTGGATACGTAATTTCCAATTTCCAATTTCCAGTTTCCAATATGGTAGGCAGCACACTTGCTTGGGACACTCTCCAAGGGACTGCCAGCAGCCCCCTTTTGGATTCTTCTAATGGCTTTATGACTGCTTTTAAACACATGTTTGGACGACCTGAGATATCTTGTTCCACGCAAGAAATATTATTAGACTACAGTCAAAGTAGCTTGGATGACATGGAGCTAGCCACAGAAACAGACTGTCCTGAAGAAGCAAAATTCTTGATTGAAATGAAAGATGAATTGGCTCGAGTCCCCAGACGCCCCACATTGTCAGAGTTGGTTACCTTGGTCCTACAGTTGGACAGTCGAATCCAGAGAGAAAGATAAAAAAAAAGATGCAAGATAGTGCACCAACCCAGGCCCCTCATTTACAACCATATCGGAAGCACCAGACATATCAGCAACACCATCGCCTGAACTGATGCAATTAGGTGCTATTAGAGAACCCTTGATGGTTTATGAATGAAAACGAAGGCATCAGCAACGATTGTGCATGTACTGTGCCTCAAACACTCATCTATTTAAGGAACCCCATCGCCCCACCTCGTTCGAGAAATGCCTTCGCCCGTTCTTAAAAAAACGGGAGTAAGGCCCCAGTTTCAGTGTCAGTTATACTGCAAGAAAGGATAACAGACTCCTGGTCCTAATAATGGAATTAATACACATTACTGGTAACTCCTGGGAAGCACCTGCCCTGATCAATTGTGGTGCCGCAGGGTTGTTCCTTGATTCTAAATGGGCTAAGGAGCATGGTATCCAGAGACAAAGAAAAGAAAAAGCTGTTATGGTGGAAGGAGTGGATGGAAGACCCCTTTTATCCGGTCCGGTGTGTGAAAACACTGAAATAGTAAACATCACTCTAGCCTCACATACAAAGAAACTCTCTTTTGACATCATAACCACAGCCCATTTTCCCGTCATTCTTGGAACACCTTGGTTGAGGACTCACAACCCATATATAAACTGGGTGATAGGCTCAATGTTTTTTGGGATCTGAGTATTGCACTACTCACTGCACTGTGGGTTCTCCTGATAAAGTATCTCCAGTACAGTAAACAGCCTCTTTATCGGTGCACACTATCTGCATAACTTCCAAGTACTATGAATATTCAGAGATATTCCTGGATTCCAAGGAAAATGTATTACCACCACACAGACCCCATGATTGTGCTATTGATCTCGTCCCTGATTCCTCTGTGCCTTTTGGACGTATGTTTGCTCTTTTCGAAGCAGAAAAGAAAGTGTTAAAGGAAAACCTTTATACCAATTTGAGGAATTGCCTTATTTCTAACTCTTCTGGAAGTGCCTCCCTGTTCTTTGCTCCTAAAGAGGACATGGATGAACTGCAACCTTGTCTGGACTTCAGGGATCTCAATGAAGTTATGCTACGGGACATTACCCCTGATATCAGATTTTCTTACTGTGTTCCAAAGGTGTGTAGTGTTCACCAAATACACCACGGCAAGTGACGAATGGAAGACAGTCATGTGTTTTCCAATCTCATTGGCCACACCTCAATAGTATATCTTGTTGACATCCTTGTATTTTTCCAGATTTTAGCACAACATACCGAAGATGTTAAGGAAGCACTACTACGAAGACTACAGATACAAGATTGTGGGTTGTTTTACTGTAACGGAACTAACAGTGTCTGAAAATACTGTAGTGTTTTTGGCTGAAAAGACGATTTGGCCAACAACCCAAATTAAATACATTACTCACACCCACCCACCCCTCACCCAAGGGACGTCATTTGGGAGTCGCCAGGGGTCGTAGCTACAACCCTTGAGGGCTCCCTTGCTACCCCTAACAATACAACTTTTTTTTTATGTAAGCATCTGGGCTGTGGTCAGCGCCATGTGGCTCTTTGTTTCTGGAGTAGCTGGCTTTCTTGTTCAGGCCTCTTAAAAAAAGGGGGAGTCCCTCATTGGTGAAATAACATCCCTGCCCTGGTAGCGGAGTTAATGATCTTGTTGAGAGGATCAAAAGCATAGTAGGGGAGGCCAAAGAGTATTGTCATGCGGTGGGACCCAATCTGCCAAGAAGGAAGGTGAATTAGCGTGCGAGATACCGTTTCATGTAAGCCATTCCCCTCAAAGCAAGTAAGAAACCTATCTCCAAATCTAGGCCTGAAAGTTTCTAATGACAGACAATGGTGTCTGAATTCTTGCTATACGCATACTGATTTGAATAAGCAGAAATGAATTAAAGGTATAAAAGGTAATCTGAATGAGTATTCTATAATTTGTAACATAGCTTTCCAGTGTGTTATGTGCCTTTAAACTTCATTTTTTAAAATAGCTTTGCATAAGTAAAATGAAGTGTAGAGCAAATAAAGCAGAAGGGAGAAACCCATTTTGTTTTTATTCCTTTCACAAAGGATTGTTTACAGTGGCTCACAGAAGAGGAAGGTAAAATGTCCTCGCACTTTATACATAGCAGGACAATGGGGTTGGCTGATAACAAAAAATATCAGTTAACACCAACTGAATCTATCTAGGGACAAGATAAGTATGGCCTCCAG
The DNA here is from genome assembly GCF_040938575.1 of Ambystoma mexicanum. NCBI lineage: Eukaryota > Metazoa > Chordata > Amphibia > Caudata > Ambystomatidae > Ambystoma > Ambystoma mexicanum. Next base: position 892,615,212 of record NC_090941.1, read on the forward strand.
ACAAGCAAGGCCTCTTGTCTATAACTGAAGAGAGTGATATGTCCATCATTTGATATGACCTCAGCAATTCAGAATGGTTCAACAACCCTAAAACTCTGGTAACCAATTTACAGGATTAGGAGCAGAACTACTTAATGAGCACTCCTTGGGGGAAGGATTTTCAGAACCCTGCTTCCTACGATTGCATTGGGATCCCCGGGCCCAAAGAAGCTGTCCATCATTTAAGATGTAAGCCCACTAAATTAGGGGATTTCCAATAATTGGATATATAAGGCTTGACAATTCTCCATACAGAGGACTGGCAAGCAAGCAAATTGGATGATGACGTGTCCTGATGTGTGAACAGAAGAATTAGTCCTTATCCTGTTCCTGTTATTCCTATAATAGGCCCCATAATTGACAGGGGAGGAGTTATAAGTTGCTAGTGTTAGCTCTACCTGAACTGAAAACGCTCTAAACCTTGTATTCAGCATCGCACCCAGGAAAGGCAAATTGACCAATCACAATTTGCTTTTCTTGGGTGCGAATGTGGATTCACCACCTGCGTTGGAAAAAAAGGCAGATAAATGGCCTCCACCATTAACATCGAAAAGGGACTTGTTCCCTTTTCAGATGACGGCAACCATCTTGAACCATGTTTTCCATGGCCACCGTCCTCCGAAAAGGGTCTAGTTCTATTTTTATGGTGGCTGACATGTTTTTTGTCATTTTTTGTTTTTTCTCTGACCAGAGATGGGCTTGCAGTGATCTCATCTCCCGTCGGAAAGAAGAAAAAAATGTACTATTCGCACACCCCGGGCCTACAAAACTCAAGCTGTTAAAACCCATGTCCGCCCCGTCACCGGGGCATGCAATTTACATTTCGCTACCATATAGTGTTCCATTCTGGAATTACATTCTAGCATTTATAGATTGAACAAAATGTTTTTGCATTCATTTGTATTGTTTTGCATTAATTTGCATTGAAGTTTTGCATTGTAGGATTGCATTTTGATTCATCTTTTTGGGTATATCTCTGAGAATGAGTGTGGTATTTATCTTTGGGTGGTTACACTGAAAGAGATTCTTGGGTTATTAAATGCATTTATCTTAGCAGTTAGCATTTTTTTAGCATTGAGAAAAAGAAACATCATTTTGGTTTAGTTCACCTTTGGATAGCAAGCAGCATTTGCATTTTGCAGATATCCTGGTGTATGTTTTTATATTGGTTTCATCTTGATACTTCAAAGAGAAGGTTATGCTCATCCTTTTTGAGCAATAGGAAGGGAGCAGTTATGGTGTGTTTGATAACTGTGAAAATGATTATGTCACATGAATTGTGATTATATGTTGTGAAAGAATAGTTACACTGTGACATTGAAAAAGTAATTTTACAAAATATAGTATTATTATTTTTTTAATAAAATGTATTAAATGACATTTTATTTTTTTATAACTCTGTTTATTGAGTTTGAACATCATAACATAGAGAAACAAACATGGGTCATCGGCATACATAGGATGAAGGTAGCATAGCATTAATAACAGCTAGAAGGGGCCCATAGGGCCAAGGACCGTGAGACAGTAATAAGACAAAACAGGCAACCAATGCGAACAGTAATATTGATCCACCCCCACCAGCGGATCTCAGTGGGCATCTAGCCATTTACCCCATATTTTTTCGAATTTACGGGGGCAGCCCCGTGCATTATAAATCCGGCGCTCTGAAGCTGCGCACCTGTCCAGCTCGTTACTCCAACGGTTCAGGCACAGTGGGTCGGCAGAACCCCAGTTAGCTGCAATGAGTCTTTTGCCTGCCCCCAACACAATTGCCAGAAACATTTTCTCATATTTTGACAGGTCTACTTCACCCCAGATGCCTAAAAGTACCATTTTGGGATTCCTGGGGATTGGTGTCGCCAGGGGGGCAGAGATTGTTCTAATACAGTCCTCCCAGAAGGCCCGTAACACCCGACAGTCCCATATCATATGGTAGAAGGTGGCAGGTGCATTTTTGCATCGGACACATGTCCCGTCTTCTAGTCCACCCCATCTGGCCATTACAGCACGTGAGTGGTGTGAGCGATGAAGGATTCTCAACTGTATTAGCCTAAGCTTGGATTCTATACCAATTTCTCTGGGAGACATTGATGCATCAACCCAATCTTCAAGTTCCAGATGACCTACATCCCTTTCCCACTTTGCTTTGAGCCCATCTAGCGGTGTAGCCCCGAAGGAGTTAAGGGCATGGTAGAGAGTGGAGATGACCTTAGAGGAGATACGTTGCGGAAGTGGTAAGTGCATTCAGTTTGACTTCACATTCAATGCTGGAAATGTTATGCCTATATGACCTGTATTATATGCCATTTATTTTGTTCAAATTCCTCTTTTGTTCTGCTCATGAAATGCATAATATATGAGGTTCCACTTTAAGGATACTGTTACACACTAAAAGATTCCATTAGGGTTGAATGTGCTTAAAGATGGGATAAAGGGAATAAGTTGTACTATGGTTCCTATGAGATGAAAAACGACCTACGCCGGACTCAAAATAAAATTGTTGCAAGCACAGAAAGGGTTGTATCAATAAAACACGGCAGAGACGTCTGCCAAGGTCTGTCACAACCTGTGCTACTTTCGCAATTTAGAAAAGGTGCTAGCACCTACCTACACTGAGTGAAGGTGGGGATTCCCATATTCCCTGTAAGGGCCAGCACACTTTAGCAAGGCAGCATTTTCAAGGGAAATACGTGGCATGGCTCCACACGGGTGCCATGTCGCATATTCGCCCTAAGGGCCAGCACACTTTACCTAGCAGACAATTCCAAGGGAAATACGTGACAGGATACTGGCACAGTAGTCCAGTTTAGAGAAGACAAGAGGTGTTAAGAGATGCTTGGCAGTGTTGAAAGGAAGGAGGTGCCCGTCTTTCGTAAGATTTTGGAGGTTGAGAGCTGCTGTTCCATTTTTCGAGATGAAAGTAGAGAAGGTGCGAAAAGGGTCATAGATGATGCCGAGGTTGAGAGCTGAAGAGGAGTAGGGGAGAGTATCAGGTGGGAGCTGGATAGTCAGAGGAGGCGATGAGAGAACTTTTGGCAGGGAAGAAGTGCACCTCTATTTTGGTAGAGTTTAACATCAGAGAGTGCAAAGCCATCCAATATTTAATGACAGAGAGAGAGTTGGAAATGTTGATAGATAAATCAGAGAAGAGTTCAGGAAAAGAGAAGAAGATTTGGATGTCATCTGCAAAAAGTTAGGGTATTAGTGCCCCAAGAGCAGAGGTGTAGAGTGTAAAGGGGAGCAGACCCAAGACAGGGCATTACGGAACACCAGCACTTAGAGGAGTGTGTTGAGAGGTGTTGTTGTCCAAGGAGACAGAGAATTGTCAAGTTGTGAGCTAGGATTCAATCCAGACAAAGCCTTGATCATGAATCCCCGGAAGAAAGAGAGTATTAAAGAGAACAGAGAGATTGACAGAGTCAAAGGCAGCAGCCAGGTCAAGGAGAATCAGGATAGATGATAGGTTGGAGTGTTTAGCAGAGGCAATGAAGTTGAGCACATTCATGAAAGCTGTTTCTTTGGAGTGACAGGAGCGGCAACCTGCTTGTAGGGGTTCTCGAAGGCTGTGCATGTCTTAGAAATTGGTAAGACGGTTGAACACAACCCTTTCAAGCGCTTTAGAGTAGTGCAGAACTAGAAACACAGGGCAAAAGTTAGCCGGTAGGTTCGGGTCAGCCTGTGCTTTTTTAGGAGAGGGATGACTGTGGCTGGTTTGAAAACAAAGGGAAAGCAAGCAGAGTCAAGGACAGGTTGAAGACTTCAGCAAGGTGAGAGGCCACTAAAGGAGCAACAGGCATGACTAGCTGAGGAGCAAGAGGATCTGATTGGACACAAGAAGGTTTAGCCTTCACCAGTAGAGACAGGACTTTGTGAGTATTATTGTGACTAAAGTGGGAGATAGAGGCAGTGGATGATGTTAGAGTAGGCAGAGTGTAAAATGTAAGAGGAGAGATTTTGAAGAAGGTCAGGAGAGAGTCTCTAATTTAGGAAATCTTTCTATTTCACTACATCATTAGCTGTGAGATAGTCATTGGGCCTCATTACACGGTAGGTGGTAACCATGGTGCTGTTAGCGCCATGGTTGCCGCCGGTACCGTACCGAGTCCGCCATGGTGAATGGCGGAATTACCGCCCTATTCCAAGGCGTGTGGGGGCGGTAATTCCCCATTCACCATGGCACTTCCCCATCCCCATTTGAGCCCCCATAGGGCTCAATGGGAATGGTGAAGGCGACAATTACGGTACCGCAAATTGCGGTACCATAATTGCCTCCAAGGTCCCTTTGCGGGCCCGTTCCTTAACGGCTGGTAAAACCAGCTGTTGAGGTCGGGTCCCGCGAATGGACCTCGTAGTAAGGTGGTAAGGGTTTACCGGTACCAGTACCCTTACCGGTAATGGTAAATCCTTACCGCATTCCGTGTAATGAGGCCCATAGACTTAGGAGGAGTGAGGAGTGACTGTAGGGTGCTCGGTAGCCGGTGAGGATGGTTGGAGTGAGAGTCAATGAGGGTTAGGTAGAATTCCCTTTTGGCTCTATCAAGAGTGGACTTGAGAGTGTTCAGGGCAGAGAGATAGAATTGCAGGTCCTCATGAGAGTGGGTACACCTTCTTTTGCACGGCAGCCGACACATGTCTTTGCTGAGAGAGCATATGAATGGGGTTCCCCATGGTTGACAATGCTGAGACTTAGGGATAAAAGTAAGCAGTAAGAAGTGAGAGGAGAATGAGTCATATAGTATTGGAAGCTGTTGAAGGCAATGTTGGTGCAAGAGGTATTGGGTTTGAAGGAGGAGAGTGAGAACTATAAGTCAGCGAGAAAGATGGAAAGTGGGGAATGCAAGAAGGTTTACACTTCCTTTTTGTAATAGGTGCAGCAACTGGCGAGGAAAGGTCAGAGGGTGGAAAGGAGATGTGATGGAAACAATTGAGTGATCAGATATGGATGGTGTGACAGTAGTATTAGTGGCTGAGCGAGAGGTGTAGATGAATAAGAGATCCAAAGAGTTACCCCCTGTGTGGGTAGGTAGGTTATGGATAGAGTGGAGAGCGTGGTCAGTAAGAAAAGACTGAAGTTCAGATTTCTGAGATGTGGTTGGAGAGGTAAGGTGTAGGGGAGGACTGGTCCAAGAAGACCCCCCCCCCTCGCCTACACTTTCTCCCCAGGTGAGGACTATGGCTCTCTTGGGCGTCCCCTCATGCCACCCGGGCCCAGGTGACGGAGGGTTCACCCACTGGAGACATTGCCCGCACGTATTAATTGCCCACATGTATTAAAATTTAGCTAGGCCTAGAAACCATTTTGTCTGATAAAGATGGTGTGAGCTCAGCGCACTGTAGCGCGGCCCCCACCCTTGGAGGGTTTCAGTCGTCCTTGTTGCCGCAGCACCCTGGCAGATCCGCTGCGAGCACGTTCCCACGAACAAGACGGACATGAGCTAGTGTAATACACTAACATTGTAACAGTTCACCTCCCGCAATGTATCATCGCTCCCAGCATGACCTGGCCAACAGACCTAGGCAAATGAAAAGAACAGTAAAATGGTCGTTAGATGACAGACAATCTTTGCATATTAATGTTGAGACTACTTGCAAAGGATGCTTTTCTTCCATAAAATCCCTTATATTACAAAAGCCTGTAAGATGTATAATTACAAGAGATCATGCTCCCATGATATAAGCGATGGTGAGCCTATACCATTGCAGTTGGGTACTAATAATAACGGAACGCACCAGGAATCTGTTTGTTACGTGTATGACTGGAAAACTTACACCCCAGGGGCTTGCGCCATAACTGAACTAATACTGCTAGAGGACACAAGAAAACGAATGTAACCATACAAAGGGCCCATGTGAAGAATGTACGAGAAGGCACGTGTCATGTGTGCATGTCTAGGCCCCACATGCGCCACCACCGTCACGAACAAGTGGCGGGTTACTTTCTATGTTCTCCATCAATCCTAAACTCTACGTCACTTACTGCAAATATATATGCATATAACTAAATACTGTACTTGTTAAAACATAATATATGAATAAGGTACTCAGACTGGGTATAATCAAGACACATCCAGCAAAGTGTAAATGCATGTTTTGTAATGTTTTGAATAAGTATTGTAGAGTGTTCAAATGTTTGTGATGTCTTTACCTAAATCGGCAACACACGAGGGAGATACCTTTGTGAAATACGTGCAAGGCCATTCCCCCTCCCACCCTACGAAGGCTGCCAAGGCATGAGAGCAGAGACCGCGCCGCGCTGCGTTACCTCCCCCAACCAGACTGGAGTCGCTTCAAAGATTTGTAACCCCCTCTGTAGCACCCAAGGCCACCGCCTGCCACATGCATTATTTACAGCACAGCAGTAAACCTCTGCCTGACCACACGCGCCCCCTCGTAAACCTCACAACCCACCGGACCATCCCAGACTTATGGCCCTGTGCAATCAAGACACCCAACACTTTGACAACACACAGCGGAACATCCATAACAACTTCTAACAAGGCAGAAAGACATGTACCGCCCGTCCCAGGCCCTGAAGCTTAGCCCCTCGACCTATGGCCCCGGTCAACAGGACACTGGTAACCATGCCCTGACGTATTACCTCCAGTCCCCTCACAAGGTGCATTCCTCCTGTGTTGCATTAACCTGTTGTATAACCTATTGTAAGATTTACTAAAGAAGATAATACCAAAAATGCCTGAATGACTGCGGTGTGCATGGCCTAGGGCTAATAAGTCAGGAGAAGACATTCATCTCTGCCACTGGCCGCGATGGCCCCACAACACCGCCTGGATGAACTCCGCCACCCTGCCAGGCCCAGCCCAACCCACGAGGCTGCCCAGTGACGTCTTCCAGCCAAAGCCAACCACATCACAGCAGCACCTATAGTTAGTCGTCGCCACCCAATCCCCATGAACTTGTGCCCCCTATAGTGTGTAGGTTCTTATGACGTTTTTTGTAAATATATACGCCTGTCTTTGCTATTGTCAGACAGAGCGCTCTCGGAGTTTGCAGAGTTCTTTGCATGCCCTATTTTGATTGATAAACTCCCATTTACGCTCACCCGCACTCTGTCTTGGCCTTATTCCCATCTTGGGAGAGTCCTTCATTGTCTCTCATTGCGGGGAGGATCGTGCTGTTTGGGGACGCTTGCCTTCAGTGGTGACCCCGACGTGATATTATTTCTTCCTAAACTCGTTATAACCGTCCCCTTTTGGCACGAGAATCTCCGGTCGAAAAGGGATACGCACGGTGAGCCGGCTCCGGGAGGCTGCCCGCCAACGGCGACCGGTACACTAAGAAGTGCGCACTCAATAGAGAAAGGGTACGGGATCCCGGTTGAAAAATCCCCTTTGAGTACCGCTCGCCGGAGTCGGGGCTGACTGTTGAGCTGACGGCGACACTGCCTGGACGGACCCAGTTTCGGAGACTATCGGTTCAAGACGGGCACGTGAGTACTGAGTGTGAGCGATTGTAAAGGGAGCGGGGAGAGAAGTGTAGGACAGGGAACGAAAAGGGGGTACGAAGGGATACTAAAGATTATTCTAAAATTTCCTTTTCTTTTTCTTTGCATATGGCCATTAGGATCACGAGGTGAATAAGAGATAGAAGTGACGGGAACCTAGCTCCGAAAGGGGGTGGAAGGCGGCGCCGCATAGTGCTATATTGACTAGTACTGGGAATATATGACGAAGTGAAATACAAGATAAAAGTGTTCAGCAAAAGGGGACACTGAGAATATATTAGTGCTCGCTATTATTTCTTTCTTTTCTTTTTCTTTAAGGGTAGGGGGAGAATAAAAAAAAAAATAAAAAAAACAAGTTCAGCACGAACCTGGGAAGAAAGTAAAAGAGAAACAGGTCCTACGAGAAGGGGGGAGAGCAGGTTATATATATAAATATATGCATATGCGCATCCATCTATCTAAGTGAGACGGACAGGGACAGCCGGCTAGGGAGGAAAGGGAGGGAAGCTCGAATGGTGAATTGAATGCTACCAAGAGATGTGTGCACCTCGTATGTGTCAGAGGACGACTTTGATGTTGCGAATGTGTAAAACGGCTATAAATGTATAATTGTTAAATGGTCATGGTAAGTGTGACCGGATAAAACTTTTTGAAGACAACGTTGATACAGTGACGTGAGTGGGTGCTTTTTCATTTCCGGGTTGATATTGTCAAAATAAATGATGGGTTGCTCTTGTATGTGTCCCCCAAAGAGAACAAAGTAGAAATTGTGTACAGTCAGTTTTGTATTGTGCAGCCAAGGGAGGGAAAGCCCAACCGAGCATAACATTGAATGTGAAGTAGAATACGAAAAATAATATTGATACTAAGGTTAAAGTCACCTAAGAGAATAAGGTAATGTTTAGTGGAAAGACAATCAAGGGGTTGCCCAAGATCATCAAAGAATGGTCCAGTCGGACCAGTGGGCAAAATATGGAGACTATGTGAACCGAGTGAGGCAGATCAATAGTAGAGATAATGAATTCAAAGAGGCAGGAAAGGATGTGGCATTGGAGATCTGTGAGGCATTGAGGCAGGAAGAGAGTAGGTGTCTGATGCCTCCACCTATCGTTAGTCGAGGAGAGGGAATGAAGAATACTTGGGAGTCATGTGGGGCGCCAGAGTAGCAATGTCAGATGGAGAAATCCAGGTTTCAGTGATAGCAAGAAGTTCTAGAGGAGAGCTGGAGTGGAAGTAGTCAGTGATAAAGGAAGTTTTGTTGCATGCAGACTGAGCATTCCAGAGTGTGATGTTCAGTTGATAGCTAAGGAAGAGAAGAGAAGGTGAGACCCATTCGAATAGAGGCATGCGGATAGGTGTCTGAGGAGGTATGGTTAACTTGTCGGCTTTGTTTGTTGGAAGGAGGTGGAAGAGAGATGGAGTAGTGGAGGTTTTATCATTGCAAAACAACTTAAACCTGTTACCTCGCGCTTGTAACTTCCTTGTTAGTGAAATTGCATCTACCCCAGTTTTCATGTATTCTTGCTTAAGAAATACATTGACAGTCAGTTTACATCTCAAGGGGCTGTTCTGTTGCCCCCCTTTGGGGCTGATGATTCAGAGGAATACGAGGTTGAGAACATCTGTGACTCTCATTGCCACAGAGGCCAGATTCAATATCTCATTGCTTCGGCTGGTTATGGCCCTAGTGAACGCTCATGGGGCCGTGCAACTAACATCCATGCTTCTTGTCTCCTTTGTAGTTTTCATGTCCAGTATCTAGAGCAACCCATCCCTGGCCCCCTGCCAAGGGGTATACTGTTACAGCTGCCTGCCGTGCCTTGTTGGGATCCCGGCTCGCTCCCAGGCATCCTCAACATTTCCGAAATTCCAGGTCAGTGTTCTGTAAGTAGCATTTAATAGGGACATAAACCCACGAGAATGCCACAAAATAAACTCCGATCTGTTTATGTTAAAGAGATTGTTTCCTTGGATTTTTAAATGAGAGGGGGCCTTTTAGGACTGACGGAAGCCATGGCCAATCTATGATTGAGCTGTTCGCCAATTGTACCTCAGAAGAAATGTGGAACATTTTCTTAAGTGGGGTATCTAGGACGGAGGCAGAAGCCGGTTCAGGTGGTTCAAAGATGCGATAAGCTGACCCGCCCAAGATAGTCCACTGGTGTTGATTAGGAAAAGGTCCTGCCCCTTCCTGCACACTATTAGTATAGGATGCCTTGAAACGGTCTTTTGCTGCAGAATGACTACTTTTCAAAGATGTCTCCCATCAGATTCGAGGCAAAATGGATTATTGCATTCACCAAGCCCCTAAAAGTGCAAACTGTGAACGGACCTTTGCTCTGCTCTAGGGAATGGGGAATGCTCAGTGGGGTGGGTGGGTTCTCCAGACTCAAACATGTTGCTCTGAGCCAGGAAAGAAGAGTGGGCTCGGGCTATCATGTCCCTGTCAGGTCCCACTGAATCTGAAGCCCGGCTTTTGCCACTGATCACAAACATAGGGAATGGGGTCCGGATAATGGGTTGTGATAGGAGACAAGGCTCATGTTGCCTTGAATGTTCCCTATCCCAACCCCTAAAAAAAAGTACCCGGTAACCGGGGAGGGTGCCTCACTGTTCTAAAGTTCCAAAACTTAGTTGTAACCAAATTGAGATGTTTTACAGGAGCAGACAGATCACCCACAAGCTTTATATGTGAGTATGTTTTTGTTTCTATAGTCATTTTCTCATCCAGAACCACTTTAATGGGAACTGGCATCTTCCCTTGCCGGCAATATAACTGTTTTGGGAATGGAAATGCTGAGTATCAAAATGTGGAGACAGACTAAGGATATGGATTGCAGAATGCCAGTAAACAGAGAAGGACAGGAAACATTGGTCTGGATTTGTTTTCGCAGTTTGTTTGCTGTGTTCCGCCCGTATAACCGAGATGTGGTTATCCACCATATTTGATTGTGCAGCACTAGTAGGTTTGCAATGCTGCCGGATAATCGAGATTTTACTTGCATGTACATATTTGTAGCCGTCAGTGGCATTCCGAACGGGAGGGCAGGGGGGACAGCTTGCCCCCCAGTAGCTCTTTTAAGAGCCAGACCAGGACAATGAGGGTGCTGAGCAGGAGCACGGTGTTGCTTTACAGCACCCTGATTTTCCTGGCAGCAGGACACCTTTCCCTTCCTGTGACAGTTTGAGCAGCAGAGAGGCTCTCCCAAGGAATTGACACGTTGCTCGGTGTCAACAGAGTGTTACAATGGAAGCCATTGGGCATGATGAGAGGGAGGAGGGACTATTACAAGGGACTTTGTCCCTTAAGAAAGGTGAATATGGCTGATCAGAAGTGAGAAGGTTGCATAATGCTGGATACTTTTTGAAATAATGTCTATGGCTATAAAACCCATGGGTGGTGTGTTAGGCTCACATTAATCTACATGATATTATTGTGACTTTGTATACAGGAGGCGGAGAATAAAACTAAAGCCATACTCATACTGCTCAGCATATTTCTATAACCATGTATATAGTGTAAAGTTAGTTTATTATGAAAGGCTAGTTTATTATGTAATGTGGTTTGCAAACAAGGCATTGCTAGTAACAAAGTATTATTTAAGGACATGAAATGCAAAGCAAAACTTTAATAAATATCTACATCAACTAAACCTGTGAAGATGTTTTCAGTTGCTTAATTTGTTAACATCCCGGCTTTACCATTTAACCAAAGTGTGTGATCCTCGCCAAATCATTTCATCGCACTGTGATTTTTCTGCACCTACCTAAGTGATTCATTTCATAGCTTATGTTAATATATCCTGCTATTATAACAAAAATCCTAATGACTATAAAGTTGCTTCATGTATAATAATAGTGCAATTTAGGTATTGTGCACCACAAAGTTATTTGCCATTTGGCTTACTAATGGCAATTTATTCTAAAATCACTTCCATGGTGGCTCAAAGTATCAAATAGAGATGATGCTCTTTGCAATGTCCTCTTCTGTGAAGTCTTTTCTATTGCTGCAATTAATATTAAAAATAGGAGGCTTGCATGGGTGGTATGTGTTATTATTTGTCCAGAGTGGGATTTGGGGGTAGCCAATCTAGCCCTTTCTTACTGTGGCATACCTTTTTTTCTGGGCATCCTGCTCGGGGCAGCTTTGTTGCCGGGCGCTCTCGCTGGCTGCCTGTAGAACAGTGGTCTGGAGCAGGACACAGACACCAGTGCGGCCCTATGCTCATGCTCTGCACCCTCCATGCACAACTGTGGGCATCGCAGGAGCATGCTTTGTGTCCCACTCCAGGCCATTGACTGCACTACTGGCCCAATAAGGGGCAGACCCAGACGCAGAGCAGAAGCACACAGCCCCATGTCCTACTCGTGTCCGAATGTTGCAGGGAGTGGGTAAGGAGTTAAGTCATCATATGGGGGCAGGAACTGGGTGTCAGTTTAGCATTCATTTTCCAAGGTGCCTTTGGGTCGGAAAGTAGCAGGACTTTTTTCGTGGCTCGCCCCCTCACTCTTGCAATGCTGGATGCTCCCCATATAGCAGTGCAACTGCGTTAAACACCTTAGGACGTTTTTAGATGGATATGCTATGTTCTTTCCTTTGTCTACCGACCATTCGTTTCTCTGCCAGTAAGACGTTTCAGGGCCGTTTCCTCATCTTGAGGTCTCTTGCCCTTCAGTGAGTATTACTCTGATAGCGTGTGCGTTATGCATCCAATTGAGAACAATTTGGAGGCATGATATTGAAAGGCTATTTTAAAGCACCGAAGATAGTATAATGAGCCAACAAAGCTGAAATGTCAAATTGCCATTTTGCCTGAATAAAAGATAAGACACAGAAATGAGCTTGCTGATCCTGAAAGCCACCGTGCCGTTTAATGAATCCTAGCGTGACTATCAGCGAGCGCAGTCTCCCACAGCACTGCGGCTGAAGACAATCCCCATCGAGAGACGAATGATTATACAATTTAATTCCCTGCCAAGAAACGTGGCACGATGTTCTAATCCCACAAAACAATTTTGCAATTAGAGAATTTCATTCACATGCCATTAAATCGTATCTTTTGTTCTGGCTAGGCAAGGCGCTTTCCCTGCTGCTGGGCCCATAAATCGTGCACCGAATACTTCACATCTATGGCAATTGCTGTAGGCTCCTTACCAGGGCCCATGCTGGCGTGTGAACAACACTATGTTTGACCTTTGCCTTTATGGCTTTTGACGTGAAAGTAAAATGAAGGTAAATCACACTTGAGGCAATTAAATGGCGCATTCTTTCCCAATTTTTATTTAATTTCCCATTGTTTTAAAATCCATGATCAATAAACATTTAATAACAAAACAATTAACATTACAGAGTGTATACAAGGTCACTCATGAGGAGTTGTCCGGAATGATGTCAGTGATTCCATCATTCCGGTAGTACCGAATCCGGCTAGCCGAGAGACTGAATCCCCGGCAAATTCCAACTGCGTGGGTGCGCGCACCCCTCAATTCTGGAAACGTTGTTACCAGCGTGATGGAAACACTGGCAAAAGAGAGAAATGCTGGTGAAATGCTGGTGTTTCTATGAAAATACATGACAGTAAAACCGATTGCGGTGTGCTATTTGACAGAAACACCGGCAGCATTGCATCTGATGTCAGAAACTCCGGCAACAGCACTACTGTCCCAGAAAGAACTTACAGGGTAATTCATAGAAATTCGCACAAAAGTGGCGCACGCGACTGGCGCACAGCATGCCCGTGCGAATGTCTGTGTCTGCGCCAGCCGCGTGCGCTAAAATCGATTTCCGCGCACAGCGTATTCATGGATATTCGCATCCAAAACCAGCCGTGGCGCAGCGTGGCGCAGCGACCCTGCAGCAGGGCCAGTTACGCCCCCAAGAACGCCCTCGCGCAAGGAAAAGCCTTCAAAATCCCCGAATAATCGCAAAGGGCTGTGCTAACCCTGGACCGCTTCACAGGGCTGGCAAACAGCAAACGCCAAGCAGGGAACGTGTATTTCAGTGGTTCGCGGGAAGTTCCACACACGATTGTCCTGTGTACGTTTGCATCAGGGGTGCGCGGGAAGTTCCACACGCAAAATCAGCAGGGTACGTGTATTTCAGGGGTGCGCAGGAAGTTCCACACGCGATTTCCGCAGGGTACGTGTATTTCAGGGGTGCGCGGGACGTTCCACACGCGATTGGCCCTGTGCGAGCAGGGTACGTGTAATTCAGGGGTGCGCGGGAAGTTCCACATGCGATTTCAGCAGAGTACGTGTATTTCAGGGGTGCGCGGGAAGTTCCACACGCGATTGGCCCCGTGCAAGCAGGGTACGTGTAATCCAGGGGTTCTGGGGAGTACCTCACGTGAATTGGCCGTGTGGGTCCTCCCAGGTGTTCGCTCTACAACCTCCACGGCCCCTGCAGGCAGCCCACACCAAAGGGGACTACCCTGCACCCCTGCTCATGTCCCGCAGGCAGCCCATCCACCATGGGCATGCCCCCCAGCCAACCCACATGTCACCTTGCACTACTGTTCAACAATGCATGTCTCCCACCACCCCCACCCCCCAGCAGTGCAGGGGCAGCCTCCACCAGGCCCCCACCCATGTCTCCCACCACCCCCTACCCCCCAGCAGTCAGGGGCACCCTCCACCAGGCCCCCACCCATGTCTACCACCACCCCCACACCCCAGCCACCAGGGGCAGCCTCCACCAGGCCCCCACTCATGTCTCCCACCACCCCCTACCCCCCAGCAGTCAGGGGCACCCTCCACCAGGCCCCCACCCATGTCTACCACCACCCCCACCCCCAGCCACCAGGGGCAGCCTCCACCAGGCCCCCACTCATGTCTACCACCACCCCCACCCCCCAGCACTGTGGGACACCTGCCAGCAGGCCCCCACTCATGTCCAACTCATGTCCCCCTGCACCCCCACCCCCCAGCAGTGCAGGGGCAGCCTCCACCAGGCCCCCACCCATGTCTACCACCAACCCCACCCCCAGCCATCAGGAGCAGCCTCCACCAGGCCCCCACTCATGTCTCCCACCACCCCCACCCCCCAGCAGTGCAGGGGCTGCCTCCACCAGGCCCCCACTCATGTCCCCCTGCACCCCCACCCCCCAGCAGTGCAGGGGCAGCCTCCACCAGGCCCCCACTCATGTCCTCCTTCACCCCCACCCCCCCGCACTGTGGGGCACCTGGCAGCAGGCCCCCACTCATGTCCAACTCATGTCCCCCTGCAGCCCCCACCCCCCAGCACTGTGGGGCACCTGCCAGCAGGCCCCCACCCATGTCCAACTCATGTCCCCCTGCACCCCCACCCCCCAGCAGTGCAGGGGCAGCCTCCACCAGGCCCCCACCCATGTCTCCCACCACCCCCTACCCCCCAGCAGTCAGGGGCACCCTCCACCAGGCCACCACCCATGTCTACCACCACCCCCACCCCCCAGCCACCAGGGGCATCCTCCACCAGACCCCCACTCATGTCTCCCACCACCCCACCCCCCAGCAGTGCAGGGGCAGCCTCCACCAGGCCCCCACTCATGTCCCCCTGCACCCCCACCCCCCAGCCACCAGGGGCAGCCTCCACCAGGCCCCCACTCATGTCCCCCTGCACCCCCACCCCCCAGCCACCAGGGGCAGCCTCCACCAGGCCCCCACTCATGTCCCCCTGCACCACCACCCCCAGCAGTGCAGGGGCAGCCTCCACCAGGCCCCCACCCATGTCTACCACCACCCCCACCCCCCAGCAGTGCAGGTGCAGCCTCCACCAGGCACCCACTCATGTTCCCTATTACCCCCACCCCCCAGCAGCCAGAACACCCTCCACCAAGCCCCCACTCATGTCCCCCTGCACCCCCACCCCCCAGCCACCAGGGCCAGCCTCCACCAGGCCCCCACTCATGTCCCCCTGCACCCCCACCCCCCAGCAGTGCAGGGGCAGCCTCCACCAGGCCCACACCCATGTCTCCCACCACCCACTACCCCCCAGCAGTCAGGGGCACCCTCCACCAGGCCCCCACCCATGTCTACCACCACCCCCACCCCCCAGCCACCAGGGGCAGCCTCCACCAGGCCCCCACTCATGTCTCCCACCACCCCCTACCCCCCAGCAGTCAGGGGCACCCTCCACCAGGCCCCCACCCATGTCTACCACCACCCCACCCCCCAGCCACCAGGGGCAGCCTCCACCAGGCCCCCACTCATGTCCCCCTGCACCCCCACCCCCCCGCACTGTGGGGCACCTGCCAGCAGGCCCCCACTCATGTCCAACTCATGTCCCCCTGCATCCCCACCCCCAAGCAGTGCAGGGGCAGCCTCCACCAGGCCTCCACTCATGTCCCCCTGCACCCCCACCCCCCAGCAGTGCAGGGGCAGCCTCCACCAGGCCCCCACTCATGTCCCCCTGCACCCACACCCCCCAGCACTGTGGGGCACCTGCCAGCAGGCCCCCACCCATGTCCAACTCATGTTCCCCAGCCAACATGTCATCACAATCTAGATCCCTGGTCCCTATGGTCAGCCTCGAAATGCAAAACACCCACCCGAGTATTGCATCCATTACATGACAGAACACCAATTGCAAGTTCCGAAACAAACACATTTCCCTCACATACACCCAATGAGTGTCAGTGAATCTCAAAAGCCATATCATGATATGCATTAAACCAATGAGATGATATAACACATTGAAGTTTGATAAAAAAAAATATGTATTGAAGGAAACATAAATAGAATCAAAAATAAAGAAACAGAAATGGGAATGTACATAAATGAAAAGAAGCATGTCCGTGAAAAAAAGCAAAACCAAAAATCAAAATCCAAAGTAATGGTGTCCAAAGTCACTGTCCAGAAAACAAAATCCAATGGGAAATAAAATAGAAAGCCATTGCTCCATGGTTAAAATGTGAAAGAAAAATATAATCCAACAGTGAACTATGTACATACGAACAAGCCAGGGTCCATTATCCCAACAAAAGAAAGGAAACCTATCTAACTACACTAACTAATAAAATAAACTATATACAAAAATGTGGCCAATGTCCGAAAGGTCCAAAATAAATCCTAAAAAAATGAAACCTAACACTACCTACATAACTATGCACAAGGGCAGCGGGCTACTTTGACGGCTCGCTTGTGGATGTCCTGGGCCAGGGCATCATCGAACTCCTGCTCAATGTCCCGGAGGCGGTCCTCCTCCATGGCCCCGAGGGTCCGCAGGGCCATCGACATGTCCACCTCCAACCCCCTGCGGATTGCCTCGAGGCACTCAGCCCGCCTCAGGGCCCTCCGCATGGAGTTTTCCGCCCTGACCATTGTGAGCTGTGCCTCTTCCGCCCGCTGCCGCTCCGCATCTATGGCGTGGCCCAACCGCTGCCACACGGAAGACACTCTCTGTCCTGGGTCCTCCTGCCCTCCGGCCGATGCCTGCCCCTCCGATGTTGAAGGCCCCGAGCCTTCATGGCTCCCACCACGTTGCTGCTGCTGCTGTGCCTCTGCCTGTGCACTGCCTCCTGCTGCCTGCGCATCCTCCGCCGGCTGGGGTGCAGTCGTTGATGTGGCCACCCCCGCTGGACGTCCGACTCACGACTGTGGCAGGGATGCCTCCTCCACCAGCCTGGCCGCACCGTCAGAGGCAGCTCCACATGGCACCCAGGTGACTGATGGGTGGGAAGATGTCACGGAGGACGACTGGCGCGTAGGGGGTTCAGTTGAGGAGGGGATCGTAGCAAGCCCCATCATACGGAGGAATCCGGCCTGGGTGACCTATCCCAGCAGGCTGACGTGGTCAACGAGCCATTCGAGATGACGTGCAGTCTCCTCATGAAAAGACTGCAGGTCACCTCGCATGGCCCGTTGACGCAACGCCACACCAGTCAGAACAGGCTCAACCCGGACCCGGAGAGCCACGTCCGCAGGCAGTTGAAGGCCAGTTGTCGTGAGCTCATCCCCTGCCTGAAAACGGGTCTGGACGTAGGCATCCCTGCTGGTGCAAGATGATGCAGGGACAGGATCAGGGACGGGATTGCACACAGGCAGCTCCGCGGCGGCCTGTGCTGCCTCCTGTCCCTGGTCCTGCACTGCACCACTAGCACCAGTGGGATCTCCACCTCCAGACCCCGTCTCTGTTGCTTGCACGGCCTCCTCCTCTACCAAACCCCCCACCAACCTGGATGACTCCGTGCCATCTTCCCCCGTTGGGCCCGGTGGGGGCCCAGCTGCCCCTTCTGCTGCCGAGGAGTCCAACTCCAACCTCCGCCTCTTGGACCTCCCCCCGGCAGCTGCGGCCTGGGACGCAGCACCGGACTCCTCACTCCCTGACGAGATGACAACATGGGAGGGGAGCCGGGCCTTGCATCTCCGGCTGGCGGTGGGATCCCCGCCGCTGTGCTCCACAGCACCTTCTCCGCCCTCTTCATCAGTTGACGCTGCAGACAGGGAGAAATAAAACACAGGCATCAGGGCACTGTACAATGGACACATACACACATGACAGTTGTACATGAGTGGCATTGGCAAACCTCAGACATGTCATCACAATCCCCAACACACATGTCATTTCAACTCGCACACATGAGCCATACCACAGCCATATCGCAACTGCCAGCACCATCCATACACATACAACAGCATGAGCAGGCAAAGGTGAGCCAGACATCACATGCAACACAGGAAGTGCACCACACATGTACACACACCACCACACTTGCATGCATGTGTACACCTCTGCCAAGTGTCGCAGTGTTCAGATGGGCATCCATGTCACATCTGCCCATCAGGCTTCCACATACCGCTGTCACATGCATCCATATTGCATCACTGTTGCACCCTTGTCAAATACACACACATGCACATGTACACAGTGCTGATACATGCAGCTGAAAACAACATACATGCGTGACATCACGGACATGTCTACTTACATACACATTCATCCAAACATGTGTGCCCACACAACTGCATTTGGCATGCAAGCCTACACACACAAGCACCATCCATGTCTCACACATTCCAGCCCTCGCATGTGTTAGCCCCACAGCCCTGTACACCCCCACCCATACTCGACCCCATACAAACAGATGTGCAACCTGCACACTACTGAAAAATCACCACACGCACAGCTCACAATCAGGATGCATGTACACTTACCGCTCGACTCCAGACGGGTCTGCCTCTCAAGGACCTGGACGTGGAGCGCTGGGGATATGCGTTCCAGGACCCTCATCTGTTCTTCCGACAAGTGGCCCCGGCGCCCCTTGGCATCCGCTGCCTTCAAGTGGCGCCGGGC
Organism: Ambystoma mexicanum; assembly: GCF_040938575.1. Taxonomy (NCBI): domain Eukaryota; kingdom Metazoa; phylum Chordata; class Amphibia; order Caudata; family Ambystomatidae; genus Ambystoma; species Ambystoma mexicanum. The sequence goes on from NC_090941.1 coordinate 892,633,985, forward strand.
CATGTTCAGGGTCCTGGACCTGAAGTCCTCCCAGCGCTTCTTGACATGTTGTAAGTCGCGGACTGCCACCCCCTCCGCGTTGATGGCAGTCACGATGTCAGTCCAGATCCGAGTCCGTCCTTCCTTGTCGGCGCGGGAACTTCCGAAGAGGGCATCATACTGCCCCAGGACTTGCTCCACCAGGACACCAACTTCGGTGGCACTGAAGCTGGTGCCCCTCTGCCTCTCTGGCCGGGGGTTGTCAGTGGTCTCAGATGGTGTTTGCCCCGACATGACAACCCCAGATGCAGGAGTGGGTGGGCAACTGGGTCCTGGGGCTGGGCTGTGGAGCGATGGAATCCCAGTCGGGAGTCTTCGGTTCCAGCAGGGGTGGTCACAGCAACAGCACCCCTGGCTGATGTGCAGGCAGCAAATGGCAGGGCACGTGGGCAGCAGGCAGTCAGGCAGCAGCAGATGGCAGGTGGGAGCGTGCTCGGGGCTCTGGGGGGCAGTAGTTCGGCCTTCTGGGCAGGAGCGTGGTCTTCCGTGTGCTTATGCGTGGCCAGATTGATGCGGAGTGATTTGGCACGTGAAAATCCTGCACGTCTGCGTGTAAATCGAGGAAAGGCCCTTAGCGCGTATGCACGTCAGCACGCATATGCGATTTCATTGGACCAAAGGCCCTTAGTGCGTGAGCGCGTCTGTGACGTGATGCGCGCGGGTGTTTCCCTCATTACACGTGATGACAGAGCACACGTGGATTTCCACCAATCGCGTGTGGAACTTCCTGCGCACCCTAGAAATACACATACCCAGGCCAATCGCGTGTACGATCACTTCCCTCCGATTACACGCGATGACACTCGGACGTGCAGTTTTACCACGTGTGCTCGCATATGCGATTTCATTGGCCCAAAGGCCACCATGCGCAGCTGTGACGTCACGCGCATGGCCGTAGAGAATGGCGATGTAAAAATGAAGAGATGCACGTCCGAGTGTCAAAGCGCGTAATTGGTGGAAATGGCCTCATTGCGTATGCGCGTCTGTGACGTGTGTATAAAAGGTACGTGTAGAACGCCATTTCCTTCTACGTGCTTTTCGTGGAGAGCGAGTGGGTGAAATCTGTACTTCTTGTCGGTTCACACGCAATTTACTTCACGGCGTTTCCAGTTCGTACTCCCTGTTACCTCTGACAGCTTTTTATCATTTCCTCTTTTTCCTGGGCCTGTTTCCTCAAACAGCTTCCCTACTACTGTTGTCCTGTCTCCTCAGACAGCGTACAATTCTTCTTTTGGCGGGGGTGTTGCCAACGCGCACACGCGCATATTTTTCACGCTTTTGTTCCTGGCGGACGGTGGGTCACGCACGTATCTAACATCTGTGCTTGCCCCGTGTGTCACGTACCCCTTCAGAGGTCATTCTAGGCTGCGTGTGACACGCATACGTTCATTCTTGTGTTCCTGGGTGCCACAGTGTAGTGCAGGTTTATTTTTCCACGCACGTGGTCTAGGAGGGGTTGCGTGCACCTTACTTCGCTTTTTTGGGGTGCCTGTGCGTTGCGTGACCCGTCATCTTTCCCCAGGGGTGACATACTGCCTTGCTAGAGCACTAGGGTACGATTACCATCTAGTACCCAACCCCTTTGACCCCCAATTGCCCAGGACAATAGTTCACATCGACTCCCATACGCACAATAACATCAGTGCCATGGCTGGGAGGCGAACAAGCCGTAAGGGTGGCAAAGGTGGCCGAGCCCCAAGTGGTGGCCATGGTGGATCCGGTAGGGGACGTGGCCGTGACTTGCAGGGTGCCCCTAGCCCCCCATGTGTGGAGGAGCAGTCAGGGACACCCATGCCCCCCCCCGGTTGAGGTTACCGTGGCTGTCACCATCCATGCTCACCCCTTGTTGGACCAGCCCACTGTGGAACCAGACCTGGCACAGGGTGACTCCATGGCTGGCAAATCGCGTGTGGAAGTTCACGCGCACCCCGAAGTACACGTACCCAGGGCAATCGCGTGTGGGACTTCCCGCGCACCCCGAAGTACACGTACAATCGCGTGTGGAACTTCCCGCGCACCCCGTAGTACACGTACCCAGGCAAATCGCGTGTGGAAGTTCACGCGCACCCCGAAGTACACGTACCCAGGCTAATCGCGTGTGGAACTTCCCGCGCACCCCGAGGTACACATACCCGGGCCAATCGCGTGTGGAACTTCCCACGCACCCCGAAGTACACATACCCAGGCAAATCGCACGGCTGGGGGGTGGGGGTGGTGGGAGACATGAGTGGGGGCCTGGTGGAGGCTGCCCCTGGTGGCTGGGGGGTGGGGGTGGTGGGAAACATGAGTGGGGGCCTGGTGGAGGCTGCCCCTGCACTGCTGGGGGGTGGGGGTGATGGGAGACATAAGTGGGGGCCTGGTGGAGGCTGCCCCTGCACTGCTGGGGGTGGGGGTAATAGGGGACATGAGTGGGGGCCTGGTGGAGGCTGCCCCTGCACTGCTGGGGGGTGGGGGTGGTGGGAGACATGAGTGGGGTGCTGGTGGAGGCTGCCCCTGCACTGCTGGGGGGTGGGGGTGGTGGGAGACATGAGTGGGGGCCTGGTGGAGGCTGCCCCTGGTGGCTGTGGGATGGGGGTGGTGGGAGACATGAGTGGGGGCCTGGTGGAGGCTGCCCCTGCACTGCTGGGTGGTGGGGGTGGTGGGAGACATGAGTGGGGGCTTGGTGGAGGCTGCCCCTGTTGACTGGGGGGTGGGGGTGGTGGGAGACATGAGTGGGGGCCTGGTGGAGGCTGCCCCTGCACTGCTGGGGGGTGGGGGTGGTGGGAGACATGAGTGGGGGCCTGGTGGAGGCTGCCCCTTCACTGCTGGGGGGTGGGGGTAATAGGGGACATGAGTGAGGGCCTGGTGGAGGCTGCCCCTGGTGGCTAGGGGGTGGGGGTGGTGGGAGACATGAGTGGGGGCCTGGTGGAGGCTGCCCCTGCACTGCTGGGGTGTGGGGGTGGTGGGAGACATGAGTGGGGGCCTGGTGGAGGCTGCCCCTGCACTGCTGGGGGGTGGGGGTAATAGGGGACATGAGTGGGGGCCTGGTGGAGGCTGCCCCTGGTGGCTGGGGGGTGGGGATGGTGCGAGACATGAGTGGGGGCCTGGTGGAGGCTGCCCCTGCGCTGCTGGGGGGTGGGGGTGGTGGGAAACATGAGTGGGGGCCTGGTGGATGCTGCCCCTGGTGGCTGTGGGATGGGGGTTGTGGGAGACATGAGTGGGGGCCTGGTGGAGGCTGCCCCTGCCCTGCGGGGGGGTGGGGGTAATAGGGGACATGAGTGGGGGCCTGGTGGAGGCTGCCCCTGCACTGCTGGGGGGTGGGGGTGGTGGGAGACGTGAGTGGGGGCCTGGTGGAGGCTGCCCCTGGTGGCTGTGGGATGGGGGTGGTGGGAGACATGAGTGGGGGCCTGGTGGAGGCTGCCCCTGCACTGCTGGGTGGTGGGGGTGGTGGGAGACATGAGTGGGGGCTTGGTGGAGGCTGCCCCTGGTGGCTGGGGGGTGGGGGTGGTGGGAGACATGAGTGGGGGACTGGTGGAGGCTGCCCCTGCACTGCTGGGGGGTGGGGGTGGTGGGAGACATGAGTGGGGGCCTGGTGGAGGCTGCCCCTGCACTGCTGGGGGGTGGGGGTAATAGGGGACATGAGTGGGGGCCTGGTGGAGGCTGCCCCTGGTGGCTGGGGGGTGGGGGTGGTGGGAGACATGTGTTGGTGATCACTAGTGCAAGGTGACATGTGGGTCGGCTGGTGGGCATGGCCATGGTGGATGGGTTGCCTGTGGGACATGAGCAGGGGTGCAGGGTAGTACCCTGTGGTGTGGGCTGCCTGCAGGGGCAGTGGAGGGTGTAGAGGGAACACCTGGGGGGACCCACATGGCAAAATCACATGTAGCATTCCCCGGCACCACCGAAATACACGTACCCTGCAGGAATCGCGTGTGAATCTTCCGCGCACATCGGAATACACGTACCCAGGCCAATCGCGTGTGGAACTTCCCGCGCACCCCCACCTAGCCAGGCCAATCGCGTGTGGAACTTCCCGCGCACCCCGTAGTACACGTACCCAGGCCAATCGCGTGTGGAACTTCCCATGCACCCTCACCTACCCAGGCCAATCGCGTGTGGAACTTCCCGCGCACCCCGAAGTACACGTACCCAGGCTAATCGCGTGTGGAACTTCCCGCGCACCCAGGAACACGCGCACATGCTATTTTTCACACAGCGGGTGTCCGTGTTTGTCGGGGCCCCTTTGCACCTCATTTGTCCTAGAGGGCCACTGTATTGGCCATTCATCATGGCTGTATACGGGTGCTTTTTGTTAGCGCACATTTTGGCGCACATTCTTTTCAGTCGCAGGGGTGCTACCGCCTGCTTTCTTGTGGCGTACTTGTTTGGCCCTGTGCACGTCTTTGACCATGCGCTGGTTTGCCATATTCGATTCCATGAATACGGGTTGTAGGCGAGCGTGTGGGCGTTCCTCCTGTACTTCCCCCGTGACGCCCATATTTTCACGCGTTGTTCCCCATTCCGAGTGTTACGCCCCGTGTTCCACCTACTTTTGTGATGTGCGCCGCGCTATGTGCGATTTTCTCAGTGGCCGTGGCGCACGCTGTTGGATGACCTGTGCGCCGGCGTGCGCGGTGCACATTTTTAGCGCACATCCAATGTTTTTCTCGCGCACGGACTTCCATGAATTGCTGTGCGCTGGTTTTCCTGCGATTTTCGCACTTGCACTGCGTTTTTCGCACTTTTCCTGCGATTCGCACGTTTTGGCACCTCTGCGCAGGAGGCGGGACGGCCTCACCTCTCAAGCTGATGCCGTGGGAAGACACCTGCAGATCCATCATGCATCTTGAGGCCATTGCGGGTGTCGGATCTGCAGAGGCCAGAGCAGGACCCAAGAATACGGCAGTGAGCACAAGCCACGCCTGAATGCCTAGCATGACACAAATTGTGTACCCACCTAACACATCAGGGAAATGTGTAAAAAATGTGACGTGAACATCAAAATGTACCATGCACACATAAATGCCAGGGGTCGGGGTCAGAGTAAACCATGCAAATGCGTTGTACACCAAATGCATCGACACACATGAGCACCAGACATGTGCACAATGGCATAACAAGACAATTAGCACAACCTCAAAGCACAGACAACAGCAAACCACTGTGCCATAACAACAACGGATGTGGACTCACACCACATACGTATGCATGCTTGCATCAGAGCACAATTGACCACCAGACATCATGTCCAGGCCAAGGAACAAACAATGCAGTATTTGGTTAATGCAAGTGCATTGATGTGGCACACAGGTATCTATCTGCTTGCTCATCTCACCATAACAGGTATAACCACTGACACCAACTATGCTAAACCCTCCAGAGCCCGTGCAAAATCTGGCAGTATAGCCCAACCACTCCACCACATCCCTGGCAATGTCTGCTCCACCAAATCAGCCAGTGGCCCAAGCTGAACAGCCTCCTCCACCAACTCAACCAGTGGCCCAAGCTAAACAGCCAGATCTACCAACTCAGCCAGTGACCCACGTTGTACAGCCTGCTCTTCGTACACCGTCAGTGGCCCAAACTGCACCGCCTGCTCTTCCAATACTACCAGTGGCATAGCCACGGCACACATTCTATGCGCCAATTCAATATCAGCCCCAGCCCTATCACATCACCTCCTCTGATGAGGCAGAGGCCGTGGATGGAGGAGAAGGCACTGATGCCGCACCAGATCTCACCCAATATCCGACGCACACCTTCTGTCCCTCTACCCTCCACAGCCCTCCACACCCACCTACGCCCAACATACGGGAAATGGACTCACAGATTCATGCTGTGGAGGCTCACCATGCAGAAATGGCGGACATCGTCTGGCAGCAACTAACCAAATACAGGCTGATGCAGAAGTGCGTACAAGCTCACAGCCAGCACTGTGCACGTGCCCTGGGCCATGCAAAACCTGCCCTCGCACTCCTTACACAGTGTGCAGGAGAGCAATGAGGGGGTGTCTGCACTTGCAGAGTCCATAGCGCACTCCCTGCAGGCCAACCAGGAGCGCATGGCGGCCCAGGGATCTGACCCCCATCCAATGCAAACTCCCCTGCAAGCTCAATTCAGGGCCCTCAAAGGTGCCGCTGCCAGCGGTTTATGGGCACACCCGCCCATGGCAAGTGAACGTGCACATGAGACACTTTGTATTATGGGGTGTGTGGGCACAGAGTGTGTGGGCAGGGGGAGGTGGGTGCGTGGTGAGGGGAAGGGGGTATGTGGAGGGGAAGGCAGTCATAGGGTGTTCACAGTAGATGGTAGTTTAATTCAATACATTTCATTCAACATTTGCTGCAATGAGTGGACATTCCTTCTTAATGTGCCAAAATGTATTGAGTGAGCACATCAAATGCAGTAATGGGGCATGGGTAGTGCACAGTGTGGGGCCTCAGAAGAGGTTGTCTATGAGTTATTGGCAGACAATACGCCATCCCTGGCATCCATGTGCACATGCATGTGCCTGACTGGTGCTGCCTCGCCATCATCATCATCCCCGCCCTTTGGTAGTGGAAGGTCCAGGTCGGGTGACTGGGGTATGTTTCGTCAGATGCATATATTATGCAACATTGCACAGGCAACGACTATCTGCCCCACCTTTTCTGGCCTACTCCTATTCGAAAAAAGAGAGCATCCCAGGGGAGTCAAAACACGTTTCTCAAAACTATTCAAATTGGTGCCATCAAAGTTCCCTGAGACGCTATCATTCGATCGGCCAAAGAACAGTGCTCTAAGAGAAGCATAGCAAGCAGTTGTCAACGGTAAAGGATGAATATACCAACCTAGCCCCTTGTCCCTGTGTTGTGGTAAATGTGAACAGACCCAGCAATTGGATCTATTAAAAATGGCATGCGTAGCGTTCATTATAAGTAACAGAGTATTATTATGATACTTTTGTCTGTGCTGGGAATCTCTAGGGGACAAAGTATGCGAATGCACAAAAGGTGTATGAACAGTGGGTACATTTACAGTCGATAGCGAAAACTCTAAAGGATAAGCTTCTTCTAAATACCAAAGGCCTACAACAGTGCCTATTATAAAACCAAATATTATTACAAAAATACAGCAGTATGTTTCCGGGGCCCAGGCATTTTGTCCATTGTCCCGGTTGGTCACCCCCTTATTTACAAGTCCAATGCGAGCGACGGCGGTAGCAGGCATTGCAGTCTTCAGACGGAAACCCCAATGTTCGTTGCTGGCGACCCCCCGGTCGCGCGATTTCTGTGTCCTTCCAAAACCCTAGCCAACAGAATCCCCTTTTTCAAATTGGGGCAAAAGTAAGCCCTCGATGATTCTTTTCCTTCCTTGAATGCACAGTCGAACCGTGCCGTATGTCTATTTCCTTGGACGCAAGTGATATCTGGTTTTTCCTGGTACTGATTGATTCGGAAGCAATGTGTCGTCACTTCCCGTTGGAAGAAACGTATCCGGGACAAACGAAGGGGCTGCGGTTGAAACACCCGCTCCCGGGTGCAAAATCGGTGGAGAGTGTGGAAAGAAAATGGCAGCTTCCCCAAGCCTCTCGGGCTTAGAGATATTCTCCGACACACTCTCGGTGCTGTTTACTGCTTTGGGATCATTGGTTGCAGTATCAGCAAGGGGTTCTGCTTCTTCTGTAAAGTGTGGCACAGGGTGAGGAAGCTTCTTGATGTGTGACGCATGGATCCAATTCTTTCGGCCAGCTACCTGCACCGCTGTTTGGGTGACCAACAAGACCTGGAACGGCCCACGCCAGCGAGGCGCGAGGCAGGAGGTGCGCTCAAATGACTTAGTGAGCACCCAGCTTCCAGGTCGTATGGCGTGGCCTGGGCCTTCGTACCGCACAGGTAAGGCCTCTCGTGCCTGGTGGTAAATCAAATACAGGTTTTTAGTCAATTGGCTACAATAATCTGAAAGTAATACATTTTCGATATCTCTCAACTTTCGACATTTTGGCAAATTCCAGATATTGGCAGGTCTCCCCATTACCACCTCAAATGGAGAGAGCCCAGTCTTACTTTGAGAGGTTGTACGCATCGCTAATAACACAATCGGTAAGGCTTCCGGCCATTTTAGTTTGGTGCCTGCGCACGTCTTAGCGAGTTTGTTCTTGATGATGCCGTTGTGTCTTTCTACTAGTCCGGCACTCTGAAGATGTCTGACCGAATTGAACCGTCTGTCAATTTATAACGCTGTACATATCTGTCGGATTACAGCGGCGACAAAGTGTGGACCATTGTCCGACCAGATAACTCTCGGCAAACCGAACTGGGGAAAGTACTCTTTTAACATAGTTTTCGCAGAGGTCATAGCTGTGGCATCTTTAACAGGGAAAGCCTCAACCCGCTTACTAAAGGCACAAATGACTACCAATACATATTTTAAATTATTGCATCGCTTCATTTCAATGAAATCAAAGTGAATTACTTCAAATGGGACAGAGGGTAGCCCAAAACTTCCCCTCAGGGTTGCTGTCCCCTTTCCCACATTATGTTGTAGGCAAATCATACAATTCTGGACATTGTGCTGAGCAATTTTTGAAATTTTGTCGTTTACCCAAACTCTTTCTAACATTTTCGTCATCTGTTGACCACACACATGGGTAGGACCGTGTTACATTACAACCATCATAAGCACGTATGCATCGGGGAGTAACCACTTCCCATCCACCATGTCCACCCAACACCCATCGTCATCAAGTTTTCCCAAGTTCTCAGCCCACCTCTTGGTTTCTTCTACTGTGGCATCGGCTTGGATATCCCATACCGACCCCACATCCTCATCCATCACATTAGCATTTTCAGTCTCCCTAGAAACATATATCTCCCTAAGGAGATCAGTGGCAGTTTGTCTAGCTATTTGCTCAGCGTAAGCATTGCCTTTTCCAATATTATCTACAATCTTGCGATGTGCTGCACATTTCACAACTGCTAACTGGGTAGGAGCGCAAGTGCTGAGAGAAGTTGCACTATTAGGGTGCCATGTTGGATCTTGGTGCCATGCGAGGTTAGGAATCCTCTTTCCGACCAAAGTCTCCCAAAGTTGTGAACCACCCCAAAGGCATACTGACTATCAGTATATATATTCACTGCAAGCCCTTTGGAAAGTTCACAAGCTCGGGTTAAGGCTATAATCTCTGTGGCCTGCGCAGAATTATGCGTAATTCTCTTAGTTTCCACAACCGTGCTTAAGGTAGTGATTGCATAAGTGGCTGTGGATGTACCATCCGGAAGTTTAAAACAGGAGCCGTCACAAAACAACTCTCCTTGCGGATTATCCAAAGGGGTATCTTTCAAATCAATCCTGCCCTTTGTTTCTTGCTCGGTCGTATACAAACAATCATGTGAGTCTTCATCGCCACAAGTAATATCTTGCGGGAAAGGTAGGAGTTCAGACGGATTAAGAACACCTCCTAATTTGAATATGAGGGGCAAACAAGATCAATTCGTATCTCGTCAATCGTGCGGAAGTGAGGTGTTGCGTTTCAGTTCGGTTCAATAGAACATCTACAAAGTGAGGCACCATCAGGGTCAAATCATGGCCTAGGACCATTCCCTCACTCTGCTTTACAGATGCAACAGCAGCAGCGACAGCACGCAAACATCTTGGCAAAGCGCATGCTACAGGATCAAGGGTGGAGTAATAGTAACCGCACGGCCTATTCTTCCCTCCATGCTCCTGCGTTAATACAGCCAAAGCACATCCATCACGTTCATGCACAAACAATACGAAGGCCTTTTCATAGTTTGGTGTGCCCAAAACTGGTGCAGAGCATAATGCAGTCTTAAGCAAGTCAAACGATTGCTGGTTTTCCGAAGTCCATGGCAACGGCGAAGAAATGCCCTTCTTCGTCAAGGCCAACATCGGTTTTATCACTAGTGAAAAATGTGGGATCCACAACCTACAGTAAGAAGCCATACCTATCAAGGCCCTAACTTCCTTCTGCATATTTGGGACAGACATTCCAGAAATGTGTTTTATTCTTTCAGGTGTCAATCTTCTTCCCTCCTTTGACAGGAGATAGCCTAAATAGGCGACCTCCTGGCAACAATATTGAAATTTCTTAAGCGAAGCTTTATGACCATGCTTAGCTAGATGAATAAGTAGTAACACGGTGCCCTCCATACAGGCACTCTCAGAGTCTGCAGCCAGAAGCAAATCGTCAACGTACTGAAGCAAAGTACAAGTAGAGGGCAATTCAAGGGTATCAAGTTGGTCTTTCAAAGCCCTACTATAAATACTAGGACTCTCTGTGTACCCTTAAGGTGCACGAGTAAATGTAAACGAGCGTCCCCCTAAGGTGAAGGCGAACAAATATCTACTATCCTTGTGTATAGGAATACCAAAGAACGCATTCTTTAGGTCCACAACACTAAAGTAAGTAGCTGTAGCTGGGATCATGGTTAAGATCATTGTCACATCAGGCACAATTGGAAATTGCGGTGCCACAACTTTATTAATGGCACGTAAATCAATTATAAAATTAAACGGAATTACATTATCGCCTTTCTTGTACACAGGTAAAATCGGACTATTACACAAACTTCCTGAAATTTCTTCAATCACACCACGGTGCACAAAATCGAAACAATAAATTTCAAAGCTTGCTCGCCCTCAACCGAAATCTTATACTGGGGAATGCGTGGCAGCTCAAGTCCATGTTTCAAAACTATCTTAACAGGCTCAATCTGCAAAACACCGACATCATTGTCATCAACAGCCCATAAGGTCTCTGGTACATCAATGAATTCTGGAGGCAAAGGTCTAGTCAGAAATTGCGAGGCGGAAGATTGCTGTGGTGAAATTGTCAAGCGTACTCCATCAGAAGAACAATAAATCACTGCATTTAATTCTTTTAACAAGTTCAATCCCAGCAAGTTTTCCCCGCAATCCGAGGTCAATAGAAAAGGACACTGGTCCGTAAAGGGACCCAGAGAAATAGGTACTGGTATAGAGACCGGAGAAATAACTGGAGTACCGGAAAATCCTACAGAAACATTGGTTTGCCCTGACAGTGGAATGTTTGGAACCCGTGAATGATCAATGGAACACTTCTGTGCTCCAGTGTCTATCAAAAACTGATGTTTTCTATTTCCCACCATCATTTCAACATAGGGACCTTTCTGATTGACGGGAATAGGTGTAGGTTCCAAACCCTGCTTCGGGCAATCCTAACGAAACATAATATTATCAAAAGGAAGCTCTTCAGATAAATATGCAGCGGACGGATGATCGAATATATTCCTAGTGTCCGCACTCGGAGTCTGATTGTCCTGCGAAAAAGGTTGTTGAGGGTCCTGTGTAAACTGACCTCTACCAGGGCCCCCTACGCCCGGGCGACCTCTGGATCGCCTACCCATAATACCAAATATATTATTTGACCTTTGTTGAAGGACAGGGCATTGTGCTCGCCAATGACCCTCTCGACGACAATAAGCACATTGATTAATATTCACAGGACCCAAGGGCACATTCCCCTGTGGGACATACTGACCTCTAACCTGAGAGTTACCCCCTCTGGGGCCAATAACAATTTGCTGCAATAGCACCTTAGTTTTTAAATCACCTTTCCGTTTTTCAATCCTATCTTTTTCATTATTGACACGGTTCTCATAGTACTGAGCCATGTGCAGTACTTCTGATTACGATTTCGCCTGCCAAGCACTCTCAGAGGACATAATCTGTGACTGGATGTCAGGCAGTAATCCACGTACAAATTTGTCCACAAATAATCTTTTCCCAGACTCTGTGCCTAGGTCTTGTCCACTGAAATCCGAGAACACCTGTGCGAACCGATTAAAGAACTCGGTAGCACCTTCAGATTTTCCTTGGACACAGGCCGTAAGCTTGTCCCAAATCATTCTTTTCTCGGGAATTATGGTTTTTAATTTAGCAATGATTCTATCAGGCAGAGTTAATATCACCTGTTGCAGTCTTTCGCCAGCTGGCCTTTCCCCATCGAGTCTAGTTATATTCGGCCATGTATCTCAAAACCCGGGTACATTGTCAATAGTTCTAACTTGTTTCCATAAATCTACGGGCAGGAGTACAGGAAACAACAAATCAATGTCACCTAAGGTGAACACTGAGGATTGCAAAACAGATTCCATCTCTTTACAAAATCCTGTCGGATTTTTCCTAATATCAGGAATAGACTGTCTACTGGTGTCACTTCCTGTCGTGAAAACGGGACGTGAACAAACTGTGATACATAATGTGCAGGAATGTTCACAGCGACTATATTATTTACAGCATCGGCCGCAACCTCAACCTTCGGGACAAATGTCGGAGGAACCTCTCTCATAGGCAACTGAGATGTAGGCAACTCCAAACGCTTACTAAGCAACAGAGCCAAGTCGAGCGCTAAAGCAGTCGAAGAAGTGTCAAACAAAAAAGCTCTCTTATAAATATTCAATAACTCTCTGGGACAACTAATCTTCCTCTTTACACATTCATCTTGCAAGTACTCTATCATTACCTGTATCACTTTTCTCTGCATTTCCAACGTATATTGACTATATGTGTCATATACTTCAACTGGAGTTACCGATATGTCTGAAATCCATCTAATTGCATCTTTCTTACAAATTTGCATTTCCTCCGACATCGGTTTACGACACAGAACGTGCCGTTTGTGTACATACATACTTTCCTCTTCATCATCCTCATTCCGTATCCTTTCTAACTCCTTTCTATACTCAAATAACCTTTCGACATGCTCATTTACCTTCTCCACAGTATCTCTGGAAAGTGCTAAAGTATTTAGATCCCTTAACTCTTGCGGAACATCCGCATTATTTAATCTTCCCCACCTTATACATAACTGAATCCCCAAACCTTCAATAAAAACATTTTTCTCAGGAAAATTATCCGTATTAAAAAGTGTGGAAAAAACACTAGCCTGATCATCCTTCTCCATACAATGTTTAGCCCATGCAATTAACTCACGTTTCTTCTCCGGTGGTACAGCACTGCGAGTGACAACCTTCGAGCCTGCACCATGATCGATTACAAGCAGCCCAAGACCACTTGGAAGAGAGGGGATAGGCAATTTCGATGGAGGATCTATAACTGGTGGCAACAGGAAGAGGCAGAGGAGCAGGTGGAGGGACAACAGTCAAAGGAATAGGAACAACACGTTGAGCAGGAAGAGTAGGAATAACAGCAGGAAAAGGTATAGCAGCAGGAAGAGGAACATACAGAGGTGGCGCAGAGGCACCAGGCCTTCATTCATTTAATATTTTCTCAAGAAACTCATCAGAATCATGAAGATCTTTGGAAGGATAGATTTTCTGAATACCAAGTGAAAAAGCCCTTTCCATATTTTTAGCCGACTCAGCTGTTTATCCTGATCATATAATAACCCTTTTTCGGCAACCGTTTTATGGCGGCGTGCATGTTTCTCTCTACTCTTAAGCTGTTGTAACGCTTCTTTTTTCCAATTCTGTAAAACATCAAATGCTGCAGGTCTAGCCTTTTTCTTTAACAATACTGACTCCAAATATTCAATGCGACGGATCTCAAAACTACCATTGATTGGCCACTGAAGTTCAGAGGCATGTCTGGTTTGTCTTTGCCAAATATCATTAAATACTATACTTCCAATGCCATGCTTACAGTACATAGTACATGCCGGCGCCCCTCCTGTGGTGCCGGATGGCTAAATTCCAAAGATTGCTATCACTGCGGAATAATCCCCTAAAGCAGGTAAACAATTTCCCAGGCCTATCTCAAATTCTTGGTTTTACCTGGTCAATAATTGTGTCTGCAGATACAATGCGCCAAAATTCAAATTGCCAGGGTTAAATTAAGAATCGGGTCACGACTCACCTGGCCACACCTAAGGAGGACCGATCGGTACTTCTAAGAATCTTACCTAACTAATCTTACCTCGTGTATGGTGATTTCGGCAAATCTGCCCGCCTCGATAAGTGTACCCTCGTCAAGATGCCGTCTCAGACCACAGGCTAGTCGTCCAGGGATCGGATCGGATCGTGCAGCGCTGCTGAAGTGTCGCGTCTCATCCAGGGGCCCCTTACTTTTGTACACCATCCGATCCCGGTCCGATAGCAAGTGTCAATCTTCAACAATCCAGCATCAATCTTGAGGGTCCCTATTCGGGCGCCAACTGTGAAAAGAGAAACAAAATATCGAGGCTGAGTACCCCAAAAGGAAATATACCAAACACAGGTTACAAAGGAACATACAAAGAACTTTATTCTCTGTCGAATACAATTACAAAACAGTGCAAATTCAGATAGCTATTGGCCCTCAGTACAACACAACGAACTCCAGCGTGGTTCAGTCTGTTCAGTGAGAGACTGTACATTAGAATGCATTCGCTTTTTATACATTTTGTGAGCGCTATGGCCAACCCCTTTTCGGGTTAATATTCTACTTTATACATCACCAATTCTAGGGTTCGTTGCCGAGTCTCAAATAACCGCATCTAACTGGTTTGTTCTGTATTACATGTAACAATAAGCGTATGCATTAACTGTGTATTCTAAGTTTCGTATTGCAGGTCTTCTTAAACATTAATACAATATAGTAAAACAGATGTTCTTTGTCCAATGTGTAAATACATTATCATAATACATACTTGTGGATTGGTTTACTTGCGCAAGTAATCCTTTTACACATAGGGCAACGTAGGACGAGGTTTCAGTTCATGACCTCAACAAGTAGCCTGCAGGCAGATTACACATTAGCAATGTACAGAGGTCAAGAGGGCAATGTTGTATTTTGCAATGACATCGTCCACCATTTTAGCTCACAGGGTGACTTTTCCACACAAATCCTCAAATGGCGGTGTGACCTAAAATGGGGGCCTACATGGATTAAAGGTCAGGACCTTGCAACACAGATCTCGCAAATGACTTTCGAGCAGCTTGGCGTAGGCCAATATTAATATATTTATTACAATAGGAGGCACGATATACTTTTTATTCCGACAATGCTTGCTGACACCCTTGTTGAGAATGCGGACAAGGTATTTGGAGCTGACTTGCGCATGGCCGCACACCTGCGCAAGAAGGAGATCTGGAATGAAGTAGCCAACAAAGTGTCAGTGGTGGGCACTACATAGAGGACAGGGACTGTCACAAAAGATGGAACGACCTGCGTCTCAGAGTCTGAAATCTACTCGCAGCCGAGCGCAACCAGGGGCAGGCCACTGGTGGAGGACCACATTCGCCCCTGAAACTCCACCCAAACATGCACCATTGCCACCATTCATATGTGCCCACCCCCTACCCCATTAAGGCTGTCGACATACCAATGACACTACCTACACAAGCATACCTCTACCCCCTCACAGCCAGGTCACACATGTGCACAATTCAGGGCTGCATATACAGAATAACAATCGTGGAACCCAACAGCAACCCAAACAACATGCACATTCCAAACCGTGCACACATATCATGATGTACCAACAACCCTAAACCCCTACACATGTGTGCTACCGCATACTGGCCCCACCATGTACCAAAGGAAGCACATGTCAATGAATTGAATGAAGTGTGATGGTCGTCACATGGATGATGACACAACAATAAGGTACCCCTGCATTGTCGCCCACAGACACCTCTACCAGCAGCGAGGGCGAGCTCGCCACTACACCCATTTCCACTGCACGTCGCCGCAGCCAGAAAAAAAACACCAGCAGCCAGGAAAAAGCCCCCAGCAGGCAGGAAAAAGCATGCAGTAGACAAGGGTCAACTTCCTCCACTGTGCATCCCCCCAGCCACCCTTGCACACCTGCCAGCCTCAAAAGCATGCTAAGATACCTGCAGGCCTGCGGCAGTGGCAGCACAGCCCAGAATCAATGGCTGACCTGCCACGATACACCAGTATGCAAGTCATGGATGAAGCTAGAGAGGAGGCAGAAACAGCAACTCCACAAATGGAAATGGAGGTTCCACCACTGTCAGCAACAATGAGCATACCTGCCAATCCCCTATCACCAATAGGAAGCATGCCCAACATGGAGGATTCTGGCACACCAACACATACCCCAAACATGCAGAGTGCACATCGTCTCACAGCTGCACGCAGCGGCACGGAGGCCACTGGTCCTGGAGACGACGCAAATGCCCACCATGAAGCGGAACCTGGGTTCAGCCCACCCGGCCCATGCAGCCCACCACCCATGCCCCTTCCCGGAATGGTGCACATATGAAACATTTAGACCTGCCTCACCCATACCGAGGAGTGCCAGGAGGCGATGCATGTCCTTTTCAACAGGTACATCACTGAGGCCGAACTCATGAGGCAGACCATGCAATACCAGAAAGACTGCACGGATGCTAGGCCGGGCAACTTAGGTGGTGTACCAACTGGCCAGAAGGGTGTGTGAGGGCAACAAGGTAATGTGGACCATGGCTGAATCCATTAACCTCCCTCATCACGGCCATTGCCGAACAGCGGTACACCATTACGCCACCGGTTGAGTCAGCAAGTGCTACACCTAGCCCATCTGCACATGGCAGATCAGTGAGGCTAACACGGCTGATGGGGCCTCAAACACCAGCAACGAAGAGGGGGCGGAAGTAGGCCTTGCACGACGTGCGTGGTAGTGAAAAGCTACTGGTGAAGGGAAGTCATTGGTATTTGTGTTGGACTTTGTCGGGTGGGTGGGTGCACATGTGAGTTACTGTAGTAGGGTGTTTTCGGCCATTGTTTGGGTGAGGTTTGTTTTTGGGAGTTGTACCAATCATGTTTGGACAGATGTGCATGTTCAATCCCTCACATTTTGTAAATAGTTCACCATACAACAATACACTTAAATACAGTTGTCCGTCCATTTTTCAATGAGTTGGTAAGTATTTAATGTAACATAGTGCACGTCACCCAGGGTGTACCACAACCATATCCATGTGTGATGTATTCATCAAAAATAATCTGCAACCAATGCCCGTCGTGTAGCCCGTCCGTCATGGCCATGGTGATGCTGAGGGATGCCAGCAGGCTCATCATGATCATCGTCATCATAGTCTGTGGCAACATGTCCATGTCCGGGGGTAGGGGCACATTTCGATGGATGCACATGTTGTGCAGTATTGCACAGGCAATCACGATACACCCCACCCTCTCGAGACCATAGATGAGGGCCCCCCCAGACCTGCTCATGCAGCGAAACCGACTCTTCAGTAGGCCAAATGTCTGTTCAGTTGTGATGCGAGTCCTTGCATGTGAGCGATTGTACGCCTCTTCATGTCGGTTACGTGGACGTCTGATTGGGGTCAGCAGCCAGTCTCTCTGGATACCCAGCATCACTTGCATGTAGGCAAGAGAAAGGGTACATGTGATGATTTGCATCATTTGACAAACATCGTTGTGTCTTTTGTGTTCAGCCAGGAATGACAGGGATTACAATTTTCTGGTCTTCACCAGCGCTCCTCGATGGTGGTATGCTGTGATCTGTACACTCGCCCCATGTAGCCCACCCAGCAGGCAGCTTCCCACTGCTGGCAAATGACCCCCCCCCCAATTTTACCCCACTTGGCCCACCCAGCAGGCAGCTTCCCAGTGCTGGCAAATGACCCCCCCCCAATTTTACCCCACATGGCCCACCCAGCAGGCAGCTTCGCAGTGCTGGCAAATGACCCCCCACCCCCAATTTTACCCCACTTGGCCCACCCAGCAGGCAGCTTCCCAGTGCTGGCAAATGACCCCCCCCCCAATTTTACCCCACATGGCCCACCGAGCAGGCAGCTTCCCAGTGCTGGCAAATGACCCCCCCATCATCAATGCATCTGCCCCTGTGGTCACACTCACCCAGCAGCCATGTGTGGGGTGTGACCTGTCGCTCCATCTAGAGGGGCAGCGTTGAGTTCCGCAGGACCAGTTCGTCGTGTGTTGACCCTGGGTATCGGGCACAGCAGTGTGTGATGATTTTGCTGGCATCACACACCATTTGGACGTTTATCAAATGGAACTGCTTGTTGTTGCGTTATACCACCTCAACAGCATGCCCACCACCAGCTCTACATGTGTGCAGTCTATCGCATGTAGGACATTCAGCATGCCTGCTATGGCATGGAATGTGACTTTGGTTGCATAGATTTCAGCTGCGGTCCATGGCATACTGATGTGGTCACGTACATGTTTGAGGAGTGCCTCAAGTACCTGCATCAGCACGCGGGAGAAGCAGGGTTGTGAAATCCTGTGCAGTTGCCCCACTGTGTGCTGATAGGTTCCAGTTGCCAGAAAGTGTAACACACATGCAACCTTAAGCAGGGGGGATGGCTGTCCGTATGTTGATGACACTCACAAGGTCATTGTGTATGAGGTCCACTAGTGCAATGATGTTGTCCCTGTCCAGCCGGTACAGGGTGTGGATTTGTGATGGGGTTAGGGAGAATGGGCTGACACATTCACGGGGGATTGTTGGGCACCTGTGGGGCACAGTGGCCTGCACATTGGGCATGTGCTGTCCCCTTCTCGCCCTCCTACTCCTCTTGTGTATTTGCTGCATTGCCTGGCTCACTGCCTCCTCATAGAGTAGCTGTTCCTGCATGTACTCCACCTCCAGCAGAGCTAGTGCTAGTGGTAGCATTTTTGCTTTGGGAGGGGTGTGGTGTGTGGGTGTGCTGCCTTTGTACTGTGGCTCGGTTCAATGATGTGCACCTGTGCTGATTTGGTACACCTGTGGCAGGTTTCTGCTCACCTGATCCATGTTAACGCCAGTCCCGCAATGCCGGTATTTACGGCATCTTTCTTGCTGTTATCAGCGGTATATACATGCCAGTAATTGCATGTCCATGCACCTCGTAATGTGCACTGGTTTGCAGCATGCCGGTGTTCAAGGCATGGCAGGCGTCTGTCAGGGCTGCTACTGGCATCGGGGATGCCGCTCACGGAGGTGCCTGTGCCAGTGCCAGTGATTTCGCCCTCATGGGTCGTAATGATCCAGTCAGGTAATCGATGCCGGTATTTCCGTTCCAGTTCAATTTTACCAGACCAGCAGGCTTGTAATGAGGCCCATTGTATTTTCCCTTGTTCCCTTCGATGCCTTGAAGCACTGCAAAACACATTGGCCCTCATTACGACCCTGGCGGAGTGGGTTTACGCCAGCATTATTCGCGGCGGACCCGTCCGCCCTACTACGAGTTCCCGTAGCGCCATGGAACGTTTTCCGCCTGGTTTTTCCGGGCGGAGAAATCCATGGCGCTACGGGACCTTGATGTTAATTACGCCACCGTATTTTGCGGTGGCGCAATTAACGCCTTCCCCACTCCCATTATACCCTATGGGGCAAAAATGGGAATGGGGAAGGGTAAAATGGGGAATGGGGATTTACCGCCCCGCCAAGGTCGGCATGGGGCGGAAAATCCGCCATCCTCCATGGCGCTATCGGCAGCTTTCCGCCGTGCTCCGCGGTGCATTTAGCACCGCGATTTCCGCCAGGGTCGTAATGAGGGCCATTGTGTATTAGCGCTATATAGATAAACTATCATAGCATATCAGTAAGCAACTCAAGAGTAGGAAACTTAGGTGGACCACTATTGAAAAGGAGTGTTTTAGCATGCTTTGGGCACTTAGGCATTTTAGTCCTTACATTACAGGGTCTGCCTTTAAGGTCCAAACTGGCCATAAGCCCTTAAAGTGGCTTAGGCAGATGAAGAGTGAAAACCCCAAACTGCTTAGGAAGTCAATTAGCCTGCAAGAGCTAGCCTTCACCATTGAGCATAGGCCAGGGAAGAGTCATGGCAATGCAGATGGCCTTTCCAGAAGGTGTGTTGACCGTCTAGATAAGGGTAACACTCTCATAGGAAATCAGTTGCCCTACCCTCAGTCTGGGCTGGGGTTTTTGTGATGCTGGAAATGCCTTATGGAAGGACAAGACATCCTAGTCCTTGCCCTACCACTTCTCTTTGTGTGTTTTCTCTATGTTTACTGCCACTGAGGTTCAGCTGGACCTCTGGCAGTGCAGGTCTTAATTTGATCTTTTGGTGAACAATACCCAGCGTATACCCTTATGGCATTCCAGAGGGACAGTGGTGTGCGACAGAGAAAACTCTGACCCAGATATTGTTGGTAACTGCAAGACCACTAGCTCCACAAAGTATCCCAAAAGGACCACTTGTTCGTGAGGTGATATTTACAGCAGCCTGACAAATAGCTAAGTATGGTGGAAGAACATTGTATACAAGAGAAAAAGGGGTGAAGTAGAGATCTTGCTTCAGTAATGGATTAGTGAACGATTAGGGCAAGTAGGGAAACTACACGTTTTGCCTTGGTATACACTTAGGACAAAATGGGCAATGAAACAGGACTTGCTCGAATAAGAATTCATCAACTGTTACAGCATCGCAAGAGACTATTTAATTTTAGGGTCATCTGACATGGCTGAGTAAAAGAAGTATGCTGGGACACTTTAAAGTACCCTGTATCAGCAATTGATTTGAAGGACGATTTCCAGGGCGTGGATTCCTCAGGAGCTTGTGATTTATCTTAGAGATTGATTGAACATTGGACTTGGGACACTAAGGGCCTCATTACGACCCTGGTGGTCCTGTAATGAAGGGTGCCAGTACGGGACCGGCACCCTTCATTACGGCAGCGTCTATAACGAGGTACCCTTGCGGGACCCGGAACACACATCTGGTAAAACCAGACGTCCTTCCCGGGTCCCGCGATTGGACCAAGGAGCTAATAACGGGCCCGCTATTGGCCTGTTATTAGCTCCATCCCCATTCCCATTGAGCCCTATGGGGGCTCAAATGGGAATGCGGAATGGTTCTGTGCATGAAGAATTACCGGGTCCTCCAAAGTCGGAATGACCCGGTAATTCCTCATTCACAGACCCCGGTATTGGAGCCCGGTATGGAGGCAGCCATGGTGCTAATAGCACCATGGCTGCCTCCATACTCGTAATGAGGCCCTAAATCCTCTTTGGATAAACCTTCTATGGGATTTAAATTAAGATTCACAGCCTGGAACTTTTTCTTGCAGAAGCCTTCCAATTTTGTTGCTCAGCTTTTTTTATAGGTCCTGTAGGAGTGTGTCACAACCTGCTCTAACCCTAAAGCTTGTGTGGGGGAAATTAAAGGTTTTGGGGCAACCTGCTATCTGGATCAATGAAGATTGAGGAGAACTATCCCAAATGAGACGGGAGATTGGTTCCTTACTCTGTACGCTGTGTCATACAGTGTAGACTCTTTTTTCTGTAAAGCACCTCCTTTTGTTGAAATAGATGCTTAACTCTGCAGAGGAGGCTGATTTTGTCTACACCCCATTGATTTTGCATATGAGTGTTCTGTCCATTCCTCCACATAAACCTTGTTGGGACTCCCATCTGTCATCAGGTACTTTCTATGTGGTTGATGATAGGCATGTCATTTGACCATCAAGACTGCAATTGGAATAAAAACTGTCTGGGTACATTGAACCCATACTAACTTCAACACTTTCAATGACATTCATGTGACGAGGTGCCATTGGGCTCATATGTACATTCATACCTTATATTGTAATATGTAGGAGATGGATACTTATCAGGGTATTGAACCCGCCCACAGTATCAAACATTGTTCAACTTGACCACAAGGCTTAAAGATAGCATATTGTCCATCACTGCACACATACATGTTTTTAAATGGTAACCTTGAGGATGTGTGGGGCGCTAGAGAGCCCACAGCCAAGATGGACACATTCTCTTGAGCTCCAGAGAGGCCTTGGGAGAAGGGAGGCTTATAACCAACCCATCACTGCTAAACCCGGCTAAAACTTTGGGGACGATCGTCAGATCGCCTGCAGGAGTGGGAAATCAAGTTTGGAAGAGAACGGTACCCCAGGAGCACTGCTACGAAGTAGTGTGTAATGAGTGGGGGAGGCCGAGAGCGCGGCTCAGTGCGCAGATCGCCCAAGTGCTTGTGTGCGTCTCGGCTGGTGAAGCTCAAAGAGTACAGTGACGGCTGCTGCCTCCCGCGATGGGATATCTGGATCAGTTGCAGCAGGAACGTTCCAGAGAGAGCCTACCTGTGCGAGTAAGAGGTTGACTCGAGCTCTGGAGTCCAGAGGCTAGGGGTGATCTGCTGAAAGTGTGACCCCACGGAGCGAATAGGTTCAGTTATGTAGAGAGGAGCGGGAGAAAGCAGGACTCTCCCGGAGGGCGGACTGTGCCAGGGCTGCCGGCCACACCAGTGGAGGAAACCCATCCAGCCAAGCAGTGCTGCTGGAGCAGGAGGGGAAGTGACTGGGAGGCCCGAGGTCGCGGGAGGCACAACCATCGTAAGCGAGTGAACGGCAGGGAGCAAGCCCAAGAGCGAACCCATCATCGCTGCCCTCTGATGCCTGACACCGGAGGACTGCACAAGTAAGTCGCCCCACCTGGCGACTGCACGCATAGTTCGGAAAACACTCTGACTGCCTCCCAATACATGACCACCACACCCCTCGCAGATGATGCGGGTAGCGGGCTCAGGGTGAGGAAAATGGGCACACACTGCCAGAGTCTGCCGGTACGGGCACAACAGAGGCCCCAACGACAACCGGGACCGCACAGCCTACGGTGCCCTGACGAGACACTTATAGATGGACACACTGCTAGGGTACAAGAGAGCACAGGCCAGTTGGGGACGACAGCACAGAGGCACCAATAAAGATCGCAAACTTGGCTTCTGGCGACCCAGAGGCGCTACAGGAACCATCAGCCTTAGAGCCACGGCTGTGCATTAGTGGCAAATCCCAAAGGGTACAAGTAGTGGGAACAGTCCACTGATCAACAAATTAAAGTAATCCGTCATAAAATTGTTGAAAATTAAACCAGATCCAGTATACAGTGGCATGGAGAGGCAGAGGAGCAGCAATAAACCGCAAGGTGAGGTACGGAGAGCAGGGCGAGAGCCCGAACATCTGGCAGCAGCAGGGAAACGCACGGCAGGAGCTAGGGACAGTAAACAGACCAACTCAGTTGTCGATCGCTGCTGGAAGTGGAGAACAGCAATGACTGGCCTGCAGGGGGGAAATCCATAATAGGCTCTGGCCATAAGGGAAGTGAACCCTTCCGCACTACTCCCAGCAGGGTAGTGGGCAGCAGCAGCGAATCAGTGCAAGTACCCTGAACCGCCATGCCAAAGACAAGCTCGGGCCGCAGGGAAAGAGGCCAAGTGTGCAGTAACAAAAGACAGGACGGAGGAAGGCCAGACGCTAACAGCTGAACCAGCTACATAACTCCATGATCAGGAGCTGGTCTGGGGCCAGGAAGGACAGCAACAAGCGGTAGCTATATGGCAAAGGATGCTAAGAGACAGACCTGCCTACCATTCACACAGAAAGAAGGGCGACGGAAGAACAACAATGAACTGGGGACAGCACCTGTAATCCCTGCAATGGCGACCACCTCACCCGCCACAGAATCCCCAGCAGGAACGAGCGGAGACGCCCCCACCTTAGAACTGAGCTAGGTTCTAGCAGAAATGCGCTCTGGATTTGCCGCTATCAACACAAAACTGGATGGCCTGACATACAAGGTGGATAGAATGCAGCAGAACATCCGGGTGGAATCCAGAGTCAATACACTAGTGGACACAAGCAATGAAACAGCGCAGGCAGTTCAAGACTGCGATGGGAGGTAAGAGCAATAAGAGACAAGAATGAGGACCTCGAGACGAGATCGAGAAGAAATAATATCACGGTGGTGGGAATTCCCGAAACAGTCCTGCAACAAAACATGAAAGTTTTCATGGAAACATTTATAAGGAACGCGCTGCAGCAGCCATCGCTGTCGGCCCAATTCCTGGTGGAAAGGGAGCACAGGATACCGAGACTGGGCCAAAACCCACACCCAGTTATAACAAGAGGCATAAATTATCAGGATCGAGACGCTATATTGAGGAGGGCAAGGGAACTTGGGGACCTCACATTCGAGAACAGTAAAGTGTCTTTCTACCCTGATTTTACCCCAGCTGTCCAGAAGGTACGTATGTCTTTTGCAGCTGCGAAGAGGGTGTTAAGAGACCGGGTGCTATAATATTCCATGCAATACCCTTCTATGCTGAGAGTCCAACATAATGGAAGAGCGCACTTATTCACCTATCCGGCAGCTCTGCACAAATGTATGGAATCACTGCCAAAATGACTTGCCATGCACCACAATGACAAGGACCAGAAGCTCACCAAGAGAGGCCAGTATGGCCGAAGTGCACTGAAGGGCGCTAAGGATACTGGCTGCCCTAGCAAGTTGACATAAGGACCAGAGTCCTGTTGGGTCAAGATAAACATGCACTAGAAATGTAATGAGTCAGCCCAGCTGCATTTGATGAAAGTTCTTTAAAATGTGTCCTTCTCTCGAAGCTTAGGAGTCGGAGGCCACTTGGGTAGTGGTGTCCAGTGCCCCCAGGCTGTTGCCCATGCTGATTTCTGTGTTGGGTTGCTATGTGGGGAGGGTGTTACCCACTGTAGTTTGGGGGCAGGCAGTGTGGGAGGGGGGAGGTAGGGTTGGGGTATGTTGGGTTAGGGACGGGGTAAAGGGGCATGTTGCCGTATGCGTATGGAAAGGTTGGGGTAAATCAAAAAGGTTCACATCATCTCAGACAGACCACAATCCAGCCACTAGAACAGCTGGGAGTGTGGGGGTGAATAGCCCTTCTCTTTGATCCTCACCCAAGCTATTACATATAAGGTTATCAGCTGGAATGTGCGGGAGCTGAACGACCCACACAAAACCTGCACAATAATGCAATACTACGAGAGACATGGGGCAAGGATAGTCATGTTACAGGAAACCCACCTTAAGGGGAGAGGGAATGAAGGGGTTGCAAAGAGCTGGGGTAACTGTAAATGCTACACCACATACTCAGCATACTCAGTGGGGCTAGTACAAAAGTTGTTGGGGTTCTGGGTGAGTGACACGATGATTGACCCGGGGGGTGAGATTTGTTATTGTCTCAGGGTGTGTGGGCCACACGAAGCTAACACTGGTCAACATCTACAGTCCTAATGTAGATGACCCTGAATTTTTCAATACCCTGCTAGGGCACTGCCAAAAATACCTGCATACCAACATAATGTGGACTGGTGATCTCAACGTAATACTGGATCCAAGTATTGACAGGTCTGGGGGGGAGAGGAGGAGTACAAGGGCAGCCAAAGCGGTGCTAAATGCCATGAAGCACTGGAAATGGGGAACATATGGAGGTTACTACCCTTGGAAGTGAAGGAATTCTCACACTATTCGGCTGTACATAATACCTCCACCAGACTGGAATACATGCTGGTGTACCCCCAACTGGGTATCACAAAAACAACGGTTTTGTAGGACAAAAGTGATTCAAATGTTATGTAGATGAAAGAACAGGGTTCTAGACCACTCGAGCAGAGTGGAGGGCGGAAGGGGAAACGGGGAAGGTTGGGCAGGGGATGATCACCCAACTCAGCGTGCCTGTCTCTAAGGAAGGGCACCCTGTCCTTAGCTGGAGTGCCTATGTCTAGGAAACGTGTGTGGTGGTGCCTGTCTAACAGAGAATAGAAAGGAGGGCTGACCCTGGTATTCTATACTGGTGACCAACGTATACAATGGAATTACGCGCACTTATGGTGAAAGTGTGTATATTTTTATAAGAGCCTTTTGTACACCGCAAGGCCTCCCTGCTCTTTTACCTTTACCTGTTCCCAGGCTTTTCCAATTATCGAACTGCTAGTTGCTCCTTCTTATGTGACCTATGGGCAAGAATAAAAAAATTTAACACAAAAGAAGGAATACATACATTTTTTTTTTATTTAAAAATGTTTCAGTTTACAGTAAACTTTTCATTGTGTCAAACTTATTGCATTTTAGTAATTCATTTCAATCAGTTCCCGTTTTCGATTCTTTCCATAATCTTCTTCCAAAAATTAAAAATTATGTATATCATTCGTTTCTCAATCCCTGACAGTATCCAAGCCCATCTTTGGTCAGAGCTCATTGGCTTTTGTGTAGACTCAAAGTAAGATCGACATACACTTCTTTCTTTAACAAGGGCAGGACATGACATCGTCAGATGATACAAACTTTCAGTTTCGTCTTGATTTTTGCATATCCGACAAAAGATTTCTTTGTTATCTTGCTGTTCAGTTCTTACTAGTCTTTCCCTAGTGGGTAATATGTTAAATCGAAATTTCATAAAAAACATTCTTATTTCTTTATCAGGAAATATAAACAGGTACGGTGGCAATTCGTTGATAGCTCTGATTTCTGTTTTACTTGCCATATTATCTTTGTGTCGGCTAATTCATTCGTATTTATCCAATCTTGATACATTAATCGTTTCTTGGCATGTTGGGGCCTCATTTGTAGCATTTCTTCTGTTATATCTTCGTTTCTTAAAGATATTAGTATTTATTGTTTCCATTTTAACAAGGCCCTAGCATTTATAGGATCAGTATTCGGTAGGAAGATTTCTAGCGCTGGTACTGTTTGTTCCCATGTTATTTTTCGGAAAAGGTCGAATTTTTTTCCAGCGTACCACAGATGTAAGCGATTGCACTGCAATTTCGGCTCGGATACGACTTGTAGGGAAGGATGTGGGCAACCTCATTATTTTCCGCCAAAAGGTAGCTTCCAGAATTGGCCATATCTTTTCTGACAAATGAATTAATGTTTCGCTTCCGTATGTAAGGATAGGAATGACCTTACTCCTATAAAATGTAATGATTGGTCGATAAGAAAATTTGCCATATTTTTCATGGAGTACATATCCTTGCCTCGCCAAATCCATAACTTTTTTTTTTAGATGTATCTCCCATTCTTTTTCGACCATTGTTTGACTGATCACAATACCCAAATACTTGTAGGATGATACAATGTTGATAATGGAGTTGTTAATGAGTATCACCGGTGTTTTTTCATTTTGTTTCTGTTTCATAATCGCCATGACTTTTGTTTTTGCTATATTTATTTTCAACTCATTTCTTTCCATGTAGTCTGCCAACATTTGAAGACTCTCTTGTAAGCCTTTCGGTGTTTTATCAAGTAGAACAATGTCATCAGCGTACATCATTATCAGTATTTTTACTGAGTTTATTTTCGGAGGGTATATTCTGTCTGACTTCATTTCATATGGAAGATCTGATGTGAATAGATTGAAAAGAGTGGCTGCAAGTGGGCACCCCTGTTTCAGTCCATTCCAGGTCTCAATATAAGCGCTCATTTGCCCATCTTTGGTTAGCCTTACTCGTATTTTTGTTGAAGAGTAGAGTAGCTTTATTGGTTGCAGTATATAAGGGGGGCAGTTCCACTTTTCCAATTTGTTTCATAGCAATGGTCGGTTCACACAATCGAAAGCAAGGTGTAAATCCACTAAAGCTATCCAGACCTATTGCTTTGAACACTTTGCTTCATGTTTTACAAGATTCAGCAGAAATAGGTTTATGTTTGTCCCGACTCCGCAAACAAAGCAAGTTTGGCGGGTCGCAATCTGTTTATTATCTGTGGCCCATGCCGTTAGTGACCTCAATAGGATGGTTGCAAAAATGTTGCCCAAAGGATCTAATAATGCAATGGGCCTATAGTTTGTTGGGCTCTCTTTGTCTCCTTGTTTAAAGATTGGGATCAGGACCGCTAGTTTCCAAGTTGAAGGTATTTGGTTCAATTGATTAATCAATGTAATGATTTGTAATAACATGTCCGCCGATATCTCTGGAGAAGCTTTTATTAGAGCATTTGTGAGGCCATCCGGTGCTGGGGCTCTTGAATTGTTCAATTTCGTAATCATGTGTAAAATTTGTTGTCTGGTAATGGTCATTTCCCATTTATTCATTTTCTGTTGGAGTGGGAGTTCGGGACAATCTTTCTTCTTGTATAGACCGGCAAAATGTTCTAGCCAGCGGTCTTCAGTCACATTTTGTATCCTTCGATGTTGAACACTTTGCGTAGGGTTTAGCAAACTCCATAGATCTCGAGTGTTCCGATTGTTAAAACAAGCTAGCATTTGCTCCGAATCTTGCTGCAACATGGAGCTTTTATGAGATTTTAACCAATTCCGGTATTTTTGTTTGGCAGTGTTGGTTGCAAGGTGCGATTCTTTAGTTCTTAGCTTATTTAATTGTCTACATAGTTTTTGTAGCTCCCTTTTTTCCGTTGCAATCAACGGATCATAGGTATGAATATGAGGCAATTGGTGTTTTTTCCAATCTTTATGCTGTTAATAGTGTGGTTTGAATAGTCATTCGTAATTTATTTTGTCGAGATCTTTTTTTCCTGTTTCCTGAAATTTCTGATTTATACCCAGAACATCAACAGTCTTCATTCACAGTGTTGTAACTTTAGCATTCAGTTCCATGCAGGCAGTGTAGTTTGCTCTTTGTCTAGATTCTGCATTTGCCATGTGATTGATAACATACGATGGTCGCTGTTATTATTCTCTGTGATTTCTGTTTTCATCATTGCATTCGCAATCTTCTCCGAAATATATATATAGTCCAAAGCTGCTTCCGATGTCCCTTGTGACCAAGTTGGAATTAATTGGAAGTTAACAGTCTGATAACTTCCAGTCAGAGTAAGATTCCTTGTTTTCATTTCTTTCATCCAAGATTTGGCTTTCTGGGAGAGAGCGTTCTTCTCTTTTTGATTTCCGGCTTTATCAAAGATGTGTATGTTTAAATCTCCACATATTATTATGTCGCTTGCTGGAAACTTAATGACAAGTTCATTGAGGGCTGTCAAGAATGCATCTAGATATGAGGTTTCATCTAGCACTAGAGGATTCCAATATATATTAAATATAACGATCCAAGGTGACTGATTACAGAAGGGTTTATTTTGTTGTTGTACCACGACATATTGGGTCCATGGGTTCAAGTTTGTTGCTTCCACCGGGTCCAAAGGGAGTACATTTTTATCTAGTTCTAGTCACAGCCCTGAGTCAGTGATCTTTGAACGTAGAGTTCTTTCCGAACTAGATAAACTAGACGCCACAGCAATGAAACGTACGTTCCAGAATTGCTCGAACGCTCAACGTTTAACCATAGATGGACTTAAAAACAACAAATCCATCGTTATCCGTAGTGCCGACAAAGGCGGTGCCATTGTTCTTCTCAATCGTGTTGATTATATTTCTGAATGTGCGAGACAACTGGCGGATACCAGCTTTTACAAGCCTTTGAGTAATGACCCAACGGCCCGTTTGAAAGCTATGATCACAATCAAAGTAGAAAAAGCAAGAGACAGGAAATGGATCACTAACAAAGAGGCATCATATCTAGTTAAGAGCGACCCCAGAGTTCCTGAATTCTATATCTTACCTAAAGTTCACAAGACTTTGGTCAACCCTCCAGGAAGACCGATAGTTTCAGGTACCAACTCGTTACTAGAACCGCTAGCAAAATGTGCAGATTCTTTCTTAAAAGGTTATGTGCCAGAGATGCAATCATTCATACAAGACTCTACCAGTGTCATCAATCTTATTGAACATTTTCCTTTCAATAGTAGTGAATATATTTTGGTTACCTTGGATATTGTTTCACTATATACCAAGATCCCACAATCATCCACTCTAGACATGATCGAAGAGTTATTGTTGGCTAAACGTACACCTGGTATTACGCCCAACTCATTCATTCTTTGGTGCACCTCTCTAGCCCTGACAGAGAATTATTTCAAATTCAATAATGATTTTTTCCAACAGATCCATGGTACGGCTATGGGCTCAGCGGTAGCCCCCACTTTGGCCAACCTTTATGTCAATTCCGTTGAATTACAGAGCATCTACAGTGAAACCAACATCTTTCGCCAGCACCAGACCGTATGGAAAAGGTACATTGATGACGTGCTTATGATTTGGCACGGAAACGAACTGCAACTATTGGCATTTTTCGATTGGCTCAATGGCATCAACCCTTTCTTACAATTCACTATTCAGTATGATAGACACAGAATTGACTTTCTAGATCTTACGATCCTAGTAAACAACATTAACAACACGTTACTAGTGAAACCATTTCATAAACCAACGGATAGGAACTCCCTATTGAGGTATGATAGCTTTCATCCTAAAACACTTTGTGATAATCTACCCTTCGGCCAATTTTTGAGGTTGAAGAGAAACAGTACCAATATCGTTACCTTTCAGGAGGAAGCTGGGATTTTGAGCAATAATCTTATAGAAAGAGGTTACCCCCGTCAAATTGTAAAACGGTCTTTTAAAAGGACTTCCAATAACCATCGACAAGCCCTCCTTGAGTATAAACGAAAATCCTCCACATCTGATCCAGATGGGTTGGTTTTCGTTAGCACGTATAATCCTCTGTCACACAAGATTGTCAGCATAATTAAGAAAAACTGGCATCTTTTATCTAAAAGTAACAATCCAGTCTCGGTACCTAGATGCGCGTTTAAACGCGGACGTAATCTCAAAGAACTTGTCACCAGGAATGACATTAGCAACCATTCTACTTCCCAGCTCACCATTACTGAACAATGGGGCCTAGTAAGACCGAGTGGTCACGCACCTTGTGGCATTTGTAAATGTTGCTCTTTCACTAAACGCACCACAAATGTTGATATAGGTCTGACAAAACCCTGGCAACAACGTACTTTACTAACTGCAACACGTGTGGAGTCATATATGCCATCTGGTGCCCTTGTCCCAAGTTATATATTGGACAAACGGAACGTAAAATAAAGATTCGCATCACCGAACATAAGAGCTGCATCAGGAATAAAAACATCACAGCCCCTATGGTCGGTCATTTCCAGGTAAATAATCATGACTGTGAAGATTTGGAATGGACTGTTTTGAAAAAACTACATACTGCCAATGGTGGCATTACCAGTAGGAGCATTTTGATAAAGGAGGAGATGAGGTTAATATTTCTTACCAAAAGCCATTCAATTGGCCTCAATGAACAATTAGACCTCGCTTTCTGATTCCCTTCTTTTGCATGGAATTCCGCTTCTGGATAGAACCATTTCTGAATTCTTTATTACTCGGAACCATTTTTGTTTCCAGGTATGTGGTGCACTCAGCGCGGTGCACTCAGGCTGACAGTTTTCACATCATTCTGTCCCGTTTATACATCCGTACTTTTAGTGCCTTTTCCACTGACGTTTATAACACCATTGTGTGTTAGTATACACCTTTCCAACATGGCCGTACCAGTTCAATTTGTACGTGCCTTCCCACGTGACTAGTTTCATGACGCTCTGAGTATATATTGAGCCGGCAGACCCATGTTTACCAGTCCTTTCTTTAATTTCCCGTGAGACCGTGTTTTCACTATGGACAACAGACGTCTGCTTATGCTGACGGTAAGAATGCGATTTTACACTTTGTGGGCTTTAATATATTGGCCACACACGAGGGCACTTGACTTTTGATTCACGGTGTTGCTGCTGCTTGTCTTGAGAGCTAGTTTGTTCTGTGGTCACCCCGGCAACCTGACACATTCAGTTATACGGGCGGCATCGAGTTGCCAACCATTACCTGCATGATTCCTAACAACACGCACTCACGATAGGTGCCGACCTCATACTGTTACGTACATTCTTGCATAGTCTTGCTTGGCACTTTCATTGCTATGTGGATGCTGGTTATTCTCCCTCTGCAATTTCGTTTTATAAATTATGGAATTTTTTACCACCTGGTGCAGTGAGGCAGCCACTTTTCAGACACCATGCATGCTTATAGCATATGCACCGAGAGGTTGGACAATTCGTTTATAGTGCGTATACTCATTGTTTCAGTTGCTAGGCACTTTGAACAGCCATTTTTGAGATGCATCTGCCACGATCCACCCTGCATCTATGAATTGTGCTCGAGTTGCCTGGTCGTGTACGCTTCTGCTTAACTACAAATCTTGTTAATGTCTACACCGATTTATTCAAGTAAGTTTCTTCGGTATCTATTAATCATTGCCCCAGTTAACTCTTGCTAGCTTTTGATTGTTATTTGCTTTTATTTACTCGTATTGTATTATGAGTTCATATATTAGCTGTTTTAGCTATTTGCGTCATTTGATTTCATGCTTCATTTCCATAGGGCATGTCTTCCCAGGATTGTCGCTTGGTTATGCTGTGCTAGGCTTCACTTTTTTGACCCATTCATTGGGCTTGATAATGTCATTCGTTCCACGGCAGAGTAAGTGTGACTTTGACTGTAGTTCTACCTTGTTCCACATTTACTTGAACATATATTGGCAAACGTTATAGTTTTCTAGACCATTGAGTGTAGCATTTTATGTATCCAGAGCCATTTGTTGCTGCTTTGACACTCTGACGCCCATCATTTATGGTTAACCATGGGTGCCAGTGGTTCATTACTTGAAAGTTACCTGCTGTTCATGCACTGTGTGCTTTGTACCAGACCGCCGTGCTCTAAATTGAACTGGCACATGTCTTTTGTTTTTTATTATTTATTTATTTCTTATTTCCATTTTTGAATTATGTGTCATTTTTACATCCAGAGCGAAGTCTGAGATTGTGCTCTCTTCCCCAGACGATTGTCTTCTTTTGGGATTTACACATGACATTTTTCTTCTTTTGTATTCACTCTCTTGCACTGTACATTGGGCTAGAACCGTATTTATTTAGTTTCTATACCCTGTTGGTCCATTCATTTTTTGTTTATGACCGCCTGTAGGTGGATTTGAACAGGTCTTGTGACCTTGTATTCACGCCCATTGATAGAGCGTGCTACAGATATATACTGAACTCAAGTAAATATTTGATTTGAGACCAGTAATCTCTGTTCTTTTTGCTTAGGTGCTATGGCAAGACTGGCTTACGGAGCTTTGCAACTATCCAGTACCATCAATCATTGATGACTTCAGTTCCTAAGTCACCCTGATGAATTTCCGCTCAATTAATCGAATCATGAAGATGGAAAGAAACATGTCGGTTTTCTAAGTGGTTCACTCTTGTTGTGGCCCAAGTTGTTAATTAATATGACTTTTGAAGGTCTCTAATTCCAAGACTTTCTATTGATATTCTAGTAGTATAGTGCTTGTCATGTACTAGAATTTGAACATGGTGCTATAACATTTTGCCTAATTATTTCACTTGTGTTCATGTATAGTCTGTGTTTTTCACCATTATATTTGAGGTATGCATTTTAGAGATGTATGAGTTTAGTATGAATGGAGTGATTGGTGAATTGTATGGGTCTGGTTGTGTTGCATATTGTTCTGAGTTTTCTTTTCCTTGACATTCATGTACCAATATTTTTTCATGAATTGTATTTTATGACTTTAATGTTTTTTGATACATTAAGAGATTTTAAAATTCTTATGATATATTCTAGTATATTAAATAAAAATATCTATTGAATTTAGGATGTGAATTGAATTTTTTCACCTCCTGCCTTATGAAGTGGTCTGTATTTATCCAGTTGCACTTTAGATTAGCTGTGCCCCTATAGCTTCAACCTTGCCTATTCACCTAAACAAGAATCCATACTCCGGTCCTTTAGTTGCTCTATATATATATTTGCTCCTTCCAAGCACGACCGTGTGTAGTTTTTTTTTGTTGCTTGGAGTCCCCCATTGTTGTTGGAGTTAATTTTTATCATCATAATCTGTCCTGATGCTGGTCTTCCTTTTTGTTGTGTGATGGCTGGATTAGTAAAGATGTTATATCCTTCACACATAGGGGGATGGGACAACCATGTCTCTTGAAGACAGATTATGTGAGATTGTTGTAGCTTGGGATGAGTTTGGTGGAATAGGTGTCCATGACCTCTTGTATTCCATTATGTTAATAGGATAGGTACATTCTGTTTCTCCACTCGTTGTTATGATGACACGGATAGAATACTTTAATTTTCTTGTGAAAGAAACGTGTATTCTCTTCTGATATATCTAGATGTAGACAGTCCTTGCTTAGCTTGATATTATTCTTCCATGCTATAGGACATACTTTTTGATGATGAGTCATTATTTCTTGTAGAGGCGAGGCACATATCTGATTTCTCGTATTCGCGTCTGAATGGCAATTGGTCGTCTTTATTTTTCATCATTGTATCGTGAATTGACCTGTTGTCTGTACTCTTCTTCTTAATGCATTTAAAGCCAATATATTGTAACTGGATGTCAGCTTGTAGGATTTCTTGCATAGTTCTCTGGTTCGTAAGCTGTATTTCAACGGTATCAAGATTCTCATCATCTAGAAATTTGACTAGATTTATGTCCTTCATGGTGATGTGCTTCAGTTCTGGAATAGCCTGGATAACACGTAAACTGTTAGTACGGTTTAGTATGACCGCCGGCTTTGCTGGTCGTAAATGTGTCATTGAAATTACGTATTTCTCTTGACGTTTTAAGGGATCGACAAATGTAGGTGTTTTCAGCAATGGGTAAGCAAAACTCTTCTCGTCATCAGTCGGCTGACGCGGACTATATATCAACGAATCATTTGTGTGTTCTCTTAAGGCTTTATGGTCGTCGGTTCTAGTTTTTTTTTTTTTCTTTGGTTTTGGTTTTTCCATGCTATAATTGCTTTCTAGTTCTTCATCCGATATATAAATACAGGAGAGCTCTATTCGGTGGTTGATAGTCGGATTAAGGTTTGGATATTGATCTAAAAGAATCATGTCCTTGATGTTCTGATCTTGGTCTATAGCGGAAATATCCAGAGGGTTGCCATCCGGGTAGGTGGACAGATCTAGCAGTTCAGCTTCATCTTTTGCCTCCACTTGTTGTGATTCCATTCGTGTCGATGGAGGGATCTCTGTCTTTTTTTCCTGTCTTTTTCTTTGGTTATTAACTTGTGTGCTTTGGTTATCTGGTTTTTGTGTATGGGTTTGGGTTTTCAGTAACCCTTCCTGTTGCTGGCCTGCAGTCAAATTTCTTAAAAACACACGGGATCCTGTTTGTCGTTTCTTATTTTTTCCTTCATTGATGACCTTTGCTTTTATGTTTTTTCTGTCATCAGACTTTAGAAATAGGTCAAAGGGTAAGGAATCTGATCTTTGCGGAGGAAACGTCGCTGTTTTTGCATGGTTTGTCTCTCTGGGAGTCGTTGCCATAGAGGTTATATTCTCGGAGTGTACTTCTTGTTGTCTCTGTACATTCTGCCATAACAGCTGAATTCCCTTGTATGCGTTCCATTCGATCTGCACTGGCAATTTCCACTAGTCTGTTTTGCCACATATGACTTGTTTCAGCCTCAGTATCCAAACGTTGTTGTATTTGGCATATGAAGTTCTCAATATGAATCTGTTTAGTGTGCATCAGCGCGATCAGAGTGGCTTGGTCTTTAATGGCATCAACATTTGTCTCATGCAGTTTTAAGAACGGGATCAATGACTGTGATGTTGTTGTAATCAATACATTTTGTAATTCCATCATTGTTGTTGGTAGACGGGCTATATTCGGGTACTCTTTCAGTTCTTCTGTCTGGCATTCTGTGGTCAGATATGCCGGGTCTGATGGGCGCCGGTATTCTAGCTTTACTGGCCTCTGTCTATCCTCTGTTACCTCGTGCGTTTTATCAAAATATTCCAATGGATTGGCTTTCCAGGCAAAAAAAGAGTTAGCATCTTTCGGTTTTGGCACCGGTGTAGATGTATGACATAATTGTTTTGTCTTTAAATCTTTGTGGTTTTAATCTTGCTCAACTGATAATTCGTGTGAAGTCGTTGATGAGTTTAGTTCCATCATGTCCAGTGACAGGCGAGCTGCTCTAAAGGGTTTTTGTTGCTCAATTTCATGTGTATGAGAAATTTTTCCCATTTTTTTTTCTTGAACTTGCACCCATAATGCTCTTGCACGTATATCCTTCGCTTTCCTTTGGCTTGAAATTTCGTTTGCGGACATTTGTGTTATATGTTTCACACTTTGATCTTGTTTTCTAGTTCCAGTAGAGAGTTCCGGAGTAATCGCTGCTTCACATGCCACTTCCACGTCGTGGCAAAGAGACTGCAGGTCTTTTCCTTGCTTTCGCACCATAGGAGGAGGATGCCATTCCTCATCAGCGGCACCAGAGGGCAGTGTCTACAGAGCATTCGAACTCTGTGGATCGTCCGGGTCTGTTGTCCGATCTTCAATGCTCAGAAAGGGCATCCCCACATCGCCCCCACAGCCACCAGTCCCTCCCCCATCGGGAGTCCCTGCAGCGACAGGGGGCCCAGCAGCCGGGGGGCATCCACCCGCACCGCGACTCCATCGGGGACCACAGCATACACTAGCGGACACCCAGCCCCGCCCCCCGCCATCAAAGACAGGGCCGCGGCGGGACCGCCAAGCAACACCACCGTGCAGGGAGGCACCGAGCTGCCGCCAGGTAGGAGGGGGCTGGGGGGGACTCCGGATTAGCGCATGGATTATGCGACGGGGAATTGGTATTAGATGTCGGTTCCAGACAGGAACTGGTTGGGGGTGGCGTATTACTTGTATTTTTCAGATCCTTGCGTCTGCTGTTAGGGAGAGGATCAAAGACCGCAATTGTTGCATTAAGGCTGCTTACCTTCTTTTCCCGCGTCGCAATGTCCACATTGCTCTTGGTACGAAGCAAGTGTTGAGTCATGCTTTTTTCTTTGGATAATGTTGCAAAGGCTTGTGCAATGGAAGGTTGTTTCTTGTTAAGTGTCATATCAGAATGGATATTCGGTTCAGTTTTTCCGCTCAACCGGGTCCTGGGTCTAGATGCAGTGGGCATAAGAGGAGACTGTTTCGATTTGCCAACGTTTTTCTTCTGACTCATACTGTTTCAGAAAAGAATACAGGTTGTGACTTTATTCCAGAGAGTCGTCCAAGCACGGGCACTCGTGCAGGCGCACTTCTGCCACAAGTCAAGTTAAAAGTCAAGTAAAAAAAAAAACTGAAGGTGTCAGGCGGAGTCGCAGGGTCGCCCCAAGAGCCCAAAGACCCTAAGACTCTGCGACCTGACTCCGCGGCCGCTCCGCGGGTTGTGGGAGTTTTTAACTTCTTCTCCCCAAAGGATGTAGAAAGAGGACTGTAACAGCAGGGAAATCCTTCAGAGTCTGTGCACCTAAGACTCTGCGACTTGACTCCGCAGCCGCTCCGCGGGTTGTGGGAGTTTTTAACGTCTTCTCCCCAAAGGATGTAGAAAGAGGACTGGAACAGCAGGGAAATCCTTCAGAGTCTGTGCACCTAAGACTCTGCGACCTGACTCCGCCGCCGCTCCGCGGGTTGTGGGAGTTTTTAACTTCTTCTCCCCAAAGGATGTAGAAAGAGGACTGGAACTGCAGGGAAATCCTTCAGATTCTGTGCACCTAAGACTCTGCGACCTGACTCCGCTACATACAGTTGACCTGCTCTCAGGTCTTTCCAATTACACCGAGCCAGCCACAGAATCTAATACACAGTTCTGGACTTTGCTGCATAAAAACGAAATTGGATCTGCCTACATTATCGAAGACTGCCTACAAGATAGAAGATTCAATAAAAACCTTAGCTTTTTGTGCGTTGAGTGGTCCTTCCATTGTATACGTTGGTCACCAGTATAGAATACCAGGGTCAGCCCTCCTTTCTATTCTCTGTTAGACAGGCGCCACCACACACGTTTCCTAGGGATAGCCACTCCAGCTAAGGACAGGGTGCCCTTCCTTAGAGACAGGCACGCCGAGTTGGGTGATCATCCCGGGCCCAACCTTCCACCTTTCTCCCTCCACCCTCCACTCTGCTCGAGTGGTCTAGAACCCTGTTCTATCATTTACATAACATTTTAATCACTTTTGTCCTACAAAACCGTTGTTTTTGTGATATCACGTTCATCCTGTTAACGGTTAAAAGGATTTCAACGACTTGCCCGTGCTTTTTGTTTTTGTATCTACACTAGCTTACCCTGTTTGTTGTTACAGTAGCCCCAACTGGTACATTGTACGGAGGGCTGCGAGCTGCCTCCATGAAAATTTTCAGACCATTCCCCGGTGCTATGGTCCATGCGCTTGGAATGACACCACCCGGCCCTCACTGGTGATTCAAACCAGCAGCGCTACTAGACATAGTGTTCAAGGGCGAAATACACAGCTTGATGAAGCATTACTTTCAGAACAACTTGGGCACAGTGTCTGGGAAGGGGACCCTGTGGGAAGCATTTAAGGTGGTACTGAGGGGAGGATGTATGTCCACCAAAATGGGGGTGTTAAAGCTGATTCGTAGACAACTAAATGAAGCAGAGCTTGAGGTAAAACACAGGGAGGAGGAGGCGGACAGATCGAATACACCGAGTTTGTTCGCCAGTCTGAGGGAAGGGCTAGACCGCTTCCACAGACTGGCGGACCGGGAAGTGAAATACTTTTCCCAGCCAGCAATGGCCCATAGATACAGGGAGGAGGGAAGACCGGGTAGGCACCTAGCAGCTTTGGTTAGACGTGAACGGGGCTACAGGGAGATTACCGCACTGAAAACACCATCGGGGTAGTAGTGGTGAAACCAAGCAAGCTTGCAGAGGTATTCCGCGATTACTATGAATCTCTGTACTCCTCGAAGGGCACTCAACCAAAAGATGAGCTTAGAGAATATATCAACTCGGCTGTACTCTCCAGTCTTAGTGCTGGATCGGCTGAGGCCCTGGCAAAACCCCTAATGATGGAGGAGATACTGAGTGCAGTTGGGAGCCCTCCCATCCTCGAAAGCGCCAGGTACCGATGGTATAACGGCTGAGTTTTACAAGGAATGGCGCCCAGAAGTAGCTCAACACATGCTAGGGGTCTGGGAGGAGGGACTGGAGCTGGGACAACTCCCATATACGATGAGGGACGCAGGGATAACTTTAATATTAAAGCTGGTAAATGACCCATTAGACTGCTCATCGTATCGCCCAATCTCTCTATTAAATGTAGATACTAAAATATTTGCTAAAGTGTTGGCGGACCGCCTGCTCCCCGATATCACACAGATAATTCACAAGGACCAATCCGGGTTCATTCCTGGGAGGTCGACCTCTCTAAATCTTAGGCGGCTATTTGCAATATTGGCACAGATAGACCCCACCACGGAAGCAGTTGCGGCGCTACTGGACATGGAGAAGGCCTTTGATTCTGTTGAATGGAACTACCTGTTCAAAGTGCTGACACAGGTGGGGGTCCCCGCATATTTTCTGAAAGCAGTAGAATTGCTGTATGCAGGCTCAAGCGCCCATATAAATATCGGTGGAACAAGCTCAGAACGGTTTAGGCATGGGAGGGGGACCAGGCAGGGGTGCCCACTCTCGCCCTTACTCTTTGCCATAGCAATAAAGGTGATGGCAGGCAGGCTGCAGTGATTCCATGCACACAGGGGCTTATCCATGGGGGGACCTAGTGAATTAGTGTCACTATATGCAGATGATGCCATTGTTTACATTAGGAACCCAGCTACTAACCTGTCCCCACTTATAAGCTGGGAGACACTGGCACTACCATGGGAAAAGGGGGGACATAGGTGCCCCGGGCGTCGAGGCATACTTCCTGGTGGCTCGGCTATCCTTTGCCCAGTTTTAGATGGCGGGAGCACCGCTGACACCACACGTACACATAGAGCGAAGCTCGGTGCTCCCCCACTCACTGCGAGGCGTACTGATCTCTGGCAAAGTTGCAGACAAATGTAGAATGGACCCAGTGGCCTGCTCGGTACATGCCTAGAGGAGGACCCTAGAAAGACTTGGGGTGAGGCACCATTCAATCCAGGTATCTCACTCTGACAGATAGAAGCCTTGGCACCGACATGCGATGTGTCAATTGCGCGGGACTGGGAGGGGGCCGGGATTGTGAGACTGGTGGATATGTACCCGAATGGAATATTTGTAATGCAGGAAGAGTTTGTTGATAAAATGAGCAGTGGATTCCAACGTAGATTGCAGTACTTTAGGATGAAGGCAGCTTTTAGAGAGTGGTTCCCGGCATTCTGAGAAATTCCACGCACCACACTGCTGTTGCAATATCTCAGAGGATATCCAGGGTTCAGGAGGGTGATCTCAACTATTTGTAAGATTATCCAGGCAGGCTCTCACCGCAAGCCCCTTTGTTGTAGTAATAGCTGGGAGGAAGACTCAGGGGAGACCTTCACTGACAAACAATGGACGGTGAAGTGTGGCATCACCATACGGGAGCCTGCAGCTCCAGGTTACAACAAATTCAACTTAAAACCCTTCATAGGGGATACATTTCACCTGCACATGTACACAAATATGACAACACCAAACCAGCTAAATGTCCAAGATGTAACACAGAACCAGCAGACATAATCCATATTCTGTGGGCGTGTGCCAAAGTGCGATCCTACTGGGAGGCTGTGACTGGGGTCATGGCAGAGATGTTGAGGCAGCCCATTCCTTGTTCAATGTTGTGTGGCATGTTTGGATGGTCTCCTGGGGTACCAAAGCAATATCGCAAACTGTTAGCTACCTGCATGATTGCAGCCAGAAGGTGAATTCTGATGAAGTGGACTAATGCATTCCCACCGGGGGTGAATAAATGGTTGAGAGACCTAATCTGGATAAGCAATACCGACAGAGACTATGCAGCCCTTTGGGGGCAAAAAAATAGGCCTAGATACATTTGGGGCCCTCTCAAGGCCTACCTGAAGGCACAAGATATCATTCTGCTCGAAGCGGAGCCATGAGCGGGATATAAAAAAGGCTATAATGTCAAATCTTACCAGGAGGGGGGATGAGGACGCATGGGAAAGTAGGGCTTGCTGAGGCGCCCCAATCGACAGTGCAAATACCATACGGTGTAAATTGAGATAAACTACTGTAATGATGTGGGACACCAATGTGGTATGATGATGTAATGATGGGAACCGTTTAATAAAGAAATGTTTTAAAAAATTCAAAAAACCTTGAGGATGTACAACACAAATAAGAGCTCTAGTTTTAAATTATACACCCACCAGAAAATAATCATGTCTCTGGACATGTGAAGAAGATAGATTAAAAGTGCCTAAACTGTCTTTAGTCCGGGCTGGACTGCCCCTTTTGGGGTAAAACCAAGCCAGATTTGCATAGGGTATCTCCCCTTCTGTAATGACTTGGCAGGCTGAAAAACAATGGTCTGGATGGTTGCCCAGAGCTCTGCCCATGGTTATGATTTATTCAAAACATTTCAGCCATCAATGTTTGGTTTGCATTAGTCACCTCGAGTGGGACAGGTATGCCCAGGCGTGGGTACCAAGCCTGCTGGGCTTCGAGACCCAAATTACTCCTCACTGATGATGCCCAACAAGTAGAAAACATGTTTGGGGATGCTCGTGGTCTTGTGCAGAAGGGATGTGACCTAGCGGTTTGGGCTGGACTGCCCCTTTTGGGGTGGGACTAAGCCTGATTTGCATAGGGTCTCTCCCCTTCTCTAATGGCTTGCTGGCTGAAAAACGATAGTCTGGAGGGTTGCCCAGAGCTGTGCCCATGATTATGATTTATTTGAAACCTTCCAGCCATCAACTTTTGGTTTTGCTTTAAACTGTTTATATGTCAATTGTCTCTCTGACACACCCAGACAGCAGGAACTACCCTTCTACAAGGGTTAGTGAAGGGCAGACTGGAAAGGCAGTAGACAGACAGGAGAGTGGAGCAAAGGAAGAGAGAGCAGAGCATGCCACATAGTTTACCTATGCGAGACACTGCCGGAGAATAGCATCGTGCACTCCAGTGAGAGATGACTTCAGGGGAGCCTGATGCGATGCTGTGGATCCAAGTAAGACGCCATGTGGCTCGTGAAACTAGTACCTAAGAGAACAGACGAGAACAAAGCTTTGATACAAAGATGCCGAGAATCCACTAAGATACGGATATCACACCACACCAAGAATGTAGAATATCTGGGAAGAATACAAAGAGGACTAAACTGCCCAGCTATCAATAATGACAAGGAGTGGAAAGGTTGAATAATAGCTGCATAATCCAAATTATTGACAACTCTGCAAACAAACTAAGAAAAAGCTGCATTCTGAGAGTTGCTAGCTAAGTCCACAAGTATTATGTCAACAATAAAGAGACTGGGCCTCATCACGAGTTTGGCGGTAACCCTTAAATCCGGCGGTCACGCTATTACCGCCGGATTTAAGGGTCCACCAAATCAGGGCTTCGGCAGATTTCTCCCCAGCTCTGAGCTGGAGGGAAATCCGCTGAAAATTCACGCTATTACCGCCGGCGGGAAATCCGCCGGCGGTAAGAGCGCGAAAATTCCCCATTGAGCCCAATGGGAAATGGGGCATTCCGGAATGGGCTCAGTGGGGAATGGGGAATTTCATTACCGCCAAACCAATGATCCGGCGATAATAGCGCCGGGGGGTTTGGCGGTAGGGCTAATACAGCCGGCGTTACCACCCAACTCGTGATGAGGCCCTGTATATTGAAAGAAAATGTTGTGTCCTGGGAAATGAAAGGAAAGTAGCAAATAATTATGTGAGCTGAAACAGATGCATATAGAAATATAACATTGCATTTTGGGAAATGAAAGCAAATTCCAAAGTGCTCCATGAATGAGACAGGGAGTGTATATAACAAGTGTTGAATGCTAGGGGCTGGAGTCATTTGGTGAATGAGAAAGACATTGAAAGATTAAGATGAAACTGAATTCTAATTTAGGGCCTCATCACGAGTTTGGCGGTACACCAGCTGTAATACCGTCCAACTGTAATAGCGTTTGTGCCCACCGGTCCGGCGGTATTACTGCTGTATCACGGGTTGGACGTTAACTGTAAATCCCATTCCCCACTGGGTCCATTGGATCCAATGGGGCATTTCCAGCGCTAATACCGCTCGATAATACAGCAGGTGGTAATACCGCTGAAAGCAGGGCGCTAAATGGAATTTTCACTTCCAGAAAAAAGCTGGCTGTAAAGCAGCCCATTTAGCACCCAACTCGTGATCGTGCCAGCCCTTAAATGGTAATACCGTTACCGCTGCATTTAAGGGTTACAGCCCCTCGTGATGAGGCCCTATGAGTGTAATCCCCAATATGAAGTTTGAACGATAAAGATAGTACGTTGGGAAGGTAACTTTATACAAAAAGACATTCATCCATGAAAATCCCGACCCCAACAAAAATGCTATGAGGAATGTTTGAAAATGAAATTTTGCTTAACATCTATTTCAGCTCGAGTTTGAGTAACACCAATCCGCTAAAGTACCACCTTGGTGTCCTAGATGAAGGCCTTGATTGGCAGCCCCCTGCAGTGATACAAGTATAAATGCGCCATGTTTAAATGGTTGATTTCTTTAGTGCCGGCTTAATTGGATCCATCTGTCACCTCAGCCTTCAAGCATGCCTATCTTACAAATGATGTAGATTTAAAATGCTCGGAATTAACTCTGACACTGTTGACATTCTTTATTTATACTATTTTCATATTAATTTATTTAAAATAAAACGACAACATAAAATGATAAACTGTATATAAAGGCAACCATACAAATATCTGTGCTGTGACTTCCTCCATGGTCCTTTCCCCCCAGTGAATAGAGGTAACATTGCAAAAGCTACAAAGGAAAACACTGGATGCAATTATTCCTCTTATGTATATGACCGGATTCCTTTATAGTAATAGTGAAGGCCATTTTCTATTACAGCAGCGAATAAGGAAACCACAAAATGCTGCATTGTAATGCAAGATATTTAGTCTTCCCTCATTTATTCATCTGTAGTCAGGGTGATGAGACCTGCAACGTCCCTAATTAACTATTTTCATGACCACTTATTTACTACGAGGTTATATAAGCTCTGTAAC
Organism: Ambystoma mexicanum; assembly: GCF_040938575.1. NCBI lineage: Eukaryota > Metazoa > Chordata > Amphibia > Caudata > Ambystomatidae > Ambystoma > Ambystoma mexicanum. Next base: position 892,677,620 of record NC_090941.1, read on the forward strand.
GCTTCTGAGTGTATTTCTGGACATAGTTAATCCTTTTCCGCCTTATTAACCAAATTCCATGCAGTCTCTGCCAATAGATTTACGGAGTTACCTATATCATATAGACGCACCTCTTGTGTCAGGAATGTCTATCGAGGCATTATACATGGACGGAAAAACATTATATTTCCCAACATTATATTTCGCAAATTTTAGCCGGAAATAAGTTAAAATCTTAAAAGGAATCTTGAAAGGAGAGATCAACGGGTCACTGTGACCTTTCTCAGTGCTGTTAATCTTTAAATAGGGTGGATACCAAGAGGGATTAAACAAAGGTTGAAGAGGTTTGCAAAGAGGGATAAAAGATTCAAAAGTGATGTAGCGAGTTCAAACAAAATGGCGGCTGATGGGAAGAAGCAGCAGTGATGATAGCCCAAGAAGGTAAGTGTGGTGGGAGCACGGGTGGAGCGATTGGGTAATGACGTGGGGATGCTGAAAGGGAGTGGTGCAGGGGGGCTTTAAGGAGGGGCCGGGAACTGGAAAGAAAATGGCGGACACCCAGGGATGGTCCTCATGTGACTGGTAAAACGTGGGTGCTACATTGGCAGTTCTCACCCACCTTTCTAGCCACCTGACTCACTGAGTGTCAGTCCCCGCGTGGGTATGGGTTCATCAATTGCAAAAGAAATGAGGCCATACTCTCAAATTATTGTCTAATTGCATAAAGTGGTGCCAGGCAACCTTGTGGAAAAGGAGGGACTGTCAACATGTAAATCAATGATTCCCGCCTCCATGGTGCACTCATTACAATAACAAAAAACACTTTGCTCCATATTTGACACGTCTTTTTTAATATATGCAATAAGTAAGTTTATTCACTTATGTAAGAGTCACTTCCTCCCACAACATGTTTCGGAACCAATGCTGCTTGTCTGTCAAGGGGATGTAAATGTAAACAGAATATACAATGCTCAAAATTCATTCAGTATTCTACAGAAAAAACAGAATCTAATCTAATTAAAAACACATTTTAACCAAAATACATTAAACATTTCGGAATAAGCTATTACAACAAACAAGTGGAACATCACCTTACCAAGTCCTCTGCAGTTATGGGTTGAAGTGAATCTTAAAGAGTCCAAAAGCCACATAATCCGGGACAAGAAGCATTGTGTTTAAATATGAACATTGTGTTTTATTTCAATTAATAAATCAAGGACGCAAAGGTGATCCCCTAACTTACAATGCTGGGGAAGCCACCCACAAAGCTTCAAATGAATACAGGCAGTTTTCATACAGAAAGGAAGACGCACCTTCCTGCTACTATCTTACTAATGTTTTCATTCAAATGAGCACAAACATCCATCTATAGAAAAGAAATATGAATGACTATGTTAGACAAGAAGCACACATACTTCCCAATGCAGAGACACAAACTGGCACAGGTTGATGTAATTTTTATTAGACAAGCTGTAGAGGTGCAATCAGACATCCTCAGCCTAAGCTCTGCCCCTATTCTGCCTATATGCTGGGAGCCAGAGATGACGACATGTGCAGTCCCAGAGTGCCAATATTGCACAAGACATTCGAGGCAAGGTACCCATTAAGGAAACCATATCTAAGTAATCGCAGACATTATACTCTTATGGATGATGTACCCGAAGAAATGTGTATTTGAACAAAAAAGAAACCTAATGATGTCATAAGAAATGAGAAGCTGGTGTATCCTGAGGACGAATGAAGGATAGTAATGTAAATATTCTCCAAGAATTTGAAAAAGAAAGACAAAGGTGAGCAACATCCCGGGCTCGGGATGCATCTACTCATGCTGCATAAATATTGAAGAATACATAAGTTAGTTCACATATGAACAGATGCTGTAAATGCAAGTAGGGAAAAGTATTCATAAAGGCTTGCTACGTAGTGAATAGATTGTGGTGATGCGCCCAGGTATATGCATAGGAACAGATGATCCTATAAACGCATTTTAGCAAGCTTACAAACTTTAAGAACCAAGAAAAGGGTTGCAGATTTCATGGCGCAGTGGAAAATACTTATGGCGAGGCAGGTTGCTGAAGACTGAGGTTGCCTTAAAATCAAGAAGATAAGGCCATGAGGGAATGGAAGCCTGTCTGCCACAACCATGAGAATAGAACACACTTCTGTTTGAACTACTATGAAAAAACACTGAAGGCTTCTAAAGTTCACCATAAAATAGAGTTTACTACAGTAAAAGGCTCGAAATTAGTGGTCTCCTAGTCATGTGAATGAGATTGGAATAGCTGTGTTGAGCTGTACCGAAACTAAGGAGGTACAGAGAGGCTGTACTCCCTTCAATTCCCAGACAGGAGTCCACGACTCCAAGGCCAAGTTCAAAAGTTAATTGGCTGACACATCTTATAAGGGTTGATAGATTGGGGGTTAAGTAAAGAGGAGACAATATCACGTTGAGCTTTCATGCACCTGGGATGGTAGTCTGTGTGCTGCTAGCGTGAGGAACATTCTGGAAGGGTGTAGAGATACCAAACCAATCATAGTGGGTCGTATAAGGAGGAACCCTATAGTTTGAAGAACCAATTAATCATTGTGTATTTAGTGACGATGACTATGACTAGCTAGCGGGGTGGGCTTAGTATGTCCACCTGACTTAAGATACCCAATCATAACTCTTGGCTATATAGAACATATACTTAGACGTTCGCAGAAAGCCAATCACAGGGGATCATATGTTTTATCAGTTTGCCATGTATCATGACGTCAGTAATGACGAGTTTTTAGTATAAAAGTGTTGTTTTTCTAAAAGTACTCTGAGAGATCATCCAGTGTGGCGTCGTTGGATGCCCGTTGTACTCCCTGTTTTAGGCAATTGATAATAAAAGTGTTTTGCCAACTCCTTGAGTCATTTTAATTATCGATGTTTGAGTAAGTCTCGCATCCCCATCCACGCCTGGGTATTGCTGCCTCATCTTAAAGGACTCTTGGGAATAAGAGTTAATTTTGGTAGCAGCGGTGATGGTTAAAGGCCCATCGATTAAGTAAGCTTTGGGGTCCCGGTAATATCGAACATCCTCTGCCATTTAGCTGAAAGAACATAAAGCTCACAATAGATATCGGTAAGAATAGAATAAAGACTTGCAAGCAAGGTAGGATGGGATCCTCATGCTACTACAGAAGCCCCTTCCAGCATCCATGGGAAGCTGAACGGACGGAAGGCTGAATCGGCTGATTGAGGTGGCAACAATCCTGAGGTTCAGAAGTGGAAAAAAAACGAATGGTGAGTAGATTGAGGGACCGTGGCAAAATACATGCATGGGGAAACTAACAGTGGGAAATGAGCAACGGGGATTGGTTGGGTGTGAGATAAGAAATTAGTTGTATGGACTATGAGCATTCCATAAGTTAGTCTAGAACAGCGGTTGTCAAAAGCGGTGTTGCAGCATATGACCACGTATATACATGCAACATGCACGGGCAAAATGTTATAAAAAAGGTTAGCAAGCTTAGAGCTTTGGAAGATGTACCAGGAGGGACGGGAAGACCCGCCTCCTGAAGACTAGATGCTTAACCAGTGCAAAGAGGGGGTGAGGACTCTGAGGAGGGGGGGTGAGGAGCATGAAAAACAAGGTGATAGTATATTACATGAAGGAGTGTATCCACTCAGAGAGCTTAAAGCAGCGGCAGGATATAGCAACCCGTCTTATAAACTGCCTGCTTATAGCAGTGGCAAAGGTTCAGAAAAGGGTCCAGAGAAAGATGTGATCTCTACAGCCAAACGGGACAAAGAGAGAGGTGAACGATCAGGCACATGACCCTAGATATAGAAAGAGAAATCAAAAGATGGAAAGGAGAAAAAGGCTAAAGTGACGATATAGCACTCATACAAAATGAGTTGATGGGAGGTCAGTTATTGCTCAAACTCGATAGAGCAAGCATTGGGGAGGTGTCAAGGATTGCCGGAAGAGGTGCAGAGACAGCTCAAGAATCTAGTGGGGATGGAAGCGAAGCCATGGCCAGAGATACAGCTGACCATTGTGCACCACTGTCGATTATTGCAGGAACAGAACAAAAAAGGATACTAGGAAAATCGAGGATGCCCAACTTGTGCAAAAGAAGCTTTCTAAATATGCTGTTGACGCGGCAATACTGACTAGCTGTGAATGGCCAGGATTAGTGGTGAAGGGCCAGGATCACAACAGGTGTCGGGTATGTCGCAGGTGAATAACAAACGACAGTCAGAGCAAGGAGGATGTGGATTGATGCCCAGAGGAATGGGAGGCTTCCGTGGGAGAGGGGGTTTTCAGAATAATGAAGGACATTTTCAAAATAATCAGATAAATAACAAAAGCATGCAGGATGGACAGGTTAGACGATTTGCTCCTGTATGCTGGACATGTGGAATGATAGGACACATAGCACAAACATGTGGGAATCAAGGATTTATACAGAATGGACAATTCCCGAGAGAGGGGGGCAGTTTATCCTCCAGCCTATAGCCCACAAGACAGAGAAGAGTCTGCGCAAGATCAGACAGTGTACCAAACGCAAATGCTGCGAACACAGGAAAGTCCACATTTGCAGCAAGCGCCATTAAGCCCGCCGCAAGGGCAATCACAGCATGTACCCATGCAAATACAGCAGACTGCAAATACAGGGCAATTGCTCACACCAAAGGTAGGAGGTGTTACCGTCGAGTGCGAGAATCCTTTTACAAGTACAGGGATCAGCATGTACCCACAATAGGACAGCTCACTGGGAGACTTGATGTGTTCAGTACTATCTGTGACACCAGATACCAATGAGGAACCTAGGGTTGACGTCACAATAGGAGGCACATCTTTTTCGTTTTTGGTAGACACGGGTGCAGCTCGCTCGTGTATACGAGAGGGGACATTTTTAATGTCAGGAAATGCCATGAATGCTCAAGATTTCACAGGAGCTACAAGCCGAGTTCTTTTTACTGAAAAATTGCCAGTTTCAATCGGAGAATGTGACATGTCTGTTCAATTACTATATTCAAAACAGACACCAGTTAACATATTGGGACGTGATTTAATGACAAAGTGAAATATGACCATTTCTTTCACTGATGAAGGCATAGTGTGTTTGATGCCAGGAATACACTATTTAAAGGTGAGTTCATTATGGCAATCACAGGACAGATAACTATACGTGCTAAACCACTAGAGCCTGATTTTTTTTTATTATGGAGTGCAAATCTTATTAACCTGGCTACCTGGATTGGTGGGTTAGGTAATGATGATACCTGATGAATTTTTGTTCAGGCCACAGATACCTATGGATGAGGAAGCAGGGCAGATATTTCCCTTAGAATTACAAACAGCCATAGTGCAAGGAGAATTGGCTATGCTTGAAGGCTTCGATGATGAGGGCACACATTGAAGATCAGTGATTGCTATTGAGGAAAGATACAGATTAACTGACATCACTGATAAAGATATATTTAAAGACAATCCATTAGATGAAGAGGTAGTATTTGAAATAAGCATTACATATTGGATTAGAACAGAAAGAAGGGAGATCCCACAGCAAATGGTGATTTTGCGGCAACAACCTTCATATTTTGATGAGGATATGGCAAAGGTACCAACTTCCTTATGGACAACAGCTCCTTATGACATAGGACTCTTGAAGGGGGTGGGAGAAGTTAAGATTAAGCTGAAGCCCGGAGCAATTTTACCCCGAGTGAGACAGTATCCATGTCTCGAGAGGCAAATGAGGGGACTTTTAAGACAATACCCACATATCGTCTTAGGAAGGGTGGAATCATGTCTACAGCCCTTACAGACTATGTATCCTGTTTTTTTCAAGAGAAGTAGCCGCTTGGCGGATGTTTTGGCCTTAAGTGAAAAAAGGAGACAAAGGCTTCATAAAGCCCCTTTCCTCTCTATGAAAACAGCGAATGAGAGTGTAGCCATAAAAGTGCCCACACCCATACTTATGAAGCCATTGAACGTGGCACTAACCCCCCCTGTGTTGCCCATACAGGGGTGCATGGGGTTTCATTGGAGGGTGGGGGACCTGTCGACTTGGAGGACTCCATGTCTACATGTGCCACGACAGCCCGGCCCGGTTGGCAAGGTTGGGGGAATGGACAGGAGAAGTCTCCTCAGAAAATTCCGGCAAAGGATCTGGTGATCTTAATATTCCAAATTGGTTGCTCCTCAAGGAAAATATTATGTGGGAACTCGGTGCATGTCTAAATACCGAGGAGTTCCGTGATTTGGTCTCCTTAGCCTCTAAAACCCTTTTGCGACATCCACTAAGCCTGGATAAATCCTCTCAATCTGAGCCCAGTGTTGACGAAAAATCTTGCCAAACCTCGCATACCCAGCTTTGGAATCCTCTAGGCCCACAAACTTGTCCTGAAGAGTCAACTCGTAAAGGAATGAATCCTCTGGTTGCTATAACTAAATCTACTTTTGACTTATCTGATGAACTCTCCATGGGTGGTACTTTTGTATCCACTAAACCGGTTATTTTACCTGATCTCCCACCCTTGAAGGATATTAAAAAGTCATCTATGCCAAGAATTGCTGACCCTCTCTTAAGGGACTTTGCCATGGACCCCCGAAACATCATTCTTACCAACATGGAAAAGCCGAGGGAATACGAATCCAGGGAGGCACTTAAAAATAAAATGTTAGCCTAGCTCAACTAAAGAATGGGTCATAACTATATCAGAACTCAAGATCTGAAAGTCCTTCAAAGAATACAGATCGATAACTGGTGCTCCCTGGACAATACAGACTGTATTATTATTGAATGTGGTTCAAGTAGTCTACCCTCATTGGTGAACAAAAGCATAAATCTGTGGGACATGTCTTCCTTTACCAAGTTAAAAGTTATAGTGTTGATCGCTTTGATTATACATATTCTTTGTTTTCCCTCCATGTTAATTTATTTGTCCCTGATGCCCTTATAATGCCTGATTAGTATATGAATTTTATGTTATCCTGTGTATTTTGTTATGTTGTGTTTTTTTGTTATCGCACTGAGGCCTACGGGTGTGTTGCGCTTTATAAGAAATAAATCAAATGAAATAACTGCTATGATGGACCAGGGAATTTAAGTAATGTCAGAGTCACCATGCAATACTGCAGTGTACCCTGTCAAAAAATGTAAGGGGGGTTTGTGGCGTTTAATTCAAGACATCAGGCTGATTAGCCAGATTGTAGAAGCCGAGTTCCCTCTAGTCCCCAATCCTGTGACAATTTTCTGTAATATCCCGGTTGAAGCACAGTATTTCACGGTGATTGATTTGAAAAATGTGTTTTTCTCAATCCCGTTGCACAAAGACTCACAAGATCTCACTTCGTTTACGTTTAGACAACAGAGATTAAAAAGCACAAGATTGCCCTAAGGGTATTGTGAGTCTCCATCGATTTGTAACAGAGTTTTACAGATGGATTTGAGCAATATAGTTTTACCAAGTGTTGTGTTGCATTATGTAGATGACATCCTGATCTGCAGCAGATCAGAAGAAGAGTGTAAACGAGATTCAGTTCAGATGATGATTATTCTTGCAGAGAAAGGATATAAGGTGGACAAAGAGAAACAGCAGTATTGTCAAGAAGAAGTGCTATATATAGGACAGCTTACTTTGCATGAAGGAAAGAAAGTTACTCCAGAAAGGGTAGAGGCGATTTTAAAAACAGCAAAACCACACACGTTAAAGCAAATGCAACTATTTTTTAGGAGTGTGCAACTATGTTAGAGCATGGGTGTTCAATTATAGTTCATACACGAGGCCACTGTTGCAAGCCCTGAAAAAGGCACAGCGCTCTCTGGGAAAATTGAATGGACTGACGAAATTGAGGAAAGATCTGATTAATTGAAAAAGGCAATTTGTACAGCTCCAGTTTTACGGAGGAATTCTTTTTGTTTTCACACACAAACGGGGTGGTTATGACAGCAGTGCTTACACAAAGAACCACATTAGGATACAAACCATTGGCATATTACAGTGGGATTTTGGACCCAGTAATGAAGGGTCACTTCCCCTGCGAACAATCACTGGCGGGCTAGCAGCCATTGAAAAGACTGCTAGCATAGTGATGGAATGCTCTATGATGTTTTTGTCGAGCACGCCCTATTTACTGTTTTAGAAAAACCCAAAGGTACATTGACATTCCAGAGAGCTTGGGCGCATGAAATAGTGATATCGAATCCACCGATCAAAATAGTCAGATGTAAAACAGTGAACCCTGTATGTTTATTGCTGAGCCACTCGCGGAGGGTGAACGAGTGCATGATTGATTAAATTATGAAGAATTCTATGTAGATATCCCGAGAGTGAAAGAAAATGCTCTCGCTGCTGGAGAAATTGTTTTTATTGACGGTTCTTTGAGAATTGATCAGACTGATGGCAAAGGTATACAGGTGCTGCCATAGAGAAGCATGAGGCTAATGGCGAGTTCAAAGTTATGGCAAAAGCAAGACTGCCATCTCACTTCTCAGCGCAGGCTGCAGAATTGGTGGCGCTTATTGCCACGCTTGAAAACCACACAGACCAGGAAGTGAGGAACCTAGTGTCTCCACCTATGTGACGTCGACTGTGCATCCAGGATTGGCACACTGGAAAAGGAGGGGCTGCCTGTGAGGAGATGGCACACCAGTGCAACACGCTGCTCTATTGGGTAGGCTTATTAAGGCACGACAACTCCCAGTAGCCATTGCAATAGTTAAGTGCGCAGCACACACTAAAAGGACAGACTTTGTCTCACACGGGAAATCAAGCCGCGGACGAAGAAACAAAAAAGGTTGCATACTCACTAGATGAGATGACCTTTGATGTGGCTGATGTGAAAGAGAAAATTGTGGTAATGATGATTGTGAATGAGAGCTTTAATAATTTGTCCAAAACACAGTTTATGGAAATTCAAAGTAACTTTGCACAGGAAGAGAAAGATTTATGGGTACGGAGGGGGTGTTCTTTATCCCCCACCAAAGTGATATGGCCACAGGACAGCACTTGTAAACCAGTAATGCCTGTAGACTTGTTAAGGGTGGCATTGGAACAGCTGCACTACCCTGCACATGTAACTAGGGAGAGCCTTGCAGCGACCATTGCTGAAGACTGGTCTCTACCAAACCTATTGGAGCACATCACATTTTATATAGTCAACTGTATAGTATGTCAAAAATTCATGGATGGGCACACATTGCGAACAATAAAGGGAGTTACCCCTCGACCTAACGGTCCATTTCAGCATTTAGATATTAAATATGTTGACATGCTGCAAGTTTGTAATAGCTGCAGGTATATGATAGTGGTAGTGTGCCCGTACTCGAGATGGATTGAAACTGGTCCATGCACACATCCGGATGCCACTAGTGCAGCAAAGTTCTTAGTCCGGGAAGTATTTCCTAGGTGGGGAGTATGTGAGATACCGAGATCAGATAATGACCCCCATTTTGTAAATGACATTTTCGAACATATTAATTTGCTGCTTGGGATAAAGCATACCTTTTCTTCAGCTTTTCATCAACAACGAAACGGGATATGCAAAATGCTCAATGGTCTGCTTAAAGAAATAATTGCCAAGCTTAAATTGACCCTGAAAAAAGGATGGCTACATTGCCTACCTCTTGCATTATATGCATTGAGGAATTAACCTGACTCAGACCATCACCTCACACCCCACGAGTTAGTCACTGGGAGGTGAATGAGAACGCCTCTAACCCCTCCATCAAGGCAAGGGTTAGGAGTGATGCCCAGACAACTGCAGAGTTACTAGGAAAGAATTTTGCATGATTACTTGACATGTATGACCGCAAGTATTTTTGTCATGTCTGAACAGGTCAAGTGGACAAGGTGTAGGGCTCGGAAGACAGATGAAGACCATTCAGCAACCAGAGGGGAAGGACTTTCTATACCAAAGGTCTTTCCAGGAGACCAAGTTTTAATCCATAACTTCTCCAGGAAGTGGCATGAGCCAAGATTCTGTGGACGTTACATTGTGGAAAACCAAATGCCTTCAGCTGTAAAGGTAGCCAGAAAAAGAGCTTGGATTCATCAAGGTGATGTGAAAATGTACACCGGAGAGCTTCCTCCCACACCCCCAACCATTCGGAAGCAAATCAAGAAGAAGTAGTTCAGCATGTGCAGACAAGATCAATTACGAGGAAGAAGGACGCAAAGACTATCTAAGGGTAGACAAATAAGTACTTTGGACTGTGGTTCTCCTGGAGCATTCTTTGCATTCAATACAGCAGAGGGTGGGACAATCATTGTTCTTGAACCACAGGAAATTTTTGATATTTAAAACCTTTGGACTGCAGAAGAAAGTGCAGAGAAATGCCAGACCTGGATTTTGAGTTTGACAATTGGAAAAGAGAGCAGTTTCCTGATTCATTCCAAACAGAGTTCCTTTTTGGAGGGTCATATGGTGCTTTTGAACGCAGATCTACATAGGCTACTCTTTGCTGTTTTTGTTTTTATACTCCAAACCTACCCTGCTCTTGTTGGTCGTGGTGTGGACATGCGCACATTACTTCAAAATCCTAAAAATGGCCCAGTAATTAGACGATTACTGGTGGCGATCCTAGATCAAATCAGACAATTACCTGAGCACTTTTTTGAACATACAAATGGTTCTGCTTGTCGAAGATTTCCCTAAAATACTTGGATTGATTCTTTATCTTTTGATTCGTAAGCATCCTAATCTTGTTGGACGGCACACAAGCACTTGTGTATTTCTGAGGATCCCAGAAATCGACCTACTATAGATTGGCTGATACAAGAACTTTGCAAGCAAGCTCAATCACTGCTTGACATTTTTTAGAGAGTGAACTGTTGATTTTTATCTAACATTGAAGCTCATAGACTGTGTGTAATGGTATTCTGCATGTTGATTGAAGAAAGCCCAGATCTTGTCGGCAGACAAATGGACACACAGACATTTCTGAGACACCCAAGGAATCAGCTTGCCATTAGTCAACTAATGCGTGATATCATGGAACAGATCCATCAAATGTATAACGTTTCACCATATGCAAAATGAATGGGGTTATCGCATGAGGATGTCCACAACCTTTTGGCATTAACATTTTATTATTTGCTCGAAGTACATCCCTACATCGTTTGGCAAAAGAACGATTCATTTGTTTTGTTCCAGAGTCCTACTAACTGTCCAGCAATAAGCCCATCATATGTGGAGGTCGTTAAACAGATTATGAAACTACCAGAAGGTTTTTTGAAATTCCCTGAATAAAAGCATTTTTTCTTTCCTTAAAGATAATTACAGGCAAATCATGTGGTCCATAAACCACTTAGCTATTCCACAGGGTGAGCACCGACGACATGTAGAGCCATCACGATGGTGGAACTTCTCTTATTGGTGCATTATATATGCATGTTTGATGTTTTGTGTTGTCATTCTGATACTGTTAATTTATGCTGCATAAATTATGAATTTAAAAAAGGGGAAAGTTCTTTTTATTTTCCCCACACCCAGTGCAAAAGGAGAGGGTCAAGATGCAAAGGAACCATGACCTTATGTAATGGTTCTTATTCCAGTGGTGCAGGAGAAAGCACGATGTTGTGGCAAATGTTACTGAGTATCCAACATTGAGGAAAGGTATTTAGGACATTATTTTTGAACATCAGATACAGATCATCAGTGAAAGGCAACGGAAACCTTCTGTAGCTTCCCCTACACCAGTAATGCATGTAACTATGCCAAGTTTACTGATTCGACTCCCTGTAGTTCCCCTAGTAAGAAAAGGTTATGCTTAGACACTCTATGAGATGCTTACTGGAACACATGAGAAAAGAAGGAGACCCAAGAGAAACACAATGGAAGATGATTATGAGTTGAATGACTATCTTGACAGCACAGCACACCTGGGGAACAATGTTTGGTATCAGCATATGAAGGAGGTGGGCCAGTGGACATCTGAAGTGGACTGCTATGTGTGTGCACTCCTGCCTTATAGCAAGGGAAAATCTAAAGTTTTCATAGCTATTGAAATAGACGTTCAAACAGCACACTGCCTGTCCCATATTGCGCTCTGCCATACGAGGGGCCAGTGAAAGGGGCTGGTATCCAGTGGTCGAAGTGTACGAAAAGAAGTAATGGAATTATGTTCCCTACTGGCCTGCACTGCTCCCAAAAAACCCCATTGCCGCGCCCCTTCCCATGCACAATACAAACCCCAAAACACATGCACCTGCTGTTTAAGGGCACGTCCAGTGCAGTGCACTGAAAGTGCAAGTTTCAACTTCTTCCTACACTTTTATTTTAAAAACGAACCCATTCCGGAACGGTTTCTTTTTAAAATAAAAGTATAGGAACAGTAAAACGTATTCAAAATAAGTAGAGGAGCACCGTTACCGACTGCTCCCGCCCACTTCGACCACTGATGGTATCAGATGGGAAGTAAACAGAAGACTCAAGAGTTAAGGAAAATCCGAAGATGACATCCAAATATGGAAAAACAGAGGCCAGATGCAGATTTCAGGATCAGTGTTGTCTCCAGATGGATGGGAAGAAGGAGTGGTTATCTGCAGAGCCTGGATGGTAGTTTATCATCCTGAATCTACTGTTTGGAATGCACAAGTGGTGTGTAAACCATTATGGCCAAAACTTGCTAAACTACTGACATGGGTCGAAGATAGAGGAGAACCTTGTAAATAGTGCCTTTGGAAAGTGCAAAACTGTGCTTCAGAAATAATGGCACAAGAAAAGTTGGAGAAAATCAGAATTGTGATCGGATCTTAGAGGCAAAAGGAATGAAAGTTGGAACAGCAGTCATAATAGATCACTACTGAGCCTGTGGATCCAGAGCGTATATGAGACTGCCCCAGGATTGGGGAGGACTGTGTTCTACAGTGAATGTTCATGTTCCAGCATTGGTGATTCCAAAAAGTGACCTGAATATTGGTGAATTCCCAAAGGTGGATGCCCACTTGAGAAGGAAGAGATCTGCTGAACTTCTGAATCAAATGAAGAGGGAGAACTATTTTTCAGCTAAGTCAATAGAAGCCTTTGATGCCATTTCATATGAGCATAGACTATGCAGTCAGACATCTTCAGTGTTTTCATTGATCTTTATGCCAAGTGTCCAGGTTGGAGCAAATTCCAAGTGGTTACAGATGACCAGATGGCAGCTTCTATAAACAATCAACACCACCATAAAGGGATTCAACGCAATCAAGGAAGAACTGAGAGCCCTACGATTGATGACTCTCCAAAACAGAATCTCCTGGATATGATTACAGTCATGGATGGAGGTGTTTGTGCCAGGATCGGAGAATCATGTTGCACATTTATACCTTCTCATGACGATGAGAATGGAACATTGACAAATGCCATATCAATGCTGACAAACCTACATACCCAGATGATTGATGAAGTGGAAGACATTGCAGATGACAGTTGGTTCGGATGAATGTTCTCATGGGTTCCACAATGGATGGCGGACATGTTCAAGTTTCTTGGAGACCTGTTGATGATGATCATGCTAGGATTTTCTGTGATCAGAATCATAATCGTACAATGCAAGAAGACTGAAAAGAAAGCAGTAGGAATGAAGGTCATAATCAATGTTAAATCTGAAGGAAAACTTAAGGAACTAACAGATGAAGAGATCTGAGACTTTGTAAATGCTAGTATACATGCACCCAAGGGTAGCAGGTTCCTGTATCCAAGGCATTGGAAGAAGTATGTGGGAAGATGGATCTATTGTAACCCAAATGGGCACTGTACTCTTATGACCTGGAGCGTGAACAAGCATGTGAAATCAGCAGGAGGCCTGAAAGGAGTTGTGAAGATCTGTGTTCCCAAGAAACAGTTCTACAGGCGCGGATGTCTTGATGTAATAATGATGATGAACTGGGTGATGAATCGCCCAGTGGGAGGAGTGTAGAGGTGTAATAGGACATCCTCACCCTAAGCTCCGACCCTATTCTGCCTATATGCTGGGAGCCAGAGATGACGACATGTGCCGTCCCAGTAAGAGTGCCAATATCGCAGAAGACATTCAAGGCAAGGTACCCATTAAGGAAACCATATCTAAGTAATCGCAGACATGATACTCTTTTGGATGACGTACCAGAAGAAATGTGTATTTTAACAAAAAAGAAACCTGATGATGTCATAAGAAATAAGAAGCTGACGTATCCTGAGGATGAATGAAGGATAGTAATGTAAATATTCTCTAAGAACTTGAGAAAGAAAAATAAAGGTGAGCAACATCCCGGACTCGGGATGCATCTGCTGATGCTACAGAAATATTGAAGAATGCATAAGTTAGTTTACACATGTACAGATACTGGAAATGCAAGTAGGGAAAAGTATTCATAAAGGCTTGCTACGTAGTGAATGGATTGCGGTGATGCGCCAATGTATATACATAGGAACAGATGAACTTGGATGATCTTGTAAACGCATTTAAAAGGCTTATCAGCTTTAAGAAGCAAGAAAAGGTTTGTAGATTTCATGGCAGAGTGGAAAATACTGATGACGAGGCGGTTTGCTGAAGACTGAGTTTCGCTTAAATTCAAGAAGATAAGTCCATGAGGGAATGGAAGCCTGTCTGCCACAACCATGAAAATAGAACACGCTTTTGTTTGAACTAATATGAAAAAACACTGAAGGCTTCTTAAGTGTACCAACAAATAGAGTTCAATACAGTAAAAGGCTCGAAAAGAGTGGTCTACCAGTCACGTGGGTGAGATTGGAATAGCTGGGTCGAGCAGTACCAAAACTAAGGAGGTACAGAGAGGCTGTACTCCTTTCAGTTCCCAGGCAGAAGTCCATGACTCCAAGGCCAAGTTATAAAGTTAATTGGCTGACACATCTTAAAAGTGTAGATAGATTCGGGGTTAAGTAAAGAGGAGACATGATCACGCCGAGCTTTCATTCACCTGGGATGGTAGCCTGTATACTGCTAGTGTGAGGAACATTCTAGAAGAGTGTAGAGATGCTAAACCAATCATAGAGGATTGTATAATGAGGAACCCTATAGTTTGAAGAACCAATTAATCGTTGTGTATTTAGTGACGATGACTATGACTATGGGCCTCATTACATGGTAGGCGGTAGGGATTTAACGTTACCGATAATGGAATACCGGTAACGTTAAATCCCCATGCTAATTACGACCCGGCTCACCGCTATTAGCGGCACCGCTAAGTACGGTGCCACTAATAGCGGCCAGTCCGCAGGCGCGCGACCCTCCATCCCATAAAGAACGCCATGCCGCTAATAGCACACCATCACAAGGCGAGCGGACATGCCAATAGCGGCATGGTAAAGCCCCCAAAACCCCTTACCGGCATGCCGCTAATATCGCGAACCACCCGTTAAAATAACTGTGCAGTGTTACCACCTGCCACAGGTGGCCACAATCAGCACAGGTAGAGGCAATGGAGTCTGTGGCTGCTCAAAAGGAGCACACCACACCCCTTCCCACACCCCTTCCCACACCAAAATGGTTCCAATACTAGCAGCATTACATGGCCTTGAGGACCTGATAGCAGCGCAGCTGCAACAACAACAGGCAGCACAGAGGAGACGCAGGAGGAGGAGGAGGGCAAGACAGGCACAGCAAGCACCACCACGGCACACCACCACAGCACCTAATCATACCACAGAGGCACCCACCAATTCCCAGGATCAGAGCCAGTCCATTTAACCTAACACCTGAGCAGATACACACCCTGTACCGTCTGGACCGGGATACCATCACCAGCATCGTGGACATGATACACCATGACATTGTGAGCCTCATAGACATCAGAACTGCCATCCCCCCTCTACTGAAGGTGGTGACTGTGTTCCACTTCCTGGCCACAGGCACCTACCAGCATACAGTGGGGCATGGCATCTCCCAGCCAGTATTCTCACGCACACTGAACCAGGTACTCGATGCCCTCCTGAAGCATGCACCCGAACACATATACATGCCACGGACTGCCCAGGAGATTGCAAACACCAAAGTCGGTTTCTATTCACTAGCAGGCATCCCAAGTTGCATCAGGGCCATCGACTGTACACATGTGGAATTGGTCGTCCCACATCACAATGAAGTAGTGTTCCGAAACAGGAAGCAATTCCACTCCATCAATGTCCAAATGGTATGTGACGCCAACAAGATAATCACACACTGCTGTGCCCGATTTCCCGGATCTACCCATGATTCCATGGGCTTGCGGAACTCAACTATCCCACGCTACATGGAGCGACAAACGGGACAGCGTTCGTGGCTACTTGGTGAGTAGCAGGCCAAGAACATGGCAGTGTGCTTGGGGGGGGAGAGATAGATACTCCAACTGGGTGTGCGTGGGGGGGAGAGATAGATACTCCAACTGGGTGTGCGTGGCGGGGGGAGAGATAGATACTCCAACTGGGTGTAGCCTGTAGTCCATCGTCCAAATGCACATACAGATGTAAGCCAATGAAATGAACAGGCCACACTTGAAGTGAACAGTAACAGGACCCCATTCCTTCCCCCATATAGGTGACGCCGGCTATCCCCTGAAGAGGTGGCTCCTCACACCTCTACGGAACCCACAGAACAGGCATGAAGAGGAATACAATCGTGCACATACCCATACCCGCATTGTGATCGAGCAGACTTTTGGCCTATTGAAGTCACGGTTTAGGTGCATTAGCAGGTCTGGTGGCGCTCTCCTGTATGGCCATGAGAAGGTGGCCAAGATCACCATGGCATGTGTCATGCTGCACAATATGTGTATCAGACGGAATGTGCCACTGCCCCCTGATGTTGAAATAGAATCACCTGATGAGGATGATGATGGTGATGAGGATGGAGGTGAAGGGGATGCAGGTCATGCAAGAGGGGATGGCCAGGAGGGACGTGCTGTGAGGCAGCATCTGATCAACCAAATATTCTGAGTAACAAGTTCTCGTACTGTCACCTAGATATGGCTAGTGGTGCACTGGTGTCTGTTTGTTAGCTCACAATGGACCCTGGCGTCAATAAATCAAACATACACAATGAAGAAGTCCAGGCCTGTGTTTTGCTCTAACACCAGTGTATTTATGAACTCAAACAGGAAAATGTGCATGTACCCAAACATCCCACCACCCTACCCCCCACCCCCCACAACTGTCCCATCACACCCTACCCCCCACCCCCCACAACTGTCCCTCATGTGTCTTCCACAATTTTTGCATCCAGGCATGCACACGGAAGCATGGATATTCACTCCCTATTGGTCATTGCCTGATCCAGCATTTGGAGGCTGCCGGGAGGAGCGCCTGGTGGTGCGTGCGGAGCGTCGGAGTGGGCTTGTCTGCCGCGAACCGGTGGACGAAGAAGTGGCAGACTGTCCTGGTGCTGGTGGTGGTGGAAATTGACGGTCCATTGCATCCGCAATGCGTGTGAGTACCTCACAAACTCTGATGAGCTCCCCACAGAGCCTGTCTGTGCAGGTCTCCATACTCTCCCAGGAGTGCCTGGATGTCTCCCCAATCTCTGCCCTGAGATGGGCAGCCTCCGCCACATGCTGACCAACCAGCACAGTGAGACCCTGTTGCCGCTGGATGATGCTGGCCAGGTCAAGGGCAGTGTCGGCCTCTGGTGGTGTGGCTGCTGTGCATTGTGATGCTGGCAGGTGTACAGATGGAGGCACCGGGGGGCTACTGAAGGATCCCATGGTCTCGTCACCAGTGATGTTGAAGCCAGGTGTGTGATGGGGTGATGGCTTGGGGGTTCCAGGTGGGCTTGGGGTGTGCATGCCCAGCTCGAATTCAGTTGGGTCCTCCACATCAGTTAATGGTGCGGTGGCTGCCGCCTCTCCTCCTGAACTAGCAGTAGCTGAGGGTGGTCCCTCGGTGGCTGTGAGTGGTGGTGGTGAGTGAACCTCCTGAGGGCTGTTGGGTTTGGTGTGGCCTTGGCAGTGGCGCTCGAATGATGTTTGGAACTCTGCAAATGGAGCCTTGCGCCTTTTCCCCTTGATGTTGTGGGGGTGTCCTCGGTGGGCTGTGGCCTATTCTTCTTCTGCACAGGGGGTGCCTGGGATGCATCCTCACTGTCAGTATGTGACCCTGTCGGGGACAAGAAGGGGGATGGCATTGGTTAGGGTTCGATGTACTTAATGCAGGATACATCATCAATGCGTTTGTGGGCATTTGCAATTCATTGTGAAGGGTGCAGGTGATGTGCCAGTTCAGTTCTGTTGATGTGTGCATGTGTGTGTGTTTGGGTCTGACACTGACATGGGCAGGGTGGGATGCATGTGTGGATGTATGGCCATGCATGAGGTGAGCCTGGGCTGACATTTGTGGGGACCTGTAGATACACATTGCATGCTTTCATCAGTACACTTACCTCCATCCGATGTGTTTGCCACGCCATGCTCCATCCTCCCGACTCCCTCGATACATTCGACTCCGATCAGGTTGGCGCATGTCTCCTCCCATTCCTTTAGCTTGATTGGCGACCCAGATCTGCCAGCGGTCATGATTCTCTGCCAGGATCATTCTGACCCGGAGTCTCAGGTCATCCCATTTTTTCCTGCACTCACGTACATTGCGGGTGCAGGTGCCCACGGCACTTACTTTCATTGCCACTTAGGCCCAGATAGCCTTTTTCTTAAGGTGGGCCTCCCGCCACATGTCGTTAGCGAACACCACTGCAGCATTGTCTGCTAAGGTTTGGGTCAGCATGAGCAACTCCTCATTAGAAAACTTTTCTTTCCGCTGGCGGTCAGTTGTTTTTTTCAGTGCCTTGGGCATGGTAAGGGTATTCCAGTGAATCTCAGACAGCAAAGTACCACAAACAGGTCCAGGGTACAGAGGATGGCAATGGATTGTGTTTTTACAGATGGCCGCCGTGCTCTTTCCCGTTCCTGTGCGATGACGCCATTTCCGGTTCCGCAATTTAACGGTCACTGCTAATAGCGGTGACTGCTATTTGCATGCAGCGTGAGGGCGGAGGTGCTATCTGCACTTTCGTCGAGGGCGGTAAGTGACTTTTTGGGGTCTTTAGCGGCATGGCGGTTGGGTCATTACCGGCATGGCGCTATGCTCGTGTCTGCGTACTCGCAATGGTGCACTATTAGCGCCCTCTTGCGAGGGCGGACACGTTAAGAGCGCCATGCCGGTAATTGTAGATTTTTACCGCACAACGTGTAATGAGGCCTATATGACTAATTAGTGAGGTGGGCTTAGTATGTCCACCTGACTTAAGATACCCAATCATAACTCTAGCTATATAGAACATATTGTTAGGGAGAATTCTCTTATAAGGCTAATTTCCGAAACCTAGTGAGTCCCCAAGCAGCTTTGCTGGATTTTTGGGGTTTGTTTTTTTCTCCTGCTAAGAGTGAGACTCTTTTCCTCCCACTCTTAGGCATGATTTGAGGTATGTATTTGACTTTTTGTGTGCTTATGGGCTATGGGGTCTTTTACTCCATAGGGTATCATCTGTTTTTCATGTGTGTTACACAGCACCCTCAGTGCAGTAACACAGGCATGTCATAGTAACCCCCAAACATAGACTCCATACCCTGGGACTGACTACTGTCTCCCAGGGCATGTAAAGTCACCATTGACTTTACTAGTCCAAAATTGTGAACAGAACCAGTACAAACCATCATATTGTGGAAGTACTGGAAGAGGTTAATTCGATTGCCCCTGGGTCTGTTTTCAAGGGGGCACTGTCCAGTCCCCCCTTGTCGAGTTTCTGGCTGGTGGCAGTGGTTACCACGCAAAATATTCCACTGGAATATTTCCTATGGGATTTTCCCATTGATTTTAAGCGCACCACTTTTTGGTGCAATGTTAAAGATACCGCCGGTTTATTTATTTAATATTAAATCAATGGTTGGGTCTTTTCGCCAGAACTCTTTTCAAAAATGGCGTTCGTGTCCGTCTCTGTAACTCCAACCAAGGTTGGGCCCTTTGTTCCACTTTTTGGCAGGCTTCTCCACAGAAGCCCTCCAAATGGTGCCACTCTGTCTGGGTTCCACAGGATGTGTGGGGAGGGGAATTGGCACCCTGGACTGCGTTGCCTTAGCAACCCAAGACGCACTCCATTCTGATTGGCCCAGTGGTGAGCCGTCCGGCTCACCACTTAGCATGTTTGAGTGACAGCTAGGCTGTTGAATGGGGGGTTTTCTGCATAAAAGCAGGGCTTTTGGGACTGGAACTTCAGAAGTCGCCACAGGACCTAAGAATCCAAAGAGGGAAGAAGCTGAGCCATCTGCAATGACGAAACCACCGGTGAAGCCCTGCTGCAACAAACTCACCACTTTCCCAACGACAAGAGAAGATATTCTGCTGGACGAGTCGTCTTCCTTTGAGCTGGTGGGATCAACTAGTTCGCCCCGTTCGCCTTCCAAAGACGTCTCTTGGTGGAATCGCCCGTGCCAACCACCCCGGCGGCCGGATAGCCAAGATTCACCACTTTGACCGCGAATAAAAGGAACGTACCTTTTAAACGACGAACTCCGCGGCTGGTTTCATCCCTGTGCAGTGCAACGACTCCAAGTTTCCTCCTCGACTAGACCCTCTCTTCCCCTGGTCGAAACAACAAACTGCAACCACTGCCAGGAATAACTGCCACCGCTGGAGCTTACTCTCTCTTTAAGGTACTGTGTTCTGCCTGGCCACCCTTTCTTCGGTTTGCCCAAGGTGACCCTTAAATCCTTGGCTTTCCAACTGGGTTGGCACCAGACCTTCTAACTTTAACTTCTTGAATCACCCCAACCTCTTTTGAACATTCTGCCAAGACTTTTAGTGCATTTTAAACTGTGTGATCTTGGGCACATTTTGCTTGACTCCATTTAAAGTGGGCCTGGCCTATGAACTTTGGCTCTACAGTGTATACTGCCTTTACTCCCTTGCTTTGAACTCCTAAAAGTGTTGGGAACTGTTTTATTTCTATGCTCTGCCTTTTTCTCTCCCTTTAACTTAACTATTGGAGTGCCATCTAGGTTATGCGCTCACATCTGTTTTAACAAATCGTGGTGTTTTAACTCTGACTTGTCTAATAGTTATCAAGGGAGGTGTGTATACTTTACCTGACTGTGTTTTAACTTGCTTTTGATTTAGAGTGCTAGTGTATTGCCTAAAGTGTGTTTTAAATAAATAATTATATACTTTTGATACAAAGCTCTGGTCAGTGTTTGTTTGCTCTACTGTGTTTTTAGCCCTATTGTGTATACTCTATATACTGCCCTGCTCTTCTTGAGAGAGGTCTGACTGCTCAGCCACAGCTACCAGGTAAATCTGGGTGGTGCAGACTGCTACCGATTGTGTCTACTGTTTGCTCCTGTAGTCTGAATCTTTTTGCAGTGTTCCCCAAGGGAACTGCACAGGATTCTGCCTAACACATATAACTATATGTTTGCAGAAAGCCAATCACAGGGATCATACGTTTTAGCAGTTTGCCACGTATCATGACGTTAGTAATGACAAGTTTTTAGTTAAAAAGTGTTGTTTTTCTAAAAGTCTCTGAAAAATCACGCTGTGTGGCCTTGTTGGATGCCCGTTGTACTCCCTGTTTTAGACAATTGATAATAAAACAGAAAGTGTTTTGCCAACTCCTTGAGTCGTTTTAATTATCAATGTTTGAGTAAGTCTCGCATCCCCATCCACCTCTGGGTTTTGCTGCCTCTCCTTAAAGGACTCTTGGGAGTAAGAGTTCAAAGCAATCTGCAGTTTGGAATTACAGGTGTCTCCAGTCCATCTCCCCCTCAATAGAAAATTTGAAGCATTTCTCAGTATAAAGTTGTGAACAAAAAGATTTACTCCATTTTACCTGTTTTGGCATCAGAGAAATATGTTGCTTTGATATAATTCACCAATTCTTGGAATGATTTTAATCTAAAATGTTGGACTCTATCAGTGACAAACTAGCGGTTTGTAGATTGGACATCAATACTATTTGACATCTATTGTAATATTGAATTGGTTGCAAATAATTGTAAAGTGTTCGTTTTCTCTGGAATTGTATTTCTATTGGAATGCTGGGATAACAGGGTCTAACTCTTTCACTATTCCCAAGGAATGATGTTCACCCTCACAACACCTTGTTCAATGGGTTCATTAAGGAATATATTTCAGGTACCTTATTAACTAAGGCAAATGTCAATGAAACAACTTGTCATTCCACCTTTCAAAATGAGAGGCCGAAGACCACCAGAGATCACAAATTGTAGTCCAAAAAGCCATGTTATGATGATACTAGCTCAGATTTCAATTAAAAAAAAAATCACAAAGTACTTATGCCTTGCACTATATTCCCCTTTTTAGTGATACAGCTTTTAAATGTGGCTCCATTACACTTTTAATGTTATCTGGGATATCTTTAATTCTTGTGACATTTGACTAAATAATCTGGTACCATACTACCCACTTTTTGTTTGTCTTTCAAAGGCCCAGGGCAGCTAGGGATATCAACCGACTTTAAGCAGCTCTGTCAGGTAAGCTCTCCCTTCAGTCTGTCCATCTCCTCCCCAAATCTCTTTTAGTTAATCTCACTCTGCATTGGAAAAGGCTTCTGCATTCAGTCCCATGTGGAAAAAATCCCATTTAAGGAACTTTCGTTATCAGTATGACCAGTTGGAAACTAATTCTGCTACCCTCCTGTCAAGCTGTCTCGACCACTCCTGTTTTTCCACAACTCCTCCCATCTTCCTATGTGCTTGTGTTTTAAAACCAAGAAAGCTCCACTCTGAAGCATTTTGGATTGGAGAGAGCCTGTAATAGGTTCCTTTCATTTGTTCCCACCCACCAGGGCCCTCCTCCTTGCTTTCATTGGCCCATTGAATTTTGAGGTGCCAAGAGGGGTTGTATCAGCTACTACTTAGCACCCTTTTCGAGTGACACTAATATTGTACTGAAATGTTAATTTTTTTAAATAACAGTCTATTAATGACAATTATGTATTGTAGGAATATTGAGAATCAGGAGATATCATTTGTGTTTCTGTCAATCAATGCATACATTATTGAAATATTTGCATATATTGTATTATATCATTTGATATGCATATGAATTGCATATGAATTGCATTTTTCTGCTATCTCAAGATCCAAATTAATTTCATAATTTAACAAAGAGTGTTGAAGTTATAACTGGTAAAGTATTTCACACTGGGCCTCATTACGACCATGCCGGTCCGGAAAGAATGGTGGCGGTAAAACCGCAGCCACCGTTGTTTCCTGACCGGCTGATTAAGAGTCCTGCAGGCGGGAGGTGTCACTCCCGCCAGGTCGGATCTGACAGGATTTACACCACCCGCCTGCAGGCTCAAATTGAAACACGGGCTCCGTCATGGGACTCCATGGGAAGGGGGACATACAGAATTCCGCCTCCAGAATTCCTGGGTCACTGGGGTCGTAATGCCCCGGTGATCCCGGGAATCACAGAGACGGAATGGTAATACTGGTCTGGTGGTAGCCTGCCGGTTTTTCCGGCACGGATACCGCCGGACTCGTAATGAGGCCCATTGTCATTTTGAATGCATCTTTTGTGCTGAAAAAAGTACCAAACATTTTCACTTGAAATGCATGTGTATGGCTTTCCCCTCTATCAACAGGAACGATGTGCTATGACAGACTTTCAGTTAAGTGAAGGATCATTTTACTGTGCTATTTTCCATTTGCCCAGGCTTAATGTGTTCCAATGTCAGGGGTTTGGGGTCTATGTGGGCATCAGCTATTTGAGAATGCACCTAATGATTCACCAGACTCTCCAGATGTTTTGGACTACAGCTTCCATTAGCCCTAAACAGCATAGTCACTGGTGAGGGAACATGGGAGTTGCAGTCCAAAACATCTGAGATCCAAAGGTTGCCAGCCCCTGTACTAGTCCACCACATCTCTTTGAAACAATGTAGACCAAACTTCCACAAAACAGGAAGCTTCATGACAAGTGTTTATTTCACCTAAAATAGGTTTTCCGAATGCCTACACCAGGCAAAGGCCAACCTGGAACCAGGACATCATCTAATTCATTAAAAAACTAAGTGATTCAAGAGAGAGGACCAGAAAAATACTATAAAGAATTACTGTGGTTGGTCGTCTTCCTCACAGAGCCAGAGAAGAAAACAACCAGTGAACCTGTTGGGCCTTTTCATTGTCCTCAATCTACCTCAGGCCAGAGCTGATAGAAAAGGAGAGCTGTAAACCTTCAAATGATTCTGGGTTTTGCCAAGACCAGGATATGTAAACCGTAATATGGACAAAAATATTAATGAAAATAAAATCTGTGTTGTCATGTTATTATGGCCATACTGTGTAAATTGCACTGTGTTATGGATGGGTGTTTGTTGTATTCCTGTTGTGACTAGGGCACGCTGGATGTCCGTTCTTCTGTGTATGTCTTTCCTACTTTGGATGGGAGTTTGTCCATTTCACTGTTTGTTCCTAAATAAAGCACTTTCTACCCCTTTGCCAGCTATTCAAGTTTCGATATCCTGTGTTGTTTGAGTTTATTTTACATTCGCAGGACAATTAGTGCCTCTTGTATTTCATTTATGCACGGCCGACAGCCATTTTTTGTCACTTTTGGGTTTGGGCATGTGAGAATGACAAAATGGATGAGGTTGATGAAGCCCACCTGTGGGGAAAGTGTGCGTGTCACTGGGGTGATTTCTCCTCACAGATCGGAAGGATTCCCCTGTGGAGACCACCCCCTTTGGTCGAGTACAGTAAAGAAAAGCCTGTGTGTTTTATCCCGTTGGAGAAAAAGAGCCCTAGCGAGGGGGAGTGAGGACGCCGACTGTTGGGGGCTGCTCCGGGTCACTGGGCAGCCCCACCTTGCTGCTCGGGAGGGGGGCACAGGGCAGTCAGCCACTCCGGTTGAGGGCGCCTTGTGCTTGCATGCCCACATGTCCATTTAGATGGCTTCCCCCACGGGGCGAGCAGCAGCTCCCTTCTTCTTTCCATTGCGGGCCCTGTTCGTGGTGGGCCCGCATCAACTTTTTTTTTCTTTCCTACCGCGGCAGGCCCAGGGTGTTTGGGGGCTGCGCGGGCTTCCTTCTCCGTCGTTGGCCCGTATTGGGATGTGCCCGGCTTCTGTTGGGGGTGGGGCAGGCAGCTCACCTCTGTGTCGCGGTTGGGAGAGGGGCCGCCGGGCATCTCCTCTGCCCGCTCCCCGGAGCGAGCACTCCATTGTCCTTGCGAGCCCAGCTGGTGCTGGGCCCGCCTCCTTTGTTCCTTTTTCAGGCCCCGTTGGGATTGGGCCTGTATAATTTTTTTTTTTTCTATGCGGCGACCGTGCCCGGCGGCACAGTACTTTCCTCAGCTCCAGTTGAAGCATTTTTCCATTTTTTTTTCCTGCTCCGTTCCGGAGCACACTCCGGTCCTTTGGGGGGATCAGGAGGCATCGGGCCCACCTCGTGTTGGGGGGCGGGGCTCATTTACAGCCAACACCGCCCGGCCGTCCTCCTCCCAGGGGATGGTAGCCCATCTCCTCACGGCATGCACCGCGTGTACAGCTGCTCCAATGGGGAAGGGGGCAGCTCCCCTTCAATGTGGCTGGGGGGCCACCGGGCAGCCCTTTTCTGCATGCCCACGCATGCCGACGCCGCCCCAGCACCCAGCATTCCTCCCCCTCACTGGGGAGAGAGAGGCAACAGACACCTCGGCCAGCGCCGCTCCGTCACAGCTGCGGCAGATACCGCATGGCAATGTCTCTCCCGGTGGGAGGGAGGGGCAGCAGCTCCACCTCTGCGGCATTTCCGGGGCGCAGACCTACCCCTCCACCCCTCCTTCACGCGGCAGACATCCGCTCGCGGCATCCAGGTGGCAGGGGCCACAGGGTGATGGTCCTCCCCACAGGAATGGGGGGCAGACAGCTCCTCTCTTGATGGCAGGGGGGACAGGAGCTCCTCCTCACGCGGCGCAGGCTGCCCACATCGTTTCCACCCCTCCTTTGGCACAGCAGAGTCTGCATCTCAGGTGGGGGAGGGGCACAGCCATCCACGCGGCTGACGCCGCAGACTTCCTCTGTCTCTCTCAGGGGATGGGTAGGCAGGTCGCCCACTATGTTTTCTTCGCGGGCCCAGTTGGTGTTGGGCCCGCCTCATCATTCCTTCCTCGGGGCACGCAAGGCACGTACCCTCGTCGCCATTGTTGGGGGCCACTCTGGGTCACCGGGGAGCCCCATGCTCATGTCGGGGGACACCCGACGGTGTACACAGGTGCAGCGCTCACGCTGCAAACACAAGGGTGGGGGTCACCTCACCCGCTCCAGATCACCAGGGCTCCGCACATGGCCGGGTGGCAACTGGCTTACCGCGGCCCCGGCTCTGGGGGCACCCAGGCCGGGGTCGCCTCCCTAGCCCGACTCACATGGCTAGGTGGACCCACAGGGACTGCGTTGCCCGGCATGGGCACCGTCCGGACGGCATTGCCCGGCAGGGGCACCGTCCTCGAGCTGGGCCCCGTCCTTGGGCCCAGCTACTACGGTGCAACACCAGCATGGTGCTGACAAAGGAACGACACCGGAGCCAGTGCTAGTCTTGACTGACGAGCCGGAACCAGCTCGTCCCTTTTATTAACGTGGTCACATGAAAGATACCATGTCCCCCTACCGGGGTGACATGCAACACCGACCATGTGTTGGCAACTGGAATAGAGCCTAGGCCTTTTCTAGGGACGGATTTCTACGCTTGTCAGAGTAATTCCAGCCCCGGTACCTGGGGTGATTGCACGCAAGTGTCTCATGGAGAGGGAAGGAAATGCAAAAAGGAGCGAGATAGCAGGTAGGTATCAAGTGGTACAATGCTTAATAGTCCAGCGTGTGTGTTCCGCACAGATTGACACCCATTTCAGAGTGGGTTTGCATTTTCCTGTGCACTATGTTGAAGAGGTAGGAGGGGGAGAACCCGTGTGGGGATTGCCACCTAGAGCGTTTATATTTCGGGGTAGCTCTGAATTCAGCTTCCATACGGTCAGGGTGTTCAGGTGTTCAGTTCTGCTTGGTAACGGTAAGGAGGACGCCATCTTTTCAGGAGATAACCAGGTTGACACTTACATGCAGTCATCTTATGTTGATCAATTAAAGTAGCACAGGACACTGTGAGGAGGCGTGTAAGCCAGTACCGTGTTTACATATAAGCCAAGCACATTGTGGTCCCATGTCGGGGATATTGAGTGGCTGAAAAATGAGAAAGAAAAACCCCTCTCCTGTTGAGCACCAGAAAGAAAAATAACATAATAAACAAACTGCTGAGTATTGCTGTGTCTGCATTATATCTATCTTACGCACGCGCTGTTGAATTCTAAACGTGTTTTCATACCAGGAAGCAGATCCCAACGTTCTGGCGTCCCAGCGAACATTTGATCTAGGGAATAGGGGTAGCGAGGAATGACTATGACGACGTGTAGGAATTATACTAAAATGGTTCAACATGCCTTTAGATACGGCACGGAGACTTTTTAACGTGTGTCTATACCAGGAAGCGTTTGATTTAGTGAATAGAGGCAGCGAGTATACGCTATTACTGTGGACAATAACTACACTACAACTGTTTGACTGCAGATACGGTGTACAGACAATGGAACGCTAAGCTTATGACGCTTTCCCTGATAGATAGAAGCAGATTCTGTGCATGCGGCGCACGAGCCACACAGCAGCACTCATCATTTGGGCACTTGGCGAACATCAGTAGAGGTTAAGTCTCTATCTGACGAATACACTGATCTTTAGCAGTGTTGCTTGGCCAACATTTCAATACATCATATTTTTACCATCATATAGGATGTTAGATGCCACGTAAGAATTTCCGTCTCACAATCTCCAGTTATCTTTGCTTTCAGGTCAGTTACAATTTATCATCATCCCCCATGAAATGAAAGGACTGGCTGTTTCCGATTACAATGACACTATTTTTACCTTTTGGTTCTCCTTGTCTCTATTTTCTTTATGTCATTGTGCGGCCGTATATTTATATTTTTATATTTGATTGATTATGCATTTCATCACCTACTCTGTACATACACGATCACCATGAATGTGTTAAATGAATATGAATGTGATTTCGGTTCTCTGACATTGCCTTGTATTGAATGGCTGCATTATTTACTTTTGACACTTTGATGTTTTGCGACTATGTTTGAAAATCTTATGATTAACTTTGGTCATGGATTTATTAGGCCCTGATGAAGGACCACGTTGTCCGAAATGCATTTGCCACGTTGAATGCATCTGCTGAGGAAATGTATATATGTTAAGATGCGAAGAATTAAATATCTTAGTTGAGTGAATTTAAATAACTTGATTCAATTTTTTTAAACTACAATTGAGTTTTTTGTAAAGCCTTTTTGGCAATTGGGAGTGCAGCCCACACCGCTGGCTTTTTTTATTTGTTTATAGTTCAGTTACAAAAAGTAGAACCTTTACACAATTTATCAAAATACATATTAGCATCATATACAAATATTTTTCTTTTCATCTAATTTACCACTCACTTAAAAACTTCATAAAACGAACATTAAATTTCTTTACATTTCGTTGTGTTTCAATAAAATACAGCAAAACTGACCCTAATTCAATATCATCTCTTAACCTAGGTATAAGATGCTTCCAATAATGTTAGATACAAAAGTAAGTGTAAGCTACATATATAAATTTCAGACAATTAAAAATGAGTTACAATGATTACTAAAAAAGATTGCAAGGTACCTAAAACCACACGACTTGAGAGATGTTCTCATTAACTGATTTTTTAGTCTTAAGTGTGGATGGCGAGTTCTTTCGCTATAAATTTACACAAACTTATGAGTGCATATATTAGTGGTTTGTACGATCCTTGCATCATTCTTGCCCATAAAAATTTTAAACAATCTTCATAGTGAATATTCACAAATTGCATCAATAATTTTGTTCTAATAGTTTTAAAATGTGGACAATATAGAATTAAATGTTTCATTGTTTCATTTGTTTCAGTGCATGAAGGAAAACGACAATTACTACTTATACTTTTGTTCTTTTTCTTTCCATTTTACAGTCCTTTCTTTTGTATAATATAAATTTAATTTATACCATAAAAATGTTGTTCTCGTATGATTTCAAGGGAATATAGTAATATGGTCATATCTAGGCATGCATATCCTAATATATGCATAATACTCCTTATACATTTTACATTTTCCAATTTCTTCTGTAGTGATCTACCAATCCATTTCAAATAATTTTTTCTTCGCATAACCTAGGCGATGGTACACATCGTCAACTGTGAGGTGTAATTCGTTCAATATAGACCGCATTCTAGAATGGTAAAGAACAATTGAAACAGAATTGACCAATTCTAAAGTTGTTTTCATGTCAATATATAAGGAATTCTTTTGAGGAAAATATATTTTTGCATAGTTTGTGACCAGTCTCCATTTCCATCGACTTGATAAGGCTACTAATCCAAGTTCATGGCGTAGGATGGCATTAGGCAAGGACATTGGAAAGTGCATGGCAGTCTTCAGCAGAGTGCCTTGTAATTGGTCTAAGATCACATTCATATCGCATAGGCATATGTCCAGTGAGTACAGAATTACACTTTGAATTTTGAGTGTTAGAGAATCGATAAGCGGAATTAATGAAAATTTGCAATAGTTTGCATATATCATTTTTTATTGCGATAGCAGTGGTCTACTCTTGGATTTTATTAGGTTGGACCATGTTTTGATTGAGTTCTGTTCAGACAGATTGTATCCTATGTAGATCGTATTTGTGATGCAGGGTATCGTAGTTTCTAAGATCTTCCACTGGTATCTTCCCTGTTTTTGGTTAAGGCCGAATTTCATAATAGCCGTTTTTGCAGGATTGGGAGTTAGGTTATGTTCAATAGCAAATGCTTCAAAGAGCTGTAATTTTTTTTGAAATCCTGCCGGAGTTGGATCTAAAATTATGTTATCATCAGCGAATGCAATCCGTTTTAGTTGGATTGCACCCATCTTCACACAGAATAGGTTTTCCTCGTACCATTTCTTATCAAGATCAGAGAGGTATAAATTGAAGAAGGTTGCTGCTAGATTGCATCCTTGTTTCAAGCCCAAGAATGTATTGATTAGCTTGGTAATTCTTCCTTCCGCTGTTATTTTTATTTTATAGGAAGCATTACAGTGCAATTTGAAGAACTAATACAATAGCACATTTGGGATACCCATATCCGACAGTTTCTTCCAAGGTCTTTTATCAGCAAATTCTTTCAGTGCCGTGACACGGAGGCACTTTTACACTGGGTTTGCACCCCACACAGAGACATACATCCAAACATTGATTAAAAAAAAATATTTATTTTGAAATAAGGTGCAGTGCACACTCACCACCTTTATATCCCTGTATCTGCGGTATGGCATTGTGCTGGGGTAAGCTCATAATTCACTGCCATTATGGGTGTTACTAAGAATGACAAAAAGACATTGTGAGAAAAATAAAATCATACAGAGGATTTCACCTCGAAGAAAAATAGTGTTTTTTATCTTCTACCACATTCTCACTCCATCTAATTTGGCACCAGCCATCTGCAGCTCCTCCACTGTTCAGTAGGGTATATTCCCATTGCCACTGGAATAGGAGCCACAAGTCAATGTACAGCACTGCTGTGAAAGGACACCACAGGGTTCTGTTCTCATTGCGACCTTAAAGCCCTGCATGAGCTGTGTCCTGGTATGTCGGGTGGTGGGAGTCATTGAGATTAATGATTTCTGATAGTTCACAGTGTGAGTGGGGCGTGACCTGAGACCATGGAGTGAAGGAGTGCCTGTGCAGTGCTCCCGTCGAGATCCTGACCAAAACCCTTACACGTAACAATTTGCTTTGAACTGCAGACATTTAGCACATCTATGAACGAAAGAAGGTTTCCACTGCTCCGCTTTGAAAATCCTGTGAAAATCGAAGCTGTTTGTGTGGAGAACGAAAGCTGAAAACAGGGGACCCTGTGCTAGAAAGATGGCAAACGAGTCTGTAGCCGGGTACTGAATGACGAGAAGGAGGGGCTGAAGCAGACGGCATTGCAGGCTCTGCCTGCGAGAAGCAGAAGGTGCAGGCGTCCCCAATCCGTGTGACACCCTGGCTGGCATGAGACATTGGCATCGGGTAAAGAAAGGATACCGCTGACTATACTGGCCACCAACATAAGACCCCCAACAAGGTGCAGAACAGCGAAGGTCCAGTGGAACCCCTAGTCGTGCGGAATGAATCAGAGGTGGCGCTGCAGCATGGCAGCGGAACTGGTGAGGAGCCTGTTAAGGCTCGACCCAACTGCTGAGAGGTGAAAGAGGTGGAAACTACAACAGAACTGCCAAGACGCGTTCGGAGAGACGCAGGGAGACACTGTGCTTCTCTGCACTAAAAGCAGTGTCAGCGAACAGCAGGGCACCCGGGAAGCTCGAGATTAGGGCCCAGCGATGGAGGTTGCATGCAATGAGCAGGTGCTCAGCAGCACTGGATCTGTGTAAGTAGGGGCACTGATAGCAAAGTTGAGGCACACCGGATCGGACTGCCGCTAGCAACACAGCGAGTTTGATAAAGCAGCAAATTCACATGTGGGCCGCTCAAAAAGACACAAACCAAACATCGAGTGGACTTGTGGTCTCAATAGTAGCACACTTGAGGAACACAGTGTGATGTGACATGTGTCGACTGGAGAGAGTGCATACTCGGAGACGCATTGCAGTTCTTGGTTAACCACGGGGCGACCATGGGGAACTTCAAGCTGTGCCTTGACACTAGTCAGGGAGGAATACAACGCTAACAGAACCCCCCCCTTGATTTAGGAGACACACTGCAGTCTCTACCATGCAAATTGCCCGGGCTGTACATGGACCGGACGAGCTTGCGACAAAGCACCAGGGGCGCGTAAGCACAAAGAGGGGAGCTGCGCATGTTGCTACCAGAGACACCATAAGACACAACAGTGAGGCCCTGAACTGCGACACACCCACATGAGGGTGCATGAGGTGCAGAGAGCCGCAGTGAGCTGAGCCATAAAATGGAATAACAGGCGGAGTGCTGGATCCGTACTACTGTTGCACACTAGGCTTTGGAAGAGTGCATTGGAGTCCTACCACTGAGATTAGGGCAAGAAAGGTTGGTTCATGCGCCTTATCCTCCACTGGACAAACATAATCGTGACCTGGGCACCAACGACGAGCACTGGTGAAAGGAGAGTT
This sequence comes from Ambystoma mexicanum, assembly GCF_040938575.1. Lineage (NCBI taxonomy): Eukaryota > Metazoa > Chordata > Amphibia > Caudata > Ambystomatidae > Ambystoma > Ambystoma mexicanum. The sequence goes on from NC_090941.1 coordinate 892,709,715, forward strand.
CCTGAAGGCTGGACAGGTGTGCATATGACTGCTACCCGCTACGGCGAACAAGTTCATCTGGGTGAACGGGAGTGAATAACTAACAAGAACACTACTGTGACCACATTTTCTGGCTAGACTAGCTGAATTACATGGCGAGTAGGCACCGCTGACCATTGGGCTCGCTGGAGACCCACTGGATGGTCGAAAATGCTGCGGGTGCAACGAGGCTGCAGCACTACTCAACTGAAGAGCCGTAGTCACAAGTGAGGCTGTGAATATGACGTGATCTTGGACATGGTTGACCCACAAACAGGACAGTGTCCCGGCCTAACACACAAAAGGCAAGAATACCACTCAGCAATACAACGACACAGCAGCCCTGGGTGCGACACAACATCTGAAGTGACAAGCTAGAGCCATTAACAGACCCTACGCCTAACGCACCAGATGTGGGTGATCACTACCACACAATCAATAGCTATAAAAACGCTGCAGGGTCCAGCTGATAATAAGACTGCCGCAACAGAAGGGAGAAGTGGATCAGTAACATACACAAGGGCATTTCTGCGTCTAAAGGGAAGAAAAAGAATAAAATTATGGACTCCATCAACAATGCGACCAGACCCTGCAAAACAGCACAAGTGGGCACTGAAGCACCAAACACAACGAGGGCACCACATGCCGGCAACAAAGACGACCAGGTGTTGAGGGCGATTGCGGCACTATAGTCATTTATCGAAATGAAAAGTGACGAAGTCAAGGTCGATATGCAATTGATGAGGCAAGACATGCGGACCTGGCAGAGAGAGTAACTACAACAGAGACCAGCCTAAAAGAAACCAACAAGACTACGAAAAACCTGGACACAAGACTGAAGGAGTTGGAGAAGAGAAACGCTGTGCTGGAATCGTGTTTGGAGGATGCAGAGGGGCGAGCCCGACACAACAATGTGCAACTACTGGGAATTCCTGAGGGGAGTGAAGGCCCGAACACAACAGGATTTGTGGAGACCCTGCTGCTGCAGGAGGTCAGAGCTGGCAAACTAACACAGGGATTTGCGGTGGAGATCCTTGCAGAAATGACCACCGCCAGAGTCGCACCCTCATCCGATGATCGCAAAAATCCTAAACTTTCAGGACAGGGAAATCATACTGAAATACCCAAGAGAAGGAGGAGAGATACGACGGGACAATGCCACAATAGCCATATACCCAGATTACACGCCTGCTGTTCAAAGGGCCAGAAACTCCTTTGCGCCAATTAAAGCCAGACTCAGACAACTGAACATCAAGTGCATGCTAATGTATCTGTCTAGGCTTAAGGTGATCTATAAAGGCCGTCCTATTTTCCTAGAAACTCCGGTGGAGGCCACTATGTGGCTGGAACACAACAACTTGGATGGAGGGGAAGAAACTGTCACATGAGTGGTAACCTGGCCCAAGGGGGAGTTGAAAGCAAGGGAATTATGCTGTTTACCAAATGATTATCATGTTGTGTTAACCCAAAATGGGCATTAAGAGCAATTAGATTGATGAATCCTAAATTGAACGGGGGTGACGTCTGGCCACTTACCTTGGGCTCACAGGTCTAACCCACGCAAGGGGTAAGGTCGGCCGGTTGCTGATGCAGTTCAACTCGCACATGAAGGCCTGGATGGGCCATGGCGGTGCAGGGGTGCCTGAGCGCTGCATGATGGGAGCAGTAGCTGGGTGTGAATGTTTTGTTCTGGTTATTGTTTGGTTTGTTGTAAGTTCTTCACGTAAAATGATGCACGGAGGGGTAGAGCTACTCTGGATGGTAGATGGGAGGGAGATGTCAAAAACACTGAATTAGGCAACAGGGGCAGATACACGAGCAGAGTCCGGCTGGGAGGAAACAGTGAGAGAACAAAAGGGAGCAGTTTTATGTGACCATGGCGGGTAACATGGAATATACAAGGTTTGGGCACATACTTGCTCAGAAACTGGGTGACGTCCTTCCTCAACAGAAAAAAGGTGATAATTGCATTGTTACAGGAAACCCATCTCATGGAGGGGGAACTAAAAAAGGTTAAAGAGATATGGGGGGACAGGGATATGTGGTGGCATACTCCAAATACGCTTGTGGGGTTTTTACCTGGATAAATGCTGCTGTGTCTTTCCGGCTCCTGGGGATTGAGTCAGATAAAGGGGGGAGGTATCTGATACTAGGTGGCCACATAGAACAAGTAGAAATTTGCATAATCAACTCCTATTTTCCTAATCATGGAATCCCATCTCACCTTAACACGATATGCACTAAAATAACACCATACCAAGACTGCTTTTTCGTCTGGGGGGTGATTTCAATCGCGTTAGAGATCTTGAATTGGACAGATCTCTCCAACCTGAAAACCGACCAGGGGTGGCCTCCGTGGCATTGAATGCGTTGCTACGGAGCCTGGATCTCGTGGATGTATGCAGGGAATTGCACCCTAGTGACAGGTGCTGCTCATATTTCTCCTTGCTCCACTGCCTGTTCACTAGGATAGACTACCTATTTGTGGGAAGGTCCCAACTGGCGGAAATTGAAATGGCTCAATACCTAGGCAGGTCAATCTCAGACCACTCACCGCTCCTGCTGGAATGGAAGATGCGAGGTCCGAGGCCCCCATACTATTGTTGTGCATGCCCACAGACACCCTGACGGACCAAATCTTCAGAGATGGGCTCAAAACAAAACTAGAGGAATACTTGGAGAGAAACATGGGTAGTGTGAAAGACTGGAGCACGGTGTGGGGGGCAATGAAAGTGGTAGTGAGGGATAGGTCATTTTTAGTGCGGCCGGAATCCAAAAAACATTAAGGGTGGAACTGTAGAAAAGAGAGGAAGTCATTGGGCAGATGAAAGCTCGATCACTACGCACTCGAGATGAGGAGTTACGACTGGCAGAAGCTAGGAATGGCTACCAAGATGCTTGGGAGAGGCTATCAAAATTCGATTGCAAGGTTAAAACTACTATTCCACACGTGGAGGGAGACAAGCCGAGCAGGTTACTGGCATGGCTGCGCAAGAGGGAATACCCGAGACACTTAACCACGGAACTCATAGACGAAAAGGGCCATACACTTAAGTCACAGCAGGCAATTAACGTCACCTTAACTGAATTCTATTCTCACCTCTACAGGCATGAAAAACTGGTACCCCAAGATGATATATTAAACACCGTAGAAGAGATAGGTTTGCCTCGGCTGGGTAGAACACAATGCGACACGTTGGAGCCAGAAATATCATCAGAAGAAATAGGTGAGGCAATTAAATCGCTGGCCGCCAGGAAGTCCCCCGGGAGTGATGGACTCCCCCCAGAGTTCTATAAAGCATACGTGCCGGTCCTGCTCCCAGTGCTACATGGGGTGTTCAAGGAGGCCTATGAAAAGGGGATACTCCCATTAAGCATGAGAGAAACCCTAGTGATTCCGATTCCCAAACCAGGGAAACCCACTGACAAATGCAATTCATAACGACCACTGGCAATGTTAAATTACGACATAAAAATACTCACGACCGTTCTGGCAAAACGGCTGTCCAGGGTGATAGGCGAACTGATACATGGGGACCAGAATGCTTCATATCAGGCGGCAGTACAGCCATGAATCTGCACCGACTACAACATGTTTTAGCACAAACAGCTGACTCACAAGCGCAATATGCGATCATTTCACTAAATGCGATTGATTCCTTGTACTGAGAATGGCTCCTACCGGTATTGAGTGTGGGTTTGTGAACAATTCATTTAATGGATAAAGATATTATTTACTGAACCGGTGGTGAGGGTTAAATCAGGGAGGTTGGTATCATCAGTATGGAATATACAAAAAGGCACCAGGCAAGGGTCACCCATGTTGTATGTACTAGGGCTGGAGCCAATAGAAATCTATCTCAGAAAACAATTCCTGGAGGCAGGCATATGGGTGGGAGGTGTAGGATATTTGGTATCGCTTTACGCGGACGATGTGTTGTTATAACTGAGGGACCCACACTGCAATGTGCCATTGATACTGGAGGTGCTGGACAACTATGCAAAGGTGTCAAGTATATGCTTCAGTAGGGCTAAATCCTGTATATTCCCACTGGTGGGCCTGAGAGGGAAAGGGGTGGCCGAACTACCATATGTGGGGCTCCAGTGGCAGCTGGAATCTTTTAGATATTTGGAGGAGAACATAGGGCACACGCCAGAGAAAATGTACAGTAACACGGCAGCAGTGGTGAAGGGATTAAGAAAGTCTATAACATTCTAATCCAAATTACCGCTGTCCTTAATGGGCAGGATTGCTATCACCAAAATAATAATCTTAACAAGATTCCTGTATTATTTTAACAATGTCCACTACTACATTAAGCCCCCCTTCTTCTGCTTGTTAGAAATGTTGCTATTGGGATTCTTGTGGGGTGTGGCCCGGCACAAACTAGCACTCACAACTCTCTACTTGCCCTATAAGGCAGGGGGAACACAGTTGCCGGATTTGCAGAGATATTTTTGGCAGCGCAATTTAGCTTCATAGCTAGATGGCTCTCAGATGAAGCGACTTCAGAAACAGTGCTGCTACAGAATCTCCTGGCTCCGACACACTTGAACGAAATACTATGGTTACCGTTGAAATGTTTAAGCGACAACCCCAAGATTGTGACACTGGGGCGGAAGGTGTGGCAAAGGGCCCTGACACTGTTGAAACTTGAACGCCCATAGTCCCCAGAGATTCCGATGGCAGCAGATGTCTGTAAGGACAGTTTATACTTGGTGGTGGTGAGACACTGGGAAAGATGGGGTATCTACACCTGGAGCAATATATTTGAAGAAGGTGTCTTTAGGGACGTTGGATCTCTACTCGAGAAGAATGGGCTACACAATGGGCAATTTTTGTGGTATCAGAGGGTTAAAAAAGTGGCAAGAGGGAGGTGGGCGGAGGGGCCTGGAGAGCCGACAGTCAACCCTTACTGGCTCTAATGTACACCGCTGGAAACCGTGTCCAGACTGTATAGTCTACTGATAGATAGGCCCAACCCTAAGAGTACAGTACTGAAGGAAAGCTGGGAGGCAGATTTGGGGGGGGGGGAGATTACTGAAAGCGAATGGGAACGGATATTAGTGTACCCCCAAGAAGTGTCCAGGAACTCCCGCTTCAGACTAATCCAACTGAATGTTCTATATCGCACCTATATGACACCACATAGGATAGCCAAATTGAACAACACGCAACCGTTGTGCCCCTGGTGCGGTGCAGCAGAAGCAGGACTAATACACATGTTCTGGGTTTGTGTGCACATACAACGATTCTGGGCATAAATAGAACAGGCCTGCAGAAGGGCTGGGATAGTACGATATGAATGGACCCCGAAAGAATGGCTGCTGGGGGCATGCTCCAGAGATAGCAAGTTCAAACAGGTGGTAAAATTCATTGACATGGCATGCATACTGGCCAAAAGATCCATAGCGATGGCCTGGAAATCAACCAGGGGCCCACCATACGAACGGTGGTATAAGGAATTTGAACGTAGGACAGAGGCAGAGTCCAGAGTGTCGAATGGGGCGGTTACTAGATCAGAAGCGAGTACAGGTGCTAACTTTAAAGCTTGGAAAATGTTGGTGTGGGATATATTCCATCCCTCTGATGATAAACCCCCATGAACGATCATAGGCCGTCTATTCGTCAGCTGTACTTTGATGTAAATAAAGGACTCTATGCTATTGCTGTTGCCTTGGGTGCGATGACCAAACAGGAAACAGTGAAACTCGAGCAGGACACCCCTGACCATCTGCAAAGTAAAGCAACAAGATCAGTGTATAATGTTGCCTGATAAGTGAAGAAACTTTGGGCCGTTGTTGTATTAATACTTGTTAATAGCGGGCATACAGGCAAAGGGGCTGATTCATGGAATTATTTGCACCGAAAAATGGGGATTTGTGCACCATTCTGCCTGCAAATCCCTGTTTAACAAATGGGGATTTGCGGGCAGAATGGCGCACAAATCCCTGTTTTTCGGTGCAAATAATTCCATGAATCAGCCCCAAAATGTATTGCGAGAAATTATGTGTTGATACATTTGTTAATGCCTATAAATAAATGCCAATAAAAACATTTTTAAATAAATGACAGTGAGGGTAAATGTCAGAGAGGGCTTATTTCTTTTTTTCTGTGTGTTTTCACCGTCATCTCAGGGAAGTGTTGTATTTGAGACCACAATTGGCAGGGAAGTGCTCTAGTTTCAGAGGACCGAGCATTTGCTTACTGTGGTAGATTGGAAAGGAAACTGACCGCTCACAATACGCTCTAGTTCAGGGCACTGCACTTGGCAACCGGTGAAATTTGCACTGCAAGGACGAGCTCTCTTCAGTATTTTAGTGTGTATAACATTATCTCGTTTAGTAGTACAACTGTTGGGGGTAACCTTCCTCCTTTCCTTGGCTGGCGAGCTCTGTATGTTCTGTATGTGTTTGTGGGTATCTTATTGGGGTGTCTGGCAGACTTCAGCTGCCACTGGGTTTGTGGTAGATTCTTGCTCCTACCCTGAGATGAAATATTGCCAGAGTATTAGGGGGTGATATTGGCTTTGTATGTATAGACACTGTATGAACCATTTTTAGTTGTAGGTAAGAGGTTCTGCACCAACGACAGAAGTGCCGCAGTTAACTTTTTACCTTAATGTCAAGGATAGGAAATGTATTTAAAGTTGTGGTATCAGGTCTGCCCAGGCACTGACTCATATCTTAAATAAAATGCACTGTTTGAATTCTCTAATACATATTTATTCCGCAAGGTGTCTGTTAACAGGGCCATTCTGGTTATGTAAATTGGTGCTAAACATACTTATTGTAGTTTTCAAGCACCTGTTATCATGTCCATAAGCAATGTATGAACTTGAGAGTTTATGATGTTTTAAATGCACGTGCCCAGTGTATTATTTATTTGCCACTGTACACAGCATCACCAAGCTAGTGCTGCTATATTTATTTATTTATTTCCATAATATAAAAGCTGGCCACCAGGGCTGACAACTTCATTGGTGTGCGTGGTTCATTAATCACCGATCGCATGTGAAAACAGGTTACCGCTGCCCAATTAAGGTCCTAGTGGAGTCTCTTCTCACTGGAAAAAGGGGATCTGGGGCTAGCCCTACATTTCGCCCCAGTGGAGACACATAATGTCCGTTGGACATGCCTATGGTTGATGTTCCTGTCCTATTATAACCCCCGGGTTCTCAACACGTGCATGTGCGCGGCAAGGTGTATGTGCCCACTCACAGGTTGCTGATCAGTCCCAGGAACCCTCTTGTACTGCTCATCAAGGGCGGCGTCACCTTGCATAGCACAGGGACCCTAGTTCCAGAATGTTGAAGCAGCCAGGGTCCCGGACATCTGAGAAACTCTTGAAGGCCAGGGATTATCAGTGCCAGGGAAATTAACCAAAGAAAGACTTTTTGTTTCCTATTAAACCACCAATAATGTGACGGATCTGCATGGTAAAATATGATTAGGAACAATATGGGACTACTAGAAGGGGAATTCCGTTACAGGTCATATCTCTAACACTACTAGATTGGCATTCCTTTTGCTGACCCTTAAGAAAGACCCTCTATCTTATCAATAATGCTTTTGTTTTTTAAGAAAGACTATAGGCCTCATTACGAGTTTGGAGGTAGCCATGCCTTTTTTAGCGGCATGGCTACCCCCAAACCGGGTACTGGGTCGGTGTCCCACAAAAGGGGACTTACCAGGCCATTCTGACCTTGGAGGGCTCGGTAATTCTCTTTCACGGGGACCCGGACCCGGTACATCCCCATTCCCATTTGAGTCCCCATAGGGCTTAATGGGAATGGGGAGGATGCTAACAACGGGCCCGTTAATGACGGGCCCGTTGTTAGCATCCTGATCTGCTAGCGGGTCCCGCTCTGCACGTCTGGTCTGGCCAGGTGTCCAGAGCGGGACACGCTGCAGACCTCATAATGTGGTGGCCCGGAATGAACGGTGCCGTCCCTTACCGGCACCGTTCATTCCGCGGCCGCCTACGTTGTAATGAGGCCCGATGTACCTTATCAGAAACCATTTTGTTATGAACATCCGAATAAAGCACCTAGCTCTAAAAGCATTAAATTACTGAGCTGGTCTTGATTTTCCTCAGAACTTCATGACACGGATGTGCATTCATAGGTCCTGCTGACCTCCGATTGTGAGGTTTTGGGTGTCAGGGGGTGGGTCACTAGTAGAGCGATACACTTCAGCAGACTAATTAAATCCCTTGCAGGTTCAGATAACAAGGAAAATCCACCAGACCAGCTTACTTATCACAGAGAACTTGGCTAGTCTGCCTAACATCTTTATAAACCTTCTTGGGAAATTGAATATGAGTGTGGCTCGGACCTTATTTTACATGTTCTGTCACAATCCATTTCTGACACCATATGTCATGAGAAGGCAGGAACATAATACTCAGACGCCAGCAGTTTTGTTTTTTAACTTTTTTCAGTCTGGATTTTAAAATGAATAGGAGGTAGTATGGAAAATGTTTGGCAACATAAATAGAATGCCCTAGTTATCATCATATTTAATCAAGTTTAATCAAGCCATTTAAGTCCCAGGCACCAGGTAAACATTACAGCCAAGAACCTCCCGAGCCTTTAATTTTGGCCGTTGCACCCATTTGCAGCTCACGCTTTCCCTGACTCCCTTCTCCCTTTCTGGCCTTGTCCCACCTCCCACGCCACCCTCCAGGCCCTGATTGGTCCATCCATATCATCCATAACAACGAGGGCCTAACCCTCTGCAGGCCACCTGCCTGGTCCATTTAGGTCCTAGGCACCAGGTAAGTGTTGTAGACCAGTGCCCACTGACTATTTTGGCCTTTGCACCCATTTTCAGCCCAGCACAACCCTTGTGCTCTTCCCCGACTCCCTTCTCCCTTTCGGGTGTTGTCCCGCTTCCTGTGCCAGCCCCAGGGCCCTGATTGGTCCGTTGCTCCTTTAATGTACACCTGACCTGGGCAACCCTCCTGAACAGCAACCCCTGCGGCCAAGGGCCCCAAGGCAAAGGGCAGCTCCAGCAAAAGCAGCTCCAGGAAGTGCCTGCAGGTGTCAGCAAGAAGCAGGCAGCCATCAACCAGCAGCAACAAAATAGATGTAGGGGGGTCAGGGGGTACAGCATTCACTGCACACGACTAAACTGGCCCACCTCTCTCATACGTGGCCGACCTCTCTTGGCCCTCTTCCTGCTCCCGTCTGCAAGGCTAAAAACCTCAGGGTCATCTCCTTCTCTCCTCACATCTCGGACGTCTCTACAAAGTCACACTACCAGCTGCACCTCCTCAGAGGTATTCTTCCTTTCCTCTCCTTCCCCTAGAGGCTCACTGTCTCCAGAGTTCTGGTTCTCTCTAGGCTGGACTACTGCAACAGCCTCTTTCTAAATCTGCCTGCTTCTACTCTCCGCCCTCTGCAACTCATGCAAAACCGGACTGCAAGACGTGTCCTTGGCCTCAAGCCCAGGGATCGTATCACTCCAGGACGGAAATCTCTGCACTGGCTCCCAGTGGCTGCGGGGATTAAGTTAAAAACCTTCTGCATTGTCCACAAGGCCTTCTGGGGCCTGGGGTCTTAGTACCTTCAACTCTCTTTTCCTAAATATCTTCCTTCTCGAGCTCTTCGCTCATCCACCTACAACTCCCTCAGGGTCAGTCGCTTCTCCAAGTAACAAGGTGGTGGTAGATCTCTTTCTTCAGCTGGGCATCCCTCTGGAACAGCCTACCTGCCTCCCTGAAACTTGAGGAGAACCATCTCCGGTTCTGGAAGCACCGCAAAACCTTCCTCTTTGCTTCTGCTTTCTCTCCTCCTCTCCCATGCTGAACTCCTGGCTGAAACTGCCTTGGTTACCTGGCCACCCTCTGATCTCAGGCCCAGGTGCACTAACCCACCAGTTGCACACCTGCACTGCCTCCCTGGCAACCCCCGCACTTGGGGACTGTTTTCTGTATCCCTACAGTCCCCCACCAGCACTTGACCTGGTGTCTGCACTTTCCCTTGCACTTGGCACCAGCTAGCCGTAATTCTTGTATGTTTTTATTTATTCTGTTATCCCATGTACTGCACTGTCCCCACCACTCTCCCACCCCGCACTTCTCCTCTTCCCCTACACTTGCGCGATCTGAATGACACTTGGCCTAGTGGGATCGCTGTCTGTATCTTCCCTCTGTTCCCCCTCCCTTGCTTCGTCGCGCCTTGAAACACTTGTGTATCGGCGCATTATAAATGCCATATCATATCATATCCTCCCTACCACCCATTAGCTTGAGCCCTACGTGATATAGCACTCTCTTTGGCAACTGTTACCCCCATATATATACACTAAGCTGTCAACTGCATTTCCTAGCCATCGCTCACATCTAGTTTACCTGTACCCTACCTGTGCTAGCCACTTAGAAACCTATAGTGGGAAGTAGTAGTATTAGTAGTTTGTCATTTATATAGTGTCTTTATATCATTAGTATGGCCTCAACTAGCTTGTGGGTGAACGCCTTCGGGGACCGGAGTCCAAGTATGTGGAGTGTTGGGCTGCCTAAAATGCAGGTGCGCATTGGGCTGAGATAGGTAGAGATAGGTGTTAGGTGGGCTGGCTCTGCTCCATTCAGCAACCCACAATAGACAGGCATGTGGATGGGTTCTGGGGGTGGGGGTCAGGAGGTTTACAGCATGCAATAGAAATTTGCTATGTGACCGGCCTGACCGAATATGTCATAGGTCGAAGCTGCATTCTAGTGCCAGAGATTCATTATGTGTCCAGCTAGACATAATTTTATCGTAGGTCATAGCTGCAGTCTGATGGCTGTTCTGCTTTGAGTATTAGAGGGAGGTATGTAAGTGGGTTTGTGTGGGTTGATTGCCATGTCTGCGGCTGGTGTCCATCTAGTGGTGTTTGACTACATACCTTGATGTTTCACTCAGCGTTTTGCTTTGGTATTGCTGGGCGAAATAGAGTCATCAGGACTGTCCTGAGGGTAGTACTGGTATGATATGATAGGTTATTTATAACATGCTTAATACCCAGAGGTTTCTAAGCGCGGAACCTGGGATCGAACCTGTGGTGCTCTGTGTCGTATTGCTTGCAAGGCGAGTATGTTGCTCCTGAGCTATCCTACCTTGCTGTTGTGAAGGTTCTGGAAGTGAACAAAACTGTGACAGAGGAATATGGTGCCTTGAAGAGAGATAGAGGGGGAGGGAATAAACTTCAGGTTGGTGCAGGGAATAACCAGGTTTTCAGGGCCTTTCTGAAGGAGAGGTAGTCTTCATTGTGGCCGATGTGCAATGGGAGGGTATTCCAGATGGTGTGGGCTTGGAAGGAGAAGGCGGATCCTCCCCCTCTGGTGGAATTGTAAGGGGGGGTCACAAGGAGGACTTCAGAACCAGATCTAAGGTTTCTGGTGGGTTGGTAGCGTGTGAGCTTGTCCTGGAGGAATTCTGGGCCAGTGTTATGGATGGCTCAGTGTGTTGCACATGGCCTGAAAGGAAGCCAGTGTGGTACTCTAAGTGCTGGGGTGATGTGTGCTCTTGGTGAGAGTTGGTACGCTGGGGCGCCTATATAGAGGGAGTTGGCATAGTCTAAGCGGGAGAGGATGATGGCAAGGATTGCAGAGACTCGGGTGGGTAGGAGAAGTATGGGAAGATTCGCCTGAAGATGCATAGGTGGAAGTGGCAGGTTCTGGATACAGTGCTCCGATAGTGTGTTTTGGAGGAATGGGAAAAGATCCCTACCTTGAAGAGACTATTTTGAAAACACCCTTTAGTTGGAGAACGTTTGGAACTTTGAGTTACACACAGATCTTTTCTGTGGTGTTAGGGGAATAATGTGGAAGATTAGAATACACTTTTCTCTATGCCCTTTATTCTTTTTCCCACCTTTTGTAAACGTCCCTAATAAATAGTTGAACCTGAAGCTCTGGTGTGTGTGTGTAGTCTTGTGATCCCGGTGACCATCTTGATAGAGCCTTTGTGCAGCAGTGGGATGTTGGAACAGAGACGAATGGGGAGTATGTGAAATTCGCACTCAAAGAGCAGGCATATCTCTGCTTCCTGCACGTTTATTGTATGTAGTCTAAGCTTGAATGATGGAGTGTGATGAGTTGGTCAGTGGGTGCTTTGGAAGGTTGATTATTAGAGGTCATCTCCTTGGAAACATCATTGCTTACATGCTTACTGGGCTCTGCAAACCAAGGGCTTCCCCGTGCATAGTTGCAACTAGCATGAACAATTGCACTGCTGGCACAGTCTCTTGTTCAGAAAGCTGAAAGTGTTTATTCTAACAACCCTGAGAAGGGCACCTAAGAAGCATTTACTAGATAATTTGTGGCGAGGAGAGATTTCAACTTACCCTATGAGTAAGCTGTCCCTGAGAGATATTGTATATTATATAGTGTAGGTGGTGTTTATAACAGTAAGCTGTTGTCTTGCATGCAAAGTTATATCAGCATAGTTTTCAATAGATGGCCATAACAGCAAGTAAAACCCTCCTTGGTGTTTCCTATTACTGTACTTTGACGCATGTGTCCTTAACAAATCAGAGCATTTTGCCTGGGTAATATGGAGTGAAGTTGTCCAAGGTATTTGAGGCTCACAGCTGTGAAGGTACAGTGGGTGATGCAAATTGTTTTGAGTTTGAGCCAACATTTGACACGAATGCTGTGCATGTTTCAAAATGCTCCAATTATACAGTCAGAGTGTCATTCTGAGCAGGAATCCAGCAGTGGCAGTGCATTGTGTGCTCTCTAGAGGTGGCCTGAAAGGTAGTTGGTAAGCCTTTGAAGAGGGTCTCAGCCTAATCCAATGTTGATAGTACAAGAGCAATGACCAAAGGCTTTCTGTGTGGGAAAGACAGATATGGTATGATGTGTCTGATAGATCTAAGAGGGGAAAAAGCCATTTCTAGCCAGTACTTCCTCGTTGTTCCAGAGTAACAGAGCTGCCCATAAGAATTGCACATTATTTAACCTACTTGTTGGGAGGAGGCCAGAGCCCCATCTCTTCCAGCCAGGACATCTTGGTGGCATGTGATATATTTGTTGTGCATAAAATGTGTTCTATTTTGTCTGGATCGACTTTTAATGTGTTTATAGTCATCAAGGAGTCAATTATAGATAAAAATTCTCAGGAGGTCTGGTTGTTGGTTTGTTGACTCTGGGTTCAGCTTGATTACTACTTGGATTTCATAAACATACTTGTAAAAAGTAATTCCTTAGCTTTCTGAGATGATATCAATGGGGAGAGACATGTGGATGTTGAAGCGGACAGGTGAAATTTTTGATTTGTGTGGGTCACTGCATATGATTTTACAAGAGGTTGAGCTGAAAGGTTGCATGTCTATTGTTTCTCTCTTGTTTGTGAAAAATTAAGTCCTCCGTCATAATGCAGTTTGCTACAGCCAAGCTTGAGGCATTCATCTGATCAGGATTTCAGGGATGATTGTATCAAAAGTGGCTGAAACATATGGAAGGATGAGGGCACTTGGCATCTTGGAATCAGTATTGTTTTGCTTTAATTTGTCCCAAACAGCCAAGAGTGTAGGGTTGCCCCTCTCACTGGCCTGAATGCTTGTTGCATCAATCTAGGATGTTGTTGGATTCCATGTGATCCAGTAGCCGTTGGTTGATGGATTATTCAAGGATCTTAGCCACGTAAGGAACACTAGAGACAGGGCTGTAGCTGCCACGGTCAGTGGGAATAGCTGCTGTTGATTTTGGGGATGTGAGCTGTCTTTAGTGGCTGTGGAATAATTCCTTGTTCAGCAGAGCTGGTGAGTAAAATATGGAATAGGTGGTCACATTCTGCAGAATGGTTTTGTGGATGTCTAGTGGCAATGGGTGCATTGGAAATTTTGCTTGATTGCTGTTGCTGACTAGTGATGAGAGATCCTGCTCTATGAATCGTCAAAATTATATCAGAGTGGCATAGATTTCATTCTTTGTTCATGGCCTGGGGTAGACAGTTTGTGGTCCAAGTGATGATTGTGATCAGTCTCAGTTTATTGGTAAAGATGGGGGACGAGATGGCAGGAAAGAATGATAGGATTGTTTTTGCTGCAGTGTGATAGGTTACATACCTCCTTTATGTATTTAAACATTTGTGATTACTGTGATGAATTGACGGAATTTGTCCTTTCTCCCCAAGGGGGAGCCCGCACCCTGTGTAGCTAGGGAGGTGAGGCAAGTGGGACCTCACCAGAAGAGACTCTCCATTTGGGGACAAGGACTCCCGTTCTTGTGAGGAACTTCCTGATGCCCTCCAAGTGATGGCTTATATTGACTTACCTGATGCACCAGAACATTATCAGGTTCATTAAGATAAAGGTAACCTATATTATCAACAACAAGAAACTAAGGATATACCTTTAATTCAGAGTCTCCAATGGACTGTCCCAAGAATACTGAAAAGAAATGACAAGCCAAAGAACCAGAGAGAGGAGGTGGAAAGCCGAGAGTGTGTGGAACACCGAGAGAGGGTGGAAAGCTAAGAATACCCGGGGATGCCCCCTGCATGTAACAGAGCGGAAAGAGGTGGAGTTGTCACAGAAAGAGCAGCCCGCGTAAGTCAGAGCAATGCCTGCGCAGAAAGAGAAATGCTGGGAGACTGGCATGCGAGAGTAGAGGAAATCCAAACAAGTTGGAACCAAGAGCAGCAATCATGGTGGGAAACTGGCCCACAGAATGGCACTGACACCACCAGCAGGAGGAAGCAACTCCCGAAGCGAGTCCCATCAACAGTTCTATCCACAAGGCGAGAATGGGACGCATAAGCAACAGACTTTGCAGAAAGTGAACCACAGAGCTACCAAGAAGCCGAGAGAGAGTCCCAAGTCCTACAGGTACCAGCAGCGTTACCCCTGAAGACCGAAGGTAATACAGGGAACGGGAATACTGGAAAGTTAAAAGGTACTCAAAATAAACTCGTCCCAGTACTAGTGGGAAATGAATTAGAAATAAGCAAATGGATCAGAACTACATTAACGAGATAAAGAGAAACACACAAACAACAGAGTGGGAGAGAAATAGTGTTGGAATCTTATTGCCTTGGAAAAAGGGAAAGGTCAACCCATATCCTGAAGATAAGAAGGACAGAAACCAAAAAGGGACATTTGGGGAGTCAAGACCAGTGAGGCCCGGAAGATAGCTATCATACATGAAAGAGCACCCCAGGAACAGGTGAACTATAATTGGGAGTTGAGCAACCAGAATTCCTGAAAGGATAACCATACACAAGGAGGTCTGGTGTCCTAGAAGAGAGAGCAGAACAAAGATGATTTCTAAAGAGGAAAAGGAAGCTATCAGTCCCCTAAAAGGACTGCAGAACTTGGTCCACAGCATAAGCAGATAATATTTAAATATGGTTTATTGAGTAGAACTAAATATTCAAGAAACCCCCTTTTTTAAAACACAGCACCCAGCAGAAGGGAGTCATTTTCCTGTCCTTAGTTAGTTATACTGATGTTAGGGTCAGATAGGTTAGATTTGGACAGTGGATGGACTTGTTTTGGACATTCACTCTGACTGACAAGCACCTTAGTAAAATAGCTAGGGTACACCTCATAGACATAGGGAGAGGAAGGCCTTAGTTTACTTTAAATAATCTATATGGCAACAATGTCTTCACTGCATCTTTCCTCTGATCCTCCACATATGGTGTCAGGAGTTGGTTGTATTCTGAATGATAAACGTTGGGGGCTGTATTGTTTACCAGATTGAGTCCAAAAGCAAAAAGAAACTACAATAGCCACAGATGAATCCATAGGATTTGATTTAAATATTACTGAGGAGGTCATAGTACTACCAAGTGAAAGACAACTAATCCCCACGGGATTGACCCTAACCCCTCCAAAAGGAACCTTTATTAGACTAGCCTCCGAGTCCGCCTTAGCATGGAAATATGGGTCGGATGTTATGGCGGGAGTCATTGATGCAGACTTTCACTGAGATATAAAATCCTCCTCCATAACCATGGGCATAACCTGTATGCTATTAAAGAAGGAGCGCAGGTGGCGCAAGTGGTTCTTGAGAAGACCTTATTGCCAGTGCCCTAGGAATTAATAGAACAAACAGAGACAGAACGGGGCACAAAAAGGTATGGTGTAAACACCTACTTGTCACGCAGAGTCCTATGCGAGTAGTTCTCGAACTTGCACAATTACATTTGGCAGCCAGACAACAAAGAATAGGAAAAACTCAAAGACAAATAACACCCAGATTTTATAGGCCAGGATTTTTTGCTGATATTAAGAACTGTGTTTTGACTTGTGAGATCTGTCAGAAAACAGCAACCACTCCTATTCCACCTGCTCTATTACAGCCTTTACCGATCATTGAAGTCCCATTCTCAAGCATAGCGATGGACATAATGGAGCCATTTGAAATATCAAAACTTGGGAATCACCACATCTTGGTGATTATGGATTATGCCACTCACTATCCAGAGGCCATTCCCCTCCGTAATTATACAACCATATTATCTAGAATTGTTTACACCATGTCAGAAAAGAATCAGACTGTTTTTTAACTAGGTTTACTGCCGGACATAAAAATAAATGTGTTTAGAGCATTACTTTTCATGTTACACAGCACTCAGGCCTGAAGCAATTGGCAAAGCAATGTGTGCCATCATACACATTCAAGGTATCATGCGAAGTGGGATGTAAACCGCATGAGCACTCAAAACTTCTAGTATCTACTGTAGTGAGTCGGGGTGAGCATCAGTAAATGAGGGTGTCTATGGGGAGAAGTTTTTGCATCCAAACATAGACTACAATCTTGACCCAGACAAATGAGGAATCCATTCAAACTGTGGTAGCCCTGGGTTCAACGGTGTGGATTTGTATAGCCGGACAAACATACACAAGCATCCAAAATGTGTTTTGCATATATGATTTCTGCTTCCAAACATAGACTATGATCTTGCCCCAGACAAAAGAGGAATCCATGCAAATTTTTGTAGATGTGGGTTCAAAGGTGTGGATTTGTATTGCCGGACAAACATATACACACACACATACATACCGCCATGGTCATGAAGTCAGGGGCACAGGCATGCAGGGGTCGCATGCACAGGAGACCTTTGTGGACACTGTCCTGGCGCCTTTGGCTCCAGGCTCATGAACACAAGTAAACAAGAACATCCATTTTACACCAAAAAGCATTTATTATGGACATAGCACTTCAGATGCATTAACCTTGAACATTCCATCCATTAAGCAGCCCCAAGTATTTGTGGGTGTGGCTGCTAATGGATTGCCTTTGCATGTGCTCACTCTCTAGGAGTGGCATGGTGTGGCTGGTAAGCTGGCCCTAATGGGCGTGCCCACGATCTCAGCTAGATAAGCTGCCCCGTTCCTCAAGACAGACGCTTCGCGTTATTATGCACTTGCAAGGAGCGTAACACTCACCGTCGCCTGAGGTCAGACTTACCTTTGAAGATCCTGCTTCCTGGACATCCTGCTTCCTGCCAGCATACTTACCAACTGGCGGAAGCTGTTCTTACCTGTACATCTCTTTGGCATACCAAGTATTCATCTTTACACTTTCCGGAACGCTGATATCTTCATCTTGGCACCGCAGCACGACACGCTCCATTGCAGACAGCAGCGCCTGCAAGGAAAAACAGAAGATAAGGTTAGACATTGAAAAAACAGTCAGTTTAAGGTTGCGCTTCACCATACTTCGCGCTTTATCTTAAACCACCACTTACCTGCTGTCGAACATTGCGGTAGCATCCATCTTCCATTCGGCCACGTCTCACATCTCACAGCTGGACTGAGGCTGCATTTCCATCTAAAGGAAGAAAACAGAAGAGAGACATTATTGCGGGAATAAATGGGAGCAACATATAAAGACAAACAAAACGAACAGCATCACAAGAGCTCAAGAAAGACTTACCAATCATAAGGAGAAGCATAGTCGCAGCTGGACTGGACTAATCCTTATCAGGGATCAGTGAAGGAACTAAAGACCCCATTCGACGTGCCCCTGCCAGAAGTAGCAGGACGGAGAGCTTATCTTCCATAATTCACTGGTGAGCTTTATGGACCGGCATATGCTCACAGAAACCATACTTTGGGGTGAAGGGTTTGAGAGGTACAACAATCACAGATTGGCGCACTCAAACACTCTTATCTCCACGCAGGAGCAGTATCACCACGTACCACTGCTCACAGCTTTTCTACTGAGGGAGAGGCCTGAAGGGGGTGATTTAAGTTCAGGGAGGGCTGCAACCACACCCCAACGCCTCTGCAGAGACCAGGTGAGTGTAACAGAACGCGAAGCCTCAATACTCTCTGCCTGCGCATTATGGAAACTTCAGAAACAGATAAATTAGCCCTCTTAATAGGGGAATTTCGGGCTAAAGTACATGCTTCAAGACAGGAAACCAATGCATTATGGAGGGATCTTATTGTAACTCGAGAAAGAACTGACGAATTGGCAAGACAAATGCTACAAGCACAAGCAGGACAGGTTCCACTGCCTGGAGTGACCCATTCTTCTCATTCTTCCACACCACAACAATCAACACTTGTTCAGGTGATTCTTCCAGAAGCAAGTGCGGTGGACTGGTCTATACATTTGGTAAATCAAGATGACCCTTTACTCTGGAACTTTGGAAATTTCCAACCTGAGATGGAGAAATTGTTTGCCCGTCATACTCAAGGACAAGCTCTGGACAACAAGTTGTTGTCACTCAGACAAGGGAATCAAGATCTATTAAACTGTATTGCAACCTTCAGTCATCTCATAGCCGAGACCAACTTGCCAGAAGAGAAGAGGACTACACTCTTTTACCGAGGTTTACATGGACTCTTAAGGATGTGTTGGTGCAAGTGGTGAATCCCCCTGAGAGGTGTGCGGACTACATAGACCTGACGATGCAACGCGATCATAGGTTGCAGAATCGGAAAATGGATCGAGCTAGATCAGAGGGACGGTCAGTTTACGTACAACCTTGTGAGAATCAGACTAAACCACATGAACAGTCTGAGCCAATGCAAATTGTTGGATTGCGAAGTCCCCTTACCAAAGCAGAAAGGGAAAAAAAAATACAACAGCTTTGCTTATATTGTGGACAAGCAGGACACTTCCTCCGTGACTGCCCGGTAAAACCACCCATGAAAACGGTTGGGGCAATAGACAAAAATAATGAAGAAGAAGAACAAAACTCAGGAAACGCCAATGCCCGGCAAGTGTAGGGGTCTGCTTGTCGAGCATGAAAAAGGAATCCGTACAGACCTCACATCTAGTCCTTCCAGTGCTTTTGGTGAATCACAAGCAACCATAAAAAATACATGCTTTGGAGGCATATATTGATTGTGCAGCTGTGGGTAACTACATTGACCAAGATTTGGCTCTCCGAATAGGCCTTCCTCTGCGACAGAAGCAGAAATCGGAAAATGTCACTGCTGTGGATGGTATCATCCGGCCCGGTGACACAATACACTGAGAAAGTCAATCTCCTGTGTCAGGACGGGCATTAAGAGGACAATACTTTCAATCTCATCGGTGCTCCTCAGTTCCAGGTGATATTGGGAATGCCCTGGCTGGAGACCCACAATCCTAGGTCGACTGGCGAAAATGAGTTCTGACATTTCCTCATGATTGTGCCGACACATGTTATAAAAAAAGATGACACCAATCTGAAACCGAAGAAAGGAATCATGTTGGGCCTTGTAAGCTCCTTACAGCTTGAATACCAAGATTAAGAGGAAGCCTTCAAAAAAAGAGCAAGCCAACGTTCTGCCCCCGCACAGATTCTACAATTGTCAAATAGATCTTGTACCCGGAGCCCAGATCCCTTGCAGCCAAATTTACACTCTGACAGAACAGGAAAATCAACACCTTAGAACTTACCTGGATCAGTACCTTGCGAACGGTTATATCCCCCTTCCAAGTCACCTGCCTTCATTGCCCTTATTCTTCGTGCCTAAAAAGGAGGCGGACTTAAGAACTTGCATCGACTATAAAGCCATCAATCAGATCACAGTCGAAAATCAATATCCTTTACCACTTATTTCAGAGCTCCTGGACCAAGTGATACATTCTCAAATCGACACAAAACTGGATTTAAGAGGAGCATAACATCTTGTAAGAGTAAAAGAGGGAGATGAGTGGAAAACGGCCTTCCGCATGAAGTACGGGCTCTTTGAATACCAGGTCATGCCCTTCGGGCTATGCAATGCCCCTGGGCGTTCCAATTCTTTATGAATGATGTACTCTGTGAGCTACTGGACGTTTGCGCTCTTTGTTACATCGACGACATTCTTATCTACTCAAATTCCATGGAAGAACATGTAGGCCATGTCTGGGCAGTCTTAGAGAAGCTTCGACAACACCAATTGTATGCCAAGTTGGAAAAATGTTTTTTCCATGTAACTGAGGTCGAGTTTCTCGGTTTCATGCTCACACCACAAGGCGTACATATGGATACACGAAAGGTGGATGCAATCCTCCATACCCCCTCAACAACATTCACGAAAGGAATGCAAAGCGTGCTCGGATTCGGCAACTTTTACCGTCGGTTTATACCTGGGTTTTCACAAATTGTACATCCCATTACCTCCTTGTTAAAGAAAAATCAAAAGTTCCATTAGTCAACAGAAGCTGAAAAAGCCTTCCAGAAGTTGAAACTAGCATTCACTACAGCACCAGTCCTTCGACACCCACGACCAGACCTACCTTACATAGTTGAGACAGAGGCTTCAAAAATAGCCATGGGAGCAGTATTGTCACAACGAGACCCTGAAACAGGACAACTAAACCACGTTGCATTCTGGTTCCGCAAATTTTCAGCCCCCGAGTTGAACTACACAATCACAGATAAGGAATCACTGGTGATTAAAGCAGCATTCAAGGCCTGGAGACATTACCTTCTTCGGGCAAGATATACGGTCACTGTCATCACGGACCACCGTAACTAGCAATATCTGAAAACCGCCAAAGCACAATCCTTGCATCAACTTCGTTGGGCTCTCTTTTTCGCGGAATACGATTTATTATCACTTATACACCTGGAGTACGCAATGGGAAAGCAGACACTCTATCACGCATGAGTAAAGAAAAAGAGGCTTTTACAGCATCCGACCCCATGGCCATAAATCCTGAGGAAAGGATTCAAACCAGAATAGCTGCCACCACGTGTGTGGATGACCAAAGAACCAGTTTGCAATCCCCGATGGATCAATCAACACAACGGGAATGGCTGTAAAAAGGTGACCAGTACACCATCAAAGACAATCTACCATATTTCCAAGGACGATTAAATGTCCAAGACCAAGAACTGCAAAAGCAAATCATCACAAATGACCACGATTCATTAGTGGAAGGACACCCAGGAATAGCCAAAACTCAGGCTAAGGTAAAACAAAACTACTGGTGGCCAACCTGGCAAAAAGACATTGCCCATTTTATTGAAACCTGCGGTGTCTGTGCACAACACAAGTCTTAGAAACAGAACCTTGCTGGCTTACTACATCCCCTAACAGTACTGCCAGCACCTTGGCATACTCTGTCAATGGACTTCATCATGGATATTCCACCCTGCAATGGATACAACACCATATTAGTCATTGTGGATTTATTCTCCAAAATGGCCCATTTCATCCCTCTGAAGGGACTCCCAACTGTGTCAACTATCGCTTCTGTGTTTCTAGAGCAAATTGTTTGATTGCTTGGATTTCCATCAATATTAGCATCTGATTGCGGAACTCAATTTGTTTCTGCCATTTGGAGAAAGTGTTGTACGATTGCCAAAATCAATCTCTGGTTGTCCACAAGCTATCACCCTCAAACTGATGGGCAAACTGAATGAACCAACCAAACTTTAGAGCAATATCTCAGGTGCATGCTGCAACAGTTCAAGGAATCTTGGAAAAATATACTCTGGATAGCTGAGTATGCATACAACAACTCAGTTCACACAAGCACAGGGCAAACTCTATTCTACACTGTGCACAGAAGACATCCGAGGACATCAATATTTGATCCACCCGATACCCTGGAAATGCCAGCCATAAAAAACTTGCATAAAACCATAACTCAGGTTCTTAAGGAGGTGACAGAGCATCTGACCAAGGCTAAGGAAAGACAAAAACTGTTTGCTGATCGACATCAGAAGGAAGCTCCCGCCTGCCAGATTGGAGAAAATGTGTGGTTAGCATCCAAATATATTCCCTTGAAGGGGCCAAGAGCTTTCTGCCCAAAATACCTGGGCCCCTATACTATAAAGTCCATAATCTGTCCTGTCGCCATGAAATTGGAGTTACCATCTCACATGAAAATTAACTCCGTATTTCATGTCTCTCTCCTCAAACCAATGAAAGCCAATACATGGCTTAGTTCTCCGCCAGAGCCCGAAGTAGAGAACCAGAATATGAAGACCAGAATATGAAGTCAAATCCTTCCTGGACTCCAAGGTGGTTCGATCAAAATTGTATTACCTAATTGACTGGAAAGGTTACGGATCTCAAGACCGAACTTGGGTACCCAGTGAACACGTCCATGCTCCGTGTTTAATCAGACAGTTCCATTGCAATAATCCCACCAAACCAGGACCGGGAGGAGAATCACCCTTGAGAGGGGCATTGAGGGGGAGTGCTGTCCTGGTCGTGAAGTTAGGGGCACATGCATTCAGGGGTCGCATGCACAGGAGACCAGGGTGGACACTGTCCTGGCGCCTTTGGCGCTAGGCTCATGAACAAAATTAACCAAGAACATACATTTAACACCAGAAAGCTTTTATTATGGACATAGCACTTCAGATGCATTAACCTTGAACATTCCATCCATTAAGCAGGATGCATTAACGTTCACCATTCCATCCATTAGGCAGCCCCAAGTGTATTCTTGGGTGTGGCTGCTTATGGATTGCCTTTGCATGAGCTCACTCTCTAGAAGTGGCAGGGTGTGGCTGGTAGGCCGGCCCTAATGGGCGTGCCCACAATCTTAGCTATATAAGCTGCCATGATCCTCAAGACAGACGCTTCACGTTATTCTGCACTTGCAAGCAGCGTAACGCTCACCGTCGCCTGAGGTCAGACTTACCTTTGAAGATCCTGCTTCCTGGACATCCTGCTTCCTGCCAGCATACTTACTAACTGGGGGAAGCTGTTCTTACCTGTACATCTCTTCGGCGAACCAAGTATTCATCTTTACACTTTCTGGAATGCCGAAATCTTCATCTTGGCACCGTAACGCCTGCAAAGAAAAACAGAAGCCAAGGTTAGACATTGAAAAGACAGTGCGTTTAAGGTTGCGCTTCGCCATACTTCGGGCTTTTCCTTAAACCATCACTTACCTGCTGTCGAACATTGCGTTAGCATCCATCTTCCATCCGGCCACATCTCGCGTCTCACTGCTGTATTGAGGCCGCATTTCCATCTAAGGGAAGAAAACAGAAGAGAGACATTATTGCAGGCATAAATAGGAGCAACATATAAAGACATTAAAGAGAATGAACAGCATCACAAGAGCTCAAGAAAGACTTACCAATCATAAGGAGAAGTATAGTCGCAGCTGGACTGGACTAATCCTTATCAGGGATCAGTGAAGGAACTAGATCCCATTCGACGCGCCCCTGACAGAAGTAGCAGGATGGAGAGCTTATCTTCCTTAATTCACAGGTGAGCTTTATGGGCCAGCGTATGCTCACAGAAACCGTACTTTGGGGTGAAGGGTTTGAGAGGTACAACAATCACAGATTGGCGCACTCGCACACTCTTATCTCTGCGCAGGAGCAGTATCACCACGTATCACTGCTCACAGCTTTTCTACTGAGGGAGAGGCCTGAAGGGGGTGATTCAAGTTCAGGGAGGGCTGCAACCGTGCCCCAACGCCTCCGTGAGCATAACACATACAGTCTGCTTTATATATAAAGACGAAGGAGCTTGTCAGTCATCAGAAAGTCTCTATTATTATTGAGTCCGGTGTCCAAAACTAGTTCTAGCTGACCCTAACACTATTCTAACCAGGTTAAATAAGGTCTGGATGGTAACTCCCTCCACCTGATAATGTTATGGAAATGTCTCTCCTCTTCAGGACTCCTTGTAAGTAGGCTATTTTTAAATAGCCTCTTGTCACTTTCTGTTTCAGTTCTTGCCACTCTTTCACAATGTCTTTGGGTCTTCCTCTCTCTTTAGGGATACTTTTCCAAAAACCCTGTTTTTGGTCTCTTGCTGCTTCTCGGGTTCAGGTTGATATACCCTTTTGAGTTCAGTGACATATAGCTTCGTAGCTTGGATATACTTTCTTGGCTCTTAGGGTTTCCCCTTTCCTCGGGCCGTTGACTCCGAGTATCTTTTCTCTTAAGTGGTTCCCTTAACTTCTCTTTGTATTCATATAAGTCTCACTCTGATATTCTCCACTCTTTACTTCTTCGGTTATGGGGTATTTTCCCCTTTTCCCTGGGTATGTGTGCCCCTATCGTAGTACTCTCTCTTTCAGGTTTATTCATGAACTTCTTTCTCACATTAATATAGATCCACTTCATCTACTTCCAATTCAAAGTCTAGTCTATTTCACTAGTACGAGTTTCTCTAGCGTTATAACTTACATCCTGTCCTCGCTCTCCTCCTTTCACCTCCCTCCCTCCCTACCCGGCCCTTCCTCTGGCCCTTCTGCGGTCACCCCTCCTCCCTCTTTCTCTGCCTTTCCACCTTTCTCTGCTGACAAGGTTTCCAGACAAGTCTGATCAATGAAAGTCTCGTCTAAACAGGTTCACCCCTGTTCCTCCAAAACTATCAAGGACCACATTGACTCCCTGGCTCCTGCCCTGGCTGACTTTTGCAACCACTCCTTCGCCTCTGGAGTCTTCCCTTCCCCCCTCAAGCACTCCCTTGTGCACCCTCTTCTCAAGAAACCCTCTTCCGACCCCTCCTGCCCGGCTAACTATCGCCCTATCTCCATCATTCCCTTCCTGGGCAAGCTCCTGGAGAAACTGGCCATCTCCCAGCTTAACCTCCATGCTGAATCTGTTGGTAGTCTTCATGACCATCAATCTGGCTTCAGAGCTGCCAGAAGCACGGAAACTGCTCTCCTGAACATCCGTGAAGACCTGCTCTTGAACCTCGATTCCAACACTCCGTGTGTTCTCATTCTGCTCGATCTCTCCTCTGCCTTTGACACTGTCAACCATGTCATCCTGCTCAACCGTCTCCGGGAAAACCTGGGTATCACTGGTCAGGCTCTGGCGTGGCTGACCTCTTTCCTTTCAAATCGACCCTCCCAGGTCCAACTGGGGTCCTTCCTCTCCGACATCTTTTTCTCCACCTGTGGTGTCCCCCAGGGATCTAATCTCTCTCCCTGGCTGTTCAACCAGTATCTGGCACTCCTTGCCCACCGCATCGCCGCTCTCTGCCCTAATTTCCAGTGCTATGCGGACGATACCCAGCTCATTTTCAGGCTACCCTCAGCCTCCCCCTCTCCTTTCCTCATCTCTGACTGTCTGTCTGCTATCTAAGAATGGTGTGCCGCCAATGACCTCTGCCTTAATGCCAGTAAGACTGAGATTCTACTCATCGGTACTCCCACTCCCTCCTTCCCTGCAGCTCTCTGGCCTGCCTCCCTTGGCCCCCTCCCTGCTCCTACCTGCAGGGCAAAAAACCTAGGGGTCATCTTCGACTCCACACTCTCCTTCTCTCCTCATATTTCCGACGTCGCCAAGAGGTCACACTACCAGCTGCACCTCCTCAGAGGTATTCTTCCCTTCCTCTCCTTCCCCCAGAAGCTCACTGTCTCCCGAGCCCTGGTTCTCTCGAAGCTGGACTACTGTAACAGCCTCTATCTTAATCTGCCTGCCTCCACTCTCCGCCCTCTGCAACTCATCCAGAACAGAACTGCGAGACTTGTCCTTGGCCTCAAGCCCAGGGACCGTATCTCTCCAGGACTGAAATCTCTACACTGGCTCCCAGTGGCTGCGAGGATAAAGTTCAAAACCCTCTGCATTGTCCACAAGGCCTTCTGGGGCCTGGGTCCTAAATACCTTCAACTCTCTCTTCCCAAATATCTTCCTTCCCGAGCCCTTCGCTCATCCGCCTCCAACTCCCTCAGGGTTAGCCGTTTCTCGAAGCAACGAGCTGGGGGTAGATCTCTCTCCGCGGCAGGGGCCTCCCTCTGGAACAGCCTTCCTGCCCCCCTGAAACTTGAGGAGAACCATCTCCGGTTCTGGAAGCACCTCAAAACCTTCCTCTTTGCTTCTGCTTTCTCTCTCCCTCTCCCCTGCTGAACAGCTAATTAATTCTTCACTGAAACTGCACTGATCCTGCAACTGGACCACTCTAAACGGCCTCGGTCCTAGGCCCAGCCACTCTCCACTTGCACTGATGCCCTGATACCCCTCTGCACTGCGGGCTGTCTCTGTATCCCTACAGCCCCCCCCCTTCCCCAGCACTTGTTCTGCACTTATCTTGCACTTGCCACCAGCTGGCCCTATTTATTTATTACTTTATGCCACTTACCTTGTACTGCACTTCCCCCCCTCCCCTTCCCCTTGCACTTTTCCCCCTCCCCCACCCCTGCACTTGCGCGATCTGAATGACACCTGGCCTAGTAGGATCGTTGTCTGTCTCCCCTTGTTCCTCCCCTCCCTGCCTCGTCGCGCCTTGAAACACCTGTGTATAGGCGCGTTACAAATACCATATCATATCATATCATATCTGACGGCCTCCTGGTTCTGCCGTTTTCCCCGTTACCTCTGACCCTTCAGGGGAACGTCACTGGGGGCCTGCAGTTGCTCAGGTTCACTCTGGTTCTTTGACTAGTCAATGATGTCGGCGTCCTGCACTCTTTCCTCTCTTTCCCGTGGACCAGGTACAGCTGCGGGTAAGCGGACATCTCGCTGCCGCCTCGGCATAGTGGTTTCGGCGTTGTTGGTCGGGTGCACGTCCCATCACAAAGTCTTTATGGCCACACCACCAACAGGATTCGGATTCCCATCTCCCTCTCTCCTCACTGCCTGTAGAAGCTGGGCCTCCAGCATTTTGCTCTCATATTCAGGCCACTTCTGAAAGTTGTGGGCTCTGCGGCTCTCCTTGGGTCCACCTCTCACAGGTGTCACAGTGTCAGGGAGCTTCCCCCGCTTACGCTCTCCACTCCCTCTCTGCACTCGTTACATCTCAGCGAATGTTGTTCCTCCTTCTCGCTCATCATTCTATTCATCTCAGTTATATGGAAGTCTCTCCTTAAAAAGACAAATCTTCTTTCTTGCTTGTAGATGTCGATTTCAGTTTTGGCTCTTGTCCAATCTCTGGCTCCAATAGTGCTCTTCATACCTGATAGTCCCATATATGCCACCATGAGAAATGGTTGAGGGAGTTCTTCACGAGAACGGGAGTCCTTGTGGAGTGGGCTCACTTCCCTATTCTCAAAGGGGAGGCTCTCTTAGGGAGAAGGAGCACATTCCCTCGATTTGTCACAATGCACAGTTGGGCAAAGCTTTCACACTGCCATTTTGTGGAGCTTTACCTCACCATTTCACAAACACTGCACTTGCCACGGCTGGAAGAGTGAAGTAAATGACCACATAAAGGTTTAATGTATGCAGAAGGGGTGAATGTGCATTCAATTATAGTCTTGTAGCAGGTGACTAGGCTTATGTTCATGTTTGCAAGATATTTTAGGTCAATAAGTGACTCCATGTCATCTGAACAGCAATAGGGTTTCTTATGAAAATCATTGTTTCTGGCAAGTTAATGAGTTGAAAGTAAAAAAGGACTCCAACTCCCAGAATCCATTGTTATGTTAAATGAAAGTCCAGGAGTGGAAAACACGTGTTCAGATGACATGGAGTCAGCTTGCCAAAGTATTCCGTTTTCTGGGAGTCAACATCAAAAAATGTGAATAAGTAAGGGTGAAAAGAAATATTATTACCCATTATGTTCATTGCTGCATTTTAAAGATTTTGCAAAGGATCTAGGAGTTGGAAACATTGAAGGTTTGAAGGCTGAAGGGCATGAATGTGCTTAAAGATATTACTTGCTTTGTTTGATGTATGTGTGCAGGAGCAAGTGTGTGTGTGTTTTTTTTACTGTGAACTATTGTATGTCCAAAAATAGAAAACAAGCATTAATATAGCTAACAGTTTTGGCTTGTGTATTGTGTAAATGTTTTCTTTGTTGCTACTGTAGGTATTGAAATTAGTATTACCCAAATTAACCTTTTGTACTAATAGAACTAATTATAGTGGTCCTAATTGACCTTCTGCACAATTGACCTTTATGATATTTTAGTTATTTTATATATGTATTGGGTTGATTTTGGATTATAAATAATATAAGGGGATTGGGTGGGAGGGGCAGGGTTTTTTGGATTGGGTGGGGCTTGAAGGGGGTTTCCCCCGCATATATGTCCTAATTAACCTTCTATTAGTATACAACCATTGAAATCACATGCCCATGTACCCCCTCGATTTGCCTACTGTTACAATTGCACGTCCAATTTACCATTGTTTGGTAGGTTTTGCAGGATGTATTCATATACAACTTACACTTTCAATTGAGAGTGACATTTTTGGAAAATAGATTTCACAACAGCATTAGACACTTTTGCAGCAGCAACATCTGGGAGAGTGTCCTGTATTTAGACAATCGGCCTCCTTACAAGTGTGGTGGTCTGGAAATAAGGATGCTGGTCGCACATCTGCAGGCGGGAACCCTTACGCCAGGCAGGTCTGACCTGCTGTGCGTAACGGCACCCACCCGCAGATTATTTCACAGAGCAACATTAGCAACAGTGCCAGTGCTTCCGTGTCCCCATTCCCGTGCAGTCCTATCTGACTCCACGGAAATAGGGAAGAACATTTTCTGGGGTCTGATATCCCGGGCCACCGGGATGTCCTGATGACACTGGGATATCAGGCGCCAGAATGGTTTTACGAGTCAGGCGGCAATTACTGCCGGACTTGCAATGAGGCCCAATGAACATAAACATGGGATAATGAAAATGAATTCCTGTTTGTAATATTTTTGTATACATTGACTACTTATTAGATTTTAGTACATGTCAATAAAACTGCTTTTAAATTGCAATGATTTAATGATTTTGGAGAGGGAGTGCAGTGAGTGGTAACAGTAGAGGAGCAACGTGGATGTCAGGGCCCAGTGTATTCTGGTGTTTCGCCCATGGCGCAATAATGTCTGCAAACTGCCCTGATTTAACACCAACTGAGCTCATGTCAGCTAGGCTGCACGTTACCTGTCCAGTGACACAATGTCAAAGGCTTGCTGTTGATTACTTACAGAACTCTGGTGTTTTACATGTTTATCCCACATCATTTACCGGTCGCAAATATTTTGTGCAGCGGCACTTTGAAAATTAAGCAGTGGAGGAACACTGCCACCGCGTGGAAATATTCAAATATAGCAAGCGGTAAACTCAGTTTGAACTCGTTAGGTAAACGCAGGCGACCTATTTAGACATTGTACCCATCGCTACAGCAGCAAATGCGAAGCGTACCTTTGAGCGTTTTAGTGATTAAAAAAATGTATGTATGTTGTTCAGGTTTAAAATATGTGCGTTGTTCTTTGTATACTCCCGAACGGAAAATCTTCAGCACTAGGACATACATGATAAACCGGAAGAAATAAAGAGTTTGAGCCGGAGACCTGCAGAAGAGCAACGAGTCCCTCGGAGCTGGTCGAAATCGAGAAACAGATAAGAACAAAAAACGTATTTTTGGACGTGTACACAAGTGTGTTGCATGTCAATGTATGTATGCTTGCATGTGTACCAGAGTATCTGTGTAAGTGCACATTGGAATGAGAGTTCTGTGCGAATGGTGTTTATGCATGGGTGTGAGCGCGTGTGTGCATGAGAATGCTGTCTGAAAGTTCAGGGTGCCCCGTGCAGAGTTCAGTGTGAATGTACTAGGTGTGCATGTTCGTGATTGAGAGATAAGCTGAATGGATGAGAGAATGGTGCATGAATGGGTATGAATGCGTGCGTGTGAGGCTGGGGCCCGAGGCATGGGGTATTGGAGCATGGAACTTTTCTTACAGTGACGTGGCAAGCTTTGTTGCCATTTTTGGGCAAAGACAATTTGATGAGTGTTATTACATGGAGGAAGGCGTTGAGGTGGGGTTTATAGTACAATGGGCAGGCAGCCTGGACATTTTCTTTCTGTGGCATGTCATGTATCTACTCGCATTAAGATATGTGTTCTTACATGGGGTAGAAAGGGGCCTTTGTCAGCAAGTAAGGACATGTTTCCCTACTGTGTCAGCATGTTTTACTGCCGTTTAGGGCAAGTCCACATGATGACTGGGGGAGTATTTGTGCAGCCATCAAAGAGATGATGGTTTCTTACTGAGGCATGGCTTTTTTGACTGCCGTTAAAGGAAAAGTCAACATGAGTGTTATTACATGAGAGGGGGGCATTTGTGCAGCCAGTAAAGACATGTTTCTTTATTGTGCATTGCATGTTTTACTGGCATTAAGGTGAAAGTCAACATGATGAGTGTTCTTATGTGGTGGCTGGGGAGGACTTGTGCAGCCAACAAGGAGATGGTGTTTTTTTTTTTTTTTACTGAGGCATGGCTTTTTGCACTAGCGTTAAGGGCAGGGTCTAATAGAAATGTTCACATGCACACTAAGGTTATCAAAATCTTCACAATTCAATGACATTTCAATAGCTTGGTTACAAGTGAGGTAAAGCCACCTTGGCCCATGGGGTTATAAAATATAAGAAGAGAGAGGTATCCAAGAGAAAGGATACGCCTGTCCCTTGCACACCTTTAAACAGGTAAAGACCAACCAATATTCCAGAAATTAGCCATGTATCATATAGAATAGTAACAATGTATCTTCAACCTCAATATCTTAATCTAACAAATATTTGTAGAAATACAATAACAAAAAATTCCCGCAAAAATGTAAAATCTTGTCATTTATTGAACGTATGCTCTTCAGATTTAGTGTAACCCATTCCTTCTTTAGGAGTGAATTCTGAAACTGATAATAGTATAAATGATCATATATTATTTACAAGACTCAGGAATAAGGCCATCATTGTTGCCCCATGCGACACATTTTCATTGTATCTGCTTCTGAAGGTGGGAGGGTCTGCTAACAGTGGTTTGACACAACACACTCGACCACCTGGGGGACTTTAATCTTTGGGTGTTTGGTCTGTCTGACATGCCTGCTGCCAACTTGTTGGCCTTAATGTCCGATATTCATTTAGAACAAAGGGTGTCTGGCTCCACCCATTGTTATGGGCATGCGCTGGAGGAAATTCTCTCAGAATCTGGGAGCGTTATTACCTACCCAGCCCGTCAAGTGCAATGGTCCGATCATTATGTGATTACATTTGCGCTTTTTGCTCCTGCTGCTTCAGTTATACTTGCATCACAGGTTATGTGTGACTCCTTGTCAACTTTCTTTTAGGATAAAATAGCCACGATTCGAGAAAATATTTTGGTGTCACTTATGGACCCTGTGCTCCCTCCTGCTGCCATAGCTCTGGCCCCCACTGGGACATGCTTTTCACTCTTGGCTTTCTCCGTGGTTACTGAGGACCAGATCTTTAAGATCCTAATGCAACTTAAATCATCTTCTCCTTGAGATCCTATTCCTTTAAAATGATTAAAAAGTGAGGCGGGGAACTTGTCCCGATTCTTACTGGAGCACTGAATTGTTCCATGTCTTCTGGTTTCAGCTCTCCTGCACCTAAGTGTGATGTGGTCTCACCTCTCTGTAAATAAACCTCCCTGGATGTTGTTGTGCTTGCCAATTTTCGGCATATCGCCCTGTTGGGCTTTCCTATGAAGGGGTTGGAGGCAATAGTAGCTCCCCAACTGAGCGGCTTCTCAGAACAATCAGCTGTTCTCGATGTTTTCCAGTCTGGCTTCTGCCCGACAATGGGAACAGAGTCAGCGCTAGTCTCTGTCATGGATGACCTGTCTCTGATTCTTGACCAGGGCAGTGTAGGACTCCTTATTATGTTAGACCTCTCGTC
Source organism: Ambystoma mexicanum (assembly GCF_040938575.1). Classification (NCBI taxonomy): domain Eukaryota; kingdom Metazoa; phylum Chordata; class Amphibia; order Caudata; family Ambystomatidae; genus Ambystoma; species Ambystoma mexicanum. The sequence continues at coordinate 892,741,664 of NC_090941.1, forward strand.
AGAATTTGACACGATCGACCATGCTATACTGTGTCAAGGCCCAGAGGAAATCAGTTTTGGTGGGGTTGCTCTTCGCTGGTTTGGGTCCTTATTGACTGATAGAACACAAATCCCCTCCCTTCCCCCTTTTTGTGCTGCCCCAAACCCCCTTGCCTGTAGAGTTCTGCAGGGCTCAGCTACTTCCCCATTATTGTTTAATGTTTATGTTCTCCCTCTGGCCAAACATATCCATGCCGACGGCTGTCACTTTTATGCGTATGCTGATGACACACAGTTGATCCTCTGCATTGATCGTGACAGTGGCGTTGTGTCATTTCACTTGAGTAACTGTCTTTCCACCATTGGTAACTTGATGAGTGCCAATTGGCTCAAGTTAAACTCTGGAAAGACAGAAATAATGATTTTAGAGAAGTCCTCTACTGTCTCTTCCATGTGGACAAAAGATTTCTGGCCTGTTTCTTGGAGCACGTTGCCGACCTGCGTTCACATAGTTAAGAACTTGGGAGTGAAAATATCCTCATCACTTTCCATGGTTCTGCAGGTTAGTGCTAGATGTAGCTCTGATCATTTTAAACTTAGAATTTTGAGAAAAACCATGCCCTTCATTTTTGAGAGTCTGAGAAGTCAGGTAGTCTCTGCTGCCATATCTGGTACTCTGGACTATTGCAATGCTCTGTTTCTTTCTCAGCCCAAATTCTTGACTTGACGCCTTCTGCAAAATTCTGCTGCTGTCCTGGTTGTGGGCCTGCCCAAATTTGTCCACACCTCTCAGGTGTTACGTGATCTACATTGGCTCCCAGTGGAAACTATAGTCAAATTTAAATCTGTTTGCATCGTATACTGGGCTTTTTATGCCTCTGGAGCTGTGTATCTACAGGAGAAGTTTGTCAAGTATGTTCCCTTCCGTAATCTCTGCTCAGCAGACCTTTTGCTCCTCTGTTCCTTAGGTGTCTAGGAGTACTACAGGTGGTCAGGCTTTTTCAGTGGTGGTTGCAGTTTTATGGAACTCCCTTCTTCCATTCCTGATAATCTGTCCTTCAGAAAAAGACTTTCTTATTTGCTTTGAGCATGGGAGTGGCACTGCTGCCTGTCTGCTTGTGGGGGGCCTACTGGTGTTCAGTGGACATTCAGCACCAAGATACCCTTGGGCCGTTGTTGCACTTTAATACATTTACTTAACATAACATAAAACCCTTTGAAGCGTGGCATGAGCTAACTCAATGGTACTCATTCTATAGGGTTCAGTAGGATGAAATGCTTTGCCTACTCATCCAGGAAGCTGCAGCTTGCACAGAGATCCCTTTCGACGGCGGATCAACCAATAAATATATTCAAATGGCCTATTTCTGTGGGATTGTGTCTGTGAAATAAATTCCTGAAGTTGAAAATAAACATTAAAAAAAAGCTGGCGGCCCATAAATCGCCTGGGTCTGGCAAGGCCTGGTGTCAACATGGCATCCAGCAAGCTGTTTTCAGTGATCCCAAGAGCATTAATGATCATCATAGATAAATGCTCAATGATCCTCCTAAATGGAGACCACCAGAACGTGTCCCCCACAACACATTTGTTAAATGGAGAAGAGGGCACGGCCATCATACATGACATGACTGTTGTTGGCCTGAGTGGCCATGATATAGACATGGTGGTGGTTGGAGGGAGGGGGGAATAGTGTGCTGGGGTGTTGGTGGGGAATGGGGATGTTGTGCTGGTTTGTTGGTGGTAGGTGGGGAAAGGGGATAGTGTGCTGGGGTGTTGGTGGTGGGTGGAGGTAGAGGAGATATTGCAGTCAGGTGTTGGTGGTGGCTGGGTCGAGGGAGGATGTAGTTTGAAAAAGTTACATAAAAAACTGTTGAACAAATGATATGTGAGGACATTCATGATTGTGTTCTTGTGCTCTTTATTCACACTGTGCAGGTTGTCTAATGGGTCAGTTCATGAAACTAAATGTAATTGTTTTTAGTGCCTTTCGGGCCAATCTCCCTTCCCTCCCTTCTTCAGTGTGTGTGTCTGCCATGGCTCCTGCCACATGATCGTCATCTCCATTTTTGTCTGGGTTTGGCCTGTCAGCATCGGGAGGGGGTGGGGGGTAGAGAGAGACATATTCCTCCTTAGGCAAATATTATGGACCATAGACACACCAAGTCTATTTTCCCTACTTTGTCAGGGGCATACATCAGGGCCCTGAAGTCCAGACACTTGAATCGTGCCTTCAGGAGTGCAAATGTGCACTCTATGCAAACGTGGGTCCGGCTATGGGCATGGTTGTTGGCGGTCTCATGTGGTGTACATGGGCCACGCACAGGGGTCATCAGCCACACCAGCTGTGGATATCTGGAATCACCTGCAAGGGTTGTAATATGGACATCAGTCATTTGTCTCATGCATTGGTCTACAGTCTCAATGTATCCGGCAATTGTTAGCTGTGGGCATTCCTGTGTGCATCCGGGCCATGCCGTGTGTATGGGTGTGCATCATTTGTATATTATGCCATTGATTATATGTCCTTGCCCTATACATGCACACAGTGGCATTGTGGTGGGTCTTCTGTGGCATGTCTGGGCTTACTTCACATGGGCACACAGCTGTGGCACAGGTGGACATGCTGTTGGGTGCTGCTGTATGGATAGGTGCAGTGGCACATTTAAGATGCATTGTGGTGCATGTGGTCTGATGTGTCATTATGATGGCAGCAGTGTTTGTCCATCACCATGTGTGTGTCCTGATGTATCAAAGGTGTGCCTGCACCCCAGGATGCCTACCATCGATTTTGCAGGGGCTGCACAGGTGCTGCCAGTTCCACCTCTCTACATGCAATGCTTCCTGTGGCTATTGTAAGGAAGGCATGGTATCAACCAGTGCAGAAAAACACAAGTGATCACAGTTCAAGGGTGTTTATTGAACTTCAAATGGGTTAGTATCTAAACTAAAGCTAAGGATGGGAGTAAGCTATGACCATCAAATCGTAATAATGCAGTCCTAGTCAAGTCTCTATCAAATAAAAAGGGCATATACTAATGAACCTATTGCCAATCCTTACTTCTAAATATAAAAGGGTGTGGGACAATGGTGTATGCAAAAAGACAAATGTTCAAGAAAGAATTTGTCAGGACAGTTGAGCAGCAGGCTTCCCTTTCCCACATTTTCAGCACGGGCCAAGGCGGCACGTCCAAGCTTCGCACACTTTGGCTTCTCGGCCACAAGGATACAGTTCAAAGCACGGACATCAGGGCTTTCTGCCAAAGCTTTGCCAATAACAGTCTCTTACTGTGGAGTTTGTCTTAACAAACAAGGGCCTTTATTCACAGAGCGTTTTCCAATGGGGTTTTGCTATTATAAAACACTTCTGTGAATTAGGCCCAAAGTCTCAAAGTTCAGGATTTTCACATGTACAAGTTCTCGTTTTCAATGTTCATCATGGGTCTCCTTCTTCAGGCTGAGACCCCCTTTTTACCACAATGTTCACACTTTGTCTCACTTGTACGCTTGGACCATGGATCCTTGTATCCTCTTGATATGGATCTCCCTTGTTCGTGCTTGGATCCTCTTGATGTGGTTCTCCCTCATTTGGGCTCAGATCCTCTTGATATTAAAATTGAAGACTTTCGAATGTGGGATGGGTTTTGCTTAAACCGTTGCAGTACCACTTCAATTAACTTCACACAATTTCTCATCAATCTTCTACTTTTGTTTCTCTTGGCGGGATACCTTACAGAGACCTTTATTGAGCACATCCATGGTGCTGGACCACTCTTTCAATGCTGTTGTATCTTTCCTTCTCAAGTTCAAACATTCATCAGCAATTTAGCTCTTTACTCGCGTCTTTCATCACACACGCTTAACAATGTTCGTTCCAGTGCTCATTATACAATGTTGCACTTTAAACCTTTATTTATTTATTTATTTGTAATTCGCCGTAAGCCCGCAGGCATCAGTGCCCAACAGAAAGATATGGACATGAGCTGTGAGAATAGCCAGCTACGTATGTAACGGGACACTTGGCATGCCAAGACAGAGAAAGACATATACTACGCCAGCATTCTGTTTTCATTTAAACAGGAAGGTTTTCAATGTTTTTCTGAATTTTAGATGATTGGGTTCAAGTCTCAGACTCAGCAGAAGTTTGTTGCAACTCGCGGCAGATCAGTTGGGAATGGCATTACCTAAGCCGTTTGCTTTTTTATGGGGGTTCACTACAATGAGTCCTAGAGTCTCAGACCTTAACTAACGGGTTGGTGTGTAGCCAACAATTTTGGACTTCAGGTAAGCTGGACTGTGTTGAACCTTAGCTTCAACACAGACCGGTCTTGCATCGGTCTCCCCAACTCACCAGCTGTGTTGTTCTTTCTGGCACTTCTTTGTTCTTGGAGCAAGGATGATACCACAGCAGCTGCTGCTGCTCCTCCCCGCCTCGATCGGTTACCCATGAAGGGCCTTTGGTATCCCTGACACACAATGCATGATTCCTCAGTCTGGTTTCCTAGCTTTATGCTTTGTGCCTTGAAGGGTTCTTGAAAATAACGGTGTCTTGCCAAAAAGGTCAAGGATAATTCCCTTCTTACGAACCCTTCTTGGTTTGCCGTCTTTCTCCCCTCATTCAGTTCCTGACTTGAAACTGCTGTACCTTTGTGTGCTTTGCCTCACTCAGCGTGTGCTTTCGTGCTCTGCCTTTGATCCGTGAGGGCAGGTCTAGTGGAAGTCAGGTGTGAGTGAATGCCAGTAATTGCCTGACCTCGCCTGGCCACAGTAGTGGGACATGTCAGATACACTGCTCGGCTGTGAGTCTGTTTTCTCCCAGAATGCGCTGTCCCTGTGAAAGTGCTGGGAAAGGGAAAGGGGGGAAGGTTCCCATCTATCCTACCTTGTAGGATGGTGTAAAGGTGTTACAGGGGGAGGGATACAGCGTCTCCCCATCAGGTGTCCCATTCCCAGAAGACTCCTGTCCCAGGTGATCCTCCAGCACTGGTCCACCCCCAGGGTCTGGATCCAAAGGCAATGGCCGTACCCTGGCCACCTGAGAGAGAGATCCCTAGGGACTAGTGGGTGAGACACCTTCTGGTTTTTACACTACCCTCTCCACATTTTTTAATTTGTGCTTGAAAGTGCATATGTGGCAGGGTTTGTACTCACCCACTTCCTGGTCGGTTGTCCTCTGTGCCTCTCCATGTATCCCAGCAGGGTGCTGTTGCATAGGATCATGGGGTCATGGGTGAATGCTGGGTAGCGTGCACAGCAGTGGGTTATGATGAGGTCAGGGCCACAGGTCACCTGCACATTCGTGGAGTGGTAGTACTTGCGGTTCCTGCACACGACGTCATGGGCCTGGGGTGCCACCAACGCAACAAGGGTGTCGTTGATGGCTGCTATCACATTGGGAAGTTGTCCAGTGGCATAAAAGTGGGCCTTCGTGTAATTCAGTTGGGCCTGGGTGGTGGGCAGTGTGATGTGGTGGTTGACATGGGAAGAAGGGCATCCATCACCTGGCCAAGGACTGTGCTGAATGTTGACTGTGCCATGCTATGCACCATGGCCATGGAGTGCTGGAAATTGACCGTCCCAAGGAACTGCAGGACTGCCATCAGCTTCACCAGTGGGGGTATGGCTGTGCAGATGTTAATCCTGCTCCAAGTTGTGTCATGTATTGTGGGCAGAAGCTCAGTGATGGTCTCTCTATCCAGGGGGTACTCAGTTACCAAATGGGTGTCACTGAGGCCCCAGGGTGATGGCCTGACCCTGGGGATGGATGCTCGCCTTGCTTTGGCTGCTCTCCTACTTCTGCTGCTCCTCCTCCTCCTCCTCCTCATTTCAACCCCCCTGTGCTCCCTGTGCCCTGGCCTGGTTGTCCTGCATCAGAAGGGCCAGGAAGTCTGAGCAGCTGCCTGTCCTAGCTTGCATCAAATAATGGCAGCATGGTGTTACAAACAGTGTTTTGGGCCTGGGTGGGTCTTATGTAGCCCTCTGGTGAGCATTGTGTTCACCTGTGGCTTGATTCCTGGCACCTGGGTTAATTCATCTCCTGCTCCAGGTAATTCTCAGCTGTATTAGCGCTGGTTTTCAGCGCTAATACCGTTGAGAATTCACTTGTGATACAGCTGGCTGTAATCGCACTGGTGCCTTTTTGGGTCTGGCAGTATTTGCACCGACTCGTGAACCGGCAGAGCGGTATTGGTGGCGCTAATACCGTTACCACCGGATTTAAGGGCTACCGCCCAACTCGTGATGAGGCACAAACACTTTTAATGAAATTGAAACATGAAGTATGGACAGCATGTATGTTTGGCAAATAGGCAGGGTCGGGACGGGTCCAAAGAAGCAACAGCAAATCAAATTAAACTAAAAATATGGCATTGTTAATTTCAAACTGTTATAAAGCCACTCCTGAATTCACCAATGATCCACCAAAGCTGTCACTTAGTAGACAAATCACAGTACACCTCTAAAATGGTCTCAGCCAGTGACATAAGATCGACTCTTAAGCACAAAGAAGTCAAAGTCTTGAGGGCCAGATGGCGTGGCCATACACCAACTAAAGTGGACCACTGATTTGTCGCGCAGCACCCCTGTAAATTCTCAAGCTCTTGCGTGAAGGAGAACATTTTCTAGCATCCTGACCCAACCCAATTTATAAGAAGGGCCAACTAAGAGACGCAGACAGGCTTTCTAATGTTTTTGAGAACAGGGATCCACCAGTGTTTTGAGTGGGATAAGAAATCAAGGGGGGGCTCTAGCGTGCCATGATGCACATTTTTGGGGATCGCGCCTAAAAAAGGTGTGGTGCATCAACAAATGCCTCAAAAGCCTTTAAAAAAGGTGGAGCCTACGTCATTAAGAGTAATTGAGCACGACCAATCGAAAACATGCAATGAAAGAGAGCAAATTCTACTTTAAAATATATATTAAATATAATTAAACCACAATGCAAGGAAAAACCCCTGCGTGCCTTAGAAACAATGGGGTGGGTGCAAATCACTACGTCCTAGGCCACCACGTTAATATGAAACAACAAACAAGTCATGAAAGTGACCCGATTGCACTCCTCAATTGAACTCATGAATTAGCCACATAGTGTGGGGTCAAATACAGCCCCTGAATGTCAGAAATAAGGAGACCAGGCCAGTATTTAAGAGTGAATCTGACTTGCAAAATGCAGGCCAGTCCCAAAATACTTCTGTTTCTGACATCCAGCCAAATGACATGGCAAGAAACGCGCCTAGTTACACTCTATTAAAATGGACAAGTGTGCAAGTCGAGAAAGGCCTACTTGGAGCATTGTGATATTCATGTTATTTCAACTGTTATATTAAAGAAAGACATTGCACATGGACAGATTAAAAACTGCAGCAGAACACATTGGAGGAAAATAAAGAATGGTGATATTGGAAGCTAAAAAGGAGAAACAATGCATTTGCAATCCAGCAATAAAGTGAAGGAAAGATTACATTCATCAGCAGGGAAGAGACCTGGTTTCATCATATAAAATGACAGCATGGACAAAGAAAGGCCTATTTCGTTTGGTGTAGATTTGAATTCCTATCCCTGATGTAACTATGGCCTGTCTGCGGGAATAGAGTGAACTAATTTCTGTTCATATTATATAAAGAAAAGACTGGATGTATGAACAGCAGGCCTACATGTAATCTGAAATGCAACATGTAAAACATACAGTGCCAATGGGAAATGTTATTCCTTTAGGACCATGCAGGTAACTGGCGCTGTTGTTTTCCTCCACTGAGCTGCTGGATAATGAAATTGTATCCCCCGACCTTTGGGGGCTGGGTTCACCAAGGCCACCAGCCTGTAAATTTAGTAAAATAGAAAGAAATACAAAGCTAGAGATCGAATTTGTGGTGAATTGTTGATAACACAACCAACAGACACGATCTTTAAGGTCAGGTTGCCCATAAAATGTGCGATTATTCCTGAACAAAGACACTTTGAAATCTGAACTCCAGAACTTGGAGCTTGGCCTACCAAAAAGAATGTCTGGTTGTCAATTAGTTGCTGATAAATGTCCTGCAGGCGTAACTTTGGCGTCACGCTTTCCATAAACTGGACATTAAACACTGAGCAAGGCTTTGAAGCTGTTACGCTCACCTGGTATCCACGAGGACGCCATTCAGCCCTGATTGGATGACTTGCACCTCAAACCCTCCCCCCGATCCCTGGGTAATGTCTCAGATGAAGGTTGAGGCCTGAAATACAGGAGAACTGGGTTCAAGACTTGACTGTCTCCTGTATTGTGGCTTCCCACCTCCCTTGGATTCGAAACCTCCCCCAGGGCCTTCTCCTTACCTTGATTCTTTATAAGATGCGTTCTCCGTCCTGCTCCTCATGGCAGGGGTGCGTAGTTGTGGAGGGCTTGCAGCGACCAAGTTGCTTCACTGGTGCAAGCCCTGCTGGAGTCCAGGCCTGCTGTGACTCCGTTTTGACAAGGTAAGTTTGCTGCTTTACAGTCTTTGTATTTAGTTCTTTCTTTCTTGTCCTTCTGTATTCAAGAATAATATCTGTTTTTTCTCTTCCCCTTAGGTATGGAAAGATGTTCGGCGTTGTCGTGCAGATTGGTGATGAGCACGAGCCAGCAAGTGAAGGCGCGATGAGCGCGATGCTGTCCGTTGAGTAATGCGCGGTGCGCAGCGCTGTTTTGTCCTTTTTCTCCCGCATTCCAAGGCCGCTGTGTTCTTCATCGAGCGCTGTGAGGTTCCCGGAGTAATGCTGAAGAAGAGACGACTAACCAGGTAAAGATCTTGCGGCTTTCATTGTTCGGGAGGAAATGCTGGCTTTCTCTCTTTTCTTTCCAGGTTGTTGTATTCAGAAGACATGCGGCTCCGGAATAATGGAATTCGCTGGGTTGAGTATCTTCAGGTAGCGGGATCTGCTGCCGGCGATGAGTCAAAGACAGGAGGCTACTCACAAGCAAGATTATGTTAACAATGTTCTCTTTCTCTTCAGGTTTGTGGTGTCCGGATAAGCGGGCATCAAGGAACACTGGATACCCGATCTAGACACAGTGAGCGTCACGCTGCAAACAGCAGAATAACTCGAAGCGTGTTCTGCTGTTTGGGTGTGGTTTAAATAGTCTCAGCTCAAGTAAAATAGTCCTGATAAAGTAGTCCTATGTAAATAGTCCCATCCTACTGTTGGTCTCCATAATGATTATGAGCCTGGCGCCAAAGGCACCAGGACTGACTCCAAGAGAGTCTTGGATGAGGTGCGAAGAGCTTTGAGGCCATAATGGATGTCTGTTACCTGGCTTTAGCTGGGAGGCTGACTTGCCAGTGAGGGTCAGGGGTAAGGGTCATGACAGCAGCCCAGCAGAAGAACATGTTAAGGTAAACACAGATAAACCCTATGGCTGGTCAAATGTGTGCAGGAAAATGGAAATCTACTGACACATGTTATCTCCTAACATTGATTAAACAATGAATACAGTTTTTCCTTAATAGAAGTAGCAGTGGGTGTCCAAGAGAGCCCATCCTGGGTTCAAATTAAACAGGAGAAAAGGCCCATTGGGACAATGCAAAACATGAAATTTGTGTAAGATACCTAATTTAAGTTATGTGGTAAAGTATGATTTTTACCATTTACATACACCTGAGCAATGGGAGAGTTGGCACAGGGGTAGATCATGAAAGTCAGGTTTAAATGGGAAAATGTCCCAATTTTAGCTATTTAGGTTCAGCAGAAAAGGGCAAAAAATGGTTGCTCCGCTCAGGAAGGACATGCCAAAATGGAATTAGTATGGCCTGACACGTCATAAAATATAGAACTCAAAAATATATATCACCATGGGGTTATTTGAAAGACCCAGGGAGTTATCACCTTATGAGATTTTCAGAAAAAAAGATGGACAAATCTTTGTCAATTTGAAATGATGTATGTATTCTCCTCCCTCAGCCTACATCATAAATATCTCTCAACTCCTGGTCCCATCAGCAGGCAGGGGGACTTGTGGGGGAGGTGAATGGAGAAAACTAGCCAATCCTGACCATGGGAATATTGACAATATTTCAGTGTTATCCATGCTATAAAAGGACAGGTTTACATCAGAACTGGGCTTTTTGGTGAATTATTCTGGGACAGAGCTGCTATAGGACTCAATTGTAACGAGGATGATGGTAGCACCGTTCCCCATGATGGTTAATAACGGTGCCAGTGCTACCACAAAAGTCTGCAGATGGGTGCCTTTCCACCTGCCAATTCAGACCTGGTGGGCGGGAGGGCATCCACACTGAAAACCTGTACTCTGCCAGTCCAGTAACAATGGTAGGATTACTGCACCATTGCTACCAGACCGGCAGGGTCATAATCAGGCCCAGTGACAGGGAAATAGAGACACTAGCTGGGACACAAAACCAGAAGGAGTCTGGGTGCAGGAGAAAATTCTTGACTGAAAGCCCTTGGCCAGACCTGTGCTGTCCTCAGACGAGCCCTATTGTTTTCCCTGACCAAAGCCTCCCATGTAAGTATACACATCAAAAAGCCATCAATTGTGGGGGAGCTACCTGACGTATCCCTTTTCATTAGTGAGTACAGGGGGGTGTAACTGGGTAGGCCCTTTCCCATTTTATTAAATCTCATGCAAACATATTTCCCGATAGAAAACCACTCCTCTGTTCAAATTGCATTGTGTTGGGAGCAGCCAGCCTTAATCCTTTCCATTATAGTGTGAGGAGGGGAGAAGCTGTGTAGATCCTTAGCATCTTTGATTAAAATAAATCAATAAATTCCCACATAGAAAATCACGGGATGAGAGTTGTTAGAATTCAAAACTAACAAAAGCTCATGCCCAGTGTGTTAGAACATGGTATAGCCCATGAAGACGTGGTTGACTGTTTCTGAAATCCTTGACTTCCACATAGAAAGGGGTGTCCCTAATCCCAAAAAAAAATCCATAAAACACCACCTTTCAAGTCAGTGTGGATGGTGTAAAACAAAATTCCCCATTCATTTTAAACTAGAATTACGAAATATTGTATCTCATTTGAATGTGTGTTACAAAACTGTAGAGGAGGTCCCAGGTAAGACCTGCACTCCTGCCCCCCATTGCGAGTAAGGTATTTGCCAAGGTAAGTGACGTACGAGGAGCAGCTGAACCAACAAAGGGCTGCAATGGGCCTCTGCCCTGTGTACATTAGAAGATCAATACCTGTTGAAATGCCCATAACCAGGCAACCCTGGGCAGCACAGTACCCAATCAGACAACCGTACCTGCCATTGGTACGAAATGATGAGGATTTACAGACTGTCCACGAGGAGACCTCGACGGCCTTAATGGAAGGCCAATGGAAATAGACTAAGGGCCTAGGCAGCCCCGAGAACAACCAGAAGTGGCTACTGAAAGCTATGCATACCAGTACCGACAACTGCGAGGAGAATTTTAATGGATGAAGGGGAGAGACACTGTGAAAACGTATGAGAATGGTGCCATGATACAGGATGGAAGCTACCGCCTTATTGAACATGTGTAAATAAACTTGAAACGCAAGATGCTAAGTAATCGATACCGCCTGCAACGCTTAAGTAGAAGAATAGAGCGGCATGCGCCAACTATATATGTCTACCTCAATACAGCACAATGTACACGTGCGACTCCATTTTGTTTGACCAGAAGGACACCCAGGCGGCCCAGGCCCAACTGGCTGAGATTCACATATATGTCCAAGCTGAGGAAAAGAACGGGATTGATACTTAACAAAGGATGGCTCATGCCGGGGAAATCGAGGTCAACCAGAGAAGGGGAGGTGAGCATGAGCTCACAAGGCTTCAACTTCAGAGCATGCCAGCCCGCCCGTGAAGGTCAAGATAAGAGAGGCCCATGCAGGTGGCCAAGCAAACACAGAATCAAATGCACGAAAAGACTGAGAACTGAAGCAGATTCACAGTGGACCAACAAGTGACCAGACAGGCGCGAAGATGTACCACCGCCTGATGTCATCCAGAACCAGAGGGTGCCATAACTTTTCCTGATAAGAGACTGCAGATCCGAGGCCATACCCAGCCAACTAATTGACACACAGCCCTAAACCACTGATTGATGGAAGGGAGGCAGGGTGATTCTTGGGACACCAGGCACCAGGGTGTCTATTCTGCATGCTGCTAATTAAAGTGGAGATTTATGTTTAGGGGTGTAACTTGCCCAATAACAATGGACCATGTAATCTAGGGTCCTATAGAGACTGTAACCAATAAGACGTGTACTTTTAGTGACGTTGATCACGTGTGTTGTAGAGGTATAGGCGTAGACGCCCACCCGATAAGAGTTATCCAATCCGTATGCCTTATTTTCATATACAGATATAACACCTATACTTAAGTTACCTTTCCCAACCAATTATATTGCATGATGATTTTTTTTAGAAGTGTACGTCAATGATGACGAAGTTTGTCCATAAAAGAGGCTGTTGTACTGAAGTTCGGGGAAGTCGGGGCGAGATAGGTGTTCGTGATGCTGCTGATTTCCACAAGCTGATGTATGTATCATTAAACGGACTTCCCTTTGCCAACTTACTGAGTCCCTAGTATTGATTTGTGCTGCAGTATGTAAGTCCTGCACCCTGTCCTCACACGGTGCAGCTATCTTGTATTACAAGTTTTCGAGGGTGAGTGCTGACCAATGGGTCCGTCAGTAATTACCTCTCCTCGTCAACACTTGGTAGTGTGAGGATGGTTTCGGCCATCGATTATTGATAATCAAGTAATATAGTTATAAAACACCCTTAGACCGACGGCGCAAAGTAACTCTGGGCCTCCGGTTACACCTTTCGCTATTCCGGCTGAGTAGGCCGAGAAGCTTCCCGTGGACAGTGATAGTATAGTTACTCCCAAAAAATCTGCAGTGGGTCTGAAGGAACCCGCTTTTCCAAGCATAACCCTTTTCATTCCCACGGGAAGCGGATCGGACGAAAACCATAAAGCGAGAAGAGGAAGGGGCGGGGATCCCGGAGATCCAGAGAGGAAAAGAGACGATCGATGAGGGCAACAACGAAACTCGTTACCTTGGCAAATGACTTATAGGCATTAGAGCAAGTGGGGGAAAGGTAACGGAGGGTGGCGGAGAAAGATAAATTAGTTAGAGGTAGAGAAGACGGTATATATATGGTGGATTAATGACTCGAGTATAAAAGGAAGACATATATAATAGAATACCAGGGGGGCACCTGAGCCAAAACGTAATAGAATTCCAGGGGGAACCCTGAGCCAAAATGTAATACAATTCCAGGGGGACACCTGAGCCAAAACGTAATACAATTCCAGGGGGGCACCTGAGCTAAAATGTAATAGAATACCAGGGGGGGGCACCTGGGAAAGGTAAAAATTTAAAAGGAATACCGGGGGGGGGGCACCCGAGACTAAAAACAGAAAGGGATACCGGGAGGGCAACAGAGAGAAAAACTGTAAAATTCACCTTGTTCCTGCGCTTTAAAGAGTGGTCAGAAGGAATTTGAACCCAGAGCCCACAGAGAGGGGGACGCTAGGCTACAATGACGTTTAAAGACGTCATACAGGGGTAGTTCAAATCCCATTACGGGGTAATAATTAGAAGGCAGGTATACGTTGCCCAGCTGGTGTCTGTCTAGTCTGTCAAGCGTCTGTCATAAGTGTCTTGCTATATGTGAATGCGCAATAAATGTATTGATGTGAAAAATGTGTTGATGCTTGAGTGAAATGCATTTTGTTTTTTTGCGATTCTGTAACTGAGAGGGAATCGCCAGTGAATTGATGGTTTCTGTTGAGAAAATTGATGGTGTAAACTTTGGTGCTCATATTTATGGAGAGATTTAAGTTATTGTGTAAACATTGTGGGTATTGAAGTGAAAAGATGGAGGAGGTCACCCAGCTTATGCATCTATGTAAGCAATTGCCTAAGCACGCAGTGAAGTTGAAGAAATATAGCCAAGAATGGGTTAAGGGTACTGCCAATAAAATGTTTATGCCTTGGCCCCAGAACTTGTCATTGTCTAAGAATGTTTTGCAGCACATGACAACTTTCCTACAGGCCACATAAACGGGCAAGAAGCTTGAGAAACGCCTTGCTGTTCTCGAGTTATGGAAGATGTTTGAACAAACAAAAGAAGACCCACTTGCAGACTGGATATTAAATGTATGTACAGAGGGGGGTGATATGCCTACTGCGCCACTGGCCGCGCCGGAACCAGTCATTGAGGGAAGCAAGTCAGAGGGTCTTTACCCGTTAAGAGAGCTCAAAGCAGCCACGGGGTATAGCAACCCCGCGTATGAGTCACCTGCATGCAGCAGTGACGAAACTAAAGAGGAGGAGCGGGAAATCGTTCCAGCCTCTGCCGTCCCGAGGGACAAGGAGAGGCACGGAGATGGACGAAAGGATCAGGCACAGACTAGTGCACCTCTCAGTAAGGAGAGAGAGGGAAAGAAGCGGAAAGAAAGTGATGAGATGACATTCGCAAAGGACGAATGGATGGGAGGACAGATATTGTTAAAGTTAGATGGAAAGGGGAGTGATGATGCAAGGCCACGAGGAAGGCCTGATGAAAAACAGGGAAGGGAGAAGGATAGGGAGACAAGGGATGAAAGAAATAGAATGAAGGACAGGCTGAGGCAAGAACAATACTTTATCACGAAGAGCAAGGAATACCGCTCAGTCGCACCCAGTATGCAGCCTACGAAAAATACAGACTGAATATGTTGAAGGTAGAGGAAGAACGTCGGGTGCAGGAAAGGAAGGAAGAGATTAGAAAGGCAAAAGAATATAGAGATGAAAGGATGCGGGAAGTAGATAAGATTAGAGAGGACGCAAGGAAACGCAAGGAAGCAGTCGAGGAAATAGAACATAGACAAAGGGCGCGAGATTTAGAATATTTGCAGCGGGAAGTGAAGAAACCCAATCCTGTTGTAGACTGGGAGGACATAGAAGAGTTCTTTCCAGCAAGTGATGCAGTACCAGGTACAAGCGGGACAATTATTGATGATGACTTCAACACCAGAAGCATCGGGGAAGCGATTGATAAAATATATGATGAAATGGGACTGGAACGAATCTCCCAAGAGGGAGGGGAAGATGAGCGCTTAGAGAGCACTCATTTATATGACACTGAGGATGTCACCCAAAGTAGTGGGAGTAGGGGACGTTCCCTTGATAGACTAGAAGATAGGCAGAACGAAGATGATGCAAGAAGTTGTGCAAACTGGGAGTATTCGGAGTCGGACTATGATGGGAACACGGAAGAAGCGATGTATGTCGGAGGGAGACGGCGCGAAAGGTGGCTCCCAGGGAACCGAGGGGTACAATGTTCAGATGCTAGAGGATCCACAAGTAGGACACCGAAGTCCGCTGGACAGTCCAGCTGACACAAAGAGACACCCCACGGTCAGAGGGGGGCATCAGCCCCTGCCTATGCAGACAGGCTAAGAGCATTACCAGGCAGGCGGCAAGGCAGAAACGCCACCCTGGCAAAAGACCAGAAAGATAGAGAGGAATGCGCATTCCAATTCCCACTGCTAGAGAGTAAGACTGCAATATATTCCATGGCCACACATGGACAGGGAACATTTTAAAAATAAGCTTCCAATGTTGACATCGGGAGCCGGGAAGTGGATACATGAGCTAGAAAAAATGACGGGGGCGTCACCCTAGCCATAGGGGACATCAAGGGTCTCCTAATTGCTATAGTCGGAGAAAGAGCAGACGATGTGTGGAAAAGGGCAGGCTACCCTAGGGTAACCAAAACTAACACCTCCCGTGACGGAGCGCCATTTAATAATTGTAGTGCTGCATTGTGGAAAGCGCTGCGTACGCTATATCCAGACACATCCGATATGGGAGCTATAATGACTCGAAAAATGAAGGAGTCAGAGGATCCGTTGCTTTATATCCAGAATTTTCAAGACGCGTGGGTGCTCGAAACGCATGAGTCTTGGACGAAATCTATCCCTGTATTCTATCATATACTGTGCCAAGGGTTACCAGAACCGGTGCAAAAACAACTCAAATAATTGGTAGGAATAGAAGCTAAACCGTGGGCCGAAATCTAGTTGACAATTGCCCATTATTGTAGGCTGTTACAAGAAAAGAATCGAAAGAAAGAGGCAACGCATAAGGGAGAAGCGGCGAAGCTGGTGCAAAGGAAGCTCTCGAAGTATGCTCTCGAGGGAGCCATGCTAACAAGCCCAGCCGATTCGAGTGCGCAATGTGCCACTAACCCGTCGCAAAACAATCAGGGTAACGCGGGATATTATCCGAGAGGAAAGGGATTTGGAGGAAGAGGATGGCAGAGTAATCAGGGAGGCTTTAGAGGTAACCAAGGAGGTTTTCAAAATGTTCAAGGTGGTATCCAGAGCACACCAATGGGCAGTCTAGCTATGCCAGATGGACAGATGGCCCGACCACAGCCAGTGTGTTGGCTGTGTGGAGTGACAGGACATGTGGCACGCATGTGCAGAAGCCAAGGCATATGGCAAAATAGTCAAGGAGCGGGAGCAGGTATGACGAATCAGCAAGCCGCCCCGCAACAAGGCAATGCACAGGGCCACCTGGTACAGCAGCAGGCGGCGAACGTGCAGCAAGGTGCACAGCAAGGGTTTCAACCCTCGAACTTGGGGAACTTGCAACAGGGGCAACCCCAGCAGGCACCGCCGCCGGTACCACAAGGTATGAACAATGGGAGTGTTCCGCAAACATATAGTGGGCCGAACCTATACATAAAATAGGACAGCTCACCGGAAACTCGGATGTGCTCTATCCTATCGGTGACACCAGACCCTATTAGGGAACCGAGGGTAAATGTCACCATAGGGGGAAAAGAGTATTCCTTCTTAGTTGACACAGGCGCGACGCGCTCGTGCATAAGAGAAGGCAAGTGCTTGTCCGGCGAGGCAATAGACACACAGAGTTTCACTGGAGCTCATAGTAGAGTTTACAGACACTCTCCCAGTCTCAGTGGGAGAGCATGAAATGAATGTTCCTTTACTGTACTCCTGTCAGTCCCCAGTAAACATCATTGGTCGAGATCTAATGACAAAGCTGAATATGTCAATCTCATTTACTGAGGATTGCATAGTGTGCTCCACGCCAGGAATGTATTATTCCAACGTATACAAAATGATCAGAGCATACTCGGGACGTGCAGCTACGAGAGCTTTACTGCTGGAGCCAGAGGTCTTCGAATATGGCGTGCGAGTGCTTATGGCGGGATTGCCGGGCCTCGCAGGCAAAACTATGAGGACTCCTGATGAGTTTCTTTTTAGACCAAGGATACCCATGCATGAAGAAGAGGGACAAATATTTCCTTTGGTAATACAGTTTGCCGCAGCAAAGGGGAAGGTGGTTTTAGTAGAAGGATACGATGATGAAGGAAGGCAATGGTATGCTGTTATCGCCATTGAAGAAGGGTATCCAGTGACTGACGTCACAGATAATCTGTTCGAAGAGCACCCCGACTTAGAGGAGACACGGGTGGAAGTAAGTCTCATATTCTGGGTCAAAATGATCAAATGAGAAGTGCCACAGCGAAAGATGCTAGCGATGGTACGACCAGATCACTTTGAGGAGGACATGGCCCAGGTGCCAGTCACAGTATGGACAAAAGGGCCTTATGACGTAGGACTCCTGAAGGGGGCAGGAGAGGTGAAGATTAAACTCAAGCCTGGAGCAATCCTACCAAGAGCGCGGAAATACCACATGTCCAGAGAAGCGGATGAAGAGATTGCAAAGACAATCTCTGCCATGATGGAGCAAGGCATTCTGGTAACGTCAGAATCACCTTGTAACACGGTGATCTATCCTGTCAAAAAATCGAAGGCAGGGTCTTGGCGTTTAATCCAGGATTTACGAGTATTGAACGACATAGTCGAAGCCTAGTTCCCTCTAGTCCCTAATCCATCCACCATTTTGTGCAACATACCCACGGAGGCAAAATATTTCACGGTAATCGATTTGAAGAATGCATTTTTCTCGATTCCATTGCACCGTGACTTACGAGACCTGACCTCATTTACTTTTAGACAAATGCGCCTGAAAGGTACAAGCCTGCCACAGGGGTATTGTGAATCTCCGTCCATTTTTAACACAGTCCTGCAAATGGACCTAAGCAACATTGCGGTAGACAGTGTTGTATTGTAGTATGTAGATGACATTCTGATCTGCAGCACCACTGAAAAGCAATGCCGACACGACTCTGTTCAGCTATTGACCATATTGGCTGAGAAGGGATACAAGGTGAACAAGGACAAGTTGCAATACTGCCAACAAGAGGTGTTATACATAGGGCAACTAATCTCACATGAAGGGAAAAAGGTAACACCAGAAAGGGCTGAAGCTATCATGAGCATGGCTAAGCCGCTCACGGTAAAACAAATGCAGAGCTTCTTAGGCCTATGCAATTATGTCAGAGCATGGGTCTTCGATTACAGCTCGTACACCAAGCCCTTGCTCCAGGCCTTAAAGAAAGCCCAGGCAACATAAGGAAAAATTGAATGGACTGAAGAAATGGAAAAGGGGTTTGCAGAGCTAAAGGAGGCAATTTGTAAGGCCCCAGTTCTCGGGATCTCCAATTATGCAGAGGAATCCTATCTCTTCTCTCATACCGATGGCAATTTTATGACGTTAGTGCTCGCTCAGCGAACATCGCAGGGGTACAAGCCCCTAGCATACTACAGTCGGAGCTTGGACCTGGTCATGAGGGGCCACTTCCCATGCGAGCAAAATTTAGCAGCCGCTGTGTTTGCCATCGAGAAAGCATCATCCATTGTGATGGGATGCTCCATGACATTATATATTGAGCACTCATTATTTGCCATATTGGAGAAGCCAAAAGGCACCTTGACTTCACAGAGAGCATCTGCATATGAGGTGATTATCTCAAATCCATCGATCAAAGTAGTGCGATGCAAAACTGTGAATCCTGCTATGTTTATTGCTGAGCCAGTCACAGAGGGAGAACCTGTGCATGACTGCGCCAATTATGAATAGTTTTCTGATGAGATCCCCTGGGTAAGAGAGAATGCTCTACCAGGCAGAGAAGTCGTCTTCATTGACGGGTCATCAAGAATTGACCAAGAAGACGGGCAACGGTATACAGGCGTGGCTGTGATCAAACACATGGCAAATGGAGAGTTCCAAGTACTTGTCAGTGCACGAATACCATCCCACTATTCGGCACAGGATGCAGAACTAGTGGCATTGATACTCGCCATTGAGAATCACGCAGACCAGGAAGTAACAGTGTACAGTGACTCCGCCTATGTGACATCCACCGTGCACGCAGGCCTGGCACGATGGAAAAGGAGGGGCTACCTCGAGCGGACGGCACGCCAGTGCAACATGCAGCCTTGTTGGACAGGCTGATAGAAGCACTACAGCTCCCAGTGTGCATAGCGGTCGTCAAGTGCGCCGCTCACACCAAGGGAACAGATTCCGTGTCACGTGGAAACCATGAAGCGGACACGGAAGCCAAGCGCATGGCATCCAAGGGTGAGACAATCATGGACGTGGAGGTGGCACGTACCCATGAACGAATGATGATAGCCCGAGCCACTCCAGAAGCCTATAGCAATATGGGGCAGACACAGTTAATGGAACTACAGGGGGAGACACCTAAGGATGAGAAGAATTTATGGAAGCAACGAGGGTGTTCTTTAAACCCCTCTGATGGGTTATGGAGGCAGGACAGCACTGATAAACCAGTAATGCCTGTCACCCTTCTAAAGGTAGCATTAGAACAGCTACACTACCCTTTCCATATGTCAAAAGAAAATCTTGCGGCAACGCTCTCAGAAGACTGGTTCACGCCGAATCTAGTGGAGCATGTTGCATTCTTTATGGTCAATTGCATAATTTGCCAGCAATTCACATCTGGGCACACATTGAAAGTGATGAGAGGAATCATTCCCAGACCTGAAGGGCCTTTCCAGCACCTGCATATCGACTATGTCGATATGATTCAGGTTTGTAATGGGTACAGGTATTTAATTGTCGTGGTGTGTCCATTCTCTAGATGGATAGAAACAGGGCCCTGTACACACTCTGATGCTGCCTGTGCTGCAAAAGTCCTGGTGAGGGAGGTTTTCCCCAGGTGGGGGGTGTGTGAGGTTATGAGGTCAGACAACAGGCCCCATTATGTAAACTCAGTATTTGAGCAGATTAGCTTGTTGCTTGGTATAAAGCACAAGTTCTCATCGGCGTATCACCCAGAAGGAAATGGCATATGTGAACGGCTCAATGGCCTGTTGAAAGAAAGGATAGCTAAGTTGAAGTTCACATTAAAGAAGGGATGGCTGCACTGCCTTCCATTGGCATTATATGCACTTCGGAACCAGCCAGGCTCCGACCATCACCTCACGCCACACGAAATTATCACTGGTAGAAGAATGAGAACCCCTGTTACCCCCCGAGATAGGGCTAGATGCGATGCCCAGCCTGCTACAGAGGTTCTGGGAGAAGAAATGAAGAATTACCTTAACTGCCTTACCTCAAGTACATCTGTCATTTCAGGCCAGCTGCAGCAACGGCGTAAAGGGAACAGCACATCACAAACCATAACAGACAGGGCTGAGACAGGCGCAGCACACAGTCTTTGTGCGCCACTCATCTTCCCTGGTGACAGCGTTTTGGTGAGGAACTTTATGAGGAAGAAATGGGACGAACCACGATTTAATGGCCCTTTCATCGTGGAGGACTGCACTCCGTCCGCTGTCAAGCTCCAAGGAAGAAGAGCCTGGATTTTCGTAAATGATGTCAAGCCCTTTATAGGAGAAGGTGCTCCTGCTGCATCCACCATGGAATCTACAGACAACGGGGAAGGACCACAGCATGTGCAGACAAGGTCTATGGTGAGGAGGAAGGACGCACAAGCAGAAAAGACAAACTGAAGAACTCGCTGTGAAAATTGTGGCTATACATTGAACTTTCTCTCTAAACACTGAACGAGATGCAAGATTTTTCTAACAAACGCAATGTGCAGCTGAACTCGCAGAGCAAAGGAAAAGGTTGCATACTCTGAACCTGCAGTGACACTGGTAACGAAAACACGTAGAGCCACAGAGTAGTGAACAAAGAACTCTAAGACCCTGATAAGCAGTAAAGGAAGGACACTCTTATAAGCTGAAACTGTTATCCTGAAGGACCCCAGCATAAAGACTTTCTAAACAAATTTATGGTACACCCCAACAGGAGCCTTAAGTGGGATGTACTCACCTATTTCCAATTAGTGACATTGACTTATCCATCACTCATAGGGAGAGAAACAAGTGTCACAGAATTCATCCAAGATCCAGAAAATAAGAAGGTAATCAGGCAACTTTTGACTGTCATCGCAGAGGTCTTCGCCGAGTTGCCCGAGCACAGTGACTTAAAAACCAAATGCTCCCGCCTCAAGCAGTCAGTGACGAAGTGACCTACACGTTGTTCCTTCAAATAATCGAGAAATGCCCCAGACTCATCGGGAGAACAACTGACACACGTACTTTCATCAGAGACCCAAGAAACCTAGCTCAGTTGAACCAACTGTGGACTAAGCTAAATCACCTCGTGGTAGTCCACGCAACAGGAAGGTGCAGAGACTGTGCGAATCAAAAGAAAAGCTCATGACAAGGACCCTGCCAAACAGGACAAATGTCCCTATCCCCTGCAGACACGCAGCTCACCCACAACGTCCTAATTAGACTCGTTGCAGACTATCCAGAAATGGTGGGAAGACCTGCTGATGTCGACGTTGCAACCTTCCTCAGAAATCCAGCCAATTTCTTACACATGAAGACTCTTTTCCACGGCATAATGTTCCAGGTGGAGCTATCTAACTTCCAACAAGAATACCTCAGGAGGTTCCAGTGAGCCTTTCCGCCAAGGGACAGATCGGGGAGATAAGCAAAGAACCTGTTCACGACAGCAAAAAACCTTGTGATTGAGACTCTGCAAAACAAATAAATGTCCCTGTCCCCTGAGGACAGCCTACTAGCCCACAATGTCCTCTTCGGCTTAGTAAATGACTTTCCGGAAATGGTAGGGAGACCTGCCGAGGTTGACGCCCTCACCTTCCTCAGAGACCCTGCCAACGCGAGAAAGATAGGAACACTCTTCTATAGCATACAGCTACAAATTGAACTGTCCAGCTTTCAGAGGGAGTTTCTGAGAGAATTCCAGGGAAATTAGTCGGCGAGGGACAGATCGAGAAGGCAAGGACTGATCACACTGCAAAAAGACCGGTGACCTAAGAAACAGAGAATCCGAGCAAATGTCATTGTCACCTGAAGACAGCAGAATTGCCTTTACAGTCTTCTTTTACCTCATCGAGAACTTTCCAGAACTAATGGGTAGACCCATCACTGTCGATATGCCCACTTTTCTTAATGATCCAGGAAAGAATGCCAAACTCAACAGACTCCTGGGAGCTATTGCATCACAGCTGAGAAGCAACCATGGACATCCGCTGCTGAGAAGGGTTTTAGAAAGGAGAGGTCCAAGATAAAACTGTTTTCATCATCACCCCCAGGGGCAGAGCACGGAAATAAAGACACAGTTCTCCATGCATTTAACAGAGGACAGATCGAGGAAAGCAGAAACAAGGATACCAATATCGTGATTTTATTTTTCTGGTTTTTCTATTTTTCATCATCCTCCCGCAGTGGAGTAAATGGGGGGGGGGGGGGAGAGACTTTGCAGCAACTCGACCTCGAAGAACCAAGCGAAAGGAGCAGAGCAACGAACCTCACTGCCGTGTTTACTTTTTTCAACCTTTTTCTTATTTTTTCCTACCTTCTCATATGTTCACTTTTATTTTCATTTTTGTTTTTATTTTTTCAATGGTTTATCTATGCGTGATGTGCAGCGAAGCCACCCGTTATGGTGCCGCAGTGAACAGATCCCTGTATGTCCTCAGGGCCTAATCGACTTTGAAGAAAGCCCTGTGACAACGTTTATCATAGAAATACAAAACAAATGTGATATGCTGGAAGAGATAGTCTAACCTTTTTTCCATAGTCTAGCAAAGGATCTGTACTCCATAACTAGAGACTTCCGTCATCACTCACAAGAGGGGGGACATTAAACTACACCCGCCACTTTAGTGTTTGCTGAACTTTTTAAGTAACGAAATCAAGATAAGAAAACAAATAAACTATTGACTACGGACATATTCGAGATGGGGGCCCAAAACAGTAATTTAGTTGTGCCACCAGTGGATGGGTGCCCCCACTTTCCTGGAAGGAGGTGCTGAAAACTGTCCTTCAAAGCAAACTGTCATGATGCCTACCCCCGGGGACCCAGACCAAGTCCAGCAACCCCGGAAGCAGGCATCAAGTTATTCCAAGCAAGCCCAACAACCCCTGCTAGGGGCTATTTGGGTGCAGTCCTGGTGTCTATGGCGCCAGGCTCATATGGAGAGTCAGTCCTGGCGCCATAGGCGCCAGGCTCATAGATTAAAACTTACCTGATGCAGACCATGCTGCAAACTTACCTGATGCAGACCATGCTGCAAGAGCTCCAAGCCAAAAGAGGCTTGGAAGGGACTACTTTACCTAGGGACTATTTTTTTACTCGGGTGGGGCTGGAGAGGAATACTTACCTGGGACTACTTTGGAGGCTATTTAAACCACGCCCGAAGAGCAGCACACACTTCGCGTTATTCTGCATCCAGCAGCGTAACGCTCACCGTGCCTGCAAGTCTGCATCCAGTCTTCTGCCACGCCCGCCTCGAGTCTGGAGCTCCTAGAAAAAGGGAGAAAGAAGGAGAAAAGGTTAGAACAAGAGCAATACCTTTGATCCTTACCTGAATTCCCGATCCATCGCGCCTTTGAGCTGGAAGAAAGAAGTTATTTTATGCGCGTCGCCTCGCCTGCTGCAGCGCGGCGCTGAACTCACCGGCCTTCGCAGCATCTTCACATTCCACCGCATCCTTCTGCATGTTCCCGCCGCACTCCGGAACCTAAGGGGAAGACAAGAACAGCAAGGTGAGCCAAGGGAATACACAGAGGCAATATTAGTTACCCCCCATAGACTTACCTGATTTTACCACCGGGGGTACTATTCCTCTTCACGGGTCGGCGCATCTTCCACTGCATCCTCGCCGAACCCCGGCCCCTAAGGGGAAACAAAAGGACAGCAAGGTGAAACAAAGGGACAAACAAGGGGAAACCTCCTCATCACAATAGACTTACCTGATTTTACCGCCGGAGGCATTATTCCCCGAGACTTCATACTTTCTCTCTACATATTGACATTATTTTATCGAACTGTGTTGGATAATACAAATCCTTACCTGAATATTACCGGTTTCCACGAGGAGCTCTTCGCTAGGGTCAAGCTGCAACCTGCAAGGAATCGGACAGAGTGAAAGTCAGACATTTGAACTCTTACGAACTACATACTTACGGCGTCTTGCCGGGAATCTCAGAGTCAATATTGTTCTGGAACTCACCAATTCCTTTGAGCCAGTGAAGCAACTGGTTATCTATGCGCCCCTGCGCTCAATGCAGGATGGAGAGCTCATCTTTCCAAACCATCAGGTGAGACTATAAGAGGGGACATCAAAGGTGATCAGTGGGGAGAACAGCGGGAGTGGGGGGGGGGATTTACGCTCAACTCCACGGGTGGTTAATTCCCTTTCTCCATTTGCAGAAGAATATTCCTACGGGCCAAGCAAACAAAGCTAGGTGGGCCAGTACAGTCCGTCATCTTGGCACTACGCGTCACATTGGTGGAGACCGCAGCTGTCCAGTTCAGATCGACGCCCCTGTGGGAGCCAGGTGAGCGTAACAGAACGCGAAGCCTACCCACAAATTCCCACCCGGGCGTTATGGATACCGCAGAAACTGACCAATTGGCCCAATTACTAGGGGAACTGAGGGCTGAAGTGCATTCCGCCCGTTAAGAAACCAATGCTCTTAGGAGAGAACTGATTTTGTCAAAGGAGCGAGTTGATGACCTTGCTAGGCAACTACTGCAAAGCCAGGCTGGACAAGCATCCCTACCAGGTTCCGGGGGAAATCCAGCTCCTGTGTCATCGAGTAACCCTGTGCAAATAAACCTACCAGGAAATATTCCATTAGCCCCGCCCGAACGCTTTGCCGAAGATCCCAAAAAGTTCGCTGTGTTTATGAACCAATGCCGCTTGCACTTTTTATGCAGAGCTGGAGCCTTCCCAAACGATCAAGCCAAGGTAGCCTTCGTATTGTCATATCTCAGCGGCAGTGCAGCTGATTGGTCAATTCCACTAGTTACTCAGGATGACCCAATTCTTCGCGATTTTCAGGGCTTTCAAATGAGCATGGAAAGACTATTTGCCCGGCACTCCCAAGGACAGGCCCTGGATAACGAACTTTTGTCCCTACGACAGGGTAACCAGGACCTTCTTTCCTACATCGCGACCTTTAATACGTTGATAGTGGAAACTGGATGGCCTGAGGTAAAACGAATCACGTTATTTCATCGAGGGCTTCGAGGAGAACTCAAGGATGTCTTGGCTCAAGTCGTGAACCCACCTCAAGACTGCGCTGAATATATAGACTTAGTGGTCCAGTTAGATCACAGACTTCAGAACAGAAAGGCTGATTGAGCCAAGTTTGAGAATTGGGTGTTGGTCAAAACCCACACTAACCCCAAAGGAGCAGATGCTTCAGAACCCATGCAAATCGGAGGGGTTAAAGGACCCTTAACCCAGAAGGAAAGAGAAAGGAGACGGCAAATGCAATTGTGTCTATATTGTGGAACTTCTGGGCATTTTCTACGGGATTGCCCTGTAAAACCACCCAAGAAGGTGGTAGGAGCTGCTGATAAAAGCCATATGGAGTCAGAATCGGGAAACGACAACGCCCGACAAGCGTAGAGGTCCGCTTGCTGAGCTTGAAGAAGGATACTCAGACCTCGCATTTCATCATACCAATGGTCCTCGTAGATCCAAGGCAGCCATCGCATATGCACACAGTAAGGGCATACATTGATAGCGGGGCCATAGGAAACTATGTGGACTACGAATTGGCTTCCAGGATGAATCTACCTCTCTGCCGAAAAACCACCTCAGATGTCATCACCACAGTCGATGGAACTGAAATTGCCTCTGGGCCTGTAACTCATTCCACTGCAGAGATGACACTATTGGGTCAGGGTGGGCATCGAGAGACTATTGTGTTTGATCTAATCAAAGCCCCACAGTTCCAAATAATACTGGGTATACCTTGGTTGGAAACACATAATCCTTGTATTGATTGGCGAGAGAAGAGAATAACCTTCCCGGATTGTGCACAAACCTGTTACCCAAAGAAAAATCTGAACGCAGGCCTGGCCACAGTAACCACAGCAGTCGTGCAACTACCTCCAGAATACCAAGAATTCAAGGATGTCTTCCAAAAAGAACAGGCAAACACCTTACCACCTCACAGATCGTATGATTGTCAAATCAATCTCATACCCGGTGCACAACCCACTTGTAGCAGGATCTATGCCCTTACGGAACCTGAGAACCTTCACCTACGACAATACTTAGAGCACTACCTTGCTAATGGCTTCATTCGCCCATCCAAGTCCCCTGCATCTTCAGCTTTGTTCTTTGTGCCCAAAAAGGAAGGTGACCTCAGAACGTGCATAGACTACCGCGCATTGAACCAGATAACTGTTAAGAACCGATACCCATTGCCTCTGATCCCTGAACTACTAGACCAAGTGAAGGAAGCTTGCATATACACTAAGTTAGATCTCCGGGGGCATACCATCTGGTACGTGTAAAAGAGGGCGACGAATGGAAGACTGCTTTTCGCACTAAGTATGGGTTATTCGAATACCAGTTGATGCCTTTCGGGTTGTGCAATGCACCAGCAGCCTTCCAATACTTCATGAACGATGTCCTTCGTGAACTCATTGACGTTTGTGTTGTCGTATATATCAATGATATTCTAGTATACTCCTCTTCAGAATCTGACCATGTGAAGCACGTCCGAGCAGTCCTTGAGAAATTGTGCCAGCACAAACTATATGCAAAACTGGAAAAATGCGTTTTTCATGCCACAGAAGTTGAATTCCTTGGGTTTATCCTGACCCCAAAAGGAGTCCGAATGGACTCACGAAAGGTGGATGCAATCCTTAAGTGGCCATCACCAAGTTCAGTTAAAGGAGTACAAAGCATGCTCGGCTTTGCCAATTTCTACCGCAGATTCATCCCAGATTTTTCACATGTTGTACATCCCATCACAGCACTCTTGCGAAAAAATAAACGCTTTATGTGGACTGAAGAAGCTGAAAATGCCTTCTAAGAGTTGAAAGCGAAATTCACTTCTGCACCTGTATTAAAGCACCCGCGCTCTGAACTTCCATACATAGTGGAAACTGATGCATCCAGTCTAGCCATGGGAGCTGTCCTGTCTCAAAAGGACCCTGAAACTGGCCAGCTTCACCCAGTAGCATTTTGGTCCAGAAGGTTCTTGGCACCTGAGTTAAACTATGCGGTTACCGACAAGGAGTTATTAGCCATTAAATCCGCCTTCAAGGCTTGGCGGCACTATCTTCTCGGTGCCAGGCATACCATTACTGTGATCACCGGAACTTACAGTATTTAAAGACAGCCAAGGCCCAATCGTCACGCCAACTCCGATGGGCATTGTTCTTTGCCGAGTTCGATTTCGTGATAACCTATCGACCAGGTTGTAAGAATGGTAAAGCAGACGCCTTATCCCGAATAGGGAAGGGAGAGGCAGAAGTGAACTCAGAACCAGCACCTATAATTTCCGAACAAAGGATTCTTGGCATGACTACTCTACAGACACTAGAGGACATTCAGGTAAAGATCCAGCAACTCTTTGATCCTACAGCCCTGCAGGACTGGGTAAAGAAAGGCCCGGACTACTCTGTCACCAATGACCTGCCTTATTACCAAGGTCGGCTATTTCTGCCACACAAGGAACTACAAGAGCTAGGCCCTCATTCCGAGTTAGGACTACACCATGGAGTAAATAGCTCCATGGTTGGCAACCATGGAGCTATTTACTCCATGGAATACCGGCATGGTGAATGGAGTAATTTCCGGTCCATTCCAAGGTTGGATGGACCGGTAATTCCCCATTCACCATAGCCCTTCCCCATCCCCATTTCTGCCCCCATAGGGCTCAATGGGAATGGGGAAGGAGGTAATTACGGCACCGTAAATTACGGTGCCGTAATTTACTCCAAGGTCACTTTGCGGGTCCCGTAATTTACTCCTGCTAAAAGCAGGAGGTAAAGAGGGACCCGCAAAGGGAACTCGGAATACGGAGGTAAGGGATTACCGCCATCAGTGCCCTTACAGGCGCCGGTAATCCCTTACCTCCAACCTCGGAATGACCCCCCTAGTCATTTCCCGTTATCATGATACCCTAATGGAGGGGCACCGAGGTATTGCAAAAACTGAAGCTAAAATTAAGAGACAATTCTGGTGGCTCACCTGGCAAAAGGATATAAAATTATTTGTGATGTCTTGTGACATTTGCGCCCAAAACAAAAGTCAAAAGAAAAAAACAGCTGGACTCTTACAACCTTTACACATTCCGCCTACACCATGGCACACCTTATCGTTAGACTTTATTATGGATCTACCTCCATGCAATGGATTTAACACCATTTTAGTTATTGTGGATCTTTTTTCCAAGATGGCCCACTTTATTCCCTTAAAGGGATTACCTTCAGCTTCAATCCTGGCCAAGGAGTTCCTCGAAAACATTGTTCGCATACACAGATTTCTGTCCGTATTGGTCTCTGACCGGGGCAGTCAATTCATTTCACATTTTTTGGAAAAAATGTTGTCAATTGGCGCAAATCGATGTGAGGTTATCGACCAGTCACCACCCCCAAACCAATGGTCAAATGGAGAGGACCAACCAGAATCTCGAACAATACCTGCATTGTATGTTACATCAGACTGAGAGGAATTGGAAAGACATTCCGCCGAATATGCATACAATAATTCAGTACATTCTGGAACTGGACAAAGCCCTTTTTATACCTTACATGGGCACCATCCTCGAACCTCAGACCTTGACTCACCCCAACACTTAGAAATGCCCGCAGTGGACCATCTGCACACTACAATTACACAAGCCTTTAAGGAAGCAACTGCACATTTAAAACAGGCGAAAGAAAAATACAAGAAAGATGCTGATCGGCATAGAAGTGATACTCCACAATACCAGATAGGGGACCAAGTATGGTTAGCCACAAAACATATACCTCTAAAGGGAACACGGACCCTTGACTCCAGATATTTGGGACCTTACTCTATTAAAGCCATTATCAACCCGGTGGCTGTCAAGTTGGACTTACCTGCTAATATGCAAAGTCACCCCATCTTTCATGTGTCACTTTTGAAGCCAGTGCAACCAGGGACAAGATTAACCAAGCCACCAGACCCCATCCTTGTAGACGGTGAACCCGAATTTGAAGTTAAGAACATCCTGGACTCCAAGCTGATAGTCAAAACTTTTTTATTTAATCGACTGGAAAGGTTACGGACCACAGGAAAGGTCATGGGAACCTAGTGACCACGTTCATGCACCCCGATTGGTGAAAAAATTCCACCGAAATTTCCCAGACAAACCGAAACCACAGGGGAGAACGACTTTAGGAGGGGCCTTGGGGGGAGTGCTGTCATGATGCCTACCCCCGGGGAACCAGACCAAGTCCAGCAACCCCGGAAGCAGGCATCAAGTTATTCCAAGCAAGCCCAACAACCCCTGCTAGGGGCTATTTGGGTGTAGTCCTGGCGTCTATGGCACCAGGCTCATATGGAGAGACAGTCCTGGCGCCATAGGCGCCAGGCTCATAGATTAAAACTTACCTGATGCAGACCATGCTGCAAACTTACCTGATGCAGACCATGCTGCAAGAGCTCCAAGCCAAAAGAGGCTTGGAAGGGACTACTTTACCTAGGGACTATTTTTTTTACTCGGGTGGGGCTGGGGAGGAATACTTACCTGGGACTACTTTGGAGGCTATTTAAACCACGCCCGAAGAGCAGTACACGCTTCGCGTTATTCTGCATCCAGCAGCATAACGCTCACCGTGCCTGCAAGTCTGCATCCAGTCTTCTGCCACGCCCGCCTCGAGTCTGGAGCTCCTAGAAAAAGGGAGAAAGAAGGAGAAAAGGTTAGAACAAGAGCAATACCTTTGATCCTTACCTGAATTCCCGATCCATCGCGCCTTCGAGCTGGAAGAAAGAAGTTATTTTATGCGCGTCGCCTCGCCTGCTGCAGCGCGGCGCTGAACTCACCGGCCTTCGCAGCATCTTCACATTCCACTGCATCCTTCTGCATGTTCCTGCCACACTCCGGCACCTAAGGGGAAGACAAGAACAGCAAGGTGAGCCAAGGGAATACACAGAGGCAATATTAGCTACCTCCCATAGACTTACCTGATTTTACCACCGGGGGAACTATTCCTCTTCACGGGTCAGCGCAGCTTCCACTGCATCCTCGCCGAAACCCGGCCCCTAAGGGGAAACAAAAGGACAGCAAGGTGAAACAAAGGGACAAACAAGGGGGAACCTCCTCACCACAATAGACTTATCTGATTTTACCGCCGGAGGCATTATTCCCCGAGATTTCATACTTTCTCTCAGCGCCTGAAAAGGGAGAAAGCAAAGGGTTACATATTGACATTATTTTATCGAACTGTGTTGGATAATACAAATCCTTACCTGAATATTACCGGTTGCCACGAGGAACTCTTAGCTAGGGTCAAGCTGCAACCTGCAAGGAATCGGACAGAGTGAAAGTCAGACATTTGAACTCTTACGAACTGCATACTCACGGCGTCTTGCCGGGAATCTCAGAGTCAATATTGTTCTGAAACTCACCAATTCCTTCGAGCCAGTGAAGCAACTGGTTATCTACGCACCCATGCGCTCAATGCAGGATGGAGAGCTCATCTTTCCAAACCATCAGGTGAGACTATAAGAGGGGACATCAAAGGTGATCAGTGGGGAGAACAGCGGGAGTGGTGTAGGGTTAACGCTCAACTCCACGGGTGGTTAATTCCCTTTCTCCATTTGCAGAAGAATATTCCTACGGGCCAAGCAAACGAAGCTAGGTGGCCCAGTCCAGTCCGTCATCTCGGCACTACGTGTCACATTGGTGGAGACCGCAGCTGTCCAGTTCAGATCGACGGCCCATTGGGAGCCAGGTGAGCGTAATACAAACATATGTATATGTATAGTGATTATTGTAGTATTTTTGTCGTTAACGATCAGAACTGCATTTTTTATTGGTGCACGAAGCATCCCAACATCTGTGCATCCACCAGGTAATGAGCGTCTGGGCCCCACAAAAGCACCCAGACCCTATATAGTGATCCCTGTTCCAAGAAAACCTGATAAAGCAAATGATTTACAGTTGAATGTAATTAGCAGTAATACGTACACACTTCAAGTAATGAATCGTGAGAAAAGCTGGAGACTGGGTCAGCACGGAATGAATGATAACATAGCACTGTCCACGGCACGCACCCATACATGGAATGCACACGAGCAAGGGCAAGTGTCAATGGCTACGCAACCACAGGCCGGAACAACCGAAAAAGAAAAGATACCTGTGAAACAAACAGCTCCAGAGAACAGAGAACCAAGTGAGCAACAAGAAAGAGATGGCATGACAAAATCCCTCAAGAGAACAGAGGAAGCTGCGAAAGAACTTACTGAGAAAACACACGCGGTAGTCGAGTATGTGTTTCCACCCATACTTAGAGCAAAGAAGCTACACAAAGAGCTGAGCAAGACAACCACCACAACTGTGATAACAGGTACGCAAGCTACAACGCCAGAAATAACGACCGATCTTACGACACCGCCACGTGTTGGAAGGATGAGCCAATGGTGGTGGGAGGAGGTCTACAAGAGAATGCATGAGGGAAGGAAAAGAAATGCAAGACCTCCCCCTATTACTGCAGGGCAGGAAATGGAACCTCTCTCACCGAGGACAATACCTGACAAGCTACCTGAACGAAAGAGCAGCACAGACGCATTCAGAGACATAGTGATAGCTAATTACAGGAAAACATTGAGAATCAAGAGAAGCCCATATGAAGCCGACAATGAACTTAATGACTATTTGGACAGCACAGCCCATCTTGGAAACAATATATAACCAGAACATGAAGGAAGTTGGACGAAGGCAATCAGAAGGAGAATGTTTCATCTGTGCACTCCTGCCATACAGCATGGGAAAGTCCAAGATCTTCGTGGCTGTAGAAGTAGATGTCCCCACAGCACACTGTATGTCACACGTAGCTATGTGCAACATCAGAGGACAATTCATGGGAAGAGATGCCTCATTAATATGGGCCGACGAAAAGGACTACCCTGATAAAGACGGGTTTGTCCAGGACATCAAAACAAGAAATAGGGCGCACACCAAGAATCATGTGATTAGATATGAAAATCCTGACGTCAAAGGGTCAGGAATAAGGTGGGAAATAAACTCAAGATTGAATGTCCAAGGGAAAACGGCAGAAGAAGCTCAAAAATGGAAGAACTGAGGACAAATGCAGATCTGGGGATCAGTAGTCTCCCCAGACGGATGGGAAGAAGGAGTAGTAGTCTGCAGAGCTTGGATGGTCCTTGGAGCCTGTAAAGAAGCAATAGAGAACTCTTAGAGACTATGCAGACCATTGTGGCCAAAATTGGTAAAGCTGTTGACATGGGTCGAAGACAGAGGAGGACCCTTGCAGATAGTACTGCTGGAAAACCCGAAACTGTACTTCAGAAGTAATGGCACGAGGAAAATGGGGGAGAATCAAAACTGCGGACGAATATATGAAGCCCCAGGAATGACACAAGGAACCGCCATTCTAATGGATCACTATTGGGCATGTGGGTCCAAGGCATATATCAGACTGCCTAGGAACTGGGGAGGCATATGCACACTGTTGAACGTCCATGTTCCTGCACTAGTGATCCCAAAAAGTGAACTGAATTTGGACAGCTTTCCGAAAGAAGATGCTCACCTGAGGGAAAGGAGGTCTGTAGAGCTGACATCCAGAATCAAGAGAGAAAACTACTTTTCTGCCAAATCGTAAGAGGCATTTCATGCGATTCCATAAGAACACAGGCTGTTCAGCCTCACTTCAACAGTATTCACCACAATGCTCCTGCCACACATCCAAATTGGAGTGAATGCTAAATGGTTGCAGATAACCAGAGTTACTGCAGACCGTCAACACCACAATAAAAGGATTCAAGGCGATCAAAGAAGAGCTGAGAGCGGTTAGACTAATGACCCTCCAGAACAGATATGTGCTTGACATGATCACAGCAATGGATGGAGGTATTTGTGCAAAAATCGGAGAATCATGTTGCACATTTATACCATTGCATGATGAGGAAAATGGAACCCTCACAGAGGCCATAGGCATGTTGACAACTTTAAAAAACCAGATGACTGATGAAACGGACGAAGTGGATGATGACAGTTGGTTTGGGAACCTATTCTCATGGGTCCCGCAATGGATGGCCGATATATTCAAGTTTCTGGGAGCCTTGCTAGCAATGGTGCTGCTAGGATTCTGTGTTATCAAGATAATCACCACACAGTGCCAGAAAACTGCAAAGAAGGCCATTGGGATGAAAATTATGGTCGATGTCGAACCAGGCTGGAAGCCCAGAGACCTGACAGATGAGGGGATAAAGGACTTCGTGAAGGCCAGTGAATTTGCACCAGAGGGAACAAAATTCACTTATCCCAAGAAACGAAGAAGGTATAAAGGCAAATGGATTTACTGCAGTCCAAATGGACAATGCCAATTGATGACCTGGAACAAGGATGAGCATGTGAAAACAGCAGGAAGTTTGAAAGGAGTGATAAAGGTATGGACACCCAAATTGCATATATTCATGCCATCTTGTGTAAATCCAGAAGACGATGAGCAAGAAGCTGAGGAATCAAAGAAACTGAATATAAAGGAGGAAGTAGGAGTGGTCGATGAACCGACCAGAGGGGGGAGTGTACAGGAGGTCCCAGATAAGACCTGCACCCCTTCCCCCCATTGCGAGTTGCCAGTAAGGTACTCGCCAAGATATGTGACGTACGAGGAGCAGCTGAAACCAACAAAGGGCTGCAATAGGCCTCTGCCCTGTGTACATTAGAAATTCAATACCTGTTGAAATCCCCATAATCAGGCAACCCTGGGTAGCATGGTACCCAATCAGACAACCATACCTGCCATTGGTACGAAACGACGAGTATTTACAGACTGTCCACGAGGAGACCTCGACGGCCTTAATGGAAGGCCAATGGAAATAGACTAAGGGCCTATGCAGCCCCGAGAACAACCAGAAATGGCTACTGAAAGTTATGCATACCAGTACCGACAACTGCGAGAAGAATTGTAATGGACGAAGGGGAGAGACACTGTGAAAACGTATGAGAATGGTGCCATGAGACAAGATGGAAGCAACCGCCTTATTGAACGTGTGTAAATAAGCTTGAAATGCAAGATTCTAAGTAGTCGATACCGCCTGCAACGCTTAAGTAAAAGAATAGAGCGGCATGCGCCAACTATATATGTCTACCTCAATACAGCACAATGTACACGTGCGACTCCATTTTGTTTGAGCAGAAGGATGCCCAGGTGGCCCAGGCCCAACTGGCTGAGATTCACATCTAGGTCCAAGCTGAGGAAAAGAGCGGGATCGAAACTTAACAAAGGATGGCTCATGCCGGGGAAATCGAGGTCAACCAGAGAAGGGGAGGTGAGCATGAGCTCACGAGGCTCCAACTTCAGAGCATGCCAGCCCACCCATGAAGGTCAAGATAAGAGAGGCCCATGCAGGTGGCCAAGCGAACACAGAATCAAATGCACGAAAAGACTGAGAACTGAAGCAGATTCACGGTGGACCAACACAATTGACCAGACAGGCCCGAAGATGTACCACCGCCTGATGTCATCCAGAACCAGAGGGTGCCATAACTTTTCCTGATAAGAGACTGCAGATCTGAGGCCATACCCAGCCAACTAATTGACACATAGCCCTAAACCACTGATTGATGGAAGGGAGGCAGGGTGAATCTTGGGACACCAGGCACCAGGGTGTCTATTCTGCATGCTGCTAATTAAAGTGGAGATTTATGTTTAGGGGTGTATCTTGCCCAATCACTTTTAGTGATGTTGATCACGTGTGTTGTAGAGGGATAGGCGTAGACGCCCACCCGATAAGAGTTATCCAATCCGTATGCCTTATTTTCATATACAGATATAACACCTATACTTAAGTTACCTTTCCCAACCAATTATGTTGTATGATGATTTTTTATAGAAGTGTACGTCAATGATGATGAAGTATGCCCATAAAAGAGGCTGTTGTACTGAAGTTCGGGGAAGTCGGGACGAGACAGGTGTTCGTGATGCTGCTGATTTCCACAAGCTGATGAATGTATCATTAAACAGACTTCCCTTTGCCAATTTACTGAGTCCCTAGTATTGATTTGTGCTGTAGTATGTAAGTCCTGCACCCTGTCCTCACATGGTACAGCTATCTTGTATTACAAGTTTTCGAGGGTGAGTGCTGACCAATGGGCCCGTCAGTAATTACCTCTCCTCTTCAACAAAACGAAATGTTTCTTTTGTTTTCATTTTTCTCTGACCTCAAATTATCAAGTCCTGACTTTTATTTTCATGTGTGTTGAAAAACTATTTGCATTTAAGTTCCTTTTTCCCAACCTTGCCTTTTAGGTCCAAGTTGCAAAAGATTTTTCCCATTGTATTCCTTTCCCTAATATTGCATTTCCAGTAACAAGCCCAAAACGAATTTTCCCATTGAATTAATTTCCCAAACAGCACCTTTTTAAGTCAGCAGCAATATGATTTTTCCATTTCCCTCTCCCTCCCTGCACGCTTCCTTTCAATCAAAGGGGTCATATTCAATTGAGTCCGGGAGGGTAGGGGTTACTGGGAGAAAAATATTTCAAATTAAGTAATTTCTGTGGATTTTGTATTGTATTGCAGATTGTTTTATTGGTTAAAGTGAAATCACATCTGCCGTAAGTGGTGATTGCATGTTTCAAAATGTCATCTGTGTTGTTTGAAGAACAGAATTCTCGTCATGAAATTGGGTGCTGCCACAGCATTGGTGGCTGATGTTAGTCTGTCAAACCTTGATTAAATAAATATATATTCTTACTATATTTTACTTTGAGGGGTCAACGCTTGGGGCCACAACTCGCGCCACCCCCACACACACCGTGCAGGGGACACAGAGGAAAATACATTTGGGAAAAATAAGTCACCTAATACTTTGGAAAATGTAGTTGTGCAAGACATAGAATACAGTGGTGAAATGAAAATTCATGTACTACATTGAAAAAAGAAAGGGACATGGAAACTACAATTTCCACAGAAAAATGAAAAGGGACATAGAAACTACCATTTCCACAATGGGGTGTCATAATACAGGTATTTATCAATATCTTCAGTCCAGTACCCACCACTGGTCTTGTGAGAGTCCCCCAGTGATGTAATGTGCAGTCCTGCCTGCTCCCCACAACCTGTGACGCCTGGTACATCATCCATCCAGCAAAGTATTGCGGGATCAAACAGCTGCTCCGAGGGTGTACAGTTATTGTACTTGGTTATAAAACCTTTTACAAATCAACATATAAATCCATGCAATTAAAACATTTTTCAATCATACTCAATTAAATAAACCAATACATTTTCTTTTAAACGAAATCAAAATAACAATAAAAATCTCTGACATAAAATAGAAAAACGGGAAATAAATGAAGAAAAGAAGAAACATACACAAAAGGAAGAGTAACAATGACCTTCATTAACAGCAATCAACACAGTAGAAGTTTCAGTCATTACCCTGAGAAATTCAGCCTACGGGTGGAGAAAACACAAATGAACACATCCTCAGTAACCACAATTCGAATACGGCATTTTAAATCACAATGTTGTTCTTTTCCAGGACCTGTACAAATGCAATTGCCAGTGCACCATCGTGCCCGGAGATCAGTCTATCCCAAAACATATCAGGTAAAAAACCCTCCTCCCCAACACCAAATCTAGCAAACAACAATTGCAGGCCAGGTACCCTCACAATCCATCAACAGATGTTTGAGGGATTGATTAGCTGGATTTTTACACACATTGCATAAGATGTAAGTGGACTCGCCTAACCCCTTTTGAACAAAACCTCCTCAATGTGAGCTACATTTAAATTAATTCTGAGGACGTTTTTCCTGACCTTCCAATCAGGTAAATTCACTACATATTTTGCAATAAACCCCTGCTTTTTATCTACTTTCAAGAAGAGATTTGATCGAGCTAGGGAGCACATATTCTCAATTGTTGTGATCCAGTCCATCACATCCAAGGCCTTTTTTGCCTTCACCGGGTTATTGATCAATGTCTCGAGATCTGTGTCTGCTTTAACCAGCCTCTCCTTCACCCTTTCTTCCAGATCTGACAGCATTTTGGATTTTTGATCTTCCAAATGGGCTTTGATGTCAGCATACAGCGTGCATTCCTGTGCAGTGGTGATAAGCCGCAAGAAAGAAATCAGTTTCCAGTCTGCCTGGACTTTTAGTGACCGCAAGCCTGTCCCAAATCTGATACTGGACATAGACAGACTCATGGGGAGACCAAAAACTTTCTTCCAGATAAGGCCCTCTAACCTTTTCCAGTCAACGTTCCATAGAAGGGGTTTGGCTTCCAACCCATACAAAATCACAAGGATGACCTTTTCAGAGTAGTACTTTATTAATGGGAGGATCGACAATTTACACTATTTTGTTAACACCTTTTTCATCTGGGGCATAAGCTGCGCGATCTTACTCTGAACATCCTGATCCACTTTGCATGCCGAGTGTGAGGCATATGCTTTATAACCCAGAAAAACCAGATGCTCAACTCTTGGGATAAGCTACCTTCTCAACTCCCAATGAGGATAGATCACCCTTTTGTGTATATTATTACTATACACCAACCTGATTCCTAGTCCATTGGTGACACAGGGTATTTGTTGGGGTTGGGTGTGAGATGGGTTGGAGGCCTCACCCAATTGAATCTGAAATAAAGTGCTTTATTGTGCACCACCTTGCTTGATGGGAAAGGAACTCCCTGTGTTGAGTGTGACCGCATAATAAACCGCGACAATAGGATGCCATTATAAGAATATAGATGACTATTTTAAGGTATAGAGCCCAAATTTTGCTGAAGGGACCCACGAGAAGCGTCTAATAATTACACACTAATAAATGTGCGTAAATTATTGACCAAACTAAATATATCCCTATATAAAATTGAACTTCCAAACAAAATAAGTCACTGCACCATGCAATCCCATAGATCCTTTGAATGAAATCTGTGATTCATGTGTACTAATATGACAATACTTTAATATGTGCTGCAATAATCGAACCTGTTTGAAAACAATCAGATTCAAAGTGTATATAACTGATGTTGTAATTATAAACATGACTGATAGTAAAATCTACTGGTGAAGAGCACTATTGCCAATCAGCTTTGTATTTACACCACTGCATGGAAGAGATGAGGTCGGGAAAGTGCAATATTTGGAGACTGCCAGGACTGCTGGCTAGCCTTGGCCCGCTAAAAGCCCTAGGATCCATATAGGCCTCTGTATCACTAGAACATAGTCATTATGTGCACTCCAAGAGGCAAAGACAGTGTGTCATGGCTTTCCAATATGTCCATAGGAACCACTTGAGGCAAACAGGTAAAATACCTGTCATGACCACTGTCAGGGGCCACAAGCTGTGCCACAAGCAAGCCCCCACATCTATTCCGAGGGCCTCAAGACTTCTGCAAAAAGGCTCCTGGAGCCAGTCCTGGCGCATCTGGCACCAGGCTCATGTATTGTAAGGAGATGCATACCAGGTTTACTTTCAATTGACTACGTGGGTCTATAAATCCAACATGGAAGCAGCCACACAGCCTAGTTCTCAAGAACCAAGCCATGCGGTCTAGTGTTCTGGGTGTGGCAGGTCTGGAACTACTTGCCCTGGTACTAGTTTACCTGGGCTATATAAACCACACCCTGACTGCAGAACAAGCTTTGCGTTATTCTGCAACTAGCAGCGTGACACTCACCGTGTCCAGCTCCTGGTTTTCAGCATCTTCCTGTAGTCCTGCAAGAAAAAGAACAAGATTATTCTGTCTTACCTGAGAATGAACCATCCAGCAGTCAGCATCTCAACCAGCTGCAATCTGTGGAACCGAGATAAGAAGAAACATCACTCACCTGTGAGTACTGGCTTAAAGACTTCTGGCGAACCGCTACCACAGCTGCTGCTCGAACATCGCAACCTACAATAACGAGAAAAGGAAAAAACAATAGTAGGGCGCACGCGCTTCCAAAACATCGAATTCCAATGTCTCACCTGAATTCCATCATGATACGCCGCGCTTCCATCCGGAGCAACACAGCAACATCCTGTAAAGGAAAAGGAGACATATTCAGGTTTGCTTTCAATATACAACTGCACAGCGCTTTACTTACCTTAACGGATTCCGGGGGCCAGTTTTTCATCGCGCTCTCATTGCCTCGCAGCATCACAGTGGCCTGTAAGGAGAGGAAGCCGAAAACACAGGTTAGCTGTAAAAGACAATAAAGGCGCAGCGCTTCACGCTTTCTCTTACCTAGAAACATGACTCTCCATCCGGCACGCTAGCAGCAAAACCTTTGCACCTGAAAAGAAGGTGATGAAGACATTAACGGAATCCCACCACAAACAAAACAAAGACTTACAATTAACAAACCTACCTGCTTATCAGCAGATTCAGGGTCACACCAGGCCTGGGCCCAAGGAAAGTGCACTGCACCAGTGAAGCAACTCGGGCAGCTCGTCAACAAACGTCAAGCGCCCCTGCACAAGAAACGCAGGACAGATAGCTCACCCTACAAATAACTAAGGTGAGAAAGAACCAGTGGGAAGCGGACCGGTCAGAGGGAGGTGGGATATTCACCCATTAGAGACAGTTATCAGAAATCCTCCCTTCTGTAATTGCAGATTCATTATTCAGCATTGGGCAACTATGCATCCAGGGTTGCAGATCTCAGAGCCTTCCAGATGCCCCCGGGAATATCAGGTGAGCGTAACAGAACACAAAGACTTTAAACTTTATCCACCTGGGCATCATGGAGACATCTGAAACTGACCAGTTAGCCCAGCTTTTGGGACAATTACGCGCCGAGGTACACGCAGCCCGGCAAGAAACCAAGGCCTTAAGATGAGAATTAATAGTCACAAAAGACTGTATTGATTAACTAAGCAAGCAGCTACTACAAACACAGGTGGGGCAAGCTCCATTGCCCGGATTTGCCCCATCCGTCGCTACACCATCATCAGTCAACCCACTACAGATAACGTTGCCGGGAGCAGTACCCCTGGCATCACCAGAATGATTTAATGGAGACCCCAGAAGGTACGCAACATTCATGTACCAGTGCCATCTCCATTTTCTTTGTAGACCTGGAGCTTTCCTGAATGACCAGGCAAGGGTGGCCTTCATGTTATCATACTTGAGTGGAAGTGCTGCAGACTGGTCGGTACCTTCAGTGAGCCGGGATGACCCGTTACTGCAGGACTTCAGGGGTTTTCAACAGGAGATGGAAAAGTTATTTGCTCGACATTTGCATGGACAACCTCTTGATAATGAACTCCTGTCCCTCCGCCAAGGAAATTAAGATTTGCTGACTTATATTGCCACCTTTAATAGACTGGTCGTGGAAGCAGGCTGGCCTGAAGAAAAAAGAACAACGTTGTTCCATCGGGGCCTACAAGGAGACCTGAAGGATGTCCTTGCTCAAGTTGTAGACCCACCTAAAGAGTGTGCAGAGTTTATCAACTTGGTAGTGCAGTTGGACCACAGATTACAGGATCAAAGAACAGGCCGAAGTAGACTCGAAAATTGTGCCATGTACGTACGCTTGAAAGATAATGTTCAACGTCCATCAGAAAATACCACAGAAAAGGTGCATATTGGAGGAGTACGACCGCCTTTAACCAAGGTTGAAAGAGACAAGAGGAGACAGCTACAGTTATGCCTATATTGCAGTAAAGTGGGTCACTACCTCAAAGAATGCCCAGTGAAACCTCCAAGGAAGCTAGTAGGCGCTACAGAGAAAGAAGATGATGGAAAGGAATCGGAAAACTACCAGGCCCGGCAAGCATAGATGTCTGCTTGTCGAGCGAGAAGGATGAGTCACAGACCTCACATTTTGCCCTGCCAGTAATCTTGATCAATTACCAACGACCGTCACGGATGCATGCCATAGAGGCGTATATATACAGCGGAGCAGTTGGCAATTACATAGATCGAGACCTGGCAGTAGGAATGGGGCTTCCCTTATGCACCAAACCAACAACTGAAAAGGTAACAACTGTTGACGGTACAGAAATTGCTTCGGGTCCAGTAACTCAATGCACAACAGAATTAACCCTTCTGTGTCAGGATGGACATCAAGAAGCAATCACGTTTGACCTCATCAAAGCTCCTTAGTTCTGTTTGATCTTAGGGATGCCATGGTTAGTAAAACACAATCCCCACATAGACTGCAGTGCAAAGAAACTGACCTTTTCTAACGATTGCGCCCACACTTGCTACCCGAAAGCTATACCACAGCCAAACCTGAAATCTGTCCAAGGAATAGCGTCGGGAATCGCGGAACCAATGGAAACTTTACCAAGAGAATATCAGGATTATCAAGATGTTTTTCAGAAGGAACAGGCTAACACGTTACCGCCACATAGGCCCTATGATTGTCAGATCGACCTGATACCTGGCGCACAGGTTCCTTGTGGTCGAATTTATGCAATCACGGAAACCGAAAATCTCCACTTGAAGTCCTATCTGGATCAATACCCGGCTAATGGGTTTATCCGCTCGTCAAAGTCACCAGAATCCTCCCCCTTAGTCTTCATGCCAAAGAAGGAAGGAGTTTTGAGGACTTGTATCAATTACTGCGCACTTAATCAAATCACAGTAAAAAACCACTACCCTTTGCCCCTTATTCTGGAACTCTTAGACCAAGTCAAGGATACCCCAATCTACACCAAACTAGACCTCAGAGGAGCATACCACCCTGTACGTGTAAAGAAAGGGGATGAATGGAAAACCGCATTTCGCATCAAATATGGCCTGTACGAATATCAGGTAATGCCCGTCGGGCTGTGCAATGCTC
This sequence comes from Ambystoma mexicanum, assembly GCF_040938575.1. Classification (NCBI taxonomy): domain Eukaryota; kingdom Metazoa; phylum Chordata; class Amphibia; order Caudata; family Ambystomatidae; genus Ambystoma; species Ambystoma mexicanum. The sequence continues at coordinate 892,783,787 of NC_090941.1, forward strand.
CCACAGCATACCAATACTTTATGAATGATGTATTGCCGGAGTTAATCGATGTCTGTGCCCTGGTCTATATTGACGACATCCTGGTGTATACCCCCTATGAAGAAGAGCATGTTGAACATGTCCGCTCAGTCCTTGCAAAACTTCGCCAGCACAAACTGTACACTAAACTCGAGAAATGCTACTTCCATGTCACCGAAGTCGTGTTCCTCGGTTTTGTCCTCTCGCCAAAGGGAGTCAAGATGGATACACATAAAGTTGATGCCATTCTTAATTGGCTGTCCCCTTCTTCACTTAAAAAAATCCGAAGCATGCTCGGCTTTGCAAGTTTTTATCATCGATTCATTCCAGATTTCTCACAAATATGACACTCAATCACATCGTATTGAGAAAAGACAACAAAACATTCCAATGGACTGAAGAAGCGGAATAGGCCTTTCGAGAACTCAAGATACGATTCACCTCTGCGCCAATACTACGACGTCCTCGCCCAGAACTCCCCTATGTAGTGGAAACTGATGCTTCCAGCGTAGCTATGGGAGCAGTTTTCTCTCAAAGAGATCCAGAAACGGGCCAATTACACCCTGTGGCCTTTTGCTCACGTAAATTCTCACCACCAGAACTTAACTATGCAATTACAGACAAAGAATTGTTAGCAATAAAATCGTCCTTCAAAGCCTGGCAGCAATATCTATTAGGCGCCAGACATACCATCACAGTAAACACAGATCACCGAAACCTTCAATACCTAAAGTCAGCAAAAGCTGATTCATCACGACAATTATGGTGGGCTTTATTCTTCGCAGAATACGATTACGTGATAACATACCGACCGGGAGTTCGGAATGGGAAGGCTGATGCCTTATCTCGTATGGGTGTTGAAGAAAAAACAAACAGTACCCTGGACCCTGTTGCCATCATCCCAAGTGATAAACTACTGGGACTTACTACCACATTTACTCTAAGTGAACTTCAAGATACGATTCGATCCTTAATGAACCCCGAGATCTTGCAAAAATGGAATTCGCAAAATGAACATCACACAGTTCTGGACGGATTACCATACTTCAGGGTACGACTATATCTACCAAATAAAGATCTGCAAGAGTTGGTCATGTCTAGTTATCACAATTCCCTGATCAAAGGCCATCCCGGAATTGCTAAGACTCTAGCCAGGGTTAAGCAGAATTATTGGTGGCCAACCTGGCGTAAGGACATTGCTCAATTCATTCTATCCTGTGGGGTATGTGCACAGAATAAATCACAAAAGCAGAAACCAGCTGGCCTTCTACAACCACTGGATATTCCACCGACTCCCTGGCATACCCTTTCTCTTGATTTTTATTACGGACTTACCTCCCTGTCAAGTATTTCATACCATCTTGGTGGTTGTAGATCTGTTCTCTAAAATGGCGCATTTAATTCCGTTCAAAGGACTTCCTAACGCTACTGGTCTTGCAAAGGTATTTCTTGAACAGGTTATAAAACTGCATGGTTTCCCCTCAGTCCTTATCTCAGATCGTGGAAGCCAATTTGTATCCAATTTCTGGAGGAAATGCTGTACAATGGCACAAATCGATGTTCGATTATCCACTAGCCATCACCCTCAAATGGATGGACAAACAGAAAGAACAGACCAGACATTAGAACAATATCTATGTTGCATGATGCACCGAGTGAAAGACAGCTGGAAAGACTTGTTATGGATAGCGGAATACGCATACAACAACTCCATACACACCAGCACTGGACAAAGCCCGTTCTACACAATATACAGAAGACATCCACGTACCTCTGAATTAGACTCCCCCACGTCCTTGGAAATGCCAGCAGTAAAGACTCTACACACAAGTATAACCCAAGCCTTCAAAAAGGCAACTGAACAATTACAGCAAGCCAAAGACAGACAGAATTTTTTTTTCATACCAACACTGGAGGAAGGCTCCTGATTACCAGATTGGGGACAAAGTCTGGTTAGCATCAAAACATGTGCCCATTAAAAGAACCCAGACCTTTCATCCAAGATATCCAGGACCCTATACCATCAAATCTGTGATAAATCCAGTGGCCGTCAAATTGACCTTGCCACCAAGCATGCAAATTCACCCGGTATTCCATGTATCACTTATAAAACCTGTCCAACCTGGGACCCAAGTCATAACCCCACCAAAGCCTGTGCTAATCGATGGAGAGCCTGAATTTGAAGTTAAGGACATCCTGGATTCAAACCTTACCAGATCTAAACTATATTATTTAGTGGATTGGAAAGGGTACGGGCCTCAAGACAGAACATGGGAACCAAGTGAACATATCCATGCACCACGTCTGATTAGGAGATTTCACCTGAATAATCCCACCAAACCAGAATAAGACAGGAAGAATACCATGAGAGGGGTCTCGGGAGGGAGCGCTGTCATGACCACTGTCAGGGGCCATAAGCTGTGCCACAAGCAAGCCCCCACATCTATTCTGAGGGCCTCAAGACCTCTGCAAAAAGGCTCCTGGAGCCAGTCCTGGCGCATATGGCACCAGGCTCATGTACTGTAAGGATATACTTACCAGGCTTACTTTCAATTGACTACATGGGTCTTTAAATCCAACATAGAAGCAACCACACAGCCTAGTTCTCAAGAACCAAGCCATGCTGTCTAGTGTTCTGGGTGTGGCAGGTCTGGACCTACTTTCCCTGGTACTACTTTACCTGGGCTATATAAACCACACCCTGACTGCAGAACACACTTCACGTTATTCTGCAACTGGCAGCATGACGCTCACCGTGTCCAGCTCCTGGCCTTCAGCATCTTCCTGTAGTCCTGCAAGAACAAGAACAAGATTATTCTGTCTTACCTGAGAAAACACCATCCAGCACTCAGCATCTCAACCGACTGCAATCTGTGGAACCGAGAGAAGAAGAAAATCACTCACCTGTGAGTAGTAGCTTAAAGACTTCCGGCGAACAGCTACCACAGCTGCTGCTCAAACATCACGACCTGCAATAACGAGAAAAGGAAAAAACAATATTAGAGCGTGCGCACTTCCAAAACATCAAATTCCATCAGTCTCACCTGAATTCCATCGCACTACGCCGCGCTTCCATATGGAGCATCACAGCGACATCCTGCAAAGGAAAAGGAGACATATACAGGTTCGCTTTCAATATACAACAACCGCACAGCGCTTTACTTACCTTAATGGATTCCGGGGGCCACTTTTTCATTGCGCTCTCATCCACTCGCAGCAACACAGCGGTCTGTAAGGAGAAGAAGAAAACACATGTTAGGTGTAAAAGACAATAAAGGTGCCGCGCTTTGCGCTTTCTCTTACCTAAAAACGTGCCTCTCCATCCAGCACGCCAACAGCAAAACCTTCGCACCTGAAAAGAAGGTGATAAAGACATTAACGGGATCCCATCACAAACAGAACAAAGACTTACAATTAACAACCCTACCTGCCTATCAGCAGATTCGGGGTCACAGCAGGCCTGGTGTTAGGGAGAATTCTCTGTTTAGGCTGAATATCCTAACCTAGTGAGTCCCACAGCAGCTTTGCTGGATTTCTGGAGTTTTTTTTCTCTCCTGCCAAGAGTGAGACTCTTTTCCTCACACTCTTGACATGATTTGAGTGGTTCCTTTGACTGTTGATGTGTTTTATGGGCTATGGGGTCTTTTACTCCATAGGGTCTCATGTGTTTTTACTATGTGTGTTACACAGCACCCTCAGTGCAGTAACACAGGGGTGTCCTAAGTGACCCCCCCACCATAGACTCCATACCCTGGGACTGACTACTGTCTCCCAGGGCATGTAAAGTCACCATTGGCTTTACTAGTCCCAAATTTAGTAACAGAACCAGTACAAACCATCATAATGTGGAAGTACTTGTAGGGGTAATTCGATTGCCCCTGGGTCTGTTTTTCGAGGGGGTACTGTGCAGTCCTCCCTCGTCGAGTTTCTGGCTGGTGGCAGTGGTTACCACGCGTAATATTCCTTAAGAATATTTCCTATGGGATTTTCCCATGTATTTTAAACGCACCACTTTTTGGTGCAATGTTAAAGATACCGCCGGTTTATTTATTTAATATTAATTCACCGCTAGGGTCTTTTTGCCAGAACTCGGTTTTAAAATGGCATTTGTGTTCGCCTCTGTAACTCCAAACCAAAGGTCCAGCCCTTTGTTCCACTTTTGGCAGGCTTCTACACAGAAGCCCTCCAAAGTGGTGCCACTCTGTCTGGGTACCACAGGGGGTGTGGGATGGGGTTTAGGCACCTTGGACTAAGTTGCCTTGCCAACTCAAGTCGCACTCTTGCGTGATTGGCCCAAGTGGTGAGCCGCCCCGCTCACCACTTAGCATGTTTGATTGACAGCTAGGCTGACTGAATGGGGGTTTGCTGCATAAAAGCAGGGCTTTGGGGACTGGAACTTCAGAAGTCGCCACAGGACTTGAAAATCCGAAGAGGGAGAAGCTGAGCCAGCCTGCAACGACGACACACCGGTGGAGCCCTGCTGAACCGACTCACCACTTCCCAACGACAGAGGAAATCTTCTTCCCGGAGACTCTCTTCCCCTTGAGCTGGTGGGGACAACCAGTTCGCCGTCTTTTCGCCTTCCAGGACGTCCAGTGGTCGAATTGCCCGTGCCAAGCACCTCGGCAACCGGATAGCCATTTGCCACTGAACCGCGAATAAAAGGGCCGTACCTTTTAATCGAGAACTCCGCGGCTGGTTTCTTCCCTGGCAGTGCAAGGAACTCCTGCTCTCCTCCACAACGAGATCTTCTCTTCCCCCGGACGAAGCACCGACTTGCAACCGCTGCCAGGAATAACTGCACCCGCTCGTGCGTTCTCACCATTTCAAGGTACTGTGTCCGCCTGGCCTCCCTTTCAACAGATTGCACTAAGGTTACAGTAGATCCTTAGCTTTCTATATTGGGTTGGTCTCCTGACCTTCTAACTGGTCTCTTTCTTTTGGTCCAACTTCTTTCTGAACATTTACAAGACTTTTATGCACTTTTTAAACCGTGTGGCCTTGGACACATTTCGTTCTGATCCCCTCAAAGTGGGTCCGGCTTTCTGAACTCTAACTTCACGGTTGTATTCTGCCTTTCTATCTTGCTATGCTCTTCGGAAAGTGTTGGGATCTGTTTCAATGTATGCTCTGTGCCATCTGCGTTAAGCGCTCAACGCTGTCTGAAAATAAGTGGTGCTTTACTTTAGACTTGTCTATTAATCCTTGAAGGGAGTGTATGTACTTTAGTGACTGTGTTTTTGAACTTGCTTGATATTAGTGCCAGTGTGTTTTCATAGATGTGTTTTTAAATAAATAATTATATATCTTTTACACCAAAGCTCTGGTCAGTGTTTGCTTGTTTTACTGTGTTCTTCGGCCCTATTGTGTATGCTCTGTATACTGCCTAACTCTTCTTGAGAGAAGTCTGACTGCTCAGCCACAGCTACCAGGTAAATCTGGGTGGTGCAGACTGCTACCAATTGGGTTTACTGCTAACTCCTGTAGTCTTAAACTTTTTGCAGTGGTCCCTAAGGGAACTGCACAGGTTTCTGCCTAACACCCGTTCCCAAGGAAAGTGCACTGCACCAGTGAAGCAACTCGGGCAGCTCGCCAACAAACGTCAAGCGCCCCTGCACAAGAAACGCAGGACGGATAGCTCACCCTACAAATAACTCAGGTGCGAAAGAACCAGTGGGAAGCGGACCGGTCAGAGGGTGACCAATGCCTTAAAACGAGAATTAATAGTCACAAAGGAACGTATTGATGAACTAAGCAAACAGCTACTACAAACACAGGCGGGGGAAGCTCCATTGCCCGGATTCGCCCCATCCGTCGCTACACCATAATCAGTCAACCCAGTACAGATAACGTTGCCGGGAGCAGTACCCCTGGCATCAACAGAATGATTTAATGGAGACCCCAGAATGTACGCAACATTCATGAACCAGTGCCGTCTCCATTTTCTTTGTAGACCTGGGGCTTTCCCGAATGACCAGGCAAGGGTGGCATTCGTGTTATCATACTTGAGTGGAAGTGCAGCAGACTGGTCGGTACCTTCAGTGAGCCGGGATTACCCGGTACTGCAGGACTTCAGGTGTTTTCAACAGGAGATGGAAAAGTTATTTGCTCGACATTTGGATGGACAAGCTCTTGATAACGAATTCCTGTCTTTCCGCCAAGGAAATCAAGATTTGCTGACTTATATTGCCACCTTTAATAGACTGGTCGTGGAAGCAGGGTGGCCTGAAGAAAAAAGAACCACGTTGTTCCATCGGGGCCTACGAGGAGATCTGAAGGATGTCCTTGCTCAAGTTGTAGACCCACCTAAAGACTGTGCAGAGTTTATCAACCTGGTAGTGCAGTTCGACCACAGATTACAGGATCAAAGAACAGGCCAAAGTAGACTCGAAAATTGTGCCATGTACGTACGTTTGAAAGATAATGTTCAACGTCCATCAGAAAATACCACAGGACCCATGCAGATTGGAGGAGTACGACCCCCTTTAACCAAGGTTGAAAGAGACAAGAGGAGACAGCTACAGTTATGCCTATATTGCGGTAAAGTGGGTCACTACCTCAAAGAATGCCCAGTGAAACCTCCAAGGAAGGTAGTAGGCGCTACAGAGAAAGAAGATGATGGAAAGGAATCGGAAAACTACCAGGCCCGGCAAGCGTAGAGGTCCGCTTGTCGAGTGAGAAGGATGAGCCACAGACCTCACATTTTCCCCTGCCAGTAATCTTGATCAATCACCAAGGACCGTCACGGATGCATGCCATAGAGGCGTATGTATACAGCGGAGTAGTTGGCAATGACATAAATCGAGACCTGGCAGTAGAAATGGGGCTTCCCTTATGCACCAAACCAACAACTGAAAAGGTAACAACTGTTGACGGTACAGAAATTGCTTCGGGTCCAGGAACTCAATGCACAACAGAATTAACTATTCTGTGTCAGGATGGACATTAAGAAGCAATCACGTTTCACCTCATCAAAGCTCCTCAGTTCTGGTTGATCTTAGGGATGCCATGGTTAGCAACACACAATCCCCAGACAGACTGCCGTGCAAGGAAACTGACCTTTTCTAACGATTGTGCCCACACTTGCTACCCGTAAGCTATACCACAGCCAAACCTGAAATCTGTCCAAGGAATAGCGTCGGGAATCGCGGAACCGATGGAAACTTTACCAAGAGAATATAAGGATTATCAGGATGTTTTTCAGAAGGAACAGGCTAACACATTACCGCCACATAGGCCCTATGATTGTCAGATCGACCTGATACCTGGCGCACAGGTTCCTTGTGGTCGAATTTATGCAATCACCTAAACCGAAAATCTCCACTTGAAGTCCTATCTGGATCAATACCCGGCTAATGGGTTTATCCGCTCGTCAAAGTCACCAGAATCCTCCCCCTTAGTCTTCATGCCAAAGAAGGAAGGAGTTTTGAGGACTTGTATCAATTACTGCGCACTTAATCAAATCACAGTAAAAAACCACTACCCTTTGCCCCTTATTCTGGAACTCTTAGACCAAGTCAAGGATACCCCAATCTACACCAAACTAGACCTCAGAGGAGCATACCACCCTGTATGTGTAAAGAAAGGGGATGAATGGAAAACCGCATTTCGCATCAAATATGGCCTGTACGAATATCAGGTAATGCCCGTCGGGCTGTGCAATGCTCCCACAGCATACCAATACTTTATGAATGATGTATTGCCGGAGTTAATCGATGTCTGTGCCCTGGTCTATATTGACGACCTCCTGGTGTATTCCCCCTCTGAAGAAGAGCATGTTGAACATGTCCGCTCAGTCCTTGCAAAACTTCGCCAGCACAAACTGTACACTAAACTCGAGAAATGCTACTTCCATGTCACCGAAGTCGAGTTCCTCGGTTTTGTCCTCTCGCCAAAGGGAGTCAAGATGGATACACATAAAGTTGATGCCATTCTTAATTGGCTGTCCCCTTCTTCACTTAAAAAAATCCTTTGCAAGTTTTTATCATCGATTCATTCCAGATTTCTCACAAATATGACACCCAATCACATCGTATTGAGAAAAGACAACAAAACATTCCAATGGACTGAAGAAGCGGAATAGGCCTTTCGAGAACTCAAGATACGATTCACCACTGCGCCAATACTACGACGTCCTCGCCCAGAACTCCCCTATGTAGTGGAAACTGATGCTTCCAGCGTAGCTATGGGAGCAGTTTTCTCTCAAAGAGATCCAGAAACGGGCCAATTACACCCTGTGGCCTTTTGGTCACGTAAATTCTCACCACCAGAACTTAACTATGCAATTACAGACAAAGAATTGTTAGCAATAAAATCATCCTTCAAAGCCTGGCAGCAATATCTATTAGGCGCCAGACATACCATCACAGTAAACACAGATCACCGAAACCTTCAATACCTAAAGTCAGTAAAAGCTGATTCATCACGACAATTATGGTGGGCTTTATTCTTCGCAGAATACGATTACGTGATAACATACCGACCGGGAGTTCGGAATGGGAAGGCTGATGCCTTATCTCGTATGGGTGTTGAAGAAAAAACAAACAGTACCCTGGACCCTGTTGCCATCATCCCAAGTGATAAACTACTGGGACTTACTACCACATTTACTCTAAGTGAACTTCAAGATACGATTCGATCCTTAATGAACCCCGAGATCTTGCAAAAATGGAATTCGCAAAATGAACATCACACAGTTCTGGACGGATTACCATACTTCAGGGTACGACTATATCTACCAAATAAAGATCTGCAAGAGTTGGTCATGTCTAGTTATCACGATTCCCTGATCAAAGGCCATCCCGGAATTGCTAAGACTCTAGCCAGGGTTAAGCAGAATTATTGGTGGCCAACCTGGCGTAAGGACATTGCTCAATTCATTCTATCCTGTGGGGTATGTGCACAGAATAAATCACAAAAGCAGAAACCAGCTGGCCTTCTACAACCACTGGATATTCCACCGACTCCCTGGCATACCCTTTCTCTTGATTTTTATTACGACTTACCTCCCTGTCAAGTATTTCATTGGTGGTTGTAGATCTGTTCTCTAAAATGGCGCATTTAATTCCGTTCAAAGGACTTCCTAACGCTACTGGTCTTGCAAAGGTATTTCTTGAACAGGTTATAAAACTGCATGGTTTCCCCTCAGTCCTTATCTCAGATCGTGGAAGCCAATTTGTATCCAATTTCTGGAGGAAATGCTGTACAATGGCACAAATCGATGTTCGATTATCCACTAGCCATCACCCTCAAATGGATGGACAAACAGAAAGAACAGACCAGACATTAGAACAATATCTATGTTGCATGATGCACCGAGTGAAAGACAGCTGGAAAGACTTGTTATGGATAGCGGAATACGCATACAACAACTCCATACACACCAGCACTGGACAAAGCCCGTTCTACACAATATACAGAAGACATCCACGTACCTCTGAATTAGACTCCCCCACGTCCTTGGAAATGCCAGCAGTAAAGACTCTACACACAAGTATAACCCAAGCCTTCAAAAAGGCAACTGAACAATTACAGCAAGCCAAAGACAGACAGAATTTTTTTTTCATACCAACACTGGAGGAAGGCTCCTGATTACCAGATTGGGGACAAAGTCTGGTTAGCATCAAAACATGTGCCCATTAAAAGAACCCAGACCTTTCATCCAAGATATCCAGGACCCTATACCATCAAATCTGTGATAAATCCAGTGGCCGTCAAATTGACCTTGCCACCAAGCATGCAAATTCACCCGGTATTCCATGTATCACTTATAAAACCTGTCCAACCTGGGACCCAAGTCATAACCCCACCAAAGCCTGTGCTAATCGATGGAGAGCCTGAATTTGAAGTTAAGGACATCCTGGATTCAAACCTTACCAGATCTAAACTATATTATTTAGTGGATTGGAAAGGGTACGGGCCTCAAGACAGAACATGGGAACCAAGTGAACATATCCATGCACCACGTCTGATTAGGAGATTTCACCTGAATAATCCCACCAAACCAGAATAAGACAGGAAGAATACCATGAGAGGGGTCTCGGGAGGGAGTGCTGTCATGACCACTGTCAGGGGCCATAAGCTGTGCCACAAGCAAGCCCCCACATCTATTCTGAGGGCCTCAAGACCTCTGCAAAAAGGCTCCTGGAGCCAGTCCTGGCGCATATGGCACCAGGCTCATGTACTGTAAGGATATACTTACCAGGCTTACTTTCAATCGACTACATGGGTCTTTAAATCCAACATAGAAGCAACCACACAGCCTAGTTCTCAAGAACCAAGCCATGCTGTCTAGTGTTCTGGGTGTGGCAGGTCTGGACCTACTTTCCCTGGTACTACTTTACCTGGGCTATATAAACCACACCCTGACTGCAGAACACACTTCACGTTATTCTGCAACTGGCAGCATGACGCTCACCGTGTCCAGCTCCTGGCCTTCAGCATCTTCCTGTAGTCCTGCAAGAACAAGAACAAGATTATTCTGTCTTACCTGAGAAAACACCATCCAGCACTCAGCATCTCAACCGACTGCAATCTGTGGAACCGAGAGAAGAAGAAAATCACTCACCTGTGAGTAGTAGCTTAAAGACTTCCGGCGAACAGCTACCACAGCTGCTGCTCAAACATCACGACCTGCAATAACGAGAAAAGGAAAAAACAATATTAGAGCGTGCGCACTTCCAAAACATCAAATTCCATCAGTCTCACCTGAATTCCATCGCACTACGCCGCGCTTCCATATGGAGCATCACAGCGACATCCTGCAAAGGAAAAGGAGACATATACAGGTTCGCTTTCAATATACAACAACCGCACAGCGCTTTACTTACCTTAATGGATTCCGGGGGCCACTTTTTCATTGCGCTCTCATCCACTCGCAGCAACACAGCGGTCTGTAAGGAGAAGAAGAAAACACATGTTAGGTGTAAAAGACAATAAAGGTGCCGCGCTTTGCGCTTTCTCTTACCTAAAAACGTGCCTCTCCATCCAGCACGCCAACAGCAAAACCTTCGCACCTGAAAAGAAGGTGATAAAGACATTAACGGGATCCCATCACAAACAGAACAAAGACTTACAATTAACAACCCTACCTGCCTATCAGCAGATTCGGGGTCACAGCAGGCCTGGTGTTAGGGAGAATTCTCTGTTTAGGCTGAATATCCTAACCTAGTGAGTCCCACAGCAGCTTTGCTGGATTTCTGGAGTTTTTTTTTCTCTCCTGCCAAGAGTGAGACTCTTTTCCTCACACTCTTGACATGATTTGAGTGGTTCCTTTGACTGTTGATGTGTTTTATGGGCTATGGGGTCTTTTACTCCATAGGGTCTCATGTGTTTTTACTATGTGTGTTACACAGCACCCTCAGTGCAGTAACACAGGGGTGTCCTAAGTGACCCCCCCACCATAGACTCCATACCCTGGGACTGACTACTGTCTCCCAGGGCATGTAAAGTCACCATTGGCTTTACTAGTCCCAAATTTAGTAACAGAACCAGTACAAACCATCATAATGTGGAAGTACTTGTAGGGGTAATTCGATTGCCCCTGGGTCTGTTTTTCGAGGGGGTACTGTGCAGTCCTCCCTCGTCGAGTTTCTGGCTGGTGGCAGTGGTTACCACGCGTAATATTCCTTAAGAATATTTCCTATGGGATTTTCCCATGTATTTTAAACGCACCACTTTTTGGTGCAATGTTAAAGATACCGCCGGTTTATTTATTTAATATTAATTCACCGCTAGGGTCTTTTTGCCAGAACTCGGTTTTAAAATGGCATTTGTGTTCGCCTCTGTAACTCCAAACCAAAGGTTGAGCCCTTTGTTCCACTTTTGGCAGGCTTCTACACAGAAGCCCTCCAAAGTGGTGCCACTCTGTCTGGGTACCACAGGGGGTGTGGGATGGGGTTTAGGCACCTTGGACTAAGTTGCCTTGCCAACTCAAGTCGCACTCTTGCGTGATTGGCCCAAGTGGTGAGCCGCCCCGCTCACCACTTAGCATGTTTGATTGACAGCTAGGCTGACTGAATGGGGGTTTGCTGCATAAAAGCAGGGCTTTGGGGACTGGAACTTCAGAAGTCGCCACAGGACTTGAAAATCCGAAGAGGGAGAAGCTGAGCCAGCCTGCAACGACGACACACCGGTGGAGCCCTGCTGAACCGACTCACCACTTCCCAACGACAGAGGAAATCTTCTTCCCGGAGACTCTCTTCCCCTTGAGCTGGTGGGGACAACCAGTTCGCCGTCTTTTCGCCTTCCAGGACGTCCAGTGGTCGAATTGCCCGTGCCAAGCACCTCGGCAACCGGATAGCCATTTGCCACTGAACCGCGAATAAAAGGGCTGTACCTTTTAATCGAGAACTCCGCGGCTGGTTTCTTCCCTGGCAGTGCAAGGAACTCCTGCTCTCCTCCACAACGAGATCTTCTCTTCCCCCGGACGAAGCACCAACTTGCAACCGCTGCCAGGAATAACTGCACCCGCTGGTGCGTTCTCACCATTTCAAGGTACTGTGTCCGCCTGGCCTCCCTTTCAACAGATTGCACTAAGGTTACAGTAGATCCTTAGCTTTCTATACTGGGTTGGTCATCTGACCTTCTAACTGGTCTCTTTCTTTTGGTCCAACTTCGTTCTGAACATTTACAAGACTTTTATGCACTTTTTAAACCGTGTGGCCTTGGACACATTTCGTTCTGATCCCCTCAAAGTGGGTCCGGCTTTCTGAACTCTAACTTCACGGTTGTATTCTGCCTTTCTATCTTGCTATGCTCTTCTGAAAGTGTTGGGATCTGTTTCAATGTATGCTCTGTGCCATCTGCGTTAAGCGCTCAACGCTGTCTGAAAATAAGTGGTGCTTTACTTTAGACTTGTCTATTAATCCTTGAAGGGAGTGTATGTACTTTAGTGACTGTGTTTTTGAACTTGCTTGATATTAGTGCCAGTGTGTTTTCATAGATGTGTTTTTAAATAAATAATTATATATCTTTTACACCAAAGCTCTGGTCAGTGTTTGCTTGTTTTACTGTGTTCTTCGGCCCTATTGTGTATGCTCTGTATACTGCCTAACTCTTCTTGAGAGAAGTCTGACTGCTCAGCCACAGCTACCAGGTAAATCTGGGTGGTGCAGACTGCTACCAATTGGGTTTACTGCTAACTCCTGTAGTCTTAAACTTTTTGCAGTGGTCCCTAAGGGAACTGCACAGGTTTCTGCCTAACACCCGTTCCCAAGGAAAGTGCACTGCACCAGTGAAGCAACTCGGGCAGCTCGCCAACAAACGTCAAGCGCCCCTGCACAAGAAACGCAGGACGGATAGCTCACCCTACAAATAACTCAGGTGCGAAAGAACCAGTGGGAAGCGGACCGGTCAGAGGGTGACCAATGCCTTAAAACGAGAATTAATAGTCACAAAGGAACGTATTGATGAACTAAGCAAACAGCTACTACAAACACAGGCGGGGGAAACTCCATTGCCCGGATTCGCCCCATCCGTCGCTACACCATAATCAGTCAACCCAGTACAGATAACGTTGCCGGGAGCAGTACCCCTGGCATCAACAGAATGATTTAATGGAGACCCCAGAATGTACGCAACATTCATGAACCAGTGCCGTCTCCATTTTCTTTGTAGACCTGGGGCTTTCCCGAATGACCAGGCAAGGGTGGCCTTCGTGTTATCATACTTGAGTGGAAGTGCAGCAGACTGGTCGGTACCTTCAGTGAGCCGGGATTACCCGGTACTGCAGGACTTCAGGTGTTTTCAACAGGAGATGGAAAAGTTATTTGCTCGACATTTGGATGGACAAGCTCTTGATAACAAATTCCTGTCTTTCCGCCAAGGAAATCAAGATTTGCTGACTTATATTGCCACCTTTAATAGACTGGTCGTGGAAGCAGGGTGGCCTGAAGAAAAGAGAACCACGTTGTTCCATCGGGGCCTACGAGGAGATCTGAAGGATGTCCTTGCTCAAGTTGTAGACCCACCTAAAGACTGTGCAGAGTTTATCAACCTGGTAGTGCAGTTCGACCATAGATTACAGGATCAAAGAACAGGCCAAAGTAGACTCGAAAATTGTGCCATGTACGTACGTTTGAAAGATAATGTTCAACGTCCATCAGAAAATACCACAGGACCCATGCAGATTGGAGGAGTACGACCCCCTTTAACCAAGGTTGAAAGAGACAAGAGGAGACAGCTACAGTTATGCCTATATTGCGGTAAAGTGGGTCACTACCTCAAAGAATGGCCAGTGAAACCTCCAAGGAAGGTAGTAGGCGCTACAGAGAAAGAAGATGATGGAAAGGAATCGGAAAACTACCAGGCCCGGCAAGCGTAGAGGTCCGCTTGTCGAGCGAGAAGGATGAGCCACAGACCTCACATTTTCCCCTGCCAGTAATCTTGATCAATCACCAAGGACCGTCACGGATGCATGCCATAGAGGCATATATATACAGCGGAGTAGTTGGCAATGACATAAATCGAGACCTGGCAGTAGAAATGGGGCTTCCCTTATGCACCAAACCAACAACTGAAAAGGTAACAACTGTTGACGGTACAGAAATTGCTTCGGGTCCAGGAACTCAATGCACAACAGAATTAACTATTCTGTGTCAGGATGGACATTAAGAAGCAATCACGTTTCACCTCATCAAAGCTCCTCAGTTCTGGTTGATCTTAGGGATGCCATGGTTAGCAACACACAATCCCCAGACAGACTGCCGTGCAAGGAAACTGACCTTTTCTAACGATTGTGCCCACACTTGCTACCCGTAAGCTATACCACAGCCAAACCTGAAATCTGTCCAAGGAATAGCGTCGGGAATCGCGGAACCGATGGAAACTTTACCAAGAGAATATAAGGATTATCAGGATGTTTTTCAGAAGGAACAGGCTAACACATTACCGCCACATAGGCCCTATGATTGTCAGATCGACCTGATACCTGGCGCACAGGTTCCTTGTGGTCGAATTTATGCAATCACGGAAACCGAAAATCTCCACTTGAAGTCCTATCTGGATCAATACCCGGCTAATGGGTTTATCCGCTCGTCAAAGTCACCAGAATCCTCCCCCTTAGTCTTCATGCCAAAGAAGGAAGGAGTTTTGAGGACTTGTATCAATTACTGCGCACTTAATCAAATCACAGTAAAAAACCACTACCCTTTGCCCCTTATTCTGGAACTCTTAGACCAAGTCAAGGATACCCCAATCTACACCAAACTAGACCTCAGAGGAGCATACCACCCTGTATGTGTAAAGAAAGGGGATGAATGGAAAACCGCATTTCGCATCAAATATGGCCTGTACGAATATCAGGTAATGCCCGTCGGGCTGTGCAATGCTCCCACAGCATACCAATACTTTATGAATGATGTATTGCCGGAGTTAATCGATGTCTGTGCCCTGGTCTATATTGACGACATCCTGGTGTATTCCCCCTCTGAAGAAGAGCATGTTGAACATGTCCGCTCAGTCCTTGCAAAACTTCGCCAGCACAAACTGTACACTAAACTCGAGAAATGCTACTTCCATGTCACCGAAGTCGAGTTCCTCGGTTTTGTCCTCTCGCCAAAGGGAGTCAAGATGGATACACATAAAGTTGATGCCATTCTTAATTGGCTGTCCCCTTCTTCACTTAAAAAAATCCGAAGCATGCTCGGCTTTGCAAGTTTTTATCATCGATTCATTCCAGATTTCTCACAAATATGACACCCAATCACATCGTATTGAGAAAAGACAACAAAACATTCCAATGGACTGAAGAAGCGGAATAGGCCTTTCGAGAACTCAAGATACGATTCACCTCTGCGCCAATACTACAACGTCCTCGCCCAGAACTCCCCTATGTAGTGGAAACTGATGCTTCCAGCGTAGCTATGGGAGCAGTTTTCTCTCAAAGAGATCCAGAAACGGGCCAATTACACCCTGTGGCCTTTTGGTCACGTAAATTCTCACCACCAGAACTTAACTATGCAATTACAGACAAAGAATTGTTAGCAATAAAATCGTCCTTCAAAGCCTGGCAGCAATATCTATTAGGCGCCAGACATACCATCACAGTAAACACAGATCACCGAAACCTTCAATACCTAAAGTCAGCAAAAGCTGATTCATCACGACAATTATGGTGGGCTTTATTCTTCGCAGAATACGATTACGTGATAACATACCGACCGGGAGTTCGGAATGGGAAGGCTGATGCCTTATCTCGTATGGGTGTTGAAGAAAAAACAAACAGTACCCTGGACCCTGTTGCCATCATCCCAAGTGATAAACTACTGGGACTTACTACCACATTTACTCTAAGTGAACTTCAAGATACGATTCGATCCTTAATGAACCCCGAGATCTTGCAAAAATGGAATTCGCAAAATGAACATCACACAGTTCTGGACGGATTACCATACTTCAGGGTACGACTATATCTACCAAATAAAGATCTGCAAGAGTTGGTCATGTCTAGTTATCACGATTCCCTGATCAAAGGCCATCCCGGAATTGCTAAGACTCTAGCCAGGGTTAAGCAGAATTATTGGTGGCCAACCTGGCGTAAGGACATTG
Source organism: Ambystoma mexicanum (assembly GCF_040938575.1). Taxonomy (NCBI): domain Eukaryota; kingdom Metazoa; phylum Chordata; class Amphibia; order Caudata; family Ambystomatidae; genus Ambystoma; species Ambystoma mexicanum. The sequence goes on from NC_090941.1 coordinate 892,800,353, forward strand.
CTCAATTCATTCTATCCTGTGGGGTATGTGCACAGAATAAATCACAAAAGCAGAAACCAGCTGGCCTTCTACAACCACTGGATATTCCACCGACTCCCTGGCATACCCTTTCTCTTGATTTTTATTACGGACTTACCTCCCTGTCAAGTATTTCATACCATCTTGGTGGTTGTAGATCTGTTCTCTAAAATGGCGCATTTAATTCCGTTCAAAGGACTTCCTAACGCTACTGGTCTTGCAAAGGTATTTCTTGAACAGGTTATAAAACTGCATGGTTTCCCCTCAGTCCTTATCTCAGATCGTGGAAGCCAATTTGTATCCAATTTCTGGAGGAAATGCTGTACAATGGCACAAATCGATGTTCGATTATCCACTAGCCATCACCCTCAAATGGATGGACAAACAGAAAGAACAGACCAGACATTAGAACAATATCTATGTTGCATGATGCACCGAGTGAAAGACAGCTGGAAAGACTTGTTATGGATAGCGGAATACGCATACAACAACTCCATACACACCAGCACTGGACAAAGCCCGTTCTACACAATATACAGAAGACATCCACGTACCTCTGAATTAGACTCCCCCACGTCCTTGGAAATGCCAGCAGTAAAGACTCTACACACAAGTATAACCCAAGCCTTCAAAAAGGCAACTGAACAATTACAGCAAGCCAAAGACAGACAGAATTTTTTTTTCATACCAACACTGGAGGAAGGCTCCTGATTACCAGATTGGGGACAAAGTCTGGTTAGCATCAAAACATGTGCCCATTAAAAGAACCCAGACCTTTCGTCCAAGATATCCAGGACCCTATACCATCAAATCTGTGATAAATCCAGTGGCCGTCAAATTGACCTTGCCACCAAGCATGCAAATTCACCCGGTATTCCATGTATCACTTATAAAACCTGTCCAACCTGGGACCCAAGTCATAACCCCACCAAAGCCTGTGCTAATCGATGGAGAGCCTGAATTGGAAGTTAAGGACATCCTGGATTCAAACCTTACCAGATCTAAACTATATTATTTAGTGGATTGGAAAGGGTACGGGCCTCAAGACAGAACATGGGAACCAAGTGAACATATCCATGCACCACGTCTGATTAGGAGATTTCACCTGAATAATCCCACCAAACCAGAATAAGACAGGAAGAATACCATGAGAGGGGTCTCGGGAGGGAGTGCTGTCATGACCACTGTCAGGGGCCATAAGCTGTGCCACAAGCAAGCCCCCACATCTATTCTGAGGGCCTCAAGACCTCTGCAAAAAGGCTCCTGGAGCCAGTCCTGGCGCATATGGCACCAGGCTCATGTACTGTAAGGATATACTTACCAGGCTTACTTTCAATTGACTACATGGGTCTTTAAATCCAACATAGAAGCAACCACACAGCCTAGTTCTCAAGAACCAAGCCATGCTGTCTAGTGTTCTGGGTGTGGCAGGTCTGGACCTACTTTCCCTGGTACTACTTTACCTGGGCTATATAAACCACACCCTGACTGCAGAACACACTTCACGTTATTCTGCAACTGGCAGCATGACGCTCACCGTGTCCAGCTCCTGGCCTTCAGCATCTTCCTGTAGTCCTGCAAGAACAAGAACAAGATTATTCTGTCTTACCTGAGAAAACACCATCCAGCACTCAGCATCTCAACCGACTGCAATCTGTGGAACCGAGAGAAGAAGAAAATCACTCACCTGTGAGTAGTAGCTTAAAGACTTCCGGCGAACAGCTACCACAGCTGCTGCTCAAACATCACGACCTGCAATAACGAGAAAAGGAAAAAACAATATTAGAGCGTGCGCACTTCCAAAACATCAAATTCCATCAGTCTCACCTAAATTCCATCGCACTACGCCGCGCTTCCATATGGAGCATCACAGCGACATCCTGCAAAGGAAAAGGAGACATATACAGGTTCGCTTTCAATATACAACAACCGCACAGCGCTTTACTTACCTTAATGGATTCCGGGGGCCACTTTTTCATTGCGCTCTCATCCACTCGCAGCAACACAGCGGTCTGTAAGGAGAAGAAGAAAACACATGTTAGGTGTAAAAGACAATAAAGGTGCCGCGCTTTGCGCTTTCTCTTACCTAAAAACGTGCCTCTCCATCCAGCACGCCAACAGCAAAACCTTCGCACTTGAAAAGAAGGTGATAAAGACATTAACGGGATCCCATCACAAACAGAACAAAGACTTACAATTAACAACCCTACCTGCCTATCAGCAGATTCGGGGTCACAGTAGGCCTGGTGTTAGGGAGAATTCTCTGTTTAGGCTGAATATCCTAACCTAGTGAGTCCCACAGCAGCTTTGCTGGATTTCTGGAGTTTTTTTTTCTCTCCTGCCAAGAGTGAGACTCTTTTCCTCACACTCTTGACATGATTTGAGTGGTTCCTTTGACTGTTGATGTGTTTTATGGGCTAAGGGGTCTTTTACTCCATAGGGTCTCATGTGTTTTTACTATGTGTGTTACACAGCACCCTCAGTGCAGTAACACAGGGGTGTCCTAAGTGACCCCCCCACCATAGACTCCATACCCTGGGACTGACTACTGTCTCCCAGGGCATGTAAAGTCACCATTGGCTTTACTAGTCCCAAATTTAGTAACAGAACCAGTACAAACCATCATAATGTGGAAGTACTTGTAGGGGTAATTCGATTGCCCCTGGGTCTGTTTTTCGAGGGGGTACTGTGCAGTCCTCCCTCGTCGAGTTTCTGGCTGGTGGCAGTGGTTACCACGCGTAATATTCCTTAAGAATATTTCCTATGGGATTTTCCCATGTATTTTAAACGCACCACTTTTTGGTGCAATGTTAAAGATACCGCCGGTTTATTTATTTATTATTAATTCACCGCTAGGGTCTTTTTGCCAGAACTCGGTTTGAAAATGGCATTTGTGTTCGCCTCTGTAACTCCAAACCAAAGGTCGAGCCCTTTGTTCCACTTTTGGCAGGCTTCTACACAGAAGCCCTCCAAAGTGGTGCCACTCTGTCTGGGTACCACAGGGGGTGTGGGATGGGGTTTAGGCACCTTGGACTAAGTTGCCTTGCCAACTCAAGTCGCACTCTTGCGTGATTGGCCCAAGTGGTGAGCCGCCCCGCTCACCACTTAGCATGTTTGATTGACAGCTAGGCTGACTGAATGGGGGTTTGCTGCATAAAAGCAGGGCTTTGGGGACTGGAACTTCAGAAGTCGCCACAGGACTTGAAAATCCGAAGAGGGAGAAGCTGAGCCAGCCTGCAACGACGACACACCGGTGGAGCCCTGCTGAACCGACTCACCACTTCCCAACGACAGAGGAAATCTTCTTCCCGGAGACTCTCTTCCCCTTGAGCTGGTGGGGACAACCAATTCGCCGTCTTTTCGCCTTCCAGGACGTCCAGTGGTCGAATTGCCCGTGCCAAGCACCTCGGCAACCGGATAGCCATTTGCCACTGAACCGCGAATAAAAGGGCCGTACCTTTTAATCGAGAACTCCGCGGCTGGTTTCTTCCCTGGCAGTGCAAGGAACTCCTGCTCTCCTCCACAACGAGATCTTCTCTTCCCCCGGACGAAGCACCGACTTGCAACCGCTGCCAGGAATAACTGCACCCGCTGGTGCGTTCTCACCATTTCAAGGTACTGTGTCCGCCTGGCCTCCCTTTCAACAGATTGCACTAAGGTTACAGTAGATCCTTAGCTTTCTATACTGGGTTGGTCTCCTGACCTTCTAACTGGTCTCTTTCTTTTGGTCCAACTTCTTTCTGAACATTTACAAGACTTTTATGCACTTTTTAAACCGTGTGGCCTTGGACACATTTCGTTCTGATCCCCTCAAAGTGGGTCCGGCTTTCTGAACTCTAACTTCACGGTTGTATTCTGCCTTTCTATCTTGCTATGCTCTTCTGAAAGTGTTGGGATCTGTTTCAATGTATGCTCTGTGCCATCTGCGTTAAGCGCTCAACGCTGTCTGAAAATAAGTGGTGCTTTACTTTAGACTTGTCTATTAATCCTTGAAGGGAGTGTATGTACTTTAGTGACTGTGTTTTTGAACTTGCTTGATATTAGTGCCAGTGTGTTTTCATAGATGTGTTTTTAAATAAATAATTATATATCTTTTACACCAAAGCTCTGGTCAGTGTTTGCTTGTTTTACTGTGTTCTTCGGCCCTATTGTGTATGCTCTGTATACTGCCTAACTCTTCTTGAGAGAAGTCTGACTGCTCAGCCACAGCTACCAGGTAAATCTGGGTGGTGCAGACTGCTACCAATTGGGTTTACTGCTAACTCCTGTAGTCTTAAACTTTTTGCAGTGGTCCCTAAGGGAACTGCACAGGTTTCTGCCTAACACCCGTTCCCAAGGAAAGTGCACTGCACCAGTGAAGCAACTCGGGCAGCTCGCCAACAAACGTCAAGCGCCCCTGCACAAGAAACGCAGGACGGATAGCTCACCCTACAAATAACTCAGGTGCGAAAGAACCAGTGGGAAGCGGACCGGTCAGAGGGTGACCAATGCCTTAAAACGAGAATTAATAGTCACAAAGGAACGTATTGATGAACTAAGCAAACAGCTACTACAAACACAGGCGGGGGAAGCTCCATTGCCCGGATTCGCCCCATCCGTCGCTACACCATAATCAGTCAACCCAGTACAGATAACGTTGCCGGGAGCAGTACCCCTGGCATCAACAGAATGATTTAATGGAGACCCCAGAATGTACGCAACATTCATGAACCAGTGCCGTCTCCATTTTCTTTGTAGACCTGGGGCTTTCCCGAATGACCAGGCAAGGGTGGCCTTCGTGTTATCATACTTGAGTGGAAGTGCAGCAGACTGGTCGGTACCTTCAGTGAGCCGGGATTACCCGGTACTGCAGGACTTCAGGTGTTTTCAACAGGAGATGGAAAAGTTATTTGCTCGACATTTGGATGGACAAGCTCTTGATAACGAATTCCTGTCTTTCCGCCAAGGAAATCAAGATTTGCTGACTTATATTGCCACCTTTAATAGACTGGTCGTGGAAGCAGGGTGGCCTGAAGAAAAAAGAACCACGTTGTTCCATCGGGGCCTACGAGGAGATCTGAAGGATGTCCTTGCTCAAGTTGTAGACCCACCTAAAGACTGTGCAGAGTTTATCAACCTGGTAGTGCAGTTCGACCACAGATTACAGGATCAAAGAACAGGCCAAAGTAGACTCGAAAATTGTGCCATGTACGTACGTTTGAAAGATAATGTTCAACGTCCATCAGAAAATACCACAGGACCCATGCAGATTGGAGGAGTACGACCCCCTTTAACCAAGGTTGAAAGAGACAAGAGGAGACAGCTACAGTTATGCCTATATTGCGGTAAAGTGGGTCACTACCTCAAAGAATGCCCAGTGAAACCTCCAAGGAAGGTAGTAGGCGCTACAGAGAAAGAAGATGATGGAAAGGAATCGGAAAACTACCAGGCCCGGCAAGCGTAGAGGTCCGCTTGTCGAGCGAGAAGGATGAGCCACAGACCTCACATTTTCCCCTGCCAGTAATCTTGATCAATCACCAAGGACCGTCACGGATGCATGCCATAGAGGCGTATATATACAGCGGAGTAGTTGGCAATGACATAAATCGAGACCTGGCAGTAGAAATGGGGCTTCCCTTATGCACCAAACCAACAACTGAAAAGGTAACAACTGTTGACGGTACAGAAATTGCTTCGGGTCCAGGAACTCAATGCACAACAGAATTAACTATTCTGTGTCAGGATGGACATTAAGAAGCAATCACGTTTCACCTCATCAAAGCTCCTCAGTTCTGGTTGATCTTAGGGATGCCATGGTTAGCAACACACAATCCCCAGACAGACTGCCGTGCAAGGAAACTGACCTTTTCTAACGATTGTGCCCACACTTGCTACCCGTAAGCTATACCACAGCCAAACCTGAAATCTGTCCAAGGAATAGCGTCGGGAATCGCGGAACGGATGGAAACTTTACCAAGAGAATATAAGGATTATCAGGATGTTTTTCAGAAGGAACAGGCTAACACATTACCGCCACATAGGCCCTATGATTGTCAGATCGACCTGATACCTGGCGCACAGGTTCCTTGTGGTCGAATTTATGCAATCACGGAAACCGAAAATCTCCACTTGAAGTCCTATCTGGATCAATACCCGGCTAATGGGTTTATCCGCTCGTCAAAGTCACCAGAATCCTCCCCCTTAGTCTTCATGCCAAAGAAGGAAGGAGTTTTGAGGACTTGTATCAATTACTGCGCACTTAATCAAATCACAGTAAAAAACCACTACCCTTTGCCCCTTATTCTGGAACTCTTAGACCAAGTCAAGGATACCCCAATCTACACCAAACTAGACCTCAGAGGAGCATACCACCCTGTATGTGTAAAGAAAGGGGATGAATGGAAAACCGCATTTCGCATCAAATATGGCCTGTACGAATATCAGGTAATGCCCGTCGGGCTGTGCAATGCTCCCACAGCATACCAATACTTTATGAATGATGTATTGCCGGAGTTAATCGATGTCTGTGCCCTGGTCTATATTGACGACATCCTGGTGTATTCCCCCTCTGAAGAAGAGCATGTTGAACATGTCCGCTCAGTCCTTGCAAAACTTCGCCAGCACAAACTGTACACTAAACTCGAGAAATGCTACTTCCATGTCACCGAAGTCGAGTTCCTCGGTTTTGTCCTCTCGCCAAAGGGAGTCAAGATGGATACACATAAAGTTGATGCCATTCTTAATTGGCTGTCCCCTTCTTCACTTAAAAAAATCCGAAGCATGCTCGGCTTTGCAAGTTTTTATCATCGATTCATTCCAGATTTCTCACAAATATGACACCCAATCACATCGTATTGAGAAAAGACAACAAAACATTCCAATGGACTGAAGAAGCGGAATAGGCCTTTCGAGAACTAAAGATACGATTCACCTCTGCGCCAATACTACGACGTCCTCGCCCAGAACTCCCCTATGTAGTGGAAACTGATGCTTCCAGCGTAGCTATGGGAGCAGTTTTCTCTCAAAGAGATCCAGAAACGGGCCAATTACACCCTGTGGCCTTTTGGTCACGTAAATTCTCACCACCAGAACTTAACTATGCAATTACAGACAAAGAATTGTTAGCAATAAAATCGTCCTTCAAAGACTGGCAGCAATATCTATTAGGCGCCAGACATACCATCACAGTAAACACAGATCACCGAAACCTTCAATACCTAAAGTCAGCAAAAGCTGATTCATCACGACAATTATGGTGGGCTTTATTCTTCGCAGAATACGATTACGTGATAACATACCGACCGGGAGTTCGGAATGGGAAGGCTGATGCCTTATCTCGTATGGGTGTTGAAGAAAAAACAAACAGTACCCTGGACCCTGTTGCCATCATCCCAAGTGATAAACTACTGGGACTTACTACCACATTTACTCTAAGTGAACTTCAAGATATGATTCGATCCTTAATGAACCCCGAGATCTTGCAAAAATGGAATTCGCAAAATGAACATCACACAGTTCTGGACGGATTACCATACTTCAGGGTACGACTATATCTACCAAATAAAGATCTGCAAGAGTTGGTCATGTCTAGTTATCACGATTCCCTGATCAAAGGCCATCCCGGAATTGCTAAGACTCTAGCCAGGGTTAAGCAGAATTATTGGTGGCCAACCTGGCGTAAGGACATTGCTCAATTCATTCTATACTGTGGGGTATGTGCACAGAATAAATCACAAAAGCAGAAACCAGCTGGCCTTCTACAACCACTGGATATTCCACCGACTCCCTGGCATACCCTTTCTCTTGATTTTTATTACGGACTTACCTCCCTGTCAAGTATTTCATACCATCTTGGTGGTTGTAGATCTGTTCTCTAAAATGGCGCATTTAATTCCGTTCAAAGGACTTCCTAACGCTACTGGTCTTGCAAAGGTATTTCTTGAACAGGTTATAAAACTGCATGGTTTCCCCTCAGTCCTTATCTCAGATCGTGGAAGCCAATTTGTATCCAATTTCTGGAGGAAATGCTGTACAATGGCACAAATCGATGTTCGATTATCCACTAGCCATCACCCTCAAATGGATGGACAAACAGAAAGAACAGACCAGACATTAGAACAATATCTATGTTGCATGATGCACCGAGTGAAAGACAGCTGGAAAGACTTGTTATGGATAGCGGAATACGCATACAACAACTCCATACACACCAGCACTGGACAAAGCCCGTTCTACACAATATACAGAAGACATCCACGTACCTCTGAATTAGACTCCCCCACGTCCTTGGAAATGCCAGCAGTAAAGACTCTACACACAAGTATAACCCAAGCCTTCAAAAAGGCAACTGAACAATTACAGCAAGCCAAAGACAGACAGAATTTTTTTTTCATACCAACACTGGAGGAAGGCTCCTGATTACCAGATTGGGGACAAAGTCTGGTTAGCATCAAAACATGTGCCCATTAAAAGAACCCAGACCTTTCGTCCAAGATATCCAGGACCCTATACCATCAAATCTGTGATAAATCCAGTGGCCGTCAAATTGACCTTGCCACCAAGCATGCAAATTCACCCGGTATTCCATGTATCACTTATAAAACCTGTCCAACCTGGGACCCAAGTCATAACCCCACCAAAGCCTGTGCTAATCGATGGAGAGCCTGAATTGGAAGTTAAGGACATCCTGGATTCAAACCTTACCAGATCTAAACTATATTATTTAGTGGATTGGAAAGGGTACGGGCCTCAAGACAGAACATGGGAACCAAGTGAACATATCCATGCACCACGTCTGATTAGGAGATTTCACCTGAATAATCCCACCAAACCAGAATAAGACAGGAAGAATACCATGAGAGGGGTCTCGGGAGGGAGTGCTGTCATGACCACTGTCAGGGGCCATAAGCTGTGCCACAAGCAAGCCCCCACATCTATTCTGAGGGCCTCAAGACCTCTGCAAAAAGGCTCCTGGAGCCAGTCCTGGCGCATATGGCACCAGGCTCATGTACTGTAAGGATATACTTACCAGGCTTACTTTCAATTGACTACATGGGTCTTTAAATCCAACATAGAAGCAACCACACAGCCTAGTTCTCAAGACCCAAGCCATGCTGTCTAGTGTTCTGGGTGTGGCAGGTCTGGACCTACTTTCCCTGGTACTACTTTACCTGGGCTATATAAACCACACCCTGACTGCAGAACACACTTCACGTTATTCTGCAACTGGCAGCATGACGCTCACCGTGTCCAGCTCCTGGCCTTCAGCATCTTCCTGTAGTCCTGCAAGAACAAGAACAAGATTATTCTGTCTTACCTGAGAAAACACCATCCAGCACTCAGCATCTCAACCGACTGCAATCTGTGGAACCGAGAGAAGAAGAAAATCACTCACCTGTGAGTAGTAGCTTAAAGACTTCCGGCGAACAGCTACCACAGCTGCTGCTCAAACATCACGACCTGCAATAACGAGAAAAGGAAAAAACAATATTAGAGCGTGCGCACTTCCAAAACATCAAATTCCATCAGTCTCACCTGAATTCCATCGCACTACGCCGCGCTTCCATATGGAGCATCACAGCGACATCCTGCAAAGGAAAAGGAGACATATACAGGTTCGCTTTCAATATACAACAACCGCACAGCGCTTTACTTACCTTAATGGATTCCGGGGGCCACTTTTTCATTGCGCTCTCATCCACTCGCAGCAACACAGCGGTCTGTAAGGAGAAGAAGAAAACACATGTTAGGTGTAAAAGACAATAAAGGTGCCGCGCTTTGCGCTTTCTCTTACCTAAAAACGTGCCTCTCCATCCAGCACGCCAACAGCAAAACCTTCGCACCTGAAAAGAAGGTGATAAAGACATTAACGGGATCCCATCACAAACAGAACAAAGACTTACAATTAACAACCCTACCTGCCTATCAGCAGATTCGGGGTCACAGCAGGCCTGGTGTTAGGGAGAATTCTCTGTTTAGGCTGAATATCCTAACCTAGTGAGTCCCACAGCAGCTTTGCTGGATTTCTGGAGTTTTTTTTTCTCTCCTGCCAAGAGTGAGACTCTTTTCCTCACACTCTTGACATGATTTGAGTGGTTCCTTTGACTGTTGATGTGTTTTATGGGCTATGGGGTCTTTTACTCCATAGGGTCTCATGTGTTTTTACTATGTGTGTTACACAGCACCCTCAGTGCAGTAACACAGGGGTGTCCCAAGTGACCCCCCCACCATAGACTCCATACCCTGGGACTGACTACTGTCTCCCAGGGCATGTAAAGTCACCATTGGCTTTACTAGTCCCAAATTTAGTAACAGAACCAGTACAAACCAGTACAATGTGGAAGTACTTGTAGGGGTAATTCGATTGCCCCTGGGTCTGTTTTTCGAGGGGGTACTGTGCAGTCCTCCCTCGTCGAGTTTCTGGCTGGTGGCAGTGGTTACCACGCGTAATATTCCTTAAGAATATTTCCTATGGGATTTTCCCATGTAATTTAAACGCACCACTTTTTGGTGCAATGTTAAAGATACCGCCGGTTTATTTATTTAATATTAATTCACCGCTAGGGTCTTTTTGCCAGAACTCGGTTTTAAAATGGCATTTGTGTTCGCCTCTGTAACTCCAAACCAAAGGTCGAGCCCTTTGTTCCACTTTTGGCAGGCTTCTACACAGAAGCCCTCCAAAGTGGTGCCACTCTGTCTGGGTACCACAGGGGGTGTGGGATGGGGTTTAGGCACCTTGGACTAAGTTGCCTTGCCAACTCAAGTCGCACTCTTGCGTGATTGGCCCAAGTGGTGAGCCGCCCCGCTCACCACTTAGCATGTTTGATTGACAGCTAGGCTGACTGAATGGGGGTTTGCTGCATAAAAGCAGGGCTTTGGGGACTGGAACTTCAGAAGTCGCCACAGGACTTGAAAATCCGAAGAGGGAGAAGCTGAGCCAGCCTGCAACGACGACACACCGGTGGAGCCCTGCTGAACCGACTCACCACTTCCCAACGACAGAGGAAATCTTCTTCCCGGAGACTCTCTTCCCCTTGAGCTGGTGGGGACAACCAGTTCGCCGTCTTTTCGCCTTCCAGGACGTCCAGTGGTCGAATTGCCCGTGCCAAGCACCTCGGCAACCGGATAGCCATTTGCCACTGAACCGCGAATAAAAGGGCCGTACCTTTTAATCGAGAACTCCGCGGCTGGTTTCTTCCCTGGCAGTGCAAGGAACTCCTGCTCTCCTCCACAACGAGATCTTCTCTTCCCCCGGACGAAGCACCGACTTGCAACCGCTGCCAGGAATAACTGCACCCGCTGGTGCGTTCTCACCATTTCAAGGTACTGTGTCCGCCTGGCCTCCCTTTCAACAGATTGCACTAAGGTTACAGTAGATCCTTAGCTTTCTATACTGGGTTGGTCTCCTGACCTTCTAACTGGTCTCTTTCTTTTGGTCCAACTTCTTTCTGAACATTTACAAGACTTTTATGCACTTTTTAAACCGTGTGGCCTTGGACACATTTCGTTCTGATCCCCTCAAAGTGGGTCCGGCTTTCTGAACTCTAACTTCACGGTTGTATTCTGCCTTTCTATCTTGCTATGCTCTTCTGAAAGTGTTGGGATCTGTTTCAATGTATGCTCTGTGCCATCTGCGTTAAGCGCTCAACGCTGTCTGAAAATAAGTGGTGCTTTACTTTAGACTTGTCTATTAATCCTTGAAGGGAGTGTATGTACTTTAGTGACTGTGTTTTTGAACTTGCTTGATATTAGTGCCAGTGTGTTTTCATAGATGTGTTTTTAAATAAATAATTATATATCTTTTACACCAAAGCTCTGGTCAGTGTTTGCTTGTTTTACTGTGTTCTTCGGCCCTATTGTGTATGCTCTGTATACTGCCTAACTCTTCTTGAGAGAAGTCTGACTGCTCAGCCACAGCTACCAGGTAAATCTGGGTGGTGCAGACTGCTACCAATTGGGTTTACTGCTAACTCCTGTAGTCTTAAACTTTTTGCAGTGGTCCCTAAGGGAACTGCACAGGTTTCTGCCTAACACCCGTTCCCAAGGAAAGTGCACTGCACCAGTGAAGCAACTCGGGCAGCTCGCCAACAAACGTCAAGCGCCCCTGCACAAGAAACGCAGGACGGATAGCTCACCCTACAAATAACTCAGGTGCGAAAGAACCAGTGGGAAGCGGACCGGTCAGAGGGTGACCAATGCCTTAAAACGAGAATTAATAGTCACAAAGGAACGTATTGATGAACTAAGCAAACAGCTACTACAAACACAGGCGGGGGAAGCTCCATTGCCCGGATTCGCCCCATCCGTCGCTACACCATAATCAGTCAACCCAGTACAGATAACGTTGCCGGGAGCAGTACCCCTGGCATCAACAGAATGATTTAATGGAGACCCCAGAATGTACGCAACATTCATGAACCAGTGCCGTCTCCATTTTCTTTGTAGACCTGGGGCTTTCCCGAATGACCAGGCAAGGGTGGCCTTCGTGTTATCATACTTGAGTGGAAGTGCAGCAGACTGGTCGGTACCTTCAGTGAGCCGGGATTACCCGGTACTGCAGGACTTCAGGTGTTTTCAACAGGAGATGGAAAAGTTATTTGCTCGACATTTGGATGGACAAGCTCTTGATAACGAATTCCTGTCTTTCCGCCAAGGAAATCAAGATTTGCTGACTTATATTGCCACCTTTAATAGACTGGTCGTGGAAGCAGGGTGGCCTGAAGAAAAAAGAACCACGTTGTTCCATCGGGGCCTACGAGGAGATCTGAAGGATGTCCTTGCTCAAGTTGTAGACCCACCTAAAGACTGTGCAGAGTTTATCAACCTGGTAGTGCAGTTCGACCACAGATTACAGGATCAAAGAACAGGCCAAAGTAGACTCGAAAATTGTGCCATGTACGTACGTTTGAAAGATAATGTTCAACGTCCATCAGAAAATACCACAGGACCCATGCAGATTGGAGGAGTACGACCCCCTTTAACCAAGGTTGAAAGAGACAAGAGGAGACAGCTACAGTTATCCCTATATTGCGGTAAAGTGGGTCACTACCTCAAAGAATGCCCAGTGAAACCTCCAAGGAAGGTAGTAGGCGCTACAGAGAAAGAAGATGATGGAAAGGAATCGGAAAACTACCAGGCCCGGCAAGCGTAGAGGTCCGCTTGTCGAGCGAGAAGGATGAGCCACAGACCTCACATTTTCCCCTGCCAGTAATCTTGATCAATCACCAAGGACCGTCACGGATGCATGCCATAGAGGCGTATATATACAGCGGAGTAGTTGGCAATGACATAAATCGAGACCTGGCAGTAGAAATGGGGCTTCCCTTATGCACCAAACCAACAACTGAAAAGGTAACAACTGTTGACGGTACAGAAATTGCTTCGGGTCCAGGAACTCAATGCACAACAGAATTAACTATTCTGTGTCAGGATGGACATTAAGAAGCAATCACGTTTCACCTCATCAAAGCTCCTCAGTTCTGGTTGATCTTAGGGATGCCATGGTTAGCAACACACAATCCCCAGACAGACTGCCGTGCAAGGAAACTGACCTTTTCTAACGATTGTGCCCACACTTGCTACCCGTAAGCTATACCACAGCCAAACCTGAAATCTGTCCAAGGAATAGCGTCGGGAATCGCGGAACCGATGGAAACTTTACCAAGAGAATATAAGGATTATCAGGATGTTTTTCAGAAGGAACAGGCTAACACATTACCGCCACATAGGCCCTATGATTGTCAGATCGACCTGATACCTGGCGCACAGGTTCCTTGTGGTCGAATTTATGCAATCACGGAAACCGAAAATCTCCACTTGAAGTCCTATCTGGATCAATACCCGGCTAATGGGTTTATCCGCTCGTCAAAGTCACCAGAATCCTCCCCCTTAGTCTTCATGCCAAAGAAGGAAGGAGTTTTGAGGACTTGTATCAATTACTGCGCACTTAATCAAATCACAGTAAAAAACCACTACCCTTTGCCCCTTATTCTGGAACTCTTAGACCAAGTCAAGGATACCCCAATCTACACCAAACTAGACCTCAGAGGAGCATACCACCCTGTATGTGTAAAGAAAGGGGATGAATGGAAAACCGCATTTCGCATCAAATATGGCCTGTACGAATATCAGGTAATGCCCGTCGGGCTGTGCAATGCTCCCACAGCATACCAATACTTTATGAATGATGTATTGCCGGAGTTAATCGATGTCTGTGCCCTGGTCTATATTGACGACATCCTGGTGTATTCCCCCTCTGAAGAAGAGCATGTTGAACATGTCCGCTCAGTCCTTGCAAAACTTCGCCAGCACAAACTGTACACTAAACTCGAGAAATGCTACTTCCATGTCACCGAAGTCGAGTTCCTCGGTTTTGTCCTCTCGCCAAAGGGAGTCAAGATGGATACATATAAAGTTGATGCCATTCTTAATTGGCTGTCCCCTTCTTCACTTAAAAAAATCAGAAGCATGCTCGGCTTTGCAAGTTTTTATCATCGATTCATTCCAGATTTCTCACAAATATGACACCCAATCACATCGTATTGAGAAAAGACAACAAAACATTCCAATGGACTGAAGAAGCGGAATAGGCCTTTCGAGAACTCAAGATACGATTCACCTGTGCGCCAATACTACGACGTCCTCGCCCAGAACTCCCCTATGTAGTGGAAACTGATGCTTCCAGCGTAGCTATGGGAGCAGTTTTCTCTCAAAGAGATCCAGAAACGGGCCAATTACACCCTGTGGCCTTTTGGTCACGTAAATTCTCACCACCAGAACTTAACTATGCAATTACAGACAAAGAATTGTTAGCAATAAAATCGTCCTTCAAAGCCTGGCAGCAATATCTATTAGGCGCCAGACATACCATCACAGTAAACACAGATCACCGAAACCTTCAATACCTAAAGTCAGCAAAAGCTGATTCATCACGACAATTATGGTGGGCTTTATTCTTCGCAGAATACGATTACGTGATAACATACCGACCGGGAGTTCGGAATGGGAAGGCTGATGCCTTATCTCGTATGGGTGTTGAAGAAAAAACAAACAGTACCCTGGACCCTGTTGCCATCATCCCAAGTGATAAACTACTGGGACTTACTACCACATTTACTCTAAGTGAACTTCAAGATACGATTCGATCCTTAATGAACCCCGAGATCTTGCAAAAATGGAATTCGCAAAATGAACATCACACAGTTCTGGACGGATTACCATACTTCAGGGTACGACTATATCTACCAAATAAAGATCTGCAAGAGTTGGTCATGTCTAGTTATCACGATTCCCTGATCAAAGGCCATCCCGGAATTGCTAAGACTCTAGCCAGGGTTAAGTAGAATTATTGGTGGCCAACCTGGCGTAAGGAAATTGCTCAATTCATTCTATCCTGTGGGGTATGTGCACAGAATAAATCACAAAAGCAGAAACCAGCTGGCCTTCTACAACCACTGGATATTCCACCGACTCCCTGGCATACCCTTTCTCTTGATTTTTATTACGGACTTACCTCCCTGTCAAGTATTTCATACCATCTTGGTGGTTGTAGATCTGTTCTCTAAAATGGCGCATTTAATTCCGTTCAAAGGACTTCCTAACGCTACTGGTCTTGCAAAGGTATTTCTTGAACAGGTTATAAAACTGCATGGTTTCCCCTCAGTCCTTATCTCAGATCGTGGAAGCCAATTTGTATCCAATTTCTGGAGGAAATGCTGTACAATGGCACAAATCGATGTTCGATTATCCACTAGCCATCACCCTCAAATGGATGGACAAACAGAAAGAACAGACCAGACATTAGAACAATATCTATGTTGCATGATGCACCGAGTGAAAGACAGCTGGAAAGACTTGTTATGGATAGCGGAATACGCATACAACAACTCCATACACACCAGCACTGGACAAAGCCCGTTCTACACAATATACAGAAGACATCCACGTACCTCTGAATTAGACTCCCCCACGTCCTTGGAAATGCCAGCAGTAAAGACTCTACACACAAGTATAACCCAAGCCTTCAAAAAGGCAACTGAACAATTACAGCAAGCCAAAGACAGACAGAATTTTTTTTTCATACCAACACTGGAGGAAGGCTCCTGATTACCAGATTGGGGACAAAGTCTGGTTAGCATCAAAACATGTGCCCATTAAAAGAACCCAGACCTTTCGTCCAAGATATCCAGGACCCTATACCATCAAATCTGTGATAAATCCAGTGGCCGTCAAATTGACCTTGCCACCAAGCATGCAAATTCACCCGGTATTCCATGTATCACTTATAAAACCTGTCCAACCTGGGACCCAAGTCATAACCCCACCAAAGCCTGTGCTAATCGATGGAGAGCCTGAATTTGAAGTTAAGGACATCCTGGATTCAAACCTTACCAGATCTAAACTATATTATTTAGTGGATTGGAAAGGGTACGGGCCTCAAGACAGAACATGGGAACCAAGTGAACATAGGAAGCAAAATTGAGTGGGCACCACAGGGATATCACGTATTTCTGGCGTTTATCAGAAGTCTCTATAGAGATAAATCTTTATCAGAAGGTTGAATCCTGTATGCAGGAGCTGGCTGTATAAGGCCTGGAGACACCCAGGCCCAGAAATACAGAAAAAACACAAAGATTAGGTGAAGACCCAATCATACAGCCGCTCTCTGAAGTCCCTAGTTGGGTTCTGTATTCGTTGTAATTCCACTCAATATAAATCATTTAGTACAAATTCTTAACAGAGTACGAAAGTCAAATATATGTTGGTTTTTCAGAATCGATTTTATCCATCAAGTAAAGGATTATTATTTCATACAAAGAGGTGACTAATGGCCACCCAACTATCCTTCATGAGGAAGAGATTGCCACCCATCACTCTATTCATAGACTTATCATGTGCCAATGCATTTCGGAAATAATCCTTCATCAGGGCAAGTCTAGAGTATAACGTTCACATACAATTACAATTTTGTCAACCATAAGCAAATTTCCATATTTTGAACAACACAAGTATTCGACATTCATCGTTCAAATAATTGAAAGAGTAAAAAAGTGCACATACCGGGTCACGTAATGAGCCGGAACAGAAGGAAAATCCAAATCAAAAAGAAGAAAAGCAAATCAATACACAAGTCGGTCAATACGTCTTGTAACAAAATGGTGGAATTCATGTGTTTACCTGATGTTGGAGAGTAATGGCAAAAAATATATCTTTTGGAGTGCAAGCTGCTTCCGCCGTAAATGGAGAGCAGGTGCTGTAAACGGTAAGAAAAAATAAAATAAAAAATCCAATGTAGAACTTATCTTAGGTCTAGCAAATCTCTAATAGTAAACTCAGATGGTAGCTTACCCTAGAACGAAGCAGAGGGTTCCCTCTGTGTCTTACTGAAAGCAGACTGTCTTCGTTGCTTCGGCGCGTTGCCGAGCAACCTAGTTTTAACGGACACGTGATAGAAGGCAAAGTGTCCTTCCTGTTTAGACGCGTTGCCGAGCAACCCGGCATGTGATGTCGGCTTCATGAAAATTGTCAGTAATTATAGGCAAAAATTCTCCTATAATCAGAAATGCTTACTACGTGGTCCTCTAGGGAAATTATTGATAAAAAAGTGATACAAAAAGGGAATAAGTGGAATGCCGTCTATAGACATAGAAAAAATACTACAACGTTCTTAACAAGGATGAATGGAGTCAAGAGAACAACCCTTGGGCTGTGTTTAAAGTAAATATGTGCCTACATGCCGCTAGTGGTGTCGTCTAGACAGACGGCACCTCGGGCCCTGGGAGACCCAGGACGCGCAGAATGGAGGACATTATGGTCATTAATCATATAAATTCAAGCATTAGTGTAAATCTCAACCAAACGATATCAGACATCACAAAGCAATACAAATGAAAAAAACAATTAGAGAAAAACATAATCAGAGAAAACAGTGGTAGTTGATCTCCTCATTAAGCCCATAGGGTGCCAGGCTTCCAAGCTTGTCGATCCAGTACGTCTCTCTACGATTCAAGCGTTGGCCTAAATCTTCATGAGGACTATTTTTAGTTAGTGCTTCCAAAATCACAAATTTTATTTGTGACACGTTATGTCCATTGGTCATCCAATGTCGTGCCACTGCTGAGTTCATGTTTGCATTACGAATGCACGATCGATGTTCTCCCCATCTCAATTTGGCTGTTCGTGTTGATTGTCCTACATAAAATTTCCCACAAGGGCATTTAATGCCATAAATGATATTGCTACTGTCACATGTGGCAAAAGTCTTGAGCATAATCTTCTGCCCTGTCCTTGGATGGTTAATGGAGTTTCCTTTAATAACAAAATTACAGTTAACACACTGTAAACACGGAAATGTCCCAGTCCGCTGAGTCGTTGGTTTTCTGGCTGCAGATTTCGTTTGTACCAGTTCATCTCTTAGGTTCCTGCTTCGTTGGTATGCAAAGATGGGTTTTTCGCTAAAGATTTCTTGGACTCGGATGTCATTCTTGAAAATTTCCCAATGTTTCATGATAGTTTTCTTAATCTTTGTGCTTTGTGTAGAAAACTTGGATACGAATACCGGTGACTTTAATTCTCTCTTTCTTATGGAGTTCTGTTCTGATAAGAGAGTCTCTCGTGGTAGGGCATCAACTCTGTCTGATGCCTGATCAAGTTCATCCTGTTTGTATCCCCGAGCCAAAAATTTCTCTTTCATTTCCATCTGCTGAGTCCTGTAGTCTTCAGGATCACTGACAATTTTCTTGACCCTCAGTAGTTGACTATATGGCAAATTTTTCAGTAAACTTGGCTGATGGAAACTGAGACGATGCAGGAGATTGTTCCGATCTGTCGCTTTCCGAAACAGTGAGGTGCTATAGTTAGTTGCTTTCTTATGAACCTGTACATCAAGGAAAGTTATAATTTCATGTGAGAGCTCTCTGGTGAACTGTATCCTCTGGTCAATGCTGTTCAGATACAAAAAGAAAGTTTCAAATGACTCTCTTGTACCTTTCCAAATTCCAAAGATATCATCTATGTATCTCGTCCACAATCTAATATCCTTCTTCCATTCTTGTTTGTTCAATACATGATCTGTTTCAAACTTATGCATGAAGCTGTTCGCATATGAGGGCGCCATAGTAGCTCCCATCGAGGTCCCTGCTGTCTGTAGAAAGAATTGATTTCCATACTGAAAATAGGAGTTCTCTGAAATAAATTGTAGTAACGCCAATATAAATTCCTTTTGGGCACGTATTTCAGGTACTCTCAGTAGCAACCATTCTACTGCTTCCATCCCCAGGTCATGGGGTATGGAGGTGTATAGACTTTTCACGTCTATTGTAAACATCAGGTCTTCAGGCAAAGGTGTCAACAAGCTCAGTTTTTGCAGGAAATGGGTGGTATCTCTTGTGTAAGTACTGGTCTCCTGTATCAATGGCTGTAGGAAAAAATCTATGTAGACCCCCAAGGGTTGGTTAATGCTTTCTATCCCTGCAACAATTGGTCTACCGGGTGGTTTCATGGCATCTTTATGGATCTTCGGCAGTGTGTAGAAGTTGGGGATCCTCGGGTGTTCTTTCAGAAGAAATTTTTGTGTATGTTCGTTAATCCAGTCCAACTCGAATGCTTTCGTTAAGAGACTCTTCAGATTTTGTTTGATTGAAAGAGTAGGATCATGATCCAAATTAGCGTATGTGGTCTGGTCTTGGAGTTGTCTTTTACATTCAGCATCATAGTCACAAGAATTCTGAATAACCAGAGCTCCTCCCTTATCCGCTGGGCGAAAGGTAATACTCTTGTCACTAAATAAGTCTCTAATTAGTCTCATCTCGTGTGGTTTCAAATTCCTATATGGAGGATTTCTGTAACTGATACGTTCGAGATCTCGAGTGACTAACCTCTGAAATATTTCTATGGATGGTACTGTGATGGGTGGAACAAATCCGCTCTTAACTCTGAATTCTTGAAAGTCTGGAATCTCGGATGGACTCTCGTGGCTCTCCAGTTCATTAAAGAAGACTTTAAGCTTTAGTTTGCGAACAAACTTGTATAGTTCTATCTTCGTGTCAAACAAAGTGGTACCGTAGGTCGGTACAAAGCTAAGACCTCTCTGTAGAGTCTCTTCTTCTGCTTTATTGAGTCTCCTTTCCGAAATGTTAACCACTAGCTTTTCTTCTGTTGTAGTCTCGTTAAGGGTTTGTTTCTTGCGTTTCCTCCTCCCCCTGCGGGTTCTTTTCGGCGGGCGCCTAAAAAAGATGCAGCGGGTGGGGCTCGCGTGGAAGGGCTTGTTGTCTGTGCGAGGGTCTCTATGTTTTGTTCCACTGGGTTATCAAACTCTCTCTGAGCTTCTGAGTCGGAACTCGAAGTATTGTCGGATGCGTATTTAAACGGTTTCTTTGGTGCTGCTTGGCCGTATTTGTCCATCCAGGTATATACCTCGTCATTAATATAATCGTAGGTGTCCCTTCTAAATTTCTTAATCTTCTTTTGCTCCAGTTCTGACTTATAATCCTCAAGCTTAGTATTAACCTCTATCAGAATGTTGTCATACTCTTCTCTCCCAAGTGTATCAACTAATTCTTTCTCTATCTCCTCAATTTCCGTCCTCAGAGTTATTAGATTCTTTGATAATTCCTGGATAGTTAACAAAATTAGGTCCAGAGAACATTTATTGAGTATTGATTCCCACCTTCGAACAAACTCTCTACTTTCTTTGCACAAAGTCGGTCGAAGCTGTATGCGAAGCCCTCTTGGGATGCGTTGGTTCTTGAAATATCGTCCAAGGGTTATAGCGTGTAGTTTCCTGTTTATCTCCTTACGTATTAGATACTCTAATTGCTTAATTCGTTTGGCCGGATCTTTTGGTGTAATACCATGGGCACCAATTGACGTTTCGCTAATGAGTTCAAGTATGGCTGATGCTTCCTCAGTTGAGAAACCTAAAGTTTCTGCGCATTTATTAGACAAACCTTCGATATCCTCAAATGACATATTCAATGTATTGGGTAATCACCTTTGAAATTGTGTGCCACCACTGCTGTGTGTCTCCCAATGGAGGGAAGGAAAAGAAGCAGGAAGCAAAATTGAGTGGGCACCACAGGGATATCACGTATTTCTGGCGTTTATCAGAAGTCTCTATAGAGATAAATCTTTATCAGAAGGTTGAATCCTGTATGCAGGAGCTGGCTGTATAAGGCCTGGAGACACCCAGGCCCAGAAATACAGAAAAAACACAAAGATTAGGTGAAGACCCAATCATACAGCCGCTCTCTGAAGTCCCTAGTTGGGTTCTGTATTCGTTGTAATTCCACTCAATATAAATCATTTAGTACAAATTCTTAACAGAGTACGAAAGTCAAATATATGTTGGTTTTTCAGAATCGATTTTATCCATCAAGTAAAGGATTATTATTTCATACAAAGAGGTGACTAATGGCCACCCAACTATCCTTCATGAGGAAGAGATTGCCACCCATCACTCTATTCATAGACTTATCATGTGCCAATGCATTTCGGAAATAATCCTTCATCAGGGCAAGTCTAGAGTATAACGTTCACATACAATTACAATTTTGTCAACCATAAGCAAATTTCCATATTTTGAACAACACAAGTATTCGACATTCATCGTTCAAATAATTGAAAGAGTAAAAAAGTGCACATACCGGGTCACGTAATGAGCCGGAACAGAAGGAAAATCCAAATCAAAAAGAAGAAAAGCAAATCAATACACAAGTCGGTCAATACGTCTTGTAACAAAATGGTGGAATTCATGTGTTTACCTGATGTTGGAGAGTAATGGCAAAAAATATATCTTTTGGAGTGCAAGCTGCTTCCGCCGTAAATGGAGAGCAGGTGCTGTAAACGGTAAGAAAAAATAAAATAAAAAATCCAATGTAGAACTTATCTTAGGTCTAGCAAATCTCTAATAGTAAACTCAGATGGTAGCTTACCCTAGAACGAAGCAGAGGGTTCCCTCTGTGTCTTACTGAAAGCAGACTGTCTTCGTTGCTTCGGCGCGTTGCCGAGCAACCTAGTTTTAACGGACACGTGATAGAAGGCAAAGTGTCCTTCCTGTTTAGACGCGTTGCCGAGCAACCCGGCATGTGATGTCGGCTTCATGAAAATTGTCAGTAATTATAGGCAAAAATTCTCCTATAATCAGAAATGCTTACTACGTGGTCCTCTAGGGAAATTATTGATAAAAAAGTGATACAAAAAGGGAATAAGTGGAATGCCGTCTATAGACATAGAAAAAATACTACAACGTTCTTAACAAGGATGAATGGAGTCAAGAGAACAACCCTTGGGCTGTGTTTAAAGTAAATATGTGCCTACATGCCGCTAGTGGTGTCGTCTAGACAGACGGCACCTCGGGCCCTGGGAGACCCAGGACGCGCAGAATGGAGGACATTATGGTCATTAATCATATAAATTCAAGCATTAGTGTAAATCTCAACCAAACGATATCAGACATCACAAAGCAATACAAATGAAAAAAACAATTAGAGAAAAACATAATCAGAGAAAACAGTGGTAGTTGATCTCCTCATTAAGCCCATAGGGTGCCAGGCTTCCAAGCTTGTCGATCCAGTACGTCTCTCTACGATTCAAGCGTTGGCCTAAATCTTCATGAGGACTATTTTTAGTTAGTGCTTCCAAAATCACAAATTTTATTTGTGACACGTTATGTCCATTGGTCATCCAATGTCGTGCCACTGCTGAGTTCATGTTTGCATTACGAATGCACGATCGATGTTCTCCCCATCTCAATTTGGCTGTTCGTGTTGATTGTCCTACATAAAATTTCCCACAAGGGCATTTAATGCCATAAATGATATTGCTACTGTCACATGTGGCAAAAGTCTTGAGCATAATCTTCTGCCCTGTCCTTGGATGGTTAATGGAGTTTCCTTTAATAACAAAATTACAGTTAACACACTGTAAACACGGAAATGTCCCAGTCCGCTGAGTCGTTGGTTTTCTGGCTGCAGATTTCGTTTGTACCAGTTCATCTCTTAGGTTCCTGCTTCGTTGGTATGCAAAGATGGGTTTTTCGCTAAAGATTTCTTGGACTCGGATGTCATTCTTGAAAATTTCCCAATGTTTCATGATAGTTTTCTTAATCTTTGTGCTTTGTGTAGAAAACTTGGATACGAATACCGGTGACTTTAATTCTCTCTTTCTTATGGAGTTCTGTTCTGATAAGAGAGTCTCTCGTGGTAGGGCATCAACTCTGTCTGATGCCTGATCAAGTTCATCCTGTTTGTATCCCCGAGCCAAAAATTTCTCTTTCATTTCCATCTGCTGAGTCCTGTAGTCTTCAGGATCACTGACAATTTTCTTGACCCTCAGTAGTTGACTATATGGCAAATTTTTCAGTAAACTTGGCTGATGGAAACTGAGACGATGCAGGAGACAGAACATGGGAACCAAGTGAACATATCCATGCACCACGTCTGATTAGGAGATTTCACCTGAATAATCCCACCAAACCAGAATAAGACAGGAAGAATACCATGAGAGGGGTCTCGGGAGGGAGTGCTGTCATGACCACTGTCAGGGGCCATAAGCTGTGCCACAAGCAAGCCCCCACATCTATTCTGAGGGCCTCAAGACCTCTGCAAAAAGGCTCCTGGAGCCAGTCCTGGCGCATATGGCACCAGGCTCATGTACTGTAAGGATATACTTACCAGGCTTACTTTCAATTGACTACATGGGTCTTTAAATCCAACATAGAAGCAACCACACAGCCTAGTTCTCAAGAACCAAGCCATGCTGTCTAGTGTTCTGGGTGTGGCAGGTCTGGACCTACTTTCCCTGGTACTACTTTACCTGGGCTATATAAACCACACCCTGACTGCAGAACACACTTCACGTTATTCTGCAACTGGCAGCATGACGCTCACCGTGTCCAGCTCCTGGCCTTCAGCATCTTCCTGTAGTCCTGCAAGAACAAGAACAAGATTATTCTGTCTTACCTGAGAAAACACCATCCAGCACTCAGCATCTCAACCGACTGCAATCTGTGGAACCGAGAGAAGAAGAAAATCACTCACCTGTGAGTAGTAGCTTAAAGACTTCCGGTGAACAGCTACCACAGCTGCTGCTCAAACATCACGACCTGCAATAACGAGAAAAGGAAAAAACAATATTAGAGCGTGCGCACTTCCAAAACATCAAATTCCATCAGTCTCACCTGAATTCCATCGCACTACGCTGCGCTTCCATATGGAGCATCACAGCGACATCCTGCAAAGGAAAAGGAGACATATACAGGTTCGCTTTCAATATACAACAACCGCACAGCGCTTTACTTACCTTAATGGATTCCGGGGGCCACTTTTTCATTGCGCTCTCATCCACTCGCAGCAACACAGCGGTCTGTAAGGAGAAGAAGAAAACACATGTTAGGTGTAAAAGACAACAAAGGTGCCGCGCTTTGCGCTTTCTCTTACCTAAAAACGTGCCTCTCCATCCAGCACGCCAACAGCAAAACCTTCGCACCTGAAAAGAAGGTGATAAAGACATTAACGGGATCCCATCACAAACAGAACAAAGACTTACAATTAACAACCCTACTTGCCTATCAGCAGATTCGGGGTCACAGCAGGCCTGGTGTTAGGGAGAATTCTCTGTTTAGGCTGAATATCGTAACCTAGTGAGTCCCACAGCAGCTTTGCTGGATTTCTGGAGTTTTTTCTTCTCTCCTGCCAAGAGTGAGACTCTTTTCCTCACACTCTTGACATGATTTGAGTGGTTCCTTTGACTGTTGATGTGTTTTATGGGCTATGGGGTCTTTTACTCCATAGGGTCTCATGTGTTTTTACTATGTGTGTTACACAGCACCCTCAGTGCAGTAACACAGGGGTGTCCTAAGTGACCCCCCCACCATAGACTCCATACCCTGGGACTGACTACTGTCTCCCAGGGCATGTAAAGTCACCATTGGCTTTACTAGTCCCAAATTTAGTAACAGAACCAGTACAAACCATCATAATGTGGAAGTACTTGTAGGGGTAATTCGATTGCCCCTGGGTCTGTTTTTCGAGGGGGTACTGTGCAGTCCTCCCTCGTCGAGTTTCTGGCTGGTGGCAGTGGTTACCACGCGTAATATTCCTTAAGAATATTTCCTATGGGATTTTCCCATGTATTTTAAACGCACCACTTTTTGGTGCAATGTTAAAGATACCGCCGGTTTATTTATTTAATATTAATTCACCGCTAGGGTCTTTTTGCCAGAACTCGGTTTTAAAATGGCATTTGTGTTCGCCTCTGTAACTCCAAACCAAAGGTCGAGCCCTTTGTTCCACTTTTGGCAGGCTTCTACACAGAAGCCCTCCAAAGTGGTGCCACTCTGTCTGGGTACCACAGGGGGTGTGGGATGGGGTTTAGGCACCTTGGACTAAGTTGCCTTGCCAACTCAAGTCGCACTCTTGCGTGATTGGCCCAAGTGGTGAGCCGCCCCGCTCACCACTTAGCATGTTTGATTGACAGCTAGGCTGACTGAATGGGGGTTTGCTGCATAAAAGCAGGGCTTTGGGGACTGGAACTTCAGAAGTCGCCACAGGACTTGAAAATCCGAAGAGGGAGAAGCTGAGCCAGCCTGCAACGACGACACACCGGTGGAGCCCTGCTGAACCGACTCACCACTTCCCAACGACAGAGGAAATCTTCTTCCCGGAGACTCTCTTCCCCTTGAGCTGGTGGGGACAACCAGTTCGCCGTCTTTTCGCCTTCCAGGACGTCCAGTGGTCGAATTGCCCGTGCCAAGCACCTCGGCAACCGGATAGCCATTTGCCACTGAACCGCGAATAAAAGGGCCGTACCTTTTAATCGAGAACTCCGCGGCTGGTTTCTTCCCTGGCAGTGCAAGGAACTCCTGCTCTCCTCCACAACGAGATCTTCTCTTCCCCCGGACGAAGCACCGACTTGCAACCGCTGCCAGGAATAACTGCACCCGCTGGTGCGTTCTCACCATTTCAAGGTACTGTGTCCGCCTGGCCTCCCTTTCAACAGATTGCACTAAGGTTACAGTAGATCCTTAGCTTTCTATACTGGGTTGGTCTCCTGACCTTCTAACTGGTCTCTTTCTTTTGGTCCAACTTCTTTCTGAACATTTACAAGACTTTTATGCACTTTTTAAACCGTGTGGCCTTGGACACATTTCGTTCTGATCCCCTCAAAGTGGGTCCGGCTTTCTGAACTCTAACTTCACGGTTGTATTCTGCCT
This sequence comes from Ambystoma mexicanum, assembly GCF_040938575.1. Classification (NCBI taxonomy): domain Eukaryota; kingdom Metazoa; phylum Chordata; class Amphibia; order Caudata; family Ambystomatidae; genus Ambystoma; species Ambystoma mexicanum. The sequence goes on from NC_090941.1 coordinate 892,826,559, forward strand.
TTCTATCTTGCTATGCTCTTCTGAAAGTGTTGGGATCTGTTTCAATGTATGCTCTGTGCCATCTGCGTTAAGCGCTCAACGCTGTCTGAAAATAAGTGGTGCTTTACTTTAGACTTGTCTATTAATCCTTGAAGGGAGTGTATGTACTTTAGTGACTGTGTTTTTGAACTTGCTTGATATTAGTGCCAGTGTGTTTTCATAGATGTGTTTTTAAATAAATAATTATATATCTTTTACACCAAAGCTCTGGTCAGTGTTTGCTTGTTTTACTGTGTTCTTCGGCCCTATTGTGTATGCTCTGTATACTGCCTAACACTTCTTGAGAGAAGTCTGACTGCTCAGCCACAGCTACCAGGTAAATCTGGGTGGTGCAGACTGCTACCAATTGGGTTTACTGCTAACTCCTGTAGTCTTAAACTTTTTGCAGTGGTCCCTAAGGGAACTGCACAGGTTTCTGCCTAACACCCGTTCCCAAGGAAAGTGCACTGCACCAGTGAAGCAACTTGGGCAGCTCGCCAACAAACGTCAAGCGCCCCTGCACAAGAAACGCAGGACGGATAGCTCACCCTACAAATAACTCAGGTGCGAAAGAACCAGTGGGAAGCGGACCGGTCAGAGGGTGACCAATGCCTTAAAACGAGAATTAATAGTCACAAAGGAACGTATTGATGAACTAAGCAAACAGCTACTACAAACACAGGCGGGGGAAGCTCCATTGCCCGGATTCGCCCCATCCGTCGCTACACCATAATCAGTCAACCCAGTACAGATAACGTTGCCGGGAGCAGTACCCCTGGCATCAACAGAATGATTTAATGGAGACCCCAGAATGTACGCAACATTCATGAACCAGTGCCGTCTCCATTTTCTTTGTAGACCTGGGGCTTTCCCGAATGACCAGGCAAGGGTGGCCTTCGTGTTATCATACTTGAGTGGAAGTGCAGCAGACTGGTCGGTACCTTCAGTGAGCCGGGATTACCCGGTACTGCAGGACTTCAGGTGTTTTCAACAGGAGATGGAAAAGTTATTTGCTCGACATTTGGATGGACAAGCTCTTGATAACAAATTCCTGTCTTTCCGCCAAGGAAATCAAGATTTGCTGACTTATATTGCCACCTTTAATAGACTGGTCGTGGAAGCAGGGTGGCCTGAAGAAAAAAGAACCACGTTGTTCCATCGGGGCCTACGAGGAGATCTGAAGGATGTCCTTGCTCAAGTTGTAGACCCACCTAAAGACTGTGCAGAGTTTATCAACCTGGTAGTGCAGTTCGACCACAGATTACAGGATCAAAGAACAGGCCAAAGTAGACTCGAAAATTGTGCCATGTACGTACGTTTGAAAGATAATGTTCAACGTCCATCAGAAAATACCACAGGACCCATGCAGATTGGAGGAGTACGACCCCCTTTAACCAAGGTTGAAAGAGACAAGAGGAGACAGCTACAGTTATGCCTATATTGCGGTAAAGTGGGTCACTACCTCAAAGAATGCCCAGTGAAACCTCCAAGGAAGGTAGTAGGCGCTACAGAGAAAGAAGATGATGGAAAGGAATCGGAAAACTACCAGGCCCGGCAAGCGTAGAGGTCCGCTTGTCGAGCGAGAAGGATGAGCCACAGACCTCACATTTTCCCCTGCCAGTAATCTTGATCAATCACCAAGGACCGTCACGGATGCATGCCATAGAGGCGTATATATACAGCGGAGTAGTTGGCAATGACATAAATCGAGACCTGGCAGTAGAAATGGGGCTTCCCTTATGCACCAAACCAACAACTGAAAAGGTAACAACTGTTGATGGTACAGAAATTGCTTCGGGTCCAGGAACTCAATGCACAACAGAATTAACTATTCTGTGTCAGGATGGACATTAAGAAGCAATCACGTTTCACCTCATCAAAGCTCCTCAGTTCTGGTTGATCTTAGGGATGCCCTGGTTAGCAACACACAATCCCCAGACAGACTGCCGTGCAAGGAAACTGACCTTTTCTAACGATTGTGCCCACACTTGCTACCCGTAAGCTATACCACAGCCAAACCTGAAATCTGTCCAAGGAATAGCGTCGGGAATCGCGGAACCGATGGAAACTTTACCAAGAGAATATAAGGATTATCAGGATGTTTTTCAGAAGGAACAGGCTAACACATTACCGCCACATAGGCCCTATGATTGTCAGATCGACCTGATACCTGGCGCACAGGTTCCTTGTGGTCGAATTTATGCAATCACGGAAACCGAAAATCTCCACTTGAAGTCCTATCTGGATCAATACCTGGCTAATGGGTTTATCCGCTCGTCAAAGTCACCAGCAGCCTCCCCCTTGGTCTTCGTGCCAAAGAAGGAAGGAGATTTGAGGACTTGCATCGATTACCGCGCACTTAATCAAATCACAGTAAAAAACCACTAACCTTTGCCCCTTATTCCGGAACTCTTGGACCAAGTCAAGGATGCCCAAATCTACACCAAACTAGACCTCAGAGGAGCATACCACCTTGTACGTGTAAAGAAAGGGGATGAATCGAAAACCACATTTCGCACTAAGTATGGCCTGTACGAATATCAGGTAATGCCCGTCGGGCTGTGCAGCGCTCCCACAGCATTCCAATACTTTATGAATGATGTATTGCCGGAGTTAATCGATGTCTGTGCCCTGGTCTATATTGACGACATCCTAGTGTATTCCCCCTCTGAAGGAGAGCATGTTGAACATGTCCGCACAGTCCTTGGAAAACTTCGCCAGCACAAACTGTACGCTAAACTCGAGAAATGCTACTTCCATGTCACCGAAGTCGAGTTCCTCGGTTTTGTCCTCTCACCAAAGGGAGTCAAGATGGATACACATAAAGTTGATGCCATTCTTAATTGGCTGTCCCCTTCTTCACTTAAAGGATTCCGAAGGATGGTCGGCTTTGCGAATTTTTATCATCGATTCATTTCAGATTTCTCACAAATATGACACCCAATCACATCGTATTGAGATGTAATCGTAATCGTAATCGCCCAGAACTCCCCTATGTAGTGGAAACTGATGCTTCCAGCGTAGCTATGGGAGCAGTTTTCTCTCAAAGAGATCCAGAAACGGGCCAATTACACCCTGTGGCCTTTTGGTCACGTAAATTCTCACCACCAGAACTTAACTATGCAATTACAGACAAAGAATTGTTAGCAATAAAATCGGCCTTCAAAGCCTGGCAGCAATATCTATTAGGCGCCAGACATACCATCACAGTAAACACAGTTCACCGAAACCTTCATTACCTAAAGTCAGCAAAAGCTCATTCATCACAACAATTATGGTGGGCTTTATTCTTCGCAGAATACGATTACGTGATAACATACGGACCGGGAGTTCGGAATGGGAAGGCTGATGCCTTATCTCGTATGGGTGTTGAAGAAAAAACAGACAGTACCCTGGACCCTGTTGCCATCATCTCAAGTGATAAACTACTGGGACTTACTACCACATTGACTCTAAGTGAACTTCAAGATACGATTCGATCCTTAATGAACCCCGAGATCTTGCAAAAATGGAATTCGCAAAATGAACATCACACAGTTCTGGACGGATTACCATACTTCAGGGAACGACTATATCTACCAAATAAAGATCTGCAAGAGTTGGTCATGTCCAGTTATCACGATTCCCTGATCGAAGGCCATCCCGGAATTGCTAAGACTCTAGCCAGGGTTAAGCGGAATTATTGGTGGCCAACCTGGCGTAAGGACATTGCTCAATTCATTCTATCCTGTGGTGTATGTGCACAGAATAAATCACAAAAGCAGAAACCAGCTGGCCTTCTACAACCACTGGATATTCCACCGACTCCCTGGCATACCCTTTCTCTTGATTTTATTACGGACTTACCTCCCTGTCAAGGATTTCATACCATCTTGGTGGTTGTAGATCTGTTCTCTAAAATGGCACATTTAATTCCGTTCAAAGGACTTCCTAACGCTACTGGTCTTGCAAAGGTATTTCTTGAACAGGTTATAAAACTGCATGGGTTCCCCTCAGTCCTTATCTCAGATCGTGGAAGCCAATTTGTATCCAATTTCTGGAGGAAATGCTATACAATGGCACAAATCGATGTTCGATTATCCGCTAGCCATCACCCACAAATGGATGGACAAACAGAAAGAACAGACCAGACATTAGAACAATATCTATGTTGCATGATGCACCGAGTGGAAGAGAGCTGGAAAGACTTGTTATGGATAGCGGAATACGCATACAACAACTCCATACACACCAGCACTGGACAAAGCCTGTTCTACACAATATACAGAAGACATCCACGTACCTCTGAATTAGACTCCCCCACGTCCTTGGAAATGCCAGCGGTAAAGACTCTACACACAAGTATAACCCAAGCCTTCAAAAAGGCAACTGAACAATTACAGCAAGCCAAAGACAGACAGAATTTTTTTTTCGGACCAACACCGGAGGAAGTCTCCTGATTACCAGATTGGGGACAAAGTCTGGTTAGCATCAAAACATGTGCCCATTAAAAGAACCCAGACCTTTCGTCCAAGATATCCAGGACCCTATTCCATCAAATCTGTGATAAATCCAGTGGCCGTCAAATTGGCCTTGCCACCAAGCATGCAAATTCACCCGGTATTCCATGTATCACTTATAAAACCTGTCCAACTGTGGGACCAAGTCATAACCCCACCAAAGCCTGTGCTAATCGATGGAGAGCCTGAATTTGAAGCTAAGGACATCCTGGATTCAAACCTTACCATATCTAAACTATATTATTTAGTGGATTGGAAAGGGTACGGGCCTCAAGACAGAACATGGGAACCAAGTGAACATATCCATGCACCACGTCTGATTAGGAGATTTCACCTGAATAATCCCACCAATCAGGATAAGACAGGAAGAATACCGTGAGAGGGGCCTTGGGAGGGAGTGCTGTCAGGACCACTGTCAGGGTCCACAAGCTGTGCCACAAGCAAGCCCCAACATCCATTCTGAGGGCCTCAAGACCTCTGCAAAAAGGCTACTGGAGCCAGTCCTGGCACATCTGGCAGCAGGCTCATTACTGTAAGGATATACTTACCAGGCTTACTTTCAATTGACTACATGGGTCTTTAAATCCAACATGGAAGCAACCACACAGCCTAGTTCTCAAGAACCAAGCCATGCGGTCTAGTGTTCTGGGTGTGGCAGGTCTGGACCTACATTCCCTGGTACTACTTTACCTGGGCTATATAAACCACACACGTTATTCTGCAACTGGCAGCATGACGCTCACCGTGCCCAGCTCCTGGTCTTCAGCATCTTCCTGTAGTCCTGCAAGAACAAGCATCTCAACCGGCGGCAATCTGTGGAACCGAGAGAAGAAGAAACATCACTCACATGTGAGTAGTAGCTTAAAGACTTCCGGCGAACAGCTACCACAGCTGCTGCTAGAACATCACGACCTGCAATAACGAGAAAAGGAAAAAACAATATTAGAGCGTGCGCACTTCCAAATCATCGAATTCCATCAGTCTCTCCTGAATTCCATCGCGCTATGCTGCGCTTCCATCCGGAGCATCACAGCGACATCCTGCAAAGGAAAAGGAGACATACACAGGTTTGCTTTCAATAACAACCGCACATCGCTTTACTTACCTTAATGGATTCCGGGGGCCACTTTTTCATTGCGCTCTCATCCACTCGCAGCAACACAGCGGCCTGTAAGGAAAAGAAGAAGAAAACACATGTTAGCTGTAAAAGACAATAAAGGCACAGCGCTTTCTCTTACCTAAAAACGTGCCTCTCCATCCGGCACGCCAGCAGCAAAACCTTCGCACCTGAAAAGAAGGTGATAAATACATTAACGGAATCCCATCACAAACAGAACAAATACTTACAATTAACAACCCTACCTGCCTATCAGCAGATTTGGTGTCACAGCAGGCCTGGGCCCAAGGAAAGTGCACTGCACCAGTGAAGCAACTCGGGCAGCTCGCCAACAAACGTCAAGCGTCCCTGCACAAGAAACGCAGGACGGATAGCTCACCCTACAAATAACTAAGGTGAGAAGGGGACCGGTCAGAGGGAGGTGGGAGATTCACCCATTAGAGACAGTTATCACAAATCCTCCCTTCTGTAATTGCAGATTCATTATTCAGCACTGGGCAACTACGCATCGAGGGTTCCAGATCTCAGAGCCTTCCAGACGCCCCCGGGGGTATCAGGTGAGCGGAACAATACCTGGGTCTGGTGAACACCTACTCAACCGTGTCTGTAAATTCCAATACATTTGATTCCCCCCAACAATTTTTGATTGACCAACACGTATGATATCAATTTGATAACAACCCTGATAATTTTGATATACATTGTATATACACTGTTTATACATCATACAATATAATGAAAGGCCATATGTATGTTTGTCTGATGCAGTCATGCGCAGTAGAAACTACCCATTAAACCTGTTGTCACTGCTAGAGGGAGCTGTTGCTTTAGGAAAGATATAAGGCAAGATGTGTGTTTGTCTGATGCAGTCATTCTCAGTAGAGACTGCCCGCTTTGCATGTTGTCACCGCTAGAGGGAGCTTTTGCCTTAGGAAATATATGGTGGTCCTATGGTGTGAATGAAAACTGTATCTTCTGTATCCCACTGATCACGTATGTTTGTCCAATGCAGTCATGTGCAGTAAAGACTGCCCACTTTGCCCATTGTCACCGCCAGAGGGAGCTGTTGCCTTAGGATATTTAGTGTTCCTACTGTGTTAATGAAAACCAAACAAATATTTTTTCTACTAACATGAATTACAATTAATTGCAACCAAATAAACCACATAACATATTAACACTCTGAACATTTCTTTCCTCACACAATTTAGCCTGTGTGCACAGGCTTTTCCACTAGTTTTATATATTTTAATATACATTTTGATATACATTTTTATGTAGTTTTGATATTAACGTTTATATCAACTAGAAATAGGTCTGGGGCAGTTCTAAGGCTATGCCAGCGCTGGGGATGGGGTTTATAACACGGCTAAATAGCTTTTTGTGGTAGACATGGGAAAAACATGTGCTCTTCCTACTTACCAGGGGCTATCAGGCGTGGTATCCAGGAAATGACAATTCCAAAATGATACAGTTACAACGAGGGGAAAACAACCCCCAGAATTTCCAGCGATTCCAACAATAGTTATGACCCTTATTGTCTAACAGGGAATGATGAGCTGTAGGACGCTCTGGATTGGATGGCGGATTGCGAGGCCAGGCAGCTCTGCGAGACCAAGGCTACACTGTCAGTTAACAGGGAGATGCCACTCACTGTCACGGTTATGGGCCAGTCTGTTGGAGGTTTCATTCAAAACATTAAGGGGCATGTCCCCATAACCGCTGTTAATTTGGAAATGGCTACCTTGAATGAAGACGATGTGGTTCTGGAACAGCCACTGGCCGTGGTGTCTAGAAGACCATCCACGGTGAAAGGGAAATCTGAAGACAAAGACTATGAATCTATGGTTTTTCAGGAGAATACAGTTATGATGACAACGTGTGACCCGCCCCACTGGGACCTTGGGAAGAAGGCCTGTTATCCGGTGGTTCTATATCTGTTTTGTGTACAGCCTCTAACCAATAAAGGGTGACGCAGTGAGGAGACCCACGCTGTAGCAGTGACTATCAATATTTATTGTGTTTGCTGTTCAAACCAAATTGAAAAGCTGTGGGATTGCATCAATAGCTTGTGTAAGGAATGCGTTTTGCTAATGGAGATCGATAGTGTTAAAGACGATGCAGCCACATCATCTGTAACCTGGATTGATATCCTGGCTATTCAGGGTTTTACGGCCATAGTGGTGAAAAAATGTTTAAAAGAGCACTTTCTCTGATGGTGCCGAGGACATAAAATGGAAGATCCCTGACGGGTTGCTCACGAATGTTTGGAAATATTTTACATGGATAATTTGCTACGCAAAATATGTCACATGTTGAGCAACGTATAGCAATTATGCTACTGTTATAGCCGCTAACACAGCTAAGGGTTGGGAATTGGATGGTACAATGTGTATCTAAAACATTGTGGGCTATACAATCGGTGAACAAGCCCTTCTTGAAAATGAAGCAGTTTAGACGTGGGTGTCCAATGTGTGTTAGAAGCATCATTGAGGAAACAGTTTGCAAGTGGGGGGATAAAGTATAACAAAATGTAACAAAGATGCCAAATCATTAGTATCTTCTCGGTTGTGGCCAGAATGCGTTGATCATCCATGTGCAGAATGCACACAGCTCATTACTCCCTGAGCTTCTTCACCTGTTAATTTCATTTTCTTTTTTTTCTTTACTTTCAACAATTCTGTGTTTAGGAGCACACATGATTTTACATCCTCTCTGTGTAGCAGTCCTACGCTACATTCCAACAATTGTTGTAATCATGTAGCTTAGTATTCATCAGTAGTCTTTTACTGTACTTGTTTGACATTCCAAGATGGCGCCCATTTAAACATTACCCAGCTAGCTCCATTTACACAGGTATGTGTAGTAGTCCATCCTCTATTTTGTTGGACGCCCACATAGAACCACGGTGATGGTCTGCTGACAGCCTCTGAGGGTTGTCAGGGATACGGTTTACCCCACCGCAGCACAGAAGAGGACCGCTTCCAGCTGTTTGACTCCAGAGCGGCCGCGGAGAGAATAATTTCGATTAAGCGGCAAATTTCTGCACACGCACATGGATTTACTGATCCACATTGCAGCGGTAAGCAATAGTTAGGAAACATAGAGCAGAACTTGAGTAAACAATAGTCATATGAGGACTCTATAAGTGTATATTCGCACTATAAAGTTTTTTATGTACATTTTTGTCTCGCACACAGTATTTGACGGGGTTAGCTGCATTGACACTGCCTGACACGCCAGGAAACATGAGTTAGACGAATCTCGTCGCATCAACTCACACTCTTCCTTTTGTTTTGAGAGGTAAGCCTCTTTACTTGCTATGTCGGTTCCTTTATATAAAATAGTCATATATTGTTGTAACTCTCTCTATTCTTTGCGTTTGAAAACACTGATGACCATTTTGGATACGTGTAAACATCAGTTACTTACAATAAGTGCGCTCTCTCCAGATCTGCTAATTAGTACTACTTCTTAAAACCATAGATTATATGGGTCACGGCTAAATTCTACATTTCTAACTATAGGTGCTCTAGTCCCAGGAGAGGAGCGTTATTCCTTACTGGTGTGTGAAGAGGTTGAACACACTCAGTTAACCATCCATAGTGGAAGACACATATTTCCCCCACCATATATGCAAGGCATGTTCACTCTAAACAACATGATGGAGCATGACTGTTTGCTAATAATTTTTTGGGAATATAACTGCAGCGTGCATTTGGCATGTATTGATCATTTTGACGCCCACTGGCCACAACAGAGATCCTTGAAACCCAGGATAGCTCCTTTCTAATATGCTAGAATGTCTTTAGTATTGTGCCAACAGGGCTACATTGACAAATTTATGTCTGAACTACAATTGTTCTGGATACACTTGAGGAAAGGCATTATGTTGATATGAATTTCATAGGACTACTGTCCAGTTGATTGAAATAGCTTTTATCCATTTATGTTTTGCAGTTGATTTCATTTGGCTCAAGAAGAAGGGATCGACATCCCGAAACGCGTCAGCCACGGTTGAACTGTATACATGGATTATCATTTCTTATGAACACACTGTGTTAACAATCCGCTTGGTTTTTTCAGTTTAAATCTTTAATGGTGAATCCATTTTGACTAATTATTAAAACCTCTTTGAGGTCTTTTTATGAATCTAATGAATGATTGCCTGTTTTCTTGATATCAATCATATATTGTTGAATGAATAATAACTATTATACTTGACCATGTTGAACCATCATTTGATGGACTTGAAATAGAGTTCAGGGGACGGGAGGGTTCCTACCTTTGGATCCTCGTTTCTCTCTCTACATAAAGTATAACAAAGACAGTGTGGTAGAGCAATGTGCATAGGGCCCCATACACCGACTTACGAGGATAGAAAATGCAGATTTTTATGATATGTATTTGCACTTATTTGCAGGAAATAAAAATGAACACCTGCTGGAAAGCGATCAGTTTAATGTGAAACCTGCCATTGAATCTGTACTACAATAATTGCTGGATTTACTTAAAAGAGCATCTGAGTACTTTATGTCCAAGGATGTTGTGTTATCTGGACACACCACCGGAGGTATACAGACATGAATGTAACAATCTTTTATGTATCGCAAACATATGTTTCAACAGCAGTCATCCACTAATGAACAACTATTGGCAAAAGCACCAAAAAGGGGGTTTCAGCAATTCGAACTGGCCGGTGGAACCCTCATTGCGACTTAAGGTGGCCAACATGCAACAGAGTTTCCAATGTGTTAAACGACAGTGGCTATTTGACAGGGAGCTTAATGAATTTCTGGCAGCCATCTCTCTTTTGTGCACGTTTTCTTATCGACATGGTAAAAGACTGTGGGCCTCATTACGAGTTTGGAGGTAGCCATGGTGCTAGCGCCATGGCTGCCTCCAAACCCGTGTCCGAGTCCGTGTAGTCAGAATGGGGACTTACCGGGTCATTCCGACCTTGGAGGACCCGGTAAGTCCCCATTCTGAAAACCATTCCCCATTCTCATTCGAGCCCCCATAGGGCTCAATGGGAATGGAGAAGGAGCTAATAACGGGCCCACAAATTGCAGGCCCGCTATTAGCTCCATGGTCCCTTGGCGGCTCCCGCTAAGGGCGGTAAGATTAATAAAAACATACTTAATAGTTAAAGGGGTGCGTCAAGCCACCCTGTGCCTGCATCCTCTTATCAAACACGATGCTGAGTGTCTTCTGTAGAGTAGCAGTGCTAATTTCCCATTTTATTATCACGCATGATACATGGCTGTGTAATGAGGATAGACCGCGTGGTGTTACACGTGTCTTCCTGTACAAAGTACTGTATCAGATCTTTCAAACTGTCAAAATCTCGGCACTGTTGTTATCATTCAGCGGTATACCTTTCACTTTCATACTGATGCCCCTAGAGATGTGCAATAGGCATATGTTTTAGAGGCTGCGGATAGAAACTCCACAATGTACTCAGCGGGAGCTAGCTCTGAAGTTAGATCCCCTAGATAATCACTGGTGGGATGGTTGACACCCCCGAGGCAACTGGCAAAATTAACTCTATCGGTTTTGTGATACAGGACCCGCTCTTGCGATTGTTCCATCATAGCATACAGCTTGAAGCACGCGTGAGCAGTTGTGAATGCGTCTATGAATATGTTGGTCTTGTCTGAAGTTGTTGGATACTCCACAGTGCAGTGCCAACACGGACAGGCCGTTTCATTGTCTATAAAAACACAGCTGCTCACGTGGTAAGAATGATCAAATAGATAAGTGTGAAGCACATCGGGGTCTGTGATGATAGTTGTGTTTGGCAAATTAACTCTTTGTCCAAACTTACCCCACATTGAATTAAGGGATAGTTTTGCTAACAGCTGCTGAGCAGATATATATATAAGCATATGTCCTGAAGTTTAGAATAATCATCCGTGTAGGCCTATTTAGCTGTATCATCCACACACCATGCCAGGAAGCCAGAGGCTTCTTATTTATGTTGTAGGAACATCTGACTATAAACACAGTAGAGCTTGAGGGTGATTGTTTTAAAATACTATACTTCGTGTATGTTCCCCAGGTGATAACCCTGTTTCAAAGCTGCCTGTATCTAGATTGTACACCCAGAACCTGTCAGCCTTCACTCTTCATCCATGTGCCAGCACCTGCCCTGTTTTGTCCCAACACATGTATGGTGAAGCAGAAACATCAGCTTACTGTTGTTTCTATAGGGTAAGACAGGTAAGTAAAGACCTCGGGTGGGTAGAACTTTCCCCTGATCAGACCAAAATACTGGTCTATATCACCAGAATTTGTACAGATGATCTTGGGATGCCCTACGTGATAGGGTTATCAATATTCACAGAGGGGCATTAACTGGTAAAATCTAGGTAGTGTATTGACTCACCCTCTAAGATGCGAGGATGTCGCTTTAAATCATTTGTGCAGCTTCCGTACAATGCATCTCAGGGAAGTAGGGGGACCGGCAGATTCTTTAAGAAAACGTCCCACTTCTGGATTGTACTGCACCATCACACACCACTCCCGTTCCCAGATACAGTTGTCTGTAAATCTGCATCCAACAACTAGCCAGTGTGGTACTTTGAAAAGGATTGATGTATGACACACGTAACCCACCCTCTATAGTATTTTTCACAAGTCATTAGAATGATCCCATCCCTGAACAAATGACACGTCTGTCTTAAAATGTTGATTCTTGATTGTAGGCCCTTACCTCTTGGCAAAAGTTAAACACGCCATGTTCATTTGACTTGTACCACGCCATGGACTGATCTTTCTCGCCAGGCATCATGTATTGAGCACTGTATTAATCTCGGGGAAGGATTGGACCTATGTAGTTCTGGTTAGCTGCTGTGTTGAAAAAATGTGGAAAGAAGCCCTCTCAACTGGGGAAACTAAAATCTTTTGGGAGCTTGCTGAACTTTGTAGGCAAAATGTTCAAGGAGTCAATAAACCGTATCTGTAGAGGTACCACAACAACAGCCATAGGCTTAGCACCTTTGGTGATAAGTGTCACTTTAATTTATTCCCGCACCAGCTGTCGCACAATAAAGTATCCATTGTTCTCTTTGGCATTATGAGCTAGAATGGTGTACCCTGTGAATTTCCATGCTACAAATGAGCTAACAAAATCAGCCATGCATGAGCCCCCCTCAAATTCCCCAACAACTGTCACCTGTTAGCTGCTGGACATAAATATAGTTTGTCTGGTGGGTTACATTCTCTTGGCGGGCGTCCCTGTCATACACAATGTAATCCTTGCTTTTATTTTGAGGTCTACCGGCCGTCATGTAACACAGGTTTCCATCCGTGTGGACAATGGTTACTTTGCAAATCCAAATGATTATCCCGTTACACTTGTGACTCTCAGGGAAAAATGTCCTGCATGTGGGCTGTCAATGTGCAGTTCTCACACAACAGCCCTGAATGCTGCTTTCTGAATGTGCGTGTCTAGACATGCCTGCAACCTCACACAGTGTGGCACTGGGGATAGTTTGAAGGTTTAGTGTTTGACACTCTTCTCTTAAACACATGTGACAGTGATACTGACAACTGTGCCTATGCTTGTTATGATTGTAGGTCATAGTACTGAATCAAAAGGATCGAATGACAAAAGTGTTGAGTCAATTCAACCGAAAAAAAGGACCGACATTTTTTTTTTTTTTTGCCCCACCCCCCCTAAATCCCCATTTTTGGTGTAAAAACACACTTTTAAAGGTAAACTAGAGCAAAAAAAAATAATACATTTACATTTTTTTTTCGATCCTTTGGTTTTCGGTCGAATGCACTCTCACATTTTGCATTTGATCCTTTTGTTTTCGAGACTTTAACTGGACACCGTTTGTTATTGAAAATGTGGTGGCAGTGCTTACAGAGGTATTTAGCCGGCAGAAAACATTTTAGATTGGTTATACTATAGAGATGATCATCCTGGTGTGAAACATTTGAAGTGTTTCTGGGTGTTTTAGCTGTTAGAGGGAAATACTGCCACACACAATTGTGAAAGTAGAGTATTTTGATGGGTCTATCGAAATACCCCTCAAAGAGAGACAACAGTCCAAATCCTACATCAGTGTCTGTCGGAATACCCAGCTCTTTGTGGGTTTTCAAGGCTTTCTCACGTATATCGCTTCGGTCATGCTCTGCGGCTTGATTACGCTAGTAAGACTAAATGCCAGACACAGATTTAAGGGCCCATGATTGAAATTTAGCAACCATCTGCCTTTGAATTTTATGATATGGCTGTGCAGAACTTTGCATGAACGTTTATATGCACCTCCGGAACGCAGTCTGACAACTAGCACCACGATTCTTAGCGGCATAAAACACATGAACTCAGTTTTTTTTTTTTTTACAACTTTATTTATTTCCGGTCACAGCAAGTTCAGAAATGTATGCACTTGAGATAAACACGTTCCATACAATGAACAGCTTAAGTTCGTCCCAACCCTTCCCCTATTCCCTCCTGCCCCCCCCCGATATTCTTAGTTTGCGTGTCCATCCCGGCTGAAGGGTGGGCCTCTACAATCTTAAAACGATTTTTGCCAACCGTGACTGGAAAGTCAATGCCGGGAACTGGCTATGGTATTCCAGGACCAGGGTCCAGCAGTCCGTAAAGTGGTGTAATGTTTCTTCCTTTGCCGCTTTGACTTTTTCGGCTAGCAGGATCTCCAAAACCTTTATCCACCACAAGGGCATTAGGGGGCCTTCCTGTGTTTTCCATTAACGGGCCAGAGTTATTTTGACCACCAGCAAGAGCTGGGTGAGCAATCTGGTGGTGCAACCCACTTTTGGGTAGCACTCTGGCTTTGCTACTCACAGCAGGATCACCTCTGGGTCCATTGGCAGTTTGCGTTGGGTCATAACCCTCGATGATTTGTATGACCTCTTCCCAGAAGGCCCTTGCTTTTGAGCATTCCCACCACATATGGAAAAAGGTTCCCTGTGCGCCACATTGCCTCCAGCAGTTCGGGTTTATGGATTTTTTTAAATCGTGCAACCGCTCTGGAGGGTAATACCACTGGTGGCGGAGTTTTAGTGCCCATTCCTTGTTGGTTATGCATCTCGAGGCGGAACTGAGCCTAGTCCAAACGTCCACCCAGGTTTGGTCTTCAATGGGATGCCCCAGATCTGCCTCCCATTTGGCCATGTCCGTTGGTCGTCAACATGTCATCCTGCAGCAGTCTGTAGAGTTTGGTGATCAGCCCCTGGCATGGGCCCTCTCTTGTTAAATGTTTGAGAGAGTGAAGGGCCCTTGGGGCTCCCTGGCGGACCACTGGCTGTGAGATCCAGTGCCTTATCTGGGCATAGGTGAATCTCTCAGTTTCTGTCAGAGAAGGCATAATCCATGGCACTCTAACATTAAATCAAAGTGCTACCCTCCCCGGTGATCGTAGAACTCAATCATTCACATAGTGGGTAATCACCAGAGCCTCTTTGAAAAGTCTATAATGCAAAAAATCATTAAAAGCATTGTACAAAGTAGTAAAGTTCTGGAGAAGTAACGCTTACTCGAGCTAACAAATTGTACAGGATACTTCTGTGTACAATATTTTGGGTAAAATATCAGTCACATCTGCAACAATCATGAAGCCGGGGCTCTGAAGCTGGAACTCCAAAGCCAGGTACCTATGTTTGAAGAACAGACTCAACTTTTGTTATTCTTCTCACAAGGACTCGTATCACATTGCTTTTGTCATAAAATGACACCAGAGTTATGGCTCGACCAGAGTATAGAGAGAATCAGCCGACTCCAGTTCCTCTAATTTCGAGGAACAGGAGTTTTGGGCAGTGTTCAGAAAATTAGCAATGGTTCAAATGCAATGAATGCAAGTGCACAAATGGTCCTCGTGCAATACATTTTTACCCTAGTTCTAGTCCTTTGCCCTGCTACAAAGATGCATTAAAAATATGTGATTTTTCATTAGGGAAATGCTTTCTTAGTGCTAATTGGACTTGTAATAATGCAGGGGCTCTGTAATATAGCCCAGAACCATTGGTTGATCCAGACGTCATATACATTGGGCCTCATTACAAGCATGGCGGTTCGGGAACTACGGTACCGGTAAACATGCCGGTACGGTAGTTCCCGGACCGCCATACTACGAGCTCTGCTTGCGGTTGCCGTCTCACCTGGCAGGTTTTTCCTGGCAGCTGTAATGGCACCCGCGAGCAAAACACGTCGGATGCACTGGCACAACTGTGAATGTGCCGGTGCATCCGATGTCCCCATCCCCATTCAGCCCTATGGGGCAGAATGGGAATCGGGAGGCCCTTGATTCAGGCACCCGCAAATGGGCAATTACTGGGTCTGCCAAGCTCGGCATGACCCGGTTCTTACCCATTCGCGGGTGCCGGAAAAAACGCAACTCCAGCGGCAGACGTGCCATTTTTAACAGCACGGCTACCACCAGAGTTGTAATGAGGCCCATTCTGTATCACTGCACTAAGTTGTTCAGAAAGTGATTTTAAGTAAATCAATGAAGATGGATACATCAGAATGTTCTCACTTTCTGGTGAATTGATACCTCTTGAGTAATTTCAATCAGGTGTGTTCTGCAGCTGCTAAGCTGTATTTTTGGGAGGCAAGAACGACATGCAAAGCACTTTGTTGCATCCTAGCTTGGTTTGCACTTTATAAAACACAAACACCAGTGCAAGTCTTTCCTTTCACCCCTTCATGGGTGCACAGATATGCCAGTGGAACCAGAAGGCAAAATATTGAATGCTAGTTGGAAACATAGATAACAAAAGCCTTAGATTTCTCATCTTCACCTGTTCAGTGTTTTACACATTTCAATGAAATGTTTTCCCCTAAGGGTCTGCAACCTGCGGATCTCCATAGCTTTTGAACAATGACTCCCATGATCCCTCGCCATTTACTCTACTGACTAGGGCTGATCGGAGTTGAAGTCCAAAACATCTGGAAGCCAAAGAATGCAGACCCCTAGGAGGTTCAACTGCAATAAGTTGAGCTACGGAGTCGCATTATGTTATACCCGTCTTATGTCTATAAGAGGATCTGATAATTGAAGCATCCCAAGAAGTTGATCACATGATGGCACGGTACTTAAAATTGAGGCGCACTGATGCCTTTGTTAAACATTTGGAGCGACATTTACTGTCTTCCTAGAATTTTTAATTGTATGCGAAACCACCCTTTCAGAGGTTGGCAATTGTTTTATGTACTATCCATATATGGTTTAGGCGGTATCCAGTTAATATGTCGAATTTTTTTTCTTTGGGGAATATATTCGTTTTTAATTTACATGTTTTTTTTGTTTCACGAGTAAAAAAAAAAGGGTTAAAAAAAGGCGGGTTTGCTTGTAGATCTCTTGCTGTTAATTGGCCACCATTGCCTTACCCTGTTAGCTCCCATTCCCTTGCCTCTGTTTCCCTCACTGTGTTCTTTCCCCTATGATTGCAAAGCCCTCTAGTGATTCCCAAAGCCAATAAATACACTAATAATATTAATAATAAAAGCATCACCCACGCTATGTAACCTAATTATCAACTCAAATATCGGATACTGACTGTAGGTAAACAGGCTACTTAGATGTGTAACCTCATCCCTTGTATTCTTAGTACATATGTCACGCAAGCGCTTTGAAGTGGTCTCTTGCATGTTAACACATTATAAAACTCAAATATTAATTTGCTCTCTAAGAATTTTGAGTAGACCAATGTCATACTCACCGTCTCCTACTACATTGCTAACATTACCCTAAAAGTGGAGAGCAACATTGCAATATCACTTACTTGGCATGCAAGGGATAATGGGTACTGGATATGCCAGGTATTACTTGTATATAGTAGTAGCGCAACAGATATTCAGACAGAATGTATTTCACACAATCTGCATCCTTTTTAAGTGTTCAGAATTGCATTGGGCATAGACGTTAACAAATCATATTGTAAATCGATGCTGTAGAAAAACGATTTCACTCATCAGTTGTATAAACCTACCCAACAATATAAGGGTGGAATACGTTGCAAACAAACTTGTATGCTCTGCAAAATAATTGTGTACCTGCATATTCATGACATTTTCTTAAAATGCAAATATCACATGAGGCACTAAATATGTTTTGCTTGCAAAGTATAATAGGTATGCAAATATTCCAGTGAGTGTTTCGCTGCTACCATCTCTCATGTTTTACAGTGCCCTGTCAACTAGTATTGGAGGCTAGCACATGAGCTGGGGAAGGGTACGGGTAAAAGGTCACAGTAGAACACTCCTTGCAGGTGATGGCCACATTGGTAACTTTCAAAAACCAAGTCAGGTGTTTTGGCAGTACAGTACAGTGTAGACAATGTGTTTGTTTGCTGAAGAAAAGGAAACTCTAGTAACAGTCTAGAGAACTGCACTTTCTGTTAAAATGCATCCTCTCTTCCTCTTCTCCCTCTTAAGTGGCACAATCATGAACAATGTTATCAGCTTGCACTGGCTCGGGATGTATTGATGCATTTGATAGACTGACTTTATATCCCAAAACTCTTTGGGTCATCATAGTCGACTTGGATTTTTCTAAGATTGTGAATTTCCACATACATCGTCACCAGGCAACCCATGGTAATAGTTGAAGACTTTTGGATTGCAAAAGTTGCTGCTGCTAAAGTTTGCTCACAAGGGAACTGTCCCTCCATCACTGGGTCTACAAGTCTGCTATACTATGCTAAAGGTTTGTGGCCTAGCAACGTTTTCTGGGTCAGGACTGCTATCATCACCTGCCTGTTCGATTGAGAAAACAAACAAAATGGTTTCTTGTAATTTGGGGCCGGCAAGACCGGAGCAACGCTGATTGCAGCCTTGAGTTCCCAAAAGAACGTCACCATTTCTTCAGACCATTCTCTCAGACCTTTTACCTTCTGTACTTCCTTAAGGGCAAATTCTAAACTGCGGTTGCTTCTCAGGAATTACATTCCTTCCTGCAGGCAACATCACTTGTCCCAAATATACTATGTCTGTTTGGCAGTACTGAAGTTTTTCTTTGTCCTTTCTGTACCCATTCTCTACAAGCAGGGTAAGGAGCATTATTGAATCTCCTCAACACTGGGCTTCTAAAGTACTACAGATTATCAAATCATCCATGTACTGGATTACTGTACTGGACACATGTAAATTCCCCAAATCCCTTTGAACTACCCTGTTAAAGGCAGTCAGAGATTCATAGTACCACTGGGCAACCTTGTGTGCCCGAATCGCTGACAATGATACGTAAACGCAGTGACGTCCTCAGAAGGCGACCAAGAAAAATGAATTTTTAAATCAATCACTGTGCAGTGGGTTGACACACTAAGGATATTACAGAGAAGGGTGGCAGGATCCGGTACCACTGGAAATTCCACATCAACAATATTATTGAGGGGGTGCAAATCCTGGACCATCCACCAACTGGACCCCTTCACTTTCTTCACAGGTTAGATAGCGGTATTGCATAGGGAAACAGAAGGTTGCATTATGCCTTGCTTCAACAACATCATAATGGTCTCGTAAATACCTTCATTTGCCTCTCTAGACATGGGGTACTGCTTAACCTGTAGTAATATCGCACCAGGTTTACATTTTATTTGCACTGCTCCAACACTCTTTAGCAGCCCCACATTATGAGGATTGCTGGTCCATAAATGGTCCAGCACCTTTTCCAAATTCTCCTTCCAATGTGGCGATGCATTTTGAATGATGAGCATGGTCTGTGGTACTTTCCTTTACTCTGTCGCTATCAGGCAAGACACTGCAATCTCAAAGGCATCTCTCCTGTGTCTTCAGTGTCTTCAAACGATTGCTCATTGGAGACGTCCCTTAACGACAAGGTCAGATCGATGCACAGCACTGTGCGCCATCCTCTGCTTTCCTCATCTGTGCCTTAGAAAACCACCCTGTTCTTCTTGATCGCTACTGTCTCTAAGTGAATTGTAACAATGGTGCCTGGTGTTACTTCCTGTGGCACAACAGGCTGAAAATAAAATAAAAATCGGTACTCCCCATGTCTGATATCTGATCCACGGGACCCAACTCAACAAAACCATTACCCTGTAAAGAAACACCGTTTTGTGTACCTCCTTATTGCACTGTTACTACAGTATACATACAAGCGTGATGCCTCACTTACCAGATACCAACCGGGAGCTCAGCATACTATACCTTCCTCCATGAAAGCAATCAACATTAGTAACTTACTCAAGAGGTCTCTACCCAGAAGATTTTCTGGGGTATCTGTACAATACACCAAAGGAGCAGATACGTGTTGCGTACCTATCTTTATATGTAGATCTTCAGTATAAGGAACTGACAGGACAGCCCAGAGAATCCCTGTGTGTCCATCATTTTGCCTAACAAGGCGAACTCACCTTCCAATGCAAGATTTTGTAGCCTGAGTTGACCATAAATGAGAGGGTTTGGTCACCTACCTGCACACCTATCTGGGGTTTCTCTTTGCGATCGGTGGTAAGGGTCAGGGCTGGACACATCAGAGGCCCCTGTGAGTACATAATAGCATTGGGGAGCAAAAAAGGACTCCCTCGAAAAACACTTGTCCGAGTGTAATGTAACCGTTCCTTGGGGCAAAGGATTTTTATTCCATATCTGTATCAATGTTTGTGCTGGGATGTTTGGTGGGATCCTATAGGTATGTGCAGCCCCAGTTGCTGGCTTCTGTTGAACCCGCACCTGCTGCGATTTCACAGAGCCTGGTACATATGGCAGGGTCAGGGATTGCATCTGCTGAGCTCACACATTAAAGTACTGTGATCAATTTCGACAATTTACTGACATGTGTCCCAACCTTCCACACGACCAACACTGATAGAACCCTTCATAATTATTTCCTATCGGCACATTAAACTGGGAACCTATTCCTCTGAACGTGCCAAATGACCTACTACCTCATGGATATCCTCCCCTACCCCTCGGAAACCCTCTCATTTGCGTTGGACCGGGAGCAGACCTGTCCATCCAACCTTGTGTCATACCCAATTCACTATGTCCCTGTTTCCCCTGCTGTCCCTCCAGTGAGTTAGTAATTACTGCCCTTTCCAAACAAATTTTCGCCAATTATTTCTGAACAGGCTTAGCCTTTTGTGTCTATTCTATACTCTCCTTTTCTTTTCTTGCCTCCTTTTACAAAAATGCACAATGTGTGCTTGATTTCTGGCCAACTCTTTGCCTCCATCCCTACCACCTTATCTAAATTGTGCTGAACTTCTGTGGGGAGACCCTTCTTTAGCATGTGGTAAAAGAATCAGCACATTCTTGTCCTATGCTAGTCCCGTCTCTGTCCTCAACATCTCTTGAATTAACTGGATGTGTGCAGCAGAATCATCATCTAATTTCAATGTTTTAGCTAAAATAGAATATATATCCGGCGTATCGGGGCCATAATCCACAGGGCCCCCAAACCTGTACCCTGTCATTATTAAAAGCTGCTCCATCATGGGCATTTGTATCCACCTCCACTCCCAGATACCCCTCTTGCCGTAAAAGCTGTTCTGAATGCTCACCCATCAGATACATGAACAGGCTTTTCATATCCCCTATGACCAACATGACACCGGCGATATGTTTCTCCAATGCATAACTCCACTTCCCCGCCCCTGCTGTGAGCGAAGGGAGAGTGTCCTCATCAAGTTATTTTGCTTTATGTGTCACCATGGGACATATTACGCCTTTACCTGACTATTCTGGAGTAATAGAAACTGAGTTATACCCACTTTCACTGGGGCTTTTCTCATCTCTCCTCTGCTACTTGCTACGGCCATGTGAGTACCCTGGTGCATTCTAAGACTCCATGGTGTATTCGCTGTTGCTGCTCCTGGAGTGGGAGTTAGGGTGATTACACCCTGCTCTCCCTGGTCAACATCCAATTTCCATTCCTCTTCATCTCCTATTCCTGTTATTCCTTCCCTGACACTTCTACAGGCATGGAAGCATACCATATGTGCCATCTCCTGTCCTCCCTGTTCGAATCCTGTACCCGTGGCAATATTTCTGTTATCATGTCCACATTGACCTCCTTGATAACCGATTTATCCAACCTAACAAGAACTTACCCATGCCTCCACCTTGCTGCCTCTACATCCTTTGCCTGTCTATTAAGTTCTTTCACTGTCACCATAACAGCATTGTCTCTTCCTCCGCTAGCCTCAGCACTTCTTCCATTTTGTCCTGCTCCCGTGTTTCCACTACCCTTTGCAGCCTATCCTCTATCCTAGCAGGAAAAGGCCTAACCTCCTCCTCCATCATTCTCAATCCTTCACCTGATCTTCTAGCCACCGGCCTCACTCTCGTATTCCACCCTTAATCACTCTGCTAACCTAGCAGTTGGGGGAGTTGTTCCCTTCCCGCTCTCCATTCTTAACCTTTCTGCAGCCCTAACCATTGAAGGAGTTACCTTCCACATTCCTCCATACCCCATTTTCCAGGAATTGTAGCTGATGGAGGCATTACCTGTGTCCGTCTCGTAACCACTGGAGTGGCTGCTGGGGAAAATGGAGGTTTGAACTCAGGGTCTGTATGCCCCTCTGCGGGCGATAAAGGATAGCACCCATATGGGAGTGTTCCATAAGGCATTCCTGCACCCTCCTTTTTGGCCCCATATGCATGACTTTAACATGACCTTCCTGCCTTTTTCATACATCCTCCATAGCCCTCAGATATTTAACCGCTTCTCTAATTTCGAGCCCTTGTTATCTTGTAGTTAAAAAAGTATGTAGGTTCTCCAATATCCCTTTATCATATGTCCCATGAATGGAGCATTTCACCCTTAGTTTCCTGCAGCCATTCCCTATGCTACTTTACAATCTTCACCTTATAGCCAAGAAGTACCTGACACAAATGATTCTGCAGAGTCTCCATACTACTCCAACCCAATTTACCCAAACCGATTTCACAAAAAATAGCACTGACTAATAGCACTGAAGCCGAACCTGCGGCACAAATATTTTCCATCCAAAAAACCCTCCTTTTTACTACATCCCAGTTTCTTGGTCATTCCGCACAATCACTCACCATGCTTCCTTTCACCACAACCACCTCGATTAGCTATTCCTTTTAATTATACTTCTCTTACACAAAAGACAGCATCTTATCAAAAATCACACGTGGCTAATATTTCCGAGATATCTTCTTCGCTCGAGTATAGAAGGAGCACAGTGTTTTTCACTACAACACCAATGCTCTCGCTCTCTTCATCACTAGCAGGGTCTGCTCTACTAGAATACTGCATTGTTTCCCTTCACTACTTTGACTAACCAAGAAAAGTGAGGTGAGGGCTCCGCCCGCACAGTCAATACAGAATGAAAGATGCCAAGGGTATACTTCAGGAAGGCATCTATGGGTGGTCTTACCATAAAATGCCACCTCACTCCTAGGTGAGGGCTCCTGCCAACCAGACAAGCAAACTAAAGGTTATTGAGACAAGCCTCACAATGGACATGCAGGGTAGGATACATCCTCACACCTCTAAAATAACAAACTAGGTAAAAATATATACAAAGGACTTACAACCTAAAACAGTTCACTCCTTCAAAGCATTCACCTTTTCAATCCTTGTAACCTCCACTAACTCCACACACACACACTCTGATTCTACCCTTACAAAACGCTTAAATGAAAGAAACAGCACACTTTTCCATCTATTTACCCTCTTGCTTTATCCCTCAAAAGTACACTCACGTGATCCTGAATTGCTCCAATGTGGCACTGCGTCAAGTCGTCCTGCACAGCTGGACCACAGTACCACCATCAGGGGAACAGACGGGCCTTTAACCAATATGGTGCATGCAAACCTCTCTTTTTTACCATGCACGGAAGACTGGTACTGGCAGAGAGGCGTTGCAGCCGAGTTGTGCGGACAGGAGACCCCCAATATCTCAGAAAGGCGGGGGGTCCCTTCATGGTCCCCAAATGTATGGATGGGCCCCTAATCACCTTAACGCAAGCAGGCCCACCACTTAAGAATGAGTGCACATTTGTATATAAAGCAAGTTTATTGGGGAGCATCTAGATGACGCCGCACAGTCAAACTAACCCAAGTCTCACTGACCACATACGTTGACACATTATATACACTTTTGCAACAGTTAAAACACTCCCATACATTTTATTACAATCCACCCCCCACATATGATTGGACAAACCTATACAAAGAAATCCCATCTTTCTCCAATTCTTCCATTCTCATTGGCCACTTGTTATCTAAACTACCATCTTCAGATTGTATTCAAAGCAAACCCCTTCCTGGGATTCGACCGTGGTATGTCATGACATCAGCACTTGGTTACACATTAATATACATAAATAATTATGTGACAAGAAAATGTGTGGAGTCACAAACAGAATACTTGTGCGCTATTTATCACTACTATATTCAGAAAAGGCGTCTCTAGCAGCAATTCCGTACCCACCAACCCATCCACAAAGGCTGGCAACAATTAACAATAGTATAATGAAAACGGGGGTAGGAATGCGCTTGACACTGTTAAACTAAAGTAAATCAACAGTCTTGCTGAATACAATGTTTTTAATAATAAAGCTTTCTTTGAAGAACAGCCGACACGTGTTTCGACACTTAGGTCGTTTTCAAGGCTGGTTAACACACATCGTAAATAAGAATAATATAGATGTTCAAAAAGATAACAAAGAAATAATCATTGAATACATAGCAGTAGAAAGATAATCGTTAAAATAAAGTACACATCGATATTCCAAAACGATAACGGAAATGCAAAAATAAAATAAAATGAATAAACATACCAGGAAAACATGCAGAGGGCGAGGTACAGCAGTTGTGGATCAGTAAAAACACAGTGAAATCAAAGATAACAAGAAAAGAAACGATTTAGAAAAAGATATAGACAATGTTCAGATGAGAAATCATCCATACGTATTACAGTTGGTACTCAAATATCATCTTAAAACTAACTGTAGCCAGCACCCCGTGGCACAACCACATGCGAGCCCAGACACCAGGAAAAAAAAAAAAACAAAAAAACAAAGTGCTAATCACAGTCCAGAATAACCCAAAATTAAATGGAGGGATATTGTAAATACAGCATCAGCTAATATTACGTGATACTAAATAATTAAAAGATACCAATTATATAGAGTAGCATAAGGATAATGCAAAATTCCTTTCGATGATAATATGATACAGAAAAGTCACTTACCACACAAAACTAAAGATCATCAATTAGCTGGTTATATCCTATTCAAAGTAAAAATATATAAAACAAAAATAGAACTCAGTACAGGAGCTATGAAATCAATTGAACAAAATGATGAGGACTAAAATAAATCACTCACCGGATCAAAATATTGAAAAAGTTCCCATCACTTGGGAAATATGGCGCCTCCACTTACGTCGCCGTCACTTCTGTGACGTCTTTAGCGACACACTTTATCTTGGAAGCTTTCGATCATTGACGGTTGAATTTATCCTGGTATATATGTTTCTCACTCGATATATCGAGTAAGTAATTTCCTCTTGGTGAATATTGAATCTTTAACTGATTGAAATCGACAGCTTACTTATTAGATCCGGTTTCCTTTCAGGCTATATAATTCAGTCGGCCAATACGGCAACTAGTACCTTGTTCTTTTGCATTTCGCCATATTTCCCAAGTGATGGGAACTTTTTCAATATTTTGATCCGGTGAGTGATTTATTTTAGTCCTCATCATTTTGTTCAATTGATTTCATAGCTCCTGTACTGAGTTCTATTTTTGTTTTATATATTTTTACTTTGAATAGGATATAACCAGCTAATTGATGATCTTTAGTTTTGTGTGGTAAGTGACTTTTCTGTATCATATTATCATCGAAAGGAATTTTGCATTATCCTTATGCTACTCTATATAATTGGTATCTTTTAATTATTTAGTATCACGTAATATTAGCTGATGCTGTATTTACAATATCCCTCCATTTAATTTTGGGTTATTCTGGACTGTGATTAGCACTTTGTTTTTTTGTTTTTTTTTTTTTTTTCCTGGTGTCTGGGCTCGCATGTGGTTGTGCCACGGGGTGCTGGCTACAGTTAGTTTTAAGATGATATTTGAGTACCAACTGTAATACGTATGGATGATTTCTCATCTGAACATTGTCTATATCTTTTTCTAAATCGTTTCTTTTCTTGTTATCTTTGATTTCACTGTGTTTTTACTGATCCACAACTGCTGTACCTCGCCCTCTGCATGTTTTCCTGGTATGTTTATTCATTTTATTTTATTTTTGCATTTCCGTTATCGTTTTGGAATATCGATGTGTACTTTATTTTAACGATTATCTTTCTACTGCTATGTATTCAATGATTATTTCTTTGTTATCTTTTTGAACATCTATATTATTCTTATTTACGATGTGTGTTAACCAGCCTTGAAAACGACCTAAGTGTCGAAACACGTGTCGGCTGTTCTTCAAAGAAAGCTTTATTATTAAAAACATTGTATTCAGCAAGACTGTTGATTTACTTTAGTTTAACAGTGTCAAGCGCATTCCTACCCCCGTTTTCATTATACTATATACATAAATAATTAATTGCAGGTCACAACTGGCCTGAAACCTTTTGATCCTAAATGTAATTGCACATGGTTTGCATGGATACTTCCGATAACATGAGGAAAACATCAAAAGAAAAGTTTGCTTCGAACTGGCGATAACTATGTCATCCACCCCAACTTTACTGGCATCCGAAAACATTCTCATCTACCATTTCAGCATGCACAGCACACCTGAGAATACAATTGAAACTCCTCGGTATCGATCAATTAAGCCTTGAGAGTTACGTCACCCCAAGTTTATTGCTGGCCAAAAGAAATGGCTGGTTTCCTTTACAAAACTTCAATGAACTTAACGAGATTACATCTGCCTCCTGCGGAACTAGTAAGCCATAAACATTGTGTCATGTTCAGCTGCTGACCATCTGCTCGGTTAATCCTTGCTTCTCCTTCAACCTCCAAGGTTACAAAACTAGATTTTCCAAGCTACCTGAAATTCAATGTGCAAACCTCTGGCTGCAGAGTCTAATTGAATTCATAAAATCCCACTGCATACAGATTTATAAATTCCCTTTGTATATTCCTCAGTGTGCATGAACGTTTAATATGTATTTTCTCTTCCTTACTTTGGGCCTTGTATGACCAGTCCCCTTCTTTAAATGTGCATTAGAAAACTCCCTGTCACTCAGTTTCTAGGTGCTACGTCGCACATTATATCTGGATCGTGTTTATATTTGATTTGGCAGTTTTGACATTTATCTTTATGATATGATATATTTTATTTATATAGCGCCCACACACATGTGTTTCAGGGCGCGATGAGGCATGGAGGGGTACAAGGCAGGAACAAATCAACAATCTTTCCAGTAGCATAACTAAGGTGACAGGGAGTATAAGGAGCCACCAGGAAGTTAGCAGCACAACAGGAAGAAAGCACACCCAGTTTGGGTAAAGCTTTCTTGGCAGGATCAGTGCTCGTTTTGTTTTATCACCCGAATCCACCCTGAATAATGAAGTAGTATATATAACGCCACTTAGCAGGGTTAGTACCCGGCAAAGTAGTAGGCGGCACGTGTCTAAGGAGAGTATGCCAATTGTCTGAAAGAAAGGAACCAGGAAAATAGAGGCAAAAGTCTGGCTTGTAGGTACGCAAAGGAAAGGACTTGCCGACACAAGCAAGGCATAACTCACCTTGGACACGGTTTGTGTCCAAAAGGATAAGTATCAACTTAAACAAAAGTAGCACCAAAGTAACATATCCCATTCACGTTTAACTACACTGGATACATATGAAATTTCAACATTGTGCCGATTGCACTACACCCCCGTCAGAAATATGGCGTGCGCAACAAGAACCCCTCTTTATCGTTGGGACCTTTGCTGACCACCCTAACACGTAGAACCTTTACATATGATATAATCCCAGAAAAATTATTTTAAAGCCAGTTTGGCATTGTCATAGCTTCAGGATGCAATCATTACTGCAGCTTTTACCCCTTCAATGTCATAATGCTCTTATTGGCCAAAATAACCTCTGGGGAATTCCGTCTACTCCTCCCCACTAAGAGGGCCTAACAGGAAAGGCAATAGAAGGTGATGGGATGGTGGAATACATGGGGAACACAACAGTTGCTAACTGCAAAAAATGTAAATTGTAACGTGGGGGGGGGAAGCATTTTTGCCACTGCATAAAAAAAAAAGATTCATATAGATCAGATTTTACTGATGGGGGAACCTGGATTTTTCACAATGCTCTGCCTCTGACAGATGCACACTGACTGTTACAGGAGAATAAGAACAGAACATTCAAGATGTGGTAGAAAGGCAGTCACACGCGTTCATGTTATTAAACCAATTCACATTCAATAGGAACAGAGTGCTCTGAAAATAAAATTGAAGTAGCCTATTCGACCACATACAATAACCCTAGGTCCTGATGTAGAGCCCATAGGCTAGACTGTCTGCACTAATGCTCTAATGAGGGAATTGATGATCAGGGTTGGGCTTAAGCAAACTCCTACAGTAACCTAACAAGAAGGTGAGAAAGAACACTGGACTCCATGACTGACTGCGCCACAGGGAACCAGGCTGCACCTCACTGAGGAGGTCCAACAAGGCCGAAAAGGCCGAAACATGTTTGGGGTTGCTTGGTTTTCTGTGCAGAGGGGACCTGGCCTAGCAGTTCGGGCTGGGCTGCTACCTTCGGTGGCGGCAGCTGCTGACTGATTTGCACATGGCTGGTCCCCTTTTGCAAGGGCACAGACGGGCTAAAAAACGGTGGTGTGGAAGGTTGCCCAGAGCAATTGCCAGTGGTTTAGATTAATTCGAAACCTTCCACCCATCACTTTTGTGGTCAGTTTGTTTCTCCTTGTGAGAGAGGGTATGCCCAGACGTGGGTCCCTGGCTCGCTGCGCCACAGGGTACCAGGCTGCACCTCACTGAGGAGGTCCAACAAGGCCGAAACATGTCTGGGGTTGATTGGTTTTCTGTGCAGAGGGGACCAGGCCTAGCAGTTCGGGCTGGGCTACTACCTTCGGTGGCGGCAGCTGGCGATGGATTTGCACATGGCTGGTCCCCTTTTGCAATGCACAGACGGGCTAAAAAACGGTGGTGTGGAAGGTTGCCCAGAGCAATTGCCAGTGGTTTAGATTAATTCGAAACCTTCCACCCATCATTTTTGTGGTCAGTTTGTTTCTCCTTGTGAGAGAGGGTATGCCCAGACGTGGGTCCCTTGCTCGCTGCGCCACAGGGAACCAGGCTGCACCTCACTGAGGAGGTCCAACAAGGCCGAAACATGTCTGGGGTTGCTTGGTTTTCTGTGCAGAGGGGACCTGGCCTAGCAGTTCGGGCAGGGCTGCTACCTTCGGTGGCGGCAGCTGCTGACTGATTTGCACATGGCTGGTCCCCTTTTGCAATGGCGCAGATGGGCTAAAAAACGGTGGTGTGGAAGGTTGCCCAGAGCAATTGCCAGTGGTTTAGATTCATTCGAAACCATCCACCCATCACTTTTGTGGTCAGTTTGTTTCTCCTTGTGAGAGAGGGTATGCCCAAACGTGGGTCCCTTGCTCGCTGCGCCACAGGGAATCAGGATGCACCTCACTGAGGAGGTCCAACAAGGCCGAAATATGTCTGGGGTTGCTTGGTTTTCTGTGCAGAGGGGACCTGGCCTAGCAGTTTGGGCTGGGCTGCTACCTTTGGTGGCGGCAGCTGGCGACGGATTTGCACATGGCTGGTCCCCTTTTGCAATGGCACAGACGGGCTAAAAAACGGTGGTGTGGAAGGTTGCCCAGAGCAATTGCCAGTGGTTTAGATTCATTCGAAACCTCCCACCCATCATTTTTGTGGTCAGTTTCTTTCTCCTTGTGAGAGAGGGTATGCCCAGACGTGGGTCCCTTGCTCGCTGCGCCACAGGGAACCAGGCTGCACCTCACTGAGGAGGTCCAACAAGGCCGAAACATGTCTGGGGTTGCTTGGTTTTCTGTGCAGAGGGGACCTGGCCTAGCAGTTCGGGCTGGGCTGCTACCTTCGGTGGCGGCAGCTGCTGACTGATTTGCACATGGCTGGTCCCCTTTTGCAATGGCGCAGACGGGCTAAAAAACGGTGGTGTGGAAGGTTGCCCAGAGCAATTGCCAGTGGTTTAGATTCATTCGAAACCATCCACCCATCACTTTTGTGGTCAGTTTGTTTCTCCTTGTGAGAGAGGGTATGCCCAAACGTGGGTCCCTTGCTCGCTGTGCCACAGGGAATCAGGATGCACCTCACTGAGGAGGTCCAACAAGGCCGAAACATGTCTGGGGTTGCTTGGTTTTCTGTGCAGAGGGGACCTGGCCTAGCAGTTTGGGCTGGGCTGCTACCTTCGGTGGCGGCAGCTGCTGACTGATTTGCACATGGCTGGTCCCCTTTTGCAATGGCGCAGACGGGCTAAAAAAACATTATTTAATTAGGAATCTGTGTCTTATCTAATGGGACCCATTGTTCTTATTTCACTGTCCAATTTCCTACTCTTCTGATCAATATCACAGGATATGCATTCCTGTGAATGTCCTTCAATTCACTCAAAGGCTCGGGGATTTAAAGAGCTCCAGCACACTTATTTCTTGGCCTATGCACTTGACTTCTGCTTCTGTGACTGTAAATCCAAGTGGGGAAAGACAATGTCAGCAACCCCTTGCCCTAGGGTCGCTTGAAGAGGGGCAGTATTGTCTCCCCATCTGTTTGGATGGAAACAACACTCTCCTACTGGGGCAAAACCATGTACATTCACCCCCTTGCTTTAGGGTTACTTTCAAATTGGTATGATTTTTGTCCCCACTGGGGTACTTTTGAGCTGCAGTTATTATCTGCTTGCAAGCACTCAAGCCCACTTTGTGCTCCTGTCTTACTTTTTTTGCTAGGCTCCAGACAGTCTCAGATTGCAAACATTTTTGCTGGGCAAATTTATTTGAAGTTGGGACCCTCGACATCCTACCTATTGATGGGGTGGCTGGTGGAGAGGTAGGAGGGTTGGGACTACTGGGTGTGAGGCGTGAACAGAGCTCTGTGGTCCTCAAAATGGGAGGTGGCTTAGAGTGGCCTTTGCATCGCAAAGGCCACTTGCACTTACCGTCATTCAGACCGATAAAACTGGGGAGGGGGTGTCATATGGAAGGTCAATTTGAAGTCTTTGCTTTCTATGGAGATTAAATTGAGTCCCAAGAAATATGACAGCACCCCAGTGAGGAAACATTGAGGGATATGCTCATGTAGTTGGGAGGATTGGGAATCAAGCTGCTCTGTGAGATCTCATGTGCCAAATCCTTTCCTTAAAGAGGCTGGCCACAAAGGGTGGAATTTCCACAGTACGAGATGCCCATAGGAACCCCACACAAGGCTATATTTTCTCTTAATAGTTTGGATGTATCACTGTAAATGCCTCCTTGTTTGCTCCTTCCTTATTCAATCTCCTTTCCCTGGCCCTTTTCTCTCCACTCCATACTCTCTTTCTTCATATTCAATCCTCTAATCGTGTTCTGTCTCTGTGTTTTATTTTCTCCCTCAACTGTCCAGTTTCTTCTCTGACTATCTCTTTCACTGCCCCTCTTGTGTTCTATTACCTTCTCTCTTGAAACCTCCCATATTTCATCTTTTCAAAACTCTCCTCTCTTTCAATCGAATCTTTTGCACTCTCCCTGTTTGGTTTCTCCCTCTTGCTTTGCCTCACCTGTTTAACCCACTCTCTCTCTCCCCTTCCCCACTAGTTCAGTTTCTTCTTTATGCTTCCATCTTCTATACCTCTTTTGCTCTATCCTGGTCTCTTCTTTTCCTTTTTAGCAATCTCTTGTTTCTATTTTTACCTCTATTATTCATACTCTTTCTTTCCTCTCGCGTTCCGTCATTTTTCTCTCTACTTGAAATCCCTCCCCTTCATTTTGTCTCTTCTCTTTCACTTTTCTTCTGCCTCTCTATCTTCCTGACTGCTTGCCATTACCTTTCATGTATGTTATCTCTCTTGACCAGTTCCTTTGTTTCTCCTCTCTCTTGCTCTTTTTGTTCTCCCTCTAGTTAAGTCTTTTGACTTGCTTTGTTCATTTTCTGTCACGTTCTCTCCATCACATTGTCTTTTCTACAACTTTGTTTTCTCTTTTCCACTGTGTCTTTGTGTTTTCAAACCCATTCTCCCCCTCATCTAGCCTCTTGCATCCCGCACCCTCTTTCTCATTCATGCTTCCTCCCTCTTTTTCTGTCTCTCCTAGACCTCTCTCTCTCCGTGTATCCTCTCAATTCCCCTCTTATTTCCCTACCTTTCATTTCAGTTCAGTTTGTTTGTTTGTTTTTCTTCCTGTCTTGTTCTTTTTCTCCTCTCACATTCTGGTCTGCCTATTTTCTTTCCCCCTATCCTGTTGTCCCTTCTCCCATTGTATATCGCCTCGCTCTTCTTTCAGATGACACTGTTAACTCTCTCTTTGGTCTGTTCTGTCTCTTCAACTGCTCTTCCTCCATACCATGCCATTTCACCCATAGTTCTGATTTCTGCCCTCCTCGCTCTCATTCCCATTTGGATGTTGATGCCACAATTATTTAAAATGTTTCTCAATGGGGCTTCAAGCTGTGGTTGATTAGTACTCTCAACATGGGACAATGTCTCAAATTGGCTGGTGGCCATCTTGTGGTCAGGCAGCCGCAACATGGGGAACAGAAAAGCAAGCAGGCTAGCTTTCTTGAACACTAGCATGTCAGTTACTGCTTACTCATTGCATGCACTGTACACCTGTCTTCTGTTTGCCTGCAGGAGTGTGCAAGCCTTCGTTCTTACCCACACTCTACTTCATGCAGTCTTGACCTGAAACATCCACAGTGCAGGACTTGTCCATTCTGCTGGTAAACTCATTGAGAGGATCCTGAATGAGCAGTAATTTCATGTGGTGCCTGGAAAATTGTGAATGGCCATTCCCACCCCATGTAGCATGGTTTGAGGATCCTTGAAATCTCCCCAGGGCTTTTATAAAGGAATATTATTTAGTGTCCCATATAGCACATGTCATCAGACAATCAAAAGGGAAGAGTCTGTTTGACCGGAAGGCTGCCAAGTTCATAGCACCCAGGTAGGGTGGAGGGCTGTATGGACACTGGAGAGTTCTCTTTAGGTTTGCTCCATGTCGAGTTTGGCTCCCCATGGCCTCCAGAGTCTACTAGGCCCATTCAAAGGCCCCCTTGAAGTGACTTTGTCATATGGCATATTTTCATGCATTTTCACTGTTAGGAAAAATTTCCATTTCATGTGTAATTTTCCCTCCAGTTGTGTACCCCCCAACTTTTTGCTGATCTTAAACACCATAGTCTGACTTTACCAGAGGAGCCCAGCCTGCAGTTGCACTCCTCTGGGATTTTTGCTCACTTTTTATGGGGAAACTGACATGCCCTTAAGACAGTCAGTACTGGGAGACTTTGTTTGCCTTAGTCCTTTCCAATGTTGCAACTTTTCTGCAACATGTAACAAGTGTACAATGTACCTTCCAGTACAGTGCACTTGGGTCTATTAGTCCTAAAGGCCCTAGGTACTCTCGAAAGATGTTTTAGGAGAAGTGCAGATGTGCCATGGACAGGGCTGGTGGCAGCTTATCATTTCGCATATTTCTAACCCTTTCTTGCCAGGTAAACTGCGATTACAGTATTTGGCACAAATAGGTGGCCTGGCTCCAAAATGGCCATGCCACTAGATTCTTTGTCCTGTCCTTTGGCCATCTTGCCCCTTCACCTTCCCCAGGTCAAGTCGACCCAGGTCAGTCCTTATTTGGGCATGCATTTTCCCGCAAAGCGCCAAACTTTCACGGGCTTCTGCATGCCTGGTGTGTGTGCCTCCAGGATGTGGGCATTGAACGTCTGTTTCCAATAACATCCTGGGTGCCAGAGAGTCTGGAATGCTGTGAATGCCTGGGACCACCGTGGTCCGTGATTGGTCCACGTATGGTATGCCTATATCTGAGCAGATCTCCCATTGGGTCCTCTTCGTTTTGGCGCGAAGGAGATTCTGGATAAGAGGAGGCCCCAAACACCCATACCATGTCGATTTCTGAAGTTTTCACTGAACGAAGGATAGGATCCAAGTATCCTGAAACTAAGAAGCCGAGTCGAGGAACTGCTGGTGACCAGCTGGAAGATTTGGCATCCCTGAGCCCACTGTCGTCCCGTGGGACCCTCGGCATCTGGTCATCCTATAAAGTCTGCAAAGACGCTTAGACCCATTGGAATAGTGGGTCCAACTATTCTTGGCACCTTCATCAAACCCTGCAAGTAAGCTCTCTCGGAAGTGTCCGTGGGCCAACCAGTGGGCTGACCCGCTTATGCAGACTCTTTGCCCTGATAGTGCCGCCATTTTGAGGAGGCCCTCAAAACTTAGTATGTCACTAGCTCTTTGTTCACGGCACTCTCACACCGAATTTTGTACACTTGGCATTCCCAGGTCTGGAGTAAAGTGAGTGTGCCCGAACCGGAATATACAAGGTTACCGTGTCACCCAGCCGTGGTGACGAACTTTGCAGGTGCACTGCATTTGTGCCCCTCATGCCCCTGAAGCCTGCTGAAGTGAAAATGGCCTGATCCATCCACCAGGAGCGGAGAAATCGCCACTGTCCCGTTTGGGAATCATCTCTGTATCTTCGCTGCTGAAAGCCGCAGAGCCGTCAAATTGCTGCACTTGAACCTGCAACCGAAGTGGACTCAACTGCCAAAGTTTGCTTCATAGTGCGCCAGGGGTCAGTGAGTAATCGCAACCCTAACTGGTGGCCCCTAGCACCTCCATCCATTTTTACACACAAGTGGCCCCTGGGGCCCCTCTCCTCTCGACTTCTAGTGCGAACTAGCAAACTATTCCCAACTCATGGAATCGACTCTGCCCTCAAGTGGAGGCCCTCCTTGAATAGTGGGAACCTATTCTTCCTTGCCTCACCCACCTTCCTGAGCTGCTGCAGACCCCTGAAGAGACCACGTTTTGCCCATTTGAACTATCGCGTGCGCCAGCAGTGCAAGTAAATTTGAGCAATGGGATCCACTCTTCTTAGGGATTGGACTGCCTCTTAGTTAGGAGTGTGTTGGATGTAGAAGGGGCTAAAGACTATTTGCACTGCCTGTTTCCTCCCCCTTTTAGGTTATGGACCCATTTCGTGCATTAACCATTTAGACACCATTGGTCTTGTATATATGTATTTAGATAGGATTTTGTTAGCTAAATAGTATTACTGTGATTTGATTTGTGTGTTGAAACTTAAAGGCCTTGAAATATATCTACACCTGAGTGATTTGTAAGTGTCCTTTGCTCTGTGTGCTCATTGAGGTCTTTCAGTCATCCTCACCCCTCCTGAGACCTAGTCTTGACTGCCGCCAAGCTACTTTGATTGGTCTGGCTTGTCCAGAAGGTTACCTTGTTCCAAGAAACTAGGCTGGCCTTCTCAACCTCTGCCCACCAGGCCAGAGTTCAAAAATCCATCTTAACACTCACCAAGAGAAATGTTGGATGCCAGTTCTTGTCTGGTGGGTCTCCTGCACTGTGCTGGATCGGGGTCCACCGATATGTGGATGGCACATGCAGGCTTAACAGGACTCAACAGTTCTGGGTTTTAAGACTTTATTTCCCCTCATGCAGCATTTTTAGACAAATGACAGGAAAGGTGTTAACAATTCCTCTCCCTGCAAGCCGGGTTTTAAACAAATGAGCTTGGGGCTTTTAGGCTCCCTTTCTCAGTATCAATTGCTTTAGACTAACAGTGGAATCCACTCTAGGCTTTTAAACTTGTATCTTGCATTGGAGGGTATCTTATATATGTTTCGTGAGCTCAGTGTTATAATGTTGGTTGATGGCATGGAGCCTCTGGTGGTACTGTATGCCTCACAGGTCACTGGGTTCTACTGCGACAGCTGCAGTACAGGAGGCCAGGGAGGGTGAGGTGTCTTTTAGGAGCTCACAATAAACATCTTGTAACTGCCTAAAGTGTTGTGGCTATTACAAATTGGCAATCTTCTGGTTTCCTCACCAACGCCAAAGACACCAGGGTCCCAGCATAGTCAGGAGTCAGGAGTCCTCCAACTGGCCCAAAACATCCCTGGCCTGCGCTGCAGGCAGTCAAGGACTCAAGCAAAGCTGCACGCTTGAAGATTATAGTGGGGAGTGACAGTTATTGGGTAGCCTTATTCATGCCAAGGAAGGTGCCCAATGAAAGAGATTTTGCTCAAACACATATCACACCACTGTCAGTGTGCAGTTCTGGTGCATGCCATGCTCTACAGTTCGGACAATTTATGCCTGAAAAAAAAAAACAGAGGTGGCAGCAAATAAAGGGACGGGATACCAGACTTCCACAGAAGTGATGAACTTCCTGAACATAAAGTGCACATTTATTTTATAGGTAAGAATGGGGATGCAAGACGTGCCCACATGAGCAGGTGTGCATAGTCAGCATAATACATTTCACCGTGTAATTAATAAGCCGCCAGGAACCCTCCTCTGCCCTACTAGTCTCTCCTGCCAACTATTCCAGCTGTGGTTTTGTAATAAAAACACTGTAGGCCCACAGGAGTTTCTTGACTAGGTCATCATGCTCCAAGAAGCACAGCTGTAGTCAGCAGGAGCTACCACAAAATAATCTTGGTAAAGGAAACACACATTTTGTAATTTCACAGAAAATAATGCAAATTGCTCCTATTACTTTTTCCTGACGCAACATTATCATCCCCCGACTTCGGTTTATGCAAAACAGGAGAACAAGCTGAAATAGCAAATATACATGGACATGGCCTTCATAATGTTTCCTTTTCGCTTGCCTTGCAATAGCACAACTGGAGTGCACTGTAAGGAACTCATGGTGGCAACAGTAAAGACAGACACAAGTGATCACAGTTCAAGGGTGTTTATTAAACTGTAATAAGGCAGTCCTAGCGACGTCATGTCAAATAAAAAGAGCCTATACTAAAAAACCTATTGCCAGTCCTTACAGCTAAGTTACAAAAATAGTGTGGGATAGAGTTCACAAGAAAAGAAAGAAGTGTTCACAAAAATGATAAGTCAGGATGGTATGGTGAGATCTCCATTCCCCACGTTTTAGACCGGGACAAGGTGGGCCCCTTGAGCACAGCACCCAATTGGGCTTTTACAGCATGAGATAATGCTCTTCTCAGCGCTATCAGGATCTTCGGTCGGTGGCCAAGTCTCTTTACATAAAGTCTCTTGCCCCGAGACCCTAATGTATCAAAATAACAAAAAAAACTCATCTTCGTAATCTTTTACGATGGGTGATGACTCTTCACCCGAGATCCCCCTCAACCGGGCTCTGATCCTTCTTGACTGTTAGCCTCCCTCTGTCAGGTTCACTACGGCTTCTTTACTCCTAATAATTTCATCTGTAGTATTCATGAGTTGTAATG
Source organism: Ambystoma mexicanum (assembly GCF_040938575.1). NCBI lineage: Eukaryota > Metazoa > Chordata > Amphibia > Caudata > Ambystomatidae > Ambystoma > Ambystoma mexicanum. Next base: position 892,863,582 of record NC_090941.1, read on the forward strand.
TCTTTTTAAAAAATCTTTCACTGTGGACTTCCCTCAACCGGGTTCATGTGCACAGGGTTACTGTTTTCCACTCCGCCTTGTAGGCATCCCTCAGCCCGATTCACATTTCCCTCAGCTTATTCACTTTACTTAAGTCTGGATTTTAGCTCCCAGTCAGGCTTTTCCTATAGGTTGTGGGTCCAAGACTTTAGACTGTTCAAGGGGTTTTTACTCAACCCTTATATGACCCCTTTGACCTCTTACAACGGGCTCTCCTAGGGCTCCCTGGTATTTGTAGTTTTAACAAAAAGGGACCAAGCATAGTCTTTTGATTGAGTACCCATATGGCGCCGTACCACTCTGCAGCTGGTCTTCCCCTGCAGTTTTAACAGCTCTGTAACACATCTTTAATTCATCTTGTGTTGCAATTTGCAACATTTGCATCAACATAGTTCACTTTACTATCGATTCTCCCTCCAACTCACCGGGTATGATGAATAGCTTGGTGTTTCTTGTCTCTGGAGTCAAGGATGATACCACGGTAGCAAGCATCTCTCCCTGCCTTGGTTATCAGAGTAGGAGGGCTTTGTGCACAGTTGACATCTGCTGCACCACACGCTGGCTGTTATTCCTGGTCTTATTATTTCTTTCAGAGTGGCTTCGCTGGTCTGGGCCGAAAAGGGCAAGGGCACATCTCTCCTTGGCGTGCTTTTGGTTCTAGCCACCTTTAAACTCCTCTTGAACTGCTGCCCTGGAATAGCTGACTCGTGCGATCTGCCTTGCTCGTAGTGTGATCTCGTGCTCCACTTTTTATCCCTGTGGTTAAGGAAAAGGGCGGCCAGTTGTGTTTGGTATTAACAATTGCCTGACTCTGCCTGACTCTTGTCAGGTAAAAGGCTCTGGTGTTAGTTCGTTGTTTTTCATGGTTAAGAAAGTGTTTGTGTTGGAAAAGGGGGGTAGAACCTCTGAATATCCTATGGGGTAGGATGTGGAAGAGTTGTTATGAGGAAGGGGGTACCACATCTCATCCGTCAGTGTCCCACTTCCACTCCCCGAGGACCCCTCATCCAGGTGATTCTGCCGCACTGGTCCACCCCCAATAGCGATGGCTGTGTCCTGGACACCTGGATGACAGATCTCCCTCGACTAGTCAGTGAGACATCTCAGGTTTCTCACAGTATGTGATGGATAGTGACATGCAGCATTTAATAGCACAACCTAGTATGAAGGCAAAATGGTTGCTTGAATACAAAATGGGGCTTGAGCAGTAGAGTGATTGCTATATGCCTTGCTCTAACAATATCCCTCCCCCTTCATCCCTCCTCTTTGGGGTCACCACTATCAGACAGCAATGGCACCTAAGCAGGATAACGCATCCTCCAGCGCAGATATTATACATTCCGTCTCTGATACTTGAGCCTCTGGGTCAGCCTTTACTGCACTCGTGGTTTTTGATACAAGGAGAAATTCCTTAGGCATACCTATGGCACGTAGGGCACAATTAAAAGACTCACTCTTTGAGTCTGAGGAACCAGTTGCAGTGTGCAGTGGCCACCCCAAGGTGAGTAGGAACTCTTTTAAATCAGCAATGTTTCGTTCTGGAAGTTTAGGGATATTTGGTGTGACCTGATACTAAGATGTGGGTTCACAGTGATAGATCAGACACTGAAAGGGGTTAAAGGTAGGATTATCATGCAGGTTCTCGAGAGGAGGTCTCGAGAGCAGGTGACCTAGCCGTAACTCCTGAAAGAGAGGATAACTGGAAGCTGCAGAATGTCCAGTAGTGAATAAGGAGTGGACGGAGGAGATGGAGAGATACTCGCATACAGATTTGGTATTCTAAAATCAAGGTGGTCAGGCAGAGGTTTGGGTGTTCCGCATGATAGTAGCATACCTATTCAACTGTTTGGAACTGATGCAAAATTTACTCGAAACACACCTTATAATACAAAAGGTCACAACATAATAATACAAGCACAATAGCCCCAACTTGATATTGAACTATTTTCCCACCCAATTCACCCAACATGGATTTGATATTTGTATTTGTTTATTCACCTAACATGGATTTGATATTTGTATTTGTTTATTTGTATTGCGCGCCTGGCCCTAAGGCATCTGGGCGCATTTCTTGAAGGGTACATGAGTTACAGATATTACATTATTACATTACATTACATATTACATTACATGTTACAATAAGCATAGTAAAAACAGAGTACAATAATGTGCAATTGAAGCTCAATACAGTGAGAGAGGTGATATACGAAACAGTGGGACGAAAATTACAGGAAAGTATACAGTGTGGTCGCAAAATTACATAGGAATACGCTAGGTTATGCAGTAAGTTTACAATAAGATACAAGTTACTGGTTTGGGTCAAATTTAGAGTGACCAAATTTGGGCCCAATTGTTTATTATGGGCAAGTGGCAGCTTGATCCTGATCAAAGAGCCAGCTTTTGGCTTTGCTCTTGAATGAATGATAAGAAGATTCATCTCTGAGTGAGTTGGGGAGTATGTCCCATAATTTAGCTGCAAGGACTGGGAAGCTAGACCCACCTGCCTTCTGCAGCTTAAATCTAGGCATGGACAAGGAGTGGGCTTGGGCAGATCTCAAAGGGCGGGTAGAGGTATGAGAGGTAAAGCGGTTGGCTAAATATTCAGGGGCAAGGTTGGCCTGGCACTTATGAGTAAGTGCAAGGGTTTTGAGTGATATTCTGTGAGCAACAGGGAGCCAGTGCAGAATGTGTCCAGTGTCAGAGATATGTAGTTTTCTAGGAATATTGAGAGCAGCCCTGATGGCATTATTCTGTGTTACCTGCAGCTTGTTAATGTTCCTTTGACTAGTCCCTAAGTAAAGGGCATTACAATAATCAATTTTAGCCATAATGAGAGTTCTGGCAAGGATAATGCAGTTATCAGCGGTGAGGAAAGGTCTGCATGCTGTGATGAGTTTGCATGTGTAGGCTGATGCCGAGACCACACCATTAGTTTGTCTTGTAAGAGATAAGGTGGAATCAAGATAGATACCTAGAGTTTTTGTGTCATCCTCCCCTCCGGACATTGACATATCTGTGGGCAGAGCACCTACAGCAGCAATGTGAGCAGAATGGTCATGCATTGTGCCATAATTGTCAGATACATAGCTCCAACATTCAGTCCCTATTAAACACACGCTCCTACTTGTGATACTAATATCAGGGAGAGGACTAAGCGGTTCTGTATACTCAGCATCCTCAGTGTTCACTGTTCCTCTGCTAATCCCTCCACATCACCTGCAGTGGCATTATCCAAAATGTCCACAACAGCTTGCTGGCACATGATGGACCAACCCGTATTAGTACCCGGGGGTTGGGGGGTCAGCCTCTCAGCAAAAGAGGAAACTCAGAATGAGGAAATTACCAGCAGTGTGGTCCCCTCTCATCCCCCATACACACAGTTCCCTCTCCGCCTCCCACCCCCACCTACCTTCTTTTCAGTCCATTTCAGGAGCGGACATGCAGGAAACACTTCTGTCCCCTTCTGGTAATTCCCCCCTGCTCTGGGTTTATTACTTAATTAAGAACACCTATCAGTGGTAAAAGAGCACCGACATATGGTAGGAAGTCTCTCAGTGATGTATACATCGTAAATACTTCCCTAGATTCTTCAATGTTTCTAACATTTCCAATTGTTCTGGAGGGACAATCTTTGATGATCTTGCAGGCAGGTGTAACATGACCCAAGGCACAAGTTCCAGTGCAGTCTTGCAGTAATTCCTTGTATGGATCATTCATATAGATCCAATACAGACTATGATATGACAAGCAAAGTGGTGTGTTCAGGCACGATCAGGAAGTTCTATACCCTGACCTATGGCAGGGGTGAGATAATAATGTTTGATGGCATACCCGATACGGACTGATTCCTCAAGGGGAGGGATATGCTAGATTACAAGGTAGTGTGCTACGTTGTATGCAATTATATATAGCCAACCTCCATTTTAAGCGCATGACAGGATACGTTTTGCTCAGCCACCAGGCAGAACTATTAGTTATCCCTTTTGTCCATAGTTTATAGTGTTTCTCTCATTCCAATATCATATCATATCATCATATCATATCAATAGAGTGTTGTTTCCCAAGCTACTGTGTTCCCTAGACTGGGAGCCCCCACTAAAAATTATACTTTTCCTCCTTTTGATTCCCTCTGACATCACACTGGGTTGCTAATATCATTTCATACCCTCAGTGCTTCTTCGTCAGTCAAAACTATGGGCTGACTGGCAGACCAGTCTACTGGATGATCTATTGAAGCTAGGACCACCATCCATGTAAAATGATCCCAGGGATAAGCAGGAAGATGGGGACATACACAGAAATCACTTATTCCTGAGAAGTCCGGTGGTGAGACTTAATTAATGTATTTGCTCTATATTTTAGGTAAGCTGATAGTATCACAATAAGGATGGAGAGTTTTCCTAGTCCTCACCCAGAGTTTGGAACTCATTGGGACCAGGCAGAGCAGCAGCATTAGATCACCAGCCATGATTTTTTCAGGTACTAACAAACAGTTTGGTTTCACAATGGTTCGTGTTAAGCCCTGCTTCTGTCTTTGCACGATGTACTGTTCTGTTTGCACTTTGAGACTGCAACCCTCACAGCTTTTTATTCAACTGCTTTGCTGCTTAGAGCCGATGACAAGATCTTGAAAACGTAATGTTTTCTCCCTGGCCCCTCTCACTCACAAACATTAGTTTTTCCGAAGTAAATGTGAGGAGTCACGAATGAAACTCAGACACAGGTGTGCCATGGTTTTGGTTAAAGACTTTTATTGAAAATAAAAAGGGTTGGGGAAAATGCCTCTCTGACCCAGCTCTAAGAGGAATTTCCCTACCTAAACCAAAAACTAAGCATCTGTCTGTAACAGAAAGTCCGAAACAAAACTGTCCCGTGTCCAAAGTTCTATTCTGACCCTCAAATTATACGCTAAATTCACAGATGGAAAATCTTTAGCTTTGGGTGGTTTAGAAAAGTTTTCAAAAGGAATAATAAATAGCTCCAACACAAACGTTCTTCAAGGATACAAATGTCCTTGCTTGAGAGGGTAACTCCTTTCCTCAGGATTCTTCTTTCAACACAAAGGTTCTTTAAGGATAAAGACCTTTGCGCCACAGGGTGGCTCCATTCCCCTGGATTCCTCTTTACCTTCAAATATGTTCACATGTAACCATTCCTTGTGTCTTTCTTGACCAGTTTGAGGTGTCAGAAATGGCAGATAGAAAACGTGATAAAGGTTTTTCTTAAGGAGCCATTTTATTAACTTAAAAGAGTGTGATAAACACCTTGTTTCTCCTAACCTAAAGTTGTTTTCCCTGCCTATGAAACTAAGACTAAAGGAGAACATTAAAACATAAAAAGGTATCTGTCCCTCACACATAGATACAACAAAAACATTTCAGGTATTTATTTATATGGCTGTTCAGATTCAACAAATAATAATTAGAACCAAATATTATTGTAACCAGGGTCGGATCCCTTTCTCCAGAACCAAGGTAGAATTTCCAAAAAAAAGTTCCAATGGATAAAGTTCACTCTAATGATCAAGTTCTACTGCAAACTCTTTCCTCGGAAAAAGACGATACACCTGAGAAGAAATATCAGGAATGTTTTGTTTGCATTCTCTACTCCAGACCTTAAATTGGGAACAATAAGAAGTCACTTCCCAACCATAGCAGCATAAATCATGTTGACCTTATTGATTTGTTCTTAAATTTGTGTTAGGACAGGCAGTCACACTCCTGTCCTAATTCTGCTGCTACTGTCAACTATATGTTTCTCTTTCTCTATTTCTGCCTATCATTCCTCCCCCTTTATGTGCATGTCCTTCCTTTTTATCCGACACCACCACTTGGATTCAAACCCACTTTTTCTGTGACTATAGAACAGGAAAGTATAAGGTGTGTGTTATAGTAATTGTTACTTTTATTTTTCGTTTATGTTTTCAATGAGTACAACATAACAGGTTGTGTTTTTTATTATTACACTTTTTATTATCACTTTTCATGTTTTGATTTATATCACGGATATTGGTTGCAAACTTTACATGTCGGGGGTGATAACCACAAGACAAACAGTGATTTTCACAATCTGCTCGTGCAACCAAATACAGAACTGTTTTACTTCAATTGAGGCTTGTGTTTTGTTGTTTGTTTGTTTTTTCATTACATTTGCCTTATCTTGGTGTTCAACCTGTTTTGTCAAGTGGATTAGATCTAATATACATAGTGGCATTCATTGCATCAATATTGGGTTGACAAGGGGTGGTTAAGGAATAACATTAACCCCCGTCCGTTCTAAAAACCCATGGCACAGCAACACCCTCTATCCTATGATTTACAAGTTCTACTTCAAACAGTAACACACAAAGGTTCCTCAAAATAGCCGAGTTCTGTTTCCAACATAAAGTTTCTTTTCTTCAGGAGGCTTTCACTTGGCGTCATAATTGTTTTATAATTAAAAAAGTCCAACACTCTTCAGCATAAAGTTCCCAAAGGCTTTTGTTTGTCCAGACAAAAGTCTTTAGGCCTCATCACGAGTTGGGTGGTAGCCTTTACATGCAGTGGTAACGCTATCACCGTTGCATTTAAGGGTCCACCCAAACATGTGTCTGGCAGCATTTACCCCAGCTCCCAGCTTGAGGTAAATGCACCAGAAAAAAGACCATTTTCCGGTGACCCAATGGGGAATACCCATTACCGCCCAACCCTTGATCCAGACCTAATAGCGTTGACTTGGGTGGTGGTAATGCTATTAGCGTGGGCGGTATCCCAATGATAATACCACCAGGATACCACCCAAATGGTGATTAGGCCCTTTGTCTTCACTGATCCAGTGAATATTTCAATACGACTTCTCTTCTCTTGAGAAAGACAACTGCTACACACCAGTGCTTGATAGACAACAATGTTTTCGTCAGGATGGTTTTTACCACAGTTCATCAAACAAATAAGTGGCCTTGACACTTTCTTTCCACCACAACCTTTTACCACAAAGCAGTACTTCAATGTCTTCTTCCTGGTTTACTAACCTGACATGACTACCACTAACAATCCCTTTCCTGGTTTGCTCGCCTGCCAGGATAAATCTCCTAAACTACTACAAGTACTCTTTGGTGTGGGTCATTTTAAGCATCAATAAAGTCTTTGGCTTTCAATAACAGTACAATCCACAACTTCTTCCATAAGGATACAAAACCCATTGATGGTGTTTGCTCCATTGATTGATTGGCCACATGCAATTAAGGTTATGTTCCTCTCCCCCTTGCCATTCTCTACAAGGAGGGGCATTTCCTGCCACCTTTGGGCTTCCACTATCACACCAGGCAATTGTTGGTGATGTATTACATTCAAGTTTCTCTCTTAGAGAGAAACTTTTTCCCATTTTACTTCCAATAACCTTTCTTGGGCTTAGGTAATGTTGGTTGTTATTGGGCTCACATATTGACTGCTCTTTACTTTGGCAATGCTGATTATAGTTTTGGCTTATTATTGCCCCCTCTTTACTTTGTCAATGATGGTTACACTTTGGTTTCACTACTACCCACTCTTTCCTTGGGCAATGGTAGTCACAGCCTTGCTCAAATATTGGTCTCTCTTCACTTGGATAGTGATAGTTGTAAACTGTATTTTCTTGTTTCCTGTTCACATCAGTTTTGGGCCAAAAACATTTTCTTTCATTAGTTCAACATTCAAATAGTATATAAGTGGTCTGCGGTTCACTAGGGAGCAACCCGGGGTCCCCTGTCAGAGGCCAAACTCATCGGTCTCTCCCTGCACGTCCACATGTCCCGCTGCTACTTCTTCTCTGCTCGTCAGATTCAAAGATTCGGACAGCTCCGGTTGAAGTTCCATGTTGCTACTCTCTCTCCCTGGTTCACGACAGCCACCAGAGTCAGGAACACCTCTTGGAGGGCACTTCTCTCCCACCGGGTAACCTGCAACAGCAGTGCTTCCTGCAGCACAACCTCTGCAATTCGGGCTCTGCCTTCTCATGACTCTCTTTGCCCCAACCGCTACAGATGCGGTGGTCCCAGCATCTTCAACTCTGCCCCTGCTGAATACATGGCTGCTGATAACTTCCTCTACTACTACCACTGCTAAGCCTCCTTATTTGCACCTGAAGGGGATTTAAATAGTCAAAATTCCCACTCAGGTGTAGGTTGTCAGAAAAAGTAGAATGCATACTGCTTTTCGGTGCCTCTGAGCCGATCTTTCTCGTCCCAGTACTTATGGCATTAAGGGACTTGAAGTCCCCAATGTTTGTTTCTTATCTTATTTACATTGTTTGACTTTGCAATAGGCCATTAAGACCGTAGGGTCACTAGGGATGTTGTTTAGAGGGTTCTCCCAACTTTCCTGATCGGATTCCCTCCCATGTGATCCTCCCGCAGAACACCACCCCCAGGGTCGGGATCAGGAAGCATCTGCCTTTCCCTGGCCAAATGAGAAGGGTCCCAGGCCAGGGTGTTTAAGAGGTGAATCTCAGATTCATCACACCAGTAACGGCACTGACAAAAATTGTCTGGTATTGTACTTTTGTCTTTTTAGGATACCTGGTATACTCTCCAGCCAGGGTTTTGCTCCTTCTCTCTTGGTTAACACAACCCTTTTTCTAGTCCTGATATTCCTTCTCAGGACCCTTTAACTGTTGTACATTTTTTGTAACTACTTGGCATACTTTCCTGCCAGGGCTTCTTGTATTCACACACGTGTATTTGCCTGGTATGCTCCCCTGCTGTGGCTTCTTGTATTCACACACTTGTATTTGCCTGGTATACTCCCCTGCCAGGGTGTCTTGTATTCACACACTTGTAATTTCCTGGTGTAGTCTCCTGCCAAGACTTCTTGAAAATTCATACTCTCTGCCCTCTCCCAGACTTGCACATTTACTTTGTTTCATAATGTATCTTCTTGAAATATTATCCTGTCTGGGTTTCCCATAAACATGCACTGAATACATAATTGTAAGATTTTCACTTGAAGTGTATTTCCCCTTTTAACAATAAGCTCTCTCACTCTTTCTCTCTTGGTTTCTTTATGTACCATTGCTTGTGTCCGGCGTGGCCGCTGATATACCATGCTGCCCAGTTGCCTCTGGGTGAACTCACTGGTTCTTGTTGGTGTTCTTGGTTTCTCCCGCAGTCAGCCGGTGATGGTCTTTCAGTTGCTTCCTTCTGGTGACTGCTTCCTCTTGGCCTTCCCGTCTCTCGTAGCTTCTGCTGGGCTTGTCTGCTTTGTTCTAGGCTCCGGTGAGTTTGACGCTGCTGTCTGACACCTGTGAACACCCCGGAGTCTATCGTCGGTTCATGGCATTCCTGCAGCGTGTCCTCTTCACGTGGCAGCCTCTTCCTTCTTGGCTTTCGAGCATCCTGGCTCCCCCACACTGGTCTCAGCCTTTCTGTCTCTCGATCTGCATGGAGGGGATCAGCTCTCTCCTGCCAGCAGCTTACTTCAACTCTCTGCCTCTGCTCTTTAAATACCGGCCACAGGTGTGCATGGGTAACAACTAGAGCGCTCCTTGGGCTTGTGGCCTTCTCAGCTCTGCATTGCTCAGGATGCCTTCCTTGTCCCAGTATTTTGATAATTTTGGCAAAGGAAGTCCATTCTTGAAAATGTGCAGGATGAACTGGGATGAACATTTTTTATGGTTTTCAAGGGCAAGTAAATCCTGGATGATTGGTAGGTGCAACTGGAGAAGGCATAAGTCATAAGTTTCACAAGGCAGATCAGGGTTGTAAGTTTGGCCTATGCGTTTTGGGAAAAGATGTTGACTACCCTTCCTAGGAGGATGAGAAGAGGTATGACAATAGGCCATAAGGGTGTTAGGTATTGGAGGGTTAGAGGAGGTCACTGATGGGGAAACAAAAAGAATCACTACAAGACCCCAGTGCGTAAGTTATTGGATGATTTCCAGGTTGTACACTTTCCAACGTACTCTAGTTTGGTCACTTCATTATCCACATGGCCACGGGCCTGTAATGGGAACACTCTCAAGGCCCGTAATATCTTTAAACAAATTTATTAAGTCTACTTCCGGCCACCTATTCCTAAGTGTTTGAATGCCTTTGGCAACAATCTGGGGACTGTGAGAAACCAAATGGTGTCTCACCTACTAGTCCCCAGGGATCTCTCTCTCAGGATGCCAGGGCACAGCCATCACCTTTGAATCCAGACCCTGGGATGGACCAGTGCAGGAGGATCACCTGGGTGAGGGGCTTAGGGGAGTAGGGGTGAGACGACCATTGGTGAGACGCGGTATTCCTCCCTTTCCCGTACCCATGACACATCCTATTTTATAGGATTCTCCAATGTCCCAACTCCCCCCCTTTTCTACACAAACACTGGGCAGAGGAAGAGGGCGACTGGTAGTAAAGAGGCTAACCTTTAGATATCACATTGGACATGTCTTGCTAATCGGGTCAGGCAAAATCGGGCACTTGACTTTAATTACATACATCTTGTACCCATTGGCTCTCCCCACATGGAAAAAGGCGTCACATAGAGACATACTCTGAGCAAGGTGGAACACTAGAAGGAGCAGACCTTCTAGGGTGAAGGGGAACCTACTGGAGCAGGGTGACCGACAAAGAGATGAGACAAAAGGGTATAGAAACCCAGGAGATCCCTGCAGGAGGTTGTTACATCCGAAGAGCTGTGAAAGATATGCAGAGAATGACAAATCTCAGACAAGAAGACTGCTTTGTGTTTCAAGGGTGCCAGCGACCCTCCCGTGTAAATGACAGAGGTGTGGAGGCAAGGCCAAGCCTGTGGTATTAACCTTGACACATGAATTAAAACTGCAAAGACAAGAAAGGCATGCACACAGCCGACGGGTTGGCGAGCGACATGAAAGGCCGGTGTTTGCTAAGGAGGGATTGAAGTTGCAACCGTATATCCCACAATTGAAGGATGCATGTGTGTGGATGAGATGCGAAGGAAGGCAGACCTTTGGTGAAATAAACATTTCCGATAACTGTGAAGCCATTGATACAGAGTAGCGGAGTGTTCCGGCGAAAGGAAGTAGCCCACTCAAAAGACTCTGCGAAAAGTGAAATGTTTTGTTATAATACAGCGACAAAGTGAATGAACTCTAAGATGCCTAATGGACAAGATTAACCCCGGGAAAAGGGGAAGTGAAAAGGTGAATGTTGAACTTTTGTGCTTATGATAATGAACTACCCAGACCAAGAGACACTGGGCCAAATAACAGGAGAGTGTAAGCTGAAGGGAAAGTCAAAGTGGTCCTGTGGCATTCCATAGTCAAAATCTCACACATTCGAAAGTCTTCGACATCGGGAAAAGGTCTGAGAACGACTGAGGGAGATCAGAAGTGTGATAAGTTGGGGGAAGGGAACCCCCAAGGAATGTGAATTAAGCTTCGGGAAGGGAACCCCTGCAAGTGCCGTAATTGAAAGGTCTGAGCCCAACTGAGGGAGACCTATGGGAACTTTTGCTTTGAACTTTTGCTTTGAGAGGTCCGAGGCCGATGGAGGGAGACATGCGTGAATTATTTTGTTGAACTGGGAAATAACTTTTGTAAGCTGGAAGAACTGACTTTAACGTGGCCAAGCAGGCCTCGATCCAAGTTTTGAACTGCCTTTTGTTTTATGAACCTGTATTGGTTCTCCTGAACCTTCCGTTGTGCGAGCAATATTGTCCTTTGAACGCACATACATAGGGCGAGGGTCCGGTCTGGTTCGATCTGCTCTTCGGTCCTCCAACCTATGATCCAGTTGAACAACAAGGTCAATGAATTCTGAGCAGTCTTTCGGGGGGTTCACTACTTGTGCGAGAACATCCTTGAGCTCCCCCCGCAACCCTCGATGAAATAACGTGGTTCTCTTCTCCACTGGCCATTCTGCTTCAACTACGAGTCTATTGAACGTGGCTATGTATGTTAATAGGTCTTGATTCCCTTGGAGTAGGGACAGAAGTTTGTTGTCTAATGCCTGCCCATGAGTACGATGGGCGAACAGCTTTTCCATTTCCTGATGAAAGCCCCTGAAGTCATGCAGCAAAGGATCGTCTTGGGCCACAAAGGGTACAGACCAGTCCGCGGCGCTACCACTCAGGTAGGATAGCACAAAAACGACCAGTGATTGGTCATTCAGAAAATCCCCTGGTCTACAAAGGAAGTGCAGGCGGCACTGGTTCATGAACGTTGCAAACCTCTTGGGATCCCTCGTAAATCGTTCGGGCGGGGCCAAAGGAACTACCCCAGGAAGGGTTATCTGAACGGGATTGGCTGATGGTGCTGGCATCGAGGGCATGCTTCCCGGCAATGGTGCATGCCCTGCTTGTGACTGGAGAAGTTGCCAGCTTAAATCATCAGTGCGTTCTTTGGCTACTATGAGCTCTCTCCTCAGGGTGTTGGTCTCCTGCCTGGATGCGGAACGTAGCTGCCCCAACATGTGGGCTAACTGGTCGGTTTCTGACGTTTCCATGACGCCCAGGTGGATTTTGATGTGAGGCTTTGTGTTCTGAAACGCTCACCTGGTATCCATGGGGATGTCACTCAGCCTGTTCTGACCTCTTACAACCTCGAACCGTTCCCTGGAGTCTACTCGGCTGGAGACTGGGCCTGAAACACAGGATTGGTAGAGTTTAACTCCCTATTGTCTCTGTGTGCTTGAACCCCTTCTCCCCCGGGGTCCAACCCTTCCCTTTGATCCACAGCTCACCTTGTTTTCTTGGAAAATGTGCTCTCCGTCCCGCTTTCAGCGCAGGGGCGTGTTGATTGATGCAGGCTCGTTGCTGCCTAGTTACTTCACTTGCAAGAGTCCGACAGGTAAGTATAATGAGTCTTTTGAACAGTACTCTAACTTCGTTCCTTTCCTTCCATAGATGATGGCCGGCGTCCAGGGATAGGGACGTGCTGCTGAGATGAGTAGCGCTGAAGGTGAGTGAGAGCGCGATGCGACCCTTTCGTATTTGTATTGAACTGAGTTATTTTTCTGTGTATTTTAGGTGCCACGACGTTTTCAGCGTGGATGCCGGTTATGAAGAAGAAATGCGGTGAGTAAGCACGGTATGCGGCGCCTCTAGATGTTTCCACGCTAACCTGGGGTGTCTTTTCCCTCTTGCATATGGATGAGAAGTTCCAGAGACAGAGTTCCCCCAGAGCGGCTGGAATTCAGGTAAGCGTTTGAAACTCGTACAGTCTTTAAAAATAAGCAAAGATTTGCTGAATGCTTACTAATGCCTTTTTTCTGTTCTTTTCCCTTTTCCTTAGGAAGCGGCATTCCGGGATGGGAATGACACCGCCGAAGATGCCCGCAGAACAGAAGAAGCGATGAATGATGGGCAGAAGCGCCGCAAGATAAGGCTGTTCCTAACAGTGTTCTTGTTCTTGCAGGAGCTGAGAGCAGAAGAAAGATGCAGGCCTACTGGAGACCGATCCGAACACGGTGAGTGTCACACTGCAGGTGCAGAAACACAAAGCATGTTTCTCAGCCTGTGCGTGGCTTAAATAGTCTCTGGGTATCCCAGGTGTCTCTGGGCTGAACCACACCCAAAAGACTAGACTGCACATGCAGTTCTGGGAACCGAAATATGTGGGGGCATCCATCGTGTCTCCATCAATGCACTACAAGTCCAATCCCCAATGTTATCCTATGGGAGTGAGTGAGTCTGGTGCCACAAGCGCCTAGTCTGACTCCAAGTGGGTCTTTGGTGGGATGGAGAGGCCCTTGAGGGCCATGTAGGTGATCGTGGCCTGGCTCCAGCCTCACATCTTGGAGAGCTGGGGACATGAGGGGCAGGTATCATGACAGAACCTGAGCCAGAGTTTGTCATCCTTTCTACGGGGCCACCTTTCTCTGTGCTGTCCAACGTGGGGAGGAGAGCTGACTCAGCACATTGATTCTTCATATTCTGACACTGATTTTCCTTTGCATTTCTTATTCCCCTTCACACACCTTTTGTATAAGAGATAGGGCAGGCATTCGGTTTTGTTAGTATAGGCCATCTTTGATTTGACAGAGAGGGGCAAGGACTGTATCTACTTTATTAGTTGATAGTAGAGACTACTCTCATCATAGTTATAGGGCAAAGTAGGAGTTTTTCCACACCGAAAAGTGAATAAAGGTTTTACAAATTGTACCTCTTGTGTCAGTGTCATACTTGTGAAACCATGCCTCCCGTACAGTACCCACCAAAGTATCCTCTCTCAGTCAATAGTGGGGCTGTGTATCTGGCAGGATCATTGAGTACATGTACAGGAAATGGACCAAAGGCAGGGCTCCCCCTTACACAGTGGTTATTACATATAGGACAGTCGTAGCAATCGATATATGAGACATCGAGGAAATGTGGTTGCGCCTATGTGTCCTTCTTTCTGGGTATGCAACACAAGGACAGAAAGGTTGACTCTGGATTTTTGATTCGTCAGATGGTGAGGCTGATGGGGCAGCTGTTATGGCAGTAATTGCTCATCAGAGGATGAGGGTGGAGTCTGGGTGCCTTGATCAACTTTTTAGGAACCAGTAATCGGCACTCCCTTACCCACCTTTCAGGGAGAGGGGCTAGCTGTGCACCCTAATGATAATTTTTCCAACACTAGTACATTAATGAAATTGAGAAACTCCTTTTATGTGATTGTATCTTGGTGTTACAGGCTAATTACAAGGTCAGCCATATTATGCATCAGAGTCACAGGGTCTTACCAATCTGTGGTTTACATACTGTACAACAGAACAGTGTGGATAGATACGATATATCTGGGGTGTAGGTTGTACCTTGGGTCAGTCCTTGTACCTTAATTGCAGGATGTGATAGTGCTTGTGGTCCCAGGTGCTGGGTCGGAAAAGGAGGTGATGTCATTAGTGCAGTGTCTGTATCCACAGGTGATCCCTTTGTCTTCTTGCTGTGGGATAATGGAGCCATGATGTCCCTCCTCAAACCCTGATTGCTGGGTCGGTAGTCAGAGTGACAGTGTCAGGTCCTTGCCAGTGGGACTTCAGTGAACCATCTCAGGTGAAGTTAGGGGGTACTCAGCATCTCTCTCCCAGATATCATCCAATCAGACCTGCTTTGGTGCTGGAAGGCCTTTGCAGACCTGTGAATTCGGAGTAAGCCGAATAGTAGCCAAATGTTTGCAATACTTCCAAACAACTTCATCAGTTAAAGCAAAAAGCAGTTTGTTAACCCATGGTGGAGCAGCAGCTCGGAATGGTTTGGGCCTCCCTATCATAATTTCAATGGGACAGAGGCCTGCAAATTTGCTGGGCACGCCCTGCATGTACACTCTTGCCAGGGGCAGCACGTCCCCCCAACTTAAATTTGTTTGAGCGCAGATTTTAGCCAACTTATTTTTCAGGTTGCCGTACCTCTTCCTGTTTTAGTTCTGAACTCTGTAGCCTATATGGAACATGTAATTTCTGATGAAAGCTTCACACATGGTCTTCATCACATTGTTTAAAAATGAGGGCCTCTGTCTGAGCTTGGAATAGCAGGTACTCCGCAACAGGTGCAAACATCCCTCAGTAGTCGCTATGCAATAATAATTATTACATTTATTGAGCGCAGATGTAACTTTGGGAAGCAACTGCGTGCTTTGCAAAAATAGAGAGAACACAGTAAGGGAAACAGAGAAGCAAGGCAGCAGGGCTAAAAACAAAGGAGGGGCAAGGTGAGAATATTGAAAGCAAGGAATCAACAAGCAACCAGGGTAGGAAACAGTGGGGATCAGATCACCCAGTCACGGGTAGGGTGGGAAGTGGAGGGTGTGTTGATCTAGGTGCTAGAGAGGAGCCATCCCTTGAAGAGGAGGATTGTGTGCTCCGTCCTGAACTGTAGAAGCAATGGTGGGGGGTCTGATGTTTGGCCGCGCAGGAGGTTCCAGCGTCTTGGGGTGTAGCCAGAGAAGGCTTTTCTTTGGGTTCTTTCCTTTTGGCACTAGTGGGTTTGAGGTCTGTACATGTCCTTACTTCTGGTGGATCATAGGCCTCCAGAGATGCTGAGTTTCTCAGTAGGTTTGCTTGGGGACTTCAGAGTGACAGCCTTTTAGATAATGCAGCAGGATTTGAAGAGGATACGGATGACTAGTGAGGGCAAGTGCAGTTCGATGAGGATTTGGGCTGAAGTGGTCATATTTGCAGAGTCCTTTAATGAGGCATGCTGCAGCAGGCAAGATACATCTTGTGGGTGCCAGGGTAGTCACCGGAAGGCCTTCCAAAATGAAATTGACAACATCCAGGTGGGAGAGGATCAAGGCTTCGACAGCAGATTTAAAGGTGTTTTCTGGGATAAAGGACTTTATTTTACACAGGCGCTAACGTTAGTACAAGCCATTTGTGTCTTCCTTGCTATATGCTGCTTGAATGAGAGGCGTCTGTCGATGTTGAAGCCAAGGGACTTGGCTCAATTGGCCAGCTTGGGTGTAAAGCCCTTGAGATGCATAGCAGTGAGCCAGGTCTGGATGTCAAGGTGTCCAGTGTTGTTGTAATGAGTAGCAAATCCGTCTTAGAGGGGTTAAGGTTCATGTAAGCTCTGGACATTCATAACTGGATTAATGTGAGGGAGGCCTTGAGCCTGTTGATGTCTTTGATGGAGGACATTTTGAGGTAGAACTGCTTGCCATCTCCATATTTGTGGATGTTGTGTGGCTCAAGGCAGGTTCCATGTAAAGATTATGGGTCATGGAAGAGAAGATAGACTCCACAGGTGTCTAACAAATGGTCCATAAATAAATAAATGGGTAGAATTGCTGATCTGGAGAAATCCATTTGTACAAACTTCTAGCAATTAGCAAGGAAGGATGTGAACCAGCTGAGGATGATCTGGTTGATCCCTTTGAGGTGATGTAGATTATTGGTGAGTGTATTGTGGTCTACTGTGTCGAATCCTGCTAAGAGGCCAATAAGAATGAGGAGTCAAGGATGGCTATCATCAAGGATTTTATTGGCGTTGTCAAACACCTTAATGGTAGCCGTTCCACTGCTGCATCTGGGTGTGAAGCAAGATGAGTAGGACTGAAGGAGGATGCTGGGTTCGATATGTTGAAGAATCTTAGCTAGAAAGGTAAGATGGGTACTAAGGTGGTAGTTGCTGAGGTCAGCAGGGTCCAGTATTTGTTTGTTGAGAAGCGGGAGGATTTGTCCAATCTTCAGGGTTGAGTGGAAGGTGCCTTGAGTTGGAGAGCTGTTGAGGATTGTCAGGAAAGGGAAGAGTGCTTCAGTCTGAAGGGTCTTGAGGACAAACGTAGGAACAATGTCGTCTGTGTACGATGTGGCCTTGAGGGATGCTAGTGAGTGTCTTGAAAGTTGTTCAGGTCTGTTTTTTTTAGATGGGACGTGTAGTGTGCGGTCAGTCATGGAATTAGTGTCTATCTATTGGTGGCTCATACTGAAGGTATTGATGAAGAAAGAGTGGATGGCCGTGAATTGTACAATGTACTGCAGTGCTGGTGGTTTGGGCAGAGGGTTGTTGCAGTGCCTGATGGCTTTGAATAGGGCTTTGCTTTCATTGGTGGCCTTGGCTTTGCCAGTGATGATCACGCTTCTGAGGTTGAGGATATTCCCTTTCCTATGAGTATACGTGTGCTGTGTAAGGTTCAGAATGTTGAGTGGGCAGTGGAGATCTTCCTTTATTGACTTGGTTGGTGGGTTGCCAGGGATGTTTAAGTCAGAGAGGAACATCTTGTTGGCATGTGTGAGAGCCATGGTGGTGGCCAAGTCTGTGAAGTCTTTGATGAAGGAGGTGCTGGCTTTGGCTGGTCTCTAGAAGAACCGAAAAGTCACTGTGTCCATTGGAGAGAGTGGGAAGTGGCAAGAAAGGTTTTCAAAAGAGCCAATAAATTTTGGTGCAGAGCCATGAGGCCTTGTGGATGATGGAAAGGCCTCTGCCGATCGATGTCTGGTCTTGTTGAAGAATTCTGTAGGCACGGGGGACGAGAGCATCTAGGATCTGGGTGGAGGCGGATGTCATAAAGGTCTCAGTAATTAAATGGTGTCCAAGTCATGTGTGATGATGGGGTTGGCCATGTCTGCAGCATGGTTGACTGCTAAGTGGACATTAGCATACTTTTTCATGATGTGGTGAATGATGGAGTACTGATGGAGTTTATGGTGACATGGGTGAGGTTGCTATGGTGAGGTGTCCATGATGTGGCAGGTGAGCAGCCTGGGTGGTGACGAATGGTGATAGTATGGATGGGCTGTTGGGAGAAAGGGGTGAAATGCATATCAGAGGAAGCCTACTAGATGTTAGAAGAGCAGGAGGTTTCTGGCTCTTGTTCATGCCGGTCTGAACAAATCCAAACAGGAACAGTCCTTTTCTTCATCTGCCCTTTACTTCATAAGCCTCGGGCTAGGGACTCCCACGATTTAAGGGTTAAGAAAGGAAAGACCGGGCAGGGTAAAGCAGGTGGGTGGGGTTTGGCTCACGTGATTAAGATCCACTTGCACCTGCTCACCAACTGCTAAGGAATAGAGGATGGAGGGCTGCTTAAGTGAGAAAAAGGGCAGCAAAACAAGAAGGCACCAAAAGATTAGAAGTGATTGACAGATGGGTGAGGCTTAGGTCACGTGACCAAGATCCATTTGCACATGCTTACCAACTGAAAATCATATATGTATTGGAATTACCTCTTAGTATAAGATCTTAGAAATATCTCCTAGACATGGTCAACACCCAACCCATTCAGTGAACATATCAACAAACACCAGTATTATACTTGTACATTGCAACTGGTGTAATGTGGACAAAGTCCACCTGGATCTCATAAAACTGGGCAGGAAGGGGTGGATGAGACCCTGTTGCTGGTTCCCCACATTATGTAACTGACAAATGTTACACTGTCGCAGAAATGGCCTCGCTCTTGTACCCACCCACGGTGCAAACCAGGTACTCCGGATGTATTCCTTCATTGCATTTCTCCCTACGTGAGCAGATTAATTTACGAGCCTGATGAGATAATCTTGAGCAAAAGCTCAAGCTATAGTCTTTCCATCCTGTGAGTACCAACTGCCATTTTTGCCTTTTACATAACCCACATCGTCCCAGATCGAAGTTCTTCTCTGAGATGGGAAGACTGCAGTGTGTGCAGTAGATCCCAGGGAGACTCAGTGGAAACAGCAACAGAAGGCATTGTCTGAGGTGGAGCATTTGCCATTTCCTTGAGCCACAGCTTTGTCAGCTTGGTCAGTGGCATCCTTTCTACAGGCTTCCCATGAGGTGAGAGCCTGATGGGCTGTGGAGTGGATTATGACAATTTGATGAGGCAGAGACAGGCCATCCAAAATTGCAGATACCTGATCAGCATTTTGTGATGGGGGCACCAGATGGCAGATGGGTGAAGCTTAGTTCACGTAACCAAGATCCATTTGCACATGCTTACCAACTGCAAATCATATATGTATTGGAATTACCTCTTAGACATGGTAAACATCTGTCCCTTCAGATCACCCCTATGTTTGGACACGCACCATAGCCATACCTGAGGTCTGTACTAATATTAACAGATTAACCTGCTGCCAAAACAGGCTTTGGTGAGGGCAATTAATTCTGTGATCTGTGCTGATCACAGAGAAACAAAAGGGTATATTTCTAACACAGTGAAACATTGTGTTACTTCCTCCCAGTGAATTCCAGCATATGCCACCATCAATGCTCCTCTGTCACCCTCCTTTGGGCTGAATGATCTACAAAGAGGGGAAGAGGTTGATTAGTGAGGTCACGTTGAACAGTAACCAAAGGATTTGCAACATCAATGCATTCATGATCTTCATGATAGACATCACACATGGGTTAAAGTGAGGCAAGATTGAAATTAGATGCCCTTTCGATCTTAATCTTGTCATTGTTGAAGAGTACCTTCTCATACTGTAGTTTCCTTGCGGCCGACATGTGTTACTTAGAAAGGTATGCACTGAATGAGGCACTGTGATAGTGAGATCTAATGCAATAATTTAGCAGTTCTGAACCATCAAGACAGATGCTGCAACCTCTGGCAACATGTTGGCCATAGGATCGAGGGAATTATTATAGTAGGCTATGGGTCACAATTTCAAGCCATACACTTTTTAAAGAAAAAATGTTTTAAATTTGGGTTGATTTATTTTGAAACAAAAAATAAAAGGGAGAAACAAAAGATTAACAAAAGATTTGAGCATTTCACTTGTTACAACTCTGTTAGCATGTGGTTACATCAAAAGAACAAAACTAGAGTCTCATTATACCATTGATCGTCCTTGTGTTTGTTTTCGATCTCTAGTAATAACAATCAATATAACATCCCCCATACCCACCCACCTCCCTCCCCATGGTTGGGCAGACATCATTGCGGCATCTTTTCTCTGTTGACATGTTCATAGCGGGTAATGTTCGGTTCACTATTGTGAGGTTTCCTCGATTCTTGGGTCATAACTGTCCTGTATTGAGAGTTTTGAGATTCTTAGTTCAATTAAGATCCTGTAGTGTCTTCGGGTTGAGAGTCCGTCGTCTCTGAGAGGTGTTTGCCTCGAAATTCTGACCATAAGATCTCGCATTGCGATGCTTTGTTATGTAGGTATGCCGTGATCAATTCCATTGTATAGATGTTGGTGGACAGATTGATCCATTCCTTCTTACTTGGAACTTTTTTGGATTTCCATTTTGTTACTAGCAGTGCCCGGGCTGCTAGTAATAGGTGTGGGGCAAGACCCCTGAGTCTAGTCCATTCGTCCTCGTCCTTTTCCATTCCAAAGAGAACCAAACGTGGATCAACGTCTCTCTGTATGCCGTCTATGTCTTTGATCCATGCCAGGACCTCCTCCCAGAATACCTTAATGCGTGGGCAGCTCCACCACAAGTGCCAATAGTCGGCTGTTTCTCCACATTCTCGCCAACATCTCGGGCTCAGAGTCTGAAACATCTTGGCCAATATGAGTGGGTCATATTGCCATCTGTGTAGGAGTTTGATGGCGTGTGATTTATATTGGCTGGATAAGGATGTTTTAGATGCATTTTTGCACATCATTTCCCATTGTTCTTGATATATCTCCTCTCCTAAGTCTCTCCCCCATCTGCTTCTGAGATGTTCCGTGGACCCGGTGCCTGCTTCGATAAGTTCTTTGTACATAGCCGATATCAAACCCTTCATTTCAGACTTAGAATCCAAGAGTTGTTCGAATGGGGTGAGTTCTCTCTGCAGCTTTTCCTTCCATGCAGATTTTGTGAGGAGTCCTTTTATCTGGATGTATTGGAAGGTGGATAATGGGCCTATCCCTAGGGCTTCAGTTAGGTCTGGAAGAGTTATGAATGTGTCCTTCTGGAGTTGCCCTACTCTTTCGAGTCCTGCCTCGTACCAGGATTGGAATCTTCCTACCTCGGGTATGTGGTCGTTTATGCCAGGGGACCATAAATGGCTAAGTGGGGATGGCCAGGTGGTGATCTTGTTCATTGCTTTGCTTGGTTGCCAGATGTTCCAGATGGTACTCAGTATCGGATGGCCCTTAATTTTCCTTTGTTTTCTTTTGTGAGGGGTCCATAGCCATTCTGACACAGTGGCCGGCGAGAAGTAATGATTGTCCATGTGGACCCATTGGAGGTGGTTGTGATCACGTAGGTGTGGGATAAGGATACGTAGTTGTGAGGCTTTGTAGTATACTCGCAGGTCGGGGAGACCTACTCCTCCTTTGTCTTTGGAAAGCGTCAGAGTGTCGAATGCAATCCTCGCCTTCTTTCCCTGCCAGAGGAACCTAAGCATACGTTTTTTGGCCTCTTCAAAAAACGCATTTGGTATCTCGATAGGTAACATCTGGAAAGGGTACAGGAATCGGGGGAGGCATACCATTTTAATGGCGTTAATCCGTCCTAACCACGAATTCGTGAGTTTGTCCCAACTATTCAGATCGGCCGAGAAGCTCTGGAGGAGGGGAGGGAAGTTAGCTTCGTATAGGTCCATTATGTTTTTGGGGATCTGGATGCTTAAGTATTTAAAGGCAGAGTGTTCAAGTTTGAGGCCTAAGGGCAAGAACTTGGTTTCGTTTTCCTCTTTCGTTCCTTGCAAAGGGAACAATATTGATTTAGTCTTATTCACCTTAAGCCCAGAGAGTTTGCCATATTCTTCTAATAGTGAGAGAGCATGAGGGACAGATACAGAGGGGTTGGTAATGTGTAAAAGTATGTCATCAGCATAGAGTGCTATCTTATATTCTTTTGTTCCCAATCGCATGCCTTCTATTCTGGAGTCGGATCGTATCTTTTGGGCCAGGGGTTCTAGGGAAAGCGCAAAAAGTATTCGAGAGAGGGGGCACCCCTTTCTAGTACCCCGTCCCATTTCAAACCATCTGGAATACTCCCCATTAACAGAGATAGATGCCGTTGGGGATGTGTATACTGCTTGTATTCCTTTCCTGAATCTCGGCCATATCCCCACCTTGCAAAGGACTGCCCTCAAGAATTCCCACTCCACTCTATCAAAGGCTTTTTGTGCGTCTATTGACAGTAGGGCAGGGTCACTTGGTAGTTCTGGTGATGAGTGGATGAGATGGAGAGGTTTGCGCATGGTGTCAGCCCCTTGCCTACCCAATATAAATCCGACTTGGTCATTGTGTATGAGGTGAGGGATCAGTACTTCTAATCGGGCGGAAAGTACCCTGGTGTACATTTTTGCATCTAAGTTGAGCAATGAAATCGGTCAATATGAACCACAAAGTTTGGGATACCTTCCCTCCTTTGGGATTTCTGTTATGAGCGCCTTCGAAAAGGAGTCGGGGGCTGTCCCTGTTTCTAATATCTCGTTAAAGAGCTCTGTCAGGAATGGTGTTAGTTGGTCCCTGAAGGTTTTATAAAACCCAGTGGTATAACCGTCCTCTCCGGGGGATTTGCCTACAGTTAGTCTTTTAATTGCCTCTTAGACCTCAGGTTCGGATATCGGAGATTCTAAGAGCTCAGTCTCGGGGTGCGAGATTCTGGGCATATCTATCTGGGAGAGATAGTGATCTGTATCTGATTGTCCTGGAGTCACTTCCGAGGTGAACAAAGCCTCGTAAAAGTTGGCAAAACTCTCTGGGATAGTGTGGAGGGTTGGGGGGGGTCATGGGGTTTTCTTCAATTATCTATTTCACTTTCCGCTCCGCCCTTTGTTCTCCGAGTCTGGCTGCCAATAGTGCATCGGCCTTGTCCCCCTTCTCATAGAATTTCTCTTTGAGGAATCGGAGTTTGCGCACAATCTGTTCGTGCTCCAATAGTCTTAGTTCTTCCCTTTTACGTTGTGCTATGTTGATGTTGTCGCAGTCCGTGCCCATGTGTTCCCTGTCCTCGCTTTCCAGTTGGCATATTTCAGACCTAAGTCTGTGCTCAATGATCTCTCTCTCTCTTTTTTTGGTAGATCCTTCTCGTATCAGGATGCCTCTCCAGGTGGCTTTACCCGCCTCCCATATTGTCTGCTTGGAGACTTCCCCATTGTTGTTTAATTTGAAGTATTCCTCAATTTCAGTTGCCATTTCAATTTTAAATACTTTATCTTTCAACAGGCTTTCATTACAGCGCCACTTCCCTCCTGAAACAGGTAAGTCTGCCCATCTTATATCTGACACGACCATGTCATGGTCTGACCATGTTATCGGAATTATTTCTGATAGCGTTGTGGTTTCAAGGTCGTCTTTGGTGAGGTATAAGTAATCAATCCTGGTGAATGTCTTGTGTGGATTGGAGTAAAATGTGTAGCCTCTTTCATTAGGATGTTTAATTCTCCACACATCTTGCAGGTCATATATCTCCATTATGTCGGAGAGCCCAGTGCGATCACTTCTCGTTTGGCGTCTTATCTCAGGGTTGCCTGGTTCCCAGTCTTTAGTCGGGTCTGCCCATTGATTAAAGTCTCCTCCAAGAACAACTTGGCCGGATGCCTCCAACATTATTTTGGGTATTGTCTTTTCTAGGAACTTGGCTTGTCCTGCATTGGGAGAATATATTACTCCGACTGTTACTTTAACCTTTGCGATTGTCCCAGATATCTGGAGGGCACGCCCGCTTACATCGGACCAGGTCTTATCTACTTCGAAGTTGATTCCTTTCTTGATCAGGATTCCGACTCCTCCCTTCCTGAGTGGGCCCGAGCCCCAGAATTCCTTTCCCCCTCTTTTTCCTAGTATTCCTCTCTCCTCCCCCTTGGCAAACTTTGTCTCTTGTAGAAGGAGAATGTCTATTTGAGATCTATGGAATTCCCTTGCCACTAATGATCTCTTGGTCGGCGAGTTGAGGCCTTTCACGTTAAGTGTTCCTATCCTTAGGGACTCCCTACGCTTCTGCTCTTCAATTGGTGCCATTAACAGAGTATTTCGGTTGTGGATTCGAGACCCGTGTCAAGTAGATATATTGGTCATAAGGACTCACGTCGTCTTGAGTGAACCTTTGTATTGCTGATAATGCTTCATCCTCTGTACATTTCTGGTCTGCCCAGCCCCCCCACCCTCCATCCTTCCCACATTGACGGGCGTCCATGCAGACCCAGGTAAAGACACTGGTCCTGCATCGAACCACCTTTAGGGACCGTCACTTCGGGTCCCCAAGATTATTATAACATCATAATCTTGATTGAGCCCCCATTCACCTCCCTCCTTCGTTTACATGGTCCGAGTTTCTTTCGAGCCTAGACATCCTTACACAGTTCAGGCCATGGACATATGTATTAGTATATATGTCGTCTTACCAGTGTTGTAGTTCATCGGTTCTCTTCCCCTGGGGGGGTATTACCTCTCCGAAATTTCCTCGATCCCTTGACACGTTTCCTTCTGGGGCCCTATATACGCCATCATCTTTCTTCTTGACGTGGGTCTCCCCAATCGTGTTCCTCTGCGCTTGGTCCAAGGAGGTCAGAGATGTACGCCTTGATCTGCCCCTCCGAGCTTAGCTTGACTTTGTTTCCATTGTAGTCAAAGGACAGAGAGAAGGGGTACCCCCACCTGTATCGTATGTTCTTTTCTTTCAGATGTTTGGTGATAGGCCCGCACATGCGTCGGAGTGCCAGGGTCATGGATGATAGGTCCTGGTAGATCGAGATTTGGGATCCTTGGAGGGTAATTGAGTCGCTGCTTCTTGCTTTCTCGAGGATCCGTGTTTTGTCCTGAAAGCGGTGAAATCGAGCAAGGACAGATCTTGGTCCGCCTGGGGGCCCTCCGGCTCTGTGTATCCTCTCTGTCTTAGGTTCATCAACCGCGTCATCGGCAACTAAGAGTTTGATGATGCCATGCAGGGTGTTCTTCAGATTGCTCTCCGTCTCCCCTTCTCGTTCCGGGATTCCGAAAATCCTCAGATTGTTCCGCCTCTCCCGGTTTTCCAAGTCATCAAGCTTGAGTTTGAAACTCTCCTCTCGTTGCTCGAGTTCGGTCATCCGCTGGTAGAGTTGTGCGTCAAGGGTGTCTATGGACGCTTGATTGTTCTCGACCCCTTCGAGCCTCTCCTCCATGGTATCTAGACGTTGGGTAATCTTGTCAATTTTGGAGCCAATGCTGGCGCCCATATTCTTTATTTCGCCCAGCAAGGCGGCAATGTCCCCTTTGGTAGCTGCTGATTCACTCCCCAAGGTATTTTGGTTCGCCATGGTATGGGCACAGTTTTCGGCAGGAGTCGAGATGTAAGAAAATGTAGCTAGTTTCTCCCTTATGTCCATGGGTTCTCCCAAAGCTCTGTGGTGTCGCCAGTGCTGTTCGACGAGGAGATGGGGTCGGGGGCAGAGGAGGCACACACCCCTGGGTCGGGGGCCATACCCTCTGCGCTCCGATGTCAGCGTTCTCAGGAAGTTCGTTAGGTGTTGGGAGGGGTGTCCGTTGTGCGTTTGTGGATATGCCCAGGGTACGGGGGTCTCAGTAATGTGTGTGGGTCACCCGGGGTGCCCTTTAAGCAGTGTCCATGCCCGGCAACGCTTTGGGGGTGTATTCCTCTTGTGCAAGATACTGGGGTAAACAATCAGGGCGAGAGAGATCCAAGCCGCTGCTGCGTGGTGATGGCGCACCA
Source organism: Ambystoma mexicanum (assembly GCF_040938575.1). Taxonomy (NCBI): domain Eukaryota; kingdom Metazoa; phylum Chordata; class Amphibia; order Caudata; family Ambystomatidae; genus Ambystoma; species Ambystoma mexicanum. The sequence goes on from NC_090941.1 coordinate 892,889,540, forward strand.
CCCGTTGTTCAGGTGTAGGATGGGCCTACCGTCTCCCCGCTCAGCGCTGTCTCAGGGCCTAGTCCAATCCCGCTCTTCGGAATCTCCGTCAACTCAACTGAGGCTGTCCCGTCCCCTTTGCGGCGAGGAACGTCGTCGGGAGTGTGAGTTCCGTGGCCGGGGTTCATTGTCCTTCAGGTTTTCTTCGTTCGTCAGGCCCAGGGTCCGCATCCGACCGTTGCGCAGTTCCCTGCGAGCGGGCCGCGGAGCCGTTATGTGTGATGACATTTTGATGGAGGTATATCTCAGGTTTTGTAACGCTCACCTGATTCCCGCAGAGGCGCCGGTCTTGACTGGTTGAATGCTGTATCTTCAAAGGTGATGTGTAACACACGGTTGGCTCTTTGGGCTGGACCTCTGTGCACTGTATGTCTGACTCGAAGAGTAAGATGTCTGCAGATAGAAAATATGGGATTAATGAACTGGGGTTATTGGGTGCCTCTCTCCTCTTCCCTTTCTCTTCTCCTGTAGAACCCCAAAGGTTAACGCCCTCACCTTAGGTAAGTGAACGCCAAGCTCTCCATCTGCCTCAGGGCAGGGTGCCGTAACCAGTTTCTTCACTGGATAAGGGGAGCAGGCCTCTTGACCTCAGAGGACTGCTGTCCGTCGTTAACTGCACGAACGGTAAGTTCTGGGCACTTCAAATGTCTTAAAAGTCTTTTGTAATGATATCTCTTGTTTTGCAGGGTTCCGGCGATGGCGGATGGCGGGCTGATGAGAGTTGAGGATCGAACCCGCGTGAGGAATAGAAGCGCCTGGAAGCACGTAAGTAAGCGCTTGTAGCCTGCTTCACGATGCGCACTAACTGTCCCTTTTATCTTGCAGGTACAAGTTCGGAGCTTTAGAGAAGCTGAAGGGTGCTGGAATACCCACTGGATTCGGCGTGGGAAGGAGTAATGGCACGTGAGTAATAAAGTTGCCCAATGTCTTTAAACGCACCTTCTTTTGTCTTTCAGATGCGGGATGCAGCGCCGAAGGCCTCCGGAGCGTGCGAAGAACTGGTAAGCTTTTGTCTTTCAGATGCCGGAATGCAGTGCGAAGACCTCCGGAGCATGCGAAGAGTAGGTAAGCCTTTATCTTTCAGATGCCGGAATGCAGCGCGAGGCGTTGGTGACAGCCGATGGACCAGGTAAGAGATGCGCTGCCACTGAAGACCGTAGTGCTAACCTGTTCTTTCTTTGTCTTTACAGGTGCTGCTGAAAACTGGATTCCAGGATGGTAAGCCTTTGTTCCCTTAGGCCCAGGATCAGAAGCAGAAGACACGATGAGCGTTCTGCTGCAGAGAATGCAGAATAACGCAAAGCAAGATTCATCCATCGGGTGTGGTTTAAATAGCCTCCTGTAGTGCTTCGGTGTCTCCTTCCACAGCCACGCCTAGGTAAGAAAAGAGTTCCTGCTTTCCAGAAGAGTTCCAGTGTTCTGAACCTAGGGAGTGGCTCCTGCCCCACCCAACAGGAAAAGTAGTCCCAAACAGAAGAGGATCAGGGGTTCAACTGGCAGGTAAGTAAGCAGCATGGTCTGCTGCAGGTAAGTCCACCCAAGCATTATGAGCCCGGCGCTTCCAGCGCTGGGACTGGGCATCTTTATGAGCCTGATGCCGATGGCGCCAGGACAGGGTCCAAAAGGTCCCAATTGGGACTGGCTGGCACTCAGAACCGGGGTTATGGGTCTGCTTCCAAGGGAGTCGGGCAAGTCCTGATCTTTTGGAAGCAGAGATCATGACAGCACCCCCCCTCAAGGCCCCTCCCAAACCGGGCTTCTCCGGGGGTTTGGGCTTGTTAGGAAATGTTCGATGAAATCTTTTGATTAGACGAGGCGCGTGGACATATTCTGCAGGTTCCCAGGATCTTTCTTGGGGACCGTAGCCTTTCCAGTCAATCAGGTAAAATAGTTTAGATTTGGAGATCTTGGAATCCAGGATGCTTTTGACTTCAAACTCGAGTTCTCCATCAACTAGAATAGGTTTTGGAGATGTAGTTAGTCGGGTTTGAGGTTGCACGGGTTTTAATAGAGAGACGTGGAAGACCGGATGTATCTTCATGTGAGGGGGCAAGTCCAACTTGACCGCTACTGGATTTACTATGGTAGTGATGGAATAGGGACCAAGGTATCTTGGGTTGAATGTGCGTGGTCCTTTTAGAGGTAGCTATTTGGTGGATAACCAGACTTGATCTCCTACTTGATATTGGGGGGCTTCCTTCCGATGTTGGTCTGCTCCTTTCTTGTATTGTTCTTTAGCCCTTTGAAGGTGAGAAACGGCTTCCTTAAAGGCTTGGGTGATTGTAGAATGCAGGTGGTCTACTGCTGGTGTTCCAAGATCTTGGAGTGGATCCAACTCCGAGGTTCGAGGGTGACTACCGTATAAAAGAAAAAACGGGGTCTTCCCAGTTCCCGAGTGGACAGAGTTATTGTAGGCATATTCGGCTATCCAAAGGATATCTTTCCAAGTTTTTTCAGTTTGTTGTAGCATGCAGCGCAAATACTGTTCCAGAGTTTGATTGGTCCTCTCGGTTTGTCCGTCGGTTTGAGGGTGGTGGCTGGTCGAAAGTCTCACATCAATTTGAGCCGACCGACAGCAACTTCGCCAAAAATGAGAAATAAATTGACTACCTCGATCCGAAATTAGAACTGAAGGAAAACCGTGCAGTCGGACAATGTTTTCGAGAAATTCTCGGGCCAGAGTTGCTGCTGTTGGTAAGCCTTTGAGTGGAATGAAATGCGCCATCTTGGAGAATAGGTCCACGATTACTAGGATCGTATTGTATCCGGAGCATGGAGGTAGATCGGTGATGAAGTCCATAGAAAGCGTATGCCAAGGGCGAGGCGGGATGTCAATAGGGCGTAAGAGGCCGGCTGGTTTTTCCTTTTGACTCTTGTTTTGGGCGCATACTCCACAGGACATTATAAAGTCTCTGATATCTTTTTTCCAAGACGGCCACCAGAAGTAGCGCTTGATCTTTTCCGAGGTCTTGGTCATACCGGGATGTCCTTCCATTAAAAAATCGTGATAACAAGAGATTACCTTCTTCTGTAAATCTGTGATGGGCAGGTAAAACCGTTCTTGGAATTATAATCGGTTGTCCTTCACCGTAAAGTCCTTTCCCTGCAGATGCCAATTCTGTATGTCTGCTGGAGTTACCAGTAGCCTGGCTTTATCCTTAACTTCCTCTATGGATTGTGTGGCGATTACACCTAGAATTCTTTGTTCGGGAATGATATGTATAGGTTTAGGATTGATCAAATGTTCTTCCACTCCCATCCAAGAAAGGGCATCAGCTTTACCGTTTTTTGTACCAGGTCGATAGGTAATTATGAAGTCAAACTCGGCAAAGAATAGTGCCCAACGGAGTTGCCTAGAGGATTGAGCTTTTGCGGTTTTCAAATATTGCAGGTTTCGGTGATCTGTAATCACAGTAACGGTGTGTCGGGCCCCCAGAACATAATGCCGCCAAGCCTTAAAGGCGGACTTGATAGCTAGAAGTTCCTTATCAGTAATAGTGTAATTGATTTCAGGAGGCGAGAATTTGTGGGACCAAAATGCCACGGGATGCAACTGATTGGTTACTGGGTACTTTTGTGATAGAACTGCCACCATAGCAAGGCTCAAAGCATCAGTTTCAACGATGTAGGGGAGTTCTGGGCGAGGATGTTTTAAGATCGGTGCAGAGATAAATCTAGTCTTCAAATTCTGGAAAGCTTGTTCCGCCTCGGTAGACCATTCAAAACGTTTGTTTTTCTTTAACAAGGCGGTGATGGGCTGGACTATTCAAGAGAATTCGGGGATAAACCTGCGGTAAAAGTTAGCGAAGCCTAACATGCTTTGAACACCTTTTACGGAGGATGGCGATGGCCATTTGAGAATTGCATCGACCTTCTTTGAATCCATACGCACTCTGCTAGGTGATAATATGAATCCCAAGAATTCAACTTCAGTCACGTTGAAAACACATTTTTCCAACTTAGCGAAAAGTTTGTGTTGACGCAATCTCTCGAGGACCATTTTCACGTGTTTCCGATGTTCAGTTTCCGATGAAGAATAAACGAGGATGTCGTCAATGTAAACAACAACACACACATCTATGAGCTCTCTAAGGACATCGTTCATAAAATATTGAAAGGCGGCCGGGGCATTGCAAAGTCCGAAGGGCATGACCTGATATTCAAATAGCCCATACTTGGTGCGGAAGGCCGTCTTCCATTCATCGCCCTCTTTTACTCGTACCAAGTGGTAGGCTCCTCTAAGATCCAGCTTTGTATATATGCATGCTTTTCTGACTTGGTCCAGGAGTTCAGGGATCAAAGGTAACGGATATCTATTCTTAACGGTGATCTGGTTCAGGGCGCGATAATCTATACAAGTTCTAAGGTCCCCTTCTTTTTTTGGAACGAAGAACAAAGCTGAGGAAGCAGGGGACTTGGAAGGACGAATAAACCCATTCGCTAGGTATTGATCCAGGTATTGTCGGAGGTGAAGATTCTCAGGCTCGGTGAGGGCATACATTCTACTACAAGGAGGAGTAGATCCAGGTATCAGGTCTATCTGGCAGTCATAAGACCTATGAGGAGGTAGAGAGTTAGCCTGATCCTTCCGGAAAACATCTTGGAATTCTAGGTATTCAGGAGGTAACTGGGGAGCCTCCGAGGAAATTGCTGCCAGTGCAACACCAGGTTGAGGGTGACAAGTAGAGACACATTCTGGAAACTGAACCGTTCTTGCTCGCCAATCGATCTGAGGATTGTGCTTCTCTAACCAAGGAATTCCTAGAATAATCTGGAACTGAGGGGCCTTGATCACATCGAACACGATCTTCTCATGGTGTCCATCTTGACTTACTAGCGTCACTACTTGGGTGGTATGCGTTACTGGTCCGGAGGCTATCTCCGTACCATCCACCGTAGTAATGACGTCCTTTACAGCCTTTGGACAAAGAGTCAGATTCATCCTCAAAACCATTTCATGATCCACATGATTGCCGATGGCACCGCTGTCGACGTAAGCTTCAATCGCATGTAATCGATCCGGATGTTCAGGGCTAATGAGGACCATAGGTATCACGAAATGCAAGGTCACGGAACTGGTTTTAACGCTCGGCAAGAGGACCTCTATTCTTGTCGGGCGAGGTCGTTTCCCTGCTCAGAGTTTGTGACCCTGGTAACTGCAGCTCCTACTGCCTTCTTGGCTGGTTTCACCGGACAGTCTCGAAGTAAGTGCCCCGAGTTTCCGCAATAGAGGCATAATTGCAGCTGTTTTCTCCTTTCCCGCTCCTTTTGTGTTAGTGGTCCTTTCAGGCCCCCTATTTGCATGGGTTACCCGGAGTCTACTCCTTTGGTAGGAGTTGGTGGTTTGGAAAATACTCGAGCATCAAACTTGGAACGATCGGCCTTCCTGTTCTGCAGTCTGTGGTCAATTTGAACGACTAAGTCAATATAGTCCGAACAGTCTTGCGGGGGATTCACTACTTGGGCTAACACATCTTTGAGCTCTCCACGTAGACCTCTATAAAACAGCGTAATCCTTTTGTCCTCAGGCCATCGAGTTTCCACTATCAGTCTGTTGAAAGACGCAATATAAGCCAAAAGGTCTTGATTACCCTGTCGCAATGAAAGGAGCTCATTGTCCAAGGCCTGCCCCTGTGAATGTCTTGCAAACAGTTTTTCCATACTGAGCTGAAAAGCTTGAAAATCATGGAGAACCGGATCATCTTGATTAACTAGAGGGATCGACCAGTCTGCCGCATTGCCACTAAGGTACGAAAGCACGAAAGCTACCTTAGCTTGATCAGTTGGAAAGGCTGCTGGCCGGCATAAGAAGTGCAACCGGCACTGATTAATAAATACTGCAAACCTCTTTGGGTCACCAGAAAATCGTTCGGGCGGAGCCAGAGGTACATTCACAGGTAGGTTGATCTGCACTGGGTTCGTAGAGGATGTTGAAGGAAGATTTGCCCCTGATGCGGGTAACAGAGTTTGTCCGGCTTGTGACTGTAGCAATTGTCTAGCGAGATCGTCTGTTCGCTCCTTGGAAATAATCAGTTCCCTTCTTAGAGCATTCGTTTCCTGACGGGCTGCATGCACTTCTGCTCTTAGTTCCCCAAGTAACTGGGCTAGCTGGTCGGTATCCGAGGTTTCCATAGCGCCTGGGTGGGAGTTTTGCGGTAGGCTTTGCGTTCTGTAACGCTCACCTGATTCCCGCAGAGGCGCCGGTCTTGACTGGATGAATGCCGCATCTTCAAAGGTGATGTGTAACACACGGTTGGCTCTTTGGGCTGGACCTCTGTGCACTGTATGTCTGACTCGAAGAGTAAGATGTCTGCAGATAGAAAATATGGGATTAATGAACTGGGGTTATTGGGTGCCTCTCTCCTCTTCCCTTTCTCTTCTCCTGTAGAACCCCAAAGGTTAACGCCCTCACCTTAGGTAAGTGAACGCCGAGCTCTCCGTCTGCCTCGGGGCAGGGTGCCGTAACCAGTTTCTTCACTGGATAAGGGTGCAGGCCTCTTGACCTCAGAGGACTGCTGTCCGTCGTTAACTGCACGAACGGTAAGTTCTGGGCACTTCAAATGTCTTAAAAGTCTTTTGTAATGATATCTCTTGTTTTGCAGGGTTCCGGCGATGGCGGATGGCGGGCTGATGAGAGTTGAGGATCAAACCCGCGTGAGGAATAGAAGCGCCTGGAAGCACGTAAGTAAGCGCTTGTAGCCTGCTTCACGATGCGCACTAACTGTCCCTTTTATCTTGCAGGTACAAGTTCGGAGCTTTAGAGAAGCTGAAGGGTGCTGGAATACCCACTGGATTCGGCGTGGGAAGGAGTAATGGCACGTGAGTAATAAAGTTGCCCAATGTCTTTAAACGCACCTTCTTTTGTCTTTCAGATGCGGGATGCAGCGCCGAAGGCCTCCGGAGCGTGCGAAGAGCTGGTAAGCTTTTGTCTTTCAGATGCCGGAATGCAGTGCGAAGACCTCCGGAGCATGCGAAGAGTAGGTAAGCCTTTGTCTTTCAGATGCCGGAATGCAGCGCGAGGCGTTGGTGACAGCCGATGGACCAGGTAAGAGATGCGCTGCCACTGAAGACCGTAGTGCTAACCTGTTCTTTCTTTGTATTTACAGGTGCTGCTGAAAACTGGATTCCAGGATGGTAAGCCTTTGTTCCCTTAGGCCCAGGATCAGAAGCAGAAGACACGATGAGCGTTCTGCTGCAGAGAATGCAGAATAACGCAAAGCAAGATTCATCCATCGGGTGTGGTTTAAATAGCCTCCTGTAGTTCTTAGGTGTCTCCTTCCACAGCCACGCCTAGGTAAGAAAAGAGTTCCTGCTTTCCAGAAGAGTTCCAGTGTTCTGAACCTAGGGAGTGGCTCCTGCCCCACCCAACAGGAAAAGTAGTCCCAAACAGAAGAGGATCAGGGGTTCAACTGGCAGGTAAGTAAGCAGCATGGTCTGCTGCAGGTAAGTCCACCCAAGCATTATGAGCCCGGCGCTTCCAGCGCTGGGACTGGGCATCTTTATGAGCCTGGTGCCACTGGCGCCAGGACAGGGTCCAAAAGGTCCCAATTGGGACTGGCTGGCACTCAGAACCGGGGTTATGGGTCTGCTTCCAAGGGAGTCGGGCAAGTCCTGATCTTTTGGAAGCAGAGATCATGACAGCACCCCCCCTCAAGGCCCCTCCCAAACCGGGCTTCTCCGGGGGTTTGGGCTTGTTAGGAAATGTTCGATGAAATCTTTTGATTAGACGAGGCGCGTGGACATATTCTGCAGGTTCCCAGGATCTTTCTTGGGGACCGTAGCCTTTCCAGTCAATCAGGTAAAATAGTTTAGATTTGGAGATCTTGGAATCCAGGATGCTTTTGACTTCAAACTCGAGTTCTCCATCAACTAGAATAGGTTTTGGAGATGTAGTTAGTCGGGTTTGAGGTTGCACGGGTTTTAATAGAGAGACGTGGAAGACCGGATGTATCTTCATGTGAGGGGGCAAGTCCAACTTGACCGCTACTGGATTTACTATGGTAGTGATGGAATAGGGACCAAGGTATCTTGGGTTGAATGTGCGTGGTCCTTTTAGAGGTAGCTATTTGGTGGATAACCAGACTTGATCTCCTACTTGATATTGGGGGGCTTCCTTCCGATGTTGGTCTGCTCCTTTCTTGTATTGCTCTTTAGCCCTTTGAAGGTGAGAAACGGCTTCCTTAAAGGCTTGGGTGATTGTAGAATGCAGGTGGTCTACTGCTGGTGTTCCAAGATCTTGGAGTGGATCCAACTCCGAGGTTCGAGGGTGACTACCGTATAAAAGAAAAAACTGGGTCTTCCCAGTTCCCGAGTGGACAGAGTTATTGTAGGCATATTCGGCTATCCAAAGGATATCTTTCCAAGTTTTTTCAGTTTGTTGTAGCATGCAGCGCAAATACTGTTCCAGAGTTTGATTGGTCCTCTCGGTTTGTCCGTCGGTTTGAGGGTGGTGGCTGGTCGAAAGTCTCACATCAATTTGAGCCGACCGACAGCAACTTCGCCAAAAATGAGAAATAAATTGACTACCTCGATCCGAAATTAGAACTGAAGGAAAACCGTGCAGTCGGACGATGTTTTCGAGAAATTCTCGGGCCAGAGTTGCTGCTGTTGGTAAGCCTTTGAGTGGAATGAAATGCGCCATCTTGGAGAATAGGTCCACGATTACTAGGATCGTATTGTATCCGGAGCATGGAGGTAGATCGGTGATGAAGTCCATAGAAAGCGTATGCCAAGGGCGAGGCGGGATGTCAATAGGGCGTAAGAGGCCGGCTGGTTTTTCCTTTTGACTCTTGTTTTGGGCGCATACTCCACAGGACATTATAAAGTCTCTGATATCTTTTTTCCAAGACGGCCACCAGAAGTAGCGCTTGATCTTTTCCGAGGTCTTGGTCATACCGGGATGTCCTTCCATTAAAGAATCGTGATAACAAGAGATTACCTTCTTCTGTAAATCTGTGCTGGGCAGGTATAACCGTTCTTGGAAATATAATAGGTTGTCCTTCACCGTAAAGTCCTTTCCCTGCAGATGCCAATTCTGTATGTCTGCTGGAGTTACCAGTAGCCTGGCTTTATCCTTAACTTCCTCTATGGATTGTGTGGCGATTACACCTAGAATTCTTTGTTCGGGAATGATATGTATAGGTTTAGGATTGATCAAATGTTCTTCCACTCCCATCCAAGAAAGGGCATCAGCTTTACCGTTTTTTGTACCAGGTCGATAGGTAATTATGAAGTCAAACTCGGCAAAGAATAGTGCCCAACGGAGTTGCCTAGAGGATTGAGCTTTTGCGGTTTTCAAATATTGCAGCTTTCGGTGATCTGTAATCACAGTAACGGTGTGTCGGGCCCCCAGAACATAATGCCGCCAAGCCTTAAAGGCGGACTTGATAGCTAGAAGTTCCTTATCAGTAATAGTGTAATTGATTTCAGGAGGCGAGAATTTGCGGGACCAAAATGCCACGGGATGCAACTGATTGGTTACTGGGTACTTTTGTGATAGAACTGCCCCCATAGCAAGGCTCAAAGCATCAGTTTCAACGATGTAGGGGAGTTCTGGGCGAGGATGTTTTAAGATCGGTGCAGAGATAAATCTAGTCTTCAAATTCTGGAAAGCTTGTTCCGCCTCGGTAGACCATTCAAAACGTTTGTTTTTCTTTAACAAGGCGGTGATGGGCTGGACTATTCAAGAGAATTCGGGGATAAACCTGCGGTAAAAGTTAGCGAAGCCTAACATGCTTTGAACACCTTTTACGGAGGATGGCGATGGCCATTTGAGAATTGCATCGACCTTCTTTGAATCCATACGCACTCTGCTAGGTGATAATATGAATCCCAAGAATTCAACTTCAGTCACGTTGAAAACACATTTTTCCAACTTAGCGAAAAGTTTGTGTTGACGCAATCTCTCGAGGACCATTTTCACGTGTTTCCGATGTTCAGTTTCCGATGAAGAATAAACGAGGATGTCGTCAATGTAAACAACAACACACACATCTATGAGCTCTCTAAGGACATCGTTCATAAAATATTGAAAGGCGGCCGGGGCATTGCAAAGTCCGAAGGGCATGACCTGATATTCAAATAGCCCATACTTGGTGCGGAAGGCCGTCTTCCATTCATCGCCCTCTTTTACTCGTACCAAGTGGTAGGCTCCTCTAAGATCCAGCTTTGTATATATGCATGCTTTTCTGACTTGGTCCAGGAGTTCAGGGATCAAAGGTAACGGATATCTATTCTTAACGGTGATCTGGTTCAGGGCGCGATAATCTATACAAGTTCTAAGGTCCCCTTCTTTTTTTGGAACGAAGAACAAAGCTGAGGAAGCAGGGGACTTGGAAGGACGAATAAACCCATTCGCTAGGTATTGATCCAGGTATTGTCGGAGGTGAAGATTCTCAGGCTCGGTGAGGGCATACATTCTACTACAAGGAGGAGTAGATCCAGGTATCAGGTCTATCTGGCAGTCATAAGACCTATGAGGAGGTAGAGAGTTAGCCTGATCCTTCCGGAAAACATCTTGGAATTCTAGGTATTCAGGAGGTAACTGGGGAGCCTCCGAGGAAATTGCTGCCAGTGCAACACCAGGTTGAGGGTGACAAGTAGAGACACATTCTGGAAACTGAACCGTTCTTGCTCGCCAATCGATCTGAGGATTGTGCTTCTCTAACCAAGGAATTCCTAGAATAATCTGGAACTGAGGGGCCTTGATCACATCGAACACGATCTTCTCATGGTGTCCATCTTGACTTACTAGCGTCACTTCTTGGGTGGTATGCGTTACTGGTCCGGAGGCTATCTCCGTACCATCCACCGTAGTAATGACGTCCTTTACAGCCTTTGGACAAAGAGTCAGATTCATCCTCAAAACCATTTCATGATCCACATGATTGCCGATGGCACCGCTGTCGACGTAAGCTTCAATCGCATGTAATCGATCCGGATGTTCAGGGCTAATGAGGACCATAGGTATCACGAAATGCAAGGTCACGGAACTGGTTTTAACGCTCGGCAAGAGGACCTCTATTCTTGTCGGGCGAGGTCGTTTCCCTGCTCAGAGTTTGTGACCCTGGTAACTGCAGCTCCTACTGCCTTCTTGGCTGGTTTCACCGGACAGTCTCGAAGTAAGTGCCCCGAGTTTCCGCAATAGAGGCATAATTGCAGCTGTTTTCTCCTTTCCCGCTCCTTTTGTGTTAGTGGTCCTTTCAGGCCCCCTATTTGCATGGGTTACCCGGAGTCTACTCCTTTGGTAGGAGTTGGTGGTTTGGAAAATACTCGAGCATCAAACTTGGAACGATCGGCCTTCCTGTTCTGCAGTCTGTGGTCAATTTGAACGACTAAGTCAATATAGTCCGAACAGTCTTGCGGGGGATTCACTACTTGGGCTAACACATCTTTGAGCTCTCCACGTAGACCTCTATAAAACAGCGTAATCCTTTTGTCCTCAGGCCATCGAGTTTCCACTATCAGTCTGTTGAAAGACGCAATATAAGCCAAAAGGTCTTGATTACCCTGTCGCAATGAAAGGAGCTCATTGTCCAAGGCCTGCCCCTGTGAATGTCTTGCAAACAGTTTTTCCATACTGAGCTGAAAAGCTTGAAAATCATGGAGAACCGGATCATCTTGATTAACTAGAGGGATCGACCAGTCTGCCGCATTGCCACTAAGGTACGAAAGCACGAAAGCTACCTTAGCTTGATCAGTTGGAAAGGCTGCTGGCCGGCATAAGAAGTGCAACCGGCACTGATTAATAAATACTGCAAACCTCTTTGGGTCACCAGAAAATCGTTCGGGCGGAGCCAGAGGTACATTCACAGGTAGGTTGATCTGCACTGGGTTCGTAGAGGATGTTGAAGGAAGATTTGCCCCTGATGCGGGTAACAGAGTTTGTCCGGCTTGTGACTGTAGCAATTGTCTAGCGAGATCGTCTGTTCGCTCCTTGGAAATAATCAGTTCCCTTCTTAGAGCATTCGTTTCCTGACGGGCTGCATGCACTTCTGCTCTTAGTTCCCCAAGTAACTGGGCTAGCTGGTCGGTATCCGAGGTTTCCATAGCGCCTGGGTGGGAGTTTTGCGGTAGGCTTTGCGTTCTGTAACGCTCACCTGATTCCCGCAGAGGCGCCGGTCTTGACTGGATGAATGCCGCATCTTCAAAGGTGATGTGTAACACACGGTTGGCTCTTTGGGCTGGACCTCTGTGCACTGTATGTCTGACTCGAAGAGTAAGATGTCTGCAGATAGAAAATATGGGATTAATGAACTGGGGTTATTGGGTGCCTCTCTCCTCTTCCCTTTCTCTTCTCCTGTAGAACCCCAAAGGTTAACGCCCTCACCTTAGGTAAGTGAACGCCGAGCTCTCCGTCTGCCTCGGGGCAGGGTGCCGTAACCAGTTTCTTCACTGGATAAGGGTGCAGGCCTCTTGACCTCAGAGGACTGCTGTCCGTCGTTAACTGCACGAACGGTAAGTTCTGGGCACTTCAAATGTCTTAAAAGTCTTTTGTAATGATATCTCTTGTTTTGCAGGGTTCCGGCGATGGCGGATGGCGGGCTGATGAGAGTTGAGGATCAAACCCGCGTGAGGAATAGAAGCGCCTGGAAGCACGTAAGTAAGCGCTTGTAGCCTGCTTCACGATGCGCACTAACTGTCCCTTTTATCTTGCAGGTACAAGTTCGGAGCTTTAGAGAAGCTGAAGGGTGCTGGAATACCCACTGGATTCGGCGTGGGAAGGAGTAATGGCACGTGAGTAATAAAGTTGCCCAATGTCTTTAAACGCACCTTCTTTTGTCTTTCAGATGCGGGATGCAGCGCCGAAGGCCTCCGGAGCGTGCGAAGAGCTGGTAAGCTTTTGTCTTTCAGATGCCGGAATGCAGTGCGAAGACCTCCGGAGCATGCGAATAGTAGGTAAGCCTTTGTCTTTCAGATGCCGGAATGCAGCGCGAGGCGTTGGTGACAGCCGATGGACCAGGTAAGAGATGCGCTGCCACTGAAGACCGTAGTGCTAACCTGTTCTTTCTTTGTATTTACAGGTGCTGCTGAAAACTGGATTCCAGGATGGTAAGCCTTTGTTCCCTTAGGCCCAGGATCAGAAGCAGAAGACACGATGAGCGTTCTGCTGCAGAGAATGCAGAATAACGCAAAGCAAGATTCATCCATCGGGTGTGGTTTAAATAGCCTCCTGTAGTTCTTAGGTGTCTCCTTCCACAGCCACGCCTAGGTAAGAAAAGAGTTCCTGCTTTCCAGAAGAGTTCCAGTGTTCTGAACCTAGGGAGTGGCTCCTGCCCCACCCAACAGGAAAAGTAGTCCCAAACAGAAGAGGATCAGGGGTTCAACTGGCAGGTAAGTAAGCAGCATGGTCTGCTGCAGGTAAGTCCACCCAAGCATTATGAGCCCGGCGCTTCCAGCGCTGGGACTGGGCATCTTTATGAGCCTGGTGCCACTGGCGCCAGGACAGGGTCCAAAAGGTCCCAATTGGGACTGGCTGGCACTCGGAACCGGGGTTATGGGTCTGCTTCCAAGGGAGTCGGGCAAGTCCTGATCTTTTGGAAGCAGAAATCATGACAGGTTTGCAGGGGTCAATTTCAATCGGGTTTTCAACCGACCGGAGGGGGGTCCTCAGCTGGCGGCACACCGGTGTAGAATCTTGGGGGGGTCCTCAAAGTGGGGGCTCAATCCCTCCTAGGGACCCAAAGCAGCGGAGCTCACTCGAATTCAGACCACATCCGCGCGCCCCCTGGTGGCCAGTCCATGCCATACACTTTTAACAGTAATAATGTAATGAATCCGCATCTTGGGTAGAACTGAGGTCCTTTTTAATATTCTAAAGGCCTGTTGGTGTTTCGGGGTGTACCCCTGTAGGGTATGCAAGTGCATAGTCTACCAACCAGATTCAGCAGTAACCACAAGTCCCAAGGAATGCTCTTAGTTATTTCTGTGCAGATGGGAGTGGCAGAGGTGAAATTGCTTTTATTCTCTCGGGATCAAGTAACTTATGTCCTTCTTTGGAATGTGTCCCAAATATTTGATTTTATCTATGAAAAACTAATTTGTCTTTAAAGGCCTTGTGGCAGTTCAGTCAATGTAAAGTGTGCCAGTTCAGTCAATGTCAATGATGCAAAGCTCCTTAAAATTCAGAGCAAATTAATAGATCATCCACATTCTGGGTTAGGATGAGGGAACACCATTTTGGACACAGCTCGGTGATGATTTGGGAGAAGACAGTGGGTGCATGTATAAATCCTTGAACCATTCATGGCCAGGTGAACTTTTAGCCTTAAAAGCAGAATGAAAATAAATACTAAAAGTCTGGTGGTAAGGGCACACTGAAGAAAGCAGTGCATAGGCCAATAACAGAGTAGTGGGTGGTGTCCACTGGAAAGACTGGAATGGAAGAGAGGACATTACACTCCCCACCCTACCTGAGACTCAGAGATCTGCTCCCCAGTGCCACCCCAGTTGCTTGTAAATCCCTTGCTTCCAATTGCCCACCCTCACCCTCTCCTGTTAGCTCCCGCTCCTTTTTTCTCTACTTCCCTCAATGTGTTCTTCCCTCTATGATTGTAACGCGGTCTGTTGCTTCCTAAAGCTAGGTCCACGCTCAATGAATACCCCAATAATAATAATAATAGTAGCTCTGTTGGTGTCACTGGAGCCCTTGGTTCTGCGATCTTACCTTACCTTCCACAGAAAATCAATACCTAGCAGGTTGGCAGAAGTCGAGGCACTATGAGAAAACGCCTGTGAATTAGTGGGGGGCCCTAACATCACTAATGCTTCCTGGGACAAGGGCAAATCCCTCCCAGTTCTTTCAACACCAGGAGTTGGGCAGTGCAGTAGAAATCCAGCAGTTATGCTATTACCGCCGCATTACCACACTGCCCAATCCTGAGTTTGGGGGGGAAAGACGGAGGATTGACCGCCAGCTCTTAGCTGGAAGTGAATGCACTGACCTTCTACCCATTTTTGGTGCAATTACCGCAGTGCAATTACCACTGTGGTAATTGCATCGAAAATGCCCCATTGAGTCCTGTGGACTTTCACCGCAACTGCAACTTGTGATCCGGCGCTAAAACCGCTGGACCAAGTTGCAGTAAGAGTAATTGCTTTGGGTGGTATTCCGGCAGATATACCACCCAACTCATGACGAGGCCCACAGTCTTCATTGTGGTACCATACAGGCTCGGACACAAAAGTGGCATATTTTTGGCTATAAACCTTTATCAACCAATAAAAGAGTTGGACAAATGCCTCACTATCCCTAAATACCAGGAGGGGTTTTCCATGCCTCAAAGAAAACAAAGGAATACGGCAGGATGTCAAAACAAAATGTCTGTTACCGTCGTGTCCCAAAACCCTATCTGCCCCTAACACTAATAACCTAAATCAACTGTGTAGGGTTGGTTTCTTCCAAGGGAAAGTGTTCAGGATAACTCTTGCCAACAGAAAAGTTCCCAATGTCTTGGGTGGTCCAGAAAACAAAAGAAATGTTCTACCAAGTAAAAGTCCCAGGTTTGTAGGGGTGTGCTAATTTCCCCTGGATTCCTTCTGGTTCACTTCCCTTTCCTTTGGGCCCAAAAGACCTGGTATCTTTTCAGGTGAATATCACTGTATTTTATATCTTCATAATATATCTCCCTGCCAAGGATAGGTTTCTCATCAAAACAGTATTTCTTGTCATCAGGGTTCATGACCCTCTTATTCTCAAACTCTCTTTTAGGTACCAGTCCCAGACTCTCGATGGATGAACATTATAGTTTGGTTCACTTTACTGCCAAGTATGCACCAAGCTTGCACAACAACAGGGGTAACAGAGTCCAACCTGCAAATCCAAAAGGTTTCACAACGATCCAAAATGGTGCCTATATCACAATGTGGACATATTAGTGTCACAACTTCTAGAATGAAAAAAAAGATCTGTGAAATTTGATGCTGTTGTTCTTGAAAGTGTTGTGCCACTAAGAAATTCTAGTTGTTAGTACTTACGTTTGATCGATGTTCATTCCACCACAATTTAGACGCTCTGGTGGATTGTCTCACATAGTAATGCCACAAGGGCCTCCCATGGCATAAATTAGATACACTATATCCCAAGTAGCATAATGAAGTAAATAGACCTTCTTGCCTAATCGAGGCTGGAACACAAGGTTTCCTTTGGCCACATAATTACAAGTCATACAATGCAAACACAAAAAAATGGCTGTTCTTTTACTGTGAATCTTGTAACATATACAACCAAAATGCATAAGGTAAATGTATCTTGTTCAAGTTCAATAAAAATGTTCAAAAGTTCAAACGTATAATTCTCACAAAGTACTCCTTGTGAGCAGGTTTTGGTTCTCTTCCCCTGATCAACTCACGAAGACCTTTGAAAAACATATGATTCAACAAAGTTTGATTCAGTTCAATGAAAAATGCCTTTTCTATCCAATACGTTCTTCAACTGGTGAAGTAAATGCCTTTCCCATAAAACACTTATCCAAAAACCAAAGCAGCTGGTTTCCCTTCAATACGTCCTTCAACTTGATGAAGTGAATGTGTCTTTCCCAAAATACTTGTGCCAAACCAAAGCAACTGTTTCTTCCACAATCACAGTTATTCTTTTAGTGAATTACTTCTGTCAGGACAGCACCACAATGATCTTTTGTCCGGGGTCAAAGGAAGGAGGAAAGCAGCTAATTGCATTCGACCTGTTATGAAAGTATTAAATGGTCATTTGAGGCAAGGACAAAACAAAGTGCTAGTGGGTCATAGGCTTATGACTTGGTGCTGTTGTGGGTGAGGGATATAATTATCCTGAGAACATGGAAGCTTGTTATTCAGTGACCAGGGAAGTACGGCCACATGGCAGGGTCGATTTAGGGGCAGTTAATAAACCAGGTGCAAGAGGTGCTTAAGGGCAGAGGTGGCAAGTAGTTTTTGGATGTCAATTAGGTTCTCAGGAAGATGACGAAGATGTGGGACAGAGGTCATTTGGGCTGAAGTGGCAGTCATAATAAATTAGCGTGAAACAAGAAATACCAGGGAGGCTAGCAATTCTGGGATGTTTATTGCCGGTTCAATGGAAATTGGTTTATTTCTCTCTGTCCTCATATTGATGATGTGTTCATGTAAGAGCCATGTGCATCACACCCGGGGTTGGATGTCCTCGGCCAGATTGAACTTGTAATAAATCAGGATTGTTGTAGGTGAACAAGTAATCATGAGATGTCATGATCAACTATGAAAATAGCGCCCAAAAGGGTTGTACTTGTAAATCTGATCTAATGCAAATATATGCTGTAGGGGGTGGTGTTTAGGCGAATGTGCCAATAAGAATGTGGGAACTTAAGGTGATTCAATTTCCTTGTATAGGGTAAGCTGATAATATTTGGGGGATGACTTTGTAACGAAATATATAGAGAGATTTGAGGTCCACCCCGACACTAATAAAGGAAAATGACCTTGCAAAATAAGGTTAAATAAGGTTATCACTGTTGCACCGGGCAACAAGTAAAATGAAAAATTAAGCCAAACTTTGACTTTAGGAGTACTATATGCCCAATACACAAAATAGTTCAACATCCTTGCATCGTTTTCTGCTATCCCCGGACCTGTGCACAAAAAGAAAATTTCAACATTGAGAGATACCAGACCACCATTAATTTATCAGGTCTGCTGGGTTTGGACTTCTCTCCCAACCTTGTGGGGTTTAATAACAGCCCCAGAATGCAAAATACATTGTTTAAATGGAAAAGGCACATTACATTGTTGGTTGAGAGACAGAAAGCAACATTGTCCATTAAAATTGCCACACATCAAAATTCTGTGCACACTGAATAACGAAGAGCCCAAACTGAGCCTAGCAAAATTAAAGCCATGTTCATATTTTTCATTTTGTGTAACTAAAGCCCACTTTTCATCACAAAAACTAACCTCATGTTAAATGGAAAGGTGGGCATTGTGCAGCGTGTAATGAAAAATGACAGGGCTGTGTGTTGCTGGGCAGAATTCTCATTTGAAATCCCCCCATTGCCAGATATGCTTGGCTCTTTATCTAGAAGTCAGGTCTCTTAGAGGCTAGAGCAGAAGGACTTGGCTTTTGCATAACAGGAATGTATGGCCACCAGATCAACAACAGGGCCAGCCCTAAATGGGTGCAGCTCTTAAAAGAAATACAAACTCTAAATCTGAAAAGTGATGGACTCAAGATTGCAAGGACACATGACAAATGACAGTACTGCCTCACGATGTTCAGAGCGCCGAGGTGAAGCTGTGTGGCCTGAAGGATAAGAATCTCTGTAGTGTCCATTACCTCAGCTTTTGACTCCACAAGAGGGATTGATGATTTTATTGCAGGCTAAATCAACTTTGAGCCCAGAGACTGGATTCTCTCGACCACATGGTTTCAAGGAAATCAAGACTGAAACTTAAGGAAAATTGACAACATTATCATACTTTTTTTATTTATTTTATTTAATGTGATATAGTTTATAAAAACTTTACACATAATAAAATATAACATACAGCAGAACATAGACTAAAACTAAAACCTAGTATCACAAAGTAAATCAACAACAAGACAGAAACAAAATCCATTTCCAAAATAAACAATAATCCAAAATTACTTTCATTTCTACAAGTTATCAGGTTCACAATCATTTTTTACGTCAATCCTTACATCACATTCATATTCACTGGTTTTAACCAGTCCAGGAAATCCCACTAGGTACCCTCCAGTACTTCATTGTCACATCGTTTCCATACCAATTCCATTTTCATTATTTGCCATGTTTACTCAGGTTAGATAGTTAATTCAAGACGTTTTACTACTATGTTCCATACCCTAAAAAGAGACATATGCAAACTCTCGTTTTGAGTGTTAATACATTGATTCCAGAATGTTTCTTCACAAATTGACTCAGTTCGGTGTACAAATCTGCCATGGTTGTCGATATACTCCCTTCCCATAGAGGGGCATTTTGTGAGGACATGCTTGGCTGTTTCCCTCTGTTGCCTGTTAATACACAGCTGATAGAAGCAGTCCTCTTTCGGGATGTCCCGACTCCCGTTCCACCCACACTAACGAGAGGACGGGCAGATGATTCATTCTCAATAGGAGTATAAACCTCCTCAACGTAGGGGGAGGACAGAGGTTCATATAACTCTGAGCACTTTTGAATGTATATAGTACCTTTGGTATAAATGCATAACTATTCAGAGAGCTCAGATGGGAAATGTTTTCTTGCCAATCCTATAGACCAATATATCTGCCCAAGGAGGACCTCATATTAAGGTAGTCCCCTCCCCACTTAGGTTCCCATCCCACCTCCTGAAACAGATCCTTCATGTTTTTGCTCAGGCTTGACTTCAATTGGGTTTTAAGCTCTTCATCACCCAGGCTTTTCAATAATGGGTTGGCAGGGGCATTGAGCATCTTGATATATAATTGGGCTATTTTCTTCAATACCAATGATTTAAGTGAAAGGATACCAAACTCAAGGTGGATTATGGCCATAGGTATATATTGCTGGAGTCCCAACAGCTTCCTCCAGAACCTTCCCCCAATTCCCAGCAACCTTTTCAAATTAGTCATACTCAGTGCCTCGAGCCCATAGATCACAGAAGGGACAAGACATTGAATATAAAATTGAAAAATTGACGGGCTCCCCAGATAGATTAACATTTTCATACATATTGAAGAGTCCCATTAGTTTAAATAAACTATCATAACTGGTGATTTTCTCAGCAAAAATATGTTGCACCAATCCATTCTCGTGTCATTTTAAAGCTGGTGATGAGCCCGTTATTTTGATGTCATGTGTATCTGAATGCGATTTGGGGAATTTCAGTTACAACCTAAAATGTGTTAGTAGCTTCCACAAACATTTCCTGAATCTGAAAGTTGGGGAATTTATGGCTTATTAAATTAGATATCCAGGTAGAAAATGTCACATTCCCAAATATGATAATTTTTGCACAAAGGGCAAAAAACTGTAGTTCGCATGTGCCATACCCAGCCAAAATGAAAATATGTTCCACAGACCCATCCAAATTTGGTCATGTTGTATCTTTTTGGGTGAAAAATCTGAAAAGTGCAAATGATAACTCTGGTGGGTGGATTCCCCTTCACACACTTCCTTCATAGGACTTCAAGGGCCTGTCAGCAGAGAGGGGGGGATCTTGAGAGTAGTAAGAAAGGATCATCTTCCAATGAACAGTTAGAACCAATAAACTGACCTCCTCCCCATAATTTTAATAAGTGCGTTCCTTGTTGCATGGAGAAAGGGAAGAATTGGCCAAAAAAAACATCTGAGGGGAGAGCTGCCTAAACATCTTGACAATATTTTCCCTTAACAGTGGATGGCGGAAACCGTGTAGGCCCTTAGCGTATTTGACTGAATATTGATTTAATTATTTCCAAATAGATTCATGAAAGGGGAAGCTCGGAGGGGTTGGAAACCTCTGCCCTCTTTTCTAGCAGTAAGATATATTATATTATATTTCCTGTCAACCCCGGACATCTCTTAAAGAAGAGGGGTATACTTGTCCCAAAACGAAATTCCCAACTGTTCCCACTCCCCAGGCCTAGTCTTTAAACCAAGGGGTTCTCGTGTCACAAAACAAAAATCCTAACTGTCACCATTCCTTAGACCTTGCCTTTAAACAGAGCCGTGCTGCATAGAACTGACGCCTGGGTTATTTGATGTTGAGAGACGTGTTTTGCAAAGTGAAACCAAGTGTAATTCTCCATTGAAAAATACAGACTCTTTCCAGAACGATTTTGTATTGCTTTTGGGTGAAAGAGGAAGAAAGGTTCTATCCATTATGAAGGAATCAAGAAGCAGACACAGACAATAGAATCAAGTTTGGCCTAAAAATGCAGGATGGAGTAAGGCCTAACTCGCCCTATGCTAAGGTGGGACTTCTCTACCCAAAGAAAACTAAGTCTAGCCTGTTTAGGGATTCCAAAGCAAACGTCTGTCTGTGTCTGAAACCCATACTTTCCCTTGAGTCTAACTGTATACAATGCATAGCAATGTCAGCATCAAAATGAGTAGTGTCCAAAATAAAGTTCAGAGTTTCTTCCAGCTCTCAGCTTATACTCAGCTTTCCCTTCCCCAAGTTCAAAATAGTTCCTAGGGCATAGGGGTTCCCTTCCCCCAAGAGTTCAAATCATCCAGCTTTTCAAAACACAATTGTTTGGGACACTTCCCAGCCCTTATGATATTGTTACTTTTCAATAGTTCATATAGGTAGCTTAGTTTCATGACTTCAAAATCACATACAAGTTTATTGCAGTTCAAACAAAATGGCCCTCATTACAACTCAGGCGTTAAGGGTTAACGCCACCGTTAACCCTTAACGCCTGATTCCCACCTTAACGCCTGCTTTTTGCAGGCGTTAAGTTCCATGGTGCTAAGGCACCTTGGAGCTAATTACGGCACCGTAATTTACGGTGCCGTAATTAGCGCCTTCCCCATTCCCATTATGCCCTATGGGGCAAGAATGGGAATGGGGAAGGGAAAATGGGAAATGGGGATTTACCGCCCCACTCACCTTGTAATGGGGCGGTAAATCCGCCATCCACCATGGTGTAAACATAGTTTACACCATGGTGGTAAAGTTGGTGCACTTAGCACCTCAGTTGTAATGAGGGCCAATCTTTTTGTGGGTGCTTTCAGTGGCTTTTCCATACCGGGTGCACTAGGTCTAGTTGCAGTTGTCGGATCACACAGTCCACTCATTAAAGGGCATGCCACAGATACCCCTTCCTTGCTGCTTTTCCATCAATTCTAGACCACTGCTTCAACTTGACAGTGATGCTTGGTTTATTAACCTGTGTCACACTCTCCCGACACTGTACCGTGGCTTGGTTGGCCACCATGCACTTGTTACATTTCCTTGTATTCTCCTGGCACTTCCCGATGCGTGTTTTATTATAACATACAGTTCCTTGAACTCCATTGTCTTTTGCCAGTTCTTGGTTTCTCTTAAAATACAGATCTTTGTATCAGGCAGATTTGCAAACGTTCTTTCACTTTGATCAATATTCAAAAGCTCTAACTTGCTTTCACTCAAATCAGTATTCATAGAAAGGCTTGCTTCTGTTCTAAACAATGTTCATTCCTCACTTTCCATTTTCGCCTGCCAGCCTGGTGTTCCCCCTTCTTGATACACTCATCGGTCGGAGCGTACGCCTTTCCCACAAGGTCCTCTGCTGCCACGAGTTATCTTCTTCCCGTGCAGTGCCTCGCCTATTCTCCCAGCTACTCTGCCTGGCTTCACTCACCCAGTGATGCTCCTCCTGCAGCTCGGGACTCACACCACAGCTCTGCTCAGTCACTCCACCTCTCGCAGTCTGCCACCGGCCTTCAGCGTCATTATGCTTCGTTTCCCACTGCATCAACTCAGCATCTTCCCAGGGACATCATTTCATTAAAATGCCAGGGGTAGCGGAAGTGACATCACACAACCCTTGACCTCTGATGACATCGCAGGAAGTGATGCCATTTGACCCCACCCCAAAGTGACATCACGGGGAGTGATGGAACATAACCTTTCACCCCTCAACAAAACAGCAAGTGGCCTCACATAAAATTGTTTGAGTACACTACGAAAAATATAGTTAAGATATCACTGTAAAGTGATCTATATCGTTAATATCAGTGCATATAGGCCCATATTACCAAATCACTGTGAATGCAAGCAGACGTCCAAGGCCAAACAATAATGATGTGTTATTATATAGCACTTATGCTTAAGCGCTTCATATAGAACAAATATACATACAATATCACCCAACCAGTGTTGGTACTCATTTATCAACCTCAGCAGGATGAAACGCTGAATTGACATTTCTGCGAGTCCAATTTGCCACCTGCAAATCACGCACACATTGCAGCAGCTAGTGCTCAAACCACTGAGCTACCTTACCGGCTATAGCTATCAGAAAACCACCCACTCCGGAAACATTTTTTCTGGGGGTAGCAAGGGAGACCACAGGGGTAGCAAGGGAGAGCACAGGGGTCTCAGTTGCAACCCCTGCCGACCCCTAAATGACATCCATGCATCTTCCAAAGGGTCTTGAACGCTCCGCTTGCACACCGCTGCTCCGGAGAGGTCTGCTTACACCCAGCAGTCTGTAGCCCTGCTTCCACAGCCGATCCCATTTCCTCAACAATTACATCTTTTAAAGTTCCCACCACCATGATTGATTCAAAAAGAACTAGAACAGTCACTGTCTTACTCTTGTTGTCCCCCTCCTTATCTCAGTACACAAATGAGGCCTGTATGTGTGTGCATTAATGAAATGGAAATGTATTTCTCTAGTTGGTCTCTTCCTCATCCCAGTGCCAAACTGGTGTTTCTTGGGGAATGTTTTAAGGGAAGAACAGGGAAAGGGCTGGCAATAGCCTATACATGCTTGTCAGATAGAGGGTTTGTTATGAAAAGGAAATGGGGGATACCATGTCTCACCTAAGGACGTCCTCTCCCCACTCCTCAAGTCTCCTCCACCCAGGTGATCCTCCCTTGCATATCCACCCCCAAGGTCAGGATCCAAGAGAAATGGCCTTTCCCCGGCCACCCGAGAGGAGGATAAAGGGGGAAAAGAAGTGAGTACGCCCTCAGGTTCCTCACACCATCAAACACATTCTTAAATATCTGTGTGACTTCAAACTGCTAGCATTTTCAAGTGCGCAGGGAAACTCCATGTACCAATTATTGCTTGTGAAATGTTTGCAAACCAAAACTGCATATGTTCTAAATCAAACCTTTATCAAGTAATATTTGTACTATATTAACATGCAAAGATATGATTTAATGTTGCCATAAAAAGGGGCTCTTGGGAAACAGATTTTGACCTGTTTATTCATCTGTGTTCCCTGCATCTGAAACAAAAGGAAAAAGAGTGTTTTGTTTTGAAGCTTTGTTTTGTGCCACAGAGAAGGTTGCGTGTGTAACCATTAAAAGTAAGATTTAAAGAACATATCATTTAAATAAATATATATTCTCTCTATACCCCAGCCTGGTTTATTGCTAAATGGTGGCACAGGTGGAGGAATCTGCGTGGCTCTACATGAGTCATAGATAGGGGTAGCTGAATCAAAATCCATGATTTTTTGTGGGCCATCTTAATGGGGGGGGGCTCACTAGGTTAAAAGTTGTCTCCCAATATATCGTTACCAAGTGGGGGCTCATCCAGGATTTAGCTTACTGTCTTTGACTCATGACAAGTGCATTGTGACAGACTATTCATTCTGGCGTAACCTCATTTAAGTGGATAGGAGGTTGTTTATGCTTCATAAGGTACGATTGTGACTTGGCCCCAGGAGTTCCAGGGAAGTGTGCGGTTGAGACATAAGATTGTGCAGAATACTAATGCGTAAGTACATTGATTTGAATTGATATTTGATTTGGCGTTGAGTGTGGAAATCAAGCAGGAATAGGGTAATTTTTGACCCCACGCAAAGAAAGTTTTACAAAGTTGCAAAAAGCTATTTTGAAAATAAGCAATAAAGAAGTCAGTGATGCCAGGAAGCATCTGCTAGCGAAGCTATTCATTCGAGGAGAATAGCATGAGAGCGATGCAAGGAGCTGGCAATCTACAATGGTGCAGGAGGTTACCTCAGTAAGCGCTGACAAATGACTTGAAGGTGGAGTATTGCACAAAACTTTAGAGGCATTTTACATGACACAAACTACTTGTGAAGAGCTGATTCTAATGGCTCCTATGACAGTTTATTTATATTTCCACTTGCAGTTAGTGAAGAGCGATTGCAAAATAGTGAGGCCTTTGTGCTGAACAAGACTGAGGCCCAGAAAGCAATTGCACAGTTAGAAGATAAAGTACAACAGAGTCACATTTTTGAATTAAAATAACAAAACCTTTTTGAGCAACTTCAAAATTAGGTGAAAACCCACCTACAGGACAGTGCAGAGTGAGAAATAGAGTTTGCTGCACTGAAAGAACATCCAAAGAGAGTGCAGAAACTGTGAGCCACCTCCAATGCAAATTGAATGACCACACTGGCCACAAGAGAGGGCTGTTAGATGATGTTATAGCTCTCAACCAACAAATAAAGGACTGTGAAAGGGAAAACAATCAGTTCCTGATCAAATAGATGGACTGACCTGGAATTTGATAAAATTCGTAAATATTCTGAAGCAACAGAAATTACAGATGATTAAACACCATGATGCATTAAAATTGACAATGGATGCAGAAAAGGGTCAATTAGAATCTCAGGAAATTACCAGAATTAGGAAAGAGAACATGGAGCATGTGGAGAGTGTGAACAAGCTGATCTATCACAGGCAGTACACTGTAGGGATGCGCAGGAGAAAGAGATGAGTCTCTTAACAGAAAAGTGTCTTGAAAATGCACGCATAATACAGGACGCCCAGATTGAAAATTTTAGGGTGAAGTAAGGGAAATGAAGCACCGATAAGTGGCTCAGAGTAGGGTGCTCAAGTGCAGTCAGGCCTTGGTGTCAGAGTTAAAAAAAAGTCAGAGAAATATAGACAGGCCTTGAGGCACCGTGACCAATTAGGGTATGGGATAGGGCCCTCTGAGGCCTCTGAGGCGTCTCGCCTTCCCTCTGAGGAAGGAGAGATGCCACTGCCACCAGAGACCTCAGGCCAGGTATCCACAATCCCCCATGTAGAAATGGAAACTGACCTCATGCATACCACCTATAGAGAATAGGGAGACATACGGCAGATGGACTTACCTGGGCCTAGCCAAACTGATCCAGAAGGCCAGACCATGTCTGACATTGATGAGTATTTATCTCTACCACATAGAAGGGAACGGTGCCGGACCAAGTGTGTCTTGGGAAACTAAAAATAATCTGGTGTGTACTTCATACCCTGAAAACTCGAATGATGAGAATATCAGTTAGATTGGCTGAAGCCCACTTCACTGGAGGAGAAAAGCCAGAGCTTCAGCCTAGGAAGGGCATACTAAAAAACTCAGAACATTCAGGGGAAGGGGAGATAGAGGAGCACCAATATAGCAGCTCTGTGTCAGAAAGTGAATGGACTCTTGTGGAGAAAAAGAAAGGCAGCGAAACAGAGAAAGTGTTTTGTTAAAGACCCAATCAGACAGATCAAGTACATACATAGTTTTCTAACCCCATATCATAAGAATGCCAAGAATTCGGTCTGGGAGCACTTGCAATTGTATGAGCAAATGATGTCCTCATTTGCGATCAGAAATTATGTAAATTGCATAGCATTTGCCAAATGGACATTCTCACCCGAGTACTCCAGTTTCTTTGCCGGACCGGAGTATCAGGATCATTTAAATTGTCCACCTATAAGGCAGCCATTTTGAAACATTTTTAAATATTTCTCCACACATAGGAACCAACCAGAGAACCAAATGGCTGCATATAAAATGTAATCTGGGGAAGATCAGGCACTTAGAGAGTTTGTGCAGGAATTAAAACGAGCATTTGCGCAGACTTGTAGACGGGTGAACACAAATAGGGTGTTGGTGACCACCTCGTGTTCTCCTCAAATATGTCATTACTCGTTTGGTGCACGATTTGCAAGAATGCCGAACACTAGATTGGGTAATTGAGCAAGCCTTTTGGATCTATGCGTTCCAGAAGCCCACAGAAAATAAAAACACCCCCAAAACCATCTACCACACCTGCCACTGCGAAGGTGGTGGACGGGAGAACTACCCCCTCCTTTGGACTTGTAGATGGAGAGCCTAAAAATACTCTCCCTGTCAACAAGCTGAATGGAAGAGAGGAGTCCCCCCCCACCCGCTCCAGCCCAATCGAATGGTAGTAAGACAGGAGTTCAGAACAATGATCCCTCTGACCCTGTCCCCTATGCAAGCCCTAGGTATAAGAGTACAAAACCAATCCTGGGGTATGTGTACACTCCCCCGAATCAGAACCTCCCAAATAATCCTCCTCTTTCTCCCCAGTTCAAGGACAATAGACCCCTGAACCAGGGAGAATCAGAATGGAAAATGATGGGGGAAATTTCCAGTGCCCAAGCTACTCTGGGAGAAGGGACAGTTACCCTTTTCGGGAGTAGCAGAGGTATGACGTAAGACCTCCCTACCACCCAGAAAAAGTCTCACAGTTGGAGTGACAGGTCCAGCAACTGACCAATGACCTCGGGTGCATTCTGAGGACTAAGTGAAATCCTCAACCTAACCCTGCTTCCCGGAATTATGGGAGGAAAAGTCAGACAAGCCACAGGTTAGTGAGGAGGGGGCCTGGGTGAAGGTGGGATGCCAAGCCCTAGAGGAAGCTTCCTTTCTCACCGAGATAGAACCCCTGGAGATCTCTCAGCCTGAAAGTGACTCCTCTACCCACAGTAAGTTAGAACCCAAAGAGCAAAGGTTAAGTAGGAGAGTCCAAATAAGAACCCACTTTGTAGAGGAACATAAGATAATCCCCTTTGAAAGAGAAGAGTTCCTAGTGGATTCAGGTAAGCAAACCTTCTCATTCAGGAATGGGTGTATCCCTCACAAAGTAAAAAGGGTACCAAAAGACCCTGAATTCGGGAGGGTAAGTATGGAGATCGACCCAGATTAAGAAACTCTTAGACCCCGACAATGTAAGCTAGACAAATCAGAAAATAAAGAAGTGTCATCTCTCCAAACAGGTTCTGAGAACTGTCTCCGGGGGCAAAGGGAGACAGCAAAGAATCTGGGGAGAAAGAGGATCCCATAAAGATGCCCATTGTTGGTTGTAACTTTTCTTCTTACAGATTCCCGATCAAGAAAATGACGGCCTAACTGGCAAATAACTCAAACTTTCTTTGCACCCTTGAGGAGAGAGCGCAGATTTTATGCACCAGTCAAGGTGCAGGGTCAATGTGAATTATGAGCTCTGGTGGATACTGGATCCCAAGCCACTCTCCTGTCCAAAAAGGTCTTTGACCAACTCAACTCAGGATGGGGTTCTCCAAATTCACCTCATACCTCTTCCTGGACTACTCCAAAATTTCAATGGGAATGACATTCCTGTCGAAGTGTATGCAGATCTGGAAATCAAAATTGGGTGACACTGGTTGAAACATCTGGTGATAGTTGTGACTTCAGAGGGCACACCGTGTTTACTGGGGAACTATCTCCTGCAGAGGTTATCACCTCTGATCGACCCAGGCTAACCGGCCCATAAAACTAAAACAGAGTACCAATTATGTACGCATGAAAGGTACCTGCCATTTAATTGAACACCTCACTGTGAAAGTGGAGTTTTATTTCAAGAATAATTGGGTCCCAGACATCACCGTCATCGCGGTAGGAGAACAACTTGGTGATGGGAACCCTTTTCCATTCTTGAAAATCAACCTTCCTCCCAGTTTTGAGTGGCATTCCACACTGGAAGGAAACACCCTGAAATGTTAGACTAGTTCAAAGTCAAAAGAAACATTGAGTCCCATGAAAAAAGACAATGAAGAACCAGCTCAAAGTCTGACGGACATTCAGAAAAAGGGCATACAATTGTTTTACACCATTCAGATCAATAAGGGGGTGGAGCCGGTGCTCGTCAGAGTGTGCATGAATAATGGAAAAAGCTTAATCAGTGAAGGTTTATTCAGGAAACTCCCAAAAGAGCAGACCATTCCCACATTTAAATTGTTGATAAATGGGAAGTGAGTCTGGAACCCCTAAATTCCCAAACTTTCCGGCCAGCAGGTGTATGCTAAATATTTCCATTGGCAACAAAAGCATAGAACATAATTGATGGGTTGTAGGAGATGTCCCTTTCCCTTTTATTTAGGTAGTGACATTCTCAACTGATTCACAATCAATTTAGATCTAATTACTAATAAAGCCTGGTCACATCTGGGGGATAACCCCATGTGCTTTGACAACACCGCAAAACCATTCTGGTCAGCTCAATTGCGGCCTTATGTGGTTGAAGTTCAAGTGTGAGAAGGGGTTGCCATCCCAGGAAAGATGTGACAGTTCACAATTCCCCTCAAAATTAAGCGAGGACAGAACCTCAAACATCAAGACGCCTATATACATTTGAATTCCCATCTCCAACAACAAGGTTTGTATTTAAAACCAACACCTCTGGAAGACCTAAAACATAACACCATTCGAATATTGGTGGATAACAGCGACCTTCAAAGCATCACTTTGGGTGCAGACACCTTTATTGGAATGGCGGTTTATGCCTAACATTATTCTATTGATTTAGGTAATGAAATCAACTGTTTTGACAGATCCATGTGATTTTAGCTAAAACAATTTCACAGAGGGAAGTTTTACTGAAAATAAAACACAGAAAAAAAAACATATTTTCGTTCTGGCTCCAGTATTTGTTAAGCAATACCAGTTACCTCTCACGTCCATGGAGTCACTCAAAGAGATTATTAATAATCTCAAAACACGTGGGATAATTCGTCCAATCCACAGTACCTTTAATAACCTGGTACTGGCCACAATCTAACCAAATGGACAATGGAGACAATGCACAGATCTGAGGGAGATGAACAAACGGGTCCACATGTCAAGATGGCCACTTCCCTGCATTGATCAAGGGCTGGCACAGATCTAAGGGTCAAATATGCACACAGCCATTGATTTGTCTAACAGCTACTGGACAGTATCCGTGAGTAGGGAAGACCGATACAAGCTTGCCTTTAACTTTGGGGGAAGCAATACACAAGGACATGTACCCCCTTTTGATACATAAACTCCGGCAATGAGTTCAAAATCTTTCTGCATAAGGCCATGCCCGATTCGGGTGATAGGGGAAACCTGGCCTACATAGATGTTTGGATTAAGAGCTCAACTGTGGAGGAACATACAGCAGAAATCCGCTATGTTCCGACCCAGTTGCAGAAAGCTGGAGTGAAACTGTCCTTTCAGAAGGTACAGTGGTGTAAGACCTGAGTGAAGTTCTTAGGGCACAAAATCACCCCTGAGGCTCTCAATCTCCCGGCGAAGAAGGTGGAAGCATTATTGAAATTGAAAGACCCTACTACTGTGCGAGAATTAAGAAGCCTTCTTGGTCTCACTAATTATAGTCGAAAGTTAATTGAACACTACATCGAGGTCACTCGACCTCTAGTCCATTTATTAAAGTCCAAAGTCAAGTGGGAGTGGGGATCCGAACAATCTGCAGCAGTTAAACAACTGAAAAGAAGCCCTTCCTAAGCTCCTTGTTTGGCTTACCCCATCACGAATAAGGAGTTCTTCTTGGAGACAGGGTTTTCAGATACTTGCCTAACAGAGGTATTGTACGAAAAACACGAAAAGGTCAACAAAGTCATCTCGTACGCAAGCAAATCTTTGTCCTCGGCGGAGGAATAATTTAATGACTGCGAAAAGATACTCCTGGTGAGGGTGTGGGTGTGGGTGTTGCAAAATTACCGCCCATTCATCCAAAGGGAGCACATCATATTGAGACTCCCCACCAACCCTTGCAATATTTACAAAGTGACAGAATCCGGCTGGGGAATGTAAGTCATTTCAGAATGAATTCCTGTATTCTGTCCATGCCAGGCTTTCCTGTGGAGGTCAGATATGGCCAAAACAAAAAGAGTCCTCTAGGACAAGGATTGGCGGACTCTTGCATGATTGTGCTCAAGAAAACTGTCTCGAGGAGAAAGTGTAACGCCCCACAGCAATATGGAGGCGTACTTAACTTGCTCGCACAAGGTCTATTAAGAAGACACATGTCAAGGGATATGCACAGTTTATGTGAATGGGTGCTCCCACCATGTTGGTTATAATAGGGAAAAAGACCTAGTGGCTGGCAATGGGAATGCTTGGGTGAATGATACCACAGAGCCCACTGCTGGTTAGAAAATAGGACCCCAAAGAAGTCAGGTGGCAGAGTTGATGGCCATTTATCAGGCCATCCTCACTGCAGTACACCGCCAACTCAAAGAACAGGTCATAATCTCTGACTCTGATTATGTCAGGAATGGGTTCATGGAACACCTGATTAACTGGAAGAATCAAAGCATGCTTTTTGCCAACACCAAACCCTTAAAGCATGGTAAACTGATTCAGTCGATTGATGATCTGGTGAACTCTTATGAAATGAAAACAACCAAGGAAAATAGTCACACGGGCAAACAATTATTTAGAAAAATTAGCAAATAGATTCGACCCAGATATGTGAACAAAGGGGATAAGCTCGGTCAGGGGAGAATTGTATATTCATATTTTATTATTGAAGTACACATAATATTATAAAAGTAGAAACATTATTAATCATAAAAATGATACAAAAGTCAACAAATTCTAAAAAGCGTGTAAATGACTGTATGAGATGAAAATTTACAATCTATTTAAGTGTTAAATAACATAACAGCTTAGCCCAAATGCATGTAAACCCTGTTGCAATCAGGGATAGTGGCTATATTTCTCTCGAATAGTAGATTTCATACTGCCTCAATGGACATGCATAATGACAGAAAGATATGCAAAGTATCGTAAAATGCTATATCAATGCATAAAAAGTACACAAAAAGAGTGCTAAATACAATTTGAAAAGTATCATAAAGTGCTGTATCAGTGCATAAAAGCACACAAAGAGCTAGATGTCACAGTGCATAAGAACACGGAGAGAAGAGTACTAAGTGTCTTATGAAATTACCATTTATTAGAAGAAGATATGAGGTCATTCAAAAGTAGAGGGGCCAGATAATACTGGGAATGACCTGGGTGACCAGTTGGCTAAAACCAGAGGTCTGCAGGGGGATTTCATAGATAACGAATCCCTGCTGGATGAAATCAAAGTCACTGCTGTCACCAGGTCATAAATCCATGCCAACAGTCAACTCTTGAATGCCCAGTGGAGTAAAGATACCCCAGATGCAGATTCGATCACTGCACAGAAAGATGACATGATTATTAGAAAATTCTATCGACACATTGAAGACCCAGCGAGTTTCCCTCTAACAGAATTGGAATATGTCGGTAAAGAGGATCTCCGGGTATAGATGATGTTTTCCAAGAGGTTCCGGATCCAAGATGTTTTTTTGGTACGGAGATCCCTATCTGGATATGACCAGTGGGTGGTACCTACTTCCTTCCGAAGCCTGATGTTGAACCACACCCATGACACGGTCACTGCCTGTCATACGGTGTTTCATACAACATTGGAAATCTTGCGCGAGGTGGCATACTGCCCACACATGGCGAGGACCTTGACATTTATCTAAAGGGGTGTCCTGTGTATGCTCCATCTCAGCCCAGTTCACTCCCACACAGAGCTCCCCTGCACAAAAAGGGGAATGACACTGACCATCGGGCCAGTGATTTGCTCCTCTGGAGGAAACAAGTACATATTGACTGTTACATGCTTGTTTACGAAGTGGGTGGAATGTCTTCCTGCCCCAAATTGTGGTACAGAGACAGCTGCCACACTGATGAGCAACCGCATCTTCTCTTGTTTCAGCCTTCCACAAAGGATTGAGTCGGATCAAGAAAGTCCTTTTTACTAGTGAGACGATGGCAAAGATGTAAGCGATTCTAGGGGTAAAAAGAAAACTCCACATTGCCTACAACCGGCCTCAAATGGGGCGGGTAGAGAGATATAACAAGACAAGTGTAAGGATCTTAAAGATGTTCATGGCAGACTCTGTACCCAGTTGATACATTTGATTACTGCTTGTCCTGACGGGCATTAGGTTTACACCATCTTCTGCAACTAAAATGTCTACATTTGAGTGGATGGCTGGACGAAACATTGTTACCTCAGCATCTTCTCTATAGAACTCAGGATCAGACACTGATAAATGCATCCACCACTCACGAGTACACCGAAAATATAAGAGGGAAGCACCTCCAGCACGCTTTTGCTTATGCTAAGCGCAGTTTAAAAAAGCCGGCTGAAGGAATGAAAACCTATTATGATCTAAAGATCACGAAGAAGGAGTACAAGGTTGGTGACAAGGTTTACCTGTACAATTTTCTGAGAAATCTCACCAAGGAATGGACATTTCTTCCTTATTGTGTGGTAGCTTTGAAATTGGAGATAAAATCTCACCTGATCCCTACAAGATCTGCATCCAAAAAGGAGAACAGACAGAAGAGAAATGGGTGCATATCAATCAGTTGAAAAGCTGTCATCCCAGACAAGCTTTACGACTGATTGAGGAGTGCAATGAAGGTTGAGCTGAAGAACCATTTGAGGAATGAGAGTTAAGGACGAAAACCCTGAATGGAAACTTGCAACAGGTGAGTACTTTAATTAATATTCATCGGAAACGCGAAGGAATTGGAAATGTGATGTTTCTTATCTGCAATGTCATATCCATTTCTATGTAATGTTTTTTCAAATTATATGTCCCATTTACTGGGAGAACATTTTTATTCCTATCTATAGAAAAGTAACCTTCCTCCCTTCCATCATGGGGAACCAGAGAAGTGGAGTCTGAGGAGGACCCCAGGGACCAAGGAAAAGGAGACCCAAGAAAGGAAGGGGTTCCTTGACCATACCCTGGAATGACAAAAACACATAAGTGGATGCCACAGCTCCGACTGTCTAAGGAAGGGAAATTAGCATGATGTGCGTTAAAGACAAAGGGCTTCTGAGGGGGGGATTTGTGGGGTTTAATGACAGCCCCAGAATGTCTTCACTGAAAGGCCAGGTTAGGCCTCTAATGCGTAATACATTGTTCCCATGGAAAAGGCATACTACATTGTTGGTTGAGAGACAAAATGAGGAATATTTCATTGAAACTGCCACACATCAAAATGCTGTGCTCCCTGAAAAATTAAGAGCACAAACTGGGCCACACAAGCGAAATTAAAGCCATGTTCGTATTTTTCATGACGTGTGACTAAGACCCACTTTTCAACATGGAAACTGACCTCATGTTAAGTGGAAAGGTGGGCATTGTGCAGCGTGTAATGAAGATAGACAGGGCTATGGGTTGCTCAGCAGAATTCTGAAGTGCCATCCCGCATTGTCAGATATGCTTGGCTCTTTATCTGGAAGTCAGATCTCTTTGAGGCTAGAGCAGGAGGACTTGGCTCTTGCATAACAGGAATGTATGGCCACCAGATCAACAACAGGGCCAGCCCTAAATGGGTGCAGCTCTTAAAAGAAATACAAACTCTAAATCTGAAACGTGGTGGACTCAAGATTGCAAGGACACATGACAAATGACAGTACTGCCTCATGATGTTCAGAGGGCCGAGGTGAAGCCGTGTGGTCTGAAGGATGAGAATCTCTGTAATGTCCATTACCTCAGCTTTTGACTCCACAAGAGGGATTGATCATTTTATTGCAGGCTAAATCAACATTGAGCCCAGAGACTGGAGCAGATGCTCTGGACCACGTGGTTTCAAGAAAATGAAGACTGAAAGATGTTCATATATAAACTCATTAGTTTAAATTAACTACCATACCTGGGGATTGTCTCAGCAACAACAAGTCACACCAAATCCATTCCAGGGTCATTTTATTTTTACAAATTTTATTTTATTGAAGATTTAAATCACATACATCGGTTTTCGGTGGACAGGTATCGGGCACTAGCCCCCCGAGGCTTCAAGTTGTTTTACCCACTTTTGTACCTCCGTCACCCTCGCTAGCCCACTTGGTACAACTTTTCCCCTTTTCAGAACACATCTTAAAACCTTTTGACAATCTGACACATTAATAGTAAGGACAATGGCTACTGGCCCCCTTTATGGGGAGCCCACTTTTCAAGTTCATTTGACATGAGTTCCCTGATCACTTGTTCGCACCAGTTGCCTCACTTCAGGATCCCTCGCTCTCATGCCGGCAGTTCAGACCCTTGCACAGTGTGGGTCCTGGTCCATACATTTTGCAATGAATTCACCCCATTCCATCTTCAGGGGGCCTGCCAGTCCATGGAGCCCCGCTGTGATTCTTTCCATAGTAAATACATTGTTAGCGACATTTGTCCATTTGCTTTTGCTAGGAGGTTGTACACTTTTCCATTTAGTAGCTATACATGCCCTTGCAGCCAACAGAAACACAGCAGTCATTTTCGGGAGTCTCGTGTAGTCTCCATCCTCCTTCTCCATACCAAACAAGACCAACATGGGTGATTTGATTCAGGCTATTCCGTTATTCAGTTTAGGTCTCTGATCCATCCAAGGACCTCGTCCCTTGTGCATCCCAACCACATGTGCCAATAGTCAGCTCTCTCTTCACACCCTCTCCAACATACAGGACTAGAGTTTTGGAAAATTTTCGAGAGTCTGACTGGGTCATAATGCCACCTGTGGAGTAGCTTAATGGAGTGGAGTCTGTATTGACAGGAGATTGATGTCTTAGATACTCCCCTGCAGAGTCTGTCGCAGAGGTCTGGGTTAACATTATCTCCAAGATAATCAATTTGTAGTAGAGCTTCACGCCTGGAAGCCAAACTCCCTCTTTCTCCTTGGGCAGTACCAGCACAGCACTAGGAATCATCACCTTTTTCCCCTGCCACAAAAACCTCAGCTCATTTTCTCTTGGAAGAATGGGTCTGGCATCTGGATGGGGACACATAAAGGATCCTCGGAAAAAACATAATTTTCAGAGCATTGAGGTGGCCCAGCCATGATATCGTTAGCAATTCAACATTTTTAGTATTCTGATAGGGCGCCGGACAAAAAAGAAGGCATAAATTGGTACTAGTCCAAAATGGTTTATGGTCAAAATTGTACTGGAAATTGCTGGGTTAACCAGTTATATGTTTATGTTCAACAAGCCCTTTTCAGTTAACATGTGTTTTGGCCAACAGGACTTTCTCAAAACCGGGGTTAATATACAAAGTTTCTGTTCAAATGAGTCATATTTCAAGTTGTTTGCAAACATTTCTCATAAAGTAGATAGACAGACAGAAAGTCAGGGTTGGTAGTAGGTAGGATTGGTAAGGGAAGAGAGACAAAGACTTTGATATCATGTTAGTAGTTTACTTTCAATCCTAAGTGGATAGCAAATCTAAGTATGATGCCCCCATTCATTTAGGCAACTCAATAGCTTGATAGTAGCTCAACTGCAATGCAGTATTACCTTTGGACTTAATAACTCTATTGCATACGCTATTTATCAAGCCATCTTTGTTTATGCAATACTCACTCACATTGTGTGCTGAACATGCTGAAGTATATTATTTGATCTTCTCTGTCCATTCATAACTGGTATATTTCCCATCTAAAGAAATTTGTTTGTTTGTACAAGATAATAAGATTTCATTATTTTACTCTAAGGGAACGTGGCGGGCTTTTGTGCAAGCCACATCCTATTGATATACATCCTACATTGTATTCTTCGCATAAAATATATTAACCACGTGGCATGTTATATTATTCACCTGAGTTCAAACATATGTCTTTAAATTGACTGTGTATTATTAGTTAGTTACCCCTCTCACGTGTTCCCACAACTTTTCTTGAATAAGGAAAGAACCACTTGCTTGATAGCTCCATAAACAGCCTTAGCAGCGGCCCACGTCTGTATGATCCAGCATGTCTGCCATTTTGGGAGGTCTTTTTAAAGTTGCTTTCCTTGTCACGTGAAGCGCGTATCTTCACGTACCTAATCTTCACATTGCCGCGACTATGCATAGCCACCTGCAGCACTCGTAGGCATCTCCCAGGCCCCAAATTGATATAGTAATTCAAGTCTATGTTTATAACAATGTTTTTAAATGAAAAACATATGTTTTTGAAAAGAAAATGTAAACTACTATATATAACTTTTTCATTATTATGTATTTCTTTTTACTTCTTATTTGTTTAATTGTTTTCGTGGATTGGCCTTCATTGGATATCATTACGGACCATATACATGATTACTTTTTAGCACCTTTCATTATTTGGCCATTTTGTCAATCATTTCCTGTGATTAATCAACCTGTATACTCTTTAGCTTAACCCATTTCAGTCTAAGTTAATAATCACAGTTATCTAGTTTATACAGGTGATATAAGCCTGTTTGAATATATATCAATGGTGTTACGATTAGTTAAACATGAACTTCATCCCGAGGTCACCATCATGCCTTATTGTAAGATTGTCGGTCCTGATATCCGCACATTTTTGGTCCTGGAACGACCTTATATGAAAGAACTAATTTCATGAATAATGTTCAAACCAAATTCAGTTGCGCGCATTTTGCATATGAGTGCTTCTGTTTGCCTTAATAGGCGTTCCCTATCTCCACCTCTTTTTCCCAATGTTATTCTTTTTAGACCAATTCATTTTTGGCCTTTCTTGTTCTTCATTTGATGCGTTGTTTGCCAGTGTTGGGCCAATGGTAGTTTAGAATCTGGATTACCCATTGACACAATATGTTTGCTAATTATAGTTCTTAATTTTCTAATAGTACTATCAATGTATACTTTGCTACACATACAAATCAATGCATAAACCATATATTTAGATTTGCAGTTAATAGAGTCCTTAATTTGAAATCTTGTGCCTCGTGATTCAATAAATTATAAGTTACTCACCATAGTGACTAAAGTACTCTTAGTCCATAGTCCCCTTTCCTCCATACTGTAGGGGCGTCCCTTCCAGGGGACGGGAGACAGAAGCTTTTTCACCAGAAAAAAACCTCCTTCCCCTTTAAATTTAGAGGCGCAAGGGGGCGCAGCCCAGGGACCATGCACTGCCCTGACTCTGCCCTCCGGCGCCACATCTCAGTCCCCATTGACGCGTTGACAATAGATTTAACATTTATAATGACACCAGTATTATTAGGGGGGTGGTTGGTGGGACGTATGGAGGAAAGGGGACTATGAACTAAGAGTATGTTAGTCACTAAAGTGAGTAACTTATAATTACTCTTACGCCCCGTCCCCTTTCCTCCATACTCTATGGGCAATTACAACTGATTGTAGCACCAGGGTGGAGAGGAGACGCCCCTTAAGCAAATAGGCTCCTGAGAACCGCCTGACCGAAAGCCGCATCAGATCTAGAGCTGGCATCCAGACAGTAATGCTTGCAAAAAGCAGAGGGAGAGGCCCAAGTGACCGCCCTGCTTATGACTTGCCAAGGGACATGGTGCTGGAATGTGATGGTCATTCTCTTGGCCCTGACTGCGTGGGCATTCATGTTGGCCGGGAGCGGCTTGTGCTGCCCCTCGTTCTTTGACGGCAGAGACCATCCAGCGGGATATGCAAGCCTTCGAGGCCTGGTAGCCTGGCCTCTAGCCACCGAAAGTAACAAACAGAGCATCCGACTTGCGGAAGCACTTGGTCCTGTCCAAGTAGAATTTCAGGGCACGCCTGACATCTAGGCAGTGCAGCACTCTCTGTGCTTCGTCCTTGGGATCGGGAAAGACATTGGAAGGACTATTTCCTCGTTCAAGTGAAATGCAGATGGAACCTTGGGCAGAAATGCTGGGTGCGTCCGCATGACCACCTTGTCCCTGTGAAAGGTGGTATATGGTTCAGAAACAACCAGCGCCTGAATCTCACTGACTCTGCGAGCCGAGGTAAGACCGACTAGTAAGGCCGTCTTTATGGTGACCAGTCTAATGACCATGGACACCATTGGCTTGAATGGTTTGTGCACCATGGCACCCAAGACTATGTTCAGGTCCCACACGGGGTGCTGTCTCTTGACGGGCGGGTAGAGCCTCGCAAGACTGGTCAGGTGTTTCTTGACGATAGGGTTGTAGGAGGAAAAAATGCCTTCATCCGAGTTCCTGTAAACCCCGACCGCTACAAGGTATGTACGGCAGGTGTCAACCTGTACGCCCGAATGAGCGAGGTGCGCCGAAAAGGACAGCACGTTGTCCAGATTGCAGGCCAAAGGGTCAATTTCCTTGGAGTCTACCAAGTGGCAGAACTTGGTCTATTTGCTCTTGTACTGGTGGATTTGCTCCTGGTACCCTGTATGATCTCCAGATTGTCCTGTGAGAGGCTAAGGTGCCGAAGCGTTACCTGCACTGGTACCATCAGGGCTAGTTTCCCTGGCGTGGGGTGGATGATCCTGCCCCCCTGCTGTGCCAGAAGATGTACTGGGCCTATTGGGAGGTGTATCAGGAGCACTTCCGAGAGGCTGAGGAGCTCCGAAAACCATGGTTTGGCCGGCCGGCCACCATGGAGCAATCAGAATGATGAGAAGTCGGTGCTACTCCTTGATCTTCCAAATTACCCTGTGGATCAGGGGAGAGTGCGGAAAGGGGTAGGCCTTCATGCCAGTCCATTGGAGGTGAAATACGTCGCCCAGAGAGCCGGGGCCCTGAACCTGCCAGAATGCGAACTGGGGGCACTTCTTGTTGTGCCAGGTGGCAAAGAGATCCACTTGCGGGTGACCCCACCTGTTGAAGATCCCCTGAATAACGACGTTGTTCAGCTGCCATGCGTAATTGTCCGCTCCCAGTCTGCTGAGCCTGTCCACCTCCAGGTTGGTGGACTGCCGAGAGGTCAATTTCCTTTTCCCAAGGCCCATTTCCCCATGCGGATTGCCAGTCTGCACAGCGGAGGGGATCTGGTGCCTCCCTGCTTGTTGACGTAGTACATGCTGGTCTACATGCTGGTCAAGTTGTCTGTCTGGATGAGGACAACCTTGACCTTGAGAAGTGGTAGGC
Source organism: Ambystoma mexicanum (assembly GCF_040938575.1). Lineage (NCBI taxonomy): Eukaryota > Metazoa > Chordata > Amphibia > Caudata > Ambystomatidae > Ambystoma > Ambystoma mexicanum. Next base: position 892,929,055 of record NC_090941.1, read on the forward strand.
ATGCTCTGAGCGCTAGCCAGATGGTGTTCAGCTCCACCCAATTGACGTGGTATTCCTGCTCCTGTCGAGTCCAGGTGCTGAGGACCGAGAGATCGTCCAGGGTGGCTCCCCAGCCCTCGAGCAAGGAGTCTGTGGTGATGGTGGCCTGTGGAGAAGCAGCTGGAAGGGCTTGTCCATCCGTAGGTTGCAGTCCCTGGACCACCAAGTTTGGTCCGGGTGGAGAGATGGAGGAACGTTGATCATTTTGGATTGAGAGCCCTGCTCCTAACTCCATGAGGCCGGAAAGTGCAGCTGAATCCTTCTCATTCTTAGTCTTGTGTGCGGGACGGCTAGCAGAACCGCTAGCAGAACCGCCGCTAGTAGAGGCAGGAGATGTTGATACCACCAATCCGAGGTCGCCTCTCTGCTGAGGAAGTAGACGGTGGCCCTCTTGATGGCCAAGATCTTGTCTTCTGACGGGAAGACCCTCTCAGAGCACGTGTCCCAAATGAGTCCAAGGCACGTCAGAGTCTGTGTAGGGAGCAGCTGTGACTTCTTGAGGTTGAGCGAGAAGCCCAGGTTGTGCCGTGTGTTCATAAGGTCATGGGAGGAGTGGTGAACCGGTTCCGGAGATGTAGCCCTGACGAGCCAGTCGTCGAGATATGGATAGATGTGGAGGCACTGCTCTCTGAGGAGGGCTGCTACCGCGTTCATGAGTCTGGTAAAGACCCTGGGGGCCGAGTTGAGGCCAAACGGGAGGACCTTGTATGGGCAATGGTAGCCAATGATCCTGAACCATAGGAAAGAATGATGGGGCTGCCAAAACGGGACGTGTAGGTACGTGTCCTTCAGGTCTGGCGAGCACATCCAGTCTCCCTTGTCCAATGACTGTGCTATAAAAGCTGGCGTAACCATCTTGAATTTTTGCAGTGGTAAGGAGATGTTGAGGGTTGAAAGGTCCAGCACAACTCTCAGGCCTGCCTGGTTCTTCTTCCGAATGGCGAAAACCCTGGAGTAGAAGCCAAAGCCTTGCTGGGAGGCTGGAACATCCTCCACTGCCTGGCTCTCTACGAGCGACCTGATCTCCGCCAAAAAAGTTGCTGTCCCCAACCTGTGGGAGTGGAGGGGAGGGAAGGAGGGAGGAGAGGCAGGGATGGGAAGGCATTACCCCGTGGATACTACGGAGAGGATCCAGGGGTCCGCAAAGTTCTGGCGCCAAAATTGTGCATGGAGAGCAAGCCTGCCCCCCACCGGAGACACGTGGACCCGAAGGGGCGTGTCATGCCTTCTTTCCCTCAGAGGCTGAAGAGGGGGACTGGAGAAAGCCCTTACTCTTCCCCCCTTTTTGTTGTTTGCACCGGTTCTGAAACAACAAGCAGACCGGCTGCCTGGATCTGCATTCCTGGAAGCTGCGGAACCCTCCGTATGTATGGGCTTCTCTGAGCATTGCTGAGATTGGGTGTATGACTTGGGCGTGGTCTTTGTAAGAATGGTACCGTTCTTACAAAGACCATACCGTTGAATGATATTTCGAAGTCATTTGAGTTTAGGTTGGTTATGAACTCATCCAAATCAGTTTGTATCCCCTTGCAAATTAGAAAAATATAATTGGTATACCTTGTCCATAGTAAAATGTGATCTTGATAATCTTGATTTGTGTAGACAACTGTATTCTCAAAAAACCCATAAAAGGGTTTGCCTGGGCTGGTGCATACTTGGTGCCCATTGCAACACCTTTAATTTGTTGATAATAAGTGTCATTAAAAATGTATTTGTTGTGCTGTAGAGTAACCTGCATCATTTCCTTGAGCATGCCCAAATCTTGGTAGTGAGAGGCGGAACATTCCCTAAAGGTATAATCCAACATCTCAACGGCTAAACCATGTCTTATTGAGGTATAGAGTGCCGTAACGTCTAGTGTGACTAGGAAGTAAGCTGGCTCCCAACTAATGTCCTTCTTGATGTTAAAGTATGTTGGTAGTGTCTGTCAAATATGCTTGTAACTTATTAACAGATGGTCGATTCATATTGTCAATATATGCTGAAATTGGTTCTGTAGCCCAACCAATCCTGTCTAGGATTGGTCTAGCTTCCGGAAACCTGATATATTCTTTATGTATAAATACATGTTTGGTAAGACAGGTTCTCTGACCGTAAGAAAGGATCTTTCACCATCAGTTATCATACCTTGCCTGTGCCATTTTAGGATTAATTCTTCTAAATGATTAAAAACGTCTTTTCTTGGATCTTCACGCAATGTTTTATAACAACCTGAGGTCTCCAAGTGGTACGTTGCCATTGTTATATAATCTTGCCTATCCATTATAACACTGTTGCCCCCTTTGCCTGCTTCATTTATTACAATTGATTGGCCTTTAGCCAGATTTGTTAGCGCAAGCACTTCTTTAATTGATAAGTTATCCTTATGTCTTCCTTTGGATTTGTTTTTCCATTTCCTTTCATTAGTTAATTGATGTTCTTGGTCACCACTTTATGAAAGGTATCAATCACATTGTCAGTTGACATGTGGGGTATATATCTTGACTTCCCTTTCAATTCTGTTCCCTCAGAATTCAATGGTCTGATCGAAAGTTGTTGTAGTAAGTTCCTGATTTCAAATTCTTCTGGTTCCACTAGAGATCTCAACAGATATTTGCTTTCAATATTTCCAATTTCCAATCAACCTGGTACAAATTCCTAACTCCGTTACACATATTTCGGTACTTGAGTTCTTAAGCTTAAGTTTGCGAATAAATAAAAAAAATCAATTTGTAGTTCAATTGGATCATAATAAGTTGTAGGTGCAAAGGACAGCCTTTGTTAAATACGGAAAGCTCCTCCACCATCATATTCCTCTTACAAAGGTTAATTACAAGATTATTTATGTGACTCTCTTGGTTACTTCCTTCTCACTGGCTCTGGTTATCCTTTTGTTTGGATCTCCTGATGCACCTGGATCTGTTGGGCCTCCTATAATAGCGTTAGCTTTTGCCATTTTAAAAAGTCCACATTTATTTTGGCCGTCGGGGGGAGGTTTGCGTCAAATAAGTTCACAATATCCCTCGTGACATTTATACCGGGGTATTTCATCTTGTCCATGCTGACCTGCACCCCTAGTGATGTAAACATCCCTATTTCTCTGTCCCTATTCCTCTCTAGGTGAAAAAGAAACGATTTGCATCTATTGATTTTTAGTCCTGCCATGGAGCCATATTGCTCGATCAATTGAAACAGTGAAGGTATGGAGTTCAGGGGATCCCTTATGTGTAGAAGCATGTCGTTCGCATACAGTGCAACCTTGTATTCCACCCCTCCTACTGAGAATGCCACCACACATGGGTCAACTCTGATCTTCTGGACGAGAGGTTCTATCGAGAGTGCAAATAGAGTTGCGGATAGAGGACAACACTGCCTAGCTCCCCTTCCCAGTTAACCATAACACACGCTTTTGGGGATGAGTAGACTGCCATTATACCTCGGAAGGGCCTTTCCCCTATCCCAAACTTCACAAGGACTACCTTGAGAAATCCCCACTCCACCCTATCAAATGCCTTCTCGGCATCCACTGACAGGAAGGATGGGTCCCCAACTATCCCTTGGAATGCGTGAATCAGGTGTAAGGCTTTTCTCATTGTGTCCACTCCCTGTTGACCCTTAATGAAGACCAGGTGGATCAGCCCCAGCATGTACCCTTTAAATCTACTCAATAGAACCGGGGTATATATTTTGGCATCTATGTTAAGGAGGGAGATCAGGCAATAGGCTGCACCCACTCAGGGATCCCTACCCTCCTTATGTATCACTTTGATGAGCGCCCTACTGATAGACTCTGGGACCTGCCTAGTGTTCAGTATATCATTGAACAGTTCTGTCATGAATGGCAATAAGGCAGAGAGAAATTACTTATAAAACCCTGCAGAGGGCCCATCCTCAGTGGGGCCTTTCTCAGTGGTAGTCTAGCCACTGCGTTCTTAATTTATGGGGGCCACCAATACAATAGTCACTGTGAGAGAGCGTTTGGAAAGTTGAATACCAGCCAGATTCATGTCTATTTCACCCGCCTCGGATTCAACCTCTGACTTGTACAGTTTCTCATAAAAAGCAGTAGAGCCTCCAAATCCCTTCCCCGAAAAGGCTCCTTTGTCCCTTTAGCCCCTTCAATTTCTGCAACCCATCTTTCTGCCCGTTGTCCCCTTAGACTAGCCGCCAAGAGTGCGTCCGCTTTGTCCCCTTTCTCACAAAATTTCTGTTTCAGAAATTGTAGGTTTCAGATTATTTTCCCCTCATCCAGAAAGCGCAGCTCCTCCCTTTTCACACTTGCATCCAGTATGCATTCCTCTTGCCTCCCTGACGGCTCATGCACCTTTTTGTCCAATTCTTTTATCTCTCCCCTCACACTACTTTCAACCAGTTACCGTTACCTCTTCTTCCTCGCCCCTTCCCTAATCAAGATTCCTCTCCAGGTAGCCTTCCCTGTTTCCCACACAATTCTTTTCACTACCTCCCCAGTGTGATTTATTTTAAAGTATTCCGCAATTTCCTTGCCCATCTCCAAATGGAATACATGGTCCTTCCAAAGTGATTTGTTCCACCTCCATTTCACACCTCTGGGGGTCAACCCCATCCAGTGTAAGTCCACTGTCACCATATCATGGTCGGACCAGGATATCGGAATGATCGCCGAGCCCTGTACTTCTTCCCATACATCTCTAGAGATGTATGTTCTGTGTTGGCCGAATAAAAGATATAACCCCTACCCCATGGGTGGAAGTGGTGCCATATGTCTCTCAACCCATAACCCTCCAATGACTCCTGGAACTCTGAATAACCTAGTTTTGGCAAGTCCTGTTCCCAGTCATGTCGCAACTTGTGGTGTCCGGTCAAAGATTCGAATCCAAAAGGATCGAATGCCTTAGGATCGAGTCAATTTGACCTAAAACAAAAGGGTCACATTTTTTTTTTTAAATATATTTTTTTTGGGTTTCCGTTTTGGAAAAAAAATGGTTTTTACCAACAAAAAAAATCCTTTGCATTCAAATCTTTGACCTATAACCCACCCTTGTCTGTCCAACTCCCAAGTCTGCCCATATATTGAAGTCACCTCCTGTGAAAAAATGCCCCATGCTTTCTACCAGTATTTTGGCAAGTGTATCTTTCAAAAATCTTAACTGTCCCTGGTTTGGGGCATAGACTGTGGCAAATGTAAAACGCACCTTCCTGATGGTGCCCGAGACCGGCAAATGTAAAACGCACCTTCCTGATGGTGCCCGAGACCAACAGCACCCTGCCCTCCACATCAGACCAGAACTTGGTCAGTTCCATCTTGAGCGCCTAATTAACAAGAATATCCACCTCAGCTTTCCTTAGAGGACCTGACCTCACTATTCCCGGCCCACTAACCCACTAGGGATCCTTCTTTCTTCCCCGGTAGTGAATCTGGTCTCTTGTAGGAACAGGATGTCTAATTCCGACCTGCAGAATCCCCTTGCAACCAATGATATTTTTGTGGGTGAGTTCAATCCCTTGACGTTCAAAATGCCTACACTTAAGCGGTCATCCCGTGATATTATCTCCACTGTGGCCATCACGTTATCCCTTCCTGGATTTCAACTCTCGCCACCTAGGAGGCCTTTGAGTGTCATTGCGAAACATGCCATAAAAATGTGGACATTAGGGAGAAAGCCTCTATCAAGGTCCCAATCCCTCTCCCCCTACTCCCGCTCTCCCCAGTAAATGTCACCAGTTTGAAACTGAACCACCTACGGCCCACGTTCAGTCGGATAGCTTTCTCATCATGCCAATTGTTCTAGAGCCCTCCTTCCTTGCCCCCTAACAGTTTATCAAAAAACATCCAATACAACTCCCAAAATGTCTCATCGCCCCACAAGACTCCATCCCCAACATTACAAAAGGAATGGGTTTCATACGAACCATAACTGAGACCATAACTGAGACCCCCCCCAACATGGGTGTCTCTAAATGTTGCTCCCCCTGCTTTAAATGGTAAGTGTAGAGACGTGACACAGTGTTAGGTCAGAAACCCACCTCAGAGAGTGGAGAGGGGTGTTCAGCTTCCTGAACTTCCGGGAGCCTGGAATACATCTCCTTCTCAAGCCCTTAGTCTGTCAAGGTCATTCATCTGCCGCCTTTTCCTTTGAGGTGTGTAGGGTCTCAGCATCTCCTGTGACCTCGCTGGTGACCCCGTGAATGTTCTCCTCCATGGTAAACCTGTATTTGTATCCATCTATTTCAAAAGTGATGGGAAACAGGAACCCACACCTGTATCTGGCCTCTTTCCCGTTTAACCACTTGGTGAGGGTTGAGCAAAGCCTTCTTTTGGTAAGGGTCAAAGAGGACAAGTCCTGAAAACCGTGACGTTCGTTGTCCCATACAACACTGGGCCCTTTTTCCTTGCTATTTCCAGGATCTTGAGTTTGTCACTGTAGTTGTGGAAGCGGGCAAGGACTGACCCGGCCCTGTGTACGTAATTCGTAGAGGGTTCTGCTCAGGTCCTTCATCTCCCCCTCTTTGACTGGGATCCTGAAAATTCTGAGATTGTTGCGCATGTTGCTATTTTTAAATTCGTCCATTTTTAGCATAAGCTCCGCCACTCTCCTCTCCACCTCCGAGAGATGCACATCCATCTGGGTCTCCAGAGTATCAGGGGAGGACTGGTTATGCTCTACCTCCTCCAGTCTTTCCTCTATTTTGTTGATCCCTTGGGTAATTTTATCGACCCTACTCCCAATGTCCGCTCTCATGTTCCTGATCTCCTCCATTAGTGCAAGTGCATCTTATCTGGTGGCAGCAGAGTCCTCCTCCACCAAAGACATGGTGTCCCATCTGGCTATTTCTCCTCCATTTGTTCTTGGGGTGTAGTCAAGGTTGGCCAATCTCGATCTTCCATCCACGTACCACCTCTCTATTCAGCGTGTGCACTGAAGCGTGAGTACTGACCCCAAAGATGTTGACTGGTACCTCTCCCCTCTTGTACTGAGGGGGATGATCACTATACTGCGGGCAGGCCATTACCTCACTCTGTGTGTCTTGAGGGCACCCTTACGCCTGGGCCTCTACTTTTCCATCCTTGGTATGCTGCCGTGGCCATGCTGAGCCCCACCGCTCTATAGCATGTCCAGGTGGGACCTCACGCTCCCTCTCGGGTCCTCGAGTCTTCCTGAAGTCTGCGGGCTCCTAAGTGTACCCAGAGATTGAACAATACCTGGGGCGCCTTCCCTTCTTGTGGGTGCCTCTGCCTGGGTGAGGGGTCCCAAAGCTGCAGGGCCTCACCTTGCCCCAGCGACTCCTGCGGGGGGCAGTCCCATGGAGTTGCTCCTCCTGTCTCTGCTCCCAACACCTTGTGCATGGTGGAGAGATGGGCACTCCTGCAGGCCTCCGGCGAATTCCGGGATCTCAAGTGCTTATTTTAATCCCCAGATGTAGGCTCAGAGCATCAGGGGAGAGCTCATGCTCAAGCCCTGGGCTGTGCTGGGACCCGGGAAGGGCTGGGGGATCACCCACCTCCTTGACACCTCTGGGCTCATTCCTCCTGTTCTGCAGTCCCTCGCACAGGCCTGGCTGCCTCGCAACATTACTACACTCCATGTCCCTGGTGGTACAGAGCACTTTTTCGGCCTGGACTTCTACACGGGAGTGCTCTATGAGCAGCGCACAGTATAACTCTTTCTCCCTCCTGGTTGGGAGGTCTGCAGGTCTCCCACGCATGGTGTAGGTTGGTCTGGGGGGCAAAAAGTGGGGGCTTCTCTCATTTCTCGGGTCTGCTGCTGGAGAGACACGCACTCAAGCAACTACAATCCGCGCACCGCCTGGTGGCCTCCCGATGTAATTTTAATGCTGATGATGAGCCCGTTAATTTGATGTAATGTGTATCTAAATGCGATTTGGGGAATGCCAGTTACAACCTAAAATGTGTTCCTAGCTTCCCCGAAAATGTCCTGAATCTAAAAGTTGGGGAGCTGATGGATTATTAAATTAGATATCTTGGTAGAAAATGTCACATTCCCAAATATGATGATTTTTGCGCAAAGGGCGAAACACTATAGCTTGCACGTATGTTGGGAAGGAGAGCAGGTCTTCCCACCCCCTAGGCGATACTGAAAGAGAAATACACAGTAAGAGAGCACATCTAGGGAGCAGGGGGAGGGGGTGCACATAATGGAGGGTTCCCAACCACTCTAGTGAATGCATTAGAAGTTATATGGTAGATGCGGGTGCAAACGCCATCTTGGTCGTGCCAGCCATCTTAGAAGTAGGCCCAAGTGCGACGAACATCATTTTGTGCGTTAGTATTAGATTCCCTTGCATGAGCACGAACATCACCCCGAACCCAGCCAGGTCTCACAGAGTCCAAAAAATACTCCATTGTACTAAGAAAGTTACAGGACCGCGCGATCGAAAAAGAATGCACTCTGTAAGGTCATGAGAAGGGAGCAGAGTGCCTCTTGCCAGTACCCTTTGACGGGGCAGATAGCCAAGCCCTCCTGCCCCACTGATCCCCATACGAGAAGTAAAGCTTTGTCATGCTTTCATCCCATGACCTCCTGCATGCCATGGCACCCTCCAAACCCAGTGCAGTAACACAGGGGTGTCATAGTGACCCGCAAACATAGACTCCATACCCTGGGACTGACTACTGTCTCCCAGGGCATGTAAAGTCAACATTGACTTTACTAGTCTTAAATTGTGAAAAGAACAGTACAAACCATCATATTGTGGAAGTACTGGAAGGGGTTAATTATATTACTCCTGGGTCTGTTTTCAAGGGGGCACTGTCCAGTCCCCCTTGTCGAGTTTCTGGCTGGTGGCAGTGGTTACCACGCAAAATATTTCACCGGAATATTCTCTATGGGATTTTCCCATTGATTTTAAACGCACCACTTTTTGGTGCAATGTTAAAGATACCGCCGGTTTATTTATTTGATATTAAATTCACGGTTGGGTCTTTGTGCCAGAACTCTTTTCTAAAATGCCGTTCTTGTCCGTCTCTGTAACTCGAGCCCTTTGTTCCACTTTTTGGCAGGCTTCTCCACAGAAGCCCTCCAAATGGTGCCACTCTGTCTGGGTTCCACAGGATGGGTGGGGAGGGGAATTGGCACCCTGGACTGCATTGCCTTAGCAACTCAAGTCGCACTCTGTTCTGATTGGGCCAGTGGTGAGCCGCCCGGCTCACCATTTAGCATGTTTGAGTGACAGCTAGGCTGTTGAAATAGGGGTTTTTCTGCATAAAAGCAGGGCCTTTGGGACTGGAACTTCAGAAATCGCCACAGGACCTAAGAATCCGAAGAGGGAAGAAAGGGAGCCATCTGCAACGACGACACCACCGGTGGAGCCCTGCTGCAACAAACTCACCACTTTCCCAACGACAAGAGAAGATCTTCTGCTGGACGAGTCTTCTTCCTCTGAGCTGGTGGGACCAACCAGTTCACCCTTTCGCCTTCCAAAGATGTCTCTTGGTCGAATCGCCTGTTCCAAACACCCCGGCGGCCGGATAGCCAAGCTTCACCACTTTGACCGTGAATAAAAGGAATGCACCTTTTACTGACGAACTCCGCGGCTGGTTTCATCCCTGTGCAGTGCAACGGCTCCTAGTTTCCTCCTCGACGAGATCCTCTCTTCCCCTGGTCGAAACAACGAACTGCAACCACTGCCAGGAACAACTGCCACCGCTGGAGCTTCCCCTCTATTTAAGGTACTGTGTCCTGCCTGGCCTCCCTTTCTTCAGTTTGCCCAAGGTGACCCTTAAATCCTTGGCTTTCCAACTGGGTTGGCCCCAGACCTTCTAACTTTACCTTCTTGAATCGCCCCAACCTCTTTTGAACATTCTGCAAAGACTTTTAGTGCATTTTAAACCGTGTGATCCTGGGCACATTTCGCTTTGCTCCATTTAAAGTGGGCCTGGCCTATGAACTTTGGCTCTACAGTATATACTGCCTTTATTCCCTTGCTGAGAAACTCCTAAAAGTGTTGGGACCTGTTTTATTTCTATGCTCTGCCTTTTTCTCTCCCTTTAGCTGAACTATTGGAGTGCCATCAGGTTATGCGCTCACATCTGTTTAACAAATCGTGGTGTTTTAACTCTGACTTGTCTGATAGTTATCAAGGGAGGTGTGTATACTTTACCTGACTGCGTTTTAACTTGATTTTGATTTAGAGTGCTAGTATATTGCCTAAAGTGTGTTTTAAATAAATAATTATATACTTTTTATATAAGGCTCTGGTCAGTGTTTGTTTGCTCTACTGTGTTTTTAGCCCTATTGTGTATACTCTATATATTGCCCTACTCTTCTTGAGAGAAGTCTGACTGCTCAGCCACAGCTACCAGGTAAATCTGGGTGGTACAGACTGCTACCTATTGGGTTTACTGCTTACTCCTGTAGTCTTAATCTTTTTGCAGTGGTCCCCAAGGGAACTGCACAGGATTCTGCCTAACACTGCGGCAGCAGAGTTCTTTGCTGAGGCATTTGTATTTTGAAGAAATAAATACTTGTTATCCTTACAAGAGTGTCTTGGGCCTGTTTCCGTAGCAGGCTGTATTATTTCTGGTGTGAGCGTGCAGGGGTATGCCTTCATTTGGTGACCGAGATGTGATCCAAGCGACCCCCGCACTGACAGAGGCTTCAAGACCGCTTCTCCAAGTGTGCCGCGCTCACCTGTCACGACCAGTCCCAGACACGTCATTATCAGAGGTTTTGCAGGAGCAGTTTTTACAGAATTCCTGTCTGCTCTTTAAAGCGGGGCACAGCTCCAGAGAGAGTGCAGGCCGTTGTTGGAACCCTGTGACGGAGGAGTTCGGGTGAACACGCACGAGTGAGTATACTCTTACAAGTGATAACAAGTAGGGTAAGGTTATATGGGAAAGAGTGTGGGTTGTGAGCAAGTGGAGGATGAGGTTGTTGGAGTGGTGTGGGTGTGTTTTTATTATTGATTTATTAAGGAGAACTTTATGGAAAGGAAAACCGAGTGTTAGGGAGACTTCCCGAGTGAGGGGAGAAGGTGCTACCACTTATATTGTGTAACGGAGGAAAAGTAAATACATAGGGGACCCGCATAAAAAGTGGGATTGGGTACAATAGTGTTTGTTATTTTAGCTTATTATTTTAGTATGTTTTTTTATTGTGTAGAGAGGAGCCCCGAGGAGGGGCATTGGGTATTTAGTGGTGTGTGTGGAATGCTTAGAGTGTGAGTGTGTGTGTGTGAAGGGGAGGGAAAGTAACGTGGGCTGACTGCGAGGTGGGAACGACAAATTAATTTTTTGGCTGTGACATTTTCAGCATGCACAGAGCGTGATTAGAAGCGTAGGGACACCTTACAGAGCATACATCGCTGCAATGGGAGGGTAGACACCTTTAGAATACATGTACAAGGCCTTGCCCTTGTACCAGGAGAAGATTGAAAAGTACTATAAACAGTGGGTGACAGAAACACGAGGGGGGTGCCTAACTCCTGGCCAGAGCAGGGCACCCATAATGAGGGAATCCTGGAACATATGACCACATTCCTAGCAGCGAAATACGAGCTTAAACAGCTACAGAAAAGAAAGGAAATTTTTGATTTGTGGAAGATGATCAAGGACATAGAAGATACTAATGAGGGAGGGGTACGAGGCTTACACAGGGGGACAAGCATACAGATGTTTGGGGGGCCCGAACAGAACACAAGTGAATATATCCATTAGCAGCGGTCCCAGCGACGGGGTACAGAAATCCAACCTATGTGACCACACACGCCATGGTCTCCGATCGCCCGTATATACCCACTCCAGCAACTGCTCCACCCCAGGACTGCACATGGTAGAGGGAATTAGAAGGGGCTTTAGAATCAGCTCAAGCAGAACTAGTGCGATTGCAAACAGCACAGAGAGAAGCAAATGGGAGTGGTCTAGGCAAGTGGAGAGCGTGGGACATTTTGTTTAGATTGGACAAAACAGCAATAAAAGACATGCACAAAAAAAGGACAGGCGAGCAGTCAGCACAGGGTACGGGACTGTAAGGTCTGACAGAGCAGAAGGGGGAGTAGGTGGAGAACAGGGAGAGGGTGGGTGGAGTACTGTGGATGAGTTTGAAGATGATAGTTCGGAGGAAGCGTAACAGCACCTGAGATAACACCTTAGGTGGAAAATGTGTGGGAGGAGAAGGTAAGAAGATTTAGCAGGATAGCGTTGGCAAAGAAAAAAGGAAGTGCCGGAAGGAAAGAAGGGAGGAGAGCAGGCCTACAGATGCCTTTTATACACAAGGGTGTGGATAGAGCACAGAGAGTATCATGGGCGCATCTAGAAAATAATGATTTGATCAAAGCACTCCTGCCGTTAACAGCGGGGGCGGTGAAGTGGATATATGCATTTGAAAATCAGACTGCAGGTGTACCCCTCACCGTGGGGGATATGAAGAGTTTATTAGTGGCAATGGCGGGTAATCAGGCTGGAGATGTGGGGGTTAAAGCAGGATACCCAGGGTTGAGATTAGACGACGATATGCATGTTGGCACACGTTCAACAACATCAGAGCACAGGTGTGGGGCACGTTTCGGTGCACCTACCCTGAACCGCTAGACACGCCAGACATACAGTTGATCATGCAATATGCTAGGGGGGATGGCGAAGACCCAGCGCAGTACATTATTAAGTTCCAGAAGCTGTGGAGAGCAGACCTAGGGGACCAGTGGGTCTCATCAGTTCCTCATTTTTATTATGTTATCAAAAGGGGGTTTCCGAAGGAGGTGCATATTGTGGGCATCAAAGCGAAGGGGTGAGCAGTGATCCAGAAAATAATAGTGCACCACTGCAAATGAATAGAGGAACGCGAAAGGGAGACGGCACAACAATTGCAGGCAAATGAAGCAAAACTGGTACAAAGGAATTGCAATTACTGTGGATTGATACTTGAATCCGTGCGCTATTCCCCAACCTATTTACAAACTTAGCACAAGTTAAACATCAGCAGCGGGAGTCTCGCAATCTGAGAACCCTCCACATGGGTTCACACTGTAGTGAAAATGAATCAAATATTGCGATACTTTCTCTGCACTCGATACTAATATTCACAATATATTATAATAATACAATAATATTTTGTGAATATTAGTATCAAGCGCAGAGAAAGTATTGCAATATTTGATTCATTTTCACTACAGTGTGAACCCATGTGGAGGGTTCTCAGATTGCGAGACTCCCGCTGCTGATGTTTAACTTGTGCTAAGTTTGTAAATAGGTTGGGGAATAGTGCACGGATTCAAGTATCAATCCACAGTAATTGCAAGGTCTTGTCTCTATGATACAATTCTTTGCCAGCTGAATTCCAACAGAAAATATGACAGACTATATGTGCACCAGGGATGAGGACAGGGCCGCACTCTTTGCACCGAGGGGCAGTACCGCAAATCCATTCAAAAGTAACTTTAGCACGGTTGAAACTTTGAAACAGAAATTTATTAAATTAGAATTAGAGAGGCTCTCCAAAAGAGAGATCAACAAATACTGGAAGCACGCATCACTAGCTAATTATTTGGAGAATAGTATTATACCCCAGGGTTTGAGAATTTTGATTTCTCCTAACTTTGACAAGGATGAGGATGCGGACTTGGCAGAGAAATGGGAGCAAAACTTGAGTTCAAGCTCAAAGATTATGTTAGAATTACTAATGACCCACGCCACTAGAGAACACAAAGGAGTGATAGAACAAATTAACCAAGTAAAAGAGGAAATCAAGGACATGACCAATGCAGAGACAACCAAACAGAAACATTTTGAGAAAATGAATGAGATACTGAGAGAATACCAAGACGAGATTAAAATGAGAAAATTCTATAGGGATGATAAAGATTATAGACTTGATAGAATATATACATTTCAAACCAAATATGACAACAGTGGCCCTAAATCCAAACCCAGTTCATCTCATACCACTCCTGTAACCTCTGATCCAGATTCAGAGGAGGAGATTCGAGAAACAGAGAACCTGGAAACAGACAGTAATACAGATAATAGACCCAAATCACCAAACGTGGCTTCACTTTTTTAGAAGAAATTCGAAGACGCAAGAAAGGAGATCAGAGAATATACTTCCAGAAATAAGTCAGGTTTCAAATACCTTCAGGTACTTCTATTCCAACAGCCAACACCACATTAGGGGCAGGCGGGGGGGGGGCGGGGGGAAGTGGAAGTTCAGACGAACACTCAGGTCGCCCAGGAATTTTGACGAGATCAACAGTCAAGAAAAGATTAGCGCAACAACAACACCAGACCTAGTAGTTAACTTATCAGATCATAATCTGACCAGAGAAGAAATATCTGTACTGAATAAGGGTCTTTCCTTTGCACCTGCAATTCACACCAACTATGTAGAGTTTCAAGTTGATTTGTACAAATTTGTGCGAAAATTGAAATTAAAAAAGTATTTTGCAACACAAATACGTTCCTTTATACCATCTGAAACACAAGAACCTTTGAGTAATTTGACTTTGGCAGACCTCAAGAATATTGAGATCCTTATGTCACTTAACAATGAAGGGAATTCAGACTTGTATTCGATCTGTGCAGATTTAGGAGTACATTCCAGGAATTTGGAAATGAGGGAACTTAAAAATTCATCTAAATTCACACCTTATTTTGCTATGGAAAATGTGATTGATACATTTCACAAATCTATGATTAGAGATATTCATAGTATAATGGATAAACAAAAGTTTCCAAAGGGTATCTCCAAGAAATATAACAAAGTGACACATAATCTTACCTATGACGAATTCAAAGCTCTGGATTCCCTGACGAAGAATCAATTGATTACCATTAAGGAAGCCGACAAAGGGGGAAATGTGGTAGTACTTAACACCAAGGACTATATCCAAATGGGTATGACACATCTTATCACCACAATGTTACAAAATTCTCAAAAATAATCCTACCAACAATATAGTCAGGGAGTTGGGTAATCTAATTTCAAAATGGCATTCTATGGGACTTTTAACGGATGAGGAAAAAAAGTTCCTTACTATTATGAATCCAACAATGCCGACTATATATTTTCTACCGAAAATACATAAGTCGTATGATCTGCTGCCAGAAGTGAGACCTATTATGAGTGGCATAGGATGGGCCACAGAAGGCTTATCACAATATTTAGATGAGGCTTTGAAACCTTTTGTGACAGAAATCAAATCTTACATTAAAGATAGTACACATGTGTTGCAGTTTCTAGACTCTGTTGAATGGCAATCGCAATACTTACTTGCAACTTTAGATGTGACGGCACTATACACTAACATTGGACATGACCGGGCATTAAAAGCGTTGGAATTTACTTTCAGGAATTGTTAAGCTTCTTATTGGAAGCATGTTGACATGTTTAAAGAATTTCTGCTATTCATGCTTAAGAATAACGTATGTTTATTTAATGATCAGCACTTCGTGCAGGAGAGAGGAGTAGCAATGGGAGCCAAATGTGCGCCTTCACTAGCAAACCTCTTCATGGCACAATATGAAGAACAACATATATACAGACATAATGGCTTCACAAACAACATTATTGGATGGAAGAGATTCATAGACGACATCTTAGTAGTGTGGGATGGTACACTATATTCTTTTGAAGATTTTGTAAAACATGCTAACAACAATGATTTTGGAATTCAATTTACAGGACATGCTAGTCCATCAAAGATTGATTTTCTAGATTTGCATATATTCATTTTTGACAATCGAATACATACTTCAATTTATCGTAAACCCACTGAGGTGAATTCAGTTTTGCATTCAGATAGTTGCCACCAGCGAGGCACTATAAATAATATTCCTGCAGATGAATTCTACAGAGCTCGTAGAAATTGCAGCAGAGATTTTGATTTTCAGCAAGAATGTGTCTTACTTAAGAGTAGGTTCATTGAAAGGGGTTACAGTGATACATGTGTCAATCAAGCAGCCAATAAATATATGAATACCAAACAAAGGGATCTGGTTCATAACAAGAGGAAGGATAATTTGCAAACACCGCCCATTGCCATTATCACACAATTTACGCGAGACAGTAGAGTACTGTATTATCTGACAAGTAAACATTGGGACATCCTTAAACTGGATAAAGACTTGCTACCTTTTCTTACAGACAAGCCCAAATTTACCTTTACTAAGGCACCCACCATCAGGAAGAAATTGTGCCCATCCTTTTTGGATGTTACTCCTAAACCAGAAGGTTCAAGATAGCTTGTGGGGGTGATGGGGGTTTTCATAAGTGTGGGCATTGTAATCAATGCCAATATGCATGGGACAAATGTAAAATTTTCAAGGATCAGTTTGGGAACACAAACAACATAGATGACCATATCAATTGCAAAACATGTTATGTTGTTTATTTAATTAAATGTGTTTGTGGCAAATATTATGTGTGGAGTACTATCAGGCAGCTAAGGATACGCATCAGAGAACACTTGCTAAGTTTAAAGAACATTGAACCAAAAACACCTTTGGCCATACATTGGCAAACAGAACACCAAATGGACACTGTACAGGATCTAAGATTCTTGGGGCTGATGAAAGTCAAAAAGGGAAAGAGGGGTGGGGACACCCAATTGCTACTACGTAGAATGGAAGCCAAAACAATTTGTCTTTTGAGGTCTACAGAATATGGCTTAAATTCAGATCATGAGATGTATGTTTTTTTGTAATTCAACAAAGAATTTGTGATTTATTTAGGTATACACAATTAGCCAAATGGACTGTGACATGCCAAGTTAATCACCTGTAAGTATTTCACAAGCTATAGAAAGCTCATTGCAGTTCAACAGGATACATTCACATAAAGGGTTTATAATATAGTGGCGCACATTATACTAGATCAGTATATGCCTTATAGCGCAGGATCAATTCAATAAAGTCCACATATTTTTCATAATTTGCTCAGAAAGATTTTTCATGGGTACCAGCCTGGACCCAATATGGCGGCCAGCCTAAGTGACGCTGCGTTCGGGACGTGGGAACGCCGCATGCAATCTTACGCGTGAAGTCATCGCACCGAACAGACTTCGCGATCGCGGTTTTTGCCGCGAAATATAGTATAACACAACATTGCATCTAGCGCGAGCAGACACAATTAACAGGGAACGAGGGATTGAACCCAGGAAAAGGTAGGTCCTAAATGATTTAATTCCTATAGCATGGATTAATATAATTAAATAGTTTCACTTACGAGTGTCCTGTTAAACTTTTCAGGTCACGGGGAACTATCCCAGATACTTCTAAGAAGACACCACTAATTTTGTTCTGTTATTCGGGCACTACTATCAGGTGGGCATTTATTCATACAGTGTATAGACATATTGGGTAATCAATAGGTCTATTTAATCAGTGAACATCATTTTTGCATTTAATTATATAGATGTCAAGAAAGCAATACGTGACAAGGGTAAGCCTATTCAAAACTTTAGACACCTGATTACGGGAGCACAATTGGGTGGTATAACAAGGATTTTTCACATGGGTGAAGGTTTGGATAATGTAAGGTAGGAGAGTAACGGGTGGTCAGCTGGCGTGGTCACAGGACATTGTAAATAGATTTTGAATGCATCAAGTTTTCTCATCACATCATTCATAAGGTATGATAATGTGTATTAGATTGGTAATCAAATATTTGGTTCTTTTCTTTATTCTGAATTTCCATGGTTGCTTACATCTCTCGAAACCTACTTCAACCTGTGTGGTATGTTTTTATTTTCAATATTTTTTGATAACATGAAATATAATGTTTTGTCTATTTTTTGTGTGAATCATTGTGCATTTGATTATGGCGAATTGTACCAATATAGCCTTGAGAACGACCACAACGGTCGAAACACGTGTCGGCTATTGGTGACATAAATCACAAACTATATAATTTCAACATAAAGCCAACATTGGATTGAATACATCGTGTGGACTAGCATTATTTTTATGCTATCTGCATATGGATTTATACAGCGTAAACAAGTAATTTGTGAATATTAGTATCAAGCGTGGAGAAAGTATCGCAATATTTGATTCAAAAGAAAGAAGTTGGTGAAAATAGCTGTAGAGGGGGCGGTGTCCACAACTGCTCAGACGGAGGCGACAGGTAGCATGCAGGGGTCCATAGATGTACACATAGTGGTATTTTGGCCAGAAGGACGACAAGGGCAGTGGGCAGGATGGCAGTACCCCACCCAGGAGTGGCAGCAATTAGGTCAGCACCGCGGAAGGGGAGGATTCAGGAGGGAAAGAGGGCTTTGGAGGAATGGGTCAGAGAGGGGCAGGTATGGGTTCTTCACAATGTTGCAAATGCAGAAAGTGGGAACACTTTTCAAGGGAGTGCAGAAGTAGGCCAGGACTTGGGTAAAATGCTTACAACAATTACCACCCACCACCTCAGAATACACAACAGGTGCCACCAACGAGAATGACATACATAGCCTATGAAATACACCAAACATATGCACAACTCCAACATTGGCCCACGGGGCCCCAGGTAAAGCAACAACAGCCCCAACAGCAGCCATACCCACAGCAGGAGATGCCCCAGCACAGACATGCTAACATGCATACACCCAAGGAAGTACCAAATGGCACCATAGCGCCTTATCAAGGGGTAAGCATGATGGGAAATAACCCATTCCCAGGGTCAAACACATTCCCAGATTAGGACAGCCCAGAGAGAGCGCATGCGCGCCTAGTACTATAAATGACTGTTCCCCCTGATGAGGAATCATTGGTGGGTGCAGAGATAGAAAACAAACACTTAATTTTTATGGTCAACACGGGTGCCACAAAATCATGCATCAGTGAGGGAGATTTCCCATTATCCAGCCGCACTATTGACACCTAGGGATTCTCTGTGGTCGTCTCCACAGTTCCATAAACTAAAGAAGTTGACATCAAAATAGGGGGGGTTTGTAGTGCGCGTCCCCCTACTCACCAGTGAACTTGCTGGGCAGGGATCTGCTCAGCAAGCTCAACATGACAATCTAATTCACAGACAGTGGCATAGTGAGCGCCACACCAGGAATGTGCGCAATGAGGGCAATAATACCTGCAATGGGAGTGGAGATAGTAGTTTGTGAAATTCCCATTGATCCAGACATGTTTGTGTATGGCATCACTGTTCTCGTGGAGGCGGTGCCTCAGATTGGCAAAGAGTGTTGGCGAGTGCCTGCAGATATCATTTTTCGTCCTGTTGTGTCCCCCGAGTTGGCAGCAGGTACAATATTGTCCCTAGATTTGCAAGGGTTGATGGTTTCGGGAAAAAGGATTGTTGTCATAGGGACTGACCAAGAAGGTGTGAGTGGCGCGTGAGTGGCCTTGGCCCAGGATACCTCTAAAGGAGGTGACTGACGCAGAATTGTTTGAGGACAGGGCTGATGATAGAGAAATTGTACTAGCAATATGTATCCCCTCTGAAATAATAGTACAGTACAGGAAGGTCCAATGCCCCATGATGGTCCTTGTAACCCCACCCCAATTCAGTGACGCAGATTTAGAACAGGTGCCTGAAAGACTGTGGACAACTAACCCCCATGATGTAGGGTTTCTAGAGGCAGTGACGCCAGTACACATAAAACTTAAACCAGGAGCAGTGTTACCCCGAGTAAAACGATACCCACTTTCCAGGGATGCAGACATGGGAATTAAAGACGCCATCACTGCCCTACTAAACCAAGGGATAATTGTACCTTCTACCTCCCCATGCAACACGGCCATATACCCCATAAAGAAGGCAACAGGTGGCAACTGTAGGATGATTCAGGATTTGCACCCCCTAAATTATGTTGTACAACTAGAGTTTCCTGGGGTTCCTAACCCTGCCACAATTTTGTGTAGCATCCCCAAAGAGGCACTTTTCAGTGATGGATCTCAAAAATGCCATGTTCTCCATACCAATGCACCCAGACTCACAGTAGCTCACCGCCTTTACTCATGGGGGAATGAGGTTAGAATGCACAAGATTACTTCAGGGTTACTGTGAAAGCCCCAGCATGTTCAACTGGATACTCCACAAAGATTTAGGGAACATCCAAGTGTCCAGCACAATTATCCAGTACATGGACGACTTGCTGGTATGCAGCGACTCTGAACAACAATGCAGACATGACTCAATCACACTCCTACAGCTCCTGGCCCACAGGATTGACAAAGCAAAGCTATAAAACTGCGCACAAGAGGTTTTATACTTAGGGCAGTTAATATCAGCACATGGGAAAAGAATACTACCTGACCACGCTGCCTCTGTGCGTGCTACCCCCAGCCCACGACAGTGAAAGAAAAGCAAAAGTTCTTAGGGTTGTGCAATTACTGTAGAGCATGGATTCTTCATTACGCAGCATACAGAAGGCAGCTCCGACCGGGCCTCAAGGAAGCACAAAAGATGGACATTAAAATTACATGGACAGAAGAAATGATACAGAATTTCAATGACCTAAAAGAGGTGATCTTGACTGCCCTTGTGATAGCAACTGCAGACTATACACAGGAATTATACTTATTATCGCACTGTAACAGCCTGTTCATGACTGCCGCGTTAACACATAAAAGCACAATGTGCCACAAGCCATTGGCCTATTACAGTGGCACATTAGACTCCATGATGCAAGGGCAATTTGCTTGCGAAAAGGCACTTGCAGCTGCGGCTTTTGCCATTGAGAATAGCTCCACAATTGTCATGGGCTGCTCAATTATGCTCTACGCGGAATATGCTGTTTTTGTTATTTTAGAAAGATCAAAATCTACCCCGACTACCCAAAGAGCATCAGCATATGAGATAATTCACATTATCTGATGCAAAACAATCAACCCTGCAACATTCATAACAGAAATGTGTACTGATGAGGATTTAGCAAGACATGACTGTCCCCAAAGCAAAGGACAGGCCGCTCGAGGGGGGAGCGAGGGGGTCCTCTTCTTTGATGGGTCAGTGACAATTGACCAGGACACTGGTCTCAGACATACTGGGGAAGCGGTTGTGCGCATAGTGGACAGTGAATATGAGACACTAATTTTGAAAAGACTGTCCATGCATTATTCGCGCAAGCAGCGGAACTCATTCCACTCACTGGAGCGCTACAAGCATCAAAAGGGTGTCACATGACCATTTATTCCGATTCAGCATACGTCATTACCACAGTGCATGCTGGGCTTTCGCGGTGGAAGAGGAGGGCCTTCGGGAGGGCAGATGGGTCCCCGGTACAGCATGCCATGCTATTAGACAAAGACATTTTCGCACACTACCAGCCGTCTGCACCACCCATACTAATAAAATGGACAAAGTGTCACTCAGTAACACCACCGCAGACACAGCAGCCCAAATAGCAGCATATCTCCCAGTACCCACTGGTTGAATATGTTCTCACAACAACCGCCAGTGACCAGCCCCCAGTCTCATACAATTCCCTGCCCATAGTGCAAATTATTGAACTACAAGGACGGGTCCCAGAGGAGGAAAAACTGTTGTGGTTCAAAAGGGGGTGCAGACAATCCCCTACTGATTTATTGTGGCGGCAGGAATGCACAGGAAAAGCATTGATGCCACACAAAATGTTGGTAATAGCATTTGATCAACTCCATCACCCCTCCCACAGTTCCAAGCACCACATAGCAACTAACATATGTAGGGGAGGCATGGTATCACAAGTATGACACTGACACAAAAGGTACAATTTGTAAAACCTTTATTAAAGTTTCTGGGTTTGGAGAAACTCCTACTTTGCCCTATAACTAGGATGAGAGTAGTCTCTACCATCAAATAATAAATAAAACAGTACTAGTAGCATCCGTCAAATCACAATAGCCTATGCTATCAAAACCTAATGCCTGCCCTATTTCTTGTGCAAAAAAGTGTATAAAGCAGATATGAATGTCAAATCAGTGTTCAAAATATAAAGAATAAATGTGGCTGAGACAGCTCTCCTCCCCATGTCAGACAGCAAGGTGTAAGGTGGTCCTCGTAGTCAGGATGACAGACACTGGCTCGGGTTTTCAACAAAAAAAGAGTTCAAAATGTGTATCGAGGCCCGTCTTGCCTGGCACATTAAAGTATCTTTTCCCAGACTTCCAAACAACATTCAACAAAAGGTTCACGTTGGTCCCCCTCTGTCGGGCTCAGACCTTTCAAAACAAAAGTTCACATTGAACCTTCTCTGTTGGGCTCAGAACTTTAAAAAAAAAAGTGCACGCTGGTCCCCCTCTGTTAGGCTCAGAACTTTCCAAACAAAAGTTCATGTTGGCCCTGCTCTGTCGGGCTCTGACCTTTCACAACAAAGGTTGTTCATGTTGGTCCCCCTCTGTCGGGCTCAGACCTTTCACAACCAAAGTTTAACAATACTTGCAGGGGGCTCCCTTCCCCAAACTTACTACACTTCAGGTCTTCCTCAGTCAGGATCAGACTGTTTCAGGATGTCGAAGACTTTTGAATGTGCATGGCTTTCTCTACAGACCTCCGCAGGACCACTTTGACTCAAAGTTCATCCTTCAGCTTTTTACTCTCCCCTTCTCTTGCGGTTCATTTTGATCACTTCACTTTTAATGTTCAATCACTTTATCGCTACAAACAATTCACCTTTCATAGAGACTTTCAAGTGGGCTACTTCCTTTTGCCAGACCACTCCGTTACTCAGTATTGCGGGTTTCACAGTTGTCCTTACTTCAAAGTTAATTTCCGGGCCTTTCTTCGAGTCTCCTCCACACCCATGCAGCATTCACTTGCGATATAATTTTGCCACTTCAATTTTTCCTTAACACACACCTGTCTCTCTGGTCACTTGGCAATTCACCGGCTGCAAGCGTTCTTTTCTTTAGAGTTTTTTCAATTCACGAGTCAAGGTTATTACCACAGGCTCGACCTCGCCTCCCCAACTCTGCTGTTCACCTGGGAGGGTCGCTTGCATCCTAAACACAATGCAGCCTTCTGCTTTGGGATTTGGCCTTCTCCACATGCCTTTAGCAGCCTTTTGGAGGCAACAATCTCCTGTAGGCAACTCTTGGGGTTCTCGACCCGCTGCTTTCATCCCTTGGTCCATTGCTCCGGTAGGCGCACCTTCGCAGCGGAAGTGCTGCACTTACTCGTGTTCCACCTTGCTCAGAGTATGTCTCTATGTTCTTCCTTTTATCCGTGTGAGGAGAGCTAATTGGCATCAGCTGTATGCACTTAAAGTCAAGTGCCTGACTTGATTAATGGGACATGTCCAGTGCAATGTATAAGAGTTAGTCTTGTTACTCTCAGTCGCCCTCTTCCACTGCCCAGCATTTGTGTAGAAATGGGGGGTGGTGGGGGAGTTGGGACATCAGAGAATCCTAAAGAATAGGATGGGTTAAATGTACAAAAAAGGGGGGAATACCGTGTCTCACCAATGGCTGCCTCACCCCCACTCGCCGAAGAACCCTCACCCATGGGGAGTCTCCCGCACTGGTCCACACCCAGGAACTGGATCCAAAAGCGATGACCCTTTGGTTTCTCACACAAACGCCCGAGGCAAATGTACTGCAGCAACGCTGCGGCACGTCGGCTCTCCCTAGTCTCCATGGCAACCCATAAATGCTCCTGAAGTCACTCGTGCTCACGTTTTCGCGGGTGCGTTTCATTCCAAGACCACGTCTCCGTCGAGGAAGGTAAGCGCTCGAGAACAATGTAGATAAGCAGACCACTGCAGACCTTATTTCTCACTCACGAGCTCCCATTCTTATTGACAGGAGCGGTGACTTTACGTGTGTTATGCATATCCTTTTGACACATAAGGTACAGCCTCTACCCTTTCGTTTACACACCATGAGTTTTGATTTCAACAACTTTACTGACATGAAGCTTTCTTTTTTCCATAAAGCTTTCTTTTTTCCATAAATCGATACATTGGGACACATTGATGGACACTAATATGATCAGTATGTAATTTACCATTTCTGTCCATGTATTGTATGAATTGACATCATGTTGTTTATTTAACATCCAATTTGGCAATGAAAGTGTATGTTGGTCATAATTGAATTGACATATTATGTACAGCCCTGAAGAAGGTTATTAACTGAAATGCATTGGCATATGTACAAGAAATGTTAGCTATGACATTTGCCTGGCCTCATCGAATATGAAGCAACAATATTCAATGAAAGAAATATAGAGGAATGTGAATAAACAATTCATTTTGTGAAAATTTCAAGTAATGGGATTTTGAAATTCTTGATTTTGGAAACCACACAACTACAACTTTACCCACATGTGGAGTCCAGGTTGGGCCAACTGAGAGCACCAGTTTTAATAGGGTGGATACACTCTATTTTTCTTCTTTTCATTGTTTTGTGGTCCTGATGCCATAGGACCTTTTTCTACTGGTAGCTCCAGGTCAAAGCAACCAAAATAAATGTGAAATATTGTACATATATAAGCAGAAAAAATAAAACTATTGACGTAGTGCCCACCTATATCCTGTACTCCTCACACAAACAACAGGACTGGTCCATCAAAAAACATCCAGGAACATATGATAACAATGGTCATTCGATGGACAACGTGCCAAACTTTTAGCAGGGTAATGACATTACGAACAATGAGAGGCACTCTGGCCCGCCTCACTGGCCATTCCGCGAGTTGTATCTTGACTATGCGGACATGGGCGAGAGGTGCAGCCAGTCTCGGTATCTGATCACTGTCGTCTGCACCTTCTCATGGTGGGTGCAGGTGGGTCCTTGTACACATCCGGATGCCCAATGTGCGGCTACGTTTTTGGTCCGCAAAGTGTTCCCTCGGTGGGAAATGTGCAATGTGTTAAGGGCAGATAATGGCACACACTTTTTTAATGAATTGTTCAAAGAGATTACTTAACTGCTTGGCATTAAACACCAAATGTGTATGATTTACCACTCCCAAGCCAACTGAGTTGTGGAGAGGATCAACAGACTTCTCAAACAAAAGATGTTTAAGCTTTGCACCACGTTGAAGAAAAACTGGGTGCATGGCATTCAACCCAAACCGCTTTGATATCATACGAATGGTACATAAAGCGCTATACAAATGAACTATAACATAACACAGCCCAGCAAGGACCGCCATTTATCAACCCATGAGCTGCAAACTGGTCGGCGCATGCACACACCAATACCCCCCATTAGGAGAGCATCAGACACACATAGGGCTGCAGATATTCTAGGTGACTAGTTTAAAGACTATGTGACGACACTAAAACAACCCCTCAAATGTATTTCCAGACAGAAGACGTACCAAGCACCACAGCTGAATCCTCAACTAATCCTCCACCCACTCAACCGCTACTGCCAAGAGAACTTGTGTACGTACAATCTTTTGTCCACAGGTGGAACATCCCCAGGTTCAATGGACCGTTTGAGGTAGTGTATTGCACTCCTCTGGCAGTGAAACTTAGAGGGCTCTGTTACTGGATCCAACAGTCTTATGTTCGAAAGGCACCAGCACTTTCAGATATTGGTAGTGTGCATCTATCTCACATCCCCTCACACTACCACAGTGCCCCACCCACCCTAACCCGTGCACTTGCACTGCTGCTAAATAAGAAAAAATACAGTTACAAATAAGAAGCTTTTTGCATCTCTCTCTCTTTATCGCTGCCTTTTTTTTATTTTTCTATTCCTCCTTTTTGTGTGCATACTATTTGCCTTTCAGAGTGAAGAAAGATATGGAACCAGCGCTCTGAAATCACTCCATAAATATGTTAGAAAACAGTATACGTATAGTGTTATATCTAGAATTTCATATTCGTATATGTGTGCTATACATTATATATAGCTGGTTTATTTGCAATTTCGATGTTTATTTTAGGCATTTATTTAGGGGCTTCTTTTATATCACAGGGTTATATAAAAGAGGGGGGATTTGGAGGGCAAGGGGAACATTACAATTACATTGTAAATAATATGTCAAACACACACTTGAATGAAAGTTAATATGCATTTTTTCCAAGGCCAAATCACATTGTCAATTATTCTGTAAAGAGTAGTGATCAACCCCCTCGCACTGGATTGTTAGAATATATTGCCAGATCCCCATTGTTCCCAAAAAAATATAAATACTTTTCACAACCTCACCTCTACTGAGGTACATAATAGTAGCATTATTATGAATGGGTATATAGGTGCACCCAAATGTACGAGGAGACAAGTACGAAGGGTGAAATATGACGCCTATCACAGGCTTGGTCTTGATGCTACCGAAGATGTGCATGACCCTGAACTCTGAAATAGTTGGTGTACGAACATGAGCTTGGTGGGGAAGAATAAAGTGAATGGCAGTTGTCATGCGTGTTCGTTGATATCGCATGCGTCAGAGGCACCCAAGATCCTACTGCCACAGGAAGTATCAATTCTAGAGGCACAATGTGTAGTACATCTTGCGCTATGCAGGATCAGAGGGACCTTCCAGGCACACAATGTAAGACTCAAAGTTGTCGATCCAGATCACCTGTAATGCAACACAAACCCAAAAATCTACCAATGCCTGAAAAGACCCTACTTGGTGATACAAAGACTAAAGTACATAAATAACAAATGGCAAGAAACAACAGTGAGCTGCATGGCAGAGGGCCTCATAGGGTATGAAGAGGGGGTTCTGTCAAGGGTGGAAGCTGCATGTGCACCATTCTGGACTGAATACATCACACAACTAACCTGGATTGAAGCAATGAAGAAACTGGTAAAAGTGCACAGAGAAGAACATTATTAACTATGCTTTTCCAGTGCTCAGACCATATTTGTAGGATCCAATAAATATTGCAATAAGACTCTGCTCATTCCTGATCTCAAAAAGGGCACGGTGGCAGTGATGGATTACTACTGTGTGTGTGGCCAACACGTGTACTTCCCACCATCATGGAGTGGCTATTGTTCTCTGGCCACACTACACTCAGCACTACTTGTAATCATAGAAGTACATTTGCAAGGGGGGCCGACATAGACCTTGACCCCCACCACCTTTCCCATCCCTTGAGGAAGAAACAAGAAACCTATTGCAAGCACAAGAGTTCCACACACTCCCAGGGAAAGAAAAACATGACAAACTGTGGAGAGAAAAGAGAGCAAACTATTTCTCCAAAGACTCATCAAACTTGCTCGAGGAAATACCAGAAGAATACAGACTCTTCAACAAAGCAGAGACCTTATTTGCCTCATTGCCACTACCTGGTGTGCAAGCAGCGGCCAACGCTAAATGGCTGCAGATTGTGAGCTGGGAATTGATCCAACTAGCCAACAACACTGAACAAGGGTTCAATGTCATAAAGGTGGCACTCCATGCTCTAAGGCTGATGACGATGCAGAATCGATATGTCCTGGATATTCTGACTGCAATGGAAGAAGGCGTGTGCAAGAAAATCGGGGATTATTGCTGCACATTCTCAAAGATGCTGAGAATAGCTCTCTGTCACACATCATCAATGCGGTGCACAACCTGGGAGTGCACATGAAGAAAGAAGCGGGAACACACAATGAGGACTGGTTTAATCTGACTTTTTCTGGGGCAATTGTGAAGATGCTAGTACCTGTCATCTTGATATTGGTAATTTTTTGCACGTGCCAGATGGGACTCTGATGTTGTGCCAAAGCAGTGCACAAGGATGATGTCTCAATTGGGGTAGCACTGAAAGCATTTTGTGACACCACAGAGAGCGCTACCCTAACAGATGACCCAAGCAAACCCCATATGGTAGAGCATTATCATCCCTTACACTCCCAGAGCACCATCACTACATCCCCACCAGACCCCGAGAATTACACCAAGCATTGGGTCGACTTAGCTGGAGATGATGGTTGTATCCACATGACATGTACACCAGAAAAATATGCCTAGTCTGGTGCAATCTTGCAAGATGTTTGTAGAGCATGGGTCCAAAAGGACGGGTCACGACCATTCCTGGAAGCTGAAAGGTTAGAGAGGGTGTGAAGGGGAAGAAGAACGTACATTGGAACTTAGTAGCATAAGACACTACAGGGTAGTTTGTTAATTAAGGATTAACAAAAGGGGGGAATGTTGGGAAGGAGAGCTGGTCTTCCCACCCCCCTAGGCAATACTGATTGAGAAATAAAAGCTAGGAGAGCACATCTAGGGAGCAGGGGGCTGTACATAATGGAGGGTTCACAACCACCTTAGTGCATGAATTACAAGCTATGTGGTAGATGCCGGTGCAAACGCCATCTTGGTCAGCGGCAGCCCTTTCAGAAGTAGGCCTAAGCACGGCAAACATCATTTTGTGTGTTAGTATTAGAATCCCTTGCATGAGCGTGATCATCACACCCACCACGGCCAGGTCTCACAGAGTCCACAAAATCCTCCAGTTTACCAAGAAAGTTACAGACCATTGAGCTCAGGAAAGAATGCGCCTCATGGCCGTACTAACCCACGGGACAGATTACCAAGCCCTCCAGCCCCCAACGATCCCCGCACAAGAAATACGGCTTTGCCATGCTTTCATCCCATGACCCTGCATGCCATGGCGCTGTCCAAACCCACCCACTGACCATAAAACCTTTACACCCCTCGATCAATCATTAAGATCGGAAGGCAAGGCTATCGTGCCTTCAGAAATGGGTCACATGATTTGTGATGTGAGGTGCAGGGTAGAAATTACAAGTTACTAACATACTCTTAGTCCATAGTCCACTTTCCTCCATACTGGATGGGTGACCCTCGCTAGGGACGTGAGATGGAACCTTTTTCACCAGAAAAAAACCTTTTTCCCCTTTAAATTTAGAGGCGCGCGGGGGTGCGGCCCTGAGAGCATGGACTCGCCTGACTCCGCCTACCGGCGCCACTCCTCAGTCCCCCTTGAGGCGTTGACAATATTACAATTGAATAAGTGACACCAGCTTTATTAGGGGCGAGGATGGTGGGACGTATAGAGGAAAGGGGACTATGGACTAAGAGGACGTTAGTCACTATGGTAAGTAACTTGTAATTACTCTTACATCCCGTCCCCTTTCCTCCATACTGCATGGGCGATTAAAACTGAATGTAGCCCCAGGTTAGAGAGGTGACCCTGCTTAAGAAAACAAGTTCCTTAATACTGCCTGCCTGAATGCCGCACCTGACCTGGTGCCAGCATCCCAACAGTAGTGCTTGCAAAAAGCCAAGGGAGTGGCATAAGTGGCTGTCCTGCTGATGACCTGCCATGGTACGTGTCTCTCGAAAACGGCGACCGTGGCCTTGGCTCTGAATGCGTGGGCATGCATGTTGGCCGGAAGCGGTTTGTGCTGCCCCCCCTCCTATCTTGCTATGGAGGCCTAGGAAGCCTGATGTCCTGGCCCTGACCCTCCGAGGGTTGATAAATAGAGCCTCAGACTTGTGGAAGCTCTTGGTCCTGTCCAGATAGAACTTTGGCGCTCGTCTAGCATGAAGACAGTGCAGAACCCTCTCAGCATGGTTCTTCGGGTCAGCGAAGAAAGAAGGGAATACTCGCTCCTCATTTTGAGGGAAAGCAGGGACTACCTCAGATAAGTATGCAGGATGCGTTCTGAGGAGCACCCTGTCCCTGTGCCAGGTAGTGTCCGGCTCAGGAGCCCTCAGAGCTTGGATTTCGCTGACACAGCGTGTAGACATAAGACCCGCCAAGAGGGCTGTCTTAATGGTGACTAGCCTGATGTCTGTGGGCGCCATTGGCCCAAATGGTTTATATGCCAAAATGCCCAACCCTATGTTGAGGTCCCACACAAGGTGTGGCTTCTTGATGGGCGGGTAGAGCCTGGTGCGGCCTGTCAAATGTCTTTTAACCACCGGATTGGTGGATGAGAAAAAACATCCTCCCCTGAGTTCCGGTAGGCTCCGATTGCTGCCAGATAGGCTTTGAGGGCGAGCCAGATTGCCATCAAATCGAGCAAGTTGAGGAGGGCCGACTGCTCCTGACAGAACCCTCTCCGTGGACACTGTGGCTGTCCAAGGTAGCTTCCCATTCTGTGTGGGGATGGTAACCTGCGGAGCTGGCTCACAAAAAGGCCTGCCCATCCGTAAATTGCTGTCCGTGCTCCACCAGACTAGGTTGTGACAGAGATGCGGTGGAATGCTGCCCGGCTCCACCTGGGAACCCCTCTCCAGATTCCAGGAGGATGCGCAGTGTAACTGCAATTTAGGCATTGGGACCACCAGGCACTGTTCTTCTGATAAAATGCTCCATGGGCCTCTTATGGCTGTGCTCTTGTCCTCTGAGGGGAAATTCTCTCGGATCTTGTATCCCAGATGAGGCCCAGGAACGTTGGAGTCTGCCTGGGCTCCAGCTGTGAGCTCTTGAGATTGATGGAAAATCCCAACTCGTGTAGTGGAAGCATAAGGGTGAGGCGGTGTGGAGGACTGACTCCGGAGACCTTGTCCTGATGAGCAAGTCAAGGTATGGATAGGCGTGGTGACCCTGGGCCCCAAGAAGGGCTGCCACGCGTTCATCCTTCCTGTACAGACACTGGCGGCCGGATTGAGGCCCGAGGGTACAAACTTGCATAGGAAATGGAAGCCTATGAAATGACCAAAAGGGTTGCAGATCAGTACGTGAAGGTAAGCATCATTCAGATCCAGCGAGCACATCCAGTCTCCCGTGCACAATATCTCAGCAATACGTGCTGGGGTAACCATTCTATGGCGAAAATCCATGAATACGAGCCCAGACCCCAATGGGAGGCTGGGACTTCGTCCACTGCCTGCCTCTGCACGTGCAAGCAAATTTTCGCCCACAGAGTTATTGTCCCAATCTGTGGGAGTGAAGGGGAGGAGAGAGGCGAAGGAGGGATTGGTAGGCGGTAGCCCAAGGAAACTGCAGGGAGGATACAAGGGTCCACGAACCTTGTGCGCCAGCATGGCGTGCATCTGGCTATATGCCTTAGGGTGGCCTTAGCGAGGATGTATAAGGATTCAGCAGTCTGGGCACTATTCCTCCTCTTATCAAGTTCCTAATCCATCGTAGAATGGAACAGGTCTCCCCCCTGCCAAAGGGAAGGTCCAGTATGCGTTCCTGGGCATCCAGATTGAATTTGGACGCCCATAGCCAGGCAGTCCTCTCCTGCCAGTAGCGGTGCAAATGGCACCGCCTGAGGCATCAATGTGCGCACCGGCGGACTCCATTATGTCTTGTGCAACTATTTTTGGCCTCCACCTGCCCTACCTTGAAGCACGCCAGGCGCTGCACCGAAAGTGGCCGAGGAGTGTGCCTGTGAGTGCCAACAGCAAGAGGGGGCCCCTTCCAGCTGTCTAAACTTGGCGTTGAGGCGTCTGTTGGTATGCTGCGCCGAATGGGGTTCAAGCTGTGATCTGCTGACCCGAGCCGGATGCTGAGAAGGAGGCTGTGAGGGTTCCAAGACCATTGGAGACGTCGGAGCCAGTGTTGTGGGTACTGGCATGGGCAGCTGGGGCTGCAAAGGGTCTTGAGGTGCTGGAACCAAGGGCGGAGTGGCCGTGGGTGCTAGCAACAGAACCGAAGGGATTATGTCCCTGAGGGTCATGGCTTTTCAAGAAAACCTATCTTCACAGGCCGGTGGAGCACTTGGAGACGTGGGCATGGGCACAGGGCCTTGAGGGTGCTGCGGCCTGAACCCACTCTACCTCACTGTCTGCGGGGTGCATCATCCCTGCAACGATGAAGGATATGCCATGGGCCACGTACTTAGTGAAGACCAGTCCCACCTGGAAGCTCGTTTGCCTAGCTGTTCCCCCCAGGGGGATGGTGTCGGACGAGCTGCCATTTCATCTGGCCCGGTGGCCATTTTGTGAGGCTGCATGGCGCGTGCCTGTGTCCTGGTGCTTGCTGCGTTGGGCCCCGCCTCTTCCAAGACTCCTTGCGGTGGAGGTTGATGCTGACGGTGCACCTCAGGATGGGGCCTGGTAGGTGGATTGCCCTCGGTGAAGCTGCCGGTAGTGCTGCATACAGGCGCCCCCTGAAACATCTGTCTGGTACTAGGGTGTAGCCTTTCGGGCCTACCCCGGTAATAGAAGCTTGCGCCCCATTTGCTCGGTCACCGGTAGGATCTCGCAACTCCTCGCCCTGGCGGCTGGAGCTGTAGTAGTAGCCTTGGTACCTGAACTGGTACAAGAACCTGGAAGGTCCTTCCCATGCTTGTGCCTCCTGGACGTAGACAACTTTGCAGGGTGCATACAGGCGCCCCCTCGGACATCTGTCTGCTACTAGGGAGTACACCCAGTAATTGAACCTTGCGGCTCCTGAGCGCAGTTCCCGGTAGGATCTCGTGACCCCTCAGATTGACGGCTGGTAGCTGTAGCAAGCAGCCTTGGTACCTTCCCTGGTACCAGGACCTGAAAGGTCCCTCTTGCTCCTATGCTTCCTGGTGAAGGAGTCGCTTTTGTGGGGTACATGGTGCGTACAGGCGCCCCCTCAGACATCTGTCTGGTACTAGGGCATAGCCCCTCAGGCCTAGACCCGGTAATAGACCCTTGCGGCCCTTCAATGCAGTGTCCAGTAGGATCTGGGGAACCCTCGGCCTGACGGCCGGTAGCTGTAGCAGCCTCAGTACTTGCACTGGTACCAGGACCTGAAAGGTCCCTCCCCCTCCTACACTTCCTGGGGAAGGAGTAGCCTTTGTGGGGTATGTGGTGCATACTGGTGCCCCCTAGGACATCTGTCCGGTACTAGGGCATAGCCCCTCGGGTGTAGACCCAATAATAGAACCGTGCGACCCCTCAGCAGTGTCGGGAAGGATATGGCGACCCCTCGACCCGACATCCGGGAGCTGTAGCAGCCTCGGTACCTGCACTGGTACCAGGACCTGAAAGGTCCCTCCCACTCCAACGCTTCCTGGGAAAGGAGTCACCTTTATGGAGGTAGGAGGTGCATACAGGTGCCCCCTCGGACATCGTCCGGTACTAGGGCATAGCCCCTCGGGTTAGACCCGGTAATAGGACCTTGCGGCCCCTCAGGGCAGTGTTCGGTAGGATCTGGCAATCCCTCGGCTTGACAGCCATTAGCCGTAGCAGCCTCGGTGCCTGCACTGGTACCAGGACCTGATAGGTCCCTCCTGCTCTTGCGCCTCGTAGTGGAGGGGTCGCCTTTGCAGGGTACGTGGTGCATACATGCGCCCCCTCAGACCTCTGTCCGGTGTTAGGGAGTAGCCTCTCGGGTGTAGACCCAGTAATAGACCTTGTGGCTCCTTAGCGCAGTCACCAGTAGGATCTAGCGACCCCTCGGTCTGGCGGCCGATAGCTGTAGTAGCCTCGGTACCTGCACTGGTACAAGAACCCGAAAGGTCCTTCCCGCTCTAGATGCGGATGAAAACAGTGTCCCTTCCTTGGGCCTGGACTTGTCCTGACAAATTCCTTTGAGTCCTCTGGAGGCAAACTTCCAAAGAGCTCCCTCCCCCGGGCGGACCTGTCCTTCAGAGCGCGTTGTAAGCGCGTTGCGTGCGTTGCAGGACTCACAGCCGTGATCAGAGCCAAGGCGGTTGAGAGAGGGTGGGGGTCAGACATAGGGAAGTGCCCCTTGCAGGTTGAACACCTGCCAGAGCCTGCTGACTTCGAACTATGCCGGGGAGGAGTGTGGTGCCAGAGGTATCTGATTAAAGACAAGAAGAAGAAGACAAAAAGAAAACACATTTCTGGGGAAGAGGGTATGGAATTACAAGACTGGAGGCCTAACCCAGGAGCGCTGGTGAAAGCGGTCCGTTCCCGTCGACGCGGAAGAGAGGACTGAGGAGTAGCACTGGTGGGCGGAGTCAGTGGAGCCCATGCTCCCAGGGCCGCTCCCCCATGAGCCTCTGAAATTTGAAGGGGAAGAAGGTTTTTTTTCTGGTGCAAAAGGTTCTGACGGTTCCCTAGTGAGGGACGCCCATGCAGGATGGAGGAAAGGGGACGGGACGTAAGAGTATCATAATTATAGCCTAAAACGAAGGTTGAGGAGCTTGGGAGTTGCTGATCTGTCTGAGAAGCGAGTGAAACGTCTGAGTTAGTGTGACCATGGCTCTACCCCCAAGCCCATCTCTGTATCTGTGAGGTGCTTGTTACAGTGATAAAATAACATCTACATTCTGTATAGTACCTTATGGATCAGATTTACAAATGCAACTTTATTATAGACTTCCCATTAGAAACACATGCTATAAAATACATAATTCATTCAGAACCACAAAATATAGCAACAGTTATCCCTTTAGTTAAAATTATCCAATGCAAATAATCATGTAAGGATTAAAAATAGTTTTAATTAGTTTTAATTACAAGAAATGCATTAGTCCCAATGTTTATGCAGGTTATACACTGGTAAATATAAATGAAGATTCGGTCATTAATAGACACTTTGAAAAAAATATTTTAATATAACTCCCTATAAATATATGTTTCACCTGTACCAGATAAATCACTTCAAGGAAATGTGTAGTTACATGCAAGTTTGTGGAATCTTCTGCATTAAAGTTGACAGCAAGATTTTCCAAGGTACAATCATGAAAACATTTTTATTTTGCAACTGTAAGTCAAGAACGAACTTTGTATACTTTTAAAAGTAAAAGTATTTTGAACAAATTCTGCCTTTAAAACTATAAAATCCTTTCTTGTTAGAATCTGTAAAAAAAAAAATCAACAAATACCTTTGGGGGGAAAAATGATTGTGGTATTGTAAAATGATGTCAAATATCTAGGTCATCAAAAGAGAAATGTAAAAATCATTGTTTGAATTACACTGAAAACAGTTGACAGCCATGTAGCTCCAGCCATATTGAAAGATGACAAGCAGACCGTAAAAGTTATTTAACAGTACTTTACAGGTCAGTGCAACTTTCATAATGTTACCACATGATTTTTATATTGCAAAATAAAAAGCTACCCTGACTTCCAATGGAGATACTTTAATTTCTCACACAATACATTATACCTGACCAAAATGAAATTGTGAATGGTACTGATATTTACCATAACAAACAATAATGATTCAATCAATTTACATTAAAGTCTGTATGGCCCTTTCTTATAAAAAAGTGAGTTTCAATGATGTGTTCAACATTTTTCTGATGTGATCTGTGCACGCGCATACAAACATGTGGCAACAACATGGAAAATATGTGAATGACTCCAGTAAACGTACAAAGTAAGAAATGTCGATCTCTTTAAAACAATATTCAGTTACAATGACTCTGAAAACCAACCTATCAAAGAAGAGACGAGGACAAGACAGCTTCCTCTATAATGTGTGTTTCTTTATATTTCACATTGAGACGGACTCTGCTCAACGATGCATATTTTTAGGTTGGAACTACAAAAACATGAACATTCTTTAAATGATTTGTAATACTTCTTAAAGAATGTTTACAATGATATTTACTAGAAAAGAAACACCTCTATGTAAGTAGATACTTTCTCTAGCCCATTCATTTTCTCACCTGTGCATATGATATGACAACTTATTTTCTTGCAATGAGCCAACAGCATGTTATTGCATAATGAGACACCACTTAACGAGTTCATCAATGTAAAGTTTACGCTGATCTGGGACTGTGTTTTTTGAATTTCTCCTTCCTGTTATGCCCCTTTTCTAGTTTCAGAATCTGGCCCGCCACTACAGCTGTGTACCAAGTCTGTGGTGTTATTTCTTCATAAACAAACCATTTGGCCCATGCCTCAGTATATTTCACTCTACAAGGTCAAGTATTGTATGCACATTCCTCTGTGATGTTCCACCGGCTCCAGCTGTTTACATTCTTTTAATACATTTTCCACAAGGCTGCCATACAATGTATCCTATCCTATTAACCAATCTGTATTAAACAGCCATTACTGCCTCAGACTAGCTTCTTTAAAAGCAATATTTATTATTCATGAGTAAAGGGATGTTATAATGAAGAATACATTGAGTTGGTGGCTTTAACTAGAGAACATATGATGGCATTGCCTTATATTTAGTTTACTCCACTTTCCAAAACATCAGTCTACAAAGAGACATAGCACAACATTTATCTTTTTTGGTCCAAGAGGTAGAGTTGCATCATTAACATGTCTAATTCAAAACGTTTAACTACAGTGCCCTGCTTATTTAATGATCCCTTAATGATGTACACATTAATGTTAGATAAGTAAAGGGTATGAGAAAGGTGCAAGCTTTCTTTTAGTTTAATAAAAGAAATTGGAATAGAATTTGTTGTACAAGAAAACATTATTTTAGTTTAGGGAAATGTCCTATTGGATAATTTGCAAAGATACATTCATGCTTCTTAAGCGTTTCAATTACTCTTTCCTCGGTCATTAAAATGCAATTTGAATAAACGTAACAGGGAAGCTAGCATACTGCCAATCAATTAACAGTGATCCAGCAGCATTGGCTGTTCTGAGTTAAGCCAATTTACTGATCCAGCCCTAAGTAGAAAGCTTCAGTACTTTGATGAAAATAAATCATATTGAAATAATACTGAAGTGAACCACAAGCTTGCTCCCATTTCACACAGTCTGGTCAATGACTAAGTTCACATTTAGTGGATTGATGATGCGCAGTTTCAGGAGAGGTCAAGTGCCAATTCTGGTTTCATGACAGTGTATCTTGGGTCCAGCTTTGGTATGAAATCCTTGAAGTGCCTGGAGGCTTCGGTTCCAAAGACATCTAGGACTCTTCTATTCATTGTAGCAAACCTGAAAAAAACCAACAACAAGTTTCAAACAGTTGACTAAAATGCAAAGCTAACAAAGCATTTATTTATTTTCAACAGAGAATATCAACCGATTTTCCAATCATATTCATGATATTCTGAAAAATATTTTCGTTGACAGTACAATGGTTTTACTGCCTAAATTATAATAATTAATGAGAAAATGTGAACAGTACAAATGTAATAGTGTTGACATGTTTATTTTTAAGCACTATGCGTGAACTGTGAAGAGAACTATTGAGAGATAGTGGCCACACACAGAAATGTACAGAAATGTAGGTTGTCTCAGTTAAACGAAACACAGTAATCAATTGCCCATTTTACAAACTCTAGTCTATGATTTAAAATATACCTCACTTTGCAAATTGTAATTAGTGACACATGTTAAAAGCAGTTTGTGAAGGACTATGCTTGGAAACAACAGATTTTAATTTCAAGTTGTTGCCATTTCATAGGACTCCTAAATACCAGAACTAAGTTTGGCTACTTCTCTGTCATGTCAACTGAACAGCTCTCTACTTGATATTGCTACTCCAAGACGGAGGGTTAATCGAACATTTGAAACTCATTGTCTTTGGTTGTATAACTGTACAAAGAAATAATGTCATATTACAATTTGAAAAATAATCTGGTAGGCATCAGTGCTTTCAATGGTGAATTATATTGGGTGCGCATGGGAAAATCCTCCAAGCAAATAAGGGTACTTGCATTTGCTAAGATGCAGGTTTCCATTCATTTGGGGGTAGACATTATTTCTCCAGAATTGGGTCTTTACTAGATTCACATACTTCAATATTTCCTGTGTTAGACTGGGAATCCTCTATATTTTTTAAAAATGTTCTATAGGAAAAAGCAACGTATATTGCTAATAATGCCTTAAAGGCACCCCCTTGTGTAGCCTCCCCCCCCCCACCTCATGTTGGTGCCTTTTGACACTAACCAACGAGGTGGCAGGGCTTAGGCTCCACCCCAGGCAGTCATCTTCAGATTTTTCACTGCAGTCTAGTGACTATGGAATCCTCCACAGCTCTCAGAGCGTTTCGCTTTCAAATAATTCTTTCACTAACAAAGAGAGTTTCCTCGGCTCTACACAATCTGTGTTTTGCAGTCCAGGAAAGATTTTTTTTTATCTACATCCCATCCAGGGTAGGTCCTGCACATGGCCCCTCATGGCCATGGTGGACTCAGGCAATGAAGGACCGTCCAAAGCGAACACTTCACTTTTCAAGTACTGGTCAGGTGCTTCAAAACGATTTTTTTCATAAGAGACCATCACCAGGAGTGCATATACTGTCTTTTCCCTCATGACATCAAAAGATGTCACATTTGTCAGACCTTCACACAGAAGACCCTACAGGACAGGCGCAGGAGACTACTTCGTCATCTGGAGAGTAAGCGCCATTCATCTGATGATGAATCTGTCGAAATAGCTCCTGTCACTTCCCACAGGACCCCTGAGCATCATGTTGCCAAGAGAAGAACTTCATCAGTGGAAAGAGGAACAGCGCCACCTGCAAAAACAAATGAAAGGGGAGAAAATGAGTTAAGGACACCTTCCGAAATGTCCATGACATCGAAAAATCCAATTTCTGGTGAAAAGAAATCAGAATCGTCAGGTAAGACATTCTCGTGCACGACTATTACCAAGGTATCGTTCACTGACACATTGTCGACAAGGTCCCCTACAACAAGCATGTTGCTGTCTTTGGCTCAACCATCTACAGCTAAATCACCATTGACTAGTGCCTCGTCCACAAAGGATCAATCCGGACACACAAGCAGCCTTTGTCGATGAGGGTATCCCCGCCTGGGCTAATCGGTGGTCTACAAAAAAACCCTTGTGCATGACTAATGCAAGAGATCCCTCATTCACGACTACTTCTAAAGGCCCCTCATCCACGACTACATCGTCCACGGCTGGTAAACAGTCAATGGGAAATGCATTGTCGACGGAAAAAACACTATTTAATGGCCGTTCGTACACGACTACTCTGCCGTCCACAGGAAAAATTGTAGTAACACCACTTCCTCCCCCGTCCACGGAACAGAGTGATAAACACATGCTTTCAGTGTCACAGGTCTCAGATTCTAATATTAATCTGTTCCCCTCAAGGAAATGGTTGAACTGCCTGACATAATTCTGCAAGAGGAATTTTCTAACCTGGAAGAAGACAGGCCACAGTCTGTGCCCAAGAACACAGCCCCCCATGGCAGTCAACCTTGAAAGATACTTTGGACCCTTTTCAACCGTCGTTGATGCAGTCCCTCAAAAATATCATGGACAAACTTCAAAGGAGGCAAAGAGTGCGCTTTACCATCGCCACCACTGGTGATAACAGTAGATCAACAGTAGTCACTCAGGAGGCTCTGCCTAGGAGACAAGAGAAGCATCTCCCCACCTTGGAGTCCGATATGCATTTCACCACTGTGAAGACAAAGAAGCGTCTCCCCGCCACGGTCCATTAGCGCTCCTTCATTAATGTCTCTGACTGACTCGTAAGATAGGGTTGATGATCCAGTTGGACAAGCCCAAAGAGGGGGAGATCCCTCAAGACTCCCCCACCAATAACATATTGACGAATGGGAGGATTACGTCATTGAGAAGCAAAAGAGGAATGACTCTCCTGGAGGCTCTTCACCACCAGATGACATCACTTTGTTCCATTTAATCATTGCTAAGACTGCAACAATATTCGATCTCCAAGTGTTTTGTGCAGAGAAGAAGTCAGTGCTGCATGTACATAGGGACAAGCGAAGGAGGACAGTTACGACCATACCCATTCAAGATACCATATGGGAAGCCAGGGAGAAGATCCTTGCCAATCCGCCATCTACTTGTGCTACAGTGGTTAGCCTGGAAAAGAAATACAAGGCCCCAGAAGATGCACCACCGTAATTGCGGGGACACCAAAACCCTGGATTCAGTCATCACTGTGGCTGCAAAGAAGCAACTTACAAATCCTGCTTCACCACTAATGACCTTGACTGAAAAGGAAGGCAGGAAACTTGAAGCTGTAGGCAGGAAGGTTTCAGCTTCCGCATCATTGTCAATCAGAACTGCGAATGTCCTTGCAGATCATGCCAGACAAGTGGGTACTACAAATAATAAACAAAGGACACGCACAACCGTGGTGCGTCACTACAAATTCCTACTGGCCATATTACTGGTTCCAAATTGCAGGTTGAAAATGAGACCGATCCAGGAGGAACTAGATTGACAATTTGATTCAAGCATTGGGTTTGTGGGGGGACACTGTGCACCTGTTGGTCCTTTCCACCGAACGGGTAGTGGGCGGACCGAGACCTAAACCAATGCATGCCTTTCCAGCCCCCCACTTCCATGATTCTTCTGCGAACAGATGCAAACCCATCTTGAAGACTTGCGGACAATGGACACATAGGCGCTGAAGTCCTTTCAACCAGTCCTCACAGGGGACAGGTGGTCACCATACAAATAGAAAACACAACCACAATGCATTATGCCAATAAGCAAGGGGGCACAAGGTCAGCACTACTGTCTGCGAAATCACAAACTCTGGAAATGGGCCCTCACCCAAAAGATTCAGGTCAAAGCAGAACAGCTCCCAGGAAAGGACAACATTCGGATAGATCAACTGAGCATGGTATTCTCCACATCCCACGAAGGGGAGCTCGATTGACCAAAGGTCAAACACTTTTTCAGAAGGGTGGGTCAACCTCACATTGATCTCTTTGCACCCAGGCACAACAAGAAATGACCTCTCTTCGCATCCAGTTACCCAGAATGGGATTCACGGGGGGATGCCTTCGCCCTGGCATGGACAGGTAAGTTCCTATATGGCTTGCCGCTGATACCCTTGATATCCAGAGTGCTGAGATGGGTGTGAGAACAACCTTGCAGGATGATTCTAATAGCACCAGCCTGGGCCCGGCAAGTTTGGTATCCAACTCTCCTACAGATGACGTGTTGAATGCCCATCCGTCTCAGAGTGCACCAAGCGCTGCTAACTCAGCAGAACGGGCAAATTCTTCATCATGACCCAGCATTGCTCTCTCTCAGGGCTTGGTTGCTGAGCAACGGAAACACGCCAAACTAACGCTGCTTGACAAATGTTGCAGTATCATTCGAGCCTCCAGGGCCCCTTCCACATGTAAGGCATATGAAAAGAAATAGAAACAGTTTGCTGGCCACAGTAGGTGAATTACTGCTTTACCTGCTCGACTTGGCTAAAGAGTCCTTTCGCGGGCTTCGATAAAGGGTTATCTCTCATCCATCACGTCTTACTCCAGAGGTCCTGAAGCTACAACTTTTGTCTCGTACTCTGCAATAAAAACCTTCATGAAGGGTTTGATGAGGACATTGCCAGCACCTACTCTAAGCTGAAGTCTCAACACAGTATTAACAGCATTAATGGCTTCTCCATACGAGCCCATCCATAGGTGCAATCTAAACTTCCTCTCATGGAAAGTCGCCTTCCTAGTGGTGATCAAGTTAGCAAGATGAATCTGCATACTTCAAGCTTTGCCCAATTTATAGTCTTCCTAAAGGACTGATTAGTCCTAAGGCTGCACCCAAAGTTCACCCC
The DNA here is from genome assembly GCF_040938575.1 of Ambystoma mexicanum. Classification (NCBI taxonomy): domain Eukaryota; kingdom Metazoa; phylum Chordata; class Amphibia; order Caudata; family Ambystomatidae; genus Ambystoma; species Ambystoma mexicanum. The sequence continues at coordinate 892,970,176 of NC_090941.1, forward strand.
CAAGGTGGTGTTGAATACGGCTCTGTCGGAAGGCATCGTACAGCCAATGACAATCATACCTCCAGCGTGGAATGCGCCCTGCCCTTGCTAGACCTATCGCAAGTACTTAAATTCTACTTGCAGCGCATTCGTGTTTTGAGAGCATTTCCCAGATTAGTTGTTTCATTTTCAGGGCTTCGTAAGGGCCACAGCATCTCCAAACAAGATTGTGCCCGATGGGTGGTAAATTGCATTACCCACTGCCACAAAATCAAAGGCAACCTGCTTACCCATCCAGCTACTGCCCATTCAACCAGAGGGAGGGCAGGTACAGTGGCTTTCCAGGCGGGAGTAGTCACGAAGGACATATGCGGGGTGGCTAGCTGGAGCACGCTTCATATGTTCTCCAAGCACTATTGTCTGGAAGAAGACGCTGGAAGTGACTCAGCTATCAGGCAAGCAGTCCTGCGACACCTGTTTGACTGAGGTAAGAACAGCCATTGTTCTTTCCCTCGTTCCCTTTATGTTTCACGCATGCATAATGTGTCCAGGGTACTCTCTGCGGGTACTATTATTGACCGGATGTGTGCTTCAGTGAAGTAGGTTGCATGCATCCACTGCATGGTATTCTATGGAAGCATGTGAATCTATGAAAGATACAATGCTGGAGAAGTCTTAGTTACCAGTAATTTTTCCAGCATTGGTTTCTTTCATAGATTCACATGCCTCTCCGGTGAGGCTGCTCCCTACGCAGGCAATCATCATTATAGCAGTCACTATTAGGGCTCAAAATCTGAAGATGGCTGCCTGGGGTGAAGCTTAAGACCTGTCACCTCATTGGTTAGGGTTAAAAGGTACCCAAATGAGATGGACGGACTACACAAGTGAGTGCCTTTCAGGCATCATTAGCATTGTACACTGCTTTTTCCTAAGGAATACCTTTAAAGATTACTGAGGATTCTCAGTCTGATAACAGGGAATATTTAAGCGTGTGAATCATTGAAAGATAGCAATGCTGGAGAAGTACAGTTACAGGTAAGTAACTAAGACGTAGCCCATATTGCCCCACTGGAGGAGACACTGTCAGGGAGTAAGCAGTTAAGGAGTGCACTTAACCCTCCTACGAGAATTTCAGGTCCAGAATAAAAACATGCAGACGGACACCTCAATAGTTCCCGATTGTGCAGCTCAGTCAGCGTATGTGTATGTGTCAACATTCTCCGAACTTTCAATACAGCATGTAGCCTCTCAAAGAAGGGGACCCAGCCTGAGTACTGTCGCAAACAAGCATAGGGGTCAATGGATGATTTCAATGCAATCAGGATCCAGAATACATTGATTTATTTAGGTCAAAACAGAGGGTGGCCAAAGGGTATATATCTAAATGGAAGAAGTGAAGGGTATGTTGTTTAAACAGCCGAATATCGTGGGTGGTCAGTTTGGGCGAACGACTGAATTCACCCGCTTCGGTAAGGTAGGTTTAATGCTTCCAATATGGGGGACACAAAGTACCTGTGCAAAAGTGCTATACAATAAAAACATGCAAATAAAACATTTATTAAAAAATTTGTAAAATTCTTGAAAAGGTGCTTTTCCAAGCCAAATGTGCCTTTGGGTGCCATTCACAATTAATGAATAAAAATGGGCTGTCGCTGGATGTCCTAGGCAGTGACAGATTGGGTCGAGGAGGAAAGATAATTTTTCCTAATCTGCTAGGCCCTGTGTATGTATGATGAAACAGTACAGACGCCTAGGTCGCTCAAGGTGGATTTACAAACCAGAAGGGCTGCCCTGAGATGTGAACAGAGAGTTGAATAGAGGCGTAGGGAAACATGCTCTTACTCCTCAGCAGTGTGTGCAGAAGAAAAGAAAAGGAGTGATGTATATTTCGGCTTCCAAACATAATGGACACAGTTCTGAAGTGCACATGTGCCAGTCCAACTGTAAGGCGCACAATGGCAAAGTGCCTAAACTGAATTTTACATGAAGGGACTCTGTGTAACTTGGGGAAATAGAGTCTAAATAATGTTCATAGCCATAGTCCAATTTTGTATTCCAATAGGCAGTTGCCATGTTGGATTGGCAGTAGGCAATACTTTCCTTGCCAAGTGCGTGGGAGAGAGCAGTTTTCGATGGCCAATTTATTAGTTGCGGGTTATGCCAAAGGTCTTCAAGGCTCAATAAGGTCAATTGGGACCTAACATGAATACACCATTTAAGATCCCACACTCCAGATTGTGCGACTACGTCTGTACTCGCCTCTCTGTATTTGCTTAGGATCGGGGGTGACCATAGCCGTAGCTAAATGCAAACTGGACATGCAGCAATCACCTCAGTTATTTATCTCTGGATCAACTATATGTATAATGTAATGTTAAGTGTGCTTTGGGTAAAGACTGTGCTTTTTTCAAAAATGTACTTTCAATGGTGGCCAACCAAGAGGTGTTTGAATGGCCCTAAATCTCTGCGCCAAACATTGCAGCGGCTGCAGCTTGAAAATTGCAGAGCTGTGTGAGAAACCTCAAGGTTTCTCACCCGCTAGTCCCCGGAGATCTGTCGTCCAGGTGGCCAGGACACCGCCATCGCTATTGGATCCAGTTCCTGGGGGAGGATGACCTGGGTGAGGGGTTTTCGGGGAGTGGAAGTGGGACACTGAGGGTTGAGACACGGTATCCCCTTTCCCGTAAAACCTTTTCTTCATCCTACCCAGTAGGATATTTAGAAGCTCTGCCCCCCACACCGCTTTTCCCACATGAGCACTTTCTTCCACTGTAGCAGACATCAGACTAACACCAGATTCGTTTACCCGTTTACCTGACATGTCCCAACACACGGATCAGGCACAGTCAGTCAATTGACATTGACCGTGCACAAAGGTGGTGAAACCTGAAAGAATGACAAAGGGGGAATTGCCCATGCCCTTTTCAACTCAGACCTGCGAAGCCTCCGAAAGGGAAAGCATAAGACCGGGAATTACAGCTGGTGTGCGAAGCAGCAGATGTCAATGGTACACAAGGGCCCTCCCGCTTTGAAAATGCAGTCGGAGAGGCAAGCTGGCTACCGTGGTACTATCCTCGCCTCCAAAGAACAAAGGAGCCAATGAGTTTAGCACAGCCGGTGAGTTGGAGGAAACTGATAGTAAACCGAACTGTGTTGAGTCCAAGGTTGCAAGTAGCAACATTTATGAACGTGAGGAATTTGCAAGACAAACAGATTGTGTACATGTTTTGAACTTTAAAGAAATCACAGTTGAAGTCCAGGTGCAGAAGGGTCCGGTGCCAAGTGGGCGCTCATTCAAATGGCTCTGACCGGGACCTGTTTTGAAATTACAAGAACCAGAAGGCCCTATGAAGGGTGGCGTAAGGCATCAGAGTGGTCCTAGAAGGATTACATCAAATCCCTAGAACAATCTAATGTCTCTGACACGTTCCAAAGGAAAACTAAGGGAAAGGAACCCCGCTTTCCAATAAGGTTGTGAACTGTAAATTGTGGCAAGTGTGAACCCGACAGAGGGATGCCGAGAGAAAGCTGGAAAGGAAAACCTCGGTCTCTGATGAAAATAAGCAATGCATGAACTGTGTTAAAAATACATGATCTTTGTTAAAGAAAGGCCGTAGTGAACCCGATGGAGGGAGGCCCAAACTGCGATAAGGATCCAAGCCTGGTGGAGGGAGATCCTAGGGGCGAAGAGCAATCGCTCAAGGTGCAAGATCACAGAGAGAACTTTTTATTGTCTGTCATTGTGAAACACCACAGGCCTTTTAAGGCAAGAGACTTTTGCAAGAAGTAGACTTAGCCTCTGATGGTTTTTGATATCGTTGAACTGAACTGTGAACCTCATGCTGATGAGGCCAAGGAGTGTGCTGTGCTCAAGAGTCCCACCTAGTACCGTGCTTCAAATGTGGGGAAGGGAGACCCAGCCATAGCATCCTGACATATCATTTGGTGAACAGTTCTTTCTTTTCTGGTGAACATTATCCCACACTCTTGATGTAATTTAGTGGTAAGGATTGGCTATATATATATTTTTTTAAGTATAGGCCTTTTGTATTTGACAAGACGCCACTAGGACTGCCTTATTATTATTTGATGGTCGTAGCTGCTCCCATATTAGATTTAGATTAGATGTTTATCTCACTCATTAAAAAGTTCAATAACTGATCACTTGTGTCTGTCTATACTGTTGCCACAATGTTAACCTTACAGGTGTAATACAGGTGAAAATGCCCCTTTTCTGTGGTCATGGGGAAGGGCAAATTGCAGTGTATTTCATTACTGTGCTGTTCAAGAGTTAGAAGGGCCTTGTGCACCTGGCTAGCCCAACTGTGATTGCTGGCAAACCGGATGGCAAGATAGTCAAAGCAATATACTCACTCGATAGTGTGCCCACCAATTTCTATGTTGAGTTTTCTCAGACCTCTTATGTGGTTGGTGGACTACCAGGGTTTTAGTTTTGTCATAGTTGACAAATAGCCTGTTATCAATGCAGCTCTCATGGAAACCTTTCATCTGTCTTCGCAGTCCACTAGGTAGTGAAAGGAATGAGGATTGCATTGTCTGTAGCGGGATCTCGCCCACCCCTATTTGGGGGTATCCGTTGACAGACTCATGAGGATAGAAATGATCTTATTAATAAAAACACAAAAGAGGGTCGGCAAAAGGACACAGCCATGCCTTACCCCCACGTTCATACTTATCGGGGCAGTTACATCTCCAGATGAATTCCACTGGATTTGTGCTCTGTTATGATTGTGCAAACCCATGATCCCATGCAGCAATTCGGGTGGAATGTTTAAATCATTGATTAGTATGTATAGCTGCATACAGTAAGTGTATGCTTCCATGTGCTGGGGAAAAAAAACAGCATCTTTTCCCATTGAAAAAGGAGTAAGATAGGTGTGCATACTTTGCCATTAAGATTTCAAACCTGGAAGCTGATGCACGTTATTTGAAAGGAGCTCTTATTGGAATACTATTATTCACAGAGGATACAGTGTTCATTTTAAACACGCCATGAGGGTTGAACATGAAAGTCAAGATATTTTATGACCTGGAAATTAACTATTCGAAGACATAAATAATTGTTGCCATGGAGTGAAAAAGCTGAATCTATTCTTAAATAAACACCCAATTGAAGAGGTGGCAACTTATAATTAATTAGGTTTATGTGTTCAACAAAAAATAACCTGGACTGGCCAGGTTCGCTTTAGTAAAGAATTATGAAGCTGTACTGACTTTTGCACGTGAACAGGGGGTAGAATGATTAGATCTGCATTAACTGTTTATAAGGCCAAAGATGGCTCGGCATGTATATACGGAACTGAAATATGGGGTAGAGCGTGTTGGAGGCTACTGCACCTTTAAGCAGAGCTGAGGAAGCAGAGCGGGAAGAGGGAGGAAGAGAAAGGGGCGGAACCGGCAGTTATGAGATGTATGAGGTAGAAGAAGGTGATAAAGGGACAGAGCTCCCTAAACCTGGTGTTGCGTCCTTTATTCACATCGCAGTGTAACAACTGGCGTCGAGGATTTGTCCTGCACACCAGCCTCCAACCTCATTCCCTGGTGATCCCACTGTGATCCAGCGACGTTCCCAGGTGTACATAGGCAATCCTGCCCGCCTCGCACGGCAGTCCGCCATTCCTCCCACATTCCAGGCGATACCGCTGTCCGCGGCATCCACAGGTGCCCTCTGGCGATCCCGCCACACACCCGACTTCACGGAAATCTGCCGACATTGAGGGTAGGGCGATCCCGCCGACCTGTTCCCCATGGCAATATGCCGCTTTTCCTTTGAACTTGGTGGCCATCCTGCCAAATCCACTCTCCGACAGCCTATGCAGCAGGAGCTGCACACTGCAGTGATCAAGGGACCACGCACCAACACAAGCTACGTGGCGGGACCTTGCCATCCCTCATTCACGAGTGAGAGCACACGGAGTAAGGTAAGCCCTGCACCTTGCAGGCCCCACACCTCACCACATGTTTCAGCAACCACGTGGAGGCAGGAGCCCCGCTGAGGGACCCAAAGGCAGGCCCAACTCCCGCTCACAAAAAAAAAAAACATTAATAAAAAGGTGCGGGTGAGAGCCCGGGAAGAGAGGGGGACACCTCAACACCACCAAGTGGCAGAGAGGAATATTGTAACCTATCCCAACATCTAGGGAGCAACAGGCCCCACATTGACACTAAACCCCCATCAGGGATGTGCCAACAAAGAAGCACAAATATGATGACTGAGCCACCATGAGCGGCCCAAGCTCGCCCACACAACAAGGGACACAACCCCAGTCATGGCCTCGACATCAAAGGCCGCGCTAATGAGGAAGCCACTCATATTCACACTAGTTCTAGTGACAAAGTGCCCAGGTGGCTCGAGTGGGTCAAAGATTTCAACTACTTTGTCAAGGCGGTAGGAGAGGAACATTCACTGACACTGTGTGACATGTTCAATAACCTGGTAGAGGGATCGATCAACCTTGGGAATAGACACAACTGCTTCTTAGTGGACTCGGCAGCGACAGTAAACATAATGGGGGAACAAAAATTCCTATTGATGCCCGAGAGACCGTCCCTCACAGAGACATCTTCGAGGATCTTCCAGTGGGAAGCCGGTGGGGTGACCTGAGGGAGTATGTCCCTGATGGTATCCCGGAGGATGGCCCCCATCTGGGGAGTTTCCATCACCCCCTAGGAACCCGTCTTCGGAAGCTGAAGAGGTGGCAGGTGATATTGACAGAGTGGCCAAGGGCAGCTTGGGCACACTCTGCCTGGGGTGCTGGGGAGACCTGCCCTGCGCTGCTGATGGATAAATTGTAGGCCACGCACCTGGCTGACACCAGTCCCACCTTGTGACTCTTTCCTCTACCCGCTCCACAAGAGGGGGTATTGGACGAGCGCCATGTTGTCTGGCGCGGCAGCCATTTTGTCGAGCTGTGTGCCACGTGCCGGAGTCGTGGTGCCTGGCTCACTGGAACCAGCCCTGTCCAAGAAGCTTGGTGTTGGAACAAAAGGCCTATCCCGCACCTCAGGCCGTGACCTGGAAGGCAGATTGCCCTCGGCAGAGCTGTCGGTAGTGTTGCGTGAAGGCGCCCCCTTGGACATGATGCCGGTACTAGGGCATTGCCCCTCGGGAGTAACCCCGGTAAAATACCTTGCAGTCCCTTAGCACTGATACCGGAAGGATACGAAGACCCCTCGGCCGTGAGGCTGGTAGCTGGACTAGCCTCGGTATGTGTGCTGGTACTAGGCCATTGCCTCTCGGGTGTAATCCCGGTATTTCAGGCCGAGACCTAGTAGGCGTTTTGCCCTCGGCAGATTTTCCGGTAGTACTTCGTATAGGCGCCCCCTCGGACATGCTGCTGGTACTAGGGCGTGGCCCCTCGGGTGAAGACCCGGTAAAAGTACCTTCCAGTCCCTAAGCACTGTAATTGGGAGGATCCACTGAACCCTCGGCCTAACGCCCAGTAGCTGACTTAGCGTCAGTACTTGTGCTAGTATGAGAACCTGAGCGGTTCCTCCTGCACAGGTGAGTCCTTGGAAGGAGTCTCGCTTACGGGGTGCGCCCGAAAAAGAATGGCCCCACCTTGGGCCTGGATCGATGATTGTCCGTACGGTCCTCAGTAGCCGATCTCTGGAAGCGCTCCCTCCACCTGGCTAGTGCACGTTGCACGTGGTACAAGCCTGCCAGCCGTGGTCAGGGTCAAGGCGACGTAGGAAGAGGGTGTGGGGGTCTGAAGTTGGAAAGAGCCAGTCGCAGAATGGACACCTGCTGAACCCTGTAGAGGTCGACATGCGCCGGGGAGGAGCACGACGCCTGAGGACCGAGTACCTGAATGATAGAAAGACAAAAAGACAGAAGAGAAGAAGTATCCGGCGTGGAACTACAGGGCCGAAGCCAAACCCAGGAGCCCGGTGAATTCAGCACGTTCCCATCGACGCAGAAAAGGAGACTGGTGCTGGTTGGCAGAGTCAGGCGAGCGCATGCTCCTATGCCTCTAAATTTAAAGGAGAAAACATTTTTTTCTTTTGAAAAAGGTTCCGTCTCCCGTCCCTCGCGAGATATGCCCATACAGTATGGAGGAAAGGCGACGGGACGTAAGAGTACAGGGCGTAGCAGCCTAACAAGAAATTTAAAAAATAATTTAAAAAATATTTTCAGGACTTCCTGCAATGGCCACAAACCTCTCTGTACACTATGAATTAGGTTGGAGTTCCATCGAATCAACAGTTTCTTTGAGGCTGGACCTATTTTGCGTGAAGCTACATTCATCCCCAGATTGATGTCATTACAAAGATGCAATGACTGATGTCGTGACAAAGGGAGGTGGCCCAAAGGTCCCATGGTTTAAGCATATCAAAGATATCCTCTGTGATACTGGAATGCTAGACCATTTGGAAAATCCATCTTTAATTACTGGTAGAAGAAGATACCTGGTTAAGGAGAAAATACCATCATGGTACCAAGAGAGATCTCTTTATGGCTGTCCAACTAGTGAACACTTTTCTAGCAATATGTTGATTAAAAGCTCACTTCATTTTGGAACATACCTTGACTTTGTACAGAATTCAAACAGACACCTTTTAATGAAGCTACGCCTGGGTAAGTTGCCAGTTGTTTGTCTTAATGAAAAGTGGTCCCCAATCTGTTATGTTCTTTACCCTACATGTAAAATGGCTTCAGTAACTCTAGCACATTTTATGTTTTTGTTGTCCTATCCTGAATGACATATGTAGGAAATATTTAATATCGTGGATAAGAACTAGCAGGGCTGTCAATTTAGTATCTGCTCTGCACTTATGCAAATCTTTATCCTCTGAATCTAGCATAGCCGCAGTATGAAATTATCTTTCTAATGCCTATAGAAGAGCAACCTGGGCCAAAATAAAGGCCACCTTAAGTTATTACTTTTAAAGTTCATGGTATTGGTTTTGTAGGTTCTATATGTATCATTTCGACTGGATGATTTTTAATCCCATGCCATATTTGTATTTCATACATTTTTTACTATTTTTATGTTTTTATGACATGAGTCTAAATAAAGCTTACGATTGGTTGCTAAAAGAATCAGTGATATTTTGAGGGAAACATGCAAATAACAGGTAGGCCCCCTTTTCCCTCTAATGGGTCGCTCCTTTTCTTTATGGTGCTCAGTGTTCCCGTAGGGGGAGACTACCTAGCCATTAAAAAGGCTTCTCTTTGCTCTTTGGCTCAACTATAGCTCCTTGAACCAACCATGGTTAGGGCTAAAACGCATAACAAGCGTTTGGCAAGAGACCTCCCCTGCCAATACAAAGACTCAGAGGCTTTCCTCTGTCTGATTACCTCTCTCCAACTCCTTGATATTTTATGTACGTTTCCTTTCTCTTGAATGCCAACATTCTCCTCACATGTCTGCATCTTTCCTCCGCGTCGTTGACCTTTCCCTTCCCCAGCGAGACCCCTTCCTTCACACTATATTTATGTTCCTCCACCTTTATTTATTGAGCATTTGTTAGGTGCCTATATAACAGAATTGTGTTTCGAGGCGCCACAAGGATAAGTGGGGAGGTAACAGGGGAGTAAATAGCAGTAGAAAAAACAGTGCAGTGAAGAAAAGTGCGGGAAATAGGGAGGGGGAACTGTTGATGGGAGCGGAAGCAGGGTAAGGGGAAGTGCTGGTGGGAGCCTGGGAGAGAAGGGCCAAAGGGAGCCAGGGAGGAGGCCACTGGATGACTGCTAGAGCAGAAGAATCTCATGGGTGGATGCAAGGCTGCCAGGCATGGGGCCCGTAAGGGCAGTGCTGAGGGGGGTAAGGGGGCTGGTCTTGACTGGGTAGAGGTCCTGGTAAATTGATTCATGAGGACCAGGCCACCAGTCTCAGTGACAGTGGGGTGATTAGCAGGGAAGGGAAAGGGGGAAAGTGGTAGAGAAGAGCAGAGTTTTGAGAAGTTTCTGGAACTTAAGAAGGTCTGTCTCAAGTCAACGGGGCAGGGAGGCTGTTTCAAATAGAGGCACCAGCTGAGGAGAGAGACCTGCCCCGCAGTCTCTGCTTGGAGAAGCGATTGACAAGCAAAGAGTTAGAGGAGCGGAGGACTCGAGCAGGGAGGTATTTAGGGAGGGACAGTTGGAGATAGCATGGTTCCAGGCCCCAGAAAGCCTTGTGGATGATGCAGTGTGTCTTGAGATTGATCCTTGCAGCCACCTGGAGCCAGTGGTGAGATTTTAGGCCTGGAGAGATATGGTCCATCGGCTTGAGGCCAAGGCTTGAGGTCTTGCAGCCCTATTCTGGATTAGCTGAAGGGGCATAGATGGGAAAGGGGGAGATTGAGGAAGAGAATGTTGCATTAGAACAGCCTAGAGAGGACAGATCTGTGCAGACGTTGAGCTTCTGGGGAAAGGTGAGAAGAGGGAGAATGCCTCTGAGAGGTGGCGCTGGAAATGGGCTTTCTTAGCAAGGTTTTTGGCCTCAAAGGATGGGGAGGGTAGAGGGCCCAAGGAGGGCGGCCAGAGGGTAGGAAGGAAACATCGCACAGGTGTCCCAATGAGAAGGATTTCCATCTTACTGGCATTGAGACAGAGATCATTAGCAGCACACCATCTATGGATGGCGGGCAGACCATTTGGGATGAGAGAGGAGAAGGAGGTGGTGGAGGGAAGCTGTGTCTCATCAGCATAACACTAGAAATGAGAGAAGGAGGAGATTGGGTGAGCAAGAGGGGTGAAATAGATGTTGAGGAACCAAGGCAAAAGGATAGAGCCCTGGGGGACGCCGCAGGTAGAGAGTGAGGTGGTGGAGGAGAAAGAGCCAAGTTGCAGCTGGGAAGGGTCGTTAGTGAGGAAAGAGGTCAGCCAATCCACTGCCCGATCCGTGAGGCTGAGGGTGTTGCAAAGCCGTTTTATGAGGATAGAGTGGTTGACTGGGCGAAAGGCGGCAGAGAGATCGAGGAGAATGAGAACAGTGGGAGAGAGAGTCAAGATTTGCGAGCTTGTCTTCCTGGGTGTTCAGGAAAGCAGTTTCAGTGCCTCTGGATGCTCGGAATCCAGATTGGTGGTCATGGAGGCACCCAACCAATTCAGCGTGAAGGTTCAGTTGGGGGAGGACCAACTTCTCCAAGAGTTTACCCAGGAAGGGTAAACTCGGTCTTCCTCTGTTTACACAATGCTGACTCTCTGATATACTTTCAACCCCCCTCACTTTGGTCTTGATCCCACTGCGATTTATACCTGGGACTGTGGTGAAATGTGGGCATTAAGAGCTTTACGAAAGCCACCTGTAGCTAACTGGTGAGGAGAGTGCCTGATTATTATATTAGTATTTAATACACCCCCTGATCAGGTGTGCACATTATTGTTGTGATCAATTGCTGTAGACCCACAGATATGTTGGATGAAGCGATATGAAGTAAAGTGGAAACACTATTTTGGACTCAGATATACCCTCATGGCGGAGGTCGATTCCACCATAGCCTCCCTGTGCTAACCTGTGGGTCTCCCGGCTACAATGGAGCCTCCTCCTGGTTTCCACGTTAGTGAGCGGCTCTCGCATCAGACCACACATTAAACCTAGTGAGTATGTGAGCACCTGCGTGCATCAGTTCGCTGACGGCATGCTCTTGTGCCTGTTTTTTTACAGCGAGGCACACTAAGCCAGTATCTACTTTTAATTCTCCAGGCTCACTGGTGTCATAGGCATATACCTTTGTGATATTAATTCAGGAATGTTTTGGATGTGTTAAAGGAGCGCTAGGTCACATCTAGAATCAAATAGATGCAATTCAGCCATCAGCAAGGACACTGGTGACTCTTGTTGCCATTTGGCTCTGGAGACATTGCCCTCAGCACACTTTTCTTTGTCTACTTCTTTCTCTGGTCTCTGTCAGAGTCCGAGAAGTATCTCTCAGCAGGACTTGGTCTCAGTCATTGTCTGAGATGTAGCCCTCAGAAGGCATTTGGCACTTTCTTTCGCTCTGGGTTAGGCAACCATCATGTTTTGGGTTACAGCCCTAAGGAAGCTCTCTTTTTTCAATATCTCAAGGTCTCGACTGAACCAATATCTACAGCATGCTTCTAGTCTTATCTCCTCCTCAGACTGTGCTATCTGCCAAGGTCTAAGGTATACCTTTGCATTGCTCCTTAAGCTCTCTCCCATATCTCTGCTTCTGTTCTTTTTCAGGGTATGACTGTCCCTCCTGGTGTTCCTGATCTCTATGCTCTAGCACCGAGCTAGTACCACAGTCTATGACACTCACCTCGTAGCCGGTAGCCGTTTTATATGGAACTGGTTCATCCGATTGCCCAAACGTCCCCTACATGGGGTGTGCCCTTTTCCTCTATTCCTGATTCTGAATTCCTTCTTCCTAATTGTTAATGTTATTTGCACTTGTAATGCGCCGGGTCGCACAGGCAACAGGGCGCAAAAGAATGAGCAGATGTAACAGCATTGAAGACTAAATACAGTAGAAGAGGGGATTATCCAAAGACTATTGTTTTCACTCCCTTTCAAAACTTCAAAAAGCAACCTGAGAAATGAAAGACCTACCCAGCCCTCTAGTCCGCTTGCTGCTTGGAGCTAAGAGGCAAATTCCATCACTTGATCTAGTGAGCCTGACCAGTTATAGATTTTAACATATTCTTTAAGGTAACTTGGGGCTTGACCATTTATGCATTTGTGCACTATTGTCAGTGCCTTAAAGTGGATACGAGCTTCCACTGGGAGCCAGTGAAGATTCCTCCTATGAGAGGATTTTGGCTCGTGTCTGGGTATGATCTTGACAATGCGAACTGCATCGTTTTGCAGGACCTGAAGTCGCCTAAGACTATTTCTGCTGGCCCCCAACATGAGGGCGTTACAATAGTCCAGCCGGGGCATCACAAGGGTACGTACCAAGGTGGCACAATTTACTTCTGAAACATAGGGCTTCACTAGCCTGCCTAAGGAGTCATAGTATGTACTGTGCCTTGTTTGCCACGCTCTCAGTATTGGCTTTAATGTTCAAGTAAGGTAAAAAAAATTGCTCCCAACGTCCTGACCCTATCCACAGTTTCAAAAGCATGTCCTTCCGCACAGAAAGTAGAATATTGTGGGTCCAACTTAGATCTTGCCTGAGATGAGCCGAAGAGCATCATCTCGGTTTTCTTGGTGTTTAAACATATTCCATTGCAAGCCATCCATTGTTGAATGGAGACAGACTATTTATTAGGTCAGAGTACTCTGTGTACTTTGCGCTTAATTCGAACACGATCTGGGTGTAATCAGCATAATTAGTAAAATGGACACCCAGCCCGTCCAAGAGCTCACACAATGGGCAGCAGTACACATTAAAGACGGAGGGAGTCATACACGCACCCTGGGGTACGCCCCATTTCAGAGGTTCCTCGGATGACCGTGCATTTGCCCAAGCCGTTTTTGACATATGACCCGTCAAGAAGGACTTAATTCAAGCCAAGGTGTTACCTGATATGCCCCACGAAATCCTTAACCTATCCAGCAGTTTGTCATGATTGGCAAGGTCAAAGGCTGCTGGTATGTCCAACAAAATCAACAACCCTTCCTTGCCTTGGTCCATGACCTGGAACATCTCCGATTTCATGTTCAGCAAGGCACTCTCCGTGCCGTGGTTAGCCCGAAAACCCGATTGTCTAAAGTGCAGGGCTCCATAATTTTCTAAAGGTTCTTGAAACTGCAGTGTGGCCACCGTGTCCAAATCCTTAGTAAAAACGGTGCATTGGAATTGGCCCTAAAGTTAGAGTAGTCTTTTGGATTAAGGCCAGGTTTTTTTAAAAAGGGGTTGACGGATACCTTCTTCAATGCCTCAGAGACACAACCCTCCCTAAAACTGGCATTTTTTTATTGTTCAGAATGATTTTGGACGGAAGAGCTTCTCCTACACAAGTGGTGGGTCTCATGTTGGTCATAATGTTAGCTAAAACTTCCTCCATTATGCTCCTAAATTCAAACCCTGAGGGAGAGCATTGATCTGTGTTGTCGACGGGTGTAATAGAATGTGTACGCTCCATCCGACCAGACTGGCCTGAATTTTGGTTTGTGCTGCCAACACTTTTCCAGCAAAAGCTGCCTAAATATTTTCACAGTCAACATTGGTGGGAGTACTTTTCTGTAGCATAGCTGGTGGCTTTTCAAGATCCCTATGAATCTGAAAAAAGTTTCTTGGAGTTGTTATCTGCCTGGACAATTTGATTGTCCAAGAAAGACGTTTTGGCGAGTAGGATTTCTGACCTATATGTTCTTTCTATTGCCTTCCATTTATCCCTATTTGCTGGAGATTGATCTTTCATCCAAGCTCTTTCTGCTTTCATTTTTTCTTTTTTAAGACATTAGGGCCTCACCATACCATTTGGTTATGGGGGCAACGTGGTTCAACATGTCTAAAAACATTATCAAATTCTGACACCAGATAACTGGGGAGAGTCCGAAGCAGATGTTGATGACATCAAAGATGAAAGACAGGATTCCAAGTTCTCTTGACCAATTTTATGAAAGTTTCTACTTGATACTTTGCACGTAGAGTTATTTTTCTGGGTGCAAATACAATGCAGCAAAAAAATCAAAAGTAACAAGGGAGTGTTCCGCCCAGACGCAAGGTTGTACAAAAACTGGGCTTAGTGCACAATTTTTAATGGTCACTGTGATGCTGGAAATGCATCGGAGGGACAGGGCCTCCGTATCCTTGTCCTTTACTGCTTTTTATTGTGTGTTGTGTTTTCCGCGCAGGAGTTCATGTGGGACTCCTGGCAGTGCAGCTCTTTCTTTTGGTTTGGTGCAGTACCCTTATGGCACCCATGGGTGGCGGTACAACCCTGTGCCCCTAGTGTATGTTTTTGGGCACCTGTGTGTGGGCCACAGAGCAGGGTATGGGCTGGTGGCAGCTCCATGCTGAATTTGATAGGTGCTCTGAGTATCCTCCATTTTGGGATACCAAGGCCCTGCCATTGGAATCAGTTGATTCCTTATAGGAAACAAGATGGCCCCGTGGCCTCTTGCTTTTTATTGCCTGTTACCTTGTTTTCCCAAAGTTCTGGGAAGCCCTGACTCTGTCCCTTCCCCCTGACCGGCTGTTGGGTGGAAGTTCCATATATGGTGTTGTTGTGAAGTCCAGGCCAGACTGGCTGGAGCCTTCCCAGTGACTTTATGTTGTGGGTACACCCTGTGGGTGGGACCTGGGTGAATGGAGTGTGTGATGAATATGCATTCTGTGTTGTGGGTGTCTAGTATCTGGTGGTTGACACAATGACTGAGACAGACAGTCCTGCCCGAAACTGGTATGAATGCAGTGTGGAGTGTTGAATGGCTGGGTACTTGTCCAAATACACATAACTTGTTGTGAGTGTCTGGAGAGGAGTGAATGGCCTGAATGCACTATGCACCTGATTGCATGCCTGCCTGCATGAATGCCCTTCTGACCGATTGGTTGCCTGAGTGTGACCCAGCAGAATGAATGGGAGATCCACTAGTATATCTGGGGGCCTCTCACTGCTAGAATTCGTGTTCAGAAGCTGAAGAGAAACTGGAGTTGAAACTGAAGCTTAACCTTGAAGCCCTGCTGGAAGAGAAGAATTGCTGTTGCTCTCCTTCACAATCTGAAAGCTGCTGTGTCTCCAAGAACTGACCCAGAGAGGACCTGGTAAGGCGCCCTCTTCCCGAGCTACGAGGGACCATCGTGCACCAGCTGATCTTTGCCAAAACTCCCTGGCAGACAGACCTATGACAGGCTGCCGACCGGAGACGGGGACTGCCGTTGAACCCCAAAGTGAAGTGCCCGGACTGTTGTCCGCCACTATCGACGAACGCCGTCGCCGACTGGAGCAGCCGTGCTCCCGTTTGCCTAAGTACTTAATTTGAGCCAAGGATGCTCTCGTCTGCATCGCCGCCTGCTTTATCCCGCTGGAGAAGGCCCGACCATCGAGGCGCCGAGGAGCATCCGCCGGTGGGTTTCCCACCACCTAAAGACCACAGAGACGCCGACGACTTGACGCCCTTGCTGGGCCACAGTTCTTCAACATCTCTTTGCGGTCCAGAACTACCTTCACTGAGGTGCCCCGCATGCCTCTTCCTTGCAGGACACCAACGCTCCGTCGTCGACGAGCACTGCTAGGAACGAAGCTGCCACTGCACCGCCGTAGTTCACCCTGTTCACCATCGGACGTTCGACAATCCGTGACTCCTGCCTTAAAGTGAGGGCACTCAAGAAGGGCCGTTGACTTCCCGTAGACGAACGCTACCATTCCAGGTACATTGGGGCTGTAGAACTATTGTAGAGGGAAATAAGAATCATAGAACAATACATGGACTGGGCTTGTGATACATCTTTGCTTTACAGGTTGCCCAGGTGGGGGGATCTCCACTCAGAATTGTGCCTAGGTGGTAGGGGCCTGTAATCTGCCAATTGTTCAACCATCTTGCTTTCCTTCCTCTCTCTACTGCTGATTTCCTCTTTATTGATCTGTGTGACATTCTGACAGTATAGTTGATGCACTTTAATGAGATCTGATAATATTTGTGGTACCACTTTAGAACTGTATATATTTACCATTGTTGATTTTCTGAGCACAAAGTGAGTTATTGTGAGAGTGTACATAACCTTGAATATTAATTATATAAAGACTGCGTCTTAACCAATACAGTGTGTGGACATTCCTTTGTGGGGGCATGGGGACTACATGGTACTTAAGAACCAGCCTGCATCACCTCCTAAGAAGCTAGACCTTGCTTGCTTGACCATAGATACCGAATAGAGAATCTTGGCTGGGGTCCTCTGTGCCTCTCCTCTACCATATAGAGAGCAGAAGTACAGACACCCCCCTCCAGTCTTTACAGTCATACAATCCAGTGTGTTACCCATGTTGTGCGTTGGTTCCTTGCCATTTCCAATGACAAATTTATTTATGACAAACAGTTGTTCAAGCTGAGTGGCCTGGGGTGTCAAGTGGGTTAGCCAGCCAATTCTTAAAATCACCCAGCACGATAGAAGCTGTGTTGGGTTTATGCAAGGAAGATAAGAGATCTGCCAGATCATCATAAAAGTATGGAGTTTCATGGGGAGGTCGATATATTAAAACAATATTTATACAATTGTTTGGGGAATGTGTGCTTTTAAGAGACAATATTTCACTGCCCCAGCAAATAACCACGGTTTGAAATAAAATAAAATGTGAGTGGGCTATAACAGCAACCCCTCCACTCCTATTTATGTCTCTGTTCTGACAAAAGAAAGAGAAACCGGGTGGGGCAGCTAAATTAATATTTGGGCCACTTGATTCTTGTAGCCACGTCTCCATAATATACATATCGATTTAGTGGTCTGTGATATAGTCTTGCACTTCAAGTGCATGTTTGTCTAATGATCTAGTGTTCATTAACGTCATTTTGATAGGTGGATAATTTTTATCTGAGGGGAGACTTTCTTGTCTACGAACCCAGGCATCACTAAACACCTGTTCTTGGGGCTTATGTTTTCTAAATAGAACCTCACAGACGTCCTTTGCAGTGTCCATAAAGCAGCTCTTAACTCACCCTCACCTGCACAACCGCGGGCATGGCGCAGCGCTGGCACAGCACCGGCGCCTCACTTGCTAGCCGCTGACGCGCCTGAAACTAAAGAAAAAGGCGAATGGACTACAACTCCGCTGGGAGTTGTAGATCGCAAGGCGGTGTGCGTGATACAACCAGGATGAAGTCCCTAAAGTGCTTCAAACAGTGACCGTTTTAAAATTACTCTTATGTAAACGTTCCGTGAAAACTAAGGTGCAAAACTGCAAATTTATCTTAAATATTAATTTTCAAATCTAGGCGTCCTAACAAATGACTAAGTACAAACAAGATAAAAAGTTAAAAGCAATCTGCTAAAAACTGATGCTAGTTTAACTGTAACAATTTGCTAAGAAGCAGCGTCTGAAGTTAACTAAATAAGAAGTGACCCCTGTTAGGTGACTACCTTTTTTCTGGGGCTTGCCAGGGAGTTGCATGCTTGTTGACAAGACAGGGGGAGAAGACGAGACATGTTCTGTCTGTTGAGTATGGTTTAGGTGCTCCCTGGCTGCACTGTGATAATCCTTTCCCATGCATATGGGAGTTTGTGTTGGGGTGCTCCTTTTCTGCATGGAAATCGAGTTTGTAGCAATGCATCAACTGGGAACTGGGGTCTCTATTTCGATGCTCCATTGCTGCACATACTGAATTCTGGAAGATTGGATTCCCCGTCAGGGTATCAGAATTACTCAATATATTTGCAGCCAACTCAATGTCTGCTGTGGGAGTTAGAGTCTCCTTTGTTACACTATGGTTTCTCAATATCATTGAACCCACATTGTACCTATTTTGGGAGAAGGGTGGTTTTCATGCCTGACATATTGTGTCAAATATGTGATTTCCTGTTTCTCTTCCCACCCACCTGGTTTTCGGTCATAGGCTGTACTGCATTAACCTGTTCTCTAAAAATAACTCCCACTAAGGGCACATGGAGGGGCTCTGGATGATTAACCGTATTCCATCTGATGGTAGCTCTTCATATGGTGGGTCCCCATCCCTGCTCCTCAAAGTCCTAATATCAGGAGGCACCAAGTACGTTTGTCACTCTACATAAGATGTGTGGTACTTTGTATGAGTGCAGGATGTTTTACAAGTAGCTATGCCACAGAAAAATAAACAATTGCATATGCTGAACCTAAAATATTCACTTTTTAAGACCAAGAAAAGCACAGATTTTTCTGGACATGCGGAGTAGGCATGCAGGGTGAAATGAAGTATGTTCATACTCTCAAGCACACAGCCATATTTGCAAACACCCAACATGAAACACATGCATGCACCTTGAAACACTTGTGTATAGGTGCGTTATAAATGCCATTATCATATCATAAGAATGGACTTCCACGACTTGTATATTCTGTACAATTATGTTTATTAAAGTTCAGCTGCTAACAGACCACCAGCACTCCCAACATCCAGGCTGGATAGGCACATCTGATCATAGAATCATATTCAAGTCTAAACATTCCTTATTACATAACAACATGACAGTATTCCACATGGAATCCTACTTACATCACCCAGCATCTGTTCTGCATGGAACCCCATCCACATCATTTGTAACCTGGGCAACCTCTACGTACATAAGCTTCAATATAACACATCTCCCTCACTTATTCCACACAACCTCTTCTCACAATAACCACCCTATTCTTATTCCACACCTGTCCCACACATACTCTCACTGCACCCTTCATCACTGCACCCTTCATCACTGCGACCACGCACACAGGATCAGAATACAACACATATATCACAACAAAATTAACTTTTTACTTGCCAATAGAAACAAACATCTGCTGCCACCACAATGAACATGAAACTAGTGTGCAGTAAGGCGGAGGAATGAGAGCAATTCTGGAATTTACTGCATAAGGCATACAACTAGCTACATCATGTGGGGTACATTTATCAGCCCAGCAGAAATTCCCCTACATTACCAAACTGCATTTTCAGCAGTTACATGAAGAATGCCTGCTCTGGCTCTGCTGAGCACTTATTCCCTGGCATCAAAACTGCATTTTAGCAATTACCAAAAATAACGGCTGCCATGGCTGTGTTGAGCACCTATGGGGCAAGATGAAACATAATACCCCGAGAATTGCTGCAGTTATTTTTTTCATATGCGCACAAAAGAAGAATTCAAAAGCAGCATGGTGCAGCACTGCTATGCTGAAAGCTCAAGATTTCTCACGGAAAGAGAAAATGTTCTTTGTTTAAAATGACTGCGCACTGATGCTATTTCCATTTTTTCAACATTACACAGTTTGGTTCCAGTAAGACACATCTATGTTCATCCATATTCAGGTTGTGCACCAGCAAAGGAGGGCAGTCCTCCCTGAAAGGCATTATGTGTCGAGTAGAATCTGGGAAATAGCAGATAAATTCACTCCAGGCCATACAGCAAGCGTTTTCCTTTTGCAAGAAAATAAAACAGGCAAACTCTTCACAACAAGCTCTCTCTCTCTTTGCTTATGTCAGGTTCAAAGAACCCTTTTGTTCAACAGATTCCTGTGGATAAGAAATTGACGAGGGCTATGGAAATGTTCAGAATAAAGATGTGAGGAAAAACCACATTTGTAAAGTGACATCCAAGAAAAATTAACCCATGTGTAAAATGGTGCTTTTGCCAAGCAGGAAAATGCCTTTAGAAAGTGAAATGTTAAAATGATGCCCTGTGCGTGCACAGAAATGTGATGGAAGATGGGGGCTTGCTCTAAAATATACATGATATGTACTCCCAAAAAGACTTTGTTTATGTTTAAAGAAACAAAAAATAGTAATAAATAAAATTACTTTGAGAACAGCAGAACAGGTTTGGCAGCCACTGGTTTCAAAGAGCTCTGCCTCCCCTGGGAACAGAATTACCTTCCCCAAGTGTACCAGTCCCCTGGGCACATGAAAGGGGCCAAAGTGTGGGATGTGGTGACCTGGTCAGACTTCCTGGCATTTCACCAGCCAGGAACAATGGATCAGTGGAACTGGTCTTGTCACAGACAAGTGTGAATTCCTGGTGACACCTCTCTTCAGCTGCATCTGCCCGAATGAAAGGTTGCTATGGTAGCCCTGCTGCCCAGAGCTGACACAGTGGGGGTAGGATGACTGGGGAAATCTTAAGGAACGCCCTCCAGTGACAGATACCATCCATATGATTTAAAGGACTTATTGATATCAAAGTATTTATTTCAGTAACCTAAAGAAACAGTAATGTGAAATTATGACCGTTTAAATGTCATTTTTGCGCCATTAAAATAAGACTTTGTAGGTTCTGACATGTGGTGGACGCAAACGCCAGGAATTTGTCATTTCTGGGGAAAGCGTACATGGTCCAGTTTTGCAACTTAATGAAAATATGTCCAGTGGTAATATGTATATATGTAGACAATTGCAGAATTTTAGGTGAGACGCTTTCCATGGAAATGGCAAAAGATTCCCAGAATGACTAAACAATATCTCACAAACTTAACGTTTGGACAGAGATGTCTCTTGTGAAATATGGAATCTGTCTATCTAATTTTCCTGATGATGACATTAGTAAAAATAAGTGTTTTGCTCCATAACTGATTTTGGCAAAAGTAACTTTGATAGAACAAAGCACATTGTAAAAAACACACACACACTAAAACTGAGTCACTTCCTTCAGTCCAATCTGCTGACAGGGAGGCGGCGACATCCACAGGCTGACCTATCCGATTCTTGGAGGTAGGTCTAGCTTAGTTTTGCCCACATCGTAAATATCCTCTGATGTCATCCGGCCTTTATAAGGAGGAAGCTTAGGGGGAGTCAGGACATTCAAAAATCCAAGATTCAAGGAAATCCCACTCAACATCCAGAGATCCAGACATCCAACATTCACCCTGCAAGATTCCAGACTCCAGAGCAAAGCCGGAACCTCTTACCCAGGCTGAACCTCTAGTCCAGTATTAAACCCTACAAAAAATCCAAATAATTCAGGGAAACAGGGGAGAAGGCGGCTGAACCCTTATGGGATTATCCTGCTTCGCCCAGCTACCTCCTTTGCCCATCTGATGCGCCCCGCTGTCTTCTGAGACCAGACTCCGGTTGCCCCGCTGTGTCCCTAGGGGAGAGGCCCGCTGTTGCCCAAGTGACCAGATCTTTGTGCTGTGAGGCCCGACTGGCTGTCCAAACTATTCCATTCAAGTGCTTGTTGTAAGTATTTCCCTTCCCCAGTAACCAAAAAAACTGCATCCCTTGTTTTATTACCTGGTATGTCCAATCCCATAGAAATCCTATAAAAACCCTAGTAAATTCTTAAATTGTTAGAATCCTCTGTGCATCCTGTTCTTAGGAAAATCCGTAGTAATCTCCATGTGTTAGCGCCATTCTTTCCGAATCATTTCAGTCCTTAGTACTATTTTGAATAATTTAATTAATTCCCATATAGAGCTGAACGTGGCGTGGATAGGTTGACCTTGCAAGTAACCTCCTCGCATACTGTGTCTTTCTTTAACAATCTAGCCATTAAATATATAGTTGCAGTATAATCAATCCTTTTCTAACAAAACAGAGTTGCCTGTGAAACTGCTTTCATTTTAAAAAGCCGATTTTTTCTTTCCCTTTAAGAATCCCAAACTGTCATCAACAGTCACCCTTTCACTTTCATATCATACCTGCTATGTGCCTTTGTACCTTAGCATTAAAACCGCATTCTGATTTTGTCTGTTTAGCTTATTTTCCAAGCCGTTTTGCTATTTATAACCTGTGAAACGTAGCCATTGCAATTTTGCCACGTGTGATTCTTGATGCACTTTGTTTCCTTCCATTGTCGATTTTCTACACTGCATGCCCATTGTTTAGTCCATTACCTTGTAGCTTGCGAGTTTTCTTGCTGCTTTGATACAGCCACACACATTCTTGCCTTATTCAACCGCACATGTAAAACAACTGTTTAGTAATTCCGAGTGCCATTTTCCTCATTTTTCAAGGGAGCTCAATCCGATTTTTGCCTCCCATTCAGGGCTGGTAGGTCAGATTTTCAATCCGATTTTTGCATAGTATACCTCCTCCTTGCCACTCCTCTCCACCCGCACACAATTTGGTTAACAGAGGTTTGAGGTAGTGTTGCAGGGGTAATGCTTAACTGTGGTGCCATTTAAAAGCACTACCCACAAGTAATCTTGCCTTCATTCATTTTTGCATTGTATATCTTATACTAGAAGGTTAAACTAAGGGTATTCTATCATTTAACTGTGTAATTATCACCCCTTGGTGATTGCTGCCCTATATTGAATGTGTTTGATTGTATTCATAATTAAAAATAAATATTATATCATTACACACCGGCCTGCTTCATGGTCCATTGCGACACAGGGTGTACGTTAAGGGGGTGTGTGAGATGGGTTGGCTGCCTTCTCAAAGCTGAATCCAAATTCATGAATTTAAAAGCGTTTTTGATTGTGTGCTGCATTTCTGGCAAGTATAAAGAGTCCTGGTCTGGCGTGTGACGCCCCTTTAAAATCCTTAACAAGCGCCAACACATACACATACACACGAAAGTTGAAATTGCATGAGACAACTAAACAGAGACTATTGGCACAAGTAAAGGAAGGCATCATAGAAGAAGATTTTATATGCAGGACAACGTGCTACCAAACCATAAAACAGATGTCTCCCATGACGTGACAACAACGGCCGATCGCATATCCAGGCTCCTGCGCAAACTTACCTCGCATAAACACACTACTTACATCGTCATGCTAAAAAGTGTACCTGTGGTCATTGTGATGTCTTCAATATTTTCCTCAAACAATGGACAACCCAAAGTGACATCACTGGAGCGCCACATACAATTTATGCTTGACATCCAGAGCAACAATTTACACATATACAAACCTTAAGAACACACAAAAATTGACCCCTGGGATAGGGAATGGCACTTCTAATACATTTATCTTTTTAGTTATACCAATAAATGTCACAATGTAGTATCAAAAATATTTTTTATTATCATATACACATATATATAGTATCAATTCATTGAAAAATATATTCCATACACAATTCAACTCACATTCTGTTTATTTGACAGGACTACTAACAGACAGAACAATCATTTATGGTAAGTCGAACACACATGCTTGTCCAGACCCATAAACCCAATGGACACCACACCATTGCAAGCATACCTTGAAGAACCATAGCACTCATGCATCCAATGACGACAACAATATACAGGCAGACATTAAGCATTGCAAGCATACCTTGAAGAACAATATACAGGCAGACATTAAGTATCCATCATCCCACAAACACAATGAAGAAAACGCTTTGCGTCTTCGCGCTTAAAAAACAGACGAATGCACCCATTATCAATCCTCTGCTATGTCCACTAACAGTACTAAATAACAACCCATCCAAATCTAAATATTATATGCTAATGTGGACTTTGAAAAGACATCCATCACATTTTTACAGGGAATCAAAGAGCACACCAAAAGATCCCACGCACATTGCCTAACGTGCAGTTTTCAAAAGTCACACATCAGTGCTCCACAGTGTATTACAAAATGAGTGAAATATCATAGCACTAACCAAATTTCCCATAAGAAACACACTGACACATCTATCATCCGATTAGGAGAATCCTCCTTCGCAGCACTCACTCATTATTCAACCCAATCGGGTAAACCCATCTGTTCTATTCATGCAAATTTAAAAGTCACTTGCATATATTTAAAAACACACAGACGCATCGCACACTAACCACATTTATAATACCTTTGTGCCATGCTACAACACGTTGATAGTATGTCAAAAAACATAATGAAAAAATATTCAAACATCCTAACATGCAAATATCTGCTTCTAGATGCAGCTATATATGCACCTCACAGTGTTTCGATCAAAGAAAATTCACAGGGCACAGAGGTTCCAAAGAGCAAGTGTGCTATACTCAAGTAAAAGGGGTATGAGGAATTTCTTGAGGGCACAGAGGTTCCAAAGAGCAAGTGTGCTATACTCAAGTAAAAGGGGTATGAGGAATTTCTTGAGGGCACAGAGGTTCCAAAGAGCAAGTGTGCTATACTCAAGTAAAAGGGGTATGAGGAATTTCTTGAGGGCACAGAGGTTCCAAAGAGCAAGTGTGCTATACTCAAGTAAAAGGGGTATGAGGAATTTCTTGAGGGAGACCAGCATAAATGCCTCAGAGCCCTGTTGTCATTACCGGTAAAACACCGGTGTCGCATGTATATGAAATTAGAACGGAGAAAACGGTGCTTCTACTCCCTTTGGCAAAAGGCAGCATTTGGTTTTTCATATATTATCAAGCTCCACAGAAAGCAAGGTTGAACAGAGGATTTTTATTTGATGGCGATTAGTTTTTCAAAAACATGGCCTTTTGTGATCAGATTTATAGCGCACGTCCTCCCTTGCTTTTGGGATGTTGGATGATAAAGCATGCACGTTGCTACCTCTTGGTGTAAATACATTATTTGATTCCTCTTCTCTGTTTTCCAAATACTCTGCCATCTTGTCATCCAACAATAAAGAATAAGTCTGAGATGTAAATAGTTCTGGTCAGCGAGGCCGTTGGTGTCAGGTTTCAAAAGTAAAAGGGTATGAGGAATTTCTTGGGGGAGACCAACATAAATGCCTCAGCGCCCTGTAGTCATTAGCGGTACAACACCGGTGTTGCATGTATATTCATTTATTTTTATTTGGATTTGTATAGCGCACTACAGCCCGGCGGCATCGAGGCGCTGTCACAGGAAAATGAATGTGAGCTTGATTAAGGGTTACAAAAAAGCTGCCCAAAGTTTCTTAGTTACGAGATAATAACAGAATTTGCAAACAGTTATCTAGTGGCAAAAGCAGGAGAAAGCTGGCCCCAGTGTTGCAACAGGCTTGGGGGTCCAGCTAAACCGTAGGGTGCCAGGCGCAGGTTCATTCGGAGTCAGACAAACAGCAAGGTTTTGATTGCTTTTCGGAAGGCAAAGTGCGAATCAATGAGTCAGACGTGTGGTGGTAGAGCATTCCAGTGGGATGCCGCAAGGGAGGGGAAGCTCGTCCCGCCTGCACACACTCTTCGGGTTTTAGGCAGGGAGAGCCTATTGGTGTAGGCAGTCCTGGTGGGCCTGGTTGAGGTGGACTTAGTTATTCTTTGGACCAGGTAGGGTGGTGCCAGGGCATGAAGGCATTTATGCGTGAGGGCAAGGGTTTTAAAAACAATTCTCTCTTTAACTGGGAGCCAATGGACTTGCTTACACACCTGGGAGATGTGGCCCCTCTTGGAGATCCCAGTGGCGGCCCTGCGGGCATTATTTTGTACCAATTGAAATTTGGTAATATTCTTACTAGAGGTCCCTACAAAGAGAGCGTTGCAGTAATCCAGACATGACCCAATTATTGCCCTAGCAATGGTAAGGCAGTTCAGTTGGGAGAGGAATGGCCTGGCTCCATTGAGCAGTTTAGAGTAGTACGCGGAGGATGAGGCAACAGCATTCACCCGTCTATCCATGTTAAGATTGGAGTTAAGATAAATGCCAAGGGTCTTGACGGTTTGAGACACCATGATGTGGGTATTATCAATGGTGAAGGAGCTGTACTGTTTGCCCAATTTACAGTGGGTGGCAGGAGCTCCAATTAGGAGTAGTTCAGTTTTCTCAGTGTTTAGGCAAAGCCAATTCTCTGCCAACCAGGATTGGATAGTTGAGTAAATGGAGTTGAGGCTGTTCATGTCGGACTGGTCATCTCCATAGAGGGGAATAAGCACCTGGGTGTCATCTGCGTAATTGGTGTACGAGATGCCCAGGACGTCCAGCAGGGTGAATAGGTTATATAAGGTGGGAGCAATGCAGGAGCCCTTTGTAACTCCGCACTTGAGAAGACAGGGGGTGGCAGAGTCAGAGAAGACTTTCATAGCCCTATCTTGTAGAAGAACAAGTTACTCTCTTACCTGGTAACGTTCTTTCGATGGGATGGTCCGACGACGTATTCCATATCTATGACAGTAATCACCACAGCTGTGCTGCTTCAGAAAATTTTCGGTGTCTGCGTCCTGCGTCGATGACGTCGATGCGCCGTCCTCGAGGACCTCCTCTGACGGTCGACGTCACCCGATGTGATAAGTAGGACGCACGATGCACGTAGCCTCAGTTGTAGTTTTTTCCCAGAACGTGTGCCACCAGTCTTCTGCCAGTCTAACACACAAAGCCTTGCGGAAACGTAAGCTGCAATCGCATAACAAATTCTGTAGCGGGGAAGGTAGGGAGGGAGCGATATGGAATACGTCGTCGGACCATCCCATCGAAAGAACGTTACCGGGTAAGAGAGTAACTTGTTCTTCGAGGGGATTGGGTCCTCCGACGTATTCCATATCTATGACAGACTCCCAAAGCTGTACCAATGCAAGGAGGTGGGAAAAGAATTTAGAAAACAGAAATTTAGCATGCCCAATCAAATTGCACAGTAAAGGACCGCCTTGCCAAAGCCAGATCCTGCCCCCGGATGGAATCGAGGGAATAGTGACA
The DNA here is from genome assembly GCF_040938575.1 of Ambystoma mexicanum. NCBI lineage: Eukaryota > Metazoa > Chordata > Amphibia > Caudata > Ambystomatidae > Ambystoma > Ambystoma mexicanum. The sequence continues at coordinate 892,997,168 of NC_090941.1, forward strand.
TACAAAAGTACGTACCGAAGCCCATGTGGCTGCATCACAGATGTTGCGAATAGGAACACCCCTTTGCAGGGCAGTAGAGGCAGTCATACCCGTGGTAGAATGGGCCCTCAAGCCGACCGGGGGGTCCTTACCCGCCAAGCGGTAACATTCAGAGATAGCCAAAATAATCCAGCGAGACAAAGTCTGTTTCGTCACAGCCTGTCCAAAACGCTTTCCAGCGTAACCAATAAAGAGCTGATCATCCACTCTGACCCGGGACATGCGTGAAATATAAAAGCTTAACGCTCTGCTAGGATCAAGCCTATGGAGCCTCTCCTCTTCCTTACCAGTATGTGGAGGAGGATAAAATGCCGGAAGAACAACCTTCTGGCCTAAATGAAATTCCGACACCACCTTCGGAAGAAAAGAAGGACGAACTCTAAGGACAACCCTGTCCTTATGAAACACAGTGAAGGGAGGTTTAACTGAAAGTGCCTATAACTCACTCACTCTGCGAGCGGAAGTGACCGCAACGAAAAATACAGTTTTCAGAGTTAACAGTCTCAAAGGGCATGAATGCAAAGGCTCAAACGGAGCACCCATCAGAAACTTGAGAACCAGGTTCAAATCCCAACCGGGCACCTGGAAAGGTGACGGAGGTAACACATTAGTGAGCCCTTTCAGAAACTGAGAAATTAAAGGAATTTAAAAATAGGAACACTCTTCAGACGAGCGCTTAAATATGAACAGCGCCGCCAGGTAACCTTTAATGGTACCCACTTGAAGGCCCCTGTGGGCCAAAGAAAGCAAAAAAGACAGAACCATGGGAATTTCACATGCAAAAGGATCCACATTCTTAACCCTGCACCAGTCGCAGAACTTACTCCAACGGCAACGGTACAGGGACTTTGTTGCGGCCTTCTGGCCGAAAGCAACACCTCCATCACATCTTCAGGGAGGTCCCAATCCTTATACCTCAACCTTTCAGAAACCAAGCAAGAAGGATGAGGGACCTGACCTCTGGATGGAGAACCTGACCCCCCTCCCGTGAGAGCAGATTGTCTCGGTAGGGAAGACGACATGGGGGACAGATGGACAAGTCGAGAAGGTCCGGGTACCACGTCCTCCGGGCCCATGCCGGAGCAATGAGGATCATCCGGGAGCCGAACCTCCGTAACCTCTGCAGTACTTGCGGGAGGACGGGGACAGGAGAAAACGCATACAGCAGTGGGAATGACCACTCCACCACGAACGTGTCTCCTAAGGCTCCGTTTGGAGGAAATTCCAGCAAGCAGAACCTCTCGCACTTCCGGTTGACAGTGGAGGCGAAGAGATCCACTTGAGGGGTCCCCGAATGGGTGAAGATCTCCAGGAGAATCTCCTGAGCCAACTCCCACTCGTGAGAGATTGCGCTCTGCCTGCTCAGAGCATCCGCCGTCTCGTTTTCGTCTCCTGCCAGATGAACTGCCGAGATCGAAACTTCCTGCTGGATTGCCCAGAACTAGAGCTGCATCGCCTCCCTGCAGAGAGGAAGTGACCCTGCCCCCCCCTTTTTGTTGAGGTAGTGCATGGCCACCGTGTTGTCCGTCAGGATCAGGACATTCTTTCCTCGCACACTCGTCAGAAAAGCCTTCAGGGCTAGCCTGACGGGCCTCAGCTCCAACAGATTGACGGAGACCAACGACCGCTGACTGTCAACTCTTTGGCATGAGCTCCCCATCCCATGAGGGATGCGTCCGTCACGATCGTCACCTCCGGCCAGGGCAGCCAAAATGGAGCCCCCCTCATCAGATTGCCTTCGTCGGCCCACCACAGTAGGTACTGGGCAACCAAAGACGGTACCTGAACAGGGTCCGACATTCTGCCGGAGGAATGAGACCACTGGAGCTTGAGTGCCCATTGCAAAGATCTCATCCGCAACCTGGCCTCTGGCACCAGAAGAATGCAGGATGCCATGAGGCCGAGCAGTCTCAAGAACTCGAACGTTGGGAGAGTCTGGGCAGGTTGAAACTTGTGCACCATCTGCTGAATGTGATGAGCCCTCACCTGGGGAGGAAAACACTGCCCCAGGGACGTGTCGAGCACTGCTACGATGTACTGGAGCCTCTGAGTTGGTGTCAAATGGGACTTCTTTAAGTTGAGGGAGAAGCCCAGCTTGTGGAGGGAGTGGCAGGTGACTGACAGATGATCCAGGACTTGCTCGGGAGAGCACACCCTGATCAACCAATCGTCCAGGTAGGGGTAGACGTGAATCCCCCCTTTCCTGAGGTGCGCTGCCACCACTACCATGATCTTGGTGAAGACCCTCGGGGCGGAGGTCAAGCCGAACGGCAGGACCCGAAACTGAAAGTGCGAGTCGCCAACCGCAAACCTCAGGTACTTCTTGTGCTTTGGATTGGTAGGCACATGAAAATAAGCGTCCTTGAGGTCGAGAGACACCAACCAGTCCTGAAGTTGAAGGGCCTGGAGGACTTGAGAAAGAGTAACCATCTTGAACTTGTCCTTCCTGAGGAGTTTGTTCAAACCGCGCAAGTCCATGATGGGTCTCAATCCCCCATCTTTCTTGGAAATCAAAAAATAAGGGTAATACCATCCCTTGTTCCTCTCCGCTACAGGCACCAGTTCTATGGTGCCTTTCTCCAGCAGGGATTGAATTTCCTGCGCAAGGAGCGGATCCGGACTCTTCAAAGAGAGATTCCCTGGTGGATTGTCTTGAGGCCTCTGCTGGAAAGGAAGACAGTAGCCGTGGGTTATGATCTCCAGAACCCACACATCTGACGTACTGGCGTGCCACTCTGCAAGATGCTGCGCCAGCCTTTCCCCAACCGGCGAACCATGGGACATGGCCTCATGACTGAGCTGAAGCGGCTGCGGCGGTGCTGAGGGCAAAGAGGCAACAGCCCGAGCGGCCTTGGCACCTCGAGTACCTTGTTTTCCACCTCTGGCACTGCTTCGGTGGCCCCTTTGACTGGCAGCTCTTCTCGCTTTACCAAAGGAGGAGTAATAACGAAAGGAACCTCCCCTCCATTGCTGTCCCCTAGGACGAAAAGGCTGAGGTTGTCTAACTGCAGCGCCCAACGACTTCGCTGCAGCTTTCGAGGTCTGCAACCTCTCAAGGCTCTCGTCAGCCTTGCTGCCAAAAAGATGTTCCCCGTCAAAGGGCATGTTGAGGAGCCAGGCCTGCACATCAGGAGAAAACCCCGACTTCCGCAACCACGCAAACCTGCGTATCACGGTGCTCGCCGCCATGGACCGGCTGACGCATGGCAAGTGAACCATCCCGTTCATCCCCTTCGGGAGTGTGCATGAAACGAGACAAGGCACAAATGGAGTTGGGCGCCTGAAGCGCCATACCCCCTGCAGAAAACACTTTCTTCGCCCAGCCATCAAAACGCTTGTCGTCCCTATCAGGAGGGATGGTAGGGTACGACGCCTGCTTTGCCGGGGCCGTAGCCGCCTGCACCACCAAACTCTCTGGAGTAGGGTGCTTTGACAAGTAGCAGGGGTCACCACTGGCTGGGCGGTATTTTCTTGGCAAAGACTTGTTCACTGCCGGGAGACTCTCCGGAGCAGTCCAAGCCGCTGCCATCCTTCTTTGCAGAGCCATATGGAATGGCAGTACCAGGTCAGTTGGTGGACCAATGTCGAGGATATCCGTAAGGTCATCCTGAACAAACTCCCCAGGGGGAGCAGACCATCCTAAGTACTTGGAGACCCGTGACATAAGTCGCCGGTACGAAGAATCGGCATGAGTGCCAGGCTCAGGCCTACAAAAATCCACCTCCGGAGAGGTGTCCAGCCCACTAGCATTATGTAGGTCCTCAACTGGCTATGGCCCGAGAGAATCTCATCAGGAACCGTGTCGGCACCATGCCATCATCAGAGCCCTCATCCACCTCTGAAATGAATTCCAGATGGCGGTAAGAAGGCACAGAACTGGAACCAAAGCCATGCTTGACCTTGGCCAGAGCCTTCCTAGGTGGTTCCCCCGAGCCACGGGGTACCCCCGTCGACACAGCCCCGAAAGGCGTCGAGCGAATCAGCGCCGACGTCGAGAGAATCAGCATCGACGACAGATGCGGCGTCGACACAGGCCTTGAAGGCAGAGCCCCGAGTGTGTCCCTCGACATCCTGGGCGCCGACGGTGTCGACGACTTCCTCGGAGGCGGAGCCTCGAGAGAGTCTGTCAACGACCTCGGCGCCACAGGTGTCGACGTCTTCCTCGAAGACTTCACAGGTTCACGCGGTCTCGAGCGCATCGAGGCCCGGGACTTGGACCGGGCATGCCTAGAATGATTCCCCTTGTCCGAGCGGGACCTTTCCCGCGAATCGCGACGACCATCCGAGCCCGAAGGCGTGTGAGCGGCGTCTCCCGGCTGATCACGACTGACCCCACTCGGAGGCGCGGATGGACCAGTGCCCTGCGATTCGAGAATCGCCAACATTGTCTTCCCGAAGGAAGCCCATTCCTCCAGTGTCGCATGCTTGGTGGGGTAAGCAACCCGCCGACGGGTGGAGTCCACGGATGAGGACGGGGAAGGCGACCGATGACGGCGCTTCCAGGAGTGCCTCGAAGAGGCAGAGGAGTGGCGAGACCAACTCTGGGACCGAGACCCACTGGACTTCCGACGACAACGCGGAGAGTCACCCCTCGAGTCATCCGTCGAAAGCCCCGCAGACCTCGACTTCCGGGGCTTGGACACCTTACCTACCGATAACTTCTTCTTGAGCTCCCACAAGGCTTTCGGCGTGAGTGACTGGAAGTCGACACAGTCATCCGTGTCATGGGCCTACCCGAGGCACCAGAGGCAGGCGTCGTGCGAGTCCGTGACCGACATTTTGGACCCACAGTCCCCGCACTTCTTAAAGACCGGACACGGTGTGGAAGACGAGGTAGACATTTTCACGAAGAATAACTTCACAAACGAACAGGTTTGAAGAACCGAGATGAACAACAGAAACTCCAAAGAGTCGAGGCGTACCGAGATGCACGAAGCGAACACGTTCACAGAAAAAACGGAACTGAGGCTACGGGCGTCGTGCGTCCTACTTATCACATCGGGTGACGTCGGCCGTCGGAGGAGGTCCTCGAGGACGGTGCATCGACGCAGAAAATTTTCCGAAGCAGCACAGCTGTGGTTATTACTGTCATAGATATGGAATACGTCGGAGGACCCAATCCCTCGAAATGAAGCAATCCAAGCACAAGCCTTGGGGGAGAAGTTAGCCGCGGTGGTGAGATTGTGGCATAATGTCTTGTGATCCACCAAGTCAAAGGCAGCGGAGAGGTCAAGGTGCAGGAGGAGCCCAGGTTTGCCTGCGACTCGAAGGTCATCAATTAGATTTGTCAAGTGAAGAAGGGCCGTTTCGGTGCCATGACACGGACGGAAGCCAGACTGCTGCAGACCAAGGAGGCGGTTGTCTTCGAGGAATTTTTGGACTTGCAGGTAGGCTGCTTTGTCCAAAATTTTTAGTAAAAAGGGAACAGTCATGATAGGTCTGTAATTCCCTGGGACAGAGGTGTCAAGAGAGAGTATCTTAAGGAGAGGGTGGAAAGGGGCAGGGGTAGTGGCGCAATCCTTGATGAGCTGGGCAGGGCAGACGTCCCCCTTGCAATGAGACGGTTTAATTGAATTGAGAAGGACGATGACTTCCAGTTCGCTCATGTCCTTGAATTCAAAGGGTGGATATTCATTCTCAGCGTTGACTGTAGCAGTAGAAGGGTTACAGTGAAGGTTGGTGAGAGCCTTTTGATGGGTCATAACATTAGCTTGCAAGGTGTTAAGTTTATCCAACATGGCCGTTTGGATGTTGTTACACCACCTTGCATCTTAAGAGAGAGGGGGAGGCGGAGGGGCAGGGTTTTCCAGCTCTCTAAAGATGGCAAAAATGTCTTTAGTCCTTGATTTTGCGTTCTCTATCCTGACATTAAATGAGGCAGCTTTTGTCTTGATTTTAGCAGATTTGTACTCCTTGGAGATAGCCTTGAAGTCTGCCTTGAGTCGTCATTGGGTTTACCTTTCCATAAGGAGAGTGCTAGTCTTTTTTTGGAGCGCAGGTTAAGAAGGTCCTGAGAGAACCACATGTTCGAATGCTTAACTTTTTTGGCTTTCCTCAGAGAGCGGGGCGATGGCCTCAACAGCTTGGGAGATGCCATTTTTAAATGCACTTGCGAGTGTTTCGGGGGCATTGGAAAACTGAGGAAGGAGTGCAGGCACAATGAGGTGAGGAGTGAACCTTTCTTTGGTCAGCTGACGGGCACTCCTTGATAAGGCTGCAGGGAGTGGGACCACCGGCTTGGGGGGCCCTTTGGAAGTTATAAGGTCAAATTGGATATAATGGCGGTCAGACCAGGGTATGGGTGTGATGCCAGTGACCCGGATATGGCAATTGTGCTGGCAGAACCAATCCAACGTGTGACCTTTGTGTGGGTTGGTGAGGAGACAGCTTGAGAGAACCTTAAAGTAGATAGGGCTTTGTTCAGGGCAGCCGCATGTGCATCTTTAGGGTCATTGAAACCAAGATTGAGATCACCCAGGAGCATGGCTTTAGATGTATTTTTTAGATTGTCCGATAGAGAGAGGATCAAGGATTCATGGAAGTCAGAGACTGGACCAGGAGGCCTATAGGCCACGTGAAGAGATATGGTGCAGTTGGGTGTGGGGCTAAGTTTGAGTAAGAGGTAATCAGACTTACGGTCAAGTTCCTTGTCAATTTTCCTGATTGCTAGAGACTCTTTCGCGATCAGGGCAACCACCCCACCTCTTTGGAGGGGGCGATCTTGCCTAAAGATGGTATAGCCATATGGAATAGCTAAGGAGAGGGATGGGCCAGATGTGTCACTAAGCCCGGTTTCGCTAAGAAAGAGAAAGTCGATAATGCCATTGATGATGGTGTCGTGGATGTCTAGGGCATGCGCGGGGAGGGAGTGGGCATTGACCATTGCACATTTAAGAGGGCCCAGAGGTACATGGTTAGCTGGTACCGGCACCTGTGGAACACTGATTGAGCATGGCAGTGGCATGGGTGTGGCTGGTCGGGTGGACTTGGACATGGCATGCAGTAGTGGGGTGGCAGGAAGATGTGGAGCAGGCATAACCACCCGAGTGGGAGTCATGGAGTCACTAAGGGGAGCAAGTAGTGTGGCATCGGCAGCGACATAAAGCAGCGGATAATTGACACTGGCACAGGTACTATATTTTCAGCATAATCATGGGGAGTACTGGGTTCATAAAGTCAACAGTGAATATGGCAGCATCAATAACATGAGGCACAGGCAGTGAGTTATCAACATCATGGGGAGTACTAGGTTCATCAGGGTCAACAGTGAAAAAGGCAGTATCAATAACATGAGGCACAGGCCGTGAATTATCAACATCATGGGGAGTACTAGGCTCATCAGGGTCAACAGTGAATATGGCAGCATCAGTAACATGAGGCACAGGCAGTGTGTTATCAAGATCATGGGGAGTACTGGGTTCATCAGGGTCAACAGTGAATATGGCAGCATCAATAACATGAGGCACAAGCAGTGAGCTATTAACATCATGGGGAGTACTGGGCTCATCAGGGTCAACAGTAAATATGGCAGCATCAATAACATGAGGCACAGGCAGTGAGTTAGCAACATCATGGGGAGTATTCGGCTCATCACAGTTTATAGGCAGTATGGCATCATTTGGCAGTGGAGACAGGCATTGTAGCAGTGCGAGGGTTAAAAGGGTTACGCTTGTGAGTCAAAACAGTGTCCATTTCAGCTATGGGCAACGATGTGTCAAACCCAGTCACAGAAGGAGGCTCCGGTGATAGCCTGGTCGAGGTTGACAGCGTGTTCTTCAGGCGGCTGGATTGTAGGGGACAGGCCAGACCCGTAAAGATGAGTAGGACCGTGCATGGGGGATGCCGCGAGTGCTGAGACGCGGGGGTGACGTGGGTCGGGAGGGAGGGGTGGATGGAGGATGGGCAGAGGTGCGAGGAATAGACATGACTTCCACGTAGGAGTTGGCATTGGGTATATGAAATTAGAACAGAGAAAACAGAACCTCTACTCTGTCTGGCAAAAGGCAGTATTTGGTTTTTCATGTATTATTATGCGCCACAGAAAGCAAGGTTGAACAGAAGGATTCTTATTTGATGGTGATTTGTTGATACATTAAATACATTATTTGCTTCCTCTTCTCTGTTTTCCAAATACTCTGCCATCTTGTCACCCAACAGTAAAGAATAAGTCTAGATGTAAATAGTTCTGGTCAGCGAGGCCGTTGGTGTCAGGTTTCAAAAGTAAAATGGTATGAGTAACTGATTGAGGCAAACCAACATAAATGCCTCAGCCCCCTGTAGTCATTAGCGGTACAACACCGGTGTCGCATGTATATGAAACTAGAAATGAGAAAACAGTCCCTCTACTCTGTTTGGCAAAAGGCAGTATTTGGTTTTCCATATATTATCATGCGCCACAGAAACTTCTTTACATATCCTTTACAACTTCCAGGCGGACATGTCCCTTCCTAACCTTTCACGTTACAAAACTTTTAATCTCCTCCCTCATCTTCTCCAGACTCTTCTACTGTTCCACTCTTCTCTTTCGACTCCCTTCCTCTCACCTTTCTCCCCTCAAATCCATCTATCACTCCGCCTTCAGCTCCCTCTGCCTCCTCTCTCCTCGTGACTCCATCTCCTCTTCACTGAACTCACTAGGTTGGCTCCCTTTTCACTCTCAGCTCAAATTTAATTTTCTCTGTCTTGTCTTCAAAGCCCTCTATAATCTTGCTCCTTCCTTCCTATCCTCCCATCTTACTTTCCATACTCCTTCTCGTTCCCTCTGCTCTGCTGATCTCTTCCTTCTCTCTCCTCTGCCTCCACCCTGTGCCCCCCCCCGCTTCCGCTCCCTCCAACTTCTTGCTCCTTTCCATTGGAATCGCCTACACCTCCCTGTCCGCTCTATCACCTCCTACCCTTCATGTCACACTTCTCTTAAATCCTATGTCTTCCACTCACCCCCCTAACTTCTCTCTTATCTTCTTCCTTGACTGAATCTACCTCTACTTACCCCTCCTACCACTTCTCTTATTATTGTTCCTTACACTAGCGTTTAACCACCTCAAATTGTTCTTTGTACGGTTTTCTGGTTTGATTCAATTGTCATGTACTGCTTGTTGAAATTGATTGTTCCTTTTGTAAAGTGCTTTGGATTAAAGCGCTATATTAAATTCAAATAAATACAAACAAATAAAAATACATATAAACCCAAGTGCCTTTGGGGATGGGAAAACTCACCAACACACCTTCACCCATCCACATATGTCAAACAGTCTCCACACAACCATCCTACAAACAAAAACAGTAACACAGCCCCTCAAACACACTTCCACCCCTAAAGAAAACTACACCCAGTAACATCAGGTCAAAAAATTACAAAAAGAAATGTACTCCCAAACACAAAACCATTAAGACACACATACATTGTCAATCCATGTCGGTGGGCCATCCACCGCATCAAATACCGACTTCCAAATAAGAGACAAATACAAAGATGTAGGCATCTATTGACAGAGATGCCCCACTAGCACTGTTGCAGCTGAGACAGACCAAAAAAAAATCACATGGCTACACCGATGATTCAAATGGGATCTAAAAAAAAGGAAACAGTTTTGATTTTACATAGAACAAACACTGCAACTGACGAATGTAAAGGAAATGTTTCCTGTGTGAATATTTCATAAATGAATAGTTATTCACTGTAGTGACTAACATACTCTTAGTCCATAGTCCATAGTCCATAGTCCCCTTTCCTCCATACTGCATGGGCGTCCCTCGCTAGGGATGGGAAACAGAACCTTTTTCACCAGAAAAAAACCTTCTTCCCAATTAAATTTACAGCTGCCCGGGGCGTGGCCCTGGGAGCATGCGCTCCCCTGACTCCGCCCACTGGCGCCACTCCTTGGTCCCCATGGACGTGTTGACAATATTTAACATTGCCTAATGACAAAAGGCAAGTCTCTTGGACTGGAAAGCAGAGTCGACCACTGGAACGAAAGACGTTGCTGGAAGAGGACAGCTGCTGCAACTCGTGGACCATTGGTTTGCCCGGTGAAGCCCTGCTGCAGGTCTGAATTGCCAAGTTCATCTCGACAGAGAAGCCCCTTCAAGGACGACTTCTTCGTTTGAGTTGGTGGGACCAATCAATTCGTAAGCCCCCTGGATACCATTCTCGAAGCTAGTTGGGATTAACCAGGGAGAGGGACACCAGCTTGTGTGCTTGAATTGCAGCTACTGGAACTGAAGTGACTCCATTTTGTCCACGTTTATTTCGACGATCCCGTGCAGTGCAGGAGTCCCCCAACATCCTCCCTCTTGTCCCCACGACTGAGGCTCAGGAACAGTGGGAACTGCCAGGAACGAACGTCTTCTGCTGCATCTTGTTCTTCATATTAAGGTACTGTGCCAACCCGATTGAGAGAACTTACCTCTCGCAGTGAAAGTTAGTGGAACTTTCCCAACTTGCAGGCCTAATCAGCTTGTGACCCAACATATGATTTTCTTTTCGTACAAACTACGTTTGAGAAATTTGGCAAAGACTTTACCGTTTACTTCAAGAACTGCTCTTTCCTATCCAAGACACTAGTCCATTGACTTTGGTCGAGGCCTATTGAACTGAATCGAACCCTCTAATGAACTAAAACTATTTGCACTGGCTAAGAACGTATTTGAGATCTATTTTGCTAACTTGTGCCTTTGTCCTCCTATTTAAAGTGACTGAAACTTATTGGTTTGGTACTGAAGTGTATTTGTGTATGATATTAAGTTGACTCCTTCTAGTGAATGTTTTCTAAAGGACTGTGTAATAAACTAATAAGTGTTTTACCAAGAAACCTTGAGTGTAAGTGTCTACTTGAACCACTGTGAGTGTAAGTGTCTACTTGAACCACTGTGATTGTAAGACCTCTGTGTCACCTCTTTTACTGCTCACATTCCCTCTTGAGATAAGCCTGGCTGCTCTGCTTGCTACCACAAAACTGTGTAGTACAGACTTATACCAAGGTTGGTTTTGCTTACACCTGTAGTCCCAATTGTATGTTGTGGTCCGAGAGGGTACTGCATGCAATTCTGCCTAACAGCTGAGGTGACAAGATTCCTTTATCTTGCAGATCACCCTGTGGACCAGGGGTGTGGGAGGGAAGGCAAAGCATATAATTGGAGTACGTCGCCCAGGGAGCCGGGACCCCGCCCTTGCCAGGACGCAAACTGCTGGGACTTCCTGCTTTCCCAGGATGCAAAAAGATCTACTTGAGGATGCCCCCATCTGCTGAAGAGCTCTAGCAGCACCTGATCGTTCAATTAGCACTCGTAAGTGTCTGCTCCCAGTCTGCTGAGCCTGTCTGCCTCCAAGTTGGACTCCCCCAGCAGGTGGACAGCCGTGAGGTAGATGTTGATCTCCAGGGCCCATTCCCACATGCTGACCACCTGGTTGCATACTGGAGGGTACCTGGTGTCCCCCTGCTTGTTGACATAGTACTTTCTGGTGGAGTTGTCGGTCTGGATAAGGATGACATTGCCCCCAATGAGCGGAAGGAAAGCTTTGAGAGCTAGTCAGATGGCCTTCAGCTCCAGCCAGTTAATATGAGACTCCTGCTCCTGCCGGGTCCAGACTCCATGGATGCTGTGGTTGTCCAGAGTGGCCCCCCAGCCCTCTAGAGAGGGGTCCGTATTGATGGTGACCTGTGGGGGTGGCTGCCGGAAGGGCTTGCCTGCCCGCAGGTTGCAATCCCTGGACCACCATGTGAGGTTGAGTGGAGAGAATGAGGAATGTTGACAAGCTCCGCTTTGGAGCCCATCTCCTTATTCCATGAGGCTGCGAAGTGCAGCTGTAATCTGCTCATCTTGAGTCTCGTGTAGAGTATGGCCAGTAGGACCGCTGCCATGATACCTAATAGATGTTGGTACTACCATGCCAATGTCACTTCTCAATGTCCTCCGAGGGGAACACTCTTTCGGAGTTTGTGTCCCAGATGAGGCCCAGGAAGGTCAGTCTCTATGTAGGCTGCAGCGGAGACTTCTTGAGGTTGAGCGAAAATCCCAGCTCGTGGAGTGTACTCATAAGGGCGGAGGAAGTGTGGTGAAACACCTCCGGAGATCTCGCCCTGACGATCCAGTCGTCCAGGTACGGGTAGACGTGGTGGCCCTGGGTCCTGAGGAGGGCCGCCACTGTATCCATGATTCTGGAAAAAAACCTGGGGCTGAATTGAGGCCGAAGGGTAGCACCTTGTATTGGAAATGGCAGCCCATGATTCTGAATCGCAGAAAGGAGCAATGCGGCTGCCAAATCGGGTGATGTAGATAAGCGTCCTTCAGGTTCAGGGAGCACATCCAGTCTCCCCTGCACAATGTCTGCGCTATGAGTGCTGGCGTAAACATCTTGAATTTCGGAAGATGGACGGAGAGGTTGAGGGTGGAGAGGCCAGCTTGGTGGTTCTTTTTTATGGCGAAAATCCTGGAGTAGAAGCCCAATCCTCTCTGGGAGGCTGGGACTTCTTCCACTGCCTGGCTCTCGACGAGCAACTGAATTTCCGCCAACAGAGTTGCTGTCCCAATCTGTGAGAGTGGAGGGCAGGTGGGAGGAGAGGGAGTAATCGGTAAGCGGTACCCCATGGATTCTACAGAGAGGATCCAGGGGTCCGTGAACTTCAGATGCTAAAACTGTGCGTGAAGGGCAAACCTGACCCCCACTGGAGTCAAGTGGACCCGAAGGGACGCGTCATGCCTTCATTCCCTCTGAGGCTGATGCGTATGAGGGGGACTGAAAAAAACCCTTACTCTACCCCTTTTGTTGTTTGGGCCTGTGTTGACTCGGTGAGCAGTTGAGCTGCCTGGACCTCTGTTCTTGGAAGCCGCAGAACCCTCTGAAATCTGCCCCTTGTCGGAGCGTTGATGTGACTGGCGGTACGCCTTGGGTGTGGCCTTCGTAAGGATAAAGACTTTGCAATTTGCAAACTGTTTTTCTTTTCATCTAGCTCCTCATCGGTGTTGGAGTGAAAGAGATCGCCACCCTCGAATGGAAGGTCCAGTATGCGTTAATGGACGTCTGGGTTGAATTTAGTAGCCGAAGCCAGACAGTCCTTCCCCATGTCCATGGGGACAGAAATGGCCTAGCCAGAGGTGTCAATGTGGGACACGGTGGACTCCATAATGTGTTGCGCCTCCATTTTTGCCTCCGTCAGACCCGCCTTGAATCGTGACTGGCTCTGCACCGGAAGTTCTGGAAGGAAGTCGGCTATTTTCTGCCAAAGCCTCTGGTTAATGGCTGCCAACATGGCATCTGCATTGGATTGACAAAGATGCAGCGCAGCATTGGAATAAAGCTTCTTCCCGTACGCCTCCAAGATCTTCTCCTCCTTGCCTAGGACCAAAGAGGACGAGGTGGCCAAGGACAACTGAGGCTTTGTGTAGAGTGACACCGCAGCAATCACTGAAGAGTGCGGTCGAGGGAGGGCCGACAGCAAGAGTGGATCTCCCTCCATTTGCTTATACTTGGCGCCCAGGTGCCGATTGATAGGTTGGACCAGGTGGGGTTTGAGCCACCCCTTCTTGGCCAAGGCAACAACGTCCTTTTGCATCGGGATCCCCATTATAGCCGTGGGGCGTAGAGTGAGGACCTCGGCCAGTACCCTCCCCTCCGGTTGTTCGACTTTGGGTTGAGCAAGGCCCAAGTACTCTGCCAGACCTGCGACTCATTTGTGGAAGGCCTTGGCTGACGATGCTGTGTCGGGGTCTTCTTCCTCGTCTGTGTCCACCAGAGCGTCCGGCTGGTACGGAGCGGGTGGTGGAGTGCAGGGCGCTGAGGTGTGGAAACCAGAGCCGGAGGCTGCTGCGGAGGCTGGTATCAAACAGCCTGAACTGTGGGAGGTAGGGGAGCCGGAATCAATGGTGCCGGCGTGGGCAGCAGGGCCTGCACCGGGGACTCTGGTGCTGGAGCCATAGGAGGAATGAATATAGGCGGAGGGGCTGGAGGATCACATCCCTAAGGATGGACCCCATCTGAGGAGATCTCATGAGCATGAGGAACTTTTCAAAGAACCTTTCCTCGCAGGCCAGTGGGGTGGCAGGTGATGTTGACGGGGTAGCGGTAGGCCACGTACCTGGTTAACACCAGTCCCAACTTGTAACTCGCTCTGCCAACTACTCCATTCCTCGGGGTGGTATCGGATGAGCAGTTATCTTGTCTGGTGTGGCGGCCATCTTATCGAGCAACATGCCACGTGCCAAAGTTGTGTTGCTTGGCTCACTGGGCCAAGCCTCCTGCAGGACTCATGGCGATGGAGCATGTGACTTAACCTGCACGAGGCTTGGTAGGTGTCCCCCCTCGGCAGTTTCGCCGACAGTGCTGCGTGCAGGCACCACCTCGGCCATGTTACCGGTACAAAGGCGTAGCCCCCTGGGTGTACATGCGGTAAAAGAACCTTGCGGTCCCTTAGCACTGTTTCCCGAAGGCTCTAAAGACCCCTCGGCCTGACGGCCGGTAGCTGAATTAGCTTCGGTACTCATGCTGGTGTGAGAACCTGAGAGGTTACTCCCATCAGGGAATTTCCTTGGAAAGGAGTCGCCCCTGCGGGGTGCGCTGGAAAAGAGCGGCCCTCCCTTGGGCACTTGGGCCTTGACTTATGTCTGACAAAGTCCTTCAAGTCCTCTGGAGGTGACTTCTCAAAGAGCTCCCTCAACCTAGCTAGTCTGTTCTTCAGGGCACGTGAAGAAAGTGCATTGCACGCAGTACAACTCTCCCATCCGTGGTCGGGGACAAGGCAGCGGAGGCAAAGAGCATGAGGGTATGATGTAGGGAAGAGCCCCTCACAGGCTGGACACCTGCTGAAGCCACCTGAAGTCAACATGCGCCGGGGAGTAGCATGGCGCCAGAGGACCGAGTACCCTGGGTGCCTCTAAATTTAAAGGGGAAGAAGCTTTTTTGTCGTAAAAAAGGTTCCGCCTCCCGTCCCTAGTGAGAGACGTCCATGCAGTATGGAGGATAGGGGACGGGACGTACGAGTAATTGTCAATATAAAGAAAGTGGTCAACAGTAACTACATTTTCAATTTAAGTCTCTATTTTTCTTGAATGTGAGCCAAACGTCTCAGCGGCACTGTCAAAAAATAAATGTTTCAAATTAAATATTAAAGTTGTTTCTCCAACTCTGATTTCACTAAAGAACTCTAATTATGAAAACAAGCTTGATACAAAATGTTCTACTGGTACAAATCAACGTTTCAAACAGACAATCTAGATACTTCAATTTATGCATCCATACACATTTGAACCACATATCTCAAAAGCGTCCCATTCAATTTTTTAGATTATTAAAGTCTTGTGCACCCAAACGCTTAGAAAATGATATCAGTTAAAGTCCATCTGTACTGTTTTTAAGCAAAAAAAATAAATAAAAAAACTGGATTGATATATCCGTGTATGGGCAGAGAGAGACAACGAAACAAAGAATATACCTTGCAAAGCATAAAATAAACTACAATCACTAACAGATGCGCAGATCACCTGCAGCCCAGACATCTGCTGTCCCAAGTACCCACATGCATTATCCACAACCCCAAAAACAAACACCACACTGTGTCGCACATACCCTCTGCCTCTCCTCAACAAACAATGAACCCAGATAGCAAAAATACATAAGAAAACAGAATTAAATAAAATGTTTTGGAAGAATACCAAACACGGAATGAACAATTTACTGTGTCGTGAAAGGGAACAAATGAGTGTTCACTTGAACAAAACAGACTAAAGATCCTTAACGCTCCTCTAGAATGTCATGGTCTACTAAGAGAATGCTGTCCTGATTGAAAACATGGTGGTCATTGCTGAGGCACCCTTTAATACTGATAGAAGGTACACATTGGTTTATTTACATTCCAGCAAGCTTTGATGATTGCGCAATGTACTGCTGTGCCTCTCACCAATGATTTATGGGCTGCATTAAACGAAAGAGAACATGGCAAATGGCAAAAGCCCAAACAACCACTCCAAGTAAGCCACCATCTGATGCATAAGATCAGTGCCCTTGATGTACCAGAGATCATTTCCGCATACATGTACAACGAGAATATCCGGAAACACCATAGCTTTTAGGATCACAAGATTGCAAATGGCCCATTATATTAGTCATTGAGCTCCATGGTGCCCATGCAACTTGATGTTGTAGCAAAGATTCTCTGCAAAGCAGACTCCCATGTTTCATACAAAACACTAGATCTGCTGGATTCAAGAATCCCCAACATGCTGTTGGACATGTACACAACCTGAAAAACAAAAAATATAAAAGATACAATGCGCCAATACGAATTACATGGAGACACACTGTAAAACCCACAATATGACAGATATTCCATATATGCACAAACACACACACACACACACACACACACACACACACACACACACACACACAGATCTTGCCTGCCCATGCACAAGGACTTGTGCTGACAAGGTACCCCTGCCTTGTTTTGGGGCTTTCTAATAGGGTTACTTAGAGTATCTGAGTCTCCCCAAGCCAGTTGGGGGTGGGCTTGTGGGTAGTATGTGGAGGATGATCCCCCTGCGTTCCCTCACTTAGCCCAATACAGCAGACAGGTGCCTGTCAATGGTAGCCTTCCAAGATTCCTGGCCCCAGACAGACGTCCGAAAGATCCCCTTGCTCTAAGGGTGTGTACTTGTCCTGCTCCCAGACATAACACAGTATTCAGCAGGAAGAACAAGTCACTTACCCCTGGTAACAGTCTTTCGACTGGATGTTCTTCCCACGTATTCCTCATCTTTGATATACAATATCCAGTTTCAGCTGCTTCTGAATATTGTTTTTGGCAGAGGGTGCTGTGCGTCGATGCAGTCGACTCGTTGTCCCTCGAGGGCCTCCGTCTCGAGGATGATGTCATCAAAGATATATATATATATAGCACGCGCAGAGCTCACTGGCTTCAGTTCTGTTTTTTGGGGTCATACTCAGAACTACCTGCATAAACACGGTTTTGACCATACTAGGCTCTGAAGGAGCGAAAGCTGTAAAAGCATGGGAAATTGTACTGAGGGCTAGGCTGGAGGGTGATGAGGAATACGTAGGAGGAACATCCTGTTGAAAGAACGTTACCAGGGGTAAGTAAATTGTTCTTTAAATGGATTGTGTCCTCCCACGTATTCCTCACCTTTGATAGTCTCCCAAAGCAGTGTTTGCTTTGGTGCAGGGAGTAAGAATATTGCCATCAAAGGTTTCCATGAACAGAATGAATGACAGCTTTACAAAAGCTTCCATCCTGACTTAGGGTAGAATCAAGGCAGTATTGCGTAGTGTAAGCGTGTATTGTGGAGCACGTAGCTGCTTCACATTGTTTTTAATAGGAACCCCTCTTTGCAGAGCAGAGGAAGTAGCCATGCCACTAGTGGAATGGGACCTGAAGCCTTCTGGAGGATCCTTGCCTGCCACCCTGTAGCATTCTGAAATAGCTAGAAGAATCCATCTGGATAAGGTCTGCTTTGTTACAGCCTGACCCAGTCTATGACCTGTATAACCTATGAATAGTTGGCCATCCAGACATAGTTTTGACAACCTTGATATGTGAAAGCTTAGAGTCCTATGTGGATCGAGCCTGCACAACCTCTCCTCCTCCTTCCAGGATGAGGTGGAGGATAGAAAGTAGTTAACACAATCTTCTGTCCTAAAAGTCTGAAATGACCATAGGTAGATATGAAGGCTTAACCCTCAGGACGACCTTGTCTTTGTGAAACACTGAAAATGGTGGTTTAGAGGATAGTGCCTGCAACTCACTCACTCTACGGACTGAAGTAAGTGCTACCAACAAGATGGTCTTGAAAGTTAGTAACCTTAAGGGACATGAATGCAAAGGTTTAAATGGTGCACACATAAGAAATTTTAACACCACATTGAGGTCCCAAACGGAAATCTGAAAGGGAGATGAAGGGAACACATTATTGAGTCCATTCAGAAATTGTATCACCAAAGGTATCTTAAAATATGAAGTTTCCTCAGACGAGTGCTTGAAGATGGATAGCGCTGCCAAATAACCTTGTTCCTGGGAGACAGCAGCATTCAGAGGGTGAGCGATTGATTGAAGATAGTTTTTGATTGATTGATTGATTTGTTTATTTATAGAGCACTTTACACCAAGGCGCTGAATTGAAGAGATGGAGAGTATGTGTGCGAGAAAGAGAGTGTGATGTGAGAGGCGGAAGGGTAGAGGAGAGCAGAGGCAGGGATAGTGTTGTGAGTGATGAGATTGTTAGAGAAGCGGATATGATCAGTAGGGAGTTGGTTGGTGGGTGGAGACAAGAGAAGGGGCAGAGCACAGTAAGATCAGGAGATGTAGTGTGTAGTGTGAAGAGGGGGAGGTGGGACTGAGGAGAGCGACAGATAAGAGAGGCGACAAGTGAGTGAGGCAAAGGTTGGGAGTCTATGGGTGCCAGGGCAATCAAACTTTCCCACAAAGTCTCCTAGGAAGTCTATGAAAGAGTTGGAGAGATAAGGCTATGACCTTTAGGCCCCTCCTTAGGACAGGAACAGACTAGACAGTAGGTGCACACTGGCTGTGGAGAACTTGTACTACAATCAGACCTTTTGTAGTATGGAACATGGGCTAAGGAGGTGGGAGCCTCTTTCAAGGACAAAGGAAAGGTTACTGGGTTATACCACTAGAGTTGAGCGCAAATAGTTTCTTTGTGTTTGTTTATAATAAAAGTGAAAAACCTATTCCTTTAACCGTGTGACTCATTGAGAACATTGCCACAATTTTTACACAGACATACATAATGTTCTCCCTTTTCTTTTTTAACTTTCAGTGTGAGGTGAAATTCTGCAAGCCTTATTATGTTTATCTTGATATATTTGCAACATTCATGCATTTATTTTTAAAGTAATGCTGCTTCAGCCATACTCTCAAACTGCCATCCCTTCCTTAACCTCCCATCCCATTCAGGAAAATGTATCTAAAAGAAAATTGAAAAACTACAAAGTAGTATAAAACCTGTTTAATAGTAGGCAGTCGGAATTCCATCCATCCAAGAGTGCAGAAACCGCTATTATGGACCTGAGCTAGAACCAAACCCTGAAGACTGGGTTTAAGAAGTGTCAAGACTGCGATGCCATGATGTTGCTGACCGATCCTTATTGAGTTTGCTTGTGGTGTCTCGGTGTGCAACACACGACCTCGGCCTGTTGAAAGTGTCAATCATTGACCGGAAAAGCTCTGAAGGAGCGTAAGGGGAAACTGGTGGTAGGTAGATTCACTAAGAAATCCTCATTGACTACCCTGTCGAAGAAACCTTCTTCTGACAAAGCGAGAGGCAACTCTCCTTGAAGAAAGAAGGCAAAAAGGTCCAGGTCAAGGAGTGGCTCCCACCACTCCTAGCCGTCGTCGAGGAAGTCAAAGAAGAGGCACCATAAATCTACAACTTAGACGTCCTCGTCCGACTCCTCTCCTGAGAGAGCTATAGCCTGGTCTCCACTCCTGCCAAATGGGAAGCATTCAGGCAAGAATTGCTTAAAATATTCGAGAGCCAAAAATCCTTGACAAGCCATGCTCCTACCGTGCTTTCTAAAGCCGATTACGAAAGGGCTCGAGCCAAATCCTGTGCACCCTCGAGCCTGTGACGAAGGCTAGATCCACATCGAGAGCCGTCGAGGCCTCAACACAGTGAGAAATGACCAAGGGATCCTTCGAGTCATAAGTCGAAAGACAAGTCGAGGTCATTGACGCCAGCTGCACCATCGATGCCAGTGAGCCTATCGACACCAGTGGCGCCATCGAAACCTTTGGTGCCAGCGAAGTCGAAAACATCTTCCACATAGACATCAAAGACTCCTCAGGCATCAGGCTCGACATTTTCAAAGCCTTGGACGCATTTACCTTAAAAAACCTTCACTCTTTTACCAAGAAAGGATTTCTTTAAATCTCTGACCTCTATTTATGAGGACAATGAGCCATCTGATAATGATGCACCCTTTGATTTGCAGTATAGCACACCAAATGTTCCTGATAGCTTAATTTCAGAGGCGTCCAGACTGAAAGATCTATATGAAAATGTGAAGACAACCAGTGGAGTGGACACTTCACCGGAATTAAGATTTGGAAAGCCTGAGTCTGATGAGCATTCAGATGCCTCTTACAGGCAGTTAATGACCAGGGTAGTGGATTACCTGGGATGGAGCTGACCTGCCCTCCCTTTTGAACAAGATGACCTTACAGATATCCTTGATAATGGTCCTCAAAAAGATCCCATCTTACCTTTTCACATTGCACTTCAGAAGAAATAAAGTGCTAATTGGGAAGCACCGGAGTCAAGTCCGGCAGTAAATAAGAACTTGACAATAAAATACTGTCCATCAAGTAGTGACCCAAGCTCTTATGGAAACACCATACCCCAGAAAGTCTGGTGGTGCAGGCAGCAACTGCTACCTCAAAACAGGCAGCCTATCGGACCATCCCACCAAATAGGGATGATAGAAGTGATAGAAGGGTAGATGTCTGGTCAAGAAAGCTATTTTCTGCTGGGAGCATAGCTCTTAAATCAGCCAACTTCACATGTGCCTAGTTTTCATACACTCTATGGGGCTGCATTTCTATGGCGGCTGAGCATATTCCTGAAGGGGCGGAAAGAGACGGTTTCTTTGCCATTGTTAAGGATGGCAAGGAAGCCATGTGCGACTCTCTTCAATCGGGTCTGGATTCTGCTGACCGCATCAGCAGAGCCATCGCAGCAAGCACTGCAATTCGCAGATTTGCGTGGTTAAGGAAGTCTGGATTTACACCAGATGTGCAATCTAGACTCCTTAACATGCCTTTGACGGGACTCACCTTTTTGGCAGCAAGGCTGACGAAAGCCTTGAGAAGCTGCAGAATCCGAAGGTGGCAGCTAAATCTTTTGGTGCTGCTATTAGGCAGCCTTAGCCTTTTTACCGTAGTCGACAATCTTGGAGGGCTAGATCCTTTTGCTACTACTCCTCAGTTGGAAGAGTGAGAGGAATGGCTGGTCAAAGAGCCCAAAGAAGATTCCCTCGTGGTGGAGGAGGGGGAGGTGCAAAGGCCGCTCAAGCAGCAGCATCTTTAACAACAGTTACTGCTTCAGCCCCCTCAAAACTTCTCTGAGGTCTTGAGTCACGAAACCCCAGTGGGAGGCAGACTATATCAGCATCTGAAAGAAGGGGACAAGACATTACTTTGGATGCTTGGGCATTAGAAACCATAGCCCAGGGTTACTGCCTTCCCTTCATTCAGAAACCTCAGAACCATCCATCAGGGAACCATTCTTTGAACGTTCCAGATCCGTTCCTTATGCAGGACATTTTGACCCTGCTAGAGAAAGGTGCTATAGCGGAGAGGAACAAAGGACGGTATTCTCCATATTTCCTAATCCCCAAGAAGGACGGAGAACTGAGACCCGTCTTGGACTTGCGATACTTGAACAAGTTCCTCAGGAAGGACACGCTCAAGATGGTCACACTTTCTCAGATCCTTCAGGCCCTCCAACTCCAGGATTGGATGGTGTCATTGGAGCTTCAGGGTGCTTATTTTCATGTGCCAATCCATCTCAAGCACAGAAAGTACCTAAGGGCTACCGTTGGCAGTTCTCATCAGTTTCAAGTTCTGCCATTCAAATTGACCTCAGCCTAGAGGGTTTTCACCAAACTGATGGCGGTGGTGGCAGCGAGTCACCGGAGAGGGGGGATTCACATCTACACCTACCTGGGCAGTTGGCTGATCAGGGCACATTCTCCCGAACAAGTCCTGGATCATCTCAACGTCACCTGCCACTCTCTTCATAGACTGGGCTTCTCCCTCAATTACAAGAAGTCCCATATTGACACCATCTCAAAAGCTCCAGTTCATTGGGTCTGTACTGGAACATCCTTGGGAAAGAGCTTGCCAACCGAGGTGAGGGCTCAAGACATTCTGCAGATGGTCTCCAAGTTTTGGAGTGCCCATCGTCTCCCGGCCTTCGACTTTTTGAGGTTGCTCGGCCTCATGGCATCCTGCATTTTCCTGGTGGCAGAGGCTTGCCTGAGAATGAGATACCTTCAATGGGTTCTCAGGACACAATGGTCTCAATTTTCGGGCAACATGTCAGACTTACTTCAGGTTCGAAGCAGGGTCGCACAACATCTCATGTGGTGGGCCTGCGAGGACAACATTCTGAAAGGAGAACCTTTTTGGCAGCAATGGCCGGAGATAACAGTAGTGGGGAGCCCCTGTCAACGATGTGACAATCAGCGGTTGTTGGTCTCCATCGGAGTCCAAACTACACATCAATATTTTGGAGCCGAGAGCAATTAGACTGGCACTGAAGGCTTTTTTGCCCTCTGTATGGGGAAAGAATGTCCTGTTAATGACAGACAACACATGTGCTACCTCAACAAGAGAAGAGGCGTAGGGTCACTACACTGTGCAGAGAGACAATGCAGCTCTGCTACTGGGCAATTCAAGAAGGAATCTTCCTGTCGGCAGTTCACCTAGCCAGGGAGGAGAAAACGGCAGCAGACGCTCTGAGCAGGCAAAGCTCTCAGTTCCCCACGAGTGGGAACTAGCTCAGGAAGTCCTTCAAGCGATCTTCACCCTTTGGGTAACCCCTCAAGTAGATCTGTTCGTGACCATTGTCAACCGGGAGTGCAAACTGTTCTGCTCCATGTAATTTCCCCCAAGAGGAGCTCTAGGAGACACATTCATAGTGGACTGGGAGTTTCCACTCCCATACGTGTTTCAGCCCATCCCTGTTATTCCTCGCGTCATCAGGAGGTTGAGAAAGTTCGGGAAATCCATGACCTTAATTGACCCGGATTGGGCCACAGGGACATGGTACCCAGACCTTCTGGACATGTCCATTTGCCCCCCAATAGGTCTTCCACAAAGAAGGTCGGGTTCTCCATCCAGAGGTCAAGACACTCGGCCTTCACGCATGGTTTCTGAGAGACTGAGATACAGGGATTGAGACCTCCCAGATGACATAATGGAGATTTTGCTTTCGGCCAGAAGGCCTGCAACAAAGTCTTTGTACCACTGCTGTTAGAACAAATTCTGCAGCTGGTGCAGGGACAAGAATGTGTGGACCCTTTGCTATGCAAAACACCAGAGGTGTTATCCTTTCTACTGTACCTAACCAATCTGGAGCTCCAGACCTACTGCATGCTGAGAAGGATCCAGAGGTGAAACAGAATCACCCCGTGGGAGTAAATAACAGTGCCTGTAGAAGACAGGATTGGACCTTCAATGCTCAAACTCTTATATTGAACTTGGAGATTGCAACCATGCGGCAACTGATGGGTGAACAGATTCAGTCCCTTAGATTGAAGAAACTGGTCCTGAAGAAGATGACGCACAAGAGGAAATGTCATTGAAACCGGTCGACCTGAACTCCTGATGTCTCCCTATTAAGAGCGACACACAGACGAATCAAACAATCAGAATCATCTCATAGTGTTTCCTGGACTATACACAGAAAAGTCAGTCACGTATATGCTGACCAATATTTGCTTATAATTATCTATTGTGTTTACACTCAATCACAAAAATAACTTGAGCATGTACAACAATAGATAGAAAGAAATTGAATTGTTTTTACTGGAGATTACTTTTGACTTAGCCAGACACACTTCATGGAGGGCAAATAAATTGTCCTCATGACAAACAGTCCCACATGAACTGCCTGTCTAAACTAAAGACCCATGTTGGGATAACCTATCCCAACTGCAATTTTTTTATTGTGTCCGCAGTCACACACTTGCTCTAATCAGTCAAATTCATTGTAGCAAAAGGGAAAGTTTCTCCTTACCTATCCCTTTTAGATAGGCGATGCTACAGCGCTCTCTAGGGTTGTCTGACATCACGAAATGGAAAGGGTGTTCTTCTCTTAGGGTGAGTTCTAGGGCTAAATAATAATAGTATATAAAGCAATTAGCTCCAAGGAAGCCTTCACTGTCCTATGTTTTGTATGATACCACGCAATACAGTATGGCAGTGATTGTAAAGCAAATTGAAAGGAGATTTTGGGAAATATTATTACATTTTATTAAGATTCGTGCAGATCAGGAGCAGATAGCAATAAGGTGGATTATGGGAACCTTTTTGGAAGGTTATCTTTTTATTTATTTTTATTTTTTATTTTATTGAAATTTAGCAGAAATTAATCTACTTTTTTCAATTTATAAAAAAAGACTTCATATATTCATAATAATTACAATAACTAATTAAAAAAAGAGAAAAGAACCTTCTAAATGATTATATACATATCATAACATAATTACAATAGCAAATAAAATAAAGGAAAAAGAACCTTCTAAATGATTGTATACAATATCATGACATTGGTCGATTATATTCATACTAGGTCACAGAAAGAAAAACAAACAAAATTCTTTACAACATAGCCTTGACAATTTACATTTCTATTATATAAAAACAAGGCATGGCATGAATGACAAAATCTAATAAAAATCTTTTTGTTTGCATATTAACCAATGTCAGTATCATGAAGCAACGTGATGAAAAAGTTCACCAAGGCTATATTCAAACTTTAATTGGTAGACTTAAGCAGAAAAGCCCATCTAAATTCAGGCTGCACATTTGCAACTGAGCTCATATGTTTCGCAAACAATTTGTTTCTCAAGGGAATCAGTGCTGTACACTCTATAATTAGGTGCTCTAAGGTTTCTTTTTGTGCTGGATGTTTGCAACATCTACAAAAATTCTCTGATCCAGGGATTTGTTTTCGTTGGGCCAAGACATCTCGGGTAGGCCATAGATTGAATCGTATTCTTACCATAGCCATGCAGATTTGGGGAGAGGGGGATTTATCAAATACGGTTCAGCAACTCCCATTCTCTTATCAGCATAGCTCTTGAAATGCTTATACTGCAAACATAATGAACGAGAAAGATTTTCTTTTTAGCTCTTACTGGGTTCATGATGAGCGTTTCTAAATTCACGTCCGCCATTAGGAGGACTTGATAAACATATCTAGTCCATTTCAGGATAAAAACATGGTTTGACGTGAATAGGTAAGACGCTAGAACTGCAAGAATTGATCATTCGCTGGTGTTAACAAGACATTTACGCAGAAGGGCACATAGTTGCAAATGATATTTTGCACTTAGGGATGCCAGACCTAGCTCATAACGCAAACATGCCCCAGGCGTAGACTGTGGTACTTTGAGAATCTGTTTCCAGAACTTGGCTTCCAATTTATTCAAGAATTTGGTGGAAATTATTGCTCTTGATTATAACCCATATAGCAAAACAGGAGAAACATTTTGTTGCCAAAATAAAAGTGCTGGGCTGATGGTAAGTTTGCCATACTTATATAGTATTATTTTAGTTTGGGACAACTTGTCTTGTAACAAATTTGTATGCACTGAAGCAGAGTTGTTATCTTCAAAAGGTAGGCCCAGGTATCTGTAGTGAGGCACAACATCCAGAATGATGTCTTTAACTCTCCATGCAAAATGATTTCTGCGTGATGGTTTAGGAGTATACGCTACTATTTGTGACTCTTTCACATTCATTGATAATTCATTTTCATCAAAGTAAGTAGTGATGATTGATAATAGTTTTTGCAATCCTGTAGGGGTCTTAGAAATGAGAACGAGATCATCGGCATATCAGAATGCCTGTATTGGAATCGTGTTTAACTTTGGTGAATCTGAAGCAAAGTGACTGAAAATCTCTCTGGCATCATGGATGAAGAAATTAAATAGGGCTGAAGCCAAGATACAGCCCTGCTTTAGTCCTCTTGCAGTTCCTATTGCAGCAGATAGAATTCCCGTGAAGGTCAGACGAACTTGAATAGAGGTTGAGGAGTGCAACAAGTAGATAATATCAATCAGATCGTGTAGGCACTGAGCTTTAACCAATTTCTCGATTAGCTTCACTCTTGAGACAGAGTCAAATGCAGCGTTTAAATCAATAAACGCGAAGAACAATGATGTGTTTGTATTTTTTGCTTGTTCTTTTAAAGCATTGATTATCATTAAATTGACTGAAGTCCCAAGGCCTGGAACAAAACCTGTCTGATTTCGATCACGAAGACTGAATGACTGTGACCAGTTATTAAGGTCTCTTAGAACTAGACGATTGAAGATTTTGCCCGGGAAATCTAAAAGAGCGATTGGTCGATAGTTAGATGGAATTCCCCGATCACCCTTTTTAAAGATTGGTACTATGAGTGATGTGCACCAGGTGTCAGAAATGTTCTTGGTAAGAAGAATGCGTTGAAAGATATTATTTTTTTTTTATACAGTATTTTATTGTTATTAACATAATACAGTGGTCATAATAACAAAGCAACAAGCAAACAAAAACAACTCCAGACTGTCATAGTCGTTCACAATCAGAAAAGGTACCCAGAACATCAACAGTTGAGCGATCATCTCATCACATTCAATAATGTATAGTATGGTACAAGCACAAAACAAAACACCCAGTGCACATTCCCCCGCCTGTACATGGGACACTCAGGCCACACCTTCCTCCCACCTGTCCCATATTTTCGACGCTTTGTTGGGACAGCCTCGTGCCGAGTAAATCCTACGCTCCATCATAGCGCATATGTCCATATCCAATTTCCATTGTTCCAGCGTTGGGGGGTCAGGGGCACCCCATTTCTGCGCTATATTGCGCTTAATCAGCCCCATCGCCGTGTGTAGGAGCAATCTTTCCCACTTATTAGCTTCTATCTCATCGGGCACGCCCAGAAGCAAAGCCCCTGGGTCCAGTGGTATGGTGCGAGTCAGAACTCGGGAGAGTTCCCCACAGCATGCGTTCCAAAAAGTTTGTATCTGGGGACACAGCCACAAAATGTGAATAAAGGTCCCCTCCCCATCCCCACACCACAAACAGTTTGGGTTAGAAGCCCGTTTCCAGCCATATAGACGTGTCCTAGGGTAATAGACCCGGTGTAGTATTTTCAACTGCACTAGTCGAAGCCTAGAGGAAATGGCGATTTCCCGGGGATGCATAAGGACTTGTATCCAATCCTCAGGATCTATCACCCCCACATCTACTTCCCACTTTGCCTTTAGTTCATTCAGTTCGGGGGTAGCAAAGGAGGATATAGCATTGTAAAGGATGGAAGTGCATTTGGTAGGGATATGCACCGGAAGGATGTTACGCTCTATGGGGGTATAGTCCGGTAACTGTGTATCTGCTGTCAGGTAGGGTCTCAGAGCATGGGCGAGGCGAATGTAATGGTAATGTTCCGTATTCGGAATCTGGAATCGCAATTGTAGGTCATCAAATGAGGCCAAACACTCCTGTGTAAGCATATCCCCAATCCTGGCAATCCCCGCGTTCACCCACCTAGGCCACGGTTCCAACTTCTGGGTCTCAGCTAGGTTGTTGTTCCGCCAGAGGGGTTGTGCTCTAGTAGCTTTATTTTCCCACCCAATGAATCGGTGTGCCTGTCTCCACACTGTGATCATATGCGTAGTGGTTGTGGGCGGAGAGGTTCTCGAGAGGGGCTGATAGAGGAGAAGCAGCGGGTCAGTGTTGCGCATAGTGGCTATCTCAGCCCGTATATGGGGCAGGTCTCGGTCCCCGTGGAGAAGGTCATTAACCACCACCAGTTGTGATGCCCAGTAATACGTTTGAAGGCGGGGAACTCCTATTCCTCCCTCCCAAATAGATCTTTGGAGTGTAGTTAACGCAATTCGTGACTGGCCTCCCCCCCATATGAGGTCTCTGAGAAGTGTCTCCACTTGGTGGAACTCCGAGTCGGGGACTTTAAGTGGGGCATTTTGAAGGACATAGAGGAATCTAGGGAGGGTCATCATTTTAAAAAGTGCCGCTCTTCCCATAAGTGTCAGGGGGAGGAGTTTCCAGTGCCGGACATCAATAATAAAGCGGTCTGTGATTGGTCGGAGATTGTTCCTTATATAGCTTGTTAAATCCCCGGATATCCATATTCCCAGGTAACGAAACCCCTGTCGTTCCACCCGGTACGGGCAGTCCTGGGGGATTGCCTGTTCCCCACCCTTCACCGGAAAGAGGACTGATTTCCCCCAGTTGATTCTGAGTCCGCTGAGTTCCCCAAAGCTGACTAACATTTGCGTTACAATGGCAGAGGATGTTAGTGGGTCACCCAGGTACACAAGGAGGTCGTCCGCATACAGGGATGTACGATCCTCGTGTCCCTCCGGCCATCTGAATCCTCTCCAGGCGGTGTTTTGGCGAAGCCAAAGAGCTAATGGCTCGATAGCAAGGGCGAACAAAAGAGGGGACAATGGGCATCCCTGTCGCGTACCACGGCCCAGGGGGAAGGACCCAGAAGACCAGCCATTCACTCTCATTTCCGCCTTGATGTTAGTATAAAGTAGCTGCACCCAGCCTAAATAGGCCTCTCCGAACCCCATGCGGCGCATTATTTCCCAAAGGTAGTCCCATCGAATGGAGTCGAACGCCTTTTCAAAATCGATTTTATTGAGTACAACAGCCCAGTGCTTAGGATTTTGATTTAGCATTTGATCATTAATTCCATCTGGTCCATTTGCTCGTGAGGAAGAAGATTTTGATATAAGTTCTTCAATGATAACCTCAGAGCATTCCAGGTTCCATGATGATGTAGATTGTATTTCATAATGGAATGAGTCAAAGGACTTATCTGTACATAAGGACGTAAAATGAGTAATCCACTGGATCTCAGATACTCCATTTACTTGTGAGATGAATTGGTAATTGGTTATGTTCGAATTTAATAATTGCCAAATTTGGGCTGAATTTTTATTTGATGTAGCCATTAGGAAAGCTTCACCATCTTGTTGGTACAATTTGCTTTTATAGGATTTGACCCAGGTTCTGAAGTGAGATTTGATGATCTTGCAAGCTTTGACCTTCGCAAGCAGAGGTTGTCTATTAGGGGCTCGTAATTCTTTGCGGTAGAGTTTTTTTGCCTGTTGCATATGTTGGTTAAATGCATGGTTATGTTTCTTCTTAGTAGGTATATGAAGATTTTTAAACATTGACAAGGTATCAACATAAGATTGGGATTGACATATCGTTAGTTGTTCACACAAGATCGCATTGAATACAAGTAGAGACTTTGGAGTCCACTTGAAACGTGTCTTGGCGTTGTTTATGCTGAGATCCTGGGGCATCCAAGAACGCTTTGGTTGATTCTCGAGGCCAATTCTAGGCCAAGTAAGCGTTAGCATATGGTGATCGCTTGCAGATTGCATTATTATGTTGAGACTTGTCGATTGCATGAAGAGCGCATTTGATAAATAGATGTAGTCTATTGTGCTAGTTGATGTACCTCTCTGCCATGTCAAGTGAGATTACCTGGCAGGGAGCCATTAGCCATACGCATGCCGAGATGGTTCATATAATTATTCCATTTATTTACTTCTTTGGTTTTTCCCATTAGATAATTTAGTACAGTCCAGATTAAGATCTCTGGCTAGAATAATTGACATGGTTTCATTCGTTTTAGCAATCAGTTCAAATAGTTTTGTTAAGTCTCTGTAGAAAAGGCCATCTGATATTGCTGCAGGGTTTCTATATAAATTAATTACAGCTAGGACCTGACCGTCAAATATAATTTTGACAAGTTGCATATGGACTGGCCCATTGGAGTAATTCAATGGATGAGCTGGATTTAACTGCTACTAAGAGGCCTGCAATGGGACTTCCCTTTTGTGCGGATATTGCTGGGATGAAAACTATGTCATGGTTGTCCCATAAGGGAAGAGAGGTCATCCAAATTTCTTGTAAGATTACTATATCCGCTTCAGAGAGCTTACTGTTTTGTTCCCATTGCAAGTGGCTATGTCCCCTCGTATTCCAACTTATGAGTGTAAGAGAACTTGGTTGCCTTTCAGAAGAATCTTGCTGCAATGGTGGTTATACTTGGGCATTAGTAAACTGTTCATTGGTTGTTTTTTGATCTAGAGAGCAGAAGGAGCATTGACATTCAGTTAAACAAGAGTTTTTGGGCTTCAGCATCTCACATGAAGTTTCATAGTTCTTTCTTTCAGGATCTTGAGCTAAGAGAAAGCCCATTTTGAATAAAACCATCTTAGCTCGCCATAATGTATTTACCACCAAACCAGATTTCATCCATAGTCGAACTATGGATAAATTCACATCGCAAATGTATTCTACTTGATCGATGTCCGCTGATGTTAGATCTTCTAGTTCAGGAACATCATTGAAGATGTTAAGAAGACTTGTTCTGGAAAGATCGTATTGATGATGGGGGGCAGCGCGGCATTTCAGTTGAGTGTATGATAATTGTTGAAGTTATTTTTTTTTGTATTGATATCTGCTTTCTGCTGCTTGGTTTTAAAGCCCTCTGTCATATGCTGGTCTTGAGGTTTTTTACAGAACTAGAAGTCCTGTGCCATAGCTCAGAATCATCGGTCAAACAATTACTATCTGGATGAGAGGTACTTAATTCTGTGTTTCTTGGTTGTATAGTACGGTTTGGCACCAAGTTGATTTGCTTAAAATATGCTTCAATAGCTGTTTTTATAGTGTTGTTATGTGCATTCATCATCTGAGATTGCTTTCCTTCTTTAGCAATTGTTTGTGGAGAAATCGCAAAGGTCACTTGTCTCGATTGATTCAAGTTCACCTGTTGGCTCATCTTTGGCCGATTGTCGTTTGCTTTAGAGTTCTGTATGATTTCAGTTGGGGCTTTTAAGCCAGGCGGATTAGGAGGAGCCACCATATTTGCTTTGCTGACACGATGCGAGAGATATGCGTCAACTGCTGCTTTAATAGCATCACTCTGAAGGGATTATTTTGGTGCTTGTTGTGCAACACCTAGTTGAGGTACACAATCTACTGTGATTTTAGACTTCGCGCACGGACCTTGTAAGGACATCTGATGAGAAGGATCAAGAACATCATCATCCAAAGCAATAACTAATTGGTTCAATGGTGAATGATTCATAGGTGGACAGCTTGGATTTTCAGTTTGTGTTGATGAGAGGTTTTTTTTCAAGCAATTCACCAACCACCTTGATTTGTTTGGAAGAAGATTTCGAAGGTTCAGTATCAATTGAAGTAGGATAAGATGTGAGATTGTTAACTTTTGCTGTTTTATTGCTCGGAAAAAAAGGTTTGGTCATAAGGTGCCTTGTTTTGCCTTTAGCGCAAGGGCGCTTAGCTGGAGCATCATGGGTTACTTTGTTTGCTTGTCGCTTTTCAATTGTTGGATTGTTAACTACACTTATCCACGAGGAATTGTAGTCTGCTATTGTTGGAATATCAGATTCAATTGGACAGATAATATGCTCAAACAACGGTAGAGTTGGTGCTGTGTTATATGATGGGGCTGATAGTATTGGGACAGTTGGTGCCATCCTGGTAAGTTCTTTGTCAGCCAATGAATGATGTAAAGGTTACAATTTTTGACGAGGATGTGATTTCATCCATGTTATAATCTGATCAATTTTACCGGATTGAGTATTGATTTTCAGTTCGAGCGACTCAAAATGTTTGAGCAAACTTTGGATTGTTGAGTTTACCGCCACCAAAGTAATCTCAATTAGACCTGAGTTTGAAGAAGTAGTCACTTTCTCTCTTTAGGAGGTTCGATGTCTAGAAGTCTAGGAGTAGGTAAAATGTATGAAGCTGCTAGAGAAATGGTTGAATCCATTAAACATCGTTGGCGGTAATCCGGTGATGCAGAATGGGAAGATGAATTTGTCTCTCGCGTGCTTGTATGTAGTGATGTTTTCAAAAAAACTTTTTGATTGTCCTCCGAGTCTGAAATGTCCTCAATTTGCTCTAGTTGCGGTCTAGGTGATTTGTCTTTTTCGGCAGTCTTGGCTGCTTGTAATATTGTATCATCAGTAACTGGAGGGAGTACATGATTTTGGGTCGATTCGTGATTTGTAGGCGCACTCTGAGAGGCGCTAGATTTCGCTGCAGGAATGTCCATAGAACCTAGAATTGTCATATTTATTGACTTTAATGATTCACCTTGATTTATTAAGGTAGTTTTCGGATGAGCCAGACAAGTGGGCGGATGAAGTGATACCTTGAGTAACACAGTTCGTTGTATCTTGGGGTACCTCTTGATTCGTTATTGATTTGTTATTCGTTAAGATGAGAATCTGGCTGTAAATCAAATGAGGTGAGATCCTGAGCCATGATTTTTACTGGAGGACAAAACTGCCTAATGTCCTTACTCGAGGATGGAGTTTTCACTCGATTTTTGGCTCGAGGTGTGAGAGTTATTGTCGTACAGGAAGATACTCTCTGTAGTTTGTCTTTCATTTTGCTCGAGACAGGATGTAGGGGAGTGCCTGATTGGGGGACTGTGTTAGGCATATTTGATTTTAGGGTGTAAGGTTGCATAGGTTGAAGAGGCAAAATGCCTTTAATAGCTTGTTAAAAACTTACTTTAACTAGCGATGAAATAACTGTTAAGCGATATGTTAGAGACTAGACTTGAGTCGAATAATGTAGAACAAACTGGAGAAAGCAGGATTTACAACACCCTAAATACTGACAAACAGGACAACTATATTTTTGGCAAGATTTCCCCCCCTCAGCTCCGCAGCTAAGCGGCAAAGCAGGACTTACTTGGTATGTCTTTAGTTAACAAAGAACGAATAGCTTGAGCTGAAAGAGATTAATGTGGACTTCTTAAGGGCATCTACTTGTATTCCTCCGGTGCAATCGTAAGTCACCATTAAATTGTAAAAAACAGTAGGGTAAGAGGGCACCTTTTCCCTGATTCAATATACAATTAAAGTACATGGTAACGAGTGTAGTTGTGTATAGTTGTTACAGCCCAGGCTCCTCCTGGGGAGTTCATAGAGAATGGTCCTTTGCTCTTTAGCCAGGGCGAGCCTAGGAAACAAACAATCATATTTGCAACATTAAGACCTCCTGGAGCAGCCTGGAGATCTTCAGCCTGGAGGAGACCCAGTGTGGCGTTCCTGAAGGGGCATCTCCATGCACAGCCCCCACTTCTGCTAGCACATACCTGGTCCACGCCAGCAGCATCACGGTCATATTGATTCTTGGCACTGAATCCTTATTTAAAAAAGCACCGGGGAAACATACCTGAAACATCATACTCTCTTATGGTGTGAACGTAGCCCTGCAACAGTGTCTGTGGTTCCTCTTTGTGCCCTGTTCTGCCATGCCACGCATTGCAGGGGAATCCCCCTACGGTTTCTAGCGAGGGCCCGGGGACTTCCTTCTACACTGCACCCTTCACTGCCAGGGCCTAGGCCCAGGGCGACCAGTCAGAGGCCCGGGCCTCTGATCCAATCAGCATCTCATTCACTGCTGCCAGCAGCCAACTCACTGAGGCAGGACTAGGCTGACTTTGACTTTGCCATAAATATGCTGCCCAACACTACCACTGCCTCAAGCAGTTTCCTGGACAGTACAAGTCTCCAGCAGCATGCAAGCACCCTGCCTGGGGCATACTTAGTGTGCAATGTAAGCCTCTTTTAGTCTGCAGCAGCAGCCTGCAGTTTAAGTATGTTTGGTTCCATTTAAGAATTTCCATGAGGACAGGGATATGTTTAGTGTTTTAGTTTTAAAAAGTACATAAAAGCTGGTGTTTTTCAGTGTGTAAATCTTTTGTTCAGCATTAGAAGTACAAACAGAGGGTACGCCAGCACCCAACTTGTGTTGTGAATTTCCTGCTTTGAGTACCATTGAATCATTGCATACATACCTATATAAATTTATTATTTAACCTAGTTTCTTTAGATTTAGGGGACTCTTTGGTGTCTGCCCCTGCACACTATCTTTCACTAGCCTATCTTCCCTGCACCGACCCTACCGCACAGCCCATGGGTGATCTTCTCACTCAAGATCAGTGGGATCCAGTAGAGGCAGGCAATAGGTGTGACAAGGAGAGTAGATTGTAATGAGTTTTGTGCTTCAGATTTTTTGGGATTATTACAATGTCACTTGCCTAACTCTGCTTGTCCTTGCCACATAAACACTTTCCCAGGTACATAGTCCTTTCAAAATGATTAAAACTGTATTCACATTCTCGGGAGGATAGCACAGGGGCAACGTGCTCGCCTTGGAATCACGACGACACGGAGCAACAGAGGTTCCATCCCCTGGTCCGCGCTTAGAAACCTTTGGGTATTAAGCGCGTTATAAATAACCTATCATTTCATATACCCAAAGCTGGATGCTGGAATTACTTTTCTGGTATTTATAGCTGATCAAGAGAAAGATCTTGGTTTTCCGTTGCAGATATATGGAATCTAAATTATTTGCTACTGTTATGGCATATAGAATTCATCAAAGGGAAACAGGGCTATACTAATGTACTTTTGTTATCAGAGGGTATTGGAATTGCTGAAAGCAGGACAGAGAATCTGTCAGGAGTGGCTTTTCATGATTAAAAATGCCTTTGATACATTGAAATCGCACTGTTTATGGAGCGCCATGAATAAACTGGCTCCAATGAGAAATGCACTGATTTATAAACGTTCTATTAAGAGGTCACAATGCTTGTAATTTGGTTGCGATTTGAAGAGGGATTTGACGGGGCTGAAAAACTAAGTCAGATGGTTTCAGGATGTGAAATAGCCCAGATGACTGTAAAGCCAGAGAAATGGAGAGAAGAAGGATCCTGGGCCGAGTTGTGGCCCATCTGCGCAGAAGTCTGTTGTAGAGGAGTTGGAACGATAAAACTCTCACAACTAGAATGGGGTTAATTTAATCAAACATACTCCAGATTATTTTTTTCCACCAGTTGTGAGGATTAGAAGTTTCAAAAATGGTATCATATCCCTCACAGTCTTTTCATTCAGAACAGTGTCCTGTTGCAAATTTTCCTTCCTTTATACTTTAGATCACCCAGAGCCATCCTTCTCTCCATTCCTCTGGTTTTACAAACATCTGGGTTGTTGCATATTTCTCCGCACTTGCTTCAATTCTCCCTTTCAAAAGTGGCGATTTAGGAGTTCCTATTGCAGTTCTAAAGAATGCAGTCCTTACAGAATTGCTTCAATTCTCCTTTCTGTATGTGTGTGGCTTTTATGTCTCTCAGAATGCAGAGTGTCAATGCTTGGTTAAACACTCTCATAATACTCACAAGTTACGAACACATTTAGAGAATGATTAGCAATTGCAGAATTGTTTGCCAGGAGAAGAGCTAAGGCATTCTGGCTGCCGTTGGAGAGTTAGAAGCATTCCCACTTTCTAAATGGTGGCATTCCAGACATAGGTTTACTGTGCCGGAATAAACAGGTGAGACACACGGGTAAAGATTTCCACACAGCACTGCAGGAAACTTTCCAGTGTTTGGCAGATATATGACTGGTTTACATACAAATCATTATAATTTTACATCATGGCTTTAAGAATCAGCATATATGGTGTGAAGTGGGGGAGTTAATTTCAGCTACTCGCAACCAGCATTGCCTACAGTGGTTGTCTACAAGATTGCAAGGGATATACTTGTACACTTTTACACAGCTTTTTTTTTTTTTTTACAAATCATTTAGCAATTTTCTAATCAATAGTTCAAAAATGTTAAAAGGCTACTTATGGGTCAATAAGAACGTGGAAAGGAATGACAAAGTATTAAACTGCGCCTCGCATGAAAGGAAGCATACATAGCTCAATACAAAACAGCAGTATCTGAATATTGCTGAATTGATAATTGGATAAAAATGGCCATGAACATCTGGTGGTGTCTGCATCTCGTATCCTAGCGCCCTTGGACAAGTATGATCTGGCAAGGTGTTATGGCCCCACTAAAGCAGCATCAATACATAAATACCATACCTGAGTTTGGTTTCTAAGCATGGATTCGAACCTCTGTTGCTCTGTGTGGTTTTTGCATCCAAGACCAGCGTGTTATCTCTGTACTATCCTTCCGTTCACATGCTATACCACACTATAAAACTCATTTTGTGAACGGGAATTCGAACAAAGAACTGGCTTGGTAGTGCATTTGAAACTGCATTTGAAACGTTAGAAACATCATCAACGATTAGTCTCTTTTATTTGCAATTATTAGGTCCACTGTGAACGACCTTGTGTTCACATAGGTTGAAAACGAGAGAATTAGAAACATAATGGCACTATAAAATTCATAGAGGCACTTGTTAGCACATCCTTTTTGAATGTTAGTTCGCTGAAGAGGGCAAGTAGAGATTGTGGAAGTTATTACCAGGACAACGGGCCTCTCTTCCAGTTTTTGTGAATCAATTTATTTTTGTGTAAATGAACATTTTAGCTTTCTATGGAACAGCAAACCGGTATTTGTATTAACAGCTTATTTATGTCTCTTTGAACTGTTACAATGAAATGTAAGGATGTTCATCCCGTGGATTACAGCGCATGGCAGAATAACATTTGCCTTATGCCTTACATTGTAAAGTGCCATAGCTATCATTCAGCTATGAAATTCGAGGATATTTTGAGCTCTAGCGCAACCAAACCTTAATTGCTAACAACGTGTCTGGGCAAACCTCTGAGGGTGAGCAAAGGAAAGCTTATTGTGTGTGCTTTTACATATAAACTCCATGCTACTGCTCAGGATATGTTCTTGTTCCAATTCTCATTTTTTATAAAAGGGAAACATTTCATGGAAATGCGTATCTCATCTCTGTTTCCCTACTGTCCAGGCATCTTAACACTAGATATTCACTGTTCAATATCCTTCCAAATTCTGGCAAATATAAACGTCAACACCCCCTCTTGGATCAAAACCTTTACCTTGTACTGACTAGGCACACAATGAAAAGGAGGCGGTTGGAATTAAACATAAACCTGAAGTTGATCCTACTGTACAATCACACCTCTTCCTGATTCATTTGACCTGGACACCATTGTTGCTTTCAAGCAAGTCAAAAAATAAAAATCATCTGTCCTGGACATGTTTATACAGAGAAAACATCTTGTTCAGAGGTATTCTGTAAGAAAATGGAATTGTTCATATTTGCCCTACTCATAATTAATTTGAATGACTAGAAATGGAGCTCTGTGATCAGTAATCCATGGGCCTTGTTCCAGAGCTCACAATATCTTCCCACTGAGATTGACAGAATCCGAGCAAGCAAGAGACTACATAGAATGTAGCCCAAATTGAGGCCATAGGTAGCGGACTGACCAAGACAGTTAGAAATCTGGGTGAGAGGAAGTGGGAGGCGCCCTCCCGAGGGTTACCTGCACATTGGAGGCTAACAGGATGAACTGAGCAG
Organism: Ambystoma mexicanum; assembly: GCF_040938575.1. NCBI lineage: Eukaryota > Metazoa > Chordata > Amphibia > Caudata > Ambystomatidae > Ambystoma > Ambystoma mexicanum. Next base: position 893,034,336 of record NC_090941.1, read on the forward strand.
AAGATTGGCTCTGGGCTGAGAGACCCTTAGTATGGAGAGGGGGCTTAAAAGCCACTCCTTGGTGCATAACACACAGCAAATTGGAAACAAAAAAGTGTCAGTTCCGGTTTTCCATGGTGGAAGCAGGTCTTCCCTACCTAGGAGACAGAGGGAATCTTTAAGGTTACCAAATGGAGCACAGTTACATGCTTGAAGATACATCTAGTCACAGAAGGGCATATTACTTGGGAATTAAATCACATTAATGGAGCCTCTTGATCGTTTTACTAGAACTACAACATAAGCAAACAAAAAGCAGTAGCAATCACAAGGCTGACCGTAGAGGGCAAGGAATGGATTGCAACCTGAATTAGAGCCAGGGAAGAGACGACGACCTTATGGTTTTTTCTGTTATAAAAACCAGGCAACACGGCGAACCAGACACCCTCATAGTCCCATTTCCACCTTAGAGTTCTAAATGCCATCACAATAAATTAGCACACCAGTTCACGAATCAAGAGCACCTATTATAAATACTTGAGACCTGATTCATGGAATTATTTGTGTGAAAAACGCAGATTTGAGCGCCTTTCTTGCTGAAAATCCCCGTTTGAAGTATGGGGATTCTCAGGCAGAAAAGCGTGCAAATCTGCGTTTTTCACACAAATAATCCCATGAATCAGGCAGTAAATCAGAAAGCAACATATAAAAAGAAAAGAACGGAATCTATGATAACATACAATCTGATTGTCATATGGCTATAGTGGATAAAAGATGGCTATTTTAGGCAAATAAAAAAAGTGAAATACATGATCGTAAGCATTTGGAAAACCAAAGCTTGCTATCAGTGAGCATATGGTCAAATGACATGTGATCATACTTTCTTTTGATGCCTTTACTTAACTGAAATCAGTACAAAGGAGCAGCCCCATGTCATCTACAGAAGGATCGGCTGATTGTCAAAACTGAGCACAAGCTTTATAAATACCCTAAATAACATTAGATTAAATATGTATGTTACAAATAATTATTGGCAGATGTTATTTATTATATAACTATTGAACATAGACTGATTCCTTACACCTAGTCTGACTGTCGGCCTCATTATAAGGTTGGCGGTAGCTGTGCCGGTAAATACCGCTGGAGTCATTTTTTTACTGACACCCGGCAATGGGATGTACCGGGGCATTCCAGCCCCGGCGGACCTGGTAATTCCCCTTTGCCGGGTGCCGGTAAAAATTATTCCCCATTCCCATTGAGTCCGATAGGACTGAATGGGAATGGGGAGGCTGGTAGCGCCGGCACCGTTAATAATGGTGCCGGAGCTACTGTGTAGGTCTGCTCGCGGGTGCCGTTCCGCGCGGCAGGTCAGACCTGCCGTGCTGACAGGCACCGGCGAGCAGACCTCGTAGTTTGCCGGTCCGGTAACAACAGTACCGGCATGCTGGCCAGTACCGTTGTTATCAGACGTCAACCTTGTAATGAGGCCCAGTATCTTTTAATTGTTAACAATTGCTTTAATGTTTTTTGTTTTCAAACACTATTTATTGGTTTTTAAAATGACCACAAAGCTAAGAAATAATACATCATAAACATCAAAGCAGTGAATGCATCTTAATTACATAATTCTTCTAACTTTAACAATCTTATTTAAAACTAAAACCTTATTTACACTACATAACACTATTCACTATAACTCATCAACTATAATAATCTGACACACCTTACATAACCCACCAATACACCTAAGACAAGCATTGACTAAAAACAAATAGACAGTAGTCTCAGTCTCATCTCATTTCACGCCCTGCTTTCCACCACAAAAGCCCGCAAATGCAAGTGTCAACCAGTTTGTTAAATGGCCCCCATACTTCCGAATAATAGTCCTCTCTCATTTGTTTATGTAGCATGATTTTCTCATAACTCGATAGTGTTCGCATATCCAACAACCATCCCTCCACATCTGGCTTTTTCCTTGTCTTTCATACCCTTAGAATTCGCCTTGCCGCCACTACAAGCACTCCGGTGATCCATCTACTGCACTTTCAAGCCTCTTCACATCTCTCATTGTTAGACAACAGAATTGTTGAAAATGCTGTTTTTGTTAGTGTGACTCCCAGTGTTAAATCCAATCTGCTCATCTGCTATATTATACAGGAACAACGTTTACGGGGGCTCAAAGTAGAGGAAGGGCAAATTAAAGTGTTATGTTATGCAGATGACATGACAATAATCTTATCTAACCCAAAGGAGGGGGGAATAAACTCAATTGCTTTAATGTTTAAACATGAACCAGTTCAACTTTGCTGTTTGATTTGATTGTCTGTGTGGCTACTCCGTTGGCAGTTTAAGAGCACATTGAGACAGAGTTTTGGCTCTTATCATGTGCTTTGTACTTAATTGGTGAGCTGCATATTTCTTTAAAGTGTTCATGCTGCAGATGAAACTGAACTTTAACCCTGAATGGTTTCAGGATGCTGTTCCTTACCTGCCCTTGGTCAGCCGCAACAGAAATTTCCAATATGAAGGCCTCAGGTTCTGAACTTCCATGACAGCCTGAAATCAAAGCAAATGTCTTAATTTATTTGTCTATTTACAAATTGTAAACTGCATCATTTTGCAAGCAGCATTAGAGTGCCTCCATAAAAACAGTACTGGATAAAGCGAAAAATAAATCCATCATATTACTAATATATTTACACGAAAAGTACATTTAACTCATTGAAGCTCTTAGCTGACATAACTGACAAATGTAACCATTTTCCAAATGATACATTTTCAGCTACTTAAAAAGACATGCTGACCGGGGATGGTAAATCCGTTCTGTCAGAAGATTAGAGCACAATGGTATCCAATTTTCTTGCATTTACGGTGACAATCATCCTGCCGCATATACCTTGCATAAGCTTGTTTTGAACGATTTACAAACCAATGAAACCTATTCAAGCCTAAAACATATGTGAATTAAATACTATTGAATTTATCATATTTTAGTTGCAACACAGAGATACAAAAGCATATGTGGATTCATAACTATTGGGATTGACACAAATTTAAGTTCCAAAGTAACATAAAAACCGATATGAAACCGTTTCAATTGCATTTGAAGCTATTAAATACATCAACTGCACGTGACCCATTGAAAGCATAGTTATATCCAAAGCTCTGTTATGTTTAAAATACATTGTTTTACACAAGTTTGGCAAATCACACACAATGGCATACAAAATTGCATTTATAATTTGTTCTGCCCTTTACACATCATAATTTGAAAATACTGCTCTGTGTTTTATGCTGATATCAATGCACTCCATAAGTGCAGGAACATTTTTGCCCCAATCAACACAACTGTATGAAAAACAGAAGTTCCCATTTACGTCTGCCTTTTCAGATGGGAAGTGTGGCAAACCAGAATAAAGACGACACATTTCAACTCTTAATTTTTAAAATTTAAAAAACGCCTCACTTGCTCTATTGCTAAAAGGGGATTCCCTTCATAAAAAAAACTAAAATAAAGGTGCTCGTCAGGATTTCAAAATAACCAAAATCAGACCCCCATCCTATCCTGTCCAACTATCTGGCCCTAACACTAGATAAAAAGAAGCAAAATAAAGAAAGAGGGTGTCACTATGGGGGTTTGGTGACACATAGCCAACCCCTTCCGCTTCAGACAATCTTCAAAATAAATGTTCCTCCCAGGACACAGTTCATGGCCTGAGTCACTGCAGCAGTTCTCACAATGGAAATGCAGATCTCTCTCAGTTCCTCTCATAAAAAGGTACAAAGTCACTCTTTCCTTGATCATTCAATTCACCAAAGATTCAATTGCTTGTATCCAGTGAGATATTTGATTTATCCCCCTCCAACAATGTTGTATGCTGCAGCCCACCTCACACCCTCAAGCCTTCCCACTCCGGGGTCGTATGGGCATTACACTTTTCAATTAATTGCTCTCTTGATTTTCAATATGATCAATTCTTGGGTCCCTCAGGATACCTCAACTCTAGGCTATGTGTGGGCTTCGTGATGAATCTGGGGTATTCGCCCCTTCTCTCTTAGGGGGTGCCAGCCCCTGTGAGGCTAGGGAGGTGAGCCCGCTAAGCAAGACCCTCCCTAGGTGGCTGAGAAAGCAGTACCTCAGTGGGAGTGACTACCCTCTAGGGTACAAGAACTCCCATTCCTTCAAAGAACTCCCTCTGAGGAATACTCTCTCGGCATATATGGGAGTGGAAAAGACTGCTGTTAACTCTTTTTTGCATTCTAACCATATTGACATTATTCCCCTATCGCTGGCAGGAGGTAATGCTGGCATCCCCTTGAACTCAGCAGTTGTCGGTCGAAAAACACACCCCTTTGAAGTACGGCAGCAAGAATAAAGAGACAAGGAACCTTGAATGGAGGAGGAAGAATCCTATGCAGAGGCAAACCTCTCTCTGACGTGCAAATGTCCTACTCCACGGTAGTACAATGAACCGAAGGAGCGAGACGCTGGAATGCCGGCCTTGAGAAGGGATACACTGCTGGGACAGAGATGGGGAAGAACCGTCTTACCTGGTGGCGTGACCACGCTGCACTCATGGTGGGCCTGGGAGCTGCAAACCGACGCAGAGACTAGGGGACAAATGAGGAACGAGCCCTCTGCTCCCAGTGTGACAAACACGGAAAATGACAAAATGGGTAGGAGACGAACCGTCTTACCTGGTGGCATAATCACGCTGCAGCTGTAGTGGGTCTGGGGCATGAGAACCAATGCAGAGACCAGGGAACAGCGGAGGAAAGAATCTGACCCTCTCGGTGCACGGATCACAGAGACTTCCGAGACAGGGAGGAAAAGGGGTACACCAGAGAAGCCATCCTGCTGGAGCACATCCGAAGCAGAGAAGGGACCAAGGTTGCCCAGGGTGGAAGGAGGGGAGTAGAATTAAACAAAGAGATAGGAATAAGTAATTCAGAGGACCAAAGGGGCATGGGGAGCACTAAAGATATAAGCAACATTATTACCAGCAGGGAACCTGACAGATTTAATCAATCTATAAAGGGCACAGTATTAGGGGAACAAAAAGTTCCTAGTTGTTGGAAACGGACCAAGGGTGTAACCCTTCCCTTTCAAACTGGAGACATTTGGTTTATACAAAGACTTCACATTTTCCTGATGAACTTAAAAAGAGATGAAAACATTTCTTTTGTGCACTATTAGCAACAAACATGTTGTCCTACAACCAATGCTTTGGAAGAGATCTGACAAACATTGGCAAGACAAAGTGTAGGCAACTCCCTGTGATCAGACCACAAAAATAGAACCAGCTAGGGATAAAGGCTAGGTGTATTTATGAGAAAGACAAGAGCTTTATTTTGTATAGAAAATAAGAAGGTGACAGGGTATTACAAATCCACTGCCCAAGAGCTCTCTGATGTCTTTAATATGAAATCCAAGTTATAAACACACAAATTGTCACTATGACACACTTGATATACAGTGTTAATCCCCCACCCACATTGGCTGCCACCTATATACATGCTAATGATTACATATGGCCCATCCATCAATTGGCTCAGCTGTCTTGTCACTCATCTTTACCACACGTGGGTGACGTCCCTGTCAATCTTGGAATGCGGTAAGGCAATTGTTTAACTTCAACTGGCACCACCCTACCTTAAATCCTTACCACGTGACATGCACCTGATTATCTGTGGGTAACTTCAAGGTCAGCCTGGTCCTTGTGAACAAAGCAGCCCTTTTCCCATCCCAGAAACGTTGGCGCCCCCACCATGACTTGGGCATCACTCTTAGCTCTCCTTGGCACAAATCATAGATCATCATGTTCTCTGCTTTCCCCTTTATCAGTTCCCCTCCCCAAGAGTAAACCTAGTGTTCCACTAATCAATGCAGTTTCTGAAAGATTTAAGGCCTATTTCCCCGCACTTCTGGTAGTTCAAATAGAGTGACCATCATTCTGGGGGTGCGCTAGTGTCTTAAATCTTGGTTCCTGTATGGGCCTTTCCAGGACCTCTACCTTCGCACCTAGGAATATGACCTTGGTACTGGGCCACAGCCCTTTGCATCTTAAACTACACACACATTCCTGTCTAATTGGTTGAAAGACCCAACTGATGTCAGGCTTATACGTGTTCTTCGCCGCACTTGGGAATCGGAATGCAATAGTGAAGCAAGGGATAAGGCCTCATTCTGTTTCTCTGTGAAAACACAGCCTACGAGGATTAAGGCCTACTCGTAAATGTGGTTTTGGTTTGTGTTATGACCATCGTGAAGATATGTATTCTACATCCTACATAGTTGAAAAGCAACACTACTGAATGACTTCCCCTATATGATTCCCACTCCATCCAATTACCCCCACCCACAACACCCCATTCCCCCTACACTGTCCCATGCTCATTTCCATATTGTTCGTAATTTGTGAAGGGAGTGACAAGGGAGCAGTCTGCAGTACCTGCCGGGCGAGCTGCTGCAGTGTGTCTTCACTATTGTTTGGAGGCGTGCACTTGGAGGCGTGTGCTGTGCTACCTGGAACTTATAACCATTCTCCCCCTTGAAGTGGACCGCAACGGGAGTGACAAAGGAGCAGTCTGCAGTACCTGCCGGGCGAGCTGCTGCAGTGTGTCTTCACTCTCTATTGTTTGGGGGCGTGCACTTGGAGGAGTGTGCTGTGCTACCTGGAATTTATAACCATTTTCCCCCGCGAAGCGGACCGCAAAGGGGGTGATAAGGGAGTAGTTTGCAGTCCGCAGGACCGAGGACCATGTCGTGTGGCATAGACTTTCAGGTACTGTGTCCCTACGATTCTTTCGGTCTGCGGCTCAGTTGTCCTACGCTTCGAATAACATGTGTACTTGGGCTGATATTACTATTGAGCACCGCACATTCTATTTCTCCGGTGGAGTTTCATATTGATCGAACTCTTCTGCTTACAGTCTGCATGACGCCCGTTCTTGCATGCATAGTGCGCACTTAAGCAACATTGACCCTGGACTGCTGCGTATGACCTCTCAGCTTTAAATTACCTCAGCCGTACCCCGCTCAGTGGAGATAGCGGCACCGGGCGAAGTAAGACCTTTACAGCGAGAACCAGAGTTGCAATTTATAAGCTGTCCCCTTTCCGCTGTTCACCAAATAGGTCTGCTTTATAACTCCAGTCTAATTATTAATTTGGCATTTTATATAGCGCTACGAACCCTCGGGTATCTGAGCGCTGCTTATTATTACCCACGGTGTGTGGTGCTCATTTATCGACCTCAGAAGGATGAAAGGCTGAGTTTGGCCCTGACGGGATTCGAACCTGCGTTAGCAGGCTCTGCACGGATGCCAAAGCGAGAGCTCTACTCGCTGTGCCACTTGACCAGCTTCACAATAGACTGAACTACTGGAGACTCCACCCCGCAGACCACGACCAACGCTTGGGTTTAGCCGTGAGACTGCTGGGCTTGCCCTTTGATCACGCCTTCCCTTCTGCGTATAAGACTGTTACAAACTGGCTCTAAGTAGTGGGTCCAAGCTTGGGGTCTTGCAGATACTAACCCTCCGGATAAGGAGAAGGGCCTCCGCCTATGTAAAAGTCACCCTGAAGTTAAACTTTTGCAGCTACTAATCGATTGCGCTTGCTCAATCGTGCATGCTATATGCCGTTTCAGAAGCAAGGTCAGCAATCCAATTACAATCTCCGGAAACGTAATAATAACTTTTCCTCTAGTGGAATAAATAGCACAAGGGGCAAAGCTAAACTAAAAAGAAAAGAACCTCTCCCCAAAGGAGCAATTACTGAATTTTTTCCACCGAACGCTCTTCCCGAAGAAAACCCTATTGCAACAGAGGGAGAGGAACTAGTGAGCAATATCGCCATGGCACCTCAAGATGCTACCAATTATGGCGATATAAGACAATAATTCACTCCTCGACCTCTGCCTTCAATGCAGAGGGCTATGACTCCAGCTCAGCCGCGCCTTTCAGGAAATATCTCGCAGCCCCCACAATCAAGTGCACCATTCTCCCAGAGGGAGCCAGCTGATAGACTATATGCATCCCCTAACCTAGCTCCTTTCCAGGAGCCTTCCGTACTTGGAACTTAGTGAGACGAGTAGAGCTTCCACCTCAAGTACACCTGCCTTAGCTGAATTACAATCCTCAGTGGCCTCCCTCCAGTTTGCTTTAAATATTCTCCTGAAACTGTGTGGGCGCATTCTTGAGACCACTCTCACTTTTGCAGCAAAAGAAGGAGCTAAAGATGGCCTGGGGGTAGAAGAAAATCGGATCCCGAGGCCTGTGGGCAACAGCCCTGCACAATCCGCTGCCGACCCAGCATCTATACCTGAACCCTCCGATGAATCAGCAGTTATTTTTCACGCAAACAGCGAAGATTGGCTAGGAGAGCAGCCATGAATAAAAAGCCTTGCGTGATAGCTTCTCCTCTGCCTACGAATGATCATGTGGGGAAACCATCAAAAAAGGCCAAAAAGAAAGCAACCAGGGTGTTAAAACGGAAAGCGAAGGGCCCTGGTTTTCTTACAAGCTGGTTACTTCCTGACAATGTGATTGAGTCTATATGTGTAGAAGAAGACTTACTAGACCTTGACCCATCCCAAATTAACAACGATTCGGAAAAGATTTCCTCGACCCGAAATAAAGATCCAATTAGGGCTCCTTTGGCACCGAGTAGCCCTAATCCTGCCATCATTAATGAGGCCCCCCAAATTCCTTATTCAAACAACCGTATATATATCATCAAAAACTTGTATCAGCAACATGAGCGAAATTGGCTCACAAGATCGGCTCTCATGAACAGGCTTCACTCAGTGCCTCAACTACGTGTTCTTAGCTCCGCAGACTTTGAATATGTGGAGCCACTTCAAGTTACCAATCCCAATGTTTCTGCGATTCACTGTAAATTTTTAGCGACCGCTCAATTGATGCAATGCTTCAAACAAGACCTGCTGGTGGTAGACATCCAGATTGATGCTGACCCAGATGTGGAAGATCTTAGCTGCTCGCGCAAGGTGATTCTCTCACCGGAAAAATATCCTTCGGCTCCCACCCTACCTAAGGGGGACAAAGTTCAGATTACCGATGTTCAAAAAGTCTTGAGCTGGCTGGCTGAATCCCTCCCCCTAATTATAAGTAAACAATGAGATCCTTCCATCGTCTCATGGAACTGTAGAGGTTTCAACCATCTGTTATCATCGGAAGGATCAGCAGTTATTCTAGCTGACCACCTATGTATTTGTCTGCAGGAAACATGGTTGGTTTCCCCGGTGATCCTTAATGGCTATTCGCTGCACCAGTCGTTTGCCAAGAAGGGGCCTAGGGGCAGACCTTTCGGGGGAATGATTGTGGGTGTCAAGCACTCAGTTCAATCTCATCGAATTACCACGAGCCAATCAGATACCATTATAGCTGTGGAAGTGGTGGTTCCAAATGAAGCTACCTATGAAAGAATTTTACTTGTCACTATATACAATCCTCCAGGCGCTGTCTGTAGAGGATTAATACAGGAGGCTGTCCATGAGTTACTTAGTGAATGGACAATGACACCAGGGAACAACTCAGTTATTTTCACTGGTGACTTCAATTGCCATATAAAAGGATCGGAGGGCACCACTGTCAATCCTTTACTTCAACCAAAGGGGCTAATGCTGCATAACATAGAAGATCCTGAAAGCTCAAACTGGCGACACGTCTCTTCCGGTTGGGACTTGGAACTTATTAATGGGAGAACACAAAGTGATTATCCTGGTAATTATACTTGGTGCAATGTCTCTGCAACTACTACCTTAGACTACATATTTGTAAGTCCGAATATCGCCGGCAGAGTCAAAGATATGAAGATCACTCCGAATGATTGGAGCGACCATAGTCTCCTAACTCTGACTTTTGCAGTTGACTGGGAAATTCCGAGTCCTAGACCCATGGCAAATACGACGACAAATCAAGCCGCCACCTATATACGTTGGCATACAAAAAATATCGATAATGCAGCCTACTCAGCACAAGCTGTTTTGCTCTATGACATTTAAGCCTTAGTAAATATACTGCTAACGATATCAAAGAATGGATTGATGCCTTTGCGTCGTCTCATGCCACTACCTCTATTAATACGATGATCCAAGAAGGAAGGAAGACCATACCTTTTGATAAAAGCATTAGAGACGCTAAGCGAGTTTTAAGAGCTTCTATTCGTAAACCGAAAACTGATGCTCCCACATTTGAATCCTTTGCAGTTCAGCGAAGAATGCTCAAGAATAAATATCATGCTTGGATTAAGACGAAGAGAAGAGCAGAGAAGCTAAGTCGTTGGCAACAAATGGTCCAAGTTATATGCTCTAAAAGTACAAGAAACATATGGGGTGTCCTGAACGAAGTTAGGGGTCCCACTAACCACACAATGGTTAACCCAATAGGCGCTCAGCAATGGACTGAATTTTTGTCTGAACGTATTACTCCATTAGCGCCGGACTATCAACGTAGTGATGAACGTGTCCCTAATGTGAAACCATTCACTGTGACCAATGAGCAACTCCTTGTCAAAATCAAATCTTTAAAATCATCAAGAGCGCCAGGACCCAACGGCCTAGCTAATGTTGTTCTGAAGAGTAATCCTGATTTCTGGGCCAGCTTAATAAAGATCCTATTCGATAAAATATTGGAGACTGGTAATATCCCGGCCTCATGGCAAACTTCCATACTTATTCCAGTCTTCAAGAGAGGAAATAGACTGGAACCTGGAAATTACAGACTGCTATCGATGTTGGATTGCACAGGGAAGCTATTTGCGTCGCTGCTCTTGGAAAATTGGAGGCGTGGGCTGATAAAGTTGGAAAACTCAACCACTTCCAAAGTGGATTCAGGAAAGGTTACACTACCACCATGAACCTGATGATCATTGATCTGCTGAGGACGAGAGCTAAGAACCGTGGGAAACCCCATCTGTATGCCCTCATCATAGACCTCCGAGCGGCCTTTGATACCGTCCCTTGTTAAAAACTCTGGCTAAAATTAAAATTATTAGGCTGCCCTGATGAACTCCTCTACTACCTGAGAGCTTTACATCTAAATACCTCGGCCAAACTGAAGTTGGATTCCCAAGGCCACATGACTGCGCCAGTAATGCAGAATAGAGGAGTAAAACAGGGTTCAGTTACAGCTCCTTTCCTGTACAATTTATTTACTTATGACCTTCCCATAGCGGTCTCTGTAGTACACATGTGCCCCCTCGGATTGGATCTGAGCACTGTTCAGTGCTTGCCTATGCTGATGATCTGATCATCATGGACCACACATTTAGTGGACTATCCAGATCGGCCTGTGCGCTCTGGAAATATGCCACCAACAACGATTTGGTCATTAATAGCGAAAAAACTCAAGTAATGTTATTCTCGGCTTAAAAATTCTCTAGGCCTAAACTAGTTATGCAGGGGATTGAAATAAAATACACCCCACATACAAATATTTGGGTGTGGAGGTTATGTTATAGGTGAATATCCGACCTGCATACAGACACAAATCACCAGAGCTGCACAATTAACAGCATTACTACACCGATTTGCCATCAAAAACTGTGGTTATACCATGTGGGGAGTGCGCCAGTTATACATGCAGATATTGGTTCCTATGGTTACCTATGGCCTGGAGGCACTACTGAACATCAATTTAAGCTGGCTCCAAGTCATAGAGGGCAAATTTTGGAGGAGGATATTGGGCCTTCCCCAATGTATCCCGATGGTGATCCTCAGATTGGAACTGGGGCTAACCTCCCTAAAAGCCATCGTACTCAAAAGAAGAGCGGATATGTATCTGAAGATGACCAACCAACCCTCGAACTTCTTATTGAGATTCTTGTGTCAAGAAATTTCTAGGGAGGCGACGATCTACCTCCTAAAAGGTCAGATGGAAAGTCTTTATAAAGAGATTGTCTGGATCCCCGCATTGAGAGGCACCTACGATATATCGAAGAAAGGTCTGTTGAAACGGATAGGCCTATGGGACTGGCTAGAGAACTATGAGCATCTGAGCAAACTCACAAAGTACCAATTTGTACGATATAGATCATACACATTTTTGAAACCACAGGTGTATATGAACCTAAGTCCGTCCAGTAGACTCAGACGTTTTCTTCTCTTGCTACGACTCGATTGTCTACTGGTGCTAGCCAACAAGTGGATTGATATCCACTTGCCATCTCAAGAAAGATATTGTCGCTTATGCAAAAACACTTCTATTAATGAAACTGCCATGCACTTATTTATAGCTTGTCCGGTTTTGGCTGAAACCTATGAGTTATGCTATGGGAACTTGGTCCACAATTTGGAGCACTTAGATGAACCTTGGTTTTGGTACCCTAGTCTAAATTCAACCAGCATAAAAACTCATAAAGCTATGTATAGCATATGACTGAAGATCGAAAAATCTTTGGGCATTAATATCTAGCCTATCCAATTTCTCAGTAGCATACTGTGCCACGTGGGTCGGGCCCACCAAAATGATTCGAAGTGAATAACATCTTGGAGGGCTATTTGTGCATGGCGTTAGCTTCGGATAAGCGAATTATACTTAATTCAAATTCTTATGGTTGGGCAATGAGGTGGTTATGACCTTGAATAATGAATACAAACGTACATTCAAATAATGAATTGAACTATTGATGGTGCTCTTCAATTTTGTTAGAGAGAATATGTGTCATTATCTACAGGTATATTGATATCCCTGGAAATTCTATGCATAGAATAATCAGTCCTAAATGAGGTTATTTTCATTTATCTTATTTTACTTATTCTATCGGATTTTATTCCAATCAATCTATTTTACTTTTATATGCATTTGAATCATGTGTAAAGTTTATACTTAAACTGTCTCACATTATTGAAATAAATAAATATATTTTTTGCAAACTAAATCTTCTAGAGGGGAGGTGGTCTCAACATGCATCCCAACATTCCCCCTTTAGTTAATCCTTCATTAACCAATCTATCTCATTCTCTTTGTCGATCTTCTTCGTCTTTAGGGACACATACCGTACACACATGACACAAAATGCCCAGATCTCATGCATCCTTTTCCTGGAGTACATGTAAGACATGTACAATCCGCATCACCTGCTAAATCTACCAAATGATCAGTGTAATTCTCAGGATCTGGTGGGGGTGACATCTCTGTCCATGGGGGTAAAGAAGTTGTTCAATTCTAAACATACATGGCTTATTAAGATCCTCAGTTTGAACCTGCCCCTCTTTTATTCCCGGGAGAGCTATTCTTGCCCCAATACTAATCATCATTCTTGCGCTGCTCAAGATAGTCTTGACACAACAATGAAGCATCAACCCCACCAACAGGAGCACTACGATCGGAATCAGTATCTTCACCAGAGCGCCCAAGCCAGGACGGCGCTCCTTGAGAACATATCAAACCAGTCCTCAGATTGCACACCTGCTTCATTTTCCATTCCACTCTTCAGTTTAATCAAGGCCCCTATGATATGCACCAGGGACCCGTTATCCGCCTCAGTTGGGGGTATGTACGTGCAACATGACAACCCGATCACCTTGCACTGCCCCCTTCCATCACCTTAAGGAGGTCCAGAACGTATCTGTTTTGGAGTGTCATCAGCCGGATCACCCTTAGTTTGTTTTTTATTGCACTGAGGCCTTGTTCGGTATCATTGACCAACTGGATCCCCTCCCACCGAACAATCTGCAGCCACTTGGCAGTCACTGCAGCATGGATTCCTGGGGTCATAAGGGACGTGAATAATACTTCTGTTTTGGTGTACAATCAATATTTATCTGGGATTGCTTTAAGCAGCTTGATTCTTCCATCAAACAGTTGGACCTCTTCCTTCTCAATTTCAACAACCGCTTATTCTTCTTCACTTGGGGGGTTGGATAGACAGTAAGATGTATTGACTATTCTCCTCTGTGGAGGGTGCAGCGAGCTAAAACGTGGTTGTAGATACTCCTCAGTGGAAGAAATTACATAGAACAGGATATTTGACCATGTTCGTTCTCAGTAGAGGGGCTCCCACACTAATTTGTAACTTTGTAAAACTTAGAGTATTACCCTTAGTAACCCAGGGTAATCCAGATGTGGACCCCTTGCTCACTGTTTCTTAGGGAGGCTCAGCTTCACCTCACTAATGTGGCCCGACTAGGCTGAAGCACATGTCTGGGGTTGCTGATGGTACTCTTGTTCAAAGGAGACTTGCCTAGCATTTTGGTGCTGGACTGCCCTTGTGGGTGGGACAAAGACTAATATGCAAATAGATATTTCTCATTTGTGGAGGGTGCAGTGAGTTACCACATGGTTGTAGATCCTCCTAAGTAGAAGAAATCCCATAGAACAGGGTATTTGACCCATTTATGTTCCCAGTAGAGGGGCTCCCACACTCCTTTGTAAAATTGATTGTACCACCTCACGTTCAGATGCTATGGTCAAGTGTACTTCTCGCAATACCAGGATAGCTGAGTGCAGGGTTGTCAATGCACAAGTGCCTCGCCAAAAGGGTGGAAGATGCAGGTATGCTTGTTGGTCGCATACCCAGTCCACATCCATCAATGCTGCTGTTCCTTTTGCAAGATGTGGAATGAAGAATGTCTTATTGCACTTAGTGTTAGTGCCTACTGGAACAGTTCAATGTCCTGAAAACAAAACTGATACTCATCCCTTGCTTGCACTTTTACCTGTGTTTCACGTGTTTCGATCCATGTTAGTTTAGATATGTGTGCAGTCCATAGCACACGACAGTTCTTACCAATATTCCATATAACTTCTTCTCCAAACACTACCAAACCCCCTGCCACACAGCTCACCACTACCTTCTCCCATCTGTTTGATATGAACAATACTCCATCCAATTTCAACATAGGCCCTTGCATTGAGGGGCATTGTTATCCTTCGCACACTTCACTTCATCCTCGTCCATAAGTACAACTTGTACTTTGTGCCCCTGAAATAGACTGCGAACCGACACAGCGCTAAGTGCACTAGACACTGAGCCTCCAAGGGCGAGATCTCCTGGGGTACTACCATTTTGGGTGCTCCAGATATGTGGGGGATGAGGGAGCAGACATAACTCCTGTTGTACCTCTGTTTTTCTCAATGAGTTCATATAACTGTACCACATATTGTTAGACTCTAGGTGGTGCTCATTAGACATTGTATCAAACACTACTCCTTTGTACTGGTCATACTCCCTTTCTTCCGCCAAACCTCTTTTCATTTCATATTTTTAAATCCCATAATAAAGTATCCTGTATCTTCACTGTGGTCATCATTTGATGTTATAGCTTCAAGAACATTGTAAAAGAAACTGACCACATTTACATTCCTTTGATTTTGAAGTACTGCTGCTACTACATTCCCACCCCCCCTGTATATGGCCTACCCATATAACTATGGTAGTGGCCATGTAGTTATGGTTAAGTTGGTGTTTCCATAGGAAGAGCACTTTTTGGGCGGCTTATAACTTTGCTGCCCCTGGACGAATCCTCACCAAACTTTGCAAAATAAGTATATAGTATATGGCCCACTCTGAATTTTTTTGCAAAGTTTGGTGAGGATTCGTCCAGGGGGGGGAAGTTATAGGGAGGGTCCCAAAATTTCTTTTTTTCCCATAGACTGAATGGGAAAGAAATTTTGCTCGCGCCTGGATGGATTTTCACCAAATTTGGCCCAGGAGCAGCGGCTTGGTCCCGAAAGCGTTCTTTTGCAAATTTGGTGAAAATCCGTCCAGTAGTTTTTTTTAAAATGACTAAAAAGTAGGTAAAAAGAAATTCGTGATATCTGTGTTCGGTCCGCGGACACACTTCCCTGTACGCTGCGCGAACAGTGTCCTGATTGGCCGAGTGGCTTACGTCATGTCCACGGACATATGGCGTGCTCGCTGATTGGACGGTGTTAAGCGCGTCAGATTTTCGGTAGCGCCCGCCATCATGGATTCGCGGACAGCGCGGTGAAAGTTTGTTCGAAATGTATATTTAGTAGAGTGTGTTGTTGTGTGGGAGTGTTTGGGGAGGATGGGAGGGCTTGAGATAGGTTAAATGTTGTGCTTTTTTATGTGGTGGACATTCTTTTTGTGTTCGATTTGTCTGCGGCCATCACGGGTGTTCTGAAATGTTCTAAATAAACTGAATGGGTGGTGTTCTGAGGACTCAAAAGGTGTCAGTTTTGTTCCCAAGTAAGCTGAAACTGTTCCAAGAATGCTCGCGGTGTCCTGAAATGTTCGCAGATAAACAAAATGGGGGGGGTGTTCTAAGAACTCACGTAGTGTCCTGAAATGTTCGTAGGGGGTGTCCTGAAGACGCTGCCGTATTGTTCTGTGGCAAGCTGAATGTGTTCTAAGAAGTCTTGCGGTGTCCTGAAATGTTCCCAAATGAAGAAAATGGGGGGGTGTTCTAAGAACTCTCATGGTGTCCTGAAATGTTTGCAAATTAAGAAAATGGGGGTGTTCTGAGGACGCTGTCCGTATGTGTTCTAAGAACTCTCGCGGTGTCCTGAAATGTTCGTAGAGGGTGTCTTGAAGACGCTGTCCGCATTGTTCCCTGGCAAGTTGAAAGTGTTCTAAGAACTCTCGCGGTGTCCTGGAATGTTCGTAGGGGGTGTCCTGAAGACGCTGTCCGTATTGTTCTGTGGCAAGCTGAATGTGTTCTAAGAACTCTCACAGTGTCCTGAAATGTTCCCAAATAAACAAAATGGGGGTGTTCTGAGGACGCTGTCCTTATTGTTCGTTGTCAAGTTGAAAGTGTTCTAAGGACTCTCGCGATGTCCTGAAATGTTCGTAGGGGGTGTCCTGAAGACGTTGTCCATATTGTTCTGTGGCAAGGTGAATGTGTTCTAAGAACTCTTGCGGTGTCCTGAAATGTTTGCAGATAAACAAAATGGGGGGGGGGGTGTTCTAAGAACTCACGTAGTGTCCTGAAATGTTCGTAGGGGGTGTCCTGAGGACACTGTCCGTATTGTTCTGTGGCAAGCTGAATGTTTTCTAAGAAGTCTCGCGGTGTCCTGAAATGTTCCCAAATGAAGAAAATGGGGGTGTGTTCTAAGAACTCTTGCGGTGTCCTGAAACGTTTGCAAATAAACAAAATGGGGGTGTTCTGAGGACGCTGTCCGTATTGTTCGTTGTCAAGTTGAAAGTGTTCTAAGAACTCTCGCGGTGTCCTGAAATGTTTGCAAATAAACAAAATGACGGTGTTCTGAGGACGCTGTCCGTATTGTTCGTTGTCAAGTTGAAAGTGTTCTAAGAACTCTCACGGTGTCCTGAAATGTTCGCAAATAAACAAAATGGGGGTATGTTCTAAGAACTCACGCAGTGTTCTGAAATATTTGTATTATTCTATGGCAAGCTGAAAGTGTTCTAAGAACTCTCGCAGTGTCCTGAAATGTTCGCAAATAAACAAAATGGGGGTATGTTCTAAGAACTCACGCAGTGTCCTGAAATATTTGTATTATTCTATGGCAAGCTGAAAGTGTTCTAAGAACTCTCGCAGTGTCCTAAAATGTTCGCAAATAAACAAAATTGGGGTGTTCTGAGGACGCTGTCCGTATTGTTCGTTGTCAAATTGAAAGTGTTCTAAGAACTCTCCCGGTGTTCTGAAATGTTCGTAGGGGGTGTCCTGAAGACGCTGTCCGTATTGTTCGCTGGTAAATTGAAAGTGTTCTAAGAACACTGGTAATGTCCGCAGACATTAAAAGTTTCCATAGGCCATAGTTGAAATGTTTGAGTGTATGGGTGTGATATGCTGGGGTGGTTGTGGCCAGGGCATAGAGTGTTGTGTGCATAACTATATGGTCATGCACCCAACACTCTATGCCCTGGCCACAACCACCGCAGCATATCACAGTTATAGTTGCTTATAACTTTGGGTCAAAAACAAATTGTTGAGTGTATGGGTGTGATATGCTGGGGTGGTTGTGGCCAGGGCATAGAGTGTTGTGTGCATAACTATATGGTCATGCACCCAACACTCTATGCCCTGGCCACAACCACCGCAGCATATCACAGTTATAGTTGCTTATAACTTTGGGTCAAAAACAAATTTATAAGGAACAAAGTTATAAGATATTATGGGTGTGATATGCTGCAATGGTTGTGGCTATGGTATAGAGTGTATAATATACTTACTGTTTGGTTTAGTAACTGGAGTACATGTATTACTTGTTCATTTCTGTGATAAAAGAAAATAGCATGTTAGTATTTTGTAATGACCTATTACATTGTATAATCAACATTTTTTTTTTTGGACCCTCATATTTAGTGGATTACACACCAGAGTACTGTGCAATTTGTTCAGTTTCTGTGTTCGTTGCTAAAATCATTGGGTCTGTGGGAGAAAAGAAAATCCATGTTGGATTAAAAAAATAACTTTTTCTGTTATGCTACAGTTCATTTATTTGTTTGTTTTCAGTGTTCACTTGTTGCTTCTGGCTAATGGTTTATACATTGGGTTGTTTCATTTTTTTGGAGCAGTAACATTTATTTGTTTGGATATTATAAAATGTTGGAGCAGTCAGATACCAGTAGGCGTATTCGAACTGTCTATTTATTGATATATTTCAGTGGTATTGATTTATTTGTTTGGATATTTTTAAATTTTGGGACAGTTAGATACCAATTGGCGTATTCTAACTGTCTATTTTTTGCTCTAATTTAGTGGTATTCATTTATCTGATTAGTTGTTGTAGAATCTTTGGGCAGTTAGATAGCTTTTGGAATATTCTAACAGTTTATATTTTTTTTACTACAAGTTTAGTTAAGGTTTAAGTACAGTTTAGTCATCAAATTTTGGTTTTAAGAACATTAAATAAGCGTTTGTAAGATTTGCTGGTAATCTCTGCTTGAGAGTAATGGTACTATCATTACATTCAAACCATCCACATTTCTTTTTTAAATATGCAGTGTAGTGACCTGCATTGGTTGTGGCTCCCGTGTGGTAGATTATACATATTGTTGTGAAGGTCTTCTTGCCAAGTGATATTTGACCATGTGTGAATCCAGTTAGGTTGCAGTTGTTTTTGGTACCATCTGCATTGTAACGTAGAAACATTAGTATTACGTATTTACTATGTGTTTGTATTACTAACGTGGAGCGATTATCTGAATTGCAGGTAGAACATAATCTACCATGGTTTGCATTTTGTACAAGTTGCTGAAATGGAATGGATTCACAATTAGGTATTGATATATATACCAAGCGTTCATTGGGGATTTCTTCTTGTGTCACAATGTTGCAGAGAGTGCATGCATGTTTCCACATGTATGAAATCTGGAAGATTTAATTTATAGGTATGTTTTTGTTTTCCAGTACTTGTAGTAAGTACATTAGAAATTCTTGTGGATCTTCCTGTGAGTTGATAGTGAATTTCACCATTCCAGCACAGTAGTCCAATTGTTGTCTTATTCCATAAACACTATGGGCCTCATTCCGACCCAGGCGGTAAGTTACCGCCTGGGTCGTACCTTTACCACCATGGCGTAAACTACGTTTACGCCATGGTGGTTGGCGGACTTACCGCCCCATTCCGAGGTTGGCGGGGCGGTAAGTCCCCAATCCCCATTTACCCTTCCCCATTCCCATTTTTGCCCCATAGGGCATAATGGGAGTGGGGAAGGCGTTAATTACGCCACCGTAAATTACGGTGGCGTAATTAACAACAAGGTCCCTTAGCGCCATGGATTTTAACACCTGCTAAAGGCAGGTGTTAAATCCTCCAGGGCGCTAAGGGACCTCGGAATCAGGCGGTAAGGGTCGGCGCTGTTTACGCTGCCGTTAACCCCTTACCGCCTGGGTCGGAATGAGGCCCTATATGTGTTATCAGGATTGTTTGCTGCATTTCTGCGAAGTACTAACATTTGCATACACAATGGGTCTGTACTGTGTAAGTAAATGTTGTCAACTATTGGTGGTAATTGAAATAGAATATTCATTGCTACATTTGCATAGCAACTTACACCAACTATATTTGAGAGTTTAAATGGGCCAGGTAGTTCTGTATCCGACTGCTTTTTTTGGAGTTTATCTTCCTTCTTTGATGAAGTGCCTGGTTTACTTTCCCTAATTGATTCTTTTTTGCTTGTGGTACTTGATGAAGTATTACTTTCTTTTACTCTCTTTGGAGGATTTGCCGTGACATCCTGTTGCTTTTCTGTTTGATTTATTTTTCTTTTATAACGTTTTACTTTTTGTGGAACAGAATATGTGTTTAGATGGGGGGTGTATAGTGAGCGAAGTCTATTGTATTCTAAAATGCAAGGAATATCAGTGTTTATTTTACTTGCATCAAAGTTGATTAGAAATAGCCCATCAAGGGTACGTAAGCGTGATAGTGGTACGTAACTCATGCCTTCTTTAAAGACTGTGTTACCAATATCTATCATTGCTTTGTCTAGAGTAAGACCTTGTGATTTATGAATCGTGACTGCATATGCAAGAGTTAGAGAAAATTGTTCTCTGCGTACATACATGTCTTTGAAGAGAAGGAATCGAGCTGTTGAGCGTCCTATCCTTTTTACTTCTGAAAGTTTGTCAAAGAGTATATTGACAAACTGAATTTTGTTGTCACGTGGGTATGTTTGAAAGCCAACAACTGTACCCATTGCTCCATTAACTAGTCCTTGGTCCACGTCAGGGTTACGTTTAAGCATTACTCTGTAATTTAAAGATAATTTTAATCTCTTTTCTAAGCCTGCTGTGTTTGAGATTGATTTTTCCAAACTATTTAGTCTTGTTGTGGCTTGGTCACACATAGGTAGTGTCATACCATGTACATCCAGTTTGTCTGTGGCGCTAATTTCCATTATTGGTTGCATTTCTTTACTTATCATTATTTCATTGAATTTGAAACAGCCTGCAAGAGTTGGCATTAAGGCCATACAATTGACATTTTTGTGGGCTAATTGTTCCATAACATCTGTAGCACATGCATTATCGCCATAAAGTGCATTAATTTGCCGGGTTTTCAATATTGTTTCTGCTTCTTAAAAAAATTTTACCAACTCTGATACTTTTTAAGATGTTGGCATAAGTGAGATCTGCAGATTGCCGCATGTTTTCTGTTAATTCTCTGTATGGGAAATGTTGCCAAAGGTTGACATTTCCAATGCTGCCAACAGTTTTACGGCAGAGTTTATGTCCTAATGTTTTAAAAATAGGCTCACCTTTTACTGGTGTCAATTGAAGAAGATCTCCGAAAACAATAATGTGTTTTCCTGCAAAGAGCTCATCATAGTTTGTTTTGAGTACTTCTTGTAATCTGAGGTGAATCAAAGCCAACATTAGGGTGGAGACCATGATCACTTCATCTATTAGTAGCATTTTCATTTGTTTCAATACTCTGCGTAGTTCCATTGCAGATTCTGCAGACAGTTTGTAATAGTCTAATTTGTTCTGGTGTTCTACTGGCAATAGTAGTAATCGGTGTAAAGTGACACCACCTATGTTGTAGGCAGCTAAACCTGTGGGGGCAGTGACAACAGCTGACAGTTTGTTGTTTGTAAATTGTTGAAGGAATTTACTGATGATTTTGATTAGGAATGTTTTGCCAGAACCAGCTTCACCACTGATGTACAGTAATATAGGTTTATAATTATGGTAGGAACATTCTTTATTTTCAGGTTGTACGGCATGTGCAATTTGTTTTGCTACTTCTTCAAAAATGCTACACTGTGTGTTGTTTAGTTTTGATTGTAGTATAGTTAAGTCTTCTTTATCTTCATACTGACACATGGTGTTTTCTACTTCTATCATAGCTAATTCTGCCTCATTTAGTATTAGTGGTTCTCCCAGTGGTTATTGGCTTCCTGTTACAGAAGGTTGACTACTGTTAGGAGTGTCTTTATCTAGTTGGGCATGGAGTTCTTCTTCGTGTTGCTGTTCATTGTGCAACATTGTTTGGTATTGTGTAAAGTTTACATCAGTTATAGTGCTTTCATTTGCTTTGAAAGCATCTTCATATGAGTCATAGTTATCTAGTATTTCTTCTTCTTTTCTCCATGGTTTAAAGAGTTGTAGCAGGGACATGTAATATACTTCTTTATGTTGAGGAGTCTTCAATGACAATTTGATATGATTAATTAAATTTGGTTTAGTGAGTTTAACTAAACTGCCTTCACAGTTTGTCACTCTGTATTTACCTTTTTTTCATCAGGTTTTATATTATTTTTGTATGTGTAGTTTTGGTCTATGCGGTATAGACACATGGTTTCCAAAGTATTTCTTCTGTTTGCGTAGTATGTGTCCAATACATTGGTTTTTAAAATGTCTTGGCTGTTGGGATCATGTTTGGCTATTGTTTCTATATCTTCGCATGATTTTAAAACTTTTTTTTCTAGATTTAGCGGCACCAAGACTTAGCCATACTATATTTTCATATTTACCATACAATGCAGTACCAGTTAAACGATCAGCTGCTTCATATGATCCACATTCTTTTGGGAGAGCATTTTTATGCCCAAGCTGTATAATTTCGGAGAAACTGTTTTATTTGATGACAGGTCATTCCAGAGGTCTTGGAGCTCTGTCTTTTCTGCTTTGGTTAATTATACTGTGACATATCGTGCAACTGCAGTAAAATTGTCTGCAATGTACTGCACATCTATGTTTGCATTCCATAAGTTGGGAATGATTGCATTATAATCATTGATATATTTTTCTTCTTCTTTTCTTTTTATGTAATATGTATTTTTAGGTGACTTACCTTTAACACTATGTCTAACTGAAGACATGAGGTTGTTCACTTGACCTGTATTTGTAACTGGTCTAGGGAAACCAAATCAGCATCTGGTGTCGTATTTCCCTTTGTTTTTGTATTTGCGACGACAATATTTGCCACATTTGTGTCTTTGAAATTGTAAAATTTGTGTATGAAGATCACTATTTGTGGATTCTGATGGAATTTCACAAGTGACATATTTTTCAATAAACTGTAAAACAGTGGCATCAATGTCTTGACCAAATTTAGGAGCATCTTTAATCCATAAAAGCATGTGGATATGTGGTGCTCCTCTGGCTTGGTATTCTTTTCTTCAAAAGAAGTGTTGCACTTCTGCAAGGGGAGGAACAGTTTTATTACAAATAAAATGTAGCATAGCAATGAAGCGATGGTGAAAATATCTTGAAACATTAACAGGATCCAAAGAACAAAGTTCTCCTGGTGTTATTATATCTATGTTTGTTTTGTTTTTGCTTGATATGCGTAGGAAATCATGTGAATCTTCCCATGCATATTCTGCACAACTTCATGTAACAAACCAAGTGGGTGGGCCAAGGTTTCTGATCATACAACGTACATCTCCATGACTTCGAAACCAGTACTCTTTAGTAGCATGCATATTTGCTAATAGATTTGTAATATTTGATTGTAAAACCTCATCCTTTTGTTGCACTTTTTGTAATAATTGTGTAGCTGTCATATTTTGAAAAGGGGATCCTGATTTTAATATGTGTGCAACTCCGTAACATAAAGTTGCTAGTTCACTTTCAAAGAGTAAGGGAATATGTATTCCACATTTTGTCTAAATCTGGGATCTTCAGAATACATCCGTATTGAGCGGTATTCTGATGCTGATATTTGAATAGGTCTATCATCATACCTTCCTCCTTTGCCAGTAGGAAAGAGTAGAGGAAAAGCACGTGCTTCTATACTTTTTTCCCATATGCTGATTGGTGATCCTTTTGTTTGACGCATTTGGTATGTTTCCAGTACATCTTCTATGGTGTCATTAGAGTGCAAAGGATGAATTGTATAATGAACTAAAGTATTTGATATTGTAGCAGGATCTAGTAGCTCAAATTGACCAGCTTCTTGTGTTTCTTGAATTATTTCAGTTGTATCTTTCAAGTTTTCTTCAATATTAATTTCTTTGTAATATTCATTATTCTCTTTAAGATATTGCAAGGCCATATTTTTTTGGCTTTTGTAGGTACTCCATTTACTAAGATAATTAAAGATT
Organism: Ambystoma mexicanum; assembly: GCF_040938575.1. NCBI lineage: Eukaryota > Metazoa > Chordata > Amphibia > Caudata > Ambystomatidae > Ambystoma > Ambystoma mexicanum. Next base: position 893,058,263 of record NC_090941.1, read on the forward strand.
GCTGCATTGAACGTTGCACTCCTAGAGTATGCACATTTTCTTTTAGATCTAATGGTAAATAAACTACTTTTCCACAAATGCCTTTTACCAATTCAGAGGGCGGTAATTTTGCTGTTTTTGGTTGAAGGCGTATTATTGCTTGAAATGGGTGTACTGTTTGAATTATGATTCTCTCATATAAATTAAGTTGTTGTAGGGGTTTTGGTAGTGGGTATAATTCCAAATTATTTGTGATAGCACGTGAAGGAGTTTGGTTGTTGTCAAGTTTTGTAGTGCAGTAACTGCAAAGTATTAAGGGCTCAGTTATTTCGTATTTGTTTTCTGCTACAAGGTAGAGAGCTAATTCAAACCATTTAGAATCTTCATTGTCTTCTATTTTATATGATGGGTCTACAGTTTTTGTGTTACTTTTATAAAACGTTCTGCGGCAACATACACATACATGGTTTGGTACTTCAGCTGATGTACTTTTACATTTTAGTATTTCTTTTTTGTATGTGTTTAGCAAAAGGTTGCCATGTGTAGAATTGTTGCTAATTTGGTTTAAAGATATTTCATTCTGTAAATGGCTTTCACTTCCAAAATATTTTTTCTGGATATAGTTAATTTCTTGAAGTAGGTCTTTCGCTGTACCATGTAGAAGAATGTTATTTAAATTTGCTAGTGCTAAAGCAGGACTTTTAGGATAGTACAGTTTATAGACTAGATTTCTTATAGTTGAATGATGTGTTGATATTCTTTTCATATCATGGAAGGTGGTTTTAAAAGTAGGTCCGGTAATGCAGGCCAATGAATGTCCTTGTAGTCCTGTGTATTTGCGCACTGGACCGGTATCCATATTTTGCAGTAGTTTAATTTGGATTTTGTCTTTGCTTTTTACATATTGATTGAGGAATTGGCGTAAAGACTTGAAAAATTGTTTGGGAATGTTACACATTGACGTTCATGGCCATTTGTACACTAGACGTTCTGATTCAGTATAATGGAGGGGTAATTCTAAGTTTTCAGGGCATATTTTTGTAAGGAGTACTTCTTGTTCCATTATGGTATTATTCACTTTTTCATAACCTCGACCACTGCTATGTATGGCTATTGTATTTGTTTGGTTTTGTTTGTACGCTTCTTCATTAAAGTATGGTTCTGTGCTTGTAGTGTGATTCCATTCACCTCCGCAGATACTTAAGAAGTTCTTTCTGTTGACATTTCGTTTATTGCAAAGTCTTTTTTGTAATTTAGCTATTAGTTTTGTTAGTGGTTTCATTTTCTTTAACACTAAAATAAATAACTTTCTTTTGAGAATAATTGCACTGTCTATCAACGCTTCTAAGATTAATTTCCTACGATAGGTTTTAAGCATTAAACCTGATTTCTCTCCTGTTTTTATACGATTTTGAAGGACTTTGTGACGGAACATTTTGGCTAAAATATTTTTCTTGGTATGCTTACTTTGCACTATATCAAGATTTATAGAAGCAGTTTTATTTGTAGTGATATCTGATTTTCTGTTAATTGTTTTTTGGTTTGTTTTACATTTTGATAGAGGAGGCACAGTTTTTGTACTTGAAACTTCTTGTGTTTCAGTAAATGACTATTAGCTGTTTTGTTTCAACTTTGTTTTACAAATTCTGCTAGAGATGGATGCTTATGTTGAACACTTCTATTTTCATTTGCTCATGGTTGCTTTCTACGGACTTGACTTTTGGTAGGCATCCTTTAGGGTCTGTTGAAAAAAATAAAGATGGTATGGGTTGGGGTGTTCTGCAATGTATGTGTGCTGTGTGCATGAGTGTTTGAGTAAGATGATGTATGTAATGGTGTGTGATTGTGCATTGGGAACTACAACTAGTAGGGATGGGTATTCTTCAATTAATATGTTACTAAACTCAGGTTCAGATGACAGAAAAAAAAATAAGCTAGTGGTGTGCAGAAGTACAAATAGTAAATCTAATGTATACAATTAAAACAGTTTTTTTTCTATAATATGAAAATTCTAGCGGTTGAGTTGGGTAATTTGTGTGTCCAAAAATAGGAATTTGTGCGCCATTCTGGCTGTAAATCACTGTTTAAGACATGGGGATTTTTGGACAGAATGGTGCAGAATCTCTATTTTTAGGCAAAGAAATAGCATGAATTAACTTTACAGTATGTTTGAGTAATAATACAAATATTATGGAGATATTCTACTTACTTTTTTTGTAAAATGAACAGGTTAATTCTTAGTTCTGCTTTGTTCTTCAAATTCGGCTGCTTCTTTTCAGGAGACTGGTCTTCACTGCAATTGTAAAAGAAACAAATTGGTAATTTTGTTTGTATATATCACTGTTTTAAATTTAGATATTGATTTTTTTAATTGAAATCCTCAGCGGCTTCCTCAAAACCTTTAAAATGATCTTATTTACATAAGATACATCGCACCAGTTTAATACATAGGATATGTTCTTAATGAACAAATTATATTGCAATGACTAACTGTAACAATATCTTTAGTATGTCTTGTGAAATTCATGATGTACCACTGAATACCACTATTTCTGTAACTAAGCTGTTCTATGAAATAGTGCCTCAATGTCATGCTTAAAATAAATTAAATAAATAAATAGATGTAATTGTATAAGTATTATTTTTTGAGATTTGAACATACATGTCCATGCATGCAATTTGGTTTGAATATATGTAGTCTATAAGTATAATTTCAAAAATGTTAGTTTAACATGATTTGAGTGTGTGTGTATAAAGAAAGTAAATAGTATAAATGTTTATAAGTGATAGTTGATTTTAGGAAATTTGGAAAAAAGACAGTAGATTCATTTTACAGATTACACAAGCTAAAAGTCAGTTTGAAAATGTGTTCATGTACTGTACAGAAAATATGCATACCTGTAGTTTGTGTTCATGCATATGGATATGCATGGAGCTGCAAGTAGAAATCTTGGAGACTTGTACAGTATTTCTTGTAGATGGTGCTTGCCAATGATATCACACTTGGACTCAGAGAGATTCACAGTACATTTGCAGTGCTGATCTATGATGATGCAGTTAGATGTAGACGTCTTGAATGTGATTGGTGCATGGTCATGTGACTTCTTAGCTACATCCAATGAGGGAATGGCACAGAGAGTGAAGTGGAAATGGTAGAAGGGCTGTTCATGTTACGATATGTCCGCGGACATGGCGGTAGTTCGCGGACATCGGGAGTTACATCCGGGGATTTTTGGGTTCAGAAGTCATGCAAATGAGAATGAGCACTGAAAGGGATTGGTCAGGAAAGTTTAGTGGGTGTGTTGTGCCAGGAGAGAGTTTCTCAGATATTCTTTTTGCAGAGAGAACAACAGATAGCTATGGCTGTGTGTTTCAGAAAACAGATTGTTTGGATTTTGGGATACATTGGTTGAAGGTGCATGCAGAAAGCTGTGGAGTAGTTGGAGATCTTGGATTTGCACATGTGGAAGTACATTGGCATGGAGTACGTGGAATGAAGTGGTTGGACTTGCTACCTCTCTGTGGTACTTTGGAGACAGAGCAAGATCAAGCCATAATTGTAATTCATTGTGGAGGGAACAGTTTAGGACATGTGTCTGGAATTTCTTTACAATTTGCTATGAGAGAAGGACTTGGGAAAGTCATGGACATGTTTCCTAATTCTCAAATAATATTTTCACGGATTGCGCAGAGACAAATGTGGCTTTGTTCTTCTACATTTGGTCCACAAATGGAAAAAGCAAGGCGCAATGTTAATAAGGCTGTTTGTGCATTTCTAAGAGATTTTGGTATGTCCTCTTATCACAATGAAAATATGTTTCGTAGTACATACATTTTTCGCAGTGATGGAGTCCATCTTACTTATGCTGGCAATCAGATTTTTCTGAGAAATGTACAAAATGCATTGCAACCTTTTTTTTAAAAATACAGCATCCATTTTGAAGTAGGTGTTAAGTATTTATAATTTTTGTCATACAAACACCTCCCAAAGGCTCTTTTCAGAGCCACCACTTCCTTCCAGAGAAAAATGCAATGGTCATAATAGGGTAGCACCCCAATTTTTTGATGTTCGCGAACTGTCCGCGGACTTCTAAGAAATACTGTGGATTACTTGAAAATGTACTTTTAAATTGTTCGGGGACACAAACAGTGTTCGCATTCAGAACACACGATTAGCGTGTCCGCGGTCACACGATTCCTTCGCGAACATGTCCACGAAGGAAGCGCCTATCCGCAGGACACCAAATACACAGACATTGGTTCACGAATGCGCGTTGATGTTCTACGGACACTGTTCGGGTCCAGATTCAACTTGCTAGCGAACAGTACGGACAGGTATAGTGTTCTTTAGGACACCTCCATTTTCGTTTATTTACGAACATTTCAGAACACCCGCGCTGTCCGCCAACACCTACATTGTTTTAAAAAAAAAAAAAAAAGGAACCTAAGTACAATACAATACAAAAATGTAACTTTATTTAACATATATTAATAATTTATGACAGAGAAGGTGAGGCAGAAACGGAAACAAAAACAGGAGAATTAGGGGTTTCAACATGATTGGTATCAGGTGAAGAAGGGATGGAAGTCTCATCAAAACGTTTTGGTTCATGGAGAGGGTTTTGGGATAATTGACTGGGATATGGTGAGGGGGGACATGTACATGTGGGACAATGGTACAAGGTTTTTGTTTTAAAATGATGTTCAACAAAGGTTTTCAAATTATTAAAATTGGTCAACAATAAATCCATTTTTTCTTTAATGCTGTCAAGCGTGTTTTCCATAACAGCTTCTTCAGAGGTATTTTCTATTTTGGTATGCTCTGTACAAAAAAAATACATATATATGTTAAATGTATATGAAATAATAATAACTAGATGGTTTATATTGTGAAGTGTTTACCATTAGTTTCACTATCTTCTGACATTTCCTCATGTGGGAAATGCTCCTCTAGCCATTCTAGCGTACTAGAAAAAAACCATATATACTTTTTTTTAATCTAATACAGAGCGTTTATAAATGTATGAGTAAAATGAAGTACACTTACTATTTCAGGTAAGATATGTTCTAAGTACTCTGTAGGTCTGGTCTTGTTCTTAGTTCTGTAGTGTCTGTGAGGTAATTATGTTGGAAGCCAATTTATCTTCTTGTGGTATATTCCATTTTAGGACATATTGCATTTAAATATTTAAATGAATGGTTAGTGTGTTAAATATATGCGTTACATTTCTTATGTATTACTACATATAATGTGTATGTGTGCTGCTTTTTGAATTTGTTAAGTGTTCATAAGTTAAGATATAAGAATCAAACATACCCCCCCCCCGAGTTTTTAGGTAGTGGTACTGTTCTCTGAACATGTCCGCGAACATTAAAAGAGTTCGCGGACATCAAGTTCAGTAGAAGAGGTTCAGTATGTTCCATATTACATGCACATAAAGTCAAAGCTATTATTATTAAGTTGTGCTACTAAAAACCTATGAAATTCAGTACAAAAACTTTGTTAAAGGGACGTTATGGTTCCAAGTAAAACCGAAAAACCCTTGAAATTCGCCAGCTAAGCCTAACACCCAGGACATCAAAGATGACATTACAAATGTCATTGATGACATCACTGATGACATCACATGTCTGGCACCCCCTTTTTTTTCTTTACTGTCCTATCTAGGCCACATGGTTTTCTTCAGTAACAGTCAGGAACTAAAAATTGTAAATGTACTATATTCGTAGACTTATCCTTCAAGTTTGTTCTTACAATAATTCCCTTATGGTCCAGTCATATCATATGAAACATATACATAGGGGAAGACACAACCTTGAAAGACAGCAATCCTTTTTGTGCATTAGAATTATCAGTAGATTTAACAGCACTTTCTGATAGTTTTGATGTTTTTTTATTACTGTACTTTCCCTGTATATGCTCATATTTTTATATGTTGTACTCACACTATTTTCCTTAGGGTCCAGACACATCATGTGATATATATAGATACGGTAAGTAACAGCTTTGAAACAGAGCAATCATTTCTCTGCATAAAGGTAATCAGTTAGGTTATGAACACTTTCTGCTACTATATTTTTATGTGATGTTGTCTCTTTGTGATTTGTCTAGAATAATACAATTATGTAGTAAGTGGGTTTTATTACCTACTTATCACTGTACACAAAACTCTAATATGAAAACAGTTATAATTTCACTATTCAACATGGCAAGTTTATGAATATTACATCTCCATCAGGTATGCTGCACACAATGTCTATGTTTCTACATGAGTACCTTAGTATAATGGATTGAAGTTAATAATAGAATGCTATTTATATCAATGCATAGCTTAATGCACCGATTAGCACTTGATATTTATTCCAATAATCCTTGGCACTTTTTTATTAACATTACACTAAGAATCCCTTGTACAGACTTTTCATGAAAGGTAAATGCACATGTGATGTCACCAGTGATGTCATCAATGACATTTGTGATGTCATCTTTGATGTACTGGGTGTTAGGCTTAGCAGTGCACGGTGGTGGCACGAGTTATGGTTGCTTAGCTTACCAAAACTGGCGAATTTCAAGGGTTTTTCAGTTTTACTTGGAACCATAACGTCCCTTTAACAAAGTATTTTCACTGAATTTCATAGGTTTTTAGTAGCGCAACTTAACCATAACGTCCTTTTAACAAAGTATTTTTACTGAATATATATATATATACATATATATATATATATATGAACAATTCAAAAGCAAACCCCCAAATAAGTGGATACAATATAGCACTAAAATTGCATTTAAATTCAAAACTGTTACCATTGTTTCACAATGTAGACATTCTTATAAACATGGAACCCTAAAAAAAGAACAAATAAATATAAATTAAAAACAAAAAGTATGTCTTTAAAAAAATCCCACTAAAGTAATAACACTACAAATAAAGCTGCTTTAAGAGCTAATAATCAGAATCATGAAATAATGACTACAATTCAAAAGGATTCTGTTAAAATGCTTGCAGGTGGGGGCACAGTTTGTGGTGCTTTCCGGACATCGGACAAATCTACCCAATAATGCAGTTCCTTTACTTTAACAGCAAGGGTAGTAGCATATACTACAGTGTAAAGTCCACTGCAACGAGGTTCACTCCACCGGCGCACAACATTTCTTTACATAAACCTTATGCTTTATGGAACAATTGCAATGGTGGTGAGCTTGCAGAATCCGGTGCAGTGCTGTTGTTGATGTCTTCCGACCACCAAGGAACAATCTGTTGAGAAAGGGATTTAATACACTATGTTAACTGTGTCAAGTACGAATGGAATTCATCCCGCCTGATCGATGCAGCTCTGTGAGCATCTGAAGCACTCTGCACAGGTGTTAGTGCCGTGTGCATACGTCTCCTTGTCACAATCTCCTAAGGGGAGAAGTGATGGTCCTTAGAGGGCTGGATCCTTAAACTGAACAAAGCCAATAGGAGACAATGCACCCAGTTCCTTTTCAGTGTTGCACATAACTTGGACAGCTTTGTTTTAAGCAAACTGTTTATCCTTTCTACAACCACGCTGGCCTGCGGGTGATAAATGGAACATAGTTTGTGTTTAATTCCTAAGAGAGCTGCAATTTCTTTAAACAACTCATTAAAGAAGTGGGTGCCATTGTCACTCCTAATGGTATCGCACACTCCCCATCGGGGAACACTTCTGTCACCAACTTGGCAGCCGTTTTGGCATCAGCATGTGCACACGGCCCAGCCTAAACCCAACGGGAGAAAGGACAAACAACCACTATCAAAAACCGAAAAGAGTTAGACCTCTATCCCATATCAGTAAAATCTAGGTGTAATTCACAAAATGGACCAATTGGGCATGGCAAGGTACCTTTTAGTGTCTTCAAAGTTTGTCTCATACTAGAAGTCTGGCACACCACACAGTTGGATGTAAACGGGGAAAACAATTATTAGGCACATACCAATCTTCCTGGATATAGGTTAAAATATGCTGTCTGGATGCATGGGCAGGGTAGTGGAGCTGGTCGAATGCCACCAAAGCCAATGCTTGCGGCATCACCACTTTCTCTTACTCATCTGTCTCCACACCAACTCAGATGGAGACTGGGCACACCAGATTTTCACTTTGCAGGGCCTGGGCTTGTATCTCAGTGATTTCCGTAACTTGGAGGGGTGTGTATGAAGCCTGTTACTTTATGCTCAGGTATGTCTGGTACTGGCAAATAAGCAGCCTGCTTCACTGCGGTGTCCGCTGCTTCGTTGCCGTCGGCAGCACACTTCACTATTGTGACAAGCGTAGGCTGTACGGGTGCAGCAATCAATCTAACAAAACCGTGTGCTGCACTGGGGACCCATCTATTCTGCAAAATCCTCTTCTCATCCATCTCGACAAACCAGAATGAACGATCATAACATGCGCAGAGTCTGAGTAGATTGTTACTCGGCACCCTTGTGCTGCCTCAAGTGCTTCAATAAGGGCAATCCGTTGTACTGCTTGTGCTGAATAGTGTCCTAGTGTCCTGGCAGTCTGCGCTGCAGAACAACCTCATATTCTCCATCAACGAGATGCACCACTGCAGCGATACTATGTCTCTGATCAGTCTCCTGGTCAACAGTTGACAACCCATCAACAAACTACACCTCCCCGTGCTCTAGGGCGTAGGGACATGCCTTGAGAACGCCATCTTCAGGGCCTTCATATATGACACAATCTTGCACTTCATCATCGTCAGTAATGGGTTCAGTCAAAAAAGTAGCTGGATTCACTGTTTTGCAACAGACAAAGTGGATAGACGGGCTTGAAATAATCCTTTCATATGCAGATGCTCTTTGCGTGGTTTGAGTACACTTGGACCTTCCTAATATCGCAAAAACAGCATGCTCCACGTACCATGCCAAGGAGCACCCCAAGACAATGGTCACAGATTTCTCAATAGCAAAAACAGCAGCAGCCAGTGCTTGTTCGCATAGGAACTGACCTTGCATGACAGAATCAAACATGTCACTACAGTACACTAAAGGTTTATGACCCATCATACTGTGTTGTGTCAGCACCGCTGTCATCTGCCCATCAGGATGTGAGAAAAGATACAACTCTTGGGTATAATCGGGAGTAGCCAATACTGTAGCAGTGGAAATTACATCCTAAAGCTCCTGAAACTTGGTGACCATTTCATCAGTCCAAACAATCGTATTTTATGTTTGTTGAGCCTCTTTGAGAGCCTTAAGCAATGGTTTGGTGCATGATATGTAATCAGAAATCCATGCTCTACAATAGTTACATAATCCAAGAAATGTTTGCATATCTTTCACTGTCACTAGCTGGGGGATATATCGCACACTGCTGCCACACGTTCTGGAGTTGCTCTTTTACCATTCACTGAATTCAACTGTCCTAGGTATAACACCTCTTGCTGACAATATTGCAAATTTGTTCGGTCTACCTTATATCCTTTATCAGCCAACAGCTGTAACAATGCTATGGAGTTCTCCCTGCATTTATGTTCTGTGCTACTGAATACCAGAAAGTCGTCCATATATTGAATTATGGCACTGCGAACAGCAATATTGCCCAAATCCTCATGTAACAACCTTTTAAAGATACTCGGGGACTCAGAGTACCCCTGAGGAAGTCAAGTGTGTTGTAAGCTGCTCCCAGCAAACGTAAGCACGGTAAGATACTGCGAGTCAGGATGCAAGGGTACTGAGAAAAGGGCATTTTTCAAGTCCACTACAGTGAAATGGGTGACCTCCAAGGGTATATTGCACAATATTGTAGCAGGGTTCAGTACCACTGGGGAATCTGCCTGTACAATGTAATTAAGAGGGTGTAAATCCTGAATCATCCTCCAGCTGGCCCCTTTTGACTTCTTCACTGGATAAATAGCAGTGTTACAGGGTGAATTTGAGTGTACTATAATGCCCTGATGCTAAAGGGCCATAATGGTATCGTAAATCCCCTCCTCTGCTGCCTTCGAGAGAGGTTGCCGTTTTACTTGTGCTGTAGAGGAGCAGGTAAATATGTCATCCCCAGCTCCTGCCCCCTCACCTCCGTCATACTGCAAGAGCAGGAGAAGAGCCCTATGTGGGACACCAGGTATCATCCCAATACCACATCGAGTGTATGAGAGACGATATGCACTGAGACAAAGTGCAAGGGTACCAAATGTACCCTTGCTCTGAAAGAGTGGAAGGATGTCGACACACACCATTGGACATCAGGCAGGGCTGTATGGGCACTTGGGACAGCACCCACAACAGAAGTCGCACTACGCTGAGTAACCGCCTGAAATGTGGTTTTAAGAGAATCTGTAGTCTCATCGCCCAAATCTTCCACCATCTTCCACAATTTTTACACTTCCTTTCTATTTTTTAGTTTTCTTACTTTATATTTAGCTGTTAAAAACGTATACGTATACAAATGGCTTAGTATCTCTCTGTTCTTTGTGCCCTGGTCGGGGCATGGCTTAAACATTCCTCCCTTTGTTTCTGCACACCACGCCTTATGATATTTAAGAATTTTGGCACGGTCAAAAGGAAGTGCCTTGCACATGTAATGCAACAGGGTAGTCGGCTCCACAGTAGCCACCCATCCCGTCAGTATTTCTTACAATATTATCAATACCCTTGTCTCGCCCCAACAACTCTTGTCCCTCCCCATACCCTCTCCACCCACACACACAAATCCACATGTGTCTTGCACCCTTCCTACGTCCCACCTCAATCTGCCCTACTTCGGCCACTACCAATCACACCACTAAAAAAATCAACAACAATGAAATCACAATAAATTAAACTTTTTCGTTATATATCGGGTGAGGACATCCCAGGCCAGTAAGGGCCTCTACCACAACAACTTTTTCGTTCTCACGACCCCCCTATATAATGGACTGAGAGATCACAGAGTCACTGAATATATAGAGCCTCCATCCATATCCTTGTTTCTTCCATTATACAGCGCTGTCTACTCCCCTATTACCTAAGGAAAGGATTCTGTTACTCCACAAACCATAATATAAAAACCTCAATAAAAATATTTACCACACCACGTGGTTTGCTAACTTGTCGACCCACTCTCTTCTCACCACGCATATATAGCCACTTCTCCTTAACACCTCCCAACATTCATACTCTCTTGTCGTACCTCCCTTCTTTTTCTGCAAAAGAGGGTGCACTTACAACAGCGTGTTCCCTCGAAGTCCTCCGTCACAGTGTCCCGTCAACGGCCTGCAGAATCTGGGGACAGCGCCACGCTCCAGAGAACAGACAGGAATTCTGATAACATGGCTCCTGTAAACCTCTCAAAGGTTGTGCACACATGCGACTGGTCGCTATAGGTTGACGCAGCCCCTTCCGGATGTGCAGAAAGGAATCCTCTGTCTTTGCAGCGGTCACTGGTGTCACCAAAAATGTAGGGCAATTCCCTGTGATTAGACCAAGAAAATACAAACCACTAGAGAAAAAGGCTCGGTGACCCTTTTTCGAAAAAGACAAGAGCTTTATTTTGTATACAAAAGAAAAAGGCGAAAGGGTATTACAAATCCACTGTCCAAGAGCTCTGAAGTCTTTCGTACATAATTCAGGTTATAAGCACAGAAATCGTCATTCATGACATACTCTATATATAGTGTTAATCCGCCACCCTCATTGGCTGCCGCCCATATACATGCTAATGATTACATATGGCCCATCCTCAAATAGGCTCAGCTTCCTTGTCACTCGTCTTCACCACACGTGAGTGACGTCCTCGTCCATCTTGGAATGCTATAAGGCAATTGGTTAACTTCAATTGGCACCACCCTACCTTCCATCCTTACCATACGACACGCACCTGGTCATTTATCTGTGGGAACTCAGTGGGTAACTTCGAGTTCATCCTGATCCTTGAGAACAAAGCAGCCCTTTTTCTTGTCGCAGACATATTGGCGCACACATCATGCCCTCCCCACTGTTTGGGCATCACTCTTAGCTCTCCTTGGCACAAATCATAGATCATGTTGGGCTCTGCTTTCCCCTTTATCAGTTCCCCTCCCCAAGAGTAAACCTACTGTTCCACTAATCAATCCAGTCTCTGAATGATTAAACGCCTATTTCCCTGCACATCTGGTACTTCAAACAGAGTGACCATCATTCTGGGCGGTGCTTGTGTCTTAAATCTTGGTTTGTGTTTTGGCTTCCCAGGACTTCTACCTTCGGTCCCAGGAATATGACGTTGGTACTGGGATGCAGCCCTTCGCATCTTCAGCTACACACACATTCAATTCTAATTGGTTCAAAGACCCAACTGATGTGGGGGCATATGGGTGTTCTCTGCCACACCTGCAAATCAGAATGCAATGGTGAGGAGAGGGATAAGGCCTCGTTGTTTGTGTTTCTATGAAAACACTGCGTGCAAGGATTCAGGCCAACTTTTAAATGCAGTGTTGGTTTGTGTTATGACTGTCGTGTAGATATGCATTCCACATCGTACAAAGTTGAATTCTAACACTACTGAATGACTTTCCCCTATACTATTTCCCACTCTCGCCAATTACCACCCACACATAACACACACCCGTCCTCCTACAGCGTCTCGTGCTCATTTCCATATTTTTTGGTATCTGCAGAAATGATTGAATACAAAAATACCTAATGAGAAAAGACTGAATGTTTTTGGTCAAATTCGTTATGTATTTTTGTTCAATTTTATAAAAAATAGATGTGGGGGTGGGTAAGGGGATAGGTTAAGGTAACTGGAAGTGGGGGGGAAGCATTATTTTAAAGAATTCGATCAGAGAACATGTGGTCATTTCACGGTAGGTCATTTATTTTCAGTCCTTTCACGGTAATCCATATTTTTCGCAATCTAAATTGTCTAGGAGGGGCAGTGGTCTGGACATGCATCCCGACATTAACAAGAGCTGGCTGGCTACGGCTATGGCAAATTTTTATGTTTTTTTAAGTGGTACGGTCAGATAGTGGACAGGACATGACAGAGGACTACTTTTCATTTTTTGACAATTGAAGAGCATCCTTAATTTAGTTTGAAGGCAGGGAAATCCCTCGCAGTGATGGGGACATATAGGCCTTTTCCTTTTTACAGTTAAATAAAACCCCTGAAATGTTACCCTCAAGTCTGACTCCTTCTGGTCTGCCACAGCTCTTTAGCTCCTGGACTTCCCTTGCAGCTTCCAGTCAGGGTTTGCGTCCCTTACCCCTGTTGGGACATGCAATCTGATTTTCTTGACTTACTCTGTTCTTAGCTTGTACCGTATCACTAGGGACTCTGTGGTCCTGTTTTAGATTGTTGCCTTAAAGGATTCAGGGTTTGGATTCCCTGCTCATAGCCTTCAACCGCCCGTTACCTTTCTTTCTTTCTTTCTTTGTGGCTCATGTACTGGGTTTCTCACAGAGCTTCTGCCAGGGCGGATCAGTGATACCAGTGTCAGCAGCATTTATCTCTGCCTGCCGTTCAGTTGCGTCTAGTTGTGGCAGCCTTCCCTGGGCCTCGCCGGTGCTCGTGGTACACTCTCCTTCTTGGATTCTCGGCACAGGGACTGAGAAGCATTCGTCACCCCAGCGTCCTTGTATTCGGCAAAGTTCTGAGGTCTACAAGCCCACCATGCTGTGTTCTTAGTCTCCCTCCAGTCTCACTGCGTTCCCCGCTCTGCGTGGCAGTGTCCCTTCTACGCAGCTCCTCCGCTGCCATTCGGCATACATCAGGGCATCTCCTCCAACTAAGGACTTTGTTGTTCTTATAGGGGGTAACATGCTTCTGATGATATAATCGTGGGTCTGTGGAGAGTTCAGCAGAGTGTTAGACAAATGGAAAGGCTTTATTACCTTTACAACTTCTGTGATCCCCATATAGGATGAGAGTACAGATTTCATAGGGTTCCTTCTTCTGCCTGGGAGTCCTCATCCCCAAATGGGGAGTCAATTCCAGAGAGGTCCCGCTTACCCAAAAACCTAGGGAGGGTCTTGCGGAGTGGGCTCACCTACCTAGCCTCAGTGGGGGTGATTTCCACTTGGGGAGAAGGAACACATTCCATGGATTCGTCAGAGAAGAGAGCACACACAGTGGAAAGGAACTCATTGTGGGGGTGTTTACAGAAACCTTTGGCATTATGAGAAGTCATTTTTGAAAAATGTGATGTAAGTTTATGAGAAGCAGGTTCTCATTTAGGTACAATGATCAAAATGAGAGATTAATCCAAAATTGCATACAAATCAGGACTGGCTGGCAAGGAATAAGACAAAACCTCCCACAAGTCCAGAGTGCCTGGAAAGGAAATTGGGTGGTTTAAAACCTGCCTTCAGACTATACAACAAGATGCACTGAACACACAGACCACAGAACAACACTAATCAGATAAGCAGAAGGACAGCATGCTTAGACCACTAAGGACAACAGAGGCGGAAGGTAGAGATATTAGACAAACCGGAACAACAAGGCTGGACTGCTAGGGTGAGATGAGCTATTCATTGCATTGGCCAAATCAGAGCTAATCTGCCTGGCTCTAAAAATGGGCAATGCATTCAAAATGACAAGTACATCTCCCCATGGGCCTAAACAATGGCTTGTTGCCAGTGATTTCAAATTCTAACATTTTGACTTTCAATATTTTGGCACTGAAATAAAGCACATTTATTACCCAATTTTAAAACATAGTTTTCTTTTCCACAGTTTAACCATTAAGAGATGCCATGGTATATTTGTGTCAGGGAGCCTTTCAAATCTCCTTGTGTCGTTGAGACAATGGGGGTCATTACGAGTTTGGAGGCAGCCATGGCGCTATTGGGTCCGGTCTGGCTGAATGGGGACATTTCGACCTATGCAGAACCGGTAAGTCCCCATTCAGTTAACCATTCCCCATTCACATTGAGCTCCGATAGGGCTCAATGGGAATGGGGAAGGCGCTAATAACGGGCCCGCAAATTGCGGGCCCGTTATTAGCTCCAAGGTCAGACCAGCCGTTCCTGCTGGGACCCGCTAAGGGACCTCGGAATAGGGCGGTAAGGGTTTACGGGCACCGGCATCATTACTGGTGACCGTTAACCCTTACCGCCCAACTCGTAATGACCCCCACTGTTTATTGAGATACAGCGTTTGGGCATGTACCGTATCACTCGGGACTCTTTGGTCCTGTTTTAGATTGTTGCCTTAAAGGATTCAGGGTTAAGACCTATGCCTCCCTTTGACTGTTGTTGGCCTGGATAAGTCGACACATCAAACACATGGGATGCATGGGAGGAATCCTAATAGGGTGTTTTAAAATGCTTTATGTGTATTTTGAATAAGTCTTGGATTGTTTTTATGTAACTGCATTCAGAAGCCATGGCCTTTTGACTGATTCTTCTTTTTTTAGCCCTTTCAATGTAATGGGTTTCAACATGTTGATATAACCTCATCTATCACTTGGCTTCCCAATCTTGACCACACTACTGTGAGTACAATTCTAGGTTTTACTGGTCCACAATTCTAGTTGGCTACACACATTGCTGATTGGTTGTAGGTAGATTTAATATTATAGAAGTGAATAAGAAGAGAAGGATGCTAGAAGTTCATTTAACTACATTATTGCAAATATTAGGAATAGCAGAATTCTTGACTTATTATTAATGCTCATATATTATCTCTATAAGAGAATATACATGAATGCTAAACAAAAAGAGCAAAATCCTTCTTAATGTGTTTTTACTTCAGAGTATACAAAGACAATATATAACAAGGTTACATACTTGCTGTTTTACTAATAAAGCTGTTCAGGGACGGTACTGATAACATCTAACGTTATTCCTACACACAAGGGTAATAGGAAATGTTTTTTAGATGCGCTACAGGTAGACCCAAAACTATACTGCTGTCCAACTGTAAACCGGCCAGGTACTATGGGGCAGTGGATTCTCTTGCACTAAGTTCAATTACACAGTACTGGGTACGGCACTACTGTGCTGCGAAACTTGCCACAGCCACATGTGGGCAATTAGCCTTTGGGGTTGCGGTTAACATGTGTCAATAAGGGGATGGTGAAAATCATGACAATCCCACTGCTGTTCATAGCTTGCAGGGCCCGGTATGTGGCAATACAAGTTGGCACACAATGATATGCAGTTTGAATCAGTCAAATCAGAAGCTTTCCAAAGAAAATAACCAGACTTAAACGTAACCTGTTGAATCTCATCTGGAGACGTAAACGTGAACTGTGGCTCCTTCATGAAAGGTGTCATGAAATCTCATTTACGCCTAGGGCCTCATTACACTGTAGGCGGTAAGGGTTTACCGGTACCGGTAAGGGCACCGGTACCGGTAAACCCTTACCGCCTTACTACGAGGTCCCTTTGCGGGACCCAACCTTAACGGCTGGTGTAGACAGGCAATTTGCGGTACCGTAATTAGCTCCTTCCCCATTCCCATTGAGCCCTATGGGGCAAAAATGGGAATGGGGAAGGGCCATGGAGAAAGGGGGAATTACCGCCCCGCCAACCTTGGAATGGGGTGGCAATTCCCCTTTTCTCCATGATGGTACCGGTATGGTACCGGCGGCAACCATGGTGCTAAAAGCACCATGGTTTACCGCATAACGTGTAATGAGGCCCATACTCTCATAGAGGGTTGTGGAGAGAATTGTGTGCAGGATTTTTGTAGGGAAAGGAAGTGATGAAGAGGAATCACGAACACTTCCTGCAGAAAGGTACTGAAGCAAATAATTGAAAATAAGGGAATGATTGAGGGAAACTTTTATTGATTGTAATAGGGAAACTAGTAAAGGAGGGTTAGCTGAGGGGCCAATAGTGTAAAAAATATATTCCCATATAGTGGTAATTTTGGACATAACAAATGTGCCAGAGAAGAGCAAATTGTATGTGGCTTATCATGCACGTGCATCACGATATGATGTTTTAGGTTGCATGCATATCTTAAATTAACATCTAGAAGCAATACCAGTTTCATGAAGAGCCTGAACGCAACAGTCCTTTTTAGTTCAAGGTATCAGTTCTTTACTTGGGTGGGTAGGTGTTTCCACATGTCGGTTTATTAGCAGGATGAAGAGTCAATTGCCAAATGTTTTTTAAAGCTTGCCAGACCCTCTTCTTGGGAGTAAGTGCCCAAAAGAACCAGTGCATTCTTTATACTGGTAGTCAAATTGCACTTTAACTCCCCGGAATGGGTACATTCTTTTCAGAGGAGTTGAAATAGTGTTCATCAACAACATTGGGTGTCTATGACAACCAATGTTTTTGGGAGTAGAATTCAATTGTTATACACAGAAACAAAATAGATAAATATAATAGCAACTCAGGTAAAAACATGTCAAACAGTCAATGGCTTTGATTTCAAAGTAGTCTGATGTAGACATTTTAGAATAAAGTGCTCATGAAGTATAATTTGGTTTGTGACTGTGAACTGTATCTAAAATGAGATCCAGCTGATGGACTTAGCTTATGTGTGCAGTCATAGGGAAGACATAGTGACAGAAAGACATACACTTTGCTGTTGGTAACAATGTCAACATGAAAGTTAAAATCTTCCCAAAGAAGTGGATGGATTACTGACAACAAGTCTTTACATATGAATGAATTTGGTGCAAAAAACTGGGGCTGAGAGGAACTCATAAATGCATGCTAGGAGTGTAAGATTGTTATAGGTATCCCTTATTTTACAAGACGATTACTCAAATGTAGAAAAAGAATGAATTCATAAAAGCTTTCCATGTCTTGGAGAACCGAGAGAGTAACAAGAAAGAAGGCTTTTAGCAATGATGGAAAGTCTGTGAGATAATAAATCCTGCAAGATGGTGGATATCCCCTCTTTTAGTCACGCAAACCGAGCCTATCTCGGGCATTTGAGATTGTACATAGTATGTTAATAAGACAGAGCAAAGCAGGGCAGGTTCTGTAGCAGTGATAATCCTCCTTTGTGTAAATTGAATTACAAAGGGTAACCAACAATGAAATAGCACTCAACAACAATATGTATATGAAATATTTGGTTGTTTTTACTATAGAAAACGTACAAGACAATGATACTCAGCCCATCAGGCTAAACTCACACAAGCTTGTCATCCAGCAAAGATTTCACAATGGGCCGCTTTTGAAATAGTAAAGTAACTACTCGATTTAAGAGTGTACTTTGTACATTTCGTGTACTATAAGAATTAAAAAAAATAAAACACATCAAGAGCCTCTTAATTTTATTATTTTATGTTCCTATTTAATGGTGATTTGTAAGGTGCAACTATGATTTGGTCCCTTTGTGGCACCTTCCTAGCACCTCTGATAAAATTCCATCTGGTGAGGGAAGGGGAGCGAGAGCCTTTTTGATTTTTTTTTTTTTCCATTGAAACACCAGCCTGATATGCCTCAATGCAGCATTGTGGCATCAGACTTTTATCACAATGTAACCATATATTCCAAAATTCACTAAAACAATTGCCATTTCGTGGATCCACCTTGGATGGTTCAATATAAGAAAAGATCTAGTTTCGATTAGAAATTCGTTTCGAGTCATAAAGAGTCCATGTAATCGACTACAGCACAGCTTAATTTGGTACAGTGTCCGGCTGCCGCATATGACCACCAATCGCGACTATAGCAGTCCGCTTGAATATAGTCTCCCAAATGCTGCATCCGTTTTGAGGTAGTTTCCTTACATTTAGTAAGGGGATGTTCGGAGGTTTCAGTTTCGCTATGGCAAAAGTGACATAGGTTATCCTTTACTTCTTTGAAGTGACGACTCCACATCATTTCTTTTGTTTTAACTGCGTTTAAACAAACCCTTAGGAACTGCACATGATGGTGACGAGATGGACAGTTTATTAAGTAATTGCTTGTGACATTTAGCTTATGTGCTCCAATTCCAGAGTCTAAGGTGGTCGGCATTAGAAGGCGTTGATCGTTGTTCGTGATCCAACACCATTGTTCAAATTTTTTTTTGACAGATTGTGGTCTCATTAGTAAATCGTTCATGTTGAGGTCAGCATTAACTAAAGTTGACATCATGATTTGTTTCCACTCATCTAGGAGTTTCGATTTCCCCGTGTCACTTATTGCAGAAAAAAATGCTGGAGCTGTTGGGAGTCAAATTCATCTTGCGCATTGCTATTAAAGATTTCCACATTACATAGGTGTGTAGAGAATTTAATGAGAGTTTGTATCTTATGTGGGTCATCGAGATGTAAGTAGGGAGGTTCAAAACACGCCGCCAAACGATACCTTACAGCTTTTGCCAAAACAAGACGTCTATGTTCCAGCCAGATTCTGAACCAAAGGTAATTGCAGGTACCACCTTTTGGGTGTACAAGCTCAGAACCGGTGCTAGGGTGATCTTACCGAAGCTTCTATTCAGCAACTGTCCTTGAATGCTGAATTGTGTCATTCGGTTGACCAAGTCGACCTTCCAATGATGTTCGTGCACTGAGATGTTGAAGGTTATTCCTAGGTATTTAGCTCTAAGTCATTTTTTTTCAAGTATTCATGTAGGTTTGTTAGTTGACGTTGTAAACATATCTGGGTGCTATCCAGTAAGACCACATCGTCCGCATTTATTATGCATCCTATTTCGTTATTGTTTAATTTTGGTGGAAAACATCGCACATCTTTGCGATGGGCTGGGATGTCAGAAATAAACAGTTTAAAAAGTTCAGTGGCTAATGGGCATCCCTGTTTCACACCTAGGTCTGTTGGTATCTGCTTGGATAGGGTGCCTAGATTGTTTAATCTTATGCTGACGGTGGTTTCTATATGTAGTGCTCTGATTGGTTCGACCAGGTTTCTGGGACAACTCCAGTTTGTCTGTTTTTGACACAATTTACTGCGATTGACGCTGTCAAAGGCTCCCCTCAGATCGATGAAAGCTAGGTGTAGTCTCGTCATTGCCTTTAAGCTTTCTAATTTTAAGATGTTTAGTATCAACAGGTTTACCTCCACAACCACACCTTTTGTAAAACTTGTTTGCCGGAAATCAAAGATTTGCTCTGACATAGACCATACAGCCAGCCTTTGGCGTAAAAAGGAGGCGAAGATTTTTCCTATAGTGTCCAGCAGGGCAATCGGGCGATAGTTGGTCGGATCCGCTCGATTGCCCTTTTTATAAATTGGCACAATGATCGCGTCACGCCAGGATTCAGGTATCGTTGCTGATGTAGACAAACGTGCGAACAGTAGTTCATTAAAACTAGCCCATTGCGCTTCATTCTTTTTCAACATCATATTTGATATTAAGTCTGGGCCTGCTTCATGAGAGCTTTTCAAAGTCGTATGGCGTCTCTTATGTCTTCCACTGTTATTTGGAGGTTCCAAGATGTCAACTCGTATGCGGGTTCACTCGTGTCTTCGTTGGATGGTTTACAGAAGATGTTGGTAAAATGTTGTCCCCATATATCGGCTTCAATCACATTAGATGGTGTTGAGTGATGCTTCGGGTTACCTGCATTCAGGATTGCCCAGATTTCCAGTGAGTTCTTTTGGACTAGGTGCCTCATTAGGTGCTCGGCTTTGTCCTGCTCAATTATTGATTTTTGCGATATCAACCAGTTGCGATATGTTTGATGACGCATACGGATGGCGTCTGATTGTAGTTGCGTCACTGGCTGAATTGCGAGTCTTCTTTAGGGTTCTGACATCACGTCTCATCGCCTGCTTAGCTTGGGTCAAAATTATAGACGAGAGATGTTTGTGTTTTAAACCCATAGTGCGAGCAGAGGCTTTGACTGTAATGAAGTCCGAAAGCAAAGGTGCATAGTTTACAGACAGTTCTGTGTTCTGTCAAAATTTCTGGCTTAATTTCTCGATCTTTGGACTATTAATCCTTAAACGGTTTCCGCCGCTATTTACAGAGATTGCGAGATCGTATTTTCTTTGCTCAGATGTCCATTCCACCATGCAGGCCAGCCGAAGAAGGTTGTGGTCACTACTTGACATAGGACTTATTGACAATGTCAAGTCACTTTCGAATAGATTTTGTGATACCCAGAAGTAGTCAATTATTGACTGAGCTTTTTGGGATGACCAGGTTTTCTGAGGTGGTTGGTCGCCTGGTACTTGTCCGTTTACCATGTTGCAGTTACGATTGCGTAGTGCCTGACTCCACTTGAGCACCCGACTTGTTACTTCATCATTATGTTAAAAATGTAAACAGCCGGGTTACCTGATCGTATTTGAACCATGAGCAGTTTAAGTCACCTCCGCAAATCATTGATAAGTTCTTGTTTATTAGTGTCTGATCAATGCAGGAAGTTATTGAATCTATGAAGTTTTTTGTGCTTATTTTGTTTGGGTTCCAATATCCGTTTAAAATAAGCAGATGTTTCCTTATTTCAGGATTTTCATCGGTAGTCTGGAGCAGTGCACTTTGCACAAATGGATTGGGGCTAAACGAATCGGCAAGCCGCCACCTGGTGTTTATTTTAATCATAATTAATAAGCCAGAGGAAGGTCGCCTGTTTGCATTTTTGATTGCAGGATTGATGGTGGCTCACACAACCAAGTCTCCTGAAGACAAATGACGAAGACCTTTCCCAGATCTGCCTCAAATTTGTTGAATAGGTGGATAAATCCTCTGGTGTTCCAAGATATAAATTCATGGATGCACTTGTTTCCTATAACTGTTGGCTTGCGTCGACCAGTAGGCTCATTATGAACGGCTTTTTTGACACAATGGTTGATATTTGTTCTTGAGGTCTCTATAGTTACCATTGCTCTGCGTAGCTCAACACGTCGTTGCTCTTGCGTTCCTTGAAAGGTGTCCTTTAAATTTGTCGCCGATGGGTCAGACCTGAGGCTCGTCGGTTCAACAGATATGTCGAATCCAAAGACTAGCAGTTCCTCAGATGCATTCAAAATAGTGTTTCGGACTGCTACTGAAGTAATGTGTGTAGCAAGACCTGGTCGCAACACTTTTCAGTCGCGTACTCAACTATTCGTATATCCTCAGACAAGATCGTTCGAAGAGATGGAATCCAGGACAATAATTTCAGTACATTTTTACGGTTCAGGTTTAAATCACGGTCTTCCCGATGTAAATTTTGTAATCTCAGTTTACAATTCAGAGTACTTACACCAGATCTCAAGGATGAGGAGGCGTGTGAAGAAGAACGGACTTGCTTATTTTCTTGAAATCGGGTGTTTTTGGGATTCAACCATATTGGCGGTTTAGGACTGTCCTCAAAGTTCTTTAACCTGTTGTCGTGATTCATATCCTGCCCCACCATTGAGTTTGACCTGTGTGGAGGTCCAAACTGAACATCGTCAGGAGCCACATTGGAAGAGATGATAGGGTGATCAATTGAGATTTCATCGGAGTATGTTGAGAAGTTACATATGTCAATTACTGATCCCTCATATGACTTTCGCAGTCTGATTCAACTCTTTGTCTCTTACTTGCTGGTGCGACAAAACGGCCATTTCCAGTAAAGTTGTTGTCTGCATGAACAGTTTTTTGATCGTCAGGTTTTGGCAATTCTGGTCTATGGAATAGGCCAGTCCTGTTGTCAGAAGTATCATTTCTGATGAATTTCTGCAACTTCGTTTGCTGGGCATGTTTTTTGCGATCGGGTAATCTTTTCCCAAGCACTGATTGCCGACCTTGGGGTGGCAAGATTTTTTGATCTGACCTTGCAATGGCCTTTATCGATTTTGACGGGCCTTTGGAAATTCCAAAAGAGGCCAAATGTATTTCAGAGGTCAAACTTGGGGCTTGACAGTTTGCTTGTTCGCTCATCGTTGACACGGGGGCAGACTCAGAAAGGGGCACCGCCAGGTCTCTAACTCCGACTTGAGCAGCCGAGACAGAAGGTACAATTGCTGCGCTAGTGTGCTTCGAAGATGGTGCGTTGACATTTGTATTTTGTGTTTGTTCTTGCAATGTATTGGGGTCTTCAGTCAGTCGTGAAGATGCTTGAAGGTTTGTTGGTTCAATATTTGAGCTCATCATAGCGGAGGAATGTCTCATCCATTTTACGGCATCAAGCAAACCATCAGATAAAGTGTCGTTCTGACAGTGGTGACGTGCGGCAAGATCACTTAGTCGCTCTTGCCACCGAATCGTCTGTTCAGCTTCTTGTATCAGCTGTGATTGCAAGAAGTTTGTCACAGAGTCAAATTTATCCATCTTTTCTTTTAAAGTTAATGTAAGTGATGTCTGGTCTTTATAGGCCTTGTGCAGCGACTCGTACATCTTCAGAAACGGAAGAAGTGCAGCAGATGAAGCTGCCAAAACGTTGTTATAAATCTGCATTGCAGCTGCAGAGGAAAGACTTGGTTTTGACTCTGAGCTGGTCTTATCAGCCAAACATGAATGCAAGCTGTTTGTATTCTCCAATTGTGGATCACTAGAAGACAACGAGTTCACAACCGTAGTAGCAAAGGTGTCTTGTAAGGGTTGTGATGTTTTTTACCGTGTGTTTGCATTTCTTGGTGTACTAGAGGGATCCATATTGAGAGTTTGTACTCTGATCTTAGTGTGGGATGTACTCATAGTACCATCTGCCGTACCACCAAGATTTCGTTTATCACGTGATGTCAGACAATTTTTATTGCTTTCCCCCATCGAAGCACGGCCAATGTTTCCACAGGATCCTTGTGGGTATTCAGCATAAGCGTCGTGGTTACGACTATGTTGGTAGGCTGTGTGTCGTTGATTAACGTTCAAATTCATTTGGCCATAAAGAGACTGAGTAGTGCGTAGCGTCACTTGTTCCTTAACTTGTTGGAGCTGAATAGATTCAGAAATTCTATGCGGCATATCTGTAATTGAGGGGTCGTTTGCCGTAACCACATGATCTTTTCCCAAGGGCGTCGCAATTGACGTTGTTACATCAGATTCGATCAGACTGCCATTTCCCTAGTCGTCTTGCGAGGCTTCCATTATTTCTGCATCCGTTAGTTGGAATGGCGAAAAAAAATTGTCGGCTGTTTCTGAGGTAATCTGATTTGACGTGGACTGGGATATGTTGTTAAATGAACATGTTTGTGACGAGTTTAAGCCAATGGGAAGTAAGTTATTTAAAGTTAATAATGGTCTTTGTAATGATGCGTCCGTGTTTGGGACGGCCTTATCGAGCGAAGCACCCGCTGTGAGTGAAACACACGCTTTGGCCTCCTCAGACACAGGTGCAGGCACAGACCCCTCAGACCCCTCAGAAGCCGATTCAAGCACAATGTGTTCCCCCAAGACAACTGGTTCTTTGTCTGCTATTTGGAAAAATGATGCGGACTGCACAGAGACGTTAGGGTTAATGTGAGCGAGGATTGGCTGTGTGTCAAGGTCAGCGAGGTTTCCAAATGACAGAAGGCGATCATTTGTTGCTCGTTCTGCCCCCTTCTTGCTTCCTGGAGGGCACAACATGTTCACAGATAAGGCGTCAGGAAGTTTATCAGGTGAAAGGGGAATCACAGAGGGCTCAGGGGGGATCGCAAGAGGGGACACAGAGACTGTTGATTGCTTGTTTCCTGTTAAATCAACAGTTTCAGATAACACTTTGGATGCACGTTTCCATGAAACAGTGCTTACCTTTGAATTATCGGGGGCAGCATTTGCCTTCAAGGCTGTCCACGGATTCTGCATCCGTCGTTGTTGGATCGCCTTCCACCTGGTTTGAGGACCCACCTGGCCTGATTGAGCATTCATGGCGAAGAGTGCAGCACTGCCAGATGCGGATTGACGCAGACTGACTCTGCGCACGAGTCCGCACGCGCTCCGCGCCTGGTTTGAATATATATAGTTTCCGCCCACAGCTCACGGCCAGCAGATTTAAAGCAGCAGTGCTGGGATTCTGACTGGGGCAGGAACACGTAGCTGCAGCTCCTCTCAAAACACAAAATGCAAGTAGACTGACGCGGACTGACACTGCGCACGACTCTGCGCGTGCTCCGCGCCTGGTTTGAATATATATAGTTTCTGCCCACAGCTCACGGCCAGCAGATTTAAAGCAGCAGTTCTGGGATTCTGACTGGGGCAGGAACACATAGCTGCAGCTCCTCTCAAAACACAAAATGCAAGTAGACTGACGCAGACTGACTCTGCGCACCACTCCCATAAAATGATGCACAGGTAATTCTGTTCCTGAGAGGGAGGTATGCCAGTCTGAACTTCCTTTCATAATGTTCCATGGCAGCAAAATTACAGTGCACAAATGTGCCTTGGCATGACCAGTCTACCAAAGTCCACAGCGAAAGCTCTGCAGTCGCAAAGCATAGTTTCAAAGGTCCGTGTGTATGTCTGATAGCAGCTAGATTAAAAACTGGCTATAGGGAAAGGTGGCATTTTAACTGTCTGCACCTCTTATCTAAATTAAAATGATTGTGAAATCTAGAGAGTCAAGTGGCACATAAGTCAATAAATATAAGCCATGCCTGGTTTTGCATGGTGTCTGCTAGAACGACACACAATTATAAACCCACAGCAATTTGATATCACTCCAGCATCAGCTCTGAGCAGCACCAGTTATGGCAGGACTGATGTGAATTGGTGTCTGGTCCGACTGTCACGACTACATCCATGTGGAAAAATATCCAGGTTGCTGCCTCTTTGATTCTCCAGCAGGAAGGTCAACACCTTCCCTCGCAGGACACAGGAACTTCCCCCAGTGGGAACCTGGAAACCACGCTTTAAAGGCAGCACTGTTCTAATGAGAGCCTCCCTCATACCAGAGTCCTTTTTAAGATAGAAGGCATGAAAAGGGGGCAGAGCTTGAGAAGCCACAGAGGAAAGTAAACATGGAAAAGGTTCCCACTATCTTACTTACTGTTGGGATTCTCTCCATTTTCCTGCCCTCTCCATTTCCTGCAGGGCAAGGCTCTTTGTTTGAGATGTCATAAGGTAACTGACACTTGTCGCAACAAGGACTGGATCCCCTGTGGCATTTAGCTACTAAATCATTTGGATCTTTGTTGGGGATATACAGTCTATTACAATGTCCACTGCCAGGTAACTGAAGACAAGCGGCATCTATGGCAGAGGAGAGCTCTGCCCCTTAGCCATCCCCAGGGAGTAGTGGAGTGACTGCTGTTGGACGAAGGCCACACTGTGGCTGCACTGGAAGGAGGACCCTGTCACTGGAGGTGAAAGAAACCCTGCAGGTGCCAGCCAAGTGTAAGTGCAGCAGTAGAAGATACCTTATTCTGGAGCCTCTGAATTGAGACACCTTGCAACTGCAGATCCAAGTCAGGGACCCCTGGACACTCCTTGCATCGAAGAACCGTCTTGATGCAAGTGTGGGCACCTTCAATGCCACTCAGGCTGCTGCACGGGTACCAACTGGAGTCCTCCCCTCCTCTAGGACCTCGACACCAAACTGGCTCGGCATCTCTGAGTTTGCTCGTCACTGAAGTTCTGCCATCTCCACATCGGAGACCAATCAAGTCTTCTAGCGTCCTCAACCTGACAACACCGCCTGGTCCTCAGCTCTTCAAGTTCCAAGCCGATTCAGTACACCAACAATGTGTTGATCCAGCCAAGCCTGCTCGCCAGAGGCCAGTCTTCGCCTTCTCCACAACCAAGGCTACCAATTCTTCTAGTGCTGCAAAACCAATATCCCCTGCTATCCCCAGCAACTTTGACCATAAAACCATTGGTGCTGCTGAACAGCACTTCACCGTTGCACCCAGCATCGTTACTCCTCGACTTAACCCCAGCCCGATGCTCCCAATACCCAGATGCCAGGTCTGATGCAGAATAGCCAGGCTCAATCTGGTTGAGCCCCAAAGAGAACAAAAAAGGTACTCTGAAGAGGTTATGTCCCACTGTCCACTTTTGAAATCATAGTGACTTTTAAGCATCTTTTTCTGCTTTCTTCTTCCAAGACATTCGTCAACATGGACATTCTTTACACTCTCACGGAGAAACATAAGGAGCAATTGAAAGCTCCAATTAGAGAAGAGGAAGTGTTAGGTATGATTAAGAACTTAAAGAAAAACCCAGGTCCAGAAGGCATCTCAGCCCAGTTTTATAAAACAATGGCGCCATTGATTTTGAAACCTGTATTAGGACGTTTTAATGCAATAAGAAAGGGAGTTGAAATCTCTGAACCTATGAGGGACACTAGGATTGTCTTGATTCCTAAGCCAATTAAAAACCCAATGTTGTGCCAACCCTACATGCTAATCACACTTCTCAAGTTGGACATCAAACTATGGTACATTACTCAAAGAAACTTTTGACAACATTAGATTCAACATTTAATATCCGCAGACCTGTTTGTCCTGATCACCTTAGATGATGAAAATGCTTTAAAAATGTTTCCTGCGAAATACTGAATTATGGCCCATTTTGTAGATATAAACTGGGATGTACCACTGAGCTGCCCTTTATTCCGGATTCTCATGTGTTAGGCTCATCTGTTGTTGTGGATCAAATGCCCCCTTTCACAGTGAAGGAAGTATCTTGCGTAATAAAGGGCCAGAGGGTGAATAGGATGTCAGGTCCGGACAATATTCCGGCTGAACTTTATTTGCACAAGATCCATCTATGGGACCCAATTATGACACTGGGCTTTAATGCCATTATTGCGGCAGGTGGAGTATCCCTCTCTTGGTCCTCCACCCTGATCTAGCCAATCTATAAGATTATAAAATGGGGCAGAGAGACTTACCAGGCTCATATAAGCCTATATCCCTTTTGGATTCTTTATTTAAAATGTTAGGCTGTGTGGGTCTCGCTATGCTGGAAGCCTGGGAGACAGAGAGCAATATCTTGTCCCTGATTCAGTTGGGTTTCAGCGCAGATCTAGGCACTTCGGAGCAATCTCTAAATCTGTATTTAATTGTGCCCATTCCCTGTGTATTAAGGACACACCTATTTTTCTGGCCTTCATGGACCTGAGCACCGCCTTTGACAAAGTCAATCGGGACAAGTTATGGCGGGTGCTCAGGTCCATAAACTGTCCAGAGGGGATAGTTTTTCTAATCAGGCTTCACCACTCCAATCAGCCCTGTGTTAGAAGTGGTCAAAAAAGGGCGCTTCACAGAATATTTTCTGCTGGAGACGGGTGTGCACCAGGGCTGTGTCCTGTGTAAGCAACTCATGGTGGCAACGGGTAAAACAGACACAAGCGATCAAAGTTCAAGTGTTTATTGAAAAATGAATGCTGTATGCAGGTTGGAAAAACACCTAATCTAAACCTAAATCTAAAATGGGAGCATGTGTCAACTATCAAATGAAGAATAAGGCAGTCCTAGTAGCATTTTGTCAAATAAAAGAGGCCTATACTAAGAAACCTATTGCCAAACCTTACAACTAATACAAAAGGGGTGTGGGATAGTTCTCACGAAAAGTAAGAAGTGTTCTCAAATAATACGTCAGGATGCGGTCGCTTGGGTCTCCCAACCCCACGTTTTGAGCACGGGGTAAGGTTTGATCGTGGAGCAAAGAACACTCTCGAGCTTTCCCAGCACAAGATGACAGTTCAGCTATCAGGGCCGTCGATGGCAAAGTCTCGTTTCACTTGAAAGTCTCTTGCCTTCGAGGACCTGATGTCTTCAAAATAATGAAACAAAAGTTCCTTTAACAAATGAAAGTTTGTTTCTTAGTTTCACTTAGGGTGAGGATTCTTCACCCTAGGGTCCCCCTCTTCCAAGGACTGACCCCTCTCGAATCTTAGCCTCCCTCAGTCGGATTCAAAATGGCTTTTCATTATTCACAAATCTTAATGTCTTTTTAAACAGGTCCAGCAGACATCCCTTGGCCGTTTCACTTTTGTCAACACACTGTTTCTTGGGACTTTAGACTTTGCCCCTCTTGGGATTCACTTCCCTTGTTTCCTCTCACTGCGCGATTCACTTCCCTTTCTTTCACACAGTCTGAAAATCAAAGTCTTTTGGTTGTACAGGGATTTTGCTTGACTTCCAGTAGGACCACTTTGGCCTATTTCGGTGGCTCTCCTACGACCTTCCGGTATCTGTAGTTTCACTCAAATGGGGAACAACCAGAGTCTTTGGAGTTAGCACCCACGTGGTGCTGGTTTCCCTCTGCAGATGATCTCCCCTTAACACTTTTTATTGTTCTTTCACAGCTCATTGAACCTGGTTCAAACTTGCCACTTTGCGATTCTCAATTAACACAGCCCGGTTCTTATCGGTTCTCCCCTAAATTCACCAGCTGTGAAGAACCGCTAGGCTTTCCTCTTCATTGGAGTCAAGGCCGGTACAACGGGCGTGGGAGCTTCCCTCGCTCCTGCTTATCGGCATAGGCTTGCCCCATGTACTGTTGACATCTGCTGCAGACACTTGTGCTATTATTCACAGTCTTAGGCTCTCTTCCACAAAATGTCTGCGGGTATAGGACGAAAAGGGCAAGGTCATTCTCTCCTCACCACCCTCTCGATTCTTGACACCTTTCTCCTTCTCTTGAACTGCCGCGTCGGATTAGCCGTCTTGTCGTGCTCGTATTGTGCTCTCAGGCTCCACCTTTTATCCCTGTGGGGAAGGGAGAGGGCCATCAGGTGTGTTCGATTCTGCTCAATTGCCCGACTTTGCCTAACCCTTGTATTGGGACATGTCAGGTAAACGGCTCTGGTGTTAGTCCATTGTCCTTTATGTTGTGCAAAAGTGTTTGTGTTGGAAAAGGTGGGGGGCAGTGGTTTTGAATGTCCTACGTGAGAGGATGGGGAAAATGTGTCAAAGGAAGGGGGGACAACGCATCTCACCCATCAGTGTCCCACTCCCTGAGGAACCACCATCCATGTGATCCTCCCTCACTGGCCCACCCCCAGGAACTGGATCCAATAGTGATGGCCGTGTCCTGGCCGCCTGGATGACAGATCTGCAGGGACTAGCTAGAGAGACACCTTGAGGAACCCCTACTTTTTAGTCTGTACATAAATGGTCTACATGACCATTTGGTAACCTCAACCCCAGATGTTCTGAGGATGAGAAAAAGAGTATTGCCCCTATTGGCTTATGCAGACAATACTATTCTGATTGCGCATCCGCCAAGAGCATTACAGAAAGTGATCTCTGATAGCACAGCGTTTATGGATGACCTGGATCTGAAGGTCAATGTGCAGAAATACGCTGTCATGGCTTGCTTTAAAGAGAGGCAGTCACCAAAAACGCCCATCTATGTTTAGTGAAGGTGTCATTATCCCAAAAGTCAAATCCTTTAAATATCTCTGGATTGCATTCTCTTTGAACTTTTCTCTGCACAAACATGTCAAGAAGCAGTCTGTGAAGTTCAGACAAGCGCTATGGGGGGCTGGTAAGGCCACTAGCCATATTTAGAGCCAGACCCATGGATCTGATTTAAAAATATCTATGATAGTAAGGCAGTGGCAAGATACAGTATGGAGGTGTGGGGGTTTAAGAACATAGGCCCACTGCAGATAATTGAAAATTATTTCTTCAAACGCATATTGGGCTTACCCCGCTAAGCCTCCAATTACGGAGTTCATCTTGAACTTTCCTGTGAATTTATTAGTGATGTTTTGTCCTTACAGCACCTATTTTACTGGTTCAGAGTATGGTGTAATGACAAGGCTAGCCTGATGCATGATTTAATTAAGATCACTATTTTGAAAGATTCCAGTGTTAGGATTCTTTGGCTGGCTTGTGTAAAATCTGAGCTGGGGATGCTTAATTCTGACTTGCTGTTTCATTCATCCAAAATGTTATTAGCAAAACAGGCAAAGGTGCTGAAAGCTGGAGCAAAAACTATTCAAATGGATAATAGGGACTCTAATGAGTTACTTCCTCCTTTCAAAAGGAGAGACGTTATTTTATCGAGCTAGGGCATCCAACAATATCTCCTGTGGGCAGAGTTTCCTAGATAGAGAGTGTTGATCACTAGAACATATTTTAATTGTCTTCCCCTCAGAGCCATTACGACGGTCTGGGGATGAAACCCTAGGAACCAATCATGTTTATTATGTAATGCCCCACTAGAGGACCTAGCTCACTTTTTATTGTTCTGCCTGGCACACTCAGAGCTTAGAACAAGGACTTTCAGACCAATTTTGGGCACATCGAATATAGACCAGTACTGTGTTTCTTGCTGTGGGTCGATTCCCTAGAGTGGGTTGGGCTCTACTAACTTTTGTTAGCTGTGCTTTAGGAAAAAGAAACTCCATAATGAGTTGATGCTAAATTTAACTTTTATATTATTTCATTGCTTTTTTTATTGTTTTTCTTCCTTCTGCATCTATGTGGGATATATGTATGTTTACACAATTTGCACATGTGATCTGTATATGCATTGATGCTTTTATGGAAAGGGTACCATTTTCAAAATAAACTGCTTTTTTATTGTGATTTAGTTACACATTTAATATCATAAAATATTATAAAAGGCCAGATGTATGTTTGTCCGATGCAGTCATGCACAGTAGAGACTTCCCGCTTCAGGTTTTGTCCGTCTAGAGGGAGGTGTTGTCTTAGGAAATAAGCTGTTGCCTTAGGAAATATATAAGGCGAGATGTATGTTTGTCTGAAATGTCTCTCCTCACGCACTTTGGCCCGTGTACACAGGCTTTCACACTAGTAAACATATAAAACAATATACACCAATTTTAACAATAAATAACAGAAATCCAAATGTATCCACAGTATTGAAAACCCAAATATTAAAAAGAAGCCCAAAAGACCAATGATCAATAGCCAAAGACAATAATAAAATCGGCGAGGATAATAAAACATGACATTCCCCTTGTTAAAAATCATATAATCGTCATTTGTAATAAGGCCTTCATTCTTTGCCATAATTTAAAAAGGGACATGCTTAAAGTATGGTCATTGGCCATTAGACATCTCCTCGAAAAGGCTTTACACTTTATGTCGTCCAGCCAGTGTACATATTCACCCGATTCTACAGCATGTTAACACATGTTGTGCAGTCTCTAAAATGTGGCTGAACAACATATTCTACAACTACTCCTTCTACCGTTATAAACTGCTTTTGATTTAATTTGGAAAAGGCTTTTGATAGAGTGGACTGGAGATTTTAGAATAATCTTTGAAAGAAATTCAAGTTTGACCCCAACGCAATACTTATGATCTTAGTGAACTACAAATCTCCCTGGGCAAAAGTACTAGTCAATGGCAAAATGTCAAACATCATACAACATAGCAGAGGAACGAGGCAGAGGTCCGCTTCTTTCCTCTACTTTTCACCTTGACGATGGAGCCCTTAGCGTAAAGCGAATGCAGGAACAAAATGATTAAAAGTATAGCAATAGACAAAACGCAGAACAAAATCACCATGTTGGCTGATGACTTAAAATGTTATCTTGCCGTGCCTATATCATCAGTGCCGAAACTTATGGAAGAACTTAGTCTTTTTGGCAAAGTTCCTGGGTTTAAGATGAACGACTAAAAATCTGAGATCCTACATTTAAAACTTAAAAAGGCAGACACAATTTAGATGGGCTGAGAAATCCAGAAAATATTTAGGGAGTTATCTGACTCCACGTAACTCGGGACTATACAACAAAAACTACCCAGAACTATTTAGTGCACTTAAAAAGGACTTTAGGAAATGGGCTGTATGTCTTTTTCCTGGTTTGGCCACATTGCAGTCATCAAGATGAAAATTCTCACAAGGAAGCTGTACCTTTCCATTCTGTTCCTACAGAAAACCCCAAAGGAGCTTAAAAAATGACAAAAACTCTTAGTTCAATTCATAAGAGGTGGCCAGAAGGCAAGAATATGGGAAGATATTCTGCTGGCACCAAGAGCTGTAGGGGATTTCGGATGCTCAATGTCCATGAATATTAATTTAGAGACAACTTTGCACTCTCCCAGAATGGATGCAAATGTTCTCAGAGAAGATGCTGGTGTTTCCTGTAGAAAAGCACTGCTAGAAAACAGATCCGGTCCCAGCCATGGTTGCTAAGATTTTCTCAAGCACCTCATTTATATGTAAATTAATGACAGAAACTACATTGACAGCATGAGATCTAGTAAATTGAGGGGAAACAAATCATACTTACCCTTTTCCCTTTACACAGATAAAGGGAAATGCCAAATGTATGACAGGACTCATGAAGAAAGCCTTTGACATTTGGTACAGAGGAAGATGCTTCAAGGCAGGAGACATGTTTCACAAGATGACTATGAAAACATTTGAGGAGTGTAAATTGGACTTTAAAATTGGAGAGAGCAAAGGGTTCCTAGACAGGCAACTGAGGCATTGGTTACACCTCCTTCTAGTAAAACCCGGAATCACTAAACCCTTGACCCAATTGGAAAAGTGCCACAAGGGGGCAGAATCCTTTAAAAGATTGATCTACAAAATATAAGGCCCTCGCACATATATCTCATAAAATAGATTGTAATTGGCAATATAACAAAAGATGCAGAACCAGAATTTACTATAAACTATGGTACATATATAGGAGAGCTTGGCAGTCAAGTTCAGACTTGGTAGAAATGTAACTAAACATTCTCTATTGCTGGTATTTGATGCCTGATCGGCTCTCTCATTTCAGACAGGAGGGAAACCCTGTGTGTTGGAAAAGGTGCAGCTAACGGGGAAGACTATTAAATACATTTTGGACATGTCCCAAATTATTTGTTGGGCATTAACCTTAACCAGACAAGGGGGGTAACAAGGGGAGCAGGATGAACGTCTAGAGATCTTATTACTAATTGCAGCAAAACAAGCTGTAACCTCACTTTGGAAGAAAATGGGGCACCCATCCACCATACTATGTGCAACAAAGGTCTGGCACAAAATGACTATGGAGAAGATAACTGCAACCCTACATGATAGAAACTGGATGTTTGTCAATCAGTGGGAACTCTTCCCGAGATATGCTTGCGAAAAGATGGGTACTGACATGCCCGACAAGATTGAGAGCTTGAACCTTCTTGAAATAGAGTTCCTAATGGCATGGACAGTAGCCACAGAGACAAACTTGGTTGAAGAATACAGTGGAACAATCCTGTCTCCAAGGTGATTTTATTTGGTCATATTAATATTAAGGTATTGATTGCGCGCTGAACTAGCTCCAGAAAGCAATGGAGCAGTGTGCAATCATAGGGGAAGAACAAGGTCAGGGAGCAAAGAAACAAGGGAGTGGGGATCTAACAACATGGGAGGGAGGGCAATTATCAGCAAAGGATCTACAAGTACCCTGGGGAGGAAGGAAACAGGGGAGATCAGATCTCCAGCAGGGTGGGGAGTGGACCGTGTATGGCGTATGGCCATAGGTGCTAGGGAGGAGCCATTCCTGTGCCTTTTGTCTTCTTTGTTGGCGGCGGTGGGGGAGGTGCGAGTCATTTTTTTATCTTTATTATAAAAATGTATGGATTATAAAGAAAAGGTTATTCATCATAGGGACTAATGTACTCCTAGTCATAAGTTCCCTTTCCTCCATACAGTATGGGCGGAACCTATTTGCCCTGCAAAAACACATATTTCCCCTTTAAATTTAGAACATGCAGAGGCGCGGCTGTGGACGTGACCATGCTAAGTTAAACCCGTCATCTGACGCCTCTCCTTATGAGGCCACAGCCTAGGTTACACTTATTAGGGGGAAGGATGGAGGGTCATACCGAGGAAAGCGGACGGTGGACTAGGAGTACATTAGTCACTACAATGAGCATCTTTTATCTTACTCCTATGTCCAGTCCCCTTTCCCCACACTGTGTGGATGACTACAATAGACCTAGCCCAATGGGAAGAGGATTAATTATGGTGCAGATTATGCAAACACATTTCTCAGCACTGCTTGGCCAAATGCAGCATTTGTCCTGAAGCTAATGTCTAAGACATTGTGCTTACAGAAAGCTCAAGGGGAGGCACAAGTAGCTGCCTTACTAATTACGCCCCATAAAATGTGTCTCTGGAAAGTCACTGCTCATGCCTTAGCCCTGACCACATGTGGGTGTAGACCTGAAGGGGAAGGCTGCCTTGCAGTCTGTAGGATTCTACAATAGTTGAACCCATCCATCTCGCTATGGAAGCTTTGGAAGCCTGAGTGCCTGGCAAAGTTCTCCCAAACGTGATGAATAGTGCAACCCATTTTACAGAATGGTTTATTTCTGCTAAGATAAATAAAGTTCTCCTTAGATCTAGATAGCAAAGAGTATCTTCTGCATCTGATTGCAGATTAGGAAAGAATGTCGGTGCAATACCACTTTAGGCAGAAACATAGGATGTGTTCGAAGTACTACTTTTGGGAAAAACAGTGTAGGGCTTGGAGGCCACCAGTGCCTTTATCTCACTGACACTGCGGGCAAAGGTTAATACCACAAAGAGTGCTGTCTTTAGGGTTACCCACTTTATATTTGTAGATGCCATGGGCTCAAATGATTTGTGCATTAAAGCTGCTAGAACCATATAAAGGTACCACACAGGCCCCAAAGGCTGACAGACAGGTGCAGCAAGTGTCTACAACTCACACCCGAATAAGCCAGATGCGCAAAGGAAGAGCACATGCTCTAGGGAGCACATGGTGGGGTCAACATTGTTGTTCTGTTTGGCCAAACCTAGCTGATTCAATATTAATTCCTCATGAGCCAGGCTTCTAGGGCTAGTTCATCCGGTACTGGGTGTATTACTGCTCATCTCTGCTGAACAAATAGATAGGTGCCTGATGTTTGCAGATGGAAGCAGCCCTGACTGGATAGCTGAATTAGGCCAGAGTACCACACTCTGGAGGGCCACATGCGGGCTACCCAAATCATGTTGCATCCTGTGAAAACCCTGAACTTGCCCACTGCTTTATAATTCAGAGCGGGTTGGAGGAAAGACATGACACCACAGGTTGTCCCATGAGAAGTGAAATGTGTCATATCCAGACTGTCTACCCTGACCCTGCCAAGGAGCTAAGAGACAGCAATTCAAATTTTTCTCTGAGTCAAAGAGTATATTTAGCCCGTCAGCCTCCATATTTTTGTCTTTGTAAAGGTGCATAGCTGTGAGCTGTATGCCCATAACCAAAGCCCAGTCCCAAATCTGCATCTTAAGCTTGCATAGAAGGGGTAACCTTGTCCCACCTGTGAGAAACCTGAAGGTGTCTCACCCGCTGGTCCCCGGGTATCTGTCATTCAGGTGGACAGGACATGGCCATCGCTATTGGATCCAGTTCCTGGGGGTGAAACAGTGCGGGAGGATCACCTGGAGGGGGGTCTTTGGGGAGTGAAAGTGGGACACTGACGGGTGGGATGCGGTACCCCCTTACTTATACTAAAGTTTTCCCCATCCTACCCCGTAGGATATGTAAAAGCTCTACCCCATGTCCCCCTTTCCTACACAAACACTTTCTCACACCGCAAAATACAACGGCCTAACACCAGAGCAGTTTACCTGACATGTCCCAACACAAGGGTCAGGCATAGTCAGGCAATTACCGATAACTATGCACACCTGATGGCCCTTTCCCTTTCCCACAGGGATAAAAGGTGGGGCTCGAGAGCACAGTTTGAGCAAGGCCTAAAGCACGAGGAAGCAGCTATTCCAGGACAGCAGTTCAAATGAAGGAGAAAGGTAGAGGAAGCCAAAAGGACGACAAGAAGGGAATTGCCTTGCCCTTCTCAACCCAGACCCGCAAAGCCTTCAATAAAGGAATAGTAAGACCGGGTTGCAGCTGACTGTTGGTATGGCAGATGTCAATGGTACACAGGGCTCTCCTGCACCGATATGCAGGGCAGGGAAAAAAGCTTGCTGCCGTGGTACCGTCCTTGACTCCAACGGAAGAAAAGCTAACAAGTTCAACACAGCTGGTGAGTCAGAGGACATCGATAGTAAACCAGACCGTGTTAAGCTCCTGGTTGTAGTGGCAACATTTGAATAAAGAAAAGAAGATAGTAGACAGTGGGCACTCATTCGAAAGACTAACTAATGCCCTTCTCCAGAATAAGGAGGATGTGGTGAATTAAGAACCAAGAGGTCCAGGGGAGACTGGGAGAGATGTCAAAGTGTTCATAAAAGGGTCGAGTCAAAACCCCTTGTACAGTCGGAAGTCTTTGACACACTGTGAATTGAAAAGCTAAAGTGAACAGCATTGTGGTAACAAATGTGAACTCGACTGAGGGACGTCCACAGTGCGACATTGGTCTGAGCCCGATTGAGGGAGGCTGACATTGTGAAAGGGATCAGAGCCCAGCTGAGGGGGATCCTCGGGTGAAGAAGAGTCGCCCGACCCGACGATCTATAGAAGGAACAGTTTGTTTGTTGTTTGTGTTACATCAGGCCCTCTAAAGCAAGTGACTTTGTATAGAGAGACTTGGGCACAGAAGGCCTTGATAATGGTTGGAATAGGAACTGGAAACTCGGGCCGCAGAAGCCCCAGAAGCATGCTGTGCTTGAGAATCCCGCCTTATCCAGTGCTTCAAACGTAGGGAAGGGAGACCTCGGCTATGACATCTTGACTTATCCTTTTGAGAACACTTCTTTCTTTGTGAACATTATCCCACACTATTTTGTATTTAGAGGTAAGGACTGGCGATAGTTTTTTTTTTAGTATAGATACTTTTTTATTTTATTTGACTAGACTCCACTAGGCCTGTATTATTATTATTTGATGGCCGTAGCTTGCTCCCATCTTAGATTTAGATTTAGATTAGGCCTTGAACTGTCATCACTTGTGTCTATCTTGGTTTGATAGCATGCCTTCCTTATACACCCTGCTTGTTGATATAAAACATGGGCGTCAAACTGTCCGTCCCGTTCAGAACTATCTTGCCCTTGAGCAGGGGTAAAAGGGTTTTAAGGGCTAGTCCAATCACTTTAAGCTCTAAAAAGTTGATGATCCCTTTTCTTGCGATTACCACTTTTTGTCAAATCAGTAAGTGTCCATAGTGGCTCCACAGCCTTCTAAGGACGAGTCAATCAGGATCACTGCTGATGCAGAAGCTTGATTTAGAAGCACTCCCTT
Organism: Ambystoma mexicanum; assembly: GCF_040938575.1. Taxonomy (NCBI): domain Eukaryota; kingdom Metazoa; phylum Chordata; class Amphibia; order Caudata; family Ambystomatidae; genus Ambystoma; species Ambystoma mexicanum. The sequence continues at coordinate 893,096,028 of NC_090941.1, forward strand.
AAACACGATGCAGTCTTTGCTCCACCATATGTGATCCTGACTCAGTGAGTGTGGTATGAGAATTCTGTCGGCTTGAGAAACAGTCTTCTGATTCCACATGTTTGCTAAATGGGAATGGTTTAGGGAACTGTTAGGATACATGCTGTCATGAGTCCCAAGATGTGTTATGTTCCCTGTCTGGTGAGGAAATGATTCACCACTCTTTGAATGTCTCTGAACCTTTCCTTTATGGGAAACATCCTCTGGCTCTGCATCTGATCCCCAGGAAAATTAGACCCTGGGAAAGGATTAGATTCAAACTTTTTAGGTTGATTGAGAAACGTAAGTTGAAAAGGATGTCCATATGTTTCTGAATCCTACACTGCCTTTCTCCGGAGACCTGGCCATGACTAACCAGTCATCCAGGTTATGGTACCCATGGTGACAGCTTCTCTTGGAGAGGTAAGCCACTGCATCTGTTATTTTTGTGAAAATACATAGTGCTGAATTGAGGCAGTACCTTGTATTGAAAATGGCACCCAATTACTGTGAATCTCAAGCATGTTTGATGTGCAGATAGGTGTCCTTCAGGTCCAGGGAGCACATGCAATCTCCTTTTCAAAGGGCCTCTGCAATATGCACAGGCGTCACCATCTTGAATTTTTCTAGGGGTAGGAAAAGGTTGGGATGAGAAAAATCTAACACTACTCTCAATCCCGCCTGGTTCTTGTTCGGGATTGCAAAGATCCAGGAGTAGAATCCCCTCCCCTCTGATTAAGGGGACCACTTGCTCCACTGCCTGATCCTCCCATCAGGTGTGCAATCTCGGTCAATAGTGCTGGAAAGCCTAGCTCAAGGACCGTGGGAGAGGCAGGTGGTTTTGGAGGTAGAGGGAGTTGAAAACCAATAGAAATCACGGATACGAGCCATGTATCCTTGAACAGGTGACGCTAGCGGGGGGATGCTGGGAGATCTGTCTGGTTGTCTGGCCCATCTGTTCTGGAAGCCTCTGAAACCCCTAAACGATCATCGTCTTTGATCTGCTCTGCAGTGGGCTTGCATAAAGCTTTTTGTTGAAGGTTTTCCCACCATCACCAGTGATTTGGCTGTTTGCGATCTTGCCTTCTTTTTTGTAAGCTCCTCATTGGTTGATAAATGAAAAAGTCTGCATCATCAAACGGTAAATCCAGAAGCTGGTATTGCACATCAGTATGACATTTGGTGGCATGTATCCACGCTGAGGCTGACATGGCCAGCTCTTCCTCCTCATCCATATGAGCCTGTCTACCCGAGGCTGGTCCTTCTACAGAGGAGGAGGTGCAAGCGTCAAATCCAGAGGTACCAGGCTGTCATTCAGTGCCAGAGTGACCTTCAACTGTGACTACATAGGTTCTGTAGTGGTCCCCAGAATTATTGTTAGAGGTGGCAGAGCCACTGGCCTTGGTGGAGGAGCCACCAGTATCATTGGAGGTTCAAGCAGTTGCACAGACGTTGGCTGTGGCAGTGGTTGCATTTGCGGGATTACCACCTTAATTAGATTTTTTAGTACTCCTGTCATTTGATGCAATTTCCCTAGTCTCATGATTCAATCGAAGAATCATTCTTTGCAAGCCGCTTGATCAGACTGTTGTGTGGAAGATTATGCTGCTGCTGTAGGAGTCCACGCAGCAGTTGGCAGCCTGCTCCACCTGCCTGGATTGTTGATATTCTTCTGGAGAAAACTTCATGGATGAGGTTGTGGGATATGAGGTAGAGCACGCGTTTGTGCCTATCAAGGTTTAAGTGTGCAAAAAGAAATAGTGGAACTATGTTCGCTAGTAGTCTACACACACTCCCCACAAACCCCATCACCACACCACCATCCTATGCAAAATACAAACCCAAGAGCACGTGTCTACTGTTTAAGGGAACGCTCAGTGCAGTGCACTGGAAGTGCAAGTTTCAACTACTTCCTACAATTTTATTTTATAACGCAAACATTCCAGAAAGGTTTCTTTTGCAAATAAAACTAAAGGAACTGTAAAATGTACATAAAAAAAGTAGAGGAGCACCGCTCCCGCCAACTTGGACCACTGGTGCTGATGACCATTCTCCTCTGTGCATGAACTCCTGTTTTGGGAGCAACTGTATGCCCTGTTTTGGTCTGCAATTACGAAGATGTAAATTGGAGCCTATTGTCACTAAATATCCTGGAGGGAAAACACTCCCGTAAGAATATGCCTTCCAGAAACTTGATCACATTGGCTGAGGTAATCTCTTTCAATACTCCTACCTCCTGCTATTTAGACATTAGATCAATAGCCACTATAACATAACTATTCCTGACACCCGGAAAATTGAGTGGCCCAAGCAAATCAACAGCCATTACCTCCCACAGAACCATGGTAACACAAGGCACTAGCCAAACTAGGCTTCAAAACGTTGTGACTTTCCTTACACACAGGACATCTCACCAATCCATGTGTGGCCACAAAAAATCTGCCCTAATTACAGACTTGTTCCTCGAAACACTGATGTGGGACGCATGGCCAAACTTAATCAGCACATCCTTCATGTCTTCTGGTACAAGCAGACGCTCTCCTCTGTACTCCAAAATTTAAAACTGTAGTTAACCGAGAACTCTAAATCCGAACAACGCCACTTTGATTCAGTGAGCCTCTTCACGACTCGATAGTTCATCCCTTCTGCATGCCTCATCCCATTTACTCTGATTCAAACACTCTCCCACTGAGAAAAAATCTTTAATACCTCCATCGAGTTCCACAACATTCACTGAGTCTTCTTCCACCAAAGTGTTGCAAAAGTTAATGGTTAATCGCCGTAGTGACTATCATACTCTTTTAGTCCATAGTCCCCTTTCCTCCATACTGCATGGGCGTCCCTCGCTAGGGACGGGAGACAGAACCCTTTTCACCAGAAAAAATCTTCTTCCCCTTTAAATTTAGAGGCACGCAGGGGCGCGGCTCTGGGAGCATGCGCTCCCCTGACTCCACACACCGGCCCCACTCCTCAGTCCCCACTGATGTGTCAACAATATTAACACATTGCCTAATGACACCAGTATTACTAGGAGGGAGGATGGTGGGACATATGGAGGAAAGGGGACTATGGACTAAGAGTAAGTTAGTCACTACGCTGAGTAACTATTAATTACTCTTAAATCCTGTCCCCTTTCCTCCATACTGCATGGGCGATTACAACTGAATGTAGCCCCATGGTGGAAAGGAGACCCTCCTTAAGCGAACAAGTTCCTTAGAACTGCCTGTCCAAAAGCTGTGTCTAATTTAGAGCCAGTGCCCAAACAGTAGTGCTTACAGAAAGCCGAAGGGGTGGCCCAGGTGGCCACCTTGCTGATGACCTGCCACGGGGCCTGCCGCTGAAAGACGACAGCTGTGGCCTTGGCTCAGACAGTGTGGGCGTGCATGTTAGCTGGAAGTGGTTTGGAAGTGGTTTGTGCTGCCCCTCAGAGGCCTCTTTGATGGCTGAAACCATCCACCTTGCTATGGAGGCCTTGGATTCCTGATAACCGGGCCTTGACCCCCAAGAGGTGACAGAGCTTCTGACTTGCAGAAGCCCTTAGTTCTGTCCTGATAGAATTTTAGCACGCGTCGCGTCTGACATCCAGACAGTGCAGGACCCTCTGAGCATCGTCTTTAGGGTCGGCAAAAAATGTAGGTAGGACTATCTCCTCGTTCAGATAGAAAACAGAGGCTACCTTGGGAAGGAACACGAGGTGTGTTCTCAGGACCACCTTATCCTTGTGAAAAGTAGTATAGGGTTCTGAAGCCACCAACACCTGGATGTCGCTGACTCTTCAAGCAGAGGTGAGACCACCAACACAGCTATTTTAATGGTGACCAGCCTGATGTCCGCAGACGCCATTGGCTCGAATGGTTTGTGCGCCAAGGCTTGATCTCCTTTGAGTCAGCCCAGTGACAGAACCTAGACCATTTACTCTTGTACTGGCTCCTAGTAGCCTTGCTCCTAGCGCCCTGAATGATTTCTAGGTTAGCCTGTTATAGGCCCATTTGTTTCAGCGTGACCTGCTCAGGAACCACGCTGCAAGGGCTAATTTCTGTGGGGCAGGGTGGATGACCCTGCCCCCCTGTTGCACCAGGAGAGGAGCTGGGCCCAGCGGCAGGTGAATTGGAGGCCTGTCCGAGAGGCTGAGAAGCTCCAAGAACCAGGGTCCACCACGGAGCTATCAGAATGATGCTGAGGTGACACAATTCCTTTATCTTGCAGAGCACCATGTGGATCAGCGGTGTAGGAGGGAAGGCATACGCTGTCATGCCGCTCCACTGAATCTGAAAGGGGTCCCCCAGGGAGCCAGGACACTGCATCTGCCAGAACGCAAACTGTTGGCATTTCCTGTTGTCCCAGCAGGTAAAGAGATCCACTTGAGGATGCCCCGATCTGCTGAAGATCACCAACAGCACCTGATCGTTCAACTGCCACTCATAATTGTCTGCTCCCAGTCTGCTGTGCCTGTGCGCTACCAGGAGGTTGGACTCACCCGGAAGGTGGATGCCCCTCAGGTAGATGTTCTCCAGTGCCCAGTCCCACATGTTGACCATTAGGTTGCACAGTGGAGGGGACCTGCTATTACCCTGCTTGTTGACATAGTACATGCTGGTGGAGTTCTCCGTCTGGAGTTCTCCGCCTGGATGAGGGCGACCTTGCCCCCAATGAGCAGAAGGAAAGCTCTGAGAGCTAACCAGATTGTTTTCAGCTCCAGCCAGTTGATATGAGACTCCTGCAGGGTCCAGACTCCATGGACACTGCGGTTGTCCAATGTGGCCCCCCCAGCCTTGCAGGAAGGAATCCGTAGTGATGGTGACCTGTGTGGCCGGCTGCCGGAAGGGCCTGCCTGTCTGCAGTTTGCAGTCCAGGCACAGAGATGTTGGGATGCTGACGAGCTCAGCTTGGGAGCTCCGCTCCTGATTCCATGAGGCTGCAGAGTGCAGCTGCAATCTCCTCATCTTGAGTTTTGTGTAGGTTACGGCCAGTAGGACTGCTGCCATGATGCCTAATGAGTGTTGGTACCACCAGCCCGAGGTCACTTCTCGTGTGAGGAAGTGAGTAGTGACCTTCTTGATGACCGTGACCTTGCCCTCCGAGGGGAAAACTCTCTCGGAGCTTGTGCCCTCTATGAGGCCCAGAAAGGTCAGGCTCTACGTAGGCTGCAGCTGAGACTTCTTTAGGTTGACCGAGAACTCCAGCTCGTGGAGTATGATCATAAGGTTGTAGGAAGTGTGATGCACCGCCTCCAGAGAGCTCGCCATGACGAGCCAGTCGTCCAGGTATGGGTAGATGTGGTGGCCCTGTGCCCTGCGGAGGGCTGCCACCGCATTCATGAGCCTTGTGAATACCCTGGTGGCTGAGTTGAGGCCGAATGGTAGCACCATGTATTGGAAGTGGCAGCCCATGATCCTGAAATGCGGCTATCAAATCGGAACGTGTAGGTAAGCGTCCTTCAGATCCAGAGAGCACATCCAGTCTACCCTGCACAATGTCTCCGCAATCAGTGCTGGCATAACCATCTTGAATTTTTGAAGGAGGGAGAGGTTGAGGGTCGAAAGGTCCAACATAAATCTCAGGCCAGCCTGGTTCTTCTTTTGTATGGTGAAAATCCTGGAATAGAAGCCTAATCCTCGCTGGGAGGATGGGACTTCTTCCACGGCCTGGATCTCGATGAGCGACCGAACTTCCGCCAACAGAGTTGCTGTCCCAATATGCGGGAGTGGAGGGGTGGATGGAGGAGAGGGAGTGATCGCTAAGCGGTACCCGGTGAACACTACCGAGAGTATCCAGGGGTCAGCGAACTTCTGATGCCAAAACTGTGCATGAGGGGCAAGCCTGCCCCCACTGGAGACATGGGGACCCGAAGGGGCGTGTCATGCTTTCTTTCCCTCTGAGGCTGTTGCGGAGGAGGGGGACTGGAAAAAGCCCTCCTTTCTAGGAAGTCACGGAACCCTACGCACGTCCGCCCCTTGCCGGAGCGTTGATGTGACTGGATGTACGCCGTGGGCGTGGCCTTTGTAAGGATAAAGACTTCGCAGTTTGCAAACTGTTTTTTTAATCTAACTCCTCATCGGTGGTGCAGTGAAAGAGGTCTCCCCCCTCGAATGGAATGTCCAATATGCGTTCCTGGACGTCTGGGCTAAACTTAGTAGCCCGAAGCCAGGCAGTCTTTCTCATGTCCATGGCGATGCATATGAGCCGGCCAGAGGTGTCATTGTGGGCCATGTGGGACTCCATGATGTCTTGAGCCACCATATTAGCCTCCCCCAGTCCCGCCTTGAAACGTGACTGGCTCTGCACCAGAAGTTCTGGAAGGAAGTCAGCTATTTCCGGTGAAAGCCTCTGGTTAACGACTGCCAGGATGGCATCCTCGTTTGATTGACGAAGATGCAGTGAAGCATTGGAATAAAGCTTCTTTCCGTACGCCTGCAAGATCTTCTCCTCCTTGCCTAGCAGCGCTGAGGACAAGGTGGCCGAGGACGACTGCGGCTTTGAATGGAGTGACGCCACAGTGTTAGGGAGAATTCTCATTTCATGGCTAATTTCCCTTACCTAGTGAGTCCCTCAGCAGCTTTGCTGGATCTCTGGAGTTGTTTCTTTCCACTTGGTAAGAGTGTGAGCTTTTCACCACTCTTACTTGTGTTTTGCTATGTGTTTTGACCTGTTTATGTGATTGTGAGCTCTGGAGTACACCACTTCAGTAGCCCCCTTCTTTGTGTGTGTCACACAGCACCTTCTGTGCATGGCACAGGGTTGTCGTTCTGACTCCCACCGACTCCATTTCTGAGGCGACTACCGTCCCCCACAAAAGGGTAACGTTACCATTAACTTAATTTAGTCACATTTAACCACAGATCCAGTACAAACACCATTGTACATGGAGTGCTGGAAGGGTTAACTCTTAACTCTTTATCTGTACCTCCTAGAGCATTGTTTCGCTCTTTTAACATTTAGACATGTCTGGTGGCAGTGGTATCTACCCTAAATTTCTACCGCGGTTACCTTATATAACCGTGCTAATATTGTAGGCTATTGTGTTAGCCTCAAACTTAAACCCGCTTGACCAAATCCTTTTTCGTTTGGCTTCGGTGCGGTTTATTCGCCATTTCTTTTTGTTAAACTCCTTCTTGTGTTTTACTTTGCGCGGCAAACTATGTTTGCCTTCTTTGTTCACTGTATTTTTGGCGGGCTTCTACCTAGAAGCACTCCTCAGGGCGCCTGGGTGTCTAGGTGGGCTGAATGTGAGGGAGGGGTGTAGTCACCCCCTGCACAGGCTATCCTAGGCAACCCAAGTCGCACTTTGTCATGATTGGGCAAGGTGGTTGTCCGGGCTGGACAACCCCCCTGCTGGGTGATTGACAGCCAGGCTGTGTGAATGCGGGTTTTGCGCATAAAAGGCAGGTTTCTTGGGCTGGAAGTCAGAGAGTCGCCACTGGAACTCCAAGGAACCGACGAGAAGTGGAGGAGAGGTTGACTGCTGCAACTACCCCGTACCGGTGAAGCCCTGCTGCAGTCCCGAGCTATCTACCCTTCAACGACTAAGAGGAGATCCAGTCCGGAGTCTTCTTTCCTTGAGCCTGGTGGGGATAACCAGCTCATCATCTTCAACCAGAGGTCGCCTTCGTGGTCGAAATCGCTGCACACTGCTTTAGTGGTCCAGATAGCCACCTGAAGAACCTCTCCTGTTGTTAAGGAGCACACCTTTTATTCATTGTCGCTGCTGCCGGCCTCATCCCAGTGTGGTGCGGACCCCCTCATCGTCCTCCTTCGCGCTGAAGCTGCAGGAAAGCGTGGGTCTGCGGGAAACCAACAGGAACAACTGCCGTGGCACCAGCTTTGTTCTTTGAGAAAGGTACTGTTTCCTGTTTGAGGAATTTCGGGTGAAATCCCTATTTTTCTACTGTAAGGCTTATCCTTACTTTTCCCTGCTTCTTATAACTTTTGCTTCCGAACATTGACAATATCAAAGTACTATTGGCAATGTTGAATCTCAAACTGTCCGACTGTGTGATCCTCGACAACAGGCACCCGGTGTCACTTGACTTTGGCTCCAGCCCCTTGAATCTTGAATTCCTGTCTATGTGTGTTCTTCGATTCTGTCTGCCTAACCAACATATTGCCTGTGATTTTTGCCCCCAACTCTCTCTGGGTACTTTGAGTGCTAAGTGTGTTTTTACCCGGTAGCATTTCTTGTCGCGGATACAAGTTTATTTAGTAGACCGAACTGTCAAAAAGTGATCGCAATTGTATTCACGGTAACGTGTTCTGTTCCTTAACACCAGTCCATTCAAACACAGGGTACTTAACTCGAATAATACTGTACAAAGTGAATTGGTTAGTTGCAGTGTATTTTACGTGTGGTTTTTGAATTAGTAGAAAGGTTGTGTTAATAACAAATGGTTTAAAAATAAATGTCCTTATACTTTTTACCTGAAACCTTGAGTCAGTGTTTGCTTGAGTCACAGTAATTGTGGTCCCTTTGTGCAATCTCTGCTACTGCTCATATACTTTGAGATAAGCCTGGCTGCTCTGCTACTGCTACCACTTTAACATAGTAGTACAGGCTTGTACCAAAGGTAAAACTTGTATTGCCACCAGTAGTCTTAATCGTGTGTAGTGGTCCCTAAGGGCACTGCACAGGATTCTGCCTAACACCACAGCAATCACTGACGAGTGTGGTTGAGGGTGGGCCGACAGCAAGAGTGGATCCCCCTCCATTTGTCTATACTTGGCGTCCATGTGCTGATTGACAGGCTGGGCCTAATGGGGCTTGAGCCAGCCCTTTTTGGCCAAGGCAACAACGTCCTTCTGCATCGGGGGTCCCTGTTCTAGTCACAGGTCATAGAGTGAGGACCTCTGCCAGTACCCCCGCCTCCGGTTGTGTCAGGCGATATTGACGGGGTAGCGGGTGGCTGCTGGGGCCAGTGCCTAGTCTGTTTTACTGTTTACGGTGTAAACCTGCCCTGCCCATGGATAAGATGTAGGCCACGTACCTGGTTGACACCAGTCCCACCTGGTAACTCATTCACCCACCTAAACCCTTCTTCAGGGAGGTATCGGACAATCGGCCAACTTGTCTGGCGCAGCGGCCATCTTGTCGCGCTCCATCCCACATGCCGAAGTCGTGGTGCTTGGCTCACTGGGCCGGCCTCCTCCAGGACTCTTGACGATGTAGCATGAGGTCTACCCTGCACCTCAGGCCGAGGCCTGGTAGGCATGTCGCCCTCAGCTGAGTTGCAGGCAGTGCTGCGTGCAGGCGCTCCCTCGGACATGTTGCCGGTACATGGGTGTAGCCCCTCGGGTGTACACCCGGTAAAAGAACCTTGAGGCCCCTCAGCACTGTCTCCGGAAGGATCTACAGACCCCTTGTCCTGGTGGCTGGTAGCTGAATAAGCCTTGGTATTCGTGCTTCTGCAAGAACCTAAGAGGTTCCTCCCGTCTGGGAGTTTCCTTGGAAAGGAGTTGCCCTTCGGGGTGTGCTGGAAAAGAGCAGCCCTCCTTTGGGCCTTTGATTTATGTCTGACGAAGTCCTTCAAGTCCTCTGGAGGCGACTTCTGGAAGAGCTCCCTCCACCTAGCTAGTCCGTTCTTCAAAAGCATGCAAAGAAAGTGCATTGTGCGCGGTGCACCCCTCCCAACCGTGGTCAGGGCCAAGGCAGCGGAGGCAAAGAGTGTGGGGATCAGATGTAGGGAAGAGTGCCTCACAGGCTGGACACCTGCTGAAGACGGCTGAAGTTGACATGCGCCGGGGAGAAGCGTGGCCCCCAGAGGACCGTGTACCTGATTAATAAAAGAAGACAACAAAGACAGAAGAAAGTATCCGGGGAAGCGTGTGGTATTACATGACCAAAGCCAAACTCAAGTGCGCTGGTGAAATCGGCCTGGTCCCATCGATGCGGAAAAGGGGACTGGAGGAGTGACACTGGTGGGCGGAGTCAGGGGCTGCCCCCCCCACCCCCTCCACCTCTAAATTTAAAGGGGAAGAAGATTTCTTTCTGGCAAGGGACGCCCATGCAGTAAGGAAGAAAGGGGGCGGGACAGAAGAGTACATACCATCTGCAACTACATTTTTCTTTCCCTCAACATGTTACACCAAAAAGTCCAATCCTTGCACTCTGTTCACCCATCTCACGATACGCCTGAAGGCCCCCATCTAGACCACCTCTATTGGAAATATTTACTAAAGGCTTATGTTACCACACACGCTTTTCAATATGTAACATGTAAATTATCACATTAGGCAGTTCTTCAAAGTCGGTCCCTAGCTAATGCAATCCAGCCCTATGAAGTAGGGAACCTTGTGCTCAAAAGTACAGCAGCGCGTTAACAATGCACGGTCATGAGTGAAAGCCGCTCCTCTTCAAGGAGCTGTAGCAGTTCAGGAAGGGGGTTGAGCTGATGAAGAATAAAGCCCTAATATTAGAGGAGGGTTTACCCTTGCAGGTAGAGTGACTTTCGTAGTTCGGGAATAGCTGGGGAGTGCAGGCTAGACCAGCTAAGGTGAGTATCTTTTCAAGGATTGCTGTGCGTAAAAACAAGTGGATGCGCCAGGGGACCACCGGTAAGTGATGCAAGTACTCACCGACCCTCGAAGCAGTCCGGGCCAAACTTTGCCAGTCTAGTCCAGGTCGCTTGTAGTTACACGTCACTCGGGCCAGCAGCGGCAGCAGGATGAGATTATCGTCTGGGGCGGGACAGTAGCCTTTTCTCTGCTCTTGAAGAAGAAAGGAAGACCGTACCAATGCAGCACTTCTCAGAGCACAGGGGGGCAAGTCTGCAGGCACTTACAGCGACCATCACCACAGCGGGGGGCAACACAGGGACCGCAAATGCTCAAGGCGTGACACACTCTCATAAATCGCCCCTGGGGAGCTAGGACAATTTTGGCAGGAGGGTCCAGGACCAAAAGTAAGCGATTCACAAAGTCTGAAGTCTCAAATTGGAACGGCAGCGCACCTATACGATACCCCAGGTTTGAGCAGGTCAGTTCGCTGGATGGCCCAGGAACACTTCCGAATAGAGTCTTTGCGAGGGGTAAGCAGGAGGTGCAGATAGTGGTTGGTCCCACTACTCCCTTTCAGGCCTTCTTGGTTCGATACAAAAGCGGAGGTCCGACTGGACAACAGCAGGTCAGGTTGCCAAACCTTCCAGCACGTCTCTGGCGGTTCCACAGGTCTGCTCTTTTGGTTCAGGATACTTGGCTCCTTCTGTAGTTCGGTGTGAACTTCAGTTGATTGTTTTGGAATGGATGCAGAACTCCTTTTATCCAAGATTCATTTCACACTGAAATCTGGGATAGCCAATGTAAGATCTGCTCTCTTGTATGCACGCCGGACATGGGTCAATCGTGGCCCATGTTGGTTCTAGTCATTCAGGCCTACCAGACATACTGGCACCAGTAGTGTGGATTGGGACCAGATAGTCCCAACCCTCTTCCTGCGAATTAGCACACGTGTCATGCAGGATCCTGTGAAATATGCAGTTTTCCTGGGAGGCTGCATGCCCAAATAAGGAATACCTGGGTCTTTCAACATGGGGGAAGGCTTAAGGACAGAACAAAATAATTCATGGCACAGCATTTTCGGCACTTGCCACAGTCTTGAGCCAAACGCGGTAAACGCTTTATGGTCCATCAAAAAAAAGTAAAAATACTTTCAAAGTAAACTGCTGCCACCAGTTTGTCCTAGCCACACTTGAACAAACACCAAAAAATCCCTAGAGGGTGGCTATGGCCATAAAACAAAAGGATTCCTATGCGTGGTACTGGAAGGTACTTGGTACATAGATAAAAAGTTACCAAGAAATGGCAACATAGTCAAAGATTAAGGGAAACATAGTTTTCCAGTACTGACAGCCTGAAGCACGTGTCAGTTTCCCCATAAAAAAATAGCAAAAGCCCAAAGGAGTGCAGCTGAAGGCTGTGCCCCACTGGAAAAATGAGATTAGGTAAGCCAAACGAAAGCAATACATTTGGGCGGGGGGGGTCCATAAATGGAGGGAAAATTGCACCTAAAGGAAATCTTTCCTAACAACAAGTAAAGCTTACATTTCCTCACCACCAACGCCTTATTCTCAATAATGGAGTATCTCTTTTCAACGCCCTTAAGCGTCCTAGACGCAAAAGCAACAGTCAACTCCTTACCCATACCCTTACCATCCTCTTGCGTTAAAACTGCTCCAAGACACAACTCATTGGAATCTGTGTATATAACAGTCTTACAACCATACCTAAAACCAGTCAACAGTGGGGCTTTCATGAGCTGCCTTTTAATGGTCTGAAATTCTTCCACACACTCCAAGTCACATTCAAACTTGACCCCACGCCTTCTGAGGGCATGGGTACAACTAACCAGCCCCTTCACCAAGTATGCATAGTATTCAACCAGACCAAGAAATTATGTCACCTCCATCTAACTTTTGGTTTCATGCATTTCAGCAATGGTTCTAATCCTACTCCTCTTGGATTTAACACCTGCCTCAGACAAATGTTACCCTAGGTATTCCACCTCACTCTGTCGAAAGCAACACTTCCCTAACGTTAAGGTCAACCCATATTCACCTAATCTTTTCAAAACCACGCAGACCCTGCTGTCAGGCTCCTTGACGCAAGACCCCCAACAACAAGATGTCATCCTGATAACATTTGACCCCATTATGGCACCCAGAGAAACATGCATGACTCTGAAAAACAATCTCTGCTGAGACCAGCCCAAAAGGCATGCGTACATACCCGAACATCCCCACATGGGTGATGAGGCAGTCAAATCCAAAGAATCAGGATATCTGATAAAATGATTTCAGATCTAGCAGGGAGAACACCCTGGCTCCTGAAAGATCTGAAATCAAATCATCAATTTTAGGAAATGTAAATCTCTCAGCTAATTCATTATTAGTCAGACTCCTCAAATCAATACATAGGGCCTCATTACAAGTATGTCGGTCCGGCAATAGCATTGCAGGGTGCTCCGTACCAGCACCTTTTTCCGGTCCGGCATACTCTGATTTGCAATGCCGCTGACACCGTCACCGCAAGTGACCTACCGTATCCAGCAACACTGTGCCCAGAATCTGCAGAGAGACAGGTCTGCCATGCCTGAGACACCAGCTTGGCATTACTAAGTGCACATTCCGAGCTCTACGCACACGCAAACACCGGCATGAACTTGCCGGTAGCACTGTGAACACCGCGCCGGAAACACAGGCATCGCAGACCAGGCGTTAAGTAGAGTCAGGTGTGTTGAAACATGCCACAGGTGTCCAAAATCAGGCCAGGTGGCCCCAATGAGCACTGCAACAGCACAAAAGGACCACTCCCAACCCCTTCCAACACTACCATGCTAGCAGTAGATGTAGCAGTACTGGAGCTGGAGGGCCTGCATGCAGGCCTACTACTTGAGGAGGCAGAGGATGCGAGGCCCAGCAAAACCACAATAGCCAGCAGGATGCAGCCCGCAGCCAGCCAACAATACCAACCATAAGGGCCACATCTTTCAACTTGAGCATTGGCTTGGGAGGGCAGCTCAAGGGCACGGCGCTCGCCTTAGAAGCAAGACAACGTGGAGCAACACAGGTTCGATCCCTGGGGCCGTGCTTAGAAACCTCTGGGTATTAAGCCTGTTATAAATAACCAATTACAACAATTACAAAGCCAGATCCACACCCTGTACCGGCTAGACAGGGACAGCATCACTTCCATAGTGGACCTGATCCATGTCAGCCTGATACAGAACTGTACAGCCACCCCCCCCGCTTGCTCAAGGTAGTGTCTGTGCTACACTTCCTAGCCACGGGCACATACCAACACACTGTGGGTGAACTGCATGGGCTATCGCAACCCTGTTTTTTTTGCGTGTCCAGTTTCAGGTCATCGATGCACTCCTGCATCACGTTGGAGATCACATCAGCCTGCCCAGGACAGCTGACCAGGTCAATGCCAGGTCATTGCCTTCCATGCCCTTGCAGGCATGCCCAACGTGATAGGTGCATTGGACTGCAGACATGTGGTGCCGGTAGCCAGGCATTCTGTTGAGGAAGTGTACCAGAACAGAAAACTCAACCACCCACTGAATGTGCAGATGGTGGGTGATGCCTGCCACCTCATCACCCACTGCTGTGCCAGAGTTCCCGGTTTAACCCACGACTCCATGGTGCTGCGCAACTCCACGCTGCCAGGGTATATGGCATGTCACAGTGGACAACGCACCTGAATGCTGGGTCAGTGTATCTACCAGGGCATGTGCACTGTTGAATTAGGGGTATGTATAACACCTATCAGCAGTGGCTGTGCACAATTAATTAATGAATGTATTTATTGTTCACTTATTATGTGCTTATACAAGTAGCAAAACACTTTCAATGCGCCCAGAGGGCTGACAGAGTGGCTAAAGGGGAAGGTAGACCATGAATTTGAGCAAGGATCAATAATTGCTATAATAGTACAAGTAATGATAATAAAGGGCTGGGGAGACAAACCTAGTATGCTGTGTGAGTGTACTGAACGTGCAAGTGTAGAGGGGGAATGCAATGTGAAACACAGTAATAGCATGCCTGAGTGCAAGGCTTTGACAGGTGTGGCTCAATTGAACAAATTGATCATGTGCATGCATAACAACTTCAAATCCGTACAGCAATATCAAAAGCACTGCATGTACCAGAATGCATCACACCAAAGTGACAAAATCAAGCACAGACACAGTTACCAAAACCCACACCACCCGATTCACAGACTGATAATACTTATGCATCCGAAAACCCCACCCACAAAACACCATTGTACCGCGCAACAATTAGCCAGGTCCCTGCCTGTCTGAAGTGCACATACACATATGCAGGTGATGGGAAGTTGAAATGATTAGCCAGCCACACATATCTATGATTCAGTCTCTTGGACATAATAGTATTATTGCATTTGACCACAATAATAACACGTACATCAGTCTCATTTGTGTGAGTTATAGTGAAAGGGTCAGAGGTCATGGTGGCTGTGAATGGGCCATGTCGAAGGCACAGCGCACCACACACCCACCACACATATTCACAATGCACATTTCTAGCACCCAAAATAGGACATATGCTACATAAGCAGCATTTTGCATGTGCAATTTTGCATTGTTTAGTGAACACTATACAGACTGTACCAACATATGGCCAGAAGTATGACATTCTACACTTTGTTGCCCCCGTGCAGGTGATGCTGCTTATCCCCTGATGCCATGGCTGATAACCCCCATGAGGCAACCACACAGCTAGCACGAGCAGGGATACAACTATGCCCATATCTGTACTCGTTGTACAATTAAACAGACATTTGGCCTGTTAAAGGCGAGGTCCCGCTGCCTGAGCACATCGGGGGGTGCACTTATGTACAGCCCTGTGAAGGTGAGAAAGATAGTCCTTGCCTGTGCCATGTTGCACAACATGTGTATCAGACGCAATGTCCCACTGCCTGCCGACATGGACATGCACCCACCAGAGGCAGAGAAGGATGCGAGAGATGATGAGCTGCCAATTGCACATCACTGTGATGGCATGGATGGCCGTGTTGCAAGAGAGGAACTTATTCACTACTACTTCTGATCACTTGACACACACACATGTGGCACTGGCCAGCTAGCGCACTGGGCACTGTACAGTAAATAAATCACTCACTTACACTGAAAAAACAATGTCCAGTCATGATTACTATGCAACACCAACTGTAATTTGTGCTATGAAAATATTCACAAATGTGTAACGAATTAACTGGCAATACTATCCCTCCTCTCACCCCCTCCCCAACTATCCCTCCACACTCCCCCTCCCCAACGGTCTCTACGCAGCTCCTGTCATGTTCGGCAATGATGACTCGCACAAGTCACAGACGGGGCACATAGCCAGGGCACATAGCCATGGCCTATTTCCGCCCCCTTTTACAGGTCAGGCATGCGGATGTGTGCCGAGCGGGCCAGCCACATCAAACGCCACCTTGGGCTGCTCTGCACCGAACTAGCAGGCGTTGTACTTGTGGATGATGCGTGGGGGAGTGCTGTGGGCCGTCAGCCCAGGAAGGGCTGGAGAAACATGGCCATTGTCTCTGCTATAGACGACATAACACTGTTCCCCTCCCGTACCCTGCTGAACATCTGTACGATAGCATGTGTACAGCGACCAAGTGCACAGGCATTATGGCATCCACTGGCCAAGACGCTCTCGCGCATGAGCTGCGCCTCAGGGAGGGGCTGCTGCACCAGGGCTGTCAAGGCATCCTGGCATTGTTCCATTCGGCTGAGTCTATCATCCATTTCCCTTACACTGGGGAAGGGTGGGAGTTGTTAGCTAATTGGGCCCATGCGGATGAATAGCAGGGGCTCATCAATGCTGTGGTCAGTCGTATTCTCTGTATCCACTGCATTGTCGTCAGCTGTGTCTTCTACAATGCACAAATGTACATGGCCATGTCGCTGCGGTGGCACTGCTGAGCTGGGGCTGCCGGGGTGGGTGCAGCTTTTGGGGCCTGAGGTGGCTGGACTGGTTGCACCAGTGGAGCCTGAAGTGGGCCGACGGGAGTGCCTGTTGAGACTGTGGAGTCCTGGTTGGAGGTGGTGGTGGTGGTCCATTGTGTTCGTAGGCGTCGACGGCTGTTGCCCCTTGAGGTGCTTGGATGGGCCGCCTCATTGCCAGATGATGTGCCTGAGGGAGTCAGAAAGTCAGGTTGTCAGTGATGAGTATGGATTGATGAGGCAGAGATTCATGCTTTGTCTTTTTTTCTGACGGTGCTATGTCAGGGACATGGCGGGGGACATGGCATGGTGCACACGTGCTTGTGTCATGTGTACTGTGCGGGTGGATGTGTGATGTACATACATGGTAGGGTGATGTGCCGGAGATACTGTTGTGGTGTACTGACAATTGCTGGATAGGGTGTTAGGGGTGTGGCCCACACGCTGTGTGATGTTGTGGTGGGGAGGGGTGTGCCATGTGCTTGTAGCACTTACAGGGATAGGTGGCAACTTCTGCTCATGGGCCGGGCTGGCTGGGACGAGGGAGTCACATGTTTCCTTGGTGTGTGACGCCGGTCATTTGTGGGTGGTGAAGGGGCTTAGCACTGACATGAATTAGTACCAGGGCTAGCACGGCAGACACACGCCAATTTTGCTGTGGCCGGTGGATGTGTGTCTGAGTGGCAGCAGAAACATGTTCTGTGGCAATACAGGGTGCCTGTGCTATGTTCTAGGTGTATTTGTGGTATGAGTGATGTTTTGGGGGAAGGTGTATGTCGGTGTGTGCACCCAGGTTGCAGGTGTCAGGGGTTTGGGGGGGTCAGGGCTGTATTGGTTTTGTGCATGACGCACGTGACATTTTGCTGCTGTAGTGGGTGCAGGGTGGTTGATGTAACATTGGGGTTAGGTGTACTCACCAGCCTCCTCAGATATCCTGGCTACGGCCTCTGCAGCACCGACCCTTCTATTGCTTCGAGGTACAGCACACTGCTGTATGTCGCCTCCCAGGGCAGCAGGTGGATTGGGGATGCACTGTCGCCACCTGTGGCCATGCCCTGTCTGTACTGGGGGGAGAGGAGGTTGCACACCCTCAAACGCAGGTCATCCCACCTCTTGTGGCAGTCTCGCACAGTCCGGGGGGTTGTGCCAACTGCTGTGACTTTCTGGGCAACCTCCTCCCGGATAGTCTACTTCCGCAGCTGGGCCTGCCTGCGCTGGTCAGTTGAGAAAAGTTCATCAGCATGCTGGACTATAGAGTCCGACAACTGTTCAGTTCCGCTTTGCTGAAGCGTGGCTTGCCTACAGACTCTTGATGCCATGTTAATGGTTGTGTTTCTGTTCTCAGGATTGCGATATGTCACCTGTGCTGTCAGGATTGCAATGGATTGTGTTTTAGTAATGGCCACCGGACAATTTCCTGTTCTGGCGAACACTATATTTCCGGTAACGGTAATTGTGGCACTGTTGTTATGGGTGCCAGTGGCTCCGGAACTGTGTTGCCGGAATCAGAGTCACCGGCACCGAGGACGCTGGTGTAGGCATTTTGGGGGAAAGGAGGGGGTTGTAGGTATTTCTGGCATGCCGGAGCCGCCGTTTTTCCAGTATGCCGGAACGCGCATGCACGCCAATGCGGAATCAGCTGGAGTTTCCAGCATCACTGGTTGCCGGACACGGTGGCACCGGCATGCAGGTAGCCTTACAGCCCCATTGGCCTTGGCTAACCCATTCTGAGGTTCAACCCCTCCTTCTTTCACCATGCGTTTAAGCTCAATCTCCACCTACTTCCTTAGAGCAGAGACACTGTTCTGACCTTAGCCACAACTGGAATTGCGTAACTCTTGAACTTAATCCTGTGCATGAAATGTTTCAAACACCCCACTTTTTCAGTAAATATTTGTGACACCCAAGTGTCAATTTCCTTGTTTGTCGCCACTCTTGGCATCACTCTCAGACCTTTCACTCCCACTTCCTCTGCTTCCCTTCTCAGTAGCACTCACAGGTCTGATTTCACTCTCGCGATTCCCATCTTCTTTGCTCTGCACACCTAGATGATTGACCACTGATGTGTAAACGGGGTGTTCAGCATTAGCATCAAGCTTAATTCCTAAAGCTGCTTGGCTGGCCCACGACATACGTGGCGCAGTGTCCTGCCACTTAATAATTCAGCATACTGTCATTCATGTATCTAATAATGGAATGAATCTGTCTTTGAAACCCACCAAGAGCCTGGTTCTAGGTTCATGGTGTCGTAGACAAATAAAGTTAGCTACAACATGTTTTGTCAAAGCGCTCGAATTGGTCAAATCAATTGTATTACTGCTTTTTACAAAAGGTGAATAATCCACCTGGCACGTTCCAGGTTGCCGCTCTTTTGCCCCACTTAGCAAGTCCCGCCCACCTGGTGCCTTCCTGGTTGCCGCTCTTTTTCCCTACTTAAGGAGCCCTCTAGTGTCTTTTCATTTGCAGCTGGGGAGCAGGTGCAAGTGGATCTATGTACCTGGCTTAAGCACCACCCACCTTCTTAGTCCTGCCTCTTCCTTCCTGCTCTTAACTCTTAGATCAAGGGCGTCTCTCGCCCGGGAGTCTGACGCGAAGGGCTGATGAAGGAAAGGGCAATTCCTATTTGGACCTGTTCGGCCCAGGAGGACCCAGGGCCCGACCCCCTGCTCAGATAGCAGGTAAGCATGCACCAACATGTGTTTACTCCCCCTGTCCCCATAGGCCATCCCGCCCCCTCTGGTTCCCAAGTGATGTTCCGTTGTGCCCCCCACCCTTCTCAAACATAGGTGTTGCCTGTTTTGCTTGATTCTTCTACCCGGCTCCCCCTCCAGCCTACTTCTGCAGGAGTCTGTCCTGATACATTTTGGTTTCACCATCACCGTCTTGTGGCCAATGCCGGATTTGACTTTTATGGACTTCATTGATTCACACTACGTCACCATTTCTCAACTCATGCTGGACTTCCTTTGCATATTGTACTCATGGTGGCCCTGACTCATGCTGTTCCCATCTTCCTTTTGTATCCTGGCTTGCAACATTATGTGTTACTACTGACTTCTGCAATTGTATTCGCTCTCCCCTCTTGCTTCTCCACTCTTTTTGACTGCTTACTCTCTGTTCTCTCCTCCTCTCCCCCTTTTCCTATCTCCTCCCCCCTCCCCTTACTTGTTTCCCGCCTCCACCCCCTCTCCAGCACTATCTGAAATGTCGTCAGGCCTAGTACGATTAGTCGCCTGTTTTGTTCCTCCCTTCCCTTTCTGCAACCCTCTCCCTCACCTTTTGTTTTTCTCTGGCTCTACCAGAAAAGTCATCAGGCCTAGTATGGTAGTTGCCTGTCTGTTTCCATTTCCTTCCCACTCTCCCCCTCCCTTCCTTTACTATGTCTTAGCACTTGCACCATCTGAAATGTCTTCAGGCCGAGTATGATAGTTAATTTCACATCCTTACTATTCATGGCCTGTAAGAATGTCATTGTATTTTCCCTTGTTCCCTTCCCTGCCGTGAAGCGCTTTGAAACACATTGTGTATAGGTGCTATATAAATAGACTATCATATCATATCATAAAGGAGGGGTGTGTACGAAGTACCACCCTCGAAGCATTGAAGGACAAGTACGGCTGCTTGCAAGACAGGGCCTGATCTCCCTGACCCGCCTGGCCGAGGTGATCGCCACAAGGAAAGCGGCCTTCCACCATGCAAACTTGAGCAGGGACTGATGCATCGGCGCAAAAGGTGCCCCATGAGCTTAGTCAAGACCACATTGAGTTCTCAAGCCAGGGCAGGAGTCCTGAAGAGTCCTTTGAAGAACTCCTTAATGAGTTTGTGCGACCACAGGGAAGGCCTACCCGGTGCCCTGGTGTACCAGGATATGGCGGCCAGGTGCACCTTGACAGAGGCATGAGCCAGTCCAGCCTTGACCAAGGAAAGCAGGTACGGTAGGATCTGTGGGGCTGTGACATGCAGAGGGGTACTCATCGGAGCCTGGCGCCACACAGAAAAATGCTTCCACTTTGCTGCAGCCACGCAGAAGCGACGAGCATCATCCTGCCGTGACATTGTCTGAGTGTGTTGAACACTCATAGCAGGAGTGGGAACGGAGCAAAAGCGTATAGGACAAGTCCCTCCCACACTAACGAGAATGCATCCCCCATGCTCATTGGCTGTGGGAACCTGCTGACGAACCTCTGACGCTTGGAATTTGTTGCTGTGGTTAAAAGGTCTATCTGGGGTTGACTCCATTTGTGGAATAGAAGATCCACCTGGTCCCACTCTTGGCAAAGACGTAGCTCCCTTCTGAGCAAGTCTGCAATTGTGTTCTTGGTGCCCACCCAGTGAAAAGGGACGAGAAACATGCCCTGACGAATGGACCAGTGCCACAGATCCCAGGCCTCCTTGTAGAGCGCAGGAGAGCGTGTCCTGCCCTGCTTCCAGATGTAGAACATGGTGGTGGTGTGCATGAAGATCCTCACCACTTTGCCCCTCAGCGATGTCAGGAAAGACTTGAGGGCCCAGAAGATGGCCCAGAGCTCCAGGTCGTTCATGTGAAGTGTCTTTTCTTCTGGCACCCAGGGGTCTCTGGTATGCAACTGTCCGGTGTGAGCTCCCCAACCTTCCAGAGAATTGTCCGTTGTGACAGTCTCCTGGTAAGGAGGGACTTGGAATCGGGACCCTTACGCGAGATTAGAGCGCACAAGCCCCCACTGTACTGCTTGTCAGAACTCCTTGACGAGGCAGATCTTGTCCGTTCAGGATCCCGAGACTTGCTGCCACCTCACATCCAGGAACTCCTGGAGAGGACTCATCTGTAGCCTGCAAAGAGGGACGAGGTTGATGCAGGAGGACATCATTCCCAACAGCGACTTGATGGCTCGCACAGTAGTCGACTGCACCAATGACGGGTGCTGCACCTTCCGTAGGATGGCTACCACCCTCTCCTCCGAGGGAGACACCAGGCAATTCACTGTTGAGTCGGGTTCCCAGAAACAGAGCGATCTGCGATGACTCCAAGAAGGACTTTTGATAATTTAGGGAGAATCCCAGGTCCGTCAGCAAACAAACAGTCCTCGCTGTGTGCTAGCTTGCCAGAGCAAGGGCGCGGGATCCAATTAGCCAATCGTCCAGGTAAGGGTTGAGATGAAGATGCGCCGCCACCAGAGCCAAGCATTTCATGAAGACCATTTCATGATGGATGGGAACGTGGAAGTAGGCGTTGTTCAGGTCCATAGAAGCCAGGAAGTCACCTTCCTCCAGTTGGCTGAGCATGTGCTGCCACATAACCATCCTGAACTTCAAGTACTTGTTGAGGCACCGCAGGTCCAGGATTGGCCTCCACCCTCCTGTCTTCTTTCGGACCAGAAGGTATCTGGAGTAAACCACGGAGCATTAGAGGTGCTGGGGGATGGGTTCTATCACCCCCTTTTTTTTTAAAATGTCATGGACCTCCTGACGCACTGCACCACGTGCTGGTCTTGTCAAGCCACAGGAGGAATATGAGGACACCTCCGTTGGAACTCCAAGGTGTGCCCTGTCCAGGAGCGTCCAGCACCCATCTGTCAGTGGTGATGGTATGCCACGCACTTATGAACCTCATCAGCCAGCCTTCCACTGGGTTGCTTAAGTGAGAGCCTGTGTCCATGGCCGATTCAGGCACTCTGTTTTTGGGGCCCTACCCCTGCCCCGAATCTGCCCTCCACTGCTGTATGCCTGCGTGCAACCTCTGTACGCCTGTTGCATCGTGGAGCCGGAAGGCTGCCGATAAGGGGAGATGTAGCCCTTGGAGGACCTGCCAGGTTTCCCCTTGAGGAACGAAAGAAAGACTACTGACGTAGCTGCAGGATACCCAGCGAACGTGCCTCATCCACCGTCTTGCCAAAGAGGTTTTCCCCATCGAATGGCATGTCCAACAACTTAGAATGAACATCTGGCCTGAAGTTTGTGGCCTTTAGTCATCCCTGTAGACAAAGGGACGCGATGTCCACTGTCACTGTGATGGGGTGGACTGAGGCCACTTCCCCCTCTTGGAACAGCTGAAAAGCTTCTGCCTTCTTGTCGTTGGGTAGGAAATTCAGAATGGGGCCCATCTTATACCAGAACTCCCGGTCATAACGGGATAAAATGGCCAGGGCATTCACAGCCTTAATGGTACTGGTGGCAGTATAGATAATCCTCTTCCACATAGTGTCCAGCTTCTTCCATTCCTGGTCTGGGGGAAACCATGGACGAGGATGACGGGTTCACAGAGCATTTCCTGGCCGCGGCCGAGACCACAGAAGCAGGTGAAGGCTGGGACCTCAGGCCCATGGGGGCCGAGTCCAGGACTCTCTGTATTTCATCTCGTGCCTGTCCTGCCTGGGTGGGGTGGTGCTTGGATTCTTCAGCAGCACTAGGCCTTCGTCCCAGATATCATCCAACAAGGGGACAGACATGATGGTCTACCGCCTGAACTCACGGCGCTGATAAAGAAACCCTTGCTTTTTCGTCTCTTCGGGCACCAGTTGAAAAAGTTCAGAGACCCTGGATATCAGAGTGGAAGGAACCAACCTCATCCGGCGGAGAGGCCCAACGTGGGTCATACACGCCTGCTGACTCTCCGTCCATTGCCACAAAGTCAGCCTTGTCCGTGTCTGTT
Source organism: Ambystoma mexicanum (assembly GCF_040938575.1). Classification (NCBI taxonomy): domain Eukaryota; kingdom Metazoa; phylum Chordata; class Amphibia; order Caudata; family Ambystomatidae; genus Ambystoma; species Ambystoma mexicanum. Next base: position 893,119,136 of record NC_090941.1, read on the forward strand.
GTAGCCGCCGTATCCATGCCCATATCTGTGTGTGTGTTGCAGGATCCCCTGTTGTGGTCAATACCTGAGATGGAGGCAGCGGTAGCAGTGGTGACGGTTGGCGCCTTGGTCCAGCAGGATCCTTTGACTTGCGTTTGCGCCCAGAAGGGCTTCCCAGTCTTGGAGGAATTTCAGAATGGCCAACAAAACGTCACTGGGCTGAGGTGTAGGGGGAGTGAGAGGGGGAGGCTGCGGGCTGGTACGTTCTACTGGAGAAGTAGACAATAGGGTTCACCCCAAGGTGACCCACCCTCCAACAAGGGTCCCTGAGCCCCATTGTGGTCTGAATAGTAGCTCTCAGGCAGGTCGTCACCCTCCTTAGAGCGAGCATGAACATGCCTCAGCAGACTTGGTTCAGCCCCTTGTTCTGTACCCCTTTTAGGGGTCGTGGAAGCCTTACTCCTTCCCCGCTCTTGAGACATCTGGGGGGAAGCGGCTGCTGTTACCCTTCCAAGGGTCTTCGCCACAGCAATAACCTCCCACCATGTCAGTAGGGACACCCGCAGAGCAACCGTCGCTTTGACTGTGGGCACCAGCCCATGGTCTGCCCCCCTTTTGAAGAAGTAGTGGCCATCGACGGGGTGGTAACAGAAGTCATTGTCGATGTGGTTGTGGCCATTGACGATTATGTTGATGATGGTGTTGTCTTGGCTGGTTGTGACGCCAATGCTGATGGAGTTAGCAAAGGGCCCACCTCGGATCTCTCCTTTGTCACCTTGTCTGGCGATGGCAAGCAGAACCTCGAAGAAGTCATGGACTTTGTCTTAGAGGGGACACCCCTCACTGGTATGCTCACTTTGGATGTGGTTGGTGAAAACGGCCTCATCGTTCCTGAGCCGGGACTCGCAGCAGCGGCGAACCCAGTGGGATCAATGGTGTGTGTGTCCTTGTCTTCTTTTGGAACCCCATTGGTAGGGCGTGCTCAAAGGACCTCAACCTCTTTTCTGAAGAAGTTCGATCATGGGACCAATTGGTGCTGGGGGAAGCATGACCCTGCCCAGAGGCCGAGTCAGAGGCCTTACACGATTTAAACCACGCCGCCAGCCTGCTGGAGCCGTCCTTCTTGGTCTGTTTTGAAAAACAGCATCAGAACTTGCATCCTCCCCATCATGGTTCGGATGCAGGCAGTAAAGACACTTTTAGTGTCGATACTCCATGAAAACCTTCCTTAGTCCACAGTTCGCAGAGTTTGAAGAGGTACCTCTTGTCCTCGGTCATGGTGAAAAGGCACAAGGTATGCACAAGCCTGCGCCTTCTCTAATCAATGAAAGATCCTCAATTTACAAACTTCACCGACAGCAGATTTGCACTACCGGTAGTCGACCAGAAATCCCAAAATCGGTCCAAAACGTTCACATTTTACCCAAAAGCTCAAAATATTAGGAGAATAGCTTGGCGAGCACTAAGAGAGCTCCTAACACTGAAGCATGCAGTAAAAACCTAAAGATGTCCACAAGGGGTGGAGCTTAGAGAGAGAACTGTCATTGGATGGGGGCAGTATGGCCCAGAGAACAGTGATTGGTTTAGAGAAATACAGTTTTAAAGTGAAAGTCAAACTGTTTTTTTCTTACCGAGGATTCCCAGCCTGACGACGGGAAATATTCAATGAGCATGTCTATCCATTCTAGACCCCCATGCTGGAAAAACTGCCTCTATCCACCACAGTCAGGGGCGACTGATGTCTCGTCATCAGCATTATGAAGGTGACACAGCTCCAGGAATAACTTCAATAACACGAGCAGAAGTTATTTTTAACAAGATTTATTACAGGAGCATAAGTAAGACTAAAGGCTCTCTCCATTCAGATCATCACTAACTGTTCTGGAACACTGGGAAACTCAGGCCATAACAGTTACATCTGGCTGAGCTCCTGATGTTACATAATCCAATGATGTAACTATGTACAATAACTGGAAATACATAACTATATACAAATGAAGACCAAGAACAAATTACAAATAATAACTGCATGAAACAAACATGAATAAAGATGAACATCATAACAGATAACTCCTAGATTAAAGCAATCAGAGATTCAGATATCCTCCAGATACCTTGCCAGAGACTGGCAGCAGGCCGTGAGCCTCAAACATATTGAGCATCAGCCTTTTCTCATGGGCCTCCCAGATTTGGGAAGCAGCGTTGTGTAACCTCTGGTCCCAGATCCTACTGAGAAGGTGTGATGACATCCAAGTCTCATGTGGCACAGGGGCTACATTTAAAATATACACCATTTAAAATATGCACCCTTATAATTATGAGTATATCTCCTGTTGGCAGAGTATTCATTAAACATAAGCCATACATGAGTTGGGGTATGGTGGATGGTATTTTCATAATTATACCAACCAAGCATAAAATGGTGTACCTTTGAACAAAATACTGACCCCTACAGAGAGTCTATTGTGAAACCCTACTGGTCTCTACCACCTAGGGTCATTAGAACAAAACCTTTATAATATGCAAAGAGAACAGAACAAATTCTAAATCAAATTCACAGGAAAGGAACATACAGTTATCCCCTCAGAACACAAACGTCTCAAAGATACAAAAATATCATATTTTATTAGAAATATACATCAAATATTGTTGTTAAAACAAATGTGTTCATAGAACAACCCTAAAACAAGGTCCATACATAGATGACAATAACGTAAAACAAATTATACACATAAGACATAAAACATTAACCTAGTATTGCACAACCAACATGAAGCATAAAGGAATCCAAAACAGGAAGTAGTTAGTTGTGTTTAAATATCACACGCGGTGCCTGCATTTCTAAAGGCCTTTGATCCTATTGAGACGGAAAGGGGTGGAGTTAGGGTAGCCAGAGAAGGATCTGTACAGTTTTGGGAGCTTTCTGCCACCTTTATTCTCTCTGTCTGCTTCTCTTTACTGACCCCTCCACTTTCTGCTGAACAAAGAACTTTGGGTGTGACATCATAAGGGCAAAGTCAACACAGTTCATGAGCATTGATTGGACCCCTAAAGCAGGCTAGCTTCAGTCCAATAACCAAGAGACTTTTGCCTATAGTCTATACATCTATGACTCATCTTGGGAATCATCTTGAGGTATATTTGGATCATCACTTGAGAAGATTTCACTGGACCAAGTCCTTTCTAAAGCCCTCCAGTTGTGAGGTGAAAGCAGGGTTCCAAGGCAGGAGAAAGCTTGGCCCCCTAATCATCCCCAGGGGCCATTGGTGGCAAACGCTGCTGCAGGACCATAAGCGTGCCTCACTGCCAGCCACCCTGTTGCTTAGGACCTCACTGTGTTAAAGTTTCCCTGAAGGTGTGTGCCAACCTCCCCCAGATTTGGGAGCCTGAGAAAAGGAGGGACATTGTCCCCTGAGACACTGGAGTGGGATGGGATTCTGAACACCTGTAAGCCAGAACAGCTAAGGCCCTGCTGTCAACAATAACCAGCTCCGACCAGTGACTCAAGTGCGCCCCAAGCCGAGCAATCTAGCAGGACCCGTCAACACTGCCCTTTAGTTTCCACATTGTTCTCTAAACCGCAGTCCACTGTTTGACTCCATTCACTGGTGCACCACACCAGCAATAGCACGTCAATTCCTCGGCTTGAACCACAAAATACTGCTGTCTTGCCCCTTGCTCGATCTGCTGTCCGAAACACCAACTTCTTCATCGCAGCTCCTGTAAGTTGCTTGACCGGACCCTAGTGTTCTCCTAACAGTGACCTCTGAGCATCTGTATACAATTCACTCACCTGTGCATCCTAGTATCAGCTCACCGCCGTCTAACGGCGAACGCTGACTGAACCTGGGGACGATTGATCCACACAGCATGAGTAGGTGATTCATGAACCGCAACCACCTTCCTTTCGCCTCCAACTGGACGCCAGTCTGCCGCTGGGCAATTGCAACTGCTGTCTTCTCGACCCGAGCCAACACTGCGATTAGCGCAGAGAAGCCTGGTCGATGCAATTGAACCAGCAACACATTTGCACACTTGACTGATATCTGCTTCCATGGTCCATCTTTGGGCCCTAGATACTGGATAGGTCATTGTAATCCCCTTTTGCAACTCGAAGAAATATCCTTTTGAACACTGTGGTCTTTTGATTGCCTTTCTCCCCATATTTCATCATCCAGAGTGCTGCACCTATTCTATCTCTGCATATTCTGTATTTCATCTAGAGGGGTGGGTTTTTACAGTATTTTGTAGTTAGTTAGTATCGCACATGGTGTGTATGATTAAAGACTATATTTTTATAGAACCTTTATTGGACACTCCTTTATTTTGGGCTCTTATACTTTGCTGTTTGGGTTGCTACTGAACCACATTCACACTTAAGAGTATAACCTTCCCTTGGCCCACGTTACCACAAAAGGTGAAGGAGGTATATATATCTTGACTGTGCCTGTTTTACGTTGGCTCTAGGTTTGTAGAAGTGTGAGGGCTCAGGGGGCATTTTAGCATCTAATCATCCTTGCACTCCTACAGGGCAGAAGTCAATACGCCACAGAAGGTGACGACAAGGAGCCAAATACCAACGGATATCAAGAAAGAAGTTCAGGGACACGAACACCTAAGAATGTGATTGACTGAGAACCTACATTCCCCCTATGGGTGGCGGTAAGCGGGATCACACAGGAAGATACTCCTCTCTCGGGGATAAGGACTCCTGCGCTGTCAAGGAACTCCCAAAGAACCTCTCCTGTATACCATCTACCCTTCAGAGCAACCTGTTGGATCAAGCTAATGTTTGTTATTGTACCGTTAGCCCCAATATCCAGATTGAAGAGAAGTGTATCACACATACTAAGACAAGAAAGAGAGGTGAGCGAGTAAAAATGATCACTCCGTGTTTGACACACACTCAAGCAGGAGAGATTGCCCATTCAAAAGAGAGAAAGGCTTTAAGGTTCCGCTGGGGAGGACCCAGGATTTGGATATAAAAATGGAATAAGGACTAAGCACAATGAGTGAAACCCGGGAAGTTCGAACTTGGGGAAGGCTGGAAGCTGCCGGGGACCTTGCAAGCAGCTGTAACCTAGAAGCAGGGACGAAGCAGACTGCTGTTCCGTGCAGGGGATTGGAACCCCAAGGAAATGAGGAGCGAAGAGTCAGTGGTGTGACCTGGGAAAGGTGGACTGGTCATTCCAATAACAGCGCTGATACCGTTACTGCTGTAGCCCACAGGACCCCGCAAAAGAAGCAAAAAAAAGCAGTTTGAACGCTGAAGCCTTTCCGACTCAGAGAGTCGACCCGACCCTGGAGGATTAACCGGTGACACTAGCGCGTGAATACCGAGGTAACCGAGATGCGAGAGATCCAGATTAGGGTAGATAGAAGAGAGACACGCTAATCGATGACGAGAACCCAATTTAGTTTATCAGGCAGGTAAAACCATAGAGTAGAGACCGGTAGGCCCTTTTTCTTTTTGTTGAATAAATCAGCTGTTGAAAATGAACACTGCTGAACATGAACAAAACTAGTCTGCCTCCTTCTTCTGACCGATTACAAGACCCTTTGCTTAATTTAAGTTGTAACCTAAGAAGATGCCACTGTGACGATTTGCAGGTATTAATCCCAACAGGGTGACTCTCCTGTGAGGCTAGGGAGGTGATCCTGCTCCGGAAGACACACCCTAGGGGTCGAGGCAAGTGGGACCTCACCAGGAGAGACTCTCCCTTTGGGGTTGAGGACTCCCGTTCCTGTGAGGAACTCGCTAAGTCAACTACCATAGCCGCATATATGCGACTATCTTCTATGAAGAGTAGTGTTGCAACTTTATGTTTGGTTGAAGACAATGTGAAAAGTAGCATATGAGGGCGAAAAAAGGACGATGTTTCTTTAATCAGAGACGTGTATTTAATTGGGACGTTTTGGAGCAGAAAGCGAGAAGGGGAGTGCTATGTGCAGGGCAAGCCCCCTGAGATCATCATGCAGTGTGAAGGAGGAGTCAAGCCAGGTAGCAAAGCCTGCGACTTTCGAAGTGCAAGAGAAACACAGTGGGAGATGCTGCAGCCTGGCGTAGGCAACCGCAAAGGAAGTGGCATGAGAAGGAACAGAGAGAAGAAGTATATGGTAGTGGCGTGACCATGCTTGCATATTGGTGGGCAGGACGCTTGAGGAACAGCGCTGAGATTACCGATCTGGAAAGCCTGAACGGCATCCGATCACCAGCATCAGTGGAAGGCAGGCACCTGGCGAGGAACCGAGTGAATCGAGAATAGCGAGAGGCCCCTGGGGGAATCATATGCATGAAGAAACTCGTCCCAGTCCTAAGGTCATAAAATAAAAAATGTTATGATTGGAACTGTAAAAACCAGAGAAAGCAAATAAACCATAGTGGGCCTCTTGCTCAACATACGCTAATATGCACATGAGTGTTTGGTGGAAGTCACCCAAGGAAGCCCAGAAGTGTGTGTACAAGCCAATGAAGGGAGGTGCACGAGTGACTAGGTAGAGATGGAATTCAAGAAGGTACCTGGGAGCCTATGCCATCCAACAACCACCTATATGAGAAAATGTGTTCTATTGATTGAGATTTTCTCCAGATGGCCTGTGATTTAAAGTCGTTTATTTTTGATTATTCTTCCCTAATTCCTTCCTTTTTCTAGGCTAGCATTGCTATTTGAGTTAATGGTAGCGCTTTTACAGACAGCACATTGTGTCATATCTATTGAGGCAGCATTTCGGTGGCAAATAATGAAACAGAGCCGCAGAGAAACACTCTGCAATCGCTGATCATCAGATTCAGCTCAAACATCCTCAGAACACCCGCCCCCATTTGAACACACACACAAACACAATATACAAAATGTGTATGGAAAAACATTCAAAAACGACGAAACGTGTGTAAAGGGTTGATGATTTTGAGGTTACAGTTACACAGGAGAGGGGACTTGTTTATGGTGCTACAGCTCTTAATGAATAATAACTACTTACTGCCTGGAAACAGATTGCTGTGGAAATAGCGTAAATGATGCTGTCGGCATGAGGGAAATAGGGACATTTTCCTGCTTCAATGCCCTTAAAGTACATGGTCTGTGGAAAAAAAAGCATAGCATTAACAAAACTTTGCCGATGCACATTTACAAAGACACATATCCATTGATGCTAGGCTTTAAGTGCAGTTATTTCATTACTTTAATGTGCACAATAAAAAAATTATGACCGTGGCTGTCCAAAGGAATTATTCTCCAAAGTCTACAATATGATCTGGCTGCTTGAAACCATGTTTCCGCAATGTTAACTCAATTAGAGGTAAGGCGATTCATCTGTTTCAGTAATAACTACGGTGGAGGTATTTTGTGTGTTACAGCCACAGAAGAAATGTGTAATAATTTATAATTATTGGAGAAAGTGGCAAATACTTGTTTTGAACAGACACACAAGACAACACAAGATGGCAGAAATCACGTTTCTCCGTGCTTTAGAATGTGAAGAAATGCTGGGGATTAGACAGGAGCAAAATAACTGGAGGGGGGAAGAGAGGTGGAGGGCTTTGGACAGCCAGGATCAGCCGGTGGTAGAGGAAGGAACTTTGGAGCAACCAGGAAAAGCTACGGGTGCAGGGACAACAGGGGGTGGTGACAGGGGTGGTGCGGGTGGGTCCAACCAGAAATAGTCAGGGAGGTGGGGGTACAACCTGGCAAAGGATGGGGGTGTGAAACAATTAGTAGCAGCTAGGGAAGGGGGCAAAGGTTGGAGGGATGGGGACAACCAGCGGGCAGAGAACAGAAACAACCATTACTAGCTGAGGGGATAGTGAATGGGTGTGCAACAACCAGGACCATCATGCGGGGATAGTAGGAGGGGGTGGGGAAAACATGAACCACTCATGTGGGGAGTGGAACGGGGATGAAGGGTTGGGGCAAGCAGGACCATCGAGATGATGGAGGCTTAGCCACTTTATATAGTAGGCATAGTGGCATCATCTTGCCAGGGGTCCTGACAAATGGCACCCCTGATGAACAAGCAGACAGGTGAAACATTTCTACACAGGCCACACAAGCAAGGATGATCAGGTCATGTATTTATCACAAGTACTTATTTAGAAAGTGCGTATAACTTGGAAGAAAATGTGCAGTCTACCTTGTGACACATAGAGACTTACTTTATTAACAGGGCACTAACAAGAGGTCGGCAATAGATCGACAACTTCCCTAAAACATTAAAACATGATTGCATATAGAAAAGAAATTTACCTCCACTAGTTTGGAAGCAAGGTACATGGAGATAGTTGTGCTTTTGTAAAACATCATAGAGACTCCTGCCAAGGAACCTGCCAAAATAAAGAGATGTATTAATGCGTGAATGGATACAGTTATCTGTTTCTCCATTAACAAATTACGAATTTTAGCCCCATCTCCAAAAACATGAAATGTGTGGATTCACTCTCCTGACTAGCCACTGGGAACATCATAAACCCACAGTTCGCACTTACACTTGCTGGTACTTTGCTTTGAGTTTTACTCCATTGGCACACTTATATGCAGCGGTAGACTGGGATGCCAGCAGCATAGGCAGAATGAGACTGCAATCCAGTTTCAAAGCTCATGCTCGTCTTCTTTTGACGGACCCCACTGAGAACATTATGCACACTGAAAATACAGAGGTGCTAAGGGGGTATTGCCAGGCCTGGAAAAGATCCGAGGCTACGCTAAAGACGGCACTGTGCCTTTTGCTTTAGCCCCTGCGCTTTTATCTGGGGCTACAACCAAAAGACCCGGGGCTATAACCCCCCTCAAACTCCCATTCTAGAGACGCCTCTGGCTGCTATTGAAATATACTACTTATCACCATGTTGCAAGAAAAGGGTAAATTGAATGCAGAGCTGATACGAGATGAATATGGAACGGTTCAATGCCTTTCACACTAACCAAAGGGAAGCGGTTCTCGAAGTGGCCAGTGTGGTTGAATTCTGCAACTCAAATATGTCCTTGCAGCAGTTCAGGGAAGTTGGGTGCACGGACTCCACACCTTGTATGTGCGCATAAGAGCCACTGTGACACGGCCACTTACCAGGTGTTGAATATTTAGGAGAGGTCACTGTTTCTTCCCCAGGGCAGAACGGGGAATAATTCAATCAGGTATTCCAGGGGGCACCATGTCCAATACAACCCTGTGAACAGTGCTGGAAATGGCAAAAATGTAATGTGGCAACTGTCACTTCTTTGGAGGGGCTGGGCTACTGGAAGGAGGGGGGTAGGCCAACACAGCATCTCTTCACAGGTTTATGGTCTTTCCATCGATGGAAATGCATCGAAATGCAAATCCATCGATGGCAATGCATCTAATCCCAATCCATCGAAATGCTATTTTTTACATGTAAAAGTGCATATACACCGAAACCTGTCCATCGAATATAGAAATGGACAAGTTTCGATGGATATGGACTTTAAAATGTAAAAAATAGCATTTGGATGCATTTTTTGTGACGTTAAAATGTTATATGGAGTTGTCCAGTGCTGAAATCTTCAAAGGATTTTGGCACTGGCCAGCTTCATGTAACGTTTCATTGGTTTGTATTTTTTGGGGTGGCAGGGGGGTTCTCCGACACCCCCCCAACTCCCAAGACACCCCCTAACCCTAACCCAACTCTAACCCTAAACCTAATTCTAACCCTTGCCCTACCCCTTACCCTAATTCTACCCATGCCCTAGCCCTTACCTTAACCCTAAATCTAACCCTTGCCCTACCCCTTACACTAACCCTTGCCCTACCCCTAACTCTTACCCTTGCCCTACCCCTTACCCTAACACTAATTTTAAATTTTAAAAATCCATTGAATATCCATCGAATTTTATTCAATGAAAATGCATTTCGATGGAAAGTATTTTCGTTGAATAACATTTGATGGAAAGGTCTTAGATGAATTTGATTTTGATGTAAAGTCTAGATACCCTCTTTTCACAGAAGCCAAACCTTGCGATTTGCATAAAAGCGAAGAGCATTATGGGAACATCATAATGGCCACGAAAATGTTAAACATATCTCGTAGAAGTCATTCAGTAAGAAACCCTTTTAAGCGAATAAAGGACTCCTCTGTTTTGATTGGTCACAATATTCACCCTAATAAAGAGATTTCTGGAAACTGCAGGACATATATACCAGTTTAGACAACTGCAACACTGTATGTGAGGTTTTGGCAGTTTCTGCACGAAGTCTCCAGTGCTGAATCTCACGGTTGAAGAACGGGTTACTCGTGGTGCAATAATTGTAATAATACAGCTTCAGAACATATCTGGTTTGCAGTGCTCAGTGCTAGCCTCTGGGCCTTGGGCAAGAGCAGCGGCTGTTGTGTGGGAAACCAGCATTTCAACGAGCTGACTGCTTTCCGGCACATTCCCTGTGTGGCCTGTGAAGTTCCCAGGTGCTTTTAGGGTTTACAGTCTAAATCCTGCAAACAAAAGACCAACATTTCAGAAAGCAGCTGTGAAGCCCCCGCTGCAAGGTCAGACTTTTGTATCCCCCCCCCCTTACCCTGTCAATTTCGGCAGGGAGCTCTCCCCTGTAATCCACCACACCCTGCATGGCCCTTCCCCCACCCATTAACATCAATGACTTCAACAGCCTTCCACGACTCTCCATCCTGCTATCCCAGAAACACGACATGTTGAGTGACAGTGTTTAGTGCTTTAGCTTATAGGGCAATGGAATAGAGACTGCAATTAGCTCTTGGTTAACACTCTTAGTAGCCATGTTTTCGTTCACCTCTTCATGCAGAATCCATGCAGGGACAGTACGAAGGCTGTCAGAAAAGAGTATTTGAGCTGGTAACAGGACTGTGCCCCCTGAGTCAAGGGATGCGATCACAGCGCATGGCCTCCCTCTGGTCAAGGTGAAAAAGGCTGGTGTTTTGTAAACACTGGAAGTGCTTTGCCATCGAAGGATGCAGTACAGCACCCGTGCATTATAGAGGAGACTACCAGCTGAGAGGGGTCTCTGTCACAACTGCACAGCTTTTATCCATTCAAATGTTTGGCATTGACCCAGATGGTGCCACCACATTCAAACGTCAGGCCTCTACCTAGATCTTCACTCAGAGGTGGATTGAAAGTTCATGTAGGATGGACTACTGTGGGTAAACAATGATTTCTTCAGCAGAATTTCGCCTCAAGACATGCAGTTTTGCGGCAGTCCTTTTGTAAATGAGCGAGTGGAGAACACCACGCAGATCATTTTCTCTCAAATCGATCATTGATAACGTTGATCGTTGTGGAATAGATGCAACCATACTGTGTTCCTCCCGCATTCATAGGGTATCATGGGGTGAGGCTGTTCTAAAGTTTCTAGACTCAGCTTCATGACATGGTTGATATCGAGACTCAGATGTGGTTTTTGTGCACAGACAGACTGAATGTTTGGAAGCAGTCTGCAATATGTTGCAGCTTGCTGTGCAGTTCAATAAAGTAATGAGACTTAGCCCCATAAAAGTTTATATCAAAAATAAAAACCTTCGTAGAGGGAAGAGAACTAATTATGCATACAACCCAGCTGATGATTATAGTTTGAGCCGGCATGTTCTCATCTGCACCATGACTGAAGTGTGTCCTTATTGCAAGACTCTGAAATTTAATGGAGAAACAAAAGGAAAGTGTTGCGCCGCCAGGAAAATTAAACTGCCTCGACTTGGAGAACCGCCAGAGCCATTAAAAACTACCCACAAGCATTGTGAAATTAAACATATTAGAAACGTGCACTTTCTCTTTTCTTTTTTTTCAATTTAACCAGACTGAGCTACAGCAACGCGTGGCCGGGGACAGCTAGTTTCTTTATATGTTTCTTCACAGATTAATTTTGAACTAAGGTCATATTCTCAATAAGTGCATGGAATCCATTTCTTGGTTAAATGTCTTTATGGCAAGATGAAGGCCCTCTACAACAACTTAGGAGACACCATGTATAAGCGTATTCTATTTTGTGGGGATGAAACAATAAGTGTCGACACATGTTGAATAGCTGCAATTTGTCTGATGTCCACCTGTTTGTTATCTTTTGTGAGATTTTGAGTCCCAGTAGGGGGAATATCGGTGGCAGCATTAGTGATTCAAAGGTGTTGTGACTGAATAAGGTACAGAACGACCACAGGTAGTGGTTTGTGATGTGTTCATTATTGACCATGTGAGATTAAAATGTGTTTTTCTGGTATGTTATACAGTAACCAGGTACCTGTTGTACCACCCTTATCAGTCAATGTTGATATATTTGTCTTTCGCAGATAGCACTCTCAAGCACTTGCACTTTGTGTCCAATGTATCATCGTTTGCACTTTATTGTATTTTTGCACAAGATACCGGTTGTCCTAAATATGTTTTGCTGAAGATATGTGAAGTATACATATGTACATTCTAAGAATACAATCTCTATTTTGTAATTAATAAATACAGATTTGTCAGTAGTTTTGTGCAATATAAATGAAATACTTTTTGAAAGTAGCAGATGGTGTCATCAAACTGTTCTTAGAGCATTGAAGACATCATTAGACTTTGGTCTCCATTTGAACAATAGAAGGGCAGGATGACCTACTCTATGTGCTTGTATTGTTTCTATTCTTTCCCTGTATTCTGATTAGTTGTCCTTTCTTAGTATAAAGAAACAGGGGTGGCACGTTTATAGATTTTATTTATGGGACTATACCAAGCAGTGACAAGTGTGTGGCTATTAAGTCCTGGCTAGGGAATCCACCAGGCAATCTCAATTATGGAAAGCAGAAGTCCTGGCAGAGTCGGGCACCAGGCTGCCTTGTGCCCGACTCATTTCCGACTCCTCACTATGTGTTGATTAACTACTACACATGTGACAATATCAGTCACCTTGAATAAGAAATAGGGATGACTGATGGATGTTTTATGTATGTTTTTATTAGATTTGAATATGGCCTATACCATTCCAGAAGGGTAGATCAACTACATTCTGCCCAACGTCCTGAAGAAGGTCTTTATAAGAAGAGCGACAATAATCTCTATAAGTGGACCAAAACACGTGTCGACGACTATTTGAACAATCTGGAAATCAAAAACCAGATGTTATACAACACCCGATAATAAGGACTGGGTCATTAATACACAATTCTAACCTACGGAAATGTCTGTGTAATATTATAAACACCGAGTGTATCAAATGCCAAATTGGTTTTATTTCTAAAGATGTATGAATGAGGAAGTATGGGTTTGAGAATGAATGTCTGAGAGTGTTGACTAAATGAACTAATGGTTTTAAAACTATACATTAAGTTATTTTTGTTATATGAATATTGATTAAAATGAAGATTTTTTGAATAATTGGTGTCATCCTGTTCCACTGGTCCACCTTTCGCTTTATATATATGTACTTTACCTGAAGGACCAGGGACTGAATTGCAGGTAAACCCCTTTATTTATATCTCCTCACATATGGTGTCAACAGTGGGATCGGGCTCAGTTGACATAAAATGGGGAACCCTTACATTTGGGAAACTCAGTAATAGAACTTCCAGTTCATCAATAGCTACAGAACATTCTATTGGGTTTGTTTTGTCTAGTAGCAGGGGAGAGTTGATACCACCCTGAGACATAGTTTTAATACCTACTGATTTGGTTCTTATAACCCCACCCAGAACTTACATAAGACTCACCACCGAATCAGGCATAGCTTGGCGAAATGGCTTGGATGTCCTAGCAGGCGTTATATAGCCCGATTATAGAGGAAACAAAAACGTTTTAATTCAAACAACAGGAAGGAGGCATATTAAGTAAAAGCAGGGTAAAGGATAGCCCAGGGGATTCTGGAGAGAGCTCTCTTCCCCAAAACAAAAGAGATTAAAAGCTTTGACAGAACTGAAAGAGGAAGCAAAGGCTTTGGAGAGGCAGACATAGACTTCCCCTCTACATCTGATGCAGTACCACCAAAATACCTTGGTGAAGAAACAGATTATCCGGATTTGGTGTTTGCCCAAAGGAATGATTCCTTGCTTGCAGAACCCTTCCTTCAGGTGTTACCCCAAGAGGAGGGCAGAGAGAAAGGAGGTTCATTTGTGTTCCTAAAGACTGGGTTACTATATAGAGGAGACATTGGTCCTGATGGTACTCCTAGATCCCAAAGAATGATGCCCAAACGTCACCAAAAATGTGTTCTAGGGATCGCACACTCCCATTTGACAGGTGGTCTTCTATGAACGACTAAAACTCAAGTGCATATATTGAGCCGTTTTTACTGGCCGGGGAGTTATGCCGATGTAAAAAGCTGTGTGCTCATTCGCACCCTACATCAAAAGCCCAATTCACAGATGCCCCCTACACCCATTACAACCGTTGCCCATTATTGATGTACCATTTTCATGAACAGGTATGGACATATTAGTTCAAAAAATGGGCTAATGCTGACAATTTTGCGCTATGACACTTGATATTCATACACTTAATTGTGTAACTAAGAAAAATAATGCGTTTCTTCAATGTGATGTCTATAGAAGTATTTTTAATCGTGGTATCGATCACAGCCAACGCGTGTTTTGACCTTCGGTCGTTCTCAAGGCAAATTAATCTGTGGTTTGGTATCCCTATTTAGAGCTTGAGTTAGGAAATTATGCAGAAAAAGCTTGAACTACGTGAAGGTATTAATTATGTTGTCCACACTGTCTTCAGATCTAGATTCATTAATCCAATCTTGTTCACTTAATGACAAAATATGTGTGTGTTCACATCAAAGGTCGCTGCTCGTTATCTTTCAGTCAAAAAGCATCAGATGATCTGGTTCCTCTTTTCCTAGCTTGAGGAAGAAAAAATGTGAAATGGTGTAGGTTTAATAATTCGATTGGTATAGGTTCAAAGTGCAAATACTTTTTAGTGCTTGAGATTCAATGGGATCGATTCCACGAGGTGTTTGAAACTTAAAATTGTTTAGGTTAGGTGTTTTTTCCAAATGCTGATACTGCCGCTAATGACACGCCTTATAGTTAAAGGTCATAGCGCACCCTACCCAGGTTATACCGCATCTCTAGTTTAATTATAGGTAAGGACATAGTTGGGCCACTTGAACATCCAATTCACGAAACCGATATATATTAGTATGATGGATCGCTATCCTGAGGCATTCCTTATGCAATTATACAACCCAACTAATTTTTAAACATCTGATTCTATACTTTTCATGAGTTGGGTTCCTGAAAGAAAACCTAATGGATCAGGGGACTACCTTTATGAGCAGGTTAGTGTCAGAAGTAAAGGAAATTCTACATATAAAAACCTTAAGAACTTCCATTTACGACCCTCAGACTGACAGACTAGTGGAACGGTTTAATAAAACCTTAAAACATATTCTGAAAAAGTTAGAGGAGGCTGACAGCAAAAAATAGGACATTATGACAAATTAGGCCCTTTTTGCTGTCCGGAAGACCCTGCAGGCTTTTCTCCATTTGAAATGATTTCTGGCAGAGAGCCACATGATGTCCTTAATATGTTGCATGAAACTTGGGAAGAACGAAAGAAAGCCATTTTGCCGCTTTCCCAAACAGCCCAATGATTAAAGGAACACATGGCTACGGTTATTACAATAGTACACACTCATATGGTTAAAGCCCAGGAACATTAATAAGGGTGCCATGAGATTCCAAGATGACGGCAATGCTGGGCGCACTGTGACTAACGCTCTCTCTGCCCACAGGGCCGTAAACACAGCATAAAAAGCACTTGAAAGCTCTCCCCAGGCTCGAAAAGCATTGCAGACCACTCAGAGGGCCAGCAGAGACAAGAGGAAGCACTGGAAATCGCCTCTGATTTAAACGACTCCTTCGAAAGCAGGGAGAAAACTTTGCCCAGCACGCGCGAACGCAGATAGCACAATCCAGCAGGGAGGACACTGCGGCAGAGCTAGCCACCCCACGCGGAGCTCCGGAGAGTCAGTAGTCAGAAGGCACTGAGCGACCCGGCCAGGCCGCCACCCCAGCGTACCCAGCGACACGCACCAGAGCAGAAAGCTGCACCATCCCCCTCACCGTACCAGGATGCTCTGGGCCCCACCAACAGCGAGGAGTGGAGGACAGTTCCCCGTGGAGGACACAGGCAGCCCTCTCAAGAAGAAGCGGGAATGGCAATCCCCAGGAGAGCACACATTACAAGTAAGCAAAGGGCAAGTCAACGCCCGGCCCGACCTACTTGATCACGACAATCCAGACATCAGTACTGACGGCGAGGGGGGGGCCTCTGCTACCCACAACAAACAAACCCAGAAACCTGATAGGAAAAAGCAGGGGCGTGCCATAGCTAAAGCACCCCCAACCAAAAGCAAGGCTCCCTGGAGCTAACAGGACAGCGTCTACGGAACACCGCCTATGCAGTGAGGAGGGAGCGGCCGGGAGACACCCGCTCTGCCATAAGCAGGTCCTCCGACCTGACAGGAAGAAGCAGCGGTACATTACCGGAAGACGGCCCCCCCAAGCAAGAGCACGGCCCCCCGGCACCACCAGGGAAACCACATATAGCACCATGCCTAGACTGAGGAGTGTCCAGGAGACATCCATATAGCCTGCTGGCAGCAAATGAGAGGGAAAGGGTCTAGCTCCCACCACCAACGGAGCACACCCCTACATCCAAGAGCAACACGCAAGTGAGCAGTACCCGACCTGTGGTATTCAAACAGACCCTCCCTGACAGACCCATTGCACTAGGGAAAGTACTGGGACTTACCTAGGCGACCCTCAGGCACCAAGGTGGACAAGATAAAGAGCAGATCTGATGCCCCCACGAAACCAGAGAGGCACGCAACTGGAGCCAACGAAGCAAGCCCACAGAACATCGGCATACAACCCGACTGTCAACAATGTCAAAAACCAGGGCAAAAGAGCCCCCCACCTCGATGAAATGTTCCAAAAAAACCCAGGAAGGCGCACTTGTCAAGATATGGGCAAAAGAGTCAGACCCCCCGGGGGCCACCATACAGCAGACCTGCCCCCAGAGCCAGCGGAAGACCCCACGCAGGAGGAGCAGGACCGACCTGTAACACAGCCCATGCTTAAGCAATTCCTCCGCGACTTCGGGGATAAGGTAACCAGGAGATAAAGAGAGACATCAACAAAATGGAAGAGGGTGGATATTAACGAACAGGCGATCCAAGAGCTGATGAAAGATGCAAGACCATCCGATGCACTGCTGGAAACCTTGGCGTCGGCTACATACAATTTCGAATTACAGTTGGAGGACCTAGAAAATAGGTCCAGGAGGTCCAATATCTGCATCAAAGGCCTCTCGGAGGTCACACAGGACCAAGACCTCACGGAAGTGGTAAAAAACATCCTAATGGGCATTCTAGAACCCGACACTGATCTGGAGTTAACATTTGATAGGATCCACAGAGTGGGCCCCCGCAGACAGGAACCAGGGGCAAAACCGAGAGATGTGCTGGCTGCCATTCAGGACTACCCAACCAAGGGAAAGATACTCACCAAGGCCAGGAGAGCAAGACTGGTCACCCACAATGGAACAAAAATATTCCTCTACCAGGACCTGGTACAATCTACCATCATTAAGAGGAGGAGAATGGGCCCAATCCAGGCCTACTTGAGAGAAAGAGAGATCTGCTATAGATGGACATACCCGTTTAGAGTACTCTATGACTGGCAGGGGAAGCAACATAAAATCACATTGTACGAACAAGGAGCTGCCCTCCTGGGCACTGCAGATGACCGCCAGTCGCCAGCCCACCCATCAGACCTTCAACAAAACAGCTGCAGACCCCCAATGGACCATCGTAAGACCTAAAAGGTCCAGGAAGGGGGGATACCAACCAATGCTCAGGGGCCCTGCAGCAGGAATAGAACAAGACGAGAACAAATCACCCAACGACATCCCCGACTGATCATGCAGCACCCTGGGGAACCACATCATGATGACTCGCCTAGGGAGGGCGCAAGTCAAGTTAAGTTAATGTTATGTTAACAAGGCCTATAGAAGCCCCGTGGGAAGGGGAGGAGGTAGGGACTCTTGGAATGGGATCGGGAGAATCCGTACAGGGCAGTTCTGGGTTTACTCAAGGATTCAACTCTCGAGACATGGATTCGAGGGAGGCTGGAGGCCAGGTGAATTCACCCAGACCAGGGTGGAGGGAGAGGGAAGGGAGAGGGGGGCGGGAAGACGGGAAGCCCACGATGGAGGGGGAAAGAGGGGAACACTGGGGGAACAAAAGGGGTGGCTCTAGACCTGCCACGAAAGCCAGACAACTAGAAGAGAAACACATACGCGACAATGGTTAGCAGTAATAACTTCAAGATTATATCCTTAAACTTTAATGGCCTACATTCCCCAATCAAAAGGAAAAGAATAGAGAGATACCTCAGAAGGGAACATCCAGACCTAGTAACCCTACAAGAAAGGCATGTCCACACCAGTGATAGAACAAGAATTACGTTCTGTGGGTACACAAGACTCTAACAAGTCACTCAACCCCATAAGAAAGGAGGGGTACTCCTAGCTTTGAAAGATGGGCTGGATCCAACCCGGATTAGAATAGACACCAATGAGCAGGGGAGATACCTAGCAGTAGCACTGACAGGAGGGGAGAAACCTACACTGTAGCGACACTACACAGCAGGTTGCATTCGTCCAAAAAGCACTGAGCAGACTGGAAAAATTCACGTAAACTCCCATTATCGTAACAGGGGATTTCAACATAGCGTGGGACCCCACTAAGGACAGAAGCAACATAGCGCTAGGGGCACAAGGGAGACCATCAGGTGAGGGGTAAAATTCAAGACCTAGTCTTGGTAGACGCGTGGAAGGAGATGACAAAGAGGGTTATACCTTCTCTACGATGCCCGCGGGCTGTTGCGCGCTCTACAAATCCGAAAAAATAATAATAATAATACTTGCATGGCCATCGCTCGAACTCTAGGATAGACTACTTATGGCTCTCTAGATCCCTACTCTAGATCCCTACTCTAGGCTGTACGACAGGCGTCACAGACGGGACTATCATACAGTCCAACCATGTGCCCATAACCTTAACTCTGAAAAGAAACCGATGCCCAGCTGGCCTGTGGAAGTGGCGCTACCCATCCCCCCTATTTAAGGATGAGAAACTGGTCCAAGAGCTCACAGAAGGGATGGAGGCTTTCTTTGAGACCAACAATATCAAAGAAGCGACCCCCAGATCGGATGGGATGCCTTTAAGGCAACAATAAAGGGCCAGATCATCGCGATTAAAACAAAAAGAGATCGGAAAATGAGGATGGAGGAGGCCCGCCTAGAAACCAAACTGAAGGAGATAATGTCCAGGATGGGGACATCACTGAGCGCCGATACTAAAAGAGAGTACAGAGCCACAAGGGGCCAATTAGACTTAATACAAACGAAGGCGGCAGAACGTAACCTATCATCTCCGAGACAAAAATATTACATAAAAACAAACAAATCAGACCGCTTACTGGCCAGACTCTTGAGGAGGGAAGAAAAGGACAAAACTATCCTGAAAATTAAAGTAGACAGGGGAAAGACTAGTGCCAATAACAAGGACATTGAGAGAGAGTTTGTCCAATTCTACTCCAAGCTATACGGGTCAGATAACCCTCTACCATCACTACAGGAATCCTACTTAGAAAAGATTGATCTGGTGCAAATAACGGAGGGGGAACAGGACAGGGCGGAAATAAAAACATTACTGATCAACAAATCCCCTGGACCAGACGACTTCTCCGCCGAGTTCTACAAAACTCAGAGGGAAACATTAATACCCCACCTGACCAAACTGTTCAACCAGTTCGGCTTAGACAGGGCTATCACGAAGTCAATGCAAGGAGGTGAAGGTGGTCCTTATTCCTAAAAAAGACAAGGCCCCCACAGAGTGCGGATCCTATCGCCCAATAGCCCCAATCAACGTCAACGGCAAAATCCATAAAAAAATTCTGGCAAGCAGGCTCGACCAAATTCTACCCCGGGTGTTCCAGCCAGATCAATTTGGCTTCGTCAGGGGACGACAATGCTAGGATAGTGCACCTAATAGAAAAAGCACACAAAAGAGGAATCCCCGCTCTGCTCGTGGCTTTAGATGCTGAAAAAGCCTTCGACCTAGTGGAGTGGGGATTTTCGTTTGCAACCATGAACAAGATGCAGTTTGCTAATAAATGTACGAAAAGGGTAAGGGTCAATTACCAGCTTGCACTCATCTGCCTCCCCATAAATGGTCAGATCTCAGACCCAGTAGTAGTTCAACAGGCCATCAAGCAGTGGTGCCCGCTGTCTCCCATTCTGTACACAATCTGCTTAGAACCCTTCCTAGCAGCGGTAAGAGCCAATGAGGATATAGTGGGAATCACGTATGCGGGAGCGGCGCCCAAAATTGCCGCCTTTGCGGATGATCTGCTTCTGACTCTTACCCAACCAGAGCTCTCTCTGGGGGTGATAGAAAATTAACTTAACCAGTTTGGGGCAGTGGCCGGACTAAAAATAAACGCAAACAAATCTGAGGTCCTGAATCTCATGCTTCCAAAGGAAGCAGTACAGGAGCTTAGAAGGAGCTCCCCTTATAGATGGGTGGAACACTATAACCTATTTGGGAATCAAGGCGGCCAAATCAGTGGAACAACTGTACCATGCAAATTATCCACCGCTCCTAGAAAAACTCAAGACTAAACTGATAGATTGGGGCCCCCTATCCGTAACATGGCTAGGCTGCATTAATGTCCCAAAAATGGTTGTACTACCTCAACTACTGTACCACTTCTCTGCTCTCCCAGTCCACGTATCGCCCGCCCTATTCAGGTCCATCCAAAAAATGACGAGTACATTTGTGTGGAACAACAGAGCTCCGGGAATAACTGCTAGAGTCATGAAACTGCCCACTTCTAGAGGGGTATGGGGATACCAGACTTTAAGGCCTACTACTTAGCAGCCCAGTTGATGCCACCGTCAAGCTGCACTGCAGCCACAAGAGAGCGTGACTGCAGTCTCTTCTGACAGCTCCATGCTGTATTTATTTACGAGAGCGTTGAGAAAGGCAGGTCTCACAGCAAATCAAAAGAAAAACTACTTGGTTCAATCGACTGTTAAATATCAATTTTTTTTGGCAATGGATTAGTTCAGCCCCAGACTGAAAAGGTAAAAGCCGTCAAGGAGACACTGATACCCAAGACAAAGAAAGACCCAAGAGCCTTTTTGGGCCTTCTGGGGTACTATAGATGTTTTATTCTCAGTTATTCACCCACCACGTCTTGCCTCGCTGATAAACTCAAAAAAGCTGAGCCCCAGAAAGTAAAATGGAAAGAGGAAGACCAATTGTGTTTCGATAAACATAAGTACATACAGTGTAATGAATCTGTGTTGAAAGTGGCAGTTTTCAACAAGGAATTCATTTTACAGACGGATGCTTCATATGTTGGGTTAGGGGTAGTGTTGTCACAATATCATGGTGGTATTGAGCATCCCATTTTTTACGTCAGTAGGGAATTGTTTCCACGGGAAAAGAACTACGCCACTATTGAAATTGAGGCCTTGGCAATAAAGTGGGCAATAACCTATCTTAAATATTACCTTCCGGGTAGAAAATATTGGTTAGTTACTGTAAGAGGATTCAATTCAACACTACAGCTAAGTCAACGCCTAGCCTATAATACTGAAGGAAAACCCTTATTGATATATCTTTAGGTCCAGTTCATGCGTTCTGGATGACTACCCTTATATAACACCCCTCTCTTGGAATCCCCCTGACCCCACTGAGCCAAGAAGTAGTTCTGTTTTGCAAGTTAAAAGGGTTTATTTGATGATTTAAACAATAGATATATATATGACACTTTATAATAAATTAATAATTGAATAGCACACTTAATCTGATATGATAAAGATCAACAACGGAGAATCTGGCACTCACACACTTCTTATAATCACTAATGAGTTGACATGAAATGGATAAGATAGCACACTGGTAAATAGGAACAAAAGTATAATGTGGTAGAGGATGCTTTATGTAAGCTCAGGTGGATGCAATATTCAATGAATGCAGTACAGAAAATACTCAATATGATTTCAACCAAACAATGTAATCACTTTTCTCTGGCTATTCACTCCCCCCCTCTTTATGCAATGCAAGGAAACGGGAGGAAAGCACACAGTTCTCAGAAATGCAATCAATGTAATCAGTTCAATCCAGCAAGCTTAGACTACAGAAGTTTGAAAATACAGATAGGAGTTTTGAAAACACAGGCCCAAATGCTTTGATATGTGCTAGCAATGGATGAGAAATGTGCTGGAAATGCTTTTTAATTCCCTTTCAGAGGTTCAGGGTGAGTGGTATCTAGTTAATATTAGTCCAGGCTCACACTTGCAATGATTCAGGGATAGTTTTTATGAGGCAAACGATTTTCTGGCAAATGGAAGGCAAGCAGCAGCAGTTTTTACATGTGAAGAAATTGCAAATCGCGGTAAAATTCGCGGATGCGTGTTCCGCGATTGCGGTAAAACTATAAGGGGTAGGAATGCGGTTCTTGGTGCGATTCAAAGCTACGATTCTAAGCTATCAGAGGAAAGTTACTGCAAGTCTCTAGCCCAAACGGTCGCGGAGATATGAGCGATTTAATAAAGGTCGTTTTTGGGTTTGCAAATTTCAAAAGCTCAAAATGACAAGTGCAGCTTGCAACTAGAAATGACAGGTGACAGCTAGGAGGCAGTTCTACTTAGGTTAAATAGATTGAATTAGATGAATTTAAACTAAGAGATTGGTTCTACACAGTTCTGCTGGGTACTCACACTATATTCTTGAATTAAATGGGCCTCATCACGGATCTGGTCAGGGTTTTAGACTGGACTCTGGTCTGGTCTGGTCTGGCCTCTGCACTTCACAGTGATCTGGGTCAGCTCTCTCTGCTGGTCTGGGTCTCTCTGGGTACAGCACTGCTTTCTCTCTGGTTCTCTTAGTTCTGGATAGATTGAAGTCTCTAGTTTGGCTTTCTGGAGGTTGATGGAGGTAAGTATGGATTTTTCCGGCAGAGCGTCCCGCTGCAGATGGATTTGGAAAGTCCATATCTGTCCTGTCTGTCTGCTTTTATGTGTTTAGAATGTGGGTGTGTTCTAGCATCACTGACCCTACCTCTCTCTCAGCTTCTAATTGGTCAAACTTCCATTTATCATTTGATTGGGGAATGAACTGTGAGTCAGAGTGATGTCATTTTACAGCCTGCAGAAAGTCCACTCCTCCTGTCAACTTACACACAAATCTAGATTTGAAACAAATACATATTTGCAGAGGTACATATTGTTTTAAAATCATATGCACCCATCATGCATTACAGGAGGTATACCCTGTTCAAACTCTGCTCTTCCTGGGAGCTTGCATTCACAAATGGCAACTTCTAGCACTTTTTAATGTGCTAAACAACATTGGATCTTCATTAAATTTTATACAACTGTTCCTCACATATCTACCCACATACCAATGCATTTTCGTTTGTCTAGCTGAAACAGGGAGTCTGTAATATTAATAAACAATGGGGTTTTGCCCCAGAACATCACACAAATTCGAGTTTAGTCTTGAATTAAAGGTACATTTTTTAAATTAAAGCTCTCAAAGTTATACATTTCTGTCATTTGATTACAAAGAGTTATCAGTGTTTTTGTAAAATATATATTTTCCTTTCAATTCAGTCCTCAGAGTGTTGAGGTCCGCCTCCAAGACTTGGGTGGGTCAGTCCTCTGGGCAGGCAGGGCTTTGTTGACAGCAAACATTTCAGAATTAACATATTCCTTTCAGAGGAAAGGGGCCATTGTGTGGTCTCTGGGAAGCTCCCAGCCAGTCTGCCTTCTATCAATCAAGAGGTCATGTGAGATTCTAACTCCTGGTGTGAAGCTCTTGAGGTGAGAGGGTTTCCCAGGCTTCAGGCCTCTGGGAACAGCATGTGGCTAATTTTTAATTAAAATGCAGCCTTTGAAGTCAGCTAAGTCAAATCCCTTTGTCAGCTACTGCACTCAGTTCTCCTGTCAGAGTTTAGACCGCCAGCTCCCCTTTGAGGATTTTGTTGGTACTGCATGCAATTTTGGGATTTTCTTGGATTAATGCATTCTAAACAGGAATGGTTCTTACATGGTAGTAATTCCTTGCTTAACATTGTTTTGATGGGGCTCCTTACAGTAAAATGGTTATGTGGAACCACACAAAAGGGTTGAATCTTTAAAGTGGTCCAATGAGTCACGATTCCAGCAACTTTTTGACATCAGTAGCAGTGGATTTTGTTAACAAAGACCTTTCTTTACACTGGTGGGTGGCAAGTTAGGTAACCATTTTGGTGTGCGCACAACTGCGCAGCTCTCCTGGATTCTGGGATGAAATGATGGGCGGCGACAGCGCATCCCCATCTTTACCCACTCCATTTATTTTTGTTCTGGGGCAAAATGATGGGCAGCGACAGCTTAATCCCCATATTTACCCCGTCTAATGATTCCACATGGGTCAAAACCCTCCACAAACCCCCCCGCCCGACTGCGCTTTGACTTGAGTCGATGGGGAGTCGGTTGCAAGGGAGGTTTTGAACCCTGGCGCTGGTATGTCCACATTATCTTCTTCCAATTCTGTAGATGGCACAGTTCAGCATCTTCCTCTCCATCCGGTACTGATCGATGGTTCTCCTCGCCGGTCCTGATGGGAATATTGGGCGGTCCACTGGGCCCATTGCATCTTCGTTCCCAGTCTCCGTATAATCCCCCTTGGCCTGTCTTCAGGTTTTCTTTCTCCTAGGACGACAAAGGAAGAGCGGCAATACCTACTCATAGACTTTTTCCACCACTGTTGAGATGGTGGGACAGCATATGCATTTCATCATGACGAAACATTACATTCTTATTTTGATAAAAACAGTATGACTAAGAGACAGTTTCATGCAAATCACAGTATGTTAGAGACTAGATGTGGTACGTTTTATGATTGGAACTGAATTAGTCTGATACAGTACCCGCTAGGATTCCAGAGGATTCCTCCAGTTGTTGCAGAGTGTGCCTGGGATGGCAACATTTCAACTGGTTTATGTGGACCCACTTGTCTTCCCCCTCTGCCGAACCGCCTTTGGGGATGCGGATCTTGTAGGCCACAGGGGAGATCTTGTCGAAGATCTCAAAGGGTCCCTTCCATGTAGGCAAAAATTTGCGCTGCTTGGCCTGGTTCCTTTGGAAGTTGTATAGATAGACCCGGTCCCCCACCTGATATTCCTTCCTGGAAGTTTTCAGGTCATAGTGGGTCTTCATGCTATCAGCTGATCTTTCTAGATTCCGCTGAGCATAAGCAAAAGCATGTTGGAGGTGTTTCCTTAAATTCTCTACATACTCATGAGTAGTGGAGGCATTTATCAGTGTCTGCTCTTGGGTCCTGTAGAGCAAATGCTGAGGAAGCACCATCTTGCGTCCAGTCATCAACTCAAATGGTGACATTTTGGTTGCAGATGAAGGGGTAGATCTGATGGCCATTAGGACCAGAGGTAATCGGATATCCCAACTTGGCCCAGAATCTGCCACAAATTTCTTTAATATGCTCACAATTGTCCGGTTATATCTCTCTACTGCCCCAGAAGAAGCTGGTCTATAAGCAATATGCAGCTTTCTCTTGACCCCCAGTATCTCCCACATCTTTGTCATTACTTCACTGGTGAAGTGGCTACCTCTGTCTGACTCAATCCTTTGAGGTAGACCAAAACGGGAAAAGATGTGGTTAATCATCAAGGCAGCTGCAGTTTCTGCCTTGCAATTTGGGGCTGGGAGACATTCCACCCACTTGGTAAACAAGCATGTCACAGTCAACATGTACTTATTCCCCCTAGCCGAGCGAATCACAGGGCCTACAAAGTCGATTTGTAAATCTGACCATGGCAGTGTCATTCCCCTCTTTTTTTTTAAAGGCGCCCGGTGTGTGAGGGATGTCGGCTGAAATTGTGCACACACAAGACAACCCTTCAAATATTGGTTGAGGTCCTGGCCCATGTGTGGCCAGTATGCAACCTCTCTTAAGATTTCCAATGTTGTGTGAAACCCCCTATGACCGGCGGTGGCCGCATCATGGGCGTGACTTAACATCAGGCTTCGGAATGAGGTAGGAACCACCCACTGATCGTGGCCAGCTTTGGATTTCCTTACCAGCAAACCGTCTTGGATCCGGAACATTTTTGGACATTTCATCAACACTCTTAGGTCCTCTTTCCCAATGTAATCGGTATCCGTCAGGGGAAAGTTCTCAGGGTCCTCAAGGTGCTGGTAAAATTTACCAATTATTGGATCCCCCTTCTGAGCAGTAATCAAATCAGCATCAGGGGTCTCCTTACTCCATTGTGCAATTGAAAGGTCGTTGTGAGCATTTGTCTGGGACCTAGTGATGGCAGTGACCTGGATTTCCCCCAACAGGGACTCAATCTCAATTTGATCCCCTTGGATGGCCCCGGTTTTGGCCAGCTGATCAGCTAAGTCATTTCCAGTTTTGTCTGGTCCCTCTACTTTGGAATGACCCTTAATCTTCTTCCAATAGATGGTCATCCCATTCGATGTGACCAGATCATCAATGTTTTGGATCAACTTCCCATGTTTCAAGGGTTTGTTGTTAGCACATAACATGCCTCTGGTTTTCCAATTAACCAGGTGCTCCACGAACCCGTTCCGTACATAATCCGAATCTGTGATTATGACCAGTTCGTGGAGTTGATGCTGGACAGCAGTGAGGATGGCCTGATGCACAGCCATCAATTCTGCCACCTGACTACTTCGGGGACCAATTTTGTATCCAGCGGAGGGTTCTGGGGACTCATTCACCCATGCATTCCCTATGCCGGCCACCAGTTCTTTCTCCCCGTTGTTGTCAACATGGTAAGAGCATCCATCCACATACACAGTGGGCATTCCCTCACACTTGTCCTCTTCAAAGACTTTGTGGGGGGAATTAAGGTATGCCTCCATGTTGTCCTTGATTTTTAGACTTTCGTCCTCGAGACAGTTTTCTCTGGCACAATCATGCAAGTCAGCCAGACCTTGCGCAAGGGGACTCTTCTTGTTTTGGCCATATCTGACCTCCACAGGAAAGCCTTGCATTGACAGAATCCAGGAAGTAATTCGGGAATTACTCACATTTCCGGCCCGGATTCTGTCACTTTGGAGATATTGCAGAGGCTGGTGTGGAGTCACCACTATGATGTGTTCCCCCTGGATAAACGGGCGGTAATTCTTCAATGCCCACACCGTTGCCAGGAGTGCCTTCTCACAATCGTTGAATTTTTCCTCCACAGAGGATAAAGTTTTGCTCGCATAGGAGATTACTTTATTGACCTTGTCATGCTTTTGGTATAATACTGCCGTCAAGCACGTATTAGAGAACCCTGTCTCCAGGAAGAACTCCTTGTTTCTGACAGGGTAAGCTAGGCAAGGCGCTTGTGAGAGGCTTCTCTTGAGTTGTTTTACTGCCTCGGCTTGTTCTGGACCCCATTCCCACTTGACCCCCCCCTTCAGGAGATGAATCAGGGGTCTGGTGATCTCTGCGTAGCCCTCAATGAACTTTCTGCTGTAATTAGTCAGTCCAAGGAGGCTCCTTAGTTCCCGCAGGGTTGTGGGGTCTTTCAGTTTCTGAAGTGCTTCCACTTTTTTTTCCTGGGGACAGAGACCCTGAGGAGTAATCTCATGCCGCAAGAAATTAACACGGGTTCTACACCACTGTGCTTTCTGAAAGGAAAGTTTTGCTCCGGCGGCCCTCAACTGTGTCAGAACATAACGGATCTCCGCTATATGTTCCTCCACAGATGAACTTTTGATGAGGACATCATCTACATAAGCCAGGTTACCCCTTGCACCCAGGTCGGGCATGGCCTTATGTAGGAAAATATTGAACTCATTACCGGAGTGAAGGTATCCGAAGGGAGTCCGGGTCCATGTGTACTGCTGGCCCCCAAAGGTAAAAGCCAGTTTGTATTGGTCCTCCCTACTGACAGGCACAGTCCAGTATCCATTGGTCAGGTCTATTGCAGTGAATACCTGTGACCCCTGGATCTGGGCCAGCCCTTGGTCAATGTAGGGCAGAGGCCATCGGGAAGTATGGACCCGTTTGTTGAGCTCCCTAAGGTCGGCGCAGAGTCTCCACTGGCCGTTTGGCTTTAATATTCCCAGCACCGGATTATTGAAGGTGCTGTGGACTGGACGGATTATTCCCCGGGACTCAAGGTTCTTAATTATTTCAGTAAGGGACTCCATTGATGCGAGAGGCAATCGATATTGCTTCACAAACACAGGAGTCATGCCAGGGTCCGTGGGGATTGTTGTTGTATGGATGTCAGTGCGACCACAGTCATATGAGTCTACCGCAAAGAGATCTTGGAAATCCAAGAAAACTTGTTTCAACTTTTGCTTTTGTTCCAGAGTCACACAGGCATCAGCTAGGTTGACTCTCTCCTCCACCATCTGCCTGAAGCCTGGAAAGACTTCTGGTTTGGCTATTTCAGCGGCCTCCTCCAGCTGGGTGGAGAAGTCCCTGGTCAGAGTGCTGATTTGGACTGGAGGCTTCAGGTGGGAATGGCTGGATCTTTTGGGAGTTGGCGGAACATGGCTTCGCTGATGAAGCTCTTACCGTTGTTTACACACACTCGAGCGAGAACAGAGTCCTTCCCATCATTTAACTGAACAGGGATGAACAACTGCTCTTCAATTTGCTGAATATCAGCCAGGCTTTGAGCTGATTTCACATCTTTCTGGACTATAGGAGTGGGAGTTTCAGATTGTGGATTGGTATAGAATTTCAGAGTGTTTCCTTCCAGCGTGGAATACCACCTTAAACTGGAAGGAAGGTTGATTTTCAGAAATAGAGAGGACCCCCCATCACCAGTCTGTTGTCCTACTGCTATTACTGTCACATCTGGAATCTGGTTGTTCTGGAAGTGAAATTCTACTTGGTCAGATTTTTGTTCAACCATGTGGCAGGTGCCGTTTAAACTAACATGGTTGACACTCTGTTTTAATTTTATTGGTCGGCTAGTCTGGGTCCAGAGGACCTTGTTTACACAATCTATTAGGGGTGACAACCTTCTCAGGAGGTCATTCCCTAGTAAACAAGGGGTGCCCTCTGGGGTCACAACTATGACCGGGTGTTTCAACTTATGTCGCCCAATTTTAATGTCCAAATCTGCCGTCCCCTCGACGGGAATTTCCTTCCCGTCAAAGTTCTGTAGTTGTCCCGGAAGAGAGGTGAGAGGAATTTGGTAATTCTCTCCCCTTCCTGCATTCAGTTCGTCAAAGGCCCTTCTGGACAGAAGGGTAGCTTGAGATCCAGTGTCCACCAGCGCTGAGATTGTACCCTGCCCCTGTACTTGTACCGGGGCATAATATCTTCCCTCCTTCTCCTCAAGGGGGCACAGATAATGCACATTTTTGGACAACTGGTGGGCTAATTTTCTGGTTTTGGACATCGCGAGAAAAGAATTTTGGGCAGAATTTTGTGGAGAGCCTTGGGAATCTGAAAGAAAAATTTGGCAACTGGAGATCAGAGCCATTGTGGGTTCCCCTGGCTCCGGTTCTGGGCCGCCCCCCCCCTTTTTGGAGGCAGTCCCCAGGATGGGTTTGAACCAGGGGATTTTCTTGCTGTTGGTTCTGGGATGAGATGGTGGGCGGCGGTAGCTCAGTCTCCACATCTCCCCAGTCTAGATTTGCATCCCTAGGGACCCATTTTTCTTTGGGGGGAGTTCCCCCCTCTCTGAAGGAGAAGATTCTTTTCCCAGGATCCTCTGAGGATCCCTCTCCCTCAAATTGGAAGATCTGTACCTCCTCCTCAAACTGAGTCTGTTTGGGTCTTTTGTTTCTCCTACCCCCCCTCTGCTCCTTAGGAGGCAGACTTTCAGGGGCAAGAGATTTTGTTTCCGGTTCCTGGGTTTCCAGGGGCTGTTTACAAGTGAGGAAGGAAGCTTCCTCCAAGGCTTTACACCCCCCTTCCCTTTGTGCCTCCTCCCTAGGAACCGGTGAGTCATCGGGGTGCTGCCCCCGTCATTGTTCTGGAGCACCAGGTCCAGAGTTGGGTGCGTTCTGCGCCGGCACGCCCATCTGAGGGTTCTGCTGAGCCCTCAGTATGTGACCCAGATCCCGCGCCATGTTTTGAACCTGGCGCTCTAACTGGGAAACCCGCTCAGGCTGATACGGGGCCCTGTTTTCTCCCCTGGGCTGATCCCGGGAAGGGTAGCTGTCCCTCCTCTGGTAATACCCCGGGTTGGGAAGATTTGGGTACCCCTCCACCCTTGGCCTCCCCTCTCCCGGATTCAGTGGTCTGGGCTCAGGGAATTGGGGAAAGAAGGATGGATGATTTTGGGGTTGGAAGTCGGGAGGATATCTGGGGAAAAAGTTCTGCCCAGGGTTTGGTAAATTTCTGCCCTCCTGTGGGAAGTTTGGAGGGAAGTTCCCTGGGTTAGGTGCTTGGCTGGATCCCCCCCCTTGGGCTGGAGGAGTCCACACATAACCCAGGATGGGTCGATTTCCCTTGTAACGTGGACTTACATAATCAGGAGAGCGAGGGACCCCATTTGTGGGGCTGCCTCCCTGGCTCCCTGTCTGTGACTGGCCCGAGGACCTTCTGGGCCTAGCATTATTAGGTGCAGGTAGGTTTTTAGGCCCCCCCATCTCCAAATCTAAAACGGGGGTGACCTTTACCTCTGCCACCTTGGCAGCAGCAGGGGAACTTTCTTTGGGGTTTTTCTGGGCATTGCTTTTATTTTCTATGGGCTTCTGCACCTCATAGATCCGGGTAGCCTGTTCAATGACCCAGTCTAAAGATCTTTTCTCATGAAAATCCCTCACGAGCTGGGTCATGATATATTTGGGCAAGGCATGAAAAAATGTATTAACGAATTCTCGACTGTCTGTGCGCACCCTTCTTGTGGTCTGTGCAAAAGCACGGTTTAACTCCTGCACAAATTCTTGTGGGGCCTGATCCTCCCCACATTGCAAATTGTAGGCTGCCTTGCGAGCCTCTTGAGGATTTCTGTGAACAGAAAAATGTTTCAGGATGGCCGCCTTATATGTGGACCATCTTAAATGATTTTGATCCTCCAGCCCCGCAAAGAAACTGGAGTATTCCGGGGAGAATGTCCACTTTACATATTGAATACAGCTTTGGCTGTCCTTCAAATGGAAAGTCTCCATCATTTGTTCAAACAACTCTAAGTGCTCCCAAACAGAATACTTAGCGTTCTTATGGTAAGGCGTGATGACGCTCCTGATCGCCTTAATCTGCTTTAAGGGGTCCTTAAGCAAGGCCCTTTTTGCCTTATTGGCCTTTTTGGTTCGGGTAACCCTTGTCCATTCTTCCTCGGACTCAGAGGCACTGCTCCCAGAGGTTCCCGTCTGTTCTTCCAGGTTTTCCTGGATTCTGCGAGCCTGGGAATGGCTGGCAGAATGTGGGGACCTGGTCTCCTGTGTCCTGCGCAGTTCAGAGGAGTCTTCAGATTCCTCCTTGCTGCCAGGATTTGATGGGTACCCCCTCCACTGACCTAACTGGGCAGAGGTTTTCAGGATGCCCTTAATGGGCTTACTCTCCTGGGGTTCCCCATTGAACTGTACTGTACTTGGGTGCCCATACCCGGATGCCCACCCCTCCATTCCTGAGTGGTACTGGCCTATGAGCCCCATACTCTTAGCTGGATAGTAGTCTGCCATCCCTGCAGCCCTGTGCTTATGTGCGCCAGGGGACATGGGGGTGGCAGAGTCCAGGGACTGAGAGGTATGAGGGCCTCTGGTACTAGTGCTCCTGAGGTTACGCTCCGGAGTTTCCCTTTCCCAGCGAACCTCATCTCTATCCGCCCCTGCTCCCTGTTGCAATGCAAGAGCCTGCATTTGTGCCTTCAGTTCCTCTGTTAAGGCCTTACTCGACTCTATCAGTTTCTCCTGCATCGCTACCTGTTGCTGGAGCCTATCATTGTGTTGACAGAGGGCCTCATTCTCCCTCTGTGCTTCCTGGTTGGTCCTGGAGAACTGGGCCAGTCTTTGCTGCAGGAGGTTTACCTCCTGGGCAATGTCCCTATTGGCCTGCTCCTTTCTTGCTAGAGCATCTTCCACCCTTCTGGTGTGCTCTACCAAGTTCTGGTTTTCTTTTTGGAGATCACCCAGCCCCTGGAGGGCCAGGTGATTTTCTTCCATTTTTCTTTTTAAATGGCAGACTTCCTGGCCTAAGGCGTCTCTTTCCTGACTAAGAGCCTGCATTTGTGCCGCCAGGTCGTCCCTTTGCCTTTGGAAGGCACCAGCTTTCTGGCGCTCCTGATCAAACTCTGCCTGGGTATCCAGGTCTTTCAGGATCAGTTTATTGCTCTCCTCTTTCTCTCTGTCTAGTTGGATTTGCAGGGTGGCTACCTGCTCTGTGCATGCCCTGTTGAAATTGATCTGTTGCTCCAGCTTTTTCTGGCTCTGCAGTAGGGAGTTCAAACTGTCTTGGTGCTCCTTCTGCAAGGCCAGAAATCTGGTATCCTGGTCTGTCTTTTCCTGTTGTAGGATGCCCATATCCTCTTTTATTTTAATGATATATTGCCTACTATCATTTTCTGCCTCCTGGCTCCTCTGCAGCCTCTGCTCAGAAGAGTCCAGATCAGATTGGGCCTTCTGTAATGCCATCTGTTGCCTATTTGCCAGATTTTGGCTTTCAGCACATCTATCCTGCATGTCTCCCATATATAGGTACAGGTATGCTGCTATCCTGGCAATCTTATTGTGTTCCTCTTTGGCTTTAGGAGCCATATATAGTTCACTCAGGGCCACATGTAAGGGACCCTGATCTCTATATATATCTGACCCTGTTTCAGTGACCTGTTGTGTGATGGCCTGCAACCACGCATCCTGGCCCTGTTCGGTCCATTCACCTCTCACAAATAGCTTATGCAAGAGGTGCTCTCTGGCTATTTTCATGTCTACTAAGGTCGTCATTCTAGAGATTGGTCTCTGTCCTGACTTACAGAAGTTTGTATTTTATTTTTGCAGAACAGAACTTTTCTTGGAGTGTCCCTTTTGAGGAATGCTTCACAGCGTAATGCAGCGTGGTGATCCGACCGGATGTATGTATCCCGTCAGTTAGCACACTGTATTAAGCTGCACAAGTGGTAAATCTAACCCAACGTCTCGGCTCGAGCCCCCAATTTGTAAGAGGATTCAATTCAACACTACAGCTAAGTCAACGCCTATCCTATAATACTGAAGGAAAACCCTTATTGATATATCTTTAGGTCCAGTTCATGCGTTCTGGATGACTACCCTTATATAACACCCCTCTCTTGGAATCCCCCCCGTCCCCACTGAGCCAAGAAGTAGTTCTGTTTTGCAAGTTAAAAGGGTTTATTTGATGATTTAAACAATAGATATATATATGACACTTTATAATAAATTAATAATTGAATAGCACACTTAATCTGATATGATAAAGATCAACAACGGAGAATCTGGCACTCACACACTTCTTATAATCACTAATGAGTTGACATGAAATGGATAAGATAGCACACTGGTAAATAGGAACAAAAGTATAATGTGGTAGAGGATGCTTTATGTAAGCTCAGGTGGATGCAATATTCAATGAATGCAGTACAGAAAATACTCAATATGATTTCAACCAAACAATGTAATCACTTTTCTCTGGCTATTCACTCCCCCCCTCTTTATGCAATGCAAGGAAACGGGAGGAAAGCACACAGTTCTCAGAAATGCAATCAATGTAATCAGTTCAATCCAGCAAGCTTAGACTACAGAAGTTTGAAAATACAGATAGGAGTTTTGAAAACACAGGCCCAAATGCTTTGATATGTGCTAGCAATGGATGAGAAATGTGCTGGAAATGCTTTTTAATTCCCTTTCAGAGGCTCAGGGTGAGTGGTATCTAGTTAATATTAGTCCAGGCTCACACTTGCAATGATTCAGGGATAGTTTTTATGAGGCAAACGATTTTCTGGCAAATGGAAGGCAAGCAGCAGCAGTTTTTACATGTGAAGAAATTGCAAATCGCGGTAAAATTCGCGGATGCGTGTTCCGCGATTGCGGTAAAACTATAAGGGGTAGGAATGCGGTTCTTGGTGCGATTCAAAGCTACGATTCTAAGCTATCAGAGGAAAGTTACTGCAAGTCTCTAGCCCAAACGGTCGCGGAGATATGAGCGATTTAATAAAGGTCGTTTTTGGGTTTGCAAATTTCAAAAGCTCAAAATGACAAGTGCAGCTTGCAACTAGAAATGACAGGTGACAGCTAGGAGGCAGTTCTACTTAGGTTAAATAGATTGAATTAGATGAATTTAAACTAAGAGATTGGTTCTACACAGTTCTGCTGGGTACTCACACTATATTCTTGAATTAAATGGGCCTCATCACGGATCTGGTCAGGGTTTTAGACTGGACTCTGGTCTGGTCTGGTCTGGCCTCTGCACTTCACAGTGATCTGGGTCAGCTCTCTCTGCTGGTCTGGGTCTCTCTGGGTACAGCACTGCTTTCTCTCTGGTTCTCTTAGTTCTGGATAGATTGAAGTCTCTAGTTTGGCTTTCTGGAGGTTGATGGAGGTAAGTATGGATTTTTCCGGCAGAGCGTCCCGCTGCAGATGGATTTGGAAAGTCCATATCTGTCCTGTCTGTCTGCTTTTATGTGTTTAGAATGTGGGTGTGTTCTAGCATCACTGACCCTACCTCTCTCTCAGCTTCTAATTGGTCAAACTTCCATTTATCATTTGATTGGGGAATGAACTGTGAGTCAGAGTGATGTCATTTTACAGCCTGCAGAAAGTCCACTCCTCCTGTCAACTTACACACAAATCTAGATTTGAAACAAATACATATTTGCAGAGGTACATATTGTTTTAAAATCATATGCACCCATCATGCATTACAGGAGGTATACCCTGTTCAAACTCTGCTCTTCCTGGGAGCTTGCATTCACAAATGGCAACTTCTAGCACTTTTTAATGTGCTAAACAACATTGGATCTTCATTAAATTTTATACAACTGTTCCTCACATATCTACCCACATACCAATGCATTTTCGTTTGTCTAGCTGAAACAGGGAGTCTGTAATATTAATAAACAATGGGGTTTTGCCCCAGAACATCACACAAATTCGAGTTTAGTCTTGAATTAAAGGTACATTTTTTAAATTAAAGCTCTCAAAGTTATACATTTCTGTCATTTGATTACAAAGAGTTATCAGTGTTTTTGTAAAATATATATTTTCCTTTCAATTCAGTCCTCAGAGTGTTGAGGTCCGCCTCCAAGACTTGGGTGGGTCAGTCCTCTGGGCAGGCAGGGCTTTGTTGACAGCAAACATTTCAGAATTAACATATTCCTTTCAGAGGAAAGGGGCCATTGTGTGGTCTCTGGGAAGCTCCCAGCCAGTCTGCCTTCTATCAATCAAGAGGTCATGTGAGATTCTAACTCCTGGTGTGAAGCTCTTGAGGTGAGAGGGTTTCCCAGGCTTCAAGCCTCTGGGAACAGCATGTGGCTAATTTTTAATTAAAATGCAGCCTTTGAAGTCAGCTAAGTCAAATCCCTTTGTCAGCTACTGCACTCAGTTCTCCTGTCAGAGTTTAGACCGCCAGCTCCCCCTTGAGGATTTTGTTGGTACTGCATGCAATTTTGGGATTTTCTTGGATTAATGCATTCTAAACAGGAATGGTTCTTACATGGTAGTAAATCCTTGCTTAACATTGTTTTGATGGGGCTCCTTACAGTAAAATGGTTATGTGGAACCACACAAAAGGGTTGAATCTTTAAAGTGGTCCAATGAGTCATTTCAGCAACTTTTTGACATCAGTAGCAGTGGATTTTGTTAACAAAGACCTTTCTTTACACTGGTGGGTGGCAAGTTAGGTAACCATTTTGGTGTGCGCACAACTGCGCAGCTCTCCTGGATTCTGGGATGAAATGATGGGCGGCGACAGCGCATCCCCATCTTTACCCACTCCATTTATTTTTGTTCTGGGGCAAAATGATGGGCAGCGACAGCTTAATCCCCATATTTACCCCGTCTAATGATTCCACATGGGTCAAAACCCTCCACATTACAGATCATGCTCCACTGACCTGGTTAAGCCTCCGCAAATACACCTGCGCTCGAATCCTGCACTGGTTCCTTGATCTACAGCCCAATTGTATTAAGGCAGAAGATGAAAAAGAAAGAGAACAAGGCAATGTGAACTTTCTTTCCCAATAAGTACTGAGGTAACCAGTGGCATTAGGGGAAAGGTATGTGTTCAATCCGATGGAGTCATCCCTGATTCCCTGGTGGTGACCTCCTCTCATGTGAAGAGGGGATGGCAAATGCTACCGGATCCTGACCCTGGAGGCAGCAATATGAGGGAGGATCACATGGGAGGAGACGGCCACAGTTGAGATGACAGGACACCAT
This sequence comes from Ambystoma mexicanum, assembly GCF_040938575.1. Taxonomy (NCBI): domain Eukaryota; kingdom Metazoa; phylum Chordata; class Amphibia; order Caudata; family Ambystomatidae; genus Ambystoma; species Ambystoma mexicanum. Next base: position 893,155,468 of record NC_090941.1, read on the forward strand.
CTGGAGAGATATAGTATTCCCCATCTTTCCCTTGAGAAGAACCTCTCCATTTCTGAAACCCTCATGGCTTATTACCATGTTTCTACCCCCTTACCCATGAAGAGCAGGGGAAATCCCTTTGATTAGATCTGTGGAACAACGCTGCCATTCTGGTGATATTGCCTTTTTCAATTCCACTTACCGAGCCATCAAAAAGGACATGCCATCAAAATATTTTTTTGCTCATCTGAAATCCCTACGTCAATCATTGGACTTCTATTCACAGACTTCATCAAGTACTGAGACGAGGAAGAAGAGAGATCAAGCTATGTGGAATAGAAAAGACTCTGAACCTAATGAGCATTCAAGTGTTCCTGGATTCACACCTAGGCCTGGGACAGTTAAGCAGCCCAAACTGAGAATGAAGGGACCTACTGCTGCGACTGGCGAGAGAACATTGCATCTCCCCGTACGGAACAGAGAGACACAAAGCCAGAACTGGTGTAGTGGAGCGAAGCGTTGTGCCACCGGTGGAAGACGAAATTGCTAAGCTGTGAAATGCTGCTAGAATGTCAAGAGCCGGTAAATACCTACTCTGCGTTCTCAGAAGGTGAAGAGCAGTCTTCTGCTGACCAGAGCAGAGAGAACAGCAGGCAATCTGGGTACTGAACGAAGAAAAGCAGACTCTGAGAGAGAAGCGAAAGAGATGCCTTTACTGGCCGCCCGCAGAAGAAGAGTCCCCCTCAGAGCAACGGGTACTCTGGGGCGTATCGGAGTGCATGCCAGATGAAAACAATTGAATGGTACTTTCATAAGTAAAAGCAGGATTGTGGACATAATGAGAAGAGCAAGTTACTTTCTTACCTGGTAACGTTCTTTCGATAGGATGTTCCAACAACGTATTCCACATCTATGCCAGGTAATCACCACAGGTGTGCTGCTTCGGAAAGTTTTTGGCATCTGCGTCCTGTGTCGATGACGCTGGTACGCTGTCCTCGAGGGCCTCCATCGAGCCGACGTCACCGGATGTTATAAGTAGGACGCACGATGCCCGTAGCCTCAGTTGTAGTTTTTTCCCCAGAACGTGTGGCACCAATCTTCTGCCAGCAGGACTACAGAAAGCCTTGCGGAAACGAAAGCTGCAATCTCATAAGAAATTCTGTAGAGGGGCAGGTATGGAGGGAGCGATGTGGAATACGTCGTCAGAACATCCCATCGAAAGAACGTTACCAGGTAAGAAGGTAACTTGTTCTTCGAAGGGATTGGTTCCTCCGACGTATTCCACATCTATGACAGACTCCCAAAGCAGTACCAACGTAAGGAGGTGGGAAAAGAATTTGAATTTTAGAATGTCCAATTAAATTGCAGAATAGAGGACCGCCTTGCCAAAGGCCAAATCTTGCCCATGGATAAAATCCAGGGAGTAATGTTTTACAAAAGTATGGACAGAGGCCCATGTGGCTGCTTCACAAATGTTACGAATGGGAACACCCCTTTGCAGGGCAGTAGAGGCAACCACACGCCTAGTAGAATGGGCCCGTAAATCTACCGGAGGGTACTTACCCGCCAAGCGGTAACATTCAGAAATTGTCAAGATAATCCATTTAGACAAAGTCTGTTTAGTAACAGCTTGTCGCAAACGCCTTCCAGCGTACCCTACAAAGAGCTGGTCGTCCACTCTGACCCGGGACATGCGTGAGATGTAGAAACTTAAAGCTCTCCTAGGATCCAACCATGGAGCCTCTCCTCTTCCTTACCAGGATGCGGAGGAGGATAGAACGCCGGAAGAATTACCTTCTGGCTTAAATGAAATTCCGACACAACTTTCGGAAGAAAAGAAGGACGAACCCTAAGGACAACCCTGTCCTTATGGAACACTGTGAAGGGTGGCTTAACGGAAAGTGCCTGCAACTCACTCACTCTGCGAGCGGAAGTGACCGCAACTAAAAAACAGTTTTCAAGGTCAACAGTCTCAAAGGACAAGAATGTAAAGGCTCAAACAGAGCTGCCATTAGGAATTTTAGAACCAGGTTCAAATCCCAACCGGGCACCTGGAAAGGTGACGGTGGGAACACATTAGTGAGCCCTTTCAGAAACTGAGAAATCAAAGGAATTTTAAAATAAGAACACTCCTCAGACGAGCGCTTAAATATGGACAGCGCCGCCAGGTAACCTTTAATGGTATCCACTTGCAGGCACTTGTGGGCTAACAAAAGCAAAAAAGACAGAACCACAGGAATGGCACATGAAAAAGGATCCACATTCTTAACCCTGCACCAGTCGCAGAACTTCTTCCAACGGCAACGGTACAGGGACTTTGTTGCAGGCCTTCTGGCCACAAGCAACACCTCCATCACGTCTTCAGGGAGGTCCCAATCAATATACCTCAACCTTTCAGAAGCCAAGCATGAAGGTTGAGGGACTTGACCTCTGGATGGAGAACCAGAACCCCCTCCCGTGAGAGCAGATCGTCTTGGTAGGAAAGACGGCGTGGAGGGCAGATGGACATGTCAAGAAGGTCTGGGTACCACGTTCTCCTGGCCCATGCTGGAGCAATGAGGATCATTCGGGAACCAAAACTCTGTAACCTCCGCAGCACTTGCGGAATGACGGGGACTGGAGGAAACGCGTACAGCAGTGGCAAGGACCACTCCACTACAAACGCGTCCCCTAAGGATCCTCTTGGAGGAAATTCCCACAAGCAGAATCTTTCGCACTTCCGGTTGACACTGATGGCGAAGAGATCCAATTGAGGAGTCCCCCAAAGGGCGAAGATCTCCAGGAGAATCTCCTGAGCCAGCTCCCACTCGTGAGAGACCATGCTCTGCCTGCTCAGAGAGTCCGCCGTCGTGTTTTTGTCTCCGGCCAGATGAACTGCCGAGATCAAAATTTCCTGCTGGATGGCCCAGAACCAGAGCTGCATCGCCTCTTTCCACAGAGGGAGAGACCCTGCCCCCCTTTTTGTTGAGGTAGTGCATAGCTACTGTATTGTCCGTCAGAATCAGGACAGTCTTCCCCCGCACAGACAGCAGAAAAGCCTTCAGGGCTAGCTTGACGGCCCTCAGCTCCAACAGATTGATATAGAGCCTGGACTCCGACGGAGACCAACAACCATTGACTGTCAACTCATTGACATGAGCTCCCCAACCCGTAAGGGATGTGTCCGTCACGATCGTCGCCTCCAGCCAGGGTAGCCAAAATGGAGCCCCCTTCATCAGATTGGCTTCGACGGCCCACCACAGAAGATCCTGGGTGACCGAGGGCAGCACCTGAACGGGATCCGACATCCTGCCAGAGGACTGTGACCACTGCATCTGGAGAGCCCACTGCAGAGATCTCATCCGCAGCCTGGCCTCTGGCACCAGGAGAATGCAGGATGCCATGAGGCCGAGCAACCTCAAGAACTCGAATGCCGGGAGACACTGGGCATGTTGAAACTTGTTCACCATCTCCAGAATGTGATGAGCCCTCACCTGGGGTGGAAAACACAGACCACTGGCGTCGTGCAAAGACTGACGCAGGTCTTCCAACTGGCTATGACCAGACAAGAGTTTGTCAGGGACCTCATCAGGAACCAAACCTTTATCAGACCCTTCATCCACCTCAGAAATATAATCTAGAGGATGGAATGGGGGCAGAGAAAAAGGCACAAACACATTTTTTGACTTAGCCAGGGCCTTCCTCTGGGTTTCCACCGGTCTCCGGGGTACCTCCGATAAAGCCTCCTCAAAAGGCATCGAGGGCGTTGACGGAATCGGCGTCGCTCGTGGCGCCGATGGCTTTGACACAGGCATCGAGGGCGGTGCCCCGAGCATGTCCTTCGACGGCCTCGGCGCCGATGGTGTCGATGGCCTCGACACAGGCCTTGAGGGCAGAGCCCCAAGCGTGTCCTTCGACGGCCTCGGCGCCGATGGCGTCGACACAGGCCTCGAGGGCAGTGCCCCAAGCGTGTCCTTCGACAGCCTCGGCGCCGATGGTGTCGATGAATTCCTCGGAGGCGGAGCCTCGAGAGAGTCCCTCGACGGGCATGGCGCCGATGGTGTCGACGTCGTCTTAGAAGACCTCACAGGCTCTACCAGTCTTGAGGGCGTCACGGACCGGGACCTGGAGCGGGCATGGCTAGAGCGATCCACCTTGTCTGACCGGGACCTCGAAGGTTCCCGGTGACCGCGCCGACCGCCCGAGCCCGAAAGAGTACGAACGGTGGCCCTAGCACGTTCCTTGCCGGCTTCTCTCGAAGGCGCAAACGGAATGGAGTCCTGCGATTGGACAATCGCCATCATCTCAGCATGAAATGCATCCCATTCCGCAGGAGAAGAGTGCTTGTTGGGACAAGCAACCCGCCGACGGGCGGAGTCCTCAGACGAGGACGGGGAAGGTGACCGGTGACAGCGCTTCCGTGAGTGCCTCGAAGAGGCAGAGGAATGGCGGGAACCACTCTGGGAATGAGACCCCTGGACTTACGCCGATGACGCGGAGAGTCGCCTCTCAAATTGTCGGTCGAAAGCCCAGCGGATTTCGACTTTCGGGGCTTGGAAACCCTACCAACAGAAAGCTTCTTCTTCCGCTCCCGTAAGGCCTTCGATGTTAACGACTAGCAATTGTCACAGTAATCCGTGGCATGGTCCTCAACGAGGCACCAGAGGCAGGCGTTGTGTGGGTCCGTAAGAGACATCTTGGAACCGCAGTTCCGACACTTCTTGAATCCCGACCGCGGGGTAGGAGAAGACAAAGACATGATATCTTCACAATACAAACAAGTTCGAAGAACCGATAGAACCAAAGAACCGAGGCGTGCCGAGATCTCCGAAGCGAACACGTTCGCGGAAAAAAACAGAACTGAGGCTACAGGCGTCGGGCGTCCTACTTATAACATCCGGTGACGTTGGTTCGACGGAGGTCCTCGAGGACAGCATATCGGCGTCATCGATGCAGGACGCAGACGCCGAAAATGTTCCCAAGCAGCATAGCTGTGGTGATTACCTGTCATAGATGTGGAATACGTCGGAGGAACCGATCCCTTTGAGAAGAGTATTTGAATTGAAGAAAAAAAACATTTCTGATGTGTAAATGTACACAATGCCGATACAAAGCAAGCAGAACGAGGATAATATATCGGAAGGATACATTATCAAATTTCATATAGAAAGAACTTTTGGAAAGTCAAACATTTGGTATGCAAATGTTGTGTAACTGTTTGAAAGAAACCAAGACGGTGAAACCAGACAGTTTTTGTCAAGTATTATATGTGACCAAGAGAGGCCCAAAAGACAATTGTGTGTGAAAAGCCCTCAAGGAGTACACGAAGAATGTAGGGGAAGGGAACTACCCTCTGGTGCCAAGAACTTCAGCCTTGAAGAAACCTTTTCAGCTAATTTTCCTTTATGAACACTTTTCCAAACCACCATAAACACATTTCTCGTTTTTCATCTTAGAGTTTAGTTTTAGTGTGAGGGTCAGAATAGAAGTTTGGACAATGGACAGTTTTTGTTTTGACACCCTGACACAAACAGATCCTTAGTTGTGGTTTTAGGTAGGGAAAATCTTCTTAGTGCATGGACAGAGAGGCCTTTCCCAAACCCATTTCTTTTAATAAAAGTCTTCAGAGTTCAACACAACCAGGGGGAATGGCCTCTCTCTTACTTTTTTTCCACAGCAATACAGTTCATGCACTGGTAGGATCCCTGTCCCAGGCTTCCCCACTATGGTCCACTTGGATTTCTGGCTTGCCAAGAGATGTCACAAGGAAGTGGACTGAGCTTTCTCCCTTGCTTTCTTTTGTTGCCTGTCCCCGACCCAGGCTTCCACACTTCTTGAGTTTGGTCAACTTGGTTCACTATTCTGCCAAGTATGCCATGAGGAAGATTACTTGTAATTTCCTTCTGTTTTAGGTGCAGGAACCATATCTGTACTTCTATGCTTCATTGTTCTCGCAGACTTGGTTTACCCTTCTGTCAAGTACTGCCATGAGGAAGAGGACTTGTGTCCTTTTCTTGATACATGTCCTTATGGTTGGGGGTCTGATATGTGCACCTATTGGGGAACCACGTCTCCTTATGGCTCTCCCTGCTTCTCTCTAGCTCAGGGGTTACATCTCATTCCCTGAATTCTGGATTTGTTCTTCTTGCGTGATTATGCAGTGACCAAGACCCTCTCGTACCTCCACCGACCAGGCCTTTTAATCTCACACCTTCCGGGACCTCTCTGCTGTGGGCTCTGTTCTGCCTCGGGGTCTGCATGGGTCTCTCGTGGCTTCCGTGGACTTCTCCTGCACAGCGGCGGCTCTGCAGCTTCTGTCTTTCCGCAGTCGACATACCAGTTACAGACCGCTTGGTCCACCTCCCCTGCAAGTTGGGGTTACTGCTTCACCAAGGGTCCTCTGGCGTCGGACCGACTGGGGATGCCATCTGCTCCTTTTCGGGGTTCCTAGCTGCAGCCGCTTATGTCGCCCATGACAAGGAGCTTCTTTGCTCTCGTTCCCCCTGGTAGAGTTTGTCAACATAGTAAGTCCTCCTTTTCTTTTTATGATGAATGGGCAAAGATCACTAGAATGCTCATTCAAGTTCTGACTGGTGCTCTTCATCCTTCCTCACCTCTTCCCAGTCATTGTTAAGTGTGTCTTTATGAGGATGTCCCTACTCTTCCTTGTCTCAGTAGATTTTACATTTTCAGGCCTACAAACATGCATGGAAGTGTGAGGTATTGGATTGGGCTTAAAGAATAGGGAGGTGTATAGGGTACAGATGGAGGGTTGATATAGGCTTGATATAGCATATTCTGCTGAGATGTTCTCCCTTATCCCCCAGAAGGGAGGTCTCTTCCTTACAGTCCACAGTGCATCGAGGCCATAGCAACATAAGTAGTGCTATGTAAATGCCACATTACATAAAACCACAACGAAGCAGTGTGCAAAATTTTAATTTACAAAGTCATGTCTTAAAAACAATAAGCATTTAAATAAAAACCATTTGCTTCCCAAACATTAGAATTCAATTGTGTGTTTTATTGTAGAGCACTCACGCACATTACAGTCACTTCAGAGTAAGGATAATATTGGAGCATGACTAATGTTTTAATCAGAGTAGAGTGAAGAGAAGTAAGGAGGTTTGCACATACAGAAAAGCACAATAGAGTTTAATGTTCACAACATCTTCAGTTAGTCCATCTGGATCAATAAGGCTGCACCCAAAGACACCAGCTGCATCCAAAGACACTGGAGAATGGATCAGGCAAGTGAAGATTGCCTTTTTCAAGTCTGTGGTGGAGACGTAAGGAGTTCCAATAGGTGGCGCAATGAGAGTCGAGAGTTCTCCAAGCACACAGTTTGCAGCTGGCCTACGAATGGCTAGCAGGTTCATGAGGACAGAGTATAGGCGTCTGGCCAACTGAGCATAATAGTTTGAAAAGTATGGTTTGGAATAGTTCGGACGGTATGCAGTGATGCACCGTGAACTAAAATGGGCCCATATTACACTGTGCAAGTGAAGGTATTCAGCAAGGTAGGGTTGGTTAGCTGCTCCCACCTTCAAAAAAACTTTTAGAACAAGCTCTGGGCACTGTAGTAGTATCAACTACCCATTGTTGGTAGCAGGTTCAAAATGGTGCAAGTACCTGGGCATGTAATACCAGTGCCTGGCAAAAGCTTAAAACCTATGCACAAGCAAACATTTTTGACAATGCTTCGTTTAAACAGGACTTCAGTGGCTTTGTCAATGCTTGTTTTTAACAGGCCTTCAGTGAAGGACAAGCAGAGTGCTTATAAACCGAGTGGTTGAAGGAAGACGTGGTTGAAGGAAGACATGGTTGACATTTTTATTACACCAATAGCGTGTTTACAACTCCAATTAAGTCATTGGGCCTCATTACAACCCTGGCGTTAAGGGGTTAATGGCGCCGTAAAAGTCTGCAGCGCCGTTAAACCCTTAAGGCCGGATTCACACTTTAACGCCTGCTTTTTGCAGGCGTTAAAGTCCAACCCGCTAAGGGACCTTGGTGCTAATTACAGCACCGTAATTTACGGTGCCGTAATTAGCGCCTTCCCCATTCCCATTGAGCCCTATGGGCCAAAAATGGGAATGGGTAAGGGGCCATGGTGAATGGGGATTTACCGCCCCGCCAACCTTGGAATGGGGCAGTAAATCCGCCATCCACCGTGGCGGAATCCGGCATGGACCATGGTGCTAATAGCACCATGGTCCAACGCCAGGGTTGTAATGAGGCCCATTAACTCTCAGAAGACTCCTTTGAACAAACACTGGCAGGCAGTTTTAATGCAGCGCCTGATAGTACGACTTGATTAAAGCAAGCTCAAAGAGTTCTCATGAGGATGAGTTTGGGCGGGAAGAGGCAGGAACGATGGGAATGGCCGTAGGGATTAGCATAGCCATGGGCATGCAGTGGGTGGGCACATAATCAAACAACACACATAGAGACTGTGTGTCCATCCTCACATATCATTCCTCTGCCCCCCACCCCCTTATATGCCATTTCTCCCTATGTGTACTCCAATGCAATAGTTTTGGCGTATAGGTGTCACAAGTAGCCCAAACTAAAAATGGGTCCAAAGAGGAAATTAAAGCGCTTTTTTTCATATATAGGGACTAATGAGTAGTTAAAAACAAAATAGTGATCTAGAACATTTCTTAAGAGTGAGTAAGAATAGACTGGAAGCTTTATATCATGTTCTGTGCTTCTATGGGATGAGTAGAACTGGAAAGAAGGGGGTGGGGTGACTGGGCGACAGAGTAAGACGCCTGTTTATCACCCTGATGCGCATGTATCTATGCCCTCGTGCTTTAATCCCCTTCCACTGCGGGACCTGCTATAACTATGAAGATGATAAGAGCGGCAGAAATTCAGGGTACCCACACAAAAGAGGCCCATGGTGTAGAGATCCACCGGGATATCTCCAGAGCTCCCTTCAGGACAGTCCACCGCTGGGTATGCTTTGCAATGCCTAACATCAGCCAGCAAACATATCTCCAGAACCTAAGGGCTGGACTTTATTTACAGTGTGGGTATGAGGGGTTTTGGAAAATGTAGGAGGGTTAGTTTAAAACTCTCCATTTGGGTCATTAATTTGTTTTCCTTAAAATTAATTTAAAATCATCTACAATTTTTATAGGAAACACAAGAAAATGTAATTTGATTTCTCAAAGGTGGTGCATTTATAATGAATTGAGGAGCTTTTTTAGCAGTAACTAATGAAAATTAATGCACATGTATGGGACAGAGTTTGTCCTCCAGACGTGATCAAATGTGTGTTTCAAGAGCCCTTCCTGAAATGTTCTTTGCTAATAAGAACTTGTATTAATTTACTATAGCTTCTGAATGACAAGTACCAACTTACCCGCTACACAAGCATGGAGCTCGTCATCTAGGTTTCGTGCCCATCGCAGTAAACAGCTTGTACCCTGGGGAATAGAATCATAGGTTTACCATCCTTGCCTTTCAAATAATAACAATTGGCACATGTGTGAAGAGAAAACATCAAGAACCAAAGCTAAAGCTACACAGCGAAGCAGAACCATGTGGCTTTTATGCACTATAGTCAGACAGCATTTTTGATTTCTGTGTTTTGGCTTTGAAAAAAATGATCAAATTTGCTAAGGCATGCAAGTGTCAAATTCAATTCAGTCAGGTTTCTGTTGTCTGATTTCACTTGTTATGCAAAGAGCTTTCAAAAAATAACTACAAAGAAATATGAATTGATTTCAAAATGATTCCTGGATGGATCCTAACCGAGTCTGGTGGCCAACAGGATGCACAGAAGCAGAGAGTTTGCACACTCCGAAGCCTTGCAGAGAGCAACATCATAGTAACCAAAATGGGATGGAGAACTGCTGATTGTCATTCTACTGCTGACGATGTTGAGCCTCATCATGATGGGCTTTATTGTCACTGGCGCCACAATTATCATTGTAATGAGTGAAGCATTGTCATGCTGACAATGATGCCCATGGACCTGACAGATGTTGGGATGCATATTGTAGTGCCCGACCCCCCAAAAATGATTCAGACAGAGGAAAATATATTAGGGATATGGTGTAACATTGAAGGGTGACTGTAGGGGAGTGCCCTGTAGGGGTAAACAAACAGTATAATGCATAATAATGTAGGGAATGGGAGCCATTTTAGCTCAGCGACCATAAGCACTGAACCAGCCCCATTTCTGAGACTCAGGCCCAGAAAGGCCAGTCCCCAGCATCCACAATAGCACACCCTTGCATTTTAGTGCCAACACACCTCTCCCATCCCGTTCCGAGATCAGGCAGATAGAAAGGACTTCACAACAAATAGATACAACTACCCTATTGTCTCACGCTGCAAGCCTGCGCAACGAGTAAGGAAATAGCGGAGCGCGAGCAGGGCTGCTCCTGCTTCTGAAGCCAGGGCAGAGGTCCTGAGCTGCCAAAACAGTTCAGCCCCAATTCAGGGTCCCTGTTCCCCCACGATACTGGTCACTCCATTGAACTACCAGATGCCCACCATTAGAACTCTTAAATACCTCACAAGGTGACTGGTTAGTGTTGTCCACGCCAAGCCCAGGTGAAGGCCTAGGGAGGGGGCTGCTGCCAATGGGGGAGCAGAGGGAAGGATGTCTTGTGATTTGTACTGCTAGGTGCACAGGGTGAGGATAACACATCTAGGTTAATGCCAGGGAAGCATGGTGGGAGCGCCTGCGTGTTTGCGATCAAAAGAAGCGCCTCATGTTTCAGAGGGCCAATTTAACCTCAAGAGTATCCACCAAGCTCATGTCCAACTACCAGGTGCACATCACGTGAGGTGTTTGTGGGGAGAGAAGTGTTCAAAATTGGCTATCCAAACATATCACAGGAATATAGAGTGGCAAGGCCAAAGACCATGTGCAAGGGGATTACCACAATTACATGGGAACCAATCGCCTGGCAGCCCATATGTAACAGGTGGTATGCACATAGGGAAGGTCCAATGAGCAAGGGGTACTAACACTGTATATTGCTTGCATCACTTGTGATGACAATGTTTCTTACAACATACTGCTTTGATCTGAACTAACCAGTGTGCGCTCCATGGCATTTGAGATTTAATGCCTCTAATGACATGTTATGACTTTATTTGGGAAATACAACTTTGCTATCCTTGCAAGAGGTGCACCAAGCCTTTTTCCTTAGAGGATTGTCATTTACTTGTCTGGTTGCCGGTGGTCTGCCCTATACAATAAATAAAACTATTTTGAGGACGGTCGCAGCCTAGTCATTATTGAAAGCAAGTTAATTACTTTAAGGGACTCCGAGGCAAGCCAGGTCATTGGTGAGACTCGATTGATTAGGCAGGATCATGATCTCCTTGGAGCGTGCCTGCTCCTGAGGAGTTCCCAGTGGATAAAAGAGCAGTGTCCACTAGCACAGATAACACAGTCGTGGACTGGTTGAATTCTTTCATAAATAGAATATGAAGCAAAAAATGGGAACAATACCTTGTTTTTAAGAAGGGCTTGCTCGGACTGTTTTTGTGGTTTCAAATTGCTGTAAATAACAGGTGTTGATATCATCTGATTTAACAGTTCTTATTAAATTCTCAGTCAGCTCTGCCAAGATTCAAACACATGAAATGCAAGTTTACCACAGTTTGGAGCAATGAGCACAGTCATTGAGCTATATGGGTAGCTTAAGAAAAAAGTGTGTTGATTTCTGAAAGTCTCAAGTTAAAATTAACCATTCAAGTAGAGGTTTGGCTGGACAAACAAGGGCCTAGAATTTGCAAATGGGGAGGATTTTCTAAAACTCTGGATACTAACATTTACCACACAAATCAGGGAAAACCTTAATATTCACTAGCTTTTGCATATCCACCCAGACCACCCATGTAACGGCAGAAGGCAGTGACAGTGGATAAGGGAGATCAGGCCTCTTTCAGTGTGCACCTGCTTTAGGAGGGCAACAGTACACTCAAATATGGAGTGGCCTGATGGTCTATAACAATTAACTTTACTGGGCTACTTGATTGGTGAAGCGTACAGCTGGGAAATCTACTGCAATTCCCCATTATGTCCAGTATCAAATCAAATGGAAGGACCTGGATGTGGCAATGAAAATGCCTAATCAGAACCTAGTAGCACTTTGAGAGGACCACAAATACATAAGTATATGCATAGTCGGGTGATGCCCAAGTATCCATTCTTATTGGCACATTATCTGTTCCTTTGGACTATTCATCTAGTAAATAAATTGATCTACTGCCAGCAGATGGCATTTCTGTGTATGCACCAAACCTGCATATTCACTTTCCAGTCCCAGAACTTTCCAAGTGAGAATCAATTTGCCCTAGCTTCTACAACCCATTTTACTTTTTTTCAATTAACTGGTTCTGAACAAGGATGGGCATCTCTCCTCTATAAAAAGGCGCAAGTGACCATTCCTTGTCTACTTAGTGCCATCCTTTAAAAGCTACTGTGAGAAACCTTAGGGGATCCTCACAACTACTCCCCTTGGATCCTCTTCTCAGGTGGCCAGGGAAAAGCCATTGCTTTGGATCCTGACCATGGGGGTGGAGATGCAAGGGAGGATCACCTGGGTGGAGGGTCCTTGGGGATTGGCGAGAGGATATCTGCAGTCAAGGCATCGTATCCCCCCTTTTCTGGTGAGAACCAACCTGCCTTTATATGCTGTTGTAAACTATCTCCCCTCATGTTTCCTCATTTAAACTAATATAGTACTGGGACAAGCATGAGACAGAGTAGTGAACACTAACAGGTCATTTCACCACCCTGGTACTGAAATGAGGAGGAGGCCTGAGGACTGCTGTGAGGGTCAGGCATGTCCCAATAATTATGGTCAGGCAGGTGAAACTAAGTGTTCACACCTGAAACCTGTTATATGGTTGCAGGTGTATAAAAGAGTCAGAAGCAGCAGAGAGGAGAACCAGTTGGACCGGAGAGCGCAGCCATCTGAGGTAGAGAGGGCAGAATAAGGGCCAGTGGAAAGGACACCAGCAGCAGAGAAGCCAGGAAGACACTGAGGCCATTATAGGCCACAAGAGGGTCTGGAGCTGTGGACAGCCTGTTGTCTTGTGTTCCCCAATGGGAGTGGGGAACTAAGAGATGCCGTTGACTGCTGCAGGAAGTGCTGGAGAGGGCGAACGCTGCTTGCCGGAGCTCCTCAGGAGTGAGAGAGGTATCGAGCGAGAACCCAGGAGTGAAAGCAGAGCACCCAGAGGAGCGGCCGCACACTGGTGAGTGACAGGGAAGGTTCACTCAGGCCGGGGCACTGCAGGGGCATTGTGTGGGTTGCAGCGAATGCCGAACAAGCAAGAATATACATAAAGGGGTCTGGAGACCCAAAGTGAATTATTGAATACCAAATGAACTGCCAAGCAAGTAATGAGTTTTGAATACTGCTAAATGGGTCAGATGACCAATTATGAACTACTGAATACAGAACAAGTTGACAAGCACTTAATACGTTTTGATTGCTGAACCGAAGCAAAGAATATGAGAATATTGCATGAATGAAAATGAAAGTGATGTGCATTTTCGAACAAGATTAATTTAAAGAAACAGCATTTACAAGCAAGGTGAAAAGAGTGAAAAGTAAAGAATTATTGAATAGTGTTGAAGCAAGGTGGTAACCAGGAGAAATACCATGAAGGAAAGTTTGTGAAAAGCACATGTTGATAAAGGTAAGAAGCCACTAAAGTGAACCAAAGGAATAAGCGGACCTATAACACAGATGAAGAAAGGAAACCCCTGTTGTCAAGGATGTCCTATGAGAAGAGGTGAACTGTTGTAAAATGCCAAGGGTTTAGCGGTTGCATGATCTGTGATGGGTGGACCGTATGGTCCGACAACTGTGCCTAGACTGAGGAACCCTTCTTTGGAGTAAACCAAGAAGAGTCAAGAGGCTGAAGCTAGTCGGCCAAGTGTTTCAAGAGAAGGCAACTAAACAAGTCGATTTAACTGTGAATTGTAAAGCCTAAAGTACTGTGTTGAACTTGGGGAAGGGAACCCCAAGACCATTTTGTGGAACTCTGTTGAACTTGGGGAAGGATACGCCAAGGCCCTTTTGTTGTAACTGTCTTGCACTAAGGGAGCAAGGAGCAGGCTTGGAGCTGGAAGAAGCTCAGAACTTTAGTTTGAGCACCATTTAATTGATTGCTGACATCCCTACACATTGTTTAGCTTTAGTTGTGAGGGCAAGTGTAGGTTTGGACACAGACAGACTTTTAAGTTGAATTTACTGACTCAGACTACCCTTAGTTTATTAAGGTAGGGAAATCCCACCTTAGCATAGGCAAGTTAGGCCTTAGACCATCCTGACATTTAAGTAATAAAGACTTTTTATTTGAACTTTGAATCTGTTGTCTGTGTATTGCTTCATGATGCCTTCACACTACATAAACGGGAGACAATAGCAACTCATTCAGAGATAGGCTCTAACATTTGTTCGTACCCTCAGCTAGCTAGCTAGTTTTATAGCAATTTATTAAAGATAAAGATAAAGCAAGCATATCAGAGGACTATAGGGGTTCGGAGAGCCCCAAGACAGCAAGAGACGCCCAAGCCGCAAAAATTACGGGAACCAAATAAATACGAACAGAGATAAAGCAAGCCTAGCAGAGGGTCATAACGCTTAGAAGAGCCCTATGAAACCGAGAGAGGTGTGCAGCAGGGACCCCAGCCGGCCCATAGGACTGGGGGTTTCCCAAACAGCACTTTTGGATGAGTAGCAGAACCCTCAAAATGGATGGGGATGCAGAATGTTACTCTCGCATCAAATCAGTGACAACTCGATAGTTTGGCAAAGGGAGTCCGTTTAATGACAAGGGAGTTAATGAATATCAGCAATCGCTCCATCTTCCTTCTTGCTTCAACTCCAATTAATTTCAGAAAAAACACATCATTTATACCAAAAACTCGTCATCACTGACGTATCATTTCTCAAAACTTAGCATGCAACTTGATTGGTTCTAGAAAGGTAACTTTAATATAGCTACTATATCTGTATATGGTAACAAAGTGAGGGGATTGGATAAACAGTGTCAGGTGGGGCCTCTAAGCCCTTCCGTCAAAATGGCTACCGCAGACTTCATTAAAAGTACAATGTCCCATTGGTTCTACTAACTATAGGACCCTAGTTTACTTGGTCCACTATGATTGGGTTGGCATCAACCCCACTCATACTTTTCCACTTGCTTAGCAGCGTGCAGAATAGCCGGCCAGATGCAGGGAGTTCGTCTGCACCCCCAGCCTCCCTCCAATTATTCAACAATCAATTATCACTTCAGTGGTCATGTGTCAATTATTTCTTTGTATTTTGGCCTCGAGTCTGCTTCTTGGTCTGGGAAAGTTAAGGCGCCTGGGCATGGCAGGAGTCCATGCGTAGGTGTGAAGGTTTCAACCCTTCAGCTTGCTTGGTCACGTGATTTCGACACCGTGAAATTGTCTTATTCTCCATGCAATTTTGTTTATTTGATTTAATTCTGCCAGTCGTCTGCCATCTGTGGCTTATCTTGACCTTTCTGAATAGGATACTCTGTTCTTCTCCTCATTAATTTTATCCACTGCGGCTCTATTTCAGCTGATACGACCTTGGCTTCTTGGCATAGTTGTCTTCGTCTGAGTTTCTCACTGTCTTTAATTCTCGATTTGCTTGCTGTGAAGCTCTCCTCTTGAGACCTTTAGTAACCTTTGGTCGATTCTGCTCTTGTGCATAGCGGATATAGGTAGATATAGGTAGATATGTATAGGTGGCGCTTGCCGCAAACTATCTTACTACCAAGCATAAGCAAGCCTCACAATTTCTGTGCTTCTTGCAGTTACTGTGCAAATGTAGACGTTTTAACTGGCTGAATATCTTCATCACGCTCATGGCATAAGTTTCTGACATTTGACATCAATCATTTCACTTTAGGTTCGGGATGTCACTTATCCATGGTGTTTCGTCTCTTTTCATCATTCTCAGGTCGTCATATCTTCTATAAGTGAGTCAGTCCGGGTTCTTGTGATGTCACCATTCGTCTTCTTTTAGTATTTCCTTGGCGTCTTCAGGTGCTGCATTTTGACAATCATCACTTTGTCTCATTTGTCGGTGTGGTTTTATCAATG
Source organism: Ambystoma mexicanum (assembly GCF_040938575.1). Classification (NCBI taxonomy): domain Eukaryota; kingdom Metazoa; phylum Chordata; class Amphibia; order Caudata; family Ambystomatidae; genus Ambystoma; species Ambystoma mexicanum. The sequence goes on from NC_090941.1 coordinate 893,171,531, forward strand.
GGTACCTTACTGTCCAGGTTTTCTTAGGTGGTGGTACTTCAACATGTGCTGTTATTCTGATAGGTACTGGACAGAGCCCCACTGCAGCTCTCTGCTGGTTTATTTTGTTCAACATACGTCACATATTTCGGCGTGAACGTTCCTGGTACTTCAAATGGCCGGTTGGCATACGAATCGTGCTTGGTACCTCCTCTACAGACGCATGACGATGGGAAAGCCGCAAAGGTTAAGGGAACCAAATAAACCCGAACAGAGATAAAGCAAGCCTAGCAGAGGGCCATAAGGCTTAAGAGAGCCTTAAGAGACCGAGAGACTTACGAGGCTGGGAAAGCCTCAAAAGTTACAGGAACCAAATAAACCCGAACAAAGATAAAGAAAGCCTATCAGAGGGCTATATATGGCTTTGGAGGGTCCTGAAAAAATGGGTGACTTTCAAAACAGGGAAACCCGCAAGGGTTACAGGAGCCGGCTAACCCTGAATAGAAATAAAACAAACCTAACAGAGAGATAGTCCAAACTGGAGAAAGAGAGAACCTCAAGGGTTCCAGTCGTTAAGTATCGAATCAGAACATTGGCAAGCCCAAGTCAGAAAAGGGATTATCATATACAAAGAAATCCCTTCTTCCTGGAAAGAAGGACCCATATGGAATCAAGGTTTGGCTTACAAACTTACAGAGAGGTTGAGAATTGTATTGCAAACAATTTATGAACATTTAAATGTCCTGAGAAAAAGGCCAAAGTTATTGCGTCAGGCAGGAGTCTACGACAGAGGGTAGTGCTCATGCCCCCTCTTTTTCTGCGTTTTTTTTTATAAGTGGTAGGCCTATTTAGTTTATAGCAGCTATAGGATAGTGTTAATTAGATCTCTAATTAGATAAAGATCCAATTAACACTGCACACCCTAGTCAGAGACCACCTTCTGCACCATGATAGGACTGAAATTATAATAACCTTACTTTTATCAATGGCAATGTTAATAAAATCAGGTCCTTTGTGTTTATGTAAGCCCTTTATTTTGACGCTACCTGATAACCACAGGAGAGCAGTGTTTCGACTGAGCCCATGATCCAGAACCCCTGCCAGATGACTATGCTCAGAACTGTGTCCCCACACATGGTGATCTTATTTGAAAGGGCCTGAAGATACTAGAAGAAGGGAAATAGGAACCTAACCTACTACTTCAGCAATGTAACAACTCTCTTAAACAACTCAATGTAGGCAACATATTTACAATTTAAGGATGGAGCAATAAAATAACACTGCAGTGATAGATTAATTGTAAGGTACACTGGGGTCTGAATTGTTTCCCTTAAGTAGAATATCCTTAGTTCAGACATTAACTGGACCCCTTATACTTTGGACCTGTAATCTCTAGAATGTAGTCCCTGCCTAGAAAAACCTTCCAACAAAGCAGTAGTCTCCTAGGGTGACAAGCCTTCCAATAACTCATCTTCCTCTTCTTTCACCCTGCACTTGTTAAGACTGCATGTTTCTGTTACAGTAAGAGTCTTGACAAGTTGGCTATCTGTGGGGTGATGTACATGTCCTTGAGCACAGCAAGGGCCCTAGTTCTGGGGCCTGCAGGCCCACCGCTGGGCAGCGATTCTTCCAGTTGAAGGTCTAAATGAGGAAGCGAAATGGTCGGGGCACCGTTAATACCATGGATTTTAGCGGATTCCCTTGTACAGTGGACATTGGACTGCGAGACAAGCAATCACCCTGAATGTGAACAAGATGATGCCTGCAACAGCCCCAAGATGGGATCCTACAGTTTATGGAATTGCACCACTGATTCTGGCTTTTGGAGTAGTTGCCATGCAAAGAGGGAAATGGTGCTTTAAAAATTCAGCAGTGCAGCAATAAACCGAAACCGCAGGCATCATCGTCTGGTGGTGATGGGCAGCTGTGGCATGGAAGATGTGACAGGGACATTGATAGCACCAAGGCGAGACCCCTAGCCCCTGTCAGTGTTGGTGGCACAGACAGTCATATCTTTGAAGGTGCTGGAGGTTGGTGGTGAATTATTGATGGCCCGGGGCGGCTGAAGTGACCCTCTGTTTCCAGGAGGTGTTGGAACATGATGGCGTCCATCCGAAGCAGGGATTCTTCACCCTTTGTGGCAGCGGGGGCCTTGCACAATCCACTGGTGACCCAATAAGAATCCAAAGGTGTGTTTGCCACATCCGCAGCTCAGGAACAGAGACCCCCCTATACACACTAGATGACAAATGTTCATACTTGCATCCTCACAGTCTCTTAGGGAGATGTTGGAGAGATGAATGGAAGAGGATGACAATGTGAGTAGCAGAATCATGTTGGAGAACTGTCGGACACTGCAAGGGAGCGATTACGCACTACCACACCATGCAGTGCTTACTGGAGGTGATGGAGTCATGGCTGAAGATTTCCCTGAGGGAGAAGATTTGGCACTGTGCATTGATGTTTTTTTAACAGAGTTCAGTAGTGTTGGGAAAGGCACTGATTTTAAAGGGACACAACGTCTCCAGTATAAAGCGGAACGTATTGTGGAGGATGATAAGTGATCTCTCTGGGCTGCTGGACTGGCTGTGTTAGGGGCATATGGTTGAGGGTGGGACCCATATGGTGATTGCAAGTGGAGATGGTGATGGTCTTTGAACATGTGTCACATAAATGCCATCCGTGCATAAGGAAAAGTTTCCTCCACTGATATCTGGGCACTACAATAGGTTAGGCTGGACTGCTCAAGAGGCACGGTGAAGGTTGTTATTTGGGCGTGTATGGAGATTTTTTCACCTTTGGTCCTAAGAATTATTTACAGTGACAAATCCTCAGATGTCTTCACTTCTCCCATATTGGGTGCTGCTTCCCATGAGACCAGGGAGGTGAGACTGCTACCCGATATTCCTCCTGAGGGTATTACTCAGTGGGTGGATCTCATGGGGAGGGAAGCCCCCTATTGAATTAGTGATGACCTGGGGAGAACATTGTAACCTCGTAGCCGACCTAGCCCTGACACACCTTCCTACCTCCCTCCATCAATACCTTTCCCTAGTGTACCCATGGCCAAACCAGCCAGTTAGGAAGTACTGAGATGAGGAAGATTGTGGACTCCTCAAGGGACTTATATCCCTTATGTAGTGAGATGAAGAAGAGACCAGCGGACTCACTGGGAGTCCTCAACATCAGTATTGGGATGAGGAAGAAGTACAGAAGCATAAAGAGCACCTGTACTGAACAGTCTAGCTGTTATAGGATTCCTATTGGCCGAGCTACCATTAAAACAGAAGAGGGAATAACAAATCGGAGAGGCCCTACCTGGAGGAACCGGGAGATTTGAACCCTGTACAAAGGCACGAACAGCAGAGGAAGACAAAGATACCCGACTGCAGTTATATCGCCACAAGGTCCGCTGTGGAAAGGCTGGAGACAGGAGACCGAGCACCCGAAGGAACCGCCTGGGCTGCGCAGTCTAGCAGCACAAAGTCACTGCAGTCCCTTGAACGATTGGAGGAGGCCAGGTGGCCTATGGGAACTGCTACGGAACCACCACAGTGCCTTGAAAGATCATAGGAGGTTAAGAAGACGCCAGAGAGGGGAATCTTAGCCTGTACGCAACCAAAAGAGACTGGTAAGAGGGAGCCCCCAAAAGAGAGAGAAACCTTTGCCAAAAGAGTTGGCGACCCAAAGGGGCAAATACAAAAAGGTTCTGGGACCCGAGAGAGAGAGAAGTCTATGCCAAAGGGGTATAGGACCTGAAGGAGAGAAGGAACCCAATTCAAAAGGGGGCCTGGGACCTGAGACGAAGAAAGAAACCAATAAGGAGGGCCTGGGACCCAACAAGGGGGAATGCCTGGCAGGATAGAGAACCAGGTGTAACTTCTGAGAAACAAGAGGAACTGAGAAGGGTCTGGGACCCACATCCAATGACAAATTGCCTACCGGATCGTCGTCATAGTCACAGTACCTGGCAGGGTAGTGAACAAGGTAGACAGTGAACACTGGAGATATACCCCTTGGATTTATGAACATTGGTGAAACAGCCAAGAGAAGGGGGTCATTCTCTTGGCATCCTGAAGATTTTGAGAAAGGCCAGGGGAAGGGAGACATGCACTTTGGTCTTGATGAACATTGTGAGAACTATTGAGAAAACAAAGAAAGGTCAGGGGGAGGAAGTAATCCCCCTAATTCTGTGAAGATATGAGACTTCTGTTTTGTGTGTTTAGCAGGAATACACTCAAAGACGCTTTTTGAGACTTTTGATTTAGATTCCTGGAGAAGAACAATTGCTTCACACATAACTGAACTTTGGATTGTTGTCCAGAGGAAGGGAGCCATTCTTCTGGACCGAGAAGACCACCCCTCTTTCTTAAGTAAGTTAAAGTGTAAGGGCTGAAAATAGGGTTAATTCGCAGGACGGTGTACTCTTTGTTTTATAATGACATCCAGATAGTTTCCTTCGTATTAGTTGAGGCAGGAAAACCCCTCTTAGAACTAGGGTCAGACAGGCTTTTCCCTTTTATTTTCTCACTAATAAAAGTCTTTAGCCAAAAGCAGGCCACCTGTGTGTCAGTCTCCTACTTCTACACCCTTACATTGCCTACCTGTCCCTGTTGTGCACCCCCTCTACTCCTAACTGGCTTGTTAGGGCAGGCGTCAGTTGTTTCTTTAAAAAGGAGTCATCTGTAGGTGTATTGAAAATGAAAGATTTGATTTAATGTGGCGTTTAGGCATGAATATGCTTTCCATTAATGTAAACTTGTTTTCATGGTACAGGATTATTTGTGATGATACGGTCTTTCTTTAACTCATTGTGTTCTACATATCGGTAGGAACTGTGGGTGTATAAGTGTAATTTTTGATGCTGTGATGGCATCACAAGCACATTATTAGTCCTGAAAATGAGGTTGAGTGTGTCAGGAGGGTGAAAGATAAGAAAAACAGGGAAGTGGGACCAAGACTTTGAACACAAATGCATTCAAACGATTAGAGGGAATGAGGTTGAGCTGTGAGTGGGGTGAATTGAATGACTTTAGTGGGCAAAAGAGCCGTATTCTGGGTAAGTGTGGAGAGTGGCAAAAGGTTGAAACATTAGTGTGAATGGCTGCTTAGTGTGTATTGGACATTCCAGAATCCTTTAGTGGGTTTTGAGAGGGGTGAAGGGTAGGTGATGAGGGGAGGGCTACCTCAAGTTAGGAGGCAGGAGCGGTAGATGAGGTCAGAGTAGGCTGTTCAGGAGAGGAGGGAATTAACAAGATAGGGGGGATTTCAAAAGGCGAGGAAGTATATGGCGAGCCATGGAGGTGGGTGCCTGGAGTTCCCAGGTGAAGGGTGGTATAGAGTGAGTAGAAAAATAATGTATAGAGGCAAGAGCATGTTGGTGGTGTGGAGTGTCAGGTAAAACCATGGAGCGTTAGATGTAGTGTCCAGAGTGCAGGATAACAGACCACTATTGGGTAAAATGAAGTTAAGGAGGCCACTTGCATCCGAAATGCAGTGGGAAAGGGCACAAGCAGCAACATCTGATTCTAAGATGATGGTAATAATCACGCAGTTTTAGAATTACTTAGAGAATCCAAACTGGTGTTGGACAGAGGAAAAATAAGATGGCAATATGCCTTGTCAGGATCTAGCAACAACATCTTGATCCTCTCTCTGTTCTCTCTGAGACTGCTCTTGATTATTCCTGCACTCTCCTTGCTAAAGCAGTCTGAGCGTAGTTGAGATGGTAGCAAAAATTATAGGTTACTCACTGTAGTGACTAACGTACTCTTAGTCCATAGTCCCCTTTCTTCCATACTGCACGGGCGTCCCTTCCAAGGGACGGGACATGGAACCTTGTTCACCAGAAAAAGCCTTCTTCCCCTTTAAATTTAGAGGCACATAAGGGTGCGGCCCAGGGAGCATGCACTGCCCTGATTACACCCTCCGGCGCCACACCTCAGTCCCCATTAATGCATCGACAATAGAATTAACATTACCTAATGACACCAGTATTATTAGGGTGGAGGCTGGTGGGATGTATGGAGGAAAGGGGACTATGGACTAAGAGTATGTTAGTCACTATGGTGAGTAACTTATGATTACTCTTACGTCCCCTCCCCTTTCCTCCATACTGTATGGGTGATTACAACTGAATGTAGCCCAGGGTGGAGAGGAGACCCTCCGTAAGCAAATAGGTTGCATGAGAACCGCCTGTCTGAAAGCCGCGTCAGATCTATAGCCGGCATACAAACAGTAATGCTTACAGAGAGCCGAGGGAGAAGCCCAAGTGGCCGCCCTGCTTATGACTTGCCAAGGGACATGGTGCTGGAATGCAATGGCCGTTGCCTTGGCCCTGACTGTGTGGGCATGCATGTTGGCCGGAAGCGGCTTGTGCTGGCCCTCATACTCTTGGCCTTGGAAGCCGATAGCCTGTTCTTGAGCCTCCAAGGTGGCAAACAGGGCATCCGATTTGCAGAAGCTCTCGGTCCTGTCCAAGTAGAACTTCAGGGCACGCCTGGACATCCAGGCAGTACAGCACTCTGTGGTTCGTCCTTAGGATCGGCAAAGAAGGTAGGACGGTAGGAAGGACTATTTCCTCGTTCAAGTGGAAAGCAGACGGCACCTTGTGCAAAAATGCTCGGTGTGTCCGCAGGACTACTTTGTCCCTGTGGGAGGTAGTATATAGTTCCGAGGTGACCAGCGCCTGCATTTCTCTGACTCTACGAGCCGAGGTGAGGTGAGGTCGACCAGCAAGGCCGTCTTGATGGTGACCAGCCCGATGTCTGCGGACGCCATTGGTTCAAACGGTTTGTGCGCCAGGGAGCCCAATACTATGTTAAGTTCCCACGTGGGTTGTGGCCTCTTGATGGGCGGGTAGAGCCTTGCGAGCCTGTCAAATGTTTCTTGATGATAGGATTGGAGGAGGAGAAGATCCCCCTCCTCCGAGTTCCTGCAAGCCCCGATGGCTGTGAGGTATGTACGACAGGTGTCCCGAGTGGGCGAGGTGCGCCAAGAAGGAGAGCACATCGTCCAAAGTACATGCCAGGCGGTCGATTTCCTTGGAGTCTGCCGAGTGGCAGAACCTGGTCCATTTGTTTTTATACTGCGCCCTGGTAGCCTTGCTCCTTGCGCCCTATATGATTTCCAGATTAGCCTGGGAGAGGCTGAGGTGCCGCAGCGTTACCTGCTCAGGTACTACGCTGTGAGGGCTAGTTTCTGAGGCGCTGGGTGGATGACCCTGCCCCCCTGCTGTCCCAGAAGATGAGCTTGGCCCATCGGGAGGTGAATCAGAGGCATCTCCTAGAGGCCGAGCAGCTCTGAAAACCATGGCCTGGCCGGCCACCAGGGATCTATTAGAATGATGTTGAGTTGGCGAGACTCCTTGATCTTGCAAATCACTCAGTGAATCAGTGGTGTGGGCGGGAAGGCATAAGCCTTCATGCCGTTCCACTAAAGCCGAAATGCATCGCCCAGGGAGCCGGGGCCCTGTCCCTGCCAGGAGGCAAACTGAGAGCACTTCTTGTTGTGCCAGGTGGCAAAGAGATCCACCTGGAGATGACCCATCCTGTTATAGATCTCCAGAATAATGAGGTTGTTTAGCTGCCACATGTAATTGTCCGCTCCCAACCTGCTGAGCCTGTTCGCCTCCAGGTTGGATTCCCCCGTGAGGTGGATGTCGTTTTCCAGGGCCCACTCCCACATGCCGATTGCCAATCTGCACAGAGGAGGGGATCTGGTGCCTCCCTGCTTGTTGACGTAGTACATGCTGGTCGAGTTGTCCGGTGTCCAGTCAATTCGTCAAAAAAAAACTGGTCGACTGCAATTTGGTCGACGCAATTTGGTCGAAAACCAAATGGTCGAATTTTTTTTTTATTTATATATTTATTTTTCGGGTTTTCGTTTAGTTAAAAAAGGGGTTTTTAGAGAAAAAAAGGGGGTTGGGGGGGACCCCCCACAAAAAAATAAAAAAAAAGGGTTAAAATAAATAAAAAAAAAATTTCGACCATTTGGTTTTCGACCAAATTGGTTCGACCATTTGTCTGGTCGACCAATTTTTTTCGACCAAATGTCTGGCAACCGAGTTGTCCGTCTGGATAAGGACAAACTTGCCCCTGAGAAGTGGTAGGAATGCTCCCCAGCCCTCCAGCGAGGAGTCTGTGGCAATGGTGGCCTGTGGGGAGGGCAGCCGAAAGGGCTTGCCTGTACATAGGTTACAGTCCCTGGACCACCATGTTAGGTCTGGGTGGAGAGATGGAGGGAGGAACGTTGATCATCTCGGATTGAGAGCCCCGCTCCTGATTCCATGAGGCCGCGAAGTGCAGTTGAATCCTCCTCATCCTCAAACTTGTGTGTGGAACAGCTAATAGGACCGCCGCGAAGAGACCCAGTAGATGCTGGTACCACCATGCCGAGGTCACCTCTCGGCTGAGGAAGTGGGTGGAGGCCCGCTTGATGGCCAAGATCTTGTCCTCCGACAGAAATACCTTCTCGGAGCATGTGTCCCAGATGAGCCCCGAGAATGTCAGAGTCTGCGTGGGCTGTAGCAGTGTATTCATAAGGGCATGGGAAGAGTGTGTAGCCCCGACGAGCCGTCATCGAGGTATGGGTAGATGTGGAGGCCCTGCGCTCTGAGGAGGGCAGCCACCGTATTCATGAGCCTGGTAAAGCCCCTGGGGGCCGAATTGAGGCCAAAAGGAAGGACCTTGTACTGAAACTGGTAGCCCATGATCCTGAACCGTAGGAATGAACGAAGGGGCTGCCAAATCGGGACGTGTAGGTACGCGTCCTTCAGATCCAGGGAGCATATCCAGTATCACTTGCACAATGTCTTCGCTATAAAAGCTGGTGTAACCATCTTGAATGTCTGAAGGGGTAAGGAGAGGTTGAGGGTGGAAAGGTGCAGCACAACTCTCATGCCTGCTTGGTTCTTCTTCTGAATGACGGAAATCCTGGAGTAAAAGCCAAAGCCTTGCTGGGAGGCTGGGACTTCCTCCACTGCATGGCTCTCTACGAGCGACCGGATCTTTGCCAGAAGAGTTGCGGTCCCAACTTGAGGGAGTGGAGGGGAGGAGGGAGGAGAGGCTGGGATAGGGAAGTGGTACCCCGTGGAGACTACGGAGAGGATCCAGGGGTCTGTGAAATTCTGGTGCCAGAAATGTGAGTGGAGTGCGAGCCTGCCCGCAACTGGAGGCACGTGGACCCGAAGGGGCGTATCATGCCTTCTTTCCCTCGGAGGCTGTTGCGGAGGAGGGGGCCTGGAAAAAGCCCTTAGCCTACCCACCCCTTCTTGCTTGCGCCGGTTCTGAGACGGCGAGCGGTCCGGCTGCCTGGATCTCCATTTCTGGAAGCCGCGGAACCCTCCGTACGTATGCCCCTTGTCAGAGCGCTGCTGTGACTGGGTGTACGACTTGGGCGTGGTCTTTGTCAAGATGGATAAAGATTTGGCCGTTTGTGAGATGTTTTTCTTCTTGTCCAGCTCCTCATCTGTAGTGGAGTGGAAGAGGCCCCCCCACCTCGAATGCTAGATCTAATATGCGTTCCTGGATGTCAGGGTTGAATTTCATTGCCCGGAGCCAGGCTGTCCTCCTCATGTCCGTGGCGATACAGATGGCACGGCCAGAGGTGTCAACATGGGCCACGGTGGAGTCCATGAGGTCCTGCGACACCAGCTTGGCCTCAGCGAGCCCCGCCTTAAAACGTGATTGGCTCTGCGTAGGGAGTTCCGGGAGGAAGTCCGCGATTTCCCGCCATAACCTTTGGTTTGCGGCCGCCAGCATGGCATCTACGTTGGCCTGACGAAGATGCAAGGACGCATTGGAATAGAGTTTCTTGCCGTACGCCTCCAAGATCTTCTCCTTGCCTAGCAGCACCGCAGAGGAGGAGGCTGAAGACGACTGAGGCTTGGAGTATAGTGATGCTGCAGCGATCACCAAGGAGTGTGGCTGCGGATGGGCCGAGAGCAAGAGTGTATCCCCCTCCATCTGCCTGTATTTGGCGTCCAGGTGTCGATTGACTGCCTGGGCCGAGTGGGGCTTAAGCCAGCCCTTCTTGGCCAGGGAGACTACATCGGTCTGCAGAGGAATCCATGTCTTGGCATAGGGGCGTCGCATGAGGACTTCAGCCAGAACCCCCTCTGCCGGCTGCTCGATCTCGGGCTGAAGTAGGTCCAGGTATTCCGCAAGCCCAGCAAGACGTTCGTGGAAGGCCCTGGCTGAGGATGACGCGTCCGCATCCTCCTCCTCGTCCGTGTCCAGCGGATCAGGAGGATATTGTGGAGGTGGAGGAGTAGTTGGAGCCACAGGCTGGGTCACAGGAACCGCAGCCAGCGGCTGAGGAGGCGGCAGAGGCTGTTACAGAACTGTTTGAGGAGTTGGCTGGGGAGCCGGGACCAGCGGCTGCACCAGGGCCAGGGGGGCCGGTGGAGGCACTTGTGGTGCCGCTAGCATAGTCGGGAGGACTTCCCTGATGGAATCCTTGAGGATAACCCCAATACGAGGTGACTTCATGAGGACGAGGAACCTCTCGAAGAACCGCTCTTCACAGGCCATAGAGGTGGCAGGGGGTACTGCTGGGGTAGACAGGAGCTTCTGGAACCGCTGCATACCCTGTCCATATGGACACAGTGGGAAGCTGCCCTGTGCATAAGAGGGATAGACCGTAGGCCACGTACCTGGTTTAGGCCAATCCCACCTTGACACTCGTTCTTTGCCGAATTCCTGGAATGGCGTCGGACGGGTGGCTCTGTCTGGCGTGGCGGCCATCTTGTCGAGCTGCCTGCGACGTGTTGCTCGGCTTGCTGCTCCAAGCCTCCACCAAGACTCTTGCATTTGTATCACAAGGTCTACCCTGCTCTTCGGGTCTAGGCCCGGTAGGTGTGACACCCTCGACCCGGGGATCGGTAGAGCTGCATTTAGGCGCCCCCTCGGACATATTGCCGGTACTAGGGCGTAGCCCCTCAGCCATATTGCCATTACAAGGGCGGAGCCTGTTAGGGAGAATTCTCTGCAAGGCTAATTTCCCAAACCTAGTGAGTCCCCTAGTGTCATCCGCAATCGCCACCGCGGTTGGCGGCTCCTTCCATGTTGGAGACTGCGAACCGGCAGGTAGGGTTTGCAGTCCCTTCTTTTTTTCTGGTATAGGCCCATTGGCCGGCCGCAGGACTGCCGGGAGTTAAATTCTCCTTCCTCCCGGCAATCGCTGCGTTTCAACCTCGCTGGTTCTCGCTCCAGCTCCCCTGGTTCCTTCGCTCTATTGCTTTGTAGGCTCCTGTTTTTCCGCTGCTCGCTTTTGCTCGACTGCGGATCTTGGTGCCGGCTGGTTTATTCGCTCTCCTAGCGAATCGCTTTACCTACCTGTCTTCTCCCTCTCTGCCTTCCCTTATGGCAGTGGCTTTTCTCTCTTCCTGTTTTTCCCCCAGCCGTTCTCTCGGCTCTCCCGGGGATCTTCCTCTCTCCTCTCAGTTGCTGCTTCGGCGGCGGGTCCTGCTTTTTCTCTTCTACCGCTACCCACTCTGTTAGCGGTTCTCCAGTTTTCTCTTTTCTCTTCTTCTTTCTCTCTGAGTTGTGTTCTCGGGGCCTGGTGGGTCGGCCGTCCCATTTCCTCCACGGCTGCGGGTACCCTACCTCGTAGGGTTTCCTCTATTCGACTGCAGTTAACTTTCCCATCATCTTTCCAGCGGATTTCAGCACTTCTTCAGCCCAGCAAGTTCTGCCTTGGACATTCAACTGCCAACGTTCTCCCGGCTAAGGGTTTTTTCCCCTGTGGGGATTTTTCCCTTATTTTCCGGCCTGCTCCCGGAAGAGGAGTCCAGGGACGGCTGTCCAGCCAGCTGTCACTGTGGCTTCACTCCGAGACAGGCAAGTGCTACCAAAAAAAGGAAGAGACTACCTAAGTCGGCGGAATCTACTAAATACAGACAACTCAGGAAGTTCAGGTGAGGAGAGTGTGGAGGGACGGGAGGACCAGTCGGTTCAGAAGTCTAAACAGTCACACCCAGCAGCTTTGCTGGATTTTTGGGGTTTATTTTTCTCTCTCCTGCTAAGAGTGAGATTCTTTTGCTCCCACTCTTAGGCATGATTTGAGGTGATCCTTTAACTTTCCATGTGTTTTATGGGCTATGGGGTCTTTTACTCCATAGGGTCTCACTTGTTTTTGATGTGGGTTACACAGCACCCTCCATGCCGTAACCCAGGGGTGCCGTATCGACCCCCCAACATAGACTCCATACCCTGGGACTGACTACTGTCTCCCAGGGCATCTAAAGTCACCATTGGCTTTACTAGTCCCAAATTATGAACAGAAACCAGTACAAACCATCATATTGTGGACGTACTGGTCGGGGCAATTCGATTGCCCCGGGGTCTGTTGTTCGAGGGGGCACGTCTCCGTCCCCCCTAATCGAGTTTTGGCTGGTGGCAGTGGATACTACTTTTTATATTCGACCGCGAATATATCTCTATGGGATTTTCCCATTGTTCGAGGCTACCAACTTTAATTATTTAATTCTTATAGCCTCGAACATACCGCCGGTTTATTTATTTAATATTAATTCATCGGTTGGTATTTTTTGGCAGAACTCGATTCTAAAATGGCATTTGTGTTCTCTTCTGTGACTCCAACCCAAGTCGAGCCCTTTGTTCCACTTTTTGGCGGCCTTCTCCACAGAAGCCTCCAAAAGTGGTGCCACTCTGCCTGGGCACCACAGGGGGTGTAGGAGGGGGTTTAGGAACCCTGGAATGAGTTACCTTGGTAACTCAAGTCACACTCTTGTGTGATTGGCCCAAGTGGTGAGCCGGCCGGCTCACCACATAGCACGTTTGATTGACAGCTAGGCTGAGTGAATGGGGGTGTGCTGCATAAAAGCAGGGCTTTGGGGACTGGAACTTCAGAAGTCGCCACAGGACCTAAGAATCCGAGGAGGGAGAAGCTGAGCTGACCTGCAACGACACCACCGGTGGAGCCCTGCTGAACCGGCTCACCACTTTTCCCGACAACAGAGGAGATCTCCAGTCCGGAGAGTCTTCTTCCTTTGACTGGTGGGGATAACCAGTTTTGCCTTCTTTTCACCTTCCTGGAGCATCTCGTGGCCGCCTTGCCCGTGCCAAGCACCCCGGCAACCGGAATACCATGGTTTACCACTACCGCGAAGAGAAGGGTAGTACCTTTTAACCGGAGGACTCCGCGGCTGGTTTCTTCCCTGGCAGTGCAACAACCTTCATCTTTCCTCCACGGCGAGACCTCTTCTTCCTCTGGACGAAACACCGACTTGCACCCGCTGCCAGGAACAACTGCCCTCGCTGGAGCTTCCTTCACACTTAAGGTACTGTGTCCCGCCTGGCTTCCCTTGCGACAGATCGTTCGGGGTGACAGTAAAGCCTCGACTTTCTAGCCTGGGACAACCTAGCTAACTTTTCCTGACTTGAATTTCATCCTTTTTGTGCGAACTATCTACAAGACTCTTTGGGCATAACCCCACTGTGTGAACCTGGACCCCTTCTGCTTGCTCTCTCCAAGAGTGGGCCTTGTAATTGACTTCCTTGCTCTCCAGTAGAACTCTGCCTATCCTGCCTTACTGTGGTTCTTTTAAAAGTAATTGAAACTTGTGTGCTTCCTTAACTCTGCCTTTTTCCCTCCCTTTCTTTATAACTTATTAGAGTGCCATCTTATGTTAAGCACTCACCTCTGTCTGAAAATAAGTGGAGTTTCTCACTAAGACTTGTCTAATAAGTGAATAGGGTTGTATATATATGATAGTGACTGCGTGCTGAATTTACTTACCTCTTTTTGCTAGTGTAATTTACAAGTGTGTCTTTAAATAAATAATTATATACTTTTACACCAAAGCTCTGGTCAGTGTTTGCTTGTGCTACTGTGTCCCTGTACCTATTGTGTATACTCTACATACTGCCTAACATTTCTTGAGGGAAGTCGGACTGCTCAGCCACAGCTACCAAGTGAATCTGTGTGGTACAGACTGCTACCAAGTGGGTTTACTGCCAAACACCTGTAGTCTTAAATCTTTTGCAGTGGTCCCTAAGGGAACTGCACAGGTTTCTGCCTAACAGAGCCCCTCGGATGACAATCCGGTACAAGAACCTTCCGGTCCCTCAACACTACCACCGGGAGGATCCAAAGATCCCTCAGCCCTCTGCCGGTAACTGCAGCAGCCACGATGCACGTGCTGGTGTGAGGACCCGACTGGTCCATCCCGCGCAGGAGATTCCTTAGGAAGGAGTCTCCTTTGCGGGGTGCGATGGAGAATAGCGGCCCTACCTTGGGCTTGGCTCGATGTTTCAGGAATTTCTTGAGATCCTCTGGAGGCGACTTCTGGAAGAGCTCCTTCCACCTGGCTAGTCTTTTCTTCAGTGCTTTCGAGGACAGCGAGCCAGACGCTGTAAAAGCTTGCCAACTGTGGTCTGGGCCAAGGCAACGTAGGCAGAGGGCATGGGGGTCTGAAGTTGGGAAGATCCCATTGCATGATGGACACCTGCTGAACCCTGTGGAAGGGGCCATCGCCGGGGAGGAGTGTGATGCATGAGGACCGAGTACCTGAATGATAAAAAGACAAAAAAGAAAGAGAAGAAGTATCCGCGTGTGGAATTACATGGCCGAAGCCAAACCCAGGAGCGCTGGTGAATTCGGCCCGTTCCCGTTGACGCAGAAAAGGGGACTGCTGTGTGAAGTTGGAGGGCGGAGTCAGGGCAGCACATGCTCCCTGGGCCGCCCTCCGCGCGCCTCTAATATTAAAAGGGAAGAAGGTTTATTCTGGTGTGAAAACAGAAAAAGAATATCGAGGCTGAGTACCCCACAAGGAAATACACCGAACACGGGTTACAAAGGAACATAAAAAGTACTTTATTTTATACTGAATCCAGTTACAAAAACAGAGCAAAATCAGATAGCTATCGGCCCTCAGTACAACACAACAAACTCCAGCGTGGTTCAGTGTGTTCAGTGAGAGACGCTGTACATTAGAATGCATTCGCTTTTTATACATTTAGTGGGTGCGATGTCCAGCCCCACTTCGGGTTAATATTCCTTTTAATATATCACCGATCTAGGGTTCGTGCCAAGTCTTAAATAACCGCATTTAACTGGTTTGCCTTTAATACATGTATCAACAAGCGTATGCAATAGCTGTGTATTCTAAAGTTTTCCATGCAGGCCTTCTTAAACATTAATACAATGTAGTTAAACAGATGTTCTTTGTTCAGTATTTGAATACATTGTCTCAACATATGCTCGTGGATTAGTTTTCATTCACGAGTAATCCTTCTACACATAGGTCAATGAAGGACAAGGTCTCAGTTCATGACCTCAACAAGTGGCCTGCAGGCAAATTACACATTAGCTATGTACAGAGGTCAAGACGGCCATGTTGTATTCTGCAATGACATCGTCCACCATTTTAGCTCACAGGGTGACTTTTACACAACGAATCCTAAAATGGCGGTTTGACCTAAAATGGCGGCCTACATGGATTTAAGGTCAGGATCTTGCAACACAGATTTCTTTCGCAAGCGACTTTCAAGCAGCTTGGCGTAGGCCAATATTAAATATATTTATTACAATAGGAGGCACTATATACTTTCTATTTCGACAAACCCTCCTTTTGGCCTATGCCAAGTGCTAAAAACTACTTTGGATCTCCTTGCAAATAACTCCATGCATCATTGTCCATGCACCCTGAATCACTATCAGAAATATCTATTGCCATTAGGTCTTTTGCTAAAATATCCTTCAATACGTATTCTTTGGAAGTCTTATCTGGGGCATATACTTTATGTCCTATCGAACCCATCGCTTGTGCGCAACATCCCCCTAGTATCGAACACATACCAGGCAGACACTGAATACAACAACAAAGAAACAACAGTATTCCCAAAATAATCAATAAGACCGAAAGCACCTTCCAACCCCAAGATCGCAAGAAGTCCCAGAACCAAGCACTCAGATCCCAGTTTCCCTCGGGGACATGCACTTCGGAACTAAGGACATGCAGATTCTGTATTGCCTTGAAGATAGGTGGGGAGGAATCCAGTACGAAAACACAGCAAGCGGACCCCACTAATTTGCATACTCCACCACGCTCAGCTAGAACGACATCTAATGCCATTCGATTTTGAAGTGCTACTAATCTTATCGTCTTTTGTTCTAACGTCATATTATAGAGTATGTCCGTGGTCCGGTTGATGCTTCTCTCCAGTACTCTCGCTAGTTTTCTGATATCTTCTGAATTCGCCATCTGCCCCCAAAATGGCACAACTGATTTTGCTATATCTCCCAATACTTGTGCAGGGGTGTCACCATTCTCATCCCGCCGTGGACGAGCCTTCAAAACTTCTTTTGTACTAGCTGTAAACACCCCAGGTAACAGGATCCCTAAATAACAGGTTCTCTGCCAATCCCTGGGCAACCATGGGAATGCTACATTACCGCAGACAAAGTAGATAGGTTCGCCTACATACAATGGTCTGTTCTCTCCAGTCAAATTTGCAATGTTGGCACAACCTAAAAATGTTCCCATTGACTGAGTTGCATTCCTCTGTATGCAAAAAGATACTGAATCAGGGCTATGGTTAACAGTGTAAGAAGGAGGCATGGCATCCTTATTGCCTATCGGAGCCATTTTAAAGGAAATCAAAGATTGGAAAGGACGAGACAGTTTGTCAGAAGGCCTAATAGAACCAACATTCGGTTTACTCCTATTTGCAAAAAGCGAGCATCCCAGGGGAGTCAAAACACGTTTCTCAAAACTATTCAAATTGGTGCCATCAAAGTTCCCTGAGATGCTATCATTCCATCTGCCAAAGAACAGTGCTCTAAGAGAAGCATAGCAGGCAGTTGTCAACGGTAAGGGATGAATATAGCAACCTGCCCCTTATCCCCTTGTTGTGGTAAATGTGAGCAGACCCAGCAGTTGGATTTATTAAAAATGGCATGTGTAGCATTCATGATAAGTAGTAGAGTGTTATTATGTTACCTTTGTCTGTGCTGGGAATCCCGAGGGGATAAAGTGTGCAAATGTACAAAGGGAGTAGGAACAATGGGTGCACTTTCAGTAGGCAACAAAAGTTCTAAAGAGTGAGTTTCCTCGAGGTACCATAATCCTAAGGCAGCGACTATTAAAAAACCAAATATCATTACAAGAATACAGCAATACGTTTTCGGGGCCCAGGCATTTTGTCCATTGTCCCGGTTGGTCACCCCCTTATTTACAAGTCCCATACGAGCGGCGGTAGCAGACATTGTAGTCTTCAGATGGAACCCCAATGTTCGTTGCTGGCGGCCCCCCGGCCGCACGGGTTCTTAGTCCTTCCACAACCCTTAGCCAACAGAATCCCTTTTCTCAAATTTGGGCAAAAGCAAGCCCTCGATGACTCTTTTCCTTCTCCGAATGCACAGCCGAACCGTGCCGTAAATCTATCTTGGTGGTCGCAAGTTGTATCGTACTTTTCCTGGTACTGATTGATCCGGAAACAATATGTTGTCACTTCCTGCTGGAAGCAACGTGTCGGAGGCAAGTGAAGAGGCAGAATCTGAAACAGCCGTCTCCGGGTGCAAAATTTGTGGAGAGTGTGGAGACAAAATGGCAGCTTCCCCAAGCCTCCCGGGCTCAGAGATATTCTCTGACACACTCTCAGTGCTGCTTACTGCTTCGGGATCGTTGGTTGCAGTATCAGCGACGGGTTCTGTTTCTTCTGTAGCGTGTGGCACAGGGCGAGGAAGTTTCTTGATGTGTGACTCGTGGATCCAGTTCTTTCGTCCAGCTACCCGCACCGCTGTCTCAGTGACCAAAAGGACCTGGAATGGCCCACGCCAGCGAGGTGCGAGGCAGGAGGTGCGCTCAAATGATTTGACAAGCACCCAACTCCCAGGTCGTATGCCCTGGCCCGGGCCCTCGTATCGTACAGGTAAAGATTCTCGTACCTGGTGGTAAATCAAATACAGATTTTTAGTCAATTGGCTACAATAATCTGAAAGTAGTACATTTTCAACATTCTTTAAAGTTCGGCATTTTGGAAGATTCTAGATTTTGGCAGGTCTCCCCATTACCACCTCAAATGGAGAGAGCCCGGTCTTAGTTTGAGGGGTTGTACGCATGGCTAGTAACACGATCGGTAAATCATCCGGCCATTTTAGTTTGGTGCCGGCACACGTCTTAGCAAGCTTGTTCTTGATGATACCGTTGTAGCTTTTACATAGGCATCTACAGTCTCCCTTGAAACATACATCTCCGTGAAGAGATTTGTGGCAGTTTGTCTAGCTATCTGATCAGCGAAAGCATTCCCTTTTCCAATATCATCCACAATCTTTCGATGTGCTGCAAATTTCATAACTGCTAACAGAGTAGGGAGCGCAAGCGCTGAGAATAGTTGCACTATTAGGGAGCCATGTTGAATCTTGGTGCCATGCGAAGTTAGGAACCCTCTTTCTGACCAAAGTCTCCCAAAGTTGTGAACCACCACAAAGGCATACAGACTATCAGTATATATATTTACTGCAAGCCCTTCGAAAAGTTCACAAGCTCGGGTCAATGCTATATTCTCTGCTGCCTGCGCAGAATTATGCGTAATTCTCTTAGTTTCCACAACCGTGCTCAATGTAGTGATTGCATAAGTGGCTGTGGATGTACCATCCGGAAGTTTAAAGCAGGAGCCGTCACAAAACAGCTCTCCTTGCGGATTATCCAAAGGAGTATCCTTCAAATCAATTCTGCCCTTTGTTTCTTGTTCGGTCGTATACAATCATGTGACTCTTCATTGCCGCAATTAGTATCTTGCGGAAAAGGTAGGAGTTCAGCCGGATTAAGGACACAACACCTCTTAATTTGAATGTGAGGCGCAAACAAGATCAATTCATATCTTGTCAACCGTGCAGAAGTGAGGTGTTGCATTTGAGTTCGGTTCAATAGAACATCTACAGAGTGAGGCACCATCAGGGTTAGATCATGGCTTAGGACCATTCCCTCACTCCGTTTTACAGACGCGGCAGCAGCGACAGCGCGCAAACATCTTGGTAAAGCGCATGCTACAGGATCAAGGGCGGAAGAATAGTAACCGCACGGCCTATTCTTCCCTCCATGTTCCTGCGTTAATACAGCCAAAGCACATCCATCACATTCATGCACAAACAATACAAAGGCCTTTTCATAGTTTGGTGTGCCCAAAACCGGTGCAGAGCATAATGCAGTCTTAAGCAAGTCAAACGACTGCTAGTGTACCGCGTTCCATGGCAATGGCGAAGAAATGCCCTTCTTTGTCAAAGCCACCATCGGTTTGATCACTAGTGAGAAATTCGGGATCCACAACCTACAGTAAGAAGCCATACCTATCAAGGCCCTAACTTCCTTCTGTGTATTTGGGACAGACATGCCAGAAATGTGTTTTATTCTTTCAGGTGTCAATCTTCTTCCCTCCTTTGACAGGAGATAGCCTAAATAGGCGACCTCCTGACAACAATATTGACATTTTTTAAGCGAAGCTTTGTGACCATGCTTAGCTAGATGAATAAGTAATAACAAAGTGCCCTCCTTTCAGGCACTCTCAGAGACAGCAGCTAGAAGCAAATTGTCAACGTACTGAAGCAAAGTACAGGTAGAGGGCAATTCAAGGGTATCAAGTTGTTCTTTCAAAACCCTACTATAAATACTAGGACTCTCTGTGTACCCTTGAGGTGCACGAGTAAATGTAAACGAGCGTCCCCCTAAGGTGAACACAAACAAATATCTACTATCCTTGTGTATAGGAATACTAAAGAACGCATTCTTTAAGTCCACAACACTAAAGTAAGTAGTTGTAGCTGGAATCATGGTTAGGATTGTTGTTACATCAGGCACAATTGGAAATTGTGGTGCCACAACTTTATTAATGGCACGAAAATCAATTATAAAACGGAATGGAATTACATTATCGCCTTTCTTGTACACGGGTAAAATCGGACTATTACACAAACTTCCTGAAATGTCTTCAATCACACCGCGATGCACAAAATCGGAAACAATACATTTCAAAGCTTGCTCGCCCTCAACCAAAATCTTATACTGGGGAATGCGTGGCAGCTCAATTCCATGTTTCAAAACTATCTTAACAGGCTCGATCTGTAAAACACCGACATCATTGTCGTCGACAGCCCACAAGCTCTCTGGTACATCAATGAATTCTGGAAGCAAAGGTCTAATCAAAAAATGCGAGGCAGAAAATTGCAGTGGTGAAATCGTCAAGCGCACTCCATCAAAAGAACAATAAATCACTGCATTTAATTCTTTTAACAAATTCAACCCCAGCAAGTTCTCTCCGCAATTCGAAGTCAACAGAAAAGGTCACTGGTCCGTAAAGGGACCCAAAGAAATAGGTAGAAACCGGACAAACAACTGGTGTACCGGAAAACCCTACAGAAACATTGGTTTGCCCTGACAGTGGAATGTTTGGAACCTGCGAATGATTAATGGAACACTTCTGTGCTCCAGTGTCTATCAAAAACTGATGTTTCCTATTTCCCACCACCATTTCAACATAGGGACCTTTCTGATTGACGGGAATAGGTGTCGGTTCCAAACCCTGCTTTGGGCAATCCTAACGAAACAGAATATCATCAAAAGGAAGCTCTTCAGATAAATATGCAGCGGAAGGATGATCAAATATATTCCTAGTGTCCGCAATCGGAGTCTGATTGTCCTGCGAAAAAGGTTGTTAAAGGTCCTGTGTAAACTGACCTCTACCAGGGCCCCCTACGCCCGGGCGACCTCTGGATCGCCTACCCATATTACCAAATGTATTATTCGACCTTTGTTGAAGGACGGGGCATTGTGCTCGCTAATGACCCTCTCGACGACAATAAGCACACTGGTTAATATTCACAGGACCCAAGGGCACATTTCCCTGCGGGACATACTGACCTCTAACCTGAGAATTACCCCCTCTAGGGCCCCTAAAAATTTGCTGCAATAGCACTTTAGTTTTTAAATCGCCTTTCTGTTTTTCAATCCTATCTTTTTCATTATTGACACGGTTCTCATAGTACTGAGCCATGTGCAGTACTTCTGATTGTGATTTCGCCTGCCAAGCGCTCTCAGAAGACATAATCTGTGACTGGATGTCAGGCAGTAATCCACGTATAAATTTGTCCACAAATAATCTTTTCCCAGACTCTGTGCCTAAGTCTTGTCCACTGAAATCCGAGAATACCTGTTCGAACCGATTAAAGAACTCGGTAGCACCTTCAGACTTTCCTTGGACACAGGCCGTCAGCTTGTCCCAAATAATTCTCTTTTTGGGAATTATGGTTTTTAATTTAGCAATGATTCCATCAGGCAGAGTTAATATCACCTGTTGCGGTCTTTCGCCAGCTGGCCTTTCCCCATCGAGTCTGGTTATATTCGCCCATGTATCTCCCAACCCGGGTACATCGTCAATAGTTCTAACTTGTTTCCATAAATCTACGGGCAGGAGTACAGGAAATAACAAATCAATGTCACCTAAGGTGAACACTGAGGATTGCAAAACGGATTTCATCTTTTTATAGAACCCTGTTGGATTTTTCCTAATATCGGGGATAGATTGCCTAATGGTGTTCACTTCCTGCCGTGAAAACGGGACAGGAACAAACTGTGATACATAATGTGCAGGAATGTTCACAGCGACTATATTATATGCAGGATCAGCCGCAATCTCAACCTTCGGGACAAATGTCGGAAGAACCTCTCTCATAGGCAACTGAGATGTAGGCAACTCCGAACGCTTACTAAGCAACAAAGCCAAGTCGAGCGCTAAAACAGTCGAAGAAGTGTCAAGTGAAAAAGCTCTCTTATAAATGCTCAATAACTCTGTGGGACAACTAATCTTCCTTTTTACAAACTCATCCTGCAGGTACTCTACCATTACCTTTATCACTTTCCTCTGTATTTCCAAAGTATATTGACTATATGTGTCATATACCTGAACTGGAGTTATCGATATGTCTGAAATCCATCTAATCGCGTCTTTCTTACAAATTTGCATTTCCTCCGATATCGGTTTACAACACGGAAGGAACCGTTTCTGTACATACATATTCTCCTCTTCATCATCCTCATTCTGTATCTTTTATAACTCCTTTCTATACCCAAATAACCTCTCGACATGCTCATTTACCTTCTCCACAGTGTCTCTGGAAAGTGCTAGAGTATTTAGATCCCTTAACCCTTGCGGTACATCCACATTATTTAATCTTCCCCACATTATACATAACTGAATCCCTAAACCTTCAATAAAAACATTTTTCTCAGGAAAATTATCCGTATTACAAAGTGTGGCAAAAACACTAGCTTGATCATCCTTCTCCATACAATGCTTAGCCCATGCAATTAACTCACGTTTCTTCTCCGGCGGTACAGTACTGCGAGTGACAACTTTTGTTCCCGTACCTCAATCGATTAGAAGCGGCTCAGGACCACTTGGAAGAGAGGGAGCAAGCAAATTCGATGGAGGTACTATAACTGGTGCGATAAAAAGAGGCAGAGGAGCAGGTGGAGGGACAAAAACTGGAGGAGTAGGAACAACAGGTTGAGCAGGAAGAGCAGGAAAAACAGCAGGAAGAGGTACAGCAGTGGGAAGAGGAACATACAGAGGTGGCGCAGAGGCACCAGGCCTTCGTTCATTTAATATTTTGTCAATAAACTCATCAGAAATATGAAGATCTTTAGAAGGATAGATTTTCTGAATTCCAAGTGAGAAAGCCCTATCCATATTTTTAGTCGCATCAGCCTGTTTGTTTTGGTCATATAACAATGCTTTTTCAGCGTTCGTTTTATGACGACGTGCATGTTTCTCTCTACCTTTAAGTTGTTGCAACGCTTCTTTTTTTCCAATTCTGCAAAACATCAAATGCTGCAGGTCTAGCCTTTTTCTTTAACAGGACTGACTCCAAATATTCAATGTGAGGGATCTCAAAACTACCATTGATTGGCCACTGAAGTTCATAGGCATGTCAGGTGTGTCTGTGCCAAATATCATTAAATACTATACTTCCAATGCCGTACTTACAGTACATAGTACATGCCGGCGACCCCTCCTGTGGTGCAGGGCGGCTAAATTCCAACGATTGTCTGTCACTGCGGAATAATGCCCTAAAGCAGGTAGACAATTTCCCAGGCATATCTCAAATTCTTGGTGTTACCTGGTCAATAATTGTGTCTGCAGATACAATGCGCCAAAATTCAAATTGTCAGGGTTAAATTAAGAATCGGGTCACAACTCACCTGACCAAACCTAAGGAGGACCGATCGGTACTTCTAAGAATCTTACCCTACTAATCTTACCTCGTGTATGGTGATTTCGGCAAATATGCCCGCCTCGATAAGTGGACCCTCGTCAAGATGCCGTCTCAGACCACAAGCTAATCGTCAAGGGATCGGGTCGTGCAGCGCTGCTGAGGTGTCGCGTCTCATCCAGGGGCCCCTTTATGTCACACCGTCCGATCCCGGTCCGATAGCGTGCGTCAACCTTCAACAATCCGTCATCAATCTTGAGGGTCCCTATTCGGGGCGCCAACTGTGAAAACGGAAAAAGAATATCGAGGCTGAGTACCCCAAAAGGAAATACACCGAGCATGGGTTACAAAGGAACATACAAAGTACTTTATTTTATACTGAATCCAGTTACAAAAACCGAGCAAAATCAGATAGCTATCGGGCCTCAGTACAACACAACGAACTCCAGCGTGGTTCAGTGTGTTCAGTGAGAGACGCTGTACATTAGAATGCATTCAATTTTTATACATTTAGTGGGTGCGATGTCCAGCCCCACTTCGGGTTAATATTCCTTTTAATATATCACCGATCTAGGGTTCGTGCCAAGTCTCAAATAACCGCATATAACTGGTTTGCCTTTAATACATGTATCAACAAGCGTATGCAATAGCTGTGTATTCTAAAGTTTTCCATGCAGGCCTTCTTAAACATTAATACAATGTAGTTAAACAGATGTTCTTTGTTCAGTATTTGAATGCATTGTCTCAACATATGCTCGTGGATTAGTTTTCATTGTACGAGTAATCCTTCTACACATAGGTCAGTGAAGGACAAGGTCTCAGTTCATGACCTCAACAAGCGGCCTGCAGGCAAATTACACATTAGCTATGTACAGAGGTCAAGACGGCCATGTTGTATTCTGCAATGACATCGTCCACCATTTTAGCTCACAGGGTGACTTTTACACAACGAATCCTAAAATGGCGGTTTGACCTAAAATGGCGGCTTACATGGATTTAAGGTCAGGACCTTGCAACACAGATTACTTTTGCAAGCGACTTTCAAGCAGCTTGGGTAGGCCAATATTAAATATATTTATTACAATAGGAGGCACAATATACTTTCTATTTCGACACTGGTGAAAACAGTTCTGTGTCCCGTCCCTTGGAAGGGACACCCGTGCAGTATGGAGGAAAGGGGAAGGGACGAATAGTATGTACCTGTGGTTAAAGAAAGGCAAACAAGTCAGTGTATCATTAAATAAGGAGTGAATAATAAAGCACTTAAGTTTGAGATAGAGGAACTGTGAAGGACACCACAAATGACCACAGTAGGACTAGATGTAAATGGGCTCACTTTTACTTGCTGCTCCTTGCCTGAGAGCAATGGTGACCACTATAGTTGTCCCTATCCAACAGTCAAGGGCAGTGTTAAAGATAGACATCAACCAGAGTAGATTTAGCATGTATAAAGATCATTTGGCTGCACAGTATATTATGTCATCAAAATGTAAACATATACACTCTCAGTCCGGTGACTTGGTGAAAGTCGATCTGACAAGCGTTTGGCAAGTGATACGAATTGATTAAATGTTGAATCTTGGCGCCAGTGGAATACAAATCGCACTGCTCTAAGGTGGTTATATCGCAAGATTCCAATTGGAACAGCACAGAAATATGCAGTTAAGATTTTTTCCAAGACAGTGAAAGGCAACATTATGAATTTATTTTTCAGAGATCTTTAGGGAAATCCCTGAACCCATCTGAATCATATTTCGTTACGTTTCATTTTTCGAACCCTACCTTGTAAATGCTGACAAAAGATCCAAGAAAAGCTCCAAGCTGGAAGTTTTCCTTGTTGTAGAACAGTGATAGCAGTCGTGAAGGCTTTGTAAACAGGTGCCTGAAGGCAGATGGGATCCGAAGACAGCACTGGATGAGATAACCCACGCTGAACATTCGAATGAAGCCCTAAAGAAGGGGTATTTGAAATCAATCACAGAGGAACTTGCTTTTTATTGGTTACATATTCCAATGTTATAAATTCATTAAATAAAAATTAAACACTCACATAAAAATTAAACATGAATCAGTAGTCAATCTGTAAATTCTCATTCCTGCAGTATTTCTATATGTATTTTGCTACTGGTTATTTTTTAGGCATTGTGCTTTTGCTAGAGTATAAGCAATGGTCAAACTCGAACATCAAAATAAGTTCCAAACAAACCAAAGAATTTGTTACTTACCAGAAAGCCACAGGTTTCCTGTTTCATGGCATAATATTTCTGGAGATGTTCTCTTCTGTGACAAGGTCAGTGATCTGACCTTGTCAAGAGGGGATGGGAACCGCCTACCAGGGGGGAAGCTAGAACCAGTCCTACCCCAGAGGGTCTCAGTGGCAGTTGAGAGGGTCCCAAGTCCTGTCCCCTCCCAAGTGCCTGTCTATCCCTCAGGATGTACCCATCTGCATCAGTTCATGCATTGTGTAAGAAATGCTTGCCAAGTTCTTTCTGTCCGTTTTAGAACTAAAACCAACACTGCAGCAGAAGTGTGCGACAGAGTAAAAAAAAACAACCCCGCCATGCTGCACGCCAAATATCTTGCTGCACTGAACCAGCAAAGCGAGAGAGTGGAAGATGCAGCAGAAATCATATGCACCCACCTGACATGCCGCGCACAGCTCCCCATGGCTGAAGCAAACCACAGCGCAAACATTGACAAACCACTAAACCACCAGAGACAAAAACTAGAAGACCAATTACCCACAAAGAATGCACTTACATTGGGAGTGGCCAGGACCCTCAGAACATGGTCTTGGACACTATACAACGAGGATTGCTATTATTGTTCTGGGGCAGCCCTCTGAGTAGGAAAGAGGTGCAGTTGGTAAGCTATTTAAAATATTTGCTGTATGTCATACCTTCTCAGTAGGGAAGATGGGTCTAGATTGGCCAGGGCCAGACAACCAACCAGAAGACAGGTAGGGGGTTAAAAGAGACGCCAGTAATCAGGAAGTTGTAGGTTGTTCGAATCAGATTAGTGGAGGAGGTGGCAGACCAAGAGACCAAAAGCAGGAAGGACGGTAGACAAATGCATTCAGGCAAATTGTAGAGCAAGTGAGGTATTGGTTGCTGAGTGCAAGTGATATGATACAATATTTTATTTGTATTTGTATCGCGCTCGTACACAACTGTTTCAGAGTGTTACCATGTTGTGAGTGTGCATGTGAGACAAGCGAGTAAGATTATTAGAGGGAGTGTAGGGAGTGAATGTGAATTGGGGAGGAAGGAGGGGAGCAGTGGTGGCAGTAGTATTGAGGACAAGGGGGTAGTAATAGTGTGGATGAAGGAGTAGTAATAGTTTGGAGGAGGGAGTAGTAGTAGTGTGGAGGGGCGAATAGTAGTAGTGTGAAGGGGAGTAGTAGCATGGAGTAAGTGATAGCGTGGAGGAGGGAGCACTGATAGCATGGAGGAGGGAGCACTGATAGCATGGAGGAGGGAGTAGTAGTAGTGTGGGAGTAGTAATAGCTTGGAGGAGGGTGTAGTAATAATGTGGAGGAGGGAGTAGTAATAGTGTGGAGGAGGGAGTAGTAATAGAATGGACGAGGGAGTAGTAATAGCATGGACGAGGGAGTAGTAGTGTGGAAGGAAGCAACAACTAAGGCATTTGCAAGCAATTCTGCCCACTGATCTCTGCATTACACACAAATAATTCCATGAATTAGGACCAAAGAGTGGAGGCAAAGCAGAGGCGTGGAAGACATGAGATGGACAGAGAAGGAAGATAAAGGGAATAGAAGGAGTGGAGGGGTAAAGTTGGGAGTAGGAGAGGGGAACACCAGACAGAGGGCGGCGAGTATGTGGGAGTAATAGGAAGAGGACCATATCGGGCAGCGTGTCTGGAATGCACACCCTATAATCCTTTTTAGTCAATTAAAAATACTCGCAGTGCAGGGTGAGCCTGGGGAGTCCCTGAGCGAGTCTAAATACAAAAAAAGGCTATTGACTATAGATGATCCAAACCAGCTAGAATAGAAATCGGGCAGTAGGATTCAATTATCCGTATTCATAATCCTGGGGAATAGGGACACCTGGGTTAGGGTGGAACACGCTGTTTCCAGGCGAGAGAGAGGGGTACGGACGGACCCAGGAGACAGCTTAAATTTTCAATGTTAATCCCTGAACCATCTCTGGGAGTTGGAGTATTCTTGGAGCCATCTGTGGACCTTCATTTGAAATATTCCCATGCTTCTGACTAAGGTGGTAAAGTCTCGATATCACAGAATTGGCCACCACTAGTAGCGTTGGGCATGTTTACTTTGCTCAAAACGAAATTGGCAGATTAAAGTTATACATTTGCTTTGTTGGCGACTGAGACTCCTCCCTTGTTCACCCAAAATGTTTTCGCTTAAAAAATATAGCACGTTTTTACAAAAACAAAGATATTTCCAAATTGTGTCCAGTGAGACATACCCCAAATCACTTTAATGTCAGAATGAAGTTATTTTTGTGATTGTAAAAAATGATTTGCCATTTGCAAACCAACTTTCACGCAAGTCCTAGTTGCTACATACAGGTACCAGACAGATGCACCCAAAGCGTCACTTGTTTTTTTACATACATCATTGGTGCTGTACTTCAATTTCTTAACATCCTGGTTCTTCTCTCCCTGTGTCAAAAAGGATGGCGTAATTTACTATAGATAACTATCAAGAAAGACTGAACTAAAAATATAGACGGCCCCAGAATTAAAACCTATTCACCAGAAACATTTCCTCTAAAGGCGAAGCAACTTTTTTGATGAATAATTTGCTTGTGCCATTGACTATCTTTTTATAGAATCACATAGCGGGAAAAGGGCCACTTCAAACCATAAAACATGCTCAACTCTGGTTCTTCTCGCGCATTCAAACCAAGAAATGAGTCAGGGAAGCCATCTCTTACAGTATAACTAAAAGAAAAGCAGTAAAGACCCCCGGCTGAAGTCTGGGGGAATGCCCTGTAGCACTTGTCAGCATTCTGGGGGTTGCACAGACCTCCGATTGACAGCAGGATAAGTAACGATTCGCCTGGGGGTGCCCAACTTTCAAGTGGCTTCGTAACAACTGCCCGTCTGTATCTACCTCATGTGTTTCGCTTGCACAGTAAAACCCTGTTAAAACCGTGGTGGCCACGCTACTTCAAAGACAATGAGGACATGATTATCAATACAATTCCAAAATTACCTTTCTAACAAAAAAAGGTCTGACCTGCAATGCGAGATTGATAAACGCACCAAAAGATAGAGCGTGACGTTCATTCACTCTACAAACTTGCGCAATGGTTCTAAGGTCAATCTCATGGGTGATGCCCAAAGAGGGCAAATGAAATGTCTTGCAGAAGTGATGGGAACACGCAGTTTCAGGTGATCTGCCCCTTTCAGAAGGGAACAGGTCTGATATGCATATGGTTTCTGCCCGTATATAATGGCACGGCAGGCTGAACTGGAATGGAAGGCTTCCCGTAGCAATTAGCAGGGGGTAATAACTAGCTCAAAGTGTGTCCATCCATTACTGTGCGATGTACAATTCCCTCTAGCTGGAGCGGGTATGCCCAAACGTAAATATTCCGATATCAAAGACAGCAGCTGAGGAATTCCCAGGTTCCAGGACTCTGTCTTGTTTGGGTTGGATCCACAACTGTTATGGCACTGCTTGGCTCTGGAATAGTTTGAAATATAACAAGCATTGGCAAAGACACAATTATTGGCTATTGTAAGGGATGGGCTTGGGATAGGCATTCTCGATTGCCATAGTGGTACTACCTGGACATACGATGGCATCAACTGACACATGGTGTTAGTACATGACATATTAGCAAAATCTTTTGGCTTTGCCAAAGGTGGGGTTTAGAGGAATTCAGTGCAAGGAATAGATGCAAGAACACCCATATTGCTTACAAATCAAGTGTCTGCAGACACGCTTGGTTCATCCACTTTTATTACAGCACGGGCTGGTTTGCAGCTGCTATTACCTTTTCAAAGACTGCTTAGAAAAACGACTGGCACAGCTAGCTCAAGGTGGGGAGGGGGGGGGAAGAGAGAGAGAGAGAGAGAGAGAGAGAGAGAGAGAGAGAGAGAGAGAGGAGAGAGAGAGAGAGAGAGAGAGAGAGAGAGAGACACACACACACTGTGGCAATGGCCATAAGAACTAGCAGGGCCATGTGCCGTCAACGATGGGTAAAAAGCCAAGCACCATCCACAGGCTCTGCCCCACTCTTCACAATCCATCTCTCTCCTCTTTCACTTCCACTGCCAACACGTTTGCCTTATAGGCAGCACTTACAGAGCCACCTAAAAGCCAAAACTAAAAATAATCATTATCCTATGAGTGAGTTGTAGTTTCCGGTGGCGTCAAGGCATCTTACAAATAAGAAGCACCATATTAACCAAAAGGCAGCTCGGGTGTTCATCAACATCCTCAGAAACCCTACTATGTCTGATTGGTCTACAACACCAGCCACGAAAAAGCAACTAAGAGAAACTGAGTGGCCAGGTGGTAGACAGTAAGAGGATACTAAATTCCTGCCAACAAGATAATTGTAGGTTTCCAGAGGGCCAAAATTGGGGGGACACTTAATAAAGATATTTAGGGACTTTGCGAGAGACAGGAGAAGGACGAAATGCTAGTGTATTAATGAGTAAGGCGCATTCCACACTAATTTAAGGCTTGTCAGGAAATCATGACAAAGAACACCCCTGCACTTGTCGACTCAATAAATGGAAGAACGACTATCAGCAAGCATAGCATTTTCCCAAATCGAAATTTTTCTGTGTTACAACCATCTCACCAAAAGGGAGCAATAGCGCGCTAAGTAAATGTAAACACATTCTAAAAATACCTAAACTAGCGAATGGTAACAAAGGATTTAAAAAGCCAAATGTAAATAATGAATCTTACAACAAGCCCAGAACAGCGACAAAGCAGAGAACGCATTTAAAGCCCCGGCAAGCGCACTCGAGAAGGTGAAACCTCACCATGTTCACACCGACAACGTTGGCACAGCAAGGCACATCTCCTCTGACAGCTATAGGTTGTGCATATTTGCACTTTGGCACACCACATGAGTGTATAGCAAGTGGGCAACTCCCCCACAAAGCTCTGTAATCCAGAATGTCTAACTTTTACTGTCCAGAAAAAGCAACAACCTGTAACCAGCGTAGATCATGCAGAGTGGGAGTGATATGCCTGGCACAATGCATCTATGGGATACATTACTGACCGTAATCGTATTTCTGATGCTTATCGGGAGATTTCCGATTGTTGGCTACAGCCACACAACAGTTGGTGGGCAGAACTTTTGGCCCGATGTCAGCCTACCAGTCTGGGGTGTACTGGTGATAGTGAAATTTGACCAACCCCACCCATTCCCCCTGTCAGGCTCTGTGCTATTACTATGGGCGATTTTGGGTTATTATTTGTGTTTATTTTATAGTGTATTAGGTTAAAATACAACCTTTTTACCAAATTCTATTCATACATATTAATACATAATGTCCATAATCTAAAAAGTAAAAAGAAAAAAAAAACAGAAGAATTCATCTCTTCCTTCCTCCTTCCTTTCTCCCCCACCGCTCTCTCCTCCACTTTTTCCTCCATAATATTCATCCCTGGACGCAGCGCTTTACTTCCAGTTCCCTTCCTTTAAGGGCCATCAATCGGTTGTCAGAAAATCAGAGGCACTCTGCATATCTAACAATTACATTTGTTCCGAACGAGTAAAGACTTCTCTTGTGTCGTTTAGAAGGCCCAGGGTTATGGGAAACTAGTCGGTCCCACCATTGGAGTGCTGACAAAGATGGAAGGGCAAGAATATAGGAAGCCGCCATTTCGTCCTGAGTTCCGTTAGGGCAGTACACATGAGGGTCAGGTGCTGTAAAGTTTCAGTTGCCTCATTCCAAACTCTCTTCCATAGCTTTTTCTTTACTTTGCAGGGGTTTGTTATAAAATGATCAACAGTGGCTTCCCACTCCTTAGGATCTCCTTGCAAATGTTCACCCATTCTCTCAGTACGCCCTCAGATCCTTCCAGGATGGCATTTTGTACCAACTCAAAACCCCTCGAGCGATGGTGTTATACATTTCTGTAAAAGAGACAAATATTTCCACAAACGATAGTATAGAGGGAATGTAAGCCTAATTCCATTCTAACTGCTGGGATTGGCATTCCCTGTGGCAAATCCAGCACCTTTTTCTAGAATAGACCCTCCATACAGGGCCAGATGTGAGCCGGAAGATCATAGGAAGCCTCCGCACCAAAGGTAATGATTGGAACAACCTTCATTTTGTAAAATTGAATCAGGGGCTTTAGGGTGAATTTACAATATTTTCCTTTGATGATTCTGGCTCGTGAGGCCAAGATCTACATTTTGCTCCTTAAAATCACCAGTCTGGGGGCATCCACCATACTGCTGTTAACGCACATCACCAAGTAGGTCATAGGCCTTACCTGGGCAAGCTTTTCACCACTTAGGAACCAAGAGCAATTTCTCTTGCCTCTCCTTTTTCCTGCTTCCAAGTTCAGAATTCAGGATTTTTCCATGTTTATGGACAGCCCATTTCCGTTGACATAGACTTGTAAAGCATCCAGCTGTCTTTGCAGGCCTACCTGGGTCTGATCAATAAGGACCAGATTGTCCACGTAGAGAAGCCTATCGAGTGGGCAACCAGCCAGATTGGGTGGAAAGCTTCTTATGCTCATCAATGCATTCTCAATTTCCAAAATGAACAGATTGAAAAGAGAGAGTGCCAAAGCACAACCTTGCTTCAGGCCTTTCATTGTTGGAATTGGGTTGGAGAGTAAACCCTAGCCGTCCAGTTTTACTTGCAATGAGG
Source organism: Ambystoma mexicanum (assembly GCF_040938575.1). NCBI lineage: Eukaryota > Metazoa > Chordata > Amphibia > Caudata > Ambystomatidae > Ambystoma > Ambystoma mexicanum. Next base: position 893,203,592 of record NC_090941.1, read on the forward strand.
TCCTGGAGTAGAGACCTTTAACACCTTCTAGGATATCATTAGGGCAACTTCAACTCTCCATTTTAGCCCAAAGTTTATTCTGGTCCATGGTATCAAAAGCCTGGGCAAGCTCTATAAAGGCTAGGTGGTACATTGCAGCTCTGTCTTATTAATTTGGCTCTTCAAGATGTTTACCAGGAATACATTTAACGCTGTGCACACTCCCTTCACAAAGCCTGACTGTCTAATGTCATACTTTCCCGTATCCATGCTCCAATTTGTTAGACCTTGTAGTAGAAGGGATGCAAAGAGCTTTCCTGCCATATCCAACAAAGCAATCGGCCTATAGTTTGACGGGATGGTCCTGTGACCCCCCTTTTTGAAAATGGCAACTATAATCAAAGGTTTCCAGTATGCTGGTACTCTCCTAACCTTCCAAATGTATTTAAAAAGAGCCCACAAGAAAGAAGGATGCCCACTCCTCTGGGTTTTTCTTAAGCATGACTTTTGTCATCCCGTCAGGGCCAGGTGTCCTAAAATTGCTGGCTCTTTTGATCAAACGAAGGATCTCTTCTTGTGATGTTTCAAACAACCACCCCCAGTCATTGTGGGCCTTGGTCTCGCCATAGACTGATCACCAGGCTGAAACAGGGCCCTAAAAGGATCCTCCCAGCCTTTAGCTGGAACTGCGTTCACAGACCGAGCCTCTTGTGGGTTGTTTACACCATTCATCCATAGCGAAATTTGCGAGGTGTTATTTGCCTGATTTTGGAAGATTGCAGATTTTGCGATTGTTTACTCCAGCCCCACAACAGTTGTTGGGCTGAGGTTTTGGTATGAGGTCGGCATATCAGTCTGGTGTATACTGGCGATAGTGAAATCTGACCAACCCCACCCATTCACCCCGCACAGGGCGGGGTTCGGCCCTGTGCTTTCAGTATAGGTGATTTCGGGAAATTGCAGATTTTGCGATTTTTCAAAAGTAGGAAGTTAGGACACAATATAACATACACAAGGCTATAGCAGAGCCCCACGTGCATGTCAGCTACAGACCCGGGCAACGCCGGGTGGGTACTGCTAGTAAGATATAGCAATCGAGCAGAGGCCTTCTACTCTACGTGAAGCTTCCATGCTGGGCGGACGGGTTCAAATGCAATTAGTACATTTCTTTTCTAAGGAAGAGCAGACGCAAAAGTGTAGATTAGTGAATTGAGATTGGCGAAAGACATTCGGGGCAAAAAGCAGACTGTCGCAAGTTACAAACACCTGGCCTAAAACTATTGTGGCAAGCTATATCACTACAGATATTGTGCACTTGGGCAACTGGAAGGAGTTTCTTACCATTAATGGATGGTAGATAAGACTTTCCCTGGCCCGACCTCAAGTGTCTTTCAAAACCCACTGACATTATTTTCCTCTTGATTGTCTATTTGAGCAGTGGCTTCAGTCAATCAGATTACCTGGAATTATCGGGCATCCATAGTGGAAATGGAACTTGTCTGCCAAATTCCTCATTGCAAATGGTAGGTATACTCAAAGTTTGAAAGCTCCTACAAATGTAGGGCTAACATTTCCCTGTCTATCTGCGCAAGACACAAATTGTATAGATTTCCACCTGCTGTGAACTCACTGACTCCTTAATTTTAAAAAGGTCATGTTATACTATTGGAGAACGAGAGGTGGCAGGTGCCCAGGGTTAAGGGCCCTAGACAGTATTTCTGGAGGAGTAACCGGTCCGTCTCAACAGACCGTAGTCAGACAGACCAGATGAATACAACAAACTTTTGTTTTTAACTTCACAGAGCACCCCAGATCGTAGCCGCAACTGCAGTAGGCAGATCCGCAATGTCTTAAAAAGGAAAGGATCAGGAGTGTACATAAAACACTGGTCTGGGAAGGCGTGGATTGGGAGAGGTGCTGGAGTTGTGGAGATAACATACTCAGTAGGGCTGAGAGAGGACACAAGAAGACAATGAGGATTTTTTGGAGTACCCCCCACCTCCCTTGATTCTTAGACTCCCACGGCTACCAGGCTTGCCAAGGAGGATAGTCTGGCAGGTGACGTCACTCAGGTGGTGAGGAGTATGGGAGATGCCAAAAGCTGAAGTTGGAGGTTTATAGAGATTTCTCAAAGGAGGAGGATCAGGAGAGACTACAGCTTCACAAGGTGAATCCGCAGGTTCACTGAAATGCAGATAGATCAAGTGGTCAGGGGTTTTTCACTGGAGCGGGTGAAAGACAGATGTATGATTAGCTTTGCATTGCGAGGTGCACATGCTGACAAGAGGGCTTATGGACAGTCCATTACCACAGCTAGTGTTCATCATAATGGCCAAGCTGGTGCTGCAGCTTTGAGACTAGCTTTTGACTTGTGCAATGCCTTGGTGGAACACTAAAACCTTTTGGGCTAAAACCCTGAGAATCCTGACAGAACTATACGGGTACTGTGATGGCTTGGCCCTGGGTTCCCCTATAATATGGGGATGTTTAATTGGAGGTCTCCAATGCTGGAGGATTCAAAATAAACCTTGTTTAAGTACCACCAATGTTGTCCAGTTTTACGGACAGATGAATTGACCAGGAAGTCACAGCTCCTCAGCCTTTTGCCTCTACATATGACAAAGAAATGGTACATTTTCTGTCCCGTTTTTACATAAGAATTATGGCCTATTTCTTTTAATTGAGATGTAATTTATGTTATAGTCAAAAACAATGGTATTATCCAAATAATATGTATGACTTCAATCGGCCATGTATATCATTTGATATTCCCAAAACAGTTTTAAGTTTCATGAACATTACTACACTTATAAAACCTTACCTTATTGGTGATTTAGCCTTTTTTAAACAATGTCATTGTTTTATACGAACTTCACAACTAATACTTGTTTATAACTTCAATCACTTTTATGACCTTTAAAAACGTTGGTCATTTTTCTAGAATTGATGAAAATCATTTACATATTTTAATACGGTTGGGTTTGCTTGGTCTAAACATCTATACAAACAGCTGTATACCTACTTAAACAATCCCTTACTTTAAATTCCTAAATATTTTGCATAACCTAAATAGATAGACTTGTTTGCTAAAGGACAAGTAGGGAGGTGGGGGGGGGGTCTGGGAATCTCTCTACCAGCACGAACACAGCCCAATGACAGGTTCTTGGGTGAGTAACCCCTGGGAGAGACTCTACCAAATCTTTAGCTCACTGTCCCTTTCACAGAGAAGAAATGTGTAACGCTCACCTGATTCCCGCAGAGGCGCCGGTCTTGACTGGGTGAATGCCGTATCTTCAAAGGTGATGTGTAACACACGGTTGGCTCCTTGGGCTGGACCTCTGTGCACTGTATGTCTGACTCGAAGAGTAAGATGTCTTAGGTAAGTGAACGCCGAGCTCTCCATCTGCCTCGGGGCAGGGTGCCGTAACCAGTTTCTTCATTGGATAAGGGTGCAGGCCTCTTGACCTCAGAGGACTGCTGTCCGTCGTTAACTGCACGAACGGTAAGTTCCGGGCACTTCAAATGTCTTAAAAGTCTTTTGTAATGATATCTCTTGTTTTGCAGGGTTCCGGCGATGGCGGATGGCGGGCTGATGAGAGTTGAGGATCGAACCCGCGTGAGGAATAGAAGCGCCTGGAAGCACGTAAGTAAGCGCTTGTAGCCTGCTTCACGATGCACACTAACTGTCCCTTTTATCTTGCAGGTACAAGTTCGGAGCTTTAGAGAAGCTGAAGGGTGCTGGAATACCCACTGGATTCGGTGTGGGAAGGAGTAATGGCACGTGAGTAATAAAGTTGCCCAATGTCTTTAAACGCACCTTCTTTTGTCTTTCAGATGCGGGATGCAGCGCCGAAGGCCTCCGGAGCGTGCGAAGAGCTGGTAAGCTTTTGTCTTTCAGATGCCGGAATGCAGCGCGAGGCGTTGGTGACAGCCGATGGACCAGGTAAGAGATGCGCTGCCACTGAAGACCGTAGTGCTAACCTGTTCTTTCTTTGTCTTTACAGGTGCTGCTGAAGACTGGATTCCAGGATGGTAAGCCTTTGTTCCCTTAGGCCCAGGATCAGAAGCAGAAGACACGATGAGCGTTCTGCTGCAGAGAATGCAGAATAACGCAAAGCAAGATTCATCCATCGGGTGTGGTTTAAATAGCCTCCTGTAGTGCTTAGGTGTCTCCTTCCACAGCCACGCCTAGGTAAGAAAAGAGTTCCTGCTTTCCAGAAGAGTTCCAGTGTTTTGAACCTAGGGAGTGGCTCCTGCCCCACCCAACAGGAAAAGTAGTCCCAAACAGAAGAGGATCAGGGGTTCAACTGGCAGGTAAGTAAGCAGCATGGTCTGCTGCAGGTAAGTCCACCCAAGCATTATGAGCCCGGTGCTTCCAGCGCTGGGACTGGGCATCTTTATGAGCCTGGTGCCACTGGCGCCAGGACAGGGTCCAAAAGGTCCCAATTGGGACTGGCTGGCACTCGGAACCGGGGTTATGGGTCTGCTTCCAAGGGAGTCGGGCAAGTCCTGATCTTTTGGAAGCAGAGATCATGACAGCACCCCCCCTCAAGGCCCCTCCCAAACCAGGCTTCTCCGGGGGTTTGGGCTTGTTAGGAAATGTTCGATGAAATCTTTTGATTAGACGAGGCGCGTGGACATATTCTGCAGGTTCCCAGGATCTTTCTTGGGGACCGTAGCCTTTCCAGTCAATCAAGTAAAATAGTTTAGATTTGGAGATCTTGGAATCCAGGATGCTTTTGACTTCAAACTCGAGTTCTCCATCAACTAGAATAGGTTTTGGAGATGTAGTTAGTCGGGTTTGAGGTTGCACGGGTTTTAATAGAGAGACGTGGAAGACCGGATGTATCTTCATGTGAGGGGGCAAGTCCAACTTGACCGCTACTGGATTTACTATGGTAGTGATGGAATAGGGACCAAGGTATCTTGGGTTGAATGTGCGTGGTCCTTTTAGAGGTAGATATTTGGTGGATAACCAGACTTGATCTCCTACTTGATATTGGGGGGCTTCCTTCCGATGTTGGTCTGCTCCTTTCTTGTATTGTTCTTTAGCCCTTTGAAGGTGAGAAACGGCTTCCTTAAAGGCTTGGGTGATTGTAGAATGCAGGTGGTCTACTGCTGGTGTTCCAAGATCTTGGAGTGGATCCAACTCTGAGGTTCGAGGGTGACTACCGTATAAAAGAAAAAACGGGGTCTTCCCAGTTCCCGAGTGGACAGAGTTATTGTAGGCATATTCGGCTATCCAAAGGATATCTTTCCAAGTTTTTTCAGTTTGTTGTAGCATGCAGAGCAAATACTGTTCCAGAGTTTGATTGGTCCTCTCGGTTTGTCCGTCGGTTTGAGGGTGGTGGCTGGTCGAAAGTCTCACATCAATTTGAGCCGACCGACTGCAACTTCGCCAAAAATGAGAAATAAATTGACTACCTCGATCCGAAATTAGAACTGAAGGAAAACCGTGCAGTCGGACGATGTTTTCGAGAAATTCTCGGGCCAGAGTTGCTGCTGTTGGTAAGCCTTTGAGTGGAATGAAATGCGCCATCTTGGAGAATAGGTCCACGATTACTAGGATCGTATTGTATCCGGAGCATGGAGGTAGATCGGTGATGAAGTCCATAGAAAGCGTATGCCAAGGGCGAGGCGGAATGTCAATAGGGCGTAAGAGGCCGGCTGGTTTTTCCTTTTGACTCTTGTTTTGGGCGCATACTCCACAGGACATTATAAAGTCTCTTATATCTTTTTTCCAAGACGGCCACCAGAAGTAGCGCTTGATCATTTCCGAGGTCTTGGTCATACCGGGATGTCCTTCCATTAAAGAATCGTGATAACAAGAGATTACCTTTTTCTGTAAATCTGTGCTGGGCAGGTATAACCGTTCTTGGAAATATAATAGGTTGTCCTTCACCGTAAAGTCCTTTCCCTGCAGATGCCAATTCTGTATGTCTGCTGGAGTTACCAGTAGCCTGGCTTTATCCTTAACTTCCTCTATGGATTGTGTGGCGATTACACCTAGAATTCTTTGTTCTGGAATGATAGGTACAGGTTTAGGATTGATGAAATGTTCTTCCACTCCCATCCGAGAAAGGGCATCAGCTTTACCGTTTTTTGTACCAGGTCGATAGGTAATTATGAAGTCAAACTCGGCAAAGAATAGTGCCCAACGGAGTTGCCTAGAGGATTGAGCTTTTGCGGTTTTCAAATATTGCAGGTACGGTGATCTGTAATCACAGTAACGGTGTGTCGGGCCCCCAGAAGATAATGCCGCCAAGCCTTAAAGGCGGACTTGATAGCTAGAAGTTCCTTATCAGTAATAGTGTAATTGATTTCAGGAGGCGAGAATTTGCGGGACCAAAATGCCACAGGATGCAACTGATTGGTTACTGGGTCCTTTTGTGCTAGAACTGCCCCCATGGCAAGGCTTGAAGCATCAGTTTCAACGATGTAGGGGAGTTCTGGGCGAGGATGTTTTAAGATCGGTGCAGAGATAAATTTAGTCTTCAAATTCTGGAAAGCTTGTTCCGCCTCGGTAGACCATTCAAAACGTTTGTTTTTCTTTAACAAGGCGGTGATGGACTGGACTATTCGAGAGAATTCGGGGATAAACCTGCGGTAAAAGTTAGCGAAGCCTAACATGCTTTGAACACCTTTTACGGAGGATGGCGATGGCCATTTGAGAATTGCATCGACCTTCTTTGAATCCATACGCACTCCGCTTGGTGATAATATGAATCCCAAGAATTCAACTTCAGTCACGCTGAAAACGCATTTTTCCAATTTAGCGAAAAGTTTGTGTTGACGCAATCTCTCGAGGACCATTTTCACGTGTTTCCGATGTTCAGTTTCCGATGAAGAATAAACGAGGATGTCGTCAATGTAAACAACAACACACACATCTATGAGCTCTCTGAGGACATCGTTCATAAAATATTGAAAGGCAGCCGGGGCATTGCAAAGTCCGAAGGGCATGACCTGATATTCAAATAGCCCATACTTGGTGCGGAAGGCCGTCTTCCATTCATCGCCCTCTTTTACTCGTACCAAGTGGTAGGCTCCTCTAAGATCCAGCTTTGTATATATGCATGCTTTTCTGACTTGGTCCATGAGTTCAGGGATCAAAGGTAACGGTTATCTATTCTTAACGGTGATCTGGTTCAGGGCGCGATAATCTATACAAGTTCTAAGGTCCCCTTCTTTTTTTGGAACGAAGAACAAAGCTGAGGAAGCAGGGGACTTGGAAAAACGAATAAACCCATTCGCTAGGTATTGATCCAGGTATTGTCAGAGGTGAAGATTCTCAGGCTCGATGAGGGCATAAATTCTACTACAAGGAGGAGTAGATCCAGGTATTAGGTCTATCTGGCAGTCATAAGACCTATGAGGAGGTAGAGAGTTAGCCTGATCCTTCCGGAAAACATCTTGGAATTCTAGGTATTCAGGAGGTAACTGGGGAGCCTCCGAGGAAATTGCAGCCAGTGCAACACCAGGTCGAGGGTGACAAGTAGAGACACATTCTGGAAACTGAACCGTTCTTGCTCGCCAATCGATCTGAGGATTGTGCTTCTCTAACCATGGAATTCCTAGAATAATCTGGAACTGAGGGGCCTTGATCACATCGAACACGATCTTCTCATGGTGTCCATCTTGACTTACTAGCGTCACTTCTTGGGTGGTATGCGTTACTGGTCCGGAGGCTATCTCCGTACCATCCACCGTAGTAATGACGTCCTTTACAGCCTTTGGACAAAGAGTCAGATTCATCCTCAAAACCATTTCATGATCCATATAATTGTCGATGGCACTGCTGTCGACGTAAGCTTCAATCGCATGTAATCGATCCGGATGTTCAGGGCTAATGAGGACCATAGGTATCACGAAATGCGAGGTCACGGAACTGGTTTTAACGCTCGGCAAGAGGACCTCTATTCTTGTCGGGCGAGGTTGTTTCCCTGCTCAGAGTTTGTGACCCTGGTAACTGCAGCTCCTACTGCCTTCTTGGCTGGTTTCACCGGACCGTCTCGAAGAAAGTGCCCCGAGTTTCCGCAATAGAGGCATAATTGCAGCTGTTTTCTCCTTTCCCGCTCCTTTTGTGTTAGTGGTCCTTTCAGGCCCCCTATTTGCATGGGTTCCCCGGAGTCTACTCCTTTGGTAGGAGTTGGTGGTTTGGAAAATACTCGAGCATCAAACTTGGAACGATCGGCCTTCCTGTTCTGCAGTCTGTGGTCAATTTGAACGACTAAGTCAATATAGTCCGAACAGTCTTGCGGGGGATTCACTACTTGGGCTAACACATCTTTGAGCTCTCCACGTAGACCTCTATAAAACAGCGTAATCCTTTTGTCCTCAGGCCATCGAGTTTCCACTATCAGTCTGTTGAAAGACGCAATATAAGCCAAAAGGTCTTGATTACCCTGTCGCAATGAAAGGAGCTCATTGTCCAAGGCCTGCCCCTGTGAATGTCTTGCAAACAGTTTTTACATACTGAGCTGAAAAGCTTGAAAATCATGGAGAACCGGATCATCTTGATCAACTAGAGGGATCGACCAGTCTGCCGCATTGCCACTAAGGTACGAAAGCACGAAAGCTACCTTAGCTTGATCAGTTGGAAAGGCTGCTGGCCGGCATAAGAAGTGCAACCGGCATTGATTAATAAATACTGCAAACCTCTTTGGGTCACCAGAAAATCGTTCGGGCGGAGCCAGAGGTACATTCCCAGGTAGGTTGATCTGCACTGGGTTCGTAGAGGATGTTGAAGGAAGATTTGCCCCTGATGCGGGTAACGGAGTTTGTCCGGCTTGTGACTGTTGCAATTGTCTAGCGAGATCGTCTGTTCGCTCCTTGGAAATAATCAGTTCCCTTCTTAGAGCATTCGTTTCCTGACGGGCTGCATGCACTTCTGCTCTTAGTTCCCCAAGTAACTGGGCTAGCTGGTCGGTATCCGAGGTTTCCATAGCGCCTGGGTGGGAGTTTTGCGGTAGGCTTTGCATTCTGTAACGCTCACCTGATTCCCGCAGAGGCGCCGGTCTTGACTGGGTGAATGCCGTATCTTCAAAGGTGATGTGTAACACACGGTTGGCTCCTTGGGCTGGACCTCTGTACACTGTATGTCTGACTCGAAGAGTAAGATGTCTTAGGTAAGTGAACGCCGAGCTCTCCATCTGCCTAGGGGCAGGGTGCCGTACCCAGTTTCTTCACTGGATAAGGGTGCAGGCCTCTTGACCTCAGAGGACTGCTGTCCGTTGTTAACTGCACGAACGGTAAGTTCTGGGCACTTCAAATGTCTTAAAAGTCTTTTGTAATGATATCTCTTGTTTTTCAGGGTTCCGGCGATGGCGGATGGCGGGCTGATGAGAGTTGAGGATCGAACCCGCGTGAGGAATAGAAGCGCCTGGAAGCACGTAAGTAAGCGCTTGTAGCCTGCTTCACGATGCACACTAACTGTCCCTTTTATCTTGCAGGTACAAGTTCGGAGCTTTAGAGAAGCTGAAGGGTGCTGGAATACCCACTGGATTCGGTGTGGGAAGGAGTAATGGCACGTGAGTAATAAAGTTGCCCAATGTCTTTAAACGCACCTTCTTTTGTCTTTCAGATGCGGGATGCAGCGCCGAAGGCCTCCGGAGCGTGCGAAGAGCTGGTAAGCTTTTGTCTTTCAGATGCCGGAATGCAGTGCGAAGACCTCCGGAGCATGCGAAGAGTGGGTAAGCCTTTGTCTTTCAGATTCCGGAATGCAGCGCGAGGCGTTGGTGACAGCCGATGGACCAGGTAAGAGATGCGCTGCCACTGAAGACCGTAGTGCTAACCTGTTCTTTCTTTGTCTTTACAGGTGCTGCTGAAGACTGGATTCCAGGATGGTAAGCCTTTGTTCCCTTAGGCCCAGGATCAGAAGCAGAAGACACGATGAGCGTTCTGCTGCAGAGAATGCAGAATAACGCAAAGCAAGATTCATCCATCGGGTGTGGTTTAAATAGCCTCCTGTAGTGCTTAGGTGTCTCCTTCCACAACCACGCCTAGGCAAGAAAAGAGTTCCTGCTTTCCAGAAGAGTTCCAGTGTTCTGAACCTAGGGAGTGGCTCCTGCCCCACCCAACAGGAAAAGTAGTCCCAAACAGAAGAGGATCAGGGGTTCAACTGGCAGGTAAGTAAGCAGCATGGTCTGCTGCAGGTAAGTCCACCCAAGCATTATGAGCCCGGTGCTTCCAGCGCTGGGACTGGGCATCTTTATGAGCCTGGTGCCACTGGCGCCAGGACAGGGTCCAAAAGGTCCCAATTGGGACTGGCTGGCACTCAGAACCGGGGTTATGGGTCTGCTTCCAAGGGAGTCAGGCAAGTCCTGATCTTTTGGAAGCAGAGATCATGACAAAATGTCCCTGCACATCAGTCTTTGTCCTGCCCAGGGGCAGTCCAGCACTGAAATACTAGGCAATTCTCAGTGAGATGAAGCTGCGTCTCTCTAAGAACAGTGAGCAAGGGGTCCACATCTGGATTGCCCTTTTAACCTAGGGTGAAAGGTTACCCAAGTTACACTGAAAACCTACACTATGGGATTGGTAGCTAAAACTGCAATTTAACTTTAATAATGCAGTTTCACGATCCTAAACTTTGGAAAACGTCTTAGCAAATGAAATCCTTTAACAAAAAAAAACAAAAAAACATGGAGTGCATTTTTCCAAAACGTTATTAGAAGATTTAAACACCTGGAAATAGTAAAGAAAAATGTTCAAATACATCTTTCCAACTATTAATATACAATTCTAGATTTTTAAAACTACAAAATAATGTTGTGTGTTCAAAAAGCATTAATAAATATAACTATTCAACAAATGCGATTTTTAACATTTAAGAACATTGTTAAAGAAGTTTAAAAACGTTACACCGTTTTGGTACATGGCTCAGAAAAAAGCCAGTAAAGGCAAAAGAAGGCAAAACATAAAAATGAAGCGCCATATGAGATGCAATGATCGCACAATTTCAAAATTCCTGAATATAGCTCCAATGTCAACATCATTGAAATGAAGTCCCAAGCAAAATATGGCATGTGGAATTCAAAACATCAGGATAGTGAGGGATCACACATCTGCTGGAAGTGCAGTAACTTCACCCACAATTTACAATCCAATCAATCACACCACCTCCACAAGTATCTTAGTATCGTATATGCCTATACACACTATTACCTTGTTTTATAACTAACTCTCAACTTTGCAACCACCCAAACAAGAATCTGCACATACATGATAAAGTGACCACCACATAGTGTTGCATATCTCTTGCTTAGTCAGCATGTTATCCCTAAGACCAGGAATCAAAATAATCCTGACCCTAAATATCTAGTTTCTATATTTGGGCTGCAATAGATTTAATCTTTTCAGCCAAATCCAGTTTCAGTAGCACCATAGGCAAAGTTACGTTCCTAGCCCCTTAAAGCTCTTCTTTTTTCTCTCAAACAGGTGTGCTGAATGCCTTTTTCTAGATGGATCAAGTTGACCTTGGAGTTTGGGTTGGAGTGTTGCCAACAAGACCCAATATTTATTTCCGTTACCAGTGCCGGACTTTTCAGAACCATGAACGTGAGTGATGACAGGCTCATCTTTGATAAATCCCTGGCAGAAAAGCACCACCATCCGATAGAGTTCCTATGGTGCTTCAGGAAACAAGGCCTCACCCTTAACCGGTAGTAATGGAGTTTGATAAAGATAGACTGGAATTCTCTGGTTTTGTATTTCAGAAAAAATCTATCTTGGCTGACCTTCACAAAGTCGATGACATGAAATCTGCATCCAACCCCTAAAACCAATCTGACGCTCAGTATGCTCAACTATTGTGGCCAGTGTATTCCCAATTTGGCAACTCTTACAGGAGCTCTCGAGTGCTTGATCAGGGAGCTGGATCCCTGGGAGTGGAGAGAAAAACAAGCAACTGCCTTCTTGGGAACCCAATTGGTCAGTGGTTCATCTCATCTCCCGTATTGTCTCTGAATTTGATGATGTAGAATGACCAAACTGTATGAATTCCAATCAGGTAATTATTACATCTTGGAACACTAGAGGATTTCATTCTTTTTTGGGTAATCCTCAATGTTTAAGCTAGCTTTAAACATCTAAGTATCTTTTTGTTAAAAGAGACATGGCTAATGCAACCATTTTACCTAGATGGGTTTAATGTCTTCCAAAAAATGGCTCAATGCAACTTGAAAGGAAGAGTTTATGGGGGTTTCATTATTGGCGTTGCCTTACATATGGATGCTGTTGAATTTTTACCTTTGCATCCATGTTTAAATGCAATTGCGATAAATTGGAAGTTTAAAGGGGATAAAGGGAAAACCAGCATCTTGCTTATTAATGTCTACAACCCCCCCAGGTAACAAGGTGAAATTGTTAAAGATAATTACCCAAATTTAACTATTTATAGAGAAATGGATAAAGGAATACCCGAAGTGCCAATGTTTTGCTTTGGGTGACTTAAACTTTCAGAGTTTTATACTTTCTAACAAGAATGATGGTAGGATTTGGGATCAACACATTTTGAGAAATAACCATGGTGTTCAAGCGATTGGCTTTGATGACGATGAAGTGGTGAATGCAAATGATATCTGGTTGTCTTTTATTTATTCTGGCAGCTGATCCAATTGATGGGTGGATTGTCTCACAATGGCACTAGGTATTCTTGGATTGATTTTGTATTAACCGATGAAATGGGCTATGACAAGGTAATGCATTTTGCACTGATCTGTAACAATATGAGTGAACATGTGATAGTGGAGCTACCGCTCCATAGTTGTCAAGGTTATCGCTCTGAACACCTTGTGTGTCATTCACATTTAACAATTCTGGGAATAGAATAAAGTGGTCAGAGAAAAATATTAACAAGTTTGATGAACTTATACGGAACCAAGACCGACTAAAGTACATTAATGTGGATCATTTTTATCATATATCTTCCACCTACAATGAAGTCGAAAAATGGCAAAAGAAAGTCTTCACTAAGCCTAAAAAGAATAATAAAGACTATGATTATATAACAGCAACAAAAATGATCTACAGATATCTATTAGGAAAACGAAAAAAGTGTTAAAGATCTTTGGCATCAGCAGAATATCATTGGAAAATTAAGATGGGTGATGCAAAAAGAATCTATACAAGTAGTATCTACTTATATGTACTTGGGTATTCATATAACTAGTACCATAGATAGAGTGATAACTCTCAAATACAGTTACAAATAAGACCATGGCCAAATTCCAAACAATTGGACCATTCATTCAAAGGGATGGTGGATATTCCATTGACACACTGTTGATGCTGTATACAATCCTGCATTGTACCTAGCATACTATATGGGCTTGAGGCCTTTTGTTTCAAAAGAAGCAGCCTGGTTAAATGTACTGGAAGGCAAACTTTGGCAAAGGGCTTTGGGCCTCCCCAACTCAGTACCTGTTGAAGCGATCTGTAATGAGTTTGGGTTCATTACTCTGGCCACATGGAGGAGGATAGCAACTTGTACCTTTTATTGAAACATTTTAGGTAACTGTAACTCTATTTATTCACTTTTTGTAAACTAAATGGATGTTAGCACTCCTTTACCTGCTTTAAGTCTGTGGACCAAGGAGATGCAGACGTTTCTAGGTGTCATAGTTTGTATATTGGACACTGGAGATAATATTGTCTTAAAATAAAGGGAGATTAAAGAAAAAGCGGCTGCATGGGACCAAAATAATAGAACGTCTAAACTTGCTGGGAATGCCATGTTTAAGCACTATATACTTCAAAGCTTTCCATTGATGCTACGTGCGCCTATATAAAAAAATGCCAAAGTTAGATGTTTCATAATGTGCAAAAGATTAGGACAGTTTCCCACTTTCTCAAGAACTGGTGCCTGGCAATCGATTCCAGCATCTGAACGGTTATGTAGGTTATAAACAATAGAAATAGAGACACCTAGAAAACAATTGACTGATTTCATCTATTTGATTGACATTTATGAAAAAAGTTATGCTAGCCTATTATATGATCTGAGATCTACACATTTTGGGCTTTGATATTTGCAGAGGGAAATATAGTTATGAATTTTTTTTTTTATATATCTGGCAAAACATATTTATGAAGATGTTGAAGTAATGATGAGTTTAATTAAGTTTTTGTATTGTTTATAAGTATATGGGATACATTACTTATCGTAATCGTATTTCTGATGCTTGTATCTGCTTAGATTCACATGCTGTGCATAGGCCGACATCTAGTGGAAGCTGCGGAGTATTACAGTTTGTTTTTCGAAACTCCAAAATGGGCGTCGACACAGGGCGTGCCAGTAATACTATCCCTAGTGTGACGTCCACTGTACCCAAGATCCCTCACGCGTCTAGGATCCTCAGATTGTATTTTTTCTGACATGAGGTAGCACGAGGAGTAGCGCGAGTATAGATAATCCAAGCAGATAGATAGAAAGGTAAGACTACAAGCAACCATGCGCCTTCTGTCAGAGGGGAGGAAGGATGGGTCGCATGTGAATCTAAGCAGTTACAAGCATCAGAAATACGATTACGGTGAGTAATGTATCCCTTCTGAGGCTTGTGGAATCTGCTTAGATCACATGCTGTGCATAGATTAGCAAAAAGTACCTGAAGAAGGAGGTGGGATGTGAGAAGGGTCATGAGCAAATAAGTGTCTTAGAACCGCTTGTCCCACTTGTGTATCTGCCTTGGAATGGGTGTCAATGCAGTAATGCTGAGTAAAAGTGTGAATAGAGCTCCAAGTAGCTGCTTTGCAAATGGTGTCAAGGGGTACATTTGCAATGAAAGCCAGAGTGGCCCCAATGCCTCTAGTAGAGTGGGCTCTTGGCGTGAAAGGCAGAGTTCTTTCAGAGTGAGTAACACAGCTGGATACAGTTAATAATCCACTTCGAGATGGCACCTTTAGAGACGCGATCCCCTCTCTGCCTGTAGCTACGGAGACAAACAGTTGATCTGTTTTCCTTAGCAGTCTGGTTTTATTTACATAGTAGAGGACCACCCTACGCACATCTAGGGTGTGTAGTTTCACCTCAGCTGAGCTTTGAGGGTCCTGGAAGAAAGCCGGAAGCTCGATGGACTGGTTTACGTGGAATTTAGATATAAACTTAGGTGAGAACCTAGGGTGTGTGCGTAAAACCAGTTTGTCTTTATGGACAGTAAAGAAGGGATCCTGCACTGACAGTGCCTGAATTTCACTGACCCTTCTTATAGAAGTAATAGCTACTAAGAAGGCCGTTTTAAGTCAGGTGTTTGAGACTGCTTTTATGCATGGGTTCAAAAGGGGGGCCCATGAGCTTAGATAGCACCACATTAAGGTCCCACCCTGGTGGTGGGTTTGAAATAGGAGGGTGAAGTCTCTTTACTCCTTCCATGAAGGCTTTAACTACTGGTATTTTCCACCACGAGACCTTGTTATGGGAAGTGGTGTATGCCGACAGGGCTGCCAGGTGTACTTTCAGTGAGTTAAAAACCAATCCTGCATCCAGCAGGTGGAGCATGTATGTAACAATAGTGGAAGGCGTGCAATCAACTGGGTTGATTTGTCTACTCTGGCACCAGATAACAAATCTCTTCCACTTGTCAAAGTAACAGTGCCTTGTGTTTGGTTTCCTAGATTCCTTTAGGATTTCCATACACCTCTGTGGTAAATTGAGATGTCCAAACTCTATGACCTCAGGAGCCATGCTGCCAGGTTCATTGAGTTGGGTTGCTGATGCACTGTTTGACCTTGGTGCTGGGACAGTAGGTTGTACCAGGCTGGAAGTTTGATGGGCTCGCACACCGCCATCCTGCGTAGGTGTGGGAACCAAGGTTGTCTTGCCCACATGGGAGCAACTAGGACGAGCATCATCAACTCTCTGCTCATCTTGTTGATCACCTTCCTGTTGAGAGGAGTTGGTGGAAAAGCGTACGCAAACATCCCTGACCAGTTCATCCACAGGGCGTTCCCCTGGGAGTCTGGTTGGGGGAACCTGGATGCAAATCCTGGGCATTGTTTGTTTACGCTTGTGGCAAATAAGTCTATAGTGGGGAAACCCCACTGAGAGAAGATATCTTCTACGACCTCTCTGTGTAGAACCTATTCGTGTTCCTCTGGGAGGGAGTCTCTGCTCAGAGCATCCACTACGGAATTGAGCTCCCCTGGAACATGTTGTGATGACAGGAAGATGTTCCGTCTGAATGCCCATATCCAGATTTTCTGGGCAAGCTTGGACAGATTTGGCGAACAAGTCCCTCCTTGCTTGTTCAGGTAGAATATGGCTGTTGTGCTGTCCGTCTGGATTTGCACTGACAGGTTTAGTAGGTGGGGCTCGAACGCTTGAAGCGCTCTGAATACTGCCAGAAGCTCTAGCAGGTTGATGTGGTTCTTGGCCACTGAGGGAGACCAGAGACCCTGAGCTGTGTGGTGGAGATGGTGAGCTCCCCACCCCGTCAGACATGCATCGGTAGTGACTACTGCCTGTACTCCGGGATCGTAAAAGGGTTTTCCCTGTGCAAGATTCTCTCTTGTCCACCAGTGAAGGCTTTGTACTAGTGTTGGCGAAACGACCACTAGATCGTCCCACTGACCACTTGCCTGAGACCACTGTTTCGCCAACGATTCCTGCATGGGACGCATGCGCAGGCGCGCGTGGGGGACCAGGTAAATACATGACGCCATCATGCCCAGCAACCGCATTGCTTTGCGTACCGTTATTTGGTGACCGGACTGATATTGCGGAATTTGCAGTAGTATATTCCGAATTCTTTCCTCTGAGGGAAATGTCAACCCCTCTTGAGTATCTAGGATTGCTCCTAGGAACTGTTTGGAGGTGCTTGGCACCAGGCTTGACTTTTTCTCGTTGATTGAGAAGCCTAATTCGTGGAGGAGGTCAATAGTCCTTTGAATGTTTGTTCTGCAAATCACTGGGGTTTCCCCCCGTTATGAGCCAGTCGTCCAGATAAGGGTACACCGGGATTGCCTCCCTGCGTAGATGTGCAGCCGCCACCGCCAGTACCTTGGTGAATACCCTTGGTGCCAAAGCTATCCCGAAGGGCAGTACCTTGAACTGGTAGTGCCAACTGTCTACCTTGAAGCGCAAGTACCTTCTGTGCGCTGGGAACATGTAAATATGAAAATAGGCATCTTTCATATCCAAGGTTGCCATGTAATCCCCCTTTTTTAGGAGGGGGATTGCCTCTTGTAGCGTAGTCATACGAAACTTTTGGAGCTTGACATACTTGTTGGCAGGCCGTAAGTCCAATACTGGGCGCATTGTCAAATCTTTTTTTGGCACAAGGAAGTAAGTTGAATAAATACCCTTGTTTACCTGGTGTCCTGGGACGAGTTCTATCCCGTCCTTTGCTAGCAGATTGGCGATCTCCTCGAGGAGAATCTTCTGATGTTCTAAAGAGTGTACTCTTTGTCGTGGAGGATGGTTCCGAGGACGCTGCAGTAGTTCTATACAGTACCCTGCGGATACTGTTGACAGCACCCATCTGTCTGGTGTGATCCCTTCCCAAGCCTGGGTGAAGTTGGAAATGCGTCCCCCTACTGGGGTTGCGTGAGAAGGGACCCTGAACTGAGCGTGACTGCTTTGGTGGAGGCGTGCCGCCTCCTTTACTGGGGCTGCCTCTGCCTTTACCACGTCCTCTCCTATTACCCCTGCTGTAACCCTCGGTAGAGAGTTGGCTGTTGTTGTTCCACTGTGTACCCTGCCCCTGGGAATAGTTTGATCCTCTCTGGGAATTTTGGCCGCGTGGGTGACGAAAATTACTATTCCCTCTCTGGTTAGGGGGTTTATTGGTTAACTGGCCAAGGGACTTGAGTGCCTCGTATTCGTCCTGGGCATTCTTCAGCGCGTCCTCGACCGCCTTACCAAACAACAGATCGGCTTCCACCGGTTTGTCCAACAATGATGCCTGGGTTTCTGCCTTAAAACCAGACTGCCGTAACCACGCATGTCTCTTGATAACAGTACCTTCTGCTATCAATCTGCCTGCGTTGTCCGCGGCGTCAAAAGTTGCTTTTAAAATGCAACCAGACACAGCTCTACCCTCTGCAGAAATTCGTGCCAACTGGCCCTTTAAGGGTTCTGGTGCAGAGGCTATGAGTGCCGCGACTTCGTCCCACTGATGGCAGTTGTAGCTGGCCAACAGGGTGGTGGAGTTTGCAATCCTTGCCTGATAGGCGGACGTTGAGGCTACTTTCCTGCCGAACCCATATAGTTTTTTGCTCTCCTTGTCTGGAGGAGCTTCGGACGATGACAAGGGTGTTCCAGCCCTCTTACGAGTGTTAGTGACAACTAGGGAGTCTGGCTTCAGATGTCCTCTTATATAGAGAGGGTCAGACTGGGCTGCCCTGAAAAGTTTTTCAACTCTGGGATTGACTGCTCTGGTGAGGTTCGGGTTCACCAGGGACGGGTCTATTCTTCACTGAATAAACTTAAGGATAGGGATGGTCTGGGCAACATGCCTCATTCCTCCCACTAACTCCTCGGCCAAGTCCCTCTCTTCCTGGACACTGTGGGTGTCAATATGGAAATGTTCTGCTGCTCGTGCTAGAACCTCGTTCAGGAGGGGTTGGTTATCGACAGGGGAGTCGGTAACCGGAGCGTCCTTCTCTACCGGGGAATCTACTCTGTAGGTTTCAGGGTCTTCCTCTTCCTCTTCTTGGTCCTCATCCTCCCCATAGTAGCCCGTCCCGGTTTGCTCTTCTACCATGCCAAAATCTTGGTCCTCACCAAAGGAAGTCTCTCCTTGATACAGTGAGTATGGGCGTGAGTATGGTTGTACCTCGAAGGGGTCTGTAGACCTCATCGGTGTCTCAAACCGGGGCTTCATACTCGGGGGGATAGGATCATTAGAGCCCGAGGGTGTAGCCCCTTCTGGATTATATGAAAGGAAATGGTCTGGATTTTTATCGTAAAAGTCTGCCAAAGAAGACATCCTTGACATGACCCTACCTATGTCATCACTCGACCATTTTTTGGAACTGGGAATGACTCTCTCAGAAAGTCTAGGAGATTTATCTTGAGTAGATTTCCTGGTTTTAGAAATATCGGCAGACCTGGTCTGTTTAGGAGGAGAGGAGCGTTTCACAGGTGTGGAAGAGTGCAGAGGCTGCTTCTTCTGCTGTTTTCCCCCCTCCCCGTGAGTGGAAAAGTGTTTTCCCTGTCCCTTTGTGGCTCTGAAGGTTTTCGACGCCTGGCGTCGAGGATCGGGGGTAGAGTCCCTGTCCTTCGAACGTAGGGCCGCGCTGATCTCTTCTGCGGGCTCAGACTCCTGGAGCGCTGCCTGGGGGTGGAAGTCGTCTTCGTCCTCCGACGATCGAACTTCTGTTAGCCTAGGGAGCGAGGCACTCTTGGCAAGAGTGGATGATTGCCTGGATTCATGGGGCGATCTCGATCGAGAACGCCCAGAGGACACCGATTCGGACCGTTCTGTTTGTAGCTCTTTCCGAGAACTCGACGTCATCGAGTCTCGGTTGGACTTCGTGTGTTTAGTGTGAGTAGTGTGTGAAGCGCTTGTGTCGCCGGGTGTCTTCCCCATAGCCGCCCTGTCGGACGACCTTCCGAGGTCGGGGACCTGCGCTCGGCTGTCTTTCGACGCCGTAATGCCCTCGCCGTCCGAAAGCACGGCATCACTGAAGGCGCCCTCCGCTGCCATGGCCGCCTGCCTGGCGTGGTGGGCCCAACGCTTCGTCGAACGGTCCTTAAGTGTCTTCGGTTTAAACCTACTACACGCTCTGCAGTTCGCTTCGGGGTGGTCCCTCAGCAAGCAGAGATTGCACGTGGCATGCCTGTCGACCCAAGGGTATTTGCGA
The DNA here is from genome assembly GCF_040938575.1 of Ambystoma mexicanum. Lineage (NCBI taxonomy): Eukaryota > Metazoa > Chordata > Amphibia > Caudata > Ambystomatidae > Ambystoma > Ambystoma mexicanum. The sequence continues at coordinate 893,223,374 of NC_090941.1, forward strand.
TTGCACTTGGGGCAGAATTGAAAAGGGGTACCCTCCATACGCACCTTGAGGCAGCGGGCTGGTAAGTGTAGGAAATGTATAAGGTGTACCTATATACCAAGAGTGTAGAGTATGTCCAACCCCCCACTCTCCCTACTTGCCGGGCCGAGGCCAGAGGCCTTCCAAGGCCCGGGCCAAGGCCAGAGGCCTTCCGAGGCCCAAATCCGTCGTGCAGCAGCCGACGGTAGATTTCTTCTCCAAGCCGGCGTCGAGTGTCGAAGTTTGACGTTGGGATGGGGAAGGGTGTAATTTAATCAATAACAGGGGACTCTGCAAAATGCTTCCGACCAGTATGGCGGAAAAAAACAATCTGAGGATCCTAGACGCGTGAGGGATCTTGGGTACAGTGGACGTCACACTAGGGATAGTATTACTGGCACGCCCTGTGTCGACGCCCATTTTCGAGTTTCGAAAAACAAACTGTAATACTCTGCAGCTTCCACTAGATGTCGGCCTATGCACAGCATGTGATCTAAGCAGATTCCACAAGCCTCAGAAATATTGTTATAGGTATGCACTGATTGAGTAATATGAACGTATGTCATATTTTTAACATTTTCTGTTTTTAATTTTGGTGTTAAAAGATTGCATTTAACTAATATAACACATTAATAAACATTTTTTTTTTAAAATAGCTAGACCTTGCAGCCATTCAATCGATGCCAAGAGGAGAACTGCCAATGGAACATGTCACTGATGACTTCAGATCCCTCCCATCTGGACAACACACTTGTTGTGATCAACACATTTTTCAGATACCCGGAGGTGCAAATTGCAGACGTAGCTGCCACTATCATATCCCACACTGGTGAAAATGTTTGCAACCCATGGGCTACCTCCTCCCATCAAAGGGAGTGACATGAAGGATTTAGCACTGCCACATTAGCCTTTGCTGGCCGCAAGCTAATGGAGATGCCTAGAGATTAATGGGAACCCTCAACAAGGTATTGAGAATTTAATTGAACACCAAACAGATAGAGAGGTCCATCTTCCAGTTTCTAAGAGTACCGTATAATACCTCATTCTTTAAACAGGGTAGCCTCTGCCAACACTTTTCTGAGTAGGAGTCCCGGAAACTCAATGCCAAATCTCTCCATGTTAACTCCCTAAGGGTATGATGGGGAATGGGTCTCCTGGCGTCGCCCTGAGTGCAATTCCAAAGAGAACAAACGAAGGAGAGCTGCCAAACTGACCCTACAGATAGGGGACAACATCCTGTTGAAGAACCAAAGGGCCCTCAGAAATTTCAATTATGTGCCCCTTTTTGTGTGGCTGCCAGAGAAGGCAACAGGGTCACTCCTCTGCGTGGATCATTGACCATAACCATTAATTTAAGCACATTTCAAAGCATGTTGCAGCATATCCGATGAAATAACCACCATAAAGTGGGGGCGACATCTCATCCTCCGTATCCAGAAGTAATGGAGCCAGCCCAGGCTCTGAATAAGTGTCTTGACACTTCTAACCAAGGTGTTGCAACCAGCAGCAGAGTGTAAGAGTTTATACTTGAATGATTAGACCACCTGAACAGACATAAAATGAAGAAACAGGATTGTGGATTAAGTCTTTATTTTGATGTGGAGGGACGCGATACTGTGAGAGTGAAGTACGCATGGAGATGTAGCTGCCCGCAGACATTCACCACACACACCTACAACATTTGGTTGTATGCCTGACACCGAATCCAGCGTGTTGTGCTTGCTTTACTAATGCAGTTGTCAATTGTGCATTGAGGTGCCGAGGTGGCACAGCTTTCATTAACCCCTTATGTGCCATGGGTATTTCTCCCCAGTGCCAGAGCCTTTTTTGGTGATTTCGGTATGTGGCCATTCAATGGCTTGTAACTTTTTTGTTACATGAGGTATCTCGGCCAAATTTGGCTCCTTTTTTTTCCCACATGTAGGCGGTCGTAACGCCACCCAGGAATCCTAGGTTGCTGTAGGGGGGTGAGAGAAAATAAGCAAAAAGTGCGAAAATTCTGGGTTTTTTCATGCCAATAAAATGATGTACAAAGAACTGTGGTTTTTTCCTTGTAAGAGCTAGGAACGAATGGTTTGCTGTGCTGAATTCCCCAATTTCCTGGCTTTCAAGAACAGGTTGAGTGGAAACGAAAAAAAAATGATTTTGATGTGGTTATCAACCGTTTTGTGAGAGGTGGGCGATTTTGGCCATTTTTGCCAATTGGACATGCATGGACGGAATGGAAGAAAAGGGTAGGAAAGCCGAATTGGAGGACAGAAAGGCAAGTATTTCTGAAAAGTAGACAAAATTCCAAGTTTCGGAAGGGGTGATTTGCATAGGTCAGGCAACAACTAGGTAGGGGAAACTGCCATAGATTGGGGGAAAAGCGGGAAAATGACAGAAAAAAAGATATGTGTTGGACATGGTTGGCTTGATACGGCAATGGCTTCTATGAATTTTGAGAAAAGCAATGCTCCGCTACATTCCCCCGACTCTTGCAGTTAGGCGAGCACACATTTTTTGTAGTGTTTTACAAAACAAGCAATACCACAAGCCAAACACTGAGCCATGGTACACAGGAGTTTTTACGCTCACGGCTTGAACAGACGCACTTAGCATGTGTAAATCGGGAAAACCAATGTGGTGAGGAACGGCAAGCATACATTTTTTGAAAGAGCACAGGCAGACCTTTTCAAGGGTAGGTGACTTGTGCAGGTTACAAAAGTGTATGGTGCCTAAAGCAGCGACTAAATGTAGGTCACATTTGGGAAATGAAAGGGTTGTGTGACAAAGGCTACCAGCAAATGGGTCAAAACGTTATGAAAACCACACAAACACAACACATGGCCTACCGTCCCGCGTTTCCACAGGTGTCCCAATGAAAACGGTACCTTACATGTGTGGGCGCACCTACCTGGCTGCCACGGGGAAAGCCTAAAACACAAGTAACCCCAAGATATGGGCCTCGGGTGTCCAAGCCACCGGGGAAAACAGGGAACCCCATGCATTTCTGAAAAGAGGACACCTGTGGGAATCCGCAAAGGTATGATATGCCCAAATCGCCCCAGAATTTATTACCCAGACAAGCCCGCAAAGTCCAAAATGTGGAGAAAAGAAAACACATTTTCCACACATTTCGCTCGGCTCACCCATCGAAACACGCCCCCAACAACACATGGCCTACTGTCCCGCGTTCCCACAGGTGTCCGATGAAAACGGTACTTCACATGTGTGGGTGCACCTACCTGGCCGCCAAGGGGAAAGCCTAAAACACTAGTAACCCCAAGTGTGTTTTCAGACCGGTATTTGAGACGCTCTGCCGACCAGCACAACATACAGATATGGGTCTCCGGTGTCCAAGCCACCGGGGAAAACATGGAACTCCATGCATTTCCGAAAAGAGGACACCCGTGGGAATCTGCAGAGGTATGATATGCCCAAATCGCCCCAGAATGTATTACCCAGACACCCCCGCAATGTCCAAAATGTGGGGAAAAAAACGCATTTTCCGCACATTTTGCTCTGGCCACCCACCGAAACACACCGCCATCAACACGTGGCCTACCTTCCTGCGTCCCCACATGTGTCCCGATGAAAACGGTACCTCACATGTGTGGGTGCACCTACCGGGGGCGCAAAAGGAAAAGGGTAACCCACTGGTAACCCCAAGCCTTTCGCCACTGCCAATTTTGTTCATGTGGGCAACCTACAGATTTGGGCCTAGGGTGTCGAAGCCAGCAAGGAAAACAGGGAACCCCACCCATTTTCCAAAAGAGGACACCCGTGGGAACCCACACATGGCCGAATTGGAGGGGCGGCCCATCTCATGTAGCCCTCCCCAGGGGCAGATAATGGGGGGGGGGGGGCTGTCCTGCACTCCTCCCTGGGCTCAGGTGTCCGTTCCTAGGAGCAGATATCTGGTCCCAGGGAGGGCTGCATGAAATGGCACCCACTCCATTGCGGCTGGGGGGCGAGGGGGTCAATGCCCCATCCCATTAGAAACTTCCCAGACCCTTTGGGGTGCCCCACAGCCCCCCTAAAAAGCAGTTCACCATTTTCCATTTATTTCTTTGTTTACGAAACTTGCCTTGGTGCAGAGGGGCACATTGGTGTGTCATACTGGCCCCGGGGTGCCCAAACCTTACTGCCCCACCCACTTGGGGGCCTGTCCCACCATTTTTGGGGGCCCTCTCCCCCCTCACCCCAAATGGGTGGCAGGGGCACCTCATGCAGGCCTCCCTGGGCCTCCTACAAACGGCTGCGTGAGGTACACCCCCCTCCATTTGCGGTGGGGGGGAGAGGGCCCCCAAAAATGGGACAGGCCCCCCAATGCAAGGGGCAGTAGGGTTTGGGCACCCTGGGGGCAGATTGGCACACTAATGTGCCCATCTACGCCAAGCGAAGTTGGGTAAACAAAGAAAATTATACAAAATCGTAGGCTGATTTTTAGGGGGGGCTGAGGGACACCCTAAATTGGCAGCGAATGTTATACTGCAATGGGGGGTGGCACTCACCCCCCCACCCCAAATGGAGGGCCCCACCTCATGCAACCCTCCCTGGGGGCAGATATCTGCTCCTAGGAAGGGGCATCTGACCCCAGGGAGGGATGCATGAGGTGCCCCCCCCTCTGACACCAGGGAGGGATGCATGAGGTGGGGCCCACCATTTGGGGTGGGGGGGAGGTCCATCTCCCGTTACAGTAGAACATTTGCTGGCAATGTAGGGTGCCCCTCAGCCCCCCCTAAAAAGCAGCCTACAATTTTGTATTTTCTTTGTTTACCCAACTTCGCTTGGCGCAGATGGCCACATTAGTGTGTCAATCTGCCCCCAGGGTGCCCAAACCCTACTGCCCCATCTATTGGAGGTCCTGCCCCACCTTTTGTGGTGGCCCTCTCCTCACCCACACTGAACGGAGGGCGGCACATCATGCAGTCCTTCCTAGGAGGCTCAGGGAGGGCTGCATGAGGTGTCCCCCCCAGCCATTTGTGGTGGGGGGAGGGCCAACACAAAAGGTGGGGCAGGACCCCCAATAGATGGGGCAGTAGGGTTTGGGCACCCTGGGGCCAGATTGGCACACTAATGTGGCCATCTGCGCCAAGCGAAGTTGGGTAAACAAAGAAAATAATACAAAATCGTAGGCTGCTTTTTAGGGGGGGGCTGAGGGGCTCCCTAAATTGGCAGCGAATGTTGTACTGCAATGTGGGTGGCACTCTCCCCCCACACCCCAAATGGAGGTCCCCACCTCATGCATCCCTCCCTGGCGTCAGATAGGGGAGGCCCCACCTCATGCATCCCTCCCTGGGGTCAGATGCCCCTTCCTAGGAGCAGATATCTTTCTACTTCGGTTGTGGGGGGAGGATTTCCCCTTTCCAACGATGCCCGCCTCGATCTCCGGCTTGAAATACAGCCAGAGATCGAGGCGGAACAAGAAGGTCTCTTACCTTCTCTCTTCCGCGTAGCAGCTGCTGCGGGGAATTTACTTTCAGTTTCACGCCTACGTGAAACTGAAGGTAATCCAGCCCCCTGGCAGTGAGGGGGGACCTCCCCCTCACATAGCCCGGGGGTTGGATTACAGTTTTGCTCGATCCCTGCGTTGCAGGGATCGAGCAAAACAGAGTGCCTAAACCGACAAGCCGTCTCGTCGGTGGCAACCTGGAGCTCTTGCCACCGACGAGCCAGCTTGTCGGTTTAGGTGGCACTTAAGGGGTTAATGTGTTTGGAAGCCCCTCTGGCACTCTGTCACATCAGAGACCCCAGGTGACCATCCCTTTTTTACGTCTGCCCCACCGTGCCTAATTCAGCACTCAGCTGGACCAGGGGGTTATTTTGATACATCAGAAGGCAAGCCAGAATTTACTGTATCTTAATACAGCTTCTTTTAACATCTTGGCTCAGTCAGAAGTAATACTTAAGCAAATTACTAAGCGGAAACCATTTCTCCTCTAAAACTCAGGACTTTCTGACCCCTCTCTTTTCCTCCCCTCCCTCCAAATCCCCTGTCCCCCTGCGTCACTTGGCTCCTCTTCCACACCCACCCACTCTCTCCTCATCACCTATCACGCGGGATGAGATCTCTAAAGTAGTCCGCTGTATGGAGGTCTCATCCAAACAGGTGTCCCCTTGTTCTTCCAGAACCATTAAGGACAACATTGCCTCCTTCGCTCCGGCTCTTGCTGACTTCTGCAACCACTCCTTAGCATCTGCCTCTTTCCCTTCTTCTCTCAAGCACTACCTTCTGCATCCCCTCCTTAAAAATGCCTTCTGCCGGCCTCTTGTGTCCAGCCAACTACTGCCCTATCTCTACTACACCCTTCCTTGGGAAACTCCTGGAGAAGTTGGTCATCCCGCAACTGACCCAACACACTGAGATCACTGGTTGTTTACATGACCATTGATCTGGATTCTGAGCATCCAGAGGCACGGAAATTGCTCTCCTGAACACCTGTGAAGAACTGCTAGCAAATCCTGACACTAACGCTCCTGCAGTTCTCATTCTCCTTGACCTCTTTTCAGCCTTTGACATGGTCAACCATTCTATCCTCATAAAGTGGCTCCAAGATATACTTGGTATCTCAGACTGGGCACTGAACTGGTTGACCACCTGCTTTACTGACAGCCCCTCCCAGGGGCTCCTGGGTTCCTTCTCCACCACTCTCTCTACTTGTGGTGTTCCCCAGGACTATATCCTCTCGCCTTGGCTTTTCAACATCTACCTAGCACCTCCTGCTCACCTGATCTCTGCCTTCTCTCCTCATTTTCTGTCATGCCTGTCAAGTGGCACAGCGAGTAGAGCGCTCGCTTTGACATCCGTGCAGAGCTTGCTAACGCAGTTTCGAATCCTGGCAGGGCCAAACTCAGCCTTTCATCCTTCCAAGGTCGATAAATGAGCACCACACACCGTGGGTAATAATAAGCAGCGCTCAAATACCTGAGGGTCCGTAGCGCTATATAAAAATGCAAGAAAAAAATGTGAAAATGTCCAGTGTTACATTGATGACACAACTCGTCCTCAAGCTCCCCTCTTCCTCCTCCTTCTCCTCTTCCTCCTCCATCATCCCAGACTGCCTTTCTGCTATTCAGTCTTGGTGCACCTCCACTAATCTCTGTCTTAATGCCAGTAAGACAGAGATCCTGCTCATCGTGACACCTGCTTCCCGTTTCCCTCCTGCACTCTGGCCGCCCAGTATTGGCTCACCTCCCTCTGCTTCCCCTGAGGTCAGCAAGTCAGGGTCATCTTTGACCCCTCACTCTCCTTTACTCCTCATATCTTGGACCTTGCCAAAATGGCCCACGTTCAACTTCACCTCCTTAGAGGCATTCTCCCTTTCCTCACCTTACCCAAGAAGTTCAATGTCTCTAGAGCTCTGGTCATCTCCAGGCTAGATTACTGTAACAACCTCTTCCTCAACCTGCCCCTTTCTTCGCTCGATCCTCTTCAACTAATCCAGAATTGGGCTGCAAGACTTACCCTTGGCCTGAAGCCCTGGGATTCTCTCTTCAGCCCTAAAGTCTCTCCACTGGCTCCCAGTTGTTGCAAGGATCAAATTCAAGACCCTCTGCATCAGAGGCTGTCTAGGGCCTGGGACCACATTACCTGCAACTCTCTCTTACTAAATACTCTCTTTCCAGATCCCTTCAAACTTCTGGTTCCAACTCTCTGCTGATCAAATGCTTCTACAAGTAGGGAGCTGGGGGCAGATCTCTCCCCTCAGATGGCTCCTTTCTATGGAACTTCCCTCTCTCTGCCTTGAACTGGACCACCTCAAGTTCTGCAAACAACTCAAGACCTTTCTCTTCCCCTCCTCTTTCCCTCTCCCCCTCCCATGGCAACCATCCCCTCTTCTGAGATTGGCGGCCTGGTTCCTCAAGAGTCCAATAGGGTCCTGGCCTCTGCCCAATCATACTGCACTACCCACTGGGCCCACATCTGCCTGCCGGGTGGTTTCGCCTCCGCCCCACACTTACCTGTTGGGGCGGTAGACCTCCCTCTTCCTCTGTGTTGTCTCCGCCCATGCACTTACCTGTTGCTTCTCCAAAGGGGAACCTCTGGCACTTCCTCCCCTCGGGGACCCTAATATACTACTTATCCTCACCCCACTCTCCTTTTTAATCCTTTTTCTTTTCACTGCACTTGCACGCTCCGAATATCACAAGGCTTAGTAGGACCGCTGTTTCTTTCTATTTTTATTTCCATAGTCTATTTTTCTCCCTTGTTCCCGTCCCTTGTGGTGCTTTGAAACGCTGTCCTGTTGTATAAGCGCCTTATAAATGCTCAATAAATAAACAAATAAGACAATACCTAGACCCTAATGCGCACTTATTAAGGCCTACACACATTTGTGCATAAATAAGAGCCCTCCTCGGTATTTACAATTTGAGTTGGTCTACGTTTTGTCTGTTCGGAAATCCTATCATGATTAAGCCTCGAAATTCTTGGTGTGTTGGCATAACTTGATTTCCAGGAACATATTCCAACTAGTAACCTTTTTTTTTTTTTAAAGCAACAGCAGAGAGCCCTTGTTGATTTTTGGAGCAAATCCAAAGTGTTAATTTAACAGTGATTCAGTACACATGCGAAAAAGGTCTTTACTTAGCCTTCCGGGCACACGGTCATGTGTCAGACTATGTTCTACTGTGCAGAATGCTGCGTCATCAGGCATATGATGTGGCAGAGAATGTGACCATCAGCACTTGGGGACAACAGCGCATTCTTATCTAGCTGCCCAAGGGTCATTAAGTAAACCCTTCAAACGTCATGCCGAATGATTTAAAAATGTATGGTTACTGCCTGTCTTGCTCATTAATCGGAAGAAACGAGGGGCTGGCAGAGTAACACTTTACCAGCAAATGCTGCTAGCACGAACCATTAGCCTCTGCCCTGTGTGACACCTGCAGGGCAAGCAATTATGAATAAAAAGGTGGGTTTACCTCTGCTTGCTTCTAGTCGCACCTTTACGTAAACTGTGCGCCATAGCTGGTAAAAGAGCTGAATGAGTTAAGCGGTACCCTCAGAGATCACTGTGGAAGCTGCCGTCCAGGGCAGACTCAGCCCTTCATCCTTCAGAGTTAGATAAACACATACTATTACTTGGGTGATATAAATACCTATAATCATAACACTTCGAGTGGGAGAAACTGTCATGAAGCGCTATATAGAAACATGGTATTCATACATTCAGCAGATGCCTCAGGAGCCAGAATGTCTGCTATTTTGAAGTAACTATCAAGAACTAGAAATACCTATAAAATGAAGTTGTTTCTCTAAACTAACAGTCCGGTTTTTAGCACCATGGCTCCTAAACAGTGAGGATGCGTCAGCATGCACAAACCATCCAAACGCCCTCTTTGAAATTGATTTAATTGTTAGCTCATTTTTCTCACGCCCCATGTCCTTTATTCACCCCTTCATCAGAGGCGTATCGAGCGAGGACTGTTCAACAAGTGGGGCTGCCTGGACCTAATGTTGTAGAGCCCGCCCCAAAGGGAGAATGCAATGGGAAGGGAGTTTCTTCTTCTCCCGGACGGATGAGCAGGAGTGACCGAGCGTAGTGAGGCACCTGGACCATTCAAGGGAGGTCCAGGGTGGTCCCCCTCTACCCACGGAGATTTTTCTTTTACATAATGGGTGAAAATGGTGCATCGTACAGTACACTTTCTGTGGCAAATTAGGTAAACATCCACACAGAGAATTTACCAAAATTGCAATGCGATGTATTTTTATAATGCCTTTGCCCACTAAATGCCAGTACTCTGCCACTATAAAAAGAAATGTCATGCTGATTGTGCCAATACTGTGAGGAATTCGACCATCTGCATGGTGGGTGTGCGCTCGCCTGTGCTTTTTTGAAATTTTAAATTAAGTTGAATGATGGTAGATCAACCTCCAGAAAATGTGTTGGCTAATCCGCACATATTTTCCTATCCTCACCGCATGACATACACATAGACCCGTGTACTCCGAGTGGACACAGCCTACAGGCGCCACCCCCCCCTGTCATATTTAGTTGGACTATGACAGCCAAAAATACATCAAGACATCTCAAAAGGGGGAAAGGCAAAACCTTCCTCCTGCCATGGCCAGCCTAATTCACTAACAAAGGCACCATGGATTTGCCCTTTCCTTTGTTAGCTGCTGGTGGCAGACTCGCATACTAATCAGAGTTCATTCAAACAGGCCCACGGGAGGCTTAGTTGCAGGAATAAAAAAGGACAGAAAAACCCCAACAACCTTTGATATGCACAGTGTCAACCTGAAGACAGCTCCTGCCTCTCAGTATCAAGGGCAGTGACCTGTCATGTCTGGAACTATGCATTTACAGTAGTCATCTGTAAATACATACCCCATTCAGAAGGGATGAGTAAGTGGTTTTGCAGAGACCAAAAGTCTGGTCCCAACGCAGCTTAAAGAGAGACCTGCCGCTTTAATCAGGAACCACAGAGAGCTCAATTAACTAGAGAGACCCTTTGATCCACAACTAACAGGTAGATGGGTGGGATTTAGTATTACATGTTTTTCCTCTTTACCTTTTCTGTTGCAAAGTACTCTGGTTATGACCTCATGCATACAGGAGATTGTTGGTGGGAACACAGGATTGGTTCATTAGGGTAGGCTTAGCCTACACCAATCACTGTGGTCCATTTGGCTTTAAAAGAGGGCAGAGGCCTCTTTTGGGCAGGTAATCTGTAGACTTTTCAAGGAATAACAAGAAGAACTCATTTGGACCCTTGCTAAAGGTACAGTGTGCCTTACAGCTTCCGCCATTGAAGGAAGGCCAGGATTTCTAAAGAGGGAAGCAATATCCCTCCACTAAACATCTCCCAGGGAACAGAGGGAGATACTGAATCCAGAGCACCCTCCAGCAGCTCCATAACTGGTGCCTAGCCAGCACACAGCGTGCCCTGCTAGCCTCTGTAAGCAAGCTTCCTAGGTGGGAAGTGCCAGAAAGTCTCTGAACCAAAGCCAGGACCGGGCTGTTGCCTGCAACACTCTTCTCAGCTTTGGGCCGCCAGTCTGCGTTAAAGGATGACCAGCCCAGTGAAGAAGCTAGGAGGAGTGCATCCACGAGCATTAACCAGCGTCCACCTTAAAGGACATTTTCCAGCCAGTCAAGCCCCTCAAGCTGCAACCGACTGCACTGTTGACTGTTGTCACACCGCAGTCACTAACATTTTCCGAAACACCTTGACCAGTGCTCCAGACACACCAACCAGCACTGAGACGATTCCTGATCCCAAGCCGCCGTGTGGGCGAGCCTGCAGCCGCCAATCCAGACTCGCTCGCCGAACTGCCTGCCGCCTGATACCCCGCAGCTGTCTCCTGTCTTGAACTCTGTCGCATGAGCTGCAAAGCGCCCTGAAACCGACTCAGCCATCTCAAGCACCAAAAGGTTCTACATGCACAAGGTACATTGTGGTTCTGTCCCCCTGGTCCTTCTCCGATGGCCCCTAGTGGCATTTTAGGACCCATTGCTCCCTTGGTGCTGAAACCAACTATCCTTGAACTATTACGATTCATTACTTTACCGACTACCCTCCTGTCTGTATCCAGAATGCATCCCTTTTCCCTCTTGAAACTTTCTGTCCTCTGCATTCCTATACAGGGTGGGTTGTATTTTGCAGTGTGCTATAACTGTGTTGTGATAATAATAAAGTAGATATGTTTATACAACCTTGACAGAACAGTCCCTTTTATCATTGAGAAATAATTGTATCTTTGCTGTGTTGCAACTAACCAACGATCTACGACCTTGCAGAGATAAGCCTGCAGCTTTGCACACATTGCCAAAATTGGACAAGGAGGTTTATAATTTGCTTGCGTTTCCAATCTGGTCAGATACCTTCTGGTGTACTAGAGGTGTGGGTCTGATTGATGGTTTAGAAACTGATATTCATCCCTGGGCCACTTGTGCCCTGGAAGTAGATTAGTCACAAATACATGTCCATGCTGGTGCATCTATATATGCCAGTACTCCCATATAAGAACATATTCATGCTTGCTTTGCCCATAATGCCATATGATACTATAACACTTGTTCATGAAGGCTCTTCCAATATATAGCAGCATCCCCACATAAGTGCATAATCCTGTTGGATTTGCCTTAATGCAAGTACAACTAAAAAAAAACATGCTACAGTAAGAAAACATGGCTTTGCTGGCTTCACCCCTCCCCCATATAAGAACACTCATGTTGTATTTGCCACCTGATGCAAGTAAAACGTGTCATGCCACAGTAAGAAATCATTGATTCAAGGGCCGAACAAATCCTCCCCTCTTGTAAGAACACTCATTTTATTGCCTTGGACCTTGACACCAGGAATACAATGCCATCCTACAATAAGGAAACATGCTCTCCCCTCCCCATGTAAGAACACTACTCATGTTGCCTTTGTCCTTAATGCAAGTACAAAATTTCAAACCACAGTAGTACCCAGACAACTCCACTGTAGAACCGTCCCCCACCCAACCCTCCTAACCCTCCAGTTGACTTGGCTTTCTCCAAATAATGGCAGTAAAACATGTCATAACACTTGCAAAAAATGTGAATAACCCTTTTGGGTGTCTTGACCCACGTTCAAGTTATTATGCTACAACATTTGGTGCTGTGGGCTTAGAAAATCCAAGATGGCGGAAAAACCCACATTTGCGCCAGAATCCTGGAGAACCGCGCAGTCTTTGCGCACAGCAAAATGGTCCTCTGACCTGCCACCCATCAGTGCTAAGGAATATGGTGCTGTTCAAAATCTGTTGTTATTAACGTCAAAAATGGATGCAATACTGGTGCTCACCACTACCAGAAAGCCGGCGTTTTAAAACCACCAGGCACTTGTGTAAATCTGAACAAATGAACCAAACCAGGCCAAAGAGAGACTTACTAAGAGGTGGATACAATGTAAAACTATATTCTGAAATGACTTGAAGGAAGTAATTGTCTAATGTATGTATTGAAAATAGCTGGGGATGTCAGAGCTCAAGTGAATTTGGGTTTAAAGCCACTCAAATCGAAATGTTTAGAATAAATGAGTGACCTACTTTTGGGTGTCGCACAGATTGCAACTGTTTAAATGTCATAGTTTTGAACTTAGAATCAGTGTTCTAGCTGCACGTGTAAAAATTGCAAGTTTGGTTTCAATGTAGAAAACTGGGAACCAAAGTGACATTTGGCTGAAGCCTGGCTTGAAGAGAGTGAATTCTGCCCGGCAACTACCCCCGACAGGAGTTGAAACTTGATCAGCATCTGTGTTCCCAGGTCTGGCTGCATTCTGCTGCCCCCGCCAAAAGGAGATGACACCTCTCTGATTGAATTAGGGGAGTGGCACCTGGGGACTGCAGGAAACTAAACAAAGCACTGTCCTTGGCAAATGTAAAATTAGGGGGGTCGTAAATGGCTTCCTCTTGGAAGGAAACGGGGAGGGGCACTGCATCTGTGAGCAAGCTGAGCTTGGGGGAAGTGGATAAACCAGAAATTCCACCATGTGCTTTGGAAAACCACACCCTTTTGGGGCCAGAGCATCATTTTAAAAAGATGGATAATTCATAGTGCGGACTTGTAAAAATTATATAAATAATATCATTCTTGTGATTTTTCTGTGCACATTTTAAGAGGTGTTAGGACTCTCTGTTATGTTCTTGGGGATAGTAGCAGAAAAAAGGTTGTTACTCCAAATGTATGCATGTAAAAAATCTGACACTTTATCATCTGAAACCCATATCCCTGGTGCACATTTGTGTAAAATCTGGAAAGGTTTAGAGGTCGTTATCGGGATGAAAAGAGCAGAATTCTGTCAAAAGAGGACACAACATCTTACAAAGACAGAGATCGGATGGTTTGGTGCTGCAGAAAATATGTTAACTGGACATATAATATTAGAAAAATGGTACATAGATAAATATGTATTTGGATCAGAAATAGATTTGTGTGCAATTTGACAAGGGGAGGATCCTCTGACAATAAACCTACCTCATCACTCTGACTCACAAATCAGTTCCCCCAATCAAGGGAGAGAGGAGAACTGGGCCAATGATAAGTTGAGAGGGGCAGGCTCAGTTATGCTACGCACATACCCACTTTCAAAAGACATAAAAAGAGCCACTGGAAGCCAGACAGGAACATTCACTTTCCACTTTCTTGCGGGACGCTTTGCCGGGAGACCCCAGACTTCAAATCCATCAATCTCCAGAGACCAGAACTTAACTCCAGAACTTGTAGCAGAGAGGCCTGAATCCACAAGCTGAATCCTTTTTCAGCAGGCCTCCAAATCATTTGCAAACTATTCAACAGCCGGGTGAGCTGTTTGAATACTTTGCCAAGAACTTTTGCCAGAACCGGTAGCAGACCCAGAAGGCAGAATTATCCAGAGAGACCAGAGATCCAGAGAGACCAGACCCAGACCCGATCGCTGAGAGCTGACCCAAATTGCTGTGCGCAGAACCAGTACCCAGTGGTGAGAGAACTGCAGCCAATCCTGACCCGATCCGTGACGAAGTCGCATTCCTGTCCAAAATATAGTGTGAGTACTCAGCCAGAACTGTGCAAATCCAATCTCCTAGTTTAAAATAATCTAATTCAAACTATTTTAACCTATCTAGAACTACACCATAGTATTGTGTGTCCTTCTGTGACTTTAAAGCTGCAAAACTGTCATCTGTCATTCTGAAACTTTAACATTTAATTTCTGAAAATCTACCTCCACAAAATCGTCCGTATCTCTTGAACCGTTTGTGATAGAAGCAAGATTTTAAAGCTGAGATTCCAAGCTTTCCAACAAGCTCTAAACCGACTTGCTACTCCTTATACTTCCTCCGTAATTGCGCTCGATGCACGCGACTAAATTGCAGCGATTTGACATTTTGCTTCATTTCAGCCACGTGTAAAAATATTTGTCTTTTGTTTCCTTTGCTGAAATTCGTTTGCAACCTGACAATCATTCAAAGAGCATTGCTAAAGTGATCCTGAACTAATTTACAGTAGCTATCACTCACCCTGAATCTCTTATAGGGAATTAAAATCATCTTTAGCATATTTTCCCTTCTTTGCATACCACCTTTAAAGTACTTTGCCTGTGTTTAAAATCATCCCTGTTTCTCTAAGCTTGCTAGGGGGGAACTGAATTCGTATTGTACTGTGATTGTATTCCTGAAGACTGTGTGTGTTACTTCCACCTCCTTACATTGCATAGAGGGAGGGTGAATTGCCAAAAGGGGAAAAGTGATTATATTATGTTTTGCTGAAATCATATCAAGTTTATTCCTGTGTTGCTTCTTTTCCACCTTGCATTTCCTTGTACCATATAAAGCATTCTCAGCTACCTTATCCTCTATACTACTCCTAAGTAATTAAACCAGTGTGCTAGTATCACATCATCCATTGTTGATCACTCACTGTCATATGTCTAAGTGTGATATCAAATATTAATTTATTATACAAGTGTGATATATATCTATTGTTTAGTTTTTCAAATAAACCTTTTCAATTTGCAAAACAACCCTACTTCTTGGCTCAGTGGGGTCAGGGGGGATTCTAAGAGAGGGCCGTTATACGAGGGTTCATCATCCAGATTATAACTTGTCATAAAAATATATAAATAAGGGCTTCCCTTGAGCAATCCCAGACAAGGCACTGGGAATGCTTGATTGGAGTCATTAACAACCCAATGCCTTCCCTGAGCCCCAGCCTTGCATACACAGACATACACACACATCAAGGCACACGTGCATTCAAACACACAGGCCTTTATACACATTCACCTATTATCACGCAACCATACAGGTGCTCTGTCATTAATAAGGGCACCCAGAACATTCACACAGCATTCTCATTCACATGCTCACTCGCACCCATGTACACCATTCACACTGCATTTATTTATACACATTGACTTACAGACACCAGTAGGCATACATTAATTCCTACATACATACATACAATCCTGCCATACACGTGTACACACTTGCACAGACAGGAATCAGGCAGCTGAATGAGGTTCCTGACATGCACGAAGGAGCCGCAGAGCGACCCCTACTGCTCAGCCTGCACAGTGACATCTGTAAATACCCACACAACACTGTTGAGGGGACATTTACAGATTTTGGGTGGGCGTTTCCCGCTCAGGTCCTACCCAGTCTATGCATCTGCCATTAATCAACCTCCACATTCTGTGTATATAGATATTCATTGTTCATGCACTGGGAAATACTTGAGTTTCGACTCACTTCAAATACATAGCCGGCACATACAACATTACGTTCTTTGTATTCATTAAGCAAAGAAATAAGAAGCTAGCTGTACCTGCTGTATCATACCTTGATTTAGCGCTCTCAAACCCTCTCCCTGCGCTCATTTTCGCTCTACGTCTCACTCAATGACTCTGTCTCTTTCTATGAGGGCAACAGTCAACCCAGCCAAAGTGGACAGCTGCACAACCAGATAAAAAAGCAACAATTTGCAAAGCCAATAGGGCTGGCTTTTTTCTGTAAGTCCGAGTGAAAAGGTGAGCAGCCACATATTGGTGTAGGGACAGAAGAGTGGCTCATACAGACCTTCCCCTTTCTATCCCTCTCACCACTCCTCTCTCCTGGAGTGATCACTTTCTCCTTTCCTCCCAGCTCTCCCTCCACCCCTCAGGCCAAGCCAACTCCAGCACTGCCACCTACCTTCTCAATTATCAGACCAATGAAACGTGCGTCAGTTGAGGCTTTCGCCATCACTTTCTGACCCACTCTTCTCCCTTCGGCTGCCTTACACCCTGACACAGCCCTTTCTATGTGCCACTCTGCTATATCTGATACTCTTGATGTTCTTGCCCTTGTCATGAGGATCTGCTTGAAGCCCAAACCCAAGTGCAATTCCTGGTATGACTCAGACCTCGTCACCCCTTAAGCGCAAGTGCAGGGTGGCTGAGAGGAAATGGTGTGCTTCCTGTACATCCTCTGACAAACTGGCCTGCTGCCTGTTCCAAAGGCAATACCGGCTCTCTGTCCGCACCAAGAAGAGAGCCCTCATCCAAGTCTGTCTCTCTGCGGCATCCAGCAACTCTGCCGAACTCTTTAAAATCTGCAAGGAGCTGGACAATCCTGCTGCAGTATCTACCTCGCCTGCCCCCTCCATGGCCCTCTCCACAGCCCTGGCTTCTTATTTCATCTCTAAAACACAGGTCATCCTGCTCTCGCTCTCTTTCTCTCCTCCTCCCTCTGCATCCAGCTCTTTCCCTGGCCCTTCTTTGGCACCTCTCCTTCCAGCTGCACCTCCTGAGAGGTATTCTTCCATTCCTCTCCTTCCCCCAGAAGCTCACTGTCTCCAGAGCTCTGGTTCTCTCTAGGCTGGACTACTGCAACAGTCTCTTTCTAAATCTGCCTGCTTCTACTCTCCGGCCTCTGCAACTCATCCAGAACAGAACTGCAAGAATTGTCCTTGGCCTCAAGCCCAGGAATCGCATCTCTCCAGGACTGAAATCTCTGCACTGGCTCCCAGTGGCTGCGAGGATTAAGTTCAAAACCCTCTGCATTGTCCACAGGGCCTTCTGGGCTTTAATACCTCCAACTCTCTCATCCTAAATATCTTCCTTCTCAAGCTCTTCCCTCATCCGCCTCCAACTCCCTCAGGGTCAGTTGCTTCTCCAAGCAACGTGTGGTGGCAGATCTCTTTCTTCGGCTGGTGCCTCCCTCGGGGAACAGCATCCCTTCCTCCCTGAAACTTGAGGAGAACCATCTCTGGTTCTGGAAGCACCTCAAGACCTTCCTCTTTGCTTCTGCTTTCTCTCCTCCTCTCCCCTGCTGAACTCCGGGCTGAAACTGTACTGGTCACATGGCTACCGTCTGTTCTCTGGCCCAGGTCCCTTCCACCGCCAGCTGCACACCTGAACTGCCTCCCGGGCAAACCCTGCACTTGGTGGCTGTTTCTGTATCCCTACAGTCCCCCACCAGCTCTTGACACTTGATGTCTGCACTTACCCCTGCACTTGCCACAATCGGACACACTTTTACCTATTGTTTTTATTTATTTTATTTATTTTTTACTGTTGATCCTATGTATTGCACTGCCCCCTCCACCTCCCCCTCCGCATTTTCCCTTTCAGCCCCTCCCTTGCGTGATCTCAATGTCATCTGGCTTAGTAAGATCGTTGTCTCTGTCTTCCCTCTGTTCCCCCTCCCATGCCACATTGAGCTTTGAAACTCTTGTGTATAGGCGTGTTATAAATACCATATCATATATCATATCATAAAATAGCTGGCTGGATAGATGAATTGTTGAATATGGCTATATAGGTAGAGGGATGAATTGAATAGAGGGATGAATTGAATAAAGTGATTGTATCAGTGGATGGATGGATGGATGAGTGGGTACACATGTATGAGTGGATGGATGAATAAAATGGTGAATATGGTTGGAAGAATTAGTGGGAAAATAAAGGTCACATTGCAAGATTCACCAAGAGCAGCTGTGCATGGGAAATGCGTGCTGTATGTGCACAAATTGTTTTGCGCAAACTCTGAGCATTGTTAGCTGAGCATGGGAGCCAGCACCTCACGAGGGCTGAAATCACCTATGTGCACCCCCTATTCCGGGCAGTGCCCGCATCAGGTTTGGCCATATGTAGGCCGGACCAACCAAATGGCATAACAGAGACCATGGCAAATTCTGAACCCTGTCTTCCTTGCTGGGATCTGTACAGCTAGGCACATGCTTAGTGTACACATTTCCAGATTTTAATTTATACCGGTTAGGCATTGCATTTTAATATGGATGTAACTGCTGTGGGAGCATTTACAGCTATGCGTAACATGGTGTGCTTACATTCAGTTCAGATGGGGGAGCACACTCATGCTGGGTTTGTAATGGATTGTTCATCCTGTCTCCAGGGGAACCTGTTAACATTTCAGGTTCTGTGCATTACTTAAGAAGGGATCTTCTGCTATGTGAGTGACTGATAGTGGAGCTGTTGGAACAGGAGAGCCTCTTATTTTATATGAAATACTTCAAAAACTCCCCTTGTGTCAGGTGTGGTTGAAGACTTAACAATACCTCTTAGTTATAGGTAGAAATCCAAATCAAGTTTGAGGGACGGTAGTTTAGGGACTGCCCCCTGGAATGCCCTCAAAGCACCGATGCAAGGGAGGGGGGCTGTTAATGTCTGTGGGAATAGACTCCATTGCTAAGTAACAGTCACATGCTCAATCATTACCCATTACGAGAGGAATGTCCGTCAGAGTTCTGTGATGCTCGATTGGTCCTCCAACAACACTCCAGGTTAGGTTTAGGTAAAAGGGGACTTGACTTGCATCTTGCGCTGGCCGATTACATGTGGTGCACACTTTGCACTTTCCAATGTAAAGCCGGCCTGCTCTGAATCTAGTGTAGTATACCAAACCGAAGAAAGCAGGACTATGCAATGCCTGAAACAGCATGGCAAATATAGACTAGAATAGCACAACCACATAGCTAAATGCAAGGCTTGAAGGCACTGAGTAGCATACCAGGCAAATAATAATGTAACACAGCATAATAGCACTACAATGGCAGCATCCCCCAAATAGGATGTTAGAGTGGGTGCTGGCAGAAGGTAACAGAATAGATCAATAGTAATCCCACGACGATACAGCAACCTTTACCAGGGCCAGAATTAGCCAGGAAGCTGGAACATTTTGTGACAAACACAGCTACAGACCACCTGTCAAAACACAGCACCAACCAGGAGGAGAAGTGGTCTTTGTCAAACAAGAGCAAGCTACACTGCCTCCCTCACCCAGGGCTCAGTCTATACCTGTAATGTACAAGGCATGCATGGTATGGTATGGTAATGTTTATTTGTAAAGCGCCTATACACAAGGCAAGTGCTTCAAAGCGCTCAAGGAGGGGGGGAACAAGAGGAAAACAACAGTCGTTCAGAGACCTTGAAATTCTGCAATGATACAAGTCTGCAAAGGCAGAGTAAGTGCATAAAATACAATTAACAGTGGAGATGACAGCAAATAGGTTTGACGACGATTCTGCAGTTTTCCAAGTGCATTAAGGCACCACAATGCAGGGAGTGAATACAACAGGGGGAACAGACAGACGATCTTCAGGCATGGTGCAATCAGTTCACGCAAGTGCACAGACAGTTATAGGGGAGAGGGAGTTGGAGGGGGGCAAGTCCTGGGGCGTGAGGGGTCCAAATGCACCCAGTTGGTGGAGGCTGGGGTAAGTGCAGAGAGATGCCACTCTCTTGAGACACTGACCAAGTGCAGTGATGATGAGGCGAGTGCAGGGCCTGGAGTCAAGTGCGAGAGGACTGGCTGCGTGCCAGGTACCTGTGAGACTCTGAGGTACACCAGGCGGCCAGTTGGCAAGCTGTATGGAAAAGGAGGGAGAGAGGGTTGAGCAGAGAGATAGGTTAACAGGGTAGAGGGAGTGATAAGGAAGAGGAGAAGAGGAAGGTCTTGAGAAGTTTCCAGAACTTAAGGAGGTCAGGCTCAAGACAGAGGGCGGCAGGGAGGTTATTCCAGAAGGAGGCCCCTGGAGAAGATGAGGATCTCGCAACAAATCTCTGCTTGCAGAACGTTGGAGGTAGATGAGCGGAGAGCTCAGGAGGGACAGTATTTAGGTAGCTATTGTTGCAGATGGGTAGGTCCTAGGCCCCAGAAAGCCTTGTGGACAATGCAGAGGGTCTTGAAGTAGATCATTGTAGCCAAAGGGAGCCAGTGGAGAGATTTCAGCACCAGAGAGATTAGGTCCCTGCGCTTGAGGCCAAGGATACGTCTTGCGGTTCTGTTCAGGATGAGTTGCAGTGGGCGCAGAGCAAAAAGCAGGGAGATTGAGAACAAGGCTGTTTCAGTAGTCCAGCCTAGAGAGAACCAGGGCTCTGGAGACAGTGAGCTGCTGGGGGAAGTGAGAAAAGCTAGAGTACCTCTGTGGAGGTGTAGCTGATAGTTAGACTTTTTAGAGATGTCCAAAATGTGAGAGGAGAAGGAGAGAGTGGAGTCCAAGATGACCCCAAGGTCTTTAGCCTTGCAGCTTGTTGTGGGCGCAGGGCCAAGGGGGGTAGGCCAGAGTAAAAGTGGGACAGTGGGAGCAGGGGTCCCAATGCGAATGATCTCAGTCTTACTGGCGTTGAGACAGAGGTTGTTTGCAGCACACCATGACTGAATAATGGACAGACAGTCCGATATGAGCAAGGAAGAGGAGGCGGCTGAGGGTAGCCTGAAGGAGAGTTGTGTGTCATCCGCATAACACTGGAAGTTAGAGGTGAAAGTAGCAATCACACGTGCCAAGGAAGCCATGTAGACATTGAAGAACCAGGGGGATAGGTTAGATCCCTGGGCAACGCCACAGGTTGAATGAGCGATAGTAGAGAGAAAGGCTCTGAGTTCCACCTGGGATGGGAGGTTGGAAAGAAAGGAGGTTAACCACGTCAGAGCCAGACCTGTGATTCCCAGGGTGTCACGGAGGTGTACGACCAGGATGCTGTGGTTAACAAAGTCAAAGGCAGAGGAGAGGTCAAAGAGAATAATGACAGAGGGAGTGTTAGGTTCAAGATTTGAGAGCAGGTTCAGAAGAGCAGTTTCTGTGCATTTGGATGCTCTAAAGCCAGACTGATGTTGTGGAAGCAACCAACAGATTCAGTGTCGAGGGTCAGCTGAGAAAAAGTCAACTTCTCCAGGAGCATGACAGAGTGCCTCAAAATCTAACTGAACATACTGAATGGCAAATTCGAGACTACTGCGACCGTGTACAGAAATGCATAATCAAAAGAATGTAGGCTCAAGCAGAGCACTAGTGTGGATCAAATCAAATAGGATGGTGGACAATTACTCTCTACTGACTTGGTTAACTATGATGAGAATTGGAACAGTTTGTAAAGAGACTGTCTATTGCACCTAGTACAATATGCTTTCCAAAGGAAATCTGCATTGCTGTTGAGTTTATTCATCATGTCTTTGTAAATGTGCATGTTCACTGCTGAGAATGGGATTAAGTGCTTATCAGCAGTTTTGTAATATTTGCAAGCTGGGCTGGGTGAGGTGTGAGGCTCCTGGTGATGACATTATTATTCTAATGTATGCACAAGAAGGTTGCAGAGGCACTTGGATTCATAACGTATGGGCGGCTTTGCATTCTTTGGACAAGTGCATAACTTACTCTTTTAATATTTGAAATGCTATGAATTATGTGACGGGTTGGAGGACTACAAAACATTTCTTATGAGGTGGCAGAGCCACAGGGGACCAGGTTTGTCTGTTCTCTACCCGACGTGTCCCTCAGAAGGTGGATGGAGTGTTTCCCTGGGCTTGTTCTCTCCTCAAATATGTGGTACTCCAAATCTCCCTTTGGAGCTACCATTACCTAAAAGGATGACCAGGGTCGGCAAGTCCCAGCATACCCTGGGATTGTGAGCGTCTAACTTCAGGGAACAGAGGAATTACAAATGTTCAGAAAATTCTAACAGAGTGTGAAAATAAAAACACAGTGAGCAAAGAATTCCAAGCGTGACGTCAAAGTCAACTGCAGTCATTTAGCAAACTTAAGCTGCAGAGGTAAAGTGAACTGCGGGAGTTTGTTGAACGCATAAGAGTCAATCTGTGAATGCACAAGGAAAGCTCTGCAGCATAAGGTCTGAACCAAAGACACCAATCGGATGGCTTGCCATCAGGTGGGAAATCAGGACCTGCTTGCTTGGAGAACAGTGTTAATCTTTATGCATAACAATTCAATTCTGGCCAATGCCAGACAAAGAAGAAAAATAAGGCAATCTTTGAAACAAAACCTTGCAGGAAGCAAAGTCAATCAAGGAACCCAAAAGATGCTGTTCAGTGAAAGACACATCCTAGGCCTGCTTACAAAGACAGCCACTGGTCCAGAACTAAAAAAAGAGGCTGCAGAAAGCCAAAGAGGGGCATTGACTGGGAGGGAGCAGACATGCTACTCGCCACTTCCTGGATATATGGGAAAGCTGCTGCTTGGGAAAAGGCTTGTTGTCAGTGGTGAAATAGATGCTGTGGCAGATGTATGGCAATGATGATGCAACAAGGACTAGTAGTGGTCCATTAAGTGGACAGCAAATGTCTATCAATCAGAAATGGCACTAGAAAAGGAACTTGAAAGAGGGGGGACATAGGCATTATCCGTAACTCCAGTTCTCCAGCATTGGTATCTTTCATAGATTCACATGCTTTGAATAATCCCAAATCGTCAGACTGGGAATCGTTGGTTACATATTTTGCCATTGTTATGACGAAGAAAAAGCACTGACTAATGCAGCCTATCTACCTCATTTTGCCCACTATTCAATGGAATGTCAAGAGATCAGTCTCACCCTGTGACGCCATGTTTAGATTCTAACTGGGCCAGATGGTTGGTGGCGGTCGTATGTGAATCTATGAAAGATGCCAATGCAGGAAAGTAAGTAACTCCTTATCTAGCATTGGATCTTTCACAGATACAAATGCTTTGCATTTAAGGCAATAGCCATATCATAGTTTTGACAGGTGATAGGGAGAAAAGGCTCACTTTATTTGAACAGATGTTGCAGCACTGTTCGCCCCACACCAGAGTCACTCTTAGTTTGTGCTTCTAGGCAATACAACCTGGTAAAGTGGTGTGGAACTGCCAACGTAGCCACTAGACAGATGTCCTGCAGGGGAACTCTTGCCCACATGGCAGCAGAAACTGCCACTGTCCCGTAGGAATGAGAATGGACGTTGCTGTCCAGAAGCCTGTTAGTCTTTTCATGGCATAAAATAATAGCAGCAGTTATCAATCTTGCTACGCCCTGTTTTGAGATGGGGCATCCCTTTTTCAAAGGCCCAAGAACAATGAAAAGTTGTCAAGTCTTTCTGAAAGATTTTGTTCTATCAATGTAATATTTCATAGCATGTTTGACAACCAAAGTGTGAAGGGTGGTATCCATCCTTGAAGTAACATTTCACTTCTTTTCCTCCACCTCCCGTGGGTCAAGCCAGCAGCCCACATTAATAGTTGAGATGGCTGACGCAGCCTGGCACCAGTCCAAGAAGCAGTATTTGGGTTAGTGGTAGTTTATGCCACAGTGGTAGAGAAAGGGTCATGCCACTTTTTCACTGTTATATAGTGTAGTAAAAACCTTGGCCACAAGCTCCCCATCGGGTTAGGATATATCAGCTAGCAAGACTTGCCTGCATTGGTGTCATGATCCAGCCATAGGCACCTAATATAGTGCCAGTGCGGATCTGACACCAACATCTGCCACTTGCAGTCTTTGAATCCTTAAGTCTTCAGAGGAAACACCAGGATAATCACATAAAATGCGCCTGAAATAACATGAATGTTCCAAATGGTATTTGCGGCATGCAGACAAAAGGTATTGTGGAAAGGGCCTTGTGAGCGAGCCAGTGAAGATATGACAGAGCCAAGGCGAAGCTGCTCTGGCACTTTGGTGTGGCTGCAAAACAGTTTAAGATTACTAAGTTTACAACAGGTGTGGGAGGCCCCTCTACCGAGTACACACATGGGTCAAATAGCCTGTTCTATGGAATGTGTTCCACTCAGGAGGAACTACAACTACGTTTTAGCTCACAGAGGAGAAATATCAATTTGCATATCAGTCTATACTATCCCCACTCTTCTGTCCCTCCTGTTTGTTTGCCTCCACCCGTTGCTGATATCTCTTAATACTATGTAACTACCGTTGTTACACTACTGCCACTCCTCCTCCCACTGCCGCCACTCCTCCTCCCACTGCCGCCACTCCTACCTCAAACTGCCGCCACTCCTACCTCAAACTGCTGCCACTCCTCCCTCAAACTGCCGCCACTCCTCTCTCCCACTGCCGCCACTCCCCTCTCCCACTGCCGCCACTCCTCCCTCCCACTACAACTCCTCCTACCCCCTACTACTACCCTTGTTCCCACTAATACCACTTCTCCTCCCGCTACCACTACTATGCTTCACACTACCACTCAGACACTGTCCTTCCACTCTGTACCAGTCTTTTCACGTGCTGGCTTTTCACTGTCCTTCCTACACACATGTAGCACATTCCTTTTTTTGGGAGTTCCCTGTAGGTTCACAGTTTGCCTGGTATACTACCCTGGCAGGACTTCTTAAGTACTTCCAATTGCCTGTTATACTTTCTTGCCAGGACTTCTCAAGCACTTCCAATTCCCTGGTATACTACCTTGCTTGGAATTTTCATATGCTTGCACTTTGCCTGGTTTACTCACCTGCCAGAACTTCTTGTTTTCGTCTCTAACAGTCTCTCTTTACTTTCACAATTAGGTATCTCTTCCTTGAGTCAGTGTTTTAAATGTTTTCAACTTTCACTCTTCGGTTTTCCCCATAGTGGCATCTCATGCAATCATGTGTTCTTAGGGACTGCACCGGTATTCTGCCCATTCGATTTACAAACAATCTTCTTATCGTTTCAGGTTTCGTGGTGTTACAAATTCAAATATTGTTTAGCGCGGTTGCCGAAACGCCCCACGGTCCCCACTTCGCTTGGGCCGACTCACTGGTTCTTCCAGGCGTTTTCGGTCCCTCTCATGTTTATGCGGTGCTGCTCTGCCGCTTGCCTTCCACGCTGGATTCTCGTGGCGTCTCTCTGCCTTCTCCCATGGCTCCGCTGCTGCACGCCTGCTCGCCTTCAAGTTTCGGTAAGGGTAACACTGCTTCCTCCAGCTACCAAACGCCCAGGAAATCGTATCATGGTTCCTGGCGTTTTTTTGGCCCTGCTTTTTCTCACAACGATTGTTGTCCTTTTTGCTGGCGAGCCCCTTCGCTCTGCCATGTGACGTCTTCTCCTGAGTCTCTGGCACTTTCTGAGCTTCCATTTTTAAATGTCCCGTGCATAGGTGCTTTCACAAAATCACTAGCACGTGCATTGAGCTTGAGGCTCTTGTTGCTCTGCATCATTTCCTTCATCCTCCTCGTCTCAGTACTTGAGTGGTTATCAGAGTCCACAGATATTAAGTGGTGCACAGAACTTGGAGACCCCCTCTCAATGATGCCATATGAAGGATCAGTTTTACATGAAGGATCAGTTCTATATGAAGAGGAATTAGAACTGGAAAAGATTTTCTTGGGGTTTTTGGAAAAAACATTCTTGGAGCTTTTAAGCAAGGTATTCTTGGGGATGCTCGTTTTTGGACCAAGAATGGGAGGTTGATATAAAGGGTGTTGGGCAAGGTTTTCCTACTGTCTCCTCACATGTGATCCTACTTCAGGTTCTGGATCAGGTAGCTGCTGCCGTCCCCTGGCGACATGGGAGGAGGACAGTGCTGGGAAATTTGTGATGAATCCAGTAAACTTTTTACATCTGCTATTTGACAGTCAGTTTATACCTGAGCCGAAAGCAGTGAAGAACGTATAATTAAATATATTGTAGTTACAGCAATGTCCATTTTGCAAACAAAGAGTAAAATGTTACATGCCAATGGTTACCTCTGAAATGCATTAAATTTTCATTGTATGAAACATGTTCAGTAGGATTCTCCTTCTCCTCCTCCTCCTCTCTTCCCTGCTAATCCCACAGCAGTGTGACTGATGTGCAGGGCCCTTATGTGTCCTCGTGGCCTTGACTCCCCACATCTCTCATCTCAGCTGCTGTCATTCTTTCTAATGCACTTACTTGGGCTCACCCACACATTGATGGTTGCACTTACGTTCCTCTCAACTCAGCACTTACCCCTCTATTCTCCATATTGTTTTGTACTATTAATGCAATTTGTATGTTTGCTGTAATTCATTGTCTACCTCCCCTGTCCCAACCCTGTTTGCCCTGTGGGCACTTTGAAACAGTTTTGCTAATTGTATACGCGCCTAATAAGTGATCAATAAAGAAAAAGAAATAAATGAAGAGCAGCAAAAACATGTGCTTTATAGACGTAAAAGCACAATTTCCAGGACATAGCCACAGTGGCTCCACTTTTTTAGTTCAATATTATTTTTAAATAAATGCAAAGTCAAATATTGAAAAAAGGATTACTTCATTTACCTTAATACAATACGAAATGCAATTATCTTCATAATGCTTGCAACATCTGTGCCTTGGCCCTTGTTTGCATCTATTAGAAAATACAAAAGGTTAATGTTGTACATAGAAAAAAGAACTGGCTTGAAAAAAGTTGAAGTAAAATTATTTCAAGCTGCGACATTATTAGATTATATTTAGGTTTACACTCTCAATTTTCATATAAAAATAATATAAAGTGCCCCCTAGTTTGGGTAATTTATATAGCACGTGATGACTGTTTCGAAAGGCACAGAGCACACACAATTGAGATAATGAATGTCTGTATTTCTAAGTTTGTCTAAGTTACATAAACACAGGCAGGAATTGGTGGCTTAACATAAAATAAAGTATACACAGTGTATGTTTTGCCAAATACCTTGGAAACCTACGGAGCCTGCATTGGAAGATGTATTGGTCACGCATCGCCAATGAGCTCACGCTTTTGCACAAGAATGAAAACAAACATATGATCAGGCTGCAGTCAATTCTACTATGTAACCGCTGACAGGGGGCATATGTCCAAGAACCTACAGTGTAATGACATGATCTGTTACCTGTTTGAGCTTGGGAGCTCCTGGAGCCAAAGGGGGACATCCTTTCTCACTTGTCAAAATGAAGCCATGAGCTGCAGGCATGTGACTTGGGTCCTTTCTAGTTTTTTATTTTTGCTACAAAAATGTATTTGCTAACTGTGTTAATGAACAAATTTTACATTAAAAGAAAGTCAAAATTAGGTGGATCGCGACCTGAGCTTGAATAGGTATTTTGGCTATCGTCGTTCTTTTACAGCAAACCTGTGTTGCAATAATACACCATGGACACATTTGCACACCTGGTGGGGATATGTGTGGCTTTACATGAGAGCAGAGCTAAAGATGGCCACGGGTTGCCAACCAGGAATTGCTGAATTTGACACATTTTATACAGTAAGCACAGCAGTAACATTTCTGGAACAAATACTGCAAAAGAACACATTACTTACTTCTCAGTAATGTTCTTTCTGGTGGGTGTTGCTCCCACAGGTTCCTCATCTATGATATCCCTATCGCAGCGCAGCTGTTCTCTGGAAACTTTTAAGGCTCCATCTGATGCCTCTAGGCGCTCCCCTTCCGGACAGGAGGTTGGAGTCAGTATATGGAACAAGTTACTTACCTGTAACTGTTGTTCTCCAGCATGGGTCTGGCATGGATTCACATGCTCATGAATATTCCCCGTCGTCAGGCTGGGAATCCTCGGTAAAGAAAAAACCAGTATCAGTTTCGTTTCTGATCTGTCTTTCGTAGTAATAACCAATCACTGGTCTCTGCGTCATACTGACCACAGCCAATGACTGCCCTCTACCTAAGCACCGCCTCTGGCAGCCATCTTCAGATTTGGAAGCACGTGAAGTGGCAGTATGACCAAGTGAAGAGCCGCAGAGGGGTAGGCGGGAGGGTTCGCATGTGAATCCATGCCAGACCCATGCTGGAGAACAACAGTTACAGGTAAGTAACTTGTTCCTTCTCCAGCATGGGGACTGGCATGGATTCACATGCTCATGAATAAAGAATACATAGCAGTACACACATGCACAACCACGGGAGGTGGCAAAGGCTCAACATTAAGCATTACATCAAACTCAACATTAAGCATCTTACCTCCTCACCAGGCTCACCTCAGGCGAACAGGTTGCGCAGCACTGCTTGGCCGACCCTGGACTCCTCCCTGGAATCCCGATCGACGCAGTAGAACTTTGTGAAGGTGTGCGTCGACCTCCACGTAGCAGCCCTGCATATGTCCAGCAGGGGCACACCAGAAAGGAACGCTGTGGTAGCTGCGATCGCTCTGGTGGAATGGGCTCTCGGACGGCCAGGCAGCGGTCGGTTTGCCAACCGATGACAGTACATGATACAGCCGGAGAGCCATCTGGAAATGGAAGCCTTCGAGAGAGCCTTCCCCTGATTGACAGGTCCAAAGTTCACAAAGAGTTGTGACGTCTTCCGAAAACCCTTCGTGCGGTCCACGTAGAACTTCAGCGCTCTAGCTACATCCAGCGAGTGCAAAGTCCTCTCAGCCGGCGACAAAGGCGACGGGAAGAACACAGGTAACACCAAGGGTTCGTTGAGATGGAAGTCCGACGGTACCTTGGGCATGAAGGAGGGGTGCGTCCTGAGCACTACCCTCGTGTCGTGGAAAGTCAAGTACGGGGCCTTGCAGGAAAGGGCCTGGATCTCTCCCACTCGTCGTGCGGAGGTGATGGCCACAAGAAAAGCTGTTTTCCACGATAGAAACTTCAACGGGGCCGAGTGCAGAGGCTCGAACGGAGGTCCCATGAGCTTGGTCAGCACCACGTTGAGCTCCCACGCCGGGGCCGGAGCCTTCACCGGCGGGAACGATCTGAACAGTCCCTTCATGAACTCTTTCACCAGACGATGAGACCACAAGGACGTCCGCCCCGTGGTTCTGGTGTATCGGGAGATGAATCTTGATGGACGCGTGTGCCAGACCAGCTTTGGCCAGCGTCAGCAGGTACGGCAGTACTTGGGGGGGCCGTAATCCGTAGAGGGTTAATCTTCTGTGCGTGGCACCAGACAGAGAACCTCTTCCATTTGTGTCCGTAGCATTTTAAGAGTCGAGGACGCCCTGGCCTTTGCAAGAACCTCTCTGCAATCGGCCGGTATGTCGTATCCTCCAAACTCTAGCGCTGCAGGAGCCAGGCCTGCAAGTTCAGCGACTTCGGGTCGTGGTGGAGGATGGCGCCTCCTTCCCTGGAGAGTAGATCCGCGTCCGCCGGCAGCTTGATCGGCGGGGACGCTGACAAGTCCAGAAGGTCCGGGAACCATATCTGCCTCGGCCACGCAGGTGCGACGAGGATCATCCTGCACCGTGACCTCTTGAGCTGGTTGACGAGCCGGATTAGCAGAGGCAAGGGAGGGAACGCGTAGAGGAACAGGCCCTCCCAGGGGAACGAGAAAGCATCGCCCATGCTCCTCGTCTGGGGAAACCTGCTGGCGAACCTCCGGCACTTGGTGTTCGTCGCCGTCGCGAACAGGTCGATCTGGGGTGTGCCCCACCGTCGGAAGAGGCGATCCACCAGATCCTGCCATAGTTCCCACTCGTGGCACGAGCGCAGCTCCCTGCTGAGTGAGTCGGCGATGGTGTTTTTTATCCCTGCCAGATGAAACGGCACCAGAAAAATCCCTTGGGCAACGGCCCAATGCCACAGGTCCTGCGCCTCCTTGGACAGCGCTGGGGACCTGGTTCCGCCCTGTTTCCTGATGTAAAACATGGTGGTGGTGTTGTCGGTGAAGATCCTCACCACCTTGCCCTTGAGGGACGGAAGGAAGGACCTGAGGGCCCAAAACACTGCACGGAGCTCCAGGACGTTGATATGCAGGGACTTCTCCGTCGGGAGCCAGAGTCCCCTTGCGTGCAGATTTTCGGTGTGCGCTCCCCACCCTTCCAGGGAGGCATCCGTGGTCACGGTCTCCTGGTGGGCTGGGGTCTGGAAGTCCATGCCCGCCGTCAAATGCGCGCGGGTGCCCCACCACCGTATCGCTCGTCGGAAACTCTCGTCGAGCTTGATCCTTTCCTCGAAGCTGCCCGTCGTCTGGATCCAGCGCGCATCCAGGAATTCTTGCAACGGGCGCATCCGGAGCCTGCACATGGGAATGAGGTAGATGCAGGAAGACATCATCCCGAGGAGGGACTTGATGGACCTCACTTTGGCCGCGTCGGCCACCAACATCCGTTGCACCTTGCCCAAGATGGTCCTGGTCCTCTCCTCCGACGGGGAGGCCAGAAGGGACACTGTGTCGAGCCTGGCTCCCAGAAACAGTGCGACTTGCGCGGGCACCAGGTGGGATTTGGCGTAGTTCACGGAGAATCCCAGGTCCGTGAGGAGTTGGACGGTCCTTGCCGTGTGGACCACGGCGAGCTCCCTCGTCTTGGCGCGGATGAGCCAGTCGTCCAGGTAGGGGTAGACGTGAATCCCCTCGCGGCGCAGCTGCGCCGCCACCGGTGCGAGGCACTTGGTGAATACCCTGGGTGCCGATCGTAGTCCGAAGGGAAGGGCTTTGAACTGGTAATGACGCCCTTGGACCACGAATCTGAGGAATTTGCGGTGCCCCTTTAGGATGGGAATGTGGAAGTAGGCATCCTCCAAATCCAACGACGATAGGAAGTCTCCTTCCTCCAGCTGACCCAGGACGTGCTGGAGGGTGACCATCCGGAACTTCTGCGCCTTGATGAACTTGTTCAGACGTCGCAGGTCCAGGATGGGGCGCCATCCTCCCGTCTTCTTCTTCACGAGGAAGTATCTCGAGTAGACTCCGGAGCCCCGAAGCCTCTTTGGGACGAGTTCGATGGCGCCCTTTCTGAGCATCGCCTTTACCTCCAGGAGAAGTTGAGGGACGTGAAGTTCTTTCCTGGCCACGGGGGGGACGCGCGGGCACCTTCTTTGAAACTCGAGCGCGTGGCCCCGGGCCAGGGCGTCCAGCACCCAACGGTCGGTGGAGATGGACTTCCACACGCTGACGAAGCCCGCCAGCCGGCCTCCCACCGGGGTGCTTCGGTGGGGGCCCGACCCCACGGCCGGTTCAATCCTGCTTGGGCGCGGCCTTGCCGCCTTGACCTCCTTGGCGACGACGGCGGGGTCTGCTAGACTTGCCTCGTCCTCTGTAGGCCTCTTGCGACGACGAGCGGGCCGCTTGACGGTAGGAAGCGAAACCGCCGCCGGAACCTTTGGAGGCGCCCTTGCCTCCGCCGCTCCGAAAGGGCGTCCGTCGTTGCAGGACTCCAAGGGCCCGGGCCGTCTCAGTATCCGCCTTGATGGCCTGAAGGGAATCGTCCACTGTCTTCCCAAACAGGTTGTTCCCGTCGAAGGGCATGTCCAGGACTCTGGTCTGGACGTCCTGCCGGAAATCCGTAGCTTTGAGCCATCCACGACGTCGAAGGCAAACGCCGTTGCCCAGCTGGCGGAACCCGGTGTCGGCGATGTCCGTCGCCACGGTGATGGCGTGGTCCGAGGCCACCTCACCTTCCTGCAGGATCTCAAGGGCCTCCGCCCTCTTGTCGTCCGGCAGAAAATCCAGCAGGGGAGCTATCTTGTACCAGAGCTCCCTGTCATAGCGGGCCACGATAGCCAAGGCGTTGGCTGCTTTAATCGTCGTCTCTACGTCCCATAGCATCCAATTTCTTTCCCGTCCGGCGGGGAAGTCGATGTGGAGGCCGCACCCCCCCCCCCGCTTTCTTCCTGGCTGCCGCGGAGACGACGGAGTCCGGGGTAGGCTGCGCCCGGAGGCACAGGGGGGCCGTGTCCGGGACCCGGTACTTTTTCTCGTACCGGTCTCTTCTAGCTGGCGTCGTGGAAGGGTTCTTGAGGAGGGAAAGGCCCTCATCCCAAATGTCGTCCAACAGAGGCACTGAGAGGACCGTCTTCCTCTTGGCCTCGCGCCGCTGATAAAGGAAGCCTTCCTTTTTCTTCTCCTCAGGGCAGAGTTGGAAAAGCTCGGAAGCCCTGGAGATCATGGAGTGGAAAGATCCGATCTCGTCGGGCGGAGAAGCCCTGGTGGGAGGCGACGACGGAAAATCCTCGTCGTATGCCTCGTCGTCCGTACCCGTCGCTGCCGTGTCAGTCCCCGTATCATCCCCTCGGGTGGACGGGGAGGAGGGCTGGAAGGGGCGCGACGGTTGAAAAGGAGGTGGTGGATGGATCCTTCTTTTCTTGATAGGGGGAACACCAGAAGGTCCCGGTTCTGGATCCCCCGACGGGAGAGGTTCCTCCGTCGGTAACGGTAGCCTCGTCCTTATCTCGGAGCATAAGGACTGTATGGCCAACAAAATGGCCGCCGAGTTGTCTTGCGGCGCTGGCAGAGGGGAATCCGACGGGCGAGCAGGGGCCCCGTCGGTATCCTCGACGATGTCGTCGTCGTCACCTGCGTCGGGGTCCATTCCGACGGGCTGGCCTTCTTCCACGCCTAGGCCGTGGCTTAAGACCTCGATCAGCTCCTCTTCTGAGGTTGAGGCCGAATCTCCGACGACGCCCTGCCCCCCCTTCTTCTTCCCCACGGAGGGTTTCACGGGGGTCCTATCGATGGGCACAAAGGAAGACTCCCTCCGAGGAGGCAGGGCAGCTGGCATCCAGGGCAGACCCTGGACAGCTTTCCGGGCGTCGAGCTTCCCTTCTCCTGGGCCATCTCCGAGACCGGGCCTGAGAAGCTTCTGGATTCCTCCGAAGTGTAGCTCGACGAAATCTTCACCCTTGAGGGGCACAGATGAATCCGACACGGGTCCCCGTTGATCGGATGTAGGATCGGTGGAGCTTGAGGCTCTTTGACCGAAAGAATCGAAGTTTTTTGTGAAAAAAGCGCGAAAAATAGCACTAACGCTCGAGAGCAATAGCACGAGGATCCCAACACATGAACGTGCGGTAAAAATCTGAAGATGGCTGCCAGAGGCGGTGCTTAGGTAGAGGGCAGTCATTGGCTGTGGTCAGTATGACGCAGAGACCAGTGATTGGTTATTACTACGAAAGACAGATCAGAAACGAAACTGATACTGGTTTTTTCTTTACCGAGGATTCCCAGCCTGACGACGGGGAATATTCATGAGCATGTGAATCCATGCCAGACCCCATGCTGGAGAAATAGCAGTGCCCCACAACCTCAGTTCGACCCAGTTTCCCTAACACTCTGGAGCTAAGGGACAGTAGTACAGAAGGTGTCCTCAGTGGCGTAGCACAAAATCTGGGGGCCCCCATGCGAGCCATGCTGAGGGCCATCCCACACCCCAGCTCGTCAACATTTCATGGGTCGGGCCATACTCTGGCCCAACCTAGACTACCACACCAAGAAATTAGCTCCACATTTCTCTTCCTTGTCCCAGTGCTTACGTATGAGGTACCATGCCTAGAGGTGGAAGAGCCAGAGATTTAGTGGGTAGGGACGAGCCAGGGCCAAGCGTGGGTGTCAGGCCTGGCTCTAGGAGTCCAAACACGGGCCGAGCCGCGAAATGGCTGCACAAAACGAAGGAGGTGTGGGAGGCAGAAGCCCGTTCAGCTCAGTGATGTTCCACCAGGGCGTGGGCTTGACTAGTAAAAATATATTTCCTGAATAGGCTTGCTAAGCACATGTGCTAAGCACAACTTGTAGGACAGCTGAAGCAAGGTAGAACATACATTACAAGATATCCTGAACAGGACAAGATCAAAGACTGACCTTTCTCTACAAATGCCTAACAGCAAAAGCTACTCACTTTAGCATTTGGAAGAATGCTGAGCAGACACGATTCAACACGAAGCATGAAGGTCCTCTTTTTCTAATGTTGTGTCTCACTTGTTTCCCAGTGCCGTGACTCTGCTCTATATAGCACCTTTACAAGACCCTCATGAAGTGGCAGTCAGGCGGCCGGAATAGTTGTTCCTATGCATCTCTGAAACAGCACAAACCTTTTAATTCATAATAGCTTTATTTTAAGACAGATTTGATCCATTCACTTGCCAAACCTTAACTGGTCAGAGCCACATCTCATCTGGGCCCAGTAACCAAGGCAGATTCTAGGGGCGGGGCAGCGGGCATCCCCCTGCAGCGCAAAGGTGGAAGTGTCACTGATGTAGATGCAAATCAGTCCTCCACTGATGTTTTTACCTAATTAACATCGTAATGGGGCAGCTGCAGAGGGCTGAAGCCTGTTCTGGCCAGTATGTTTCAATTTCTCCCCATGGCTCCTCCCACACACAGCACCGGCTTTGTCTATGAACCGCCCAACCATTAGCTGCTCTTTGTGATTCTATATAGCTACCTTAACTTAGACTTCCTTGGTCAAGGTGTGGCCATTCGTCCCCCACAGGCTTGTTGGGGTGCTTGGGGCAGGGCAGATGGACGGATCCGGAGCCGGCAAAGAGCCAACACTGAAGGAAAAGAAAATAAAGTGAGAATGGGAGGAGACAAGAGGGTTAGCGAGAGAAAGGGGAGATGAGACGGACAGCATGAGGAGAAAAGCAAAGAACAAAGTGACCATGAATGTGACGGAAAGAATGAGAGCAAGTGAAAATGTGCCACATAAGGACACAAAGGTGGATACATTTATAGGAAAGTAGGGATTGAACGAAAAGCAAAAGAAAAGGGGAGTGAAATGAAGAAAAAAGACAGGGATAAAGAGCACGGGAAAGCAGCAGCATTGCAAGAAAGCAGGTAGAAGCAGACCAGGTAAGAGCAGGCAGAAGATAGAGAGCGAGAGAGGAAGAGTAGATGTCAGTCCAGCAAGGAAGGCATGGGGTGGTCACAAAGAAACGAAAAGGGTATATGGAGTTTGCGGGTTGACAGATGAGACAGAGCAAATACTGGCAGATGCGAGCGTGTCTCTTATTTATTTGAAGGTAGTGCGAGCACCCGGTGGGGCTCGTGGCCAGTCCTTGCTTTGGGCAGACACTGGCTCGAGAAGGGGGGGAGGGGTCAGGCCAGAGGCCTAGGTGGGGCTCGGGCCAACCCGAGCTCGGGCAGGCTCGCCCAGCTCTAACCGTGCCTAATAGGTAAGTACTGGGACGAAGAAGAGTGGAACTAGGAGTAATGAAGATTCGGGTAACTAAGCTAGGGCTTACCTCCAAAGTGCCTCATACACAAGTATTGGTAAGAGGAAGAGTAGGGCTAGGAGGAAAGAAGATTACCAATAAGTAATCTAGGCAAACAAAAGCAAAAACACCCTTCACCATACACTCACACACACCCAGTCAACCATACATTTACATGTGCACCCTTTCACCATACACCCATACCCTCACACATGCACACTGAGGCAGCCAGCCATACATCATGCATTCACACACATTATCTCTCTCTCTCTCTCTCTCTCTCTCCCTCTCCCTCTCCCTCTCTCCAAAATACATTTTCTTACTTTTTTTAATTAGTTGCTCCAGGGAACGAGGCATTCAGTTCCCTGCAGCCGGAAGTTTGTTCCTGTCATTACAGAGGAGCTGGAGGCCTCCATGTCATGCGTTGGGTGGAAGGGACAGGGGGTCATGTTGGCTACAACTGCAAAAAGAAATAGTCTCTTTTTGAAGTTACTCTGCCTTCATAAAGAAATTATCTCTGAACTGAAATAATTTATTTATGAAGGCAGAGTCACTTCAAAAAGAAACTCTTCCTTTTTGAAGTCATAGGGCTCCCCCCACTCCATGAATGGAGGCCTCCAACCTGGAGGCTTCCATGTCATGCGGTGAAGGGAGCCATCAAACTTCAAAAAGAACTAGTTTCATTTTTAAGTCACTGCCTTTAAGAAGGCAGAGTGACTTAAAAAAGAAACTAGTTCCATTTGAAGTTCGATGGCTCCCTTCACCCCCTCCCCCCCAGGACATGTGGCAGCGTGGACGCCAAACCGCGGGGTCTGTAGAGGCCCCCCACTATGCCAGTGGGTGTCCTAGATTCCTGCATTAAAGAGAGGTAAGTAATTTGTTCTTTTAAGGGATTCTTTCCTCCCACGGATTCCTCATCTATAAGACAAGACTCCCAAAGCAGTTTGTAAGCCTGAAGGAGGGAGGAAGCAGGAACACCACCTTACATCAGAAAACTCTGGAGGATTGCCCTACCAAAACAGGCATCCTGGCCCGCAAGAGAATCCAATCAGTAATGCTTAGAAAATGTGTGTAAGGACACCCACGTTGCCACCTGTAAATATCCAGAACAGGGACCCACCCCTCTGCAGGGCAAAGGTGGCAGCCACTCCGCTGGTAGAATGAGCTCTGAGATCTTCAGGCACATCCTTACCAGCCAGATTGTAGCATTCGGAGATGCAGAGAATGATCCACCTGGACAGGGTGTGCTTGGCCACAGCCATGCCAGCACGAGCACCAGCGTAACCAATGGAAAGCTGGTCATCTTTCCTAGCATCTAGAGTACGAGAGACATAGAACTTAAAGGCCTGTACCGGGTCCAGCTGATGGAATTGTTTCTCTGCCTTGGAAGGGTGAGGTGGAGGAAAAAATACAGAGAGATGGAAATCCAAGACCATCTTTGGCAGAAAGTAAGGTCTCACTCTCAACGTCACCCTTTCTTTGGAAAAAAAAAATGGTGAGGTAAAACAGACAATGCCTAGAGCTCACTCACCATGCTTGCAGAAGTGATGGCAACCAGGAAAATCACCGTAAGGGTGAGTAATCTAATAAGACAAGAGTGTAGGGGCTCAAATGGCGCGCCCATAAGAAACGTTAAAAATAAATTCAATTCCCACGCCAGAACCACAAGCTGGCGAGGAGGGAAATGGTTACACAAACCCTGCAAGAACTGAATAACAGGGCGTAATGTGAATAACGAGCCCTGTTCCAGGGACCTCCTGAATACTGATAAGATAACCCTTTACAGTGCCAATCTGCAGGCCCGCTTGGGCCAATAATAGAAGAAAATCCAACACAGGCGATAGAGGGCAGGATAAAGAATCCAGGTCACTCTCCCAGTACCAAATCGAAAATGTACACCACCTGCAGCCATAAATGGATATCGTAGCAGGCCTCCGAGATGAAAAGACCACTTTGAGGCCATCATCCGACAAGTCCCACTCCTTGTATCTCTGCCTCTCAGTAGCCAAGCATGATGGTTCAGGCTGCTGAGGTTCAGTTGGAGGACGCGTCACTCTGAATGGGAGAGCAAGTCGACTCTCCTCGGACTCGGAAGTCACCAGGGTGGGCAGATGGCCATATCCAGCAAATCCAGATACCACATTCTCCGGGCCCAGTCTGGAGCGATCAGGATCATCGTGGTTCCGAAACAGGTGCAATCTCCTGAGAACCAGTGGAATGACGGGTATCGGCAGGCATGCATAAAGGAGGTTGAACGTCCACTTGACGGTGAGAATGTCTCCCTGACGAGGAAAGTCCCTGGAGAAGAACAACTTGCACTTCCTGTTAACACTGGAAGTGAAGAGGTCCACCTGAGGAGTTCCCCAAAAGGAGATCTCCTCCAAAACGTCCCTGCAGAGCTCCGACTTCTGAAGGCCGAATTCTACCCGCTCAAGGCATCCACTGTGACATTCTCTTGGCCACCATGATGAGTCGCCATCAGAGACACTGTTCTCCAGAGCTCAGAACCACAGTCGCATTGCTTCTCTACAGAGAGGTAAGAACCCCACACCGCCTTGCTTGTTGAGGTAATGCATGGCCACTGTGTTGCCTGTCAGGATCGACAGTCTTGCGATTCACAGAGTGGAGCAAAGCGACCAGGGCCAGCCTGATCTCCCTCAACTCCAGCAAGATGATGTGTTCCCAAGACTCCGCGGGAGACCACAGTCTGCTCACTGTTAGGTCTAACAGGTGAGCGCCCCAACCATTTGGACATGCGTCCCTGACTACGATCACCTGGCTCCAAGGTTGGCGAAACAACACGCCTTTCAGCAAGATGTCTCGTACGGGCCACCAGGCAAGATCCTGAGCCACCTGATCCGAGACCTGCAAAGGGATCGACATGTGGCCCTGAAACTACAACCAATGGCAACGGAGAAGACACTGAAGCGATATCACATGCAGCCTGGTGTCTGGCAACACTAGGATGAAGGAGGCCATGAGGCACAGAAGGCGCAGGAAGGCTGAGCCCAGGATTTATCCCTGGGATTGGAGGATATTGACCATCTGAAAGATGTTTGCCACTCAATCCTCGGGTGGGAAGGCCCTGCCCAGTTGTGTTTCCAAGACTGCAATGATTAAACAGAGGGACTGGGACAGCAAAATCTGAGTTTTTAAAGTTCAGGGAAAAGCTCAGGCTTTGTAACAGAGTGCATGTGTAGTGTAGGTGATCGGACATTAAATCTGGGGAGCAAGTTGGGACGAGCCATTTGACCAGGCAGGGAATGACATGATTTCCCTCCCGTCTGATGCGAGTGTCATGACCGCAACCTCCAAGGAGTCAGGTTTAGCCCAACTGCCTCGGAAGCTGGGTCACAACTTCGTTTTCAGGCACCCATCGGCTCCCATAGGGGCCTTATGGACCTTGTCCTGGCGCCAGTGGCGCCAGGCTCATAAGGGGACCCAGTCCCGGCACAGGACGTGCCGGGCTCATGATGTAAGGAATGGTGCTTGGGTGGACCTACCGGCTGCAGACCATGCTGCTCACTCACCTACAGGATGAAATCCTCATCCATCCATGGCTGGAACTACTTTACCTTCTGGGTGTGGCCAGCACCACTCCCTGGGACTGGATACTGGAACTGTTCTGGAAGCTGGGACTTCTTACCTGGGCGAGGCTGCTGTGGAAGGAGACACCTAAGCAATCCAGTAGGACTATTTAAACCACGCCCGATCAGAGCAACGTGCTTCGCGTTATTCTGCAATAGCACAAGACGCTCACCGTGTCAGCTCCAGA
Organism: Ambystoma mexicanum; assembly: GCF_040938575.1. NCBI lineage: Eukaryota > Metazoa > Chordata > Amphibia > Caudata > Ambystomatidae > Ambystoma > Ambystoma mexicanum. The sequence continues at coordinate 893,262,658 of NC_090941.1, forward strand.
GAATCTTCAACTTCTGCTTCTAGGGAAGAGAAATCCGTAATCTTACCTTCTGAAATACCATCTTCGTCTTCTGCAGCATCTGAGAAGGGAAAAGAACACCAGGTTTGCATGAGATAAAAACCAGCGCAGCTCTTACCCAATCCATCGGTGCATCTCAAGCCACGGGCTGCAGCTTTCCATTTTTCGGCACCCTGTGGAAGCAAGGACATTGGTTAGTAACCATCGTGAAACTTTCCTTACCTGCGCTGCATTCTTCTCGCCTCCGCCGACGCTGCTACTCGCATCTGCAAAACAAAAGGACATCATTAAGACATACAAACTCCATCCATACGCACGTGTTTTGGGCAGCTCTCATCTATCTCACTCCTCGGCGCATTCCTCGACATCTATTTTTCTACCCAGCTGCTTCTGCAACCTGAAAAAGGAAAAGAGACATTAAGAAGTGCTTTAAACTTCGAATTGACATTATCTACTTACTTGCCTGCAATACCTTCGCCATTCCATCGCTCTCCGGACCTCCATATTCAAGCAACCGCCGTTCGTGCTGCTAACGACGGCCTAGCTCCAAATCTTCATCCTCTGCAACCAAGAGGCTGGACAATTAACCAGTGAAGTAACTGGCTTCGCGCCCCTGCACAGACGCAGGATGGAGAGCTCCGCTTTCACCTATATAAGGTGAGCACGTTTAGCCTACGAACTACTTGGGGAGTACCAGGAAGGGGAGTCAGCTTGCCCAGTCAGGCTTATATATCCTATTAACCCCTTGCTCTCCTAATTGCAGACACCTCACCCTTCAGATCAAGATCTCAGTGAGGAGAGGGCCTTTCCAGGGTGGCATTCGAGGCCTGCGCGTGACCCTAGAAGACTCCGAGAACCCCCAGCCCAGACCTGCGCCTCCGAGGGATTCAGGTGAGCGTTACAGAACGCGAAGCCTACCGCAATATTCCCACCCAGGCGCAATGGAAACCTCGGACACAGATCAACTGGCTCAATTGCTTGGGGAACTAAGGGCAGAAGTACACGCATCTCGCCAAGAAACAAACGCTTTACGAAGGGAGTTGATCCTTGCCAAGGAACGGACTGATGATCTGGCCAGACAGTTGCTACAGGCTCAAGCGGGACAGACGCCACTGCCTCCCTATGGAGGGGGCGGCCCTCCTACAACCTCAAGTAATCCGGTGCAAATTAATCTGCCAGGGAATGTGCCTTTGGCCCCGCCTGAACGTTTTTCCGGTGAACCAAAGCGATATGCAGTATTCATCAATCAATGCCGCTTGCACTTTCTGTGTAGACCCGCCGCATTCCCAACGGACCAAGCCAAGGTAGCGTTTGTACTTTCCTATTTTAGCGGTAGTGCTGCAGACTGGTCCATTCCTCTCGTGACACAGGATGACCCGCTCCTCTATAACTTTCAAGACTTTCAGACCAGTATGGAAAAGTTGTTCGCAAGACATTCGCAGGGGCATGCCTTGGACAATGAACTCCTGTCACTCAGACAAGGTAATCAGGATCTCCTGGCTTACATAGCGTCCTTTAATAGACTGGTGGTTGAGACCAGGTGGCCTGAAGATAAGAGAATCACGCTCTTCTACAGAGGTCTACGTGGGGAACTTAAAGACGTTTTAGCTCAGGTGGTGAATCCGCCGCAAGACTGTTCAGATTATATCGACCTAGTGGTCCAATTAGATCATCGGCTACAGAACAGGAAGACCGATCGATCCAGATTTGAAACCCGGGTACTTTCAAGACCTCAGAGCTCCGCTAAAGGGAATGACTCCGTGGAACCAATGCAAATAGGAGTAGTAAAAGGACCATTAACCCAGAAAGAACGGGAAAGAAGAAGGCAATTACAGCTGTGCCTATACTGTGGGAATTCTGGACATTTCCTTCGTGATTGCTCAGTGAAACCGGTCAAGAAGACCGTAGGAGCTTCTGATAAAACTGCTGAGAAACTGGAATCGGGAAACAACCTCGCCCGAGAAGCGTAGAGGTCCGCTTGCCGAGCGTTAGAACCAGTTCCTTGACCTCGCATTTGGTAATGCCTATGGTCCTCATATGTCCCAATAGACCAGATCGCATGCATGCTATCAAAGTATACATCGATAGCGGAGCAATCGGTAATTATGTGGACCACGACTTGGCTACCAGGATGGATCTTCCCCTACGTCCCAAGATGGTAAAGGACGTAATCACTACAGTGGATGGTACTGAAATAGCTTCCGGACCAGTTTCTCATACCACCATGGAGGTAACGTTGTTATGTCAAGGCGGACATCGGGAGATCGTGTTTGATGTAATCAAGGCCCCGCAGTTTCAGGTGATTCTGGGAATGCCTTGGTTGGAAAAACACAATCCTCAGATAAACTGGCGAGCCAAGGTGATTCGGTTTCCAGAATGCGCTTCAACCTGTTATCCTCAGCCCGAAATCAAGCTAGCAGCCATCACTTCCGAGGACCCCCGATTACCTCTGGAATACCAAGAATTCAGCGACGTCTTTCAGAAAGATCAAGCCAACACCCTGCCTCCACATCGGTCATACGACTGCCAGATAGACCTGATACCTGGGTCCACCCCTCCGTGCAGTAGAATATATGCCCTCACTGAACCAGAAAACCTCCATCTCAGGCAATACTTGGACCAGTACTTGGCTAACGGATTCATCCGCCCCTCGAAATCCCCGGCTTCCTCAGCTTTGTTCTTCGTCCCGAAAAAGGAAGGTGACCTAAGAACGTGTATCGATTATCGCGCCCTGAACCAGGTTACAGTCAAAAACCGATACCCGTTGCCCTTGATTCCTGAATTATTGGACCAGGTAAAAGGCGCCTGCATATACACAAAGTTAGACCTCAGAGGAGCTTACCATTTGGTACGCATTAAGGAGGGCGACGAATGGAAGACGGCCTTTCGCACTAAATATGGATTATTTGAGTATCAAGTAATGCCCTTCGGACTATGTAACGCACCGGCCGCTTTCCAGTTTTTCATGAATGATGTCCTCAGAGAACTTATTGATGTGTGCGTAGTCGTTTATATTGACGACATCCTGGTATACTCAGCCTCAGAATCTGATCATCGTAGACACGTCACAGCGGTTTTACAGAGACTTCGCCAACACCGCTTGTTTGCTAAACTGGAGAAGTGCACCTTTCACGCAAAGGAAGTGGAATTTTTAGGGTTCATCTTATCACCCAACGGAGTTCACATGGACTCAAGAAAAGTGGATGCTATCACCAAATGGCCTTCCCCAACTTCCGTGAAAGGTGTGCAGAGCATGCTGGGCTTCGCTAATTTTTACCGAAGGTTCATTCCTGAATTCTCTCGGGTAGTCCAACCTATCACGGCTCTTCTGAAAAAGAATAAAAAATTCGAGTGGACTTCAGAAGCCGAACAAGCCTTCCAAGAATTAAAAGCCAAATTTATCTCTGCTCCAGTCTTAAGGCATCCCCGTCCAGAACTTCCCTACATCGTCGAGACAGATGCTTCCAGTCTTGCAATGGGGGCGGTGCTGTCACAAAGAGACCCCGAAACGCACCAGTTACACCCTGTAGCCTTTTGGTCTCGCAAATTTTCGGCTCCTGAAATCAACTACACAATTACGGACAAAGAACTCTTGGCAATTAAGTCCGCCTTTAAGGCCTGGCGGCATTATCTTTTTGGAGCCCGGCACACAGTAACGGTAATCACGGATCACCATAACCTCCAGTACCTGAAGTCAGCTAAAGCTCAATCTTCGAGGCAACTACGCTGGGCTTTATTCTTCGCAGAATTCGATTTTGTAATCACATTTCGACCAGGCGTTAGGAACGGAAAAGCAGACGCCCTTTCCCGGATAGGGGTAGACGAACTTACAGCTAATCCGGAGCCGGTGCCAATAATTCCTGAACAAAAGATACTAGGAGTAATCAACACATCATCCCTCGAAGAGATTAAAGCAAGGGTCAATCAACTCATAACTCCCGAAGATTCATCGAATTGGCAATTGAAAGGAAAGGATTTTACAATAGATCAGAACCTATTGTATTTCCAAGGAAGACTATTCTTACCCTGCGCTGACTTACAAAAACAGGTCATCACCTGCTACCATGATTCTCTAATGGAAGGACATCCTGGAGTTGCCAAAACCTCAGAGAAAATTAAAAGGCATTTTTGGTGGCCATCTTGGAGGAAAGATGTTAAAGAGTTTGTGGCTTCTTGTGGTATCTGCGCACAAAACAAGAGTCAGAAGGAAAAACCAGCAGGATTATTACGTCCAATAGACATTCCACCAAGCCCTTGGCACACGCTCTCGATGGATTTTATCACGGATTTACCCCCTTGCTCCGGATACAACACAATTCTAGTGATCATGGACCTTTTTTCAAAAATGGCTCATTTTATCCCACTGAAGGGTTTACCTACAGCTTCCATTCTAGCCCGAGAATTTCTTGAAAACATTGTCCGGTTGCACGGTTTCCCTTCAGTACTAATCTCTGACCGAGGGAGCCAATTCATTTCCCATTTTTGGCGGAGTTGTTGTCGTTTGGCACAGATTGATGTACGACTTTCCACCAGCCATCATCCTCAAACCGATGGGCAGACTGAGAGAACTAACCAAACTCTAGAACAATATCTGCGCTGCATGTTGCATCAATCCGAGGGTACTTGGAAGGATGTCCTTTGGATTGCTGAATACGCTTACAATAATTCAATCCATTCTGGGACAGGAAAAACCCCTTTTTTCCTGCTGTATGGAAGTCATCCTCGAACCTAAAATCTGGACCCACCTCAAGCTCTCGGAACACCTGCTGTTGACCATCTGCATTCGACAATAACTCAAGCATTTAAAGAAGCCACAGCTCATCTTCAACGAGCTAAAGAATCATACAAAAAAGGAGCAGACCAACATCGAAAAGAGGCTCCTCAATATCAAAAAGGAGATCAAGTCTGGCTGTCCACTAAACATTTATCTTTAAAAGGGCCACGCACCTTCAACCCAAGATATTTAGGACCCTACTCGATCACGGCCGTGATTAACCCAGTGGCTGTCAAACTAGAATTACCTACTCGAATGAAGATACATCCTGTCTTCCATGTTTCTCTCCTGAAACCTGTGCAACCCGGAACCCGTTTGACTAAACCTCCTGAGCCAATCCAAGTTGACGGAGAATCCGAATTTGAAATTCGAGACATCTTGGACTCCAAAATTTCCAAATCAAGACTATACTACCTGATTGATTGGAATGGATATGGACCCCAGGAGAGATCTTGGGAACCCTCAGAATATGTACATGCACCTCGTTTAGTCCGAAAATTTCATCGGGCTTTTCCCAACAAGCCAAAACCTCCGGAAAAGACAAGCTTGGGAGGGGCCTTGAGGGGGGGTACTGTCATGACCGCAACCTCCAAGGAGTCAGGTTTAGCCCAACTGCCTCGGAAGCTGGGTCACAACTTCATTTTCAGGCACCCATCGGCTCCCATAGGGGCCTTATGGACCTTGTCCTGGCGCCAGTGGCGCCAGGCTCATAAGGGGACCCAGTCCCGGCACAGGACGTGCCGGGCTCATGATGTAAGGAATGGTGCTTGGGTGGACCTACCGGCTGCAGACCATGCTGCTCACTCACCTACAGGATGAAATCCTCATCCATCCATGGCTGGAACTACTTTACCTTCTGGGTGTGGCCAGCACCACTCCCTGGGACTGGATACTGGAACTGTTCTGGAAGCTGGGACTTCTTACCTGGGCGAGGCTGCTGTGGAAGGAGACACCTAAGCACTCCAGTAGGACTATTTAAACCACGCCCGATCAGAGCAACGTGCTTCGCGTTATTCTGCAATAGCAGCAAGATGCTCACCGTCTCAGCTCCAGAGAATCTTCAACTTCTGCTTCTAGGGAAGAGAAATCCGTAATCTTACCTTCTGAAATACCATCTTCGTCTTCTGCAGCATCTGAGAAGGGAAAAGAACACCAGGTTTGCACGAGATAAAAACCAGCGCAGCTCTTACCCAATCCATCGGTGCATCTCAAGCCACGGGCTGCAGCTTTCCATTTTTCGGCACCCTGTGGAAGCAAGGACATTGGTTAGTAACCATCGTGAAACTTTCCTTACCTGCGCTGCATTCTTCTCGCCTCCGCCGACGCTGCTACTAGCATCTGCAAAACAAAAGGACATCATTAAGAAATACAAACTCCATCCATACGCACGTGTTTTGGGCAGCTCTCATCTATCTCACTCCTCGGCGCATTCCTCGACATCTATTTTTCTACCCAGCTGCTTCTGCAACCTGAAAAAGGAAAAGAGACATTAAGAAGTGCTTTAAACTTCGAATTGACATTATCTACTTACTTGCCTGCAATACCTTCGCCATTCCATCGCTCTCCGGACCTCCATATTCAAGCAACCGCCGTTCGTGCTGCTAACGACGGCCTAGCTCCAAATCTTCATCCTCTGCAACCAAGAGGCTGGACAATTAACCAGTGAAGTAACTGGCTTCGGCGCCCCTGCACAGACGCAGGATGGAGAGCTCCGCTTTCACCTATATAAGGTGAGCACGTTTAGCCTACGAACTACTTGGGGAGTACCAGGAAGGGGAGTCAGCTTGCCCAGTCAGGCTTATATATCCTATTAACCCCTTGCTCTCCTAATTGCAGACACCTCCCCCTTCAGATCAAGATCTCAGTGAGGAGAGGGCCTTTCCAGGGTGGCATTCGAGGCCTGCGCGTGACCCTAGAAGACTCCGAGAACCCCCAGCCTAGACCTGCGCCTCCGAGGGATTCAGGTGAGCGTTACAGCGAGCCACCACACACTGCTAGCAGCTTGGTGAAAACCCTGGGAGCCAAAGAAACCCCGAATGGCAGGACCTTGAACTGGTAATGCTGTTGACCCAACATGAACCGCAGTTACTTCCTGTGCTTTCGATGAATAGGCACATGGAAGTAGACACCCTGAGGGTCCAGGGAAAACAACCAGTCCTGCAGATTGAGCGCTTGTAGAATTTGGGCTAGAGTAACCATCTTGAACTTGTCCTTGCATGGGGACAAGTTCAGCAGCTGCAGATCCAGAACGGGGTGCAAGCGCCCGTCCTCCTTTGACATAGGTGGAATAGCACCCCTTCCCTCGTTCTGAGCGCAGAACTAGCTTGGTTGCGCTTTTTCGATAGAAGCTGACAGACCTCCTCCAGTAGAATGGGGTCCGGAGAGTAAGGGGTGGTCAGAGGGCCGTGGTGTCGGGCAGGCTGAAGGAATGGGAGGCAATGTCCCTGCCAGAGGCCAAAGCATTAGATGTGGTCTTCGACCATTCCACACAGAACAAGGAAACCCCCCCCACCATCAGTGAAGAATGGCGAAGCCCGTCACTGGGGTTTGGCGCCCTGGGGGTGGCGGGACAGAGGCCGCTGCAACCCCCCATTCACTGGGCACCCTTCCTCTGCCGCTCGGGATGCACCTGCCTTGCCCTCTTCCCGGGGGAGACTGATCACGTCCCCTAAAGGGAAAATGACAGGAAAGGGACGAAAACCCCTGCCCGAGACAACAACTGTGAGCAAGGCTGTTGCACTGCTAGCACCTTTAAAGACGGGACCTTCTGGATGGCGCAGCCAGCCTTAACTCCAAAAAGATAATGGACATTGAACCGCATATCCAACAGCCTGGTCTGGACGTTGGCCACACACCTTGACGTCCTCAGCCACAAGTGGCACCTGACCACTGTGCTAGTGGCCATGGCCCTTCCCACACAGTCTGCTGTGTTCAGTCTCGAATGCAGCATCTGACATGCCGTCTCCTTGCCGTCAGAGACCAAGGACAGAAAGCCATCCCTCATCTGTCCCTTTGGGATGTACTCATCCGCATTGGCTACCACCGTACAAAGGTTGAAGCAGAACTTTACCAAGATGCATTCATGGCATACAGTGCAAGACTGCTCGATACAAACACTGTCTTGCCACTTGTGTTGAACCTCTTACTTTCTCTGCTCGGTGGAAGGGATGGGACGGTAGAATTCTTCAGGCTAGCTGTCACAGCCTGAACCACCAAGCTCTCAGGTGAAGCATGGGAGCTGGGTCTTATGGAGCGGGACAGTGTTTCTTTGCCAGATCTCTGTCCACTGCCGGAACAGAGGCAGGTTTCTCCCACTCGATTACGGGGGCCTCCACTGCCCCATTGAAGGGCAGGATCATCTCTTTTTTGAGGGCATCGCCCAGAATATCGCAAAGTTCATACTGAATCTTCGACCCAGGTGGAGCAGACTGCCCCAGAGCTCTGGCCACGAAAGCGCTGGAAGGGGCCGTGAGGCTTTACTGGGGTGGGGGTTGGCAAAAAGTATATCTCCTGGTATGTTTTGAGACCACTGGCCCCCTGCAGGTCCTCGGTCAGGTACAGCACATCCTCACCTGCCGAGTAAAATTCTTCTGGTAAAACCCTCACTTCCCTAGAAGCTATAGGTTCAAGCCCCAAAGGGACTTGGTCGCCATCCTCGTCACAGATGTCATACATCCATGAAATGAAGACGTCCCTGGGCAGTTGGATGTAATTTTGTAGAGTTGCAGTGTCCATGGCGCTGGTCGGTATCGACAATGAAGACGCCACCAGAGCTCTCGAAAGCGCCGCCAGAGCTCTCAATGGCGGGGCCTGTCGTTGCCGAGAGACCTCATTCTCCATCTGGTCCAGGCCCGAGCGCTTAGGGGTGCGGGAGTGGTATCCAGCGGGTACTCTGCCAGTCGCAACAGAGGTGGTTGCCTGTGGCCGGAGTTGCCGGCGCCTTGGGGAAGATTTCCAACAACTTCAAGTGTTGCCATAGCTCTGGCGTGGAGGGCTGGTTAGTAAAAGGTACATGTGCTGGGCGCTCAGGGGACTACCTGAAGCAGCGGCTCTTCTTCTTTGAAGAAGATGAATGTCGGTGCGAGGACTCACTCGGTGAGTGGGACCTCTTCTGATGCTGCTTCTTACTTTTCCTTAAGCAGAGCTGCTTGCTCCTCGGAGCATCGTTCCATGCTGTGTGACCTCGACCGCATAGCCTCACCCTTTGCCTTGTAGACGAATGTGAAGATCATCGCACCCTCTCTCGGTGGGCCTTCGGGTGCACAGAATGCCATGACTTGTAATCATGGGTGTCATGCTCCTCATCCAAGCAGTATAATTAAATCTGGTGAGGCTCCGAGACTGACATCTGAAGCCAGAGGCCTTGGAAGGAATAGGAATCACATATTCGAAAAAATAGGTACATTTGACAAGCGTGATCCGATCAGCAAACAGAAAGCATGGAAAACAGCAACTGAGGTCACGGTGTGCAGTGCCGCTATATATACTGACCCCCAACCTCATGTGCGGCACAGGGTGCATAGAAGCATCAGATGGAGCAGCGCTGCGCCCCTGACAGCAGAAAGGTTTCTGGAGAACAGCTGTGCTGGGATATGGATGAACAAGTTACTTACCTTATCTGGTAACGTTCTTTTGATGGGATGTTCCTCCGACGTATTCCACATCCATGACAGGTAATGACCACCGCTGTGCTGCTTCGGAAAACTCTTCGGCATAGGCGTCCTGCGTCGAAGACGTTGATACGCTGTCCCTCGAGGGCCTCCGTCGAGGGTCGACGTCACCAGATGTTATATATAGGACGCATGGCGCCCATAGCCTCAGTTGTCATTTTTTCCCAGAACGTGTGGCACCAATCTCCTTCCAGTATGACTGCAGAACGCCTTGCGGAAACGTAAGCTGCAATCGCATAAGAAATTCTGTAGAGGGGCAGGCTGGGAGGGTTCGATGTGGAATACATCGGAGGAGCAGCCCATTGAAAGAACATTACCAGATAAGGTAAGTAACTTGTTCTTCGAGGGGATTGTGTCCTCCAACGTATTCCACATCTATGACAGACTCCCAAAGCAGTACCAACGTATGGAGGTGGGAAAAGAATTTACAAATTTAGAATATTAGAATGCCCAATCAAATTGCTGAATAGAGGAATGCCTTACCAAAGGCCAAATCCTGCCCATGGATGGAGTCCAAGAAATAGTGTTTCACAAAAGTATGGACAGAGGCCCATGTGGCTGCTTCGCAAACATTGTGAATCAGAACGCCCCTCTGTAGAGCAGTGGAGGCCGCCATACCCCTAGTAGAGTGAGCCCGTAAGCGTACTGGAGGGTCCTTTCCCGCCAAACGGTAACACTCAGAGATCACCAAAATGATCCATCTGGACAAGGTCTGCTTGGAAACAGCTTGACCTAAACTCCTTCCAGCATAAACTACAAAGAGCTGATCGTCCACTGTGACCTGGGACATCCGTCAGAGATAGAAACTCAAAGCTCTCCTAGGATCCAACCTATGGAGCCTCTCCTCTTCCTTACCAGGATGTGGAGGAGGATAAAATGCCGGAAGAATTATCTTTTTTATTTTTTATTTAATTAAAGTGTTTATTGGTTAATTAAAACCTTATACACTACAAAAAAATATTATATCAACCAAACACAAATACATATATTATACATACAAAAAGCATACATCATATTACTCGCTTCCAAATATAAAAGGCTGCCCCAATATAAACCTTAATCTCTCCATCATAAATAGCTGACCAGAATTGGTCAGTTTCAATCCTTTGCATGTCCTCTACAAAATGTGCATACCCTTTAAAATAACATTCCCTTAGTTTGGTGCATGAAGTTAAAATATGTCTTGCTGTCTCCACCTCTATATTACAATGCCTGCACAATCTTTCTGCACGGGGAATATTTGTTCTTGCCCCGATAATATCATTACACGGGAGAGTGTTCAGACGTAGCTGCAAGATAAATCTTCTCAAAGCTCTGCTTCCCGTGTTTAGCAGATATTGTCTTGGGATGGCAGGTTTGAGGCCTTGGAGAGCATAAACAGAGTATCTAGACTTATTATAGAGATAAGATTGATTTTCACATAGATCCCAAATAAAAGCCTTATCTTTAAGACTTTTCTTAGTACACATTCTGTTATCTTTTTCCATGCATTCATTATAGCCAAGGGCTTCTAGAAAAGACAGAACAGTTTTTTGAAGGTTAAGCATATAGGAATTCTTAAATCTGCCTTCACTTTTATTTTGTCTTATAAGGTTAAGCAGGCTTCCTTCATCCCCATCCCCTGAGATAATTCTAAAATAGAGTTTGCAACATTCGATTTTCCACAGAGTCGAGAGGGATATAAGACCCAGTTCACATCTTATAGCTTGTATTGGTACTGAGTTGGGGAGTCCTAGGGCTGGTCTCCAGATCTTCCCTTCAAGTAAGTGTAGTTTACTCAGATATTTACTTTCTACTGTTTCCAGTGCATACAAAATACCAGGTATAATGCAGCTTTTGTATATCTCAAGTAAACCTTCAATTGAGTGGCCGCCTTTACTAGTCATATATTTCCTTATGACTTTCCATTTCTTTAGTACTTTTAGATTAACCGCCTCCTGGAAAAAATGTATACAGGGATTGCTCAGAATGGGCATCCCCAAATATGGATAGGCATCAACAACCTCCAATTTAATAGAGTTTATCTGCCATCTTGAGGAAAGTTTTTTCTTTTCTAACTTTGTGGCTCCGAATACCATTACCTTAGTCTTATTAATATTAATACTAAGGTTATTCGCTTCAGAGTAAGCTAGTAGGCCATTCAACATTCTTTGTAACCCTATCGGAGTCTTATCCAAGAGGACGGTGTCATCTGCATACATAAGGCCACATATGGGTTTCCCCGCCACTATTGGTGGAAAGTTATTTATGGTGGTGAAGCTTTCCCACATATCTGAGACATACAAGTTATACAATATAGGCGATGTAACACATCCCTGCTTCAGTCCAGTATTCGTAGCGATCTCAGGTGATAACATCCCTCCTTTACCCAGGCATATGGAGACAGTAGTTTCCCTATACATTTCTTCCAAGAAATGCAGAATGTTGGGACAGATCTTTTTCTCTCTTAATTTCTTCCACAAAAGTCCCCTATTAACACTGTCAAAGGCTTTCGAATAATCAACGAAACACACATATAATTTTTCCCCCTTATCCTTAGCCCCTGCTATAATGTGTTTCAACATTATTATATTATCGAGGGTGCTATATCCTTTGCGGAAGCCAGTTTGTAGAGCAGACAGAAGCCCCTTTTCCTCTATCCAGTTATTTAAGCTGTCAACTAGCAATGAGCAGAAGATCTTACAGCTGCTGTCTGCCATAGCTAGTAATCTATAATTATCGGGCAATTTTCTGTCCCCTTTTTTAAAAATAGGGACTACTATAGCTTTCCTCCAGCTATCCGGTATGCGGCCTGTTTCCCATATAGCGGAAAATAGCTGGTGCAGAGTCACTGCCCATTTCATGGGATTTTGTTTTATGACAGCATTAGCTAACCCGTCTGGGCCGGGGGCACGTGATGCTTTCATTTTAGAGATCATTTTAATTATATCCCGAATACCAAAGGGAAATGTATTATAGCTATATGGATTTATACCAGTAGGGATAGCAGACATATAACTAGTCTTGAAGTAGAGATCAGTAATATACTGTTTCCAAGCCTCCTGGCTCACATTAGTATTTTCCCTGCAATCTTCCTCCATCAGGAATTGTCGGTATAAGTACCAACATTTTTTTGAGTCATGGGTTTTGCATATCTTATATAAGCACCTCCAATTGACATTATTAGTACTATACTTATAATCCTTTAGCCAGTTTTTATATTGCGTCTTTATATTACTGATTCTCTTATTTCTTTCTTCGTCATCTGAGTCACATGTCTGTTTTAATTTACGGATCTCACCCATCATTTCTTTTTTCCTGTCATAAATCACTTGATCAAATTTGTGGGAATGATTTTTTCCCTTTTTATTTTTCACTATAAGGTTGCTGTTTGTCCTCCGTATTGTTCCCAACAAATTCGTTATCAAATTTAGGCCGTGTCGCGCAATATCCAGGTTGTCAATGATCAGTCGATCAAACAGCTCATTAAAGATAATTACATTTTTATCCGACCAAGTGATCCTGTTTCCACCTGCAGAAAATTGGATATCCATCACTTTGCCCACATCCCAACTTTGCTTTATCGGGCCATTGTAGAATTTACCCCTGATGGGTGTGTGGTCACTCAAAAAGATATCTATATGTTCAAAATGGATCATAGATTGGCTTAGTTTTTTATTTACAAACATATAGTCTAGCCTATAGCCTACCTTCCCATTAGTCCAGGTTGCCCCAGTGCCTGGACCTATATTAGGTTCCAAGTATTCTAACCCCCAGCTAGACATAAGGTTCATCCACCGACATCCCTGCACGGAATGGGTATTTAATCCATCAACCAGGTTACCCTCCTGTGTTACCAATGATGCGGTAATGAACGTTTCATCCCACAGTTCTTTGCACCTATTCATCTCCCTTACAGCAGAGTCACAGTGGGCGTTAAAATCGCCCACTATACAGATTTCGGACTGAGGAGAGTCCAGGGTTCAGCTTTCAATGGTATGGTTTAGAAACTCCCCAATCTCATGGACATTATCCCCCCCTGGTTGGGAGTAGATGTTAATAAGAAGGAGGTTCCCTGATAGTCTTCCCCTATCTATGATTGCACACATAACATTAGGTAGGCTCCCATGCTTCTCATAAGGTTTAAATGAAAGATGTTTTTTTACCCCAATACAAAGCCCTCCATACGGCCGTCCCTTTTCACCTTTGGAAGCAGCTTTACTCCAAATATTATTATCCATCGAGTAGAATTTCTCCAGTTACCCAAGTTTCTTGTAAGGCAAAAATCACTCTCCATCAGCAATTGGATACCATCCTTGTGTAATAGGGAATTAAAGCCTCTACTATTCCAAGAGAGGAGATTGAATTCATTAGTACATACCTCATCTCAATTTTGAATAGTAGTATTACCCTCCAAAGAATTTACTTCTACATTTTTATTTCTTACTTCCATAGTAGTAGGTGAAGCTCCCACCAAATTCATGTTTTTGTTTTTCAGATCATTATGAGTTGCGGAGTGGCATATCACAATTTCATATTTATTGCCCCATATTCCATTAGAGTATTCCCTAATGAGGTCAACAAAAACTGCGGATCTAAATTGGACAATGACCCAATTATCCCAGCTCCCATATTCCGGCAGGATAATAGATTCAATATCCCCTGAATTAATATTCTGTAGCTGTGGGATGTGTGACAGTTTATTCAGTAGCCAAGTCCGATTTAAAAATGGGCTTTCATCCGAAGTGGATTTTTCTATGATTTTAATACTTTTCCCCACTATAAGTTGGGGTTCTTCAGTTATTCCCACAGATTTTTCCATGCTTGTTTTTTGGTTACTATGCATAGCCAATCGCTCCATCTCTTTGATATATATTTCCCTCTCCCTTTTTGTGAGAGGCATAATATTGTTATTATATGGAATTTCAACATATTTAAAATTATTTTCTATGGATACCATATCCTCACTTTCACTTTCCTCTAATGTATTATCCTTACCCTTTAGCCAGTTTTCTAGTCCCTTACTTTTAATTACCACTTTTTTCCCACCATCCGACTTCCGCTGATGTTCAATAATTTCGTAGTGGTTCCCCACTTCTACGCATTCAGAGTCTAAAGGTGCTGTATTTGCTAGGGCCAGGGAGTTTTTTTTTAATAGTCTTAGTAGTTTTGGTCTTGTCCATCGTCATCCTCTTACGGGTGGATTTTTTATTTTTTCTATTTCGCCTAGTGCACCTCCTATAGCCTTGAGTTGCCCTTATTTCTACCTCTCTCACACTGATAATAGTCTTATCAGCCGAGTTTTCCCTTGGATTAAGCTGTTCCATGGGGGAGATATTAGTTTGTACAGTGGTATTCTCTTTTTCTTTTTCAACCACCAGAACCAACTCACTCAAGTCTCCTAACACCTCATTAGACCCCATAGTATGCCTTTCCCCCTTTTTAAAATCATTTCCACAGCAATCTTCTATCATAATCCCAAGAGATCTTGTATTATCAATATTCTGCAATACCAATGATTTTGTGTCACTCTGTTCTTTAAGCAATTTAGTGCAAATGGTCAAGACGACATCCATCATGGTAGTAAGGGCATCCAATTTCTCACCGGATTTAAGTGAATATTCAATTACCCTACTTCTATCACTGTTAACAGAAATTTCAGAGAGGTTACCCATAGAATTATAAGACTCATCGCTCGAATTAAGTTCCACTTCTCTCTCGGCAAATTTATCCAAATCTGGAGAAGCTGACAAATTTGTACCGATAATATTATTCATATCGGTATCCTCAACTACAGAAATTTCCAGATTTGTTCCTGTTCCCATAGATCGACGTCTGAATTTATGTACTAATGTCAAAAGCGAATTATTATCAATCATAGAGCTATTAGCGGGAAGAGGGGGAGGTAATAAGTTGTCAATCTTCGAGCTATTAGGGGGGGAGGGAGGGGGAGTACATTATCAGCTGCCAATACTCTTTCTTTTGTAGTAAAAAAGCTGGGTATCTTAGGTTGTTCCAATACGCCTTTAGTCTCACATATAGGCTCACTCTTACTTCCCTTATTTTGTTTTTTCCCTTTACCAGACTTCTCGGTTCCTAATTTAATATTAGATGTGGATACGCTTTTCTTCCCCTTTTTAGATCTCAGATTGTGTGAGCATGGACTTTGGGCCATGGTAATAGAGTGTTAAGGGGGATATATATTAATAAAATGTAGAGGATTAGTGCATAGGATTACCTATTAATCCCTAAGGAGGCAAATCACCCAGAAATCAAAGCAGTTCTATCACAAAAAATCTATAATAAAAGTACCTAGGACCTAATCAATTCAGTAGTTAATATACACTCCGTTTCTCAGGAATAGCCGGGGAGAAGAAACCTTCGCAGCCCCTCAGATAAATTAAGCTAATATCAGGGATCAGCAGATAATAAAACTATAAAATGAGCAGCCAATACCATCAGTAAAAATGGGAGTGAGTAAAAACCAAAGTAATACAATATCATGAGAAGAATAATTAGTTTGTTAGGTTAAAATTATCATCACAAGTCATATAATAGTGAATGGTTGGAGAGTAGAGTTATAATGTCAATGAATGTAATATCAGAGTGTCAATCCGAACAAACCACCCGGAAAGGGAACGCCCGACAGCTTGAGGAGCGGCCTTAGTCCGACTCTCCCCCCCAGCCAGGTGGTAACAATGAATATTACACTGAGATAGCTGGTTAGCTTACTTAGGATCCTGCAGATTAGTCTTCCTTCGGCAGCTTCGGCACAACACGCAAAACAGCCGTATAACAGCCAGAGGGCTTAACTCCACAGGGCTTTATCTTCTGGCTCAAATGGAATTCCGACACAACCTTCGGAAGAAAAGAAGGCCGCACCCTAAGGACAACCCTGTCCTTATGGAACACAGTGAAGGGTGGTTTGGCGGAAAGTGCCTGCAACTCACTCACTCTGCGTGCAGAAGTAACCGCAACTAAAAACACAGTTTTAAAGGATAACAGTTGCAACGGACAAGAACGTAAGGGCTCAAACAGAGCTCCCATTAGGAACTTTAAAACCAAATTAAAATCCCTTCCCGGCACCTGGAAAGGCGAGGGTGGAAACACATTAGTTAGCCCTTTTAGAAACTGAGAAATCAAAGGGATCTAAAAATAAGAACATTCCTCAGACGAGTGCTTAAATATGGACAGCGCCGCCAGGTAACCCTTAATGGTACCTACTTGCAGTCCCTTGTGGACTAAAGAAAGCACAAAAGACAAAACCAAAGGAATGGAACATTGGAAAGGATCCACATTCTGTAACATGCACCAGTCGCAGAACTTTCTCCAACGGCAACGGTACAGGGATTTCGTTGCAGGCCGAAAGCAACACCTCCATCACGTCTTCGGGGGGGGTCCCAATCCTTATAGCTCAACCTTTCAGATACCAAGCATGAAGGCTGAGAGACTTGACCTCTGGATGGAGAACCCGACCCCCCTCCCGTGAGAGCAGATCATCTCGGTAGGGAAGACAGCGTGGAGGGCAGATGGACATGTCTAGAAGGTCCGGGTACCACGCTCTCCTGGCCCATGCCGGAGCAATGAGGATCATCCGGGAACCGAACCTCCGTAACCTCCGCAACACCTGCGGAATGACGGGGACTGGAGGAAACGTGTACAGCAGTGGGAAGGACCACTCCACTACGAACGCGTCCCCTAAGGCTCCTCTTGGAGGAAATTCCCGCAAGCAGAATCTTTTGCACTTCCGGTTGACACTGGTGGCGAAGAGATCCACTTGTGGGGTTCCCCAAAGGGCGAAGATCTCCAAAAGAACTTCCCGAGCCAGCTCCCACTCGTGAGAGACCATGCTCTGCCTGCTCAGAGCGTCAGCCGCCGCATTTTTGTCTCCGACCAGATGAACTGCCGAGATCGAAATTTCCTGCTGAATGGCCCAAAACCAGAGCTACATCGCCTCCCTGCACTACGGGCATAACCCTGCCCACCCTTTTTTGTTGAGGTAGTGCATGGCCACTGTATTGTCCATCATAATCAGGACCTTGTTCCCCCGCACAGACGGCAGAAAAGCCTTCAGGGCTAGCCTGACGGCCCTCAGCTCTAACAGATTGATGTGGAGTCTGGACTCCGACGGAGACCAATGGCCGCTGGTTGTCAACTCGTTGGCATGAGCTCCCCAACCCATGAGGGATGCGTACGTCACGATCATCACCTCTGCCCACGGTTGCCAATATGGAGCTCCCTTCATCAGATTGCCTTCGACGGCACACCACAGAAGATCCTGGGCGACAGAGGGTGGAATCTGAACGGGATTCGACATCCTGCCGGAGAACTGCGACCACTGCATCTTGAGAGCCCACTGCAGAGATCTCATCCGCAGCCTGGCCTCTGGCACCAGGAAAATGCAGGATGCCATGAGGCCATGAGGCCGAGCAACCTCAAGAACTCGAACGGCGGGAAACTCTAGATATGTTGAAATCTGTCCACCATCTGCAGAATGTGATGAGCCCTCACCTGGGGAGGCGAACACAACCCCAGGGAAGTGTCAAGCACTGCTCCGATGTATTGGAGCCTCTGGGTAGGTGTCAAATGGGACTTCTTTAAATTGAGGGAGAAGCCCAGCTTGTGAAGGGAGTGGCAGGTGACGGACAGATGATCCAGGGCTTTCTCGGGAGAACATGCCCTGATCAACCAATTGTCCAGATAGGGGTAGACATGAATCCCCCTTTCCTGAGATATGCTGCCACCACCACCATCAGCTTGGTGAAGACCCTCGGGCAGAGGTCAATCCGAACGGCAGGATCCAAAACTGAAAATGCGAGTCGCCAACCGCGAACCTCAGGTACTTCCTGTGTTTTGGATGAATCGGTACATGAAAGTAAGCATCCGTGAGGTGGAGAGTCACCAACCAATCCTAAAGTTGAAGGGCCTGGAGGACTTGAGAAAGAGTCATCATCTTGAAGTTGTCCTTCCTGGGGAGCTTTTTCAGCCAACGCAAGTCCATGATGGGTCTCAATCCCCTTCTTTTTTCGGGATCAAGAAATAAGGTGAATACCATCCCTTGTTCCTCTCTGCTACAGGCACCAGTTCTATGGCGCCTTTCTCCAGCAAGGATAGGATTTCCTGTGCAAGGAGCGGATCCAGACTCTTCAAAGAGAGCTTCCCCGGTGGATTGCCGTGAGGCCTCTGCCGAAAGGGGAGACAGTAGCCATGGGTTATGATTTCCAGAACCCACACATCTAAAGTAATGGAACACCATTCTTCAAGATGCTGCGCAAATCTGCCCCCAACCGGCGAACCATGGGACATGGCCTCATGACTGAGCGGACACGGCTGTGGCAGTGCCTGAGGGCAAAGAGGCAACTGCCTGAGCATCTTTGGCACCTTGAGTACCTTGCTTTCCACCTCTGGTACTCCTACAGTGGCCCCTTTGACTGGCAGCTCCTCCTGATCTACCAAAGGAAGAGTAGTACCGAAAGGAATATCCCCTCCATTGATGTCCCCTAGGATGAAAAGGCGGAGGTTGACGTACTGCAGCGCCCAAAGACTTTGCTGCAGCTTTGGAGGTCTGCAACCTCACAAGGCTCTCGTCAGCCTTGCTGCCAAACAGATGGACACCATCAAAGGGCATGTTGAGAAGCCGGGATTGCACATCAGGAGCAAACCCTGACCTTCCACAACCACACAATAACTCTGCCTTTCTGCGTAACTGGACTATTTGTATATTGTACTATCTTCTGTGTAATGTGACTACTTGTATATTGCTTGTATATTATGTAACCTTGTAAGCCTCGCATAACCTTGCTGCACCCTGCTGCTTCCGGGTCTGGTGCACCTTATAAATTCAACAAACAAACAAATCTGCGTATCACGGTGCTCGCAGCCATGGACCGAATGACACAGTCTGCCGTGTCCAAACCCAACTGAACGGCTTCACACATGGCATCCTTGCCGTCCTGCACGAGGGCTAGAAAACCATCCGGTACCTCCCCTTCGGCAATGTGCTCAGCCGCCAAAGAGGCACAATTCCACAGAGTGTGAGTGAATCTTGCCATGGCACAAACAGAGTTGTCTGCCTTCAAAGCCATACCCCCAGATGAAAATACCTTCTTCGCCCAACCATCAAAGCAGTTATCGTCCCTATCAGGAGGGATGGTAGGGTATGCAGCCTGCTTTGGGGGGGGCGTAGCTGTCTGCATCACCAAACTCTCCAGAGTAGGCTGCGTCGAAAAGTAGCAGGGGTCACCACTAGCTGGATGGTATATTTTCGGAAGCAACTTATTCACTGCCGGGAGACTCTCCGGAGCAGTCCAAGCCGCCGCCACCCTTCTTTGCAAAGCCATATGAAATGACAACACCAGGTCAGTGGGTGGACCTTGGTCCATGATATCCGTCAGATCATCCTGCAGAAAATCAACAGGTGGAGCAGACCACCCCAAGTATTCAGTCACCCTCGACATGAGACGCTTATATGAGGATTCGGCATGCATACCAGGCTCAGGCCTGCCAAACACCACCTCCAGATAGGTGTCAAGCCCACTGGCGTCATGCAAGGACAGACGGAGTTCTTCCATCTGACTGTGACCAGACAACAGGTCATCAGGGACATCAGGAGGCACAATCACCTCCTCATCCGACCCATCCTTCACCTCCGAAATGTAATCCAAAGTTTGGAATAAATCCAATCTGGGTGGAGGAACAGAGAAGGGCTCAAAAACAGGCCTCACGGATTTACTGAGAGCCTTCCTCTGAGTTTCCACAGCCCTCCGGCGCACCTCCGGCAAATCCTCCACAAACGGTGTTGAGGGCGCCGATGGAATCGGCGTTGACGTCGTCTGAGGGGCCGATGACTTCAACAACTGCTTCAAGGCCGGAGCCCCGAGAGCGTCCTTCGACGGCATCAGCGCCAATGACTTTTTTCGAAGCCGGAGCCTCGAGAGAGAGTCCCTTGATGGACACGGCGCCAATGGCGTTGACGCCTTCTTGGAAGGCTTCACAGGTTTCGACGGTCTTGATGGTGTCGAAGACCGGGACCTGGATCTGTCACGGCTATGGCGATCAACCTTGTCCACTCGGGACCTTGACGGCTCCCGATGATCGTGCCGACTACCCGAGCCCGAAGGTGTTTGAGTGGTGGCCCTAGCCCGTTCCTTGCCGGCTTCTCTCGAAGGCGCGGACGGAACAGTGTCTTGCGATTCGAAAATCGCCATCATCTGCTGGCGGAATGCCTCCCATTCGGCCGGCGACGAAGATTTGGTGGGACAAGTCAACCGCCTTCTGGCGGAGTCCTCCGACGAGGACGGGGAAGGCGACCGGTGACGGCGCTTTTGAGAATGCCTAGAAGAGGCAGAGGAATGGCAGGAACCACTCCGAGACCGAGACCCCCCTGGATTTAGGCTGACACGGAGAGGCGGCCCTCGAGTCGTCGGTCGAAAGCCCCGCGGATTTTGACTTATGGGGCTTAGACACCCTACCTACTGTTAATTTCTTCTTCCGTTCCCGCAAGGCCTTCGATGTCAGGGACTTGCAGTCATCGCAGTCGTTGGTGGCATGGCTTTCGCGGAGGCACCAGAGGCAGATGTCGTGCGGGTCCATGATAGACATTTTCGAACCGCAGTCCCGACATTTTTTAAAGCCCGACTTCGGGGTAGAAGACGACGAAGACATCGTTTTCGAAGTAGAAGAACCGAGCGCGCCGAGATTCCAAGCAAACACGTTTGTGGAAAAAAAGGAACTGAGGCTACGGGTGCCGTGCATCCTATATATAACATCCGGTGATGCCGACCCTCGACGGAGGCCCTCGAGGGACAGAGTATCAACATCATCGACGCAGGACGCCTAAGCCGAAGAATTTGCCGAAGCAGCACAGCTGTGGTCATTACCTGTCATAGATGTGGAATACGTCTGAGGACACAATCCCCTCGAAATCATAGAATCCATGAGAGAAAAGAATCCATTAGGAAAATCACATGACATTATGGGCCTCATCACGAGTTTGATGGTATCTCGCCGGTAAATCCGCCGAGATACCAACAGAAGGAATTACTGTTACTGCCACTTAGTCTGGTGGAATTACTGCTGGATTACAAGTGGTGGTAGGTGGTGTTAGTCCCCATTAATTGGAGTCCATAGAACTCCATTGGGATTTCAGCGAATTTACCAATGGTGGTAATTATGGCAGTGGTAATTCTGCCGATTTTGCCATTATTTGGGTGTAAAGGTGGCAGATTTTCCTCCAGCTCTTAGCTGGAGGTAGATCCTCCACCTCTCTGCCAAACATAGTATGGCGGTGTATGAATGCGGTGGCAATGTGGCAGTAATGGAATTACCGGCACGTTATCAACAAATGTTCCCGTACCACCATACTCGTAATGAGGCTACATTGTCCCTAAAACAATAATATTACAGTGGTGTTGAAAACATACAGTGACAACCTGAAAGACCCGAGTCATGAATTAAACCATTGATATTACATAATACATATCTCGCATTAAAGTACAAAAAGAACGACAATCTTATCCACATCTATAATACAGCCTTGATCAATGCAAATCAAGAAACCTAATAATTTTATTTTTCTTATATGGACTTGGACAAAATAACAAAACAACTATTTTAGTCTGTGTATTTTAAAAAATGACAGGCCCAAACACTGTATACTGGTGCATATAGGACTAAGAACTTGATTTGAATCTGAAACTACAGTGGCAGAAAGTTATCTTGTGGGCCTGGGCATGACTGAAGCTGATCATGGTTTAGGGTTGTGGTCAGACAATGGGGACTATACACACATCCTTTGGGAGTGCAATAGGGTCAAGGTCCTTCTGAGGGGAAGTGCTAGACTGCAAATGTTGGAAGTGGAACAGGTGAACTAAATGGAGAAAATGAAATGCGCCTCTGGTGGACAGTGGAAAGACCATTTCCGTCAGTGTACATAGGACATGTTCTCCAAGGGAGGATGGAGGCAGCTATCCACCCACCCCTCCAGGCCCTGGCTAACGAGATGGCCAACTCGATGGAGCCATGTTTTCCTGTCAGAACTCATGTAATGTGACCTTATTCTGGGGTGTGCCTTGCGTTCCTCCAAAAGGGTGTTGGGGGGGGGGGGGGCAAAGCGAGCCGTGCCAACAGCTTATATATGGTTTTGGATAGCGGTTTTGAACATCTCTCGCTAGTGACACTGTCTCTGTGACATGGGCAGCTTTAAAAGCGCACAGGGACTGGCGTTCGAGTGAGCTACCTGTATCTTACAGTTTGATCTTGCGAGTTTGGATGTTGAGAGGCCAATTGTGCAGGAAAGGGTACTTGAGGCTCAACTGCTTGCCAAAAAGGGAAATGGGGGGAATGTAGCCTAAACCCTCCTCCCTACGTGTCGATCTGGAATCCCTTCCTGGAACTTTATGGTTGAAAGGACTGGGGATACACACTGACTATAGTTATGTCATGACGCTTTCCCTACTCACTTTTGTCGCTACTATTTCCTAACTTTTGGTCCACTCCCTCAGTTCATCCTGCCTTTTTTTTCTCTTTCCTTCTACTCTCCCACTCCAGTGTGGATCCCATTGGGGATAAAGTGAAAAGGTTCTATGCCATTTGCCATTTTGTACTATATACTGGTCTGACACGTAATTTGTATGATCATTCCTTCAAGGCTAGATTCATTTAAGAATAAGCAAATTGCATGCTGTTTCCCTTCCTGTTAAGTTTCCATTCACCAATGCTTTGACGGACTCAGACAAGGCACAGTCGGGCAAAAGCCTTGCTGTATGAAAGCTGCAGCAAGGCTGCTCTGCTCCCAATCTCTGCTCTGTTCTTGAATGCGTTTTACCAGCCAATTCCTATTCGCTTCCATTACTATTA
Organism: Ambystoma mexicanum; assembly: GCF_040938575.1. Taxonomy (NCBI): domain Eukaryota; kingdom Metazoa; phylum Chordata; class Amphibia; order Caudata; family Ambystomatidae; genus Ambystoma; species Ambystoma mexicanum. Next base: position 893,285,956 of record NC_090941.1, read on the forward strand.
CAATTTTAAAAAACTTAAGATTGGTTTGCAGAAAGTTTTGAATAAATGCATAAATAGCTTAGCATAATTTGCCAAGCAATTCAACTTCTTTCAAAAAATAACTGTTTACAGTCTACAGGCTACTTGATAATTGTAATTTTTACAGTGTTTTTTCTGACACGAGGGAACATGAGCCAAAATCTATTTGCAATTCACACTCTAAAAATATTAGCAGAGGTGAAAAATGTTGCTAACAAAACACACTTTGAAATGTTCAATATCCACCCAGTGCCATCAACAAACATGTGGTGGTTTTTACAAACATCAACATCCAGTTTTCGGCCACCCTTTCCTACTACCTATGGATCACTAATCAAATTCTCTTAGGCGATTAGCATGACCAGTTGCTATTTTAAGGTGATATTAATGACTATCAAAATACAGGGCCAGTTTCACAAAGCATTTTGTCAACCACGCGTAACTGTGCATAGAACATTTTGTGATTTCGTATTCACATTTATCGTGGGTACATGGAAATTGGAGGTAAATTGAGGTCTATCCCCCAACCATTCAGTCGTGAGTTTGAGTGTTCCAAGGGTTCAGAAGTAGGAGACCGACACAAGGGTGGCATTGTGATCATCATGAACTTTTATTCAACTTAAAAAGGGTTGGAAAATGCACCACTAACCCTAACCCTAAGAGCGGTTTCTAATGGGTCAGTCAGGATGTCAAAAGAAAACAAGTCCATCATTGTCTCAAGACCCTATTTACAACCCTCACACTAATAATTCAAACTAAAGTGCAGGGGATAGTGTTCTTCTTCTTGATAGTTCAATAGTTCCACTGTAGCTGAAAACACAAAAGTTCTCGTAAGGTGCAACACAACTCACAAAAGATAGACAACCTTGGTCCTGCAGGCTGTTAGCTCCTGGTATTGTCAAAAGAGGGTTTGCTTCCTCTTTGCGGATAACAATGTCCACTTTCCTTCAAGGCGGTATATGCTCCTTCCCATTTTCTCTTCTACTCTCACAGTCTATCCGGTTCACTAACCTGCCAGACACTGTGGTTTTGAAGATTAGTTTAGGTGCAGGTATTATTGCTCAGCTCTTATTCTTCAGAATTGGTTTCAGTGTTCTTGATCTTATGTCTCTTACAGTCTCAGCCAACTTGGTACACTAACCTGACTAGCTGTGACTTGGAAGATTTCTCTAGATTGTAAGAAAGGCACGGTATCAAACAGTGAAGACAGACATAAATTATCACAGTTCAAGGGTGTTTATGAACGCTTTGAGGCACTCCACCTGTTTATAAGCGCTGTATAAATAAACAATTACAATTTAACTTTCAAAATGGGTTAGAAAATCACCTGTCTAATCCTAAATCTAAAGATTGGAGCAAGCTTCGACCATCAAATAATAATTACGCAGTCCTAGTAGAGTATTGTCAAAATAAAAGGCCCTATACTAATAAACATATTGCCAATCCTTACTTCTAAATACAAATGGTGTGGGAAACAATGTTATGCAAAGAAAAAGTGTTCAAGAAATCATATGTCAGGATAGTTGAGCTGTTGGCTTCCCTTCCCTACGTTTCAGCACAGGAAAAGGCGGCACACTCCAGCTTAGCACACAATCTTTTTTAGCACAAGGATGCAGTTCAAAACCTCAGTGTCAGGACCTTCTGTGCCAAAGTCTCTTTGCCATTCAAAGTCTCTTATTACAGAGGGCCTAATGTGACAAACAAACTTTAACGTTCCTTTCTTCTCAGGAGTTCCACATGTACAATTTCTTGGGTGAATCACAGTTAACCCCGGATCCCTCTCTGTCGGGCACAGACCCAGTACAACACAATGTTCTCAATTGGGATCCCTCCATCGGGCTCGGACCACTATCTCATTTTCCAACCTTTCCTTTCTCTATCAAAAATCAAAGACTTTCAACTGTGCGCTGGGTTTTGCTTGACCTGTGCAGGACCAATTCAATTCACAAACTATTTCTGCCTACAACTCTTTAACTTTCACTTTTGCCCCTTCTCGGCTGGATGAAAGTAGATGTTTCTTACCAGAAAGGTCAAGAGAATTTCCCTCCTTGCAAATCACTCGTAGCTCGCCATCTTTCGCTCCAAGTTCAGCAGCCATCTCAAAACTATTGTTGCCCCTTGTGCTTTGCCTCGTACAGAGTGTGTTTTCATGCTCCGCCTTTTATCCGTGTGGGGATGTTTAATGGAAGTTAGGTGTGTATGAGATGGTCAGTAATTGCCGGACCTCGCCCGACCCTTGTATTGGGACACGTCAGGTACACTGCTCGGGTGTAAGTGGTTTCAACTCAGCACTCCACCTAAGTCAATGCCTAGCGTGGGATGCTCAGCTGGAAGCCTTAATTATATATTTTTATGTCTAAATTTCTTTTTATTTCTGAACGATGTACCCTTATATAACGCCCCTCTCTTTGAATTCCCCCGGTCTCACTGAACCAAGAAGAAGGTTGTTTTGCAAAGTTAAAAGATTTATTTGATGGATCTGAACAATATCTAGATATCACACTATGAATAGTATACAATGATCAGCGTTGAGTGACATTACAACCAACAATCTCTTTAATCAATTAATCAATAGGAGTATGGATGAGAAGAATAATGTAGCATAGAATAAAACTTTGTGTGGGTTCAATGAAATGCAATGATAGGAAAGAATGCAGCACAGAAATAAAACTTGATATGAATTCAATGTAATCACTCTTTCCCCCTGATACTACTCAATCCCCCCTAATATGCAATAGAGAGATGGAAGGAGAGAAAACAGGTTTCAGGAATAAACCCTATACAAATGCAGTTTCAATCCCAGTTCCCCCGAGCAAGCTTAGAGAGAAACATGACTGATTTTAAAACAGGTCAATTGCTTTTGAATGTGGTTTTAAATTAATGGGAACAATACTGAAAAATTACTTTAATTCACTAAATTGGATTCAGAACTAGTGGGAGACGCTTTGGATAGCTTCAGGTAAACACTAGCAATGATGACTGAATAACTAGTAGATAGGGAACTGAATTCAGAAGTTAAATGTAAAGAATAGCTATTTTAAATTGGATGAAATTGAGCCAAATGCAGATTCGCAGCAACTTTTTCCACGCGCGTGAAGCGCGGTTGCGGCAAAACTTTAAGGAGTTTGAATGCGGTTCTGGATCTGGAAGCTGAGGATGTTAGCTTCAATTTGACACTTAAATTTCGTTCCTAGCACGTATGGTTCAGAAGTTATGAAGGTTTTTTCAAAAAGAGTCAAGATTTCAAATGAGAGATACGCTGTTGAAGATTACAAACAAGGATTTTTTAACACTAAGGGAGGCTATGAAGATGCGAGATACCAACGGTACAGCCACCAGTCCAGAGGCGCCTCTGTCTGATCTTTGCCCGCTGCGACACTTGCCTTTCTTCAGCAAATATATATTAGCGCAAAGATGATTATCGCTACAATTATCACAGGATTATATGGATGAAAGAAGGATTCAGGACAAAGGAGATTCTACAATGCAGTTCTGGATATGATAGAATGGGTTGGATAGGATTAAAGATAAGAGATTGGCTACGGACAATTCTATGCTAAATACTCACAACTATGGTTTTGGAATAGGCCCGTCAAAGATCTGGTAAAGGGTTTTGGACTGGAATCTGCTAGCCACCAGACAGGATTCAGGCGCTTGGTTCTGCACTCAGCAAGGCACTCTAGTCTCTGCACGACCTATTGGACTGGATCTGACGGGTTGGTTCTGGGTTACGGCTCTGCTCTACTGGTTTGGATCTCTGGGTTCTAGCAAGGTTCTTGACAAGAAGCAGAAAAACAGCACAGCCATTCTGTTGAATTTTTTGTGCCCCTTGAAAGTTTTGCGGTTAAAATCAGGTTGCAAGATTTTAAAGGCCAGCTGAGAAGGGTTCAGCTTTGGATTGGGCCTTCTGCTTCAGAGTTCTGGAGTCTTGATCTGAGTTCTGGAGTCTTGGTCTGCGTTCTTCCTGCAGAGCGGCACGCCGGTAAATCAGTTGATGGGTGAATGTGTGTGTGTAGGTCCTCAACAGTCCCTATTTATGTATTTCACAAAGGGGTGGGTAGGCTGATTATACTAAGTCCAACCCTCTAAGAAGCCTATTGATTAAAGTCTTCCCTCTCTCCTGATTTGAGAAGGAAACAGTGTGTCATAATGTGTCATAGTGATGCTGCAATTTACAATCCAGGGAAAAACCTCCCATTTGTTCCTACACAGAAAATCTATTTTTCATATAAAACATATTTCCAATATCACCAACTTGCTAATACATATTTACATTACAGATTAAATAAGGCACGTATCCATCAAAGTCCCATCTTCCAAAGAGTTTCGGTTTGCAAATGACAGTTTTTAGCGCTTTTGTTTGGTTACCCAGTGTCAGATCTGTACACATTTTTCCACATACATGCACATAACATCTTAGCATACTCCTGTGAAGTTTAATATTTTTAGCATTATCACAACTGCTACAAAGTCAACATTTTCGTGGTTCAGTCTCTGAATATTGCACCTAATTCCAGAGTGGTTTTAAAACGTGAGCAGAAATTTCATTTTAACAACACTATATTTACAGATTTTTACCAATTGTGTTCAGTTTTCTTTGAGTCTTTTTCAAAAAGATATTTTCTGTGCTCTCTGAATAAACAAAACTGTTTGTCTACGCCCCCAAGATTTTGCTGGGCCAGAGCAGTCCCAGGCTTCTTCCTGCCAGCAGTTGTTTTCTGTCACACCCAAATTTGCATTTCCTTTCATTCAAGGGAGTCTTTTGTTTCTTGTCAGAGCAACAGGCCAAAGTCCCCTCCCATTTCCTCTCACACCTCCCTGCCAGTTCTTCAGCAGAGGGCAGGGGGAAAGATTCCTTTGTTTGGGAGAAACTGTGGAATGTCTTTAATGCTCAGTGTGGCTGGCTTTAACTTACTTTTAAAATAATGTTTAAAATAGTCTTTCTCTAAAATACAATTTACATTTTTACAAATATGGCCACAAATCTCTTAATTCCAGCCTTATTAAAACATAGGGATTGACTTGTTTAAACTGACAGGTTAAGTAAATAGCAGTTTCTGACACAGACGAGCGGCGGTACTGTGGCCATTTTTAACATACTTTTCCAAGCAAGCATCTTTGAATGTGGATTTTCTTCTGACAAAATATGTTTCTGCTGACATTGTGCTTAGGTGAATTCTTTAAATAAAGTGATGTTTAACACCCAACAAGGATGTTGGATCTTTTGTGATGTTTGGGAACCATGATTTTTGCACTTTGCACAGCCAAGGAAAAACAGATTTTTAAAGCAGTTCTGGGTTTTCCTTTGCAATGCAGCATTGCTTTTTCAAGTAGTTTCATTTTCCTCTGTGGGCAGCCAAATGATAGGTTTTGGCAGTGGTCTCCTGTGTTACCACTGACATAGGCAAAATGGATTGGTGGCCTATTTTTCAGGTTTTCCTGTGCACGTTCAGAGATTTTTAGCGCAAAGATCTTTTGGCAGCCGTTCTGTTGTTTTGATGCAAGCAGCGCACAGTGATGTTGCAGGGCATGGACTAGTGGGTTAAAACATCCCACAGAGCGCTCCATGTTAAAGTGTTTGTGTAGGAAAAGGCCGGGGGGTAGAGTTCCTACGTATCCTACCTGGTAGGATGGGGTAAAGGTATTACAGGGAAGGAGACACTGGTTCACCTCCAGGAATGGATCCAAAAGCGATTGCTGTGTCCTAGCCAGCTGGATGACAGATCCCAAGGACTAGTGGGTCAGACACAATCTGGTTTCTCATAAGATACAATTTGTTTCTATGTGGGGGACCTAGACTCCTTCCTTGCACCTGTAGCAGACTTGGTGCATTCACCTCCCAAATACTGCCACAAGGAAGATTGCCTTGGATGCAATCCTCATATGGATGTAGGTACCAGACACTCCTTTCTTATGTCTCCCACTCTCTGGGATTGCGTCTTTGTCCAGCAGGGTCCCGGAACCTGTATTCAGGGTCTATCCCCTTCAAGTAACTTCTACTACTGCTTCTTATCTCTCTTCCTTGCATCTGTAGCAGCCCTGGTGTCTTCACCTTCCAGGTACTGCCACGAGGAACATTGCCTTGTATGCAATCTTCATATGGGTGCGGGTCCCAGACTCGCCTTTCTTCTGGCTCCCACTCTCTGGGACTGCTTCTTTGTCCACCAGGGCCCCTGACTCTGTAGTCTGGGTCTCTCCCATCCAGGTAACTTTTACTACTGCTTCTTGGGGGTCCCACGTCCATCCAATAGCCAGCGTACCTCGTTTCCTGGTCTGCAGTGGCTGTGGGTCTCTTGCGACACCAGCATTCTGCTGTGGGGGTCGCTCTGCATCCGCAGTCCTTCAGTGTTCCTCCATGGACCGGCAGAGGTTAGTGAGGCTTCAGGGACGCTGCTTTGCTTCCTTGCGTCTCTGGATGGCCAGGCACACTGGGAGCTTCTGCTTTCTTGCGTGGATAGCGGTCTCTATCCTTGGGGCCGGCTACTTTCCTCCTCGCTCCTTTCTCAGTGCCCCACTCTGCCTGTCTTCCTAACTTCCTCTCACACCACTTGTGACTGCGGTTCCTCCAGGGAGGGCTTGATTTGAAGTCTTGTGGAGCAGGTCCCGACAAACTTAGTAAGGGCTTCCCGTGGTCTGACATTCTTCTGAGGCCCCAGAGCGACCTCTTCCTCTGGACAGGCTTCTCTGTGTCGTTCTTCTTCCTCAAAGGCAACTCCGGTTGTCGTGTTGCTCTGCTCCTGAGCTATCCTCCATCCAGGACTGTGCTCTACTTCCTGGTTTCCCTCTTCTCTTTTTATTCTGATCATGTGCATGAATTGTCCAATCGGTTTTCAGGAACTACTAGAATGGTCAAAAGTGGTTCTAGGAAGAATCTTCATGCCTGCATTGCCTCCTTGTTCCATTACCTGTTCCAAATTGTCTAGACTTCTCCTGTTGGTTCCGCACGGTGCTCTCCAGTACTTCAAGCCTCTTCTTCATCTCGGTGACAATGTTTTTGTTCTCCCGTGGGTTACTGATGCTCTTCTTCATTCCAGTTTTGTCAAAGGCTTCATATGGGCAGTCCCTATTTTTCTTCGTCTCAGTGAAGGGTGATCAATTAATATAATCCATCCTACAACAAAACATAGGGGTTTAAGGACTGGATTACCCTTAATGTGGGTTTAGGTTATGGAGGTTGAAAAGGGGTGGCCGAGTACTGCATTCTTCCCGTGATGTTGTCCCTCGTCAAATGAGGGATTTCAATCCCTTGGTGCACCACACCCCCAGAGGGCTTATTGGACTGTGGCCACACCATCCTGGCCACATGAGAAGGGACGACATCCAAGTATTGGTCACACACCATTCCCCTTCTGAAGGTAGTTTTTGCATCTAAAGCTAATGGCAGGGTCTCTTGAGTCTTAATGTTGGATGGTTTTTCGGCTGCCAGTGTGTTCATTTTTTACTCTATTTGGACAATCTCAGAGACCGACTGGTTGAATTGTGGAACCTTACTACCCATAACCAACTTAGTTGGCAAGTTGGTAATTATTGCCACCGTAAGCCACAATTCCTTCCCCAAGATAGTTATGGGGATTTGTGTTTGTGGGCGACTTTCAACGTGACCATGGACCATGGACAGAGTAGATGTTCTCTTTCCCTGTCCTTTTCCAATCACCCGGGAGTAACTCTGGTATTATGGCACTTGCTCTACTTCCACTATCCAATTGGGCCCAGATATGTTTTGGTTAACATTTGATGGGATTTTGTACGTGGTTTTATTCCCAGTATATAAAAAGATATTGGGGTCCTACCTACCTTTATTTTTCCTTCTCTTATACCTAGAATTCTCAGGATTTCCTTCCCCATGTGCAGTTATCTCATTGTGCGGGGTCATAGAGGATATTAGAGAAGGGTAGTTTGGTAGTCTGTTTCATAACTCCTTCCTCCTGACTGTGTCCTTTAAACGAGGATATGGTGGGGGAATTGATTTTAACCGAGGGGCAATCCCTTGCCGGTGACAAAACAAGAGCTTATGTACATGCTATTGTCAACAACGCAGCTGTTGAACACAGCCCAACTCTACTGCTTCAAATAAATGGACAAAACCAAGAATTTCTAATTGACACTGGCACTACCGTTAATGTAATTAACGATGATGTTTACAGAAACCACACTTTGCAAAATTGTATGTTGACTGAAAAACTTCTATATTTGTTTCATTTTACTTTGTCACGTACAGTGCTGTATGCGGAATGAAAATTCATTTATTATCTGATGAAGAAAAGATACATCTCAGCTTTCTTCTGTTTTTAAGTGAAAACAAGTGTTAAAAATCTCTGACCTCAAAAGACAAATGGGCCTCATTACAAGTTGGGCAGTGCAGGAACAATGCAGCGGAATTACCATGCACCGCCGCATTCCAGCCCCGTCCAACTACAAGATTTGCGGAAAGTCAGAGGATTCACCTTCAGCCATGAGCTGGAGGTAAATCTGCCGACTTGCTTCCCATTGTCGGCAGAATTACAGCAGCCAAATTCTGCCAAAGTAATTCTGCTAAAAAAGTCCCATATGTCCAATGGACTCTGAAAAAATGGGGATTTACTCCACCACTGCCACTTGTAATCCACCAGTAATTCCGCAGGACCAGGTGGCGATAACAGAAATACAGTTTGGCAATATCCTGGTGGATTTACCGCAAGGATACCCTCAAAATCATAATGACCCCTTTTGGGGCAGATTTTCATAAAGTGGCGCAAGTAAAAAGTGCAGAGGAGGCACCTTTTTCCTTGCGCCACTTTAAGAACCTAAGATGACCTACACATCTGTTGAGGGTTGTGCAGCGTCTCAAAATGCTTTGGGCAGCTGGCTTATATACTTAAGTCACAAGCGCACTCCCGACTAATGCATAAATCGGTCCCCTTAGCACCTAGATGGTGGAGTGTATTTCACAGTCATATGTGCATTAATAAAATTTTATTTAAATTTATTTTTTGACGTGCTTAAATAGCTCGAGAGCAGCAGAGTGCTCTACAGTGTGTTAACAGTAGTGTGTTCTGTGCATCTGTATGTGCATCCATTAGGATTAGTCCTTGGCCAGGTGGTGTTGAAAAAGCCACGTTTGAGAGAGTTCCACAAATTTGAGAATTATGCAAGCATTCTGAGCCGATACCGAGATCGAGTTCCAGAGGCGGAGTGCCTAACAAGAAAAGGATGGTTTGTGGGTCCCCTCTTTGCAGATGAGTTATGATTTGAGCCGGTTGGTTAATTGGCTGCACCAGAAGCGTGTGCCACCAGATGGGTGGAGCTAATGTGCCAGTTACGCTGGTGTGCTACTCGTGACTGCTTTGTAGATAATACATCCAATCTTTAACAGTATCCTAGCGACGAGAGGAAGCCAATGTAGTTCACGCAGGATGGGGGTGATTCTGATACATTTCTGCGCACCCATAATATGATGTGGTGCAGCATGGTGTACTTCTTTTAGGGGACCCAAGTGAGCAGCTGGGAGCCCTTTCAGAAGGTAATTTCCTCCATCGATGTTCTGGACCACAAGAGCCTGAACTACGCTCTGGACATTCTGCAGTGGGATGTAGGGTTAGATTTTGTGAAGGGTAGAGATTTGGAGCCAGGCCGTTTAGGTCTTAATGGCTATGTGTTTCTGGAAGGACAGTCTGCTGTCAATGGGCGAGCCTAAGGATTTTGCTGAAACAGAGTTACAGATCAAATTCTTCTAGGTGCATATCATTGAGCTATTGTTTGACAACTTGTTGGTTAGAGGTGTTACTGAAGGAGATGAATTCTGTCTTTAGTGGGTGAATTTTGAAGTAGGTAGTCAACATCCAGGACTGATGTGATGGATTGGCAATTGCTGAGGTGACTGATGGCCTGTGGGTTTTTCATTCTCATGTACAACTAAGTATCATCTACATATTGGTGGATGGCTATATTGGGATCTTTGAGGAGTGTGCCCTGAGACTCCATGTAAAGGATAAAAAGGATCAGTGGGAGGGTGGAGCCTTGGGAGACTCTGCAGGAGACTGGGACTAGGTTAGTACACAACACGTTCATCCGGACGGCCTGGTGTCTGCCCGAGATATAGGAGGTAAACCAATTCAGGGCATTGCCAGAGATTCTCATCCTGTTGATGAGAAGGGAGAGGAGGCATGAGACACCCTTATCGATGATTTGGAGGGCATCGTCCAGCACCTGCATGGTGGCTGTCTCCATTCTACACTTGGTGCAGAACCCCGACTGATAGTCATTTAGAGGTGTCGTTTTTCAATTCTGGCGAGTAATTGTGTAGCGACTACTTTTTTCAAGATTTTTCTATAAACGGGAGGTCCGTAATGGGCCGATAGTTGGCCAGGTCGTCTGGGTCTAGGGTGGTTTATTTTTAAAGAGATTGTATAAAACCAGTCTTGAGGGTGTCCTGAAGGACCCTTCTGTGAGGGAGCCATTAATCATGCTGAGGAGTATGTTGTGCCCATCAATTGTTTAACGATGGAGGCAGGGATGATTTAGTCAAGAGTAGGAAGTAGATTTGAGGGATGCAACTGGTTTTCGGAGGTCTGGGCAAGAGAGCGAGGCGACAATTTGTTCCCTAGGAGGAGTGTGTGTGCCCGGATGCAGAGGGGGGGATCTAATGCTGTGTGAGGTTGAAGCAATGATCTGTTAGATTATGTCAATTTTTGGGATTTAGTTGATCATGTCCCATTATCCTTGACTTGGAGATTGGAGGTTGCTGAGATCTCCAGGGTTACATGTTTTGAAGCACCTTTTAGCTAGGGCTCTGATTGAACATTTGTAGGAGGCAAGCACTGGGGTGAAACAAGGGGCGGGTGGTTCGGTCTTAGCACAGTTGGTTTTTCATGGGCCATGAGTGTCCACCAGTTTCATACCAGAGTTTTTGACTAATTCTAGGAGGAATGAGGCATTCCCTAAAGTAGAGAATTCTGTGAAGTTTTCTTTTAGCTCATTGACTACAAAGGTTTCGAGACTGAGGGGGCGTTTAGTTTGACCTTTTTGGGCTGTAGTCTAGCAGGCTTTCGATACTGGGATGTCAGCATGGTCAGTAGAGTCGAGTGGCATAGGGTCAGTGCAGGTGATGATGGGATATGATGTAAAGACTAAAGGGGTCATTACGAGCTGGGCGGTAAGGGGTTAACAGCGCCGGTAATAATGCCGGTGCTGTTAACCCCTTAACGTCCTATTATGAGTCTGCTCGCGGGACCCGCAAAAGGCGCTTGGTAAAATCAGGTTCCCTTACCGGGTCCCGCTAGCAGACCAGGGAGCTAACTAAGGGGGGCTCGAATGGGAATGGGGATGTACCGGGTCAGGGTTCCTCGAATGAGAAATTACCGGGTCCTCCAAGGATGGAGGCCCAGTGAGTCCTCATTTGAGGAACCCGGACCCGGTACCCTGTAAGGAGGTAACCATGCAAATTGCGGCGTGGTTACCTCCAACCGCATAATGACCCCCTACGTCTAGGGTGTTGCCTGTGTTCTGTATGGGGAAGAGCCCATATTGCTGAATGTCCATTAATCCCGTCAGTGCAAATGCATGCTTCGAGTGTGGTTGTCGTCATGAGACTCAGGGGCATTAAAAGTTCTGTAAAAGACATTAAATGTCCAGTTATTGGGAAATGTAAAAAAGAAACATGTTTGGGGATAGAAATGCAAGTGTGACAGCAGCATTTCATACTGCTGCTGTCACACAAGAATGCATGATTGTAGCAGAAATCACCCTTTCATGCATTGTGCATGCCCCTGCATCTGTTCCAAGCAGGCACGGGGGAATTTGTTTTGTTTTCCCATTTGTGAATTTGAGATGTGTATTGAAATGAGCACAAATGCCCAGTTACATGTGCAAATGTGAAAGAGGGAGAAAAATGGGCATATAATACACACATTCAAATGCCCTTTCTGAATAGAGCCCATCTTTTTTGGTGCAGGAAACTAATATGGCTCATTATGTATTATTATTACACTGGGGGTCATTTGTAAGTCCTGTGTGTAAAGACAGGTGTTAAACATTATGGCCTCTCTTTTTCCTGATTTGGGGAAACTTTCTTTGTGTTTTGGCATATAGTTGGAACAATGAACTGACTAACCCCATGTCAGTAATGAATCCCAGCTCTACCTCAAAGTAACATATTGTTTAATGCCAGCATACATTTTTATGCAGGCATTAAGCCAATGGGTTCCTATGAAATCTGCCCACTTTTTACACCTGGTAAAAGCAGGGATATCACATTGCAATCCTTTGTAAATGCCTCCCCTGAATCATTAATTGCATGCAAGTTACACTTTTTCCACCATGTAGATGAAGAGAAAGGTGTTCAAAATGTTTGACTATTAAGGCACTTTTTTTTACCACTGTGTTTTTTTAGGAGGGTCAATGATATACATCATGTCAAGAGGGGATAGAGAACTCTCTCAGCAGAGAGGCCTACCACAGGAATTTGCAGAGCCAGTCCTGCCCACAAGTGGGGAGAGCGAGTTAGGAGGGGCCCAGTCCCAGTCCCTTCGTCATGTGCCTGCATCCTTGAACTACATACCACTGATGACTACTGTAATTAAGGCATGGTATCAAGAATAGACAGACAAAAGTGATCACAGTTCAAGGTTGTTTATTAAACTGTATAGGTACGGTGGAAAAATGCCCAATCTAATCGTAAATCTAAGATGGGAGCAAGCTACCACCGTCAAATCAAAATAAGGCAGCCCTAGTGGCGTGTTGTCAAATAAAAGGGGCTATACTAAGAAAAAACTATTGCCAATGCTCACACTAAAATACAAAAGCGTGTGGTATAGGTGTTAGGGAGAAATCTCATTTATGGCTAATTTCCCTTACCTAGTGAGTCCCTCAACAGCTTTGCTGGATTCCTGGGATTTATTCTTTTCCACCTGGTAAGAGTGTGAGCCTTTTTCCCACTCTTACAGTGTATTTTTTGTGTGTGTTGTACTTTTTGTGCTCATGGGCTATGGAGTATCACCAACTCCCTAGGCATCATCTTGTTACCTGTGTGTCACACAGCACCTTTAGTGCAGTGACACAGGGATGAGGCTTCCCTTGTGAACTCCATTTCTGGGGAGGACTACTGTCCCCCAGAAACAGGTAAAGTCACCATTGGCTTTACTAGTCCTTTTAAATACAGAACCAGTACCAACCATCTTAAAATGGAGTACTGGAGGGGAATATCTTTCCCCTGTCCTTATGTACCTCAAGAGACACTGTGTCCCCCCTTCCCGACTTGACATGGCTGGTGGCAGTGGTAACTATCATTTTTACATGGATTCCCATGTTAGTGTTCTGGCTGTGGTGACGGACATGAACATGTCTGCCATACCATTTTTATTTTGGGTCCTAGCGTGGTTTTTCGCCATTTCGTGTTGTAAAGGTCTTTCTTGTTGTTTGCTTTTCGCGTCAAACCAGGTTTGGTTTCCTTGTTCTCCGTCCTTTGGTGGGCCTCTGCGAAGAAGCCCTCCTTTGGCGTCTGGATGTTTAGGTGGGTTGAATGTGAGGGAGGGGTTAAGTCACCCCCTGCTCAGGGTCTCCTTAGAGACCCAAGTCGCACTTTGTGTCGATTGGCTGGGGTGGTTGTCCGGGCTGAACAACCCCCCTGCTGTGTGATTGACAGCCAGGCTGTGTGAATGGGGGAGTTTGGCATAAAAGGCAGGACTCTTGGGCTGGATGTCAGAGTCGCCACTGGACCTACAAGAACCGAAGAGAAGTGGGGAAGAAGACGACTGCTGCAACTCCTGGATCCCGGTGAAGCCCTGCTGCAGTCCTGAGCTATCTACCCTTCAAAGACAGAGAAGATCCAGTCCTGAGTCTTCTTCCCTTGAGCCTGGTGGGATCAACCAGCTCACCTTTTACAGCCAGAGAATCCTCTTTGGGTCGAAATCACTGCACTGAGCTGTAGTGGTCCGGACAGCCATCAGAAGAGCCCTCTGCTGTTTTTAAGGAGCGCTCCTTTTATTCATCATTGCTGTGCTGCTGCTGGCCTCATCCCTACTTAGTGCAGATCACTCCAGATGTCGTCCTTCTTGTCCCCACGACTGAAGCTCCAGGAACCGTGAGTCTGCAGGAACTACCAGGAACAACTGCCGTAGCACCAGCTTTCTTCATCCGAAGAAGGTACTGTGTCCATTTGGTCGTTCTCTCCGTCCGACCTTAAGCAATCAAGGTGAACCCTTTTCCTTTCCTAAGGCTTGTCCTTTCTTCCTTCCCTCTTATTGTGAAAGCAAAAAGAAAATATCAAGGCTGAGTACCCCAAAGGAAATACACCAAACACGGGTTACAAAGAAAGATACACAGATCTTTATTCAAAGTAACTGAACAGTTTAAAAAGAAACAGAGTATCGGATAGCTATCAGGCCCTCAGTTCACCACAGCGAATACCAGCACGTTCGGTTTGGTGTGGGAAGTGAGTGGGACTGTACATCAGAATAGTCGTGCCTTTTATTCAGTATGTTATCTGATGTTCAACCCACTTGCAGGTTAACCATTTCCATGGGCTAGAGGTTCATGCAGAGTTTGTGCCCTAATTTATGCAGCTATACATTTAGGGGTTATCCTTAACATATTCACAAACAAGTTACAATAGCAACAGTGTGTCTTTCGATTTCGCATTGATCTTTCACATAATATATCTTAAACAATATAGTCAAACAAGTGTTCACATAAAATGCTCGAACAGTATTGTACACGATATACGTTCATGGATTAGTCTTGTTGCTACAGGTAATCCTTTAACACAGGTCAACAAAGGACAAGGTCTCAGTACATGACCCTAACATTTGGCCTGCAGGCAGTTTACATATTAACTTGTACACAGAGGTCAAGAAGGCCATGTTGCATTCAAAACGGCACTGTCGACCATCTTAGAACACAGGGTGACTTTAGAGATGGAATCTAAAATTATGGATGAACCTACAATGGCGGTTTACACAGATCTAAGGTCAGGACCTTGCAACGCGGATTTCCTCGCAGAGCGACTTGGCCTAGGCCAATATATATACACACGATCGAGAGGGTATAATACGATTTCTCGTTCGACAAACCCTCCTTTTGGCCTATGCCAAGCGCTAAACTACTTCTAATCACTTTTCGAATAATTCCACGTCTCAATGTCCATACACCCTGAATCACCATCAGAGATATCAATCGCCATTAGATCGGTTACCAGAATTTCTTTCAAAACATATTCATTGGAGTTTTTGTCTGGGGCGTATACCTTGCGTCCTAACGTACCCATCGCCTGTGCGCAACATCCCCCTAGCATCGAACATATACCAGGAAGACACTATATACAGCAACAAAGGAACAACAGAATTCCCAAAACGATCACCAAGACCAAAAGTACCTTCCAACCCCAAGATCGGAAGAAGTCCCAGAACCAAGCGCTAAGATCCCAGTTTCCCTCGGGAACATGCACTTCTAAACTAAGGACATGCAGATTCTGTATTGCCTTGAAGATAGTTGGGGAGGAATCTGGCACGAAAACACAGCAAGCGAACCCCACTAATTTACATACCCCTCCACGTTCAGCCAGGATGACATCTAATGCCATCCGGTTCTGAAGTGCTACTAACCTTATTGCTTTCTGTTCTAGAGTCATATTATAGAGTATGTCAGTGGTCCGGTTGATGGTTCTCTCCAGTACTCTCGCTAGTTTTCTGATATCTTCTGAATTCGCTATCTGCCCCCAAAATGGCACAACTGATTTAGCTATATCTCCCAAGATTTGTGCTGGGGTGTCACCATTCTCGTCACGCCGTGGACGAGCCTTCGAAACTTCTCTTGTACTAGCTATAAACACCCCAGGTAACAGGATCCCTAAATAACAGGTTCCCTGCCAATCCCTGGAGTGCTGCTATTACCTTGGGTCAACTAACCACAAGGCTAAACACCATAATAATCTATTAACTGAAAAATCATGTCAAATATGGAAAACTACATTGAGGAGAGCCTCTTAAACTACACTGCTGAGGTTTTAAGAACCATGTGCAGGGAACAGAGTCTCTCTGGTAAAGGAAAAAAGGAAAACAATCTGAACTGGTTGCCAAGTTATTGGGAAAACAAAGTCTGGTGAGTGGGTCAGAAGGGCCTACCACTCCAGTAAATGTGGATAATGATGTTCCTGATTCTGAGAGTGTTGGATTAGAAGAAGTAGACAGGTCTATGCCAGTAGGCCCTACAACTCCTCTCCCTGCCCAGAAACCACAACCTCAGTCCACAGGGACCCCATCAGGTCCTACACTAACTCCTAAATGTATTGCACTTGAGAAAATGAGACTTGAGTTGGAAGTGAAACGTATTGATGCACAAACTGCCATGAAACGTCAAGAGTTAAGGCTCAGGGAAATGGGGATGGCTCATGCTTTAGAGATGAAGAATTGTCTGTAGAAAATGCTTCTCTCCCAGGATCTTCTAGGTCTTCCAGTCCTAAGAGACCCCGTATACCAAAGGAAATTATTGGCATGTATGAGACTATACTTGATGTTTTGGATTGGTTAGCAATGCTTGAATATAATCATGGGATTCAGGGTATCTCAGGGAATCAGTTGATTCCTTGGCTTTTCTCTAGGCTACCCCTTGTTGCAAGTGATGCTGTAATGGAGATGGGGGAGATGGCTAAACAGGATTATGAGTGTGTGAAGCTAACTTTGATAGCTAGATTTGGGAAGACCCCTTGCCAGTACCTTAAGAGGTTTAGGACCCTCAAAAAGCATGATGGTACCGCTTGAGCTACCTGGGTGTGTGACTGTTTGAAAAACTTAGATGGTTGGGTTAAGGGTTGCAAAGTGAACACTTATGAAGGTATGAGGAATATTGTTATGTTGGAGTCAATTTATGATGCCTGCTCTCATGAGCTTATACAGCACTTGGCTGATTCAAAGAAGATAGATCCTAAGAAGTTAGCTAAGGCTGCTGACTTGTGGGTTTCCAACAGGACTACTGACAAGGATTCTGGGGCAACTCAGAAGAAGGATGAGGGAAAGCAGCCAAAGAAAGATAACAAGGAGAATTCCAATAATTCCAATCCAAAAGAGGGCCACACACAGAACCAGGGTAAACCACAAGGGAAACCGAATCAGGCTAGTGTACCATCTGGTGCTAAACCAGGTGGAGGTCAGAGTAAGCCTCCATTCAATAGGACATTTGGTAAATGTTTTGTTTGTGAAGCTACTGACCATGTGAAAGGGAATCCCAGATGTAAGGGTAAACCTTCAAACCTTCAGGGGTCCACACAGTCTCCTTAGCCTTCTCTCAGGTGGAAGAAGTACCTATGGCAAGTGGCAACTTCCAGTTACTGGCCGATGAACCCATGAGAGTCTCAGCTAGTGTTTTTTTCCTGTCCTTGGGACTTTGGGAACAACAGAATTTAGATGTCTATAACTCAATCCCAGATAATACTAAAGAGTATTATAAAGATAGTGTTCTTGTGAATGGTCAGGAGACCCCTGCCATCAGAGACACTGGATCCAGCATAACTGTGGTTGATGAATGTTTTTTCAAGGTAGAGGATGTTTCTAAGGCACCCAAATACCTACCCAAGTTAGCTGGAGGCCCTGTGCAAATGGTTCCCCAGTTACCAGCTCTCATCCAGTGCAATGATATGACTGTCAGAATACCTATTAGTGTGCAGAGTGAAGTACCTGGGAGAGTTCTGTTGGGTAATGACTTGAAAACTCTTCGAGTTGTGTCTAGTACCCCAAGACCTCCCAGTAAGAGAAAGCAGGAGCTCACAAGGCCTGCAAGGGAGAGGACCTTGAGAGGCTCTCCTGGGGACCTGATAGAAGAAACTATCACCCCAAGTCCACAGGACGGACTTACTGCTATTGCAAGACAAAAAGAGACAAAGGGGAAACCCAATTCTGCCAGCAAGAAGACAGCAACCACCCCTGTGCCCACAAGGACATCACCGAGACTGTCCAAAGTCACACCTGTGACTCCTCCACCAGCTGAGGCTGCGTGTGAGGTCCAACCCTGTGTGGTTCAACCAGAAACTGAGGAATCAGATCTGGAAGAAGATCTTACTCTTGTTGGAGATCTTGACCCTGTTGAACATCCTGAGCTGCAGTCTTTACTGGCAGAAGATGGACCCAACAGGGCAGATTTCAGCAGAGGACAAAGAGTGTCCTACTCTTGAAGGTCCTCGCCTACATTCAGCTTCTCAGCTCGATGGAAAAGAGCCTGGGAAGTATAGGTTACACTGGGAAGATGGCCTCTTCTACAGTGAACCGACTCAGTCAAACCCTGGAAACTGCAAAAGACGTGTAGTACCTCTAGTGAACCGACTCCAGTTCCTACAGTTAGCCCACGAGATACCTTTGGCTGATCACTTAAGTTTTAAGAAGACCAAGGAAAGGCTCTCACTTTACTTCTACTGGCCTAAAATGGGTTCAGAAGTAGACAAACTCTGTAGGAGCTGTCACACTTGCCAAACCTCTGGAAAGAGTGGAGCCAAGAATGTGGCACCCTTAGTGCCTTTCCCAGTGGTGGGAGTTCCTTTTGAGAGGGTCGAGATTGACATTGTTGGTCATCTTCATCCTCCCACATCTTCAGGTAACAGGTTTATCCTGGTGGTAGTAGATCTTGCTACTAGGTATCCTGAAGCAATACCTATGGGAACTGTTACGGCTCAGGCTGTGGCGAAGGCCCTACTTGGTATTTTCACCAGAGCAGGTTTTCTGAAGGAAGTGATATCTGACAGGGGATCCAATTTCATGTCCCATTACATGCAAGCCATGTGGAAAAACTGTGGGGTCCCTTACAAGCTCTCTACTGCCTACCATCCACAAACAATGGACTGTTGGAGAGGTTTAATAGAACTATGAAGAGCATGATGGGTGCTGTAGAAGAACCCTTTAAAAGAAAGTGGGACCTTCTACTGCCATGCCTTCTCTCTGATTATAGAGAAGTCCCTCAGGAGGGAGTAGGTTACAGTTCCTTTGAACTTCTCTATGGCCATCCAGTCAGAGGTCCATTGGCCCTGATTAAGGAGGGATTGGAGAGTGCTCCTTCCCCCAAGCCAGTCAGAGTTTACTCAAGACCAGCTTGTTCTTGTTATTGTGCCCACAAGGCAGAGGGCCTTGGAGGACAAGTGGATAGGACCCTTCAAAGTTGTGGGTAAACCTGAAGAGGTGAACTATCTGGTGGACTTAGGCAATCCTAAGGAGGCTCCCAGAGTCTTTCACACCAACCGTTTAAAAGCTTATGTCTCTAGACCTGAAATAAGAGCTCTGATTCTAGCTTCAGCTCAGGAGGAGGAGGAGAGTGAACCCCTGCCTGACCTCCTCAGAGGCTTACCTTTAGATGAGAAAGTGGAAGGAGTTAATCTCTCTTCCAGTCTAACATCTGACCAGCAGGATGAGTGCAAGTTACTGTTGAATCAGTTTGCCTCCCTGTTCTCACTTTCACCAGGCTTGACCCCTTGGGGCCAGCATATCATCATCGCTGGTGACTGTTTGCCTGTGAAAAGCAGGGGGTACAGAATGTCAGACAATGTAAGAACCCATATAAGGAATGAGGTCAACAAGATGCTTGATCTCGGGGTTATAGAACCATCTACTAGTCCATGTTCTAGCCCAGTTGTGCTTGTACCAAAGGCAGAATCCAAAGAGTTGAGATTCTGTGTGATCTATAGAGCTCTAAATGCAGTCACAAAGACTGATGCCCATCCTTTACCTAGGACAGATGAGCCGGTAGATAAACTTGGTACAGCCAAGCACCTCAGCACATTTTACCTAACTTCAGGCTATTGGCAATAGCTCTGACAGACCATGCAAAGGAGAAAACTGCATTCTCCACTCCAGCAGGCCTCTACCAGTTTAAGTTAATGCCTTTTGGACTAAAGAATGCACCTGCTACATTTCAGAGGATGGTCAATCAAGTTCTGAATGGGATGGAGGACTTCTGCATGGCATACTTGGATGACATTGCAGTGTTCAGCCCTACATGGAAAGAACATATTGATCACCCAGGGTATGTTTTGCAGGCTCTTGAGCAGGCCCATCTGACTATAAAGGCAAGTAAAGTCAAATTGGTCAGAGTCAAGTGGTCTACCTTGGACATGAGGTAGAAGTAGGTGGAATAAGGCCATTGCCTAGCAAAGTACAGGCTGTCCAAGACTAGGCCACCCCTACTACTCAAACCCAAGAGAGAGTCTTCCTAGGCCTCACTGGGTATTACAGGAACTTCATAGAGAACTATGGGACCATAGCTTCTCCCTTGAATGTTATCTCCTCTCCAAAATTTAAAAAGAAGGTCAGATGGAATGAGGAGTGCACACAAGCCTTTGAAGGCCTGAAGAAAGCCCTTTGTCAAGCTCCAGTCCTAAGAGCTCCCGACTATCACCAACCCTTCATTGTGCAGACTGATGCTTCAAATACAGGTGTAGGTGCAGTCCTTAGTCAACTGGATGAGAAAGGTAGGGAACATCCCATTTGTTCCATCAGCAGGAAGTTAAAGGATCCTGAGACAAGGTGGGCAACAATAGAACATTAATGTTTTGCTATTGTGTGGTCACTGAAGAAGTTTAGATCATACTTGTATGGATCTACTTTCATTATTCAGACTGAC
Organism: Ambystoma mexicanum; assembly: GCF_040938575.1. Taxonomy (NCBI): domain Eukaryota; kingdom Metazoa; phylum Chordata; class Amphibia; order Caudata; family Ambystomatidae; genus Ambystoma; species Ambystoma mexicanum. Next base: position 893,306,542 of record NC_090941.1, read on the forward strand.
CACCAACCCTTGAGATGGCTGATGCAAATGAAAGGGGAAAACCCTAAATCACTAAAATGGTCAATCTGCCTGCAAGGGTTTGATTTTACCATTGAGCACAGAGCAGGAAGTCACCACCAAAATGCTGATGGTCTCTCTAGGATGTTTTTAACCGGCTAGAGGTAAGAGATCCATCCAGGAATGGATTAAATCCTCCTGTCCCTTAGTCTGGGGGAGGGGGGGGCAAGTGTTAGGGAGAATTCTCATTTATGGCTAATTTCCCTAACCTAGTGAGTCCCTTTGCTGGATTTCTGGGGTTTATTTTTTCCCACCTGGTAAGAGTGTGAGCCTTTTTCCCACTCTTACAGTGTATTTTTTGTGTGTGTTGTACTTTTTGTGCTCATGGGCTACGGAGTATCACCAACTACCTAGGCATCATCTTGTTACTTGTGTGTCACACAGCACCTTTAGTGCAGTGACACAGGGATGTCTTTGAGGCTTCCCTTGTGAACTCCATTTCTGGGGATGACTACTGTCCCCCAGAAACAGGTAAAGTCACCATTGGCTTTACTCGTCTTTTAAATACAGATCCAGTACCAACCATCGTACAATGGAGTACTGGAGGGGAATATCTTTCCCTTGTCCTTCTGTACCTCAAGGGGCACTTTGTGTCCCCCTTCCTGACTCGACGTGGTTGGTGGCAATGGTAACTATAATTTTTACATGGATTCTCGTGTTAGTGTTCTGGCTGTGGTGACAGACGTGAACATAAAACCTGCTACCCCATATAATTTTTATTTTGGGTCCTAGCATGGTTTTTCGCCATTTCGTGTTGGAAAGGTCTTTCTTGTTGTTTGCTTTTCGCGTCAAACCAGGCTTGGTTTCCTTGTTCTCCGTCCTTTGGCGGGCTTCTGCGAAGAAGCCCACCTTTGGGGTCTGGGTGTCTAGGTGGGCTGAATGTGAGGGAGGGGTTTAGTCACCCCCCGCACAGGGTTTCCTTGGAGACCCAAATCGCACTTTGTGTCGATTGGCTGGGGTGGTTGTCCAGGCTGGACAACCCCCCTGCTTGTGATTGACAGCCAGGCTGTGTGAATGGGGGAGTTTGACATAAAAGGCAGGACTGTTGGGCTGGAAGTCAGATTCGCCACTGGAACTACAAGAACCGAAGAGAAGTGGAGAAGAAGATGGCTGCTGCAACTCCTGGATCCTGGTGAAGCCCTGCTGCAGTCCTGAGCTATCTACCCTTCAACGGCAGAGAAGAGCCAGTCCAGAGTCTTCTTCCCTTGAGCCTGGTGGGATCAACCAGCTCACCTTTTACAGCCAGAGAATCCTCTTCTGGATCGAAATCACTGTAGTGGTCCATATGGCCATCATAAGAGTCCTCTCCTGTTTTTAAGGAGCGCACCTTTTATTCATCATTGCTTTGCTGCTGCTGGCCTCATCCCTGGGAAGTGCAGATCGCTCCAGAAGTTGTCCTTCTTGTCACCACGACTGAAGCTCCAGGAACCGTGAGTCTGCAGGAACTCCCAGGAACAACTGCCGTAGCACCAGCTTTCTTCATCCGAATAAGGTACTGTGTCCATTTGGTCGTTCTCTCCTTCCGACCTTAAGGAATCAGGGTGAACCCTTTTCCTTTCCTAAGGCTTGTCCTTTCTTCCTTCCCTCTTATAACTTTTGCTTCCCTGTGACAATATCCAGTACTCCTGGCTGGCAACGTTAATCTCAAACTGTTCTCACTGTGTGATCCTCGACAAAAGAGCCCCTGCTCCATTTGACACTAGCACAGGCCTATTAACTTTTATCTGCCTCTTAGAACATGCCCTCTGATTCTATTGCCTTGACAAAAGTATTGCCTATGATTTGTATCCACTATTCCCTTATTTTAATTCTATGTGCTAAGTGTGTTTGACTACGGCTACATTTCTTCCCGCGGGTACGCTTTTCTTTCGTAAGACCGAAATGTCATTACTGTCAAAAAGTGATCACGTATTAACCCACGGTAACGTCTTTGTTTCACAATACTGGTTTGTCAAATCCTAATGTACTTACCTTGAATTGACCTGAACAAAAGGAATTGGTTGTGTGTAGTATGTTTAGAGTGTGGTTTTATCTAATAGAAGTGAAGTGTTTTGTGAACAGATGGCTTAAAAATAAATGTACTTATATTTTTTAACCAGAAACCTTGAGTCAGTGTTTGCTTGAATCACAGTAATTGTAGTCCTTTGTGTAATCCCTACTACTGCTCATTTTCTCTTGAGATAGGTCTGGCTGCTCAGCCATCGTTACCACTTTACTGCATAGTACAGGCTTGTACCAAATGTGAAAATGTACTACCACTTGTAGTCTTAATGGTCTGTAGTGTTACCTAAGGGTACTGCAGATGATTCTGCCTAACACTGATAGGGTTCACAAGAAAGAAAGAAATGTTCACAAATGATAAGTCAGGATGTATTTGCTGGGGGTCTCCCGTCCCCACGTTTTGAGCCTAGGACAAGACGGGACTCCTGAGCACAGCACAGTCTCGAGCCTTCCCAGCAAGAGACAACAGTTCTGCTTCATGTATCAGGACCTTCGGTGGCTGAGTCTCTTTTCTACAAAAAGTCTCTTGCCCCTCTCCCCCACCAAGGACCTGTTGGCTTCCAAAAATAAACAAAAGAAGTTCTGTTCCCAAATGTACATTGGTTGATTGTTTCACCCCTGGGTCCGCCTCTTCCTGGCGCAGACCCGTTAAACAGTTCCTATCAATATCAGGATCTTCAGAGGTTGTTTCTCCTGCTTCAGAGGATATGATAGTTCAAATAATCGAACAAAAAGTTATTTTTGGATTGCACTTGGGGTGAGGCTTCTTCACCCTGGATTTCCCCTCTTCCGGGCACAGACACTCTCGAATATCAGACTCCCACCCGTCGGGTTCACGCTGGCTTTCTATTCCACATGTCGCTGGGTGATGGCTTTCACCTCTGGATCCCCTTCTGCCGGGCTTAAACCCTTCTCGACTTGTTTGCCTCCATCTATCTGGTTCACCCTGACAATCATCCACTGAATATTCTTTCCTCAAGTGGGGAGGGTGCAGGGGGGTGGCGGGAACAATCCTCTTCCCCATGTCTTTCTTGATCTCCCTCGATCGGACTCAGGCCTTTTATTCGGGATTTCCCTCTTGCGGGCTCGAACTTGAGTGCCAAGGGGGACAATACTCTTCACCTATTTTACACAAATACCTTCAACTGTTGTACTTCATAGGACTTAATGGGCCTCATTACACGGTAGGCGGTAGGGATTTACTGGTACCGGTAAAATACCGGTACCGGTAAATCCCTGCCGCCTTACTACGAGGTCCCTTAGCGGGTTGGTACTTTAACGCCTGCTTTTTGCAGGCGTTAAATACCAACCCGCTAAGGGACCTCGGAGCTAATTACGGCACCGCTAAATTGCAGTGCCGTAATTAGCGCCTTCCCCATTCCCATTGAGCCCTATGGGGCTGAAATGGGAATGGGGAAGGGCAATGGCGGAAGGGGGACTTACCGCCCCTCCAACCTTGGGATGGGGCGGTAAATCCCCTTTCCGCCAAGGCGGTGCCGGTATTTTACCGGCATGAGCCATGGCGCTAATAGCGCCATGGCTCACCGCCTACCGTGTAATGAGGCCCAATGTCTTTTTAAATAGTTTCCCGTGGACCTCCCTCTGCCAGGTTTACTCTCAATACACTGTTCCTTTGGGACTTTAGACTTTGCCCCTTTTCATCTGCATACATCTGTGTTCACTCTTGCCAATCTCACAGTTCCTTCTACTTTCTTATGATGTGGGATTCACTTCCCTTATGCACAATCATCTGCTGGTCAAACGCTTTCGACTGTACAGAGGATTTTACTAGACCCTGTTTGACCACTTTGACTCTCTATTCGCCTTTCCCAAAGCCAATCTGGAATGTACTACGTAGTAAAAGATCAATCTCAAGACAAGCAGACAAGTGTCGCCTAACCGACCAGCTCTTCAAAAGCCAAATACTGAAATTCTTCTGGTAATATTAGTTGCAACAATCAGGTAATCGCCCACAGTTTCTCGGGTGAACACCCACGTGGTGCCTGGCTCATCTGCAGCTGGCTTTCCCCTTTTACATCAACAGTTCTTTGTACATTCTGCAATCAGCCGTTCGCTACTTTTGTTTAACACAGTTTGGTTACTTTATCGGTCCTCCCCTCGACTCACCGGTTGTGATGAACCGCTTGGCTTTCTTCATATCAGGAGTCAAGGCCACTACCATGGAAGCAGGTGTCTCCTTCTGTCCAGCTTATCAGTATAGGCAAGCTCTGTGTACCGTTGACATCTGCTGCGACACACTTGGGCTATTGTTTGCAGTCTTACAATTCGTTCCACAGAGGTCTCACAGGCCTTGATCAGAAAGGGCAAGGTTGCTTCTCTCCTGGTCACCCTTTCGATTTGCGTTGTCTTTCTCCTCCTCTTGAACTGCCGTGCCTGAATAGCTGTTGCGTCATGTGGTCTGCCTTGCACGTATGGTGCTCTTGTTGTCCACCTTTTATCCCTGTGGGGATGGGCTGTCAGGTGTGAGTTATTCTGGTCAATTGCCTGACTTTGCCTGACCTTCGTGTTGGGACATGTCCGGTAACAGGCTCTAACATTAGTCTGTCGTCTTTCGTGGTGTGCAAAGCTGTTTGTCTTAGTAAAGGGTGGGGGGTGTTGAGAGGTTGAGTGTCCTATGTAATAAGAGTGGTTAACAGAAGGAAAATACTACGTTTCACCCATTGGGGTTCCGGTTCCACTCCCCGAGGACCCCCTATCCAGGTGATCCTCCCTCACTGGTCCACCCCCAGGAACTGGCTCCAATAGCGATGGCCCTGTCCTGGCTACCTGGATGACAGATCCCCTGGGTCTAGTTCAGGAGACACCTTCAGGTTTCTCACACTACCCCATCCCTGCACTGCCCAATTCTGGCCAGTCTTTTTGTTTGCCCTCTATGGATCTGCCAGCAAAGAGCTGAACTTGGAGAGAGACAGCAGTGAGCTGCCTGCACGGCGAACAAGCAGAACAAAAGGCAGCACCAAACAGCACAGAACAAGTGACAGTATGCCAGCTTTCACCGACAATGCAAAGCAGGCTCCTCAGTAGTTCAGTGACATCCGTGCCCCATTCGAAACAGAGAGAGATTGCCCTTACTTGCCAACAGGCCAAGGATCAACCCCCCATGAAAACCAACATGAACAAAGTCCAGAAAGCCACCGATAATAAGAGGGACATTAACTTTGTTTTCTGAATCCAGCATTTCTTATGCACAGCAGACATATATACAAAAAAGGGGTGGGGGGCAAGACCCATTTTATGTTTTTGTCAACCTGTAACAACTTCCTCGGGGAAAGAAAAGCCAGCGGTTGGCTGGGGGACTAAATGAGGAAGAGCCAATGGAAAGGGAATCAGTGAGTAAAAGGGGGCAGAGGAAACAGAAAGGTGTGTGAGATTTGGGTGAGCTAAAGGGAGGAGATGGAGGACCAAGTAACCAATCAGAGGAAGGATAGTCTAGAAGAGTGGAGGAGAATTTCTAATGGACTGGACATGGTGAGGCTCTGGTTGGCGAGAGAAAGTGATATGGTGGTTTGAATCTGTGTGCAAGATGTGTGAGTGAATGGGGGAGAGTGGAGATGATTGGAGAAATTAAAGTAGAGCATATGAGATAGAAGGTGTTGGTGTGACGTAGTAGTATGGAAAGGGTGTATTGGTAGTAGCAATGTGGAGAGAGGTGTGGTAGTGTGGAGAGAGGCGTAGTATTGTGTAGAGGGGTGTAGTGGTAATAGTATGGAGAGGGGTGTACTAGTGGTGAGGAGATGGGGTAGTAGAGAGCAATGTCGGAGAGTGGACATAGGTAGAGATTAAAGGAACATTGGAAGGAAAGAACGGGTGAGGGAGAGAAGAGAGATGGCGGCTGGAGTAGTGGGGAGAAGAGTAGGAGGAAGAAAGAGAGAGTGACAGAGACATAGGGAGAGAAGCACCAGGGCATGGAAGGAAAGGACCAAGTGGCTCTACCACTTTGGGGAACTTGGATTAGGGACCATCTAAAGGGAGTTAGAGAGTGAAGACATTGGCCTTCAGACCATCACCGTCAGTCAGCATTATATAGCAGGGGTTACCGATTTCTAGTGCAGACCTGGAGTTGAGGGATGCCTGGGTTAGGGAGACAATGGCATGCACTAGACGAGCGAGAGAGAGAGAGAGAGAGAGGGATAGAGAGAGTGAGAATGAGAGACAGCCTTTAGTGAAGTCATTTACTGATCCACAAATCAATACCTTTGAACCGTCTTCGAGAGTTGGTGTGTTCTTCAGGCCATCTGGAACATCAATCATATGAACAGTGAGCTTGGTCGGTGGCCTTGCCCTGGGTTACATCTTGTTTGAAATTGAAGCTTTTGTCAAATGTAGAAAAACACATTTTCAAAAAAGTGATGCTTAGTAAAAGGTCTATGTGAATTTGTTTGTAGTAGAAGGCTGCCAGCAAGACTGGAGCCAGCCCCCAAATTGAACACCCAATCCAAAATGCCCCTCCAAATGCCTGCATGCCCATTATCAAGTGTGCCTTTGCTTTGTGCACTCTGGCCATGGTGTTTCTGCTCCCAAATGACCTATGAAAAAATAAATTAAAGAACCGAAGCTTTGGGGGTAGTGCTGGGAATAAAGCAGAGCAGCTTCTAGAATTGAGGTGCAGTGACTACAGGTCCTGCAGGTTACAGATAGCAATCTCTCTCTCTCTCTCTCTATCGTCATTCTCGCTCACACTGTCTCCCACTCTCGCACGGTCTCCCACTTTCACCCTCTCTCTAGGACCAGGGGGCTGGATTTTATTTTCATCCCATCCTATTATGCCTTTCTATGATCCTTTACATCCATCTTCCACACCAATTCTGAGGATATTTAGTTTCACAAAAGAATGCTAATCATTGGAGGTGTGGGCCATCTACAAGCTGAGCACAGCAGTTAAGGTGTTGGCCCTCATCATGGTGCTATTGTGAATATGGGCATGGCAGGCTTCGGTCCTCTGCCATCGTATGTGTGTTGCTGCTGCGGGTTAGTGATTGTTTAAACACTTTCTTCTTTCACATGTGAGCGATTTAACTGCCTCTTGTCCCGGTCACCATCTGCACTGGGCTGAGCTCATTGTAGAGTGCTGTCTTCTGTCGGCACCTTTCTCACTCCGCCTCTGGCCCGGCAGTAAAAATGCAAGCATTCTTGTGTTTTTACAGGAGAGTACCACTCCCCCAACCACGTTCCCCAACTGTGCTTCTTCCCCCTCCACCCCCAAAATCGAAATCCTTGCCATTTAACCCAGGGTTTGGTGGGGTTAACAGGAATCCTTCTTTCATCCACTGGGCATGAAAACACAGAACACTTCTACCTTAAACACCTAAACTACTGGCAGGGCCAATAAGGAAAGAGCTGTACACCTCCAGAGAAGAGCAATGTCCACACAGGCTACATGCATTTCTACTTAAAACGTTCCGAAAATCAACACCATGTGTCCACCAGAGAAAGGAAACTGGTTTGCCCGAAACATTGTTATGATCCAAAGCGGTGATAACATTATTGAACTAATTTAGGGTTCGAAATTGCCAAGAGCTGGGAACTATTAAGCTTCTACTTCTAGCCTAGCAGAGCTTGGTTACCTTGAAATAAACAACTAACAAGAGCTACTTTTGGCTACACAGGCAAACTGGTGACTTACATGAATATACATGAGACACTAACTTTGAATATTTGAGAAAAAATTAGAACACATCTAACACACACTTAAAGACAGTGGATCATACATAATGGGCAAACAGTTAAAGTGGTAGCCCCTGGTTTCCCAGTGGTAGCTCCTGCTGACAGGGAAATGACCGCCACCAAAGAGCTGGTTTTAGCTCCTGCTAATTGAACCTCAATTTCGAACCCCGTATTGCAAAAGGCAACAGCTCACTCGTTTTAGCATGCTTACAGTCACGGCCAAATTACACAGTTTATATCCTGAGGTATGTCTGGAACCCCCCACCACACTCCCATTTTCCGGTTAAAGACGTGTAATCCTGCTAGCCACTGTTGGTTGTAGTCCTACGTTTATGTTGGCTATCCGTACTGGGTTATATTTTGAAGATATAGTCAATCTACCACAAGGGCTATCTGGGAAAGTATGTGAACAAGCTGCTGGATGTTGAGCATTGGAACAAACTTTGTGTTCATATAGGAACATCCCCGGAAGTTTATTAAGAAATCAGCCAAACAAGCACGTTGGACACCAAGAGAACATCTATTATGCCCACGGGAGAAGAGAACGTACTCTGAACGTATAGTGCGTGTAACCACTTTCTCGCAACAAACGGTCCAACTCAAGAAACTCATCAAAAAGCATTGGAACCACATTCAATCAGGGTGACTTCAAATGGCAACTACGGCAATTCACTAACTGCCAGTCCACCAACATAATTTAAGTTGTACTCAATGCAACATAGATTACTTACTTTGGAGCAACGCTGGATCCATTGATTGAGAACCCATGAAACAGGCCTCAACGAAGAAATACGATGGCCCATTTTGTTACATTAATAAGCACCTTTATTTGCACCTTCTGGTGATATGGGCAAGGGTCCACGTACGTATATCAGCTTCCAGCAGCGAAACATCAATTTGACCTGTGAGACTCATGGCTTTTCGTAACATCTGCATTAGAACTAGGTTGGTAGTGTGTCCAACAGAGAATGCTAGCACAGTTATGTTGCTGTATGATGGAGATATTCACTCCATGTTTAATTACTTATTTGTTGACTGCCTCTATCTGCACCTTCTGGCTGTACGGCACAGGATCCATGTAAGTATATTAACTTCCAGCAGCGAAACATACTCTGACCTGTGAGATTCATGGGTTTTCATAACATCTGCATTAACACTATGTTTGTAATGTGTTCAACAGAGAATGACAGCATAGTTATGTTGCTGTGTGATGGAGTTTTTTACTCCATGTTTAATAATCTAGTTGTTGACTGCCTCGGAAACCAGCAAATACATTTTAAAAAAAAAAGTTTTCCCTCATATTCGTTTCTATCTGTGTCTCTTGAGTTAGGGCAAGTCCTGGTTAATAACGGGTAAACCTGAAGCGATGGTCCGCGATCCAGTTTTCGGTAACAACTATGAATTAATTTTCGGGACCCAATCCATCATGGTGGCTACACCCGAACAGATTCAGGCATTCCTATGGGAAGAGGCGACGTCAGATGATTAGTGCGGGCAGCGAGACCCATCGTTAAGGTTGCTTCCATAACCCACATGCGTATATCATTTTACTTGGATCCATTCACAGATGTTTTGCGGTCGCAGAATTGCCCGTCTGGGAGTAGACGGATGTTAATGCGACATTGCGCCACTGAAGGGATGCCCTAAGAAATGGAATCTAACACACATTGAGGTGAGCAATGGGAACCGTGTCGGGAAACTCAACACGTGAAATTGCTCAATTACGGCATGATTTACCTCGCCGTAATCCATGAAGGTGCTGATATTGCAGGCCCAGCCTTGGGCAGTGTCTCTGATAAAGCCCCTAGATTTGGGCTTCAGAGAAGGGGGTCCAGAGTGTGGTCTGTGGGAGACAGCAACCAGTTTGCTTCCTTCGGAAAAGGCCCCTTCGGACCTCCCCAATCAGCTACAGCACTACCATTGTCAGATTTCAAACACGGCCCAGGTATTGCGTGTGAAGACTTGAATAGCATCAGAAATTAGAACAATTTGGTTCCCATTCAGCTCGGTTTGGCACAAAATTAAGTTCCCAGGCTCCCACAGTGGGACTGTGCCGGCAAGGGATGGAGTGGCATTCGGGAGACAGCAACCGGTTTGCGGTTTCCCTTAATGCCTTCTGCAACCTCACCTTAACTGATGGATTAAACATGTGTTTTGTAAACACATGATTGTAGTATATCACTAAACTGAGTTTTTTGGTCTCTATTTGGTATAGATCTATGTCACGTTGTGCCAATCAACGCAGCACAACTACTCAGGAAAAGATTGTCGACTAAATCCTCTCCTTTTTTCAACACTACCTATCAACAAGAAGAGGTAAATTGCAACAATCCACAATGTAATCTACTTTTTCCCCCTGTTAGGGAGAATTCTCATTTTATGGCTAATTTCCCTTACCTATAGAGTCCACCAGCAGCTTTGCTGGATTTGAAGGGTTTATTTGTTTTTACCTGCTAAGAGTGAGACTCTTTTTCCCACTCTTAGGCATTTTTGCTATGTGTGTTCTAGGCTATTTTTGTGTTTAATGCCTATGGGATCTTTTCTCTGACCCATAGGAACCATCTTTATGCACTGGCAGCCTCTAATATACCGCCGGCTTATTTTTTTATTTACTTTACTCCGGTAGGTTTCATTTGCCAGAACTTTGATAAAACTTCTTTCTCGAGTCGTACTTCATTTTCATAACCCAGGTCGGGGATCCTTTGTTCGTCCTTTTGGCAGGCTTCTGCCAAGAAGCCCTCCTTTTCGGCGCCACTGAGTCTGGGGTGGGTCTGTTGTTTGGGAGGGGAAGTAGAACCCCCGGACAGAGTTGCCACAGCAACTCAGGTCGCACTCTAACCTGATAAGCTGGAGGGTCTCCCGCCAAGAAGACCACTCCACTGTGTGAGTGACTGCTAGGCTGTATGAATGGGTCTCTTTCTGCATAAAAGCAGGGTCCTGAGGACTGGAAGAGCAAGACGTCGCCACTGGAACTACGGAAAACAAAGGGAAGAGAAGTCAGAGACATCTTCAGCATCTACACCACCGGTGAAGCCCTGCCGGATCGTCTCACCACTTTTCTTCCACACAACGAGAGGAGATCTTCAGCGAAGGAGCCTCCTTCCCTTGAGCTGGTGGGGTCAACCAGTTCATCTATCGCCCCCTCGGACCTGCCTTGGTCGACTCGACAGTGCCCCACACTTGAAGACCGGATAGCCAGGCAGCTATCGACCCAGACCGCGATTAAAAGGAGCGTACCTTTTAAACTTTGTTTGGCAGCACCGCGGCTGGTTTCATCCCCGGGTAGTGCAGCGACTCGAACCTTCCTCCACGACGAGAGCCTCTCTTCCTCTGTTGGACCCCTCGACCTGCAGGAACTACCAGGAACAACCGCCACCGCAGGAGCCACTTCTCCAGGTTTAAGGTACATTGTTCCGCCAGGTCGCCCTTTCTCCGTGGAAGCCCTAAAGGTGTTTTAAATCCTTTAACTACTTGTGGGGTTGGCCACCCTCTCTCTTAACATTGTCTCTCGCCTCACCTCTTCAAAGGTTTTCTACTAAAGACTTGACTGCAGCTACAAGAACATTTTTGCTCCTAAGCTCTTGGTCCTGTACCACCGACTCTGGCTCAGGCCTATTGACTCCGGCTGATTTGTTAGATCTGACCTCACTAGATTAGTTTTCAATGAGAAATGTGTTGATGCACCTAAATCTTCTAAACCCCTCTTCCTTCCTACTGTTTTAACTTGTGGAGTGCCATTTTGCTCAGTTTTCATACACTTGTCTTTTGGTTAAAGTGTTCCTGTGCATTACTTGTTCACAAAACTTCAGGGAAGTGTTGCAAGGGGGTGTCTGAAGATATTTCGGTTTAACTTGTACTTTCCCTCCCTTTGGTTGAATGGGTAGAGTGCCATTTGTAGTAGGTTTTCACTGTGCGATTTTGCTCAGTTTTCACAATACCGCAAACTTGCCTAAAATTGAATAGGGAGTTGTATATGCTTTTCTTTTGACTTAACTTACTTTATTAACTGTGATCTATGTGTTGACTTAGAAGTGTATAAAATAAATATACATTCTCTTTTTAATACAAAACTTTGGTCAGTGTTTCCAAGCTCCATAGTACTGTACTACCTATTGCGTCAACCCTGAATACTGCTCACCTCCCTCTTGAGATAAATCTGACTGCTCAGCCACAGCTACCAACTAAATCTTTGTGGTACAGACTGATACCAAAGGGGATTTATTGCTCTCACATGTAGTCCTAATCTGGGGTACTGCTCCCTAAGGGAACTGCCCTGGATTCTGCCTAACACCCCCTTGTCACGATAGCGCTATGTTTGATATGCCCGAGCACAGTGTAAAAATGAAAGCCTTGAAGTAATATATATGGCTTCCAAAATATTGGTTCAGTGCCCAGCGAGTAAAGATTGTGTTGGGTAGCTGAACAATCAGAAATTACCTATGTGAGTTTAGATCATTAGGAACATAGCCTCGGTCCTCCCACAACATGAGGGAAGGCCTCATTGGTATTTTCTAGTTACTTTTTGGTACATTTGGCATAAAAGGACAGATGTGCTCTATGTAAACTATACATTCACATCCTTGCAGATGGGATTGAAGTCGACATCTAGCAGAAAGAGACGTGGCCAAGAAAAATCGAGACTCACCAAGTCGGGAGACTGCCATATAAAAACACTGGATCCATTTTTGGGGCATAAGACAGTAGTCTATTGGAACAGATGGGATTTTGCCAAGTGCTAGCTGAAAATTCAAGAATTAGGTAGGTGGATGTACTGGGGACATGAACGCACTTGGTGGTATCTGCTGAGAACTATGGCCTTGAGCATTAGGTGCAATTGCATAATTGTGAGTCCATATATACCCTAATTAGGGCTAAGATTAGAACTGGTTGGGATTGTTTACAGCCAAGAGAGCAGAGCTCCCAACTCTGAGTGGACACGAGATGGGTGGGGGTTGATGTAAAATCCATTGTTGGAATATTCATACTGACGGACAATTGAAAGGGCGGTGTGCATAGTCCCACACACAAAGTGGTGTCATGGGGAGAGTATCTGCGAGGTACACGGGCGGTACTGGATGTGGGGCGATTACAACTCTTTTCATATAAATGGGTTTTACTTTTTCAATGATTTGCATACTTGCAAGAGTTTGCAACCTTGTGATAAACATTTTTTTTGCACATTGGTTTAAAGACAATAGAGCAGGGTAGAACCTGCAGTAGTAATTGTAATTAAAACACTAATGAAACAAGTATAGTATATTTTGTGCATGTTTGGCATTGTTGCCTTTTATTGTTCTGATTGGGACATTGGTTTTCTTTCTTTTCCTGCGTACTTGTGGTGGGAACGCAGAAAACACAGACAAGGCAGACAAGCTCCAGCCAAACTGTCAAACACACACCAATGCGATCATAAATGGAGTATATATATATGTCCTCAGGATGGCTGTGGTATGAAAACCACATTGAATACCCAGCCTAAACTGGAGTCGACATTGTATTAGTTCAAGTTCCATTAGGATCTCAATTTAGACAGTTGCATAACGTTTGTGGAAATGTATTGTATCAAAATGATAGAATGATACATGCTATGTTTGTAAATCATTGGTGCATTTATGGATAACAAGTATTATTTTGCACTTGAGGTCGAATTACTTCTTTGTTTGATGAATTGTTCTTATTGCGGTTTTTGCACAAGTACGATAGGTTTTGAAAGGGAATGAATGAGGTTGGTGTGGATGAGTCAGAATGGTAGATCACAGTATGTTGTGTGTGTTGGTATGATTAAATTGTTACACTACAGATTTAGCTGTGTATTTTAATTGTGTGTATATTCTCTTTTCATATACCCTTATGAACTCTATAAAACAAAATAAAGAATAATTGTGACAATCAATTGAATTTGATTTCTATGAGAAGAGATTCTTATTTACACAGAAAATCAATTGAATGCAGTGCGAGTCTGTATATGCCTTTGGGTGTATACATGTTGTGATGTCCATATATATCCATTCAACAGCACAAGCATTCAAATGATAATGTAAATTAGCTCTAACTTGCTGGGCTGCTCAAATAAAATTACAACAAAAAATGTTGGGCTTGATATAATGATTACTTGGCACACTCCGCTATAAGAGAAATAACCCCCTTTGATGTGGAGTCCTCGGGCACTTTTGTTGATGATTTGTACTTTCATCAAGACGCTTATAATACAATAATTGAGCCATGGGCTTATTGCAATCATTCAATGCTGGGATTTGATGCCGTTGACTTAGTTACAATCATTAACAGTTCAAAATCTACTTGTGCCCCTAGACCTGATGGCATCCCAAATGAACCCTTCAAATCAAACCCGAGGCTTGGGGAAAGGCATTATACTGTTCCTTTAGGCTCATCGAACGAACAGGCATTATTCCTGAAAGTTGGTAAAAATCAATATTAATCCTGGTGTTCAAGAGAGGAGATGGATTAGATCCAGCGAACTACAGGCTGCTGGCGATGATGGATGCATCACAAAAATTGTTTACATCCATATTGCTTAATAAACTGACTCGCCGGGTACAGGAAGAGAACCTGATCCCTGCCTTCCAGGCAGGTTTCAGAAAGGGGCACTCCACTCTTAACAATGTGTGTGCAATGCAATATTTGATAGCTGGCACTGCTCCGGAGAACACTTTATACTGCTGTTTCGTGGATTACAGCAAGGCCTTTGATCTCGTTCCACGTGCCTTGCTTTGGGAAAAACGTACAAAATGGGGGATTGATCCACAATGACTATATTTTATCAAATCCCTCTACACAAATCCATCTGTCACTGTACGATTAAACTCATCTGGGGAATTCACATCATATAGACAAACAATCGGGCTTAAAACAAGGATGCGTTCTGGTCCCTGATGCTCTATCATTTATATACAGCTGATTTGGCAACCCATTTTGAGAATATAAGAAATTGTCTTCAAAAAATAAATGGTAGACCTGTGGGGTGACTGGCATGCGCAGATGACACTATATCACTGGACAGGACTCATGCTGGAATCCAACAATCCATCGCTGCTTTCTCTGCATATGCTCAGGCCAATTCCATATCACTAAATATCTCCAAGACCAAAGTGATGTGCCTTGAAGACGCTAAGAAAAGGAAAGGGAGCCAACGATTTACCTGGCGTGTAGAAGGCGCTCCATGACAGGTCACCAGGAATATATATATATATATATCTGGGTTTCCCTATTTCTGCTGCTCCAATTAACTCATGCAATGGGGAGATTATTCTCTCAAAGATATGGAATAAATGGTGTGTAACTAAGCAATAAATAATCTAGAAAGGGGACTATAATATTGCAGCACTGTTGAAAATATATAAGACCAGTATTATCCCGGGCTTAGTATATGGCTTGTCCATTCTAGAGGAAAGACACACTCAGTGGCTGAGGAAAATTGAGGGCGGAATACTGCAGTCAATTATTCTCCTGCCCCAGTCAATCCCGTTAGAAGCACTGCGGTGGTATATGGCCTCACGTCATTAGGTATTATGGATGCTTCAGAGAACCTTGCTTTACCTAAGGTTAATGTTCGAGTAGGAGTTTCACAACGACCCAACATGATCCATTGGGCAGGATTATGACAAAGTAACTAACAATGCTTCCTTGGTGAAATTGCATAGTATAGCACTGAATCTTTTTGCCAAAATAGGTGTGTCTAAAGATCACCTGGCTAACACAATCAGTGCAGAGATCATTATAAAAAGAAAAGCTAGAATGGGATATTGTGACCAAGAACGAGAAACTCTTATTGAAAAAAAGATAGAGTTTTTTCAACACAAGCCTTCAGGCCCAATGTACCCCGAACGTAACTCACTAACCAATGTTCCATAGCACTAAAACGATTTATAATATATGTGGGATGTTTTTACCCATGCATCCGAGCCCTACCACAAAAACTGTGCAGTACTGGCATGGAAAACATCATGATGGCCAGAACTCCCCAGAGAGTGCACAGGGAAAACATGAAGAATAGGCTGCCACCCATTTTTGCCTATGTTGTGAGCACAGGAGGGCACTGCCTAACCACCATTGGACTACACACACAGTAGCCTGAAACCATTGTGAATGGCAATACTGATTGCCAAAAGCAACCCAGAACTGAGGGGAATTCATTTTCTTAATCCCAAAAATGGTTGCATTACCAGTACTCACCACTATCAGAAAGCCAGCGTTTTAAAACCACCAGACTTTTGTGTAAAACTGAACAAAGGAAACAAAACCAGACCAAGGAAAGACTTGCTAAGAGGTGGATACAATGTAAAACTATATTCTGAAATGACTTGAAGGAAGTAATTATTTAATGTATAGGTAAAATTGTCAGTTTGATTTGAATGTAGAAAACTGGGAACAAAAAGTGACATTTAGCTGAAACCTGGCTTAATGAAACTGGATTCTGCCTGACAACTACCCCCGACAGGAGTTGAAACTGGATCAACAGCTGTGTTCCCTGCCAGGCCTGGCTGCATCCTGAGGTCACATGGCCCTGTTGATTGAAAGGGGAGTGGCAGCCGGGGACTATAGGGAGTTGAACAAAGGCCTGTCCTGGACTCAGGCAAATGTTATATTGGGGGTGTCATAAAAGTGGCTTCCTCTTAGGGGAAACTGGGAGGGGCAGTGCCTCTGCTAGCAGCTGAGCTTGGGGAAAGTGGATAAACTAGTTATTCCACCCTGTGATGTGGGAAGCCACACCCCTTTTTGACCAGAGCATAATTTTAAAAAGAGAGATAACTCATAGTGCGGACTTGTCAGAATTATATAAGTAATATCATTATTTTTGTGATTTTTCGGTGCACATTTTAAGAGGTGTTAGGACCCTGTGGTGTATTCTGGGGGGTTGCTAGCGGAAAATAGGGTCTCACTCCAAATGTATGCATGTTAAAAATCTGACACTTTATCATCTGTAACCCATATCCCTGGTGCACATTTGTGTAAAATCTGGAAAGGTTTAGAGGTCGTTATCTGGATGAAAAGGGGAGAATTCTGTCATCAGTGGACACGACATCGTATAAAGACAGGGATCGGATGGTTTGGTGCTACAGAAAATATGTTAACTGGACCTACAATATTAGAAAAATGGTACATAGATAAATATGTATTTGGGTCAGAAATAGATTTGTGTGCACTCTGACAAGGGGAGGTTCCTCTGACCATAAAACCTACAGCATCACTCTGACTCACATTTCCTTCCCCCAATCAAGGGAGAGAGGAGGAATTGGCCAATGATAAGTGAGAGGGGCAGGTTTAGTTATGACCAGGCACACACCCATTTTCAAAACACATAAAAAGAGACTGCTGGGACAGGTAGAGACATTCAATTCCATTTGCTGCAGAGCATGCTGACCGACGACTTCACATCCAGAGATCCAGACTTCAAATCCATTAATCTCCAAAGACCAGAACTTTACTTCAGAACTTAAAGCAAGGGCCTAAACCCACAAACTGAGAACTCTTTTCAGCAGGCCTCAGCATCCTCAAAATCATTTGCAGACTATTCACAGCCGGGCTGAGCTGTTGATTCTGGCCTGAAACCCTGCGCCAGAAAGATCCAGAAGCAGTGTTACCTCCAGAATCCACTTGATCCGGACCGGAAAGCGGAGCAGTATCCAGAACCAGAGGCCGCTGAATCCAGAGAGGCTAGACCAGCAGAGCAGAGCTGACCCAGACCGCTGTGAGCAGCACCAGTGACCCAGATTGCTGTGAAGTGCCGAGACCAGAACCGGAGTCCAGTCCAAAACCTGACCAGATCCGTGGCGAGGCCTATTTGAAATTTATATTGTGAGTACCTAGCAGAACTGTACAGAACCAATCTCCAAGTTAAAATAATCTAATCCAAACTATTTTAACCTAAGTAGAACGGCCTCCTAGAAATCGTGTCATCTGTCATTTGTAAAGCTGCACAACTGTCACCTGTCAATTCTGCAGCTGCAAGCTGTCACATGTCATTTTGAGTTTTACTTTAAATCCGAAAATCTACCTTTATTAAATCGTCTGTATCTCTGGAACCGTTTGTGCTAGGAACGTGGTTTAACTTTCCTCTGAAAGCTTAGAATTATACTTTTTCCGCAATCACGATTCACGCACTCGCAAATTTTGCCGCAATTTGCGATTTGGCCTGATTTCTTTACCTGTAAAAAGATAGCAGCTTTTTGCTTTCCTTTGCTAAAAATTTGTTTGCCTCTTAATAACCATCCCTGAATCATTGCTAAAGTGAGCCTGAGCTCATCCCAAGTATCTCTCACTCACCCTGAACCTCCTAAAGGGAATTAAAAGCATTTCAGCATATTTCTCACTTCACTGCCACCACATTCAAAGCACTTGGGCCTGTGTTTCAAACTCCTACCTGTTTCCTCTAAGCTTGCTGGTGGGGAACTGAATTTCGTATTGTATTTGATTGCATTCCTGAGAACTGTGTGCTCCTCTTTCCATCTCCTTCCATTTCTTACATTGCATAGGGGAGGGGGGTGAATTGCCAAAGAAAAGTGATTATCTTATCTTTTGCTAAAATCATATCAAGTATTTCTGTACTGCATTTTATTCCTCATTGTTTTTCCCTTGAAATCATAAAGTATTTTGCTACTTTATCCATCCTATACTAACTCCTCATTGATTGTAAAGAAGTGTGCTAGTGCCAGATTACCCATTGTTGATCAACATCATATGTCTAAGTGTACTATCAGATATTAATTTATTATAAAGTGTGATATATATATATATTGTTCACATTCTAAAATAAACCTTTTAATTTGCAAAACCAACCTACTTCTTGGCTCAGTGGGGTGAGGGGGATTCTAAGAGAGGGGTGTTATGTAGGGGTAGTCATCCAGAATTCATGAACTGGACATAAAGATATATCAATAAGGGTTTCCATTCAGTATCCCAGACTAGGCATCGACTTAGCTGTAGTGCTGAATTGAATCCTCTTACATATATTTGAGACTAAACATCCTCTCCACAAGGGAGTACTTGGGTGCCCTCTCAAGGATTAGATATGAGGAGCGCACGTGTGGACTTTGTGGGTCTGAAGTCGAAACTAGCTGCCACATTCTGACATCCCGTCCTGCACTATCAACTATGACAAAGGCTACGGTTTATTTGTCAGTGACATGGAATATATATAACATGATCCATTTTGGGCACTCTCTATTCGGCTGAATCAGTTGTAATAACATCAGCAGCCCATTCTATTAGGAAAATGGCACTGTCCAAATTTGCTTTCCTCGATCCTATTGTATAGGTATATAATGAATTTACAAAATGTTAATTATACTAGATAGATTTTTGATACTGCTATTGGGCATTTTAACAAATTGTATTTATAAAGTTTGAACGATGAATTTATTTTGCACATTGCATGCATTTTAATGGTGTTATATTATGGTTACATTGTTTATATTTTCTTTTTTTCTTGTCTTTTGCTTAAGGCTTGTACAATAGCTAACGCAAATAAAAGAAATATAAAAAAATAAATATAGGACCATCATCATAGCTGTGCAGCCCACATCATCCTTCTAAAGGAGGTTCCTTGTCCAACCCTGTGTGTTCCGTTTAATTATGGACCTCTGTGGCACAAAAGATACCGGCGCTCCATTTTCTTTCAAATAATGACTGGTTATGGCGGACTAGCCATTCTTTATTCACTTACAAGAGTTATTTCTATAGTGCTTATAGGAGCTCCAAAGAAGACCACCATACAGCTAACAGAGAGACCCTTTTAAATCTCTCACGAATAACTCTCTAAAGATCCCAAGAGTCAAAGAACTACTTGGACGCTCGTAGGGCTGTGGCTTCACAACACAATTGAGGGTCCTAAAATCTCAAGTCGTGCTTGCCGTATCGCTTTCCGGAGTGTAAAAGTGAGAAATGCTTGCCTGCCTCAATTCTTTGTAGATGGTTTTATGGGAGTGAACCTGCTTGCTTGTTCCTGGTGAAAAAGTGGAAAAAGCCGAAACCAATGCACCATGGGCATCTGGAGTGTTAGGCAGAAACCTGTGCAGTTCCCTCTGGGACCACTGCAAAAGATTTAAGACTACAGGTGTTTGGCAGTAAACCCACTTGGTAGCAGTCTGTACCACACAGATTCATTTGGGAGCTGTGGCTGAGCAGTCAGACTTCCCTCAAGAAGAGTTAGGCAGTATACATAGTATTCACAATAGGTCACAAGAACACAGTAGAACAAGCAAACACTGACCAGAGTAAAAGAGATATAATTATTTATTTAAAACCACATCTAATAAAACACACAGGCACTAATATTAAGCAGTTCAAAAACACGGTCACTAAAAGATATACACTCCCTTAAAACAATATTAGACAATTCTTAAGAGCATACATTGAAACAGATCCCAACACTTTCAAAAGAACACAGCAAGAGAGGAAGGCAGAGTCAAACCGTGAAGTTAGAGTTCAGAAAGCCGGATCCACTTTAAGAGGATCAGAACGAAATGTGTCCAAGGTCACACGGTTGAAAAGTGCACAAAAGTCTCGAAAAGGTTCAGAAAGAGTTGGACCAGAAGAAAGGGACCAGTTAGGTGGTCAAGGCGGCCAGCCCAGTCCAGAATGTTAAGGGATTATTATTACCTTTTACCAATCTTTAGAAAGGGAGGCCTGGCGGACACAGTACCATAAAGTGGTGAGAATACTCCAGCGGGGGCAGTTGTTCCTGGCAGTGGATGCAAGTCGGTGCTTCGTCCGGGGGAAGAGAGGATCTCGTCGGGGTGGAAGACAGGAGTCCGTTGCACTGCCAGGGAAGAAACCAGCCGCTAAGTTCTCAGTTAAAAAGGAGCAGTCCTTTTATTCGCGGTCCAGTGGTAAGTGGCTATCCGGTTGCCGGGGTGCTTGGCACGGGCAATTCAACCACAAGACGTCCTGGGATGCGAGGAAAAGAAGGTAAACTGGTTGTGCCCACCAGTCAGGGGAAGAAGACTCTCCATCCGGGAGATCTTCTCTGTCGTCGGGAAGTGGTGAGTCGGTTCCGCAGGGCTCCACCGGTGGTGTCGTCGTAGCAGGTCGGCTCAGCTTCTCCCTCGTCGGATTCTCAGGTCCTGTGGCGACTTTTGAAGTTCCTGTCCCAAAAGCCCTGCTTTTATGCAGCACACCCCCATTCACTCAGTCTAGCTGTCAATCAAACATGCTAAGTGGTGAGCCGGCCGGCTCACCACTTGGGCCAATCACACAAGAGTGCGACTTGAGTTACCAAGGTAACTCAGTCCTGGGTGCCTAAACCCCCTCCCACACCCCCTGTGGTACCCAGACATAGTGGCACCACTTTTGGAGGCTTCTGTGGAGAAGCCTGCCAAAAAGTGGGACAAAGGGCTCGACTTGGGTTGGAGTCACAGAAGAGAACACAAACGCCAATTTAGAATCGAGTTCTGGCAAAAAATACCAACCGGCGAATTAATATTAAATAAATAAACCGGCGGTATGTTTGAGGCTATGAGAATTAAATAATTAAAGTTGGTATCCTCGAACAATGGGAAAATCCCATAGAGATATATTCGCGGTCGAATATAAAAAGTAGTATCCACTGCCACCAGCCAAAACTGGATCAGGGGGGACGGAGACGTGACCCCTCGACTAACAGACCCCGGGCAATCGAATTGCCCCGACCAGTACGTCCACAATATGATGGTTTGTACTGGTTTCTGTTCATAATTTGGGACTAGTAAAGCCAATGGTGACTTTACATGCCCTGGGAGACAGTAGTCAGTCCCAGGGTATGGAGTCTATGGTGGGGTGTCACTATGACACCCCTGTGTCACTACACGGAGGGTGCTGTGTAACACACATAGTAAAAACACATGAGACCCTATGGAGTAAAGGACCCCATAGCCCATAAAACACATTAACAGTCAAAGGAACACCACAAATCATATCCAAGAGTGGGAGAAAAAGAGTCTCACTCTTGGCAGGAGAAAAAAACAAACTCCAGAAATCCAGCAAAGCTGCTGGGGGACTCACTAGGTTAGCAAATTCAGCCTAAACAGAGAATTCTCCCTAACATAGAGCCACCACAAAAACTGGTATATAGGACAGACCTGTCTTTTGCTTTAAAGATTAATTTATCTCAAGACTGGACATCTGTCAGTGACCTATAAAATCTGTTGTGGAGTTTGACTTCCCTGGGGTCAAGCACTGACTTACAATGCAGTTCCTCCGTTTGTATAATGTTGACGAGAGGATGCCTGCTGGAAGAAAATGACCAATGTTTGTCTGCATTAGTTATTTGTCATTGTACATGAGGGACGGCATGCAGTTTCTTTACATTTATGAATCCTTTCTCTCCCACCTTGCACCCTTCAAGCCTAATTTTAACTGACATCACTGATCTCTACTCTGTTGAAGAGAAGCCGCACACTACCCCACCACCAAACATGGTGACTTTAAGAAGTTAAGGGTTTTACATTCCTAAGATATTTTTGCACACTTGCTTTGTGTATTCATTGAAATCAACTTTATTATGTTGGTATCACCCTTAAACCATCTCAGTGTATATTCCCTCAAACTGTGCAGCAGGTCTATTTCGTCTTCTGGCATTTCTATATTATACTGTCTGCACAATTTAAAAAGGCTAATCCTGAACAGCTGAGTCCAAGCTTGATGTTACACAGTATTTCACCACAATATCTCACACGAGGTGGAAGTCCTTTAATGCCTCAACGGAGCGTCTTTGGGTGGGTGGATTAGTCACATTCTGTTTTGGGGCCGTTTAACGGGTTTGGGCAACTGTTATACCAATGTGGTAAGCACCATGGCATAGTAGGGTGGTCCAGGGAATTCTCCTCACACCGCTCCTGGGTTCCACATGGCATAGTGGTCAGTGGTACCCGGCCTCTTTGGCAACGCAACATCTACCACAGGAACCAGGCAGTGGGCTTTTTCACAGTTTTCTCCCAATGTTTAAGATGTAGCCCTCAACAGGATTACTACTAAGTGTCTGACCTCTCCCAGTGCCTGAGACACAGCCTTCAGCAGGCATTCTTTGTACTGTCTGGAACCTGTCAGTGCCTGAGATTTAGCCCTCAGCGGACTCTGGCCTTCTCTCTCCTTCTGAGTGTCTAACCTCTGCCAAGGTTTGGAATAAAGATATCAGTAGGCTTAACCCTTTGGTCTCTCTGGGTCTGGCAGAGTGCGAGATATAGTAAATCGGTTATTTCTTCCTCAAGTGCTCTTTCCTAGGGCGAGACTCTCCCTCTAACTTCAGGGTTGTAACCCGGTGACACTATCTGAAGGCCTTGGATCCCTTTTATATGTTGTTTGATAACGCAGATTAACCAATCTATCCCGGAACAGGTTTGTCCCAATGCACTGTTATACAGAGATTGCCCAAGTTGTGAAACTTGATGTTGCAAGTGTTTCTCCCATGAATCCACGTTTCTATCGCTCATTTGTCAGATAGTTTAATGGTCCATTCTGTGGTGGAAACTGAATACTTCAAAAGGGGTGTTACAATGTTTAAGTCGGGTGGAAGTGGACATGGAGATCTTTGGAGGACTGCAGGTATGGTTTGGACAACAGTGGGACCCTACTGGTGAAGTTTCTCCATGCCCGAGAGCATTTGCAGCAGGTTCTCTCTTCGGAGCATGTTTTCACATCCAGTACTCACCAATCCACTCTAACCAAAGCACTCCTACTCCCTAGTTTAGTATATATAACAGATTTAACCCTACTGTCTAAGTTCTTAAAAATCCTATGCGTGAAGGCAGAAGGCCTTTTCTATCTGAGCTCCCTCAGATACTTCTTAAATAACCCTGCTCTCACCAATTGTTAGTGTAATAGTGAGTGGGATTGTGCCTTGCGGACACTCTGCCCGATTCAGTCTTATATTTCAAGCCTTTGGACTCCTCTTCCTCTTCCTTCCTGGTGTTCTCCCAGGGACGTCGATTCACCAAAATGCCAGGGGTAGCGTGAGTGACATCACAGACCTGATGACATCGCAGGAAGGGACTTCACTTGACCTATGACTCCGGATCGCATCAGTTACATTACCGAAAGAAGCTTGCGGGAGTAAACAAAAAGTACATAAACGTCAACATTTAAAAAATACGTACTGAAGCAGACAAGAATATTTTAGACACCAACCACATTTTAACAGGGTGCTGCCTTCATGTGCCATGGATGGATCATGATATAATAAGAGTTCAACACAATAGTACAACATAGGCCGAGGCAATATTGATTCCACCATCGGGTTTGCCATTTGAGATTTGAATACATTTTTAAGCAATAATTATTGAGCCATTTTGGGGAGTGCTGTAACCAGATGCATGCTGATATGGACTCAGACAAGCTGCTTACATTGATGGAAAATCTGGTGAAGATGCACAACAAAATTAAATTTCTAAAATGGGGAAAGATATACAGAGAATGTCACTGTATAAACTACAAAGGGAGCTAAGCACACACCTGGGGACATATAGGGAGATGCAGTCCTCTGTGATGAGATTCCCAGAGACAAAATATTGTTACATTTACATGGGATTTTAATTTACTAGGCTCCCTACAAAGGTGGGCTCCCATAAGAGGGATCCCTTGGCAAGAAAGAAATTGTCAGCTCTGTAAAAAGCCAGAGGAAGCAGAAACGCTAAAATATTGGGCGATTGGCTGTGGCGCAACACTAGGGCAGGGGCAAATGTGGTTGGGAAAGTTAATAAGGCAATTAGAGGATTTAAACAGTGAAGTCAAGTAGGCTAGGCTCCCATATGGATACATTTCAATTACTATTGCGTTAGTAAATATTTTAATAGTGATTAAAAAAAGTTGGGGGAAAATGTTTTTCTCGATTAGTCCACCATAATGAAGTAGGGAAAGGAGTAATTTGTCGGATAGGTGGAAAATGTAATCTTGGGGGTTATAAAAGAGAGGCCCTGATCGGTATATAGCATATAATATCATATTGTATTGAATGAATGCCTATAATGTTTGTTAGAATGTTGGGCATGAAGTAATGTATTGCCATTTGTAATGAACTAAGAGTTGTGAAGTATATGATTCAAAATGTGCTAAGGTTTTTTAATAAACTATAAACACATACAAAAATAGGATGAGGCAGAGCCATAGATCTGCCACTTCAGCATTTTATGGCCAGTTACTTCCATATTATGCCAATTAGAGCTACATGTCGGATATTGTCATTATGTGAAAAGTAGATCCCCTATATTGCCAGTTTCTGCAATAATACAGTATCTAAACTCCCAATAGATGCAAGTCACTTTCAGTGCACACAAGCATTATTGCTTTAATGATAATGATGTTATTTATATAGCGCTTTTGCCAAAGCAGTGTACATAGCTCATATTTACATACACTTATAATCCCAACCGAAGTTGGTACTCATTTATTAACCTTGGAAGAATGAACGGCTGAGTTGGCCTTGCCAGGATTTGAACCTCCGACCTGCAGGTCACACACAGATCACAGCAGTGAGTGCTCAACCCACTGAGCTATCTTACCGCTTTGCTGTTATAAATGCATTGCCACCAAAAGAAAGCATGTCAAAACTGCTTGCACAACGTAGGCCAGACACGTAATAAAACTTATGTTTGCTGTAGCCTTGATGATGCACTGTAAAAAATGCAATGCCACAATAAGACATACCTAGACTGGCAGTGCCAAAATGCCAGTCTATCCAGGTTATTACACTTATGATTGATTAATCTGTCTGAAAGCCCTCTTTACTTTTGGTTTTTCTCTGCCTCTGCAGACCCAAGGGGTTGCATAGGCAGAGCCAGGGGTGGTGCAGGAGTTTCCAGGGATCGCAATGTGACCCTTGGTGGCCCCCAATTGACATCCCTGTGTTCCCCTCTCCGCACTCTCCCCCTAACCCCAACTGTACCCTCTTTCACACCTTCTACTCCCTTTGTCTTTCTCTTCTGTTCCTCCGATGCCTTTCACTCCTTCTTAGCCACGCCTCCACTCTTTGATGTTACTACTACTTTCCCAATACTCCTATTCCACCATCCAAACTACAACTCCCTCCCTCCACACTACAACTGGCACTTGTAAGGGTGTCAAAGAAGGAAGCGGACAATGATGGATATAGATTTTTATTGATAGTAAAAGAACCATCACTATCTCTAAGAGGGGGGTCTCTACCTCAAACAAAAACTAAAGGATCTGTCACAATGTCTGTCAAAATGAAAGTCCACCATCCTGTGTCACAACCTCCTTCTATCCCTTACACTACAACTAAAGAATAATATAATCCAACTGAAAGTTCCTTCCCCAGAAGAATGGCTCCCTTCTCCTGGTATACAGGGGGCGTTCCATACATTTTCTCTTGTAAACGGATGCCAGGCAGAATTACTCCCGTCCCCTGGCTGGTAGTTGGAGCACTTTGTGCAGTTAACTTTCTGGACAAGAAGAATGGCTCCTTCTCCTGGTACTGGTCTGCACTTTCCAATGTAGTTCACAAGGCCAGGGGGAATGACTCCCTTCACCTGGCATCTCTTCAGTGTACTTGAAAAGATTCTGTTTTATCACCAGGAGAATTACTCCCTTCTGGTGTTCGAGAGTTCCTCTTCAACTTGGGTGTTACCTTGGAATGCTTACACTATATCAGCAAAGTCCAAAGTCCTTCTCTAAATTCCAGTGGACTGATCTCTGACACTAATGAGGAAGAATTTCTTGGATGCTTGTCTCAGTGTCTGAGGGATCCCAGATCCTTCTCTCATCGTCAGTGGGCTTATCCTTTGTTGTCAGGATGGTTTCCTCCAATGCTTGTTTTAATTATATTGAGGTCGCAGAACCTTATCTGGTGGTCAGTGGGCTTATCTCGGCTCCTGGAATGAGGACGATTTCCTCGGATGCACTCTTCGCTTTGATTTGGGACCCAACCCTTGATGGCCCTCTGATGGGCCTATTGCTGGCCTGGCATAAAGCAGAGACCTACTTCCCCCATATCCCTACCGGTGCTTCCCGTTACCTTCTGGGACTTGCTTGCATGGCGCCGGCCTCTCTAGGGACTGAGATTGGTCTCCTTCCTGCAGCTGCCTGCTTCGTTACTGCTTCTGCAGCAACTCTGCATGCTGTGAATCCTCGTAGTCTCTGCAACATTAGGGGGCTGTCCAGTCCACCTCCTCATGCAGGTCATGCCACTGCCTTGCCTGCTTCCCACTGGGCTCGGTCCTGCCCACGAAGGACCCATGACGGACTCCCTCAGCCACTTGCTGGCATCCTCTGCAGAGCCCTCTCTTCAGTTTGAGTGAAGACTTTGAAACTCCTGAGTTCTCTGACAAGGAGGAAGGACTCAGAGCACTCCTTCTCTTTCCACTTTATAGAGCTTAATCCGCCCCAGCTTAACATCAACATCTGTTGTCAATAGCTTCTTGGTATTCCTCATGCCTCCTGTGAGCCACCTCGTCTCAGTACTAGCACAATCAGTATTCCTCATGTTCTCTGTGCTCTTCTTTGCCCGAGTATTTTATGTCTTGGCTGTACCCCAGGTACTACGGAAATACATTGGTTTACTCTCAATATAATGGTTTGACATGTGGGGCAAAGGAATGTGGTGTGATGATGTATGACGGATTGTACCCAAGGTGGCCGTTCCTTATCCCCAGAGGGGGAGTTCATCCCCACGAGGTCCTCCCGCATTAAACCACCCCTAAGGGGACTATTGGGTAGCAGCCACATCTACCTAGCCTCATTGAAAAGAGCTCCCCCTCTGGTGAGAAGAGACGATACCTAGCGAATCGTCACACACTCCATCCGCTGTCCAGTCAAATGGTCGAAAACATTTGATCGAATGACCATTTGATCGACAGTCAAATGGTCGGAAAAAAAAGGTCGAATTTTTTTATTTATTTATATATATTTTTTTGTTTGGGTTGATAAAAAATGTTTTTAATGAAGAAAACGGAGGATTGGGGGAACCCCTCAAAACAAATAATTAAAAAAACCCTTTTTTTGACCATTTGAACTGTTAAATAGTGGGCTAAACCCCGACCCCTTTGCTCCACAAGGGCATACAGTGGAATAGTGATGGTGGGCCAAAGTGCTTAGTGTCCAAGTTTGTGTTGGTGGGCTTTGTTCTGGGCTCCCCTATAGTAAGTGCAGCCTGTTTTGAGTGCTGCTATTTAGTTCCTTGTGGTCTAGGGAGCAGACTACAGGCTGCAGTGGGTTGCCGCCGGCCTGGGGAGCATTGTGGTCCTTCCCTCACAACCAAGTAGTTGCTGAAAGGCTGGTTCCCTTTCTCTCCACTGTGTCTCTGTCTCCGGTGGCAGAACATTGACATTGCAGGATGCTGCAGGGTTGTTTTTACTTATCCGGGCCCAGGACTCTGATGCAGACCTTTTGTGGCGCTGGAGGACTGCTTTCTCTCTGGCCCTGCTTGTCGTGGCTCAGATAGCATATGTTGACTCTCGAAAAAAATAAAAAATAGTCTGGCGAGCATCTTGTTTATGAGGGTTGTGTGAGACAAAGGATACTGCATAACAGCATCGCGGCACAACAGTGGGGATACGAATTGGGGCACCCTCAACTACAACCGCCCACCTCAGGTGGAAAAATGGGCTGTAGAATTCTCCCAGGTAGGCCTCCCAGCACACAACTGAGAGACAAGGCCAGCGCACTAGGCCAGTGCTATAGTGCATATTAATGCATCATGCTAAATAAAGAATCACAATATCTTTTCTTATATGTGATATATACAGGAATCCAACTAAAATGCCTTTATGACAGATTACCTGCATTTAAAAAGAAACAAAGACAGGTGACGACTAGACTTTGGGTTAATGCTACCCCATATCCACAAAGAAAATACGTAAACTATCCATCCAATGTTTTACCCCTTATTAATGAATCAAACCTAGGAGGTAAAACTTCAAAAAAAAATCCTGAACATAAGCCCAAATCATAACCAATTCCTTTCTGTCTCTATTTAACCCTCATTCAGTATAATTAGTAAAGATGCCCTGATTTTAAAACAATGTTTATGAGAATTCCAGCCACTGAACTTCAAAGTAGATGTGACCAGACAAATGCGACAAGCTTATAACACAGGTATGAACGCTTGAAAACAGTAGCCAAACTTTGACTGACAAAATCACATCGTTAACAAACAGAGAGATTACATTAACATCAAGTAAATTGTATCTGATCAGTAAACACTTGTCTGAAAAGTCATGAAACAAGATCAATGCTAAATAACACATGCATTAAATAGTACTTGACGTATTCTCAAAAAACCTTGACAAAGTTGTTGCTGTTGAACTATTTTCTTTGTTTTTCTCTTTGTGTTTTTCTTTTGACTTTTATGTTTTTGTTACTTTGTTATGAATATAATGTTTGAATTGATTATTTAATTGTTATGTTAGAAAATGCACGAGAAGTTCATTTTATGGACGAACATTGCATGTACTGAATAGCCTTCTGAAAGGGCCCCAAGGAAGGAAGGAACATAGCGAAACACACCTTAGATATATATATATTTGGATTATTTTGACTTTATCCTTTTGGATCAAATGTATTTATTTATTTAGTCATTTATATAGCGCACAAAGCCCAGGGGCATCTAGGTGCTTTAATTTATGAGATTGGTTACATTAGTTGCTTACAAAGAAATACAGGTTACAGTCATTACATCTTTGGAAAAGCCTCACCTCATGGTACGGGGTGCTACGTCAAACTATACAGTTTCAATTAGGTAAAATGCGAATTAGTTTTAAACATACACTTAGGATAAGCCTCACCTCATGGTACGGGGTGCTAAATCAAAGTATACAGTGTCAATCAGGTAAAAAGCTAATTCGTTTTAAGGATTAGTCTCACCTCATGCTATGGGTAAAAAGCAAATTAGTTTTATGAACACACTTAGGATAAGCTTCACTTCATGCTACAGGGTGCTAAATCATAGTATACAGTGTCAATCAGGTAAAAAACAAGTTAGTTTTAAGCATACTCTTAGGATAAGCCTTACCTCACGGTACAGGGTGCTAAATCAAAGTATATAGTGTCAATCTGGCAAAATGCGAATTAGTTTTAAGCATATACTTAGGATAAACCTCACCTCATGGTACGGGGTGCTAAATCAAAGTATACAGTGTCAATCAGGTAAAATGCGAATTAGTTTTGAACACTTAGGATATGCCTCACTTCATGGTGCAGAGTAGTACGTCGACATTATCAAAGTGAACAGTTACTGGAAGGTGGAGAACGTGTGGGACACGAGCTAGGGCAAGCTAGTAGACATTAGCATTAAAGTGCAATATTAAGGCAAAGAAAACTGTAGGTTTGGTGGAGACACGGTCGAGTTGTAGAGTACCTAACCAGTAAGTAATGCATACAGAAGCATCGAAGGGATGGTACAGAATGTCTGGGTCTATGGGAGTAGTAGTCGAGCATTAGCATGGCAAAAGTGAGCCAATGATTCAGAACAATGAGCAAATGAAAGAACTTTCAGGCCTAGGGTGGGCAGTGCAAAAATGCATTGCACGGCGAATACACATGTCTCGACGACCAGTGAATGTTAAAGGAGTGGGCCAAGTCTAGATATCGATGAAGTCATTAGAAGGAACAAGTTACTTACCTGTAACTGTTGTTCTCCAGCATGGGTTTGGCATGGATTCATATGCTCATGAATATTCCCCGTCGTCAGGCTGGGAATCCTCGGTAAAGAAAAAAATCAGATTCCGTTTTGTTTCTGAACTGTCTTTCTACCAATAACCAATCACTGGTCTCTGGGTCGTACTGCCCCCAGACAATGACTGTCCTCCACCTAAGCCCCTCCTCTGACAGCCATCTTTAGATTTGGTAGCACGTAAAGTGGCAGTAGGACCAAGAGAAGAACCACAGAGGGGTTGGGAGGGTTTGCATGTGAATACATGCCAGACCCATGCTGGAGAAAAACAGTTACAGGTAAGTAACTACTTCCTTCTCCAGCATGGGGTCTGGCATGGATTCACATGCTCATGAATACAAGAATACATAGCAGTACACACATGCACAACCACGGGAGGTGGCAAAGATCAACATTAAGCATTTCAACAACTCAACACTAAGCATCTCTTACCTCCTCACCAGGCTCACCTTAAGTGAACAGGTTGCACAGCACTGCCTGGCCGACTCTGGACTCCTCTCTGGAATCCCGGTCATTGCAGTAGATTCTCGTGAAGGTGTGCGTCGACCTACACGTAGCAGCCCTGCAGATGTCCAGCAGGGGCACACCAGACAAGATTGCTGTGGTAGCAGCGATCGATCTGATCGAATGGGCTCTCGGATGGCCGGGCAAATGTCGGTTTGCCAACCGATGACAGTGCATGATGCACCCGGAGAGCCATCTGGAAATGGAAGCCTTCGAGAGAGCCTTCCCTTGGTTCACAGTTCGAAAGTTCACAAACAGCTGTGATGTCTTCCGAAAACTCTTTGTTCGGTCCACGTAGAACTTCAGCGCTCTAGCTACATCCAGCGAGTGCAAAGTCCTCTCGGCCGACGACGAAGGCGATGGGAAAAAGACTGGTAACACCAAGGGCTCATTGAGATGGAAGTCCGACGGCACCTCGGGCATGAAGGAAGGGTGCGTCCTCAGCACCACTCTCGTCTCGTGGAAAGTCAAGTATGGAGGCTTGTAGGAAAGGGCCTGCATCTCTCCCACGCATCGTGCAGAGGTGATGGCCACAAGGAACGCTGTCTTCCACGACAGGAACTTCAACGGAGCCGAATGCAAGGGCTCGAATGGCGGGCCCATGAGCCTGGTCAGCACCACATTGAGCTCCCACTCCGAGGCTTGAGCCTTAACCGGCGGGAACGATCGGAACAGTCCTTTCATAAACTCCTTCACCAGGCGATGAGACCACAGGGATGACCGTCCTTCAGTTCTGGTGTATCGTGAAATCGCCACCAGATGTATCTTGATGGAAGCGTGAGCTAGTCCAGCTTTGGCCAGCGACAGTAAGTACGGTAGCACTTGATGGGCTGTAATCCGTAGAGGGTTAATCTTCTGTGCACGGCACCAGACAGAGAACCTCTTCCACTTGTGTCCGTAGCACTTGAGAGTTGAGGACGCCCTGGCCTTTGCAAGAACCTCTCTGCAGTCAGCCGGGATATCGTATCATAGGACTGTTCCGATCGTTCCCGCCGGTTAAGGCTCCAGCCCCGGCGTGGGAGCTCAACGTGGTGCTGACCAGGCTCATGGGCCTGCCATTCGAGCCCTTGCATTCGGCTCTGTTGAAGTTCCTGTCGTGGAAGACCGCATTCCTTGTGGCCATCACCTCTGCACGATGCGTGGGAGAGATTCAGGCCCTTGGTGTTACCAGTCTTTTTCCCAAACTCTAGTGCTGCAGGAGCCAGGCCTGCAAGTTCAGCGATTCCGGGTTGTGATGAAGAATGGCACCTCCTTCTCTGGAGAGAAGATCTGCGTCCGTCGACAGTTTGACTGGTGGGGACGCTGAGAAGTCCAGAAGGTCCGGGAACCATATCTGTCTCGGCCACCTCAGTGCGACGAGGATCATCCTGCACCGGGACCTCTTGAGTTGGTTGATCAGCCTGAGCAGCAACCGCAACAACGGGAACGCATACAGGAACAGCCTTGAACTGGTAGTGACGCCGTTAGACTACGAACATGAGAAACTTTCGGTGTCCTCTTAGGATGGGGATGTGAAAATATGCATCCTCCAGATCCAACGACGATAGGAAGTCGCCTTGCTCCAGCTGGCCCAGCACGTGCTGGAGAGAGACCATCCGGAACTTCTGTGCCTTGATGTATTTGTTTAGCCGACGCAAGTCCAGGATGGGACGGAAACCTCCTGTCTTCTTTCTGAAGAGGAAGTATCTTGAGTATACTCCGGAGCCCCGGAGCCTCTTTGGGACGAGCTTGATGGCTCCTTTTTTGAGCATCGCCCTTACCTCTAACAGCAGTTGAGGCACGTGGTTTTCCTTGCTGGCCACGGGAGGAATTCGGGGGCACTTCTTTTGAAATTCCAGAGTGTGCCCGTGGGCCAGGGCATCCAGCATCCAACGGTCGGTGGAGATGGACTCCCACACGCTGACAAACTTTGTCAGCCGTCCTCCCACCGTGGTGCTTCGGTGGGGGCCCGACGCAACGGCCGGTTCAGTCTTGCTTGGAAGCAGCCTTGCCGCCTTGGCCTCCCTGGCAACGACGGCGAGATCCACCTGACTTGCCTCGTCCCTTGTAGGCTTCTTGTGACGGGGAGCGGGCCGCCTGACGGTAGGTCGAGGAGCCGCCGCCGAATCCTTTGGAGGCACCTTGCTTGCCTCCGGAGTTCCGAAAGGGCAGCCGCTGTTGCTGCAGAACTCCCAGGGCTCGAGCCGCCTCCGTGTTGGTCTTGATGGCCTGCAGCGACTCATCCACAGTCTTTTCAAACAGATTGTTCCTGTCGAAGGGCATGTCCAAAACCTTGGCTTGCATGTCCTGGCGGAAATCTGTCGCCTTGAGCCACCCCCGCCGTCGAAGGCAAATGCTGTTGCCCAACTGGCGGAAACCGGTGTCGGCAATGTCTGTGGCCACAGTTATGACGTGGTCCGACGCCACCTCACCCTCCTGTAGGATCGCCAGGGCCTCTGCCCTCTTGTCGTCCGGGAGGATGTCCAACAGGGGGGCGATCGTGTACCACAATTTCTTGTCATAGCGGGCCACAATCGCTAGGGTGTTGGCCGCTTTAATCGTTGTTCCCGCCGACGAGATGACACGTTGTCCCACGGCGTCCAGCTTCTTTCCCTCGCCGTTGGGTCGGGAAGTTGAGGATGAAGCCCATGCCCCCCCCCGCTTTCTTCTTGGCTACTGCTGAGACGACCAAATCTGGGGTCGGCTGCGCCCTAAGGCACGACGGGGCGGCGTCGGGGACCCGGTACTTCTTCTCGTACCGGTCCCTCTTGGCAGGTGTCGTGGACGGGTTCTTGAGGAGGGCAAGTCCCTCGTCCCAGATGTCATCCAGCAACAACGGCACCGCGAGGACTGTCTTGCTCTTGGCCTCGCGCCGTTGGTAGAGGAAACCTTCCTTCTCCTCAGGGCAGAGCTGAAAAAGCTCAGACGCCCTGGCAATCATGGCGTGGAAGGAGCCAATCTCGTTGGGCGGGGACGCCCGAGGAATCGGAGATGGGAGGCCAGTCCCGTCGTCACCGCCGTTGTCATCCGTGCCCGTCGTGGCCTTGTCCGTTCCCGTGTCATCCCTCGGGATCGGGGAAGGCGACAAAGGCTGAGAAGGCCGAGAGGGCTGAATGGGCACTGGATGAATTCTCCTCCTCTTGTTCGGAGGGCTTCCCGACGGACCCGGTACAGCTGCGTCGTCCGTCGGGGGTATGAGCAGTCTCGTCCTTATCTCGGTGCATAAGGCTTGGATTGCCGTCAAAATGGCCGCTGAGTTGTCCTGAGGCTCGGGTTGCGACGGGCGCGCCGGGAGCGAAGGTTGTTCCTCCACGGGAACCTCGTCATTGTTGCCACCCTCGCTCGCGTCGTCCCCCTCCTCGGGATCCCTCCCGTGGGGCTGGGCCTCTTCCAAATTCTCAG
This sequence comes from Ambystoma mexicanum, assembly GCF_040938575.1. Classification (NCBI taxonomy): domain Eukaryota; kingdom Metazoa; phylum Chordata; class Amphibia; order Caudata; family Ambystomatidae; genus Ambystoma; species Ambystoma mexicanum. Next base: position 893,340,785 of record NC_090941.1, read on the forward strand.
CCAGTTCCTCCTCAGAGGTTGTGTCCATGTCCGTAATGGTCACCGCCCCCCCTCTTTTTCCACCGGGGTCTTCATGGGGGTCTTCTCGATGGGCTTAAAAGAGGATTCCCTCCGTGGAGGCAGGGAATCTCTGGGCCCCGAGGTCGCCTCCACTGGGATAGCCTCCACAGGCTTCGCCAGGGCTGCAGCGACTCCCTCGATAGAGGCCTTAGCCGGGTGGATCAAGGCCTTCGCCGCCTTGGGCGCGCTTGAGGCCTTCACCTTAGGGGGAGGGTCACTGTTTTGCTCCTCCTCGGCCAGTTCCTTCGAGATCGACCGGGGCCTCTCTAGAAGCTTAGCCGGGTTCTCGGATTTTCTCTTCCCCGAGCCAGAGCGTTGACTCGCGGTTGATGGCGTCGGTGAAGGTGTGCCCTGCCTGGCAGCCTAGGAGCCCGACTGTTCGGCGCTCCCGGTGCCCACAGACTTGCAGTGCTTTGCCTTCTGTTGGGCCCCCGTTGCCGGGGCGCCCTCACAGGACTTAGAAGACCGCTCTGACTTCTTCTTTTTCTCACCTGCTGGGCTCTTGCCTTCCAGACAGATGGAGAGGCGGGTCCGGCAATCCCTCATAGTCCGATCCGACATGTTCATGCAAAACGCCCAGTCCTTCGCCACGTGCGTTTTGTCCTTGTGGAGACAGTAAAGGCATTTCGAATGCTCATCCTCCTTGAACACATTTTGCAGGTTGCATCCAGGGCAGATCCTGAACAGTTTGCCGGGTGTTGAGCTTCCCTTCTCCTGGGCCATGTTCTTCTCGTCCATGAGGTAGGCCTCAGAAACTTCTGGAATCCTCCAAGAAGCATAACTCGACGAAAACTTCACCCTTGAGGGGCGTAGATAAATCTGAAACGGGCCCCTGTTGATCGGAGGTAGAAACGGTGGAGCTTGAGGCTCGATTAAAAGCGAAAAATGAGAAATCTCTTTGAAAAAACGTAAATCAGAGTAAAAGCTTCAGAGCTATAGCACGAGGACTCCCAACACTTGAACGCGCAGTAAAAATCTGAGGATGACTGCCAGGGGCGGGGCTTGGGGAGAGGGCAGTCATTGGCTGGGGGCAGTATGACCCCAGAGACCAGTGATTGGTTACTACTAAGAAAGACAGATCAGAAACGAAACTGATACTGATTTTTTCTTTACTGAGGATTCCCAGCCTGAAGACGGGGAATATTCATGAGCATGTGAATCCATACCAGACCCCATGGTGGAGAAATGGTCGGCTCTTGAGGTAATGGTGTAGCAGCGGTGTGAGGGGAGAAAAGGTCATGGCTACCACACGGTGCAAGTACCAGTACGGACAGGGATAGACAGGATCTTCGAAACAGGCCTTAGGACACACAGGCCGGCCCCTGCCTCCCGGTTGAGTCGAATGGCTGTTGTAGCCAATGGGAGCTGGAGCAGGCAAGGCTCAGCAACAAGGGTGCCTAGGCCACATCTCAATTAATAAAAACTAATATTGCAGAACAACACATGGTAGCAGAGTAAAATGCATTCTGTTTTATTTCTCAGGATAGTTGCAATTATTGCAGCATTTGTGAGAAAGTGGCAAATGTCGGAGCAGCAATCAGCTGTTCTTCTGCTCCTCACACAGCGCCGAAGGAGTGCAGATGGAAAGGACTCCTGGGGCCTCGAAATGGGCCTTAGGACACAGGGGCCGCCTCCCGCCTCCCAGTTAAGTTGACTGGCTGTTGTAGTCAGTGCTAGCCAATGGGAGCGGGAGCAGGCAAGGCTCAGCAACATTTAATGTTAAAGTATTATTCAAATGGATACATAATTACAAATGATTAAGTAAACCAGCATTTTTTCATCTTGAATTGTACATAGTCATTTCAGACTGGAGTCTAATTACTATTTCCTAATATGTGTCAAACCAGTCAAAGGTTACCAATACATGTCATAGCTATCATTTGTTGGTTTAGCCAAAAAGAGGGACGAAAAACAATAATTAAGGTGCTGATGATCCTGCAAGGGTATACTGTGAGAAACGAAAGGGTGTCTCACCTACTAGTTCCCGGGAATCTCTCTCTCTCAGGTGGCCAGGGCACGGCCATCACCTTTGGATTCAGGCCCTGGGGGTGGACCAGTGCGGGAGGATCGCCTGGCTGAGGGTTCTTCAGGGAGTGGGGTTGAGGTAACCGATGGCGAGACGCGGTATACCCCCTTTCCCATTCCCGTATCTCATAGGATTCTCTGACGTCCCAATCCGCCCCCCCTTTCTGCATAAACACTGGTCCGAGGAAGAGGGCAACTAAGAGTAAAGAGGCTAACCCTTACATATCTCATTGGACAGGCAAAGTCAGGCACTTGACTTCAATCACATACATCTGATACCCATTAGCTCTCCCCACATGGATAAGGCGGAACATAGAGGCACACTCTGAGCAAGGTGGAACACGAGAAAGAACAGAACTTCTGGGGCGAAGGCAAACCTACTGGAGCAGAACAACTGATCGAGGGACAAGAGCAAAGGGTAGAGAAACCCAGGAGATCCCTGCAGGAGGTTGTTGCCTCGGAAGAGCCGTGAAAGAGATGTGGAGAAGGCCAAATCCCAGACCAAGCATGTGGTAGTAACCTTGACTTGTGAATTAAAACTGAAAAAAGTAAGAGAAAAAGGCACACAGCTGGTGATATAGTGAACGTCATGAAAGTCTGGTGTGTGTAAGGAAAGACTGAAGTTGCAACAGTTTATCTCACAATTGAAGGCTGCGCGCATGCTAATGAGACGCGAAAGAAAGCTAACCAGTGATGAACTTTTAAGTGGCAGTAGACTGTGAAGCCAGTGATACAGAGTAGCGGAGTGGTCCAGCAAAAGGAAGTATTCCACTCGAAAGTCGCTGCAAATGGTGAAATGTTCTATTAGCAAGTGGCAAAGTGAATAAACTCTGATATGCGTAATGGTCAAGATTAACCCCGGCAAAAGGGGAAGTAAACAGGTGAATGCTTGAAGAGAAAGATTTTGTTAAACTTGTGTGCTTACGGTTCTGAACTACCAAGACCAAGAGACCTGGGGCAAATAACATAAGAGTGTGAGTGAAGTGAACGTCGAAGTGGTCCTGCGGAGGTCTAAAGTAAAAGCCTTGCACATTCGAAAGTCTTTGATATCAGTAAAAAGGTCAGAGCCCGACTGAGGGAGACCGAAAGTGTGATACATTAGGGGAAGGGTACCCCTAGCTAATGTGAATTAAGCTTGGCGAAAGGAACCCCCACCAGTGCTGTGATTGAAAGGTCCGAGCCTGGCTGAGGGAGACCTATGTGAACTCTTAAAGCTTTGAGAGGTCCGAGCACGATGGAGGGAAACCTACGTGAACTTCTTTGTTGAACTGTGAGCTTTTTGGTTGAACTGTAAAAAAACTTCTGGAGTGCTGGAATAAGGTCAAAATCCCAATTATAACAATGGAACTTCATGTCAAAGGTACATTTTGATCTAGCTGATGTAGTAAAACATTTTGCAGGTGGGAAAATAAGAAGAGGAGAACATTGTAGTGGCTCATTTTGAAAAAGTATTTACCTAGCGTTGGAGACAAGTTCACCAAATTCAAACACACCATACGTTTAAAAGTAGGTGCAGAGCCCATGAAATATGGAATGCTATGAAAACCCATTTTGAAAAGGGAACAGATGAAAAGGTCATTGGAAAAAACAGAATAATTGAGAATGTGGAATCTTTGCAAATCGGTCGCCCTCATAATGCACTATACTGATCCATGCAAAACATGTGGATGATAAAATGTTCAGCTCAGCTGAGGGAAAGGTCCTAAGAACAGTGACATTTTGCTTCTGTAATACAGATATTCTCTTGTGAAATGTTCTCTGCAAAACCTTGAAGAAAGTATCAGCCTAGGGCGGGCTTCCATGATGACATTCAACATATGTGTGCACTTGAGTTTTAAGCAATGGTTTTGTGTGCATAATAGGTGCAATACAGCATCATTAACACTCTTTAAAACATACTCACACTGAATCCATCAGTTTTCTTGTGAGTGCTATGATATTCAATCGTCTGGACACTTCCTCATTCACTTTTATCTTTTTGTCAACCTTGGGATATACAGTTTCTGACACTATGGAATGAGTAGGAATTTCTTCTTTCCCAACAATGAACCTGAACAGAAAAAACACAGCTTTAACACCAGCTCATCTTAATACAGTACATGTATTTTGTAGCACAGATACTTCATTCAAAGTAAACTACAGTTCAAATTATTTATACTGATGGACATACAATCAAAATACGGCACACATAAAAACATTTGTTTGTAATGAGGCAATGTGGTGATCAATAAATAGAATCAAAAAGTACAATTTTGTCATGGTGAACTAAAATAAAACAAAATCTTGACAGCCATTTTGATGTCATTGTGGCGGGCCTTTTCAATGTTACAATACTGGTTTGACCACTCCATTCACTGACCTTGTCACTGACGACCTCTACCTCAATACACTGCCTATTCTCTATTATGCCACTCTTGACACAGGCTTGGCAGAACCAGAATTTACATTCTTGAGTGTGAACTAGGATACAAGGTATCAGGATGCCTGGACAAATAAGCAACTTCCAAGATTGCCTGGGCACACTCAACTATCTCACACACCCAAAATTACCCATGTGTACATACTGGCAATTCTCGAAATCTGTCTCGGAAATGAAACACAATTATCACAACACTTCAGGACACATTTTCAGTTTAAAAAAAGCTTTCTTCACTAGCCAAGTTCCACTCAATGTAGAATACAAGGTTCTTCCCATTCAATATGTCCTTCACTTGGCAAGGTGACTATCTTAATTCAAAAGGTTTGCTCACACTTCAAGATAATTGTTAAAGTTTCCACAATCTCCTGTTTGACAAACCAAAATACTTTCTCTTCACACATCAATTCAGACGGCAAATGCATGTGATATTTTCTCTGAAAGCCCTTCACTTGTTATCGCATCATATTTCTGCTTTAAAAGTATCACCTCTGTCAGGATGGTTCATTCAAAAGATACACTTTAGTCAGGATGGTTATGCAACAGTTAATCAAAACACGGTAGTGAAATTGCCACTTACCACAACCTTCTACCACATTCACAGTGCTTCAAATGATCTTCTTCCTGGTACACTCGCCTGCCAGGACTAACTACAATTTGTCCCTTTCCTGGTTTACTTGCCTGCCAGGATAAAACTCCTACTACTACAACTTGCACTCTGTGGCAAGGCTTGTTCCAAACTTTCCACACTTGAATCCTCAATGGGGAGAGTTGAACCAACCACTGTTTCTCAGGTTAGTGTTTTGACTTTAAAAACTATTGGCTTACATCTTCTTCCAAGGGTATATTGCACAGAAGGACCACGCTTCTCATATTGGTCTGTTTGCCTTAGGCAATGCAGGTTACAGTTCTCTCCCCCTTGATCACTTTTTGATCCTGAAGTCTCTGATTTCTATCTATACAATTGTTTGGCTGCTGGCAATGTGGTTTACAACTTTCTTCCTCTGGGTATCTTGTTCTGGGAATGTTAAGTTCAAATTGCCTTGGTGTCACTCTCAGCCTTCTTTGGCTTTAAAATGCAGGTTTTAAGGTCCCCTTATTTGATATCCCTCTTTAGAAAAGTTGTGTCCACTTTGCTTTATTTTTGCCCCTCTTTGGCAATGCGGGTTACAATATTCCCCTAATTGACATCTCCTAATCGGAGAGGTGCGCCCAGTTTGCTTAAATTCAAATGTTCAGTATTCAAACTGCTCATTATTACCTAGTGGTCACCTTTGGGGCACCCCGGGTCACCTGCATCAGGCCAACTCACTGGTATGCCCTGGCACCTCCTTCTGACTCACCAGTATTTCTTCTTCGTTCGTCAGGTCCTCCTCAGCGTTTGACAGCTCCTATTAGTCTGCCGCCACTCTCACAGACCATCAATGAAGCGTTCACAGCTCTGTGCACTCTCCGGTGAAAACCCAATTCCGGAGCAGTTCACAGGATACAGAGAGCTCCTCTCGCCCTCGGGGTAGCTGATCAATACTTCTTCCCGCTGGGCATCCTCTGCATAAACCAGGAGTTCTGACCTCGTCACGTTTTCTGCACCACATCCTGCTGTCAGCACAGGGGCAACTCCAACTTCTGCTTCTCCCTGCTGCTTCTCTTTGGCCCGCACCTGCAAGGCCTTTATATGTTTAAAGGTCCTGCTCAGGTGTGGGTCATTACAATAATTAGATGCTCATCACAGTTTAGTAACTCTGGAACCATCTTCTTCGTCTCAGTACTAAGAGCATTATGGGACTTGAAGTCCATAATGTTCTTATCTGTTTTCTCATTACTTAATGTTTCTCTTGGATCTATGATCTAAACATAATGTAGAATCATAACTACTGGAAGTAATTCGGGAACTACACGCCCAGCGAGGGATCCGCGCACGCATGCACCTCTCCATCATATCTCTATACACTGACGACGCCCTTCTCTATGTGAAACAACCCCGCCAAAACCTTCCGCCACTGATGTAGGAAGTCATCAGATTCGTGGAATTATCTGGGCTCAGGATTAACTGGGAAAAATCTGAGGTCCTCCCGCTAACCCCAGAAGTACAGAGAGCCGATGTGGGCAATGACTTCCGATGGTGCCAAGAGGGCCCACGAGAACTGGGCATTACAATATCTACAGTTAGATAGAACGTGTACAAAACAAACTACGTTACGCCATTAGACAATCTGGAATTAAAAGTAGAAGCATGGATCCTGCTCCCAATATCTCAGGCCGCCCGCATAGCGCTGGCAAAAATGGTAATACTCCCTAAACCTTTGTATGTATGTAATAACGTTCCGATATGGCCTCAGCAAGCTATTGGGCCCGAATTCAGAGATTGTTGACGAGACTGGTGTGGGTGGGTTAACAGCCTAGGATAGCATACAATACCCTGGCTCGACCATTTGAGTTGGGAGGACTGGAATACCCCGATATGTATCTCTACTTCCTAGCCGCTCAGGCACAATACATATCTGGATGGAACCCTCCAAGCCCTGAGTCCCCACACGCCCAGATAGCCAGGGCCATTGCACACCCAGATGCCCTAATGGGTATGATATGGGGCGACAGACTCAGTTCTGAAAAATAAGATCCAATCCATTGCGATCACATGCCGGGCATGGGAGAAGATAAATCAAACACTGCAAACCTCTCCCTTTTTCCTATCTGAATTGCCAGTATACAACATAACAGGAATTCCACCTACACACGAAAGGTCCTTCAGAGAGCAGTTTCAATCGCTGGGAGTGCACACCCTGGGGGATCTAGTGCAGGATGGTCGCTTTGTATCGTGGGAAGAACTAGGCCCCAGAGGTGAGCATGATGCAGTGACCCTACCTCATTACTACAGACTGCGGATTACCCTCAGGGTCAAATGGCCCGACTTCTCCCACACCCCATTCCCCCCAGCACAGAGCTACATAATCCACCCCACATCCACTAGTAAGTTAGTATCCACTATTTATAAACTGGTAAGGGGTGGGAAAGTGGTGCAGAAAGACACGTACAAAGCCATGTGGGAGACGTCCCTGGGGAAAATGCTGAGTGAGGAACAGTGGACGTCTGTTTGCATGCAATCACGATACATCTTCCCTGAAGTGCCGTTACAGGCTGATCCACTATAAGCATGTGCACCAAGTGTACTACTCCCCTTATATTATAAGCAGGTTTTATCCTGAGAGCCCAATCACATGTAAAAGATGCAATGCCGAAAAAGCAGACTTCTATCATGTAAGTTGGAGTTGTCCTAACATTAGAACCTTCTTGTGTAATATAGAGGAGGCACTGTCTAAGATGTTAATCTCGACGCTAACATACACACCAGAACTATGGCTCCTGGCCTTGATTGAAGGAGGCACCCTCTCAGAAAAAAAGCTCTTAGGCATGGCTTCGGTAATAGCTGGATACCTAGTGGCCAGAACCTGGGGGAAGGCCAACCCCTCCATTTTTGCGAGATGGTTGGAATTTAAGGACATTTGTGAACGAAGGGAGTCTATGTTTGCTTCGTCACTTCTGAGAGCCAGTCGCCCGTTTGATTACTGGCCACCTTTCAGACAGTACCAACTGGAAACAGCACACGCAGCACAGACCCCTGACTCTTCCCTGGGTCGCTCAGGCAGGCGATGAGTGCTCGAATAAGAACTTGAATTGGAATGGAAGGCACACCATATTGCTGTCACGGACACTGCAAATGTTTGATTCAGTAATGTATATGTGATTTGGTTGATCAAACTGATTATGGTTGTAAATTGTGAGTCTTTTGGGAAGGGCTGAGGGTTGAGTAGAGACACGGTGGGGGGCGGGGGACAGTTGAACACCCATATAGGTACCTGTTTATTGTAAAACAATAAAGAAAGTTTACAACAACAAAAAATAACTACTGGAAGTAGTAATATTAACTTCCTGACACTTATGTATATAATTTTCATGTTTATGAAAAGTGTCCTCATACTGGGCACTTTGGGTAATTCTGGGAGAGGGAGCCCTATGGTGTCAACATGTTATTACATATTTTGGCACTAGGGAAACCTCATCCTCAGAAGAGGATGAACACTGCGTCTCTCCTAACAAAGTCACCACTTTCCTTTGACAGCCTTCTCCTCACATGTGATTCTCCCTCCAAATACCACCCCCAGGGTTAGGATCAGGTAGCGCCTGCCTTTCCCTGGCCACATGGTAGGAGACTTTATGCTGGGATTTAGTGATGACTCCGGATTCATCACAGTCCACTATGGCAAAATACTCTTGATGCAAATAAACCATTCTTTTGTGAGAAAAACTCACTCTCTGTGGTCCTGACCCAGTGATATTTCAGTCAGTCACACCCTGTGAGTTTAAGTGGCCCACATTTCTTTCTTCATTCTTTTTTCATTGGTCACAGTCAGTTTCTTCTAGTCGTGGTTGCAGGGTTCTTTGGAGACGCTTCTCCTGAGTTTCTCAGCCTGAGTGCACCAATAAATCTCTGTCACGGGATGGCCCATTTGACCTGGTCTTTGACCTGGCTGGAGGACAAGTCTCTTCCCCGCCACCCATCCTTCCTTTACCTCCTCGATGACTTAGGGAGATCTTGTTCCTAAGGGGGCCACAAGCTTCTTTTCTCCGCTCCTTTTTCTTGTCTTCACCACTTCCTAAATCCCCAACATATGCTTGTTCCTCCTCCTGCCTCACTTTTCCCTTGCCAGGCTTAGATTGTGCCTGCTTTTGGGGTCTGTGGACACTAGCCTCTCCCTGGCTAACAATCTCCTTATCCTCCAGTAGGGTCTTCTTCCACCTCCTCCACTTCTCCCTGTCGTCTTTCCTCCCTATAGCTCTTCACCTCCGCAGTGTTCTTCCCATCCATCTTGGTCACCTCCCCTTCTTACTTTGTTCACCACCCCATCCAGCTCTATCTCCTCAACCTCCTTAATATCCTCTGCCTTCTTGATGGTCTCTTCCTCCTTACACCCGACAAAATGTTTTCTCTATCCACCTTTTCTTACAAACTTCCCTTCCTTCTTTCAACCGTCCTCTCTCCAACCTTGCCCTCTTCCTCATATACCTCTGCACCCCACCAATCTTTATAGATACTCATCATTTTCTGAAAGTCCATGCCGCTTATATATTTATTTTATTTATTTCATGTGTATAGCATGCAAACAGCCCAGAGGCATTGTGGTGCTGTTTATTTATTTCTTTTATTTATTTCTTACATTTGTTACTCGCCCAGACCCAAAGGTATCACGGCAAGGTTGCAGACAGGTCATTAACATTTCTTATACAGTGTTACATATCGATGAATAAAAGTGATAGTGATTCAAATGAAAAGGTATTAATATAGACATTGTAGGATGCTGAAGCTTGCGTGTAGGTGATAGGAACATCCTTTAAAGTTGCGGTTAAGTCTGTCAAGTGTAATCTGGTGCCCAGGCGTCAGTATTTATTGAACAAGCAGGTTTTCAGGGCTTTTTTTAAACCTAATAAGGTATCCTCGTTTTTGATGCTGAATGGTAATACATTCCAAAGAGTTGGGGCTAGGACTCTGAAGCTGCTTCCTCCTGCTCGATTATATTTGTATTTCAGTATTTCCAAGAGCGCCAAGTTATTGGATCGGAGGATGCTGCATGAGGTTTTTTTCATGATAATATTGTTTAGGTAGCTGGGGGCTTTGTTCGTAATGCATTTATATACAACCCTAAATGTTTTGAAAATGATTCTGGCTTCAATAGGCAGCCAGTGATTTTCTCGCCTAATGTTGGAAATGTGGTTGGATTTCTTTATGCCTAGAGCCGCTCTAAGGGCTTTGTTCTGCATAAATTGTAACTTGCTGATATTTGTTTTGGAGGTTCCTAGTAGAAGGGCGTTACAGTAATCAAGTTTTGTTAGAATTAACGCTCTAGCCAGAGTGATACTGTGAGGAAATTGCGACTGAGAGTGATAAGTTTAGCTGTGTAAACTGTGGAGGAAGAGAGGGCTGATATATGTTTATTCATAGTGAGGTTAGCGTCTATATATACTCCAAGAGTTTTGACTTGCTTGAGTACTGTAATCCGAGTCCCATCTATGTTACTATGTGAGTAGTCTGGATAGAGGGTAATTATTCTGTTTTGTGAGCCCACAATGAGAATCTCTGTTTTCTCGTCATTGAGACAAAGACTGTTCAAAGCCATTCAGTTCTGAATGATGGCATAGACTTTATTAATGGTCTGGGTGTCTTGGGTGTAGTCCCCCGTGATGGGAATGAGGATCTGGGTGTCATCTGAAAAATTTGTGTAGATGAAACCCATATCGTCTAGTGCTGAGAATAGAAGTTTAGTATAGACATTGTAGAGGGTGGGAGAATGGCAGGATCCCTGGGGAACTCCTATGGGGGCCGCTATGGGATCAGCTGCATTGTTTCCAATGGCAACTCTGGATGTTCGTTCAGCTAGAAAGGATTTGATCCAGAGTGGGGTGTTGTTTGAGAAATGAAAGTCTTTTTTTTTTTTTTTTTTTTTTAGAGTTTCACAAAGTTTGTCGTGGTCTACAAGGTCGAACGCTGCAGACAAGTCCAACAGCAGTGATGTAGCCATTTTTCTGATATCTCTGATAGTGTCTATTTGACTTTTCAAATCCATGAGAGCTGTTTCTGTACTATGGTTGGGCCTAAACCCGGATTGTCTACATTGTTTGTGTTACAGCTACAAACAAAGTAAGTAAGTAGCATTTGGTTACAGAGTATTTATTATCACTACACACTCTATGATGGTGGATAGGCCCTTTTGGAAATTGGTGGTGGTTTGTGCTTAGGAGAACAACTGCGTTTTGAGTGCTTTTCTGAATACCCACTAAGATCTTTCTGCTCTGAGTGCGGGGGGAAGTGCATCCCATTGTTTGTCGGCTAGGTAGGGGAAGCTAGCTCTGCCTGCTTTGGTGCGTTTCACCTTGGGTAGGACTAGCCGGTCAATGTAGGGTGTTCCGATAGGTCTTGTTGAGTGTGCCTTGTCTATCTTCTGGGAGAGATACAGGGGGGCAGTGTCGGAGAGGCATGTGTGGGTGATTGAGAGTGTTTTGATGTTAATACGTGCTTGGATGGGAAGACACTGGGCTTCCTTTCTTGCTTCTGAGATGTGTTATCTTCTAGGGATAGTCAAGGCTGCTCGTAGAGTGTTGTTTTGAATGGTTTGGAGTTTCTTAATGTTACTAGAGGAGGTACCAGCAAAGACTGCATTACAGTAATCCAGCTATGAGCCAATGATGGCTCTGGCCACCGTCAGGAAGCTGTCTCTGGATATGAAGGGTCTGGCAGCATTTAGGACTTTGGGTAAGTAGGCTGCTGATGAGGCGATGGCATTCACCTGGCGGGACATGATAATTGAGGGATCTAGGTGCACTCCTAGGGTTTTGACAGAAGCTGAGAACTGAATGGAAATGTTATAAATCAGGAATGTGGAGTTTTGAGAGATTATTTAGGGCTTTGGGGGGTCCAACTAATAGGATATCTGTTTTGTCACTGTTTAAGCAGAGGTGGTTCTCCACCATCCAAGACTAAATAAGCAAGTAAATATTGTTGAGGGTGTTAGGGTCTTCTGCATAATTGCCTGTGAGAGCGATCATGATTTGGGTATCGTCAACATAGTTGGTGTAGGCTATACCAATATGTCAGAAAAGGCCTAGTGCAAATGTTTTAGTGGGTGGGGGATATACATGAAGCTTGTGGAACTCCACAATAGATGGGGGCCGGGGGAGGGCATTTGCGTTTTCTGCGAAGACATTCAAAACTCTTCCTTCCAGAAAGGAGGTGATCCAGGCAGTAGCCTTGGGGAGGAAGGTGGCTGAGGCAGGGGGTGGTGGCAAAGGGTTTTATGGTCGACCAAGTTGAAGGTGGCAGATAGATCAAGGAGGAGGAGGAGTTCTGTCTTGCCCACAACTCTGATTTCATCTAGTTGATTTTTCAAGTCTAGGGGGGCTGAATCGGTGCCATGGCTGGGGCGGTAGATGGATAGGATGTGGTTTGTTTCAAGAAAGTCCTGTACTTGCAAGTAGGCAGCACGATCGAGGATTTTGAGCAGGAAGGGGACTGTGGAGATTGGTCTGTAGTTGGTAGGTATATCAGGGCCCCTATATTAGGAGGGGGCGGACCCAGGCTTCTTTAAGGGTGCCTGGTACTGAGCTTGAGGAGAATGAGGCATTTATGAAGGCTGTGATGATAGGTGTTACGGTTTCGGCACAGTCTCTGATGAGGGTGGCAGGACAGATGTCCCCTTTGCATTAAGAGGGTTTGAGAGTGTTGATGATTCTTGGGTTTCTGTTTCTAATATGTCTTTGAAACAGAATTGAGGGAGAGAGGGGGTGGGTGAATTGTGAGGTGTACTAATGGCAGAGGTGGGAATGGCCTGGGTTTATTTAGCTTGGTGACTGAGGATTTTCTTGTTTAGCGTGTCGATTCTATTTAGCATTGCCTTTTGGATATCTGTGCACCAGTTTTCATCTTTGGTGAGAGTGGTGGGTGGTTAGAGGGGGTTTCCAGTTCTCAAAAGATTGTGATAGATGCCTGTCCATGCCTCTGTGGACTCAACCACTTGCTGAATGTGACTTAGGTGTGTAAACTTCTGCTCCCTGGAGCCACCTTCTATTTGTGTGCCTCTGTGAATCTAGTCATTAAACTGGCGCGCCATCATCTTGAATTTGTAAATTATGCATAGTGTGATGAATCTGATAATGTCATCACTCCTTTCCTTGGGACAGTCTCTCCCAATGTGGCCAGGAGACGGCAGCTGCTACCTGATCCTGACCATGGGGGCCGCTATATGAGGAAGGACCACATGGGGGAGGCACCCTTGAGGGGGATGACACAACATCATTGGAGAAAGTCACATACCCCCCCATTCCCATTTACGGATGTTCCCTCCATTCCTCATGCCTTGATAGAGTATTTTAACACTCTCCCTCAACCACTTGCTAGTTCTACTTCAGGTCTTCCCCAATATCACATAGGGAACAGTGTGACAATAACTGAGATAAGGATGAGGCAAGGAGTAGTGATGATCACTCCAATGAGTTCCAACATCAGCTTCCTCAAAATCACACAAGGAACAGCAGGGTAACAAATGAGATGAGAAAGAGGGCAGGAGCAATGAAGATGGCCAAGACCGATAAACCAACACAGCGGTCTAGAATTTGGAAGTTGTTCAATCATGCCGGGAGATTTAAACCTGCCACAGCTGACAGACAGCAGGGAGAGATGCAGAGGCCGAGTTATGCCGCAACCTTTGTTGACACCAGTCAGAACGCTGAGAGAAAGCATGCCGTGGAAAGCAGTGTGGCAGCAAATCCAGACAGCGGAAAGAGAAGCCAGAATGCAGAAAGTATGCCCGCACTACCCCCACTCGCCTCCGGGAACACTAGACAGCAGGAACCGGGCACAGTAGAGAAGGACACAGCGACTAACAGAATGTATGCCGATCTAGCAACCTGAAAGGAAGAGAGGCAGAGAAACATGAGAGGCACTTAAATTACCCAGTAAGGTCAGGGAGGACGGACGGGTTATCGGGTTGCCTGAAAGTGTGCTCCATTTCATGAAAGTAACACAAGAGACACAAAGAGATTAACATATTTGTGAACCATGCTATGAACAGGTCTCTGAACCCATATCGCAGGAGAGAAAGCAAAGTAAATGTGAATGGTCTTGGAAAAGGTGCAGACACTCAATGTGTGAAAGAAGAAGCGAATATTGAAACAAACCTTAACAAACAAGGCTCGATAAACCAACATTGTGCAAATATAATTTCACGAGTAAACAGAAAAGTAACTGCATAGAACTCCTGGCAGGAGAGTATACCAGGCAAAGCTAAATACTCAAAAGTAATTGCATAAAGGTCCTGGCAGCAGAGTACACCAAGCAAAGCCAAGTGTTTGAAAGACTGTATAGAGGTCCTGGCAGGAGAATATACCGGGCAAAGTCAAGTGTGTCTAATACTTTACAGTAAGAGAGGAATCTCAAGGAAGATCCAAGCCCTTGAGGGTTTGAATTGTAAATGTGGAAAAGAGCCTGGCAGTGGTGTATACCAAGTGACCTGCAAGTCTGGGACCCGCACCCAAAATGGTAATACAGTGAAAAGAGAATCCCAAGGAAGAAACATGCCCTTAGGATTGTGAACTATCTTGAATGTGAAGAGAAACCTGGGAAAGTGAGCAATTTCCCTGAGAACTGTGAACACACCAGGAGGAAGGAAGCATAGTCCTGTGTTACAAGAAACTTGGTTATTCTTTGTTTGAGCTTTTTGTACTGGTAAAAAGGAATCTAGGGAGCCATTCCCTGGAACTCTGACCATTGTCCACTTGGAACTTTTGGGTTGGACTTATATCCTTGTCTTGGATTTGAACATGTGTGCACATGGAAAACCAGAGACAATATCCATTGCACCTTGAGGTTTGTTTTAGAGGGTTCTATGTCCTTCATCCCCAGTGTTCTTTGCTCGAAAAAACACATCAAATGTTTTTTGTTTTATTTTGGGGGGGTCCCCCCAAACTCCTTTCCTATTATTTATTCCCTATTCCCCACCCCAATCTAACCCTTATATGCCCCCCAACCCCATATCTTTATTTTTTCAGGGAAATGATTTCAGCAAAAAATCCAGCGGAATACAACTCCAGAGTGTCACGTCCAAACTCCAGGTGCTGGAGGATAGAATTGAAGATGGAGAGGGGAGATCTAGACGCAATAATGTGCGAATACTTGGTATCCCCGAGTAAGCAGAAGGCGCCTGCATGGAACTGTTTTTGGAGCAGCTGCTCGCTGACCTGTTCGATCCAGACTCATTCTCCAAGTTCGTCTGTGTAGAGCGAGCGCATAGAGTGCCCACCGGCAGACCAACGCCTGGGGCTCCCCCGTGCACAGTAATTGCAAAATTTCTAAACTTCAGGGACCGAGACGCATTACTGCAACATGCACGCGCCAATGGCACGATTACCTTCAATGGTTCCAAGATCGCCTTTTTCCCTGACTACACTAGGGAAGTGCAGAATGCAAGACAATCCTTTGACCACCTCAAGAAGCAACTACAATCAATGGGAGTGAAGTATGGGCGGCTATTCCCTGTGCAATTAAAGATCTACCACAAGGGAACCATGGTCCACTTTAATGACCCCAAGGAAGCATTGCGCTGGGCTGAGCAGCATATAGAGGGCGACTGGTCGTCTTTGCACGGCAGAGGGGGAAGGAACCGCGTGCCCCTGCCTGACCAACAGCACGAGCCCCGTCAGCCTCCAGCACAAGACCTACCGGAAGACATAGGTGGCTGACCCGCACCTAAATCTCTATCCAGTGCCCCGGTACTCAACAAGTAAGCTCGAACTGTAATATAGCACCTTATGCGACATACCGCAATACCCATCTTAAGGTAACACACACTTGAATGTGGCGGTTGCGTGAACGTCTCGCACACGCGCTTTGTAGCCCCCCCCTCAGCTAGTAAGTTTCAAGTTAAGCGCTAAAGGTGCCCCCCCCCAGTCATAGTTTGTAGGGGGACCACCTGAGCCTCTGGCTGCGATTGTCTTATGTAAGCTGTCCAGTTGACAGCCGGTAGTGTTAGAGTTCGAGCGACCGATGCTTCTAATTGGGAGAAGTATAGGGAGGGTGGGGTTGGGTTTGTTGAGTTTAGTTAGGGGAAGGACCAGTCTAGCACATAGCACATTAAAATCACATAAGAGGGTTATAACACGGAGGCGCGCGGGTGCCTGGTACCTGGCACCGTCAGCAGCAGCACACATTCCATTAGCCACGGATAGATATGGCATCACTTAAAACAAACACAACCATAACACGCGTGAACTGGTCAAAATCCATCCTATTTCCCATAGGAAGCGCAGCTGCCACTTGCCCCATAGACTGCCCCTACCAAATTGTTACTGATCAGTTCAAATACCTAGGGGTGAAAATCACGAAGCACCTCACAGACTACACAGCTCTGAATCTACAACCAGTCGTGGCGAGATTCGCTGAAGACACTCGCCATTGGAGCTCCCTGCCACTGACACTGATGGGCAGAGCCGCCCTATTCAAAATTATCACCCTTCCCAAGTTCTTGTATGTTCTGCAAAATGCACCGCTGCATATCCCGCACCAGGAATTCCTCAAAATAGACCGTATCCTATGGAAACTGCTTTGGAGTGGAGGGCCCCCATGGATCGCTCTTTCCACCCTTCAGAGATCTGTCTGGGAGGGGGGATTGGGCTGCCCAGGCTGCAAACTTACTACTCGGCCAGCCAGATGGCGGTGGTGAATGACATGCTCCATGGGGAAAAGGACCTGCCGCACATAACACCCCTGGAACTTCTATACTGCGGCATGGGCCGCACATCAGCTCCTACCATGGAAACGCACATCACACGAATCTGGGCGGAAGCACACCGGCATGTAGGCTGGGAATCGAAACTGACGCTGCCCCAACCATTGTGGAAAAACAGGCTTCTCACCGAGTTACAGAAGCTGTCGAAATGGCCTGCCTGGGCCCAACGCGACAAATTGGTACCCTTTGAAACACTGCGAGCGGAATTCGCCCTCCCATCCTCGGAAGGATACCATTATACGCTACTGAAACACGTACTGCACGCCCATCAACAGATCATTAGCGACATGATAGAATGTACCCCGCTTGAGTGTAACATAGTCCAGGATCAAATAAAAAGAAAAGTCACTTCAACCATGTATAATGTAATAACATCCTTTGCTACACCCGAGCTCGTCAGCTTGAGGGCCAGGTGGGAGCGAGACGTTGGTCCACTACAATCGGAAGACTGGATGGAGGCCTTGATGTACCCTCGTGAGGCGACCATTTCATCGAGGCTCCGACTAGTCCAACTCAAGATCCTACATCGTATTTACTATCCGAGAGTGGCACTCTTTCGGTGGGGCAGGGTCTCAGACCCACGATGCATACGATGCAGGCACGAGGAAGGAACCTTCTTCCACATCATATGGGAATGCAACGAAATACAGCGACTATGGCGGAAATGCTGTGACAAACTGTCCAGAGTCTTGGGAAAGCCAATACAAAGGGGACCAAAGCAACTCCTGTTGGGGATCTCCGATGACTGTGACCTGACCAGGTATGAGAAACTGCTCTGGTCAACCACTGTGTCTGAGTCTCATTCCTTGGACCTCACAATAGGTATTGAGAACCATGTGTGCTGGAGCTACAACCTCCATGCACTTGCATGTGTTCACCCACCCGCAAAGCCGCACCAGCACACAGGGGGTTTGTCAAGCAAGTATATGTTTACCATTGAAGACTGGCTTTTACTTTGTGGCTACTGAAGGTTTTTGACAGCTGGGCTGTTTGTAACTTCATGTGAGAGGAGCTTCCCAGTTTACATATGGGGGGGATGTATGATTGAGAGCTACACCTGACTTGAGTGTCAGTGTCCACAAGAAGGGCCATATCGCACATCTGTAGTTTGACGTTACCAAGGTCCCTTAATGGGACAGAAGCTATTATACACGAGACAATTCCCTTCCGGAGACCGAGTTAAGGTGGAGTCAGCAAGGGGTTATTATCTTCAATTGGTCACCATACGCTCTGCCTCCGCACACACCTCTGCAGATCTGCCAAACTGATTTTCCAACTCTGCTCAAACATCACTAAATCCTAGAGATCCCAAAATTTCACATCGTCTATCCTATTTCTTCTCTCCTACCACGCCCCTGAATCAGAAAAACCTAAGAAGACTCTCTACGAAAACAGTAATGATGCCATAATGCAGGTGGACTTTTCTGCACCTTCTGACACTTGTTTACTGACTACCAAATCACTTCTATCTGGGGGGTTGGTGACAAATAACTATCTTTCAAGCTCCTTCCTTTCAGATAGGCTGCAGCAATTTCCACTGCCTCTTTTGAGGTATGTTTTTAAGGGTGGTATCCCTGGAGGTTCATCCCTCTCCTCTTCTGCCCCTTGCCATTTTAATTAGGTCTTTCAGACTTACTTTTCACTAATACAAAGGCAATACCTAAATCATTTTAGGATGGATGACTTATTTTCCTCCTATAAGGAAGGCATGGTATCAACAGCAGTCACAGACGGAATAGATACAAGTTTCAAAAACCTTTATTTTGTATTTGGTAAGGTTGGAAGAATTCCTACCTGTCCATAACTCTAGAATCGGAGTAATATGACAGACATGCTGACATTCTTTCAGTTTTAGTTCGAGGCAGGGAAACCCCTCTTAGTGATGGGGACAGTGAGGTCTTTTATTTGAGAAATGAAAGTGTATAACTAAAATCATGCCACCTTTGTGTCAGCTTCCTTCTTCGACACCCTTACTGTATTATAAATCTCAGTGTCAAATAGGGGTGTCACAGTATTGGTTTTATGGCGGTATGATAACCTTCTTGCCATATGACGGTATATCATGGTTATCGCGGTATAGCAGGTGGAGTTAACTAATCTTAACAATTTTCTTAAAGGTCATAAATTGTCAGCATTTTGAAACTTGCCTCTGTACATTTTTAGCTGATCCTCCAGGAATCTGAGGCGGCTGCAGATTTGGTCTTTCATGGCGCTCACTCGTTGATCGCCTTGAATGAAAGAGTGACTAGTGAAGTGTTCAAATGAACATCTTGAGCAATGAGCTTGCTGCTCAGTCACAGGTCATCGCTTTGAAAATCGGCCTCAACCTGCATTATTTTGGAACTACATAGCATGGGCATCATGATCCCTTGCTGCGATCAGTCAAAGTTTTTTTTTCCTATGGTTTAAAAAATCTTTACAAAACTCTTGGCAATAACATTAAACATTGTTACATTTTCAAATTCATATGGCAGATAAAATACCCCCAAACCAAAAACAGCAAAACATTTTCACAAAATGAACAAATAGCCTCCACATTACAAAACAATTTTGTCTTACAATATTTCATCTTAGATAAAGTTGCAATTGGCATGTAATATAAATCACCCATCGTTGTTAGACAATAGAGTTACCTAATTTTTCATAATTCTTGTTTGTAACAGACACTCCTCAATAATATATATAGAAACCTCGCTAGTCTAAGCAAGAGTTGTTGGCTGTCCCCCCACATGCATCGTTCCCACAAACTTTCTCTCCACACCCTAGATGAAGAAAACAGGAATGAACCAAATATCACAGCCCTCTTGGGTTCAGAGAATGTACAATCTATAATCAAGTGCTTCAGGGATTCAAGCTCATTAGAATTACTACAAAAACAACATTCCAGTTGAAATATCCACCAATTTACGATCCCAATATTGGACTTTTTCATTTGTCACAAGTTGGTTAAGTTTAAATCGTAAATAAGCTTTTCTTGCTTTATTGCTCGGAAAGATCTCCAAGTATCACGCACAATCAGTTTGTTTTGATAACGCTTTATCCCATTTAAGGGAGAAAAGTCACTCATGTGAGGTCTGAAAGCCTGTGTCATTGTGTTTCTTTTTTCAAAATATCATAGCCAACACACACTCACCAAAAGGTTGCATATTGGTCAAATCACTATAGCTGTTTTACCATCTGCCTGGTGTATTATAAAAGGTCTGATGTTGGAGTCAACACTAACCATGTAATCCTAACAGGACAGCGTTCAGTGGGCGCTGTTGATTTCTTTCATGATTCTTGCAATACATGTGCATTTGCCTTCTTAAAGATAGTGGCACAAAGACCTTTTGAAAATGACCAAGTTAAAATACACATTGGCACAAATATGGGCTGCACTACCACCTCACCACAGCCCCATCATTACCATTTTCCCCAGGTCATTAGGACCCTTGTCATGTGAGTTGAGACAGAGTAATGCTTTCATGGGTGATGTCATAAATCGAGGATAGACCTGAGAAATATTGAACCCCCATTGCTATGGATTCTTCTGTAGTGCCAATGTGAAAATCATCACCGAGGACAGTGGGGGTGGGGGGCAGTTTATGAACTAGCACAAAGCATTGATGGGCCCAGTAAACCTTCTTTGTGGACATGCATCAGAAGGGCATCCAGTTCATTCCTCCTTTTGAATTCTGGGATGTGTAGTTCCCCATCTTTCAAATTTGTGGGAAAACTGCAAATCGGCTGATCTTTAACCCGACTCTACTGATCACAGAGAAAGAGCGGTCACAGCATCAGAGCTGCGTTTACTAATGTGGCCTCAATTTACCTATGCTCTTGTCTGCCAAACAAGTCCCCCTTGGCAGACGCCAAATCCCAGAGTGCAAGATCCAGACTGCTCAGCACTTGCTTACTGCAGCCTTTCCAAAATCAGATTGAAAAGCTCACTTAATAGCTGCAGGCCCTAAAACGGTATACCGGTATAAACAATGTGACAGTTATTATAGTTCAATTAAGTTGTTCACGGTATCTTTAACGGTATACCGTTACACCCCTAGTGTCAAACTAGATTTCATTTTGCTGGGGAAGATGCATCATATTGACAAATGAATAACTTTGAAAATGTACATAACCACAAATGCTATTGATGGTAAACCTAGTTCTGTAAATTGTTGGTTGCATACATCTGTGCACCTGGTGCTCAACCCATTAGCTTATACCATACTCATTGGCAATCTATCTGATCACCTTATTGCTTTAGACCAGCTACCCTGAAAGCGAAATGGCAGCAAACTATAATATTCGCCCTAGTTTGACCAGTTCTCTGCCTGCTACGCCACCCACTGCTTAGTGTCTTACTTTCTTCTCACATAATGAATACACAAAGCTAACTAGATGTTTATGCAAAGTAGTGATCAATAGTTCCATCCAGTCCGCACATGGACAAATCTACTACACTACCATACACTGTAGTTAGCCTCCCGAGCTTGCTATGCTCTATAACTATGATTACATTATACATTAGCACCTGCAGGAGTGAGCTGGCCAAACTGTTTTCAGAGGCTTTTTATCATATTTATTTGTGTCCATTCATGCAGTTAACCTTTTACATTTTACAGACACTCATTTAGGGCTTGCAAAGTTTTTTCGACCATTCAAATAGTCAAGCAGATTTTATGATGGGTGAGTACCATTTGCAGGGGATATTTGAAACTTTTATTTAACATAGTTTCACTGTGCATGGCTGGCCTCTGGGTGGCAGCAGTATGCCAAACAAAATGGGTATGTGGTGACATGCACCATTTTACAGAAAGCACATTTAAAATTGTCATCAATTGCCAGGGTCGGGTGCACGTCTCACAGGTCGAGTAGCTAAACTAAGTTAGTCGATCTGCAGGTGTAGCAGAATTTTAAAGAATTTGTAAGGCCCGACTCCTCTCAGTAATGTCTTACTTCAGCTGTACACAAGACTGCTCTATTGTTGCTCATTTTATGTCTTGGGTACAAATAACTTCCGGTGACACAAAAACTATTTGTACACCATTGCTAATCAAATGGGTTTGTTTGTTAATCAAGTAGATTTTAACTAGCAAACATTGCTAATCAATTTTTGAAAACTAACTTATGCCTTGAATAGGAGGGAGAGGGAGGAAAGACCGTGGGAGGAAAAGCAGGGAGGCGATTAGGAGGAAAGGAAGAGACAGAAAAAGATCTGTGTGAGGAGTATAAGGGCATGAAAAGAAAGCTTAAGTGAAACCTGGGAAACTGGAAGGCATGTTTCCCATTTATTGAGACCATTGTTATTCGTGTGGCACCCCTGGATAGGATCCACATAGAAGACCCCAGAGGGAGTCAGCTACATAAGGTTTTGACGTTAGGCCCTCACAACAAGCTAATCAGGCATTAGATAGGAGTTACCAAATCTAGTAATCATCATGGGATTTAGAGACCCTTAGTGACACCCTTCTCAATACATATCATCAATAAGAACCTGATCTAAATTAATTAACGTAGATGTGCAGACCAACCTCAGAATAATACTGGACTATTAAAGTGTGAGTAACCAGATATTTGCATATGTCATAACACTGATCTCACTTTTCTGTCCACAAGTTACCGCTTTAGCAATCTATCCTGATCACAACTCATCAACATTCCATATTCCCTGCAATGTTCTACTGTCTCATCAAGAAAACAGTAAGTACAGCACCTGGATCACCTGCTGATTGCTCTCACGCCATCTCCACTGCTGAACGAGACAATGTTTTCAGTTTATAAACAAAACTATCTTAAAAGGGAGAAACATTTGTCACATCAACAGAGTAAGTCATCTGTTTTTCCACAGCAATGGCCCACCTTTAACAGGCTTTAACCAGACACATAAAAACGTTGTTAATTCAGGGGATGATGATTGAAACAACCCCAGCTTGCAAGGCATGGAGCTATAAAGAAGATGAGCTTGATCTGAAAAAGGAGCTGGTCCATGCTGTAATATATCTTTCTTCAACACTAAAAGCAGGGTCCAACATATTAAATTGCTGTTTCATCGGCATTTACGTTGATCTGTAAAATTGTGTGGGGACCAATGAATTAAGCCACAGCTCCTTTAGTTGAGGATTTTTGGCAGTATCTTTGGGAGAGAATTTGAGTTAGGAAAAAAATGGTAAATCAACGTTGCTAATCCTATCACTTGCCTGCGATTACCCCAGACCTTGCTCCGCCACCAAGCCTCACCCCTGTCGCTCAGGCCATTGCCCCAATCCCATATCCCACAGGAGGTGGGGCCCATGGAACAGACTTTCCATTTCGAACGCTAATTTTTAGAACTAACTGCCTAAATTTATAGAAAGGTGGCTGGTGGGTGCAAGGTCGTCTGCAGATCATAACCACATCATAATGCTTGACAAACAAATCATAAATTAAGACATAACCTATGTCGGGCTGCAAAGTAAATGCAGATTCTGATAAGCTCAGGCAATACACAGCAGTATCGCCGAAGTGCTGCAGAAGTGTCTGAAACTGCAGTCTGGCAGTCGTATTGTGCTATTGTGTCGGTGTGGGAATTGAAGTTGATCTTTAGCTCCATTATTGTTTACTTTGGACTGCCTGTATAGGCACACCACCTTCGTGCCTGCTGGAAAAGCTACATCAGCAGAGACGCGGCGCATAGCACACGCGTATAGCGGAAGTGCGCAGAACTGTCAGAAACTGCAGTGTGGCAGTCGCATTGTGCCATTGGAATTGGAGTGGATCTTTAGCTCCATTATTGTTTACTTTGGTCGGCCTGGATATGCTCACCAATTTCCTGCCTGCTGGGAAAGCTATATCAGCAGAGACGCAGCGTATAGCATGCGTGTATAGCAGAAATCCTGGAGAACTGTCTGAAACTACAGTCTAGCAGGTCGGAGGTCATGGTGTGAGTTTTTAAGCACCCAAAGAGTCAACTTGAAGTTAGTCTTTTGGGGTCACACCTTTAAACCCCAGTGATAGAATATTGACTCTGGTGTGCGAGTGTTGACCGATTAACCCTATCAATTGTGACAAAATGGTGAAGGCAATGTCCAAGAAAAAGGGAAAATAACACTTCGGGTCCAGCAGTAAGAGTAAGGAAAACACGGAGGAAATAATAATTGTATCAGGGGTGGACCAATGTAGTGGTCGCAAGATGATGAAGACGCTTCATCTGATAATCGACTTTCTGGTACTGCCAAATTGTTTGCTAACAGATCGAATATGACTGCTGAGTCTAATAATGATGAAAAATCGATATCCCACACTACCACAATAAGTATTTAATCCACTCGAACATATGCACACAAATTGCCTCACTGATAAGAATAGAGAGTTTACAGGCCCTGCTCATCAAAGAGTTACATACTGAACGAGAAGCCTCTATGCTCTGCTGGTGAGGCATTGTTAGTCTCTAATGTTGATTCTGGTTTGAACCCCCCAGTTGCCTTGCTAAGAACGGTGGGTGCTGAGAGCATTTATCACGTTTTATTTTCACGCTACATCGATGACTCAACGTGGGCCTTTTATTCTTTTTTTTTTTAGAAAAGTATGAGTTTTAAATAAGTATTTCCAAGCACTTAAGTACTTGATGCTGTGAAGCTCCAGCGACTTAAGGGTAAACACTTATGAAATGTATGGATTCTGGCACACCAACCACGAACGAAGTTACCTAAATAATGGAAGAGAACAACATTTCATTTTTTACAGGAAACTAATATTCTGCCAAACGCTGGATATTTCAGGAATCTTTGAAAATGAATACAATTGCATTGTTATACAGTGGGGCAATATTTTAAATGTGCCTGGACTTGCTGGGAAATAGGATTGCTACCACCAAAGTGGGACATTAAATATTTTTTCAATGTACTCTAATTGCAAATGAACCTATTTAGATTGTGGATTTCAGGTTTACGTAGCAGCTCACGCTTATGTGGGCACAGCAGAACCACTAGAAGATAGAGGTCAGGTCCTTAGAGGCCGCCATGTCATTTGGACCCCAGTGGACCGGCCCAAAGCTTAAATTTAAAAAACCTAGTGATCCTGCGACCTGTATTCTTCTTTACAATCCATTGAACAATTTGCTCTTAAAATCTGATGGCATTGACTTAGAAGAGGAAAGGCCAGGACTGGAAAAGGGGTATACAAGGTTAAACCACCTGGCTACCCTGAACAGAGGTTATTAAAACAAAGGAAAGAGATGTAATAAAAAGGAGAACGAGGCCTAATTCTATAGTGGATTTACAGAAAAGAGTGGCTGTTTATAGGAAACACCGACAAAATGTCCATCAAATGATGTAAAATGCTGATGACTCGCAAATGTATGTAAGCAGCAGACTGATGTATATAAATGGTTTTATGAAATGTTTTACAGCAGCAGCACTTTCTTTAAAAAATACACCTTTTTAATATTGCATATGATACGAGTCATTTTTAACGCGTCTGTACACAAGTGTTTCTATGACAACATCATGAACATAGAGTGGATATTCTTGTCCATTCAATATTGAATCACCGGCCAATAAACCCTGCAGGCTTCGGTTAACTTGGGTCAATATTTGATTGTAATTTCATGTCAGTTTCTAAAGTGATGGGGCGCCGCGTGAACCTGGTGCCGCGCCATTACCTGCTGGTGTTATTGCGCTAGCCTGTTGTTAACCTGTCCTGACTGCCTGAAACGCTCGGCGTGCTTGAGTGCATTCATAGCTTCCAGGAGCTCATCATGAAAAAAATGGGACATAAACTGTTACTTTGTCTAAAAGAAAACTCAAGCTTCTTTCATTATATTTAATACGTGTGTAACAACAGTTACTGCACCATTCCTGAGAACTAACAATTTGTGCATAACCAGAGGATTATTAGTGAATGATAACATATTGTTACCATTGAAGAAAACACCTAAATATTATAAGTAGCATGCCATAAATGGCAAGCAGGAAAGGGTGAGTGGGCCTAGGAAAGAGAGCAGAGAGATATGGTGGCTGTCCTTTATATAGAGACCCCCCATTCTACGTCACAGTCCTTAATTTGTGATGGCCAACCACCTTCTAGGCATATCAAATATTCCTCTTTCCCAAATTAATTTTGAATGTGTTCTTGGTCCCTTACTAGGGATGCAATTCTCTCACACCTTGTGGTATTTCCTGTCTTCTGACAGCTGTATCTAAGATGGTGGTGGAGGGGTACTGTTGAGAGTGACAGCATGAATAAGCATGGCAGTGTTGTGTCAATTTGGCCGCTCTGGACTATGCTCCAACCCAACACCGCTTCGTTTTTTAGGATGGTGCTGTTGCAGATCATACATTTAATCTGTGGTTTTGTGGTTGAACTTTCTTCTGCAACTCTAGACGACACAGAGGAGCTGCCCTATTGCGGGATTCCTGTGGAACCACAAGATGCTTGCCTACGCAGCCTGAACCATAAGTAATGCACCAGCCAGTTTGCGCCATTGTAGACAGTTGGAAGGCTGCAGGTCTCTCTAGCATGGCGCTGAGTCAGCATGTCAGCAGGGGTGAGCAGAGCAATCTATGAAAGATGCGAAATACACAGTCGGCGGCAAGCGTAGGAACTGCAACCAGGAGAACTACTGGCCATCAGTGCAGCACAGTGCAGTGCGGGCAACATGAAGTATAATGTGTGCAGCGCACATTGCTTGTCCATCATGCAGAGGATGCACACACCCGACAACTGAAGCACAGGGGGCCAATGGCAAAACACTGTTTTGCTCTCAAAAGAGGGAAGAAGGGGATCTCCCAAAAATCCATGAACCTGTAAGCACAAAATACACTGACGAATCACAAGAATCCATCACTTCTCCCCAAAGGAGAGTCTTTCCCTGTGAGACTAAGGAAATAAGCCCGCTCCGCAACACCCTCCCTGGCCGTAGAGGCAAGTGGGACCTCAACAGAAGAGATTTTCCCTTTGGGGACAAGGACTCCTGTTCTTACGAGGAACTCCCTAAGTAACACACCAATGACTTCCAAAAACATCTAGTTACGTAAGGTATGAAGAACATATCACAATATGTTAGTGTCATCAAGAAACACTGATTATTCCTTGAAAGGAAAAACAATATTGTACTGAGAAGAGGGAAAAGGTCGATGCAGGAATACAGAGCGTAGAACAAACGGAGAGAAAGGGCCGCAACACAGCAATGGAGACGTCCCACGGCAATGTAATAAAACAAGGAGGCAGAGACTGGAAGGGGAGAGAAAGTGCCTGTGAGCTACGAATTTGCTTGCAGGTGTATTCGGGAGGAGAGCTGGACGTGCAGCGTCCTATACCAAAGAGGAAACCAACCAACTTCATACGTGCAGCGTCGAAAAGATAGAAATGGAGAGTGAGAATGCACGAGTAACGAACTTGCTGGCTGACGTACGCTGACGGAAAGCTGGACGCGCGGCATCCTATATCAAAGTGAAACCTTAGACGTGCAGCATCGGGATTAGAAATAGTGGAGAGAAGCAGAGCTGGACAAGAAGCATCCTCATCCTGAGCAAGACCGAAGTGGTGGCGTGACTGCAATCAAGAAAAGGTGGACCAGTGGGTCCGTGAACTACACCAATACCACTTTTTTGGAGTCAACATGGAACAAATCAGCAAAGGAGAGACCAGTGAGATCATGCAAGAAACCACAGGAGTTACGAAAGGCCAACCTGACAAACGAAAGAGAAGGTGGTCCCAACCAGACGAGAACCCTGGTGACGTTATCCCTGAACACGAGAGAAAGAGAATCATTACTGGAATGCTCACACTCGTCCCAGTCGAGAAATGTTATTGGCATTGAGTGAAGAGAAAGATCATCATTACTGGAATGCCCCAACTCATCCCTGCGGAGACAAAGCATTAACATGGAATGATAATTCTTACTGTAAGGCTTCCACTCCAAGAAGCCAAAGAGGAAATCCTGAGTTATTACAGAATAGGAAAACGGGAAGACTTGAACAAATTGAAACATAGAATAAGGGCCAATCTGAAAGTGAAACTAATGACTGTGGAATAAAGGATGAGAACCCGAGAGAACAAGTCTAAGTGTTGGACAACGTTATCTCATAAAAGAGAAAAGATAAATACAAATGATATAAGGCAAGAGAATTAGAAGAAAAGAAAGAGTAATCAAGTGAAGGAGAAGGTTTAACGCCTGAAGAACCAAATATCAGAACTGTGTGACCTAATAAAAGTAGTTACCAAGAACTTCTTGAGAATAAGTTATTGAACTGAACTTGGTGAAGACCAGCTTACAGGAGAAGGGAGTCATCCTCCTGGTTTTTGCTGTTCTAATGGTGGTAGGATTAGAATAGGTTAGTTTGGACAGTGGACAGATTCTGATTTGTACACTCACTGACGAATGACGAGCACCCTAGGTAGTTCTGTTAGGTAGGTAAAACCCTTAGCACATAGGGAGAGATAGGTACTTATTCTCTTGAGTTAATAGAAATCATCAGTGAGATGGTAAATCAGAGTCTGTCCTTCTGACACGCCACAACACTCAAGGATGGTACTGCCCCAGATTATGGAGCTGATTAACGACAATGGCCGAAGTGATGGGAGATATCAGATTCTTAAAGAATTAAAGAACTCTGTACAAGTGGAGACTCCTCAGGAGAGTGAAAAATGACAGTGATAAGACACAACCAGATAGGGAATACGAAGATGCAGTGCATGGCACAAAGTGCATCCGGAGGGCAGAGTTGTACTTAACATTTGAAATAAACCTGGAATTTGCAGAGAAAATGGAAGAGAAAAAGCTGTACTAACTGTTCATGGACTTGTCGCCCACCAGCTTTCCATTTCACAAAGATGGGGAAAATGTTTCTAAAGAAGTAGAAAGATACAGGGAAGGATTCTTTTTTATTACCTGTTCCCACTGTACCAACTCTAAAATCTTGACACCAGCTTCCTTTGGTAAATCTTCAACTATGAGATATGGAAACAACAGCTTCAGCCCAGATCCGGTGGACAAGAAGATTGACTGCCTTTTCAAATTAATGCATTCAGCCATTAACATCATCATAGCAGGCATCTATTTGGGTTATGCACCCCGATACATTCTTTTAGATTTCATGCATTATATGCAGTCTATCAGGATGGAGTAGCATGTGCCCACTTATTGGCACTCATGGAATACTGTGCACAATATCTGTCGGATATCTATTAAAATATTATGAGAGAGATTGGTACCATAATGGGGGACACTTAAGTGGCAGCCAGAAGATGCCTAGGGCTCAGGAACTCAAAGCCTTAAAGGAAACTCATGGGTCCACAAAGTGGTGCATTGGGTGTTCTCTACAGACACTGGTAAGATACAATCTTCCTCAAGGGTTATTTGGATACCTCCACAGAAGACACCAGAGCCGGAGGTAATTTTCAGAAGATTAAAGCAATAATTGAGAAGAATGCTGTGATCAAAGGCACCCAGATGAATCAGGATGGATTCTTCATCATCCTGATCCAAGTGGAAAAGCTTGCAGAAGAATTCAGGCAGATTTTGGACCTCAAGAAACTGAAATGTTACATGAGTGATCGCCCTTTATGCCTGCAGAATACACAACAGATAATTCCTGCAATATGACCAGTAGATTAGCTGACTACAATCGATCTGGATGTTTCATACCTAGACATGCCTATTCGTCCTGCTCACTAGTGATTTCTGGTTTTCACGGGGCAAAGGTGATTTACCAGTTTCAGGTTCTGGCATTCCTCCTTCCTACTGCACCAAGAGTTTTCATAAAAATGCTGGCCCCCATTTTGGCCCAGGTACACAAGGAAGGAATCAGCATCCACCCCATATCTGAATGGATATGTCGAGGAGCAGCTGAAGGCCTCTGCAGGAAGTCCTGCCCCTATTCTGCCTATATGTTGGGAACCAGAACTCGCAACATATGCGACTCCAGTAATGATACCCATTACACAAAGTGCCTTTGAGACAAGGTATCCACTAAGAAAGCCATATGTGAAGTATCCCCGAAGAGATGGACATCTCCTGAGGGAGGACCCCGAAGAAGTATGGAAAGGTGAAAAGAGGAAACTGATGACATCACAATAGATGAGCGTGACGCACTGAAAGGATAGAAGACCTTATAGAATGTGATGGCGAAGTAAATATTCGAGAAAACATCCATGCGCGGAATGAAGATTGCATGTGTGAAAAGCACTGCAGAAAATATAAGCCATTTATATCTGTACAGATGCAGTAACTCAAGTAGAATAAGTAATCATAAAGGCTGGCTACACGTAGTGAATAGATTGCAGACGGTGCCACACCAATATATACATGTGTACATAGAATCTGGACCTTCGATGTCATGACTTTAGTAAACTCAACCCGTGGAGAAAAAAGGATTGCCAACTGCATGTGAGTCACAGCAAGAAAATAAGCTGAGGCTCGAAGATGGACCAAAGAAAGACTGCTTAGCCTGGTGTCAAAGGCTAGGGCAGCCAAAACTGGTAATCAGTCCTTGAAGAACAGTGAATGTGAGAACGCTGAGGCATCCCTTGTTAAGTTGCAAAGAAAGAACACCATGAGTGCCAAGTTCCTTTATTCAAGACAATCAAATTCTACAAAATGGGTCAATTCCCGGTCTCTTATCACGTGAGTCCAGGATGAAAAGAGAAGTTAGCATGCAGGCCTGAACTTTGATAAGTACGTGCTCACACTCCCTTATATTCCCAGAGATGAGAAGCTACTACAAGGTCGAGTTCAAAGACAATTTGAATGGCAGACGGCATGAGTAATGAGAGATGATGGGCTAATTGGGTGGAGATGTACGGTCAAGTTCACCCAGCAGCATCTGGGGTTCATGCTTACGTGCTACCAAGAGAATCAAATGTTCCAGATGGGTACAAGAGTGCCAACCAATTGTAGAAGGCCATGTAACAAAGGGCTGTATAGTTTGAGAGCCAATGATATATCATGGTTCTAATTACTTTCGCAGATGACTTGCATGAAGGGAGGGCATGAGAGGCCCACATGACTATAGAGATCCTATCACAATCCAATCCCATATAGAAAGTATACTTAGATAGTTCCCTTAGTCCTATCACAATCCCGCGTAAATTTTCTTAATCTGCCACGTAGTATGACATCACATCTGATGATTTTTTAGGATATAAATGTGATTTTCTATGAAATGCGTTGAGATCATGCCGTGCGACGTCTGTTGGTGTCCGTTGTACTCCCTGTTTTAGATAATTGTTAATAAAACAGTTATTTGCCAACTTCCTCGTCGGTCTTATTGCTTAGAGGGAGAGTTACTCTCCGTCCCATATATAGTATGATGTGTTACCTTGATTAAAAGGACCATAGGGTTCAGATGGCTTTTCCAAGCCCTCTCAGAGTTGGTGTGTGCACAACATGCATACAGGGTCTGCTCAGTCCTACAAAACCATGGATTCTGCATTTATTTCAGGAAGTCAACCAGGACTCATCATAAAATGGGTAGTTTATAGGCATCCACTTTACAATGGATCAGCAATAAGCCCTTCTCCTGCATCCCGGGTTCTGACATTACAGCCATATCTGCAACAACTCATGTCACTCCCAGAAACAAGAGCCAGAATGTGCTTCCACATGCATGGGAGAAAGGAGCCCCTCCCACCCTGAGTTATTGTTCTCTGATATTCAAGGAATTAATAGCTTGTAATCCCTCTATCAGCCTGAATCCCAAACAACCTGTTTGTTGGATTAACCCAATTTCCCTCATCCTACACAAAATACATTGGCTTCCACTCCAAGCCAGGATACTGTGCAAGACTGCATGTATCATCTACAAAGCATACCTGGCAGCTAAACTCCACATATCTGGTGGCACACGCTCCTTGCACTGAAAATCGACCAACCGGCTTGAATAACAAGTCGTCTGCAAAGAGATGACCTGCAAACAATCCTTCTCTTGTCATGCACCCACCCTCTGAAACTCGATCCCGGTGTTGGCTCAGAATGCCCCCCCCAATTCTCGAATTTTTCAAATCTATCAAAGCATAGCTCTTTCAACAACACATGACCAATTACTAATTCCAATGGATGCACATACCGAAGCACAGATCTCAAAGTACTGTGCTAGTTAAAAGATGCCAGCCCAAATACCGGCTACCCACACTCTGTACAGTGCTCCACCATTTTCGAGCTAAGTCTGCGCTTTAAACAATAAAAGAAAATAAAACATTACTTAGCAAATCTGATCAAGAATGTGAAACTAGTGCCCAAAACTCTGATCAACATAACAATGCCAGCATAAAAGTTTAGGGTGCAACCCTGGAAATGGGTCAGTTTGTAGGCTACAGATCTGCATGGCAGAATGTGAATCATCCCAGTGAAGGGAGCTGATAGCAACCCAAGTCCCTTCATCATTTTCCCGGTTTTGAACTCAAGAAAGAAAGCCCTAGTAAGAATGGGCAACCAAGCCACCAATTCTTATATCAACATGGAGAGCCGAACCAGGTCATTGCTGCTCCTGAAAAGATTCATGCAAATCCTATTCTTGTGGGCAAAACACCATCATAAAAAGATCTCTAAGTGGCATATATTCCAGGGTGACGGACTCTGGCAGTGGACTGACTGAGCAGGATCCTCCCTTCCCCTTTCGAACATTAATCAGTAATGTACATATGTATTGACAATTAAACAATGTGAGATAGGACTGCCAAATAGAATTTAAATATGTTCTGCTCGGACTCATAGTAAAGGTCAAAAGATTCGATCCTGTGATTTTTATGGTTCTATTTCTGTTCATAGCGGCACGGTATGTTTAGAATACCTGGCATGTTATTCCACTTTACAATGAGGAACAAGGCACATTTAGCACATGGCAAGGTCAATACTACAACGAGTATCTTTTGCATTCAACCAACAATCAGAGCTTTGTACAATTGAAGAATATATCAGACCGAGAACAAACTGTAGATTTACACTTACATCTGGCATCCCTATCCTGAACTGTGAGTTTGAAATCTAGTTATAGCGTTGGATAATCAAAGTTTGGGATGTATGTGCAGTTGAAAACAGACCTGCTGGATGTTCAAACTTACACTAGTTACACACGATAAACTGGAACACTACATTCTGCCTCTGACAATCATAAAATGAGTGTTCATGTATCGGCTTTGCCTGTCTTTTGATTTCCCAAGAGCGTGTGTATTGAGGGACATCTGTGGCAGTAATCACTTTCCAAGAAATCCTGCCAAAATCAAGAGCTCTGAGATTAGCTTGACAAAACGTGGAGTTCAACTTGTAATAGTTTACCATTTCAGAGTCTCTAAGTGATTCAGTTATGTGGTAAAGTAGATGATTTGGCTGTTTTCCCAGATTCGCCTGAAATACAATATAGCATTGCTCGTCCATCCATGATGACCATATCATGTTCTCCCTGAGTGGAAGCACATTTTATCGAAGCGTTTCCTGGGACAGGTCGATACAAAAGAACACACAGCTCTTATGGATGTTTTAATATCTTTATTTATTCTTAGTGGAAAAGGAATTACTAATGGACGGGGACCAACTCAAAAGGGGAGGAGGGCACGATAAAGCAAATGCACTGAAGGGCTAACATTAGCTTAGTGTTAAAAGTCCAGTGCCTTTTGTAATTCATAAGGTACTGGGGGTATCCACACCCAGAAAAATGTCCTTGAAATCCCGGACCATCAGCTGGCCATTCCAAGATCAAGTATTGCTTCAGGATTCTGTATTCTTGATGAACTCCAACCAGGGCAAGATCCTGTAGCCCCTCCCTCCCCCTTCTAGACCAAGACATCTCTTTGGTAAGAGTGTATTCCTCCCCACCAATTCCACCAATTTTCGGCATACTGCAATACATTTAACCTACAGCCAAAGGTCTTCTCAATCTTCACTAAGGTTGCAGACTTCTGTAGTTGGCTCTGGCATATTTGCAGCTACCACCAGTATCTGGGCTACATATCAGTATCAAGCTGTTCTCTGCCCCTACTTCAAAACTAGCTTCTTTTCCAACCCTTTGGGTCAAGGTTCTGAGCAGACGCTCCACCCTAGCTTTTCCGATTATTCTTGCTCCTTTTACAGCGCAAGTCCCTTGGCCTAGCTAGCTCCTGTTCTACAGCTCTTTCTCTATGTGGCCTATTTGGCTTGGCCACCAGAGGTTCTTCACTGTCTCTCCTACACCTCCCCTCACTGTTCCCACACAGTGAAGCGCACTCATAAAACTCTTTCTGGGCCTGATTTCTCAGGTTTCTGTTCCAAAATCTCACTTACCCAAAGGATGGTAATATTGGATGGCCTGGATCATTTCACACAAGTTATATTTCCTTCTGAGGAGCACTACAGCTCTTTTCACACAGTGGTGATTGAAGGTCATATGATGGGGTACATGAGGGAAGACTTGGGGTGCTCTGGTGGACCCCCTCCATTTACCGCCTCCAGGAGTTACATCATGTAGCTGTGGCTTCCCCTGGCTTAAGATTTCCCCAGCTGCTTCAATCGGCATGTCATAATTCACCTGAACAGCTAGAAACCTTGACGAGAACCATCAAAGTTTTAAGTTGTGGAGGATCATGTTTCACAAGTAGGGAACATTTAAGGCAATGTAGGCTTGTTCAATATCCAGACACAATGGAGGAAACCTGATTTTGGGGATGTACTTTCAATAACTGAGCAGAGGCAGCATAAAGGCAAAAGGGTATGTTTCAAAATTAAGATGTTCAAATCATTCTTTATTCATTGTCAATCTAAGTTTAACTTCTACCTAAAGGTTTGTATTACAAATCTACACAGAATGCCCGTGTAAGTTGGCAATTTAGAAACTAATCTTGATGGATAAGAATGATGGGAGTATTGTTGAAAACAAAATAATTTCTGCCAGGCAGGGTTTTGTGGAGCAGGGATTTTCACCTGAATTATGTCACTAGTGTCCACATAAGGTTGCCAATGAAACTATGTTGACTATTTAATCTTTGGCTTCAAACATCATGACTACATAAAACTAATACTGAAGGTCCTTACAGGTGTTGTATTCTCTACTGGAGTTGGTTTCGGCAATACTCTTTAATTGGAAAGCGGTTGTTTGTATGACTTGACTTCCCCATGTCTTTGTGGGCTTGATGTTTGAATGCTCTGGAAAGTTTTTCCGAAGTCGTATCCATTTGTGCTCTGGGGATTTTGATGAAAATGAGCATTGGGCTCAGTTACTTCTTGTTCATCTAGCTCTCATGATACTTGACTTTTGCTTTACTGTCATGAGCCCTTAGTGGCTATGATTGTATCCGATAGTTGCATCTAGCATGTTCTCAAGGAGGATGGGATAAAATAACAAATTGTTCACATAGGCGACTATCACCCGATATTAGCAGTCAAATGTGGGCTCCTATTTTCACATGTTCCTCTAGAGCTAGTAAGTGCTCTTCTGTAAGCAGTCTTCCACTTATGTATGGTGTTTTTGAGGCACTTTTCAGTTTTTGCTGAAAGTTGGCAAAGAAAATTTTGCCAGCGTATGAGTAGGTAAAGGGACTTTTGTAAAAATACAAAGTAGTTCTGCTTGCTATACCTTCCTGCACAGCATTCATCCCATAAGGCTTGTGGCTGATCCTTACAAGGCTCTCAAGAACACCCTCATTGGTTGCTCCTGTCACTCCAATCCATCTCCTCACTCTTCCCCTTCCTAGCCCATATTTCAAAGAAATTCCTAGTTATTCTTGTTTCCAGTTCTCATTCCTATTCCTTCTCAGTTAAAGTCCTACATCACAGTACTACTTTGGCACTGTACTTTGTCACAATCCTTCTCTTTCATCACATTTCCCCACAATCTTTCTTCTGCACTCTCCTTCCCTTTTGCAAAAGTCCTGCCATTTCACCAAAGTTCTTCTCTGTCACAGTTCTTCATCATCACCACAGTCCTCCTTCATCACATCCTTCTCCTTCCTTAGTGCCTCTCCTTTGTCACAGTCCCCTTTCTTCGCCAGTCTCCCCTTATTCATCAGTCTTTGCCTTCTTCGTCACCATGGCCCCCCTCCTTTGTCACAGAACCCCCTTTCTTTTTTTTTTTTTTTTTTTTTATTATTTAGTTTGGGATGGCTAATTAAATTAACCTTTCAAACAAAATTACTTTTATACAAAACACATACAATAAAAGGCAAGGTATGCCAATTCAATACAATAAAAGGCAAGGTATGTCAATTCAACAGATAAAAACATCATACAATATCACATGTGATTAGCATGATTGATCATATAATCGGAATACAGAAAGCAATCAATTACTCACTTGGACAGATTGGGCATAGAAGCTTATTTAAGAATTGAATAGTGGCTATTCTTACTGTGATTTTTGGAGTCGCAAATAGCTCATTCCATAATTCATCATTTGAGCGTCTTATATAGTGATGTCTTGTTAATTTATCAATAATGTCTTTTCTCTGCATTTTTAAAGCCGTGCATTCTATTAAAAGATGTTTCAGACTTTCTTTGGATAGTTTATCATTACAAAATCGACAGAATGAATCATCCAACTTAATGATGCCCCTTCTTACCAAAATTTGTTTGGTCGGCCATAAATTCAGGCGAAACCTCAATATTTGGTTTCTGAGTTTGTGAGAGGGGCATTTTGGTAAGTAATCCGCGGTTTGGCGGAATTTTTTATGCCCAAACAGAGCTCTATCAAAATCTTTTAATTTTAGACAATCTTGTTGGGTTATATGCCAATCAAGTTGATATAATTTAATTTTGGCTTTAGAGGGATTAATTAGTAGAGTGTCTAATGAGATATTGGCTTCCGTCAAATCGGACATAACTGCAGCTCTCCAACTTGATGGAAATAAGTGTACTGAACGTAGAAGATAGTCTGCCAGAATCTTAAGTATGCCATTACTCGCCAGGCCCAACACACATTTTCTGAATAAACAGCATCTCTTCCATGAAGCATGTATATTTACTGATAGAATTCACAACTCAAAGCGGAGCAGTGCTGTTGGACTAGAGTTTGGGAGATTCAAGACTTTCTTCCAAAATTTTGCCTCGAATTTGTTCCAATAGCATGCCTCCATAGGTAGCCAAGCCTCACATCCATAGGTAATATTGGGAAGTACCTTTTGCTGATAAAAGGTAAGAATATGTTTACATGAGAACTTACCATACTTGTATAGCAATATTCTGGCTTGTGATATTAATGTGGTCAATTTACCATTTAGACTGTCTCTTTGGGGCTTATTTGTGGGAGAGTTACTGAATAAAACGCCCAGGTATTTGTATTCATTCACCACGGTCAACTTTTGTTTATTCAGAAACCAACAGTACTGTTTCCTTAATCTTGACTTCTGTCTCCCCAATTCCATCACTTGAGTTTTTTCCAAGTTCAAAGTAAGATTATTCTTGGTGGCGTATTGATCTAATTTATCAAGCATATTTTGTAGGCCACTCGGTGTTTTCGAGACGAGGACTAAATCGTCTGCATACAAAAGCCATGCAATGATCTGGTTCCCTAGTTTCGGAGCATCATTCACTACAATATTGAATTCATTGCCTAAATCTAGAATAAACAAATTGAACAGTGTGGCAGCAAGGATGCATCCTTGTTTCAGGCCTCGCTGGGTTAGAATCTCTTCAGATAGTAGTCCTTCTAAATTTAATTTAACTTTCATTGAAGTATTAGAATGGAGTAAAAATATTAAATGTACAAGTGAAGATGGACATCCAAATTTTAACAATTTCTCCAATAGCAGACTCCGATCTACGGAGTCAAACGCTACTCGAAAATCAACATAAGCAAGATAAATTGGTTGATTTCTTGATGTATACAGTTCTTTAATTGCATTCAGAGTCGTTATGTTAATACTGGTGCCAAGACCTGCCACAAATCCAGTTTGAAATGGGTCTCGCCGATTCTCTTCTGACGCCCAGTTGTTGAGCTCTCTTAGAATAATTCTACTAAAGATCTTACCCGGGGCGTCAAGAAGGGAAATCGGACGGTAACTCGCATCACAGACCTCAATCTTCATCACAGTCCTCCCTCTTCATCCCATCTGTAAATTGTCTGACAATTGAGGGCTTCGACTTCACAGGACTGGTAAAATTATCCCTGCATGACTTCCTTGCGATAGGGACTTCAAGAGGCACAGCCCCAAGATGACGTGAAATCATACTTTGGTCACATAGGGGAGCAGGTAATGCCCTTCTTGTTCTCTTAAACATAAAAAGAGACAGTCAATATCTCAATGGCTATCCTTTGACCTGTACTAGGTGATTTCACTATTGCTAAGCCCCCTAATTCTCCTACCATGCCCTGGCTTGAACGTGTGGCCTTCTGTGTTCCCGATGGTGGCTAAAGCCAACCCAGAAGGAACTGAACTGTGATAAATGACATGACACTCAATCAAGAAGCACGATAACTTTTTCAAAAGAGCTGAATTTCGGGATTGCTGAATAATTGCCTAGAAGACATTAGGACAGGAATGTGTAAGTTAGCAAGGTCATAAGGAAACTAAATTCCACCTCACACCTCTATTAGCCTTACCTGCAGGAAATTAGCAAAAACCAGATTGTCCATGGGCAAATAACAAATAAACAGAGTGGGAGGTGGCATGAGCAGAAAATGCAAGGAGAAGACGTCACTGCTAGCTCCGGCATACAGTAAACACCAGAAGCCCTCAATCTGGGAATTATCTGTATACCACAGGGTGAAGGGAAAGTCGTAGAGTCATAAGAGGTAAACCAAAAGGCAGGTGTTTGAATAGGCAAAAGTCGGGAGCATAAAAAGGGGATCCCAAGGAAAGCAAAAACCATCAATATTAGAGCAAACCTTACAAAACCAGAACCCAAACTCATACAACAGGAGTAAGCAGGGCTAGAAGACCAAAGCAGGCAGAACGTGCGAAATATCAGATGATAAATATAGGGCTTGGATCCCCTGGGGCAGGCGCACTGCAAGATCACAATGTTTCTGTCCTGTCCCTTTTAAGTAGGATGTATTTAAGACATTTCCTATTCTTTCCAAAATGAGGCTTGAATTGTCCAAATCTTCTTTAGATTGAGACTGTGACCTAACTTTACCGAAGGGTGCACATGCCAAAACTTTCAAGATCCTTTGTCATCCCTGATCTGTCTTCAGACCCTTCTACTGGCAATTCCTTCATCCCAGTCATTTGTTACAGTCCTGCTTTTTCATCAGCGTACTCCTCCTTCATCCCAGTCCCTCATCAAAGTCCTCCTTCTTCGGTTCCTTATCAGTACTCTCTTTTGTCACAGTTCCTCATCACAGTTTTTCTTTGCCATCACAATCCATCTTGTTCAACAGAGTCGTTCTTCGTCACAGTCTTTCAATACAATGTTTCTACTTTGTCACTAGTAATTCGACTGTCATGACCCTCCCTCTTCATGGCCCCACATCTCGTTGCGGCCGCTCCTCGCCGCGGCCCTCCCCTCCTCACGGCCCTCCATCCAACCCTCCTGCACCATCTCTCCACATCTGCTTTCCCATCAACATATCCCATCTACCTAAGGGTGCCTGGGTTCATGTACTGAGAAAATAAATTCATAATGGGTCAGCAAAACTATTTGCCTTCTTAACACTTATTTGGTGTTTCATTCATTGTTGCTTTTTTAAATAATATAATTTGATTAAGCATGTAAAGTCCAAATACAATCATCAAATAATTCCATTGAACAACACTGTGAAGTTCAATTGGAAATAAACGGACACAGTGCTGTAGCAATCTCTATATAGTACGGCTTGTTTATATCTAGACACATACCTCCTCTCCTCGCCCTGTCGGTATGTAGTCTTTCCATCGAAAAAGTTTCCAACGAAACCTTTTCCATCGAAGGTTTTCCAATGAAAATGTTTCCATCAAATGCATATATGTGTGGAGTAAAGGGTTAATTTAGTATGTGGTGGGTTTTTAAGAGTAAAAAACACAGTTGCGGGGGGACCCCCTCCCTCCCAACCCCCCCCCCCAACAAAAATAAATGCATTCGAAGGAAAAAATGTAGATGGAAAACTTTCAATGCCTTTTACTTTAATTGGAAAATGTTAGATGCAAAGACTAGTAACCCGCCCTGTCATATGTAGCTGCAAAACCACCCTTTTCTTGGCTCTGTATGTGGACAAGGGCTGCTAGTCTAGAGGAACTTCCTTATTGGCTCCACAGAAATAAACCATTATATTATACACACATTCATTTAAAAAATATGTTAACAATGTACTCGTCCTCAAAAGGCTAAATGTATCAATACCCATTTAATAGTCATCAATGCTGCTCCAATTGCATCCCCACTACAGAACTAAGCTATTACCAGGTCTCTTTAGAAATCGTCAATGCTTCTTTCCAATATAATTAGAAGGGATTTTTCCACCTAGATAGAATTATACAAATATTTAACCTCTATCTTAATATGTCACATTATTAAATACGTCTGTCAAAACATATTTAAATTTACATTCATATTGGACTTTCTCATCATTAAAGATAAGAAAGGAAAAGCTGCCACTCTATGGAGTTCGGTCTGGTTTTCTAGGTTTACTGCACACTCATTCCATCTCTATGCGTTCTGCAATTGCACTTTCATAAAAGCGGTACCAGCCAATGCCTTCTCTGGATTTGATACCATGGGCAAAACAGAAGTATATGTGCACTATTCCCCCACCCCAATTTCTCTTCACGGTAGTACATTCTAGAAATTGATGAGTTCCCATACCATTTTGCAATATTCTCCAGGAGACTCAGCTGGTCCAAGCAGAGCCCGATAACCAGAGGCCTGTGGTCCCTGCTATGGATTAATTACAATTACACAGTCTGCGTACTCAGCAATTAAGGACATAACCAGGGCCTTGTTTCTTCTTCTATCTGTTTTGTCCTTGACCAATTTAGCTCTGAGCCACATTTTTGAATTAGCTGGTATGGTTTCCGGGGACAAGAAACATGAAGACTTATCACTGCTCATAAATACCTTCTGCATATTCCTTAGCCTGTTTATTATGTGCCTTGTGGAGGTGGCTATGTAGTTTCACCGCATTATTTGTGAATAAAGAGGGTACATCCTATTTCTAAACATTCACCTAACAGATCGTAGATTTGCACTTCACTCTGTGCATATCCAGTTCTTTATGTGCCAGAATATCAGATGCAGACCTGCAGATACGCAAATGATTCTTCAGAAATGCCTTTTCAATTGCATCTAGGCAAACCTTCAATTGCATCATCTCCAATGTTTCTTTCTCCCCCAAAAGCAGCTTGAGGAACCACTTTAGCATGGTACACTTGAACAGCCGCCTTCAAGGAAGCGGAACCCTTTTAGTGATAGAAGGCTAGGATAGCATCTGAGGATAGCTTTATTCTCTTCTGAACTACAGAGATGTGATTACACCAGAGCCCCCTCGCTGAAAATCTTACCCCTAATAGCCGTACCATCTGGGGACTGTGTTAAAGACACTTGGATTTTCTTTGGGGATGATCCTTTTCAACCTTTCCCGAATAACCACGCAGTAAAAAGAAGCAGAGGAGAAAGCAGTGGTCCAGGTCGAAAGCATACCGACTGATGGCGACTTCCATCGTGGTAGGCTTTAAGTTTTACTTGAGCTCCTTTAAATGATCAATCAGTCGCTTGCATTAGAAGTGTGTCCCTGGATATGAAAGGAATGGCTTGAGAGACTAC
The DNA here is from genome assembly GCF_040938575.1 of Ambystoma mexicanum. Lineage (NCBI taxonomy): Eukaryota > Metazoa > Chordata > Amphibia > Caudata > Ambystomatidae > Ambystoma > Ambystoma mexicanum. The sequence goes on from NC_090941.1 coordinate 893,382,216, forward strand.
TGCAATTCCCAGACCAAATGTGTCTTGATGGAAACTTGCACCCTTTTGGACTACTCAGTGCTCAATATGACCTAGGACTAGGAGTTTTCAAAACTATTCTGCTTAATGATTTATCTATAAATATGTCTAGAATGGACACAAAACCTATTTGTCAATGGCTTTTTTAGAGCTGGAATGTATTCTTTGATCATGGAAGATGACCTGCATTCAATCCTCATGTAGATATTTGGTTGCAGGGTCTTCGCTCTGAAGCTGCGTTTGAAAAACCTATTTTCAGGCCCTGTGGTACACTAGAGACAATGGATGTTTAACACGATTTGAGAAAGTATTGCGAATCGTAATTATCTATAAATTGATCCTGGTACATACCTTTACTTCGCATGGATTTGATGTGCCTTTAAAATTGGGTTTTGCCTGCTTTGTTCCTTCCTAGCTCCTGCTCCTCTTGTGTTTCCGTTTTGTCACCATTTGTATGTCACTGTCTGATTATCCAGTGTTAAATAAGGCATTGTCCTTACCCAGTTTAATCGCAATCATAACCAGTGGTGGCTCCTGCACTACTTTTAAATGAGTCCAATCTAATCCGATTGCTTATTGAGGTTTGCACTAAATACATAGGCATTCTCACTTTTGCTTTGTATGTCATGCAGAAGTATGACAAGGGCTCTTAACGTCTTGTGTGGTTTTGTTTCATCTGACAAGTAGGGAAGTGGCTAATACATTGTCCTTGCTAACCCCCGTGTACCATTTGCTGCAGGATTTGTATTAATTTAGAAAATGAATCATATGTGGCATCCTATGCGCTAAAATCACATATGTTAAAGAAGAATGTCGGGGCTCTGGCAAACTCAGAGAAATAGCCCATGGATGGACTTGTGAAAGGTGGGGTGCAATAGCAATAACTTGATTGTTGAATAGACTCTGTCTGATGGCATTACAGTTACATACTTAGGAATTGTCTAGAACAGTACAACAATGGGCAATACACTGCCACTCCAAGACGGAGGTGGCAGAATGCAGCACATAGACAGTGGGTCTCATTATATGTTTGCCGGTCTGGGAACTATGGTACCGGTAAGCTTGCCGGTACCATAGTTCCCGGACCGGCAAACTACGAGTTGTGCTCGCGAGTGCCTTTCTGCTCGCCAGTTCGGACCAGGCGGGCAGAGCGGTACCTGCAAACACAGCATGTCGTATGCACCGGCACCGTTCATAACGGTGCTGCGGCATCCGGCTTCCCCATTGAGCCCTACCTGGCTCAAAGGGAATGGGGAAGAATTTTTCCCGGCGCCCAGGAATGGCCAAATACTGGGTCCGGCAAGGTCGTAAGGACCCGGTAATTGGCCAAAAATAAAATACCGGTGGCAGCAGTGCCTGTATTACATCCACAGCTACAGCCAGCCTCGTAATGAGGCCCAGTATCATATCCACCAGAGGCGTAACACAAAATATCATAGGCCATCTGCAGAATACGGGCAAGGGCTACACAGACATATATGGGGGCTTACGTCATGCAGAATCTCTGTATAATGGCCCCCCACACCTTAAGGGCTGATGGGTCCAAGTTCCACCTCTAAGGGCTACATAATCAGCTACTGTATGTTGCAGTAAAAAGCAACTCTTTCAGTGTAGTAGGGACCGATGTCCTCAACTATTTGAATAGCACAAATCTTCACACTATATGGGCAATCATTTCAGATCAAGGACTGAATAAAGCAGTGCTCCATTTTGGGAAATCTTAAACGTTCTGCTAGGGTTACCATAAACGCAACAATGGATGCACAAAGAACCAGATCTTTTCTTACACAAATGGCAGGAGTCAAAACTTGGCTCTAATTCTGTTAAATACGCCACTATAATAGGTCGTTTTTGTTTGAACTTTGTATTTAATTTCAAAACAGAAGGAAATACTTTCTTACTAATATTTTCGGAAAGCTAAGCTAATTGTATTTGTCCATTTGAACAGTTTATGGCATGGTTGAGAAAGATTCTCGCGCACCCAGGAGGAAGCACTCTCCCTCTTGTACTGGAAATGGTGTAGTAAACGCATGCAGAGTCCCCCAGTAGCATCAACACGAAATGTCTTTGAATTGCAAGAAACGAGCACCCAGGCAAAGTCAGTGACAGCTAGATCCACTGGTGTGGTGTGCGCTTCCATATGGCACAAGGCTCGCTGTGCCCTTGTGTAAGCTGGTGATACACATCTACACATCTGCTTGTGGTGACAAATATGTCTGAAGGGGAAAACTATGGTTTCCTATCGACCCTGCTGGGACCACACATCTTAAGAACATTCTTCATCTATGTTTAATGCGCTATATTCTGACCACTACAGCGTGCAACTTAAAGTTAATTCACTCCAGGGGCTTCACAGTAACAGGACTGGAGTTATAGAACTCCCCTGGGACAACACATGAGAAGCTGGTGCCGTAGCTATCTATGGCCTCTTACAAAAGCCTCTAGTCCACTGCAGGCTGTTCTGTAAAGATGAAAGGTGACCAATGGGGACAGATTTTCCTATGGCCTCTACAAACTCAAATCATGTACAGTCCTGTGGTTGCTCTGTCAATTAGTTTGTGGTCTCAAAATACTTAGAATGTGCCAAGCATAGGGGTGCTGGGGTGGCATAGCAGTGGGGATTTGGCTGGAAGCCCATTGAATCACAAGAAGCGGTATCATTTGAACGAGAAGAAGATGACCCTTTTCTTATATTTGGCTTTTTATTATGGAAGTTATTCCAACTTTGGATCGTCTTCATTAATGAGTATTTGCATGAACTAAAACAAATTGATGTATGTGTGTGTCTGGACTGACTTATTAACGTTCTCAAGTTCTTTGTCTCGGTCTAGCCATCAAGTTATTGACATGTTACCCGATGACTCAGGGGTGCTGCAGTCTGCCTTCCCTGTTCATTATTGTGATGCTGCGTGATTCATGAGAACAATCTATCCATTATTGACTAAACTCTCAGGAAGAGCACACTATAGCCACTCTTCATCTGGGTTTATCTATGAGACTATAATGGAATACCTTATATATAACTGCCCAATATAAAAATAAATTCGAACAATATATACATTAATATAAACCCGGACAACATTCAATCTGGTCTTTAATGTAGGTCATAACAAGAACTAAGGTAATCACTAGTCACTCTTCTATTTTCGTTCTTACATGACTCCTGTGCAAACTATGAACATGATATCTAATTTAGGAAATAATAATGAAAATGCTAACACTATGTTATACAAAAGAACAGAATATTCCTTGATCTATTTCGACAATAAAGAACCACACACACACACACACACCCACACCCAAATGCCTATTTATTTATTTATTAAAACATGGAGTCCCTTTTGCCATACATTTTTTCGTGGTTGTCTCTGGAATCCAAATCGCCCCTTCAAGCTCCAATGGTCCCCCTTCGTCATGCATTAACTTTAGCTATCACGATTAACTATTGGTCATTGGTAAGGGTGGGTTTCAAGAACCATGACTGTGGGGTCTAGTGTCACAGATGAACTTAATGACTCCCAGACATCGAAAGGATATTCATGGGTATTTATGTCAAACTGGTCACAAGTGGCTCCAAGTGTTTCCCTATCTCAACCTCCCATGGGCTCCGAGCTGCCTAGCTCAGGCCTTCCCTAACCCCAGGAACTTTTAACTAGAGGCAGGTAAACCCCTACTATCTAATTCTAACTGTTGGGAATGCCTAAAGACTGACTGATTGATTTCTTGATGTATACAGTTCTTTAATTGCATTCAGAGTCGTTATGTTAATACTGGTGCCAAGACCTGCCACAAATCCAGTTTGAAATGGGTCTCGCCGATTCTCTTCTGACGCCCAGTTGTTGAGCTCTCTTAGAATAATTCTACTAAAGATCTTACCCGGGGCGTCAAGAAGGGAAATCGGACGGTAACTCGCATCACAGACCTCAATCTTCATCACAGTCCTCCCTCTTCATCCCATCTGTAAATTGTCTGACAATTGAGGGCTTCGACTTCACAGGACTGGTAAAATTATCCCTGTATGACTTCCTTGCGATAGGGACTTCAAGAGGCACAGCCCCAAGAGGGGGTGAAATCATACTTTGGTCACATAGGGGAGCAGGTAATGCCCTTCTTGTTCTCTTAAACATAAAAAGAGACAGTCAATATCTCAATGGCTATCCTTTGACCTGTACTAGGTGATTTCACTATTGCTAAGCCCCCTAATTCTCCTACCATGCCCTGGCTTGAACGTGTGGCCTTCTGTGTTCCCGATGGTGGCTAAAGCCAACCCAGAAGGAACTGAACTGTGATAAATGACATGACACTCAATCAAGAAGCACGATAACTTTTTCAAAAGAGCTGAATTTCGGGATTGCTGAATAATTGCCTAGAAGACATTAGGACAGGAATGTGTAAGTTAGCAAGGTCATAAGGAAACTAAATTCCACCTCACACCTCTATTAGCCTTACCTGCAGGAAATTAGCAAAACCCAGATTGTCCATGGGCAAATAACAAATAAACAGAGTGGGAGGTGGCATGAGCAGAAAATGCAAGGAGAAGACGTCACTGCTAGCTCCGGCATACAGTAAACACCAGAAGCCCTCAATCTGGGAATTATCTGTATACCACAGGGTGAAGGGAAAGTCGTAGAGTCATAAGAGGTAAACCAAAAGGCAGGTGTTTGAATAGGCAAAAGTCGGGAGCATAAAAAGGGGATCCCAAGGAAAGCAAAAACCATCAATATTAGAGCAAACCTTACAAAACCAGAACCCAAACTCATACAACAGGAGTAAGCAGGGCTAGAAGACCAAAGCAGGCAGAACGTGCGAAATATCAGATGATAAATATAGGGCTTGGATCCCCTGGGGCAGGCGCACTGCAAGATCACAATGTTTCTGTCCTGTCCCTTTTAAGTAGGATGTATTTAAGACATTTCCTATTCTTTCCAAAATGAGGCTTGAATTGTCCAAATCTTCTTTAGATTGAGACTGTGACCTAACTTTACCGAAGGGTGCACATGCCAAAACTTTCAAGATCCTTTGTCATCCCTGATCTGTCTTCAGACCCTTCTACTGGCAATTCCTTCATCCCAGTCATTTGTTACAGTCCTGCTTTTTCATCAGCGTACTCCTCCTTCATCCCAGTCCCTCATCAAAGTCCTCCTTCTTCGGTTCCTTATCAGTACTCTCTTTTGTCACAGTTCCTCATCACAGTTTTTCTTTGCCATCACAATCCATCTTGTTCAACAGAGTCGTTCTTCGTCACAGTCTTTCAATACAATGTTTCTACTTTGTCACTAGTAATTCGACTGTCATGACCCTCCCTCTTCATGGCCCCACATCTCGTTGCGGCCGCTCCTCGCCGCGGCCCTCCCCTCCTCACGGCCCTCCATCCAACCCTCCTGCACCATCTCTCCACATCTGCTTTCCCATCAACATATCCCATCTACCTAAGGGTGCCTGGGTTCATGTACTGAGAAAATAAATTCATAATGGGTCAGCAAAACTATTTGCCTTCTTAACACTTATTTGGTGTTTCATTCATTGTTGCTTTTTTAAATAATATAATTTGATTAAGCATGTAAAGTCCAAATACAATCATCAAATAATTCCATTGAACAACACTGTGAAGTTCAATTGGAAATAAACGGACACAGTGCTGTAGCAATCTCTATATAGTACGGCTTGTTTATATCTAGACACATACCTCCTCTCCTCGCCCTGTCGGTATGTAGTCTTTCCATCGAAAAAGTTTCCAACGAAACCTTTTCCATCGAAGGTTTTCCAACGAAAATGTTTCCATCAAATGCATATATGTGTGGAGTAAAGGGTTAATTTAGTATGTGGTGGGTTTTTAAGGGTAAAAAACACAGTTGCGGGGGGACCCCCTCCCTCCCAACCCCCCCCCCCAACAAAAATAAATGCATTCGAAGGAAAAAATGTAGTTGGAAAACTTTCAATGCCTTTTACTTTAATTGGAAAATGTTAGATGCAAAGACTAGTAACCCGCCCTGTCATATGTAGCTGCAAAACCACCCTTTTCTTGGCTCTGTATGTGGACAAGGGCTGCTAGTCTAGAGGAACTTCCTTATTGGCTCCACAGAAATAAACCATTATATTATACACACATTCATTTAAAAAATATGTTAACAATGTACTCGTCCTCAAAAGGCTAAATGTATCAATACCCATTTAATAGTCATCAATGCTGCTCCAATTGCATCCCCACTACAGAACTAAGCTATTACCAGGTCTCTTTAGAAATCGTCAATGCTTCTTTCCAATATAATTAGAAGGGATTCTTCCACCTAGATAGAATTATACAAATATTTAACCTCTATCTTAATATGTCACATTATTAAATACGTCTGTCAAAACATATTTAAATTTACATTCATATTGGACTTTCTCATCATTAAAGATAAGAAAGGAAAAGCTGCCACTCTATGGAGTTCGGTCTGGTTTTCTAGGTTTACTGCACACTCATTCCATCTCTATGCGTTCTGCAATTGCACTTTCATAAAAGCGGTACCAGCCAATGCCTTCTCTGGATTTGATACCATGGGCAAAACAGAAGTATATGTGCACTATTCCCCCCACCCCAATTTCTCTTCACGGTAGTACATTCTAGAAATTGATGAGTTCCCATACCATTTTGCAATATTCTCCAGGAGACTCAGCTGGTCCAAGCAGAGCCCGATAACCAGAGGCCTGTGGTCCCTGCTATGGATTAATTACAATTACACAGTCTGCGTACTCAGCAATTAAGGACATAACCAGGGCCTTGTTTCTTCTTCTATCTGTTTTGTCCTTGACCAATTTAGCTCTGAGCCACATTTTTGAATTAGCTGGTATGGTTTCCGGGGACAAGAAACATGAAGACTTATCACTGCTCATAAATACCTTCTGCATATTCCTTAGCCTGTTTATTATGTGCCTTGTGGAGGTGGCTATGTAGTTTCACCGCATTATTTGTGAATAAAGAGGGTACATCCTATTTCTAAACATTCACCTAACAGATCGTAGATTTGCACTTCACTCTGTGCATATCCAGTTCTTTATGTGGCAGAATATCAGATGCAGACCTGCAGATACGCAAATGATTCTTCAGAAATGCCTTTTCAATTGCATCTAGGCAAACCTTCAATTGCATCATCTCCAATGTTTCTTTCTCCCCCAAAAGCAGCTTGAGGAACCACTTTAGCATGGTACACTTGAACAGCCGCCTTCAAGGAAGCGGAACCCTTTTAGTGATAGAAGGCTAGGATAGCATCTGAGGATAGCTTTATTCTCTTCTGAACTACAGAGATGTGATTACACCAGAGCCCCCTCGCTGAAAATCTTACCCCTAATAGCCGTACCATCTGGGGACTGTGTTAAAGACACTTGGATTTTCTTTGGGGATGATCCTTTTCAACCTTTCCCGAATAACCACGCAGTAAAAAGAAGCAGAGGAGAAAGCAGTGGTCCAGGTCGAAAGCATACCGACTGATGGCGACTTCCATCGTGGTAGGCTTTAAGTTTTACTTGAGCTCCTTTAAATGATCAATCAGTCGCTTGCATTAGAAGTGTGTCCCTGGATATGAAAGGAATGGCTTGAGAGACTACTGCAATTCCCAGACCAAATGTGTCTTGATGGAAACTTGCACCCTTTTGGACTACTCAGTGCTCAATATGACCTAGGACTAGGAGTTTTCAAAACTATTTTGCTTAATGATTTATCTATAAATATGTCTAGAATGGACACAAAACCTATTTGTCAATGGCTTTTTTAGAGCTGGAATGTATTCTTTGATCATGGAAGATGACCTGCATTCAATCCTCATGTAGATATTTGGTTGCAGGGTCTTCGGTCTGAAGCTGCGTTTGAAAAACCTATTTTCAGGCCCTGTGGTACACTAGAGACAATGGATGTTTAACACGATTTGAGAAAGTATTGCGAATCGTAATTATCTATAAATTGATCCTGGTACATACCTTTACTTCGCATGGATTTGATGTGCCTTTAAAATTGGGTTTTGCCTGCTTTGTTCCTTCCTAGCTCCTGCTCCTCTTGTGTTTCCGTTTTGTCACCATTTGTATGTCACTGTCTGATTATCCAGTGTTAAATAAGGCATTGTCCTTACCCAGTTTAATCGCAATCATAACCAGTGGTGGCTCCTGCACTACTTTTAAATGAGTCCAATCTAATCCGATTGCTTATTGAGGTTTGCACTAAATACATAGGCATTCTCACTTTTGCTTTGTATGTCATGCAGAAGTATGACAAGGGCTCTTAACGTCTTGTGTGGTTTTGTTTCATCTGACAAGTAGGGAAGTGGCTAATACATTGTCCTTGCTAACCCCCGTGTACCATTTGCTGCAGGATTTGTATTAATTTAGAAAATGAATCATATGTGGCATCCTATGCGCTAAAATCACATATGTTAAAGAAGAATGTCGGGGCTCTGGCAAACTCAGAGAAATAGCCCATGGATGGACTTGTGAAAGGTGGGGTGCAATAGCAATAACTTGATTGTTGAATAGACTCTGTCTGATGGCATTACAGTTACATACTTAGGAATTGTCTAGAACAGTACAACAATGGGCAATACACTGCCACTCCAAGACGGAGGTGGCAGAATGCAGCACATAGACAGTGGGTCTCATTATATGTTTGCCGGTCTGGGAACTATGGTACCGGTAAGCTTGCCGGTACCATAGTTCCCGGACCGGCAAACTACGAGTTGTGCTCGCGAGTGCCTTTCTGCTCGCCAGTTCGGACCAGGCGGGCAGAGCGGTACCTGCAAACACAGCATGTCGTATGCACCGGCACCGTTCATAACGGTGCTGCGGCATCCGGCTTCCCCATTGAGCCCTACCTGGCTCAAAGGGAATGGGGAAGAATTTTTCCCGGCGCCCAGGAATGGCCAAATACTGGGTCCGGCAAGGTCGTAAGGACCCGGTAATTGGCCAAAAATAAAATACCGGTGGCAGCAGTGCCTGTATTACATCCACAGCTACAGCCAGCCTCGTAATGAGGCCCAGTATCATATCCACCAGAGGCGTAACACAAAATATCATAGGCCATCTGCAGAATACGGGCAAGGGCTACACAGACATATATGGGGGCTTACGTCATGCAGAATCTCTGTATAATGGCCCCCCACACCTTAAGGGCTGATGGGTCCAAGTTCCACCTCTAAGGGCTACATAATCAGCTACTGTATGTTGCAGTAAAAAGCAACTCTTTCAGTGTAGTAGGGACCGATGTCCTCAACTATTTGAATAGCACAAATCTTCACACTATATGGGCAATCATTTCAGATCAAGGACTGAATAAAGCAGTGCTCCATTTTGGGAAATCTTAAACGTTCTGCTAGGGTTACCATAAACGCAACAATGGATGCACAAAGAACCAGATCTTTTCTTACACAAATGGCAGGAGTCAAAACTTGGCTCTAATTCTGTTAAATACGCCACTATAATAGGTCGTTTTTGTTTGAACTTTGTATTTAATTTCAAAACAGAAGGAAATACTTTCTTACTAATATTTTCGGAAAGCTAAGCTAATTGTATTTGTCCATTTGAACAGTTTATGGCATGGTTGAGAAAGATTCTCGCGCACCCAGGAGGAAGCACTCTCCCTCTTGTACTGGAAATGGTGTAGTAAACGCATGCAGAGTCCCCCAGTAGCATCAACACGAAATGTCTTTGAATTGCAAGAAACGAGCACCCAGGCAAAGTCAGTGACAGCTAGATCCACTGGTGTGGTGTGCGCTTCCATATGGCACAAGGCTCGCTGTGCCCTTGTGTAAGCTGGTGATACACATCTACACATCTGCTTGTGGTGACAAATATGTCTGAAGGGGAAACTATGGTTTCCTATCGACCCTGCTGGGACCACACATCTTAAGAACATTCTTCATCTATGTTTAATGCGCTATATTCTGACCACTACAGCGTGCAACTTAAAGTTAATTCACTCCAGGGGCTTCACAGTAACAGGACTGGAGTTATAGAACTCCCCTGGGACAACACATGAGAAGCTGGTGCCGTAGCTATCTATGGCCTCTTACAAAAGCCTCTAGTCCACTGCAGGCTGTTCTGTAAAGATGAAAGGTGACCAATGGGGACAGATTTTCCTATGGCCTCTACAAACTCAAATCATGTACAGTCCTGTCGTTGCTCTGTCAATTAGTTTGTGGTCTCAAAATACTTAGAATGTGCCAAGCATAGGGGTGCTGGGGTGGCATAGCAGTGGGGATTTGGCTGGAAGCCCATTGAATCACAAGAAGCGGTATCATTTGAACGAGAAGAAGATGACCCTTTTCTTATATTTGGCTTTTTATTATGGAAGTTATTCCAACTTTGGATCGTCTTCATTAATGAGTATTTGCATGAACTAAAACAAATTGATATATGTGTGTGTCTGGACTGACTTATTAACGTTCTCAAGTTCTTTGTCTCGGTCTAGCCATCAAGTTATTGACATGTTACCCGATGACTCAGGGGTGCTGCAGTCTGCCTTCCCTGTTCATTATTGTGATGCTGCGTGATTCATAAGAACAATCTATCCATTATTGACTAAACTCTCAGGAAGAGCACACTATAGCCACTCTTCATCTGGGTTTATCTATGAGACTATAATGGAATACCTTATATATAACTGCCCAATATAAAAATAAATTCGAACAATATATACATTAATATAAACCCGGACAACATTCAATCTGGTCTTTAATGTAGGTCATAACAAGAACTAAGGTAATCACTAGTCACTCTTCTATTTTCGTTCTTACATGACTCCTGTGCAAACTATGAACATGATATCTAATTTAGGAAATAATAATGAAAATGCTAACACTATGTTATACAAAAGAACAGAATATTCCTTGATCTATTTCGACAATAAAGAACCACACACACACACACACACCCACACCCAAATGCCTATTTATTTATTTATTAAAACATGGAGTCCCTTTTGCCATACATTTTTTCGTGGTTGTCTCTGGAATCCAAATCGCCCCTTCAAGCTCCAATGGTCCCCCTTCGTCATGCATTAACTTTAGCTATCACGATTAACTATTGGTCATTGGTAAGGGTGGGTTTCAAGAACCATGACTGTGGGCTCTAGTGTCACAGATGAACTTAATGACTCCCAGACATCGAAAGGATATTCATGGGTATTTATGTCAAACTGGTCACAAGTGGCTCCAAGTGTTTCCCTATCTCAACCTCCCATGGGCTCCCAGCTGCCTAACTCAGGCCTTCCCTAACCCCAGGAACTTTTAACTAGAGGCAGGTAAACCCCTACTATCTAATTCTAACTGTTGGGAATGCCTAAAGACAACAGAATTATTTTTATGACTGTAGGGTTATTCTAGAGGTGGCCCGACATGAACCTTCCCCTTGTTTATTAATAGGAACTGATGGTTCAAGTGGGCCGACTTCAATCACCTTTGTGCAGACTCTCCATCAGCTGCCCCCCTTTTCCCTTGATGTTACTGCTCCACCTATTTTAATCTCGTGCTCTCTCCCTCTCCCATCCTGTCTCCCTTCTTGTGATTGCTTCTCACGTTTAAAACAAATACATGTTTTAATTAAGATTATACAGTTAAGGTCACAGTTCAACCTTTACAATATTGCATTATGAAAAAACACACACCATAATTCTATAAACATATCAGACATATTGCATTATCTCATAAGACCCTTTCAAGAAGAATATTAATAACCAATCAAATAAAAAAGCTATTTTAAAACAGAAGGAGGAAGTCCTTATTCTACAGGCTGAAAGCAACCAGCAAAAACTAAATAAGAATGAAATGAAACGACAAAAGAAAAGAAAAAGTACACAAGTAAATGCTTCAAAAGATCTTGTCCTAACCACCTTAATGAAATCCCCATATCATTTCCACTCCACAGCCATTAGTCAAGTCAGAGGTACATAAAATAAACTACAGCCAAGGTAACACTTACATTCTGGCCTCCAAATAGCAGGGCCCATGTGTTTTCCTCAGTTAACGCTCTATCTGTGTTCATATATTTTCCCAAGAAAAACGCTCTGGATTCCGCCAATGATGGACAGGATAACAACAGATGTTTGAAGGTTTCGGTTGCAGCTGGAACATTACAAAAACTACAACACCGGTTTTCCTTCTTCCATCCATGTCAGGATCCTAGGACCTCTCTAGCAGCGCATGGACATTTCCCCAAATATTTTGGCAGAACATTGAGTTCCTTTACTTCATCCCTTAAATGTGCAAATGTTTTATATTTTGCACATTGGCAGCAGGTATCGATCCAGTCAAACATCCAAAGCTTATTTTGGGCTTTTATCGGGTTATTGAGCAGCATCTCCATATCAACTTCTGCTAAATTCATACAAGTCAAGCAATCCTTGACCCACCCTGATAACACAGGGTACGATTCCAACTCGATTATTTCTATGAGAAACGGCAATATGGAATTCTGCTGTGCCAAAGGGTGTTTGCTCAGAAAGGACAACTCCTTCCATTTGACCATGACCAAAAAGGGATCAGAGACCTAGCTCATACCGCACCAATTGTATGGGAATTCTTTGGGAGAGATGCATGGCTTTTTCCCATTAGATATCTTCTAACGCTTTCCATAGCACCCCGTTGAGATCAAGGTTACATTTAGCACTGTAAGTTGAAATCGGTACTACCTTCTGCTTATAGATGATAAAGACGGGGCAGAGAGAATATTGACCGTACCTATGGAAAATAAACAGCCCTTGCGCTGCAGCCAAAAGCGCCTTGCAGCATCACTGATCTACGTTAGGAAGGTCCCTTAGGTGGTTAACACATGTACTGAAAAACCTATACTCGCTAACAATCAGGTCATTGTAGACATACCATTTCTGCTTCAATGTACTGCAAGAGCTGCTTGGATGGAATCTCAAGACGTTAGATTTAGCTTTGTTAATATTGAAGCCATTTTTCTTAGAGTAAGTTCCATTGCTGAGAGTTGTAGTGGCAATCCCACAGGCGTCTGGTCCAGAAGGACCAGGTCATCAGCATAAAGCAACCACTGTATGGGATGGCAGTTTAATCTGGCGGAAAACCACAAACTGATGTTAGCAGAGAGTCCAAATCCAAGATGAAGAAATTGAAAAAGGCTGGCGCCAGAACGCATCCCTGCTTCAGACCACGAAAAGAAGGAATCGATTGGGTCAGCTTGCCAGAAAGGTCCATTCGGGCTTGCAGAGATGTGCTGGTATATAAATGTTGCATAATATTTACCAAATATAAGGGGCAATTCCTGTCAGGCAATTGTTTTCCAGAAGAGTTCCCTGTCCACACAATCGTAGGCGGTCTGAAAATCAATAAACGCCACATAAAGTGATGACTTCTGTAGCTGCATTCTTTTTTTAAAGAGCACTAACATAAAGGTATTTAAAGACGTTCCCATGTCCGCTGCAAACGCAGACTGATACAAGTAAAAACTGGAACTTTCCCCCACCCACTGCAGCAATTCCTTCAAAATGATCGAGGCAAATAATTTTCCAGGCGCATCAAGAAGAGCAATCGGTCTGTAGTTCCCAGGAGATGTACGATCGCCCTTCTGGAATATCGGTACCACAATTGATTTGCACCTGGAATCTGGAATGTACCTCCTCTCGATAACCAGCGAAATAAAATCTAAATTTCCGCCCACATCTCGGGATGCAATTTAAACATAATATTCGCCAGGCCGTCAGGCAAGGCAGCCCTAGAGTTTCTACACCTAGATTTAAAGCAAAGGATGTCATCTTCTTCAATTTGCTACGGCCAAGTCGCAATCTGATTGCAAGACGACACTGGTCTACAGGGAAGCAGCAGCCAACGTTTTTTTAAACTAATCAACCTAAACCTCTTCCACAATAGTGGTCAGTTGAAGGGGCAACTGCTGCATCCCATAATCTTTTTAAAGATGCCAGATTTGAGCCGTATTTTTATCAGAGAGAGCGGAAAGCATTTGCTTTGCATCTTGCTGAGACACTGATTTTGTGGCCCCTAAAACAATTCTTATATTTATACTTCTGCATCTTAATCCGCAGCCAGCATCTCTCTGAATGTAGCTTTGACGATTGCCTTATGTCTGCTCTCAGAACGCATTTGTGCCTTGAACAATGTTATCAAAGGTATGTTTATGCGTGAAGATCAACTTATTATTAATTGCTCTCTTATGTGTGAACAACCTTAGGGCAGGGACATTATTATCAATATACTTCCCTTCCTGAGTTCCAGTCCTGCAAAAAAGATGAGACATCAGGTGCCACAAGGTTTGATCAGGCTTGATCAGACCATCTCAGACGGTTCCTTCCCCCATTAACCTCCACCCTAGGGACATGAATACATTTCCCCCCCTGGGAGATCAGCTTGTAGGTGACTTCAATCCAGCAATACAACTAAGTCAATGCTTCGGATGGGATGCCCAATGAAAGTCCTTATTTATATATTTTTATGTCAAGGTTCGATAAATCTGGATGATGAACCCTTATATAACGCCCCTCTCTTTGAATCCCCCTGACCACACTCAGCCAAGAAGTAGGTTTGCTTTGCAAATTAAAAGATTTATTTGAAGAATTAAACAATATATATAAATCACACTTTATGAACCAAATAATATCTGCATAGCACACTTATGAATATGGACGGTAATCAACAATGGGTAATATTACAAAATTGACACTCTCTTTAATCACTTAGGAGTATGACTATGGAAGATATTGTAACAGAGAATACTTTATGTGATTCAAGGAAATGCAATAATGGGAAAGAATGCAACACAGAAATAGACTTGATATGATTTCAGTCAAAATATAATATGGTCACTTTTCCACTGTGACTGCTCACTCCCCCCTATGCAATATGAATAGGTGGAAATGAGGGCACACATGTTTGATTTTAAAACACAGGTCAAAATGCTTTTGAATGTGATTGCAATGGATGGGTAAATCTGCTAAACTGACTAAGAGCTTTAGTTCAGAAATGACAACTTATTCGCAATTTTGGTGGGTTTCTCAATATTGGTTCTGCACCAAACTTTACACGTGCATGCAGGTCCTCTCTGGGCATATTACTGTAAGTTCTTATGTTCATAGCATAAACACCGTACCTACAATATTAATAAATTCCGGAGTGTGGTCTCAGAACATCACCCGGCGACCAGCTTAGTCTTAAATTGTGAGTGAATTTTTCATTGTAACCGTCTCAAAGTTTAACATTTTGGCCAGCTTGGTACAATTTGTTATAAGCATTTTTATAAAACACACATTTGCTCTCCATCCAATTCACATCTCAGTCTGGTCCGCCCCTCAGAGCTGGTGAGTCAGATGGTCACATGGCCTGCCTTCCTGCTAGAGCAGTTGTTGACCAGGCACACCCAAATCAGCATATTCTATTCAGCTGAAAGAATCCATTGTCTTGTTTCCAGGCAGCAGAGCACCAGTCCAGGGTGCCACTCCCCAGTTCCTGTTCAAACCAATTTGTCAATCTCTTGGCCTGGGGCAGGGGAAGTCTCCTTTGTCTAGGGATAAGGTGTGAAGGGTTCCCATGGACAGAAGGCCTCTTGAAGTTTTAACTACATCAGATTCCTTCTAGCCAATAGCAACATAGATCCTTGTAAAAAAATAACACCTATAAACTCACAATAAGCAACATATCTTTAAATTAAGTCTTTTTCAACAATGAAATCCCTTTGTGGCACTCTATATGGCATTTTGATGGAATTCTCTTCTTTGGCATAGTTTGGGTTCAGTTGTTCAATTTTATAAAGAATATGGTTTTAAAATGCCGGCTTCTGGTAGTGGTGAGTACCGGTATTGCACCCATTTTTGACAGCTGTCTTTACATCAGTATCTTTAAAAGGGGATTTAGTTTGATAGCATATGATTCTTGCTAACATTGTGTTGATGTGGATTCTTGCAGTAGAATAATGTGGAACACCCAACAAGAAGGTTGGATCTTTTTGCTGATTTGTGAGCCATGATTTTAGCACATTTTGACAATCAAGAAAATTAATTCCCAAACAGCTCTGTGTTGCTTTTGGCAACCAGCATTGCTTTTTCCAAGTGGTTTCAGGCTGCTTTGTGGATGGCCCAATGGTGGTTTTAGGCAGTGATCTCCTGTGCTCACTAAGATAGGCAAAAGTGGATGGCAGCCTATCTTTCAGATTTTTACTGCACATTTTTGGATGGTTTTGAGCAAGCAGCATGCTTTCCAGTGGCCATTCTGATGTTTCTGCTGCCAGCAATGCACAGTACTGTTGCAGGGCTTGGATGAGTTGGTTGATGCATCCCACAAGCCCCCCTCTTGCGATGGCCGTTGATCTTTCATCGATGGAACTTCGCAAGACTGGGATGTCCGCATCATCTCTCCGGATTCCACAAATGGCAAAGTTCAGCATCTCTTCCTCCATCAGGGATGGATCAATCGGTTCTCCTCGCCAGTCCTGATGGGAGTATAGGGCAATACCCCAGGCCCCTCGGATCTTTGCTCCCGGTCCCCGGTCGTCCTCCTTGGTCAGTCTCTATGGTGTATCTCTCCTAGGATGACAAAGCAACAAGGCGGCAACATATTCGTAGACATTTCCCCACCACTATTAATGTAGTGGGGTGGGCATATACATTTTATAAATCAGGAGACATTTGCATTTCTATTATTGTATTTTATAGACTATATGTGGAATATTTTAGGGTTGGAATTTTATTGATCTGGAGTGGCCCCCTCTGGGGTTCCAGAGGACTTCTCCAGTTGCTGCAGAGTGTGCTTAGGGTGGCAACACTTTAGCTTATTAATATGGACCCACTTATCTTACCCCTCTGCCAAACTGCTTTTGGGGATGCGGGTCTTGTAGGCGACTGGTGAGATCTTGTCTACAATTTCAAAAGGTACCTTCCAGGTAGGCAGAAATTTCCGTTTTTTGACCTGGTTCCTTTGGAAATTGTATAGATAGACCCGGTCTCCTACATTGTATTCTTTCCTGGTAGTCTTCAAGTCATAGTGGGTCTTCATGCTATCGGCTGATCTTTCTAGATTTCGCGGAGCATAGGCAAAAGCATGTTGAAGGTGTTTTCTTAAATTTTCAACATACTCATGAGTTGTGGAGGCATTGATCAATGTCTGCTCTGGGGTCCTGTAAAGCAGATGCTGGGGAAGCACCATCCTGCGTCCAGTCATCAACTCAAATGGTGACATTTTAGTTGCAGATGAAGGGGTAGAGCTGATGGCCATTAGGACAAGAGGTAATCGGATATCCCAACTTGGCCCAGAATCTGCCACAAACTTTTTTAAGATGCTTACAATGGTTTTGTTGTAACGTTCTACTGCCCCACTAGAGGCTATCCAGTAAGCAATATGTAGCTTCCTTTTAACCCCAAGTATCTCCCACATCTTTGTCATTACTTCGCTGGTGAAATGGCTACCTCTGTCTGACTCAATCCTTTGGGGTAGTCCAAAAACACGAAAAAGATGTGACTGATCATCAGGGAAGCTGCTGTTTCTGCCTTGCAGTTTGGGGCCGGGAGACATTCCACCCATTTAGTAAATTAGCATGTCACAATCAACATGTACTTATTCCCCCTAGAGGAGCGAATCACGGGCCCAATGAACTCTACTTGCAAATCTGACCATGGCAGTTTCATCCCCCTCTTTTGAAGAGGCGCACGGTGTGTGAGGGATGTTGGCTGAAATTGTGCACACACAAGACAACCCTTCAAGTATTGGTCGAGGTCCTGCCCCATGTGTGGCTAGTATGCAACCTCTCTTAAGATCTCAAGTGTTGTATGAAACCCCCTATGACCGGCTGTGGCCGCATCATGGGCGTGACTTAACATCAGGCTTTGGAATGAGGTAGGAACCACCCACTGATCATTACCAACAGACCGTCTTGGATTCAGAACATTTTTGGACATTTCATCAACACCCTGAGGTCCTCTTGCCCAATGTAATCAGTATCCGTCAGGGGAAAGTTCTCAGGGTCCTCAATGTGTTGGTAAAACTTACCAATTATTGGATCCCCTTTCTGAGCCGTAATCAAATCAGCATCTGGGGTCTCCTTACTCCATTGTGCAGTTGAAAGATCATTGTAAGCATTTGCCTGGGACCTAGTGATAGCAGTGACCTGGATTTCCCCCAACAGGGACTCGATCTCTATCAGATCCCCTTGGATGGCTCCGGTTTTGGCCAGCTGATCAGCTAAGTCATTTCCAGTTTTGTCTGGTCCCTCTACTTTGGAATGACCCTTGATCTTTTTCCAGTAAATGGTCATCCCATTCGAGGTGACCAGATCATAAATATTTTGAATTAACTTCCCATGTTTCAAGGGTTTGTTATTAGCACATAACATGCCTCTGGTTTTCGAGTTAACCAGGTGCTCCACGAACCCGTTCCGTACATAATCCAAATCTGTGATTATGACCAGTTCATTGAGTTGATGTTGGACAGCAGTGAGGATGGCTTGATGCACAGCCATCAACTCTGCCAACTGACTATTTCGGGGACCAATCTTGTACCCAGCGGAGGGTTCTGGGGACTCATTCACCCATGCATTCCCTACGCCGGCCACAAGTTCTTTTTCCCCGTTGTTGTCAACATGGTAAGAGCATCCATCCACATAGACAGTGGGCATTCCCTCAGACTTGTTTTCTTCAAAGACTTTGTGTGGGGAATTAAGGTATGCCTCCATGTTGTCCTTGATTTTTTTACTTTTGTCCTCGAGACAGTTTTCTCTGGCACAATCATGCAAGTCAGCCAGACCTTGCGCGAGGGGACTCTTCTTGTTTTGGCCATATCTGACCTCCACAGGAAAGCCTTGCATTGACAGAATCCAGGAAGTAATTCGGGAATTACTCACATTTCCGGCCCAGATTCTGTCACTTTGGAGATATTGCAGAGGCTGGTGTGGAGTCTCCATTATGATGTGTTCCCCCTGGATAAACGGGCGGTAATTTTTCAATGCCCACACCGTTGCCAAGAGTGCCTTCTCACAATCGTTGAATTTTTCCTCCACTAAGGACAAAGTTTTACTCGCATAGGAGATTACTTTATTGACCTTGTCATGCTTTTGATATAATACTGCAGTCAAGCATGTATTACAGAACCCTGTCTCCAAGAAAAAATCCTTGTTTCTGACAGGGTAGCTAGGCAAGGCGCTTGTGAGAGGCTTCTTTTGAGCTGTTTTACTGCCTCAGGTTGTTCTGGACGCCATTGCCACTTGACCCCCCACCCCCTTCAAGAGATGAATCAGGGGTCTGGTGATCTCTGCGTAGCCCTCAATGAACTTTCTGCTGTAATTAGTCAGTCCAAGGAGGCTCCTTAGTTCCCACAGAGTTGTGGGGTCTTTCAGTTTCTGAAGTGCTTCCACTTTCTTTTCCTGGGGACAGAGACCCTGAGGAGTAATCTCATGCCCCAAGAAATTAACACGGGTTCTAAAACACTGTGCTTTTTGGAAGGAAAGTTTTGCTCCGGCGGCCCTCAACTGTGTCAAAACATAACAGATCTCCGCTATATGTTTCTCAAAAGTTGAGCACTTGATGAGGACATCATCTACATAAGCCAGGTTACCCCTTGCACCCAGGTCGGGCATGGCCTTATGTAGGAAAATGTTGAACTCATTACCTGAGTTGAGGTATCCGAAGGGAGTCCGGGTCCATGTGTACTGCTGGCCCCCAAAGGTAAAAGCCAGCTTGTATTGGTCCTCCCTACTGATAGGCACAGTCCAATATCCATTGGTCAGGTCTATTGAAGTAAATATCTGTGACCCCTGGATCTGGGCCAGCCCTTGGTCAATGTAGGGAAGAGGCCATCGGGAAGTATGGACCAGTTTGTTGAGCTCCCTAAGGTCAGCGCAGAGTCTCCACTGGCCGTTTGGATTCAATATCCCCAGCACTGGATTATTGAAGGTGCTGTGGACTGGACGGATTATCCCGCGGGACTCAAGGTTCTTAATTATTTCAGTAAGGGACTCCATTGATGCGAGAGGCAAGCGATATTGCTTCACAAACACTGCAATCATGCCAGGGTCCGTGAGAATTGTTGTTGTGTGGATGTCGGTGTAACCACAGTCAAAGGAGTCCACCGTAAAGAGATCTTGACAATCCAAGAAAACTTGTTTCAGCTTTTGCTTCTGCTCCAGAGTCACACAGGCATCAGCTAGGTTGACTTTCTCCTCAACCATCTGCCTGAAGCCTGGAAAGACTTCTGGTTTCGCTATCTCAGCGGCCTCCTCCAGCTGGGTGGAGAAGTCCCTGGTCAGAGTGCTGATTTGGACTGGTGGCTTCAGGTGGGAAAGGCAGCCCTCATGGACCTGGAAAATCACCTCATCCCTCCTGAAGTCACAAGTCACATCTTCCTTTCCATAAGGGCAGGAAGTGTACACCGGAAAGTTCCCCCCATGCCGGGTGAAGATCCTGTCTGGTGTTGTATTGTCATCACTGTCACTGTCAAAACAGTCCTTGGGGATTGGTCCTAAAAGTTCATTACCTTCATTATCAACCGCAATTCCAATAATGGTGCCTGCGGCTAGAGTGATACTCTTTAAGTCGCTGTTATCCACCTCTATTGGAATGGTGTCATGTTCTATATTGACTAATGGTGTTGGGTGTACCCGCAACCCTTGCTTTTGGAGAGAAGCATTTAGATGAATATAAGCATCAGGGTTTTTCAATTTCTGTCCTCTTTTAACTTTCACTTCCAGGGAGAATTGTGGGGTCCTTTCTGGGATGGTGACTTCCTCTCCAATCTGAATTTCAACTGCATAAGGTAGCAATTGAGCTGACCTAAATGCTTTCTCTTGGTCATCAAAGCCCATGGGATTATCCGCTAATCGGGACCAACCTTTGAAGTTTATTAGGTTCAAACTAATGTCAAAGCGATTGAGAATGTCACTGCCTAAGTAAAAGGCGGCAGTGACGTCTCGCAGGACCCAACAATTATGGACTATGCTCTTATTGCCAATGGAGATTTTGAGCATACACCTGCTTGGCAGGAGATGTTTGGAATAGGGTGCTTCCAGGTCCATTTCCCATTTGTCTTTCAGTTTGAATGTGGGAATGGCAGGATCTTTTGGGAGTTGGCGGAACATGGCTTCGCTGATAAAGCTCTTACCGTTGTTCACACACACTCAGGTGAGAACAGAGTCCTTCCCTTCATTTAACTGAATTGGGATGAACAACTGCTCTCCAATTTGCTGAATATCAGCCAGGCTCTGAGCTGATTTCACATCTTTCTGGACTTTAGGAGTGGGAAGGTCTGATTGTGGATTGCCCGCCCATCCATTCCTGGGAGGTACTGGCCTATGAGCCCTGTACTTCTGGCTGGATAGTAATCTGCCATCCCCGTGGCTCATGTGCGCCCGGGGACATGGGGTTGGCAGAGTCCAGGGACTGGGAGAGATGAAGGCCTCTGCTACTAGGGCTCCTGAGGCTATGCTCAGGTGTTTCCCTTTCACAGCAAACCTCATCTCTATCAGCCCCTGCTCCCTGTTGCCATGCAAGAGCCTGTGCTTTCAGTTCCTCAATCAAGGCCTTACTAGACTCTATCGGTCTCTCCTGCATGGCTACCTGTTGCTGGAGCCTATGGTTGTGCTGACACAGCATCATTCTCTCTGTGGTTCCTGGTTGGTCCTGGAGTACTGGGTCAGTCTTTGCTGCAGGAGGGTTACCTCTTGAGTCCCGTCCCTACTGGCCTGCTCCTTTCTTGCCAGAGCATCTTCCACCTTCCTGGTGTGCTCTAACAAGTTTTTATGCTCTTTTTGGAGATCACCCAGTCCCTGGAGGGCCAGGTGATTTTCCTCCAGCTTCCCGTTTAAGTGACAGACTTCCTGGCCTAAGGTATCCCTTTTCCTGAGTAAGAGCCTGCCTCTGTGCCACCAGGTCGTCCCTCTGCCTTTGAAGGGCACCAGATTTCTGGCGCTCTTCATCAAACTCTGCCTGGGTGTCCAGGTCTTTCGAAGTCAGCTTATTGCTCTCTGCCTTCACTCTATCTAGGTGGTTTTGCAGGGTGACTACCTGCTCTGCGCATGCCCTATTGAAATCCAGCTGTTGCTCCAGCTTTTTCTGGCTCTGCAGTAGGGACTGCAAACCTTGTTGATACTCCTTCTGCAAGGCCAGAATTCTGGTATCCTGGTCTGCCCTTTCCTGTTGCAGGATACCCTGCCCTCTTTGATTTTAATGATATACTGGCTACTTTCGTTTTCTGACTCCTGGCTCCTCTGCAGCCTCTGCTCAGAAGAATCCAGGTCAGATTGGGCCTTCTCTAATGCCGTCAGTTGCCTACTTGCCAGATCTTGGCCTTCAGCACATTTGTCCTGTATGGCTCCCATATATAAATATAAATATGCCGCTATCCTGACAATCTTGTCGTGCTCATCTTTGGCCTTCGGGTCCATATATAGTTCCCTCAGGGCCACATGTAAGGGACCCTGATCTCTCCAGATATCTAACCCAGTTGCAGTGACCTGTTGTGTGATCGCCTGCAACCATGCATTCTGGTCCTGCTCAGTCCAATCACCTCTCACAAATAGCTTATGTAAGAGGTGCTCTCTAGCTATCTTGATATCTACCAATGTTGCCATTCTGGAAATTGATTTCCTTCCTGATTTACAGAAGCTTATTATTTTATTTTGCAAAACAGACCGTTTCCTGAGAGCGTTCCTTTTTGAGGGGTGCTTTTACAGCCTAACACAGCGTGGTAGCCCAACAGGATTTATGTATCCTATTAGTTAGCACACTGTATTAAGCTGCACAAGTGGTAGATCTAATCCAGAATCCCCAGCTACCGCGCCCCCAATCTGTAAGTGACTTCAATCCAGCAATCCAACTAAGTCAATGCTTAGGATGGAATGCCCAATGGAAGCCCTTATTTATATATTTTTATGTCAAAGTTTGTTAAATCTGGATGATGAACCCTTATATAACGCTCCTCTCTTTGAATCCCCCTGACCTCGCTGAGCCAAGAATTAGGTTTGTTTTGCAAATTAAAAGATTTATTTGAAGAATTAAACAATATATATATCACACTTTATGAACCAAATAATATCTGCATAGCACACTTATGAATATGGACGGTAATCAACAATGGGTAATATTACAAAATTGACACTCTCTTTAATCACTTAGGAGTATGAATATGGAGGATACTGTAGCAGAGAATACTTTATGTGATTCAAGGAAATGCAATAATGGGAAAGAATGCAACACAGAAATAGACTTGATATGATTTCAGTTAAAAGATAATATGGTCACTTTTCCCCTGTGACTGCTCACTCCTCCCCTATGCAATATGAATAGGTGGCAATGAGGGCAAACAGGTTTCAGGAATACAATCAAGAATGCAGTTCAATTCCAGTTCCCCCCAGCAAGCTTAGAGAAAACAGGTATGATTTTAAAACACAGGTCAAAACGCTTTTGAATGTGATTGCAATGGATGGGAAAATCTGCTAAATTGACTAAGAGCTTTAGTTCAGAAATTACAACTTATTCGCAATTTTGGTGGGTTTCTCAACATTGGTTCTGAACCAAATTTTACACATGCATGCAGATCCTCTCTGGGCATATTACTGTAAGTTCTTATGTTCATAGCATAAAAACCGTACCTACAATATTAATAAATTCCGGGGTTTGGTCTCAGAACATCACCCAGCGTCCAGCTTAGTCTTTAATTGTGAGTGAATTTTTCATTGTAATTATCTCAAAGTTTAACATTTTGGTCAGCTTGGTACAATTTGTTATAAGCATTTTTTATAAAACATACATTTGCTTTCCATCCAATTCACATCTCAGTCTGGTCCGCCCCCCAGAGCTGGGTGAGTCAGATGGTCACATGGCCTGCTTTCCTGCTAGAGCAGTTGTTGACCAGGCACACTCAAATCAGCATATTCTATTCAGCTGAAATAATTCATTGTCTTGTTTCCAGGCAGCAGAGCACCAGTCCAGGGTGCCACTCCCCAGTTCCTGTTCACACCAGTTTGTCAATCTCTTGGCCTGGGGCAGGGGAAGTCTCTGTTGTCTAGGGATAAGGTGTGAAGGGTTCCCATGGACAGAAGGCCTCTTGAAGTTTGAACTACATCAGATTCCTTCTAGTCAATTGCAACATAGCTCCTTGTAAATAAATAACATTTATAAACTCACAATAAGCAACATATCTTTAAATCAAGTCTTTTTCAACAATGAAATCACTGTGTGGCACTCTATATGGCATTTTGATGGAATTCTCTTCTTTGGCATAGTTTGGGTTCAGTTGTTCAATTTTATAAAGAATATGGTTTTAAAACGCCAGCTTCTGGTAGTGGTGAGTACCGGTATTGCACCCATTTTTGACAGCTATCTTTACATCAGTATCTTTAAAAGGGGATTTAGCTTGATAGCATATGATTCTTGCAGTAGAATAATGTGGAACACCCAACAAGAAGGTTGGATCTTTTTAGTGATTTGAGACCCATGATTCTAGCACATTTTGACAATCAAGAAAATGAATTCCCAAACAGCTCTGTGTTGCTTTTGGCAATCAGCATTGCTTTTTCCAAGTGGTTTCAGGCTGCTTTGTGGATGGCCCAATGGTGGTTTTAGGCAGTGATCTCCTGTGCTCACTAAAATAGGCAAAAGTGGATGGCAGCCTATCTTTCAGATTTTTACTGCACATTTTTGGATGGTTTAGAGCGAGCAGCATGCTTTCCAGTGGCCATTCTGATGTTTCTGCTGCCAGCAATGCACAGTACTTTTGCAGGGCTTGGATGAGTGGGTTGATGCATCCCACAAGCTAAATAGACCAGTCTGTTTGTAAAATGCATTGGTCACTTGTCTCAGTGAAAATAACTCCACAGTTGTCTTTTAAAGGGAAAACATTAGTCGTAACAAACATATAATCGAGTTTAGCTGATTGATTTCCCCCATGCCAAGTGGGTTGTGGGGGGACATCATCCCTAGCAGTGCCATTAACCATGATCCTCGGCTTTTCCATTAACGTAAGGCACAATGCACCCCGCTGACGGGGTCCTTGTAATGCTAAAGAAGACGCAATTTAATAGCCATCCAGAACTGGTGCAGAAGTGAGCCATGTCTCTTGTAACAAACACATCTAGACTATTCTGCCCATTTCTCGAGCCCTACAAGAGATGACTAAACCCTTGAGTGTTCCAAGATCCCATTTTAAATTTTAGCAGGCCCCTCTTCTGTTCAGTTAATTGGACTTAACAACGGGGGCCAATGTTCAACGGGAGCCAGTCCCAGCTTTCTACCTTCTTACGATCCGAAGGTCATCTCACAAATTCCGTTACTCTTGGGGCCCCATTAGTGGATAAAAAACAAGTCACCTTCAACAGACCAATCAAATCTGGTCTTAGCCACCGGGCCACTTTTCTTCTTATATTGGAGAAAGCCATCTTGATTACGGTCTGATATATCATAGGCCATTGGCAGCAAGTATTGCACTGCATTCAATATAACATTTGCAACAATCCTAGAGGGAATATGCAACAATAACTTGTCCAATACTCCTTACAAATGGACATTCCCGTTTGGGCTCCTCTTCACGTAGGACGGCAGACAGCAGCTGGCCACGATGTGTGAGGAAGGTCTATCATGAATCTAGAAGAAGAAGGAAACCACCCGGCGCAGGGAACAAGGCCCTCCTGCGCGAAGAGCAGCAAACCTTGGGAATGGTCCGGGGGACACGGAAGTCGGGGTAATAAAGGAGCAAAGTTGAAAGGCCCCCCCAGGGAAACCAAGGGGGACAGGGCCGGTAGAGCTGATTTGAGTCTCTGACAAGATCTGCTCATAATGACATACCTGGAACTTCCGCGAATAACATGGGGCAAGGGACAGTGACAAAAAAAGACATTGGTCTAGACCAGGATGAAGGCCAACACAGAGGTAGCGGTGATGGGGAAGTATCATGGACCAAAGACCCAGGAAGGTGTATGGGGGTTCTCATAGGAACTCTGGGCCTGACCAGGGTGGGTGGGGGATGGTGGGGTGGAGAGGGGGAAGCGGGAGCTGGGTAAGGGCAAAAGAAGGGGATTAGGGGAATACGAAAGGGTTGGGCTGCAGAGTTATATGAGGGCGCTGGAGGGTACAAAGCCAGCAAACAAGGGTCAAGCATTATCAAATGCCTGGAAAAGATAACAACTACGAACATAAAATACACGAGGAATGATGGCTCTTACAATACTATCACATAATGTCAGGGGATTGAACGCCACCGTTAAACGCAAAAAAGTGTAAGGGCAGATCACACACAGCTTAGCGAATATGGTAATGCTACAAGAGACGCATATAAAGAAATCGGACAGCTCGCTCCCCCAATTTCGTCAATTTACACACCTCTACAACGCACAGGAGAAAACGGCAGGGGTATTGATAGGTCTCAGAGATCCTCTCCAGGTGAAGGTATTACAAACAATAACTGATAGGCAGGGGTGGTACCTATTTCTTCTTGTGCAGGTGGGACACAAAAAGTAACCCAAGAGACAATCTATGCACCCAATATGGGCCAAGAGTATTCAAACGAATAGCCTTATTGAAACTGGAAGGTTTGCGATAGGGGAAATAATCCTCACTGGTGATTTCAACCTAGCGTGTGACCCCAACACAGACAGAAGTACGGGCGCCCGTCACAGCAGCGGCACTTCCACCAGAACCCTGAAGGAGAACATGGATCATCTAGCACTCCGGGATGGATGGCAGATCAATAGAGGGGAAGAGCAAGGGTTCACTTTTTTCTCCCATGTAGAGTGCAGCAAAATGCACAATAACAGCCATAAAACAACAGGACAGGACGATGGCCACAGATACGGAGACCATAATGGATTCCTTTGTGAGATTCTATGGATCCCTATATGCATCTGATAGTCCAGAACAACAGGCAGTGGAACAATATTTTAGGGGCTTACCTATGCAGAAAATTACACACCTTGAGAGAGACCATTTAGAAGAGGAAACCGATTCATTTAATAGAAAAAACAGGCATTTGTCAGGTCCCTGCGGCACTGATTTCACTTGACGCCGAAAAGGCCTTCAACCGCGTCGGTTTTTTGTTTGAGGCCTTGTCAAACATGAGGTTGGTCCCCAGATGTATTAGTATGGTTGGTTAAGGCCAATTACGTAAGCCCCTCAATGCGGCTATTTATTAATGCTCAACTATCGCAAAGCATTCAAATGGCAAGGAGGACTAAGCAGGGATGCCCCCTGTCCCGGCTCCTCTATGCTATATACTTCGAAACTCTGTTAGTTGTAATCAGATGAAATCCAGACATGAAGGGCATATGATTCGGGATGGAAGAACACAAAATAGCGGCCTTCACAGACAATTGGATGACGCAGTCCGAGCCAGAAACCTCAATCCCTGCTTTGCTAAATGAACTCTCCACTATGGAAAAGGTGGCAGGGTTGAAAATAAATATGCCCAAGTTAGTGAGCCTTGGGTTATCGGAGATGCAGGAGGCAGGCTTGCCATTAGTTTCACGGTTTAAAGTGGCCAATGATAACATTACTTATCTGGGAGTGAACATAGCTAACTCTATATAGGGAATATATGAGGCAAATTACCCAACACTGATTTCCCAGATAAAAACAGATCTCAATAAATGGAACCCTATGAGCATTTCATGGTTAGGGAGGATAGCCACGATAAAAATGGATGCGCTTCCCACTTCCAGGCACTACCAGTCTCAATCCGGCAGTCCTTCTGTAAGACCATCAATAAACTAATATCATATTTTATCTTTAGCTTTGGAGACTCTGCTGGCCCATAAACAGAAAAGGGGATTGATGTAATATGAAGCAGAGGAAACCAGGCTACTAACCTGTGCTTGCATGTTCAGGTTATGGTCAAAATAGACTCCAAGGGCCTTTACCTTATTTTTTGTTTTGATCTCATAGCCATCAATTTGGAATTGAGCATATTCCCTCTCCATCTTGGAGGTTTTAGTTACTGTGCTACCAGCATCAATTCAGTTTTGCTTGTATCAAGTGCAAGCCCATTACTGCACCTACAGCATTGAACCAAACCATACATCCAGTTGATCGTGATCTCATCCTGCGCAAAGTTACCAGAAAGAGGGACAACGCATTGTGTGTCATCGGCATAGTTAGCAAACTCGATTTTGTTTTCTTCAAAGTAATCAAAAAATGGGATGGTAAAAAAATTATACAATACTGGCGACAGCCAGGTTCCTTGTGGTACTCCCTGCATGAGTTCAATGGGTGTTACATCCGCAACTGTACTGCTTACTCAGCATTGGCGATTGCTGAGGAAAGAGTCCACCCAACATGCTGCCGGCCTTGAAAACCCTGCCACCTCCTCCAACCTGGCGACCAGCACAGCATGGTCCACCAGGTTGAAGGCGGCGGAAAGGTCCAGAAGTGTAAGCATGACCGTCTGTCCATTATCCATATAATGCAACAGTCTGGACTTAAGATCCAGCAATGCTTTCCCTGTGCTGTGGCTTTCTCTAAATCCCGACTGCCATTTGTTCAGAGTATTGTTGGATCTGAGATATTCTGACATAAGCACATACGCAACTCGATCCAGAATCTTAAGTAGAAATGGTGAGTTGGATATAGGATGATAGTTCAATGGGTTTAGTGGACATAGGACATTTTTTTTTCAGAAGGCGTGGGATCCAAGTGTTCTTGATGGAATTAGGAACACAGCCTGCCCTAAATGAAGCATTAAAAAATGTACACAGAGCCGGGATAAGTATTGGGGAGCAGGCGTTGATGGCCAAGGCAGGACAGACATCCCCTTTACAATTAGTTGGTTTAAGTTTATCCAGTATTAAGAGTCAGTTTGGATTCACTCACTAGTTTAAAAGAGAACTGTTCCTCTGGATTCCATATTCTTCTGGTGGGGTTCAAAATTCTAGTGTCAATGGGAGTGATCACTTTCTTGGTGATTTCAATCTTCTTTTTGGTAGTGTTTAATTTCTCGGACATGGCATCTTGGATTGATATGCCCCAATCAGTGTTTTTTTCGACATCGCCTGTGTTGTCTTGGTTGGGGTGTTCCAGTTCCTTCAACATTTTAAAAAGCTCTCTTGGCTGAGAATGAGGAACAAGTTACTTACCTGTAACTGTTGTTCTCCAGCATGGGTCTGGCATGGATTCACATGCTCATGAATATTCCCCGTCGTCAGGCTGGGAATCCTCAGTAAAGAAAAAATCAGTATCAATTTCGTTTCTGATCTACTTTCTTAGTAGTAACCAATCACTGATCTCTGGGTCATACTGCCCCCAGCCAATGATTGCCCTCTCCCTAAGCCCCGCCTCTGGCAGCCGTCCTCAGATTTGGTAGCACGCCAAAGGGCAGTATGACCAAGTGAAGAGCCGCAGAGGGGTAGGTGGGAGGGTTCGCATGTGAATCCATGCCAGACCCATGCTGGAGAACAACAGTTACAGGTAAGTAACTTGTTCCTTCTCCAATATAGGGTCTGGCATGGATTCACATGCTCATGAATAAAAGAATACATAGCAGTATACACATGCACAACCACGGGAGGTGGCAACAGGCTCAACATTAAGCATCTCTTACCTCCTCACCAGGCTCACCTTAAGCGAACAGGTTGCGCAGCACTGCCTGGCCGACCCTGGACTCCTCTCTGGAGTCCCGATCGACGCAGTAGAATCTTGTGAAGGTGTGCGTCGACCTCCACGTAGCAGCCCTGAAGATGTCCAGCAGGGGCACACCAGACAGGAACGCCGTGGTAGCAGCGATCGCTCTGGTCGAATAGGCTCTCGGACGGCCGGGCAGCGGTCGGTTTGCCAACCGGTGACAATGCATGATACAGCCGGAGAGCCATCTGGAAATGGAAGTCTTCGAGAGAGCCTTCCCTTGATTCACAGACCCAAAGTTCACAAACAGTTGTGACGTCTTCCGAAAACTCTTTGTGCGGTCCACATAGAACTTCAGCACTCTCGCTACATCCAGCGAGTGCAAAGTCCTCTCGGCCGGCGTCGAAGGCGACGGGAAGAAAACTGGTAACACCAAGGGCTTGTTGAGGTGGAAGTCCGACGGCACCTTGGGCATGAAGGAGGGGTGCGTCCACAGCACTACCCTCGTGTCACGAAAAGTCAAGTATGGAGGCTTGCAAGGTAGGGCCTGAATCTCTCCCACTCGTCGTGCAGAGGTGATGGCCACGAGGAACGCTGTCTTCCATGACAGGAACTTCAAAGGTGCCGAATGCATAGGCTCGAATGGGGCTCCCATGAGCCTGGTCAGCACCACATTAAGCTCCCACGCCGGGGCAGGGGCCTTCACCGGCGTGAATGATCGGAATAGTCCCTTCATAAATTCCTTTACCAGGCGATGAGACCACAAGGACGACCGTCCCGCAGTCCTGGTATATCGGGAGATGGCAGCCAGATGTATTTGTATGGAGGCGTGAGCCAGTCCAGCTTTGGCCAGCGACAGTAGGTACGGCAGCACTTGAGGGGCCATAATCCGCAGAGGGTTAATCTTCTGTGCACGGCACCAGACAGAGAACCTCTTCCATTTATGACCATAACACTTGAGAGTTGAGGACACCCTGGCCTTTGCAAGAACCTCTCTGCAATCAGCCGGGATATCGTACCCTCCAAACTCTAGTGCTGCAGGAGCCAGGCCTGCAAGTTCAGCGACTGTGGGTCGTGATGGAGAATGGCGCCTCCTTCTTTGGAGAGAAGATCCGCGTCCGCCGGCAGCTTGACTGGTGGGGACGATGACAAGTCCAGAAGGTCCGGGAACCAGATCTGCCTCGGCCACGCCGGTGCGACGAGGATCATCCTGCACCTGGACTTCTTGAGCTGGTTGATGAGGCGGAGCAGCAACGGCAACAGAGGGAACATGTATAGAAACAGGCCGTCCCAAGGGAACGAGAAAGAATCGCCCATGCTCCTCGGCTGTGGGAACCTGCTGGCGAACCCCTGGCACTTGGAGTTCGTCGCCGTCGCGAACAGGTCGATCTGGGGTTTGCCCCATCGTTGGAAGAGTCGATCCACTTGGTCCTGGTGCAGTTCCCACTCGTGGCACGAGCACAGCTCCCTGCTGAGTGAGTCCGCATTGGTGTTTTTTATTCCTGCAAGGTGGAAGGGAACCAGAAACATCCCCTGGGCGATGGCCCAGTGCCACAGATCCTGGGCCTCCTTGGATAGGGCTGGGGATCTGGTGCCTCCTTGCTTCCGTATACAGAACATCGTGGTGGTGTTGTTGGTGAAGATCCTCACCACTTTGCCCTTGAGGGACGGAAGGAACGACTTGAGAGCCCAGAACACTGCTCGGAGCTCCAGAATGTTGATGTGGAGAGACCTCTCCTCCGGGAGCCAAAGGCCTCTTGCGTGGAGGTCTCCGGAGTGGGCCCCCCCAACCCTCCAGAGAGGCGTCCATTGTCACCGTCTCCTGAAACGCCAGGATTTGAAATTCCGTGCCTGTCGTGAGCTGAGCACGGATGCCCCACCATAAGATCGCCCGACGGAACTCCTCGTCGAGAGGGATCCTGTCCTCGAAACAGCCCCTCGCTTGAAGCCAGCGGGCGTCGAGAAACTCCTGTAGTGGACGCATCCGGAGTCTGCAAAGGGGTACAAGGTAGATGCATGAGGACATCATCCCGAGGAGGGACTTGATGGACCTCACCCTGGCCACGTCCGTGGCTAGCAGGCACTGCATCTTGCCCAGGATGGTCTTGGTCCTCTACTCTGAAGGGGAGGCCAATTGCTCCACTGTATCGAGCTTCGCTCCCAGATACAGTGCCAGCTGCGATGGAACCAGGTGGGATTTGGGGTAGTTGATGGCGAACCCCAGCTCCGTGAGCAACCGGACGGTCCTCGCCGTCTGTTCGGCGGCGAGTTCCCTTGTCCTTGCCCGGATTAGCCAGTCGTCCAGGTAGGGGTAAACGTGGATCCCCTGCAGACACAGCCGTGCCGCCATTGGTGCCAGGCACTTAGTGAAAACCCTGGGTGCCGACTTTAATCCGAACGGTAGGGCCCTGAATTGGTAGTGGTGTCCCTGAACCACGAACCTGAGGAACTTCCTGTGCCTTTTTAGAATAGGGATGTGGAAGTAAGCATCCTCCAGGTCCAAAGACAATAGGAAGTCGCCTTCCTCCAGCTGTCCCAGCACGTGCTGAAGGGTGAGCATCCTGAATTTCTGCGCCTTGATGTACTTGTTTAAGCGACGCAGGTCCAGGATGGGGCGCCAACCGCCTGCCTTCTTCTTGACGAGGAAGTACCTGGAGTACACTCCGGAGCCCCGGAGCCCTCTGGGGACGAGCTTGATGGCACCTTTCTTGAGCATCGCCTTTACCTCCAACAGTAGTTGAGGGAGGTGATTCTCCTTCCTGGCCACGGGAAGATTGCGAGGGCACTTCTTTTGGAATTCCAGCGAGTGCCCGTTGGCCAGGGTGTCCAACACCCAACGGTCGGTGGAGATGGACTCCCACACGCTGACGAACTTCGTCAGCCGGCCTCCCACCGGGGTGCTTTGGTGGGGGCCTGACAACCCGGCCGGGTCAGTCTTGCTTGGAGGCGGCCTTACTGCCTTGGCCTCCTTGGCGATGGCGGCGGGAACCCCCTTGCTTGGCGCAACCTCTGTAGGCCTCCTGGGAAGAGGAGCGGGCCGCCTGGCGGTAAGTGGAGGAGCCGCCGCTGGATCCTTTGGAGGCACCCTGTCTGCCTCCGGAGCTCCGAAAGGGCTGCCGCTGTTGAAGCACCCCCAGGGCCCGGGCCGTCTCCGAGTCGGTCTCGATGGCCTGTAGGGACTCATCCACCGCCTTACCAAAAAGGTTGTTGCCGTCGAACGGCATGTCCAACACCCTGGTCTGGACATCCTGGCGAAAGTCTGTCGCCTTGAGCCATCCTCGTCGTCGGAGGCAAACTCCGTTGCCCAGTTGGCGAAATCCAGTATCGGCAATGTCCGTTGCCACCGTTATGGCGTGATCCGACGCCACCTCGCCTTCCTGCAGAATTTCTAGGGCCTCCGCCCTTTTGTCATCAGGCAGGAAGTCTAGCAGGGGAGCTATCTTGAACCAGAGCTCCCGGTCGTAGCGGGCCACGATCGCTAAGGCATTGGCCACCTTCGATAGAGGCCTTTGCCGGATGGATCAAAGCCCTCACCACCTTAGGTGCGTCCTGGGCCTTCGCTTTGGGGGGGAGGGTCAGCGCCTCGCTCCCCCTTCGAGATCGACTGGGTCCGCTCCAGCAGCCTACCCAGGTTCTCGGACTTCCTCTT
Organism: Ambystoma mexicanum; assembly: GCF_040938575.1. Classification (NCBI taxonomy): domain Eukaryota; kingdom Metazoa; phylum Chordata; class Amphibia; order Caudata; family Ambystomatidae; genus Ambystoma; species Ambystoma mexicanum. Next base: position 893,415,401 of record NC_090941.1, read on the forward strand.
CCCCGAACCAGAGCGCTGGTCGAACGTGCCGGGGAAGTAGCGCCCTGCTTGGCAACCGAAGAGCCCGACCTTTCGGCGCTCCCTGTGCCCGCGGACTCGCGGTGCTTGGCCTTCTGTTGGGCCCCCGTCGCTGGGGCGCCCTCACAGGACTTAGAAGCCCGCTCAGACTTCTTCTTCGCCTTCTTACCTGCTGTGCCCTTCTCCAGCCAGGCGGTGAGGCGGGAACGACGTTCTTGTTTGGTCCGTTCCAAAAGGTTCTTGCAGAACGCACAGTCTTTCTCCACGTGCGTCTTGTCCTCATGAAGGCAGTAGAGACATCGTGAATGCTCGTCCTCCTTGAAAACGTTCTGTAATCCGCATCCAGGGCAGCACCAGAACAGCTTGGATCTGGGCGTCGAGCTTCCCTAGTCTTGGGCCGTGTCCGTTGAGGTAGGCCGCAGATCTTCCGGAATCCTCCAAGAAGTATAAACTCGACGAAAACTTCACACTTGAGGGGCGTAGAAGAATTCCGAAACGGGTCCCTGTTATCGGAAGTAGAAACGGTGGAGCTTGAGGCTCGATTAAACCTAAAAAATGAGAAAATCTCCTGAAAAAATTTGAAAACGCAGTAAAAAACTCGAGATCTAAACACGAGGACTCCCAACACTTGAGCGTGCAGTAAAAATCTGAGGATGGCTGCCAGAGGCGGGGCTTAGGGAAAGGGCAGTCATTGGCTGGGGCAGTATGACCCAGAGATCAGTGATTGGTTACTACTAAGAAAGACAGATCAGAAACAAAACTGATACTGATTTTTTCTTTACCGAGGATTCCCAGCCTGACGACGGGGAATACTCATGAGCATGTGAATCCATGCCAGACCCCATGCTGGAGAAGCTTTATTAATTCGATCCTCCAGGCAGGTTTTTTTTAGCCAGAATGATGGCTGCCTTATATATTTTTGCTATAATTTTGTGTGTGTCTTTATCAGCCCCCATAAGGGATTTTTTCCATAAAGTTAAAATGTTTCCCCTATTGAGTGATTGCAACTTCGGGTAACCACAAATTATTCTCCCACTGAATAACTTTCTTCCCTCTCAGCAGAGCCAGTGCATGAACAGCCTCCCGTAGGGTACACTGCAGAACATTTACAATTTCATCCACAGAATAGGACTCATTCAGTTTCTCATAGAGAGGTATCAACCAGGGGTTCAAGGCCTTTGGACTTAATTTCCTAAGGTTTCTACATAATACTGTGGTTTTTGGCGGTTTCTTGTTCACAATTTGCTTGTGCGGGACATTCCTCTGGTTGGCTGCGGCCATATTGCTTGTGTGGAATGGGATGCTGGCTTAGGGGAAGGATGTGGAGAGGTGGGAGGGTAGAATAGGGATTTTTTCAATGTATAGAATGGAAATGGCAATACAAATATGCTTTAAAAATAAAACCCTGTACAGTTGATTTGAGCCAATAAATTCCCCCGTTCAATGTCTCTAGACTGGATGGAACGAAGGACAGTGATACCATCAAACAAGGATAATACAGCTGCTCGGTTCAAAGTAATGATGCGTTTCGTGGACACAACTCTCTCCAACATAGATAAGTACCTGAAGCATGCAGTGTTGATACAGAGTAGTGAACAAATATATCGATAACATCTCGTCGTTTCTCCGTCGCTGGAACAGCTTGAACTCAGGAAATTGTAAAATTAAGCACATCATGGACCCCCTGATGAGAGGGCCCAACATGCATCACAGCAGGGCCAGAAAAAGAATCACCCACCAGCCCTCCTTGCTCTTCCTGGGGCTGGCCATGGTGCTTAATAAGAGGAAGCTCCTGCCGCAGCAAAGACCTTTTCTGCTCCACGGTAAGAAACCCTGGAGATCGCGGCATCCTTGACACTGCCCCCTGCCTCAGATTTAAAGATAATGACAACGAGTGACTAATCGGGCTATGAGAAGAAAATGCCTCTGGCCAAGAGAGGGCCCCCCTTCTCCAAGAAGCCAGGAGAAGCCACAGGCAAGATTTGCAAGGAAGCCATACCCACAGAGTATGTGGACATGTTCATTAAGTCCTCCACAACAGGGGAAGCATATTGGCTCTCTTCCTGCAGGTTCTCTTTGACCAGGATCAGTGGTATTTCCGAATTAGATTTAGCTAGTTGCAGGAGAGACTTTTTCTTAGATTTCTTAGGTTTAGTTGTTTTTCTTCCACCCCCCGAGTGCCACGTCCCAAGGAACCCATCTTGACTACTGAGAGAGATCTTAAAAAAGTTCTAGAGTCAGTAAAGTGAGACTTTAGATTTGGTTTCTGATTTTTTGCTTTTTCTCCACAACAGGACACTCTGGTTTTGGCAGTTGGCAAGTCTATTTAGCAAAGATAGGAAAATAAGATTGCTGAACTTGAGACTCCTGAGCCACCACAGGATTACATTAAAAATTAGCATCAAAAGAAAACGTTTGAGAAGAAACAGAATGGCCATTCATCGCTGGGTGCAATAAACAAACAATTCATTCGGAACCATCCTCAATAGTCATTTGGATAGGCAGGATTGGTATTGAAAGAAGAGAGGGAGAAATATCGGAACAAGCCTTTTCCAGTTCAGGAGGCTTGTGGAGGCTATGTTCCAGAGTAGTAAAAAAGTTCCTGGCCGACCTTGAAGTCATCAAAAAGCCCTTTATGAATGAGCCAGCATCGCTGCTTGGTCATTCAGCTTAACATTCAAAGAATCTAACAAATTGATCAAGGGCATCCATGCCAGGTCTAAGCTAGGTGAGGACCATCCAACGCCAGGTATCATTGTAGAAGCTTCCAAAGATCTTCTCGGGGTATGCTGCGCAAATGACACAGAGAAGTCCAAGAAGCTCTCCAACAAGTCGTGAAAAAGATTTGGGGAGGCCAACAGGGGATTCTTCTGCATGGTCTCTTGCAATGGTAAATTACAATGCACCTCCAGCGCAGCAACCGGGCTACACAACATCAACCCCAATGCAACCCAGTCAGGCTCCACCCCTAAAACTGCACTTCCCTTCAACCCAGAAGGGGCAGGTGCAGATGTGAGGTCACTAGCTATCGTCAGAATCTCCTCCAACTCAAACATCAAAGAAGCCACTTCCATTACCTGCGCACCCCCCCCAGACGTGCATTATCTGTAACATCATCAAAGTTCAATAGCAGCACAGGGGCTGACAGGGTATCACTTTTGCTAAATTGCATGGGGATCTTCGAAACAGTGTTCATATTTGTCCAACCTAACCCTACTTCCCAGAATTCTCCAACACTCAGGGGGCTGATGCCTCAGGGGGGAAATGACAGGAGGAAACCTCTGTCAAAAACCACAGGTTTCTGAGGAGGGGGCCATGGTGGAGGGGAGCTAGCAAGCCTTAGAGGAAGCTTCCTTTCTAATAATCCAAACAGAACCTCTAAAAAATGTCAGCCTGAAAGTGTCTCTTCTACCTCCAAAATGTTAGAACCCAAAGAGCACAGGGTAAGTAGGAGAAGCCAAAGAAGAACACCCTTTGTGGAGGAACTCCGGATCATTTCCTTTGAAAGAGAAGAATCGCTGGAGGGATCAGGTAAGCAGATCTTTTCTTTAAAAAATGGGGGGATCCCTCCCAAAGAAAAATGGGTCCCAAAAGACCCTGAGTGCGACACAATAATTATGGAGACCGACCCAGAACCCAAAACGTTTCAACCCCAAACTGACGAGCCTTACAGAATGGAAATGGGAGGGGTGACCTTTCTTCAAACAGGTTCTGAGAATTGTCGCCAAGGAGCCGGGGAAAAGGAGGATTCCCCAATGACTCCCATTGCGAGTTGCAAATATTTTTTTTACAGATTTCCGAGCTCAGACACAGAAAATTGGCCAAGATTACACAGTGTCGGAGTTCAATATTAAGAAAATGATTACCGGGCTGTGAAATAACACACTTTCTTTGCACCTTGGAGGATTAATAAGGCTGATTTTATGCACTGATCAAGGTGCATAAAGGGTCAGTGTGAATTTTCAGCTCTGGTGGATACAGGATCCCAGGCCACCCTCCTGTCCAAAAAAACAATTTTACGAACTGAACTCAGGACGGGACGGGGGCTGGTGGGAGAGCACCAAATTCACCTCACGCCACTTCCCAGAAAACTCCAAAATATTGATGGGAATGATATTTCCGTCCAAGGGACTGCAGATCTAAAAATAAATATTGGACGGCATCGGCTGTCCCATCCGGTGATAGTTGTGACTCCAGAGGGCACATCGTGTTTACTGGGGAATGATATCCTGAGGAGGTTATCACCTCTGATCGACTGTGTAAACAAGGTCCTCAAGGACTCAGACAAACCGCCCTATAAAATTAAAAATGAGTACCAATTATGAAAGCCTGAATGGTACCGTCACGTATTGATCAACGTTCTGAGAATGTAGAGTTCCATTTCAAGAATAGCCAAGTCCCAGACATTACTGTCATTTCTGTAGAACACAATGGTGATGGCAACCCCTCTCCATTCTTGAAAATCAACCTTTCTCCCAGTTTTAAGTGGCAATTCACACTGGAAGGGAACACCCTAAAATGTTACACCATTCCAAAATCAGAAGAAACATGGAGTCCTGTGAAACCAGTTAAGGAAGAACCCGCACAAAGTCTGATGAAAATTCAGAAAAAGGTCCAGCAGTTGTTTTTCCCCATTCAGTTAAATGAGGGGGAGTAGCCGGTGCTCGCCAGAGTATTACTCAGGAAACTCCCAAAAGATCAGCCCATTTCCATGATTAAATTGATTGATAAATGGGAAGTAGGTCTGGAAACCCCAAATTCCAAACATCTGCTGCCTAGCAGGTATATGCTAAAAGTTTCCATTTGCGACAAAAGCATAGAGCATAATTGTTGGCTCATGATAGATGTCCCTTCCACCGTTTATTTGGGCGGTGACATTCTCAATCAGTTCGAAATCAATTTGGACCTAATTAATAATTAAGCTTGGTCCCGACTGGGGGATAACCACATGGGCTTTGAAAACAATGAAAAAGCATTCCAGTTAGCTCAATTGCTGCCTTATGCCATTGTGGTTCAAGTGTGAGAAGAGGTTACCATCCCAGGACAGGTGCAACTATTTACTCTTGCCCTCAAAATCAAGCAAGGAAAGAAAAACAAACATCAGGACGCATATATAAATCTAAATTCCCATCTCCAAAAACAAGGTTTGTATTTAAATCAGACACCGCTAGTAGACCTAGAACACAACACCATTTGAATATTGGTGGATAACGGTGACCCTTGAAGTATCACTTTGAGCGCAGACACCTTTATTGGAATGGCAGTTGATGCCCAACATTATTATATCGATTTAGGTAATGATATCATGGAACCAATCCCAAATGACTGTTTCAACCTCAGCAACGGTATTCATCCAGGAAAGATTTTTACTAGGCACAGTGGGAATTTCATGGTGTACTCTTCCTGCCCCTATGGGGTAGAAGAGGTGACCTGTGACATTAGGAGGGAGGAGGTAGTGTTCAGAGTCAAGGACCACTACCTCGAATCCCCTGTTCAGGTCAACCCCATCAAAAGAGATCTCTCCAACCAACTGGAGGATACCGCTGAAATTGCCAAGCCAAAGGTCTTTCCAGGTTTCAAGCAGATAGCTGAGGAAAGGATAAATCTTGCTGATGCCTGTGAGACCGAGGAGAAAAGATAAAAGCTAAAACAAGTCTTCCTGGAATTCCAAGAGATCTTTTCAATGGACTCATACGACTGTGGACGCACATCCATTCATTCAACCACCATTCCCACAGGCCCTGAGATGGCTCCAGTATTTGTGAAACAATACTGGTTACCTCTGGCGTCCATGTTGTCACTCACAGAGATTATTAAGAACTTAGAATCCTGTGGGATAATTCGTGCTATCCACAGTACCTTCAATAACCCAGTACTGGGGATACTCGAACAAAATGGCCGATGGAGACTATGTGCAGACCTGAGGGAGTTGAACAAACGGGTCCACATGTTAAAATGGCCCCTTCCCTACATCGATCCGGAACTGGCCCAGATTCAAGGGTGAAAGTTGTACACCGCCATTCACCTGACCAATGATTACTGGACAGTACCCGTGAGTAAGGAAGACCAGTACAAGCTTGCCTTTACCTTCAGGGGGCAGTAGTACATGGGGAGCCGAACTCCCTTTGGATACATAAACTCCTGAGTTAAAAAATCTTCCTACATAAGGCCTTTCCCGATTTGGGCAAAGGGGGAAACATGGCCTACGTGGATGATGTTTTGATCAAGAGCTCAACTGTGGAGGAACATATAGCAGAAATCTGCTATGTTCTAACACAGTGGCAGAAAGCTGGAGCAAAACTGCCCTTTCAGAAGGCACACTGGTGTAAGACCTGAGTGAACTTCTTATGGCATGAGCTTACCCCCGAGTGTCTAAATCCCCAGGCAAGGAAGGTGGAAGCCTTATTGAAATTAAAAGGCCCACTCTGCGAGAATTAAGAAGCCTTCTTGGACTCACTAATTATAATCAGAAATTAATTGACGACTACGCAGAGGTCACTCAACCCTTGGTCCATTTATTAAAGGCCCGAATCAAGTGTGAGTGGGGTCCAGAACAATCTGAGGCAGTTAAACAACAGAAAATAAGCCTTTCCCAAGCTCCTTGTTTGGCTTACCCCATAAAGAACTGGAGTTCTTCTTGGAGACGGGATTCTCAGATACTTGCCTAACAGCGGTATTGTACAAAAAGCATGACAATGTCAACAAAGTCAACTCACACACGAGCAAGACTTTGTCCTATGTGGAGGAAAAATTCAATGACTGCAAGAAGGCACTCCTGGCAATGGTGTGGGCGTTGAAAAATCACCACCACATCATTGTCGAGACTCCTCACCAACCCTTGCAATATCTACAAAGTGACAAAATCCAGGCGGGGAATGTTAGTAATTCCAGAATTACTTCCTGGATTCTATCCATGCAAGGCTTTCCTGTGGAGGTCAGATATGGCCAAAATAAGAAGAGCCCATTAGAGCAAGGATTGGCAGACTTAAATAATTGTGCTCAAGAAAACTGTCTTGAGGACGAACGTCTAATGACCAAATGTCAGGGCATACCCACAGTTTATGTGGATGGGTGCTCGAACCAGGTTGATAACAACGGGGAAGAAGAACTGGTGGCTGGCATTGGGAATTCCTGGGTGAATGATACTCTAGAACCCTCTGCAGGTTATAAAATAGCACCCCGAAGTAGTCAGGTTGCAGAGTTGATGGACGTTCATCAAGCCACCCTCACTGCAGTGCACCACCAACTCAATGAACTGGTCATAATCAGTGAGTCTGATTATGTCAGGAATGGGTTTGTGGAGCACCGAATTAACTGGAAAATCGAGGCATGCTTTGTGCCAACAATAAACCCTTAAAGCATGCCAAACTGATCCAGTCAATTGATGATCTGGTGACCGCCAATGAGATGACCATCTATTGGAAGAAAATAAGGGGTTATTCCAAAATAGAGGGGACAGATAAGACTGGGAATGACCTGGTTGACCAGCTGGTTAAAACTGGAGCTCTGCATTGGGATTTCATAGAAAGAGAACCTTGCTGGGTGAAATCCAAGTTGTCACCGTCACCAGGTCACAAAGTTACCCCAGACACAGATTTGATCACTGCACAGAAAGAGGACCTGATTGTTGGGAAATTGTATTGACACATTGAAGACACCATAAGCTTTCCTCTAACAGAGTTGAATTATACCAGTAAAGCGGATCTCCGGGTGTTAATGTTTTCCAAGATGTTCTGGATCCAAGTGGGTTTGTTGTTAAGAAGAGCCCCTATCTGGCTGTGACCAGTGGGTGGTACCTACCTCATTCTGAAGACTGATGTTAAATCATGCCCATGATGCGGCCAATGCCGGTCATAGGGGGTTTCACACGACATTAGAAATCTTGCGCAAGGTTGCCTTTTGGCCACATATGGCCAGGACCTCGTCACTTTCCTAAAGAGTTGTCTTGTGTGTGCTCAATTTCAACCCAGTTCACTCACACGCAGAGCTCCCCTACAAAAAAGGGGAATGACACTGTCTTGGTCAGATTTGCAAGTCGATTTCATCTGGCCAGTGATATCACTTCTCTAGATGAAACATGTACATGTTGACTGAGACACAAAGTGGGTAGAATGTCTTCCAGCCCAAAATTGTAAGGCGGAGATAGCTGCTGCACTAATGATCACTCACATCATCTCTCCTTTCAAAGGATTGAGTCGGACCGAGGAAGCCATTTTACCAGTGAGATGATGGTAAAGATGTGGGAGATTCTAGGGGTAAAAAGAAAACTCCACATTGCCTTCCCTGCCGGCCTCAAGCGGGGTTAGAGAGATTCAACAAAACAATTGTGAGCATCTTAAAGAAATTTGTGGCAGATTCAGGACCCAGTCGGGACATCCGATTACCGCTTGGCCTGATGGCAATTAGGTCTACACCATCTTCTGCAACAAATATGTCTCCATTTGAGCTCATGACACGATGAAAAATTGTGTTAACGCAACATCTGGTCTACCGAACGCAAGAGCAGACACTGATAAATGCATCCACAACTCATGAGCACATTGAACATTTAAGGGAGCTTTTCCATTTGCTCAGCGCAATTTAGAAAAGTCAGCTGAAGGAATGATCTAAAGACCACCAAGAAAAAATATGAAGTAGAGGACAAGGTTTACCTGTACAATTTTGAAAGGAATCAGGCCAAGGAGCGGAAATTCATTCCATCTTGGCATTGTGCCTTTGAAATTGTAGATAAAATATCACCTGTTCCGAACAAGATCCGCATCCCAGAAGGAGAACAGACAGAAGAAAAATGGGTCCACATCAATCAGTTGAAAAGCTGTCATCCCAGACACTTGTTACAACTGATTGAGGGGCCAAATGAAAGTCAAGCACAAGAACCATCTGAAGAATGAAAAGGAAGGATGAAAACTCGGATGGAAACTAAGACGAATACATATAAATATATAACAGGTAGTAATTTACTTGGTGCTCAGGGTAAAATGGAAAAGAAAAAATAACAATGTGTTGTGAAATGGTGAAAGTGTCTTTTATACTTGCATGCTGTGGTTGTCATTTATATGTAAATCTTCCGGACGAAAATGTGTGTAAAAAGTATTTCTTTTTTTGTAATCTCTTTTTATTCATTTTTTTCCATAACTACACAAAAGCTTTCCACAATTACAGTTTTACTGTTCCCCTAATCCCCCACACTGTCCCACCCTTGAATCCACAACAACAGGTGCTAATACACAAGCATATGTTATTCAATTGCCAACAGAATATATGACCAATGAAACAAGGTTTCACATGTTTGTGCTAATAGGGCGACGATTGTTATGAGTGACACTGGGAGGAAGTGTACCCCAGGGGTAGTTGTACGATGATCCTAAGTTGTGCTCCCGCTGGATCAATTGGTTAACCCATCATTTCAGTACAATCAGGGCACATCATGATGCAGTGGGGCCTTTGTTTCTAAGGATATAAGATCGAAAAGAGTCACAGTAGTCGATTGACCTTGTTCCGGCAAGGAGAGAAGGAAGTATAATGATTCCCAGGTTTCACAGTTTCAGCATGTGAATACATTTTTTCACCGCAGGTGGCTTTGTTCTCTTCCATGTTTTAGCTTTTAATGCTCTGGCAACCACAGAAGCCATAGCCAAGAGTTTCCTTTCCATTTTAATGGGGACTTAAAAAATGCGAGTACCATGCCACCGGCGAATCATGTGGAGAGGCTGGCATAATCTTCTGTACACACCCTCCCAGAAGGCCTGTTTACGTACACAGTTCCATACCATATGCATATTGTCAGCAGGGTCAAAATTACACCATGGGCAGGAAGCAATCCTCTCGGGGTAGTATTTATGCAGTGGTGCAGAGGAATGGTACCACTGATGTAGGAACCTAAACTGTATAAGACAAAACATGGAGTTCAGTTATATCTCCCGGGTCATTCTACAGACCACCAGCCATTGGGACTCCGTCAGAGTCGTGCGAAATACCCTATCCCACCTCACCCTAAACAACACGTGGGGGAACAGGCAAAAAGATTTAATGAGTTTATACAGTGCCGAGACCACGCCAGTGAGGTTGGATTGGTTTGTCACAGAACTGAGCTAAAAGAGAAGGATGTATGTATCAGCAGGTATTCATCCCACAGCCCACAAAAGTGTTTCACGCAATCTATAGTAGACAAGCATGGAGACATCCAATTTCTCAAACTGTGTTCTAAAGATCCCCCGGAAGTGAGAGAGATTCCATGAATTGAGTCACATTGACGGGCTGTATCTCCCCCCTGGGTATTCGTCTGGGAGTTCTCTATAGCATACCTTTCAGATCGTCCGGTCGAGCCACAGCCCTTTTGAGTTTGACATGCTGCAATTCCGCTGAGGGGTGCCACCACCACATGGCATACTGGATCTGAACAGTGACAAAATATGTTTATAAATCTGGGTAATCCAGGCCTCCAGCAGCATAAGGCAGCGCCCGGGTGTCCTGCGCAATGCATGCTTTTCACCCCACCCATATCAATCCAGATAACAATGATCAGGCACATTTCCAGAACCATGGAGGTGGGAATCAATCAAACATTATTAAAGATGTAAAGCAGGATTCCAAGATGGTGGCCGGCGGAGGAGGATGTGCATGAGCGTCTCTCTCCCACTGGGCCGCAACAGCAGCTGACAAAGCAATGTGGTGAAAAACTTAGGTGGATCACCTCCGCAACGAACAGCACAATACACAGAGGGATTGGTATGGAGGATCACGTGAAGAAATAACCAGCTCCATCGAACAGGAGGAACACAAAGCCCAGCCAAAGGAACCATGCACCAAGACATGGCGCCCTGACAGAGGGAAAGAGGGGATAACCCTGGGAAGAGGGCGCCCACGATGACGACAAACCGGGCCTGGGGAAGGGGGGCAAAGACAGAGGGGAAACAACAATCGGCTGGGGGAAACATATCAGAAGCACCATTCCCCACCCACCAGGTACAAAGCGCTCCATGGTGGAAGATGAGGAGGACCCAGAGTGAAACTCCAACAACAGCGCCCAGGGATCACAAGACCAGGCCTAGCAGGAGCGGATGGGAACCCACCCTATAACACGGCGAAACAAGACAAGGCCACATAGCCTGGAGAAAAGAAGAATGGGGACAAGGCCACTGAACAAAAGGCCTGGAGAAACCAGGAAGGAGTTGAAGTAACAGAGGAGAGGCCTCCCTCAAAGGAGCGGTTCGGAGAAAACAGGAAGCAGATATGAGAACACGCAGCAGGGGAAAATTGGGGGTTCCCCCACCAGTACCCATTTGTCCAAAACAAGGGGCAATGTGGTGTTGGCAAGCAACAGACTCCACAAGCAAGACAAGCAAAGGGCATTAACTAGTTGTGGAGCTTGTTGGGGGAGAGGTGGTATTTCCTGCCCCCCTGCACCATTCCTGCACCAGGTAAATAACGTATATGCTAAGGGGGAAGACAACCCTGTCTCGTTTCCATGGTAGGAAAGATGCTATCTGAGACCAGTTGGTTCGTGCGTATCGTGGCCCGACGAGCCATATACAAAAGACAGACCCATTGAATGTAATGGAGACCCAATCCTGATCTGCACAGGATTTCGAACAGAAAAGGCCATTCGATGCAGGCCACCACAATGGGAACATCTTTCATGCAGGTCATTTTGCGTTGACCTACCCGGGATAAAACCTGCCTGGTCTGGAAGAACCAAAGCACTCATATGGGGAAGGAGTCCATCAGCCAATAGATTGGCTAGAATTTTATTATCCGTATTGATAAGTGACAGGGGTCTGTAAGACACGCAGTTGCAAGGGTATGTATTAGGTTTAAGGAGAAGCGTGACCACTGCCATTCTGATGGATTTAGGGAGGAGGCCAGCGGACAAGGAGAATTCATACATGCGACACAAGTGTGGAGCAAGGATATTGGCATATGCTTTATAGAATTCCGCTGAGATACCATCCTGGCCAGGGGCTCTGCCGGTTGAGAAATTGCAAATAACCCTACAGATTTCTTATATGGAAGGGGGAGAGTTCGTCAGATCCGCAACAGCGGGGTCCAGCCATTCCAGAGCTACCCGGTCAGGGTACACTCTAATCCGATAGTTGAGATGAATATAGTAAACTATAATAATTCCGAAAATTGTTATTGATCACGTTGGAATCTCGTGTTGGGACCCCGCTCGTGTCAGCAACCTCCAATATCTCCCCCCGACCTCTATCCTCCAGATACCTCTCCTCCCTATTCGCAGTGTCAGAATGTGCAAGTTGCTTATCCACAAGCAACTTTTCAACCTGTGGATCCCCACCCTGAGTCTGTTTATGTACCAGGTCTTTTATTTAGCTTTCGAGGTGACGCAAGGTCGTCCTCAAGGATTTAAGGACGCCACCCTCCCTGGTAATCCAACATCACCTTATGAACACCTTAAAGGCCTCCTAACTCGTTCTATAGTCGGGGACCGAGTCAACATTAACCTGGAAATATTCAAAGATATCCCCCTGTATTCCGTCCAGGAATACCGCATCCTCAAGGGCGAAAATGCCAACAAGGTTGGTGCAGTATTGCGTTGGGGATAGAAACAGTAGCCAATATCGGGGAGTGATCGAAGAGTATTCTAGGTAGCATCCTGGTATGCTGTGTCGCACCAGCCAACGGGGCGGTCAACATAATATAGTCTATTCTGGAGGCACAGCCATGTGCTCCCGAATAGATTGAGAACTCCCTTTTAATGGGATGCATATCGATCAGGCCTATAGAGTCAGCTATATCGGCCCATGCAGTGGGTGCCTTAGGTAGTGTTGTTTGTGTTGTTGAAGACCAGTCCAGATCTAGGGACATTTCCACATTAAAGTCCCCCGTCCACACCACTTCGTATGTAGAGAATGTATGAAGTAAGGCAGAACATTTCTGAAAAAACCCAGGCGAGTCAACATTAAGGGCATATATGCTAATAAACAGGATTTCTGAACCAAAACATTCACCTGCAAGAAAAATGTAATGCCCCTCCACATCACATTTTATCATGCAAACGAAACTTCACAGACCGATGTATATATATTGCGACCCCCCCTGAATTGCGACAAAAAGAAGGACCCGTATCTATGCAACACCCAGCCCATGGCCGATGGGAGCGGTCCATCCCCCGGAAGATGTGTCTCTTGTAAACACAAAACATTAACCTTATGCATCTTGGCATGATTACTCACCAATCGAAATGTTTTACTGTTGGGGACCCCCCTGATGTTCCAGGACTTTATATATAGGGTTGCACTCATCATTTTCATATTAATATAGGACCAGAAATCTGGTACACCGGTCTGAGCAGTGCCACCAACAGTAATTTCTTCTCAGCTGACCTACACACCCCATTTACAATATGATTCTGCAGCGTAGAACAGTGATCATGTAAGCACCTTGAACACAAAACAACAGCCCTTATCCCCCCCACCCACACTGGAAACACCAACATACCAGCATATTACCCACCCTAAATGAACCAAAAAACTGCGACGGTAGGAATGCCTTGGGAATCACTGCACTTTGATTTGGTACACCTTCGGGTAGTACTGCTCACAGCGGTACACGGGGAATTGAGAGTTCTGAATGTAAGCGTTCTGGGGCAGACAAACCAAGGAACTATGCTGCAAAGAGTGTAGGCGTTCTTGATAGATCCGGCTATGCCTATGCCCTTTAATTTTTAGTTATAATTCGGTTAACGGCCCACATACTAAAGGTATTGAAACCATCCAGACCTACCAATACTAACCCCTTCAGTGCTACATTGCATTACCAAATCCTTGCCTTTCTTCTGCTTCTGTGACTTACTTGAGTGCTGAGAACGTGAATCCTTTCAAGCCATCTTTGCATCTGAAATCAGAAAAATCGTAAGCTGTAATTTTTGCCAAGAAGGTACACAATAGGGTACTTGTAAAACCGCCTTAAATATAGAAATGGAGCAGCAAACGCCAGCATTCTTTGCATGCATAAAGACATCTGTGTGTGAATTGCCAGATGCACACACGCCTTTCCACAATACTCCAATATCAGCATTAAATTTAATGTATCGTGCAAGATCAGTCAAAAGTACTCGGAGCTGAAAGTTAAATCACTTTTTTACTTTTCCCAGAAAGAAAAGTGGCGATTCTTCTTATGTGCCTGCCAAACAGGACGCCCGGGTTTGACGGTAGCCGGAGCCAATTTGGGAGCAACATGCTGGCGGCGGTTCACGCGGCTTTGATCCTGGCAGGGATGAAGTTCACTACAAGCTTGTGGTAGCTGGCCCAGATTGTACAACCACGGTGGTAGCTGGCTGAGTTTGTACAAAATCTGTGGTAGCTGGCAAAGCTTGCACAACCTGCTGTGATGGCTGGAAACGTGTGTACCACCTGTGTGTATATGGATCTGACTTGGTATTGTACACACCTAGCAAAGGAGCACTGGGAAACAGTTCAAGACTGTGGACAAAAGTAGAGAGGGGAAGAACAGTTGCAAGGTCTTAGAGGGGATGAGGTGGCCAAGAATGTGAAACCCATGTGTTAGCTGGTCGGGAATGTACCACCTACTCTGGTACACAGCCTACTGAATGTGCATCCTCTAGCAGTTGGCAGAGAGTCTACAATCACTGCGGTAGGGGGCTAAGATAGTACACCACTGAAGTAGTTGATTGAGATTGCACGCTTGTATGGTAGCAGACTAAAATTGCACAACCCCATTACAAGCACTTATTCATGATTTATAGTGGCAGCACACGGTGCAATATGCTCCAGAACACAAGCTGCAACTGTCTGAGATTGTACAAGCTCTGTAGTAGCTGCCTGCAATTGAAACCTGTATGGTAGCTTTGCAATAGATGGCTGAGACTGCACAGCCTTTGCAGTACATGGCTTGCCTTGCAAAACATGTGCAGTACCTGGATGAGATTGGACTGTTGTATAGAAGCTGGCTAGGATTGTACAAGCTCTGCAGGAGTCAGCCTGGTTGAAACAATCTCTGTGGTAGATGGCACAGTGTACAACGTGGATGATAGAAGGCTAAGATTGTGCAACCTTTGCAGTAGCTAGTTAAGATTGCCTAACGTCCAAAGTAGCCGGCTAACATTGCACATCTATGCGGTAGAGGTAGCTGTCAGGTGGGTGTCGGGCCAGCCTGGGCAAAGTGGCAGGTGTTGAGCCATTGGCCACTAAAAACCTGAGCTAAACCCCACCGGGAAAAACAATTCAAGAGAAAAACGTGCCGATCGGGCATTTGGCCGACATCCTGTTACACTCCCCCCTGCACGCAAATAACTTTCATAGATCCCTCTCACGCCTCATTGTTGTTAGCAGCAAATCTAAATGGGAAGTTCGTTGGGTACATTGCTTAGTTAGCAGATGTGGCGTTGAGTGGGGAACAGAAGATTAAAATTAAAAAAAATGTAATGGGTTCTTTATATCACGCTTCAGGCTGGACTCCAGTGCGCATTTGAGAAGGTTCTACCCCACACACTACTTCACTTACCTACCTAGTCAGAGTTTTCTTTTTGTTAGATTAGTACAAGTAAAGACAAACTCCTCTTTTTAAGCTGTCTAGTAAATTTCCATATCTACTTCTTTCACACGTAAAAAAGGGTTTGCTTTTTTGTGGAGCTTCACATTATATGCACATCAAGCACAATAATAGGCTGCAGGTCAGTTTCAAACAATGGCAACAAACAAGTGACCATGGCACACAATGTTTTTATTGTGCGTTTTCAAGTCTTAAAAGTTAAGGTGCCAAACCCAGAAGAATTTTTTTTAGACTGACAGTACATTGTGTTATGATACTTGCATTGTTCTATTCAAGAGATGAAAAACATCTTTACAATCATACTGTTTGGCCTTAATATTCGGAGTTATATATTGGTCAGGTTGGTTTTTAATGTGGGGTATGTAGCTTTCAAGTAATCTCTAAAAAACAAATTAATATTAATGGGATACAAAGAACGGAGAGGTTGTGTGCTGCCTTTAGAAAGAGCAGGGAAAGTAGTTGGGTACTGGCTATTCCAGCACCCCACAGAACAGGTGCTAGACACCACCTCCAAACGAATGAGCAGAGCTGAACACAGCATACAAGTGAAGTCTGAATTTAATATGTTGTCTGTCAAATTATGGTAGGCATGATTTCACACAAAATAATCCATGAAGCAGCTGGCATACTCTGTAGCAAATCTTGCCCCCATTGTAGTATTCCATTTTTGAAAGTAACACTTATAATTGAACATAGTCAATGATTATAACTATCAACCACGCCGCGGGGGCGTACAATGCTGGTAATGGCCCACGCAAAGAGAGGGCCTTGGCGAGGGCTTGCCATACCGGCCGTGTACGCACCCCTGATAAGGAGGCGATTGATATTCACACCCTGGGGCTCTGCCAAAGGTGCAAATAGTTTGTTTTATTTTTTCATAGGAGACGGGCTCCGCGTCTATTGCGTGAGCACAATCTCGCATGAAAAATAAAGAAAAACAAATGGCCCCGACTGTAGTAAATAGAAAATGTACTTAGTCCCTTTTCTAGTTCGATGGTCGGCGCCATGGATGGAAAAAGAGTGCTGGGACGAGAGCAGAAAGCTCTGGTCCAGTGGGTAAGTGGAGAGACAGGGTGGAGGGAGGTGGAGGAAGGCTGCAGGAGTTCTTGGAGGGTTGGCATGGGAGAGGAAGGTGGGGGCGGCTTGAGTGTGGGGAGGAAACATGGAGAGGCTCCCTGCTGCCTCCCCACAATCAAGATGTCAGCACCCGGGGGAGGGCCATGGGTGGCTGGAAAACACGGGTGGTGGTTCTCACCCACATTTCCAGCCACCCGATTGGCTGAGCGCCTTTCCCCGGTTGCAAATGTTCAATTTGAGCTTCAAGGTGGCACATAGAATTTCTGTATGTTGCTAAAATTAGGATGATTGTGTCTAGAAAGGATATGGCCACCATTATTACCCATCATGACATTTAGATGTGTATAAAGCAGTCACATGTAGGGTTGGTAGGACAAACTTGGGATGCTGTTGAAATTGGCCAGTCCAATGGAGACATCCATAGCGTCTTACACTTATGAAGGCAAAGAGGTCTGTAAGGAACTCATGTTGCCAACAGTAAAGACAGACACAAGTGATCACAGTTCAAGGGTGTTTATTAAGCTGCAAAGGTAGGTTGGAAAAATGCCTATATAAACCTAAATCTAAGATGGGAGCAAGCTTCGACATCAAATAATAATAAGACAGCCCTAGTGGCGCCTTGTCAAATAAAAGGGCCTATACTAAGAAAAAACTATTTTACAGAGGATTTTACAACCCCCCTGTATGACTACTTTGACCCCCCCCCCCCTCGCCTTTCCCAAGGCCTTCTGGTTATGGTAGTTCAACAATCGGGTAATCGGCCAGAGTTTCCCAAGTGAGCACCCACGTGGTGCCAGACTCCTCTGTTGTTGGTTTTCCCCCTTTCACATCAATCCTTCTTTTTGCTTTTACAGTTCAATTAGCCGTTTGCTACTTTTCGTTCGACACATTTCGGTTTCTTATCAACTCTCCCCTCGACTCACCGGCTGTGATGAATCGCTTAGCTTTCTTTCTCTTTGGAATCAAGGTTGGTACCATGGAGACAAGCGTCTCTCCCTGGCTTGGTTATCAGCGGAGGAGGGTCTCGTGTACCATTGACATCTGCTGCAACACACTCTGGCTATTGTTTGCGGTCTTACGATTCCTTCTGCAGAGGTTTCACAGGCCTTGGTGAGAAAGGGCAAGGCGGCTTCTCTCTTTGTCTCCCTCACGGTATGTGCTGTCTTTCTCCTCCTCTTGAATTGCTGTGTTGAGTTAGTTTTCTGGACGTGCAGTCTACCTTGCTTGTCTTGTGCTCCACCTTTTATCCCCATGGGGAAGGGAAAGGGCCGTCAGGTGTGTGCAATTCTGGTTAATTGCCTGTCTTTGCGTGTCCCTGGTGTTGGAACATGTCAGGTAAATGTCTTTAGCATTAGTCTGTTGTTTTTTTACGTTGGAAAAAAGTGTTGGAAAAGGAGGGGGTTAGAGTTTCTAGGGATTCTACAAGGTTCGAAGGGGAAAGGGTGTTATCTGAAAACCTAGAAAGTTAAGAGTGGTAGGATTTGGGTGAAAAAAGAGAAATACTAGGATTGTTATTGTGAAAGGAACAGGGGGTATTGTGGGACCGGTAGTGTTTAGTCCAAATAGACTGGATGTCGGGAAAGAATAACCAGAGGGATGTGGAAAAGAAAGTCCGGAAGATTTCGGGTAGGACGCAGGAAAACAAGGATTCTGGGATAGATAATCTTTGGGTGCAAGCAGGTTTGAGATCTTAGGGGATTGGTTCTGTACAGAGGGGTCATTGGCTCTGAAGAGGAGAGATTTAATGGGAGGAAGCGAGGCAGATGTATTATAGCCTACAAAGGCATAAGGGATATCGTCCGCCTCTCCTTCTTCCTCAACATAATACTGCGTCTCAGCTGGGGTATTTCCTTCAGCATAACCCTGGGTTGCCCTACCCAGGTAATCCTCTTCCCTTCATCAACCCCTAGGGTTGGACTTTGAAAGAGCCTGTTCTTCCTTGCCCACCTGAATAGGGGATTCCCGAGATCTACTTGGGAGAATACCCTCAGGTTTCTCAAAAGTCCCATAGAATTGTAGAAAATAATCAACATATTCCAACAGTTTCTCGGATCGAGACCATATACCAGAGATTATATGCCTACGAGGTGGACATTTACATGGTTTAGCAGTCCCTTTGCAGTCCTTTGATAGTCATTGACAATCTGAAGAGGTCTTATGCCTTCTCAGATGTGGCCAGTCCTATTCATGACAACTAACCCCGCCTTTCAACTTCATGAATGACTAATTCATTATGATTTATGGGAGTCCCAAGTATCAAATTCTCTTCATGCGTCAAATAGTTTATGTTGGAGTGTGTTCCTTAGAGTTTAGCTAAAGATTGTTCACTTCATCTTCTACAATTGTATAAGAAAAGCACCAATAGAATTGCTTGAGAGGAATGGGTGTGAAAAGACCCATGTTCAAATACGCTCTCTAGACTATACAGACTATCGATCTATACAGGTTATTTTAAGCTAAATCATGCCCGGCATCATTTTATCAAGGACACATTTATTTTGACTTCTTTTTATCAGCTGGAGCTGAGGAGAACTGTGGCCATGTGTCAAAGGCGCGGAATGGGCTCAAAGCACGGCTTCCCCCTTTGTTAAAATATATGTTTTTGGGAAAATAATTGTACCACTGGGCTGCCTCTGCCAAATTTGGAATGCCAAATATGGGTTTTATGCTGGGATGCAGCATGCTAGGTTTGGGTTTTGTGTAGTGGGCGGCGAGGTGGCAGAGCACCAAGTATGGGCCTCATGTTGTGGGAGGTTGGGAGTCAGAATACATGGTAAGGGTAAGACATGAATTCTCTGGCTACCCCACCTCTACTGTGCAATAGTTGGTGGAGATTGTGCAAGCTCCATGGTAGTTGGGTGGGTAACGAAAAACGTATATTGAAGATGTTGTACAACTACTATTGTAGCTGCTAAAATTGCAAAACCACTGAAGGAGCTGGCATTGAATTATTTACCTTAAAACAGCAGCAATGCGATAGTAGGGCCCTATTTGATAAAGACGCTGGGAAAACGTTGCCAGTGAGGCGATTGTTTTTCCTGAACCCAACAAATCCTTCGTTACATATTCCAGGACGGGTGCTATTTACTATTCTAAACTCCAGTCCTCAAACGTTTGGGGAAAGTGCTCGATTTTATATGTGTGTTCAAATATGGCCCTCTGGAGACATTTTCTTTGGCGACTTTGACTGGTTACTCTATGTAGAGGTGACATAGATTCCCATCCAAAGTGCAAGTCTGAGAGGAGGTGAGGTCATTCGGGCTGTAGTAGAGAGGCCTGCAATGCCTGGTGAATTTTGGAGGATATGATATGATAGTCTATTTATATAGTGCCTATACACAATGTGTTTCAAAGTGCTTCAAGGCAAGGAAGGGAGGGAACAAGGGAAAATACAATGACATTCTTACAGGCCATGAACAGTAAGGATGTGAAATTAACTATCGTACTCGGCCTGACAACATTTGTGCAAGACCTAAGACATAGATAAGAAAGGGAGGGGGAGAGTGGGAAGGAAATGGAAACAGACAGGTGACTATCGTACTCAGCCTGACGACATTTCTGGTAGAGCCGGAGAAAAACAAAAGGTGAGGGAGAGGGGTGCAGAAAGAGAGGGGAAGAACAAAACAAGCGACTATCGTACTAGGCCCGACGACATTTCAGATAGCGCTGGGGGGGGGGGGAATGGTGGGGAGTAAGAGTTTGCCTAGGGACGGTGTCAAGAGGGTGTTTTTTGGGTTCCTACTATGCCAGACTGAGACAAAGGTATCCAAATGGTGCCTGCCCAGCATCTGTGGCAGTGAGGCCAGCTCTGGGCATGTACCGTGCCACACTTGGATTGTGGCTCAGAGTGTGGTGGAAGTGGAGATGGCATTTGTTTTCCTGTGGCAGACCATGGTGAAGCTCCCAGAGAGTCTGGAGTCTGGAGGAGAGAAGCAATGTCCAAAAAAAGGTTTAATTAACACTGTCCTTTGGCCGGAATGTCTCCCTGAATACGGGTGGCATTTGGGAACCTGTGTAATTAATGTCCACGGGCCAGCCACATATGCAGAGAGTCAGAGAATTCTAGCACTACTGTCATAGAAAACCGTATTTATATTGCAAAACTGGGATTGAAAATGGCGGAAGTTTGCCATTGCGATGGGGGGGGGGGCGGGAAGAGACACGGGGCGAAAGGTTAATATAGAAACACAACAAATTCCAGTCTGAATATAATATAGCCTAAACCCCCAAGAACCCTTCGTTTAAGAATCCACCGTTATTTTTTACTGTAGTTTTAACATTTGGCCTGTGGATGTCGCCAGTAGACTGCAATGCAAAGCTCGGCGAGTTGTGTAGGCTCACAAAACCAAACCACAGGTGATCGTGTTGCTAAAACTATGATGATATGGCGATGATGACGGGCGGTGGCGTTCCCATCTCCCACCCTCTAGTCGGGACTAGTCATTTTAAGAGGCCATCGGCGTCCAAGACGGCCATGGCCGGGCGTGCGCATCAAGGAGAGTTAATAACACGGACGCGTTCCTGTACATAAATATTTGAACTTCTGACAATTTTCCACCCCAAAAAGCTTTCTATCCGTCTTATTTTAAAATTGCATTTACTTTTTTTTGGTTGCTGAACCGATCCTCCATTTTATTCCTGTATTCTCTAAAATAGGAAGTGACCTCATAGGATCGAAGAAAGTGAAGTGTATATATAGATAGAGCAAAGAAGCAAAGTCAAAGAAAGGTTGAATTACTTTTACTTTCCACCAACAGGTTAACTTTTTGTGGTAATCGAGCTCCCTCCAAAATCTTTTCCTCTCACCAACTGGCAGCCAGCAAAATAGCTCATCGAGTTAAGCGTTTGCCTATACCTCTCAACTCAAACATCTTTGACGGATGTCACCTGCTGTGCAGTCACTATATACAGCAATCCAGTAACCTGCCACAGACATCAACAGGCTACCACCCACCAAAAACTAAATCATCTGTTATTTTCGGCCCAGGTGCTCTCAATGCTAAGCGGTATGGCATGGTCGACACTTTTGGGTTTACCCTGAAGGAGTCTAGGTTCGAGTCCCAAAAGGGCAGACTGTCCATCATTCCAAGGTTGATAAATGAGGGCCATTCCATCGAGTAAAATGAACTCTTAATTAATGATTTTAAAATATGTTATTATTTGTATTCTTTTTTTCCGATTATTCTGCCTCCTCGCCCCCATCCGCATATCCTCTGGCAATCTGGTGCTTCGGCCAGAAAGACACACTTCAATATAACCTGGCAAACCTCTGACCGTATGCACAATACTGATACCGCACAACTACCACGGTAGTTATCCGAGTCCTACGTGCCCTACTTTTACTACAACTTCTGATAGCAGTAGGACTGGTACTATAGTACTACTACTCCAGGACTTACGGATGCTACTACTAGTCATAATGCTCATGCTCTTAATTAAGCAATATTACCCGAGCAGGGGGTGCATTACCAGGCAAGGTAATTCCCAGGGCAAGGTAGAAGCTTGAGTGAAGCGAGCACCCCCTGCAAGGGTAATGTTGCTATTAGTATCCAGCACGATGTACCGGATACTAATAGTTTTGTTTTTTTAAGATGAGAAAGGACGCAGTCATTTAAATAAACAAACAAGATGGCTGCTATGGAACTGGGAGAAGGGACTAGAAATAGTCTCCCGTTCCATGGCGGCCATTGAAAAGTGAAAAAGAAATTAACAGGATGTCCTCCCTTTCCAAGCCGGCCATTCGGAGGCAACGGGAACACTGCTGTTCCTGGCGCTGCTGACGGACCAGGTATCCTGCATCTCCCAGCAGGTGCGCTCTTGGAACCCCAGCTATGGCACTGAGGAAGTGTATGAGCAGTACTTGGTTAGGACAGATCAGAGAAAAGGTGGGAACTAGACAGATGACAGGCAGCTGCTAGGACATCTGCTTCATCATACTATCCTGTATCAGCCTCACAAGGAAGCTGCTTCATTGTGTCTTTTGTGCAACCTGAACCGAGCTACAACATACATGTTACTAGTATTGCTGTTGTCCTACTACTATTAACACTAGTATAAGTATGTCTGGTCACGTGGCTCTTAGTAGACGTCTGTGGACTACTACTACTGGCACTAATATTGCTACTCCTTTTACTAGCCTGACTAGCCTAGAACTAAGACCACCAGTAATCCATCTGCCCTACAATTGCTATTACTGGTATGGATACTACTACTTGCACCAATTGTACTACTACCACTAACACTACTGATAACATTGCAACTACGATTAATGGTGCTACCATTATTAGTAGTTTATGTACATTTAGTGGTAGTGTTAGCATTGTATTTGTAGTTGTATCAGCGGTGCACCAACAAATAATACTATTACTGCTCATATTAGTACTTCTGCATTCACTAATACATCTATGGGTAGCATTGTAGCTACTAATACTTGTACTATTATTAATACTGCTACTCATAGTAGTGGTACTGGGAATAGTACTGTTAGTGTGAGTGCTACTAGTACTACTTGTAGCATTGGTACTGCAGCTATTATCAGCAATACTAGTACCCATAGTAGTATTCTAGATACTGCTGCTATTACTACACCTACTTCTACTGCTGGCAGCGCTAGTGCTACCACTGTTGGCAGTACTATTGCTGCTAATGGAAGTAGAACTAAAGCAACCGGCAGGAAAATAATACATCATTAGAAGCATTATTGCTAGTAATAGTATTAGTACAAACAATACTTGGTGCACTAGTAATAAGCATAGCAACAATAGAAGTACTGTATTAGGACAAGCAAAAAGAATAGCCATACATATCCCAATAGAAACTGTAGAACTATCATAGTAGTACCAACATGATTGATCAACAAGGTATAATTATTACCATCGGAGCTAGGGGCAGGCTCTCCAGGTATGCACGTCAATACGGGTTAGGACGAGTTCACCAGGCATGTACCTGTGCTGTGGGAGGCAAGTTTCTGGAGAAGAAACATGCTTTAGAACTCGTGTATACACACAGCTCAGTGACCCTTGACCTGGAGGTGAAATTCCAAGGATGGCTAGTGGGTGGAGCTGCGACATGAGTGCTTGACAAAAATGGCCTAGTTTAGGAAAAAAGGGTTTTCAAGCTTTTCTAAACCCACCATAACATTGCTGGTGGTTGCCCTTTTCTATAAAAACAGGAGGGAATAGTTTTTACAATACACATAATTATACTGCCATTTATTCAGCTATGCAACTATGAGCAGCAGTAGAGCTGGGAAATCTGCAGTAATAAAAACAATAATTGAAAGGAACAATGTTTACAAGTTGTGTGAAAAAGTGTTGTCAATCGACAGAGCTGACTTGCTGACTTGAAGTGTCTTGTTGTGAAATAGCTAGTTGTCTTCGGGCAGAAGCAGCAGGGATATCTTTACTTATTTTGTTATATATACAGGAGGAACAATGCTCTTCTGATCACAAAAGAACATACAATAGATAAGAAATCAGATGTGACGGGAAAAAGCAAGCTTCTTACAATGGGGTGAGTTGAGGGACATTCTGACCAGGTTGTGGAAGGGAATAAATGGAACAGTTCCTGGGAACAATACATAAGTAGACATACATAGATTAAGGACAATGAACATTTTTAAGTGCAGGTAGGCGGTACAGCCAGCTATGCTTGGGTTGTGACCATGATGGGTGAAGTGCAAGACTGGAGGCAGAGGAAGTGAGGGACAGAGGCAGGTTAGAGGCGAGGGAAAATCTTTAGCTAGTAGGCAGATGAGAGGTAGGTTAAGAGGGTAACTGAGACGAGGAGGTAGGCTTTTAGTTTGGTTTTGAATA
The DNA here is from genome assembly GCF_040938575.1 of Ambystoma mexicanum. Classification (NCBI taxonomy): domain Eukaryota; kingdom Metazoa; phylum Chordata; class Amphibia; order Caudata; family Ambystomatidae; genus Ambystoma; species Ambystoma mexicanum. Next base: position 893,439,841 of record NC_090941.1, read on the forward strand.
AATCTGTGTGGACTGTTTCTTGGATGTCCTGGTGAAGAGAATTCCATGCAAGTGGAGCAAGAAGAGAGAAGGAGCGGAAGCGAGAGGAAGCACAGGGAGGACGAGGAGCCACAAGGGTAGTCGAGGAGGCAGAGCTGAGATTATGAGAAGGCTTGTAGAGTTGGATAGAGGATAGATACAGTAGTGCCTTACCGCGGATAGATTTGTGAACCAGGAGAAGATATTTAAATCTGTCTCTCTTTAGCATCGTCAGTCATCCAGCCTAGCAACGGTACGAGGAAATAGGTGTGAAATAAGGGAGTTTAAAGAGCCATGGTAGCAGAGTTAATGATCTTGTCGAGAGGACAGAAAGCATAGTTGGAGAGACCAAAGAGGATACTAGCACAGTAGTCCAGTTTAGAGAAGACAATGGTAGTAAAGAGATGCCTGGCCGTGTTGCAAGGAAGGAGGTGCCTGATTTTCCAAATATTTAGGAGGTTGAGGCGAGCTTCTGTTCCAGTTTTGGAGATGAAAGTAGAGAAGGTGTGAGAAGGGTCATAGATGACGCTGAGGCTTCAAGCTGAAGAATAGTAGGGGAGTGTCAGGTGCAAAGTAGAAAGGAAGGGAAACAGAAGAGAGAGAGAGTATTTGGTGTAAGAGGATTCAATTCAACACTACAGCTAAGTCAATGCCTAGTCTGGGATACTGAATGGAAACCCTTATTGATATACCTTTATGTCCAGTTCATGAGTTCTGGATGACTACCCCTATATAACACCCCTCTCTTGGAATCCCCCTGACCCCACTGAGCCAAGAAGTAGTTCTGTTTTGCAAGTTAAAAGGTTTATTGGAGAATTTAAACAATATATATATATATCACACTTTATAATAAATTAATAATTGAATATCACACTTAATCTGAGCAGTAATCAATAATGGATAGTCTGGCACTAGCACACTTCTTTATAATCAATGATGAGTGGTTATAGGATGGATAAGATAGATGGATAAGATAGCAACAATACTTTTATGGTTTCAAATGGATGCAAGGTGGAATGAAAATGCAGTACAGAAAAAAAACTTGATAGGGTTTCAGCAAAAGACAATGTAATCACTTTCTTGGACACTTCACCCCCCCTTTTATGCAATGTAAGGAGATGAAGATGACACAGTTCTTAGGAATACAATCAAATAGAATTCAATGGAGTAAAGGGCGCGGCTGTTGTTGGCTGTGCGGCTGCTGCTGTGATCTTTCCTTACCTGCAACCGCGACTTGCTCCGATTCGCGTCAGTCTAACGGCTGGAGCCGTTAGTAGTTGAAGCGAGCACCTTCTCTTCCTGGCCTGTCACGTGACTGGAGTCACGTGACCCTTTTTTGACCACACCTCCAGGAAGACCCATAAAAGCTGCACCCAGCGGCCCTTGCGGCGTGAAGCCCGCAGTGGAGTAAAGGGCGCGGCTGTTGTTGGCTGTGCGGCTGCTGCTGTGATCTTTCCTTACCTGCAACCGCGACTTGCTCCGATTCGCGTCAGTCTAACGGCTGGAGCCGTTAGTAGTTGAAGCGAGCACCTTCTCTTCCTGGCCTGTCACGTGACTGGAGTCACGTGACCCTTTTTTGACCACACCTCCAGGAAGACCCATAAAAGCTGCACCCAGCGGCCCTTGCGGCGTGAAGCCCGCAGTGGAGTAAAGGGCGCGGCTGTTGTTGGCTGTTTGCGGCTGTGTGCGGTAAGTGCACGCTCCAAATATTATTTCTTATCCTACTGTTATTCTCCTCATTGAGTGATATACCCCCTAAAATGGAGCCCATCAAACCTCGAACTCGCCTCCAAGGCAAACTGGATGAAACGCTATCCATGGTTAATAATGGTCCTACCAAAACTGATACAAAAGGGCAACGAACCCCGATTTTATCTTCCACTCCGCATGTATACTTGGCGTCTGAATTACAGCAAGCAGATCAGCAGGCCCAGCATTTAACAGCACCTCAACAATCCCCTAGAAATATAATGCCAGCAATACAGTTAATCCAGAATATCGAGCCGGATTCTCTCTTGCCGCCACCTCCGCGTTTTCAACCTGCGGAAGTGCAAAGTAATACTATTTTTGACGACCCCAGTCATTCACAAACCCTTAGGGATCGAGCGAAACTTGCAAAACAACAATGGCAATCTTCTTATTTATTAAACAAAACGACTGTCAATGACAAACCACAACCTCTCTCAGTTCGTACTGCACGATTATCGCTTGATATAACTGAAATCAATGCAATCATGGATTCCCAACAAAAAAGAGAAGACATTTTCGGAGATAATCAGAATCCAACAATAGCTCCAAAAATAAACACTTCGACCCCAATTGTCCCTAAGGGTCTCTATGCACATATAAAAACTTCTCCAAAGACCATTCAAGATAATATAGAGCATGATCCGATCTTACCCCCTAAGATGTCTGAAGGAACAGACGACTTTCAAGACCAACCAAACAGACTACCTACGACGATGTTGGAACTACAAAACTCGTTAGTCGCTGTACTTTCTATAGCTATGATCCCCTTTTTAAAATTACAAGAAGCAATGGTAGATTCTACCAAAGATCAAGCCACCTTATTGGCAATGATTATGACCAAGCATACGTATTTAGAAAGTTTTATTGGAACTATCCAAGAACGTCTAAATCATGAAGCAGAAACATCGCGTATATGGCAAAGTCGACTGGCCGAAATCGCAAGACAAGATCGTGCCGATAAACAAAATCTAATGGAGACTGTTTCCACCATCACAAAAAGAATGTTAGATGAAAAAATAAAGAAACAATCGCTAGTGCTGCCCCTTTCTGCAGGTCTAGCAAAACAATCTCAAACTATTGATAACACTGTACAAACTGACGGTCCAAAAACAGAACAACGGCCCGAACTTGAAGTACATCCAATCAACAGCGGTACAAGAAATCCAAATCATATGATGCCCACTCCTAACTCTGAACCGCCGGCATGTATCCCTTTTGACATTTTTGATTTGACTAAACGAGGCTCAGTGGGAATATCACCTCTTCCAAAAACAAACAAAAAGAAACTCACAAAAAAACTCCAAACGGGCTCACGGGCCTTCTTAAGAAAAATGCAAATTGTACAAACATCCGTGCAAGAAAACACAATCAAGACCGGAAGGGAAAAACAAAAAAAGGTTAACTCTAGCAGCCTGCCAGATGCTGCTGCCTCTACGTCAAGTGATACTGGACCAACCTCAACCAATAAAGATATGGATAAAATGCAATCGGAACCACTAGATGCACTACTGACAGTTATAAATCAAGATGCCTCTAATAAAATCACTGCATCAGTAATCGATGGCGAGAATAACTCTGATGACGTTACAACTCCTGAAGTTATGACACATAAGACGTTCAGCTCTATAGATCCACAAGACGAGATCTTTCTTGTGTTAGACGAATGTAAAGAATCTTCTTTTGATTCTGCGGACTTGAGTTACACCTCTCAGCACTCCTCTATCATCTCTTTAGAATACTCAGAAGTGTCTGAAGATGACGCAGGGTCACAGTCAGAAGTGAACCAAAAACCAAGTAACAACATGTCTCTCTCAGCTCAACCGGACCCTCCACTGATTAGACCGACCTTTCTTAACTGGAAAACAAGGTCTCTTGCTTTCAGAATTTCTCTAGCTTCCTGTGCAGCAAGTAATGATGAGGCTGTAATATTGAATAGAGCAAATGTATTACGCCTCCTAAATGCTATTCCACAAACAGCGGATATCAAATCGCGAGATATAGAAGTAATTCTATTTCCTAATAAAAACAAAATGGACTCTGTACAGATAGACTTCTATTCCGAAAAACTTATGAATCGTGTATTGTCTACTAAACAACAATTGGAAATTCTGGGATTCGAAGCTAAAGAAATTACTGTATCAAGCCTTTTGGCTTTGAACAAATACACCCACAAACTTGCGATAATGGACTCCTATCGTCATAATAAAACAAATGTGTACAACAAAACCTTAAAATATACTGAGGAAAATGCATTTTTTGATCGAAATGAATCTACAAAGAAACGCGGGCGATGGAGAGATCTAGAACGGTCCCTCGACACAAATGTACTATACAACGATCATCGGTTCGCGACCAAGAAAACATACTTATAACAATCAACAAGAAATCCAACACAACCGAGCGTGATTTCACTATGCTCGTGGAACACTCGAGGCCATAAACATCTTTTTAATGAAGGATCATCTGTGCTTTATGAAACTGAGATAATATGTTTACAAGAAACCTGGCTGAAAGAGGAGGTAGTTTGCGAAGGGTTTATCACATTATCTAACCCTGCAATCTCCTCTCAACTTGGACGACCAGCCTCAGGTATGATGATCCTAGTGAAAATCAATCCATCTTGGAAAATTATAACGAGAAAGAACATCCATCCCTGGGCTCAGCTTGTGACCATTCTTATTTCAACTTTATTTACAGACCAAGATCAATGTAAGGATAATAACTACATCACTATTTTCAATATATACTGGAATCCGTCAGCAATGAACGACCATAAATTCCTGGAATCCATACTGGACGAAATCGATAATATAGTCTCACTCAACCATGGAACGGTCTTTTTAATTGCAGGGGATTTCAACTTCCATTTATTTGACAAACAAGGCCAAAAACTGGACAGAAATGCATTATCAGAGAGAGCTAAAAAATGGGTAAAAGAATTATCGATTCGTAACATCACATTAATCGACCCTGCAGTGGACAATAAAGGAATCCCGATTCCAACATGGTCCTGTAACAACACAAATTCTATTATTGACTACATTTTTTCTTCAGAAGGCCTGAGAACTCTAATAACATCTACTGAAAACATTCCTCACACTCCCAGCGATCACCACCAAATAAGAATCACATGGGACTCAGCAACTTTAAAACATCCACGAATAATTTTGCCACCTCTCGAGATTAATAATGCTCTCAATAGAATTCGCATTAAAAACCATCAAATACCTGACTTATTGTCAACTTTTAAAGATTCTACACTGCATGATCATGCAAAACTTAACTATAGTTGGATTCTCGAGAGATACCATCATCCATCACATAAAAAACACCATCCTATTGTCTGTCATAAGCATCAATTCAATCTTGAAATTGCCCAGAAGAAAAAGAAGCTTCAAAAACAAATCAGACAATTAAAAAAATTGAAAGAACCTGACTTTGAGATCAAAATAAAAAAAGAAAAACAAAAATACTCCAATTCAATTAAAACAATTAAAGCTCTAACTAAACAGAATGACGCTGAAGCAATTTTAGCAGCTCTAAAAGACCAAAACTCAAGGAACTTTTGGACTCTGCTCAATCCTGCTTCCAAAGTAACCGCTATGATCCAAGAAGTCGAAGCTCAAGAATGGACAAAGCATTTTACAACCTTGTACAACACCTATCCAAATGTGTCTCTAACTAATAAACTGCAAAATAAAGAACCTTGGAATCTCAACTGGGATGTGGAGGATATAAGAATCACCATCATGGAGTTGAACCCTTCCAGAGCACCGGGACCTGACGGTCTATCTAACGCTACCCTTAAAGCAAACCCGCAAGAATGGGCAGCCTTCTTTTTTCATCTCCTCCAACTGATAGAAAAAACGAAACAAATTCCGCAAAGTTGGACTTCTGCTGTTTTGATTCCCATCTACAAAAATGGAGACCGCAAATCCCCTGCAAATTATAGACCCATAGCCCTGTTGGATCCCTTGGGCAAATTATTCACAGGATATCTTGTTATAAAACTCACTAATTGGGCAAAAGAAAACGCCAAACGAGACCAAAGACAAACTGGCTTTATCAAGAAAGTTGGAACAAATGTGAACTTACTACTCCTGAACCTGATTAAACATGAGGCAATACAAAAAAAACATCAAATTTATGTAATCTTCATAGATTTAAAAATGGCCTTTGATTCAGTGAACAGGTCAAAGCTATGGTCCAAACTGACAGCCTGGGGTTGCCCAGACTCAATCTTGCACCCCATCAAGCAACTCTATTCAAATACCTCTGTTAGAGTTCGCCTAACGAACGACGGTACAGTTACTTCTCCAATTCAAACCTCTAATGGCCTGAAACAAGGATGCCCTTTGGCTGCGTGCTTGTATAATTTGTATACATTTGACTTTAGCAAACAAATTCAAAACTCAGTAGCGAATCCTCCTAAAATCAACAACGAAACTGTTCAGACTTTAATTTACGCTGATGACATCATCATTCTGGACAAGACTATAGCGGGCTTACAAAAATCTCTAGATAAAACCCAAGAATTCATGCAGGAGAACGATCTAGTGATTAATTGTAACAAAACAAGGACGATGAGACTCGCCCCACAGAAAACCCATAAACCCAGCCTAAAAATACTCTTAGATGGAAATGAGATCGCCATGACAACGTCGATGAAATACTTGGGTGCGATGATCAACTCCTCTGCAAATGAACAGGAATGGAAAAATTATCTAGAGGACAAAGCCAGATCTCTGGCCAGACAAGGCAGCTTCTTCCATAGGAAGTATGGCACATATTCTTTTAGACCAATAATAGCCTTGTACAGACAAAAAGTAATTCCTGTTCTATCGTATGCTTCTGAATCCCTCATCAACTACGAATCCATTAATTGGACTAGATATGAAGCGCTGTTTTGGAGAAAAACCCTATCCCTTCCAAAGTCTTTTCCTATGGCAAGAATACGATTCGAACTAGCTCTCCAATCCATTAAATCCATCGTTCTATGGAAGCAAATGGACCTTCTTAGAAAAATAATCACAAAAGATAAGATCCCGTCCTTAGAAATATTGAGAGAAAAAAAAAATGCTTTTCATATCACAGCACTAACAAAATGGAGTTCTAAAATCAAAACGGAAATGCAAGCTGGCGATATATCTGAAGAAATGTTAATCAATAGACCTCAATATGCCAAACGTAAAATTCAGACGAACGACTGGATCCAAACCATCGGTGATCAAGCCCAATACAAAAGACATCTAAAATGCCAAATAGAAACAAGAGCCTTACACGAATTACCTCCCTATCTAAACATCTTCCCGGATTGTTATATCCGTGACCTGTTCTTCCGATTTAGGCTGAATATCCTACCAACACAAGAGTATCAAGCTATGATTGATAAAACAAACAAAATAACATCATCCTGCCGTTTTTGTAAAATTGCAACCAACAAAGAAACTTTATTTCATTTGGTTATGATTTGCACGGCCTTGAAAGACCAAAGATCTCTACACAGAGACTATTTTGGTATATCAAAGAAAGAATTAACAACCAAAGAAAGATGGGACAATCTGCTAAGAGGTCAAGATCAAAAGTTAATTTTAACAATTATTAAATTCTGGATAGCTATTAACAAATGACATTTGAAACGAACGAAGGAAACAGAAACAAGGATTCTATGATGCTCCTACTTCATAATGTCACTTTGTCTAGTTTCTTTTGTCGTATTTTTATATTTCTTTTTTTTCTTTTTTTTTATTTATTTTTATTCTTTTTTATGAAGAAATGAAAATGAAAAGTTTGTAAAATCAAACAAAACATTATAATAAAAAAAAAAAAAAAAAAAAAAAAGAATTCAATTCAATTCCCCCCCAGCAGCTTATACAACAAATAGGAGTTTTGAAACACAGGCAAAATGCTTTGAATATGGTGACAATGCAGTGAGAAATATGCTGAAAATGCTTTTAATTCCCTTCAGGAGGTTCAGGGTGAGTGGTATCTAGTTAATATTAGTTCAGGCTCACTCTGGCAATGATTCAGGGATGGTTCTTAAGAGGCAAACGAAATTTAGCAGTCCAGGCAAAAGCAGCTATCTTTTTACAAGTAAAGAAATTGGGCCAAATCGCAAATCGCGGCAAAATTCGCGAATGCGTGAATCGTGATTGCGGAGAAGGTATAAGGAGTAGGAAGTCGGTTTCCAGGCTTGTTGGAAAGGTAAGATTCTAAGCTTTCAGAGGAAAGTTAAACCAAGTTCCTAGCCCAAACGGTTACGGAGTTATGAACAATTTTGTGAAGGTTGTTTTTCGGATTTGAAATAAACTCAAAATGACAGGTGACAGCTTTGCAAAATAACAAATGACAACTTCTAGGAGGCAGTTCTGGTTAGAGTAAAATAGTTTGGATTATATTATTTTAACTAAGAGTGGTTCTGCACAGTTCTGCTAGGTACTCACAATATATTTTGAAATAGGCCTCCCCACAGATCTGGTCAGGTTTTGGACTGGACTCCGGTTCTGGTCTCGGCACTTCACAGTGATCTGGGTCAGCTCTCTGGTTCTGCTAACAGCGGTCTGGGTCACTCTGGATCTCTGGCCTCTGGTTCTGGATACTGCTCTGCTTTCTCTGGGTACAGCACTGCTTCTGGATCTTTCTGCACAGCTTTCTCTGGACCCAGCGCTGATCTGCACGGCTCCTGGATGCTGCTACCGCTGTTAGGTTTGCTGGATGCTGAGGCCCACTGAGAAGAGTTCTCGGTTTGTGGGTTTAGGCCCTTGCTTTGAGTTCTGAATCAAGTTCTTTGGAGTTTTAAAGTCTAAGTGTTGAATCTGGTATCTTCTGGATGTTGTATGTTCCGGCAGAGCGCGTTGCAGCAACTAGATTTGAATGTCCTCTCTAGCTTCCAGTGGCTCTTTTTATGTCTTTTGAAAGTGGGTGTGTGTCTCGGCCTAGCTAAGCCTGCCCCTTTCTACTTGTCATTGGCCCAATTCTCCCCTCTCCCATGATTGGGGGAAAGAAATGTGAGTCAGAGTGATGCTGTAGGTTTTATGGGTCAGAGGATCCTCCCCTGGTCAGTTTGCCCACAATCTATATTTGACCCAAATACATATTTGCACAGGTACACATTTGTCTAAAATTACATGCACCCATCACGTATCACATGAGGTATACTCTGTTCAAACTCTGATGTTTCTAAGAGCTTGCATTCAGAAACGGCAACATTTTGCGTTTTTTAACTGGTTTTGCAATATTGGTTTTTCATTAAAAATCATACACATATACACGGCCTGTCCATACATACTCCAGTAAATTCCCATGTCTCTAGCTTAAACACAGAGTCTGTAGTATACATAAATAGCAGGGTTTTGCCCCAGAACATCACACAAATTGGAGTTTGGGCTTGAATCGAAGGTACACTTTTTAAATGAAGGCTCTCAAAGTTATACATTCCTGTCATTTGATTACAAAGAGTTATCAGTGTTTCTGTAAAATATATATTTTGCTTTCAATTCCGTTCTCAGAGTGTTGGAGTCCGCCTCCAAGACTTGGGTGGGTCAGTGATCACATGTGTCTTCTGGCAGGCAGGCCTTTGTTGACAGGAAACAGTCAAAATCAACATACTCTATTCAAGTGCAAGAGCCTATTGTGTGGTCTCCAGGAGGCTCCCAGCCAGTCTGCCTTCTATCAATCAAGAGGTCATGTGAGATTCCAACTCCTGGTGTGAATCTCTGGAGGTGAGAGGTTTCCCAGCCTTTGGCCTGTTAATTAAATCATATTGTCTTCTGGGAACAGCATGTGGTTAAGATTTTAATTAACTCCCAGCCTTTGATGTAAAGGCCTCTCCTGCAACTCCTGACATGCAGTTTCCCTGTCAGAGTTTAGACCGCTAGCGCCGCCCTCAGTCAAAAGCGGGTACTGCATGCAATTTTTTTGGATCAGTCTTGAATTCAAGCATTTCAAACAAGAGATATTACATGGAAGTATATTGTCCAGGTTCAACAAATGGCATTGGTGTAGTTCTGCAGTAAAATAATTTTGAGCCCATAAATTAGCCATGTTTGACCTGAAGAAAACGAATTCCCACCAGTTATGGGTTGCTTTTGGCAATCAGCATTGCCCCTTTTACAATGGTTTTAGGCTCTGTGCTCACAACATAGGCTAAAATGGGTGGCAGCCTTTTCCTCATTCATTTCCCTGTGCATTTTCTGGGAAGTTCTGGCCATCATGATGTTTTCCATGCCAGTACTGCACAGTTTTTGTGGTAGGGCTCGGATGCATGGGTAAAAACATCCCACATTGGCAGGGAAGAAGAGCACCTCGGTTTTGGTAGCATTTAACATTAGACAGTGTGAAACCATCCAAAATGTAATGGCAGAGAGACAGGTGGAGATTTTTTTTTGAAAAAATAATGTTATTAGTTTTCACAAAGAAAAACCTTTCAAATAATACAAGTGGAGATTTTGATGGAGAGATCAGAGGAGAGTTCAGGAAAAGAGAAGATGATTTGGGTGTCATCCGCGAAGAGTCGGTACAATAACCCAAGGAAGGAGATTAGTGCCCCAAGAGCAGAGGCGTAGAGTGTAAAGAAGGCTGGTGTAAAAAAGGCTGGACTAGGCACACCACTTAAAAATTCCTTCTGTTTTCCTGGGACTCATGCATTCCACACAGTTACTCCAAATCATATAACCTGATTCTAACTACTTGCACAATTGTATTCTTACTGGGCAGTAATCCAGTTACAATATACAGGTACACTTAGGGCAGGTAACTGGACCTGAAGAAAAAGTCATTTGTTGTCTAGGCATGAAAGCTACGAAAACATCAGTGGATCTTGGGTAAAAGTGGAGATATAATTCTGATTTTGCAAGTCTGAGCAAAGCACTGTCTCTGCACACAATAATCTGCAGCCTATTATGATGATACACACGGATCCTGGCTGCCATGTCTTGCCATCGAAGTGTTTCGCATCTGAGAAGTCTATGAAACCTCTCTTTCAAGGTTGCTTTGCATTTGGGACCCTCTTAGCAAGCCTCAGCAGCGTGCTGGGGCAACAGCGTAAGGGGACACGAGCAAACGTGAGGGAAATATTCCAACCCTGGGAAGCATGATGATGCCATCCCCAGGTGCCAGAGGTCTCTGATCTTGTGCTGTGTAGTCCCGGGTGAGGTGGAGCCGGACAGCACAACGGTGCTCGCCATATTCGTACCCAGTGGCTCTGCGGCTCCGCTTCTGCCACTGGCAGTGACGCTGCTTTTTCCACGTTTCGTTTGGGGAATCACCTCATAGTGCTCTAACCTGAGAGCAGTAGTACAATTAACTACCCAGGATCATCGCCAAGGCTGTAGGATAGTGTTAGTGGAGGGCATGCAGCCACTGCAGGTCTAGGTCAACACAGAATCCTGTGTTTCAGTGACACCACACGGTACTGGTCACATAAGCTTTCAGCAGGGCATATGTACAGGGTCAGCTCTCTTCCAAAATCCAGGCAGCAAACCATCAGAAAGAAGATGAGAAGCAGCAAGATAGGATAGTGGCCGTTGTCCCAGGAATACACTTTTTTAAAAACACACAGGGCCTGATTCATGGGAGTGTTTTATAATGGCGTAATCCCACAGGAAAATGTTCCATGAATCAGGCCCACGAGGCGCTCTATTGTCATGCGAGAGAAGAACAAGATTTAATATCAAGTAAAAAAATCGCCATGTTATTGGCGGAAAAACAAAATTGCACGATGCTTATACCGCAAAACATACTGGGCCTCAATACGAACCTGGCGTTAACCAATGGCGCTATTAGCGCCATGGTCAACGCCGGTAATTTACCGGATCCGCCATGGTGACATGGGGAATTACAGCCCCATTCCAAGGTTGGCGGGGCGGTAATTCCCCATTTACCATTGGCCCTTCCCCATTCCCATTTTTGCCCCATAGGGCTCAATGGGAATGGGGAAGCCGGTAATTATGGTACCGCAAAATGCGGTACCGTAATCACCTTCAACGTCCCTTTGCGGGTCCTTACCTTAACAGCTGGTACAGACCAGCCGTTAAGGTCGGGACCCGCAAAGGGACCTCGTAATCAGGCGTTAAGTGATTACCGATACTGGTACCGGTAATCCCTTAACGTCAGGGTCGTAATGAGGGCCACTGATGTGAGATCAGATAATTGCTCAAACGCTTCTCTTTCATTGGCCAACTTTTACAACATTCAAAATTTTAGTGACAAAAAGTTGCACCTGTAATTTGATGCTAATGCTCAGCTACCCAATAGGAATGTTTCCCTCATATCGGAGTATAAGGAGATCACGTAGTTTGCCATCTCTCCTACTAAGCAGACCTGAAATAATGTTACATATAAGGGTTATCTTGAGACACATAGAGAAGGAGTATACCGAGCACCAACAAACCCTAATGGCCAATGTTGCTGAATGAGTGAGGGTGCAGCCCACGAGTTGTACGAGGGCCTGCCTTCCCCTGCAGCGTGCACGCTTACACTCAGAGCTCTCAGCAGAGTGGCATTTAATACACTAAACCACGAGGATTATTGGGTGCATCAGATACCCTGTAAAAAGCCCGACTTGTCATGGCTTCATGACAGAACTACGTTACAGAGTAAACCGAATTACATTGTCTGGTCTAAGAAATGTTGTGGCATATGGTTTTCATACTGGCAGAGATCTCAATATTTGGGACAAGTAAATCAATTATAACATAGTTAAGAGAAGTTTAAATTATTTAACAAGCTTAGAAAATGAATAACATGTTATGTTAGCTCACGCGCTCTTTGCAACGTTCAAAACGATGAATAATACATTCCATAGGCAAAAGGTATTGAAGTCTGCCCCTTTATTTTTTGCTTTCCAAAGAGGCGAAGCAGGTCTATTGTAGGTCCGTAGATAGGACCGTGTATTGCGGGTAGGGAAGTGAGCATTACCTCCATGTCTTCTCTTCCTCCACCTAGTCCTTATTCTTGAGGGCAATCTGTTGTCCAACAGTCTTTCTTCAAAATTATGCTCCATTATTTTTTATATTTTTTTGGCCAACCCTCTCCTATGGGGGAATCTTGCTGGGCTCATCTCCTCCACACCTGTCTCAGGGGCAACACATCCTGAAGCCCCCAAGCGGCAGTGGAGTGCTAAGGTCGGTGAGGCTCCATACCTCGGAAAAGGGCCAAGGGCTAGGGATATCACAGGGTACTGTCCAGCCGGTTGAGAAGTGGCCTGCACTGGGCCTCGGCCTGCTGGTGCAAGGGGGTAAATGCTTTCACTCCAGGTATGTGCTATATCCCTGGCTATGGAGCAGTCCTGTGATAGGCGAGACTGCCGTGGCAGACCTGCTGTCATCCACTGAGCAGCCTCGGGACATTGCTACGTGCAATGGCGGCTCCCATGAAGCTAACTGGTCAGATTTTGACAGACAAGCGGGAAATGCAAAACACACTGTTGGCGAGTCCCCTAATCTTCCCCTGGGTAAGGCGACCAAAACACAGGGCCAAGTTGTGGTCTAAAGGCACACCAAAGCACCTGTTGACAGGGAAACCGCAGAGGGATTCTGTTTTCCCCAGCAGTGGGGTCATACCTGCATTCTCCAGATGCAGAAAGAAAAGGGAGGAAAGGTACATTGTGGGCAGACCGACAACATTCCATTGTGGATCAAAGGGTCTCTGGTTAATTGAGCTCTCTGTGGTTCCTTATTAAAGCGGCAGGTTTTCCCTTGAAGATGTGGTGAGACAAGACTTTGTCTCCATTAAATCACATACTCCTACCCTCTGAATATGGTCCCCCTGCGGGGGTTGCCTACTGTAAACACATGTACCAGACATGACAGCTCACTGTCATTGATACTGAGAGGCAGGAGCTGGCTTCAGGTTGACAGTGCATATCAAAGGTTGTTGGCGGTTTCCTGTCTCTTTTGTCAGTCCTGCAACCAGGCCTCCCGTGGGCCTGCTTGAATTAACTTTGTTTAGTATGCGAGGCTGCCACCAGCAGAACTGACAATGGACAGGGCGGATCCGTGGAGCCTTTGTTATTTAATTAGGCTTGCCATGGCAGGAGGAAGGTTTTGCCCTCCCCCTTTTGAGATGGCTTGATGTACTCTTGGGTGTCAAATTCCAACTAAATGTGACAAGGAGGACTGTGCCTGTAAGCTGTGTCCACCAAGAGTACACAGGTCTATGTGTATGTCGGGAGGTGAGCATAGGAAAATGCATGCAGATTAGCCCCACACATTTTCCAGAGGTTGATCTACCATCACTCAATTTCATATAACATTTTGTTTTAAAGTCCAGGTGCGTGCACACCCACCGTGCAGATGGTCAACTTCCTCACACACACCTTCCCAACAGCAGTGCTGCATAATACCTTCCACATGAGTAGTTTGTCCCGTCTCTCCATGCACACAGAGCTTCAAAATGGCCATCAGAGAACTTAGAGGTTTAGCCCAGACCCTACAGCCTCATTCTGACCCTTAACAAGTGAGAGAGCCGAGCCAATCCCAATGCTCTCGCACTTTAGTGTCACAGCTGTAGGCCATCAGCCATAGTTCCAATCAGTGGGGTGGGCCATGTTAATATATAAGTCAATAAACCCAATCCAGGGTGGTGCCTGACATGAGCAGGTGGCTCTTGTTTAAGGAAGGCTGGAGAGAGAAGACTGTTGGAAAGTGGAGGTGCTGCAGAGACTTTGGAGAACACTGGAGACAGGAGAGCATTGCAGGGGAAAGCTGGAGAGGCGGCGGCAGAAGATAGGAGGAGGTGATATCTACAGAAGAAAGGAAAGTAGTGACAGTTAAAGGGGAGGGAAAGAGTGAGGTAGTAAAACCAGGAGTGTAGTGGCAAGAGGAGACCAGAGCAGAACTACTAATCAATCTCTCTCTCATTCATCTATGCCGACCGGGATCTCCTTGCCCATTTGCTTCATCTTTACTACCGTTTATGTATATGTTTTTTTGTCATGTCTCACGCCCTCACGCCTCAGGGTTCACGGCTGCGCGTTATAAATTGAATAAAGTAAAAGTAAAGTAAAAAAGAAAAGAGGGATGAAATAAAACCTTGATTGAAGATGAAGGAAACAGTAACATTAGAAGGCTAGAGGTAGGGGGCACCAGAAACTAGGAATTTGGAGCTGATGGGTAACAAAGAAGGTGGTTGAGGACATGGTTATACTATAAGGGAAGAAGGCTACAAAATTAAGATAAAAGGAAGTGCCAGTGGGAACAGGCCAAGCTGGTAGTAAGTAGGCAGTGATGGAAAAGCAGGAGGAGAAGGTAGGCGAGAGTGAGCAGACTGAGGACAAGGGGCCTTCAGACAAGATAGTGAAGAAGATTGGCCAGAAATTGGCTGTAAGTGGAAGAGTAAAGGGAAAGCACTAGAGAAAAGAGATGGGACTTTATTAAAGTATAGGGTGTGAGAAACCTGAAGGTGTCTGACCCGCTAGTCCCCGGAGATCTGTCGTCCAGGTGGACAGGACAGGGCCATTGCTATTGGATTCAGTTCCTGGGGGTGGACTAGTGGGGGAGGATCACCTGGGCGAGGGGTTTTCGGGGAGTGGAGGTGGGACACTGAGGGTTGAGACGCAGTATCCCCTTTCCTGTAACACCTTTTCCCCATCCTAGCCTGTAGGATATTTGGAAACTCTACCAACCCCTTTTTCCCTATACAAACACTTTCTTACATGGTAACAGACAACAGACTAACACCAGAGCCATTTACCTGACATGTCCCAACACACGGGTCAGGCAGAGTAAGGCAATTAACAATAATCAAGCACACCTGACAGCCCTTTACCTTACCCACAGGGATAAAAGGCATAGCACGAAAGCACACTTCGAGCAAGGCCAAACGCATGAGTAGACAGCTACACCAAACCGGCAGTTCAAACAGAGGACAAAGGTGGCGAGACCTGGAAGGACAACAAAGGGGGATTACCCTTGCCATTTTCGACTCAGACCTGCGAAACCGTCGAAAGGGAAATCGTAAGACCGGGAGTTACAGCTGGTGTGCAGAGCAGCAGATGTCAACAGTACACGGTGGCCTCCCGCATTGATACGCAGGCAGAGAGGCAAGCTGGCTACTGTGGTACTATCCTTGACTCCAGAGATCAGAGAAGCCAACGGGTTCAGCACAGCCGGTGAGCCAGAGGAAGCTGACAGCAAATCGAACTGTGTTGAGCCCAAGGTTGCAAGTTGTAACGCTCACCTGGTTCCCACGGAGGCGCGGCGTCAAAGGCGCAGAACTCTGAAGATGGACAGGAAGGGCCCCTCTATTCTGGCTTCCCTGGCTCGTTGGATACCCTCCTGTGCGTGAAAAGGGAGTATTACCAACTGTGGAACAATGCTCAAGCCTCCCACTCCCTTCCAACCCTCCACGATACCTCCTCCACGATTCCCCGTGAAGCCTCACCTTAGGGTTTGGAAGGATGAGCTCTCCATCCTGCTTCTGATGCAGGGGCGCGTTGAAAACCAGTTACTTCACTGGATTGAGGATTGATGGGAGTTCAGGTAAGCTTGACTGTTCAGGTAAGGCGCTGTAAAAGTTCTGTTCAAAAGTTCAAGCTTAATAATAATGTTTGTTGTCTAATTGCAGCAAGCGCTAATGCTTATGTCTTTTTCCCCTTAGGGGCCGGGGTTCGGAGTGCCGGAGATATGGCGCCGACCCGAAGTGAAACAGTTCTGGATGAGCGCTCAGGTAATGTCTTTGCATTCACTCATTCAATGTCTTTGTCTTTTTTCCCCATAGGGGCCGGGGTCCGGAGATGCCAGGAAGCGGCAGGACCCGAAATGCAATGGGAATAATCCAACAGGTAAGACTTAAAAGGAAACTGAGCTTTCCTTATTCCTTTTCTCCCTCTCACCTTTGTTCTTGTCTTTTTTCCTCTAGGTGCCGGGGCGTAGCTGAATCCGGAAGATCGCTGCTGAAGATGGAAGAGCCTTGCAAAGGTGAGTAAAATGCAGCGCTGCAGCGATCGAAACGAAATGCCTTTAAAATGATGTCTTCCTTTTCAGGGCCGTTGGAGAAATGACTCCGGGATGCAGATTTAGCAGGTAAGGGCTTTTCTTCTCCTATTCTCTTCCTTTCTCCCCTTGCAGGTGTTCCAGGGTGCTGGCAGGCGTGGCTGAAGTCAGGATGCAGGAGCTGACACGGTGAGCGTCCAGCTGCTAGGTGCAGAACAACGCGAAGCATGTGTGGCTGTTCGGGTGGGGTTTAAATAGCCTTGGAAGAAGTTCCTGGTATGTATCCTTCCACCAATCAGGTATGTATCCTTCCCCGACCACACCCGGGTGGTGAAGTAGTCCTACAGGTTAAGTAGTCCCATTCAGGCCTCAAGAGGGCCTGGATGAAGCAGCAAGGTCTGCATCAGGTAAGTGTGCACCCAAGCACTTAAACACATAACCTCTTCTATGAGCCTGGCGCCTAAGGCGCCAGGACTGGGGTCCGCTATGAGCCTGGCGCCTAAGGCGCCAGGACTGAGTCCAAAGGGCCCCGACTTGGGCCCGCTGAGACTTCCCTGGGGAAAATGATGTCTGCCTCTGGGGTTGCTGGGCCCGGCCTGGCTCCTTAGAGGTAGGCATCATGACAGTACCCCCCCTCAAGGCCCCTCCCAAGGTCTTTTCCTCCGGGGGTTTTGCTTTGTGCGGGAATCTTCGATGGAATCTTTGAATTAATCGTGGTGCGTGAACATAATTACTGGGTTCCCAAGATCTTTCCTGAGGTCCATATCCTTTCCAATCAACAAGATAGAAGAGTTTTGACTTAACTATCTTGGAATCTAAAATGTCTTTCACTTCGAATTCTAATTCTCCATCAATTTGGACAGGGCCTGGGGGCTCAGACAGTCTGGTTCCAGGTTGTACTGGTTTTAGAAGAGATGCGTAAAAAACGGGATGAATCCGCATGTTGGATGGTAAATCGAGTTTAAAGGCCACTGGGTTGATAATAGCTTTGATGGGGTAAGGCCCAATGAATCTGGGATTAAAAGTTCGCTGACCCTTGAGGGGTAGATGTTTAGTTGCTAGCCATACCTGATCTCCTACTTGGTAAGGAGGAGTTTTACTTCGGTGCAAATCAGCGTTTTCTTTATACTTTTTCTTGGCTTGCTGTAAGTGGGTTGTAGCTTCTTTGAAGGCTTGGGTTATTGTGGAATGTAGGTGATTTACTGCAGGCATCTCCAGGGTCAGAGGTGGATCTAGGTCAGAGGTCCGAGGATGGTGACAATACAGGGTATAAAAAGGAGTCTGTCCGGTTCCAGAATGCACTGAATTGTTGTAAGCATATTCTGCAATCCAAAGGATGTCCTTCCAATTCAACTCAGATTGGTGTAACATGCACCGCAGATATTGCTCGAGAGTCTGATTGGTTCTCTCGGTTTGTCCGTCGGTCTGGGGGTGGTGGCTGGTGGATAACCGCACGTCTATTTGTGCTAGTTGGCAACATTTCTTCCAAAAGTGGGAGATAAATTGACTTCCACGGTCTGAGACTAATATGGAAGGGAAACCATGTAACTGCACTATATTTTCCATAAATTCCTTGGCCAAGGTGGAAGCTGACGGCAATCCTTTTAAAGGGATAAAATGGGCCATTTTGGAGAATAGATCCACTATTACGAGAATCGTGTTGTAACACCACAAGGAGGCAGGTCAGTTATAAAGTCCATTGACAAGGTGTGCCAAGGTGCTGGTGGAATGTCCAAAGGTTGAAGTAGGCCGGCTGGCCTTTTCTTTTGACTCTTATTTTGGGCACAGATTCCGCAAGACAACACAAATGACTTTATGTCTTTTCTCCAAGAAGGCCACCAGAAGTGGCGTTTGATCTTTTCTTCTGTTTTCGCGATACCGGGGTGTCCTTCCATTAATGATTCATGATGACGGGTAATGACAAGTTCCTGCAATTCTTTACTTGGCAGAAATAACCGCTCTTGGAAGTAGGGTAAATCATCGTTAACGGTGTAGTGAGGACCCTTTTGACTCCATTCCAGTAAGGCAGAAGAGTCAAAAAGCTGTTTTACTTGAGCTTGGATGTCCTCAATGGTTTGCAATGAAGTCAAGCCCAGAATTCTTTGTTCCGGTATGATTGGCACAGGTTCTAAACTCGAATTGGGTTCTTCCATGCCTATCCGGGATAAGGCATCTGCCTTACCATTCTTGCAGCCAGGGCGATAGGTAATTACAAAATCAAATTCCGCAAAGAATAAAGCCCATCGGAGTTGTCGCGAAGATTGAGCTTTGGCCGTCTTTAAATACTGCAAATTTCTGTGGTCCGTAATTACGGTGATGGTGTGTCTTGCACCGAGAAGATAGTGACGCCAAGCCTTGAAAGCTGATTTAATAGCCAGTAGTTCTTTGTCGGTAATTGCGTAATTGAGTTCAGGTGGAGAGAATTTTCTGGACCAAAAGGCTACAGGGTGTAGTTGGTTAGTTTCTGGGTCTCTTTGCGACAGGACAGCTCCCATGGCCGAACTGGATGCATCGGTTTCCACGATGTAAGGGAGATCTGGGCGCGGGTGCTTCAATACACGTGCAGAGGTGAATTTGGTTTTCAGGTCCTGAAAGGCTTGTTCAGCCTCAAGAGTCCATTCAAAGCGTTTGTTTTTCTTTAGGAGAGCTGTGATGGGTTGAACAGTTCGAGAAAATTCCGGGATGAACCTTCGATAGAAATTGGCAAAGCCAAGCATGCTTTGCACTCCCTTCACAGAGCTAGGAGATGGCCATTTGAGAATGGCGTCCACTTTCCGCGAGTCCATTCGGATTCCTTGAGGTGTCAGGATGAATCCGAGAAACTCCACTTCTGTGGTATGAAAAACGCATTTTTCGAGCTTGGCAAATAATTTGTGCTGGCGCAATTTCTCAAGAACTGCCCTAACATGGTTTCTGTGATCAGATTCTGAGGAGGAATACACCAGGATGTCGTCAATATAAACGATGACACAAACATCGATAAGTTCCCGAAGAACATCATTCATGAAGTACTGAAAGGCGGCAGGTGCGTTGCACAAACCGAAGGGCATTACTTGATATTCGAAGAGCCCAAATTTGGTGCGGAATGCAGTCTTCCACTCGTCGCCCTCTTTTATACGTACCAGGTGGTAAACTCCTCGGAGATCTAGCTTGGTGTACACACAAGCATCTTTTACTTGGTCGATAAGCTCAGGTATCAGGGGCAAAGGGTAACGATTCTTAATCGTTATCTGATTTAGGGCGCGGTAGTCAATACAGGCCCTAAGGTCTCCTTCCTTTTTAGGTACGAAGAACAAAGTGGAAGAGACTGGTGACTTTGATGGGCGAATGAAACCATTGGCCAGGTATTGATCCAAATACTGGCGCAAATGCAGGTTCTCAGGTTCAGTAAGAGCATAAATCCTACTACAAGGTAGTTGTGCATTGGGTACCAAGTCGATTTGGCAATCGTAAAATCAATGGGGAGGTAAGGTGTTAGCCTGCTCTTTCTGAAAAACGTCTTGGAATTCTTGGTATTCAGATGGTAGCTGTACAGGGGTGGAAGTTACAGAGGCTAGACCCATAGCTGGATTCCTTGGGTAACAGGTTGGTTCACAATCAGGAAAAGTTATCTTCTTTGCTCGCCAGTCTATTCTCGGATTATGTGTTTCTAACCAAGGGATTCCAAGATGTACTTGAAATTGTGGGGCCTTGATCACATCAAACACGATTGCTTCCCGATGTCCGTCCTGACCCACCAGAGTGATTTCAAGTGTGGAATGCGTTACAGGCCCTGAGGCTATTTCGGTTCCATCAACTGTAGTAATTACATCTTGGGCTACTTTCGGGTGGAGAGGAAGCTTAATCCTGGAAGCCAATTCACGGTCTATGTAATTTCCATTAGCTCCACTGTCTATGTATGCTTTTATAGCATGCAACTGCTGAGGCTGTTTTGGGTTCACAAGCACCATTGGCATGACAAAATGCGAGGTCAAAGAGTTTGTTTTCAAGCTCGGCAAGCGGACCCCTACGCTTGTCGGGCTAGGTCGTTTCCCGAACCAGGTGTCAATAACTCGTTATCAGTGGCTCCAACCACCTTCTTGGGTGGTTTAACTGGACAACTTTGAAGAAAGTGACCGGAAGTTCCGCAATACAGACAAAGTTGCATTTGTCGCCTTCTCTCTCGTTCCTTCTGCGTTAATGGTCCTTTAACACTGCCAATTTGCATAGGTTCGGAAACGTCAGTACTCTTGGAGTTAACGTGGGTCTTGATAGGTACTCTGGTTTCATACTTGAGCCGATCTGCTTTTCTATTTTGAAGTCTGTGATCAAGTTGAACCACTAAGTCTATGTAGTCTGCGCAGGCCTGGGGTGGATCTACTATCTGAGCTATAACATCTTTAAGCTCTCCGCGCAGGCCTCGATGAAACAATGTGATCCTTTTATTTTCAGGCCATCCGGTTTCCACAACTAGTCTATTAAAGGTGGCGATATAGGACAAAAGATCCTGATTACCTTGTCGTAAGGATAGCAGTTCGTTGTCAAGGGCCTGTCCCTGCGAGTGTCGAGCGAACAATCTTTCCATGCTGGCCTGGAAGCCCTGGAAATCCCGGAGAATGGGATCATCCTGATTTACCAATGGAATAGACCAATCGGCAGCACAGCCACTGAGGTAAGATAGTACAAAGGCTACTTTGGTCTGGTCGTTGGGGAAGGCCCCGGGCCTGCATAAAAAGTGTAAACGGCATTGGTTCATAAAAACGGCATATTTCTTGGGATCCCCCGCAAAACGTTCCGGCGGGGCCAAAGGCATGTGTCCAGGTAGATTGATTTGTACCGGGTTATTCGAACCCATTGTTGTAGAAATATCTCCGGAAACAGATAAAGGAGTGTGCTCTGCCTGGCCCTGCAATAACCTTTTGGCCAGATCATCAGTTCTTTCCTTGGATAGGATTAGTTCCCTTCTGAGAGCATTAGTCTCCTGGCGGGCTGAGTGCACTTCTGCCCGTAATTCCCCTAAAAGATGGGCCAGCTGATCTGTCTCGGAAGTCTCCATAGCGCCCAGGTGGGAAATTGTGGTAAGGCTTCGCGTTCTGTAACGCTCACCTGGTTCCCACGGAGGCGCGGCGTCGAAGGCGCAGAACTCTGAAGATGGACAGGAAGGGCCCCTCTATTCTGGCTTCCCTGGCTCGTTGGATTTTCCTGTGCGTGAAAAGGGAGTATTACCAACTGTGGAACAATGCTCAAGCCTCCCACTCCCTTCCAACCCTCCACGATTCCCCGTGAAGCCTCACCTTAGGGTTTGGAAGGATGAGCTCTCCATCCTGCTTCTGATGCAGGGGCGCGTTGAAACCCAGTTACTTCACTGGATTGAGGATTGATGGGAGTTCAGGTAAGCTTGACTGTTCAGGTAAGGCGCTGTAAAAGTTCTGTTCAAAAGTTCAAGCTTAATAATAATGTTCGTTGTCTAATTGCAGCAAGCGCTAATGCTTATGTCTTTTTCCCCTTAGGGGCCGGGGTTCGGAGTGCCGGAGATATGGCGCCGACCCGAAGTGAAACAGTTCTGGAAGAGCGCTCAGGTAATGTCTTTGCATTCACTCATTCAATGTCTTTGTCTTTTTTCCCCATAGGGGCCGGGGTCCGGAGATGCCAGGAAGCGGCAGGACCCGAAATGCAATGGGAATAATCCAACAGGTAAGACTTAAAAGGAAACTGAGCTTTCCTTATTCCTTTTCTCCCTCTCACCTTTGTTCTTGTCTTTTTTCCTCTAGGTGCCGGGGCGTAGCTGAATCCGGAAGATCGCTGCTGAAGATGGAAGCGCCTTGCAAAGGTGAGTAAAATGCAGCGCTGCAGCGATCGAAACGAAATGCCTTTAAAATGATGTCTTCCTTTTCAGGGCCGTTGGAGAAATGACTCCGGGATGCAGATTTAGCAGGTAAGGGCTTTTCTTCTCCTATTCTCTTCCTTTCTCCCCTTGCAGGTGTTCCAGGGTGCTGGCAGGCGTGGCTGAAGTCGGGATGCAGGAGCTGACACGGTGAGCGTCCAGCTGCTAGGTGCAGAACAACGCGAAGCATGTGTGGCTGTTCGGGTGGGGTTTAAATAGCCTTGGAAGAAGTTCCTGGTATGTATCCTTCCACCAATCAGGTATGTATCCTTCCCCGACCACACCCGGGTGGTGAAGTAGTCCTACAGGTTAAGTAGTCCCATTCAGGCCTCAAGAGGGCCTGGATGAAGCAGCAAGGTCTGCATCAGGTAAGTGTGCACCCAAGCACTTAAACACATAACCTCTTCTATGAGCCTGGCGCCTAAGGCGCCAGGACTGGGGTCCGCTATGAGCCTGGCGCCTAAGGCGCCAGGACTGAGTCCAAAGGGCCCCGACTTGGGCCCGCTGAGACTTCCCTGGGAAAAATGATGTCTGCCTCTGGGGTTGCTGGGCCCGGCCTGGCTCCTTAGAGGTAGGCATCATGACACAAGTAGCAACATTTTAAACGCAAGCAATTTGAAACAGATAGAATGTGTCTGTGTTTAAACTTAGAGGGGTCCGGCGCTATGCGGGCGCTCATTTGAAAGGCTCTGACCGGGACCTGTTTTTGAAACTACAAGAACCAGAAGGCCCTAGGAGGGTGTGGCAAAAGGCGTCAGACTGGTCCAACATGGCCACGTCAAATCCCTTGTATAATCCAAAGTCTCTGACCCGTTACCAGAGGAAAGCTAGGGGAAGAGAACCCCGCTTTCCGATAAGATTGTGAACTGTGGAATAAGGCAAGTGTAAACCCAACAGTGGGATGCCGAAAGAAAGCTAGGAGAAGGAAAACCCTGCTTTCTGATATAAAATTAGCAATGCATAAACTGTGCTAGAAATACATGAACTGTTTGAAAGAAAGGCCGAAGTGAAACCGACGAAGGGAAGCCCAACTGCAAGGTGGAGTATAGTACACCCGTTTACATTGTGTTGACAATAGTGAACACGGCCGAGGGTTGTCCACAGTGAGAAGTTGTTAAAAAGGACAAAGATTCTAGAAAATTGCAAGCTACACTTGAAAGGCTGTAGTGAACCAGACGGAGGTCGTTGTGAATCGGCAGGCCTTCTAAGGAAATAAACTTAGCCTCTGAAGGTTTTGATATCGTTGAACTGGAACTGTGAACCTCGTGCTGACGAAGCCCAGGAGTGTGCTGTGCTCAGAAGTCCCACCTTGTCCAATGCTTAAAACGTGGGAAAGGGGGACCCAGCCATACCATCCTGACTTTTCATTTTGTGACCACTTCTTTTGTTTCCGATGACCATTATCCCATACTCTTTTCATAATTTAGCAGTAAGGATTGCCAATATTTTATTTTTTTAGTGCATGCCCTTTTTATTTGACAAGCCGCCACTAGGACTGCCTTATTATTATTTAATGGTCGTAGCCTGCTCCCATCTTAGATTTAGGTTTAGACTTGGCGTTTATCTCACCCATTATAAAGTTCAATAAACACTCTTGAACTGTGATTAGGTCCTAGACAGGTCACACAGGTGGATGGAGGTTCCAGCGGGATCAGGTGGCCTAGGTAACGTTTAGGGAGTGGGTGGGGAAAACAGAATCAGGAAGGAAGACTAGTAAGGATTTCTACATCTCTGCTAGTTGACCTCAAACTTTGGAAAAGTAAAGACTGAAACTCAAATGCCTGGCCACTGTCCCTGAGATTGGGATAGATGGCCTAAGAGATATTGTAGAAGTAGGCCAGCCAATATACAACCTTTCTGGGGTAGATCATGTTTATATTTAAGTCAGCCCACTGTGCATAGTGAAAACATTTAAAACTTTGAGCACATGGCCGTGGCATACTTCTTGTTCCCAAATGTCCAATCTGTGACAACTGTCACTGAGAGTCTTTAACTTTTGAGGCTCTTAGTCTTCCTGCTTTTTGCCGATCACAGTAAACGGCTCCAGTTTGGTGGAGACCTCTCCTTAATATACCTTTTGTCTGGAATGGGGCACCTTCTCAGAGTACGTGCCAAAAGATTAGTCTGGACCAGCTTTCTTACAAAGATCCAGAGTCGAAGAGAAATCGGACGGAAACCTCTGAGCTCCTACTGACGACCTCTTGGGCTTCTCACCACCTCCCAGTTCTGGTTCTCTGGCCCAGCAATCCATTCTTTTTCTCCACCTCAACATTCCGCACATGCTCTCACCTGAAGGTTCTACATCTATCCCATTCTCCACCTCTACTGTAGCAACTCGAATTTACTTGATGGATCGCTATGGGATTGTGCCACCACCCATTTGGGTTCGCTTAGGACCAGACTTGCCCTTTCTGCCAAACTCATTCTTTTGTTCACTTTCTCCTCCTCCTCCTCTCTAAATGATAGTGTCTTCTAATCCACATCTGATGGTCTTTTCCTACTGCTTCCTGAAACCACCCTCCCACCCCCAAACGATATTCTCCTCCTACTGACCCCTTTTTCCAAAGGCCGTATGCCCGAAAGAAGTCACACTAGGTTTGCATTATTTAAATGCCAGTGGACAGTACAAGGATGTTAAAATCCCTGTTTTTAATCTTTCAGCTGCACAAGCTAGAAAAGCAACAAAAGACTCTATTCATATAGGAGCAAGAAATCCACGGCGCAGAGAGGGCACCATAAGAGAAGAACACTGCATCTCTTCTCGGGACCTGTGACACTAAAATTACTGGCTCAGGTAGGCTATTTCCAGCACACACCACAGGCAATCACCATACCTGTAGAGAGACACCATTGTTCTGATTTTATTTTTCTACTTTTTAGATATTCCACCCACGGGGTACACAAGTGACACCATTCAGTCCACTAACAGTCCTGAAGACGACACTAGAACACCCAACCAACCAGTTCTTGCCAGAAACACCACAAGTGTCGACTAGACAGAGGTTTTGGTTATAGGAACCCCATTCTAAGTCACTACCTGTACTAACTTCCATTGTGCAAAAGACTCGATCGCAATATCAATTCTTATTATATGAATGCCTAATATGATCCAATTTGTGCACATACCCATAAGACATGGGGTTGAAAATGGTTACACATGTACAATGGCCTGAGTAGGCTTTTTAATGATATGCTAGAAAATAAAATTGTTATATATATTAATGCAATTTTGGTGATATCTAATTTAAGTACAGATGAAATGTAATGATCAGTTAATTTGTGCTGCAAAACACTACCGGCACGTGCCAGACAGATGGGGCCAAGTCCTTGTGTTATAAACATTGTCTTGTACCCTCATAACATAGGCCCCCCAGATCAGAAAAGAGGGCCCCATACACCCGCTAGATATTATAGACGTCTATGAAGATTACAGACAGGGTTGGTGTCAGGGGACATCCTTGTTGGGTGAAAATGTAACTCCACATTTTAATCTTGCCATTGAAGACCAGAACAAGTCCCACTCCACTTGCTCAAAGACCTTATCTGCATCAACAACTATACGCATCAAAAGGAGCTTTTGTAGGTGTGCCGAATCTATAACAGAAAGAACAACATTTGGATGTGCAAAAAGATCCCTTTTAGCTTTAAATCACTGATTCAGTATTCCCCTGAATTGGAACTGCCAATCTAGAGTCCAGAAGATGGACTCGAACCACAATGGTTCATGATTCAAGGGTGTTTATTTGAAAAGAAAGAAAAATGCCTATCTGGTCCTACCACTATGAGGGAAGTTCCCTGCCTTCTAAAACAAAACTAAGGGGGCTCGTCAAAGTCCAAAAGAAAATAGTCCAGAGTCTGAATCCGAACACTTACCCTACTACTTAAGAAAACATAACACAAAGGAGGCCGTAGTAATAGCCTCTGTCGTTGGTTTCTGCCTGGTGAAACACAGATGATTTATTTTCAGTCTCAAATCACAGTTCAAAGTGTTATTGTAGATTCTCTGGAGTATAATGACAAATATTCTCTGTACAGTTTTATCTCCCACCTTAGAAAAAAAGAGGTCCCTTCAGATTGCTTGTCTCAGATTCTTGCCAAGTGTTCAAATCCCTCAAGGATCACTTAACACACTTTTCTATGTCCAACCTTCGTGGAACTTAGACTCCCCAAAGTCATGTGACTCATTGGTAGGCGTACTGACTTTCAATCAACTTAATAGACGTAGGGCGTCTGTCCACTCAGGTGTTCCAGGTTCCGGCAACCTAGTAGGCTTTTCCAACCCTGTTTTAGAGTGTTTGTACTCCTTTCAATCTGTTTTACATAGGACGCAGGCCCATCCGACATTATCAGCTCCTCGTACCTTGGTCAGCTTTCCCAGCCTTGGCATAAAGCACACGTATCTCATTCACTCCTTTTACATAGGCCATGTGCCTGTTTGGCTCTCTTAGGCTCTCTGACTTTTGTTGGCTTTTCCAGCCTTGGTATAAAGTGTTTGTATCTCTTCCACTCTGTTTTACATAGGGCGTGTGCCTGTTCATTCTCTTACGCTTTAGAACATTTGTCCGCTTTCCCAGCCGTCGTTCTCTCTGTTTGTGATATTCCAGTCTCCCTAACCTCGTCAGTTTTGCCAATCTTGGAAATCGAAGCTCATAGCCCCCACTGGCATTTTTACTTCAGGAGTGTTTGCTTCCCTATTGGTGCTTGTCTCGGCAGCAAAGGCTTTTGCTGTGCAGAGCTCGGGAACCCGGGCTCCTTTCTATCCTCTGTCTCTTCGGTTGCCAGGGACACCACTGCTCTCCTGTGGTCACGCCACCCATTAAGACAGTTGTGTTTCCATCTCCATCTTTCTCCCGATCGGAGTCTCTCGCTTGGTCAGATCGACCGCATTTTAGCCTCCAGCTAGTGGCCCTCCCTTCCACTATGTCACTGCTGGTTCTGCTGCCTGACGTGCGTCCGCCCCTCCAGGATGTCATCTCTACAGAGGCTTGCCTCTGTGTAGGGATTTCTCTCCTCCCTCCGTAGGAGTCTCTCCCCGACTTGCAGTCTGCTGTGCTTCTATGTACGTCATCATAAACAACAAAAATGTGTCTGTCTTCTTTGATTGTGGCTTTCTGACTACATTGAACATTAACGGAAGCCAAAGGAGTTAAAGAAAGGTCCTTCTTTCTTGTAGTCATAACAGGAGATGCCAAAGTCTTTCCAACACCCATTTAGGCAGAAATTGTGTTTTGGACTGGACATTCCTGCTTGGAATGGGAGTCATTGTCCAAAGAGTAGAATCACCCCCATTGAAGTCCCACTTGCACAGACCCCTAGAGAGGCTCTTGCTTACCGTGCTCACTTATCTAGCCTCAAAGGAGGTGGCTTCCATCGGGGGACAAGGGACAAATTGTCCAGATTGGCCAGTAAGACTGGCTATTCTGTTATCATTTTAAATCACTACTCAGCAGGGAGTTTTGGGCATTGTTTCTGAATGTATTGAATGCTATACAATATTATTTGTAGACGGCTTCCTCTTGGCTTGATTCTGAGTAATTTCTTTGACTATTTGTGATTTTATGCATGTTCTGTCACTCTGGGCACATAATCATGCCCATAAGAGCTCACCAACTGCATATTGAAACATGATTGCTTAGATCAAAGAGTTGTTCTTTCATGTTAATACATTCCTGATGTGTTACAGTTTCAAACATAACCATTAATTCAGGCGTGAAAATTTGTACTTGCCCCTGCCAAGTAAGAAATAGTGTGCTGTCGAGATCTGAGGAGCCTTGCTAGTAAGCTTGCAACCTGCAATTCCTACCCAATTAAGCTTTCTGGCTTCACTTTAATTCTTGAAATGTGTTGATATGGTATTTGCTGATGTTTCTGTGTTTCCTTTATCATCTGAATCCCTTTGTAAGGATTGTACAAAGTTGTGCACCTTCCAATGTAACCCTACATTTCTTTTGAATTGCCATGGAGAAACATAGTGTTAGTCCCTTAATATGTTCTTACAGGCATCCTATATAGTTACATTATATGGGGAGAGTTTCTAAATGAAAACAATGCCAACTTTGTTGACTGGTTCTTTTCCTAAACTCTTGAAAAGCTGGACTGCCACCTTAATTGTGGTGGCCCCTGAGGAGGTGGTGGTGGTGCAACAACCCGTTTGATGAGGAGACCAGATGACGTGCAGTAGAGCTAAACTGGAGACTGGTGGCCTTTCCCTGTGAACAAAGGGCACAGGACACAAAGATGAAGGGGTACAAGCACATGGCAGTCTCTCAGTAGAAGAATGCAATGTCCTGTGGAGCACCAGCAGGAAAGAGTGTATTGCAACATTAATCCCTACAAGTGTTCTAAAGTGCACCACCACCACCCCAATTGCTTCTTCACATGGGAAGGCAAGCGGGATCAGGAACTGCAAGTGTGTCTCTTCCTTTTTGAATAGGAAAAGGGGGAGCACTCAGATGAACAGGGAACGTGCATCTGGACCGATAATAAGTTCGCACAATCATGCGACATACACGTCAATTGTTGCCAGCATGACAAGCGAGTACACATTTTGTTTGGGAGATGATGGGACCTGGTGCGATATACGTTGAAAAATGCAAACCTAAATAAATGCTTTTACATTTATCACAAACAGAGGTCATTGAAAAGAATCGTGAGCTAGCCATAGGAGTAGAGGAGGAGGGCAATACGAGGTGAAACCTTCAAAGAAATGCAAAATAATACTGACTTTGTATGTATTATCTTCTCACAGTCGTAACTTGGAATTTTTAAACATTAAACCCTACAAGCAAGCTCAACCGTCATAGAACGGGGAGTTTACGGTAACATCCCACAAGACCTGTTTATCCAAAAAGATTGTTACTTTTAATAAATATTCCCACAATACAACATTTAGCATTTCACACGCTGCGTTTTTAAAGCACATTTTTCTAAATAAAATGGAAAAATCACATTGCTCCTTATAGACTCCAAGTTAATTGGCGTCACACCCTTCCCCTTCTCTCCCTTGGCGATCCTTTCAGGACCTGCCACCCAAAAGAAGGTTAGCAATGCACTGAAAATACCACTTATCGAAACCAGTAAGCCACATCTAGAAGCACAAGTTTCACTTAATATGGAAACCATGGAAATGATGAGTAAAAGAGAAAACAAAGTTACAAGGTAAAATACATCTTATGCAGACATAATAAACATGGGACAGAGGTGCCTCCTTATGGAAAAGAAAAACAATGAATTACAAAAAATAAAGTAAACCTACATGTGCTAAACTAATACGGTTACATTCCTTGGTTTCGCATGAAAAGGTCTTCTGCTGCTGAGCACTGTATCGCGCTCGAAACGCTCCATCACCAAACAACTGGAACAGATGAGAGCAACTCCAAAATACCATAGTTGTCTGGGTAAGCTCCTAGGTGCAAGGTCAGATAGTACATGCTTGTTTTCTCTCCCCTTGTGACAGGCGCACTCTTGTACTGTAACGCTGGCAGTGTTCTGCTCTCTGTCAATATCCAAGTGTTTTGACGTAAAGTGATGTGGCGTTGTTTACGTCTTCTGTCTTCCCCCCACGCTCAACAAATGAAGGCGGCGTCCAGTTGCTTGCAGGCTGCGACAGTCGCTTTCCACAGCTCGTGTGGTACTTCGAAAGAAATAAACTATGTTAAGCCTCCGCACAATATACCACGAACGGGTTCAGATACTGTGACTTGCGAAAACGTAATCAAACAATTTAGGCAGGCTTCATCTACAACTAAAGAAGCTCTTCTGAAAGGGCTTGCTGAAGTCTGGAAGGATAAAGGCAGCTGACAGTATGCTAACACGCAGCGAAAGAACGAGCAGTGCCATTACATTTTGGAAATGTAAATCAAAATGTTTTGAGAGTACAAAATTGGATTGATGGCCACGAAATATTAATGTACCAGAGCAATACAGTGAGGGCACCAAGTACGCGGGTGCTCCGGGCGCTCTAGGACCTTCCTGTAATGGGCAATTTTGTTTAAGTCCCTATATGTACAATGGGACTTTTAAAAAACCTTTTTGTTTGCCTTCCGGTACCCGCTGGGGTAACCAAAGGTCTATGCCCCTGGAGCCGATAAGTGTTTGAACCCAGCATGTGTCAACATTTTTTAGCATGAAAAGAATGAACAACGCAACTGCTGTTTTAACAAAAGTGTTGGTAGAGTAGGGTGACCAAACGTCCTGGTTCTGCCGGGACTGTTCAGGTATTTGCAAGCTCCGTCCCGGTGTCCCAAGATTTTTTAAAGTTTAAAAACCCTGTCCCAGAATTTGGGGATCAGGTGGATATCATTCTGGTTTTTGCCCAGATGATATGATTTTTTTCCACCATTTTCCCAAAACCAAGATAGTATCCACTCGATCCCCAAATCCCGGAAGGCTTTCTTAAAATAGCCTTGGGACCCCAGGCACTGCAACATGACACGGGACAGGTCACCCACATAGAAGTAGCACCACAGTTTCACAGCTGAAGCTGTAGTCCTACTTCTATGCCAGTGGCCTGTCCCGGTTTTTTCATTTTCGAAAATCTGGTCTCCCTAGGGTTGAGGCACGGTGAGACCCTACTTATTAATGCTCTAAATAAATGGTTCATAAACAGCAGGGATCGCAATAACGATTTGTTGAACAGGAGCATAAAGCAGCTACTGGGTATGGAACAAGTTACTTACCTATAACTGTTGTTCTCCAGCATGGGTCTCGCATGGATTCACATGCTCATGAATATTCCCCGTCGTCAGGCTGGGAATCCTCGGTAAAGAAAAATTCAGTATCAGTTTCGTTTCTGATCTGTCTTTCTGAGTAGTATCCAATCACTGGTCTTTGGGTCATACTGCCCCCAGCCAATGACTGCACTCTCCCTAAGACCCGCCCCTGGAAGCCATCCTCAGACTTGGTAGCACGTAAAGTGGCAATATGACCAAGTGAAGAGCTGTAGAGGGGTAGGAAGGAGGTTTTGCATGTGAATCCATGCCATACCTATACAGGAGAACAACAGTTACAGGTAAGTAACTTGTTCCTTCTCCAGCATGGGGTCTGGCATGGATTCACATGCTCATGAATATAAGAATACATAGCAGTACACACATCCACAACCACGGGAGGTGGCAAAGGCTCAACATTAAGCATTACATAAACTCAACATTAAGCAACTCTTACCTCCTCACCAGGCCCACACCTTCAGGCGAACAGGTTGCGCAGCACTGCTTGGCCGACCCTAGACTCCTCCCTGGAATCCCATTGGACGCAGTAGAATCTCGTGAAGGTGTGCGTCGACCTCCACGTAGCAGCCCTGCAGATATCCAGCAGAGGCACACCAAACAAGAACGCCGTGGTAGCAGCGATCGCCCTGGTCGAATGGGCTCTCGGACGGCCGGGCAACGGTCGGTTTGCCAATCGGTGACAGTTCATGATGCAGCCGGAAAGCCATCTGGAAATGGAACCCTTCTAGAGGGCCTTCCCTTGGTTCACAGGTCCAAAGTTCACAAAAAGCTGTGATGTCTTCTGAAAACTCTTTGTGCGGTCCACGTAGACCTTCAGCGCTCTAGCTACATCCAGCGAGAGCAAAGTCCTCTCGACGGAGACGAAGGCGACAGGAAGAAAACTGGCAACACCAAGGGCTCGTTGAGGTGGAAGTCCGACGGCACCTTGGGCATGAAGGAGGGGTGCGTCCTCAGCACCACCCTTGTCACGTGGAAAGTCGAGTATGGAGGCTTGCAGGATAGGGCCTGGATCTCTCCCACCCATCGTGCGGAGGTGATGGCCACCAGGAACGCTGTTTTCCACGACAGGAACTTCAACGGTGCCGAATGCAGAGGCTCGAATGGCGGCCCCATGAGCCTGGTCAGCACCATGTTGAGCTCCCACGCCGGGGCTGGAGCCTTCACCGGCGGGAACGATCGAAACAGTCCTTTCATAAATTCCTTCACCAGGTGATGAGACCACAGGGATGACCATCCTGCAGTCCTGGTGTATTGGGAAATCGCTGCCAGATGTATCTTGATGGAAGCGTGAGCCAGTCCAGCCTTGGCCAGCGACAGTAGGTATGGTAGCACTTGAGGGGCCGTAATCCGTAGAGGGTTAATCTTCTGTGCACGGCACCAGACAGAGAACCTCTTCCACTTGTGTCCGTAGCACTTGAGAGGTGAGGATGCCCTGGCCTATGCAAGACCTCTCTGCAGTCTGCCGGGATATCGTACCCTCCAAACTCTAGTGCTGCAGGAGCCAGGCCTGCAAGTTCAGCGACTCCGGGTCGTGATGAAGGATGGCACCTCCTTCTCTGGAGAGAAGAACTGCGTCCATTGACAGTTTGACTGGTGGGGACGCTGACAAGTCCAAAAGGTCCGGGAACCAGATCTGTCTCAGCCACACCGGTGCGACGAGGATCATCCTGCACCGGGACCTCTTGAGTTGGTTGACGAGTCGCAGTAGCAACGGAGGGAGCGCATACAGGAACAGGCCTGCTCCTTGGCTGGGGAAACTTGCTGGCAAACCTCTGGCACTTGGAGTTTGTCGCTGTCGCAAACAGGTCGATCTGGGGTTTGCCCCATTGTTGGAAGAGTTGATCCACTTGGTCCTGACGTAGTTCCCACTCGTGGCACAAGCGCAGCTCCCTGCTGAGTGAGTCGGCGATGGTGTTCATTATCCCTGCTAGATGAAATGGTACCAGAAACATCCCCTGGGCAACCGCCCAAGGCCACATATTCTGGGCTTCCTTGGATAGGGCTGGGGATCTGGTTCCTCCCTTCTTCCGGATGTAGAACATCGTGGTGGTGTTGTTTGTGAAGATCCTCACCACCTTGCCCCTGAGGGATGGGAGAAACGACCTGAGGGCCCTGCTCTGAGTTCCAGGATGTTGATGTGGAGTGGCCTCTCCTCCGGGAGCCAAAGGCCTCTCGCATGAAGATCTCCGGTGTGCGCTCCCCACCCTTCGAGGGAGGCGTCCGTCGTCACTGTCACCTGGTGTGCTGGGGTCTGAAAGTCTGTGCCCACCCCGAGATGCGCACAGGTGCCCCACCACCGAATTGCTTGGCGAAAACTTCGTTGAGTGGGATCTTGTCCTCAAAACTGCCTGCCGCTTGCATCCAACGGGTGTCGAGGAACTCCTGTAGGGGACGCATCCGAAGCCTGCATAGGCGCACCAGGTAGATGCATGAGTACATCATCCCGAGTACGCTGCACCTTGCCCAGGATGGCCTTCGTCCTTTCCTCCGACGGCGAGGCCAATCGTGCTACTGTATCAAGCCTGGCTCCCAGAAACAGTGCAACCTGCGACGGAACCAGGTGGGATTTGGGGAAGTTGATGGAGAATCCCAGGTCCGTGAGCAGCTGGACAGTCTTAGCTGTGTGGTCGACAGCGAGTTCCCTTTTTCTTGCTCGGATGAGCCAATTGTCCAGGTAGGGGTAGACGTGGATCCCTTGCAGGTGCAGCCGCGCCGCCACTGGTGCCAGGCACTTGGTGAATACCCTGGGCGCCGACTTCAATCCGAATGGGAGGGCCTTGAATTGGTAGTGCCGCCTTGGACCATGAACCTGAGAAACTTTCAGTGTCCTTTTAGAATGGGGATGTGAAAGTACGCATCCTCCAAATCCAACGACGATAGGAAGTCGCCCTCCTCCAGCTTGCACAGCACGTGCTGGAGGGTGACCATCCGGAACTTCTGTGCCTTGATGTTTTTGTTTAATCGACAGAGGTCTAGGATGGGACGCCATCCTCCGGTCTTCTTTCTGACAAGGAAGTATCTTGAGTACACACCGGAGCCCCGGAGCCTCTTTGGGACAAGCTCGATGGCTCCTTTCTTGAGCATCGCCCTTCTAACAGCAGTTGAGGGACGTAGTTTTCCTTCCTGGCCACGGGAGGAATGCAGGGGCACTTTTTTAGAAATTCAAGAGTGTGCCCGCGGGCCAGGGCATCCAGCACCCAACGGTCGGTGAAGATGGACTCCCACACGATGACAAACTTTGTCAGCTGGCCTCCCACTGGGGTGCTCAGGTGGGGGCCCGACGCTATGGCCAGTTCAATCTTGCTTGGCAGCGGCCTTGCCGCCTTGGCCTCCCAGGCGACGACGGCGAGATTCACCTGACTTGCCTCGTCCTCTGTAGGCCTCTTGCGACGAGGAGAGGGCCATCTGCCGGTACGTCGAGGAGCCACCGACGAATCCTTTGGAGGCACCTTGCTTGCCTCCAGAGTTCCGTAAGGGCGGCCATCGTTGTTGCAAAACTCCCAAGGCCTGAGCCGTCTCTGTGTCGGTCTTGATGGCCTGAAGTGATTTATCCACTGTTTTTCCAAACAGGTTATTCCCATCGAAGGGCATGTCCAAAACTCTAGTTTGCACGTCCTGGCGGAAATCTGTTGCCTTGAGCCATCCCCGCCATCAAAGGCAAACGCTGTTGCCCAACTGGCGGAAACCGGTGTCGGCAATGTCCGTGGCCACTGTTATGGCAGGATCCGACGCCATCTCACCTTCCTGTAGGATCGCCAGGGCCTCTGCCCTCTTGTCATCCGGTAGGAAGTCCAACAGGGGGGCAATCTTGTACCACAACTCCCTGTTGTAGCGGGCCACAATCGCTAGGGAGTTGGCCGCCTTAATCGCCGTCGTCGCAGACGAGATGACTCGTCGTCCCATGGCATCCAGTTTCTTTCCCTCGCTGTCAGGTGGGGATGTTGAAGTTGAAGCCGACGCCCCGGCCGCTTTCTTCTTGGCTGCCGCCGAGATGACCGAAACCGGGGTCGGCTGTGCCCTAAGGCACAAAGGGGCAGCATCGGGGACCCGGTACTCCTTCTCGTACCTGTCCCTCTTGGTAGGTCTCGTGGACGGGTTCTTCAGAAGAGCAAGTCCCTCGTCCCAGATGTCATCAGCAACGGCACCGCAAGGACCGTCTTCCTCTTGGCCTCACGCCGTTGGTAGAGGAAGTCTTCCTTCTTCTGCACTTCGGGGCAGAGCTGGAAAAGCTCGGATGCCCTGGCAATCATGGCGTGGAAGGAGCCAATTTCGTCGGGCGGGCAGGCCCGAGGAGGTGGTGATGGGAGGCCCATCCCGTCGTCACCACCGTCGTCATCCGTCCCCGTCGTGGCCGTATCTGTTCCTGTGTCATCCCCAGGGATAGGGGAAGGAGATGAAGGCTGAAAGGGCCGTGAGGGCTGGAAGGGAGGGGGTGGATGAACTCTCCTCCTCTTGTTTGGAGGACTTTCCGACGGGCCCGGTTCTGGTGGGTCGTCCGTTGGGGGTAGGGGCAATCTGGTCCTTATCTCCGTGCATAAGGTTTGGATTGCCATCAAAATGGCCATCGCGCTGTCTTGTGGCTCGGGTTGCGATGGGCGCAATGGTTGCTCCTCCTCCACCGGAACCTCGTCGGCGCCACCGTCGCTCTCTTCGTCCTCCTCGTCGGGATTCCTCCCGTGGGACCGGACCTCCTCAACTTCTTGTTGATGCCCTCCACAACTTCAACCAGCTCCTCCTCAGAGGCTGTGTCTGTGTTTGTAACGGCCACCGTCCCCCCCATCTTTTTCCACCGGGATCTTCACGGGGATGGGCTGAAAAGAGGATTCCCTCCACGGTGGCAGGGAAACTCTGGGCCCCGAGGTTGCCTCCACTGGGGTAGCCTCCACAAGCTTCGCCAGGGCCGTTGCGACTACCTCGAAAGAGGCCTTAGTCGGGTGAATCAAGGCCTTTGCCACTTTGTGCGCGCTTGAGGCCTTCACCTTGGGGGGAGGGTCACCCCCTCACTCCCCCCTCGGGTGGTTCCTTCGAGATCGACCTGGGCCTCTCCAGAAGCTTAGCCGGGTTCTCGAATTTTCTCTTCCCCGAGCCAGAGCGTTGGCTCATGGTTGATGGCGCCAGTGAAGGTGCGCTCTGCCTGGCAGCCGAGGAGCCTGACCGTTCGGCGCTCCTGGTGCCCGCGGACATGCAGTGCTTTGCCTTTTGTTGGGCCCACGTCGTCAGAGCGCCCTCACAGGACTTAGAAGACCACACAGACTTCTTCTTCTTCTCACCTGCTGGGCTCTTTCCTTCCAGGCAGTTGGCGAGTCGGATCTGAGGATCCCTCATAGTCTGATCCGTCATGTTCAAGCAAAATGCACAGTCCTTCTCCACGTGCGTTTTGTCTTCATGAAGGCAGTAGAGGCATCTAGAATGCTCGTCCTCCTTGAACACATTCTATAACCAGCATCCAGGGCAGTTCCTAAACAGCTTGGATCCGGGTGTCGAGCCTTTTTCCTGGGCCATGTCCACGAGGTAGGCCTCAGAAAGTTCTGGAATCCTCCAAGAAGCGCAACTCAAGGAAAACTTCACCCTTGAGGGGCGTAGAAAATTCTGAAACAGGTCCCCGTTGATCGGAATAGAAACGGTGGAGCTTGAGGCTCGAATGACTGAATATATGAGATAAAACTCTTTGAAAAAACGCAAAACGCAGTAAAAGCTCGAGAGCCATAGCACGAGGACTCCCAACACTTGAACGTGCGGTAAAAATCTGAGGATGGCTGCCAGGGGCGGGGCTTAGGGAGACGGCAGTCATTGGCTGGGGGCAGTACGACCAGTGATTGGTTACTACTAAGAAAGACAGATCAGAAACAAAACTGATACTGAATTTTTCTTTACCGAGGATT
This sequence comes from Ambystoma mexicanum, assembly GCF_040938575.1. Classification (NCBI taxonomy): domain Eukaryota; kingdom Metazoa; phylum Chordata; class Amphibia; order Caudata; family Ambystomatidae; genus Ambystoma; species Ambystoma mexicanum. The sequence goes on from NC_090941.1 coordinate 893,477,015, forward strand.
CCCAGCCTGACGGGGAATATTCATGAGCATGTGAATTCATGCCAGACCCCATGCTGGAAAAGCAGCATTACCCAGTAAGCAGGAGCTACCTTTAAGGATCGAGGAGCTAGTAAATAGTGAGTTGCAAATCTAACTTCCACATGGGAGGCAACATATGCATTTATGCCCCTTGTATGTAATCCAATATGGGTTACATTTCTTCTGGATGTGTTCTAATTTTCATTTAGACATTCCCAAACACCCTGAGTCATTTGTAACATAGTTAAGTCTCTATAGGACTAGCTGGCCTGGCGACTCAAAAGTAGCTGTGGTAGCTGTTGGTGTCAAGCTAACCAGGTTCTTCCAGGCTATAATCTTCAGCTAAAAAGCTCCCATGTCTTGGCAATGTTCAAATCTAAAGTAGTCATAAATTAAATAAAGTAGGTTCATGCCAAATTAGAGCATAGCAGCAGTCTTTATGGCTGCCTCTGTCACTAACTTTTAGGCAAGCAAAACCCTCCAAGTCTCTTCTTTATCTAAAAGCATCACACCATTGACAATGACCAGTGTCCTATGATACGTCCTGTTCCAGAGCTTACTTGCATTTAGGATGAAGGGGACAATCTGTGAGATCCTTTTGTTTGATATTAAACTTAGAAGTATGTATTTACAACGAATACATTTCTAATTTTCATCCAAATGCCTTTCTTTACAAGGTTTCTCTTTCAATTAGCACCCTGGCAGGGGGAGCCAGCCAATCAGGTGGTTAGGAACACAGGCTTGAACCGCCAGTGAAAGCCAACGTTCCATGCCGCCTGACATCCATCTACCCCCGCTGCCATCTTCCCCTCAACCTTCGTCCCTTTTTTCTCTCACCCCTTTCCCCCCGACTTACCTTATTACTGCGATTTCGAGTGCCGCCGTAGCCGCTCCTTTTCTCCAGCTCCCGCTGGCAGCCATGGAATGGGAAGCGGGGCTCCGTGTGGAGCCCCGCTTCCCTTTCCATGTTGGCCATTTTGGAAAAGTGTTTTATATCATTCAAGGGGACACACGCAGGGTCCCGTTGAACAAAGGAATATAATTTTTTTAGCACTGCACGTTGCCGCTTAGGCAACCCGCGGTGCTAATCGCCTTAATACCCCATGCCAAGGGCTTCGCTCAGGCCGATAACTTGGACTGCCAGCCGTTACCCACCGTTCTAGTCCTTGCAACAGGGGATTAAGGCCATAATAAAATAACTATTGCAAAACAAAAACGATAAAAAATAATGGTTGTGCAGGAGATGCATGGACATCGCCTTTTGCTTGTTGAATGAAAAATCAAATTGTTCAGTCTCAGATGTTGTCAGATCCTGCCCTCTCAAGAAACAGATTTCGTGCTTTAGGTAAGGTAGTCAATGTGAATATTTTGATAGTAGTGAACAATTAGAAACTCTGGTATGTACGTGTAAAGTGGTAAATATGACATATTTTACATCTGTATTTATTAGAATGACAATCAGGTGTTCTTATACAAATGTTTCATGCAGTCCATGGTACGAATAATGATAATTTTACATTTAAAGTCACAAATGTGTGCGGGCCCCATAAAGAATTCAACTTAAAGGGGCGGTCATCAAGCAAGTATTAATACGGGAGCTATAAGCTTCTGCTGACTGATCAATACGTTAAAGATTTTAAATCACCTTCTAAGGCATGAGACCTGCAAGTTTCACAGCCCGCTGTAGAGGCCCATAAAAAGCTTTCAATCTCGGTACCATCCAGCAGCATGGCATTATCAATAATATTAACACACATCTAGGAAATCCCCAAAACACAGGGCAATGTCCAACACAGTGGTTTAACCCATAACAATCATTTACTACAGAGCGAAACAGTAGAACTGTGTCTTCCCGAACTAGATTGCAGACAAAATAATATGAGACAGTGTGTAGGAGGGCATGTGCTCCTTAATAATGATCGTTTGCAGCAAGAAGAAAATATTGTGCTGTACCAAGCCATCAGTGTACCAGCCATACCCATGGAAACAGGGCATCAAAATCATGCTAGCTGTAACGGTTCCATGTGAAAATGTCAATGACAAAATTGCGTCAGTGAGGCAATTTTCTTCTAGAGTCCTAAAAAGCTTTTGCAAGACATGCTAGGACTGGTGTTATTTACTATTCTAAACGCCAGTGCTAGAATATTTTTGGAAAGTTCTTAATTGTAACCAGGTTAAAAACTCCAGGGTGGACTCCTTCCCTGAGAGCCCATTTTCACAACTCCTGTGCTTCCGTGGGTAGCTATGATGTCCTTTTGCCTCTTTGCTCGTTTGTGTAGTGCATCGAGGTAGTGTTATCCATTTGCACGGTTATGACCTGTCCTTTTAGGACCAGTTGAAACAACCTCAGTCCCCATCGAATGGCCCAGAGCGCCAAGACATTGATATGTAGGGCTGATTCCTCTATGGACCATTTGCCTTTTTCTTGCAAACTGCCCAGATACACTCCCCAACCTGATGGGGATGGATCCGTTCTGAGGATGAGAGTTGACATTGGAGAGTGAAACAGCATGCCCTCTTGTAGGTTTTCGCTCATCCTGTCACCACCGTAGCGCCCGATGGAAGGTGTGGGTCAGGTGAACTAAGTCCTCCCAGGAACCTGAAGGAACAAGTTACTTACCTGTAACTGTTGTTCTCCAGCATGGGCCTGGCATGGATTCACATGCTCATGAATAGTCCCCATTGTCAGGCTGGGAATCCTCGGTAAAGAAAAAATCAGTATCAGTTTCGTTTCTGATCTGTCTTTCTTAGTAACCAATCACTGATCTCTGGGTCATACTGCCCCCAGCCAATGACTGCCCTCTCCCTAAACCCCGCCCCTGGCAGCCATCCTCAGATTTGGTAACACGCAAAGTGGCAGTATGACCAAGTGAAGAGCCGCAGAGGGGTAGGCAGGAGGGTTCGCATGTGAAACCATGCCAGACCCATGCTGGAGAACAACAGTTACAGGTAAGTAACTTGTTCCTTCTCCAGCATGGGGTCTGGCATGGATTCACATGCTCATGAATAAAATAATACATAGCAGTATACAAATGCACAACCACGGGAGGTGGCAAAGGCTCAACATTAAGCACTACATCCAAAACTCAACATTAAGCAATTCTTACCTCCTCACCAGGCTCACCTTAGGCGAACAGGTTGCGCAGCACTGCTTGGCCGACCCTGGACTCCTCCCTGGAGTCCCGATCGACGCAGTAGAATCTTGTGAAGGTGTGCGTCGACCTCCACGTAGCAGCCCTGCAGATGTCAAGCAGGGGAACACCAGACAGGAACGCCGTGGTAGCAGCGATCGCTCTGGTCGAATAGGCTCTCGGACGGCCGGGCAGCGGTCGGTTTGCCAACCTGTGACAGTGCATGATGCAGCCGGAGAGCCATATGGAAATGGAAGTCTTAGAGAGAGCCTTCCCTTGATTCACAGACCCAAAGTTCACAAACAGCTGTGACGTCTTCCGAAAACTCTTAATGCGGTCCACGTAGAACTTCAGCGCTCTAGCTACATCTCGGCCGGCGTCGAAGGCGACGGGAAGAAAACTGGTAACACCAAGGGCTCGTTGAAGTGGAAGTCCGAAGGCATCTTGGGCATGAAGGAGGGGTGCGCCCTCAGCACCACCCTCGTGTCATGAAAAGTCAAGTATGGCGGCTTTCAAGATAGGGCCTGGATCTCTCCCACTCGTCGTGCGGAGGTGATGGCCACGAGGAACGCTGTCTTCCATGACAGGAACTTCAAAGGCGCCGAATGCATAGGCTCAAATGGGGCCCCCATGAGCCTGGTCAGCACCACATTAAGCTCCCACGCCGGGGCAGGAGCCTTCACCGGTGGGAACGATCAGAATAGTCCCTTCATAAATTCCTTCACCAGGCGATGAAACCACAAGGACGCCCGTCCCGTAGTCCTGGTATATCGGGAGATGGCAGCCAGATGTATTTTGATGGAGGCGTGAGCCAGTCCAGCTTTGGCCAGCGACAGTAGGTACGGCAGTACTTGAGGGGCCGTAATCCACAGAGGGTTAATCTTCTGTGCATGGCACCAGACAGAGAACCTCTTCCACTTATGACCATAACACTTGAGAGTTGTGGACGCCCTGGCTTTTGCAAGAACCTCTCTGCAGTAAGCCGGGATATCATACCCTCCAAAGTCTAGTGCTGCAGGAGCCAGGCCTGCAAGTTCAGCGACTCTGGGTCGTGATGCAGAATGGCGCCTCCTTCTCTGGAGAGAAGATCCGCGTCCGCCGGCAGCTTGACTGGTGGGGACGTTGACAAGTCCAGAAGGTCCGGGAACCAGATCTGCCTCGGCCACGCCGGTGCGACGAGGATCATTCTGCACCTGGACCTCTTGAGCTGGTTGATGAGGCGGAGTAGCAACGGCAACAGAGGGAATGCGTATAGAAACAGGCCGTCCCAAGGGAATGAGAAAGCATCGCCCATGATCCTCAGCTGCGGGAACCTGCTGGCGAACCTCAGGCACTTGGAGTTCGTCGCCGTCGCGAAAAGGTCGATCCGGGGTTTGCCCCATCGTCGAAAGAGCCGATCCACCTGGTCCTGACGTAGTTCCCACTCGTGGCACGAGCGCAGCTCCCTGCTGAGTGAGTCGGCGATGGTGTTTTTTATTCCTGCCAAGTGGAAGGGAACCAGAAACATCCCCTGGGCGACGGCCCAGTTCCACAGATCCTGGGCCTCCTTGGATAAGGCTGGGGATCTGGTGCCTCCCTGCTTCTGTAAGTAGAACATCGTGGTGGTGTTGTCGGTGAAGATCCTCACCACTTTGTCCTTGAGGGACGGAAGGAACGACTTGAGCGCCCAGAAAACTGCTCGGAGCTCCAGAATGTTGATGTGGAGAGACCTCTCCTCCGGGAGCGAAAGGCCTCTTGTGTGGAGATCTCCGGTGTGGGCCCCCCAACCCTCCAGAGAGGCGTCCATCATCACCGTCTTCTGAAACGCCGGGGTCTGAAAGTCTGTGCCTGTAATGAGGTACGCACGGGTACCCCACCATAGGATCGCCCGACGGAACTCCTCGTCGAGAGGGATCCTGTCTTCGAAGCAGCCCATCGCCTGAAACCAGCGGGCGTCGAGGAACTCCTGTAGCAAACGCATCTGAAGTCTGCAAAGGGGTACAAGGATAGATTCATGAGGACATCATCACAAGGAGGGACTTGACGGACCTCACCCTGGTCACGTCCGTGGCTAGCAGGCGCCACACCTTGCCCAGAATGGCCTTCGTCCTCTCCTCCGACGGGGAGGCCAATTGCCCCACTGTATCGAGCTTCGCTCCCAGAAACAGTGCTACTTGCAACGGAACCAGGTGGGATTTGGGGTAGTTGATGGCGAATCCCAGTTCCACGAGCAGCCGGACGGTCCTCGCTGTGTGTTCGACGGCGAGTTCTCTTATCCTTGCCCAGATTAGCCAGTCGTCAAGGTAGGGGTAGACGTGGATCCCCTGCAGACGCAGCCACACCGCCACTGGTGCCAGGCACTTGGTAAATACCCTGGGTGCCGACTTTAATCCGAACGGCAGGGCTCTGAATTGGTAGTGGCGTCCCTGAACCACGAACCTGAGAAACTTTCTGTGTCCTTTTAGAATGGGGATGTGGAAGTAAGCATCCTCCAGGTCCAACGACGATAGGAAGTCGCCCTCCTCCAGCTGTCCCAGCACGTGCCGGAGGGTGACCATCCTGAATTTCTGCGCCTTGATGTATTTGTTTAACCGATGCAGGTCCAGGATGGGGCGCCAACCGCCTGTCTTCTTTCTGATGAGGAAGTACCTTGAGTACACTCCGGAGCCCCAGAGCCTCCTGGGGACGAGCTCGATGGCACCTTTCATGAGCATCGCCCTTACCTCCAACAGCAGCTGAGGGATGTGATTCTCCTTCCTGGTCACGGGAACGACGATCTTGTTTGGTCCGTTCTGAAAGGTTCTTGCAGAACGCACAGTCCTTCTCCACGTGTGTCTTGTCCTCATGAAGGCAGTAGAGACATTGCGAATGCTCGTCCTCCTTGAAAACGTTTTGTAATCCGCATCCAGGGCAGCACCTGAACAGCTTGGATCCGGGCGTCGAGCTTCCCTTGTCCTGGGCCATGTCCGTTGAGGTAGGCCGCAGATCTTCCGGAATCCTCCAAGAAGCGTAAACTCGACGAAAACTTCACCCTTAAGGGGCGTAGAAGAATTCCGAAACGGGTCCCCGTTATCGGAAGTAGAAACGGTGGAGCTTGAGGCTCGATTAAACCGAAAAAATGAGAAAATCTCCCGAAAAAGCGCGAAAACGCAGCAAAAACTCGAGAGCCAAACCACGAGGACTCCCAACACTTGAGCGTGCGGTAAAAATCTGAGGATGGCTGCCAGGGGCGGGGCTTAGGGAGAGGGCAGTCATTGGCTGGGGGCAGTATGACCCAGAGACCAGTGATTGGTTACTACTAAGAAAGACAGATCAGAAACCAAACTGATACTGATTTTTTCTTTACCGAGGATTCCCAGCCTGACGACGGGGAATATTCATGAGCATGTGAATCCATGCCAGACCCCATGCTGGAGAAGGATGTATCCACTGGTGATACAATTCTTCCTGGACAGGACGTATCCTTAACCTGCAATTTGGTACCAGCAATATACATGAGGACATGCCCAGCAGGGACTTGTATTAATGCACCGTAGCAGTCTTTTCTGTCATGTACCAGTTTGCTAACTGTACCAGCACTGTATCTCATTCGCTGGGCGGTTTTACAAGGGGAATGGATGTATCCAGATCTGCCCCTAGGTACCTGACTCTTTGTGAAGGCGTGTCAGCAGATTTTTCAGTGTTGATAGAGAATCCTATAGCAGTGATGGAGCCTTTTGTGTGATTAACACTCAGTATTTCTTGCTCCTCCGACTACGCTTTTATAAGCCAATCGTCCAGATATGGGAACACTTCCGCTCCGGACCTCCGTAAATGTGCTGCTACTGCCATTTCGTAAAAACTATCTGAGCCGACATTAGGCTGAAGGGAAGTAAGCGGAAACTTATAGTGTCTGTTCCCTAGAGTGAACCTTGGATATCGTCTGTTAGCCAGATGGATTGGTATGTGGAAGTAGGCGTCTTCTAGATCGATGGTTGCCAAAAAAATTGCCCTCTTGTAAACACAGTATGACCTCTTCTAGTGTGGTCATCTTGAACGTCATGCGCTTCACATATTTGTTGAGGCCACACTGGTCTAGAATAGGTTGCCACTGTCCGTACTTTTTCTTTTTTAATAGGAATAAACAGGAATAAAAGCCTTTTGCTTTCTGCAAAAGTGGTACTCTTGCTATGTCTGTTTTCTAGAACAGCTTGCATACCTCCAAATTGAGCTGTGACAGATGAGGTGGCTTGGTTGCTCACAGTGGTGGTGTTAAGAATTCTATTGTCTCTTCTTTGTCCACTATTTGTAGCACCCACTTGTCGGAGGCACTGGTCTCAATGGTGGCTGAACCTTCCTCCCATTGAGGTGCAGTGTGGGAGCGGGGCCCACGGTAAGTCAGGCCTGATTGTATGTTTGGGGCCTCGATTGTCCAGAGCTTCGTCTGCCTCTTTGTACTGTGGCACATCAGAGTAAGTACACAGACTCTCTGAAGACATGATCCAGAATAATGTTATTTAAGAAACACTATAAGGCCTAACTTTCCCTATCACTATGGGTGGTCCCTACCTATGTACTAAGGTGCTCGTTGGTCAGCCGTGAATGTCCAAAGGAATAAGTCCGCTGTCCAAAACTACCCTTACCAATATGAAAATTAACCTAGGTCAGGAGAATTACTCCCTTCTGCGGAGGGTACATCTACTACCAGTTCTTAGAATTCTCTTTAATACATTATCTACAAATAGTCTCCTGTCACCTCTTGAATCAGTTTATTTAGTTCTTCAAATGGGTTATTGAATTTTCCCTCCTCCTTGGGAACCCCTTTTGGGAATCTATTATAAGATCTATATTCCTGGCTGTTAGTCTCAGCGTATCCTTGCAGAGTATTATTGCTTAGGTAGGCTTTCCCTACTGGGCAATTCTAGGTCAGCTTGTTTTGGTCTACTTCACTTTGTATGTGGCTGGACTGTCTACATCCTCTAAACTCTGGCTCATACGTTTCTTTCTCTTTGGTATTATATTCTTCTTGTACAAATTATCAAGTTACTTTCCCCTTTTCCCATGGTATTATCATCCATTGTTGTTCTCTCTCATTATTAAGCTTTTCAATCATTCTTTTTCTTGTATCACGGCATTTTGAGTTCATTTAGTTCCAAGGTTAACTCTGTTTCAGAGCTTCTACAGAGGCAAGCTGCTTGTGTTGTATAATGATTCCCTCAGGGCCTCCTGTACTTTCCGTTCTCCCAGTTACCTTGTTCTTGAAGGTGAACATCTTCGGGAGCCCTGTTCCTCAGGGGCCTTCTCTCTGGTCATCGACCGCTGTTACCGTTTCTTTGTTGGCGTTTCTCTCCTCACGTTCTCTTGTTTCCTTGCAGTGTCCCAGTGCTTCAATACATGACTGGACACCCTGAGACTTGTTATTGGGGGTGGTATCGACTAAGTTTTGCATACCAGCTGTCCACCATGGATCCTCCTTCATGGTCTCACCACCACCACCTTCTTCGGGCTCTTGTCCTGCGGTTTCTCACACTTCAGGTTCGCCGCCGTAGCTCTGGTGTCCCACTCTGCGATATCGAGTGAGTTTGAAACTTGCAGGCTTCTGGGTTTCTGTCTTCTCCAGGTGTTACGCCATGGGCAGCGGTCTTCCTTGCGTACTGATACCAGGTATGGTGCCCTAGTAGATCTTGGGGGCAATATACTTCTCTGTTTCCTCTGTGATACTGATGGTTACGAGCCATTGGGGCTATGCTGGAATCCTCCTGACAGGTTTGCATACTGGAGGGTTCAGCTATGTGAGCTCTGTGCCTTCTCTGAAACTCGTCCATTATATTCTTTTATGATTGCATGAGGGCGGTTAAAAGGATCTGTGGTGTCCTCGGGAATCATCTGTCGTGGAAGGCTGTACTCTTTGGGCAGTGACTTTGGTCTCCCAGAGAATTCATCAGCATCCGAAAATTCTTCTTGCAGAATAATATCAGGTAATTCTGTCATTTTCCTTATTGGGGAGAGGTTTGCTGTATTGGAACCCGAAGGCAGTCCGATTATCGATACAGGTTTGTCACTTTCCTCAGCTTGATGTTCTACCATGGACGAGGTACGTCGTGGAGTTGTTATGGTCTTTTCCCTGGACGGTGCACCACACATCAATGAGCGTGCTCTCGAGGATGAAGATTTTCCGATCGATTTAACCGTCGGCGATGGATCGCTTGTGGTTGATATTTTCTCCATCGACAAGGACTTTCCCTTTGACGATGTAGCTTTCGTGGATGAGATGCCGTGGATGAGGATCCGTTGTTTTGTTTATTCCACTGGGCTGCCGTGGACGAGATCTCCATTGATGGGGATTTGCCCGTCGTGGATGGTGTTGTGGATGATGGTCATTGACGAAGGGATCCCACCGGTAGTAGACGAGCTTGTGGATATTTTTCCAGTAGACGCAGGGTATTTCGGTTTAAGTGTAGCACTTGAGGGGCCCTTATTCTTTGTTTTTGAAGGTTATGCTTCCCCCTTCCGACTGAGGAAGCTCTTCTTTTGGAAGCATGCTTCTCAAGAGTTCTGTTTGAGGTAGAAGGGGCTGATTTTAAGGATACCTCATCCAAGGAGTGTCATCTACCCCCTAAACAGAGAAGGAGCCTCTTGTGCCTGTCTTGGAGGGTCTTCTCTGTGAAGGTCTGACAGATATGACATCCCTCTATGCCATGTGGGTACAGACAGTAGATGTACTCCTGCTGGGGACCTCTTAAGAAGACATTCTTCATACCACATCTAAGGCAATCTTTGAAAAGTGAAGTGTTCCCTTTTGAAGATGATTCTCTGCCTGGGACTGTCATGGCCATGAGGAGCCAGGTGCTGGATTTTCACTCAACGTTTACTAGATTCCACTGGTGTTTCCACAGCAACTAAGCACAACAATGTGCAAAAATGCATTCAAAATATTTGCAAATGAGGGCTTTACCTAGAAAAAAGCTTAGAGCGCTGAAGAGGATTCCCTAGTCACTAGACTGCGGTGCAAAATCTGAAGATGGCTGCCTGGGGTGGAGCTAAAGCCCTACCACCTCATTGGCTAGGAGCAAAATAACCAAAATTAGGTGGATAGACTAATAAAGGGAAAGCCTTTCAGGCTTTGTTAGCAAAGCACATGGCGTTGTATGTAAAATTGTAATTACAAGGGATTCCCAGCCTGATGGGGAATAATTCAAGCATGTGAATCAATGAAACATCCAATGCTGGAGAAAGAGGAAAATATGGAGGGGTAAAATAAGATATATAAAACAATACAGAGGGGTGAGAGAGAGAAGTACACTAACTGATAGACTATTCAGTTCTTGAGAGACAGTGACTAGGAGGAAGGAGAAAGACAAAGGAAGAGGACTGGGACCACAGGGAGGGACTGGGACCACGGGGAGGGACTGGGACCAAGGGGGAGGACTGGAATGGGACAAAGGGGGGAGGACTGGAATGGGACCAAGGGGGGAGGACTGGAATGGGACCAAGGGGGGAGGACTGGAATGGGACCAAGGGGGGAGGACTGGACTGGGACCACAGGGAGGGACTGGGACCAAGGGGGAGGACTGGACTGGGACCAAGGGGGAGGACTGGGACCTAGGGGGGAGGGCTGGGACCAAGGGGGGAGGGCTGGGACCAAGGGGGGAGGGCTGGGACCAAGGGGGGAGGAGTGGGACCAAGGGGGGAGGAGTGGGACCAAGGGGGGAGGAGTGGGACCAAGGGGGGAGGAGTGGGACCAAGGGGGGAGGAGTGGGACCAAGGGGGGAGGAGTGGGACCAAGGGGGGAGGAGTGGGACCAAGGGGGGAGGAGTGGGACCAAGGGGGGAGGAGTGGGACCAAGGGGGGAGGAGTGGGACCAAGGGGGAGGCGTGGGACCAAAGGGGAGGCGTGGGACCAAAGGGGAGGAGTGGGACCAAAGGGGAGGAGTGGGACCAAGGAAGAGGAGTGGGACCAAGGAAGAGGAGTGGGACCAAGGAAGAGGAGTGGGACCAAGGAAGAGGAGTGGAACCAAGGAGGAGGAGTGGGGCCAAGAGGGAGGAGTGGGGCCAAGAGGGAGGAGTGGGGCCAAGAGGGAGGAGTGGGGCCAAGAGGGAGGAGTGGGACCAAGGAGGAGGAGTGGGACCAAGGAGGAGGAGTTGAACGAAAGAGGAGGAGTGGAACAAGGGAGGAGGAATGAGACAAAGGAGAAATAGAAAGACTTGGAAAAAGGGGAAGGACTGGGATGAGGAGGAGAAGGACTGACCCAAAAGTGAAGGGATATGACTAAGAAAAAGAAGTGGGACAAAGAAGGCAACCTGGGACAAATGAGAAGGAGAAGGAAAAGACCTGGAATGAAGGAGAACAATGAGGATCTGGAGGAAAAGGAGAACTGGGATAAAGGAGAAGATCAACTGGGAAGGCAGTGAATGGCTGCAACTAAGTTGAAGGTCTGGGATCAAGTGGGGGGACCAGGGATCCAAGGAGGGGGTGGGGATCCAAGGAGGGGACAAAGATCCAAAGAGGGGCAGGAATCCAATAGGTGGGTTGGGATCCAACAGATGGGGGAGGGAGGGAGCCAGGACTCCAAGAAGGGGAAGGGGGGCGCAGATCCAAAGGTAGGTTGGAGGCAAGGGATCCAAGAAACAGCAACACTATGTGAAATAGCAGAAAACATTTAATCAAACAAGCATCTAGAGAGGAATAGCAAAGAAAAGTCTTGGTAGTTAATACAGTCTTTGAGAACTATGAGAATAACGAAGATATAGTCTCACTATACATTGAGAAAGTATTTTTCAACTCTGTGTGTGATTTTACCTGGAAACACATCATTTGACTTGCATGGAAGTAACTGTGTGCCAATACATGCTGGTGATTCGCACCCCTACCCTTTTGCTAAGCAAATACTATGAGGTATTTCTATTTTGTGTTTATTTATTATTATTATTATTATTATTATGGTATGTATTTATTCAGTGCAGACCTCGCTTCGAGAAGCAATGGGGAGCTTTACAGAGGTATACAACAACACAGAGACATAACAGAGTGTTTTTTACAGTTAACAACAGAACAGATATACAGCATGGGTGGGATACAGAGGAGCACAGAAGAGGGGTACAGCTGTACAGGGTGCGCGGAGTGATAGCCGCATCAGAGCACTTCAATAGCAATCAAGATGATTTGGTCAGATGAGGAAGTATACAGGAAAAGTCTAAGAAGGGGATTGTCAGATTGGGCTGCTCTCCCACGTCCAAAGAGAAGGTCTTGCACAGTTAAATAACTTTCAAATACTACTTAATTCCCAACAAATATAGACATTTGGTTTTACCAGAAACACATTAAAGAGTATGCACTCTAGTTCATAAGAGGTGGGAATATATTTATACTCAATAGCTGTCTATTGGCCCTATGAAGGAAGAATAGCATTTTAAAATAACTTTTGTGCAAAGTGTGTCATTGCACCTCCAAGACCGTTAAGGAGATTTCATCATGTACAGTGAAAAGAAATGTAAAATGTGGCTATGAGGAACTAAAGGCATTAGGCAACGGGAGCAGCAGTAGCAACCCACAGATAAGTACGTGTGGGTGGAGTGTAGAGAGGGCAGAATAGTAGGGGAGAGGAGATAGCAGTAGTGGAGAGAGGAGAGTAGAAGCAGTGGAGAGGGAAGAGTTGTAGTAGAGTGGAGAATCTTAGTAGAATGTGGAGGATAGTACGAGTAAGAAGGAGAACATGAGAGGCACAGATGTGAAGAGTGAGAGTGGGAGAAATGAGGAGGAAGAAAGGGAGGAAAGTAGAAGAGTGGGAGAGGAAGAAAAGATCAGGGCAAGGAGTACAAGGGTGTGCCAGGACGAGACTATGTGAGACCAGAGTACTTGGAAGGGATTTTTCCTGCACCTTTTGCATTGTGGGACCTAGATTAGGATTCACCGAGATTGTTCTCAAAGGGAGACAGATAGAAAGGGTGTTTGCCCTTAGGCCATCCCGACCAGCTAGTCACTGATTAGACAGTAGGGGTTACTGATCTCTAGTGACCACCCTGGGGTTGAGGGTTACCTGGTCTAGGGAAAAACCAGCCGGGGCAGAGAGAGAGGGGGGGGGGGGTCTTATTGAGCCTCTTCTTAAATCCTTTAATAAAAAACCCTGAACTTTCTACAAGAATTGGTGAGTTCATGGGGCCCTCTGTGACGCATCCTAAACCGGAGTGGTTGTGAAGTGGGAAGGAGGAGTTTGAACACCCTTTCGAAATTGTTAACCTGCATTGCAATATGGCAAATGTTCTAAAATGATTTGATATAGTAATACAAACGTTCATCAGGAAACACTGTTGTCTACGTGACTTACAGAGCTGGAAGGAAGAGCCCACAGTTGAAATGCATGGATAATGGCTGGAAATGCAGTCAATGCTGAGAAAATGCTCTCCGGCCCAGACACTTGGAGATTGCGCCAAAGTTCTTTAGGATTAGGGCCAAATCACGAGAATTCCCAGGTCTGGACATGTTTCTTCAGTTACTTGTACCTGCCACAGCATCTTACACCAAGTGCTTGTCAGGAGTTTATGGTCTACGTTTGCCAGTTTATATACATACATGTCTAAATATGTATCCTCTCTTTACAGCATTCAGACACACAATGTGACACTAGTTGCACTATATAAAACCACATATCTAAACACAGAATCTCTCGTGGCCCAAAACATTAACCACTTCAATAATGAAAACCTCAATTGGAATGCTTCTCCTTGAGAGCGTATTTAGAACACTGTAGACTGCACTCTCATGCCACCTTCTTCACAGCACATATTTTAAATTAATCTAGGGATGCCTGAATTCTACAGCAACATGGTCCATGGTAATTGTGCGGGAGTGGCAGAAGAAGTGGGAGAAATCACCTGACTGCTCCACACATTAATGCTGGTGTGTCCATTGAATCCCTTGAATGTTTATTCATGGAATCCCACTATAACTGTATTGTGGACACTGGAGAACAGCAAAGTCCGCCACTGCTTGACTCTAACCACAGCAGAGTCAACAGAATCCACCATTCTTCCATCAAACCATGGAATGTTCACACAAGTCCTTACACGTATTACCCACCCTTGCTTTGTAGATTGCCCCTCAACCCATAACCGCTCAGTACTTGGGAGCAAAACAGGCCTCGCATGTTTGTAAGAGCAGAGCACCGTTTGATGTATGCATTCGCCAAGTGCCAAATAGTCCAGAAAAAGGCAGAGAACTCTGCATCAAATTAGGAAACGTCCCTTATTATTTATCAAGAAATTAGAAAGACACTTTGCACTCTTATTAGACCCGCACAAGTGTACGAAAAGTATGCATTATCAGAATCGGAAAAGTGCCACAGAGCAGGCAGGATTCAAAGGACCTTCTTCATTAGCAGAAAAGCGAGTGTGGTGTGGTGGTGTTTAGCAGGATACTCTGGTGGGCAGTGGCATGGTCATTTCTGGTTTACACACTCCTATATTTTCCAAAGCAGTTCTTATTATTGCCACTAAAAAGCAACAAATTCAACTCTGAGGATCCACGAGGAAGACTACACTGGCACACTGACAAGTCTGAGGTCGTCTTTATAAATCTATTCATTGCCATAAAAATGAGTGTTCGAACAAATGTCTGTGGAAAATGCCAAACTAATTTTAGGAAGGTCAATGAACAGCTGATGTCTCCTTCATTTAAATGCACGGATCAGGCCATGCTCAGGTATGAGACAATAAAACAATTGTTTACAATGTGATGCAAACACGCAGAATCACCAAATCACAAATCAGGACAAAACAGACACGGATCCATCTCGTGTTACTCTCACTAACATGCCACACAAACGAGCACAACGCCTCTGTCGAGGAACAGAAGAGACTGGACACATTCGGGTCTGCTTCCCTAGTGTTTCCCATAAATGGAACCCAGAATAGTAACAACTGTGCCTCTTGATTAGCATGACAGAACTGCAACTCACAGATCAGCATCAGATGAGTACTCACAGTTCAGTTTAGGATTAAAGCTCCTATGATTGGAGTCATCACTAACACCACTTCCCCCTCCTACCCCTGACTAACCACTGGATCTCTCACCGCTTCATAAACGCACAAACACACGCACACATGCACACACAGGCACATACACACCACCTTCTTACACAGCAGTGATCTGCCTACTTGGTTAATATTTACTTTGGGAGTAAGGTGAAATAACTGCACTGGTGTTTTCAAGCAAAAAAAGATAGACTGGCACACGATTAAATGAAGAGATTGAATGTTGACCAGCCACAGTTGGTTTGGGGTTTCTCTTCTCTCCCTTTTAGATAAGAGGCATATCATTTCATTTTAGGGGGAGTGTTTTCTATTCAGGGAAGTTGAATTTCTTCCTGCAGATGAATAGAGTTCAACTGGTTGCACATGTATTAATTATATGGATCATTTCCACGGTATGTGATATACATATATGGCAAATCCCAGATAGGTTCTGAACCGGCTAAGGGGTTATATTATTATTAACAATTAAAACGTGCTACAGTAAATGCTATTTTGCACCAAAACTCTCCTTCACATGCACATGTTAGGACATTTCTTGGACACTGATATGTAAGCAGACAATGTAAACCATTAAATTGGTCTAGGTCAGAACAGAGGAAGAAAGAGAATATTACAAACGATGGGCATTTATGCTCTACAACTTTTGGAATGGCAGCATGATGTTTCTTTTTTAAGTGAGAAATCTTTAAACGCCACCCGTTTATGCTGGAATACTAACTACATATTCATTATATATCTGACGTTTAGACAACATTCTTGAAAAGGAACACATTCAAATCTCCTTTTGATCAGAAGCAGAGATCTATCTATAGAAAGGAGAGTGAAAGAGCTCAAAGAGGAGGCTGTCAGAATGGATCTGCGAAATCAATCACTTCTGGGAGCATTGGCCAATGAAGCCATGCTCCAGCATCAAACCCCACGCAGCACATAAGCCTCCCGCTAAACAGGGTGGCATTGCTGCCGGACAGGATAGTGCCATGTAAGCACAGGCTCGACACAATATCGGTGACCCCCGGGGTCACGACCCGCGACCTCCATTCACCGCGACTCAATGGAAGCTAGCCAGGCTTTGTGTGCAACATCTTTCGCGTGGTAGGGACACTTTTTAGACTACAACACAATTAGCAATTCAGTGATGAGCAGGTTTTGTTTAAAAAGAAATGTGTACGGAATCAACTGCAGCACATAACGATAGTAAAACAGTGCATACGCCAACCATGAATCAAAATGTATATTCTCCTTTGATAGTACATTTCAACTACACCCATTAGTAAAAGAATGTATTTTTAAAAAATAAATTGTAAGAAAGGATTTCCCCATAATTCTACCCATTCGTGTGTGAAACTTTTTTTTATTGAAAATGTATACCGTAATTTAAATGTGTTGTGCTTGGCTTATAAAAGACAACATTATTTTCTCTGTTTAAACGTACATTCCTATCCAATTACTTTTCCAATATGTATTTATTGTTGTGTGTAAGGCTCGGTCACAGATATGTGGAAAGAAGAGAAAGATGAGCGAGTGAAGTGCGTTATATAACTGTTTCAAAAGTCATTTGCTTACAGTGTATTGTCATTGCTGTGCAATTACCCGAAATTGGCATGACAATTTAGTATTAGCAAGCTAAGCAAATAATGTGACCATTTGAGTGGGGCCTGCTTTGTAGATCAGCTAGTCGCTGCAGTAAGCAGGCTGTCCATTGCGGCCTTTAGGAGCCCACCACTCAGAAATGCATTTCCCTAACACGCACGTGGGTGGGTGGAGGGCAGGGGCTGATGACATCACCAGGCCACCAGTCCTCAGTCCACATGGGGGGTGCATGTGCATTTCTGGCAGCAGCCTTTAAAGGGGCCAATCACTTGAAATAACCTCTTTTGCATTTCCCAATTCCCTTTAAGGGCTGGGAATGTAAAATAAAAAGATGGCAATGCTAATGCTGTACATGAGTGTGTCTACTGAGGGAATGGTCTGGAAGTTCCCCCCTCTCTCAAGCTTTATCAGCACCAGGTCCTCCCATGGCGCAAAGGAAGGCAGGCCAGGCTGTGTACTGCAGAGTAGGAGCACATTGCTGCCATTCTAGGATACGCTTGGGCCAAACCCACACAATTTTACTTGAGGGACAAAGAGCATGGGCAAGTCATTGGCAAATTCATTTTTTCCAATGATCTCAAGAGCAAAATTCATCTTTTTATTCAATGAGCTCATGTCAGTTGGGACAACGCTATGTAAATAATCCCAGGGTGCATTGAATACATTTAATAGAATGTTTTGAGCTGGTATTACAAAAGGCTGGCAACTGGCGCAGCTAGAACTTTGCACATTTTTGACACTGTGCCGGTCGCCAGAGAGTATATGGGTATAAGGATGAGGGGCAGCTAAAGAGCCTTTGTTACCATTCCTGTGCAACCCGCTTGTTTAACACAACGCGAACGCACTGAACAAACTTGAAGGAGAGCTAGGCAGGAGACAGAAAACCATAACTTGAGAAAGACCCATGGCACCGCACTGATCTAGAAGGATTTCACAAGCTGACGTGAGGATCTAGAACTAGAGATGCCAGAGCCACAGAGAAGCCCACCAATCCAATACATGCGAACAAAGGCACAAAAAGGCACACAACCCAAGTGAAGAGCTCACAACACGGAGACATCTGAAGGAGACAACGGAGCCATAGAGGGTGTGCAAAGGAGGGCAGAACATGTGAGCCAGATACAAGAACAGAGCGAATGAAGGGGCTTGAGAACTAAAGATGCATGAGAGGGATGACCGAGTAAAAGAGGAGGCTGACGGATCCAAGATATGGGAGTCCAGACCACCGATACAAGTGGAGGAGCACACAAGGATGAGGGGGAGAAGACCGAGCCACAGAGGGTGGCCACGAATTCTGAGATGTGCGAGTAAAACAGCAGAACTAGGAGGGAGGCCTTGCGGGCAAGCGAGGGTGCAACTACAGGAATGTCAGGGAGCGGCCCAGAAGAGAAACCTATGGTTCCGACGGATGAAGTAGAAACAGGAGAAACGGAATTGAAATGGTGCCTTCGCCGAAAGAGGCCAATCTCATTGTGTTTTGAAATAAGGAAATGAAACACTGACACCCTGAACTCTGATGCTGAGAGAGATAGTCCAGTAAATGAAGGAAAGCAATTGATAAGGCTGCACTCTGGGAGACCGAGGAAAGCCAAAAAGCAATAAAGAGAAAACCCAGGACCCATGTAAACAATGACCTCTGCTAAAGAGGAAGTATCCAGAAAGAAAATGAAAGTAGCTGAAACCTTGTAGTCTGGGAAGCAGAGTACAACCGGAAAGTGTTACCAAACAAGAGTATGCAGGTCTTAGAAACAGAAAGAGTTAAATAGAGGAAGCCTAGCATTAAGTGCAGTGTGCTCTGGAAGACTACACTCACGCCCAAAGAATCATGGGCACAAAAGAAAAAGGCATTGCAAGACTTCGTATTGAAGAAAAGAGAGTCCAGTGCCAGAAGGAAATCTGTGGCATTTGTGTACTCTGGAAAAAAAAGAGTCCAAACCCAGACACTAACTAGAAAAGAAAACTAAGGGAAATACTATATTTTCAGAGGCAAAGTGCAAATCCAGAAATATTAAGAAAAGATAGGTAAGAGAAACCAAGTTAACTGTGGGCGTGTTAGATACTAAGTAAAATCTGTAACACTGACAAAGGCAGAAGAGTTGAGAAAATTACTAGAGTGGAGAGAGAAGGATGAGTCCCAAGGCAAAAGATTTCCCAAAACGCACACAAGTATTCGGAACTCACACTCGCACACACGCACCAACACTCATACACCCCCCCCCCCACCCAGGAGTGTTGGAGGGGCAGAGCAAAATGAAAAATAAACGGTGAAATGAAAAACATTCTGCAAAATGCACAAAAACATGTCGTACACACTCCAAGACAGACAAACCCTACTCAGTCATGCACCCTGGGACAGAGTGACAAAAAGAAATGAAAAACATACAGCAAAATAAAAGATATTCTGTGAAACCGGTAGACTGATCCGCTGCATCCAACATAAATCTGTTAATATAACTTGCAGGTTCCATTTGAGAAATCTTCATTTTGAAGGCCGCACACAAAAGGATGATTTATTTCAGCCGATTTTGTGCAGCCTTCAAATGCATAATTATGACTATTTCACAGTGCTTAACTCCCCTGAACCCTTTATGAGGAATTTATGGTGACAACAAGTAAGACAGACACAAGTGATCACAGTTTAAGGGTGTTTATTGAACAAAGAAAATGGTGTGCAGGTTGTAAAAACACCTAATCTAAACCTAAATCTAAGATGTGGACAAGTGTCAACCATCAAATGAAAAATAAGGCAGTCCTAGTGGCGTTGTGTCAAAATAAAAAGGGCCTATACTAAGAAACCTATTGCCAAGATTCACAACTAATACAAAAAGGGTGTGGGATATTTCTTATGAAAAGAGCTAAGTGTTCTCAAATAACAAGTCAGGATGCGGCTGCCTGGGTCTTCCTTCCCTATGTTTTGTGCACAGGGTAAGGTGGCAGCTTGGAGCACAGTACACACTGGAGCTTTCCCAGCACGAGTCAACAGTACTACTTGCAGTTATCAGGACAGTCGATGGCCAAGTCTTGTTTCTCTTGAAAGTCTCTTGCCTTCGAGGGCCTGGCATATTCAACAACAGAACAAATGTTCCTTCAACAGAAAGAAAGTTTGTTTCCTTGTTTTGCTTTGGGTGAGGATTCTTCACCACTGGGTCCCCCTCTTCTGGGCGCTGACCCCTCTTTACTTTTAGCCTCCCTCCTGCGGGTTCACTATGGCTTTTCCTTCATTCACAAATCTTAATGTCTTTTTAAACAGTTCCAGTGGACATCCCTCAGCCTGGTTCACACCTTTGTCACAACATTTCTTATTGGGACTTTAGACCTTGCACCTTCTCATCAGCATCCCTCTTCGGGTTCACTCTTTGCCAACTTCACCATCATATTCACTTTCAATGTTTACGGGATTCACTTCCCTTGCTTTCTCATGCGGCGGGTTTCACTTCCCTTGCTTTCATTATAGTTCATAGGTCAAAGGCTTTCAACTGTAAGGGGATGTTTCTTGACCTCCTGTATGACCACTATGACCTATCTTGGCGGCTCTCCTATGGCCTTATGGTTTATGTAGTTTTACTCAGTCGGGGATCGACCCGAGTCTCTCGAATTAGCACCCACCTGGTGCCCGTTCCCTCTACAGCTGGTCTCCCCTCAACACTTTTATAGTTCTTTGAACTTGGTTCAACTTGCCACTTTGAGTCTTTCATTCAACACAACCCTGTTCTTTTCAGCTCTCCCCTCGACTCACAGGCTGTGATGAACCGTTTGGCGTTCCTCTTTACTAGAGTCAAGGATGGTACCATCGTAGCAGGAGTTTCCCTTGCTCCTACTTAGCAGCGTCGACACGCTCTGTGTACCGTTGACATCTACTACAGCACACTTGGGCTATTGTCCTCGGCCTTATGATTCTTTCAGCAGAGAGCTCGCTGGGTTTTGTCAAAGAGGGCAAGGTCGTGTCAGTCCTCGTCAGCCTCTCCATGTTTGCCGCCTTTCTCCTCCTCTTGAACTGCTGGGTCTGGATAGCTGTCTCGTCGCAAGGCCTGCCTTGCTATCTTTGTGGGGAAGGGAAAGGGCCGTCAGGTGTGTGATTCTGATCAATTGCCTCACTTTGCATGACCCTTGTGTTGGGACATGTCAGGTAAACGGCTCTGGTGTGTCGTGCAAAAGTGTTTGTGTCGGAAAGGGGGTTGGGGAGGCAGTGGTTTTGAATGTCCTACATGGTAGGATGGGGAAAAGCTGTTGAAAGAGGGGGATACTGTGTCTCACCCGCCGGTGTCCCACTCCACGAGGACCTCCAATCCAGGTGATCCTCCCTCACTGGTCCACCCCCAGGAACTGGATCCAATAGCGATGGCCGTGTCCTGGCCACCTAGATGGCAGATCCCCGAAGTTATGTTTGGACCAGGAGTGCACAATGTACCACAGGAAGAAACTACTATTCTTACTGCCTGGACGGAGAAAATAAGCCTGTTTCTTTTCATATGCATGAATAAATAGGTGCAAAAAAATAATCATTCCAAAAAACATTTTCGTTATTCCAGTTCAAACATATTTCTACTCCCTGACAAATTACTCCCACTGGGATTTGGATTTACACCTTTACTCCCTACAAAATCATTTTTCTACAATCACTGCTCTACACGCTCTCTCTCAATCTGGGGGTTGAGGAGTTGTTGCTCCTGGCGTTCCTGGAATAGGCAGAGGTTTTCAGGCTCCTGGCCCACCACACCCTCTCTGTGGTCCCGCCTCCAGGCTGCCTTCTTTCTGCAATCCAGCGACAGCTTGAAGAGTCCTCTCCCCTGCCGTTCAACTCTGCGTCAGGGAGTCTCCTCCTACTGGTGAGGACTTCAGAGCTGTTATAGTCATCTCTGAAATGGGAGGCAACGGGTCAATGTTGAGTCAGAGGGTTCAGCCGTGGTGTTAGTCAAACAAACCGGCTATATAGCAAATTACTTTTGTGGCCCCCATACAGGAAGAGTACAGATTTGACAGGGGTATTCCTCCTATCAGGGATGTCCTTGTCCCCAAAAGGGGAGTCACTCCAAGTGAGGTCCCACTTGCCCAAAGCCCTAGGGGGGTCTTGTGGAGCAGCCTCACCTCCCTAGCCTCAAAAGGGGTGGCTCCCACTTCGGACAAAGGGACGAATACCCTGGGTTCATCACAGCCC
Organism: Ambystoma mexicanum; assembly: GCF_040938575.1. Taxonomy (NCBI): domain Eukaryota; kingdom Metazoa; phylum Chordata; class Amphibia; order Caudata; family Ambystomatidae; genus Ambystoma; species Ambystoma mexicanum. Next base: position 893,498,896 of record NC_090941.1, read on the forward strand.
GCTAAAACTAAAAAAATAAAATAAAACACTTTCTCTGTTGCCAGGTTGAAGTGGACCGCAAGTGACAAAATTAAAAAAGAAAGAAACTGGTAGGGAGTGGGGTGAATAACGCAGATTTGCTGTGAATTCTAAATGTCGTATTTCTGGAAAGGGGAAGACTCACTCTCATCGGTGTTAGAAAATATATATTTTTTTTATCTCTAGTCCATGACAAGATTGTCTGTTTTATTTTTTATTTTATTTTTGCCACTGCCAGGCTAGCATCCACCAGAAATGGTAAACATTATTCTAGTGCAGGTAGGCGTAGGCCACAACTCACCAGGGCTGCGATGGCCCGAGCAGAGAAAAGCGAGCGCGCATGGAGGGACGGCTACCAATGCAACATGACGAGTGTGAACACTCCAAACAACATGTGAGGTGCTAAGGGACGAGGGCGTTCCGAGCAAGTGTGGCCGCCTCCCAAAGGTCAACAAATGTTTTAGGCTTGATTGCAAATATTAACATGCACATGGTTCAGGCAGTCCTGCTAGAAACCTTGCACTATCAATAGATATGTTAATGCTGGTGGCACAATAAAAGCAGTTCGGTTTGCTGGCTTTCTTTCATTTTATATCATGCTTGCAATCCCAACTTTACTGTGAGCTGTATGTAGAAGATAAAAGAAGCATGGGGCAAAAAAAAATACATTATTTCTCAGATCTCCAAAATAAACTGCGCAAACCACTCTTACATATATTATTTTAACACAAATAAACAAGGTGCCACCTCTCAGGAAGCACATTTGGCTAATAAAAAAGGCTTCCAATTGTGCACTAAGCTGAAAAGGCATCTGAACGGATACTGCGTTGTGTCAGTAAGGAAAGGCTGTCAACACAAATGAAAACGCAAAAAGCATTTCCAGTTGATGACAGATTTTTCTAATGCTCAGGCCCACGTCAAATGCCTGGGTGCAGGCAACCGATTGAAAGCAGAAATGTTTCGACTAGATATGGAGGACTAAAATCACAAGTGATTGTGTGTGTTCCAAATATTGGCACAAAGACCTACACTGCTCAATATTAAATTAGGCCTCTTTTGCGAGTGCTGCCATGTGGATCGTGTGAGTTTTACTCAAGAATCAAGTCTTGCTTGTGTGTCTAAAATATAAAATATTTATAAAAATAAAATGTGTTTAATTTCGATTTCTGCTGCTGACTCTGCACTGGGGTTTTATGCTTCAATCTTTTTACTAATGAACACAGAAGGACAAAGAAGGAGCCGACAAATCATTTCGATCATTCCTAGACTACACATTATTAAGAGATGACTCAGCCTTCATCTCAAACTCCCCAGCACGTAAGTTATTCCTATGCAGGGAAGGCAACGAGTGGACGGGTAAGTGGGAGTGCCAACAGGGTTAGTAAACAATCTAGAATTGTAGCGCTGTACAACTCTGGTCAGGAAAAATCAACACTGAGACCTCAGAATAAACAAAGCTTTTTTGTTGCTGTTGCTGCCAGAATCTTGTCCATGCTCTCTGGGTCCTTGGGTACAGTTCCTCCACCCTTGGCTGTGCCACCCAGGCCTTTGGTTGCCAGAAGAGAAACTCTCAAAGTGGACAGCAGAGCAGATTGTCACTACATAGAGAGTTCTCTCTATATAATACCCAGTACCAACGCCCCAACATCACTGCCCCTCTTTGGTCGCTTCCCTGCTGAGTATTTTTAGTATCCTCGCATTGTTTTGTTCTCTAGGGATTTGACCTTTCACTGAAGTAGCACGTAGTGACAGCGCACTGTATTGTTGGAATGCAGTGAAGGTTTTTTGTCACTCTTTAATGGCTTTGGCCAAAGTCTCAAGCATAAAATAGCTGGCTCCCTGAGCCTTCCCTATTCTGTCCAACCTAGTTTCCAGGGTCTCCAGTTTGAAAAAGGGGTAGTAAACGTTCTGTCTCTTCTGTCCTTGTACACACACTCTGGCCACTGCCACTGTTGAGATGGAAATTAACCTATCCCACCCCCCTAGGCACTTCCAAATAAGGCGAACACCACACAAGGCTATATAAAATACAAGGGGGGGGGGGCGGGGGAACAGCCCGCATCGCCTGGTCTCATATAAAAGCCCTGCAGCGAATAGAAGTAGGTGAATAGCACTAGTAACAATATGGGGTTTTGGACTAGTAGACAGAGGATGACAGAACACACGAATATTTGAAACTTGGTTAATATTTCCAAGTATTTCATTTTATTCAAAAAAACGTAGATAAAAAAATATCAGCATCACTTTTAAAATACAACCTAAAAGCTCGGTATCTGCACTGAATGAACTAGAGAGGTAGGAAGAAATGCTGTCAAACATTTAGATCATGTATATCTACATATAGGCGGATGTGGAAATAAGCAGCCATTTCGCCGATTTTTTAGACTAAAAAGTGAGGTTCAGTGCAGCGCTGTGCATGCGAGCATTAAAGTAGTAAAAAGCTAATGTTGACTGAGAGGGCCGACTCTGCAAATAAACATTGTTTATATGTTATAGATCAACACTGAAAAGCTTAATAAAATTCTTGCAAATTTAACAAACAAGGAAGACTGATGAGGACCTATATACAGATACCCTCGACTGGGAATAAAAGACTGATAACACAGCACACAGACTAAAATACACTGGAAGTGCGAGAGGGGGGGTCATTCCTGTTTTTTGAGTAAGTTAGATATCTCTCTGCTTTTTCTTTTTGGACATAATGTGGAAATCTTGTCTTGATATTCGCTCTATATATTTTGTGATCAAGAATGATGATAATAGTAGTTGGGTCATAGCAGATTGCTTTTTACCCCACAGGCAAGAGGACAATAACCCTCAAGGGTCTACTGAAGATGTGTTGGATTACATATCACATCCTTACTACCTCCGTCAGGAATATGGGAGGTGAGTCAGATGGAGCACCATCTATGGGCCAGTCCATTTCATCATATTAATATGAATAACAAATAACTAAAATGAGGATGAAAGAAGTACAAAACAGTGATATAGTCTTTTTTATGCATTTTTATAGATGGTGTGGCTCAAGCTGATATATATGCAAGAAAATTGGTTGTTTTGTCCTGAAGAAGGTTGCGATACCAAGAGAGCACTAGTGATGATGCTCGATTAGAGCAACTGAAACACGTGTCGACATAAAAATCTGTGGGAACAACAACATACAGATTTTCATCACTCTGAACCAACATAGGGACATTTTGTTAACCTTTAATGATCAGAAAAGTAACAGATTTATGACAGTTACCTGATGTGTTTAAACCAATTTTTGACATTGTTGAAGAGAATATGAGTGTGAATGAGTGAAAGAGAATGAGCTACAGTTTATTATGACCTTGTTTAATATTTCTTTTTAAAAAAACGTTTTTTTGGATAAAATTAAATACTTGGAAATATTAACAAAGTTAACAAATATTCGTGTGTTCTGTCATCCTCTGTCTACTAGTCCAAAACCCCATATTGTTACTATTTCATGACCTGTAGGACTAAGGATTTATCACAGGTTTTTTGCATGGTGAATAGCACTAGCCATGTCCCTGCCCCGTGACTCCATTTTGTATTAAGCCAAGAACAGACAAGCTGATGGCCTGCGATGCCCACGTCCCGAGTTCACACAGAGGTACCAAGCTCAATATCGGCACAACAGGCCAGCTCTGCACGAGCCCTGTTCCCACGGAAGTCCATTTCCCTCTTGTCCCTCCAGTGTTGCGAATATTTAGTACCGCCTCTAGGAATGTGCCCAGACGCGAGACAGTACCAGGCTCTGTGCTGTGAACATTCATCTCCATTAATCTGCCATTGAGCCTCTGACCCCCCCCCCCCCCCAGCCAGGCCAGAGCCGACCACACTCCACCAACCCGACCCCCTACCTTTTTGACATAGTGATAACCACCCGACCCTCAGGTTCTAACCTCGCTAAGGTGCCCACCACAGATCTAAAGCCTGCACGACTGTATATCTCTCCAGCAGCAACCCAAGTCTCCTGTAACAGGAGGCACCGGAAAGGGTAAACCACAGATCAATTCCCAGGGGGGAGACCTTGGGTGAGGGAACTGCGGTATTAACGATTCCCTGAATGTATGGATCAGCATGACTGTATTTTATCATCCCCTCTCCCTGGCACCCCTTCCCTGTGTTGCCCAGGTGACTGCCATAATGAATAAATAGTCGGTTTTAGTTGTTTAGCTTAGATTAGATAGAGTGTATTTTATGTGTGCCCTGACCTTCACCGCAAGGATGAGCCCAGCTGACCCACGTGCATCAAGATCGATGGGGAAGAACCAGACAATTATCGCCTGGCATCCCCTATGGAGCAGGCCCATGTGTAGGGTGCCTCCAATCAGGAGCACCAAAATGTCTACTATAGCTATGACGTTTTTTGTGTTTATAAACATATATATATTTTATTCTTTATTGTTTTTTGCACAAAATTTAACTAACACACAACAAACAACAAAACATTCAATCCGGCACTTTGTGTTGGAAGTGTTCCACATGCCCATCGTCTGTTTTGGCACACAATCTCAATCATCCCTCTTCGGAGCTTGCGCTGCTCACGCGCAACTGGGTAGATACACCCTCTGGGTCATTTCACCTTGGGACCGTCGCTCCTTTGCTAACTTAGGCTTTGTCTAGCTCTGCTCCTCATTTTCCCTTGCGGCTATGTCCTCAATGTCTGGTGCACTTGGATCGTTGGTGTCGTTTTCTACCCTGGGTGCAAACAGTTCCTGTACCAATGCGTTCCATGGCAGTACTTTAACAGAGTTTTCACTAGCTCCTCTATGTAGTGCCATAGTCCATACTGTGGTTTCTGCCCATGTCCATTGCTGCAAGTTCGACCACAACGCTTCTATAATAATAAGTGTGGTTGGGCCAGTAGCGGACTTCCACGCTATCACTATGCAACGCTTTGCCAGTATATACATCAAGTCCTTCATTTTCCCAAGGTGTGTCTTCTGCTTGCCCCCTCTCAGAAAGAGTCCTAATAGGTAAGACTCTGGGGTCCACGGTTGCATTTGGATTCCGCTCTATGCCACTCTTGCTTTAATGCGTTCCCAAAATTGTGTTATTACTGGGCATGTCCAGTAATATCTGCTTTTTCTGTTGCGCATCTTGGACAGTTGTGGGTTGCCTTACTCCCCCCATCTGGGACATTCTATTCGGGGTAAGGTATGCTTTGTGCGTAACATAGAGCTGCGTTTGCCGAGACCTTCTTAATGTACCTTAAGGCTCTTGACCATTCGTCTTCTGTGAATATTATTTGGAGCGCCACTTCCCACTTTCCCCGTACCGGCAGTCCCTGCATGTTATGGTTGCTCAGGAGCATTTCGTAAAGCCTGGACACCGTGTGTCCCCTTTGGCCACATCAAACCATGTATCTAGTGTCTCTACTGTTTCGGCGTCTTCTGGCCAATACGGCCACCTCTTTTTTATTGTTTTTACCATGCCACTGTAGAGCATGAATTGGCCTCTGTGTACACCATACTCTTCTATAAGGGTCTGCAATTCCACCCATTGTCCCTCTTTCCGCAAGTCTCCGACCTGTGCAATTCGTTTGGCTTCCCAGTGGTTGCAATATTAAATGAGAGCTCCCGCTCGTGTATTTGCCAGTCCTGCTAGCGGGATCTGTACCGAGTAGGGGTCTTGGGTTCCCTGGATCTTCCACGCTCTTTTCCAGAGGGTCAGACCCAGTTTGGCCAGTGCAGGAAGCATTCGGGGTAAGGGCTTCTCCATCCATATTAACTCTCTCAGGTAACAATTCTGCATAGCAGGCTGCAATAGCAGTGGATGTATAGTCTCATCACCAAGCCAGTGTATCACAAACTGTAGCTGCCCCGCCAGGTAGTACCGCTCAAAGTCCGGCATTTTGATCCCTCCTGACTCATAATCTCTTTGCAGTGTGTGCATGGCCAGTCTATTTCTTCCCCCTCCCCACAGGAACTCTGGTGCTATTGTCAGGTGTCTTGACCCACATTTGAATCATTATGCTACAACAGTTGGTGCCTTGGGCTTAGAAAATTCAAGATGGCCGAAAAGCCCACATTTGCACCAGAATCCAGGAAAACCGCGCAGTTTTTGCACACACCAAAATGGTTGCCTGACCTGCCACCCACCAGTGCGAGCGTGAGGGGCCAGAAGCGCCATGAGTGAAACGTGGTGCCAAAGGAAAAACAGCAGTGCCCGTTAGCTCAAAAAGCGCTTTGAAATCACCTTTGTTTCTCTGAATGAAAGCTCAAAATGCCCATTTCAAACATCACATGTTATTCAAAAATCTTACTGAACACCAGCAGACATCTGGCAGAATGAAGTCTTGTGTGCATACAAAATCTGGAAAGATGAAGAGCCTAAAATAATGTTCATAACAAAATTGGCTGAGCTGTGGATGTCAGCAGCTTAAGTGAAATTGGACTTAAAGCCACTAAAATCGAAATGTTTAAAATAAATGAGTGATTTACTTTGGAGTGTCACATAGGTTGCAACTGTTTAAATGCCATAGTTTTGAACTTAGAATCAGCGTTCTAGCTGCATGTGTCAAAATTGTAAGTTTGATTTGAATGAAGAAAAATGGGAACAAAAGTGACATTTGGCTGAAGCCTGGCTTAAAGAGATTGAATTCTGCCCAGCAACTACCCCCGACAGGAGTTGAAACTTGCCCAGCAACTGCATTCACAGGCCTGTCCTGTCTTCTCCTGCCCCCACCAAAAGGAGATTACACCTCTCTGATTAAATTAGGGGAGGGGTACCTGAGACTGCAGGAAACAGAACAATGAACTTTCCTTGGCTCAGGCAAATGCTAAATCAGGGGGTCGTAAATGGCTTCCTCCCGGAAAGAAATGGGAGGGGCACTGCCTCTGTGAGCCAGCCGAGCTTGGAGGCAGGGACAGACAGAAATTCCCCCATGTGCTTTGGAACCTAAACCACACCCCTCTGGGCCACAGCATAATTTTAGAAAGATGGATAATTCATAGTACATAATTGTCAAAATTATATCAATAATATCATGATTTCTGTGATTTTTCTGTGCACATTTTAAGAGGTGTTAGGACTCTGTGGTATGTTCTGGGGGGTAGTAGCGGAAGGTAGGGTATTACTCCGAATGTATGTATGTTAAAAATCTGACACTTCATCATATGATGCCCATATTCCTTGCGCACATTTGTGTAAATTCTGGAAAAGTTTAGAGGTTGTGTTCTGGATGAAAAGGGCAGAATTCTGTCAGAAGTGGACACGACATCTTACAAAGACAGGGATAGGATGGTTTGGTGCTACAGAAAATATGTTAAATGGACATATAATATCAGACAAATTGTACATAGATAAATATGCATTTAAGTCAAAAATAGATTTCTGTGCAAAGTGACAAGGGGAGTGTTCTTTCTGTATGCCATAAAAAGGATGCCGGATGACTCACAATTCAGTTCCCCAGTCAGGCGACAGAGAATTTTCTAGCCTATCAGGATCCTCAGAGGGTTGGGCATAGAAAGTCAGCCTTCCCATCCACTTTCAAGAGACATAAAAAGACCCACTGAAACCCAGGTAGAGATTCACTTTCCACTTTCTTGCGAAGCACTTTGCCGAACCAGACAATATCCAGAAGGACCATAGACTCCAGATAGACTCCAGAACTTGAAGCAGAGAGGCCTGAACCAAAAGCTGAATCCTTCTCAGCAGGCCTCCGAATCCAGCCACCTAACCAAACAATTCAACAGCCGGGCGAGCTGTTTGATTCTGGCTAGAACCCTGTGCCAATAACTTTTGCCAAAACCAGAGACCAGACCAGACCGCTGTGCAGTGCCAAGAACTTTTGCCAGAACCAGAGAGCCAGACCAGCAGAGCAGAGAGAACCGCAGCTAAACCTGTTGACCAGATCTGTGACGAGGCCCATTCCTTCCAAAATTAGGAGTGAGTATCCAGCCAGAACTGTGCAAACCAATCTCTTAGTTTAAAATAATCTAATTTAAACCATTTCCAACTATTTAGAACTGCATAGAAATTGTGTATCCATTCTGTGATTTCAAACCTGTGAAAGTGTCATTTGCCATTCTGAATCATTATTTCATTTCTGAAATCTACCTCCATAAAATTGTCCGTATCTTTTGAATCTTTTGAACCGCACGTGCTAGGAACGAGATTTAACTTTCATTTTAAAGCTACGATCTTCCAGCTTTCCAACAAGCCCTACTTTCTTTCTACTCCTTATAGTTTTTCCGTAATCGCGCTTTACGCACTCGGAAAAAGTGCCACGTATTGCAATTTGGCTCAGTTTTACCACATGTTAAAAATCGCTGTCTTTTGCTTGCAACTGCTGAAATCCGTTTTCAACCTGATAATCCCTTATGAATCACTGATAGTGTTGACTTGAACCAATCTTAAGTAGCTATCACCTACCCTGAATCTCCTATAGGGAATTAAAATCATTTTTAGCGTATTTTCACTTCTTTGCAAATCACATTTAAAGTATTTTTGCCTGTGTTTTAAAATCATCCCTGTTGCTCTAAGCTTGCTAGGGGGGAACTGAATTGGTATTGCATTTGATTGTATTCCTGAAAATTGTGTACTCTCCTTTCATCTCCTTATATTGCATAGGGGGGGAGTGAATTGTCAAAAGAAAAAGTGATCATATTATCTCTTGTGGAAACCATCTCAGTTATTTCTGTGCTGCATTCCTTTCCATCATTGCATTTCCCTGAAACCATCAAAGCATTCTCAGCTACCTTATCCTCTCTATACCAACTCCTAAGTAATTAAAAAAGTGTGCTAGTGTAATATTATCCATTGTTGATCACTGTCATATTCATAAGTGTGCTATCAAATATTAATGTATTTATAAAAGTGTGATATATATATATATTGTTTAATTTGTAAAATAAATATTTTAATTTGCAAAACAAACCTACTTCTTGGCTCAGTGAGGTCAGGGGGATTCAAAGAGAGGGGCGTTATACAAGGGTTTATCATCCATCTCTATGAACTTGTCAGAAAAATATATCAATAAGGGCTTCCCTTGGGCATCCCAGACTAGGCACTGACTTAGTTGGAGTGCTGAATTAAGGTCACTTAACACTATGGTGTTCAATTGTTTAAAAAAATACCCGGGTATGTTTGTTAAGTAGTACAGGAGGCGGCGTAGTACCGTCATCTTCAGAAGGGCTGTTCTACCCATCATCCCCAGTGGCAATGTCTTCCAGAATGTTATTGACCTTACTATTTTCTCCAGGGCTGCCTGTGTGTTGGCCTTATGTGCCTCCGTGGGGTCGTGATATACATCTACCCCCAGATAGCGGAAAGTACGAGGCACCTATGAGAGGTCCAAGTCTGGGAGTTGGTGTGTACTTGTTTCCCTGAGTCCAGCTAAGGGGTACAGGGAGGAGTTCTCACTGTTGATAGAAATACCAGACAACCTAGCGAATGCTCCTATTACCTCTGACAGACATGGCAAATTATTTTGTGGGTCTGCAACATATAGGAGCATGTATGTCATCTGCATAGAGTGAAACTTGGTGAGTGACATTATCTATCCTATTTCTGTGTCGCTATATTCTGCTCTCAGAAAGACCGGCAGGGGTTCTAGGGCCAGTATATAGAGCATTGTTGACAGCGGGCAGCCCTGTTTCGTGCCTCTATATATTTTCGATGCTGCTGAAATGTGTCTGCCCGTCTTCACCCTCACCCCGGGGTCCATATATATATATATATATCAACTTAATCCACTTCAGGAGGCTCCCCCCATCCCAAAGTGCCCAAGCACGTGCAGTAGTCAGTTCCAATTGACGGAGTCGAAGGCTTTGACTGCATCCAATGACACCGCAACACACTCATCATGCCTCGAATTAGTCTGGTCTATGACATGTTGGAGCCTTCACAAATTCCATGCAGTGTTCTGCCCTGGGTCTGAGTGGACCAGTGCGTGTATCCTGATTGATCATAGAAATTGGCCTGTATGAGCCACAGTCTAGTGGCGACTTCCCCAGCTTCAGGATTGGTATAATTAGTGATTCTATCATGCTGCTGGTTAATTGACTGAGCGTGTATGCCTCCTCGTATACTTCCAGCAGTTTAGGTGCTAGTGTTTGCTTATTTTTCTTATAAAACTTGTCTGGCAACCTAGTCGGGTCCCGGGGACTTTGCCAACAGAAGATTATCTATTACCGCTTATATCTCTTCTATTGCTAGAGGGGCCTCCAATATCTGCTTCTGTTCGTCAGTTAGCTTAGGCAATTCTATCTGGGCCAGGGCTTCCCATATGTCCAAGGTATCCGCCTCTCGCTTCCGAGAGTACAGTTTCTCATAAAAATGTGAGAATAGCTGGTTGATACCCTCTTGGGTCCTCACCTCCTCCCCTCTTCCATCTTCCATCTTTTATTGCGTTAATTGGTTCTTTTTTTGTGTCCTGCTTGGTTAACCAAGCCAGGAGTCTTCCTGGCATATCCCCCTCTGCATGTAATTTCTGCACATACTTCCCATAATTTATCTTCCCCAGCCTCTCCCAGATGGTCTTACACTGCAACCGTAGTGATGGTAGTTCTGCCGGTTCTTCCCTTGTTATACCCGCCTGTATTTCCGCCAATTCTATTTCTTCCTCTATTTTAACCAGCTCTGCTTAGATTCTCCCTTTGGGTCCCCGTTTTGCCTATCGGCTCTCCCCTAACCACAACTTTAAAAGCATCCCACAGGGATCTAGATTTATCTACACTGCCTGCGTTATTGCTGTAGTAGTCGTGTCTTGGATGTGTTCCTGGAACTCACCCTCCAATAGTGCTTCTGCCCTCAGCCTCCAAGTTGGTATTGGGGCTTTCCTATAGGTGTATTTCCAAACCGCCAGCAACGGAGCATGTTCTGAGAGTGTCATCGCTTTATAGTGTATGCTGGTGAATTCCCCTAGGGTCTCGACACCAGTGAACATGTAATCTATGCGTATATGCGTGCGGTGTGGAGCGCTATAGTGGGAGTACCCTCTGGCTTCCCCGTGCATCCTCCTCCAAACATCTTGCAGTTGCAACTGTTCCAGAATCGCCTGCAGGGCGTTCGCCGGTGGTGCTGGCTTTGTGTGTTTATTGTCTGACCTGTCCAACATCGGGTTGAGTTTGCAGTTGAAGTCATCTGCCGAAATGTAGGTTGCCTCCCTGAATGGGCCAGTTTTGGTGCAAGAGTCATGAAGAACTGTGTTGCATCATGGTTCGGGGCGTGCATATTGACCATACACACTTCTTTGTTTTCTAGCATTCCGTGCACGATGATCAGTCTGCCTTCTTAATCTTGTTCCTGCATAATGAGCTGAAACGGGACGTTGGGGGCTACCCACGTTAATACTCCTCGGGCATAGTTGGAGTAAGTTGAACCATACATTTGTCCTCCCCACTTTTTCGCTATTTTGGTCTGCTTCTCCCTCATCAAGTGGGTTTCCTGCAGCATTGCCACCTTCACGTTTGATCTGTTTAACCAAGCGTATACTCTCAGTCTCTTGACATCCTTGTTTAGCCTTCATGCATTCCAAGTGGCTATTTTGATTTCATCAGGGCTAATCGTAGTCGCTCGTGCTGTGGCTCTTCTGTTCCCATTAGCCTATACATTTCCCACTGTCGTGCCTCATATTCTCTTTCTCTAATGAGTTGTCTGCCTTCTCCGTTGATGTGGTCTCCTCTTCCTCTCGTACAGCCCTGTTTAGGCTTGGCTCTGCTAAGTCTTTCTATACCTCGGGTGTCTGGTGATACCTTCTCTCCTTTGTTGCCTTTACCTTTTTGCTTCATGCACTTTCTCACTGTTCTTTGTCTTTTAAGTACTCCCATTCTTGTGCCGCCTTTCAACCAACAAACCAGCTTTCCTCCCCCTGCTCAGGCTCTGCCGCTTTTCTTGCGTGACCCAAGCTCGCGAGGCCGGCTCGCCGCAGCATGATGCCTTAGAACTGGCACCTTTAACTTATTCAAGTTCGTGGGGTCTTCGTCGTGGCATCCATCCGGGCAGCTTTGGGGTTGGCTCCTCTGTCTCCTATTGTATATTACATCATATTCCCTGTTGGTCCATCCACTCGTGGGCCTGTTCCGTGGTTTCAAAGATGTGTGTCCTGCCATTGTGGAGTACCATTAATTTGGCGGGGTACAATAACATATACCTCAAGTTTGCATTTCTGAGGCGCTCAGTTGTCGGTCCAAATCTCACCCTTAGTCTTTGCACGAGGTCTGTGTAGTCCGGGTAGATTGCTATCTTGGAGAAGTTTTTGGTGATCGCTCCTCCCTCTCTCTCTCTCTCTCTCGAGAATGTTAGTATCTTCTCCCGGTCTTTAAAGTTCAAGATTCTGGCTATCACAGGCCTCGGAGGTGCTCCCGGCGGGCGTTTCCTGGTCAGGGCCCTGTGGGCTCTTTTCACTGCAAAGCCTTGTGACAGTACCCCGGCTCGCACATTTTGTAATAGCAGGTTTTCCACATAGTTTGTGTGATCTCTGCCCTCCTCTCCCTCCGGGAGTCAGACAATCCTTAAGTTGTTTCTGCGGGCTCTCCCTTCAGCGTCTTCAGCTCTGTGCTCGAGGATGCGCACCCTGTCCAGTATGTCTGTCAATTGGGTCAATGCAGTAGTGATGTTACTGGTGTTGGTCTAGGGCCCGAACATCCTGTCGTAGGAGGCCCACGTACTCAATCACTGCATCTAGTTTGTGCTCCAATGAAGTTTTCAACGCTGCTATGCCCTCTAATATGGGGCCATCTCCCTGCCTCCCTTGTTGTTCTGGCCTTGCTGCCGTCGTACTGGCGTCTGTTGCGGTGGGCTGCCTTGTGTCTACTTTGCGGGCGAATGCTTCCATACTGGTTTGCTTGCCCTTTCCCCCCCTCGGTGTTTGTCAGGCATGTCCCTGCTTCGCGATCGTAGCATGCGCTCTGTTCAGCTACTCCTTGTCGAGTGGCGAGTTTGTTTTGTGGTGCTCTTGTTGCTCAGGTGCTGGAGGGTGTTCCTCGTGTTCTAGGGTCTTTGCTCTCCCCTTTCTTAAGTTTGCTTTCAGGGTCTCACTTATCTTAACTCTACGCTCCGTTTCTTAGACTGGGTTTCTGCTCCCTTCTTCCGTTGAATTGCGTTGTTTGCCTTTATGCCTGTATGATGGTACCCCATCGGCCTTCTGCTCCTTTCCTTTCCACTTTATTCCGAGGTTCGAGTGGTGTGGTGTGGTGTGGGGATTATACACGCTGCTGTTTCCTTCTTTCGTTTCCCTGTGCCCTCTTCTGGTCTGCAGCATGGGCTCTGTTGTTGCGACCTCGGTAGCCCGTGTCCGGGCAGTCTTGTCCTCCCCTCTGTTGTCTGGGCTAAATTGTGCTGTGCTTCTCGCGCCATTATCCCTACATTTTTTGTCCTGCGTACGGGTCATACTGTATATTCATTCCCCTCTCTCGTTTAGCATTCAGCTTGGAGCGGGAAGTTTGTGAGGGGGTGGGAGCTGTCTTATGCTTCAACTTTTCTACCTACAGTCGGTGGCTGACCTCTTCATTCACCTCACCCTTCTGTGCTGTTGCCCCAGGACGGTGGGTTGTGCTCTCCCACGTAGTTATATTATCCTGAATGCTATCGACTTCTACTTTTGTGGAGGACCTCTGTCTTACTGTATTGCTCTTCCGGTGCGCTCTCCCCTTATTCTTAGTGTGCTCCTGCCCTGTGATTAGCTGGAAGTTCTGGTTGTTTATGGGTAATCCGTCTCTCACTGCGGTGCTTCCTGGAGTCTGTTGTAAGATGCTTCTCCCTGTGTTCCGCTGTTGTAGTCCCCTAATTAGATGACTTGTGTTTTCACCCTTCGGTGGCCCGTTCACCAGTGTTGGTAGGGCCCGCTCCCTTTCACCGGGCTTCCGGTGTACCGCGGGGTACCTCTCTTATCTTCTCGCCGCGTATGTGGACCTCCCCTACGCCTCGGAGAGCTGCCGGCATGAGAAACTTAGGAGCGGGCTCTTAATGTTCTCTGGTGCGTCTCCGGGTCCGTTGATGGCTGTTTCCATGTTGTCCTCCCCTTCCTTGTGCGTAACCCCCCTTTCGTGTGTGGGGCCAGATTCTGGGCACTCTCCATGGCAGCTTTAATTCAGAGCGGATAGTCTCTTTTAGTTGTTTATCCCCCCCTTTCCTCTGCTATGGGTGGTGGCAGGGTTTCTTTCCACGTTCCCCCTTCTGCGTGTGCGGCGTAGCTCAACGTTCTGGGATGGTTGGGGTGTTTCTGCCTTGGTGGGGTTTTCTTCTACGTTTATATTCCCAGAGGCGCTGTGTTGGCTGTTTGGTTTTGTTTCCGCCCTCTCTTGTTCCTCCTTGCCTCAGCGCCGGGGTTGTGGCCTCTCCCTTATTTACTGGGCTCCTACGCCCTTACCGCCTTGCGCATTGGCCCCGACCTGCAACCTCTGCGTCTCATGCCGGCAGGGCTCTTGGGTCTCCCCGCTTGCACTAAGGTGAGGACTCCCCCAGGGACGGTAAGGAGCCTTGGTCTCCTCACGCAACTCGCTCCCACTTCCCAGCCTGTGCTGTTACCTACTTCCAGTTTTCCCGAGCTCACCTTGCATTCTTCATTCGGAGTTCGTTCAGCACTGTTTGTCTGGCGTTGCGCTCCACCCTCTGCCACCCTCGATCGGAGCTCTCGCCTCTCTGCCATGACTTCTAGGTCCGGCTGCCTCTCGCTTCATGTTTGGGCTGGGGCTGGATGCCACACACGGTACCTTCACCGCTTCGTTGTCTGCCGCCCTGCTGTTCGCTTTCGTTGGGCCAGGCACTTCCTTTCTGGCTCCTCCTCAGCGCTCCAGCAGGCACCTCTCTGCCATCTTGCCTGGTGCTACGTGGCTTCTCGTTGGTCCTTATGCAACTGTTTCACTCCCTCTCACGCAGCAGGCTTCTGCACCCAGTCGCCCCCCTGTTCTTCTGACACCTTTCTGCTTTATTTTGAATTTTATTACAAATCAGGCCAGTATGACCGACTTATGTATACGATCTCTTCGGAGCTCCAAGTTTCAGCTGCTCACTGCATGCCCGCCAAGCCACGCCCCCTTGTGTTTATAAAGTTATGTTTGACGATGTAAGATCAGAGCGCTCTCGAGCAGCAGAGGTCTTTGCTAATATTTGTATTTTGTACAAGTAAACCTTGTTATCCTTGCAAAGCTATATCTTGGCTTCTTTCCCTAGTGGGTTGTATTTACTCTGGTGTGTGCGTTTTGTGGGACTCACCTTCACTTGGTGACCCAGAGATGTGATTCCTCAGCCCCCTTACTTGCGGCGATATCCAGGTGGCTTCTCCGGACGGGCCGTGCCCATCTACATTTACCAGTCCCCAAAATGCATAAGCAGCAGAAGTGGTCCTTGCTCGCTGGAGCCGGTTGCGACCCCACAGAGAGGCCCAGAGCTGTTGTGGATTACCCACGAACTGAGGCTTTTGGAAGAATGTGGACACGTGAGTATAGATTGTGAAGGATAACAATGTTTGGGTTTGGATATGAAGCATTATCATAGAGGGGAACACGCGATGAATGAATGTGAATGGGTAGAATGATTTTTTGATTGTTGAAGTTTTTATAGCCATTTTAATTCCTTTTCTTTAGTTTTTAAGTTATATGGAAAAAATAAAAGAGGAAGGACAGGGAGCCCCACCGTCTGAGGATATAAGGTGCCAGCCACAGTGCACTGTCCCGACCAGTGCAGGGAAATAAAACAGAGAAGAAACTTAGGGACTAGAACATTGTGGCACTTGCAAGAGTACATTTATTTTCTTTATAAACAACCAAATACATTGGGAAATTTCTGTTTGTTAAGAACATTTGACCACCAACTGGAAGAAGACAACACCCTTGCACTTTAGTTTGAGTTATTGGTGTTAGGGTCAGAAATAGGCTTTTTGGACAAGAGAGTTTCTTTGACATCCTATCATTCTCATTAGTTTTCCTTGAGATAGGGAACCCTGTCTTAGCTTTAGGGACAGAGGTACAGTTGTGCAACCCACCAATGTATTTAAAGAAAAGTCTTTAACCAAAAACATGTCAACTCTATGTCGGAGTCTTACTTCTGCACCCTTACACAGTGTTTCACATCTAATTTAAAGCCTAGTG
The DNA here is from genome assembly GCF_040938575.1 of Ambystoma mexicanum. Lineage (NCBI taxonomy): Eukaryota > Metazoa > Chordata > Amphibia > Caudata > Ambystomatidae > Ambystoma > Ambystoma mexicanum. The sequence continues at coordinate 893,514,957 of NC_090941.1, forward strand.
AGATCTGACTGCATGTGGAAAACATGAAACTTCTTAGCACAAGCACTGAGGTTGAAAGAAAGTAATCATAAGTTAGAGTGAAGTAAAGGATTTTGATATACTGACCGATAAGCAGTACAAGTACAATTAGAATGTCTAGTTATTCAGAACTTATGAAAAAAATTGAATTTTCATGAAAATTAATGCATGTGTGTAGGAAACAGTGAGATTCATGGAGGCAGATCATTTTAGTTTTTATAGACCAGCTTTCTGTGATTCTGTATTATTGTGGCGACTACCCCTACATACAGCTTCTGATTTCAACTTTAATTTATTTCTTGAAATAAATTAGAGTTTTAATAAAACTGCCTGTTTCTTGCCCAGAATTGTGGGGTGGGACTGTATAGTTATGGGGGGGGGGGGGGATATGGTGAAATAAAGATGTCCACATGACGTACTGTTCATATATTGATAAAAAAATATCTTACAAGATCACTACCGGACATGGAGCAATATGGCAACAATGTGCTGAGCTCCGAGGCCATCTCGTCCCCCTGATAACTGATGGAAACATAAGTGACCCACAACAGCATAAGGAACAATGGTAAAGCGAAGTAGATACCCGGTGCTGCTTGGGGGTGATGCGAGCAACTGAGACCAGGCTCAGGAGATTGGAATGAGGGCGGGCCTCAGCCTGTAGATACAGCGACCAAGGTCATGCATACAAAACAGCCGCTGCACAAGTGGGTGAGGGATGGCCTGACCCAGCAGTGCAGCAGTGCAGCAGCACCTCACGCTAAGAAAACCCATGAGAGGCATGAGCAGAGAGTCAGGTGGACCTGGAGAGGATGTGCCGCAGTGCTAGCGCCCCGCTGAGCACCGATGCACCGAATGGGGAGGTACGTATCATGGACCAAACTGGTGCAGAGCCAAGAGGGCTACGCAGGAGGCTGGTGTCAAACGGCAGACAGGGGGTGAAGTTAATGAGCCTGCGAGTATCAGACAGGAACTGAAATGTTGATGCCTACCCCTGGTGGGGAAACACCTGGTGAAAAGTTAAACAAGCGTAAGAATGAAGACAACCAAGCCAGCCACAGAGGGAGGGGAGGATTGTGAGTCACATTCCCACCATACAATACCCTCCTTGTAGACTTGTGAGGCAGCACCATTGTGCATACCCCCATAGTCATCCTGGGCAGACAAGATTGTGCAAACAGGCAGTGGAGAGGTGAAAGGAGATATATTTGTGAACCGTGAGAAGAGAAGAGCGGTTAAATGAGTGAAGTTAAAGCCTGTGGAAGCGCCGGAATACAGGAGTTACAAAATTATAGGAGACAGCACAGCTAAAGAAATAGAATATTCATAGGTGATACCCCTATCAGGTACAGAAAACCGGAAAGAAGTGGCCAGGAAAGTGGATACCCTGGACATTCTAAAAGAAATAAAGGCACTGTGGATGGACATACAATCCTCAGTTACAGACTTGAGAACAAGGGTGGAGAATACAGAGGACAGGCTGTAGGCCCTGGAAAACAACCAACTGTCGACAGACCTGGTAGAAATGCGATATGAGGCCAGGCTGACTGATATGGAAGCCCGGGAAATGGAAATGGCACTTAAGGAGGATGATATCGAAAATAGGGAGAATATTGGTCTTAAATGAAAAGGAGGGTGGGGGTGTGGCCAGCGACGATGTGCGGAAGACACAGTCCTCTTGAGCTCCCTACGAGATCCTCTAAAGAGATAATTTCTGTGCATTTGCAAAGCTCAGAATGCTCTGATCCTCGAAGTGTGGTATAAGTAATCCTCCACCAGTGTTCCGGGAATCTCTATTGGGCGAAAAAAGGGTCTACAAGAGGAGAAACTCGAGCCGAAACGCCGGCACTTGGAGCCACCGAAATGGCTGGGGCAACTCGTTAAAGTCAAGATAGAGAGGAGAGCCTCCCCGAAGCCGATATACAGTGCCCAGGCAACCCGCTACGACCCTAGAGTGGGGAGTCCGAAAGGAGAGCTCTTTGAGACCAGAAGGTAGTGTGGTAGAACAAGAAACCGGCCCGGAACAACCGCTAGGTAAGACTGACTGCAAGTATGCGAGAACACTCCAGGGCATTGCGACTGAGGACGACAGGCAGAGGGCACCAGCTATCCGAAGGATTGCTGGTTGGCCACAGGCTACATCGTAAGATGGAGAAGCACAGGACTAGAGTAACACCCTGCGGTGCTCTCCAGGAGCAGCGGAGGACATAAAATAAGTTGAGAACACCTGCAAAGGATTAGGCGACCCTGCCCACCAGATCCGGAGGGTTTTAACACCCGAGGGGAGGGGTGGGGAATAAATAAGGACATACCTGCAGAAACCCAGCCACACAGCATGTGGCCAGCGCAGACACGGGTGCAGGCAGGCAGTGGGAGCGTGGAGTCCAGTGAATCCTAGACACACGCGGTGGACCTGGAGGAGAAGAGGTGAACGAAGGCACACCCAAGACGTGGTCCAAGCAGCTGCACCACAGAACGGAGGAAGGTATGTACGCATACCCACCACTGTGGGAAGGAGAGGGGAGAGAAGAATCCCTCTTGCCCGCCCCCACAATAATACTGGCCCTCTCGAGACCCAAAGATACAAAATCCCTGGGCAGTATCACGCAAGCTATATAGCCAGGGAACAGGAAGACAGTAGCTGGGGTCCCAGAAAGGAAGCAGGGGGCTTCACTAACACTAAGACACTAACTGTACGACCAATACTACCTCCAGCAATAGCACGACAGAGAGCAGTCGGTGGGTCTGAAAGAGAAGTTCAAGTACAGGAATTAGGACCTAGTTGAAAGCCTGGGTGGAAAGACAGAGTGCAGTGCCCTCAGCCAAGAGGAGGCTCAAGGAAGATCTCAGCGGGGATAAAGAGGACCAATGCCGGAAGGCGGGAATAAAAGTTTGTACCACAGCCAAAACAATCTAAAAGAGAGGCATTCAGCAAAAAGAGTGAAAAAAAAACAGGATCCCGCCGTTGCTGAGGGACAATTGACAGGAGGTGATCAGGAGCCTCAACTAGATAGTGCTAACAACAAAATACTTGAGGCGATTGCAGCCATGAGAACATCGATGGAAACCCATATAGGTGAAGTAAAATGCAATATGTGCCTCTTACAGCAGGATGTGCGCAATCTGGCAGGCAGAGTGGGGGAAACAGAAAAGAATCGGGGAAGCATCTCCGCCTTCACCAAAGACCTGCAAGACACAGTCCAGGAGTTGAAAACGAAAGTCCAGATGCTACAGGACCGGGCAGAAAATGCAGAAGGGAGGGAAAGAATAAGCAACATCTGGATTTTGAGACTCCACCGTGTACATTGAGAACATGCTCCTTCCAGAAATCGGCCTGGGAAAACTGTCACAAGGGTTTTACGGTGGAAAGAGCCCATTGAGCTCTAACAATAAACCCCCGACTCCAACTCCTGGGGCACCGCCTCACCCCATTATTACCAAAATATTGAACTTTAGGGATAAAGAAAAGATTCCATCTTTCCCTAAAACAGGAGGGGAGATCCGTCTGCGATCGGCCAGATTAGCAGTCTACCCAGATTACATTATTTAAATTCAAAGGAGAAGAAAAGTGAAAGGTATCATAAGCGTCCTCTGTGTAGAAGGATGAGGGAAAACGTTAAGACACTGATAGAGCACACATAAGGGGGCAATCACAAGATCGGAAATAGTGAAGTGTCATTACTTTAAGGAAAAAGCAGACATCCTCACTAGAGCAAGAGTGAAAGGATGTGTCGAGTTTGAAGGCTCAAAGATAAAAGGCCTAAATTTGACAAAACAAAGGGAATGTAGACCACTAACAACACGGCTGATGGAACATAAAATTAAATATTGATGGGTATCCATTTTTGCTTATGTTTGAATGTGGAGGGGAAGACTTCCGGAAAACCAACCAGGAAGAAGCAGCACAGGGGCTGCAGCATACTTCAGACCATTACTGACTGATGGTGGATTTAAAGGAGGAAATATTATAAGTTACTCACCGTAGTGACTAACGTACTCTTCGTCCATAGTCACCTTCCCTCCATACTGTATGGGCGTCCCTTCCAAGGAACGGGAGACGGAACCTTTTTCACCAGAAAAACCTTCTTCCCCTTTAAATTTATAGGCACGCAGGGGCGCGACCCAGGGAGCATGCGCTGCCCTGACTCCGCCCTCCGGCGCCACACCTCAGTCCCCATTGACACGTCGACAATAGATTTAACGTTGCCTAATGACACCAGTATTATTAGGGGGAGGTTGGTGGGACATATGGAGGAAAGGGGACTATGGACTAAGAGTACGTTAGTCACTACGGTGAGTAACTTATAATTACTCTTACATCCCGTCCCCTTTCCTCCATACTGTATGGGCGATTACAACCGATTGTAGCCCCAGGGTGGAGAGGAGACCCTCCGTAAGCAAATAGGTTCCTGAGAACCGCCTGTCGGAAAGCTGCATCAGATCTAGAGCTAGCATCCAAACAGTAATGCTTCCAGAAAGCCGAGGGAGATGCCCAAGTGGCCGGCCTGCTTATGACTTGCCAAGGGACATGGTGCTGGAATGCGATGGCCGTTGCCTTGGTCCTGATTGCATGGGCATGCATGTTGGCCGGGAGCGGCTTGTGCTGGCCCTCATACATTCTTTTGATGGCAGAGACCATCCAGCGGGATATGGAAGCTTCAGAGGCTTCAGAGGCACCGCCTCACCCCATTATTACCAAAATATTGAACTTTAGGGATAAAGAAAAGATTCCATCTTTCCCTAAAACAGGAGGGGAGATCCGTCTGCGATCGGCCAGATTAGCAGTCTACCCAGATTACATTATTTAAATTCAAAGGAGAAGAAAAGTGAAAGGTATCATAAGCGTCCTCTGTGTAGAAGGATGAGGGAAAACGTTAAGACACTGATAGAGCACACATAAGGGGGCAATCACAAGATCGGAAATAGTGAAGTGTCATTACTTTAAGGAAAAAGCAGACATCCTCACTAGAGCAAGAGTGAAAGGATGTGTCGAGTTTGAAGGCTCAAAGATAAAAGGCCTAAATTTGACAAAACAAAGGGAATGTAGACCACTAACAACACGGCTGATGGAACATAAAATTAAATATTGATGGGTATCCATTTTTGCTTATGTTTGAATGTGGAGGGGAAGACTTCCGGAAAACCAACCAGGAAGAAGCAGCACAGGGGCTGCAGCATACTTCAGACCATTACTGACTGATGGTAGATTTAAAGGAGGAAATATTATAAGTTACTCACCGTAGTGACTAACGTACTCTTCATCCATAGTCACCTTCCCTCCATAGTGTATGGGCGTCCCTTCCAAGGAACGGGAGACGGAACCTTTTTCACCAGAAAAACCTTCTTCCCCTTTAAATTTATAGGCACGCAGGGGCGCGACCCAGGGAGCATGCGCTGCCCTGACTCCGCCCTCCGGCGCCACACCTCGGTCCCCATTGACACGTCGACAATAGATTTAACGTTGCCTAATGACACCAGTATTATTAGGGGGAGGTTGGTGGGACATATGGAGGAAAGGGGACTATGGACTAAGAGTACGTTAGTCACTACGGTGAGTAACTTATAATTACTCTTACATCCCGTCCCCTTTCCTCCATACTGTATGGGCGATTACAACCGATTGTAGCCCCAGGGTGGAGAGGAGACCCTCCGTAAGCAAATAGGTTCCTGAGAACCGCCTGTCGGAAAGCTGCATCAGATCTAGAGCTAGCATCCAAACAGTAATGCTTCCAGAAAGCCGAGGGAGATGCCCAAGTGGCCGGCCTGCTTATGACTTGCCAAGGGACATGGTGCTGGAATGCGATGGCCGTTGCCTTGGTCCTGATTGCGTGGGCATGCATGTTGGCCGGGAGCAGATTGTGCTGGCCCTCATACATTCTTTTGATGGCAGAGACAATCCAGCGGGATATGGAAGCTTCAGAGGCCTGATAGTCTGGCCTGAAGCCGCCAAAAGTGACAGACTTGTGGAAGCCCTTGGTCCTGTCCCAGTAGGATTTTAGGGCACGCCTGACATCCAGGCAGTGGAACACTCTCTGTGCTTCGTCCTTGGGATCGGGAACGAACGTAGGAAGGACTATTTCCTTGTTCAAGTCAAATGCAGATGGAAACTTGGGCAGAAATGCCGCGTGCGTCTGCATGAATACCTTGTCCCTGTGAAAGGTGGTATATGGTTCAGAGGCGACGAGTGCCTGAATCTCGCTGACTCTGCGAGCCGAGGTAAGATGGACTAGTAAGGCCGTCTTGATGGAAACCAGTATAAGTTCCACAGACGCCATTGGCTCGAATGGCTTGTGTGCCAGGGCGCCCAAGACTATATTAAGGTCCCACAGAGGGTGCAGTCTCTTGACAGGCGGGTAGAGCCTAGCAAGACCAGTCCGGTGTTTCTCGATGATAGGGATGGTGGAGGAAAAGATGCCTTCTTCCGAGTTCCTGTAAGCCGCAATGGCTGCAAGGTATGTACGGGAAGTGTCGACCTGTACGCCCGAATGAGCGAGGTGCGCCGAAAAGGATAGCACGTTGTCCAAATTGCAGGCCAAGGGGTCAATTCCCTTGGAGTCTGCCCAGTGGCAGCACCTGGTCCATTTGATCTTATACTGGACCCTGGTGCCTTTGCTCCTGGCGCCCTGTATGATTTCAAGATTGGCCCGTGAGATGCTAAGGTGCCGAAGTGTTACCTGCTCAGGTGCCACACTGTGAGGGCTAGTTTCCCTGGCGCGGGGTGGATGATCCTGCCCCCCTGCTGTGCCAGAAGATGTGCTGGGGCTGATGGGGGGTGTATCAGAGGCACTTTCGAGAGGCTGAGGGGCTCTGAAACCATGGTCTGGCCGGCCACCATGGAGCAATCAGAATGATGAGGAGTCGGTGCGACTCCTTGATCTTGCAAATTACCCTGTGGATCAGAGGAGTGGGTGGAAAAGCGTAGGCCTTCATGCCGGTCCACCGGAGGTGAAATGCGTCACCCAGAGAGCCGAGGTCCTGACCCTGCCAGGATGCGAACTGGGGGCACTTCTTGTTGTGCCAGGTGGCAAAGAGATCCACTTGGGGGTGACCCCACTTGTTGAAAATCTCCTGAATAACAAGGTTGTTTAGCTGCCACTCATAATTGTTCGCTCCCAGCCTGCTAAACCTGTCCGCCTCCAGGTTGGATTCCCCCGGGAGGTGGACTGCCCAGAGGAAAATTTTGTTTTCCAAGGCCCATTCCCACATGCTGGTCGCCAGTCTGCACAGAGGAGGTGATCTGGTGCCTCCCTGCTGGTTGACGTAGTACATGCTGGTCGAGTTGTCCGTCTGGACGAGGACAACCTTGCCCTTGAGGAGTGGTAGGAATGCTCTGAGCGCTAGCCAGATTGCATTCAGCTCCAACTAATTGATGTGGTATTCCTGCTCCTGTCGAGTCCAGGTGCCCTGGACCGAGAGATTGTACAGGGTGGCTCTCCAGCCCTCGAACAAGGAGTCTGTTGTGATGGTGGCCTGCAGAGAGGGTGGCCTGAAGGGCTTGCACGTCCGTAGGTTGCAGTCCATGGACCACCAAGTTAGGTCCGCATGGAGAGATGGAGGAACGTGGATCATCTCGGATTGCGAGCACCTCTCCCGACTCCATGAGGCTGCAAAGTGCAGCAGAATCCTTCTCATCCATAGTCTTGTGTGCGGCACGTCTAACAGAACCGCCGCTAGTAGAACCAGGTGATGTTGGTACCACCATGCCGAGGTCACCTTTCTGCTGAGGAAGTGGGCGGTGACCCTCTTGATGGCCGAGATCTTGTCTTCCGACTGGAAAACCCTTGCGGAGCACGTGTCCCAAATGCGTCCCAGGAATGTCAGAGTCTGAGTAGGGAACAGCTGTGACTTCTTGAGGTTGAGCGAGAAGCCCAGGTCGTGCAGTGTGTTCATAAGGGCATGGGAAGAGTAGTGAACCGCTTCCGGAGATGTAGCCCTGACGAGCCAGTCGTCGAGGTATGGGTAGAGGCCCTGCGCTCTGAGGAGGGCCGTTACAGTGTTCATGAGTCTGGTAAAGACCCTGGGGGCCGAGTTGAGGCCAAATGGGAGGACTTTGGATTGGAAATGGTAGCTCATGATCCTGAAACGTAGGAAAGAACAATGGGGCTGCCAAATCGGGACGTGTAGGTACGCGTCCTTCAGGTCCAGGGAGCACATCCAGTCTCCCCTGTCCAATGTCTCCGCTATAAAAGCTGGCGTAACCATCTTGAATTTTTGCAGGGATAAGGAGAGGTTGAGGGTGGAAAGGTCCAGCACAACTCTCAGGCCCGCCTGGTTCTTCTTCTGAATGGCGAAAATCCGGGAGTAGAAGCCAAAGCCTTGCTGGGAGGCTGAAACTTCGTCCGCTGCCTGGCTCTCTACGAGCGACCGGATCTCCACCAAAAGAGTTGCTGTCCCAACCTGTGGGAGTGGAGGTGAGGGAGGAGAGACTGGGATGGGAAGGCGGTACCCCGTGGATACTACGGAGAGGATCCAGGTATCCGCGAAATTCTGGTGCCAGAATTGTGCATGGAGCGCAAGCCTGCCCCCCACCGGAGTCAAGTGGACCCGAAGGGGCGTGTCATGCCTTCTTTCCCAAGGAGGCTGAGGAGGGGGACTGGAAAAAGTCCTTACACCCCCCTACCCCCATTTTGTTGATTTGTGCCGGTTCTGAGACGGCGGGTGGTCCGGCTGCCTGGATCTGTGGTGCTGGAAGCCGCGGAACCCTCCATATGTACGACCCTTCTCCGAGCGCTGCCGAGATTGGGTGTACGATTTGGACATGGTCTTTGTAAGGATGGATAAAGACTTTGCCGTTTGAGAGCTGCTGTTCTTTTTTGTCCAGCTCCTTGTCTGTAGAGGAGTGGAAGATGTTCCCCCATCCCCCCTCCCTCGAACGGTAGATCTAGAATGCGCTCCGGGACATCCGGGTTGAATTTTGTTGCCCGGAGCCAGGCTGTTCTCCTCATGTCCGTGGCAATACAGATGGCACGGCCTGAGGTATCGATATGAGCCACTGTGGATTCCATGAGGTCATGCGCCACGAGCTTGGCTTTTGCTAGCCCCGCCTTAAAGCATGATTGGCATTGGGTGGGGAGTTCCGGGAGGAAGTCCGCAATTTCCCACCATAACCGTTGGTTGGCAGCAGCCAGCATGGCATCTGCATTGGCCTGCCGCAGGGGCAAGGAGGCGTTGGAGTAGATCTTCTTGCCGTATGCCTCCAAGATCTTCTCCTCCTTGCCTAGCAGCACCGCAGAGGAGGAGGCTGAGGACAACTGAGGCTTGGAGTATAGTGATGCCGCAGCGATCACTGAGGAGTGTGGCTGAGAATGGGTCGAGAGCAAGAGTGTATCCCCCTCCATCTGCCTGTACTTGGAGTACAGGCATCGATTGACCGGCTGGACCGAATGGGGCTTAAGCAAACCCTTCTTGACCAGGGAGACTAGATCGGTTTCCAGTGGAATCCCTGTGTTGGCAGAGGGGCGTCTTGTGAGGACTTCAGCCAGAACCCCCGCTGCCGGCTGTTCGACCTCGGGTTGGGGGAGGCCCAGGTACTCCGCCAGGCCAGCAAGACGTTCATGGAAGGCCCTGGCCGAGGATGGCATGTCCGGATCCTCCTCCTCATCCGTATCCTGCGGATCTGGAGGATTTTGTGGAGGAGGAGGGGTAGATGGCGCCGGAGGCTGCGGTACAGGGACCACAGCCAGAGGCTGAGGAGGCGGAATCGGCTGTGGAGCCGGAGGAGGCCAGTGCACCATGGCCAGGGGGCCCGGGGAGGGCATCTGTGGTGCCCGTAGCATGGCGGGAAGGACTTCCCTGACTGCGTCTTTGATGATAACCCCCATCTGAGGAGACCTCATGAGGCTGAGAAACTTCTCGAAGAGCACCTCCTCACTGGCCGAAGAGGTGGCAGGGGGTACCGCCAGGGTAGCAGGGGGCTGCTGGAGCTGCTGCGTAACCTGTCCATATGGACACAAAAGAAAGTTTCCCTGTGCAAATGAATGATAGACTGTAGGCAACGTACCTGGTTGAGGCCACTCCCACATTGACACTCGTTCTTCGCTGAATTCGTGGAATGGCGTCGGACGGGTGCCCCTTTCTGGCGCAGCAGCCATTTTGTCGAGCTGCCTGCCACTTGCCTGCGATGTGTTGCTCGGCTCGCTGGGCCCGGCCTCGTCCAACACTCTTGCGTGTGGATCACGAGGCCTACCCTGCTCCTCGGGCCTCGACCCGGAGGTTAGGTCAGTAGAGCTGTGTTTAGGCACCCCCTCGGACGTATTGCCAGTATTAGGGCATAGCCCCTCGGACGTATTGCCGGTATTAGGGCATAGCCCCTCGGCCATGGTGCCGGTAAAAGGACGTATGCCCTCGGGTGTAGCCCCGGTACAATAACCTTCTGGTCCCTCAACACTGCGCCCGGGAGGATCTGAGGACACCTCGACCCAAAGGCCGGTAGCTGTGGCGGCCTCAGGACGCATGCCGGTAGAAGGACCTGGCCGGTCCTTCCCGTGCAGGAGAGTCCTTGGGAAGGAGTCTCACTTGCGGGGTGCGCTGGAAAATATTGGCCCTACCTTGGGCCTGGTTCGATACTTCACCAAGTTCTTGAGATCCTCTGGAGGCGACCTCTGGAAGAGCTCCCTCCACCTGGCGAGTCTGTTCTTCAGTGCCTTCGAAGACAGGGAGTCACACGCTGAATATGACTGCCAACCGTGGTCTGGGCCAAGGCAACATAGGCAGAGGGCAGGGGGGGCTGGAGTTGGGAAGAGCCTGTTGCAGGATGGACACCTGCTGAAACCTGTAAAAGTCGACATGTGCCGGGGAGGAGCGTGACGTCTGAGGACTGAGTCCCTGAATGACAAAAAAGACAAAAAAGAGAAGAAGCATCTGCACGTGGAATTACATGGCCGAAGCAAAACCCAGGAGCGCTGGTGAATTCGGCCCGTTACCGTTGCTGCGGAAAAGGGTACTGGGGTGTGGCGCTGGAGGGTGGAGTCAGGGCAGCGCATGCTCCCTGGCCCGTGCACCTGCGCACCTCTAAATTTAAAGGGGAAGAAGGTTTTTCTGGTGAAAAAGGTTCCATCTCCCGTCCCTTGGAAGGGGCGTCCATACAGTATGGAGGAAAGGGGACGGTACCTAAGAGTAGTGAATTGAAGAGACGTGCGAAAGAAAGTCACAGGATCCAGGAAGTTCCGAAAACTCATGTGAGGGGTCAGAAATGTGGGGCGGACACATTTTAGAGGATTTTTCAAACAATGCCGTTTTATTAAACCAAAATTGTAAATCCAACACCTCTCTTGCTCTACTCTAACAGGGATTTCCCTACCTAAATAAACTAAGGAAAAACACTTTAACATAACATTTCTGGCCCTCAAACCTATACATTAACATAAACAAGAAAGTATATGTCAATTGACAAGACAAACACTTATATGTTTAACACCTTTAACACTGACATTCATGAGATGAGGGAATTTCCCTTCCCCAAAATCAAAGTCAGGTCCAACACAAAACAACAAGGAAATCCAAGGTTGAAACAGAGTTCCAACACAGTTATTGATAAAGTCTATTTGGATTGAATGAAACGTCCAATACTTCACAATTCAACCCTGTGAAGATTCTTCTCCTCTAGGAAGTATAGTTCAAGAAGTTCTTTAAACAGAATGTACTGCTTCTATTGCAGCCCCAGGTAACACCACAATTTCTTGACTCAGAAATATCACAGTGCTTCCTCCTTGGCACCATGAAATACAAGGTTCGCTTCACAGTATTGTTCTCACTATGAAACACACCACCACCTCACAAGGCTCTTCTATTGTCATCATGAAACACAAGACTCTTCTCACAGTGCTTTTCTCTTGGCACCATGAAACACAAGGCCCTTCTCACAGTGCTTTTCTCTTGGCACTATGAAACATAGGATTCTTCCCACAGTGCTTTTCTCTTGGCACCATGAAACATAACATCAACTTCCATTCCCAGTCTTCTGTCTGGTCCATTCTACTGCCAGACCTAACTCCTTCAAGTGTATACCATAAGGGATTTGCTTTTCTGCTTTTAAACATAACATATTCAACTTCAAACAGCTTTCCACATTTCCATACGTTATAACAAAGACAAGATTTTCACCAATGCCCTTTTTTGCTCTGCTAGACAAACAATGTCTGTCTCCTTTTAACGCTGCCTTCCTTCTGAGGCCATTTTTAAACCACTCTTGTCTTTTGTTAAGACACCAACCAAGTACTTTCAATTCAACATCTATTGGCTTTGACACTGAGTTCCTGACTAATAGCTGGTTCATCCACATCATAATCATTCATGTACAAGCTCTACCTTTAAAAATGTTATATCAGCCCCTTTTCCTCTGGTAGTAATGGTTATTCCCAAAGGAACATTTATTTCAGACTCTTTTGGCTGAGGGCAATGCGTGTTCACCTCTTGGCTTAAGGTAATGCTTGTTTGTTCTTTTCTATTCAGCTTGTTGATTTAGCACTTGGTGTTACAAGATACAATGTTGTCAGGTCTTTATCGATGCTTGGTCTTTGTGTTAACATCCCTAAAGTGTACACGACCATTAACAATGTTGTTAATCAAGTACAAGGTTTCAAACTTCCTTCCACAGCATATTCGCTTATACTCGAGTGCTACCTTTGTTGCTCTCCATGTCTGACATGCTCTGGTCAGCTTTCATCAATTTCACTCCTTTGCGAATTAACAGCACCTGGTTACAGTTGTCCGCCTGCACTGCCTGAGGGTTTAGGAACACGCAGCAACAGTTATCGGCTCCTCAGCCTCTGTCACAGGATGCAGGGCTCTGTCACAGGATGCAGGGCTTCTACCACAGGTGTTTTCTTGACCGGGCATTATTCTCTATGCAAGCTGCCTTCAGTTCCACCCCACAGGCAGAGATCAGCTCACCGCAACCCCCTAAACACCCCAGCCTCCAGGCACAGTCTGCTGCACGCTTCCTGCTGCGAAAGCTCTGCAATCAGGTTTGCATGGGGGAAAGCTTTCAGACTTCACGCTGCGCAACCTCTGCAATCCAGAATTTGAGGGAAAAGGAACCAACTCAGGATTGGAAACTGCAATAAGTGGTTGATAAATCCTGGTGTACCTTCGATCCTCCCACTTCAGTAGATTTCTCTAGCAACGTGTTTTCTTTGGCCACCTCCTCCTGCCCCAGCAGGTCCGTCTGTTGCTACAACTGCAACTGCTCCTCCAACCACGACTGCATCTACTTGCCTGCACCTGGGAGAGCTTTTTAAGCCTCCCAGCCTCCCTCAGGTGTGGGCTGTTAAGACTAATTGCATGACCTTCAGTCATGCACTGCTCTTGAGCCCTCTTCTTAGTCCAGTATTCTTGGGGTTATGGGACTTGGAGTTCCAAGCATCAGAAATCCATTCTAACTAGTAATTCACTATTCTTCATTTTAGAACTATATTGTTTACACATTTTTAAAAGTACTTCATGTTTTATTTCAGTAGGGAAAGGCAGTTCACTCATGCCATCATTTGACGATTTCCTATCTCCATTCCTTTGGGAGTAATGGAGATGTTGAAGTACATCAGGTTTAACAGGTTCCTCCTTAAGTGGAACATTTAAAGATGTTGCATCCTGTTTACCCATGTTTCTAAACTTAATATGGGGATCATAGACATTATGATGGTAATAAGCCATTGCATGTCTTGGTATATACAAAAGGTGATTCCCTTTCAAAGGAAAATACTGTGTCTCCTCCCGGGGGATCCACCCGCAGCGCACCACCCCCAAGGTCAGGATCAGGAAGAGTCTGCCTTTCCTTGGCCAACTGGGTGGGGACTTTAGACAGGGATAGAGTGAGGGATCTATAGGATTCATCACACTCAGTATGGTCACACCGGGGAAATGAAGAGAAGATTGAGGGTATCTGGAAGGGTTGTGCAATTCTGATAACAAATCAAACCAGTACTTTTTAAGGAAAAGGGAGTATGGAGTAAAGCATATGGAGGGAGAGGGCGAGACTGGGAGCTCTAACTAGTGGGTGTCTTACTAATAATTCTTGTGGCAAATGTGAAAATCTGTTTGAGTAAACAGAAATTATGGAAAAAGGGAGGACAATATACAGTGCAGACAGTGGAATGAGAGCCAAGCCATTGAAGAGACAATGGTAGCCTATGCTGTTACAAAGGTAATTACAGGGCCTGCATTTCCCCAAGACCTGGGGTTTAAACATTGGAACTTTGAATGCAAAAGAAATGAATTCCCCAACTAAGCAGTCATTGGTGGCGACAGAATTTAGGCAGCAACACCTAGGCATAATGTTCGTACAGGAGACAACATTGAAGAAGGGAGAAGAACATTTATGGATAACACATCAGCCAAACATACTGGGTTTCAAGTAAAGTTAAGAGCGGGGGTGGTGGACATTCTAGTCTACAAACAAGTGAACCTGTAATTTGTATTATTATTATTATGGTATTTATTGAGTGTGTACTGTGAGGGCTTTTTCACTTCTGGACCCCAGGGATTCTTTGTTCAGGTGGCCAGGGCACAGCCATCGCCTTTGGAACCAGACCCTGGAGGGTGGACCAGTGCGGGAGGATCTCCTCAGCAGGGGGTGCTTGGGGACAGTTGGAGGAATGCCCTCGGGAGAGACGCGGCATTTCCCTCCTTCTGATAAACCCCTACCTGACTTCCTCCACCTTTAGAGGTTGTTATGAATCCAGTCCATTTGGCCCCTCCCCAATTCCAACAGGTACTAACATTAAAGGGAAGCGTAGGAGAAGAAATATATGCTTACCCAACATCCCCAGTCACTATGAGACATTATCATCTAAAACCCATTTACCTATAACCAAACATCTGCACCCTTCACCCTGAAAAACACTTACAGAAGTTTCCCTCATTAGGGAAAACTACAACTCCCATACTTCCTCCCCATTGCCTTCTTTCAAAAGCACTGGGACGAAGAAGAAGAGGAACAGAGCTATGAGGATTGCCCATAGGAACCAATGTACCATGGATTCCTATGGGCAGTCTCCATCTTGTCCCATTAACGAGGACATCCAGGGTCAGGCCTCACGTTTCAACCACCCACACCCGACTCCAATTAACACTCCTTATCAGTATAAAAAGGTGGAGAACCGAGACACACTTTGAAAGAGCTGGGGATGCAGTGCGGAACAGAGGAGCTGAAGAGGAGCGGAGAGTGCAGAAAGAACCCTGGAGAGCCTGGAAGGGAGCTGAGGGTCAAGACACTGATCTGTGTTGTTGAAGGACTGCAGCAGGGCTGAGGAGTTGTGCCTTCCAAGAGCAAGAGAGGGCATTTCATATCATGTTGATTCTGTCCACAGAAGTACTTATTTTCCCTGCGCATATGAAGGAAAGCCCAGATATCTGAGGGGCAGGTGGGAAGACCCTGACCTCGACCCAGAGAGCTCCTAAGAAGTTGGTCGCCAAAGCCATGCTAACCGGGTGAGTCTCATGGCAAGAGAGGCAATCCTAGTGAGCGTGTGTGGGGCTGGAGCAGGAACCTGAGCTTTGAATTTGAGAAAGAAGGCAGGAAATAAAAAGGCCCACGAAAGGCATTGTGGGACTTGAAGTTCTTATTGAAATTAAGTGAAATTGCACTGTAAAATAAAGTAAGAGTGGTCCGGCGGAAAACAAAAGTACGCCCATTCTAAAGACTCTGTGCACTGTGTTTAGGCTCAAGCCCGAACAAGGGAAGCCTACAGGAATTGAGCTGTGATAACCTTTTGGGAACCAAACTGGTCCGAGCCCGAAGAGAGACCCAGAAATAGTGTCTGAAAGGGGTCCGGGCCTGAATGAGGGAGACCCAGAAATTGTGTTTGAAAGAGGTCTGAGCCCGGACGAGAGAGACCCAGAAATTGTGTTTGAAACTGGTCCGAGTCCGAACGAGGGAGACCCAGACATTGTGTTTGAAACACATCCGAGCCCAAACGAGGGAGACCCAGGAATTGTGTTTAAATATAGACGTTCTTTTGTTAAAGCCAAGGCTGAAGAGAGCCTGAGAAGATTGTGTGACCTGTTGAATCTTGTCAAATATTTGAACTGTGTAAAAGCCTACGAGTACCATAAGGCATAGCAAACACTAAAGAAAAGGAGGGGAATCCCGAGAAAGTGAAGTGAAACGGTTTGAAGCCGAAAGAGGGGAACCAAGGAAGTAAATTGAAAGGGAGAGACTGGGGCCCAGTTGAGGGGGCCTATAGAGACTTAAAATACATTTTCCTTTGGAAGTTTTCTGTTTGTGCTGAAAGGCTTGGAACTTGTGTGTTGTGCTGAAGAGCTGGGAGTGTGTGTTGGTGCTGCAAAATGCAGGTGATTGAGCTAGACTTGGGGGAAAAGGGAGACCAGAGAGTTCAGAACCCCGAACTTTGAGATGGTATCCATGAATGCCAAGCAGGCTCTGGAGGGCCGAGCCAGCTACCCCAGGTGTACTCGCATAGCAGAGTGTGCCCATACGTCAAGTGCTCCATCCCAACCACATGTTATACAACGTGGGCAAGAACCTCTTGATGCCATTCTGTCATCCGTTTGTTTCCCACTGATTTTCTGTTTGTATGACATTTCCCTATTTCACTTATATGGTATTAAAGTGACGGCAGGCAATAGGTTTTCAAGTTTAATTGTTATTCTTTTGGGACCAACGATGGACTAGGACTGTTTTATTTTTATTTAGATGGTAGAGTGTGCTTCCATCTTTAGTGTTAGGGCAAGGCAGGAGTTCTTCCAACCCCTTTTTGAAGTAAATAAAACTGGCTCACAGTACCTAGTTCCAAGAAGCAATCCAAGCGCTTTACAGAGGTGTACACCAATACAGATACATAACGGAGCGCTTTACAGAGGTGTATGTGAGAAACCTGAGGCGTTTCTCCCA
Organism: Ambystoma mexicanum; assembly: GCF_040938575.1. Classification (NCBI taxonomy): domain Eukaryota; kingdom Metazoa; phylum Chordata; class Amphibia; order Caudata; family Ambystomatidae; genus Ambystoma; species Ambystoma mexicanum. Next base: position 893,531,821 of record NC_090941.1, read on the forward strand.
GGTTATTCCCAGGGATCCTTTGTTCCGGTGGCCAGGGAAAGGCCATTGCTCTTGGATCCCCACTCTTGGGGCAGACGAGCGAGGGAGGATCACCTGGGCAGGGGTTCCTTGAGGACTATGGGAGTCACACCCTTGGGCGAGACATGTATTCCTCCCATTCCAATACACCCCTACCCAACATCCCCTCAGTTGTCATGGGATGTTGTCAACAGAGTCCCATTGTACCGCAGTACCTTTCTGTAAGGAAAAGGCAAAACATTCAGGGAAAATAAAGACCATCCCTAAATTCCAACATGAGTTTTACCCCTCTTTCCTCTAAACCCACTTTTTGACAACCTTACATTCAAACCTCTTGTCCTGACAAAAATCTTTAACACTGTTATCCCTTTTTGTAGAACACCACAACTCCCATAACCCCATTCCCTTATTGAGATATCCAAGGACTGAGACGAAGAAGAGGGAGATGGGAGTCACAAGGATTACCCATAGGAATCCATGGGCAATGGATTCCTATGCGCAGTCTCCATGTTGTCCTGATAATTAGGTCAGGCAGAGTCAGGCACGGAGGGACAACTACTCACAGCTGACTACAATCAACTCTAGCTGGAAGTACAAAAGCAGCAGCCAGAAACGAGATGCTGAAGAGGGAGATCATTGTTGCCAGAGAACACCTGAAAGGCGTGGAGGAGGAAAAACTGCTTAGACACTGGAATGGGGAGCAAAGGGGAGGCTGCAGTGTGGAGTACACGCTGTGCATCCAGGAGGCCAAACCAGGGGCAGTTGGGGTCACATGGTGGCACTCACATCAGAGCTCCTCCCCTGGCCCAAACCAGAGAGCCCAGGCCTTTGAGGGGCAGGTGCTAGGGCATGGACCTCAAGCAGAAGATCCTATTTTTGCTTGTAATGTTCCAAAAATGTGAGAGTGCTGTTTTGGGGAGCGGAAGAAGTGTGTGCAAAATATGCACAAATGCATTATGGGTCTTGAAGTCCAAAGACATGTATTTTGTTGAAAACAATGAAAAAGGACTCTGAGCCTGACTGAAGGAGACCCTGAGGAGTCCAGAGTGAGGCAGTACACGAGAGAAGGCTGTATTTCAAGGGTAGAGGCAAAGGAGGCAAAGGAGATGGAGAGACCAGTGGGCTGAATCCAGGAGGCTGGAGAGTGAAAGCCCTTTGTCGATAGACTACTACCACCTAGAAGCCAAGGGGGTTATGTAAGCCAGCCCAGTAGAGAAGGAGAAAGATGGCATACAATGCTACGAGGTTACCAGCGGGCCCTCCCGGGTGAACGGCAGAGTTGGGGAGGCACTGAGGTGATAAAGGGTAACAGCCTTTGATTGCAACATCAAACAGACACGATAACGGGAGACTCCTAAACCCAGCTGGTGAGTTAATTGAAGTAGCGAAGGTCCAGTCTGTGGTTTGGAGTGCTTGCAACATTGAATGTGAATTTTGCTTTATGAAAACTTCAAGTGCCAAAAGGCCTTGCATTTAATAAGTTGTTAATCGAAGTGGCCCGGCAACGGGTCAAGCCAAAACCTGTGCAAATTCGAAAAACTTCGATAGTTAATGCTTGATTGAAATTGGTCCAAGCCTGGCTGAGGGAGACTAATTGTGTTAAAAAGTTATCTGAGCCCGGTTTAGTGGTATATGGGGTGGACTGTGAGTAACCCAAAAGGAATATCCTGCGAACATTGTGGAAAAGGGATCTGAGCCCAAATGAGTGGGATCCGTGTGAATAGTGAATCACCTAAAGTGAATACCTGTGAAAATCCAAAGAGGAAAATAACTTGTCATTTCTTTTTGGTAGCATCAGGCCCTCTGAATGTAGAGACTTTGAGAAGCAGAGAGACTTGCGTACATAAGGTCTTTCTAATGATAGAACTGTATCCTCATGCTAAAGAAGCCAGAGACTGTGCTACACTCGAGTGAACAGCCTTGTCTCGTGCTGAAGACATGGGCAAGGGAGGCCAACGGCCTGGAAATCCTGACATATCATTTTTGAACACTTCTTTCTTTTATCATAAACACTATCCCCCACACTATTCGTATTTAGAGGTAAGGATTGGCAATAGGTTTATTAGTATAGGCCCTTTTATTCTGACATGACACCAATAGGACTGTGTTATTCTTTTCTAACTGCTATTCAAGTCTGGGAAGGCAGGATGCACAGCAGGGTGTGTAGGAGACAGCCACAAATCCCCTAGAGGTAGTTTTGGTTGTAAGACACAAGTAGGTGGAAGATACCTTGGGTTCCCAAAAAAGGGGGTAAGCAGCAGTGCCCGATCTTATTTGCTTGACTGCTACTGTGATGAAATGGCTATCTGGGTGGCAATATCATGAGTATTCGACGCTGCCATTGGTGCTAAAGTACCGCAACTCAATGTGAGGCAATAATAGTACCGATACACAAAAAAGCACAAAGACCAGCCTGAAAATGACCGACCGATCTTGATATTCGATTGCGCCGGGAAAACTTTTGGCAAAGTATTGCTGGGGAAACTTCAAAAATGGGTAGATGACACAGGGCCATTAGCAATGCCCAAGCTGATTTTCGAACTGGCCAGGGAACATTGGACCATTGTTTCCAACTGTTTCTGTTAATTCAGAAATATAAAAAATTGCAAAATATGAAGCTATATGTTATCTTTTTGGACCTGAAACCAGTGTTCGATTCTGCACCAAGATCACTATTGTGGCGAATGTTGAAAAAACATAAAAATCCAAAAGAGCTGCTTGATGCTATTGAATTATTACATGTCCGAAATCAGGCTAGTGTGCGTTATGGCCTGGGAGGGGACCTGACCAATCAGTTTGAGGTGTCGAAAGGCATCCGTCAGGGATTCGTCCTAGCCCCACTCATTTTCCTATTATACATTCAGTATCTCGTGGATGCACTGGAGGCAGGTGCCTTCGATGCCCCTAGAATTGGGTCAAAAAACTGGCCCGCCTTATTTTATGCGGACAAGGTAGTCATTCTTGCCACTAGCCCAGCTGGGCTGAAAGTGGCCCTCAATACCTTTTTGACAAAATGTAAGGAGCTTCGCCTCGAGGGTAATAGCTCTAAAACTAAATTAATGGTCTTTAAACCCCCTTCTCCAAGTCATGCTAGGTAAAGATAGAAGTCGAGGGCCTCACACTGGACCAAGTTGGGTATTTGGAATACATGTGGATCAGGTTTAACGAGGTGGGGGTGGTCGGACCAATTGACCAAATCCAAGGTTAACTTAAGTAAACATAGTAGGGCAATCCGGTCCTTTTTCTCGAGCCATGGCAGTGGGGCAATTAAGCCAGCCCTGGCTCTATTTGACAAACAAGCATTGCCTGTGTTGCTTTACGGTGCAGAGATCTGGGGTTTCACCAATACAAAATTATTATCCCCAGTCGAGAGTTTTTTTTTAAATAAACTGCTGTTCTTGCCGAAAAATGCACCAACTGTGTTGATTCACTTAGAACTCGAAATATTGCCTGTGGCTGATCTAATTGACTCCAGAGACAAGAAATGCCAAGCAGTTCTTCACAGCTGGTGAGTCGGAGAGAGAACCGATATTAAACCGAACTGTGCTGAGCGAAGGATGCAAATGGCAACATGATGTGAATGGAAGAACAAACACCTTTTGTGTTACAGAACTGTTAAAACCCAGGGAGAGACCAGCTACAGAGTGGTCACGTGAGCGCTCATTCGAAAGTTGGTCCCCTTTTGTTAAAACTACAGATACCATGAGGCCCTAGGAGAGCCTGACGTAAGAAGTCAAAGTGGTCATACAAGGGTTGAGTAAAACCCCTTGTACAATCAAACGTCTTTGACACACGGAAGAAACAAAGTGAAATGTGTTAATGGGCAAATGTGAACCCGAATGAGGGATGCCTGCGAATTGGGGTGGTCAGTAACACCCTGAGAACATTGAAGTACGGGAAGCCTGACTGGGGACTGAGACCCGAACTTAGGTAGGAAAATAACCTAAGGGGTCTAGCGAACTAAGGCAAGTATGAAACCGACAGAGGGATGCCAAAAGAAAGCTGGGGGATGAGAAAATCATGAACTGTGTTAGGATGACAAGCATGAACCCAACCGAGGGATGTCTACAGTGAATTAATGGTTTGCGCCCGACCGAGGGAGGCTATCGTAACCAAGAGGGAAGTAAATCCTGCACTGTGATAAAGCAAAGTGTACTGTGTAACTGGCAACTGTGAACCCGGCTGAGGGACGCCTACAAAACAGGGTGAAGCACGCTAACCCTGTGAACATTGTGTTGACAAGCGTGAACCCTGCTGAGGGATGCCCACAGTGAAAGGTTGTTTAGAAAGACATTGAGACTCGTGAATACAACAGGTGAAAACATTCTGAGTAAAAGGCTACAGTGAACCCGACAGAGGCAGGCTAACATTCGAGAAGGGTCTGAGCCCGGTAGAGGTATATCCAGGGGTGAAGAGTAATCACCCAATGTAAAGAATATGGAAAGGAACTTTTGTTTTGTTATTTTGATACATCAGGCCCTCAGAGGCAAAAGAATTTGTAGAAAAGAGAAGTGACCACTGAAGGTCCTGATATCGCTGAAAGGAACTGTAGCCTTGTGCTGGAGAAGCCCAGGAGTGTGCTGTGCTCAAGAGTCCCTCCTTGTCCCATGCTTAAAACGTGGGTAAGGGACACGCCGGCCATAACATCCTGACTTATCATTTGTGAACTCTTCTTTTCTTGTGAACATTATTCCACACTCTTTTATAATTTAGCGGTAAGGATTGGCAATATTTTAATTTTTTAGTACAGGCCCTTTTATTTGACAAGATGCCACTAGGGCTGCCTTGTTATTTGATGGGCATAGCTTGCTCCCATTTCAGATTTAGGTTTCGATTAGGCGGTTTTCTCAACCATTGTTGAGACTGATTTTGTAAACTCTGGCCTGGTGGACAAATGTATAGACGGCCAACCTGCATTGTGACAAGGACAACTCTGGGAAGCTGTAGCCAAACCAGTTTAAGGTAGCAGTGACAGGCTGTCTAGGCTAAGTTCTTCAGAGGGGTCAAAGTGTAAAGGGTCCACAATGAGGGCACACAATGTGAGTCACAAATTACACTTAGACAGGATGTATAAACATACAGTTATTTAATTATGGCCAAACACACTATAAGAAAAATGAATACAAGCAGGTAGACTTCTCAACCAATACCATCAAACTAAAATACATATATACAGTCACAGGTTCAAGTGCATAATACAAATCAAAATACTCCTGCAAGGGAATGAATAGGTGAGTATCACACACAAAAAGGTCCACAGAGATGGTCCCTAACTAATATTGTCCAACCCGAAGTTGCCTTGGGCCTTGTGCCCTATTGTTCAGGATACAAAGACACAGAACTCAGGAGGCAGGAAATAAATGTAGGTAGGATCTCTGGGTCCTGTGATGGATTCTTAGAGCCAGGGTGCAATATAGACAAGTGTCCAAAATTACCCCCAACAGTCAGAAGTCTTGCAAAGGCAAGTCCTGGCAAAGCCAATAGGTTTAGGATAAAGGTTATTATAAGTCCATTGACTTATGATGGGAGTGTAGGGGTATGTTAAAAGCTCAGTAACTTACGCCCATCACTCCGAATCTTCCCAAGTCTTTCCAGAACAAAGGAAGGGTGTCCGGGCTTGCTTTTCCCGCTGAATTCCGCGGTCCTCGATTTTCAAGGTTTGCAGATTCGAGTGATTCTCCGGTTAGGATCTTTTGCTGGTGCAAGGACTCTTGATGAAGAAATGCAGAAACAAAAGATGCAGCACCCTTCTTGGGACTGGAGGCGGGTCAGAAAAGCAGGTTTCAGACCGTGCATGCCGCGCCCAGCGATGCAGCAAGACTCAGTAGCCGCAGTCGGACTTTCCGGTCTTTCTCGGGTCTCCTTAGTGCTAGGACACAGAAGTTTCGCAGAGGGTGTCGTTGCAGTGGCAGTTGAGGGTGTGCCCAGCTTTAGACAGAAACAAAGCTGGTCAGCCACAGGACGATTCCCGGGCACTTCCGAAGGCGGTTGTTGTGCTGGGCACCGAGTAGGCTTCGGGAATGGATGGTCCCTCCACTCCTGGGGTCGTAGCACCTTCGCAGGCCTATTGAAGATCACGAGACAGACAGGGCTCCACCAGGACTGCAGCAGAAGTTGGTTGCCAGGCCTCCTTCAGACAGGTTACAGGTTTCTTTGCGGGTCTTCTCAGCTGGACGGATTCTTGGCTCCTTCAGGTTCTTCCAGTATCTCTGAGAAATGGATGCAGGGGCCCTCTTCTTATCCTAAAAGCCAGGTAGGAGTTAAAACTCCCATTAGCCAATGGTAGAACTAGCCCACACACAGACACACCCCTGAGTGGTCCAATCAGCACCACTGGCGGGAACACTCATGCATACCACTCAGACACACAGAAACCAGGATGTGTATTAGGGTCAGGCTGACCCAGCCCACATCCTGCTTGCAAACACACAAAGTTCTCCAGTAGCCTGCCAAAAACTGCTGCTTTCCCGGGCACTGGAAGCCCTTCTAAAGATCTTTCTGGCCTCTGAGGCCAGGAAGAAGGCTAAACAACAAGATGCAAAAAGAATGGGCGAAAAACCTCGTGGCAAGGCCATGTTTGACCAGTAGCGACAGTAAGTAGCCAAATGCGGTAAACGCAGTTCAGCTAAAACTGAATTCCCCAAAAAGCGGGGAAAAGTCACTGCTGCCACCAGTCCATATTTTAAGCACCTCTAGAGTAACCAAAAAATCCTTTGAGTGTTAGTCTAGGGCAAAACAAAAATGAACCCCATTGCACTGCAGTGCAAGCTGCTGTGTGCAATGATAAAAAGTTACTGCATGTGATACAAAAGTAACCACAATTAGCAACATAGTCACAAGACTAAGGGAAACACTGTTTCCCAGTACTGATAGCCTTAAGGGTTTCCCCATAACACTTGAGCAAAGGTCAGTACAGTGAAGCTGAAGGCTAAACTGCACTGCAAAATGTATAGGTCAGATTAAAAAATTCAAGCAAAACATTTGGGGGTTCCATAAAGATGGAAGGAAAGGAGCAGTAAAGAGAATCTTTCCCAACACCCATTTTACAGTATAATAATATGCCCTTGAACTGTGATCACTTGTGTCTGTCTTTACTGTTGTCACCATGAGTTCCTTACAGGGGGTAGGATACAGAGGGCCACTGAGGAGGGGTACAGCTGTACCGGGTGGCGGGTAGTAGAGGGGCGGGTGGCGTCAAGAGAGTCAGGTGGCGCAAGGGATTACCTAAGTGTTGAGGAGGAGAGACTCCTTGAAGAGGTGGGTCCTGAGTTCTTTTCGTAATTGCAGGAGCATGGGTGGCATGTCTGATGTTAATGGGCAGTAGGTTCCATATTCTTTGGGCATAGGCAGAGAAGGCTTGTTTTGTGGACCTTTCCTTTTTGCAGCGGTGGATTTCAAGTCTGCACCTGTCCTGGCTTCTGGTGGTGCGCTGTCTGACGGAGATGCTGAGTTTTTCCGTGAGGTAGCTGGGTGACTTGAGGGCGACTGCCTTATAGATGATGCAGCAAGACTTGAAGGCGATTCGTGCATGCAGTCGGAGCCAGTGAAGTTCGATGAGGGCCAGGGTGATGTGGTTGTATCTGCCTAGAACCTTGATGAGGCATGCAGCCACATTTAGGACATTTCTCAGGGGCACAAGGGAGGCCATCGAGGAGTGCATTGCCCCCATCCAGATGGGATAGGACCAGTGCTTGAATGGTTGATCTAAAGCTGTCCGTAGGGAAGAAGGGCTCGACTTTTCGCAGGAGGAAGAGCTGATACCATGCTGTCTGAGTTTTCTTAGCTATGTGTATCTTGAAGGAGAGGTGTTTGTCGATGTGGAACCCGATGGACTTGGCGCAGGAGGTGCGCTCAGTTGTGAAGCCCTCAGAGTTCATGGTTGATAGCCAGGTCTGTATGTCTGGGTGTTTGGTGTTGTTGATGAGGAGTAGGAATTCAGTCTTGGAGGGGTTGCGCTTCAAGTATGCACTGGACATCTAACAGTGGATCATCGAGAGGCAGGTTTTGAGCCTTTGGATGTCCTTGATGGAGTCGATCTTGAGGTATAACTGTGCGTCATCGGTGGATGTTGTGTGTGGCTAGGAGGGCTGCCAGTGGCTCCATGTATAGATGTAGAGAGAGTGGTGGAGGAAGAGGATCAGCCCAGGAGCACCTGGGAAAGGCGGTCAGTGAGGAAGGTGGTCAACCAATCCAGTGCCCAGTCTGAAATACCAAGATTACATTGGAGCCAGTTTATGAGGATAGAATGGTTCACTGTGTCAAAAATGGAAGAGAGGACAAGGAGAATGAGAACAGCCGGAGAGTTAGAGTCAGGATTTGCGAGCAGTACTTCACGGGTGTTCAGGAGAGCAGTTTCCATGCCTCTGGATGCTCAGAAACCAGTTTGATGGTCATGCAAATAACCAACAAGCTCAGTGTGTTGGGTCAATTGGGGGAAGACCAGCTTCTCCAGGAGTTTCCCAAGGAAGGGTGTAGTAGAGATAGGGCGGTAGTTGGCTGGACAGGAGGGTTCGGCTGAAGGCTTTTTCAGGAAGGGGTGCACAATGGAGTCCTTGAAAGAAGAAGGGAAAGAGCCAGATGCCAAGGAGTGGTTGCAGAAGTCAGCAAGAGCCAGAGCGAGGGGGAGGATATGTTGTCCTTAATGGTTCTGAAAGAACAGGGAGACACCTGTTTGGATAAAACCTTCACTGAGCAGACTACTCTAGACATCTCATCCGTTGTGATAGGTGAGAGGGCAGAGAGAGTGGGTGGGGGTGGAGGAGAGGCCAAGGGAGGCAGTGGGACGGGAGGAATGTAGGGGAGGTGGAAGAAGAGAGAGGTCAGAATGTCCTGAGTTTAGAGGTGAAATGAGTGGTCAGTGCAGTACAGAGAGCCTGAGAAGGAAGAGGCGGGGTGCAGACTGCAGATGGACTGGCTAGTTCCTTGCAGATTCTGAAGAGTTCAGCAGTATTGTTAGAGGCTCCAGAGATACATGCCTGGATGTGGGCCCTCTTCTTGGAATGGATAGAGAGAGTGTTTTTGCCTGTGTATAGAGCTTTATGTCATTAGTAGTATTTGGGGCAGTGGGCAAGATTTGGGCATGTACTTTATATGCGTGTGAGCATACAGCCCGTGTGGCCGACTCAAGATCTGTACCAGTGCACAGAGATACAGAACTGTCACTGTGTTAAAGGGCTTTCCCCAGCGATGCCAGTCAACCTGAAGTGCATCATCCACGGGTGCAACTCCGAAGCATGCAAGCATCACAGCATGCATATCATGGTTTTATGATTGCGCATCTTAAACATACACTTTTAATGAACAGGTCTGGTAGACTCTGCAAGGCGACGACACTGTGCGCACGGGTATCATGCAATTACGAGCCCCTGTAATGTTGCAGGTTACTGTTTGACTGATGTATTCAACCATTTACTGTTTCTAACAGCCCCCCCTGCAGACTCGACATGCACCCACCTGTATACACCAGCACAGTGATGATAAGGGCCAGCATATGCAAGGGGAATGGTGGTGGACAACAGGTGAACACAGTGCAGTGCACGCTGAAGATGTGGGCCAGATCCACTCCAGCGCCGTGCCAGAGCCGGTGCAGGGGCTACTGCTGCAACCAGCCCCAGCCCTTCCATGCAGTGCCGCAAAAAGCAGCGCCAGCAGCACCAGAGCCCAAAGCCAGGTGGCATTAGCAGCCAGCAGCTGGGCACCCAGGGTCCGCACAGTGTCCTTTCCTGAGGCCAAGCGGGCAGTAGCTACTGCAGCGTCCCGTGGGTTTGAGCAGGGCACTGGTGCAATGCCAGGCGTACACCACAGTCAGCAGGTATGTGAAGCTCAGGCTGAGCGTGGGTGTGCACCCGTCCCATGAACCCAGCAGCCAGAGCTCATGTGTGCAAGCTCAGAGCCGGAAGGCGCACACTACCGCCACGGTCGGGATGCCCGCGCTTAACCCGTGCCTTTCCACCGCGCACACTTGCTGAAAGAAAATGGCTGCCCTGGGGAAAAAACACATACTCCAGAGCCAATCACATCCTACTGACATTACTCATCCAATCAGGTACTTCTTAACTCTGTGAAAAAGCTAACGGCTTTTCCCACCTTACTCCCCTAGAATCTCCTACACAAGTGTCCAAAGAAGGGCCATTGCTCTTGGCTCCCGACCCTGGGGGTGGACAAGCGAGGGAGGATCACCTGGGTAGGGGGTCCTTGGGGAGTGGGAGAGAGACACCCAATGGTGAGACACGGTTTCCCCCTTTTCCAACTACCCCAGAAATCACTGTCCATAACTATTTCATGGGAAACTCCATCTCCCAGAATTCCTCCCCACTTCACCTTCTCAAAACCACTGAGACGAGGAAGGAGAGGAATAACAGGATGAGCATTACCTCCAATGTTGTATCAGAGCCTTGTCACACTAATGATGTCAGGCAGAGTCAGGCATGTAATCTCAAATCATACACACCTGAGTTTTGTTAACGCTTCAAAGAGTATTAAAAGTTGGCAGGCACAAGCACATAGAGAGCGAGACTGGGAGCCGAGAGAAGCAGCTCCAAAGAAGTCAAAGGAGCTAGGTGTTGTCAAGCTGGAAGGCAAGCGGACTGTGTGAGAAAAGCTGCGAACGGCAGAAACCCTGTCGGACATTTGGCTCCTCTCCCAAGCATGAGGCAAGGTCAGGGAGGAAACACAAAGCCACGGGCAAAGACCTTGGAAGCAAGTAGGAGGGCGTTGCTGAAGAAACCCCCCCACCCCCCCAAGTACACGACCATTGAGTAATCTGAAGGCCGGCTCATGTTAAAAGTAAGCAGGGAGCAGCGATAACAAAAGGTTGTGATAGAACTGCAGAATGCTTAATGAAACAGAATTATTATGGTGAGACAAGAAAGGATACCGATTAACAGAGGAGTTTGCAAGGAATAATCAGCCCTTCTAAAGTCTCCGTATTTCTGCATAAAAGTAACGTTCCGTGCAAAAGGGAATGCAAGATATGGGAAGCAATTAAGAACTGCCATTAAGCAAAGCAAATACAGGAACAGTATCTGCAACCTAGGGAGCTGAAGTTTTTTGGAAGATTGGAAGTAAATAGTTGATAAAGATTGTGAAATGGCCAAGCAGCCAAAGTAAGAAAACCTGATGAGAGCATCACACACATTTTGAAATTGAGAAAACTGTTCTAATGGGATGTCTGAGTGGTCATGCAAATAACTAATTCAAATCCTTGCAGTTTTGAAATTCTTCGATAGTAATAGCCCAAGGAACAAGAAGTTGAAATAAGAGAATAAAGACTTGGGGAAGGGAACTCCAAGGTGAAAAGAAAAGGCAAGCAGGCTTGAGCCCAGCAGAGGAAAGCCTGTAATGAAGTTTTGGAGAACGGAAGTGCATACTGAAATATTGTAAAATATAGGTGAACATTGTGCTTTGGAGAAAGAAAAGGGACGTTGATACAGGTTTGAGTCTGGCAGAGGAAGACATGTGTAAGATGGTAGTCCTATGGTTGTTTCAGAAATGGAACATTGTGCGTTGGTGAAAGAGAAGGGAACATTGAAACAGGTTTGAGTCCGACAGAGGAAGGCTTGTGTAGGACGATGGTCCTATGGTTGTTTCGAAACTGAACTGTACATGGAAAACGAGACCAAGAGAGCTTAAAGGAGCTGTTGAACTGTGTAGGTGCCTCAGTAAGCCAGAGTGTGCTGAACTTGATGAAACTGTACCTGCCACCTATCCATCTGAACTCTTAACTCCTGTGCTAGCAAACGTGGGGAAGGGAACTGCTATACAAGCCATTCTGACACTTCTTTTGATAACACTGTTTATTTTTTTATTTGCCCTGTACACAATTGTTGTCAGAGAAAGGGGGCTAGGTTAGGTTTCTTTAGTATAGGCCTTTACATTTTGACTTAGACTGAGAAGGACTGTTTTTCTTGTGTTTCATGGTCGAGACTAATTGCATGTTAGAGTTAGGATTAGCTAGGAATTACTCCAACCCTGCTGATTTTTCAAAATAAAGGTTTTTGAAACCTGCATCTGTTGTGTATATCGGCTGTTGATACCATGCCCTCTTTACACCTCACTAAACACTAGCAAAACACCCACAAGCAAGTACATGGACATTTTTAGAGACTTTTTTCTTCGAAACGTATCTAGAACAGTAACGTGTATATTTTTAATACAAAATACATTAAAATATGTAACATATCTTAAAATCTGTAAGTACATATTTTTAAGGCATCAGCCGAGTCAAATATCTTTATTAACATTATACAAATCCAGGTAAAGAGTGCAAAAAGGGGTGTTGTTTAAGGTGGAATGAGAGGGAATGGGAGGAAAATCATAATTTTGACTTGGAGATGAGCGTTAAATGGGTGGGACACATACCTAAACAACACAACTCCGTCATCATATGTCATCTGCATTGAAAGGCATTAGAGACCCTCATTCAAAACCCCCATTTGAAAATATTATGTTAAATCTTTTATTTTAATGACAATAGTTTTGGCTTAAACGTTGCACTTTTCAGAACCGCCTAATAGCAAAAACTAAAAAGTGCAGTTTCTTTTTTTTAAACAAATATTTTATTAGATTTTCAATTTATAACACATAGAGCAGTAATGATAAAACAGTTGGATAAAGTTCCTCCTTAGGTCATACAACAAGAATAAGCGTAACAGTAGGTCATCTCCTAAAGCCATTGAACAGTTATTAAACAATAATCGACCTTCCTCCCCGCTACATTTAGCAACCTTATTACATAGTCCGACTTAGCTTGAGATCGAGTATGCAACATATGGGGGTACATTCGGGAAGTATTTTGCCCGCAACAATGGATTCTAACTTAAGGTTCCCGTTGTGAAACTTTACAATACATTGCCTGTGCCCAAAGAACTCTAGGAATACCACGTAATAGCACTGTCTTTCCCAAATCCAAGCCTGGATATCCAGCACCTACCTGAAGCTTAACCAGACAAAGACCAAATACATTCATTCTCATGGGAAGGACTGGCTGACATTAAAAAAACTTTGATGGATTTATGTTCAACTCTCACTGAATGTAAAGACTCGACTTCACCACCAGTTGTGACCACTCCCGGTTTACACACAGCTCTAGTAAGGCCCACACAGCATGCGATCTCCCCACAAAGTCGAACTCTTCACCCTGCCACACTTTTCATAACTGTTGCCCAAGCCTGGTCATCTCTCACCTTAACAGTTGCAATGCCCTGCTCACAGGTGCCACCTTGACCCCTCTGAAATCTTTCCTGCACGCTGCAAAACGCCTCAACACAGGACAAATAAAATTAAACCACATCACCCGCATTCTCAATAAGCTTCACTGGGTACCCCTTCCAATACACATGTTCAAGACAGACTAAATCACCTACAAATAAGTCATAACCAAACCGTCAAACTACCTGGCCATGAAACCACCAGAAGCCACAATATCCACCCAACTGGGGACAAAGAACTCACCCTGTGGCTTAAAGAAGACACAGACACAGATCACACTGGCCCCCGCCATCCAACACTTCAGGAAGGACCTGAATACCCTACTCTTCAGAGAACATGTTCTGGAACATCTCACCAATCCAGAGCCCACCTCTGTTCCCAACAACCTCTGCAACCCGTGTGCTACATGAAACCCCCTGCATGTGTCCTTTATGTAAACTGCTCATTTGCATCACAGCTAGGTTTGTCTTTTATACACTTTATTAAAATAATATACACATCACAACGTTTAGCCCTTTCCACTGAAATGTACAAGCCCCATCTGCCAAGGAAACTGGTGATCGTTTCTTCTCATACCTTACAACCAACACATGAAGTAACCTTCCCGTGCCAGTTTGTGTTAGAAAAACGCCTTAAATTCTGCGATGTATTCCACAAATAAGGGCCAGGACCACTCGCAAGCAAGATCAAGCACACATTTACCTTAAGATGAACACTGCACTCTTATATAAAGAATAATATCGCGTATCTATATGGAGCTTTATGCCTGTTTTGCCCCACTTCTAAACGCTTGAATAATAGTTATTGCCTAATGTAATGGTATTCGCCTTATCAATCTCAGAAGGATGAAAGACTGAGCCAGCCCTGCATAGCACAAACATGTGGATGCTGAACGCAGATCGCTTAAATCACTTAACAGCTCATTTTCCATAATGTAAAAAAATAACGAATTATTCATAATTAAGAACGTGTAATCCTAGATGGCCTGGCTGGTCTAATGAGAAACGCAATAATTTCAATGCGTGCTGTACGATAACTTTCCATGCCCAACCGCAAAGCTTATCATTCGCAAATAGAATAAAAGGCACAGTACTATTTTATTGCCTCATATCCAACTATCTAAAGATTGTTTTACATTTGTGTGAACTAACCAACCCGATTTTGATGCAGAAAAGGGTCGTTTTTTTTCAAAATGTATCATGGAAACATCGAAGATTAAAAAAAACTTGGCAGCGGTAGTCATGTGCTCATTGTTTACCTTGGAACCCGTTCTCAGCAGAAAAGGCGCATTAACGCCAATCATGGCTGGTAATAATGTAAGCAACATTACTCCTGCAGGGTGGAAACATGGTGCCAGTCAGCCCCGATTGGAATTTCTGAACTCCAGACCACACATTTAGGTTGGCACTGGAGGTACCAGAGGATGATATATTGCAAAATGTCACAGTGTTAATCACAGCAGCCCATCCCACACTGGTACCGGACTTCTACAAAAACTGCCCACAAAAATGAGTTCCCTGAAGGGTGAGCTGATGCAGGCTTCAGAGCCAAGTATCTGTCGGGCAAGATTAGTCCTCTCAAGTTATTAAACACATGCGGGCTCTGCAAGTTTCACAATCTGTTCACAATAGGAGCGTGATCCTAGAGGGCATACTGTAACACTAATTGCTGGACATGTTAAGCACCTGCGAGGCCTCTGGATTAACGTACAATTCTAACAAAAAGAACACCAAATGAAAATAAAAGATTAACACTGCGTGCCACCTAGAGAAACTGCAAGAAAACAGCAGAGACTTGCGCTCCCTGGGATGAATGGCAACCGCTCCTAATTAATCCCCTTCAGTTGAATTAAAATGCTGCTATTAAATACAGAGTGGCAACCTCAAGAAACCAGTGAGAACGCAGATGCAGCCTGCCTGGTGCCTGGCTCCAGTGTGTGAACACATTCCCTTAATGTGTTTCATTAATGTCTATTGTGATTCTGGTTGCACAAAGTCAACCTTACATAAATAGAACAAACATCCTACAAAAACAAAACAATTCTATTCTAAAATACATTCAATCATATACATACAAGATATACAAACATGATTATAACCCCTAATACAACTATGCACGGTCACAATCATTTAAAATCTCACACGCAGAAAAGTATACAGCTGCAAAGGCAATAAAATGCAAAGAGAAGGCAATAAAATGCAAAGACAGTAAAGTGCATTGACACCCCCCCACGGTGACGCCACAAGATGCAAACCTTACAAGTCAAGTTCGCCCTTCTCACTTTAACAACATTCCTAGTCCACATACCTAGACTTACTCCTACTACTGAACACATTACCCCCCAACGCTCAACCCACTCCCTTGCCATGACACAGACTCAACCCCAATCATTAATTAATCATAATGACCTAACTGAAGAACCTCAACAACACAGAACCTTCGAATCTAAACCATGCAATACCATATCTAGAAATGCCAGACTCCGAGCCAGACTTGCAAAACTACATGAACCACGTGCCAGAACATTGACCACATCTAACCGTAGCAAACCCACACCCATTAGGGGTTCAGAAAGACCACACAGTCTAAACCTAAAGACTCAGAATGCACGTATGCACACTTCTGCCACGACCCATGAAAAGATAGGCACACCCCCACCCACTAGCCCACACCCAAAAGGTGCACTAATTAATGCTAGGTCCCTGATTGCCGATGCCACCGAGATTGCTGATCTTATCCAGACCGAAAATCTTGACTTCCTGGCCATCACAGAATCCTGGCTACATGCCGCCGCAGGACCAGCCATCATGTTAGCAATCCCCAACGGCTAGACCATCCTAAGAGCAGACAGAGGCGAAGCCCGCGGAGGGGGCATAGCCCTTATCATTAAATCCAACCTATCCATCAGGCTAGCTCCCTAGAATGACACCAAATCATGTGAAAGCCTTACAGCTAAACTAGCTATTAACAACTCCCAAACCCTCACCATCCACCTTATCTATAGACCTCCAGGCCCTATTGGTACCTTCGAGGAGGACATCTCTACCATCCTATCGCACAACCTAAAACAATCATCTCAAGTTATCCTGCTAGGGGATCTCAACCTAGGCTTCAATGACCAAAACGACCCACAGGCAAGCAGAGTGGCTAACCTACTCTCTGAAATAGGCTTCTCACAAAAAGTACTTCACCCATCCCATAACAAGGTTAGAATACTTGATTGGGTGGCAGACCATAACTGTAATGCCTCCATCCTATCGATCTCCCCACGAATTTGGACAGACCACCACCTTCTAACATTTGCTCTAGAAACGGTCAGACCCACTTCCATCTCAGTCCAGTCAGCACCTTCCATCCCGACCAGGAATAAGAAAAACATCACCCTAGATAACCTACTCCCTCTCATCCTCCCCACACTTAACTCACTACCAGATACCCTGGACCCTGAAACCCTAGTGAACGAGTACAACAAAGTTATGTCCTCTGCCTTGGACATAATTGCTCCACTCAAAGTGAGACGCAGCAAACCCAAAGCCCACCTCAACTCTTGGTACACCCCCCATCTAAAAACTCTGCGTAACAATAAAAGACAACCATCGGAAGAAAACAAAAACACTCAGAGAGATATCTACCCTATATAAAAAGGAAATACTGTCGGCTAAACGGGAAACCTACAACACTAGAATAGCCCAAGCCAATTCCAGCATGAAGGAACTCTTCATCATCCTAAAAGAAATAGAATCCCCCATCCCAGTGCCCGACAACTGTGTCAAAGATAAAACATAGTGCACCAACATTCAGCAAGCCCTAGCTAACAAAATAACAACTCTCCAATCTAAAATTGCCACGAAAAAACCCTTGCTCAGTCTCGACTCTAAGCCCAAAACAGCTACCACCCCTCCTATAAACAACAACAACAACCCTCGCTTCAAGTTCTCCAAAGTATCTATTACTGAGACAGAAAAAACCATATTGTCACTCAAACCATCTAACTGTTAGGGGGATCAATGTCCAGCCCAACTGATAAAGGACGCTGCTAGAGACCTTGCCCCCTTTATCTCAAAACTCATTAATGCCTCATTCGCTACAGGGTCCATACCGAGTAACCTAAAAGAATCCTGGGTACTCCATTTGCTCAAAAAACAGACGCTAGACCCTGCCATACCCACGAACTACCGCCCAATCACTACAGTGCCATTCCTTCTAAAAATCATAGATAAAGTGGCATACTCACAAATAAAAACACCTTGAAACCAACAATTTACTAGGAGCACGGCAGTCTGGCTTCCGTCCCCAGCATGGGACCGAAACTGCCCTCTTAGATCTAAAGGTGCAAATTGACGAGCTAAGGGATCAAGGCAAACCAGCCTTACTCCTCCTCCTGGACTTATCAGCTGCATTTGACCTTGTTGACCACAAAGTCCTTTGTAGGCACTTGGATATAGCCGCACACTTCTCACAAGAAGCCACAATCTGGATCAAATCCTTCCTCAATAACAGGACCATGAGAGTCTTCTCCACCACTGCGGCAGCAGACTCCATCCCCATCACATGTGGTGTGTCCCAGGGATCCTGTGTTTCGCCTACACTCTGCAACATTTTCACTAAGCCCCTTTTCGATGATCTGGACCTTCTTGGTATCACCTACACTAACTATGCAGATGATACCCAGATTCTCCTACCACTTACCGGTGATTACGACAAGGATTTGGCCTTGGTGAATGGAGTGTATCTCATCATCCAGGCATGGATGGCCACTCACGGTCTATGCCTGAATGATGACAAAACTGAAATCATCATCCTTGGCACACCCCCCACCCTCAGAAAACTGGGCCCCAATTACTCCTCTTAATATTGATAATAACCAAATTACTACTGCCCACGCGGTAAAAACCCTGGGTTTCTACCCGGACTCCACCCTCTCTTTCAACAAGCAGGTCAATGCAATGGCTTCTGCAACCGCCTACACCTGCAAATTGATAAGAGCAGGCAAACCCTTCCTATCAAACGATAGCTGTATCACACTCGCAAGAGCGCTCGTGTTATCAAAGCTGGACTACTGCAACTCGCTCTATATAGGGGTTAATGAGGAAATCTTAAAAAGAATTCAAATTCTGCAGAACAACGCGCTCAGAGCAGCACGGAGTATCCCTAGGAGAGCCCACATCACCGAACTCAGACGAGCTAATAACTGGCTCTCTACTCAGGAGAAAATCCAACTAAAAGTCGCCTCCTTGGTCCACAAATGCCTTAACAACGCCGCACCGCAGTACCTTTCTGCGAGATTCACAAGATTAAAGCCAATAAGACCCACCAGATCCGCTAATTCCAACAACTAAATTATACCTAGAGTTAAATTGCCTAAAGTCGGCGGCTGCAGCTTTCAGGTGAAAGCAGCTCAACTCTGGAACTCCCTACCGTCCGCCCTGAAGACTGACCAACCCTACCCCACTTTCCGACATAACCTCATAACATGGATCAAAAATGCACTCACAATAGATCACTTACTGCCTAGACTATCACTATCCCTAGGAGTTTCTGATTAGGACTGCCAATAAATGCCTTCATTTTCACCTATTGTATAATGCATATTGTATATTCCTGTATATTTTTGCTGTATATTTTTGCTGTATACTACTACTTTATATGTACCTTGGTGCTCCATTCTTGCCTTGTGATCTTGTAACTAAGTTTTAAGTTGTCTTATAAAATGCGCCCGGTTACCCCTGGGTCTGGTGTGCAATATAAGTAATAAAAACAAACAAACAAACAAACAAACAAACAAACAATAAAGTGCCAAGGCAAGAACAAGCCAGAGGTAAATATTATTCGGATTTCCAAATCACGTTACTAAGTGATTTTTTACAAAACCGGCAGGATTTAAAGGTTTTATGATGGACACTGTTAAAAGAGTTTCTTCTCAGCTTGAAAGTCTGTAGAACATGTCCATGGAAAAGTCAACATATGTACATATTTACTCAATAAGGATAGTCTAGACTCTAGAAGCGGCGAACAACCAATTAAAACATGCTCTCTTATCTGAAGATGACCAGATACCTTACAAATAGGACAGAGGCCGATATCCCTATTATCGGAGTTAAATCTACATTGCCTTATTCCTCCTGTTAATGTGTTTCTTTGGCCAACTTGGGCAAAAATGACAAGTTAATATGAAGCCAGTACTACTACCTGCAGAGGAGTTAGGTTGCCTAATCCCCCGTTCCTGCCCAGCACCTTGGTCGAGAATCTACTGCCGATGGAGAAGCCACCCACATGATTATTGGGGGGAAATACCCAGAGGCAGACCACAGACTGCCCTTTAGGGCAATGCCCAAAGGGATTGCTTGTGGCATAGTGAAGAAGGTATGTGACCTAGCAGTTCGGCTGGACTGCCCCTTTGGTGTGGAACCACGCCCGAGTTGCAGATTGTCTTTGCCCTTCTGTAATGGGATAGCAGGCAGAACACGCGTGTCTGGTGTTTTGCCATAGTAATGCTAGTGATTATGATTAATTCAAAAACTTCCAGCCATCAAACTTCCGTTTGAAAATGGACAGCTCGAAATTCTAGTGTGGGCACGTTTTTTAGGATCAGCTTGATCAGTTACTGCAGCATTCAGATGATCGTTTGGTCCAATGTTACTGACCAACTGTTTTAAATACACGATTTGTAACAAATGTTTACTACCAAGGATGCCTCCTTAAGTAGTACTCACACTGTTTGTCATGACAAATAACAAGCTGATATGAGCTACTGCAAGTTAATTTTAAGTCCCAGTCTGACCATGCACAGAGAAATAGCCCAACCGATACAGCCTTCAGGTGGTCGGGATACTTATCGGGCATTATGACACGAAAAAAAACAACACACAGTTCTGCAGTATATTTACATGTGTGGGTGTTATCCCCACACAATACCCAAGCCTGGAGTGTATTATACAGAATGTTTATCACACGCATAATGGATTAGTTCAGCGCATATGGGAAATGTGACTGCGCACAATCTCAAATATTTTACAAACAAGTATTGGCAAAGCCATCAGTTGTGGGTTTTGTGTGACATTATTATTATGTTATTGTGATTTATACCGTGCACCACTGCAATTTTCATGCTCTTCAGGCGCTCTGGCAGATCTGCAAAGGAAGAAGGGCTGGGAGGGCTTAGTGGGAGAGAGGAGGAAAGCGCTGGAGAGCTTTGATCAGCTGTTGGTTGATTCAGTTCGGAAAAAGACACTGCGCTGGGTTTGTTTATAGTTGATAAGGGTTAGGTGGTGTTTGTTGTACGAGTGTGTGGGGATGAGTTGTGTGTAATTGGTTTAGTTTTCTGTAGTGTGTGGTGTTTAGTTGGGTGTTATTGAGGGTGTGCGTTTTATGGTGGTTGTATGTTTCTGCTGCTGTATAGCTATGTGTGTTTTGTTTAGTGTTTAATGGTGAGTATGCAGGCTATTGGAACTTTTTAGACGTTTGTGACAATAACGCTTTTAAGACATAAATGAGACTCAGAGCCAATACGTAGGTTGTTTGGATTACAACGAGAACCCAATTCTTTTATTGAACTAACAGGTGCTTTCTTTTCCTTTCTTTCTAGGAAATGAAAAAGGATACGTTTTCTCTTGAGGACTTCGAGCTCCAGCCAGAGGGCAAAGTTGCAAAAAGTTCAGGTAAGAGTCTATAAGTGTGTTTCTCAAAAGTTTCAAAGTTCAGGTAAGAATCTATAAAAGTGTTTCTCAAAAGTTTCTCCTTTCTTGTCTCTCTATAGATTTTCTTTAGTGTCTCTCTTCTCTTGTAAGTTTCTTATTTTCTGCCTTTCCTTTAAACTATTTTTCTCTCTATTACTTATCTTGGTTTCTGTCTCTCTTGCTCAGAACTCTGGTTTTTGAGTAGCTTTAGGATAATGAGAGCTGACGTAGCTTCTGGGTTGCACTTTTCTTTAGCTTCTGTATTGGTTACCAGCTTCCCTTCTAACAGAGCAAAAAAATAAATAAATAAATACATTTTTAAAGAAATGCAGCGGTGAACGTATTTCTCCGTCTCTTCTCTTTTCTTTAAACTCTCCTCTCAGTTGAGTACGTTCTCTCCTTCGCTCGTAGTGCTTAACATCCCCTCTCTGACAGGAGCGGAATTTGCTCTGTTTAGCCTCACACGTTTAAACTTGAGCTGCTCCCAGTCACGCTGAAGGGCACGGGCGTTTTTACCCCCAGGCGCTGACAAGCGTAGCACTACTTTCACTACAGTCTCTAAACAACAATGGTGCAATGGCGCTTAAACTGTAATCTTATAGAAACCTATGTAGCCTCATTCGTTGTGCGGGAGACTCCCAATACAAGCGCAACGGCGCTATCTTCGTTAGTCTTTCCAGCGACAACGGTCGCTTGAATTCATTTACACAAACTGCATACAAGTAAGGCAGAGCCTTCTCTTTCTCTCTCCTTCACTCTGTAGATTCTGTCGGGCTTGGAGGTGAAGACCGACTATAAAAAGAAACTTTGTAGCGGTTCAGCGACAACGATCGCCTCGTCAGTTTCACTTGTTCGTTTACATACACAACGATGGGAGCCGGGAAGCAGCGCTCCGGAGTCGATTATAAACGCGTCGCTTCGGCAGCTTCTCACTCAGCTGGGCGTTTTATTTTTTCACACATACGGGCCACTTTTCACTCAGCTGATCTTCTCTCATCTACTTCTCAATACGCCCATGACAAACCGTTGCCTTCCTCCTCCGCGTCCACAAGACACGTTTCCTAGGAAACCAAAAGACAATCACTAGAGGAAAGTCCATACATGCAGGACTTCCTTTATTTCCAGTCCTTTATTCTTTTCCCTTACCCTGCGTTCAAACCACGTAACCAGGTACCTATTAGGTCTCATTGTCACAATGTTTCAGTGTTGTTAGTAGTCTGTGCTCGTCTGTGCAGTAGTTAAATTGGTCAGGAAAGGTTTATATTCCTCTATGGTGGTTTGTGTTAAAATGGTGAAAAAAAAATACTTTATTTCATTGGGTATTTCAGGTTCTGGTTGTTTTGGGTGTTTCTCTTGAGTTGTGATGGTTGGTTCCCTTCGACAGTTTCCTGTTTAGCTTGGTGAGTAAAAGAGCCATGTTTTCAGCAATGTTCTGAATTTTAGTTGGTCTTCTGTTTGTTTTTCCTGTGGGAGCAAGTTCCAAAGTTTTGTCGAGATGCAAGAGGATGCTGATCCACCAAATTTCTGCTTTGAGTATTGTTTTGGTCATTGCTGGGCCTTAGTGTCCGGTTTGGTTTGTATATGGAGATTTTTACCTCTATGAATTCCACCACTTGGCTGTGGATTGCTGTGTGGGTTATGCAGAATGTTTTGAAGAAACTTATTTTTTTGACTGGTAGCCAATGTAGGTTTCTCGATGTTGGTGTGATGTGTTCAGTCTTAATGAGAATGATGATAGTCTTAATGCTACTTTCTGTATTCACTGTAGTTGCTTTGTAAGGTACACCGGCTATCCGAGAAAGATGCTGTTGGCAGAGTTATTATTGACATGACAAGGGAGATGGTGGCAAGTGCTCTATGTTGGAAAGTGAAGAAAGGTAGTATCCGTTTGTGTGTAGGTGGAAGAAGCACTTCTTTACTGCTGCGTTGACATGCGGTTCAAGTGTTACGTCATTGTCCATTAATATTGCAAGATTTTTAACAACTTTGGAAGGTTTCAGTCGATTTCCCATTTCGGTAGACCATGGAATGTGGTGTTGGTTTGATGGGTCGTTGAGCTTGATCATGATTTCTGTTTCTTCCGGGTTGAGTTTAACGCTGTTGGCCCTCATCCAATATTTTATTTCTGTGAGGCAGGTGATAAGGGTTGAGGCTTGTTCTCCACAAGTGTTGATTTTATAGATCTGTGTGTCCTCGGCATAGTTGTAGCAAGTTAGACCATTTATTTTGATTAGGTTGATGAGGTGTCATATAGATGTTGAAGAGCAGTAATGAGAGTGAGGAGCCTTGTGCAACTCTGCAGGTTCTTGTGCAGAGTGCTCAGTTGAAGGTGTTTATCCACATTGTTTCTGTTCTTTCTGTCATAAGGATTTTAACCATAGTAACAGTGTTGCCGATTCCTATTTCTTCTAATCTTTAGACGAGTGTTTCGTGGTAGACTGTGTGGAAGGCAGCTGATGGATCTAGTAGTATTAGTGCCAACAGGACAATGGAGTCTGCATTGGTTTTTAGATCATCCCATATAGACAGTAATGCTATTTCCGTTTCTCTCATGGGCCTGAAGCTGACTTGTGCCTGGTCTAGTATCCAATTATTTTCTACATGTTACAGTTTGTTAGTAAACACAGCTTTCTAGGTGTTTTACAGGCAGTTTGAAATTGACTGGTAGTTGCTTAGGTCTTCCCTGTTTCCCGATGGGTCTTTAAGGATTGGCTTGATGTATGCCGATTTGAAGGCTTGTGGCACATTTTCCATTGCTAGTGAAAGGTTGAAGAGGTTGCAGAAGTATTCTGCAGTCGTTTCTTTGGGTGAGAATGTTGTGGCTGGTCAGAAGGACAAGGACTCGTGTCTTCCATTTTAGAATATTCTTTTTTAAAAGAAAAGTGAAAAATGCCCCAACTTTTCCTTAGCTATGGGTTTTCCCTAACTAACACCAACTACTGTGATGAATCCTGCGGAGTCCTCACAGAAACCCTACCTAAAGTCTCCTCGCAGGTGGCCTGGGGAAGGCAGCCGCAATCTGATCCCAACCCTGGGGGTGGTATTAGCCAGGAGGATCACCTGGGAGAAGGGCTCCAGGGGAATGGGAGGTCTCCATTGGGTGCGACGCAGTATTTGTCTCCCTTGAAGGAAGAGATGCCAGTAATGCCAGAATATGTTATGGCTAGTTGTCAGAGTGAGATTTCTGGTTCTAAAGTTATTCACCGTGGGGGTGGCGAGGCTTGTCTTAATCAGTCATTTATTAGATACAAAGCTCCCTCTCATAAGTTGTTCACATTTACAAATGTAAGAACTCCTGCAGTCCACAAAAGGAAATTAAATGTGAACGTCAGAACATGCCTATCCAAGGTTTTAATAGAACTAGTACTCCTTTGATTTAAAAGCAATCATTGACTAATTTTAATGGTCCTACTGAAAACATGATTAATGGTAGAAGTGACGTTAATTCATTTAAAAGTGATATGAAGGGAAAATAATCTAATTGTAATATTGGGGACAATGCCCAAAGTATTGAGATGAGGAAGAGGGATATGGAAGCATTAGACTGCAAGATGCAGTCTAATGATGTCAATGACCCACACCTGAGAGGTACTAAGGAGTCATGGTTAGAGTATTAGTTGCAGGAGGAGCATAGGGTGGAGAATTGTTCGTGGTCCACATTGCAGTAGCAGCCAAGATTGAGGGGCAGCAGAGACGCCAGAGCCACTGGAAAGCAGATGCCAGTTTCATGAGGCTCTCTGCCCTCAAGCACTGTGTCTGCAGAGATTGTGTGGTGGGAAGTGTTGTTACTGAAGGCTTTACCCATGAAGATCTCACGTGAGAGGCTGTGTGGCAGGAAGCGTTAATTTCTAATGCTTTCCCCAAAGTGAAGTGTGCTCAGTGGCAGGTGAGCACTGGAGCACTTCCGGAGTGAGGACCGCTCTTTCCCTGACCAGCGTGGACTGTAGGGAGAAGAAGAAAGCAACCTACCTGGGAGCGGGAAACTGAGAAAGCAGGAGACACGAAGGCAGCAGAGCGAGCGTACGCGCATGCAATATCCAGTGAGTTCACTAGTTGAATGTAACCCTGGAACACTCTGTGATCGCCCGCTGGCCTGTGCTTCGAATTTTGAATATAGAATAATGTTAAGAGGCAGAAGTGGAGGATTGGGCCTAACTTTGCATACCAAAATAAGGCTTTTCATCTAAAGTGGCAGAACGCAAACATTGGTGGCAATACACATTCTGAAGATGATAAAAACCACCATTGCCAAAGCCGAAAGAAGTCAATAGTAAATGACCTTTACAGCCACCAATATTACCCCAACCCAAATAGGGCAGTTAAGAAGAACAATTGTACATTGGATTGTCACCAAGAGGAAGGGGCAATAATTAAGAAAGACCAAAACAGGCATTGCCCAGACCCAAGAAGAGAAATGGGTGATAAAAGACATTATCAGTATTTAATTGCTGCAAAAGTGGGGAAGCAAGTGTGGCAGAAGAGCTGCCCTCCTGATAGTCCGTATTCAGTAGGAGAGGAGTGAAATCTGCATCACAGGTGGCAATCCCAAGGGTGAAATCAGCAACATCAATGTGTTTTATGTTCACCCAGCAAAAGTAGTAGTGTTATTGATTTTGTTGAAAATAAAAGACTCTTTTGCAGCAGAAGAGCAGCCCTCCTGATACCAGCTCTCAGGAGGAGAGAAGCATAGTCTGCAATACAGGTGGCATAAACAGCACCAATGTGGTTCATGTTTATAGCATAATTGTTTATCTCTGAAGTTGGTGAAAGCCAAAAGTCTTTACAAAGTTGTTGTTATTCAAGTTGCTGAAAGTCCAAACTCTCTGCTAAACTGTTGTCAACTGAACTTTACAACAGAAGTACTTGCATCAGAGTTAGACGTTTAAGGTCATGGTAGGCGAGTATACAAGGACAAAGGAACCTTGTAGTGTTAGACCTGGCAGGTGAGTGGACCAGGTGGAAGATATTAAAGTACTGTGTTGTGGTTAAAGACTGTGGAGAAGAAGTGGCAAAGCCAATACCTTATATTTTGAGTAATTGTTCAATCATCCTGACAAACTATTTCTGTTGACATTAAGGAACCGTGGAAGTATTTTGGCTCTGAAGAAGAGGTTGTGTTGAACTTTTTGTTATCAGTGGAACTATTGGAAAGACCCATTGAGAGACTTGTTTGAGCAAGAAGAACATTGTTTTCCAGAACTGTGCTATAAAATGGAACTTTCCTATTTTGAACTGCGGATAGGTCACAAGGAGAAACAGTTATTAAGTATATATTTTATATAACTGTGGTTTTGTTGTACTTTGAATTTCCATACATTTCCTTCATATGTTTATTGTATGTATAAGTGTGAGGGACAGATTCCTTTTGTAAGAGTGGTCGCTTTAGTTAGTTTGATAGGTAGGGATATTGAGGTGTTTATCAAGCCTTTTTAAGTTAATAAAATGTAATTTTATGAAAAACCTTCACAAAGTTACCTGCCTCATATTTCTGACCCCTCACACTACCTAGGGTGCTGGACAGTCGTCAGCGAGTCCAAAAGGAACATCCATCCTCTGTCCAAAACTAATCTAAGCTGTCTCTGCTACTGTCAAAACAAATAAGGCACAGGAGAATGACTCCCTTCTTCTGTGATCTGCTTTTCAGCAAGTTCCCTTTAGTAAAGTATTCGCAGGTAGTTCTTGGCAACTACTCTGATCAGGTCGCATAGGTCCGCTATTGGGCTTCTCAATTTAATTCTACAGTGTCCTTTACATTTTGTTTCCCCCTTTTGAGGTTATTCTTCTCACTTGTCTTGTTAGTTGAACTTGAGACTGTTTCTCTATTTAGTGGCCACTCTTTTACTTGGCCAATTATGACTGTTCCCCAAACAACTCTTACTCTCCTCCACCACTTAACAGTTACTGGTACAGGAATGAGGGTTCCAGTACCAATTTTCACTTCTCTTCAACTCTTTTGGCTTACTGGTATGAGTAGGCGTGTTCCAATACTGATTCTCACTATCCTCAACCTCTTTGGCATTACTGGGAGGAGTATGAGTGTTCCAGTAATGATTCTCCTTGTTGTTTGTTATTCAGTCTTTAAGGAGACGAGTATCCAATAATGATTCATAACTTTCTCTGTTCCTCTGTCTTTACTGAGATGAGTATGAATGCTCTCATACAGATTTCCACTCTTCCCGGTAACCTTAGCATCAGGTCCGCAACCGGGCAGAGTCCAATTCTTCCCTTCGTTAATCTCGGTATCCCTCCCAGATCTCCCACCTTCCCCTTTTTCTTTTAGCTCTTAGGCTTAGCATCTCTGGGCCTACCTTCAGGCATGGATACCCTCCACTGTTTGTCAAGTAGGCATCTCGGCTCTTCGTTTCCTTCTCTTCTTCGTTGTACCCGCTTCATACTGTAGTCAAGTGGTCTCGGCATCGTTGTTGAACTTCCCAGTCCACCGAATCTTGGGCATGCCATCACTTCAGATTTGGTTGCATGTCTGGGGCTTCCGTCTATCATTTTTTCTCACGCCGGGTTTCACCTGGTTAGGGCTTTGACGCAAGCTTTCCACCAAGCTTGGGAGCATCAGTGTTCCTCATAGGTGTTGCACGAAAATATCGTAAATAGAAAACCGAATGGTTTAAATGATCGGATTTCGGCTGTACCAAAATTACGTAGAGCTGAAAATGCCGAACATTTTAACCATTCGGTTTTCATTCTAGCGAACAAGGGAAGCAGGGGCTGCAGGGGTGTCACCCGCACCCTTGTTCGCTATAATGAAGTCAGCGGGGGTGTCCCCCGCATCCAAAACAATGTTTTCGAAAATAAAAGAAAAAAAGGACCCTGCAGCGCCAGTTCCCATCCATGGAAGTGAAGGGAACTGGTGCTGCAGGGACTCGGCGGCACACAGAGAAGTGTGCCACCAAAAGGTAATAAAGGGAGTCGGCGGGAGCGGTGTACACAAAAGTAATTTATACGAACATTTAGAATTCAACATTTTCGTCTTTGAAATTTTCATATTCAAAATAATAATGCACATCCTTCCTCGCACACATGATTTGAAGCTTGCAGGCTTCTCGCTCTCTCAGGACTTCTCCTCCTTGATTTATGACGCAGTGCTGGGACTTCCCAGCGGAGTGCCCACGGCCTCCTTCTCTGTTTCAAATGAGTACTCTGTTTTACTTGCATGATGATCTTCATCTCAGTATCAAACAAGTATTCTGTGATGAACAAGTAATGAGACACGGACACAGAGGAGTCATGTGATTGTTATAGACTTGTATTCAAATAATAAGAGGGTTGCAAAATGCCTTGCTGTCAATGGTCTAAGAGGTATTTCCTTACCATGTCCAAACCAAAATGTCTTGTATCTAAAATCCTATTCTGGCCCTCACGTTCTAAAAGGAACTCTAAGATGCTATGGGTATTATCTTTGTCTGAAAACTGCACACATGTCCAGGTTCAACAAAATGTTGAACTCCACAAAAAGGCTTCCAATTAGATGGTGTACCCAATTCCTGGGAATATTTCTTTCCAGCAAAACGAAAGTTCCAAAATACAACCAAATACAACACTACTGTTCCGGACGCCGGCGAGGGACATGGAAGTGGAAGTTAAGTGGGGCGGGGTTCATAGTGGGCAAAATGTTTTAAAAAGGGGTGGTTGTGGGTGCAGGGGAGCACTTAACTCATCCGGCGGGGGAAGATGGTGGCGCACAGCTGTAAGGAGGCTTGGAGCAGTGACTTTACCATGTGTTAAAGCCCCTGTTCTGAGCCTCGTCATTGGCTGGGAGCCAACACCACACCCCGCCGGGTGACTAATTGAGGTTAACAACTGACAGCTCCAAAGTTCAATGTGACCGAATTTCACAGTGGCAAAATAAAGTCCCACAGTGGTACATTCAAAGTTAAGGGCTCACTGCAGCTAAATTCAAAATGACAGAATCTCACAGTGGCAGAGAATCAAAGTAAAGGAAGTCCCACTGTGGCGGGGCTCAAAATTAAAACTCCCAGCAGCTAGATTTAAAGTTAAAAACTCACAGCAGCAAAGTTCAAATTGACAATCTCACAGTGGCAAATTCTGGAGTTAAGAAAGTCCCACAGTGGTAGTATTCAGATTTCAGTGGAAAAGTGAAAAGCTAAAGTTAAATTGCATTTCTCCATTAACAATAAAAACAACGATTCAAACAATACAGAATAAAAACCAATAAAAATCAATCCCCAAGTGCTAAAAGCCCCACACTCAATCTATAAACTTACTAATCATTACCCAGCCATTTTCCTAAACTTATCTTGGCAAAAGCCTCCTAGACATACATGACATACACAACATAACATGGAACAAGCAATATTGTTACAATTCATAATATAACACATAGCTTCCCCACAATGCAGGATTTAGTTCTTGATTAAATGTGGTTTAATAGTTTCTTTCTGTTTTGCTAAAAACAAAGCTAGTTGTGCCCAGGTGCTGCATTGCGTTTTCATTCTGTTTTGCTCAAATTGAACTTAGCTGGGCCCAGGGGCTGCATTGTGCTTTCATTTTGTTTTTCTACAATCAAACTTACCATGTGTGCATTTACCCCTTATGTCCCCCACCCCCATCCTCCGTGTGCCTCAGTACATCAGACTGGTAAGTGTCCTCCTCACTACTGCAGCTAGCTATATCGCTATATATCTCTCCTATCTTCTCAAACTGCTTATCTATCTCCTTTCCCTCACCTATCGCTAAATGTGTCCGGAAGAAAAGTAAGAACGACATAATGGGCTCCAACCCATGCCTTCCCATTGCAGACACCTTTGTCACGACTTCCGCCAGACAGACTCTCACAGACATCCTCTTTTTCGTTAACTCACCTGACCTATGGACTCGCTACATGGTGAGCTTTCTCTCTCCTATCGCCTCTTCTCCCATTAATGGTGGCACTCGCTGAGAGGTACTCTTTGACTTCTTCGCCATTTCTGTCATCATTACTGTCTAATGCAATGGAACCATCATGGTTCAGGCTACTCAACCCAACCATTCTTCTCTTTGACAGGGTCCTCCCTCGCCTCTCTAACCTTACCTCTCCTTCCAGCCAGGCTTCCTTGCCTTCTGTGGTCACTTCTTCCTCTGCATAGGCTCCCTTGCCCACTACACCTTCCTCATCCTCTGCACAGGTGCCCTTGCCTTGCCATACTGTCCTGGCTCCCTTGTTGGCCTTGGCTCCTCCACCATCCTACACTATCCCTCTGGCTCTCTTGCCACCCTCGGTGCGGGAGGGACTCAGGGGGGTGGGGCCCTCCCCTGTGCCCCCCTGCGAAAGACCTTCAAAGATGGCAAGCTGTTCCATATTACCATGCCTAACTCTCGCTACGCTGTAAAAAACTCATCTGACATCTGCAACCTCCTTGAACGCATGGATCTTGATATGCTCGCCATCACAGAGACATGGTTCAAGGACAGCTCTGTCACAAGTTTTGACACACTCGTACCTGAAGGATACCAGATCCACTCTGTGCCCAGACCCAAGGGGTCAGGGGGGAGTGGCATGTGTCTACCCAGAATGAATGCCGGTATCCATCATCCCCACACAGGCCTACTCCTCCTTCGAGTGCCTAGTATGCAGGCACTCCCGCTCTCCTAAATCCTCTCGCCTTATGGCCACCTTCAATCGGCCACTAGAAGAGCCCACACTCTTCCTCGTGGAATGGGTTGACCTGGCCTCCCCTCTACTCTCCTCCTACACTCAACTGATCCTGCTGGGTGACCTCAACGTCCACCTAGACTCCCCTGACTCCTCTAGAACTTTCCACAACCTATGCAACTCTCTCTCCCTCTCTATCTTACCCTGTGGCTCTATGCACACAGCGGGCCACACTTTGAATGCTCTCATCTCCACCGACATCCCTCTCTCTATCCCTCTCACTACCTCTCTATCTTAGACGGACCACTCCCTTCTCTCCTCACACTTGAAGCTCTCCTCTCCTCTTGCATCTGCACATCCGGTGCAACTACTCGGCTTCATAGTCACCAGACCCATTAGAAGAGTGACAGGGGCTGCCTTTGCCTCCACCTACTCTCCGCCTCCTACTCCAGCAGCTGACTCCTACCCTGACATAGCCCTCACTAACTTCAGTCTCTCTATCACTAACACCCTTGATACTCTCGCCCCTGTCATGAGGGTCCGACTGAAGTCTTCCAAAAAGTGCAACTCTTGGTACAACTCCGATCTGGCTGCCCTTAAACGAACGTGTAGGACAGCAGAGCGGAAATGGAATTCATCAGGCGTACCCTCTGACCAACTGGCCTGCTGCCTCCTTCAAAGGCAATATAGACTCGGCATCCACACTAAGAAAACAGTCTTTATAAGCCTACATCTCCGCTGCATCAAACAACACGGCTGAACTTTTAAAAGTCTATAAGGAACTGGCCAATCCTGCAGCAGACTCCTCTTCTGTCACACCCACCCAGGACCTTTGCTCGGCTCTGGCTGCACACTTCACTGAAAAAACCCAAGACATCCTTTCCTCTCTCACTTCCACACCACATCTTACACCTACACCTCTTTAGCCTCCCTTGTCATCTCCACCATGTCTCTATTATTCTTAACTCAATCCCATCACACCTGATGAGGTCATCAGACAAGTCCGACTATGAAGACTTCATCCAAACAAGTGGACCCCTGCCCCTCCAAAATCATTAAGGACAACATTTGACTCTCTCGCTCCAGCCTTGGATGGGCTGTGCAATCTTTCTTTTGCCACAGTTTTCCCAACTTCTCTTAACCTCTCCCTTGTGCACTTTCTGCTTAAGAAACCCTCTGCTGACCCCTCCATTCCGGCAAACTACCGCCCTATCCCTATCAACCCATTCCTGAGCAAACCCCTGGAGAAGCTTGCTATCTCTCAGCTCACCCTCCACACTGAATCTGCTGGTTGCCTCCATGACCATCAGTCTGGCTTTAGAGCATCCAGGGGCACGGAAACTGCTCTCCTGAACACCCATGAAGACCTGCTTTCAAATCTCGAAACTAACACCCCCTCTGTCCTCATTTTTCTCGACCTCTATTCTGCCTTTGACATGGTAAATCACAACATCCTGATCGCACATCTTCTTGACACCCTGGGAATCACAGGTCAGGCTCTGGCGTGGTTAACCTCCTTCCTTTCTGACCGCCCATCCCAGGTGGTACTTGGGTCCTTTCACTCTACTATCATTCTCTCAACCTGTGGCGTTCCCCATGGCTCTAACCTATCCCCCTGGTTCGTCAATTTCTACATGGCTGCCTTGGCACGTGTGACTGCCACTTTCATCTCTAACTTCCAGTGTTACTCGGATGACACGCAACTCTCTGGCTACCCTCAGCCACCTCTTCTACCTCGCCCATATCTGAATGTCTGTCTGCAATTCAGTCATGCAAAGCTGCAAACGACCTCTGCCTCAACACCAGTAAGACGGAGATCTTGCGCATTGGGACTCCTGCTCCCGCTTTCCCACTCTCACTCTGGTCTTCCTCCCTTGGCTCTGCGCCCACACCCAGCTGCAAGGCAAAATTCTTTGGGGTCATCTTCGACTCCACTCTCTCCTCCACTCACATTTCTGACATCTCTAAGAAGTCCAACTACCAGCTGCACCTCTGCAGAGGTACGCTTCCTTTTCTCACCTTACCCCAGTGGCTCACTGTCTCCATAGCCCTGGTTCTCTCAAGGCTGTACTACGGCAACAGCCTCTTTCTTAACCTCCCTTCATCTGCTCTGCACCCACTGCAACTGATCCAGAACAGAATTGTGAGACTTATCCTTGGCCTCAAGCACAGGGACTGCACCTTTCCAGCACTAGAATCCCTCCACTGGCTCCCCGTGGCTGCAAGGATCAAGTTCAAGATCCTCTGCCTTGTCCACAAGGCTTTCTGGGGTCTGAGACCTACCTACCTAAATACTGTCCTTCTGGAGGCCTCTGCTCCTCTACCTCCAACCTTCTGCGAGTGAGCCAGTTCTCCAAGCAGAGATTTGGAGGGAGAACTTTATCCTCAGCAGAGGCCACCCTCTGTAACAGCCTTCCTGCTGCCCTCCGTCTTGAGCCTGATCTCCTTGAGTTCCGGAAAATCCTCAAGACTTTCCTCTTCTCCTCTTCCTTCTCTCTCCCGTTACCATGCTAACCTATCTCTCTGCTCTATCCCACTCTCCCTCCTTTTCAGTACAGCTTGCTGACTGGCCTCCTGGTGTACCTCGGACCCTCACAGGTCCCTGGCATCCCCACCAGTCCTCTTGCACTTGCCTCTGGGCCTTTGCACTCGCCTCATCCGCACCACACTTGGTCAATGACTCTAGAGAGTGGCATCTCTCGGCACTTACCCCCAGCCTCTACCGACTGAGTGCGCTTGCCCCCTCTGCATTTGTCGACCCCTGCACCTCCCCCTC
The DNA here is from genome assembly GCF_040938575.1 of Ambystoma mexicanum. Classification (NCBI taxonomy): domain Eukaryota; kingdom Metazoa; phylum Chordata; class Amphibia; order Caudata; family Ambystomatidae; genus Ambystoma; species Ambystoma mexicanum. The sequence continues at coordinate 893,565,107 of NC_090941.1, forward strand.
CCGTATAACCGCCTGTGTACTTGCGCGATCCGAATGCACCACACCTGAAGATCGTCTGTCTGCTTTCCCCTGATCTTCCCTCCCTGCATGGTGGCACCTTAATGCAATTGGAAAAACGAACCAAAAACCAATTCAAGTGATGGGAATTTACATACTTCTCCTCCCACCAAACATTCCCGTCTCAAAGTGGAGAACAGACTCAAAGAAATCGGAGTAGATGGCATTTTCCAGTCACCCTCTCGGTCAGCACTAAAAACAGTCTCAGTTTAGCCTTTTGGGCTGTAAAATTAGATTGCATCAGCATGTTCACATTCGATAAGCCCCACATTCCAAACAATTTGCAGCCTTTAGAATACCACCTATACCCCCTGCCAAGTCACAAAGTGCATAGTTAAAATATGGGTTCGCCACTTTTCCCATGTAAAATTTCATGAAGAAGGAACTAAACTTGAAATTTTTGCCAAACCCAGTTCAAGTTGCAATGTACTGTTTGGAGTGCCTGGTGGGAAGCCAAGTAGTTTCTTCAAGTTTTATTCTGTAAAGCCTACAGCCTTACAAAAATAGAGTAGCCCCCAAATGTCACTCCCATATAGCAAAATGGTCCCTACCTTGATTTTATATACATCTAGGCATTTTTGCAAGGAGCACCCACCAAATCTGTGGTAAAATAAAAGTCCCCCCAACCTTATTGTAGGTTTCTTATATAACATATCTAGATGTTTAGACCATTTACCATCTTTTGCACACAACACCTAGATAATAAAAGGAATCCTCCACTTTGATCTTCGTACCATCTAGGGCACTGGGATAGGCAGTTTTCTAGCCCACTTTTCCAAACACCACGAATTTTGGTTTGCTCATACTTAGCTTCCGCTAATTATTATCAAAATAATGTCCGGCATAATGTAAGCTTAGTTGCAGACCTCCTGGTGTCAAATCAATTGAGCCAGCGTCGTCAGCCTATAGCAAAGATGCAAAAGGCACCTTTCCTATGTAAGGAAGGCATAGAACCATACAGTGAGGACAGATACAAGTGATCATAGTTCAAGGGTGTTTATTAAACTTCAAATGGGTTGGTTGAATGCCTACATAAACCTAAAGCTAAGTATGGGAGCAAGCTACGACAATCAAATAATAATAACGAAATCCTAGTCAAGTCTCTGTCAAATAAAAGGGCATATAGTAATAAACCTTTTGTCAATCCTTAATTCTAAATACAAAAGGGTGTAGGACAATGGTGTATGCAAAAAGAAAAGCGTTCAAGAAATAATATGTCAGGATGGTTGAGCAGTTGGCTTCCCTTCCCCACATTTTCAGCACGGGGCAAGGCGGCACGTTCGAGCTTCGCACACACTCTAGCTTCTCGGCCACGAGGATACAGCTCAAAGCACAGACATCAGGGCTTCTGCCAAAGCATCTTTTCCAATAACAATTTCTTAATGCAGAGGGTCTGTCGTAACAAAGTCCAATCCTATCTGGATTCTCACATGCACAAGTTCTCGTTTTCAATGTTCATCATGGGTCTCCCTCTTCAGGCTGAGACCCCCTTTTTACCACAATGTTCACACTTGGTCTCCCTCGTTCGGGCTCGGACCGTGGATCTCCCTCATTCGGGTTTGGATGCTCTTAATACTGACCTCCCTCTTTCGGGCTCAGATCCTTCTGATATGGACCTCCCTCGTTCAGGCTTGGATCCTCTCGATATCAAAATTGGAGACTTTCGAATGTGCGATGGGTTTTGCTTAAACTGTCGCAGGAGCACTTTGATTAACTTCACACAATTCTTCTCATCAATCGTCTACTTTCGTTTCTCTTGGCGGGATATCTTACAGAGATCTTCCATTGAGCACATCCACTGTGCCGGCCCACTCCTATCAGCGGTATTGTATCTTTGCTTCTCAAGTTCAAACATTCATCAGCTGTTTAGCTTTACTCGCGCCGTTCATCACAGGCGTTTAACAATGCTCATTCCAGCGCTCGTTGCACAATGTTGCCGCTTGCATCCTTGACTTCAACACAGATCAGTCTTGCATCAGTCTCCTCAACTCACCGGCTGTGTGGATCTTTCTGGCGCTTTTTTGTTCTTGGAGCCAAAGACGATACCATGGCAGCTGCTACTGCTCCTCCCCGCCTTGGTCAGTTACGCAGGAGGGCCTTCGATATCTTAGACACACAATGCAGGAATCTTCTGTCTGGTTTCCTGGACTTACGCTTTCTGCCTCGAAGGTTTCTTGAAAGTAACGGCATCTTGCCGAAAAGGTCAAGGGTAATTCCCTTCTTAATAACCCTTCTTGGTTTGCCGTATTTCTCTCCTCGTTCAGCTGCCGACTTCAACCCCCTGTACATTTTTGTGCTTTACTTGCACAGAGGGTGCTTTCATGCTCCGCCTTTTATCCGTGTGGGGAAGTCTAATGGAAGTCAGGTGTGAGTGATTGTCGGTAATTGCCTGACCTTGCCTGACAACAGTAGAGGGACATGTCAGATACACTGCTCAGGTCTGAGTCTGTTTTCTCCCTGAACAGGCTGTCCATGTGAAAGTGCTGGGAAAGGGAAAGGGGGATGGTAGGGGGTGCCACCTATCCTACCTGGTAGGGTGGGGTTAAAATGTTGCAGGGTGAGGGATACCGCATCTCGCCATCCGGTGTCCCACTTTCCGAAGATTCCTCACCCAGGTGATCCTCCCACAACAGGGTCTGGATCCAAAGGCAATGGCCATGCCCTGGCCACCTGAGAGTAAGATCCACTGGGACTAGCGGGTGAGACACCTTCTGGTTTCTCACACCTAGGACTGGGGGACAAAGTTTGGAGCCCAATACTTTTGGGTTAAAATCAGCAAAAAATAGTATGAATAATAGGGGAGCTAGGGTCACGTCACCGCTCAGTTGGTTCTCCATCTCTCTGGGTTTTCTTCCCCTGCACGGCTCGTCTTTCTGCTCTCTTTGTGCTTCCTGGATATGCCCACTGTCCTGACCCTCCCGACAGAGGATCTCCCTGTTCTTGGCAGCTTCCGCCTCCTTGCTGATTCAAACTTACTGGGTCTTGCATCTCTTCTGTAGTCCTCCTTCCATTTTTATATTAGACTTCTGGGTCCTCCCCAGTGCAGTACTAAAGTAATTTCTCTCTTTTTATTCAGCATTCTCCCTTGCTCGTTCTTTCTTCATCATCAGAGTTTGGTTTCCGTCCAACCATTGAGCGATCAGCATTATTCTCTCACCTCTCTTCTTCTCAGTAATTTTATAATTTGTTTCTTCAAGTGGAATGTTGGGTCTAATATTACAATAACAAACAGTGGCTTGTTCTGATGGACTTCTCTGAAGCTTAGATGTTATTGCAGCCCATCAGAAAGGGTTTCAGGGAGCTGCTCGACAGAACAGAGGTCCTTGTCCCCAAAAGGGGAGTCTCCCTGTGAGGTCCCGCATGCTGCCATCCATAGAGAGAATGTTGCATAGCGGACTCACCTCCCTAGCCTTACAAGGGGAGAAGTGATAAAATCCAGCGATTCATCACACCCTACAGTGTCAAAATGAACAATTAAAACCTCACAGCAGGACAGTTCAAGAATCTCACAGTACCAAAATCCAAATGTAAAAACTCACAACAGCTGAGTTCAACTGACAAAGTATCACAATGCCAAAAATCAAAGTTAAGAAAGTCTCACTGTGGCATAATTGCAAAATGTTAAAAACAAAATATGCAGCACTAAAGTTCAAAGTGAGAGAATTTTGCAGGAATGCTGCAGTGGCGTAATTCTACGTGACAATCTCACAGTGGCAGAAATCAAAGTTATGGAAGTCCCACCGTGGCAGGATTAAAATATTGGAACTCTCAGCAGCTAAATTGAAAGTTAAAAAACTCACAGCAGCAAAGCTCAGAATGTCTGTCAAGGCTAAACCAGGCATGGTGGCGGTGACATGTGAGACAGGTAATGTAAAACAAAACTTCAATGTAACACATGTATTGGCTGAGAAAACCAAACACAGAGCACATCTTAGCAGATGTCATATCTGCTTCCATTGCAGGTGTGGCAATAGGTGTGGAGGACAGAACTATCCTTCTCAGCATGCCACGAGTTATTGTACAATTCATGACTCTAAAGGGGAATGGCTGTCGGAGGCGGCCGTATCAGACGGTGCGGCCTGACGTAGTTCCTGAATGCATAGGGTGCTTTACTCTGATTGCAGAAGGGGGAAGCTAGGTTGCCAGACATTTGGTCAAAGAAATTTGGTCGACTGGACAAATGGTCGAACCAATTTGGTCGAAAGCCAAATGGTCGAATTTTTTATTTTTTTATTCTCACCCTTTTTTTTCTAAAAAACCCTTTTTTCCCCTAAATGAAAACCAAAAAAATACATATATAAATAAAAAAAAACATTTCGACCATTTGGTTTTCGACCAAATGACGTTGACCATTTGTCTTTCGACCAATTTACAGTCGACCACTTGTCTGGACAGCGGGAAGCTACCATGGCGGTGAGGACCGTTGCAAGGATTACAGCTACGGGTAGTTTCCAACCACGGGGACCGCAGTGGCGCGCATAATGCCTCATAACATCTCTGTGCTCACCTTACCCCCCTCCCTCCCACCCTGCTGCCCCAGACCTACTTCTAGCCCACAGTTTGCGAGCCCTTCGGGTCCGCAAGGTTTTCCCACGCTGCCGGATTGATTAGGCGGTCAGTGACATGCAGCGTGTTTAGGAGGGCGGAGCGAAGTGGATCGAGTTCCCGAGTACCTCCCTGGGCATTTCCTGGGATGGCTGTCGGTCGTCGCAAGGGGGGACCGGAGTGCAGACGCCTTTCGTTGATTTCCATTTAGCCCCTGTTTTGAGGACCACATATGGCACGGGGCCACACTCATGGGTAAGCGGTTACGCTGGATTGTGCTATCCAGCCATTTTTAGGGGTTCATCTGCGATAGGCTGCAGTGTTTGGCAGCTGTTTAATACTCCCTGGGGCCATGCCAGTTACAAGGCTGCAGTCAGTGGTAGGCGTGAGTAAAGGTACAAACCCGGCCACTGAAATGGAAACAGACTTCATATAAGGGTTGGTTTCTGTATGTCGCCTCCCCAGCGCCATGAATAAGGAGAAACTCTCCTCATATTTAACACCATTGACACCTTTCAGGAACAGGAACTGCCTATCAGACGATCTAGCTCCCAGTGCCAGGAGAAGAATGAAGCAGAACAGCTTGCTTGTTCTAAACTGTTGCTCTGCAGTAAGGAGTTTAAGAGGACCTTAATGCTGTAGACATTATATCGGGCCCTATGCCATTAACTCCCACGCCATTGCAACCAACAGTAGCTAACCCCCAGGCTGATAAAGGAGGGATAAATGGGTGTATCAATGAGATCATGGAAGCAGATAACGGAGAAAGCCTCACATTGAAGGAGACCCAGTTGATACCAATGCAGCAAAATCGAAGGTGGGACCAGTTAGGTCACAACCTTGATGTAAGCACAGACAGGGGAAACGGCCGAACCTGGGTTGCCAGAGCTGTGGAGACCCCTCCAAATGCAGTTGCTGCAGGACCTTGCAGCCTGCAATAATGTAGGAGAGTTCCAGAATTGGTTGGAGTCCCTAAACTCCTATATGCTTACCACACCCTTGGTTAATCCGAAGCTAGATCTCACGGAACTGAAAAGATTAGAAAGCAATTCACAAACCTCCCACTCAAAGAATGGGCTTCATAAGTACAGCCAAACCGATTTGACAGTGCCTCTGCACGTAAGCTTGCCCTCCCAGGAGTCGGTTGCTACTCCTGTTCTCGGGCCGGGGAGGGGGGGATAATGCCCCAAGGGAGACCCATAGGTGGCCTCCAAAATTAGTTCACTCTGCAGTTTCTCCACCTTGCATGGATATCCGGCAAAGAAAAGTGAAAAAGCTAATATTGGGGACTCCAGTTTAAGGAGCTTCGCTCTGGTCCCTAGACATTTTGTTATCATTAATGTTGATAAACCAAGACATTTCAAATCCAGGGAGGCCTTGAAGAATAAAATCCTGGCTTGGCTTACTGCTAAATTAGGCCCTACGGACTCAAGTACGGACTCAAGATCTAAAGGTTCTGCGTAGAACTCAGATTGACAAGTGGTGCTACAATGATAATACCGATTGCATTATTGTGGGCTGTGGGTCCAGTAGCGTACCTCAGAATCTGAATAGAATATCATTTACACAGCATTATGTCCCTCTACTCCACCCTGGGTATTGTATTGAATTGAATCTCTCTTTGTCCTTTTTTTCTTCCTTGGGCCATCTGACTTTTTGAAGTAAGCGTGGTTTTTCATTGTTAAGTTATTCTGCTTTGTGCTTTGTTTACATCACTGTTTGTGTTCGTTATTGTTACATGTATGATTTGTGTTGGTGCCCTGATGCGTGCATGCTTTCGGCGCGTATAAACATACAAATCAATGAATACATTTAAAAAAATGACTTGCATGAAGTAATGCAAGCACAATGTTGTTCAATCATTATCACGTTCCGTGCAACAGTTCTGTTGAATCACAGAAGTGTCAATGTTTTATACATATGGTTTTGGGGCAAGCAGCTAGTGCTGCGACTAGTGAATAGTTGAATTGGAACAGCACTGTAAAGCTGCCTGATGTAATGCAAGGTTCACAACGCCCAATGTAGGGGCACAGTAATGCAAACTTCTTAGCCACGCATAATGTATCTTGCATGAAGTAAGGCAAGGCTGTTCACCATGTTCAAATAGTGCTGAGTATGCATGATTGTGAGCAATAGCAGAGTGCATGGATGTGTGTAATGCTGACCCACCTGGCATAGAGTTCACATTGATTACCAAACAGGAGTTGAGGAGAATCCTTCCCTACTTCCCTGTACCCATCCATAACCTCTCCCTAACACTCTTTCCGGTTACCCGCCTAACCCGTAACCTATCCACTCAACTGGACCCTAATCCTCTTTCCCCAACGGGTTGCGGTGGCCTGTGTACGCAAGAGTGGAGGTGCCAAGACCCCACTGGGAAGCAGGAGTTTGTGTTGCCCCTGCGCAAGACCCAGAGGAGTTGTGACAATGAAAGTCATGAAGTGGCAACATTCGCAGTGACAAAAGTCTAACAGGGGGGAAAGCTCAGTGGTGAATATAGAAAGTGTAAAGAAACAAACTGAGTATACCAAGCCATCTCTTACCTTCTTTTCACTGATCACATGTGCTGGTGGGGGGCTACAGTGCAGGGCTGGATGCCAGGGAAACAGAGAATTGCCCTTATCCAATGCCCTTTGCCAGCTGCCCAGGCAAAACTGCTGTAAGCCAACTGTAGAAACAGGACTTGGAAGGGCTCAGGTGACTTCCTGGGTCTATTGGAACCCTTGATTTCTTGAAGGTATTGTGAGAAGGGGAGTGCAAAATGGCTCCTTAAAAACAGTACTCTAATGTTGCAAACACCATGACAAACCAAGAGAAAAAACACCAAACCAACTATTATTAATATTTTTGTATTGCAGCAGCTCCCAAAGCACGTACATCTTGTCAGAGATAAGGTGCTAAAGGACAGCGCGATGTTAGTCTGCTTAGGGTGCACAGACAGGAACATTTTGTAATGCAAATTTAGGAGTGGCCAGAGGTCGCAAGTGCTCTGAGGTCTCCCTTGCGACCTCTAAAAAAAAAATTAGCAAAAAAAATATATATTATTTTTTTAAAACTTTTTTTTGTAATGCAAGCTCCTGGGCTGTGGCCAGCACCATGTGGCTCTTTACTTCTGGAGTGGCTGTCTTTCGTGTTCAGGCCCCTTAAAAAAAAGAAGAAAAATAAGAACAGGAGTGCCATAAGTCTCAACACTTTCAGCACTGACTTTAAATAAGAAGAACAAGTTACTTACCAACTGTAACGTTCTTTCGACTAGATGTTCCTCCCACGTATTCCTGATCTTAGATATATTTGCCAGCTTGCTGCTTCTTTTCGGAATTTTTTTTGCCAGAGGGTGCTGTGCTCGAGGCCGGGTAACTTGGTCCCTTTGAAGGCCGCCGTCGAGCGTCGACGTCATCCATCGTATAAAGAGCTCGAGCCGCACCCGTTGGATTTGGTCTGTTTTTTCAATGTTAAAGGTTGCATCAGTTGTATCAAGTATCGACAGATGTCAGGCTCTTAAGGAAGTACAAGTGCAAAAAGCGTAAAAACTGTACGGGGGGTAGGTTGGGAGGGTTGATGAGGAATACGTGGCAGGAACATCCAGTCGAAAGAACATTAAAGTTGGTAAGTAACTTGTTCTTCGAATGGATTGTGTCCTCCCATGTATTCCTCATCTTAGATAGACTCCCACAGCAGTAGTAATTTGGAGGGAGTACCAAAGTTTTTAATTATGTACTGAATGAAAGACGGCTTTTGCAAAAAGGCCTCCTTGGTAAGAAGTGGAGTCTAAACAATAATGTTTTACAAAGGTGTGCATGGATGACCAAGTGGTCGCAGCACAAATGTCCTGCACTGGGACACCCCTCTGAAGAGCTGTGGAAGTTGCTATGCCCCTGGTTGAATGAGCTCGTAAACCATCTGGAGGCTCTTTCCCAGCCAACTTCTAACATTCAGATATTGCTAGAATTATCCATCTGGATAAGGTTTGTTTAGCCACACCAAGGCCCAATTTGTGTCCAGTGTAAGGATTTTGTTGCTGGACTTCTGGCCGAAAGCAAAATCTCCATAACGTCATCCGGGAGGTCCCAATCCTTATATCTCAACCTCTTAGATGCCAAGCGTGAAGATTGAGTGTCTTGACCTCTGGATGGAGAACACGACCTTCCTCTTGCGAGAGAAGATCCTCTCTTTGTGGAAGACGTATTGGAGGGCAGATGGACATATCCAGAAGGTTCGGGTACCACGTCCTCCTGGCCCAATCCGGGGCAATTAGGATCATGGTTCTCCTGAACTTTCTCAACCTCCTGATTACCTGAGATATCACGGGGACTGGAGGAAACGCATAAAGGAGTGGAAATTTCCAGTCCACTATGAACGCGTCGCCTAGAGCTCCTCTCGGGGGAAATTCCCTTGAGCAATACAGTTCGCACTTCTGGTTTGCCCCAGTCACAAACAGATCTACTTGAGGGGCTCCCCAAAGCGTGAAGACCTCTTGAAGGACTTCCTGAGCTAGTTTCCACTTGTGGGAGATTGTGCTCTCCCTGCTCAGAGCATCTGCCGCCGTGTTCAGCTCTCCGGCCAGAGGAACTGCCGATAGAGAGATTCTTGCATTGCCCAGAACCAGAGCTGCATTGCCTCTCTGCACAGTGGAAGTGATCCTACGCCTCCTCTTTTGTTGAGGTAGTACAGGGCCACCGTATTGTCTGTCATTAACAGGACATTCTTTCCCTGTACAGAGGGCAGAAAAGCCTTCAGTGCTAGTCGTGCTAGTCTGATTGCTCTCAGCTCCAAAAGGTTGATGTGTAGTTTGGACTCCGATGGAGACCAATGACTGCTGATTGTCAGATCGTTGGTGTGGGCTCCCCACCCTGTGAGTGAGGCGTCCGTCACTACAGTTATCTCCAGCCATGGTTACCAAAAAGGTTCCCCCTTGAGGATATTCTCCTTGCAAGCCCTTCATAGGAGATCTTGAGCCACCTTGGACCGGATTTGTAGAAGATCTGACATCTCCCCCGAAAACTGGGACCATTGAGTCCTGAGGGCCCATTGCAGGGGTCGCATCCTCAATCGAGCCTCTGGCACCAGAAAAATGCAGAATGCCATGAGGCCTAGCAACCTTAGGAAGTTGAACCCTGGCAGATGTTGGGCGTTTTGAAACTTTGCTACCATCTGCAGAATGTGGTGAGCTCTTTCCTCGGGAGGCGAGGCTTCCCCTGAGGTAGTGTCCAGGACAGCTCAGATGAATTGAAGTCTTTGGCTCAGAATCATTTGCGATTTCTTGTAATTAAGGGAGAAGCCCAGCTTGTGTACGAAGTGACAGGTCATGGCTAGATGTTCCTGGGCTCGTTCGGGTGAACCTGCCCTGATAAGCCAGTCGTCCAGGTAAGGATAGATGTAAATCAGCCTCCCTCCTGAGACTCGCTGCCACCACTGCTATTAGCTTGGTGAAGACCCTCGGGACGGAGCACAGCCCAAATGGTAGAACTCAAAACTGATAGCGAGATCCGCCAATTGCAAATCTCAGGTACTTTCTGTGTTTGAGATGGATTGGCATATGAAAGTTAGCATCCTGAAGGTCTAATGAAACCAGCCAGTCCTGAAGCTGAAGAGCCTGAAGGATCTGAGAAAGGGTCACCATCTTGAATTTGTTCAAATTTCTCAAGTCCAAGATGGATCTCAATCCTCCATCTTTTTTGGGGATGCGAAAATAGGGGGAGTACCGGCCCTTGTTCCTCTCCGCTACAGGTATATGTTCTATTGCACCTTTCACTAGCAGGGTTAATATCTCCTGCACCAGGAACGGGTCTGGAATTTTTACAGAGTTGGCTCCCGGTGGATAATCTTGAGGTCTTTGATGAAATGGAAGACAGTAACCATGGGTCACTATGTCTAGCGCAAAGGCATCTGACTTAATGCCCCGCCATTCGTACAGATACCGAGTGATTCTGCCTCCCACAGGGGTTTTGTGGGTTAAGACCTCAAAGTGGCTTTGTAGCAGCTGTAGCAATGGCTGAGGAGGTAGTAGCCGCTGCTGTGGCTGATCTAGGCCCTCTCCCTTTTCCACCAAGAAAGGGTTTCCTCTGTTGGCCTCTCTGACTGGCCTGCCCCATCACTTTTCCAAAAGAGGAATAGAAGCGAAAAGGGCGACTCTTCCAGGAAGATGACCCGAGAGTTGCTGAGGTTGCCTTATAGTGGCGCTGAGTGATTTTGCTGTCGTTTGAGGTCTGCAGCTTCTCTAAGCTCTTGTCCGCCTTGCTGCCAAACAACCTCACGCCATCAAAAGGCATATTAAGTAATCTGGACTGTACATCAGATGCAAAGCCAGATTTCCTTAGCCATGCAAATCTATGCAAGACCCCGCTAGATGCCATGGACCCGCTTATAATCTCTGCCGTGTCCAGTCCTGACTTGAGGCACTCCTCCATAGCCTCTTTTTCCATCCCTTACTATCGCCAGGAAACCATCCCGTTCCTCACCCTCCAGGATGTGATCAGCCACTACATTTAAGCAGTCCCACAGGTTGTAAGTAAATCTAGCTAATGTACAAGTCACATTAGTAGATTTTTTTTTTAAACTTTGGTTTTTATTGGCATTTTGTGAGACAAAGAACAAAAAGGAAAATATTGCATAAGCCCCGAATCCCCCCTCAACGTAAACCCCCCCCTCCCCCATGTCCGATTCAAACATAACAGCAGTAAAGAGACCAAACTTTCATATCATTTCCTCAGTCTTTGAAGCAATGCGACATGTGACCAACTCTGTAGCTGGCTTGGGGCCGACGTCGTCCCGGGTCGTGGGATCCCCCCACTGGATGTAGTCTTCAATGATGATCACGCCCCAACCATCCGGGGGCACGATCCTGGAACTAATGCACGTCCCATCCCCATGTCTGCTGGACCCCATACCAGTCAGCGAGGAATGAGCATGAGTCATTGTTCACCAAGGCAGTCAGTTTGTCCATCAAGAACATGTTCTTGAGTTTTTTCAACCAATCCTCCTTAGGTGTTTCCGGGCTCTTCCACCTCTGGGCCAGGGCCACTCTCAACATAGTTTCCCACATCCTTGGGTACCTGTGCAGATCAGCCTCCTCCGGGTGACGCCCAGCAGCATGGTCAGCGGGTTGAGGGTCCTCCGTTACCTCCGCTATCCAATCTCTAACGGATTCCCAGTAGGTCTGCACTTTCGGGCATAGCCACCACATGTGGCCTCTAGTCCCTACCTGGCCACAGCCCCTCGGGCATTCTGGTGACACCCCTGTGAACATTTTCGAGAGTTTTGCCGGATCTCTGTGCCACTCCTGCAGGATTTTGAAGTTGTGTTCGATGTCCGAGGTGAAGAGATTGCCATGAAATGATATCCTAAAAATGCGAGCCCAGGCATCCTCTGATATCTCCTCCCCCGCCAGACCATTCCAAAACCCACGGAAGCCTCTCCTAGCCTGAAGGTTATGGGTGTTTAGAATTGCGTATTTGCAGGAAACCGCACCCTTTCTAGAGGTTGCTAAGTCCAGGAGTTTCTCGAATGGAGTTAGTTGTCTCCGCTGGAAATCTGAGAGACCGAATCCCCCCTCCTCCCTTGGAAGCGTCAGGGTGGCTCTTCCGACCCTTGGGGTTTTCCCCTGCCAAATGAAGTCTCGGACCCCCTTATGCAAGTCTATGAAGGTTTGAGTGGGTACCCAGGTAGGGAGGGCTGTAAAGAGGTATAAAAGCCGGGGCAGTATATTCATTTTGACTGGCGTCATCCGGCCATACCATGAGAGGATCATTTTTCCCCATCTCCTCAGGTCAGAAGTGATCTCGGACAGTATGGGCTCGTAGTTGGAGGTTCCCAGTTCTGATAGGTCCCTAGTAAGGAGGACGCCCAGATATTTTATGTTGCTCTGGCCCACAGCTATCCCGTGAAACCTGATCAAGGGGTCCAGTACCGGGTCCACCAGGTGCATTGGAAGGAGAACGGACTTAGTTGTGTTAATTTTTAGGCCTGAAAAACACCCAAAGGAGCTAACCAGGGACAGAAGGGGAGGGATCGAAGAAACCGGGTCCACCAGGTATGCCAGGATGTCATCGGCAAACAGGGAGAGCTTGAATTCCACCTCTCCCCTTCTGATACCCCTGATGTCTGGGTGGGATCTAACCGCTATGGCCAAAGCCTCCATCGTGAGGACATATAGCAGGGGGGAGAAGGGGCAGCCCTGTCTAGTCCCTCGGGTGAGAGGAAAGGATTCTGACAGCAATCCGTTCACCTGGACCCTTGCGGTAGGGGCTCCATAGAGGCCGGCCACCCAACTCAGGATGTGCGTCCCCAAGCCCATTCGCTGGAGGAGGAGGGTCATGTATCTCCACTCTACTCTATCGAAAGCTTTTTCCAAATCCAGGGACAGGATGCATGCATCAAGATTTGAGTTTTGGGCGAAATGTATCAGGTCTATTGTTTTGCGGATATTGTCCGACCCTTGTCTACCCCTAATGGAACCCACCTGGTCCCCGTGGACTAGCTTCTGCATTATCCCCTCCGTCCGCCTACCCACCACCTTGGCCAAGATCTTGACATCGATGTTGAGCAATGATATGGGCCGGTAGGACGAACATTCCCTCGGGTCTTTTCCTTCCTTGGGTAGGACCACTATGATGGCTCCCATCATGGAGTCGGGGAGGGTGCCCCCTTCCAAAACCGAGTTGAAAACCTTTGCCAGGTAGGGAGACAGGGAGGAGCGAAACCTCTTATAGAAAAAGACCGAAAAGCCGTCCTCCCCCGGGGAGGTCCCCACCTTCATTCCGCTGATCGCCTTCTCCACCTCTTCCTCGGTCACCCGACCCTCTAGCTCCTCTGCCAGCTCCCGGGGAAGGGACGGTATCTGTATGGAGTCGAGAAACTCCTCAATCTGGGAATCGCCACTGTCATATTCCGAGGCGTATAACGACTCGTAGTACTGGCGGAAAGCTTCACTTATGTGGGGGGTGTCATAGCCTAGAGTTCCCCTGCTGTCCCTCACCTCTTTCACCATCCTGCTGCTCTGAACCGCCCTCAATTTCCAGGCCAGGATCCTATCCGCTTTGTCCCCCTTCTTGTAGTATTTCTGTCTGACCATTTGGAGGCTCCTCTCCGTTTTATGGAGGAGCAGGTCTTTTAATTGGAGTCTGTAGTCCTCCAGGGTAGCCACGCGGTCCCGGTCTAGGGTCTGTACCGGGGAACCCCCCGGTTGAAGGCGCGCAATTTTTTCCCTCAAAGTCCTCTCCTGGGTCTCCCTTTCCCTCTTCTGACGAGAACCCATTTTAATGAGTACTCCTCTTAAGGTCGCCTTGAAGGCGTCCCAGAGGGTGTGCTTGCCCACCTACCCGTTATCGTTGAGCTCAAAAAACTCTGAAATGGCATCCAGGACGGCCTGGGCGTGTACCTCATCTCTCAGTATGGAGTCGTTACATCTCCAGCGTCCCCTTCGTTCTCTACACCAGTCCCCTGCCAAGGTGACTCTGACCAAGTTGTGGTCCGTCCAGGGCATAGGGTCTATCCTGTAACCCGCTACGTGTGGGCGGAACACCTCGTCCGCGAGAATATAGTCTATCCTGCAGAAGGCTTTGTGAGTGGAGGAATAGTATGAGAAAGAGGGAGTCCCCGTTCGGGGTGTGGGCATCGTGTCCACCAGGCCCTCATTCACCCTCTGAAAACAGCGTGACATGGCGTCTCCTGCGGGTCTGGGTTTGAAGCTCCCACCCTCTGTCTATCTCTGGATGGGTCAAGGACCATATTAAAATGACCTCCCACCACCAATGGGCCCTGGACAAAAGTTTTCAGCCTTTCCCACACTCCCTCCCAGAATTGGGCCTGGCCCTCGTTTGGAGCGTATACTACTGCCAAGGTTATGGGCGCGCCGTGTAGGGAGCCCCGCACCAAGAGATAGCGGCCTTCGGGGTCCCTGAGGATGGAGTCTTTCTCAAATCCCAACCCCCTAGCGATCAGAATTGCAACCCCTCTTTTCTTCCTTTTGTGGGATGCACAAAAAATGTCCTCAATACCGCCCCCACACATCCTGGGCTCCCTCACCCTCGCCCAGTGCGTCTCCTGCACGAAGAGTAGGTCCAGCTTAGCCCTCCTAAACTCTCTGTTGATTAGGGATCTTTTCGTGGGGATGTTCAGGCCCCGCACATTCAGGGTTCCCACCCCTAGGGCTGGTCGGTCGTCAGCCATAATCGCTGTCACCTTCCCCCTTGGTCACTGATGTCACATGGTCGCTCCCTCCCTGCATTCTGTGTTTCCTTGTTTGGACATTTTTGAAACCTTTCCCCAACTTACCCCCCAAACCATTCCCCACCCCGAAACCCCCAACTTGTGTACTAACCCCCACCCCCCTCCCCGGCGTCCAGCCATGTAGTCCCTCCATTCCTGGATTCTTGGCTGGACCACCAGCCGGTTCCCTACGGCTAGGCGTCAATAACAAAGCACGCTAACGTGAGCCCCTCCCCATCCGTCCCCCCTCGAACTCCCCGGCTTGGGCATTGCTTGAGGGGGAACTAGAAATGTCTTCCCCTCCCGATTGTCTGGGCCCGATCTATGATTGTACCGGGCTGTACCCCCGCCCCTTTGGCGACTGACCCCTGGGCCCAGGATGGTATTTCTCACAGCGCCCATGGTTGTGACCCCCCCGATGCCCCCTTATACTTGCAGTTCGAGGGGGTGCAGCGAGCGAAGCGTCCCCAGAGTCTTCCAGTTGTCTGTTCCCGATGATCATCATGGGGTTGCTGGCATCACCCCTCCGAATCGGCTCGATCTTCCTCCATCGGTGTTGGTGGTGTGTTAAATTTCTTGAACTTCCTAGCGCCGGTTTTCCTTCTTCTGGAGTTAGACTGGCCGGGGGTGCCCCTGCTGAGCGCTTCCGGGCCCACCGGCCCCCTCCTGGGGGCGGGTTCATCCACGTAGTCCTGGATAGCACCCTTGATGTCCTCTTCCGTTATCAGAGTTATGCGTTGGCCTGAGTATTCAAAAGACAGGGAGAAAGGATATCCCCATCTGTAACGAACGCCCTTCTCTTTCAGTTGTTGTGTCAGGGGGCGGCACATCCTTCGTTTGGCAAGGGTGTAAACTGAGAGATCTTGAAAAATAGAGATTTGGGCGCCGTTGTAAGTTATCGTCCCCGCCTTCCTCGCAGCCTCCTGAACTTTGGCTTTTTTGGTGTAATAGTGAAAACGGGCCAGAACCGATCTGGGGCTCCCCGACCTTCCCCCGGCCCTGTGCACCCGGTCAAACTTGAGTTCCGTTGTAATTTCTTCTGCAAAGAGGAGAGTGATAATGTCTCTCACCACTCGGGTCAACTCCCTCTCCGTTTCGCCCTCCGTTTCCGGGATCCCAAAGAACCTAAGATTGTTCCGTCTCGTCCTATTTTCATAGTCGTCCATTAACCTGGCTCTCTCTTCATCCCTCTTTTCCAGAGCCGCGAGCCGAATTGGACTTCCAGAGATGTAGAGGACGATTTATAGTTTTCCACTTGTAGGACCCTGTCCTCGATTTTGTCGACTCTTTGGTCCAATTTCTCGAACTTCTGGGTGATATCAGATCTCATTTCTCTAATCTCCTGGAGGATGGAGGCAAAACCTCTTTCCATCGTCATTGCGGGCTGGCCAGCGGGTTCATGGTGGGCCATGGTTCCGGAGAGAGTAGGGACCTCGGTAGTGATCTCTGGTTCTTGGAAGCGAAACGTTTGTAGGGACTTCTTCCAGCTCATGGGGTGTTACTGGTCCCCTGTCGTGGGGTCCGCTGCGGTGTGGGGGGCCTCTGGGGGGAAAGCCGTGCCGCCTCGGGGTCAGACAGGTTCACGTTTCACCGGTGGGGTTTGTAGACTGAATTATCCCGTGCTGGGGGTGGAGCAGCCCACCAGGCGGGCACTCGCCCCGCCAACCGAGGACGGGGGCCTCTCACCTGGGTCGCAGGCCGCCTGCTGGTTCAGGGTAGGCCGTGGGCCCAATGAAGTTGAGAACGCCAAAGGCGCTCTCCAGTTCGCGAGAGCGGGAGCTCGTGGGGTCTTCCTTCCATGAGGGCGTGCTGACCCCCAGCTGCGTGGTCTGTTGCGGCCTAATGGGCCCTTGAGGGTGTGCTGCGCTGTCCCAGGGTGGTATCGTTGTGTGTTTCTCAGGTGGGGGTTGCAGGAGCGAGATTTGACCCCTTTGGGGGGTGGGATGGCCCCTCAGGCGGACACACGCCCCGCCGTTGCAGACAGGGGCCTCTCACCTGGGCTGCCGAGTCGCTGTCATCTCCCGGGGAAGTCCCCCCGGGGTCATCCGTCGTCTGGCGGGCAGGGCCAGAAAGATGTCAGTTTCCTCCGTCCCAGGTCAGGCGGGAGGGGCCGCCGCTGGTCGCCGCCCAGGGAAGGGCTCCCCCTCCGACACTCGCCTTCCACAACCGGGCTCCTTCACATCCAGCGCCGTCACGCGCGGCGCCTGCCTAGTCGCGCACCGTCACTCCCAGATCTCCGGTTCCACTCAGAGTTGGAGGTCCGTTCCATCGAGCGGGGGCGTCATGGGGCGGTTCACCAGCTCCTGCCACCCGTTGTGTTCGCTCGGGAGGTCTTGGGGGGTGGCTCATCCCCTGAAAAGGCCCAGCCTCGGCGGGAACTTTTCAGTCAGGCAGCCATTGCCTGTGCGCCCCCTGGTGGCCTCCCATTAGTAGATTTAAGGGCCATACTACCCGAAGTGAAAACTTTCCTCGCCCAGGCGTCAATCTTTTTGTCTTCCCTGTCAGGGGGCTTGGAGGGATAAGCCGATTCCCTATTTGCAGTCGCAGCCTGAATCACCAAGCTTTCAGGTGAAGGGTGTTTAGACAGATACTCTGGATTCGAAGTATCCAGGAGAAGAAGAAGAAGGTCTGTACTTTCCGACAAATTTCTTATTTACAGCTGGTAAAGACTCAAGGGTCTCCCAATTTGTCATAACTCTCTTTTGAACAGCTTTGTGGAAAGGAAGGATTGGGTCTTTCTGAGGTCCTTCATCAATAATATCAGTCATGTCGTCCTGGTCATACCTTGGAGACACTGACTTCCACCCCATAAAATCTATCACTCTTTCCATGAGGTTCCTTTACCCCTTTACCCCGGTTCTACGTGGTCAGTGTGGTCAGGCCTTTCAAATTCTACCTAAGGTGAGGTATCTAGGTCACTGGCCAATTGTAGGAAGTCGTAAAGGTCTGCCATTTTTTAACTAGGATCTACTAGTTCTTCAGGGACTTATCTTGTCCCAAATCTAACACCAGCTGATGTAATTTCCTCATCAGAGATTTGTTCTTCAAAAATAGCAGACATGGATTTAAAAGTGTCCTGCCTGGACTGAGGATGGAAAACATTTTCTGGTAAAGGTGGCAGCATAGACCTAGATTTAGCCATAGATGTCGCCTTGGGTATCGGTATAAAAGATTTCCCCCGACAAAGGCATCGATGAAATCGACGATGGCTTCGATATGCTCGAAGGAATCCCTGAGGTCATCGAGCAAGGCTTCAATGCCGAGGCCGACGGTATCGACGCCATCTTTGGCTTCGATGAAGTCGTCGAAGGACGCGTTGAGTCGATACCTGACTTCGACGATGAGGATGCCATTTTGTCCTCTGTCAACCTCGATTTGTGCACCAAAGGTTTCTATTTTATTTTATTTCATGAGGCGCTGGAGAATCATCCTCCGAGGACGCCCTCGACTTCTTGTCGGATTTAGCAAGTGCTGTTTTAGATTTCCCTCTGTTTCTTTTGGAGTGGACAGGGGCATGCTCTTCATGCAACTTTTTTGAGGGGGTTGGGCCGCCTTGTCAAATTATTTTAGCATTGAAGCCCTAAAGGCCTCCCATTTTTTGGGGGAATCATGCTTAGAAGGACAAGAAATGTCAGGTTGCGAGATATGTTCCCCGATGGCACGTTTTGTGAACTTGCAGACTTCACAGAGCCAGTGGGGGATGGTGTCAGCTTAAGCGACTTCAATATTTTCGTATGAAAACCACTTTTGCTGCCAAATGGCCTTCCTTCCCGGCAGAACCCCAGGCACATGAATGTATCAGAGCTATGGTGACGACAGACGGTCATGATAAGGGAATCTCGTAGCTATACACCTTGGTGCAAACACACTCCCCCTCACAAAACACTATCAGGGAACCCTGGGAGCGAGCTGTGGGTACCCAGATCGATGACGCGAGATGGGCCCAATATTGTCAGCTCACCAAATCGGTCTCCATCTGATCCAATTTAAAATCCTGAATCAGTTACATTACTCCCCGGCCAGACTTGCTAAATTTGTGGAGGGTTGCACAGGGACATGTTCGAAATGTGGCGCTCCCGATGCTGGAGCGTATCATATGTACTGGTCGTGCCCGGTTATCGCGAACTTTTGACAAGAAGTGGCTGAGCTCCTTGAGGAGATAACGGCGATCCCAGCCGCTCTGCCCCCGCACCCAAAATACATGCTTGGTGACATTGGAAAGGTGAAGGAAACCACAAGAAGATTATTTAATATCTCATGTATTATTGCCAAACGCTGCATCCTTAAATTTTGGAAATCCACTGCAGGGCCTACCCGATCCAATTTCCTGAAAGACTTGTGTATGGTGAATGATGATGAGGAACTTTTTGTCTTATCAGTCCCGACGCCCTGTCGTCCTAAAGATATATGGTCGCTGCTACGTCTGTATTTATGTGATTTGATGTCTCATGCTGATGTAACACCCACCCCGTCACCTTAGGTGACGATACCTGCCGCATTGCCACTGATGTATGTCATTATCGATATTATGCACATGCTGTACTGCGCTGTTTATGAGAACTGTCTTGCTGTGAACCGTTCCCTTAATAAACAAAAATAAAAAAAAAAGGACAAGAAATGAACCTTTTGTCGGGCGAGGAGGAAGAAGAGGACGAAGATCTGTGACGTCGCTTTTTTGATTTTTTAGATGATGAGGAAGAAGACTTCCTCAAGCGACTCTTCAACCGCCTCGACTCATGACAAGATTTTCTACTCGACTCTCCCGAGTCTTTTTGTCTTTTTGCTGACTTGAAAGACTCCTCTCCCACCGATTGTTTACCTTGGCGTTCCTTAAGAGCCTTGTTCGACATTAGTATGCTGGAAATGCATCGGAGGGGCAGGGCCTCCGTATCCTTGTCCTTTACTGCTAGTTATCGTGTGTTCTGTTGTGTTTTCCGCGCAGGAGTTTATGTGGGACTCCTGGCGGTGCAGCTCTCTCTTTTGGTTTGGTGAACGGACCCGTGGGATACCCTTATGGCACCCATGGGTGGGGGTCCAATCCTGTGCCCCTAGTGTATGTTTTTGGGCACCTGTGGGTGTCCCACAGAGCAGGGTATGGGCTGGTGGCAGCTCCATACTGAAGTTGACAGGTGCGCCGAGTAGCCTCCATTTTGGGATACCCCGGCCCTGCCATTGGGATCAGTTGATTCCTGATGGAAAACAAGATGGCCCCTGTGGCCTCTTGCTTTCTATTACCCATTACCTTGTTTTCCCAAAGTCCTTGGAAGCCCTGACTCTGTCCCTTCCCCATGACTGGCTGTTGGGTGGAAATGCCATATATGGTGTTGTTGTGAAGGCCCGGCCAGACTAGCTGGAGCCTTCCCGGTGATGTATGTTGTGGGTACCTCCTGTGGGTGGGACCTGGGTGAATAGAGTGTGTGACGAATATGCATTCTGTGTTGTGGGTGTCTAGTATCTGGTGGTTGACACAATGACTGAGACAACCCTGCCCGAAACCGGTATGAATGCAGCTTGGAGTGTTGAATGGCTCGGTACTTGTCCCAATACACATAACTTGTTGTGAGTGTCTGGAGAGAAGTGAATGGCCTGAATACCTTGTGTGCCTGATTGGCTGCCTGCCTGCATGAATGCCCTTAGTCATGATTGGATGCTTGAGTGTGCCGCAGCGGAATGAATGGGAGATCAACAGTATATCTGGGAATCGTGTTCAGAAGCTGATGTCCACTACGACGAGTAACTGGAGAAACTGATGCTTGACCTTGAAGCCCCGCTGGACGAGAAGGAGTGCTGTTGCTCTCCCTCGCAATCTGAAGGCTGCTGTGTTTCCAAGGACTGACCCAGAGAGGACCTGGTAAGGCGCCCTCTTCCCGAGCTACGAGGGACCATCGTGCACAGCTGATCTTTGCCAAAGCTCCCTGGTAGACAGACCTTCGACAGGCTGCTGACCCGATACGGGGACTGCTGCGGAACTCCAAGGAAAAGCCCTTGGACTGTTGTCCGCCACTGTCGACGACCGCCGTCGCCGACCGGAGCCGCCATGCTCCCGTTTGCCTAAGAACTTCAATTGATCATCTGACGCTCTCGCCTGCATGGTCATACGCTTGTCTCCCGCTGGAGAAGGCCCGACCGTCGACGCGCCGAGGAGCATCCGCCGGTGGGTTTCCCGCCACCTAAAGACCACAGAGACGCCGACGACTCGACGCCCTTGCTGGGCCACAGTTCTTCATCATCTCTTTGCGATCCAGAACTATCATCACCGAGGTGCCCCGCACGCCTCTTCCTGGCAGGATGCCAAGGCTCTGTCGTCGACGAGCACCGCTAGGAACGAAGCTGCCACTTCACGGCCATAGTTCCACCTGTTCACCGTCGGACATTCGACGACCCGTGACTCCCGCCTTAAAGGGAGGGCACTCAAGAAGGGCCGTCGATTCCCCGACACCGAACGCAGAGGTCCTCGACACCTCTCGACGATCCTTGGCTCCTGCCTGAAAGGGAGTCACTCAAGAAGGATCGGTCGACGCATCGTCGGAGACCTCTACTCCACCAGGTACATTGGGGGGGTAAAACCTTAATAGGAGGAAGTGAGACTATTGAACATATGGACTGGGCTTGTGCTATATATCTTTATTTACAGGTTGCCCAGGTGGGGGGATCTCCACACAGAACTGTGCCTCGTTGTAGGGATCAGCATTCTGCCTACTGTTTCAACCATCTTGCGTTCCGTCCTATCTCTACTGCTGGTTTCCTAGTTATTAATCTGTGTGACATTTTTACCCTACAGTTGATGCACTTTAATGAGATTTGATAACATTAGTGGTACCACTTTAGAATTGTATATATTTATCATTGACTTCCGAGTACAAAGTGCGTTATTGTGATCGTGTAAATACCCTTGAATATTAATTATATAAAGACTGTGTTTTCAGTAATACAGTGTGTGGACATTCCTTTGTGGGGGTTCGGGGACTACACTGTACTTAAGAACCAGCCTGCATCACCTCCTGAGAAGCTAGGCATTGATTGCTCGACCACGTACCAATAATAGAGAATCTTGGCTGGGGTCCTCTGTGCCTCTCCTCTACCATATAGAGAGCAGAAGTACAGACACCCCCTACCAGTCTTTACAGACATCGCCTGACACAACCCGCACTCGTCGACCCGATGGTGAGGACTAAGGCACCAAAGGCAGTTGCGGTGAGGATCCGTAATGGTCATCTTTCTTGCGCATTTCAGACACTTTTTAAAACCTGTCTTGCGTGTTGTCGGAGTTGAGGATGAAGACATTTCGAAACACAAAGCAGAAGCTCGGAAAAACGGAACTGAATCCAACGGGCACGGCTCGAGCCCTTTATACGACGGATGACGTGGAAGCTCAACGGTGGCCTTCGAGGGACCAAGCTACGTGGCCTCGAGCACAGCGCCCTCTGGCGAAAAAAATTCCGAAAAGAAACAGCAAGCTGGCGAATATATCTAAGGTGAGGAATACGTGGGAGGACACAATCCATTCGAAAGAATAGGAATACCAAATGTGTCTTTCTGGAATTCTATACAATAATTGCTAGACCCATTAAAGGTTTATTTCAGGCACACTTAAGGGGGTGAGTCACTGATTTAGTCTGTTCTAAAACGCCTCAACTGAGCCTTTCATCCTTCTGAGGTCGATAAATGAGTACCAACATAGGTTGAATGATAGTGGGTGTATATTTTTTCTATATAAAGCGCTTAAGCGTAAGTGCTATATAATAACACATTATTATTTGGTCATGGACGTCTGCTTGCATTCACAATAATTTGGTAATATGGGCCTATACACACTGATCTTAATGATACATATGGTGATCCATTCTTGTATGAAATGTACATCACATTATAGTGATATTGTAACCATATTTTTCGTAGTGTACAATGCCATATGATGCCACTTTCTGTTATGTCAACGGGTGAAGGGTTATGCTCCATCGCTTCCCGCAATATCACTTCGGGGTGGGGTCAAATGGCATCACTTCCTGTGATGTCATCAGGGGTCAAGGGTTGTGTGATGTCACTTACGCTACCCCTGGCATTTTGGTGAAATGACGTCCCTGTGTAGAAGTAAGAAAATGCACAGAGCATGAGAAGGTATGCAAGCTGATGATCGATAGGTGGACTAGATGGGCAGTTGCCAGGCACTGCTATAACAGAACTACGTGGACATAAATCGGCCAAAACTGGAAAACGGTGTGATTACATATACAATGGCCAACACTGTTGGCTTGGTCAATTACAGGACTTCAGTGAAAGGAACACATACAAATCAAGTGGCTGAAGTGAGGCACACTTGGTTAGGACATTTTAATAACACCAGGAGTTAATTTACAGTTGCAATTAAGTAATTAACAATCAGCAGACTGCTTAGAAATAACACAGGGAGGTCGTCAAAGTGTGATGCTATATATTGATGGAGCTAGCTCAAAAAGATCCCAGGAAGATGTGCTTTAGCTAGGGAGGGCAGGTGGTGGGTGAGAATTGCGATGGGGATTAGCATGGCCATAGCCAGTCAATTGGTGTGTAAACAACCACATGCTGACAATATGTGTGCCCATTCACACAAGGCATCTCACACCTAGCTGTACCCCAATGAAATAGTTTCATCTTATGTATGGGTAGAGCTGCAACTAAATAAGCACTCCTCTCAACACTGCCCATGTGCAGGGCTTCCTGTGATTCCCGCCTTTGCATGCAAAGTAGTGCTGTGCAGCTACTCACTACAGCAGCTTTTATCCAAATCTGCTTTAGGAAGCCTTGCGTTATAATTATTTTATGCAGTGGATTGTTGTTTTGTCATTTAGACTGCCCTCTCAACATGGCACGTGTGCTGTGTACTAAATCAAAACAGAAGAGGTGATGGCTGGAAGGTTTAGAACTAAACCCCCCAGACCACCGTTCTATGCTTGCCAAGCCATTACAGAAAGGGAAAAACCATATGCAAATTAGGCTTAGTCCCACCCCAAAAGGGGCAGTCCAGCCCGAACTGCTAGGTCACATCCTTTCTGTATTTGCGCTGTGTACTTGCAGCCTCGCACATGACACAAGCCAGTTACTACTGCGAGTGGCTCGCCATCACATAAGGCTTTGAAGTTCATAGGCCTTACCAGCCTCGTGGGAGTTTGAGGCCAGGCAAAGGTGGAGACAGTAACATAGAAAACAAAAACACGTTCATGTCAGCTGTTTGATCTAATTGCAACAAACACACTGATGTAGCTAGATACTGTCCTGACAACTCGGTCCCAACTCTCAGGTGGCATCCACAATGTAAAACAACTGAGAGGAGGGCACCAAGGAGGAAATCAACCTTTCTGCATGTAGATGGGAAGCTTGATTCATGAACCATCATCACACAGCTTACAGACCCCACCATTACCACCCCTCTTATTGCCTTCAAATACCACCAAAACAGCCTCACTGTGGATCCACAGGTCTTGCAGTGCCCCGAGGCCAGGTGCCGTACTGTGTGTGCTCATCGTTGCACGTGATGAGGACATGCCAGCTGTGGAGTTACCAGTGACTAGGCTGGTCTCCCGCCTAGAAACACTTGTGTACAACTTATATCATATAGGCTGCAGAAGGGACAGGTGCAGTATCTCTCCCTCCTATAGTGGTTTAGGGAAGCATTTGATCCTCCACCGTCCATTTCTCCTTCCCCTGCCAGACTCCAGTCCAGCATTCTCCATGCTGGCTGAGGGGGTGCTAAGCATACAGCACTTCTGCCCACAGAAAAAGCCTTTCTCTCTCCCCCAATCAAAGTTCACTGTATCCATGCCAATGTCCAAGCAACTCCATTGGACTCAAAGGAGTTCTAGAGATCTGCATCTACCTAAGGAATGATACTTGTACCTCAGATGGTGCCTTGACTGACATGGAGAACAAATGCAATAAGCTCATGTACAGGCACCGCCATGATGCATTCTCCGCACATGCGGGTGGGAAGTGGAGCCATTTCGCACGTGCACATTCTGGTATGCTTTCTGAACTGTGACAGAATTGAGGTAGAGCCTGTACAAGGTTCAGAGTTGTCACGTTGTCAGATACCATGTTCCTCTTCCTTGACCCTTTGTGATCCGTCCCTTTTTCCCCTTCTTTCCTTAGCAGGTTCTCTATCCTGTGATCTACTGAGCATCCTTGGGTTCTGCAGGCATTCTGCTGTTATTGGCTGCTTGTCAGTCTTGCATCGTGGCCATACTCACATTAGGCCTCCTGCATGAGCGTCCTGCTCTCTACTCCATCCTTATCCAACCGGGTGGTCCTGTTTATGATTATTTCGGCCCAACCAGCCATTCCACCCCTGCCTGTTCTCTGCCGATACTCCTACACCTGTCACACCTGATTGAGGCCCAGGTCTTCATTTTCCTCCGCTATAGCAAACAAACAGCCATACCACCTCACCACAATGCTTGCACTAAAACTGACCTACGCTAATGGTGGGGAGTTACTAAGGTGGGTCGTGAACAGTTTCACTCAGACTTGCAAGGTGTGAGAGGGATTCTTTCCCAGCTGAGCAGATCCGTCAATCAGCAATCTAGACCCCAACGAAGACCAGAAATCCCTTCGTAAAAAGCCAACAGGTACACAAATGCTGGCAAATCCACTTTGAGAAATGTTTAAAGCGGGGAATTAAAGATTTTGTGACTTCGAAATTATTGTTCTGAAAATATACTTTTAATAGGAAAAATTCTGAATCACGTTACTGCTGCTCATGATGCCAGGTGTGCCTATGTTGCTTATAGTCACCCAGCATCGATCAGATGCTACCTATTACATGTTTAAAGCAGGCAACAACTTTTTCTGAACATGAAACCCACAAGGTTTAAGGTGTAAAATAATGTCAGTTCCTGTAACTAGTGCTTCATTCGTTTTAAATCAGTTGTACAATCAATTTTAAGATTTGATCAGAAAAATTAATAATACATATCAGAGAATAACCAGGTTACTCACCGTAGTGACCACCTTACTCCTAGTCCAAAGTCCCCTTTCCTCCAAATTTATGGGACATTCCTCCGTCCTGTGGGACGGGACCGAAGCACTTTGTAAAAGCATCAAAGTTTTGCAAAAATGTTAGTCCTTCCTCACTTTCTACGCAGGGTACTGCACACGGCCGTAACCCCGTTCATTTTTGCTCCGCCCCGCAAATCGCCCATCAGTCCTTTTCTATCGCCAGGTCAGAGACCTTTAAGCAATAACAGAGGAATCTTATTAGAGGGGACGGCGGGCGGGCGTATGGAGGAAAGGGGACAGTGGACTAGGGGTAAGGTGGTCACTACAGTGAGTAACCTGGTTATACTCCTACGTCCCGTCACCTTTCTTCCATACTTATGGGAGATTCCCAAGAACTCCTTACAGGAACTACGGGGTGATGCTTTTACAAAGTGCTCTGATCCCGTCCCACAGGACCGGGGACAGGATGTAGGAGTATAATATAACAGAAACTTAGCAGCAACTTATGTGAAAGGGTCAGGGTCTTCACCCTGTCAAAGGGGGGAATAAACCCTTCCCAAGTGGGGCTGAGAGAGATCAGGCAGGGTGAGGGCTAGTCCCTTCCCCCCACAGTGTACTTTTTAATACCTGCGGGAACTGCTGTCACTTCCACAATGCCGGTCAGACGCTTCTGGGCTTTTTTTAGAACTGCAACTCCCAAAATACAGCTGGACTGGAACTAAGGGATAGGAACGGAGATTTTCCCTGCCAAACCGGGAGGAGACACCGAAAATCTGACCTACCAACCCCAGACTAATTCCAGGGAAAAGACGAGCAGCAGAAAACAAACTGAGTGAAATTAAACTCCCCAGCACGCAGAGAAAGCCACAATGAAAACAAGCAGCCCGAGAACATGGTTACCATGCTGTAAATGAAGATTGTTTGTTTTATTATTTATAATACGCGAGAGTACCCGGGGGTATCAGGGCGCAGCATTTACAAGAAGTTTCAAAGCTTGGTTACAATACACAGAAAATATACATGATTACAAAATATGAAATAGGTACAAAGAGTTATATACAAATCAGCAGTCATATTATAGGACCATAATGTACAAGTAAGCAAGAGGGCGCACGTGGTTACAAAGTGTGCAGGTAACGCAGGGCGTTTTATTGTCTGAGTGGGACCAGTTTCAGCCAAGAAACCACCGTGGATCGGACGTTCTGGTAGGGTAGGTCTGCTCTTAGGTTAGGAGGCAACGAGTTCCAGAGCTTGGCAGCTTTTACCGGGAAACTGTTGCCCCCTATAGATGCCCTTTTGTAGTGCGGAACAGATAAACAGTCTTTGTATATAGTTCTAATGGGTCTTAAGGAGGGTTGCCTGTGGAATCTGTTAATCAAGTAGATGGGGGCAGAGTTATTAAGGGACTTGTGGGTGAGTGATACTGTTTTTAAGAGAATTTTGTCTCTGGTGGGGAGCCAGTTGTTCTGTTGGCTGACTCCTGTAATGTGCTCTCTTCTGGAAATGGCCATGGCTGCTCTGAGAGCGTTGTTCTGGAGGGTTTGCAATTTGCTGGTGGTGGCCTTGGTGGACCCCAAGTACATGGCATTGCAATAGTCAATTCGAGACAATATGAGGGTTCTGGCAAGTGTCAGGCAGCTAGAATCCGATCGGAAGGGTCTGGCTGCGCGGATTAATTTACACGGTTAGGCCGTGGAGGATGCAAGAGAGCTCACTTGTCTTTTAAGGGAAAAAGTCGAGTCTAGGTAGAAACCCAGTGTTTTGACCTCCTGTCCGACCTTGATATTGTTCCTGTCAATCATGAAGGAGTTATAGGCCGGGCCAAGTTTCTTTATGCTGAATGTAGTGCCTAAGATGATGAGCTCTGTTTTATCATCATTCAGGCATAGTCCATGGGTGGCCATCTATGCCTGGATGACGATGTACACCCTATTTATCAAGGCCAAATCCTTTTCATAATCTCCTGAAAGTGGAAGGAGGATCTGGGTATCATCTGCATAGTTAGTGTAGGTGATACCAAGATGATCCAAATCATCGAAAAGGGGCTTGGTAAATATGTTGTATAGGGTGGGGGAGACACAGGAGCCCTGAGGAACACTGCAGGTGATGGGTATAGGGTCAGCTGCCGCTGTGGTAGAAAATACCCTCATGGTCCTACCGTTAAGGAAGGATGTGATCCAGGTGATGGCTTCAGTGGAAAAGTGGGCTAAGTGTGGAGGTGTGAGCATAGGACAGAGTGATCGACCAAATCAAAAGCTGCAGATAGGTCGAGGAGGAGGAGTAGGGCCGCTTGTCCGTTGTCTCTGAGCAGATCAATCTGAGCTTTCAGGTCAATGAGAGCAGTTTCGGTCCCATGTTGGGGACGGAATCCCGATTTTCTCGATCCTAGTAGGTTGTGTTCTTCCAGGTACTTCTGTATTTGTACAAAGGCAACCTTGTCCAGAATTTATAGTAAAAAGGGAACAGTCGTTATCGGGCGGTAATTTGTGGGTATGGCTGGGTCAAGTGTGGGTTTTTTCAGAAGTGGGAGTACCCAAGATTGTTTTAGATTAGTAGGTATAGATCCAGTAGCGAAGGAGCCATTTATCAATTTCGTGATAAAAGGTGAGAGATCACGGGCAGCATCTTTAATGAGCTGTGCAGGGCATAGGTCTCCCTGGCAGTTAGATGGTTTCAGAGACAGGATGATTTTTTCAACTTCCAAAGTATTGGAAAGGGGGTGAGGCTAAAACACTTCTTTGAGCCATCCAGTGGAAGCCCCATCCATCAGACGGATAGCTGAGCAAGAGGTTAGCGAAGGGCAACATGTCACATGGGAGACCAATGGGAGCTGGGAAAAGAGTTGGAAGGGGATAGGCTTGGATATATAAGCCCAGCCAGGACTGAGGAGATTGGCAAGAGTTCAGGTAAGATCAAGTGAAGCAGTGGTGTATCAAAAAACCAAGCAGAGGCCGGATAGTGGAGTGCTGATGAGACTCCGACAGTGTTTTGTGAGAGTGTAGATAAGGTATTGTGTGTAAGAGAGAGAGAGTGGTAACAGTTGAGTGAAGAGTGGTGAGAGGGGTGTAGAAGGTGTGAAAGATAGAGGGAAGCTAAAGAAAAGCAAAACATATGATAAACAAAAAGAAAGTAAATATAATAAAAATAAAGGAAATAAATTTACACAAACGTCTCATTTTTTCTCTCAAGTTATTATTTACTTTATATTCAGGGACATCAGTATGACAAGTTTTGGAAATGTTGGGCTTGGCATAGAATCTGTAAAGTGCTGTTATGAAGTCAGCATAGTGATGCTGTCCTATAATATGAGGGCGACTTTGGGGACCAGGAATACTGGCCTTCTAGAGCCTCACTGCCAGTGCCAACAGCTAAGCGGAAGATGTAAATGTTGGACTCCCCAAAGCCTCCCTTCTCCATCCTCAGAATGGGCGAGCTCTCTGTTGCAGGATGCCCCTCTGCCTACCACTCTCATTAGTGCCTTCATAGAAGTGGCAGAATGAGTGACAGAGTAAAGAAGAACTGCAAATATGATCGGTAAGGATTGCCCTCTCCGTGGCGTTTGGCACAGTTGATCAATTCATCCTCCTGCCTCAGATGTCACAACCACTTGGTATTTGTATTTTGTACTTATTTGAAGAACAGGGATGTCAATTTCGAACAGAAATGAGCTACAATAACACATTTACAGATGGCGGGAGCATTCCCACAAAGGGTACCTGTACAATAGCACAAAGAGGAGAACAAGTAGTGAGCCAGTTTATGATAGTGTAAAAATCTAGGACATATACCAGGAACAAAACAAAATAACCAAAATGTATATAAGAAAACAGGCGATTAACAAAGGTAACATTAACCTAAGGGGGCAAGTGCTTCAAGTTCAAGAAGAGGAGTACTAATTAAATATACAACATTACATTATTATGCATCACTGCAGGCAGTGGTGGGGTAGGTAGGGAGCATGGCGGAGAGGGCAGAGGGAGCTCCCTCTTTAGCAAGTAGGTGAAGTTTAAGCTGAGCTTTGAAAAGATAAACACTTGGGCTGACTTTCATTGTTATGGGCAGTAGGTTCCAGTGGTTCCAGTTGGAACTTCTGAAGTAGCCATTAGATGGTTCTAGTCTTTATCAAATAGCTTACATTAGGTCATTTTGGGTTCTTTTGTTCTTCATTATCCGGCATTAGATGTCGAGTCCCAAAAGGCTCCCCTATCACTGCCAAATATGAATTTTCGTATCACTCCGTCACTGCTAATACCCCGGTGTATGTTAAAGCAAATGGACGAAGAGGTGTATTTAACAATGTTTTGACTGTATTTAGATGAATATCAAGGGTGGATGTTCAACAATGGACTTCAGTTAAATCCTAAAAAACAAAAGTTAACCGATTTCGCCACAGACATTGAATAAACAACCAGGCCCTGTTTCCGGTTTCACCTATGCTATTTGACCTCCTCACAAGTTTTGCCTGTAAAATAAAGAATATAGGCTTTAACATGCCATTGGATCCAGATCTCTCCACCCAGATTGTTGATCTTGTAAAGTCCTCATTTTTCAAAATCCGACTTCTTGGTGTTCTTCCTTTAATCCTCAAAGAAGACAATGCTATAATTGTCAGGTCTCCATTCAATTAACTTAAAACTGGACCACGCCAATGCTCTTTATGCTGCCATAATTGAATACCAGTTACAGCGCCTTCAACAAATATAATACGCTGCAGTCCGCCTAGTCTATGTACTCAACAAGCAGGACGCACTATTTTTAGGCATCCATGCAGTGGCAGCCTGTCAAAATCAGGATTTCGTTAATGATCCTCTGCTTGTTATTTAAATGTTTTCATGGCCTAGCGCCAAAATACCAGAAAGTGAAATGTGGCACCCGAGGCATAGACCAGAATATGTTACTCAGGCAGATGGACTCTAGAATGATATGTAGACTACATTGCACAACTAGTGGTCTCAATCGGGAACATGAGATGAATGTCTTCCTGTGACCACTCCATAATAGAGTTTACATTTGCTAAGAAAAATGTTGTACAGGAATAATAACCAGAGAAATCTTGTACTATTATGTTGGCAAAAGCAACCAAGAAGGAATTAGGCATGACATGGGAATTGACAGTGTTTTATCAATGTAGTTGCCTGTAAAACGGAAGCTGCACACCCAGATCAGTAGATTTTGGAAATATGACTTTTGAAATTAGTTATTTAATCATGAAATACTCAATATGGGGTCTTGCAGATCTTGTATTGCACATCAATATAGGGAATCACACTCGCCAAATGGATAGCATCATAGATTAGGATAGTTAACAAGCAGGTGAGCATATGACACATTATACTCATGACTTAAGTTCGTAATAATATAATCAGGATGGGGTAATTATGGTAATGTGATTTCAAAATGTAAAGTGGAACCACTTGAGAAATTTAGAAACTACAACAGGAACAACTACTATCATTAGTCACACTCACCCATACAAATAGATAGTCATTTTTACTGTCATTAGTAAATCACCAATTTATAATTTCTTCAATGTTCATGTACATGATTAACTGAAGTTTACAACTTGTTTGAATCGTTTAATTTAAGGGAACTAGAGAGACTGTGCAGGTAGATGCACGTGCGCATTGTATCAATCACGTGGCCGCCATTTTAAATGTTTATTATATAGCGGCAGAGATGCATGCACTGAATACGTGTGATTTCACTGCCGCTATGTAATAAACATTCAACATGGCAGCACGTGATTGATAAACACAGCACACCAACGAAGGATGATTCCTAACGGAACATTAAGTTTGAATGGATTTGAACCACTAATTAGGTAAGCAACATGTTTGCCAATAAGGGATTATACTGGTGATTTATAATGAAACAAATAAAGGTAATTAAAGGAGCATACATAATCAAAGAACAATAAATACTCTTTTCAGACATGAAATAACTGAAGAGCTATACAATATTCGAGGTGCAATTAATGAATGACACCAAACTCAAGATTGGAGTACCCCGGAAGTGTTAGGGGTGAGGAAAAATGTGAATCTCATTACACTGACATAGGGGAAATAAATTATTAACAGGAGAAATACAATGCTCTATATACTTTACCTTATAATAGGGATAGCATTAAGGCTATACAACAACTTTTGGTCTATATGAATAAAGAAGAATTGGGGAGAGTGAAACTAATTCAACATTATTTAGTCATATATTATTTATTGGGAGTTATAGGGAATGGCAACTCACAGTGCAACACAACTCATAGGTAAAGGGAGTACACTAACACTAATGTGTCTCACAAGCTTGTGCTTGATTCATGAGGTGGTGTGGGTGCACAACGCCTCTTAGTTCAATATTTCATGAAAAAGTAAATTTGCAGAAAGCAATGTACAAACCATATAACAGTTTTGGTGATGGTAGCTAAGAGCACATTGACTATGACATGTTGTTAATTTATTAAGTCAACACCTTGACTAATTATAATTTCTTTTTATCTCTACTTTCTTTTTTCTTTTCTTTTTTCTCATGTTTCAAATATTTTTTTTTATTTCATGATGTATTTGAATACTTCTTGAAATTACTTTTGGATATATTTATGTTTGATGTATGGTCATTTGTATAACCATTGTGGAAATCTCCTCTTGGGAATTTTCATACATTTTGGTCAATTATTGTTTTTGTTACAAAATATGCACAAAATGTGACAAACTCAAATGTTTACAAATGGTGACAAATATGTTTTAGAAGTTACACATTTCTGTTACAAAGACCAAGCCTTTGCAGAAACACACAGCACCTTCCTCAAGCAATCCAGATGAGCAGGAAGTAGAATTAAAGTTCCAGCTAGTCTATGGTGAGGCAAGGACAAGGAGGATCAAACAACTAAATAGAAAAGTACAATACAAGGCCAATGCCAGAGGAAGGAAGTACAACCCAGTAGCTTTTACCAGGTTGCACCAAGTCTGAGGGAATTCTGGGTGCAAAGTCAGTCCCACCAGAGATGCGACAAGCCATGGATGAGCCAGAATACATTCTGTAGTTCAAGCTGAAGTCCAATAGCGGGAATCTACTGAAGTCTAAAGAGAGCCAGAGCAAGTACAAAACTCAATCCCATGGTCAGTACAGGGTCAGAAATCCACACAGCGAGAAGAACATGGGACAAGAAGACACCAGAAGAAATGCTTAGACTTTCATTTTGCTAAAATCTGATTTAATACAATTTCTTTCTCCAGAAATAAAAATTCCTTCTAGGGGTTTAAGTGACAAGGACCAAAAAAAGAACAGAAAACCAAGATGCTTGAGAAATCTGGGAGATGTGCTAAATCAAGGAAAGCTAATCACAGATCAAAGGAGGATCAGATTATCTGGTGCTTGGTGACAGGCAGACAGAGACGTATATCCCAAAGTGCAGAATGAGCAGGGTGCTATATCCCTGGAAGTGACCTGGGCACTATATCCATGAGATTGGGTTTGAGTATCAAGAAGCATGCTGGGATATATACATACATGAAATTGTGTTTGAGAGACCAGAAGCATGCTGCGCACTACATCCCGTCGAGACCCCCCCTAAGCCCGGTTACCCTTTGACTGTGCTCACAACAGAGAACCATGGGGCGACCAGTAGCTTTATCATCTAGAGAGCACTGGTGTGCTTTATACGGTAGAAAAGAAAAAAAACTGTGCACATTTCACATTGTCCAGAAAAAGAAGGAAAATGTAGAAGGGGGTACACCTTGTGGGTATGTTCCTCTCTCACACTTTGACATACTCATAGGTTTATTTGCTTCTTGGTATTATTTTGCCCACATGTGTTTTGGGCAACCTTTGCTTTGCCAAGGGAAATAATGTGAAAGTGATTACACCGTCTATTGACTCTCACAAAGTAAATTACAGATGGTATTCATGTTTTGCTAATCATTATTTAATTGATATTAATTAACCGATTTTACCTGAAAAGTGCTTTACGGATAAGGTACCGCAGTGGCTACATCTAAATAGCATGGCGTCCACCCCTGCCTCAGATTTGCGTCAGAAGGTTCCTCTGTGGTGCATTGGTCAAAGGCATGGTGGAGATGACCGAATAGTGGAAGCGCTGAATGACAGCATTTGACCACTAAGTATGGCTCAGGAAAGATGCTGCCGTATGAAGCGTCCTGGATGCCTTTCCCACATAGAGCCATGATTGAGTTACCGGTGAACCTACAAATTTGGCCTACAGCTGAAGCAGTGATGGTGCTGGGCAAGAGTTCTGTGTGGCAGATTCAACATGAGTTGCTGTTGCATAAGAGCTCCTCAAGGCACCTGACAAAACAATTCATTTGCTCCACCTGGTATTTGGCCCTATACATGGCATTATCATTTTTATGGCTATTCTTTTCCTTCTACTGTTGTTTTGCTTCCCATGGCTGCCTATGTGCTAGCACTTTGGCACCTGATGTTCCATTTGAAACTAGGTCATAGACAAATGGCAGAATCATGAGTGTTATGTTGAGAATGAAAGCTGGCAGATGTCCAGGGGAATAACTCATGGCACAGAATTGTGTGAGATTTTGACAGAGCCTAATGTCTGAGGCAGTGAAGGCTACAAACAGGGTCAAAGGCTCAGTCAGGATCAGGTGACATCATCCTGATCTGGTGTTTCCCTGTCCTATACATACACGAAGCACCAACCTACCAGGTAAGAGCTGCCACTTCCATGCCAAAACATATGCTTCACCTCTTCCTTTGCAGTTCAGACCCAGGATGTACACTCAAACAAGCACCACTCCAGGAGGATGATGGAATATGACCAGCAATGTATGTGTGTGATCCGTAAAGCAGAAACCTCGCTCATCAAATAACAATTGTTCATCTATGTTCTGGCAAGAATATTTTCTGAATGTAAAAATACGACAAAAGGGCTCAGGATTCATATCAGAAATGGACAAAGCAAGATTACATTTGTTGGGTGGTTAGAGCCATCATAAACAGATAGTATCCTACCAGCCTACTAACAAAACTAATAACCCAACCCCCGTCCAGTTTGCCTTTACTTATATCACCTCATGGTCTAGTCCCCTTACATTTGTCGTACATCCGTATGGGTAGCCTCACCAGGGCTATCCTCAATCTGGAAATGGATAACTGGACCAATAAGTGAGCTCTATGCATAGTAGTGTTAGGTAGTTGGGGGGAGGCTGGTGATGGATTGGAGGATGGTCTGAAGAAACTTATATAAAATGCTGGCCATATATATATATATATCTGGTCTTGCATATACCTTAACTAATGCCCCACACCAGAAACAGGTGCAGTAATGTTAATGGATTCATGATGAAGAGATGCTCAAAGAATATAAATGCCAACAACCAGCAAAAAAAGAGGCTGAAAAATCTTTCTATAGTTAAAATAAATCTTAGAGTCATCAGTTACCAAAAACCAAGAATGATCGTTCTGCTATATATGTCCTATGATAAAATTCGAACCCTACTTAGACTGACGTTCATGCAAAATATGAATTGCTTTCATCCCTGTTCCTAGCACAATAAGTTATGTGAGATCACCCTTTCTATCCCAAATCTGCACTGTTAATTTTTCCGCATTTTCACTTGATACATCATTGTACTTTATATCTTCATGCTAAATGTCCATGTGATGTGCCCTCCCATATGGATTTGGATATTTCAATATAATGTAGATTGATACGTTAATTTAAAGAGGTCCTGCATAATGTGCTTATGCCAATTTCGTGGCTTTCTTGCGCTTGAATGGGGATTACAGAATTAGAAGAAACTAGAAAGATGCTAATAGCAGTTTTGAAAGGGAAAGAATTAGGAGACAGAAGGGTAAAATCCACAAACAGAAAGAAAAGAATTCGGAGACTTATTGTGACAAAATGACTACAGCTCCGCAAGAGAACAGAGATAACCAGGGATTCTAATCTCTATCTCACCCCCACATTACTACTAGAAGAGCAGTGATCTCAGTCATAAAGATGCACACCATGAATGGTATGCCTCTTTAAGAGGGCATGGGAGAGGGCAGGCTATAATCTTCAGGAGGGTGAGAGTTAGCATGAAAGCCGTGAAAATAACAATATCATGGTATAATAACAACCCACCCCTGTAATGAGATATACAGAGAAGGTAGACTTTAGGAGAAAAGGAAACTTTAGGTATTCATGAATAGGGGTCTGCAGGTTTAAGGCACACAATGGGGTACTACACATCACTATGGTTCCTAGAACAAGGTAAGGGAGGGGATAGAACCTGTAAAGGTGCAGTCTTCCAAGTATTCCAAAGAAATAATCTAAAAGTAGTCAACAATGGAGTGTACAAATTGCAAGGAAAAATGTTAGGAAAAAAAGAAATCTGGTAGAAAAAAACAGACATGTCCGTGGAACTGAACTGGAAACCATTTTCTCAAATTACTATGTCCGGGTTACACCTTTTAAAGCGGAAAACCGCAAGTTAACACTTTCTACAATTGCAATAATTAGTATAATTCTAACATGATGATTGGCTGCTCATCATGGACCCCATACAGAACCCTATAGGTTAGATGATCCAATTGGAGGTTTCACTTTTCATAACCTTAAGAAACAACACCACTTGACGACACCATACTCTGCTGGGCAGCAC
Source organism: Ambystoma mexicanum (assembly GCF_040938575.1). NCBI lineage: Eukaryota > Metazoa > Chordata > Amphibia > Caudata > Ambystomatidae > Ambystoma > Ambystoma mexicanum. The sequence continues at coordinate 893,601,502 of NC_090941.1, forward strand.
AAAACTTGGCATACTGATTGGCTGGCATCCTTCATAGCGCTAAGTGATAAAATACTCAATGCTAATTGGACCAATTTAATGGAGACAGCATGGGCAGTAGCATTCCACCGAAACTGAACAATGATAAGTGTAGAAATCAGCTAGAGCAAAACTATGTTGCCGCCCTTGGAACACACCATCCCCTACTCCTGATTGGATCCGCTCGTCCCTCGCTCCCTGCACCTGTTCACTCTGTACCACTTGTGTTGATACATGTGGCCAACTTTAAGCCCAACCGTTTAGTCATCTTCTCACGATGAACAGCTGCATGACAAAGCATGTGTGCGGCCCTGCTTCTAGAAATGAATTCCTTCAATTTATTCATTCTACCACACACTTATCTCTGATACACATGCCCTGTGGTCAATACGGGGTTGTTGCCCCTCCTTAGTGCTATATTTTGTCATTGCCACGATTTGAGAGCCCCCTCATGCATCATACTATGTCCTTCAACTGTGTATTCATTAGTTTATCGTCTAGGAAGGCCCCTCCTACCTGGGGAGCAACTTCATGCCCATGAGAAAATATTCCCTTGCAACAATTAATTATACCTTGTTTGGCATCTCTTTCCAGTCTGACCTTCGATCCACAAGCTCTTCTGCCCAACAGTGAAAATAAAATGAGATTACACAGATACTGCCTCCTTTAGCTAAACAATGAAACTCTATAATTTTCAACACTGACGGCTCCAATATGGCCGTCCTCATGCTCCCTGCAGCAACTAATAACGGTAATTAATAAAGTTCACCCTACATAATAAAGCCAAGCCACACCTACCTGCCCTTTTACCTACTAATATAGGTGACTGACCCAGGTTTCCTCTGACGCGACCCTTCTGCAGGTTTGTTTTCTGTATCACAATACACCCCCCCCACCCTACAAGCTCCCGGATGTGAGGCACAGCTATATGTATATCCTAATTACCAGGTGGCGTCACCAAATCACGTGACGGCTGCATCACTACCCGGGCCTAAGGCATTGCTAAAATACTTTTTGTAGCTTGTACTTGTGCCCCCCTATGGCACGCTGGATCGGCACCGTCACAAACCATTGATTCATACAATCTTATCTCCTTTCAGCATCTGAAAAGCATTGAACTGGTTTTCTGGCCCGTTTAGGGTGCATTTAGTCAGGTTCAAGTTGGTGGGCTGGTTCGACAAGACTTAACTAAGTGATTCAGTTCGACAAGTGGCAATGACTCATGGCTCAAAGAAGTTTGGGATAGGCTAGCGATGTCGACTCAGTGTGTCTTGAAGGCTTGATAGGGTCTTGATGTAAGGAAAGTGGAGATTTGGCTTCAGCAGCAAACTGGTAAAACTGGATCCAAAAAAGCAGTGCAGTTCGACAAGTTGCAACTCGTGGCTCAAAGAAGCTTGGGGCAGGCAGACGATATTTGATTTGGTGATGCTCACAGGCACTACAAGTGGCTTGAAGTCCAGTGTCAAAGGCACCTCTATTAGGTCTTTGCAGCGGCTGCAAGGTGTTTGGTGGGCTTTAAGCAGTTCGAATTTGCAGAGAGCCAAAGGGTGCTTCTTTTCCCCACGAATGCTGTGGGGCCCCTTTACCAGGTCGCGGAGTCAGTCTTCTGCCCTTCCCAGCCATGAACGTTGCCAGGTACACTTTCAAAGCTGCCACTCAGCAGGCAGGGCGCTGGTACCAGTGCTCACCAGCAGGTACTTATTTGTTCTACTGTTTCAAATATTGCAAATGTCCCCCTGAAGCGGTAATTGAGAGGTTCTGCAACCTCCATGGAGGCCCCAGTCTCAGTCTTCACCAAGTGGATGGCAACTTTGGGCAGCGTTTATTCCAACAATGTTCCAGTGAAATCGTCTTCAAGTTGTTCCAAGAGGATTCATTTAAGTGAGGGGTCCCACTACTTCACAGAGTAATTTTGTCATACAGGATTAGTCCATTCCAAGCCATCTCTAAGCTCATTCTTGTAGCTGTAACAAGGTTTATTCCGTGCAAGGTCAGCTGGTAGAGTGCCTTGTCTGAAGGAGGTTAGGGGGGTCTCAGCAATGAAGTGAGGCCTGAGCCTATCCAAAATGTCTGACACCCTTTTTCAGTGTGTAGGTCATCTCCAAGCTACACTGTCATGGCTGTTGGAATTGGCTTTCAATCCAGAAGGCTGTATTCTGTAATTGCTATGTTATCAATTCACATTGCAGCTGCTGGTGGTCAGTAGATGGGGCCCAGCAGAGTATACATGTATGTACTATAATTTTCAGCATGGAGTATTTTGTAAGTGGGGTCTGTTTAGCAGAGTACACTTTCTGGGAGAGAAAACCACAATCATTTCACATAGCAAAAATGAATAAAAGCTCAGGATAGCACACCATTGCTGATGCCATTCTGTTGAACAGATCATGAAAGTGCCCCGGAATCAGGGATCTTAGTGGGAGGGGGCTCTGCTTCAACAGTGCCTGAAATTGACTGAGCTGGGATGGTGCTCTGACCAGATTTCCCCACACTTAAAGCCAATGAAAAGATCATACATGACAATAGAACTCCTGCCCAGGAGATGCCAGTATCATTCATGTTTAGAATCACAGCATCAGGTTCAAGCATTTAAGGTTAGAGAATTTGTATTGTAGTAATTTGAAGGGAAAATAAAATATAAAGCATACATTGTTTGATTTTTGCAACATATTACATTGAAGTCTTGCTATTAAAATGGTTTAATAACATTAATAATTAATAATCACGGAGCATCTTCAAAAGAACTTTGGGACTGGATAGTCATTAATCTATTTTGATGACATTTTTAAATGACGTTTATAAACATAACTTTCAAAACAGATTTGAATACCTTTCTTAGCAGGTATGAAAATAAAATGGCCTCAGTTAGGTGACACCTCATTTAAAGCTTCATTCGCTATTTGCGATTCTCAGGCTGCGGCATACAATTCTTCCGGCGCGCACCTCAATCAGCGTTTCGACCTATTTGTCCCCTCCCATTTCTTATCCCAGTTTAAGTGCTGGTGCTATGAGGAATCACGATGGTGAACTAAGATGTGAGGTTACAATGCTCTGATTGAAAAAAACTTCACGAGTCAATGCAATGGCATAACCTTTATCCTTACGTTAGGGGTCCATTAGCTTGCTTTACAGCAGCCGTTCAAAACAAAAAAAAAGATAGGAAAAGAGGAATGAAGCATGCATTTCAGAATCGCAATGTGCATTATACCCATGAAATGAATTCACTTAGCATAACAGTCGAAGACTCGAAACTGTGAGTAGACTGAAGGTCGAAGCTAATGGTTATGAGGGGACACATTTTATCCCCTCCCCCATTTCCCCTCCCCCACCATCTAGACGCCTCGTCTCAGTAGACTTGGAGAAAAGGGCAAGCAACTTTTCTGCCAAAGCATTATTGTGATTAATGAGGCACACATGGTTTGTATTGCATAATAGCTCCCTTTGTGGCTCCACTTGCCAAGGATTCCACTAGTGCGAGGTTCAGGGGATATGTGGGGCTGTGTGTGAAAGAGGAATAGACTCGCGTTGAGCAATGGGACACAGCATCAGCATTATTTACAACATGGCACCAAAAAAAAGCTACCTTTCCCTTCAAGGAATGTGTTTCTATGGAATGAATCTGGCATTTCTCTGCTGATAACTGCAATTGGGCTCTATCCCATCCAGCCTTGCTCTGAATTATGCATGTATGTTTTCCCATTAGCACAGTTGGAAGTTTCTGGCAAAGCAGAGAACTCATGAATTATTGTGTTTTCCTAAGAACATTGCTGTTGTAACTCTGGCGAAGGCAACCAAAGCCAGAATGCACATTAGTCATCTTTAATAAATACTTAAGCAATGGCATCTCTTAGCCTTGCAGTATCTGGAATATGTTTCTCCTCGATGATTTGTAATATGCTGCTATTACTTTTTTCCCAGGCATCCACATGTTTGGCATTACAACATTATGAAATATTAAGGAGTATGTACATATTTCACAAAATTAAACTGTGTAGCGAGTCTAATTACAGATGATTAACTGCATGCGCAATATCGGAGTAAGAAGGGTGGCTGTGGAAGACTCAGAGACACGTGATGAAAGAATGAAAGAAATACCTAGACATTAACACATGTCCTTGCTTGTTTTTCTATTGTATAGCCGCAAGACATCATCCGGGGTCATAGCTTTACACACCTTTACAGAGCATTAGTGCACTGAGGGTAGGAGAATCCGCACTGTGAAATAGCAGAAGCTCGTAGGTGGATCTCATGCTTATATAAAGGTTGTTTCAAAGCCAGGAATCCGGCGCACATGGATCCTCAACACCCAAGCAGGATGTGTGGAAGCGAAAGACGAGGACTAGGAATCGAGAGGTGGATCTTATGCTAAGATTAGAAATGTAGGTGAGAGATTTCTACATGAGGTTCACAGGACCATTAACACAGATATCAGGCAGATGTGTTTACACTAGGCCCAATATTTGATGGGGAGGTGATGGAGAGACTTGGGTATAGGTTAACTATGCTTAGGTCTAGGCCAATTGAAGTTTGGTCATGCAGTGTGATTCTGAAAGACCTGCAGCTTGTGAGCAGATGAAAGAAACCAGTAGAGGCCACTGCTGTAGATACATTTAGCGACACTAGTGTTGATGACAATGCAGACCTTCTGAGGAAGGGAGGAGGGTATCGGGAGAACCATTTTTACGAGTTTTCATTTGTCGGTGACCTTAGACGAGACCCTGGAATCATGATCAATAAAGAATAGGCTGAAAAAGGTGACCCCAAGATATTCCACTCTAGAGTCTGGATCGGGAGGATCCCTGGGCGATGGGTACTGAAGTAGGGGAGAGATGAGTTTAATTAGAAAAGATGCTCTTCGATTAAGAAGAACAGAGCCAGTTGTTGATTATGCAAACATTGAGGGAATTAAAGCTAATTTACCTATGCATGAAGAATGTGTACATTGTGATGCAATTAGAAATGCATTTTCGTATAGCCTGCCTTTGTTTGAAAGTAGAGCTGTTAGCCTCCACATGTGGTCGGGCATATATTTGAAATGTAAACATTAAAAAGAAAGGGGGAGGGCATTCATTGGGGACATCAGCATGCAGTTGCAGTGGAAAGCTAGCAGATTGGAAGTAGGGTAGTCTGGTGGTGTTACAGTGTTCATAGTTAAAGGCATAGGACCATCAAAAACACAGATAAAATGTTTTGCCTGTGCAATATCCAAATAGTTTTTGCTTCCAAGAAGCATTGCCGTTGGATGCAGACATATCAACGTTTTGTTGCTATGAAAGGGTTGTTCACAAAAGTCATGTAAATCAGATGGGTGCGAAGGTCAAGGCTCTGATTTTTCATTAGGGGATTTATGGAGACTGATTTGGGAGCATAAACTATGAACCAAGTAGACAGTGAAGCGTTAGTATGGGTTTATAGTGTCAGAGAAGTGTGGGTGTGCGAGATGATTTGAAAAGAGGGACAACGTTTGCAAGGAAAGTATGATAGCTTCAGAGAAGAAATTATACTGAAAAGGTCAGAGTTCAGTGATCAAACAGAGAGGAGGGAACAGGACAAGAGAGGGGAAGCATTGATATGGATTTGTAGGATTTCTGGATCCAGACACAAAGGTCTTGAACATATTGACTCCTGGTGTCATCAAGATGGCTAAGGGAGAAAGCCTAGTGGTTTTTAAGAGCTCTGCATAGCTATTAAGAACAAAGAGACACTCCTAGAATTACAACTTTTTTTGAAACACAGAATGGATTTTCTTGTTGAAGGCTTTGGTTTCAGTGGAACCGGGGGCCTGTCAGGATCAGAAAGTTCTCTCGATTTTCTCGCTAATTCGTTCTGAGGGTTGACATTCATTGGGAGAACCAGAGATTTTCTTGATTTTGAAGGCATTTACCTTTGGTTCTCCTTAGGAGTGTGACTGTGTCTGGGACATTGTAGAGGCATTTGGAGAAAAAAAGTGTGCAAGGAGTCAGTAGGGAGGTCAGTTTCTCAGATGAGAAGACAGAAAGGCAGCAGTTAAAGCTGCCGATCAATGAATGACAAACTGCAGAGGGGAATCAGGCAGTGAAAGAGTTAGCAGAAGGTTTTTCATTTTAGGAAAAGGTCAGAAATAGGAAAGGAGAGGGAGGAATGATTAGATGAGAATTGTACAATATAGGAACTAGGGGAATATGTAAAGAGTAAATATTAGGTCAAGTGGCTGGCCTTTAATGTGGACAGTACCATTATTCAATTGTTGATCAAAAACACGTCACTACTAACGTCATACTACAATCTTGGTTACAAAAACCAATGGGGTAAAGGGACTGGTTAAGGGAATTGACTATATCTGTATTATATAGGAGTTAGTCTTTTAAATCGACATAACATATCTAATGGCTCCACTTGAGACCACCTCTAAATTGATAATAGTGAATACATGTCATCTCTACAATATGTGGTTGGTTAATCTAACATGTATTGGGCAGCCTAGCATTGAGAGTATCCTTTGGTTGGCATCCTACTGGCCAACCTTGGGCAATTGGCAGGTCATCAACACATGAGCTAGACAGGAGCAGAGGGAGAGAGGCCCAGGAACGGTTTTCCTTTCAATTAGAAAATATACTATCTCTGATTCCTAGGCCATGAGCCAGAGAAACTTTTTTGTAGTTAACCTTGTTCTTGAGAATATGTGGGGAGTCAAGGCAGGTACCCCATCTGTGTCTGGGACTAAAGAATAAACAGTGTTCTCATATTATGGATCACGTGTGAGAGGACAGCATTTTGAATTATTTCACACTGCATTTATTGGGATTTTAGCTAATATAAGTGTGAGTCTTATTTATTTCTCAGCCCCTAGGGACTTAGTTGATACATTCCTTATTAATGTTTTAACTTATACTTATTCTGCACCTGGCTTTCAAAGGCTAGTTGTTCTTTAATTAATCTTAGAAGAATATGTCTTGTGCCATGGGAATTTTTATCTCGTGTTCTCTCTGAGCCGTCCAGACTCTCCCTAATTTCTCAGTAACTTTGTCTGTGCCCTGAACAAGTCTTTATTTCAGAAAATTCAGCAGTTTGAGTTGTTATGAAACCTCAAGGCCTTGTATTTATTTCATTGCGGGCTGCTGCTTAGATGGCTGGTCATTACTATCGCGTTTGTATGTTAGTGAGCTATATACGTGTGTCATTCGTGTTCTATTCAGCTTATACATTTCTTATGTTATGTTCTTCATGTCTTTATGGTTGCATCAACATTCTTTGTGTATAAATGCATATTTAACCTAGTGTCTGTGTTTCTTCATGGTGAGTACATATTTGCTTTGTGTCTATTGCATGCACATGTATCAGTTCACAGTGAGTTTACTTATGCTCACCAGCTTTAGTTACATTAAGTCAATTTTCTGCTGCACCTGCCTGGGATAAAGGCAGTACGGTCGACTTAATGAGTAATGTTTCTCACCTGTGTGATATTGGAGTGGGGGAGGGGCAGTGACTATGCAGGACATATTCATCTATCTGTCAACACCTTTAAAACACCCTGAAATCTAGACTTGGCCAAACACATTTTGGTTTTGTCAGGAGGGGGTGGAAAGCCTATCAGGAAAGTATCTAGAGCATCTCCTACCTCAGGAGGAGAACAGTGGCAATTGAATGGGTCCCAATTCCTGCCCCCAAATCTCCTGTGTCAGTACGTTTATGTGCAGTACACCTTTCTCTCACACCATACCTCCTAAGCAAGATGCTCACCAGTCTATTTTTTTCTTGTGACAACACATCAGAGCTGTGCAGCAGCATGAACCAGCAAAGAGAGAAGAGCCATCCAGCACCACAACGTTGAGCATGTGAAGAAGCTAAAGACCTGAACCCAGCCAAGTGAGAGCAAGCCTGCAGTGACTCCTGTAGACTTAAGTTTGGAGTTCACAATGGAGAGCCAATTGGAAGAGAGAGGAGGCGGCAGAAAATGAACTACACACAACAGTGAGAATGACCGTGCTACTCTGTACAGCAGCAATCACAAACACCTTTAGGCTGCTAAAAAAGTCCTAGACCACCAGAGACTAAAATACAAAGGGGCAAATACCCCCATACAAACTGTTCTTGCCTAAGGGGGAACTATACCAAGGCCTCCTAACATGAACTTGAATACTATTACCCGGGTTGCCATCCCTATTCTGCTTAGGACGCTTTTTAACATCTTTGCTGATTGTAACACCTTCTGACCAGGAAAGATAAAGATTAATAAGGACAAGAGATAAAATGGCAAGAGGAGCATAAAGAAGTTAACAGGAAGCAGGAAATTGTGGTGGGTTTTTTGTGGAGGTCATAGGAGTATGTGGGAGACCAAGAGGCCATCCGAAGGAAGGAGGAGTGGAGTGTAGAAGCTATTTCTGGAGCAGGTGAGGTATTGGTTATTGAGTAAAAGGTTATTGTGTTGTGATTGTGTGTGTGTGTGTGTGATTGTGTGTGTGTGTGTGTGAGTGTGAGTGTGTGTGTGTGTTTGACAGAAAGGAGACCAAATCGGGCACCAGGGGACCACTCCAGTGGTGATAGTGCGCAGTAACTTTCCTTTAACATTAACATAACACTAATTATTAGATAAAGAAGGGTCAGATTAGGTAGTCTCTGAAAGACTTTAGATAGAGAAGGCATACTTCCTATATGTCCTCACTTCCAGTGCAGGTAAGATCTTAGGCAGTAGAAGTAAATAAGAAATATCTAATAACCTGGCACTAGGGACTCCTAGGTTAAGGAGGATGCATTTTTGAGATGAGGGAAAGAGGGATGGTCGTAGGGACCATTACAACCTTAATAAAACCACTGAACTGTCCCAGAGCGTCTGAGCATTCTTTGAGCCATCTTTGAAACTAACGTTTGATTAGCATACCAATTTAAATGAAATATTAGATTGAAATTGTAGATGATTCAGAGAAATTGGTGTATTTGTGTCACCAGGCAGAATTTTTGATGAAGTCTGTAGAGCTTCCTGATGGCTCCTAGGAAATATGGTAAATCAGAGAACTGTAGAAGGTGTAACAGCTCACTAGAAGCTCAGTCACAATAGGGAGTTTCTATTATTTTTGACACCAGTAGAGATGTTTGTCTCTTAATGGCAATCTATGTGCTGCCCACTATTGTAAACAATCTATTTGAAAATCAGTCTGTTGTTGTATAGGGTTCTACCCAACACAGGTACTTCCAAGAGGTTACAAAAGAGCTGGCCTCATTTTCTTCAGTTCTTTTAATAGGTGCTGTAAATCTAAACTAAACTTGAGAGCTCTCGTTACTTAAACATTGTGTTCTCCTGGGACAAATTTGGAAAATAACAGCAAACAGGAAGGCCTGTTCTCCAATTAAGCTTTTAAGTAGTATTTATCCCTCTAGGAAAAACATTAAAGGTCTGCCCATCGGCATCCAGGGGCTTGGTAGGGAGAGGGGGCTAGATGGCTTACCATCTTAGAATACATAGAATTACCTTCTGGCAAATCAAGACAACTTTTGTTCAAACATTTGTGATGTAATCTTTGATGTCCTGGCCGTTAGACTTAGCAGTGTACGGTGGTTTTACTTGTAACCCTAACATCCCTTTAACAACGTTTTTTCATTGAATATATACACACACACATACACACACACGGACATGTATATACACACACACTGTTGTATGCCAGACATGGAAGACGCATACAAAGACATGTTCTCAATTAGTTCAAGTTTATTGAAGAAGTGCCTATCCTATCCCGTCCTCTGCGATGGAGAGTCCCTACAAAATAAAAAAATTAGTGGTTGTCAGGATGTCTTGCAAAATAACATTCACCCTCTGTCCCAACCTATTCTGTCCTATTTCCTGATCCTACCACTAATGTTATGTTATGTAAAAAAAGATTTATAAGGCGCAACCTTCATCAATTAAGGCATCATGGTGCTGTAAAGAACTGAGGAGGAGAGCTGCTGAAAAAGTACAGAAGTTTAAAAAAAAATGTTTTTAGATTGCATCAGAATAGTAGGTGACTTTCAGTCGCATGTAGAGAATGAGGGAGTTTGTTCCAAAGAACTGCTGCAGCCACTAAGAAGGATCGTCCTCCCAACCGTTGTAGCTTATACCTAGACACATGGATAAGATGTGCATGCTCCTATCTTAAAGCTCGGGAGGGAATGTACGGGTGAAATCTTTCCTGAAGGTACTCTGCACCAGTGCCATAAAAGGCACGATGAACAGTGCCTTACACTCAATATATAGAGCAATAGGTAGCCAGTGCAAACAACGAAGAACTGGCAAAATTGAGGTGTGAAAGGGAGTGCGTGTAGACGCTATAGCTGCAGAATTCTGCAGGACCTGCAAAAGGTTCAGGAGGTAGCAAGGTTGGACTAGATAAAGAGTTACAGTAATCTGTAATCCCGAAGATGGATAATGCATGCACCGGAGCGCGCAGGTGGACTGGCAACAATGCAAGAACCTTAGAGGGGATTTTTAAATTGAAGTATCCATTTTGACCGACCATGCTGACCCGGGCTTCCCAGAGAGGGATGCAGAGATTTTATAGCCAAGATCCTCAACCACAGCAACTGGTGTAGGAAGGGGGCCCAAAGACGTTGGCCAGAAGGCCGGCGTCCAGAAAGAAAACGAAGAGGGGGAGGCAGGGGGGAAATCAACAACGAGAACCTCTATTTTGTCCGCATTCAGCATCAGCCACTTTTGATTCATCCAGGAACCCACAGATTCCAGGCAGCAACGCAGACGATCAGCTGTGTCTGCCGCTGCCAGATCGAGATGCACACCGATTTGGATATTGTTGGTGTATGAGTAGCAGTTATGTTATGTTATTGCAATTTATAGAGTGCACGGTCACCTGAAGGTATCATGGCACTAGTAGAGAAAGTGAGAGCAGGGCCCCAGATGGTCAGAATAAGTAGGTTTTCACCAGCCTTCTAAATGCTAGATAGTCTGTGGTATTCTTAATGCGCCAGGAAGGTCATTTCACAGTGCAGCCGCCGCTACAGAAAAAGCCTGACCGCCAACCCGATACCATTTGTATCTAGGCACAACCAGAAGTTTGCCAGTAGCTGACCGAAGGTTGAGAGTGGGTATATAGCGGGTGGACTTAGCTTGGAGGTATTCCGTCCCCTGATTATGGAGGGGGCGATGAACTATAAATAGAGCTTTGAACCCCACCCGCTGAGCCACTGGAAGCCAGTGGAGTGTTCGAAGCACAGGAGAAATGTGGGCTCCACAGGGCATAGCAGGAGCCACCCTTGCGGCCAGATTTTGCAGCCGCTGCAACCATTTGATCACGCTCTTCGGTTGGGCCAGGTACAGAGAGTTACAATAATCGGGCCTTGACATGACCATTGCTGCTACGACCGGAGGGTGAAGAAGCGCAGGAATCAAAGGCAGAACCTTCCTCAGAAGTGACTTGTTGATCCATGGAGAGAGACGCAGATAGAACAACACCCAAGTTTTTCCACTTTCTTTACCGGAACCGGCACAGGTCCCAGGGAAGAGGGCCAGAGGGAAGACACCCAGAGTTTAGGATCAGGGGGATAAGCCCACCACCATCACCTCAGTTTTATCCCCGTTTAATTTGAGCCAATTGTGGTTCATCCAGTCTCCCATGGCAGTCAGGCACTCCCGCAGGCACGACGATTCATACGAGTAGCATCTGATGTCGAAGGAGCGGATCAAACACACATGGGCCAAAATGTAGATATTAAACAAAATACGGGATAGGGATGAGGCCTGTGGCACTCCGCAACTGAGGTGACAAGAAGCAGAAAGAAAAGGAGGCATCAAGAGGGTCTGGGTAAGGTCCGTAAGGAACGACGTGAACCAGGCAAGCACCTGCCCAGATATACCAAACTGGGCAAGACGGGAAAGCAGAATGGAGAGGTCGACCATGTCAAAAGCCGCCGAAAGATCTAACAAAATCAGGGCACCCACTCCTCCTGTATCCACCAGCCTGGTCATGTTGTTCAAAACAGCAACCAGAACACTCTCAGTGACTTGGCCAGGACAGAACACAGACTGAACTGGCTCCAGAAGATTAGTAGATTCTAGGCAGTGGAACCCGTAGGACTTGATGAGCCTGACCAATGGCTGAATATCGACATTAAACAAAATAGGGGACAGAGCAGAGCCCTGGTGAACCCCACAAATAATATGGATAGGATCAAATTGAAAAGTACGAAGACTGAGACCAATCACAAAGAAAAGAACCAAACCAAGACAGGACTGAGCCGAGATACCCCCACTAGACAGCCGGAGGAGCAAGGTGGAGTGGTCAACAGTGTCAAAAACAGCTGATAGGTCTAAAAAGATCAGTGCACCCACCCCACCTTCGTCAGAGAGTCACATTGTCCACGACTGATACCAACAGTGACTCAATTCCTTGCCCGGTACAAAAACCCAACTGAAAGAAAAGAAGAAAATAAAGGGGTCAAAGAGCTTCATCCAGAAGGGTATTAAAGAAATAGGGTGATAGTTATCAGTCAGAGAGGATCCAGAGTAGGTTTTTTCAGAAATGCTATCACCGGGCAGTGTTTCAGATTTGAAGGTATCAGATCAGAAGAAAAAGACTGATTAGCAACAGCAGGGGTAATGGCTGATATAATAGATTTCCTAATTGAAACAGGAATGGAATCCAGAGGAGAGGCTGATCTCATCCACCAAGTACCATTTATAATATCCACTGGTTGAACCCAGGGAAAAACTGACCGGGAAGGACGCTTGTTAATAGAATGTGAGGTAGCGTCATTGGTGGAAAGTGACAACTAACTAGAAGCAATATTCTTGCGAATAGCCTGAATTGTATCTAAAAAATAGGTTGAGAACCCAAGTGGTCCATACCCATATACCCTGAAGCTCTGCTTTTCGACTGCTCAGCATGCATCCTAACTGTTTGAACACCACCCCATCCGTGCCCCCTTGTGACTGTCTTTTTTTAATATAATGGTTTTGTAGCTTCACTTAGGGTTTGGGAAGTAACTATAGGGGTCTCATAAATGGCACTAGCGGAAAGTGATTTAACTATCTGAAAAAGCTCTTTAGGCTGATTCAGAGCAGCCTCCACACGGTTAGTGAAATGGGAGTGTTTTGCCTCAAAAATAGCTCTGTTCTATTTGGCGAAAAAGCCACGAAACAGAATTCTCATATTATGGCAGTACGCAAACTGCCATTTTTGTTCTGCCTGCCTGCAAAGGAACCTATGTTCAGCTGAGGGGTAAACCAGAGCTCAGCAGGACAAGAATGCGGACGGGAGGGTTTAAAAGGAGGTAGACTATCAGCACTAACTGTAAGTATCTGTGATTAGCCTATAGACGTATAGTACTTCACTCTTGGTTTGGGCTGGCTGGTGTGTTCCGCCCATCAAACTGTAATTCCAGTTCTTTCATAGTGGTTCAGGCCTCAGCCAGCAGGTTGTAGGGGAGGACTGGTCCAAGAAGACCCCCCTCGCCTACGCTTTCTCCCCAGGTGAGGACTATGGGTCCTTTGGGCGTCCCCTCATGCCACCCGGGCCCAGGTGGTGGAGGGTTCACCCACTGGAGACATTGCCTGCACGTATTAATTGCCCACACGTATTAAAATTTAGCTAGGCCTAGAAACCATTTTGTCTGGTAAAGATGGTGTGAGCTCAGCGCACTGTAGCGCGGCCCCCACCCTTGGAGGGTTTCAGTCTTCCTTGTTGCCGCAGCACCCTGGCAGATCCGCTGCGAGCACGTTCCCACGAACAAGACGGACATGAGCTGGTGTAATACACTAACATTGTAACAGTTCACCTCCCGCAGTGTATCATCGCTCCCAGCATGACCCGGCCAGCAGGCCTAGGCAAATGAAAAGAACAATAAAATGGTCGTTATATGCCAGACAATCTTTGTATATTAATGTTGAGACTGCTTGCAAAGGATGCTTTTCTCTCATAAAATCCCTTATATCACAAAAGCCTGTAAGATGTATAATTACAAGAAATCATGCCCCCATGATATAAGCGATGGTGAGCATATACCATTGCAGTTGGGTACTAATAATAACGGCACGCACCGGGAATCTGTTTGTTACGTGTATGACTGGAAAACTTACACCCCATGGGCTCGTGCCATAACTGAACTAATGCTGCTAGAGGACACAAGAAAACGAATGTAACCATATAAAGGGCCCATGTGAAGAATGCATGGGAAGGCGCATGTCATGTGTGCATGTCTAGGCCCCACATGCGCCACCACCGTCACGAACAAGTGACGGGTTACTTTCTATGTTCTCCACCAACCCTAACTCTACCTCACTTACTACAAATATATATGCATATAACTAAATACTACACTTGTTAAAACATAATGTATGAATAAGGTACTCAGACTGGGTATAATCAAGACACACCCAGCAAAGTTTAAATGCATGTTTTGTAATGTTTTGAATAAGTATTATAGAGTGTTCAAATGGTTGTGATGTCTTTACCTAAATCGGCAACACACGAGGGAAATACCTTTGTGAAATACGTGCAAGGCCATTCCCACTCCCACCCTGCGAAGGCTGCTAAGGCATGAGAGCAGAGACCGCGCCGCGCTGCGTTACCTCCCCCAACTAGATTGGAGCCGCTTGAAAGACTTGTAACCCCCTCTGTAGCACCCAAGGCCACCACCCGCCACCTGCATTATTTACAGCACAGCAGTAAACCTCTGCCTGAACACACGCGCCCCCTCGTAAACCTCACAACCCACCGGACCATCTCGGACTTATGGCCCTGTGCAATCAGGACACCCAACACTTTGACAACACACAGCGGAACATACATTACAACTTCTAACAAGGCAGTAAGACATGTACCGCCCGTCCCAGGCCCCGAAGCTTAGCCCCTCGACCTATGGCCCCGGTCAACAGGACACTGGTAACCATGTCCTGACGTATTACCTCCAGACCCCTCACAAGGTACATTCCTCCTGTGTTGCATTAACCTGTTGTATAACCTATTGAAAGATTTACTAAAGAAGATAATACTAGAATGTTTGAATGACTGCGGTGTGCACGGCTTAGGGCTAACAAGTCAGGAAAAGACATTCATCTCTGCCACTGGCCGCGATGGCCCCACAACACCGCCTGGATGAACTCTGCCACCCTGCCAGGCCCAGCCCAACCCACGAGGCTGCCCAGTGACGTCTTCCAGCCAAAGCCAACCACATCACAGCAGCACCTATAGTTAGTCATCGCCACCCAATCCCCATGAACTTGTGCCCCCTATAGTGTGTAGGTTCTTATGACGTTTTTTGTAAATATATACGCCTGTCTTTGCGATTGTCAGACAGAGCGCTCTCAGAGTTTGCAGAGTCCTTTGCATGCCCTATTCTGATTGATAAACTCCCATTTACGCTCACCCGCACTCTGTCTTGGCCTTATTCCCATTTTGGGAGAGTCCTTTATTGTCTCTCATTGCGGGGAGGATCGTGCTGTGTGGGGACGCTTGCCTTCAGTGGTGACCCAGATAGCGTGATCTTATTTCTTCCTAAACTCGTTATAACCGTCCCCTTTTGGCACGAGAATCTCCGGTCGAAAAGGGATACGCACGGTGAGCCGGCTCCGGGAGGCTGCCCGCCAACGGCGACCGGTACACTAAGAAGTGCGCACTCAATAGAGAAAGGGTACGGGATCCCGGTTGAAAAATCCCCTTTGAGTACCGCTCGCCGGAGTCGGGGCTGACTGTTGAGCTGACGGCGACACTGCCTGGACGGACCCAGTTTCGGAGACTATCGGTTCAAGACGGGCACGTGAGTACTGAGTGTGAGCGATTGTAAAGGGAGCGGGGAGAGAAGTGTAGGACAGGGAACGAAAAGGGGTTGCGAAGATATACTAAAGATCATTCTAAAATTTCCTTTCTTTTTCTTTGTATATGGCCATTAGGATTACGAGGTGAATAAGAGATAGAAGTGACGGGAACCTAGCTCCGAAAGGGGGTGGAAGGCGGCGCCGCATAGTGCTATATTGACTAGTGCTGGGAATATATGACGAGGTGAAATATAAGATAAAAGTGTTCAGCAAAAGGGGGCACTGAGAATATATTAGTGATCGCTATTACTTCTTTCTTTTCTTTTTCTTTAAGGGCAGGGGGAGAATAAAAACCAAGATTGGCACGAAACTGGGAAGAAAATAAGAGAAAAGGGGGCCTACTAGAAGGGGGAGAGCAGGTTAAAACATATAAATATATGCATATGCGCATTCATCTATCTAAGTAAGACAGACAGGGACAGCCGGCTAGGGAGGAAAGGGAGGGCAGCGTGAATGGTGTACTGAGTGTTACCAAGAGGTGTGTGCATCTCGTATGTGTCAGGGGACAATTTGAGGTTGCGAATGTGTAAAACGGCTATAAATGTATAATTGTCAAATGGTCATGGTAAGTGTGACCGGATGAAACTTTTTTGAAGGCAACGGTGATACAGTGACGTGAGTGGGTACCTTTTTGATTTCCGAGTTGCTATTGTTAAAATAAATGATGGGTTGCTTTTGTATGTGTCCCCCAAAGAAAACAAAGTAGAAATTGTGTACAGTCAGTTTTGTATTGTGCAGCTAAGGGAGAGAAAGCCCAACCGAGCGTAACATTGAATGTGAAGTAGAACACGAAAAATAATATTGGTACTACATTCACATTGGAGTTGCAGACACATAGAGACACATAAGCACTAGGAGGGCACACAGAAATGGGGGCTGAAACACCCTTATCGCATATTTGTAAAAGTCTTCCAGGGTACACGGAGCGGATTAAGAAATATCACGACCAATGGGTAACTGAGTTGAAGGGAGAGGAGCTACCCCAGATATGGCCAGAGGGAGGGTCATTTGACAAAAGCGTTCTAGATATGGTGATGACATGCATTTTCTTGAAGTACCGAGGGAAGCAGCTGCAGAATAGGAGGGAAATATTAGATCTTTGGCGGTTATTTGAAGAAGTACCACCGCCTAAAGCGCCAGCACCAAATCCTGATCTCCCATCCACTACAGACAATCCACTGATGATACATAAAGATATCAAAGAAGTGCCAGGTGTAGCGCCACCAGTAGAAGTAATAAGTTTATATCCGATATTAAAGAAACCTGTACCCGCAGAAGGATACAGTGATCCAACGTATGTACCTCCCCCGACAACTACTACACCCCACCGGCCCACTGCACCCCCACCATATGAAAGCACAAGGGAGCGAGGCCAGGCGAGTACACAAAGGGTGGACATAGAGAAACTCACAGATGATTTACAGTCAAGACTCTCAATAGCGAAAGATGAGCTCTCAAGGATAAAAGACATGTGCGGACAGACAGCACTTAATGCGACTAGATCAGGGCGCACGTCTAGAGCGCCAGGCGAGACAAGAAGACCAGAAGAGGGGTGGAAGAAAGGTGAGATACTGTTCAGAATTGAGGAAGAACCCACACGAATAATTGAAATAGAGACACGTGAGGGAGATACTGACAATGATGAAGGGCCTATGGGGGATAGAGTGGAATTACTATGCGACATAAGGGACGAGTTAGAAGAAAGTGACAGGTTGAGCATGGCTGTGGGAGGGGTAAGCGAAGGAGGGGATGGCACATGTTCAGTGAGAACACTGGACGACGAGTGGTCGGGACGACTAAGGAACAGAGTGGGAAAAATGGCATCACTAGAAACATCAGCATCCAAATCGGGTCCGGGTGCTATACAGAAAGGAAAGCTACAGCTTCCATTGATACACAGAGGAGGAGGGAGACCTAACTACATCCCATGGGCACAAATGGACAAAGCTAACTTATTAAAGCTATTGCCCCCGTTATCAGGAGGGGCAAGTAAGTGGATATACGCCTTTGAAAAACATACTGCTGGGGTACCCCTAGCTGTAGGAGATGTGAAAAGTCTGCTCGTATCAGCGGTGGGCGATCAGGCTGAAAGAGTATGGGTTAAAGCCGGTTTCCCAGGAGTTACGTTAGATTGTGACCGCCATGATGGGGCCTCCTTCAACACAGTGCGGGCTAGGGTGTGGGACGCCTTGCGCGAAACATTCCCAGATACGCCGGACTTGCAGTCGGTGATGCAATGTACCATGAATGAGGGGGAGGAGGCTATGGATTACATTTTTCGGGTTCAAGAGATGTGGAGAGCGGAGACGGGCACGCCCTGGTATCAATCGACATCTTTATTTTACTTCATTATAAAAAGAGGGCTCCCCAAGGAAGTGCAGAAAGCACTCGACAAGATTGCAGGCGTTGAAGCGAAGGGATGGCCAGAAATCCAAAGCATAATAATACACCATTGTAAAAGAATAAAGGAGAGAGAGAAGGAGGTGGCACAGAAAAGGTTGGCAGACGAGGCAAAGTTAGTACAGACAAAATTGGTGAAGGTCGCAGCAGCAGTAGCTGCACTCCCACATAGCAGGGAGGGAGAGGACGAGGAGGAGGGGCTGATAGCAATACAAGGAAGGATGGCAACTAATTGGGCGGGAACAGGACAGCGGCAGTGGAATGAGCAAGAGCAAGGTGGAGGTCCGCAGTGGCAAGAGTGGACCCCTCGAGGGGGAAGAGGTGGGTACAGGGGCCGAAGAGGAGGTGGAACGGGATATGGGGGAATGGGAGGAAATGGATGGCAGGGCCCTAGAGGTGCACAAGGAAGTTGCTGGAACTGCGGGCGATGGGGGCACTATTCTAGAGAGTGCAGAAGCAGACCCAATAACGGGTTCGAAGAGGTAGAACAATATGGCCATCCCCACCCGGGAAGCCCATATGGCCTCCCAATGGGGCAACAACACTTAAGAAACCCAAGCCAAGGTAATGCCGGCCAGCAACAGGGACCCCAGTATAGAACACAGAACCGCCCACAAAACATGCCTAACAACGACAGCATACAATATACACCAGGCAACCCTTTCGCGACAGCAGCAAACGGGGCCCCCGCACCAGCACCTTACAACGGCATGTCAGTAGTCTCAGGTAACGTATTCAATGAAGGGGGGGCGATGAGACACCCCGCATAGGACAGCCCACAGAGAACACTTGCGTGTCCAGTTCTATCTACCACCCACAGTGCAGCAGAGGAACCATTGGTAGGGGCGCAGATAGGAGACAGGCAATTTGTATTCATGGTTGATTCGGGAGCGGAGAAATCATGTGTCAGGGAGGGCCGGTTCCCGTTATCTAACAGGAAGTTAGAGACGCAGGGGTTCTCTGGGGCTGTAATTGAAGTTCCTTACACAGAAGTTTTGGATGTAACAGTAGGGGGCAAGACTGTAAAGGCACCCTTACTGTATTATGAACAGTCCCCGATAAATTTGCTGGGGAGGGACCTTATGAGTAAACTTAACATGACCATATCATTTACCGAAGGAGGAATAGTGTGTTCTACACCCGGGATATGCCCCTTGCGTGCAATGTTGGTAGTGCAAGCCTACACAACCACACAGGAAATACGAGGGCTGCCAAAAAATGAAGAGATGTTTATTGAAGGGCTAAAGACTTTGGCCCTTATAGTTCCAGAGCTAAAAAGCATGGATTGGAGGATCCCAGCAGAATTCCTCTTCCGCCCCATAGTGTGTCCAAATGCAGCACCAGGATCAGTGGTGTCGTTGGATTTGCACGCTGTGCAGGTATCAACGAAACGGATTGCTGTGATTGGAATGGACAGAGAAGGATGTGAGTGGCGCACCGTGCTGTGTACAAACGCCAACCTCGCCCTACGCGAGGTAACAGATGAGGATCTCTTTCTAGACACAGAAGCAGATGGTGAGATAGTAATGGAAATAGCGATGCCTTGTGACATTTTGATCCATGCCAGAGAGATCCCCGTCCAACTGATGGCAGTGGTAGGAACACCACCGTCATTTTTTGATGACGACATGAGGTTAGTACCAAACAAATTATGGACAACAGGCCCCCATGATGTAGGGCTGTTGCATGGAGTACAACCTGTGATAATAAAACTAAAACAAGGAGCTATCTTACCTCGAGTCAAACAGTATCCATTGTCCCGTGAGGCTGAAGAAGGGATAAAAGAAACGATAAATGCACTACTAGTACAAGGGATAATAGTGCCTTCAAACTCACCATGTAATACATGTATTTATCCAATCAAAAAAGCGAAAGGGGGGTCTTGGAGGATGATACAGGACTTACGCCCCCTCAATGATGTAATACAGAAAGAGTTCCCTCTAGTCCCGAACCCTGCATCAATACTATGCAGTATCCCAAAAGCAGCATCACATTTTACAGTAGTGGACTTGAAAAACGCATTTTTCTCAATACCCCTAGCAGAAGAGAGTAGATATCTTACAGCGTTCACACTGGGGGGAAAAAGATATGAACACTGCAGACTGCCACAGGGATACTGCGAGAGCCCGAGTATATTCAACCGCATATTGCATGAAGACTTGGGAAACCTATCAGTAGAGAGTACGATTATTCAGTACGTAGATGATTTATTGGTGTGTGCACAAGACGAAGCAACATGTAGAAAAGATTCAACAACGCTCCTGACTTTACTGGCCAACAAAGGATACAAAGTAGACAAGGAGAAGCTACAGTATTGCCTGACTGAGGTCCTATACCTGGGACAGCTCATATCAAAAGATGGAAAGAGAATAATTCCCGACAGGGTGGAGGCAATAAGGTCAGTAGGAGAGCCCACGACAGTGAAGGACATGCAGAAATTTTTGGGGATGTGCAATTATTGCCGAGCATGGATACTAGACCATGCAGCATACACTAGGCCCCTCCTACAAGCACTAAAAGAAGCACAACAGGAGAATGGAAAAATAAAATGGTCAGAAGAAATGAGCATATCGTTTCAATCACTGAAAGAGCTAATTTCAAGCGCTCCAGTACTAGCAAACCCTGATTATGGACACGAATTTTACCTATTTTCCCATTGCAAAGGCACACTTATGACCGCAGTACTGACACAAAAAACATCCTTAGGACACAAGCCCCTGGCGTACTATAGCGGTACTTTGGATGCCGTGATGCAGGGTCATTTCGCGGATATGAAAGATCACGACTGCGCAACCCACACAGGAGAAGGAGGGGAAGACACAGTGGTGTGTGAAAACGCTCTCAGCGAGGGGGAAGTGTACTTTGTGGATGGGTCCGCATCAATTGATATGGACACGGGAGAAAAACACGTTGGCATGGCGGTAGTGAGATTAGAGGAAGGTGAGTTTGAAACATTAGTACAGTACCGCCTCCCGTCGCATTACTCTGCACAGGCAGCAGAACTGATTGCGCTCATAGAAGCACTACATGCAGCAAAAGGATGTGCAGTAACCATATACACAGACTCAGCTTACATGACGACAACAGTACATGGAGGTCTAGCAAGAAGGGGCCGTAGGGGATTCAGAAGGGCAGATGGAACACCAGTGCAGCATGCAGAATTGTTGAAAGAATTAATAGAGGCCCTACAAAACCCTACTGCTGTAGCAATAGTGAAGTGCCAGGCCCATACATCCAACACAGACGTTGTGTCTTTAGGGAACGCGGCAGCGGACGCGGCCGCCAAGGAGGCTTCCTATTTTCAGAAATACGACACAGGTGAGTTCATGATCAAGAACACAACAACCGAAGAACTGTCAGAAGGGTACAACATGATGTCCTTATCACAAATACTAGAATTGCAGGAAGGAGCTAGTGCAGAAGAAAAACTAACGTGGACAAAACGGGGATGCAGCCAATCAGGAACAGACCTATTATGGCGGCAAAGTAACTCCGGGAAAGTGGTAATGCCACTACAGTTACTAGAAGTAGCATTTCAACAGCTACACTTCCCTGCACATAATACCAAACAACACATCGCAGCAGAAATACAGGAAGAATGGTTCGTGCCCTGTCTCCAGGAGCATGTGTCTAGATTAGCACTGGAGTGTACAACATGCCAAATATACAACTCAGGAATGACATTACGCACACTCCGGGGAACAATTCCAAAACCCATCGGCCCCTTCAGAGAACTACATATAGATTATGCAGACATGGGCGAAAGGTGTAATGGCGCGCGGTACATGATCGTGGTTGTGTGCCCATTTTCAAGGTGGGTGGAAGCAGGACCCTGTGCGCGACCTGATGCCAAAAGCGCCGCCAAGTTCCTAGTAAGGGAAGTGTTCCCGCGCTGGGGAATTTGTGACGTGATTCGCTCAGACAACGGCTCTCACTTTGTGAATGAACTCTTCAAGGAAGTGACCACATTACTGGGTATAAAACACAAATTATGTTCGATTTATCATCCCCAAAGTAATGGCGTAGTGGAAAAGATGAACGGCCTGTTAAAGGGCAGGTTATCAAAACTATGCTTCTCATTGAAGAAAAATTGGATTTACTGTCTACCCCTGGCGCTATTTGAACTAAGAAATCAGCCAAGCAAAGACCACCATTCGTCCCCGCACGAGATCGTGACTGGGAGACGAATGAACACAGCACACTCTCCACTGCGCGAACACTCAGATGCTCACAGAAGCGCCGCAATATTGGGAGATGAGTTCACAGACTATCTAAGAAAATTAACAAGGGCAGCGCGCGCAATATCAAAGCAACTCTCCCCACCCTTCACTAGAGAAGAGGGAAACATAACAGGACCTGTCACGGAACCAGAGCAACAGCTACAGCTGATGCCAGGGGACTCAATTTATGTCAGAAGCTTTGTACGTCGGTGGAATGCACCACGATTCCATGGTCCATACGAGGTAGTATTTTGCACGCCCACAGCAGTGAAGGTAAAGGGCTTGCGGTACTGGGTGCACTTGACCGACGTACGAAAAGCATACAGCAATGTACAAGAGGAGATAGATGAGGAGGCACAGACAACAGCAAACGATGCAAATGAGTAAGATGTCTAAATACCGACTTGTGTGTGTGTGTGTCAGCACTGGACTTCAATGGAATAATGACTGACAAGGATATTACAAAAAAAAAAAAAAAAATTGTGTGTGCGTGTGCTTTCTTTTTTTTTATCTTGTTGAGTGGTATGTAATTAATGAAATAATAATATTATAACGTGTATATACCCTTGTCTGTGAATACCCCTCCCCCACACCCCCACCCGCTTCCATTCCCCGTCAAATGTATTGGCACAGATGGTGCCAGCAAAACGTTTACATGCATGCACTTAATGCACTTTTATATCTCAAACAGGAGCTTCCATGGCATCTAACGGGCAGCCTGCAACGGATAGAATTAGTAGAATGAGAGAATCAGTATATGAGAGATGTAGATATTCGTATGAGTGTGGATTATCAGGATGCATCACATTGTTTTTTATGATAATGTTTGGCTTGGTTACATATTGGTTTATAGCGTTCATCTCTATAGAGATGTACGAGGGGGGAGGGAGTAACAACACTACTGGACCAATCAACAGTACCACCGGGCCCAATACAACTGAAGGTGTCAATACCAGGGAAGGTGATTTTTTGATATGGGACGGAACTAAACTTGTGTGGGGGTATCATACCACACCATCCAGTGTTGTGACCTCACAAAGAGAAAAGCCACAAGGTGAAATACAGAGCAACACAGTGTCTCCACCAGGGGTATCCACTTACAATGCCCACAGTCTCAATGACCGAAACCCGTCTGCCATATCATGGTTATATAACACCCCCACCAGCCAGCTTGCCCCCACCCCAGAAAACAATCTGCCAGATAACGTCAGGAAAGAAAACGATAAGCTACTAGCAATGCACGAAATATTATATGATGAATGGGCCAAGGGGGGCGGGAATGAGAGAGGGAGGTCTAGTTTATCCACTGCCCAGGGGGGTGGGAAGTACATGAGTAACAAGAACAACAGACAGAAGAGGGAAGCAGGGAGGAGAAAGTACGATGAGTACTATGGGCTAGGTCTAGATGAGATGGAAGACCCACGACATCCCCATCAGTCAAATAAGTGGTATGCAGACATGAGTGCCACAGCTAAACAGACTACAAACGAGAGCTGTTATGTCTGTTCCCTCATCCCCCATGCATCAGGTACACCCAAAGTGTTGTTACCTAAAGAGTTGCCTATTGTGGATGCCCAATGTCTCCTTCATCTCACGCTGTGCAGGATTAAGAACACCTTCCAGGCACACGATGTGACTTTTCAAATGCTGCAGAACGAGAAAACGTGTTACCCAAAAACGGCAGGAGTGGTATGTTTGAAAGAACCATTTTTTGTAATAGAAGGGACACTTTTTTCCGACAACAAGCGGAAGGATGAAGAAGTACTGTGCAAAGCGGAAGCACTAAGAGGTGTGGCGCCGGATAAATTGCAATGGATAGAGGAAACATGTACACCAGTATGGAGAGAACACATTTCAAAACTAACTTGGGTAACTGCCATTGAAAAACCGTTCAAACTGCAAAGCGAAATGGACTACAAACTGTGCTTTAAAGGAGAAGGGAGAACCCCCATGGGAACAAACAAGAACTTCAACAAGACCCTCACCATCCCAGACCTAAGGAAAGGGACAGCGGCCCTGATGGACACGTACTGGGTGTGCGGCAACCAGGCATATCTACACCTCCCCCAGTCATGGAGTGGCAGCTGCTCAATGGCCACTCTACACTCAGCCCTAATGGTGATACCAGAAAGCCACGTCGATGGGACACAGGAACACATGCAGAGTGTGGCTCAACCAACTGCAGAGACACGAATGTATGTCCTGTCTTCTGGACGCAAGGGAGAAGTGCTGACCCGTAACAAACGAACATCAAATTACATATCAAAGGCATCATCAGAACTATTGGCTCAGATCCCAGACAAATATCGATTATTCAGCTCAGCAGAAACATTTTTTGCCTCACTCGTCTCAAGTGTCCAAGCAAGGGCAAACGCAAAATGGCTCCAGATAACACGCTGGGAATTGATTCAGCTGGCAAACGACACTGAAGAAGGATTCAATATCATTAAAGTGGAACTAAGAGCTTTACGACTAATGACCATGCAAAACAGGTATGTCTTGGACCTGTTGACGGCGATGGACGGTGGTGTTTGCCGAAAAATAGGAAGTGCCTGCTGCACTTTCGTACCTTCTGAAGACGCAGAGAATGGCTCCCTATCCCATGTGATCGAAGCAGTCCACAACCTAGGAGAAAAAATGAAAATGGAAGGTGGAGCAGAAGCGAGTACATGGTACGACAACCTCTTCTCCTGGGTTCCCTCATGGCTTGGAACAACTGTGAAATTTTTAATACCAGCTGTTGTATTCCTCCTCCTACTTTTTTGCCTGTGCCAGGTGGGTCTTCGAGTTTGTGCTAACGCAGTACCAAATGGTGCAATGATGATGGTGACAATGGGCAACTCACACGGTACAATAAAAACGATGCAAGAAGCACAAGTACAAACAGGGATAGATAACCCGCCCAGGTACCAACTGGTGCCTATATACCACGATAAAGATATTGTAGATAAGTTGTGGCACACCACCATCAAAGAGCCCCGTATACTAGAATGGTATGAGGAAGTTTAGGTAGATTTGGAAGGAGATGGTGGGTGCATCTATCTAATGTGTACCCCAGATGAATATGCCCGGAGAGGTGAGAGCTTAAGGGGGGTGTGCAGAGCATGGATGCCCATCAAAGGAACTCCTGCATGGGATGAGGCGGTGATGGACGAAGCAGAATGTAGGAGGATAGAAGATTTAAAGAATTCGTTACTTTAGTGACGAAAGGGGGGAAATGTAGGGGAGGACTGGTCCAAGAAGACCCCCCTCGCCTACGCTTTCTCCCCAGGTGAGGACTATGGGTCCTTTGGGCGTCCCCTCATGCCACCCGGGCCCAGGTGGTGGAGGGTTCACCCACTGGAGACATTGCCCGCACGTATTAATTGCCCACACGTATTAAAATTTAGCTAGGCCTAGAAACCATTTTGTCTGGTAAAGATGGTGTGAGCTCAGCGCACTGTAGCGCGGCCCCCACCCTTGGAGGGTTTCAGTCTTCCTTGTTGCCGCAGCACCCTGGCAGATCCGCTGCGAGCACGTTCCCACGAACAAGACGGACATGAGCTGGTGTAATACACTAACATTGTAACAGTTCACCTCCCGCAGTGTATCATCGCTCCCAGCATGACCCGGCCAGCAGGCCTAGGCAAATGAAAAGAACAATAAAATGGTCGTTATATGCCAGACAATCTTTGTATATTAATGTTGAGACTGCTTGCAAAGGATGCTTTTCTCTCATAAAATCCCTTATATCACAAAAGCCTGTAAGATGTATAATTACAAGAGATCATGCCCCCATGATATAAGCGATGGTGAGCATATACCATTGCAGTTGGGTACTAATAATAACGGCACGCACCGGGAATCTGTTTGTTACGTGTATGACTGGAAAACTTACACCCCATGGGCTCGTGCCATAACTGAACTAATGCTGCTAGAGGACACAAGAAAACGAATGTAACCATACAAAGGGCCCATGTGAAGAATGCATGGGAAGGCGCATGTCATGTGTGCATGTCTAGGCCCCACATGCGCCACCACCGTCACGAACAAGTGACGGGTTACTTTCTATGTTCTCCACCAACCCTAACTCTACCTCACTTACTACAAATATATATGCATATAACTAAATACTACACTTGTTAAAACATAATGTATGAATAAGGTACTCAGACTGGGTATAATCAAGACACACCCAGCAAAGTTTAAATGCATGTTTTGTAATGTTTTGAATAAGTATTATAGAGTGTTCAAATGGTTGTGATGTCTTTACCTAAATCGGCAACACACGAGGGAAATACCTTTGTGAAATACGTGCAAGGCCATTCCCACTCCCACCCTGCGAAGGCTGCTAAGGCATGAGAGCAGAGACCGCGCCGCGCTGCGTTACCTCCCCCAACTAGATTGGAGCCGCTTGAAAGACTTGTAACCCCCTCTGTAGCACCCAAGGCCACCACCCGCCACCTGCATTATTTACAGCACAGCAGTAAACCTCTGCCTGAACACACGCGCCCCCTCGTAAACCTCACAACCCACCGGACCATCTCGGACTTATGGCCCTGTGCAATCAGGACACCCAACACTTTGACAACACACAGCGGAACATACATTACAACTTCTAACAAGGCAGTAAGACATGTACCGCCCGTCCCAGGCCCCGAAGCTTAGCCCCTCGACCTATGGCCCCGGTCAACAGGACACTGGTAACCATGTCCTGACGTATTACCTCCAGACCCCTCACAAGGTACATTCCTCCTGTGTTGCATTAACCTGTTGTATAACCTATTGAAAGATTTACTAAAGAAGATAATACTAGAATGTTTGAATGACTGCGGTGTGCACGGCTTAGGGCTAACAAGTCAGGAGAAGACATTCATCTCTGCCACTGGCCGCGATGGCCCCACAACACCGCCTGGATGAACTCTGCCACCCTGCCAGGCCCAGCCCAACCCACGAGGCTGCCCAGTGACGTCTTCCAGCCAAAGCCAATCACATCACAGCAGCACCTATAGTTAGTCATCGCCACCCAATCCCCATGAACTTGTGCCCCCTATAGTGTGTAGGTTCTTATGACGTTTTTTGTAAATATATACGCCTGTCTTTGCGATTGTCAGACAGAGCGCTCTCGGAGTTTGCAGAGTCCTTTGCATGCCCTATTCTGATTGATAAACTCCCATTTACGCTCACCCGCACTCTGTCTTGGCCTTATTCCCATTTTGGGAGAGTCCTTTATTGTCTCTCATTGCGGGGAGGATCGTGCTGTGTGGGGACGCTTGCCTTCAAGGTGCAGTCCAAAACAAGCTCCGAGTTACTCCGATAGATGGGGACTCCTAACCCCCTCAACAAAGGTTCTGCTGAACTGCAAAATGTCTGTCTTTAGTTATGATATTTGTTTGTTTGTTTGTTTGTTTGTTTTATTCACTTTTTATGCGCGCCAGACCCAGGGGTAGCAGGGCGCAGTGGCAAGAAAATGCAAAGCTTACAGGTTACATCAAAGCATAACGTACAATATAAATACAGTTGAAATTGACAAAGTATACAAGTTTGCGAAGGTTAATCCAATTACAGGTTGCAACCAGGCAGATGTACAGTAGAGAGAAGACTGTGTGGTCATGGGGCACATGTAATTACAAGAATAAATGGGAAACAGGTGATACAAAATATACACAGGTTTGAGAGCGGGCAGTAGGGTAGTAGAAGGGGACACGGTCGAGTGAGATCAGCTGAGGTTAGTCAGGTGAGGAGTTGGATGACATTTTATGGATGACATTTTTTCTAAAGCGGAGGTAGGGTACGTCTGCTCTCAGGTCTTGAGGTAGTGAGTTCCAACTCTTTGCCGCCTTTACCTGAAAGCTATTACCACCTATCGTCTGTAGTCTAAAGTTAGGTATGGTCAGGCAGTTGGAGTTGACAGCTCTGGTCGGTCTGGAGGATGTTCTCCTATGGAATTTGTCAATCAGGTATTTGGGGGCAGAGTTATTGAGGGCTTTATGGGTCAGGGATAGCATTTTAAGTGTTATTTTGTTCTCAATGGTCAGCCAGTTGTGACGGCGTCTGGCGGCAGAGATGTGGGATCTTTTGTTTATGCCTAGTGCTGCTCTCAGGGCATTATTTTGTAATATTTGTAGTCTTTGCGTTATAGTTTTATTTGCTCCGGCGTAGAGAGCGTTGCAGTAGTCAATCCTGGATAGTATTAAAGCTCTAGCCAGGATTAGGCAGCTCTTGTTGGATAGGAACGGTTTACCGGCTCTTATTAGTTTGCACGTGTAAGCCGTGGAGGAGGCAAGGGATTTTAGCTGTTTGTCGAGAGATAGGGTGGAGTCAAGATAGAATCCCAGGGTTTTTACGTCCTTGGACACTTGGATGATATTCCCATCTATGTTAAATGAGGAGAATTCCTGACCTAATTTTTTAATATTAGTTTGAGTGCCCAGGATAACCAACTCTGTCTTATCATCGTTCAGACAGAGGCCATGGGTGGCCATCCAGGCCTGGATGATAAGATATATCTTGTTCACCAATTCCGTGTCTTTCGCATGATCCCCAGAAAGCGGGAGGAGGATCTGTGTATCATCTGCATAATTAGTGTAGGTGATACCGAGATGGTCCAGATCATCAAACAAGGGCTTGGTGAAGATGTTATATAGAGTAGGGGAGACACAGGAGCCCTGAGGGACACCGCATAGAATAGGGGTGGGATCAGCTGCTGCCGAGGGGGAGAAGACTCTCATTGTTCTTTCACTCAGAAATGACTCAATCCATCTGATGGCTTCCGGGGAGAAGTGGGCCGCGGAGTCCAGGTGACTGCAGAGGACTTTGTGGTCCACCAAATCAAAAGCGGCGGAAAGGTCAAGGAGTAACAGAAGTACTGTTCTTCCTTTGTCTCGAAGTTCGTCAATTTGGGATTTCAAGTCAATAAGGGCGGTTTCAGTTCCATGTAAGGGACGGAAGCCCGATTGTCTCTCACCTAGGAGGTTGTGTGATTCCAGATGTTTTTGAATTTGGTTATAAGCGGCTTTGTCCAGAATTTTGAGAAGAAATGGTACCGTGGTAATGGGGCGGTAGTTAGTAGGGATAAGGGGGTCTAGTGTCTGCTTTTTAAGTAGGGGAAGTACCCATGATTGTTTAAGGTTGGCCGGGATGGTGGCTGAGGTGAAGGAGGCGTTTATCAGTTTGGTGATAAAGGGCGATAATTCTCTGGCAGCGTCTTTTATTAATTGTGCTGGGCAGAGGTCACCTTTACAGTTAGATGGTTTAAGCGACAAGATAATTTTTTCTACTTCCATGGTGGTCAGTTTGGTGAAGTGGAAGGAGTCACTATGCGCCAGTAGATTATTGGTCTTGGGCATTTTTGGTGAGTCCTGAATTTTCAGTACTTCTTTTTTTTGCTGGATTTTATTTTGGAGAGTAATAATTTTGTGGGAGAGGGCTTGCTGGATGTCCGTGCACCAAGATTTGTCCTTGGTACAGGGGTCTGGTGTGGCGATCGGGGACTCAAGTTCCTTTAAAATAGAAAAGAGCTCTTTCATGCTGGAGTTAGAGTTGGCAATACGGTCATCATATGAGTTACGTTTTGCCTGGCAAAACTGTTCTTCTAGTTCAGTAATTTGTGTGTCTCAACAGGATTTGAACCTCGAGTTCCGTGGTCTCTCTTGCTCACCCCACAAGGGTATGTCTGCATTTCCTATCCAATTGGTGTTCTCAGTCCAACCCAGACCGTCCAGCCCAGACCTTCTTATTCTATCACTCACTGGGAATTATTGTGCTTCCCAACCCTCCGTGGGTCGCTGCGCTCTCTGGTCCTTCAGACCATCTGGTTCTCTTGGGTCGCTTACCCCCTCGTGGGGTCTTGGCTGGAGTTCAACTCTCCAGGGTATTTCAATCTTTCTTATCTCTCTGTTAACTTGCGTGGGATATTGCAGCTCCACACCTGCAAGGTCGTCAGCTGTCTTGCAGAAGACACTCGACTCTGCATTGTGCCTCAGGAGCGTGGGTGCATATCATACCCAGTGGCTCTACCCACCATGTAATCTGACGTGGTCCACCAGGATTAATGCACCCAGTGTTACAGCGCAGGCATCCACTGTCAGCAAGCTTGAACAGGCTTACTCTTCCCTTGCAGGTATGGTATTTAGTCCTTTTATGTTCTCCTTCAAAACAAGAGAGGAACCAGGATTGGTTCTGCATCTCAAGAACAGAGGCCAACAAAGTGGGGTCCGCAGCCAAGAGGCCAACAAAGTGGGGTCCGCAGCCAAGCCAATTAAAGGCCTTCTACATTGTAAGATGGTTCAAGCCCCATATAAACCGTAAACAAGTGAGATTCTGTCTCGAAGGGAAGGTGTTGTCACAACCTTGCTTGAAATTCCTTTATTCGCTTATAGGTAACCCCCCGTGAGATCCAGCTTGCACTGTCCCCTAGGGAGTATATTGTGTAGCAGGCTCACCTCCCTAGTCTCAAATGGGATGGTTCCCCCTTGAGGAAAAGGGAAGAATTCCCTGGATTCATCACAACCCACACATATATGTCCTAGGAGAACTCAAAGGATTAATGTAAACCCCATCAAAACACTTGTTAAAATGGAAGGAGGAGTCCTTATAACAAGCTTATTGTGGTGAACTTCTGCATTAGAATCATCAGCTGATGAGAATTGTTTCTAATCTAAAACTCAGTTTTCCATCACAAAGACAGATGTGCACTGGAAGCCAGAGGCTCAAAGACTTGGGAACCAAAACAGATACAACTGACTGCAAATTCAAAACAGAGAGATATTTGGAATAAAGGGTACATATAATAAAGCCCTTCACAATTCCGTCTAACTACTGAATTCTGAACCTTGATGTAGAATTTACGGAAATGTATACGCCATACAAAACATTTGTTCTTGATGTTGATATATAACCATAAACATATAGATGAGTGAAGTAGCTTCTCTTTTAGTGGGGCGACTCGGTCGCCTGGGGCGACTCGGTCCAGGCGCAGTTGACAGACCACACGGTCCACCCATTACAGGTCACGAAACCGACACACCTGATTGGCTTCTTTTCACAATTATACCACCACTGCTTCAGCTCACCAGTGGTAGTGGATGTATATTCTTGAAGTCTTTTCCAACACTTGCTTTGTCACCATTTCCTTGTTGGAGTAGCAAAACCTTTTCACAGTTTTGCCACAATTTCAACTTGCACAGTTCCTCTTTTCCTTATGACTCTTGCCAATGCTTGATTTTTCTCAGCTTCTACAAATCACAATTCTTTATATTCATTATTTTCTTTAATTTCCATGATTCACAGCCCCTTAATAATGTGGCATTCACTCATTTTCTTTTGGGTCTGTATTCAAAACTTCATTTAATTCATATCCAATTTAACGTAACCACTAATTCCCAGTTTACTCTCCTGCTGGGAATTGGCACCCTGCTCACAGGCTTCCGATTCAATTTAAGGTTAACTGCTTTCAGGTCCTTCCACTGCCTTCCCAATTCCAATTCAGTTCGGTATTCACAAACCGCTCCGTTCATCAACTTTCACATTTCCATAGCCATCAAACATCAGTGTTTTACATGTGGACTGGCAATCCCATTGCCTCTGTGGTCCTCCGCTCACTTGCAAGCTCTCCGAACTGCCTTCACAACACGGCTCACACCACAGTGTCCCAGAGTCATTCAGCCTCACTTAACTCAACGGGAACGCTGTCTTTGGGTGCCCTTCTCCGTTCCCATTGGTTCTTCGTGGCTGCTGCTGTTCTCGGTTCTGAAGGCCCTTCCTCCAGGGTCTGTGACACCTCGTGCTACTGGAGAGGGAGTCCTCTGGACTCCAGGGCATCGGCAGGCTGCCTCTGCCCCGGAGACCTTACAACAACGCCTGCCACAATCTGCTTCCGCTGCAATGGCTCTCCAGCACCTCAGCGCTTTGGAGACGCGTCTCCTTGCCTCTTTCTCTGGCTTCTCTGTCAACCAGCATTCCACAGGCGATTTTCATCTCCTTCCCTTTCTCTCCATTAGCCTCACCTGAGAAGGCCATTTATACCACCCCTTTGGCTTCAGGTGCAGGCCATTCACATTGAGTTCACAACGATCTTGAACTCGGCATCCCTCTTGCTCGCCCCAGTACCAGAGTGATGTTTGTGTGTCTGAATTAATAAAGGATGGATGTATGTTCCTGTGTGGTGTCTTCCTCATCTCAGTACCATAGTGGTATACATTGGCAGATGGTTTTCTAACACAATATGGAAGGGATTGGAAATATCCCATAAAAGCCTGGGGGACTTATGTTTCCTTGAGAAAGGGAAATGGGGGATACTGCGTCTCACCCAAGGGTGCCTCATCCCCACTCCCCAAGTCTCCTCCTCCCAGGTGATCCTCCCTCACATATCAACCCCCAGTGTCAGGATCTAGGAGCGTTGGCCTTTCCTTAGCCACCTGGGGGAAGGATATTTTGGGTAAGAAGGGAGGAAATCCGCAGATTCCTCACAGATAGAAGCTGTCATGTTGCCTATGGAGGATAAACAAGCTGGTTTTTCGTTAATGGCATCCTATGAATGTTTGGGCTTTTTGAAGGGGTATTCCTTTTGATGTTGATGTTTTTGCTTTTTTTAAATCATAAAAGCACTACAAAAATATGATGTAGAAAGGGTTGATCAGTCACCTCAGAACTGTTAGGATTTATTTGTATTTATTTGATATAGTACATTACAGCTTAGTAAGCTTTATTTACACTTGGTTCTAGTAATCAGTTGAATATCTGGAAAGATGTTTGGGTAGGTAAGTTTCATTGGTAAATCAGGATACAACGTAGGGTGATGATTTTCCCTAACACCTTTAAAAGCCGACTTGTGCTGTACAGTAAAATAAAATAATTGTATATAAACAGTTGGGAGTCTTGGGATCCAAGATGCACCAATCTAATCCACCACTTTATAAAGTATTTATGTTTCTCTGTGAGCCTCTCAAAAGACCGAACAGGTCCCCCTCACACCCTGACACAGCCATATCTAACCTTCATCTTTCCATCTCTAACACTCTTGATGTTCTTGCCCCTGTCACGAGCATCCGCTTGAAGCCCAAATAAAAGTTCTACTCCAGATACAACTCCGACCTCGTCACCCTCAACCACAAGTGCAAGGTGGATGAGAGGAAGTGGAGGGCAACAAGTGCAACCTCTGACAAACTGGCCTGCCGCCTGCTCCAAAGGCAATACAGACTCATTGTCCATGCCAAGAAGAAAGTCCACATCCAAGCCTGCATCTCTGCAGCATCTAACAACTCTGCCGAACTCTTCAAAATCTGCAAGGAGCTGGCAAATCCTGCTGCAGTCTCTACCTCCCCTGTTCCCTCCCAGGCCCTCTTTACAGCCTTGGCTTCTCATTTCATCACTAAAACTTGGGACATCCTGTCCACCCCCTCTTCCTCCTCCTCCCCCCCCTCCTCCACTCCTGGCCCACCTGTGGCCGTCCCTCCTCCTCCCTTCTCTTCCTTTCCCTTGTTCACCCCAGACAATGTTTCTAGACAAGTCCGATCTATGAAAGTCTCGTCAAAACAGGTTCTCCCCTGTTCATCCAGAACCATCAAGGACTATTGATGCCCTTGCTCCAGCCTTGGCCGATTTCTGCAATCACTCATTTGCCACTGGAGCGTCCCCTCCCCTCGTAAGCACTAACCTTGTGCACCCACTGCTAAAAAAAGCCTTCTGACGATCCTTCCTCTCTGGGTAACTATCGCCCGATCTCCATCACTCCTTTCCTGCGCAAACTGTTGGAAAAGCTGGCCATCTGCCAGCCTAATCTGCACACTGAATCTGTTGGGTTGTCTCCATGACCACCAGTCTGGCATCAGAGCTGCCAGAACCACGGAAACTGCTCTCCTGAACACCTGTGAAGACCTGCACTCTAACCTCAATTCAAACCTGACCTCTGTCCACATTCTCCTCGATCTTTCTTCTGCTTTTGATATGGTCAACCATGCCAACCTGCTCAACCGCATCTGTGATAACCTGGGTATCACCAATCAGGCCCTGGCCTGGCTGACCTCCTTTCTGACTGACTGACCCTCTAAGGACCAACCGGGGTCTTTCCTCTCCTCTATCTCTACTTGTGGTGTTCCCCAGGGTTCTAACCTCTCTCCCTGGCTCTTCAACCAATACGTGGCATCTCTCGCCCATCGTATCGCTTCCTTCTGTTCCAACTTTCAGTGTTATGCGGATGACAACCAGCTCTCCCTTAGGCTCCCCTAAGCCGCCTCTTCTCCTTCTCTCATTCCAAATGGTCTGACCGCAATTCAGGGATGGTGTGCCGCAAATGATCTCTGCCTAAGTAAGACTGAGATCATCCTCATCTGAACACCAGCTCCCTACTTTCCTCTCGCTCTCTGGCTGCCCACTCTGGGCCCTCTTCCTGCTCCTGCCTGTGAGGCTAAGATCCTCGGGGTCATCTTCGACTCCACCCTCTCCTTCTCTCCTCAAATCTTTGATGTCTCTAAGAAATCAAACTATCAGCTGCACCTCCTCAGAGGTATTCTTCCTTTCCTCACTTTCCCCCAGAAGCTCACTGTCTCCAGAGCCCTGGTCCTCTCTAGGCTGGACTACTGCAACAGCCTCTTTCTAAATCTTCCTGCCTCTACTCTCCAACCTCTTCAACTTATCCAGACCAGGACTGCAAGACTTGTCCTTGGGCTCAAGCCCAGGGATTGTATCTCTCCAACTCTGAAGTCTCTTCATTGGCTCCCAGTGGCAGCAATGGTCAATTTCAAGGTGGACAAAGCCTTTGCATTGTCCACAAGGCTTTTTGGAGCCTGCGGCTGCACTATCTCCAACTCTCTCTTCCTAAACATCTCCCTTCCCTTCTTATTCACCTCCAACTCTCCGAGCATCAGTCACTTTTCCAAGCAGAGAGTTTGGGGCAGATCTCCATCTTTGCCTGGGGCCTCCCTCTGGAATAGCCTCCCTGCCTCAGACTTGAGCAGAACCACCTACGGTTTCAGAAGCAACTCAAGACCTTCCTCTTTGCTTCTGCTTTCTCTCTTCCTCTCTCCTGCTGATGTCCCGATTGCTCCATGCACTGGTCACATGGTTACCCTCTGAACTTGGGCACAGTCTTCTCCATGTCCAGTTGCACTTCACACTGCCTCCGGGCTCCCCTAGCACTTGTGGTCTGTATTTGCAACCCTACAGTCCCTTCTCTCTGCACTTATGAGCCATTTGCTGGCTACATTTTTTGAGTTACCTGCACTTAGCCACACGCTGGTTGCACTCTTGATTTACTTGCACTTAGCCCTCTCTTCCTTGCCCGCGCACTTCTCCCCTTCCACTTCCCTGCACTTGAGCGATCTGAAGGACACAGGGCCTAGTAAGATTGTTGTTTTGTCCTCCCTTCGTTTACCCCACCTTGTCTTGTCCCACCAAGAAACTCTTGTGTACAGACGCGTTATAAATGCCATATCATAAGCCCCATGAGCCTGCTCCAACTGACCTCCTTTGTCTCCTCCTATATCCCTGTAGTAAAGTGCTAGCCGTGCTGACATTTTCCCCAGTTCCGCTCACATGCCCGCCCCCTGACTCCCTCTACCTATCCTTCCATCCTTGGATTGGCTGCCTGTCACATCAGGTGTCCTTGAACATCCTTTTGGCCAAGCCCAGGCAGAAAGGAATCCTTTGCCACTGCATGCGGAACACCAAACATGCAAAGACAGAGCAGGCCTCTGAGCATGTAAGGTCCCCCCTCACCCTGCTCCTTTAGGTCTCCTTTGTCTCTTCCTAGATCCCTGCAGTAAAATACTAGCCATGCTCATACATACCCCAGTTCCTACTCATGCCCCTGCCTCCCTATGCCACCCTTCCCTCCTTGGATTGGCTGCCGGTCAGGTTATGTTATGTTAAAGTCACTTGTATACCGCACGGTCGCCCGAGGGCATCATGACGGTGGAGAGGCAAGTGGCTAAATGACCAGAACAGAACCACGAAAGCCAAAAACAGTGCAGAGTCAGAATAAATGAGTTTTTAAAGCTTTCCTAAATAACAGCCGATTGGACAGCGTTTTGATGGACAATGGGAGATCATTCCACAACTGAGCTACGGCGAAGGAGAACGCACGACCCCCCCACCCGCGCAAGATAAAAAGTTGGCACACATAACAATCCAGCTGCTGCAGAACGCAGATATCTATTAGGAATATAGCGCACAAACTTAGCACGTAGATACTCTGCACCCTGGTCATGCAGAGCGCGATGGACAATACACAGCGTTTTTAATTGAATACGCTGAGCTACTGGTAACCAGTGCAAAGAGCACAGGACAGGCGACATGTGGGACCCATACAGTGTACCAGTGGGCACCCGGGCCACCAGATTTTGAAGGCGTTGAAAGCAGCAGACCAAACCCTTGGGCTGCGGAAGATAGAGAGAATTACAATAGTCTAGCCGACTCTCTATCATTGCAGCAACCACCGGAGGGCGCAGGGATACTGGGATCAGATGGAGCACCTTTCTAAGAATTCTTAGGTGGAAATGCCCAGCCTGGCACACAGTCGCAACTTGGGCGTCCATAGACAGAGTGGCTGACATGATCACCCCTAGATTTTTCACCTTAACAGAAGGCACCGGGAACAAGCCCAAAGAAGAAGGCCAAAACGAGGCAACCCAAAGTGAAGGACCCGGGGGAGAGTCCAACACCTCTGTTTTGTCTACATTCAATTTCAACCAAGTGTGGCCCATCCACTCCCCAACGGCCGCCGGGCACCTATGATGGCACGCCGACACCTCAGACCGATCGAGATTTGGACGGATCATAATCTGAGTGTCGTTGGCGTACAAATAGCACCTGACGCCGAAGGAGCGGATGAGATGCAACAACAGAAAGATATAAATGTTGAAAAGAATGGGGGACAGGGCGGACCCCTGAGGGACACCGCAACTGAGGTGAGAAGGATTGGAAGTAAAAGGAGGAAGAGAAAGAGAATGGGATCAGAAAAGAAGAGAACCAAGCCAATATCTGACCCGAAATACCAATCTTGCCCAGGCGAGTGAGCAGGGTAGTGTGGTCCACTGTGTCGAAGGCCGCAGAGAGATCAAGAATCATGACACTTCCTCCCTACCCCTGTGTCCACGAGCCTGGCCATGTCATCTTGGACAGAGACAAGGACACTCTCGATACCCATGCCTGGACGAAAACCAGACTGGGCCGGGTCAAGAAAATTGGAAGATTCAAGAAAGGAGGACAGCAGAGGAGAGACAAGTGATTACAGGAGTTTCATCAGAAAAGAAAGAAGAGAAATTGGGTGAACATTTGAAAGTACAGTCTAATCTAAGGAAGGTTTCTTCAGAAGGGGGATGACCAGGGCGTCTTTTAGCTCAGGAGGGATGGTCCCCGACTGAAAGGAGAGATTCACTGCTGCCGTGATCTCACCTAAAAGGTCAGATGAAATTTCTGTCATCACTCCCGGAGGCACCAGATCAGATGGCGAGCTGGATTTGGTCAGATGCATAGCATTGCAGACCAC
This sequence comes from Ambystoma mexicanum, assembly GCF_040938575.1. Classification (NCBI taxonomy): domain Eukaryota; kingdom Metazoa; phylum Chordata; class Amphibia; order Caudata; family Ambystomatidae; genus Ambystoma; species Ambystoma mexicanum. The sequence continues at coordinate 893,639,387 of NC_090941.1, forward strand.
CTCCTCAGAGAATAGAGGGAAGGCGGACCAACAAGGGCCCAGACTACTTGTGTCATCATCAGAAGGTAAATTACCAAAAGTAGAGTCATGAGCCAGGAGGGCAGAGCTCTCTCTAATGTTAGCACAAATAGTCACAACCTTTTGAATAAAGAACTGGACTAAGGAGTTGCAAAGCTCCGGAGTAGGCCTAATGCTGGGGACACATTTGGTGGAGGAGGATAGGGATTTCAGAACCGCGAACAGAGCCTTAGGCTGATTCAAGGACATTTCAATTTTACGGGCAAAATAACAGTTTTTTGCAGCTAAGATAGCAGCTGAATAGGCAGAAAGACCGGCTTTATACTGAAGCCTATCGGCCAGGTCGTATTTACTGCGCCATTTCCGTTCTGACTGCCTAAGTCTGAGATGGGTGGATTTCAGCTGGTCTGAAAACCATGGCTCGGAGGGGAGTCTACGCGGTTGAAAGCAAAAAAGAGGCCACCAAAGATGAAAGTGAAGGCGAGGTGGCAGCTACATATTTTTTACCAAAGAGGCAAAAACCTGTAAATTAGCTAAACGCCAACAGCGACGCCAAATGCGACCAGGCAGCATCTTAGGCAATCCCTGAGCTACCAAGAGTGAACAAGTGACCAGATAATGGTCCGACCATACCATGAGCTCAGCAGATTGAAAAGCAAGGGCAGTTTTATTGGGCAATGCAACATCTAAGGCGTTACCCACCTTGTGGGTAGGCCTGACAACATGCTGAGGGAGAGCTAAATCCAGCAGGCTGTCAAAAAGGACATCCAAGGCAGGAACCCTCTGAGAATTGATTTCAAGTTCAAATTTACAGTACAATCAGGTTGGGATATTTGATTTGAAGATGCACTATAAGGTCTACCAGAGGTTCCAATAACCCAGCATAGGAGCCAGGGGGCGATAAATAGCCAGGATAGGCATAGGCAGAGGAAATAACACACCTAGGCAGTATAGCCTCCAAACTCAAAGAATGTGGACAGTGCAGCTGGGTGAGCACAAATTCAGCTTTACAAATAACAGCAACCCTCCCACGATGCTGAGGGGGGGCGGTTGAGGTTAGTGGTCCCAGAACAGCACTCTGGACCAACCCAGCCAGGAAGGAAGGAATCCTTTGCACTACGCATGGAACTTCAAGCATGCAAAGACAAAGAGCATGGCCCTGAGAAGGTAAGGCCTCCACCCCACTCCATCTAGCCTCCTTTGTCTCTGCCTTGATCTCTGCAGTAAAGCACTAGCCGTGCTGACATTTTCATTGGTTCACACGCCTGTCCCCTGCCTGCCCTTTGCTCATTGGATTGGCTGCCTTCCGGGCCTAATGTCCCCAAAACTAGGAAAGGAAGACTGCAAACCAAAAGTGTCTCTGGAAAATATTTTCACGGTGGCCTTTTATTTCACTGAGTGGGCAATCATCTTCAGGGGGCGTAGCAGGAATGTCTTTGAGCCGGCACACCACCTGAAGATGACCCTCACGGATGTGCATGTAGTGGCATTGACATGGTGAACACATTGGAATATAGATATGGTTTTTAGTTTAATGAACAAAGGAAACATTTTGAGATTTGAATGAAGTTGGCAATTCAAAATTCCACAGTGAAAATTATATATAAAAGCATTTGTTGAAAACCCATCAAGTGGATAACTGATTTTTTTGCAGAACTTATATTTATTGTTGGACAATGGAGCAAAACAGTGTTCCATTGAGTAGCAGGTGGATCTGCTGTCCTCTTAGGCGTTATTTATCCCGGACCGGAAGAAACAGTTGGGACACAAAGTGAATATTTGTGTGCTTTTGATTTCTCATATTTTTGTTCTAATCAATACATCATGGCACCACATAAAATAATTAGGAATCGCCCCAAGATCGACCACAAACCTCTATACACACTTCTGAAGATATCTAATATGACAGTTATTAGGCTGAAACATCCAACCAATAGCATCCCACTAAAGTACTCAAACAATCAAAAAATAGATCTGATGGGATAACTCTAACCTAGAATCTCTTCTATGGAAGCTATATGAGAAACTACTACCTATAACGGAACCAATAATGCCTCAAGAAAAGGCAGCTGTGGAGCTGGCAGTTGATTCCCTACCTATCATTGCCAATGTAGTTCAACGTTTCTTCTCCAAACCTTGCCTGGAGCTAAAACAATCTGTTAATTCGTAGGGACACCTGGTACAACAAGGAATGCAGACTCTGTAAACAGAAATTAGTGGTGGTGTTCAAGAAATGACCAAAATGATAGCAAACCCATTATTCCGGTGCATCATGAATACAAGGAGATGTTATCCAGAAAAAAAGGGCACATGCCAAAGCAAGTTGGGGAAAACTAAAGATAAAACAACTAATGAAGCAAAAGGTTGAAGTGTGGGGTTCAACAGACTATATAATGCTGGTATAATACTTTGTCTAACCTACACCAGGAAGAGAGAGGTCTTTCAGGATAATCAGCACCTTTTGAGAATTCAAACAGAAGTCTACTAACACTTTTGATTCCTGAAGTTAGTATGGCTATCATGAGCCAAAAATCTGGGAAAGCACCAGGAACGGATGGGATACCCATTGATCTCTGTAAGAATGAATGCACAATTTTTGCCCCCTACCATATTAAACTATTTAGTGGAATCATCACAACTAAATACCAGTCTCACAGAGAGATGTGGCAACAATCCCATTCATAAAAAGGGTAGTGGGAAGATATGGGAAATTACCACAGAATCTCCCTTCTGGACACGGGAGGCAAAATCTTTGGGAAAGCAGTTCTCAAAGGGCTTGAGGGATGGATCGAGTTGAACAACAATCTCGCACCTTCAGGCTGGTTACCAAAGGGTAGTGGGCACAGTGGGCCAGATTTTCAGGCTATCTCTGATCATTTCCAAATTTGTGATGTGCGGCGAACCAGAAGAAGGAAGCAGTCGATTTAATAAATGATCAACCTTTTTTTTGTAATTTTGAAAGGAACTTGGGGTTGGTCACCCTAGGTTACCTGGGGGCAACCAGACGTGAACTCCCTGCTCACTGTGCTTGGAGAGGCTCAGCTTCACCTCACTGATGATGCCCAACAAGGCTGAAACACGTGTATGGGGTTGCTGATGGTACTCTTGTTCAGAGAGGAATTGCCATAGCATTTTGGTGCTGGACTGCCCTTGTGGGCGGGACAAAGACTGATATGCAAATAGATATTTCCCATCTGTGAAGGTACAGTGAGCAAAAAGCAATGGCTGCGAACTCTCAATGTGGTTAATAACCACTGAACAGGTTATCATGCCTTGTTCTTTCGAGAGAGGGGCACCTGCTACCTTTTTTTGTAATTTTGAAAGGAACTTGGGGTTGGTCACCCTAGGTTACCTGGGGGCAACCAGACGTGGACTCCCTGCTCACTGTGCTTAGAGAGGCTCAGCTTCACCTCACTGATGATGCCCAACAAGGCTGAAACACGTGTATGGGGTTGCTGATGGTACTCTTGTTCAGAGAGGAATTGCCATAGCATTTTGGTGCTGGACTGCCCTTGTGGGCGGGACAAAGACTGATATGCAAATGGATATTTCCCATCTGTGAAGGTACAGTGAGCAAAAAGCAATGGCTGCGAAATCTCAATGTGGTTAATAACCACTGAACAGGTTATCATGCCTTGTTCTTTCGAGAGAGGGGCGCCTGCTACCTTTTTTTTTGTAAACATGATTAAACAGGCATTATTTAAATAAAAGGGAAACGTCTATCTTGATCTATTTCTAAGAGGGGAAATTCCCTACATAAAAACTAAAAACTAATGGTGCTAGTTAAAGTCCAACAAAAAGTCTTCCATCCGAATCCCAACTATAAATTAGCCCTGCCACTTCGAAAAAGAAACAGAAAGGAGGCAACCAGAACACAGTGTCTAGATTAAGCTTCTGCCTGGCCGAGCATTGTAGCTTTCTCAACAGTTCAATACAGTTAAAAATCGGTCTTCCATAGGCTTTCTCTTGTAACAAGTTCCTTACAAAACAAGTCCCTGGTTCTCTGGTTCCCCGATTCCCTGGAGTCCGGGGACTCTACGAGGCTTGCTCCTTCTCAGGTTTAGGGTGTGGTGCAGGCACTGGTCAGAACTGGCCAAAATGACGGAGCTTAAAAGCCTGAATGCGTGATTTGGCCGAATTTCGGCCGTTCAAAAATTTGACCAGATCACACATTCGGTGCTGGCAGCTGTGTGTCCCCCGCACCCTTGCTCACTATACTGTGAGTGGGAGTTGCGAGGGTGGCCCCAGCAGCCACCCCCAAGCACAAAAAGAAAAAAGAAGAGAAAAGGACACTGCGGCGCCGGTTCTTGATCACGGAAGTGAAAGGGAACAGGCATTGCAGGGACACACAGTAAGTAAGGGTGTGGGGGCGTGGTGGGGGTGTGGTTGGGGCGGGGGCCAAGTTGTGCATGTTCAGGGGAGAAAAGACCAAAGATTATTTTGGAAAAATACCCTTCAATCTTTTCTCCCTCAGACATTTGGATTGCAGGCTTTGAACCCTGATCCACTGGCCTACTCAGATTGTATCAGTTTTCACAATCCTGCCCATTTCTTTAGCGTACATAACAGAGAAATGTTTTCATTTACTTCCACCTGATTCACAGAGGGTCCTTTCCCCATTTGTTGTCTTCAATTCACATGCCCTTGTGGATTTCCCCGTTTGATATACAGAGGAGATATATAACTGTCTTTCTGATTTATCAGGGAGCTTGTCGCTCTGTGTTTTCTCAAGCCCCTTTATGCTTGGAGGTCTAAGTTACATCCAACCACCTTGTATTCCTTGTCCTCTGATGCTCTTAAGCCTTTCAGGCTTAACTGGTTTCACATAGGGCCCTTACCCAGTTCGCTGTCTCCAATTCTTGAATACTTCTGAATTTCCCTTCCTGGTATACAGAAGAGATTTGTCGTTGTCTTTCTGATTTACCCGGGCACTTTTCCTTCTGTTTCTCAAGTCCCCCTAACCTTGGAGGTTCTTCCAAGTTACAACCAACAAACTTATATTCCTTCTCTTCTGTTCTGTATGGAGCACTTGATTCGTTAATCTTTTCAGGCGTCCTTAAGCTTGTTTCTTTCAACTCGCAGTATTCTTTGTTTCCTTCCCCAGCCTCACGCCAAGAGCTTTATTCGCCCGGGGCTCTCAGACACCCATGAACTCATATACTGTCTTATAAGAAAGTGTTCAAACTTTCTTTCCCCAGCTTCACACCATGGTTTTGCTCATTCAGGACTTTCCAGCAGCTGTGTCCGTATATGCTCTCTTGCTTCAAAGTGTTCATGGGTTCTTTCCACAGCTTTATACAGGGTGCTTGTTCGGTCGTGACTCTCAGGCTTCAGTGGCCTCGTAGAATCTCTTAAATTCAAAATACAATGTATGTTCCCCTCAACAGTACCTTCTTCGTCGAAGCGTTTGCTTCAGTGGCTAGGGGTCCCTCGACAGCTGCCATCCATCATACGTGGAGCCTGGGAATTTGCTCCTTCCCCACCGGTCTGTTGCTGGGTCCCCGGCCTACAACTGCGTCATTGCGGTCGCACCACCTGAGGAAACAAGGGCTTTCCCATTGCCGCCTCTCCCTCCGACTCTGACTGCTCAGTCAGATGGGCAAAAGCTTTATCGTGCTCGGCTAGGTTCCAGCTCGCTTTGCACCTCACCATCGGCTATGCATTCGGACTTGGCCCTATCCTTCCAGAATGTCCCTTAGCAGAGGTGCAGCTCTGCGTTAGACACTCTCTGCCCAGCGTAGCAGATTCCCTCTCGTACACAGTCTTCCCTGGGTTTAAGTACTTCCTCCCAGCAAAAGGGTGTGTGTTCCTTGTTGAGCATCGCCATGGAGACCACCATTACTTTGAGGTAAAGGAAAAGAAATGAAAGAAGTGTCACTGTTCCGTGGCATGAAGTTATTAGTAAAGATAGTCTTCTCTGCATCCATATAAGCGAATATGGTGCTCTTGTGTGGAAAGTACTTCTCAGACTGGGAGAGTCACTCCCAGTGAATTTTTGCTTGCCCAAACCCTTGGGAAGGGGTTTGCAGAGCGGGATCGCCTTCCTAGCCTCACAGGAGGTGGCTCACCTCTGGGGAGAAGGGACGAATTGACCAGATTTGTCATAGATGCTAAAATAAAAACAACCTTTACTTTTGTTTCAAGAGGCAAGCAGCGGCATACTCTAGACAAATTAAACATACCGTTCAACCTCTTAAGGGTTGTAATGCTCTTATACTCAGAGCCAGAATCTGTTATGGTTTGGGGCGGACAAACTTTTTTTGATTGATAAAGGGGTAAGGCAGGGGTGTGTTTTAGCCCCTGCTTTATTCAACCTGTTCATCAATGATATTGATGTGCAAGTATCAGATTTGGTGGCTGATGCCCCTTTCTTAAAAGAACAGCTTATGGGCATTCTGCTTTTCGCTGATGATGACATTTTTAATCCAAAAACTAAAATGGGTCTCGGGAAGCAAATGGAGCTCTTGGTCGATTTATGCAGCTCTAAAGGCTGGGTCATAAACTACAGCAAGGATACATCCATGGTCTGTTTTTGGGGCAGGAGAAAAGACAAATGCCTACATGTATCCATCAACAGCTTTTCTATTGATGAAGTCAACTTCTTTGACTACCTGGGCTTGAGAATCCATAGGAATTGAACATGAAAAGACCAATGCATCAAATCTGATATAATCTAATCTGGGTAAAAAATGCAGGCGCATTAGTGAAGTTCACACTTGGAAGGGGTGGCAGGCTGATCCATCCTTAACCGTCTACTAAGCAAAGCTAGACAGGCTTGCACCGATGGCTCTGAACAATGGGGTTACTCACACCACACATTGTTAAATGCGAATGAAAATGCATTTCTACAGTAACTGCTGGGGTTACCCATCTCGGCACCAAACATCGCAGTACACTATGAGCTGGGATGGACACCAATCGAAACATTGGCCACCATGTGACTGATCATATACTGGCTCAAGTTGCACTCCGACCCAGACTTATTAGTTTACAAAAATGCACTAACTGACCGTCAAAGTGGACTACTAAATATTCCATGGTTCAAACAAATGAAAACAGTCTTTTGGAAATTGGTGAAGCAGTGATGTGGAGCATAAACAAAAACTCCTCGACTGGCACCAAGAGAAACTCCTATTTGACTGCCCAAATAGCAACCAATGTTGCAACTACTTCTCCATTAAATATTCTATTTCTTACGAACAATACCTTGACTATCCACATAGTTTTACTAAAAGATGTCTAGTAAAATAGCTAACACTGAGCATTCTACGTATAGCTGAATTCTTAATGAAATGGAATCCCAAGTGCTCCAACACCTGCCAAATATGTAATCAAGCCATGGGATCCACTCAAAATGTTCGATTCCTATGTCCAGCATATTCCGACATTTTAAAAGGATATTTAAAAACTTGGCTGATGAGGTATATAAATATTTTCTGTCGTCCAGTATCATTGCAAGCTATTATCGACCATGGAATGCATTTTTGCAATCTCCAGAAATCTCCAGAAATCTCACAGCTTCTTGGCCAATGAGAGCAAAGCTATTAAAAAATGCTGCGTGATATTTTACTTAGGAAATCCATCTATCTGCTAACCCCATTGTTACGTTTTGGCTTTCACAAAAACTAACATTAGCAAGTACTGTATGGGATATTTGAATTATTTTTGATGCAACCACTGGATTTGTTAAGATTGTTTAGGAATTGTAGTGTACCTTGATAGGAATTGTTTTAACAATACTTGATGTTAAACTAAGATAAAATGTGTTGCTTGTTTTTATATGCTTTGATGACACATTTTAAAAATAAAGCAATATTGATTGAATAGGTGCCATTCTGATACGTAACTGCAAAGAGACCCAGCCATTCTGACAACTAGGCACTATGATATCCAACTATTTGAATACTTGGCCAGTGGGATACTCTGCCACTGGCGTACTAGGCCATTGTGACATTATGCCACTGTAATTTTTTCCCATAACTGTGAAACAGTGGCACTATGCCACTCTAACAATCTGCCACTGTTACCTTCCCTTTTGCTAACCTGTCATTCAGGCATTATTCCATTTTGATCAAGGTGCCACTGTGATATCTTACCATTTTGATTCTCAACCACTGGGATACATTCACATGGGGATACTCTTACACAGGAATGCCCTCCCATCCGGATATCTTGCCACCGAGATATCTTGAGACTTTGCTAAACGGCCAGCGGGATATTCGGCTACTTTGTCACCTCCCCATTTTAACAATTACCAAGGAAATATCTCCCCATTATGAGAATTTGCCACTGTGATTTCTCTGGCCTCTGAGGTACGCTTCCATCTCGATAACCTCACCCTGTGACAAATTCACACTTGGATAAGCTGCCACTGGGATAACTGGCCATTTTCCCATCTTGATCATTTGCCAGCTATATATCCGGATAGATCAAAAGAACAGCGACAGACACCGAAAGCCCATCAAGATGCAGGCTGCCTGCGTGCACCAGATCCCACCAGAAGCCAAATGCACAAACCACCCACAGAAATGACTCGCTCATGGAAAGGCCACCAGACATGAATTACCCATAATGGCACTAGCACCAGTGAAGAAAGCCAAACTATGCAACAAATGATTTATTGGAACTTAAATGCTCCTCAAAACCATGCATAAAATCTCTTTAGTGATGATAGCCCTTTTGTGATATATCGACCAAAATCGTTTTATGTCTTGCGATACCTATCCACCTACGTTCCCTCACAACCATCTATCAGAAGAAATCTTCACTGAATAAGCAGAGATGCAGCAAACACCACGATGAACTAAATAAGGATCAAAGAACTAGAAAAGAGCCAACCCACCTGAACACACCATTCATCACCAGGGACTGGCAAGACAACAGATCTACAAGTTACAAACCCACAAGCACCCCCATAAATAACATTGACCCTTCACACAACCTACTCAAACTCCTCAATAAAGAACTGAAAACAACGAAGGTACACACCCCACCACAAAAGGCAATCGGTAGTTCAGCAGACAGGAGAAACCAATGGCCAATTGCATACCGACACAACCTCCAAAGGACAAACAAATCACAGAAAACAAATAGATTCATTGCAATCTGGTCAACGCCGGATCATGTCAAAGCATGGCACAAAAATACATAAGCTCCTCAGCAAAGGAGGACCAGATATGCTTTTTCTGACAGAAACCTGGCTAATGGATGACAAGTTGCACACAAATCCCTCCCAAACAACTTCAAATTCAAGAAGACCATCTGTAAAAGGAAAAATAGAAGGTGGCCTAGTCGTACCATACAAAGATCACATACGAGTCACAATGACACCAACGTTAAAGATCCCAGATTCTGAATCACTCTTCCTCCAGCTACCTCTGGACCATCAAACTAATCTACCCCTTCCTACTCATCTACAGACCATCCACCTACAACTCCACGTTCAAAACTAAATGCATAGACGCCATGACCGGCATCGCAATAGAACACAACCACCTCCAGATCATACTAGGAGACTAACATCTGGTTTGAAGAGGAGAATACTATCACTGCCAAATCACTTACCTCTCAACTATCCACCATGCACCTACGAAATATGGTGAAGGGAGCAAGCCATGCACTTGGACATATTTTGAATGCAATCTTGGCAAAAAAAGCCTAACTACAATTGCACCCCACAATACACATTCTGATGATACCTTTTGCGAATGACGATCCAAGGCAAATACACACCACCCACATGAAGCTTATTCCAATCGAGAAAGGAAACTGGAAATCCCTCAACACGATAGACCTCAACACCAGACTGGAATTCACAAAACCACCAAACGATGTCCTGGACACACTTCCACAGGAAGTAAGAATTGAGACACTCCAATAATGGATCACAGAGGTTCTGGATGTTGTAGCACCAAACAAATTCTTCGCCCCTTCCCAAAATAAATACGGCCACCAGACGGTTTACCCCAACACCTCAGCGTCCTTAACATAACTGACAGGAAACTTGAGCAAGCTTGGAGAAAAAATTACAACTAACAGGACAAAATTGCATGCCAAAAAAAGATACAGATCTGTAAAGCAGATCCTAAAATTACAGAAACTGCACTATGCCGAATGCTTCTCAAGAGCAAGGAACACACAGAGATAGATGTGCAACATCATCAATGAGACAAAGAAAACAGACATCTTGCAGTAACGTCCCCACTCCCACGGAGAAACTCTGATGACCTTGCAAACCCCCATAAAAATGAAGTGATGAACATTCTACAAGTCATAAACCCTACATCAAAGGTCATAAGCAACAATATCGCCAATGACCCTAACCCAGGCACAACCACATTACTGAACTACTTTGAACCGATATTGACTGACGGATTCACTATACTAGTGAGGCAAAGCAAAAAAGCTGGCTCGCCTACAGACTCCTGCCCACCAGACATTTACAAGAACATCCTCAGCAAAGAGACACCTGCAGAATACTTCTGCAACCTCATGAACCATTCATTAGTAACAGGAACTGTACAACAGGAGTATAAAACCAGCCTCCATTAAACCGCTTCTCAGGAAGCATAGACATCCCTACAAACCTCTGGTCTATATCTAGCAACCCTTACCTGGACAAACTACTAGAAATATACATATATGTGGACACCAATCACACACTGAACCAGGCACAAGTCGGCTTCAGGACTATGAAAGGAATGGATTGGGCACTACCCTCCATCTGTGATGACCTAAAAACGAACTCAAACTCCAACATTACTTCTGCCTTCATACTATTAGACCTTTCAGTGGCATTTCACACTGCCAACCATGCAACCCTCGTCAGAAATACCTAAAGCAGTGATAAGCAACACTGCAGTACAGTGGATGAAATCCTTTCTGGCAGAAAGAAAGGAAAACACCTGGCTACCACCCTTCCACTTAACATTGTGCATACTCACTTGTAGGGTTCCACACAGCTCATCCCTCTCACCACTACTCTTCAACATTGACACTACCCAACGCATGAAACGCATCAAGGTATCCAGACTGACATGCTACAACTATGCAGACAATACTAAAATCATCTACAGAATCAACACCAGCCAGGACATAGACCACTCCCTTTTCGAATGCCCCACACAAATCAATGCATGGCTGAGAAACAACAGCCTCAAACTCAACCTGGAGAAAACTGAAATCAGGATCACACCAAACAACCTCTCTAAAACACATATGCTATGGCCTACTGAAATGGAAATAATCCAAAGTAGTCAAAAATCTGTAAATGGTGATGGACATCTAAGTAACACTGGATCATCAAATTTACAAAGTAGCAAAGACATGCTTCTTCCACCTACGAACTAGCAAGCAGATATTACCCCTTCTTACTTTCCCAAACAGAACACTTGCTTTCATCTCTCTTATGTCAAGAGGAGACTACATCAACAAAATATTTTCTTTGAAATGTCAAACTACCTCACCAAAAAACTGCAACGGATCCAGAATGCAGTCACAAGACTTCCCCAGCAAGAAAGAACAAATCACGCCAGCATTATTATTCCTGCACTGGCTACAAGTCAAGAAAAAGATCTATTTCAAAATACTTTGCATTGTTCATAGAGCAGTTCAAGGAAAAGATGCAGAATTCCTACAAGACAGCTCTCCATCTACAGAACATAAAGAGCCCTGGGGTATAGCAATGGCAAACATCTAGAACCTAAACAGAATTTGAAAATGAAATATGGGGGGGGGGAGGGATCAGCCTTTTCAAACATCTAAAAAAATCTCTGGAAATCCTTCCCCAAAGGAATACGAACAATACAGGAACACCTGACCGTCAGGAAAACACAAAAAACAAGGCTCTTCGACTTGCCGAACTAACTCAACAAATCAAGGCCATGGTCAAAGAGAAGCACATAGCTTTAATGAAGAGGTACAGCACAAAGTATCAGGTCTTGACTCATGGTTCCTGAGTCACGTGATTCCGAGCGACTGACCTATGAGAGAAATAGAGGCCTAACATTATTAACCACAGCTGATCCTTCCTGTCTGGTTAACTATCGCCCAATCTCCATTACTCCCTTTCTGGGCAAACTCCTGGAAAAGATGGCCATCTCTCAGCTTAACCTTCATTCTAATTCTGTTGGCTGTCTCCATGACCACCAGTCTGGTTTCAGAGCAGCCAGAAGCACGGAAACGGCTCTCCTGAACATCCGTGAAGATCTGCTCTCCAACCTTGGCTGTAACATTCCTTCTGTCCTCATCCTATTTGATCTCTCTTCTGCCTTCGACACAGTCAACCATACCATTCTGCTCAACCATCTCCAGGAGAACCTGTGTATAATTGATCAGGCTCTGGCCTGGCTGACCTTTCCTCTCTGATCGACCCTCCCAGGTTCAGCTGGCGTCCTTCCTATCCTCTACCTTCCTCTCTACCTGTGGTGTTCCCCTGGGATCTAACCTCTCGCCCTGGCTTTTCAACCAATACCTGGCAACTCTGGCCCACTGCATTGCCACTCTATGCTCAAATTTCCAGTGCTACGCTGATGACACTCACCTCATTTTCAGGCTGCCTTCTGCCACCTCCTCTCCCTCCCTCATCGCTGATTGTCCAACTGCCATTCAAGATTGGTGTGCCGCCAATGAGCTGTGTCTCAATGCCAGCAAGACAGAGATCCTCCTCATCGGCAACCCATCTCCATCCTTTCCCCTCTCTCTCTGGCCAGCCTCGCTTGGCCCTCCTCCTATCCCCAGCTGTGAGGCTAAGAACCTCGGGGTCATCTTTGACTCCACCCTTTCCTTCTCCGCCCACATCTCTGAGGTCTCTAAAAAGTCAAACTTCCTGTTGCACCTCCTCAGAGGCACTCTTCCCTTCCTCTCCTTCCCCCAGAAGCTCACTGTCTCCCAAGCTCTGGTTCTCTCTAGGTTGGACTATTGTAACAGCCTCTTTCTAAATCTACCTGCCTCTACTCTTTGCCCTCTGCAACTAATCCAGAACAGGACTGCAAGACTTGTCCTTGGCCTCAAGCCCTGGGATCGTATCTCTCAAGCTCTGACATCTCTCCATTGGCTCCCAGTGGATGCAAGGATTACATTCAAAACCCTCTTATTGTCCACAAGGCTTTCTGGGGCCTGGGTCCAAAATACCTTCAACTATCCCTCCGTAAATACCTCCCCTCTCGAGCCCTTCGCTCCTCTACCTCTAACTCCCTCAGGGTCAGTCGTTTTTCAAAGTAATGCGCTGGGGTAGATCTCTTTCTTCGGCTGGGGCCTCTGTTTGGAACAGCCTCCCTACCACCCTGAAACTTGAGGAGAACCACCTCCGGTTCAGGAAGCACCTCAAGACCTTCCTCTTCGCTTCTGCCTTTTCCCCTCTTCTCCCCTGCTGATTTGTTTTTCTCTCTCGGCACCGTTCACCTGGCCACCCTCTGTCCTTTGGGCACAGGTACCTGCTCACCCTGCCACCCCCCCTGCACTGCCTCCTGGCCACCCCCTGCATTGGGGTCTGTATCTGTACCCATAAAGTCCCCCACCCACTTTTCTTCTGCACTTATGAGATATACCCTATCTGCTTACCTGGCACTTGCCACTTGCTGGCTACACTACCACCTTCTAATTATTTATTTATATTGAAGTTTTCTGTTCTCTGTTCCGCACTTTCCCTTCCATGCACTTGCCCCTTTTCCCCTTCCCATGAACTTGCACATTCTCAATGTCACTGGGCCTAGTAAGATGGTTGTTTTTGTTCTCCCCTGTTCCCCTCCCTTTTCCTTGTCGCACTTTAAAACACTTGTGTACGAGCGCGATACAAATAAAATAACATATCATATCATAACCTTCGCACAGCTGGTTTCAGTTTACTCAACCTTCGTAAAGATGATGTAACCATGTACCCTGGTATGGGTTTCGCCACCTTCTACACCAATAACCCTACTAAAACACATCATACTGATGCAAACACACCACACACTGATCAACTACACCACCCACACACGGCAACCACAGCCCCCCACACCCATATCCATACTGACACCAAACAGCAAAATACCACACCTCCCACTGCAACTCACACAATCACAACAATCAACACAGCCCTACGCCATGCGCAAACAAAGCCTCCGTTATGGATTCAAACGCTCACATACCTACCAAACCATACATTCTAGAAGCAAACGCACACAGTGACCTTTTTCACAAACTGAAACTACCAACACAAAAGCAAAAGCACAAGTGCGCTCTCCCTCTCCTCCCACTAACAAACCCAGCCCTTCCTCTTATTTTCAGATCCGTTTGAGTGCCTGGAAACCAGTCAAATGGCAGCAGCGTGCGGTATAAATCACATTAACATAACACATGCTTTACTTCATGTTGCCCCTTTGTGCTGGTTTTTAACTTGTGATACATGGTTTCCTCACTCTTCAGGCACTTATAAATACGTGTTCTATCAGTCTTAGGCTGGATTTGTTTTTCATATAGCCTGCACTTTCTCTGTGTTTCTGATACCTTTGATAGTTTCCTCATTATGGACGGATTCATCCTGCATGTATCACTTTATACTCACTCAATGAATGTTAAAATGAATACGTTACATTGTATTCCTTCAAGGAATGCCCGTCTTAGAATTCACCACACTTTCCAGCGTAAATTACCTTGTATTCTCTCAAACATTAGACTAAGAAGGGACTTTGTTTCCAAACAGGTATTGCATTGCATTCACCTAGAAAGGATCCAATGTTTTCATCTGTGGTCAGCAGGCATGCTTGAGGGTCCATCTCCCGGCACTTCAGAGTCAAAAGTCAGGAAGGTGTAATGAGGGAAAGCGTGTTTCGTGGACTGGGTGTGCTGAGGTAGAACTGGCACCAAAACACACTACAGAACCATGGTGAGGCCAATCGTACAGATACCTGACATACCTCAAATTGCTGCCCCGCCTTTTATCAGCTCGGAGCGCAGCACACATTGGATCCCTGAGTAGTGCATAACACACAGATGGGCCCGGACGTGGAGAACAAGTAGTGAGCCATTTGGCCTTAATTAGAGAAGTCTTTAATGCTTGCGTCTCATATTAAAAGAGCCAATAGGAGCTTGTGTTAAGCAAGTTTGGATGGCAATGAGTGGAGCTGAGCTGTGCAGATCAAGAACCCAGAGTGAGGGAAAGGCCAGTGCTGGAGGAAGCAAAGAGCAGAGGCATGAGGGAAAGCCTAGTATTGTGCTAAAGGATGCAGAGATAGAGGAGGAGGAAGAGGACAGAGTGAGGGAGGTTTGAGGAGAGAGAGAGTTAGAGAAAGGCAGGCAAAGAGGGGAAGACAGAGAGAGGGAGACAAAGGCAGAGCATCCATGTGAGAGGGTGAGAGAGAAAGCAAAAGACAGAAGAGTGAGCGGGAGGTAGTAGAGTATGTGTGTCTGTGTGCTTGTGTTTATGTGCAAGGGAGAGAGAGAGGAAGGCGGTGCAGAGAGAGATGCAGAAATAATGTGGTGGAGAGAAAGGACCAGACAGACTAGCTTAAGTCCCACAGTCTCAGCTTTGTTGGGGAAAGCCCCTTGCCCAGGACTTACTAGGGCCTCTTCCCCAGATTTTGACACCGTGAAAGCCCAGAGTGTAGAGACAGGAAAAAGAGGAATACTCCTTGCTGGAGGCTAGACACTGGGCTCCAGGGGGAAGGATTAGTAACCTTAAGGAATTGTCAGAGAAGGAAGGGGTGGGGTAAAAGAGAAAGAAAAGCATATCTGTTGACTACATTCCTGTTTTGGGCCAGACAGGGAAGGAAACTTGCTGGGGCCGACTGCAAACAGCCAAGTTAGGGCCTAAGGCGGCTGTGTTACCAGAGCCAGCGGCGAGTTCCACGGACCCAGTGCTGTTGATGGGCTCTTGGTGGCCAGAGACTGTCATGGGCTCCTGAACCTGCCTGTGGTGAGTCTTGCATTGTTGCAAGTTCAGTCTGATTGGACCATCCTCAACTGGATCCAAACGATCAGTAATTCTCTCTTTATGATTGGACAGAGTCGTTTTAACTAGATGTTGCTGTGGGGTGCATTTTGAGCAACCAGGTCTGCCTCTGAATGAGAATGCCTATTGGAGTATGCCTTCAGGAGACATCCCATGCATCAAAAGCAAACAGACACATGCTTACAATGATCTGTTCCTAGTTGTGGCAGGAGTTGTGTACAGTTACAGACATTGACTTGGACCCACACACCTATGATGTCCACCCACTTGCACATCAGACTGTTGAGGGGGACTTGCTTGAGATGTTGCAGAATAAATGTTAAGCTGCTCTGGTCACATTTTATTGGACAAGCTTATATGGGTTTGGCAAAAATTAAAATAAGTTTCCAAAAATAACACAAATTTGGACATTTCAAGATGTGAAAAACAGACTTTCCTTGAGATTTTCTGAAAGCGTAGAATGCACAGTGAACAATAAGAGCAGTGATTACTGGACTGAAAAAAGTAACCTTGCTCATAAGTGACTAAGCCTAAAATGACGGGTTTTTGACGTCTACACCCATTGACTGCATTGCGAATAATAGAGGAGCTGGAGGTAAATCTGTTTCAAGGACTTCCGGAAAACTCGTAAAATAAAACAAAGCTTGAATGGGTCAGAAACGTCATCAGAATTAAATCCAAGATGGAAAGGGCTGGGTGTTAACTGCAGCTCAATAAAATTCTGCACATTAAAGAGCTGAGACGTTCTGTCCTAAATGAATGGGATCTGCCTCGAAGCACAAAGGCCTGTTACTTGACGAAAAATACTGTGTGCTACATGACATTCATTGAAAAACAACGCCCAAAAAAGAAAGGCATAACAGTAGCATTCACGGAAAACGACTCTCATATTACTACATTATATCAAATGGTTTTCCTCTCCTTTTAATTTAATTGTATGCCTTGGTGAATTCATTTCCCTCTCAATTCTGGAACGAGAGTCACAAAACAAATATATGACGAATTTCCGCTAATCACCAAATAGACCACTCATGCAGAATCAAGGACAAGGTTTCAAAAATTAATCAAAATTCGATACTTTTTTTACAATTACTGTTTACCCTATACTAGTAACATATTTCACTTGCTTGGGTAATTTTTCATCTCCTCTCTAACAGCACGACATGGTATGGTGATGGTTCTTATATAACGTGGCTAGCACCTTGAAAAGGTAGCTTGACACTTGGGTCCAGGAGCTCTAAAACCAGGTGAAATAGCATTGCCAAGTATTGACCTCCAAGTCATTGTCAGGAGGACCAAGGAGTGATCTTGTCAGGTCCTTGAGGTCAGGAAGAAGCCTTAAAAAAATATCCAAAGGGCAGGTTTCTCAGACTGCAGGGATGGCACAAACAAACGAAGACACCTGCTGGAAATCCCCTCTCTCAGAGGAAAAACCCAGAGATGCTCCTAGAAACTCATTTAGAGATTCAAAATCAGGAAGACTATGGGGAAACACTAATCAGCTCATAAAAGTACCTTCCCTGTCCCAACGAGAATAGTAAGGAATAACCGCACATGTTGCCAATTTAACACCCAGTGTGACAGAGGACAGCACAACTCTCACCTGTGCAACAACTAGACCAGACACATGCACAGGACCCCACTTCCTGCCCACAATTCAAGGACACTTGACAACAAGAAATCTCCTGCTTGCCCTGCAGCTACAACCACAGCAGAGTCTCCAGCAGCCAACATCTCTGCTGAATTAAATGAGAGAAATACCCACACAATACAAAATACAGCAGACAGTTTGATTTTTCAAACACTCAGCACATAAAACATAAATTAACATGTTAAGTACAGAGAGAGCCACAGTTGACTCCACCAAGGGAATATTCAGAAGCCAAAAGTGGAGAGGCAAGACAGGAGTACCACCCGAATGGCTTGTTGAACCACACAGGAAAGAACGAAAATGGTGCTTGGCCTATTTAAAGGTGCCTATCCCTCATTGTGATCTATAAAGCATTTCTTTAGAGGTTTAAGCTAAGAATAAAGACATTTGAAAACAAAACAGAGATGGGAGACAACGGAATAGAAAGCTTCAGCATAAATCTTGGTCTTTTTGGAAATTATTTCAATAATTGGTTTGGTTAGCTGATAAATGTGATGGGTCAGAAACAAGAGAAGGACCCAAAGTTATAGTTTTCTCAGTGTTTGCTATATTTATTAAAAGAAAAGAGGGGGGAGATAAACATCTATCTGTCCCTAGCCTAACGACAATGTTCCTACCTAGCAAACTCAAACGAAAAGAAAGATGACCATGTGTCCAAATGTATCTGACCCTCACACTAACATATATAACCAAAGTGCATAATGTAAATGTATTTGATTTCAATTCTAAACTGTGCAAAGGTTCAAACTTATAATTATCCCAAAGTAACACTTGTGACCTCCCAATGTAATTCTTCCCTTCCCCTGAATCAATTCAGGAAAACCTCTGAAAAAGTTCTGATCCAACAAAGTTCTATTCAGTTCAACACAAAATGTCTTTTCCATCCAATACAACCTTCAACTTGGAAAAATAAATGTCTCTTTCACAAAACACTTGTTCAAAACCAAAGCAACTGTTTCCCCCACAAAACCTCCTTCCCAGGATGTAAAGCAAGTTATTAATATCACAATTAATCTTCCAGTGGAATACTTATGTCAGGACAGCACAGTAAATGGCTTATGCTTGTCAGGATGATATAGTTAATAGTTTCTTTCCACAACACTTTTTTTCCACAACCACATTTCTTCAAAGCAACTATTTCTTTCCTGTTTTACTCACCTGCCAGGAAGAAAACCTCCTACAACTACAATTGGTCTCTTCTGTTTGTGGAAATATTTGTTCCAAGTTATTCCATGTTAATAGAGTTGTACAATGGTTGCCTGTCTTTATAGTATCTTCACTGCTGGCAATATGCGTTACACGTTTCCCCAAACTGGTATCTCGTGAAAGAAGAATTGTGCCCTTGTTGCCATTTTATTCTACTTGCTCAGTATTCAAAATTGGCTTTTACTAATAATGTTCTGCATGGAGAACCCCAGGGGTTATCTCTTCCTTCAGGCCAACTCACCGGCTTCTTTCGGCGGCTTCTGGTCACTCCTTGTTGCTGCGGCCGACCCTGTGCGGTCCGACAATACTGTTGGCACCTCTCTAGTGACTGCCGATTCCTGCACAGCCCTTCTCTGGAGGTCCCCAGGCTCTATTGGGTCTCTGTGTCCTCTAGCACACCTGAGCGACTCACGTCGAGTCGGGAGCACATCTCCCTCACAGCTGGGCTTCTTTACCCGCTGCCGTCCAGGACTCTGCTTCCTGCTACATGTACACTGCAAAACAACACGCCTTCTCTTCCCATGTCAGCTTCAGCTGGCGTTCTCACTTCTGCTTCAGCTCCAACTGTTTCAGCATCTCTCCTAACTGCTTCTGCCTCTGCTACTCCCTTCTACACCTGCGGATGATTCCCACATTTAAATGTCCCGCTTAGGTGATTTGAATTGCAACAACTAGACTGCACAGTCTTCTTGGTAACTTAGAGTAATCAGAGATAGGAGAAGTTATGTGAATAACAGTTACATTGCTTAGTTCTACTTTATAATATGCCATCAATGTTTCGGGAAGAATGGAAGATTAATGAGTCTAAGGAGTTACCACTTCCTCCTGAGATGAGTTCCTCCCACATGATCCTGCTCCCTCCAGAGTCAGGATCAGGTAGTGTCTGCCTTGCCCAGGCCACATGAGAGGAGGCCCATGCCAGGGTTTTAGTGATGATTTCAATGGATTCATCACAGTAAAGAGGGCAGTCCACCAAAAATGTTGAGCTTTTTAATAAGATATGAAGACTGCTGGAGTCCAATCGATGTGTAACTTGTGCCACAAGCCAGCAATTATGTTCAAATGCGGTGCAGCAGCCAAAGGAGAGCACAAAGTATTAGTGGTTTGTGATCATATTTTCAAAGAACGCTTGATCAAGGAGGATGTAGAGAGAAGTCTGTATGGCCTGGCTGAAGTGAAGCCTGGGGAAAGACCATCAGGAGACCATGGCCCCATTAATAGAGAGAGGGGTAGGGGAACGAGGGCTAGACCTAAAGTATGAATATAAGCTGTGAGAATGAGGGGCTTATATCTCGTAACAAGCTGAGTTTCTAAGTAGCCACTTGGCGATATGGACATTTAAGGAAGTGATTAAGCACTGTCTGAAGCCTCTTCATTCAGTCTCTAATGTTTCCGCTTCTTTATCCATGGTTGTGTCACGCACCAATTTCTTGATAAGGTGGCCAAGATCAGTTTTGCCACTGCAGGCAATTTCGCACCTTCCCTTTCTGATTCTTGTCCAGTTTAATTCGAGACTGTTCCCCTCCTAGTTAGAATTACCCAATCACTCCCAAAAACAGCCAAGCCTCTATGAAATCCACTTGCTAGTGGGTGACACTGGTCATTCTACTTTTGTAAAGACCATCCCCAAAGTCATCCCATTTATTTGGCTCCCCATTATAAATACCTCCTTGATTCAAGGAGTTGTCCCTGACATTTTGAAATTCAGCCAGGTTGGACACCTGTGACACTTTCATCTACCATCAGTTTACCTTTCCTGGGAAAGCTCATTTCCAACCACTATTTACATTGATTATATAAATGTGTTCCGCCCTCGATGTAGCACAGACAGCCATTCGCCAGATAGTAGATGATGCAGTGTGCATGCTAGATGGAGGTGATGTCTGCTTGCACATACTCATTAATCAGACTCATTTGATACTGCCATCCATGGTGTAATGCTTTGCAGTCTCGTAAATTGATCTGCCTGGTCAAGGAACAGTTTTCATCTTTCCTATCTAGACATAACATTATTAGGTTTGACCTCCCCTTCTCACATCTTGCGGAGTCTCCAGGGGTCAATATTACGTCCCTTGTTATTTCATACCCACATTTAATTTCTAAGAGATGTGATATTGGCCTGAGGCAGGCTCTTTTACCAGTATGCTAATGACACCCAACTTTATCTTTGGGTGTACTCATTAGCGTTCAATGCTGCAGGACCGGTCTCAATGCCTCGAGGTCTGAATGTCTTTTTCACTTAAACTTACTCTCCTGATTTCCGTACCCCCAGCCAAGCTCTAAATCTTTCCGGGTTGATGGAGAAAACTCTGTTTTATTGGATCTCTCTGCTTCCCCCCTTACACCACTCAACATTATTCTACATTCTTCTATTAGCCTAACTTCTGTGGGCTAACGGTTCAAACTCTTCTTCAGCTGAATTCCTCTTTACTATTGCATCTAATTTAAGCTGTACTGCACTGTCTTCAAGGCATTTGGCTTGGCAGACCCAGTCTATTTTAGTGAAAAATTGAAGACCCACTGTTACTCCATATGCATGTGCGGTCAAAACAACCAGTTTATAGTCAAAAAGTCAAATCTAATAATGTCGAAAGTCAAAAAGTCGAAAACAAAAATGTCGAATTTTTATTTTTGGTTGCTTTTTTTTCGAAATGGGGGGGTTCCCCCCACAACCCCCCTTTTTTAATTTTTTTTTTGTTTTACCCCTTTTTTTAACCCCCGGAGCCCAAAAAAAATATATAAATAAAAAAATAAAAAATTCGACATTTTTGTTTTCGACTTTTTGGATTCGACATTTTTGTAATTCGACATTATTGTTTCGACATTATGACTGGACACCAAAACAATCTAATATTTGCAGATCTCAAGATTTCCAATTTTCGTAATTCTTGATGCATCTCCTCTGCCGAGCTATAAAAACCCATTTTCTTTACCCTGGCCTCGCATTAGCACTTTGCCTTCCTCTGATCCCGTTTCATTTTCAGACAATTATTTTTCGTTTTTTTCCTTCTTTCCTTACATTTCTGAACCAGTTCCCTAATGGTGTTTTCTTTCAGATGTCTTAGTAATTTTTGGCCTATTGTTTTATATATCTCTATTAGCTTTGTACAGCAGCTTGTCATAACAACCTGGCAAAGAGTGTTCATGACATTTTATTAAAGTTAATAAATATATACAGTCCCAGATTCAGAAGGAAACAAGAAATTATTTACTGGCAATGTTCTTTCTATGGATTCTTCTCGGTATGCAGTCTTTCCATCGAAAAGGTTTCCAACTAAACTTTTTCCATTAAGAATTATCCATTGAATGCATATATGTATGGGGTAAAGGGTTAATTTTATTTGGGGTGGGTTTTTAAGGGTAAAAAGGGGGTTGTGGGGGTGGGGGGCCCCACATAAAAAAAATGCATTCGATGAAAACATTTTCATTGGGTAATTTTTGATGCATTTTTATTTCGTTGGAAAGTTTTCGATGTAAAGACATGTAGCCATCCTTCTCCCACAGATTCTTCATCAGATAGATATCCCTTTCAGCGTCAGCTGCTCAGAAAGATTTTCAACAGTGGGCATAGTGCGCCTTGATTCAGGCGTCGGTCCATCTTGACCTGACGTGGAGCTCGTCAACTGCGGATGTGACATTGGTCGCCGTATATATATTACCTCACTACGCCGCTGTATCTCAGTTCCCCACCCTTTTCCCACCCCCGCGCTCAGCCACTGCAGAGGAAGAATCTGGAGATTCGGCTGAATACAGGCACGACTCAGGCTAAACAACTATAACCCATGAAAATGTGTTTTCTTTTTTTTTATAGTGAGGATCAGAACCCTTAGAAACTGTAGAGAAGGAACAAGTTACTTACCTGTAACTGTTGTTCTCCAGCATGGGTCTGGCATGGATTCACATGCTCGTGAATATTCCCGGTCGTCAGGCTGGGAATCCTCGGTAAAGAAAAACATCAGTTTCAGTTTAGTTTCTGAACTGTCTTTCTAATCACCAATCACTGGTCTCTGGGTCATACTGCCCCCCAGCCAATGACTGCCCTCTACCTAAACCCCTCCTCTGGCAGCCATCTTCAGATTTGGCAGCACGTAAAGTGGCAGTAGGACCAAGAGAAGAGCCGCAGAGGGTTTGGAGGGAGGGTTCATATGTGAATCCATTCCAGACCCATGCTGGAGAACAACAGTTACAGGTAAGTAACTTGTTCCTTCTCGAGCATGGGGTCTGGCATGGATTCATATGCTCATGAATACAAGAATACATAGCAGTACACACATGCACAACCACGGGAGGTGGCAAGGCTCAACATTAAGCATTTCAACAACTCAACATTAAGCATCTCTTACCTCCTCACCAGGCTCACCTTCAAGCGCAGGCTCACCTTCAAGCGAACAGGTTGCGCAGCACTGCCTGGCAAACCCTGGAATCCCGGTCGACGCAGTAGAATCTCGTGAAGGTGTGTGTCGACCTCCACGTAGCAGCCCTGCAGATGTCCAGCATGGGCACACCAGATAGGTACGCCGTGGTAGCAGCGGTAGCAGCGATCGCTCTGGTTGAATGGGCTCTCGGACGGCCGGGCAACGGTCGGTTTGCTAACCGGTGACAGTGCATGATGCAGCCGGAGAGCAATCTGGAAATGGAAGCCTTCGAGAGGGCCTTCCCTTGGTTCACAGGGCCAAAGTTCACAAACAGCTGTGATGTCTTCCGAAGACAGTTCGTGCAGTCCACGTAGAACTTCAGCACTCTAGTCACATCCAGCGAGTGCAAAGTCCTCTCAGCCGGCGACGAAGGCGACGGGAAGAAAACAGGTAACACCAAGGGCTCGTTGAGATGGAAGTCCCACGGCACCTTGGGTATGAAGGAGGGGTGCATCCTCAGCACTACCCTCGTCTCGTGGAATGTCAGGTATGGAGGTTTACAGGAGAGGGCCAGGATCTCTCTCACTCGTAGTGTGGAGGTGATGGCCACAAGAAACGCCGTCTTCCACGATAGGAACTTCAGCGGTGCACAGTGCAAGGGCTCGAATGGGGGACCCATGAGCCTGGTCAGCACCACGTTGAGCTCCCACGCTGGGGCTGGAGCCTTCACCAGCAGGAATGAGGGGAACATTCCTTTCATGAACTCCTTCACCAGGTGGTGGGACCACAGCGATGACCGCCCCGGAGTTCTGGTGTATTGGGAGATAGCCGCCAGGTGGATCTTGATGGAGGTATGCGCCAGCCCCGCCTTGGCCAGTGACAGCAAGTACAGCAGCACTTGAGGGGCCGTAATCCGTAGAGGGTTGATCTTCTGTGCATGGCACCAGACAGAGAACCTATTCCACTTATGTCCATAGCATTTAAGAGACGAGGACGCCCTGGCCTTTGCAAGTACCTCCTTGCAGTCCGCCGGGATATCATAGCCTCCGAACTCTAGTGCTGCAGGAGCCAGGCCCGCAAGTTCTGCGATCCCGGATCGTGATGTAGGATGGCGCCTCCTTCCCTGAGGAGAAGATCCGCGTCCATCGGCAGTTGGACTGGGGGGGATGCTGACGAGTCCAAAAGGTCCGGGAACCATATCTGCCTCGGCCACGCCGGGGTATCAGGTAATATTATCGCCACCAAAAATATCGCCGTGCATATGGTCGTCGGGAACGGCCATAGGCAATATTTTTGGTGGGGATAATTTATGGGGTAGATGGGTGGGGGGGTTGCGGGAGTGTCCCCTGCTCCCTTTAAAAATATATGGGGGTTGTGGGGTGTCCCCCGCAGGATCCATGGGGTAATATCGGCGCAAAAATATGGCGAGATTTTTGTATGGCGATATTTTTGCGGCGATATCATCACATGGAACCCACGCCAGTGCGACGAGGATCATTCTGCATCAGGACCGTCTGAGTTGATTGATGAGTTGCAGAAGCAACGGCAACGGTGGGAACGCATACAGGAACAGGCCGTCCCAGGGGAAGGAGAATGCATCGCCCATTCTCCCCGGCTGGGGAAGCCTGCTGGCGAACCTCCGCTGTCGCGAACAGGTCGATCTGGGGTTTGCCCCATTGTCGGATTAGGAGGTTCACTTGATCCTGCCGAAGCTCCCACTAGTGGCAAGAGCGCAACACCCTGATGAGTGAGTCAGCGACAGTGTTTTTCATTCCTGCCAGATGAAAAGGTACCAGGAACATCCCCTGGGCGACGGCCCAGTGCCATAGATCCTGAGCTTCCATGGATAGGGCTGAGGATCTGGTGCCCCCCTGCTTCCAGATGTAGAACATTGTGGTGGAGTTGTCGGTGAAGATCTGTACCACTTTGCCCTTGAGGGACGGAAGGAAAGACCTGAGGGCCCAGAACACGGCCCTGAGCTCCATGACATGATGTGCAAGGACCTCTCCCCCGGGAGCCAAAGGCCTCTTGCGTGGAGATCTCTGGTGTGCGCGCCCCATCCCTCCAGGGAGGCATCCATCATCACTGTCTGATGCGCTGGGATCTGGAAGTCCATGCCCGCCACGAGGTGCGTGCGGGTAACCCACCACCGGATCGCTTGACGGAACATCTCGTTGATGGAGATCTGGTCTTCGAAGCTGCTTGTCACTTGCATCCAACGGGCGTCGAGGAACTCCTGCAGTGGCCGCATCCGCATCCTGCATAGACACACGAGGTAGATGCACGATGATATCATGCTGAGCAGGGACTTGATGGACCTCACCCTGGCTACTTCCATGGTCAACAGCCACTGTACCTTGCCCAGGATGGCCTTCGTCCTTTCCTCCGATGGTGAAGCTAACCGCACCACTGTGTCGAGTCTGGCTCCCAAGAACAGGGCGTTTTGCGACAGTACCAAATGGGATTTCGCAAAGTTGATCGAGAATCCCAGATCCGTGAGCAGGCGGACGGTCTTCGCTGTGTTATCGACGTCGAGTTCTCTTGACTTTGCTAGAATGAGCCAATCTTCCAGGTAGAGATCTCCTGCAGGCGCAGCCACGCCGCCACCGGTGCCAGGCACTTGGTGAAGACCCTCAGCGCCGACTTCAACCCGAAGGGAAGGGCCCTGAACTGGTAGTGTCGCCCTTGGACCACGAATCGTAAGAACTTTCGATGTCCTTTGTGTATGGGGATGTGGAAGTAGATATGCTCCAAGTCCAGCGACGAAAGGAAGTCGCCCTCCTCCAGCTGTCCCAGCACGTGCTGAAGGGTGACCATCCGGAACTTCTGGGACTTGATGTATTTGTTGAGGCGGCGAAGGTCTAGGATGGGCCACCAGCCGCCGGTCTTCTTTCGGACGAGGAAGTACCGCGAGTATACTCCGGAGCCTCTTCGGGGCGAGTTCTATCGCACCCTTTTTATTAGCATTGCTCATACCTCCAGAAGCAGCTGTGGCACGTGCTTTTCCTTCCTGGCCACAGGTGGTAGACGGGGGCACTTTCTTTGGAACTCCAGAGTGTGCCCATGATCCAGGGCATCTAGCACCCAAAGGTAGGTGAGATGGACTCCCACACGCTGATGAAATTCGCCAGCCGGCCTCCCAACGGGGTGCTCGGGTGGGGGCCCGACGTCACGACCGGTTCACTCTTGCTTCATTGAGGCCTTGCCATCTTGGCCTCCTTGGCGACAACAACGGTGTCCTCCGGCCTTGCTGTGGCCTCTGTAGGCTTCCTGCGTCAAGGAGTGGGCCGCCTGGTGGTATGACGCAGAACTTCCACCAAATCCTTTGGAAGCACCTTCAGACTTGCCTCCGGAGGTCCGAAAGGACGGCCGTCATTGATGGAGAGAACCCGAGGTCCGGGGCATCTCTGTGTCTGCCTTGATGGCCTGCAGTGACTCGTCCACTGCCTTGCCGAACAGGTTGTTCCCGTCAAAGGGCATGTCCAGTACCCTGGTCTGCACGTCCTGAATGAAATCGGTGGCCTTGACCCAATCGCGCCGGCGAAGGCAAACGCTGTTGCCCATCTGGCGAAAGCCGGTATCGGCGATATCCGTGGCCACTGTGATGGCATGGTCCCAAGCCACCTCGCCTTCCTGCAGGATTTCAAGGGCTTCTGCCCTCTTGTCGCCTGGGAGGAAGTCCAGGAGGGGAGCGATCTTGAACCACAGCTCCCTGTCGTAGCGTGCCACGATCACGAGGGCGTTGGCCACTTTGATGGTGGAGAGCTGTGCTCTGAGACACATAGGGGCGGAGTAAGGGACCCGGTACTTCTTCTCGTACCTGTCCCTCTTTGCAGGAGCCGTGGACGGGTTCTTCAGCAGTGACAGTCCTTTGTCCCAGATGTCGTCCAGTAACGGGACTGAGAGGACGGTCTTCCTCTTGGCCTCCCATCGTTGGTAGAGGAAACCCTCCTCCTTCTGCTCTTCGGGGAAGAGCTAGAACAGCTCCGATGCCCTGGCGATCATGGCGTGAAAGGAGCCAATTTCATCAGTGGGGGAGGCCCAGGCAGGGGGTGATGGGAGATCCGTCCCGTCGTCACCACCGTCGTCGTCGTCCGTCCCAGTCGTCGCGGTCTCCGTTCCAGTCTCATCCCTCGATGGAGGGGATGAGGTGAAGGATGGAATGGAGGGGGAAGATGGATTTGCTTCCGCTTGTTCGGTGGGCTCCCCGACGGCCCAGGCGCAGCTGAATCGTCCGCTGGGGGTAAGGGCAACCCTGTCCTTATCTCTGTACACAGGGTCTGCAAAGCCATGAGGATTGCTCCTGAATTGTCCTGTGGCATAGGCATTGATTGCGACGGGAGCGAATGCTGGGGTGTGGGTGATCCGTTTCCTCTGCGGCCCGCTGCTCCTCGTCAGCCCCACCGTTGCTCTCTACGTTCGCCTTGTCGAGATCCCTTCCGTAGGACCCGACTTCCTCGAACTTCTTGTCCAGGATCTTTTTGACGCCAGCCAGCTCATCCTCGGAGGTGGTATCGGTGTCCGTTATGGCTACCGTCCCCCTCTCTTTCTCGTCCTGGGGTTTCACAGGGGTCTTCTCGATAGGCTGGAAAGATGATTCCCTCCGAGGTGGCAGGGAAACTCTAGGCCTGGAAGTCGTCTCCACTGGGGTAGCCTCCACAGGCTTCACCAGGGCTGCCACAACTCCTTCAATCGAGGCCTTTGCTGGGTGAATCAGGGTGTTCACAACCTTGGGCGCATCTGAGGCCTTCACCTTAGGGGGAGGGTCACCGCCTCGCCCGCCCTTGGCTTTCTCCGTCGGGATCGACCGGGGCTTCTCCCGAAGCTTACCCGGGTTCTCCGACTTCCTTTTCCCCGAGCCACAGCGTTGGCTCGTGGATGATGGCGTCAGTGACATTGCGCCCTGCCTGGCAGCCGAGGAGCCTGAAACAACGGTGCTCCTGGCGCCCGCGGACTTGTGGTGCTTTGCTTTTTGTTGGGCCCCCGTCGCCGGAGCGCCCTCAAAGGTCTTAGAAGACCACTCAGACTTCTTTTCACCTGCTGCTGAGCTCTTCCATTCCAGCCACTTGGTGAGCCAAATATGACGGTCCTTCATTTTCTGGACGGACATGTTCTTACAGAACACACAGTCCTCCTCCATGTGCGACTTGTCGGCGTGAAGGAAGTAGAGGCACCAGGAGTGCTCATCTTCCTTGAAGACATTCTGTAGACCACATCCTGGGCAGTTCCTGAACAGTTTGGATCCAGTAGGTGTCGAATCTCCTTTGTCCTGGGCCATGTCCGAATCGGGGTAGGCCTCAAAGGTCTTCCGGAATCCTCCAAGAAGTGTAATTCGACGAAAATCTGCCCTTGAGGGGCGTGAAAAATTCTGAAACGGGTCCCCGTTGATCGGAAGAAGAATCGGTGGAGCTTGAGGCTTGGATTGACCGAAAATATAAAGAGTAAACTCTTCGAAAAAACGCAAAACGCAGTAAAAGCTCGAAAGCTACAACACGAGGACTCCCAACACTTGCACGTGCGGTAATAATCTGAAGATGGCTGGCAGAGGAGGGACTGAGGTAGAGGGCAGTCATTGGCTGGGGGCAGTATGACCCAGAGACCAGTGATTGGTTATTAGTAGAAAGACAGTTCAGAAACAAAACTGAAACTGATTTTTTCCTTTACTGAGGACGGGGAATATTCATGAGCATGTGAATCCATGCCAGACCCCATGCTGGAAAACAGCACAATTATCAAGGAATGTCTAGCCTACTAAGAAATCGTTCATCTCCTCCTCTCCTAAGAAAAGGTTAGTTGTGAAAAACTGCAGGCACTTTCATAGCGGGGCTGGATCGGAGGGTGATGAGTCTGCAGAAGAATAATCCATAGAAAGAACATTACCAGTGAATAATTTCTCATTCAATGGATTACTTTCCACCCAAAGAAATTACTTTCTCTCGCAGATTCCTTCTCAGATAAGACTCCCAAAGCAGTACCTAGTGCAGAGGCGGGTGGAGAGTCCCTGCAACAGGAAATTCTGCAGAACCGCTCTTCCAAAGAGTGTGGGATATTTTGACCCACTCAGCTGTGCCATGCTACATTACTTTGCTGCATTGGTGCAAGAAACAGCCCAAAATGGCCACGCTGACTCCTGTGCGCGCCAAGATCTCTAAACTTTGTTTTTGTAACAACTGGAAAATAGCTGCACCACCCTGCCACACACATTTCAGGTGTGGTGGAACAGAGTACTCACTGCAGGAATATGCCAGTGTGCTCTGCAACATTGAACATGGAGTGAAGTGAAAGAGGTAGCATTATTTTGCTGAAAACCCAAAATGCCTCTTTAGAATGACACTTTCTCAACCTTAAAAGTGCTGCTTGGCACTAAATTCATCAATTTCTCATGAACCACTGTGATTAAAAAGGCCCTGCAATGCCCAGGATCATTCCCTGTATCTCAGAGGAACCGGGCCTCATGTGAATGACAGCTCCTGTCAAATGTATCCTTGAAAAATCAACCAGGGGCTGTGTTTTCATTTTACACAGGGAAACGCGTCTATTTTCTTTGCAACAGTATCAAGAAACAGCTGTCCAGAGAAAGACTCTAAATAGATGCCTGTAACTGTATCCATGCAGCAAAACAATTCCAGCACTCAAGAAACGAACTATAGCTGCAGAAAGTCTATATTTGCTGGAGATGGAAACTGATTTAAAGAAATAGTAAAATGTGCTTTTTCCTGACTGAAGGGGGAAAATCGTCTATTTAAAAGTACATTGTTGTGTAAAGGCCTGATTACTTAGAAATGTAAAAGGGTTTGTTACTGATAGAAATACACCTATAAATTGTTTTAATTCTATGGGTTTAAAGTCAAGATTTAAAAGGAGAAAATCAAAGCAAAAACCCATGCTGAGTTGGCAAACTATATAAAATAGAAAAACTTGCTCTAGCAGTTGCTAGCCCTGAGAAAGGGTGACACCTCATAAAACTATGGCACAGGAAAGTGGCTAATTGCCAGCTTGGAGGTTTTGAGTACCCAGGACAAAGGGACTTCCCAAGTCGCATCACACATTCGTCTTTGCTCCAGGCAGGGACAATAACAGGCTGAGACTCTCACCTTTCAAGTGTGAGGGGCAGTAAACTTTAATCAAGAGAGAGGCCCCTCATCCTGCTTCAAAGATATTGACATTTGCTTGCAGTTGGGTAAAAGAAAAAAAACTGTCTAAGTGACAATAGACTTCCTTTTGGTTTTAAAAAACCTATTTTGTAACTGAACTTAAAGACATTTAACTTTGCAGCAAGAATGAGGAAAAATATGAAAAGTTGGTAGTTTTAAATCTAATGTTATGCTCTTTCTTTGAAAACTTGGTAGAACTCATTACTGCATAAGGAACAGAAGTTGTAAAGAAAGACAGATTGTGGGGAAAGTATTGATATTGCGCACTATAACTTTTTGTACACACATCCCAAGGGTAAATGCGCAATTTGTGTACAAAGTTGGGAAATTTTAGGCTAAATCTTTCATGGTTAAAATTGCCAAAATGTAGCAGAAAGGCAAAACCAAGTCCCACAGACTTGGGGTTTGGATTGAAATGTGACCCACAAAACATGTAACCTGTGCATCTGATTTTCTCAGAGGTTATAACTGTGTATTTGTGGGGAAATGAAATTTTGGTTCCAGTAGCTAGGGGAGGATTCTAGTCATTGTAAAAATCCTCCCATAAACATGACATCCTTTTCTGTGATCCATGCAGCTGTGGACAAGGCGGAAACTATGCTCTTGCCCAATTCTAGCATTCTGGTTGTGGGTAGTAAGCCTGCCCCTGCCATATACTATAGTGATGTCATTTGGCATGATAAATAAGGGAACCTGACAGCACAAAAACACACTGATTCCTGACTTTCTTCCTGATTTCCTGTGTGGCGTCCTGTTCCTGATTTCTTCATCTCACTTGATCCTGATTCCAGATTTCATTGCAACGCCAAGGCCTATGCATTGCTGAACCCTTTTCAGCTAGGCCTCAAATTTGAAAAATCCCCAAAACCCCAGGGAATCATCCTGATCCAACCTGGCAGGATACTACTAGATGCATGCCTCAAAACCCGCCACCCCACTGATCTCCAGTCTCCAGTAACCAGAAGGGCCAGTCCAGTGCAGTCCCTGACCAGAACGGGCCATATTATCCTGTACCGCCAGATTTGCCCAGCTGTCCTTGGTTAGACCCAATCTGTGTGATGACCAAAACCCTTGACGGTCCAAAATCCTAAATTAAAGTGGACTGTAAGTATTAATAGGAATCATAGAAAACCTTAGCATACCTTGCCTTGCCTTGTCTCATCCCAATCTGTAAACCATCCTATCCTTCCCTTAATAACTTGTCACATTGTCAGAATCCTTATTGCAATCCTGTCTTTGATTTATCTTGCTAAGCACCATTTCTTTAGTCATTTTTATCTTGTGTAAACCTTAAACTATCAATCCTACTTCGAGTGATCCGACTGGTTCCGCCGGGGCGGACGCTGGGGATCCGGTGTTGAAGTCATGAATCAACTCTAGAGCTTCCTGTGTCCCTCCTTGCTATTCTGGCCGGAACGCTCTAGCATACAGTAAAACTATAGTAAATATTTTCTTGTCCAAACTGACTTTCTTTTCTGTTTTCACTACCCGATTTTTCTAAAAACACCTCTCATTCAACATTGCATATCTCCCTCAGTTGTATAGCTAGGGACTTCATTTCAATTTTGGATTATACCTAAAACCTATAGCTAAATCCCAATCCAAACCCTGCACTCCAAATCAGTGCATTTCACCTGTTTTTCTTAAAACCGTTTGGTTAATTTTAGGCGGGAATCCACAATTTTGCAAAGTTTTACATGTGTAATTTTTATTTTAAATTATTTTCAACCTTCCATTCCGATTCAAATTGTTTACTTTTGCTCAAGCTATAGCTCATGATTTTTAGTATCTTTCAAATGTTGCTCCCATTAAGATTTGTACTGATTTAAGGATTTTTGCACACATTCATTGTTTTACCCAGACATTTCCGAATGTCATTTTAAAGTGTAAGATTTAAAATCCGTTTTTCTCTCTTGTTTGGGGAGGGAAGGTTAGATTTGAATTGTCTTTTCTATTCCTTATTCCCGATTACCTGCTGCTTCCTTATATATATCTAGAATTGTCTATTTGTGGGTTGTGGAATATTGTAGGGGAAAATCCTAACTTAAGTGCTATCTTTCCAAACAAGGCAAAAGTGTTCTATTTCTCTGGTGTTTTCCTTCTGTGTTGCGAAAGAGTGAATTTAAGTGTAGTACATACCTTTTTATCTCTTATTGTCACCACATTGGTGATTGCTGTTCCCTATTAAAAGTATATGTTTGATCTGAATTTTAAATAAATAAATAAATAAATATTACCTTTACCAACCAGCCTGATTCCTGGTCCATCGTGACCTAGGGTATTTGAGAAGGGGGTGATATGAGTGGTATATCACTCAGAATATTGAACCTATATAGATAATAAAATAAGCATTTCAGATGTGCGCTGCATACTAGGCTGTGACCAGGGTGTATCGCCTGATTGAAATACTTAACAAGAGGGCATAGGCACCACACGACCCGTGCAGGCAGTAATGCTTGGTAAAGGTGTACAGTGACGTCCACGTTGCTGCCCGGCAGATGTCTCTCACCATAACGCACATTTGCAGTTTTGAAGGCCCTGCCATGCCCCCAGTGGAATGAGCTCTGATGCCCACCGGTAGCTCTTTCCCTGACTTCTGGTAACACTCAGAGATACAGAGGGTTATCCACTTGGTAATTGTCTGCTTTGATGCAGCCAAGCCCATTCTAGACAGGGAAAATGCCACAAACAGCTGGTCATTCCTCCTGAATTCCACTGTCCTCGCCACATAAAAACTAAGGGCCCACTTAGGGTCCAACCTGTGTAACGTCTCCTCATCCCAAATGTGATGTAAGGGAGGCATGGTATAACAAGTATGACACTGACACAAAAGGTACAATTTGTAAAACCTTTATTCAATTCTCTGGGTTGGAAAAAAAACCACTTTGCCCTATAGCTAAGGTGGGAGTATTCTCTACCATCAAATAATAAAGAAAACACAGTCCCAGTCAGTCTCTATCAAATCAAAGTGGCCTATACTCACAAAACCTAATGCCTGCCCCATCTCTTATACAAAAAGTGTGCAAAGGGGAATATGTATGCAAAGGAAAATAAATGTTAGAATATAAAGAATCAAAGTGGCTGAGCCAGCTCTCCTCCCCACGCTGGACAGCACGGAGTAAGGCGGTCCCCCATAGACAGGATGACGCACACTGGCTCAGATTCTCAAAACAAAGCAGTTCAAAACATGGTTCGAGGCCCGCCTGGCCTTCCATTTTAAGGTCACTTTTGCAGCGTTCCAAAAGTTATTTCACAGTTTCACAAAAGGGTTCATAGTTCAACCAAATGTTCATGCATGTCTCCCTCAATCGGCCTCAGACTTCTCAAAGTAAAGGTTCACCTAGGTCTCCCTCCTTCCCTTCCCCAAGCTTTATTCAGATTCGTTAGGGTTTCCCTTTCCCTTACTTATACACTTCCGGTCTCCCTCAGTCGAGTTAGGACCTTTTCTTGAGGTCGAAGACTTTCGAATGTGAGAGGCTTTTACTATAGACCTTTGCAGGACCACTTCGACTTTCCCTTCAACTCGCACTCTTGTGTTATTTGCCCGAGTGTTTCTTGGTCTATATATTTCAATATCATAAGCACAAGAGTTCAATATTCACTTTCCACTTCCCCTTGAGCCGGGTCAATCTTGATCATCATGCTTTTTAAGGTTCACCACTTCAGGGCTTTATAATAAAAACATTTCACCTTTTGCTGAGATTTGTGAGTGGGCTACTTCCTTTCGCCGAACCTGTGGGCTATCACAGGCTTCACAAATCAGTAATTTTAAAGTTCACCACAGGTCTGCCTTTCTTCGTGTCTCACGGGCACGCGTGCAGCCTTCAATTGGAAGATATATTGTTGCCACTTCAATCGTCGTTCCTTAACGCACACTGGACTTTCATCTCGCTCGCCAACTCACCGCTGTATGGATTTTTTTCTTGTTTTGGCGTATGAATTCACGAGTCAAGGTTAATACCACAGGCTTGGCATCGACTCCCCAACTCTGTTGTTGACTCGGGAGGGTCGCGGGTGCCTTTGAAACACAATGTGGTCTTCTTGTCTGGGATTTGGCCTTCTCCATGTATCTCCTATGGTTCTTTGGAGGCAACAACCTCTTGCAGGGAACTCCTGGGTTCCCTTACCCTTGGTTCTCGTCCCTCGATCCATTGCTCTGCTCCAGTAGGTTTGCCCCCCCCCCCACCCCCACCCCCAGAAGTTCTGCTGCTTCTCGTCTTCCACCTTGCTCAGAGTGTATCTCAATGTTCCGCCTTTTATCCATTTGGGGAGAGCTAATGAGTATCAGATGTATGTGATTAAAGTCAAGTGCCTGACTTTGCCTGACCCGATTAGCGGGACATGTCCAATGAGATAGGTAAGGGTTAGTATTGTTACTCTCAGTCGCCCTCTTCCTCTGCCCATTGTTTGTGTAGAAGGGGGGGTGTTGGGACGTCAGAGAATCCTATGAAATAGGAGGGCTCATGGGCACGGGAAGGGGGGAATACTATGTTTCACCATCGGCCGCCTCACCCTCACTCCCCGAAGATCCCTCATCCTGTTGATCCTCCTGCACTGGTCCACCCCCAGGGTCTGGATCCAAAGGCGATGGCTGTCCCCTGGCCACCTGAGAGAGAGATCCTCAGGGACTAGTAGGTGAGACCCCCTTTGGTTTCCAACAGTGAGGAGGTGGATAGAACACAGGCAGGTCTATGCACTGGCACACATGGAACTCCGAAACGACGTTGAGCTAGAAACCCGGTGGCACCTTACGCAACACCTTTTCCTTGTAAAACAGAGAAAGGGTGGTGTGCAGGACCACGCATGTAGCTCACTAACTCTTCTGGCAGATGGGATTACAACTGGGAAGGCAGTCTTCAATGTGAGCAACCTAATGGGACAAGAATGCATGGCCATCAAAAAAGTAAGGACCAGGTTAAGGTCCCAGTCAGGAACCTCAAAGAGAATGGGCAGAAACTTAATTAAAAGGTCTTTCAGGAATTGGGTCATAAACGTGATAGTAAAGAAAGACCTCTTGAAAACTGACAAAGCAGCCAAGTAACCTTTGACTGTTGTAACCTACAGGCCTAATGTGGTCAGTGATCGAAGGAACTCCATCAATGAAGTGGTGGAGCAAGAGATCTGATCGATCTTGCATATTCTCCATGCCTCCAACCTTCTCCATCTGCATTCGTACAATGATCTTGTGGATGATCTATCTGCAGTCAGCAGCACC
This sequence comes from Ambystoma mexicanum, assembly GCF_040938575.1. Taxonomy (NCBI): domain Eukaryota; kingdom Metazoa; phylum Chordata; class Amphibia; order Caudata; family Ambystomatidae; genus Ambystoma; species Ambystoma mexicanum. Next base: position 893,674,917 of record NC_090941.1, read on the forward strand.
CCAAGCACCTCTTCCGAGAGCTCCCAGTCACCATATCCCATCCTCTCAAGACCCACACATGTAGATTGTGGGACTCCCGGTTCGGCTGCAACACCCGACCTTCCAACTGGGATAGGAGTTCCGGCCGTCGGGGCAGCGGATAGGTGGGCAGATGGTCAATTCAAGGAGCTCTGAGTACTATGTTCTCCGCGCCCAATCTGGGGCGATCATGACCATAGTCGCTTGGAACCTCCTCAACCTCCTGAGAACCCACAAGATGACAGGGATCGGGGAAGGCATGGTGTAGGTCGAATGTCGCACTCCACCAGGAATGCATTCCCAGTGCACCTCTCGCCGGGAATTCCATTGTGCAAAACTGTCTGCACTTCCTGTTGGACTCTGTAGAAAACAGATCCACCGTCTGGGTACCTTACTGAGCAAAGATCTCCTTGAGAACTTCCTAGCACATGTCCCACTCATTCGAGACTGTGCTCTACATGCTCAGGGTATCCACCAACCCGTTCTCCATCCCCGCCAGATGAACTGCTGAAACAGATCTGGGTTCAACCACAGCTGCATCTCCTCCCTGCAAAGGGGAAAGGACCGTACCCCTCCTTGATTGTTCAGGTAGTACATGGCCACCGTATTGTCCGTCATAATCAGGACGTGCTTCCCTTTGAGAGAAGTTGCAAAAGCCTTCCGGGCCAAACTGATTGCTCACAGCTCCAGCCTGTTGATATTCCACTTGCTCTTCAATGGGGAACAAAGGCTGTTCACCTGCAGACCGTCGCAGTGAGCCCCTAACCTTTCAGGAACACATCTGTGACCACCCTGGCCTGGAGCCACGGCGGCAGAAAGGTTCCCCCACCATCATGTCCACCAAGTGAGATACTCTGCCACCAAGCTCGACACCCTGAGAACATCCTTCATGGTGCCGAAATACTGGGATCACTGACCCCTCAGTAGCCACTGCAAAGATTGCATTCGCAACCTGGCCTTTGGCACTAGAAAAATGCAGGAGGCCATGAGGCCTAAGAGGCAGAGGAAGGAGACCGCTGGCAAGCTGTCGTGGCTCTGGAACAGATCAACCATTTGCCTTATACTGGTGCCTCTCTCCCTGGAGGGTAAGGGGCCGTGGTTGGGAATTCTTCCCTTCTTGGGTGTCCAGGACCGTTCCGATGAACTGGAGCCTCTGCATTGGTGTTGTGTGCAACTTCTGAAGGTTTAGGGAGAAACCCAGCCTGTGCAGCAGCAAATCAGTGTCTTCGAGGTGAGACAAAACCTGCACCGACGACTTTCCCTGGATCAGCCAGTCGTCCAGGTATGGGAACACGAACACCAGATCTCCTGAGATGACCCACCACTACTGCCATCAGCTTGGTGAAGGACCCTGGGTGCAGAGGTCAATCCAAAGGGGAGCACCTTGAATTGGTAGTGCCTGCCCCCTATGAGAAATCTCAGGTATCTCCTGTTCATCTGGTGGATGGGAAAGTGGAAATATTAATCCTGCAAATTTAACGACACCAACAAATCATGCTACTGTAGAGCCTGGAGAATCTCTTGCAGCCATATCATTTTGAACTGCTCAATCCTCAGGAACTTGTCTATGGCCCTGAGGTCCAAAGTGGGATGCAGTACTCCCCCTTTCTTGGGTACCAGGAAATACCAGGAATACGAGCCTGATCCTCCCTGCTCAGGAGGTACCTCTTCCACGACACACTTCAACAACAGGGCTCGCAGTTGATCCTGGGGCTCCTGTTCTGGCTTTTGGTGAGTGGGGGGTTGGCCTGCCTGGAGGTGTTTTCAAAAAGGGAAGACGGTACCCCCATTAGACTAGCTGCAATGCCCAGGCATCAGAGGTTATCGCCTGCCATTGAGGCAAGTGCTTGCCAATCCTCCCTCCGACTGGGGAAACATGGGGGGAGAACTCAGAGCAGCTTTGTGGTTGATGCTGGCCCCGCAGCTCCCATCTCTTTATCCTTAGAGGCCACCCTGCTTCGTCTGTATGACAGGAAACGCCTCTGCCCCTGCCTGGGTTGTGTGGGCTGCGCCTTCTAGCCACCACTCGATTTCTGCTCCCTCTCTCCTCGCTTCTACTCTGGAATGCTCTTCCTCTCCCATGCTATACTACTCCAGCTCTACCACTATTTAAATCCAATCTCAAAGCTGTCCTTCTTTCTGAAGAACCTGTTTCCTAGCACTGTACGCTACTGCATCACCCTGTTTTTCTCTCTCCCTACCCTTCATGGACAACCCTGCAACACTTTTCCGTCACCCTTCCATCCATAATTCAGCACTCTCTCCACCATCCCGTTTCTATGTCATTCCGTCCTGTCCTCGTCCCTTCCCTGGTTTATGTTTCCACCTTCCCCTACACCATCTGGTCTTCAAGTTGCATTCTCTGACCCCATTGTAAAGGACCCATTTGACTCTGCTCTGTTATCAATGGTAAATTCTGTAAGCGTTTCTGGGCCAAAAATGCATTGCTTTCCCTGTGATTTTTATTAATAAATAAATTGCTGTATCTAGATATGCATTAAGAGTTCTTTAGAATCGTGGAATGGTGTGTGAGTGAGTTGGACAGTTGAGAGAGGTAATGAGCTGTGGGAAGAGAGAGAATAGGACAGAGGTTGACCGCTTGGCTTCTTGACAAAGTCGGCGCTTACCTACTTTGGTCTCAGATTTCATTCAAGGGAGGTTCTAAATGGTCGGATCCCATAAGGATATATGAGGCGTTTGCTAATGCTGTGAGAGTTGTGGATGCATCAATTGGGAACGTGGACAGGTTCAGCACATGGAATTGGAGTAAGGTTTGTGACGTTGAACAGAGGAAAGAGGCTGCAAGTATTGGTTGGATGGGGACGAATGTATGGAAGAAAATGGGTCAAACGGAATAAGGAATGCTAGAGTGGTCACGTGGATAAGAGTGGTGACGTAGAGAAATGAGTGGAATGAGGAGAAGGTTGAGGACTCCTCCACTGTGGTTAAGAGATCATGTGATGAAATAAGTTAGTGTAAGTATGATATAACTTATTTATTGTTCATTTTTGTTGTTTCAATTGTTTTGGTTTTTAGTCATTTTTAGAGTTCAAAGGTTTAGGTGTTTCATTGCATCCGGAATTTTGTGTCGGTTAAAATGGACATGTTGGTGGGAGGGAGGTGTCTTGCATCTGGATATGTATTAGGAGTTCTTTAGAACGTGTGGCGTGGTGTGTGGCGTGAGAGTGTTGGAGTGGAGTGTGCAAGTGAGGTGGATGGTTGAGAGAGATGGTGAGCTGGGGGAAGAGAGGGAACAGGACGGAGTATGACCACTTGCTTCTTGACAAAGTCGGCGCTTACCTTTTTTGGTCTCAGCTTTCATTCAAGGGGGGCACTACATAAATAAATATAATTAAAACGTTTGTTTGCACTGTAGTGCGCTATGCATGCACGTTTTCCTTTGGTATGGCCATTTACTGCACACGTTGGATAGAAGGAAGTGCTCTGAGAAATGACTCTCTGCATTAAAAATACAAATCACATTTAAAATTAAGGCCTTAGGGCCGCTTCAGGCCTCCCACGGAGGGATCACAACGCTGCAATCAGAAGACAGGTACACTGGCTTCCCGTGAAGGAAAGAATTGTCTTTAAAACACTTGCCTCACACACAAATGCTTCACGGCCATGCACCCTTGTACCTTGCGCAAAGGATCACCAAACAGAATGCATCTAGACCATCGAGGACGGCCTACGTTAACCGGATTACTGTTCCCAACACACGCACAGTGCGTGCTGGAGGGTCGAGTTTCCCAACCATGACCGAGACCTACTGGAACACTCTCCCAGCCCACATCAGGACCAATGACTCACATGCAGCCTTCCGCAAAGCAATAAAAACTAGACGGTTTGTCTAAAATACCATACCATATCGTACGAGTTACCCTGCGTGTAACTTCCTCCTTAGTCTAACTATGATCTCATTAATGGACTTTCCTTTAAGCTTTTGTATGTTATCTCTATTCCTGCCTATGCTACTGTATCCTTGCTCTGTAACCAATCGTACCAAGCATTATGTATTCAAGGTCCATATGCGGGCTGCTTCCTGTAACCCTCAAGCAAGTCTTCTTAAATTACCTTATAGCGCCTAAATGCCTACGGGCGGCAGTGCGCTTTACAAATCCAAAATAAATAAATAAATAAATACAAATGTTAGAACGTGGTCAACATCTTTTTGGAAATTCAAAAAACAGCCATTCGGGTATATGTGCTTGGAAAACGTGAGGTGTTGGGGTGAGGCTACTGATGCAGCATACATTCGAATATAGGCGTGCATTATGCCCCAAAGTCTTACTAAGCGATGTGGTAACATGCGGTACAATGTGTGATAATGAAAAGCTCCCTTGATATAACTGCATACCGCAAATGCCACAATGAGGGCCAAAGTGTAGAGAAATAAATAATGATTGAGAAGCTTCCAAAGGACTCGTGAATTTGTGTAGACCAAATATCAAAATAAATATCATAACCGGCGGAATCTTCCTCTTTCCGGGCGCTGTTATTATTATTCAATTTGACAGTACATTTATTGATGTGGTTTTCTGTGAATACGTAAAAACCAATGTATGTTTCATGACAAATTAAACTATGGTGTAATCCGGGACATTTTTAATTTCCTATTATGCTGTCACATTTTCTTTAATAAGCTTAACAGTGGTATTTTGTGGAGAGGTAGATTTGTAATACGCACAGAAACCAAAAGACAATTTGTGGCGGTGACTCATGCACAGGAAACTAGTTAGACAACTCGTCAGCAGTTTTTTCTGTTACGTGTACCACACAAGGTGCACAACCGAAAGAGTCCATTTAACAATTCCACCTCCCTGCATAAGGCAAACATCTAAATTAAGTTCTCTGATATGATGAACGGCTCTTCTTCGAGATAAACCCCCAAGGCGGCCGGAAACGATGCTTCTGTCACGTTTCCAGTCGCGGGGCTTAGCCTTTTTGCTGGGGGATCAAAGGGCGGGAAAGGATATCTGTGAAGCTCCCCTGTCTTCCCCATCCTTTCACTTGTAACATCACCCGAGCTGAGAAGAGCGCCCGAGGGGCTCGGATTCAGAAGGGCAATGTACGACATCGTTTGTGACCAACTCCGTACAGAAATATCCGGGGCAGCTGGGACACACACAGGTCCCCAGCTGCCACGAACAACGCTTTCTCCCAGGCCTGAGAACCGAGCGCCATTTCCTCTCCTTTATTTTGCGTTTTAGGATGACAGGAACATGATAAACGGCCAAGGCCCAGCCACATCAATGCGCCGGGAGACAAAGGGACTTTGTGATTGACAGAGAAAACGAACAAAAAGGGAGGAGATTCACTTTTTCGTCCTCTGGGGAAGGCCTGTACAGGGGCGCCTGAAATGTAAGCCTTGAGAGCTTCTCCCGTTACTCACAGCTCACCTTGCAGGTACACACCTCCCCGGTTCACTGACTCGCAGATCTGTAACCTCATCTGGCTCTGAAAGGCGATCACGGTGGAAACCAATGGCGCGGCGCTGTCTAGCGAGCAGCATCGATCTCTGTCCGTCTGCAGGGAGTGTACTTCCTCTCCTGTGTGGACCCTGAAATATAATCCAGCCAGAGTGCATGAAAAGAGACCCACCAACTGAGCAAAGAGTGGCGACCACTTTAAACCAACTAAAGGGGGGCCTTCTTCGCCATCTGCCATATGTCTGTGAGTGATCGGACACCGTCCAATGTGTAAACTGACCTGCACGTTTGTTTATCTCTGTCCAGAGTGCTCCCAGGTGAGTCAGTGGGCCCAGTTACTCGGGACAGGCCATCAAGGCAACACCCTTCCAGAGAACAGAAGGACCCACCACCTTAAAACGTGCAACCAGATAAACAATTTCGACATCAAATAAAACAGTGTAAAAATGGCATTAATAAAATAAATGCCAATCCAATACCTTAAATGGCCTTATACTTGTGCCATTTTTGCATCTGTTGGTGCATTGTTTTTTAACATGGAGGGGGGATAATTAGGAGAAGGGTACGAGTCTTGCAGCGTTGACTGTTGCAGGACCAAAGTACCAGATGGTAAGGATTAGAAAAATGAACTGAGATTCATTCTGTCCACCTTCCTTGGGATAGAGGAGGGTTGCTGCTATCCAAGAAGCACGGTATAGACATACCGAACTCCGACACTTCTGTGTCTGGATGGCCATGAATGTTAAATTAAGGTAGATATGAAGGTCAACCATACTGAAGCAAGGGGCATCACAAGACCCGTGACGCCCAGTAATATGAGGGAACGTTGCATCACAATATGGGACTTCAGGTACCATGTAGGTATGTAATGGTTATGTTCGGGGTTAGTGACGTGGCACTCCCCCATTGGCCAATTCATTTCTGGGCTATCTGAGCCGGTATGGCCCTCAAATTTTGTATAGCTCGGAGATTAACCATTGGGGAAAGGCCTGGTCATTCCCCAGGCACGCTGCACTGACAGCATGGCTCTCAGTGCAGCGCTCCCTCTTCACTGGAACACAGCTCTGACAACCAGGCTGTCAGCACTGCTCGCATTCCTTCCCGGGCCACCCCTCAGAAATACGGCCCTACTTGTAAATTCTACTGCCCCCACTACTTACCTTGTTAGGGTGGGGGGTGGATGGTCACCCCGCTGTTGCCTAGATGCGGCCCAGCTGCCAATTATGCCATGCTCCTCCTCCTCACGATTAGATGTATTTACTGGGAACTAGCCAGTTCCAGCAACCACTTCAGGTGGATTTCCTTTTTTTTTTTAAACTTAAAGGAACATAATAGATTTATAGACCACACCCTTGAGCCGTACCAGGAGTTATGGTCCCTGAGCACCTCATTAAAGACCCTTGCTGCGCTCACGCCTATAACTTGGTCTTCAGGGCCCATAACTCCTGTTACAGCCCGAGGGCTAGCTCAATAAAGATTAATCCACTCCCCCAAAAAAATTCAAAAATAATAATAAATGTAAAACTAATAAGCCACTTGCCCACCTGCACCCAAACATGCTGTGCACCGATCAATCTCAAAAAGGAATTGTCATCCCACAAAGTAGAATTGTGCCCAGACAAATCACCCCAACAGGCAATGCTGTGTTAATGCCAACCCAAACAGGCAGCATCATGAAATAACGACTGTACACTAGGCAACACCAACATGCAGCATTTTACATTATTCATCCTTAACAGAGGGAATATCATTAAATCCTCTCACCAATAGGTTGCTCAGTGAAAAAACAATACCCAAAGGGAAATACTTATCCCAACATGCAATACAGGCAGTGGTGGCCTTAGCGGCGGCAGCGCCCCGGGCAGTGAAAGAAAAATGTGGCACCTTCCCCCAGCATGCCCCTGGTCAATGCTTGGACGGCACATTTTATTTTTAACTCTCCGCTCCTGCACCGGAGCAGGGAGTTAATCACTGGAATAGGGTGCTGATGCAAAAGCATCATCACCCTATTGTAATGAAAACACCCCGCTCCTGCGCCCCAGAGCGGGGAGGTAATCACCTTAATAGGGTGTTGATGCAAAAGCATCAGCAACCTATTGTTAGTAAATGTGTATCGCTCCCACGCTGGAAAGCCCGGGACCAGCACACAAGCAGGGTGCATTTAATTTCAATGGGGAACCTGCCGTGCCTTCTCCCACCACGTCAGCTCAGGGAAGACCTTGAAAGACTCCACCAAGCTGACGTGGCGGGGCTAATGTTGCCCCGGGCGGTCACCTTGGCGGCCATGCCCTAAGGACGGCCCTGAATACAGCACCTTTACCCTACAGCAGGCAAAGTGAATCACATCAGTCAGTACAACATAGTAATGCTCAGCAAGAGTTGCAATGCCAGATTCTTTTAAGCGAAGTATGGGCTCACGAGGATGGGGCAGAAGGTAAAGAGCTCCAATCGTCTCGGTCGCTGTCACAAATGCAAGAACATTGATTGATGAATACCAACATTGCCCAATGTGCTTATTTACGGGATTTCTCGAGAACCTCCCGAGGACTGCTCGCTTGTATAACTGATTCACACAGGGGTTAGACGGGGAATTAGCACAAGCTCTGAATAACACAGCCTAAAGGAGCATGTCTCGCTGTGATTTACGACTGTTTAAAGATGCCTGCACTCAGGCAGAGGCGCACTGACAGGTGTAACAAAACCACATATCAGACACAGCAGAATCAACTACATGACTCACAGTCTGCATTTACAATCCCAAAGTTTCTTTTCCCTATTCTAAACGTACACATGTGTAGCCGTGTGTATTCTTAGTGCCTGTGCGAGGTGTCAGAAGATGGGACGTTTAGGAACCCGTAAAACCTCTACTTGATGCACTGCACACAGACAATACTGGCGCAACTCGCTCGCGCGAGAGCACTAAGCACAACACAGAGATTTAGCGATCTGCGTACCAAAATAGTCGGTCGAATTGCCTTAAGTTGATACTTCAGACCCTTATTTACTCTTAGTTCTTGGACCCTTGGGTGGAGGCAACCAAGAAACATGACGAACTGCGGTGGAGGATTTGTGTGGGTCTCAGAAACCAATAGGCCCGTTTCTTGGCCCGGGCGAAGTGGGCGGTTGCCCGTGGCGCAATTGCCCGCGCTGCAATTGCCCGCGCTGTTGCGGGCTCGAATTGACCTAAAGTGGCGCGATTGCTCTTGGAGAGGCGACCCGGGCAAGTAGTGGCAGCAGGTGCTGCCGCTGCCACTGCCACTTACGTGAAATAATACTACGTGCCCCGGTCTTCATTCTCACCCAGTTCTATCCAAGGACACCACAGCGGCAAAGCCCTGAAAATGGCGTGTGCTGAGCACAATGGAGCAGGGGCGATACAGCCACAGAGGATATGAGGTAAGCAGCAACAATGCTTAGCCAGGCCCTGGGGATCCAAGCCACTGATTACTTGCTCAGACCAAAAACACACAGTACACACGTTCCCCTGATGCTTTAACCGTATTTTTGGAGGTTCACCATTAACACCTCACATTTTTATGAGAGGTAGATCTCTAAATGAAAATGACAAGAACCGGCATTAAAACACTGCAGCCTTGCAAAACTCCCACATTTCGGAAAACATGTCCCAAATTATATTGCACTATTCTTAAAATGTACATTGACACATCACAGGCAATCGTATTCCGCCCTTCCTTTGCCTGCAAACAATGACACTGACATAATGTGCTCATTCAATTAAGGTTTCAAGATAGCTGATGGAAGAGCAGGGGGCCAGTGACTCCAGGACAAAACGCCCCGCTGCCTCCACAAGCAGTGGAAGCGCAAATGTAAAATACTGCACTTTCCCGAACCTGGGTCCATCCCGGGCATTCGTCTTCGGATCCGGCAGCTCGGAGGGCAGCAGAGGGGCGAAGGGCACCGGTCATTAGCACTTAGATTTCAACTGTTAGGAGAATTCAACCCGAAAAGCATTAACCCCTGAACAGGCAGAGGTGGAAAACGAGAGTTATATAGGAGCTCTAACAAAAATAGCTGGTCCAAGAGAACACTGTGTGAAATGCATCTTTTACCCATCACAGCAAAACTAGAGCTATCACGCAGCAGTGGGGGATGTGGAGTAAACGAGAGACAACATGAGGTGGCTGAGAAGCAATCAGGCTGAAAGACAGGTGCAGAAACAAAGAAGGATGGCGTGGCAAATGGTTCTCCATGGTCAATAACGCTTCAGCTTCAGTGGAGGACACCGATAGGCACAGAGGACTAGGCATAGGCATCTTCCAGTGTACAAGGTTTACATGCTACAAACTATATGTATATGTGTATACTGGTACACACACCCATACAATTACACAGACACACACACACTCTGACACTCAAACCCCACCACCACCACCCCGAAACATTGTCAGGAGTTATTTACTCCAGTAAACAGGGCAGAGGCTACAGACTGTTTACAAAATAGTTGCTCACTTGCTGATAGATATGGCTGAGCAATATAAACCACGCTTTCTGTAGTGGAGTGGACAGGGATCGCAGGTAAAATGTTATCGCATCATATAAACAGACGTCCAGAGAGAGGCTCCTCTCACATACTTCACTCTACTATTCATGATGATAGAGGATATATGGTCAAGAGTAGCCAAGTCTCTGGTGGAAGTGTTCAGACATATGTAAATGTTAGCATTACTGCAGGCCTAGGTGCTCTCTGGGACTCCACATTGCCCATAGGTGAGGGAAAGTTCACGTGAAAGGTCAATAGACAGCTCTGTGTCTCTCTGTGATCGTGGGCTAGCTTGGGTTTCTCAGCTTAAGCCAACCCGGGGCTCCATGAATGCGCACAAGATGATTCCATTGAGGAGTGTTTTTAACATGGAAGTTTATGGAAAGGCTACTGGTTTTGACTATGGCAGCTGGTTTATCTACTGGTTTTGGCAAGGTTGTGAGCTTTGGCGGCGCTGTGTGGTAGTTAGGAGAGTCTGCCCCTCACGGTGCAGTTCTTTACAGTCCTCGTGTGAATAGCTGATACTCACATTTATGGTTTTGAAGAAAGAAGAGGAGTTCAGCCCAAAAACAGAGGGATGCTGTGGATTTTACTTGTGGATCTAAATCCTTCAGTTGCAGTCAGGCTAAAACTTTAAAATCCTTGGATCTTTAGGGTCAGGAATGGCCACAGTCAAACTTTACCGGTTCTGTTGGCCCCAGATGTCTTGACTTCATCACAGTCAAGTTCCTTCCGTGTTGGTACTAGTATGAAGTCATGGTCATTCTTGAAATTCAAGTACCATCCTCAGGTTCCCAGGATAGCTTGGATAAGGTCATCCCATGAGGATATTCTTTGGACCTCTCAGGGTCCTGCCAGACATTGTCAAACTAACCCCTGAAAGCATTGATTCACATGTCGCTTATACAGACAGATGACACTGTTGTGTGTTCTTGAGGAGCCACACTAAAATGCCAGGGATATTCTCAGATACGCCAATGAACACAAACACTAACTCAGAGAGGGCATTGGCATTCTCCTCCTCCACCATATGGAAGGCCAGACTGGCATTCTGGAGACATAGAGGCTCTGTAAAACAATTAGGATCCCACGTTTGGTGGTTAAGGCCTCTGCAGATCAAGCAAACATCAGGGCTGCATTTGCCATTGACCTTCCTATTATACTACTGATTTGTTCCTGCTTGCACGCATCCTCCATAGGATTTCCCATCTGGTTTGGTGTCCTTATCAGAAGGGAAACGTTGGTGCCACTGTTTAGGTCAGGGCTCTGCAAACCTTGGCTTGCCAGATGTTTTGAACTACAATTCCCATGATACCTTACTATTTAGACTATGCTGGCTAGGGATAATAGACATGTACTAACATTTGAACAAAACTTTAAAATCAAGACTAGTATGTACTGTTGTGTACTCTGCTTTGTCTGAGGAATTTCTGCAAAGTACTTGAATCACGATGTAATAAAACCTGTTTCATTTGTATAGCAGTGATTTATTGACGTTGGGTAGGAGTTACCTAACCACAGAGAGTAGTTTGGGAGTGGCATGTGTTAAGATGGATTTCTAAACTATGACCTGGTGGGCAGAAGTGTAGGAGGCCACCCTAGTTTAGTGGAACCGGGGAACCTTCTGGACAAACCAGACCAATCTACAGTAGCTTGGCAGGCGGTTAAGACTAAGTCTCAGGAGGGATGAGAGTGATCGGAAGCCCACAATGAGCACACAGCGTAAAACTCCACAGACTACTCTTAGACAGATGTATCGAAAATACACTATAGGCCTTATAATCAAAGCACAATTAAAAGAAGAAACAATACCGCACACGTTCATCCAACATATATACAATAATGTGATTAGCCTAAGGCTGATCATCGGGGGAGAAAATAACCTCTGACCTGTAACAGTAAAGGGGGTCATTCAATACAAATATAAGTTTAGGCAGTCCTTCATCAACAATCCCTAATTTATGTAGTCCAGCCCTACGAACAGATGAGCGTAGCGCTCAAAGTTCAGTTGTGCGTTAACAAAGTGCAGTCGCGTGTAAACGAAAAAGCGGGTTCTCTTCAGGGGGCTGTAGCTGCTCAGGAAGGGGTTTGGGATGATGAAGAATATGTTCCTATTCCTAGAAGAGGGTCTACCCTTGCGGATAGAATGCCCATTTGTGTTCAACTTACTTTTGTTTCTTTTGAAAACTTGTGTAATCAATGTTCAGCCTCTGATGATGAGCTTTTAAGCTCTAAACACGTGTCAGGCTGTCCAAAGATTGTTCAATATTAAAATTCATCTACAATTGTGATTGTATTTGTGTTCTGTGTGCAGACAACAGGCAAACCACCCCTTCATATAACTGCACAAATTGGCCAACAGGACAGAACAAAAGACTGTGGCACAGACATTTTTGGCACTGGCCACAGTCTTGGTCCAAACGCAGTGAACGCGGTATGGTCCATAAAAAAGAAATAAAAATACTTTAAAAGTAAACTACTGTCCCTAATTCATCCTAGCCACACTTGTACAAACACCCACAAATCATTGAAGGGTGGATAGGGACATAAAACAAAAGGACCCCTATGCGCAGTACTGTAAGGTACTTGGCACATTGATAAAAAAGTTACCAAGAAATGGCAACACAGTCGAAGACTAAGGGAAACATAGTTTCCTAGTACTGACAGCCTGAAGGACGGGTCAGTGGCCCCATAACAAATGAGCGAAAGCCCAGAGGAGTGCAGCTGAAGGCTGTGCTCCACTGGAAAAAGTCAGGTTATTGTAGTCAATGTTTGAGTTCCTCTTATCAATTAAAAAAAAAGAAAATACGTATTAATTGTAAAAGAGTTACACATCTACCTGTTATGTGCAAGTTGTTCGTGGTCAAGCGCAGGCCTTGACAGACTCTGTAAATCAGCAAGTGACATTTGGGTAAATTGTTAAATCCTTGCAGATTTGCATTAGAGCCCAATCCTGCCCAAAGCTACTTTAAGAACCACAAAAATCCTGAGAATGAAGGGCTAGTTTTGAGCCTTAAAAAGTCTCACCAAATGCACAAAAGGTGTATCAGCTGTGCGAAAATATGAGTTGGCACTGTAACTTCAGCAAAGTTGCCTTTCTTGAATAATGGCACAATAAGTTTAATTTGAGATCTATACATCTCAGACCATGCTTTGGAAGGTGAATCTTTGCTCCAGAGCCTATTGAATTCCCAAATATACCATTACTTCTCTCAGATGTATTCACAATTCTTGTGATGGGGTCCTGGTGGGCTCTTATTGAGAGACTATGTATGAGCAATAGACACTATACCCTGTTCATCAGTATCACTGCTAGCCCATCGCTCTGTATTCAATTTCCTGTTCAAACTGTGGGTTAGGAATGATTTCCATTTCATGTGTAATTTTCCCTCCAGTTGTGTAACCCCAAACTTGTTGCTTTGTTTAAACACCATAGCCTGACTTTACCAGAGGAGCCCAGCCTTCTGCTGCACTCCTCTGGGCTTTTCGCTCACTTTTTATGGGGAAACTGACATGCCCTTAAGACAGTCAATACTGGGAGACTTTGGCGGTCATTACGATTTTGGAGGTCTCCGATTTTTTTTGGAGGTCTCCAAATTGCGGGCCTGTTATTAGCTTCAAGGTCCCTTAACGGGACCCGCAGAGAATGGCTGGTCAGACCAGCCGTTCCTGCTGGGACCCGCTAAGGGACCTCGGAATAGGGCGGTAAGGGTTTACCGGCATCATTACCGGTGACCGTTAACCCTTACCGCCCAACCCGTAATGACCCCCTTTGTTTCCCTTGGTCTTTTTCCAATGTTGCAACTTTTCTGCAACATGTAACAAGTAAACAATGTACCTTACAGTACAGTGTACTTGGGTCTAATAGTAATTTCCAAAGGCCCTAGATACTCTCGAAGGATTTTTTTTAGGAGCTGTGCAGATGTGTCGGATGTATACGAATTGTTCGTTTGACAATTGCTCGAATTACAATTGACCTTTTCACAATTGACCAAATTGTGAAGGTCAATTGTAACATATATGTGGGGGGAAACCCCCCACAACCCCCACCTAACGCCAAACCCCCCAAAACCCCTATATATATATAAATATATATTACCAAACAGATATATATATATTTATATATATATATATACGGTCAATTGTGAAAAGGTCAATTGTGACCCTTTAAATTCGGTCAATTGTTCATTCGAACAATTGTAAACGAACAATTTGGGTAATACCGATGTGTCACGTACAGGGCTGGTGGCAGCTTATCATTTAGTGTATTTTTAACCCGTTCCTGCCAGGTAAAACGTGATTACCGCGTTTGGCACGAATAGGTGGCCTGTATCCAAAATGGCCATGCCACAAGGTTCTTTGTCCTGTCCTTTGGCCATCTTGCCCCTTCACCTTCCCCAGGTCGAGCCGACCAGGGTCAGTCCTTATTTGGGCATGCATTCTCCCGCGAAACTCCAAGCTTACGTAGGCTTCTGCATGCCTTGTGTGCGTGCCTCCAGGATGTGGGCTGGGGTGTCTGTCCCCAATACACATCCTGGGTGCCAGAGAGTCTGGAGTGCTGGGAATGCCTGGGACCACTGTGGTCCGTGATTGGTCCATGTATGATATGACTGAATGTGAGCCGATCTGCAATTGGGTCCTCTTAGTTTTGGCACGAAGGAGATTCTGGATAAGAGAAGGGCCCACACAGCTATACCATGTCGATCTCTGGAGTTCTCACTGAACGAAGGATAGGATCCAAATATCCTGAAACTAAGAAGCCGAGTCGAGGAACCGCTGGTGACCCGCTGGAAGGTATGGCACCCAGAGCCGGCTGTCGTCCCGTGGGACCCCTCTGCTTCTGGTCATCCTAGAAGGTCTACAAAGATGCTTTGACCCATTGGAATAGTGGGACCAACTATTCTCGGCACCTTCCTAAAACCCTGCAAGTAAGCCTTCTCGGAAGTGTCCCTGGGCCAACTAGTGGGCTGACCAGCTTACGCAGAATCTTTGCCCTGATACCGCTGCAGTTTTGAGGAGACACTCGAAACTTGGTACGTCGCTAGCTCTGTGTTCTCGGCACACTCACACTGAATTTCGTACACTTGGCGTTCCCAGGTCTGGAGTAAAGTGAGTGCACACGAACCGGAGTATACACAGTTACCGTGTCGCCCAGCCGTGGTGACAAACTTTGCAGGTGCGCTGCTTTTGTGCCCCTCCTGCCCTTGAAGCCTGCTGCAGTGGAACTGGCCTGATCCATCCACCAGGAGCGGAGAAATCGCCACTGTCACATTTGGGAATCAACACTGTATCTTTGAAGCTGAAAGCCGCAGAGCCGCCAAATTATCGCACTTGAACCTGCAACCGAAGTGGACTCGACTGCCGACGTTTGGTCCGGAGTGCGCCGCGGGTTGATGAGTAATTGCAACCCTAACTAGTGGCCCCTAGCGCCTCCATCCATTTTTACGCACAAGTGGCCCCTAAGGGCCCCTCTCCTTTCCACTGCTAGTGCACCCTAGCAAACTATTCCCAACTCTTGGAATTGGCTCTGCCCTCAAGTAGAGGCCCTCCTCGAATAGTGGGAACCTATTCTTCATCGCCTCAGCCACCTTCCTGAGCTGCTACGGACCCTTGAAGGGACCATGTTTGCCCATCTGCATTACCGCGTGTGCCAGCATTGCATGTACATTTGAGCAATAGGCTCCACTCTTCTTAGGGATTGGACTGCCTCTTAGTTAGGAGTGTGTTGGATGCAGAAGGGACTAAAGACTATTTGCACTCCCTGTTTCCTTCCCCTTTTAGGTTGTGGACTCATTTCGTGCATTAACCATTTAGACCCCATTGGTCTTGAATATATGTATTTAGAAAGGATTGTGTTGGCTTAAAAGTATCACTGTGATTTGATTTGTTTGTTGTAACTCAAAGGCCTTGAAATAAATGTATTTGTATTTTTAATATGTGTACACCTGACTGGGAGTGATTTGTAAGTGTCCCTTGCTCTGTGTGCTCATTGAGGTCTTTAAGTCACCCTCAACACTCCTGAGACCTAGTCTTGACTGCCGCAAAGCTACCTTGATTGGTCTGGCTTGTCCAGAAGGTTACCCTGTTCCAAGAAACTAGGCTGGCCTTCTGAACCTCTGGCCACCAGGTTAGAGTTCAGAAATCCGCCTTAACATTGTGTTGTTCCATGTGTTCAAGCAATGGTTTCTATGAAGCTATGCTGACCGGATCAGCCTACCGGATTTCTATGCTTTGCTTCTCTCTGATTCATGTCCAACTGGCCCTTGCCACTTCAAGCTAGCTTAAGGCTTGGTTAATTTTCATTATTGGTGCTCAAACTCCAGAATGAGGATCCTGTGCCTCTCTTCCCATTATTTTGCCCAGTGATAATCGAGAAGGATCTTGACAAATAAGCTAAAAGCAACAGTCTACGGACACTTATTAAGTACAGATGAGAGCAGGAGATAGGCTTTCTCATGGAACGCAGTCCCAGGAACGGCATCCCCCTCAATATCCTATTTGATCCAACCTTTCTATAGTCTAGAAAGGAACAGAAAGCACACCCCCTCATGGAAAATCATGCCCTAGCGAGCAACCAGGCAATCACCACATGTCCTCCCTTCACTTGGATGATGCCCAGCCTATGGACCACTATCAAGTGACAACAACCATCCATTTCACCATTGCCCTACCTTCACAACAGAGACCTGCTATTTTTGTTTCACCCAGCACACACCTGTGATGTTTCTCAGAGTTAGGCTCACAGAGAATAAGCACCCCAATTAAATAAAAAAGTTCACACTGACTGATCATTTTTATACATAATGTTCTTGTAATACCGGCTGTGTGAAGCACTTTGAATACAAAAAAGAGGTAGAAGAAACAGAAATATGAAATTACATTTTCAGAATATCATTAGAAGCAAACACGTTAAACTATTCCAGCTAACAATGCATGCAATCTGCGGAGTCCCTAGCCCAGCATCAACATTTAGCATTAACATTTCTAATATTTTCACCGTGTTATTGTATCAACGTTAAAATGTTAATTAAGATATAGAGGAATTTCTCTGCATGGACATCTAAAAGGTAATCCTAAAAGGGGCAGTGGCTCAAACAGTTCAACTGGAAATCCCCTTTTCATCTATGAAGGTTTGACTTTCCATCCTGAACTAGAAAACAGGAATAATAAATCTCTTTATCAGAAACGTGCGTGAGTGTTTGTTGACTGTGCTAATACTTTAACCTCCCCCCTTCTCATTAGGCACATTTCAAATGTCAACAGTGCTGTCAAAAGTGACACCAAACATGAGAATGCATTGGCTCTCGGCATTTCCTGACACGTGACTTATAGCAAAGCACGCCCTCGGGAGCTGTATCACGTTCCCTTTTATATAAGGTGCAGGGTCAAGCACAACCCGACTCTGGAATCTCCCAACATGTGAAGATCTTTAAAAAAAAAAAAAGATCAAATGCAGCCTTTACAGCGTGAACAGGAGGCGCTGCTTGGACAGCATCAACACCCACTGTCCCTTTTCCCGACAGAGAGGCAGGTGGCTTTGGATTCCGTGGTTACTAACACCCCAATTAAAGAGCTCCGTGTGCAGATCTCATTCCAAAAATGACATTTCCCATTTTTGGCTCTCGTCTGATCGTATCCCTCGGCTGTGTCCATGGTTTCCAAACCTGGCTTTACTTTGTGCATTTATGAACATCTATGGTTAATAATAAGTGTGGCTGTTTTTCTTTCATATATGCCTATATTTACAGGTCTACAAGTCTGGCATACTGCATGCTGTTCTTAACGCACACCTTATCACTATGACTACGTTGCTGAAAAACAATACTCTTTGAAGGTATCTCAACTTTCAATGGAACACGAGCTTGAATGGTAGATCAGGAATGGCAGCCTCGTACATGCCAACTTTCTGGCCCAATTTCAACCCACTGGCTGCTGGTCTTTTGCTAGATCCATATTTAAATAATACTTTTACTCCACTGCATCTGTCCCATGAAATTAGAACTGAATGTGGGTTTCTGTCATCCTTTTACTATAATTGTGTTTGAACTGAAGACATATTATGTCAAGGCTCCTGAACCCAGAGCCGCCAGTGTGATCATCTGCCCTCTAGTTTTAGGAGTAATCTTCACATGAAAACGTCTTGACACTTGGTACTCTGTTTACCTCCATACTAATCAGACTGTATACCGAGTTTGCATTTACAACAAAAAAGCAATCTGCCCTTTTCAAACGTGCCACAACATTTTAGAAATGCTCCTACAAGGGCACAGAATATAGCAGTTTAGTCCTCTGCCACTTATAGTTGGTCTGCTCAACAAATCCATATCAATTTTATTTCCAGTGCCCACAGTATCATTGGCAAAAAGCTGCAGACGAGGGAGCTTTGTGAGATATTGTTTTCAGTTCAGAGGCACACTAAGGACATTAGAAATGGAATTGCTCTCACGACCACAGACTTGAAGTTTCAGACTTAGAGGTTTTGAATTCCTATTTTATATCCCTTATTTCCTATAGGTAATAGATGTTAAAATGTTTGAGCTTCAGTGCACGAATTAGTGGTTTGATGCCTTCACCGTTTTAAATGCCATCTTTCTTTATTCTTCTGGAGATGCAACCTCCAGAACTGGAAACAATATTCATTATCATTATAGGGTTTCAATAGTCATATGTACATTGGTCATAAAACCTAATTTTCTGTTGGTTGTACCTCATCTTGTGTCCCCTGTCAATCCTTAGCCTCGAATGCAGTGTGAGCTACACAGCCCCTAGGCTTTGGGAAAGCCCCCCAAACACTCTCTCAAACAGGGAACCATGTCAACTGAGACCCAAAGGGTTCACAGGTCATGTCCCCTAAGCAGCAGAAAAAGAAAAACACATCACACATAAAGCTTGGCGCACAGAGCGTAGCACCTGCATACTTTCAAACCTGAGCTAGACAGACTAATGGAGCGGGACAAAAAAGGTAGAAGCTGCCATACTAGGTCAAAGTCAGACAGCCGACCATGGCAAGAATGTAACGCCAAAATGTTGGGGCCACCTCTTATAGCTTCAGCCCAGAGCCGTGGGTCGCATATCAGGCTTTCAAGAATTAGCGGCTTCACATGGGTTGAAGGTGGGAAGCTCGACAAGCATCCGATTCACTTATACAAACATTCAAAGCGATCAGGTATTCCCAATGCCACACTCATTAGCACAATCACCTTGAGAGCACAGCCTTAAAAAGGCGCTCGCCCCATTCAGTGGAGTGGAGTGGATCACAAGAAGTGTTGAGACACGCAGAGAAAGTGGGGATGCAAGGTAGAGTGAGAAAGGAAAGGACAGAGTGGAATTCGGAAAAGAATAGAGTGAAGGAGGCCAGAGGAAAGAGGCGTAAGGAGGAAAAGAACCAATACCTGGAGGAAGGAAAGAGATCAGGAGATGGATAGGACGAAGTGGCAATGAGTAAACGACAGAGTAAAAAAAAAGGTTTAGAGAAAAGTAAGAGCCTGTTTCTGGAAGAAAGGAAAATACCTGGAAGAAGGAAGCAGGGAAAGGAATGACTGTCAGGTGGGCAAGAGCAGTGAACAGAAGAGAAAGAGGTACCCCTGATCTCCAGGGCAAAATGCTTAGGAAAAGTTTGTTGGTGCTGACCAATGGTTAAAGAAGCAGATTTAAAAGAGGACCAGTCTTTATGAACAAGACCTTTTTCAAAGAACTTTCATTAACAAGTTCCAAGTATAAAAAGCCGCTGCATATTTGAACTATTTATCATTGAGAAATGGGGAAAAAAGACGTTTTGCATTTGCTATTGGATATCTGATAGACGAGATGGTGAAATAAATTTTATAATTTTTGTATGCATTTATTGTGTTGTATTGACTTCATTACTGTTGTAAAATTGTTTCTGGGTTTGTATATTGTGTACTGATGTGGTTGATAATTTTGTACAAAATATTTGCTAATAAAATTGGAAATTATTATTCAATTGGTCTCGCTTTATTCTATGAAGACACATGTTCTGCATGCATTAGGAGGAGTTTGGTACCAGGCATATTTGTACTGTTCTGAAGGCAGAACAAAACCAATGGCAGGGCTCATCTGGAAGGAACTCCAGACCAGCCCAAATCATAGACAAGAAAAGTTGAAAGTCCAGTACTGGAGGGGAAAACATTAGTATTCTGGGATCCATCCATCTAGCATAAAGAGTTTGACACTGGACCCCCCCCCCCCAGGACGGTGGTGCCTAGTAGCAATAAATCCAAGAGGTCCAACGCAACCGTGTGAGCCACATGGCGCATAAGACTACCAAGAGCCAAACAAAAAAGTATTCTGGAGAAATATAACACTGTAAAGACTGAGTGACTGTCTTATATACATTGAGATATGGATTGACTCAGGACTTGGATCCTGTAGAAGACGCAACCACACGATTTGCATTAATCCTTTAGCTGAACGCTGTTTTAGACAACACTCTGTCAATTTATCTATAGGGCTTACTATTCGCCCTATTTGTTGTAATCCCCCAATAAATAGAGCGACTGTCAAACCAAGATCAGTTTCGGGTTGTTAGTTTATACCTTGCTCATTACAGTCCTTAAAGCACACCTACTAACACCACTGAATGTTCATAATGTTTAGTAACTTTTCAAACATCAGCTATGATAATCCCAAAATCCATTCTCTGTTTGGTGGCCTTCAAAACTGCACCTTTAAAATAATACACTAACTCAATACTTCACAAATTTGGTTTCAGTAAAACTAAAATGCTACTTTAATAAATAAACAAATGAATGGATTTGTACAGCGCACACCACCCTGGATGAGGTTTCTTTGCGCTGATAACCATGCTCACATCACAGCTTAGAAACCTTGAGATTTAGGGGTCTAAAATAAGGGCATCCAATTGCATTAGAAAATGGTGATTCACGCACTGCCAGAAAATATGTCGATGAGAGAATTCAAAACAAATGCTGTCAGAACAGACACATATTAAATCGGATTCAGATCTGCCGACACGTATTTCGACCCCCACAGGTCGTCCTCAAGGCCTGAAGTCTTGATAGAGTAGTAAGGTGTTCAAGGAGGTGTGCCGTCACGCGAGTAAATAGCATGAGGTAATATTGTGGACGTAATGTCGAAGTTCAACAAATCATCATGTAACTAGCACATCCATAGGCGTGGTTTGGAGAGAATACTCCAAATTCAGAAATCCACACAAGTTCTGTACATATTTCAGCCTGATTACAGGTTGCACAAAAAAGAGAGGTCACGCCTCAAATGGCATAATACCGTATCTTGGTCAGGTCACAGGGTTAGATCCCACAAGTGACCCTATAATCGGGCTGAACTATCCATGCAAATTTCTGAATTTTGAGTATTCTCTCCAAATCACGCCAATAGATGTGCTAGTTACATGATGATTTGTTGAACGACATTACGTCCACAATATTACCTCGTGCTATTTACTCGCATGACGGCACACATCCTTGATCACCTTACTACTCTATCAAGACTTTAGGCCTTGTGGACGACCTGTGAGGTCGAAACACGTGTCGGATGATCTAAATCAGATTAAATATATGTGTGGAATTAACCTAATTGTATCTGTTCTGACATTATTTGTTGTGAATTCTCTCAACATATTTTCTGGCAGTGCGCAAATCGCCATTTTCTAACACAGTTGGATGATCTTACTAAATCAGAAGCCTTTTTGGGTGGGCTTTGTAGAAGGGTGAACGCTGCAGGCCATCACCTCAGTCAGTGTATAGGTGGATAATTAAGCACACAGGTACATTTGTCGAACCTTCTACTCCAAAATAACTCGTCTAAAATAAGTGAGTTGTTAGGACATCCCAATATATATGAAAGGAATAGGCTGTACGAACAGAAGGAAGTGTGAGAAACCTGAAGGTGTGTCACCTGCCAGTCACCCTGGTGATCTGTCACCCAGGTGGCCAGGGCACTGCCATCGCACTGGGATCCAGTTCCTGGGGGTGGGCCAGTGTGGGAGGATCACCTGGATGAGGAGTCCTTGGGGAGTCGAAGTGGGACACCGGAGGATGAGATGCAGTATCCTATTCCTTGTAACACCTTTTCCCCCATCCTACCATGTAGGATATCTAGGAACTCAACCCCCCCCCCTTTCCCGACATGAACACTGTTTCACAGACAGCTCACTGTGAGAGAAAACGGACTAACACCCGAGCCATGTACCTGACATGTCCCAACACAAGTGGCAGGCAGAGTCAGGCAATTACTGATAATTACACACACACCCGACTTCCATTACACTTACCCAAATGGATAGAAGGCAGAGCACGAAAGCACAAAACACATGAGGAAGCATCGGTTCCAAGATGGCAGTTTAATACGAGGAGAAAGACAGCAAAACCAGAAAGGGGTGCAAGGAGGGAATTGTCTTGGCCTTTTCGAAGGAGACAAACCGCTACTTTCCCAAGCCCTCGAGAATAAGAACAAGAAGACCAGTAATTAAAGCTGAAGAAAGGGGCATTGTGTGTCGAAGGTACCTGGGGCTCTCCCACATCGGTAGCTGAGGCAGGGGGGGGGGGTGATTACCGCTGTGGTGCTGTCCTTAGCTCCTACAACAAAGCCTCTCCAATAAAGCCAGAACAGCCGGTGAGTCGGGGAGATTGATAGCAGACCGGTCTGTTAGAACCAAGGTTATAAGCAGCAAGATTGTATGAAGAAATCGGCAAAGATAACAGTGTGTGAGGATGTTGGTGATGAGCAAAGCAAGTATAATTGGAACCAGAAAAGTAACTGAACTTTGGGAGGCAACCGAAGATACCATACATAGAGTGGTCCGGCGCCACTTGGGCACTCATTCGAAGGTCTCTGTTAGGTATCCAACTGAGAGTGTAAAATTGTGAACTGTGAAATCGAAGTGGTCCTGCAACAGGTCAAGCCAAACCATGTGCACATTCGAAAAGTCTTCGATAGCTATTACGAACTGTAATTGGTCCGAGTCCGGCTGAGGGAGGCTCATTGTGTAAAAAGGGTCTGAGCCCGACTGAGAGGGATCCAGGGTGAACCATGAGCCACCCGAGAAAAGATTGTGGTACAAAAGAGATCTGAGCCCGGTTTAGGAGGATACAGGGTGTAGAGTGATTAGCTCTACTTGAATACTTGGAAAGGAACGTTTTCGTTTGTTTGGTACATCAGGCCCTCTGAATCCAGAGACTTTTGATAACTAAAGAGATTTGGGCCTAAAAGGCCCGATGCTTGTAATAGAACTGTGTCCTTGTGCTGAAGAAGCCCAAGAGTGTGCTATGCTCGAGGGAACCCCCTTGTCCCATGCTGAAAATGTGGGGAAGGAAGGCCACGGCCTGAACATCCTGACTTATCATTTTGTGAACACTTCTTTCTTTTTCATGAACATTACCCCACACTATTTGTAACTTAGTGGTAAGGATTGGCAATAGGTTTTTTAGTATAGGTCCTTTTATTTTGATGAGACTAGGACTGTATTATTATTACTATTATTTGATGATCGTAGCTTGCTCCCATCTTACATTTAGGTTTATAGAGGCGTTTATCGCACCCTTGATAAAGTTCAATAAACACCCTTGAAATGTGGTCACTTGTGTCTGTCGTACTTTGATACCATGCCTTCCTTACAGAAGGCATTTCATGTTCTTGCTGTCAGAACCGCAAAGCAACTGCCACCCTTTGAGGATATCTTTGCCCTTTGAGAGAAGAAATGTGTTCAGACTCTGCATGGATCTTGGTTCTAATGTGGTGGAGGCAGAGGCTGTATTGGATAGACATTTACGTACAAGGCCTAACACAATCTCCTAACGGCAACAAGTGAAAAGTGAGAATTGGTCGTTTTGTTTCAGTCCACATTTCAGGCATACAATGGCATTTTGGGCCCTTTGTAGTTTGGAAAAAGGTGATTGGGTAGGCCAGAACAGGGGGATTTTGCATTGTGAACCATGCATTAACAAAAGTCCCAAACGCCTGTGCCTTATGACTGGAGGACGGAAGTGGGGTTAGGTGTCTAAGGTGTTTAAGTTGAAAGAAGCAGCTACTAACAACTGTGTTCATCTGGAGGGCCCAGTTAATTTTATTGTCAAAATAGACTCTGGAGCTTTTACTTTGGTTACAGTGAGAAAATACTGGCAGAACAGTAGAGGAGCAAGAGGTTTTTAAAGTTCTATGGTATGGGTGGTGCATAGAGGATTCCCCAGAGTCCCTCCACACGACCCAGACCCTCATTCATTACCAGACCAGAACCCCATGCCAGATATCTTATTTTTTAGATTAGGAAAAAGAGCCAGGGAAATGAAAATCAGGACGTAAAAGGAAGGAGACTAAGTCGGTCACACTGTCTGAAGGCTCATTACCAGAACCTCTGGTTACTACTTACAACTTGATAGAGTATGGTCAGTCTAGGAGTCTCTGAGGTAGTGTAGGCAGATAAGGCATTGGCATTTAGGTTGCCACTTCTAGTGAAGTCAGTACATAGACAGTAGGAAGAATTTAGCAGTATATGCTAACCTGGGGAGCAGGGACACCCGAGTGAAGTTTTGAATAGTACTTTTAGATGATAGAGAGAGGGCCAGCACTAGCGCCCAGATAAAAAGCTCAATGAAAACCCTTGACCCATCTCTGGGAGTTGAGTGTTCCTTGAGCCATCTGTGACACTTGGCATTCACTACTACTAGAAGATAAGTAATGGGCCTGAAGT
This sequence comes from Ambystoma mexicanum, assembly GCF_040938575.1. Taxonomy (NCBI): domain Eukaryota; kingdom Metazoa; phylum Chordata; class Amphibia; order Caudata; family Ambystomatidae; genus Ambystoma; species Ambystoma mexicanum. The sequence goes on from NC_090941.1 coordinate 893,699,554, forward strand.
TAGCGGATAGAGATGAACTGAACTTGGCCTTTTTCAGAGGAGGCAACATGTGCTCCTTATTAAGGTTGCTGGAATCTAACCATCTTCCAAACAGAGATTGATACATTTAGATATGGGTGAAGCAAATACCCATGAAAGTTTTTTCAGCAGCCAGACTGGTCAGAATAGTGAATCAATAGATTGAAATTGGGTCACAATAGGGGTAATTTCCGATTTTGGAAAACACATATGAAGAACTTCGTAGACTGTCACCATTGGGATGCCCAAGGGAAAAAAATAATTTTGTTTGGTAACTGTCCTCAATGGGTTTGGACCAAAATTTTTTTTTTCATTTTGGATAGCTTTTTAATAGCTTTTTGTGGTAGGTATTTTTGGTGTCACCATTGGGATGCCCAAGGGAAAAAAATAATTTTGCTTGGTAACTGTCCTCAATGGGTTTGGACCAAAAATTCTTTTTTCATTTTGGATAGCTTTTTAATAGCTTTTTTTGATAGGTAAAACTTCTAGATCTTCTGATTTGAGGAATTCCCACCTTTTTGCTTCTAGTCTTTACTTTTGTTTCTTTTAGAGTTTTAAGGCTGGTCTGTTTTCCTAGGAAACTACATGCCCTTAATAAAGGACGGATGTGTTAGAATTTATTTTTTTAAAGTTGGACTAGACCTGTTACTTGAAAAACATTAGGCTGATAAACAATTCACGTGGCATCAGATTTGTCAATTAACAACAATTTACTTAAGTCAACTCGGTTCCATGAGCTGATGAACTCAGTTTCAATCTTCAGCATGAAACGGTTTCAAAGCCTTCACGGAATTCTAAGCATATACCCATTGCACAGCATGCCTTTCCCCTAATCGCCCAGTTAACACAGCCTTAGCTTTCTCTGGAATACAATAATACTTGTGAAACCACACTACAATGAGTTATGCAACTAACTTTTTCCTTTAGTACCCAACTAGTCTTACCATTATCTGTGATAAAATTAATTTCACAGAAACCCATTATTTTATTGATTTTTATTTCTTTCCAGTGCTAATGTTGCCTCGCAGCCACTTTTGATCACTGTTTTGTAGGTAAAGCGGAAGGCCACAGAGAAAATAGTGGGAACAGCTGAGAAGATTATGGTAGGGAAACATGGTCATTGCAAGTCTAGTCCATTTACAGAGAATAAGAAAAGCGTTTTCACCCTTTTCATGCACTCAGTTTTCAGGTGAAGATTTAGTGGGAGGCTGATCCAAAGAATATAGCAACTTGGAGAGTCCTTGTCCTACAATGCTCAGTACGTTTCAGTACTCACATCTTGATGCTACCACTGCCACTATGGTACTGTTAATCAGAGAAGCAATGAAGTAGGTCATTCCTGGACTTGCATCTGCATTTCCTACAGCTTATGGTATGGTTTCCACTGCCTTATCCAAAAAAGGTGCCCAATCGTGTCTCAGTTAAACCTAAATGACCTTTAGCAAGGAACCTCAGTGTGATTACCAAACAGGAACCCTTGAAAGGCCAACATTATTCTAACTTAAAGCTCTATGGTCTGCCCAACCAAGGGCCAGACCTAGGACTTGATGGCTTCTTCAAAAGGGTGCCAGATTAGGTCCGACCGACACATTAATCCCCCCGGAACTACTCAGGGCACGCCCACCTTGCATGTGCGCCAGCCAGCTCATCCATGTAGGGTGGTACAGGCACTCAATTATTAACCTATTCTGGAGGAGCGTTGTAAATGAAAGGAGGCACAAATTGAACAGTTTGGCCGCAGGTGCTGGAGACCCAGGATCTGGAGGCGTAGGGAGTGTGGGTCAGCTTGGAAAATGGAAAAGGTAGCTTTTCCGTCTTTTAAACATTGAAGGTTGGTAGAATAAATGGAGAACACCCCCACACAAGCTGGTAGGTAATAATCAATTAACACTATTTTAAAGAAAGAAAAAAGCCCTCAAGCTGATAACACAAGCCGTAGGAAACGCATCCAATCTCCAGCACAGGAAAAGGATTAGGAAGTCAGTGGACTTGTAGGGGGATGCCTGGACAGCGTTTAACACCCCTCAGCTTCACACATTTTTTGCTGCCCCAAATAAAATGCTCCAGACTCTATAAATGTGTGTGGACAACCCAGGAATCTGAGGAAAAGGGGACAGAATGCACTAGTAATAAACTACCTCTCAGGGTTCACACTTGTATGCATTGGTCGAGGAGTGTCAAGGAGACTATCTCAACATTTACTCTGCTCCACGTTTTGTATGGGGTTCAGTATCAATGATCTCCAGATTAGATCATTGCAGAGAGAAGAGTGCTACATTTGCTGATAAAAAGACTTACACAGGGAGATCCTTTTTATTATTCTATGACCTAGATGGATATGGCTTTGGTACAGTGATATCTGTTAACGAAAGTATGCGTCCTGATATCAATTCTGCTAGTAGTGAATACAAACCAGTGCAATGGCACATGGATTTCACAGGAAATAATGTTCTCTTAAATCCTCTAGCGTGAAAAACATGCTCTCAACATGTGCCATGTATTTACTGGGATACTAACGGAAAGGCCAGCTCCTTTCTACTCCCCACCACATTGCCTTAGTCAAATGACTACTCAAGAATCTTCACCTATAACCAAACATACTTCTCAGAACAATTAATCAAGACCAACCCAAGCCAGCAAACGCTCAATCAATTCACTGAAATCTTGGTGCACAAACATCTTGTCAAATTTTGAAACCGCTCCTTTTTCGACCACCTCTCATCAGCTTCCAGAACTCAGCAAAGCACCAGGTCCACAATCTCCTAGGTGCCCTTGAAAACACAGTGCACAAGCATAGAGAGCCATGCAAGCACCACCCAGGATCTCTGCAACATCTTAGGGAAATTAACATTCTACTTCGACGTGTCTACTGGGTGAATGGTCTCAGAGACCCTACAATGAGAGGGATAAGATAATTCGTCAAAGATAAACAGCAACTGATGGCTCTTGAACTCCATGAAATACATCACTTTTCATCACTTGCCAATGTGCAAAGGCTGCTCAACATCTCTGTGTGGCCAGGAAGGGCCAGACATTGAGATAATGATTATCACTTGCTACAGCACACAATCTCTCTTTTTTTCTATTTAATACTTTCTTTATTGGCATTTCATATAACAACAAACACATCACATAACAACCCCCCCCACCCACCCCCGTACATGCAGACAGGTGCAACATTGTACATGACAAAGCGACTATAAAATAAACTACAAGGAGGTTGCGACAGGCACTGGACTGGGCCCTTATGCGATGTAGATGACAAGTTCAGAAGACCTCAAATGGCACCCTCAAGCAATCTGGGTTGTGGCTCAATATCTGGTCAACAGACCTCCCCCTACACCGGAGAGCTTTGTACATCGTCCTGTGGTGATGGGGGTTCAGCATCCTCAGCACTCGATTGTTTAAGAAGATAGTGTGTATGCGTCCTACATTGTCTATCCCCCCAGCGATTCCTCTGCATTGCACCCCATCTGGATTCCATATCATTGCAATAAAGAATATCCTCCGCCCACTGAGTGACCCTGGGGCTATGTCTACTTCCCCATCCCATAACCACTCTCTGTTTCACTAAAATCAAAACGAGGCCTATCAATTTCCTTGTCCCTTTTGGTATCTGTTTAGTGTACCCCAGCAGGGAGACCATGGGGTCTGGCGTAACCCGTTGTCCCACTAGTTCACTGACGACGTCAAAGACCTGCACCCAGTATCATCACAGTTCCTCGCATTCCCATGCCACGTGAAAGAAACCTGCGGAAGCCTGTCCACATCTAATACAGGCACCAGTTTTCTGAGGGAAATACTCCTTAAATTGAGCCGGGGAATAGAAGTATTGGTGCAGAAACTTGAAGTGGACCAATTTGAACCTAGTGTAGATCGCCCCTTTCCTAGTAATTTCACAGCAATATCTCCACGTGATACCTGATATTTCCCTGCCCAGCGTCTTCTCCCACACCTCCCGCGATGACGTTGTGGCTACTGATCTGTCTTTCAGGGCCATCGCGTATAGCGTAGATGTCACACGATTCCCCGGAACCCCCGTATTATCTTATCGAGTAAATCTGCCGCGTGGGGTTGCTCAGGGAAAGATGGGAACAGTCGCTGCAGCGTCACCCGCAGCCTACAGTACAAATAAATATCCAACAAGGATAGGGCCCCTCTCTCTCTCTCAATTGTTCAACCGATATAAACTTCCCACTTGGAAACAGCTCTCCGAATTTAACCACCTCTACCCTCTTTATGAGAGCCACATAACCCGTTTCACTGGTCAGGGGGATGTCTGGGATATATGTAAATGGGAGCTACGATGAATATAGAATTTCCCCTCTAGTCTTCCGCTCCAGAAGGGTCCAGACCCTACATGTGAGGTCTACCATGTTCCGAGTTGTACGAGATCGGCCCGGTGCAGTGAGAATAACTGCCCGTAGCAGTGCCAGGGATGCAATCGATCTCTCTATCTCTACATGTCGACGTTCAGCCGCCATCCCATACCAGTATCGCAGGAAACTCGCCTGTGCCACTGTGTAATATAATTAAAAATCTGGCAGGGCAAAGCCCCCCTTCGGAATTGACGACACCAGTTTGTCCCAAGAGATCCACGCCTGTTTACCAGCCCAATAAATCTTGTTACAGCTGAGCAGAGGTCTCGAAAATATGTCTTGGGCACTGTAATGGGTACATTAAGGAACACAGAGAAACCTGGGAAGTATGGACATCTTGACCACTGAAATCCTACCATATAAGTTGAGCGGGAGTGTGCACCACCTAATCATTGCTAATTTGGCCAATTTGAGTGTTTCCAAATAATTTCTGTGATAGACCACCCCTTCCTCCCTGGCTATCGTGATCCCCAGATAACGGGTGCTGACTAATTCCCATTGAAATCCCTAATTATCTTGAAACTGGCCCATCGCCTCTGTTAGCAGTAATATGACTGATTTACTGGTGTTCACTTTAAGCCCTGATAGTTCCCCACACAGCTGAACATCTACCATGATCGGATCTAGATTAACCTCTGGGTGACGGATGAACAGGACCATATCATCCGCATATAGCGAGATCACCACCCTGTGAGTATGTAGCTGAACCCCCCAGTGTATATGCAGTTCCCTTACCCGCTCCGCCCACGGCTCTATTGCCAGGGCAAACAACCGACAACAGAGGGGACAGCGGACACCCCTGGCATGTCCCATGCTCAAGTGTTATTAAGTCAGTTGTTTGCCCGTTCACCCTCACCCTGGCTACCGGGTCTGTGTATAACAAGGAGACCAGAGAAATGAACAGACCCTCCAACCCCATTCTTCGCAGAACCGGGAATAAGAGCAGCCATTCGATAGAATCAAATGCCTTGGTGGAATCTAGCAGGGCTGCGATCATTGGTTCGTCTTTAGGTAATGCCGCCATCAGGCCAAACATTCTGCGCAGCCCAAACGATGTCGAATGCCCAGGAATAAACCCTGATTGATTGGCTCTAACTATAGTGGGCATCAGTGGCGCCAGTCTGGCAGCCAGAACTTTAGCCAGTATTTTATTGTCGAGATTGATAAGGGAAATCTGGCGGTACGAAGAACAATCTTCGGCGGGATTCCCTGCCTTTACCGCTTCTCTGAGGGACTCTGGGAGTCTCCCCTCAGCTACTGCCTGCTGATAAACCCGCAACAGGTATGGTGCTAGTTTATCCGCATAACACTTATAAAATTCAGCTGTGAAGCCGTCTGGGCCAGGAGACTTCCCACCCGGCAGTGATTTAATGGCCATGACCACCTCTTCCAACGTTAATGGTCTGTTCAACCATTCCCGTTGCCCATCCGAGCACCAATGTAATCCCACCTCATCCAGGTATGTGTCTATTGTCGCCTGTGTGGTCTGTGACTGGGCGGAGTACAGATGACTATAAAATTTATAAAATTCGAGAACTATCCTCTCATCTTCAAATTGATCCACCCCCCTATCGTCGGTGAAGACTGCTATTCTATTTGCCTGCTCACCCATACGAGTGGCTTTAGCGAGCGACTTAACTGGGGCCTGACTTCTCCATATTGACAAGGGGCCACCCTGTCCCACAGATATTTCACCTCCCTCTGGGCAAGGGTGTGAAACTCCTTTAGTTTCTGCATTATTTCCCCTTGTTGAAGTTTAGTTGGAGTGGTGGCAGCCTTTTGCAGGATACAAATCTACTCTTCTTTATCGGCTAGTTCCTTCCGTATACGCCTTATGATACCCACTTCCTTGGCTATACACCGCCCCCCTAATCACGCACTTAAACCCTTTGCACAGGGTACCAACTGAAGCCACTGACCCCTTGTTAACCTCGAAATTCATAACTATGGCAGCCGATAGATTCTCCATAAAGACTGTCTCTGTGAGGCCATCGCTCTTGAATCTCCAGGGAGGCCTCGCCCCCCACCGTCCCCTCAAGTGGATACTCCACAAAACAGGGGCATGATCCGAGAGGGTGCGAGCTAGTATTTCCACCCCACTAGTTTGTCCCAGAAGTGCACGGGATATTAGGCAATAATCTAGTCGAGCAGCCGGAAGAGCAGCCGGATTGTGTGGAGTGGAGCAATGCGTAAATTGGTGTGCCACCGGATTCCTCGCTCTCCATACATCCTCCATTCCCCACACCACCAACATACCCCGAATTCTGTCAAAACTCCTACTGTTCGAGCATAAGGCACCACCTATCAGGTCCTGAGCCGGGTCCAAGACCATGTTAAAGTCTCCTGCCCACAAGATCTCCCCTTCTAGGATCCCCACCCCCCCAATTACCTCTCGACCCACTGCAAAGAGTCTGTCACATCCTGATTAGGCCCATAATAGCAAATCAATGTATATAGCTTCTCCTGGATAATCCCCTGGATAATCCCCTGCACTATCAATGCCCTTCCCTCCCAGTCCTTCAAAACCCTAGTCTGTCGAAAACCCACCGAGCTATGTACTATGATGGCCACCCCCCCTAGAATAGGAGGAGTAAGATGAAAAATACCTATGACATCTCCAGCTCTTGCCAAATTTGGACTCGGTTTCCGCCGTCAGATGGGTCTCCTGGAGGGAGGCCGTCCCCACCTGATGGCGCCTCAGATATTGTAAGACTTTCCGACATTTAGGTGGGCTGTTGAGACCCCTAACATTCCAGGTCATAAGATTAAGTGTCGCCATCTGTGAATAGTTTACCATGCTTGCTTAAATCACCTCACCTGCCTGCACACCCTTGCCTTTCATACCACTGTATCCTCTCCCCCACCCCTACCAACAACCCCCAACTTGTCGGTGTCTTATTCCCTCCCCTCTGGCCCCCCCTTTTGTCCCCTGCAAAAAAAACTTAACCCCTCTCCCCCCCACTGATTACCCCAACATTCCAGTGTAATAGCAACCCCAACCATAACAATTATCAAGCTTTCGCTTCGGGGAGGTTAGGAGCCGACCCTCCTTGCACATACTAAATATAGTGTATCCAAAAACATCCCACCTCAATAGATTGTAGCAACAATGGGTGACTCGAACCACACTATGATCCCCACAGTTGTCATGTATTGTTATTCCAGGATCCTGGAGATCTTGGCAGCATATCTAAGAAGGAACTGGCCTCTGCAGGGGTTTGAAAGAAAAACGGTTTGCCATCGTGTTCAACTCTTAATTTTGCCGAAAACATCATGGCATACTTCATGCCCTTATCTCGCAATCTCTTCTTGACGGCGATGAGTGTCCTTCTAGATGCCTGTACTTCATCAGAGAAGTCAGGAAAGAACCTTATCGTATCTCGCTTGTAGCAAACCGTGCCTTTTGCCCTTGCTTTGTGGAGGGCAGCCGGGCAATTAATGGGCGGGGAGAGGCCCTGGGAACCGACCTCCTGCCACCAGGGATTCTGTGCGCCCTTTCTACAGTACAGCATGACGATAAACCCTCGGGGCCAAGCGCCTCCTGGAGAATCTTCTCCACCAGCTCCTCCATATTTTTCCGGTCCTGCGACTCAGCCAGTCCCACTATCCTGATGTTATTCCGCCTAGAGCGCGACTCCAAATCCTCCTGCTTCTCTGTAATCTCCTTCAGCATCCTCTTGACAACTATCATGTCTCTGGACGTGGAAGCCATCTCATCCTCCAATCTCAAGACCCTGCCCTCAGCGTCATGAAGTCTCTCCCTGTGTTTGTCCAGCCTCACCTGCATATGGTTCACCTTGCAGGTCATTGAGTCCAGTTTCCCATCTAGGGACTGTATGCCTGATTGTAACTGCACAAACATCGCCTTGATATCCTGGAAGGCAGTCGCGTGGTACGCTGGGAATGTGAGAGGCTGGATCTCCTGCTGCTCCTCTGCCGGTTTGCTTCCTTTTGCCTGCGATGCCATGTGGAAGTTCAGTTTGGCTTGCTGCTTTCCATCTTTGCCAGCTTTAGACATGTCGTTTAGTATTGGAGAGGGGAGCCCGACCCGGTGCAGGGGGGAAGTTCAAATAAACTTGCAGGGCACTGAGCTAGGCTCCCACTTCACCTTGGCTCTCACCACCAGAAACCTTCTGCCTGCAAGGTGTTCCATGCCACTCAACCCCCTGAAGGGGCAGGGGCGGGACGGCCCAATCCAGGTAAACAACAGTACTTAACCAGAGCCCTTTCTCACTGTTTTCTGGGGCTGTCGGCCCCCAGCACAAGCCCCAGGACAACCACCCGATAGCTGCCGCCCAGTACTCCCTCACCTCACAAACCTCTGCGATGCGCCGGGCCCTGCAGCGTATGGTGGTTCCACCGACCAACCACTCGCCTTAGTACCTCGATAACTGTCTGGCGATATCCGCAGCGAGCGGGGACACTATGCATAATAGTATTGTGTAATCAGAGGCGGTTCTTACCTCTCAGGTGTGTCCCGAGGGGTCTGGTGGTTCGCTGGCCTCTCCATCCTGTGCAATCAGCCAAGCCTCTCGCCTGCAGTTCCAGATGAGGGGGCCTAGAGACTCATGTGAGGCCCCTGTGCGTCCTTTTTCATATATCCAGAGGGCTCAGCTGTCCCCATGTATGAAACTGTTGGCCTGCCACCATTGAGCCCGAGTTGTAATCCCCGGGAGGGAGGAGGGGCTCCGCATCCAGCTCAGGCTGGCTACAGATGTCTCCCACGCAGGCTGGTGCCTATAATATGCAACACAAGCGGGTGGATTTCTCCACCGTAAACAGCGGCTCCCAGTCAATTTCCTCCTTCCACGGATGGCCTCCCTGCGTTGTTTCCTGGGCTCCAGGGGTGTTCCAGGCCAGGTGAGGTCCAACTTCAGGGGCACTCCGCCCCCTGCCAATGGCCGGAAGGGGAGGTCCCCACTCGGCGGGCCACTCCAGCCCGGGTCAGGGAACAGGTCCTCTGCCGCGCAGCCCCGCGGCTGAGTCTCTATCAGGCAATCACGCGGCCCGGGCCGGTCCACAGATGTCTGATGCTCGAACGGGAGATCCTGCTCAGGCCGCGTCTCAAGGATCAGCCGGAGCCGCCACAGCTCCTCCCCCACTCAGCAGCACGACCCCGGCTTCCTCTGTCGCTGTAATACCGCTGGCGGATTAAGCTTTCCCGACTCTGATTCTTTCGGGGAAAAGTTCAGCTGGTACCCGATTCCTCCCGCACCCTAGTCCCAGCGTATATGTGTGGGTAAGGTTCTGGACACCGTCCGGATCATCAACCGGATTTGTGTGTGCAAAGGAGCTTCATGGAATTGTGGCCATGCTGGTCGGGCTCGCTAGCGCCCCCCCACCCCCCCACAGCACGCAATATCATTGAAAAGCAAACCCATACCGACATTGTTGGGCTCAGTGTAGATGCAAAATGAATACTGGTAAGCAAGAGAATTGGTGCAGCTTCTCCATCAAACAAGCAGTAACGTTCTAGCAGCTATACTTAATTTGAAATGGGTCATGAAATCATTCACCATCATCGTCCCACATGATTTCTATCCTATCACTCCCCGACTGGACCAGGCAAATGCTCTAGTCTTCAATAATAGAACCAACAACATAAATCCTTGACTGCAATTTGTTGAGCATGAGATTTTTCCAAACAGCGATAACCCCAAATCAATCCTTTGAAGTTCCTCTTAGCTCTGGGTGCAGGGGAAAAGAAAAGCAAGCTCTAGTAGGACAAGCCAATGATGGACTCAGCCCATTCACACAACATTATTTATCACCTAATCATAAGACACCTTTATATAGTGTGCATATCTATTTTGTAAAGCAAGAAGCGACCCAGAATGGTATGAGTGCTTTGCACACAAAAAGCATAAAAAAGCTCACATAAATGTAAAGATTGCAACCACTATGACAAGAAAACGCATATCGTGATTATATTTGCGAGTACCAATGAAATAGAACTGCATTTCTTTACCTGAGCATATACAGCAAAGATGAAATGGATACAACCAGGGGCCGAAAGTGTCCAACCAACTCTCCGGGCATGGATATAGTCTAGCTAGAACAGTGTCAGTGCTTTTTTCAAGTTCTGCATTTCCAGCCTAAAATTGAATGGTTTCAGGGGCTTGGAGCGCAGTTGCACATAATCCAAGATGGCGGCTCTCCAGTCGAGCCCCACCGCCCAGAGCCATTAACGGAAGGATTCCTCCTTCCATACCACACCACTTATATGCCTTGCACAGGGGAACCCTGATTGTGCAGGTGGCACATGAAGCTCAAAACCGCGCTGCTCGCCGGCCCGGGAGACGTATGGCAGGTGGCTGCAGCTGCAGCACGGAGATAAGGGGGAGAAAGAGGGCAGACACGCAGTCGTGGACACACGACCGCTACCGCCATAAGAGCTCGCTGATCGAGGATGCTGCACAACAGTGCAGAAAAAGCAGGCCAAAGGCAGCCGGATACTGGCAACAGGGAGCTGTGATCTCGTCCCGGGTTTCACTTCTGCTGCATGGGGTGTGTGCCCTGTGGAATCGACGCTTATGTGACCATTGCAGGGAGGCTATATATACTACGCGGAAGCTGGATCACCAGACCGGTCTCGGTACTGAGTACCCCCTGCATCCTGACAACCTTGGTGTCCCTGTGGCTGGGGGCTGTCTAGCAAGGTGGCAGGACACAGAGAAGAGGAGCTTGTCCTCATTGACACTGGGCCCTTACACAATATTCAGGCTTTGACGGGGCTGGCCCTGTGAGCTGCAAGGGTGCCAGGAACCCCTTCCAAAGCTCCTCTAGTGCAGAGACATCTTGTGCCTGTGGTTTGGAGGCAGCCCGGACTGGTCAGAGCACACTTTTACAGACCACAGACTGCACTCTCGCTACTGCTGTGCAGGGGTAACGCTAGCATCAATTTTGCATATGGCCCTGATGCCCCCTGATCACGAGGTTGCCTGGTTCAGATACCCACTTGCAGCGAGGTGCAGTCACTGCGGATCTGCGGAGGGGGACCACCTTCACATGGGCTTACTGCTGCCGATTACTGCTGCGCTTCAACCTACTTACCTGTGGCTGCGGGCAGCTACGCATCTCAGCGATGACAAAGGAGGGCACAAAGAAACCGTGTTCCATGAATCTCTACGCTAAAACCACACCGAAAACTCCTGACACTAATGAGGAGACTGGGCCCATAGATCCTGCAGCAACTAACTGAAACCCAGTGCAGGATGGGTCGTATGTAGGAGGGGTACTCAACGATGCACAGTAAATTGGATGATATAACCAGCACTGTCTGATCTACCAAGGCGTGCCTGGAGAAAACAGAACAGAGGCTGATGGAGGTTGACATGAGGGTGGGCGCAGCGGAAGATGATGTGTCCACTTTAAAGGCAGAGGTGGCAACGCTCTCCAAGCAGGTACACATGGTTGCGAAGAAAAAGGGTGAGCTAGAATCGTGGTCTCGCCGCAATAATATTTGCATCATCGGAGTGCCTGAGAGTAACGCAGAAGCCTCTCTATAGGCATTCATAGAAAACGTTCTCATCCGACTGTTATGCAGCCCCACACTCTCAGCACAATTTGCAGTGGAACGCACCCAAAGATCGTTGGCACCCATGCCTAAAGCAGGAGTCATGCAACGCCCGATAATCACCTGCATCCTCAACTATAGAGTCCGTAACGCCATCCTTGTGAGGCCCAAGAACAAGAAGACCTTATGTTGGGGTGCAGCAGATTACACATCTACCCTTATTTGTGGGTAGCTGTGCAGAAGGAGAGGTAGACATTCTTGGTGGTAAAGAAGCAGCTACGTGACAGAGGCCTTAATTATGGGATGCCTTATCCCTCCCAAACTGAGTTGAATGGAAAATCAAGACCTACTTTTTTACATTACCCGGTGAAGCTATGAAGTTCCTGGATGAGGACTTGCCGCCGTCATGAACCCTAGAACTGTCAGTCTGTGTGTGTAATTAGTACACTATGAGGGGTCTAAGGGCAGATGTGGGTACGTTGAGGGCTTAGAGCTCTGTAGATATGTGATGAAATAGGAAGTTTGTGAATACCTGTACTTTCATCTTTCAAAGTCCATTGGTTGGCCCGTGCTTGTGCCTACGCACCGGCCTCCCCATGCAATGTTGCATTAAAAATTGGGTATGTTATAACAGGGAATCCATCACCCCAGTTTTGAGGGGGATGCGGTTGAAGGGGAAGTTGGGGTTTACAAAAAAGCACTTGTCATGTAACTTGCCGACATATGGGGGGACCATATGTCCATGAGTGGGCTTGAGCAGAACACTTTGCAAGTATTTTATCTGATGGTTGATGATGTGTTACTACTGTTACCATGACAGGAGAAGGGACATGCCTTAATTGGAATGTGCGTGGCCTGGGAGAAAGTCAGAATCAACCTCTACATGTAGAAAGGCACAACGCTAACATTTTTTATTTACAGGAGGCACACACCCTTGCTGCAGGATGTGAAGGATTCACCAGAACCTGGGGTAGAAATAGATTCTATACCACATACTCTACACAATCCAGGGATGTAATGATTTTAATACGCAAGTCAGTGCCAGTCTAACATAAGAAAGTTGATATTGTCCCCTTAGGATGACATGTTTTAGTCTATGGGTCCTTAGCGGGGAGGGAGTTGTTGCTCTTAAATATCTACGGTCCCAAAGTTGACGATTCCCAATTGTACATTGATATTATTGAGATGCTAGCCCTATATCCACTGATGCCCATTCTATTGGGGGGCGATTTCAATACCATCTTAGATTTACACTTGAACAGATCCACTCACACCCAGAAACCTCTGACAAAAGCGGTGAGCACCATTAGTGAGGGGATGGTAACCCTAGAATTGTTGGACGCTTGGAGGGCAATGCATGCTCAGGACCGAGCCTACTCCTCCTATTCATCGGTACATGACTCCTTTTCCTTCATTGATATGTGGTTAGTCTTGGATATACTGCTGGGGCGGGGGTTAGGGGGAGTGAGGAGACCTGTATACTCCCTAGTACCTATTCTGACCATTCCTCAGTCTGCATCTCCCTGATACTGAATAAACTCCCCAGGCCCTGCAGTAACTGGTGGTGTAAGCCACAAGCGCTGACTGACGTGGCATTCGCGGCTACCATAGATGACCATTTGAAGCTGTATTTTTAAATGAATGTGGGCTCGATGACCTCGATCAGCACACTATGGGAAGCCTTTAAAGTGTACATACAGGGGATAGGCATGTCTGCTGAGTTCAGCGTACTCAAAACAATCAGGCAAGACATAGCGCGGTGCACAGATAAACTGGGTGAACTAGAACAGGGGCAGGTGGCTAATCCGCCCATTGCCACACTAGGACTGATAGAAGGTGCAGTAGACAGCTTTAGGGCAAATGCTGAGCACAAGTTTGAATTCCTCGACACTCCAATGGCAGCCAGGCATTATGGTGAGGACAAAAAGCTGGGCAGGCTGGTGGCCCTCTGCCACAACAGAGTGGGGCAGCGGGTGTATTCCATTTGTGATGGATGAGGCGGGCAATCTGGTACATACGCATGCCGCTATAAATGGGGTGTTCACAGGGTTGTACTCTCTATTCCAACAAAGATACTCGCACCCGAGAAGACATTGACAGGTTTCTTGCGGGCCTTCCGATTACGCATTTGTCACAAGAAGCTAGGAGCCATTTACACCTCCCGATTTGCCTGGCTGAAATTACACACGCGATCGGGAAGGCGCCCGGTACGGACGGTCTCACGACTGAACTGTATAAACAACATAAGCCATTATTAGCCCCTTACCTACTTCTGGGATTCGAGGGCATGCAGCCCTTGACTGACAGATGCTCCCCGACACCATGCAGGAAGTTGTAAGCACAGTTCTGCTGAAGCCAGACAAGCCTGCAGATCAGTGTGATTCCTATCAGCCTCTTTCCTTGATTAATACAAATATAAAAATATTTGTGAAAATAATAGCGACCCAACTGATAATGTTCATGCCACACATCATTCACGGGACCAATCTCGGTTCATCCCTGGGAGATCTACTGCGCTAAACCTATGGCAGCTCTTCGATATATTGGCGCAGATTGAACCTAGGGCTCAGCAGTTTCAAAAAGCATTTGACTCATGGCAAATTATGTACACAGTATTGTTGAAGTGTGGGTTCGGCCCAGGGTTTCTCTCCCATCTACGTATTCTCTACAAAGCACCAATGGCCAGGGTTAGCACTAATGGAACACTATCGCCAAAATTCATGATCGCTAGAGGCACCCGCCACGTGTGTCCCCTGTCGCCACTAATATTTGCCATTGCTATTGAACGATTGGCGGATCTGATTCAGCATAAACACAGACACTGGGGTATAAGGATGACAGGGGTGCCTTAAATTATCTCAATTTACACTGATGATGCACTATTGCATATTAGGAACCTCACCATCCACATTGTGCCCATCATGAGAGACATTCTAGATTTTGGGGGGCTATCGAGCCTCCGGATAAATTTTAGCAAGTCAGAGACTTTACCCCCCTAAGAGACATCACCATCGAGTCCCGCGAGCTATATGGGTTTGCATGGGCCCCCTCCACAATTTGCTATTTGGGGATTGTGGCTGCCTGGCATGGTATGAGTCATACGTTCGCAACTATGCTATATATATGGCACATCTAGTAGCTAAGCTTAAGAATTGGGCATGGTTACTGATCACGATTGCTGGTAAAATAGCACTAATTAAGATGACTGTGCTCCCCAAACTCCTTTATCTCTTTCTCAATAGCCCACTATGGCCTGGGCAGTCATTCTTTTAGGATCTAGAGGCAGATGTCAGGCAGATTGTGTAGCACATTCTGAGGTGGTGCGACTGTAGTGGGCCACACTGCCTCAGCCCTATGAGAACGGGGGGATTTGCAGCCTCAGACTTCGTTTGTACTAGGTTGCGGCACAGGCACAATTTGCGCCATCTTGATTCTTGGAGGGCCCATCCCCCCTCACTTTAGGCTGGAAAGACACTCCACTGGTGATAGGGCCCTGAGGCCATTGATCTCTACCACCTGATTTGCAGATGGCTGGGAGTTCGACCCTGCTAGTACAACTGCTATGGCCTAGCGTAAAATATGGGAAGGGATTGATGTATCTGCTCCATACCACAGAGACCTCCCCCTCTGGAACTGTGTGTCCTCCTTAAATCAAATAGCTATCGGCTGTTGACGCAACTGGACACAACATGGTTTCCACACGAGGGGCACCATGTCTATGGAGGGTCATTTCATGCCCACAAGCATCATACCTATGCTTAAGCACAAATCCTTGGTGTGGTTGCAGTACGTGGGCTTGCATAAAGCCTGCAGGGAGCAGTGGTTGGGGGGTTCCCAGTGGAGCCTTACAGTGATGGGGTCTGAGGGTATATCTTGTCAGCATGTGGGGGCTGTGGTCTGGTGTCTTCCTTTTATTGCTATGACCAGAGCTGCATAGTATTGCCACAACTCAATGTTCGCTCTAAGTAGGAAAGGGACATGCAGATGGACAACACAGATGACCTCTGGAGAGATATGTGTGCGCAAACGTGTAAGGTATTGTACAACTCACAATTCAACTAATACAACTGAAGGTGCTGCACAGCTATCATTTTATGGCAGATAGGTTGCGTATGTTTTCACAGGAGGGAGCGGGTGCATGCCCTAAGTGTAAAAGTGTGAATGCCAAATACTTCCACATTAAAGGGGATTGCTCACTGCTTACTCCTTTCTGGAGTGATATATGTATGATACTATCGGACAGGATGGGCATAAGCATGGCCCCTCCCCCATACAATGTTTCCTCCATATTTCTTAAGCTAGTATAGGTCGCAAGAGTACATTTGTGAACCTGTGCTTTCTGCTTGCCAAGAGATGAGCGCGAGAGCCCTCACTACAGACCAGTGGTAGTGGGCAGTTGTCCGGGCTAATGATATGGAGGAACCATGGGCCCTTATGCAGCCTGCTAAAGTCTGCCCAAAAGCCATATGGGGCAGGCTCAATGCATACCTCCTGCGCACGTCTCCTCCACAGGATATTTCTGCAGACTCATAGCCAGCCTAACCTCAGACTTTTACAGGTACCAAACCTGAGCTGCCAATAGTGGGGGTAGCCCCCTCAAGGTTTCTGTACTATGCCCCTATGGGACCCACCTTTCCTTGACCATTGTATTGTGTATGCCTCTCAACCTTTGTATGTTTAGTCAATCTGATTCGAGAAGTATGATGGTTAACTACACCACCCCCAGAAGCTCAATGTCTCCAGAGCCCTGGTTTTCTCTAGGCTTGAATACTGCAACCGCCTCTTCCTCAATCTGCGTCTTCCCTCCCTTCGCCTCCTCCAACTAATCTGGAATAGAACTGCAAGACTTATCCTTGTCCTCAAGCCCAGGGATCGCATCTCTCCAACCTGAACAGCTCTCCACTGGCTCCCAGTGACCGCAAGGATCAAATTCAAGACCCTCTGCATCATCCACAAGGCCGTCTGGGGCCTGGGACCTCTTTACATCCAGCTTGCCCCCCCTAAATACCTCCCGGCCAGAGTCCTTCGGTGCTCAGGCTCCAACTCACTGCAGGTCAAACGCTTCTACAAGGAGAGTAGGAGGTAGATCCCTTTCCTCAACTGGCTCCTCCCTCTGGAACAGCCTCCCTTCCCCCCTCTGACTTCAGCCGGATCTTCTAAAGTTCAGGAAACTTCTCAAGACTTTTCTTTTCTCCTCTTCCTTCCCTCTCCCCATCCCTTGCTCTCTCCCTCTGCCGCTACGACTGGGGACTGGTCCTTTCAGAGTTCATACAGGGGCCAGACCAAGCCCCCACCAGTCCATCCTTTTCCAGCACTTACCCTTGGGCTTCCTTTCCTGGACTTGCCCAACCTGGTCCACCCTGCCCACCGCACTCATCCTCACTTCACTGCCCCCTTCCCTGGTGGCACCCCACTCCTGCACTTCTCCTTCTACCCCCTCACCCCATGCACTTACCACCTTCTCAAGCACTTGCACGGTAGGATTGTCACAATGCCAATATAACCGTTGTTTTTTTTTGTTGTTCTACTCATGATTCCCTTGTTTCCTACCCCCCTTCTTGTCTTGTAGCGCCTGGAAACACTCAGGCGCCATACAAATGTCCAATAAATAAATAACTACCACCCTATCTCCATCACCCCCTTCCAGGGCAAAGTCCTGGAAAAGTGGGCCATCTCCCAACTGATCCAACATACTGAATATGTTGGTTGTCTTCACGACCACCAGTCTGGCTTCAGAGCAGCCAGAGGCACAGAAACTGCTCTACTGAACACCTTTGAAAAATTGCTTTCAAATCTCGATTCCAAGTCTCCATCCGTTCTAATCTTCTGGATCTTTCCTCTGCCTTCGACACAGTCAATCATGTCACCCTGGCAAATCGGCTCTGTGACACCCTTGGCATCACAGGACTGGCACTGGACTGGCTGACCTCATTCCTATTCAACCGACCTTCCCAGGTTCAACTGGGCCTTTTTCTCTCCCCTATCACACTCTCCATCTACGGCATCCCTCAAGGCTCTACCCTCTCGCCGTGGCTCTTCAACATCTACCCTGCCCCTCTGACGCACCTGATCTCCTCCTTCTCTCCTCACTTCGTTTTATGCTGACAACACGCAGCTCTCTATCAAGTTTCCATCTTCTGCCTCCTCTTCCTCCTCGCTCTTCCCCGACAGTCTGACGGCTATTTAGTCATGGTGTGCTGCCAATTATCTCTGCCTTAATGCCAGTAAAATTTAGATCCTTCTCATTGGGACCATAGCTCCCTCCTTCCCTCTGGCTGCCCTATATGGGTTCCCTCCCCACCAGAAAAACTTTGTGTCATCTTTGACTCCTCGCTCTACTTCTCTCTTCACGTCTCTGACCTTGCCAAGAAGGCCCACTATCAGCTGCGCCTCTTCAGAGGCATTCTCCCTTTCCTCACCTTCCCCCAGAAGCTCAGTGTCTCCAGAGCTCTGGTCCTGTTACACTTCGGGCTTCCTTGCAGAATACCTTGCAGAATACGACTCCTTTACAAGCTCCTCTGTGGACCAGATACAGGTTGCCATGGCGCCTGTACAAACTACGACGGAGTCCGTGTCAGCTGACACGTCCTGTACGTGGAAGACGTACGGCAAGACACGCCCCCCATACGGCTTTAAAACCACCGTCTTCCAAGGGGCTTGTTGCTGCTAATTAGCGTTACAAGCTACAGCGGTTACGTCCGTTTACTCCTTAGTGTCTTCTCCGCACAAATTCCTAATCGGCTTACCTGGTTTTCTGACCCTTGCCTGGCTTCCGGATTGGCTTGCCTCCTCCTTTATTCCTGTCGTGCTCGCCTGGCTTTTGACCCGGAACGTTATTGGATTCTGCTTCCTGCTGTCTCTTGCGGTACTTCATTCCAGCTAGCTGCTACTAGACGCAGAACCACTTTACCTTCCTCGCAGGTGACTTGCTATCAACCATCCGGAACTTTTCTACGCCTTATCTGGATGCGTGTGTGCTCAGGTACATACTTATAATTGGCAATTCCATCCCTGCTGTTAATTTTCTCCACGGCCTTGTTTGGATCTTCACCTTTTGTTGGATTCTGGGACATTGAGTGACTATATTGTGAACTTATCTTCAAGTGCATATAAACGCTTTGCTGATACTGCACCAACCTGGCACTAGTGCGACCCTCGTGCCGTTCGGGGCTATTTCCCTATACTAACATTCCTGTTTGTTATTTTCTCCTTTCGTTGTCTTCTGTTTCATGGACTACTTTCCATCCTCAAAATATCCATATTTCAGGTTAGTTGTTATTGGTTCGATACTTTAGGAAGTCTCTTTAGAATTATTCCCACTCATTGTGCTTATTCATATTTTTGTAGATTCATCCCGGGGAAGCTCCACTCCAATACTTACCTAGGTATATTCCTGTGAATACTGCTGTTCTGATGGCTTGGTTTATTTTCAACACTGTCTCATATCTTTGTATTCCTTTGCAGCATTGGTATTGGCGGTGTGTGTTCTCCCCGCTCTTTTATTCAATTGACACCTCTGTCTGTCCCAATCGAAACAGCAGAGAGGTACATTGTAGGAAAGAGCCCCTCTTTGAGGAAGCCTGAGTCTTGTACTCAGGGGAGCTGGGATGGAAGGCTGAATATCGATTCTTGTACAACCATCATCTCCAAGGTCACTCATCCTCATCTTGGGCCTATTTCGGAGTGGTGAGTAACAGGTCCGCTCTAGGCTGGACTACTGCAACAGCCTCTTCCTCAATCTTTTTTTATCCTGCCTTTGCCCCCTTCACCTAATTCAAAATAGGACAGCAAGATTTATCCTTGGCCTCAATCCCAGGGACTGCATCTCTCCAGCCCTAAAATCTCTCCACTGGCTCCAGGTTGCTGCTAGGATGAAGTTCAAGACCCTCTGTATCATCCACAAAGGCTTTCTTGGGCCTGAGACCCCGCTACATAAACGCTCACTCCCACACTGTTAGAGCCCTTTGGTCTGCTAGCTCCAACTCTCTGCTTAGAGAAGCATCTGATCTGGAAAGAGTGGGGTGGGGGGGGTAGAACTCTCTCCCTCGCAGGAGCCTTCCTCTGTATTCTACAGGGCATCAGCCCCCCCACACAGTCCACCTCCCTCCTCGCACTTAGCTTATTGACCCTCACCCCCATGCACCCCTACAATCCCTGAAACTTGCCCTCCTGGTATCCCCTTACCACTCACCTAGCCCCTCTGACCCTCCTTCTCCCCTTCCCTTACCCCTCCTTTTCACCTGCACTCTCTCCTCTTTACCCTGCACTTCCCTTCCGACCCCAGCACTTCTTTTTTCGTGCTGACTGGCATTTTCCCCCTCCCCCTCTCACTCGCACTTCTTGTTACTGCACTTGCACGATTCGAATGTCACAAGGCCTGGTAGGAGCATTATTGTTATCTTTCTCCCTTGCCCCCCCCCATTTTTTTTTGTATTGTGTCGCCTTGTTGTATAGGCGCCTTACAAATATCCAATAAATAAAGTGTGTTGATAAAGTAAAAAAATAAAAAATAAAAAAAAAGGATTGGTTTCAAATGTGTCGATCGCCTCTGCAAACGTTAGGTTTCTTCCCTTTTCATGCACATGGGCGTAGGACATAGAGGGTTTGGGGGGGACAAACCCCCCCACAAATTTAGGTGGGGGGATATAATGCCATTTATCCCCCCACAATCAGAAGCAAGGCAAGGAGCAGGAGTTTAATTTTAGCAAGGCTGCCTGTGTTAAATCAGGGCTGGAGCTGGACACTGTGAGCAGATGTTCGCTCGGTTCTGCTCATACAGTGTCTCTTGCTCAGAGACAGTCACACTGGCTAGCTGTATGTGGCTGACTGCCTGGTGCACTGGTCCAGACCGCGCAGATAATTGTTTTCTATCTGCTCGTGCTCCTGGGGTTTTTCTGCTTGTGACCAAAACAGTTCCCACCTCTCTCATTGGATGAAATTCTAGGCATTTTGCTTGATGGGCAGGCTGAAGGTGGCACCTATATCTAAAGCAGTCCGGTATTGATGGTGAAATAAATGATTTTTTATGGCGCACAGACAACTGAGCTCGTAGTTTTGAAGGTATGAACCATTACTGTTGAAATTACATTTAAACAACTTTATCCAGCTTCAGTCTACCTCTCGATTGACAATGTGTGAAATCCCTAACTCTTATATAATGTTGATGTCCTTTTGATGCTCCATGCTTTAAGAGAGACTTTAGACAGACTTATCATAATAATAATTTGCATTTATATAGGGCTACAAACCCTCAGGCTTCTGGGAGCTGCTTATTATTAGCCACAGTGTATGGTGCTCATTTATCAACCTCGGAAGGATGAAAGGCTGAGTTTGGTCCTGTCGGGATTCGAACCTGCGTCGGCAGGCTCTGCATAGATGTCAAAGCGAGCGCTCTACTCGCTGTGCTATCTGACCAGCATTTTGCTTAATGGGCAGGCTGGAGGGGATTCCTATACCTAAATCGGTCCAGGCTTTGATGGGCAAATAAATATTCTTTATGGAGCGCAGACAACTGAGCTCGTAGTTTTGAACGTATAAACCATTACAGTTGAAATTACATTTAAACAACTTTTTCATAGTACCTGATCGTTGTGAGGCAAGCTAAGCAACATTATTAACAATTAGTTTTGGACTCTTATTTGATTTCAGTGTGCACTCACTGCGTTTTGTTAAGTTTTAGCCTGAAGATGCCTCTGCTGGTGAGCGGCCGTCCATTACCATCACAATGCTTTCCTGGCAGCAGTGGCCAGAAGCGATGGGCTTGCAATTACAGGTGCATATTTCACACTAGTCAAAGCTGCATTGCCTGGTTAAAATCATTGTTTATCTGCTCTTGCGGCACCCGCGCCTGGCTGTCACCGCACACGAAACGAGTGCTGCTCCTTCGCTGCGACGATGTTAGGGAGAATTCTCAGAAATGTGTTACTTCCCTTCTACCTTAGTGAACCCCAGCTCTTTTGCTGGACTTTGGGACTTATTAATTTGAACCTTGGAGTGAGTGAGCTCTTTTTCTCACTCACCCATGCATTGTTTTTTTATTTGGATTCTGTATTCTCTTTGTTTTTGGAGACTGACAAACTCCATAGGCATCACTTTTTGTATTGAGACACACATCACCTTCAGTCCAGTGTCACAGAGAAGTCCTTTGTATTTCTCTAAAGGTTTAAATACCTTCTCTTGAATAAACTACTATTTGCAAGAGCAGTAAAGTGAAATTTACTTTACTTACCTTATGTTACGTTGTAGACCCAGCACATACCATCTTATGTGGAGTGCTGGAGGGGTTACTTAGTATCCACTTTGTCTACTTTCTCATGTAACATTTTTATGTTACCCTTTCTGCAATTAATGGCTGGTGGCAGTGGTTTATTTTTCCTACCATTGAGCGTTTTTACCGCAGGCTGAGTCCTCAGCTGCAGTATTTCACCCAGGGGTGCCCATTTTGTCAAAATGGCCCCGGTATTCTTTTTTCGCCATTTCTTGTTGGCAAGGTCCTTCGAGATTTACTCTGCGCGCAAAACCAGGTTTGGTCCCTTTCTTCATTTGGTCTTTGGCGGGATTCACTGGTGAAGCCCGCCTCTGGCTCTAGCGTGTCTGGCAGAGGCAGGAAGCAAGGGAGGTGCCCGAAACTCCCTGTGCTTAGTCTCCTTTGTTACTAGAATGCACCCAAAGATGATTGGCTGGCTGGCTGTCCTTGGAGGACAGCCACCCTGCTGTGTGAGTGACAGCTAGGCTGCAAATGAATGGGAGAAACCTGCATATAAGGTGAGGTCTTTTGCAAGGAAGGCCGAGTCGACCACTGAACGAAGGAACCGAAGACGACCTTGGAAAAGAAGCTTGCTGTAACCTCCTGGACCATTGATTTGCCCGGTGAAGCCCTGCTGCATTACTGAAGCTCTGAATTCTGATCGACTAGAGAAGCCCCTCATAGGACGACTTCTCCCCTTGGGTTGGTGGCCTAAGATGAACTTGCCTGGAAACCCTCACCCTGCTGACTGTACTTCTTCGCGGATGATGGAACCGAGTGCCAGGGGACAGAACCTACAGAAACGAGTTTATCATGTTTAAATCAGACCCGAGCTCCAGGATGATCCTCCGGACTCCCTAGAAGCAGGACCTCGCAAGCCTGAGCCACCCCAACAAAGTGCTGAACCCCAGAAGAGAAGGAAGCTCACAAGGTGTCCAAGAACCGTGGTGGTGCTATTTGAGAGTAGCTGAACCGCGAAGTGCCGCTGATCTGAATTGCTCCCATTGCTGTTGCCGACCTTCGAACCGTAGTGCAGGAGCACCCAGACGTCCTCCATCTTGTCCCCACGACTGAGGCCCAGGAACAACAGGATCTGCAGGAACTACAACAGGAACAGAAGTCAGCTGAAAGCTTTTCTTCAGAGTCAAACTACTTTTAACTAGGGGTACTTACCTCTTGTTTTGTGGAGCTTGCTACCTTTCAGTTGAGACTTGCATTTGTTGCCTTTTCCAGAGTTGCTTGCAGCTTTGTCCTTCACAAGCCTCCCAGCTTGTGGGCCAACAGTGATATCTTTTGCAACAAACTCTCTTTAACATTGTGCAAGACTTGTGTGCTAATATTCAAGAAGTGCCTTAGCTCCCCTAGACTTTGCTCAATTGACAATGGCTGTCCTGGCTCCCTGAAGACTCTTCTTACCCTCTGACTTTGTATTTAACTGTCCCTCCAAAAAGTCATACATTCTTTACTTGTATAGCTGGGAAAGGGTTAACCTACTTTGCATTGGGGGATTGAAAAGTGCTTACATGTGTGAGAAACGTGTCAACCATTGCTTCCCTCCCTAACCTTTTCCTTTTTGCCACAAATCTCAGTATTGCTTTAAATGTACATGTGATATATCAATGTCCACAGTGTCCTAAACAATTGAAGTCAGCTCAGGGTGTAGGAAGTGTCTGTGTACCATCCCAAAAGGGGATTTACTTATTTATTAAAACTGAGAGTCTGTATTTTTTAAGTATACTTAAGTGTTGCATATTTGCTCCCTTATAAAGAAGGCTTATTTTAAAACTGAATGTTAAATTAAATAATTATTTTATCAAGAGTATAAGTGTTATTTGAATAGATGTCACTGTGACTCTCTATGTTACAAACCTACAGCTCATTTTGACCACTCTTGAGAGAAGCCTGGCTGCTCAGTCACACTACCAACTTGTGTAGTACAGGTCTATACCAAAGGTTGGTTTACCTATTGCCAAGAGGACAAGGCTGGTGTAGTCTCCCACAGGTTTACTACATACAATCTTGTCTAACAGGCGACCGATGTCTTGAACCGGGAATGATGCATATTATTAGCAGCACTTTGGCTTTTAGGGCTGCGATAAAAATTAAACCATTGGCATAATCCATGCAGATTGTGTTTAATGTTCAGTCCTGATTATGAGCTAGAGAAATTGTAAAGGCAATGTAGGTGCAGTAATGTATAATAGCGCATTTGGTTCTCTGGCTGCTGCCTGGTGGAGCTTTTTCATATATATGCTCGCCGCTCACGTTACAAAGTGTCATGATGATGCTGCACTCGTAGCAACTTACTAGAAAGTGCAATGTGGTAAAGACTTTGGCCAATTAACAACAAACCACTACAAGACCAATTTATTTACGCAAGATTAGCTGAGTGGGACTCAGGACGGGAACACAGTCTACAAGTCCACAAAGTGTCCCCTGTCCCCCCAAGATTGTATGCGTCTCCTACGCCCCTGTTCATGTATAAAGCTTTATACAGAAAACAAGCATCCTTAATTTAAGCCTCTACAAAGGTCTGTGGAGGCTTTGTAGAACAATAACGCTGCATTTGTACAGGCCGGTTCTTGCCTACTAAAGGAATACTTTTCTAAGATATGAAGGTGGAATTCTGAGTTCCCCATCACCCAGGACATCGCGGCTAGACATCTGCTGCATACATCACTTTTTCCCATCGGAATACATGGTCCCTAGAAATGCCTTTGTCGTTTTTATATATAGTCTAGGTGTCCCACAAACATCAGCAATGCTCAGCTGTATTTTGAAGATATGTACTGCCTTTCCTGGTGTATGTGGACTATTTCTCATCATGCAAACGTACGCACAATAGTAATTGTTCGTTAACATGCATGAGGAAACACATACATACGGTTATTCAACTCTCAAAGTTATACACAGCTTCATTCCTGTAGCAAATTGAAAAAGCATGCCTATATTAAAGAAAATACAATCTAAAGGAAAACAGGAAGTTTGGTCTTTTCTCCCCCTTGAAAAGCAAGAACAAATGTTATTTATTTAAAAATGGTTAGAACGGATATGATTGTGTTGATAAAGAATAGAGTTCTTATCGCTAACTTTGTAGAAGAATTTTATCAACTAAAATACTGACTGTTTTATGTGTGTGTATAATAATGAGAAACAAAGAACTAAAGATTAGCTATCCAATTTATGGTGCAGGTGCACACTTTTTGTGTTTAGAGCTGAAGACCTTTTGCTGGCTCCAGCATGAGTCCGAGGAGAAAAGCCCTCAACGTTAAAGGCAAACTATTAATGATCATATACATCATACTTACATTACATCAAACGCACACAAAGTATACATTAGCGAACTTCTCCCTGGCCAACTGAAGGGTAGGACTGTCCACATACACACCTGCACCCACTTTATATATACGCCCAGCATTTCAATTCGGTGGCAGTTACTATACTTCTTTCAGGAGAAAGACAGGAATTTAGTATGTCAATCTACTGCTAGCATACATTACGGTTCAAAAATAATATGACATACCTGAAAAAGAACATGTACAGAGCAGCTGTGATGCAGAACAAAAGAACCTAAAGAGAGACAAATAACACGTTTTAGAAAGAAAAGCAACACCTCTTAAGCTGACATTTCTAACACTTAATGCAACAATGCAAGGTCAATAGCAGAATTGCTTGTGCAGAGAGCAGTGGTTAAAACGCATTTACTGCACAAGTCAGGTATCAGACAGACCTGAGACCGGAGTCTGCAGGAATCATTTTAAATACACCAAAATATTTTTGTCAGCATTATAGCCATTACTGAAACAATGAAATCACCAGTTTCTTTCATTTACCAATGCCTTGCTTGCTTTTTGATTTGAAAGTCTTATACTTCTACATCAAATCTATGCATTATTCTATGCAGGGTCATCCAAAAGTATCTAGCATTGAATCAGAGGATGAAGCATAAAATATGCAAGCACAGAGAGCAGTTCTGGTTATGTTGCCATTTTGCGTGGAGAGCATACCAAGTGAGACGCATCGATTACACGAAGGGCACACGGTTTATGCATTTTTTATGTATCGAATCACGTGTCAGGAGCTGCTTTCACCATATTATAGGTTTTCTTGTAAACGTCTCACTTGGTATGCTCTCCAACTAAAATGGGAGCTTAAATAGAGTCAGTCTGTCTCCGTCTCTCTCTGTGTACATGCATAGAATAAGCATTTGAGCCAAGTCACATATGCCACCGTGCCACCCAGTAGCCATCATTGGGAGTTCTCTTCCTGTTCAGAGCATATTTACAGATACTAGCTGTTATTCGATGTTCGAGCATATCTTAAAGGTCAATATCGGTGCCTAATTCATAGGGTCACTTCTACCCCCTTCTTAAATATTGATATTAACATTGATCGCTTTCAGGAAAGGGGTGTAGGTCCCCATGATTTATTAATGGTCATTGAAAAGGCTAAAAGTATCAGATGGAATGAGAGGTATGGGTGGTATATGAACAGTATTTAAGTTCCATCGATCACACAGTACCTGTGATGGCATAAAATTGCGTAGTAGCATAATTACAGAACCTACTTTCAGTTTTGGCTCATGCAGAGGCCTTCTTCCTACAGCATTTAGCTCTTTCGAGACTGAAACGTTGACCCAGTAATCAAGTGTTCATTTACACTAGAATCGCTGTGTCCTGCGTGAAGAGACGTGGGGGTGGAAAGAAGTAACTTCTGAACGTTTCCAATAGTGGAAGGTGAAGGTGGCCGTATAGCACCATGCTCATTCGGTTTGTTGCAATGATAGCCGTTGTTGAAGTGGGAGCACTTCGCCATTTGGATAGCAGAGGGCAACCTATCATTCTTTTGATTTAGCCTGAAAACTGCATTTCTCCACTATAACCAATCACTGTCCATTGAGTGATACTGCTCCCATCCAATGACAGCTGTCTCCCTAAGCGCCACCACTAGTGGCCATCTTCAGATTTTGTAGAGCATGTAAAGTGGCAGAATCAGCCAAATAGAGCCACAGAGTAGAAGGAGGGAGAGTTTGCATGTGAATCCATGCCAGCCCATGCTGGAGAACAGGAGTTACAGGTAAGTAACTTGTTCCTCCTCCAGCATGGGGGCTGGCATGGATTCACATGCTCATGAATATGATTACATAATTATACTTATAGCAGTATAAATACCCAAACACGGGAGGTGGCAAGGCTCAACAGAAGCAATAAACGTACCCCTGGAACAGACTCACCTCAAGCAAACAGGTTGCATAGCACCGATTGGCCGACCCAGGACTCCTCCCTGGAATCCCGGTCAATGCAGTAGAATCTTGTGAAGGTGTGGGTGGGCCTCCACGTAGCAGCTCTGCAGATGTCGAGCAGGGGAGCATCAGAGAGAAATTCCGTCATTGCTGCGATGGCTCTGGTGGAATGGCCTCTCAGCATGGAAAGACAAGTAAGGCTGCTTTCAGGATAGTGCCTGGACCCGCCTGACCGAGGCGATTGCCACTAAGTAAGTGGTCCTCTATGAGAGACACTTCAAAGGTGCTTGATGCATTGATTTAAGTGGGGCCCCCATGAGTTAAGTCAAAACGATGTTGTGCTCCGAAGCAGTATCAGGAGCCTTCACAGGTGGAAAAGTCCTGAAGAGGACTGAGAAACTCCTTGACGAGCCTGTGCGCCACAGGGATGGCTTAGCCGGAGCCCTGGTGTAATGGAATATGGCAGCCAGATGAACCTTGATCGAGGCGTGAGCCAGGCCAGTCTTGGCTAGGTAAAGCAGATACGGCAGGAGCTGCAGAGCTGTGACTCACAGCGGCATGATCTTCGGAGTCCTACACCACACTGAGAAGCGGTTCCACTTGTGGCTGTAGCACGACAACTTAGAGGAAGCTCTGGCCTTGGCCAGGATCTTCCCGCACTACAGCGGCAGGGAATAATGACCAAACTCTGGGCTGCACGAGCCAGGCCGTGAAGTTCAGTGATGCTGGGTTGTGGTGCAGTATTGTTCCATTTTCTCTGGAGAGAAGATCGGGAAGGGGAAGCAGCCAGATGGACAGAACCACTGACAGAGACAGCAGGTCTGGGTACCAAAGCCGTCGTGGCCACGCCAGAGCAATGAGTTTCATCCTGCAATGACATTGTCTGAGTGTGTTCATCACACATAGCAGAAGCAGGATTGGCGACAAGGCATACAAGAAGAGCCCCTCCCATGGGAACGAAAAGGCCCGGCTGAGGGAACCTACTAGCAAATCTCTTGCACTTGAGCTGGCTGCCGTTATGAAGAGGACGACCCGGAGTTGACCCCACTTGCTGAAGAGAAAGGATACTTCATCCTGACGAAGCCCCCAGTCATGGCAGGACTGCAGCTCCCTGCTGAGCAAGTCTGCAAAGGTGTTCATTGTGCCTGCCAGGTGAAAAGGGATGAGAAACACGTCCTGAAGAATGGCCCAGTGCCACAGGGACTGTCAAGGAGAGCACCGGGGAGCCTGTCCCGCCCTGCTTCCAGATATAGAACATGGTGGTGGTGTGGTCTGTGAAGATCCTCACTACCTTCCCATGCAGGTGAGGCAGGAATGATTTAAGGGCCCAGAACACTGCCTGGAGTTCCAGGATGTTGATGTGAAGGTCCTTCTTCGGGAAACAGTGGGTCCCCCCACCTTTCCAAAGAGGCATCCGTTGTGTCTGTGACCTGCTACAGTGGGATTTGGAAAGGAACTCCTTGAGTCAGATGTGAGCGCACTCCCCACCATCGTTGAGCTTGTCGGAATTCCTGGTTGAGGGCGATCTTGTCCGTCCCAGAGTCTGATCTGCAGCCACCACATGTCCAGGAACTCTTGAAGAGCTCTCATCAGGAGCCTGCAAAACTGAACAAGGTGGATGCCGGAGTACATCATGCCCAACAGCGACTTGATGACTCGCACTATAGTGGATTGTGCCGACAACAGGTGCTGCACCTTCACCACGATGTCCATCACTCTCACCTCCGAGGGCGTAGCTAAATATGCTACCTTCTTTGAGACAGGCGCCTAGGAACAGAGCGTTGGACTTCAGATAGTTGTCGGATAGTTGATGGAGAATCCGAGCTCCAGCAGAATGTCCGCAGTGTGCTGGACTGCCAGCGCATAAGAGCAGGAGCAGATGAGCCAGTCATCCAGATAAGGGTATATGTGGATGCCCTTGAGGAGGAGATGTGCCGCCACTGGAGCCAAGCAGTTTGTGAACAACCTTTGTTGTGGGCGAATGGCAGGGCCTTAAACTGATAGTGTTGTCCCTGGACCACAAACCGCATGAACCTTTGATGCTTTGGATGAATGGGGACGTGAAAGTAGGCATCCTCCAGGGCCAAGGTCCCCAGGAAATCCCCTTCCTCAAGCATGTACTGCAGCATGACCATCCTCAACGTCTGGGATTTCAAATACTTGTTGAAGTGCCGTAAGTCTAGGATCGGCTGCTACCCTCCTGACTTCTTCCGTACTAGAAAGTATCAGGAGTATACTCCGGACCCCTGGAGGTACTGAGGGATGTGCTCTATGCCCCCTTTCTTAGTATGGCCTGAAAATCCTGCAGCAGTTGGGCCATGTGCAGTTGTTGACGCGCCACAGGTGGAATACGAGAACACTTGTATTGGAATTCCAGGTTGTGACCCTGATGAAGAATATCCAGCGCACATTTGTCTGTGGTGATGGTCTTCCAATTGACAACAAAGTTTGCTGCCAGCTGCTCACTGGGGTGTGAAAGTGGGCGCAGGACCCATGGCCGGTTCAGGCCTGTTAGGGCATCTGTGTCCTGGCCTGTGGGTGACAACAATGTTGTCCTCCACTGCCGAAGGCTTGGGAGCGTCCCCTGTAGGCTTCCTGGGTGGTAGAGCGGAAGGGCTGGCATTAGGGGGTAGAGTACACCTTGGAGAATCTGCCCGACTTCCCTCTTGAGGAACGAAAAAGGCCGTTGCTCTCTTCCGTCTCAGCGTCCCAAGAGAATGTGCCATCTCTGTGTTGGTCTTAATCGATTGGAGCGTCTCATCCACAGCCTTTCCAAACAAATTGTCCTCATCGAAAGACATGTCCACCACCTTGGACTGCACGTCCGCCTTTAAGTCCGTAGCCTTCAGCCAAGCTACCTTCACTCCCGGTCTGCAGGGACCAGGGACGGAGATGATGGGTTCATCGAGTGCTTCCTGGCAGCGGAAGACATCACAGATCCGGGAGAAGGCTGCGAGCTAGAGCACCTGTGGGCCGAGTCCAGGAGCCTGTACTTCTTCTCCAGTCTGTCCCTCTTGGGAGATGCGGTACTTAGCATCTTCATCGGGGCCAAACCTTCTGTGAAAATTCCCGGCGTTGCAAAAAGAAAACCTCCTTCTCCTCAGAGACCAGATTGAAGAGAGCCGAGGCCCTCAAAATTATGCCATTAAAGGAGCATACCTCATCTGGGGGCAAACCCCTGGCAGGCTCATCTGCGCCTAGTGGTTCCCCATCAGCTGACACAGTCATCATACTCATCCGTATGCGTTGCCGTAGTGTCCATGCATGTGTCGTTGTGTGGTGGTACTGTAGGGGAGGCATGGTATCACAAGCCTGACACAAAAGAAATATGTTTTCAAAACCTTTATTTAATATTTGTGGCAAACTTCTAACTTGCCCCAACATTAAGATGGGAGTAGTCTTTACCATTAAAATAAAGAAAACACAGTCCTAGTAGAGTCTGTCAAATCAAAATGGCCTATGCTAACAAAATCGAATGCCTGCCCTATCTCTTGTACAAAAAGTGTATAAAGGGGAAATGTATGCAAAGGAAAATTCAGTGTTCAAATGATAATGTGGCTGAACCAGCTCTCCTCCCCACGTTAGGACTCACAGAGTAAGGCGATCCTTGTAGGCAGGATGACACACTCTGGCTTGGTTTCCAACACAGTACACAGTTCAAAACCGTGGATCGTGGCTCGCCTGGCCATCCACGTTAAAGTCTCTTTCTCGGACTTCAAAAATAATGGTTCACCCAAAACGTTCACAAAGATCCCCCTCTGCCAGGCTCAGACCTTTCATCACACAGTTCTCGTAGGTCCCCATCTTCCGGGCTCAGACCTCTCACGATAAAGTTCAACACAAAGTTGCAAGGGGGGGCTCCCTTCCCCAAGCTTAGTATACTTCAGGTCTCCCTCAATCAGGCTCGGACCCCTTTTGGATGTCAGAGTCTTTCAAATGTGCGTGGCGTTCTTACAGACAACCGCACGATCACTTTGACTCAAAGTTCAAGGTTTCCTTCTTACTTCCTAATATCGGGGCCTTTTGAAAACACACAGTATCTTTTCCCCAGCCCTGTGTGGGACCCCCTGATATCCCGACTGTGGCTTGTGTCTCCGGTATTTTTAGTTTCACTTTTCACTTTCTGACCAAAAGTCCCATAAGGCTTTGCTCTTGCCTCTCTCTTTATACTGTATCACTTGCACGTTCTTTCTCGCTTTGCTTTTCTTTATATTGACATACTTTAAACTTCCAATTCCAGAATGTACTGCTTCTGTGCCATTTTTATACTGTTCTCTTTCTCACTTGGCTTTCAGAAATCTTGCTCTCACGTGGCATTTCCTTGGTATCAATGTACTTCACATATAAACAAATTGTTCCTTTAGTTGTGTTTACTTAATCCTCACGCACACGCGCACCAGGCTCCTCTGAGCTTTGGCCACTCATCGGCTGCCGCGTGACACTATAACAATTTCCTTCCTTCATCCTTCGGATCAGGGTTAACTCTCACAGCCCCTCTGACGCCTAAGCTCTCTTGTTCACACAATGTCCGTAGCAAATTTGTTGCCTATTTCCAGCTCTCGGGAGGCACGGCTCCCTTGCTGTGCTGCAGCTTTTCTCTCTCAGTGGGTCATCAATCAGGCACGCCATGCTCCTCCTCGCTTCTGGTCCAGCAGTCCTCTGCTTTGGGGTCTCCTCTGTGTGAAAATGATTCCCAGCTCGCTCACTACGTTGTTTTGAACCACTCCTTTTATAATTTACATATTGGTTAATTGAAGTCGGGTGGGATAATTAAAATGAATTGCCCGACGTCATTAAGGTGACAACATGGCCGTTCTCCGTAGCAAGCTGTTCCCTGTTGATCCCTATGGGAAATCTTCCTTCCTCTTTGCTTGCTCTTCTTCATCCCAGTGATTGGGGACGGTGTGTGAAGTTAAGTGACCCCTGACTAAAGAGGAGAGGGTTCTGGCTTGAAGTACTTTCCTCCTATTTCCCTGCTTTCCATTCTCTTTGTCAACATCTGAGGTATTGTGGGACAGGTAGTTCCTGTAGAGTTTTTACACTCCTTTATATTTTCTGACTGGGATGAGAGGAACTGGGTATGGTGATTGGAATAAAGGGGGAGTACAAGGGAGAATAACATTAGGTTTCTCACAGTACCTCCCGCACTGGGGACAAAGGCCTCTGGGGCAGTGCCAGCTGTGGCGTTGCCAGCCGGCACATTAGCTCAGAAGGGGCAGGATGCTGCTTCAGCCTTGAAGGGCTTGGCTGGCGCCTCAGCCTAGGAGGGCTCCTTGCTGGAGGTCCAGGAGGGCTTCTTGGTGCCGGGGCAGCTGGTAGTCTGTTGTATTTCCGGCACCAACGTGTGGAGGGTTGTCAGAATGTCCTGTGACATGTCCTAGGGCATTGACTGAGGCACGACTGGGGCAAATGACAACAGCTCTGGACTAAAAAATCTTGCTGGATCCACCAGTAGATTCGGCTCCTCCCTCAGGGATCCATCCCGGGGCATGGGACCAAGACCTCCTTTGTGGTCCAAATAGTAGTCTTCAGGCAAGTGGTGGTTGTTGCAGCTGGAATATATGTGCAGGGATCTTCTCAGAGACCCCTTCAAGCCAGCTGGGGACACCCTCACCGGCCTGGGGAGAAAGTCCTAGGGAGGAGGTAGCGTCCCTCAAACTTCCTGCATCCTTTGGGAATGAGG
Organism: Ambystoma mexicanum; assembly: GCF_040938575.1. Taxonomy (NCBI): domain Eukaryota; kingdom Metazoa; phylum Chordata; class Amphibia; order Caudata; family Ambystomatidae; genus Ambystoma; species Ambystoma mexicanum. The sequence continues at coordinate 893,732,638 of NC_090941.1, forward strand.
CGACAATGGGAAACTGTTCATGAACAGGCCCGTAGTTGTGGGCAGAGCAGTCACTGTCTTAGGAGGTTGTGCAGGTAGATCCACTCGTGGGATTACCATTGTCTTCACCGTAGACACCACAGAAGTAATGGGCTACCCTGTGACCAAAGTAACGATGATCATCGACAAAGTCGTCGACGGACACTAGCGAGGTTGTTGACGGAGTCATGGTCACCGACCGGGCAGCCATCAATGGAGTAGACGTCTCGGATGGTGAAGCAGTCGTCGACATGGACAGTGTAGAGGAGTCAAGTACCTCCACCTCCCCCATAGTGCCTATATGTTGGGAGCCAGAGTGCGAGACATGTGCAGTACCAGTGAAAATACTGATACCAAGGAGAATCTGGGAAGCAAGGTTCCCATTGAGAAAGCCATATCTACATACGAGACAATTCAAGAAGATACAGGACAAATGAATGGCAAAAATGAATGGTGACATCACACAAAGCAAGACTGACGTGCATAGAAAAGATGCAGAGACGAGAGAATATAGGTAATTCTATAAGGCATCAAGAAAGTATTGAAGATAAGTGTCAATTTTAGGATCAAGATGAAGAAGATTATGCCAACGAGATAGATTAAAATGTTAAACTGTTTTACACATGTACAGATGCAAAGAAACGCAAGTGGACAAATTATTCCTGAGGCTAGCTTTATAATGAATAGATTGCGGCATGCGCCAATATATACATATATATGAGTCAGTAAAGAATGGATGTTTCCACCACGTACAATAGAAGAGCTGAGCAAAAGAAGTAAGGCCGTTTTTCCAGCATGTCGCAGTTAGAAAAACAAGTGAATTACAGGTGAATCTCAGAAAAGCGAGGCTGGATGAGCCAAGAAGCCCAGGCCGTATCAGGCTGGAGTGAGATGACATTGGATTCAAATCGTGTGAAAGTATGAAGCTTGTGTTCAGAAGGCATGGACAAAAACAAGAAAACGTCAGAGGTCTATTAGAAAATAGTATTTTTTAATACACTAAAAGCGCGATTTCGTGGTTTTCAGTCATGTGGGGAGAAGAAGTTGGACGAGCATGATGGTCACACCTACACACAAGAGCAGAGCATGCCTTCAGTCCCCTGAATTTCCCAGAGCAAAGAACACTCCCAAGGACAAGTTCAAAGTCCTAATGGACAGCAGACCACTGAGGTGATGATTGATGGATATATTAATTGGTGGGAAGCTATGGTTAAGACAGGCTCACCAGCACCTGGATGCCAAGCCTGCATGCTGCTATATGTAGGTGGGAAGGTACTGACGGAGGTAAGAAGCCAACCAATGTTAGGGGACCGCACGATCAAGGGTCCTATAGTTATTTAGCCAATAGAATGTTGTGTAGTGACGTTCATAGTGACCTGTTTGAAGGGAGTGCTTAGTTGCCCCACCTGATGTTAAGAACCCTATCACTTTATTCCACTGCCTGAATGATTATGGATTATATACTTAAATGATCTTGTTAGACCCTATCTCACTTGCCACAAGGTTTTTGTATTTTGCCACGTAGGGTAATGTTAATAGTACGCGGGTTAACACTATTTATCCGAAAAAACTGGAAAAGTCAAAATACACAAAGATCAAGATGAGAGTACTCCCAACACTGAAACATACTGTAAAAATCTGAAGATGGCCACAGGGGTGAAGATAAGTGAGACAGCTGTCATAAGATGGGGGCAGTATTGGTTATAGTGGAGAAATAGTTTTCAGGCTACAGCGAAACTGCTTTTCTTTTTTACTGAGGTAGTGGTGACCGACTACCCTTTTGGTTCAGGAAAGCACAAGGCTCTTGGTCCAAGAGGATTTTGCAAGGAAGCAATAATGAAGCAAGCCAGTAAGGGTCTCAGCATGGAGCAGCCAGTCCAGTCCGCAAGGAGGATAAGGAATGACCCAGGAAGTAGATCAAGCAGCCAAAAGAAGTATCCATGGCCCAGCCATGAAGGCCAAACGGGGTCCTAGGATATCAGCAGGCCATCTTCATGGATAATCCCCCAGTAACTCTGGCACGAGTCAAGTAAGAGGAGGAATGCATAGGGTCGCTCGGCTCAATATGCACATTCACTCATGCTGGGCTAAGCCAGCCTCAAAACATACATCAGAAAGACATGCAGTTTTCGGTGTCACGCCAATTAGGATGGCATAAAAAAATTATAATATTCAGCTCCATGCACACTGGATGTGTACTGGGCTGCTAGACTGGTAACCGACCCAGGTCAGTTTAAGCCTCTCTGGAGCTGGACTTGGCTCAAGGTGAGCACCTGTACGCACAACAGCCATTGTAAGCCTGTTTCATGGTCCAAACAGACAATCAGATAGCCTGAAACAAAAATGGCCTGTGGCTCTCCAGATGTTTTGGATTGTGACTCTGATGAGCCCTCACAATGGACTATGCAGGTTGATGGTAGCTGTAGTCCAAAGGATTCAGAGAGTCAAAGTTTCCAGAGCCCTACCCTAACACACATGTAGGATGATAGAACAACCCTGGGGCCAAAACAGGGTGCACATAAACTACTTATGTCCTAGTAGCCATGAAGGCTACCTTAGGGCAGCACATCAGAAAGGGTTGCAGTGTCAGGGTGACAGACCGTAGAACTCCATAGGACTATAAAAATTAGGCAAAGGGGCCAAGAAAACAGCCAACAGGAAAAAGCAAACAATTTATGGGTCGCATAAAATGGAACATCGGGCCCTTCAAAAGTGGAATGGTGCCCTAGGGATGCCCATGAGTAAATCCACCACCACACAGGCCTTATGATCTCTGACCCCTGGCTAGTTTGAAAGCCATCTTACGTGACATCGAAAAATAAATTCTAAGAAAGAAAATAACATCATTAAAGATTTGCTGTAGTTGGCACCATAGATAGAACACCCTTTGTTTACCACCCTTCACTACAAGCAGTGCCCCAGATAAGATTTTGAAGTGGGAGTATTTTGTTGGGAGTAAAATGATTTTTAGTGAGTAAAAAATGCAAGCCCAATTCCCATTGGGAGTATTTTATAAGCGAGTAAAAATGTGTTTTAACTGGGAAATGGAAATATTTTTGTAATAATAATTTCTTTGCACCTAGTTATTCAGGTATATTAAAAGATACACGTTTCATTCTTCTGATCAAGTCAGTAATAATAGCAATTTCTTATTCGGTACTGCGTGCCCTTCTGGTCCGAACAAATTAATGGAGCTGTGTAAGTGGAAGCAGGGGCACATGGTCATATGTATCCGTTTCCCATTTTTTGTTGGGACTTTTTGTACTCCCTATTTTAATTATTTGTGAGTTTTTGCCTATTTTTCGGGAGTAAAAGTGGCCGATACATCCCTTATCTGTACACACCCAGAATATAGTTTCATGCATATTTTTAATCACATTCAAACAGTTGTTCCCCCACCTGCACAGTGTGTTAGCAATCTCTGGAACTCGCTTCTGGTAAACATCTGTGACTTTAACAATTAACTAGCATTGAGGAAGGCTCTGAAAACCTGGCTGTTCCCATCCACTGACAAACTCTTCAGGCCGATTTCTTTGGCCTCTCTTCATCGTTAAGATGCCTTACGGTGGATAATGTGGTTTACAAATATTTAATAAATTATAAAAACAAATATACATGGGAAAGGAGGGTGTACAAACCCTTGGGGGGAGGGGGGTTAAAGCGATGTTCTCTTACCTACAGTCAGCTGTTTGTCAAGAGCATTCACACCATGACACTCAAACTCTCAGTTTACGATGACCCTCAAAATGACCACCAGACCTTTTATAAACAGCCCAAGGAATCCTGTGGAAATTGGCAGGGAAGAAAGTGCAAAATCCTATAAGGACAAGAGAAAAGAAGAGGAGATCCTAGTAATAATGGGAAGCCAGCATGTAGAGAGGAAAAAGAGGTAGTGAGCACACAAAGGGGAGACTCCCATTAGGAAGCACAGGCAGTAGACAATCATCAGAAATCTGACGCAGCAGATGTTCAACAGGAGTCAGAGGCAATGGGCCTCATTATGAGGTTGCAGGTAGGTTTTACCGGCAAGGCTACCCCCAATCTCGCATCCGGCTCCGGCACCTGCGAAAGGGGAATCACCGGGCCATTCCGACCTCGGCGGACCCGATAATTCCCCTTGCGCGGGTGCCGGAGCCGGTACGTCTCCATTCCCATTTGAGCCCCCATAGGGCTCAAAGGAAATGGGGAGGATGGTAGCAGCTGTACCGTTTATAATGGTTCGGTTGCTACCATCATGTTCTGCTCGCGGTGGCGGTTCGTCCACCTGGTCAGACCAGGTGGCTGCAAGGGCACCCGCGAGCAGAAGTCCTAATATGGCAGTACGGTAGCAATGGTGCCGGTAGCGATAACAGCGCCGTTGTTGCCTTACCGGCATACTCCTAATGAGGGCCAATGTCATCCCATCCTCAACTGGCAGCTGACACCGGAATGCCATACATTCACTTTTCCTTGCCTGGCATAGTTAAGGGGCTGATAAGTCTCTGAAGAATGCTTGCCGAGGAACTATTGTTTGACAGAGACAAGAGGTTGGTAATAGCCTATAAGGAACACTTGTGTGACAAAGCCAAAATGGTTGTCGATGGTCACTTGGGAATACTCTTCCTGATAAAGACGAGGCGTGGTGAAAGCGTCTGAAGAATAGTTGTCTGACAAAGACAAAAGTCTAGTTAGGGCCTTTAAAAACAGTTGCATGACAAAGTCAAGAGGCTGGTGGGAGCTCTGCAAAATCTCAGATAACAAGAAATTGAGAAATCTTTAAGAAGCTGCATTTGTTGGGATGACTTGACATCTTGTCCGACAAGGTTAGCACTAAAGATAAGAGAACATAACATTGCCTGGTTAAGAATGTATTCATTATGATTCACCCTACTTATTTTGGTTTAGGCCGATCAAAACTGCACTGGTCAATGGAAGAATTTTAGATAAAGTTTTGCCTTCGATAGCATCCTCTTTCTTACATGGAACAGGTACATAATGAAGCAGGGATCATAATGCTGCTCATTACACCCAAGACCCGTAAGGACTTAGCTAGGCAGTTGCAAGGAGGTGCATGCTGGCTTATTTGGGGATGCACTGTACTTTATATTGAATGTCTTGCTGATGAGAGCAGAAGAACGTGGCTTCTTCAAGAGTTTGGTCACCACCTTTGTCAGAACCTCCATCCTTTTTAAATGGCAGTGCTGGGAGGAAGGGACCCCCTAGTACTTGTCCCAGCCACATCCAGACCATCATGGCATCAACAATGTAGGAACATACATGTGCATTCCACAAAGCATTATCCTCCAGACAAAAAGCTTAGTCTGCTCCATGTCTGGTATACCTGATGGAAATGAGGGTGTACCTGTGGGATGCAGTGTATCAAATAGCCTTTCATGAATTCTAAGAATCACAGAAGTTGTGCTTCTGACAGATGGTGTGGTTCCCGTATTTTGCCGTACATACTGCTTTTAATCTGGGCTTCTTCAATAGTTCGGCTTTAACCTACGAGCTCAAGTGGTACAAAAGCGGGGGAAAAGAGGTCCTGTCTCAAGACCTGAAAGTTGAACTAAACAAACTAACTTCAAGGCAGATGCTGTGTGCCCCACCAGAAGAGTTCCAAGCTCCTCTTCAATTGGGTTCACTATACGAAGGTCATGTTCAGTGTGGAACATGTCCTTAAACACCTGGTCACTACGCAGAACAAGATCACAGACACACTCGGGCTTTCCTTAAGTGGGGGTAAAGATACTGCCTAGTGGCAAAAATGATAGGATAGGACAACCAGCATATCTAAAGTTACAGCCACAGTAGACTAGGCAAACAGGCTGGATACTGAAGTAATAACTACCCCCTGGAACCAGAAGAGGGAGACTGAACTGAGGAGCGTATAACCCTCTTCTTTAGCTTTGATGAATAATAAGATTCACAAATGTTGAACCTGAGAACCCAACACCACCCAGCTAGAGAGCACAACTTTGTTGCAAACATTATTCCGGTAAGCCAAAACATTTGTTTTCCTCCCAGGAGAGGATATTACAAGCCTTGTATAGCACCCACCGTGAGGATAGAGCATGATATGCAGAAAAAGCAGCCACAGTCTGGAATAACTACACATCCAGGTGGTGCAAACACTTAGGACTCACTTAAGTTAACCCCTGCCTCCAGTCCATGCACCTAACTCCACCCTTGCAAGCACGTTTCACAGACTGCTTCCTGCATGTGGAAGCAACCATACTCAGCAATGATGAAACTATGTCCCAGATAATAAGAAGCATATAAAGTAACCGAGAAGGAATGTGAATTTTTACATAGACAATACACAGCAGATTCAAGTGCTCACACAGCCATGCTGAGTGGGGGCTGAAGGCATTATTGAAGGCGAATCAGCCAATTAGGGACCTCTAGTATCAAAGGGTCTGGAAACCATTCCAGGCACTGCCGTCACTCAACAATTTGAAAAGGTGCAGCACCAAGGAGGCGGGGTCATGAAACTGGAGGAGTGAACTACAGTTATTTGGGGGCACATATCTAATCTCAAATTATTACATACAATAACATTTCAAAAGTGCATGTAACTAATGATGGAAAAGCATGACCACAGTCGCAAATGGTCTTTATTTAAATTTAGTTTTGGTTATTAGAACAACACGAATCCTCTAGCAATGTCCATATCCCCAGTAGACAGTTGGCAAGTGTGGCCAGCTGTGCCGCACCTTATAATTGAGTGTGCTGAAAGAAAGGCGTGCAACCTATTCTAGGTCACATCATAATATATCACCTGAAACAGCCGCAAGATACCCCAGCCGGATAAACGCTTGCTCAGTGATCTGCACTTGTCCTACAGCTGACAGGTTCAATTCCTGGCATGACTAACTCAGACCTTCTTCCTTCAGAGGGGTTGTGTACCAATGTCCATTATTTCAGCAGTTGAAAGTACAAGAAATCTGACGTAAATCACCATCATATTTTTTTTATTTTTTTAATTATTGCATTTGTTGTACGCCCAAACCCGAGTGTATCACGGCATAGATTTACAGTGTGCTTGGTTTTAGGGGTTACATGTACAAAGAATTTATAATTTGTTGAACCTAGTTTCATGGGCAAATAAAATTTCGTTACATAGTACATTGGCTTATTTACAATATTGAAATCTTGTTACTTAAATATTACACTTGTTGCTAAGAGGTCCATCATTTCGGTGGCGTGGCTAACTAATCACCAGACATACAACTTATATTAATGGTTAGATAGTGGTTACAATTAGCGTTCGCTGACATAACATGTAGAGCAATATACATAATCGGAAGAATTTAGTATTTGTTAAATCGCCAAGTTTCTTAAATTTATTGAGGGAAGGCTCGTTGATAATGTTTACAGGGAGTGAGTACAAAATTCTGGGGGCTGCTACCAGGAAACTGGAGCTACCTGTTCTTGCATTCTTGAATCGAGGGATGGGTAGGTGTGTGTTTGCGTTAGATGTAATAGTTCTCGTTGTGTTTTAATGCTTAAACTATTGTTAAGATAGCTAGGGGTGTTGCCTGAAACACATTTGTGTGTAATGGTCAGAGTTTTATAGAGTATCCTAGCTTGAATAGGTAGCCCGTGTGCTTCTCTCCTTTGTTGAGATATGTGATCCTTTTTTTATGCCTAAGGCAGCTCTTACTGCTTTATTCTGGAGTAGTTGCATTTTGTTTATGTTTTTTTTGAGGTTCCTAATAGTAGTATATTACAATAATCAATTTTAGCTAGGATGAGAGCTCTAGCGAGGGTGATGCAGTTGAGGTTACATGGTTGGAGATAGTGATGGGGGTGCCATCGATGACTATGGCTGTGCATTGTGGTTGCAGTTTGGCTAGTCGGAAATTTTAATATTTCATTTTCTATTTTATATATCATGATATGGCTGTAAATCAAACCTTGCACACAAATACAAAACACAAGTGCAATTACAAATTCAATGATTCATATATAGTAATAATAAAATTCAAAATGAATACGCATTAGGAAATAATAATACAAACCTAATGACAGCTACTAAATGTTTCACTTTCGATGTCGAAAAATGATGTTGGATATGCCATACATAAGGCAAACAGAGCATGGTGACAGGGATACAAAATGGACTCACTAAACCAGTGCCAAAGACTGGCCTAAAATCATGTGTGACTGTTTTATAAAGAGTGAGGCATTCCAGGGATGGATGGCTGTCCATCATGGGTATGCTTTTATTTCTCCCTCTGCCAAACTTACAATGGACGTTCAGAAATTCAAGAAAAGAAATACAGCAAATGTGTCAATCGCTAGAAATGTTAGAGCTGTGAGATTGCAAATGATGATTTATAAATGATGTTCCGTGCACCGGACTATCACTTGGGCTTTTTATAAGTGGGCTCTGAGCTATGCACAGCGGCGAAGTCCACGCGTGCCTGCCCTGGGAGTCGTAAATCACTCTGACGCGTGTATCTTAGTGATGCCTCTTTGTCGATAAATAGCAAATCGGAGAAAGGCGCTAAAACTGTGCACAGGCTAGCGAAAGGGTGGGTTTACGGGTTTGTAATACTGGCACGATAAACCCTCTTCCAATGATTTCAAGCCCTCAAGAATGTAGGCAGTCATCGTCACTATTTAATCGAATTAGAAGAAGGCTCAGGGCTTGGGTATCGGTTACTACATATCACGAATTCACTCGCTCCTCTGATCCACTGGATATCCTTGAGAGAGTAAGTGCTAGATGTAAAAGAGATTTATGTGAGGCTATTAATATGTAACCCCAGTTAGGACATTTCCCCCTCGGCCATCTTGCAACAAGCCTTACTTGACAAACAACTTCCAACATTTCACTTTGATGTGACAGGGCGAACAGAGGTAGGGGGTCTTGCTGCCGCAGCTAATTTTAAATGGACGTGCTGGTCGTCAAACCAAATATTTGTGTACATTAACATTTTACAGATGCTGCTATTCAAATTCGAGAGATAATTTGATGCAGGACAAGGAAAGTGGTGTTTACCAATGCCTACCCCCTTCTTGCACTGTGCCCCGGAGAGCCGATATCAATGTGGGTGCGCCATTCAGTGGTTTGGTTGGCCGCGGAGAAGAGCAGCATCTCATGCCTCTTACGGAAGAGATGGGTGGCAGGGGCTCATTATGCGTCTGCATCAGAACACCCTTGCTCTAAATGTTTATTTTTATGGTTGCTCCGCGAGGCACACATGACATGGGCTTACTCTATGCATTTCACTGTGAATCCCAAAGTCCTCCTAAGAAGTTCCAGAGTGTGGAATGTGGAACAGGGTGGAAAGACTTGATCAACCAACTTTTCTGCATCGCTGATTTATAGTAGGTTGCCCAATAAAAATCAGTGTGTCTTCCATGCCCCTCACTAACCAGGAGACAGATTTGACAGTCATCTGGACTACCACTGCTCTCAAGGAGGTGGTGTGGTTTTGTGCAATGTTCCACAAATCTAGCTATTTCCAGGATCATTTGAGGGTTCTGTAATTTCGACGCCCATTTTTATGACAGGCGTTTTTACGCATAGTTTTTGCAAAAAAAACGGACATTTTTTAAAAATTATTTTGGTGGGTCCCCCGATCCATCTGTACTCTAACTATTTTTTGTTATTCCCGACCCCCTCAACCCTTTATATGATCTTTCCCACCACCCACGCAAAAATCAAAAAGTATTTTCAGCGAAACCTCCACGTAAAAACATCCTTTGTAAAAACAGGCGTTGATGAAAGGACGTCGTACCCATTTAAGATGGACTGATAGTTTGCAAAGACAACTGGATTGGCTGTATGCTTACTTTTCTTTTTAATAGCAAGCCGACATTTGCTAGATTGAGAGTTGCTGGAACTCTGCCTTCACTAAACAATGTGTGAGCAACTGGTTGTGGCATTGAAAAGATTCTCATGAAATAGCCTTTACAAGGGTATACAGGGTAAAGCGGGACCTTCGGTAGTAGATTGGAACCAATTCCTTGGCTGTATTTCAGTTCTTTGAAGTGGATACATTTTGTGGCTGATGTGATCAAGAAGGAGTTTCGATAGATATGGAACAAGTTACTTACCTGTAACTCCTGTGCTCCAGCATTGGTATCTTCAGACTGGGAATCCTCAGTAAAAAAAGAGCATTTAAATGAAACTGAAACTTCAGTCACAGCTCTGTCGTCTTCATATTGGGTCATACTGCACACAGCCAATAAGCAACACTCCCTTAACTCCTCCCATGTCGGCCATCTTCAGATTTGGCAAGCGACGTGAAGTGGCAGTAACAGCCAAATGATGAGCCATGAAGGGACGGAGGGAGTGTCGCATGTGAATATATGAAAGATACCAATGCTGGAGAACAGGAGTTACAGGTAAGTAACTTGTTCCTTCTTCAGCATTGGATCTTTCATAGATTCACATGCTGTAAATAGATTATAAAGCAGTAAAACAATAACCAATACACAAGGGTGGAGGACCTTCCCGTATCACTTACAACAGGAGACTTACCAACCTTATGCGAACAGATTTTGTGGAACTGCCTGGCCGACTCTAGACACCTCTGCGCAATCCCTGTCGACGCAGTAGAATCTGGTGAGTGTGTGCACCGATCACCAGGTAGCTGCGTGGCAGATGTCTGGCAGTGGGATCCCGGAGAGATTTGCAGTGGTAGCAGCCACTGCCCTAGTGTAATGCGCCCGGGGTCTGCCTGGGAGCGGTCTGCCCGCCTGCTGGTGGCAGAAAGAGATGCAGGCCACAATACATCTCACAATGGAAGATTTGGAGACAGCCTTGCCTGGCCCTGTAGGTCCAAATGCAACAAACAGTTGATCTGTCAAACGGAATGACTTTGTGCGGGTCACAAAGTACTTGAGGGCACACACCACGTCCAGTGTGTGCAGGGTGCGCTCTGCCGGCGATGCAGGAGAGCCAAAAAACACTGGCAACACCACCTGCTGGTTAAGATGGAAGGATGAAGGTACTTTAAGTATGAACTTTGGATTAGTCCACAATACAGAATTGTCCTTGTGTAAGGCGGTTTTGAAGAAAATGCCTGTATCTCTCACACCTGCCTCGCCGACATAATGGCAACCAGAAAAGTTGTCTTTCACGACAGGTGCTTGATGGATGCCTGGTGCATGGGCTCAAAAGGGTGACTCATAAGCCTTGTGAGCAGTATGTTGAGTTCCCAGGCTAGTGCTGGGTGGCAGATTGGAGGGAACGAACAAAACAGTCCTCGTAGGAATTCTTTGACTAGCCGATAAGACCAGAGGGAAGGCTTTCCAGAGTACCGGCAGTATCTGGATATTGCAGCCAGGTGCACTTTAATAGAGGAGGGTGTCAACCCTGACTCCGCTAGCGATAAAAGGTATGGCAGTAGTTTCTCTGGGTTGATGGCCTGGGGCTGCGGGTGATGTCTTCTGCACCACACCTGGAAACGCTTTCACTTGCTCCATTTGTTCCTGCAGCTCCACTCGTGGATGTCGTGCACCTGGCACATTGCCTTACACCTAAGGTACTTGGGGCTTAGCTGACCTTTACAGCCTGATAATAGCAGCTCTTGACACTATTTTTCACAATGAAAATGAAAACGAAAATGGAACTTGAGCTGAAAAATGCTTTTTTCTCCATCTAGATGCGCCTTACTTAGCATGAAAATCGGCTAAATTGCTGGTGTGTTTTGCAGTGCCTCATGGCTTTGTTTTAGCAACATTTTGGCCCTGATTTATGGATTATTTGCGCCAAAAAACGGCATTTGTGCACCATTCTGCCTGCAAATCCCCATTTGTTAAACAGGGATTTGCGGGCAGAATGGCGCACAAATCACGTTTTTTTTGGCGCAAATAATCCATGAATCGGGGCCTTTGTGTTTTTGATCTACATTTTGGTGCAGTATTTTTTGCACTCCAAGATGGCTGTGTGCTTTGTGTGAACGTTGGGGCCAGTTGCAGGGCCTACACTGTGCCTCCTGCACTTCCCATTGGCCAGTGGGCATAGAAACCCACTAACCCCAGACCGGCAGCCTTTAGCCAGCCCCCTGCTCAAGGGCCCACTTCTAAGGCCCCTGTCTGCTCCCTGTCCCCTGCCAGAGCGACTTTGGGGTCCCTTGACCTTTCAACAATGATGCCACTAAACTCTTCTAACAACCCCCAAACTGCCTCGACTTTCACACCGACTTAACCTTGGTTTAGTTCCCTCCTTTCTGGACTCACTCCTACCACCTCTGGACTTCCACTCCCCCTTTCTACTTTTTTCTCCCATGTTCACACACTGAATTGCATTGTGTTATGACCGATTCCTTATTTCTCAACCATCTGTGATAAATAATCTTGCATCTGAACCCTATTGTAAGGTCGATTCTTGATGTTTTTGCTTTTGTTTTAAAAGTCAAATCTTGCTGTACTTTGCTAACTTGCTCTGCACTTTGCTTGTAACTGTTGCTTCTCTGTAACTTGGAGGCCCAGTGACTTCATTGCTCTCTTTCTTATACCCCTACCTGCCTTGCCCCCCCTGCTTCTCCCTCCTTTCCTCGCTACCACTCCCATGGCGCTTTCCGTTTCTCCTATCTTTTCTAACTGCTTCTCTATTGACTATCCTTCCCTTCTCACTAAGTCTGGTAGGAAGAAGTTCAAAAAGCATATCCTGGCCTCCAACCCAGGTCTCCCCATCGCTGAAACTTATTCTAGTGCTTCCTCCAGACATCCTCTTTGACGTTCCTTCGTCAGATCTATGGACTCTTCATATGATCTCTGTGCTCTGTCCTGTCTCCTCCTTTCCCATTAATGGTGGCACCCGCTGGAAAATGCTCATGGCTTCCTTCAACTCCTCTAAAGTCATCATTAATGTCTACCTTAATGGCACCATCAGGGTCCAAGGCCCTCAGGCTAATCTCCTCCTCTTTGACAGGGGCTTCCCTCGCCTCATTAATTTCCCTTCATGTCCTGCTGTCCCCTCTTCTCCCCCCTTGGCTACCTTGCCCTCGCTTTCCTCCTCCTCCTCCTCCTCCTCCTCCTCCTCCTCCTCCTCCGCAGGGCGTACCTCTGATTTGTACCCCACCCCGGAAGGTCTTTAAGGCTGGCAACCTTCTCCATCTTGCCACTCACAACTCTCGCTCTGCTGTCAAACACTCCTCTGACATCCGCCACCTCCTTGAAGAACTTGACCTCGGTCTTACCGAGGCATGATTCACGGCCAGCTCTGTCACAAGCCTTGACACTCTCCTCCCTGATGGCTACAATATCCTCTCCAAACCTAGATCCTCTCGGTCCGGAGGTGGTGTAGCCCTGATCTTTACTGAGTGGATTCCTGCCTCTATCATTCCCACTCAGACTTACTCCTCTTTTGAATGCCTTGTCTGAAGGCTCTCTCTCTCTCTCTCTTACTGTGGCTACTATTTGCAGGCCCCCTGGTCAAATCACCTCATTTCTCTCTGAGTGGGCCGACCTCTCCTCCTCCCTCCTGGCCTCAATCACCCAACTCCTCCTCCTTGATGACCTCAAAATCCATCTTAACACCCCGTGTTCATCCTCTCAACTGTTCCGTGACCTCTGCGACTCCCCCTCCCTTTCTATCCTCCCCTCTATCCTGACTCACTATGCAGGACACACACTTGATGTTTTGATCTCCTACGACCTCCCCCTCCCCATCCCTCTGAACACTCCTCTCTCCTGGAGCAATCACTCCCTCCTCTTCTCATCTCTCCCTCACTTACCCCCAGGCCAAGCCTACCGCTACACTGCCACCTTCCTTCTCGGACATCAGGCCAATGAAGCGTGTGCCATTGGAGCCCTTTGCCGGGACATTCTCCCTTCCCCTCCACCGCTGGCTGACTCACATCCTGACACAGCCCTGTCTCTGCTCTACTCGCTTCTATTTCTGATACTCTTGGTGCTCTTGCACCTTTCCTGAGGATCCGTTTGAAGTCCAAAGCCAAATGCAATTCTTGGTATGACTCTGACCTAGCTACACTTAAATCTAAGTGTAGGGCGGCTGAGAGGAAATGGAGGGCTTCTTGTTCATCCTCTGACAAACTGGCCTGTTGTCTGGTCCAAAGGCAATATCGACTCTCGGTCCGCACCAAGAAGAGAGCCCACATCCAAGCTTGTGTCTCTGTGGCTTTCTCAGAACTCAGACGAACCCTTTAAATTCTGTAAGGAGCTGGCCAACCCTGCTGCAGTCTACACCTCCTGTCGCCTCTCGGGGTCTTTGCAATGACTTTTCTTCTCACTTCATCTCAAAAACTCAGGTCATACTGTCTGCCCTCTCCTCCCCTACTCTCCCTTCTCCTTCTGTGAATGCTGACCCTCCGTCAGTCACCACCCCTCCCTTTTTCTAATCCTTTACTCTTTTCTCCCCAGACGAGGTCGCTGACAAGTCCGCTCTATGAAAGCCTTGTCAAATCAGGTTCATCCCTGTTCCTCTAAAACCATCAAGGACCACACTGATACCCTCGCTCTGGCTCTTGCCGATTTCTGCAACCACTCCTTTGCCTCAGGAGCCTTCCACTCCGCTCTGAAGCACTCTCTTGTGCATCCTCTTCTCAAAAAACTCTCAGCTGATCCTTCTTGTCCGGCTAACTATCACCCAATCTACATTACTCCTTTTCTGGGCAAATACCTGGAAAAGCTGGCCATCTCTCAGCTTAACCTACATTCTGATTCTGTTGGCTGTCTCCACGACCATCAGTCTGGCTGTAGAGCTGCCAGAATCACGGAAACTGCTCTCCTGAACATCCATGAAGATTTGTTCTCCAACCTTGATTCTAACATTCCTTCTGTCCTCATCCTACTTGATCTCTCTTCTGCCTTCCACACAGTCAACCATACCATCCTGCTCAACCGTCTCCATGACAACCTGGGTATCACCTATCAGGCTCTGGCCTGGTTGACCTTCCCTCTCTGATCGACCCTCCCAGGTCCAACTTGGGTCCTTCCTTTTTTCTATCTTCCTTTCTATTTGTGGTGTTCCCGATGGGGTCTAACCTCTCGCCCTGTCTTTTCAACCAATACCTGGCAACTCTCGCCCATTGCGTTGCCATTTTCTGCTCCAATTTCCAGTGCTATGCTGACAACTCAACTCATCTTCAGGCTTCCCTCAACCACCTCCTCTCCTTCTCATCTCTGATTGCCTAACTGCCATTCAGGGTTGCTGTGTCGCCAACAATCTCTGCCTGAATGCCAGCAAGACAGAGATCCTCCTCTTTGGCACACCTTCAGCCTCCTTTCCCCTCACTCTCTGGCAAGGCTCCCTTAGCCCTCCTCCTACCCCCATCTGCAAGGCTAAGAACCTCAGGGTCATCTTTGATTCCATGCTTTTCTTCTCTGCCCACATCTTTGATGTCTCTAAAAAGTCATACTTCCTACTGCACCTCCTCAGAGGTACTCTGCCTTTCCTCTCCTTCCCCCAGAAGTTCACTGTCTCCCGAGCCCTGGTTCTCTCTAGGTTGGACTATAGTAACAGCCTCTTTCTAAATCTTCCTGCCTCTACTCTCTGCCCTTTACAACTCATCCAGAACAGGACTGTGAGACTTGTCCTTTGGCCTCAATCCCTGGGATCGTATCGCTCCAGCCCTGAAATCTCTCCACTGGCTCCCAGTGGACGCAAGGATTAAATTCAAAACCCTCTGCATTGTCCACAAGGCGTTCTGGGGCCTTTGTCCAAAATACCTTCAGCTATCCATCTGTAAATACCTCCCCTCTTGAGCTGTTTGACCTCCAACTCCCACAGGGTCTGTCGTTTTGCTAAAAAACAAGCTGGGGGTAGATCTCTGTCTTCGGCTGGGCCTCCCTCTGGAACAGCCTCCCTGCTACTCTGAAACATAAGGAGAACCATCTCTGGTTCCGGAAGCACCTCAAGACCTTCCTCTTTGCTTCTTCCTTTGCCCTCCTCTCCCCTGCTGATCCTCTCTCTCTCGGCAACCTTTGCAGTTGCTAAACAACCGCTGTGCCAGGATTGTATTACCTCCCCAGCAACCTGAACTATACAAATACCTATATACTCCAAAAAGATCCTTACCCTACATTATACAATAGGTATGTTCAGATGTTATTTTAACACCTCTAGGACAGAAAAGTTAGGATCAAATTTGTTAGATCCAGAAGTCCTATGGGAGGTGGAGGGGAGGATAAGCAGGGTGACAGGAAAGAGGAAGGCGTGTGTTATCCTGGTGTATCTCCCCTGCTGATCCTTTCTCTCTCGGCACCCTGCACCTGGCCTACCCTCTGTCTTCCGGGCCCAGGTACCTGCTCACCCTGCCACCCACACTGCTTCCGGGCAACCCCTGCACTGGGGTCTGTATCTGTAACCATACAGACCATACAGACCCCCCCTTTTCTTTACTACACTTATCAGACATACCCCGTCTGCTGCCTCAACCAAGCACTTGCCACTTGCTATCTGCACTACCACTGTTTTGTTGCCTTTAATATTTATTTTATTATTTATCTGTTTTCCTTTCTTCCGCACTTTCCATTTCTCCCCCCTTCCATGCACTTTTCTCCTTTCCTTCTCCCATGCACATGCGCATTCTCAATGTCACTGGGCCTAGTAAGATGGTTGTGGTTTTTTTTCTCCCTTGTTCCCCTCCCTTGCTTTGTCGCGCTCTGAAACATTTGTGTACGAGCACAATACAAATAAAATATATCATATCATATGTCATTTAGACTTTTAGAGTGGCCGGGGCCCTTGCTTAGCCAACACTTCCTGGCAACCCTGTAGGAGTGAAAGGGTTCCAAATAAAAGAACACAGGAGCCAGGCCGTCAGATTGAGAGAGGCCGGGTCGTGGTGCAGAACCGTTCCCTGTTTCCTGGACAGGAGAGACTGGTGTGGGGGCAGCCTGATTTGAGTTGTTGCCGAGAGAGCCAGAAGCTCCGAGTACCAATACTGCCTTGGCCACACAGGGGACACTAATATCAGTCTGCACCAGAACTGTTTGAACGTGCGTAGAACTCGTAGCACCAGAGGAATCAGGGGAAAAGCATACAGAAATTCCCTCCCCCCCCCATGGGCACGCAAAGTTGTCCCCCAAACTGTCCGGATGAGGAAACCAGCTGGCAAAGGTCTTGCAGTGGCTGGTGTCGCATGTGGCAAACGGGTCAATTTCCGGGGTACCCCACTCCTGAAAGAACAGGTGTAGCTGGTCTTCGTAGAACGCCCATTCGTGACAAGAGCGCAACTCCCTGCTTAGGGAGTCCGCTAGGGTGTTGTGGATCCCCAGTAGATGGAGGGGAATAAAGAACCTGTTCTTTTGCAGGGCCCAATGCCAGAGCGCTTGGGCCTGCCTGGAAAGCTGTGGGGGCCTGGTCCTCCCCTTGCTTGCAGATGTAAAACATGAATGTTGTGTTGTTTGTGTAAATCCGAACCACTTTGCCCCCTATCAGGGGGGAGGAAAGACTTCAGTGCCCAGAATATCGCCCGTAGCTCCAGCAGATTGATGTGTTGGTCTTCCCTGCCTCCGACCACAAACCCCTGGTGTGCAAGTCCTGGCAGTGGGCTCCCCAGCCCTCCAGGGAAGCGTCTGTAGTAACAGTGATCTGATGGTCTGGGAGCCTGAAGGGGGCACCATGCAGGATGTGTTCTCTGACTGACCACCAGAGACGGCCCTTCTTGAAGGCTGGAATCAGCGTAATGCGTTCCTACCAGGAGCCTGAAGCTTGTACCCATCTGGCATCCAAGAACACCTGCAATGGTCTCATGCGTAGTATGCAGTTGGTGACCAGTGGGATGCATGAAGACAGCATCCCCAGCAAAGACTTGTATGATATGATAAGATATGATATGGCATTTATCACGCGCCTATACACAAGTGTTTCGGACTGTGGTTGTCTGGGTCTGGCTGAGGCAATGCACATTCTCCAGAAGGGCCTTCATTCTTTTGTCCGAGAGCCTGGCTCTGCATGTGCTGCTGTCCAGCAGTGCTCCAAGGTACAGTGCCCTCCGAGAGGGGGCAAGTTGAGAATTCAGGAAGTTGATGGAGAAACCCAGCTGCTGAAGACATTGGAAAGGGACAGCAGTGTTGAACTCCACAGGAGGGGATCTTATTAACCAGTCGTCTAAGTATGGGTAGACGTGGACTCCTTTCCATTGCAGGTGAGCCACCACAGGTTCAAGGCATTTGGTGAACACCTGAGGGGCCGATCTGAGGCCAAAGGGAAGAGCCTTGAACTGATAATGCTCTTCTGCCACCAGGAAACAAAGGTAACGCCGGTGTGAAGGACGAATGGGAATGTCGAAGTATGCGTCTTCGAGATCGAAGGATGCTAGGAAATCCCCCTGCTGCAGCTGAGAGAGTACTTGTTGCAGTGTTACCATGCGAAAGGTTTGAGCTTTCAGAAATGTGTTGAGCACCCTTAGGTCTAGAATGGGTCTCCAACCCCCTGGTTTGTTTAGCAAACCCTTTTTCCTTACCAGGAAGTCGCGGGACTACACGCCTTTCTGTATCTCGTTCCCAGGGACCTTTCCTACAGCGCCCTTCTGTAGCAGAGACTGCACTTTCTGAATCAGGAAGAGCTGTAATTTTTCTGGATTTCGTACAGAAGGAATGTCTGGAGGGTAATTTATGAATTCCAGCGAATGGCCCTGATGGAGGAGGGACAGCACCCATTAGTCGGATGTTACTCAAGTCCATTTGTCAACGAAGATCGATAGAAAACCCCCCACGGGGTGCTGAAGTGGGAGGTTCGGCTCTCGGATGGTCATGCTTGCTTGCCATACTGGAGCCTAGGATGGGAGGAGGGAGCCTCAGCGTCGCTGGGAACCCTTGAAGGGCTCGGTTCGCTTCTTATACTTATGCTCTTGTCGGAGGACAACTGGTACGTATTGCGGTTGTTCCGTGAAGGTCTATTATACCGCCTTTTTCCTGAAAGAAAGGACTGGAGATTGTGTTGTAATGTGCTCAGGGAGCAGGCGGTTTCAGTGTCTGTAGCCTGTAGGGTCTCATCGACCTTTTTCCACGAAGAAGGCTGTGCCATCGAAAGGCATGTCTGTAACCCGGGATTGGACATCGGGTCGAAAGTTCGTGGACTTAAGCCAACCCTGTCAGCGTAGGACCACTCCATTGCCCATCTGGCGATAGCCAGTGTCGACGATGTCGACGGAAGCAGTGATGGCATGGTCAGATGCAAACTCACCCTCATGGAGAATGTCCAGTACTTCTTAATTCTTATCCTCTGGCAAGAATTCCAATAGGGGCCCCAACTTGTACCATAACTCGCGATCATAGCAGGCGAGTATGGTCCTAGCGTTAGCTGCCTTGATAGTCATGGCAGCTGTCGTGATGATTCTCTTGCCAAAGGAGTCGAGGCATTTTCCCTCCTTGTTGGGGGCACTGAGCAGGATGAAGATGGGTTGGCCGATCTCTTTCTGGCCACTGCAGTGACTACAGAGTCTGGGATAGGCTGTGTGCGGAGACAGGCGCAGCGCTCTCTGGAGCCCTGTACTTTTTGTCAAAGCTATCCTTCTTCAGAGGTGCAGTTGGAGGGTGTGCCATGGCAACCAGACCGTCATCCCAGATGACCTCCAGTAGAGGTATTGCCATGAAGGACTTTCTGTGCTGTGTTCTGCGTTGATATAAAACGCTCCATTTCCTTTGCTCCTGCGGTGCTAAGCCGAACATCGTGGATGCCCTGGACATGAGCGCATGCAAAGCTCCTACTTCATCCAGGGGAGAATCCCTGAGGGGGTACCTCATCTGGCTCACCATCTGCAGTGATGGTCTCCGAACGCATCTGTATCGCAATTGGTGGGAGACGTTACCTCTTCCCTCTCTGTTTCAGCTACCTCATCCGTCAGTACTTCCAGCACTGATCAACGTCTTTGCGACTTGGGGGGTGCGGAATCACGTACACCTCTCTGGAGGGTGCGGGGCCCAAGACGGCATTTGCCTGTTAATGTCGTCCACCAGTGGTCTCAAAAGTAGTGCATGCAAGGTCGCCACCAATGATGTCATTGTTGACAAAAGGTTCAATGAAACATTACTTTGAGGGCATGGCTGCTGATTCTAGACTGCTGTTGATAGCATAGGACCCCATTGGGGCAAAGGCTGTAGAGACTGTACCACCCCTGCTGAAGGCAATGGGTTCAAAGATGGTGGTCTAATAAGGCTTGCTTCACGCTGAGGTGGACTCCTCAGTGGCAATGTCCTAGGGGGAGATGACTGCTGTGACACACCAGCTTCCTCCTCTTCTGACTGTGAAAGGATTGGCTCTGGGACTACGAGGCCACCTGGTAATAGAGCCACCCTCAGGTTTGGAAACACAGTTCTTGGACATTCTGGCCGAGCTTCTATTGTGCTGGTGTTGGTCTCAAGGCCAACAGCTGCAGTGACAACTAATTGGTGAGATTTTGTACTTGTCGAAGGTGCGGTCAACGATGGTATGGTCGATCAAGCGCTTGTGGTTGATGCGCTAATGGTTGCAGTCGTCAAGGTTGAGGTCGATGACGTTTGTTTTCATTGTAGTCGTTGAGGTTGAAGTCGATGATGGTTTTGCTGTCTTGATCGATGACGGTGCTGGTGTTGATGGTTTCATTGACAATGTGTTTGTCGTCAATGCCGATGACGAGGAAAAGTGTGCAGATTTTGCCGCCTATGCCGATTAGTCGGCTGCGGACGATGACTTCGGTATTGATGACCTGGAGTGCGACGAAGGCTACTTTGTAGCGGACTGTAATAAGGTCGGCGAGGAATGCTCACCAGACTTGGAGCTGACCTCAAAGCAGATGCCTCCTTGGATTGACGAGAAGGGCTTCACTTCTTTTCCCACCCTGCCTCTCCTTGGCTACTGGTGGTCTAAGGACCTATTGGGGTTTTGAGCAAGCTTGTCTGTGTGTTGTGGTGGCACCCCAGGGTCAGCAATGTCTCTGTGTGTGGAAAACTATTCTCTCTTTTGGTCATAGTGGTTTGCAATGGGTCTTCTGCGTAAGAGGTATGCTTCTAAATGTCTCTCTCTCTTCCACTACTCATTTAGCTCAGATCTCTGGTGTTTGTCTTCCTCCATGGTGTTTCTACAAGGGACAAGAAAAGACAGGCAAGTACTTTTCAGTGGCATGGTATGAGCAATTAGTGGTCTGCACAAACCTATTGTGACACCAGGATGTCCAGTTCAGGGGCAAGACTGGCTATGGACTTCTCCCTAGACCTCGCCTCCTTAGTTCACCGCCATTTAACAAAGCCAGAACTGACCGTTGTACATAATGCTTTCTCTTTTGCAAAGGTTAACCTTTCACTTTAACATTGCACCTGCAAGCTCATGCGCAAACTCTTCCAGTTCAGCCAAGTTTACAATTCCACTTCTAAAACTTATAAAAAGACAACCTAGTCCTTTAAATATTACAAAACAAAAACACATTTAATTTACTAACATTTTTTGTTTTCTTTACTCACAACACCAAAACATATAACGTTATAAAGCTGCTAATAGCTTTATATATCTCAGGAGGGGTCATTATTGCTTGGGCCATTAAGAACACTTCACCCAATTTACCCCCCCCCCCCATATAGACACATGAGGTATCTCACAGATGCCTTTGTTTCATCTGATTTTAAATAATGTATTCATCATCAATCACTTGCATTTACTTCGTCACATGAGCTGCTTAAATAGAACCCCTCTTATGGATCCACGGCCAGGTTGACAGAAAGCTTGCCAAACCAGTTCACTTCAAGCGTCAAGAGAGATTTTCTTGAAAGTGGCATTTTTAGACAGAATACACTGTGTGGGGGGAGGGGGCTGGCAGACCCCATTTACACCATTCAGAACACACCAATAGTGGGGGCAAGTGAAAAGGAAAGTTCTGAGGTCATAGCTTCCTGCGGTAAAATGGAGGACACTTCTTTCCAATGAGATCACACCACCAGGCTGCAGGCTTGGAAGTGGAGCTGGCATGATGCACTTCTTCCACGAGAAACGCTTAATGCACCTCCCACTCAACAGATGTTCCACTGGACCCAACAGGTAACAAGGACATCAAAGGTGCAACATTTTAACAGCTGAGAGGAAAAGTCTTATGTAGAGGGGCAGCTGTGTCCATCCACAGGAGATCCCTACCCCTTACCTTCCCTGTATTGGAGACATGAGATCGTGCCTTGCCCAACACCAGCTATTGTAACAATATCGCAGTAAGTATTTGAAAGAAGATACCCATTGAGACAACCCTATTGAATATACCCTCGAAGTGATGACAACCTGCAGGAGGAACTCCCTGAAAGAATATGAGAGAGAGCTGAAATGACTGATGACGTCATAAGTAAAGTGTGCACAACGTCTCAAGGTATACTTTATGGATCCTGAAGAAACTAATGACAGGTAAAGAACCGAGTGAACTCTCAAATGTAAAAGAAGATTACACATGCACCATGTGCTGCAGAAAACAAAAGTTCAATGAATGTACAGACACTGAAACACAAGGAAGATCAATTCATCATAGAAGCTAGCTATGAGTAGTGAATAGAATGCAGGCGAAGCCACCATTATACAGAAACTGGACATTGGTATCATAAATTAAGTAAGCCAGAAACCATGAAGGGAGAGTGGGATACTGTATCACAGCAGAGCAGCAGGCTCATGGAGCTGCATGGCGAGGCTGCCTGGCCTGAAGTCAAGATCCTAGAAATCGAGGTCAGCTATCTGCGCTGAAAAAGAACGAGTGTGCGGAAAATAAATCTTCTCACATTAAAGTGCAAGAAAGAAAACTAAGTATGCCAAGTTTTAATTCGTTTAGAGCATTTAAAAGCTGCAGAATGGACACGATCATGGTCTCCTGTGACGTGAGCCAAGGATGGAAATAGAGCTTGAACTTGAAGTTCCAGACACAATAGCGAGTGCCCTCACTACCGTGCATTCCCAAAGATGAGAATACTCTACAAGGCCAAGTACAAAGACAACTGCATGGCAGAGGGCATGGGTGATGAGATGCAAGGCTAATTGGGTATGAGGTAGCTTGTTGTCCTATCTCCCTGCACCTGGGTCTGGCCTTAAATGCTGCTAAATGAACAGAATGTTCCAGACATGGCACAAGTGCGCCAGCCAATTGTATTAGTCTGTATAACGAAGGGCCATATAGCTTGTAAGACCAATGAGAAACTGTGTACCGAATGGTTCTAGAGTGATATGTTTTAAGAGGTAGGCATAGGTTGTCCACCTGATAAAGGACAGCCAATAACAATCCTAGCTCCAATACAAATGTATATATAGATGTTCCCCTTAACCAATCCCGACCCTGGATAGGTTTTTCACTATTGCCACGTAGTATGACGTCACTCTGACGTATATTCAGGTATAAGAATTGTATTTTTTGTGGCGATCATTGAGTGACTGAGCGTCCATCCGTTGATGTTCGTTGTAACCTCCCTGTTTCAAATAACTGTTCATAAAACAGTTCTTCGCCACCTTTTTGAGTTTGGCCGGTTATTTGGACTCAGAATTATTCTGGTGTAATCCAATCCATTACCATATGCACGTTCCAAAGGGCTATAAACTGACGTGGTAGCAGTGCAGATGTTTTCGGATGCAAACCAGTTTGGATCCAGAGTTTCGCACGATCGGGCATCCTCTGCCATTAGCTGGAAGGTTGTGGAATTTCCTGTGGAGAGTGGCAGATAGAAATAAACTTGCAAGAATAATAAAGACGGTGAGCAGGTCCCCCTTTGAAGAAATCCCTGGTCGGTTTGCATGGGCGCTCAGTGGACAGAAGGTGAAGTGGTGGGATTGAAGGAGGAGTCGATACCAAAGGCCTTGAGTTTATTAACGGATGTAAGTAGACTGACGGAAATGGCAATATAAAGGGGCGGGATTGTGATATTTTTAAGTAACAAGACATTTTGGGGAGACAAGGGAATGCCCAAGTAATCCTATTTCAAGAGACATAGAAGACGTCTAAAATTCCGATTGGAATTTTAAGAGAGAGGATACGCACAGTCAGGACTGTGAAAGGTGACATATTAAACCCTGTACAGGGTAGTATAAGAGGAGGTGTGGGAAGTGTACCCCTTATTACAAATGGTTATGAATGAAGGGAAGATGATCACAGGGGTTATTAATGTGTAGTGTGTTGTTAGTTAGAGTATTATTTGGTTTGTGAAGTTTTGAAAAGTAATAAGCTGTGAAGGTTGGAAGTAACATTGTTTGCAGTTAAGGTGCAAAAAAACGGTTGGTGCCAATCAGAAGACAGATAAGTTGTTGAAACGAAGGAGGATTGAGTGGTGATTGATGGTGCTTGCTCATACTTGTTTTGAGATTAAGAGAGGTGGCCGATTAGCCTTGTGATAGAGAGTTTTATTAACGATCTGGTAGCTATTGACAGTCAATTGTGACTTGTCATTATGAAGACATTCCTCTCATGCACCTTTGCACAACACTACCAAGACATGCACCCAAGCTCAAACAGTGCAGTGCAGAATGGTTAAAGGGTACAGTTGATAAAATGTTCATACCATGGCCACAAGGGGGATCACTGTCGAAAGCGGTATTACAACACATGACTACATATGTGAAAGCTGCGTACACAGGGAAGTAATTAAAGAAAAGATTAGCAGTTTTAGAACTTTGGAAAATGTACCATAGGAGAAGGAGGACCCGCCACCAGAGGAGTGGATGCTTAATCCGCATAAAGGGGAGGGCATTGAGCACTCAGCTCCTCTTAGTTTGTCTGAGATTAAGAACATAGATATAGAAGAGATAGGAGTTTATCCTTTAAAGAATTAAAAGCAGCAGTGGTGTATAGTAACCAAATGTATGAACCCCCGCCTTACAGTAGTGACGATAGTTCAGAAGAGAGCAAAATGAAGGAAAATGTCTGTAAGTTCATACAAGATATGGAAGAAAGAGGTGAGAGATCGAATATATCGACAGACATAGACCGAGAAATAAAGAGATAGAAAGGAGAAATGAAAAGGACTGACAAGGTAACACTTGCACAGAACGAATGGATGGGAGGATAGATACTACTCAAGTTAGATGGGAAAAGCATTGAGGAGGTTAGGCAAAGAAAAGACAAAAACGAGCAAGAAAAGAAGGACAGGGAACGAGACGAGATTGAGGGAGGATGAGTAAAGAAGAAAAAGCAAGAATCAATGGGAACAGATATATAGGGGGAACAAGAGAAAGACAAAAAGCGGGCAGAGGAACAAAGGAAGTATGCCAGTAGGAAGAAAGATAGAAGAAAGACACAAGAGAAAGGAAGAGAGACAGAAGAAGCACAAACAGTGAAAGACAAGATTACAGAGAAGGAGAGAAGAAGAATGAAGACAGGAAGTGAGAAGGGAAGAACAAAGGTAAGAGAAAGAAAAGGCAAGAAGGGATGCGAGAAAGCAAAGGGGAGTGGGTGAAGGGATAAAACAGAATAGAAGGCAGCTAGGTCTGGATGACAGTCTCATTCTTAAAGAACGAATGAGGCCGAGCAAGGAAATATGATGGCATAGAACACGAGAGATTCTCCCGATAAAAGAAGTAGTGCTAGAAACACCTGGAGTAGCACTAGAAGAGGAAAGATAAGATGCAGAAAATATTGGAGAAAGAATCGATAAAAAATAACAGCAAATAAGACAGGATAGCAAGTATGGAACTTGAGAGAGAGGTAGCAGATCCACGCTACCTCAACCACGAAATGATGAGAAAAACAGGTTTAGTGATGAACACAGAGCACTGTCTTTGAGCAGACTAAATTTAGATAGGGAAGAGGAGGATGATAGTCACACTAGTTGGGGTCTAGCAATGTCAGATGAAGAAAGAGTTAGGTTGTGAGGTAGGAGGAGAGGGTGTGCGCACTCCTCTGGGAAGTTAACAGTTGGATAAAGAGGTAAGATGGTCAGATATCAAACACCCTAAGGAAATCACACCAGATCCCGTAACATATCCTGAGCTTTGTTAAGCGGCTTCACTTCAACACTACAGCTAAGTCAATGCCTAGTCTGGGATGCTGAGGGAAACCCTTATTGATATATTTTTAGGTCCAGTTCATGTACTCTGGATGACAACCCTTACATAACACCCCTCTCTTAGAATCCCCCTGACCCCACTGAGCCAAGAAGTAGGTCTGTTTTGCAAATTTAAAAGGTTTATTTGAGAAATATAACAATATATATCTATCACACTTTTATAATAAATTAATATTGGATATCACACTTAAAATATGACAGTGATCAACAATGGATAATGTTCTACTGGTAAACTGATTTGGTTACTTAGAAGTAGAATAGAGGATGAGGTAGCTGAAATGCTTTATGGTTTCAAGGAAAGGCAAGGTGGAATAAATGCAGTACAGAAAATAAACTGATATGGTTTCACAAGAGATAATATGTTCACTTTTCCCCTGGTGGCAATTCACCCCCCCCTTATATGCAATGCAAGGAGATGGAAGTAACACACACAGTCTTCAGGAATACAATCAAATACAATACGGAATTTAGTTCCCCCCCCCCCCAGCAAGCTTAGACAACAGGTATGCTTTTTAAAACACGGGCAATAGTGCTTTGTAATGTGGTGGCAAGGAAGTGAAAATGCTAAAATTGCTTTCAATTCCCTATAGGAGATTCAGGGTGAGTGGTAGACTATTTAAATCAGTTCAGGTCAGCCCTAACAATGTTTCAGGGATGGTTATTAGGTTGCATACGAATTTCAGCAGTTCAGGCAAAAGCGGCTATCTTTTTGCAGATGACGAAATCAGGCCAAATCGCAAATTGCAAAATCTCGTTCCTAGGACAAACGGTTCCAGAGATACAGACGATTTAATAAAGGTAGATTTTCGGATTTGAAGTAAAACTCAAAATGACAGGTGACAGCTTGCAGCTTTTGAATGACAGATGACACGATTTCTAGGAGGCTGTTCTAATTAAGTTAAAATAGTTTGAATTAGATTATTTTAAACTAAGATATTGGTTTTGGCACAGTGAGTACTCACACTATATTTTGAAATAAGCCGTCAAGGTCTGGTCAGGTTGGACGGGACTTCTGGTGGTTCTGCTCACAGCAGTCCGGTCTCTAGTTCTGCTCTCAGCACTGCACAGTTCTGGTCTCTCTGGATCTCTGGTCTCTCTGGATCTCTGGTCTCTCTGGATCTCTGGTCTCTGGAGGTTGATGGATTTGAAGTCTGGAGTCTCCCGGCAAAGCGTCCCGCAAGAAAGTGGGAAAGTGAATGTCCTACCTGGGTTTCAGTGGCCCTTTTTATGTGTTTTGGAAGTGGGTGTGTGCGTGGCATAACTGAGCCTGCCCCTCTCTACTTGTCATTGGTCCAATTCTCCCCTCTCCCATGATTGGGGGAAGGAAATGGATTGTCATCATGATGAGATCTGTTTATGGGTCAGAGGATCCTCCCCTGGTCAATTTGCCCACAAATCTATATTTGATTCAAATACATATTTCCCAGATACACAATTTGTTGAAATTAGATGTACACATTATATGTTCCTCATGGTCCATGCTTGTCCGCCTCTGATCTTCCTGGGGGCTTGCATTCAAAAATGACAACATTTTGCGCTTTTTGACTGGTTTACCAATATCGGACATTTACCAAAAATTACACAAATGTGCGCAAGGAGTATAGACATTAATTGATGAAGTGTCAGATTTCTAAAATGCAGACATTTGGAGTGAGACCCTAGTTTCCGCTAGCACCCCCCCAGAATACACCACAGGGTCCTAACACCTCTTAAAACGTGCACAGAAAAATCACAAGAATAATGATATTACTTATATAATTCTGACAAGTCCGTACTATGAATTATCCATCTTTTTTAAAATTATGCTCTGGCCCAGATAGGTGTGGTTTAGGTTCCAAAGCACATGGGGGAAGCTTCCGTCTGTCCCTTCCTCCAGCTCAGGTGGCTCCCAGAGGCACTTCTCCCACTTCTCCCAAGAGGAAGCTATTTTACGACCCCCCCAATATAACATTTTCCTGAGCCCAGGACAGTGCTTTGTTCAACCTCCTGCAGGTGCCCCTCCCCTAATCTAATCAGAGAGGTGTCATCTCCTTTAGTTGGGGGCAGCAGGATGCAGCTAGGCCTGGGAAGAGTGGCTGAGCAGGTTTCTCCTGTTGGGGGTAGTTGTCAGGCAGAATTCAGCTAAATGTCACTTTAGTTCCCAGTTTAAATCAAACTTACAATTTTTACATATACATTAAATATTTACTTCCTTCAAGTCATTTCAGAATATAGTTTTACATTGTATCCACCTCTTAGCAAGTCTTTCCTTGGCCTGGTTTCGGTTCATTTGTTCAGTTTTACACAAAAGTCTGGTGGTTTTAAAACGCCGGCTTTCTGATAGTGGTGAGCACCGGTACTGCATCCATTTTTGACATTAAGAAAATTAATTCCCCACAGTTCTGGGTTTCATTTGGCAATCAGAATTGCAATTCCCAATGTTTTCAGGCTACTGTGTGTGTAGCCCAATGGTGGTTTTAGGCAGTGCCCTCCTGTGCTCACAACATAGGCAAAAATGGGTGGCAGCCTATTCTTCATGTTTTCCCTGTGCACTCTCTGGGGAGTTCTGGCCATCATGATGTTTTCCATGCCAGTACTGCACAGTTTTATGGTAGGGCTTGGATGCATGGGTAAAAACATCCCACAAGCCCCCCCTCTTGCGATGGCCATTCTGTCCTTTCACTGATGGAACTCGCAAGATCTGGGATGTTCGCCTCCTCTTCTTCCAATTCCGTAGATGGCACAGTTCAGCATCTTTTCCTCCCTCCAGTCGATCAATCAGTTCTCCTTGCCTGTCCTGATGGGAATATTGGGCGGTACCCCGCGCCCCTCGGATCTCCGCTCCCGGTCCCCGGTCGTCCTCCTTGGTCAGTCTCCATGGTTTCCTCTCCACTAGGATGAGAAAGCAAAAGCGGCAATACCTATTCATAGATATTTCTCCCCCACTATTGATATAGTGGGGCGACATATACATTTTAGAAATCAGAGGATATGAACATATACATTTTTTTTTTAATTAGGAGACAAGAACATATATATATATATATATATACAAGAATCACAGAATTTCATATGCTATATGTGGAATATTTTAGGGTTGGAACTGAATTAATCTGGAGCGGTCCCCTATAGTATTGCAGAGGACTCCTCCAGTTGCTGCAGAGTGTGCCTGGGATGGCAACACTTTAGCTGATTTATATGTACCCACTTGTATTCCCCTTCCGCCAGACTACCTTTGGGGATGCGGATCTTATACGCTACAGGGGAGATCTTGTCTATAATTTCAAACGGTCCCTTCCATGTAGGCAAAAATTTAGCTGTTTGGCCTGGTTCCTTTGGAAATTGTATAGATAGACCCGGTCCCCCACAGTATATTCCTTCCTGGTGGTCTTCAGGTCGTAGTGGGTTTTCATGCAATCAGCTGATCTTTCTAGATTCCGCTGAGCATAGGCAAAAGCATGCTGAAGGTGTTTCCTTAAATTCTCCACATACTCATGAGCTGTGGTGGCATTTATCAGTGTCTGCTCTTGGGTCCTGTAGAGCAAATGCTAAGGAAGCACCATCTTGCGTCCAGTCATCAAATCAAATGGTGACATTTTAGTTGCAGATGAAGGGGTAGATCTGATGGCCATTAGGACCAGAGGTAATCGGATATCCCAACTTGGCCCAGAATCTGCCACAAACTTTTTTAATATGCTCACAATGGTTCGGTTGTATCTCTCCACTGCTCCAGAAGAAGCTGGCCTGTAAGCAATGTGTAGCTTCCTTTTAACCCCCAGTATCTCCCACATCTTTGTCATTACTTCACTGGTTAAGTGGCTACCTCTGTCTGACTCAATCCTTTGAGGTAGACCAAAACGGGAAAAGATGTGGTTAATCATCAGGGCAGCTGCTGTTTCTGCCTTGCAGTTTGGGGCTACCAATTCCACCCACTTGGTAAACAAGCACGTAACGATCAACATGTACTTGTTTCCTCTAGACGAGCGAATTACAGGGCCTCCAAAGTCGATTTGCAAATCTGACCATGGCAGTGTCATCCCTCTCTTTTGGAGAGGCGCACGGTGTGTGAGGGATGATGGCTGAAATTGTGCACACACAAGACACCCATTCAAGTATTGGTCGAGGTCCTGCCCCATGTGTGGCCAGTATGCAACCTCTCTTAAGATTTCCAGTGTTGTGTGAAACCCCCTATGACCGGCGGTGGCCGCATCATGGGCGTGACTTAACATCAGGGTTCGGAATGAGGTAGGGACCACCCACTGATCATGGCCAGCTTGGGATTTCCTTACCAACAAACCGTCTTGGATTCAGAACCTTTTTGGACATTTCATCAACACTCTTAGGTCCTCTTTCCCAATGTAATCAGTATCCGTCAGGGGAAAGTTCTCAGGGTCCTCAATGTGTTGGTAAAACTTACCAATTATTGGATCCCCTTTTGAGCCGTAATCAAATCAGCATCAGGGGTCTCCTTACTCCATTGTGCAGTTGAAAGATCATTGTGAGCATTTGTCTGGGACCTAGTGATAGCAGTGACCTGGATTTCCCCCAACAGGGACTCTATTTCGATTAGATCCCCTTGGATGGCCACGGTTTTGGCCAGCTGATCAGCTAAGTCATTTCCAGTTTTGTCTGGTCCCTCTACTTTGGAATGACCCTTGATCTTTTTCCAGTAGATGGTCATCTCATTCGATGTGACCAGATCATCAATATTTTGGATTAACTTCCCATGTTTCAAGGGTTTGTTATTAGCACATAACATGCCTCTGGTTTTCCAATTAACCAGGTGCTCCACGAACCCGTTCCGTACATAATCTGAATCTGTGATTATGACCAGTTCGTGAAGTTGATGTTGGACAGCAGTGAGGATGGCCTGATGCACAGCCATCAATTCTGCCACCTGACTACTTCGGGGACCAATTTTGTATCCAGCGGAGGGTTCTGGGGACTCATTCACCCATGCATTCCCTAAGCCGGCCACCAGTTCTTTCTCCCCATTGTTGTCAACATGGTACGAGCATCCATCCACATAGACAGTGGGCATTCCCTCACACTTGTCTTCTTCAAAGACTTTGTGTGGGGAATTAAGGTATGCCTCCATGTTGTCCTTGATTTTTAGACTTCCGTCCTCGAGACAGTTTTCTCTGGCACAATCATGCAAGTCAGCCAGACCTTGCGCGAGGGGACTCTTCTTGTTTTGGCCATATCTGACCTCCACAGGAAAGCCTTGCATTGACAGAATCCAGTAAGTAATTCGGGAATTACTCACATTTCCGGCCCGGATTCTGTCACTTTGGAGATATTGCAGAGGCTGGTGTGGAGTCTCCACTATGATGTGTTCCCCCTGGATAAATGGGCGGTAATTCTTCAATGCCCACACCGTTGCCAGGAGTGCCTTCTCACAATCGTTGAATTTTTCCTCCAGAGGATAAAGTTTTGCTCGCATAGGAGATTACTTTATTGACCTTGTCATGCTTTTGGTATAATACTGCCGTCAAGCACGTATTAGAGAACCCTGTCTCCAGGAAGAACTCCTTGTTTCTGACAGGGTAAGCTAGGCAAGGCGCTTGTGAGAGGCTTCTCTTGAGTTGTCTTACTGCCTCTGATTGTTCTGGACCCCATTCCCACTTGACCCCCCCCTTCAGGAGATGAATCAGGGGTCTAGTGATCTCTGTGTAGCCCTCAATGAACTTTCTGCTGTAATTAGTCAGTCCAAGGAGGCTCCTTAGTTCCCGCAGAGTTGTGGGATCCTTCAGTTTCTGGAGTGCTTCCACTTTCTTTTCTTGGGGACAGAGACCCTGAGGAGTAATCTCATGCCTCAAGAAACTAACACGGGTTCTACACCACTGTGCTTTCTGAAAGGAAAGTTTTGCTCCGGCGGCCCTCAACTGTGTCAGAACATAACGGATCTCTGCTATGTGTTCCTCCACAGATGAACTTTTGATGAGGACATCATTTACATAAGCCAGGTTACCCCTCGCACCCAGGTCGGGCATGGCCTTGTGTAGAAAAATGTTGAATTCATTGCCGGAGTTGAGGGTCCATATGTACTGCTGGCCCCCAAAGGTAAAAGCCAGTTTGTATTGGTCCTCCCTACTGACAGGCACGGTCCAGTATCCATTGGTCAGGTCTATTGCTGCGAATACCTGTGACCCCTGAATCTGGCCCAGCCCTTGGTAAATGTAGGGCAGAGGCCATTGGGAAGTATGGACCCGTTTGTTGAGCTCTCTAAGGTTGGCACAGAGTCTCCACTGGCCGTTTGGCTTCAATATTCCCAGCACTGGATTATTGGAGGTGCTGTGTACTGGACGTATTATTCCCCGGGACTCAAGGTTCTTAATTATTTCAGTAAAGGACTCCATGGATGCGAGAGGCAAACGATATTGCTTCACAAACACTGGAGTCATTCCAGGGTCCATGGGAATTGTTGTTGTGTGGATGTCGGTGCGACCACAGTCATATGAGTCTACCGCAAAAAGATCTTGGAAATCCAAGAAAACTTGTTTCAACTTTTGCTTCTGTTCCAGAGTCACACAGGCATCAGCTAGGTTGACTCTCCCTTCCACCATCTGCCTGAAGCCTGGAAAGACTTCTGGTTTGGCTATCTCCGCGGCCCCCTCCAGCTGGGTGGAGAAGTCCCTTGTCAGTGTGATGATTTGGACTGGAGGCTTCAGGTGGGAAAGGCAGCCCTCATGGACCTGGAAAATCACCTCATCCCTCCTGAAGTCACAAGTCACATCTTCCTTACCATAAGGGCAAGAAGTGTACACCAGGAAGTTCCTCCCATGCCGGTGAAAATCCTGTCTGGTGTTGTATTGTCCTCACTGTCACTGTCAAAACAGTCCTTGGGGATCAGTTAATTCCCTAAGTCAATGGAGAAATGTCGGTCATCAACCGCCATTCCAATGATGGTGCCTGCGGATGGAGTAATACTCTTTAAGTCGCTGTTATCCACCTCTGTTGGAATGGTGTCATGTTCTATGTTGACTAATGGTGTTGGGTTTACCCCTAACCCTTGCTGTTGGAGAGAAGCATTTAGATGAATATAAGCATCAGGGTTTTTCAATTTTTGTCCTCTTAACTTTCACTTCCAGGGAGAATTGTCGGGTCCTTTCTGGGATGGTGACTTCCTCTTTGATCTGAATTTCAACTGCATAAGGTAGCAAATGAGCTGACCTAAATGCTTTTTCTGAATCATCAAAGCCCATGGGATTATCCGCTAATCGGGACCAAATTTTGAAGTTGATTAGGTCCAAACTAATGGCAAAGCGATTGAGAATGTCACTGCCTAAGTAAAAGGCGGCAGTGACGTCTCGCACAACCCAACAATTATGGACTATGCTCTTGTTACCAATGGAAATTTTGAGCATACACCTGCTTGGCAGGAGATGTTTGGAATTACGTACTTCCAGGTCCATTTCCCATTTGTCTATCAGTTTGAATGTGGGAATGGCTGGATCTTTTGGGAGTTGGCGGAACATGGCTTCGCTGATGAAGCTCTTACCGTTGTTCACACACACTCGAGCGAGAACAGAGTCCTTCCCATCATTTAACTGAACAGGGATGAGCAACTGCTCTCCAATTTGCTGAATATCAGCCAGGCTCTGATCTGATTTCACATCTTTCTGGACTATAGGAGTGGGAGTGTCCGATTGTGGATTGGCAAAGAATTTCAGAGTGTTTCCTTCCAGTGTGGAATACCACCTTAAACTGGAAGGAAGGTTGATTTTCAGAAATGGAGAGGACCCCCCATCACCGGTCTGTTGTCCTACTGCTATTACAGTCACGTCTGGAATTTGGTTGTTCTGGAAGTGAAATTCTACTTGGTCAGATTTTTGTTCAACCATGTGGCAGGTGCCGTTTAAACTAACATGGTTGACACTCTGTTTTAATTTTATTGGTCGGCCAGTCTGGGTCCAGAGGACCTGTTTACGCAATCTATTAGGGGTGACAACCTTCTCAGGAGGTCATTCCCTAGTAAACAAGGGGTGCCCTTTGGCGTCACTACTATGACTGGGTGTTTCACCTTGTGTCGCCCAATTTTAATGTCCAAATCTGCAGTCCCCTCGACAGGAATTTCCTTCCCGTCAAAGTTCTGCAGTTGTCCAGGAAGAGAGGTGAGAGGAATACGGTAATTCTCCCCCCTTCCTGGATTTAGTTCATCAAAGGCCCTTTTGGACAGAAGGGTAGCTTGGGATCCAGTGTCCACCAGTGCCGAAATTGTACCCTGCCCCTGTACTTGTACCGGGGCAAAATATCTTCCCTCCTTCTCCTCAAGGGGGCACAGATAATTCACATTTTTGGACAACTGGTGGGCTAACTGGTTTTGGACATTGCTAGCTAAGAGATTTGGGCAGAATTCTGTGGAGAGTCTTGGGAATCTGAAAGAAAAAGTTGGCAACTGGAGATCAGAGCCATTGTGGGTTCCCCTGGTTCCAGTTCTGGGCCACCCCCCCCTTTTCGGAGGCAGTCATCAGGATGGGTTTGAGCCAGGGGATTTCGTTATTGTGGGTTCTGGGATGAGATGATTGGCGGCGGTAGCTCAGTCTCCATATCTCCCCAGTCTGGATTGGAATCCCTTGGGACCCATTTTTCTTTGGGAGGAGTTCCCACATCTCTAAAGGAGAAGATCCTTTTCCCAGGATCTTCCGAGGATCCTTCTTCCTCAAATTGGAAGACCTGTACCTCCTCCACAAAGTGGGTCTGTTTGGGTCTTTTGTTTCTCCTACCCCCCCCTCTGCTCCTTGGGAGGCAGGCTTTCAGGGGCAGGAGATTTTGTTTCCGGTTCCTGGTTTTCCAGGGGCTGTTTACAAGTTGGGAAGGAAGCTTCCTCCAAGGCTTTACACCCCCCTTCCCCTTGTGCCTCCTCCCCTGGAACCGGTGGGTTATCGGGGTGCTGCCCCCGTCATTGTTCTGGAGCACCAGGTCCAGAGATTGGGGCATTCTGCGGTGGCATGCTCATCTGAGGGTTCTGTTGAGCCCTCAGTATGTGACCCAGATCTCGTGCCATATTTTGGACCTGGCGCTCAAGTTGTGAAACCCGCTCAGGCTGATACGGGGCTCTATTTTCTCCCCTGGGCTGATCCCGGGAAGGGTAGCTATCCCTTCTCTGGTAATACCGCAGATTGGGAAGATTTGGGTACCCCTCCACCCTTGGCCTCCCCTCTCCCGGATTAGGTTGTCTGGGCTCAGGGAATTGGGGAAAGAAGGATGGATGATTTTGGGGCTGGAAATTGGGTGGATACCTGGGGAAAAAGTTCTGCCCAGGATTTGGTGAATTTCTGCCCTCCTGGGGGACGCTAGGAGGGATGTTCCCTGGGTCAGGTGCTTGGCTGGATCCCCCCCTTGGGCTGGATGAGTCCACACATAACCCAGGATGGGTCGGTTTCCCTTGTAGCGGGGACTTACATAGTCAGGGGAGCGGGGGACCAAATTTGTGGGACTACCTCCTCGACTCCCTGTCTGTGACTGGCTTGAGGGCCTTCTGGGCTGTGAATTATTTGGTGCAGGCAGGATTTTAGGCCCCCCCATCTCCAAATCTAAAACGGGGGCAACCTTTACCTCCGCCACCTTGGCAGCAGCAGGGGTGCTGTTGGTTTTGGGGTTTTTCTGCGCATTACTTTTATTTTCTATGGGCTTCTGTACCTCATAGATCCGGGTAGCCTGTTCAATGACCCAGTCTAGTGACCTCTTCTCGTGAAAATCTCTCACTAGCTGGGTCATGATGTATTTGGGCAAGGCATGGAAAAAAGTATTGACAAATTCTCTGCTGTCCGTGCGCACCCTTCTGGTGGTCTGCGCAAAGGCACGCTTCAATTCTTGCACAAATTCTTGTGGGGCCTGATCCTCCCCAAATTGCAAATTGTAGGCTGCTTTGCAAGCCTCTTGAGGATTTCTATTAACAGAAAAATGTTTCAAGATGGCCGCCCTATATGCGGACCATCTTGAATGGTTTTGGTCCTCCAGCCCTGCAAAGAAACTGGAGTATTCTGGTGAGAAGGTCCATTTGACATACTAGATGCAGCTACTGCTGTCCTTCAAATGGAAAGTCTCCATCATTTGCTCATAGAGCTCCAAGTGTTCCCAAACAGAATACTTGGCGTTCTTATGATAAGGCGTGATGACACTCCTTATTGCCTTTATTTGTTTCAATGGGTCCTTAAGCAAGGCTCTTTTTGCCTTATTGGCCTTTTTGGTTCGGGTAACCCTGGTCCATTCATCCTCTGACTCAGAAGAACTGCTCCCAGAGGTGCCCGTCTGATCTTCCAGGTTTTCCCGGATTCTGCGAGCCTGGGAATGACTGGCAGAATGTGGGGACCTGGTCTCCTGTGTCATGTAATGCTCAGAGGAGTCTTCAGATCCCTCCTTGCTGCCAAGATTTGATGGGTTACCCCCCCCCCCCACTGACCTAACTGGGCAGAGGGTTTCAGGATGCCCTTAATGGGCCTACTCTCCTGGGGTTCCCCACTAAATTGCACTGTGCTTGGGTGCCCATACCAGGATGCCCGCCCATCCATTCCTGGGAGGAACTGGCCTATGAGCCCCATACTTCTAGCTGGATAGTAATCTGCCATCCCCGTGGCCCTGGGCTCATGTGCGCGAGGGGACATGGGGGTGGCAGAGTCCAGGGACTGGGAGAGATGAAGGCCTCTTGTACTAGAGCTCCTGAGGTTATGCTCAGGAGTTTCTCTTTCCCAGCGAACCTCATCTCTATCCGCCCCTGCTCCCTGTTGCAATGCAAGAGCCTGCGCTTTCAGTTCCTCAGTTAAGGCCTTACTAGACTATCAGTCTCCCCTGCATCGCTACCTGTTGCTGGAGCCTATCATTGTGCGGGCAGAGAGCCTCATTCTCTCTCTGTGCCTCCTGATTGGTCCTGGAGTACTGGGCCAGTCTTTGCTGCAGGAGGGTTACCTCCTGAGCTGTGTCCCTATTGGCCTGCTCTTTTCTTGCCAGAGCATCCTCCACCCTCCTGGTGTGCTTTAACAAGTTCTGGTGTTCTTTTTGGAGGTCACCCAGTCCCTGGAGGGCAAGGTGATTTTCTTCCATTTTCCTTTTTAAGTGGCAGACTTCCTGGCCTAAGGTATCCCTTTCCTGACTAAGAGCCTGCATCTGTGCCGCCAGGTCATCCCTTTGCCTTTGGAAGGCACCAGC
The DNA here is from genome assembly GCF_040938575.1 of Ambystoma mexicanum. NCBI lineage: Eukaryota > Metazoa > Chordata > Amphibia > Caudata > Ambystomatidae > Ambystoma > Ambystoma mexicanum. The sequence continues at coordinate 893,769,679 of NC_090941.1, forward strand.
TTTCTGGCGCTCCTGGTCAAACTCTGAAAATCCAGGTCTTTCAAAATCAGTTTATTGCTCTCTGCCTTCTCTCCATCTAGGTGGCTTTGCAGGGTGACTACCTGCTCAGCACATGCCCTATTGAAGTATAAATGTTGCTCCAGCTTTTTCTGGCTCTGCAGTAGGGAGTCCAAACCTTCTTGGTACTCCTTCTGCAAGGCCAGAAATCTGGTATCCTGGTCAGCCTGTTCCTGTTGCAGCACATCCATATCCTCCTTTATTTTAGTGATGTACTGTCTGCTGTCCTTTTCTGACTCCTGAGCAGCCTCTGCTCAGAAGAGTCCAGATCAGATTGGGCCTTCTCTAACGCCATCTGTTGCCTATTTGCCAGATCTTGGCGTTCAGCACATTTGTCCTGCATGGCTCCCATATATAGGTACAAATATGCCGCTATCCTGGCAATCATATTATGTTCATCTTTGGCTTTAGGGGCCATATATAGTTCACTCAGGGCCCCATGTAGGGGACCCTGATCTCTCCATATATCTGACCCTGTTTCAGTGACCTGTTGCGCGATTGCCTGCAACCAGACTGTTTGGTCCTGATGAGTACACTCACCTCTCACAAATAGCTTATGTAAGAAGTGCTCTCTAGCTATTTTGATGTCTACCAGTGTCGTCATTCTGGAATTTGAGTTCCTTCCTGATTTACAGAAGTTTGTATTTTATTTTTGCAAAACAGACCGTTTCCTTAGAGCGTTCCTTTGAGGAGTGCTTTACGGCGTAACACAGCGTGGTGACCCGACCGGATGTATGTCTCCTGTCAGTTAGCACACTGTATTAATCTGCACAAGTGATAGATCTAACCCAGAATCCCGGACGAGCCCCCACTTTGTTAAGCGGCTTCACTTCAACACTACAAACAGTGTAGTACAAATCAATGCCTAGTCTGGGATGTTGAGGGAAACCGTTATTGATATATTTTTAGGTCCAGTTCATGTACTCTGGATGACAACCCTTATATAACACCCCTCTCTTAGAATCCCCCTGACCCTACTGAGCCTAGAAGTACGTCTGTTTTGCAAATTTAAAAGGTTTATTTGAGAAATAATACAATATATATCTATCACACTTTTATAATAAATTAATATTGGATATCACACTTAAAATATGGCAGTGATCAACAATGGATAATGTTCTACTGGTAAATTGATTTGGTTACTTAGAACTAGTATAGAGGATGAGGTAGCTGAAATGTTTTATGGTTTCAAGGAAATGCAAGGTGGAATAAATGCAGTACAGAAAATAAACTGATATGGTTTCACAAGAGATAATATGTTCGCTTTTCCCCTGGTGGCAATTCACCCCCCCCCCCTATATGCAATGCAAGGAGACGGAAGTAGCACACACAGTCTTCAGGAATACAATCAAATACAATACGGAATTCAGTTCTCCCCTCCCCCCCCAGCAAGCTTAGACAACAGGTATGCTTTTTAAAACACAGGCAATAGTGCTTTGTAATGTGGTGGCAAGGTAGTGAAAATGCTAAAATTGCTTTCAATTCCCTATAGGAGATTCAGGGTGAGTGGTAGACACTTTAAATCAGTTCAGGTCAGCCCTAACAATGGTTCAGGGATGGTTATTAGGTTGCAAACGAATTTTAGCAGTTCAGGCAAAAGCGGCTATCTTTTTACAGATGACGAAATCAGGCCAAATCACAAATCGTGGTAAATTTTGCAAGTGCGTAAATCGCGATTGCGGTAAAAGTATAAGGAGTAGGGAGTCTAGGCTTGTTGGAAAGCTTAGATGCTAAGCTTTCAGAGGAAAGTTAAATCTCGTTCCTAGGACAAACGGTTCCAGAGATACGGACGATTTAATAAAGGTAGATTTTCGGATTTAAAGTAAAACTCAAAATGACAGGTGACAGCTTGCAGCTTTAGAATGACAGATGACACAATTTCTAGGAGGCTGTTCTAATTAAGTTAAAATAGTTTGAATTAGATTATTTTAAACTAAGAGATTGGTTTTGGCACAGTGAGTACTCGCACTATATTTTTGAAATAAGCCGTCAAGGTCTGGTCAAGTTGGACGGGACTTCTGGCGGTTCTGCTCACAGCGGTCTGGTCTCTGGTTCTGCTCTGAGCACTGCACAGTTCTGTCCTCTCTGGATCTATGGTCTCTCTGGATCTCTGGTCTCTCTGGATCTCTGGTCTCTGGAGGTTGATGGATTTGAAGTCTGGAGTCTCCCGGCAAAGTGTCCCGCAAGAAAGTGGAAAGTGAATGACCTACCTGGGTTTCAGTGGCCCTTTTTATGTGTTTTGCAAGTGGGTGTGTGCGTGGCATAACTGAGCCTGCCCCTCTCTACTTGTCATTGGCCCAATTCTCCCCTCTCCCATGATTGGGGGAAGGAAATGGATTGTCATCATGATGAGGTCTGTTTATGGGTCAGAGGATCCTCCCCTGGTCAATTAGCCCACAAATCTATATTTGATTCAAATACATCTTTCCCAGATACACAATTTGTTGAAATTACATGTACACATTATATATTCCTTATGGTCCATGCTTGTCCGCCTCTGATCTTCCTGGGGGCTTGCATTAAAAAATGACAACATTTTGCGCTTTTTAACTGGTTTTGCAATATCGGACATTTACCCAAAATTACACACATGTGCGCAAGGAGTATGGACATTAATTGATGAAGTATCAGATTTTTAACATGCAGACATTTGGAGTAAGACCCTATTTTCCGCTAGCAACCCCCCAGAATTCACCACAGGGTCCTAACGCCTCTTAAAATGTGCACCGAAAAATCACAAGAATAATGGTATTACTTATATAATTCTGACAAGTCCGTACTATGAATTATCCATCTTTTTTTAAATTATGCCCTGGTCAAAAAGGGTTGTGGCTTCCCACATCACATGGTGGAATAACTGGTTTATCCACTTCCCCCAAGCCAGCTTGTTCACAGAGGCACAGATGCCCCCCAGTTTCTCCCAAGAGGAAGCTATTTTACGACGCCCCCAATATAACATTTGCCTGAGTCAAGGAAGTTGCCTTGTTCGGTCCCTTCCAGTTCCCAGGTGCTCCACCCCTAATCTAATCAGAGAGGTGTCAACTCCTTTTGGCAAGGGGCGGCAGGATGCAGCTAGGCCTGGGAAGAGTGGCTGTTGATCCAGTTTCAACTCCTGTCGGGGGGAGTTGTCAGGCAGAATTCAGTTTCATTAAGCCAGGTTTCAGCTAAATGTCACTTTTTGTTCCCAGTATTTACATTCAAATCAAACTGACAATTTTTACCTATACATTAAATAATTACTTCCTTCAAGTCATTTCAGAATATAGTTTTACATTGTATCCACCTCTTAGCAAGTCTTTCCTTGGTCTGGTTTTGTTTCATTTGTTCAGTTTTACACAAAAGTCTGGTGGTTTTAAAACGCCGGCTTTCTGATAGTGGTGAGTACTGGTAATGTACCATTTTTGGGATTAAGAAAATGAATTCCGCACAGTTCTGAGTTGCTTTTTGGCAATCAGCATTGCCATTCCCAATGGTTTCAGGCTACTGTGTGTGTAGCCCAATGGTGGTTTTAGGCAGTGCCCTCCTGTGCTCACAACATAGGCAAAAATGGGTGGCAGCCTATTCTTCATGTTTTCCCTGTGCACTCTCAAGGGAGTTCTGGCCATCATGATGTTTTCCATGCCAGTACTGCACAGTTTTATGGTAGGGCTTGGATGCATGGGTAAAAACATCCCACAAGCCCCCCCTCTTGCGATGGCCATTCTGTCCTTTCACTGATGGAACTCGCAAGATCTGGGATGTTCGCCTACTCTTCTTCCAATTCCATGGATGGCACAGTTCAGCATCTTTTCCTCCCTCCAGTCGATCAATCAGTTCTCCTTGCTGGTCCTGATGGGAGGATTGGGCGGTAGCCCGGGCCCCTCGGGTCTCTGCTCCCGGTCCCCGGTCGTCCTCCTTGGTCAGTCTCCATGGTTTTCATCTCTCCTAGGATGATAAAGCAAAGCGGCAATACCTATTCGTAGACATTTCTTCATCACTATTAACGGTGTGGCGAACATATACATTTTATGAATCAGAAGATATGAACATATACATTTTCTTTTTTAAATTAGGAGACAAGAACATATATATATATTCAAGGATCACAGAATTTTATATGCTATATGTGGAATATTTTAGGGTTGGAACTGAATTACTCTGGAGCGGCCCCCTCTGGGATTCCAGTGGATTCCTCCAGTTGTTGCAGAGTGTGCCTGGGATGGCAACACTTTAGCTGATTTATATGTACCCACTTGTATTCCCCTTCCGCCAGACTGCCTTTGGGGATGCAGATCTTATAGGCAACAGGGGAGATCTTGTCTATATTTTCAAACGGTCCCTTCCATGTATGCAAGAAATTTCGCTATTTGGCCTGGTTCCTTTGGAAATTGTATTGATAGACCCGATCACCCACCTCATATTCCTTTCGGGTAGTTTTTAAATCATAGTGGGTCTTCATGCTCTCGGCTGATCTTTCTAGATTCCGCTGAGCATAGGCAAAAGCATGCTGAAGGTGTTTCCTTAAATTCTCCACATACTCATGAGTTGTGGAGGCATTTATCAACATTTGCTCTTGGGTCCTGTAGAGCAAATGCTGGGGAAGCACCATCTTGCGTCCCGTCATCAACTCAAATGGTGACATTTTGGTTGCAGATGAAGGGGTAGATCTGGTGGCCATTAGGACCAGAGGTAATCGGATATCCCAACTTGGCCCAGAATCTGCCACAAACTTTTTTAAGATGCTCACAATTGTCCGGTTGTAGCATTCTACTGCTCCAGAAGGAGCAGGCCTGTAAGCAATGTGTAGCTTCCTTTTAACGCCCAGTATCTCCCACATCTTTGTCATTACTTCACTGGTGAAGTGGCTACCCCTGTCTGACTCAATCCTTTGAGGTAGACCAAAACGGGAAAAGATGTGGTTAATCATCAGGACAGCTGCAGTTTCTGCCTTGCAATTTGGGGCTGGGAGACATTCCACCCACTTGGTAAACAAGCATGTGACGGTCAACATGTACTTATTTCCCCTAGCGGAGCGAATCACGGGGCCTACAAAGTCGATTTGTAAATCTGACCATGGGAGTGTCATTCCCCTCTTTTGGAGAGGCGCCCGGTGTGTGAGGGATGTTGGCTGAAATTGTGCACACACAAGACAAACCTTCAAATATTGGTTGAGGTCCTGGCCCATGTGTGGCCAGTATGCAACCTCTCAAGATTTCAAGTGTTGTATGAAACCCCCTATGACAGGCGGTGGCCGCATCATGGGCGTGACTTAACATCAGGCTTCGGAATGAGGTAGGAACCACCCACTGATCATGGCCAGCTTGGGATTTCCTTACCAACAACCCGTCTTGGATCCGGAACATCTTTGGACATTTCATCAACACTCTAAGGTCCTCTTTCCCAATGTAATCGGTATCCGTCAAGGGAAAGTTCTCAGGGTCCTCAATGTGTTGGTAAAACTTACCAATTATTGGATCCCCCTTCTGAGCTGTAATTAAATCAGCATCATGGGTCTCCTTACTCCATTGTGCAATTGAAAGATCATTGTGAGCATTTGTCTGGGACCTAGTGATAGCAGTGACCTGGATTTCCCCCAACAGGGACTCAATCTCAATTAGATCCCCTTGGATGGCCCCGGTTTTGGCCAGCTGATCAGCTAAGTCATTTCCAGTTTTGTCTGGTCCCTCTACTTTGGAATGACCCTTGATCTTTTTCCAATAGATGGTCATCCCATTCGAGGTGACCAGATCATCAATGTTTTGAATTAACTTCCCATGTTTCAAGGGTTTGTTATTAGCACATAACATGCCTCTGGTTTTCCAATTAATCAGGTGCTCCACAAACCCGTTCCGTACAAAATCCGAATCTGTGATTATGACCAGTTCGTGGAGTTGGTGTTGGACAGCAGTGAGGATGGCTTGATGCACAGCCATCAATTCTGCCACCTGACTACTTCGGGGACCAATTTTGTATCCAGCAGAGGGTTCTGGGGACTCATTCACCCATGCATTCCCTACGCCGGCCACCAGTTCTTTCTCCCCGTTGTTGTCAACATGGTAAGAGCATCCGTCCACATAGACAGTGGGCATTCCCTCACACTTGTCTTCTTCAAATACTTTGTGTGGGGAATTAAGGTATGCCTCTGTGTTGTCCTTGATTTTTAGACTTTCGTCCTCGAGACAGTTTTCTCTGGCACAATCATGCAAGTCAGCCAGACCTTGCGCGAGGGGACTCTTCTTGTTTTGGGCATATCTGACCTCCACAGGAAAGCCTTGCATTGACAGAATCCAGGAAGTAATTCGGGAATTACTGACATTTCCGGCCCGGATTCTGTCACTTTGGAGATATTGCAGAGGCTGGGGTGGAGTCTCCACTATGATGTGTTCCCCATGGATAAACGGGCGGTAATTCTTCAATGCCCACACCGTTGCCAGGAGTGCCTTCTCACAATCGTTGAATTTTCCTCCACAGAGGATAAAGTTTTGCTCGCATAGGAGATTACTTTATTGACCTTGTCATGCTTTTGATATAATACTGCCGTCAAGCACGTATTAGAGAACCCTGTCTCCAGGAAGAACTCCTTGTTTCTGACAGGGTAAGCTAGGCAGGGCGCTTGTGAGAGGCTTCTTTTGAGCTGTGTTACTGCCTCGGCTTGTTCTGGACCCCATTCCCACTTGACCCCCCCCCCTTCAGGAGATGAATCAGGGGTCTAGTGATCTCTGCGTAGCCCTCAAAGAACTTTCTGCTGTAATTAGTCAGTCCAAGGAGGCTCCTTAGTTCCCGCAGAGTTGTGGGATCCTTCAGTTTCTGGAGTGCTTCCACTTTCTTTTCTTGGGGACAGAGACCCTGAGGAGTAATCTCATGCCCCAAGAAATTAACACAGGTTCTACACCACTGTGCTTTCTGGAAGGAAAGTTTTGCTCTGGCGGCCCTCAACTGTGTCAGAACATAACGGATCTCCGCTATGTTTATTCCACAGATGAACTTTTGATGAGGACATCTACATAAGCCAGGTTACCCCTCGCACCCAGGTCGGGCATGGCCTTATGTAGGAAAATGTTGAATTCATTGCCGGAGTTGAGGTATCCGAAGGGAGTCCGGGTCCATGTGTACTGCTGGCCCCCAAAGGTAAAAGCCAGTTTGTATTGGTCCTCCCTACTGACAGGCACGGTCTAGTATCCATTGGTCAGGTCTATTGCTGTGAATACCTGTGACCCTTGAATCTGGGCCAGCCCTTGGTCAATGTAGGGCAGAGGCCATCGGGAAGTATGGACCCGTTTGTTGAGCTCCCTAAGGTCGGCGCAGAGTCTCCACTGGCCGTTTGGCTTCAATATTCCCAGCACCGGATTATTGAAAGTGCTGTGGACTGGACGGATTATTCCCCGGGACTCAAGGTTCTTAATTATTTCAGTAAGGGACTCCATGGATGCGAGAGGCAAGCGATATTGCTTCACAAAAACTGGAGTCATTCCAGGGTCCGTGGGAATTGTTGTGGTGTGGATGTCGGTGCGACCACAGTTATATGAGTCTACCGCAAAGAGATCTTGGAAATCCAAGAAAACTTGTTTCAACTTTTGCTTCTGTTCCAGAGTCACACAGGCATCAGCTAGGTTGACTCTCTCTTCCACCATCTGCCTGAAGCCTGGAAAGACTTCTGGTTTGGCTATCTCAGCGGCCTCCTCCAGCTGGGTGGAGAAGTCCCTGGTCAGAGTGCTGATTTGGACTGGAGGCTTCAGGTGGGAAAGGCAGCCCTCATGAACCTGGAAAATCACCTCATCCCTCCTGAAGTCACAAGTCACATCTTCCTTACCATAAGGGCAAGAAGTGTACACCAGGAAGTTCCCCCCATGCTGGGTGAAAATCCTGTCTGGTGTTGTATTGTCCTCACTGTCACTGTCAAAACAGTCCTTGGGGATTGGTCCTAACAGTTCATTTCCTAAATCAATGGAGAAATGTCGATCATCAATCGCCATTCCAATAATGGTGCCTGCGGCTAGAGTAATACTCTTTAAGTCGCTGTTATCCACCTCTATTGGTATGGTGTCATGTTCTATGTTGACTAATGGTGTTGGGTTTACCCCTAACCCTTGCTGTTGGAGAGAAGCATTTAGATGGATATAAGCATCAGGGTTTTTCAATTTTTGTCCTCTTTTAACTTTCACTTCAAGGGAGAATTGTCGGGTCCTTTCTGGGATGGTGACTTCCTCTTTGATCTGAATCTCAACTGCATAAGGTAGCAATTGAGCTGACCTAAATGCTTTTTCTGGATCATCAAAGCCCATGGGATTATCCGCTAATCGGGACCAAGCTTTGAAGTTTATTAGGTCCAAACTAATGGCAAAGCGATTGAGAATGTCACTGCCTAAGTAAAAGGCGGCAGTGATGTCTCGCACGACCCAACAATTATGGACTATGCTCTTGTTGCCAATGGAGATTTTGAGCATGCACCTGCTTGGCAGGAGATGTTTGGAATTAGGTGCTTCCAGGTCCATTTCCCATTTGTCTATCAGTTTGAATGTGGGAATGGCTGGATCTTTTGGGAGTTGGCGGAACATGGCTTCGCTGATGAAGCTCTTACCGTTGTTCACACACACTCGAGCGAGAACAGAGTCCTTCCCATCGTTTAACTGAACAGGGATGAACAACTGATCTCCAATTTGCTGAATATCAGCCAGGCTCTGAGCTGATTTCACATCTTTCTGAACTATAGGAGTGGGAGTTTCTGATTGTGGATTAGTAAAGAATTTCAGGGTGTTTCCTTCCAGTGTGGAATACCACCTTAAACTGGAAGGAAGGTTGATTTTCAGAAATAGACAGGACCCCCATCACCAGTCTGTTGTCCTACTGCTATTACTGTCACGTCTGGAGTTTGGTTGTTCTGGAAGTGAAATTCTACTTGGTCAGATTTCTGTTCAACCATGTGGCAGGTGCCGTTTAAACTAACATGGTTGACACTCTGTTTTAATTTTATTGGTCGGCTAGTCTGGGACCAGAGGACCTTGTTTACACAATCTATTAGGGGTGACAACCTTCTCAGGAGGGCATTCCCTAGTAAACAAGGGGTGCCCTCTGGCGTCACTACTATGACTGGGTGTTTCACCTTGTGTCGCCCAATTTTAATGTCCAAGTCTGCAGTCCCCTCAAAGGGAATTTCCTTCCCGTCAAAGTTCTGCAGTTGTCCAGGAAGAGAGGTGAGAGGAATTCGGTAATTCTCCCCCCTTCCTGCATTTAGTTTCTCAAAGGCCCTTTTGGACAGAAGGGTAGCTTGGGATCCAGTGTCCACCAGTGCCAAAATTGTACCCTGCCCCTGTACCTGTACCGGGGCATAGTATCTTCCCTCCTTCTCCTCAAGGGGGCACAGATAATTCACATTTTTGGACAACTGGTGGGCTAACTTTCTGGTTTTGGACATTGCTAGCGAGGAGATTTGGGCAGAATTCTGTGGAGAGCCTTGGGAATCTGAAAGAAAAAGTTGGCAACTGGAGATCAGAGCCATTGTGGGTTCCCCTGGTTCCGGTTCTGGGCCGCCCCGCCCTTTTTGGAGGCAGTCATCAGGATGGGTTTGACGCTTGGGATTTTGGTATTGTCGGTTCTGGGATGAGATGATGGGCGGCGGTAGCTCAGTCTCCACATCTCCCCAGTCTGGATTGGAATCCCTTGGGACCCATTTTTCTTGGGAGGAGTTCCCCCATCTCTGAAAGAGAAGATCCTTTTCCCAGGATCTTCTGAGGATCCCTCTCCCTCAAATTGGAAGACCTGTACCTCCTCCACAAAGTGGGTCTGTTTGGGGCATTTGTTTCTCCTACCCCACCTCTGCTCCTTGGGAGGCAGGCTTTCAGGGGCAGGAGATTTTGTTTCCGGTTCCTGGTTTTCCAGGGGCTGTTTACAAGTTGGGAAGGAAGCTTCCTCCAAGGCTTTACACCCCCCTTCCCCTTGTGCCTCCTCCCAGGGAACCGGTGGGTTATCGGGGGCTGCCCCCATCATTGTTCTGGAGCACCAGGTCCAGAGTTTGGGGCATTCTGCGGTGGCATGCTCATCTGAGGGTTCTGTTGAGCCCTCAGTATGCGACCCAGATCTCGTGCCATATTTTGGACCTGGCGCTCAAGTTGTGAAACCCGCTCAGGCTGATACGGGGCTCTATTTTCTCCCCTGGGCTGATCCCGGGAAGGGTAGCTATCCCTTCTCTGGTAGTACCCCTGGTTGGGAGGATTTTGGTACCCCTCCACCCTTGGCCTCCCCTCTCCCGGATTAGGTTGTCTGGGCTCAGGGAATTGGGGAAAGAAGGAGGGATGATTTTGGGGCTGGAAATTGGGTGGATACCTGGGGGAAAAAAGTTCTGCCCAGGATTTGGTGAATTTCTGCCCTCCTGGGGCAAGTTAGGAGGGAAGTTCTCCGGGTCAGGTGCTTTGCTGGACCTCCCCCGCTTGGGCTGGAGGAGTCCACACATAACCCAGGATTGGTCGGTTTCCCTTGTAGCGGGGACTTACATAGTCAGGGGGGCGGGGGACCCATTTGTGGGACTACCTCCTCGACTCCCTGTCTGTGACTGGCCCGAGGGCCTTCTGGGCTGTGAATTATTTGGTGCAGGCAGGTTTTTAGGCCCCCCATCTCCAAATCTAAAACGGGGGCAACCTTTACCTCTGCCACCTTGGCAGCAGCAGGGGTGCTGTTGGTTTTGGGGTTTTTCGGCGCATTATTTTTATTTTCGATGGGCTTCTGCACCTCATAGATCCGGGTAGCCTGTTCAATGACCCAGTCTAAAGATCTTTTCTCATGAAAATCTCTCACGAGCTGGGTCATTATGTATTTGGGTAAGGCATGGAAAAACGCATTGATAAATTCTCTGCTATCCGTGCGCACCCTTCTGGTGGTCTGCGCAAAAGCACGCTTTAATTCTTGCACAAACTCTTGTGGGGCCTGATCCTCCCCACATTGCAAATTGTAGGCTGCCTTGCGAGCCTCTTGAGGATTTCTGTGCACAGAAAAATGTTTCAAGATGGCCGCCCTGTATCTGGACCACCTTGAATGGTTTTGATCCTCCAGCCCCGCAAAGAAACTGGAGTATTCTGGTGAGAAGGTCCACTTTACATATTGAATACAGCTTTGGCTGTCCTTCAAATGGAAAGTCTCCATCATTTGCTCATAGAGCTCCAAGTGTTCCCAAACAGAATACTTGGCGTTCTTATGATAAGGCGTGATGACACTCCTTATTGCCTTTATTTGTTTCAATGGGTCCTTAAGCAAGGCCCTTTTTGCCTTATTGGCCTTTTTGGTTCGGGTAACCCTGGTACATTCATCCTCCGACTCAGAAGCGCTGCTCCCAGAGGTGCCCGTCTGATCTTCCAGGTTTTCCCGGATTCTGCGAGCCTGGGAATGGCTGGCAGAATGTGGGGACCTGGTCTCCTGTAATGCTCAGAGGAGTCTTCAGACCCCTCCTTGCTGCCAGGATTTGATGGGTACCCCCCACTGACCTAACTGGGCAGAGGTTTTCAGGATGCCCTTAATGGGCCTACTCTCCTGGGGTTCCCCACTAAATTGCACTGTGCTTGGGTGCCCATACCCGGATGCCCGCCCATCCATTCCTGGGAGGTACTGGCCTATGAGCCCCATACTTCTAGCTGGATAGTTATCTGCCATCTCCGTGGCCCTGGGCTCATGTGCACGAGGGTACATGGGGGTGGCAGAGTCCAGGGACTGGGAGAGATGAAGGCCTCTGGTACCAGGGCTCCTGAGGTTATGCTCAGGCGTTTCCCTTTCCCAGCGCACCTCGTCTCTATCAGCCCCTGCTCCCTGTTGCAATTCAAGAGCCTGCGCTTTCAGTTCCTCAGTTAAGGCCTTACTAGACTATCAGTCTCTCCTGCATCGCTACCTGTTGCTGGAGCCTATCATTGTGCTGACAGAGAGCCTCATTTTCTCTCTGTGCCTCCCGATTGGTCCTGGAGTACTGGACCAGTCTCTGCTGCAGGAGGGTTACCTCCTGAGCTGTGTCCCTATTGGCCTGCTCCTTTCTTGCCAGAGCATCCTCCACCCTCCTGGTGTGCTCTAACAAGTTCTGGAGTTCTTTTTTGGAGGTCACCCAGTCCCTGGTGGGCAAGGTGATTTTCTTCCATTTTCCTTTTTAAGTGGCAGACTTCCTGGCCTAAGGTATCCCTTTCCTGACCAAGAGCCTGCATCTGTGCCGCCAGGCCGTCCCTTTGCCTTTGGAAGGTACCAGCTTTCTGGCGCTCCTGGTCAAACTCTGCCTGGGTATCCAGGTCTTTCAAAATCAGTTTATTGCTCTCTGCCTTCTCCCTATCTAGGTGGCTTTGCAGGGCGACTACCTGCTCGGCACATGCCCTATTGAAATCTAATTGTTGCTCCAGCTTTTTCTGGCTCTGCAGTAGGGAGTCCAAACCTTCTTGGTACTCCTTCTGCAAGGCCAGAAATCTGGTATCCTGGTCCACCTTTTCCTGTTGCAGCACATCCACATCCTCCTTTATTTTAGTGATGTATTGTCTGCTGTCCTTTTCTGACTCCTGGCTCCTGAGCGCCTCTGCTCAGAAGAGTCCAGATCAGATTGGGCCTTCTCTAACTCCATCTGTTGCCTATTTGCCAGATCTTGGCCTTCAGCACATTTGTCCTGCATGGCTCCCATATATAGATACAAATATGCCGCTATCCTGGCAATCTTATTATGTTCATCTTTGGCTTTAGGGGCCATATATAGTTCACTCGGGGCCACATGTAGGGGACCCTAGTCTCCCCATATATCTGACCCCGTTTCAGTGACCTGTTGCGCGATTGCCTGCAACCAGACCGTTTGGTCCTGATGAGTCCACTCACCTCTCACAAATAGCTTATGTAAGAAGTGCTCTCTGGCTATTTTCATATCTACCAAGGTCGTCATTCTGGAATTTGAGTTCCTTCCTGACTTATAGAAGTTTGTATTTTATTTTGCAAAACAGACCGTTTCCTTAGAGCGTTCCTTTGAGGGATGCTTTCACAGTGTAAAACAGCGTGGTGATCTAACCGGATATGTCTATCTGGTCAGTTGGCACACTGTATTAATCTGCACAAGTGGTAAATCTAACCCAGAATACCCCGGCTCCGAGCCCCCACTTTTGTAAGCGATATTCAATCAACACTACAGCTAAGTCAATGCCTAGTCTGGGATGCTGAGGAAAACCCTTATTGATGTTTTTTATGTCCAGTTGAGTACTCTGGATGACAACCCTTGTATAACACCCCCCCTTTTGCAATCCCCCTGACCCCACTGAGCCAAGAAGTAGGTTTGTTTTGCAAATTAAAAGGTTTATTTGAAAAATTAAACAATATATATATATATATCACACTTTTATAATAGATTAATATCTGATAGTACACTTAGACATATGATGTTGATCAACAATGGGTAATCTGGCACTAGCACACTTCTTTACAATCAATGAGGAGTTAGTATAGAATGGATAAAGTAGCAAAAATACTTTTATGGTTTCAAGGGAAAAGCAATGAAGAATAAAATGCAGTACAGAAATACTTGATATGATTTTAGCAAAAGATAATCACTTTTTCTCTGGCGATTCACCCCCCCCCCCATGCAATGTAAGAAATGGAAGGAAATGGAAAGAGGAGCACACAGTTCTCAGGAATGCAATCAAATACAATACGAAATTCAGTTCCCCCCCAGCAAGCTTAGAGGAAACAGGTCGGAGTTTGAAACACAGGCCCAAAATGCTTTTTAAATGTGATGGCAATGGATGGGAAAATGTGACAACTGATTTTAATTCCCTCTAGAGATTCAGGGTGAGTGGGAGATGCGTGTTGGTATTAGTTCAGGTTCACTTTAGCAATGCTCTATGAGTTATTACCAAGTTGCAAACGGATTTTAACAAAAGAAAGAATGGAGCTGCTATTTTGACAAGTGGAGAAATTGAGCCAAAATCGCAAATTGCAGTGATTTTCGCGAGTGCGTGTCTCGCGATTATGGGAAAAGTATAGGGAGTAGGACGTCTAAGTTCGTTGGAAAGCCTAGATTCTAAGCTTTCAGATTAAAGTTAAATTTCGTTCCTAGCCCAAACGGTTCCAGAGATACGGACGATTAAATAAAGGTTGTTTTTCGGATTTAAAGTAAACTCAAAATGACAGGTGACAGCTTGCAGCTGCAGAATTGACAGGCGACAGTTGTGCAGCTTTAAAAATGACAGATGACACGATTTCTAGGAGGCAGTTCTACTTAGGTTAAAATAGTTTGGATTAGATTATTTTAACTAAGAGATAGGTTCTGCACAGTTCTGCGAGGTACTCACAATATAAATTTGAACTAGGCCTCGTCACAGATCTGGTCAACACGTCCGGCTGTGGTTCTGGCTGCTCGGCGGGTCAATCAGGCACCGGTTGGGTCAGCTCTGCTCTGCTGGTCTAGCCTCTCTGGATTCTGGATGTAACACTGCTTTCTGGGTACTGCTACAGGTTCTTGCAAAAATTCTCGGCAAAACTTCAAACAGCTCGCCCGGCTGTTGAATAGTTTGGTTAGTTTTGAGGCCTGCTGAAGAGGATTCAGCTGGTGGATTCAGGCCTCTCTGCTACAAATTCTGGAGTTAATTTCTGCTACAGGTTCTGGAGATTGATGGATTTGAAGTCTGGATCTCTGGATGTGAAGTCGTCAGTCAGCATGCTCCGCAGAAAATGGAATTGAATCCCTCTACTTGTCCCATCAGTCTCTTTTTATGTGTTTTGAAAATGGGTGTGTGCCTGGGCCTAGCTAAGCCTGCCCCTCTCTACTTGTCATTGGCCCAATTCTCCCCTCTCCCATGATTGGGGGAAGGAAATGGATTGTCATCATGATGAGGTCTGTTTATGGGTCAGAGGATCCTCCCTTGGTCAGTTTGCCCACAAATCTATATTTGATTCAAATGCATCTTTCCCAGATACACAATTTGTTGAAATTACATGTACACATTATATATTCCTTATGGTCCATGCTTGTCCGCCTCTGATCTTCCTGGGGGCTTGCATTAAAAAATGACAACATTTTGCGCTTTTTAACTGGTTTTGCAATATCGGACATTTACCCAAAATTACACACATGTGCGCAAGGAGTATGGACATTAATTGATGAAGTATCAGATTTTTAACATGCAGACATTTGGAGTAAGACCCTATTTTCCGCTAGCAACCCCCCAGAATTCACCACAGGGTCCTAATGCCTCTTAAAATGTGCACCGAAAAATCACAAGAATAATGGTATTACTTATATAATTCTGACAAGTCCGTACTATGAATTATCCATCTTTTTTTTAAATTATGCCCTGGTCAAAAAGGGTTGTGGCTTCCCACATCACATGGTGGAATAACTGGTTTATCCACTTCCCCCAAGCCAGCTTGTTCACAGAGGCACAGCTGCCCCCCAGTTTCTCCAAAGAGGAAGCTATTTTACGACGCCCCCAATATAACATTTGCCTGAGTCAAGGAAGTTGCATTGTTCGGTCCCTTCCAGTTCCCAGGTGCTCCACCCCTAATCTAATCAGAGAGGTGTCAACTCCTTTTGGCAAGGCGCGGCAGGATGCAGCTAGGCCTGGGAAGAGTGGCTGTTGATCCAGTTTCAACTCCTGTCGGGGGTAGTTGTCAGGCAGAATTCAGTTTCATTAAGCCAGGTTTCAGCTAAATGTCACTTTTTGTTCCCAGTTTTCTACATTCAAATCAAACTGACAATTTTTACCTATACATTAAATAATTACTTCCTTCAAGTCATTTCAGAATATAGTTTTACATTGTATCCACCTCTTAGCAAGTCTTTCCTTGGTCTAGTTTTGTTTCATTTGTTCAGTTTTACACAAAAGTCTGGTGGTTTTAAAACGCCGGCTTTCTGATTGTGTTGAGTATTGGTAATGCAACCATTTTTGGGATTAAGAAAATGAATTCCCCACAGTTCTGAGTTGCTTTTTGGCAATCAGCATTGCCATTCCCAATGGTTTCAGGCTACTGTGTGTGTAGCCCAATGGTGGTTTTAGGCAGTGCCCTCCTGTGCTCACAACATAGGCAAAAATGGGTGGCAGCCTATTCTTCATGTTTTCCCTGTGCACTCTCTGGGGAGGTCTGGCCATCATATTGTTTTCCATGCCAGTACTGCACAGTTTTATGGTAGGGCTTGGATGCATGGGTAAAAACATCCCACAGTATCCACCTCTTAGCAAGTCTTTCCTTGGCCTGGTTTCGGTTCATTTGTTCAGTTTTACACAAAAGTCAGGTGGTTTTAAAACGACGGCTTTCTGATAGTGGTGAGCACCGGTACTGCATCCATTTTTGACATTAAGAAAATGAATTCCCCACAGTTCTGGGTTGCTTTTGGCAATCAGCATTGCCATTCCCAATGGTTTCAGGCTACTGTGTGTGTAGCCCAATAGTGGTTTTAGGCAGTGCCCTCCTGTGCTCACAACATAGGCAAAAATGGGTGGCAGCCTATTCTTCATGTTTTCCCTGTGCACTCTCTGGGGAGTTCTGGCCATCACGATGTTTTCCATGCCAGTACTGCACAGTTTTATGGTAGGGCTTGGATGCATGGGTAAAAACATCCCGCAGCTTCCCTGAAGACAATCGTATAGCGAGAGAGGAGAATCTCCACTTTATGTGAATAGGTTAACGTTGTTACCCGCACAAAGATGAATAAGGACAATTACCCCTGCATTGGGTAAACCAATAGGGGATCTGATTATGTGATCTGGTTCTCACAGTACCCATTGTTAAAGAAGGGGATAGCAAGACTGCAATATATTCCATAGCCCCAGATGGATGAGGAAAACTTGAAATGCAAGCTCCCTAGTCTGAGTTTGGGGGCTGGGAAATGGATATACTAATTCAGGCGCTGGCTTGGCTGACCTCCTTCCTCCTGTACTGACCCTGCCAGGTCCTAATTGGGTGCTTTCTCTCAGCCACCTCTCTCTCTCCACATGTGGTGTTCCCCAGGGCTCTAACCTCTCACCCTGGCTTTTCAATGTCTACCTGGCCCCTTTGGCCCAGCTGATCTCTACCTTCTCCTCTAACTTTCAGTGCTATGCGGGTGACACTCCGATCTCTTTCAGGCTCCCCTCTGACTACACTCCTCTCTCGCTGATTCCTGACTGTCTATCCGAGATTCAGGAGTGGTGCACCTCCAACGATCTCTGCCTTAATGCCAGTAAAACTGAGATCCTTCTCATTGGGACGCCTGCTCCCGCTTTTCTTCTTGCACTCTGGCCGCCCTCTTTTGGCCCTATCCCTGCGTCTTCCTGTGAGGCAAAGAACCTTGTTGTCATCTTCAATTTCACTCTCTCCTTCTCTGCTCACATCACAGACCATGCTAAGACGGCCCACTACCAGCTGCTCCCCTTCAGAGGTATTCTTCCTTTTCTCACTTCCCCCCAGAAACTCACTGTCTCCATAGCCCTAGTTCTTACAAGGCTGAGCTACTGCAACAGCCTCTTTCTCAATCTGCTTTCCTCTACTCTCTGCCCGCTGCAACTAATCCCAAACAGCACTGCGAGACTTGTTCTTGGCCTCAAGCCCAGGGATCATATCTCTCCAGACCTGAAATCTCTCCACTGGTTCCCGGTGGCTGCAAGGATCAAGTTGAAGACCGACTGCACTGTCCATAAGGCTTGCTTTCTGGGGCAGGAGTCCGCACTACATCCAACTCCCTTCCTAAATACCTTCCTTCACGAGCCCTTCGCTCAGCTACCTCCAACTCTCTGATGGTCAGACGCTTATCTAGGCAGAGAGTGGGGGGTAGATCTCTCTCCTCTGCAGGTGCCTCCCTGCCACTCTCAAACTCGAACAGGACCACCTCAGGATCCGGTCTCGCTCTCGCTCTCTCTCTCTCCTACCTATCTGCTGCACTGACTGGTTGCCTGGCTTCCCTCAGAACCTCATTTGGCACTGGGCTCCCACACGACCAGTAGCACCTGCACTGCCTCCGGGCCTACCGCGCACTTACGGACTGCATCTGTAACCCTACAGTCCACTGCCTCCTTTCACTTACCCAGAGCTGACTGCACTTACCGCTTCCCTCCCCCTGGCACTTCTCCTCTCTCTCACCCTCTCCCTCTCCCTCTCCCCCCTGCACTTGCACAATCTGAATGACAAAAGGCCTGGTAAAATCGCAGTCTTGTCCTCCCTCTGTCTGCCATACCTTGTCTTGTCACCCCTAGAAACGCTTGTGTACAGGCACGTTATAAATGAGTCATATCATACCTTCCCTATTACTAGTTTGGACAGAAAAAAACAACTAATGCAGCGAAGGTATCCGTCTTCTTCAGGACCTATGCAACCAGCCAGCGCTTCCCTTCACTTCTTAACTAGGGACATGTGCCTAAAGGGATTGCTCCTAGGTATTCCTCACTGGCTCTAATAATTCAAAAACACACAAACAAAAACAAAAAATATAAAAATATATAAATTATTCATTCTGATTCATACCACTGGGGCATCACTGGTTAAGTTCCTCTAACTTTACTTTCCTAAACTAGTTATTAAGAGGTTAATTACCTCCCATTGAGATTACAATCATAATTTTATTTAAAATATATTTTGCAAGGTCAGCTTGCAAGGATTGTTTTGTCTCTTAACTTTAGAGTGTTACGTGTAGTAATGGAAACACTACACAGAAACATCTACTGGAGAAGGGACATAGTCCAGAAAACGCGTTGAGCTCACTTTGTCTTGTCTCCAATTTTATTAAAGGTTCTTTTTTCCCAAAAATTATTTTCTATTGACTTTTTGAACAATTTCAATTTTGTAAACCATTGGTTGGTTGTTCCATCAGAGAAAGGCTACACAGAAAATTTGGTGCGATTGGTTTCTAGCATGTGCCTGTAAATTAAATAAAAACTAGGGTAGGTTAACTCAAAATTACAGGCTTGAGTTTGGGGTTTGGGGAAGCTGTGCTATCTATTTAGAATGCACAGAATATTGATTTATCTACACAGTTTATCAACCAAAAGGTATGATTTTCTGAAGTGACTACTGCCCTCCCCCCAAATTCCCTTGGTTGATTTAAGTATATCTTAACTCAACGTCTGCTCACTTCAACACAATGGCCCTCATTACAAGTCAGGCGTTAAGGGTTGAACGGCGCCGTCGGCGCCGTTAACCTTTAACGCCTGATTAAGAGGTCCCTTGTTTTAATGCCTGCTTTTTGCAGGCATTAAAACCCATGCCGCAAAGGGACCTTGATGCCAAGTACGGTGCCTCAATTTGCGGCACCGTACTTAGCGCCTTTCCCCATTCCCATTATGCCCTATGGGGCAAAAATGGGAATGGGGAAGGGCAAATGTTGAATGGGGAATTACCGCCCCACTCACCTTGGAACGGGGCGGTAATTCCGCCATCCACCATGGCGGAATCCAGCATGGACCATGGTGCTAATAGCACCATGGTCCACCGCCTGACTTGTAATGAGGGCCAATGCCACCAAATTACCAAAATTGTACTGCTCATTTGAAATTGTACAATTCCCTTTGGAAGTGGCTCAACTAAGCTCGGTTGCATCCCAATTTCTCATCAAATGGCTAGGCTTTCACAGGTACTGATCTATGAATTCTCTGTTAGGCTATGAAGTGGGTGTCTCAGTTCATGATCTCAGTTATTGAATAGGTCTGTGAAAATGCTCAGAGTGCAACTTACTTGCCTTTGGTTGCAGGTGACTTTGCATCTTGTGCAGAAATTCTATAGGGTCCAGTTTAACCCACCCTTCCTTTGGCTTTGAATATGCTCAAAATGTGGGATACATTTCACACAAACATGCTACAACATTTTACTTGCATTCAATTGGTTATGATTTATCATTCACTGCATGCTGTGCAGCGGAAACTGCTATTTGTTCTACACTGAATCAGATCTCACTTGGGTTTGAATATAGTGTGAAAGCAAGGTGCATTTCATACTAAACACTAAGAGCCTGATTCACAGAATGTTTTCCTATGGGATTGCGCCATTATAAAACACTTCCATGAATCAGGCCCTCAATCATTCTATTTGGAATTAGCCTCCCCTAGTGGCACCTCCTAGTTCGCCCCAAGTCAAGGGAGTATGCAGGGAAAAGATTCAAGAGGAACCATATCTAATTTCACTGGGGGATTTTTATACTCACTTTTAGAGAGCCAATATGGATCCTCAGAGCTTTCAGATCATCTCTGAGCCAGCTAGTGCCCTCTGGTCACGGTTTCATCGAACTCCGGGGATCAGGTCAGTGTCAGGTAAAATCTGTTTCAAGCTTCCTCTTGGGCAAGGCCCATTAACTCTGTTGTTTCCAGATATTATGCCCAGCACAGCACTCATCCCATTGGACAGAGGTTACCCTTTATGCAGCCTTTTAAAACCTAGACATCTCTTCCACTTCAGGTGTTACTGCTTATATAAAATGTCTAATTCTCCCACCGTATTTTATACCAGTCCTCACACTTTGTAAATGTTTGCATTGTTCCATTGGATTATTTAACAGGCGGAGGCTATTTTAACATGCGACAGGGGTGTATTATTATATAATTGGGACTCAATGATACTTTCTCGCATATCTCCCGACAGGAATCCCTCTTATCAATGAAATATGGATTTTTGGATTTATCTCGTCCAAATTCAGGGACATGCGACATGTGTTTGTGCAATTAATTTCGATAAAGTTATTAATATTTATAATTTTATTAATATTGGATGAATATACTATATCTCAACTCTAGCAGACAGGACTCACAAGCCATTCCTTCTATTCGCTCAAGTCATATCATTGAGGACTTATGTTGAAAGATGTGTTTTGCATTACTAATGCCCTTTTCAAACTAGCAGTTTCATTTCTCTCAATTTATTGATGTGAAACCTCATGTCCGAGCTTGCCTTTCCGGAAATGATTAACAGGAGTAGTTGACAGGGGATCCTTTTGTTTCTTCCATTAGCCAGACAGCTGGTGGGTTGTAATGGATAAACCTGTGTCAAAAGTGACAATAAGCACAAGGGCTTTCTTTCTTTGATGTGTCGAATGTGGAAAACACAGATGGGTCTTTTCTTATAGTACACTTAATGTGTTTCTTTGATGGCTGGATAAGGACCTGCCCCTACAGGTGGAGAATGTACAATCCCCTGGGGGTCTTAGGCCTCCCCCACCTGAAGACCTACTCTCTAATCTTAATTCTAATCTTCCTTGTGTCCTAATTCTCCCCAATTTAATTTCTGCTTTTGACATGGTCAACAATGCCATCCTGCTCAATCGCCTCTGTGAGAACCTGGGTATCACTGGCCAGGCTCTGGCCTGGTTGACCTCCTTTCCCACTGACCAACCCTCCCAGGTCCAACTGGGGTCTTTCCTCTCTTCTATCGCTCACTCTACTTGTGGTGTTCTCCAGGGGTCTAACCTTTCTCCCTGGCTCATCAACCACTACCTGGCACCTGTTGCCCACCGCATGGCTACATTTTGCTCTAACTTTCAGTGTTATGCGGATGGAACCCAGCACTCCTTCAGACTCCCCTCAGCCAACTGTGCTCCTTCTCTCATTCCAGTGTGTCTGGCCGTAATTCAGGAATGGTGTGCTGCCAATGATCTCTGCCTTAATGCCAGTAAGACCCATATCCTCCTGATTGGGACCTGTGCCCTCCTTTCCCCCTCTCTCTCTCTGGCTGCCCACCCTGGGCCCTCTTCCTGCTCTTTACTTTGAGGCTAAGAACCTTGGTGCCATCTTGAACTCCACCCTCTCCTTCTCCCCTCACATCTATGACATATCTAAGAAGTCACAAATCTGTATCCTGCCTCCACCTACCTCATGTCCAAGGTAGACCACTGATCCACTGATCCTTGTCCAATCTGGCACTTGCTGGCCGTTATGGTCAAGTGGGCCTTCTGAAGAGCCTGCAGCACAATAGTGAGGTGCTTCACATGATCCTCCCAGGTGGCACTGAAAACTGCTATATCATCCAGATATGCTAGACAGAATTCATCCAACCCATTAAGGACATGATTCACAAGCCTCTGGAAAGTGGCAGGGGCATCCTTCAACCCAAAAGGCATTACTCTGGACTGGTAAAGACCCTCTGGTGTTGAGAAAGCTGTCTTCTCTTTGGAATGTTCTGCAAGGGCTATCTGCCAATAGCCTGCAGTGGGGTCAAATGTGCGGAGGTATTTGGAGGCCCCCAAAGTATCCACCAGCTCATCTGTTCTAGGCAAGGGGTGTGCATCTGTCTTGGTGACAGCATTCAGAGCCCTGTAATCCACACAGAACCTCAACTCAGAGGTACCTGCCTTTTGAACTAAAATCACAGGGCTGGTGCAAGGACTACTAGAGGGATCAATCACCCTAAAATCCAACATTTTGTTGACCTCTGTCTTAATGTAAGACCTTACTTTGTCTGACATCCTGTATCCCCTACTGTATCCTGTGTCAATGTCATGTTTGCACCAAGGAGTTAAACCAGGAGACTGTGAGAACAAGGGGGTAAATTGCCTCAGCAAACTTTTCACCTCTGCTTGTTGATCAGCAGTCAGGTGAGGAGCCACTTGGACACCCTCAATGGAGCTGTCTCAAGGACTGCCCTGGAACAGGTCAGGGAGAGGTTCTGACTCCTCTTCCTCAACATCTGAAGCCAGCAGCAGTGCAGCGATTTCAACTCTTGGAATAAAAGCCTTCAGCCTATTTACATGGAACACATTTGGGGCCTGCCCAGCCCTTCCAAGGTCCACTAAATAGTTGACCTCACCCAGCGACTCCAAAACTGTGTAAGGGCCTGACCATTTGTCTTGTAAAGCTCTAGATCTTATAGGATTCATGATCAGAACTTGCTGACCAGGTTTGAAATTGTTGAGGGAAGACTTCTGGTCATACCAATGTTCCACGAGTTGGGAATAGTTTGCTAGTGCGCACTAGCAGTGGAAAGGAGAGGGGCTCTCAGGGGCCACCGATGCGTAAAAATGGATGGATGCGCTAGGATCCACACGCTAGGGTTGCAATGACTTACCGAACCCCGGCACACTCCGGACCAAACTTCGGCAGTTAAGTACACTTCGGTTGTAGGTTCAAATGCGCCAATCTTGCAGCTCTGCAGCTTTCAGCACCAAAGTTACAGCTTTGATTCCCCTATGGGACAATGGCGATTTCTCCGCTCCTGGTGGATGGATCAGGCCAGTTCCGCTGCAGTAGGCTTCAGGGCACAGAGAACCACAGCTGCAATGCACCTGCAAAGTTCGTTACCACGGCTGGGTGACACAGCAACCGCGTAAACTGCGGTTCGGGCGCACTCACTTTACTCCAGACCTGGGAACACCAAGTGTACAAAATTCGGTGTGAGAGTGCCGTGGTCCCACTATTCCAATGGGTCGAAGCACCTTCGCAGACCTTCTAGGACAATCAGATGCAGAGGGGTCCAGCGGGACGACAGCGGGCTCAGGGTGCCAAACTGTCCAGCGGGTCACCAGCTGTTCCCCAACTCAGCTTCTTAGTTTCAGGCTACTTGGATCCTATCCTTCGTTCAGTGAGAACTCCAGAGATCGACATGGTATGGGTGTTTGGGGCCTTCTCCTATCCAGAACCTCCTTCGCGCCAAACCGAAGAGGATCCAATGCAAGATCTGCTCACATACAGGCATACCATACGTGGACCAATCATGGACCACAGTGGTCCCAGGCATTCACAGCACTCCAGACTCTCTGGCACCCAAGTATGTGTATTGGAACCAGACGTTCCAGCCCACATCCTGGAGGCACACACACACAAGGCATGCAGAAGCCCACGAAAGCTTGGCGCTTCGTGGGAAAATGCATGCCCAAATAAGGACTGACCCAGATCGGCTCAACCTGGGGAAGGTGAAGGTGCAAGATGGCCAAAGGACAGGACAAAGAACCTTGTCGCGTGGCCATTTTGGAGCCAGGCCACCTAACCGTGCCAAATGCAGTAATCAATGTATACCTGGCAAGAAAGGGTTAACAATATGCGAAATGATAAGCTGCCACCATCCCTGTCCAAGACACATCTGCACTTCTCCTAAAAAATGCTTCGAGAGTATCTAGGGCCTTCGGAAATGACTAGACCCAAGTGCACTGTACTGTAAGGTGCACTGTACACTTGTTACATGTAGCAGAAAAGTTGCAAAATTGGACAAGGTCTAAGGGAAACAAAGTCTCCCAGTACAGACGGTCTTTAAGGGCATGTCAGTTTCCCCATAAGACGTGAGTGAAAAGCCCAGGGTAGTGCAGCAGAAGGCTGTGCTCCTCTGGTAAAGTCAGACTATGGTGTTAAGACATCAGCAAAATGTTGGGGGGTACACAACTGGAGGGATAATTGCACATAAATGAATCTTTCCTAACAAACGCCTATTGGTAGGCTGGGTAGAGTGTGGCTTGAGCCACCCTTTTTTGGCAAGCGCTACTACGTCTTTCTGAAGTGGGATTCCCGTTCTAGCAGTAGGGCGTAGCATGAGAACTTCAGCCAGTACTCCCGCCTCCGGTTGTTCCACCTGTGGCTGCGGGATTGCTAGGTACATAGTCAGTCAGGCCTGCCAGCCGTTCATGACAAGCTGACAATGGAGTGTCCGGGTCCTCCTCCTCGTCTGTGTCCACTGTTGTGTCCTGCGGGTCTGGGGAGCCAGAGGAGGGCTGGCCGCAGGCAGCTGTGGCATGCTTACAATCAGTGCCATAGGCTGCTGAGGTGTGAAAGCATAGGCTGTCATGACTGGTACCGGCATGGGAGCCGCGGGCTGAGCTGGACCCAGGGGCGGTGTGGCTGTGGGTGCTTGCGGCTGTACAGGAGCATGTCCCTGTTCACGACCCCGAGGATGGTACCCATCTGTTGGGCCTGGTCTTCTGCTTCACAAATGCTTTGAGGTCCTCTGGAGGCAATCTTCCAAAGAGCTCCCGCCACCTGGCTAGTCGTTTCTTGAGTGCGCGCAGAGTCAAGGCGTTGCATGCGGTACAGCCGTCCCAGCTGTGGTCTGGGCCAAGGCAGCGGAGGCAGACGGCGTGGGGATCAGACATTGCGAAGGGACCCTCGCAGGCTGGAAACCTGCTGAAGCCCGCCTTCGTCAACATGCGCTGATGCGGAGCCAGAGGACAAAGCAGTATCTGATAATTGAAAAGAAAAATAAGACAAGAATACTTCTTCGGGGAAGAGCGTGTGGAATTTCTAGTCCAGAGACCCAGGAGCGCTGGTGAAAGCGGTCCGTCCCAGTCAACACGGACAAGAGGACTGAGGTGTGGTGCCAGTGGGCGGAGTCAGGGGAGCGCATGCTCCCACGGCCGTTCCCCCACGGGCATCTAAAATTGAACTGGAGGACGATTGTCTGGTGAAAAACGTTCAGTCTCCCATCCCTATTGAGAGACCCCCATATGGTATGGAGGAAAGGGGATGGGAACACCCTTGAACATTATATCTCGTGTCTGTCTTCACTTGTGATACCTTACAACTGTGAGACTTGTACTTGGCCTCAAGCCCAGGGTTCGTATCTCTTCAGCTCTGAAATCTCTTCATTGGCTCCACATGGCTGCAAGGATTAGGTTCAAGACCCTTTGCATCGTCCACGAAGTTTTTGGGGGCCTGGGCCCGCACTACCTCCAAATTTCTCTTTCTAAACATCTTCCTTCTCGAGCTCTCTGCTCATCCACCTCCAACTCTCTGAGGGTCAGATGCTTCTCCAAGCAGAGAGTGGGGGGCAGATCTCTTTCCTCTGGAACAGCCTGCCTGTCTCTCTCAAACGTGAACAGAACCACCTCAGGTTCCGGAAGCAACTCAAGACCTTCCTTTTCACTTCTGCTTTCTATATTCCTCTCCCCTGCTGATGTCCCCGACTGCTCTGTGCACTTGTCGCCTGGTCACCCACTGAACTAGGGCCCAGGCTCCTGTTTGTCCAGTTGCCCTCGAACTACCTCGTGGCCCCCCAAGCACTTAAGGTGCTGTATCTGCAACCCTACGATTCCTTTTCAATGCACTTATGAGCAACCCTCTGGCAGCACTTAATGAGTTCCATGCACTTCTCCTCTCACCCTAGCACTTCTCTCCTCCCTCCTCCCCGCACTTGCATGATCTGAATGACACAAGGCCTAGTAAGATCGTTGTTTTGTCCTCCTTCTGTTTCCCCATCCTTGTCTTGTCACGCCTAGAAACACTTGTGTACAGGCACGTTATAAATGACACATATCATACCAGTAATGTGTTTTCATGTAGGTTGAATAAAAGTTTAACTTGTATCAAACTCACTGACGAACTAGCAAAAACATTAATTGGCCAAGCCAAAAGAAGAACTGCTATCTGGCCAAGCAGATTAAACAGTAGTGTGTTCCCTGTATAACTTTGAGAACTCCAACATGAAATTAAGGACATTTGATCAATTTAAAATAGGGTTCTCTCTAATTATAGTTGCATCATTTTCATATTTGACATTAGGAAAACACACTGCAAAATTAAAGCAACATCTTGTACAATGTTCTGCTTCATTTACGAAATTATTAAAGGATAATTTGCTTGGCTTGTATAATATGAAAGTTGATATTTCTGTGCTACAACACGTGTTTTCATCTCGGCTTGGCAGCATTTCTGACACAATATGTAAAAACTGGCAATGTCCCTGAACTTTCTCACATTTTGCTCCCCACTATTTGTAGGGAACGATGTCATTATTGATTTATCTGAAGTGTAGTCCTGCACTTGACGGGCTCCATATTTCTTGATTACAGCGTTGGGTATACTACCTCTATGTTTTAGTGCAGTAAAGTACCACCATTTCTATTCATAGTTTGATAAAAAAAAGGATATTTAAACACAGCAAGGCACCTTTTCAGCATTTCATGCTTTGAGTATTTGTGGATTCCATTTTCTCCGACACAGCAAAGCAAGGCCCATGGCAATAGTATGCAATTGGCTGCCTAGCCAGTATCCTATGGTGAGGGTAGAGAATACTTATCTACCTATGAACCCCCATGGTTGGTGGGAGATGGTATTTTCTTCAGGGAGTAAAATTGGACTATCAATGAATGATGTGGGTGTTTTGAGAGATTTGGACTGACTGCCAGAAACATTTAGACCATTGAGAAGGAAACTGTTAAGGGTGAGGTTGATTGCTGGACTAACCCCCAGCAAGCTACAGATACCTTGCCGCAGGAATCAAAAGCCTGAAGCAAAAGCTGTCCTGTAGAACAACCCAAAGGATAGAAGGACAGAATGAGTCAAGACATGTGGCAAGAGGGTGAAATCAAATGCCTTAAAAGAACACCAATCTCTCCCTCAACACAGTGCTTGAGGGGGGAGGGGAGCAAGCCAACATTAAACTATCCAGAGAGGGGATCACTATCCCAGTGTTGTACTGTGAGAAGGACTATAATCCTTATTTAAACTGAGAAAGTGAAGAGAGCTGTTGAAAAGAACACAGGACCACCTGAGAATTAAAGCCTGGGAAAAGCTACGAGAAATAAAGATCTGTGACAGGAAGGTGAAATTGGCTGCCGGATAAGGTTCTTCAGGTGAAGGAAGAGAAAGTAGTTATCTAACCCACTAGTTGGGTAGGGAGATAGCCCAACTTTACATTATTGACAGGCTGTGGAGTGAATATCTTGAGCTATTCTGTGGAGAACACCACATTCCTTTTAAGTGGAGTATTTGAAAGCTGAATCAAGGAAAATACTGGATATAACAACAAGTCCATCTTGTACTAGAAAAAATGCTTATGACGTTTGTTGTAGAGTAGTGCTGGACTTGTATAGGTTTTGAGACCTTACTGCTGGCAAAAGGATTGTGAACCTTATGTTTTAGAACAGTAACATTTTATTACAACCAAGATCATCTTTTGGTACCAACCAA
This sequence comes from Ambystoma mexicanum, assembly GCF_040938575.1. Lineage (NCBI taxonomy): Eukaryota > Metazoa > Chordata > Amphibia > Caudata > Ambystomatidae > Ambystoma > Ambystoma mexicanum. Next base: position 893,797,491 of record NC_090941.1, read on the forward strand.
ACCCCACTTTTAGGTTTTCCTTGCCGTTTTGTTTAAGTGAGCCCTTATTATTTTTCGACATAGCCATTTAGGTTTTTGTCCATCCCAACCTTGTTTTATCGAATCCTGAAATAAATCTTAAAAACAACTCTGATCCAATTCTTGTGCATCACTCCTCAGCATCCTACAGGACTCCTGCTGATAGAAACAGCTACAGGGACAAGGCCCTATGGCCAGAGGCAAGTACTCACAGCAGTAGTTGTAGACATGTCAGACCAGGAATGGCAGGTACACAAGTGTGTGTGAATTAGGTCCGAATAATGTTGGTTTGGGGTGTTAACTAAAGCGACTAAAATCACTATCCATCAAGGATAAAGACTCTGAGTGCCCAAAAAAGGAGTCACCTAGAGAGATGAGCCATGAAGCAACATATCAAGAAGCCACTAAAATAAAACACACCAACAGATAACCACAACTAAGGTTCCAGTCTTAAGATGACACAAGATATCCCAAGCTACAGCTGAAGTGGAGCAGCATCAAGACACTAAAGTTTCGTGCCAGGTAGACCAGAAGAGACCCCCTACCTTGGGAACTTCGGCCAGAAGGATTATGGGTACAGCACTGGAGGCGAGAAAGAGTCCAGCAAGGACAGCCAGTCCGGAAGCAAGGAGAAAAGTAAGAGTGATGCGTGGAATTCCACCAACACAGAAGGATCAGGGTGCAAGTCGGTAAGGCCAGACCAGGATCACCTACAGCAGACCATCTTTCAGAAGTATTTGTGAACAAATCAGGAATGGATCGGAGGATAGCACAGGGTCTCCCTCTGATACCACAGTCACCCTGAAGCTGGAGCCCGTCAGCCCACCAATTACTCAATAGGCAGCCAGACAGAATTTGGCAGCCAACCAATGCCACTCACATACTGGATGTGGACTGTGAAGTCTGAAGCACTTTAACAAACAAAAAAAGTCTCATAGTTTAAAACCCAACCAGAGATGCTTTGTGGAGTTAGAATAAGCCCAACGTCAGCAGAAAATCGTTTTTGGCCATGTCTCATGGTCCACATAGACAAAGGGATGGCTTAAAACAAAATGGCAGGGAGCAAGGCTTAAATAATGCAGTGATATTCCAGTGTCTACCATAAACATGCTTGGTGCTGCTAGTCCAATCATCATGGCTACAACCCTGGTGTCACCAAAGCTCAATCACAGCTGCCATCAGCCAACTCCACAACACACTTTAGGGTTGATAGAATGGTCCTGGGACAAAAAGGGGGCACTTAAAAGTAACGGTTGCCCTGTCAGACATATTGGCTACTAAGGGCAGCACACCGGAAAAGGGTAACACTGTTGGGGCCTTCAGTAAACATCCCTCGAGCCATAAGAGTAAGAAAATGGAAACCAGGAAGAAGTTTAAGGGACCAAGAAAGTTAGGGTGCCAGAACCCCAAGAATCAAATTCTGCCCCAACACTGTATATTTCACACATTCAAATAGATTGTCTTCTTACTGTCTCCCTTAGTGTGTGTTTTTTGCTATAAAGTGTTAAAACTGTGGTCACTATTCAGTCCCCCTTTTTTTGCTGAAAATAGGCATTGGGTGATTAACATGTATATGTTGTTAGGCCCAATGATTTATTTCCCCTTGCTGTTTATGTGTTTGCTTTATTATTTACTAGCAGAAGTACCCATTCTCCGAACGGGTTTTGTAGACAGACATGAAAACACTAATCCTGTAGGTCAGTGTTCCGATTCACTTATCGCTTGATGTGCTTTGCACCCTGAAGTAAACTGCACTGAGAATGGGTGCGTGTGGTTGGCTGACATACTCAGAGTAGACGTTGGTGGGGGAGACGAGAGTTGGTGTGCTGATGCATGGCGAGACCTTCAGTGTTCTCTCCCCGCCGGTCGCCTCACCCTGGAGTGGTGCAGTTTGTTGCGGTGCAAATATCTTAGAAACCATGCATCCTAGGGCCTGGAACCCAAGTTTTGTTCCTTGTGTCGGGATTGGGCCTTCTACGACCACATTGATATTTCGCTGATTTCAAGCAACCGCCTCATGTGTGAAGTTGCTAAAATCCAGAGAAAGTGGTGGAGTGTCCAAATGTCATGTAGCCAGTAATGTCCAACCAGGTAACTATACAAAATGTGGTGCAGATTCAGATTGGTGAAACGGTGTGGAATTGTATAAGGAACAACGCTTTGCCACAAATCCCGCCACAAACAAATTTTGACTTTTATATATATAGATTATCTTTTGAATGAAGCTATATATATATATTTTCTTTTTTATATATATATATACACACACACACACACACAACACATACATATATTTAATTTACCATTTATTTGACTACAATTGTATACAGTAATGTACATAAACACACACAGTTGTGAAACCAGATTTTTTTTTTTTTTTAAATTCAATTGTTTGAGGTCTTTAAATATTGATGTGTAATTTTGGTTGTTGTGACAGAATCGTGATATTTCCTGAAAATCTGCACGTCAACACTTTGGTACTTCCTAAATTCAAAAACAAACACGCCTTAGAAATCCAGAGCTGCCACTGCTATGGAACTGGCATGTTTTGTGAGAAGAAATCAAACAATTTGTCAGAACCTGCTTGGGCTGTACGCCAGTGTTGCTCCACCTACCCGCCACAGCTGCTGGATATGCTTACACTTGACTGCCAGCGGGCCGCAGGCAATCTGGAGCCTGATACAATCAAAAGACGACTGAAGACCATACGTGATATTAAACAACAGATTACTAGACGCCACAAGAAAGCAGCATTGTTTCATCACAATGAAACGATTAAAAGCAGCATATGTGGAGCACGACACACCCAGGGGCACAGCACCTGTATGTGCTCTCCTTCACTTTTCTGGATGGTGTCCCTTTACGAAAACGCGCCCATTTCCCTCATTGATGAGCATCCAAGGGGCAATACTAGTAAGGTATCGGGGACTTCGGGCACACTATTTTTGGCCTGCCTCCTCACTTAAGATTTTAAGTTCAAACTTGAAAATAGGTTTGGGGGGTACATTTAAAACGAATGGTGCAATGCTTTTTAGATCAGTGGTAGAAGAGTAACAAACAAAAAGTGCAACTGTGACCCCAGCGGGGAAAAGGGTGGTGGGAGGGTGGGGGCTTTCGAGCATGACCATAGCACAACCCATGTGTTAAGGGTTGGGGTGGGTATGAAGACAGTTAAGTGGGTGAGAGGAGCAAAAGAAGGGCTCTTCCTGGATGGGGTCATTTGTTATCTTTGGTAGATACAGATTACACTTTAAACACAACGTGCAAGGAGGATTTGGCGGGCCTTGCTCCTGGAAGTTATTAAAAAATTGTGGGTGAGGTCGACATTTACATGTTTCTTTCATTCTAGACCCTCTCTGGGTCCTTTGTAGCGTTCGCGACTGTTTCACAAGCATTCAGTAGTTCAAATGTAAATAAAACGGGTGAGCTCTATTTTCCCAAAAACTAAGTTCAAGGGAAGTTATGGACTTTTTAAATGCAGCACAATCATATGGGCAAATCTTCCTCTCCTTCTCAGTACCGGCAGATAATTTGGTGATCGAAGTAGTGATTTATGTGCGATTCCTACAGCTTTTAAGCACTGTAATACTGTGACTCAATATATTATGGGACCCAGGACACACTGCACTGTCCTGTTTGAAAAGCCAGCAGGTGTTGCGTTTGAGCTATCTGATCTGCTGTTGGGGATGAGGAAACCTATCTGAAAGTAGTCCAGTAGCACTTGTGTTCATGTTAACAATAAATGCTCATGCATTTGAAACTCAAACACATTGAAAGGGGGCAAACTTTTTTTTTAAACTGAGAAATCTAGGAAAGAAACTGGGATTTGGGAGGGTGCCTCCCTGTTTGATTCAGGCTCTGTCTGACAAACTCAATCTCACTTCTCCCTTTAGTACTCTGATTTTATCCACTCTGCCTCACTCCTCCCACCAACCTTCTGTCCATTTGATATTCTCACTCCTCCTTGGTCTCGTCTCCACCCTTGATGTTACCCCTCCTTCCACTACTCTACCGCTCTCTTCTCCACACTACTACTTGCTCTCCTCTCTATTACTCCTAGACAACACTACTCCCTCCTCCACACTACTACTCCCACCTACACTTCTCACCATTCACAAGTAACCTACACTGCCTGCTTATATCCCTTACTCCTTATCAGGATAAGATCTCTTTGCCCAGCCAATCTAGCCCAGTTTTCCACACCCGAGACGTGTGTGTAAAGTGAAATATCATATGTAGCAGCCTAACCCAGCCCCTTTTTCAATGCGGGCTTGCTGGGTAAAGGAGATGATGGCCCAGGATGGAATGGATTTGTGTTCTGGACCCTGTACCCAGTCTTCCCACAGTGCGTTCTTTAGGGGAGGGTGTGTTTCGTTTCCCTTTTGGTTCCCAGATTTCCAGGGGGCCTCTGGGTTGTTCCGTGGGTTTGTCAGTGTTGCTCGGCTGTTCTGCAATAGGTATTAGCCCTCTCCCCACACCGCATCCCCCCCCCAAAACATGGTCCTTCTCAGGCAACCAATACTCTTCAACCCTTGTGCCACTGTTTCTTCCCTTACACCTCAGGGTCACTGGTGGATGACTTCAGATGTTCAGTTCTGTGGAGGTAAGAAACAAACAACGTTCCAGCTTGTAGCGTCTTAAGGGTTAATTTCCAATTCAAAAGAAGTCCCAACTTAAACATTATTCCTTCTTGAATATTGTTGTACTTCACTATTGGGTTCCTGGAGAATGCCTCCCCCTCGAGGTATATGGTTCTCAATGTCCTCACAGAGCCCTGGGAAATGACCCCCTTCCAGAGGCCTTTTGACTGACTTTATGATACCCAATCTTCTGGGAGGACAGCAAGAGGCATGGTCTCCTTCCATTTCACAAGGGCTGGGTGGAATGACTCTCTTCCCCCAAGCTCTTCTCAGACTTTCACAATTCACACACAATCTTCAGAGAGGAATATGTCCCTTCCCTTAGCTTACTTTGCCCTTGAAGTTCTTATTACACAAGTTCCCAATCTTATGGATGCGGGTCCCACACATGTGCGTTCCTCCTGACTGGGTGCGGCAGTCCTATGCTGCCAGGTACTGTGACTCTGGGGTTGATCATCATAAGAGGATGCGTGTCCCAGACCTGTGGGATGCTTCCCTTTTGGTGCTGCAGACCTGGTTCACTATCCTGCCAGGTACTGTGACTATGAAGATGACTTAAGTTACTCTTCATAGAAGCGGATCCCAGTCTCCTTGGTGTTGCAGTTCCTTTTTTTTCGCTAAGGGTCTCAGCTTTTATGAAACCTCTGGGTATTAAGTACATTACAAAGAGCCATTCACAATCACAATTGTACCCCAGGGCTTCCCTTAGGTTCCAATAACATAGCACCAGCAACTACCTGTACCTTTGGGTACCCCTTCCAACCGCCTCGGTATCCCTTGTACCTTTAAGGTCTCTACCGTCTTGGCCCAGAAATTCTCAGCGGGTGTGGTATGGTGATGTTCATTTATAAAGCGCCTATGATATGATATGATGATATTATATGGCATTTGTAACGCGCCTATACACAAGTGTTTCAAGGCGCGATGAGGCAGGGAGGGGGGGGGGGACATGGGTAGACAGACAAACGATCCTACTAGGCAGGGTGTCATTCAGATCGCGCAAGTGCATGGGTATGGGGGGACGGGAAAAGTGCAAGGGGGAAAGGGAGAGGGGAAAGTGCAGTACAAAGTGATTAGTAAAATACAAGATAAATAATAAGGGCCAGCTGGTGGCAAGTGCAGGATAAGTGCAGACAAGTGCTGGGAAGGGGGGCTGTAGGGATACAGAGACAGTCCCGTAATGCAGGGGTTGCCAGGGAGGCAGTGCAGGGGAGAGTGGCTGGGCCAAGCGCCGAGATTGGCGAGTGGCCCAGTTGCTGATTCAGTACAGTTTCAGTGATTTAGCAGGGGAGAGAAAGCAGAAGCAAAGAGGAAGGTTTTGAGATGGTTCTCCTCAAGTTTCAGGGAGGCAGGAAGGCTGTTCCAGAGGGAGGCCCCTGCTGCGGAGAGAGATCTCCCCCCAACTCGTTGCTTGGAGAAGCGACTGACCCTGAGGGAGTTGGAGGCGGATGAGCGAAGAGCTCGAGAAGGAAGATATTTAGGAAGAGAGAGTTGAAGGTATTTTGGCCCAAGGCCCTTGTGGACAATGCAGAGGGTTTTGAACTTAATCCTCGCAGCCACAGGGAGCCAGTGTAGCGATTTCAGTCCTGGAGAGATACGTTCCCTGGGCTTGAGGCCAAGGACAAGTCTCGCAGTCCTGTTCTGGATGAGTTGCAGCGGGCGGAGAGTAGAGGCAGGCAGATTTAGATAGAGGCTTTTACAGTAGTCCAGCTTCGAGAGAACCAGGGCTCTGGAGACAGTGAGCTTCTGTGGGAAGGAGAGGAAAGGAAGGATACCTCTGAGGAGGTGCAGCTGGTAGTGTGACTTCTTAGAAACGTCAGAAATGTGAGGAGAGAAGGAGAGTGTGGAGTCGAAGATGACCCAGAGGTTTTTTGCCTTGCAGGTAGGAGCAGGAAGAGGGCCAAGAGAGGCCGGCCAGAGAGCTGCAGGGAAGGAGGGAGTGGGTGTGCCGATGAGTAGAATCTCAGTCTTACTGGTATTAAGGCAGAGGTCGTTGGCGGCACACCATTCCTGGATAGCAGAAAGACAGTCAGAGATGAGGGAAGGAGAAGAGGAGGCCGAGGGTAGCCTGAAAATGAGCTGGGTATCATCCGCATAGCACTGAAAGTTGGGGCAGAGAGCAGCGATGCGGTGGGCAAGAAGTGCCAGATACTGGTTGAAAAGCTAGGGAGAGAGGTTAGAACCCTCGGGGACACCACAGGTAGAGAAAAAGATGTCAGAGAGGAAAGACCCCAGTTGGACCTGGGAGGGTCGATTTGAGAGGAAAGAGGTCAGCCAAGCCAGAGCCTGACCAGTGATACCCAGGTTATCACGGAGACGGTTAAGCAGGATGGTATGGTTGACAGTATCAAAGGCAGAAGAGAGAACAAGCAAGATGAGAACACATTGAATGTTAGAGTCAAGGTTCGAGAGTATACACAAGGCAAGTGTTTCAAAGTGCACCTTCTTGCATCCACGCTGTCATTCTGCTTGGCTGGCCATGACGGCTGCTGCTTTGCTTCGCCAGATGGTCCTTCCACGCCAGACCAGGTAGGAGCCTCTCCCGCTGCCCAGTAAGCTCTCTGCAACTACTCAAGTCCGTTGATAAACCGAGCATTCCCCACACAGGGAGAGCCTTTCTCTTTCTCCTTGTTTGCTGCTTCAGCTTTGAATGAGGCTAGCCCAATTAGCTTTCAGCAACAACTAGACTGTTCATCCAGGTTCTGATGAGTGCTCTCTATGCTTCTGCACTGATTCTTTGTCCCAGGACTGATCTTTAGGTCTTTCAACGAGTCAATTGGTCTCTCCAGCATCTCAGTACTGCCCTTGATTCCACATTCTTCCACGTCCCAGTACTTCCTATATTAGTGGCATGACAGTGACATATAGGAACACTAGGGGAAAGTGTTTGTGGTGGGTAGGAAGGTGTGTTAGGGTTAGGTGGGCTATGGGCCTTTCATGTTCTCCCCAGGTTGTCACTTATCCCATAGGGGGCTTTCCTCCCCATGAGATTCACCCGCTGAGCACCATCCCCAGGGGGACTATTAGGTAGTGGCCTCACCTCCCTGGCCTCATGGGAAGGGGCTCCCCCTAGGGGAAAAGTGCTGCTATCTGGGGATTCGTCACATTATGCTTTTAAAAATGTGTTAATTAAATGTTAACCAAAGGAGAAAGCATGTTTCACTATTCATGTATTCTTTGAAAATGCATAGCTTTATTTTAAACAAGCATTGACAAATTGCTTTCGTTATTTTTGTATTAAAAACACTGTTTGAGTTACCAGGTGTTGTATTCATGTGCCAGGTTCTCACCATTTGCCATATATTGGTAACATATGTCCATGTACTTATACCATCTATCAAAAATTGCCCTCTATCTACAGATACTACAATCATTTACCAGTTGGCATGATTTCCTCTGGTACTTGCTATATATACCAGGAATGTTAACTGTATTATCATGTTCTAACAGAATTTGCAACATTTTGCCACTACGTTACAGATTTTTCAGTCAAATGCAGATGCATCACACAATTTAACAGGCATTGCCTTAACATGCCAAATATTGCTACTGTATGACCAAGTACTCATCCATTGACAAATAATGCCAGTGTCAGGTACTCTCACGATACATCAAGCACTACTAGCATATACTAGGTATTGAAATAATTTGGCGAGGTTTTAGATGCCAGGTATTGCCACTATTTGATATTAATCATATGCTCAGGAAATTACACCATTTGCCAGGTATTGACATTATGTGCCATTGTACACCATTTGCCAGGTAGCGGCATAATATTTATTCTAGGTACTGTGACTATATTCCAGGACTTCTCCAGTCCCCCTTTCTTTTTGGGAATTAGGAAGTAAGGGGAGTAGCATCCTTGGTTTCTCTCTGTGCAGGTACCAATTCTATTGTACCTTTCTCAAACAGGGTAATAATCCCCTGTAAAGAGGAGCGGATCTGAATACTTCAGAATTCAGAGGCTTATTCAAGAATTGGAGGCAATAACCAACGGGTACTGTTTGCAGGGCCCAACCATCTGAAGTAATGCTTTGCCATTCTTCCAAATGCTGCGTCAGTCCGCCTCACACCACATTCCTGTGGACTAAGGACTTTGGTGTTGCGGTTGCTGCGGAAGACAAAGAGGTAGAGCTTGTTTGGGCAGCTCTACCCCCAGATTCTCAAGAACCACGAGGTAGTCTCCTCTGTCCCCTTTGAGAGAATTGGCCCCGCGCTCTTCCAACTGAAGAATACAATCGAAAGGTTCAACCCTTCCAACTTTGAGCGGCCGAATGTGTCTGCTGTGGTTGGCGAATAGCAGTACCCTACGATTTTGCAGCGGCTTTGGAAGTTTGCAACTTTTCTAAATTATGTCGGCTTTGGAGCCGAACAGTTGAGAGCCATCATATCCAATAGCCTTTCATGAACATACGGGCCTGCATTGTGCAAACCTTCTGGTTACAGCGCTAGCAGCCATCACATTACTGACACAATCTGAGGTATCTAAATTAGATTGCAGAGACTGGCACATGGCATCCTTGCCATCCTGCTCAATGTTGAGGAAGCCTTCTCTTTCCTCTCCCCCTGCAATGTGCTCTGCGGCCATTGCCACAACACAACCTCCCACAAGGTGTGTGAACATTTTGCTAAGGCACAAGTAGCATTACCTGGCTTCAGCGCCATGCTACCCGTTGAGAACACCATTTTTCCCCAGGAGTGTCAAACCTCTTGTCATCCCTATCTAGAGGAATTGTGGGCTGCGGCCTTTGAGGTTGATGTGGCCACATGAACCACCAGACTTTCCAGAGTTGGATGTCTCAACAGGAATTCTGGAATGCAGAAGGTCTGTGCTTCCTAGCCAAATCCTTATTACTGCTAGAGTAGTATCATGCTTTTTCAAGTTCTCCAGGACCATGTTCTTCAATGCTGTATGGAAAGGCCGAATTAGATCCTTGGAAGGACCCTTATCAAGGAAGTCTGGAAGATCATCCATCACATATTCAGCCACACCCCAGCTCCATCCTAAAGACTTGGCAATGACTGACCTATATGAGGCATCAGCATGCCCAACCACATCTGGTGTAGAGAACTCGTCCACTAGGTCTCTTAACCTTGACTCCTCAGAGATCAGCTCTTCAGGAGCATTTGGAGTGCGATATTCCATTCCAAACAGAGGACTTCTCTCCTCCACCTCCTCCTCTTCCAAAATGGAGCTCATGGACTTGAAAAAGTTCTTCTTTGCTAAGGGCTTAAAGACTTCCAACAAATCAGTCCAGGATGTCAATGGTTTCGAAATCGATGGCTTTGTTGTCAAAGAACACAACGTCGATACCGTTGACGGAGCAGAAGAGGATAATGATGGCTTCGACTCACTCGACACCTTTCGAGGGAGGATTGAGGATTTACTGTCCGGGCTCTTAAGTGTGCAAGCAGAGGATTTCAACGATGTTGACTGGAAGGGGTGGATGATGCCGCCTTTGTGAACACTTCTAACATTTTGAGGAGAAATTCCTCGAATTCAGCCTTACCCTTTTCCTATCGGGTGAGGAGTCAGAAGAAGACCATCGAGTGATCCAACTTTGGTGAACTTGCACATACGGGGCAACGATCTGGTACAGCAGAGTAGAAGGATGCTGATCATGGACCTGCTGTCTTTATTTTGTTGGATTTTGTCGGATTGGACAATTTTGCCTGAAGGCATTGCTTGCGTGGTCGCAAATTATACCACAGGTGAACTGGGGGTCTGCAGTGCCTTCGCGCCCTTTGGACATTGTGTACGAAAAATTAACAGGGAATTGGCCCTGCTTGCCGGATGCAATGTGCTCCTACGAAAATGGATTATAAAGAGGGCCAGAGACTTGTCATCAGGACGGGGTGCACTTGTCTCAACAGGGCAGTGAACTGTTACGGCAGTATTTTATTGCATTAATGAGAAAGGGGAAGGGGAGGATGCAGTACATACCCTGTGGAATTCATGGACAGCTGCTGGTGGGTCCCGTTGGAGGAGTGGGTGTAGGGGGTGGGGTCAGGAGGCAAGTTGGGTAACGAAGGGTCAGCCTCCTGGGATCGCCCCACCACACAGAGCAGGGCATGGTGGAGACGGGATAGGGCCTCACCACCATGTGCCGCCTTGAAAGGTGGAGGGCGTGGTCTGCCTAAACCCTCGGTCAGTACTAGGAGATTTATTGTTATTGATGTGTGTTTTTTTGTTAAAGTGGCATTTTTTGTTATGATGTAATGAATAAACATGTGGCTGATATGGCACCCAAAAGAGAATGTATCTAAGTGTATTTCTCATGCCCCGGCATGTCCCCCCTGCAGAGCCCACAGACACTCATCTTGCTAATCTCTTACTTTAGCGATACACAAAAAATGCTGTATTGTTGCTCATTTTATGTCTTGGGTACAAATAACTTCTGGTGACTTTAACAATAATAGTACAACACTGCTAATGAGATAGGGTTCTCTGCTAATCAAGAAAACCTGGATGAGCAAACTCTGCTAATCAATTTCTGAATATATGCCTTGCCATGCATCTGTACCCCCCTTTAGATATAGAAACGTTTTCCCAAAACCCATGGGGCCAAACTTTCATCACTGGTCAAAAAGGTAAAAGCTCCAAGAATAAGTTTTCCAGTTCTAATTCCCCTCCATCTAGAACTAGCCTGTCATATGGAACCATTGAAAGTAATTTCCCAGGTAATATTCATCAGTTAACATCAATGGACTCCATTTCTCACAAACAACCAAGAACTGGGATGAGGAGGAAGAAGGGAATGATGCAGACCAAAAGGAGCCTCAAGCTCAATGAGTATGCATGTTGTTTTCAGAATGCACTTGTGCGTGGGGCATTAAAACAAACTCTCAGAGGTTGCTGTTTGGGAGAAGTCATCGGACCTCTCTGCGAGACATGTGGTCCCTGGAAGCAAGGACTGGTATGGCAGAGCCAAGGGGCTCACCACCAAGGAGGCGGTGAAGTGATGCACGAGCAAGACATACCGCTGACACGACAGGAACCGAGGGAAGATTCAAGGGTGTTCGGCAAACAGAGAAAGCAGCGCTTCCCTACCGGGGCCTGAAGGAAGGCAGGTCTGCAGACAGGAAGCCGCGAGACATAACGGAGCGACGTGGAAGTAGCCCAGAGTGGAAAGAAAGCAGGTGGAAAAGCTTTGCCACGTAAGTGCGAATGGGACTGAAGATGCCACACAGAGCTGGTGTAGCAACCCAAGCCAAGCGGGGATCCCGGGGCATGTTGGCAACTGCGCCAACCATAGTTTGTAAATTTTAAAGTCACAGAGACATTAAAGAAACTGTTTGCAAACCAAGAAGGCATATTGCAAATAGGAGCCCCAGAAATATATTTATTTATTTAATTTGTTTTCATTTGTAAAGCGCCAAACCCTGAGGCACGAGGGGCTCTTCCGAGACCAGTTACAGGAGGCATAATAACTGAAAAGCAGCACTGAATAAAGTGATGTGTACATGCAGATAAAAACAACAGTGCAGGTTAATAGCACACATCATGGTTTTTGCAGCCCGTGTGAGAGGAAGTCCGTTTATGGAAACGGAGATTTTAAAGGCCTTGTGGAAGGACCATTTTGTGCTCTTAGTTCTGGGGGGGAGGGGCATTCCAGTGATTGGCAGCAACAGTCAGGAAGCTTACCCCACCTCCTTTAACTTTTTTCACTTTTGATCGGGTGAGTCGGTCAGCATAGCGAGACCTGACTGGTCTGATGGAGTTCGCCCTCTTGATTTTCTGGGAGAGGTATTGTGGGGCGGTATTGCTCAGGCACTTGTGTGTGATGGACAGGGTCTTGAAGCTAATCCTTTCCCGTATGGGGAGCCAATGACCCTGTCTTCTGGCGGACGAGATGTGGCCTCTTTTGGGGATATTTAGTGCAGCTCGCAGGGCGTTTTTTTTTAATTAAATGTAGTTAGTTAATGTTCTGACATTACAGTAATCTAATTTCACTGCAGTAGTGGCTCTCGCAATTGTCAGGCAGCTCTCTGGTGTCAAAAACGGTCTTTCTGCATTGATAAGTTTGGCTGTGTAAACTGCAGCAGAGGCGACTGCACACACTTGTTTGTTGAGCGAGAGAGCGGCATCCAAGCGCCCAGAGTTTTTACTGAGGCTGAAACAGGGATCTGGAACTCGTCTATCCTAAAAGAGGAATAATGGGGGCTATGTTTCTTAAGCATGATGGGAGAGCATGCCAGGAGGATCTCAGTCTTGTCATCATAGAAATAGGTGGTTAGTTGTCATCCAGGTTTGGATTGTAGAGTAGATTTTGTTGAGCGTGAGGGTGTCTTCATCATAGGATCCTGAGAGGGGAAGGAGTATTTGGGTGTCACTGACATAGTTGGTATAGGATATGGTATATGATATGCCTATGTCATCAAGGAGGTCGAATAGGGGTTTGGTGAAAATGTTGTATAGGGAGGGGGATACACAGGATCTTTGGGGGACGCCACACAGGATGGGGATGGGAGGAACATTAGCAGTGTCTGAAAAGACTCATGGTTCTTCCTTCTAGGAAGGAGGCTAACCAAGAAGTGGCTTCAGGAGAGAAGTTGCCTGATGTGGAGAGATGGTGTCATAAGGTTTAGTGGTCTACTACATCAAAGGCGGCCGATAGATCCAGTAGGAGTAGGATGGCAGGTTTGCCCTCATCTCTGAAAGTGTTAAGTTGAATTTTTAGATTGAGCGAGGCCGATTCAGTCACATGGCCTGGTCGGAAGCCTGATTGATGCATGCCTGGAATGTGATTAGATTCTAGGTATGTTTAGATCTGGTTGTATGCAGCTCTGACAAGGGCGGTGGCAGTTTGGCGCTAGGGGGTCCAGGGAAGGCTTCTTGAGTAAGAGGCGGACCCAGGACTCCTTGAGGCTGGTTGGGACAGAATTTGAGGCAAAGGAGGCATTGATGAATTTCTTGATGAAAGGGGCCAGAATTTCCAAGCATTCTTTGATTATGGGAGCTGGGTACGTCTCCCTTGGAGTTTGATGGCTTAAGGTTTTTTAGAATGTTGGCTGTATCTAGTTCTGAGATGTCCTTAAAGAGGAAGGCGGGTGTGTGGAGTGCTATGGGAGGAGGAGGAGGAGGAGGTGGGTTGGTAGGGTTTGTTTTGAGCCGTTTCATCTCAATTTTCTTTTGTAGTATGTGGATTTTGTCTCTCATGGCATTCTGGATGTTAGTGCACCATGCTACTTTTTTGATAATGGAGTTGGGGGCTGTGGTAGGTGTCTTGAGTTCTCTGAGGATTTTGAATAATTCCTGGGAATTGCAGCTGGCATTTTCGATTATGGAGTTGTAGATTTGAGATTTGGCTGAGGTAATGGCTTGTTTATATTCTTTGTCAATTTTGTTAAAGGCTCTTTGGGGTGTTCCGTGGGGAGTGTATGGAGTGCAGATATGGGGGAAACCCAGGGGCGAATGTTGGAATGACCAGATATATAAAACCAAAGAAGATATATACAATTGTGGAATTAAAAGAGGAACTGTTACCTATTAATATAAGATGTCCTGGCAGGCGAGTAAACCAGGCAGCTACAAGTGCACAAGAGGTACTGGCAAGGGAGCATACCAGGCAGTTGCAAATATACAGGAAGTCCCAAGAAAGGACTGTACTTGTAGAGCTAAATAAGGAACTTATGAAAGAAGGAACTACAAGGCTAGGGAGCTTTGTAACTAACAGGATTGTTGTGTGCCAAAGAACAGTTAGACCAAGAATCGTTGGCCTAGTGTTGAAGAATCTAGGGGAAGGGAATCGCCCTCTGGAAACAAGGTTCTTGTACATTGGAGAACTTTTATGTTGGAGCGGTTCTTTTTTTCCTTTATGAACTCTTTTTGCAATCACTAGGTTAAAGACATTTCCCTTTTCACCTTACAGTTTGGTTTGCAGTGTGAGGGTCAGGATAGAATGTTTGGACACAAGTATGGTTTTGATTCTGACACAGACAGTTCCTTAGTTTTTGGTTTTAAGTAGGGAAATTCCTCTTAGAGCAGGGCCAGAGAGGCATTTTCCCAACCCGTTTTATGTAAATAAAAGACTTTAACCAAAAACATGGCAACTTTGTTACTGATTTTCATTTCTGACTCCTCACAGAGGACAGAACGTTAGATCTAACACTGCACCGCTGTCAGAGACTAAAAGAAGGGATGCTAGTTATTTTTTCTCCATGTCCACCTCTTCACCCAGTACCCCTTGTTTTCCAATGAACACTTTGTGACACTTCCAAATGCTGGGGCAGACGCATCTGGTAAACTGGCACAGCCTGCTTACAGGTATGGTTTCATATAAACCATAGAGCAAACGGCCTCCCCATTACAAGGACCTGCTTGAGCACATCTCAAACCTATCATGCAACCACACAATACTCATTGCTACCAACCTACATCTCCAGGTCAAGCTATTGCTGTTTACATAAAAGCTACATTTCTCTACAGGCTCCAAATTAATTGTAGTTGATGTCATACGGTTTTGTAAGCAAGTACAGACCAATTCATGCAACCACAAACATTCCTCTTACCACGCACCATTAAACTGTGTGTGCTTCATTTGTTTGTTTGTTTGTTTTATTTGTAATGCGCGCCAGACCCAAGGGTAACCGGGCGCAACAGAAAGAATATGCAAGGCTTACAATGTTACAGGAATTTACAAAGTTACATAATTTACAATGATACAGAGATAAAGTTGTACATGCTTAACACTAATGCAGATATAACCAGTGGTGTATGGCACTAATATCAAACGATGCGTATCTAGCAGTGAATTACAAGTTGTTGGAGTTGATATGTTTGAGGAAATTCCTTCTGAAATGTGAGAAGGGTTGGTCTGCTCTCAGGTTATGTGGCAAGGCATTCCACCATTTGGCAGCTATCACAGGGAAACTAATACCGCCACTTTTGGCAAGTTTAAATCTAGGTACTACCAGGCAATTAAAGTTGGTAGTTGTCATCAGTCTGCTGGAGGTTTTTCTTTTTATTTTATCCATCAAATAGCTGGGAGCAACATTGTTGAGAGCTTTATGTGTCAGGGAGATCATTTTTAAGTGGATTTTATTGTCAATGGAGAGCCATTTATATTGGCGTCTGCTGGAGGAGATATGCTCCCTTTTATTTATGCCAAGAGCAGCTCTTATGGCATTATTTTGTAATATTTATAGCCTTTCGGTGATGGCTTTGTTGGCACCGATGTAGAGGGCATTGCAATAGCCGAGTCGGGATAATATTAAGGCTCTCGCCAGGATCATGCAGCTATCATTGGATAGGAAGGGCTTACCTGCTCTTATTAATTTGCAGGTATATGCTGTAGTGGAAGCTAAGGAATCAACCTGTTTAGTGAATGACATGGTAGAATCAAGATAAAAACCAAGTGTTTTTACTTCCCTGGAAGCCTTGATAATATTACCGTCTATATTGAACATGGAGTAATCCAGTCATTTAACTAACCTTAACACATTTGTAACATCTCTTTCCAGCTTTACTTCTATGTTTGTATCTCCCGGTCATCTATTCCTTACTATCAGACTATGGTCTGGATAAACACTGGCGTGGTCTCAATATGCCGAGAACAGGACAAGGATAGGTGCCGGAAGTCCACTATGCTGGTGACAGGCACAGTATAAATATATCTTAACACAAAATAACAGACATGTCAGACTATCCACAGAGGACACTGGACGAAACATAACATTTGCAGAGGATGAAACAAGATAAAAATGCCATGAGTTTTTAATTAAATGCGTAACTAGATATCTGTAAATGTGTTAATAAAATAAACGCGTAATGCTTCCCGTACTTCCATTAATACTGTAGGGGTAGGTTTGCCACAGTTAGGTTTTAAAAAGCGTGAACATCTTCGAATAACTCTCTAGGTTTATTTCTAGTTTTGCTCATCTGATTTTGAAGGACGGATGTGTGTGTCTCAAAGATTGTGTCTTTATAGGCTGTAATCAAATTATTGACAACCGCTAAGGTATGGACAGTTTTAGAGTTCTTTCAGTCTTTCCGCAATACCCGAATTGCTACACTAGATGTTAAACATAAAGCACTCTGCTGTTAAGAGCTAAATTTGCACTATGCCATGTACCCAACAAGTGTTATGCGATTAGAAGAGAGCCATATCTAACCTATGTGGCACTGTATGCCATATACAATATTCGCTATGACAAATAGTTTTATATACTTTTATCAATTTCAGATGTCAAGTTAAGCTTTCCACACCATCGAAGTGAAAGTGCTTGTTCGTTTGCTTTGGCCAAGAAAGTTTGATCTTCAAAACTAAAAACACGAAACGTTAGTCTTTTATGGGAAAAATACATGCTGGCATGCTTTTTTTTCTCGTTTCCTGCTGTGTATGAGGCTAATACCTTTTCAAAGGAAATTGGACAAAGCATGGGCAGAAAGCCCTCCCTGGGATATTTCCAAAACACTCGTAAATCAATGTAAAGGTCAGCCCGGCCATGTCGAAATACCGACGCGTCCTCCGCCCAAGACGTTGGAGCTGGAGGAACAAGTAATATCCCAGCGTGACAGAACAACAAAATAACGTCAAGCTGCGCGGCTGATTGGGAGTGAAGTGGAGTCACACTGTCACTTGTAATCTCGCGCCGAGTCCAGACAGCTGGAAAGTGAAATGCTTCATCTCGCCCAGCTTTACGGCGTCATTAGTCACGCACTCTCAATAAACTGGACTAATTGGGGTGGGAGTTGGCCAAAATGGCCTCGCGCACACAGGCCGCGAGGGGGGAGGTTTTCTTTCATGAAGGCAAAAAAAGTATTTTTAATGAACGAAATGGAGGCGTGTGAAGTACTTTGCAAATGCCAGAAGTAAACAGTGGGCATGCACCCCTTAGCAATTGAGTCTAACCGCCGCCAAGGGGAAAATCAGAATGAATCGAATTAATCGAGTTAACGTTTTAATAAGGCATGCGCTTGCCGAGAACAGGTGGTTCCGGCAGCAAACTGGGTTGAGCTGAAAGTCTCTGACACATGAATTCCTTCTTTTTAATCAGGTTAAAATCCAGCAGTTAAGCCACCGGAGTTTATTGAGCACAGTCTCTACATGTTTGTGAACCCAGCCAGCCTAAAGATGGGCTGTCACAACGCATTGGGTAAAATCAAAAATATTTCAAGTCTGAGTAACGCACCAGTAATTTTTCTGAGTGATTGAACAGATATACATGCTACTTAACTAGAACATGTTAACTTATTTAATGTGCAAATTGCTGTGGTGGAAAAGCCAGTACATAATGTTTGCTGTGAAATGGGCTGTTGGATCATTTTCTCACCTGCTATGGAAACTACAGTTGCATTTCGAAATTTGTCGCCAGCTGTTAAGTATATATGTTGGTTGCTATTGATATTTTTATCTAACCAGTAGACATGTCCTACTTGAGTACAGACGTCAAAAGCCAGCACATTTTCTGGGTCATCTAGGTTCAATGAAACAGGCATTGGCAAATCCAACAGTTATGGCTTCTATGTAACCATGTGCTAAGCATTTTCCAGCATCTGCCATCATGGTTCTACCTGCCCATAAAATGGCAACTCCTGGAAATGGTGTGATTATCTGGGCACATTATATCACTGCCTGGCAAATGTCTGTCCAATACCTACGCACAAGCCAAAAGTGTTGGCTCTGTCAATGCTTGTTTTTAACAAGTGTTCTGTGCAACAGAGATAAATCAATTGGCTGAAGGCACACTTGGCTAAGACTTTATTTTATAGCAGTAGATCATTTACAGCTACTTCTAAGCCATTAATTCAAGCAAAATAACACTGATAGGCTAAAGTTTGATGTTACTAGTTGATAAAATAAAGCTAGCTAAAAAGAGTTTCTAGGAAGTTGTGTTTTGGGGAGCGGGGATGGCACGTAGTAGGTGGGAATGGCCATAGGGCATATCATGGCTATGGGCAGTCAAGGGTTGGGTAAATAACCAAACAAACAACACCCACAAGCTGTGCGTTACTCCTTACATGTCATCCTCTTCCTAACTTTACTTCAAAGCAATGGCTTTAACTTATGGGTGGAACATGAGTGCCACCTAATAGCCAAAACAGAAAATACTGTTTATTCTGGCCCTTGTCCAAAGGTAGGGCTCCTCCATCCCCCAACCACTTCTGAGCCCTGTGTTCGACAATTTTCGCCAATCTTGGATTTTCAGGCTACAGCTCATTATCTTGGGCTTCCAGGCTTTCTTTACTATGCTGGGCTCTCCTCCCTTGTCCCACTTCACATTTCCTGTTCCGATCAGTTATTCTTTGGGTGCTTCAGAACTTTCACCCTTCTTTACGCACTACTGCCCTCTCAAGGACTTTTACCTCTGCGTAACATTCCACAATCTCCTCTGCTTTCTGCTATCACTCTCAAATCTTTCTGCTTTCCTCTTTCCACCTTCCACGTCTGTGCCTATGCTTTGGTCTCCACCTGCATGCTTTCCCACTCCACGTCACCATGGTTTTCCTCTTTTCAGTCCCCATAGGCGCATCAAAATGGATGCTGCTGTAATAATATACACACACCTCTAGGGGCGGAGTCCATCACACCAACATTTGCTGTCGTGCTGCATACGCTGAGCACAGGCATTAGTTTACCAATTTTGAAATGTTGCGCACAGGTTTTCTGACTTGCTCTGTATTTCTTCCCACAACTTGGTGACTGAACCCGCAAGTGGTTTGGCTACCATCTTGAATCCACCATTGTTGTAGTGTTCACAGTGGTTGGTATTTTCATCGGTGGTTGCAGGTCGACTGTACCAGTGCTCCGTATGATCCATGAGCTGTTTTCACTGGGTACATGTCATCGTCCTTATGTTAAACCGTTGCTGAATGTTTGAAAGCAGCGAGACCCACAGTTGCAGCACTCTTTGTGGGTCCTTTGGTCTTCTCTCCATTTTCTGGGGAGGGGTCAGGATGACAACAATACAATACCTCTGTAAAGTATTCCCACACCAACAGTGGATTTCTCTGCCACAGTTCAGAAATTCTTTTGAAAGATGTTTCAGTGTCCAGGTCTTACAAGCGGAATTACTTCCTTTAATGCTAAGTCAATGCCATATATTCCATCCCATTTCTCTTTGTGAACAATGCCTTCTGTAGTTCAGCTAACCTGCTTGGTATTATCATGGCGAGGATAGCTCAGGGGCAGCGTGCTCGCGTTGGAAGCAAGACGACATGGAGCAACGCAGGTTCGATTCCCGGGTCTGCGCTTAGAAACCTCTGGGGATTAAGCGTGTTATAAATAACATATCATATCATCAATGCTACCAAAGTCACAATTACTTGGCAGCCTCAAAAAGCAGTCAGCTGATGTATTTTTCTTGCCAGGAGCAAACTGCACTGAGGAGTATATCCTTACATGCTTGCTACGTAATTAGCAACCATTAATAATGCGTTATACCCATTGGTCATAATTTGTTTTTCCATTGATTTATGGTCAATACAGAGTATGAAATGTGTCACCCAAAAAAGTGCAACACATTTCAATTGGCCAAAAACACATGAGCTTCATTTTAAATTAACCTAACTCCGGTCCTGAAATTTCCTGCAATCATACATACCACCCATTTCCCTGCCATCAGTTGAGGTAACACTAGACCTAACCCATTACTATTGGTTTCAGTCGTCACAACGTATTGCTTGATGGTATCAAACGGGGAGGGGACGAGGGACATTGATTGTGCATGGCTTAGTTTTGATGATAATGAATTCAGCACATTTTAATGGCTACCGATATTTCTCATCCCTTTTCAATGAGTTGTCTGAGCAACAATCAGAATGTTTTGAATGAACATTTGTTAACACTATTAATCCCAAGGAGGAGTGCAAATCTTACTTGGATTTTGGAATTGTAACATCACACACAGACTTTCTGAAAATGCTTTGGGTCGGTTTCCATTTGTACGCAGCTTGTAGCCAAGAAACTCTCTGGGAATCTTTTATTACATGACATTTATCCTTGGTACTATTATGTTCTTGTAAGATACATAGAAACTCTTTCAGTACCAAATCATTGTGTTGACGGGGAAGCCCAGTAACTAAAATGGCATCTTAAAAACAACGTACAGTTGTTATAGGATGCAATAGATTAAGTATGATTTTTTGAAAAGCTGCTGAAATCGGTCCAAAAGGTATACGATTGAACTGAAAAGCTCCTATCTGGATGAGAAAAGCTGTAATGTGATTCGAAGATGGATGATGTTTGACCCGATATGCTGAATAAAGAGATCAATTGTGGAAAATAATTTTACATAAAGTGGTTGATTTACTCATTCTTTAAAGTTAGGGGACAGATGTCTGTCAGCAATCAAATGTTTGATTACACCCCTCAAAGCTATTCATAGGCAAATCCCCCCATTGCTCTTGCAAGCAACAAACAAAGAGCCTATGGATTTGACCAATACCCACGGGGAACAAGGAGCTAGTTCTGCAAATCTAGCTTACACATAAGATGCAAACTAAAAGTTTGACTATTATTTATGACCCCTTATGTTTTAAATGTTGTATACATGTGAACTAATGTGCGTTTATAAATTGTCCCAAATGCACAGAGCTAAATTCACATAGATATGTTTGTTCGGCATTAGTTGGCCTCGGGAGCAAAAAGTAGCTATGGATGATAATGTATTATTTTGCACACAGCTTTCAGGGTGAACAAGATTGAGAATGGCTTATGTATTTCTTGCATTTGGAGATGAAATTACATCTATATGACTGCAGTTTTTAGCTGCTTTAGTTTGCATACTATACTTTTCACAGAATTTGTTTCTACTATATACAATATCGTTGCAAGTGCATTTCTGAAATTGTTATTGTACATAATAAACTGGTGGTGTTTAAATATTTAAATGCACTGCTTTTATGGCATTGTTTGTCAAAATAAATCTAATTGATGACGAGAATATTTTATCTAAGATCTGCCAGGACCTGGAAACTACTCAATGGGGACTGGACTGAAGTCCTAAACCCCAGTAACCTCAAACTACAATACCACTGCCAGGCTGAAGTCATGAATACCTTTAGCCCTGGACTAAAAGTAAAGATACCAGGTTCTGTAGCCGGGCAGAAAGACTTGACTGCTATGGAGTACTGGGTAAAGTGGAAAAAAACAAATGGCCTTTGAATATTACATTGGGATTCACTGAGTTGCCCACCAATATTAAACAGAATCTCAGAGAGTTAATTTCCTTTTTAAAATGTACAACTTCAAATGTCCTAATAGGTGGTATACAACATTTGATTGAAGTCCTTTTCATTATGCATAATAGGCACATTTGCATTTCAATGCGCAGGAACGGGGCACACCACTGATCCATATAGACTAGTGTACACAGTGAAGAACCCAGTTACGTTGAGATGGAAGCATAATTTGTGTATGTAATTAATGAACAATATTTCCTATCATGATCAAGAACTGCATAGTTTCACACCAAAGAGATAAATCTGGTGAGCCGATTAGTAAAGTGTCATATGTCTGGAATTTACAATTTCTGAATTCTACAATGTTTAATGCAAGAAATCCCTGTAGTAGTAGTAATAATGTTTATTCAGATACAAATCCATTAAAACACGTTAACATATTGAACTACAACAATTAAAAAACAAATTTAAAATTACATCCTAAAATCCTTTCAAAAGAAATCCCTGAGCTGCCATCACATCAAATAGGAGGAAAACTGAATGGAGAGGCTACTCCCATCAGACGGCACCCTTCATTAATATGCCCAATGATTACAGTGGGGTAAGTCTACTGTGATGTCACTTTTGGAACACTGTCCGATCACCTACATTGACCAGTTAGATTGGAGAAATTATACACACCTCAAAAACAAGTGGTTATTGTTCTGTAAAAGGTCAAACCCACACTCACTTGGGGACAAACACTCACTGACTGCTGAAGAGGAAGAAGGCGAATAGATAATGCTTAATTTGTGGGGGCATTTTCCAGGGCTCAGCCCTGGCACTTATTTCTGAGCCCCAGCACTTATTGTCTCACATTTGATTATGATGTGGTGTTTTGGCAACTTTATTATTGTAACTGCCAGTCATATAATAAACACCTATAAATCTGAGCAAAATTTAAATGATTTTGTTTAAAGATACACAAACATTTATCTTATGTCAAGAGACAAGTATATCATTTACTTGGGCCCGGCGATCGAGACCATACAGGAGTTCGCCGAATACTTGGGCTATAAAACTAACAGGTCCAAATCTGAGATATTGCCCCTAACATTCCATTGTGGCCAGGTGCACAGTTTTTCACAGCCCTCCGATCCTTGGCGGTGAAGTTTGTATGGGTAGGGGGGTGCAGCCAGAATGAAGTGGGGAAAAATGGTGGAACCCTACAACAAAGGGGGCATAGCGGCCCCAGACTTTGAGCTATACTACCTGGTCGCACAAGCCCAATTTATCAGATACTGGTATGATGAACTGAACACCTCCCCTCACGTTGGTATTGAAAAGCACGCTGCACGCCCAACCGACCTACGCACCATAATCTTTAACAAGAAACAAAGATGATTGGCCATTCCATCCGGTTAGCACAACAGTGCATGCATGGTCTAGACTCTTCCGTAGGCTTGAATTAGAGACTCCTTATTACTCAGAAGCACCCTTCTGGAACTTCCCCGGCATAGCACCATCGTATGACCCAGATGTCCGAACAAATTGGGATCCAGAGGAGGAATTCAAAGATATCTACCCTAATGGCAAATTCTTAACATTAGAGGAATTTAAAGTTGGAATGGGGAGGGATCAACTGAAAATACTACAATATCATCGGATGCGGATGGCTTTTAAAGCCAGATGGCCTCTATTCCCTGACAACCCACCCACTCACCCATGTCTCGCTGCGTTGTCTACCCAGGCGGGGGTTAGTGTCTCGGGGCACGCCTACGACAAATAAGATCAAAATCTCATGGGAAGCTGATCTAGGACTCACCATCTCAGACAAGGCATGGAAAAAATACTGTGATTTAACCAAAAGGGTGTCCATTAATGCAGGCCTGCGCCAGATCCAATTTAAGGTACTAAACAAGTTACACTACACACCCGAGAAGGTAGTTAAATTCACACTAGATGGTTCTGCCAGTTGCCTGAAATGTGGGATCGAACATGCCGATTCATTCCATATGTATTGGAGCTGCCCACTCATACACAGGCTCTGGTGTGAAGTAGCGTCCATTCTAGTAGACATTACACAGATCCCGGCAGACCTAACGCCCCCAAAATACTTATTCAGAGATATTGGGAAGACCTCGGAGGTGACCAGACGATTATTTAATGTAGCATGCGTAGTGGCTAAAAAATGTATATTGCAACAATGGAAGAGTACATACGCACCACGTGCAAATCACTTTCTTAAAGAACTGGCTTATGTCAATGAATGTGAGGAACAATATGTAATGTTGCTACCGAGGCCATGCAAACCTAAAAACATCTGGGCTCCGTTCAGAGTATACTTGTGTGAATCGGGGTCAGCTGGAAGTAGCCCGGCTGGACTCGGAAATGTACGGACTGTGTAGACTCTAAATGTTGTGACCGTGTTTCGATATTTAATTACCGAATTGTTGAATGTTATGTTGAAGAGGCGACGTGTGCCACCAACAATTAATAAATAAAGGTTTTTTAAAAAAAAAAGAGACAAGTATATCATTTTATGTGTATGTTGATTAGTATATGTAAATCACACATCTGCAGTAGTGACCGAGTACAACCGTCAACCACAATGAACTGTGGGAGTTGCAGCTTTAACCTCATATATGTTGACAGCATGGGGAGAAGCCATGGGTGGTGGAAACAGATGGCGTGGAGCTGCCCTTCCTGGGCATGTTAGAAAATGTTTGTGCCCTGGCACATATTTATTTTTTTACAAACCAAGAGTGTGAAACAGTTTAAAATGTATTATTGTCCCCCTTTCATACGTTTTGAGGTTGCTTGTGGAGATTATGTAGCGTCTGAAAGGGATACAATGAGGTTAAATCAGCCAAATTCCCAAATGATGCTTAAAAATCACTCCCATTGTTCAAAGAACCAGAGATTGTCTGATATTGTCAATCTGGAAAAATGAATACCCTTCATTTGGTTGACGGACGTATCTTGATGGCCGAAGGCCAACCGTCTTGTGCACCGAATTATAGAAATACAGACTGCTATGCTTGACCAGCAAGCGGCCATTTTAAACGTAGCAAGAATCGCCATTTTGCTTGTTAACCATTGCTTATTGCTTTCTGTCTAAACTGCTTTGCAGCTTGCAATTCTTGTGAATTCTGCTTACTCTGCTCAACTGTTAACATTGTTGTCTGAATATGAAAGGGCAAGGTCGCGGGACTGAGGAGTTCGTTGAAACTCCTCATGAGTAGCCCAGAAAGGAATGCCCAAGCTCCCTCTCTGTAGCCTTGAGGGAGAGCTGCAGGGCATTTAATAATAATAATAATCATCATTTCACAGCTGCCAGCCAGTCTCGTACTGTGGTAGAATATGTTAGAATAAAACAGCTAAAGGCTTGAATTATGCTCTTCTTACGGCCCCCCTTCGCAAAAACCCTTTAGAGCGTGTCGGCTCCCAGGACACGAATAGTACCTCATAGATAGCAAAGCTTGGAATATGGCTCTTTCCCCATGTGCAGCTTGCTTCCAAGAACAGAACCACCGTGTTCTGTTCAACAACTAAAAGATGCCTCCACACTTTCTAAATTGCATATTGTTACTAGAATAGACATCGAAAGTGTCATAATTGTCATACCCGTCGGAAATGTCCATCGTCATCCCGAGTTCAAAGAAACTTAATAAAGGGGGGTGTTAAACATGACATTGCTGATTGTATGATATGCATTTTGTATATATGTAACTGATGTACTTAATTCGCTCTCTTGCATCCCTCGAGGTCTAGAAAATACACGTCGCGGGGCGTGAGACCAGAATTGGGACTATTTTGCTTGCAATAAACCCTAGCATTGGGAATTTGAACCTCGTGTCTGGCGCATCTTTTTGTGTATGGTTATTGCCTTGTTTCCATATCGCGAGGGACCCCTAGGGGCCCCTTTCAAGATGGCGCCCGAATAGGGACCCTCCCCCACTTGCCCCATCGTATACGTTGTAACGGAGTAAAGGCGGAAGATCGGCGAGGATGGGACGATCGAGCCGGGATCAAGAGGTGTACGGGGCGCCCTGTAGAAGAGAGGAGAGATTCCTTCTGCAGATCTGCACACATCTGATCCCTGATCGACGTACCGGGCCAGAGGGCAAAGGAGGCGAGGGTCCCGAAGCGAGGCAGAAGCCAGAGAAGCGCAGACACGACGTTGGGAGAGGTTGCGTCAGGACAGGCGACTTGTTTTATCAGGTGAGTCATTCCCCGATTCAAACAAAACCCTGATTTTTGGTAGTGTTGATTTTGCAAATTCAAACGTCCAGGTAAAGGTTAATAACCAAGGGGAAGGTTAAAAACATGCCTGGAGTACTGTCCACTTTAGCAGGGCTTTTCCGCTGCGGTGGACATCCTTGGAAAATGGCCAAAGTGCACCGCCTGGGGGAACGCCGGCTTATGACATGTATGCAAAATATGGTGTGGGTGCGATAATATTTTGTGAAATTTGGCATAGGCAAACTAGAAAGCAACAGGACCATCAGTGGCCGATTAATGGTAGTTTTGAGATTGCGAGGATAGATAACCTAGAAAGGGTGCCGATTAGGAAAAAAGCGCGACCCGCAGCTTTTGAGACAGTCAAAGATTGGAGGAGGGAAGCAATGCTCTGACTTAGGAGTAGAGAGAAGCATGCGCGTAGGCACAAATCAAAGCTTGAGGTAGCAGAGGAGGAGGAGGAGGAGTGGACGGCAAGCCGAAGACGGGAAGGGAGACGTGACCAAATGAACATAGAAGGAATATACCCGCAGCGGGAACTACACATAGCAGACGAATTAATGGAACATTTGTTAACTAATACGGGTCGAGGCCCAAAACCAGGATCGAAACCAAACACACCAGTAGTGACTGCGCAGGCCCAACCAATAGCTCTCATACTCCCTCCCGTAGCCCAAGCACTTCCCCTCACGCAAGCATTAACCCAAGCCCCACCCACAGCTCGAGCCCTCCCACAAGCGCAGACCGCAGACGCACAATTTCCCAGCACCCAGCAAGGCCCTTCACAGATGCCACCTATGTCACTTGTCCCATCCGCACCCCCCGCTCCAGAGACAGATTCAGCACCATCCGCCCCTCCCGAAGTCGAAATTGAGACCGGGGAGGCGAGAGGCGGGGCTGAAGGAACAGGATTTGGACGGGTAACTCGAAGCACGATCAGCAAAGAAAGAAAGATTGAATTACAGCGAGAGGCAGAAATGTACATAGAAGGAAACGATGGGACGGCAGCACTGGCCTCATTGTATGGGTACCGAAGAAGCAACGAGAGACAGGTAGTGTTGGAATGCATGGGGATATTTTTGGTGGGAGAATGGAAAAAGTTACTTGAGAAATTACCGCCACAATGATTGTTAGATTTGAACCAATTAGCATGTTGTAGAATAAAAGATGAAGAAGTAAAGGAACATGTGAATGGACATTTTGATCTTAAAAATGAGTTGGATAATGAGTATGCCGAAATGTTTGCTGCACCTGGATACAGGGCCTGGGATATTAGAAGAGATGGGAGAGGGACGGTAGAGCCATACATACAGCAGAGACATTCAATGTCATCTGTACAGAGGGGCGACAAGCTGAAAGTATGTATACGGGAAGCGATAAAGTGGGTATCGAATCCTAGTATCCCAACAATGGTCATACATGACATATTTGACGAATATTCCATGCCAATGAAAAGAAAGGCACTGCAATCGATGGCTGAACATTTGATAGAGAAGGATATAAAAAACAATAAGGCTAGCCCACCTGAGATACTAGCGGTATACAAGAGAGCATTCGAGCGAAGTACAGGAGAAACGGGCCTATCACTGGACTTAGGAATACTATTGAACCTAAGAGAAGGGGGAGGGATCGTGAGTGGGGCATTTCCAATGAGAGAGGTTCCGCCCACGTTTGTACCAAAAGTAGAGATCCCTGCGACGGGAACAGTATGAGCGCAGGTAACACCAGCCCATTTCACCGCCCAGTATGTGCATGTCCCCTTTTCCAGGCAAGAGGTGAATACTATAAAACAGACGATTCCTGATATAAGAAAGAATCCAGCAGGTTTCTACAAGGAAGTATAGTCAACCCTGAGATCAGCAGTGCTTACTATGAGTGATATAGATTTAATTTTCCCAGTCATTTTGCCAGCAGATATATGGAAACAGATAAGGACGGTAGATGACGTGGGGGCTTTTGGCGCCACATGGGCGGAGTTACTATTGGAGGACAAAAATAAAAAAGTAGGGGAAAATCCGGGAACACGCATGACAGATCTACCAGAACGGATAATGCCGAGATTGAGGGAAATAATTCCAGAAAAAAAGGATTCAGTGGGACAAATTAACTACATGTGTACAGGGCAAGGATGAGCCAGTAACGGATTATTTCAATAGATTTGAAGGAGTATTCACAGACTTCAGTGGGCAGGATGTGAGCACAGAGTCGGGGAAAAGGCTATTTGTTGATAAATATGTGAGGGGACTAATATCACCAATTCAAGATATGTTAATGACGTCGGAAAGTTCCTGGGCAGCAAAACCGGTGAGTGAGATATTACACATAGCCCAATATTACGAGAACAGGGTAAACGTGGCAAAAGAAAGAGAGGTGAAGGATAGAGTAAATTTAAAAACGAGGGTGTTACTGCAGCAGGTAATTGGATACAATAGAGGTAGATGAAATGCGCAAGGCAGAGGAAATTTGAATAATATGCACGGGGTGTCATTGGGATTAAATAAATGTGCGTACTGTAAGGAGGAAGGACACTGGCGGGCGCAATGCCCGCACCTACAGAATAGAGGTGGGTTTGGCCAGAGAAGACCTTATAGAGGACATCAGGGGTCAAATGGCCCAAGCAGAAATAGCATGCAGCAGCAGCAGGGATATGCCAATGGAGGTACTCAAAACCAATCCTATGGTCAAAACCAAGCTCAACAGAACCAGGCATTGAACCAAAGTGTTCCGAACCAAAATCAGGGCGGGCAGGGCCAACAGAGAAATGATTAGAGTGGAGGACACCGAGGGGGAAATGGGAATATTTTTGATACACAGCCAAACACGTATTATAGCAGCAGCGGTGACTACACGTCGGACGATGTGTTATTTTCGCAATAGGACAGCCCAGGGCAGGGGTCGGAACCAGTGTCTATTCCCGTGAATCAGAGAGGACCCTACGTAGAAATGAGAGTCGGGAATAAGGAGCACCGTTTCCTTGTAGATACAGGGGCACAAAAGTGTTCGATAGACCACCACTTGGTTCCGGAGATCCCACTGTCGGGGCAACAGAATGTTTCTGTAGGGTTCGCAGGTACACCAGTAATTAAGCCCATGTCCAAAGCTGTCCCAATTACAATAGGACCATTTACGGAACAGTGTCCATTTCTTCTAACAGAAAATTGTGGGGAGAACTTGCTAGGATTAAATTTGTTGAGAAAATTGGGGGCAGTTATACATTGTACGGCAGACTGGGTGTTCCTCACGATGTGGCCTCACGATGCCCCGGTGACGGAATTTATGTCAAAAGCGTTACCCGACGTGCTAAGTAAAGTACCAACCTGTCTGTGGGCAATGCATGATAACGATGTAGGATGCTTGAAAATAGAGCCAGCAAAAATAACTTTGAAAGAAGGTGTTACATTACCACGAATTCCCCAGTATAAAACTTCTGTTGAAGAAGGTGAGAAGGGATTAAAGAGTATTGTTACTGACTTGGTGAGATTGGGGGTGATTGAAGAAATTGCAGGTAGCACGTGCAACAGCCCGATTCTTCCAGTTTCCAAGAAAGGAGGCAATGAAGTACCATATCGTTTCATAATTGATCTGAGCGCATTGAACAAAGTGGTAGACCCATAATTCCCTTTCGGCCACTGCAGAATACTTTAGTGTAGTTGATTTGAAGAACGCGTTCTTTAGCATTCCAGTGGATAAAAGCAGTAGATATCTGTTCGCGTTCACTCTAGGAGGTCGATCATTCACATTCACACGCATTCCACAAGGATACACAGAAAGCCCGAGTATTTACAGCAGAGCGCTAAAAGAGCAGCTAAACATGCTAGAATTACCTGAAGGTTGCGTACTCTTGCAGTACATAGATGACTTGTTACTAGCTGCTGACACAAAAGAGATCTGCAAAGAAAGTACTATATTACTATTGACACACTTAGCGACCCATGGTCACAAGGCGAGTTTGAAGAAATTCCAGTATAATCAAAAGGAGGTGTCTTATTTGGGTTACCTACTTTTGAAAGAAGGGAGAAGATTAACACCAGAACGCATAGAAAGTATTTCTAGTATGCCTATTCCAAAAACTCAAAAAGGAGTAAGAGCTGTAATAGGCATGGCCTCTTACTGTCGGCAGTGGATCAGTAATTTTGCGTTGATTGTGAAGCCGATGATAAAATGAACTAAAAAGGATGCAGTGATGGCTTTACAGTGGGATGAGGAATGTCAGAAAGCGTTTGAGCAATTGAAAGCTGCATTGTGTGCTGCGCCAGTTTTAGGCACTCCTAACTATAAAAAGATCCTTAGACTATTTGTGAGCGAGAGTGAAGGATGTGCATTGGCTGTTTTGACACAGGAACAAGGTGGAAGAAATAGGGCGTGCGGCTATTATTCTTCCGTGCTGGACCCTGTAGCCCGTGCGCACTACCACGATGTTTGCGATCCGTCGCAGCGGCTGCTGCGTCAGTGAAACAAACTGAAGGAATGGTATTGGGGCACACTTTAATTCCGATGGTGCCACATGCTATAGACGTTCTATTAAATGGAAAACAGACGCAACACCTCACTTCTGCCAGACTAACAAGATATGAGCTCATCTTGTTTGCACCCCACATTCAAATTATGAGGTGTAGCACATTAAATCCTGCAGAATTAATGCCACTGCCTATAGCAGAAATTGGTGACCACCCCATGATTGTTTAATGGTCACTGAAGAAGAAACGAAGGGAAGAATTTACTTGAGCGACATCCCGCAGAAGAGCCAGATGGGGAGTTGTTTTGTGACGGCTCTTGTTTTAAATTACCTGATGGCACGTCAACGGCCGCATATGCAATTACTACCCTAGAGAGTGTTGTAGAAAGCAGAAGAATCGCCTACAATTCGGCACAAGCTGCAGAAATAATAGCACTGACCCGAGCCTGTGAACTCTGAGAATTTAAACGTGAATATTTATACTGACAGCCAGTACGCCTTTGGCGTGGTTCATAACTTTGGCTGACTCTGGGTTGAGAGGGGCTTCTTGACATCACATGGGGCCAGGATTCAGCATGGGCCTTTGATTGTGCGATTGTTGTCTGCACTCACGTTTCCAAAGCGCTTAGCTTTAGTGAAATGCGAGGCGCATAAAAAAGTAACATGCAAAGTGGGAGAGGGAAACACATTTGCAGACAGGATTGCGAAACAAACAGCCACAGATTTGGGAAATAAAATGATGACAGTACAGACTGAGGAAGTACCTTGTATGATAGAGAATGGAGTTGCCACAGTCAAAGAAATGCAGGCTGAGGCCACGACCGAAGAGATTCAGGGATGGGCTGAGGGCTCTGCTGAGTTAGATTTGGAAGGATGTTGGGTGGACAAGGAAACAAAGAACTGGATGTTGCCAAATTGTTACGTGACTGCAATGGTTACGATGGCGCATAGCCCTACCCACATTTGCGCGAAGAAAATGGTACAGCATTTATCCACAGCATGGAAAAATGAGCACATAAAAAAGAATGCAGAAAGGCTAGTCCAGAATTGTATTACGTGCCTGCAACACAATGTAGGGAAGGGAACCGTGACTCCAGTAGGTCGTTTTGGCCCACCCTCTATGCCATTTGAGGTGATCCATTTTGATTTCATAGAAATGGAAAGGTGCCAGAACTACAAATATGTGTTAGTGGTGATTTGTGCATTTAGCAAGTGGGTGGAGGCATATCCTTTAAAAGACTGTACTGCCATGTCAACGGCAAAGTAATGTTGAAGGAGTATTTCTCCCGGTTTGGGTTGCCCCGTGTCCTGTGGTCAGACAACGGCCCACACTTTGTGGGCACAGTAGTACTACAGATCTGTGCAGGTCTACAGATAGAGAAACGATTCCACAGTTCCAGGCATCCCAGTTCTGCCGGGCTTGTTGAGAGACATAACGGTATCTTAAAGTCAAAGATAGCTAAAATCTGTGCTGGGAGCAAGTTGAGTTGGGTGGATGCATTACCCCTAGCGCTATTGTGCATGCGCACGTCTATACAGGCTAAAACTGGGCTCTCCCCCTATGAAATTATATTGGGGAGACCGGCAAATGTATGGTGCGCACCGCAGCCCAAAAAATTATGTGAGGTCGAGCATCCTGTGTTAAGCACGTACTGTGACCTTTTAATGCAGAAGTTACATTTGATTCATCAGCAGGTGCAGGAGGCGTTACCAGTGCGATACACCGGACTGGGGCACTCACTGGGGCCTGGAAGCTGGGTCCTGATCAAGAACTTTGAGCGGAAGACCGCATTAGCACCCAGGTGGCGCGGCCCCTATCAAGTACTTTTGGCGACGCAAACCACTATTCAAGTGGACGGTCGGAAGGCATGGATCCATGCAACGCATGCCAAAAGAGTCCCAGGACTGTTGACAACTTTCGACGACCAGAGAAAGGAAACGGTCTCGGAAACGAAAGAAACTGTTGCCAATCCACTGCCACAGCATCAGCCTGAACGAGAAGTGAAACTTGAAACAAAGCCTGAGCGAGAAGTGAAACTCGAAACAGAGGCTGAGAAGGCTACCAGTAAGGGGAAAGGGCGAAAAGTGCCCCAACGTTGCTCAGCAGAAACAACATCACTGCCGAGCGACACAAACTCTGCATTGCAAATACGAGCAGAAACAACGCGTGTACCCCTTTGGCGCCCGCCAGTCTCTGCAAACGCACCAGAGCCAAAGAAAGAAACTACATCATTGCCACGGCGCTCATCGCTACCCATCATTGTGCCGCAGGCTGACACTGAGCCTGATACTGGAAGTGCAACGGCACTATTCACGGATCATACAATACCAGGAGTGAAACGGTATAATTTGCAGCCTCGACAGGCAAAATGATCCACAGATCTTTGGTGCTTTTCTTTTGCCTTTGGTTTCACTCATGGACGGAGTAGGAGCAAGGTGCGTAGAGGAGAGAAGTGTGAGAGTTGTGCAAGTCAGATAATTCAAGACTCACGGCTCCTCAGTGCGCTTATAATAAAGTACATGTGCCAGGAGCCAGAGCAGGACAAGCTGGACGCACATAAGTACTAAGGCTGATAGAGTGCATGTGTCCTAAGCCAGAGCAGGACAAGCTGGATGCACATAGTACTCTATCGATAAAGAACTGTTCAGAAATCGTCTGAGCAGTGGGAGAAAGAACAACTAATCTTGCTCGGAGTGGATAAGTGATCTAGGCTGTGAAGGGGCTGGCAGAATTGAACTGTGACATTTCCGTTGAACTTTTCTGGCATCAAGAACGAGAGACATTTGCGACGAACTTTGCCAGCAAGAAGAAGGACGATGAAGAACAAATCAAGACTAGTTTCAGCCTCCTCCTGCACCCCTGCTGAAAAGATGATAGTTTTAGAGACTGTAAATTTAGGGAAAAAGCATGGTAAAAGGAATAAGGTACTGATTTGGACATTGGTCCTGTGTTCTCCAAGTATGGTAGTACCAACAATAATAGCCATTACACTATGGTTCCTGGAGTCCGCGCACCCATTAGAAACACTTTTGCCAAAAGCAGGAACTGAAAGCCCGGTTCATGTAATCACTGGTACTTTGTCCCCAATGGAAGAAATACATAGAGAAGGATATGGCAACAATACATTGTTGCTCATCATGAACATGACCCATGAGGTTTTAAAGAAAAAAGATTGCTGGGTTTGTGCCCATTTACCACAGCACGGTGGGAAAGGGATAGGCTGGTATGTACAACCGTTACCATTGGTTTATTCATGTGAAGTATCGTTGAGTGCAATGTTCTTTGGGAAATGGAACAAGAGTAAAACGGGTCAGCTAGATGTGACCAATATGAATGAATTTGAGGAAGTCATCATGAGACCTGTGGGTTGTTCCATATTCCACAAAGCTCGCGTGTTTTCACCAGATCCCCATGAGGAAGAATACACGAAAGACATCAAGACTAGATAGATTACATAGGCAGAATAGACCAACACCGCCAGCAGAAGAAACATCAGTAATGACATTTCAAATGAGGGATGAATGGAATAAAGATGCTGTGCCCCCTGCCTATACAGTAGATCACAGCCCCAAAACTGCTCCCCTATGTTTACAGAAAAAAGGTTCCTATAAAGTAGGAACGTTTAGCAGCTGCCTGAACACAGTGGTTTTAAAGCACGAAATAGAACCTGTGTACGTAGGGGACCCCGTTTACTTTATATGTGGGAAAAAAGCATATCCATGGTTACCTAGGAACTGGGGAGGTACATGCTACCTAGGTCTACTGTTTCCAGGAGTGTTCCTCTTGGAAACAGCAGAAGTAGCCAGACAAACAAAAGGTAGAACTCAAAGGAGTAGCGAGGATGGAATGATAGCAATAGATATAGCCAAATCATTTATACCATTCTTGGCCCAAATAGAAAATTCCTATAATAAGAAAACTGTCTAGAATATATTAAAAAATACAATAGATTCAACAACGGATATTTTATTGAATATGACGTTAGAAGAAAAGGGA
Organism: Ambystoma mexicanum; assembly: GCF_040938575.1. Taxonomy (NCBI): domain Eukaryota; kingdom Metazoa; phylum Chordata; class Amphibia; order Caudata; family Ambystomatidae; genus Ambystoma; species Ambystoma mexicanum. Next base: position 893,831,948 of record NC_090941.1, read on the forward strand.
ATAAGACTAATGGCACTACAAAACAGGATGGCTCTTGATATAATATTAGTTGATCGTGGGGGAGTTTGCAAACTCGTAAAAACTGCATGCTGTGTGTATATAGATGATTACTCTCCTACGATATTTAAAGCAATCCGGAAATTACATGTCCTAAGTTCCACACTCTCTACTGAAGAAGGGGGTTGGAGGATAGGATCCTGGTTGTGGGGAATGTTGCGGTCCTGGGGATGGAAGTTAATTTCGATACTAATGGTGGTACTTGGTATATTCATAACATGTTGCTGTTGCATACAATGCTTACCAATAATTTGCACTGAAATAACTGAGAAATGTACTAAGGGATGTATGCACATGGTGTCGAGAGGAAAACAAACGCATGGCCGAAATAACAGACACACTGATGAAACAAAAACAGTAAAATAATTCATGGCTATAGACATTAATGATGAAGATGATGCTCATGATAGCATGAAAGATTCAGACATAGATACCCCAGACTTATCCTCATTGGAGGAGGATACAATGAATGAATAAGACGTTTGGCATACGGCCAAAAGGAGGGTTTGTCAATCTGGAAAAATGAATACCCTTCATCTGGTTGACGGACATATCTTGATGGCCAAAGGCCAACCATTTTATGCACCGAATTATAGAAATACAGACTGCTATGCTTGACCAGCAAGCGGCCATTTTAAATGTAGCAAGAATCGCCATTTTGCTTGTTAACCATTGCTCATTGCTTTCTGTCTAAACTGCTTTGCAGCTTGCAATTCTTGTGAATTCTGCTTACTCTGCTCAACTGTTAACATTGTTGTCTAAATATGAAAGGGCAAGGTCGCGGGACTGAGGAGTTCGTTGAAACTCCTCATGAGTAGCCCAGAAAGGAATGCCCACGCTCCCTCTCTGTAGCCTTGAGGGAGAGCTGCAGGGCATTTAATCATTTCACAGCTGCCAGCCAGTCTCGTACTGTGGTAGAATATGTTAGAATAAAACAGCTAAAGGCTTGAACTATGCTCTCCTTACGGCCCCCCTTCGCAAAAACCCTTTAGAGCGTGTCGGCTCCCAGGACACGAATAGTACCTCATAGATAGCAAAGCTTGGAATGTGGCTCTTCCCCCGTGTGCAGCTTGCTTCCAAGAACAGAACCACCGTGTTCTGTTCAACAACTAAAAGATGCCTCTGCACTTTCTAAATTGCATATTGTTACTAGAATAGACATCGAAAGTGTCATAATTGTCATACCCGTCGGAAATGTCCATCGTCATCCAGAGTTCAAAGAAACTTAATAAAGGGGAGTGTTAAACATGACATTGCTGATTGTATGATATGCATTTTGTATATATGTAACTGATGTACCTAATTCACTCTCTTGCGTTCCTCGAGGTCTAGAAAATACACGTCGCGGGGCGTGAGACCAGAATTGGGACTATTTTGCTTGCAATAAACCCTAGCATTGGGAATTTGAACCTCGTGTCTGGCGCATCTTTTCGTGTATGGTTATTGCCTTGTTTCCATATCGCGAGGGACCCCTAGGGGCCCCTTTCAATACAAACAGAAGCAAGGAAAGACCTTTCCATGTGCTTATGTGCACTGCTTAGCAGAGTTTTCCCTAGACAGGAAGCTCATTGCATAAATATCACATTTCACTTCTGGCATCGTGATTTGGCTTCATCAAAGATCCAGAACCAAGTTCAAGTGTTCCTAGGGTCGCAAAGTTCACCACCTCGCCGACATTGTGGAAGCGAAAACGCAGGGACATTTCTGAAACAAACATCTTTTTATCTATCTTCTTACCTACAAGCGGTGCTCAAGATAAGATTTGACGGCGGGGGTATTTTGCTCCCCATTTTTTTAAGTTGGGAGCAAAATGTTTTTTTTAGGGAGTAAACATGCAAGTCCAATTCCCAATGGGAGTATTTTATAAGCAAGTAAAAATGTTTTAACTGAAAAACGGAAATACTTTTGTAATATTTGTTTCTTTGCCCCAGTTATTCATGCACATTGAAAGGCATGTTTACTTCTTCCAATCAGGCGGTTAAAATAGTATGTTCTTTTTGTGGTACTACTTGTACTTTGGAGCAAACATATCCACGGAGGAGTGAGGGGGATTCTACATGTCTTTTTTCTATTTATTTGGGGAGTATTTTTACTCCTGATTTGTATTTTTTGGGAGTATTTTCCAATTTTTAGGGAGTAAAAGTGTCCGATACACCCCTTATCTGTAAGGCTGCCTACAAGACATCAAAAGAAATATATGTTGGCATTGAAATACAATAAATGCATGTTATTTCATTGAAAATATAAATCATGCTTGCATTCACTGAAAACTACCAAATCAGGATAACTAACCTAGCTGGAAAACACCAGGAAAAAAAAATGCCCATTTTGATGGACACTCAGCGACAAAGTTCTTTAAAAATGTGGGGAAAGATAGGTTTTCATTTTATTCTTGTCACATGATTATTCTGTTTTCAACGTGCATAATATTTTTGTGATTATGTACTGCTAAAAATTTTGTTTTAGCCAATTTATATACTTTATTGTGTGGAGTAATGTTGCATTCATATCGGAATTCGCAGAGGGTATCTAGTTCTTATTCAGATTACATGATCAGAACTGGAGTTATTGAAAAGAGCTTTGTGCAAGTGACTCCTCTGGGGCTCGGTCCTGAAGATTTCTGTGGCCTATGGAAAATTACTGCCACGTGTATAATAGAAATATGGTAATTCGGATCATCATTCAGGAGTAGCATTCTAAAAAGACCAGGTCATGTGATCAATGAGAAAAAGTCATATTCGTTGATGGCAGACTAGTCTGCCCGGGATGCCTCCTCCCTAAATGTAATGATTGTGTTTAGTTTCTCAACGTATCCTGGATAGCAGTGGCTGTGTCATAAGGGCATGGCCAATAAAAGGTGGCTCTCTGGTGGGAGGGCCAAGTTGCTGAGGGTTTGTGTAAGACAATAAAACTATCCCTGACTCTGCTGCTATCCAGGAATGATTTCTTGAGGTTAGAATTTATTATGCACTATTAAATGAGTAAATGTTCAAGTATCCCAATATATTTAGCCTATGCAAGTAACTAATTACATTAAAAGTAGCTCCAACTATGAAAATAAACAAAAGTAGAATTAGCTAAGTGAAAGTGAAAAGGTAGTTGAATCAAAACAAAATGCCCTCAATTCTTTATTTTGGTGATCAAGCTGATACGATATGCATTATGTGCTATGCAACTCTTAGAATCTGTGAGTCTATGAGGCAACTCCATCCTGGACAGACCTGCTCTCTACTTGCTAATCTAAGTGCCGTTCAGTATACTGCATTGTGAACATGGTGTATGCAATGAATAAGGCAAACACAGATAAGTAGATGTATTTTAAGACTAAAGAACAGGAAGAAGAAGATCTGATGAAGGACCTGTGAATGGAAAGAGTCCATGATTATTGAAGATACTGTTGGCCCCATAGACATTTTAAGTCCTAGGTTTCTTACAGACCTGCTTCTAGGGAAGGAGGTGGAGCTAGTGAGTAGGGCAAGTCTGAGCAGGCCATTTAGAATGCGAGACACCAATGACTATAATTACATTCACGTTTAGCTTGTTCTTCAACATCCAATTAGGTATGGCCACTAAGCAGTGCAGGAAAATGATCACGGTGGAAGTTGGATCATGTTTCACTGGAAACTGAGTAGTGTCAGTGTTGATGTAGAAGAGGACATCAGATTCATTAATGAAATGATAGTGAGTAAACAAAACTGGTCACAAGGTTGAGCGAGCCCTATGTTACTATCTGATGGACTATATGATAGTGTTTCTCCAGGAAATTTCAAGGATGGACTGTGCTAACGGCTGCTTTCACATTCTACCACTGCCACCATCAAAACTCCCATGGAAGGTGGTCCAGGAGCGCAGCCAGCACTGAATCGGTTTACATTAGAGAGTGACAATCATTCTGGCGGGATGTAAAATATATTTCTTCATTATGAACTCTTTAAGTTTTCTTTCTAAAATGTAATGTGGGTAAGAAACATTAGATTTGGCCTGTAACTTGAAATTTCGGAGGGGTCAGTGTGTCTTTTTTTTTTTTTTTTTTTACAATGAGGCTATCCAGATTTTCTTGCCTGTAATCAGAGAAGAGTTGATCACGTTCATAGTAAGAATGCAACTTTAGGGTGGAGTGGGAATATTTTCAAATGTCTCTTAGGGAAGATATGTGAAGATGCTCTAGAAACACTACGTATGGCTTTTGTTAAATTAAGTTTCATCCAACACAGTGACATGTCTCAGAATCAACTTTGCAGGGTGCAGAATTTGCACTGGCTATTAACCATTGGCTAGTGATAATTGTGTGCGGGTAACAAAAGGTGTGTTGTCTGTATGTGTAGATGTGAGGTGGTGAGTAACTTTTATGGCTGGCTAGTAGCTTGCTAAATTACATTTTTCACCCTGAACATGGTCTCTGAGATTTCAGAGAGGTTCACCCAAGAAATTCATAACCTAATTTCTTCATATTTCAATTTGCTTGACATGTAATCAGTTGTGCTAGAAGCGGTAGGTTTATGCAATTTATTTAGGATGTTAAAAAAAACTACTAGCATTTTTTACAATTCTATAAACGATGCCATGGTTTTTCACATTTTGTAATATGTGGTATGTTATTTTGGATACAATTCTGCCCTGTGTGATGTTTCATTGAGCTTTTTTGATATGTGGTTTATGCCAACTCGGGAGGGAAAACCGTTTGCTATGATTTGCCTGGAATAACATCTTATATTTTTTAGAGGAACGTGGTAATTCAAGCCCTTTCATGAATCAGGTATTGCACATATCAAGCATACCCAAGATCATGAGACGGTCAAAGACAGACCCCTATGTCATCATCGAGCATCCTCTATAGGCTACCAACAACCCCCCCTCCCCATCTCTGCCCACCAACACCACACTGACTGGCTATCCAAGCAAAATCGCTTTTTTTAAATTCTGTCTCCTCGTCTACAAATCTATCCATGGTCTTCCCCTGCTCTGTGCTGCTGACTGTATTTCTCCACTTTCCCCATTGATCTCTGCGATTCTCCTCAATGTTTACCTCCCCTTCACACCCTCTGTGCCTCCTCCTTCCATTTCCCTTTACTTGCCCCTTCCCCTGGAATTCCCCTGCTCACTAACATTAAAGTCAGCACATTGGTGTAATTATTGAAGACCAGATTTAAGTTAAGGAAGGGGTGTATCTCATCCTTTCATCAACTAACCCAAGCCTAACCCACCTGAATAGGTAATGCACATAAGTACCTAATGTAAATATACATACTGATAACATAGTATGGCACTAGGCCCGTAATATTCCTCTTATTTATGTTAGAGACCAAGGGCAGAGTCTTGGAACAGTCTCATTAGGATTCCACGACAACAAATGGATCACTCTCATCCCGATAACAACCTTTCAATGTGCAAAATCTCTGTTCAAAATGGCATCAATAATGTTCAATTAATATAATACATTGAACAACAATACTATGTGTTAGCAAATTCATTTATCTGAATCCCACACAAATAGAAGGTTAGATGTTCTCCACATGTGGGTATACCTGCCACATACAAGCCGAGAAAGGGGTCAGTGAATAGGGCCTCAGTGCATCTTAGTCATGGTATCTTGCTGATTATTTACAACACTTCCTCTCTCTTCCCTGTGGTTGTTTCTTTACAGGAAGTTCATCTACAGGATGGCTGCAGTAACAATCTGTGCTATCCCCTGGCAATCAATGCTGTTTGACTTCATTTAAATCATCATCTTACATGAGCCCCGGACCGGCACATGGCTTAATCACACAGGCTTCCCTCCTCTGCTCTCCCTGCTAATCTGCAGTTTACTACATCAGAGAAATCCTCAAGCCCTTCTGTGACTTCAGTTGAATGTTCACGGCCTCCACCCTCGGACGCCAGGAGGTTTGAATGGGAGGGGTGTGTGGCCACAGACAACTTCTCAGGAGGATCTCCTCACGCACCCGCCAAGGCACCAGTGAAATGCAGGACTCCCGCGCCCTTTTCCCTGAGGGTAGGGAGACAGGGAGATTTGAATGGGACGGGGTGTGGCAACGGTCAGCTTCTCAGGAGGCTCTGCTCGCAAACCCAGCATGGCAGTAGTGAAATGCAGTACTCCTGTGCCTTTTCCCCCACGGGATTCTAATCAATTCGGCGAGGGGGCACAACTGATTTACCATTCCTGGGGTAGAATCATAGCCCACAATTTTGGGTAAGAAACACTGACAGTGAATTTTTCATATTTCTACATTTATTTAAAGCACTGAGTGAATTTAAACAAAGATGGTCTCTAGCTTTATACCAAGGAATGAATATGTTGCAGACTCAAACCATAATCAACAAAACACATGTTTCCCTGCCTACATGAACCCTACTACTTCAATTCATGCAAACATTAATTTCCATAATCAATTCCAAGTATAGATTATACTATAAAGGATACATAGCATTCCAAATAGACTGCTATGTTTATTTCCATATAAGCAACAGAGTTTACTTCAATGATAACATGACCGCTTATCAACTAGTATGTACAGTTTTAAATGGAACCATTTCAAAATTCTTCAAAAACACTTAATTATCTCCAGTATCAAGTCAAGTGTGATATCAGAGAAAAGCTACTTGAACAACTGACATTTGGAAACATTTACTCAACTTGGCTCCCCGGTGTAAGTGTGGGTTTGTGAATGTATTGGATATTTGCAGCTCATTCAAATGTAGGCAAGAACAAGTGGCATATAATTCATACAGGTTTGAATTAGGAAAATAAAAATCTCTGGGATTGTGCAGTCGTCTCTGAACACGTGTGTGTTATCTACTTACAATATGTATTTGCATATTTGTATATGTAACTCAATCCATATGTGTGCAAAGTTTAATCTACATGTGTGTAGCCTTAAGTATATGTGGGTGCAGTTTTCAAACTATTCGTATTAATTAGCTTTGAGCTCAGCAAGGTTTTGGACTGGAGATGTAGTATTCTACATTAACAAGAACCATGCTATCCCTTTCACATTACACATAGGTCTGCCTGTGCATGTCAAGATAAGGAAGTGCAGAGGTTTAACACTCTGCACAATTTACTATGAATAGAATGATTACTCTGTGCTACTTTCGGTTGCACAAACCTATTTTATGTTTAGACTCACAATGGCTGCAGATTTTCTATTTCACATACCATTAGGCAATAATAAGTGATGAAGATACATGTCTGTATGATTCTATGTCAGCATGAGACAAGGATTCGATTTTATGGTGCTTAATTTTGCAAAACACGTTTGCATTTAAGTTGCACTAAAAGGCTACCAGTTTTAAACTGATCACCTCTCAATACAAAATCCATTGGGTTTTAGGGAAATTACATCTCACTTTATACTCAATATAAATAGGAGACACTGGGAATCATATTATCACTGCACCTGTATCATTTTCAACTTAGAATTCTCCTTGATGCCCAGCCTTCTATGCCCCAGATTTACCACTGACAGTCTTTGAGACAGACAATTTGGGAGATATGTTGGGGTTATCATATTTATATTTTAAATGTGGTTTTGCATTTTGGGGACACAGCTTAGAATCTCAAACTGGTGCTGCTGCTTTAGGAAGGTCTCTTTTGTCCTGGCTGTCTGGAAATAAGTTTCCAATGTGGGCTGATCAGCTCTCAGTTGAAGGGCTTCTGTCTCCAACTCCAAGCTGCCTAGGAATCAGTCATCCATTATGGTCTCAGCTTTGCTCCCACCACCCACCTCCTCCCAGTTGTATCCAGAAATATATTCTGCAAAGTTCATCTTGCGGTGATGAATCAAATTCCAGGGCACCAGTGGTGCAGGGGTGAATATCAGTTCCAAACCATCAATCAGCCCCACACCTCTAATAAACCAGAATGGATTCAAACAGATTGGATTAAACTAGCATACAATTAAAATCATAAACCATCTTGTCCAATTTTGGTAACGTGGATGGAACAGCAGATCCATGACTCTAAAAGTCATGGATCATTGGTTATTTGGAACAAAGCAAAAACATAATTATTACCCAAAGATGAAAGGAGTGTCCAGTCAAGGTTGTATACAAATATCTACTTTATTATTATCACAACAGATAATCTAACAACACTACTAAATATAACCCACCCTGTAAAGGAATACAGAGAACAGACCGTTTCTAAGAAGGAAAAGGGATGCACTCTGGGTACTGACAGGAGGGAAGATGGTATGGTTAATAACCACAATAGTTTCTTATAAGACTTCTTGGCCCCGGCAAAAAGGGAGAAAAGGTCTTAAAATGACTGTAGGGCCCTTCTGGGAAGGTCCAGGGGGACAGATGCACAATTTACCTCTTGCTGTAGTTCTTGGCGCTCGACAGCATTGAGACAGCTTCAGGGCACTTTTCAGGCTTCTACAATGTTCGAGACGGGAGTCAGCGGTGGGTATCAGGCAGCAAGATGGTGCGGCGAGCAAAGCTTAGCGTGCGGCTGCAGGCTGGCCTTCATGGCGACTCAGGGTCAGGATTTGTTGTCTCAGTGCTGATCGGCAGTTCCGAAGTGCTGGTCGAGACATCTCGGTTTCATTCAGTGGCTACAGCTTGATGGCAGTAGCTCAAAGCTTGATGGTGGGCAGCGTTGCAGGTGGTTACAGATCGAGAACCTAGATTGGCTTGAGAATGTCCGTTAAGACGGACGTCAGCAGGTGTTTGTCATTGCACTTCTCCCCCCACTCCAATGGGCTTGTGTTGTCCTTTAATGCGGATGGCCCAGGGCTATGGAGCGTGTTGCAGGCAGCTGCCTTGTCCTTGATTTCGGGTTCAGAGACCTTCTGGCATTCACTGACCAGGGAGCTTGCTGCAGAGCCTAGCAGAGCACAGTATGTGCTGTCTGGGTACCAGTTCTGATGTGGCTGAAGGGTCTTCTGATTTCATTTCTCCCTCTATTCCCTGAGAGACGTTAAGGGGAGGGATCTTGCTTCCCTCTTTGGCTGTTCCTGGCCTTCCTTCAATGGAAGAAGCTGTAAGGCAGACTGTACCTTCAGCCAGGGTCCAAGGATGAGTTCTTCTTCGTGCTTCAAGTGAAGTCTTCAGAAGATCTTTCAGAAAGCGGGTCTCCAGCCATCTCTTAAAGCCAAATGAGCCACAGTGATTGGTGTAGGCTGAGCCTCCCTTAGTGAACCAATAATGGGGTCCCTACCAACAATTTTATGTATGTGTGAGGTCATAACCAGAGTACCTTGCATCAGGAAAAGGTAAGGGGGTCCTACAGGAACAAGAGGTATCCCAGAACCAATACGGTTGAACCCTTCTCTCAACATGAAGAGTTCTGGGCTTAATCCAATGTGATACTAGGTCCCACCTACCTTCTTGTCTGCTGTGATCAAAGAGTCTCTCTGGTTAATGGTTCTCCCTGTGTGGTTCCTTTTTAAAACAGCAGATCTCCCTTGAAGATACTGAGAGAGCAGACTCTTTGGCTTCTGCAAACCACATGCTTGTGTCTCATGAAGGGGGTCCCTTAACAGGGGCAGTCTACTGCAACAATAGACTCAGACATGTCACTTCACTGATACTGATAGGCGGGAGCTGGCTTCAGTTTGACACAGTTCCATATGAAAGTTTTGTTGGGTTTCATGTCTCCTTTGTTATCCTCTGCAGCCAGGCCCCATAGGGGCCTGTTTGAAGTGCCATCTATTGGTATGTTAAGCACTGCCACCAGCTGCAGGGCTAAGAAAAGAACAGGGCGGTTCCATGAAGCCCTCATCAGTTAATCAGGCTGTCCATGACAGGGGGAAACATTTCTCACCCCTATTGGGATGACATTGTACTCTCCTCTCCTGTCCTGTTAAATTCCAACAAAATATGGCAAGGGCGGACTGTACCTTTAGGCTGTGTCCTTACCAGAGTACACAGGTCTATGTGTTTGTTGTGGTATGAGCATAGGAATATGTGTGCAGATTAGCCCTACAGATTTTTACTGAGGCAGGTATACCATTGGAAGAGTTTCCGATTTGGCATTAGGCTGGTTTAGGGCTTTTCTGACCGACCATTGACAGCGAGTGAAACTGGGGGAGTTCCTGTCGGACCTCATTAATTTAAATTGTGGGGTCCTGCAGGGATCCTCCCTGTCCCCATTGCTATTTTACCTGTATATTCGGCCCCTTTTGGAAATCCTGAGACGCTATGGGTTGAATTTCCACTCGTACGCGGATGATACCCAGATTTGTATCCGAGTTGTTAATTTTTAGGAAGCGTTCAGCAGAATGGGACAGTGCTTGGAAGAAGTAAGTGGCTGAATGGCAAAAAAAACACTTACAGCTTAATGCAGCCAAAACCAAGCATCTGATGAACACAGCCAAGCAAATGCCTATACCCATGCTTTTAGGCAAAATGTGTATCTAAGATAAAAAAAACTGGGTTGTGTATGGCAGGAGGATCTTGGTAGTGAAGCCCAGGTGGGAGCAAAGATCCAAGCAGTGCACCTTGGCTTGAGACTTCTACGCCAAGTGCTCTCTTACATACCTAAAGAAGATCATGCGTCTGTGGTTGGTGCATTAACCAGCGCCCACCTGGACTATTGTAATAGTCAATTGCTGGGTGTCCCTTCTAAACAACTTCAGTGACTTCAGAAAGCACAGAACGCAGCTGTTAGAATGATATGCAAGTTGAGTAGAACCGCTAACATGTCTTCATTCCGCCGTGAGCTACATAGGCTTTTAATTGAAGATCTTATCAGGTTTAAGGCAGCTTGAATTGTTTTAAAATGTGTAAATGGTACCGCCCCCTTGTATCTGAGAGAACTAATTCAGCTGTACTACCCGGTGAGACAGTTACACTCTAGTGATGGTCATCTCCTGGCTATCCCCCATTCAGTATACAAATCCCGGGGTGGCAGAAGATTCTCTGTCTTTGCTCCAAAGCTGTAAAATTCTTTGCCACTAGAGCTAAGGCCAATGACCTCACTTCTTCAATTTCGTCGATCATTAAAGACTTTCCTGTTTAGATACAGAGGCCTCTGTATTCAGGGGGTCTGGTATGGATTCAGCTATATCCTCTATCAATTGTTGTTGTCATCTGCACCGCTATACAGTTTATTCTGTTTTGTGCACGTTATAAATATCAAATACAAAAATACCATCAACCATTGACTAAAAAATTTCAAAATAGCCTGGGCAAGTCCATGCCCACCATGTGGATGGTCCAATTCCTCACACTCCCAATATTAATAATAATGATCCTCCCTCAATTCTGTGTGTAAGCTATTTTATAATTATCAGCTCCTCCCCAGATCTGATGACTGGTGTGATTTCTACCAGTTCCATGACTGCAAAGATGGGAGGGTATTTTACTCATGTTATGGTGAGGCATTTTGTTTAATTAAAATAACTTTTGATTAACATGTGCTTGTTTAATAACATACAGATCAATGAAATCTACAAACCAAGAGCAAGAATTCAAAACAGAGTCTGTGTGCTAAGCAGAGGTGTTGCTAGGGGGGTGGGGTGAGGGGGCTATAGCCCCTGGTCTTTTGGTTGTAGCCCCAGATAGAAGCTCAGGGGTTACAACCAACCAAAAAAAACAACCAAAAAGGCTAACTTGCCCCCAGTCCCGACAGTCCCAAAATTGGCATAGCCCGGGATCTTTTCCAGACCTATCAACACCTCTGGTGCTAAATATTTCTAGAGATCATTATTTTTCCCATGTATCTTCAATTCTTTTTCATTATTTCCCAGGTGAATTTTAAATATGTTGGAATAATTTTTAGCTAAAAATTAGATTTATTTTAATTTGGTAGGACAATCCATTCTACAGATAAGATTTTTCATATCATTTCATTTTTTTTCAAAGGTACAATAAGTACATTTCTTCAATTTGACAAGAGTTATAAGTCAAAAACATGCTGTTTCTGATCTGAAGATGGCACGGGAGGTGCATCGGAAATGGGATCTGTTCCAATTTACTGGCATATGAAGTTTAAAACCTGTGCTTTGAATGTAATGCATGTGTCGTTTGTTTTGTGACAGGCATTTGCTTTCACACCGGTTAAAACAGGATTCAGGCAGCTGTCAGTACCTGATATTTACAAAGCCGACTAACTTCTGCTGCAGGGTGTAAATGTTGAGAATCTGACAACAGACAAGAACTCAGAGGCTCTGCTGAGCACTTTCGGAATACCTGTCCCCCGTTAAATCTACAACTACTCAACAGTGAGAAGCTGAACTTCAGAAGGTACAAGGTGAGTACTGTTGATGTGAACTAAAATATAAAGGTAGGTATTACTCAGATGGAACACTTGTATCTTTTCCCCTGTTTCCCAATCCCAAAGTGAGGTACTCACATAAATGTAGTTTGGATCTATCCTAGAAAAGCATGATTGAGAGTAGGTTTTAAAAGCAGTTCTGTGGGACTTGATAAGGGGTAACTCTCCATGAGAACTTGAAGACAAGATCTACTAACTTTCTCTGTCTACAGCATAAATTCATTTGGAATTCCGTAGGTAATGGTCTCAATGGCATGGACAGAGTCCTGAATAATTACAGTTGATCGGATGCTGCATCACAGGTCTTTCTGTCGTTTATCTGGGAGCTCCAGAAGCTTTCTCTGTACTTCTGTATAAGGGGAGGACAATTGGCATACGTCTGTATGTTGCCGGGCCGTCGCCTTCCCGAGCACCTTCGTCTTGGGTACAGGTGCCAGGTTCTGGTATGGAAATCTATGTGCAGGGAGGGACAGGAGGTCGCTGGGTGTAACCCGGGTGGAGGCTCATGTCCTCCCAGTTACAAACAACACACGCTGAGGGCTGCGTCTCGACTAACAGTGTAGGTTCCTAACGGCAGGGAAATATTATACAAACACAATAGTAGAGCCTTAGTCCATGATCAGGGTCTTATGACTGCATTCTTTTGGGTGGAGTTGCTGGAGTCAGGTGGATTCTAGGTCAGCTCAAGTCAACACCAAGCTATATGTTCAGACATGTCTCATTTATGCATCACACTAGACATTATTTTATATTAGAATTCACAAGTGCACTTTCTGACAACAATATTAGAAACAGCACAGTGATGCAATCCAGGACCTTTTCATTTATAACTCCAATAAACATTCTGCAGCCTGCTGCATTAATGTGGATGTAAATACACTCCAAAGACCTTGTCCTGGTCTATTTACATGTGGCAAATGTTCCAGTTTGGTTCTCTGCATGCCCTTAGCATCAACCAGCCAGTCTCTAGATTCAATTAAAAGGCCTCAGAAATGGACGAAACTTTTGAAATTTGCTTTTTTCTGTTGAAAAAAGGTCTTCCGCAGGCACGCATTTATTTACACCATGCATTTATAGGGGCATGCTTATCATCATGGCATCGAGCAAGAGGCAGAAATCTCCTTCACCAACAAACTCTTTTGGGCAATACCTCTCTCACTCTTTCAGATAGACTCCATCTTCTAAGTTTACTTTAGGGGAATGGGTACTCAGTTCCATAATTCTCTACAGAGCAATGACGTGGCTGAAACAAGCAGCAAGAACAGGTATGTTGGCCACCTGCTCATCAGTATGGTAAGAACAGCCTACATAAATCGTATCACCATCCCTAAAACCCACAGGGCTAGGGCAGGAGGAGCTAGCTTTCCGGTCATTGCAGCAACCAATTGGAACTCCCTCCCTCCACACGTGAGAAACATTGATTCACACACAGCATTTAGGAAAGCTCTCAAAACACTATTGTTTGTGTAAATGCACCATACCAGCTTTATTGCCTTGAACAATGTCAGTAAGCTTTCCTATGCTTTGTAACCTGCTTTGTAATGTACTATTTATGGGAACACAAGCACTTATGTATACGAGTTTCTTCACCTCGCTGGGCCTTCACTCACTGTAACCGTGAGCTAAGCCTACTGCCTGTAACTAAGACATCTTCTTGCCCGATGCCCACGGGCTGTAGTGTGCTTTACAAATCCAAAAAAAACAAAATAAAATAAAAGTGTTTACTCTTCCAGATAAGTGTACGTTGAATGCTCATTGGATTGACAAAGGGTTGGGCATCTGGGTGTTTGAGCACTTGGGAGATTCTGCTTTTGGGTATAGCGATCACCTCCATCTTGGTCTTCAAGAAACATATGTATCATCGTACACAGAGTTTTGGGAGAGAGTGGGACCCCAAGGGATCCTCTCTCTACCACCCATGGTCAGTCAAAACTACCATAAACTCCAAATATGACTACCATGTCTTCCTGTACATCAGCTCTACACATCTTATCCTGTCCCCGGGTTTTCCAGAATGCTGCAACCAAACTGGTGGTGCACATCTTTAATAGTTCTAAAAACATAAATTAAACCCATAGTGACCAGAAATACAAAATCCAATGAAACCTTTATCAGTGGGCACAATGTGTTGGAATATTCTAAATAGGGCTTGTGTTAAGTCCGACATAGGAGACATACAAGGGACCATATCAGACGAATATTAAAGAAACCTCCTGTAAGCCGTACTTCTAAAAACAAAAACAAAAGGGTGCTCGTCAGGATGTCTCAACTTAATTCTGTCCTCTGTCAAAATCTACTCTAACCGAACATCTCCCCTACCAAGAAAGAGAGACAAAGAAAGAGGGAGAAAGAAAGAGAAAAAAGAAAGACAAAGAAAAAAAAAAGAGAAAGAAAGAGAAAGAAAATCTAAGCTTTAACTTAGGATAGTGTTACTCCCTGTTGGTTAATCTAGTGGTGACTGGTTGTCTCACCCCCACCCAGGAGTTGTTACAGTTTCTTCCAGCTGTCGGCCCTGCAGAAAGGTTTGAACAAAAAGGTCTCTGAATTTGTCCTTAAGGTCAAAACCTTTATGTTCCACGTCCATGCCTTTGCTCCAGTTCACGCAGCTTGCTCTTCCGCAGCACCTCTTCCATCTCTTGGCGTCAGCAGAATAGGACGCCAGTACATCCAGTGTCGTTCATTTTCGGCCTTTCATGGTTTCAGCCTGCTTGGGAATCTTGCTCTCCGTCGGGTTCCTACCGCCACGCCGACTGCATGATGGTCAGCTTCTCCTGTGTGGGAGCGTCTCCCTCAGTTGCGCATCCCCGCAAGCTGGCGTTCACCTTCCTGTGTAGCATGATCTCCTCCCTAATCCCAGAGGTGGCTGCTCTCCATTGGGGATAAGACAAATTCCTTGGATTCGTCTCATGCTCCAGATAAATGACATGGGAGTGTTTTACCCCTTATTTTGGGAGGTTGGTAGTAAATGGATTTATAAGCAAGAGAAAATGTAGTTCTCATTCTCGAATACTATCTATATAGGTAAAGGTATAGAAAAAAGGGCATGTCAGGCAGCACTGTAGTAGAGGTTATCTTTGAGAAAGAAGATGCTCACACCCATTCATAACACATCTGAGAAGTGCAAGTGTCATAAAGAGTCAGACACCTGCTACTCCCTTCTTGTCTTTTAAAATATGCCGCTTTTCTGGAGCAAGACTATGACTATGTAGTCATATTCGAGTGTTTACCACAGAGTAGACCAAGCCTTTAAAAGAAAACATTTAGAGTCAATCCACAAACGAATGTTACATTTTCCAGAGATAAAATCTAGTACCAAACGATGAATAGTATACAGACAGAGCTTGGGGCAGGGGTTACGTGTGAGGTGGAGATGAAGGAATCGTGCCATGTTGGCATACAATTGTTTCCATCCTCCAGATACATTCTGAGAGATGTAAACTGATACAGAGACCAATGGATATGCCGCTAAACCAGTGCATAATCATGAATGGAGGGATTAGGGGGGCTTGGCAAAGTGCCCCCACCCCTGGTGTTGAGCAGACCGTTGTATCAGAATGCACGGACTGACGTGCTTCCCAATAACTAAAGGAAATGAAAAAGGGCCTCTTGCTGGATCAATGCTGTGTGTTTATATAGTGGTCGGTGCCAGGTGGCGCCAGAATTAAACAGCTGCAACAATTTTTATTTGAGTAGGTGCCAATCGCAGACGAAACACATGCCTTTTCCCAGCATGTAAAAACTATACTAACAATATTTCCAAAGCAATAGTGCACCTTACTACATTTAAAACATAGTGGTACAGTAAAATATTCGTTTTCTGTTGCAAAGTATACATGTAAAAATATTTAAAAATGTATTTTATTGTAGTTGGTAAAAAGGTTAATAGGCATTTGTAATGTGTGCCTAATCAGTACAACTTTGCAATATGTTTTTGAACTTTACAGAAAATTAATACGTGTACCCCGAACTCCTACACTGTGAGACTTCAATGATGTTATACGGGGGACGTACGTTGAGCACACAAGTCGTGGGAGCAGCGAAAGGGTTAGCGAAGTCATTTCCACTGGGTTTCATCATTCATTGACTGCGATTACGATCGGTCACTTTTTTTTCTACCACTGTGCATGAATAAAGAGCAGCGTTATCAGCGTGTTTAGCGCAGACATTGTCGTGTCTTTCAGGCCATTTTTAGAGCATAAGCAGATCATGCGATTACGGATAAGTACTTTCTTTTAGGGTATCAGTTTCACGAGAAGATGGAAGAGAAAGCTCAAAATCATGTTCCGAACAAATCTAAAATGCTTCTCACATTTCCTAAAACAAGAAGCCCCTTAACGTGCAGCTGACAGTACCTGTCATCGTAGCATCCCATTAACCACTCAGGTTAATTAAGGTCCCTGGCAATTAACCTACTTAGAGCTGCTGACTTAATGTGGGGAATACATACAAAGAAAGGCTTCTTTTAAAATACACAAGTCAGATGTGATCTCCGAAGAAAACTTGGTTTGAAAGTAATATATGTTTGCATGTGAATGGTCCAAAGTCTAACAGTTGTATGTCCACTGAACAAGTTAAGAGGGACTTTTTAAACCCATTTCAGGATGCCTTAAAACTAACACCATGCTCTAGACCAGTATATTGCAAAGAATCAGATGTGCGGTTGATGAAGATTAGAAAACACACAAACATTTACACAAGTAGGTGGAAACGATATACATACGTCTATTAGAGGAAGAGAG
The DNA here is from genome assembly GCF_040938575.1 of Ambystoma mexicanum. NCBI lineage: Eukaryota > Metazoa > Chordata > Amphibia > Caudata > Ambystomatidae > Ambystoma > Ambystoma mexicanum. The sequence goes on from NC_090941.1 coordinate 893,848,964, forward strand.
TGCAACTCATTTTGGGATAAGCTTCAACACAGAGTGGTTGCATTGCAAATGGAAGGATTTGCACATGTAATGTATGCCCTGGGTACATTGGGCTACACGTGGTCATTAACTATGCATTATTTTCAAAGAAAACAATCTCCACCGTATGAACACTTGTAGGTAATCACAAAAGTGCCCTTATGCCAACATGTGAGACACAACATGTCCGATCAGTAGGGTTGCAAAAAAGATTAATTGTTCAGTGTTAACCATCGATTTCATTTTCTTGCATGGCCATGTATATTTTTGATAGTAACTGGGCCAAATCCTGCAAAAAAGGAGCTGAAAATGCACCAATCGGTGGATTTACCAAAACTTCACACATCACACACAGCTATATCATTCAATGGTTGCTCAGAGAAGCGTGTTAAAAGCATTGAAAAATGTCTGACTATCCATACAAATTAAGACTATGTGGGTTTTCACTAACGTTTGCAAAGTTCAAAGAGCACTTAAACACACAGACAACTGTTATTGGGGTGGGAATAGGGGCTTGCCAACCCTTTCGATGCCAGCCTACATAAGAATAGAGGCTGCGCAAAGGTCAGGGATGCTGTCTTGAGGGGAACGAGGTCCGTGGCTTTATCTGGGTCTTTAGCTCCCTCAACTCACAATGTGCATTGTTGCCAATTGCGAAGGAAAGGAGTACCTCACCCCTGTGACCAGACTCCACCTCACCACATGATGTTGTAGTGCCTGCTGTGAGACAGTTACAGAAGTGGCTAGCCAGAGAGAAACTTAGAAGTGAGGACTGAAGACACAACAAGAGGAAGAGATCATCGGTGAAGGACCAATGCCATCCCACCACCATTAGTGTGTGTCAATATTTTCTAGTGTAAGTAATGTGGCCATACAGTCCTCTCTCTACTCCAAGTCTCTAACCTCTTTTCTTCACTTGCCTCCATGGTCTCATTTTCTCCCACTATTCTACTCCCTCTCATCTTTCCCCTCTCTCCTCTATTTTCTTGCTCTATTCTGCGTCCCATCTGTAATTGTAATCCTCTCCCCAGAGTGCACGGAAAAACATAAATCACCAATGCAATTATAGAGCAAATACTTTGAACGCAGAAAGACTCAGTAACTCGCAACCACACAAAGCTTAGAAGCAACCAATGATAACATAGAAATAACTCACAGAAGTAACAGACATAAATCACAGAAGAAGCAAAGAATTCAAAAGGAAATACATCACCGTGAGCGTAACTGGATTCCTCATCTCGCCCAGAAGCGGCTGGAAGACCCCGGGAACAGCCAGGCCGAGAGCACCACAGCTCACAGGAGTGCCGGACGTAAGCGTCCTCCTCCGGCTGAAGTCTCACCTGACCACCTCCAGGTTTCCACATATATACACACTCCGCGAAGGGGTGGCAATTCTCAAACCTTCTGTAAATGGCACTTGCGCAGTTGATGAGCAGCCGTCGGTTGCCAGCTGGGTCAATCGAGAGCTACCCTCAAGGAGCAGAGTGCCTCCCTCCTCTAAAAACACACTCCGCGGAGAACAGTAACAAACCATAACAAAGTTAGCTTTCCCAGCAGAAATCTCCTTGACCGCATACCATGTTTGGAAAGCATGTTTTCCTCAGCACCGTGAATCTAACACTCAGCAAAATGTGTGCAGCTTTTCACTGTGGCATGAAGGAAATATCCATCATGGCTCTGAGCACTCCCAGAATGCACTGCGCACCAGCGCCGTTTTAGTTCAAGCATAACAATTCCACCCTTGGATATTTACCTTCCATAGCCTGGTGGCAAAGGAGCCAGTCTCTGAAACCTACGAAACGTTAACACTAAATTGGGAATACATTGAAGACAACAACAACGAGCTATTATGATAGCTAATATAATGAAAATGCAAGCAAAAACGTAACGTAGTGTACCCCCAATATCAGGTATCCATGAAAATAACCAATCCCACCAATTCCCAGTACGATCTTGAGACACTTGAGAAATTAGATCCCTCAAACCTCGAATATGACTTTCAATAGATCGTGAATGGTCACTTAGATTAAAACAACACATACCTTCAAATACTTTACACCCTAAATTATACTTTAGTAATAGGTAATCAACAGCAGCTCTGTTCTGCAAAGTTGCTTTTCTAATAACTTGACTATCAAGGAGTAATTCTTCTAATGCCTGAGAAGTATGATTAAGGCTTTTGACTACTAAACATGCTAATTTCATCAAAGATTTATAACCCCCAGCAGCTAGACCGCAAACTCCCACTAATGAAAGGGTTAATGATAGAACCTCAGCTTCTGATAACAAGTGTACATGTGAATCACAATCAGGAGATAGACCCACAGATTCGAAAGTTGACCTTTTACCTGGAGTTATCGCTGGGTGTAAAGGAAACATCATTAATCCTAATCGAGTTAAAGCACATGGACCTCCGGAAATGTTAGCTGGAATATAAGTGTATGTGATGTTGCCACATGAAAAGAGCCATCCTGTTGGAAGTTTCACATGATTCAAATGACTGGCAGCTATCACTGTATGATTACAAGACATAGTATTATTTACACTGGTGCATGTGCGTGGCACTCGCGAACACAGTCGTCTCTCAAACATTGTATGATTGTGCTGTTCGGTTAAATCGATCTGTCGGCATTTGCAAATTCTTGTGCATTGCATGTCATAAAATAACAGACATCACCTTGGGTTATATTATAAGTAATAACACGTGTCAAATTTCTCCATTTGCGATTGGTTTCTTGGCAGAACCTACAGTACTCATAAACGGAAAAAGATTGCCTAATATCAGAATCTTGAACCAAAGAATCATTGTGTGTGACGCCGAAGATATGCTTTAAAACCGGAACAGGCGTCGGCAGTGCTACTTAGAACGTAGTCAGTAAAGCTTCAGCATTGGGCACATCAGTAAGACAGAAGTGCGATATGTTGAGCACCTGCTGTGCCAGATATATCCACATATTCTCCGTCTGGGTGATCATAGGAGAATGTTTTCCCCGTCCTGAAAATGCTTCTCACATGACTGGCATCAAGGTTGTTTTCACTGGCTCCTGACGTGTTTGTCGCATTTCACAAATCCATGTCTTCGGTCTGGCTGGCTTTTCGGCATCAGCATAAGGCTGCTTTGGGACAACATTATTCATCACTATCATTATCCCCTTGATCACTGGCACAAATGTGACATTTTTCGTTGGTAGCAGCAGGCTGTTTAACTCTCCCAAATGGAGTCCATTTAGTACCACAATTACACCAGCCAGACACAGGATCTACAAGGCAAACCCAGAAAAGAGATATCAGTGTTGCACATCACTCTCTCAGGTAACATTTGTCTGCGGGCACATATTGCCATTTCTTTCTACCAGGCTCCATGACTAAAACTACTTGATCTTTGCCTGATGCAATGACATCTGCGGGCACTGGTGGGCCACTTGACTTTTCCACCCACACCTTTGCACCCGGTACCATACTGTCTGAAGAGCCAAAACCGCGATCCCCACGGGTAGTTAACACTGTAGGAGGCTCCCCTTTCTTAATCATGGACAACTTAACGGGAATAATGATCAATTGGGCCACTCAATCACCCTTGTGGATCGATAACAATTGGTCCCCACTATTCATCAGGATGAATTCAATCTCGCCTTGGTAATCAGCATCAATTACCCCTCCCAACACTAGAACTCCCTTCAATGCTAGGCCAGATCTAGGGGCAATCCATCCCATATGCTCTGGGGGAATTTGTACTCCAATCCCTGTTTCAATTACAATCATCCCTCTCGGGTCTAATCTGATTTCTTCCTGGGAATGCAAGTCTACTCCTGCTAACTATGGAGTTGCTAGATAGGGAGCTAAAGAACCTGGAGTAATTTCCCAGTACAATAGTGATTCTCTGACTGAATTGGGTTAGACCTGTAAAGTAGGAGTCATTAGTCGCATCAAAGGAGTTTCATGCTCATTCACAGGTCTATTGTTTAATACTTGCACCGCATCAAACAAACGATCACGCCAGCCTGCCAAATTGCCTACTCACAACCTCTACTGATTGGCATGGGACCGAAATAATCAATCTGCCAAATTTGACCTGGTAATTTTCCTCTTCGCAATGTACCCCGAACAATCTGAGGGATAGGTCTATGCAGTTGGTGTTGGCACACTGGTCATTGCAAAATGATCGTTTTCACTACTTCTAAAGGAAGACTGATTCCTTGAGCTTGTGCCCATCTGATAGTAGCCTTTTCTCCAAGGTGCCCACATTTCTGATGGCCCATTTGGCCAAACCCTCCAAATCGTCTTCCTTAGCCTCTGCATCCACAGATGAAATCTTGGTGTGTTCGTCTGCAACAGAATTAAACCAACGTTCTAATGAGTCTGTGGCACAATGCGCGTCCACATGATATACAGTGACTTCACTTTGTGATAACATTTCTGCAATATCTTGCCACAGTTCTTTTCCCCACAACTCTTTTGAATGAATCTTCCACCCATTCTTTTGCCAAGTTGGCAACCACACTGCCAATCCATTTGCCACTGGCCATGAATCTGTGTACACATAACATTGACCAGGGGTCTCTTGTTTCAATGCTTGGTAAACTGCGTAAAGCTCTGCAATCTGACTGCTCTTCCCTTTCCCTATCGTTGTCAACATCTTTTTTGTCTTGGGATTGTACGACACTGCTTTCCAGTACCGCTCAGTTCCCACATATCGAGCTGAACCATCCGTGAACCAAGCATGCTCTGTTTGCTCCACGGTCAAATCGCTGTAAGGTACTCCCCATTTCACGGGAGACTCACGTTTTTCAGGCACTTCCAATGGTATGTAATCTGAGGGCGGTATGTTGGCTACTTGCTCATGTAATTTTGCCACTCCACCCTTTCCTGATTTGGCTCTGTCTTGAATATACCATTTCCACTTAATTATGCTGGCTTCTTGAGCGTGTCCTATTCTATGCGTTTTAGGAGAACTCAGTACCCATTGCATAATTGGTATTTCTGGTCTTATTGATACATCATGGCTCACCGTCATTTGCTCGGTATCAAGAAGAGCCCAATAACACGCCAGCAATTGCTTCTCAAACGGAGTGTATGAGTTACCAGCATCGGGCAATTTACGACTCCAAAACCCCAATGGCACACGTTTCCTGTCTTGTTTCTGCCACACACTCCAGTTAGCATAATTGTCTTGTACAGACACATTTAATTCCACTTCGCCTTCCTTCAATGGCCATAAATCAAGCACCTGCTGCACCGTTTCTTTCGCCAGCTCAAAGGCTTTCTGCTGCTCCTCCCCCCACTGAAACTCATATTTCTTTCGTGTCACCTTGTAGAGGGGGGCCAATATCTGCCCTAAATGGGGATTGTGCTGTCTCCAAAACCCAAACAGCCCTATAAAGTGCTGAGCTTGCTTTTTGTTCATTGCAGTGGTGAATTCAAGTATTTTCTGTCGGGCTTTTGGCACAATTTCTCTATGCCCATGATGCCACTGAATCCCTAGGAATATCACTGTTTCAGCTGGACCTTGAATTTTATTTGGGTTAATCTCCCACCCTTCCTTCTTCAATCCTTCCATAATGACATCTAACTGACTTTGCACACTGTGCTCATGCTTGCCCTGAATCAAAATATCATCAATGTAAGGAGAGATTTGTATGTCAGGTTTACATGGTATCTGGTCTAAGTGCTCTGCCACCAGCCGGTGGCAGATAGTCGGACTATGTATGTACCCCATAGGTAGCCTCGTGAAAGTGTACTGCCGTCCACTCCACGAAGATGCAAACTGCTCTTGACACTCTTCAGCAATTGGCACAGAGAAAAATGCATTGGCTAAATCGATCACTGCATACCAAGTCCCCTCAAACTTTTGGACGTTCTCAATCAAGGTAATAGCATCTGGGACTGCGGGCACTAAGGGAGGAGTGTGTTTATTCAACTCCCTGTAATCCACCGTCATCCTCCACGACCCATCTCCCTTTTTAATAGGCCAGAGAGGATTGTTCCATGCGGTGGTAATAGGGCGCAATACACCCGCCTCCACGTACTCTTTGATGGTGTCTGAAATGTCATTGTGCCCCCCAGGAATGCGGTATTGTTTCATTGCTACCCGCTTCGTTGCCACTGGCACTTGCACTGGGGTCATCTTCAATTTGCCTACGGTAATGGGTGTACAAATCAATGCACTCACCCCAAAAAGGTACGTTTTACTGCCAAGTCCCAAGGTTAACCCTTCCAAAATGTCAAAGCCAATTATATATTCAGGTATCGGGACAATCAACACTTGGTATTTCTGCCTATTCAAATTGCCTATTTTCATCTCCACTTTCGTATGTACTGCGGGGGTCTCCTTTCCCCGTAAACCTGTAATAGTAAACTGTTTGCCTTTAAATCATGTTGGATTGCCATGAATCAAAGAGGCCTCCGCCCCAGTGTCTATCAATACTCGCACCCCTTGTGTATTTCCTGGCCCCCAAAAAATCATAACATCAACATGAGGCCGCCTATCAACTTTTATGTGGGCAGACGCTGCCGGAGCTTGGCCGAAGCCCTAGTCAAACTTCGAATGAGTGTGACTCGACTCCGCCTCTAGCATTGCACTCACCACCTTTCTCAAATCAGCGTATGTTGGCTGGTACGGGGAAGGTGTCCCCATAGACACTTCGTCGTGTTCTTCCGCAGGCGGAGCAGAAGGGGAGGTTCCCCCCTGTGGCGTGGTGACTACCTGTTTCTTAACCTGTTTATAACGCTCTTTGGCTGCAAGTCCTCGTTTTATGTATAATTCATACATTACTCTGGTTTCAATGCCATCAATTTCTTCGTGTGGCACACCATCTTTTAACAAAGCCAAAAACATGTCTTTTCGGGACACTCGGGAGTCTCTGCTATCTTGCCGCCTGCCTTCGGTTCTTCTCTCACTATGCCCCTCTCTCTCCCGTGGCTTGTTATCGTTCTTATCCCACTCCCCTAAATCTGCAAGCTGCCGAATGGCATCCGCCACCTCATCAGTAGCTTTGCCCATCATACCTACGAGCAAAGTCATAATGACACTTTTGTATGCAGGTGGCGCGGTTCTAATCACCATGTTTCGAGTTGAAACTGAGAGCAGCACGGCTCCCATGTGATCAGGAGCATCTATGTGAATAGCCTCTTTCATAGCATGCTCTCTGACTTTCTGAATTGCTTCTCTCAATGTATACCACTTAGTTTCTTCACTAGGCCAATCTGTAGTAATGGGGTTTTTACGGTTACATGCTTGGGCTACCAGGTGCAACAAAGATACCTGTGTATCTTGACCATTTGCAACAGGGGGTGGTCCTGCCCTTAAGACCTCCTGTACATTGGTGTCAATTGACAGGGGTCAAAAACGCGGTGAATACGTAGAATCTACCAACAACACTGCAGCACCCCCCATCTAGCAATCTCACCATCCATGTCAATAAAGCTTCCCCTGATTTTTGCCTCAAACGGGCAATAATTTCCCCAACCTCCTGCTGTGTGTAATCCTCCAGCGTGGTTAAATCCACCATTCCGCCAGCAGGATTCTGCAGGTGGGGTCCGGCTCGCCGTCTTCTAACGGGCTTAGCCGCCACTTTTTTCTGTTTCACTTCCATTTTGGGGTCAGACTCATTTGCCGGAACTACTTTCTAGACTGGTTGAATCAAAAATATCACCATCCCACTTATCCGGATCCCAGTCCACACCAGCGGTAGAGATTACAGTTGCCACCTTTCTTTTGTTGACCCCTCCCCGTCTTTTCCTATACTTATACCGGGCTACTCTGACTGCTGCCCTCTCGGCCACAGCCTGATATGTGTCAGCCTTATCTTTAAACTGTTTCATTTGAATCTGCTGCATTACCGCAGTCTGCTGTTCTGCAGCCAGCTCTGTCTCTAATCGCAAAACCTCATTTTTCATTTCCACCTTCATTTGATGTATTTTCCTATAAGCATGCAAAAGAACCCAACCGCGCCTACCTAATGCCGCACATTCTCTGCCACGTTCTACTGGAACTTGTTGCAAGCTTGCCATTACATTAGCCGGATCGGCATCTCCCAATCCTTGATCCCATGTTTCACTTAGACCTGCACCACATGCCCACGCCTGGGCCAACTTATCATATGGACTCTTAGTCCAGCCTGGAATAACAACATCAGAACATTCACCGCCAGCGGTAACACTCTTCTTCCTGAACAAACTAGTCATTATCGCAAATAAAATAAAACCTCTTTGTATCTATATATTTTTTCTCTTCACACTGCAATCACTCCCACAGGCACGCACACACCGGCAAAGGAAAAAAAAACTTCACTGCTCAAAAACTTCACGTGCAAGACAACCGAATCCTATCTACGTTCAAACAGATTCTTTAATACCCGGAACAACTCATCACAAGTATCCTGTTCGTGATGCCAAAAATGTATTGCTCTCCCCAGAGTGCACGGAAAAACATAAATCACCAATGCAATTATAGAGCAAATACTTTGAACGCAGAAAGACTCAATAACCCGCAACCACACACTCTTAGAAGATAATCAGCACTTATACGGCTATTTATTCAAAGCTTAGAAGCAACCAGTGATAACATAGAAATAACTCACAGAAGTAACATAGACATAAATCACAGAAGAAGCAAAGAATTCAAAAGGAAATACATCACTGTGAGCGTAACTGGATTCCTCATCTCACCCAGAAGCGGCTGGAAGACCCCGGGAACAGCCAGGCCGAGAGCACCACAGCTCACAGGAGTGCCGGACGTAAGCGTCCTCCTCCGGCTGAAGTCTCACCTGACCACCTCCGGGTTTCCGCATATATACACACTCCGCAAAGGGGTGGCAATTCTTGAACCTTCTGGAAATGGCACTTGCGCAGTTGATGAGCAGCCGTCGGTTGCCAGCTGGGTCAATCAAGAGCTACCCTCAAGGAGCAGAGTGCCTCCCTCCTCTAAAAACACGCTCCGCGGAGAACAGTAAGAAACCATAACAAAGTTAGCTTTCCCAGCAGAAATGTCCTTGACCGCATACCAGGTTTGGAAAGGAACAAAGTTACTTACCTGTAACTGTTGTTCTCCAGCATGGGTCTGGCATGGATTCACATGCTCATGCTCATGAATATTCCCCGTCGTCAGGCCGGGAATCCTCGGTATAGAAAAAAATCAGTATCAGTTTTGTTTCTGATCTGTCTTTCTTAGTAGTAACCAATCACTGGTCTCTGGGTCATACTGCCCCCAGCCAATGACTGCCCTCTCCCTAAGCCCCGCCTCGGGCAGCCATCCTCAGGTTTGGTAGCACGTAAAGTGGCAGTATGACCAAGTGAAGAGCCGCAGAGGGGTAGGCGGGAGGGTTCGCATGTGAATCCATGCCAGACCCATGCTGGAGAACAACAGTTACAGGTAAGTAACTTGTTCCTTCTCCAGCATGGGGTCTGGCATGGATTCACATGCTCATGAATAAGAGAACACATAGCAGTACACACATGCACAACCACGGGAGGTGGCAACAGGCTCAACATTAAGCATCTCTTACCTCCTCACCAGGCTCACCTTAAGCGAACAGGTTGCGCAGCACTGCTTGGCCGAACCTGGACTCCTCCCTGGAGTCCCGATCGACGCAGTAGAATCTTGTGAAGGTGTGCATCGACCTCCATGTCGCAGCCCTGCAGAAGTCCAGCAAGGGCACACCAGACAGGAACGCCATGGTAGCAGCGATCGCTCTGGTCGAATGGGCTCTCAGACGGCCGGGCAGCGGTCGGTTTGCCAACCGGTGACAGTGCATGATGCAGCCGGAGAGCCATCTCGAAATGGAAGTCTTCGAGAGAGCCTTCCCTTGATTCACAGTCCCAAAGTTCACAAACAGCTGTGATGTCTTCCGAAAACTCTTGGTGCGGTCCACGTAGAACTTCAGCGCTCTAGCTACGTCCAGCGAGTGCAGAGTCCTTTCAGCCGGCGACGAAGGAGACGGGAAGAAAACTGGCAACACCAAGGGTTCGTTGAGCACCACCCTCAGCACCACCTTCGTGTCGTGAAACATCAAGTATGGCGGCTTGCAAGATAGGGCCTGGATCTCTCCCACTCGTCGTGTGGAGGTGATGGCCACGAGAAACGCTGTCTTCCACGACAGAAACTTCAATGGTGCCGAATGCATAGGCTCAAATGGGGCCCTCATGATCCTGGTCAGCATCACGTTGAGCTCCCACGCCGGGGCAGGGCCTTCACCGGCGGGAATGATCGGAATAATCCTTTCATAAATTCCTTCACCAGTTGATGAGACCACAAGGACGCCCGTCCCGTAGTTCTGGTGTATCGTGAGATGGCGGCCAGATGTATCTTGATGGAAGCGTGAGCTAGTCCAGCCTTGGCCAATGACAGTAGGTACGGCAATACTTGAGGGGCCGTAATCCGCAGAGGGTTAACCTTCTGTGCACGGCACCAGACAGAGAACCTCTTCCATTTATGTCTGTAGCACTTGAGAGTTGAGGACGCCCTGGCCTTTGCAAGAACCTCTCTGCAGTCGGCTGGGATGTCGTACCCTCCAAACTCTAGTGCTGCAGGAGCCAGGCCTGCAAGTTCAGCGACTCCGGGTTGTGGTGAAGAATGGCGCCTCCTTCTCTGGAGAGAAGATCTGCGTCCGTCGGCAGCTTGACTGGTGTGGACGTTGACAAGTCCAGAAGGTCCGGGAACCAGATCTGTCTCGGCCACGCCGGTGCGACAAGGATAATCCTGCACCGGGACCTCTTGAGCTGGTTGATGAACCGGAGCAGCAACGGCAGCGGAGGGAACGCATAAAGAAATAGGCCGTCCCAGAGGAACGAGATAGCATCACCCATGCTCCTCGGCTGGGGGAACTTGCTGGCGAACCTCCTGCACTTGGAATTCGTTGCCGTCGCGAAGAGATCGATCTGGGGTTCGCCCCATCGTCGGAAGAGTCGATCCACTTGATCCTGGCGTAGTTCCCACTCATGGCACGAGCGCAGCTCTCTGCTGAGTGAGGCGGCAATGGTGTTTTTTTATTCCTGCCAGATGAAAAGGCACCAGAAACCTCCCTTGGGCGACGGCCCAATGCCACAGATCCTGGGCTTCCTTGGATAGGGCAGGGGATCTGGTTTCACCCTGCTTCCGGATGTAGAACATCGTGGTGATGTTGTCGGTGAAGATCCTCCCCACCTTGCCCTTGAGGGATGGAAGAAAAGACCTGAGGGCCCAGAACACTGCGCGGAGCTCCAAGATGTTGATGTGGAGTGACTTCTCCTCCGGGAGCCAAAGGCCTCTCACGTGAAGATCTCCGGAGTGCGCTCCCCAACCTTCCAGGGAGGCATCCGTCGTCACCGTCACCTGGTGAGCTGGGGTTTGAAAGTCTGTGCCCGCCGACAATGAGAGCGGGTATCCCACCACCGGATCGCCTGACGGAACGTCTCATTGAGAGGGATCCTGTCCTCGAAGCTGCCCGTCGACTGGACCCAGTGGGCGTCGAGGAACTCTTGTAAGGGGTGCATCCGAAGCCTGCAAAGGTGCACCAGATAAATGCAGGAGGACATCATCCCGAGGAGGGACTTGATAGATCTTACCCTGGCCATGTCCGTGGCCAGCAGATGCTGCACCTTGCCCTGAATGGTCCTGGTCCTTTCCTCCGACGGCGAGGCCAGCCACGCCACTGTGTCGAGCTCGCCTCCCAGAAACAGGGCGACTTGCGACGGAACCAGGTGGGATTTTGGAAAGTTGATGGAGAATCCCAGGTCCGTGAGCAGCTGGACGGTCTTCGCAGTGTGCTCCACGGCGAGCTCCCTTGTCCTTGCCCGGATGAGCCAGTCGTCCAGGTAGGGGTAGACGTGGAACCCTGTAGGCGCAGCCGCGCCGCCACCGGTGCGAGGAACTTGGTGAACACCCTGGGTGCCGACTTCAATCCGAACGAGAGGGCCTTGAACTGGTAGTGCCACCCTTGGACCACGAACCTGAGGAACTTTCGGTGTCTTTTTAGAATGGGGATGTGGAAGTACGCATCCTCCAAGTCCAACAACGACAGGAAATCGCCCTCCTCCAGCTGTCCCAGTACGTGCTAGAGGGTGACCATCCGGAACTTCTGTGCCTTGATGTACTTGTTCAGTCGTCACAGGTCCAGGATGGGGCGCCATCTTCCTGTCTTCTTTTTTACGAGGAAGTACCTTGAGTAAACTCCGAAGCCCCGAAGCCTCTTTGGGACGAGCTCGATGGCACCTTTCTTGAGCATCGCCCTTACTTCCAACAGTAGTTGAGGGATGTGATTTTCCTTCCTGGCCACGGGTGGAACGCGAGGGCACTTCTTCTGACACTTGAGGGTGTGCCCTTGGGCCAGGGCGTCCAGCACCCATCCGTCGGTGGAGATGGACTCCCACACGCTGACGAACCTTGCCAGCCAGCCTCCCACCGGGTTGGTTCAATTTTGTTTGGAGGCCGCCTTGCCTCCTTGACCTCCCTGTCGACGACAACAGGCACCACCTGACTTGCCGCGTCCCCTGTAGGCTTCCTGGGACGAAGATCTTGCTGCTTGGTGGTATGTGGAGGAGCCACTGCCGGATCCCTTGGAGGCACCTTGTCTGCCTCCGGAGCTCCGAAAGGACGGCCGTCGTTGTTGGAGCACTCCCAGTGCCCGGGCAGTCTCCGTGTCTGTCTTTAAGGCCTGAAGGGACTCATCAACTGCCTTCCCAAACAGGTTGTTCCCGTCGAAGGGCATGTCCAAAATCTTGGTTTGTACATCCTGGCAGAAATCCGTCGCCTTGAGCCATCCTCGTCGTCTCAGGCAAACGCTGTTGCCCAACTGACGGAAACCGGTGTCGGCGATGTCCGTTGCCACCGTGACGGCGTGATCCGTAGCAAACTCACCTTCCTGTAGGATTTCAAGGGCCTCAGCCCTTTTGGCGTCCGGAAGGAAGTCCAACAGAGGGGCGATTTTGAACCACAACTCCCTGTGGTAGCGGGCTACGATAGCCAGGGCGTTACCCGCCTTGATAGTCGTCGCTGCGGATGAGATGACCCGTCGTCCCATCGTGTCCAGCTTCCTGCCCTCGCCGTCCGGCGGGGAAGTTGATGTCGAGGCCGATGCCCCCCAGCTTACTTCTTTGCTGCCGCCGAGACGACCGAATCCGGGGTAGGTTGCGCCCGAAGGCACAAGGGGGCAGCGTCGGGGACCCGGTACTTCTTCTCGTACCGGTCCCTCTTTGCTGGCGCTGTGGCGGGGTTCTTGAGGAGGGCGAGCCCCTCATCCCAGATGTCATCAAGAAGTGGTACGGCGAGGACCGTCTTCCTTTTACCCTTGTGCCGTTGGTAAAGGAACCCTTCCTTCTTCTTCTCTTCTGGGCAGAGCTGGAAGAGCTCGGATGCCCTGGAAATCATGGCATGAAAGGATCCAATCTCGTCGGGCGGGGACGCCTCCGTCGTCATCTGTACCTGTAGTAGCCGTGTCCGTGCCTGTATCATCCCCGTGGGTAGTAGACCAGGGGGAAGGCAGAGCAGGCCGCAGAGGTGGGAGAGGTGGCGTAGGATGCGTCCTCCTCTTCTTATGCAGTGAACTTTCCGAAGGTCCCGGCTCCGGTTCCCCCATCGGGTCTGGCTCAGGTACCTCCGTCGGGGGGAGGGGCAACCTTGTCCTTATCTCCGAGCATAAGGACTGAATCGCTGACAAAATGGCCCCCGAAGTGTCCTGCGGCACCGGAAACGACGGGCGTGAGGGCTCTTGAGGAACCTCGTCAGCGACACCGTCGCTCTCGTCGTCGCCCTCGTCGGGATCCCTCCCGATGGGCTGGGCCTCTTCCACGACTTCGATGAGCTCTTCTTCAGAGGTTGTGTCCGTATCCACGATGGCCACCTGCCTCTCCCCCAACTTTTCCAACGAGGACTTTGTGGGGGTCTTCTCAATCGGCCTGAAAGACGACTCCCTCCGCGGTGGCAGGGAGACTCTTGGTCCTGAGGTCACCTCCACTGGCGTAGCCTCCACAGGCTGACCCAGGGCCGCTGCGACATCCTCAATCGAGGTCTTAGCAGGGTTTAGTTTAGTTTCTTTATTTGTACCGCGCGCCGAACCCTGGGGTAACCGGGCGCCGGAGACTTGGAGACAGTTACAACATGGCAAAAATGTACAATACAGACTGAAATAATAGCAATAAGTGTAGTAGACCGGGTTACAAGATGGTCGACAAGGACATGCAGAGAAGAAGTACATTAAGCAGAATTTTTGCTGGAAAGCCATGTTTTTGTTTTGGCTCTAAAAGTCCAAAAGGAGGGTTCTGCTCTAAGGTTTAGTGGCATAGCGTTCCATAGTTTGGCAGCTAGGACCGGGAAGCTGGCGCCGCCTGCTTTTTTTAGCAAGAATTTGGGAACGGAAAGGCAATGTGAGTATGGCGTTCTAGTTGATGTGTGATTGTGGAACTTGTCTGCCAGGTATTTGGGTGCATCATTGGAGCAGCATTTGTGGATGATGAGGAGGGATCTGAGAGTGATTCTGTCTCATACAGGGAGCCAGTGAGCGTCTTGCCTGATGCTGGAGATGTGGGTGTGACGTGGGATACCTAGGGTGGCTCTGAGGGCGTTATTTTGAAGCACCTGTAGTTTGTTCAGGTTGCGTTCTGACGTGCCAAGAAAGAGGGTATTGCAGTAGTCCATTTTTGAGAGCACTAGCGCTCTGGCTAGAGTAATGCAGCTGGAAGGAGATAGGAAAGGTTTGCAGGCGTTGATAAGCTTATTTGTATAAGCTGTGGATGAGGCTGTGGCATTCACCTGTCTTTTGAGCGAGAAAGTAGAGTCTAGATAAACCCCTAGGGTTTTAATTTCTTTGGCTACTGTGATTAGATTACCGTCTATGTTGGACGCGTAGCAGGGGTCTAGTTTGTTTAGCCGTGGTTGGGAGCCGACAAGAAGGAACTCAGTTTTCTCGTCGTTGAGGCATAGGCCGTGCTCTGCCATCCAGGCTTGGATCTCCAAATAAAGGTTGTTGATTTTGGTGGAGTCCTCATCGTAGCACCCTGATAGGGTGATGAGAACCTGGGTATCGTCAGCATAGTTTGTGTATGTGACACGCAGGTTATCTAGGCGGTCAAACAATAGCTTAGTGAAGATATTGTATAGGGTCGGCGAGACGCACGAGCCTTGAGGGACGCCGCAGGTGATGGGGACAGGGAGTGCTGAGGCCACCGGGGAGAAGACCTGCGTGGTTCGGTTGGCTAGGAAGGACTGGATCCAGGCAGTCGCCTGGTTAGAGAAGGCCGCTGAGGTCATCAGATGTTCCGTGAGGATCTGATGGTCGACGAGGTCGAAGGCTGCTGATAGATCTAGCAGTAAGAGAATGGCTAGATTACCCTTGTCCTTTGCCTCGTCCATCTGGATTTTTAGGTCCAGTAGGGCTGACTCTGTTCCGTGCCTTGGCCTGAAGCCGGATTGTCTGAGACCCAGGAATTGTTGTCTTCCAGGTGCTTCTGTATTTGCAGGTAGGCCACTCTGTCTAAGATCTTTAGGATGTAGGGAACAGTGGCGATTGGTCTGTAGTTGGTTGGGTTATTGGGGTCTAGATTAGGTTTTTTTAGTAGTGGCATGACCCAGGCCTCCTTCAGGCTGCTAGGCACTGAGCTTGATTTGAAGGATGCGTTGATAAGGACCGTTATGAAGGGGGTCAGACTGTTGGCGCCTTCCTGGATGATGGGAGCTGGGCATGAGTCCCCTTGGCATCTAGAGGATTTGAGGCCCTTAATGATGCTTTCTACTTCTTTGGTGGAAACTGGTGAGAAGGAGAAGGGGGGCAAGTGGGTGTTTTGGGAGTGGTGGGCGGTGGATGGTTTGTTTTTTTGGATAGGCTAAGCTTTTTTTGTTCGATTTTGGATTGTAACATGGTGATTTTGGCTGCTAGGGCTTTTTGAATCCTCTCACACCAGTCTGCATCTTTCATGCAGGTTTCTGCCAGTGTATGGGGGGATTCGAGTTCCCTGAGGATATTGAAAAGCTCTTTTGTTTTGGATTTGGCGCTCTCAATTCTGTTGTCATATGTCTCTTTTTTGGCCTTGAGGATGGCAGTTTTGTAGGTGGTGGCTGCTATCGAGAGTTGAGTTTTGTTGGGTAGGTTGGGCGTTTTTCTCCAGGTGGCTTCTGCGGCTCGTTTGGAGTTTCGGAGGATTTTTAGCTCTGGTGTGAACCATTTGTTCATGTGGGCAGCCGGTTTGGCTTTGGCGAGTTTGAGTGGAGCGATGGTGTCGACTGCTGATTCTAACGTTTTGTTGTAGAGGTCAGCAAGTTTCTCCGCATCTAGGTTAGCGTAGTTTGTGGGGGTAAGGATATTGTCTATAAGTGGGCGGAGGTTTTGTAAGGTAATGTTGCAGTTATTTCTGGTGAGGGTTTGAGGGATGATGGGGGTTGGAGTGTTTGGTTGTGATTTCCCTTGGATGGAAAAGGAGATGGCGTGGTGGTCAGACCATGCAGTTTTCTCTTTTTTTGTGATGGCTATAGAGCAGTTGAGATCCGCTAGCCAGTCCAGGGTCCTTCCTTTGTTGTGGGTAGGGTCTGTGATTCTGAGCTTGAACCCTAGTTGGGAGATGGTGCTTTCCAGGGAGAGCGCATTGGCATCGTTTGGGTCACCGAGCCAGAGGTTGAGGTCGCCAAGTAGGATAATTTGAGATCCTGTTTTGGTGTTGGTGGTCAAGAGGTCAGATATCTCTTCCTCGAATGTGGTGATGGGGCCTGGGGGTCTGTAGAGGAGGTGTAATAGTACGGTTTGTGTAGCAGTGAGTTGGAGCTTGGCTGACAGAAGTTCTGCAGACCGGAAGCTGGGCGGTGGGGTTAGTCTAAAGCCAAGGGATGCTTTGGCGATGAAGGCTACTCCTCCTTTACCTATGTCCCGGTCTTTCCTTAGTATTGAATAACCTTCAGGGATGGCGAGGGATAGAGCTGGGCCTGCTGCTTGGTGCAGCCAGGTTTCAGTGATGGCCAGGAAGTGCAGGTCGTTGGCAGAGATGAAGTCTGAGATATCAAGCGCATGGGCGACTAGGGAGCGGGCATTGATGAAGGCGCCTTTGATCAGTGGCTGTTCAGAGGTGCTCAAGGGGGCGGTTTGGGTGATATTCAGAATTTGAGCGGTGTTAGCTTGATTGTGCGTGGGATGAGTGGAGTAGTGTCTTTTGGCGAGTGTCTCGGGGGTTATGAACCAAGAGCCAAGTCTCAGGTTTCTGTCTTTCAATGTGCATGGGTTCCAGGGAGTGGGCGGGGCCGCAAATCGGCGGAACCATTCTATGGGGCTGAGGGCGCCGTTAGGCTGGTCAATATGTTGGGCCTAAAAAAAAAACATAGTCGAGGTGTATGGGGGATGTTGGGTTGGGGGTGATTGTGGACGGGGTTTGTGGCGGGTGGTGTTGTTGTGGTGGAGCAAGGCGAGTGTAGCTGTTAGGGTGAGAGTGGCTAAGTAGAAGTTTGCCATGGGTGGTCAGTGTGAGATCTGGATGTAATTGGGTGAGGTTGACTAGATGGTGATAGAGTAGTTTGAGGTGGAGCGGGAGCCAACTGGGTCGGGATAGGCAGGAAGGCAAGTAGTTCAAAATCAGAAAAGGGTACAGTGGGCAGGCACAGTGGTCAATAGACGAAGGCACAGTGGCTAGCAAGTAGGCACATTCAGAAGTGAGGAGCAGTGGTCAATAGACTAAGGTACAGTGGGCACATTCAAAAGTGAGGCGCAGTGGTCAATAGGCTAAGGCACAGTGGCTAGCAAGTGGGCACATTTGGCTAAAATATATGAACAAACCGCTAAATTCAATATGAGGCGGTAATGCTAGGATGCAAACATGAACAGCTAGATTTGAGATGCATTAAATTGGCTAATATACATGAACAAACCGCTAAGTTCAATATGAGGCGGTAATGCTGAGATGCAACAGGTGAACAACTAGGTTCAAAATTCCACAGTTTGGCTAAAAGACATGGATAACCACTGGATTCAGTGGGAGGCAGTCTAGCTTGAGTGCAATGAGAGAGCAGCTAACGTTGGAGTATGGCAGTTTGACTAATGTACATGGGTAAATAGTTGAAAGTTGACCAACATTTCAGGCACTCTGAATGCCGTTTTATCAAGTAAGGTTAAGACTAGCATATTCACACAAGATGACAAAGCATTATGTCAGTGCAGGTCTATGCAGAGCAAGATTACAGGTAGTTACAATGTAGTTTGAGCAGGTGCTGTTGGAGGCAACATGGGCTAATTGTAGCTGATGGAGTTTGAGAGTCAGGGTATTTGCACACGCAGCATATCACAGGTGAATGATATGAGACATTGTGGCAACATAGCATTGGAACGGGCGACTAGAGGTATGGCAATGGTGAATATTGGTCCATGACATTTGTGGAGACAGTATAGCTAGGGGCTGCAGGTGTTACCTTGTGGTGGGGCGAGCTGAAACGGCCAGGGGGTCATGCAGAAGGCAGACAACAGGCAGTGAAACAGGAATCGTAAGGCAGTCTGCTTCACCTTCCGAGATGACGCGGAGGTGGGTAGAGCGGATGTCGATATTTCGGAGTGATTTTTCTTTTTTTAAGATTAAAGCGCATCGAATTCAGCGCTTACCTGAATTCCGCAGTAGGCTTTGTGCGGGATGCCCGCTGCTCCTGCAGGGGCCAATCCTGCTCGGGGGAGCTCCAGCTCCTGAGCAGTTAGGGCAAGAATGAGGCCAGGCAGTGAAACAGGAATCGTCTTTGTTCAGTGGTCCTTGGTGCTGGTGGGCCGGCTTCGCCTGCCGGTGACCAATGGGTGCCTTAGATGTAGCGGCGGTCAATCAGTGGGTCAGATGCTGAAGAGAATTGGCCTTGTTAGGCTTTGGTGGAGGGCATCAGAGAGCGGGCGGCCATCATGGAAAGTTTTAGATACCGCAATTATCTTAATGGCGTTACTCGACTTGCCTCGGTCAATCACCTGAGTACAGGTCGTAAGGCAGTCTGCTTCACCTTCCGAGATGACGGGGAGGTGGGTAGAGCGGATGTCGATATTTCGGAGTGATTTTTCTTTTTTTTAAGATTAAAGGGTGAATTAAGGCCATCGTCACCTTCTGTACGCCTGGGGCCTTCACCTTGGGGGGAGGGTCCGAGCCTCGCTCCCCCTCTGCCGGAATCTTCGAGATCGACCGGGGCCTCTCCAGAAGCTTCGCCGGGTTCTCAGACTTCCTCTTACCGGAGCCAGAGCGTTGGCTCGTGGTTGATGGCGCCGGGGAGGATGCGCCCTGCCTGGTAGCCAAGGAGCCCGACCGTTCGGCGCTCCCTGTGCCCGCGGACTCGCGGTGCTTGGCCTTTTGTTGGGCCCCCGTCTCCGGTGCGCCCTTGTAGGACTTAGACGACCGCTCGGACTTCTTTTTCTTCTTCTCCCCTGACGGGCTCTTCCCTTCCAGCCAGTTGGCGAGACAGAGGACTTCATGGTCCGCTCCGACATGTTCCCACAAAAAGCACAGTCCTTCTCCGTGTGCGTCTTGTCCTCATGGAGACAGTAGAGGCATAACGAATGCTTGTCCTCCTTGAAAACATTCTGGAGCTGGCATCCAGGGCAGGTCCTGAACAGCTTCCCGGGCGTCGAGCTACCCGGGCGTCGAGCTTCCTTTCTCCTGGGCCATGTCCCGGGTAGGCCTCGGAACTTCTGGAATCCTCCAAAAGCGTAACTGAACGAAATCTTCACCCTTGAGGGGCGTAGAAAACTCTGAAACGGATCTCCGTTAATCGGATGTAGAAACGGTGGAGCTTGAGGCTCTATTTAACCGAAAATATGAGAAAAATCTCCTGAAAAAGCGCGAAAACGCAGCAAAAGCTCGAGAGCTACAGCACGAGGACTCCCAACACTTGAACATGCAGTAAAAATCTGAGGATGGCTGCCAGAGGCGGGGCTTAGGGAGAGGGCAGTCATTGGCTGGGGGCAGTATGACCCAGAGACCAGTGATTGGTTACTACTAAGAAAGACAGATCAGAAACGAAACTGATACTGATTTTTTTCTACACCGAGGATTCCCGGCCGGACGACGGGGAATATTCATGAGCATGTGAATCCATGCCAGACCCCATGCTGGAGAAGCATGTTTTCCTCAGCACCGTGAATCTAACACTCAGCAAAATGTGTGCAGCTTTTCACTGCGGCATGAAGTAAATATCCATCATGGCTCCGAGCGCTCCCAGAATGCACTGCGCACCAGCGCCATTTTAGTTCAAGCATAATAGTAATGTAGAGGAGCCGACAAATATGTCATTGTTATGCTCCGCCCCCTCACATCCGTCATGTTGGAACGACAGTGAAAGAGTCGTATGTATAAAATCAGGCATTGTCCCGATGCCACATTGAGTGTACGAGAGACTTTATGCACTCAGACAGCCGTATCAAATGAACCCTCCTACTGAGATAGTAGACGGATGTCGGCATACCGCAATAAACATCAAAGAACTGTAAAGAAAATAAAATAGCAGCAGAGTGATGTCATGAAGTAAAAACACATGGATCCACTGAAACGATCTATGAATATTCGTAAGAATAAAAGCTGTAACTGAAGCAACAAGAGAAACATCTTATCAAGTCTGAAGAACTCATGAGTATGAGAAGAGGCTAAGTAAATGTATATACACGGAAACGCAAGGTAGAGGAGACATATAGAGGCTTGCTGCGATATGACCTATAATGTGACTAAAGCGGCCATGGGGAAGAAAATGAACGTCGGACTAGTATTGAATCAAAACGAGCTACCTCAGAAACAGACCAAGGCTGCAGAGATGGGAGACACTGAAAAACAATCTTCGTGTGAAGGATGGAGAGGAGAATCTTGGCTTGGGATCAAGAATGTCGATCAAGGAATAATTGCAAGATACAAAGAGAGTCAAGAGGATCAGCCATGGACATGACACACATTTCTCTTAGATTAAGCAAAGAAGAAAACACCCACAAGTGCCCAGTATTGGATAATTAAAAATGCAGAAAGCATATGCGAGATGGTGTGATCAAGCCTCCAGAGGCCAAGAGGAGTAATAGCACCTAGTAAAATAAAATCATATAGCAGTAAATAAGAGGTCGAAATGGACAAATTCGTGGTCTTCTCACACGTGACTCAGAAGGTGAAAACAAGGGCCATTCATTAAACTCTGGATGAAGATAAGGGTGTACCCACAATCCTTTAAGGCTCGCAGAGCAAACAACAGGCTGCAAGGTCAGGTACAAAGGAAAAACGTTGGCTAAGGGCCTGACCCCATGAGAGATGATGGACTAATTGGAGCAAGTGGGTAGTAGTCCGATGTTTTTCTCTGCACCTGGGTAACGTTTTGCTTGCGTTCTGCTAACAAGTGGAAAGAACAAGGTTTGGAGAGAACACCAACCAATCATATGGGTCCATGTAGCAACCGGCTATACAAAGTTGCACAGGCCAATCCGCTACTGTATTCGGTTATAATCAGGATTACAAGTATTGAAAGGTAGTTCAAGGCATGCCTACTGGATAAGGGGCAGCCAATTAAGTTATTAAGACTTATAAATACTATAAGTACATATGTTCCCTTAACCAACCCCTCCCTTCAATAGTTTTTAAGTTTACCATGTAGGATGGCGTCATAGCTGACGCATATTTAGGCAATATGACCCGAGCAGGGGGACATTGCAGGTTGGCTAATGTCCCCGGGGCCATAGTTCGAAGTCTGAGTGAAGGGAGGGCTTTAACGGAGCCCCGGGGGTCATATTGCCTTTAGTACCCAGGCACATTGTACTGGGGTACTAATTGCACTTTTTCTTGCACCTTCTCCCTTTCCATGATGGCCAGTGGCGAAGGAACCCAGAGCTGCGTGGTGATTACGAGCCTTGTTGTTCTGGTAAGGCCCGGGCGAGGGCCAGTGAGCTTGCTTTTTTCAAGCTCATTGTCCCTCGCCGGGTACTAATGAGGTATAATGCATTTGCGTACTTACAATTGTGTGCGAGTGTGCGGACTACTGCTTGTTGTTCGCCAGATTGCCCTACTTTATTTTGAACTGACAATAAAGTAGTACTTTGCCATATTGTTGGCGTCTATGCAGTTATTTGGGTCTGTGGTGATTTAGTATGGTAGTTCCATTCTGCATATAATAAACACTACAAGGTACTATTGCACATTTGGTAGCAGAGGATGGTTCAAGAACCAGTCGACCTAGGCCCAGAGCTAGACTTTTGGACGATCAGGGACTCCCGCCATTAGCCAGAAGATCGTGGAGCTTCCTGTGGAGATCGGCGAATAATCACACGTGGTTCACAGGGGCCCCTTTGAAGATATCCCTGCCCAGTCCCCACAAGTGCTCCACGGACTGACGACAAACTAGCTGACTGGGATAGAGTCGATGCTGGGGGGCTCGAGCTGAGCCACGGATGTAAGCAGAGCATTGAAGGTGGCAAACAAAGGGAAGGGGCTATAGTAGAAGTAAATATATAATAAATGGATTTGTGTTTAATGAAATAGATACCTTGATTGCAGGTTCCAAGGGGGACCAAAGAATACACACTAAACTCTAAATAGAGTATATGATAAGGATTCCTAAGACTAGTGCCAATATGAAGAATACGTACTGTACTCCAAAATGGAGTTAAAAAAAATGAGATGAGATACATCTACAGAGGGAGGCAAAGGAAGGTGATCACAGGAAAATAAAAGTGCATGAGTTTTGGGGTTAACAAAATGTCAGTATAAAACCTTTATTGTGTATAAACAAAGAAACATAAAACGATTGTAATACAATTAACTAATTACCAGGCCTTAAGATAAAGTCATTGATGTCAATCAGAGCAGGATAAAAATCAAGAATAAATAATAAGGTTCTTGCAGTGGCAATAATAGAATAATAGGCTGGCGAGAATCGATAAAATTAAGAAACAAAGAAACAATAGAGATTCTTAAACTGGTTTTAAATATTGGTCTTTTTATGATAAAGAGCAGCGATTGAGGGTGCTTGCCCAAATTCATTTTTATGTTGTAAGTGTTTTAAGAACCTGGTAAGTATCGACAGTTGAAATTGACTTGTAATTATGGGAGATCAAACTCTCTTACACCTATACAGGACATTACCCGGCTACACGGTTAAGATAGAACAGTATCACGAGGAGTGTAAAGGATACAGCAAATAAAGCACTAGTGCCGTGGCCTCAAGGAGGTTTGTTGTCAACAATAGTATTGCGACATATGACAAACAGGAAAAAGTTGCACAAAAGGTTGGCCATTTAAGAATTGTGGAAAATGTAGCAGAATGAGAAGGAAAACCTGTCAGACATGGAGTGGATGCTTAATCAGCATAAGGAGGAGGACATAACGCACCCGGCTCCTCTCACTCCTCCCAAAACAACCGCGTCACAGAAGAGAAGCAGGGAATGTATTCCTTAAAGGAACTGAAGGCAGCAGTGGGGTATGTTAATCCAATATACGCACCTGCCGCGTATAATAGTGAAGACAGTATGGAAGCAAGAAAGGTTAAGTAGCAAAAACATTTCGACACACAATGAATATAAAAAGCATGATGATAAAAGGAGTAAACAGATAGAAATAGAGGAGGAAGCCAAGAGACAAAAGGGGAAGGGGAAGGACAGAGTCAAGAAATGAATGGATGGGAGGACAGATATTACTTAAGTTAGATGGGAAAGGCATCAACAGCGTTAAAGAGAGGGGAAAAAGAACAGGAAGAGAAAGAAAGAACAAGAAAGAGTGTACAAAGAGGAGAAAGAGGAAACAAAAGGAGGACCAAAGAAGGTATGGGGAGCAAAGAAAGAATAGAGAAGAAGAAACGTAGTGAAGTAGAAGCTCAGGGAATGAAAAAAACATTGCAAATAAGGCGAGAGGAAGAAGAGAATAGAGAAATGAAGAGAAAATGAGAAGGAGCAGGGAGCACAAGGACGATGAAATAGACTATTTGGTTAACCAATGTATGGTGCCAATTGAAGCACAAGAACGGTGGGAAGAAGAGAGAGGGTCACAGCAGCCCCAGAGGAAGCTGCAGGGAAAACCAAGAATACAAACATGGGCTAATTAGCACGGGGCAGAAGACATAGGGAAAAGGATTGGAGATCTACACAGACAAATGAGGGACAATGATGGTTACAAAACTAAGGGAACTCATGAAGGGTCATTGTCGGAAGGAGCAGGAAGCAGATTGGGGGACACTGTGGCAGATGAACATAGGGCATTTTCCTTAAGCGGGTTAGATCTTGATGATGAGGAAAGGGATGATAGTCATATGAGTTGGGGTATAATGATGTCATATAAAGAGAGGGAACAAAACGACAGGGCACAAAGAGAAGGTGCATGAGGTTTTACAACAAACTCAAGCATGGGAAAAGTTGTAAAATGGTCAGATTTAGAAGACCCTAAAGAAAAAACACTGGAACCAACACCATATTCTGAACGACCACCAGCACGATCGCGCAGTGCAGGGGAGGGGAGGGGATACATCCCCGTCATATGTGAGCCGATTTAGGTCACTGTCAGGTCAAAGATAGACAGGCAAAACTAGCCCCAACTAGAGAATGAAGAGTGTAGGTGGGTATGATCATGGGCGAGGATTTTCACAATTCCCATTATTAGAGAAAGGGAGAGGGCAACCACAATATATTCCATGGCCACAGATGGATAAGGAAGATTTAAAGTGTAAAACGTCTAGTTTGACGGTGGTGCAGGAAATTGATTTAGGAGTTAGAACGGATGACTGCAGGAATGATGTTAGCAGTGGGTGACATAAAAGACCTATTAGCAGCCATTCTAGGGGAGAGCGCTGACGACATTTGGAAGCGAGCAGGGTATGCGAGTTTAACAGCACAAAACATGACACACAACAGAGTGCTATTCAATAACTGTAGAGCAGATGTATGGAGAGCGCCTAGAGTACAGTATCCCACATATCAGACATGGGTGCAATTATGACTAGGAAAATGGGGGAGGATGAGAACCCTGTTGCCTTTATTCAAGAATTTCAAGAACGCTGCAGGCTGAGACTCGTGGACTGTGGGACAAAACAGTGACATTATTTTACCACATTTTATGTCAGGGACTGCCTGAGCCAGTGCAAAGACAGATAAACAAGCAAGTGGGAATGGAGGCAAAACCTTGGCCAGAATTACAATTAACCATTGTACATCACTGTCGATTCTTGCAAGAGAAGAACAAGAAAAAATCTGAAGGTAGAGAGCAAGAGGAAGCAAAGTTATTCCAGAAAGAATTGACGAAGTTTGCCATAGAAGGAGAATTACTGACAAGTGGTGAAAGTGTGGTAGCACAAGGGGTGCAGCCAGTACAGGCAGGTAATGTGGGTATCCTATGGATCAAGGTGGATATAACTTCTGGCCATGAGGAAGAGGGAATGCATTCAGAGGAGGGCGAGGGGGATTTCAGAACTCCCAAGGAGGAGAAGCATTTAATGGAGGCCAGCCGCAGCAATGTTAGAATTGTGGGGAAATGGGGCATATAGCCGGAATGTGTAAGAGCAGAGGAGGAGGCATGCAACAGAACTTTTAGGCTCTTCGTGGTGGTGGGGGATTGGCTACTTTCCACAGTATAATGTAACCACAGGAATCTTATGCCCAAGATCACATACAGAATCAGACACATACGCCGCAAGTACAGCAAGTACAACGAAGCCCAGCACAAATGCAGATGCCACAAGGGTATCTGCAGCAAGCGCCTATACAAACCCAGCAAACGCAGAGGCAGCGAACAGCGGCAATGTAATGGAACACAAATGCAGGGGCTCCACAGGCATCTACACCAAGGATAGGGGGTGTGACCATGGTAGGAGGAAATCCTTTCACGGTTACTGGGATGAACGTATAACCACAATAGGACAGCCCATATAATAACCTGATGTGTTCAGTACTATCAGTGACACCAGACACTCAAGAGGAACCAAGGGTCAGGGTGATGATAGGAGGCAAGACATTTTCGTTTTTTGTAGACACTGGAGTGACTCCTTCCTGTGTTCGAAAGGGTAAATACCCAATGTCTGGCATTGCCATGAATGCGCAGAGATTTTCTGGGCCAACTGATGAGCTACCGATTTCTATAGGAGAACATGACTTATATATGCCATTGTTGTACTCCCGACAAACACCAGTTAACATATTAGGGCGTGACTTAATGACAAAATTAAACATGACAATATCTTTTTACAGACAACGGGATTGTGTGTTCTACTCCAGGAATACATTTGATGTATGTAAAAGAACTTAAATTAGGTTTTGCAAAACAAAGCACGGAGAGGAGTTCCTCTAGATCTGGAAGTATTTTTGTATGGAGTAACTGTCCTGTTGACATGGCTCCCCAGAGTAGTGTGTAAAATATTGAGAATACCTGATACATTTTTGTTCACTTCACAACAAACAGTTCCTTGGGAGAAACTAAATGCTAAAGTTAAACCAATGACTGTCAAGACATTAAATACAACACACAGGAAACGACAATGTGCTATCTGGCCCTAAGGAAGAACACCCTGGCCCTAGCAGGGGTGCCTGTCCCTAGATGGCAGATGGTGCAACGCCTATCTAAAAGGGATAAAGGAGAAACTTTCCCTCATTCTTGCTAATTGTGTTCGGAAGAGCGAAACTCGTAGCAATTTTATGTACAAAAGAGCAGCAACATCCAGCATGGAACCACCATAAACGTTTTAACAACAAGCGTTGATAGTAAATCTTGTGCAGATAGCTAGAAAACTGGCATGTGGTTGATAGTGCTGTGGGAATTTCAACAGTATATTTATTCCCCCTAGGGCATCAATCTGGCCACATGTAGGTGGTAGCGTCTGGAAAAATGCATCAAATTAAATACATTGTGCCCATATCTATGGGACAACTTTAAAAGGCTCACGTCGTGTGCGTAGACTTTATTAGAATGTACCCCCCATGGATTAGGGGATATCTAAATGGTCATGGGAAGGCCCACAACCCGAATGGTCGACTGGTTTAGAAGGGACAATCTAGTTAGACCATCCTCTTCGGGACCAGTACTTTTGTTCTGTAACCTATACTTCTTCCAGCATGTCTCATAATGAGGCAGCATGGGCCGGCTGCTTCGTCCCCTGTACGGAGACATAAACAAAGAGGGAAACTGAGCATCAGTTAACCTCGAACTTGATGGGGGAATGCTGTAGACCAGCTACATTTTTCACATTGTCTTAATGGAAAGACAAATAAATCCCAAAACACAAGGGCATCTAAATATGCGTGGCCACATGGCTGCATGGCGGGGCGTGTACACAAATGCCCGTAGGGAGAGTAGGATCAAGAGTGTAGGGGAAGGAAGCTAGTGCTCGGGGTGTGCCGCCGAGTTATCTGCTGGGTCAGGTGATCGTGCATGGGAACCCATAGGCACCCAGTGGCAGACTAATCATGTTGAAACAAACATGCTTATGCGTGCCCGCCTGTAGTTGAAGGTGCAAGGCACGGCTGAAGAAAGTCTGCGTTGGCTGGGAGTATCTGGCCGCTGGTTATCACGATGAAATGCTGAAAAGAAACCATACAAGATCGATCTGCAAAGCGGGTAGTGACATAAGATGATCCGTGCGCGCAGACCCTCAGAGTGACTCTTACCTTTAACAGTACGGGGAGTAGCCGTCTGATGCGACCGCCAGTGAAAAAAGAACAGTAAGCCCTGCAGGCGCAGGGAATGTGTGCAACTCTTCTGCATGAGTCAGTGGGGGCGTGGCATGAGAGTGGCGGACGTCAATGGGGGCATGGCATGGGAGTGGCAGAGGGAGGGGAAAGGGGAGAATGAAGCACTACCATTGGTGTAGTACCAAACTCAGGCCAGGGTGAATGCCGGCCGATGTGTGGCTGGACCAGTGCGCTATCGGTCAGGCAACCCGGAACTGCTGAGTTGTTGTGACACAGCACAAATCCCGTCAAGTGATGCACGAAGGTGCATGTCAAAACGGGGGGGAGAGGGGGCGGGTGCGCACCAAGATGTTGAATGTGTTCAGTGATACAAAGAGGTAGTGAGGCTGGCAACACCTGGAAAGAAACTTGTGGAAAGTGAATAGATGTTCATGTTTACTAGGCAGAGGTTTCTACCATTTCCACTGACTGAGCACTGGAATAGGTGTGACACAAGGGGGTCTTATTATACAAATTGTACTCTCCTAGTGAGCAAGAACTTCCAGCTCTTGCAACTGTATGCGTCACTGACACCCTGTTGGCACGTGTTTAAGTGAAAAATCCACATCTGTTCTTGACTGAACAGTATGACCAGTATGTCGTGGAAATTGCCTCCACGTATGGGTGGCTTTATTTTCTCAAGGTTAGTCCATCTGAAGTCGTCCGCTGTATTGCCCTCGGCCAAAAAACGTGGAACGAGTGGTGCTGACATTTTCCCTGTTCTAATGCATGAGCGGTGTTCTATCATGCACTTTTTGACTTCCCACACTGTCATCCCTATGTATCTTAAGTTTTGTTCAGACCAGAAATACCTATGGATAGTGAAGATGAGTAGATAATTCCTCTAGAGTTAGAAGCAGCAGGGGTCAGGGTGGAACGGGTGGTTGTTCATAGGACAAATGACAAAGGGAGAGGATGGAGAGCAGTAACAGCTCTCGGGGAAGGATACAGATTTGACATACAAGGAATTATTCAGAGAAGATTATTCAGACGATGAATTGGTATTTTTCATAAGCCTTACCTATTGGATTAAAGTACAGAACAGAGACATCCCACGGGTATGGTATTAGTGAGACCGCCATACTTACAAGAGGATTTAGAAAAGGTACCAAGCATTTTGTGGACTAGCAGTCCTTATGGCGTAGGTCTACTGAAGGGGGTAGGAGCAGTCAAAATTAAGCCCAAGCTTGGAACTATCTTGCCATGAACAGTATCCATTGCCCAGGGAAGCTGATGAGGGCATATTTGAAAGCATTTCCGCTTTAATGAAGCTAGGAATATTGGTACCGTCAGACTCTCCATGCAACACGGCGGTGTACCCTGTGAAGAAATCAAAAGGGGGGTCATGGTGATTTATTCAGGACTCCTGCCCTCTTAATACTATTGTTGAGGCAGAGTTTCCCCTGGTTCCGGAACCAGCTACAATATTATGTAATATCCCACCAACAGCCAAGTATTTCACTGTAAAAGATTTAAAAAATGCGTTCTTCTCAAGTCCCCTCCATGAGGACTCACAGTATCTGACTACATTTTCATATAGAAATATCTGCCTGAAACTTACATGTTTTTGCCCAAGGGGTAGTGAAAGTCCCCCTCGATCTTTACCAGAGTCCTCCAAATGGATCTGGGTAATGTATAGCTTGAGAGTGCAATAATTCAATACCTGGATGACATGTTAGCGTGCAGTAGACAGAAGAAAGATGCAGAAAAGACTCAGTTTGTGACCACAAAAGTGATGGGTGGAAGGTTTTGAATTAATCTGAACCACTGGCATTGCTCTGGGCAACCTTCCACACCACTGTTTTTTAGCTCGTCTGCGCCATTGCAAAAGGGGTCCAGCCATATGCTCTCACAGAAACACAAACAACCCCAGACATGTTTTGGCCTTGTTGGACCTCCTCAGTGAGGTGCAGCTTGGTTCCCTATAGCGCAGCGAGCAAGGGACCCACGTCTGGGCATACCCTCTCTCACATAGTGAGACAAACTGTGACCAGTTCAGGCTGGACTGCCCCTTTTGGGGTGGGACCAAGCCTGATTTGCATATGGTTTTTCCCTTCTGTAATGGCTTGCCAGGCGAAGAACAATGGTCTGGAAGGTTGCCCAGAGCAACGCCAGTGGTTAAGATTCAGTCTAAACCTTCCAGCCATCACCTCTTTGTTTTTGCTTTGTCACCCCGAGTGGGACGGGTATGCCCAGACGTGGGTCATGTGCCTGCTGGGCCTAGAGACCCAAGCTACTCCTCACGGATGAGGCCCAACAAGGCCGAAACATGTTTGAGGATGCTTGTGGTCTCGTGCAGAAGGGATGTGACCTAGCAGTTCGGGCTGGACTACCCCTTTTGGGGTGGGACCAAGCCTGATTTGCATATGGTTTTTCCCTTCTGTAATGGCTTGGCAGGTGAAGAACGATGGTCTGGAAGGTTGCCCAAAGCAACGCCAGTGGTTAAGATTCAGTCTAAACCTTCCAGCCATCACCTCTTTGTTTTTGAAAAGACTCAGTTTAGCTCATGACTATATTAGCATAGAAAGGATATAAAGGGGAGAAGGAGAAATTACAATATTGTCAGAAAGAGGTCCTATAAATAGAACAGTTGATCTTTCAAGAGGGGAGAAAAAGCAGTGGCGATTCAGAAGACTCTCAACCAAAAACCGTAAGAGAAATGCAAACATTTTTAGGCCTATGTAATTATTGTAGGGCTTGGGTTATTGATTACAGCACATATATTTAACCACTTTTAAAGGCACTTCAGGAAGCCTAGGTAGACAAGAAAAAGATGATATGGATGGAGAAAATGACTGAGGTATTTGAAGAATTAAAACGTGTGATTTGTACAGCCCCTGTGCTAGGAATTGCAGATTATAATTAAGAGTTCTATTTATTTTCGCTCTCCAATGGTGTAGTGATGACAGCAGTTCTGACTCAGAAAACAACTTTAGGACATGGGCACAAACCCCTAGCATATTACAGTGGGAATTTAGACTCAGTAATGCAGGGACATTACCCTTGTGAACAAGCTTTAGCTGCTGCCGCATTTGCGGCTGGAAAGGCTGTAAGTATTGCAATGAGGTGCTCAATAACATTTGTTGAGCACTCCTTATTTGCTATTTTAGAAAAACCTAAAAGTATACTGACCACACAAAGTGCACCAGGCTATGAGGTAATCTTTCAAACCCAGCGATTAAAATTGTTGGATGCAGTGAATCTAGCAACATTTCTAGCACAATTAGTAGGCAAAGAGGATTATATGCATGATTGTACAGTGTATACTGAATTCTATAATGATATATTCCCTATGTTACAGAAAATGCTTTTGCGGCAGGAGGGTTTTATTTATTGATGGTTCTTCAAAAATTGACCAAACAACTGGCGAAAGGCATACTGGGATGGCAGTAGTGAAATTGAATCGTGAGGGTGGATTTGAGGTAATGATAAGTGTGAAATTGCCCTTGCATTGTTTAGCACAGGCTGCAGACTTAGTGGTGTTTATCGCTGCACTCCAGAGATACGAGGACGAAAAAGTGACAGTGTACTCTGACTCCGCCTAAGTGACGTCAACCGTACACGCAGGATTGTCACGTTGGAAAAGGAGGGGTTTCTTCTGCGGTGACAGCTCGCCCATGCAACACGCGCCGCTATTGGATACGTTTATTGAAGTACTAAAGCTTCCATTGGCTATCACAGTGGTGAAGTGCTCAGCCCATACTAAAAGGGCAGATAGGATTCTTTGCGGTAACAAAGCCGCAAATATATAAGCCAAAAAAGTTGTGTATTTCCCAATCATTTCTGATTTTGATACAGAGAGTGTGACAGAATAGTCAGGACGGTGCACAATAACCAAGGAAGGGTTTAATATGTTATCCATTGAACAATTAATTGAGTTACAAAGTCATGCACCACAGGAAGAACAGGATCCTTAGAAAAAACGGGGGTGTTCTTCATACCCCACTGGGGCTTTATAGAAACAAGATAGTACTGGAAAGCCAGTTATGCATCTAGTATTATTAAAGGCGGCGCTGGATCAGCTTCTCCACCCTGCGCACATCAGAAGAGAGAATCTTGCTGCAACAAATGCATAAGACAGGTTCACACCAAATTTATTAGAACAGATGGCAGAGTTCATTGTAAATTGCATTGTGGGTCAGAAATTCAAGGCAGGACACACTTTAGGAACAGTGAGAGCAGCAATCCCAAGGTCTAATGGTCGTTTTCAGCATCTACATATAAGATTATCTGGATATGTTGCAAGTATGCAATGGCTATAGGTACATGCTGGTGGTAGTAGTATGTCCCTTTTCCAAATGGATTGAGGCAGGTCCATGCACACACCTTTATGGCTGCATGTGCTCCCAAGTTTCTCACGTGTAAAGTATTTCAAAGATGGGGTGTGTGCAAAGTAGTCCGACAATGGACTGCATTTTGTAAATGAGTTGTTTGTGCAGATAGTTCTCCTATTGGGCATAAAGCAGAAGTTCTCTTCTGCCTATCATCCACATGTGAATTGAATTTGTGAATGATTAAATGGACTCCTTAAGGAGAGGATAGCTAAGATTAAAATGATGCTGAAAAAGGGGCGACTGTATTGTCTGCCCCTTGCTTTGTTTGTCGTTTGTCCTGAGGAACCGGCCTGGTTCAGATCAACTCCACATTAGTTGGTGACTGGCCGTTGAATGAAAATAGCCTTGCTCCTCCCACTCGATTGGGAACTGACATCCACAGTGTAGTGAAGGCTTTAGGTGATAAAAGGCATAATTATTTAACAAATATGACCGCTAGTGCCTGTTTCATTTCTCAACAGATCAAACATACAACTTTACTTAAGCAGCCTAGTTTGTACCATGGGGACCAGGTGTTAGCACAAAGCTTTGTGTGTACCTGGAATAAGCCCCATTTCGAAGGACCGTACTTAGTAGAAGAGGTCACACCCACTGCCATCAAACTAAAGGGAAAAAGAGCCTGGCTACACCTGACTGACGTGAACATCTTCAAAGGAGAAACCCCTTCGACACCTGTTGACTGCAAAGCAAGAGAAGAAGTTCTGCACAGGCATACCAGATCGGTTAACAAGGGAAAGGATATAGAAATTACAGATTAAAGAAAAAATATTCTGGAACGAATAGACACTCCCTAAAAGTTTAAGTAGAAAGTGAATGGACTTGCCGCCATTCCCCAAACATTTTGACAATTAAAACTCAAAACAGACTATATGACAACCAGGAGAAATAACAATTACAGAGCACACTTTACACTGCTTTAGATATTACAGTAATATCAGAACAATGAGTCAACAACAAAGCAATACTATATCTATATTTATGTTTTCATGAAGCCCAGAATTGTAACATTACGCAGCTTTCTGAATGTACTCTACACCTATATTCTTCAGTTTTATCCGGCTTTAGTAGGACACGTGGATGCAGCTACATTTTTTAAGGATCCTAAAAACAGTCCTATTGTTTGCAGAATTGTTGTTACTATTTTAATCGAGTATTTGATACTGCCAAATATAAAATCTAAAAAATAAGTGAAAGTGAATAAACTGAATTAGAAAATGGGAATTTTCCAGTATATAAAAGGTACATTCACAAATAGAGTAGCTACTCCACAAGAGATTATGTGTCATTTGAATAATATTAAATTGCTTCTTTGAGTTGCACTTTGTTTTATGACGTTTCCTTGTGATTTACGTAATTCCTCAAGTAAAATACCTAAAAATACCTGAAAAGGAGACATCCCTACTCTCCCTAGCAAAGGTATGAATAATATTTTCTTCGATATATGTGAACAAATTGCGTGATCCAAAAAATAAATACGTATCTTGATAATTTGGCCTATCTAAAGAACAACATGTGGTATCAGCACATGAAGGAGATGGGGAAGAGATGTCGGATGAAAGCTAGATGCAGCCAGAACATTTATTGCAAAAGAAAACCCTGCACACGGTGCGAAGTGCCTCAGCCATCTAGCAGCGTGCACAACAAGAGGACAATTTGAAGGAAGATGGGCAACCCTACGATGGTGAATGAAGAACTAATTTCCATATGAAGATGCTTACGATTGGGCCTCATTACGAATCTGGCGGTAGCCGTGCTGGAAAAACCGTCAGACTGCCGCCGGACTCTTAGGGAATTACTACCTCTGTGATTGCCGGAATCACCGGAGGCGGAATTCCGTTAATCCCCACTCCAGACCTGGCGGGAGTGACACCACCCACCTGCAGAACTCTTAATCTGCCGGTCCGGAGACAACGGTGGCGGCGGGTTTACCGCCACCGGTGTTTCCGGACCGGCAGGGTCATAATGAAGCCCATAGTCTGGTTGAACAGAATGCTCATATATTCATCCTTGACCAGAGAACAAGTAAGGATTGTGGAAATGAAGAGGCTGGGATGTGCAGATATACAAGAAACGCCAGGATTACCAGGATGCTGGGAGAGGCCTTAGCTATTGGTATATGGACGAGTAGCCACCAGCACAGGATGGGAAGAAGGAATGTTAGCATGCACTGCACACTTATAGATGAAAGAATCAATAAGCATAGTGTAAATGGTAAACGACATATGCCAAAAGTCACGGGCCAAGTATTCTAAGCCACTAACATGGGTTGACAATGAAGCAGGAAAGGTGTCCCTAATACCTATATAGAATGCACCAATATGCTTCAGGAACATAGGACTTGTTCCAATTGGAGAAAATACATGGTGTAAGTACATGCTCGAAGTACAAGCAATGAATGGTGGAAATGCTGTGCTAATAGATCATTTTTGCGCCTGTGGATCCAGAGTGTATATGCAGCTGCCTAAATTTTGGGGAGGTATGTGCTCATACATGTTCCTGCATTGGTGATTCCCCAAAGTGACCTAAATATTGAAGGGTTTCCAAAGATGGATACACACCAGAGGAAGAGGAGGTCGCTTAGCCTCCAAAGAATGACGAGAGATAACTATTTCTCAGTGAAATCAGAAGACACTTTTGACGACATTCCTGCCGAACACAGATTATTTAGCAAGACAGCAGTGATAGTTACATCTATATTCTTGCAAGGACTACAGACTTCAGTGAACAAATGGTTACAGATCACCAGATGGGAGCTGCTACAAACAATTGATAGGACAATAAAAGGATTGGATTTAACGCGATCAAAAAAGAACTGAGGGCAATCAGGCTGATGACCCTCCAGAATGTTTTGGACCCAAGTACAGCAATGGAAGGAGGAGTTTGTGTAAAAATGAGGCCTTCTTGCTGCACATTCAAAATTGCCCACAATGGTGAAAATGGAACCTTGACAGAGGCGATAACTAAGTTGACAACCCTGCATACGCAAATGGAAGAAGAAGCCGATGAGGTAGATGGAGATGATTGGTTCTCCTCCTTGTTCTCATGGGTTTCGACGTGGATGGCTAATGCCTTCAAACTCCTTGGAGCAATACTAGTGTTGAAAGTGGAATTAGAAAGACAGCCACTTCTGTTGAGCAACCTTACTGGCTGGAATTTTTTAATGGTCAATTTTGGCTGGATTTATTATTTAAATTTTTATTTTTTTTATTTTATTTATTTTGCTATTATTATTTTTTTTCTTTCTCATACTTATTTTATATTCAAATGTATATAAATCTGTTTTGTTGGTCTGTTTGCTTATGTTTTGTAAAGACTCATTGAGTCATAAACAAATAAAATAAAAAAAAATAAAAAATAAAAAAGTGTTGATATTGCTAGGCTTCTGTTTTATATGGATATTTATAGGACAATGCAAGAAAACTCCAAACGTCAAAGGTTGAGAGAGAATGCCAACCAATCATATGGGTTCATGTAGCAATCTGCTATAGAAAGTTGCACAGGCCAATCCGCTACCGTATTTAGTTATAATCAGTATTAAAAGTAGTTAGAGGTAGTTCAAGGCTTGCTTACTAGATGAGGTGCAGCCAAAAAAGTTATTAACAATTAGGCATACTATAGGTACATATGTTCCCTTAACCAACCCCTCCCTGCAACAGGTTTTAAGTTTGCCAAGTAGGATGGTGTCATAGCGGACGTGTATTGAGGTATAAAGCATTTGTGTAATTAAAATTGTGCATGAGTGTGTGGATTACTGCTTGTTTGCCAGATTGCCCTACTATATTTTGAACTGACAAAGTAGGAATTCAACATATTCTTTGGGTCCGTCTGGTTATTTGGGTCTGGGGACATTTGGTATGGTAATTCCATTCTGCGCATAATAAACGCTTCAAGGTGCTATTGCACAGTTTGCCCTCTACTTCCCCTCCCTCCTGGCTTGTTCCATCATCCAAACCTTCCTATCGCCATTAACACAACACCCTGCTGGTGAACTGTATTGCAGTCCATAGACTGTGAAGAGATAGGGGAGTGGAAGGTAGTAAGTCTAATCACAAGGTGCAGGTTAGCTTTGGCAGTTCATCGTGCCATTCTTAGTTGTGGAAGGTCAGTGTCTTGGAGCTTTGAGGTCCATCACCAAGAAGCCAGGTGAAAGGATTATAGGTGTGCAATGGTTGGTAATCAGCATTGTGCCCGGCTAGTGGACCAATACAACATGTGACACAAGAAGTATGGCTTTAATTTGGTTACTCACCAACAGGTGGTGGGTGGGATAAATGCCTGTTGGGACTAGGGATCTATAATCAACAAAATAAGGTAGTCCTGATTGGAAATGTATTAAGCAAAAGGTCAGAAGATGGGTTAACTCATAACATCCACCGTCTTCTTAGCTCAACTTACAGTCAAAGGGATATAGTGCCTTGCTGCTTCTAGGCTCAAATTGATAGTCAAAGGAATAAAATGTCTAGCAGCTTTTTTGCAATAAGTCATCTTCACAGGGATAAAACGAGTCACTTGAAAGTTGTAATCCAGTCTGGAGGGTATTGCCTGGCCCGCTTAACCCTAATCTGGGGTTAAAGTGCCATTCCTTCTGATAAAGAATATGCTGCCCTTCCCACTGATAAGGGATACAGTGCCCTTCTCACGCATAAGGGATATGGAACAAGTTACTTACCTGTAACTGTTGTTCTCCAGCATGGGTCTGGCATGGATTCACATGCTCATGAGGTCCATCAAGTCCCACCTGGGGATGATGTCCTCTTGCATCTACCTGGTGCGCCTCTGCAGACTACGGATGCACCCTCTTCAAGAATTTCTTGACGCCCGTTGGATGCAGGCGACGGGCACCTTCGAAGACAGGGTCCCCCTCAACGAGGTGTTCCGGCGGGCGATTCAGTGGTGGGGCGTTTGAGCGCACCTCACGGCGGGCAAGGACTTTCAGATGCCGGCGTACCAGGAGACGGTGACGACGGACGCTTCCCTGGAAGGTTGGGGCGCCCACACTGGAGATCTCCACGCAAGAGGCCTCTGGCTCCCGGAGGGGCCCCATGAGCCTGGTCAGCACCACGTTAAGTTCCCACGCCGGGGCCGGGGCCTTCACCGGCGGGAACGACCGGAACATTCCTTTCATAAACTCTTTTACCAGTCGATGGGACCACAGGGACGTCCGTCCTGTGGTTCTGGTATATCTGGAGATCGCCGCCAGATGAATCTTAATGGAGGCATGGGCTAGCCCAGCCTTTGCCAGGGATAGCAGGTACGGCAGCACTTGAGGAGCCGTAATCCGTAGGGGGTTGATCTTCTGTGCTCGGCACCAGATAGAGAACCTCTTCCATTTGTGACCGTAGCATTTGAGAGTCGAGGACGCCCTGGTAGATGCAAGAGGACATCATCCCCAGGTGGGACTTGATGGACCTCATGAGCATGTGAATCCATGCCAGACCCCATGCTGGAGAAAATGCCCTTCTCACTCGTAAGGAATATGGTGCCCCTTTCACTCGTAAGGAATATGGTGCCCTTGTCACTTGTAAGGGAAATGGTGCCCTTCTCACATGTAAAGGATATGGTGCCATCTCATTCATAAGGGATATAGTGCACTTCACAACAGCAAGCACTTGTCATTCTCCTCAATATTCTAAAGAGTCTAGCTCTAAAGATGTTCTAGCCACAGCAGTTTGACTATTGGCACAGAAACCTCCACATCTCTCCTTTTCAGAGTATCTGGTTCTGCCTCAGATTTTCCT
Source organism: Ambystoma mexicanum (assembly GCF_040938575.1). Lineage (NCBI taxonomy): Eukaryota > Metazoa > Chordata > Amphibia > Caudata > Ambystomatidae > Ambystoma > Ambystoma mexicanum. Next base: position 893,886,629 of record NC_090941.1, read on the forward strand.
CAGCACTGCTCTCCTCTGAATGGCTGTCTCCCCTGGTTCTCTCACTACTGCTTCATCCCTTCCACTCTCGCTCAATTTGCTGTTGGCCTTTTATATGCCCTACCTACCAATTGGCTTACTCTCGTTGTTCCTCGTTGTTCTACCTTTGTATCATATTGTGAAACGCTTTTGTAATGGATGATTGATCTAATTATCTTCTTTGCCCCTGCAGGTCTACATAAAATCCCTGGCAACCACATTCACATGAGGCAGTCATAAAATCCCTGGCAACCACATTCACATGAGGAAGTCCAACCTCTTTGCCAGCTCCGCAATGGACCTCTGCCCCTTTCTGTCTTGTCTCCCTGTAACTTCCCAGCTGTTTGTGATGTGTGCTGAATTCTTCAGTGCTGGTATGAATTTCCCAAACGGGGATCCCTGATCGCGATATGATGCTAGAACGGGAGAATAGCTTGGGGGCAATGTGTTTGTCTTAGAAGCAAGATAACTCGGAGCGTCACAGGTTTGAACCACGTTACTGGACTCAGGGGCTGGTCTCCATTGTACCAGTCCTAGAATATGTTGAGATTGCTGATAAGTTGCAGAAAAAATATTGTTTGTTGCCACAATGTTTCGTCTGGGGGATGTAGTGACTCAATTAGTCTCAAAACAAAGCAGTTTTCTAGGCATGGAGAATTACTACAGGTGTTTTATTCTGAAGCTAGCCACAATCACTGAGCCCTTAAATCAACTGATAAAAGCACACAAAGGTGAATGGAACATTATCAACTAGCATTTCAGTAGACTGAAGAGACACTTTTGTGCGAGACTAAAGTGCCTTGTTTGACATTAAAAAAGAAAAGAGTGTTAGATCGGCCGCCAGGGGGCGCACGGATGAAGTTGTGCGCCGAGTGAGCTCGTCCCTTGATGGTCCCTCAAGAGGTCTGAGCCCCCACTTCTTGGACGCCCCCACGACTGAGAATCAGTACCGAGCTGCATGAACGTGTCCCCCACTGGCAGTAGAAAAGTTGGCGAAAAACAGCGAAGAATTCGCCCAGAAACAACCAACTGAACAGAACGACCGTCCACGCAACCAGAAAGTGAAAGTAATCCTTCCCGCCGCCCCGCCGAAGTTTCATACAGGCCCTGCGTTGGAAACGAGGCCGCACCTTAATACTGGAAAGTGTATCGACGCGGCGCCTGTCCTGCGCCCCCCCCACAAAGCCCATCCAGAAGTTCTGCAGCAGCAAAGGAGGGCCCCCAGGACACCAATGCAGCTTCATATGGGTGCTTGTAAAACGGAGACCGGCGATACCCAGAGGGCTTGTAAACCATAGACCAGCAGCGGGCAGAGACCATCCAACCTACGTAACAACACCCCCGGTGCGCCCCCAACCACTGAGCGGCTTCGAAGACCAGACCAGTGCGCCTTCCGGAGGCCCAGGGCGCGTGATCCGAGGTGCCTGCCGAGCCGGCGCCATCACTGCACAACCAAAGCAGTCGAAGCGGGTGGACAGCACACGCAATAAGTAAACGCTGCTAAGTACCCCATCCACCCGGGGACGAAGAAGTTAGACGGTGGGTCCGCAGCACCGCCATAGCCCGCTCACGGGAATCCTCGGCTTCCGGCTACACGTCGAGTCGGTCCCCAGGGAATGCTCCGATACCCCACGGGACTGCTGAAGATCAAAGGGTTGGGCACACGCCCTCCTCAGATGTACCAGGTGTGTCATTGATTCCCAGACTGAACGGTGAGAAGCTCATCCATGCTCTGCTTTCGGAGTCACCCTTGCACTGTACCCCGCCAGCGAACTCCGAATTCGCAAGACGCATCCCAATAAATCACTGGGCCGATAGACCATACCCAAAGGGCCTCTACTGCGACACTCCGGCCGCCCCAGCTCGCTCTGGTCCTGCCTGGTGGCGGCCAGAGTTACATCTAATGGTACGCCAGTGCCCGCCAGATTTATGGACGCTAAGCAGAAGTTGGCAAAGTACAAGTTTTCCCAAGCCCCCAACATACCGCCGACTCCTGACTGCACAAACATGGCACCCAAAGGCCTTGAGGCAGCTTTAACCAGGGCAGATATCGCCAACCTCCTCACTGAAATGAAGGGAATGAGAGCAGACATAGGGAACAAGATTGCTAATATCACAAACAGAATCAATAAAATGGAGGAGAGGCTAGAGGAGGTCGAACATAACCAAACTTCATCGAGCACGCTCGAAATGCAGATAGACCAACGTCTTGCAGAAATTGAACATAAGCAAGAAGAGATTTGTCTAAAGGTTGACGACTTAGAAAATAGAGAAAGTCGCAACAACATACATGTATTTGGCATTCCGGAGATCGAGGGGGAATCCGAATCACACCTCAAAAAAGTTTTACACGATATCCTGAAGCTACTCTTCAAAGATGACACAGTAGACGAGCCCAAAATTGACCAGATCCATCGAGCCAGGGGCAAACCAGGTGGCCCAAGAACAGTACTAGCCCGGTTTCATAATTATGCAGACAGGGCTCGGATTCTGGAAAAGGCCAGGCTCACACCGCAGATCTCGATGGGGGAGGCGGGTATTGCCATTTTCCAAGGTCTATCCTCCCTCACACTTGCGTGGAGAAGAAAATGTCTCCCAATCACTAAACTACTCAAAGACAAGGGCATAAGATACCGGTGGGGCTACCCATTCTCACTGTCATTCGAATGGGACGGAACGAGGACTAAATTGATTTCCGAGAGGGACATCTCCAATTGCATCGCAGACCTATTGGGCCTTCAGGCAGAAGGTGCTGCCATGAGTACACAGAAGAATGGGGTTGGAGAATGGCAAATCAAAGGCCCTCGAAGAAGGAGAATACAAGGATCCAGAAAGTTTAGGAGGATGAACACCTCCCCGGATATGCAACACTGACTCTGTCGATAACCCGATCACTTCTCTCGCGATGAAACTTTTGACGGCGACGTCGGAGCAAGTTAACACTGAAACAAAGGTGATCCTCGAATTACAGCCTACCACTGAGGAACGACAGCAGACCTTTGTGAACTGAGGTACTGACAGGAAATAAGGGATCGTATGACAATCTAGATGCCACTGAAAACGTCGGATGGACACCCATCGAGTATCGCCAGACGAGGGGTGGGTTGTCACCCTTCTCACATCGCCCTACTCGACCAAGGTGATGTAACCAGGAGATGGACAATGGTAAGGACACACACACACGATGTGCACCAATGCATTTCCATGGGCTCTGCAGGGGCCTAGGGGAGATTGAGGACTGGGGGTGGCCCAGTGAAGCGAGAAATGGAGGTGGTATTGAGAGTCAACATAAAACGGAAACTGCCCATACAATGTCCTATTAGGACTCTATAATCGGGCTCACATGACGAAAATTCTATGGTTGAAACACAGTTCAGTTTGTTAATGTGTTTACATAATCTAGGGGGGGATTTGGGGGCTCATGGTTATGACGAAATGTATATGAGATCGGGACCGTTCAAGGTGCGGTTCCCGCTGGTGGTTTGATGGCGACTGGGCGAACATAACCCGGCCAAATAGGACGCCGCATAGGTGGGGGGAGGGTGGTGCAGTACAACTCGAGGAGTCCGTGGGAACTGATGAGGAAGAGGGGGAGAGGGATGGAAAGGCAGACTTCGAACTCCTTACGGCAGAGCACCAAGAATGCTCATCAGCCCGTGCAGGGCCAAGCAAAGCTCGGCTCATTAGCAAGAATCCAGACATGTGGCAGGTACCTAGATCACAGACATTGAGGCAGGCGCACTTACTTGGCTATTCCACGCATATAAATAACAATGGCGACTGCACCTAGACACTGCATGCTACGCGTATGCACACTCAATGTGAAAGGTCTAAACTCCCCCACAAAACGCTCATTAGTAGCTAGAGAATTCAAGAGGTCCAACATTGATATTATGTTCCTACAAGAGACAAAATACCAGAGGGACAGCGCAGCGAGAAAAGGATCCCCAGTAGTCTTATTGGAGTTCGGGCGTCACCAAAAAAGCCTGGGTGGGAATCCTGATCCGAAAAAGCCTCCACATGAAGATCCTGAACTCCTGGTCCGACACAGAGGGCAGAGTCATTATAAAAGTGGGATCCATCCGGGACACAGTGATAACCCATGCCACAATTTATGCTCCCAATCAAGGTCAAAAGAGATTCCTTCTTAAAACAACCAAATGGCTTTTCAACAAATCGCAGGGTCACACTATTCTAGGGGGGGATTTCAACACATGGATGAACAGCACCATGGATAGGCAAACCACACATGACATCTCCCAACACCCCCAGACAAAAGACCACGTAGAAATTAAAGTGACCCTGGCCTTGCACGGCCTCTCGGACAGCTGGCGCCATTTACACCCATCAGACAAGGAATTTACCTTTCAGTCCATCCCCCACGATACGCTCACAAGAATAGACTCCGTGTTTCTCTCTGAGGGCCTATTGAGAATACTGCAGACCGCAAACATACACCCATTCCGTGGTCTGATCATGACATGGTCGTGGTGGACATGGCCCGTCGAAATACAAAGTGGAGGTGCAACAACACTCTGTGGTTGGATGTGGCTTTCAGGGAGGAACTGGCATTCGATAGAGTGGACTGGGAGTTCCTGGAAAGGGTCTTAGTGTGGATAGGTCTCAGCCCCAAACTCTGTCGCGCCATCAAGGCAGTATACTCATCTCTCATGACCTCCATGACAGTGAACGGTGGCTACTCAAAATGGTTTCCACTGGAAAGAGGGACCAGACAGGGCTGCCCACTATCTGCCATACTATTTGTGCTGTCCCTTGAACCATTGGATTAGAAGTTAAGACTTGACAAAAGGGTGGAGGGAATTACTGTTGGGGTCCAAGAATACAAACTAGGCCTATATGCAGATGATATTCTCCTACACAACCAACCCCCTCAGTTCGATACCGGCTGCTATGGAGATAATTGAGGAATATGGCCAACTGGCGGGCTTGAAAATTAACAAAGCAAAATCGGTCCTCCTCCCGACTGACAAGAGTAGGAACTCAGAGGTTGATAGATTCGCACCTTTAGGTATGAAGGTCAGTCTCACCATGATGCGGTACCTGGGTATCAATGTATCTCGAAACCTAGGTGACCTATTTGAAGCCAACTTCCCCCTGATACTACACATGCTCCAAAAAGATATTGGCCCTCATTACGACCCTGGCGGAAAGTGACTGACCGGACCGCAACAGCGTAAATAGCGTTTCCGCCATTGCACGAAGGAGCAAAGTGCGGCTAATCACGACCCATCGGGCACGAGCATTACGCCATGGCGGAATCCGAAAGGCTGCGATGGCGGAAATGACCCCAAAACGGCCCTTACCGCCGCCGTACGCTGCACCAGGTGCAATACCGCCACCCATCTTAGCGGTCACCGTAATGAGCGGTCACCGTAACGAGCGGGCACCGCAAATTACGGCCACCGTAAATATACGGAAACGGAAGTAAAAGCATGTGGCCGGAACGGGAAACAGCACGCCGCACAACTATAAAATCCGAATCCCAACACAACCATTAAAAATCCGACCCTGACACACATCCCAACCCGTTAGCAACCCCAGTTAAAAAAATAAATATGGGAAAGGTAGCCAAGAAAGCGTGTGACCGCAAGCGGCAGGTACACTTCTCCCGAGAGGAACTGACCGTGCTCACCGAGACCCTCCAGGAAAATGCCGCCGTCGTCTTCTCCAGTCAAATGACCAGGACGGCCCTTGCCAACAAGAAGGCCATATGGGCCCTGGTGGCACAGCGCGTAAGTGCGGTGGGGACAACACCCCGCACGCCACAGCAATGTCGCAAGCGGTGGGACGACCTGCGGATCCGCGTACGCAGCATACTTTCTGCGAACAGGAACATCGCCACAGCTACCGGGGGGGGTTCAGAGTCGCCCATCAAGTTGACCCCCTGGGAGGAAATCTGCGCCTCCACCATAGGAATGGAGAGCATAGAGGGAGTCGGAGGGATGGAGAAAGGAGTGCCGACATCCGGAGAATCAGGTAGGTTGGCCAAGAGAAACAATGCGAAATCCACAAACCACGAACATGTGCAGTACCATGTGACCCCATAGTGCAATACATACTTTGCCCTGACAGCGCCCTCTAAAAGTCAGAATGAACAAACAAATCAATCAAGAAGCCATAAACAACCCCTACATGTGCAGCATGCACCCCCTAACTGCAGGCAGCCAAATGAATGCATCCTCAATCCACACGAAAATGAGACCACCTCCAAGGCCCAGTCCCAAATCAGCCTCATGTACCACCCCAATGCATTTGATACGTTGCCATTCCAAATCCGACAGACCCATAACTAACGCTCGCCCCTCTTTACTCCACCACAGGGTCCGATACCAACGACGAGCTGCAGGACACCCCTACCAGCACGCCTGCAAAGAGGGCCAGGACCAACGTCCCAAGAGCCTCCACCTCAGGTGCAAGGATCAAGACACGGCAGCAGCAGGAATCAAGTGGCAGCACACTGGAGGGGACTGCAACAGGCACCCCAGCAGCCAGCAAGTCCACAACCCCAGCACCACAGGTCCCCCCAAAGAACGTATCTGATGGCACTGCCTCTGGTGGTAGCAGCACCATAGGTGACACAGCTGTCATGCCAGCATGCTCCGACACGGAAAACAGTGCTGGCGACGTAGGTACCATCCATGACCTTTCCCAATCCCCCTGCATGTTCCATCCCCTACACCATGACGAAACCACGCAGGGGCACCCTGAAGACGACGACTGGCCAACCCCCACAAGTCCTGTGCCAAGGCAACATGTGTTGAGCAGCCCCCCTGTCACACCACCGCAAATGTCCATGGCCCAGCAGAGGCAACAGTCCCTCGACCTGCTGATCGAGCAACAGCAGGAAGTGTCCACGCTACTCAAGGACCATGCAAATGAATGCGGGGGTTCCAGGGCAGCCATGGAAACATCCACCGAGACACTCAGGGCACAAATAGAGAAAAGTAGTGAGAGCCTCAGGGGAGAAATGGAGAGAAGCACCGAGAGCCTGAGAGCACAAATGGAGAAAAGCACCGAGAGCCTGAGGGGGGAACTGCATGCGACGTCCAAAGACGTTTGTGCTGAACTTGCTGCTGTGCGCCGTGTGCTCTCGGAGCTCTCACAAACCCTCAGAGACATGCATGGACGCGAGCAGGCAGAGACATCATCCGTGGCAAGTTCCGTCCAGGGCAGCCCCCAACGCAGATCTGGCAGGAACCTGCGCTCCACGGGCAGGGGTGCCCCTGATACCCGTAGAGGGGGCTTGCAATAGCGTCCAACCACGGACAGCATGCATATTTGGACACTGGTGTTGGGGGGGGAGGTAGTAGGGTGGAGGGGGTGTGTTGGGCTTCACTGGGTGGCGGGTCCATAGGGTGTATAAATCAAATCACATTAACAATACAGCATCTCATAATCATCCAATGACATGTGTGGACATTGATATTTGCGTACGAGGCCTTCATAGGCGTACAGTCCACAATGTGCCTGTACTACACACACACAGTGCCACAGGTCCCCTTTCCGTGTAATAGGCACCATGCGTGGTTGCTAGAAGCATGCATCTATGATGCTCTGTCGGATTGCACGTGCATCCTGTGCCTCATGGACTCCTTGAGGTGCCTCCACATCCCCACCCTCATCATCATCATCATCTTCAGGTGCATGCAGTACAGCGTCAGGGGGCATGGGCACATTCCTACGTATGCACATGTTGTGCAGCATGACACATGCCATGACCATCTTAGAAACCTTCTCATGGCTGTACATGAGTGCCCCGCCAGACCTGCTGAGGCTGCGGAAACGAGCCTTCAGTAGGCCGAATGCCTGTTCAATGACCACACGGGTACGTGAGTGGGCATGGTTGTAGTCCTCCTCATGCTCGTTCTGTGGGTTCCGGATTGGTGTAAGGAGCCATCTCTTCAGTGGATACCCGGCATCACCTGTATGAGACGAATAAAGGGTGTCAGTGGAATGATAGTGCTAAGTAGCCCCCCCCCCCTCCTGCAAGGTCATTGACGCATCAAATGGGCCACGATGTCATGCATGGAATGAGACTCACCGAGTAGCCAGGATCTGTGCCCTGCGTGTCGCTCCATGTAGCGTGGTATTCTTGTGTTCCTCAGGACCATAGAATCATGGGTAGATCCTGGAAATCTGGCACAACAATGCGTAAATATCTTGTTGGAGTCACACACCATTTGCACATTGATTGAATGAAATTGTTTCCGGTTGCGGTACTGGACCTCCATGGCATGTGGGACAACCAATTCAACATGGGTGCAGTCGATGGCACCAATGCAACCCGGGATGCCGCCAAGTGCATGGAATCCCACTTTTGCGTTGGTAATCTCCTGGTACGTGCGTGGTAGTGTGATGTGGTCGTCGGCGTGCTTCAGGAGGGCATCGTGCACTTGGAAGAGTGTCCGTGAGAACAGTGGCTGTGAAATGCCATGCAACTGTCCCACTGTGTGCTGGTAGGTGCCTGTGGCCAGGAAGTGGAGTGCAGACACCACCTTCAGTAGGGGTGGGATGGCGGTTGGGCTATCTATCATGCTCACGAGGTCAGCATGTGTCATGTCCACAATGGCGATTATGGTGTCCCGGTCCAAACGGTAGAGGGTGTGGATCTGCTCAGCAGTGAGGTTGAACGGATCGGCTCGGAGGCGTGGGATTGCGGGCCGCCTGCGTGGTGGTAGTGGCAGTGCTTGTGGGCCTTGCTGACCCTGCCTTGCCCTCCTCCTCCTCCTTCTCCTCCGTCTCCCCTGTGCGCCCGGTTGTTGTACCTGTTGTTGTTCGTCGTCTTCTTGTAGTTGTAGCACTTGCAGTGCTATCTGGTCCCCCAGGCCCAACATCGCTAGTCCTGCCGGTAGCATTTTGGAGTGGGAGTGGTTGTGGGAGGGGTTTGGGTCTGCTATATATGTGCTGTCGGCCTGTATGGCCTCCACCTGTGCTGATTGAATGATTCTGTGGCAGATGCTATCCCTTCTGGCCGAGCACGTCCCGCACGTAAGGCTGCATTTGGCCGCATGGCATCTTGGGATTGGAATCATGTATCTAATCCCGATGGCAGTGTGATGTACTTTGACTGATCTTCATGGTATGCTCCCATTGTTACACATGCTATGATTGCAGCCGCTTACATACCTGTGAAGAGTCAGTGGTATGTAGGGCTCGATCGATGGCCGACCCTCATGCAGCACAGTAACGTACTTCACCGACGGGCGTGGCGTCCCATTTGTGATTGCAGCCAGTTAGCATCATGACACACAGCCGCACTACATTGATGTAATTGTGAATGCAAGCGTTCACAGTAGCCTTTTCGACGTAATGTTGCAAGTGAGGAATTCGAAGGCCAGCATTTTGGGTTTTGAAGTAGCGGCGAGGATACGCCCACAGGTCTGGCTGGAAATGTAACGTTCTATTGTAGAATGTCCTTGGGACATGGCCCATAACGAGCAGGCAATGAATGATATGAATTGAATGGGATGCGCAATAGCGTAGTGGACGATAAGGCAGGACGTTCCCAAATCCATCTTGCTTCACAACACTACAGATCCGGCCAGGGGCACAGTGGTTTTTGCGGACTGCATTACGCACAGACGCGATGGAAGTTTCACATATTATGTGAGTGAATATTCATGCGTTTTCATTGCGGGATGAGGGAATGATGAATGGATGCATGGACTGATGATTCCGTTTAGGGTCTGCCATGTACATGGGTTTTTTGATTCACTCCCCTTCCCCTGCGCTATGTGATGCAAGGCTGCCATAGTGGGACATACGTCTATCTGCCCTTGTCGGATCCTCCCTGTCTCGACGCGCCTTCATACACTTGTGTCTAGGCACGTTACTAATCCCATGTCATGGGTTCTATCTTGACGGACGCATGCACAGTAACCGACGTTGCCAATGGTGTATTTAGCTCGATTGGTTTCGTTATGATTCGATACTGATTTAGGGGTGTGTATATTCCTTTGGAGTGGGCTAGCATGCATATGGGTGTGGATTTGGTGTGTTGAATGAAGATTGTAATGCATCATGAGTCCCGTAATGCAATCGGTTAATTTGTGTTTCTTTTGGGTGACAGGTATCTCCTGCCCTATTGCAGATGCCATCTCTACGCCACTCCTCCAGATGGTTTTTACTCTCGACTCCTGCAGCTTCGGGTGAATCAGTGGAGCACCATTTCGATCTTATGGGACGATCGCCAATGGGCCACATGCCCTTACGCTGTACTGGTGGCTAGGTGCAACATTTCGGCCTTTCAGCTCGACTAGTGCCTGCCTCATGGGACGGACCTGCGGTTCTTGCCGCTTCCATGTTGCCTTTTGGAACGTTGATGTAGGCCCTGTGTGCCATGATGGTACAGGGCGTCACACAAGTGGAAGCCGGTCAATTATTGCAGATGCAGCCCTCGGTGATGATGGTTGTTTTGGTGGTATTTTGCAAATTGCTGTGGGGCCTTTGTCATTTGGATGTGCATTTAAATTGTATTCCGATATTTGTCGTGTTGCGTTGTTCTTTGCAGGTGATGTGGCGATTTTCGCTTTGTGGCGGTATGTATTGCGAGATGATCTGCATTGTGTTCCGCCTTCTGAGTTGAGTTGTGTGGTACAGTACTGGCCGCGTTTGCCTACGTAGCACAGTATGGTCACGGATAGGGGCTGCCATTGTGTCTGTTTACATGATGTGCTGTTCAGGGGCGGGGGATTGGCTTTTGGCCGACTGGTGCCTGTCAGCCAGGTCGATTGGTGGAATGATGGGTTGTTCAGAATGTGGCTGGTCACAGGTGACTGTGTTTGCGTGCGTTTGTTGGAGGGGGACTGGGGTCATGTCCATTGGAATAGCTTCTGTATTGATGCCATCTGTGCCCTGCAGCTCCCATCGGCCCCTCTTGGGATGAGCCTGGCTGCTCAGTCACTCTGCCAACTTGTGTGGTACATGCTTCTGCTGATGGTTGGTTTGTTTACTGGCATGAGTACAGGGCTGGTGCAATCCCCCTCAGGATGCTGTTTTGGATGTTGCCTTGCGCTGGTGGCAAGCGATGGGGGACTACTGTTGTTTTGTGTCATGTGTTCTTGATTTTCATTTTGATGTATTGTACCTTCACATGCCTGTGCTGCGTCAGTACGGCTATGGTGACATGCCGTACATGGATGCCCACTCACGGGGCGCTTTGAGCCCCTGCATGCTTTTCTACGTTGGCATGCATGGGTGAATTGTGGATTTCACTGGTTGCATAGTGTGAGTACATTGCGCCTGCCAGGAGTTGTGCAATGTGGCCAGGGAGTGGAGTACAGGCACTCAGTGGGCCATTTACGGTTGGTTCACGTTGCCGTATTTCTCGCCATGGCGGAATGGTACTTTACGACGTGCTTGATGGCGTTCAGTACATGTCCGCTAGGGTCAGAATTCGCGTACCGTTGCGCCATGGCGGTGATTCCGGTTTTGCAAGGCGCGCGTGCGCGTACTTGGTGCAGTTAGCGTTGCCGTTCACTGCGGTGTCGCTAATGGCATCGTACTTTACGGTGACGGGTCATGATCGCAACGAGCGGTGTTCGATGGCGGTATTGCATTTCCGCCATCATTTTTCCATTTCCGCAAGGGTCGTAATGAGGCCCATTGCCCTGTGGACAAAGCTTACCATCTCGTGGATGGGCCGTTTGAACACCATTAAAATGGTAATCTTACCGAAGCTGCTCTACTTATTCCAGATGCTCCCCATCCAACTACCCAAAGAATTCTTTGTGACCATTAAAAATGTTTTACACACCTTCCTATGGCAAAACAAAAAACCAAGGGTCCCCGCTGCTCTACTTCACCTTCGGAAGGACGATGGGGGGGTAGGCCTCCCGAATATGGAGCTCTATTACAGGGCAGCTCAATTACAAGTGCTAATCCCGCATGTCAGACAACAAAAAGACCTTCAATGTATAGCTCTAGACAACTACCACCTGCCCCCCTTTATCGTGGGAGAATGGTTATGGGTACCCGGACTCCAGTTACGAAACAGTATTAAGAACCATCCCATCCTCGCGACCTTAATGGGCCATATGGAAACCAAACAGGGATATGAAAGGAGTCACGACATGGCCCTCCCCACTAGCACACTTATGGGCACCTGGCATTCGGGATGATATCCCGGATCCAGGTAGTTTTGAATCATGGTACCAGGCGGGGCTTGAAAGGGCTGGGCAACTACGGCGAAATAACACATTCATCTCCATCCAGGAACTGGAAGAGGCCCGTGGCATAGGCCCACTCTCAGTTTTCCTATATTTGAGACTGAAAGGTGTCATGACCCGTGAGGTCTGGAAGGGGGCCCTACAAAGAGACCTTACTCCATTTGAAAGCATTCTAGATACATATCTGGGCTCCAAGGGCCTCATAAGTGCAATGTACACAGCATTAATAGGAACCGATATATCCCCCCTCAGCCACTTTAAAACGGAAATGGGAAAAGGACCTTGGCAGACATCTCTCCGCAAAGACATGGCTTAAGATATGCAGAAGGACTTCAAAAACCTCCATTTCATCCCAGTACAAATTGCATGGAATTAAGCTACTCTACAGATGGCAGTACGACCCGCTTAGACTAGCTAAGATGTATCAAGATGTAAGTCCTTCTTGTTGGAGGGGCTGTGGAAGCAGATTACTGGCACATGTGGTGGGGATGCATGGCGGTCCAAGCTTACTGGGACGAAGTCCTCAGCTGGATTAAAGAGCTCGAAGGGGAGGAGAGGGAGAGGCAACCAATCTTGATCCTATTTAGCCTGGTCGAGACGGATGAACATACACTTAAGGTACCTAAAATGACACAAGGGCTCCTGCTTGCTGCAAGGGCCTGCCTCAGGACCGTGTGGAAAATGGCAAGTTTACCAACCAAAGCTGAGTGGATTAATGTCTCCCATAATATTTACAGTATGGACAAGCTAACAGCCGTCATCCATGGCGATCGCACCTCCATTGACAATGAGTGGTCCGAATTCTGTGCCAAGTACATTACCTGAGTGTGCAATACAACGTAGCCAAGTCGCCAGTTTTTTGTTCTGTCTATTGCTTCAATGTTTATCCCAACATGTCATATGTAAGTGACATTGCTTCACATTACGGATTTGCCTACTAACTCTGCCGTCGATCTACGGAAATCAGTGAGACCATCTCTCACCTCAAGGGTTGCAGGGTGAGGGTAGGGGAGTAGGGGAGTAGGGGATAAGTTGGGGTTACGAGTTATTATGGGTGCTCGTACTGCATATAAGTTATTTCACAATCTTTGTAATGTAAGCTGCAATATCCTTGTTGAAAACCAATAAAACCATTTTTTAAAAAAAAAATTAAAAAAAACAGTACATGCCAGCCCGTATAGACTCTGGGAAGTTGTAGCACAAATAGATTCAGAGGGGTACTGTCACACGATGGCATACACCACCCGTGCCATTACCCCATCAGAAAAAAGGTACTCGCTTAATGAAAAAGAGGAGGTTGCGGTTCCATGGGGCATCAAGCATTTTCATTTATACACCTATTGTCACCCGTTCAAATGTGTCACTGACAACAAGCAGCCTCTGCTGTAAATTCTCCAATGGTAGACTCAAAGCCACCCTGCCCCCACCTTACCATAGGCTACACTTTCATCCCGGAATACCAGCCTGGTGTGGACAATCCTGCTGACTTCCTGTTGCGACACAAACAATAAGCTACAGCAGGGAAATCTCGTGAAGCCAAGAGAACATGCCCATGGCGTAGAAGCAGTGATCCATTGATCCCCAAAGTCATACAACTCACTGAAATCCTTATGGAAACACACAAAGACAGATATCTACAGGTCGGCAATCTAAGTCATTGAGTCAGGGAGTATCTGCACAAACACACACACACAATTGCGGTAGAAAATATGGTTTCCCGACATCATCGACAAAGTTCACACAAAGGTGTCCATATGCATCATTTGCCAAGCAGCAGGAAGAGACCACCAATCTTCCCCAATTCGGTCTCAAGATCAAAGGGAGCAAACGTGGGAAAAGTACAACACCGCATCTCCTCCCTAATTGTTGCCACCTTTTCATCCTTGTGGGTGGTTTTTCATGCTACCCCTAAGTACAACTTTTAGATTTTACAGCAGCAGATGCAGTCACGCTCTCTAGTGACCAAGGTAATAAGTTCAGTGAATACCTGGAACACCTGGGTATATAGCACTAAAGAATTGCCCCATAACACCCTAAAGCCAACTGTGACACCAACCACTTCAAGTGCACCTTGAACAAAGAAGTTTGCATTAGAAAACACATGAGAAATTCGCTGAAACATATGAAATGGATTGTTTCCTGAGCAACTACTATAATACGGCTCATACATCCACATGGTGTAGTCCGGCATTCTGCAGAGAAATCACAAAATCCACAACATCAGTCCTATACATTCATCCTGGGTTCCCACCACCATCAACATGAAGAACGACGAGGCACCGGCAGTATAACAATCACATGAGCATGGTCAACGTGATAAGGAACCGGACATTGAGGTAGGAGACACCATCCGCGTGAGAAATAAACACAGCAGGTGAAAGCCCAACCTTCTCTTTAAAGCCAACCCACTGCCAGTAACCCGAAAAGAAGGGAGTATGAAAGCTGCTGTCAAGGACCATGATTCCGTTACTTGAAAGGCAGCACACGTCAAAAGGCTAGGTGGTCAGCCATGGAAAGAAACCACTAAAGAGGTGACCACTCCACAAATCCATTAAGACACAAACTCAGAAGAATTCAGCACTGACAACTTCCTCCCCGAATGGAACCACCCCTGCCCCTGAGCCGGAATTCTGAGTCGGGCATCCAATGTAATCAATGCGTCCAACCTTTTCTTACCTGGATGCCCACAGGCCTGCCTGCACACATTGAGTACATACAAGTTGCAAGAACCAAAAGCACCCCTTTGGCACCAAAGCCCTCCAAAATTATGTTCAGTGACTGCCAAAAGTGTATTATTTTGCTGGTTGGATCACTGTTGCATTTGTGATGTGACTAGGAGGCGCTCCAGGTCCAGTCATGGTTTTTAACTAGGCTATAGTGAGGGAGGTAGTCACTCAGGCAGGCTCCTTTACATGGAAACCGCTCTATGCTTATAAAGTTGGGGTGGCCAATTAGGTAGATTAACGCTATGCTTCAAACTGTAACATAAAGTAGAGTAACATATAAGTTTGCGTCAAGCATATCCAAAAGGGGCACATGTGTGTAGTCCATTCCTATTTGTTTTTTTTTTTAAATAATTTCTTATATTCTTGTGAAGACCTTTTATTTAAATGGCTGTGAAAAAAGAGTTTACAGTAAAGGGATTTCTTTTTTAAAAAAAATTGTTTTTAGGTACGCATGCCCTTTTATGAACGTCGGGCCCAGATTCCCCGTAGCAAAATGACTTCAATGTCACTAGCTTTCCTGTGTGCACTGTAGCAGGCTCAACAGGGATAACTCATTACCAACATGTTTCTATCGGTAGGAGGCCGGGGAAACCCGTGTGGCCTCACGAGTCAATTCGCATCATTATTAAAGACCTGTTGTGTTCTGTTTTTCAAGCATCATTGCATCTCCAAATCGAAATTGACATGGAGCTATTAAGGACAATAACAAGGAGGAAAAGAAATGGCACATGAAACACGGCACATTAAAGCGCCAATCGGAAACTGGCACCTCTTGTTCACAAAAGGAGCCAAGTGTGGAATTGCTAGGAAAAAAGTGTTACTTAACAAAAAAGACATTGACATCCACGAGCCAATCAGCTTCCCAAACACTCAAAAACCTTTTCGGATAAGTTATAATGTTACCAATACAACATGATCACGTCTTGCTAACAACTCAAACAAGATCGCCTTTGAATTTAAAGAGCTGTATACTTCTACCGCCATTAAATGGTGCATCTACTTAGTGACCAGCGCATATAGAAAAAAAATCCATTCCATATGCTCATATACAGGAGTGAGTGAGTTAAGATCTGTGCGTGTGACCTCCAGGTCACAGCATGACTGGAGTCATCACATTCTGAACAACAGGCAGGCAAACGTGGGCCAGCCAGGAAAGTAACGGCCTGCCATAGCCAATTGCAGGTGCGGCCAGTAACAGCCCTTTTGCAGGGCAATGCAGTAGGACGCCCATTCTGTGTGTGATTGTAGAGGACGTTCCGTAATGTTTCTCTGTCTGCAGGAAACACTTGATTAGGGGAGGGACAGGAGTTGTGGCATGCAAGAAGTAGAAAATAACGGGCGCACACTTCGCACCTCCTCCGTGTCATTTCCGTTTACTCAAAAAAGCCTCGTTTGGCATGGCGAGACCTGCCAGTGCCTAACACACGTCAGTGATCGTCACCATTAGCACCCCCAAAAGACATATCACAAATGCTAAAAGGTACCCTCTTATCCAGAGCTTCAGAGCTTCAAAACCATGTGTCTGACGGTGCAAGTCCCTTTTTAGTCTTCATCACGGGACGCAATGAAGACTGAAAAGGGTCGCGAGCAGACATTCAGCGGAGTTGGAGCTGACATTTCTGGAACAGGTAAGGCATACATGCCAACGTTCTGAAGCACCTGACAGGGAGAATTAGTCAAGAAAAGCGGGGGAAATGAATTTTCCCATAGGCTTGTAATGGGGTTAGAATTATGTAAGGTTAGTGAAAGGCAAAACAAAAAAAATAATTTAAAAATATTGGGAGGGTTGCCATGTATGGGGATGTTCTAAAATATAATGTTTTTTTAGTTATCAGGAAAATATGGCGAAGAGAAGCTACCGGATGGAGCAGCCAGCAGTTTGCTCATAAGGCAGACTCGCACCGCAAATAAAACCTGCATTCTGAGCAAGTGAGTGGCTGTTGTACCCACTGCGGATGCCAATATAACACAATTGATAAAACAGGGTTTCTAGGAGTCTCTCTACAGGCCTCAGTGGCGGGGGTGTCTTGAGCAGATTTTGTAGCTCACTATCCCTTTCACAGAAGGGAAATATCCACGAAATATCAGTCTTTTTCTTGCCCAAGGACAGTCCAGCAGCAAAATGCTAGGCAATTCTCTTCTGAACAAGAGAACCAACAGCAACCCCAGACAAGTATTTCTGCCTGGCTGGGCCTCATAAGTGAGGTGGAGCTGTGCCTAAGAACAGTGAGCAAGGGGTCCACGTCTGGATTACCTTAGTAATTTAGGGTGACACCCAAAGTTATTTTTTAATCTGCAAAACAGGGGACTTCTAGGAGTCTCTACCGGCCTCAGCTGCGGGGGAGTCTCAACCAGATGTTTTAGCTCACTATCCCTTTCACAGAAGAGAAATATCCACAACATATCCTTCTTTGTCTTTCTTGCCCAAGGACAGTGTAGCACCGAAATGCTACGCAATTCTCTTCTGAACAAGAGTACCAACAGCAACCCCAGACACATGTTTCGGCCTGGCTGGGCCTCATCAGTGAGGTGGAGCTGTGCCTCTCTAAGAACAGTGAGCAGGGGGTTCACGTCTGGATTACTCTAGTAACTTAGGGTGAAAACCAAAGTTATTTTAATATGCAAGAAGTAATTGAAAAAATTATTTACATTTTTTTAATTACTGCTAGTCTATTAATCATTCTGATCAGCCTCAGAATGGGAATCCAGATGCAGCCTGAAATTTGCAAGCTAAAGAAAACATTATAGAACTAATTTTTACTCAAGTTACAGGATCACCACAAGTTGCATATAGGCTGAATAACTTCAATCAATCTTAGTTTTTAATATGCAAAACAGGGGGGGTTCTGGGAGTCTCTACTAGCCTCAGTGGCGGGAGAGTCCCAAGCACATTATGTAGCTCACTATCTCCCTTTTTTCTGTTGCTTCCCTCTTAATCCCTCTGCACCTCTTCTTCTCCACTCTTTCTATTGCCTTTATCGCCCCTTCCTCCTTCCCCGTGGTCGTCCCCTGCAGATTTAAGAGCACCTGTACTGCTATCCATTCGTTTGGCCCTATTCCTGCTAACTCAAGCTGTGCTTTCCTTACGCCACCATCATTCACCTGTGTCCCTTCCATACCTACCGTGTTTCGGTAGTGCTATCCTGCAGCATATGGTGGTGTACGTAGGGTTTGCATTTCTCTCTGCTGCTGTCAACTCTGCTGTCAACTCTCGGGGCTTGGCTGCCTCCTTTAATTCTCTCATGGGGTATAGGCCTTCTGTTTCTTCCTCCCTCTCCTCAGCACTGTCTGTAACACCGCTGGGAGTGGCCTGAGGCGGAGCGCACCCCCTCCCCCACCATCCTTTCTTCCTTTACTTCTTCCACATTCATCATCCCTGGGCCGTATCCCTGAAACATCCTCCAAAGCTTGAACATTTCTAAATGGTTTGTCAGCTTCTTCCCCTTGTATGTGCTGTGTAAATACGCTAGCAATGAATGTTGAGTTTCCTTGCAGAAACTACCATTAGGCGGCTAAGCGATCCTTAGTCTTTCGTCTGTACCTTTAGTCCAGTCTACACTGTACATTACTATCTTATGTCTATATGTTGGCAGTGTTTTACAAATGGATTGTAGTGGTGTTGTCAACGTGCGGTATCCATGGTGGGTTCCTATCCCATAGTAGGAATCCATTTTTAAATATATTTACCACCATTACCTGGCCCCTAGTTGGGGACTTCCGACTCTCCACTGTCAGTAGGAATGAAAAAATATGCGTTAAAATCATCTTAATCACTTAAACACCTATTTCTATGTTGTTGTCTTGCACCGGGCTGCCGTCCTCCGACACGCCCCACTGCGCTTCTAGGGCCCCCTTCGACCCGTGGCGTGCGAGGTCCCATGTGACCCCGCACTCAGCGCAGCGTGCTCCTGGCCCGCCCCGCCCTCTCGGGGTAGCCGCTGTTCAGCACGCCCATGTTACTGTTCGAGCCCCCTCCTCTCCTCTATTGCCTCACAGCCTGCGCTGCGTATCTTCGTACCGTTCCGCCCACACAGGTGGTACCGCTACCTGGCACACCCCCCTCGAAGACGTGCCGGCTTTCTCTGTGCGCGGCCGCCTGCTCACCTACACCCTGCCCTTAACCACTGGCCACGGCTCCAATCTTCATTAAAAAAGATGCAATGTTCTATGCAATACTCTATAGGTGACTTCACCGGCTGACACAACGTACTACATCCACACAGTTTGAACATGTAATGCACGCCACTTTCCCATAAGAAAACCCCACAATACCCACAGCTGTCTTCCCACTACGCCTGGATTGGAGTTTCCATTAATCACCTTTCTCAATAAAGTTAGTCTTCACCCGCTGCGTTGCCTCGCGTGTGATACGTTCCCTCACTAGGGGACCTTAACCAGCCAACTATCTTCTAAAATCTGAGAGAGACTCTAGCTACCTCCTGCAGGAATCCGTCATCTATTCACCGAGCTAAAACACTCAATAGGAATCCTCATCTACTCATTGAACTACAACGCCGACTCATAAAACTACCACCCCCCATACATGTGTTCGCCATCTAGACCAATCAGCGCAGAACTCCGCCCAACACGTGGGGACTCGTTACCCCACCCAATAGGCTCATCAACACAAAAAGGGACTACCGCTGCTCCGTTCCCTACTACAACTCACGTGCCGATCAATACCGATATGCCAAATTTTGCGACACTGTAAAACCACCCGCCACCCTATTTACAATTCCTCCCCCCACCCGCATAACATAATATTGCTTGTTGTGTGGTCCATACTCACGTCTGCTGTTGCCGCTCAGCTGCGGGCACCCCTCTCAATCAGCTCGCCACTTCCCCTCGTCTTGACCACGTCTGGACACTCGCCAACTGCGAGCAGGAACATTTTGAAATCGGCTCCCGAAGACCAATCTCTGGTTGCGCAATCCGGTCGTCTCGCAGTTCCACAATGTTCCTGCAGTCCTCCAAGGGGGCAACGGCAGAGGGGGCCACATTGCCGGGCCACCTTATCACAGACGATCTTCACTGGGGCCTCCAACGTGTTAGGGTAATTTCTGGTGGTCAGCAGAGCCGTACCCGTGGTCCACGGACCTCCAGCTCTCGGAAGGCCCTAACTCCTTCCACGTCCCAAAGAAGTAGAGGGGCCACACAAGAGCAATTAGTTACTGCTATTTATTAATTAGAAGAAACAAGCAGGAACAAATACCTGGAGCGTAGGTTCCAGGCAACTTCTCATCGTGGTCGGGCTTGCAGCCCTGTTTTGTACCTGAGTGACGTAACAGTTTGCGTCACCTGCGAGGCTCATTCCCGAACCTATTGCCACTCCGGGTTGGTTCCCCAAGTGGTAGGTGTAAAGACTGGTAGGGGGTGTCTGTACTTCCGCTCTCTATATGGTAGAGGAGAGGCACAGCGGACCCCAGCCAAGATTCTCTATAAGGTAGCAATGGACGAGCAATCAAGGCCTAGCTTCTCAAGAGGTGATGCGGGCTGGTTCTTAAGTACAGTGTAGTCCCCGAACCCCCACAAAGGAATGTCCACACACTGTATTACTGAAAACACAGTCTTTATATAATTAATATTCAAAGGTATGTACACGATCACAATAACGCACTTTGTACTCGGAAGTCAATAATGATAAATATATACAATTCTAAAGTGGTACCACTAAGGTTATCAAATCTCATTAAAGTGCATCAACTGTACGGTTAAAATGTCCCACAGATTAATAACGAGGAAACCAGCAATAGAGATAGGAAGGAACGCAAGATGGTTGAAACAGTAGGCAGAATACTGGCCCCGTACCCTAGACACAGTTCTGTGTGGAGATCCCCCCCACCTGGGCAACCTGTAAAATAAGATATATCGCACAAGCCCAGTCCATATGTTCAATAGTCTCACTTCTTCCTATTAAGGTTTTACCCCCCCCAATGTACCTGGTGGAGTAGAGTTCTCCGACGATGCGCCGACCGATCCTTCTTGAGTGCCTCCCTTTCAGGCGGGAGCCACGGATCGCAGAGAGGTGTCGGGGAACTTGGCGTTCGGTGTCGGGGAATCGACGGCCCTTCTTGAGTGCCCTCCCTTTAAGGCAGGAGTCACGGGTCGTCGAACGTCCGACGGTGAACAGGGTGAACTACGGCAGGGAAGTGGCAGCTTCGTTCCTAGCGGTGCTCGTCGACGACAGAGCGTTGGCGTCCTGCAAGGAAGAGGCGTGCGGGGCACCTCGGTGACGATAGTTCTGGATCGCAAAGAGATTGATGAAGAACTGTGGCCCAGCAAGGGTGTCGAGTCGTCGGCGTCTCTGCGGTCTTTAGGTGGCGGGAAACCCACCGGTGGATGCTCCTCGACGCGTCGACGGTCGGGCCTTCTCCAGCGGGAGACAAGTGGATGACGATGCAGACAAGAGCGTCCGATGATCAATTAAAGTTCTTAGGCAAACGGGAGCACGGCGGCTCCGGTCGTCGACAGTGGTGGACAACAGTCCGGGTGCTTCTCCTTGGATTTCCGCAGCAGTCCCCGTATCGGGTCGGCAGCCTGTCGAAGGTCTGTCTACCAGGGAGCGTTGGCAAAGATCAGCTGTGCACGATGGTCCCTCGTAGCTCGGGAAGAGGGCGCCTTACCAGGTCCTCTCTGGGTCAGTCCTTGGAAACACAGCAGCCTTCAGATTGCGAGGGAGAGCCACAGCACTCCTTCTCCTCTAGCGGGGGTTTCAAGGTCAAGCGTCGGTTACTCCAGTTACTCGTCGTAGTGGACTTCAGCTTCTGAACACGATTCCTAGCAGTGAGAGGTCCCCAGATATACTGTTGATCTCCCATTCATTCCGCTGGGTCACACTCAAGCATCCAATCACGACTACGGGCATTCATGCAGGCAGGCAGCCAATCAGGCACACGAGGTATTCAGGCCATTCACTTCTCTCCGACATTCACAACAAGTTATGTGTATTGGGACAAGTACCGAGCCATTCAACACTCCAAGCTGCATTCATACCGGTTTCGGGCAGGGTTGTCTCAGTCATTGTGTCAACCACCAGATACTAGACACCCACAACACAGAATGCATATTCATCACACACTCTATTCACCAAGGTCCCACCCACAGGAGGTACCCACAACATACATCACCGGGAAGGCTCCAGCTAGTCTGGCCGGGCCTTCACAACAACACCATATACAGCATTTCCACCCAACAGCCAGTCATGGGGACGGGACAGAGTCAGGGCTTCCCAGGACTTTGGGAAAACAAGGTATTGGGGAATAGAAAGCAAGAGGCCACAGGGGCCATCTTGTTTTCCATCAGGAATCAACGGATCCCAATGGCACGGCCAGGGTATCCCAAAATGGAGGATACGTCGCGCACCTGTCACATTCAGCATGGAGCTGCCACCAGCCCATACCCTGCTCTGCTCTGCGTGCCACCCACAGGTGCCCAAAAACATACACTAGGGGCACAGGGCTGTACCCCCACCCATGGGTGCCATAAGGGTATCCCACGGGTACGTTCACCAAACCAAAAGAAAGAGCTGCACCGCCAGGAGTCCCACATGAACTCCTGTGCGGAAAACATGACAGAACACACGATAAAAAGCAGTAAAGGACAAGGATACGGAGGCCCTGTCCCTCCGATGCATTTCCAGCATCACAGTAGGTTCAGTATAGGACCATATAGTGGAAAGGATTATTGGTGGATCAGAGGTCAGGTGGAACACTTGGTTCGTCCCTAGAAATTGTTATTTTGAAAATGATACATGGAGAGGGTTAGTGATTGGTTGTGTGGTATTGACGTCAATGGTTAGCCCCCGTGTCCTGATTGGTCCATCAGCGAGCCCTCAAGCCTGTGACCATCATTGTTCCCAGCCCGTGATGTACCTGGTGTTGGCAACAATGTAGGACTATGTCAGTGAAAGACAATGGACAGGTTCTGCTTCTACCATTAGAGCGCTCCTTTCCCATCACCGCCTGTGTCTGAGTTGTAACGACTTTGTTGCAAGAGGGGTCCCGGACGTGGGACACCAGTGCTTCTTCAGTCTTTGGGATTTGGCATCGTATCAGGTCGGCCTGGTTATGTGTTGAGAGACTGTGGCTGAGGCAGAATTACAGGATTTAATTTGTATTTTGCTTCGGGTAGTCGCAGCAGAGGCAGGTGTCACCTTGGCTTGGAGAGCGCAGCATGTGGATTGCAACATTGCGGCCTTGGCTGCAGTGGCTCCAGCCAGGGGCTGTTCTGCGTGCTGAGCACCTTGTAGCTCCATATGAGCTGCTTCTAGCCTGTCAGCTCTGTTCTGAGGTGACAGAACAGAGCTGACAGCTTGGTTGTATGTTGTGGCATAATGTCCATACGGCAAGGGGGTGTGGGGCGCAGTGTGGTTCCTTGTACATAGGTCTATCTATAGGGTCTTATGCCCAGGGTTAGTAGCATGAAGCCTCTGCAAGCATATGCACAAACTCTTCCAGCGTCTTGCGTGTCTGCTATGGGGTTGCTGGCCTATGTGGAAAATAATAACGATGCAAGTCTGTGAGTTTGCGCGGTCCGCTAAGTCATAGCACTGAGCGTGTTCTTCATGTGGGTTGGTGTGTGACTGATCCAGGTGCGTGGCAGCACATGTTACGGTCTATTGTGGCTATGCCGTCCTGTCATCTATAACGATGGCAGCTTAGATTGTGAAGCATTTAATCAAACTGGTCCATTTGATCGGTCCCAGCTCCGTCTTGCTTCCCGCCACGTGTCTTGGGCGGGATGCGGCCTGGTTTCGCAGGTGGAGCATGGTCACGGTGTGCGTTGGCATCCGGGGCTGTGGGCAGAGGTCCAAACTCGTGTGGCCGGAGGTTCTTTGGCCGTGACGTCATCTTCCAGTTTGTACGTGGCTTGAGGGAAAGGACCCTCCCATATTTCCTCTTCACTATAATACAATTGAACTCTACTATTGTCTGCCATTGCAATTTTAGGAATATGCCACAGATGGGAACAAGTCAGAGATTGAAGCTGTGAGAAATAAATAGCAAGAAAGCAGCAGGACTACACCATCCGGCAGACTGCTGAGACACTGAACCAGCAGCCGAGCAGGAGGCAGGAGCCAGTGGCAAACCCTGCCAAAGCATCCCAACCGCTGAGCTCTTCCCTTTTCCATAATCAGAACATGAGTTTAGGGATACCAGAAAGCTTAGGGACCTGCAGAAAAACACTGATTTGAATGGGATCACATCCACTGTTCCCCTGGGTGCAGGAGTCGAGGCTTTTCCAGACACATTCATACCACTGGAGAAATCATCCCTTCAACTCCCTCACACAGTAGGGACTAATTCCATTAGCTTCAATGGGATTTCTTCCCTGCTCCCAGAGGACAAGATTCGGTTGTAAAGAAAGACATTGCTGTGCAGTTACAATACTCACCTGAAGTACCTCACGTTTACTCAGCAGGGAAACCCCAATTTACAGACAACACTCGTTCTCATTCAGCATCAGGGCGTAGATACAGACCTCCAAAACACAAGAGGAACCAAAAAGAGAAACTCATAGTACAAAGGGAGAAATTACACCAACAATCTAACTCACCCAATAAGCCCCTTTTATCTGGAAACAAAACATCAGACCTGGAAGGGAGAAAATTAGGCTGTCCACCAAACCAACATTGGAAGCACATGGTGCGATTCTTCCTTTCCCAGTCAAGTGCTACTAGTGCTCATTCTCAATACGTTTGCAGTAGAATCAACGTAGCTAATCATGGCGCTGACACCTGGCACCCGGACCTGGCCATATAGGCCAGTTCCCAGAACAGCAGGAGGTGACTGCTGAAGAGGGAGAAGCAGAGTGATTAGGGAGCTGAGTAGCCACAGCCAGCTGAGGAGCCAGTGAGCGCTAAAAGGCAGGGCAGAGCTGAAGGGCCAAAGTGTGTGGGGGGAACTGAGGTGCCCAGCAGCCTGGTTGGGCAGAGGCACCCTAAGATCTGCAGCTCCTTTGTTAATAGCGATGACACTATATCGCTTATGGGTGAGAAGGGTATTTCCCCCCCTTGCAATAAATAGAATTGGTGAGCAACCCACAATCCTACTAAAGAGACACTGAAGAACTGCAATACATGAGGGAGATGGGAGCCAGAATGTTCCAACATCTTGACTTGCACTGAAGAAATTCAATGCAAAATTGACTCAGACGTCTTATGAGAAAGTGAACACCATTGACTTTGCAACATTCAACAAACAAGTGCCCAACTTGGCAACCCATCAAAACAGTTCTATTGAACCTTACATTTGTGGTCATATTTTTAAATCTGTTGCAGCAGGTTGCAGATTCTTTCAACAAAAGAGGGGTGGAAATTCCATAGCACCTGGTGATCCCTAAAATCTACCATTCCTTTTTTTATCTTACTACCAAGATGAGAATATATTTGGATAATCAAATGAACAGTGGCTCGCTCAGCCCATTGCCTCCACACTGCTGGAGAACCAACAAGTAATCCTATGCAACTCTGTAAATGTCCATTCTCATGTCCAAAGGTTCTTTCAAAAGGACTTGTTATTCAACAATCAAAATACATGCTCGTAAGGGCAGACCCTTTGTTAAGCAGCTATTAGACTATTGCTAAAATGTTAATGCCCATTCCCAAGCAGCAGAGAAGTTTAGTCCTTTGCCACTTTCCAAGTTCAAAGATCATGACCTAATTATTTACCTCTACTAGATTAGAATGGTCTGTTTGCAGCCCTTCACAGCATTGCCAGAGTTCCCCAATTTGTTTTTGTATGTAGGGCCAAAATACATTGAATTTGAGGCCACTGGGCCAGCTAACCTCGGAGTCTGACCAGATACTGCGCATCAAGTGTCCCGAAAAGAGATTTTGGCCTCCAAACTTTTCTCCATTTCCAAAAGGAAGTTCTCATTGCTGCCCCTTTTCTATCACCCCATCAGCATTCACAGTTAGGTACCGTCAACTGATATAACTTCATGTAGCTTTGCATTGAACAGCCGAAATCCTTTTACAATATCCTAAGAATTTCATCAGCAATGTCAGCACACATGTGGAATGTGCATTTCTATATGGGGGACCCTGGCATCCAAATATCTGGAGAAGAAATCCCACTTTTCAGAAATGGGATTTGCTGTCAGCCGTCCTATTGATTGGAGTCAATTCAAATGCAGTGTTGTCTGATAAATAGTAAGTTGTGTGTTTGTTGTGTATTAAATGTAAACGTGTATTCAATGGTTCCATATAGTGTCTGTGCGTTGCACGCCACTGTTTTCTGTTTGAAAGCATTCAGGAACTAGGATTCTTGCTCTGGGCATTTCCGTGCACATTTGTTTATGGTTTAAAGCATTTAAAATAACATTTGCTTGGGTGAATCCTGCTTTTGGTCTTTCATGGAGTCTAAGACTAATCATGGTGGTGTTATAATTCTTTGCAATAATAGATAAATCGGAGTACTGGTTGAAAAAAAGAATGAAAGCTTGGTTTAGGGATTTTTGGGTTACTGCTTTTGAGGGTCACGTTGAGCTTCAGAGATCAAATCTTATGAGAGAAGTGGCATGTGCTGCTGTTCTTTCAGCTACTTAACTGCTAGTGTGTGCAGCACATTGACATTTAAAACACTAAAGCTACTTGGTGCAGAGCAAAGAACAATCCAGTCCTTAGTTAAATGTATTGCGCTTGAATACAGGAGCGATGGTTGATAGCAATGGGGCTAGTGATGTTAACCGGGACAAAAAGCTCCAGAAACAGAATGGTAAACAGAGGTTCTTCTTTTGTAAAAGAAAAACTTAATTTTCCCCTTTAAGATTCACAAACAAGACATCAAAGAAGTGAAGGGCTTTTATTTCCCTTTGAAGAGTCCATTTGTGCTCGTGTTTGGAAGCCTCATTAGGGATTAGAACATGGATACTGAGGTTTGTCTTGATAAAGATTAAAGGATGCCACACCATTGTGTTAACACATGAGGTACTGCAACATGACTTACTTTGAAAAACCCTTTGACGCTTAAGAGGAATCAAAATTCTGAAGTGTGCCATGGCACTCAATATGGAGCGCTGATATTTGTGCACAGCATCTGGGTTGCGCGTGATGACTTAAAATCCTTTGTAACCTTAGTTTCAGTAACGCCATAAAATATTATATCATATTGGTCTATAATTGTAACCTTTCTGGAGATTATATTCTGTTTCGGTTATCTGTTTGGATTCAACACTATTTTATAGGATTACCAACCAAATGAAAGTATAATAATTTCTTAAAGTAAAATTGACCAAACCTGGCTCATTGGTATTCATTTATAGGCCTTCAACTAGAAAACATTCATCATGAAATTATTGCACTTTTGTAAACGAATATACTTTAAATATTTAACACAATAGCAAAAATTAGGAATTCATTATTGAAGTCAATTATTTACTGAATCAATACTCACTGATCAAACGTACTCACTGATCAACGCTAGTTAAAGAATCACTTCTAAAGCATAAACATGTTGCATGAATTGCCCTGCGGTTCATTCCCATTAGGTATGAGAACACACATTCTCTGTAGTTTCATATCAAGAGAGTCCAGGGTCTACATCTACATTCACCCCTACCAGTCACAGGTCCAGATAATAATATAATGAAAAACCTCCCCAAGTGTCAGCCGCAAGCAAGTTCTAAATGATTACATATACGATAAAAGCAATTTCCATATCAGTGCCATGCCAACAGAGACTACAAATAATTATTTCAATGTATTTTTCAGTCAGTTCTATGATAGAACAACGCATTTATTGGATTGTGGATAAAAACATTTTTTTCTGCAAAATGCAAGGGAGACTGCATGCACCGCGCCACCTACCCCACTTTCCATTGACCAAACCCTAATCCCCCACTCACCTCCAACTACCCTTCTACGGTAAAATAAGTGGTAAACAATATGTTGAGTACCGTTTCTATGCTAGAACAACACATTTTCTTGATTGTGGGTAAAAACAACAAACCCTTGGGTGAACAGCAGCAGAGATGAGAAGTTGTTATATGTGAAGTTTTAATAGTTTTACCCGGTTTCATTTTTATATTCTTCTCTTAATTGGGCACTTGGAGGTGTGTTTTGCCAGTGCTGGAATGTCCAAGCTACTCACACCTGACTTGGGATGTCTTAATGGATCTCGTATAAAAGGGTCATAGGAAGATTCAAAGTAGCAACATACCCCAGCAGGGACATGCAAACACATCCAGCAATTGAGGCTAACATCAAACAACCATGAAGCTTAACGAACAGTCTGGATTGAACTCCAATTGGTACTTAACATCCCACTTGCATATCAACCATGTTATCAGTACTGTCACTTATATAAGGCACAATAATGAAATCTAGCTCCTTCCTAACAATTTCATACATTTAGTGATCTGAACTGGTGGTGGAAATCTCCCAAACATTCCATGAACTAGAACGCAGCTACAGCATTTGGATATATCAGTGTCAATTTAGTGAGCAGTGCTTCATCCATGATAGGGCTGATGTGTATTAGCCGTATGACCTGGATGTCTCCAACACAACAATGTGGGACCCTGGCCCAGGTAGCTGTTTGTTTGATCCCTCTGAAGAAGGCAACTCCTTACTCCCAGGGCATAGAATTCCCCGCCCCCTCGCCCCCAGGGTACCCTGGACTTTGAAGCCAGTGCTTCAAAGGCAGCCCTGACCTAACAGACACTCTCACCAAATCCTTTTGAAGTAGGCAGATCTGGGAAAGGGATGGAGTTAAGAGTAGTCTGAGGGCAGGTTTAGGCCAAGTAAAGGGTACCAACATGTTAGATTCTGCTAGGGCATTCTACACTTCCTGCAGTAAAAGCAATCTGGGTATGATGTCAGAAAACAAAGGATACTTGTTACAGCAGCCTGGATTGGACCCCTGACAACAGGCTTGTTTTGGACCAATCGACTCTAGCACTTTGCCTTTATAAGGGAAGGAACCCTTCTCTTAGTCGGTTTATCTATGGACTATCAGAAGATGGAAGATTCACTGGAACACTATTGGGAATACAGTGTATTCAAAAGTCCTCTGCCAAAGAGATGAAGATGGAGAGGAAGGCTTTGTCCTCTAACCATCCGAAGACAATATTGGGGTTGACACTGCTCTGGGTCAAGGTGCCTCTGCTGCTTGTGCACTGGAACGAGGATCCTGCTCACTGGAGGTGAGGTGCCAGAAAGGATTCCTGGAATGGAATAGTGAATCTAAGGACTCAACTTGTCCCTGCGACCCTAGATTGAGGCAGCAACCTAGAAACCCAGTAACAGCTTGAACCCCGTTTACTGCCTCTAGGCATCTTCTAGCATGCTTGACCACATTTGACTTACTTTGAGATGCTACAACACCCATGGTGCTGCTTTTGACCTCTAAGGATTTGGAACCCCTTACCTTATTCATTAGGCTGTCTTGAAGCCATCTGACCCAGTGAAGCGCATTGCCACTGCGACTTGACCGCTGGCTCGCTGCTGTTGAAGCGCCCAACTCGCAGCATCTCAAGCAGTGACTCGACCCAATAGAAGTATTGTCTCTACCCGAAATTTGAGTCAAGCTACTGGAAGCCATGGAATCACCTGTCTCAACACTGATTCGACCCAGCGAACACATTGTTTAGCTCCCACTGGATTGTCAATTCAAGCTGTTGGTACTGTGGTGAGTCAGAAGAAGGAGTCGGACACAGAATGTACAATAAAGAAAATATTTATCTTGCCCTATTGCTATAAGGATGTTCCCTACCTGTCTAAACGAACTAAAGTGCTCGTCTGTCGCCAGGAAGTCCAACTCCAAAAAAAGGTCCTCTGTCCAAAACCCAATCTACCTGACCCTACCACTAAACTGAATAACTACAGTTTGCCAAACATATGTTTCTCTCTTGGTTGCTTCCCTTCGGCCTTAGGTCTCAAGGCTTACTTCAGGATTCACTTAGTTCATATATACATCAGATGAAAAAAAGGTCATCCTCTAGAAACAAGTTCATTGCGATGGTCTCTTCTGGTTCTCAATGGGTGATGTATTAGCTCTTGTAGCTCCTGACAACGACTCATAGGTTTGGTTTTCCTGCTGGGGTATTGCTTATCTGTGTTGAATGGTTTTCTCAAGATAGTCTCTTACAGTCCTTCCTCTGACTTTGACCAGCTCACTATCTTTCCACTTGATCCTTCTGGTCTTTGGTATATTCTTATTATGGTTGAGACACCACCACTCCTGGGACCTCTCTGCTAGGTTCCTTCTCTGAGCCCTGGTTGTAACATACATCCGTGACCCAGACTACTTTTCGCAGTCTTTCATTAAGGGATTCCCCCACTCTTCAATATTTAATTTTGGCCAAGTCTTCCATCCTTCATAGAATACTCTTTCAGGCCTGCTCAAAGTCACATGCTTAATATCGCCCCTCAATTTCCTTGGCTTTTTGGGATATATATCTTTATGCTTTCCCAACATCATTATCATAGTTTTCCCAAGTTATTTTATTTAAGATATCCTGCCCTGGCAGCCTCCCCCTTCTTTATCCACCCGGTACCTTTTTTTGTCACGCATGGCATTTGGGGTTTTGCCGCTTGTTCTGGGTCTCCTGCTTTGGGTTTGGTCGTCTCTGCACTCTAGCATCCCTACCCGCTCCACTCTCGGTGCCTCCGGGGCATGCCACGCTCTGTGAGGGTAAGCCGAGGGGAGGTTTCAGGTCTCACGCCTCTATGGGTGTCAGCATCATTCAACGTGCCCCAGGCTCACCACGGTGCTTCCGTGGTTACACCACCATGTCAGATGGTCCCCACTCTCCATCCTGACAGCAGCTCTTCTGCTGTTCGGGTTGGTAAGTCTACGGTATCTCGATCTGATGTTCTCTGCTTCTCTCATTTTTGTGGGCCCCAGTCTGCTCCATCCCTCCAAGGCGTAGCTACATCAGACAGCTTCCCCTGCGTATGGCCCACTCTCCTCTCTCGCATTCCACTTGTCCCGGTTACATACACGTTTGTTCTTTAAGGAATACTCAATTTTCCTTCCGGTATCGTGGTTGATCCAGCATTGCCTGGAGCCAAACAAAAGGCAGTTCCATATATGCAAATACGTTGGCTTGCATAGGGAGTTCCCTGTGGGAATGAGAGTCCCTGTCCCCTAAAGGAGTCTCACTACCAGTAAGGTTCTACTTGCCCAAACCCATGGGGAGAGTCTTGCCGAGCGGGCTCACCTCCTAAACCTCAAATGGGGTGGCTCCCCCTTGTGGAGAAGGGAAGAATACTCTCGATTTGTCACAGTACCCAACAACTGAAACTGTCTCGACCAATGACCCAGTCCAAAGAGAGCCCTTTCTCAAAGCAGATGGATCAACCGGACTCGACAGAAACCCAATTTGATGATGTTGAGCACCTAAGACAAAGAAATACAAGTATTGGAAGATGCCCTATACCCCCTGGTGCACCTTAAAGGATCATAGTGACTTTGAAGCCCCATTTCTTGCCTTTTAAGGACATGTATTCAAAAATGCACATTACCGCGGAAATCTTTTGCTTAGGCAGCCCATCCTATCAACCCACCATGCTCTTTATTCCCAATATAACCAGGTTACTCACTGTAGTGACCACCTTACTCCTAGCCCATAGTCCCATTTCCTCCATACTTATGGGACATTCCTCCGTCCTGTGGGACGGAACCGGAGCACTTTGTAAAAACATCCAAAATTTAGCAAAATGTTTAGTCCTTCCTCTCTTTCTACACGAGGCCAGGCATGCGGCCGCAGCCCCGCCCATCTCGGCTCTGCCCCGCGCATCCCCCAACAGTCCTTTTCTATCGCCAGGTCAGATACCTTTTAGCAATAACAGAGGAACCTTATTGGAGGGGACGGAGGGGGGCGTATGGAGGAAAGGGGACTATGGACTAGGAGTAAGCTAGTCACTACGGTGAGTAACCTCGTTATACTCCTACATCCCGTCCCCTTTCCTCCATACTTATGGGAGATTCCCAAGCACTCCTTACAGGAACTATGGGTGGATGGAAAAAAACCCTTACTGAAATAGGTTCTTCAGCACAGCCTGACCAAACTGAGCATCAAATCTGGACCTCAGGTCGAGACAATAATGCTTACAAAAAGCCGGTGGGGAGGCCCAAGTCGCCGCCTTTGCGATGGTCTCCCAGGGGACATATTTCTGAAAGGCAACTGTGGCTGCATTGCCCCGCACCAGGTGTGCATGAATACCTTTAGGAGGCTGCAGTGCTTGGACGGTGTAAGACTCCGTAATGCAGGCCGCAATCAATCTGGAGATGGTCGCCTTCGAGGCCTGCTTACCTTGTGGATTACCAAAGGTCACCAACAGTTGAGAAGAGCTCCTAAATTCGGATGTTCGGTCCAGATAGAACTTAAGAGCCCTTCTAACATCCAGGCAATGCAGAACCCTTTCCACCTCTGAAGCGGGGTTCGGAAAAAAGACCGGTAGGGAGATTGACTGGTTCAGATGGAAATCAGAGACCACCTTCAGCAGGAAAGCAGGATTTGTCCGTAGGACCACCTTATCCCTGTGAAAAACCAAGAAGGGATGTTCCACCGACAAAGCCTAGAGCTCACGCGCCTTGCTGAAGTAACGGGAACCAAAAAAAGACACCTTCCATGACAGGTGCTTGAGGTCCACCGTGGCCATTAGTTTGAAAGGTTTATGGCACACCGCTGTGAAGACCACATTAAGTTCCCACGACGGGTGCGGACTACGAATCGGAGGATAAAGTCGTGTCAAGCCTGCAAAATGTCTCTTAACCACTGGATTAGACAGAGTAAGAGCATTGATCCGTAGATGCGTAGGCGGATACTGCCGAAAGATAAGTTCTGCATGACAGAACGTGAATTCCCGACTCTGCTAAGTGGGATACAAAGGACAGTACCGTGTCAATTGTAGCCACCCTTGGGTCCAGCTGTTTGTTTAAACACCAATGAAAGAACCTGAGCCATTTGCTTCTCTACTGGGACCTAGTCGAGGGTTTCCTGGCTGCCTGAATAATACGCATGTTATCCGCAGACAGGTTGAGATGCTCTAAAGACCTTAACTCAGACACCATGCCGCCAAGCTGAGCGATTGTGGGGAGGGGTGCCACAGCTGCTGCTCCTCTTGGTGAAGAAGATCGGGGCTCACTGGTAACCTGAATGCCGGATACACCGACAGGTGTTGAAGTTCTGAGAACCAAAACCTGGCTGCCCACCACAGGGCTGTGAATAGAAGGGAACAGTTCACTGTGTTCTTCAGTTTGCAAATCGTCCGGTGAACCAGAGGCAGAGGCGGGAAAACAAGCCCTCATGTTGTGCCATGGAATCTCGAGAGCATCCTCCAGAGAGGAGGCTCCCACCCCGTTTCTGGAGGCATAAAGAGGAAGTTTCTTGTTTGCCGCCGTAGTGAAGAGGTCCACTTCCTGAGTGCCCCAGTCCTGTTTGGATTCCAGATCAGAATATGCATGTACGCATCCTGAAGGTCCACCACGCTGAGCCAGTCGCCCATCTGCAAGGAGGACCGTATTTGGCCGGGCGTGAACATCTTGAATTTCTCTTAGGGTAGGAAAAGATTGAACTGGGAAAGGTCTAGGATGGTCTGCAGGCTAGCCTGGTTGGGTTTGGGCACCGTAAACAGCCGGGAGTAGAAGCCCTCCCCTCGTTCCCCAAGGGGAACAGGCTCCACAGCTCCAAGGTCCAGAAGTTTCTGAACCTCTGCTTTTAGGGAGGACGACCCAGACTGCTGGAAAGGAGGGTTGAAGGGTGGGGTAGGGGGTAGGGGTAAGCGGAAGCTCGCCTGAGTGACTGACCAGACCCACCTGTCCTCTGTGATGGTCTGCCACGCCTCCCAATGAGACACAATGCGTCCTCCCACCGGGGTCTCGTGCGAGCGTGGAGAACCCTCATTTGGCAGGCTTTTCATTGGTGTTACCACCTGAACCTGAGGAGGAGGAGGCAGAGGAACGGGAGAAAAACCAGGTCCATTGCTGCCTCTGGCGGGAATTACCCGAAGGGGTATCGACTCTGCGGGATTTCCGGTCTAGAAACCCCCTGAAACCAGAGGAGGGCCGGCTTTGCGACAACGGTCTCTGGGTCCTAAAAGGAGTTTTAACCAGGACGGACAAGGACTTAGCTGTCTGGGTGCTGTCCTTCGTTTTGGTGAACTCCACATTGTTGTAGAATTGAAAAGCTCCTTACCGTCAAAAGGTAGGTCCAACACCTTTTCCTGCACCTCCTTTGAGAACTTGGCAGCATGCAGCCACGCCTGTCGAGAGGTATCAACTCCCAGCATAAGGACCTGAGCCGAAGTGTCGACGTGATGAGCCGCGGCCTCAAGCAGACCGATAAACCCGCCTTAAAAAGTCTTCCATCTTTTTGACCGGAATGTACTCCTCGAACTCCGACAGACCTTTCCACATCTACATATTCATATTCATATTCGCACCCGCTAACACCAGTTCTGCATTGGCCTGCCGGAGCTGCAAGGCCTAGTTAGCGAAAATCTTACTCCCAAGGGAGTCGAGGAGCTTGTCCTCTTTCCCCAGGACCTGAGTAGCCGTCGTAGAAGAGGATGCTGCAGGCCTGGACTGTAAAGTGGCCGCAGCCACCACCGTGGAGGAGG
This sequence comes from Ambystoma mexicanum, assembly GCF_040938575.1. NCBI lineage: Eukaryota > Metazoa > Chordata > Amphibia > Caudata > Ambystomatidae > Ambystoma > Ambystoma mexicanum. Next base: position 893,921,128 of record NC_090941.1, read on the forward strand.
GGGGTGGACAAGATGCTAGGGCCACCTCTTCCGAAGAATGGAGCCGATAGCGCGCGTCAATCTTCTTATTGACGAAAAGTCCAGAGTGTGGCTTCTCCCAGACTCTACGGACCTCGGCCAAAACGTCCTTCTGCAAGAACAGGCCGGTACGCTCCGAAGGAGACAGGGTGAACGCCCCCGAAAGCACACCCTCCTTCGGAGCAGATGCCTCGGGCACTGGCACATCCAATAGGCACATCATGTCCAGTACCCGGTCGTGAAAAGCTCTGATAGAGCGGGGCTGGTCTTCATTGTCCTGATCGCCCTGCGCATCATCTGACAGGTCAGGGTCCTGCTGAACCGTGTCAGGCACCGCCATATCCACGGGGGACAATGGAGGCAAGGACGGGAGGGTCAGGGGAGGCACGATTGGTAAGGGTGGCGCAGGCAGAACCACCGGAGGAACAGGTGGAGCCGGAGGCGCAGGTGGGCATATCTCCCTAAAAAGGCCCTTGAAATACTCTCTCATGGGGTCGGTACGCATGAGCGTCTGAAATTTGCCGAAAAAGGCGTCGTCCGGAGACGTTTTTGGGGCTGCCGGAGTAGGCCTCAGGAGGAGGATAAGGAACAAGTTACTTACCTGTAACTGTTGTTCTCCAGCATGGGTCTGGCATGGATTCACATGCTCATGAATATTCCCCGTCGTCAGGCTGGGAATCCTCTGTAAAGAAAAATCAGTATCAGTTTCGTTTCTGATCTGTTCTTCCTAGTAGTAACCAATCACTGATCTCTGCGTCATACTGACCACAGCCAATGACTGCCCTCTACCTAAGCCCCGCCTCTGGCAGCCATCTTCAGATTTGGTAGCACGTGAAGTGGCAGTATGACCAAGTGAAGAGCCGCAGAGGGGTAGGCGGGAGGGTTCGCATGTGAATCCATGCCAGACCCATGCTGCAGAACAACAGTTACAGGTAAGTAACTTGTTCCTTCTCCAGCATGGGGTCTGGCATGGATTCACATGCTCATGAATATATGATTAAATAGCAGTACACACATGCACAACCACGGGGGATGGTAAAAGGCTCAACATTAAGCAATACAAAAAACTCAACATTAAGCATCTCTTCCTCCACACCAGGCTCACCTTAAGCGAACAGGTTGCGCAGCACTGCTTGGCCGACCCTGGACTCCTCCCTGGAATCCCGATCGACGCAGTAGAATCTCGTGAAGGTGTGCATCGACCTCCACGTAGCAGCCCTGCAGATGTCCAGCAGGGGCACACCAGATAAGAACGCCGTAGATGCAGCGATCGCTCTGGTCGAATGGGCTCTCGGACGGCCTGGCAGCGGTCGGTTAGCCAACCGGTGACAGTGCAAGATGCAGCCGGAGAGCCATCTGGAAATAGAAGACTTCGAGAGAGCCTTCCCTTGATTCACAGGTCCAAAGTTCACGAACAGCTGTGATGTCCTCCGGAAACTCTTTGTGCGGTCCACGTAGAACTTCAGCGCTCTAGCCACATCCAGCGAGTGCAAAGTCCTCTCGGCCGGCGACGAAGGAGACGGGAAGAAAACAGGTAACACCAAGGGCTCGTTAAGATGGAAGTTCGACGGCACCTTGGGCATAAAGGAGGGGTGCATCCTAAGCACCACCCTCGAGGCATGGAAAGTCAAGTACGGTGCTTTGCAGGATAGGGCCTGGATCTCTCCCACTCGTCGTGCGGAGGTAATGGCCACGAGGAACGCCGTCTTCCACAACACAAACTTCATAGGTGCGGAGTGCATCGGCTCGATGGGGGCCCCATGAGCCTGGTCAGCACCACGTTAAGTTCCCACGCCGGGGCCTTCACCGGCGGGAACGACCGGAACAGTCCTTTCATAAACTCTTTTACCAGTCGATGGGACCACAGGGACGTCCGTCCTGTGGTTCTGGTATATCTGGAGATTGCCGCCAGATGAATCTTAATGGAGGCATGGGCTAGCCCAGTCTTTGCCAGCGATAGCAGGTACGGCAGAACTTGAGGGGCCGTAATCCGTAGGGGGTTGATCTTCTGTGCTCGGCACCAGATAGAGAACCTCTTCCACTTATGACCGTAGCATTTGAGAGTCGAGGACGCCCTGGCCTTTGCAAGAACCTCTCTGCAATCGGCCGGTATATCGTAGCCTCCAAACTCTAGCGCTGCAGGAGCCAAGCCTGCAGGTTCAGCGACGCCGGGTCGTGGTGGAAGATGGCGCCTCCTTCTCTGGAGAGAAGGTCTCCGTCCGCCGACAGCTTGATGGGAGGGGACGTTGACAAGTCCAGAAGGTCCGGGAACCAGATCTGCCTCGGCCACGCCGGTGCGACGAGGATCATCCTGCACCGGGACCTCTTGAGCTGGCTGATGAGTCGAAGCAGCAGCGGCAACGGAGGGAACGCATACAGGTATAGGCCGTCCCAGGGGAACGAGAACGCATCACCGATGCTTCTCGGCTGGGGAAACCTGCTGGCGAACCTCTTGCACTTCGAGTTCGTCGCTGTTGCGAACAGGTCGATTTGGGGTTTGCCCCATCGTCGGAAGAGTTGATCCACCTGATCCTGGCACAGATCCCACTCGTGACACGCGCGCAGCTCCCTGCTGAGCGAGTCGGCGATGGTGTTGCTTTCTCCTGCCAGGTGGAAGGGAACCAGGAACATCCACTGGGCGACCGCCCAGTGCCACAGATCCTGTGCCTCCTTGGATAGGGCTGGGGATCTGGTGCCTCCCTGCTTCCGTATGTAAAACATTGTCATGGTGTTGTCCGTGAAGATCCACACCACCTTGCCCTTGAGCGACGGGAGGAACGATTTGAGAGCCCAGAACACGGCTCGGAGTTCAAGGACGTTGATGTGCAGGGGCCTCTCCTCCGGGAGCCAGAGGCCTCTTGCGTGGAGATCTCCGGTGTGGGCGCCCCAACCTTGCAGGGAGGCGTCCGTTGTCACCGTCTCCTGGTACGCTGGCGTCTGAAAGTCCTTGCCCGCCGTGAAGTGCGCTCGAACGCCCCACCACTGAATCGCCCGCCGGAACACCTCGTTGAGGGGGACCCTGTCTTCGAAGGTGCCCGTCGCCTGTAACCAACGGGCGTCGAGAAATTCTTGAGGGGGGCGCATCCGTAGTCTGCAGAGGCGCACCAGGTAGATGCAAGAGGACATCATCCCCAGGAGGGACTTAATGGACCTCATCCTGGCCACGTCCGTGGCTAGCGGGCGCTGCACTTTGCCTAGAATGGTCTTCGTCCGTTCTTCCGATGGGGCCGCCAGGCGCCTCACTGTATCGAACTTCGCTCCCAGAAACAGGGCCACCTGCGACGGCACCAGGTGGGACTTCGGGTAGTTTATGGCGAATCCCAGGTTTGTGAGTAGCTGGACGGTGCTCGCAGTGTGTTTGACGGCGAGTTCCCTCGTCCTTGAGCGGATGAGCCAGTCGTCCAGGTAGGGGTAGACGTGAATCCCCTGTAGGCGCAGCCGCGCCGCCACTGGTGCTAGGCACTTGGCAAAGACCCTGGGGGCCGACTTCAATCTGAATGGCAGTGCTCTGAATTGGTAGTGGCGTCCCTGGACGACGAATCTGAGGAACTTTCGGTGACTTTTGAGGATGGGAACGTGGAAGTAAGCATCCTCCAGGTCCAACGACGATAGAAAGTCGCCTTCCTCCAGCTGTCCCAGTACGTGCTGGAGGGTGACCATCCTGAACTTTTGTGATCTGATGTATCTGTTCAAACGACGAAGGTCCAGGATGGGGCGCCAGCCGCCCGTCTTCTTCCTGACGAGGAAGTATCTTGAGTACACCCCGGAGCCTCTTCGGGACAAGCTTGATGGCGCCTTTCCTGAGCATCGCCCGTACTTCCAACAGCAGTTGCGGGACGTGATTTTCCTTCCTGGCCACGGGTGGAACGTGAGGGCACTTCTTTGGGAATTCGATAGAGTGTCCTCTTGCCAGGGTATCCAGCACCCAACGGTCGGTGGAGATGGACTTCCACATGCCGACGAAATCCGTCAGCCGGCCGCCCACCGGGGTGCTTCGGTGGGGGCCCGAGACCACGGCCGGTTCAGTCCTGCTTGGAGGTGGTGGCCTTGCCCTGGCCACCTTGCCGGCGGCGGCGAGGCGCTCCCTGCTTGCCGCGACCCCTGTAGGCCTCCTGAGATGAGGAGCGTGCTGCCTGGCGGTAAGACGACGAGCCACCGCTGGATCCCTTGGAGGCACCCTGTCTGCCTCCGGAGCTCCGAAAGGGCCTTCGTTGCTGAAGGGCTCCTAGGGCGCGGGCCGTCTCCGTGTCCATTTTTATGGCTTGGAGGGACTCGTCCACCGCCTTCCCAAACAAGTTGCTGCCGTCGAACGGCATGTCCAACACCCTGGTCTGGACGTCTTGACGGAAGTCGGTCGCCCGGAGCCAACCCCACCGTCGTAGGCAAACACTGTTGCCCAGCTGGCGGAACACGGTATCGGCAATATCGGTTGCCACCGTTATGGCGTGGTCCGACGCCACCTCGCCCTCTTGCAGTATTTCCAGGGCCTCGGACCTCTTGTCGTCCGGCAGGAAGTCCAATATGGGGGCCAGCTTAAACCAGAGCTCCCTGACGTAACGGGCCACGATCGCCAGGGTGTTGGCCGCTTTGATCGTCGTCGCCGCCGACGAAATGACCCGCCGCCCCATGGCGTCCAACTTCTTTCCCTCGCCGTCCGGCGGGGAATTCGACGTTGAGGCTCCTGACCCTGCCGCTTTCTTCTTCGCCGCCGCCGAGACGATCGAGTCTGGCGTTGGTTGGGCCCTGAGGCACAGGGGAGCGGTTTCAGGGACCCGGTACTTCTTCTCGTACCGGTCCCGTTTGGCTGGTGCCGTGGAGGGGTTTTTGAGAACCGACAGGCCCTCCTCCCAGATGTCATCGATTAGGGGCACCGCGATGACCGTCTTCCTCTTGGCCTCCCGGCGCTGATAGAGGAAACCTTCCTTTTTCTGCTCCTCCGGGCAGAGCTGGAACAATTCGGACGCCCTGGCGATCATGGCGTGGAAAGAGCCAATCTTGCGGGCGGCGAGGCCCTTGCGACGGGAGACGGGAGACCCGTTCCGTCGTCGTCGCCCTCGGATCCCGTCGTCGAGCCCAACGCACCGTCATCTCCCGACTCGTGGGAGGATGAGGAGGGAACTGTAGGCCTTACGGGGGCGAGAGGAGGAGAGGGTTGGGTCCTCCGTCGTTTGTTCAGAGGACTTCTCGACGGGCCAGGTTGCGGGTCCTCCGGCCTGGGCCGCGGGAATCTCGTCCTTATCTCAGAGCATAAGGACTGGATGGCAGACAAAATGGCCGCCGAGCCATCCTGAGGCCTAGGATCCGGCTGCGCCGGAAGGGAAGGTCGCTCTTCCTCACTATCGTCGTCTACCTGACGGGATCGAACCTTCTCGAAAGCCGCCCGTTGGACTTCGAGGTTCCTCACGGCCTCGGTCAGTTCCTCCTCCGAGGCTGACTCCAAGCTCGAGGAGGGCACCGTGCCCCCCCTCGCTTCTTCCATCATGGCGACCACAACGATGGGCTGAAAAGAGGATTCCCTCCTTGGCGGCAGGGAAACTCTAGTCCCGGAGGCAGTCTCCGCTGGCGGTGTCTCTGCCGGCTTGGCAAGAGTCGCCGCGATAGCCTTGATAGAGGCCTTCGCCTGCTGGGTAGGGGCCTTCACCACCTTAGGTGCGTCCCGGGCCTTCCCCTTCGGGGGAGGGGCGACGCCTCGCTCCCCCTCTTCCGAGATCGGAAGGGGCTTCTCCCGAAGCTTACACGGGGTCTCGGTCTTTCTCTTCCCCGAGCCGGAGCATTGGCTCGTGGTTGACGGCGCCGGGGAAGGTGCGCCCTGCCTGGCGAACGAAGAGCCCGACCTTTCGGCGCTCCCGGAGCCAGCGGACTCGCAGTGCTTGGCCTGGTGTTGGGCCCCCGTCGCCGGGGCGCCCGCACAGACTTAGAAGCCCGCTCGGACCCTTTCTTCTTCTCACCCGTCGAGCCCTTCTCCAACCAGCTTGCGAGACGGGATTGACGGTCCCTCATGGTCCGCTCCGACAAGTTCTTGCAGAACTGGCAGTCCTTCTCTACAGGAGTCTTGTCCCCATGAAGACAGTAGAGGCATCGCGAATGTTCGTCTTCCTTAAACACATTCTGCAGCCCGCATCCAGGGCAGCTGCGAAACAGCTTGGGTCCGGGCGACAAACTCGCATCCTGGGCCATCTCGAAGTAGGCCGCGAATCTTCTGGAATCCTCCAAGAAGTTGATTAGACGAAATCTTCACCCTTGAGGGGCGTAGGAAAATCCCGCAACAGGAAAATCCTGTTAACGGGAGTAGAAACGGTGGAGCTTGAGGCTCGATTAACCGAAAAAAATGAGAAAATTCACCTGAAAAAGCGTGAAACACGCAGTAAAAGCTCGAGAGCTAAGCACGAGGACTCCCAACACTTGAACGTGCGGTAAAAATCTGAAGATGGCTGCCAGAGGCGGGGCTTAGGTAGAGGGCAGTCATTGGCTGTGGTCAGTATGACGCAGAGATCAGTGATTGGTTACTACTAGGAAGAACAGATCAGAAACGAAACTGATACTGATTTTTCTTTACCGAGGATTCCCAGCCTGACGACAGGGAATATTCATGAGCATGTGAATCTATGCCAGACCCCATGCTGGAGAATTCCAAGGACACAGAGGGGAGTGTTGCCAAGCAGGCCCATCCCCAGAAGTGTCCACAAAAATTAAAGGTGCCGAACCCACCGGCAACGGGATGTTGTGCGGAAGGGGCATCCGCACGTTCCAGTCGTAAACTGGATTAAACGGATGCGCACAAGGAATTTTATGTTCACCCACAGAACCAACCCCTACACCCGAGGCCGATGGAGTAGTTGTAGGGGAAGTGCCCAAAATGGCCGCTGTGATCGTGGCGGGAACGGCTCCATTTTGCCATCACCTGAGGGCAACTGCGGCACGTGTGAAAGTGAGACAGGGGTCCTCGTCGGTGGATCAGGGGTCTTAATTTTAGCGTTTAAATAAGGAACCTCAGCTGAGCCGGTACTATGAGGCCTGGAATGTTTCAGCGACATACCAATAGCCAAACTAGCCCTCACAGGAAGGACCTCGGCACTGCCGGTAAAGGAGGAACTCACTCCTTGCCCCCTCAACAGTTCTGACGTCGCCACAAGAGCGGGAACGGTGAGAAACAACTTTCACCGATAAGGCCTTGTCAGGCCTCTCAGAAGTGTTGGTTTCTTTAGCCTCTGTGCGAGGGAACTCGGACACAGGTCTGGTAACAGCCTTACTAGCACGGGCCTCAAACATCTGTTCGGTAACACCAAGCCCAACCAAGGCCTCGAGGGCGCACCCCGGTACTTTTGAGGGAAGCCTCAGAGCGAGCTCCGGTACCCCACGACTCAGTAGAACTGGGTCTACAAGCAGCCCCCACAGGAGGAGCTTCAGAGCATACTCCGGTATCCACAGGCCCCTTACGGAGACCCTCAGAGAAAACTCTGGTGCAATTATTAGGCCCAGAGGGCACCTTGGGGCAAGCCCCGGTGATAGAGCGATCAACGCTCCTCCCGGCCCGGGAAGAACCCAGAAAGGTGTCTCCCGGCCGGGGTGCTCTGAAAAGTAAAGAATTTACTGGGCGTTTCTTCTTTTCATCGATAAAAGATTGAAAATGCGAAGGAGTACGACGCCGAAAGCCCGGACCGAAAAGGAATCGCAATAAAAACAGTAGTCCCAACGGTGGTCCAGACCCAAACACTCTAAACAAAGAGGATGGAGATCCGCCCTCTCAAAGCGTCGGTGACATGATGAACCATCAGGAAAGTCTAGTTTGAACGACATAAACAGACTAGTACACGATCGCTAGTGAGAGCCAGAGAGGAGGAAAAACAGGGAAGAAAATCTCCCACAGATGCAAGTGCGTCCAGTCCGGAACGAGCAGAGAAAAGGACTGTTGGGCGATGCGCGGGGCAGAGCCGAGATGGGTGGGGCTATGGCCGCGTGCCAGGCCCCTTGTAGAAAGAGAGGAAGGACTAAAATTGTTGCAAAATTTTTGATGCTTTTACAAAGTGCTCCGGTCCCGTCCCACAGGACGGAGGAATGTCCCATAAGTATGGAGGAAAGGGGAGGGGACATAGGAGTATTTTCTGTGGTCCTTTTAGAGGGAGGGTCTTTAGAGTTTTAATTTGTTGTGTGCATTGATAGTTTTATTTAAAGTTCTTATTGTTCTCAAACTTTGGTTGGACATACTTTTATTTTGGTTCCACAGTACTATTGTTTTAAGTGGCAATTCTATCAGCTCAAACACCTTCAAAAGAGTATAGCGTGCCTTTGGCCTGCACTACCAAAAGAGATGAAAAAGGTACGTCTGTCAGGCTGAATCTGTTTCACATTTAGATTTGGCATCACTGATGGTTTAGTATTAGTATGGGGCTGAGTAGTGCGATGAATCCTGCAGAGTCCTCACAAACACCCTACCTAAAGTCTCCTCCCAGGTGGCATTGGGCAGGCATAGAGAGGAGGAAGGATAGCTCAAGAGCAATGCCTTTGTCTTGGAAGCAAGACAACGCAGCACAACACAGGTTCGAATCCCAATCCCGTGCTTAGAAACCACTGGTTGGTATTAAGTGCGGTATAAAATATTCTTATATTATTATAATTATTATTATAACTGAAGTCGCTACCTGATTCAGACCATGGGGGTGGTATTAGCCGGGAGGATCACCTGGGAGGAGAAGGTCGTCAGGGGAAAGGGAGGACTTTGTTGGGAGGGACGCAGTATTTGTCTTCTTTAGAGGAGAAAGTGTCAGTGATGACGGAATATGTAATGGATTGCTGTCTGGTGGCGCTTTTCTTTCCCAAAACAAATTAAACTGATATGGTGAACACGGTTATAACCAATCATGCATTCGGAGTAAGACCCCCCCTTCCAAAGTCACTCACATGTATAGAGTTGAAGGTTCCTATGATCCACATGGAAATGTTAAAGATGAATCTCTAAATGTTAACAACTCAGATTCTGAAAACTCTAATTCCCCTGTAAAGCAAAACCCCTCAGTAAATCCTTATACTACCCCTTTATGAACTATAATAAATGAGAGAAATGAATTTGGTAACAATAGCCCCATTAAAAGAAGTTGAACATTGAGGACTTCAAGTCCCACAATGGGCAACGTACTGGGGCGAAGAAAAGGGATGTAGAGGCACTGGACTGCAAGCTGCAGCCGAATAGGGTCAATGACCCATACCTGATGGAGATTGTGAAGCATAAAAGGCACCCTCAGGTGCAGGCCAGAGAGAACAGCAGTGGAAGGTGGAGTGATTGCACAAACGCCACATTGCAGTTGCAGCTGAAGGAGAGCAAAGCCACCAGAGCCACCATTGTTTGCCGAACTGATGCAGGTTCAGGCAGGGTCTCTACGTTCAGAGACCTTGATTGCAGAGGTTGCACAGCGGGAAGCGTTGCCTGTGAAAGCTTTCCCGCTGAAGACCGTAGCTGCAGAGGTCACGCTCCGGGAAACTTGAAGTTTAGAAGCTTTCCCCATGGTGAGCTGGGCCCTGATGGCAGGTGAGCACTGGAGAGCCTTTGGAGCGAGGAGCGCTCCTTTTCCAACCGGTACTGGCTGTGGAAAACAAAGAGAAGCAGTTTGCTGGGCCGAGCAGAGCAGAAGAAGCAGAACACCCAGAGGCAGCACAGCGAGCGGGTGTGCACGCAAGACCCAGTGAGTTCACTAGCATATTGTGACCCCGGAGCACTGATTCCCCGCTGCCAGACCTGGGTGTTTTGAATATCAAACTGATGTAAAGCAGCATAATAATCATTACGAAAACTGAAATAAGAAGAAGAGAAAGTGGCAAAATAAGAACTTGGTGAACAGGCCAGAAAGGTGTCCTTGTTTTCATGGGGGGCATAATAATTGGCAGCAGCAAGAGAGGGCAATATTATTAGAAGCCAATACAAACAACTATTACTGAAGCCAAAAGAGGGCAATAGCAAAGCAACTTAAAAATAACCAACACTGCCAAAGTCAAGAGAGGGCAATTAAGAAGCGAGTTGTGTGTAGACCCTATTGTCAGAGGGAGAAAGAAGCAATAGGGGAACTAGGCTAAACAAGCATTGCCAAAGCCAAAGAAGAGCAAGAGTGAGAGATAGCCATTATCTGAATGTGGTTAATGCAAGAGTGGGAAAACAAGAGTGGTGGGAAAGCTGCCCTTCTGATACAAGGTATCAGGAGGAGAGGAGCATAAACTGAATTGCATGTGGCAATCACAAGTGTGGAACAAACAGCACCAATTTGTCTCATGTTTTCCTAGAAGAAGTAGGTAGTTGGGGAATGCCAAGATACTTTACAAGTTGTTTCAAGCAGATTGAACCACAGATGTATTTGTAGTAGTGTTAGTAGTTCCATTAGTCATGGCAGGCAGGTACACTAGGGCAAGGGACCTTGTAGTGATAGAGCTGGCAGGTGAGTGGACCAGGCGGAAATCATTGAAGTACTGTGGTGTGGTTAAAAGTGTTGAAGAAGAAGTGGCAAGACCACACAAATATATTGTTATCTGTTGTGAAATCATCCTGACAAAGGCATTTTTTTGATACTGTGACCTGTGGAAGTATCCTTGTTTTTTGAGAAGTTGTATTGAACTCTCTGCCACCAGTGGAGAGATACAGGACTTGTTGAATAGTTGTACCGTTGGTCCAAGTCCAAGTGAGAGACTTACTGGAGCAAAAGGAACTATATTGGAACTTTGTTGCAAGACAGGATTTCCTTATTCTTTTGAACTGTTGATTGAAATCCTGTTTGAATCTGGGGAAGGGGAACTCACCCAGTTTACAAGGAGAAACAGTTAACGTGTTTTGAGCATAACTGTTTTCTGTTATATCTGAATTGCCATATATCATCACCTTATTAATTTTGCTGTGTGTACAAGTGTGAGGGACAGAATCCTTTTGTTAGAATGTTTGCTTTAGTTTATTCTGATAGGTAGGGAAATCCTTTTCACGGTAGCGATAGTGAGGCGTTTATCAAACCCCTTGAGTTAATAAAATGGTATCGTTTGAAAAACCTTAGATTAGTCTGCCTCACAGTAGGCGGTTTAGACACTACTCATCCATATGTTACTGCAAAGCAGTAATCATTTCAAACACAGCTTTCAAATAATTCCATATAGCAAATGACTATTCCAGCTGCCTTGTTAGTGTGTCTTCACACATAGCCAAGTGGGAACCACAAAAGTCCATATGCCAGAATGTGGACAAAATGTGTTATATTTAACACAATACCTCCTCAGTGATTACAACAAACAGTGTGCAGTCTCTCTTCCCAAAGGTATCAATTAAAAAAAGGCTCCTTCAAAATAGTTAACAAGTCTTTTTGGTGTACATTCTTTAGAACTCATGTTCTTACCTATTGGTCCAAATGGTATCTTCCATGCATGGTTTTCTGGTTTGCTTTATATCGTAATCAACGCCGGTCCTCCTTTCAAGATATGTATGTTGTTGTGTCTGCCACCAATTGCAACAGCAGCTGAAGTTTTGTGTCAGTCTGTAGGCTGAGACACTCAGGCTATCTGGCACAGGTTCCCACAGAGGAGCGCTCAGGGGACTTATCACATCCCATTGCCAGGGACCTGGTATCTGCTTTCTCAATTCTTCCCTAACTATTCTATGAACCCATCTCTCATTCATGACACACAACATGCCTGTTACATCACCATGGCCTAAACCCCTTCATACCAGTGCCTTGTCCTTAACCCCTTCACTCGGCCAACGTTTTCCCCCTCATTTGCTCATTTTCTTACTTTACTACCTAGTCCTAGTTTGCTGACTCCTGATACCATCAGTTGTTCTCCTCTTGCCACCACCTCTTCTTCTGCTGCCACCAACTGCTGTTCTCCTGCTGCCAACAACTTAAGGCATCCTCCGGCCACCATCTTCTACTGTCATTCTGACACCAGGTTTCTTCCCCTTTCCCTTAACTGTCCTCCACTTTCTAGTCTCTTGCTCCAAACTACTTCTCCCAGCTCATCTTTAAATTAGTAACCCACTTCAAACAATGTTGCTCTCGGCTCACTCAAAACAACCACAACCTGCAGCCTTCCCTGCATTTTTTATATCCTGCTGCTCCCTTCCCCGGGGTTGGGCTTTGCTCGAGTGTTAGTTACTGCAGTAGGGGTTTGGTTCCTTCTTAATAGGCTCTCAATTGAAGGCGTTTTACCAGTTTTCCGGAATGACAGGCAGCCAAGGGGTTTAAGATTTTAGATGTGTAGGTCACGTGTTCTCCCACATGTAAAAGGTTGCCTGGCTGCAGGAGCAGAGAGGGTTCGGCTCTTTCAGTTTGGTGTTCACATAGTACCTGGTGCACGAGAAAAGCATTCATAACATTTCTCTTTCTCTGCACATTGCGGTTGCTGCACAGGTGTTTGGTAAAGCATGCTGGAGTAGAATTCATTAGCATTTTTGCATGAATGTCTGAGTGCTAAAAGGCCAGTAACATTTCATTGGCACATGTGACAGTCCGCTGCCTGCTGGAGGAGACTGAGTGGAGTTGGCTAGGGGATCCTCCCTCAAACCACCCCCAGGGTTCATTGTTCAGTAGTTTGGCAGAGGCACCTAGACCCCAGAATCACCTCAATAAAAGTTTCAAAATAAGGTAGGGCCTTAGTCCCAGGCCCTAATTAAGGAATGCAAGGACAATTGTGCCAGACGCTAGTCTACTGGCTGCATTACTGATAGCAAGCTGGATGCTAGCCAGTTACTGTAATCTGAGCAATAAAAAGAGCTAGTGAGGAGAACCTGATTCAGACCAGTAGCTCCACTAGAGACAGAGAGGGACAACCTGAACATTTCATAGTTTTTCGTAAAATCATACATTTCGACTTAGAATAACTCCAGAGAAAAATACCTTCTTTAGTTGGGGAGTAAGAACTTCAAAAGGCCCATTGACGCTTCTGCAAAACTGGCAAGAGAAAACGTACAAAAGAAAGTTGAAGAGTCCTGGGGAGGGCAATCCTCAAAAAGAGAGTCACAGGAATAAAAGCTTCATCCAGCTTTTGACTTACCACCTGGGGTGGGCTCCACAGCCAATCAGGTTGTTCAGAACGCGCGGGCTGGACCTTATGGTATAAACCCGTGTTCCAATCGAGTGAACAACTGCTCCTGCCCATTTTCCCTCTCTCTCCCGGCCGTCCCTGCTTCTTTCTGCCCATCCTTCCCCACCCGCCCATTTACATGAAGAGGTTGCAGCACCGCTGCGCCGATGCCCTCATGTCCGCAGGGCTGGCATTGAAATGGAAGAGGGGCTCAGATTGGTGCACCGCTTCTATTTCCATGGCGGCCATGTTAGTTAAGTATTTCTTTGAAACAAGAAATACATTGCCATTTGCACCCTGGGACATAAACCTGTGGTGCTAATAGCCATGATCATGAGATGCTGGGGCTGTGCTGTGTGATACCTTCCCAGAGCCATCATTAAACTCGGGCTAGTATGACCCGGTATGACCCTAGGAACTCGTGATTGTGGCAAAAGTATGTCTCGCTAATGGACTACAGAGGAGCTAGAGGTTTACTCTTCTGGTTCTATCAATAACTCTGGAACTGGCTGATCTTGTTCTTTTGAAAATAATGTAAGTATCAGGTTTTGATCCGTTTGACCGGAGTGAAATGTGGAAAAGAAGGAAAAATAAAATGTAGAATCTCTTGCTTGTAGGCATACATTTTGTTTGGTAAAATCTTGTCAAGGGCATTTATTTTGGCAACCTTTGCATGAAGCAGTTAATGCACATCCAGGAGTGCAACTGATCGTCAGGATTGGTTCATTTGTCGATGTTGCTTGTAAAATAATGTCAAGCGATAAGGTAATTTTACAACTTTCTTAATCCTCGGAAAGATGTGATGTGGATGGACTAACTCGTTGAAGAAGGGTTCTCCACCCAAAATAACAGTGTATTGTTCAATTTTTCAAATATGGTGGAAACTTGATGGAATTATACTGGTTCCAGTTATACTGGTTCCAGTTACTGGTATACGGGTTTTAGTAACATCTCTTGAATTCAAATGTACTTGTTCATTAACTTGCTATATACAAAGGGCAATGGCTAAACCTCCAAATGCAGGACTCTAACTGGTAGATGCTAACACTGAGCCCCTTGATATATCGAACCTGTCTGTAAAGTGCCTCTGCTACTAACCTCATGCTTTTCACCGAAATTCAGGATGCCCGAGAAGGACTTCTAGTTAACTACTTCCGAATGGTTTCTCCTGGATCCAGATGCTCACAGTTGTGCACATCTGCTGAATCTCTATGAAGCAAGGTTCAGTGGTGATTTCTCTCCCTCTCAGTGCACTGCTACAACTCTCCAGCCCCCACGATTGTTTCTATCCATACATCCGCAGTAGACGACCTCAGGGCTCCACCATTTTTCTCCCTTATCACCTCTTTTCCATCCAACTCAACGTTCTATCTTTCCCTTGATCCTCGTACTATATAGTGGCAAGCTGCTGCTGCCTTTATGCTGCCTTTATGCTGCTACAAAGTGCTTGGTTACATATATATATATATATAAAATGATAAAAGCAAGATCATACAGTATACACAGATCCCATGTAGTTGGAATGTCACTGGGTGATGAAAGCATGTTTCTTCCTCTGGCTTACTCGGTAAAATACATCCCTTATTTATGAAAAAAGATGTACCATTTTTAAAATGTAGGTTTTTCATAGGCTATATTGAAGATACTTTCGGGAAAAGATACAAACAGCTGATTTCCGTGTTATTCACAACTTGAGAGTTCCCTGCACAACCAGACAGGGTCTAGAGTTTTATGTACTGCAATACTGGGGCCTTTGAGGCTTCACATGACCAAAGAGAGCAGCAGCTCGCATAGGGTTGCACCGTATCATGTGGGGACTATGCCAGGAATACGATGGTAGTAATGGGGCATTTATGGCTGCGTTTGACAAAGGTCAACCAAAACATATTTGCTCTACCAACGCTAGTTTCACTTTTCAGAAAGGTGGGGGTGAGGGGGAGGGCGGCCGACTGGGCTGGATTTTTACACACCTGTAGTGTAGGTTTTCAGGATGAGCATGCACATTTATCCTTAACTAAGGTGTAAGGTGCGTGCATTGTTTTCCATAAATATTGCACTAGTCTTCAGACCACGGGATTAGAGTGTGAAACTAAGCATTTGCAACGGTTATATGTGATTTCACCGAAGTCAATTTCAGAGTAAGTTTTACTGTGGTAAATAGCAAAAAAAATACCAATTTCTTTTTTAAATTTTTTTATTTGGGGAGTCCTCCAAAGGACCCCATTTTTCTACCCATTTAACCCCATCTCCACCCATTTTAACAGCTTACCCCACTTTTTCGGTATTTTTTACATAAGTAAAACGTGCCACTGAATTTTATTCGGTAAAATGACTGGACACCATTTGAGCAACTACAATGGCATTGGTACAGGACTATAGGATGGCGCTACCACTTGGACAGCCACGTCCTTGGCAATTCAGAAGTTAAATCGCTGCGTTCTTTATACGGCAACGTGACTGCTAAATAAAATAGCTTAGCTAATGACGCAATTACACAGGTGGGTTTAGGAACGCGTACCCTGTAAACACAGGGGCAGAAACCTCAGCAAGAAAATTGAGGTTTAAGGTTCAGACTTTCGTCACCCAGCAGGAAGCCACAAATAACTCTGTAGTTTCTGCATAATTATATTTCTGGCCCATTTCCTGTGAGCCCTCTCAAGGCGTCCCTGTAAAATTTGACCCAGGCTCGCATTCCCATTGCCAAGACACATAAAAATAATAGTCCTTTACTTTCTGGCACGCATGTCTGGCATGATGTTAGCCCAGTCAGTCATGCTAGAGAGTGCTAAAATCAAAACCAGGGGAACTTTATTCAGCAAAGAATAGACATTAGTTAACATGATATCCAGTGTGTTTTTTAGATGATGTTGTTGCATGCTTTTTACTTACATTCAGTTAATCAGCTAGAGAATGGAACTAACTTTGAGAAAACAACGCAGAAAAGAAAGTTTAAAATGCCTGAAACGTTCAGCGTGGCGTTAATTGAAAATAGGCCAGGTTCCTGCATCCGTGAATCGCTCCGAGGTGTTTGCACCATTGTAACCGGCATGTTGCTCAGAGGAGACCAGTGGTGCAGAGCAAATGGCAACCTGATTGAGGGACCAATCCACCCTTACCCGCCCATATCCCCACACCCTCCAATGTATTTGAACCTGTTCAATATTAACAACATGTACACAAGCCTGATCTACTCACAAGTCTTCATATCACTGTAAAGAATGTTAAAATAGATGGGTGATCAACAGATACATCATATGTTACGCAGTATTAGTAAAGCACTCACATGCCACAGCGCAGCCTCATAGCGCTGTGTGACATTTCCGTAGTGTATGGCTGCACCTAACTGGGTTTCTGGTGGACCCCAGTCTAATTAATCTAATTAAGAGAAAGCATTTACCAAACGCTGTAGGCAGATCGCCTTTCTTTTACGTGCAATACTAACAAAACTGCAAAACCTGGGACTAGGATAACTGATGTGGAAAACGGTATTGCCAAATGGTTTCAGAATACACCGATAACCATACCAAGAACACAATGGTCAGCCTGGCATTGCCCTAAAACAGGAACATGGCTCATGAAAGCCAAAAAGGCAGCTATAAAAATGTTGAAATGGGCTCTTTAGCCGAATTCTAACAGAATGTAAATCAATGCGCTAAAACTCAAAATCGTCTGATTAATGATAGCCAACCCTACTCAGGGACGAGTATATATCGTTATAGAATTTTACTTTCTACGTTAAACTGCCAAGGCCCTCCAACAATACATTTTTTTGAAGAACTGGGAAACACAATAGAAATCATTGCCTGGTTTAGATGAAGGAGAGAAATCCAATTTAAGGCAGAAACCTGGATTGTTCCAGTGTACCACCTGGGGGTGGAATATGGTGTGTGGAGGGCAAATGCTGGCAGCAATGTTGATGCAGTTATTAACACTTAGAGGGGCCGATTCATGGAACAAACGTGCGCCGAAAATCTTCGCGCAAGCATGCGCAAGCATAAAAAAACAGGCGCACGCGTGCGATTCATGGAAGTCCCTGCGCGTGTTCACCGCGGGATGTGCGCCAAACCCATGCATGGCGCACAAGTCATTGCAACATCGCGAAAGGCGTGCGCGACGCGCACAGTGAAAGCGCACAACCTCAGCGCACACACCAGAAAGTGGGCGGGACATGGGGCGTAACGCGCGGAATGGGGAACAACACGCGAAAATAAGGGCGTAACTGGGGATGTACTGCAGGGAAGCAGACGGAACGCCCACACGCACTCGAACCACACGTATTCATGGAATCGAATAGGGCAAAGCCACGCACAGCCAAAGACACGCACAAGCTGAAACACGGCCGCCACACGAAGGCAGGCGGTAGAGTCCCAGCGCATCAAAAAAGTGGCGCGCGGGAAGTCAAATACGCGATTGAGCGGGGTACGTGGATTTCAGGGGTGCGCGAGAAATACTACACGCGATTGGCCTGGGTACGTGTATTAGAGGGGTGCGCGAGAAAATCTACACGCGATTGGTCTGGGTACGTGGATTTCAGGGGTGTGCGAGAAATTTTACACGCGATCGGGCCTGGGGGAGCGGGCTACGTGTATTACAGGGGTTCGCGTGAACTTTTTCACGCGATCGGGCCTGGGGGAGCGGGCTACGTGTATTACAGGGGTTCGCGTGAACTTTTACACGCGATCGGGCCTGGGGGAGCGGGCTACGCGTATTACAGGGGTTCGCGTGAACTTTTTCACGCGATCGGGCCTGGGGGAGCGGGCTACGTGTATTACAGGGGTTCGCGTGAACTTTTACACGCGATCGGGCCTGGGGGAGCGGGCTACGTGTATTACAGGGGTTCGCGTGAACTTTTTCACGCGATCGGGCCTGGGGGAGCGGGCTACGTGTATTACAGGGGTGCGCGGGAATTTTCTCACGCGATCGGGCCTGGGGGAGCGGGGTACAACTCACCGTCTGCCTTGCGTGTAGTAGAACGCGTAGCCAACACCCGCTGTGAAGTAATAGCGTGTGAACCCCAACGGATGGAAAACACACGCACCGCACGAAAAGCACGTACAGAACATAAAGGCACGCGTGATCGCCAAGCCCTGCCAGGCCAACGCCCGTGCGCAAAACGTCACAGACGCGCTTACGCTGTAAGGGCCTTTGGTCCAATGAAATCGCGTACGCGTGCTGACGCGCTTACGCGCTAAGGGCCTTTCCTCGAATTACACGCTGACGTGCAGATTTTTCACGTGCCAAATCACTCCGTATCAAGCTGGCCACGCGAAAACACACGGAAGACCACGCTCCTGCCCAGAAGGCCGAATCACTGCCCCCCAGTGCCCCGAGCAGCCTCCTACGTGCCATCTGCTGCTGCCTGCCTGCCTGCTGCCACCGTGCCCTGCCATTTGGTGCCTGCACATCAGCCATCTGCAGGGGTCCAGTTGCTGTGTCCACCCCTGCTGGAACAGTAGACTCCCGACTGGGATACCATCGCTCCACAGCCCAGCCCCAGGACCAGTTGCCCACCCACGCCTGCCTCGGGGGTCGCCATGTCGGGGCAAGCACCATCTGAGACCAGTGGCGACCCCCAGCCAGAGAGGCAGAGGGCCACCAGCTTCAGTGAGAAGGAAGTTGGTGTCCTGGTGGAGCATGTCCTGGGGCATTATGATGCCCTCTTCGGAAGACCACGCGCCAACAAGGAAGGACGGGAGAGGATCTGGGACGATGTAGTGGTTGCCATCAACGCGGAGGGGGTGGCAACCCGCGACATCAAGCACATCAAGAAGCGCTGGGAGGACTTAAGGGCCAGGACCCTCAATAAGGCCCGGCGCCTCGCGGAGGGGGGCCGGGCACGCCTGAGTGACATCCAGATGAGGGTCCTGGAACGCGTAGACCCAGCGCTCCATGCCCAGATCCTTCGGAGGCAGACCCATCTGGAGTTGGCCGGTAAGTGGCCAAGCATTACTGTGTGAGACAGGGCATGTTGCAGTGTGCTGGTTGTCTGATACCTGCCTGTATGTGTGACATAGGCCATGTACGTATGTGTTTGTGCAGGGACATCATGGTCAGGCATGTGAGTACAGTGATGTGTTCTATTGCAACATGGGGGGCTCTGTGCGGAATGGACACATGGAAGCATGGCAGTCTCTGTTCCTGGACATGGGTGGGGGTGAGGGATGGGTGCTGGTCCCATGTACACGTATGGTGTCCATGTGTGTGTGTCTGACCTGCGTGTCTGTGACTTGTAACCGCCATGGATGCATGACACATGTCTGTGACAATGTTCAGATTCACTGATGCAGCCTAGTCATCCTTGTATCCACTGCGTCTGTGGTGCACGAGGCCAGATGGATGGAACTACGGTGAGGTGTGTGCATGTGATGGAAAGACCCATGATGCATGTGAGTTTGAAACCAACATTGTATGAATCATGAGTCCCTTGGTCATGTATGCCAATGTCCATGGCCTGCGCCATGCCTGTTACTGTATGTGTTTTGCCTGCACTGACCCATGTGTTGTGGAGGGACATGATGGAAGTGATGTATGACAGTGCCACTCATCTGCTGTTGCTTCCTGTCTAGGGGACCATTGTACAGTACCCTGATGCTTGTGTTCTATGTCTCCCTCTACACAGTGGCAAGTGAAGAAGAGGGCGGAGAAGGCGCTGTGGAGCAGAGCGGCGGGGATGCCGCCACGGCTGCAGCGGAAGGGGTGGGTGAGCCCCCACAGGGGCTTGCACCGGCGGAAGACGGCGTGGAGACATCCAGGTTGGTGGTTTCCACAGAGGGGGAGGAGGCCGCTACTGAGCCACACATGGGGCCTGGTGGGGGCATCCCCGCTGGTGCAAGTGGTGCAGTCCAGGGCCAGGGGCAGGAGGCAGCACAGGTCGCCGTGGAGGTGCCTGTGCATGTCACTGTCCCTGACACTGTGACTGCACCACCATGCATCAGCAGGGATGCCCCATCCCAGGCCCGTCCGCAGGTAGGGGAGATGTCCATGTCATCTGACACTCCTCTACCTGCGGACGAGGGGACCCCTGGCCGTGTGGAGAGGGTCCTGATTGGTGTCGCGTTGCGCACGGCTGGCATTCGTGATGAGGTGCATGCTTCCCGGGAGGAGCATGCACATCATCACGAAGAGCACCGTGCGTACGTGAACCATTTGGGAGCCGCCATGGTCGGGGGTTTCCTACATGTGTGTGGCCTTCTGGCGACCCTCTCCTCCTCTGTGGGGGCTATGCGCCAGTCGTGCTCCATGCCGTCTTCCGGCCCAGATGCCACCAGGGCCCCCTGTGGACCTGCCCCGACCAACGCAGCCAGCTCGGTGGGGACCCCATCCCTGCCACAGTCGGGAGTCGAAGGTCCAGCAGGGGTGGACACACCAGCAACTGTCCCCCTGCAGATGGAGGATGTGCCGGCATCATCTGGCAGGGCACGTGCACGACGGCATCGGTGGATTCCATCAGCCTGGATGCCGTCGTGCTGGCAGAGGCAGTGGCGTCGGAGGCAGCAGCAGGCTCGACGTGGGAGGCATCATGGCTCGGGGCCATCAAGATCAGAGGGGCAGGCATCGGCCGGAGGGCAGGAGAACCCTGGGATGGCAGTGTCTTCCGTGTGGGAGCAGTTGGTCCAGCGGATAGGTGCGGAGCGGCAGCGGGCGGAAGAGGAGCGGCTCACCATGGTCAGGGCGGAGTTCTCCATGCGTCGGGCATTGAGGCGGGCTGAGTGCCTCGAGGAAGCTCGCAGGGAGTTTGAGGTGGACAAGGGGTTGTCCCTGCGAGACCTCGGGGCCAGGACAGAGTCCCGCCTCCGGGACATCGACATGGAGTTCGATGATGCCCTGGCCGGCAACATCACAGAGTGAGCCGCAGGACTTGCCCGCTGCCATTGTATATAGTTCTTTAGTTAGTTAGTGTTAGGTTTCCTTTATGTTTTAAGTTTTTTTTGGACCGCTCGGACAATGGCCACTTTTCTGTATATATTTTTTTCATTAGTTAGTAGTAGTAGGTTTCATTTATGGTGTTGGGCTCATGGACCCTGGGATATTCTTGTACATAGTTTGATGTTTGGAAAAAAATTTTGGATTTATATTTGTGTTCACCATGAGGCAATGGTTTTTCCTTATTTTTTCCCCCCATTATTTTTCTTTGGACTACATTAGTTTTTGGATTCCTTTGTTTTTTGATTTTTTCTATTAGTTCTCGGACATGGACCATTTGTTTTGTCATCCCCATTGTTGTGTGTTTTATTTCTTTACTTCATTTTCATCTTTAATACATATATTTATTACTTACATTTATGGTATTTTCTCATTGGTTTCATGCATGTCATGATATGGGTTTTGACATTCACTTGCACCCATTGTGTATGTGTGTGTGACGGACATGTGTTCATTTACATACTTGCCATTGGGGTTGTATCATGTAATTGCATCTACTATGTGGGTGGATGCAATCCTTGGCTGGGTGTTTGTGCTGGGTATGCTGCCCATTACTGCCATGATTGCATTTCGTCAGGACCTGGGGGCAGGGGGACATGAGTGGGGGCCTGCAGGGGGGTGGGGGTGCAAGGGGACATGGTTGGGGGCCTGCTGGCAGGTGCCCCACAGTGCTGGGGGGTGGGGGTGCAAGGGGACATGAGTGGGGGCCTGCTGGCAGGTGCCCCACAGTGCTGGGGGGGTGGGGGTGCAAAGGGACATGGTTGGGGGCCTGCTGGCAGGTGCCCCACAGTGCTGGGGGGTGGGGGTGCAAGGGGACATGGTTGGGGGCCTGCTGGCAGGTGCCCCACAGTGCTGGGGGGTGGGGGTGCAAGGGGACATGAGTGGGGGCCTGCTGGGGGGTGGGGGTGCAAGGGGACATGAGTGGGACATGGTTGGGGGCCTGCTGGCAGGTGCCCCACAGTGCTGGGGGGTGGGGGTGCAGGGGGACATGAGTGGGGGCCTGCTGGGGGGTGGGGGTGCAAGGGGACATGGTTGGGGGCCTGCTGGCAGGTGCCCCACAGTGCTGGGGGGTGGGGGTGCAAGGGGACATGGTTGGGGGCCTGCTGGCAGGTGCCCCACAGTGCTGGGGGGTGGGGGTGCAAGGGGACATGAGTGGGGGCCTGGTGGGGGTGCAAGGGGACATGAGTGGGACATGGTTGGGGGCCTGCTGGCAGGTGCCCCACAGTGCTGGGGGGTGGGGGTGCAAGGGGACATGTGGCTTGGCTGGGGGGCATGCCCATGGTGGATGGGCTGCCTGCGGGACATGACCAGGGGTGCAGGGTAGTCCCCTGTGGTGTGGGCTGCCTGCAGAGGTCGTGGAGGGGGTAGAGGGGAGACCTGGGAGGACCCACACTGGCAATTCACCTCTTCAACTTCCCGCACACCCACGTAATACACTGCCCCACTCGCACAGGCCCAATTGCGTGTAGAATTTCTCGCGCACCCCTGAAATACACGCGCCCAGGCCAATCGCGTGTAGTATTTCTCGCGCACCCCTGAAATACACGTACCCTGCTGAAATCGCGTGTAGAATTTCTCGCGCACCCCTGAAATACACGCGCCCAGGCCAATCGCGTGTAGAATTTCTCGCGCACCCCTGAAATACACGTACCCTGCTGAAATCGCGTGTAGAATTTCTCGCGCACCCCTGAAATACACGCGCCCAGGCTATTCGCGTGTGGAACTTCACGCGCACCCCTGAAATACACGCGCCCAGGATATTCGCGTGTGGAACTTCCCGCGCACCCCTGAAATACACGCGCCCAGGCTATTCGCGTGTGGAACTTCACGCGCACCCCTGAAATACACGCGCCCAGGCTATTCGCGAGTGGAACTTCCCGCGCACCCCTGAAATACACGCGCCCAGGCTATTCGCGTGTGGAACTTCACGCGAACCCCTGAAATACACGTAGCCCGCTTGCCGTGCTGGTACAGGGTTAGCGCAGCCCTTTGCGCTAGATTGGGGATTTTGATGGCTTTTCCCTGCGCGGAAGGCGTTCTTGGGGGCGTAACTGGCGCTGCTGCAAGGTCGCTGCGCCACTATGCGCCACGGCTGGTTTCGGTGGCTGGAATCCATGAATACGCTGTGCGCGGAAATGGGTTTTGGCGCACGCGGCTGGCGCAGGGATTCGCACGCGCACACTGTGCGCCAGCCGCGTGCGCCACTTGTGCGCTGAATTCTATGAATTACCCCCAGAATGTCACAAAGGTGACAGTGATTACATGGTTCCCTTTCATTCAGACTCCTTTTTCAATCCAGAGCGCAGCTGTGTTTCTGGGCCTCTTTGCCAACGTTCACCTAAACCTCTCCCCTAGAACTCCAGAACCCATGCCCTGGGAGTTTAGAGCACAGTGAGGTACTGCAATAGCTCTAATAAGTAAGTCGGCAGCAGTAGAAACTTTATAGGTGAGAAATATACAGAGCATGTGTGAGATTACTAAATCGATAACTATAGGATATTTCCTCTTTTAAATACAGAGCCTTATTAAAGACATGACATACAATAAGAACTCCATTGCTTATATAAGATGACCAGCATCTTTGATAGAGTGCGCTCTGTAGTTTCCATGCTCCCAATACTTCTCCACTCTGCAGCATACAAAGGAGTTTGCAAAGAAGAGCTAGAGTATGTGGATCAATTGAAGTGACCATGCTCCCTTTGTGATACTTAAGTCTCAGTTGCTCCTATGGGGTCAGTATATTGTATATATGATAATTTTCTATTGGTTCAGACACATGTATTCTTCATTTTTGACTTAAAAAGTTGATGTACATTTTTTATTATACATTCTACCACTACAAATGCTGTCACTAAATCGTTCAATGTACTACCCTCGTTGTAGAAGTAATCTCTATTAAAAAGGCAGTCCAGAAAATAAAAAATTAAACAGAATCCAAAAGTCAAGATTGAAAGTTCCTATTAAGATCAATCATAGATGGTTACAGTTGAAAAATAAGTCTCATATTCATAATGTCATTTTACACAATAAAACACAATCTGCAAATCTCATTCTACAAGCAGAGATGTTACATATAACCCACCAATAGTCTTCCTTACACAGAGTCCGACCCTATCAGAATCTCAAGCACATACAAGAGACGTACCTCACATAAAACGCTAGATCATTAGACAGATTATTTGGGAGGAAGTATCTAGAAAAAAGAATACAACTAGTAACAAAGACAAACAGTTAATTATGTCAAATAGCTTTCATAGGAGGCCGGCATTTAACACACCTGTTGAAAGCTTTCTGGTCAGTGCAGATGCATCCTACAGGGAGGAGAATCTGCGGGACATGGGCATCTTGAATATAGACAGGTCATCAACAGGAGCAGAGTGTGGATCATTGATCACACAGGTGCTTGATGCCATCCATTTGGCACATCATCATCCCAAGAGGCTCGATCATGACCTGGGGCAGTATTGATACAGCAGGCGATCTGTCTGTCCAGCTGCACTTGTGACAGATGCTGTAGAATCATAAAGCTGCCTCTGCCCAAGTAGGCATCCTGAGAATTCTTAAACAGCTTGGGCTCTCGTATCTGGTGACAATGAGCTAGAGCAACCAAAGCCGCCTCATAGTGGCGCAAAAGTGTGTCATATTCGATGGAAAGGTAAAAAGGCATGCCAAGATCACAAAGTGTAGCATCAATCACTGACATGATTTACTTAGTCTCCAGGAAGGATCATGGCAAGTTCAACATTGAAGATTCCAGAAGAAAACAATTGACCAACGACTAATGGCAGGAAAAAGTTGCAATTTAATGGATGCATCTCTGAAACATACAAATCGATATGTGTAGCAGTTATGGAAGAAGACACTAGTGCATGTGTCATTCAAAATGAATACCTACCCTGAATATCTTTCCAGTCACAAGCTGACGAGTGAAGGTAGAGCATTGCATCTTAAGGTAGTGGGCAATGCAATAAAGATATGAAGCAGGAAGGCATCCACCCCCAAGCCCCTCGCATTACCACCTTCCCTTCCTTATACGTCTGCAGCTCTCTGGGACCAAGATGGATGCCCAGTAACTCAGAAGAGGCAACCACAATAAGACAGGGTTGTATGTTGGTAAACCTCCCAATTCATTGGTGCAACAAGGGAACCCAACGGGTACAAGCAGAACAGAGGTGGGGGCATTTTGGAGCTAGATACCAGGGAAACCGGTAAGTGTAAACTCAAGGGGGCAAACCCTGAAGTAGAGCGATGAAACACGTAACAACTCCTTGCACAACTAGAGAAGGAACAGGAAATCAAAAACAGGTTGAGGTAACTATGAAAAAAATAACCTAGCCCAGGGGTTCATGAGCCAGACATATGTCAGAAAGAGTCAATGAAGTGGTAGTAGAAGACACTGCTCAGTCAGCTGGGGGAGCTGATGAAGGCTAACAGGCGACCCCTGAAAAATCTAGACAGTAGTAAGAGCAGAAAGCCAAAGAAAGCAAGACTCAGGCCAGAGGGTCTCAGGAGCAAGAGAAATGGGTGACGTGCGTTCTAAGGAAGGGGCCGTGGAAAAGATGAGGAATCTGAGAAAATGGCAAAGCTATTGAAATTAAACAACACTGAAGAGGAAAGGAAGGGGGCAAATGGATGCATGGAGCCTGCAAGACATTGGAAAAGAGCCAAACATGGCAGTCTCCACTCAACAGTGAAGAGCAGGAAATTGGGTTAACATCCCCACCGGGGGATTGTGCAAAGGCACTGGTATGTACTATTAAGAGATACTCTAATCTTAAGGCTGGAAAACTCAGACAAAACAGTTTGGCGAGATGAAAAATGTGAGAAGACAGAGCGGCACCAAACATTTTTAGAAAATGGGGGGGTTGGAGTTGAACCCCCCCCCCCAAAAATTCGGTACAAAACCCCACGAAAAAAACATCCCGCGATGAAATGACATGGAACCCCTCAAGATGTAGTTACAGTATAGAAATAGCACATTTTCAACACCAATGTAGCAGGGGGAGATGAGAATGGACAGAGCTAAAAAAAAGAGCAGAAGGCTCAGATGGACAACTGTGCTTTTTTGAACATACACATGAATGCCGTTAACAATATCGAGCCTTTGAGGACACTTAAACATCATTTCTATTTTGCATCAAGGACATTTGAACTGTTTTGCAAACATCATGTGTATTAGCTATGCAAGCTGGAGCATACCTCCACTCCATTAAAAAAACGTTCTATAACCAACTTAAAATGCTCGGCCATGATGACTCATCATGTGGACCTTACAGTGTTTTTATCACTACTAATGTCATGATCCTTTACCACTGATTGTGCTGGCTAGAAATGATGGGAGTTGAAGTCCAAAATATCAGGATGGCTACATCATGGAGGAAATTATCACACTTCTCTCTCCGTCTCCAACTACATCTGGATTAATTACATTCATACCCTCGCCCAGACATAGCAAACCAACCCTTCTGCTGATGTATTTAACATCGCTGACATACCTGGGAACCCCCAAAAACAAAAAACTTAACCAAGAGGTAACCATTTTCTGTATGAGAATCCGACAAATGACGCAGGATCAATGCATCAAAAAGTTAGAAATGAAACCTAACACAGTAGGAACCGCTATTTTACTGCAAGCGTTTTAACCCCAATATAAAACACACCAGTGATTACCCCTTTATCACCAAATGCATTCCGCCACACAGTCCTATAATACATTGCACCTTCCCTTTGTTATGTCTCTTTTGCATGGAAAGGTGGAAATCCTCTGTTGCATTTTTTCTCCTGATGAGCTCTTGACTCGTGCATACCCCAAACCAATCCCTCCTCCACCGTTCTACAGGTTTTAACCATATTTTTGTATTAGCATCCAGCACCACTCACTATGTGTGCTGCAGTGCTGCAGTTACTTTGGATAGCCCACTGGTTTTCCATAATCGGGTCAGATGTGTCCTAAAAACATATAATATACACTCTAAAACTCAATTATTTAACACAAGGGCTAATACTAAACATAGCTCACATCACCAGAGTACATTAGGGCACACTCATGGACCTCCTTCTCCATGCTCTAAGCAGATAGTTACCCATAGTGAGAGTTGCAAGGATCAGCGAAACAAAGCACCATAGCCTCTGCCGTAGTTCTAATAAAACGAGCACTGAAGAGTGGTTTCAGGAATGTCCTTAATTCACTGTAGTGTGGGCAAATCAAGACAAAATGGATAATACTTTCAATATCATTAGGGCAGAAGAACGAGTTACTTACCAACTTTAACGTTCTTTCGATTGGATGTTGCTCCCAAGTAATCCTCATCTTAGATATAGCCTTACCTTTAGGTTTCGCGTCAGAAATTTTTTCTCTCTCCAGCAGGGGGCGCTCCACTCGAGGCCGCGGCGTCAATGTCCCTCGGCGGCATCCGTCAAGCACCAACGTCATCCCCCGTATAAGAGCCTCGAGCGCACCCATTGGCTTCAGTTCTGTTTTTTCGTATATTATCGTCCATGGATTTTGCTAGTCAATGACATGCCTCTTTTGACCCAAGCCCCAAAAGAGTTTAGAGTGTAATTCACGTAAACTGTACTGTGAGGTTAGGATGGGAGGGTCGATGAGGAATACGTTGGAGGAACATCCAATGGAAAGAACGTTACAGTTGGTAAGTAACTTGTTCTTCGAATGGATTGTGTCCTCCCACGTATTCCTCATCTTAGATAGACTCCCAAAGCAGTTTTGTATTGGAGGTGGGAGTACAGTATCTTTTTTTAATCGTGTACAGAATGGAGTACAGATTTTGCAAACAGACCTCCTTGAGAAGAAGTCGAGTCCAATGCATAATGTTTTATAAAGGTGTGCATGGATGACCATGTGGCTGCTGCACAAATATCTTGCAAAGGGACACCCCTTTTTAGTGCTGTTGAAGTTGCCATGCCCCTGGTCGAATGAGCTCTCAGTCCATCAGGTGGTCCTTTTCCTGCCAATCTGTAACATTCTGTTATGGCTAAAATTATCCATCTGGATAATGTTTGTTTAGTTACCGGAAGGCCCAGTTTACGTCCAGTGTATCCCACGAAAAGTTGATCACACTGACATATTTTTGCTAATCTTGAGATGTAAAAACTAAGAGCTCTCCTGGGATCTAGTCTATGAAGTCGTTCCTCTTCCTTGCTTGCATGAGGAGGAGGGTAAAAGATAGGTAAAGTTATTTTCTGTGACAGATGAAAAGCCAAAACAATTTTTGGCAAAAAAGAAGGTTTAACCCTTTGTCCTTATAAAAGATGGTGTGTAGAGGACCACTCGAAAGCGCCTGCAACTCACCTACCCTGCGGACTGATGTCAATGCTACAAGGAGTATTGTTTTCCACGTAAGGAGTCTTAGTGGACAAGAATGTAAAGGCTCAAATGGAACACATGTGAGAAATTTTAGAACCAAGTTTAGATCCCACACTGGAACCTGGAAAGGTGTTGGGGGAAAAACATTATTTAAACCTTTTAGGAATTGAATTATCAAGGGTATTTTAAAGTAAGATTCTTCTTCAGAAGAGCGCTTAAAGATGGATAGAGGTGCTAAGTATCTCTTTATCATCCCAACCTGGAGCCCCAGATTGGCTAAATGTAACAGAAAAGTAAAATTGTGGGGATATTACATTGAAATGGGTCCACATTCTTTTCTCTGCACCAGTTACTGAACTTGTTCCAACGACACTGATACAGAGATTTGGTTGCTGGCCTTCTAGCTGAAAGCAAAATCTCCATCACGTCATCCAGAAGATCCCAATCCTTGTATCTCAGCCTTTCAGAAGCCATGCGTGAAGGTTGAGTGTGTTGACCTCAGGATGGAGAACATGACCTTCCTGTCGCGAGAGAAGATCCTCTCTTCTTGGAAGATGTATTGGAGGGCAAATGGACACGTCCAGAAGGTCCGGGTACCACGTTCTTCTGGCCCAATCCGGGGCAATTAGGATCATGGTTTTCCTGAACTTCCTAAACCTCCCGATTATTTGAGGGATCACAGGGATTGTGGAGGAAATGAATACAGAAGTGGAAACTCCCATTCCACCATGAAACCATCTCATAGAGCTCCTCTCGGGGGAAATTCCCTTGAGCAGTACAGTTCGCACTTCCTGTTGGCCCCGGTCGTGAACAGATCCACTTGAGGGGTTCCCCAAAGGGCGAAAATCTCTTGAATGACTTCCTGAGCTATCTCCCACTCGTGAGGGACTGTGCTCTGCCTGCTCAGAGCGTCCGCTGTTGTGTTTTGCTCTCCGGCTAGATGAATTGCCGATAGAGAGATCCCTTCTTGTATTGCCCAGAACTAGAGTTGCATCACCTCTCTGCACAACGGTAGTGACCCCACTCCTCCTCTCTTGTTGAGGTAGTACATGGCCACTGTGTTGTCCGTCATTATCAGAACATTCTTTCCCCGTACAGAGGGCAGGAAGGCCTTCAGCGCTAGTCTGATTGCCCTCAACTCCAAAAGATGGTTGTGTAGTTTGGACTCCGATGGAGACCAACGTCCGCTGATTGTCAGATCGTTGATATGGGCTCCCCACCGCGTAAGTGAGGCGTCCGTCACTACGGTTATCTCCGGCCATGGCTGCCAAAAAGATTCTCCTCTAAGGATATGATGTCTGCAAGCCCATCATTGTAGATCCTGTACTACTTGGGCTGGGACCTGCAGCAGATCTGACATTTCCCCTGAGAATTGGGACCATTGAGTTCTGAGAGCCCATTGAAGAGATCTAATTCTCAATCTGGCTTCTGGCACCAGAAAAATGCAGGATGCCATCAGACCGAGCAACCTGAGAAAATCGAAGGCCGGAAGATGCTGGGCATTCTGGAATTTTGTTACCATCTGCAGAATGTGGTGAGCTCTCTCTTTGGGAGGCGAGGCTTTGCCCGAGCAGGTATCCAGGACTGCTCCTATAAACTGGAGCTTCTGTGATGGTATCATGTTTGACTTTTTAAATTCAGAGAAAAGCCTAGCTTGTGAAGGAAGTGACAAGTCTTGGACAGATGATCCGGGGCTTGTTCTGGAGAACGTGCTCTGATCATCCAATCGTCCAGATAGGGGCAGACATGAATCCCCCCTCACCTGAGACTCGCTGTCACCACCGCCATCAACTTGGTGAAAACTCTTGGGGCGGAGGTCAACCCAAATGGCAGAACTTGAAACTGATAGGGAGAATTTCCAATCGCAAACCTCAGGTACTTTCTGTGCTTGAGATGGATTGGCACATGAAAGTAAGCATCCTGAAGGTCCAATGATACTAACCAGTCCTGGAGTTGGAGAGCCTGAAAGATCTGAGAAAGTGTGACGATCTTGAATTTGTCCTTCCTTAGGAACGTGTGCAAGTTTCTCAAGTCCAAGATGGGTCTCAGTCCTCCGTCTTTCTTTGGAATAAGGAAGTATGGGGAAAGCCAACCCTTGTTCCTCTCCGCTACACGTACATGTTCTATTGCACCTTTCTGTAGCAGGGTTAAAACTTCCTGCAACAAGAGCAGATCCAGACGTTTGGCAGAGTTGTATTCGGAGGGTGATTCTGAGGTTTCTTTAGAAAAGGAAGGCAGTAACCCTGGGATACTGTTTCCAGTGCCCACGCATCTGAAGTAATGCCCCGCCATTCTTCTAGATGCTGTGAGATTCTGCCTCCCACCGGGGTCTTGTGGGTCAAAACCTCAGAGTGGTTTTGCGGCAGCTGCACCAGTGGCTGATGGTACAGATGCCGTTGCTGGGGCTGATCTAGCACCTTTTCCTCGCCCCCGAGGACATTTTCTTTGACCTCTCTGATTGGCCTGTCCTCTTCCTCTTCCAATTGAGGAATAATAGCGAAAAGGACGACCCCTCCAGGAAGATGAGCCTGTGTAGGGGCATTGCTGAGGTTGTCTTTTAGTGGCACTGAGAGATTTTGCCGCCGCTTTGGAGGTCTGTAGCTTCTCCAAACTTTCATCTGCCTTGCTACCGAACAATCTCGAGCCATCAA
This sequence comes from Ambystoma mexicanum, assembly GCF_040938575.1. NCBI lineage: Eukaryota > Metazoa > Chordata > Amphibia > Caudata > Ambystomatidae > Ambystoma > Ambystoma mexicanum. Next base: position 893,952,088 of record NC_090941.1, read on the forward strand.
AGTGCATATTAAGAAGTCTGGATTGCACATCAGGAGCAAACCCAGACTTTCTTAGCCATGCAAATCTACGTAGAACTGTGCTAGTCGCCATGGACTTGCTGATACTGTCAGCTGTGTCCAATCCTGATTGAAGGCATTCTCCCGAAGCCTCCTTTCCATCCCTTATAATAGCTAGAAAGCCATCACGTTCTTCACCTTCCGGGATGTGTTCAGCTGCCGCTGACATGCAGTCCCACAGGGAATATGTGAACCTTGCCAAGGTACAAGTTACATTCATAGCACTCAAAGCCATACTGCCAGATGTGAAGATTTTCCTAGACCATGCATCCACCTTTTTATCGTCCCTATCTGGAGGGATTGTAGGGTATGCCGCATTCCTTGTGTAAGTGGCTGCCTGTACTACCAAACTTTCCGAAGTTGGGTGTTTGCTGAGGTATTCCGGATCAGATGTACAAGGTCTATATTTTGCCACAAACTCTATTAACTGCCCCTATGGCATCAGGACGTTCGCATGCAGAACTAACCCTTCTTTGTAAGGCAATATGAAATGGTAGAATGGGGTCTTGTTGGGGTGTTCCAGATAATATATCCATCATGTCATCATCATGACAGACTGCTGAACTCCTACCCCACCCCATACATTCTGTAACTCTGCTCATGAGTTTTCTATAACTCATATCAACCTGTTCTGTTGGGTCTGGTTTGTCAAATTCATACTCTGGCGAAGTATCCAGGCCACTTGCTGTTTGCAAACATTCTTGCAGATCTTGAATTCTTGATTGACGATTAATTAACTCCTCTGGGACAGATCTTGTGCCGAATTTAACACCAGCAGAGGTTACTTCCTCCTCTTCTGATGAATCTCCCTCATAGATGTATGACATGGTCCTGAAAAAATCATGTCGACGCTCAGGTTGAAAAACCTTTTCAGGCATTACAGGTTGTTCCTTTATTAAAGGTTTGGGCATCGGCGAAAGCGTCGGTGGCACCGAAGTTTTAATCACTTCCTTTGACATCGTCGAAGGAACTTTCGACAACCTCGATGTAAACGTTGAGGGAGCCATGGAAACCGTCAAAGGAGCTTTCGTGGTTTTCGAGCGCAAGCTCGACGTAGTTTCCTTCGAGGGAGTTGTGGACTCGAGGAGCTTCGAAGTCTTCGACGACGTCGATGTCGACTTCGATGGCGTATGATCTTTCAACGCCATTCTATTTCCCTCTGCCTTCGATTTATGCACCGAAGGATCTGACATACGAGGTGATCGAGAAGAGTCTCTCAATGACGCTCTTGACTTCTTTTTATCAGCCTTTCTTGTTTTGGACCTTCGTCTGTCACTTTTCTTGTGAGCAGGAGCATGGTCTTCTTTAGCTATTTATGAGGGGGTCTGGGCCGCATTCTTAAAAATGTTTAGCATGGAAACTCGAAAAGCTTCCCATTTTCTCGGAGAGTCATGTTTAGATGGACATGTGATAACCTCTTCCGAAGATGTCGAAGAGTATGAGGGAGTTCGGTGCCGTCTCTTCTTAGCCTTCTTAGAAGACGAAGAAGAAGACTTCCTCGATCTACTTCTCGAATTATGTTTTTTATGATATGACTTCGAAGACTCGTCCGAGTCTCACTTTTTTAAAGTGGACTTTGAAAAACCATCCCCCATCGCCAGTTTACCTCTACGCTCTTTTAGGGCTTTGTGGGTCATCGACTGGCACGAACCACAGTCGTCCGTATGGTGGTCGGGACCAAGGCACCGTAGACAGTTCTTATGTGGATCCGCCAGGGACATCTTCTTTCCACATTTTAGGCATTTTTTAAAGCCTGTCTTCGGTGTGGAAGGGTTCGAAGACTACGACATAGCTTTTTCTCACAAAATACTGAAGCACCGTTTCACTCGATCCGAAGCGAAGCTAACAGAAAAATGGAACTGAAGCCAACGAGTGCGCTCAAGGCTCTTATACGGGGGATGACATTGGTGCTCGACGGATGCTGCCGAGGGACATCGATGCCGCGGCCTCGAGTGGAGCGACCCATGCTGGAGAGAGAAACATTTTTCCGAGGCGAAACCTAAAGCTAAGGATATATCTAAAATGAGGAATACGTGGGAGGACACAATCCATTCGAAAGGGCTATTTGGCACGACATTGCTATTCTATTTATTTCTTAAGGCTGCAACAGGTATTATTCCTATGCAAAGTTTAGTATACAATAATCTCATCTGCCTAGAATACATACTATCCAGGTAAACCTTGCAACCAAAAGATTGTTTTAACGTCCAGTAGCTAGTGAAATGGCTTGATTGAACCAACTTAGACAGAACGTCTGCTTCCCTTATTGAAGCATAGGCATTTCTAATAGGAATTTAAGAGCTACTAACCATGGCACAAAGGTTAGTCCAAAGGTCACTCAAGCCAATATTTTGGAACTCTTTCTTTAAATGTAAGAGCCATGGTAGCTGCATGGCTCCCTCCTGGGACATAACATCCATCAAAGCCTCTCTACCTCTCTACCTGTCCAGATTTGCACTCTCACCCAGCAATATATCGGCCTTGCAAACCACTTCAGTACTCTGGAGTTTTGTTTCATGGAGAACGGAGAGGTTTGGCACATTATTTGGCACATTATTTGGTAAACCCAGGAATATTCTTTAGGAATTTATGTTCCACTACAGAGAGATTCACATTGCTGGTGGCGTCCCAAAGCTTCATTCGATAAAGTGTTGCTTGCCTGGCCTGACATTTGTAAGCTTCAAGAGATAGCCCCACTGCTCCATTCCCATGTTCTCTCGTAAACTTGGCTATTGCACCACTATGCCTGGCTAGTGTAATCTCTTCCCTGGTTAACTGCCCATCATCTGCAATCCTCCCTTACTCTCGCATCCAAATAATCCTAAACTTCAACTTGCTCTGTAGGGGCTTCTTGTAAATTGAGCCTTAAACTGGTGTTCTTTTTCACCTTTCTTCTCCTAAAGACCATTGCCTTGGTTTTTTGCGTGTTAATAGTCAGCCCATTTTTGTTGCAGAGATCTCCAATTGGCGTCCAAGTCCTATCAGGATGAGGGAAAGTAAAAGTGCGTCATCCGCAAACATGAGAATTGGTATTTTATCACAAGCCAATACTGGGGCGACTGTTGGGACTTCTCCAAGTTTAACAATTACCCCATTCATAAAAACACAAAAGAGCTTAGGGGCTAGCACACACTCTTGGCGAACTCCCATTTCAATTCCCACGGTAGCAGATGTACGACCCTCTACACCCCATCTTATGGCAGCTCCATTCCCAGTATACAAAATCTGGATGGCCCTTAATAGCTCATTCAGGATGCCCAGCCCTTCTAGGGAACCCAAAATCCTTGCTCTTTGGTCCCTATGAAACGACGTCTTTAAATCAATAAAGACAGCGTAAATGCGCAAGTTCCTATGGGTGATATATTTGTCACAAAGCAGACAACCTCAGACATTGATCCACAGTGCCGATTCCCTTGTAAAACCACCCTGCAAGTGATTCCAAACCCCATTGCCCTCACTCTATGTATCAAGGTCCCGGGAGGATAGCTCAGCGGCAACGTGCTTGGCTTGGAAACAAGAAGACATGAAGCAACACATGTTCGATCCCCGGGTCCGCACTTAGAAACCTCTGGGTATTAAGCGCGTATTAAACGCGTTATAAATACGCAACTAAGAGACATATTCCTGTAACAGCGCCTCGATGCCCCTGGGCTGTGTAAGCGCTTTGAAAATGCAAATAAATAAATACGGTGTGCCAGCATTGCCTTTGAAGGTGTCTCACCCGCTAGTCCCCGAGATCTGTCATCCAGGTGGCCAGGACACGGCCATCGCTTTTGGATCCAGTTCCTGGGGATGGACCAGTGCAGGAGGATCACCTGGATGGGGGTGCTTCAGGGAGTGGGAGACTGGGTGGCGAGACGCAGTATCCCCTTCCCTGTAACACCTTTATTCCATCCTACCAGGTAGGATACCCAGGCACTCAACCCCCCCCCACCCCTCCGTTTCACACACAAACCCTTTCCTAGTGAGCGAAAAAAGACTAACAGCCGAAATGTCACAATACAATGGTCAGGCAACATCAGGCAATTACTCATCATTACAGACACCTGACTTCCATCACACTTCCCCACATGGATAAAAGGTGGAGCACAAAAGCACACTCTGAGCAAGGAAAAGCACACAAGGAAGCAGCGGTTCCAAGACGGCAGTTTAACACGAGGAGAAAGACAGCAAGACCAGAGAGGGTTGCAAGGAGGAAGGTGCCCTTGACCTTTTCATAGAAAGACTGTTACTTTCATGAGCCTTCGAGAATAAGAAACATAAGAACTGGAATTAAAGCTGAAGAAACCTGCATAGGCTCTCCCGTGTCGATAGCCATGGCGGGGAGGAGCGTTTGCCGCCATGGTACTGTCCTTGGCTCCTACAACAAAGCAGGGCCAGTAAAGTCAGCACAGCCGGTGAGTCAGGGAGACTGATACCAGACCGGTCTGTGTTAGAACCAAGGTTGCAAGCAGCAACCTTGTAAGGAGTAATCTGAAGAGAACAGAGTGTTAAGCATATGTGAATAGCAACGCAAATATAATTGAATAGCAGATGAGTGAATGAACTTTTGGAGCCAAGATAGAATCCGTAAACAGAGTGGTCCAGCGCCACGTGGGTGATCATTCGAAGGTCTCTGTTAGGTATCCAACTAAGGGGTGGCAAATGTAAAAAGGAATTGTGAAATTGAAGTGGTCCTGCAATGGGTCAAGCTAAACCGTGTGCGCATTCGAAAGTCTTCGATAGTTAATATGAACTGAAATTGGTCCAAAACCAGCTGAGGGAGACTAATTGTGTAAGAGGAAAGATCATAGCCGGGCTGAGGGGGATCCGGGGTGAAGAGTGAATCACCTGAATTGGATATTGTATGAGGAAAATAACTTTTTTGGTACATCAGGTCCTCTGAATCAAGACACTTTGATAAGTAAAGAGACTTGGGCACAGAAGGCCCTGATGCTGGTAACTGAACTGTGTCCTCATGCCGAAGAAGCCAGAGAGGGTGCTACGCTCGAGTGAAACAACTTGTCCTGTCCTGAAAAATGTGAGGAAGGAAGGCCAACGGCCCGAACATCCTGACGTATCATTTTGAATACTTCTTTCTTTTTCATAACATTATTCCCTAGACTATTTGTATTTAGAGTTAAGGACTGGCAATAGTATTTTTTAGTGTAGGCCCTTTTATTTTGACATGACACCAATAGGACTGCTTTATTATTATTTGATGGTGATAGCTTGCTCCGATCTGTAGATTTAAGATTATGTAGGAGTTTATCATGCCCTTTTTGAAGTTCAATAAACACCCTTGAACTGTGGTTACTTGTGTCCGTCTTGCTGTTGATACCATGGCCTTCCTTGCAGTCTGTAATTACAAGGTTGCTCCCTATCCCCTTTCTTGAAAATGGCACTGTTACTGCTTGGCTAAATGAAACAGGGACCTTCTTGGATTCTAGTGCCACATTAAACAGTTTTTTTTAGATAGGGGACTCAGACCACAGGCTCTGTCACATAAAATATACTGGAATCATATCTGGCCCAGGGGCCTTAACAGTTTTCCGACTCTAGAGTGATAACCTAATTTCCCCCACACTCAATACCAAGGACAGCCCAGCCACTGAAATATCTGGCCCACAGACATCAAAATCACCATATTCCCTGATTTCCTAATATAAATTCTCATAATGCTCAATCCACCTGGCTTCGGAAATACACCCCTGAATGGGACTGTGGTCCACTGGGCGACCCATCCCCATTATTTCCTATTTTCCTTTCGTATTCTTAGTGTTGATCGCTGACAACAGTAAGCACCACATATCCTTCATGTGCATTTATTTCTTCGCTTTGATAATAGCTCAATAGTTTTTCCTCGCATCATGCAATGCCACAACTCCATCTGTTGCTACCTGTTTGGCTTGCCTGATCAAAATGCTTTTTGCACAACGACATTCACTGTCACACCACATCTATGTAGAGTTTGAGTTTTAACTACTGTGAGAAACCAGAAGGTGTCTCACCCTCTAGTCCCTGGGGATCGGTCATCCAGGTGGCCAGGACAGCCATCACTTTTGGATCCAGTTCCTGGGGGTGGACCAGTGCAGGAGGATCACCTGGGTGAGGGATCTTCAGGGAGTGCCATACCAGATGGCGGTATCCCCTTCCCTCAAACGCCTTAACACCATCCTACCAGGTAGGATACCTTGGAACTCATCCCTCCACCCCCTTTTAAAACACACACACTTTCACACGGGCAGCCTGCTATGGGAGAAAACAGACTAACACCCAAGCAGTATACCTGATGTGTCCCAATATAACCATCAGACTAGGTCAGGCAATAACTGACCATCACACACACCCGACTTCCATTAAGCTTCCCTACACAGACAAAAGACGGAGTACAAGAGCACACTCTGAGCGAGGCAAAGCACACGAGGAAACAGCACTTTTGAAACAGCAGCTGAATGAGAGACAAAAGACAGCAAAACAGAAGGGGATCGCAAGGAGGAAAGTTCCGTTGACAATTTCGACAAGGAACCGTTACTTTCCAGAGTTCTCAAGATTAGAAAGTGTAAGACCAGGAAACCAGACTGAAGAATCCTGGATTGTGTGTCAGAGATACCTGGTGCCCCCGTGTCAATAATCAAGGAGAAGCAGCAGCAGCCACCGTTGTACCGTCTTTGGCTCCAAGACAAAGCAGCGTTTTTAAAATCAACACAGCCGGTGAGTTGGGGAGACCGATACAAGACCAGTCTGTGTTGAAGCCAAGGTTGCAAGCAGCAACATTGTATGGCGAGCACTGGAATGAACATTGTTAAAATGCATGTGATAAAAGATGCAAGTAAAGTTGAACTGCTGATAAGTGATTGAACTTTGAAACCAAGATACAATACCTTTGACAGAGTAAGCCGGCAGCGCATGGGTGCTCAATCGAAGATCTCTGTAAGGTATTCAGCTGAGAAGTAGCAGTGAAAGTTGAAAGAGTTATATGTCTAGAAAGAATTGTGAATCAAAGTGGTCCTGCGAAGGGTCGAGAAAAATCCTGCACACAGTCGAAAGTCTTTGATTTTGATGAAATAAAGAAAGTTTGGAAAGTAGACAAATTGGCCCAAGCCTGGCAGAGGGAGACTAATTGAAGGTTTTGTGTTAAGGTGGGTCTAAGCCTGGCGGAGGGAGACCCGAGGTGAATCGTGAATCACCTGAGACATTGTGTACATGTGAAATCCTAAGAAGTCAGGAACTTCAATGTTTGTTTGTCACATCAGGTCCTCTGAAATAAGAGACTTTGAATGGCAAAGAGACTTCGGCACAGAAGGCCCTGATGCTGAGGTTTTTAACTGCATCCTCGTGCTAAAGAACCCAGAGTTTGTGCTGAGCTCGAGTGTGCCACCTTGTCTTGTGCTGAAAACGTGGGTTAGGGGAGCTAACAGCTCAGATATCCTGACACAGAATTTCTTGAACACTTTTCTTTTGCATAACATGGTTTCTCACACTATTTGTATTCAGAGGTAATGATTGGTCGTAGCTTGCTCCCATTTTTAGATTTAGGATTAGATAGGCGTTTTGCAAACCCAATTGAAGTTCAATAAACACCCTTGAACTGTGATCACTAACATATGTATTACTGTTTGATACGATGCCTTCGTTACATTACTCTCTATGCTTTAGTGAAAAACCTGCCCAGCTGCAAGTTAAATCTTCATGGTCGGCTAAAATCTCTTCGGTCTGCCCCTCATCCATAGCAAAAAAAAAGATACACATGGCATAAAGGGTTCCCATCGTTCACAGATTGACTATATTTATTCGTCCTCCATGGTAAAAGCAAACTGTGGTCCCTGTCAACGTATGGATTTTAAGGTGAGGTATCATTTGGCATTAATCTTTTCCTTTGATCTTCCAAATTGTGCGTGTGACTCCTTTTTGCCTGCATCCTGTATCTCCCTGGAGGGAGGAGGTTGTAGACTTAGGTGGGATCACATACTCTGTCCAAGGTTTATTCATTCAATTGCTGAGTTAATGGAAGGTGTGGGACTGCGTAAAGACACAACCCTTAACAATGATGAGATGATTGCCAGATTCAACCAAATTGCTGGTATTTGCCTAAAAACGTCTGATTCTTTTTTCAGAAAGTCTACATAAAAAAAGGTTATTCATCAATTTGATTCTAAAATTGCCAGCTATAAGAGAATAAACAGTAGGACCTTGCAACAATTGATTACTAAAGGACTGAGTCTGGTTGAATTCCAGAAAGCTAAACAATTAATCTGTCAGCGGCATAGAAATCTTGTTCAATCATGTAGAATTGATCTACATATTAAAGACAATCAAAATATCTTACATTACATATCGCATGCAAATACCAGACAATATTGGGGTATTATTAATAATGCTCTTGGAGCAAACACCTATGGGAGAGAAAGTTCAATTTGCGGAAGACAGATCGGTTGAATTTTGTACAGCTAAGTTTACTCTTTTTGGGCCTCTGTCAGAAATCCAAGACCCTACTACGGGACCAAATATAGCTGTCCATGTACATGGAATGAGGAGGATATTGAATGGGCTCTCACTGGACTGAAACCATCCTGAGCCCGTAGACCTGATGGTATTATACCCTTTGTTTTGAAAAAGGACTCAACTCTGGATGCCCTACCTCAAGGTCCTTTTCGATCACATATTTGCAACCCACACCATTCCTTTGTCATGGGCCCAATCTATAGTCTTTCCAGTCTATACGAACGGTGATCCAACTCTACCGGAGAATTTTAGACCAATTGCACTCACAGACTCTGCTTAGAAGGTCTTTTTGATTCTTCCCCTTAGAGATTTAAACCTGGTTATTGCTCAGACCCCTGTCCTGTCAAAGTTCCAAGTAGGATTCAGGCAGAATATGGGTGCTATCTTAAATCCAACAGTAATGGTGCACTTACTGCATAATGTGAAAAACCAAGGCAGGGGGCCAAGGCTGAAGCATCACTGGACATGTCCTCTGCCTTTGGACGTGTACTGCAAGAAAAACTATGGTCCAAACTGATCAATTTTGGAGTCCCGCTTAAACTAGTCCAGCTCATTGCGCTTTTATACAGAAATACTTCCATGTTTAACCAGGGAAGGTGCTCTTTCTAGATCTCTAAATGTCTAAAGTGACAGATCCAGACCATACGGAAGCACAGGTTCAATTTTTATAAGATAATAACAAGGGTCAGGGAGAATAGATAATCTGCATACTTTGTGCAATAACCGTTTCATGCAGATTATTTATTCTCCCTGACCCTTGTTATTATCTTATACAAATTTATCCTGTGCTCTTTATGGTCTGGATCTGTCACTTCTGGACCTGGGAGATTATTTGAATAGGTTACAGGCTCACCTTTGGAAAGAGGTGTTGTCACTGGCAATGTTCAGCCCGAACTCGGTTATTCGGCATGAGTTGGCCCTAACTTCACTACAGGCAAGATATTTATGGAGACAATTGCTGAATTACTCAAAGCTCCTTAGAACAGAAGAGAATTCACTCTATGCTGACTTGAATAAACTTAAGAAGGAAAAAAATATACCTTCTATTAATAAGTATGTGGGAAGGATGATAGATTTGCTTGTTACGATTGGGTCAACGGAGGAAGAACTACTCAATCGCCAATGGTGGAGCAAAACTAAAGCATTTTAGGCAAGATTTATTGCGCACACTTGACTATCAAATCGTATTCATCATAGATGGAGTACGCAAAATTCCTGAGAAAAAGGGAATACTTCTCAATTTAGTTAACGCCTTTTCCATCCACGAAAATGCATTCTCTTTACCTGCGCTTTAAACTCAATCAATTACCTGCCAATGAACGGACGGATGACGGTTGAATGAATTATCATTAGTCAGTCAGGGCTAGAAATGACTGAACAAACATCCAGTTCAGTTGCAAGTTGTCTCAGCTGGGGACTGGTTCCCTGCCTAGCTGATTAAGTGAAAAGTGATGAATCCTATGGAGCCTACATTAATCCACAGCCTAAGATCCCCTCCCATATGGCCAAGGGACGGCAGCCACTTCCTGATCCTGACCCTAGGGGTGGTATCTTTGGGGGAGGATCACATGGAAGGAGATGGCTGTCAGGGAGATGTGGTGAGGATAGACGCATTATTCTATTCATTCTGAAGATGACCCTATAATACCTACATTCCTGATGGAAGGATACCATTCATGCTTTACATGTACATAATGCTTACTTAACCTCCTTTTCTAATGGTGATGTTAATGACAAAAAAAGCCCAGGACAAAATTACTTTCAAACGATTAACAATTCTTTGCACTGCAAGTCCCATAAATTCTTTGGTACTGGGAGGAAGAAGAGGAGAAAGGAGTCAACATGGAGTAGAAGAACCAGCAATGTTCAGACTAGTTGTTGCAACCCAGATCAGCTGTGCGTGAGATTTAAGTCTGGTATGCCTTCTCATGAAGAGAGAGAAGCAGGAGAAGGATGCAGAGCGACCACCATGGAAGGCAGACCCAAAAGCAGACCTACGTGGAAGAACACAGTGGAGGAAAGCAGGTGCTTCCTTACCAAGGCAGCGAGAGACCAAAGGAAGCCAAGCGGGTGTCGCAGGAGGGCCGTGTATCGACGGGAAGCAGAGGAGAGGCTGCATGATCGTGGTCCCAGGGAAACACACCAGTTTTACCAATGGATGACAGAGAAGCTGCCAACAAGACCTGGGGAGGATCGGGAAAGCAGGAAACACTTTCTGAAAGGCCAGAATAATGCTGCAGCTAAACACCACAAGTCGGACATGCCAAGCAACACCAGTGAGTTTTCCCAAAACCGTTGCGAGGCCCAGCCAGGGCGTACTGACAGGTGCTTAAGTTGGGAACTTACTCTACACATTCAGATAATTAAAGAGAAAGAACACATTTATACGAATTCCCTAATGTGAGGTGTCTACATGGGAAAGTAGATGTTGCGAAGAACAAGTGAATTGTAATGGAACAATTGCAAGGCAAGAATTGTACAATCCTCTATATATGACAAGTCAATATAGGGAAGACTGGGACAAACATTGCCATAAGCCAATGAATGCTACCATTGAAGATAGTTATTGAAACTTGTACAAGTCTCCAGAAAATGGGATGCCTACGTGGGGGAAGTTGGAACAAGTTATATTTGAAGTCGTATGTTGTATGTTTTAGTGTGAGGGTCACTGAGGTTTTGGACACAAGCATGGTTTGTTTGTTTTTGAGGGCAAGACAAAGACGGATCCTTAGTTTTAGATTTATAGGTAGGGAAACTGTAGGATTGGGATAGGAAGGTCTTTATCCACACCTGATATAATTTAATAAAATGTCTCACATTTCTTACCCCACACAGAAAGCAGTGGAGAAGAAGCCTGAAGCAGGAGAAGGAAGTGTGCCTTGTGCCTAGTAGCTGCCCCGCTGTGCTGAAGTGCAGAAGCAGTCTGATGCAGTGTTTTGTGCGGTATAAGCAGAACTGTTAGATTTTATTTGGGCGAATGGTACATTTGACCGAATTTGGCCTGTACCATTCGACCGAATAAAAACGAATTAGGCTAATACATAGCGAACGAGTGCAGCAGGGGTTGTGCATGTGTCCCTCGCTCCCGCAACATTGGAGGCGGGGGAACAGAGGAAAAAAGAAGAAGAAAAAAGAAAAAGGGACCCTTCAGCGTCGGATCTGATCCACATAAGAGCGACGGATCTGACGCTGCAGGGGTGAAGAGGATCAGGCGGCATGCAAATATGTAAGTAGGGGTGTGGGTTGGTGTGCAGGCATTTTGTGTGTGCTTTGATCGCATGTGGGCAGTTTTCTTTTGGTCTGTTAGCCGCAATCAATTGTCAGGCGATCAAACACCACCAAACCCCTTGTGCCGGATAGCTACCCTATGCTGCAGTGGGAAACCTGAGAAAGCCCAGATGAACCCAAGTGGGGGAAGAGGCCCACACCCCTCTGATGCAGGACCCCAGTGGAGCTGGAATAAAGGCAGCCCATATTGGCATGTGGAAGGGGCTAGGCAACCTAAAGTTCTCCAGTAACAAAGAAAATGTGGGCAGCCTGACTACTCCTGGAGGACAAGAGGCAAGAAAGTGTGAGCTCAGTTTGAGTAACGTACGGGAGTCATCCCCTTACTCCGAGTGAAGCAAACCCATCAGAGTGAGGACACCCCGAGAGAGGGGAACGAGAGTCCAGAGATTCCAAGAGGGGTGAGAGTAAAGATATCCCAAGAGAAGGGGGATGGGAGTGAAGACACAGTGGAACAGGGATGAAAGAGAGAAACATGAGAGAAATACCCAGAGTGGAGTGAAAGAGTGTGTGAAGCCCTGGAGGGGGAACAGAAATATTGTGGAGTGGGGTAGACGAGTGCAAACAGCACCCTGAATTGTCAGGAGAACGAGAGACTGAAATACTTCAACTAAGATTGTATTTGGAAATATATTTGGAACATTTAGCTAGTACAGTGGCACCTGAAGAGCTTTGTATCCAGGGGTGAAAACCTGAAACAGAGGCAGCCGTCAAGCATCTTTTAGTCATTAAACCCTTTAGATTTATGTGCGTTAGATTTTCTATAAATAAGGTAGGCTATTATAGGATTTCGGGGAGGGACTTTATGTTTTGGATTCATCCTGACAAGATTATCTTTTCCTTTAACATTTGAGTTTTAGAATAGTAGCTTAGCACTTCTAGTTAATTTTCATTATTTTAGTTTGTTATTTTGTTTGAAGCTGGCCAAGAAGTCAGACTAATAGTAAAGCAAGATAATAAAAGTCCATGAATATGATGTTGCAGAGTCAGAATCCTACTCCTGGTCCACCACAATACCAATGGGCATGAATTGCTTGCTGCCCAAATGAATTGGTTAGAGCCAAGTGGGGGTCTTTAATAAGGATGGGGCGGTGCATGAATGGAGGTTACCATTAGATCCTGCAAAAAGCAGTAAGATGCTAATGACACACTTTACTTTTTTCAGAAAAAAGCTCAATACCCAAACCAAGATGATCTCCAGGAAAAATGGAAGAAAAAAAAGAAACCTCTTCCATTTCCATGGCAGAAACATGGCCTTTGAGAGAGACAGATGAGCAAAGAAGAGGTTATTATGAAGAAACTGAACATTAAATCCATACAAAAAAGGTGAAGCAAAAGAAAAAAGAAAAAGGCACAGTGAAGATAGAGAAGCAGCAGTGGCAAGGTTGCAGTTAACAGACTGCTTTACGCTTTTATGGAATCCCACATCATTAAATGATCGTTACTACTGTGACGGGCCAGAAGACATTGGTTCTAACGAGATTTATTAATATCAAATGAATGAAATGCCTTTCTATTCCTATTGGTAAAGGGAGATTTCCTGCATACAAAACTATACTACAATGCTTGTCAAAACAATAAATATAGTCTACCGTCCAAACCTATTTCTACCTGACCCTATCACTAAAAGAAACACAACTTAAAGTAAGCAGTATAACCTGCTTCTAGAGTTCCTGGAATCTCCAGCTCTCCTCAGTCTGTGAGATATTTCTTCTTGCCTTTAGTAAATATTGAGAGTTCAGAAAACAAAATAGGTTTTTCCAAACACCCACAAAGTCTTAAGTACCAGAAAATATTAAAATGTTGATTTGGTGTAAACGAAAGGATAGCTCCTTAATTCCTTTCCACCATCTAGTTTGGTATCTCTTCCTATGGATCACTCTTATCTTGTCACCGACTCTTCTAGACCTGTTCGCCTGGTTTGGTGTAATGCTTATACTTCATTTGATTCGTTATTATAACTAGGTCTTCTGCCCTTTCACAGTCCTCTTTAAGAGACTGCTCTTTTTCATTGGACTTCATCTTCCAGGGTTGCTGATAACCCCTTTCCAAGTACTCTCCCTCTGATTTGGTGTAATGTCTATACTCAGTTTGATTAATTATTATAGTCGGGCTTTCTGCCCTTTCTCCACTGTTCACATTAAAACAGTGTTCTATTTCCTTAGGGCCTGGAAGCCTGTGACGTGGGGTGAGGCCAATTCGTTCCACTTACCTTGCGTGTACCTCTGGTGTGTCTCTCCCCCTCCACCATGAGAATCCCATGCACCTTCTATGACCGCGGGCTCCCTCCAGTTTCAACTCGCGACTTCTCGCTTTCTTTCGCTCTCTGGCATCCTCCAGAGTGTTGCTCAGAGTTTCCTTTCTCGCCGGCTCCTTCACTGTTGCGAGTGAGGGAGTCGGTCTCCATTGTGGGCTGGGCACAGCGTCACAGCTTGGGATTCCCACCCACCACGTCCTCTGCGTGGTCTGACCTCCAGACGGGACCGGACTTTCTTGGTGCTGGTATCACTGCAGCATTGCGGTTCATTGCCTGCTCGCTGTTGTCTCTCCCCTTTGCCAACAATGCTCTCTAGAACAGCTGTTTCCACTGATAAACGTAGCCACACGTCCACCTGACTGGGTACATCAGAGACAGGGTCGGACTGGGACAAAAAATTGGCCCGGGCACCAATGAAAAAAAGGACTACACTCGCAAATCACAATTAGTTTCTTTTCGGACCAGACTGTGAGTACTATGCAAGATTTTAAAGCATATTTGCTTAGCACTATTGGTTAAAATTACACATGTAAGTACCCCACTGTGGCCCACTCTCACCAAAAAAACATACCCACACTAGAATCATGAGCTTGCACTTTCGCCCTGCCAGTCCGAGCCTGGTCAGAGACTTGCCTCCTTGGATCTCTTCTCCTCTATTCAAAGCTGACTGCCTTCTTATCTGCATCCCGTGACTAAGAAGGGGCATGTTGGACAGGATCAGCTGTCACATCCTCCTGGCAACCAGCATTGCCTTGAGCCAAATGTCTGTACCTGTCATCAAGATTGTTTCGAGTCCCATGATTAGAGGAAATATCTTCTTCTTGAATTCCCATGTATGCAGATATTGTTTTCATTAGAGGGAGTTCCACTCGCGAATGGGAGTCCTTGTCCCCTCAGAGGGAGTCACTGCTGGTGAAGTCCCATTTTCCCCAACCCCTAGAGAGGGGTTTGCTTAGCAGGCTCACCTCCATAGCCTAAAAGGGGGTGGCACCCACCAAGGAAGAAGGGACACATTTCCCAGATTCGTCACATGACCCATATTCATAGAAAGGTATACCTTTATATGTGTATCTATTATTGTGAAAGTAGAATAAGCCATTTGAACCAAGCCACATATGCCACAGCGCCACCCAGTAACCATCACTGGACTTTCACCTCCAGTTCAGAACCACATGAGCAAGGCATTGTGGCTATGCCTGTCTCGGGAGGATAGCCTAGGGACAACGTGCTCACCTTGGAAGCAAGACGGCACGGAGCAACACAGGTTCGATCCCTGGGTCCGCGCTTAGAAACCTCTGGGTATTAAGCGCGTTATAAATAACCTATCGTATCATGTGCAAATTAGCCAAAATGAAGTTCTATTTTATGCACAGCGTAATCAATCCAAAACAGACATTTCTCAAGGATGCAACATACTGTTTTGTTCCTTATTATGGATTATCAGTACAGTATAGTCTGACAGTCTTGTGGTTCGACCATTGAGGCATGTCTAGCAGGTATATTTCATTAACAATAACGATAATGAACCTAATATCTTTCTGAGAATACATGATTATACCAGAATCTTTACATAGTCGCTGCACACGATCTGGAAAAAGTAAGGAGTTCATTAAGACCTGGGCATCCTCCTTCCATCTAGGCATTCTTTGTTTGCTAGAGGGATCAGTTTTGTCAAGACAGTGTGACCTATAACAAAATGTAAATTATCCAGATTATAACTGCATGAGAATTTTGGGTCACATTTAATAATTACTCATTTCTGAGTCATTATTCGGATGAGAAAGGACAAATATGGTAAAATGCCTTTTTTCTGTTTTCCATTGTCTGGTCTAATTAGTCAGACCTTCACAACTGTGCCTCTTTTGTTAACTTTATCCTGGCCACAACTTTATTTTCCACTACAATTTTTTGTTGTTTTTCATAGCTTGTCAGCAATTCAGTCCCTATGAATTCCTTTATTTTCTATTTTATGTTAATTTTGTAAAGAGTCCACTTTATGTTTCTCCTGCCATAAAAGAGTGCACATCTTATTGTAAGGAAACCATTTGTTTTGTAGGTTTGCTCATGTGGCGGGTCAGAAGAACACGAACTCTGACTTTTCATGTCACTGCTTTAGTTTAGTAACTGAAAGGTGAGAACTCCTATCTTTCCCTATACGAATGGTGTTCCCTACCTAACAAAGTTAACTAAGGTGCTCGTCAAGAGTCCAAATTAAGATCAGTCCACTGTCCAAACTAATCTATCCTAGCCTTACCACTATTAGAACAACAAAAGTACAGGAGAATGACCCCCGTGTCCTGTGAGACGATTTTCCACCAAGTTCAGTTCAATAAAGTATCCGTAGGTAGTTCTTGGCGAGGGAGCCGTGTCTCCAAAGAGCCGGACTGGGGCTTATGTAGTCCTGTGGGATGTGGCCAGGCAGATGCTTGCTCCCCTGGAGGAGTCCAGGTCCCAGGGGTGTTTGAGGGGCAGGTGGCGAGACCCTGAACTGAGTATTGAAGTTGACGAGCCGTCCCGATCACCTTGTGTCAAATGGTGAGTTTCTGTATGCTAAGAAACCCGGTACGCATCTGATGCTGAAGCGTGAGGTTGAAAGGAAAACCGTTAAAGTGTGCAAGAGACATGGAAAGAAAGGACAGAAAGAGAAGTGTGTGTTACGCTCACCTGGTATCCACGGGGACGCCACCCAGGCCTGGTTGGATGATTTGCACTCTCGAACCCTCTCCCGGCCCCTTGGTAAGGCCTCTGGTTAAAGATGGGTCTGCAATATAGGAGAGCTGGATTCGATACCAGATTGTCTTTATGTTTTCCCACCTCCCCTGGCCTCAACATCTTCCTCCCCCTTGGGCCTTCTCCTCACCTTAATATTGTAAAAGGTGGATTCTCCGTCCTGCTCCTCGTGGCAGGGTTAGCTGTGGGGGGGCGAGCAGCGACCAAGTTACTTCACTGGTTCAAGCCCCCCTGTGGGAATCCAGGCCTGCTGCGACTCCGTAGGTTTGCTGCTTTACATTCTTTAGATGCAGTTCTTATGTTCCTCCTAGTTTGAATAATAATGTCTTGCTTCTTTCCTTTTAGGTATGGAAAGGTATTTTGCTGTTGTCATGCAGTTTGAAGATGAGCATGGGCCAGTAGGAGAAAGTGCAGTGTGCGCAATGCTGTCTGGTGAGTAATGCGCGATGCGCTGCGCTGTTTTGCCTTATATATTGCTAATCTTTGTCTTTTCTCTCCTTGCAGGTTGCGATGTTCCGCGCTGAGCGCCGTAATGTTCCAGCAATGGTACTGACAAGGAGATGACTACCCAGGTAGGAATTGTGTGGCTTTCTTCATTCGGGAGGAAACGTGACAAACGCTTACTAATGCTGTCTTTCTTCCTCCTCTTTCCAGGTTATGGTATTCCTAGATTGCACGCGGTGCCGGATGATGGAGTTCGTACCGTCAGGTGAGTGGAACTGAAGTCAGCGATGGATTGAAGACAGGATACTGTTCCAGGTAAGTTTCGTAGTGTTCTTTCTCTCTCTGCAGGTCCTTGGTTTCATGTAAGCTGGCATCAAAGAACTGGACACGGTGAGCGTTACGCTGCCCACACCAGCGTAACGCACCCCCAAGTTAAATAGTCCCAAGTAAATAGTCCCATTCTAATGTTGGTCTTCATGATGGTTATGAGCCTGGCGCCAAAGGCGCCATTACCGACTCCAAGAGAGTCTTGGATGAGGTTTTAAGGCCTTTGACCTGGCCCTAACTGGAAGGATGATTTGCCAGTGAGGGCCAGGGGCAAGCATCATGACAGTGTGCGAGTGGAACCGAAAACAAAAAGAAATAAGAAATGAAGAAAAGCAGTTGGAAAGACTGTCAGTATGTAACAGCAGATGGGGAGCTGTGCAAAGGAAACCGTGTGAAAGTAAAGTGTGCAAGAAGCACAGGAGGAAAGCAAAGCACAGTTTGCAGGAGGCACAGCCAAAGCAATATCAAGAAGGTGAAAGCAAAGAAGGAAGAAAGTGAGACTAAGTATCAGAGTGGCCACGCATAAGGGAAAGTAAAGCTATGCGTTCTCGAAAGTCTCTGATACAGCAGTGTTGAAAGCAACTTATGAGAAGGTGGGAAAAGGGGGAGCTACACTGAAAAGTGAAATGGGAGCAAAATACCTAAAGGGTTTTGAAAGACTGTTTGAATACAAGGGAGAGAGTTGGATCTTGGAAAAGTGAATCCTGAGAATGTGAA
The DNA here is from genome assembly GCF_040938575.1 of Ambystoma mexicanum. NCBI lineage: Eukaryota > Metazoa > Chordata > Amphibia > Caudata > Ambystomatidae > Ambystoma > Ambystoma mexicanum. The sequence continues at coordinate 893,970,389 of NC_090941.1, forward strand.
CGTTTGTGTTTTGTGAAACTTTGAAACCAGAGATGCCTACGCTTGGGGAAGGGACCCTGACAGACCTAAAAGTAACTGTGAGCTTTAGGCTCACGGGCAAGGGACCCCAAGAGAATCAGCACACTTTAGGTACAATTGTAGAACCAGAGGGGCTTAAGCTTGGGGAAGGGAACCCTGAGAGGCCAAAAATTAACTATATAACCTTGAGAAGCTTGGGGAGGGAAACCCCCAAGAGAACCTATAATCTTTGATGAATTGATTTGGTTTGAAGAGTCTAGTGCATGTTTTGAGTTGAATTACTTTGACCTGGGAACTGTTGTGAAATGATTTGTTTAAAAGCCAGAGGAACTGTGCCTTGAAGAATCTAAGGGCATTATTTGAGTTGAACTGTTTTGAAATGGCAAAACTGAACCTGACGAAAAGGCCACCTGACTCCAACCTTGTTTTATACTTCTTTTTGGAACACTATTTTCTTTTAGAGAAACCCTACACAATATTTTGTTTCAAGAGTGAGGGCAAGCATAGGTTTGACACAGACAGGTTTTGTTTTGGGACTTATTGAAATTGACCACCCTAAGAAACATCAGTTAAGGAAAAACCTAAAGTAGAGATAGGGCAAAATAGGCATTACACCAAACTTCAGAATTTTAAATAAAGGTTTTCGAAATAGAACATCTGTGAATGTGTCTCTCTTGATACCATGCCCGTCTCACAGAGAACACACCTGCAACCTGTTGAGTGGTTGCAGGTGTATGAAATGAGAGACAGAGGACCCAAGAGGAGCAACAGGGAGGCCTGTGGGGAGTGACCAGCAGGGGACCCGTGGAAAAAGGAGGCAGCCGCGGTGGGACTGTGGGAGGAGCCAGGACGCCGCCATATATTCCAGAGGACTGGCAGGACTCAAAGAGCAAATCGAGTCATTGCTACAAGCCCGGGAGTCTCTGTGATCCTTAGCGAACAGCAGGAGCTGGGAATGCCAAGAGAAGAAAGGACGCTGCCTGTGTTCGTGAAACGGCATTCAGGTTGCCAGCGTGCAGAGGGAAGCACCCGGCAGACGAGTTTGGCTTGTATGTGGTGGACTTCCCAGCCTCAGAAATGCAGAGGGAGCAGCGGGAGCCACCGAAAGGAGACATCTGAAGCCAGTGAGTGTCGTGGAGGGCGCTCGCACTAGGGCGCTCCTATCAGACCGAAATCAAGTAATGGTCTGTAAAAATGAGTAACAAAGATGCATATTGAATACTGAACTAAAATGAAACTTTAAATTAAGTAAAATAAATGCATATTAAATGCCAAACTGAATGGAAACTTAGAAATTAAGCAACATGAGTGCATATTGATTACTGAATATATGGAACCACGATTAGATTGAAACCTTGAAACTAAACACATTGATTATTAAATGGAATAAAACCTTATGGGCAAATAAAATAACAGAGAACCACCCAAGTGCCCATGTGCAAGTGAATGACAGAAAGGGCGCAACAGTGTGGGGCAGGAACAAAATACCCCAAAGTGAACTTTTGTGAATACATTCTGTGCGGCAAGGCCAAAGACTGGTAAGAGGAGTGGGACTTGTGATGGCAAAGCCAAGAGGCTGACAAAGGGAAGTCAGAAGAGTGTAATTCAACACAAAGCCAAGAGGCCAACAAAGAGGAACTACGTGGAGGTGATTTGGCAACCAGCAGCCAGTGCCAAAGAACATGTGTGGCCTGAAGAGCCCAGGGATCCTGGTTGCGTGACCTGTGATGGTTGATCCGTGTGGTCTGACAACTGCACCTAGACCAGTGAGCCCTGAATGCTGAAAACCAAAGACATTTTGAAACAAACCAATGAAAGCACTATAAGTGAACTGGTGTGGCAAACCAGAAAGATGGTCGAGTGGACCTTGAGTTGCGTGAAATCTCCTGAAAAGGCTGAAGTAAGTATAAGTGGTGAAGATCAGGTCTTGGGGAAAGGAACCCTGAGATTTGAGAAACCACATGTGTTATCTTGCGAACAGAGCCTCAAGACCTTTTATGTTTGAACTGTATTGCTTGGAACTTGGGGATACAAAACCCAAGGATTGTTTGGAATTGTGTTGCCTTGAACTGGAGAAAGGTAATCCTGAGACTTTTTGTGTAACTTTCTTACACTTGGGTAAACAGAACTTTGGGTTGAACACTATTTCTTTTATTAGTGACATTGCTACACATTGTTTAGATTCAGTTGTGAGGGCATGTATAGGTGTTGGACCATTGTGCAAAAGATAGAGAAAACGTTTTATTGAGAGAATCCAATAATTGCTATCATCTTTTTTGGCCTATCTTGTAAAAAAATAAGGCATTGTTAGAAATTCTAAAACATACTTTGTGAGTAAACTGACATCAGGTACGGCTGGCCTACCAGTCGGGTTTGTTGTTTTGCTAGCATCCTATATATGATTGTATTCATTTGCCCAATTAGGCCAACGTGCTTTTCATTTAATTTAAAAATCGCTGCTGCGAGTGGGGCGTTTGACTGGGCACTGCGTTTTTAGAATCAGTACGCTCTTCTCATGTTTTTATCTTTCTTCTTATTTGAATTACTTTTGCTTTCCTTGTAAACTGGACTTGCCAGCAGTAAGGTGCCTAGCTTGCTCCTCTAAGCCACCAGGGTCTTCTGCTTGGCTGGAGGCAGTCTTTCTTTTCATACATCCACTCAATGGGGACCCATGAGTCTCTCTTCACCATCTTCACAGTGGAAGGGACCCGTGCCGCGATACCATGTGTATGAATGCAGCATACCTCCGGAAGCACAGCGTATGAGGGCAGCGTGCTAGAGACATGCGCTGCAACGTCCAGCCTGTCTGTGCTTGTCCGTACGCAGTCTGGGCCCTGGGCTTTTCCGGGCAACCCCCATTGAGCAAAGCAAATCAGCAGGTCCTGTGAGGATCTACTAAACGTTGCGCCGTATGGCATGGATCTGCCGTTGCGCATGGATCGCTGGGTACCTAGAACAGAGTCAAGCACTGACACCCAGAGAGCTCTGCTAATAAATGCACTCTCGTTAGCTAATCATGCTGCTTCATGCCACAATTTGATTAGTGATTTAGGCCCGATCTACTCTGTGTGACAGAAATTTGGATGAAGGACACTTCCGGTCTGGCAGTCATACAAGCCCTTCCTGACGCTATAATTTGCTGCACCCAGATCGTGCTGCTTCTAAAGCTGGTGGGGGATGGGGGGTTGCTATCATTTTCAAAGCACCCCTTACTGCAAAAACCTTTTCTTTGAATCACAAAATGAAATGTGAGATCCTCTTTGGTTGCATTAGCAGCTGGGGGTGATTGTTCCTTTGGCGAGCAGTTCTTCGAAACTCGCGGAAACCTTTTTTTAAATTTTTTTTTAAACTTTATAAAGCGCACAAGGCAGCCCTTAGGCATCGTGGAGCTGTTACAGACAACACTTACTTAGTTGCAGAAGTGAATACAAAACACCCAAGTCTTGAGAAAATAGCAGAGAAATCCGAGGTTCATACGATTGCAAGCGAACCTGGTGACTGCTAGTTGACGTTACATAAGTTAAGCAATGGGGTTATCGAGTTGGCAGATTGGAGCTGCAGGGTGAGAGTGTGTATTAGATGAATAACCAGGTTTTCAAAGGCTTTTCAGAAGGAATAGTGCGAGGGTTCATTCCTGAGGGAGGGTGGCAGGGCATTCCATTGTTTGGAGGCAATGAAGGGGAAGCCGGCACCACCCACCTTGGCAAGCTTAACCCTAGAGGTCTAGAGCAGGTAGGCGTAGTGAGTCTTGGTAGACTGCTCTGAGTATCTTCTCTGAAAGGTATACTGGGGCTTTGTGTGTGAGGCATTTGTGCGTGATGGCAAGTGTCTTGAACACGATGCGTTCTTTTACAAAGAGCTCGTGTGCAGAGTGTCTAGCAGCTGAAATGTGTTCCCTCTTTGGTATGTTGAGGGCAGCGTGGAGAGCATTATTTTGAATAATTTGCAGTCTGTTGACATTTGTTCCAGAGGTGCTAGCTCAGAGGGCATTGCAGTAGTCTCATTTTTATCCTATCGTGGCTCTCGCAATGTCAATCTCCCAAATCTGGTGATTCTGGGGGACTTGAATTTGAATTCCTTGGGCACAACAAATGCCCTATAATATCAATTAATTGAAGCTACAAACTATTTAAATGTGGCGCAATTGGTCCATGGAACCACACATGTGCTGGGTAATAGCTTGAATTGAATTTTTGAATTATTTACTCCGGCCACCACGTGTTCTTCATTTCCTACTCTGTGGTACGATCATTATGTGATACCTTTTCTGCTCCATACCCCTCTGCCACGCTCAACTCAACCAACCACCCACCACCATTAAAGCATTGTTGGCACCAGGTATTAAGGAAAGAAATTATCTCTGAACTCAGACACATGGAACTCCCCCCAAGATGCCGATCTGTCTAATATCGCACAGTCACTCTTGAGGGTGGCAGACTCAATTGCTCCTCTGCAATTCTGAAAGAGCAAACCTCGGGTTTCAGAACCATGGTTTGATGACATGCTAAAAATTCAGCGCCAAAACAAAATGCCAATTAGAACGCAAATGGTGGTCTCCGTATACACTGGCGGATAGACCCTTGTTTAAAGAGAGCTCTAAGGCATACCATCAGGCAATTCGGCTTGCTAAAACCAAATATTACACCACCAAGTGGAAGGAGCACTGAACAAGCCGAAAGAGCTCATCTCTCTTGGGCATTCTCTATGACCATCATTGCTTCATCACAATCATTATGTGATGCTTTGGCAGTTATTTTTATTACTAACATACAAGCACTGATTGCCACTGTCGGACTGCCATCAATTGAAAAGGACCTACAGTCTGCAGTCTTTAATAACACATAGAACTGGTCCGCACCTTCCCAGTCTTTACGCCATCTATGGTTTTAAAAGCCACTAAGGGTCTAAACCTGCATCTCTATCTGATGCGATCCCCCTAGATTTACTACAGGAGATTATAGACCCTATTGCCCCACTATGCACTGATCTATTATTTTAAAATGGCATGAATAAGAAAACTATGACAAGAAACAGACATGTTATAAAAACCCATTGTGCAAAGACAACAGAAATAGGCCCTAAGTTGTTCAATTCTCATTGGCCCATGAAAAAAACAACTGATGTAAATATAACATTTTAATCTGGTTAAGCAAAGACATTTGTCAATTATGTTATAATTATTGAAAGTGAAAGCGCTTATAGAGAAAAGTATCTAGAGCTAAAGTAAGTACCTTATTTGGTTCTATTCGTCGTAGTTGTTAGGGAGCTGAACAAAGCAAAAAGGGGTTGTGGAGGCTCGGAATGGAAAACCGGACATGAAGGCAGGAGAATCTTCAATGTTGTCTGATCAGAAAGGGTTTGCTGATATTGATCAAGCAAAAAGGCGTCTTGGAATTTCCATGGACACATGCCAATAGATTGCGCACGGAGGACGTTTGAATGTGACGTACACTGGCATGGTGACAAGGGGCATAAGCTTAAGGTTAGCGTCTGTTCATGTCAGCCCGAAGGGCGGGTGTTATGATTTACTGCCGCCAGGGGACTTGAATTTAGGTCGATTGATCAATGAATAAGATTATCACAAGATGGCGGTTTTCTACCTGTAATGTTTACATTTCTAAATGTCAGAAAATCAAAGGTAAGATGCACTGGAAGAATAATTCTGTCTGATCAATCGATATATGCTCCAAAATACTCTGGGCCAATAACATTCCTGAGAGAACATCTCGTTTAAGATTTATTCAAAACACTGAATACTTCTAGAAAGCCTTGAATAATAGAGAAAAGACCCTTAGGTGGTTGAACAGGCAAGGTGTACCATGGTTTAAAAAGTACTGGGGAGTTGATACTTCAACCTGTTGATCGGCGTATTTGTAGCCAAAATTCAATACAGAAAATCAGTAAATTTCATTAACCTGTTGCTAAAATGAATGCAGTTTAAACCCAGTGGCTCATTCTTTAAAGAAGAAAACAAAAACACAAGTCCAAGACTCCAGTTTGCGCCTTGAAAGAACACACATGCTTTTGATTAACAATTACATTTCCTCTGTTTAGTTTTTTCCTGAGTCCAAGTCCAAGAAAGCAGTGCCATTAGCCTGTCAGGATTACTTCCAAAATGTGGAAAACGCTTTTTTTGTGAAAATAAAAAAAATGTGTACAAAGAAAAAGAAAGCCCTTTGCCGGCGCTCATCTACAGGCTTTGGGGACGGGTTGGGTGTGAAGCACAGACTGCCTTATGCCTCAAGGATGTAATGAAAATGAACTAGAGCTGAATGAACTTTTTTTTCTATTTTGGCACAATGAATAGAGCACCAATTGGTCAATGTTTTGAAATGAATGCTGCATGCATTCATCAGGGCAGAGTTTGAAACTACCATTCTCTTAGAGGTTATAAGGTTACTGCCTGGGCTATTCACTGGTTCAAAAGATAGCATTGTCGGTGACAACGAATGGACATGTTTTTTGCAGACTGCCTTGAGGGACCCGTCCCAAACAACTATTTGCTGTTAGAAATATCGACATTACAGTAGAAATATCGACATTACGGGTCTTCCTGTGCTTGTGATAATCTTCCTAATTGCCTAACAATCCTCAGAATTTGTGGTGTCACTAATTCTTTATTAAATGTCTAACGAATGCCCTAATTTCCGCAAAAAGAAAATACAAAATTGCAACTAATGTATTTGGGGTCAGTGCTGGTCATTGGGCTGGATTTTCCCAGATCCAAGATCTGGCAAAAATAATGTCTCCCCGGTTCTCGGATCCGAGAAAAATATTTGTGGCCAATAATGTAATCGTTTTTGTTGCTAGGACCAGGATTCCAACTCGGGTCATCAGGACAAATCTGGAACGTCTGGTTAGAACACTGGTGAATATTCCTGTCAGGATTATACTCTGAAGAAAATGTTCAAGTACAATTTTGTAAAGATGTGCACCTTTCTAATTTGTTTGTCGTAACATTATAGGAAACACTCTCCCTTTCTTTAATAATGTATTAATCTTCTGAAATGTAAATGTCTATTTATGCAGTGGGGGGAAGATGAGGGGGAGAGCTCCTGAGATCCGGCTCACCCTAACTTACAACCCACACCCTCCTACCAACCCCTCGCCCAATGTGGCTGGTGGGATCCACAGTTAATAATTTCCATTCCCAGCACTGTTTGGGGTAGACAATCCTGGGCTTCCTTTTAACGTTTTTGTTGTTGTTATCAGATGCCATAAGAGTAATATGTATGTAACAGCGCCTTGATGCCCCAGTGCTTGGTGCTCTATATAAATGTAAAAATAAATAAATAAATGCACGCGCCTAATTGCTTGAATGGACACAAACACTGACTACATCTCCCAGAATGCACTTATTTGTAAATTGAAACTCGGGATTTGGAAATGGGGCCGCAGTGACAGGAATTCACCTAGCCTCCTTAATTCGGGGATAAATGCATTCAGTAACAAAGGTACTTATCATTTTATGGCAGCATGTAGTCTGTGAAATGCATTGCCAATCCTGTGCTTGCTGAAAATGGCATTACACATTGCTCGGTCACCTCTTCTTTCACGTCGTGCTGGGTGGGTGCCGTGTCAAACAGTTGTCACAGGAGAGTTTATGTATTTTGGAAGCTCACCAATGTAAAAAGGGAATAGAATGAAACTCCACGATTGACCACAAAGGCAGCTTTCATTCTCACTATGTGTTCCCAAGCCGTGGCATGACCAACTGCATCAGCCGCAGTGCCGTGTGCAATACTTAACAATATCTACATCTCCTGGGCAATTAACGGAAATCTTATCCTTGAAACAACAGTAAGGAAAAGCCCATGTAGAAACAAGCAAAGAAACGGATTCCATGTGTGATCCTAGATTGTTATTCCAGATGGCGGCCTTGAAAACCACGCGGAGAACTCTGATTTCGCTTAAATTAAACATTCCTAGAAAGGCAAGTGGACCCGTGGCAAAGTGGAGTGAACTGGCTAAAATGAAGTTGAAATTAGGTTTTACTACTCGATTTACTTTGCGAGACAATCTGTATTCACCAGTGAGTAGGGAAAACACCATAAGTGTTAAATGTGAATGGCATTATTTCACGTTTGTTCCACTATATTTTACCATCTTTTGAGTATTTTGCGTATCTCACTCTTTTATATACACTGCCTGCACATAGCATTCATTGTTTATTGCAACAGCGGAACCACAACTTCACTGGCAAGTGGTTTGATTTTGATCACATAATTTGGTTGGCTATTGAAACCAGATGGATATGATTTGTTACAAATTATAAACTTAGGAAAAACGCTTCGTGCGTCTGCTCCACCAGAGAACACAAGTCTGCATGGGCACTGAAAAGTCATTCTGTGCTTGCGGAAAATGCCAACCACTGGCAAGTGAAGATTTCCATGCACATTGTCTTATGTTTTATTTGGGATACATATTAAGTGCTTTGGGAAGAAATGGAGCCCCGTACATCAGGAGGGCTTGGGGGGGGGGTGTTAAGTGGGGGAGGAGCACAGTTGCTACTAGAGCATGCATTGCCAGCATAGCATTTGGGGTAGCGGGGAATAGTTAACATTTACAGTTAGTAGAGAACATGTAACTGTGCTCAAGAGTAGTAGGTAGTGGGATTTAGAGGGTGGCCGTCTGGAGAGTAACTGGGCCGGGAGAGCTCAGGGCTTTGCTGTGTATCTTACGGGATATGAAGAAGTCTAAAACAAATAAAGGGATTCTACAGGCCTTACCTAGATCTGGAAACCAGACCATTCATGAAATGTTGCATGCGTCCTAGCACTGCCCCTCAACAGAGAAGCACGTACAAGTATGAAAAACACACGCACTCACTTCTGTGAGTTTACAAAAGTTCATGCTGAGTCTCTAGCGCAGCATGCAAAATTCTCTACTTTGCCATCTCCTGCAAAGGAAGAGGAAAAACACTGTTATCTTTAAAGACCACAACGATGTCAAATCATGAAGTAGCTCTGACATTTTTCCCTTCTCTTTTCAAGGTCCGCTTCATGACAGTGTTGACATGGTTTTTAAAAGAAATCCAGAGATGTGGGCTTGTGGTAATGCAACAACTAATCACCTAACTTGAAGCACTAAACAAACAAAAATAGAACTGACTCTCGTTATACGAACATCTGTTGCTTGAATGCAATTCCTCTCTACATCGATTAAAACTAGGTAGAGTATACTCTGTGCTAGCTAGCCCAAAAGTGCCTAGGGCGAGGTATCTCGTCCTTTGGATTACCTCTCTGTTGCCAAGGACGAGATACTTCGTCCTTGGCACTTAAGGGGTTAATGAAACAGAAAACGTTAGAAGGCATGGAATGGTGAAGTACCAAAATCAAAGGGACTTGGCACTGGGGGGGAAACCCCATGGCAGTTAAAAGGTTAAAAATTACATATATGAGCCAGCATCACAACTAGACAGGATTGTGAAGATTAGCATTATGTTATGTCTGGACAGAACTGTAATACTAGCTTGCGTCACATCTAGACAAAATTGTGAATGCCAGCTTGCGTCACATCTAGATAGAATCGTGAATGTCAGCTTGCACCACACCTAGACAGGATTGTAAAGATTAGCTTGTGTCATATATAGATAGAATTGTGAAGATTAGCATTACGTCATGTCTGGACAGAACTGTAATACTAGCTTGTGTCACATCTAGACAGAATTGTGAAGTCAGCTTGCATCACATCTAGATAGAACTGTAAAGATTAGCATTACGCCACATCTAGACAGAATTGTGAAGATTAGCATTGCATCATATCTAGACAGAACTAATATTAGCTTGCATCATATCTAGACAGAATTGTGAAGATTAACTTCGTCATATCTAGACAGAATTGTGAAGCATCGCATCTAGATAGAACTGTAAAGATTAGCACTGCACCACATCAAGACAGGATTGTGAAGATTAGCATGTGCCACTTCTAAATAGCGATGCAACTAACCAACCCACTAACAATCTCACCACTCTGCATACACATCTCAAACTCCAACTAAACACAACCATACCTCTAATGCACAACAAACCGCACACACTTCACCACACTGCAACAAACAAATATACTACACATAGCCTCACACAACGGCTCCCAACCAAAAAGCACACCTAAGCTCAGTGAACAGTGCAACCCAAACTGAGGCTGCCAACAGCACATCACTGCTCTCTTGCCTTTCTCCCGCTCAATCCCACTAACCGTCCTACCCTCTTCCCTTTTCAGATCCGCCAGAGTGCTGGGGACCACTCCGGTGGTGACGGTGTGCGGCACGAATACCTTTAATATTAATATTATTCATGATTGGGTCAGAGAAGGCTCACCTTTGTGCATGGATACCTATGTAGCTTGAACAATCGGCAAGGAATTCATGGATTAAGACAGGGCAATTGCTCTGTTTCGAGCGTGTAGAGATCACTACTTGCTTTTTAGATTCAATTGTCATGGAACATCTTGCTAACGGGTTGATAACAACTAATTTATCTTTGATTGACCCCAGAGATTTTCTATCCAGTAGCCTGTTGAATCGGGGTGATAGAAAGTTTCTTAGAACTGCAATCCAAGTACTCAGGAACATATCCATCTCTACATGCAAACAAATGTTAGCATCAGTGTTTACGCAAGGATTTAAGATTACAAATCCTGAAATGTCCCAAAAAATTGGCAGTTAAAATACGTACACAAAGTTGAGCCCTGACAATAGGAAAGCAAACTAACAGTCTCTTGGTGTGGATAAGTGTGGTTCTCCAGGAGTTAAGGTTGCTTGGATAGCTTAAATGCAATATTTTGGAAGTTTTGAGGATTTGTAAGCTTAATGTCATGCCAGTGTACACTTTATTTCGGTAAATTTGAAAGATTGAGGATATGTTTACCTCCATTTTCTTTCATTGTTACAGCGGCAGCCGAATGGTGGACGATTGAGATATCTGATCATCTTGGAATTTATGTTAACTTTCTGGAAACTGCTCAGTATTTAACATTAGTCCTGTCATGTATGTTTTTAAATGAAATCAGGCATAACCGTAACACTGGTGTATGTTAGCAACTCCCGATCAGGTGCAATCCGTCCTTGTAGAATCTTATGAAAAATGTCAAAATCTTCCATGCTGATTCACAGATCTTCAATTGCATCCACAAATGAGCCAGAGGAGTAAGTTTGGCAACAAATTGGCATGTTCTGACACCAGGATAAGCTGGTGTGCAAGCAATGGGGTTCACAAAAAATAAATTGTTAGTGGAAATTTCGGATTCACAAAACCGTACTTCCCAAGGGACTGTAGTGAGTAGGAAAAAACATCACACCCGCCCATGTTGTTTTTTATAACTTTAAATTAACATCAGAGGTAGGTGCACCAACACGTGAGGTACCGTTTTCATCGGGACACGCGCGGGAACGCGGGAAGGTAGTACATGTGTTGTTGGAGGCATGTTTTGGTGGGTGGCCAGTGTGAAATGTCTGAAAATTGTGTTTTTTTCCACCAAATTTCAGAGACATTTCGCTCTGGCCATCCACCGAAACACACCGCCAACAACAAGATGCCCTACCTTCCCGCGTTCCCACAGGTGTTCTGACAAAAATGGTACCTCATGTGTGGGTGTACCTACCTGGGCGCAAAGGGAAAAGGCTAACCCACTGGTAACCCCAAGCCTTTCGGCAGAGCAGATTTTCAGGAATTTTGCTCAGGTGGGCAACCTACAGATTTGGGCCTAGGGTGTCGAAGCCACCAAGGAAAACAGGAAACTCCATGCACTTCCGAAAAGAGGACACCCGTGGGAATCCACAGAGGTCTGACGTGCGGGGAATCGGCCCAGAACATTTTACCCACAATCCCTGGCAAATTTGGTGAAAAAAACCCACAATTTTCAGACATTTCACTCTGGCCACCAACTGAAACACGGCGCCAACACCACATGTCCTACCTTCCTGCGTTCCAACAGGCGTCCCAATGAACATGTTACCTCACATATGTAAGTGCACCTACCTGGGCGCAAAGGGAAAAGGCTAACCCACTGGTAACTCCAAGCCTTTCGGCAGAGCAGATTTTGCTAATGTGGACAATTTACAGATTTGGGCCTAGGGTGTCGAAGCCAGCAAGGAAAACAGGAAACCCCATGCATTTCCGATAAGAAGACACCAGTGGGCACCCCCCTTTCCACTAAAAATAAAAAGTTATTTCTTTATTTCTGTTTTTGTTTTGCCCCTTTCCTAGGGGCAGATGGGCACATTAGCGTGCCCATCTGCAAACCAGGGTGGGCAAAACGTACTGGCCATTGCATTGTGGGGCCATTCCAATGTTTTCCGGAGGCCCTCTCTCCTCCCCAACCAAAATGGATGAGGGGCATCTCATGTACTCCTTCCTAGGGAGGGCTGCATGAGATGCCCCCCATCCATTTTTGGTTGGGGGAGAGGGCCACCCCTTTCCACAAAACACATCCATAGTGGTTCAGTGGCCCCCCGCACCCACCCAAAACAAGTTATAATTTGTTTGTTTTTTTGGTTGGTTTTGCCCCTTCCTTGGGGGCAGACGGGGCCCATGTGTGTGCCCATCTGCCCCCGGGGGGGTAAAACGTACTGCCCCAGGTTTGTGGGGGGGCTCTGTCAATATTTGCAGTGGCCTCTCCCCCACCCCAAATGGATGGGGGGCATCTCATGTACCCCTTCCTAGTGGCAGAAATCTGCCCCCAGGGAGGGCTACATGAGGTGCCCCCATCCACTTATGGTGAAGGGAGAGGGCCACCCCCCTTTCAAGGCACACACAATCCTGGTGGTCTAGTGGGCCTCCTCGGATAAAAACACCCAGCCCTTATCTTTTTATTAATATTTGTTTTACTTTTTTTGTTTTGCCCCTTCCCTAGGGGCAGATAGGCACATGTATGTGCCCATATGCCCCCGGGGGGGAAAACGTACTGCCCCAGGCTTGGGGGGCCTGTGCCAATATTTCAGGTGGCCTCTCCCCCACCCCAAATGGATGGGGGGCATCTCATGTACCCCTTCCTAGGGGCAGAAACCTGCCCCCAGGGAGGGCTACATGAGTTACCCTACATCCACTTAGGGTGGGGGGAGAGGGCCACCCCCCTTTCAAAAATGCCTGGTGGGTAGTGGCCCCACCTGCACCCAAAACTCAGTTAAAAAAATGTTTTATTTACTCTTTGCCCCCTTTCCCTGGGGCATATCACCCATCTGCCCCGAGGATATTGCCCACATGATTTGGGGGCCGGGGGAGAGGGCCACTTATATAGTAAGCAGCCCCTCCTACCCCCACTTCAAAAACAGGTCCCTGGTGTCTAGTAGGCATTGGTGGGCACGGATCCGTGCCCAGCAATGCTTCAAAAAAGGTGTCTCCACTTTCCAATGACACCTCCCTTGATCTGAATGGCACAATAGTGCTGCAGATCGAGGAAGTTAAAGGTGGAAACGCACCTTTGCACTGCGGCAGCCATTTCAGCTGCCGCGGTGAAAATTACTTTCAGTTTCATGTCGGCGTGCTTTATGCACACCGACGGGAAACTGAAGGAAATCCAACCTCCGGGCCATGAAGGGGGATCTCCCCTCACATAGCGCGGGGGTTAGACTACAGTTGCCAAAACAGAGTGCCAGAAAGGATGAGCTATCTCGTCCTTGGCACTGTGAACATAGTGTCAAGGACGAGATGCCTTGTCCTTGGCACTTATGGGGTTAAAAGGGCCAATAGTGTCTTACAGTCAGTGGTACCAGCTATTTTGTACAGCCTGGAAATTAATTATTTAACAGATTTAAAATGGTTGAATGTGCTGGAGGCAGAAATCTGGCGAAGAACCTTGGGTTTGGGTCATGGTGTCCCAGTGGAGGCCATCAGGCTAGAATTAGGGTTAATGTCCCTGGCTGGCATGTTAATGAGTAAGCGAGGAGATTTATTACAGCTGTAGAGCTATTTTCCCATATTGTGTTCAACTTGCAATCTATCTCCTGGTCTAATTCCCTACAGTGGTGTGTCCATTTATTACAATTTTGGGATCTATGTTGGAGGATGAGCCCATTCAGTATCTTCTGGGTAGTAACATGATGTCAACTACGTCTACTGCTCTGAAAGATTTTAGGAACAGTAATTTAAAGGTATTTAATGAGATTGGCTGGTCCCCTGCTTGGAGTGAGGAATATTTTGATGCTTAAGAAATAATTCCATAAGAAATCGGATGTATTGGACTGAAATAGGAATCATAGGGACTTTCCTAAATTTCCTTCCATGAGGGCACACTGTGATGAATCTGAGGATGTTGTCACTTCTCCCATAGGGGGAGACCTTTTCCATGGGGCTTAGGCGGTGCATACACAGTACACATTTCCCCCTGGGGGTAGTGCACCAAGGGAGGATCACATGGGGAAGGAATCCTCCTATGGGATTGGGGACGACCATCACCAGAGAAAGCAGTATCACCCTGCTTTTATATATTCAACCCCTTCAACTCTAAATCCTCATTCCCCTTCCCTGGCTAGAGCAAATGTATTGTGTTGTTGTCAACCAAACCTACATGACAACACTGAAAAAACAGAAAGTACAAAGTATCATGCATGTAACTTTAAGGCTAGTACTGTGTCTACCTTTTGATACTATGCCTACCTCACACCTACTACAAATGAATCCTAAGAAGAGGTGTTTTATGAATAGGATCTGAAGATGACTATCAAGATAAGACTGGCCAATGAAAATGGAGGAATTTGGAAAAGACGGGATTTCCTTGAAGAGGTTTCTGTCCATTCATGGTTGGGGGGAGAACTGCAATAAAATATCTGGGAGTGTTAACTGTTGCAAAACTGTATAAAAGATGTGAACTGATGTAGTATTGTTGATACTTGGGTTCGTTTGGTCCTGCAACACCATGTTACTGCTCCACAGAGTTTTGTGTAATAAGCTTGCCTTATGTACAAATGTGTTCTCGCTTCTTAAGTGGTGGGCCTGTTTGGGTTGAGGTGATTAAAGGCACATCCGCAAACTCTCTTGACTTAAAGAACAATTGGCCCACTAACATCTTTTACATGTACACAGTACAAAAGGGGTTAAACTGTCCTTTTGTTGGATATCTCTCTTTGAGCAAGTGATCGTCCAGTTGCTCTTTTATTGCGTTCTTTTGGCTTTGGGAACACTTGTTATAGTGTTCTCTTATTCGCTATCTCCGTCTTGGAAGATTACATTTACTTTGATTAGTTATTTCCCCCTCTTGGCTTTGGCAGTACTTGTTACAATATTCTCCTGCTCGCTTTAATTTAATGGCTCGGTTTTCAAAATGTGTACTTGTTCCCAGTGGTCTATTTTGGAGCACCCTGGGTTGATTTCAAATAGGCCAACTCACTAGTTTGTCTTGATGGCTCCTGCGGACTCGCTTCTGCCTGCGTACACGTCTGGCCCTTGCTGACATTTCACAGCTTTGGCTTGCCTTTCTCTGCTCACACTAGCTTTCTCCGGAGCACCCGCTGCTCCACATGGGTTTCAATGCCAATGGTTCACTGACGCAAGACGCAGGACACCGAGAGCCTCTCTCCCATCTGGGATAGCCGGCCTCCAGTGCATTTCGGTGAAAGAAGTTGGTGATGCTATTTCAAAGATTGTGGGGGGACAATTAGGGCTATGGTTGATTTAAGTCCATTTGCAACTTTAAGAGGGAATTCAAGATATTGTTGGAAAAAAAGATCTTGTCCGAAAAATATGCTTTTTGGAATAATACACTTATTTGAGTGTTTCAGTGCTATTGTTAGATGTAGCTTATCCCTATCAAATTTAAATGTACACAACTATCGCTGATATTTATGAATAGTGGCTGATACAAGGTTAACAGTGAGGGATGTGGCCTTACACAAAGAGATAAGAGTTCCAGAAAAGAGGGGCGGCAGATGAATTGGCTTGCCTCTGGGCCTCGTTTATCTCTGGAGTAGATAATCAAGATTTTAAACCGGGTTCTGGGAAAACTGGGGACAAGCACAAATGATACATCTGAAGGAGCTCTTTCAGGATGGATCCCCCTGGTATTCAAGGACTGTAAGCAGAGATCTGGCATCGGAAAAAGGGAAAGATACGCATACATACAAATAAGGCATTGCATCTCCCAGAAGGAGGTTAAGAAGGCGGCTACCAGAGCCCCGATAGGACTGGAGCTCACCCTACAGGAGGGCCTAACCCCAAAAGCAATAGCAAGAATGTATAGATTAATAGATAACGCGCAAGTTGAGGACAAAATCTCATACAAAGATAACTGGGAAAGGGACTTGGGAACCCCCATCACGGAGGAGAAGTGGGGTAAAATCTGGAGAAGGGCACAAAAAACATCCAAGAGTACCGCTATTAAGGAGACTGCTGGAGGCAATGTGGTAACAGAGGGAATCTTTATCACATGTGGTGGGTTTGCCCCAAAGCCGAGATGTATTGGAAAGAGGTTTTAGGACATATAAAAGAAATTACAGGGAGACAACTCCCATTTGATATTGGGGACTGCTGTAGAAGGAGTGTATGCAGCAACAGGTAACAATGCCACCCTTGTCACTCAATTATTAATGGCGGTGAGGATGAACCTTGGCCTAAGGCTGGAAAAAACCCAGAGAGTCCGGTGATAGCATGCTGGTGGGTCAAAATATGGCACGTGTTAGCAATGGAAAAAGTGGGAGCTCTGAAAGACAGCGGACATCAGAAATTCTCGGCAGTGTGGGACCCGTTCATAAACTTTGTCAAAGAGAAGGAAGCTTACTACTTCAGACCAAAGCTGATGAGAGCAATTCTAAACTGAAGCTCCTTGGACGAGTAAGGGGAAGAATGGCCCTATAAATAAGATCAAAATAACCTAAAGGATGAACAAGCCACAGCCAATAACAACCATAGGTGCGGAAGTCTGAATCATTCCAGTTAGGGGGAAGGAGGGAGGCGGAGGGGGGGGTAAATGTTGTAAATGTTATTGTTAAGGTTGCACTTTAAGACTTTACACACAATGACAAGTTCTGCTTAAATTGTTGCGATAATTACCTAAAATCGAACATGTGATACCTCAAGGACATCTAACCCTTTTTCTGTTTGTCTATGAAAATGAAAATAAAGTGTTGGAAAAAAAAGAACATTTCACCACTACAAACCCCACAGAAGCAGCATGTGCTGAGTCAATAAAACTGGGTTTGATAAAGAAACAGACCTTTTATAGGCCAGATAGTCTAGTTTGAAAAGGATTTGTTGACCCCAATGAAGTGAAGCTACTGGATTAATTTTATGATCATACTACTATTAAGAGTTTCCCCCCTCCATCATATGTGAAACACCAATAATTTGTACCAGAGAGCACAAAGTTAATCCTCAGAAAAAATGTGTTATTTCTGAAGGAATCGCAAATATTTAGCAAGTTGTTTTTTCTAGGGCCACAAGAGTCCCAATAAATACCAAAACAATCATGTTGGCCCTGCAATGGTGGGGATAATGCTCTCTTGAGCAGGAACCAGAACAGTTTACACAAGCGCAGAAGAACAGAAGTAACTATGTTTTTAAAATAATAAACTTCAAATTTGCCAGTGCCAGCCAGGCTCCAGAGAGGCACTACCTCAAGTAAAAGGACACCCGCTTCCAACTTGACACAGACAGAATTGGGTGTTGCTGGCACAGCGGTGGCACTGCAGTCAGCAACCAGATTCCCCAGAGGTTACATGTACAGATTCAATAGCACCAAGATGAACCCACGGGGTACCCCACACATTACCTGCACTTTAGCATTTAATATACAATCCAGTGGCTATCTTGGAGGACAGTGAACTGTTTCATGAAATTACTTTAAATAAAACGTATGAAGTGGAGTTGTTTCTTCTTCACAACTGCTCAGATTTGACCTCTTATGAAATGTATGGCAGGCTATCTGCCTACTCTAACAATTCTCTGTCAGTTCTTTATGTCTCAAAGGTAGGCCAAGTAGGTGTGACCCAGCTACTCCGCTACCGCTAAAGAAAACTAAAAAAAACTAAAAACAAAATGGCGCTTTTAGCTTTTATGTCGCACTTCATGTCGGAGTCCCGCCTCTAAGCGTGGGACCGGATATCAGACCCAAGCCGCTCAGTGTTGTCTTGCTGCCAAGACAAGCATTCTACCCCTGAGCTATCCTCCTGGCCCTACAACCCTACTTGCAGCCCCTTAGGCGTGCACCAATGTACAACACTCTATTTCCAGCCACAGCTAGGTTTGCACTTTATCAATCCAATACATACATTTATACAGCACTCTAATCTTAAAAACCAACATATTAACGTCCAAAAGGGAATGATGCAGTTAGTGCTTCACTGTATTTCTCTATTTTAATGAAGTACAATGGAAGTTATAAAAAGCTTGGCAACTAAGAAGCTGTATAAGGGATTTCCTACTTGGGGCACATGATGACGTAATTCAGTACTGCTGGATCTTCCCACATAATGGCTCATACCTCTGTAGCAGGTACGCATTAAAATTCACTTGACTGCACTATGGCTACCCTCTCATGCTGACTGGCACAAACATTACTGAGCCAGGCCTGCAGAGTTGTGCTGCTATGGGAAGCAGAGGGCTTTCCCCGATTCGTATGCCCGCATGGTGTCGGGCAAGGGATCCACACACAATGATGCAATGTGCGCCCTGTGCCAGTCACTGTGATCTAATCAGTCCAAACGATTGTGTCAAAACATGCACCAATGAGATTTGTTTTTTGTATTTTATTTGTAACTTATATAGCGCTTTACGCAAAACCGGCATATGAGAGATGCATTTTATTTTTAAAACTTGCATCTAAAATTGAATTTACACATAGACACATACTCTGGCTCTACTGCTTCAATTTGCACACCTGGTGTAAGCTAGACAGGTACACACCCTCTCCATATGATTGAAGACAAACAGATTGAAAGAGACATCTGTCATTGCTCGAACTACACAACATAATACAGGAAAAGGATACACCACTTTTGTTTTTTCTTGTAAATCACTTTCACAAATCTTTTGTGTTCTTCTTTTCAACACATTCGCTCATTTATCCACCTTCAAGCTCCAGTTTCTCAACGCTTAGCAAAGACCTTTCTTTTATAAAGCATGACATTGTTTGGGTCTTTTGTTTATTTTCTTTCTCCACATGTGAATTTCCAATAGGAAATGACAGCGGTTGCCTCCAGGCTACACAATGTGCTAAGCATACACCCTCCATTCATTGTAGAGAAAAAACTCACTGCATAGCAGCGTTCATTGCTAGAAAACCTGTTCCCACCGAGAGAGCATTACCTGGCAGACACTGATTGCTCATTTCCTCCTCCACCTGACAGCTACTCAAACATACCCATTTTAATCACAATACACAAACGGCTTTAACTGGAGAGCATGCGGAAAGATCTTCCGATTGACCTAAATGTTAAGCACTTGAAGCCTAGTCACGTCACATTTCAAAATATTAGGAACTGGTGCATTACGCTTACTTTCTGAACTGTGTCCCTGGCAATAGATCTAACATAATAAAAGGTTTTTAGATAGCACTTCACAACAGATTTATTATGCTTCAAAGAGGTAGGATAAATATGATCACATGGAAATCGTTTTGACCTCCTCTCAGCCAATCAGAATGTTCAGAGGGCAGTCAATAACTACTAGTATTGACTGCATTCTGAACATTCAGACTTCAAAAGCAGACAAGGAAACAATAATGCACGTTTCAGGCAGGATGCTTTCAGCTAGACCCTGCCTCTCTAAGAGAACTTTATTTTTAAATGCAACATCCTATTTATCACACCAACAAGAAAGCAAAAAAATGGGCTTTCACTTTCTTATCGAGAAGCCGTTTACTTTTTTTACACAACCCCTAATGCATGCTATGTTAAACCCTCTCGTTTAGCATGTTTACAATGAAGATTACCCAGGCTTACAGTCTTGATTCTATTAAAGACACAGAGGAGAGCGTTATGCTTCAACTTCTTTATTGCTACCCTTCAGCTGCTTTAAAACATTTCCCCTTTTTTTATAAAACAAACTTATTCACACACAACTGGAAAACACTACAAAAGCCTTAACTATAAATCCACACAAGGCAACTCGAGGCAACTCTCAAGTAGTTTTCCTTTATCTTCATTTCCACCAATGTGGGTCCTTCCATCCCTATGATGTCATGTACAAGTCCTTTCCTCTTCTTTTGATGATCTGCCAAACTGTTAAATCCTCTTCTGTAAGTCCCTTGTTGGAACCCAGATCTCAATCGCCACCCATCATAAATCATCAAACCAAACTATAAGCAAAGCCAATATGTGGACTGCCACTCTGCAGCTATAAACTTCTTCCTGGTTCTTCTGGACATCATCACTCACGCGACTCCTCACCAGCTATGCAGCAACATGTTGTCGGGGTGGGAGATACGCAGCTCACAACTTCTAACATATCATTACTTCAGTTTTCCTTTTCCTGTCATAACCCCCTGCATACTGTTAAAGGGATAATGCTTGCCTCTGTGTCTAATAGAATCAAGACTCCCTGCGCTGTAAGCCTGGGTAATCTTCATTCTACGTCAAGAACGTAGGCAAGCATTATGCTTGTTCAAAGCTCTCAATCACTGTAGCTGGCACAGCTGAAATTGGCTTAAAGTAAAACATCTTGAAGGTAGAATCGTTTGACCAGTCTGCCGATTTAAATATGTCTTCTAGTATAACTCCTGCAGTAAAATCTTAATAGGCCATAGCACCCCTCACCCAATGTGCCCAAAACATCATTAGATCAATGCCTGCTAGCACCATCACCTCTCGCACCCATCTGGCTATGGTAGCAGCTGCCACTGCCCTGAAACGCTTCCTATGTGCAATAAGTAGCTGAGTCACTCCCGGCGGTCTGACGTTTTCAGTCACTCTCTCATACACCTTCATGCATTTCCTACACACAGCTTGGCATCCTGTGGGAAGTATGGCTAAGAAATTATTTAAGTTGGATTTGGTGTGCTTGGCAATGCTAACCACTACTCCTTCTGGATAAAACACTTTCCTATCTATTTCCAACGCTTTCACATCAGACACTCTCTACATGAAACGAGATAAAGCAGCATTCCTAGTTTCCCCGAAAACTGCAGCAGAAAAAAGGCTTTCATTCACTGGCCACCTCATAGAAAGATCAAGCACCAGATTAACATCTCATAAAGATGAGTATTTCAGCATTTGTGGTTTGCAAAGCGTCACACCTTTGGGTAAACGCACTACCGCCTGAATGATCTATACACTCCGATAGTCCTGAATGCTCTACCCTCCTCTGACAGGGTTGCTAAGAAATTCAAAATCTGAACTATAGGGGCAGAAATGGAACAAACACCTTGCTGCTCGCATCAGACCTCCCACCTACCTGTGCCATCCTGTGCTATAGCTCCTGAGTTCAGAGAGTGCCAGTGACTCTTTGATAAATTTAGCAGCTTGTCCCGAAATTCCCAGCAGGCCTCATCTGCCCGAAACCCTGCAGGCTATTAACGTGTGTGCCATGTTATCACTAGAGGGTGAAAAGGCCCCGTTGGGGCCATCAGCAGATCTCTGCTAGTAGAAAATGCAAAGAAAGTTCTATCAGAAATGGAAACCATGCTTGCAACTTCCAGACAGACGCAATTATCATTAGATCTGCTTCCTCTCTGCAAATTTTCGTTAATGCCCTGGCTAGCATTATGAATGGCGGGAAAGCATAATCAAGCCAACCAGGATATTGCGGCATGAAATGTCAAGTTATGCGTAAGAAAACATTATTTATTGCTGCATTTTTGCAGCATATTTTTATTGACTGGATGCTGTAAGATTGGCACATTGCAGGATAGAGGCAGTGTCCAAGGCTACAAGAGAGGGTGTTATTATTTTAATCTTTTATATCAATTTAAAAGTCACAGATATCTCAGGGTTGGCAAAACAGCGTTTGCTTTGGCAATTTTTTTGGTATAATGTGCAGTTGTAATGCTGAAACTACCTTTCTATTACCCTTCTATGTTCGCCAAACCCCAAATACCCACACACCTCTCTCACCAACACACGTCTCAGCAATTCCCCATCACAACTTGTGTTCCCGATCCTCTCATTCTGACATACACATACTTGCGTGCTCTGTCACACTGCCAAGTCACAATTTGCACTCCCCAGTCCCTGTCACACTCGAAATCCTGTCTCTTGTGCACTTTTCTCCCCTCAGCTTTGTGTCCCTGACAGAACCATACAAACCGACAGAACAACCTTTGCTTCAGCTGGCCTTGGCAAAACATGTGCTTGGAATATTTTCCAGATAGATGATTGAGTTTTTTCCAACGCTGTAAACATGCCAACTAATGTATTAATTTCTTTTGTGAATGCCTCGCCAAACAGCAGGCATTGCGCTGCTTCTACAGCTTCAAATTAGTTAGTGGAACAATTGCAACAGGTGCTCCATAAGGCAACTGATGCTCTTGCTCCTTTAAGATTAAAAACTATCAAAAGTGAGTCCAAACAAAACACCTGGTTCAATGATGAGATCATCAAATTTAGGAAAGCTAAAAGAATTTGTGAAAGAGCCTGGCAGAAAAACTCTTGCTCGGAGTCCTTACTTCCTTATATGATGTCTGTAAAGGAATATAAGCAGGCTATTTTCTCAGCCAAGAAGGCAGACTATAATGCTAGAATTTCCAATGCCAAATCCAGCTCAAAAGAACTGTTTTTATCCTTAGAGACCTCAAAGGATCAACAAATCGGAAGGCTGAAATTGACATTTGTGATACTTAGTTTAAAGGCATACAAAATGAATTCATGAATACAATTGCTAATCATCAAAAAGGGATAATTCTGCATTAAATGTTGCTTGAGTACCTGGCACTCCCAGGACATCTTTGCCTCCATTGTCTGTAGATCAGCCCAGGTTTTCATCTCTTAAGATGACGTCTTCACAATAATAAGCATATAACTGACCATCTGCCTGGGCAAAATATGTCCAGCATATACCTTGAAGGACTGCTTATACATACTCCTCTCGGGAACCACGCAGATCATCAACGCCTCTTTTTAGGACTCCACTGTCACAGCCAGCCTGAAGGAGGCCTGGATTACCTCTCGCCTCAAGAAGGAAAATGTTGACCATGCAGTTGCTGGTAACTAAAGGCCTATCACAAATTTACCTTTTTTGATGAAGATAGAATTGCTTACCTCCAACTGCAGGAGTTCATGGAGGCCTATAATATCCTCTGGGTTCATCAGTCGGGCTTCCGGGCTAAGCATGGAACAGAAATGGCTTTACTCTATATTAAGTCCAATATGATCAATATAACAGACAATGGCCATACTGCCTTATTGATGATTTTAGATCTATCTGCAGCTTTTGACCTTGTCGATCATACTTTACTAGTGAGAAGACTCGTTTAGGTTATTAGATGTTCAGAGAGTGGTGTAGCATGGATCAAGTCCTTTTTGGGGCCTCAGTCTGTTAGAGTTGCCATGGGTGATTCTGAAGCATGCCCAGTCAAACGCCATTGTGGTGTTCCCCAGGGATCATGCTCATCTCCAACTGTCTTCAATATATATATCATGCCTCTCTTTGACCTTTTGGATAGTGTTGGTTCCATCTATACAACTACGCTGACAACACTCAAATTATGTTAGAACTATCAGGCAACTATGAACATGACTCTGACTATTAATCAGATTTACTCTTTGGTTCATTCTTGGATGGCATTAAATGTGTTAGCGCTCAACGATAATAAGATTGAGCTTCTAATCGTCGGGTCTGAACCCAGGCTGAAGAAAATGGTTCCCTGCTACAGTTTGTGATCTCCGGCGGTGCTATCACAGTGGCTTCATGTGTTAAAACCCCCTGAGTCCATTTCGACTATCAGCTGTCATTCAACAAACATACTGATCATCTCTGTTGTTATATCACTAGCCTACTGAGACAGATCCGCCCATAGTTGACCATGGAGAACAGAGCCCTGGAGGCTACGGCTTTCATCAACTCAAGGCTGGATTACTGCAGTAGTCTCCTAAAGAAATTGCAGATAATACAGAATGGGGCCATTCGGGCTACTCACTGGCTTGGTAGAAGACCAAGCAACGGTGGTTAGATGCTTGCTGCATTGGGTACCCATGAAGCACAGGAGTTGGCAGAAAGTACGATCTCTGACTCAGAATTGTCTCTCAGAAGTAGCTCCCCAAAATGTGGTTGATCGCCTGCAAATCTAACCGTGCTTAAGAACCATGCGCTCTAATGACAGTACCCTGTTGTGTAAACCCCCGATTTAAGCTGGTTAAATATGGAGGCACCAGACACCTGGGCTCTAAGTGCTTGGAACAACCTTTCATCGACCCTTCGGGATACTACCTGTCCAACTCGTTTTAAAAAAGCACTTAAGACGCATTTTTTTAAGAAAGGGATTGATTAGTGAGTATTTAGAGTTCCTTTCATGCTGTTGTGTACTCTTTCATTTGTTTTTCTGTTTGTCTGGGCGACCTGAGGCCTTTGGGCAAGTGGCGCCATATATAAACATTAAAATAAATAAATACATTTGTATGAGGCCAAGTCCCCCAGCTTGCCATCAATCTTTAACAAAAGGCTTCTTCTCCTTTCTGATGACAGTGGACAGTTCGCTCTGCCCAACAGACAGACTGCTCTCTGCGCCCAGCTGGCCAAGGTTTGTGCATTCACTGGTTCGCCTGTGTCGTTTGCCGGTGTCCGGTTAAAGGATCGAATACAAAAGGTTTGAACATTTTTTTTATTATGTATTTTTTGGGGGGGTTTTGTTTAGGTAAAAAAAGTGTTTTTTACCACAAAAACGGGGGTTTGGGGTGGGAACCCTCCCAAAAAAAAAGAAAAAATGTAAAAAACCTTTTGTTTTCGGTCCTTTTGATTTGACCCTTTTGTCATTCAATCCTTTTTATTCGATACTTTGACCTATAACCTCGTTTGCCCTCTCAGCTAGATCCATAATTTTTGCGATAGGACTGGCTAGTGCAAGAAACCAGAAGGTGTCTCACTCACTAGCCCCGGGGATCTGTCAACCAGGTGGCCAGGACACAGCCATTGATTTTGGATCCAGCTGCTGGGGGTGGACCAGTGCGGGAGGATCACCTGGATGAGGAGTCTTCGGGGAGTGGGACACTGGATGGTGAGACGCGGTATCCCCTTCCCTATAACACCTTTACCCCTATCCTACCAGGTTGGATATTTAGGAAATCTACCCCCCGCCCCCACATTTACAACACGAACACTTTCTCACAGACAACCCGCTATGAGAGAAAACAGACTAACACCTGAGCAGTAAACTTGACATGTTGGAATACAATGGTCAGGCGAGGTCAGGCAATTACTGACATCACACACACCTGACTTCCATTAAGCTTCCCCACACGGATAAAAGGCAGAACACAAGAGCACATTCTGAGCGAGGCAAAGCTCACAAGGAAACATCTTTTCGAGATGGCAGCTGAACAAGAGGAAAGACGGCAAAACAGAAGGGGATCGCAAGGAGGGAAGTTGTCTTGACCTTTTCGACAAGGAACCATTACTTTCCAGAAACCTTGAGAATAGAAAGCATAAGACCAGGAAACCAGGCTGAAGAATCCTGCACTGTGTGTCGGAGATACCCGGGGCCCTCCCGCGTCAATCAAGGCGGGCAGAATCACCAGCCACCGTGGTACCGTCCTTGGCTCCAAGAACAAAGCAGCGTCATTGAAATCAACACTGCCGGTGAGTTGGGGAGACCGATACAAGAGGGGTCAGTGTTGAAGCCAAGGTTGCAAGCAGCGACACTGTGTGGCTAGCGCTGGAATGAACATTGTTAAAACATATGTGATACGACACACAAGTGAAGTTGAACTGCTGATAAGTGACTGAACTTTAAAAGCAAGATAAAATGCCTTTCACTGAGT
The DNA here is from genome assembly GCF_040938575.1 of Ambystoma mexicanum. Classification (NCBI taxonomy): domain Eukaryota; kingdom Metazoa; phylum Chordata; class Amphibia; order Caudata; family Ambystomatidae; genus Ambystoma; species Ambystoma mexicanum. The sequence goes on from NC_090941.1 coordinate 893,996,244, forward strand.
GGTCCGGGACTGTGTGGGTGCTCAATTGAAGTTCTCTGTAAGGTATCCAGCTGAGAAGTGGCAAAAGTGAAAGTAAGAAAAAGATTATATCAAGAAGATAATGAATAATTGTTAATTAAAGTGGTCCTGCGATGGGTAAAATAAAATCCCACGCAGAGTCGAAATTCTTCGATTTTGATGAAGTAGAAAAAGTTTGGAAAAGTAGATAAATCTGGTCCAAGCCCGGCGCAGGGAGACCAATTGAAGGTTGTGTGTTAAAGTTGGTCCGAGCCCGGCAGAGGGGACCGGGGTGAACAGTAAATCACTTGAGAAGTTGTATAGGTGAAATCCTAAGAAGAAAGGAACTTTAATGTTTGTTGTGTTGCATCAGGCCCTCTGAAATAAGAGATTTTGAATGACAAAGAGACTTTGGCACAGAAGACCCTGATTTTTCAGTTTTGAACTGCATCCTGGTCCTAGAGAAGCTATAGAGTGTTCTAGGCTTCAGTGTGCCACCTTGTCCCGTGCTGAAAAAGTGGGGATGGGAAGTCAATTTCTTGAACACTTTTCTTTTGAATAACATTGTTTCCCACAGTATTTGTATTTAGAATTAAGGATTGGCAATAGGTTCATTAGTATAGGCCCTTTTATTTTGACAGACATGACTAGGACTGTATTATTATTATTTAATGGTCGTAGCTTGCTCCCATCTTAGATTTAGGATTAGATAGGTGTTTTTCAAACTCAATTGAATTTCAATAAACACCCTTGAACTGTGATCACTTGTGTCTGTCTTACTGTTTGATACCATGCTTTCCTTACAGTAGGTCCAGAAGCTTGTCTTGGCAGCCCTTCCAGGCTCTGTCCATGCCTTTCCTTACATCTTTGGATGACTTTGTAACAAATGTAATCATCTTGGGGTCTAATTCTGCAGTGTCGGGTACCTTACCAGGCAGCGCCGGCCTTGGGCACTCAGACCTCATTCTAAATCTCACCTCTCTCCCCAGTGATTTGTGCAATCTTTGCACCATATAGTGCATCACCATAGGTGTATCTGGGATGCCTGATGCTCTCAGGCTCAAATATATCAGATATCTCCTCCGTAGATACCTGATCCCTTTTCTCCTTGTTCTCCACTTTCTTATCCTTATCGTTTTCCTCTGCTACGGAGGGCCCGTCTGACTGATTATCATCCGATGAGGGGTCAGTATCCCCTATATTAAGCACCCCTGGGGGAGGGGTTAAGAGGCTGGGAACTGCGGAGTGCTGTAGGAAAGCATTTTTCAGCTTATCAAAAGCATGGGCTGCCTCATAGGGTTGTCTTTTCCCCACAGATGACAACCCGGGGGTGTAGAAGAGCTCTCTCTTACGGGCCTGTTCACTCCCCTTTTATTCGACCCCCTTCTTAAGGTGTCCAGCGGATGTGCCTTCACCTGTACTGGCTTCTCTGGCTTTCCCTGTGTTCTTGACCTTATCTCCAAGTATGGCTTTGTTCCCTGTGAGACTGCATCCATCAGAGAGTAACCCAGCACTCTTGAATCTTAGGCTGAGTTCCCAGTCTTCCTTCTGCTGCGTAATTCTTTTGTCTGTCTTCATTCCAGGCTTTGTGATCCATAGTAGGGTTTTGTCTTTGTCATATGCAGTTAAGTCGGTGCTCGTCCTGAGCTCAGCAGGCTGATGTGCACATCCGCACCACTGAGAGAGTGGGATAGCCCAATTTCCTTGAGATATATTCACTTGTTAGTAATACTGTAACCAGTGCGCGTGCCTAACGAGCAAGCTCTCGTGTACAAATGCAGTTGCACTGTTCGTTCGTTGTCTCTCATAGCCTCTCTCATGATCACTCATGGCCGTACTGTACTGCGCCCTCCCGACGTAAAACCGGTGTGACTTAAGTACAGGGCCGCCTGTGAGCACCTCTTCTATTCGCTCTGGTGTGTGAGCCGCTGTCCTAAAGTGGGCGGAATTCGCTCATGGATCCAGGTCGCGCCCATGATGAAGCTCACAGGGCCGCGTTGAAGAGCCTTGTGTCCCTGGAGTGCTGCGTGAGCAACATCCATGGATGTGTCTGTCGCTTCTCATTAATTATGTGCCGTAACAATCCCTACCTTTGCTCTTTATGCACGCTAGTAAATCTGCGTTGTAACTGCAATCACTACCAAATATGTTTAAATGTACTTCACAGTGCCACCACCACACACATTTAAATATATTTTACAGTGTCTTACAACATATCTACACACACACTATTCATAAGGTATCTGTTGAAGAGTAGCAAAAGAAAGAGGAAAGCACTTGGTCATGATATGACATAGTAGGGAATGGGATCGCCCAGAATGGTGGAAATGAAGATAAAAGGAAAACTACTCAAGAGAGTTTCCTTATAGGGATTTGTAGTTCAGGCTCTTATAATGTTTTCCAGTTGTGTTTGAATAAGTTTGTTTATATATTTAAAAAAATGAAAATTTTTAATGATGGCCAAACCAGGGGAGATTCCCCTGGGAAACCGACTTGGACAAAGGGGGTCCAATTTAAGACTTTGGCCTTTTTTTTCCATCTCTGACAACACGATGAAATATGTTAAGATTTTATAAGTGTTGGACCCGAATAAAAGTGTTCATTTGTTCTGAAAATGACATACAGCATAAGACCTCTTGTAGAATTAGAACACTATAGAACCGACGTTGAAATCTTGAAAGGCAGGAATAGGCTGCGTATACACCCAAGAGATGTCCCTAGAGGGAATTATGCTCAGTTATTGCTTGACTTTGGGGTTTCATATAATAAAGGAGGTAACACGACTTTCAGCCCTAAGCATGTTGGTGATGAAGGGATTGCCAACACGAAAAAACAGCTACGGATAGACCTACGGTATATCCGTTGCTCAAATTTGAACTTGCAGTGGAACCGCTTAGAAAGAGAAAGCAGAAACACAAAAATTGGTTGATTTCGCATAGAGCCCAAATTCTTCAGGCAGACGCTGAATCTATGCTGAGGGCTATGGATACGAAAAACTCCAGAGAAATCTGGCAGTTGCTTAGTGGGAAAACCTCCTCCCAATCCGCTCTTCTTACGAGCATAGTGACAGAGGACAACTTGGTACAATGTTTTCGCAAATTATTTGAACCCAGTGGTGAAATCAAAAATCCTCTGTTAAAGAAAGTGGAGGGGCCGTGGCTAATCCTGTTCGACTCTTGTGACTTAGGAATATTGATCAAGCGGGCAAAATCAGCAACAGCTCTGGGCCCGGATGGGATAACGTAGAACATGTTTAAGACTGTCCCGCCAGAAGACTGGATCCATTTTATCTCCAACATATTTGAACAGGTGATCCGATTGGGAGTAGTGCCTGACTCATGGAGGACAGCAATTATAGTCCCTATATTCAAGAGAGGCAATAGGGTGGATCCTAACACCTACTGCCTTATTGCCCTTTTTCGATGTTTTGGGCAAGTTGTTTTTAGCAATAATTTTAAAACATCCACAGACCTCGGTCACCAAAGTGAACTGTTTGGTGAGGGTTGCATCTGGATTTGTAAAAGGCCTGGGAACCCAATTAAACCTGTTCCTTCTAAATCTTTTGAAAATTAAAAGCCATAAAAAACAACACTAAAAGTTACTTGGTTTCATTGACCTTAAGAAAGCATTTGATAGCATTGATAGGCATATTTCATGGTCAAAATTAGAGGCGTGGAATTGCCCTCTGCATCTGTTGTCGGCAATCAAGGCACTGTACTCATTGATTAAAATACAGATAAGATTGAGTTTTCAGGGCCATTTATCTAAAGATATCCATACATTTAAATGACAAACAGTGATGTCCATTACCCCAATTGTATTCAATCCTTTTTTATCAGATTAACATAAGACAAAGAATTCTGGGCGTGCTTTCCCGCCAAAAATGAATGGGCAAACATTGGCATGGGTTGTTTACGCCGACGATTTGGTCATGATTGACTAGACTCTGATAGGTCTTCAACGAAGACTATCCAGCCTACAAGAGTATGTTGCAAAGAATAGCTTGCAGATGAATGCAGAAAAGACAAACATGTTGATTCTCCTTCATTAAGAGGAAGACCGGGACCCCCGTTTAGAAGGTTTTTAGGTCGGGATCAATTGTCTCAAGTAAATGAAACAACCCATTTAGGAACATTTATAACCTCTAGCATAAATGACAAACCTCGCTGACTAGAGTTAAGAACGAAAATCAAAAGTCTGACAGCCCAAGGATGGGCGATCCATAACAAATATGGGAAATGTTAAATATGTCCTGTACTTGCTTTTTATAAAAGCTAAAGTCGTCCTGATCTTAACCTATGGAGCAGAGGTTTGTTTGACTTCCTCATGGGAAATGTGGCCTTCATTAAAGATCAGATTTTGGAGGAGAGTCCTTCGCTTGCAGAGGAGGGTTCCCACATCAGACATCGGATATGAATTAGTTTATTTTTCAATCTATGCAATGACACTATCGATAATATGAGGGAAGACTTCCCTTTAAATCAGTGCAAAAAAAGATGTTTGCACATCCTTGACTACTATCTGGGAGTCACCCAAGAAATGCTAGAGGTAAACCCAGCCCAAGTCAAGAGGAAGCTAGGGGAACAGGACTGGATTTGGATGGAAAAAGCAAGAAATGAATATAAATGACGCTCAAATTTGAGTCGATGAACTAGGGTGTATAATTCCCTTCCAAGATACAGAATTAAATTCACGAGCCCATTATACCCAGATCAGTTTCTGAGATTTCGCTTGAACATACTGCCAACAAAGGAAACCATAGAGGCTCACAAATGTTTTTTTGATAACCTTAATTGTAGGTTTTGTAGGACTGAGGGACGGCTGAGACATTAAAACACATTGGGTCTCATTACGGATTTGGCGGTAACCCTGCCGGTAAAACCGGCGGGTTGTCGGACCCGAAAAAAAATTACCTTTGTCTGGCTTCCCGGTACCACTGGGATAATCAGAGTCCGGTGGCCGGTAAGTCAGGCGTCGGTAATTATTTTAGTCCCCATGCCCATGGAGTCAGAGAGGACTCCATGGGAATGGGTACTCCTGTGAGAACTCTGCGAGCGGGTGCCGTCCCGCCCGGCAGGTCTGACCCTGACCAGGCTTATCGTCACCGTTGTTTCCGGACTGGTACAGTTGTAATGAGGCCCATTGTATTGCTATGTACGGGTCTGACTAGGCTGAGGACCAGATATTTGGGATCTATTATTGAAGAAAAGAAAACCTACACAATGGAAGAAGGGTGGTCGAAGTTTTTACTGCGAGAAAACTTTACATTCATTTTTGTATTGATACAATTCTTAAAAGAAGCTTTTAAAACAATCGACACAAGCCATTTTAGTTTCAAAGGAGAACATCTAAATCAGGTTCTCAACAAAAAACAAAAAAGACAAGATTCATTTTACTGGAAACAAAATTTCAGAATATCACATTTAACCTAGTTGCTGTTCATAATTTTAGGACTTGAAATTGGTGATAATGATGTAATTATGTTAACAAAAAAAAGAAATGTAAAAGATGGTGAAGGATAGCAATAAAGAAGTTGAAGTATAATACTCCCCTTCGGCATTGACATTGAATTGAAATGCTTAGCGTATGCAGACAAACTTGTTATTTAAATGCTACAAAATAAAACCAAATTTAATTTACTAACTCGTTTGTCAATTTACTTTCTCATTACTAAACAAGCAGATTTTTATTTCAGCATCAAAGCTCCAAAACATGTTGTTGCTAACATTATGTGCTAATAGCCTTACAGAACTTGGTAGGCATCAATCATCAGTTGGGATAATGACCCTTCCCCAAAGTTCACTACCCCACGATAACTACCCCTCCCCAAGTCTATAAGGCTATAACATATCCTTATATAGTAATAGAAGGGCCATTATTGCGGGATTATGACATGCTCCAATGTTATGGACAAAGGTGAAGTCGCAGGCCATAGGTTGAGGAAGGATACTTTTCCTAGGTGATAGAGACCCCTCCGGAGGTCTATAAGGCTAATAGCACATTGTGCGTTTAATGGTATAGGTTTTGAAGATGTGGTGTGAGAGAAACTGGACAGTATTCTCCCAGCTGCTCCCCCGGAAAGGAAAGGTGGCCAGGAAAGGGCCATCGCTTTTGGATCCCGAACCTGCGGGTGGACAAATGAGGGAGAATCACCTGAGTGGAGGGTCGTGGGAGAATACTTGAGGGCAAGCAAGCGAAAGCTGTAAAGCGGTGAAAGAAAGCAAAGTGAAGCGAGTGAAAGGTAAAAGCAAAGCGGAGCGAGCAAAAGTTGGAAAGTGGCAAAAGAAAGCAAAGCGGAACGACAGAAAAGGTGTGCTAGAGGTGCAGAAGTAATGAAAGACAGCAAAGTGTGCTTGCAGCGCAGAAACAGCAAGAATGGGAGCGAGAGAGACACGAAAGTAAAGAGAGACAGAAAAGAGACAGTGAGAAGGAAAACAGACAGTTAAGAAAGGGTGCAAGCAACTGAAAGTTAGAAAGAGGGTGCAAACAACCAGAAGGAAATACAGAGAGTGCAAGAGAGCACAGTGAAAAGTAAGGAGAAGTGTGCAAGGGGCGCAGAAAGGAGGATAAAAGGTGCAAGTGTGCACAACAAAAAAAGGTGAGAGGGAAGCACAGTAAAGTGGAAAAGGACAGAGTGAAAGCGGCACAGAAGAGGAAAACGTACCAGAGAATAAGGAGAGGGGTTAGAGGTGAGAGTGGTCGTGCCTGGGAGGAGCAAAGAGCCTGGCGTTCTCGAAAATCTCTGATACTACCCCACACGAGAACTGTACATTGAACATTGTATTTCGACAAGAGGAACATTTTCTTTGTTTGTTGAACTTCGCAAAGAGGGGCCTAGGCTTGGGGAAAGGAACCCTAAGAGGCCCAACTAAAGACATTGTTGAACCTGGCAAAGCAAGTCCTAGACTTGGGGAAGGGAGCCCTGAGAAGCCTAACAGGAACTGTGTCTTTTTTTGTTCGGAACTGGGAGGATCAAAGCTTGGGGCATGGACCCCCAGGAGACCCAGAGACATTGTGAACTCTACTAATTTACGGCAAGAACCCTGTGTGGAAGGTTCCAATGGCACCCCTTGAGTTGAACTATTTTGAACTGGCAGAACTACAGTTATTGGTGAGACTACCTGAAACCAGCTGTGGTTTACGTTTCCTTTTCTTTTTTTGAGCCACCATGTTTCCTTTAAGAAAATCCCCCAACATATTTTATTTAAGAGCAAGGGCAAACATAGGTTTGGACACAGAGGAACTTTGGTTTTGGACTTACGGACATTGACGACCCTTAGAAGCATCAATAGAGAAATAACCCCTTAGAGTTAGGGACAGGTAGGCATTACACCAACCCCACAAAGTTTGATAATAAAGGTTTTCAAACTGTTACTTTTGAGTTTGTGTCTCTCTTGATACCATGCCAGTCTCACAGGTGCTAAAGTAAAATGTTACTAGTGTGCTAAATGAATAGTTAAAACAGGTTAGTTTATTGAATATTTTATTGTGTAGTATGTAAATGAGACGTTTGTGTCCGTATGGCATTTCAATTGTAAACTTGGTTGAACTGGAAACATTTTTAAAATGAGCACGCAAAAGCTGTAATTTAAAAGTGAAAGAAAACACTGACATTTTTTTCTATGATTTCGTTTTTACTTTGGGGCATTAAATGGATATTGTTCATCGTTTTAAGGTGCAAAGACAAAAAGATCCTCCCAGAAAGGGACATCAATTTTCACCAAACTGCCAGCAGATATTTACTGCATTGCAAGCTTCCAAATTGACTGAGAGGAGGTCAATAATTACCTTCATGTTCGAATAGCGGTCATTTTTACCCAATTTAATGGTACTCAATTTATCGACATAGGAAGGATGACGTGCTGAGCCAGTCCTGTCTGTGATTCGAACTTGAAAATTGCAGGCTTGTCACATGTCTGATGCAAAGCTTAATCTGGGACTTGTACACCTCGAGTTTAAATCTACTGCAGAGCTAAAGGTCAGCATATCACATCTAATGCCTAAAGAAAAGTTCAGTGTGCCTGCCCACTCATGCACTAAAGGGGTTTTGATCTTGAAGGAAAAACACCCACACTTGTCTCCATTGGCATATGTATTATTTTGGGAATAGTTTAAAGGTGAGAACTATGTCTAGCAATTACCAGGTTACTCACCGTAGTGACCACCTTACTCCTAGTCCATAGTCCCCTTTCCTCCATACTTGTGGGACATCTCTCCGTCCTGTGGGACGGGACCGGAGCACTTTGTAAAAAGCATCCACATTTTCCCAAAAATGTGTCCTTCCTTTCTTTCCTGCGCGGGGCCCGGCACGCGGCCGTAACCACGCCCACCTTGGCTCTGCCCCACGCATCCCCCCTCAGTCCTTTTCTTTGCTAGGTCAGAGACCCATTACCAATAACAGAGGAACCTTATTAGAAGGGACGGCGGGCGGGCGTATGGAGGAAAAGGGACTATGGACTAGGAGTAAGGTGGTCACTACGGTGAGTAACCTGGTAATACTCCTACGTACCGTCCCCTTTCCTCCATACTTGTGGGAGATTCCCAAGCACTCCTTACAGGAACTACGGGTGGATGGAAATACCCCTTACTGGAAAATGTTCTTCAGCACAGCCTGACCAAACTGAGCATCAGCTCTAGAACTCATATCGAGGCAGTATTGCTTACAGAAAGCAGATGGAGAGGTCCAAGTAGCTGCCCTAGCGATGGACTCCCAGGGAACATACTTCTGAAAAGCAACCTCAGCTGCCTTGCCCCGCACCAGGTGTGCATGAATACCTTTAGGAGGTTTCAGCTTTTGGACAGTGAAAGACTCCATGATGCAGGCGGCAATCCACCTAGAAATAGTTGCCTTAGACGCCTGCTTGCCTTGAGGGTTGCCGAAAGTCACAAAAAGTTGAGAAGAACTTCTAAGCTCGGAAGTCCTATCCAGGTAGAATTTAAGAGCTCTTCGGACATCAAGACAGTGTAGAACCCTCTCCGCCTCAGAGGCGGGGTTCGGAAAAAAGACTGGTAGGGAGATCGATTGATTCAAATGGAATTCGGTCACTACCTTCGGCAGAAAAGCCGGATTAGTTCGAAGGACTACCTTGTCCTTGTAAGGATGCTCCACCGACAATGCCTGGAGCTCACTCACTCTCCTTGCCGATGTGACGGCGACCAAAAAGGACACTTTCCAAGACAAGTACTTGAGGTCCACAGTAGGTCAGCGCCGTCAGGACAACATTCAGGTCCCATGGCGGGTGCGGATTACGAACTGGAGGGTAAAGGCGTGTTAAACCAGCGAAATGCCTCTTTCCCACTGGGTTAGTCAGAGAATACGAATACTGATCCGTAGAAAGATAAGCGAAGACCGCTGAAAGGTAAGTCCTGCATGACAGAACATGAACCCCTGACTCTGCTAGGGAGGACACGAAGGACAACACTGTGTCAACCGTGGGATCCAAGTTCTTCTCTAGACACCAATGACAGAACCTGAGCCATTTACTCTTGTACTGAGATCTGGTCGAGGGTTTTCTGGCTGCCTGGATAATACACATGTTATCCGCAGACAAATTCAGATGCTCTAAAGACCTGAACTCAGGCACCATGCCGCCAAGCTGAGCGATTGTGGGGAGGGGTGCCACAGCTGCTGCTCCCCCTGGTGGAGAAGATCGGGAGTTACCGGTAAACTGATCGGCGGATAAACCGACAGGTGTTGGAGTTCTGAGAACCAAAACCTGGCCGGCCACCACGGGGCTATCAGTAGAAAAGAACAGTTCACTGAGTTCTTCAACTTCCAAATTGCCCGGTGAACTAGAGGCAGAGGCGGGAAGGCGTAAGCTCTCTTGTTGTGCCATGGAATCTCTAAAGCATCCCCCAGAGAGGAGGCTCCCAGCCCCCCTCTGGAGGCATACAGAGGAAGCTTCTTTTTCGCCGCCGTCGCGAAGAGGTCCAACCTGCGGTGTGCCCCAGCGTGAGAAAATCCCTGAGAGGACCTCCGCCTTCAACTCCCACTCATAGCTGACCACTGTCCGCCGGCTGAGGGCATCTACTGTGACATTCAGCTGGCCCGGGATGTGCACTGCAAGCAGCCAGACACCATGAAGCACGGCCCACTCCCAAATCTGGATGGACAGGTCCACGAGGGGGGGAAGACTTCGTTCCCCCCTGCTCGTTCTTATGCGGACCACTTTGTTGACAATGACTGGTCTGAACGCCCTGAGCGCCAAGAAAATTGCCAGAAGCTCCAAATGATTTATGTGCAGGAGCTTGTCCTGAGGCAACCAGAGGTCCGAGACCTGAAGGAGATCTAACGTCAGACAGATTGCTGAGAGATGACCACCAGTCCAGGTCCACTCATGGAATCCGGAATCATTATCCGCATGGAGTCTGGGTCCACTGCCTGACGCCATGAATTCCGAAGGGCCATCTGGGTCCGTCTCATTTTGAGACAAGCAAGAGGAAGAGCCAGCACACACGAGGCCATGAGGCCCAGAAGCCTCTGGAACCACCAGGCCGACATACTCTCCGACTGCACAAACATCTCACACGTGGCCAACAGATCCGCCATTCTGTCCCCGGTCAGTTATACTCTGCAGTCGATCGTGTTCCAACGAAAACCCAGAAAAATCAGGTCCTGAGAGACCGTCATGGAGGATTTCCGCCAGTTCACCGACAGCCCAAGATGGAACAGGAGCTGAAGGAGAGACTGGAGGTTGCCCGCTGCCGCCAGCAGACAAGGGCTGCGTAAAAGCCAATTGTCCACATAAGGATACACATGGATACCCTGAAGACAAAGATAGGCTGCAATTACCGAAATCATCTTCGTGAAGACACGCGGCGACGAGCTGAGGCCAAAAGTAAGCACCCGAAACTGGAAGTGCTCCTCTCCCAAAGAGAAACGGAGGTACCTCCTGTGTGGAGCCCAAATCAGGATATGCATGTACGCGTCCTGAAGATCCACTACGCTGAGCCAGTCGCCCATCTGCAAAGAGGAGCGTATCTGGCTGGGCGTGATCATCTTGAATTTCTCTTGGGGTAGAAAGAGGTTGAACTGGGAAAGGTCTAGGATGGTGCGCAGGCCAGCCTGGTTGGGTTGGCACCGTAAACAGCCGGGAGTAGAAGCCCTCCCCTCACTCCCCAAAGGGAACGGGTTCCACAGCCCTGAGGTCCAGGAGTTTCTGAACCTCGGCGTTGAGGGAGGGCGAGCCCAACAGCTGAAAAGGAGGGTTGATGGGTGGGGTAGGGGGTAAACGTAAGCGGAAGCCCGCCCGAGCGACTGACAAGACCCATCTGTCTTCTGTGATGGTCTGCCACGCCTCCCAATGAGACGCAATGCGCCCTCCCACCGGGGTCTCGTGCGAGCGCGGAAAACCCTCATTTGGCAGGTTTATCGGTGGTGGTGCCACCTGAGCCTGAGGAAGAGGCTGAGGAGCGGGAGAAAAAACGCATACGCTGTTGTCTACGGTGGTTATTCCCCGCAGGAGTATCCACTCTGCGCGATTTGCGGTCGAGGAAGCCCCTGAAACCAGAAGAAGGTCGACTCTGCGATAACATTCTCTGAGGTTTGAAAGGAGCTTTAACCAGAACAGACGATGATTTAGCCGTCTGAGTGCTATCCTTGGTTTTGGTGAGCTCTACCAAGAAGAAGTAGAAGAATGAAAAAGCTCCTTACCATCGAATGGAAGGTCCAATACTTTGTCTTGCACTTCCTTCGAAAACTTAGTGGCATGCAACCACGCTTGCCTCCAGGTATCAACCCCGAGCATCCTGCCCCGAGCCGAGGTGTCTACGTGATGAGCCGCAGCCTCCAGGAGATCCTGGGCCAAGACCCTGGCATCGGAAAGGCCACCTCTGAAATCTTCCAACTTCTCGACCGGAATGTGCTCCTCAAACTCCCACAGACCTTTCCACATCCGCATGTTAGCTCCCGCCAAAATCAATTCGGCATTGGCCTGCCTGAGCTGCAAGGCCGAATTGGCAAAGATTTTCCTCCCTAGGGAGTCCAGGAGCTTGTCCTCCTTTCCCAAGACCTGAGTAGCCGTCGCGGAAGAGGATGCTGCAGGTCTGGACTGCAACGTGGCCGCAGCCACCACTGTGGAGGAGGGAGGCGGACAAGACGACAAGGCCACTTCCTCCGAAGAGTGCAGCCTGTACCTCGCGCTCAATCTTTTTATTGACAAAAAGTCCTGAGTGTGGCTTCTCCCAGACTCTTCGGACCTCGGCCAAAACATCTTTCTGCAGGAAAAGGCCGGTACGCTCCAAAGGAGACAGGGTGAACGCCCCAGAAAGCACGCCCTCCTGTGGAGCAGGTGCCTCGGGAACCAGAACATCTAAGAAATTCATCATGTCCAGTACCTGGTCATGAAAAGCTCTAACAGAGCGGGGAAGGTCCTCGTTGTCCTGCTCGCCTTGAGGGTCATCTGAAAGGTCAGGATCCGGCTGAACCGCGTCAGGCACTTCCTTGTCCACTGGGGACAACGGTGGCAAAGGTGGAAGAGCAGGGGCAGGCACCATGGGCAAAGGAGGTGCCGGCGGAACCACCAGAGGAAAGGGTGGAGCCGGGGGCGCTGGAGGACAAATTTCCTTAAAAAGCCCTTTGAAATACTCCCTCATGGGGTCGGTGCGCATAAGCGCTTGAAATTTACCGAAAAAAGCGTCCTCAGGAGATTGCTTCAGAACCTGAGGAGGCCTCTCATGAGGTGGACAAATCCAGGGACGTAACGGAGGAGGGTGCCACGCCAGGCCCTCCGCCAACGTATCCACATAAATCAAAGGGGCCGCCCCTGCAGGCAACGAAACGTGCGGACGAGGCATCTGGGCGTTCCAATCAAACGGGCCGGAAAGGATACGCACAAGTGACCTTAGGTTCACCCAAAGGACCGAACCCTACACCAGGGGCCGATGGCGTAGTTGTAGGGGTAGTACCTAAAATGGCAGCCGTGGTCGTGGCGGGAACGGCCGCCATTTTGTCTTCATCTGAGGGGAACTGCGGCACGTGAGGAGGTGAGGCAGGGGTCTTAATTTTACCCTTAACATAAGGAACCTCGGCAGAGCCGGTACTATGAGGCCTGGAATGTTTCTGCGACATACGAACCGCCAACTGAGCCTTCGAAGGAAGGACCTCGGCACTGCCGGTATAAGAAGAACCTTGCTTCTTTGCCCCCTCAACAGATCTGGTATCACCACAAGAACGGGAACGGTGAGAAACCGCTTTCACCGACAGGGCCCTGCCCGGCCACTCAGAACTGTTGGTAGCCTTAGCCTCTGTACGAGGGACCTCAGGCCTAGGCCCGGTAATAGCCTTATCGGCACGTGCCTCGAACATCCGTTCAGTAAACACAAGCCCAGCCAAGGCCTCGGGGCACACCCCGGTCTTGTTTTTGAGGGAAGCCGAAAGAGAGGCCTCAGAGCAAACTCTGGTACCCTGTGACTCAGCAGAACTGGGTCTACACACAGCCCCCACAGGAGGGGCCTCGGAAGTTACTCCGGTGTACACAGGCCCCTTACGGAGACCCTCAGAGAAAACTCCGGTAGAATTATTAGGCCTGACGGGCACCTCAGTGCGAACTCTGGTGACAGAGCGATCAACGCCCCTCCCGGCTCGAGAGGAACCCGGGAAGGTATCCCCCGGCCGGGGTGCTCTGAAAACTAAAGAACTTACCGGGCGTTTCTTCTTCTCGTCGATGAACGCCTGAAAATGAGATGGAGGAGTGCGTCGGAACACCTCCTCCCACCGTTCCAACCGACGTTGAAGAGCCCGGACCGAAAGGGAGTCACAGTAAAAACAGGAGTCCCAACGGTGTTCCGGACCTAAACACTCTAAACAAAGAGGATGGGGATCCGCCCTCGCGAAGCGACGATGACCCGAAGAACAGTCTGGAAAGTCTAATTTAAAAGACATAGACAGACTAGAAGACGAACGCTAGCGAGAGCCGGAGAGGAAAACGGGGAAGAAAATCTTCCGAGGATGCAAGTGCGTCCGGCCCCGATCGAGCGGAGAAAAGGACTGAGGGGCGATGCGTGGGGCGGAGCCAAGGTGGGCGGGGATACGGCCGCGTGCCAGGCCCCGCGCAGGAAAGAGAGGAAGGACAAATTTTTGGAAAAATGTGGATGCTTTTTACAAAGTACTCCGGTCCCGTCCCACAGGATGGAGAGATGTCCCACAAGTATGGAGGAAAGGGGACGGGACGTAGGAGTATGGGTACTGTGAGAAACCTGAAGGTGTCTCACCTGCTAGTCCCCGGAGATCTGTCATCCAGATGGCCAGGACAAGGCCATCTCTACTGATTGGGGTGGACCAGTGGGTGAGGATCACCTGGATGGGGGGGTCTTCGAGGAGTGGAAGTGGGACACTGACGGGCGAGACGCAGTACCCCATCCCTTTTAACACCTTTTCCCCATCCCACCCCGTTGGACATCAAGAAGCTCTGACCCGCACCCCCTTTTCCGTCACAAATGCTTTCTTACACAGAGAAAGACAATAGACTAACACCTACCCCACAGGGATAAAAGGCAGAGCACGAGTGCACACAATGAGCAAGGCTGAATGCACAAGGGTACAGCTATTCCAGATCGGCAGTTCAAGAGAAAAGCGGCGAGACCTGAAAGGACGACGAGGAGGGAGTTGCAATTGCCATTCTCAACTCCGAATGGTGAAGCCTCCGATAAAGGAATAACAAGACCGGGGAATAAAGCTGGCGTGTGGTGTGATAGGTGTCAACGGTGCACGGGGGCCACCTGCACGGATATGACATAAAGACACATTGCTGCACATAAGGATATACTCTTCACCTTACATAGTTACTAAGTTAGTGGAGTACCTTTCGACTGGGGTTTTCCTGTATCAAATTCAACCCCTCCTCCTGGCCCTATTATGGCCTGGTTCATTTAAAGAAATGCCACATACACCTAAATATTTTCAATATATAATTTGTAATATTTTTGCATTCAGGATAGCATCAAAGGAAATATAGACAATAGTTGCAATATGTTCAATGTCAACCTTGAACTAAAAATTCTTCTTGATCACAAAACATATATAAAAAAACAAAAGAAAACATTTCATCATTTTTTAATCAAACAAGAAAAGCAAACATTTCATCATTTTTTAATCATATTGTTCCAAATGCTGAAGCAACAGGAATGGAGAAAGTAGAGAAAGATAAAAAATGTAGGTGAACAGAGACCCAGTGATGAAGAAAGAAAAAAGAAAAAGAATATATATGGATTAAAGCAAAATGTGAATGAAAACTAAACAATTTTTGTAAAAATGATTCTATATTTGTAGAAAAATTTTATTTTTGTAAACGGTTAATCGAACCCATCAGATCTTATGTACCCATTACTGTGTATTCGGGTACGTCTTTGTTTGAGAGAGTCCTAAAGTTTTTTTATTTTTTCAAAAATTCTTTTTTTACTCTTTTTGCAGAGTTCTGTGGGGAAAAACCAGGCTGGGTTTGCCAAAGCGTATAGGGGGAAAAAAACCCACAAGGGATGGGATGACTAGTTATAAAAAATAACCAAATAGTGGTATGTTTCCAGATTGCCAAAATACTCCCAGGAGTGGGAACTGTTGTCCAAGTGTCCAAAGTAGTAAGGTCTGGAAGCCAAGTCCCCCTTATCTTTTCTCGCGTTTCGGTGGTTGTTATGTTGCCACCTTCATCAGGGCAAATTCATAATACCCTATTGGAAACAGAGTAACACAAAAGAAAAAAAGGCTAAGTTGTAATTAAAAATGTTGGCTGAACTGGCAATAGTGCAGGCTTGAAAATGCATTTTATCTAAAAAACAAGCTTGCTGAAAAGTTTGTCACACGATAGGTTTTGCATGAAACACAAAATTGTTTAAAAAAAAAAACCCAGAAAAGTGGGAATGAATAAGATATCTATTCCTCACATAGTGGGGTTTTGGTTCAACAGTCTCTAAGAATGCGAGACTGGAAACTGCATGCTGGTCCCCGCCAACCTGGTAGCCCCACAGCTGGGTATCCGAAAACACCAGACTTGCCTGAGTTGCTACGGCGTTTGAAGTGCGTGTGCTGAAAAATCTGCGTAAAAATTGACAGGCTATGATAAAATAAATAAAGTATGTAATTAACCAGGCTCCCAGACGTGAGCAAGCTACACTATAGATAGGGCTGAGCCACTTTAACCAATATGCAATTAGAAAATAAATATATGCTATATGTGTGTAAAATATAGGCACCTACCGGGAGTGTCTACAGGGAAGAATTACGCTGAATAAAGTAGTCCTAAGCTGCAGATGTTGGCAGCTGCACCAGCTTCGATGCGGTGTACATCCCGTAATGGAAGAGCAGAAAGCTGTTCTGAAAGAACGGAGAACAGATAAGTTTCCGTTTCTGTACGGGGTTGCTTGCAAGGCACACGGTATGGAGTCAGCAAGGGACACGAGAAGGTGCCTTTTGTTGAGAGGGGGTAGTGTGCTGAGTTTACCGTACGTAGTGGCTGCAGAGGATTCAGCAGACCAGCTAGAAAGAACTGTGTCATGAAGCCGCAGGAGGAAGTGAAGCACCTCCTGCACATGCCCGGCTAACAAGAAACGGTTGCTAGGTGATCGGCAAAACTAAAGCCGTCATCGGGCCACGTGACCCGGAAACCTTGGGCTGCAGACAAAGACGTGACTGCAAATCCGGGGTGGGGGAAAGGAAAAAGAACCATGGGCGGTGTCCCATGGGCTGGGTCTGATTGGTCCGCCAGGGAAAGGTGTGCACGGAAATGTGTCCGATCTTAGAAGACGGAGGGGGATGTCTCGAGGGTGCTGCAATACCAGAAATGTATCTAACTGCTTAATGCACTTAGATGTGATGCTGTGTCAGGCATCAGGAATGTTGTGCAGAAAAAAAGAGCCAGAGGAGGAAAATGACTCGAGTGTTAAGATTTCAGACCTAAGTGAAGATATTGATTAAGTTATAATTGCTGGTGATTGCAGGGCTGGTGCGGATGAGTATCCGCTCACAATAGGAGACGGTATGGATCGTAAGTGAGAGTGATAAATTTAATATCACAGAAGTGCTGAGGCCTGATCTATTCAAACACATAGGTCTAGCACCTAAAAGCCGCCTAAATGCACTAAAAGTGGTTCAGTTATGTAGGGTGTGATCCGCTACTGTATTAGACCAAAAAGGATAGGCCATGCGTGGATGCACACCTGCACAGATAACACAGGCGGGGAGGCACGCTGGCTACCGTGGTATCAGCCTTGACTACAGAGGCGAATCAGACCAACGGGTTCAACACAGCCGGTGAATCAGAGAAAATGGATAGGAAACCGAACTGTGTTGATCCCAAAGTTGCAAGTGGCAACATTTGAACAAATAACTTGTGTTCTGAACTTTTGAGAAAACCAAGAACAGGGCCAGCTGCAGGGTGATCAGGCTCCACAGGAGTGCTCTTTTGAAGGACTCTGGCTGGCCCCTTTGTTTTGTGATGAAACTACTCAACCTAGAAAGCCATAGGCGAGGGCGGCGTGAGGGTCAAGTGGTCTTACAGAGGTCACATAAAATCCTCTGTACAATTGAAAGTCGCTGACCCATTGCTGAAAGAAAGCTAGGGAAAAGGAACCACGCTTCCTGAAAATATGAAGTAAAACAGGAACCGTTTTAACGATGGCTAAGTGAACCCGATGGAGGGAAGCCAAAGTGAAAGCTAAAGTAAATTCCGAATGTGATAAAACAACATGAACTGTGAAATTGGCAAATGTGAACCCGGTTGAGGGATGTCTGCAAATCGGAGTGAGATCTGATACACCCGAGAAGATTATGTGAAGAGTGAAAGGCCTTAGTGACCCAGACAGAGGGAGGCCCAAGTTGCAAGAAGAATCCGAGCCCGGCGGAGGGAGATCCCAGGGGCGAAGTGCAACTGCCCACGGTGCAGGATCACAAAAGCAACTTTTTTTTGTTTGTTATTTTGGTCCAGCACGCCTTCTAAGGCAAGAGACTTTGGTTCAAGGGACTTGGTCCATGAAGGTCCTGCTATTGTTGAGTGGAATAGCGAACCTCGTACTGGAGAGACCCAGGAGTATGTTGTGCTCAGTAGTCCTGCCTTGTCCCGTGCTTAAAACGTAGGGAAGAGAGACCCCAGCCATACCATCCTGATTTATCATTTTGTGAACACTTCTTTCTTTTTTGCTGAACATTATCCGACATTCTTTTTGTAACATAGTGGTAAGGATTGGCAATAGTTTTTTTTAGTATAGGCCCATTTTATTTGACAAGACGCCACTAAGAATGTCTTATTATTATGCAAAACAAAGGGAGGTCTGGGAATCTCTCTACCAGCACGAACACAGCCCAATGACCTGTTCTTGGGTGAAGAACCCCTGGGAGAGTCTCAACCACGTCTTTAGCTCACTGTCCCTTTCACAGAGAAGAAATATCCCCACATATCAGTCTTTGTCCTGCCCAGGGGCAGACCAGCACCGAAATGCTAGGCAATTCTCCTCTGAACAAGAGTACCAACAGCAACCCCCTACACGTGTTTCAGCCTTGTTGGGCATCATCAGTGAGGTGAAGCTGTGCCTCTCTAAGAACAGTAGAGAGACTCCCAGACCCCCCTTTGTTTTGCATATTTAGTAACTTTGGGCCTCACCCTAAGTTACCAGGGTAATTCAGATGTGGACCCCTTGCTCACTGTTCTCAGAGAGGCACAGCTCCACCTCACTCATGATACCGAACAAGGCTTAAACATGTGTATGGGGTTGCTGTTGGTACTCTTGTTCAGAGGAGAATTGCCTAGAATTTCGGTGCTGGACTGCCCCTGGAGAGGACAAAGACTAATATGCAGGGATATTTCTTCTCTGTGAAAGGGACAGTGAGCTAAAGACGTGGTTGAGACTCTCCCAGGTGCCATCCACCCAAGAACAGGTCATTGGGCTGTGTTCGTGCTGGTAGAGAGACTCTCAGACCCCCCCTTTGTTTTGCTTATTATTATTTGATGGTCGTAGCTTGCTCCAATCTTAGCGTCAGGTTTAGATTAGGCATTTTTCTCACCCATTCATACAGTTTAATAAACACCATTGAACTGTCATCACTTGTGTCTATCTTTACTGTTGCCACCATGAGTTCCTTATAGTACCAATTCAGAGTACAGGGCATAGTGATAGAACAAAGTTTTAAAAGCAATCTCTCGATAACCCATCTATATTACATACATTTTTACAACATCTCCTCCCCCTATCAGGGACAAAAAGTCAAGTTGAAAGGTACTTGCCAGTCATTAAAAAAATAAAACTTCTACAAATAAATTCTATACATTACATACACAGCACACCATTCTTACTTGCCAAGGGCCAAATATCACTAGCCAATGACTAGTGACAAGTGCAAATGTTGTACCCTGCGACTTATAGGATGTTTTAATCAGTTGACATCTAATTCAGGTGTACTTTCCACCCACCCCAAACCAGGTGAGCACAATTTACCTTTATTTAATAAAGCTCTTTTTATGAATCTGGTACACCCAACTTAATAACTGATTCCTTAGAGACAACCTCCTCATTCGGGACAAGAACACAAAGGGCTGCACAGAAGGTATATTTATTAACTAAATATAAATACACAAATCAATGTAAAGATAGTTTATACACCCATGAAATGCCAATGATGAAAAATAATCAACATACTATTCACCTCAGTTTCCAATGCTAAAGTCATAGAAATAGGGCCTTTTGTAACACACAGATCACCACTTATATGTTTTGTTCACCATGGGTGCGCATGCATCATTGAATGAAATGCATGAGGGGTCAGGATAAGACTGATTTGTTAAAAAAACAAAAGAATTAAAAAGATCCCTGCCTATCCAATTTTCTCTGCTTCCCCTTTATTGCAAATAGATACCCCCCCACTCAATAGCCATGTTGGCATTCTAATATACTCAATTGCAACAAACTACTTGGTCTTATGTATGGTCAACATGTATGTAGGCTAGATTCCCTTCAGTGACGTTTCAATTTAACTACTGTGCAAAAGTTTATCTTTCTCACATTGAATGGGCAACTTAAAAACGTGAGAATGAGTAGCGATACATCACCCTTTCCCTTTGGTCTCAAACAATTTAGCATTAACAACAATATTCTGCTTGCTGGTATAACTAGGAATTACTTCAATTATATTCTTTTTCTAGGTATGAAACAGTGAGATGTCCATTTATGTTATGTTAGGGAAACTTCTACAGCACACGGTCACCCTAGGGTATCTTGGCGCTAGAGGGCGTGGAACATAACCAAGTCTGCTTAGAACAAGTAGGTATTAACGGCCTTCCTAAAGGCCAAGTGATTGGACAGATGTTTTATAGCTAACAGCAGTTAATTTCAAAGCAGAGCTGCTGCTATCGAAAATGCTCAACCTCCAATCCGCACATGCCGGAAGGAAGGTACACAGAGCCAATCAGCCGAGGTAGAACGCAGACAACGCGTGGGACAATATTGAGTAAACTTCGCTCTAAGAAATTACGCGCCCTGGTCATGCAGCACCCGATGCATGATACATAGCGCTTTGAACTTGATGCGTTGGGCAACCGGGAGCCAATGAAGGGAATGGAGCACCAGTGAAATATGGGCCCCCTAGGGCGTGATAGTTGCAATGCGAGCTGCTAGATTTTGTAGACGCTGCAGCCGCCAATCAGCCCCCTAGGCTGCGCTAAGTAAAGAGAATTACAATAGTCCAGCCTGGATAGCACCATAGCTGCTACCACTGGCAGACAAAGGGAGGCAGAAATCATAGGGAGGTCCCCCTAACTCCCCTAATGATTCTTCAGAGTCTATAAAATATATATTTTTCCAGAAGCGCATACACTTCAGAAATGTTCCCTAACTTCTCGGGATGCCCAATCGATTTATATATTCCCACCTACAGTACTGACAAATAACAGGGGCAGGATTAAATCCCATTCCCTTTATAGTATCACTCCCCTCAGGATAATTTCCTCGTTACATTATACTCTCATATGAATTTCTTTTGGCTGTCTCACAAACAGGTGGGCACCCTCTCATGGACTAGTTCAAACAGGTGGGCATCGGTCAGCAAGATGGGATCAGCTTTTCGCCACAGCCGGTCTGCTGCCTCCCCCTCTGAAGAAGGCCTAGGGCTTCAATTCCTACTAGGCCTCACTTACAGGGCTCTGGCAATAATCCATAATGGGTCCAAAAGGAGAGCTATCTATTCCTTCTCCTTTCTGCTATCAATTCTTCTTCTTCCTCCTCTCCACAAGTGAGTTAGTGAGCCCCCTAGTGAGTGTGTATTGAATCTTTTATTGACCAAAAACGATACCTTTTTTAGGTGCGTATAATTTCCCCAATTTAATTGGCCAACGTATGTGATTGGACGGTATTCAAAAAGTCATATCACTGTAGACATACCGCTCCACAGTTATTAGGAACATTATTGAACAGGGCAGTCTGATGGGAGTGACTCCTAAACCCAGTTTCCCTCCCATTTTATGTGATATCTCAGAGATTTCTTGCATTAAACATTTTAACATTCTGAAATAGCAAATTCCACACATATGACCACTTTACTAATCGGCTCACCCGATTTCTCTCTCTGGTAAAAATCAAAATGCAATTTTCATCATGATAGCATAACTAGTTAGACTTTTCCATGTCAAGGCAACAGGCTCGACACTCCGAACGCCAGGATACATGGATCCCTGGTGTGCGACGTTTCTGTGCAACAAAATGCAAATGTGCCTAATTTGAATAATGAAAAAATTACATTAGAAAAATCATTTTTCTAGTCCATCTAATAGACATTTTCAATCTGAATGCTTTACTAAAAATCTGCGTGGTACGACATTCCATTTGGAAGATATCACCAGAAATATGAATTCAATATAGCATTGTATTCTTTATCCAAAATATTTCAGAGCATCTGCAATTGGGTCCATCAATTACAAAGCATCTGGTAGCTTTAGTTGTTTAGCTGTTAGTTCAGTGCTAAAAGTACAGTCTGTATGACCCAGAGGCCTATAGGTGATAAGGTTTTTGAAGTTTGAAGTTATTTAGGGTTGTACGACTCATTTCTGACCCTCTTGAAATAGTTCCCGGGTCTTGCAGATTCTAGATAAACACTTTGTCTTTGCAGGTATCTTTTTTCCATTCCTCAGGAAGGTCTGGAAGATTGAAATAGCAGATCTGAGAAAATGGATCGACTGGTCCAGCTGAATCTTATAATTTTATTAAAAGATAAAGCCTACTACACACAGAAGCAGCTCGTTAAAATGCCCCCTTAGAATAATTTGGCGCAACCTAATCCCAGAGACAGTCATTGGGCCTCATCACAAGTTGGGCGGTATACAGACGCTAATTGCGTGGGGATACTGCGCAGCGTTATTTGCGTTACTGCAAAATCGGTCTTCACTGGATCCTGAGTTGCGGCGGGCAGGGGGGGCAGCAAGACCCATTCCCATTGGGTCCACTGGACCAAACGGGGTTTGGGTGGCGCTAATAGCGCCAGAAAACGGCCCAAAGATTGAGATGTTTACCTCCAGCAAAATGCTGGAGGTAAAACTCCCATTTTACGCCAGACTTATGATTGGGCCAGCCCTTAAATACGGGGGAAATAGCGCTAAAGCAACGTTTACGGGTTAACTCCCCAACTGATGAGGCCCGTTATCTTTATTTCTGAGTTTCAGATAAATTCCAACTCCTTGAGAGGGCAAGGCAGATCAGGTCTGTTGTATTACTGAGGGACCGATGAATTGAACAGAATACCAGATGTTCCAGAGTTCAGCCCAGGCTTCATTTGAATGTGATCTCATTCACAATTGCCACTTTTCAATGTAAGTGTTCCTGTTCCCCTTGATTTTCCCTTTTCACCCAACATGGCAGTTTATCCATTCTTTTGGCTTATCACACTCCTATCAAAGGTCCACATGTTTGATATCTTTAGGTTTACTAATCCTGGCTCTTCATTTCTGTAAAGGGAAGTAAAACCAACTGCAGCAGAAAATAAATGCAAATTCTTACTTCTTTCTATGACTGTAAATTGCTATTCTTTTGTCCTCCTCATATTAAGCAGTTCCCCTTTTTAACAAAAGTTGCAGAATGATTTCTGGTACTTGGACATTTTCTATCTCTAGCCTTGTCACTATATTGTGGTTTTAGGGGACTTGAAAATATTGCACATTTTTAGTGAGTCTTTTTTTCCAACTGCTGTGCTCAGGCCGCAGTATACATGTTTGTTTTTAACATGGTATGTTGCTCTTCATCTTTTCTTTGAATTAGATTTCCCTACACAGTATAACTCAGTCCCATCTAACCCTGCCCTCACCTTCCTTCCCAAAGGTATCACCATTTTTGGGTTTTGTAAAGCACCACATGCCGATTCTTACCCACTTTGGTGCGCTTTAAGGGGAGGCTGGACACAAGAATGGTGTTTGTGTTATGCAGAGGGTCATGAGTGATACAGGTAGAAAGGGATTCTTGATACTCAACCTTCCAAAGCCGTATTCATTGTGTGTTATGATATTAATGGAAGGGCCTTATTTTGGCGGTTGCCCACAAGATATCCTATACTTCCCCTATCATGGTAGGGGGTGGTGACTGTTTACTTTCTACAATCCCTTATCACCAACAAGCCGCCTATGACACCTTGTAATTCAGGGATTTCAAAGCCCAGCAGCCCAACATTGCAACACATAAAAATTAAACATTCCTACTTTATGATTGCTTTAACAAACAACACCCAAAACAACCTCCTCCAACACCAGAATCACCCTTCCATTTTATTCACATACACTTGGTACCCCGCTCTGGGAATTACTTCTTGCTCATGGCGACACCACATGGACATAAATAAAATACCATTAAAGTTGGTTTAAAAACATACATCCTATTATTGATCCGATTACTCAGTGTCTGTGGTTTTGTCTTGTACATTTCTATCTCCAACCTCCTCCCCACGTCCTGTTTTTTGTACTCAAGAACTTCAAGATAGGTACCATTTGAGTGTAGCCTTTCTGCTTCAAAGTTAATGAAATAAATAATGCCAAGTGTTTCGAGTTGTAACATTTCCTGGGGATGAAAGGGCCTGCAGGAGAGAGTTTAGACTTCTGTGAAAGGTGTGGGGCCTTAGGGAAGGTATCTATACTTGTAGAAGAGTTAGGTTGTATGTTCTCTTTGCATATGGTGCACAAGCTTCGGGTTGCTCCGATTTCTAGTCGTAGGGATTTCAATATCTGTGCTGCCAGTGGAAAGAATTCTATGACAAGACCAGAGGCGAGCATTCTGCTTATTCTGCTGTGTTTAAGCAGCAATAAAGGAGAATAAGCATAATGCTCGCCTCTGTGTCTTTAATAGAATCAAGAGTTCCTGCGCTATGCGCTTTGGAAATCTTCATTGTTAATGTTGTCTGTTGGTGACACAGATCCTTGATTCCAAATCGTCTGACAGACTATTAAAGTGCTATATCAGTACGCCTTTCGGGGGGAATTCCTCTGCACCCACTCTTCAACTTTTGAAATGCACTTTAAAGACTGCACCTTTCTCCTGATAGGAGCATATACTCGTGCCCAGCATAATAGCAAATACTCTAAAGAAAAAATAGGGATAAAACAGGCAATAACCACATATAGAATCCCGATTCCTGCACCCACACAGCGTAATGGATATGTTTGAATCAGTGGTACCAGCACAGCATTACCACAGGAAGTAACACTATTACTACCTTATCTGAAACAGAAATCCTGCGCACAAATGCATATTTTAATGTGCATTACCTAATAGGTGCAAAGAATTAAGGATTACAAAACAAATATTTTAATTCAAATATATTTGTGTTGCCTAAAACCATCACCATTGGGAAAATAAGGAACAAGTTACTTACCTGTAACTGTTGTTCTCCAGCATGGGTCTGGCATGGATTCACATGCTCATGAATATTCCCCGTCGTCAGGCTGGGAATCCTCGGTAAAGAAAAAATCAGTACCAGTTTCGTTTCTGATCTGTCTTTCGTAGTAGTAACCAATCACTGATCTCTGCGTCATACTGACCACAGCCAATGACTGCCCTCTACCTAAGCCCCGCCTCTGGAAGCCATCTTCAGATTTGGTAGCACGTGAAGTGGCAGTATGACCAAGTGAAGAGCCGCAGAGGGGTAGGCGGGAGGGTTCGCATGTGAATCCATGCCAGACCCATGCTGGAGAACAACAGTTACAGGTAAGTAACTTGTTCCTTCTCCAGCATGGGGTCTGGCATGGATTCACATGCTCATGAATAAAGAATACATAGCAGTACACACATGCACAACCACGGGAGGTGGCAAAGGCTCAACATTAAGCATTACATCAAACTCAACATTAAGCAATTCTTACCTCCTCACCAGGCTCACCTTAGGCGAACAGATTGCGCAGCACTGCTTGGCCGACCCTGGACTCCTCCCTGGAATCCCGATCGACGCAGTAGAATTTCGTGAAGGTGTGCGTCGACCTCTACGTAGCAGCCCTGCAGATGTCCAGCAAGGGCACACCAGATAGGAACGCCGTGGTAGCTGCGATCGCTCTGGTGGAATGGGCTCTCGGACGGACAGGCAGCGGTCGGTTTGCCAACCAATGACAGTACATGATACAGCCGGAGAGCCATCTGGAAATGGAGGCCTTTGAGAGAGCCTTCCCCTGATTGACAGGTCCAAAGTTCACAAAAAGTTGTGACGTCTCCCGAAAACACTTTGTGCGGTCCACGTAAAACTTCAGCGCTCTAGCTACATCCAGCGAGTGCAAAGTCCTCTCGGCCGGCGACGAAGGCGACGGGAAGAAAACAGGCAACACCAAGGGTTCGTTGAGGTGGAAGTCCGACGGTACCTTGGGCATGAAGGAGGGGTGCTTCCTGAGCACTACTCTCGTGTCGTGAAAAGTCAAGTACGGGGGCTTGCAGGAAAGGGCCTGGATCTCTCCCACTCTTCGTGCGGAGGTGATGGCCACAAGAAACGCTGTTTTCCACGACAAGAACTTCAACGTAGCCGAGTGCAGAGGCTCGAACGGAGGTCCCATGAGCTTGGTCAGCACCACGTTGAGCTCCCACGCCGGGGCCGGAGCCTTCACCGGCGGGAACGATCTGAAAAGTCCCTTCATGAATTCTTTCACCAGACGATGAGACCACAAAGACGTCCGCCCTGTGGTTCTGGTGTATCGGGAGATCGCAGCAAGATGAATCTTGATGGACGCGTGCGCCAGTCCAGCCTTGGCCAGCGTCAGAAGGTACAGCAGTACCTGGGGAGCCGTAATCCGTAGAGGGTTAATCTTCTGTGCGTGGCACCAGAGAGAGAACCTCTTCCATTTGTATCCATAGCATTTAAAAATTGAGGACGCCCTGGCCTTTGCAAGAACCTCTCTGCAGTCGGCCGGTATGCCGTATCCTCCAAACTCTAACGCTGCAGGAGCCAGGCCTGCAAGCTCAGCGACTTCGGGTCGTGATGGAGGATGGTGCCTCCTTCCCTGGAGAGAAGATCCGCGTCCACTGGCAGCTTGATTGACGGGGACGCTGACAAGTCCAGAAGGTCCGGGAACCATATCTGCCTCGGCCACGCAGGTGCGAAGAGGATCATCCTGCACCGTGACCTCTTGAGCTGGTTGATGAGCCGGATCAGCAATGGCAATGGAGGGAACGCGTATAGAAACAGGCCCTCCCAGGGGAACGAGAAAGCATCGCCCATGCTCCTCGGCTGGGGAAACCTGCTGGCGAACCTCCGGCACTTGGAGTTCGTCGCCGTCGCGAACAGATCGATCTAGGGTGTGCCCCACTGTCTGAAGAGGTGGTCCACTAGATCCTGTCGTAGTTCCCACTCGTGGCACGAACGCAGCTTTTTGCTGAGCGAGTCGGCGATGGTGTTTTTGTTTTTTTCCCTGCCAGATGAAACGGCACCAGAAACATCCCTTGGGCGACGGCCCAATGCCGCAGATCCTGCGCCTCCTTGGACAGGGGCTGGGGACCTGGTTCCGCCCTGCTTCCTGATGTAGAACATGGTGGTGGTGTTGTCGGTGAAGATCCTCACCACCTTGCCCTTGAGGGACGGAAGAAAGGACCCGAGGGCCCAAAACACTGCACGGAGCTCCAGGACGTTGATATGGAGGGACTTCTCCGTCGGAAGCCAAAGGCCTCTCGCGTGCAAATTTTCGGTGTGCGCTCCCCACCCTTCCAGGGAGGCATCCGTGGTCACTGTCTCCTGGTGGCCGGGGGTCTGGAAGTCCATGCCCGCCGTCAGATGCGGATCCAGCGCGCGTCCAGGAACTCCTGCAACGGGCGCATCCGGAGCCTGCACAGGCGGATGAGATAAATGCAAGAAGACATCATTCCGAGGAGGGACTTGATGGACCTCACCCTGGCTGCGTCCACAACCAGCATCCGCTGCACCTTGCCCAAGATGGCCCTCGTCCTTTCCTCCGACGGAGAGGCCAGAAGCGACACTGTGTCGAGCTTCGCTCCCAGAAACAGTGCGTCTTGCGCGGGCACCAGATGGGACTTGGCGTAGTTTATGGAGAATCCTAGGTCCGTGAGTAGTTGGACGGTCCTTGCCGTGTGCTCCACGGCGAGCTCCTTCCTCTTTGCTCGGATGAGCCAGTCGTCCAGGTAGGGGTAGACGTGGATCCCCTCTCGGCGCAGCTGCGCCGCCACCGGTGCGAGGCACTTGGTGAACACCCTGGGTGCCGACCTCAATCCGAAGGAAAGGGCTCTGAACTGGTAGTGACGCCCTTGGACCACGAACCTGAGAAACTTTCGGTGTCCCTTTAGGATGGGAATATGGAAGTAGGCATCCTCCAAATCCAACGACGACAGGAAATCGCCCTCCTCCAGATGACCCAGGACGTGCTGGAGGGTGACCATCCGGAACTTCTGTGCCTTGATGAATTTGTTCAGTCGTCGTAGGTCCAGGATGGGACGCCATCCTCCCGTCTTCTTCTTCATGAGGAAGTATCTTGAGTAAACTCCGGAGCCCCGAAGCCTCTTTGGGACGAGCTCGATGGCGCCCTTCTTGAGCATCACCTTTACCTCCAAGAGAAGTTGAGGGACGTGATGTTCTTTCCTGGCCACAGGGGGGACGCGCGGGCACCTCTTTAGAAACTCGAGCGCGTGACCCTGAGCTAGGGCGTCCAGCACCCAACGGTCGGTGGAGATGGACTCCCACACGCTGACGAAGCTCGCCAGCCGGCCTCCCACTGGGGTGCTTCGGTGGGGGCCCGACCCCACGGCCGGTTCAGTCCTGCTTCGAAGAGGCTTTGCCGCCTTGTCCTCCTTGGCGACAATGGCGGGGTCCGCCTGACTTGCCTCGTCCCCTGTAAGCTTCCTGTGACGACGAACGGGCCGCTTGACGGTAGGTGGAAAATCCGCCGCTGGAACCTTTGGAGGCACCCTATTTGCCTCCGCCGCTCCGAAAGGGCGGCCGCCGTTGCTGGAGAACCCCAAGAGCCCGGGCCGTCTACGTGTCCGTCTTGATGGCTTGAAGGGAATCGTCCACTGTTTTTCCAAACAGGTTGTTTCCGTCGAATGGCATGTCCAAGACTCTGGTCTGCACGTCCTGACAGAAGTCAGTAGCCTTGAGCCATCCACGCCGCCTAAGGCACACGCAGTTGCCCAACTGGCGAAATCCAGTGTCAGCGATGTCCGTCGCAATCGTAATGGCGTGGTCCGACGCCACCTCTCCTTCCTGCAAGATCTCTAGGGCTTCCGCACTCTTGTCGTCTGGTAGGAAGTCCAGCAGGGGGGCCAGTTTGTACCACAACTCCCTGTCGTAGCGGGCTACGATAGCCAAGGCAATGGCCGCCTTAATCGTCGTTGCTGCCGACGAGATGACTCTGCGTCCCATCGTGTCTAATTTCTTTCCCTCGCCGTCCGGCGGGGAGGTCGACGTAGAGGCCGCGCCCCCCCCCCGCTTTCTTTCTGGCCGCCGCGGAGACGACCGAGTCCGGGGTCGGCTGTGCCCGAAGGCACAAGGGGGCCGCGTCCGGGACCCGGTACTTCTTCTCGTACCGATCCATTCTAGCCGGCGTCGTGGATGGGTTCTTGAGGAGGGCGAGGCCCTCATCCCAAATATCGTCCAGTAGAGGTACAGCGAGGACCGTCTTCCTCTTGGCCTCGCGCCGTTGATAAAGGAAACCTTCCTTCTTCTTCTCTTCTGGGCAGAGCTGGAAAAGCTCGGATGCCCTGGCGATCATGGAGTGAAACGATCCAATCTCGTCGGGCGGGGAAGCCCGGGTGGGAGGCGACGACGGGAGATCCTCGTCGTAAACCTCGTCATCTGTACCCGTCGCAGCCGTGTCAGTCCCTGTATCATCCCCACGTGTCGTGGACGGGGAGGAGGGCTGAACAGGGCGCGATGGCTGAAAAGGAGGTGGAGGATGAATCCTTCTTCTCTTAGGGGGAGGACTCCCAGAAGGGCCTGGCTCCGGGTCCCCCGTCGGGAGCGGTTCCTCTGTTGGTGGTAACGGCAGTCTCGTCCTTATCTCCGAGCATAAGGACTGTGTAGCCAACAAAATGGCCGCTGAGTTGTCTTGCGGCACTGGTTGAGGGGAGTCCGACGGGCGGTCAGGAGCCCCGTCGGCACCCTCGACGTTCTCGTCATCTCCTACGTCGGGGTCCCTCCCGACAGGCTGGTCTTCTTCCACGCCAACACCGTGGCTTAAGACTTCGATCAGCTCTTCCTCAGAGGTTGAGGCCGAATCCACGACGACCTCCTGCCCCCCCTTTTTCTTCTCCGTCTGAGGTTTCACGGGGGTCCTGTCGATGGGCATGAAAGAGGACTCCCTCCGCGGTGGCAGGGAGACTCTGGGCCCCGAGGTCGCCACCACTGGTGTAGCCTCCACAGGCTGAGCCAGGGCCGCCGCGACTGTCTCGATAGAGGCCTTGGCCGGATGGATTAAGGCTTTCACCACCTTAGGTGCACTCACCGCCTTCTCCTTGGGGGGAGGGTCACCGCCTCGCTCCCCCTCCGATGGGGCCTTCGAGTTCGACCGGGGTCTCTCCAGGAGCTTCGCCGGGTGCTCGGCCTTCCTCTTACCCGAGCCAGAGTGTTGGCTCGTGGTTGATGGCGCCGGAGAGGATGCGCCCTGCCTGGCGCCCGTAGAGCCCGACCGTTCGGCGCTCCCGGTGCCAGCGGACTCGCGGTGCTTGGCCTTCTGTTGGACCCCCATCGCCGGGGCGCCCTCAAAGGTCTTAGAAGACCGCTCGGACTTCTTCTTCTCGCCTGAAGGGCTCTTCCCTTCCAGCCAGTTGGCGAGACGTTGATGGCGGTCCTTCATGGTCCGCTCCGACATATTGCCGCAAAACGCACAGTCCTTCTCCACGTGCGTCTTGTCCTCATGTAGGCAGTAAAGACAAAGGGAGTGTTCGTCCTCCTTAAAGACATTCTGAAGCTGGCATCCAGGGCAGACCCTGAACAGCTTTCCGGGCGTCGAGCTTCCCTTCTCCTGGGCCATGTCCGAGATGGGCCTGAGAAACTTCTGGAGTCCTCCAAAAGCGTGGCTCGACGAAATCTTCACCCTTGAGGGGCGTAGACGAATCCGACACGGGTCCCCGTTGGTCGGATGAAGAAACGGTGGAGCTTGAGGCTCTTTTGACCGAAAAAAGAGAAATTTTTTGAGAAAAAACGTGAAAAATAACACTAACGCTCGAGAGCAATAGCACGAGGATCCCAACACTTGAAAGTGCGGTAAAAATCTGAAGATGGCTGCCAGAGGCGGGGCTTAGGTAGAGGGCAGTCATTGGCTGTGGTCAGTATGACGCAGAGATCAGTGATTGGTTACTACTACGAAAGACAGATCAGAAACGAAACTGATACTGATTTTTTCTTTACCGAGGATTCCCAGCCTGACGACGGGGAATATTCATGAGCATGTGAATCCATACTCATGAATATTCATGAGCATGTGAATCCATGCCAGACCCCATGCTGGAGAAATTAACTTAGAAACATATTACTCCCAACCTCAAAAACAGAGAGTGAAGTACTCTAACTTCAAAATCTTATTCGAACCAAAGACTATGTCTAAGTACCGAAATGATAAAATATCGCTGATGACACAGTATTGGGTTGGGAGTTGTTAAACCATGTAATTTTCCACCTACAAAAGATGGGGCACCAGGGTCCTTATGTACAATGCTTAGCAGTGCACCGATACAATCCATGTGTTGAACTAGGAGTTATGCAATTACATTTTTCCGACAAGGGATAAAGCATTTTAAGGACTTAATTCGTATCATGAACGGTGTTTGAAAGTGTGCCGATTTGCTTGCCAAAGATGAATGTGCTATCTGGGACCCAACTAGCTAATGACACCTGGGGATCAGGAGTAGTTTGAGCAGACTGAGGAGTCCAGTGCTCTCGAACATTTGGAATCCATTTCCGGATGACCAGTGCTACCTTCATCGTTTGGCTAGTGGAGGTTAGTAGAGGTTCTACACAATCAGTAAGGGTTGTTGATGAGCATAATTTGTTTGAGATGTCAATGCCATATAAGAAATGAAGTTGGATCACGAGTGAATGTTCTATGTATTGTAGGTAGCGAGAAATCATAAGGGCGAATATACCTTCCATTGACACAAGAAAGACAGGAGTGAAGATACCATCACTCCTGACATTTGTCCTGAAGAAGGTCGATTGAATATCTGGCCACATTTGATGGCGCATAAGTGACTAAAACATATGTAGACAAGAGGAGTCTATATGAATTATCATTGGACTTATGTATAGATTGAGAAGTCATTTTGAAATACAACTAATTGTCAAATTGGGTGTGTTGAGGGAGGACTATATGAGTTATGATCTTCCCCTTCACTAACTAGTGTGAGTATGTAAGTGGACATTTGCTGGTGTGTATGTGGATGAAAGGTGGAAGAGTTTTTTGTTAATGTAAGTTATGAAAGCCTGTATGGTATTTTGTATTTTATATTGTTTGAATAGCAATTGGACTAAATAAATATTTTGGATAACAATATATGAGTTATGTGGTAATCCAGCCTCACCATCACGGTTCAACTGTTTAGGTTTACATAAGCATTTTTTAAAAACTACATTTTTCAGTGAACCGCATAAACCTTGTCTGGTGTCTGTGCAACCTACTGGCGCGAAGCTACAGTATTATGTCGTTAACTCCCAAACTATATTAAAGAAAAATACGGCACTCGGTGGGTGGAATATGGATAACATTTTACATATTTTCTCACATTTATATGGCTCTCACATTTATACAGAGATCACAGTCAAGTTTTTCCTCATAACCTTTGGTATGTTGGTATCACCAAAATCGCCTTTTGGCTCGCCAGAATTGACTCACTGACAGCTTTTCAGAAAGCCGAACATGAATAGTGTACGATCAATATTGCCAAAGTTATCCCATAAACAACATATCTCCCATTTTGTGCAATGGATGTGAAACTGCTCCTTAGCTATGGCCCCCACCCTTGGACAGGATCTGTTGCAGGCTCTGACGTCAAGAAGAGTTCCTGTGTTTAGATTAGCCCAAGGCTTCATGGGCTAATGGCTAGTTTTTTGATGCCCTAAGTGATTTGAGTCATAAAACTGGGGAGCAGGAGAATTTTCTTATCTTGCCCCCTGCACAAAGGATCTCTACCAGCCTTAGGTTTGTATTTTTAACAGAATGGGCTCATACTTGAAGGAGGGTCAAACTTTCATTCTCATGACAACAGAGCTTTGAAAGCCAGATTCACATTTGGGACCCACAGCAGAGAAATTAAACTAAGATTTTGGCCTGCACTCCACTGCAAGCATTTTACTTTTATATCAACTCTTAGAATTGCACAATTTCAACATGTAAAACCCTTGCACAGTGGTTACAGAAGGGGAACATAATTATACACATATTTAGCGACTTTAGTTGTACATCTGGAAGCTTAAAGTATCCCTTTAAGAGCACAATTGAAATGTCATTTGTCAATTCCAGCCGTGAATGGCTTTCACTCTGCTGCAATTCAACATTTCCTTGTAGATTCTGCGAATTATTGTTTCCTCTTGTGATGGGCTCATGATGGACAAAACTTAAGTTCATCTATCACACATCGTGCACACATTTTCATGAGCATGTCTTTAATATAAAGGGAAAAACTGATTTATACATGCAATTACTCTTGTCACACATTCTTGGCCTTTTCACTTAACATTCTGGATACTGCTGTTTCTGACAACAGGACTTCAGCCATTTAAGACTTTTTGCAAATGTAGTCTCATGCTTTTCCCTTCTGTAAGGCAATGAACATGTTTAGGCATCTCCAGGTTTTGATGCCTAATTTCGCTCCTATTCGCTTTGCAATTGCAGGGCCTTATTTTCCATTTTAATTTAAAGCAGGCCTTTCATTTTTGGGAGCCCTTCTACTGATTCCTGCCTTTGGTTATGGCATTCAGGGCCATTTCTCCCCACATAGTACAGGCTCACACGTCCTGCCATGCAACGTGGCAAGCTAAACTTGGTTTGGCTTACACAGATGCGATAGGAAATATGTCTTGAAAACAATAAGAATGCACATAAACATCAATAAAGGATATTTTAAGACAGGTACAATACATTCAAAAATTGCTTTACCAAAGATTACTCTTACTAGGTTACTGGGGACATTATGTACTTAAAACATGTGGCATAGATGCTTAATTGCGTCATTCTGTGAATCCTTCATACAGTCCTGGATTTTCAGCCAACAGCACGTTCAATTATGGCATTGTAATTTGGTTTTTCCCAATAATTAGTATCGAATTTCTGTTCACATGTAAAGTACTACTGGAAAATAGGCGGTGTGGTTGAAGGGCTCACACATGGCATGGGCCACTCGTCTGCTAGTATGAATTTCTAAGGCAGGTACAAAATTAGCCTAAATCAGGATAATCATTTGTGGCCCAGAACACCACATGTCAAAAAACCAAAAAGACATTCCAACACAGCTCAAAACAGAACAGATACTACAAATTGCTAAAGTATTAGATATCAGTACTTTTTATTCCGGCATGAATAGTGCATTCTTCTTTTTTGCACAAAGATGGCCTAGATCAAAGCGTTGAATAACCACATTGACAACAAAACATACTTGAAAAAATAAGCTATTTTGCCATTCCTAATATGATCACCTTTAAGAACTGGCA
Source organism: Ambystoma mexicanum (assembly GCF_040938575.1). Lineage (NCBI taxonomy): Eukaryota > Metazoa > Chordata > Amphibia > Caudata > Ambystomatidae > Ambystoma > Ambystoma mexicanum. The sequence continues at coordinate 894,030,316 of NC_090941.1, forward strand.
AGAAAGAGTATTTGTTTTAGTTCAACGAAGAAAGTATATGAGCCAGAGTTTTTTAACAAGATCAAACAGAAGGCAGCCTTTTCCTCCAGGACCATTCTTAGAGTGCCGTGGGTAATGAGCCAAACATTTGTTTTGTTATGGCTTTCCTTGACGCCAAATAGCTTGGCAAACTATACGTGCATGGCAGTTCAAGAAAAACAATCATGCAGTCCTTCAGTCTGTCTAGCCCTTGCATGAGGCTGAATACCAAGAAATCATCCTTTAATAAAGGTAGAGCAATTCAACCATCCTGCAAAGGTCAGACGAAGTCAGTACTGCATAATCCAAGACTGCAGCTTTATTTAAAAGAAACACCGCAAGGAAGGGGAATTTTTTATTTTTTTATTTTTTTGCTTATATAGTGCACCAAGCCCAAAGGCATCTGGGCACTTCTTACATAGAAGAACAAGTTACTTACCTTACCTGGTAACGTTCTTTCGATGGGATGTTCCTCCGACGTATTCCACATCCACAACAGCAATGACCACAGCTGTGCTAGCTAAGAAAGAACGTTTTTTGGCGCAGGTGTCCTGCGTCGAAAAAGCGCCGACACGTCACCCCTCGAGGGCCCCCGCCGAGGGTCGACGTCAAATTTGTTTTAATAGGTAATGGACACGTTGAAGGCTTGACTTGCAGAAATCATTTGATGCTCTAATAACATTCTGTCATGAAGTCCTAAACCAAGGTTGTGTTTTGGAACTAAGAGAAGGAACTCCCACTAAAAGGAGAGCAGCAGATGTTAAAAGCAGGGCGTGGCCAATAATTGGAGCACTCCACAATTACACATAATGGGATTGGAGATAGTGAATTAACCCGTTGCAAGGACTGAGGAATTTAGCACCAAGGGCAAAAGGAACAGCTAGAAAATACTGAACATGTCAGTACACTTGGTAAATTGATTATTTGCATCCATGGGCCATAATCAGATATGTGACTTTGTAGATGGCTAATCGGAGGTGTGGGCATCTCAGGAAGTGAATCATAGTTTGAGCTGAATTGATCAGCGCAGCTCCTTAAAGATTGCTGTAATAATTGGTCCACTCAAATGTATTTGTATACAACTCCTGCCCATTTCCCCATGTAGTCTTTAGTTACTATTTGCTAAATTCATCCATCATAATTTTAGGAAATCAATCACTGCAATTCTTCCCAAATGGCTCTAGATGATCTTGTCATTCTCATCAATAACCTATAAAACCATGAATTTGGTGATAATGCCTCTTCACTTTCAACAGGCTGCCTCCTGGTAAAGAAATTAATTCAGTAGCTGATTGAAGCAAGAATTACGTAATCAATTAATTAAACTGTCTGTTCTGTGGAATGTACACACTGCTGGCGAGTTCTAAATTTCTGTGTCGTTGCTTGACCTTGAATGTCACTGCAGACATGGTGCATATATCTTAACTAGAATTTGGACATTTTAGATTTGTAGAATTTCAAGAACGCATCAGCCTTCACAACCTCCCCATTTCTGCTAGGAGGAACCTCAGCATATATATATACCTATCGACACCAATGAAATGGACATGTGTCCAGCTCTCTGTGCAACTCTGTACTGGTTGTATATTGCGCTTTTGTGATTCCTTCTGGGAGACCCAAACAAAGCAAGTAGACAATGAACACACATTTATTTAGTAAATAAGCAATACACCTGTTCACACGAAAACATCTAATCGGTTCCATTATGGCTCGGAAGTCAATCTAACTCTATCTACAGGCCACCAAAACAATCCCTCTGTATTTGACTTAGTTCTTTGGTATAGTACACTATGGTTCCAGTATTCGCTTTCAGTCTCCTGAAACTTTACTATGTACATGCAAATACAACACACCAAATGATTCTAGTCAGGGTCTTTATTTTATCTCCAAAGTTCCACTATAGTCTGGAAACAATGTATAAAACAGAAAGCGTGCAATATCACTGAAGCTTGTCATTCTCCAGAAACTGGTGCTCTGGATCAGTTGCTCCAGCCTAAACTGGAAACTGTTACGAATCTGAGGATGTCGTCCCTTCTCACCTTGGGGGACCCCCTTCCCATGTGGCCCGGGTGGCGCTTCCACAGTACAATAGTCACTGTGGGGGTGGTGCACCGAGGCAGCATCACACGGAGAATGAATCCCCCTGTAAGGTTGGGGACAACCATCACCAGAGAACACAGTATCACCCTGCTTTCAACCTCTTCTCCAACTCTAAATCCTCCTTCCCCCTCCCTGGCTAGAGCTGATGTATTTTGTTGTCAACTCAGTCAACCCAACCTACATGACAACACTGAAAAGGCAGAAAGTACTAAGTATCATGCATATAGATTTAAGGCTGGCACTGTGATGAAGAAGATAGCCAGCGGTCCAAGGATCACTTGCGAGAAGCAGAGTGGGTGGTCTAGCTTCCGAATACCAGTGATTGGCCCAAAGCAGTACATCAATCCCACGCAGGATTTTGAAAGCAGCTCAAGCTCAAACTCAAGAGCAGCTGAGATGCACGTGAGAGAGAGAGAGAGAGGGAGAGACGTCCTCCGAAGAGTAACAGCGGGAGTCCTGCACGGGAGCAGCTGACGCGCGCCGCACGGGTAGCCCGAGCCGGTTGAAAGAGAACTCAAGCGTGGTCCATCACAGGAGGACTACTCCGGTTGCTGCCGGGTGAATCCTCTCTGCCTCCCAGGGCCCGGCAAAGCATAGAAGAGAGAGAACGTGCAGCCGGGGAAAGGCATCAGATTGCGGAGCCATTGCAGATCCTGCCGGACGTCCAAACGCTACAGGAGCCTCCAGAAGAGACATATGATCTGATATATGACATGACATTTATAAAGCGCCTATACACAAGTGTTTCAAGGCGCGACGAGGCAAGAGGGGGGGGGCAAGGGGAGGACAGACAACGATCCTACTAAGCCAAGTGCCATTCAGATCGCGCAAGTGCATGGGAAGGGGGAAAAAGGTAACAGTGCGCGGGGGAAGGGAGAGGGGAAAGTGCAGTACATGGGAAAAGTGGAATAAATAAGAAATACATAACGGCCAGCTGGTGGCAAGTGCAAGGAAGTGCAGACAAAAGTGCTAGTAGGGGGACTGTAGGGAAACAGAATGGTCCCCAGGTGCAGGGGTTGCCAGGGAGGCAGTGCAAGTGGGCAAATTGACGGGCCTGGGCCAGAGATCAGAAAAGGTGGCCAGGTTACCCGAGCAGTTTCAGTCAGAAAATCAGCAGGGGAGAGGGGGAGAGAAAGCAGAGGCAAAGAGGAAGGTTCTGAGGTGCTTCCGGAACCGGAGATGGTTCTCCTCAAGTTTCAGGGAGGCAGGAAGGCTGTTCCAGAGAGAGGTCCCAGCCAAAGAGAGTAAGGGAAGGTAGTTGGAGGCGGATGAGCGAAGAGCTTGAGAAGGAAGATATTTAGGAAGAGAGAGTTGATTTGTTTGTTTATTTGTTTATTTACATTTATAAAGCGCTCACACAGCCCGCAGGCATCGAGGCGCTGTTACAGGAATTGTTAGTTTTTCTTAGTTGTGCAATTGTGTTTTTTTTTTTTCTTTGTCTTAGTTACGTATTTATAATGCGCTTAAACACTCAGAGGTTTTTAAGCGCGGACCCGGGGATCGAACCTGTTGTTGCTTTGTGTCGTCTTGCTTCCAAGACGCGCACGCTGCCGCTGTGCTATCCTCCCGGGCCACCGGGCCACCGGAAGGTATTGCGGCCGCGACCCCGGAAGGCCTTGTGTACAATGCAGAGGTTTTTAACTTAATCCTCGCAGCCACTGGGAGCCAGTGCAGAGATTTCAGTCCTGGAGAGATACGATCCCTGGGCTTGAGGCAGTACTGTTCTGGATAAATTGCAGAGGGTGGAGGGTAGAGGCAGGTAGATTTAGATAGAGGCTGTTACAATAGTCCAGGTTAGAGAGAACCATAGCTGCCCAGGAACCGCGGGTACCTCATAGAAGGAAGCAAACAGGTACTTGGGTTGGCCCGGAGCTGTTAGAGGTCCAGGTGAGCAACAGGGTGAGCTTAAGACCTGGAAAGAGGGGGTCTGGGAACCTTAAGAAAATGAGGGACAGTTGTATACCTGGCAGGAGAGTGTACCAAGTAGATACAACGCAACAGTGCGAGTCTCGGAACTGCACCCAAGATTAAGGGGGTCTGGAACTCTGAAATAAATGAAAGAGAGTTGTATACTTGGCAGGAGAGTGAACCAAGAGGATACAATACAACAGTGCGAATCTGGAAAATGCACCCGTATGAGAAACCAAAGTTTGAAGCGAAGGGGGTCTGGGACCCTGTAAGAGACCGAGAAATAGTCCATGAGAGAACACTTGCTTGGCAGGAGAGTGAACCAAACCGTGTAAAGTATTGCAAGTATGGGACTTGCACCCGTATAAGAGGTTGAGAATAAGAGGACCAAGAACCCCTAGGACTGATAAAAGGAATTCTACTCTTGGTAGCGGACTATGCTGATATGATAAAGAAGTATGAACCCAAAATGCAGTCCCTCCCGGATTGTTTAGTGACATTATATCAAAAGGGCAAAGGAACGGAAGTAAGATAAGAAGCAGACTAGGGGAATGGCACACAACCCTAACATTGGAATCCTACGCTTGATAGCGGAGCACACCGAGCGGGTAGGATAAAGAACTGTTAAGTCAAGGAACAGTTCCGCGTGAAGTATCCAGTGACTTAAAATAAGAAGTCGTCTAGGGCAAAGGAGTACAATCCTACCATTGGAATCTTGTATTTTGCAACATTATTTTGCATCACATTATTACGAACGAAACTGGGAACTTTTCTGTTGGTTGAAAACACAAACAACACTTTTTACTTTGAGAAGAGAACATCCTTGCACAGTTGTATTAGACTATTAGTGTTAGGGAAAGAAGTAGGTTTTGGGACACAACAGTACAGACTTTCTAGTTTCGAACTTCCTGACAATTTCACTAGTTTCCTTTGAGGTAGGGAAATCCAGCTTAGCCTTAGGGATAGAGAGGCTTTTTTCAGCCTTCTTAATTAATAAAAGTGTATATCCAAAAACATGCCACCATTGTGTTCAAGACGTACTTTTGCACCCTTAGAAAACACATTTCCATCTGTACCACTGCCATTCCCTCCTACAACAGGCCTAGAATGCGATCTGGATGGTTATACTGCATTCCTCGAGACAATTTAAGGCTGCACTCAAAATGGGCAACTACATGTTCATAAGCCGCAATAAGATATTTTCTACTGGATGGACTTCCCAATGAGTTGAGCCCTAGTAGCCAATTGAAGTGTAGATTGAGGAGCAGGTGGCCCGGCATGCATGCATGGCCAGTGGAAGTTAGAAAACCAGCCTCTGGGGAAGCTACAAAGCATATTTCTTTCACCGTTAAGAAAATGTTTACTGCTGTCGACCAAGCACTGACTAGTCATGTGCGCTGTAGGTGTCAGCCATTTCTGTATATTACATTATCGTGCATTTACATGCATTGCATCATAAAAGTTGATAAGCTGCCATTTATTTTTCAGGAGGACTTTTTGTTCCGATTAAAAAACAGGCTGAAAATGCTCCAAGACTGTTGGGTTTGTGTTTTATTTGCAATATAACGGCTGATGTCTTGACATCATCCACCTTGCATGGCTAAAAAAAAATAGAATGTCATGGTGAAGACAACCTTTAAGATGAATCGGGCAACCAGAGGAAACCATCCTCCAAGCCGATTTCTCGCATCAACATGCCTGTTAATTCTAATTGCAAAAGGTTACGTCTGTAAATGGTTTGAAACAAGAAAGGATGTAAAGACAGAAAACAAGTGCATCTCTAAATCGCAGAAAAAAAGATAACATAATTTCCCCTGCTGTGGTAGGCTAAGCAATGATACACCCGACAATATAGACAGAGTTTTACCTGTGATGTTTTTAGTAAGGAGTTTCAATAGGTTGGGCTTGATTTAAGTGCCATCGGTCTACGAGTAGAGCTCCGACTTTGCAAAGGAAAAAGTGCAAATTTGGCGACAGCACAAAGTGGGATCCTGATGGTATATGGTATCACCAGTCTTTCCTCCTTCAAAGAACAAACAAAACACCCTAATCTTAGGAGTCCCTGTCCCTTTACCAAGGCACCCTACTCTATAACACAAAGTCTTTAAAAAAAAAGAGGTCAATGGAAAATTCAAACCTATTCTTGAGCAGTCCTTAGCCTTCCGGCTACCACATTCTATGTAACAGAAAATCCCAATGGATGGGCCATCACAAATGTCCCAAAACCTATTCTTAAGAAGTCCGTCCTGAGTCTAAAACACAAACCAAATATTAGTCAGGGTAGGCTCTTTGAGCGGGTACTCACAGTCTAGTCATTCCTTCTAACATCTATGCTCTCCCAGTATTGTGCACAACCTCACCCCTTGACCTGAACCTACTCGTCCTCGCACCTTCAAATACCTCTCAGCTTTGACCAGCTACTTGGGTAGCTATTGTGGTTTTCTTCCGGGCTTGAGTTTTCTCAGCATCGTCCCCCTTATCCTTCCCACCATCGAGGAGTAGACCATCCTCCTAATCCAATCTTTTATGACCTGGTTTGCCCCAGGTTGCTTAGAGGTACAGTTTCAGCATGCTCAGGTTGATCCCTCTTGGATCTTGGGTTCACCTCTGGACTCTTGTCTGGTCCTCCCTGAAGCTTGGGTTTAGCTTTCCGTTTCCTAATTAGTCCTTCTTGGACCTCAGGGTCGACTGTGGTCTCAGGCTTGGTCCCTTGTAGACCTTGAGTTTAGCACACTTCGATTTTTTTTCTCTGACCCACCCACCCCCAACCAGGGTTCTTTTCAGGCTGCCATGGATACAGTCCTCCTTCCTGGCTCTTTTGGGTAGCTGTGAAAGACCTTTTAGTATGCACCCTTCAGTTCCCTTAAGTGTGGGAGCGCCTTTCCAGAACCAGTGACAACCTATCCTTTCATGATGAGGCGGTCAGGACTCCATCAGGCTTGTGTTTTTTTGTCTCTGCCAAGCTGTCACAACTTCCTCCAGACGTCCTCTTAATTTCACGGACATCCCCCTTGAAACAGGGAAGCATGAGTGGGCACGTCTGCCTCCTCCAGAACTTTCTTCTGTACTGTATCTAAAAGGTCTCTCACTCGCTAAGGGAGAGGAATCAGACTCCTATCTCCTCCAGGTTTTGCTCACCTTCTGAGATCTCATGCCTCATGTTATCCTCCTTCGGGAGGGGCCTGGCCTCTTCCAGCCTTTCCCTTTAGGTATTCCTCTTTTTAGCTTGGACTCTCCATGCGTATCGTTTAATCCCTAACTGCTGTGTAATTATTCCAATTAGAGAGTTCTTGTTTTCTTTGTGTGATTGGTTACTTCGCTGGTGTGTGAATGTTGACCTGAAGAGGAGGAGTGGTGTTTTAGACCCGAGTGATATTCAGTGCCATCTCATAATTCTACTCAGCACATAACCCAACAGGTTGTGCGGCTCTGTCCCTCTCTTCCTGCATTCCGCTGATGATTCTGTGCTGGGGATTGCAAAGCGCACCCGAACCAAGGTGGCTCCTGGCTACTTTCTCCCAGGTAATGCGTTTCTTTTGGTTTCTTGCACTGCACGATCAGGGAGATGAAGGGAATTTATGAACCCTTTGTCCAGACTACTGGTGGTCAGCTCGCAGGTGTTCGCGGTGCAATCTCCAAACTCTCCTCCTTCCAAAGCCCATCAACTAGGTGAAAATTGCCTCCTAAGTATGACAGTGGGCCAAAGGGAACCCATGGTGTCCACACTTGAGGAGGATCAAAAAGTGGCAGCCGAGCCATCCCCATCAATAGCAGCCCGCTGTCCCCACACAACAATATGGGGAAGTAGGGGAACTCTCAACAATGCGCATCCAGTACAAGAGAGGAATTGGCCTGTAACAGACCAAGCTCAGCTCTGGCAAAATCGGTCTTGCCAGAACCGTGTGCCATGGAGGCCAGAGGACCAAAGCCCCCGGGCTACGTAGCAGATGTTCCCAAGATCTGTCACCCATAAGTAGCACTTCAGGAAATAGGAATAAGCGAGGCCGAGTAATTAATTTACATGCTCTATGGGGAAATAGCCCACACGCCACATCTATTCAGAGGATGTTCAAATTAGTGTTGTGTCTTGCGGTTTACAGACATTTTTCTGATAGGGCGACTATTGTGACAAACAAAAGCAGGGAGTTCTGTTTGCATTGCTTCCTCATAAAGGTTTAATGCTTGAGTCACTATTGCAGACCTATTTGAAATATAAAATGTGGTAATTCTGAAGTTCCCAAGTTCCCATATGCTCTTTGCTTTTATGCAAAATGTCAGGATTCAGACCATTCTGCAGGTGCCCCTCAGAAGCACCACTTAATTTGGTTCGTTAAGGACAAACATTGCCTGACCTAGGCTGGGGCATCACCAGTCAGCCCCGTACATATCACACTGTGCCCGCACCTCTCCTGCATGAAGGTGGGGGTGTGGAGGGTTCCCAGAGTACATTTTGTCCATTTCCAGCAAGATCTTTTCCATAAGACCAAAAGAAAAACATCTGTGTTTGATACTGGTACTTAAAACAAAACCGAGTTTTCAAAATCTAAAATAAGTGCAAATAAAAGATTCCCCGAAATAACAGTCAGTTTTACAGAAAATTGAACCATATGTGTCCTCTACATAACAATTGGAACACTGACATGTCCTAGGTTTCTGCATCAACTAGCTCCCCAGCTTGAAAGACTTGTTCATCAAGAAAAATGCCCAATGCCCAGGTAGCAATTTGCTTTGTTCCAAAAGAGTACATTTTTATATCAGCAAATCTAACCTCTGGAAAATATTCAAGGCCATTGTCCTGCCTTAAACTTGCTCCTCTTTGGCCTCCAAGAACCCACCTGCCATGATGCTTTGAAAGTGATTGTCCACGCAAAAGCCCACCTGATTAAATGGCAAAAATAATAGGACTTGCTTACTTCCCACCTGCTGTGTGTGAGCAATTAGGTAATTAAATGCTGTGTCCCGCTTCTTATATATATATTTTATTGAAGAACTATTGCATCATCATCAAAAATCAACAGTCTGTTTTGCAATGCTTCATGACTGCACGAAATCCAAATGTTCCGAAAATTAAGGATCCAGAAATTAGCCCTCGTTATGTATACTGCCTCACACACACACACTCCCAAGACCTGGAAAGAGCTACCATTTGCACCCAAACTTTCTTTCACTCCACAAAATGGGCTACCTCTTGCACTCACACTCCCAAAGAGTTCAGGAAAGTAAGGAAAGTATGAAACAAAGTAGTAGGTTATGTTATGGCATTGAAGATCTTAGCCTGTCAGAGTGGCAAAGTGGGGGGCACGATACAACATGCAGTTTTGCTAGGGAGTTAGTATCAGGTTATTGTTATACATCTTTTCATGCTACATATAATGCATACGTGCTGAATGGCTCTTTGAGGTAGGTTTGCAATGCACAAATTCTGAGACTAAAGTAAAACAGGACTGTGGTAAATAATATTTTTATTTTTATATCTTTTGACCAAGGTCTACAAACATCTCTTTGAAGAAAGAAACCATAATAATATCACGTTTGTATGTAGCACTTTATGCCACATCCTCAAGTTCCCAAAAGATGCAATAATTAAGCTTTATATAGCCTGAGGACTGTACCGGCAGTGATGGGCCCCGAAGGCAGAGTTAAAGGCCCGAGCACAGCAAGGGCATTTAAAACGTTTTACCTACTGTGGCGAACCAGAAGAAGACTAGGAAGATTTTGGTTGTGGTTCAAGGTTTATTATTTAGCAAAAAGAAACAAACTCCTAGTTATCCTATTTCCAATAGGGAAGTTCCCTACCAAAAGACCAAAACAATGTACGACGCCTAACCAACTAACAGGCCCAAGCACTTTACAAAACAGCTAACTAAACGAAAGGGAAAAGGTGAGGCTTGGTACACTAGCCTCTGCAAGGCTTCTGTCGGTCTCAGTTCAGTTTTTTCAATCATCGAAAAGTTCCTCTTTCATAAGCAAGATAGTCTTCCCATCCTCTGTACAAAAATTAAAGTTTTCAATCTCTTCTTGTTCCCTTAAAGAAAATCTGCTTCACAATACAAATAATTAAAATCCCCCAAGATGGCTTGAAAACTTTTAACTGTCTATCTTTTTCCTTTCTCGAGGCGTTTGGGACAAAGTCCTGCAACGCTCAGACAGCTGATTTTTCTTATCTCATTGTTTGTATAGGGCGGTGGTCCACCCTGTTTATTCAGTGTTTTACAGTTTATTTGCCTTTCTTGGTCTTTGTACAAATGTGTTCGTATTTCTTTCTTTCCTCTTTTTATATGATATTTGTATAGTCTGGTTCCTCAGGCTCCCATAACCTAGATATCTTCCCAGCCGTTAATAATATTAATACTTTTTCTAAGTTCCCCTTTCTTAGGGATTTTCTGTCCTCAATAGCTTTTACAGCGATTTCTCACAATGTTGTTGTTATTCTCAATCTCCCTTTTATAGGGTATTTGTACACTCAGGTTTCTCAGGCTCCCGTCAGGAAACCTGGATAGTTTTCCCAGCTCTTTATTCACAATATTCGTGCCTTACAATGGTGGGCTCTCTGTTGGTTTTCTCAGGCTCCGGTAACCTCGATAGATTTCCCTGCAGCTACTTGTCTCTAGCTACAGTCTGATGCTTGTGTGGAGCTTGGGGAGCTCTGGTTCCCTCCAAGACTCTGGTCTCAGCGTCTGTTACCGGCCGCCTGGTCCACCACAACTCGTTCGTGCTCATGTCACCAAATGAGATGTGGGGATTCCCGTCCCTGCTCCTTCTCTGACCTTGGATTCCAGGATGGTTAGACCGCTAACCGGCAGGCATTCAAGCTAGTACTTTGCTTGTACTCCTTGGTGCCACAGGCTACGCAGCCCTACATGATTCCGCTGCACCAGGACGTCCATTCTGCAGAGGCTCGCATCTGTGCAGCGGTTCTTCTCCCTCTGTAGGTGTCTCTCCCAGATTCAAAGTTTCTGTTGGTTTTATACAAGTCTTCACAAACAAAAAGGGTGTGTCCTTCTTAGACTATGACGCTCAGATGAAATTCAGCATTGCCTTAAGCCAAAGAGTTTGAGGAAATGTCACTATTCGGTGAATCCACATTAATATTAGAGGTAAGAGGGTTCTGTTAATGCTATTTGACATTGCTGCTCAGGCCAGATCCGGCATTACCTGAAGGCAAAGAGATAGAAGTGTCACTGTTTGGTGGTTTCAAAATAGGAGCAATCAAAACAGAAGTAACAGCTTTTTCAGTCTTCGTGGAGGTGGAAAATGTATTCCGGACTGGGACTTCTCTATTGGAATGGGAGCCCTTGACCCCGAGAAGGGTGTCACTCCCAGTGAGGACCCACTTGCATAGACCCTTAGGGAGGGACTGCTGAGGAGGCTCCCCTCCCAAGCCCCCATGGGGAGAAAAGACAAATACCCTGGATTCGTCAGAGGGAACTTAACTCCAGGTACGGTCCGAGAGCATGGTTTATAAATCCATTATGACCTGTGCAACGGGGCTTGCGCAGGTTTTAAAAGAATGCAATCTGCCTGGGGTGTTTTCTGGGAATTGGCCGGTTCCCAGCAAATTGAGCACATTGAAACGTGTGAGGGAGAAGGGAGGGGCGGGGCATGACAAAATACAGAGGGCCGAGTGCATCAGAATTACGACCAGGCCGCTAGGTGCGGCCTGGCATGATGGAGTGAGGCCTCTGGGGCAGGAGTCCTTTACCCATGTCGCGTATGCCAGGAGCGACATGGGTATCCAGGTACAGAGCAGGGCACCAGGGAGTCTTAGTGGTCTGTGGGCCACTTAAGTCAGTTGAGGGCCGGGTAAGAATAGAGGTGCGGGCATTCAAGCCTCTCAGCGCCCCGCTGAGAGCCCTGCCTGCGGCGGTAACTGGGGCAGTCACACAGCACCATCTCTCATTGGCCAATTTGCAGGCATTTTATTGGATTTCCGAGGCATCACAGCTTGTATAGCACATAAATTGGCCAACGGGGGTGTGCTGCCACATAACTCCCCTGGGTTAAAATAGGTGTCATTACCCAGTTCTTCATGTTACTCAATTTATTGACCTCGGGAGGATGTATGGATGTGTCATTTGAAACCTGTGTCCAAAAGGCAGACGTGCGAGGCAGCACTGGGTTAATGGAGCAGAAACAATGTGCTAACCCATCGCTGCTTGACTGAACACCAAGTCAGGCAAAATTGTTTTTCAGGAAAACATTAAAACTCAAAAGGAAAACAAACCAGGCAGTGGAATGGAGTGGGTGGAGCATCTTGTCAACGAAGAAGGGATAATGTGGCTGACAGAATAAGGGCAGGGTCAAAATGTTAATAGAACTTGACACCCAAAACCGCAGCTGTGCCTAACACAGTCAGATCCTTCAAATAGTCAAAGAAAGCAACCTGAAAGTGAAGGAAATAGAAAGGTTTTAGCAAACGTTTCAATGCAACATATTAAGAGTCAACCACACAGATCCGACTATGGGTTAAGAGCTTCCTTTGCCTTACGAGCAATAATAGGAAATGCACACTACATTCGGGAGATTGAGACCACTATACGCACAGAGTAATTATTGCAATACGTGTGGTGGATGAATGTATGATAGCAGCAGGTTCGCAGTTAGGTTGGTTGATTGACTGGCACAGCATCGATAAATTATAATTATCCCTTATAATTCGACATAACCCATCTGCGAGGCTGCTCAGGTCGAATGGCTGGAAATGCATCAAACTATGGCCACTCAGCCTTGGAAGCTCAGCAAACACAACGCCGGGGCCATCTGGACATAGTTGACTCGTGTAACCTTTTTGTTTGCAAAAGAAAAAGTCACAGGTCAGCATGGAATCCAGTCACATTTTTTGACAGGAGTTTGGACTGCGGAGGGGAACAAGCTCAGTCACGTCCTATTGGAACACAACAAAGGCATGGATTAGAGTGTCATGGCGCCACTTTGCCTTTTAGAACATGCTTGGCGGCCCTTATAGCAAACGGTCACCAAGCACACCATGCTCATGTTTATAACAACATTGGATTGCAACAAATATCTCTTGCCTGTTTAGGATCATGACTTCGACGTCATAGAATAAAAAAGCAAGATCTTTACCCTGTGTGAGGGATCTTTCGTTCAGTGCTCAAAGCACAACTTGAAGTTTTGCTATAAGGAAACAAAGGCACAGTCTACAATTTGCGACCAGGTGCTTGGGGGACAAGCAGCCTACTACCAACTTCATAATTGCTTCCCCACAGAAAGATAGACCTGGGAATATTGTAGTTGCTCAGTTTAATGCATGTCAGACTGCGGTGTACAGAACACCGAGTCAGGTGAAGCACTCCCGCTATCAAATGGAACACAGTGCTCCAAGACCACCCTTTGAGTAAGTTTAAAGATTTTCAAATGCCCTCATCTCCAATATGGAGACATTACTTGTGTTAGTGCAATAAATGTTACCAACAGAGCCACACCAAGGCCATCTGCACACCAGAAGCCAGTGTACAAAAGCCTCCGATTTGGAAGTCACCACAGAGTATTAGAACGATTAACATAGTGCATGTGCCTAAAGCACTTGGACCGACAATTACGTGGAATAGTCCACTGAAGGGAGAAGCAACATATGTCATCGTAGAAAAGAACCCGTGGGAGCAGGGAGAACAGGGGATGGACGTGCATTCATAGTCTAAATTATCTCTGATAATGCAAGGAAGGCAGCATCCTGCTGGAAGGCATGGCGGAAAACTATGATTTCTGCAGCACATATATGTTCATGCCTTATATATAACACAAGCAACGGTACACTTGCAACACACAGCCAAAAAAACAATATTACTCAAATACACAATTTTAACCTACAAGATGGCTGGATTACCCTGCGCCAAACAATCACAACTCATCAATCCTTCTATAGAAAACAGCTAGCTACAAATGTCAATCCTGCAGATTTACCATATGCCAGCCCTTCATCAATCCCACTTATTCGAATTTGTATTTAATTACATTTATAAAGCGCCTTTCGCCAAAGGCGCTGGACAATAAAAGAATCTGAGATACAGTGCAATCAAAAATGGAACAGGTGAATACAAATGTACATCAACAGAGAAAAGAAAATAATTTTGGATTACTTTTGAGGAACCAATGGTTTAAGATTAGTTTGGAAAATACAACGAGATGAGGGGGAACAAAATGAGAGAGGGAGTGCATTCCAGTGCTTGGGGGCTAGAAGAGAAAAGGAACTGAAAGGAGACGAAGCACAAGGTGGCTTAGGAACAGTCAGAAGAAATAGATTCCGAGATCGCAAGGAACGCGAAAGAACGTAGAACGAAAGTAAAGAGGAGGGATAAGGGGGGGCCAAGCCATGAGTACACTTAAAAACGATCGAAAGAAAATAATACAATAGACGGGATTCAAAGGGAAGTAGTAAGATTAAGAGTAAAGAAGTAATAGAGGAATGAGGGGATAAAGAAAAAAGGGGACAGACAGAAGAGTTATAAATAGAACAAAGAGGGGAAAGATGACAAGCAAGGAGGCCAAGTAATAACGATGAACAGTAGTCGATACGAGAAAGAGAAAAGAGAAGAAGGTTGGTGGTGTGAGAAGAAAGAGCACCATGAATGTTAAACAGAGCCTAGCCACGGGAGCGAGCAATAGCAGCAATATGAAGGGGAAAAGCGAGAGAGGGATCAAAGATAACACCTCAATTGCGTGAAGGAGAAAAGGATAGAGGAAAGGAAAGAGGAGAAGGGGTGGGAGAGATAGTAGAAGAGGGAAAGAACAGAACCTCAGTTTTTGAGCGATTAAGATGTAGGAAATGAGAATACATCCCAATTTGAACAGCTTAGAGACAGTTTGAGGCAGCAGAATGTAAGACAGAATGAAAAGAAGAAAATGAAAGAAAAATCTGGGTGCCATCAGCGTAAAGGTGAAAGGAAATGTTGAAAGAAGAGATAAGAGCAGAAAGAAGAGCAGTATAAAGAGAGAAAAGAAGATGACCCAGTAACGCACCTTGGGGGAGACTATAAATAAGAGTAAGTGAGGAAGAAGAGTGTCCAGCCAAAGTAACAGAGTAGTTCTGTTGTGAAAGATAAGAACAGAAACAATTAAGAACAGACCCCGAAATGCCCAAGAGATAAGAAGGGAGGGATCCACAGTGTCAAATGCTGCAGATGGATCGCGAAGAATAGGGATAGAAGAAAGCTTAGAGTGACGAGCTGTGAGTAGAGAATTAGAAACATGAATAAGTGAGGTTTCAGTGGAGTGAGACGGGCGAAAACCAGATGCAAGGGAGGAAGAAGAGAATGAAAACTTAGATAACGGGTTACCTTGGTAAAGGCCGTCTGTTCAAGAATTTTAGAGAGAAAAGGTCAGAGGGAAATAGGATGAAAAGTAGATGGAGAAGACAGATCAAGAGAAATTTTTTTGAGAATCAGAAGAATCAGCACATGCTTGAAAGCAACAATGTAGAAAGGAAGAGTTAATGAGAGAAGTAAGATAAGTAAGGAGATGGGGATATACTTGAGGAATAGGAGAAGTGTAAAGAAGGCATGGTATCAACAGTAAGAGACACAAGTGACCAGAGTTCAAGGATGTTCATTGAACTTCAAAAGGGGTTTGAAAAACACCCATCTAATCCTAAATCTACAGATGGGAGCAAGCTATGACCATCAAATAATAATAATAATGCAGTCCTAGTGGTGTCTTGTCAAAATAAATGTACCTATACTAATAAACCTATTGCCAATCCTTACCTCTAAATACAAATAGTGTGGGAGACAATGTTACAAAAAAGAAAAGTGTTCACAAAATGATATGTCAGGATGTTCAAGCCGTCTGCCTACCTTCCCCAAGTTTTCAGCATGGGACTAACCAGTGCACTCGAGATTAGTACAGTTTCTGGCTTCTCTAGCACGAGGGAGCAGTTAAAACATTAGCATCAGGGCCTCTTTGTCTTCCAAAGTCTCTTCTTACAGAGGGGCCGATGCGACAAACAAATAATATGTTATTTTCTACTCGGAACTTCACACATACTCAATTTCTCAGAGATTCACCATTCACCTCATATCACCCTCAGCCGGGTTCCGATCCCCTTTAATACAAACTTTGTAGGATTTTCATGTGTTCAGTTTCTCTGGTGATTCACTACCCATCCCGAAACACCCTCACCCGAGTTCAGATCCGTTTTAACACAATGTTCAAACAGTCTCCCTCCGCTGGGCTCGGACAAATTTAATTCACTTTAACACAAACTTGCTTTATCCCAAAAGCTTTCAATTGATCTCCCTTGGACCAACTGTCTCCATTTTGGTAAAAACTTGTTTGGCAGTAGGATTTTGCTTGACCCGTCAGAGGACTACTTTGGTGTACAGTTCTTTGCCACTATATCATCTTTCTCCACTCTCAGTTGGATACCTTTACAGAGACCTTCGAAGGAGCATGCACGCATTGCCAGACCACCCTGTCAAAGGTATCGTCTCTTAGTTTCAAAGTTCAATCAGTCATCTGTTGTTAAATTTTAGTTGCGTTGATTATCACATGCGCTTCATATACTGTTCGCTTCAGCGCTCACCATACAATGCTGCTGCTTGCAACCTTGGCTTCAACACAGACTGGTCTGGTATTAGTCTCCCCAACTCACCGGCTGTGTTGATTTCGCTGACGCTGCTTTAGTGTAGGAGCCAAGGACAGTACCACAGCGGCAAGCGATTCTCGCCCGCCTTGACTATTGACGCAGGAGGGCCCAAGTACCTCCGACACACTATGCAGGATTCTTCAGCCTTGTTTCCTGGTCTTACGCTTTCTATTCTAGAGGGTTTGTGAAAGTAACGGTTCTTCGTCGAAAAGGTCAAGGGTACTTCCCCCTCATAATCCCCTTCTGTTTTGCTGTTTTTCTCCTTGTGTTACACTGCCATCTTGGAACTGTTGCTTCCTCATGTGCTTTGCCTTGTTTTGAGTGCGCTTTCATGCTCCGCCTTTTATCCGTGTGGGGAAGTGTAATGGAAGTCAGGTGTTTGTGATGGTCACTAATTGCCTGACTCTGCCTGACCATTGTATTGGGACATGTCAGGTATACGGCTCGGGTGTTAGTCTATTTGCCAGTATGCCAAGGAAGTTAAAATCCCCAAGAAGAAAAAAAAAGGAGAAGAAGATGGAAGAAGATAGGGCAGAAAGAGATTAAGATGTTCAACAAAGTCAGTAGATATGCCGGGGGGATGGTAAACAACAAGAAGAGAAACAGGGAACGGGTCAGAAAAGGTGGAGCAGTGGTATTCAATGGAGAAGCTAGGGAGATTAGAGCGGGGAGATAGAAGTGCCCAGAAGGAATTAAAAAGGATACTAGAACCCCCAGTGTCTAAGTGGGTGGGGGGTATGAGAAAAGTCAAAGCAGTATGAAAAAAAGCAGGAATGACCAAATTATCAGCGGTGATCCAAGTCTCTGTTAAACAGAGAAAATGAAAAGTGGAAGGAAGAAAAAGATCAAGAATAGAATGCGATTTTATTGCAGATAGAACAAGCATTTGAAAGACCAAAATCGCTTTCAGAGACCTGGCAAGCACCAGTGGGCTACCCTCTCTCAAACTGCGTTCCCTCCTGAATATGCCCCCTCATTAGAAAAAGCATGAATGAGAACACAACTAAATCTTTCAGAAGATGCCTCATTGATCCTTCGAAGACTTTGGAATGCCAAAAGCCAAATCGGCTAGGAAGAGTACTGAAAGCTGTGAATTCCTGACACCGCTGTGCTGGAAATAGAACAAGCGAACTAGACCTTCCTGGTAACTGCAACATGACCACGTCGCCCCTATAGGCACTTCACTTGTTCATTGATCTTGCAAAGTACAAAGCTGAAACCCAACACACAGAGACTGCTATTGATGCCGTTATCAGAACTGATTGTTCTTTGGGAGGTGGTCGCTTTTTCACCAAATCTAAGGTTTGTGGAACGTAAAATAATGTCTAACAAGTAATTGCAGATGAGGGCTCTGCAATCGGTTGCTCTGGGAAAGTTACATATATGGATGTTCTGCCATTTACCTTTAAGTACTGGGTCAGAAATATGAGGTGGACAACTTTGTGAAGGTTTTTTAAAAAAGATGCCATTTTATTAAACTCAAAAAGAGTTTGATAAATGTCTCACTATCCCTGCCCTGACGAGGATTTCCCCCACCAAAAGAAAACTAAAGGATACTATATCAAAAGGATTCTGTCCCTCACAGTTGTACATACAACCAAATCAATAATGTAACATATGGCAATTCAGCCACAACAAAATCTGCAGTTATATTCAAGACCAAGTAACTGTTTCTCCTTGCAACCTGGGTGACAATCCCTTCCACAGATTCAATCAGGATTTCGACCGACAGTTGAAAGACAGAATAAGGAAATCCTGTCTTGCAACAAAGTTTCAATATAGTTGCAATAAGTCTTTCAACTGAATGTAACCAACAGTTCAAATTGTGCAACCATTCTTGGTCTCTCCACTTGAAGCAGAGAGTTCTGCACAACCTCTATTCAAAGTTTAAGGAAGTTTCCTTAGGGTTAAAGCTTGCAAAAATATGCTTTCCGCTGTGTGATCCCTGCAAGCACAATATTCAGGGGGCAAGCTTCTACAATTAATGCTTCCCGCTGCATAACTGCAAGAAGAGACCCTCTCAAAAACAGCATCCGTACTACAAGCCACAGCGGTTCCGCCGTCTCTGCATTTCTTCAGCTGCAACATCTGTAATGTGGAGTTCCTGCAAACACTCCACATTCCACTGCTACTCTCCTCTATGGTCTGCGCGTGAGGGGGCCTTTCTTTTATGCCTCCCAGCTACCCTCCGGTGTGGGTCTTTGACCCTATTAACCTGCACCTGGCAATCTAGTGCCTCTGCATCCCTCTTCTCCATCACAGTACTTTTGGCATTATGGGACTTGAAGTCCCCAATGTTCAAGTTGCTCCTTAGAAGGGGATAACTATTCACACCTTTATCTCTATCCACAATTGTCGTTTTTAAGGAGTTTCACAAGATTCAACTGAACGGTGTGGTTCCCTAGGGAAAGTAGGACTCTCATAATCTAATATGTTAACATTTAAAGTTTCAACTTTAATATTCCCCTGCTGAACATGGGAGCTTTCACTTCTACATTTATGCTTAACTTTGGCAGAAGATTCTTACTCCCAATACAGGATTGGTGAGGACAGATTCTAACCCTAATCTTGGCAAAGAGCATTGGGAAAGAATGGTTGCCTCTTACAACAAACCATTACATATTCAGGCATTACTGACTCTTCCTCCTCTGAGAAAGACAGATACTGTGTCTCTCCGGAGTCCTCCCACTCCCTTGGGGACCTTTTCCTCCCAGGTGAAACTCCAGCTAATATCACCCCAGGGTTGGGATCAGGTAGCGGCTGCCTTCCCCTGGCCACCTAGGTGGAGACTTTAGGTAGGGTTTTTGTGAGGATTCAGCAGGATTTATCACGCAACCCCATATCAGTTGGTTCTCATGTCGGCAATCACTTATTCACTGACAGAGCAAATTGCAAGCCACCCCACGCACAACACACAAAACTGTCAAATAATATGTTACCGTACTAGTCATCTCTGCCAGAAATTGAAAATTCCAGCAAATCATAACACACGGTATCATGGAGTTTCCTGCTCCAGAAATGCAATGTCCTGTACTATTTACAATGTATGTTCAGTCTACAGTCTGCCGAACTCCCAGGCAACCTAAGGTGCTTCAAGGGCATAACAAGGGCATTTAGGCACTATACAAAAGTCACATAACGTAAAATGCATACAGGAAATAAACACTGGCCCAAGAACTGCCTTTGCCAAATACCACGCAGTAAGAAGCAAGCAAAAATTATTCTGGTGCACTGAGGCAAGTGCACTTATTGTATTTAAATTGATTTCAAACTCACTCTTCATATATGTAAAGCGATCTATGTATGTCATGCCTGTCAATTTTAGCCAACCCTGACTTTTCAGATAACCACCCTTCGAAGTCTGGGAATTTTTATTTGGTCGCGTGAATTAAATATGATCTGCAAGTCTTACAATCCAAAGCACTTTAGTGGTTATGGTGTCACACACCACATGGGGCATCCTTGATCGCTATATGCGACTCTTGCATTTGCCTCTCAGAAAAGACTGTGTCCATGAAATTCAGTAGAACATTCAATAATTCTTCTTTGTCAATAATTAATGGGCATCTGGTTAGGATCTTGGTTCCTCATTCTGAGAAGCGGCATTACCAGAAGAAATCTGAGCTATTAGACATAGCGACTGAACGGTACAAATTTCCTTCTAAGATGTGGTCACAGAGCTATAGTAAAAGGAAACAGAGAATTGGGTCTTTCCCACCTTTTTATGATCATTTGACGCCGCCATGGCAATGTGGACCAGAACAGAAACTGTGAATAACAAGGCTGGGAGAAGGGAAGGAGAAGTGAAGGAGCTTGATCGTCAGGCGCAGAATCCGTGGACAGCAACGAGGATGAGACAAGCACAATAGTGAAAGGCTAAAAGACCATGCAAGGTACAGAGAGCTAGAAGCAGAGTAGGAATGCCAGAAACTGCCAGGACACAGAGCCATCTGGTGGTGTACTCTGGTGAGCAGCAGGAGAGGTGGAGAGGAGGCAGCAAGCAGAAACGCAGGTTTGCTGTCACCAGTCAACGTGAAGACAACGAGGAGGAGGAGGACGGACCAAGGAAAACCCTGAGGATGCAGGAAGCGAGTCAAGAAGGCCCAGAGACGAGAGAGAGGTTTGCAGATGTCAAAACTGCAGATGCTTACACATAGGTTCGAGGTAAAGGGCATGAGATGGAGAGGACTGCCAGAGACAAAATCCGGTGTTACAGCCAGACTGATAAGTGCCTAGTGGCCAAACCAATAATGAGCTTGAATGCAGACATTGTGAGCAAAGCAGTAGTGAGTTTGAAACGCACATGCAGCTGGCTGGAACTTGGTAATGTTATGTGTAATCTCCTTTCAAGCTAATTTTCTGTAACAGCTCCACGATGCGCGAGGGCCGCTGTGCGCTTTATAAATTCAAATACATAAAATTCCTAGTGCATCTCAAAAAAGAGAATGAACTAAGAAACAATGCAAAGGTCCTCGAGCTAAGTGCGAAAGAGAGTGAACTGCGAAGTGCTGCATGCTATAGGATCTAGTGAACCTCGGTAATGAGAAAGAGGTGCGCAAGTGGTGTGGCCAAAATGTCCTAGAGTTATCGGCTACCTGACCATAATAATGCAAAGTAAAAGCACAAGTTATTGAAGTCTGCCTAGCCACGGTGTGATGTTCTAACCTTTCAGAAATCCCCCAGGATCGAGACAGCATTTCACCATGCTGGGACTCTGCATTCCGATTTGGACCTCCATCCCCCAACTGGAAGGCCCCTCTTCTAATTCATGGCCTCAATTGCAAGTTACCTGCCCCTCTGGGGATCTCCTCCTGCCACATCACTCTTTCTTACGGTTTATTTATATTAAAACACACATGTAGTGCAATCAGTGTGCACGTATAGAGTTTTAATTTAAACAAAACATAAGCCAGTGTGAACTTTCACTCCTAGCACACCTCGGAGCCTCACAAATTGGGCGAGTGGTGATTTATGTCACATTCCGTCAGCCTGAAGGGGCTTAGCCAGTAAGCCCACTGGAGTTCCTGTGCAAAAGGTTTTTACTGTTTGTTTTCCCGGAAGAGTAGCTAATATTATGTGTAAAGTCTCATGCCGATATTGTATTTATTTTCGCTGCTAGGAAACGCTGGCACCAAGAAAGGCCTTGTAGACGCTCTGTATATATTTCAACTCCCGTGACATTTTATTCCAAACAAAGAGTCATTTTTACATTAGGAAATGTGCGGTGGCTTTTTAAGGCTCAATATATTATACTGAAAAGTTGTGGCTACTACCTACCCCGGCCCGCCTGTGTCTGGACGCAGAGGGACACGGCCAGTAAGTCCACCTTTTCGACAATTGCTCCCATAATCAGGAAAAGTAGGACTCCTTGGGCTGACCATTGCCTTTTTCAGGTTCCAGGTCATTATGTCGGTGCTTTGTCTACCGGACGTGTTTTCATCGGCGGAAAAGTATCGTCTTTAAATATTTAAATTGCCATATTTTGTTTTGTTTTACAGGGAGAAACTCCACTTTTCCCCATTTTTTTTTTTAAAAAATGATGTTACCTATTCGTTTTGTTTGATCATATTTTACTGTTTGGAGAAAAAAATAACATTTAAAATGTTACTCTTCTGCTGGATATAAGACACGCTGCCCTTTTGCCGCCCATTCACCTTCCCATCATTTTGAGGCAGGGGGATTCCATAGTGGAGGCTTCCAGGAAAGGATAACATCTTTTTTTTTTTTGTATGATAGATGCTTGCTAGAAAGTAAACCCTGGGGTGCAGAGTTTGTTCTTGGTGGTAGGAGGTGGAGAACTCAAATCATATCCAATCCTTCACCGAATGGCGCTTGGAAAATGCGGCACCATGAAGCCTGCTCCAACATGCCGTGGGCCACCACTACTAATGGGGTTGCTGGCATATGTGGATCTTTGGGACAGGCAGGGCGGTGTCAGACTTGGTAACCTCTGCCAGCGTGTGGTTGCTGTAAGCACCCTTACCCAGGCTGTGGACGGGTACAGAAGTCCCCTGCCAGGCACACATGCTCTAGCAGATAGGATTCTACACAACAAGGTCAGTGCGGGTAGTGGGGCTGAGGCAATGCTTGACCTTGGCTGTCACCAGAGCCAATACTATAGGGCCCTGCTGGCTGTGCTGGGTGTCTACCTACTAGCAGACAGGATTTAAGCCAATGGGAATATTTATCAGCCTGCAGTCATCTGTGCAGAAGCACTGCTGGCATATGGTGGTTAGTGGGTGGCACTTACCCCGCTGGTAGTGGCACTTGACAGAATTAACAAAAGGGCCAGTATCTCAAACAATCTGAGTCTTGGAATTTCTTGGATTCCATTATCTTTCAATGACTACATTGCTAATATTTTAGTATAAAATGTCAATTGATGAAGATGTACACCAGTAGATCGCAAGCCTGAATGCCTGGAGGGTTGTCGCAGCTCTTCATCCTTCAGAGGTCAATAAATTGACTACAATGAAATGAGTAAAAAAATCGATTGGTGTCATATGCTCCTCAGAGAAGTTTAAGATCAGAAGGTAAAGGACTGCTAGTAGTCCCTAAGTATAGACTAAAACGAGGATTAGGCAGGTCTTTTGTGGTACGGGCACCACAGTTGTGGAATAGTCTTCCACAAGCACTAAGACTTGAAGAAAGCCATCTAACCTTCAGGAAGAGATTGAAAACCCTCTTATTCAAGTGAATATGCACACTAGATTCTACGCTCAACAGCAGCCCCCGATGGGGAGACACTTAGCAGCTTAGGGCCCTTTATAGCTGTTTGTTGGTTTTTCTTTTATGTAAAGCGCCCTGATGCCCATGGGCTGCCGGCGCTATAGAAGCAAACCCATATAGAAGCAAACACATAACAAGTGCCAGCACAGTGCTTCGAAGTGGGAGGAATCCATCACAAAGCGCTTCAGAACATACTATCACATTTACTAAACATGATTTTGTTATGATGTTGCTTAGCAATAAGTCTGTTTAGTGTATTGTAACAAGTCATGCATTGTGGGAAAATCTCAAATATATCACCGTGAGTGTCATTACAGATTTGCCAGTCCAGAATTAACGTGCGGTGGTTGGAATTACATTCAGTCATGGGCTGGAGGTATTTCCTCCATCCGACTGGCCAAAAACTGCCAGTACTGTCGGCAATCCCCCAGGGACTCCATGGAACGGGGATCAACCTACCCTTACTGGCACGCAGAATCTGGCGGTAATTCTGACACACCAAGTATCGGGAACAGCAATGAGGAGTATTTGATTCAGTATTTCTATTGCAGTCCGAATTGTTTTGTTGTGAAAGACTTTACAGATTTACACGTGATGCAAATGAACATCTATACCCGTCAATTGACCCCATCTTCAGACAATGGCAGAGGAAATGCCTTGCTCTCTTCTTGCCCCTTTTAAGGTCCGATTGCCAGGGCAGAATTACTGGATGCATTAGATGCCAGGCGGTCAGTGGAAACAATGGCCCAGGACTGGACTGAACAGTCGCCCAGGAGCTGTTCAGCTCTGCAGGAATGACCATTCCGCCCCAGGGAGTCTGCAAGTACAAGGCAGCATTTATAGAGAAATGAGAGTATATACTTTTGAATGATGCCCTCTTTCGCTGCCACACGGCCTTTGACTCTAGAGCACAATGCCCCCTGTGTGTGTGCTTGCTCCCTCGCTGCCGCCTGCGCCATCTGCTGAGCAGAAGAGCTGGTGAGAGAGAGCGAGGGTTGATGTAGCTCGGCTGGGCAGAGATTTAATTAATGTTGTTTTGAGCAGTGGCTTCCTATGATTTCAGCTTCGCTGCTTGCCAGTTGTAATCACTTCCAGGCACATTAGCGATGCGATAGCGGGCATCCGATCCCACCTCCTCTTCTCGCTTGCCCGCCTGTCACAAAGGTGGCATTCTTGCCTGGGGTTCAAGAGTTCTGCTCTCACGGCTCGCGGTGGCATCTCCAGTTTCCGCCTGGACCGTCCACGTGCTCGGTTTCATTCACATCATACTGTCGGGAACATCAGAAAGGTTTCATTCTAAAGTGATTTGCTTAATGTCCACGTAAAACCTGTAATCGATACGCGCCCGATGAAAGTGCAATTTCACTGGAATCCGAGAGTGAATGTTCGGTGCACAAGGGTCCCGGGGACGTTATTGCATCATACACACACAGGCCTGTGTTACTAGGTTTTCTCTTCGTTTGGATGAAGCTTTCGAAGGGTCAGAAGCTTCTCATATCTTTTAACTTCTTCTGCCCTACCCGGATTTCTATTTTGAGAGGCAAAGGTGCACTGTGGAAGTTCCTCTATCCGTCTACATGTCGATAAGATTGATTGGCGGCCTACTGCATCTCAGCACAATCTCAAGGCCACACGTGCTCATCTCTGCAGATGGATTCGGCCTTTCACGCTGCAGAGATATGAACTATCAACCATCATAGAGCATGTCTGTATGCAATATCAAAATATTGTATTCTGATTTGCTGCCTGCAGTCATTATCTGGCAATGGCCTACAGATAGATATGTTGTGGAGCAGGAGCAAGGCGCCTCTCAAATTTAAATTTTTTTAAAGCATGATTCTCTTTTAATTGTAATCAGTTCGAAAAAGAACTTTGGTTGAAGAAATCAAACATCAGTCCACAAAGTATAGAACTTTTCAACCAGCGCAGGCAAGTGCATCTCCCAGATTCATAAACAAAGGTGATCCAAAGACTTAGTTGTTCATGAGCAAGGAAGCCCAAGGCATATCCCTGCCAGAGATGCTGGGAAAACGTAGGAAACCGCATACACAACGTAGAACAGTCAAGATATAAACAAAAAACGTTATGTACAGACACAAGGAATCCAAACAAACATGATCTTAGTCTTAAGTTTTAAGTTTTAAACACTCATTCACAAATTCCAGGTACTTGGCTCATCACACATGCTAGGTTTTAGTGAAAACTGATTTTGTACTGTTGTATGATTTGTTTTAGATGTATAATTCATACACCACTCTGGTGCTTCTGTAAGCATCCTCATGATTTAGTAGTTATACATGGTGCACTACCTGTTGGCAAAAGTAGAGAGGTACACATACGCCACCAGAGAAAGGATGCAGATTCACAATATCACAAGTTGTGCAGCATATAGTGAAGCTGTAAACGATATGACGTCTGACAATACCTCAATTCCACTGCACCTCATCCTTCGCTGATGTTGAGAGGCAGATGAATATGTCATCCATCCATAGCTTCTGCCCCTCTCTCAGCCCAATACCACACAGGTGAGAAACGTTACTCACTAAAACCATACTGCCCTTAGAGATGGACACAATTTAAGCTGAAGATGGCACAAGTAAAATAAAACAAAAGCTATGACAATACATGTGCATGCATTAGAAACAAAGAAAATGTGCACTCAATATGAAGAATGCAAACATTAGGTAATATATGCATTAATGCATGAAAATATTAACATGGCATCCATAAGACATGAAGAATACTAACATAAGCAATGTATAAGCTGAATGCAACATTAACAGCACACCAATATAGCTCACTGACACAGAAATGCAACAGTAATGGGCAGCCATCTTTCCAAAATGGAAGCCACAAAATGCTTCGAAAGTAAACGAAAGGCCTCAAGGCTTTAAGAGAATTAAAAATGCTGAAACAACAAATACAGGTCTGTGCAGAGCTCAGGCAGGGGCTAACAACCACAGCCAAGGTTACTGCGAAAGCACCAATTAACGAATCCCAATACGCAGGGCATACATTCTCAGATTAAAAGTACAACCAGCCTTTGTAGACCAGGTGCAGGACAATTATAACTCCAAAGACGCCATGAGGAATGGTTCAAGAGTGTATCCACAGTGGTAGAGGAAACCATAACACTTGCGCACCAATATTAGCTAAAATCCCAATAAATGCAGGGTCAAATGATACCAAAAGCGGACCCATCCTGTGACCCATAATTGAAGAACACTGTCTATTCCTTAGCAAAGAACACAGATAGGACACCTGCCTTACTCCTCATGCATATTCCCAAACAGGAGGAGCCACACAAGGTCGAATTCAAAGAAACCACTCTGGCTCATTGTCTAGGAATAAGGGATGGTATTTTGAAGGGAAAGCAGTCTATGGACCTCTCTCCCCCTACTCCTGCCTGGTTCATGTCTGGACGACCTGGTCAGTAGAAAGCCAACCAATCAAAACCCCAATGTTAGGCCGCCCATTACGCATTATGCCAACCAATAGCTTATTATAGCGATGATGTCATTTTATTGTTATCAATTTAGAGGTGGTCTCAGTAGGAGCCAGGTGACAAGCGTTACCCAATCAGAACTTTAACCCCTTTAGAAATGTATATGAAGTCAATCCCGTTAACCAATCCATGTAACTCACAGGTTTTGGTAGCTAAGATTTACAGTATAATGTCAGTTATGACAAATATGGAGTATAACCTGTTTTTGATAAGCACGCTGAGAGCGATGTCATTTTATGCTTCTACCTGCTTTATTTGTATGTTAATAAAGCTGGGTTTTGCCTTCACTTTGTCTATTCCAATTATTGAGTCTGGGTTTACCTGGCTCCTGATCCTCTGTCTAAATTGGGGTTTCCCAGGCCATCCTAACACTGATGTTCGCCCAACCTCCTCCTGGTTTCTGTTTCATCTCCTTCTCAACCGATGGTCTGCCCTCTCCTCCTAAATTCCATTCCACCTCCTTCATAACGGATGCTCAGTCACCTCTTCCTGTAATTAAATCTATACACGATTATTCCAAGGATTCTTATTATAGCAGAAAGATCCTAATTTAGTACTATTCCCCAACCCCAATGCAAAAATCAAACCTACAATCTGGGGAAATAAACAAGCTGTTTTAACATGACTATTTTATTTTTATTTTAAATAATAAATCAAGGAGTTAAAGGTGGTCTACTAACTTATAATGGTGGGGGAGTCACCCTCAATATATGAAATAAACAAACGCAGCTCGTCTACAGAAAGGAAAACAATCTTATTGTCTCTACTATTTTCATTCCAATTCCTCAAACATCCATATGTAGACAAGCAAATATGAATTACTATTCTCTTGGGGTTCACAGGAACAGAACACAGGCCTCATGACTTGGGGTTACACAGAATATACTCAGAATAGCTCTAATACAGATCACCAGTGGATGCGAAAAGCAGCCGTGAATCCCCATCCACAACATCAGCCTCCCGCATTCATGCTGGGATTACAGTCGTGCACCACCACTATTCTATAGAAGAACAAGTTACTCTCTTACCTGGTAACGTTCTTTCGATGGGATGGTCCGACGATGTATTCCATAGCTATGACAGTAATCACCACAGCTGTGCTGCTTCGGAAAATCTTTCGGCGTCCTGCGTCGATGACGTTGATACGCCGCCCTCGATGACCTCCTCCGACGGCTGACATCACTGGATGTTATAAGTAGGACGCACGACGCCCGTAGCCTCAGTTGTAGTTTTTTCCCAGAACGTGTGGCACCAGTCTGCTGCCAGTCTGACCACACAAAGCCCTGTGGAAACGTAAGCTGTAATCGCATAAGAAATTCTGTAGCGGGGAAGGCAGGGAGGGAGCGATATGGAATACGTCGTCGGACCATCCCATCGAAAATAACGTTACCAGGTAAGAGAGTAACTTGTTCTTCGAGGGGATTGGGTCCTCCGACGTATTCCATATATATGACAGACTCCCAAAGCAGTACCAATGCAAGGAGGTGGGAAAAGAATTTAGAAAACAGAAATTTAGAATGCCCAATCAAATTTTCGGAGTAAAGGACCGCCTTGCCAGAGGCCAGATCCTGCACCCAGATGAAATCGAGGGAGTAGTGATGTACAAAAGTATGTACCGAAGCCCAGGTGGCTACATCACAGATGTTACGAATAGGAACACCCCTATGTAGGGCAGTAGAGGCAGCCATACCCCTGGTAGAATGGGCCCGTAAGCCGACCGGTGGGTCCTTACCCACCAAGCGGTAACACTCAGAGATAGCCAAAATATACAGCGAGACAAAGTCTGTTTTGTCACAGCTTGTCCCAAACGCTTTCCAGCGTGACCAATGAAGAGTTAATCGTCCACTCTGACCCAGGACATGCGTGAAATATAAAAGCTTAACGCTCTCCTAGGATCAAGCCTATGGCGCCTCTCCTCTTCCTTACCAGGATGTGGAGGAGGATAAAACGCCGGAAGAACAACCTTCTGGCCTAAATGAAATTCCGACACCACCTTCGGAAGAAAGGAAGGACGAACTCTAAGGACAACCCTGTGCTTATGAAACACAGTGAAGGGTGGCTTAAATGAAAGTGCCTGTAACTCACTCACTCACTCTGCGAGCGGAAGTGACTGCAAACAAAAATACAGTTTTAAGAGTTAACAGTCTCAAAGGGCATGAATGCAAAGGCTCAAACGGAGCACCTATCAGAAACTTGAGACAAAGGTTCAAATCCCAACCGGGCACCTGGAAAGGTGACGGAGGGAACACATTAGTGAGCCCTTTCAGAAACTGAGAAATTAAAGGAATTTTAAAATAGGAACACTCTTCAGACGAGCGCTTACATATGGACAGCGCCACCAGGTAACCTTTAATGGTACCCACTTGCAGGACCCTGTGGGCCAAAGAAAGCAAAAAAGACAGAACTACAGGAATGTCACATGAAAAAGGATCCACATTCTTAACCCTGCACCAGTCGTAGAACTTACGCCAACGGCAACGGTACAGGGGCTTTGTTGCAGGCCGTCTGGCAGAGAGCAACACTTCCATCACGTCTTCAGGGAGGTCCCAATCCTTATACCTCAACCTTTCAGAAACCAAGCGTGAAGGTTGAGGGATCTGACCTCTGGATGGAGAACCTGACCCCCCTCCCGTGAGAGCAGATCGTCTTGGTAGGAAAAACGATGTGGAGGGCAGATGGACAAGTCGAGAAGGTCCGGGTACCACGTCCTCCATGCCCAAGCTGGGGAAATGAGGATCATCCGGGAACCGACCTATGTAACCTCCGCAGCACTTGCAGAATGACGGGGACTGGAGTAAACGCGTACAGCAGTGGGAATGACCACTCCACCACGAACGTGTCTCCTAAGGCTCCTTTTGGAGGAAATTCCCGCGAGCAGAACCTCTCGCACTTCCGGTTGACACTGGAGGCGAAGAGATCCACTTGAGGGGTCCCCCAAAGGGTGAAGATCTCCAGGAGAATCTCCTGAGCCAACTCCCACTCGTGAGAGATCACACTCTGCCTGCTCAGAGAGTCCGCCATCTCATTTTAGTCTCCGGCCAGATGAACTGCCGAGATAGAAACTTCCTGCTGGATTGCCCAGAACCAGAGCTGCAACGCCTGCCTGCACAGAGGAAGTGACCCTGCCCCCCCTTTTTGTTGAGGTAGAGCATGGCCACCATGTTGTCCGTCAGGATCATGACATTCTTCCCTCGCACAGTCAGCAGAAAAGCCTTCAGGGCTAGCCTGACGGCCCTCAGCTCCAACAGATTGATATGGAGTCTGGACTCCGACGGAGACCAACAACCACTGGCTGTCAACTCGTTGGCATGAGCTCCCCATCCCGTGAGGGATGCGTCCGTCACGATCGTCACCTCCGGCCAGGGAAGCCAAAATGGAGCCTCCTTCATCAGATTGTCTTCGACAGCCCACCACAGAAGGTCCTGGGCAACCGAGGACGGCACCTGAACATGGTCCGACAGTCTGCCGGAGGACTGAGACCACTGGAGCTTGAGTGTCCATTGCAAAGATCTCATCCGCAACCTGGCCTCCGGCACCAGAAGAATGCAGGATGCCATGAGGCCGAGCAATCTCAAGAACTCAAACGCTGGGAGACACTGGGCAAGCTGAAACCTGTGCACCATCTGCTGAATGTGATGAACCCTCACCTGGGGAGGAAAGCACTGCCCCAGGGACGTGTCGAGCACTGCTCTGATGTACTGGAGCCTCTGAGTTGGTGTCAAATGGGACTTCTTTAAGTTGAGGGAGAAGCCCAACTTGTGGAGGGAGTGGCAGGTGGCTGACAGATGATCCAGGACTTGCTCGGGAGAGCACGCCCTGATCAACCAATCGTCCAGGTAGGGGTAGACGTGAATCCCCCCTTTCCTGAGGTGCGCTGCCACCACTACCATGAGCTTGGTGAAGACCCTCGGGCGGAGGTCAATCCGAACAGCAGGACCCAAAACTGAAAGTGTGAGTCACCAACCGCGAACCTCAGGTACTTCTTGTGCTTTGGATGTATCGGCACATGAAAATAAGCGTCCTTGAGGTCAAGAGACACCTCTCCGCTTCAGGCACCAGTTCTATGGCGCTTTTCTCCAGCAGGGATTGAATTTCCTGCGCAAGGAGCAGATCCGGACTCTTCAAAGAGATTCTCCGGTGGATTGTCTTGAGGCCTCTGCCGGAAAGGAAGACAGTAGCCGTGGGTTATGATCTGCAAGATGCTGCGCCAGCCTTCCCCCAACCGGCGAACCATGGGACATGGACTCATGACTGAGCTGAAGTGGCTGCGGCGTTGCCTGAGGGCAAAGAGGCAACAGCCCGAGCGGCCTTGGCACCTTGAGTACCTTGTTTTCCACCTCTGGCACTCCTACGGTGGCCCCTTTGTCTGGTAGCTCCTCTCGCTTTACCAAAGGATGAGTAATAACGAAAGGAACCTCCCCTCCATTGCTGTCCCCAGGACGAAAAGGCGGAGGTTGTCGAACTGCAGAGCCCAACGACTTCGCTGCAGCTTTCGAGGTCTGCAACCTCTCAAGGCTCTCGTCAGCCTTGCTGTCAAAAAGATGTTCCCTGTCAAAGGGCATGTTGAGGAGCCGGGCCTGCACATCAAGAGCAAACCCCGACTTCTGCAACTACGCAAACCTGCGTATCACGGTGCTCGCCGCCATGGACCGGCTAACGCAATCTGCCATGTCCAAACCCGACTCAACGGCCTCACACATGGCATCCTTGCCATCCTGAACCATGGCAAGAAAACCATCCCCTTCGGGAATATGTTCAGCCGCTAAGGAAACACGTTCCACAGAGTGTGCGTGAAACGCGACAAGGCACATACGGAGTTGGCCGCCTGAAGCGCCATACCCCCTGAAGAAAACACTTTCTTCGCCCAGCCGTCAAAACGCTTGTTGTCCCTATCAGGAGGGATGGTAGGATACGACGCCTGCTTTGCCGGGGCCGTAGCCGCCTGCACCACCAAACTCTCCGGAGTGGGGTGCTTGGACAAGTAGCAGGGGTCGCTACTGGCTGGGCGGTATTTTCGCAGCAAAGACTTGCCCACTGCCAGGAGACTCTCCGGAGCAGTCCAAGCCGCCGCCACCCTCCTCTGTAGAGCCATATGAAATGGCAGATGGCAGTTCCGGGTCAGTTGGTGGACCAAGGTCGAGGATATCCGTAAGGTCATCCTGAAGAAACTCCCCCGGGGGAACAGACCATCCCAAGTACTCGGTGACCCTCGACATAAGGCGCCGGTACGAGGAGTCGGCATGAATGCCAGGCTCAGGCCTACAAAACTCCACCTCCGGAGAGGTATCCAGCCCACTAGCATCGTGCAGGGACTGCCTCAGGTCCTCAAATTGGCTATGGCCCGAGAGAATCTCGTCTGGCACCATATTAGGAACCATGCCATCATCAGAGCCCTCATCCACCTCTGAAATAAACTCAAGAAGGCACAGAATGTGAACCAAAGCCATGCTTGACCTTGGCCAGAGCCTTTCTAGGGGGTTCCACCAAGCCTCGGGGTACCCCCGTCGACACAGCCTCGAAAGGTGTCAAGGGCATCGAGTGAATCGGCGTCGACGCCGAACGCGGCACCGACAGCATCGATGGCGTGGACACAGGCCTCGAGGCCGGAGCCCCGAGCGTGTCCTTCGACAGCCTGGGCGCCAATGGCACCAACGACTTCTTCGGAGGCGGGGCCTCGAAAGAGTCCGTCGATGACCTACGCGCCACCGGCTTCGACGTCTTCCTCAAAGACATCACAGGTTCACACGGTCTCGAGCGCGTCGAGGACCTGGACTGGGCATGACTAGAACGATTCGCCTTGTCCGAGCGGGACCTCTCCCACGAATCGTGCCGACCACCCGAGCCTGAAGGTGTGTGAGCGGTGTCTCTCGACCGATCACGACCGTCCCCACTCGGAGGCGCGGACGGACCGGTGCCCTGCGATTCAAGAATCGCCAACATTTTCTTCCCAAAGGAAGCCCATTCCTCCGGCGTCGCCTGCTTGGTAGGGTAAGCGACCCGCCGACGGGTGGAGTCCTCGGAAAAAGACAGGGAAGGCGACCGATGACAGCACTTCTGGGAGTGCCTCGAAGGGGCAGAGGAGTAGCGGGACCGACTCCAGGACCGAGATCCACTGGACTTCGACGACAACGCAGAGAGTCACCTCTCGAATTGTCTGTCGAAAGCCCTGCAGACCTCGACTTCCATGGCTTAGACACCTTACCTACCGATAACTTCTTCTTGCGCTCCCGCAAGGCTTTAGACGTGATATGAAAAACAAACTAAAATATGTTAGCATCATCAAACTACTCTAAGTGTACCTATGAATGAAAACCTATATTGTACTGAGATGAAGCAAACCTCTGGCAGAATAATGACCAAACAGAAAGGAAGGGATTTGACACTCCTCTAGGGAAGTACCATTGCAGCGTAATAAAAGAGGTAGAGACAATGTGTTTGTGGTGGACGAGTGGGTCAGTGAACAACGCTGATACACTTCCTTTGATGTAACCCGTAACGAACAGAACGAAGAAAAAAGAAAATCGGGAAACTGCATGTGATACTAAAGAAGTTTAAAGAAACCAACCTGACAAGCGAAAGAGAGGACGGTGGCGTGATCCCTGAACAATCCGGCTAACGGGGCAAGCAGAAAACCCGAACATTATTATTGGAATGCTCATACTCGTCTCAGTCAAGATAAAGTATCAGGAGTAAATGAAGAGAGCGAGAATCAATACTAAAACTGTCAGTCATCTCACTCGAGATCTAGTATTGAGAGAGAATGCAGGACAAGATAATCATTACTGGAATGCTGAAACTCATCCCAGTCAAGATAAAGAGTGGACATTGAATAAGGGAAAAACCTTAAATCTGAATGAAGAGAAAGGAATGAACGTATTTCTGTGGGGTGAAAAAACAGCCACAGAGTGACAGAGATGGAGAGGCAATGCTAGGCCCCCGTTGTGAGAGTCAAACTGGCTAATGTGGAGTTCCATTGAAATATACAAGCCAGTACAAAACAGTGACTTTCGACATAAGGCCTAGTGAAATGGAAAGAAATGGGCCTAGTCAACTCCACTAAAACGGGCAGGTGTGCAAGTAAAGGGGAATCTAACAGAGCTTAAAACTGATGGACATGCCCAATGAAAGGGGAATAACCTGTGGTGCTGCAGGTCGTGCAGATGCTGGCTGTGTAAACTAGGAAAATACACCTTTTGACAGATTCAAAACTGCAGCAGTACACATGTGAAAATATACTTTGAAAGGATATTCATGTGAAAAATAGGATGAATGATGCCTGACATTTTAAAGTGAAGTGACAGATTGTGTTTATCAGGAATAAAGAGACTTCATTTTCAGCATATAAAATGACAGCCTGTAAAGAGAAAGGCCTATTTCGATTTTGAACACTGGTTTCCTAGGTTAAATGCAACCTATCTGTGTGCATAAGATTAATAATAAATCTACCCGTTTTAATATAGTAGAAAATAAAGATTGCATTTTAAACGACATGCCCAGACATAATGCTAAAATGTTACATGTAAGCACATCTTGTCCGTTAAAGCTGTATTTTCTGAAGTATGGATGCAGCTGATGTTTTCCCCACTGAACTGAAAGGTCTGTGCCTTTGACAATTTTAACTCAAGACCTTTGACTGGGGACCTCCAGAAGGATGTCTGGTTTTCATTTATAAATACAAAGAATATACAGAGAATGAGATCAGAGTTGTGGAATTTATAGATAACACAGCCAGCAGAAATGACCTTTAAGGTCAGGTCTCCCCCTTAACTATGCATTAGTGGCCAACAGAAGAACAAGTTACTTCTTACCTTGTAACGTTCTTTCGACGGGATGTTCCTCCGACGTATTCCTCATCTTAAATATCTCCTTCCAGCTCTGCTGGCCTTGGAAAATTTTTTCTCTCTCTAGAGGGCGCTGCGCGTCGACGTCCTCCGAGTCGATGTCCCTCGACAGCCGCCATATCGACGTCGACGTCATCCTGCCTATAAAGGCCGCGCGCAGCGTCCGTTGCTCAGTTCCGTTTTGTAGCCCACAATAATACTTTCTGGACTAAACTAATCACCCTGAAGGAGCGTAAGCTGCAACAACAAGGGAAGTAGAACTGCGGGGATGGATGGGAGGGTCGATGAGGAATACGTCGGAGGAACATCCCGTCGAAAGAACGTTACAAGGTAAGAAGTAACTTGTTCTTCGAAGGGATTGTGTCCTCCGACGTATTCCTCATCTTAGATAGGCTCCCATAGCAGTATTCTATTATTGGAGGAGGGAGTACTGACTTCACGCTGTCTTCTATTGATGAATAGAATGCAGTACAGCCCTTCCAAACCTAGTCTCTTGACTGGAGGAGGAATCCAAATTGTAAAAATGTGTAAAGGTATGGACAGACGACCATGTAGCGGCCGCACAGATGTCTTTAACCGGCACGCCTCTTTTGAGGGCCGAAGAAGCTGCAATACCTCTGGTCGAATGAGCCCTAAGGTTTTGAGGGGGCTCTTTCCCTGCCAGTTTATAACATTCCAGAATGGCTAGAATGATCCATCTGGAAATGGTCTGCTTAGTTATTGGTAACCCCAGCTTGTGACCTGCGTAACCTACAAACAGCTGGTCTGCCTGTCTTATCCTGGCTAGTCTACTAATGTAAAAACTTAAAACCCTCCTAGGGTCTAGCCTGTGTAACCTCTCTTCCTCTTTCCCCGGGTGAGGAGGAGGATAGAAAGATGGTAGGGTAATCTTCTGAGTGATATGGAATTCAGAAACCACCTTTGGGAGGAAATTAGGCTTCACTTGCAGGACAACTTTGTCTTTGTGAAATAATGTGTGAGGGGGTTTACAAGAAAGAGCTTGTAATTCGCTCACCCTTCTAGCAGATGTAAGTGCTATTAATAAAACAGTTTTAAGGGTAAGGAATCTTAACGAACAAGAATGGAGAGGTTCGAAAGGTGTGCCCATCAGGAAAGTTAGTACTAAGTTTAAATCCCATAGGGGAACTTGGAATGGTCTTGGGGGATAAACATTGGTTAACCCCTTTAGAAACTGTATTACCAAGGGTAATTTGAAATAGGATGGTTCTTCCGCAGTACGCTTAAAGATGGATAGCGCTGCGAGATAGCCCTTAATGGTGCCAACTTGAAGGCCTGAATTTGCCAAATATAGTAGGAAGGACAAAACCATTGGTGTACCACATGAAAAAGGGTCGATATTCTGTTCTCTACACCAGCTGCAAAATCTGTTCCAACGGCAGCGGTATAAAGACTTTGTTGCTGGCCTCCTTGCCGAAAGCAACACCTCCATAACATCATCAGGGAGGTCCCAATCCTTGTACCTCAGCCTTTCAGAAGCCAAGCGTGAAGGTTGAGGGTTTTGATGTCTGGATGGAGAACCTGACCTCCCTTCTGTGAGAGTAGGTTCTCTGAGTGGAAGTCGAATTGGAGGGCAGATGGACAAGTCTAGAAGGTCCGGGTACCACGTTCTCCTGGCCCAATCCGGGGCAATTAGGATCATGGTTCTCCGGAATCTTCTCAACCTCCTGATCATTTGAGGAATGACAGGGACCGGTGAGAACGCGTACAGAAGCGGAAACTCCCAGTCCACTATGAACGCGTCTCCCAGAGCTCCTCTCGGGGAAAATTCCCTTGAGCAGAACAGGTCGCATTTCCTGTTTAGGCTGGTGGCGAACAGATCTGAGGGGTTCCCCAAAGGGCGAAGATCTCTTGAAGGACTTCCTGAGCTAGTTCCCACTCGTGGGAGACTGTGCCCTGCCTGCTCAGAGCGTCCGCTGTCAAGTTCTTCTCTCCGGCTAGGTGAACTGCCGATAGAGAGATTCCTTCTTGGATTGCCCAAAACCAGAGCTGCATCGCCTCTCTGCACAGAGGTAGTGATCCTACGCCTCCTCTTTTGTTGAGGTAATGCATGGCCACTGTGTTGTCCGTCATTATCTTGACGTTTTTCCCTTGTACAGCTGGCAGGAACGCCTTCAGCGCAAGTCTGGTGGCTCTCAGCTCTAACAGGTTGATATGTAGTCTGGACTCCGATGGAGACCAACGACCGCTGATGGTCAAGTCGTTGGCGTGGGCTCCCCACCACGTGAGTGAGGCATCCGTGACTACTGTTATCTCCGGCCAGGGTTGCCAAAACTGTTCTCCTTTCAGAATGTTCTCCTGACAGGCCCACCACTGAAGGTCTCGAGCTACTCTGTCGGGAACTTGAAGAAGATCTGTCATTCTCCCTGAGAATTGTGACCACTGAGTCCTCAGTGCCCACTGGAGGGATCTCATTCTCAAGCGAGCCTCTGGCACTAGGAAAATGCAGGAAGCCATGAGGCCTAGCAACCTCAAAAAGTCGAAGGCTGGGAGACGTTGGGCATGTTGGAACTTGGTGACCATCTGTAGAATATCTTGAGCCCTCACCTCTGGTGGCGAGGCTTTTCCCAGGGAAGTGTCCAGGATCGCTCCTATGAACTGGAGTCTCTGCGATGGTATCATTTGTGACTTCTTTAAATTGAGGGAGAAGCCCAGTCTGTGAAGGAAGTGGCACACGTGATTTAGCTGGATCTGAGCTTGTTCCGAAGAAACAGCCCTGATCAACCAATCGTCCAGGTAGGGGTAGACGTGAATACCTTCCCTCCTTAGACTTGCAGCCACTACCGACATTAACTTGGTGAAGACCCTCGGGGCGGAGGTCAGCCCAAATGGCAGCACTCGAAATTGATAGTGAGAGTTGCCAATTGCGAACCTCAGGTATTTCCTGTGTTTGAGATGGATAGGCACATGGAAATAAGCGTCCTGAAGGTCCAGAGATACCAACCAGTCCTGGAACTGAAGGGCCTGGAAGATCTGAGAAAGAGTGACCATCTTGAATTTGTCTTTTCTGAGGAATTTGTTCAACTCTCGCAAGTCCAAGATGGGTCTCAGTCCTCCGTCTTTCTTTGGAATGAGAAAGTAAGGGGAGTACCAGCCCTTGTTCCTCTCCGCTACAGGTACCGGTTCTATGGCACCTTTCTCTAGCAGGTCCAAAATTTCCTGCAAGAGGAGTGGATCTGGAGCTTTCTGAGAGCTGATCCCCGGTGGATGACTCTGAGGTATACGTAGGAAAGGCAGGCAGTAACCTTGGGCCACTGTTTCCAATGCCCAAGCATCTGACGTGATAGCCTGCCATACCGCCAGATGTTGAGTCAACCTGCCTCCTACAGGTGTCCTGTGAGGGAAGTCCTCAGAGTGGTTTTGGGGCGGCTGATGCAGATGCCGATGGTAAAGAGGTACCTGCTGTTGCTGCGGCTTTTGAATATCTACCCCGTCCACCTCGGGTAGTTCTTCTTTGTCCCCTTTGAACCGGTCGTCCTCTACCTCTTCCGAATGCGGAGTAGAAGCGAAAGGACTTGCCCCTCGCAGAGGTTCCTGTGGGACGAAAAGGAGTCTGACGGATTGCAGCTCCTAGGGATTTAGCTGCTGCTTTTGAAGTTTACAGTTTCTCTAAACTGTCATCCGCCTTTTTCCCGAACAAAGAAGAGCCATCGAATGGCATGTTCAAGAGTCTGGCTTGCACATCTGGGGCAAAACCAGACTTTCTCAACCAAGCGAATCTCCTGGTTGATGTACTTGCCGCCATTGCTCTGCTGATACTGTCAGCCGAATCAATGCCCGTCTGGAGGGATTCGCACATAGCGTCTTTACCGTCCTGTATAATATTCAGGGACGCATCCCTTTCTTCTCCCTCCGGGATGCAGTCAACCGCTGTAGAAGCACACTCCCAAAGTGTATGGCTGAACCTAGCAAGGGTGTAAGTAGCATTCACAGATTTTCACACCATGCTACATGCTGAAAAGACTTTCTTTGCCATAGCATCATATTTTTTATCGTCCCTGTCCTGTGGAACGGTAGGATAAGCCGTCTTGACATCGGTAGAGGATGCTGCCTGTACCACCAGACTTTCTGGGGATGGGTGTTTAGACAAGAACTCCGGGTCTGTAGAAGATACCCTGTACTTTGTAGACAGTTTTTTATTTACTGCTGGTACGACATCTGGGGTTTCCCAGTTTGTCATGATCTTCCTCTGAAGAGCTTTATGAAAAGGCACCACAGGATCCTCCTGTCGGCCTTTGTCAAGAATATCCGTGAGGTCATCTTGTTGGAAAGATTGTGAAGGTGCAGACCACCCCATGAACTCTGTGATCCTGGCCATTAAGGCTCTATAGGGGGTTTCAGCATGCTCCCTCGGGTCTGGCCTAGCAAACTCCACCTCAGGGGAAGTGTCTAATCCACTTGCCTCATGTAAGGAATCATGAAGATCCTTTAACCTGCGTTCTTCAGAGGAAAATTCCTCTCTAATTGGGGTTACAGGTCCCTGCAACTCAAATGTGTCTTCCTGTTCAGACAATTCACCCTCTTCCAAGATTGAGGACATAGTTCTCAATTGTTCTGAACTCATAAAGGGAGTAAATCCCATTTCCAAGGCAGAGGGTGCCGAACTTGTCATTATCGGCCTCGAAAACGTCGATGTCGTCGACGCCGAAGGCTTCGAACGTGGCGTCGAAAACAAAGGCGGAGGCCTCGAAGACCTCGACAGAATTGGAATTCTACTCGACAATCTCGAAGCCATCGACGTCGAGGACCTGGGGATAGTCACTGGGTGTGTCGTAACCGTGACTTTTCTTGGCGTCGACGCCGGTGTCGAAGCTGGCGTCGAGTCGACAGACCCGTGTGTCGAAGGTCCCGGCGTCGACGGAACTCTCGTCGACGGCGTCGACGGAACCTTCGAGGAAGGTTTGGAGGTCATTGTCCTACTCGAGGGTTCGAGACGCGCTCGAGAGGTTTCCTTCGCCGGGTACTGCGACTCGCGGCGTTTTTGACCTTCGGGTCTTTCGACCAAAGCATCGCTCTCGGCAGTCTTCGAGGGGGTCAAGGCCGCTTTCTCGAAGACGCTCATCATATTTTTGCGGAATTCCTCCCATTCAGCCCGGGAACTATGTTTCGTGGGGCAAGGGATTCTTTTTGGCGAAACAGAGGAAGAGGAAGACGGAGAAGGGGATCTTCGACGTCTCCTCTTCGAGTGCTTCGATCTCGAGGAGTGATGGGACCCACTCCGAGACCTGGAGCGCGAATGGTGACGAGGAGACGAGTGTCTCGACTTCGTCGACGAAGAAGAAGCTTTAAAAGTCTTACCTTTCTCCAGCTTCCCCCTACGCTCCTTCAGGGCCTTAGCTGTCATGGACATACAGTCCTCGCATTCCGAACAATGGTGTTCAGCTCCCAAACACCACAGACAAACTCTGTGAGGGTCAGTCAGCGACATCTTTTTCCCACAATCTCGGCATTTTTTGAAGCCGGATCGAGGAGTTGTCGGTTCCGACGAGGAAGCCATCGAGTACGGATCGAATAACTCGAGGTAACTAGGTATTAATCTGACAAGAACTGAGCAACGGTATTCCGAGGCACTGAGTAAGCGCGGAAAAATGGAACTGAGCAACGGACGCTGCGCGCGGCCTTTATAGGCAGGATGACGTCGACGTTGATACGGCGGCTGTCGAGGGACATCGACTCGGAGGACGTCGACGCGCAGCGCCCTCTAGAGAGAGAAAAAAATTTCCGAGGCCAGCAGAGCTGGAAGGAGATATCTAAGATGAGGAATACGTCGGAGGACACAATCCCTTCGAAATTACCTTTTCAGGGCTATCTCAACCTCAAGAAATGGCTTCAGAGCCACTAATGGATGATCAAACATTGTGTATGAAACAGATTGCTGATAAGCAAATGTTCGTGACAGGTCACAAGAACAGTCATTTATCTTAAAATAGATGGGGGCTATGTGAAACTGAGGGACACATGGAGGCCTTGCCATATGATTAACATTGGGTCACCATTTTTTTTAATAAAGTTGCATAGTATGTCCCAGTGAGCTCATCCTAGACTTGTGTTGAAGGGGATAAGAAGCCCGTCGAGACCATGTAAAACAAAGTTTGTGTGATGGATACAACTTGAGTTATGAAGACAATTATGATTCCGGCCTTCACAACAACTTTCTATTCCCTAGGAATTATGAGATGATAGGTTATGGAAATAAGGTTTGAATCAGGAAGGGGCAGATTTGTGACTATTTTGGCTCAGGAGTAAATCGATAAAAAAGGCCTCCCTGGAAGGGCATGTCGAGATATGATTAGTATTTTCCGACTCACCATAAAATATAGAACTCAAAAATATATATGTGCCGGCAATTATCTGAAAAATTAGGGTATCTGCCATGTTAAATTTTCAGAACCTAAAAGTGTAAATCTACCTGTCATTTTGAAATGTATGTTTCCTCCTCCCTCAGCTTCCATAACCCATACCCCCTAACTCCTTGTCCTATTAGCAGGCAATGGTCTTATTGGGGGGAGGGAGAGAGCTGGCCAATCCGTAGAGTATCAGCACTATATCTTGGCAAGTTGCAATCTAAGAGAGGACTTGCAAGAAAACCACTCAGGAGAAAGACCAGGAGAGCTGCCTAATCCATCGTGGGCACCGCCTTGCCAGGGGAACAAGGCTAAACCAAGGCCTACCTAGAAGGAGGGAGAAAAGGAGACCCGGGGACTTTGCTTAAAATCTGGGAGCCCTATCTCAGAAAGGCCTATGGCTGGAGAGACCTGGCTAGTGGATAGAGGCTTGAGGCATGAACTGCCTGCCTGAAAGAGGTTCCTAGGATCTGGCGGGTCTCCTGAGCTGTGAAAAGAGATCTCCCATGTAAGTAGATATAGCCCAAAGCTATCAATTGTGTGGGGAGCTACCTGCCTTAATACCTTTCCCTTAGTGGGCAAAACAGGGTAGGCCCTGCCTATATTGAATTTTCTATAGAAGAACACTCCATCCAGTTACATTGAATTGTGTTGGAATCTGCCTGTTTAACCCTTACCTTTGCATTGGTGAGTGCTCTCTATTAGTGGGAGGGGGGATGAAGGCGTGTATACCCTTCGCACAATTAACTAAAAATATAATTTAATGAATTCCCATTGGGTCATTTATCATAGGGTGAGGGTTTTGTCAAAATTCAAAATTGACAAAGGATTATCCCAGTGCACTGTAAATGACACAAGTCTGTAATGTAATTGGGTAACCCTGCTGTTCAATTGAATATACTAGTGTCCCCTCAAAACGAAAATCCTGAAACCTGGCATTGCCGTTTAAAACAAATTGTGCAAAACTAATTTTCCCTTTCAGTCCAACCCAGAATCCCAAAGCCTTGCAATTTCATTGTAGGAGTGGTAAAAAACAATATTCCGCATGTATTCCCGTTCACCCCAAATCAGAATTCCAAAACATTGCATTTTGCCTGAATAAAAATCCCAAAACGATTTTCCATTGTGTTCCCACTCCCTGTACCTTGCCTTCAGATCAGAGGGGTCATACCTAATTGATGCCTGGAGGGTGGGGGTTGCAGGGAGGAAGGAGTAGTGTGCCAAAGTAAGCAATCACTGTATGTTTTGTATTTTTTGTATTGGTTAATTTGCAAGAAATCTGATGTAAATTGTGACAGCAAACTTCAACATTTCACCTGTGTCTTATAGCAACTGAAAGTCCTTTAAACTTATGTTAGTCAATTGGTGAAATACATTTGAATTTGTGATATTGTGTAGTGCCGCAGCATTGATGGTTGATGTTTTTGTGATTGCCTTTGATGCTTTGCTAAAACTTAAAAATAAATATATATTCTTACTACACATCAGTCTGGTTACTAGCTCATTGGTGGTACAAAGGGTATTTGTTGGGGTGGTGCGAGACGGTTTGGAGGCCTCACTAAAGTAGAATTTTTCTAAGGGCTTTGGCTGTGCACCACCTTGCTTGGGAGGGTCGGGGGGAGGAACACCCTGAGTTCAGAGTGACTGCCTTATTAATCATGACATTCCATGAAAGGAAAGGGACAAACACAACTAGAATAAGACAAGAAGGAAAGAAAGATAAATTGAGTGAAAGAGATGGTTGAAATCTTGAAGAACCCAGTATCAGAACTGTGTGACTTAATAAAATTACCTACCAAGAACTATCCAAGGATACTTTATTGAACTGAAGTTGCTGTAGAACCAGCTCACAGGCTAAGAGTCATTCTCCTGTGCTTTTGTTGTTCTAAGTGGTCAGGTTAGGATAGATTAGTTTGGACAGTGGACCGATCTTGATTTGGACTCTCACTGATGAAGGACAAGCACCTTAGCTTGTTTTGTTAGGTGGGGAATACCCTTAACATAGGGAAAGATGCAAGTTTTCACTTTTCATTTAAATTCAATTTAAATATCAGCAGTGAGATGGAAACATCAGAATCTGTCCTCTTATTCCGACCTGCCACAGTGTACATTAACAAACAGATATCAACTACTTCATTGATTTTGGCAGACATCTAGCACAAAGGCTTGTCATTCTACATTTCAATATGGGATGTCTAAGACCTCCACAGATCGAAATTGCTTGAGAAAAGCTTAATTATGGTGTGTATATATAAGGTATTTTATCCCTACTGCTTCTAACAGAAGGGGGTGAACAGCAACCTGTAGGAGTCCTGAGCAGGGAATACTTGCACCTTACTGCACACATGTGTGAATGACAACCCAGGGGGACGTTGGATGGATCCTCATGTGAGGGTTTAAGGGAGACCTCAGTCTGAGCAGTTGGCCCTGTAGGAGGGTTGACCCACTCCCGTGTGCAGGTCAGCCCGGGTGGCTAAAGGTAATTAATTAGTGTGCACCTGGTTAAATAAACAGTCAGTCTTGTTTCATTTGACAAGCTTGACAATCTGCTTTATAAAACAGAATGTGTAAAATCAGATCATCTATCCCAATTAATTACTTAGCATCAAATGGGCCAACAGCGAGCAAAGTTAATTCACATATGGTGAATAAATAACTAAAGAGCATACATTGGGTCGCCTGAGAGCAAGTTATTTCACATTTGGTAG
This sequence comes from Ambystoma mexicanum, assembly GCF_040938575.1. Lineage (NCBI taxonomy): Eukaryota > Metazoa > Chordata > Amphibia > Caudata > Ambystomatidae > Ambystoma > Ambystoma mexicanum. The sequence continues at coordinate 894,074,088 of NC_090941.1, forward strand.
TTAAATAATTAAATAGCATATATTGGGTCACCTGAGAGTAAGTTCCTTTACATTTGGTAAATAAATAATTAAATAGCATCCATTGGGGCACCTGTGAGCAAGTTCCTTCACATGTGTTAAATAAATAATTAAATAGCATCCATTGGGTCACCTGAGAGAAAGTTCCTTCACATGTGTTAAATAAATCATTAAATAGCATCAAATGGGCCACCTGTGAGCAAGTTTATTCACATTTGGTAAATAAATAATTAAATAGCATCCATTGGGTCACCTGAGAGCAAGTTCCTTCACATTTGTTAAATAAATAATTAAATAGCATCCATTGGGTCAACTGAGAGCAAGTTCCTTCACATTTGTTAAATACATAATTAAATAACATCAATTGGGTCACCTGAGAGCAAGTTCCTTCACATTTGTTAAATACATAATTAAATAGCATCCATTGGGTCAACTGAGAGCAAGTTCCTTCACATTTGTTAAAGCCATAATTAAATAACATCCATTGGGTCACCTGAGAGCAAGTTCCTTCACATTTGTTAAAGCCATAATTAAATAACATCAAATGGGCCACCTGTGAGCAAGTTAATTCACATCGGGTAAATAAATAATTAAATAGCTTTACTTTGGTCAATGCTGAGCTGCTCTTTACATCACCAGGCCCTTCCTAAGGTCAGCCTTGTTGCTGGAGAGTAAGGGCTCCCTTTTCGGTAGTGCTTGAAGGCAGCACCTGAGCTAATGGTAGCTGCAGAATACCACCATACACACCACACCTAGTACATCGACCAACACATACAGACCGGTTAAGTCATTTTATTTAAACACCACTACCCTTCGTCTGCTGCCATATGTACTCAGACCACACAGAGCATACAATCCGACACAGCAACCGCCTGTTTAATAACCTACGCAGTATGTACACAACCAGCACCCGACCTGTCTTGCCCCCATAGAGGGCCCCCGGCTAAGTACCAGCCGGTCTGCAGGTCTTTTTCTCTTTTCTGACAAATCGCCCTTCCATTCCACCTTGTGTTCCCCTCCCACTACTTTACATGAGCTACGCAGCCGAGCTCAGCCTCACTGAAATGCGGCGCCCAATTTCATTTTGCAGGCCGCTGTAGTTTGATTGGGAAATGCCCAGCAATCCTTCCTCGGAGCAAGGAGGAAAGAGTATGAACCGGCCACTGGGAGAAACAACCATACAAACAGAACTCATTGCCAACCGGGTCTCTGGAGAACGATACACGACCAAACCTGAGGGCAGAAACCAACTAGCTCTTTCTTTTACTTGATGGTTTTAAGGTGTTTGTATACCAATAAAGTTCCCCATGGGGGCACTCTATACTTGACTGAGGTGTAGGCCTAGGCCTCCATCAACTAAGTGCTCAGCAATTAATGGGGGCTTGCCTCCGTTAGGGCCGGCTGTCAGAACGTATCAATACCAGAAAACGTATGTCTGTGAAAACACCTAAGGGAAAATACAGCAATAATGTTGTACGATGTCCCGATCCTCCCCTTCACACTCTTCCCTTGCTACCTGGAGTCCGCAACCAGACCAAAAAGGGAGACCGTTAGGCACTGTCCCTCACAATAGAGGCGCCAGCACAACAAACACGGGGCGGCGCTTGGCTTGGCCCCTCACAGCTGTGCAGGCGCTTGAACAGCACCAGACTACTTATCTCCTGCAGATACGGCCCGCACACCCCCTCAACCCTGGGTGGGGGAGAGGAAAAAGGCGGCCCAGTGGTTTGAAGGCCTCAGTGGAGTCTCTCCAATGCGGAGTGCCTGGCTGCACCTGCCGGCTTCACAGGAGACTCTCCTCGTCGCGCTCGCCCTCTGACGGTTTTATCCCCACAGGTGATCTTCCACCAAGTCCCTCTGCAGGGGAGCTTCAGCCTCCGCTGAGGTGACTACCTCACAGACCACTCCACTCCACTCCCCCTACAGGTGGAACATACCATCTCCACCAGAGCGCCCCTCGTGCTGCGAGCCGGCGATGCAAACGGGAGGTTTGCCTGCCAAAAATGAGTATGAAACACACACACAGCATCCTGGCCCCATAGAAACACTTGTGTATAGGCGCGTTACAAATGTCATATCATATCATATATCAAACCCCGAATAAATGCGGGTTTATATATATACCAAGTTTTTCAATTTTAATTATCAATGACAAAAGACATAAGCCTTGTGTTATATATTCGCCCTTTAAGTGATATATTTCGTAGACAGGGTTCGCCCAAAATACTTGTAATCCCCATCTGGGATTTACTGAATTCTTGTCTAAATACTCTGGAATCATGTTATTCACTTTTGGTTTGTCTTCAAACGCCAGTCGTTCCACCTGCTCCCAAAATCCCACTCGGGTATTCTGGTTCAGTCTTGGGTAAAATTACAGGAGAATTACCATACTAGTTAACAGACTAAGCAAATTGAATCTCTCCAATTAATTTTAGAGCAACCTCTTCAAATTGCTCCTGAAAAGTTCACCAAACATCAGAGTTTATTTTACTACAGAATTGGCGTCCCTTCAATTGAAATTGTTTTTTTCTGTGATTTGTTAGTATGTGTTCTTATTGACTTTATAATTTAACTGCCCATTCTGAATTAAACTAACTTTTTTACTGCGTCATTTAAAGGCGTCAAAGAAGAAAGCTGAAACCCATGTGTCATGGTGGTTGGCAAAGACTTATCTACTAAGAAAAGAAAACCCTCACTATCCCTATCTTCGAAGAGGGGTTTCACTGCCTCAAACTAATACTAAAATGTACTGTCAGAATGTCAGTCGAAATAAAGTTCCACGTCGTGTGTCATAAGGCGTAAGGGGTTATATAAATAATAAACAAATACAAATAACCTACATCTATCGCTTACACTACAACTAAAGAATAGGTCAACAGAAAAGTTCCTGCTTCTTAGGTACATTTATTTTGGTAAAAAGGATACCGGGGGAATGGCTAGAGGGGATACCTTCCCTGGCTTGTTCCAACAAACCTTCACAATAGTCAACCTTTGGAACCAGGAGAATGACTCCCTTCTCCTAGGATTGGTTCATAGCCTCCAATTTAGTTCACACAGAAGTCAGGGAGAATGACTCCCTTCCCCCGGCGTGTCTTGGTCAAAAGGACTTTGTTTCTTCCACTTTCAGAACCAGGCGAATGACTCCCTTGTGCTGGTAGTGGTTCACTCACTCGAATATATTTCATACCAAAGCCAGGGGGGGAAGGACTCCCTTCCCCTGATGTGTCTGGATCAAAGAAAGGTCTTCAGTTTTCTTCAACTGTATACATCAGTAATATGACTCCCTTCTCCTGGTATTGGCAAAGTCCCAAGTCCTTCTCAGGGTCTCAGTGCCCTTTTCCCTGGTGGTCAGTGGGCTTATTGCTGCCACTGTGATGAGGAAGTTCTCCTCGGAAGATTGATACGCCCTTGCCAGTAGTTTGATTTGATATGACATTTATAACGCGCCTATACACAAGTGTTTCATGGTGCGACTGTTACTATTGGGTCTGCGGAGAGCCTCTCGGGCCTGCCTCTCTTTCACCCCTGTGTCCCCTCCGTGTCTCTCATACCTCCAGTTACCTTTGTTGGGATTTCAGTATGCCACTTGGGCTTCATGGGACTGGGGTGCATCTCTCTGGTTTTGGGGCATCTCTCCGCTGCTTCTGCAGCAGCGTAGTGGCTCTGCACTCTCCTGGACTGCTCAGCTTCCACTTCCTGCTTCGTGTTTGGGTCCGCTCCTGCTGGACCCAGGGAGAACTTCCTCAGAACCTTGCTGGTGCCCTCCGCTCTTTGGGATTCTCCAGTCAGCCGACAGGGTTCAACAGGGTTCAAAATGGTTTGAAATGTCCGCTCACACCTGTTGCTTATCCTGGCTGGGTTTGATGAAGTATTCAGTCCTTCTCCTCTTATACAATGTTGACAGTCCCGCCCTGGATTTGTTTTTCTTGATGGATTGATCATCATGCATCTTTAGGGCCAACTTGTACCAGTACTAGCAAAGTTTGTAATCATCATGTCTTCTGTGCTCTTCTTCACCCTGGTACTTTCTGTTGTGGTGGTTTCTCCTACACTACAGAAATACATGGATCTACTTTCAAGAAAGTTGTTTTGCATGGCGGTTAGGGAAGTTTGGGGTGTGATGTTGACCAACGGGCTATCCCCTAGTTGATCGTCCTCATCCCCAGAGGGGGAGTCCATCCCCATGAGGTGGTCCTGCATTATGCCGCCCCTATGGGGACTATTGGGTAGCAGCCGCACCTCCTTAGCCTCATGGGAAAGGACTCCCCCTTGGGGAGAAGTGACAATACCATGCAAATCATCAAAGTAATCTTTCACATTTGGTGTTCCTATAAAAAGGACTTCCTTTGAGTTAGTTGTAACCAACTCTCTATCCCTCTCAGGACGCAATTACAAGAGTCAGCCTTCCATTGAGAAGGTCTGAATTCAGTACCATCTGGAAAAGGCCCTCTTGATTTTCTATCAGCTATTTCCAGTTGGAGTCCCAATCAGCTTTTCACCTGTCAGACGGGCTCTCCTTTTCTGCTTTCTGAAAACTCTCACTCTTTCCTATGTGTTTGGGATTAAATACCCAGTAAACTCCACCCATGCATCTTCATTGGACGCAGCATATTTGGATTGGACCGAGCCTGTGATAGATTGCCTTCACTAACACCAACTGGGATCCTTCTCATTGCTTTCATTAGCCATGGTGAATTCTCTGTATCATAAGGTGGGTGGTGGGTGTTGGCTGTGAAGACCCCCTGTCCTCTGGAATGAGGAATCAAAATGGGAATGGAATTTCATGTTTCTTCTAATTCCTTGTATGGACATGTGATAGTAATACAAATTATATATTCAGCTTCGCAAAAAACATTCAAACAGAAAAATCACCTATTTTTATTTTTCGGTCCTTTGAAGGTGGGTTCTCCCAGGTTACATAGCTCCCTAAAACAACTATTCCCACTGTCAACACTGCCCACTGAGGTCAAGAATGTGTCCCTACAGTACAAAAACCGCCAATCAATGTTATGCAATGATGTTACTTCATAAACCAAAAACAAGAGACAATGAACCCTGTGCTCTTAAGCAGCAGCTCCTAGGGAAAGGCGCATAGAGAAAGGAAATACAGGGTGCTACTAACAACAAAGTGAGCAATGGGTTAAACCGCCATGGCCAAACTATGGTACACTCTTCTACAGAGAATTTGCACAATCCAAGATCGCCTCATGTTCCCAAAGAGGCTGAAAATGATGGCTTTCCAAAACACCTTACCCAACCAAGGCACCCCATCTATCCTAAACTGAACTAGACTCCAAACTACCACTACTGTGATTAGGTCCTAGGTGCCAAAACTGATTACCAAGAATTGTGTTTTGCTTCTTGGTGCACAAGATACTTAACATGGCGCTGTGATTTTGCAGTCAGGGACGCAATGTAACATGATGTGCAGTGGTGTGTCCGATTCCCAAAGCAGGTAGTGGGATACTGGGATTTGCCCCAGATATATTCGCAGGGCTGGCTCCTCCATATCGCACTGTGAAATCTTAGCATACAGAATTTTTCCTAGAATCAGCTCTAGCTGAAATCCCTATGCTAAACTCTCCTCAGGAATTACACTGTCTACTTAGCACCCAATGCGGCATGTTCCCATGTTTTTTCACTACTCCGCATACGTCTGCACTCTCAAGCACAACCAGTCATTGCACACTATCTACTGCCAGAGATGGCAGACCATACCTGAATGCCTCAGGACACCATCTCACAAGCACTTTATCTTAAAAGCAATGCCACAGACATATCGGTTGAATGCTTAAAATAGACTACAGGGACCTCTTCAAACCTTTCTGCACTAACATTCTCAACTTCTATGATCAAAACCTATACTCAGACCAGTTAAGCGACTCACACCGAACAATTTAGAATCCCTCCAACAGACATCAAACTGTCACGTTTATGAAATATGAATGCAATATATTTCACTAAATTAGATGTATTGTGCAGAGCATTTAATTCCTAACTTAATCTGTTGCAAAATAAAATCTTTCTAAGCAAATGGTTGATGCAAACAATGTTTGTTTGTACAGCCATGTGTGGCTGGTCGGAAGAAGGATTCGGACACAACACAGACATTTTGAAGTCTTTAATTTTAAATAATAAAACAGGCTTAGCTAACTATCGCTATAGGACAATTCCCTACCTAACTAAATTAAACTAAAGTGCTTGTCTGTCGTTAGAAAGTCAAAAATCAAAAATTTCGCAGTCCAAACCTAATTCTATCTGACCCTAACACTAATACTAACTAAACTGGCCCCAAAAGAGATCTCTCTTCGGGTGGACCCCCTTTGCCTTTTTGTCTTGTGGTTTATCACAGGGTCTTCTGGTTTCATACAAGTCTAATATTTAAAATGCCTCTTGTATCATAAAAATACTCCTTATGATGATCTTCTCTGGTAGTGACATTTCTAGTTCATAAGCGCCTGTTGGTGGGTCGTATTTTCCTGAGCAAACGATCCTTAATATTGTTCTCTCGAAAATAGTCTCTTAAAAATGTTCCTTTCTCTGGGTTGTTCCTCTGACTTATTAGCTTTGAAAGTTCCCCACCTCTTAGATGGCTTTACCCAGTTCCTTCTTTCTTGGTGTACTTCACTTTGTACTCCTAACTGGTTTCACCACTTTTTTTTACAGGGGTCTTCCCACTCTTCAACAATTGTCTCTCTTGAGATCACGTCTTGGGGTTCTCTCTCTCTCTTCCTCACTATAGTTGTATCCCCTTTCGTAATGCTTCACAACCTTTTTTATTGCTTTAGGCTTTCGAATATCTCATCACATATCTGTTTCACTCATTCTTCCTTTAATATATCACAATCATAATCTCTTTGCTTAATTATTTATCCTCCTGGCAGCCACGCGCTCCTCCAGCACACCTCTGCATTAGCCTCAGCTGACTTTGCAGGAGTTTGCTCACGCTCAGGTATGTCAATTTCCTCTCTTCGCTTATCGGTTGCTCCGGTCTTGGCTTCGCTGTAGCTCATTGCATTTCCCAAATGGTGGAGGTTGGAGGATTTCCTCACTTCCTACCATCAAGGTTTTGGTGCAGTTTGGAGGGCGCCAGACCCACCACAGCACCTCTGCAGTCACGCCACCTCTTCGGACGGATCCTCCGATTCCGTCCTCACAACGGTCCTCCATCTGTCTGCTACATTGGTTCGCCAGCGTCTTAGAATTGCCTTCCCCAATAACGGGGGCTCTTCGGGTGCACTCCATATCCGTCTCTCCTTGACGTTCTGACCTCTCTCTCTCTCTCTCTCTCTCTCTCTTTCTCTCTCTCCTCGGTTTGGGCCTCGTCATCCTGTTTTCCTAGCCATTTCTTCTTAAAGTGATATCTCCTTTATTTTCAGATAACATGTTGGTTTCCACATTACCTACAGCCAAACAGAAGGAGGACACAGTGTTTTGGATGCAAGGCAGTCCCATGTATACAGATAAAGTGTCCCATACAGGAAGTTCCATTTGCGAATGGGCATCCTTGTCCCCTAAGCGGGAGTAAACTCTCAGTGAGGTCCAACTTGCCAGACCCCCAGGGAGGGTCTTGCAGAGCAGACTCACCTCCCTAGCCTCAAAGAGAGTGCCCCCCCCTTGAGAAGGGATAAATATTCTCTATTCGTCACACGTTATTCAGAAGACCCATAAAGATTATTCAAATATTCTACAAGAAGATGACAAGACAATGTACAGTATTTTATGCAGACTGAGTTACATTTCCTTTTTTGTATTTTTGGAAGGAACTTGGGGTTGGTCACCCTAAGTTACCTGGGGGCAACCAGAGGTCAATGCGCCGACATCTTGTAAATCTGTCTTGTGCTTGCTCAGAGCTCAGGCCTCCATCCAGAAGCTCCAGATATTAGCTTTTGGTAAAAACGGACCCACCATTAATCAGCAATTAACCAGAGCTTGACGTTTATGAATGGAGGACTGGGAGGATCCTGCATATAATGAAGTGCAGTAATCCAGTCTAGATCCAACTAAAGCTCTGTCCAAAAAAGAGCAATGGTGCTCAGAAAGAAAGGACCTAATTTGTCAGAGGTGCATTAAGTAGTAGTTGGGGCTTTTCAGTGTGTCATTAATTTGTGGCACCATTGAGAAGATAGAATCAAATATCATTCCCCGAGTTTTAATCTTGGTTTGCATTTTGATGGTGTATTCCCCTAGCACAAAATCTGGACACATAGATATTGACTAAGTAAGAGCTTTGACTGGATCAACCAACAAGATTTTCAGTCTTGATTCGGCCCCAGCCAATGTTGCGCAATCCATCTTTCAACACATGTGAAGATCGGCTGAATATGTCCAATGTTAGTGGCCGAATCCTGGTCCAAGCAAAAGACCAGCTGTGTTTCATCAGCATACCTGGCCTGTACCTTTAGTAAGGCTGTGTGATGAATCTGATGGAGTCATCATGGATTCCCTAGCGGGAACCTCTGCGCATGTAGTCAGAGCATGGCAGTCGCTACCTGATCCTGACCCTGGGGGTGGTTATATGAGGGAGGATCACATGGGAGGAGAGAACTACCAGGGAGAAGTCATGACTTCATTGGAGGAGTCAGAGTGTTCCCCCCTTTGCCATGAGAAAGAACTCCCGACACCCAAACCCTTAATGGCATATTGTCAGTTAACAGTTGCCCCCTGTAGAAGAAGTCAAGAAACCTTTTATCTACATCATTCTAGTCAGGCTCCAACGTCTCACCAAAACACCCGCATCTCTCACAGAACACCTTTTTATTCCTGATGTGCCTTTGTGTGAAATCTATGGGAAAAACCATCCAGAAGTTAAAAGCACAACGAAAGTTATGGACTTCAACTCGCACAACCACTGAGGTACTAAGAGTACTAAAACGAGGAGGAGGACAACGGAGTTTGTGCAAAGTGACAGGAGCTCGAATGCAGACTAGTTGTTTTTCCAAACCTTCAATGAGCGGGAAATGTAAAGATGTCAACTGCACTATGGGGACGAGCAGTGCAGGAGGAGATGTTGCCATCCACGTTAAGGCTCCAGAATGTGAGGGTAATTTGTTTTGGACACAAGGACACATTTTCAGTTACCGTCATCCTGACACAGACAGATCCTTAGTTTTACTTTCCTGGTAGGGCGGTTCCTCTTTAGAATGGAGCTAGAGAGGCATTTTCCCAACCCATTTTTATTTAATAAAAATGCCTTTGATCAAGAATACAACCACCTGGTGTCTGTCTCTCATTTCCGACCCATCACAGCTGCTTCAAAAGACCAAATCTCACATAACCATGCACCTTTCAACTGAGACAGAGCAATAGATTATTATCCATTATGTGTCTGCTTCATGGCGTGGGGTCAAGGAACATTTGTTCAGCACATTTGTCTGTTAATCATTAAATCCCATAAACTTGCAAAGCACAGGTTGGAAAACCAAGTAAATGGTTTGATTTAAAATGGCACCAATTAATGAAACCATGTAATTGGCTATACATGTTAGGGCGTTGCTTGATTTAAAAAACAAGAATAGATTTGAAATCAGCACAGAACTTCACATTATTTGCCTATAAACACAATATATGAACATGTGTGAGTTATTAATGAATGTGCATATTGTTATCGCTCTCATATTTCCAGCCATTGGAACATGAAAAGGTGTTCACAAATTCTGGATTTTCTTGCGAGTCTGAATATATAAGCTTCAATAATGGAACAGGTTCATACACAAAATTATAACAGACTGATCTATCTCATTCCAATTGTATCATAATTCTGGAGAGGAGGAAAGAAATACCTCCCATTTTCTCATGGCAAAATACATTTGACCAATCAAAGTGAAGGGGATCATAGGATTCATCCAATCAGAAATAATTACATCAAACGATGCTGCATGGGTGCAGTGAAACACTTGTGTCGGACCTTGACACACTTGTGTATAGGCGTGTTATAAATGCCATATCATATCATATATCAAGGGGTTAAGCTTCAAACACACCATTGGGAATGGTTAATAAGAGTTGAAAGATCCTGAGCAGCCAGTATACACTGCAACAGCCTTCAAAAATATTATCACCCGTGCTTGGTGTGCAAACATGTTCCTGACACTGAAAAAGGTAATGCAACTTGGGAGAAGCACCATCAGTAAGCCAGCATCCACAACAATGTAGAGCAAAGCTGCAGGGAGGCAGGGGCATAGAGGGCAACACACTGTACAGGTAAGGGAGGAAAACCAATAATAGATGTGGGTGGTTTGTAGTTCCCCCATGGTCAGGTACTGCCCGCGTTCCAAACAACCCAATTGATTGCACAGCACTTTAGAGGTGCTCCAATGTTGTTGAGTTGCCGGTCGGGGGTACAGTTCTGCAATGGCATATGGTAGAGGGTAGAGAGAAGTGTGATAAAAGGAACAAGACAAAAACATATTGTTTAATGACTAATTGGTTCGAACGAAATGCTCCCCAAACAGTCCCATGGATCAGAAAGATATTGCCAGCAGCATAACATAATGTGACAAAACCTTTTGAAAATTAGAGCTTTAAGTGGGCGACAATAGAGGCAAATTGTGCTTGAGAAGCAGGGAGAAGTATTATCAGACAGCATGGGAAAAACAAACAGAACTGTAATGAGCTATAGATGCAGACTTTGAGTAAGTCAAATGAACTCCATCTAAAGCAATGCATCCATAGGAAAATGTATGCTAAAAAAAACTAAGATTGTGATTATAGTATATCTACAAAGCATGATAAATATATGTGTTATGAATTCTAAGAAACCTATTTTTGATTTAAAAATAAAGCATGTGGGCTACTGCAGCAGAACTGTTCGTTCTGAAGGAGATCTGATGATGAGCTCAAACCCTCTGTTCTATAGACAGAAGAAACGACCCCAATAGAGATACACCTGAAATACATCTGGGTTTGTCCTCCATCGTCAAAGAAAGGCAAGTCCTGTTCATTGTCACACCTTCCTTTCTGGTGCCTGGAAACTGTTCCTCTGCATGCCCACTTTAGCCTGAGGGGATGCAGTTGCATTGTGCTTGAATCCATGCACGACGCGAGTGGTGCAAAGATGTCATTAACATTCTGCTGAATGGAACCTTGGGTGAATGCTGTGGAGGAATGTTGCAGGATTGTCTGGGAAAATCGGGCTGGATGGAGGACAGATGGTTCAGTGGGTGTGCCGAGATTGCTACTTCTATGAACTGTACCTGTATCTTAAAGAATAAACTATGATTTTCCTTTATGTACCTGTGGATCCGCTGTGTCTTTTCTACAACAAACCCAGCGTTCATCAAGACACCCTGTCACTGAGCAGACCTCTCGCAAATACTCTGTTTTAGAACCCCAAGGTCATTGTATATTTATGTTGGAAATCCTAGATCTAAAGAATAAGATGAAATGTCTGAAGGAAGTCACTTGGGGCACAAAGGCATACTAGAGCCATCCATTCCATCAGTGACTTTGGCTGCATACAATTGGCATGAAATCTGAACGCCCAACGGGGGAGCTAAAGTTTACTCCAGATTGCGGATATTAAACACATTTTGGTCAGCCAAAGTGGTTGAAACCAGTCCGAACAAATAAGCACTGGTAAAATGATCAGATCAAATACGAAGATGTATGTGAACGAATTCATGAATAAACTAGGTATATTCCATAGACCTGAGAGAAAGAGTATGAAGTGATAAAATCGTGGCAAAAATGTCATGGTTTGACCCGTTAAAGGTGTACCCCCATTACACCATTTAAAGAGAGCGCTCCCCTTAAATGGTATAATGGGTCAGGGGGCCCCCGCATCCTTTACATGGATTGCGGCAGCAAAACCACTGCCTTTTTGCCACGATATTTTGTGTTCACTGCCATTTTTGCCGCGATTTTAACACATGAAACCAGAGAAAGTTCACATTACTGCTATTCTCACTGTAAACACCAAGTGTATTTTTGCTAGACTAGATCTGTATCATTTCCGGAAATCGGTCAAAGAAAAAGGATTCACCTATAGAGAATGGCAACTAAATGGGGTTGAAATGGAGTTGGCAAAGCCATAGGTAAATAAATAAATAAATGGACTTGCCATGTGCGAGTTCATAATCATGGAGCAGTGGTATTTCAGGCCGACATGGTGGTCAAGATATTACTACGATGTTACTACAAGTTTGGTGATCCAACTGAGGAGTAGTGAATTGAAGTGTATGAAACTTAAAATGTAAGGATAGCAGCCTTAAAATATGGAAATGTAGTGCAGACTGTATTAAAAGACAATCAAGGATCTTGTTATTAATGCCCCAGTGTATAAGTGTAACAATGCAGAGAAAGGTCAGAGGGCTATTCTGCCATAGTATACATGGACAAATATATATTGCCGAAAAAAAGGGAAACTTAATTTAATGGACGCAGGGAGTAATTGTATAAATTAGGATTAGACTTCGGGGGAGTATCGCGCCCTCAAGGTCAGTCTTCACAATGTGACTAATAAGATAGTTCAATTAATTGTTCCAAATGTCCAAATCATATAAGATATGATGATTTTATTCTCCAATAAGAAACCAAAAAAAAAAGCTGACACGTGTTTCGACCTCTGGTCGTTGTGAAGGCTGTAGATTCCATAGTTAACACATAAACTCAATGATAATGAGTTGCATTGCATTCAAAGCATACAATAAAAATCCATAAAGAAGCATGCGTTATAAGAAAGACATATAATGTTATAAGAAAGACATATATAAGAAAGACATTGGATAAGTCATACCATATCGTGTCACACCCAGGCCAGGATTGTAGGGTTGGAGTCAGTGGAGGATGAGAAATTGATTCCCAATGATAATGATTTGCATTGCATTCAAAGCATAAATAAAAAGCCATAAAGAAACGTGTTACAAGAAAGACATATAATTGGATAAGTCATACCATATCGTTCCACACACCAGGCCAGGATTGTAGGGTTGGAGTCAGTGGAGGATGAGAAATTGATTCGAGTAGGAGAATTGCATTAAGTAATGTGACAATTTTTTGTGGCCTCCCATTTGTGTTGATTATATCCCAAAAACGTCATTCCGTAATTATAGAAATGTGTCCTTGAAATGCCTTATGTGTCATACCATATATCCTGTCACGCATTGGTGCACAATTAATCAGCAGTTGCGCTGCTCGTGAGATATTCAAACAACAGTACCCAACATAGACACTATAATGTATGACATTTGGAACAATTGTTTGAAATATCTTATTAGTCACATTGTGAAGACTGACCTTGAGCGCGAGATACTCCCCCGAAGTCTAATCCTAATTTGTACAGTCATTCACAAACTTTGTGGGAAGTTTGAGGGGGTAGGATCATCTCGCTGCCAGGCATTTGGAATCATTTTTCAGGTTAGGTTTTTGGTCACTAGCGCACCGTCAGAGATCGATCCCACAGATCCAATTTCTCATCAGTATATATATAAAGCATAAATATATTGCTGGTTTGAACACAAACTATACGGCTGAAAAAACGAAATAAGGCTGAGGGGTGCCTTTTGAAAGAGTAAAAATAGTGCACAAAAATTAAATTCCATGAGAGCACAGACGTTTTTGGAAGGCAGCAATAAAATATACATATACTACATTTGAAGGAAAGTAGAGAATACTGGGTACCAACCCAGGAGTGCAACCAGAAGGTAACGGTGCAACTGACCTCCTCGCCCTGAAACGCAAGTACAGGGTGGCTGAGAGGATGTGGAGGGCTTCAGGCGCATCCTTTGACAAACTGGCCTGCCACCTGCCCAAAGGTAATACAGACTCTCTGTCCTCTCCAGGAAGAGGGCCCATATCCACTCGGTGTCCCTGTGGCCTCCAACAACATGGTCGGACTCTTTAAAATCTGCAAGGGGCTGACTAATCTTACTGGAGTCTCCACCTCTCCTGTTCCATCCCAGGCCCTCTGTACAGCACTGGCTTCTCATTTCACCACAAAAACTCGGAACATCCTGTCCCCGCTTTTCTCTTCTTCTGCCTCTACCTCTCTCAGGCCCCCTTTGGCCATCTCTCCCTCTCCTCTTCCTTTTTCCTGCTTCTCTCTGACAACATCTGATGATGTTTCAAGACAAGTCCGATCTATGAAAGGGTCCTTCAAACAGGTGCTCCCCTGCTCTTCCAGAACCATCAAGAAGCACATTGCCACCCTCACTCCAGCAAAACCCTGGCAATGCTGGCCATTTCCCAGCTTACTCTCCACACTGAATCTGTTGGTTGTCTTCATGACCATCAGACTGGCTTCAGAGCAGCCAGAGGCACGGAAACTGCTCTCCTGAGCACCTGTGAAGATCTGCCCTCTAATCTTGACTCCAGCTCTCACTTTGTCCTCATCCTCCTTGACCATTCTTCTGCTTTCGACACGGTCAACAACACCCCCCTGATCAGCTGACTGTGTGAACCTGGCTATCATGGATCAATTCCTGGCGTGGCTGACCACCTTCCTCCTGGAACGTGCCTCCTAGGTCCAACTTGGGCCCTTTCTCTCCATCACCTCTCTCCATACATATGTGGTGTCCCCCAAGGCTCTATCCTCTCACCCTGGCTCTTCATTTTATATCTGGCACCTTTGGCCCACCTGATTGCCACCTTCTCTTCTAACTTTCAGTGTATTTGTATTTTATTTATTTATAATGCGCACATGGCCCAAAGGCATCCGGGCGCATAACTTGGGACACAGACAAAATAGGCATTACAAATAATATACAGGTAAGCATTTACATATAATATACAAAAGAGGGCATCAGTTGAAAGGTAAACAATAGTTACACAGTAAATATACATCAAAAATTACATATGCACAGCAGGCAGAGGACGGTTTGCCTCGGCTGGTGGGTGGTTGGTGGGCAGTCTGACTCAATGGAGGTTCAGGGCAGACAACCAGGCTTTAGCTTGCCTTTTGAACACTAGTAAGAAAGGTTCCACTCTGAGGGGGTTCGGTAGTGAGTTCCAAAGTTTTGCCGCCAGGACAGGGAAGCTGATCCCCCTGATCTCTGGAGGTTGAAGTGGGGTATAGCTAGACAATTGGACTGGCCACTTCTGAGGGGTCTGTTCGAGGTATGGATAGTAAATATATTGGCGAGGTAGCTAGGTGCTTGGTTGGCGATGCATTTATGAGTTCGAGCAAGGGTTTTTAGGGATACTCTTTGTGATACTGATAGCCAGCAAATACTTTGTCTAGTGTCAGAGATGTGATGGTTCCTAGGGATGTTTAATTCAGCTCTAATTGCATTGTTCTGAATAATCTGCAACTTACTGAAGTTACATTGGATAGTGCCAAGATAGAGGCGTTTGCAATAGTCGATTTTAGACATTACCAGTGTCCTGGCTAGCGTGGTACAGTTGGCTGGAGATAGGAAGAGGCGGCAGGCTGTAATGAGCTTGCATGTATAGGCTGCTGTGGAAGAAACTGCGTTGGTTTGCCTGGAGAGAGAGAGAGGGTGTAATCGATATAAATGCCTAGGGTTTTGGTGTCCTTTGTAACTTTGATGATGTTGCCATCAATGACGAAGGAGTTAAATGATGGGTCAAGTTTGTTGAGTCTTTGATGGGTGCATAGGATGAGAAGCTCTATCTTTTCATCATTCAGACAGAGTTCGTGTTGCGCGATCCAGTCTTAGATGAGTTGGTAGATAGAGCTGATGGCGGGTGTGTCAGCTATATGATCACCATGGGCCTCCCTCTGGAACAGCCTTCCTGCCTCCCTGAAACTTGAGGAGAACCATCTCCGGTTCCAGAAGCACCTCAAAACCTTCCTCTTCACTTCTGCTTTCTCTCTCCCTCTCCCCTGCTAAATTCTTCACCAATACTGCACTGATTCTGCAACTGGGCCACTCTCACCGACCTCGGTCCTGGGCCCAGTCACTCTTCACTTGCACTGCCTCCCTGGCAACCCCTGCACTGCGGGACTGTCTCTGTATCACTACAGCCCCCCCCCCAGCACTTGTCTGCACTTACCTTGCACTTGCCACCAGCTGGCCCTATTCATTTATTATTTTATTTCTATTCTACTTATTTGTACTGCACTCCCCCCTACACCCCCCTTCCCCTTGCACTTTTTCCCTTCCCCCTACCCCTGCACTTGCGCGGTCTGAATGACACCTGGCCTAGTAGGATCGTTGTCTGTCTTCCCCTTGTTCCCCCCTCCCTGCCTCGTCGCGCCTTGAAACACTTGTGTATAGGCGCGTTACAAATGCCTTATCATATCATATCATACCAGTAATGGGTATGAGTATCTGGGTGTCATCCGCAGAGTTGGTATAAATGACACACAGATAGCTCAAGATATCGCAAAGTGGCTTTGTAAACACATTGTAGAGTGTGGGTGAAACGCACAATCCTTGTGGTACTCCGCATGTGACAGGTGAAGAAGGTTCAGCAGATGCAGAAGGGGAGAAAACCCTCCTAGGCCTATTGTCCAGAAAGGAGCTAATTCGGGCCATAGATTTGTCTGAGAAATGGGGTGTAAGCTTGAGGTGTCGGCAGAGGATTTGATGATTTACTATGTCAAACGCCACAGATAAATCGAGTAGGAGTAAAAGGGCAAGTTTACCCTTATCTTTGAGATCCTCAATCTGTGTTTTATGATCAATCAGGGCGGTTTCAGTTCCATGCCGCGGACGGAACCCAGATTGTCCAAGTCCCAGGAGTTAGTTAGTTTCGAAGTAGTCTTGGATCGGCACATAGGCCGCTCGAGCAAGAATTTTTAGCAAGATTGGCACTCTAGTGATGGGCCTGTAGTTGGTTGGTATACTGGCATCCAATGAAGGTTTTTTTAAGAAGCAGGATGAGCCAGGCGTCCTTCAGGTTGTCAGGGACAATCCCAGAGCTGAATGAGGAGTTAATAAATGCAGTGATGAAAGGCGCTAGATTATGAGAAGCTCCTTGATAATAGTGGCCAGACAGGGATGTTTAAGGTTGTTGATAATATTTTGAACTTCAGAGATAGTAAGGGGTGAGAAGTTAAATGGTTTCTGGGAGTGGAGGTTGGTGTTAGTTCTGATCTGGTGAGATTTATCTTGTGGGTCGATCTGCAGGCTAGTTTTTTGGTTGTCTATTTTGGTTTGGAGAGTAGCTATTTTACCAAGGAGTGCCTTTTGTATATTGGCACACCAAGAGCTGTCTTTAATACAGGTGTCTGGGGGAGGGACTGGAGATTCCAGTTCTTTTAGTATTATGAATAACTCTTTGGTGTTAGATTTAGCTTGTTCAATGTGCTTATTATAAGTATCTTTTTTCGCTCGAAGTATAGCCTCTTTGTAGTTCAAGGTGGCTAAAGCTAAGCTCGCTTTGTTCATTTCGGTGGGGTTACTTTTCCAACGCGCTTCTAGATTGCGTTTATCTTTACTTAGGACTCTCAGCTGAGGTGTAAACCAGGAGTTGAGGTGAGCCCGTGGTTTAGGTTTTCTAAGTTGGAAAGGAGCAATATGGTCTAGCGCTTTTGGTATAGTCTGGTTAAACATATCTACCATGACAGTTGGATCAGTGCAGATAGAGGCGTGTTCATTGAGGATAGGGAGGATCAGTGTGAACAGTTTTTCACAAGTGATGTCTCTCTGGTTTCTAGTGGAGATAGCAGATGCAATGTCAGGTTTGGTATGGGTAATTTTGGCAGAGTTGCTGAATGTGATTAGATGGTGGTCTGTCCAGACTCACGATTGATTAGAATCAGCATTTATTTCACAGTTGAGGTTAGATATCCAGTCGAGGATTCTGCCCTTAGGGTGTGTTGGTGTTGCACCTTTTCAACGAGGGATATTTAGACGAAAATGGCCTCTGTGTGGAGCCGTATTACGAGGGACTTTCAAGATGGCCATAAATCACAATCAAGAGCGCAGTAACAGTCTAGTTACTGCACGTTTCCAACAGACGCGATCGGTGGATCACGTGACTTCATTTAAGGAACGAAGAACACCACTTCTGTACGTTGCTTCTGCTTACTGTGATGCTTCGTAAGTTCTTGGGTAGTAGATGTCCACTCCTGTTGGTACCTTAGTAATTTCAACCCTATTCTCTCTTTTCTGACTATGTTTATTTCCATTTGTAGCTATTCGTCACAACCCCTTTTCCCTGCGGTTGTCACATTTCCCTCTTCTCCGGCTCTTATTCTCCTCCCCGATCCATGCTCTCCGCTCCAGCCACGTCTCAGTATTGGGAAAGCCACCCGTCGCGAGGAAGTGAGTTCCTTTCGCTACCGCCGTAATTTAGCTCCCTCTCTTTTCCCAGTCACTGACTTTCTTTCTCTTGCTAGGAATCTCCCGCTCTCTCTCGACCAATATCACTTACCAGCTCCCAGGATCAGTCGGCACAGACGACTTAATTCTAGTCAAGTTTGTTTTCAGTAAGTGCTGATCCATTCCATATGAGTCTCTTCCTTAGACTTCCCACGTATTTCCTGTGACTTACCTGTCCGTTTCTTGTTCTGTAGGACTCGCACCACTTCCCTACAGTATCCCCCACCCTGAGAAGAGCCATTGTTCCAGAAGTACCTTACCAGGTCCTCCAGGGTTTTTTTCCCCAGAGGGTTTCCCTGGGGTTCGTGTTTCTCCCTCACTGGTGTCCTTGGACACGAGCTTCCGGGAGATTCTAACATTCTGCAGTTGCTGCTCCAGAAGACTGCTGTCAGGTCAGGTTAGTGACTATTACAATATTGATCGTCCAATTTATGAACCTCTTTGAAACAGTACCAAAGAGTCAGTTGATCATAAACGGTAGTATTATAACAGTTGGATCATTAATATGTTGTGTAAAACCTATGTTGGTAAGCAAGTTATTGATGTCATGTGCTGAGGACTCATTGGGGTCATGTAGACCCAAATTAAGATCACCTAGAACGATGATTTGAGAATTAGTTGTAGTGTTGGTGGCAAGAATGTGAGTTAGGTCTTCAGCGCATTAGGAGATAGCGCCAGGAGGCCTATAAAATAGATGGTGTGATAGTCTGATTAAGGGTTATTGTTAATTTGACTGAGTATTTCCACTGACGTGATTTGCAGTGCATTGGCAGTGCAGAGATTAATAGAATTTTTATTAATGGATGCAATGCCACCTCCTTTAATTTGTTTGTTATTGCGATGGTTTCTAATGATGGTATAGCCTGTTGGGATAGCTAGAGATAGGAGTGGTCCTGAGGCAGAGTGGAGCCAAGTTTCTGTGATGGCGATAAAGTCGAGGTCATTTGTAAGGTTAAGGTCAGCCATGTCAAGTGCATGTGCAGTAAGTGACCTGGCATTAATCAAAGCCCCCTTGATCACAGTCATAGGAGCAAGTGGCATGCTTGTGTGAGGATTGGTGTTTGTAGTGCTTGTGTCAGGATTGGTGTTCGTAGTGGTGAGTGTGGTGAGGTGGCGAGGTGGCGTGGGCAGTTGCGGTAGGTGGAGACATGTTAGTGTGCCTAATAGTATTGGCGTGGTGGTAGGAAGCATGCGGGAGTCTAGAGCCAAGTCTGTAGCTCCTCAAAGGTGTAGCACATGGTTGGTTAGGTGTAGGTTTCGTGGCAAAGTGTTCGATCCAAAGGGCAGGCGAATTGAGATAGGGGTTAATGGCATGCGTAGAGGGACCCAGGGGTGGTATGTGGTGTTGCTGTATGGTGTTGTGCAAAGTGCTCCTAGGTCTTAGTCCAGATGGGCTAGGAAGCATAGTGAACCTAGGTTGTGTGCAGAGTAGCCAGGAATGTGTGCGAGGCCTCATATGTGGTGAAACTGCTGGTGTGGTGTTATAATAAGAGAATGCCACAGTTAAAGCAGTTAGTTCAAGGAGGAAGCACAGTGCAGGGTGTTTAGCAACAACAGGTGTGTGTGGACAATGCATAGTGCCTATAGACGCAGGTATGACCCAAGCTAAAGTAAGTCAAAGGAGCAATGTGCAAGTTACAGATGTTAGTGGTTAAACAGGGCACACAGGGCGATCGAGGAGTACAACATGTTGGATGAAATGCGAATGTAGTGGATACCAGTCTCAGAGAAGGTGTGACATTACAAATAATCGCTAAGGTACTGAGATCTAAGCAATCTAAAGAGCACATGGGGGATGCATAGTGGGAGATAAACGAAGGCACATCAAATCACTAAGTCAACAAGCACTGCAATTTGCCAGTAGCAGGGAATGACCAATGTACAGATGCTGCCTAGTAAAAGCAGAACGTTTACACAGGGAGTGGGCGCAGTGCAGAGCAATGAGAATACAGTATAATGCAAGCAACGAGCATATTACGAATGCAGTGGAGCGTAACGGATCAGAAGGTGCTTGCTGTGTAATATAGCAAGTGATACCGTATCGCAGATCGGGACCCAGCTGCTTGTTAGGGGTATGTGAGAGCAGTTTGAATGCGCACACAATTAGAGCAACTAATGCAGACAGTGGGAAAATCAAACAGTTGCGCAGTAAGTCTATGACACGTATAATGCATACTCATATATGAGACGGAGGAAGAGGGTGGTGGAAGGTAGAATAGAGGCTGCTGATAATGTTATGGGTAAAGAAAGCCTTACTCAGTAGTGAGCGGTAATTAGCGGCACGTAGATGTGACGGCAGCCAGGCGTAAAGTCAATAATTCGAACGCTGGGGAAGTTGTTCTCGAGGTGCGCACTTCATGTGTTTGGGGCAGGGTTTCTGGCAATTGGCAACAAAGGCTGCGGACAGGCGCAGACAGGCGGCACCCTTAGTGAGCGCCCTTCTGAGGCGCCAGCTCACACTTTCCGGTGACCCAGCGTCATGGAAGAGGAGCGCGGAGCCAATGTCATTGAAGTCAGTGTTATGGTAATACATGCACAAGTCTCTTTAGAACCTCGTGCATGTATATTCCATTTGAGAGTGCCTCGCCAGTTGGTGCCTCCACTGTGACTACCCCGAGGGCCTCGAATAAAGCTCCTACTCACCTCCATTTCTGTGTGCCTCTTTATTACAATGGCGACGAGGCACCGTACCCCGAGGCCCCCGAGAGCGTATCATGCCACCTGACTGCGAGCACAGCCCCCCCCCCTTTCACTGCCGCCGACTTCTGCTGACAGCTGACAGGCAGGCCGCTGCGGGCGCTGCCAAGAGAGGCCTCGACATCCTTTCCCCCCACCTTCAGTTCTACACTGTAAAGGGTGCCGCTCCTCCTCGCTGGGAGTTCAGAGCGGCGCACATTGCACTCCTGCCCTACTCCAAAAGTGCTTCAGACAGCAGGAGCTGTCCATCTATCAGGTCAGAGGAGGGGGGAGGACAAAGTGAAACTTACACTTTCCTTTCATTTGGCATTTTATGTGTAAAACGGACGAGGTGAAACGTGCGCTTTCCTTTTGCTGGCATTTTTTTTGTGTAAAACCCTCACCGCTGCCCTGAGCAGAACCCTGCATCTTTTTCAAAAGCTGCTAGCTGTTGCCCAGCAACGCACACACAGCATTAGCAGTCTTCATTCTCTCAATGGCTACCCTGACCTTCCGGGACTAATTATTCACTATCTTGGTCCATTGTGACATCACAACTGAACATTCCATCAGGTCTTCCCCGAACCAGCCAACCTGCGCTCCCAGCCCATTGTGAGGTCACAATCTGTACTAAGGACCATCCATACACTGAAGCCTAAAGACTCTGCAGTACAGATACACCTGGGCATTCTCTGATTGGGGTCCCACCCTGCCATTCAAGCAACTCTATAAAGACTGTATCCCAGCGCCTCCTTGCTAACTGCCAACAGTACTGCAAACCGCTGCCTATCACTACAGCAACTGGTGCCACTCAACGCCATTCCTCACCATTTACAACCTAGAATCAGGCACACCATCATGCAGGGCGTTCCGCCTCCCACCAAGTTTCTTCCATGCCCTGGGAGCCCAACTTGCCCATGGGAACAATGGATCGATGGATTCCACGTCTACCTCAGAGCCATTGGTGGCAGCAAATTCAATGATGACCTCAAGGAGGCGACCCTTTTGATCTGTATAGGGGCAGAAGCACTGAGACTTTTCAGGACCCTTCCTGAACCCGGCCAAACTCACCAGTCATTTTGGCAACAAGACCAACGTAGTACTGGAAAGATACAGGTTCTTTTCCAGAAAGCAGCTCAAAGGTGAGTCTATTGATTCATACAAAGCGTCCCTCAGGGCGCTTATGTCAACCTGCAGTTTCACAGGTGATCGTGATGAGTATTTGAGAGACCAATTGGTGCTGAATGTGGCTGATCCACGCATCCAACAAAAATTGTGGCAAACCAAAAATCCCACCCTGGACCAAGCCACGGAGATAGCAAGGAGCATGGAATTGGGAGATCGATGCATGAGGGAAAGACGTGACCACACCACCAGTGTGGAGATCAAATGTGTCAGCCCTGAGTCCGAGCCTTACGGGCCTCTAGTAGCAGCAGTAAGAAAGGCTCTGCCATCAAGGGGTTCGAAATTTGGCTCAAACAGAGCGAGGCCATACAACTCCCAGAATCCAACGCGCTGCCAGAGGTGCGGATGGTACAAGCATGCAAATCCTGACAAAGAATGCCCCGCCATCGCTATGGAGTGTTATAAGGGCAGCCAGATTGGACACTTTGCCAAAGTCTGCAAGAACACACGGGGAAAGACAACCAGATATGGCGATCCCACCAGGCGACCTTTCACCAGTCCGTCCTCTGTGAGAGTCATTGAAAGCAACCAAGAGCACAATGACATGTTATCTATCAGTCCAATGCAACAAACGGTATAAATACTCACTGTAACATCCCAACAACAGAGCAACGGTCCCTAGGTCAAAATGCAAATCAACGGCATATCCAACGTAATGGTAGACACTGGCTCCCCCTACACCATCGTGGATCTCAAGACCTTTTTGAGTGTACTCTCTGGCAAGATACATGACCTGCGAAGAACTTGTGTAAGAGCTACCGGTTATGGAAAAACACCCATCGAGATAATGGGATATGTGTGGGTGAACCTCAAGTTCCATGACAGAGAAACATATTGCAAACTCTTTGTAGCCAAAGATGGCTCCTCCGTTGTGGGATGGGAAGAACAAGCCGCCCTTCGAGTAAGAATACACCCTGGAGAAGAAATCCCTGTGCTGAGTGTGCTCAATAATGATATGGACATCAAATCTAATCTAGCAAAACAACTCCCCAAGGTGTTCTGCGACAAGATTGGACTCCTAAAAGGTTTCCAACACAGAATAATCCTCAAAAGAGGTGCTGTCCCAGTGGCCCACCGAGTCCGCAGTATTCCCTTTGGAACAAAAGAGGCGTTGAAGAAAGAACTTAAGCGCCTCTGCGATGAAAATATCATACAGCCCATCGAGAGTTCAGAATGGCTTGCCCCTATTGTCTTAGTAAAAAAAACGGACGATTCCATAAGAATGTACGTCGACTTGAGAGACCTAAACAAAAACATAAGGGTTGACAGACACCAACTTCCCAATATATCTGAACTCCTATCGACCATGAAACCTGCAAATTACTTTACAACTCTGGACCTCTCCTCAGCCTATCACCAGATAGCTTTGGAAGAGAGCTCAAAGAACCTAACATCTTTTGTCACACCTCTCGGTGCATTCATGTTTAACAGAATGCCATTTGGACTCGCTTCAGCCGCAGCAGTCTTTCAGAGACTCATGTCACATCTATTTGGAGGACTTGATGGCATACACTGCTTCCAAGATGATATCCTCATATCAGCCAGTACAGAAGAAGAGCACAACGCAAAACTTGTGGGTGTCCTACAGGTCATACAAAAAAGTGGGCTCACACTCAAATTAGAGAAATGCAACATAAAGTGCGACCGAGTTTCATACCTGGGCCATTCCATTGACGCCAACGGCATCAGCCCCAAGAGGAAACTCATGGACACCATAATGAATATCGCCGAGCCTCAAAGTAAAGACCAATTAAGGAGTTTCCTCGGGATGACAGAATACTACTCCAAGTTTATAAACAACTATGCTGATAAGACCAAAAACATGAGGAACATCTTGAAGAAGGCAGCCAAATTCATATGGTCCACTGAATGCAAGAATGAATTCGAAGAAATCAAATTCCTAATTAACCAAGCTCCAGCCTTAGGAATGTTCGATTGTAAAGCCAAAACCATCATATCCGTAGATGCAAGTAAAACCGGACTGGGTGGTATCCTGGAACAGCAACAAGATAAGAACATCGTGACGATCGCATTCGCATCGAGAGTACTGAGGGGAGCCAAACTAAACTATTCCACCATTGAGAGAGAAGCTCTGGGTCTGAGGTGGATTCTTCAGCATTTCAGGAACCTAATTAGGGGCTTACCCGTCATACTGAAAACAGACCATAAACCTCTAGTAAATGTCCTCCAGTCCAAAACCCCTCACCTTATGTCACCGAGAATAAGACGTTGGTTCCTCAACATCATGCAATACAACCTCCAACTATGCTATACTCCTGGTCCACAAAACCAAGTAGCAGATTGTCTTTCCAGATTATCGACCAACATCGACACTGAGATTGCATCTCCAGATGAAGACATCATAGCTGTCGTAAACCCTGCCATCTCGAGAGATGAATGGAAAATTAATGCCAATACTGATCCGGAACAGCGAGAAATCAGGGAAGCGATAGCTAATGACTGGGTGGAAACGGGAGAGGCTTTAACTACCTTCATTCCCTTCAAGGAAGAATTATCAATGGACGATGAGCATATCTTCAGAGGCGATCGAGTAATCCCACCCACCCAACTCAGAAAAAAAGTACTCCAACTGGCACACGTAGGTCACCTAGGAAGGAGCTTGACGAAAAACAAGTTGAGAAACAACTATTGGTGGCCAGGAATGTGGAAAGAAGCAGAAGAACTGGTCAAAAATTGCTCCACGTGTGCCATGAGTGACAAGTCCAAGATCTTAAGAAAGACCCCCTTACAGCCTATTGAACCTCCCAAACATGTGTGGTCTAAACTGGCAATCGACATCATGGGTCCATTCGAGAACCTCAAAACAGTCAAAGTATATATCATAGTACTTGTCGATTACACCTCTAAATGGACAGAATGGGGAATAGCTGAGGACAATGGGACCTCAAAGAAAGTCACAGATTTCCTGACAGAGATCTTCAACAGGGAGGGAGACCCCAAGGAAGTGGTTTCGGACAACGGGTCTCAGTTCATGTCTATGGAATTTGGGGAATTCCTCAAGAAAAGGTCCATCAGCCACATAACATCTTTGTACCATCCAATTTCCAACGGACTTGTGGAACGCATGAACAGGCTCGTGAAGAGCGTAGTTCAACTGGCCACGGCCAACAACCTCCCGTGGAGAGAAACCCTCAAAGAAGCTTTACATGCGTATAGAACAACCCCACACACCACCACAAACATAGAGCCCTTCACCCTCATGCGAGGTAGGGTTGCAACCAACCGATTTAGACCGGCGTGGATGTTCTTATACACGGGAGAAGCAAGGGTGAATATGGATCTACTTCAAAAGACAGTAAGAGAAAAACGAGCAAAATACAAAAGACAATACAACACCAGACATGGAGTAAAAGAGATGATGGTTCGTGAAGGAGACTGGGTATGTGTCAAAGAACCGAAGAAAACTCTCAAGGGTGAATCCATCTTCAGACCTCCACAGAGAGTTGTGAGTTGTCATGGGAAGTCTGTCATCCTCGATGATGGAAAGAGATGGTCTGGAGATGATCTCATAAAAGTAACAAAAGACATCCAAGAGACCAGCATATCTAAGGACAACAGTCCTGACAGACCATCACAACACACCTCACATCCCCTAAGAGAATCTCTCCGTGAACGTGTGGACAATGATAGACCTCACTCCATGCATCAAGGAGTCCCCACTGGAAGAATGTCCAGAAGGAACCGCAAAATCATCCAAAACATCAACAATGACTATGTCTATTACTAATGTACCCCAGTTTACCCATCTTCCCTCTGCCTCTCCCACTTGACCCCCCTTTTTCCCCTTTCACTTTCCTGTTTTTTCCCCCCCCTGTTTTTCTTTTTTCTTTTTGCCTCAGGTGGGGGAGATGTTATGGTAATACATGCACGAGTCTCTTTAGAACCTCGTGCATGTATATTCCATTTGAGAGTGCCTCGCGAGTTGGTGCCTCCACTGTGACTACCCCGGGGGCCTCGAATAAAGCTCCTACTCACCTCCATTTCTGTGTGCCTCTTTATTACAGTCAGTTGCTTAGCAACATGTAAACGAATGCAGGAACGAATATGCAGTGGCCATTTTAACTTGTGTGGAATAGCGGACGGCTGCTACGAGCACTCTGGTAGTGCAAATGGGATTGAAATAGCACTGTGGCTTAATGGAAATAGATCAGAGGGGTCAGCAGCATACTCTTACCCAGGATTGGGTTCTTTCACCTCGTAGCTGCAGATCGGGCCTCTCGTGAAATACGGCTCCCTCTCCGGCTGGGCTCGTGTGGCACCTCCAGGGGCTCCTGCCATCCTGGATGGTGCTGGGAGTAGTGAGGGCGCAGACAGGCGGCACCCTTAGTGAGCGCCCTTCATGTGGCACCGGCTGTGATGCGGATGACACTCAGCTCTCCTTCAGGCTTTCCTCAGCCTCCTCTCCATCCCCTCTCATTCCTGACTGTCTATCCACGATTCAGGATAGGTGGGCCTCCAACAATCACTGCCTTAATGCCAGCAAGATGAAGATCCTTCTCATCGGGACCCCTGTTCCCCCTTTCCCTCGGTCACTCTGGCCACCCTCCTTGGGTCCTCTAACCTCACTTTCCTATGAGGCAAAATACCTTGGTGTCATCTTCGATTCCACTTTCTCCTTCTCTCCTCACATCACAGACCTTTCCAAAAAGGCCTACTTCCAGCTGCACCTCTTCAGAGGTATTGTACCTTTTCTCACTTTCCCGTGCAGCGCACTGTCTCCAGAGCCCTGGTTCTCTCCTACTGCAACATCCTCTTTCTCAGTCTGCCTACCTCTACTCTTCACCCCTGCAACTAATCCAGAACAGGACTTCAAGACTTATCCTTGGCCTCAAGATCAGGGACCGCATCTCTCCAGCCCTGAAATCTCTCCACTGGCTCCAGGTGGCTGCAAGGATCAAGTTCAAAACCCTCTGAAATCGCCCACAAGGCTTTCTGGGGCCAGGGCCCGCAATACATCCCTTCCGAAATACGTTCCTTCTAGAGCCCTTCACTCAGCTACCTCCAATTCTCTGAGGGTCAGATGCTTCTCCAGGCAGAGAGTGGGGTGGTGGGGAGAGGGGAAGTAGATCTCGCTCTCCTCTGCAGGTGCCTCCCTCTGGAACGGCCTTCCTGCCCCATACATAGCCCCTCTTATATGACCATGGCGGACGGAAAAGGGAAGCTGCTGCGGTGAAGGCGGGCGACGCCACCACTGCAATCAGGTAAGTGAGGATTTGACTATTTTTTCCCCAACAACAAAAAAAAAGATACAGGAAGGCGGGGGAACGGCATCGGGGAGATGGCGGGCCATGTGCAGAAAGGGCAGCATGCAGTTTCCATGGAATGCTAGCTGAGTTTACAAGTTTAAGCCCGCGAAACGCGGCACCTGATTGACTATGCCCCCCTCTCCAGGTACTAATAGGTATGATTTTCTCATTACACACATTGGTACAGTAAGATACCAAATCAGCCCAAAATTTGAAATCTCAAGCCGCAGCACACTCTGGAGGTACAGCTGCACTTTGCAAACTATTTCATTGTCAGCATAGACAGATACACATGAGCCTGTCATCATCTTCAGCATTTCACCGGCTTACACCAGCCTCTTTGTGAAGCTACACAGCAAGGTGTGACCGCTGCTGAAAGATCTGTGTGTGCTCTATGGATGGAGAGCTGTCCATTGGTAGTCAATGAGAGCACCTAATGCAGCTCTAGTCTTTTCTTACCTAAAACATAATGAATGAAGAAACATGAAGCAAGACTGAAATTGACCAAATCGATATATATAGTTATATACAGAACATGTATTTAAGTGTTATTCAGGGGATGCCTGTGTGGCAAATATTAAGCTATGGAAATGTGCGACACACAAGAGCAAACGAAAGCTATTAGGGAAAGCTCAAACATTAAACGTGCAACAGTTTCATCTAAACATTGCTCGTGTTAAAGGAAAAAGAACATTCAGTGCTACTTTCATGTGGATTGGGACACTGAGGTGTTCTGATCCTTTGTTTGTTTGTTTATTGTTGGTTTATTCACTTATAGTGCGCGCCGGACCCGAGGGTAGGAGGGCGCAGGAGCAGACAAGAATATTCTCAGCTTAGTTACAGTGCTGTACAGAATTTACAGTGAGTACATAGGTTAAGGCAGTTACAATAGAGGCAGTGATATACAGTTTTAGAATATACATATTTACATGATATACAGTAGCATGATAGGTTAGGCAGTCAATTAGCAGTCATTGTGTTTTAACCACTGGATGTAGTTATGTCTGAAGTGGGTATAGGATTGAGAAATCCTTAAGGAGGGCGGTAGGGAGTTCCAATGTTGGGCTGCTTTCACCTGAAAACTGTTGCCGCCCATTTTGGTTGGTTTGAACCTAGGAACTATGAGCAGATTTCATTTGAGGTTCCGGTGGGTATGTTAGGTGTGTATCTATGTATTCTGTCGATTAGGTAGCTGGGGCAGCATTGTTGAGGCATTTATGGGTTAAGGAGGCTACTTTTAGCAGGATTTTGTCTGTCGTGGTGAGCCAGTTATGAGTTCTCCTGATATTGGAAATGTGTTCTCTCTTAGAGATGCTGAGCGCTGCTCTGAGAGCATTGTTTTGCAACGTCTGGATTTTGTTGGTGACCTGTATGTTGGCTCCTACGTAGAGGGTGTTACAGTAGTCCAATTTTGATAGTACGAGGGCTCTTCAAACCATTATTTGCACCACAAAGTTGTATTTCATTTTGTAGCAAGTACACAAGGTGAGTTGAGGCGAGCACCGGGAGAGATGAAATATATCAGTGGAGCCTGGCCCTTTCAATTCTGTCCAGTCGACTCTACCCAGACACTGCGTCTCCTTCCCCCGATAACAGTATTTAAAGGAGATATGGGAACACAGGCACAATACACTGGATGGGGTAACACGGCCGTTCAAAAGACTAAAGATAAAACTGGCAGGTACTGTTACAGAACAGATACCTTTAATGCGACTTTTCAAAGTTGACTAAGGTTTCCGTTTGCTTCACAGGTCTGATACGATACTGGGTGCAACCAGAAGCTGGACCACTATGTGGATAATCTGATACGAAGCACAGTGAGAACATAGACCCCTACATGAACTGATACTCCAGGCACTCAGCAGTTAGACTCCGGGGAACCATCTGTAACCCTTCTACAATCCTATCTACTCGCGTTGTCACTTCTGCCACACCATTCCTCTAGCAAAACCTAACTTTCCAGCATGCTGTAACTCTTCATAACTTGGAAAACTGTGTCACCAGGGGGCTTGGGAAGCAAGGGAGGCATTGTGCAGAGCTAAACACAGATGAATGCACGGCTAAACACACACTAAATGTATTTCTTATTTCTACAAATACGTTGTGTATTATGGAAACGACCACCGTTCCATGTCGACACCCGAGTGACCGCAGGAGATTTACCAACCACCTTTAATCAGACATTGAGAATCTGTGGCCAGTGGCACGCCGGGTAGGAGCAGGTGTGCACACAGAAGAAGATGATGATGGACAATGCATGCAAGTAAGGAAAGCAGCTAGTGGTGTATTGGGTGGGGCCACTGTATGTTGGGGCCACTGTATGTTGGATGGGTGGTGGATCGGTAGAGGACACAGCCAATGGTGATGTGGGAGGCATAGCAAGGGGCAGGCAGGTAAGAATGAACGAGGGGTGTAGTTGCAGGGGTGAAGGAAGGCTTGGGTGGTCCCTAATTGAGACAAACGGGCATTATTAGGCTAAACAAACAGGCAATAATCAAAGACAAAGATAGAGTGGATGAGGGTATTGTGGTGAGAAAAAACCCCATAGAACTGCTGTATATAGGAGATGACTAAGCATCCAGGAATACAGACGGCACAACAATATCAATAGAAGAAGGTCACCACTGATTCCGGGGCAATGCCATAACATTAAAACAAATATAAAAATCAAATGTACACACAGCATTATAGTCATCCATTGTGTGTCAGGGACCAGTAAGAAGGGGTGTTGCTAGGTCTGTAAACGATCTGGGGCTACGCCAATGTCGGCACTGTCAGGACTCGGGGCTAGTTAGCCTTTTTGGTTGAAGCCCCTGAGCTTCTATCAAGGGCTACAATCAAAAGACTGGGGGCTATCGCGTCCTCAGCCCCCTGATCCACTCCTACCGACGCCTCTGCCAGTAGGATACGTGTACCATCACTGGTGTGGTTTTACCACAGCTTTATAAATCAAGGGGGTGGTGGGATTCCAGGGTCAATTAAATTGGGGTGTGAATCGATGCAGGGTAGAACCAGAAGTAGATTGAAAGGAGAGATTGGAGAAGGGAAGGGAAAGTAGTGATCTGGTCTAAAGGAAATTACTGCGTGTAAGCCTCATACATGTTTGCTTTGCAAGGTGACGGGTATCTTATTAAGCGCTGCTGCAGAGAGGACCTTATCATTGGTCTTAAGATTCACGAGGGAGTTGTAAATAGTCCCAGCCTTGGGTAATGGCCTATGCCAAGAAGTTTCTTAACCTAGGCCTAGAAACACTTGTGTACAGGCGCGTTATACATGCCACATCATATAGCCGGGGTGCAAGAAACCACTGTACTGCGTCACATGCAATTACAGTGGGTGCTTTGAGGACCTGGTCATGCACGTCCTTTGCAATATGTTGGGCTGACAACGGACCTGGATGACCATGTCCTACACAAGCTGCATAAAGGCCATGTAGTCTAGCGGCAAAAGTTACTATTAGGAGAGCCTCTGTTGAGGATTTGATCTCCGCAACATGCTACATACAGTGTTTCAAAACATACCTCTTTCCCAAACAAATTACTAAAAATCATGCACGTAAACAAATGTACTTTGGAGCCAAAAGCTAATCATGTACAGATATATCTGTTGTAACTCGTGGAACTTTTCTTGCAGGAGAGTTTAAGAGATGCTACTGCAAAACGGAGACTTTGATATTCAATCTAGATCAGTACCATCATGGCTGGTGATCTAATATTCCAATTCCAACCCCTGAACTAAAATAACATTAATAAGAATTCACAGGCATTTTACACTATGACCCAGATAACCATGGAACAAGCTACTCAGATTAATTTTAAAAAAAATACACAGCAGGTGATGTGTTGGTCGTTTTCTGCTTTTGCACTCAAGTGCACAACTGTAATCCCATTGGAATGCACACATGCAGTACTCAGGCTTCCGGTACAATTCATAAATTAGTTTTTGAACCACATCTCCATTTAAACTGAAAGCAAGACGCATCAGTGATAATCTCACTATACCTTGTATAATGCCCCTTTCATGCATTTCAGTTCCTGTTCTCTGAACTGTTTTCCTTTACACTTTTAAGGTAGCACAGTGGGATAATACGGCGCCTCTTTAACGTACCTTTCATATAAGATTAAGTCACCTTCCTGACAATGATATAAAAAAAAAATTAAAAAATCAGCACGAGCTGTTGCAGGATTTTAACTATATCAACTAGTTCGTTATACAGCACCTGTCAACTCCTTTTCTCTTTTGCCACATCCTAAATAATAGGCGTCACCCATGAACCAACTTAATGGCACTTTATGCATCGACCTCAGAATGATGCCAAGCTGTGTTTTTGCCTGGACAGGATTCGAAGCTGTGACGCATAGCTTACAGAGTTGTCTGCAACGAGCGGTAAACCCACTGAGCGATCTGACAACTGATGTTACAATCAATCTGTAAAGAAGGTGATTTAATAGTATCTCATTAGAAAGTTATTAGGCACCACTTTTGTTGTACAACGAATGGCTGAGTAAACAGGACAAAGAAACAAATCACTAAGTTAATTTCTAATTTCAACCTAAAAGCAGCATCAGAGAAGTTGACAATATGGCAATAACAAAAAGACAGAGACAAGTAATTCTGACAATGGTGCAAGGTCTTTTTGTAGGGTAAGTGTGCATGCTGGATTACAGTTTTCTCTTTGTTTCTGGGGGCGGGGGAGAATGACATCCAGAATGTCCGAGGTGCCTTATACAGACATTACATAAAATACATTAATTACGTCAAGAAATATGCTTTACTAATATGCTTTACTAACATCTATACATTAAATCTTGTAAGGATTATACATTTGCACAGAAGCTTCATATATTAAGGTAACCCAACCACTAGCAAAGTAGTATTTGTAAGATCCGCCCTCGGCTGTGGCTGCCTGCGCTCACAAAGAGGAGTGAGGCAGCCGAGGCATCCTGCTTGGAATGGAGTGATGACAAATGGGGACCCGATGACGGCGTCGACAGCAAGCAAACGCATACATCTTTCGCTCCAGGTCGTAAACCCAACAACTTCAGCTTCAGACAATGGAAATTAAGCAAAAATGAATGCCATTTTTGAGAGTCTAACTTGGCATGAAACCAGTTCCGCTATGTTGATGAACTATAGCCCTGTCTGAACACTCCAGTTCCTGTGTGCGCTGTCAATGAGTGACTTATTGCTAAGCAAGGCGCTCTTGCCTTACAACAGACTGACTGCTGAATGATTGTTGCGAGAAACGGCCCAGGACCACGCAAGCTGTGGCAGACATCTGCGGGGGCTCTTAGCCTGGAGTGAAGCGTGATGCGCACAGTCAAGCGTCCCTACCATTCAATCATCCGTTGTCACATGAAGCAGGCATAACGGAACCTAGAGGAGTGTCTAGAATATGTGCATCTGTGGATAATTGAAGGAGTTACAGGGCCTAGCGAAGGTGCTGGAAATACGTAATTTGGAAACGTCCAGGGCCTGCACTGCACCTCCTGATGCTATACACCCTGTCTGTAACACCAACATATTCATCCTGTACACAGTAACTGATGGCAAAGGAGGTCTTTGGAGGTCATCGTGGGATACAAATACAAACCCTATGCTTCACCCTTGTCCCGCATATGGCTGCTTTTCATGTGCTTAGTTAAGTAGTTTTATATTTAGTGTGAGGGTTATATACTACATCTTGTCATTTCATAAGGCTCAAAGGCAGGTGTCAAAAGCAACATCATGCCACTTGCCCTACAGTTTTAATGAAACTATGCTGATGGATCAAGGCCACAATTTGTTAGAGGAAAGGAAGGTCATCTGCACACCCAAGGCAATTAAAGAAAATATGCAGGAGACACTAATTGCATAGAAACGTCCTGAGGTTTGTAGTCTAAGAAGTGCATGTAACATTAGTGCCTTGGCCTGCAGCCATCAGTAGAGCTAGTGAGACCCATCATCCTTAGTGCCTCTAAGTGGCCCAATCGCTCATGTCTGGCCTGGAAATAGTGCCATCAGTTGTGCCTGGCCTCAGAGGAATGCCATCACTTTTGCCTGTCAAGGGAGTGCCGACATCAGCAATGCCTAGGAGCACAACATCAGCAATGCCTGGGAGTAATGGAACTGAGTGCCCTTCTCCTAAAGTAAACCGAACAAAGTGACTACTTCAGCATAGAGCGAGGGATGCACTGTTCAAAAGTTTGTTTTGTGTAGTGAAATGTCAGCCTCTTACTCACTGCCATGATGGAAAGAGTGCCCCTGCAAAATGTAAATATTCGTGTGCGCACCAGAAAGACATTTTTCAACAAAGTAAAAGAAATCCAAACACTGTAACCATTTGTAGGGCCTTCAAGTATAATTCCAGAAACTGTGTCGATGCTCAGGACATGCAGAGAAACAAACATAGAAGTTGGAACTTTTTTCACTTACAAGAGGGCAAGGGGCAAACATTTGGAGTGTGTTTAACAGCAAAAGAATTCAGCAGGCCAAACAATATGTATTGGAGTTTTAGAACAGAAAAGATCAATTCTAGGATTTCATCACAGTATCATGTTCCTGAGTGCCAAGTACAGAAAAGAAAAATGAATTTCTGTATTATAATAACCTTTCATTTGTTTTTTCAATAATTGTCATTTGACTAAAATAATGTGAAGTTTAATGAAGAAAAGAAGAATCATTGAACGTTTGATTGTATCTTGCCATACATTCCATTTAACTTTGAATAACACTGCATTGCTATTTAACTTGAAAGAAGGCATGACCATGCACGTCCGTAGATTCAGGTTCGACCAAGTAGACCGGACTTCAGGAATTTTCATCACAATTAAGATCATGGGTTGTGAGGCCACCATAAGAAACACTTGATTCTTTGTATTAGTTTTGCCTGATACACATTGCCAGTTGCTAGCTAATGTATAATTACAAAGGGAAAGGTCACATCCATCAACTTTCAGACCCCTCATACCAAAATCATTTAACTGTGGCCATGAGAAGGAAATAAACTATCCTGTATTAATATCGTGAAGCATTTGTATGTGTGATGCACCAGCAGGGACATATGTTGGTCAGAATCAGAATTTATCTCAATTACATTTCATGTGTTGTATTTTAAATAAAAAATATAATCATTTGATAATTTGAGACACATTGCAATTTATCATAAAAATAATGTCTTGCACACCCATACAAAATGTGCCTACTGTATAATGGAAAATAAAATCTAAATAAATAGGATAAATATTCATCGCTGTGAATATACATCACACAGGGACAGGTAGCATCTTGAATTGTTCCTTCTGACATACAGATTATAATGATCTTCATGTTTTTATACTCGCACATTCACATCCAAAATTATATCAGGAAAAAGAAAGGCCTCTTCGTAAGTTTAGGAGTGACATTCCTTCTCAATTTTTCAGTTAAAGGACTCGGAGGGAAGAGCCCCTCCTTTCAAGCCAGAAGGCGGGGGGTGGGTTTTGCCAGTCATAATATTACAGGAGGAGTTCTAGATTATAAAATAGCTTGCACACAGATAGATTGGAAAAATATTTGGAAGAATATTTTCTGGATTCAACTGGAAGGAGATGACTGGGGAGTACCGAGAGAATGGGTTCCAGGCAGGCTGGAGAGAGAAGTACTTTCAGAGACAGATCATCCCTATATGCTGTAACAATAAAACCTGAACCTGAACCAAAGCCTGGGGACCATACCTCTGGCATTATAGTAGTGCTTTGGCACGCTGCCACTAATGCTCTGCACATTTCTCAAACATAGGCGTGCAGCAAAGTATGCAATGGCTGGGGTGTGGTGCTGAGAGGATGTTGGAGGTCCGTAGGGTCATGGGCTGGTAGAAAAGATACCCTTATTATGGTGAAGAGAAAACAGCACAGTCTTGGAGAGTTACCACCAGGTGGGATACAGGATCAAAGCCCAACTCTTCATAACAAGCAAGCTAGTTCCGATTGCAAACAAGAGGGAATAAGGAATACAAAAGGAAAGATTTTCCATTCAATAGACAAAAACCTTCAGGAGCTGGAACAGGGAACATTGCTAAGCCTGCTTTCACTGAAAACGGCCTTCCTGACGAGCCCCTTTAAAGCTGAGTCTGTCTAGATGCTGGGAAAACCCTTTAAAGGAGGTTGTCTTGACAAATGCAAGAGGTTGTAGAAAGTCTCTGGAGAATGTTTCCTGTCCTTACTAACTACATCAAGAGGTTAGGGAAAGCTTTTGAAGAACATTCTCTTATAGACAAAGACAAAAGGTTGTTGAATGCGTCAGTGCCTTATTGTCAATACCAAGAGGTCAGAGAATGCATCAGAGATGTTTATTACCACCACAAAAAGAGGTTGAAGAACATTCTCTAAAAGATGAAAAAAGAGCTTGCTAACACACTAGTATGAATCTGATATTTGATAAGAAAAGAAAACCCAAACTTTCCTTGCTCAAAATTATGTTCTTTCACAGCAATTCACTATAGGCACGAGCAACGTTAATGCCAATGAGTGGAATCATTGATAGTGTCAGGGAGAGGGGGTATAGCTGTTGCCAATCGGTATGGTCCTCAGTGCCTAGGAGTGCTTCTATCTTTACTGCCTGTGAGTTTAGTGCAAGGGGTGCAAACATCCTTGGTGTCAAGGAGTTCAGCCGTTATTACTGTCAAGGAGTATTATCCATCATCAATGCCAAGGATTGCTACCATAACTTGCAGCTTGCCGTAATGATACCATTGCTGCCTTAAGTGCAGTCATCTTTATCACCAGAAAATATTGCCATCACATATGCCATGAGTGTTGTTATCCTTTGTTAATGTGTATGCGGTCATCATTAGTGAGAGAGGTGCTGTCAAAATGAGTGTCGGAG
The DNA here is from genome assembly GCF_040938575.1 of Ambystoma mexicanum. Taxonomy (NCBI): domain Eukaryota; kingdom Metazoa; phylum Chordata; class Amphibia; order Caudata; family Ambystomatidae; genus Ambystoma; species Ambystoma mexicanum. The sequence goes on from NC_090941.1 coordinate 894,110,308, forward strand.
GGAACAGAGAAAATAACTAAGAAAAGGACCCAGGCAGCTGTCACACCGATGCGGCCATGGAAGCTATGGGCAAGATGGAGGCGTTATTAGGACTCTACGGCTTGTCTGTTAGCGGTCTAGCCTTTTTTTGCTACGGGCATATATGGAAGCCACGCCCCCTGCGAGTCGCGTTGCAACTCGCTTTCACTGACTTTTGTTTTGTTCCTTACCAGTGCCTTCCTAGATTTCCTCCCGTCTCAGCATTTCCCCTTTTGCTGCTATATATTTCCTCTGCTGCCCTATCCTGCTCGCCGGATCTTGGTTCTCTTCCTTTGCCTTCCTTGCATATCATTCTGTTTACATTTTCCGGCTTTGTCTAGTTCTGTTTCTGCTATCTGCTTCGCGCTGCCGCAGACCTGCCTTCCCCGGCGGCCGGGTTCCGACTTGTCGGCTCCCACCCGCTCGGGGTTACTTTCACTACATCTCTGTTCTCTCGCTCTCTCGCTCTCTCGCACTCAAGCTCACTTGTTCTCTCTCACTCTCTCTCACTCAGACTCACTCGCGCTCTCTCGCTCTCACTCACTCATTCTCTCTTGTGCTCTTTCTCGTTCTGACTTCTGGCTCTCTCTGGTCTTACCTGTTTCTCTGGTAGTACTATTCCCGTGCTTACCCTTCTTTGTCCGCTTCCGTGTGTAATGCGGAAGTCCTCTTCAGCGACTCTTCCTTACCTCTCCTTCCCGGGCTCCTTCATCCAGAAAAGCCCCGCATCAGTGCCGCTATCCTTTGGAGTTACAACCAAGATCATTGTAGAAAGTCCTCACCTGCCTCTGGACCTTCTAATCTACCCGGCCATCGTCATCTGCAGCTACACAGGGTTTTTTCTGCCTTTCAGGCTTTTTCCCTGTTTGAAGGAGCGGGCTACCCAGGGTTCACTTGACTGTTTGTTTTATTAACGGTCAAAGTGGCCTCGGGAGGAGACCGCCCCTATCTCTTTGAACGTAAGAAGGGGAAAGGATCTCTCAAGAAGGAAGGGGAAGAAGAGAAACCTCTAAAGGACCGGAGAAGGAGGCAGAAGGTACTCAGCCACGGTGAAGATCCAGGTGAGGCGATCCCTGGGAAAGGAGCCTTGGGCAGTGACAGCAGCTCGCCCGTGTTTAGGGCTGCATTACCTTAGGCAATCTTGTCAACAATTCATTGTTATTTGTAAACAACTCAATACAATAGACTCATGAAAAAAGTGTATGAAGGAAAACAGCTCAACATCATGCCTGGGAAGTACAAAAGTTCCTCACAGACTCATTGCCTCACAATGTGGAATCACCTTCCTGTTTAGCCAGTATAATAGCCTACAATTAGGCAGGCTGATCTGCACATTGCTGCAATACACCTTTGCAGATCACATCAGAAATTGTGCATAGGCCAATGGGTACCTTTTCCAATTAAGGTTAGCTCAAGGGCACTATCGGCTTGCCTGCTTCAGTGCCAGACCCTGGTTTCTATTTTATTGCATGTATTATACATGCAGACTCGGCTATTGACATTGCTAGAAATTCATTGTTTTGTGTTTAGCAGGAAATATTACAAAAATAAACTTTTTATTAACATCATAAGAGGCTACTCCAAATAGTGTTCCTCCCCTGCTGCAGGGTCATGTCTGACTGAGTGACGAGTCAGCTTCTGCCTCTCACAAACCTGGTCAGAAGATAGTAGCATCTTGGATTGATGAGATCAGCTGCCTCCAATACGTGGTAGTGCTTATTTGAATATACTTTTGAATGCCGACATTGTAGACAGAGTTGTGCCATACAGGAGGAACAAAAAGGTCCCTGCTCATTTCCCTCACTCGAGTTCTGCCATTCTACTGAGCCATTGCTGCTGAACTTACCAGGTAGTTGAAATGCCGGGATAGTCTTATCGCATTCCCTTAGTATAGAATGCCTGTAGGAAACAACTTAATATATGAGATGGTGCATGGACCAGAGAGTATATGGAGGATTGCTATTAGAACCATTGATGACGACTCCTATTCGGATTCCTTTTAGCCTGCATTTCCTGTGACAAATACAGACTGTAATATGGTCATCACAACAGCCTGGTTGGAAATAGAAAGATGGGTCTATGTTAAAATAAATCTGGTGGCTATAGCTAAGCTACAGTATGTGGACTCAAAATGACATCTGTAAAATTATCACAGGTGTTCACCTTGAATATATGAAGCACTTTCACAACAGGGCATAAGCTTTACCACAAGGATCCTGTGGAATTATATTAAAGGTGTATTTGGTGCAGCCTGGTGGTTCGCACTAAGCTTATAGTAGTTTGTATTTAATAATTGCTACCTATGATGAGGTAGTCTTACTGTGGGTGGGTGACTGTCACCTTGGGATGTCAAGAGCTCCCACTGGGGAGCACAAAGCAAGAAAATACCTTGTAACTGCAGACCTATAGGATCAAGAAAATTGGAAACTCGCAATATACAGACCCACACCCTTTGTCAATGGAAAACACCTGTTTGCTTTAAGTGAACAAAAGGAACTCACAAAACAAAAGAGGTGATGGCTGGAGGGTTTAGAATGAATCTTAACCTCTGGCATCGCTCTAGGCAACCCTCCAGACGCTAGATTTTCAGAAATAAAGTAGTGATTCAGAATGGCAAATGACACTTTCACAGGTTCAAAGTCAGAGAACGGACACAATTTCTATGATGCAGTTCTGGACAGGTTAAAATGGTTTGAATCAGATTATTTTAAACTAAGATTGGTTCTGGCACAGTTTTCAGGATACTCACTCCTAGTCTTGGAAGGAGTGGGCCTCTGTCACGGATCTGGTCAACAGGTTTAGCTGCGGTTCTCTCGGCACGGACGGTCTCTGGTACCGGTTCTGCTCACAGCGATCTGGGTCAGCTCTGCTCTGCTGGTCTGGATCTCTGGTTCTGGCAAAAGTTCTTGGCACTGCACAGCGGTCTGGTCTGGATACAGCACTGCTTTCTGGGTTCTGGCATAGGGTTCTAGCCAGAATCAAACAGCACAGCCCGGCTGTTGAAGAGTCAGGTTGCAAAAGATTTTGAGGCCTGCTGAGAAGGATTCAGCTTTTGGACTAGACCTCTCTGCTGCAAGTTCTGAAGTCTGGATTCTAAGTTCTGTTTCTGGAGTCTTCTGGATATTGTCTGGTCCGGAAAAATGCTTCACAAGAAATCAGTTTGAAATGGAAAAGTGAATGTCTCTACCTGGGTCTCACTGACTCCTTTTATGTCTTTTGAAAATGGGTGTGTGTGTGGGCATAACTAAGCCTGCCCGTCACAACTTATCATTGGCCAGGTTCTCCTCTCTCCCTTGATTGGGGGAAGGAAATTGAGAGTCATCATGATGAGGTCTGTTTATGGGTCAGAGGATCCTCCCTTAGTCAATTTGCACACAAATCTATTTTTGATCCAAATACATATTCATCTATGTACAATTCTTCTAATATTATATGTTCAGTTAACCTATTTTCTGTAGCACCAAATCATCCGATCCCTGTCTTTGTAAGATGTTGTGTCCACTTCTGACAGAATTCTGCCCTTTTCATCAAGAACACAACCTCGAGAGGCGTGGCCGGCGAGCACGGCATGAAGACGTGATCTTCTGGTGCTCCTGGGGCCTCCAGCTGTATCCTGCAATAGCCTGCGGTTTTTGATTGGGGTAATCCAAGAAAATGTCAGCTATCAATTGCAGACATCCTGGACACGGAATCGCTGAAGTTCTGCAGCAAATCGGTGAAGGAAACTGGAAATAAACATGTTTGTAAAGAAAGGAAAATACGGCACCGCGACTGAAACAAGATGGCCGCCGAGCGCGATTGTACGGACGGCGCGACAGCTACCATCAACTGAAAAGGCACCGGAGAGGGGAAAGTACGTCGTACAACAGTGAGCCGACAGAGAGAAGCATTGCCGTTGACCCGACGACAGGAACCACCTTCCCATCCTGCCAGTGACCCTGCCAGAACTAGATCGGGAGAACAGTGCCGAGGAGCGGGGGAACCCACACCGGCAAAGCCCGCGACACGCCGGAGCGGGTGCTGTGCTTGAAGGACGGAACGACTGAAGGTGCTCCGTGGTGTGGGGAGTGCTTGTTGGACTGCAGCTGATAACACCGAGCCTGCGTGCCTCCCCCCCAGGGGCTCCCTCCCCTGCACGGAGAAGTGAAGATACGCTGTGCAGCGGTGTTCCGATAAGGAGAAGCATAACTGTCGACCAGACAATGGGTGACACCCTCCCGACCCGCCGGTGACTGCGCCACAGCTGGGTCCGGAAAACGGTGCCGCGGGTCGGGGGAATCCACCCAGGCAAAGCCTGTGATATGCCGCGGAAAGCGCTGTGCTTGGAAGGTAGAACGATTGCAGGTGCGCCGCGGTGCGGAAGGGCCTGGTGGGACTGCCGCTGACGATACCGGCACCGAACCTGCGTGCTTCCCCCACGGGGGATCCCCCCCTGCACCCTGCTGGGGTGCGAGGGTCTCGACCGCTACGGAGGAGCAACCGCGGTGGAGAGAGGAGCCCAACCCAGCATAACCCTGCCGCTTTGCCCTCAGAAGCCCTGAACGACGGTGGGAGGACGTCTCCCCGTCCAACACGGCTCACGCGCCCTGTTAGACACGCGCCTGTGGAGCCCTAACACTGGGCCGCCTGAGAGTGGTGGAGCGGGATCATTGTTGGACTGAACCCCTACACGACCCAGGGCAGCAAAAAGTGCTGTAGCCCGGAGACATTAACCATAAGCAGACAGGGAATTAACTACACCCCCCGATGCCCTAGGGAACGCAACCCTAGCGCTAAAATAAAGGCACCAGCCCTGCACAGCACTGCATGTCCTGGTATAACCTGGTGTGATGCCAGAAGCAACCCTCTGCCAGAAAGCAAAGGAGAAAATAGGCAACGGACACTGACCTGAAGTGGAAACGCAGCAGATAAACCCCTTCTGACCCACCATCTCACGCCTCGCTATGTTGCCATAGGGCCCGGAGAAGACACAGCACACATTTGTGACACGCCGAGAGCCGACCTTCAGCGAAACTCCTGGCAGGGGGATTGCCCCAGCAAATCCGGTGCCACGGGGAGCGCCTGCTGTGCCCGATCGAGTTGCCGGGTGACCTGCGGTTCCTAAACACCTATCCAGAACTCATAAAAGAGGTAAGGTGAGGGGGAGCTGGGATATAACTGAAATAGACAGTGCGGTCGCCAACGCGAAAACAACAATAGCTCATCCCCTGACAGCAGGCCATCCTACACGGAGAACCAAACTAAGTCACGAATATACAGCACTGCATAACCGTGCAACTGTCACCTGAACTATGTACACTGCAAAGCAAGACGTGATCTAGCTGCAATGCCGCACCTGCCTTACCAACTGTGACTCATAAAGGGGAAAAGTTAGTACTAACACAGCACAGCACAGACGCACGGCAGAGGTGGTACTGAACCCGCAGGTTATAGGCACAAAGGGCATCCATCGGATACATGGCATGAATAAGTGTTGATAACACTCGAACCACTAAGACCAGACGAGTGAAACATCGCACAGCGGCCACTCACACCACAATCTACTCGAACAGTTCGCAACGTAGGGCGTGTCTCACTAGTGAAGTTGAAACGTGACTGGCAACTGCTAAAAACAAGGGCAATACAGGGCGGAGGGGAAAGATCAGCTTCAAGATGGGCAAGGAGAAAATAAAGAAACCGGGGGCTCAGAGTCCCATGGAAATGTACACAACACCGCCCTGACGCCCTCAGCAGATCAAGCCAGAACTGATAACACGCAAGAACCCTCAGAAAACATATCACTCAGAGATGTGATGAATGCTATCTCTAGCTCACGTACATCCATGGAAGTCAAAATGGATAGCATTAGTACCGATGTGTCCCTGCTACGTCATGACCTTCAAAAACTGACGGCCCGGACGGGTGAAACCGAGAATCGCATTTCGGTGGCGGAGGATGAGCTACGAGGTTTGAATCAACAAATGAGCAGTGCAATGGCGCGCATCAAAGTACTGGAGGAGAGAGTGGAGGAAGGAGAGGGCCGCTCGAGAAGAAACATACGAATCCTTGGCCTGCCTGAAAAAACGGAGGGGGCGAGGATGGAGCTCTTCCTGGAACAGCTGCTTGCAGACCTGTTTGCCCCAAAATCCCAGTATTAATTCTTCTCCATTGAGCGCGCTCACAGGGTACCGTACCAACGGGCAGACCAATCCCGGGGGCGCCACCAAGAACTGTGATCACTAGGTTCCTCAACTACAGAGATCGGGATGCGGTGCTCCAAATGGCCAGGGTGAACGGCGCAACCACATATAACGGCTCTAAAATAGCATTCTTTCCTGACTTCACGAAGGATGTACAAAAAGCAAGACAAACGTTTGACCCACTGAAAAAACGCCTCCAGGCACTGAATGTAAATGTGAAATACAGCCTGTTATTCCCGGCCCAACTAAAGATATATCACGGCGGCACGACGGTGCATTTCACAGACCCAAGGGAAGCTTGGAGCTGGGCAGAACGTAACCTAGGAGGGGACTGGAACCAGCGTAGGAGGCAAGAAAATAGAAGAAATAGACCTCGACTGGATAGACCACCAGATGACCCACCACAGCAGCAAGCCGAAGAGGAAGAAATGCCTCCAGACAACGATGACTAGCAGCAAAGACAGATTATGCAGACATCAGGATCCATACCCTACCCGCCTAACTAGGAAATAAGCTACATAAGGAAGCTGGCGGCCCCGTGGTGGGACCTGGGAAAGACTCTTCCTTGGAACTCACTTAGAAGTTATCTTGTGTTTGAGTTACTATGGGGCGACAGATGCTTCAGTTGGGGGCGAAGTATTGGGAGGGGGGAGTTGGGTATGTGTTGTTATGTTTAAAGGATGGACAAACTCAATGGAACATCAAAGTAGTCAAGGCACAGGCTGTGGAGCGATATGGGCCATTGTCCTCTGCCGTGGTACGCATGTACATAATGGCCAGTACCCGAAGAACATTCTTGTCACTTTACCCACGAACGCTTAATGAGCTCACAAGCCACTAAAACTCGGACTTTAAAACTCCTCACCTGGAACGTAAATGGTCTAGGAAGCAGTCTGAAGAGACGATTAGTGCAGCGATTTCTCAATAGACATAGCCCAGACATAGCTTTCTTAACTGAAACCCACCTAGCCGGCACAACCAATGCACTGTTTAAACGATCCAACTACCGCACGGCAATACAAGCGGGATTCACGATGGGAGCTAGAGGGTAATAATCCTGATACATAAAAGGCTTCCTTGCACCATCACAAACACAACTCAAGATACTGAGGGCAGGTACACGCATGTCACGGGCACGCTCTGGAACAAAACGATCTCCCTACTGGCGATCTATGCCCCACCCACACTGCAAGACACGTTGATAGAATACATAACAGCACTGCTCACGATGGACACAGCAGACATCCTAATCCTGGGGGGGGATTTTAACGATGTAATGGATAATGTGCAAGATCGCACACATCTACGCAGTAGAGACCCGAATCGTCGAACTAACCTAGCCAACTTTGTCAAAGCTTTTGGAATCAGAGATGTGTGGCGGGATCTCCACCCGGACAGCAAGGAATACTCCTACCATTCTGGGGTACACGCCTGGACTATTTTTTTATACCAGCATCAATAATACATACAGCGACACAGGCTTTATACCTCCCAAGAGGCATCTCGGATCATTCCCCCTTGCTCATGTCCATTGAAACGTGCAAACCAACCCCACTTCCAGTATGGAGGTTGTACAACTAGCATCTGGGATCCCCAGAGTTAGTAGAAAGTCTACAGAATGCTAGCACAACATACTTCGAATTAAACGAAGGTACTGTGGACTCCCCCATCACTCTTTGGGAGGCTTACAAAACTGTGATTCATGGGGAGATTATATCCTGGACCTCGGCACAAAAGAAGGCACACATCGAATCAATAAGGGAAGCAGAATCAAACGTCAAACTAGCGGAAGAAACGCACCTGACCCAAGATGCCCCCGACACGAATAGAATCCTGATCCTAGCTCAGAAAAAGCTACAAAACATTGCGTTGGACAATGCTAGAGAGGCACACAGAGCGATGAGAGCCAGAATCTACGAAACAGGAGACAAAGCTGGAAAGATGCTAGCGTGGCTTGAGCGGAGGGATGAGGGACACAACCAAGTTAGAGCGATTAGAACACAAAACGCTGAAATAAGATCAACAGATGCAGACATCGCAGACGAATTTGCTAAATATTATGAGAAATTATACAGTGCACCTGAGCTCCCCACTGACATTTCTGTGTTGGAGAAGATCGTCCTCCCCTCTCTCACTGCGGAACAAGCAGACATGCTGGAAATGGAAATCACAGAAGACGAGATAGTGGCAGCTATGGCGCACCTACAATCTGGAAAAACACCTGGGCCGAATGGCTTCCCCATTGAAACCTGGAAGAAGATAGGCGGAACCGAAGGAAGGCGACAATAATTGTGTTGCCCAAAGCAGACAAACCCCCGGACGATTGCGGCTCCTATCGACCAATATCTCTGATTAATAGCGAAACGAAGATACTGGCGAAACTACTAGCTACACGTCTACAACAGGTCATAACATCCCTGATACACCCAGATCAATGTGGTTTTATGCCCGGCAGATCCACAAGGATGAACATACGCTGGACTTCACCTGGCCATTGAGCGCGCCCAGACCATGGATGCCCCTGTGGGCGTACTCGCAGTGGACTTTGAGAAAGCCTTCGACTCGGTCCACTGGGAGGCGCTCTGGGCAATTATGCGCAAAATGGGGATAGGCGAACGTTTCCTGACCTGGATCCAACTGCTGTATGAGGCACCGATGGCTGAAGTAAGGGTAAACGGTTGGACGTTGCGATCCTTCCCCCTGGGGAAAGGGATGCGACAAGGCTGTCCATTGTCGGCCCTCCTTTTCGCACTAGCCATGGAGCCGCTAGCCCAATGGCTGCGAGATACGTGAACCTGGGACGGCATCCCTGGAGGATCAGAATGGGAAGACAGAGTCTCACTATATGCAGACGACCTACTGATATACTTCCAACAACCTAAAACAGCATGTCCAGTGGTAACACAGCTACTGCAGGAATACGGCAACTTCAGTGGTCTGAGGGTGAACCGATCCAAATCTACATTGTTCGCACTGAATCATCTAGGAAACGAGACCCCTGAGCCCTGCCCATACAAAGTCGCGCATGAACAGTTTCAATATCTGGGTGTCCGGATTACAAGAAACCTCAACGATTATACACTAAATAACCTACAGCCTATCACGGAAAGGTTCACAAGGGATGTGCAACATTGGAAATCCTTACCCCCTGACCCCTCTAGGACGTGCTGCACTGTTCAAGATGCTAACACTTCCGCGGTATTTGTACGTATTACAGAATGCTCCACTACACATACCGACTAAGACATTCCAAGAGATAGATCGTGCACTTAGGCACCTCCTGTGGGGAGGTGGACACCCAAGAATAGCCCTTCAAACATTACAAAGGTAAATTTGGGAAGGAGGTATCGGCCTACCAAGACTGCAGACATACTACTGTGCCAGCCAGATGACGGTAATAAACGATGCCTTACACGCCAACCCAACACTACCACATGTGAGAGCGTCCCCCCCCCATGGATCTGTACGCAGCAACACGTAGAGCAGCTCTCCGCGACATGACCTCCCACATACCACGCATCTGGGCAGAGTCACATACCTTTATAGGCTGGGGGGGATAAAATCACTCCACTACAGCCACTATGGAATAATAGGAACCTACCTTAAGTGACTAAACTGCCGAAATGGCCGGCGTGGAAGAGACACAGCATAGAAAAAGTGCAGGACATTATGGAGGAGGGAGTCATGAAACCTTTTGATAAATTAGCCTTAACCTTCAACCTTCCGGAAACAGAGAGATACCACTATACACAGCTTCGGCATGCTCTGTAGCAACACCTCCCCGCCCTCTCTGACATGGCAGACTCTACCCCACTGGAACGGAACATAGTAGTAGACCATATTCCAGCCAAAGTCACTACTGTCATGTATAGTGTCATCACCTCCTTTGCCACACCAGAATTGGAGCGACTGAAGTTGAAGTGGGAGGCTGAAGTGGGGGAAATTATGTCTGAAGATTGGGTCCAAATCCTAATGTACCCCAGGAAAGTCACCAAATCAGCAAGATTACGCCTAGTACAAAGGAAAATACTACATAGGATCTACTGTCCAAGAGTAGCACTGTACCAATGGGGCAAAATTGCTGAACCCAACTGTCTGCAATGCCGGGAGGAGGATGGAACCTTCTTCCATATACTGTGGGAATGCCCAGTGATCTGTCAATACTGGCAGCAATGCTGCGATGTACTGTCGAGGGTTCTGAACCAGTCGATACCCAGAGATCCCAAACTCTTGATACTAGGTGTGGACAGCGAGATAGATTTGTCAAAATATGAGAAACTCTGCCTCATGACTACAACAGCAATATGCAAAAGGAACATAGCACGCCTATGGGGAGCAGCGGAAACCCCGCAAGTGGAGCAGTGGATAACTGATGTAGAAGTCTGCATCGCGATAGAAAGGAGGATCTACAGAGCCAGAGGCTGCCCTGAAAAAGCAAACAAGATTTGGCAGCGCCGGGAAGACATGGTATGAACCATTGTGCCGCTGACATCATAACATCATAGACTAAAGGGTGAGGACAATGCCCTCCGAAGATCTGCTAGCCTACCAAGCCACATTGTACTGTGTGTTAGAGACTACATGAATACATCCATTATGTGTGCCATATGAGTGTTTGTTCTCCATCCACCGTTAACTTTAACGCTCTTATGAGTATTATTGTTGTTGTGTAGACGCTGGCCCTAGACAATCCAGCGTGGGTATGTTTAAAAACCAATAAAGTGTGTTATTAAAAAAAAAAGAACACAACTTCTAAACTTTTCCAGAATTTACACACACACTCGCAAGGAATATGGCCATCAGATGATAAAGTGTCAGATTTTTAACATTTGGAGTAATACCTTATTTTCCACTACTAACCCCCAGAACATACCACAGAGTCCTAACACCTCTTAAAATGTGCACAGAAAAATCACAAGAATAAATGATATTATTATATCATTTTGACAATTTCGTACTATGAATTATCCATCTTTTTAAAATTATGCTCTGGCCCAGATGGGTGTGGTTTAGGTTCCAAAGCACATGGGGGGATTTCTGTCTGTCCCCGCCTCCAACTCAGGTGGCTCCCAGAAGCACTGCTCCTCCCAGTTTCTTCCAAGAGGAAGCCATTTACGACCCCCCTAATTTAACATTTGCCTGAGCCAAGGAAAGCTCATTGTTCTGTTTCCTGCAGCCCCAGGTACCCCACCCCTAATTCAATCAGAGAGGTGTAATCTCCTTTTGGTGGGAACAGCAGAAGTCAGCCAGGCCTGTGAATGCAGTTGCTTGGCAAGTTTCAACTCCTGTCGGGGGTAGTTGCCAGGCAGAATTCAATCAAGCCAGGCTTCAGCTAAATGTCACTTTTGTTCCAGTTTCTTTCATGCAAATCAAACTTACAATTTTGACACATGCAGCTAGAACGCTGATTCTAAGTTCAAAACTATGACATTTAAACAGTTGCAACCTATGTGACACTCAAGTAAATCACTCATTTATTTTAAACATTTCGATTTTAGTGGCTTTAAGTCCAATTTCACTTGAGCTGCTGACATCCACAGCTCAGCCAGTTTTGTTATCAACATTATTTTAGGCTCTTCATCTTTCCAGATTTTGTATGCACAAAAGACTACATTCTGCCAAATGTCTGCTCGTGTTCAGTGAGATTTTTGAATAACTTGCAATGTTTAAAATAGGCATTTTTAGCTTGCATTTCAGAGGAACAAAGGTGATTTCAAAGCACTTTTTGAGCTAACAGGCACTGCTGTTTTTCCTTTGGCACCACATTTCACTCATGGCGCTTCTGGCCCACCACGCACACACTGGTGGGTGACAGGTTAGGCGACCATTTTGGTGTGTGCAAAACTGCGTGGATTTCCTGGATTCAGGCGCAAATGTGGGCTTTTCAGCCATCTTGGATTTTCTAAGCCCACAGCACCAAATGTTGTAGCATAATGATTCAAACGTGGGTCAAGACACCTGACAACCAGAAAGGGTCCATTACAAGAAAGAGCAACAGTGAAATGCTGGTGAGAGGTGAGCCTGTAGAAGCATGGGAAAGGATTGAAAGTATGGGTCTACTAGAGATAGAGCCAATAGAAAAGAAGGGTACCATCTTGTAAGTGTGCCAAGGGGTTGCCATAAGACAAGTAGATTTAAGTGAGGGGGCAAAACGGAAGCATACAGAAAAATCAGAAGTGGTTACTTGGGGGCATAGTATGAAGGGTATCAGTTTGGAAAGAGAGTCATGAGGTATCACATCTTGGAAGTAAGAAAGAAAGTAAAACAGAAGGACGTTTTGAAGGAACTAGAGAGAAAGAAAGATTCTCCATGAAACGATAGCTAATTGTGACAGTGAAGGGTGTGAGAGGACAACTGAGAGAAAGGATAGTGTGAAGGTGATAGAAAAAGACAGAGTGAGGTTGAAGGAAGAGACGGACAAGAAAAAATTGACTGCGGAGATGCCTAGAGGGAGAGAGAGAGTGTCCACACAGAGACAAATACTGTGTATGACTAGACCCAAATAGACTAACAGAGAAAAAAGGAATTCAAGACAAGAAAAATAAAAGATATAGGTGGAAGACTGACAAATAAGTGAAAAACCTAGTGAAGGAGATGGATCCTGACAATCAGGCGACAAAGTGATGGGTCCCAAGAACAGGGAGGTTTTTAGAGGATCCTGTTAGTCCAGGGGGCAGCGCAGAATCAGGATTAGGTTTCAGACAATGATGTTATGCTGGCAAGCAGGAACGAAAGATTAGGAAGAGAAGGGAGAAAAGAAGAAGGTCCAAAAGGAACAACTGATGGGAGAACTGGACAGGTAAGAGCCGGGCAGGCTTCTCACTCAGCCCACCAGGGCCAGACCCCCTGGCAAGACGGAGTGATGAGCTAGGTGAGCTAGAAAGTAACTGATGAGACAAAGGTCTGACAGACCACCAAAGTAACAGTCTGCCCGAAGGCCGTGGGAGCGTGGCAGAGGAATATCTGAGGGACTAGCCGAGGTCCAGAGGAGCAAATCACCTTTCTTGTGGGTACAAGAGGAGGAAAGGAGACTGCTTTATTAAAACAGACCTGTGAGATACTTTTGTTTGGCTACTGAAGGATTGCTTTTTTAAAAACTTTTCATTGAAATGGCTTTTAGGGACTTTTTGCTGGGTTTGAGTTCTGGAATGAGGAAATAATGTGACCCTTTACTCACCTCAGAGGCAGACACTTTGGGAATGTTATCAAGCACCTTACTTTTGCGCACCAATTATCATCTTGACACTCATCTATGTTTAAACAATATCCTAACAGTTTATGTATAATTGTAAATAAACACTTTACATTATTTTGTTTTCCACCTCGGTTTCTGGTAATAGAAAGGATGAGATGGAGAGCCCACATGGCGGGGCCCTGCCACATACCAAAGCCTTTGGCCGAAATAAGTCTTTAACAATAATACGGCAATTAAGAACTCAAACTGCAGACACCGTGATCTTTTTATAGAGCTTGAATACAATAGTAAAGGGGGCTTGCTGAGCTGTCATGATATATCAGATCAGTTTATATTATTGTTTCTTATAGTTAACTGAGCAGCAGGGAGTATTGAGTCGGTTGCCAAAGTTGCTTTTAGTGTCAGGAGTAGTCTGAATAAAAATGTTTTATCATAATTCTCAAGTAGCCGATAATGTGTCCATTAATCAACCACAGAAGTCACTTCACATTTCTACCATAGCCCCCTGAGAGTGCTTTAGAGCTTTAACTCCAAGAATTAATTCACATCAGCAACAAGGGCAAATGGCATTGGCATGATTTGTTCATACAAGCAGTTACCATTTTTAAAGAAGAGAGTTTGTCAATCTCACGAGAAACGGGCACTCTCTGTTCTTCCACCCATCCCAAATATCAGAGTAAACCAGTACAGTCCAGCTGTGCATGTAAACTAGGTGACATAATCCAGGAATGAAAATCAGCACCTCAAGAAATATGACGCAATATGACTGTGCTAAATGTGAAGCCATTGTGGCCTCATCAAGGGTGTGATTTGTGTCACTCGCAACCCACCCCCCCCTCATGTTGCACTGATTGTCTTGTGCTCCCTGTGAGTGTCAAAGCTTTAGTGCTGGGATCACTGAGTCACTCGAGTTCTGAAAAAGGATTACAGTTGTACCATGCTGTGACATGCCACACATCATACAAGGGTTTGCCTGCAGCCACACAGCTCTAATGCAGCACTGGGAACATTCTCAGGTCCCACCATGTTTCTGTGGGGAGGGACAGAGCATTAATGTGTTGTTGGCTAGAAGCAAAAGAGTACAGCTGACCACGAGGGCGACCATTGCGACATTAATGCGTATCATATGGATTTGGACTAAAAAGGAGGTTGTCTGAGAAGATCAAGTTCAGATAGTGCCTTGGTCTGAGGGACCTACACCTTGCTCTGTTCATCGCTCTGGACGGTTTTCAACATCCCTTTTCAGAGCAGCACAATCATCTTGACCCCACTTTTACACCCCATCAAACCCTCCTCCCTCTCCTGATCTTAGTATATATCATCCACCCCTACACAAATCTGAATCACTCTTTTGCAGTTTACGTGCCTGACATACCTTGAGCTATCAGTGCAACAGCGATGGATACCCCAGGTTTAGGTAATTGTAAATGGAGTTTAATATTTTTTGCGGATGACGCAGTCCTCCTAGCTAAAAGCCCAATTGGCCTACAGTATCCGCTCCCTACATTTGCGGTCATATGCAAGAACAAAGACGTAACTATAAATGCATCAAGAACCAAAGTTATGACATGCCATCCCGCAGGCTATTGCCACAGTGCCCCACAGAGATCTACCTAAACAATCATTTACTAGAATCCTTAGATTCGTTTGAATATCTGGGAATAACCTTTTCTAGTCATTTGAAGTGGGCTAGATAGATCGTAAGAGTGCTTTGATAGCTGCTAGACATAGCGGTGCAGTTGCTGGTTTTTCTTCCCGTTTTAGGGAGAATACTTTAATTTGACACAAGGGTATAACAAGGCCCAGACTATACAAGCCATTACTTTTGGAGGTGAACCATGTCGCAGCCTCCTGATATTTGAGAACAAATTCATGAAAAGTCTCCTGGAAAGTCCATGTAGTGTCCCTCAACCCCAGCAGCATTTGAACTGGGCCTAACAGAGATAAAGTACGAAAGCATGCTCAAACCACTTTTTTATTGGCTTAAGATCTGCAATTCTGATATGTTAATGCTCTTTAGAGAGGGCCTCATAGAGGTACTAGATTGGAATGTGGTGGCAAATCCCTTCTGTGGTTTAATTATGTCAAATATTTGTTTTTTAATATGGATCTTGAGGTGCTATGGAATGAGCCAAAAAAATGTGGTTCTCAGTCCAGAGTCATCCTCAAGAATAATTTTTATGACTGGGTCTTGCAATCCAGGCTGGAAATTTGCTATATCATTTAAATATATCCGAGCCAAGTTCAGTTTGGTAATAGAAACGTACCTTGACTACCAAGTAGAGACGAAGATGAAAAGCCTATGTACAAAATGTCACCTTGGCATCCTCCCACTTGCTGTATTTACTGCTCATTGGGGAAAGGATAAGCCAACAAAATGTGCAGTTTGCATTTTGCATGATGACGATGAACTGCATTTTTTGTTCATGTCTCCTTTTGTATGATGCTGCTAGGCTTAAGTGCCTTAAACCAATTCAGAACCAGCATGGATTTAGGAGCGAGGCCCTTCAACTAATGAAATCTTGTTCCCCTCCTAATGTGTGTGTTGCTGGTTCTGCGTTTTTAATTGATGTTAAACTTTTTTAAAAGTGTTTTGGAAATTAATGTCAGCTTAGCTTTTAAGTAGAATGTCTTTTATAATGACCTAACGTAATAAATTATGGATGTTCCCTTGATATTTTTTTTAAATATTTTTTTTAAATATTAGTACTCAATAGATAACCTGCACAGTACCATATTGCACTTTAACAAATGACATTTATGTGATTCTGGATACGATTTTAAATCTTTGTAAGCTTTTTATATCTATTTTACTGCTCTAAATATTTTCTGTTGTCTATGGAACTGTATGAAGTTGAATGTTTTTATGGCCTTGTGCCGAAATAAAGATAATAATAATGTTACAGGTACTGTCAGAGCAAAGCCCACAGATGGCAAGCAATGACAGGGTCTATTAACTAACACACTTGATGGTATTATAAAAGGTAATTTAAAGACAATATTCAAACGGACGAGAAACACCACCTGGAATGTTAATGTGGCCGCAAAACTGCTGATTATACAGGGATCAAGTAAGGCTGTAACAGCAAAGGCAGGATTGCTCATTACAAAAGACTTCTGACAAGAGACAAGTAGGAATAGTGCTTACAGGATAGTGATAACATAGGCCTCCGCAAAGGAGCTGGACACAAAAGCACCCCAAACCGAACCATCAATAGGGAACCAAGAGAGAAGTGTAAGGGGAAAACAGGAACAGATTCCAGAAGTAAGTCAAGGACCAGGAGCAGGGAAAACAAAATTAAAACCTCCCCCATTCCCACCCAGTGAAGGAAATGAAAAGGGTACAAAAAATAGTAAGTCTCTCAATGAGTGGTATCAAAAGGACCAAGCATAACTGCAGAACAGAGCAAGGTCTAAGAAATATGTAACACAGACTAAGGGTGCAGATGGAGGATATTGACACACATGTGCCATAGCTGCTATAGAGTTTTATTCACCACGAAAATAAAGAGAAAAACTAACTTTACCTATCTCTTTGAGGGGTTTCCCTACCTCAACTAAAGTGTTCATGGGTCTGTCAGAGTCTCCTGTTAAATTAAAGAGTCCACCGTCATGTGTCAAAATCTCAAATTCTGTCCCTTTCACTTATAGCTAAACTAGAAGGTTTCGTCAATATTCGTGGTCCAGGAGAAAGAATCCCTTCTCCTGGACTGGGTACCACAGTTTTGGTTGCAAGTTTTTTAACCAGGGAGATTGACACCCTTCGCCTAGTCCTAATACTTCCCAGACAAAGGACTGTCACTTCTGTAACACTCTGTATCAGAAAGCTCTGTTTCCTCACTCCAGGGACTCCTTTCCCCTGTATCACAATATTCTGTGGTTTGATCCTTTTTGCATACTTAACTACCAGGAGATTGACCCCCCCCCCCTTCTACTGGTCTCTGGCTTTCACTGTTCCTCACACAAAACTAAAGGGAATGACTGCTTGCCCTGGCCTCCTGGTTAGATTACTCTTTTTCTCAATTGTCCTTCCCCAGGCTTCTTGCCCATGTCCTGTGGATTTAGCACTAGCAGGAGAATGACTTCCCCCTCCTGGTGTCTTGGTTTCACAGTCACCCCACACTCAGCGGCAACCAGGGGGAATGACTCCCTTGCCCTGGTGATCCTTGTTTCACATGTTTCTTTTTTTCCCCCAACAGTTCATGTACAAGTATGATCCTTGATCCAGGTTTCCCCAGTTTAGCCCACTTGGCCTTCCCGCCTGCCAAGTACTGCCATGAGGAAGAGGGTCATTCTCTCTTGCCTTCTTTGTTCATGGGTCCAAGACCTGTATTTCTCTATTCAGCTTGCTGGACAGACCTGGTTCGCTATCCTGCCAAGTACTTTCACGAAGAAGATGATTTACAAAGTTCTCTTGACTCTCTCAAGTTGTGGGGTTATGTACTGTCCCTTCTTTGGGATTTCCTCCTCCTTTTCCAATCACAATATTTCTTTCTTTCTCTGGGGGTCTTTTGCTACCCCTATTCTCAAGTTGGGCTTCTCTTTCACTTCTCCTTAAGCGCCAACAGTCCCTTTTGTGCCCACCAGCTGGCCTGGTTCCTTCCCTACCTTTAGGGAATGTCTCAGTGGGCTCTGGTCTGTCCTGGGATTCGTTATTGTGCTTTGCGCTGCATTCACGTTGTTCGTCCTTCGGTTGGCGGTCCGCAGGTGCTGGCTTCCTCCAGCGTTCTCGTCCGCTCTGGGCCACGCTGCCCCTCTGCCTTCTGCAGTCTGGCTGTTCTTCTTCCAGCCACCTTTCACGTCGGGCCCGGTTGAGATGCCTGCTTCTCGCTAAAAGCGTCCAGGTCTGCAGCCTTCAACTCCTTATGCGCCGGACTACCGCTCGGTACACGGCTCCTCCAGGATGGTTTGATGTCATGGCGAGTCCCGCATTTGAGTTCTCACCAGTGCTCTTCATCGCTCTGCACCTACTTCACGTGCTTCCAGACCTCGATTCCTATGGATTTACATCTGCTCTTCAATACACGCATCCAGTTGGTAAGACATTGAATGATTCTCCTTGTTATAAGTAAAGTTAGGCCAATACACAAGTTGTTTGTCTATTGTTAGTCAGGCTCTTACTATTGCCTTATCCTCTGCCTACAGGGTTACGCCTCTATTGATTGGGAACAGGAAATTCCATACCTTTGATATCAAGGGGGCTCCTGTCTCGACACACAAGTGAACATAGCGACTCATATCTGCAGTACTGTTTGTCTTCATTGTTGTGGTACTGATATTGTATGTTTTTCTTGCAGCCAGCTGTGTCCCTGGGAGTCAATTTCCCATATAAGGCTGTCTCAAAACATAAGCTTCTTTTGACATCCTTTCGTTAGCTCCTATGTGGGCCACTCGGTCTAGGCACAGTTGTTTCCATCAACATTTGGCCATTGTTTCCATCTGACAGTGATGTTCAGTTGATTGCCCAGTGTCACACTCTTCAGACACTGTACCGCGACTTGCTTAGCCACCATACACTTTGTGATACTTTTCTGTATTCCTCACGCTCTGGTCAACACAACTTTCCTCTTAGTCTGCAATTCCTGGGCTCCTCTTGGCTTTGGGCCACCATTTAGTTTCTCATGTTCATACCCTTCTTGGTATTCTCTTGACTTTGCCAATACTTGTTTCATAAAATGCATTCCTTGTTATCGGTTTAATGTAATACTTGGCTTTCACTCCATTCATGAGTATTCAGTTTGCTTATTACTTGGTGCGGCCTTCAAAAGTACTTCCAAACAGATTAAGTTCACTCGGTATCGCAAAAGTACCTGCACTGACATTCAAAAATACTTTTACTTTCAGTTCGTTCAGCATTCGCAAAGGTGCGTTACCTGAGCGCCCTGGTATGAGTATGCATCTGCTTTACACTCACTGGTTGCACACTGCAGTGTCCTTCTCGGCATCCTTCGTGATGGGATTCTCCAGGCTTTGTCGGCATCCTGGCTTCCCCAGACTCTGCATTTCTCTCGCTACCTCCGTTGAGAGCACTGCTTGCGCTCCTGGCTTCCCGTGGCAGCAGCTGAGGTCAATGGGAGTACCAAAGCTTCTGCGAATCGGACCCGCTCCGGAGGTTAAGGCACCTCTGGACCCTCACACAGTAGACCATGGTCCCTGCACCCTTTTTCACCTGCACAACACCACTCCTGGCACCTGAGTCTCCAGCCTGTTCCCCTTCTCTCAAAATGGCAGGCATTTTTATATCCATCAGCTGTGCTAAGTGACCCCAGGTGTGGGTCATGAAATTCCATTCCATGACCATGGAGGACTCCATTAGGCGGACATGCCTGGTTGTTCCATTGGTATGCCTCCATAGCCCTCTTCTTCGTCTCATTACCAGAGTGGTGTTTGGAACTGTCTGATTTAATAAAAGGAGCATGTATTACTCAGTCTTGTCTCTGAAATGTTTGTGCATCAGTAAAATGAGGACTTGTCCTCCTAGTTGGTGCTTGTCCGAGAACTAAGGTGTTTGAGGGACAGTTTGGAAAGTGGAAAAGGGAAAGGGTTGACAATAGCCAACAAAAGCTTTAGAGCTAAACGGTTCATTGTGAAAAGGGAAAGGGGGATACTGTGTCTCACCCAAGGCCGCCCTCTCCCCACTCCCCAAGTTCCCTCCACCCAGGTGATCCTCCCTCGCATTTCCACCCTCAGGGTCGGGATCCAAAAGCGATGGCCTTTCCCTGGCCACCTGAGAGGAGGATCCTGGAGAAAAAGAAGTGAGGACATCTTCGGGTTCTTCACAGCACGCTGGTTGGAAAAAGGAAGTTGCAGGTGCCCAAGGTAAGTGGTGTCTTCGAGTGTGTCTGCCTGTGTGTATGTCTGTTTGGGGAGGAAGGGGACTGTTTGTGGTGAGGAAGCCAGTAAAAATCAGTGTGTTTGCGGGTCTGTTGTGGAGTGTTTCGGAGAAGATTTTGGGCGAGGAAGTGAGGCAGTGGGGAAGGAAAGAGGGGCTCAGGGGGCCAGGATGGTGGGTTAATTCCTCCCACACGGCTTGATCTCTAAATTATCCTGCAAACCCCCCAGATATGTCATATTGCTGCAATGGAAGGGAAGGTGCTGCTTAAATTCAGCTGAAGTTGTCTCATCTTCAACTTGGCTTGAGGAGTGCATAGTACACATGCTGCCATGAGGCCCAGAAGCATATAGTACCACCAATCTGTCAGCACCTTTTCTGTCCAAAACAGCGTCACCCTCAAGTTTATGTATAAGATGCACTGTGGGAAAGGGAAAATCCTGCCCAGCCTGGAGTCCCACACAAAGCCCAGGTACGTCAGTCTCAGAGTTGGGATAAGTGAAGACTTGTTGAAACTGATCAAAAATCCCAAGCTGAAGAGTATTGACCAGAGTGTGGGAATATGCAAGGACCTCCTGGCAGAAGTCGCTCACACCACCCTATCATCCAGGTAGGGATATAAGTGAATCGCCCTGAGACTAAAAGAAATGCCCATAGCGTTTATAAGCTTGTTGAATATCCTTGGGTCTGCATTGAGACCAAAAGGCAGGGACCGATATTGATAGCAGTATCTGCCAATTGACAACCTGAGGAATGTCTGATAGAGTTCCCAAATCGGAACATGTAAATAGGCGTCCTTGAGGTCCACTGCACAAAACCAGTCATCCCTCTGAACAGAGCCCAGTATTTGTGGTGGTGTGGTCATCGTGAACCTCTTGTTGGGAAAATAGAGGTTGTAATTAAAGAGGTCCAGAATTGCCCACAGGCCTGCCTGGTTCTTTTGGGGATTGAGAAGATTCCCAAGTAAAACTCTAGACCTCTCTGGCTGGGGCAGTAAAGGTTCTATGGCCTGCAATGTGTGCAGTTTGTATATCTCCTGCAACAGGGAGTGGAACCTATCTGAATTGGTGGAGGTGAAGCAGGTGGGAAGGTGGAATCCTGAGCCAGAATCCCCTGGATACTTCTGGATAGGACCCAGGAGTCCAGGGAAATGAGTTGCCAACTGTTCGGGTGGAGTGAGAGTCTGCAGCGACCGGAGTCAGATGGACCTGCCCACGTATATTATTGCTTTTTTTTGCCTCCGAGGCGGCTGAGGAATGGCCAGAGGAGAATCTTTAGGAAGTGATTCTTGCTTAGTTCCTTCTTTGTGCACATGGTGAGCAGTAAGGGTTTCTTGATTTTCTCTCCTGGTAGCCATGAAAACCGTCAAAGGGTTATTGCATAGATTCCCTAGAGAAGGCGGGCTGATGAAAGGACCGCTGACCTGGTTTTGTAAGGACTAAAAGCGACAACGCTGTCCAGGTGGATGTCTTGCATTTATTGAGCTCTTCATCAGTGGAAGAGTGGAAGAGGTCCTGGCCGTCAAATGGGAGGTTTACAAGGAAATCTTGGACCTCTTGAGTAGACTTTGTGGAATGCATCCATGCCACCCTGTGCATGTCTGCTACTAATGCCATCCTCCGACTGGCTGTGTCAATATGATGCATGGACGCCTGGAGGAGTTCTTGTACCACAATCTTGCCCTCTGCTAATCCTGACTTGAAGGCCTGTTTGCCACATGCGAGAAGGGAAGAAAGTCTCCCAGTTAGCTCCACAGCCTTTGATTCCCAGCTGCTAGGAGTGCATCCTGCATTGGCCTGGTGAAAGTGGAGTGAACCATTGGTACATATACACTTTTGCGTCCATAGGACTCAAGGAGTTTATTCTCTTTGTTGAAGAGAGTCTTAAAAGAGGATTCCGTTCCTGATACAGATGGTTTAGTGAAGAGGGAAACCGAAGCTACCACTGATGAATGAGGTTGTGGGTGAGAAGTCAGGCAAAGCTTTTCAGATGCTAGGGGCCGTTATCTGGCATCCAGATTCTTATTTGCAGATTGTAGAGAGTGAGGTTTTTCCCACAACTTTATGGCTTCAGCCAAAATATCTTTTTGAGTGGGAAGGCTGAATCTGCTGGAGGACCATAGAGCCAGTAGCCGACAAAGGACTCTAAACTACTGTTGAGGTTCCTCTGGTGTAGGCATGCCTAGGAATTCTACCAACCTGATCACCCTGTCATGAAATGCTTTGGCTGATGTGATGAATCCGATGGTGTCATTACTCCTTTCCCGGCGGTGACCTCTCCCCACATGGGCTGAGGTTGGCTGCTGCTACCTGGTCCTGATCCTGTGGGCAGCTATATGAGGAAAGATACCATGGGGGCAGGCAGCCCTCTGGGAAGTGTCATGACATCATCGGACAAGACATGCTATCTCCCTTTTTCTTTTGAGGATACCTCCACCATTCCCTATTCCTTAATGGCATATTGTCATACCTCCCCTCACCTACCTAGGAAGGGTACTGAAGACACTTTAACAGGCTCTGCATACAAGTAATCCAAACCTGACTTGTCTTTCAAGACTCCTGAAAGCACCTTCCCAGACACTGCATACAATCTATCAGAAACAGATTTCCATAGCCCTAAATATGAAAATACTGTGACGAACAAGATGAGCAAAGTAATGAAGAACAATGGAGGCCAAGAGCAGAAGCTGCACTCTAGTTGATGCAGAAACATACCCGATGCCGTGAAATTTAAACTGGCAAACCTGCTGACAGAGACACGCTGTCTAGAGAACACTAATCCTCGTGGTGCTGACCGAGAGACTTTGGGACTGGTGTAGGGTCTGTGGAGCTAACCGGCTCACAGACAAGGAAGAGGCTTCTGGGCTTTCGCAGTCACTGGGAGGCAGCCTTCACAACATGTATGCCTGGAAAGACGCTGAGCAAACATGTGGGAGTCGCAAGAGGAAGACAAGCAGAGACAGTGAGACGGTACCAAATGCCAAAGGACTACCATTGGCTTTCCACAGGAGAACCAACATATGCCAACCAGAGACAGTGAGTACACCCAAGGGAAGCAGGGACACCATGGTGTATTGGCAACCATGCAAATACTGAATAAACGTGAATACATTATATGAGCGAGAACAAGCAAGTGAACATTTCTTAAAAAGGCAGAATGGAATGAGTATAAGATACTGTCAAGTTTGTGAGTGTATGCAGTACACCTATAAGAGAAGCCCTGGCAGGATAGTATACAAATCATATTCAAGACAAGACAGAATAACCGTAAGAGAATATCAAGTTTGTAAGTGTGCATAGTAAAAATATGAGGACATCAATGGCAGGAGAGTACTAGTCAGATGCACGTTGAAAGTGTGTTCATATAAGAAAAGCCCTGGCAGGAAAGTAAATCAGGCATGGCCAAGTTGAACAGTGTTTAATATGCATTAACTATAGAAGTCCAGATTAGGATACATCGGACTAGCAAAAGGCTGAGCTACATATTAAAGAGGAGGGAAAACCTAGCAGGAGAGTACAACGGGTACCCCAACAAGATACAGACTAGTAGCCAAGTTGTTTTATGAGCCAGTTATGTTGTTGATCAAGAGAAACCTAAGGAACTGATAATCTTGAAAGCATAAAACAGAGTGAAGAGAAATCCAGGG
Source organism: Ambystoma mexicanum (assembly GCF_040938575.1). NCBI lineage: Eukaryota > Metazoa > Chordata > Amphibia > Caudata > Ambystomatidae > Ambystoma > Ambystoma mexicanum. Next base: position 894,134,178 of record NC_090941.1, read on the forward strand.
AGGGGGACCACCTTCTGAAACAAGGAACGCTATCCTTCTGGAACTTTTTGTGTCGGAGTTACGCATTTCCTTTTTGAACATTTGTACACTACTTAAGCCAAAGACATTTTCCCTTTTCACCTTAGAGTTGATATTTAGAATATGATGCCAGAATAGTAATTTTGACACAGGACGTTTTGGTTTGGACATTCTGACATTTCACAGACCCTTAAATTTTGGTTTTAGGTAGGGAAACGCCTCTTAGAGCAGGGACAGAGAGGCATTTCCCAACCCCCTTTTATTTTAATAAAGATCTCTGACAAAAACCATGTACATTTATTTTAATTGTTTGTTATTCAGTTTAACAACGTTTAAGAGATTAATATTCAATACACATAAGACAAGAGTAATTGCATATCTCATAACATTTTTTTACACATTCTGTCATCAAAAATTAGTAGTAGTAACATTAAATTAATGCATCTTCATATAATGACTCATACCAATTTCCTAATTATTTTAAAAGAAAAAAATCTTTAAACATATTTCACTCCAATTTCATACAGTGAAAAAACGGTTGCAGCCAAAACAAGTGAAGTAGTTCGACCGGCTAGGTAACATTGTATAAAAGAATCATGTCATCACATTTAAACGAAACCCATGAAACAATCGTCTCACAAAACAATGTGGAAACACAATAAGATATGGAGCAACACTTCCAATTGACTCAGTTTCAAAGTTCATATTAACAAGAGATTCATAAGAATGGAACAAATCAAGTGTATTAATCCAATCGTGATAACATAATTTTTTAACCATTAGTATATTGTCTATAAGATCACTTGGTATACGACCCAGGTCAGCTAGTATTTGATTGCAGGTATCAGAGAATCCATATATAAAAGCATAATTTTATTTCTTCAACACCTTGTTAAGTTTGTTATATAGTGAGGATGAGCTAGCTGGACATAATATCTTATAAACAAATTACAAGTAGTTCCACTGAGGCCTACATTTCAGTGATAAAAGACCAAGTTTGTAACGTAAGACGAGGAAGGGTGTACCTTGCGCAGTATGTAAACAAACCCCTCTTCCACACCCTAGTCTCAATTGTTGAAAGCAAGTCAAGTGTTGAAATGGGAAACAATTCAAAACCATATCATATCTTAGGAACAATGTTCCCTTCATAACATTTCAGACTGGGAAGAATTGAATACTTGCCATACCGAGAATCTACACAAATCAATTGATTGCAAAGTGCTGAGGCACATGAAAACAACCATTCCCTGACCAAGATTTTATTTTGTTTAGCAAAGATGGGGAATCCCAGATATATAAAGCATCTACTTTTTCGAGGGGCAAACAATCAAGTAGCCAAGCAAAAGGCTTGACTACTCGTTTATTAGTACAGTGTGCATGATTCTAAATGTATGTTTAATTTATGGTTCGCCTCAAACTTAGGACAAGCTGATAGTAGGTGCTGTAAACGGATCGGAGTTAAATCGAATATTTGAAAATTGTCAGTGTATGCAAGCACTAGAGGTTTTAGATGTTGGATCTTCAGGGTGGCCTGCGCTGCAGGATGTGGATACTCACCAATGTCGCTCAGATATAAATTAAACAATCATGGCTCGAGTGCGCAGCCCTGTCGGACCGCTCTAGCAGTTGGAATGTTGTGCAACAATGAACCTTCATGATCTAATAGGACCTGTATATTAATATTGGAGTATATCCCCATAATGAGCCATAGTAAACCCTGCTGGATTCCCCAGTTCTGCAACTTAATCCACAGAAAACCTCTATCAACAGCGACAAAGGCAGCAGAGAGGTTGATTGTGGCCAAGTAAACAGAATCATATTTATGCCGCTGGACTTGATCAAGGATTGCTTTCACTATGTACCCATTTAATGTGGTTCCATGATATTTACAAAATCTGGACATCAGGTGGGATTTTATTAATCGACTTTTGGCAAGACTCCAGATGCTGTAAAAGGAGAGCTGCAAAAATGTTGCTATCCGCATCTATGATTGCAATGGGTCGGTAGTTTAATGGGTCAGAGCGCAAGCCCTTTTTAAAGACTGGCAAGACCTATGCAGTGGACCAGGTTTTAGGAAAAGAACTAGTAGCAACAATATTAGTAAAAAGAATGGACAACATAGATGCCCAAGTTACCGGATCCCCCTTAAATAATAAGTTGGAAACGTTATTGGGATCTGAGGCACGTGATGAACTAGATTTTAGAATAATTTCACAAATGTTATCTTTCTCTATCACCATAGTCCAATCACATGAAGAGATGTTAGTCATGCAGGCCATACTTGTGGTAGTTGCAGTCAGGGTGCTGAAAGCATTACCAGAATGAGAGACCCATTGCTTTTCTGATTGGGAGCTTGCAAGTTCATTCATCATATGCCAATATGAACTTGCATCCTTATTTTTTATGACCATGGGCTTTTTCTGAGCATCTCTTTGATAAATTAAGACCCAGTTGTTTTTAACCCAGTTTTTATAAGCTTATTTAACACTTTCAATCTGTAAAGTCTTAGAAGAGGGAGTTAGCGCTATATCTGATCTTATGTATCAGAGTTTAGAGTGCATCCCCTTTTTCTGATTAACCATATTTGGTTAAAAAACATGGTGATTCCTTGTCAAAGTACCAACCCTTTCTCGTACCTCACCAAGACTAAAGGAAAGAAGATCAACCAAACAAACCATCACAAGTTTCAGACTTATCCACAATAAAAGTAGAATATTGCCAATCTAATGATGAAGAATTTACACAATTTGAAGCAGTCTCATTAACTTTAGAAATGGCGGTCCCATTCCAATATATTCGATTTCCTGCAGGATTGACTCTCAAAACAAGAGGGAAAGATGAGGCTTGCTCTGACTGCAAAACCATGTATCCCCTATGTCCGCGTCACATTCCTGGCTCATCACACTGATCATGGAACATCCTCCTCAGTGTCACTTGCTGATTCTTGGTATGTGTTCTAAGTTTCTTGGGTGGCAGGGTCTTTTATCAATGGGAGACGCTGTGCCTTGGGCGTCCCCTTGCTGTGTGGGGGAACTGTTGAGGGGGTCTCTTACACGGTCGTACCCGGTACAACAGTTGGTGGTTGTGGGGGGGTTAGGACCGGAGGAGGCGGAGTCACCTGTGGAGCGGTTGGTTGTGGCACTGGAGGCAGCGCTGGCTGTGGCACTGGAAACGGATGCATCGGCTTTGGTACTGAAGGAGTTTCTTGTGCTTGGGAATGTCCCATAGCAGAGGAGCATGCTGTGGGGGTTTGGCGAGGTCCTTGACACGAGGAAGTGAGTCGCCAAAGAGTCCTTCCACAAGCTCAACCAACAACATAATGCCCGGGAACCTAATGCGCTGCAAGCGGTACAAGAATCCCACTGATGCGCAGGCCCCAAACACATCAGACAGACGTTATGGGTGTGAGACAAAGTGAATTTCCTACCGCAGGAGGCGCATGAAATGGACCCGGTTATCACTGGCATACGTGGAGGTATGACGTTGAAGGGTGGTGTGCAGCAAGTCAACTAAAATTTGAAAACACTGCAACATGTAAAAGAATTGTCGCTGTAGAGGCGTCCAGACCCATTGAGCAGTAAAAAGGAGTGACATGTGGTGGAGTCAGCATTGGCGGATTACTCCTGCCACGCCCTTGCATGCTTTAAAATAAAGGAAAAGTATTCTTTCTCTGCTTTGAAAAAGTAGGATCAAGTCCCTTCACCCTTCACCATAGGATGGACTCCCATCAGTATGGAGGTAAGGGGAGGGAACGTAGGAGTACGGGGGGGCTTACATGATATACAAGATCAATGTATATTATTATTTGTTATAGTTAACTGAGCAAGCAAGGCGCATCGAGTCAGTTGTGCTGTAATTCGTAAGTTATAATTGATCTTAGAACAATTATCTCCCTTGGAGTTTCAGAAGAAACAGAATTCCAAACTCTATGAGGTCGGCTTGAAAGCAGATTGCTTTTTAGTAATGCTGACCATTGAGATGAAGATTTATCAGGGTTGTAAAAAGTGTCCTGGCAATAGTTTGGAGCAAATTATCCATCAATGCCCCATGGACAACATTAGAAAACAAACAATACATGTGTGTTAAACCTGCCTTTATTCCTACTACAATCTAATTAGGAGAGCCCCTTCTCAGCGAGCGGGGTAGGTCTAGAAAGATGTCCAAGATCAATACCAACCCTGAATGGGACAGTAACGGCAGAGAAAGCCCCAAATCCAGTTCCCCCCATGGTGCAAAAGGCTTCTGTGCACACCACAGATTGCTCATGCCATGCAAGAGGCAACTTCTCACCAGTCTCCTCTTATTCTTCACAGTACCTGTATGCAGTCAGAGGAGGACCTGACATCAGCCCGGAAAGAGCAGAACAGGAGTAAAGTCACCAGAGGTGAGCCTGGTAAGCGTCAGGTGTGCCACCAGAACCAACTGGGAGAGAACGTGATCACCTTCCCCTACAGTGATACTGTGTCTGACCGCGCAGGGCTTCTGCCCCACCAAAGCTAACTTGCACAACACGCAACCCTTGCTCCCAAGACTTACCAGAGGATAGCCATAGGAAAGGGCACAGCAAACCGAACATGGACATTGACCTTGCCGTGCCAGCAGACAGAGTGTGGCAAACCCCATTCTAGATTTTTGCCACATGTCCTGTGTGGAGGAGACATGGCCAGGCTGGCCAGTGAGACACTTCCAATCCCAGCAGAAGGAACAAGTTACTTACCTGTAACTGTTGTTCTCCAGCATGGGTCTGGCATGGATTCACATGCTCATGAATATTCCCCGTCGTCAGGCTGGGAATCCTCGGTAAAGAAAAAAACCAGTATCAGTTTCGTTTCTGATCTGTCTTTCGTAGTAATAACCAATCACTGGTCTCTGCGTCATACTGACCACAGCCAATGACTGCCCTCTACCTAAGCACCGCCTCTGGCAGCCATCTTCAGATTTGGAAGCACGTGAAGTGGCAGTATGACCAAGTGAAGAGCCGCAGAGGGGTAGGAGGGAGGGTTCGCATGTGAATCCATGCCAGACCCATGCTGGAGAACAACAGTTACAGGTAAGTAACTTGTTCCTTCTCCAGCATGGGGTCTGGCATGGATTCACATGCTCATGAATAAAGAATACATAGCAGTACACACATGCACAACCACGGGAGGTGGCAAAGGCTCAACATTAAGCATCGCATCAACTCAACATTAAGCATCTTACCTCCTCACCAGGCTCACCTCAGGCGAACAGGTTGCGCAGCACTGCTTGGCCGACCCTGGACTACTCCCTGGAATCCCGGTCGACGCAGTAGAATTTCGTGAAGGTGTGCGTCGACCTCCACGTAGCAGCCCTGCATATGTCCAGCAGGGGCACACCAGATAGGAACGCCGTGGTAGCTGCGATCGCTCTGGTGGAATGGGCTCTCGGACGGCCAGGCAGCGGTCGGTTTGCCAACCGGTGACAGCACATGATACAGCCGGAGAGCCATCTGGAGATGGAAGCCTTCGAGAGAGCCTTCCCCTGATTGACAGGTCCAAAGTTCACAAAGAGTTGTGACGTCTTCCGAAAACCCTTCGTGCGGTCCACGTAGAACTTCAGCGCTCTAGCTATATCCAGCGAGTGCAAAGTCCTCTCAGCCGGCGACGAAGGCGACGGGAAGAACACAGGTAACACCAAGGGTTCGTTGAGATGGAAGTCCGACGGTACCTTGGGCATGAAGGAGGGGTGCGTCCTAAGCACTACCCTCGTGTCGTGGAAAGTCAAGTACGGGGCCTTGCAGGAAAGGGCCTGGATCTCTCCCACTCGTCGTGCGGAGGTGATGGCCACAAGAAAAGCTGTTTTCCACGATAGAAACTTCAACGGGGCCGAGTGCAGAGGCTCGAACGGAGGTCCCATGAGCTTGGTCAGCACCACGTTGAGCTCCCACGCCGGGGCCGGAGCCTTCACCAGCGGGAACGATCTGAACAGTCCCTTCATGAACTCTTTCACCAGACGATGAGACCACAAGGACGTCCGCCCCGTGGTTCTGGTGTATCGGGAGATCGCAGCAAGATGAATCTTGATGGACGCGTGTGCCAGACCAGCTTTGGCCAGCGTCAGCAGGTACGGCAGTACTTGGGGAGCCGTAATCCGTAGAGGGTTAATCTTCTGTGCGTGGCACCAGACAGAGAACCTCTTCCATTTGTATCCGTAGCATTTAAGAGTCGAGGACGCCCTGGCCTTTGCAAGAACCTCTCTGCAATCGGCCGGTATGTCGTATCCTCCAAACTCTAGCGCTGCAGGAGCCAGGCCTGCAAGTTCAGCGACTTCGGGTCGTGGTGGAGGATGGCGCCTCCTTCCCTGGAGAGTAGATCCGCGTCCGCCGGCAGCTTGATCGGCGGGGACGCTGACAAGTCCAGAAGGTCCGGGAACCATATCTGCCTCGGCCACGCAGGTGCGACGAGGATCATCCTGCACCGTGACCTCTTGAGCTGGTTGACGAGCTGGATTAGCAGAGGCAAGGGAGGGAACGCGTAGAGGAACAGGCCCTCCCAGGGGAACGAGAAGGCATCGCCCATGCTCCTCGTCTGGGGAAACCTGCTGGCGAACCTCCGGCACTTGGTGTTCGTCGCCGTCGCGAACAGGTCGATCTGGGGTGTGCCCCACCGTCGGAAGAGGCGATCCACCAGATCCTGCCGTAGTTCCCACTCGTGGCACGAGCGCAGCTCCCTGCTGAGTGAGTCGGCGATGGTGTTTTTTATCCCTGCCAGATTAAACGGCACCAGAAAGATCCCTTGGGCGACGGCCCAATGCCACAGGTCCTGCGCCTCCTTGGACAGCGCTGGGGACCTGGTTCCGCCCTGTTTCCTGATGTAAAACATGGTGGTGGTGTTGTCGGTGAAGATCCTCACCACCTTGCCCTTGAGGGACGGAAGGAAGGACCTGAGGGCCCAAAACACTGCACGGAGCTCCAGGACGTTGATATGCAGGGACTTCTCCGTCGGGAGCCAGAGTCCCCTTGCGTGCAGATTTTCGGTGTGCGCTCCCCACCCTTCCAGGGAGGCATCCGTGGTCACAGTCTCCTGGTGGGCTGGGGTCTGGAAGTCCATGCCCGCCGTCAGATGCGCGCGGGTGCCCCACCACCGTATCGCTCGTCGGAAACTCTCGTCGAGCTTGATCCTTTCCTCGAAGCTGCCCGTCGTCTGGATCCAGCGCGCATCCAGGAATTCTTGCAACGGGCGCATCCGGAGCCTGCACATGGGGATGAGGTAGATGCAGGAAGACATCATCCCGAGGAGGGACTTGATGGACCTCACTTTGGCCGCGTCGGCCACCAACATCCGTTGCACCTTGCCCAAGATGGTCCTGGTCCTCTCCTCCGACGGGGAGGCCAGAAGGGACACTGTGTCGAGCCTCGCTCCCAGAAACAGTGCGACTTGCGCGGGCACCAGGTGGGATTTGGCGTAGTTCACGGAGAATCCCAGGTCCGTGAGGAGTTGGACGGTCCTTGCCGTGTGGACCACGGCGAGATCCCTCGTCTTGGCGCGGATGAGCCAGTCGTCCAGGTAGGGGTAGACGTGAATCCCCTCGCGGCGCAGCTGGGCCGCCACCGGTGCGAGGCACTTGGTGAATACCCTGGGTGCCGACCGTAGTCCGAAGGGAAGGGCTCTGAACTGGTAATGACGCCCTTGGACCACGAACCTGAGGAATTTTCGGTGCCCCTTTAGGATGGGAATGTGGAAGTAGGCATCCTCCAAATCCAACGACGATAGGAAGTCTCCTTCCTCCAGTTGACCCAGGACGTGCTGGAGGGTGACCATCCGGAACTTCTGCGCCTTGATGAGCTTGTTCAGCCGTCGCAGGTCTAGGATGGGGCGCCATCCTCCCGTCTTCTTCTTCACGAGGAAGTATCGCGAGTAGACTCCGGAGCCCCGAAGCCTCTTTGGGACGAGTTCGATGGCGCCCTTTCTGAGCATCGCCTTTACCTCCAGGAGAAGCTGAGGGACGTGAAGCTCTTTCCTGGCCACGGGGGGGACGCGCGGGCACCTTCTTTGAAACTCGAGCGCGTGGCCCCGGGCCAGGGCGTCCAGCACCCAACGGTCGGTGGAGATGGACTCCCACACGCTGACGAAGCCCGCCAGCCGGCCTCCCACCGGGGTGCTTCGGTGGGGGCCCGACCCCACGGCCGGTTCAATCCTGCTTGGACGCGGCCTTGCCGCCTTGACCTCCTTGGCGACGACGGCGGGGTCTGCTAGACTTGCCTCGTCCTCTGTAGGCCTCTTGCGACGACGAGCGGGCCGCTTGACGGTAGGGAGCGAAACCGCCGCCGGAACCTTTGGAGGCGCCCTTGCCTCCGCCGCTCCGAAAGGGCGTCCGTCGCTGCTGCAGGACTCCAAGGGCCCGGGCCGTTTCAGTATCCGCCTTGATGGCCTGAAGGGAATCGTCCACTGTCTTCCCAAACAGGTTGTTCCCGTCGAAGGGCATGTCCAGGACTCTGGTCTGGACGTCCTGCCGAAAGTCCGTAGCTTTGAGCCATCCACGACGTCGAAGGCAAACGCCGTTGCCCAGCTGGCGGAACCCAGTGTCGGCGATGTCCGTCGCCACGGTGATGGCGTGGTCCGAAGCCACCTCACCTTCCTGCAGGATCTCAAGGGCCTCCGCCCTCTTGTCGTCCGGCAGAAAATCCAGCAGGGGAGCTATCTTGTACCAGAGCTCCCTGTCGTAGCGGGCCACGATAGCCAAGGCGTTGGCCGCTTTAATCGTCGTCGCTGCCGACGAGATGACTCTACGTCCCATAGCATCCAATTTCTTTCCCTCGCCGTCCGGCGGGGAAGTCGATGTGGAGGCCGCACCCCCCCCGCTTTCTTCCTGGCTGCCGCGGAGACGACGGAGTCCGGGGTAGGCTGCGCCCGGAGGCATAGGGGGGCCGTATCCGGGACCCGGTACTTCTTCTCGTACCGGTCTCTTCTAGCTGGCGTCGTGGAAGGGTTCTTGAGGAGGGAAAGACCCTCATCCCAAATGTCGTCCAACAGAGGCACTGCGAGGACCGTCTTCCTCTTGGCCTCGCGCCGCTGGTAAAGGAAGCCTTCCTTTTTCTTCTCCTCAGGGCAGAGTTGGAAAAGCTCGGAAGCCCTGGAGATCATGGAGTGGAAAGATCCGATCTCGTCGGGCGGAGAAGCCCTGGTGGGAGGCGACGACGGAAAATCCTCGTCGTATGCCTCGTCGTCCGTACCCGTCGCTGCCGTGTCAGTCCCCGTATCATCCCCTCGGGTGGACGGGGAGGAGGGCTGGACGGGGCGCGACGGTTGAAAAGGAGGTGGTGGATGGGTCCTTCTTTTCTTGGTAGGGGGAACACCAGAAGGTCCCAGTTCTGGATCCCCCGACGGGAGAGGTTCCTCCGTCGATAACGGTAGCCTCGTCCTTATCTCGGAGCATAAGGACTGTATGGCCAACAAAATGGCCGGCGAGTTGTCTTGCGGCGCTGGCAGAGGGGAATCCGATGGGCGAGCAGGGGCCCCGTCGGTATCCTCGACGATGTCGTCGTCGTCACCTGCGTCGGGGTCCATTCCGACGGGCTGGCCTTCTTCCACGCCTAGGCCGTGGCTTAAGACCTCGATCAGCTCCTCTTCTGAGGTTGAGGCCGAATCTACGACGACGCCCTGCCCCCCCCTTCTTCTTCCCCACGGAGGGTTTCACGGGGGTCCTATCGATGGGCACAAAGGAAGACTCCCTCCGAGGAGGCAGGGAGATTCTGGGCCCTGAGGCCGCCACCACTGGTGTAGCCACCACAGGCTGAGCCAGGGCCGCCGCGACCGTTTCGATAGAGGGCTTGGTCGGATGGATCAAGGCCTTCACCACCTTAGGTGCGCTCACCGCCTTATCCTTGAGGGAGGGGGCACTGCCACGCTCCTCCTCTGCCTTAGAGCTCGACCGGGGCCTCTCCAGGAGCTTCGCCGGGTGCTCGGCCTTCCTCTTACCCGACCCAGAGCGTTGGCTCGTGGTTGATGGTGCCGGGGAGGGTGCGCCCTGCCTGGCGCCCGTAGAGCCCGACCGTTCGGCGCTCCCGGTGCCAGCGGACTCGCGGTGCTTGGCCTTATGTTGGGCCCCCGTCGCCGGGGCGCCCTCAAAGGTCTTAGAAGACCGCTCGGATTTCTTCTTCTTCTCGCCAGACGGGCTCTTACCCTCCAGCCAGTTGGCGAGACGTTGATGGCGGTCCTTCATGGTCCGTTCCGACATGTTGCCGCAAAACGCACAGTCCTTCTCCACGTGCGTCTTGTCCTCATGAAGGCAGTAAAGGCAGAAAGAGTGTTCGTCCTCCTTGAAGACGTTCTGCAGCTGGCATCCAGGGCAGACCCTGAACAGCTTTCCGGGCGTCGAGCTTCCTTTCTCCTGGGCCATCTCCGAGACCGGGCCTGAGAAGCTTCTGGAGTCCTCCGAAGTGTAGCTCGACGAAATCTTCACCCTTGAGGGGGCACAGATGAATCCGACACGGGTCCCCGTTGATCGGATGTAGGATCGGTGGAGCTTGAGGCTCTTTTGACCGAAGAATCGAAGTTTTTGTGAAAAAAACGCGAAAAAATAGCACTAACGCTCGAGAGCAATAGCACGAGGATCCCAACACATGAACGTGCGGTAAAAATCTGAAGATGGCTGCCAGAGGCGGTGCTTAGGTAAAGGGCAGTCATTGGCTGTGGTCAGTATGACGCAGAGACCAGTGATTGGTTATTACTACGAAAGACAGATCAGAAACGAAACTGATACTGGTTTTTTCTTTACCGAGGATTCCCAGCCTGACGACGGGGAATATTCATGAGCATGTGAATCCATGCCAGACCCCATGCTGGAGAAATACAAGAATTTAAGTAGAGAACAGGAAGCAGGGCATGTTGGTTATTTGGGTGAGGTCAGCGGTAGAGGTGTTCCAAGAGAATGAAGCATGAAGGAGGAAACAGCTTGTGGAGGAGAGTCGTGGAGAAGGCAAGGTATTAGCTTAGGAGTGAAAGTGGTTCTGCAGTTGGAGTGTGCGTGTTTGTGTACCAGAAGAGTAGAGGTCATGGGGAGTACATGTGTAGTGAATGGTACAGAGTGAAAGAAGAGTGTGTATTTTGAAGAGTGGCGTAGTAGTGGGAGGAGGAAAGTAGTGGTGTGAGGAAGAGATTGGAAGGGGCGTAGTCGGAGTAGTGTGGAGGAGGGAGCAGTGGTATGAAGGAGGGGAGTTGCAGTAAAGAGGAGAAACAGGTAGTGAGTGGAAGGAGAGGTAACATCAAAGGGTGGAGGAGAGAACTGAAATATGTGAAAGAGACAGATGGACAGGAGAGGAAGGAGAGGGAAAAGGTGGAAGCAGTGCAGTCACAGTGGAGGAGAGTAGGCATGTAAGATAACCAATTTTACAGAGTGGCTGCAAGGTACTTACCAATTCTCTATAGAATGCTAACATCTTGATAGAGTAGGACAGCTAGAATGTCCCTCCGGGAGTTTAGAGAGCCATAATTTAAGGGAACCTTCCATAGCCGAAAAAAGTCATTAGACAGTACCGTTCGGCAGCACTAACTGGAAATGTGGATGCCTGGGTTAGGGAGGAAATTCCAAGGCAGACTGGAGAGCGAGGGACAGCGTGAGGCCCAGAAAGAAAACTTTAATAAAAACCCTTGAACCGTCCCTGAGAGGTTTTCTGTGCCATCAGTGACATTATGGATGTCCTCATCATAGAAGTGGCCACATTTGTAGCTATAAGGGTTAAAACATGGGAATTGTGGGGGACAATCAGTGCCTCGATTAAGGGGACTCTACACTGCCCCATACCACCTATACACCAATCCAGTTGCATATTGCTAATCTAGCAAGTAAGCAAGGTAGCACAGATATAAAAGAGGAAGTATACAGTGAGAGAACAACAGGAAGTGTCACTGGAAAATATGGCATGTGAAGCTATCCCAGGGTCAACTTGCTACAAAGTGTACCATAAAGACTGGTGTCTCCAGTGCCTCCCAGAAGTGTAAGATATATGGGACCAATGGAGCCAATCTATTGTTCATCTTTTAGATTGAAGCCTAGCGATGTTGATGCTTCTAAATCTGTGAAGGCAGCCAAAGGGGTTGGGGTTTCCAGCCGGGTAGAATGGCTGTGCCTTGTATGTGCTACAGGCAGGTTCAAAGTTAATGCAGCTTTGGAAGGGTGCCCTGTGTAGCTAAGGGCTGGGGCGATGTGAGAATATTTCTTCAGTCCCGCAATGGGGCACGATGTGTGGACTGTGGCTCTTTTGAAGAAGCACAATTTTCATGGGTTACTCTTGTGGCTTTTCGGTACAGTAGCAAGCTATATGGCCAATTCTTCTGCAGGCATTGCATCGGATAGGTTCTAATTTTAGTGGAGAAGCTACCGGCCGCACATCTGTGGTAGTAGCTGTTTTGGGTCGGGCATCTATGGCTAAAAGCACTTTGCACTGAGTTTGGAAAATTTGGGGCCACCATTTTAAGCAGGAAAGTGTTATCTTCCTTTGGTCGAAAGGTCAACCAAGTTTCAATTTCTTTCTTGGGGGCAGTCTTAAGTCTCGAAAAGACATACCTGGTTGATGGACATTTACAGTTTGTATGGCCTTCTCCAAAGTAGGCTCATGTAATTGCAATACCACTTTCTAAAGATATGAAGTAAGTGAGTAAACAAACTGCTCCAGGATAAGCATCTTTCACTCCTTCGAGGTTTTTATTGGCTAGCCACTTATTTATCAAATCGCACGCACAGTACGGCATTTTCCTCAGGGTTTCCACTTGCCTTAGGCGCAGATGTTGTAATTGCATCGGGTAGTGCTCCTGGTCTTGTCTCATGCGTTCTAAAATTCTCCACTTCAAACCCTCATAAGTGGTTTGTTCATCGGGATTTATGGCCTGGAAAGGTTGCTGAGCTTCGCTTGTCAGCAAAAGAGCAATGTAGCCGGTCCCCCAGTCTCAATGCCACCCAGCTGTTTCAGCAAACCTCTCGAAATCAACAAAAAATGCTTCTGGGTCCTCTTCTGTGCCTAACTTCAGGAGGACCACAGCCTGCTCACGTCGCTCAAAACAAGCAAGTCCAGCCAAAACTGACTGGAGCCCAGCAGCACACTCAAAGTAAGGAGTGAAAACGCTCACCTGTTAAGGGTTTCTTGCAGTAACAAATATTAGACCATTTAAAACTTTAAGTAACATGAAGACAATTCAATTAAAGCAATGACAAAAGTTGTATGCATTTTGGAGTAATCCCTTACAAAAACATGTGCAGACATTTGTTCACCAAAACAGAAATAAGGACATTCAAATATCCTTCTTGTCAAATATCAAATCAGACACAAGATGGAAAAAGATTATAGAATCCAATGTGTTTTGGGACAAGAGACCCATCTTCAGGGAAACCCCCCTCAAGGTTCCTAGAAGATCAAAGTAACTTCTTACTATGATGACATAATTCCGGCCTCCATCATTAAACAATTGACGGACCCAGCACATCCTCAGCATCATCAATGCCTCCTCTCGCAGAAGGATCATTCCCGGACATGCTCAAGACTGGTCTCATACAACCTCTCCTGAAAAAAAACAACTCTAGATATAAATGACCTGGCCAACTACAGGTCCATTACGAACCTCCCGTTTATTAGCAAAATCTTGGAAAAAGTAGTTGCTACAAAACTACTTGCCAGAATTGAACAACTCCACCTCCTAAAGGACTATCAATCAGGGTTCCTCCCAAAGTGTAGCATGCAGACAGCCACCATCCAGGTGGTGGATGATGCTCTCCAAATCATGGATAAAGGCGACTCATGCATCCTCGTCCCACTTGACCTCTCTGCTGTATTTTACACTGTCGACCATTGCATCCTTCGGTCCCTCCTTGCTGACAGGATGAAATTCTCGGGCACCGTCCTGAATTGGTCTACCTCCTACCTCACAGGCAAACACTGGGCTGTTCAGATTAACTTTTTGCATTCTAACCGACTCCAGGTCTCCTGCAGAGTCCCCCAAGGCTCCATTCTCTCACAAATCCTTTTTAACCTTTACATGGAGTCTCTGGGCACTCTCCTCAAAGATCCCAATATAGCCATCCACCAATATGCAGATGATACTCAGTTTTACATGAGATTAAATAGCACGCAAGACATGCTTCATCTCTGCAATTAACTAGCCATCACCCAGTCCTGGATGTCGACTGTCTACCTCAAACTAAAACCACCCAATACTGAATTTGTCCTCATCGGTACACCTGCTAAAAAACAACTTGTCCAACAATGTCTCAATGATATGCACCTAGAAGGATTTGATCCACAACTCTCAGACTCAGCAAAATCCTTAGGCTTCACCATTGACAGCAATCTGCCCTTCCAGAAACACGTAGCCAAGAAGGCCCAAATAGCCTGGTGCAGAATCTCTACCCTTTGGAAAATCAAACCATTCATCCCACTGTAGGACTTGCAGACCGTAGTGCACGCCCTTGTGTTCTTGCATGTGGATGGTGGAAATGCTCTCCTGACGGGGCTCTCAGCTGTTCACTTGGCTCCCCTAAAAGCAGTCCACCATGCTGCAGCACGTCTTAAGCGAACACAGAAATTTGACCAAATTACCCCTATCCTCTGCGAACTACACTGGCTTCCACTCTAAGCCGGGATACTGTTCAAGACTGCATGTATCATCTACAAAGCAGTCACGAGTAGCACACCAGCGTACCTGGTGGCTAAGCTCCACAAATCTGGTGGAACACGCTCCTCACACAGAACATCTAACAACCAGCTTGAATCACAACTCGTCCGCAAAGAGAGGACCCGCAAATACTCCTTCTCTTGTCATGCACTCACCCATTGGAACTCGATCCCGGTGTCGGCTCGCAATGAACCCCACAATTCTCCAATTTCGCAAATCTATCAAAACATGCGTCTTTCAACAACACCTGTGCAAGGACTAATTCCAATGGAAGAACATACTGACACACAGACCACACAGTACTGCACTACTGTTAAAAGATGAATGCCCAAAAGCTGGCTACCGACACACTCTGTGCAACGCTCTGCTGCTCTGGAGGTAGGTCCGGGCTTTAAACAGCAAAATAAGTTAATTGAATGCTTAATCAAACAAAGTAATCTAAACTAGGAGCCATCACACATCAAAGCCCTGTAGATAGAAGAAAGCCAACCCATATGCTGGAGTAACATCGGTTTGCAAATTCAGTTTCAAAATACAAGGTATGTCAAAGCATATTTGGACAGCACTTAGTTGTCGCAATATCCTAAAAAGACAAAAAATAACAAATAAATAGTATCACAACCGTGATAATACTCAAGAAACAGACATACAGACAGTCATGTGCAACAGCCGTTAATACTAGAGTGCAGAAATACTTATCAACTTCCAAAGTAATTAGAAGACTGCAGTACCCAGCCAAGGAAACTATAATATGAAACCAAAGGTTTTACATGAAACAAAGTAACAGAGAAAAACCACCTCTGAATATTGAATGGTTTGATGCCCCCTTCATTGAATAACCTCCGATTCATTATCAAAGATGGTGGAAGGCTTCCCCCACTGAATAGAGATCTCCTGTTTACAGTAACTGTACCCCTTCTCTTTTCAATAGGATCAAATACCTTTAGATTTGGGGCACCCTGGTGTGAGGCTATGCCTTTTGTAAATAGGTGTGCCCTTTGATTCCTTTCCCCAGGACAGCTTCCTGTCAAGTGCCTGTCCCAGCGAAAGGGCATTGTCTGCCCTTACAAGGGGACAACGAGAGGCAACCCTCTGCCCCCCTAGAATACATTCCTGCCAGCAGGGCAAGGTCCAGTCTGTGTGAGGAGAATACATACAACCCTTCCACAGCTGAACTGGGCCTACAGAGCTGAGACATGCAATATCAAATTGGATGTGGCTGCAATCATGAGAAGTTCAAGAAGCAAGGTTGTAGCACTGAGGCAGGGAACTGGGGTAACCAGGAGGTAATCCCACAGTCTGAACCACCATTCTGTGATCAAACTGGGAATGTGCATGTACAGATTAAGATTACATATCAGGTCCAACTTCTTCCTATTTACTGAATATTTGATTTTAGTATTTTAGGTCATGGGACAACGACAAGAAGGGCAAGTTGAAGCTAGAAAAATACAAATATGGTGGACTGGGACATAGAAGAGGGTTCAAAAGAGTAGAAGAGGGCAACGGGGCATTCATCTGTTTAATTATTTAGCCCAGTTTAAGGTCCCTCAATTACAAGAACCTTAACTAAATTCTATCAAACTTTTCAGTTTCTCTTTCCAGGACACATTTCACAGTCTGTAAAGTAAATCAGATCTTCGAGCCATGTTTCAAGTGAGTTTTTTGGGTGATTGCATTGAATTAGAAATGATACCTTAGCACCAACTTTCGGCCTCTCAATAGAAACGACTACTGGCCGCTCATCATAGTGTGGATTTTTAAAGTGCTATAGGAATTTTGCAATCTTGTGTTAAATCTTGATGCACCCATTGCATGTAACCTCTTGATGAGGATTGTGGGGAGATTATGTTGCCATAACTCCTTGTGTAGGATTGTGTCAAGGGTTTAGAGCCAGATACCAGGTACTATGTTAATCTGTGCCGAGTACCAACATATCCATTAGAGCAGATATGTTTCCCATTCTCCAGTACTTCCACAAAAACCTACTGACACACGGAAGCTGGTACAAGCACGTCACCAGAAACCCTCTAGTGCAATATTGGGGTGAGCGCTCTACATTTTGCCTGCCATTTTGGAAAAATAACTGGATTCATGTGTGGGCAATGCTTCTGTGTCTGAAACAGCCATCAGAACTGTTTCAACGGTTTGCCCAGTTGTCCTGTGGCACAGAACACAAACTGTCATGGAGAAACTGTGCTTCCTGAAGCGCTTTTCCTAAGGAGGCCTAGTAATCCTCCCTGATGTTTGACAGCGCCCTCCCTATTTCCCATTGCAGGCCTGAATTTAGACTGACAGTTGTAAAGTAGAGAAAGGTGACCCACATAGTCCTTGGGTTTTCAGACTAATGCATTTTCTAAGATGTTGTTGGTGTATGGTTTAAGACACGGTTGTCCAGCTCCATGCCTCGAGGGCCAGACGCATGCCGGATTTTCAGGATACCCCTCATTAATATGTATGAGATAAATTTGCATACAAAGATTCTAAATGCGATATCCTGAAATCCCGTCAGAATTCTGTCCCTCGATGCCCAGAGTTGGACAACCCTGGTCTAAGATGAAGGGCTTGTCAACAAATACTTTGGATCAGTTTCATCAAGGTTAGTAGTTGGGGGAACATTTTTAAGAGCTTAAAAAAATGTGGACTTTATCAACATGAAAGATATGCATACACAGTCCTGAAACTGAGAAGTGTGTCAAGGGGAAAATGTTATTGACTCATCCATCAGAAACAGGTCATTTTTCCAGCATGTTAGTTGGAGGTTTTGATGGTATTTGCTGTTTGTTTGAGGTCTCTCCTGCCTATGCATTTAATGGAAGAAAAGGAGGAACATAGCGACAGTGGGTGAGCAGGGCATGTAGAACCTAATTCAGAACGATGTGCATCAGGAGGAACACATATCCAAATGATATATTAGTCCACGAAATGGGCAGCGGTGGCCCTATACAGTGATTGCACTGTGAAGCAGTGGTGGACTAGCCAACAAGAAACTCTGCAGATTTCCAGTGGGTCCCTACACCATGGGCCTCTTGTGTTCTGGTACCCTGGTTTTCGAGTCATCTTAACTTAACCTCTTTTCCAATGTACCCTAGCTCCTTCAGTTCTCTCCCCATCCCCCATATCCGTTTGCTGCGTTTATCACTTTTAAATACATGTATAGTAACAGCACTTAAATACATGTATAGTAACAGACATGCTTTAAAATTGCCTATTTGAACCCACTTTATTTAAATTATTGGACAATCCCTATCCCCTACTACTGAGGGATTGCGTTTGCTTAAACAGTGTAAAATGGAGCCACTTTTGAAAAACATTCCCCAGACCTCTTTTAGTTCCCAGTCCACGCCTGCTGTCATGGGTGTTGGTAGGTCTGGAAAAGATCCGGGCCTACACTAATGTCGGGACTCGGGGCTAGCTAGCCTTTTGGTTGTAGCTACTGAGCTTCTATCTGGGGCTAGAGCCCCAGCACCCCTCTAGCAACGTCTCTGCCTGCTGAGAAGTCAGTAAATAAATAAATAGTGGTTATATCTCACTGAGGAACAGTCAGGTTTAAGAACATATGGACGGAAACAATGCGAGAACCTAACCATTCTGACATACCAGTAACCTGATTGGCTGACCAGCAGAAATCCCCTATTGATTGTTTGATTGTTTATTTGTATAGCGCCTATACACAATGTGTTTCAACGCGCTTCAAGGAGGGAGGGAACATGGGAGAATATAGTAACATTCTTACAAGTCCTGAAACGATCAGAATGTAAAAAAACTATCAAATCATAACAGATAGTACAAGTGCATAAAACAATAAGGGAGAGGAGAGGGAGGAAAAAAAGGAGAGAAAACTAGCAGTAACATTACTATGCCTGACGACAATTGTTGTAGTGCAAGAGTGACAAGAGGAGGGGGAGAGGAAAGAATGGGGGGGTGGGGTGGAGATAAAGGGGTAAGGAGAGGAACAAAACAAAAGACTATCCATTAAAGGTCAATGACTATTAAAGATAGTGCTGGAGGGTAAGGGGGAGGAGAAGACAGGAAGGGAAAGGGGGGACAGACAAGCTGTTTTCAGAGATCCAAGGACCGAATTATAAAACTAAGTGCTAAGATATAAGCGTAAAGCAGGAAAGGGGAGGGGGGCAACGGATCATCAAGGGGGCAAAACGGACACTAACGAGGCAGGGAGGGGGTGGGACTAGACACTGGAGGGGGCAGGGGGGACAAGGAGACAGACACTGGAGGGGGCAGGGGGACACAGACACTGGAGGGGGCAGGGGGGACATGGAGACACTGGCAGGGGGTACATGGGGACACTGGAGGGGGCAGGGGGGACATGGAGACACTGGCAGGGGGGACATGGACACTGGAGGGAGCAGGGGGGACATGGAGACACTGGAGGGAGCAGGGGGGACATGGAGACACTGGGGGGGCAGGGGACATGGAGACACTGACAGGGGGGTATGGAGACACTGGAGGGGGCAGGGGGGACATGGAGACACTGGAGGGGGCAGGGGGGACATGGAGACACTAGCAGGGGGGTATGGAGACACTGGAGGGGGCAGGGGGGACATGGAGACACTGGAGGGGGCAGGGGGGGCATGGAGACACTGGCAGGGGCCAGGGGGGACATGGAGACACTGGCAGGGGGGCATGGACACTGGCAGGGGGCCGCGGGGACATGGAGACAACTGGAGGGGGCAGGGGGACATGGAGACACTGGAGGGAGCAGGGGGGACATGGCGACACTGGCAGGGGGTACATGGGGACACTGGAGGGGCGGGGGGACATGGAGACACTGGGGGGGAAGGGGGGACATGGAGACACTGGCAGGGGGGTGGGTCATGGAGACACTGGGAGGGGGCAGGGGGGACATGGAGACACTGGGAGGGGGTCAGGGAGACACTGGGAGGGGGCAGGGGGGACATGGAGACACTGGCAGGGGGGACATGGAGACCCTGGAGGGGGCAGGGGGGACATGGAGACAACTGGAGCGGGCAGGGGGACATGAAGAACTGGCAAGGGGGACATGGAGACACTGGCAGGGGGGACATGGAGACACAGAGGGGGCAGGGGGACATGGAGACACTGGCAGGGGGGACATGGAGACAACTGGGGAGGTAGGGGGGACATGGAGACACTGGCAGCGTTCTGGTCATACAGCCTTTTAATAAATAGCTAAGGGTACGGGACCCTACATATGTGCAAAAATCAGGTTGGGTAGGTTTCCAAATGAGCGAAGAATTATGTTTACACCTTGCTGCAGGTCTACATCCCAGCAGGAATTGCTGCACAAGCACAAAGCAGTTCTATGATTTCTCTTTTCCATGATCATTTGCAAACATTTGGTGTGCAGAGAAAGCATTTCATGTTACTGAAAGAGTATCGTTCCCTTAATTTGACGTGGGCGTACAGCTTGGAGGCATGCTCCAGTTACTGCGAACTGTTGGGGTTAAAGCTGATGTGAACCTTAGAGGCGACTTCCTAGAAAGTGCTCGGTTCTCGCCTTAGATATGGCGTCTCTGCTGAGCGAAACGCGCAGAAACCTTTTTAGCATCCATTCAAACCTTAGGGGAGCGATGCAGCGTTTCCTCTGGGGGGTCATTCTTTCCAGGCCTGTGTGTGTTGTTAAACAGGAAACCTGTTCTTAACAGTGTCTGCCTGGCTGGGATGAATGACACTTGGCAACATAGTTTCCAAACTCCCTGCCAAAACCTCAACAGTAATGTTGTAATCCATATGTAAACAGTGAGATAAGGCAGTATCACTACACCTTACTGGGTTTTTTACGGGAATCCATTAGAGGCACTGAAACTTTGCACATGGACTTGGAAAGAGTTTGAGAGTATGAGTCCCTCGGTGCATCGAAAAAAAAAAAACAGCAAGCAGGAAGGGAAATGAGTTCACCTCCAAAACCACGCGTATATAACTCAAGTGAAACGCCATCTGTGTATGCATGCATGGCACCAAAAACAATGCAGAGCATCACAACTCACCAAAACAATGAAACACATCAGAAATAGCCACAAGGATTTCTATAGGGCAAGCTGCCCCGGGTGGAGGGGGAGTGGAGTGGGGGGGGGGGATCAGTGAAGCATTTTATGGGGTGGGAGTAGTGGCAGGAAGGAAGGGAGGGAGGGAGTAGGTGTGCCCGGCTGAGCAATGAGCAGCTGAATCATATGTAATCGGGTTTGCCACTCGCTGGATCGCCTTTCCCCCTCTCGGCATCACTGCACTACTACCATACCCACACAGAGAAGGCTATGCAATTGTTTCTAGATGTTCTCAACTCACCCAAGCTGGTCTAGCCTTAATGCCTAAAAGTAAGGGCGAGACTGAAAATCTCAACCTGCACATCTGGCCAAAGGCACCTGCATTTCAGACAATTTCCCAGACAACTTTTCCAAGAGGCATCCTCATTTAAGCCAACATGTGATGTGATTGGTTCTCAAAATGTTATCTTTACCTCTGCGAGTCTTCTTGCACAGGTAGAAGTGTGGAAGAACTTTTGGGTATGATTCTAGAGGGGTTCAGCCAACAGCCCCTGCAGCATCTCTTCTGTAAGAACCTATGTAAATCCAGTACCAGCCGCAATGTGTGCTCTATGAGAGTGAATAGGACAAAGATGTTGCCATATCGGGGGCATAGCTGCTGACTACAAGTACTGCAAAGCCAAGCCGAGGTCAGGCTGGATGAATGAAGGGTGTCTGGATTACCTGTTGATTGAAAACCTTGGAAGATGTCTGGCAAAGTTTGAATGTAGCAGCACCCATTGATTGAATGGTGACCAAATATTTCAACAGATCAAATCCTGCATTTGGAAGGTGAGAAACCGCTCATCTCTCAAATGTCTTAAACCCGAGGGTGTACACGGACACTTTGCTAATCCTGGGTACAAGTACCGATGAATGAAAAGGAAACCATCCAAAGAAGACCCAGCTGGGAGCTTTTCCGGATGCAATCTTCCAAGACGAGCTAAGCTTGGTCAGTGTTTTTGACCATCAGCCTTCTTTACATTGACCAGAGAGAGGCCTGCAAGATGCTCCTTTCAGGGGCAGCAACGTCTCCAACCCAAAGAACCTTTTCTTCACAAGAGTCTTACCATTGGGGCTTGCCAGGTACTGCAAAAAGAGGCTGAGTCTTCGCAATCACAAGCGCTGATAACCATAAGCACGAGCAGCCAGTGGCTACTAACAAAACTAACTTCTCTCTCATCTGGTGCCCTCCCAAAAATGATGCTTGCTTCAGTCTGTGCCTGGCCCTGTTGTCAAAGACATGAGTGCATCTACACAAGAGGCACACATGAGGCAGCAAAGTCTGTGGACAGCAGCTACTCGGTCCAGGGAAGGGTCCCCAAGTGTACCCTACAGTGTACGCAACTCCTCTACAACCTCTGTGCGGACATGTTTGGGTCACAGCAAGTGAACAGTGCTGGCCTCACAGAGATATGTAAGCAGTGGGTTATTGTGCCAAAACACTCACACGTGTTCCATATTCCCCTGGCCTCGTTCTCTATTATCCTGAACACCTTCCTGCAATACTTACACCAAACGGGCATCTATTTAATACAATCACAGTGTGGCGCGTTCGTGTTACACATGTCACATGTGCCGCTCCACCCTCTCTCCAATGAGTTGAGCTTGAACGCACAATATGTGATCAGATACCTTGAACACAGGGCGCAGAGACATCCTCCTAACGGTAAGGATGCGAAATGCAAGTATAATGTCTTTAGTCCGTTACTCGTTCCAACAATTAACAATGCTCTGGCTACTGACATGTGAAACCATCTGTTTCCATCAAGGCGAATACTGTGCCCGTGTGACTGGAAAATCTTCAGGAATGCGTCTGCTTTACATCAGAATTAATCCACGGGTGTCTGCGATGTCACTGAAAGCACAAGAAGAAACGCAGCGCAAATGCGAATGTTTGTCAGTGCTATACCACGGAGCGTGAACCACACTACACAGCAGCCAAGGAAAGCAGACCATCTGCCACGTGGGTTTAAAAGCGCCTCAGCCACAGGCACACAGTGATTGGCGGATCTACACTGAGGGGCTTAGGATGAACGCGGTCATAGCTATGGCTGTGCTCCTCACACCCTCTCTTATAAGAGAGCTCCACCGTTACTTTTTGCTTCTAAACAAGGCGCACTCGTTTGCCTTGAACTCGGCCTTGAAAGTAAAACACGAGCAACAGACAATACCACCAGAAACGGATTGCAAACAGAACATTTTTCCGCGAAATAAAGCCTGCAGTGCAGCAGCACATACGTGGTTCACAGCCCCGCTTCCTTGGCAGCAGTGGAGTTGGTCATCAGGACCTCCAAAGTGAAAGGCAGTAAAAGGACTTGCAATGCTGCCTAGCAGAAGACGGCCAGGTAGAGAAGCGCAGATGCAGACCACGGGACACAATGGGGCACTTATGAAGGCCAGGTGGAGTGAATCTCACAGAAACGGAGCTCCAGCAAGAGCACATCTGTGGGTCCACCAACCTATAGCTCTCTTTATCCCTAGCCCTGTATGAAACCTTCTGTATATCCGCTCTCTGCGGCCTTCCAAGTGTACCTTTAATATTCCAACCTTCTAATTGTATCATAGTAGTGTGTCCCATTACTACATTTCAGGTGTACATTGCTTCACAGCTAGATTTACTGCACATGCATGCACACATGACATGGGAAAGGAGACCTCGTGCAAAAAACAGTGGTCACTAGAAGCAAACACTTGCCAGCGCACATTATTTGTGTGGAAATCCAATTCTCCCAGTGCATAGGTGATTGAGAAATGTTGCAGTCGGAGGACGACATCTAATTAAGGGAAACTTTCCACCCACCCCAAAGCAGGCACGCACAATTTTCCTTTATTTGATTATTTTTATGAATCTGGGACCCCCAATTTAACAGAATTGATCCGTTACACTCTCCCTTCTCTTTCGGGATAAGAACCACACAGGGTTGCACAGAAGGGCTATTTATGAACAAAATAGAAATAATTGAATCAGTGTAAAGATAAACAAGTAATGCCTCCATAACTTTACAATAAGAATGATGAAAAATAATCAACACACTCTCCACCTCAGTTTTTAATGCTACCGTTATAGAAGCAGACTTTGTAACACACACATCACCATGGGTATCTATGCATTTAAATCACCCTCAGCGTTGATGCATCATGGATAAAAAAGGTACGAGAGACCAAGATGACACTTTCATTTGTTATCCCTGCTTATCCAATTCAATCTACTTCACCTTTATTCAAAATAGAATTTCAGCAGCATGCTCAAAACTCAATTGCAACAAACTACTGGACCAACCTGTAGCTAAGTTGCTGGCAGAAAGGAAAATGCCTGTTCAACATATATGTAGGTTAGATTCCTTTCAGTGATGTTTCTCTTTACTGACTGAGTAAAAACTTACCTTTCTCACTTTATTGGGTGATAGAAAAGTAGGAAAATGAGTAGCAAATAATCACCCCGTCCCAAATAAAATCTATATATGCTGAATCTTCAAGAGAAACCAAGAACTATGAATTTAACTGAAACCAATATATACTGAACTTTAACGTGAACCCACTATATGTTAATATTAATGGTAAAGGTATTTGTACCGTGCACTATCACCACGGGAGTGATCCCCTGACGCTCTGGCAGATCTGAAAAGGAGGGTGTGAAGGGAGTGTGTGGGGGAGGGTTTAGTAGGGTATAGTGGGAATAGGTCGAGTGAGAGTTTTTTTCATTGGCTAAGTATGGAGAAAATTAAAGTTTTAGAGTTGGGTTAGTGGGTTGTTCTTACCTTCTTGCTTTGGACATCTGTGCTCATCATCTCTTACCAGTGTAGAGAAGGAGCCAAGTACCCCCACCTCAACGAGCTCGCCCATATTGCCTATATGTTGGGAACCACAGTGTGAGACACGTGCCGTACCAGTGAAAATATCAATACCAAGGAAACTTCTGGAAGTAAGGTTCCCATTAAGAAAGCCATACCTGCATACACAACAGTATGATGGCCATTTGAATGAAATCCCTGAAGAAGCAGGACCAATGAATGAACAAAGAGAATAGTGATGTCACACGAAGCAAGCCTGACGTACATAGAAGAGATGCAGAGACAAGAGAATGCAGATATTCTATAAGGCATCAAGAAATGATCAAAGATGAGTGACATCTTGGGCTCAAGATGAAGAAACTTATGCTACAGAAACGATGAAGATATCAAGTCATTTTACACATGTACATATGCTAAGAAACGCAAGCAGATGAAGTATTCTTAAGGCTAGCTAAGTAGTGAATAGATTGCGGCAAGCGCCAATGTATACACATATAGGAGCAAGTAAAGAATGGATGATTCCACTACATGTTATAGCAGAGCTGGACCAGAGAAAGAAGGCCTCTTTTCCAGTGTGTCGCAGTTGAAAAAGCAATTGAATTACAGAAGCAGATTTCAGAAAAGCGAGGCTGGATGAGCCCAAAAAAGCCAAGGTCTTATCGGACTAGGATGAAATGAACAGAAAGTAGTTACAAATCGTGTGAAAGAACGAAACTCCTGTTCAGTAGGCCAAAAACAGGGAAGACGTCTGAGTTCTATTAAAAAAATGTATTTTAAATGCACCAGAGCTCAAATGTGTAGTCTTCAGTCATGTGGAAGGATGAAGTTGGACAAACATGACAAACCACACCTACGCATGAAGGCAGAGTGTGCCTTCACTCCCCTGAATTGTCCAGATCAAAGAATTTTTCCAAGGACAAGTTCAAAGCCTTAATTGACAGCAAACCACTCAGGTGATGATAGATGATATGCTAATTGGTGGGAAGCTATGGTTATGACCAGCTCCCAGCACCTGGAAGTCCAGCCTGCGTGCTGCTAACGTAGGTGGAAAAGTACTGACAGATGCAAGAGTGCCAACCAATAGTAGGGGGCCGCGTAATTAAGGGCCCTATAGTTTGTGTAGCCAATGGGGCGTTGTGTATTTAGTGACATTCATGGTGCCGTTTGAGGGGCGGGCTTAGTTGCCCCACCTGATGTTAAGGAGCCTATCATTTTCTTAGACTAGTAAGGAACGTACACTTAGATGTTCCCTTAGAACCAATTACTCTCTTCAATCATTTTTTTTTGTTTGCCACGTAGGATGACGTTAGTGAATACGTAGGTTAATGCCATCAATGACGGTTTTTACTATTAGTACAGTGTTTTTTCTGAAAATCATTGAGACCATGCTGTCAGACGTCCGTAGATGTGCTTTGTACTCACTGTTTTAGATAAATGATATTAAAATAGTTAACCTTTTTGCCAACTACCCGAGTCGTTTCGATTATTGATGTTTGAGTAACTTCTGCATTCCCATTCATCTCATAGTATTGCTACCTTGTCTTAAAGGGCTGGGGCGACTCCCCCAGTTCACCGTCCTGTGTGTTGTAAGTTACTTAGCAGGATGTTGGATTTCCTCTGTGGATTTCCAGCAGTGTGTGGGATGAGCAGGTGAGTCGGCCTCCCCCCGCCCTCGGGCTAAGGATGGTTCTGTGATCAGTTTTGGGTCCCTCCCTGAATGTGGGGGGTCCCTACCTATCGGATTGTGTGCCCGGGGGCCCCTTGTTTGACTGCATTGGTTAGTGTCCCCCATCTGTTTCCTAGCGGGTCTTTGTTTTCTTAGTTGTTCCCTTCCGATTCTGATGTGAAGAGTCAAGTTTTAAGTAGTTTTCTGAATTTCAGGTGGTCTCTTGTAATGCGTATGTTTTTTGGGAGGCAATTCCGGGTTTTTGCTGCCCAGTGGGATAAAGAAGACCCTCTGAATCTTCTTTTGTTGTATGATTTTGGTTATAGGCGAACGTCGCTGGTTGATCTGAGTGGTCTTGCCGGAAGGAAGGTGGTTAATTTCTTTTTAGGAACTCTGCTCCTTGACCGTAGATTGCTCTGTGCGTTATGCACATTCTTTTGAACCTTATTCGTTATTTTATCAGTAGCCAGTGTTGCATTTTCAGCGCTCCGGTGACGTGTTCTCTTCGTGGTAGTCTGAGCAGGAGTCTGGCTGCTGCGTTTTGGATACATTGTATTTTCTTTAGTAGGTGGTTCTGGCATTCCTATATATAGGCTAGTGGCGCAGTCTATTCTGGACATGAGGGAGATGACGTTGAGTGTTTTATGAGTGAAGGAAAAAGTTCAAGGTGAAGGGAACTTTGGAAGTGAACTTTAGCAATGAACCGAAAAGGGGCATTTAAACAACAAAGTGGGCAAAATTGTAAATAACAAAACATAATTTGAAAGCTGAAGGAACGTTAACTATCAGTCATAATAGGTCAGAAGTACGGCACAGAACTTTAAGAAGACTGAAAATACTAATGTGAAATTAAAAGCGAGTCCTGGGAAAGGGAACCCTGAGGCTTGACCCACTTTTCGGCTTGAGGATAGAGTCTCAAGATACTTTCGTGTTTGGAACTGTTTTATCTGGAACTTGGGGAAAGGAACCATGAGTCTTGGTTAAATCTCTATCATCTTGAACTTAAGGCTGACATCCCTACAAATTGTATAGATTAGTTGTGAGGGCAAGTATAGGTTTTTGGACACAAGACAGATTCCTAAATTGAACTCCTTAACTCTGCCTTTCCTATAGCTTTGTTTAGGTAGGGAAATCCCACCATATTATAGGGCAAGTTAGGCATTTTTCCATCCTGACTTAAGGGTTAATAATTTATTTCAAATTCAGAATCTGTTGTCTGGGTCTTACGCGAAGATGCCTTCACAACACATGGAAAAACAAATCTCTTGTTCAGAGTAATGCCAAATATGGTCATAATGTAAAATGGATTTCAATGCCATGATGCGAGATATTAAAAGGCTTCATATTTAAAAGGAATAGCGACATTTGAAAACATCAGTTTCTGTTCACTTCCCCAACAGATCTAAATGGAGAGCTCTGTCTTTCCCCGTTATCTGAAAACCTCATTTGAAGAGCCATCTTGTGCTAGACCAAGGCTTTTGTTGGGGTGGAGTCATGACATATGGGTAAATAATGGCAGCTCTTAATGGGTTGAACTTTGTAAAATCCTGAAAGTTCAGGAAATTGTGTGGTCCTTCTCTGGGTCGACTGAGGGGATGGCCTGCAATCAAGACTGTCACATGATGCTAGAGACCCATCTGGCCAGAGATGAGATCGTTTCAGCATCCATTAAGCCGGGCCTTTAACTGCAAGAATGTTGATGGGCTTTATGGGTGACAGAGTAAACACACGAGGCAGATGTCCAGAGCTCATGTTGAGTGGGGAAATGAAACTTAATGTGCTATCTAAGTCAGAATATGCATATATCGTTAGAGTTTGCCATAACGTTTTATTAAGGATCATACTTTGCTCATTTTCTCAGGAAACATAAGTCGCTCAGTAATGGTTCAAGTATCTTTAAAAAGCTGATGAACAGGCCTACCCCCATAAGATTACAACCTTGGGAACAAGAGTTACAACCTAAATTGTATTTTAAGATCCCCAGAAAATTTCAAAAAGAGGAGATTCAGGGAGATGATAGCTTAATAAATTTGATGTCTGTATAGAAAAGTTCATGTTGATAACGGTTATAATTTCTTAATGAATCACAAAAAAAAACATTTGCACGTGCAACATTGTGCTAAACTGGGACACGTTTCATCAGAACCGGCATGGGCAGACCATTTTAGTCATCAAAATATTATGCTTACCTATAAATTCACAACAGCTGCCGTGTAGTGACTTTTTAAGCGCAAAACTTGAAATGCATAAAAAAATGAAAGTGGGTGGACTCGTCCCCTCCCAATTTGGCCTCGGTAAACTGAAAAGGCCAATGAGAAAAGAGGCCATCCCCTTGAAGAAGGGGATGGGAAATAATTGTCCAATCAAAACTGTTGACCAATAAACTGGCAAATGATAATTTGGACATTTTGGGGGTTGGGGGTAATAGATTCATAATGAGATGCACAAGGGAACTCAAGAACTGCTTGGGAAAAGCATGAGAAGGATTGTTGACTGAAATCATCTGGGTGGAACTGCTAATCACAAAATGGAACAGAGGCTGGGGTTCATTGACCAAAGTAGGGAGGAGAAGGGATGGAG
This sequence comes from Ambystoma mexicanum, assembly GCF_040938575.1. NCBI lineage: Eukaryota > Metazoa > Chordata > Amphibia > Caudata > Ambystomatidae > Ambystoma > Ambystoma mexicanum. The sequence continues at coordinate 894,162,883 of NC_090941.1, forward strand.
AATGTAGAATATCCATGACAGATGTTGGATTTTTTACCCGATTCCGGTCCTGTACTTGAAAGGGGACCTGGCTATCCTTTCCTATGTGCAAACCTAGAGATGATATGTAGGTTAACCTGTCCAACCAACTTGTCCAACTAAACCTGGTCTTCTGGGGATCTGCCTGAGTTCATACTGTGATGAATCCGTAGGGGATTCCCCCCACCCCCCAGACCTCAGCCTGGGACCATCCTCATGTGGCCAGGGAAAGGCACATCCTGATTCCCGACCCTGGGGGTGGTGTTCTGCGGGAGGGCCACATGAGGGAGGAAACCGGCCAAGAGGCAGGGGAAAATCCCTTATTTAACTTTACCTGAGATGCCAGTATATTGATGGCTTACTGTAAAGCGGAAAAAGTAATTAAAAAAAACTCTTTCTTTCAGGACTTCAAGTCTCATAATTCCCTCAGTACTGAGATGAGGAAGAGGGATACAAAGGAACAAAGATGTAGAAGTGGTCAGCTAATTGACAGAAATGACCTACATCTGAGGGAAGGTGGGAGGCATAAAAGGCCGCCTCAGGTGCAGAGAAGGAAAAGCAGAAGCAGTTTGAGAAGCGCAGGCTGTGTATGCTGCAGGAGAGAGGAGTAGAAGCTGGAAGACGCCAGGACCACTGTGAGTCCCTAGAGGGTCTGTACCTCTATCATCCTAAACTGCAGAGGTTGTGCATCGTGAAGCGTGTGGAAGAACCACTTACTCAGGAAGACTATGTCGTGCAGAGCTTTCGCTGTGGAAGGCAGGCGTAGTGTGAGCAGTCAAGAGGTCTCAGGTAGCAGTGTGAGGAGGAGCCAAATACCCCTAGCAGAAGCTCCTCCCCATGTTGCCAATATGTTGGGAGCTGGAAATTGCAACATGTGCAGTACCAGTGAGGATGCCTATATCGCAAATAATCCTCAAGACAAAGTATCCATTGAGAAAACCCTATATGCATTCAAGAAGTAGTAATGGCCTTCTGGAAAAAGTCTTGGAAGAAGTATGAAAATGAATGAGAAAGAAGACTGGTGACGTCACATGAAACAGAACTGACGCACCCAGAAAAGACACAAATGAAGAAAGAATATAGACATTCTGTAGGATCTGAGGATGAGGTGTTGAAGAAAAAGCAACATTTCGGGAACAAAATGAAGATGCTCATGCAAAGAAACACTGCAATAAAAGCAAAGTCATTTTACAATTGTACAGATGCTGTAACGCAAGTAGACAAAGTAATCCTGAGGCTGGCTATGTAGTGAATAGATTTCGGCGATGCACCAATGTATATACATAAGAGTATATAGACTCTGGATGTTCCACAATGCATTTTAGAAAATGTTTACCTATGAATAGAAAGGGCTTTAAGTGTGGCGCAGTTGAAAATAGCTGATGGCGAAGGAGAATTCAAGAAAGGCTGGCTGGCCCAGCACCAAGAGTCGGGGCCACTGTGAGCCTGGTTGTTTGTCAAGAAGCTACATGAACGTGAGAAATAAACAAACTTCTGTTTGAGGTGAAATGGAAAAACACTGAAGGTGCCAAGAGTTCATCATTTGAAAGTATTTTATGCAACGAAAAGCTCACAAACGTGGTCTCCAGTCACAAGGTCAGATAGAAATAGGCTTTGGGTTGAGCTACACCGAAACCAGAATATGAGCCCATGACACACTCCCTTTTATTCTCAGGCACAGTGAGCCTCTACAAGGTGAAGTTCAAAGCCTAATTGAATGACAGACCGCAGGAGTGATGATAGATGATGGGATAATTTGGTGGGGAGGCATGACCAGGCCAACCCTCCCAGTACCTGGGGTAACCAGCTTGTGTGCTGCTAGCAAGTGGAATATTCAAGAAGGGTACAAGCATACCAACCAATTATAGAGGGTCATGTATCAAAGAGCCCTATAGTTTGTGTAACCAATATTGTGTTGAGTATTAGTATGACATGGAAAATGACTTGCACTTGGGATGGGCTTAGTTGTCCACCTGATCTTAGAGGCCCAATCACAACCTAGATGTTCCTTTTATACCGATCACATCCCCTACTAGGTTTTTCTTATTTGCCACGTAGGATGACATAAGTAGTGGCGAATTTGCAGTATAAGAATGTTGTTTTTCATTAAATGCTTTGAGTGTGAGAAATCGAGCGAATGCCCGTTGATGTCCGTTGTAACTCCCGGTTATAGATAATTGTTAATAAAACAGTACTAGATTTTGCCAACTTCCTGAGTCGGTTTGAATATTGATGTACGAGAAAGTTCTGCATCCCCATCCATTTCTAAGTATTGCTACCTCGTCGTAAAGGGCCCCAGGTCCCAGGGTTCAGCAGGGTTACACCAGAGACTCTCAGGAGTCTGGATGACTCCAAACCAAAGTGGCTGAGGCGGCTGAAGGGAGAAGGTGCACCTGGTCAGAGGCAGCAACAAGTGCAGCAGTCCTGCGAACGCAGAGAGTATCAGGAAGTGAATTACCTGGTGACGCTAAGCCATGCGAGTGACTCTGTAGTGCTCCAGTGCAGGCTGTGGGTTCAGAGCAGGCGGGATCACTCACGAACGACAGCCATCCTAAGCAACGCTACCTATACCGAACTGTGGTTAATGTTCAAAGAGAAACTAATAAGCATTACTGATACCGAACAAAGTTACAAAGGCAAGCTAAGAACGATAGCGAATACCGAACCATTGCACCTTTCAAAAAGCAAATTAATAAATCTTATGACTACCAAACTATTGCTGACTTACAAAAAGGGCTGGCATTAAAACAAACAAGATCCTGGAATGAAAGTGCGAGTTTGAGCAAATATTCCCAACCTGGTGGGGAGGCCAACTTAGAAACCTAAATATACCACCAGTACCCAAGCTAAGACACCCGGAGAGGCTAGAAATATCAGTCCAATAGAGGTTGCCAAACACAAGAGGTGAATAGTGAGAAGCCCCAAAGTTGTAAAGGTTGCCATTCAGGTTCAGGGATACCCATCATTGTGGTTGATGTAGATTCACATTGCTACAGTCAAGAAAGAAGCAGGCGAAGACTTTCTCCTGAACATTATTGTCGATATTAATTTCAGAGAAGGGATGTGAATGTTCTATCCGTGGAAAGCTGTTAACCCGCTTATGTTGAAGAAGGCTTTTGAAGTTGTTATTCTGCGGAGAAAGTTACCATTGAAGCACTCATCTATTTTGGTAGACAGGCAGGAAAGTAGACCCTCAAGGCAAGAGGTGATTGCCCCGAAGAGACCTGGTGAAAGGTTTTGCCAGGTGGTAGAAGGAGCAAGTGCTGAAGGGTGGTTTGATTGGAAAGTAATATATTTGTGAGCAAGCCATTCTGACCAAACTGTTTGTTGTCAAACTTGAAACAGTCTATTCTGATCACACCATTTGTTGTTGCCCAAGACATGAAGGAGTTCTGATTCCAGGAGATGTGAGAGCTTGTGACTCTTCCTTTCAAGATTCATTGGGCGAGTTATTATTCCAGGAGGTAGGGTGGGGATAGTGAGGCGTTTATTTAACTTGTTTTAGTTAATACAATGGCAAAAGTTACAAACTATTTACAAAGTTGTCCGCCTCACATTCCTGACCCCTCACAGAAATACCTTTCCCTTAATTAGTGGCGGGTAACACGTCTGGCAGTAGACCCTTAGCAATTTTATTAAACAATAATTTAATTAATTCCCATATAGCCCAATTACACAGAGTAACATAACATAACGTAACAGGCGAATATGTAAATCACACGTTCACCCCCAAAGGGGCATCTTGGCATTAATAACAGATGTTTATAGTTACCCAACTTAATGGTACTCATTTTATCGACCTCGGAAGGATGAAGGGCTGAGTGCACCTGCCGGGATTCGAACCTGTGAACATGAGGTCAAACAGAGGCCCATGTAGTGGATGCATTAGTCCACCGAGCCACAGACCCTGCACAGAGTAATCTTGCTGAAGTTGGAATTCAACACATTGCTTCCAGTGTGAATAAAATAACTCTAGCCTATAAAGTAATTGGGTATTGTTATTCTTTTTGCTGGGACAGAACAAGTGTATTCCCCAAAGTGCAACAGAATCAATTTGAAAAGCACACTTTCTACAGAGAGTGGCAAAGTGTTATCTGAGAGAAGGGAGATTTTGCATTGCAGAACGGGGATGAAAAGGTTTTTCTACAAAAAGAAATGAAAGTGTTTGTTTTGAAATTTTTTATTGTGCTATAACATTGTGAACACTGCAAAGTGCGCATGTCAGATTTCATTTTTGCCAATGGTAAAGAGTGGCATTTCTTCTTTATTAAACATTTGTGAAAAGTGAACCTCATGCTAAGTCTATGGTGTACTTACATTATTTTGTTATATTTTAAGGAGCTGCATCATTTTGGCATTCAGGGATATTTGTGTGTGATGAAATTGTTGAAATGTTCATTTGAACTGTATTCTATTTACTGGAGACTGAAAAGGAAAAACACATATGTGGTGTAATCTCAGATCTTTTGTTATTGTTTATCCCCAAAAGGTGAGTTATTTATATTGAATCTTTGTTTTGGCGCCACTGAGAATGTGGCGTGTCACAAGAAGTAGTGTGAATACTAACGTTTCCAGAATATTTAGTAGAAATATATTATTTCTATACACCGGCCTGATTCTTGGCTTAACATTGCTAAAGAGGGAGAGATTCACTGGTTCTAGATGAGTCATAGACGGGTCTGCATAGAATGTTCAGGTATCTTGGTGTGCCACTTTCGATTGGGGGGTGGAACTCCCGCAATCATCAGGGCCCATAAATATATCTCACAGAACATAGGATAAACCTTCAAGAATAAGACCACCTTTGGGAAGCTTACACAACCCCAGAGGTCCCCTACCACACCCGCCTTGCTAACAAAATCACAGCAGGACATCCTCCAAACAAGCAGCCTGTTCAGCTTCTCCTTCAGGCTCTTTCTGACTATTAGGAAGTGAGAGAGCTCAGCCGAACCAGACCCTCACGTCCGTTAAGCTCACAGCTGAAGGTCATCAGCCCTAGTTCCAATCAGGAGAGGGCCATGTTAATATATGCGCTAGAAAGTCCAGTTAAGTGTGGTGACTGACCGGGTCAGGCAGCTCCTGTTTAGAGAAGCTGGAGAGGGATTATTGCTGGGGAGGAGAGGTATGTGACGAATTGGAGGATGTCATCCCTTCTACGAAAAGGGGGAGACCTTTCCCATGGTGGCAGGGTGGTGTACAATGTTCCCTCTAAGCTGTGCGCATGTGTGCTTGCTCAGCTTCCTTCTGGGCGCCGCTCATAAGATTTTTAGCAGCGCACACAGACAAATTCTCAACTATTCAAAAAGATTTAATAAGGCACAAGCCACAATAATTACCTGAAATATTCTCTCTCTTAAAATAAGCAACTATTCTTGATATTCTGTTAATTTGCATTACACAATTATGCAAGGGTGACCGTAAGCACCTTAAATCTCTAACAGCAAAACACACACACAAGGGGCTAAAAACTAATAAGAAAAACTGGCTCCATGAACAGAAGAATTTAACCAAGATATGCCTGCACTCATTAACCAAATAATGTTCCCTCGCCACCCCTGACCCCTAAACTTGACTCTACCACACTTTTACCTTATGGCTAACTTCTGCCCTAGAACATATTATGATACTACCAAACAACCTTGACTCTTCCTCTTTTGGCTCTGTGAAAGTGTAGCAGCGTGTACCTACATCCACATGTTTTATGTTTGTTGTAATATGAATAACGTTCACGTGCCAGCCTTTCTGTTACTCATTGTGTTTAACCAAAAGCATCACTGACACTATACAATCGAACTACTAGCTCAAATATCGGATAATGACGAAGTAAGCAGGCTACTTGGATGTGTGACATTATCCCATACTTCCTCTTCTTTGTACATATGTCACGCAAGTGTTTTGAAGCTGACCCCTTGCAAGTTAACGCATTATTAAAATCAAATATTAATTTGCCCTCTTGGGATTTTGAGAAGACAAATGTGATGCTCAGCATCTCCTACTTTAGCATCCCTAACACTACCCTATAAGTGGAGAGCAACCTTGCAATATCATTTTCTTTGCCTACAATAAATAATGGGTATGGGCTATGCCTGGGATTACTTGTCCATAGTATCATGGCACCGGATATTCAGACAGGAGAATGCTTTTCACACAATCTGCATCGTGTTCAGAGTTCCTTTGGTTATAGACCTTGACACATATGATAACTCGCTGCTATACAAAAATGGTTTCACTGCCCACTGCATCATCCTACACAATGATATAAAGGTGGGGTATGCAGCAAACAATCTTGTATGTGCTGCAAAATAATTGTGTACGTGCAGAGTCATGACATTCTTAAAATGCGCATAATATGATGAGGCATTAAATATGCCTTGCTTACAACGTATTGTGGGTCTGGAAATATCCCAGTGAGTGTTCACCACTAGAATCGCTCACTTTTTACAGTGCTCTTTCAACTAGTATTGGAGGCTAGCACAGGAGCGGGGGAAGGGTATGGGTGGAAGCGCACAGGTCATCACTCCTTGGAGGTGATTAACAAAGCAGCACTTTAAAAAACCTAGTCATACATTTCGGCAGTACACTGAAGTAAATGTGTTGCTTGTTTGCTAAAGGATAGGAAAGTCTAGTACCCGTCTAGACAACAGCACCTTATTTTTCTTTCTATGCTCAGCAGCTGAGGGCTTTACAATATAACCATGTGTTCTGTGCATCGTCTCTAGCGTCTCCCTGCATCTCATTTAACTGAAAGAATTACAGAAGAGGGATCCATAGTTACTGAAGAAGGCACTCAATCAGTTGTATGTCTGATGAATTGGTGCTATTAACTTAAAAGGCATATATATTCTTCAGCAGGGCTCCATAATAAACCTCAGTAAGGATCTTGTTTAATTTTGTCTAGGCTGTGGTGCAGAAGGGTGGGCAAAACTATGGACTTTATTATGTTCTCTGTCATTTCACTTCCTTTGCCAGGGCTCTAATCAGATTTTGCTCCCTACCTGGAGTCAAATGATTTTTCAGAGAGTAAAAAAGTAATTAGCTTTGCAAATAGGGATACTTTGTTTATTAAAAGATGTTCTTCCCCTTAAAATTTCTCTTGAGTTTGGGCATTAATATTAGAGTTCCTTCATATGCCAGAGCTTTACTGGTCACTAATTCGAAAAAATATCAGCTTTGTGGGTTGAAACAACGATATGTTCATTGTTTCTCGTTTTTGTTAGGCACATTTTCATTTATTAGGGAGTAAAAATGGATGGTGCATATGTCTCTTAGCTGTAGGCTGGTGTTATAACTACCCATAGAAGAACGTAATGAGGATAGTAAACAGAGGCACAGGAATTTATGATCATCATATTCTGAGGTGCAGTCATTCTGATGTAATTATCATCCTTCCACAAATGATTAATAAAGTAATTCAAGGATCAGGAGAACATGCTTCTAAAGTGGCACTTGAACTCCTATCAGCATGTTTTCAACACATTTCTTTTAATTGCCATTAATCCATCAGTACATTTTGTATTCTGTCTGAATTTCTTGACAGCCACATCAGTTATGACAAGAGATATTTGTGTTTTGTAGTACTCATGAGTGATTTACCAGTGGCATACATGTTTTGCAAGGTACTGTGGCAGATGTTGAAGTCTTGGACTGGTTGATGATTTTTCTGTATAATCACATATGCCATATTTTATTTTAGCCAATGTGTTTGGAAAAAGTGTTGTAAGATCTGTCAATAATTGCAGTGGCTGGGAAGAGGAAATTCCTTTTCAAACTCTTTGTAACGCTCACCTGACTCCCACGGAGGCGCTGGCCTGGTTCGCGCTGCTGTGACCTCTACTAAGGTGATGCGCAGGGTTCGGAAGACGGACTGGACCGGGCCCCCAAATCTGGTTTGTCTGGCTCGCAGAAGTATCCTTCTGTAGGCAAAAATAGGGGATTAACTGTTTGCGGGGTAATGCAATCAGCCTCCCACTTTCCCCTCTCACCCTCCTTGAAACCCTTCTGTGATTCCTCGTAGCGTCTCACCTTAGGGTCTGGAAGGACGAGCTCTCCATCCTGCTTCTGATGCAGGGGCGCGTTGGTATCCAGTTACTTCACTGGATTTTCGGATTGGTGAGAACCAAACTTGCTTGGCTTCCAGGTAAGTTTTTTGATAAGAGGTTCCCCTTGTGTCCATGCATTAATGTACTAATGCTAGTGTCTTTTTCCCCATAGGGGCCGGGGTACGGAATGCCGGGGAACAGGCACCGACCCGAGGTGAGAGGTGAAATCCTTGTAGAAATCAGGTAAGTCTTTAATGAGCGTTTTTTGGTAATGTCTTTTCATTCGCTCATTAACGCTGATGTCTTTTTTTCCCCTTAGGGGCCGGGGTCCGGAAATGCCAGGATGTGGCACGGACCCGAAATGAAGAGGGAATGAATCAACAGGTAAGTCTTAACATGGAGATTTAGCTTTCCTTATTCCCTTCTCTTTCTCACCTTTTGTTCTGGTCTTTTTCTACCTATGCGCTGGGGCGTGACTGCGAATCCGGATGATCACTGCTGAACATGGAGGCGCCCTGTAAAGGTGAGTGGAATGCGGCGCTGCAGCGATCGACGCAATGAGATTTTAAATAAAAGTCTTCCTTTTCAGGATTGTCGGCGAGATGTCTCCGGGATGCAGTTTTAGCAGGTAAGGACTTTTCCTTCTTCTGTTCCCTTCTTCTCTTCCTTTGCAAGTGATCCAGGATGCTGGCAGGCATGGCAGAAGTCAGGATGCAGGAGCAGACACGGTGAGCGTCCAGCTGCAGGATGCAGAACAACGCGAAGCACGTGTGGCTGTTCGAGTGGGGTTTAAATAGCCTTGGAAGAGGTTCCAGGTATGTATCCTTCCTCCAATCAGGTATGTATCCTTCCCCGACCACGCCCGGATGGTAAATTAGTCCCACAGGTAAAGTAGTTCCTTTCAGGCCTCAAGGAGGCCGGGATCCTGCAGCATGGTCTGCATCAGGTAAGTGCACCCAAGCACTTCCATAATGAGCCTGGCACCTATGGCGCCAGGACTGATGTCTTTTATGAGCCTGGCGCCGTAGGCGCCAGGACACTGTCCAAAGGGCCCCTATATGGGGCTGCTGGGTCCTTCCTTGGGGACTAGATGCCCGCTTTCGGGGACGCAGGGCTTGAACCGGCTCCCCGGGAGCGGGCATCATGACACTCTTCTGCAATGGTAGTTCACTAAATACACATGCTCACAAAATGGGTTACTTCATTAGTTAGTTGCGCACATGGAAAATAATGTGCGCACAACAGCCAACTAGTTCCGTACATAGAGAAAAATAATTAGAGGGAACATTGGTGGTGTATCCAAAGTACAGTACTCCTCCTGGGGTGGTGCACCGAGGGAGGATCACATAAGAAGGGAAGCCCCCTATGGGATTGGGGATGAATAGTCCCAGGAGATGCGGTATGCCCCTGCTTTAGCACCACCACACCCTTCTCAAGTAGTAAGTTCTCCTCTACCCTCTTTAGCCAGAGCTAATATGTTCTATTGTCAAAGAAGTGAGACTTATATACTTGACAGGACTGAAATACCAACTAAGTTTTTTGTATCAGGTTCTGAAAGAAGTAATGTGAAGAAGATGACTGAGAGTCCAAAGATCACTTTGGAGGATCAACGTGAGCATTCTAGCTTCTCACGGCTGGTCATTGGCCCGAACAAAATTGATAGACAGGTGAGCAGATAAGAGCTGAAAGGGAAGCTGTGAAGAGAGGAAGTGGAGAGTGCAAACCTGATCCCAGCTGGAAGGACCCCTCACACTTCTAAGCGTAATGAACCTCTAGGTACCCCAGTCCCCGGCGCAGAACGAGCGAGGAAGGACGTGCAGTCAAGCAGAGTCAGTTGTCTGCAAGGCCGCTGCAGGGCCCACCGCACAACAGAAAGTACCGGATCCTCAGGGAAAAACGCAGCTCCTCTGTAAATGCTGGTACCATCAACAAAGAAGCTAACAGATATGTGGGTTATAAAAGAGGCGTTGGAGATGTGGGGAAGCGAGGGCGAAAGGGGTGAGAAATTGGAGAAGGATGGTCTGAAACCCTGAGAAGAGACTGCAAGTATGGGACCTGCAGTCAAGTCCGTTTGAAAGTCAGAGGGAGACAGAAGTGACCGGGACCCTGAGGGATAAGAGGGTCTGGTACCCATAAGGGACATTGTGAATCTGGGACCGCACCCATACCAAAGCCAAAGTATAAAAGGGTCTGGGACCCTGAGAAGAAGCAATAAATAGGAATTGTATGTTTGGCAGGAGAGTGAACCTAACAGATGACAACGAACTGCGATTCTGGGACCCACAACCATATGAGAAGCCAAGAATAAGATGGTCTGGGACCCCGAGTGAAAAAGGGGCCAATAAGGGAAAGTTGTACGCTTGGCAAGAGAGTAAACCAAGCAGAGACAATCCTATATTGCAAGTCTGGGATTTGTACCCATATGAAAGGCAGAGGTCTGAAGTAACAAGGAACAAGAGGGTACGGGACCCTGTAAGATAAGGCCAAGTTACTTACCCCTGGTAACGTTCTTTCGACTGGATGTTCCTCCCACGTATTCCTTATGTTATAATATTTCCAATATGCAGCTTAGCTGCTTCAGAATGTTTTTCCAGCAGAGGGTGTTGCGTGTCGATACCTGTCGACTCAATGTCCCTCGGAGGCCTCTGTCTCGATGTCGACGTTACCGAAGGTACATATAGCGCGCACAGCATCCGTTGGCTTCAGTCCCGTGTTTACGAATGTAGGATTTATCCCATACCTGACAGTTACTCCTCCTGATTGAGCCAGACTACAATAGCAAAAGGAAATTCTACTGCAGTGTAGGTTGGGAGGGGCGATAAAGAATATGTGGGAGGAACATCCAGTCGAAAGAACGTTACCAGGCGTAAGTAACTCGTTCTTCAAATGGATTGTGTCCTCCCACGTATTCCTTATCTTATGATAGACTCCCAAAGCAGTCCTAGTAATCCAGGAGGTGGGAGTCAGAATTGTTCCTGACAATTTAGGAGTTCTCATAGGTCTGTGTGCACAGAATGCAACACTGCCTTTCCAAATGAACCGCCCCAGCTTGAAGAAGAATACAAGCGGCAATGTTTGGTGAAAGTGTGTACGGACGACCATGTGGCAGCTGCACACTTTTCTTTAATTGGGACTGCCCTCTGTAATACAGAGGAATTAGCCATGCCCCTGGTCAAATGAGCCCAAAGGCCCTCTGGAGGATATTTTCCCGCCAGTCTGTAGCATTCAGAAATTGCCAGTATTATCCATTGGGATAATGTTTGTTTAGCGATTGCCATACCCAACTTGTGGCCTGTGTAGCCAACAAAACAGTTGGTCATCTTATCTTAGTCTTGCCATTCTGGTGATATAGAAACTTAGCACACATTTAGGATTAAACCTGTTTAGCCTCTCCTCTTCCATCCCAGGGTGTGGAGGAGGGTAAAATGATGGTAATGTTATTTTCTGAGTCAGATGGAATTCAGATACAATTTTGGGCAACAAGATGGGTTTCATTTTAAGGACCCCCTTATAGAAAATAGTGTATGGAGGCTTGTAGGATAAAGCCTGAAGCTCACTCACCATTCGGGCAGATGTAATGGCCACTAAGAAGATGGTTTTTAAGGTTAGCAACCTCAAAGGACAGGAGTGTAAAGGCTCGAAAGGAGCACACATCATACATTTCAACTCCAAGCTGAGATCCCAAACCGGGACTAGAAAGGGATCGGAGGGAAAGCATTTGTCAATCCTTTTAGGAATTGTATTATTAGAGGAATTTGGAAGTAAGATACCTCCATAGGAGAGCGCTTGAATATAGAAAGCGCTGCAAGATATCCTTTAATAGTACCAATCTGGAGACGCAGATTAGCTAGGTGTAACAGAAAGGATAACACCATAGGTGTATTGTATGTAAATGGATCAACCTTCTCATCTCTGCAACAGTTGCAGAATTTGTTCCAACGGCAGCAGTACAAGGACTTTGTTGCTGGCCTTCTGGCCGAAAGCAAAATCCCCATTACATCATCCAGAAGGTCCCAACCCTTGTATCTCCGCCTCTCAGAAACCATGCGTGAAGGCGGAGTGTCTTGACCTCTGGATGTAGAACCCGGCCCTCCTCTCGCGATGGAAGGTTCTCTATTTGTGGAAGACATATTGGAGGGCAGATGGACATGTCCAGAAGGTCCAGGAATCACATCCTCCTGGCTCAATGCGGGGCAATTAGGATCATGTGTTTCCCAAACATTCTGGACCTCCTGATCACGCGAGTAATGACGGGGACTGGAGGAAACACGTACAGGAGTAGAAAGTCCCAGTCCACTACGAACGCGTCTCCTAGAGTACCTCTTGGGGGAAATCCCCTGGAGCAGAACAGTTCACACTTCCAGTTGACACTGGTCGGGAACTGATCCACTTCAGGGGTTCCCCAAAGGGTGAACATCTCTTGAAGGACTTCCTAGGTTAGTTCCCACTCGTGGGAGACTGTGCTCTGCCTGCTCAGAGTGTCTGCCGCTGTATTCTCTTTTCCGGCTAGGTGAACTGCCGATAGAGAAATCCCTTCTTGAAGTGCCCAGAACCAGAGCTGCATTGCCTCTCTGCACAGCGGTAGTTACCCACATCTCCTCTCCTTTTGAGGTAGTACATGGCCACCGTGTTGTCCGTCATTATCAGGACATTCTTCCCCCGCACAGAGGGCAGAAAGGCCTTCAGCGCTAGTCTGATTGCCCTCAGCTCCAACAGGTTGATATGTAGTTTGGACTTTGATGGAGACCACCGACTGCTGATTGTCAGGCCTTTGGTATGCGCTCGCCACCCTGTGAGTGAGGCGTCCATTACTACCTTTTTCTCCGGCCATGGTTGGCAAAAAGATTCTCTTTAAAATGTTGTCCTCGCAGGCCCACCAGAGGAGATCCTGAGCGACTCGGTTTGGAACCTGTAGGAAATATGACATCCTGCCTGAGAATCGAGACCATTGATCCCCGAGAGCCCACTGGAGAGATCATTCTCAAGCGTGCCTCTGGCACCAGAAAAATGCAGAATGCCATGAGGCCAAGCAACCTTAGAAAGTCGAAGGCTCGGATATGTTGGGCAGTCTGGAATTTGTTGACCATCTGCAGAATGTCTTGAGCCCTCACCTCTGGTGGCAAGGCTTTTCCCAAGGATGCATCTAGGACTGCTCCAATGAATAGATAGGAGCTTCTCAGATGGTATCATGCGAGAGTTCTTAAAGTTGAGTGAGAAGACCAGTCTGTGAAGGGAGTGACAGGTGGAGCTGAGATGTTCCAGGGCCTGTTCGGGGGAACATGCCTCGATCAGCCAATCATCTAGGTAGGGGTAGAGTGAATCCCCCCTCTCCTGAAACTTGCTGCCACCACCGCCATTAACTTGGTGAAAACCCTTGGGGCGGAGGTCAGCCCAAATGGCAGAACTCGAAAGTGATAATGAGAACTGCCAACGGTGAACCCCAGGTACCTTCTGTGCTTGTGATGGATTGGCACATAAAAATTAAGCATCCTGAAGGTCGAATGATACCATCCCGTCCTGAAGCTGGAGGGCCTGAAGGATCTGAGAAAGGGTAACCATCTTGAACTTGTCCTTCCTGAGTAACTTGTTCAAGTCTCTTAAATCCAACATGGGTCTCAATCCTGCATCCTTTTTTGGAATTAGAAAGTACGGGGAGTACCAACCCTTGTTCCTCTCCGCTACAGGTACTGGTTCTATAGCACCTTTCTCCAGCAGGGTTAATATTTCTTGAACAAGGAGCGGATGTGAAACTTTAAAAGAGCTCTTCCTTGGTGGATGACTCCGAGGCTTTTTTTAAAAGGAAGGCAGTAACCCTGGGCAATTGTTTCCAATGCCCATGCATCTGAAGTAATAGCCTGCCATTATTTCAGATGCTGTGAGAGTCTGCCTCCCACTGGGGTCTTGTGAACTAAGTCCTCAGATAGGTTTTCGGGCGGCTGGCTCAGTGGCTGATGGCAAGTCCTAGTATCTCTTCCCCATCTACCATAGGGAAATCTGCTTTGGCCTCTTTGAACTGACTGTCCTCTCCCTCTTCCAAATGTGGAGTAGTGACAAAAGGACCTACCCCTCCAAGACATACCCGTGGGGCGATTTGGAGATTATACTAATCGCAGCAAAAAGAGATGTGTCTGCTGCCTTTGAAGTTTGCAGTTTCTCCAGACTTTCATCAGCCTTCCTATCACACAAATGTGTGCCGTCAAAGGGCACGTTAGGCAGTCTGTATTGTACATCAGGAGCAAATCCTGACTTCCTAACTAGGCAAAACTGTGCGTAACTGTACTAGCTGCCATTGCTCTGCTGATACTGTTAGCCGAGTCGAGACCAGTCTGGAAGGATTCACACAATGTCTTTTCCATCCTTGACTATGTTCTGAAACCTGTCTCGTTCTTCCCTTTCGGGGATATGGTCAGCCGCCATGGATATACACTGCCAAAGGGTATGAGTGAACCTAGCCAACGTGCATGTGGCATTTGCTGACTTCAGGGCCATACTTACAACTGAAAAAAACTTCTTTTCTAGAGCGTCAGAACGCTTATACATACCTATCAGGAGAGGTAGTAGGGTAGGAATTTTGCTTTGTGGTTGAGGTGACAGCCTGTACCACCAGACTTTCCAGAGTTGGGTGTTTTGATAAGTAACAGGGATCACTGCTGGACACCCTGTATTTTGTAGTCAGTTTTTTGTTGACTGGCGGATTCAATTCAGGCGCTTCCCAATTGGTACTTATGCGCTTTTGTAAAGCTGCATGAAATGGAGCAATAGGGTCTTCCTGAGGTCCCCTGTCCAGGATATCTGTCAGGTCATCCTGTTTGAAAACTGGTCCTGGTCTACTGCATCCTATGTACTCAGCCACCCTCAACATTAACTGCATATAGCATACTTCTGCATGATCAGATGGGTGTAATCTGCCAAACTCTACCTCTGGTGAGGTGTCCAAATCACTGGCAATATGTAGGCATTCTTGAAGGTCCTTTATCACACATTGACGGCTACCAAGCGAATAAGAGGTGGAGCATAGAATCACACAGCAAGCGAATTGGAGCCCGAGACGGAACATGAGTTGGAGGTCAAGCAGGTTAGTGAACTGGGTCACCCAGGTACCCCGAAATCTGTCAGCAGAGAACGAAGCACTGAGGACCTGAGAGGTGAAAAGGCGGCAGAAAGTGTGGCGAGGGAGCCGTGTCTCCAAAGAGCCAAAAGGGGGTCGCTTGAGGAAACAAATTCAAAAGAGAAATCCTGGCACAGGTGCTCATTCCCCTGAGTGTGCACGAAGGCCTGGGAATGTCGGAGGGGCAGCGGAAGAGACCCTGACCTCGACACCTAGCAAGCGATAAAGAGAAACGGAGCCGGTGAGTTGAAAGCAGAAGGGAGCCTGTTTTTTTAAAGGAGCGAGGCTCGAGTGAAATAGAATGTTGCAAAGTGAGGACGTGGCACAACCAAGTGAATATTATGAAAGACAGTGCTGGGGGCATGACCATGTGAAGATTGTGAAAGACAGTGCCGGGGGCACGACCAAGTGAAATATAACACGAGGAGCGTGAACTGTACAGACAGCCTTAGTAACAGAGTGGTCCCTCACAGGGCTAGCGAATACTGTGCTTTTTTTTTTTCGAAAGTCTGTCACGTAAACCATTGAAGGATTGTTGAACTGTTGGGGAAGGGAACCCCAGTGTGAACCATTTTAAGTCGAACCAGGTGAGGGAAGCCTCAGAAAAACGTTTTGAGAAATTAATGCTAAATCAGGCGAGGGAAGCCTGAATGAACTGTATGCTGTGGAGCTGTGTGAATTCCTAGCCAGCGCAAGGGAAGCCTGGAAGAACCGTGCCCCATTGAACTGTGTGAACTAGCCACCCATGCTCCTATCAAACTATAATTATTCAAGCTTGGGCAAGGGAGTGTTTTTCAACTCCATTGCCATAATGATATTATTTGACTAGCTCTTTTGTTTTGACCTAATCCTGTATATGTTATTATTGTAGAATTAAGTGAGGGCAAGATTAGGTTTGACACACGGACATCTTTATTATTTTGACAGACTGACTCCGACATCCTTAGTTTAATTTGATGGGCGAGACTACTCCCATTATAGAGATAGGTCCAGTTAGAAAGTCTACAACCCCTATTAAAGTTAAATAAAAGGTTTTCAAAACAGTTCAGTTGTGTCTGTATCTACCTTCTGAAACCATGCCTACCTCACAGCGCCCAATAACATTGTAAATATGGTAACAGTAACTTTTGGATCACAGTCCTTTTTGAGGCCGGATTTCACAATGTAAAGCCAATGGATTAGAAACATATTTTCTATAAGTCATTGTTTGACAATTCAAAAGGACAAGACTGAGAATCACATTTCTATGCTCCTTCTAAAAGATCGGCCCAAAACATTTTGATGTATTTACTTCCCAAAAGAATTCAGCAGGCTCAGAATGTTTGTGGAAGAACCGTATAGAGATATATAAAGGTCTGGCATATTGGCAAACATTCTTGGATACCCCATACACAAAGAACAGCAATTTGTATTGTATATACCCTGTATACAAGAAAGTGCATCTGCAGTTTAAATTTGATCTGTATTTAAGGACTGTATTAAGTATTTTGAGTACAAAACGAAATTCTAAAGAAAATACGCATATTGCTTATTGCAGCATTATGCGAGACATCACTGAATGTAAAATTCCAGTGAATATGTTTGCATATAAGTTCTGTTTTAACCAAAAGGATCTGAAATGTAGGGTGTAACATACACCACATTTAAAGTTTCATTTCTGCTTTGCCATGCATGTTGGAAGGGGAGTTAAAAATGTTCAAAATGGGGAATTTAAACCTTCCTAGTTTCACTTCTTGTGCTTAATAATACATAAAAGTCCTGACCCAGTCCTCATCTCCGTACCATAGTGGTAGAAATTGGGAGTTGGTTTTCTAGCAGAATAGGGAAGGGATTGGAAATATCCCATCAAAGCCTGTGGGATATTTAATTCTTGATGAAAGAGAAATGGGGATACCACATCTCACCCAAGGGTGCCTCGCCCCCACTACTCATGTCTCCTCCTCCCAGGTGATCCTCCTTCACATATCCACCCCCATGGTCAGGATCTGAAAGTGACAGCCTTTCTATGGCCACCAGGGGGGGCTGGGGAGGGGAGATATTTTGAGGAAAGAAGTGAGGATGCCCTCAGATTCCTCACAGATAAAGGAAAGAAAACTGAGAGGGGGTGGTGCAATTTGAAAACAGGAGCCCAGGTGTTAATATCCCAAGGCCATGTGCTCTTCTATCTACACTGAATGAAAAGAGAGATGTTCTTTACAGCCTATTCTACTTTGTATTGAGAAAAGACAATTCAAACTAAATACATTTTGGTGGCACTTTAATGTGGAATGGCCTTTGTAAATTAAGTACTACTGAAGAGATTAGTTGCCTAAACCGGGCCAGAGTCTTTGTGGGTATGATATTGTTGCAAAACTTAATTGCCTAGGGTGATATTGTGCAGTTATGTTGCCGGGGAAGCCATAAGCAAATATCAGTTGTTGGTGCAACAAAAATGAGTATACAAAATTACCTCTACTTCATAAGAATTGTGCGAAGTGCAAATCCCTGCATTCCCTTATCTTTAAAACACAGGCAGATTCATGAGTAAGCTGGTTAAAAAGAGAGATTTAAACATTGTACAATTTACAGGGGAATTATATGTCCAGTCAGTATATATACTATATATATATATATATATACATATATATATATATACATATATATATATACAAATATATATGCAAATGAAAGCGAATCAAGACCGCAAAGTCTTGTTTACTTTTGTAAGCTGCACTCACTCACATATATATATACACACACACAAAGGTTGTACAGACATATATAGATTGAAAGGTTGCCTCTGCAAGTAGTTTGAAAACAGTACACACACAAGTGAATCTATAACTGCATACTCAGCTGAATTTCAAGTCACAGACCGACACAGATAGATTGCAAATAACACAGTCTTTTAGTGAAAGTCAGTGCATGATTAGTGAAAGCTGCACCCACACATTCTGAGAGCACAGTATTCATGTGGGTTCAGAATATAATCATTAGTCCCCCAAGAGTATTATTTCTAATTAAGACCTGCAGGGGACGAATGCAAGATGGCCATTGTCTGCAGTCAAGAGGCTCACGCCTAAATATACATAGTCACTTATTCAAACTTATATAGGGAAGTAAACCTTGTGTAAATGTATTTGAAATGTCAATTATTCAAACAACTTTCTCCAAAACCATACTTGTATTGATACCGAAGAGAATCAATGTTTGAAAGACATTTGCATCATGCTGAAATGCAATTATTGGGAAACTTGTATTAAGAGAGAATCCAATGTAGAGTAGATATGTATAGACTGTCTAGTATATTTTAGAACACCATATATTCATATGAGGACTGTTTAAATCAAGAGTGAATAGTTATATGAACTGATAATAGTGGGACTCTTATAGGCAGGTAATTTGGTTTCATTTTGTTGATTACTGGATTGGTCATACATGTATTGTGTTGATCTCGGTGGTGAAAAGCTGGAGACCAACTTGGTTAAAGTTACATTATTCTTTTAAATACATATTGACTACTGAATACCTCACAGTCTGTTCTTTGCAGCGGGAATTGTAAGGTGGGATTTTATAAATGGGGAAATTAGATTGGTATGCCATAACTGCATGAGCCAACTAATTAATCTATTAATCTTTTATAACACGCTGAATACCGGA
Source organism: Ambystoma mexicanum (assembly GCF_040938575.1). Lineage (NCBI taxonomy): Eukaryota > Metazoa > Chordata > Amphibia > Caudata > Ambystomatidae > Ambystoma > Ambystoma mexicanum. Next base: position 894,181,687 of record NC_090941.1, read on the forward strand.
GACTAGTCTTTAAGCACAGGACCAGGATTCGAACCTGTGTTGTGACGAATAGTGGTATTCAGTCACTTCACCCCCGAGGGGAGCCTTTCCTTGTGAGGCTAGGAAGGTGAGCCCACTACGCAGTATTACCCCTAGGGGTGGAGGCAAGTGGGACCTCACAGGGAAAAACTACCCTCTTGGGGACAAAGACTCCCGTTCCACAGAGAAACTCCCTAAGGCCCTCTCTCTTGGACCAACTGTAACAGCAGGGCTTCAGAAAGACCCAGCAGACCAAGCCACTGATTTTTATTGTGCCATAAAATCCGATCTGAAGAAATATCTGGTACAACTACTGTCAAGAAGAAGAGTGATCGCTCAGTGGTTAGAAACCATCAATACTGTGACGAGGAGAAATGAGTGAGTAATGGAGAGTGCTCAACTGGAAGAGGAAAAGAACTATAATCCTCTGCTGAGAATGGCCCAGCAATGTATCATGAAAAGGGATAAAAGTACCACTCACAAGAACAAGTGAAAACCAGGAGTTTCAAGTCAGCAGTGTTGTGGAAGCTGATAGAGACCGGGAGATCCCCAGCAGGGAGGTAGCAACCAGCTGGCATGCGCGGTAAGAACGAAGAGAGCTGAAGGCAGAGGAGAGCAGTGGAAGAGAACCCCAGGAGAGAGAGACAGTCATGAGTAGCGGTGTGACTTGGACTGTGCAGTCTGGCAACGATGCAGAGACCACTCTAACGCTGACCACAAGGAGTTCCAGACAAGAAGCAGAGAGAGTCGGAGGGAAAGCAGAAGCCAGCCTGGCCAAGGGAAGGGAAGTCCCTATCCTGCATGCAGACCTGGTGACACCAACCCATGGGAAACAAGGTAACGGGGATGGCGGGAGACCCGGGAGGGAACCCGGGTATAACGAGTACCAGCATCCTGCTTGTCCCAGTAATACACGAAAGAATCTAGCGAGTGAAACCCATCTCAGGACTCATCCTACTCTTCACACTAACACAAGAAAGAGCAGAGAGATTGAGACTTATTACGGGATTTATTCTACTTGTTTCAGTGATACGAGAGAGAACCAAGCGAGTGTGAATCATTACGGGACTCATGTACTGGTCTCAGTAATACACGAAGTGGCCAAAAGAACAAAAATATCACACTTGCCCTAAAGAGAAAACAGTAAACCAGAAAAGGAGCATCCTGATATCGGATATCTTACTCATGAGGCGCCAAGGAACCATAGGAATACGGCGAACAGGAACAACGTAAAGAGAAATTCTATTTCACCAGAGATAAAAGACTTTCAGAGACACTTCAGAAAAGCATAATAAGAAAAATTCAAAGGCCAAGGCCGCTGAGGAAGAGGCCTTTACAAGGTCAAGAGAACAGCTAACCAAAGACTTGGAAAAGTCCCCAAAAAGAACTGAACAAGCTAATACAAGAGAAAGCCAACACCTATTTAAGAATTATATGTTAAGGCTGGGGAAGCCTATCCAGGAGAAGAGAGTCATTCTCCTGGGCTTTCCTTGTTTTGTTTTAGAGGTAGGGTCAGTGCAGCTTAGTTTTGGCTGGAGGACAGACTGTTTACTTTGGACTTCACAACAAATGACGTGCACCCTAGTGGGTTTTGTTAGGCAGGAAAATCCACAGATTAGGGATAGTGAGGCCTTTCTGCTTATTATTTCAATAAAACATCTGCAAGAATGTCAAAAACTGGTCTGTCTCCTTCTTCTGACCTACCACAGTTGCTATGTGTTGACTTATTTCCAAGACAAACGCATTGCCCCTGAGCTATCCTCCCGGGCCTTTAATAATGAATAGTTAATAACTAATGCATAACATATTATACAAGATGATGAGGTGAAGCATTAAACAAAACAATAGCATCAAAGTCCCCATAATTAATGTGGTAAAAGCTTTGTAAGAGTTCTGCAAGTAAGTGGATAAAAGTGCAAGGGGGAGAATGGGAGTAACTAGAATCGGTGACGGGGAAGCTGCACCTAAGGGAAACATGAAGGCGGAAATATTGGAAGGGGGCGAGTGAGGAAGTAAGAGATGGGATGGAGAAGATAGTGGGAACAGACAGGGAGGCAAGGAGAGAAAGAGAATGTGGAAAAATAGAATCTAAAATGGTAGAATAGAGGAAAAGAGCCATGCCAGGGAGCCTGCAGAAGGGAATCAGCAAAACAGCGGGTGGTAAGGGAATCAACTAGGCATGCGACCTGGGTAGTGAACCAGCTTTACAAGAACTAGATAAAATTAACCAGCAATTAGAGAGTACTGAAAGATGTCCCAACCATGTTGTGAGCATGTGGAAAACCACCATTTACACAGGTAAATAAGGAAAGGGAATAAGATGCTCTGGGATGCTTGGAAACCACACACGGAACAAGACAGACAGGAATGAAATAAGAGAGTCTGATGGATTTAATCACCATAAAACAAGACTTTTCTGGTGTTGCTATGAGAAGGACTGATCACATCTCTGATGCCTTGAAACTTTACATTGGCTACCACTAGCACAACACATTATATACAGGAGAGTATGCCCAGATTACATAAGCAAGTAACTACATTCTCACCAGGAACGTCTGATCAAGCAATATCAGGGCAATTTGCAATCCATCCAAAATGAAGCAGAAGAAACATACTGGAAAATCCATCCGAATTTAGGATTCAGGGCCTATGCCTCTGAAATGCTCAAAACATCCAAGTAAGTGCACAATCGAACACACCCACCTCAAAACTGCCTTAAGAACATGTCCTGTTCAAGAGGTGTTCCCTTAGCCTCCCAATATTATCTGCTCTTGCTCTTTCCCACCAGAGAGGGAGCTAACTCTCACTCTATGATGAGTGCAGGCAGTACCCCCAAACTAAGAATTAGGAGGAGACTGCACTTGGATGACCATCCGCACAAATGAGGATTCATCTCGGAGGCCAACCGTCCACGCGAACCCCTAGTTCTGGAATGTGCCTCAAAGGATTAACAAAGCATACATGAACAAGAAATCTTAGCATCTCAAACACTTGCTTCAGTAATCGCTGGGTAACCTTAAATCACTGGTGGGACCAACTCAGCCCTTCATTCACCTTCAGAGAATAATAAATGCACAATGATTACAACATTTGGTAACGCGAGAAAACTTCATGAAGCATTGCACGAACATGTGATAACATATCAGTAGCATAACGCAGAGAAAGTGTTGAACATTCCATATATTTTCCAAAGCAAAATAATATTCTGCTCTTACCTCTCCGTGTTTTATGGGACTGATGAAACCTCGCGTGACTCCCATTCGAAATAATGTTTCTGTGGCCTGAAAAAAAGAACATCGTTTACTTTTATGAAAACTAGGTCAAAGAACAACACGCAGACAAATGCGAGAATACAGACTAGACATTTTACGTTTCTGCTTTTTAGGCTCTTCATGTGAAATCTGGAGTGGAAAAAACGACTTTAATGCTTGCGTAGTCTTTACAACAAAATACTATTGCAAGCTTTAAAGAAAGTTGAAATGCAAACAACCCCAAAATACGAATGTGTAATTTATTGAATTATTTACAATTTAAGAGAACAAAATACATAGGCCAAGCATAGATTTTGCCAAATAAAGCTTTATTGTTTGAACAAGACTGTTTGGAAATTAAATTTACAAAACGATTATGGCGTCCTGGCTGTGAAACTAAGTCATACCACATGCTCATTATAGCAAGGATTTCTCTGAAAGTCTCATGTTCTAATCTGACACCGACACTTGGCTCAATGTCCTAGTATCTGGCCTAACTGCATAGTAATCAAGAATGTTTCAGTTTGCACAGCAGCACTTTGTATGCAAAATAACTTCATGTCACGCCTTAACCCAAATTATTGTATGGTGGAAGATGACCTAACCATGTAAGTCCTCTGCTGCCAAGCTTTATGAGAGGGACGCATTGTTTCCGCGGCTGCCTGGCTTCATGTACACAGAAACTCATATCGGGCTTGCTGCCACCATTTTACATAGGCTATCAGTAGGGGATTCCTGAGTAACTACAAGCACAGATCAGCCCCCTAAACCCCACGGTTCCACCGAAACCCGCGAGTTCCAACCAAGGCTACCACAGATTGCACAGGACGTCAAGTTGTACAGCCTCAGAAGCATTCCTGCACATGCTGCTGGTGATTCTATTGTCCTTGAGCTTTGCAAGAGTGCCCCCTCTGAACCCCTGTCGCCAGATTAGAGGTTTTACTAATCAAATTGCCATTTTGCTTTCTGTGTTGTCAAATGTATAGGAAGCAGGAGAGGTCTACCTGTCTTTAAGTATTTACTTCTGCATTTCTTTTGTAAAACAGTTTTCCCCTGCACTTGCGGGATCTCAATGTCACCTGACGTAGTAAGATCGTGGTCTCCTTCTTCCCTCTGTTCCCACTTCGCGCCTTGAAACACTTGTGTATAGGCGCGTTATAAATATCATATCATACTCATTGAAGTAAGGTAACTTCCAAAATACAAACTTAATATGAAGGAATGAAATTGGTTCATTTTTTGGAGGAGAAAGTAATAGAAAGCCCAGCAGCCATGCCCGTTTTGACCAGTTTTGCAAATCCTGTGCGTTTTAACTCGGAGGGTGACTGTCGCATTATCATCATGCTGTGGTTAAAACAACCTAAATGAGGCCATTTACCATGTGATCGGCTCAAATACACACACACACGTATAATATATCTATTTTAGGGTGGCAACTGCTGCCCTATAGTTAAGGTGAAACCGCTTTACATAAACTTTTCACCAAATTCTAGTGCTAATAGCTTTCGACTCACCGGACTGATTTGGAAGACATTTTCAAAACAAAAACTTTGTCTCAGACTCCTCCAGACTGGATATTTTGGTGAAAAGGTGGAAACATTATTAAGAATATAAAAACAGTTTTCTGCCTAGTCCAATTGCTTGAATTGAGTACCCATATAACAAAAACCGCTGGGCGGACTTGCGCCAAATAAACAAGTTGGGCACAAAGCATCATTGATGTGCCGTTTGTTGGTTTGGGGTAAATCTGTTCAGTAGTTTTTAAAATATTCGACAGATAACGGGGGTGTCACTGCTCCTGAATTGCTTTTGCAAAAACATGTCGCAAACCCCATGACACACATGATCTCACAGGAGGGATTCACAGTGAGATACAAAATGGCATTAAGATGGACATTAACAGGGAGAGAGGGTGAACACTGGTCATCACTTCCCACACCTCCTGAATTTCACAGATTTTGTTGTGAGAAATTTGAGCACTTTAACTCGCTCAAGTAAAAAAAATGCTCACTGAAAAAAAATGTAAATGCTATATTGTATTTGTATAGTGCCCCCTGCCATGAGTTAACGTGTCGAAGCGCTTTTCCTTCCCTAGGCCCCCAACAAACGTTTGGGAGGAGTTGCATTTCAGAAATCCATATTTGCCAAGTTTTAAAAAGATCTCCCTGAAAAGTGAGCAAACATCTCACATTTTTGGGGCAGTTTCCTCACGTATGCTATGCATAACAAAAGGATATTGGTGACTGTACAGAAGCAAAAGCCTAGGGTTTTAAAGTGCTTAAGAACACAAAGCCTGTCTATGGCTTTACAGTGGTGAGGTTTCTGAGCCATCCACAGTGTCATGTTATGCTATCTTGCATTTGCATAGTGCCTCCTCGCATGGGTTTTGGCGTTGAAGCGCTTTGCATGTCAGAGGCAAAGGAGGAGTATGATAGAACTTGCTATAAATGTTAGGATTTAGGGTTTTTTTTAGAGATGGAGTGGAGAAGAAGCGAAGGAGGACATGGGGAAGGAAAGTGTATGGGGGTGTGGTTGACCAAAGTCACTCAAAATAGGTTGACCAAATGTACACAGAGAAATTGTTGTTTTAACCATGTAGAACCAAATTAGCTTCATGGCAGAAACCATGTAATGGGCAAATGACAACGATTTGGGTAGTGTTTCATCTGACCAAGGTGAAGAATGTGTATTGGGACAGGTTAAGCAATCACACACATGCATTGAGTGTAAGGACTAGCCTATGAATTAACGTTTAGGTGGTACAGGAATCCCTATTACCAGCCAGCACCTTTCCTAATGTTGGAGGAATTGTGGAGGTTTTGCGTTCCTTACTCTATCTCTGGTGGGACCGCACTAAACTAAACCCATTTTGAACTAAATTCCTTAGTTTTATAAGTTGTCCAGGGAGAATACCCCCTGGGACACCAGAATGGTATTATTAAGGCTGCTACATAAACAAGTGTATCCAATATAATCACCTATGGGTAACATATTTACTATCCTGCTGCAGCTGGCAAATTGGCAATTGGGGTATATTGGAAGAATAGAGATTATCCTCCCATTAATATCTGGTAGCATAACATCAGGCGTGTTCTGGTGATGGAGAGGTTAATGGCAGAAATATATGAAGAATCTGCTGCATTTCAAAATAATTTCCAGCCGCTGTTGACTTGCCTAGGAAGGACACACAGGGCTCAGTGTAATGTGCCTCAAGGCACTCCATGCGTTTGACATCCAAACAGGATAGGAAGGGACTCTTGCTCTCATATTCTACAGGTTAGGCGCTTTCCAAATCTCATCTGTGTTTCAGTATTTTTACTGAGGGGTTTGAATTCATTCTTTATGAGTTGCACATCTATAGCTCTTCGATCCTAGGCACCACACCTAACCTCAACAAACTAGGCCAAAATTACTCTTCCTTTGTAATTGACAATAATAATATCACCGTAGCCAAGGAGGTCAAAACCCTTGGCTTCTACCTAGATTCCACACTTACCTTCAAAAAACAAGTCAACGCTATGGCATCCGCTACATCCTATACATGCAAACTTATTAGAGCAGCTAAACCATTCCTTTCACCCATCAACTGTATCACCCTAGCCAGAGCTTTGATCCTGACCAAGCAGGACTATTGTAATGCTCTATACGTAGGCAGCAACAAATATATCCCGAACAAAATTCAAATTTTCCAAAATAATGCCTTAAGAGCTGCTCTAAGCCTCCCGAAGAAAGCCCACATCTCAGAGACTAGAAGATCGGTTAATTGGCTTTCAACGAAAGACAAAATCTTCCTTAAATCCGTCTCTCTAACTCACAAATGCCTACACCAAGCTGCCCCTCAAAACTTGATAATGCGATTCACTAGACCAGCATCCTGCCGCCCTTCCAGAAAGGTTAACTCTAATCTCCTTCTAGTGCCAAGATTCAAATGCACTATGTCTGGAGGGAACAGCTTTCCTCTTAAAACGGCACAATTTTGGAAATCCCTACCACCAGCCATTAGGGAAAACATCCCCTACCTACAATTTAGATCCAATATTATACAATCTTCTTGCTGCTTCTGCGCCCTGCTACCCCTGGGTTAGGTGCGCATTACAAATAATAAACATAAACACATAAACATACATTATAATTGTGATCTTCTAGACTATGGGCCTCATTACGAGTCCGGCAGTAACCCTGCCGGTGCTACCGGTGGATTGCCGCCAGGCCCGTAAATATTTACCAGCACCTGACTTCCTGGTGCGACTGGGAGATTACAACCCTAGTGGCCCAGAAAGTCAGGCGCCAGTAAAATGTAAGTACCCATTCCCATAGAGTCCCTTAAGACTCTATGGAAGTGGGGACACGGAAGCACCAGCACCATTGCTATTGGTGCCGGTGCTCCCATGACCGTCTGCCTACCGTGGCCGCTGTGCCCGGCAGGGTCAGACCTGTTGGGCACAGCAGCTCCAGCAGGCAGACCTGTAATATGCCAGTCCGGAAACAAGGGTGCCGGTAAGCCTACAGGCACCCTTGTTTCCCGATCGGCAAGGTCGTAATGAGACCCTATGCTCCATGCCGCGTGTCTCTGGATAAGTGATTGGTGGGGTATATCTTGTTCTACATCAGACTTCCTTTCCTTGCGGTCCTCTTCGAAGATGTCACTGTCAGGAGAAAATCTGTTTAGAGCAGTTGCTTTTTGTCGGTCAACTTCCACACTTTTCAAAAAACTAATAAAAAGGCTTTTGACAAAACAAAAAGTGGAAACTTTCCAACCTTTCCAAAGCATGGTCCCATCACTGCCTGTCTGTGCATTCAATATTGAGGTGGAACCCACATTTTTCAGATCTTCTGCAACAGGTGAAGACCCCTTACCAACTTCATTACGTTCTTCAGCAGAGATGCAAACAAAAACTCCTTGGGGGAATCGAGCTGCCCTTTGAACGGCATTCAAAGGGCAGCTTCTAAGTGTTCCACTGCATGCCAGCACCCAACTAAATATTTATGGAAACCACTGTGAAAAAAACTCCAGAGGAGGTAGACTGCTGCCGCAGGAGTTGGGACTGTGGAACCCATCACCCTTGTGCCGTAGGAGGAGAAGGCCAGCTCCATCCTTCATATGGAGGGCATTGAGGGGATCAGGAGGGCAGAGGCCGGAGCAGGAAGCCATGAGAATGGTGGAAAGTCTATCAGACCACACCTACATGTGACTGCAGTGGCCAAAATCATGCGTTCCCAGCATAGATGAGCACAATGGGCAAGCACATGGCAATCCCAGCAAATGCACAGTGAGTACTGTAAAGGCATCATGTAGCAAGACACAGACAACAGATTCAAAGTTCAAAATAAAATGGTTTATTAAGTCAAATGTCAAGATGGTTGAAGGCCTAACTTGCCCTAGGCTAAGGTGGGATTTCCCTACCCGAACGAAACTAAGGAAAGTCTGAGTCAGAATGTTCAATTTAAAAGTATGTCTGTCTCCAAAATTTGTCCTTGTCCTCACAACTAAAGCTAAACCATGTGTCGGGATGTCAATAATGAAATAAAGGGTGATAAACACAAAATTCACAGCTTCTTCCAGATCCCAGCTTCCTTTTCAGCTCCCCTTCCCAAAGTTCAAGAAAGATCCACAAAAGTCTCGAGATTACCTTTCCCAAGTTCAAACAGTTCCACAAATCCTTGGGGATCCCTTCCCCAAGTTCAAGGCAATACAATTAAAAAAAGGGTTTTGAGGGTCCCGTCCTCAAGACAGCATCAAAGGTCATGAAGCCCCAGGATTCCCTTGCCCAAGACTTTAACATGGCAATTTATACTTGATTTCAGTCTTTCAATGTTCAACACAACTCCAGGTCAACTTGACCCTCCTTTTGGATTGCATTAACAGTTGCTTCTTCTTGGTTTGTTACACAATGTCTTTCGCTTTCACAATTGAGGGTTCCCTGGTCTAGGCGCAGTTGGCAGACCCCATGGTCCACCCACTACATGTCGTGCAACCAGGAGCCCCAGGCTCTTCAGCCCCCACAGGTTCTTCTGTATGTGCCCCTGTGTACAGATTCATACTCAGCTTATCCTTGTTGGCCTCATGGCTTTATATGAAGGTTCACACTATTTTGGCTTCTCCTGGTTAGCCACTTGGCTTTGCCACAATGTGTCATATATCCTCTGCCAGTGTTTATTGTATTTATGCTCAAAATAACATTGCAGGGTGGTTTTATTTCTTTCCCATCTTTCTGCCATGCTCTTTCACAAACTTCGTAATTGCTTTCTTATTTCGCATGGCACTTTGAAAAGGGTGCTTTCATATTCATCTTTCATCATATCGTAACTTTGCCCATAACATTTTCATTCAGTTTGGTATTCAATGTTTGTGATTACTTATCTACCGCTTAATTCTCATCAAACCCGTGCTTCGGGGTTTTTTCGACTTGTATATGTCATTTGATTAATTCAGCATTCCATTTTGGTTCATTCGGCATTTCTCACTGACAGGCAGACCCCAGGAGCGCCCCGAGTGACATTCACCTTCACTCACTTGTCCTCTGCATTCCCTTTGGGCAGTTGTGTTTCTTCTCTTCTGCTACACCGCCTGGCTTGCCGGTAACCGCAAGCTCTGCTCGCTCGTCGGATGCTTTTCCTTGCTCACTTTCAGCTTTGCTTCCCTTCTGCGGATGAGAGCAGTGCCTTTGCTTCGGTTTCCTTTGCTTGCAGCTCCAGCTGCTCCTTTCCGACCAAGGAGACTCCCACACCTGTGGACTTCTTGCAGCCCAACTTGCCCTGGGCTCCACAGGTCTTCTGGGTCACCTCCCGGCAATCTGGCTTCCTCTTAGGTCCCACCACTGCTACCTGTTCATCAAACAGGTTCCCTGCTGGTCTCCAGCACTGTGGCTTCCCTGTTGGTCTCCATGTTGCTGGTTTCCACCCATCGTATACACCTGCAACTACTTGACATGTTGCAGATGCACGTTTTCAATTAGCATTGCCAGATTACAATTAGAGGGACATTCCTGAACTTTGTAGTACTCTACAGGCATATTCTTCGTCTCAGTACTAGAGTGGTGAAATGATCCATTGGTGTTCACTACTCCTATTTGACACTTCCTCATCCCAGTACTGTAGTAGGTCAAATGAGGAAAATTGGCTGAGCTGTTTTATAGTAGCCCATCAAGGCCGGAGGAGGGTTAGGCTGGTTTTCAGAAGGGAAATATTGATACTATGGGCCTCATTACGACCCAGGCGGAATGGGTTTAATGGAGCTGGTGATGGTGCCGGTGCCGTTAAACCCATTCCGCTCTATTACGAGGTTTCCTCGCGGGACCCGCTCTGGACGTCTGGTCAGACCAGACGTCCGTTGCGGGTCCCGCGAGGGATCCAGGGAGCTAACAACGGGCACGTTATTAACGGGCCCGTTATTAGTTCCCTGCCCATTCCCATTGAGCCCTATAGGGCTCAATGGGAATGGGGATTTGTAAATTGAATGAGGAATTACCGGGTCCTCCACGGTTGGAATCGGCCGGTAATTCCTCATTCAAGGAACCCAGACCCGAGTTTAGAGGCAGCCATGCCGCAAATAGTGGCATGGCTGCCTCCAAACTCGTAATGAGGCCCTATGTCTTTCCTGTGGTTACCCTACTCCCAATCCGAAAGGACCCTTCATCTAGGTGATCCTCCCTCACTTCTCCAGTGGAACCTCCGGCAGGTCCAAAGGATAGCACCGCCCCATGGCAGTGACCAGTGGCCCCTCCACCGGCCATGCAGAAAGCATGGCTGCCACTAAAGCTGCCTAAGCCACACCACAGTCGGCTCATGTGTCAATCCACACGACTGCAGTCCCTGCTACCGCTCCCAAACGCCAGGGCACTAGCACACCCTCCCCACCATCTTGGGTAGTGCAGCCTCAACACCATCATGGCACGGGCAGCGTCCACACCACTGACGAGGAGGAATAGGAGCAGGATATGGGCTTCCGCTCCCTGTGCTTCAGACCATCCCCTCACCACAGCCCACCACCCCTGCCCCTGCACCATTTAGAAACCATATGGGCACGGCTAGAATCCACTTAGAGGTAGAAGACATCACTTGAGACACTGTTGAGCCAGCAGGTTGAATATATACAGGCCATGAGGGACTACCTACGGGGAGTGTTGCAGCCGGATGTCCCGTTTCCTCGGCCAGGCCACAGCTGCCATGACCACAGTGGGGCAGAGGATGCAGTAACACACAGACAGTATGTCAGCCTTTTCTGAGTCCCTAAATGCATACATTCTGCTGGCCCTGCAGTATATCAGGGGCCAGTGGTCTGAGCCCTCTCACTTCCACAGAGGGGTCACAGCCCAGCACCCCAATGTGCCGCTCACAGTGCCACCTGACACAAAACGTGCTGGAGCAGGATTCCAATAGGCATCGTAAGTGACTATTTGTGTGACGTTTTAAGTGTGTTTGGGGGATGGTGTTTTGGGAGGTTTTTAGGAAGGGTTTCTGGGGAGAAGGGAGGTGTTGTAGGGATGGTGTTTTGGGAAAGTTTTTGGGGAGGCTTGTTTGTCATTTGCACATTAAATAGTTGTTCACTTAAAGCAATGCTAGGACATTCCTTATTGTGTGCAAGTGTTTAATAATGTGACTTTATACAAAGGTGCGTTGCATATCAATTGGCCTCAAAATAAATTGTGAATCAGTTTCTGCCGTACCAAACGTCCATCCGTACACTCGTCCCGCTCACTGCTTGGGAAAACAGCACCTGTCCTCCTCTTCTGGGCAGGACAATTTGTCTAGCCTTCTCTGGCCTGTACGATAGGGTCCCTTCAGACCGGTGTAGGCACTGGAAACGAGCCTTCAACAGGCCTAAGGTCTTTTCGATACAGAGTCTGGTCCAGACGTGTGCCTTGCTGTAGGTCACCTTCTGTAGCAACTATTGATTCTGCACGGGGGTCATTAGCCATGGTAGCTTGGGGTATCCAGAGTCACCTGCAAGAGCAAAGGTGTCAGTCACAGAGCATTGTGGATGTGTTGTCCATTACAACGGCATGTTGATAGACAGTCTGTGCATGAATTTCACAAGTATTGTCACATGACATGTTTTACCATGGCAGTACTTAAATATGGAGTCATTCGCTCCGGAAGTATGGTTTCTCTGTCGTGGAACATAAAGCAAACAGTTTACAGCCGCCACTCTTCACTTTCAGGGTCTGTGATTGATAAGGCAGCATGTAATGGGGCCTGTGTATTGCTCCCATACATGTGCCCTAAAGGGGGTTTAGTTGTACTTGTGCAGGTGTTACACTTCGGGCTTCCCCGCGGGCCTCCTTGCAGAACACGTCTTCTTTACAAGCTCCTCTGTGGACCCGATACAGGTTGCCATGGCGCATGTACAGATTATGACGGACTCCGGGTCAGCTGACACGTCCTGTACGTGGAAGACGTACGGCAAGACACGCCCCCTTACGGCTATAAAACCACCGTCTTTCAAGGGGCTTGTTGCTGCTAATTAGCATTACAAGCTACAAGTGGTTAAGTCTGTTTCTTCTTCGTGTCTTCTCCACACGATTCCTCATCTGATTTCCTGGTTTTGACCCTTGCCTGACAACTGGATCGTCTTGCCTCCTCCTGTTTTTTGACTCGGAACGTTATTGGATCCGGCTCCCTTCTGTCTTTTGCGGAACTTCATTCCAGGTTGCCATTTCTGCACATGGAACCAAAGCAGAGCACTTGCTGTCAACTATCCAGAACTTTTCTACACCTACTCTGGATGCATGTGTGCTCAGGTACATACTTAATTGACAAATCCCGTCTCTGCTACTATTTCCTCTCCACGACATTGTTTGGATATTTCTCTTCTGTTGGATTCTGGGACATTGAGTGACTATTTTGTGAACTTGTCTTCAAGTGCATACAAATGCTCTGCTGAAACTGCACCAACCCGGCACTAGTACGACCCTCGTGCGGTTCGGGGCTACTTCCCTATACTAACATTCCTGTTTGTTATTTTCTCCTTTCGTTGTCTTCCGTTTCCTGGATTCCTTTCCTCAAATATCCTTATTCAGGTTAGTTGTTAACAGTTAGATATCTAAGTGGGGACTGATACTTTAAAAGGCTCTTTAGAACTCCCACTCATTGTGTTATTTCTTGTAGATCCACCCCGGGGAAGCTCCACTACAATACTTACTTAGGTAGCTTCCCATTAAAATGCAACTGTTCTGATTACTTGCTTTAAACATCAACACTGTCTAATATCTTTGTATTCCGTTGCAGCATTGGTATTGGCAGTGTGTGTGCTCCCCGCTCTTTTATTCAATTGACACCTCTGTCTGTCCCAACTGAAACAGCAGAGAGGTACATTGTAGAAAAGAGCCCCTCTTTGAGGAAGCCTGAGTCTTGTACTCAGGGGAGCTGGGATGGAAGGCTGAATATCGATTCTTGTACCACCATCATCTCCAAGGTCACTCCTCCACATCTTCGGCCTATTTCAGAGTGGTGATTAACAGCAGGTTGTCTGCATCTCTTCCACGATGGATTCACATCCATGGTCACCTGTGCACATGGCATTACATCTGCCAGTGTTGCATTTCTCTGTTGCAGTGTTGAAGTGTATAGGGATTTGTAATGTTGCATTGTGGTTCCTGTAGTCCAATGTGTGTGGCTAGCCTGTTGGGCAAATATGCACTGGCAATTTACTGCAGCATTGTCACTCATTTCCTAGTCCTGTGAGTTGTAGTCTGTCATGTGAGAAGTGTGATGGCATATCCTGCAAGTACAGGGCCTTGACAGGGCATGCATTCTTCAGTTGTGGTAATCCCCCCCCCTCACATGGCATGTCAATTGTGCTGCGAGAATAGTCTGTGTGATGGCAGTTGTACTCAACTAATGTCCACGCATGTTGCCCTCTGTGCCTCCATGTATCCAGGGCAGTGTGCTAATCCGCAGGACCATGGCATCATGCGTGGAACCAGGGAAGCAGGCACAGCAGTGTATTAGGAAAAGGTCAGGATCGCAGATGACCTGGACATTGAGGGAGTGGTACTGCTTCCGATTGTGGTATACGCCACCAACGCTACATTGGCGCAGCCTAGTGCAGCTACCATGCTGGGTAGGTGTGCTGCTTCATAGAATCATGCCTTCATGGCATTATCCTCTGTGTGGTGGGCAGGGAGATATGCTGAATCATGGCACAGGAGTGCTTCCAGCACCTGCACATTTGAATATGTGGGCTGGGACATGCCATGCAGCATTCCCACAGTGTGCTGGAATGTGTCTGTTGCCAAGAAATGCAGGACCAACACAAGCTTCAGCAGTGGGGATAAGGCTGTACTGATTTTGATCCTGCTCTCTATTTCATCATGGATTGGGGGAGCTGCTCAGCGATGGGCTCCCTGTTCAGCTGGTACAGGGTGATTAGCTGGTTCTCAGTCATGGTCCAGGGTGCCTGTGCCGCCTCCTCCTCCTCCACCTCCTCTGCCTCTGCCGTTCAATGCGGAGCTGGAGCAGGTGCACATCAATGTGCAGAGGCCAGTGGCACTTTGATTGGGAAGTGTGTTTGGGGAATGTGTGCCCCTTATGTAACCTTCTTAAGTGAATTGGGTGCACCTGCAGCTTCATTTCCATCACCTGTATGCATTTACCTCCACTTTTTGGGTGGAGGTAAATGCACGGTGCTTTTGGCAGTATTACAGCCCAATTTCAATGGTATTACCACCATATACCAAATTGTAATATGGCAGTAATACTGTTTTGTGATTTCAGCGGTAATACCATTGGCGTTAATACCATCTAAATTAATTCTGCCAATGGCATCACCATTGGCAGTATTACTGCCCAAAGTATTACCATTGACTCCTAATCTGGCAGAACGGTAAAAGTGGTGGTAATATGGTAACCACCACTTTTAATGTATACCGCAAGACTTGTAATGAGCCCATTGCCTCTGAAGTAAGCTGGGAAATCAGCACTGGCGCTGGGAAGAATGTTAGGTAGCACTGTGGCTGAGGACACTGGCACTAATGGACACCAGAGACAGTCACAGGGTGAGCTACTGAACTGATGCTCAAACAAGGAAGAAGCTAGGAAGCCACTGAGAATTATTCTGAGATTTCTTTTTTAAATTACAATACCCACATATTTAACTAAGTGAAGGTACCCAAAGTGCATTGCATCCTAAAAATGGTCTCTCTCACTTTGCCCTGGGACTGAGTGGCGAGTCGTTTTCTGAAACGGAGCCTCGGAAGAAAAGATGATTGGCTTTCAACCATCCACAGAGCCCCGGCATCCTTTTAGATCTAAACCTAGCACTAAAGGCCAAGGTGAGCTCAGTGGTCTAAACATACTTTTTTCAGTTGCACAGACTAAAGCATTTGTTTCCTCCATTTCCCTTTGCCCATCAAGCCTCGACAGTACATGCCTTTGTCCCCTGAAGTTTCTATTTTGAATATAGTATTAGCCTGGTATGTGGGCCACATTCCTCTGCTGGACCCAATGGGTGCAGAATGTGGCTGTCTGACTCCCCTGCGGGCCCCGAAATTCGACCACGTGCCTCCCCGCATTGGCATTGCTCGGCGAACTATCAACATCAGGTTCACTTTGAAATCATTCGGCCTAGTTACACAGGGCACTTTACAGCCCCGAATGGCCTCCCCCGAGCTACAAGTCTAAAACTATACCATTCTTCAAGCAGCCGCACCTCCGCCATGAATACAGCTTCAGTGCTTCCTATTGCCAGGGAACCCAGAATTGGCACCAGGTGTTATTGCATCCTAGCTTTCTACCATGGGACAGTTCACCAACAGCAATTTGAAAGCACCCTAAGTATCTGGAATTCAGAAAGGAATAAGAAATATCAAACCAGGACATTCTACCAAGATTCCTCGAACGAGCGAATGCAGTGCTCAATGAAACCCATCCCACAATGCAGTTTTGAGAACCACTGTTCTATAAGCTTAAAATAAGCAACACCAACACAATTTTGAAGGAAACCGTTCATCAGGCTACACAGGGGCAACAATGTCAACTTGCAAGCTGCTAGCCAGTCAAAAAAAATGTCACTCTCCGCGTCATTATTTCTTACTGGTCATGAGCCAATTAACACTAGACTAGGCAAGTGGCAAGTACACGTTTTGAGCCTTGAGGGTACAGCAGACAAGGGGGTAGAGGCAACAAGCTATGTGAAACATCCCTGCATTGTATCGCAGAGAAACAAAAGTCTTCAAGCTCAGAGTGGTTACCTGAAAGATTGCTAGCACAAAAAACAAACCTAAGCATAATCCAATTTAATCATGGACCATCTAAAAAAAGCACAGGTATTTACAAAGTTACAGGTAGTTTTCCAGATTAAAAGCCATACCCAGGCTTGCCCCTCGAGTACCACCAGTGGCTTAGTTCTGTTTGCATCAATCTGTAAATCCAGTCGGGCACTATGGCCATCACAATGGGTGAGACCATGTGTCTCATGCAGCATCCATGGCAACTCGAATCCAATTCTCGTGCACACCCTCCCAAAGAATAAAGGGCGAGAGAACCTCACGCAACCCTTTGTGTTCCTCAGAATTGGTTTCTTTCATCGGCTCTTCCCACCAACATTTTTAAGGATGTTTCAGGCAAATAGAGCACTCTGTCAATATCGCTAAGCTTGCCTTTCTCTCCTTTGAAACCCACTGGTGTGTGCAACTCTGCTTTCACCGCGTCTAGTAAGAGATCCCCTTTAATATGGCAGCGCTCGCGGTGCTCCAGGCAGATGTCAAAGGCATTCCGAGGCAGGGCCCATTCACAGAGAGGCCTGGGCAGCGGCCCTTCATGCGCCGAGTGTCACCGGGGAGATTAGCGCGCCAGGCCTAGCTTCCGAACTAAATGGAAGAGAAGAGCCGAGGCGGCCACCCGCCGTCAGACACTAATTGCCAATAGTAGGCTCTGGAGGCGGCCCCCGATCGGCATAACATGCATCCTGTAATGCCGGTTTAAAACATCCCTGTCCACTACATGTGATGGGAGTGAAAGAACATTCCAGGTCTGGTCGCTTAGATTCCTGTTTGATGTGCTTCTTTGTCGAGCTTTCTGCCTTCACAAAGGTGTACTTAAAAAATGCAAGCCATGGCACACGAAAACATCACATGTTTCACCGCAATTTATTGTCCTTTCCCCTTCTTCCCGTGTCCCATGAGGCTTTGAAAAGGTCTTTCGGGGGAGGGGGTTGGTGTACACTTTGGCAACCATTTTCACACAGCCAATACATACCTTTGCCTGCAAAGCCAACACCTGTAGGGCCAAATTAAGTGAATGTTTGCTACAAACAACAATTAAGATCATGCAAGTTATCAAAAATCATCGGCGAGGCATACATAGCGTTCAATGGACTGTGCACACATTCAGCTGGGTAGGGGTGATGGTAAGGCCACACCAGTAATGGCACAGCCAAGCTATACTTGATGGAAACCATATATCCATAGAAGATTAGAAGCATAACATTTTGATTGGATTTTTAGTATTTAGCATGTTCTACCTATGTGTTTCAACGTAAACACAACAATCCCATAGCTTACTATGGAAGCAAATGGTCACTTCACCGATGGCCACCAACATCCCAAAGCCTTTGGATAGGGCTGCTCTTTGCAGGTCAAGATTGTTCCTACCATGTCTGGGCACAGTGGATCTGGAAATGGTGGCCATCTTGCGTGGAGGGTTTACCCCTAGAGATTTATGAGCATATTCTCAATCATTTTAGAAGTCATTGGGCCTAATTGTAGGTGAGGGGAGATAGCTCAGGAGCAACGTGTTTGTCTTGGAAGCAAAACAATGCAGCAACACTGGTTCGAATCCTGATGCCGTGCTTAGAAACCAATCTCTGGTATTAAGCACGTCATAAAAGAACAATTATAATTACAAGTTGGGCAATGCAGTAAAAACTAGCGATAATACTGTATACCGCCACTTTAATGCATCACCAACTACGAGTTTGGGGGTAAGGTTGTGGAAAAACCTCCAGCAAGATGCTGGAAGTCATTCCTCCACCTTACCGTCCAAATCAGCGGAAATAACACCAGCGGTAATACTGCCAAAAACCTCTATGGAGTCCTGTGAACTTCAATTAATGGGGATGAACACCGCCTACCACCACTTGTAATCTGGCGGTTATACAGCTAGACCAAGTGATGGTAATACCATTTGGTGGTATCTCAACAGATTTGCAGCAGAGATACCACCAAACTTGTAATGAGGCCCATTGTTCTTTAAAGCTTTTAAAGCTTCCACTATGGCATTTGTTTTGAAAACGTAGGAGATTACAGTTATGCCGCTGGGGATATTGCAAATGAAATATACGCCCCTCTGAAAATGTCCACAAGCAGACTCTGGAAATGAAGCAAGGAGTGAGACTCAGCAGGCTGGGTGATAATCAACCTCCCTTGGTCCGCGTTATTTAGCAGGGGACTGTCACTTTAAGCCCAGCAGACCCCCTTCTAAGAAGATGTACCCTGCCAATAAGGTCTGTGAAGAACACCCTGAAAAACTCAAAACTATTGTAAACAGTGCCCCTAGATCCAGCAAACAGTGTGCTTACTGGAGCAGCAAAAAGGGGCAGTGATGTCCTTCGCTCCTACAACCCTCCGATACCTTTCCTGCTTACTGAGGAAATCCAACATTTCTGCCAACCTTTAATTATATAGGTTTAGTCCCACACCCTCAGCTTCAACTGGGCCTTATTGAGGCTGGAAGCAGTAGCTGCCGGTCATTACCCAGGAAGGAGGATCAAAACACTATAAAAGAAACGCACAAGAGCCTTCCTGCTTATTGAAAAAAATCAAAAATGGCCCCCAAGCCTTATATAGGTTTAGTCCGACACCCTCTGCGTCAACTGGGCCTTAGAGAGACTGGAAGCACCAGCTGCAGACACTACCCAGGAGGGAGAGTTAGAACTCAAGCATTCAGTCCATGCTGCTTGTGAGACCAGGAGGCTGGAGTTTGGACTTGGTTGGAAAGCAGAGCAGCTTAGTGGCATTAGAAGATGGAGAGACCAAGGAGTAGAGGGGGGAGAAGTGTCTGGAAGGAGGTAAAGGAAAGAAGATTTGTTAAAGAGAAAGTAATAGTGCTAGTACCCAAAATGTTGTTGTTATGCCAATAGGAGATGGTGGTGGTGATATTAGCAGGGAAGAGATGGTGGGAAAAGCGTTGGCAGTGTCACCCTCCAGGAAATGGAGGTTATTACATCAAGAGTAGCAGTGCTAACAAGGCAGAGGTGGGGAGACCAGGAGGTGGTAGTAAAGTAAAGGCAAAGGTGATTAGAACAAGAGATGGAGGGGACGGTATTGAGGCAATATTGATTAAAGCAGCAGGGAGTAGTAGCGAGAAGGCAGAGGTAGACACTAGCAAGGGAGGCAGAGAATTATCTAGAGGAGTGGGAGGGGAGCTCTTAAAGAGGTTGTGGTGAAGGGATCATGGATGAGCCATAATGTGAATATTGGGCAGGAAGGAGCCCAGAGAGAGAGGAGGATTTGCTGTGGTCAGAGGAGATGCGAGATGGAGAAGGACAAAGATTGAGAGAAGAGACATGGAGTTCATCAAGATGTTGTTGACAGAGGTAGACTATTGGGAGACCCAGAGCCAGAATGAAGTGGCAACAGCTGGTGAAGGTGGTGGGAGTAATGTTGGGAAGGAACCAGGGTCCTCCCGAACCCCCAAGAGCTTTTGAGTTAGTCAAGACCTCTTTAAGGCACTGTAATGTACTAGGGGGGAGGAGGGGCACTGGGAAGGCTCTCTCAGGCAAATATAATCACATACACAGACATGGCCAAGCACTGAAGAAGGTAGTTATTGTCTAAAATAAGGTACTATTAGCTGGATAGGTTTGTAATGTCAGATCCTAAGCATTGTAAAATCTTAGTGCTATAGAGGAGTCAAGCCCTTCCCAGAAGGAATGCGGCCTGTGGGATTCTAAAAATTGACCACAGGTGCTCATGCAGTGTTCGTCACTATGGCTACCACTGTCAGGACAAACTGACTCACCAACTGTCTTCTGTCCTTCAAGGGTCAGTGCAGGTTAAAAATAGGGATTAAATGTTCTGTGCATCAAAATGCAAAAGTGAACAAATTATAAGAGTAAAGTGTGGAGGATGAGTGGAATATGGACATAATGACAGGAAAATGTTTGTACACAACATTTTTTAGTTTTTCCTTGGGCTAAGCCTTCAACGTTTGTAAAAGTCTGCAGAGCTGCAGGATGTTTTTGAATAAGCTAGCAAATTGTAGAACAGCATGCTCTGACAAACCGCTGAAAACGAAGAAAGAAGGATTTGGAGCGGATTGGGATGAAGCCATGATCCATATCCAGTGACGCCACCACAGCAAGTCATGCCTATATAAACCCCTGCCTCAAACCACTTTGGCAGGAAGGAACGGAAGAGGGACAGGAGAAGACTGTTCAGGCAGCAGAGTCCTTTGCTACCATCCTCATTTTGTAAGATTAAACTTGTTATCCTTACAAGATCGCTCTTTTGCCTTATTTCCCTAAAGGGGTGTATTTGTTCTGGTGTGAACGTAAGGAACAAGTTACTTACCTGTAACTGTTGTTCTCCAGTATGGGTCTGGCATGGATTCACATGCTCATGAATATTCCCCGTCGTCAGGCCGGGAATCCTCGGTATAGAAAAAAAAAAATCAGTATCAGTTTCGTTTCTGATCGGTCTTTCTTAGTAGTAACCAATCACTGGTCTCTGGGTCATACTGCCCCCAGCCAATGACTGCCCTCTCCCTAAGCCCCGCCTCTGGCAGCCATCCTCAGATTTGGTAGCATGTAAAGTGGCAGTATGACCAAGTGAAGACCCGCAGAGGGGTAGGCGGGAGGATTCGCATGTGAATCCATGCCAGACCCATGCTGGAGAACAACAGTTACAGGTAAGTAACTTGTTCCTTCTCCAACATGGGGTCTGGCATGGATTCACATGCTCATGAATAAGACAATACATAGCAGTACACACATGCACAACCACGGGAGGTGGCAACAGGCTCAACATCAAGCAATACAACAACTCAACATTAAGCACCTCTTACCTCGTCACCAGGCTCACCTTAAGCGAACAGGTTGCACAGCACTGCTTGGCCGACCCTGGACTCCTCCCTGGAGTCCTGATCGACGCAGTAGAATCTTGTGAAGGTGTGCGTCGACCTCCACGTCGCAGCCCTGCAGATGTCCAGCAGGGGCACACCAGACAGGAACGCTGTGGTAGCAGCGATCGCTCTGGTCGAATGGGCTCTCGGACGGCCGGGCAGCGGTCAGTTTGCCAACCGGTGACAGTGCATGATGCAGCCGGAGAGCCACCTGGAAATGGAAGTCTTCGAGAGAGCCTTTCCTTGATTCAGAGTCCCAAAGTTCACAAACAGCTGTGATGTCTTCCGAAAACTCTTTGTGCGGTCCACGTAGAACTTCAGCGCTCTAGCTACGTCCAGCTAGTGCAGAGTCCTTTCAGCCGGCGACGAAGGAGACGGGAAGAAAACTGGCAACACCAAAGGTTCGTTGAGGTGGAAGTCCGATGGCACCTTGGGCACGAAGGAGGGGTGCGTCCTCAGCACCACCCTCGTGTCGTGAAACGTCAAGTATGGCGGCTTGCAAGATAGGGCCTGGATCTCTCCCACTCGTCGTGCGGAGGTGATGGCCACGAGAAACGCTGTCTTCCACGACAGAAACTTCAATGGTGCCGAAAGCATAGGCTCAAATGGGGCCCCCATGAGCCTGGTCAGCACCACGTTGAGCACCCTAGCCGGGGCAGGGGCCTTCACCGGCGGGAATGATCGGAACAATCCTTTCATAAATTCCTTCACCAGTCGATAAGACCACAAGGACGCCCGTCCCTTAGTTCTGGTGTATCGTGAGATGGCGGCCAGATGTATCCTGATGGAAGCGTGACCTAGTCCAGCCTTGGCCAATGACAGTAGGTACGGCAATACTTGAGGGGCTGTAATCCGCAGAGGGTTAATTTTCTGTGCACGGCACCAGACAGAGAACCTCTTCCATTTATGTCCGTAGCACTTGAGAGTTGAGGACGCACTAGCCTTTGCAAGAACCTCTCTGCAGTCGGCCGGGATGTCGTACCCTCCAAACTCTAGTGCTGCAGGAGCCGGGCCTGCAAGTTCAGTGACTCCGGGTTGTGGTGAAGAATGGCGCCTCCTTCTCTGGAGAGAATATCTGCGTCCGTCGGCAGCTTGACTGGTGTGGACGTTGACAAGTCCAGAAGGTCTGGGAACCAGATTTGTCTCGGCCACGCCGGTGCGACGAGGATCATCCTGCACCGGGACCTCTTCAGCTGGTTGATGAGCCGGAGCAGCAACGGCAGCGGAGGGAACGCATAAAGAAATAGGCCGTCCCATGGGAACGAGAAAGCATCGCCCATGCTCCTCGGCTGGGGAAACCTGCTGGCGAACCTCCGGCACTTGGAATTCGTCGCCGTCGCGAATAGCTTGATCTGGGGTTCGCCCCATCGTCGGAAGAGTCGATCCACTTGATCCTGTCGTAGTTCCCACTCGTGGCACGAGCGCAGCTCTCTGCTGACTTGAGTCCGTGATCGTGTTTTTTATTCCTGCCAGATGAAAAGGCACCAGAAACATCCCTTGGGCGACGGCCCAATGCCACAGATCCTGTGCTTCCTTGGATAGGGCAGGGGATCTGGTTCCGCCCTGCTTTCGGATGTAGAACATCGTGGTGGTGTTGTCGGTGAAGATCCTCACCACCTTGCCCTTGAGGGACGGACGAAAAGACCTGAGGGCCCAGAACACTGCGCAGAGCTCCAAGATGTTGATGTGGAGTGACTTCTCCTCCGGGAGCCAAAGGCCTCTCGCGTGAAGATCTCCAGGGAGTGCGCTCCCCAACCTTCCAGGGAGGCATCCGTTGTCACCGTCACCTGGTGAGCTGGGGTCTGAAAGTCCGTGCCCGCCGACAGATGAGATCCTGTACCCCACCACCGGATCGCCTGATGGAACGTCTCGTTGAGAGGCATCCTGTCCTCGAAGCTGCCCGTCGACTGGACCCAGCGGGCATCGAGGAACTCTTGTAAGGGGCGCATCCGAAGCCTGCAAAGGCGCACCAGATAAATGCAGGAGGACATCATCCCGAGGAGGGACTTGATAGATCTTACCCTGGCCATGTCCGTGGCCAGCAGACGCTGCACCTTGCCCAGAATGGTCCTAGTCCTTTCCTCCGACGGCGAGGCCAGTCGCGCCACTGTGTCGAGCTTGGTTCCCAGAAACAGGGCGACTTGCGATGGAACCAGGTGGGATTTTGGAAAGTTGATGGAGAATCCCAGGTCCGTAAGCAGCTGGACGGTCTTCGCAGTGTGCTCCATGGCGAGCTCCTTCGTCGTCCAGGTAGGGGTAGACGTGGATCCCCTGTACGCGCAGGTGAACACCCTGGGTGCCGACTTCAATCCGAACGGGAGGGCCTTGAACTGGTAGTGCCGCCCTTGGACCACGAACCTGAGGAACTTTCGGTGTCTTTTTAGAATGGGGATGTGGAAGTACGCATCCTCCAAGTCCAACGACGACAGGAAATCGCCATCCTCCAGCTGTCCCAGCACGTGCAGGAGGGTGACCATCCGGAACTTCTGTGCCTTGATGTACTTGTTCAGTTGTCACAGGTCCAGGATGGGGCGCCATCCTCCTGTCTTATTTTTAACGAGGAAGTACCTTGAGTAAACTCCGGAGCCCCGAAGCCTCTTTGGGACGAGCTTGATGGCACCTTTCTAGAGCATTGCCCTTGCTTCCAACAGTAGTTGAGGGATGTGATTTTCCTTCCTGGCCACGGGTGGAACGCGAGGGCACTTCTTCTGAAACGCTAGGGCGTGCCCTTGGGCCAGGGCGTCCAGCACCCAACGGTCGGTGGAGATGGACTCCCACACGCTGACTAACCTCGCCAGCCGGCCTCCCACCGGGCTTCGGTCGGTTCAATCTTGTTTGGAAGCTGCCTTGCCTCCTTGACCTCCCTGTCGACGACGACGGGCACCACCTGACTTGCCGTGTCCCCTGCAGGCTTCCTGGGACGAAGATCTTACCACTTGGTGGTACGTGGAGAAGCCATTGCCGGAACCCTTGGAGGCACCTTGTCTGCCTCCGGAGCTCCGAAAGGACGGCCGTCGTTATTGGAGCACTCCCAGTGCCCGGGCAGTCTCCGTGTCTGTCTTGATGGCCTGAAGGGACTCATCAACCGCCTTCCCAAACAGGTTGTGCCCGTCGAAGGGCATGTCCAAAACCTTGGTTTGTACGTCCTGGCGGAAATCCGTCGCCTTGAGCCATCCTCGTCGTCTCAGGCAAACGCTGTTGCCCAACTGATGGAAACCGGTGTCGGCGATGTCCGTTGTCACCGTGATGGCGTGGTCCAAAGCAATCTCACCTTCCTGCAGGATTTTAAGGGCCTCAGCTCTTTTGGCATCCGGAAGGAAGTCCAACAGAGGGGCGATTTTGAACCACAACTCCCTGTCGTAGCCTGCTACGATAGCCAGGGCGTTGGCCGCCTTGATAGTTGTCGCTGTGGATGAGATGACCCGTCATCCCATCGTGTCCAGCTTCCTGCCCTCGCCGTCCGGCGGGGAAGTTGATGACGAGGCCGATGCCCCCCCAGCTTTCTTCTTTGCCGCCGCCAAGATGACCGAATCCAGGGTAGGTTGCGCCCGAAGGCACAAGGGGGCAGCGTCGGGGACCCGTACTTCTTCTCGTACCAGTCCCTCTTTGCCGGCGCCGTAGCAGGGTTCTTGAGGAGGGCGAGCCCCTCATCCCAGATGTCATCAAGAAGTGGTACGGTGAGGACCGTCTTCCTTTTAGCCTTGCGCCATTGGTAAAGGAACCCTTCCTTCTTCTCTTCTGGGCAGAGCTGGAAGAGCTCGGATGCCCTGGAAATCATGGCATGAAAGAATCCAATCTCGTCGGACGGGGATGCCCGAGCAGGGGGCGACGGGGGACATGTCCTGTCGTCGCCTCCATCGTCATCTGTACCTGTCGTAGCCGTGTCCGTGCCTGTATCATCCCCGTGTGTAGTAGACCGGGGGGAAGGCAGAGCAGGCCGCAGAGGTGGGAGAGGTGGCGTAGGATGCGTCCTCTTCTTATGCAGTGGACTTACCGAAGGTCCTGGCTCCGGTTCCCCCGTCGGGTCTGGCACAGGTACCTCCGTCAGGGGGAGGAGCAACCTTGTCCTTATCTTCGAGCATAAGGACTGAATCGCTGACAAAATGGCCGCCGAAGTGTCCTGCGGCACCGGAAACGACGGGCGCGAGGGCTCTTGAGGAACCTCGTCGGCGACACCGTCGTTCTCGTCGTCGCCCCTGTCGGGATCCCTCCCAATGGGCTGGGCCTCTTCCACGACTTCGATGAGCTCTTCTTCAGAGGTCGTTTCTGTATCCACGATGGCCACCTGCCCCTCCCCCACCTTTTCCAACGAGGACTTCGTGGGGGTCTTCTCAATGGGCCTGAAAGACGACTCCCTCTGCGGTGGCAGGGAGGCTCTGGGTCCTGAGATTGCCTTCACTGGCGTAGCCTCCACAGGCTGAGCCAGGGCCGCTGCGACATCCTCAATCGAGGTCTTAGCAGGGTGAATTAAGGCCATTGTCACCTTCTGTACGCCTGGGGCCTTCACCTTGGGGCGAAGGTCCGAGCCTCGCTCCCCCTCTGCCGGAATCTTCGAGATCGACCGGGGCCTCTTCAGAAGCTTCGCCGGGTTCTCGGTCTTCCTCTTACCCGAGCCATAGCGTTGGCTCGTGGTTGATGGCGCCGGGGAGGATGCGCCCTGCCTTGCAGTCAAGGAGCCCGACCATTCAGCGCTCCAGGTGCCCGCGGATTCGCGGTGCTTGGCCTTTTGTTGGGCCCCCGTCGCCGGGGTGCCCTCACAGGACTTAGAAGACCGCTCAGACTTCTTTTTCTTCTTCTCGCCTGACTCTTCCCTTCCAGCCAGTTGGCGAGACGGAGGTGGCGATCCTTCATGGTCCGCTCTGACATGTTCCCACAAAACACACAGTCCTTCTCAGTAGAGGCATAACAAATGCTCGTCCTCCTTGAAAACATTCTGAAGCTGGCATCCAGGGCAGGTCCTGAACAGCTTCCCGGGCGTCGAGCTTCCTTTCTCCTGGGCCATGTCCGGGGTGGGCTTCGGAACTTCTGGAATCCTCCAAAAGCGTAACTCGACGAAATCTTCACCCTTGAGGGGCGTAGAAAACTCCGAAACTGATCCCCGTTGATCGGATGTAGAAACGGTGGAGCTTGAGGCTCTATTTAACCGAAAAATTAGAAAAATTTCCTGAAAAAGCGCGAAAACGCAGCAAAAGCTCAAGAGCTAAAGCACGAGGACTCCCAACACTTGAACGTGCGGTAAAAATCTGAGGATGGTTGCCAGAGGCGGGGCTTAGGGAGAGGGCAGTCATTGGCTGGGGGCAGTATGACCCAGAGATCAGTGATTGGTTACTACTAAGAAAGACAGATCAGAAATGAAACTGATACTGATTTTTTTTCTATACCGAGGATTCCCGGCCTGACGACGGGGAATATTCATGAGCATGTGAATCCATGCCAGACCCCATGCTGGAGAATCAGGGACACCCTTACAGTAAGAAGGTAGTAACATCAGGTGGAGGTGGAACCCATAAAGAGCAGGAGGTGGCAACACTGGGTAGCCCAAGAGTCTCAGGGCCCAAAGTCTGCCAAGCTAGGTGGAACGTAGTCTGGGGTTATGCAGAGATAAACCCGGAGGAGAGATGCCAAGGGGGATGGAAAGTCTGAGGAAGGTGGGTGGAAACCATAAACCAGGGAACAGGTAGTAGTGTGTGATTAGAATTTGAAGGAGGAATGCAAGAGAAGAGTTTGCATGAGGCAGTAGAAGCGGCCAGGTGGTCAAAGAAGGAGCCAAGTCAAAAAAGGGAACTGTAAAGAGAATCTCAGAGAAGGGGTTAGTTATCAAAGGTAAAAGAAGCCCATGTCAGGTCCTAGGCAGCATCAGACGTTAGGAGGGGGCATGAGAATAGGGCAGGGAGATCATCACAGGAGTAGTGATGTGGTTAGGAGGAGTTAGAAAGGAATAGGTTAACCCACAGACCTGAAAGAACTTCTGTTAGGATGGTCACCAAGATCGAAAAATCAGACACACATGACATGTGACACATCATTTATTAGGGATTTTACCCAAGTGTAGAAAGAATCACCAAAAAATAGGGGAAGCAGAAATATGAAAAACAGCCGTCTGCTGCTGGGTAGTATGAGAAACCAGAAGGTATCTCACCCGCTAGTCCCTGGGGATCCCCTCTCAGGTGGCCAGGGCACGGTCATCACCTTTGGATCCAGACCCTGTGGGTGGACCAGTGCCACCTGGGTGAGGGGTCTTCAGGGAGTGGGATACCGGATGTTGAGACGCAGTATCCCTCCCCTGTAAGACCTTTACCCCATCCTACCAGGTAGGATACAGGAGAACTTTGCCCCCCCCTTTGCCTTCCCCAACAATTTCACATGGAGAGCCCGCTCTGGGAGAAAACAGACTCAAACCCGAGCAGTGTACCTGACTTGTACCTGACTTGTCCCGCTACTATGGTCAGGCGAAGTCAGGCAATTACTGACAATCACTCACACCTGCCTTCCATTAAACTTCCCCACACGGATAAAAGGTGGAGTACGAGAACACACTCTGAGCGAGGCAAAGTACACGAAGGAACAGCAGTTTAGAGTCGGCATTTGACCAATGGGAAAAAGATGGGAAACCAAGAAGCGTTTGCAAGGAGGGAAATACCCTTGACCTTTTCGACAAGAAACCATTACTTTCCAGAAACCTTCAAAGCAGAAAGCATAAGGCCAGGAAACCAGACTGAAGACTCCTGCATTGTTTGTCGGAGATACCGAAGGCCCTCCCGCGTAAACAACCAAGGTGTGGAGGAGCGGCAACCACCAGGATATCGTCTGTGGCTCCAAGAAACAAGAAGCATTACAGAGATCAATACAGCCGGTGAGTTGTGGAGAACGATGCAAGACCGGTCTGTGATGAAGTCAAGGTTGTAAGCGGCAACATTGTATAACAAGCGCTGGAATGAACATTGTTAAACATGTGTGATGAAAAATGTGAGTAAAGCTAAACTGCTGATGAATGTTTGAACTTGAGAAGGAAAGATGCGATCGTTGACAGAGTTGTCCGGCACCATGAGTGTGCTCAATCACAGGTCTCTGAAAGGTATCCCACCAAGAGAAACGAAAACCAAAAGATTGATGACACTATTGTATTAAGGGAATCAAAGTGGTCCTGCAATGGTTTGAGCAAAACCCATTGCACATTTGAAAGTCTTAGATTTTGATATCAAGAGGATCCAAGCCCAAAATAGGGTGATCCATGGTCCGAGCCCTAATGAGGAAGACCAAGAGCAAACATTGTGGTACAAAGGGGTCCAAGACTGAAGGAGGGAGACCCATGATAAATACTATAAGCGAGAACTTGTGCATATGAAGATCCTAGTAGAAATGGAACTTTGATATTTGTTTGTTATGACAGGCCCTCTGCAGTAAGAGACTGTTATTGGAAAAGAGACTTTGGCAGAAGGCCCTGATGTCTATGCTTTGAACTGTGTCCTTGTGGCAGAGAAGCCAGAGTGTGTGCGAAGCTCCAATGTGCTGCCTTGCCCTGTGCTGAAAACGTGGGGAAGGTAAGCCAACTGCTCAACCGTCCTGACATATTATTTCATGAACAGTTTTCTTTGGTGCATATATTATTGTCCATACCCTTTTGTATTTAGAAGTAAGGATTGGCAATAGGTTTATTAGTATAGGCCCTTCGTTTTGACAGAGACTCGACTAGGACCGCGCTATTATTATTTGATGGTTGTAGCTTGCTCCCATCCTTAGATTTAGGATAGATAGGTATTCAACCAACCCATTGAAGTTCAATAACCACCCTTGAACTGAGATCACTTGTGTCTGATTTCACTGTTTGCTACCATGCCTTTCTTACAGTAGGCAAACAATAACATAATAGTCCAGTGAGAGGCTGATACAAAAAAATGGTTCTGTGCCAAAATAAAATGATAGTTCAAATAAAGATATGTGAATGCCTCAAGTAAATGTACTTTAATGACCCTTGCCTGGATCACTGAAAAAACAATTTTGGGGATCGCAAATGGGACACCGTCCGGTTGGAATGTTTATCTCAATGTCAGTGATCTGTTCTGCATATCCGAATAATATTCCTATGCAGGTGCGAGAGGATTGAGGATGTGATAGGAGAGCCTTTAATGACCTAATCTAGACGGCCCTCTGCGGACTCTCCTTGTCTTTCACCTCCCTGGGGCCCTTCTATTCACCCGAAAGGTCCCTGCTAGCTTCCCTATATTCCATCATCCCTCTTTTCCCTTTCCCAGTCTTTGGAGTCCTCTTCCTTGTTGTCTTCCCTTCTTTACCCTCTAGACCGTAACTATCTCCTTAGGATCTTCTGTACCCCTTCAATCATGAGCTACCTTAACATGATGATTTTTGCCCCGTGGGTCACCAACCTTCTTCTTACCTTCCTTTCCCATTCTCTTGTCTCCCTCCACCTCTACCTTAAACTCATTCATTCATTTTGTCATTTGATATAGTGCTTTTCATCATAATTATGGCCCCAACGTGCTTTTGGTTGAACGCCCTCAGAGGCACCGCAGTCCACAAATTTGGGAGGTGTCATTATGCATGTGTGCATTTCAGCATTTTAAAGTTATGCGAGGGTGGCCAAGACCGACTAATAGTCCATGTCTAAATGGTGTGTATGGGGGAGCAGCGGAGGTACACTATGGACTAAAAGGGATGGGGGTTGTGTTTAAGGAGAAAGAGAGCTGTGTGGGAAGCCACAGTTCGAATGTTGACTATAAAAGTAGCTTCATTCTTATGTCAGAGGTGATGTGCAATCGTTTTTGTGTTATATGTAAGTGTAGGGAACTCCTTCTCGCTTTCCAGCTTATTTTCTCAGAACTTCACCACCTCCTCTTTTTTGGTATCTGGGTACTCGACCCAACCAAAATGGCTTTGCCTCATGACGTTGGTTATCAGAACCTCCCTCAATCTCTCCTTTGCCCAGTATAGTTCTTTTCCACAGCTGGGCAAGCAGATTCACCTCCCACACCTGCACCTTTACCAGAGGGCTTCCTCCTTAACTATACTATCTTCCTTCCTCCATCTTCACCTCTTCTTGAACTTCCATAACTTTATCTCCCACAAACTCTTTCATTAATCCTTCTTTCACAACCTCTCCTGCACTGACAACCTTTGATAGGGCTTCCTCTTCACTCTCACCCCCACCAATCGTCTTGGATAGAAGGGTCTCTGGCATGACCTCCTCCTAAACGTCCTCTCTCTCGGCCTGCTTGAAGTTCTCAAAATGCTAAGATAGAAATGACTTCTTTTTGAGTATTTTATTTCATTATTTGCTTTTAAAGCACACACCACAAACTGAATTATTATTAGACGCTGAATGATTAAGGAGCAGCAGGATAGAAGGTCAAGGAGAACGTGGGGCAAGAGAAAAAAGGCTGTTAAGATGGGGTAACCCAGCCACTAAATGCTTGAATACCTAGGAAAGACAAGCAAGCAGACTATCAGATGTTGCATTTTAAATTTAATTGTGTTTTAGCAGCTGCTCATTTTTATTATTTGTTTGTATGTAACAATGTGTATTTGTGGCTGCAGTTGTTTCAGCACTCTCACGTTTAAGATGTGCATACCAGTTTAAGGGAGTAACCAGCATGACAGTGTTCAACAAAAGAATGAGAAACTGAAGGCATAAGGAATGTATATGTATCTTGTTCACAAATTGTAACATTTAATTAGTCATAAAACATCATATTTCATCAAACACAACCATAAAAATGATCATATCACGTAAAACATTTACAAAAACCTAAAACACCACAAGTGAAACCAACATAAGTGGGTCCTAATAATGTAGTTATTTGAGGGTCAACACGTATAACTTAAACACACTTTGATCCCGAAGCCTCAATGATTTTGGCTATTTCATGTTATTTTTGATACATTTATAGATTCCCAACTTGTACAAGTTTGTGTCCCTTAAACACAACAATGTAGGACATTCTTCAGGGGTGTGTAATATCGACACAAGATTCCAGTTCCTGGTTTACTCTCCTGCCAGGGTTTTTACTTTTGTTCTTGGATGCAGGTCCCAGACTCGCTCTGTGTCTGGTTCACTCGTCTGCCAGAGCTTTGTAAATCTGTTTAATAGTTGCATGTAAATGCCAGGTTTCCTTTCTTTACTTGGACTTGCTCATTTTTGTATACGGGTACTTATCTTTCTTTTTTTTTGGGTCACCAACCCTTCTCCAGTTAACCTTAATGTCCCAATTCCGCTCTAAGGGTTTCTGTTAGCTGCTAACGTTACACAGCATTCAGTCTGAAGCACCCTATTCTCTCATTCTCATTCTCTGGCCTTACCATGTTGTCTTTGTCAGCTTCAGCGTCCCTTGCGTCTTTCGATTCTTCTGTGGTTCATCTCCTGACTGGGAGCCCTTCTCCTCAGTTTCTCCATATTGGCCTCGCCTTCTCTTTCGCTCTTTGGTTACGGCTGCTCCTCCTGGTAGCGCGGTGAACACTTCTCGGCCTGACCTCTCTGGACAGCATCTTCTCCTGTGTCCGTGCCTTGGACTGCTTCACTTCCTACCGTGTCCCAACCATCATTGGGAGGCTTGAATCTCTTGTTTTGCTCAGGTGTTCTGCTTTAGAATGTGCCAGCACCTGTTAGCGATTTCTAACGATTATACCATTGCGTTGGTTTGCCGCTATCAGCGATCTGCCTTACTCCATCCCTCTTCCTCGTCTCAGTAATGTCGATAAAACAATCAGTCAGCTTATTGGTTAATTTGAGTCTTCTTGACAGAACTATCACTAGTATACTTAAAGGCGAGGACATCACATGTGTACACCACATGTGTATATTTCATTAATTTCAGATCTTATTAGTTCAGGCCTTTCAGGCGTGGATGGATGTCTTTTCCTCCCACTCACTACATAGGGTTCACAAATTCCAGAATAAAACTAGAAGTTTTAAAAGGGGAGGCATAATTGTGGTTAGAGCACATGGGGGAGTAGTAATTGTTAAAGGTGAAAGGTGGATACCATCTCATCTGGTAATGTCCTTCTGCCCCCTTGAGGGTCATCTCCCACATGTGGTCCTCCCTCAGATAGCCTCCTCCACGGTCGGGATCAGGCAGCTTCTGTCTTTGCCTGGCCACATGGGGAGAGAATTTCTTCGGTAAAGGAGTGATGACATCACCAGATTCATCACAAGAGACAGGGAGAAAGTTGTCAGGACAGTTAGGAAGACTATTGATGATTT
Organism: Ambystoma mexicanum; assembly: GCF_040938575.1. Taxonomy (NCBI): domain Eukaryota; kingdom Metazoa; phylum Chordata; class Amphibia; order Caudata; family Ambystomatidae; genus Ambystoma; species Ambystoma mexicanum. The sequence continues at coordinate 894,214,231 of NC_090941.1, forward strand.
GGTAAAATGTGTTTCCTATTAATTTCTCACACAGCTCTCAAGTAAATGCATTATTAGTATTGTAGTGACTACTGCAGACTATTGACTGTTCATCAAATTACTTGTCTGTGTGAGAGTTAATCAGATGTCTTCCGGTGGTGCCTGTGACTAAGGATAGGATTCTAGGAGTTTGTTTGAACCATATCTTTGGTACAATAAGTATCAGCTCAAGATGCTGCCCACTTTGATACAAATGCTACATCAACAAGGGGCAGAACGTGATCAGGTACGTTATCACGTACGCTTACCTGTCGAGTGTACACAAACAAAACGGCTGTTATTGCAACAAGCCGAGAAACCATGGTGCAATCATCCCCTGGTGTGGCATACCTAGGTGTGATCAGGTAAGAGTAACTTCAGTCTGGTGTTATAGGATAGATGAGCCAGTAAGGAAAGGTGGAACAGCACAGCGTCTCATCCTGTGGTCCTTCAATACTCTGTGTAGTGGAGAGTAATGAATAGTTTTATACGTAGTAACCGGATCACAATTTAGATACTGATACGTTTTTTGCCATTACTCCACAACCTATCCAACAATTAACACGCAGAGTTTAGCAGCTCAAAGAGGGGTAAGTTCTTCGCCCCTTTTTGTGATATATCATGAAGTTTTATGATATTGAACAATAAATAGCAGGCAACACATTGGGGTTCAAGTAATAGAAGGTTTCTGTTAGTGTTTGTTTCTCCTTACACATCTGCGAAGTAAGAAGAAAGAAAGTAACATTGGAGCATAATGAAGTGATGGCCGGAAAAGGAGGTTTTGGGTTTACAAATAAAAAATATTGGTAGTGCGCCTTAAAATAGAGCGGTAACGATATAAGCAAATATTAAGGGATTCCAAAGTGCGCCCCTACTGGGATAGCAATGGTCCTGAGAAAGGCAATTCAACCCAAATACATCACTGAAACCAGTCAGCATTTTGTAGTGACATCCCATGAAATTCAGAGATGCCAAGTTTTAATACAGTTTTAGAACCAGCACTTCCCGAATTTTAATAGTAAGGAATAAAAAACACATTCCATTAAGATTTAGACTATTCACTGGCTGAATAGTAGGGAATAAAGTTGAATCCCCTCACTATCTCTATACAGTGGGCTTTAAGTTTTACATTGTTTCTTTTGCTCTAATTAAGGGCATTCATGGTCACAATATTCCAGGAGCACAAGGAAAGGGGACCATCTTTCTATCTGTCCACTTTTAGATAGAATCAAAAACATTGCATAGGCTGTTGGTGTGATTACAGTTAGGATCTAGACCAGCTGGTTTTTTTAAGGAGAGGGATGACAGTAGCTGTCGTATAGGATGAGGGAAAAGTGACATTGTCAAGAGAGGAGTTGAAGAGGGAACTACGATGTGGAACAACACGAGGAGCTAATTGCTTCACAATATGTGGGGACAGTGGTTCATTGGGGGCACATGAAGGGTTAGCCTTGCGGAATAGGGCAACAATCTCAGAGTTGGTGGTGGCAAAGGAATACATAGTAGCGGGAGAGGAGAGTAGGAGTGGTGGTGAAAAGTGAGTAGGAGGAGGGGAAAGAAGGTCATTAGTGAGGGTATTGTGAATGGGAGAAGTTGTAGATGCAAAGTAAAGAGCAAGATCATTTGCAGAAAGAGTGGAGGAGATGGAGGTGGGTTTAGGAGGCGAGAGAATTGATTTGAGGGATTTCTGGAGGCACCTGGGTTAGTAGGATTGAGATGAAATGAGAGAGAGAGAGAGAGAGAGAGATAGAATTCATGTCTGCTAGAGTGAAGAGTAAAGGAATAGTTTTGAAAAGCAGTGTGAGAGAGTTGGAGATCAGAGGAGTGTCTTGACCTTTGCCAAGTGAAGTGCTTTTTCCGCACTGGCTTCAGGGTGGGGATGAGTGGTGTAATCCAGGCCAGTGGAGAGGAGGATTTAGGAATGAAAGCAGTGTTAAAGTTAGTGAAGGCTTCTTCAGTGGATAGAAAGGTGAGTTGAGTGTAGGAGGAGAGAGAGTGGTGTAGGTCAGAGATACTCATGGAGTTTGGAGGAGGGAATCCTGTGCTTAGTAATAGTTGGAGTAGATAGAGAGAGTGAGGATGAAGCAGTATTGGAGATTGAGGAAAAGACAATAGAGTGATCAGAGAGAGAAGGTTCTATGGAGATATTAGAGGCAGAGTGTTGAGAGGAAATGAGAATATGGTCACAGGAGATTCCATTTGAATGGGTGGGCTGAGAGTGGACAGAAGAGAGCGAGTGGTTAAGTAGAAGAGAGTTAAAGTCAGTGGATAGAGCAGCAGAGAGAGAGGGCATGTTGAAATCACGAAGGACAACAAGGTGGTGATTGCGAGGGAGAGAGTCAATTAGTTGGGCGGGGTGGTCAAAGGATTGAACTACCGGACCAGGTGGCCCGTAGAGTGAGAATATATATGTCATAGTGGGCACTGATTGTGGAAATAGTGTATTCAAATAAGGGAGAATTAGCAGGAGATGGTGGAGTAGGAGAGATAGGAGGTCTGGAGGATAAAAACAGTCCTAGACCACGATCGCTGCCAGTGGAGCGGGGAAGAGTGAGTGAAGGTGTAGGCAGGGTCATTAAGGGCAGCAAGGGTTGCAGGGTGAGAGGGAGGGATCCAGGTTTCAGTAAGGGTAATTGGGTCAAGAGGAGACCTTCCCTTGACACATGCACACCCAGCCACTCATACATTTAAGTGTGCACCCTTTCACCAGGCAGCCACCCATACATCATGAACTCACTCATTCACGCACATTTTACACACACACACACACACACACACACACACACACACACACACACACACACACACACACACACACACACACACACACACACACACACACACACACACACACACACACACACACACACACACACACACACACACACACACACACACACACACACACACACACACACACCCCCCCCCCCCCCCCCCCCCCCCCCCCCCCCCCCCCCCACCCCCCCCCCCCCCCCCTTAATTATTTCCGTTAAAGGACAGAACCGTAGGTGTCCATGTCATGGGGTGGGTGGAGCCCTCGGACTCAAAAAAGAAATAGTTTATTTTTGTAGTCACTCTGCCTTCATAAAGAAAATTGTTTTTTTGTTTTTAAGTCTGAGCGGGCACCCACCCTAGACATGTGGTAAGATCTCCAACACCACGTGAGGTGCGGGGGCCATCACTATGCCAGTGTTTCCAGGTTTGCTGCTTTTTCTGCTGTTTCAGGTTCATTTGGGATTTGTGCAGCATGCTAGGCCTAGGGATTGCAGTTTCCAGGCTTTTATGAAGCAAAGTTTGATGTGTTTTGGACTAAAGGTTTTGAGTTTCTTGTGGTTTACACTGTTCAATGACGTGGAGAGTCTTTGGGACCTCGGATTTGGGGGAAGAGAAGTGTACCCGGAGAGAGCATTGCGTGGCATGTCATTGGATGTTGGCTTGGTCCGGGAGGGAATCTCGGAGCTCAGCGGGTGAGTTCCCTCAGCCAGTGAAGGCTAGGTTGTGTAGTCCATGACTAGATGGGCTGGCTTTATCTATGCTTTCCCATTCCCTGTTGTTTAAGCACCTTCTTTTTGGAGTGAGGCTGGCATACCTCAGCCACTAATAAATATTCAGTGATTGGCATCTGTTTACATTTTGAAAGTGAGTTCCTCGGGGGTGGCCTGAGGGAGGTTGCTTTCCACAGTGAAATTCTGGGTCCACTTCTGGTGTTCCCATTGGTTGTATGTAGGCATGGAGGCACTTCACGAACTGAGTCGACAGAGCTTTTTTTCCATTGTCGAGAGTTACTGAGTCCAATATTTCGTCTGCCTTCCCACCCCCCCATCTTGAAAAAGAGTCTAAAGTTGGAAGTGTCTGGGCTCTCCGATTGTGAGGCCATCTCATATGTGGTGGCCAGTTTTCCTGGAGGACGCTATTCATTCGGGGTGGGGGCGAGTGACTTATATGTGTAGCTAGTTGCTCACGACTTGAAATTTTGCACACTCATTAACGGTACTTGCAGACAAGTACGGGAGAAAGCAAAGGCTCATAGGTGGAAAAGGCACACACACTAACTCACACTGTATCCCTATCCTGGACCTCAGCTGATGGTTAATTGCGTATGCGATCATTTATCCTAACCCCAATACAAATCCTCATTGTAACCCTAACTCGAGTAGACAAGAAACTGAAAACTCAAAGCCTGTCACCCAAATGTTTCATAACTCTCATATCACTCTCACCTAATAGTACTTTACATGTGAGAGGATCTTGTACTCTCTTTGGTATACAGGAAATAGTATTCCAAAGTGTCCAGAAGAACACAAATAATATTATGTCTATAAGGTCATTAGTCGAGTGAATTTCTCAGAGTTTGAGTACATAAACAGTTACTCGACCTGCAGATTTGGCAGGAATGTAAAGAATTTTTGAGCCCCGATTGATGGTGTTTGCTAAACATAAATGCAAGGCTACAACTGTGCCACGCTGATGATCTTTAATTCAGGTGAAATACATATGGGGTTGTCTGCTACCTTGAGCTATGCCTTGAGCAAAAAATCATGTTTTTCTGCAAATTTTAAAGTAGTTCTTATCCTGCTTTTTAAGCAACAATGCTGGTGTTTGTGCTCTTTCTCCCTCTCTCTCCATGTCCATGGAGAGAGGCAGGCCATGATCGTGACACTGTAGTAGTTATGGTGCAGTTGAACACCTGATAAAAAAGAAGACTTTTTGGGTGACTTAACATTTGATGAATCTGTGCATGAACTTACCAAAAGAAGTATAGACCTGGATCTAAATGAACACTTTACCATTCATGCTCCACAAATACATGTTCTGTCACAGCTACAACCTGAAGAACTGGATGGATGTGTGTAAAACATTTGTAAGGATGTTGCAGTGCCGCCTCAAAGAAGGCAAAACTCCCTCTGAAATGCCTGGATCCGTTTGCTGACCCATATATGGACAATTCACCCCGAATGGCTACTTGGGTTCGGTAGAACCTGGGTTCGTGGACCTAGTAAAGGACAACCAGACAGTCTATTTGGAAAGTAGTCAATCTGAATGAATGGGGCATGTTTTTCAAACAGTCTCTATCGGGTCTGTAGACCCTGCACTGTAAAAACATGGAGCAATGCCATATTAGAGCCCTCTGAGGGTTCCCTCAACCCTAGGAAGTGTGAAGGGGCACAGCAGTGTGGAACATGGCCCACAGAAAGCAGGCTTCACAGGACAAGGCCGGTCTCAGACATCGCCCGAAACCAGCAAAATCCTACAGACATGGCACAGACCTCTGAACCGGGTATGGGGGCTGGCAGTAGGCCATAGACCCACCAGGTCCATGTCTAGCTCTCTGGGATTTGCAATGTGAGCAAAGTGGAAAGAAGAGAACAGGGGGTGACATAAAGAGAACAGCAAGTAGTGGACCAAAGAAGAACAAGTGGTGGCAGGAGGAAAACAAGTGGTGGCAGGAGGAAAACAAGTGGTGGCAGGAGGAAAACAAGTGGTGGCAAGAGGTGAAGAACAAGTGGCAGCAGGAGGAGAACAACAAGTGGTGGCAGGAGGAGAACAACAAGTGGTGGCAGGAGGAGAACAACAGAGGAGAACAACAAGTGGCAGGAGGAGGAAATCATGTGGCGGTCTGAGGTGAATTTAAGTTGGTGGCAGGAGAAGAACTGAAGGTGGTGATCAGAGGCTGACAGCAGGAAGCAATATCTATGACTAGAGAGTCCAAACAAAATAGGAAGGAACAAGGAAAAGCATTGCCCAAGGCAGGGAGTAGAAGCGAGACCCCAATCTGAAGATATCGAGCCAACAGTGGGATGCCATTGAGGGGGATCAGTCTCAGAGGATTGTTAAGAAAGAGCTCACAAGGGTAATGATCAGGACCGTGGGAAAGGTTCGTGTTGAGATTCCCTTTTTGGAAATTACGGCCAAAAGGCCTTTTTGGCTCAGTGTACAGCTTGAAGAAAAATGTCAACTCTTATTGCTACTGGTGGCGGAGACACAAAAGCATGTACAGATCTTGCAAGGGCGACCGGAGCAGATCGCATACTAACACCAGCAAGAGATCTGTGAAGTAACGATTCCCTTGGGACCAGCAAGACAGAGATTGAGTGCCGAGAAGTTACTCGAAAAAGTTTTGCCATTTTGAAGTACTCCAACTGGGAAAAGAGACTGACTGCTCATAGTTTTGCTTTGGTGGAATTTTTCCAAGTCTTTGGGGATTTTCAAAGGAAACATTTTCCTTTTGTTGTTTGTGGCAAACTTTATTTAGCCAAAATTGTTGAAAATCTTCTGAACTGTGAAAGGAAGTCCTAAGAACTGTTCTCACAAGGTTTTTGTTTTTTCTGTTGCCATGTTGAGAGAAAAGAGGATGGAAGACTTCCATGTGTCAACAAAAGGTAGTCTTGAGTGAAGGGGATAGGATGAAGTTCTGCCAGTTCCCTTTATTGTATTTGGTATACATATCTAAGAACAGTGAAACCGAATAAGAAAAAGGTTGTACATACACTCATATTTCTTTGATAGCGGTTGTTGCCTTTCCATCACATTTTCCATTCATACACCGTATCATAATGCAGTCCGTTATTGCCACAAGATACAACATAGATCCCACCTCCTCCACTGCTGTCGGTGGGGATAAGCTTAAGTAACTACGAGCGGTTTATGTGAAGTCAGAAGATGGGTACTTTAATAATATCACGGAACGCCTTTCAATGGACCGATGAAAGGGAAGGAGTGAGATAATGGAATAGGCAGAGTGTGAGGGGGTAAGGACCACAGGCATGGGACATGGACTGTATAGAGTTAAAACACTATTTGCACCCAGCGAAGTGCACTCAGCCAATCAGGTGGTTGAAAATGCTGGCAAGAACACACAATGTACCACCGCATTTTCCCACCTGAGGCCCTTCCCTGAGGGCCACCATTTGTTGGGCACTTACCTGGCTCCGCCCTTATCGATCCTCCCTGCCCTCCACGACCCTCCCCGTGACCCCCTGCAACACCCCCATCCCACTTACCTGCTAGGGCTCCTGGCACCACCGCTCCTTCCCATCACAGACGCCAGAAAAATAGTAAAGGGACTTTTCTATGGGGGCAGACATCTTGTTTTAATTAATGGGCGATTTGAGATTGGGCTTGAGAAAACTGCGGGCCCGGCCTTTCATTAAATAAAAAGCTACTCATACCCCGAACTAACCCCTGCGAGCCTAGGTAGGCTTGTGCCTATCTAGGCTGAGGCTAGTGGGCCGTTACCGGCTGTGTAATACTCACTAAGCAGGGGTGATTACTACATACTAACCATGAAAAGAAAAATCAAGATTTACAGAGGTTCACAAATTGGTAACCTCATATGTAACTACAGGTACTGACACCTAAATGGTGTTAGAATTTGAATGGTCTCGACTTAATTCCTTCGTGATTAGGTGGTGGAGCTGGAATTGGATAAGTCATGACATCTTCTTCCTTATCTGTCTGATGGGAGAGGCCCATTAACAAAGTCATTTAATCACATGACTAAGGTGGACACAGGAAAAAGCCTACCATCACGTGGACAATTAAATGATTGCTGCAAAAGGAAACATAAAAGCAAATTTCATATTTTGATACCAAACAATGGGGCAAAGTTTCTTTCTTTTAGGTAATTTTTGCTAGAGAGGATTTTTCTTTTTACTGATATGGAATGTTTTCCTTTGTAAATGGGATTCTTTAGTTTTACAGAACGTTGACCGGAAAGACGCAGCCACTCTTCCATACTTGTTAAGAAAAGAAACATGCTATGCTTGTAAGCACATCACCTGTCAAAAGGGGTTGTCAGGCCGAAGCAATGCATGTCAAAGAGTTTGTGTCCGTAAGACTTAAGAGTAACCCAAAATAATATACTCCCCAAAGCTTCACAACCTAACCAAATAGGATAATTTAACAAAACCGCTCCTTGATCACTTAGTAGGGTTAAATACGCTGTGAACTGTGCACCCAGACGGATGGGGGGTTAGGGGTACTCCTGTCTGAAAGACATACAGGGGCTGTGTCCAAGCAGTTCTTTTCTGACAGAGGCCTGACAAAGAGGGGGCTCTTTTGTCTAATCTTGAAAGCCTTGAACAACAAATCGCCATGAAACACATAAGCCTCCCTGTAAAGGTGACCCCATTTAGCAAGTTTCTAACAGAAATTACACAGACTCAAAGGAATGGACTCTAAATCCAAAACAAAAGTAGGCCTAATTCTATCCATTGAGCTGAAAGAACCACAATTTGGGACATCATGGCTGATGTCACTCTATTCAAGACTGCTCCGACGACTACTTAGCTGCTTATGCGCTTACAATTTGGCCCCTGCGTTAAATAGTTAAAAGCAAAATATATTCTTGGATGCAGACGATTACGTGAGATGACAGTTGCAGGTGAAAATGCAATAATATGTTCCACATATCCTGGCAAGAATGAAACAAAATGGAGTCTATAGAACGGGTAGATCGGCAAATTAATAAAACTTGCTGGAGATACCTCTATTTGCTCGCACTAAAATTCAAAGTCCGGTAAGGATTTAAATCGGGGTTGCACAGGTGTTAAGGTATAATGCAACAGAAGGGTCACTGGCAATGACAGTTGTCTAAGGTATTCATTTGTCCCATTTCTGCTTCGATAATTCTAGATACACTTAGTGAATGCACTGTCCCACGTCAAAGAAATCTGGCATCACATAAAAGCACACAATCCTCTGAATTACACAGACACAACTGTAGGTCAATTTACATTTTTTCAGTACATTTTCATTTTACAACACTGTCAAGTACAATACATTTGAACACCTGAGCAGTGGTCGAAGTGTACGAAAAGAAGCAGTGGAGCTATGTTCCCTGCCGGTCTGCACCACTCTCCACAAACCCCATTGCTGCACCCCTCCCATACACAGTCCAAACAAACACACCTATTATTTAAGGGAATGTTTAGTGCAGTGCACTGAAGTGCAAGCTTCAACTTCTTCCTACACTTTTATTTTAAGACTAAACCGTTCCAGAACGGTTTCTTTTTAAAATAAAAGTATAGGAACAGAGAAACTGAAAAATGAAAAGTATAGGAGCACCGCTCCCGCCCACTTCGACCTCTGCACCTGAGAAACGAACATTTAAAGAGCAAGACATAGAATTGGAAGGTTTTGTTTATTAGAGGCATTCACAGGCTTCTATCAATATATGTTCGGTCCTTCTTAGGGATGGGACTGCCCTGATGGGCTCCGCTTGCCAAGCTGGAAGGACTTGAACCTGCTCCACACATTGGGTGGGGGCTGGGTGGTGGAACCCATCTGATACATTACCTTTATTTCATAGCCCTCATTAACCGGTCGTCCAAGTCTCATGTACTAGTAAGACAAGCTCTTGCATCTCCTTTATATCAATACAGGTTCATCTGCAGTAAAAATGTACAAAATGTATTTATCAAAAGTCTGATGGTAGCCAGAACTCGATCAAGACATTGAGACGGATCAAAAAATACAAAAAGACACCAAGATCATGAAATCTCAGTGGCAAGTGGAAATGATGTAGAAACAAGGTTCTGCCTCAGGGATGGACATCTGGCCAACCAACCTGCTGGTGCTGCCACCCTGGGAGGGGAGCATCATTGTGATAGGTCTTTTGTGAATGCATGTATACGATTAATGTGGTATTTCTGTTGTGTCATGGGCGGGCCACTAAGTGGAATAATAATAATAACGTGTGTGCTTATACAGCTCTTCAAACCAGATTGCTAAGACTTCTGGTAGCTTTAGCCCACCCATGGTCTCCATATGGTCCCTTCTCCTGTCAAACCCTCATCTAAAAGTGCTCCGCTTCTAAGCGCTCTATAAACACTTAACTGTCCATGGGAGCGTACAGAGAGAACAATGCACACCCAAAGCCCATCCACGGTGTCCCTACTGTTACAACATTTCGTTCAGTGTTAAAGCGATGCCACAGGTTGAATTTGCCACCCACCAGTTTACCACATGAACTGAGGATGACATATGCTGGGAACTTTAACAGTATGGGCACCAAATGGTTCGCTTTTGGAGTGGGGGTGGTGTTGAAGGCTCACTTGGATGACTGTTGTAATTAAGGATACTCTGATAGAAGAAACACACGACCCATTAACTAGAAAGGGAACGTGTTTTAATCTTCTAATTACAGGCTATGGCAAGATCAGAAGTAAAAGTAGCTGCACCTGCTGCTTGAGCTCATTTTCACTCACAGAAAACTCTCCCACTAAACTCTCTCAGTATCTAACTCAGAGGTGTTGCTAGGTCTGGAAAAGATCAGGGGCTAAGCTAATGTTGGGACTGTCGGGATTCAGGGCTAGCTATAGCCTTTTGGTTGTAGTCCCTGAGCTTCTACCCGGGGCTACAACCAAAAGACCCGGGGCTATAACCCCCTCAGCCGCCGCCCCCAGCAATGCCTCTGATCTAGCTGGATGGATAGTTCACAAGTGCTAGTCTCTCACATGAGGACAGCCTGCACTAGACACGTTCAAATCTCGCGCCAGCACTTAGAAGCTGGAACCATCTAGTTTGAAGAGCTGTATAAGCACACACATTATTATTATTATTCTAATTAGTGGCCCGCTCATGACACAACAGAAATACCACATTAATCGTATACATGCATTCACAAAAGACATATCACAATGATGCCCCCCCCTCTCCCTCCCCGGGTCCCTACCTGTCACTCGTGTTCTCCGTGATGGCTATCTTACATGAATTCACATGCTCATGAATATTCCCTGTCGTCACGCTGGGAATCCTCTTTAATATTAAAATGCAGTTTCGCTTTAAACTACAAATTGCTTGCCGCTTATACACCCTATTACTGTCACTTTGGGTCATACTGCCAAAGCCAAGGGCATTCGTTCTCCTCAGCTCCAGCCCCAGTGGTCATCTTCAGATTTAGAGGCACACGTGAAGTGGCATGAGAAACACTCTGAACAGACTCTTTAGGAATTCTTTAACAAGTCTGTGAGACAACAAGGAAGACCTGCCAGGCGTTCAAATGTATCAGGAGATAGCTGCCAGGTGTACCTTGATGGAGCAAGGCCTGCCTTTGCTAGGGAGAGCGGGTACGGCAGGATTTGAGGAGCTTTTATGCGAAGGGGGGAAAACCCCTGCAAATTACACCACACAGAGAAGAGTTTTGAGTTGGACTTCTGGCATGCAAGGATAGACGGTGCCCTAGCGTTAGCCAGAATATCTTTGCCGGCAATGATTAAAGGCCAAACTCTAGGTTTGCAGGAGCTAAGCGACCAGTTTCAAGGACGCTGGGTCGTGGTGGAGGACAGACCTCCCTGTCTGGAGAGCAGGTCTGGAAGAGGAGGCAGATGGATGCAAGGAGCCACAGACAGGTTGAGAAGGTCTGGGGCAGGCCAGAGCAATGAATAACATCTAGCAATGGATCTGTTTAACTGCCCTCATCACTTGCAGAATCATAGGAATTGGCGGGAACGCATAGAGGAATCAGCCCTCCCAAGGGACCAAGAAGGCATCCCCTAGACTCCTTGGTTACTTGGGGCACTTTGCGTTCGCTGTCGTTGTGAACAGGTCAATTTGAGGGCCATCCAACCTGGAGAAGAGCAGAAGAACTTGAGTCTGATGAAGCTGCCACTTGTGGCAAGGGGTAAGAAATTGTCACATGGGGTGAGGAGGTATCTCCCAGGGATACGGTGCTGTCCCTCAAGGCCAAGAGAGACCTTTAGCCCAAGGGTAAAAATGAGCCACCCAGAGCACTCTGGGCAAAGGAACTTCTCAGGGCTTTTGTGATGGTACTGACGGCAGCGCTATTGATGCCAGAGATTTGCTGGAATTATAATGGGTGCAGGGAACCGTATGGATCCTGCTTACTGCTCTGTTGGAATGTCCCCACAGCGCCTTTGGTGTAAGGCAAGGTACCCAGCGATAGTTTATAAGCATCTGTACTGAGGTTTGACCCAGTGATTGACGTCTGGCAAACGTGGTTCGTGTACACGAATCGGGCCAGCGTCAGAGGTAACATTGGTGCAGCATTGGGGAGACATCTCACCTGCAGAGGCGCAGGGTACATTGATTAGGTGTGCGGTGTGGAGCGCAAGCTATGCGGCCGTTGGGCTGCTGAAACTCCTGCCGCCACTCACCTCTGTCTCTACTGGTGATGTTATGGGTCCTGCTTGGGGACATGGGGAAAGCTTCGAATGCCGGTCACTGTTGAGTTCAGAAAAATGTCAAACATTTAAGAAAAATAGCATCCCGCGTTGGTCGGCATGATGATGTGAGAAAAGGACCTTCTTGCGCCTTCTTTCGTGATGCTGTTTTAGCTTTTTATCTGGTCACCTCCGAGGTGCACATGAGGTAATGAGGCTGGCAAAAGAAAATGATGCCCCGCTTTGTGGTGTTTCTCCAGAACAGCTTTGGGGGCTACAGCGGCAAATAGACGACTTTTGAAAAGATTTAATTTCTTTTCAGGTGCAAACTTTTTTTCGTTTCTTTCTTCAAGTCATCTGTACTGGTCTTCAGTTTGTATTACTTTGCATCGCCTGAGCCAGCCAAGAGACACGCATAGTGTCTAATGTTATTTTCGTGCCTCTGCATAATCAATATTGATGTATGAGGTGAATAGCCATTACAGATATGATTTCATTTTTTGTGTTAGTACCTAACACCTTGATGACTTTTAGGAATAAGCACCGTAAAGCTACAAGGATTCTTAGGCCTTTCTAATCTTAATGAATAAGCATGTCAAGCACCATCTTAGTTAGGTATGTAGGCTAACCGATTAGTCAGGATTGCTTTTTGTTTTGTATGAAGCCTGTGGTTGGTCTACTGAGTGAATGAGTTATTACACCATGATGGATTTAGTCTCACTGCAATGTTTAACAGTTTGAGGATTTCAAGCTATATGTACTGAGACTCTACAAGGACTTCCGCTGCTACTTTAGTTCAAGGTTGCTGTGTACAATTGCACACAGTTATGTCATTTGTTTCTCATACCTATTGCTAGCTGTGTTATTCCTCTGTGCGTGCAATAAAACGTACAACAATGGTGTTTAATGTAAGCCTATTGTACAGCACTCAAAGCATTGTGTGTGCCTGTTGTGGGACTAGCACTGCATTTACTCGCGAGTGCATGTTTTGGGTGTTTGTCAAGAGTGTGTGTATGCCAGCATGAGTGCAGGTGTTTTTACAATTTTATGTGCACTCATTTATATTTGGATCCATATAGTGTGTGGTGGTTTAGTGTGGATAGGGACGTCTCCCACACTTATGGTTATGATGTCTATAGTTACAACATCTTTCAAGGAAATGTGTCAATCATTTCTGTTGTACATTCTTGCAGGTAGTCTGTTCAGCGCCTCATGCTATGTAATTGGGTGACAACTGCATTTAACTAGAGTTTGGTCTGCGCATAAGGTCAGCTGGCATAGATTTGCCAGTTTGTGGTTTCACCTCTATTTTTTGATAAATGTTGTCACTCAGGTGACCTGCAGGTATTATAGGGCTAAAGGAGTACTTAGTCAACCAATATTGGTTTTGCCTACCTATGTTTAGCTGGCTCCAACTAATGATTTGGTATTTGGTTGAGGCGCTGTTTGCTTTTTTTTGTTCCATCTGTCAGTGGCTCGTCTTTGCCTGTTGTGTATCACAGTGCCTATGGTTATGGTGGTAATGTTGATGGTTGCTATGAGTGGCTTTTGGAAGGTTAGAGTAGGTGGTTCTTTAGTGGAGAGAACACAGACTTTCATGCTGTGGTTACTTGATCTAAGGTTGAGCAGTCATACACTGTGCGCCCATCCAGGAATGTGGTTTGGTGTTATTGTCCTGTTTGGGACGGTTCAAGGTGGACTAGCTGCCTGGCTAGTGGCTCAGGATGGATTGTAGCTTGGAGTTTTGGTTAGTGGTTCTGTGTGCAGTAATCCCGTATCCAAACCTGTACTTTTCAGTGCTCTTTATTTTTCTGCCCTTCTGCCCTTCATGCACCTTTTTAATATCGGGGGGAGATGAGTGTGTGGTTAGAATGGTGTGGTGTCATTGGTGTGTGGCAGTGAGGACTTTTATCTTGGCGAGTTTCTCCCTTATTAAAGATGTTTGGAGATTGCAATGTTATCTTGGCCATGTCTGTGTCCATCGTTTGCACCAGGCTGCATTTGCTGTAATTTTTACTTTGCTTCCACTGTAGGGCTCAATGTCGGAGTGTGTGTTGTGTACACACTGACGTAGGCTTTGCGCTCAAGAGTGCAGTCTCGAGACCTAGAGGTGGTGGACCCAGGTAGGGGGAGGTCAGTTTCAGTGTAAATGTTTGTGTTCAGTTTGTCTGTAGCCTATTGTATGTGGCGGGTATGTTCTTGGTTGTGGCAGCATCAAGGTCCAGAGGTGGCAGCTCTGGACAGGAGGCGTTTGGTATCTTTGCTGTGTCTAGGAATGTTGGAACATTTAACGGGCATGGTTGCAATGATAGGGTTCATTTGCTGTGAGTGTGTTGTGCTTCTGCCAGATATGTTCTTTTGTTTATTGAAGAAGGGAGATGAGTGTTAGGTCTTGAGATTTGTTTTGCTTGAGTGTATGAGGTCATTGGTACAATACTGCTGAGTGTCTACAATGTTTGTCTGTGAATAAGGGTTCTAGCACAGGCAGTTGGTGGAGGGATAGCCTGGGTGGTGGTTACCAGTGGGTCCTCCCCGAGGCTCTCTTCCCCTGTGCGGCTCTGCCCCTAAACTGAGTCATCTACTTGTGTCATCTGTGAATTAAGGAACCTGTGTTAATGTACCTACAGCCTAATTAAGTCTTACTTTGCAACAGGTCGGTCAGCGATGTTCTCATGGGAGACGCGGATAAGGGCACAGTTGGTAAAGCTGGTTGAGGAGCACCGGGCAAGGGCACAGTTGGCAGAGTTGGTTGGGGCTACGGATAGCAATGGGGCGGTTGTGGCTGTGGAGAGTGATGAGGTCTAAGAAAAATGGGATCAGGAGAATACTTGACCTCTTCCAGATCAGACGGGAAAGACCCTGGAGGCTCGCTGTGTGAGGGTGTGCCTGCATGTAGTAGTTGAGCAGGTGGTAACACTCTGGGAGAACTCACCGATGACAGGGTGAAGAGTCATTTTGCCTTGGTTGGTCTTGGGAGGAAGGAAAGAGATTGCAGCATCGCCTTGTCCATGCTCGCAGCCCAGGGAAGGAGACGATGACAGAAGCCTGTGGTGTCGTCGACAGAGCTGCGGATCGGCAGGATGAGGGCGGCCATGGAGGTAGAGCAATCTTGAGGATGGTTAGCATTGATGAGACAGTCAATGTAGTCGGAGCAGTTAATGAGTCAGTAGACGCAGGGGCTGTCGAAGAGGTGGCAGATGAAGATTTCCATCGATGGACCGCGACAATTACTTGGTTGTGGACTCCAACAGAGGCTTGAGTTTCGATGACAGAATACGAACATGAACGTGACCTTTGGAGTGTGCAGGGGTGGGCTCAGAGTCGCCCTTGTGAGCACAACAGTAATTTTAGGCCTGCCTTGTGGTTTTCCTAAATCATGAGGTGTGGGGGGTGATGCAATCTTGAATCCAACATGTTTTCGTTGGAGAAACGAAACATATAACCACCTCGTCTCACTGAAACTCATGAAAATAATAGTTAGCCTTTCTTCAACAATGGAACAATGAAAAGGTGCTCATGACAGATGAGTCCAGTTTACTATATGAGTATTTGTATTACAAGTTTGCCTGCTCTTAAGGATTTCGCCATAAAAGTACAATATAAAACCATTTCTAGATAACATCTGCACCTTTTTCTCAGATTCTCTGCCCTTGGTTACAATATTATTCAACAGTTGTTCTTTATTGCTTCTAAACAGGCAGAACAGATTTCTTATCATTATCAGAGCTCTCATAACTTGTCATGGCTCGGTTACGTTTAGCACTGTGTTGTGTACTTTCGAGAAGTCTTAGGCAGTAAAAACCTACACAAAGTGTCAGTGCCCTTTCTGATTGATTTAAGTGTCTACATTGAAGTCGAAGATACTGATGTGGGAGGGCGCTAGAGAGCCCAGCCAAGATGGCTGCGAGCCCATGAGCTCCTCAACACCTCATTTGTTCCGGAAAAATACCTGACACTGCCCAGCTGACCTGAGCCCTTGCAAGTGGTGACAAGATATGTGAAGGTCCAACCCACAACTGGGTGAATTTGGAGATGACTGCACAATGGGAAGCCGAGATATAGACAAGGACACCAGAGGCTCCTCCGCATGGCGATCTCGGCAGTAATGACGACGGCCCCAGGAGGAACACAAAGTTCAGCCTAGCCACAAGCTTGGCAGTGAGCTGCGGGGCATAACCAGCTGGTTCGGAGCACATACGAGGCACTGTGGCTCAAGCCCTGGGATTTATCCATATCGACAGAGGTGAGAGAACTGAGACGCTGCAGTGGGGGACGTGGCAGCAAAGGCAGTGCTGGGGTCCGCGGCCCAGAGGCAGACTAACAACCCAGGGAATGGGGATTGGGCGCCAGAGAGCACTCAGAGGCCGAGGGAAGCCAGAGGCTTCCAGGACAGAGGAGGAGCACCAGAACGGATCCCTAGTAGCCTGGCCATAACTGCAAGGCGCTCTGGCAGAGCAGAACCTCAGTGGGACAGGTCCTCAGCAGACTGGTGACATTAGCCGCAGCACATGGGGAATCCGCCGGGAACCCACATAACGTGCCTGGCCCCAACGATCGGGGCAATTGCGCCATACACTGCCCGATTCCTGGAGGAAACAACCCGAAACTCCTCCTCCCCCATAAAAACCAGAAAAAGGCGCCGGCTCTCATGAACCACAGGAGGGAGCCAGGCGACAGCTCGCCCTGTGCCCCGCCAACTCCCCGGAGCACTTTGGGAGAAAACCAAGTGGGTACCGCACTGTTAGGAAGGGGCTGCCAACAATTAGTCAACAGAAACTGCCTCTGCCCCTGGGAGACCACTGTTGTGGCATCGAAATGGGGATAAACACTGCCGTGGAGAGAACCGCCTCATCTCATGGTGTGGACATTGGGTGTCAAACTCTGTGAGGTGAGTCTGCGAGCCAGGGAACATCCGGAGACCGCGGGACATCAGTGGACCTGGGAGGGAGGAAAGCGACACCAGAATGGACCTAGTTTGACTTGGCTAAGCCGGCGGGGGGCCCTGGAGGAGTGAAGCATCAACAGGATTAACCGTTACAGACCCGGCCCCACCCAGGGCATGCATGGAGACTGCCGGACACTCACATTGGGTATGTGCCTGCCCCCAGAGTCTGCCGAGGTCCTGCCACACACTGTCAAACACCTGTGGCTGCAATCTGAACCACCCCCCTCCTTCCCATAAAAATCAGAACAAGTGGTGATATAGGAGAGACTGCAAAGAAGAACCCTGATATCAGCTAACCCCTCAATCACACCGGGGTTATTGACTGAGATGGGCTCCAACAAATAGACTATCCTGGCAGACAACCTGACCCGCAAACACTGCCTCTACCTCCCAGCCCAGAGACCACAAAAGTGTTAACATAAAGGGGGCACACCACCTTACACAAGTCATAGGGTGGAAAAAGGATCCAAAGAGCACCACACCAGTAAAGGCAGAGAAAGGTTACATTGGGAAATGGAGAGAGGCAGCAGGGAGGTCAGAAACACCTAACATTATACAAGGTAGACGTTGAGGCACTGCTGGGAGGCGACAACAGATGGACTAACTGGGACATATATATAGTGGGCCATTGGGGAAGGCTGCACCTGGTAGCCAGGTCAATGACAGGAGGCACAGAGTGGGAAGCCAATAGACTGCTCTGGGAATCTGTGATCCATCAACAACCGGCGAAACCTATGCAACAACAGCGTACCCCTTTCAGTTGCTAGACAGGATATCCAAAGCCAGCAAGGGCGGCAAACAACAATCCAAACTACAATTTGACACTTCTTCTCACACCAAGGACCATGGACGACTTGCCGAGCAGGGGGCACCTAGGGGGCACCTAACCCACTGACCATGATACCTCTGGGGCATTCCAAGATATCAAGGAAACGTTTAACCAACTGCAGAACAGTAGACAATCGTTGGATGGAAAAATTGATACACTAACATGCAAAGTGGACCACATGCAAGTCCATCTCGATGAACACGGGGAGAGATTAGCCGAAGTGGAGGGTGACGTTTCGGTGGTCGAGGATGAATCCTCTTCCACTTCCAGGAAAATGACTCAAGTGAAACAAGCATTGAAAGGGCTAGCTGACAACCAGGGCAACCTTGAATCCAGATCCAGGAGGAACAACCTGAGGATAATAGGAGTGTCAGAATCTGCGGAGCAAAGATTTATGGAGTTTCGGTGAGAGGGGATCCTGAAGGAGACACTAGGAGCTGAAGAATTCACTGCGGTATTCAAAGTGGAGAGAGCACACAGGATACCAAGCAGGAAAAGTCTGATACCACGGGCCCCTCCACGCCCCATTATAGCTTGTATGTTTAACTATCGGGATAGGGATCTCGGCCACCAGAAAGCAAGGGAAAAAGCACCTTTGTCATACAAAGGGGACATTACCAGACTTTCCCCGGATTTCTCAGACAAAGTACAAGCTTCTTGCACAACATGTATGTATGTGAAGAAACATTTACGGGAGAGAGCTATACGGTACGCCATGATGTTTCCCACTAAACTGCGGATAGAACACAAGGACCGAGTACTCTCCTTTCAAACTCCAGAATAGGTCAATGCTTTCCATGAACAACTGCCACAGAATCCCAGACAACGGGGAAATAACGGATGACACTGCGTATTATTTAATAGGTTCCCAAAAGGTGTCCTCTAGGCAACGTGTTGGGAAGTGGAACTTGATGTCAGCTGGGGAGTGAGTGCTGATACAACAGGGGTGTGGTGGGTGGCTGTGCACCTAGCAGGCCTCATGCAGAAGCTTACGTTTGAATGGGGGTCTGTTGCTGACCTGTTGGGATTTTCAACAGGGGCGGGGGAGGGAGCTTTTATTACTGACAGGTTGGGTTGTCGGTGGGGGAAAGGATGGGAGGGCTGTAGAGGGGAAGGAGTAACAAGGTACAGAGGAGAAAGGGTGGGGAGGTAGGGTTGGGGACGCACACAAGAATCGAGTGTCACTTTATCACACTGAGCTACGCGATGTCAGATGTAGAGATGTTTTGCAAGCTAAGAAATCATGGACAGGGAGGTTGACACGGAGCGTTAACGACTAGGTCACGTAGAAACATCACATGGAATGCGAGAGGGTTGAATTGCCTGTCCAAGTGTCGTAAAGTCCTGCTATATATGCATAGACACCAGGTGGGGATAGCGTTCCTACAGGAAACACATCTAACGCCAGAGGTAGAATCAAAATTTGGGAAAGACTGAGGATGCCACCACTACTTCTCCTCTAACTCATGCACCAGGGGGGGGTGCATACTTATTCGCAAGTCCTTTGGGTTCCGGATGATCCCTATAGTGAAAGATCAGGAGGGGCAATGCCTGAATCAGAATCATACAAGGTAAACTATATACCTTGGTCAATTACTATGGCCCAAATCAGGGCACCAGAGAAGCACTAAAGTGGATGGACATCCAGCTGGGAAGGTTCACATCAGGGGAATTAATTTGGCCGGGTGACTTCAACATGGTCATGGACCCGATCCAAGACCGCACTGGGGGGCCCACCAGCAGGCACCCAAGGGGATCGATAAACTGAAGGGTATGTACCTAACATGGGAAGTTGGCGATGTGTGGAAAATTAGAAACCAAGCAGCATATGGGTACATATACCATTCATCAGTTCACATCTCGGTTGGATTTCTTCCTCTCACAATCTGATGGGCACAGTGACAAGGGTGGACATCTTAGGGCGCACATTATCAGATCAGGCACCCAGTATTACTAGCTGTGGCGCTAGCTGGCCGAGGGAAAGAAAGCGCTCTGTGGGTATTTTAGATTGTAGGGCTGACGGGTGTACTCTTTTGAGAGGGACTGTCTGGAGCAATAGGCACATTTTCTTTTTTTTTTTTAAATCAATGTGGGAAAGCTTTAAGTGAGTAATGGGAGGGGAATGTATATCAAGGGAATCCGTGATACTGAAACAGATAAGAGAGGAGTTGGCTAATTCTGAGGCCCACATACGGGGACTACAGTCTAGGGCAACCACACCAAGACCAGCAGAACAGACAGAGATTAAGAAACATCTGCAGGTATTCAATGAACTGGCGACTAGAGAAGCCAAATTTCTGTCAAGGAAGGCAGCGGTGAGACAGTGTGGGGAAGGACAGAAACCGGGCAGGCTGCTGGCAAGGGCTGCAAAGCTAGACAATCTCAAGGACCGAGTTCTATCCTTAACCAAAACCCATGGGGTGGAAAGGTTTGTGGACATAGCGATAGTAAAGGAATTCTGTCGGTTCTACGGACAGCTATACTCCTTCTACATTCAGGTCTCCCAGCAGGAAGTAAACACTTACCTAGATCAGGTGGCCTTATATTGGTGCAATCAAGAAGGGAATGGCTGAGTCATCCGGTGTCCCTGGAAGAGGTACATGGAGCTATTAGGTCCCTTCCGCCTGGGAAATCCCCTGGGCCTGATGGTTTCACGACAGAGTTCTACAAGCACTATGCAGGGAAACTTGCCCTGTATTTACTATAGATGTTTCATCAGAGCCTGCGAGACGGCCGGTTACCGGAGTCTCTCGGAGAGGCAGTGATGGTGGTGCTCCTCAATCCGGATAAAGACCCAAATGACTGTTCGTCATATAGGCCCATTTCCCTCATCAACCTTGATAATAAAATCCTGGCTAAGATATTGGCATCCAAGTTAGCACCCTGATGCAAAAGATAGTAAGGGCTGATCAAGCGGCGTTCGTTCCGGGCCGCTCAACGTCATACTGCATACAGAGGATGTTTGGGCTGATAGCTGCTCGGCAACAGGAGAAACCACTAATAGCAGCCTTACTGGACGCTACTAAAGCATTCGATTTGGTGGAATGGCCCTTCCTAGTCACAGTGCTTCTTAGGATGGGCATGGGGGAACATTCATCTCAATGGTGTCACTGTAGCTAAGATAAGGGTGAATGGCCAATGCACACCGAACATAAAACTGCAGAGGGTCACACAACAGGGCTGTCCTTTGTCTCCACTGTTATTCATAAGGAGAGTCACCTGCACAGAGGAATTCAGTTATACAGACACACAGTGGTTATATCTTTCTATGCTGAAGACATGCTATTGTTTATCACTGACCCCAAGCACAACCTTGATCCCGTAATGCGAGATGTCCTCTTGTTTGGAAACTTCACAGGGCTCAGGGTGAACGCAGACAAATCTGTCGTATTTCCGCTCACAGGAAAGGTGGACTAGTACACAGACGGGGGAGTGGGGGTTTTCCAATGGCATATGGACCAGACACAATACTTAGGCTTCAATATTACCCAGGACCCAGTGATCCTATACAAACATAACTACCACAAGGTACAAGCCAAATCCACAATGGTCCGGTGGAGGCACACACATCACACAACAATTTGGTGATCTTGGACAGTTAAACATGTCATTTGAAGACATAGAACGACTTTCTTCCAAATGCGCAGAAACATTGGGTTTCGCCACAGAAGAGGTGTCAGCCATCCCCAATCAGTGATACCTCAATAGGTACACACAACATCAGTGCAAAAGATCTAGCAAAGTGAGTTAAACAATTGGAATATCTAATGAGAAAAGAAATCAGACGGAAACTACACGCCATTACATTAGGCCGATACCATGAGAATCAATGGACCATAGGGGCCTTAGAATCCAACTACGCCCCACACTTTGCAAGGAAAGCAAAGAATTCTTATGTAAATGGGAGGCCATCCTCAACAAATGCTCTCTTGATCTTATTCTACTAACAATCCAAGAACTTTCTAAAAAATTTGACAACACAATGTGGAAAAAGCAGAAATAGAGAAGGAATTGGTAGAGACCTTGGGAAAAGAATATGACACAATCTTGATTGAAATCAACAACAAACTGGAAACATATAAGAACAAATTGGAGCAGAAAAAAGTCAAAAAATGTTAAAGAAACACATACGACTACATCAACGAGGAGGTGTATACCTGGATGGACAAATACGGACCATCACTCCCTAAAATAAAAAAACACCCCAGGGATACAAGAGAGCAGCTCTGACTCAGAGCCACCCAGGGATACAAGAGAGCAATGAAACCAGACACCAACAACACAGAGACTACCACAGATACAACAGAGCCAGCACATCTGGAGTGGCTTTTTTAGTAGCTTGTCGAAAAGAACCCACAGAGGGAGGAGGAAATAAAAGGGAGGGACCTCAGACAAGGCAGCAACTAAGGAAAACTTAGTGAATAACATCTCAAATAGACCCTTAACACCAGCAGAAGAAGCACCATTACAAAAAGGCATACGTTTTGTACCCACATATGGAACTACACTTTTTGATAGCAAAATTGAACTTTATAGATTTGTAAGAAAATTGAAACTTAGAGTCTTTTTTGATTAACTGGATACTGGTGGCTAACAAGTCACCCAAAAAGAGGAACCAGAGTACAAAGAATTTAGGGCTAAAAGTAATTTCACACCTCCAATAATGGTTCCATCTATAGAGATCTTTCAAAGATGGGTAACTAGGGACCTAGAGAAAAATCTGCTATAAACAACCCCAACACAAGAACCTGAAACCACATGAAATGCATTTGATCAAGAACTTGTACAGTACAAAAGATATCAACATACGACTTGCAGATAAATGAGCAGCTCTGGGTGTTTTAAACACCAAGCATTACGACGCAGAATGCACACGACAACTTCAAGATAGTATAATCTATGCCGCTCTGGATAAAGACCCCATGATGCCCATCAAACAGAAACTTAAAGTAGTACTCAAGAGGACGGAAGAACTTGGTTGGATAAATGAACATGCATATAAATTCCTAACTAACCCACATCCAAGAATACCCAATTTTTACACTTTGACCAAGATACATAAGGATCTCCACAAGCCACCGGAGAGACCCATAGTAGCTGGGATGAACAGCATTCTGCAGCCTTTGGAAATGTACATTGACTTTTTCATGCAACCCTTGATACAACGCACCGAGACCTACATACAGGACACCACACATTTTCTCCAAATTCTCAGGTTAACCACATTTCATCATCAGCATATACTATTCACTGTAGATGTCAAGAGTCTATGCGCCTCAATACCCCACAAGTTGGGAATGGAAGCCATGGAGTGGATGCTCCTCAAAGAATCAGAAACTGTAGCACAGAAAGAATTAATTCTAGCACTTTTACAATTCATCACAGAGAATTCTTACTTTCAGTACAAAGATAGGTTTTTTTCTTCAAACTTCTGGAACATCAATGGGGGCCATCATGACCCAAAAATACGCGAACTGCTTTATGTTTAGATTTGAGACTGGTCATGTGTTTTCGAAAACAGAATGGAAAAGGAACATCTACTTGTGGATATGGTACACCAACAACATTTTTGGAATTTGGTCTGGCACTGAGGCCGACCTCAGAATGTTTTTTACTTACCTCAACAATATAGACAACATAATTCAATTCACAAATGACGATTCTAAGTCAGAAATCAACTTTCTGGATGTGAAAATCAAAATCACCAATGATGGATATAATATCAACTTGTTTCGCAAAACAACAGATGGATACAATTTACTATATCGCCTGAGCTCCCATTAGCATAATATCATTCATAATCTTCCGTATAGCCAGTTACTCTGTGTCAAAATAATTGTCAGTGACCCTACTGATTACATCAAAGAACAGACAGAAATGGGGAAAAAATTCTTGGCACGAGGATACAGCACTATTGACAGAGACCGCTACACAGAGAATTAAACAGATCGCGAACCATTGCTGAGTGTAACTGCTAAAGAGAAAAAGCGAACAAACACTCTGGTTTATGTTTCTACGTTTTCCTTACAAAGCAGGAAAATTAAGAATAACATAAGGAACCACTGGGACATTTTTACTTGCGACACGAGAGTTCAACATCTTTTCAAAGAACCCCCAATTTTTTTATTTTCAGAGAAGTCGGAACCTAAGAGACAAATTGGTGACAACGAGACCCCCTCCTAAGGAACCAGTCACTCAACTCACAGGTGGTATATGTCTGTTAAACTCACCTCGATGGTATTATGGTGATATATCATTTACGTAAAAATAGACCACATTCGATATGTAGATTGAGACCATGTTTAACTGAGTCCGAATTATATATCCACTTTTGTTCAAGTCTCCGCAGTTTTAGATCACGGTCGCCACCATGGGGGTGGTTATCAATCTTTTGCAACACACCCCAAAAAATATCGTCGTGTGAATGTTTTGCCTTCTTGTAATGTTCAACCAGCGGTTTCTCCGCCTTGTTATTTTTAATACAGCACCGGTTTTCACCAATTCTGGTCCGCACCGATCGTTTTGTCTTGCCAATGTACACAAGCCCACATGGGCATATAATACAATAAACAACCCATTTCGTAGCACAATTACTGAATGCATCGAGCTTCCACGTTTTGCCTTTGAGGTCAATGATTTTCAAATTGCTCGTGAATTGACACATGCTACATTTCCCGCATTTAAAATGTCCTATCACCGGTGGTAGGTGCCATAATGTGGATTGAGCATTTTCACTTATTTTTGGCAACGGATAGGTATGGACCAGTTTTTCACCAATTAGTAAGGCGCTTAAAAGCAAAACGGGGTGGAGGGATGTTAAAATCTTCAGTATTGATCATTTTCCAATTAGTCAATATTGTTTTTCTTAAATCATTGCTAATTGGTGTGAAAGAAGACACACAGGTAATTTTATCTAACATGGTTTTATTTTGTTTAGATAGACAATCTGCCCTGGAGATATTAGCGGCCTTTTTGTATGCTCTTCTAATGCGGTAAATCAATAAGTCCAAAAAGGCAATACTGCTGCAGTTGGATTCACATCCGGTGATAGGACATTTTACCACCTTGCCCAAATAGGGTCATATCCACACTGGGATATACATAAAAATATCCTTTGCAGGTCCCCATCATCACAGTCGACCCCAGTAGAATATATTTTAAGAAACAGAATTAAATTTTCTTATGCACAACACATACTTCTTTGGAACATTTATTGCAATTTCTTGATGTCTTCTTGGATATTTCCTTCCCAAGATGGCTGTCCTTTAAGCACATAGCTCACGTTTCACTGACGAGCGGATCTCGCCGGAGGTCAGGTCACATGACCATATATACAACGTAAGCATTTATGCAACATAGAGCCAGCCGAATTACAACGCTGACTGCCGTTGGAATAACGCCCAAACTCAGCTCGATCGTCTGCAGCGTTTTTTTTATGGAAACCAGACACCTTGCAGTGCTACTGCACTAATAAGTAGGTTTTCCAACACTCAAAAAAGTTTGCCATTTCCCTTTTGTCCACACGGCTTTGACACTAATCTAGGCCGCGCACGTGTGTTTTTCTTGTTCGCCCATTAGGCATTGGCGCTAATCTACAATTGATCGTAAACCACACGAAAGACTGTTTTGCTTTCCGCCTGCAGACTAGCAGCAGTGGCTGCACCAGGTTGGTTTCAGTATTTCAATCTTTCCTTGTTTTGTAAAATAAGTAGACACCTTTTCCAACTAAATTAGACCAATTGAAGACTGTAATGTGTCTTCTTTTCAGTTACATAATAGAGGCAAAATTTACTGAAAATGACGGCTCAACTAGGAAACGCCGCTTTCATTCTCCATATATCTGCTAAACAACATGCAGTTTATATACAAGAATGTTCTATAAAAAATGGATGTAGTAATAAAATAACAAATACCAACTGAAATGAGTAAATAACAGATCTATTCTCATGCAGAGCAGAGAGTGAGATGACTATGTTTGAAGAAATCCATCATCGTTGTATTAATTAGACAGCACAATTATACTAAACAGATTGCATGATGCCCACCTAACTAGACTGAGAGGTCAAACAAATGTTCTCAACCACTTTTGTATGCACCACAATAACACTGGAAATAATGAAAGGCTTGGGTCCTCTTGTGTACACTGATACATAAGTCTCTGTTTTTATAGATACTGTGAGACACTTCACAACAGAAATTATTTTCAGACACGCCTGGACGTATCAAGAACTATGTACACAAGATAAGGTTAAAACAAGGAGCAGTACCAGTCATGCACATGGTGAGACCGGTGCCGACGAGAGTCGCACTACAAGAAAAACTGAACAACATGCTAGAAAAAGGAACCATAGAGATGGTGGAGTCATCAGAATGGCTCAGCCCCATGGTACTCAAAGAAACAGAACACGGACGACTTACGCATCTGCATTGACTTGCACAGCCTAAACCTGGAGGTGGTGGCGGATAGTTACCCCTTAACGAGCATAAATGAGATGATTTGCCTGATGAAGGAGGCAAAAGTTTTTTCAAAACTAGATATGAGAGATGCTAACCACCAGATCAACTTGCATCGGGAGTCCAGACCCCTCACTGTGTTCATAACCCCTTTTGGAATGTATCAATTCACCAGAATGCCTTTTGGGTTGCCTTCAGCAGCCTCTGTTCCAACGCATGATGGACTCCGTTGAAAAACATTGGACAGGTCTCATACTTCCAAGACGACATATTAAAATACGTAGAGGACAAGAAGCAGGAGTGTGGCTACGCTATAATAAGTGTGTACTGCAGGCTGACGAAGTAGAGTATCTGGGATACATCATATCCAAGGCAGCTATCAGCCCCAAGAGGATCTACTGCAAGCCATTGTGAAGGCGCCTACCCCAACCAGTAATGAAGAGTTGAGATCATTCTTGGGACTATCCAAATATGACGCAAAATTTGTGCCAAATTTTTGAGAGAATTGCTCAAGAAAGGGGCGGAGTAGCAGTGGAATACAGAGCAAGGAAGATCTTTCGAAGATGTCAAAGAGGGCATCATGCATGCGCCCTGCCTACAACCATTGAATCCTCAATGGAAAACTATGATCACTACGGATGGCAGTGCGTATGGAATAGGGGCAATCCTCAACCGAAACAAAGGGGATGATGAACACATTGTTGCTTTTGAGTCCAAAGCACTCTCGCAAGCATACAAAAATGATTCCACTATAGAAAAGGAGATGTTGGAATGTGCGTGGGCCGTGGATTACTTTCGCACATAGGTCTAGGGTACAGAAACTTTGCTGGCTGCCGACCACAAACCCCTAGTGCATATTGAGACTGTGAGGTACCCGAAAATCGACACCCCGCCTTGCTCGCATCGCAGCAAAGCTGCAAGAATACACATATGAAATACAGCACATTGCGGTGTGGAAAAATGCCCAAGCGGACTGTATGTCCAGACTGCCACGGCGCAAAGACACAGAGACCAGATTTCTACAAGATGAGTGTGTGATCGCATCACTCATTGATTTGAGGAGCCGGGAATTCTTCAAAATGAGCAAAGGGCACTGGAAAAAAGAAAAAGCCAAGGATGCCACCACAACAAAAATCACGGAATGGGTCAGGAATGGGTGGCCGGATGAGAAGTCCATTCCAGAGGGCTTGCGTCTTATTGGAAAGTGGCAGATAAAATCATTGAATGTGAGGGGGATGCTCATGAGAGGTGACCAAGTAATCCCAACGATAGCAATGATAAAAACCATTATATGCAGGGCTCACACCGGTTATCTCAGAAACATGAAAAAAAGGGGAGTGAGGGAATCATATCGGTGGACAGGAATTGACTTAGAAATACGGACAATGACAGAGAGGTGTCATGAATGCGTGCAAAGTGGCAAGCGACTTAAAGTAAGATAAGCACCACTACACCCTACAGAAGTGCCAGAAGGTGTGTGGCATAAATGAACATGGACTTCATAGGCCCGCTAGAAATAATGGAACATGAACACAAGTACGGCATAGTGTTAGTGGACAATTTATCCAAACGGGTAGAAGTTGACTTTGTATCCAACAAAACTACAACTATTGTCATTCAGTTCCTCAAGAATATTTTTCAAAGAGAAGGGTTGCCTAGAGAACTGGTCACCGACAGAGAAATTGAAATGTTTATGAAGGAGAACAATATTGAGCAAATTAAAGCTGCCTTATATCACCAACAAGCAAATGAGTTGGTGGCACGCACCAACAGGTTGATTAAGGGAGCCTTGCAGTTAGCCACTGCAGTGGGTCTCGATCCACTCAGCACAGTCAAGGAAGCAGTAGCTGCCCATCGCCTTACCCCCAATGGGATCACAAACATTTCGCTGTTCCATCTTCTCAGAGGACGCAGGGCAGCATCCACGCTGGTTCCACCATGGTTGGCAAATGTAAGAGAGGATGAAAAAGTGGACATGGAAGAATTGGTGTGGTGAGTGAAGAAGAGAAAAGAAAACATGAAGAGATATAGTAACGAAAGAAGGAAGCCACAACAAAGCACAGTTCGAGAGGGGGCTTTGATGAAGATTAAAATGCTACACAGAGATCCCATGACTGGATCCAAGTTCAGCAGAGCATTGAGGTTGGTGCAGAGAGGGACAAACCATGTCACCCAAGACGGAAAGCGATGGAACTTGGAGAGGGTTGCGCTATACGAAAGGGGGACAGGAGAAGCACTCAGCCCCGCAACACAAGAGCAGAGAAACCAAAAGGAGAGCTCGGCCAAGGAGAAACCGACAATAAGAGAACAACCGGAACATAGAGAGGAGCAGGATGAATGGACACCATCCCAAGTGGAAGCCAGTGCCAAGGAGTGCAGTGAGACATGAGAGACCCAGTGAAAAAAGTGCAACACCGCAAGAAGAGAATGCAGAGAGCAGTCAACCACAGAGAGAAAGAAGGTCAGGAAGGTACACAGACTATGTGATGGAGTAAGGCAAGCCTTCCAACAAAAGGAGATATGTAGAGTAAAGGACTCCTAGAAGTCTCGTGAGATTGCAAGCAGCACTTTCGGCTAACAGTATTACGAGCGTGCCGAGCCAGCAGTAAGCACGGCAGCCCAAAGCTCCCTCAGCAGACCTCCTGCCATGGACATATTCTCTTGCCCTGCATACAGGTGAAGCCATAATTAACATATACGTATGCAGAGATTGTACTATTAATGAGAAGCCAGTGCTGTGTATGCATAGAGAATAAATAAGCATAACTACAACTTCCTGCCCGCGTGGGTGTGATCCTTAACCAGACCATAACAAGCATGCTGTGTTTTTTTTCAAGTACCACATGGGCGGTGGTGCCAGTATGTGTGTGGTCGGAGCAGTGCAAGGGTGAAAGGCCCATTAAATCGGGTTCCCAATGCAAAGTAAATGAGCCGTTAGGTTTGAAACAGCAATGACCACCCTCCACAGCGCGGGAAAAAACAGAGGAAACATGAGAATGGGGTCGGGGGGTGGGGGGGAGGGGACGCTTGTAACACAATTCTGAGTTGTCAAAGCCCCGCCAGGCTCCATAAGGGAAATCCAAGCCTGTGCTCCGAAGGTAGCAAACCGCTGCAAAACGTCTCCACAGAAGAGCAAAAATGAAAGGCAGACGGCTGGGACAACCTGGAATAATGCAGCGGGGTGAAGAGGAAAGGAAATATGCAAGACTGCAGCCTAAACAAATCGTCTGGGAGAACTTCCCCACATTCCTGCTTTAAGGTTTTGAATGCCAAGGTCGACCTTCTCTGAGCTAATCCCCATTAGTGAAGAGGAATCCGATGGTGCAGAGGGGGCGAGCACTCAACGGTGGGTTTTCTCCATTTAAGGAATCTCAGGCCCAAAACGCACTGTCATGCTGGAGGAGTATGAGCGCATTGCGTGCGATGCAGCCGTCCACTCTCAGATTGGTATTGGGTATGCTTTATAGCCATGGCTGCATCTTAATTCTTTCTGTGGATTGCTTCATCGTTTCGATATCAAACAAAAGGAACACAGTTGTGGGTATTACAGTTAATCTCGCCGCCAAATGGAACGAAAACTCTTCCCCCTCCTATTCTTATGTTTGTCGCATGGTAATAGCACTTACGAATTCACCGCCAACTAAACCAAACAAGTGTTTATAGAACCGATGATTCCGGGGAACTAACAACGTGCACCGTGTTGAGTGCCCATGGCTTTGAGTGTTGTTGTCTGCGGCGCTGGTGCTCCACACGGGCGGAACATGTGTATGCCACATTCTCCGCTAGATGCTCTACGCTGTAATTAGAAACATGGCCCCCGCGCCCTGGCCTGCTCGATGCTTGCTGCAGTGTTTAAAATGCCTGCTTTCTGTCTAGACGCTTTTAACGGGTTGACACGGGTTAAATGGTTTCGAAGAAAGGCGCATTTGTGTGTGTGGGAGCCCAACGAGCGTCTCATTAGTGTGACATTTATTTATTCCTGTCGGATCCAATTATGCAAACCCTAGTGTATGGGGAGAACTCTGCCGAGGTACACAGGCGCGTTTCTGCTGTGTAATGGAGTTGGAGGTCTGTGGAGCATGACAGCCCTACTTGATGCTACCAGCAGCCTTTTCAATGTGAAAGACTCCAGCACTGGGATTATGACCCGCAAATAAGTGAATGAGTACAGAGCAACACCTACAATGTAGTATCAAAGAGCCTTAACCCAAAAATCACAAGATCGTGTTTCAGCTACACTACCAGAACACACATTTACCAGATTTGAAAATCATCACCCATCTGCAAATTGTGAAACTCAGCAGCTCTTATAAGGAAGCTCTACACAGCCTTTTGCACTTCTACAGCCCTTTGCCCTTTAAATGATTAAAGGAAGTCCTTTTGCCATGAGGTAATTTCAGTTGGCACCATGGAATGGGGTGCTGGCCAGTGAGGATGCTAGGAAAGTACTTTACTCAACGGCAAAAGCCCACCTTCTGAAAAGCCTGAGTACTGCAAGCGCTGCTTCCTTCGCCCCATCAGTGTTTGGCACCTGCATTGTCAGCAACTCATCTCCAGCAACCAAGGGCTCATTTGTCAAACATAAATAAAAAATAAATAGATAAATCAAATGGACCCATAATCCCTGAACATGTGCTAATCTTTGCCAGTCTATTATACTTGCTGATGACGTCATGGCCGTTAGCATCCACATTGTCTGCTCCATGGTGATAACGGGCCAACACTTCCAGTAACCACTTTGCTGCCCATGTTAAAAGAACCTCGCTTTGTAATAGCCTTAATTTGGGTGGCTGGTCAGTACCATCAAGTTCAGCCCAGCGCGAAGTTTATTATCACCTTATGAAAAAGCATAAAACGGAAGACAGACAGAACTTCATAGAGATAAATGACCTCAGATCATACAGTAATTGAAGGTTGGGGTGGATGCATATAGTTAATGGCACAGTGACACATTTATCTCAGCTAGTGATCTTTGGAGGTACTGGAAACAAGAAACAAACATCGAAGGACAGAAAAGTAAAGTTTTCTGACACCAGAAATATATGAAAGAGTGATGTGAAATACCAGAAGCAAACAAAATCAACAGTCAAAATATATTCAGAATGAACATGTGGTGACCAGAAACTAGTGAGAAAATAAGAGATGTAAGTCTTAACCTCATACAATTCATCGAAGAGTACCAAAATTCCCTAGAATTCTGACGACTGACTCCTTAAAGTGGCTACCAAGGATCCTAGCCTGGGCCTGGACCTGTCCTGCAAGCATTAAAACACTGTGAGAGGAGAAAGGAGAACTGGGAAAACACAGCCCCCCGCTGCAAGTGTGGAGATGTTATATTGTAGTCTTGTCTTGTCACTGGCTAGGTGTGCTTGCTATCAGAATGTCTGAGTGACTACTAAGAGACTTTACTACAGGAGACTATCTGTATTCAAAAGGGAAATGCTATTAGAGCCTAAATCATCTAATTAATTATCTTTAATGATAAATGAAGGGTTAAAGGGAATGAGGAACAACGTACAGGAGAACTAGGAAACATATTATCCACCCCATCCCATTTTGTTTAAGGCCTGCTTATTGCCCCGTGTTATGTGCACCATAAGCTCACACTAAACCCTAAGGAAAGTACTTTAAGAACATAAGACAAGGTTAACGTGTATATCTATAGCATTTTGTGAATTTGAAAATTCTTACTGTCAGTGAACAAAAACACCTGGCCTATATATAACAGTGAACAAAAACAAGTGGCCTACATATGTGATACCATGAGTGATGTCATAAATTACATTTGTGTTGTCATCTTTGATGTCCTGGGTGTAAGTGTTAGCA
This sequence comes from Ambystoma mexicanum, assembly GCF_040938575.1. Taxonomy (NCBI): domain Eukaryota; kingdom Metazoa; phylum Chordata; class Amphibia; order Caudata; family Ambystomatidae; genus Ambystoma; species Ambystoma mexicanum. Next base: position 894,246,425 of record NC_090941.1, read on the forward strand.
GTACACAGAGGCGGCGCGGCGCGAGTTATGGGTGCTTAGCTTACGATAACTGGCAAATTTCTGGGGGTTTTCGGTTTTACTTGTAACCATCAAGTCCCATTAACACAGTTTTTTTCACTAAATTTCATAGGTTTTGATTAGTGCAACTTAACCATTATATCGCTTTAACATAATTTTATTCACTGAATTCCATGGGTTTTTACCTGTGCCCCCTATTGTTCTGCAACTTCCTAATATAATAGCTCACCGATATACACAGTTTCAACTTAAAAACTCTAGCATTTCCCACCTCCCAGCAACCATGTGAACACTTCTACACACTTTTTTGCAACCTTTTCTCCTGTTTTTGTGTTCGCAAATGTTCGTGAAGTCTGACATCCCTGCAGATTTTCTGGACAGTGTCACATGACCTCTCAAACAGTTTGAAACTGCATTTCCATATTATGTAGGACGTTTTAAGCTGGAAAGGTACCCTTGCACAGCTCCTACACCTATTTTTACTGATTATCCATTTGCAATCTAGGACACAGTACATGCTTGGAAGAATATCAGCAGAAGTATTTATCTTCAAATATGGCATCAACTATTGCCATCCCTCATCCCCAGGAGCCACCACCAACACCACCACCACTACCACTACCACCAGCTTAGACAACTGAAGAAGTGAAATAATTCAGAAAATAATCAAGAGGACTAGGAAGATGAGGTGGAGGAAATGTCTACCTTTAGCACACAGAGAGAATGATGGGTGTGGCAGTTATTTACCACCATTGGGGGTGCACCAAAGGCTAAAGCTACCAAGGTAAAATGCACTGAGTACTCAGTCCCGGACAACCTGGGCAGTACTCCTATGGGACCACCTCTATGCGCCGTCACACCAAATCCAACCACCGCTCTGAGGAAAGGATGTTCCTTTTCTCAGGAAATAGTAGGCTGTCTTCCTGTACCTCATCTTCCTCAACCAATACTGCCACCACACAGGCTATCCCTGTGGGGCACAAGATCCCACCAGCTACCTTGCAAGCTATGAAAGAGGCTGTGGATCCATATCTTTCAAAGACAACTGCACTCTGTATATACTGTAACACACCAGTCTGCAGGGGGGAGCATTTTTGAAGTGCTTTCGAGGCTGCAATCAAGGAGAATTGCCCCCTGCCTTAGATGTAATGCGTGCCCAACATCTTCCCCTGGTCACCTGCCCTCCATAGATGTGCTTGCTGGCCCTTCCCTTACTCCCCCCACCATGCTTCCTGGCCTCTCCTGCAAAAAAAATAACAATAAAAAAAAATAAAAGGTTCCTTTAAGAACCACATTTCACAGTTAAAAAATATATATAAGTACAAAAATATAAGCTTATAGACTCCATCTATTTTACATTTTTTACATGCTAATGGCAATAATGGACAATAGTATACTAGAGAAAAAGAAAACAAACAATTTTCTGTCCTAAATAATGTTCTTTAGCATACAATATGGACCATAATCCATGGGCCTTTATGACTATCCATGGTCTCTGCAGTCCGCTCTCTATGCCATGCTTCATTAAAAAATCCAGATTGCACGTGCACACCATCGCACAAGACAGCCCTTCTACCCTTTTTACTGTTATGTTTGTACCACTCACTCATTGCCTGCTTTGAAACAGTGGTACTTATATCCACCAATTGGTTATAAAAAACTATACAGATAACCCTATCAGCATAGTAACTTCCACACAACAACTGCCATTTAAAATTGTTGCACAAATCTTTTCCATATGCATTTCCCTTGCTTATCCAAGAGAATTGTACACACTGCTGCTAGCGTTATACAAAAATGGGACTATTGACTATCCCACTCATAGTCCAAACAGTCTAGGCTTGGTGGTATATGTTATCTACTTATTTTGTGATTGATGCCTTCCAGATTGATACCACATTAACAATTTTCAAAAATTCATTTTTTTGCAACAGTTATCAACAAATGCCACATGCTATTGAGACAATACATGGAACCATATCACTTACACACCCTCAAGAGTGAACATTAAAAATCATCAGTCATAAATGAGTCCATTTCAATTTATTATTAAGACAAATTTAGAAAAGTTAAAAAAGAGAGAAAGCAGAACATACAGATATATGTCGCAAATCAATGCTGCATGATCGACTTAATCTAAACCTAAAAACAGAGTCAACTATAGGGGTTAGTTGAATTAATGGAAACTGACTTATATCAATGAAGCAGTATTTAGATACAAGACTTCAAAAAGTTGGTAAGTCTTTTGTCAAGTGTCGACATGTTTCGGCCCTTCTGGAGATTGAGGCACTATCTCTAGTGTCTCTACACCCATAGTTTTTTCAACGGCCTTCTTCAGGACAGACAATTTCTTTAAATCTCCCGTTCCGAGACTTTGACCCCCCCGTAAACAAAAATTGAGGGAGATGACCTGTTTAGAGGTAACACACTGCTGCTATACATGCACATATGCATTGTGCAGTAAAGGAAGTGCATGAATGGAAAGAGGAGTAGAGATTACAAGTGACCATAGAAGCTCAAAAGGAAGTATCAAGACATGTCAAAGTGGGAGGCAACTAACTACCTGCTGGAGAAAAGGAGTCCCAAGGGTGTGGTACACAGCCGCCAGTCGGTACACCCGCAAGGGCACTGCTGGATGGTGGAGTGTGCACTGGTGTCGACTAAATATAGGGCCTGCCACCTGTGGGGTTCATGAGGGACCAAGCCACCAATGTCAGTGGTATGAGTTAGCGAGAAAGGGATTAAGTAAAACAGGAACACAAAATCATAGTTTTGAGAAGTTTTAAGAACTTGAGGAAGTCCAGCTCAAGTAGAAAAGGAGCAGGAAGGCTGGTCTAAAGAGAGGCACCGGCCGAAGACAGAGACATGCCTCCACTCTCTGTTTCTAAACGCATTTCCTAAGCAGAGTATTAGAGTTACAGCAGCGGAGCGCTGTACCAGTGCAGTATTTAGGGAAACAAAGTTGGACGTATTATAAGCAGGACCCAATATACACATTTTCGGGCTGCAGCGATAACATCCCTAGACTTCAGGCCAAAGATAAATCTTACAGCCCTATTCTAGATTAGCCAAAAGGGGTATAGACAACAAATGGGGAGGTTAAGAGGCTGTTGAAGTAGTCCATCCTACACAGTACCAGGGCTCTACAGAAGTTGGTATTCTGGGGGAAGGTAAGGAACAGTACAATGTCTGTAACGAGATCAAGCTCAAACCTTGGACTTTCTTAACAAGCTCCAAAATCTAAGGAGTAAAAGAGAGAAATGATTTAAAAATAACCCCAAAGTTTTTAGCCTCACAGAATGGTAAGAGTAGACGGCCCAAGCACAGCGGCCATAGGGTAGGAGAAAATAATGTTTATGTCATAATAAGAAAGATCTCTGTCTTCCTGGCATTGAGACAGATATTGCTAGCTGCACACAATGCCTCAATGGCGGTCAAACAATCAGGGATAAAAAACAAGGAGAAGAAACGAGTACAGGGAAGTTTAAGGAAAGCGGTGTGTCATTAGTATAATACTGGAAATGGGAAAAGAAGAAAGGCATTGGGCGAGCCAGAGGGAGGAAATAGATCTGTAATTGCCACAATGATAGCATAAAACCCTGGGGTACTCTGCAGGTAAACAGTGAGGTGGTGGAGTACAAATATCCCATTTGCAGCTGGAAAGGGCGGTTAGTGAGGCAAACAGATCAGCCACTCCAATGCCGATCCATGATCCCAAACATATCATGTAAACATTTAATATGGATACAACGGTTCAACGTATGAAAGGTGCAAGAGACATGAAGAAGCACTATCCTTAATCGTAGTACAACTATAAATATTATATACAGTTTAATTATATAATTGCACCACATTACAAATACTGTATACTGTCCCTGCATTACTTATAATTGACCATGGACACAGCGGCATCTGCAAACCCTTTATTTACCTATAAAAACAGCTCCATATCATCTCTATTCCACTCCCCTACCCTTTCCACGCCCTCTTTCAGCCATCAAATATCCCCAAATGTGTTTTCCAAAGTGTTCATTCTCAGCGCTGTCCGTGGACTGGGCGGCACCCAAACAATTTTTTCACCTAGAAAAAACAGCTCTATATCGTCTTTATTCCACCCCTCACCCCCCTCCAGCCCGTCGTTCGACCACCACTAAATGTGTTTTCCAGACTTTTCCCCCCATGGCGCTATCTGTGGACACCACCCGCTGTCCGCGGATCCAAAATGGCGACCGCTTCAGAATATCCAACGCACCTCACGCTTTGCACCATCCAATCAGTGGGCATGCCTAATGTCAGCTGACATCATGCCGGATCCTGATTCATCCAGGTGAATGTCCGCAGACCGGATAGGGAAGTGAGTCTGTGGACTTGACCCAGATATCACTAATTATTTTGACCTTTTTTTTGGCCTTTTAAAAAAGGATGGGATTTACACCAAATTTACAAAAGCACGCTTTCGAGACCACATCGCTGCTCCTAGTGCAAATCTGGTGAAAATCCATGCATCAAACTTTGCATAATCATTCCGAGGGAGCCATATACCTTTTTGTAAAGTTTGGTGAGGATTCGTCCGGGGGGGGAGTGGGGTGGTGAAGTTATAAGCCACCCAAAAAAGTGCTCTTCCTATGGGTTGAGCAACTTAACCATAATAACAGAGCCGCTACCACAGGCCCTGTAATATAGAGCGATCGGTTCAAAAAAATAGGGAAGGATATTAGAAAATGGCATTCACAATGAATTATGTGTGGCAGCAGTACATTATTGCTCTATGGAAGATCGGTCATTATGATTGCCACAACTAATGCAAAAGCATGGATGACATTTTTCAATTGGTGCATAAGAAAAGATATGTACTATGCCCCAGGTTTCAAAGGGGTATGTGTGTGTGTCCCGGAAAGTATTACCATGGGAGCCTCGGTTAGTAAATATTATGTGGTGCATGTTTGATTCCTTGCATGCGAGTATGGGAATCCCATCTATTGTATGGGGATCTTGCACATAATACACATGTTGTATTTTAGTATAGCCGCTCAGCATCTATGGCCATATTTTATGGAGCCATGAGTATCAGTTTTTCTGATCATGTTGCTTGCATTTTTTTGGCAGCCTTTTTGAGGAATTCGGCCATCCGCACAGGGAGAGTGCACTCGCCTGGGCTATTTGATTTTTTGTTTATTTAAAAGAATGAATGATGGCAGATCAACCAATGGAAAATATGTGGGGCCATTACCGCACATATTTTCCACGCTCACCGCACAGCAGAAAAATAGTCATGTACTGTGGGAGGACACCGCTTATCAGAACCTCCCCCCCCTGTCATGTGAAGCGGACACCTGACAGCTGTGTTTACATTAAATGCCACTGGCCGTGGGCAGCCTGATTAGTGTTCCAAGGCCCCATGGATTTGCATCTCCATTGTTACACCTTGCTGGTGGTGGCGAATACTGAAGAATGTTAATTAGCAGGCCTCAGGGAAGGTCTGGGTGCAGGAAGTGACAATGGAGAACAGAGACCAACACCTCTTTGTAATTCAATGTGCCAACTTGGTACTAACACCCCTCCTTGATATGAAAGGGCAGTGAATGTCCTGTCTTGAACCACTCCTTTCAGAGCAGGGAAGTATGTGAATTTCAGGAGAGGAAACTCTGCCTGCAACCCCCTACTTCAAAGGAGGTCCACGTTGTGACCAAGCGCTGCTTAGGGCTCAGTTAATTAGGGAGGCACTATGATGTACAGCAGACAGGGAGATGGGTGGGACTTAGAAGTATATGTTGTCATCCTTCCCCTGTCTGTTGCCAAGCGCTCTGATTCTGACCTGAAGCATCACTGAAGATTGTTGGTGGGTACCCAGCATTGGTTCATTAAGGTGGGCTTAGCCTGCACCAATCAGTGGGACACGTTTGGCTTTAAAAGAGGGCTGAGCCCCTCGCTGATCAGATATTCCGAAGACTTTGCAAGGAGTAAGAAGGAGGACTCATTTGGACCCAAGCTGAAGGTACAGTCTACCTTACATTTTCAGTCAGGCCAGGAGTTGCAAGAGGGAAGCAAGATTCCTTCCCCTAAACATCTCCCAGAGAACAGAGGGAGATATCGGATTCAGAGGACCCATCCAGCAGCAACTGGTACCCAGCCAGCACACAACATGCCCTGCTAGGTTCTGACAGCAAGCTTCCTAGGTGGGAATTGCCAGAGAGTCTCTGGACAAAGGACAAGGCCGTTGCTTGCTAACACCCTCCTGAGCTTTGGGCCGTCCGCCTTGAAAGGACTGGAGCCCTGTGAAGAAGCTAAGAGGAGTACCACACAAGCATCATCCAGCATCCCTCATTTTAAGGACAATTTCGAGACAGTCGAGTCCTCTAACAGCATCCGGCTGCACCGCTGACTGTTGTCAGCTGCAGTCACCAAGCCATCCGAGACGCCTCACGCCTCAGAAACGATTCTTGGCCCTGACTCGCCACGCCGGACAGCCTGCAGATGTCCGTCCAGACTTGCTGACCAAACTGCCTGCTGCCTGGTACCAGCAGCTGTCTCCCGCCACTAATGTCTCCCGGGCTGCAAAGCACCCTGGAACCGCCTTGGCGCTGTTGAGCACCAAGAACTTCTTCAGCACAAGGTACATTGTGGTTCTGCCCATCCTGGTCCTTCTCCGAAGGCCCGTAGAGACAGTTATGACCCTTTTCCCCTTTGGTGTTGAAACCAAATAATATTGAACAGTAAGACCGATTGCTTTACCAACTACCCTCCTGTCATTATCCAAAGTCCATTCCTTTCCTCTAGCATATTAATGACCTGCAAATAAAATAAATAAAAATACAATTAGATGTTTTACTTTGCATTTTAAGTTGCCATTTACACAATCTCCAGCTGAAGGAACATGACGGTGTTTCCCATTTGAGAGCTTACCATGTGTTAAATGTAAACGCATAAACATGACTGTATATTTCATTTATTCATACATTACGAAATGTCTGACCGTTGAGACTGAAATAGACTCCCATTGACAAGGTGGTGTTTACTTTCAGCCTGCAACCGTAGAGCTGACACAACAACTATAAGTCTATTGTTAGTGTTTACATCCCTCAATGTGATCTAGCGATTTGCTAACCACGAAACGCGTCGTTGCTTGCAGTTCTCTCTCTCTCTCCACTGCACGAAATAAAGGAAATTACTTTGTTGTGGATCCCGTGATGACTTTCTTTTGCTGCCAGGTTATTACAACCTAACGGCTGCTCTTTGGAGTGCAGTTCACGCCTCATACTCCTGTACGTAGGTTTTTTCAAATATATATTATAGGGCGGCGACCGCCGCCATAGAGTTAAGATGAGTCAGAGACACATAAGAACCCCTCAAAATTAGATTGTTATTAATTTCTGTTTCGAGTAACGGATTTTACCAACATTTCAAAAGTGATTAAGGGTTTTCCAGGTTTTGTAAAGATTTGTTAAAAAATGTGAAAGTTATTAAGCATTCATTTTCCCATAGACAAAAAAGGTACATTTTTACCAAGCACAGAGCCTAAACCACTGGATGGATTTCGACCTGGTCTGAAACAACTTGGACACGAAGCGATGACTCGCCATCCATATGTGGTTTGGGATTATTCCATGCCCTAGTTATTTTAAAGTTTGACGGAGAAGGGGGTGCCCCTTTCCCCATACATTATAGTTATATCTCCCATGGTGCATTGCAGGATCATGGTTTTCAGAAATGAAATGACCGCCATCTTGTTTTTCTCTCGATACGAGAGATTTTCGTGGCTATAGCCGAGGTAATGGGAAAATGAAACGCAGTAAAAAACAATTTGCAGGTCAAAAAACACAAATGCCATCAGGGTAGAGGTGGGGGGATGGCTAGAAAGCACTGAGTGAAATTTTGGAGTTGGAGGGGGTCCAGGGACTGGGTTTGCAACACAAAGCTTTCTGTAGCCTCGGCTATAGCCGACATCTGAAAGCAAACTGCCCTGGGGTGAGAGGGAGAGGGCAGGGGAGGTGAGGAGGCCAACTGGGGAGAGCAGGGAGCTGGCACAGATGAGGGGGGCACTTGGTGATGGACTGGGGGATAGGGAAGCATTTATTTTCCAGCTGTTTTGCCGATATTCACAGCTATATCCGAGGTTACAAAGGACTACAGATAACCGCTGGTCTGTGCAGGTCAGTACCCACGGTTACACTTTTCCCCCCAAAACATTTTGAAAGATATTTCTTTAAATATAGTGACTTCAGGGGTGAAAAATCACTGGCCAGTTATTCAATTGCCATCCAGGTCTTCCATTCATGCAGTAACCAGACAGACTCTGCTTAGCTTCAAAGTGAGGAAGGGGGCAGCCTCCTCAGGCCAAGTTGCCCGATAAATGAGCCAAACTTACAAGAACACTTAGAGGAATGGGACAGCCCTTTTCTTGCTTTGAAGCAAAGCAGGGACAGCCACGCTGTGAAGCTAAGCAGGGTCAGTCCCGGTTACGGCATGGATGGGTGACCGAATGGGCATCTGAATTATTTACTTTTAAACCATGTTACTGTCAGTCCTTGAAGGTTTTGCACTAAGAGAGTAACTGGGATGAATCCTGATTCACTTCAAGTGAGGAAGGGGTCAGCCCACTAAGGCCATGTTGCCTTACATATGGGCCCTTATATATGGGCCCCCGCTTAGAATAACACTTAAGAGAAACAAGGCCTAAGGGGGCTGGATCCTTCCTCGCTTTGAAATTAAGCAGGGTCGGTCCTGGTTACTGCATGGATGACAGACAGTCCACAGTCCTGAATGCCGTGTGTTTCCTTAGTTTTAGTTATCTTATAACACACGGCATCTGCATTTTTATAAAACAGAAAAATGAAATACAAAAAAATCACATTTATGCCTTAAGGAGTTCAAGACACAGCACTGAACCATTATGCCTCAATTATGTTATTGTTTAGATTTTCACAAGTTTCATACCTAGCCTTTTATCATTGAACATATTCAATTGTAGGCTAATTATGAAATTTATGCCCCATGAAGCCTAGTGGTTAAATGCTTGGCCTTGAACTCTGGCAGACCAGGGTTCAAGGTTGTATGTTTTTTTTATTTAACTCATTTAATTTAATTAAGAAAAGCGATGCAAGTGGGAGGTGGTGAGGTGTGCTGCAGTTCAGTCCTATGATCTTATTTACCATGAGGGCATTTAGACGTGGCTGCAATGTCCATTTTAAAACGCGACCAGACCCCGGACGGGGGGGGGACACGGACACGCACACGCACGCACACACACACACACACACACACACACACACACACACACACACACACACACACACACACACACACACACACACACACACACACACACACACACACACACACACACACACACACACACACACACACACACACACACACACACACACACACACACACACACACACACACACACACACACACACACACACACACACACACACACACACACACACACACACACACACACACACACACACACACACACACACACACACACACACACACACACACACACACACACACACACGAATGAATTACTATATTCTTTATGGAGCTTGCATTCAGAGCTTCATAGTTAAACGCATATCTTGGGTCCCTAGGGAAAGCACTTTTGGGGGATCAGCGCTCAATAAGCCATGTAAATCAAAACCAGTTCAGGGCATACATAACAAAAATCTGAGGCTTCAGAGTTCCCAGCACCCTTCTTATTCTGGCAAAGCTTGCCACACCCCAGGTTTCTCACCCTGGTTTCTCCCCGCTGTGCTTAAGGATTTCCAAATCCTTGCTTCAGTCTATCCTGGGGTGCCGTCACCCCTAGATGTCTCTTAGGATTCTGGGCTTTCTGCACCTTTCTACACAGTATGTTTCCCAGGTTCCCTCTGCAGTGGCCTAATACCACAGTCTCAAAGCTGGGTATAAAGGGCTTCTTGCACCCTGTTCCCGAGGTATTCCTCAGGATGCTGCAGTAAAGAGAGACATGCACTTTGCTCCGAAACAGGACTTTTAGATCAGCGGGAAACCAGACCGAGGATGTTACAACTGCTAAATGAGCATGCATGCGCTGCAGGGATTCTCCAAATGACTTCCATTCTACTATCCGCTCAGCCTCCTGTGGTTCCCTTCCTTTCGAAGATGTTAAGTATATGCAGTTCACTTATCTCCCACACATACGGAATCAGGACTGATGGTTAATTCCACATTTGAGATGTAACTTGTTAAGTCTTCAGAGCGAGGTCAGCAGTATCACCAGGGACAGACACACTGTAGCAGGCCTGGGGTTTGCTTTCCCCTTTAGTTTTACCTGGGCCCATTTTATTCAATCGAGCTGACCCAAGACTACCACTTCAAGAATTCAATAGATAGAGAAATGAAAGCCCACGACTGGGGCATGCTGCCCCAATAAGATGGAGTAATCTGGAAACCTAACATTACAACATTGATTTAAAAAGAAAAGGCAAACATAATTATATATTCATTGACGTGTTTCAATCCAAAATTGTATTTTTTGTGTTCATGGGTTCTGCAATTACATTATTTAAACATTAAATAATGCTAACAAAACTTTGTTTCTCAACATTTTCTATAACAGTAGTATTTTCTGTACCGGCAAACGAATATGAGCTCTGCAAATAGTTTTATCCAGAGTCGTAGAATAATTTAAAAATAAAGAAGTCAGCAATTTAAAGTAGCAATAACCCTGTGCAGCATGTCCAAACCACTACATAGCCCAATAGGGCAGTCGTGTGCAGCACACAACACCCACACATCCACCTAATCACATCTGCTCATACAATGGCCTACAACATCAGTCACAATGATCATGCCCATTAACCCATCCATCCAGCCTTTTTCCACAGCGCCTTCAGACCATACCAATGGTACATAAGGCGCTATATAAATGCAAAATAACATAACATAAAAACTCGACCTTCAATCCATCCACAAACAACCGCTAACACCTAGTAGAAGAGGCAGACCCATTGGTTTTGTCAATGCTTGTTATTAATGCAGTACACTGTTTGTGGGGACCTTTTTCATCTGTGATTAACTATGTAGCTTCCAGACAAAAGAACGCAGTTTTGTCCTAGCCATGGCGAGTGTTATCTTGCAAAACTTTCTTTATGTAACATGACGGTGACGTTAACTTTCAATTAGGCAGAAGCCCAGAATGGCGGTGGTTCAGTGCTCAATTAAACAGGTTTATTAACATGGTGGGCCGCTTCCTTGTTTATTTGGCTGAAATGGAACACAATGCACGCCATTGTCCAGCTCTATCACACTGCTCGGCGTACCAAACTAATTACCGCGTCAGGGCATATAAATAGTTCTTACCCTATTAAGCGCGGAATAAAAACAGCCATAGTCACAGGGGAGAATTAGGTCATTTTATAAAAAGTAAAAAAAAAAAAACAATACTCGGCTGTAGACATTTATTACGTAGGGAGTTTAATAAATGTATTACTAATTAATGATTACAGCCTGGCGGTTTACCATTTAACAACGGTATTCCTGTTCTACTAAAAAAAAATAAGGGTGCATTTGTTCCAGTCGCGCACGTTTTCCTCGGCGTTTAACTTCTCCCCGAAGAGGCTTACCTCAGACACCAGCACCTAATGGCACCATAAATTACACACACAGTTCACTGATCGCCCATTAACTTCACCAACACATGTAGAACTTGGGGTTTCAGAATGTAACTTTCCTTAAACAGTACACGTCTGGATAACCTTTTAAAGACTTGTGTGTTTCTCACCGAAAGATAACACGGCAATCTTACAAATATGGTGGTGAGGGAGGGAGGTGTTTGCGTATGTATATATTCAAAGAAAAAACTTTACTTGCAGGGACAACTTAACACAACAAACCCCCTGAAATTCAGTTAAAACCGCCTAAACTTCGTGCTCCCTGTTGAACAGCCTTTGACCACAATGATAACATCACAGATCACATCACTATGTTGTGTGAGAACACTAAGGACATTACAAATAACATTACTGATGCCATCAATGGTGACAGCACGAATTACTTCGTATATAACTGATTACATCAATAACGGAATTAGACAGAACACCATTTGTAAGTTAGCTCATGAAAACTTTGATTACCGTAATACCAATTTAGGCCAGGAACTTGGCCATGACAAACGTTGGGGTCACTGGCCAGCACCAAAGGCCATAGCTAGTGGTCAGTTAGAGCTCAAAAATACCAATGTGCATGCCTGTTAGCCCATCACAAACGTTGGGGGGGTCGCTGACAAGCACCAAAGGCCATAGCTAGTGGTCAGTTAGTGTTCAAAAATACCAATGTGCATGCCTGTTAGCCCATCATTGTTTTAAAACATACAGTGTGCAACGTTGAAAGCAGAGGCCCATTAAAATGTTAGAATATACAGTCGGCACAACCAAAGGCTGTGGCCGCTGGCTAGTTTTGTGTTGAAGACCATGGCTAGTGTCTGGTTAGTGTATATAATAAACAGTGGGCACATAGCATATTGCATTTAATTATTTTAAAATATACAGTGGGCATGGCCAAAAGATGTACAAACTGCTCAAGGTCAAAGGCAATGGCTAGTGGGCCATTTGTAGGTTAGAATATAGTGGGCAATATAGTGGGCACAGCCTAAGATTGTGGCACTGGCCAGTATTGTGCTAAAGCCCATGACTAGTGCCTGATCAGTTTATATAATATACAGTGGACATGGTTGAAAGCTGTATCCACTGGTAAAAGCCAGAATCTATGGTTGGTAGCCTGTTAGTGTTTTAAAATATTCGATGCACATGGTGGAATGTCGTGATCACTGTCCATAACTGAATGCCATGTCTACTACCCATTCATGTGTTAAAATATACATGGCAATGCACACTGACCATGGCTGAAGGCCATGCTGAATGCCAGTAACTGCTGTAGTGTAATTAATTAGTGATGTCGTCATTATGGTCATAGGCTGTGCAACAGGGTGTGTGAAGTTAAGGTGGCTTTAGCTGAATTGCAGGAGTTTTGTCGAGTTAAGTTCTCACCTTAATGTCCCTACAACTAAAGTTGTTTCCTTGAATTTCAAGGGTTTTGTTATTCCATAGATTTTTAGAATGTTTCCAGACGGTATCCAGTGATTCCCTCTAATATAAAGCATCAAATGCAAAAGCCTCAAAAAAATGCATCGAATAAATATTTTTTTTGTAGCTAAAGTTTTTTTAAAAATTAAAATGGGTTTTAAGGGGTAAAAAAATGGGGGTTGAGTGTCCCCCATTAAAAAAAAAGAAAGAAATGCATTTTTATGATGCATTTTTTTCGAGGCTTTTGCATTCAGTGCTTTGGATGTCGGGGCTATCACTAGGAACCTTCCAAACCTCTGAGTATGGAATATAAATGACAAGAGACAATAGCGAAACAATGGTACTGAAAAGGTGTCAATACAATAAACAACTGCTCATGGAGTTATTTAAAGTGTATGATGATAAAGTATAGATAGTAGTTAGGGTACAGATGATTGGTGTTAAAGGGATGGTCTAGTAAAAATTTGTATTTAAAAAATAGATAGGCAACATAAAAAAAAAATACTAGCATTCTCCGTTTTAAAACTTCCTATGTAAAATTTTGAGCTATTCAAGCTCAAAATTCGCAAAAGCAAGCACATGGGCGCAGCCATTTTGTGAAATGGAGGCCCTCCTGTGCTGGCTTTTGCTTTTGCGGCACTAATGAAGGAAAAGCCAGCCAGCTGTAGTAAACAAAGGCTACCGCTGGGTGGCTTTCCCTTCATTAGCGCTGTAGGCGGAGGACGGGGACCGGAGACCAGAGCAGGAAAGCTGCAGCTGAATCTCGTTAAGTGCTATTTATTTTTTTTACAAAAAATAAGCACTAGATGCGTATTTTTTTCTAAGTTTTCCGGGCTGGAGGAGCCCGGAAAACTTAGAAATAAAACCGCAGCTTTAAAAACTTTGTATTTATGTTTGCGGTCGCTTTTGAAGCGACCGCAAACATAAATACAACGTTATTGTGTTGGAAAACGCTGCAGTTTTTCTTTCCAAGTTTCTCAGGCTCCTCTGGCTCGGAGGAGCCTGAGAAACCTGGAAAGAAAAACCGCAGCGTTTTCCAACACAACCGCGTTTTTTCTGCCTGAATCTGCTTTTCCATTTGGGGCTCTCGGGCTCCCCACGGGGAGCCCGAGAGCCCCAAATGGTAAAGCAGATTCAGGCAGAAACAACGCGGCATTGCGGAAAACAACCGCGTTGTTTCTACCTGAATCTGCTTTCCCATTTGGGGCTCTCGGGCTCCCCACGGGGAGCCCGAGAGCCCCAAATGGGAAAGCAGATTTAGGCAGACAACGCAGCATTTAGCATTTCCCATTTGGGTCTCTAGGGCTCCCCACGGGGAGCCCGAGAGCCCCAAATGGGAAATCAGCTGCAGGTAGAAACACTATGCGGCATGTAAACATAACCGCGTGTGTTTCTGCCTGCTGTGGCTTTCACTTCGGGTCTCCGGTGCCCCCCTGGAGCACCGGAGCCCCAAAGTGATAGCCACAGCAGGCAGAAATACACGCAGTTGTGTTGGAAAACGCTGCGGTTTTTCTTTCCAGGTTTCTCAGGCTCCTCCGAGCCGGAGGAGCCTGAGAAACTTGGAAAGAAAAACCGCAGCGTTTTCCAACACAATAACATATTTATGTTTGCGGTCGCTTCAAAAGCGACCGCAAACATAAATACAATGTTTTTAAAGCTGCAGTTTTATTTCTAAGTTTTCCGGGCTCCTCCAGCCCCGAAAACTTAGAAAAAAAACACAGCTAGTGCTTATTTTATGTAAAAAAATAAATAGCACTTACCGAGATTCAGCTGCAGCTTTCCTGCTCTGGTCTCCGGTCCCCGTCCTCCGGCTACAGCACTAATGAAGGGAAAGCCACCCAGCGGTAACCTTTGTTTACTACAGCTGGCTGGCTTTTCCTTCATTAGTGCTGCAAAAGCAAAAGCCAGCACAGGAGGGCCTCCATTTCACAAAATGGCTACGCCCCTGTGCTTGCTTTTGCGGATTTTGAGCTTGAATAGCTCAAAATTTTACATAGGAAGTTTTAAAACGGAGAATGCTAGTATTTTTTTTATGTTGCCTATCTATTTTTTAAATAAAAATGTTTACTAGACCATCCCTTTAAGTATAGTGGATAAGGTTCAAAAACAGATAAAGGAAGGGTTGGACACACAATGAAAGTATCGTGCATAGAGAGTTCCACAATCAGAAGGACAAAACAGCATAAAATTATAGCTTTTATACTTTCCAAAATCAGAATCACAAAAAAAGCACTATATTTACTAACCAAAATACAAAAATGGCCAACAGATTTTGAGTGCAACCTATCACAGGCAAACACAAACTTACAACAGTAACATCAACCAATTACAAACAGCAAAACACACATATCATAAATACCTTATTCATAAAACTGACTAGAAATTCAAACTAGCGATCATTTTCCTGCAAACAGAGAAAGACTGCAGATATCATGGCTGGTTTGAAAGCTGTGTGGCTAATTGGAGACAGTTGGCTGTTTTGGTTGCTGGCTTTTTGTGAAAAACTAAATATTAACATGGGCATAGGTTTGAGAGATTTTACAATTAAATGGCTTGAATTGTGGGGAATGAATTGGTTCCAAGTTTTTCCAGAATTGCTCAGTCTGAGGAGTACAAGGCAGCCAGACGTCATACTAATTCATCGTGGAGGCAATGATTTGGGGAATGTACGAGGTGTATCCCTTACTTTAATGATGAAACGAAGACTTGGAAAAACGAATGGAACATTTTCCTCACACAGTCTTTATCTTTTCCAATATGACTCGGAGGCAGAAATGGAGATGGACCACCAGATTTATTGGTAAAATTAAAAAAACTGGAGAAACGTTATAAAGTAGTTTCAGCATTCATGAGATACCACAAGCAATAATGGATTTCAATCAACATGCAGTTCTACATGCCAATTTCTATAGACATGATGGAGTACACCTAACCGATTAAGGAATTGCAGTGTTCCTTCAAAACATCAAAAAAGTACTCCAAATGTGCTACAATAGTACAGTGTACCCCAAAACAGTCCTTTTAAGGACTACTTATCACATTTAAATACACAAATATAATAAAATAATACCGCAAAACATTTCTTGAATATAACCGCCTTTAGAGTTCATTGATTTATTTGTATAGCCGCGGTTACACATTTTTAGTTAAAGGTGGTCGTGGGCTCACATCGGATTTTGTAATACAATAGGAGTTAAAAGATGAATACAGTAAAATACTGCTCATGTAGTTATGTAAGGTAGATGAAGATAAAGAAATCAGAGTATACATGACAGTAAATCAGGTGGGGATACATTTAATAGGTACAATTACACAAGATGTAGGGTGAGAATACACAGGCTAAATACAGTTTATGGGATATCTAAAAAAAGAGTAGAGGGGCTCCTTTTTGTATAGATTTTAAATAAAAGTTTTCTTTTTTTCTCCACGGTCTCACATGTAAGACACTCTGAAAACACACAGCCAAAATAGATAAGAGTCCCAAATACCTACCGTGTCACTGACCATGGGCAGTGATTTCTCACCCACGTCGTCACTATATTTATAGAAATACCTTTTAAAAAGAAATAAAACACAGACAAACCAAAATCTATAGCCACAGGCATGGAGCTTCTCATACCCGCGGTTATCTCTCATCTTATATAGCCTCGAATATAGCCGTGAATATCGGAAAAATGTCCTGAAATAAAAAAATGCTTTCCTGCCCCCACAGGCCGTCACAAAGTGCCCCCCTCTGTGCCATCTCCCCCCACTCACTAGACAGTGCCCCCCTCTGTGCCAGCTCCACACACTCCCCAGATGGCCTCCTCAATTCCCCTGCCCTCTACCTTCCCCCACACAAAGAACAAGTTACTTTCTTACCTGGTAACCTTCTTTCGATGGGATGGTCCGACGACGTATTCCATATCTATGACATGTAATCACCACAGCTGTGCTGCTTCGGAAACTTTTTTCGGCGTCTGCGTCCTGCGTCGATGATGTCGATGCGCCGTCCTCGAGGACCTCTTCCGACGTCCAACGTTATCCGATGTGATAAGTAGGACGCACGACGCCCGTAGCCTCAGTTGTAGTTTTTTCCATCAGAACGTGCGACATTAGTCAACTGCCAGTCAGACACAAAGCCTTGCGGAACGTAAGCTGCAATCGCAAAAGAAATTCTGCAGCGGGGAAGGCAGGGCGGGAGCGATATGGAATACGTCGTCGGACCATCCCATCGAAAGAACGTTACCAGGTAAGAAAGTAACTTGTTCTTCGAGGGGATTGGGTCCTCCAACGTATTCCATATCTATGACAGACTCCCAAAGCAGTACCAGAGCAAGGAGGAGGGAAAGAATTTAGAATCAAAATTTAGAATAGCCAATCAAATAGCAGAGCAAAGGACCACCTTGCCAAAGGCCAGATCCTGTGCTCAGATGGAATCGAGGGAATAGTGACGTACAAATGTATGTACTGAAGCCCAGGTGGCTGCATCACAGATGTTGCGAATAGGAACACCCCTCTGCAGGGCAGTAGATGCAGCCATACCCCTGGTAGAATGGGCCCGCAAGCCAGCCGGTGGGTCCTTACCCACCAAGCGGTAACACTCCGAGATGGGCAAAATAATCCAGCGAGACAAAGTCTGTTTCGTCACAGCTTGCCCCAAACGCTTTCCAGCGTAACCAAAAAAGAGTTGATCGTCCACTCTGACCTGGGACATGCGTGAAACATAAAAGCTTAAAGCTCTCCTAGGATCAAGCCTATGGAGCCTCTCCTCTTCCTTACCAGGATGCGAAGGAGGATAGAATGCCGGAAGAACAACCTTCTGGGCCAAATGAAATTCCGTCACTACCTTCGGAAGAAAAGAAGGACGAACTCTAAGGACAACCCTGTCCTTGTGAAATACAGTGAAGGGTGGCTTAACTGAAAGTGCCTGTAACTCACTCACTCTGCGAGCGGAAGTAACTGCAACTAAAAACACAGTTTTCAGAGTTAACAGCCTCAAAGGGCAAGAATGTAAAGGCTCAAACGGAGCACCCATAAGAAACTTAAGAACAAGGTTTAAATCCCAACCGGGCACCAGGAAAGGTGACGGAGGGAACACATTAGTGAGCCCTTTCAGAAACTGTGAAATTAAAGGGATTTTAAAGTAAGAACACTCTTCAGACGAGCGCTTAAAGATGGACAGCACCGCCAGGTAACCTTTAATGGTACCTGCTTGCAAGCCCCTGTGGGCCAAAGAAAGTAAGAAGGACAGAACCATGGGGATGTCACATGCAAAAGGATCCACATTCTGAACTCTGCACCAGTCGCAGAACTTACGCCAACGGCAACGGTACAGAGACTTTGTTGCTGGCCTTCGGGCCGAAAGCAACACCTCCATCACGTCTTAAGGGAGGTCCCAATTCTTATACCTCAACCTTTCAGAAGCCAAGCATGAAGGTTGAGGGATCTGACCTCTGGATGGAAAACCTGACCCCCCTCCCGTGAGAGCAGATCGTCTCGGTAGGGAAGACGACATGGAGGGCAGATGGACAAGTCGAGAAGGTCCGGGTACCACGTCCTCCGAGCCCACGCCAGAGCAATGAGGATCATCCGGGAACTGAACTTCCGTAACCTCCGCAGCACTTGCGAGATGACGGGGACTGGAGGAAACGCGTACAGCAGCGGGAATGACCACTCCACCACGAACGCATCTCCTAAGGCTCCTTTTGGAGGAAATTCCCGCGAGCAAAACCTTTCGCACTTCCGGTTGACACTGGAGGCGAAGAGATCCACTTGAGGGGTCCCCCAAAGGGCGAAGATCTCCAGGAGAATCTCCTGAGCCAACTCCCACTCGTGAGAGATCGCGCTCTGCCTGCTCAGAGCGTCCACCGTCATGTTTTCGTCTCCGGCCAGATGAACTGCCAAGGTCGAAACTTCCTGCTGGATGGCCCAGAACTCGAGCTGCATCGCCTCCCTGCACAGAGGAAGTGACCCTGCCCCCCCCTTTTTGTTGAGGTAGTGCATGGCCACTGTGTTGTCCGTCAGGATCAGGACACTCTTTCCTCGCACAGTCGGCAGAAAAGCCTTCAGGGCTAGCCTGACGGCCCTCAGCTCCAACAGATTGATATGGAGTCTGGACTCCGACGGAGACCAACGACCGCTGACTGTCAGCCCGTTGGCATGAGCTCCCCATCCCGTGAGGGATGCATCCGTCACGATAGTCACCTCCGGCCAGGGAAGCCAAAATGGAGCCCCCTTCATCAAGTTGCCTTTGACGGCCCACCACAGAAGGTCCCGGGCGACCGAGGGCGGCACCTGAACCGGGTCCGACATCCTGCCGGAGGACTGCGACCATTGCGTCTTGAGTGCCCACTGCAAAGATCTCATCCGCAGGCGAGCCTCTGGCACCAGAAGAATGCAGGATGCCATGAGGCCGAGCAACCTCAAGAACTCGAACGCTGGGAGCGCCTGGGCATGCTGAAACTTGTGCACCATCTGCTGAATGTGAAGAGCCCTCACCTGGGGAGGAAAACACTGCCCCAGGGAAGTGTCGAGCACTGCTCCGATGTACTGGAGCTGCTGTGTTGGCGTCAAATGGGACTTCTTTAAATTGGGGGAGAAGCCCAGCCTGTGAAGGGAGTGGCAGGTGACGGACAGATGATCCAGGACTTGCTCGGGAGAGCTCCCCCTGATCAACCAATCGTCCAGGTAGGCCTAGACGTGAATCCCCTCTTGCCCGAGATGCGCTGCCACCACCACCATGAGCTTGGTGAAAACCCTCGGGGTGGAGGTCAATCCGAACGGCAGGACCCGAAACTGAAAGTGCGAGTCGCCAACCGCGAACCTCAGGTACTTCTTGTGCTTGGGATGGATCGGCACATGAAAGTAAGCATCCTTGAGGTCGAGTGACACCAACCAGTCCTGAAGCTGAAGGGCCTGGAGGACTCGAGAGAGAGTAACCATCTTGAACCTGTCCTTCCTAAGGAGTTTGTTCAAACCGCGCAAGTCCATGATGGGTCTCAATCCCCCGTCTTTCTTCGAAATCAAAAAATAAGGGGAATACCATCCCTTGTTCCTCTCCGCTACAGGCACCAGTTCTATGGCGCCTTTCTCCAGCAGGGCTTGAATTTCCTGCGCAAGGAGCGGATCCGGACTCTGCAAAGAGAGGTTCCCCGGTGGATTGTCGCGAGGCCTGTGGCGAAAGGGAAGACAGTAGCCGTGGGTTATGATCTCCAGAACCCACACATCTGAAGTAATGGCTTGCCACTCTACAAGATGCTGTGCCAGCCTTCCCCCAACCAGCGAACCATGCGACATGGCCTCATAACTGAGTGGGAGCGGCTGCGGCGTTACCTGAGGGCAAAGAGGCAACTGCCCGAGCGGCCTTGGCACCACGGGTACCCTGTCGTCCACCTCTGGTACCCCTGCGTTGGCCTCTTTGACTGCCAGCTCCTCTCGCTTTACCGAAGGACGAGTAATAGCGAAAGGAACCACCCCTCCACTGCTGTCCCCTAGGACGAAAAGGCGGAGGTTGGCGAACTGCAGCGCCCAACGACTTCGGTGCAGCTTTTGAGGTCTGCAACCTCTCAAGGCTCTAGTCAGCCTTGCTTCCAAAAAGGTGTTCACCATCAAAGGGCATGTTGAGGAGCCGGGACTGCACATCAGTAGCAAACCCCGACTTCCGCAACCACGCAAACCTGCGTATCACGGTGCTCGCTGCCATGGACCTACTGACGCATTCAGCTAAGTCCAAACCCGACTGAACGGACTCACACATGGCATCCTTACCATCCTGGACCAGAGCAAGGAAACCATCCCGTTCGTCCCCTTCGGGGATATGTTCAGCCGTTAACGCTACACATTTCCACAGAGTGTGTGTGAAACGAGACAAAGCACAAATGGAGTTGGCCGCCTGAAGCGCCATACCACCAGAAGAAAACACTTTCTTCGCCCAGCCATCAAAACGTTTGTCGTCCCTATCAGGACGGATGGTAGGGTACGACGCCTGCTTCGCCGGGGCCGTGGCCGCCTGCACCACCAAACTCTCCGGAGTGGGGTGCCTGGTCAAGTAGCAGGGGTCGCTACTGGCTGGACGGTATTTTCGCGACAAGGATCTGCCCACCGCCGGGAGACTCTCCGGAGCAGTCCAAGCCGCCGCCACCCTTCTCTGTAAAGCCATATGGAACGGCAGTACCGGGTCAGTTGGGGGACCAACATCAAGGATGTCCGTTAGATCATCCTGCACAAACTCCCCTGGGGGAGCAGACTATCCCAAGTACTCAGAAACCCTAGCCATAAGGCGCCGGTACGAGGAATCGGCATGAGAGCCAAGCTCAGGCCTACAAAACTCCACCTCCGGAGAGGTGTCCAGTCCACTGGCATCATGCAGTGACTGCCTCAAATCGTCAAACTGACTATGGCCCGAGACAATTTCATCTGGAACCTGACTAGGAACCAGGCTATCAGAATCCTCATCCGCCTCTGAAATATATTCCAGGTGGCGAAAAGAAGGCACCCGAGAGTGCTTGCTCTTAACCAGAGCCTTCCTAGGGGGTTCTCCCGTGCCACGGGGTACCTCCGACACGAAAGGCGTTGATGGCGTTGAGCGAATGGGCGCCGGTGGCGAGAGAACAGGCATCGGCGCCGAGAGGATCGGCGTCGAGGAAATCGGCGTCGACGTCAGATGCAGCGCCGCCAGCATCGGCGGTGTCGACACAGCCCTCGAAGCCGGAGCCCCGAGCGTGTCCTTCGACGACCTGAGCGTCGACGGCTTAGACGACTTCCTCGGAGCCGGAGCCTCGATAAAGCCTGTCGACGCCCTCGACGCCTCAGACGTCGATGTCTTCCTCGAAGACCTCACAGGTGCACACGGTCTCGAACGCGTCGAGGACCGGGACCCGGAACGGGTACGTCGAGAAGGAACAAGTTACTTACCTGTAACTGTTGTTCTCCAGCATGGGTCTGGCATGGATTCACATGCTCATGAATATTCCCCGTCGTCAGGCTGGGAATCCTCGGTAAAGAAAAAACCAGTATCAGTTTCGTTTCTGATCTGTCTTTCGTAGTAATAACCAATCACTGGTCTCTGCGTCATACTGACCACAGCCAATGACTGCCCTCTACCTAAGCACCGCCTCTGGCAGCCATCTTCAGATTTGGGAGCACGTGAAGTGGCAGTATGACCAAGTGAAGAGCCGCAGAGGGGTAGGCGGGAGGGTTCGCATGTGAACCCATGCCAGACCCATGCTGGAGAACAACAGTTACAGGTAAGTAACTTGTTCCTTCTCCAGCATGGGGTCTGGCATGGATTCACATGCTCATGAATAAAGAATACATAGCAGTACACACATGCACAACCACGGGAGGTGGCAAAGGCTCAACATTAAGCAACACATCAACTCAACATTAAGCATCTTACCTCCTCACCAGGCTCACCTCAGGCGAACAGGTTGCGCAGCACTGCTTGGCCGACCCTGGACTCCTCCCTGGAATCCCGGTCGACGCAGTAGAATTTCGTGAAGGTGTGCGTCGACCTCCACGTAGCAGCCCTGCATATGTCCAGCAGGGGCACACCAGATAGGAACGCCGTGGTAGCTGCGATCGCTCTGGTGGAATGGGCTCTCGGACGGCCAGGCAGCGGTCGGTTTGCCAACCGGTGACAGCACATGATACAGCCGGAGAGCCATCTGGAGATGGAAGCCTTCGAGAGAGCCTTCCCCTGATTGACAGGTCCAAAGTTCACAAAGAGTTGTGACGTCTTCCGAAAACCCTTCGTGCGGTCCACGTAGAACTTCAGCGCTCTAGCTACATCCAGCGAGTGCAAAGTCCTCTCAGCCGGCGACGAAGGCGACGGGAAGAACACAGGTAACACCAAGGGTTCGTTGAGATGGAAGTCCGACGGTACCTTGGGCATGAAGGAGGGGTGCGTCCTGAGCACTACCCTCGCGTCGTGGAAAGTCAAGTACGGGGCCTTGCAGGAAAGGGCCTGGATCTCTCCCACTCGTCGTGCGGAGGTGATGGCCACAAGAAAAGCTGTTTTCCACGATAGAAACTTCAACGGGGCCGAGTGCAGAGGCTCGAACGGAGGTCCCATGAGCTTGGTCAGCACCACGTTGAGCTCCCACGCCGGGGCCGGAGCCTTCACCGGCGGGAACGATCTGAACAGTCCCTTCATGAACTCTTTCACCAGACGATGAGACCACAAGGACGTCCGCCCCGTGGTTCTGGTGTATCGGGAGATCGCAGCAAGATGAATCTTGATGGACGCGTGTGCCAGACCAGCTTTGGCCAGCGTCAGCAGGTACGGCAGTACTTGGGGAGCCGTAATCCGTAGAGGGTTAATCTTCTGTGCGTGGCACCAGACAGAGAACCTCTTCCATTTGTGTCCGTAGCATTTAAGAGTCGAGGACGCCCTGGCCTTTGCAAGAACCTCTCTGCAATCGGCCGGTATGTCGTATCCTCCAAACTCTAGCGCTGCAGGAGCCAGGCCTGCAAGTTCAGCGACTTCGGGTCGTGGTGGAGGATGGCGCCTCCTTCCCTGGAGAGTAGATCCGCGTCCGCCGGCAGCTTGATCGGCGGGGACGCTGACAAGTCCAGAAGGTCCGGGAACCATATCTGCCTCGGCCACGCAGGTGCGACGAGGATCATCCTGCACCGTGACCTCTTGAGCTGGTTGACGAGCCGGATTAGCAGAGGCAAGGGAGGGAACGCGTAGAGGAACAGGCCCTCCCAGGGGAACGAGAAGGCATCGCCCATGCTCCTCGTCTGGGGAAACCTGCTGGCGAACCTCCGGCACTTGGTGTTCGTCGCCGTCGCGAACAGGTCGATCTGGGGTGTGCCCCACCGTCGGAAGAGGCGATCCACCAGATCCTGCCGTAGTTCCCACTCGTGGCACGAGCGCAGCTCCCTGCTGAGTGAGTCGGCGATGGTGTTTTTTATCCCTGCCAGATGAAACGGCACCAGAAAGATCCCTTGGGCGACGGCCCAATGCCACAGGTCCTGCGCCTCCTTGGACAGCGCTGGGGACCTGGTTCCGCCCTGTTTCCTGATGTAGAACATGGTGGTGGTGTTGTCGGTGAAGATCCTCACCACCTTGCCCTTGAGGGACGGAAGGAAGGACCTGAGGGCCCAAAACACTGCACGGAGCTCCAGGACGTTGATATGCAGGGACTTCTCCGTCAGGAGCCAGAGTCCCCTTGCGTGCAGATTTTCGATGTGCGCTCCCCACCCCTCCAGGGAGGCATCCGTGGTCACAGTCTCCTGGTGGGCTGGGGTCTGGAAGTCCATGCCCGCCGTCAGATGCGCGCGGGTGCCCCACCACCGTATCGCTCGTCGGAAACTCTCGTCGAGCTTGATCCTTTCCTCGAAGCTGCCCGTCGTCTGGATCCAGCGCGCATCCAGGAATTCTTGCAACGGGCGCATCCGGAGCCTGCACATGGGGATGAGGTAGATGCAGGAAGACATCATCCCGAGGAGGGACTTGATGGACCTCACTTTGGCCGCGTCGGCCACCAACATCCGTTGCACCTTGCCCAAGATGGTCCTGGTCCTCTCCTCCGACGGGGAGGCCAGAAGGGACACTGTGTCGAGCCTCGCTCCCAGAAACAGTGCGACTTGCGCGGGCACCAGGTGGGATTTGGCGTAGTTCACGGAGAATCCCAGGTCCGTGAGGAGTTGGACGGTCCTTGCCGTGTGGACCACGGCGAGCTCCCTCGTCTTGGCGCGGATGAGCCAGTCGTCCAGGTAGGGGTAGACGTGAATCCCCTCGCGGCGCAGCTGCGCCGCCACCGGTGCGAGGCACTTGGTGAATACCCTGGGTGCCGACCGTAGTCCGAAGGGAAGGGCTTTGAACTGGTAATGACGCCCTTGGACCACGAACCTGAGGAATTTTCGGTGCCCCTTTAGGATGGGAATGTGGAAGTAGGCATCCTCCAAATCCAACGACGATAGGAAGTCTCCTTCCTCCAGTTGACCCAGGACGTGCTGGAGGGTGACCATCCGGAACTTCTGCGCCTTGATGAACTTGTTCAGCCGTCGCAGGTCTAGGATGGGGCGCCATCCTCCCGTCTTCTTCTTCACGAGGAAGTATCGCGAGTAGACTCCGGAGCCCCGAAGCCTCTTTGGGACGAGTTCGATGGCGCCCTTTCTGAGCATCGCCTTTACCTCCAGGAGAAGCTGAGGGACGTGAAGTTCTTTCCTGGCCACGGGGGGGACGCGCGGGCACCTTCTTTGAAACTCGAGCGCGTGGCCCCGGGCCAGGGCGTCCAGCACCCAACGGTCGGTGGAGATGGACTCCCACACGCTGAAGAAGCCCGCCAGCCGGCCTCCCACCGGGATGCTTCGGTGGGGGCCCGACCCCACGGCCGGTTCAATCCTGCTTGGACGCGGCCTTGCCGCCTTGACCTCCTTGGCGACGACGGCGGGGTCCGCTAGACTTGCCTCGTCCTCTGTAGGCCTCTTGCGACGACGAGCGGGCCGCTTGACGGTAGGAAGCGAAACCGCCGCCGGAACCTTTGGAGGCGCCCTTGCCTCCGCCGCTCCGAAAGGGCGTCCGTCGTTGCTGCAGGACTCCAAGGGCCCGGGCCGTCTCAGTATCCGCCTTGATGGCCTGAAGGGAATCGTCCACTGTCTTCCCAAACAGGTTGTTCCCGTCGAAGGGCATGTCCAGGACTCTGGTCTGGACGTCCTGCCGAAAGTCCGTAGCTTTGAGCCATCCACGACGTCGAAGGCAAACGCCGTTGCCCAGCTGGCGGAACCCAGTGTCGGCGATGTCCGTCGCCACGGTGATGGCGTGGTCCGAAGCCACCTCACCTTCCTGCAGGATCTCACGGGCCTCCGCCCTCTTGTCATCCGGCAGAAAATCCAGCAGGGGAGCTATCTTGTACCAGAGCTCCCTGTCGTAGCGGGCCACGATAGCCAAGGCGTTGGCCGCTTTAATCGTCGTCGCTGCCGACGAGATGACTCTACGTCCCATAGCATCCAATTTCTTTCCCTCGCCGTCCGGCGGGGAAGTCGATGTGGAGGCCGCACCCCCCCCGCTTTCTTCCTGGCTGCCGCGGAGACGACGGAGTCCGGGGTAGGCTGCGCCCGGAGGCATAGGGGGGCCGTATCCGGGACCCGGTACTTCTTCTCGTACCGGTCTCTTCTAGCTGGCGTCGTGGAAGGGTTCTTGAGGAGGGAAAGACCCTCATCCCAAATGTCGTCCAACAGAGGCACTGCGAGGACCGTCTTCCTCTTGGCCTCGCGCCGCTGGTAAAGGAAGCCTTCCTTTTTCTTCTCCTCAGGGCAGAGTTGGAAAAGCTCGGAAGCCCTGGAGATCATGGAGTGGAAAGATCCGATCTCGTCGGGCGGAGAAGCCCTGGTGGGAGGCGACGACGGAAAATCCTCGTCGTATGCCTCGTCGTCCGTACCCGTCGCTGCCGTGTCAGTCCCCGTATCATCCCCTCGGGTGGACGGGGAGGAGGGCTGGACGGGGCGCGACGGTTGAAAAGGAGGTGGTGGATGGATCCTTCTTTTCTTGGTAGGGGGAACACCAGAAGGTCCCGGTTCTGGATCCCCCGACGGGAGAGGTTCCTCCGTCGGTAACGGTAGCCTCGTCCTTATCTCGGAGCATAAGGACTGTATGGCCAACAAAATGGCCGCCGAGTTGTCTTGCGGCGCTGGCAGAGGGGAATCCGACGGGCGAGCAGGGGCCCCGTCGGTATCCTCGACGATGTCGTCGTCGTCACCTGCGTCGGGGTCCATTCCGACGGGCTGGCCTTCTTCCACGCCTAGGCCGTGGCTTAAGACCTCGATCAGCTCCTCTTCTGAGGTTGAGGCCGAATCTACGACGACGCCCTGCCCCCCCTTCTTCTTCCCCACGGAGGGTTTCACGGGGGTCCTATCGATGGGCACAAAGGAAGACTCCCTCCGAGGAGGCAGGGAGATTCTGGGCCCTGAGGTCGCCACCACTGGTGCAGCCACCACAGGCTGAGCCAGGGCCGCCGCGACCGTTTCGATAGAGGGCTTGGTCGGATGGATCAAGGCCTTCACCACCTTAGGTGCGCTCACCGCCTTATCCTTGAGGGAGGGGGCACTGCCATGCTCCTCCTCTGCCTTAGAGCTCGACCGGGGCCTCTCCAGGAGCTTCGCCGGGTGCTCGGCCTTCCTCTTACCCGACCCAGAGCGTTGGCTCGTGGTTGATGGTGCCGGGGAGGGTGCGCCCTGCCTGGCGCCCGTAGAGCCCGATCGTTCGGCGCTCCCGGTGCCAGCGGACTCGCGATGCTTGGCCTTATGTTGGGCCCCCGTCGCCGGGGCGCCCTCAAAGGTCTTAGAAGACCGCTCGGATTTCTTCTTCTTCTCGCCAGACGGGCTCTTACCCTCCAGCCAGTTGGCGAGACGTTGATGGCGGTCCTTCATGGTCCGTTCCGACATGTTGCCGCAAAACGCACAGTCCTTCTCCACGTGCGTCTTGTCCTCATGAAGGCAGTAAAGGCAGAAAGAGTGTTCGTCCTCCTTGAAGACGTTCTGCAGCTGGCATCCAGGGCAGACCCTGAACAGCTTTCCGGGCGTCGAGCTTCCCTTCTCCTGGGCCATCTCCGAGACCGGGCCTGAGAAGCTTCTGGAGTCCTCCGAAGTGTAGCTCGACGAAATCTTCACCCTTGAGGGGCACAGATGAATCCGACACGGGTCCCCGTTGATCGGATGTAGGATCGGTGGAGCTTGAGGCTCTTTTGACCGAAAGAATCGAAGTTTTCTGTGAAAAAGCGCGAAAAATAGCACTAACGCTCGAGAGCAATAGCACGAGGATCCCAACACATGAACGTGCGGTAAAAATCTGAAGATGGCTGCCAGAGGCGGTGCTTAGGTAGAGGGCAGTCATTGGCTGTGGTCAGTATGACGCAGAGACCAGTGATTGGTTATTACTACGAAAGACAGATCAGAAACTAAACTGATACTGGTTTTTTCTTTACCAAGGATTCCCAGCCTGACGACGGGGAATATTCATGAGCATGTGAATCCATGCCAGACCCCATGCTGGAGAACGAGTCTCCTTGTCCGAACGGGACCTCTCCCGTGACTCGTGCCGACCACTCTTGCGAGCGGTGTCTCTCGACCTCTCACGACCGACCCCACTCGGGGGCGCGGACGGCTTAGTACCCTGCGACTCAAGAATCACCAGCATTTTCTTCCCGAAGGAAGCCCATTCCTCCGGCGTCGCACGGCTGGTGGGGTAAGCGATGTGCCGGGCAGAGTCCTCCGAAGAGGACCTGGAAGACGACCGGTGTCGGCGCTTCCGAGAATGCCTCGAAGAGGCTGAGGAGTGGCGAGACCGACTCCTAGAAGGAGACCCACGAGACTTCCGACGATGACGCGGAGAGTTACCCCTCGAATCATCTGTCGAAAGCCCCGCAGACTTCGACTTCCGGGGCTTGGACACCTGACCTACCGACAACTTCTTCTTACGTTCGCGTAAGGCTTTGGACGTGAACGACTGGCAGTCGATACAGTCATCCGTGTCGTGGGCCTCCACGAGGCACCAGAGGCAGGCGTCATGCGAGTCCGTCACCGACATCTTGGACCCACACTCCCCGCACTTCTTGAAGCCCGGACGCGGGGTCGAAGACGAAGTAGAAGACATCTTCACACGAAGGATTTTCACAAAAACGAACAAGTTCGAAGAACCGAGAAGAACAGACCTCCAAAGAGTCGAGGCGTTAACCGAGATTCACAAAGCAACACGTTCGCGGAAAAAACGGAACTGAGGCTACGGGCGTCGTGCGTCCTACTTATCACATCGGATGACGTCGGACGTCGGAGGAGGTCCTCGACGACGGCGCATCGACGTCATCGGCGCAGGACGCAGACGCCGAAAAAAGTTTACGAAGCAGCACAGCTGTGGTGATTACATGTCATAGATATGGAATACGTCGAAGGACCCAATCCCCTCGAAACACTGTTTCTGTGACGCAGTTTGCTTTGAGATGTCGGATTTTCAAGGCTATAGCCACGGCTACAGAAAGCTTTGTGTTGGTAACTCAGTCCCTGGACCTCCTATAACTCCCAAATGTCATTTGGTGTCCTAAAGCAACCTCCCCACCCCTAGAACAAAGTCATTTGCAATTACTTTAACCTGAAAATAGCTTTTTAACTACTTTTAATTTCCTGTTATCCTCGGCTATAGTCAAGGTTATCTCTCACATCAAGAGAAAAACAAGATGGCGGTCATTTCATTTCTAAAAAAAACTGGTTTGAGATAAATCCGTGAGATATAGCACCTATTTTTGAGAAAGGGGCACCCCCGTCTACATCAAATATTTAAATAACTACTGCACAGAATAACCCCAAACGATGTATGGATCGCGAGTCAACGCTTCGTGCCCAAATTGAATCGGACCTGGTCCAAATGCATCAGCAGTTTGTGCTTTGGCAAAAATATACCTTGTCGATCGGAAAATTAATAGGAAGTAGGCTACACATTTGAAAGAATAATTCTTGTTTGTCTTCTTAATAACTTTTTTTTATTTTTTAACAAATCCTTACAAAACTTTGCAATCGGGTGGCGGCGGCAGGGCGCAAGTCCTTAATCACTTTAGACATTTCTGTCAAATGTGTTACTCAAATCCAGTTATTAACAATAGAATTTTGAGAGATTCCTATGGTAGTCCAACTCAGCTTAATTATCGGGTGGCGTTTGCCGCCCTATAACATATATATATATATATATATATATATATATATATATGTTCGTAAAGTAATTCAAAAGAAAGCAGAGATCAATGATGAAAATGCAAGTCTGACAGAATCAGAATTAGAAGAGGATGCCAGCACTTCCACAGACGTCTCAAACTCCAGCAATGAGAGTACCCCCATCAGGCTGAATTTTTCAGAGGAAATGAGACTCTTACATCAAGTGGGAAAAACAGGACAAGCGCGAAATACAAACAAAAGCTAGCAATTCCCAAAAACAAAGTCAGCAAAAGGAGGTCAAGGGGGCGCCGGGGACAAAGGAAGAAAAGGAGAGCGATCGACAGGCCGTCTGACACGCTCTGGCAAAACCAATAAGACCTCACAGTAGAAGACACCATGCAAGTAGTCAACGTATCTGACAGAAGTATTAGAAAAAGGCCTTTCCTTTTGCCCCACTGCTGACTTTGATTATTCCCAAGTAAGAACCGATCTGTACTGTTTCATTTGCAAATTGAGACTGACTAAATTCCATACTAGTCTAAATGATGCACCAACGCCTGGACAGAACAAAAATCCTTCACAATTGAACATCAGCGATATACCAGCATTAAGAGATCTTGTAAATGTAGTAGATATGGATACCATCTAGATACCCTCACATGCAATAAAAGACGAGTGGCAAATTGAATTACCTATGGAAATAGACACTGGCATGGCGATTTCTAGTGGAATGAAAAATAAGTCCAAATTCAATCCCTCTAATGTTTTCTGCCCAACGATAGATCTCTTTGAGGACCTTGTTATAGATGATCTAAAAAAACTGGCGGCCAGACCACATGCAGCCCAGAATTTGATGAAACTACAACATCTAGCGATGGAAAACTTACAAGCAGATACGTCAATCATTATTAGATCCTCGGATAAAGGTGGAAATGTGGTAGTTCTCAATGCTAAGGACTATCAAAGAGAAGCAGCACGGCAATTGAATGATCCAAGTAATTATGTTAAACTGTCCTGTGACCCTTACCATGAATATAAAGTGCAATATGACATGTTGGACAGATGGTACAGCCTGGAACTCATTACCATTAAAGAGAAACAGTATCTAACTAAAAACCATCCTAAAACTCAAATTATTCACTTCATATCAAAAATTCATAAGTCCATAACTAGACCACCAGGAAGACCTATAGTGGCATCAATAGTCTCTCTCTTTGAAAACACCTCAAAGTTTGTTGATACATTTTTATTTTCCTTTGTGGAAACCCACCCTCATATACAAAGGATACAACAACATTTCCGAACCAAATTGCACACATTCCATGGCAATCTGACTTTCTTTTGGTTACATTAGATGTTGTTTCTCTTTATATGTGTATCACTCACTCAAAAGGTATACAGGCAGTGTCAACAAGATCTTTGAGTTTTCGTGAACATTCCATTATGCTTTTAGATATGTTGTCTCATCTTGACCCATAACACTTTCATGTTCGATTCCACATATTACAATCAAATTTGTGGGATGGCCATGGGCACAGCAGTAACTCCGACTTTTGCTAATTTATACATGCGCGCATGGGAAGATCTCTTTTCCAATGATGGCTATAAAGAACACACAGACAAAGTAATTATGTGGCAAAGGTATATTGATGATTTATTCATCATCTGGAGTGGGACGAGTGTGGAATGGACACATTTCTTTCATATTCTGAATCAAAATCAGCAGAATTTAAAATTTACGGAACAACATAGCAAAACAGAAATAGTCTATTTAGACATAAAGGTGAAAATCATTGAAAACAGTATAACCACAGAGTTGCATAGAAAAGAAACAAGTACCAACACATTATTACACGCAACAAGTGCGCACCCACAATGTCTCAAAGACAGCATTCCATTCGGTGAGTTCTTGCAAGTGAAAAGAAACTGCAGTGAGAAGGAAGTATGGAAGACGAATGCCAAAAAAAACTGCGGCCAGATTCCTAACCCGAGGCTACAAAAGAACAGTTATAAATAAAGCCTACTACCGGACCTGTGACAAAACCCGCAAAGTAATCTTGGCCAAAAAAAGTACACTCAGGGATCAAACAAAGGATCAACTGTACGAAAATGCCTCACTCAGATTCAACACCACATTTAATTCTGGAGCCAAAGAAACAAAACAAATATTAAACAGACATTGGCACCTTTTGAAAAGAGATCTGGATATCAGCCCACATTTGCCGACACATGCCACTGTGACCTATAGAAAACCTCCATCTATACAGAATAAACTATCGCCCAGCATGTTCCAATCAACTAAAGAGAGTATGAATACCTGGCTAACCACTAAAACAACAAGCTTTTACACCTGTGCCAAATGTAAAGCATGTCGATATGGAATAAACATGAAGGCTTTCTCACATCCTCGAACAAGGAAAGAAGTTAAAATCAAACGAGACTTGAGATGCTCTACACGATTTGTCATTTATGTGATTACCTGTGCTTGCAAGGTATGGTACAATGGCAACACCAAGTTCGAAGCCAAATTACGAATACTGCAACATCTACGTGCCATTAAGAACCATGATATGACGTACCCACTTGCAAAACACTTTGAAGAGGTTCACAAAAACGACATTAGTTCCTTTAAATATTTTGTCATTGACTCAATGGGAGTTCATCCCAGAGGAGGAGACAGACTCCGAACTCTAAGACAATTGGAATCCAGATATATAGTAGATTTCAATACTAAATATCCGGGAGGTCACAATCGTGACAAAGAACTATATGTATTCTTGGGTTCTCAATAATTCAAGGAATTCAAACTACTTTAACAATCATCAACATTATCTAGTTGTTTGGGTATATACATGAGCGTCTGCACTATCTGAATTCTCTGGATTTTCTAATTTTTCTACCTTTCTGTATATCTATGTTGTTTTGTAAATCTGGTGTGCTTATACAACAAGCTAAGGTTTCTAGAATATTATGTCTGATTTGGATGCTGAAGCATTCCTTTGCGGTTCTTTCTGCATTGATTCATCATTGTCTATTTTAATTCTCACTGTGTGCAGCACAAACATTTTTTATTTTAGCACACTTTTCTGAAATGAGAGCCTGTTTTACAATTTCAGAAATAGTGTATTGTTTTTAATCAATATGTAAAGTGAAGTATTATCAACTTTTTGTATTATATGGAAGCAGCAGCTCACCTAACACACAGGATGGTTAAATTACAACATACAGGTACCCGTACGGGTCGGATGCTGCCCACACTATTGAACCAGATCAACTTTTATGTTTTCAAGAATATTTACAACATATTTTACACCTCATGGATTACTAAGGCTTTTGCAGTATATTCATGTTAAGTTGATCTGATTTGTGTACATTATATTATACCATGGAGGCACCCGCAAGGGCCAAATACAGCCTCAAGCAATAACACTAGGCGCCCACAAGGGTAATATACTGCCTTTTTGCTGCATCAGATCAATTCACATATAACCTTATGATCACTGCTTAAACCATATGAGGTTTTAACATTTGCACTTTACAAGTAGCACCTTATTGATAGCACTTTGCACTTTGGTAATTAAAAATCCTCTGATGTTTACAATAGCACACAAGCACTTTACTATTTATGATATATTAATGTTTATAATGTGTACTCTGTAAACTCTTGATAGTAAATTTCGGTTCAAGTTAAGATGTTGTTTTGGCTCACTTGAGCTGTTAAAACATATTGAAATAGAAAATTATGAAGAACTGTTTCCCTTTAACCATGTTGGCAATGGTGATAACCATTATGCCAAACACATAATTTTAAATTACCATTTTAAAATAAAATTTCCATGTAAAATCGTCCACCCTTAACCCACTTGGGCTAACAGGTATACGGGACGAGAGCAAGGACCAAAATCATTTAAATAGTATCAAAATAATATTATTGTAATTAACAGCACACACTTTACCAAGTGCTTTAAAGTGAGAGGTCATACAGTTCCAATATGGCCACCTCCTTGACTAACAACCATCACATCCATTTAAGTAGTAAACATCAACAATGGAGGCACACACTATTCTCTATAAAATCACAGTCCTCTCTCTCTGTCACATACCAGACGAAGCCCGAGTAGGGTGAAACGCGTCGTTTTTTCAGTGCATTCAAGACTGCTTTGTCCTCCTTGTCTATGCAGTTTTAATTAATAAAGGACACTTTAATTGCACAATACACTAAGACTGTTTGTGGATCAATTGGAGAAATACAACGTTTTGCTGGAAACACAGCCGGAGTGCCTATGCGACTCGGATTGGCTTCCAATCCACTTCTTTTTGTATATATATATATATATATGTAGGAAAGTCCATTTGAGCCAAGGCACACATTCCACTTGGCTCAAATGGACTTTCATACTTTCACATTTCAGGTGAAAGGTTTTTTTTCAAACCTTTTCAAACCCACCATAACTTTCTTGGTGTTGTGTATTATATACATATATATATATATATATATGATACATTACTCACCGTAATCGTATTTCTGATGCTTGTATCTGCTTAGATTCACATGCTGTGCATAGGGCGACATCTAGTGGAAGTTGCGGAGTATTACAGTTTGTTTTTTCGAAAATCGAAAATGGGCGTCGACACAGGGCGTGCCAGTAATACTATCCCTAGTGTGACGTCCACTGTACCCATGATCCCTCACGCGTGTAGGACCCTCAGATTGTATTTTTTCTGACATGAGGTAGCATGAGGAGTAGCGTGAGTACAGATAATCCAAGCAGATAGAAAGAAAGGTAAGACTACAAGCATCCATGCGCCTTCTCTCAGAGGGGAGGAAGGGCGGGTCGCATGTGAATCTAAGCAGATACAAGCATCAGAAATACGATTACAGTGAGTAATGTATCCCTTCTGAGGCTTGTGGAATCTGCTTAGATCA
Source organism: Ambystoma mexicanum (assembly GCF_040938575.1). Taxonomy (NCBI): domain Eukaryota; kingdom Metazoa; phylum Chordata; class Amphibia; order Caudata; family Ambystomatidae; genus Ambystoma; species Ambystoma mexicanum. Next base: position 894,281,048 of record NC_090941.1, read on the forward strand.
CATGCTGTGCATAGATTAGCGAGCAGTACCTGAAGAAGGAGGTGGGATGTGAGAAGGGTCATGAGCAAATAAATGTCTTAGAACCGCTTGACCCACTTGTGTATCTGTCTTGGAATATGTGTCAATGAAGTAGTGCTGAGTAAAAGTGTGAATAGAGCTCCAAGTAGCTGCTTTGCAAATGGTATCGAGGGGTACATTTGCAATGAAAGCCAGAGTGGCCCCAATGCCTCTTGTAGAGTGGGCTCTTGGCGTGAAAGGCAGAGTTTTTTCAGAAAGGGAGTAACACAGCTGGATATAGTTAATAATCCACTTAGAGATGGCACCTTTAGAGACACGATCCCCCTCTCTGCCTGTGGGTTTTGGAAGAAAGCCAGAAGCTCGATGGACTGGTTCACGTGGAATTTGGAAATAAACTTTGGTTTTGCGTACACACCCTAGGTTCTCACCTGTTTATCCTTGTGAACTGTAAAGAAAGGATCTTGCACTGACAGAGCCTGAATTTCACTAACCCTTCTTATGGATGTAATAGCTACTAAGAAGGCTGTCTTATAAGTCAGGTGTTTGAAACTGCTTTTATGGATGGGTTCGAATGGGGGCCCATGAGTTTAGCTAGCACCACATTAAGGTCCCACCCTGGTGGTGGGTTTGAAATAGGAGGGTGAAGTCTCTTTACTCCTTCCATGAAGGCTTTAACCACTGGAACTTTCCACCACGACACCTTGTTATGGGAAGTGGTATATGCTGACAGAGCTGCCAGATGCACCTTCAGTGAGTTAAAAACCAGTCCTGCATTCAGCAGGTGGAGCATGTATGTAACAATAGTTGAAGGAGTGCAATCAACTGGCTTGATTTGTTTATTCTGGCACCAGATAACGAATCTCTTTCACTTGTCAAAGTAGCAGTGCCTTGTGTTAGGCTTCCTAGATTCTTTTAGGATGCCCATACATCTTTCTGTACTTTCTGTGCGCTGGGAACATGGAAATATGAAAATAGGCATCTTTCATGTCCAATGTTGCCATGTAGTCCCCCTATTTTAGGAGGGGGATTACCTCTTGGAGAGTAGTCATGCGAAACATTTGGGGCTTGACATATTTGTTTGCAGGCCGTAAGTCTAATACTGGGTGCATTGTTAAATCTTTCTTTGGTACAAGGAAGTAAGTTGAATAAATACCCTTGTTTACCTGGTGTCCCGGGACGAGTTTGATTGCGTCCTTTGCTAGCAGATTGACAATCTCCTCGAGGAGGATTCTTTGGTGGTCTAGAGAATGTGTTCTTTGTCGTGGAGGGTGGTTCCGGGGACACTCTAAAAGTTCTATGCAGTATCCTGCGGACACTGTTGACAGCACCCATCTGTCTGATGTGATCCCTTCCCAAGCTTGGGTGAAGTTGGAAATGCGTCCTCCTACTGTGGATGTGTGAGAAGGGACCCTGAACGGAGTGTCACTGTTTTGGTGGAGGCGTGCCGCCGCCTCTACTGGTGCTGCCTCTACCTTTACCCCGTCCTCTCTTATTCCCTCTACTATAACCTTGGGTAGACTGTTGGTTATTGTTCCACTGCGTACCCTGGCCCTGGGAATAGTTAGACCCTCTTTGGGAATTTTGTCCGTGTGTGCAGCGAAAATTGCCATTACCCCTTTGATTAGGGGGTTTGCTGGTTAGTTGACCTAGGGAGTTGAGTGTCTCCTACTCGTCCTTGGCATTTTTCACCGCGTCCTCAACCGCCTTACTGAACAATAAATCTGGCTCCACCGGTTTGTCTAACAATGATGCTTGTGTTTCGGCCTTGAATCCAGACTGCCGTAATCAAGCTTGTCTCTTGATAACAGTACCCTCTGCTATCAATCTACCGGCATTATCTGCGGCATCAAAGGTTGCCTTTAAAATGCAACCGGTTACGGCTCTCCCTTCCGCTGACACTCGTGCCAATTGGCTCTTTAGGGGTTCTGGGGCGGAATCTATGAGTGCCGCGACTTCCTCCCACTGGTGGCAGTTATAACTCGCCACTAGGGTGGTGGAGTTGGCGATTCTTGTTTGGTAGGCAGAAGTGGAGGCCACCTTTCTGCCGAACCCATAGATTTTCTTGCTCTCCTTGTCGGGAGGAGCTTCTGATGATGAGGGTGTTCCTGCCCTCTTGTGGGTGTTTGTAACGACTAGGGAGTCCGGTTTCAGATGCACTCTTATATACAGTGGGTCTGATAGGGCTGCCCTGAATAGCTTCTCAATCCTGGGATTGACTGCCCTGGTGAGACTGGGGTTTACCAATGAAGGGTCTATTCTTCTTTGGATGGACTTAACGATAGGGGTGGCCTGCGCAACAGGTCTCCTTTCTTCCACCAACTCTTTGGCAAAATCTCTTTCCTCTTGAGCACCCTGGGTGTCAATGTGGAAGTGGTTTGCTGCTCTAGATAAGACCTCATTTAGGAGAGGTTGGTTGTCGACAGGGGAGTCGGTAACCGGTGGTTCTTTATCTACCGGGGAATCTACCCTGTATATTTCTGGGTCGTCCTCTTCCTCCTCCTGTTCCTCATCGTCCCCATAGTAGCCTGTCCCAGTCTGTTCTTCCAACATGCCCAAATCTGTATCCTCACAAAGGGAAGGATCTTCTTGTTCCTGAGAATAAGGTTGCATGTGGAAGGGATCCGAAGGCCGTGTTGTTTCGAACCAGGACTTTTTACTTTGGGGGATAGGATCCTTGGAGCCTGAGGGTGCTGACGCGTCGGTGTTATAAGTGAGAAAATGTTCGGGAATTTTGATGAATGATGACATTCTTGACATGACTGTCTATGTACTCACAGGACCACTCTTTTGAATTGGGAATGACCTTGCCTGGGGGAAGTTTCCTTGACTCATCTATAATAGAGGAGTGCGACCTGTCTGTTTGAGTGGAGTGGACAGTTTCTGCGGTGTGGAAGTAGGCTGAGACTCCTTCTTCTGTTTCCCCCCTTCCCCGTGGCTGGAAGAGTGTTTGCCCTGCTTCTTTGGGCCTTCGGAGCTTTTCGACGCCTGACGTCGAGCTTCGGTAGTGGTGGTAATATCCTTCGACCGTGTAGGCTGGGATTCGGGAATGGGCGTTACTTGTACTGAAGCCGACTCCCGGAGTGCGGTCTGGGGGTAGAGGTCAGTTTCGTCTTCCGACGATCGAACCTCGGTTACCTTGGGGAGCAAGGCACTTTTGGCAATAGTGGATGATTGCCTGGCGTCATGCGGCGATCTAGATCACGAACGCCCAGAGGACGCCGATTCAGACCATTTCCTATGTGCCTCTTTCCGAGAGCTCGACGTGTGCGTCAAGTCTCGGTGGGACTTCGTGTGTTTGGAAGTGCTGTGGGTTGCGCTTACGTCGCCGGGGGTCTTCCCCATAGCCGCCCTGCCGGGCGACCTTCCGAGGTCGGGGACCTGCATCTGGCTGTCTTTGGACACCGTGTTGCCCTCGCCGTCCGAAAGTACGGCGTTGCTGCCATCGCTGATGGCACCCTCCGCGGCCATGGCCTCTTGACGCCTGGCGTGGTGGGCCCAACGCTTGGTGGAACAGTCTTTTAGTGTTTTAGGCTTGAACCTGCTACACGCTCTGCAATTTGCCTCGGGGTGATCCCTTGGCAAGCAGAGATTGCACGTGGCGTGTCTGTCAACCCAAGGATACTTGCGGTTGCACTTTGGGCAAAATTGGAAAGGGGTACCCTGCATACGCACCTTGAGGCAGCGGGCTGATAAGTGTAGGAATATATATATAAGAGAATATATAAGAGTGTAGAGTATGTCCACTCTCCCTACTTGTAGGGCCGAGGCCAGAGGCCTTCCGAGGCCCGGGCCAAGGCCAGAGGCCTTCCAAGGCCCACTCCGTCGTGAAGCTCTCAACGGTCGCCTTCTTCTCCAGTTCGGCGTTGAGTGTCGGATTTCGGTGGCTAGGATGGAGAAAAAAGGGGGTAAATATAACAATATTTTTACAAAGAATGGCTAATGCCAGGGAACTCCGCTGAATGCTTCCGACCAGTATGGCGGAAAAAAACAATCTGAGGGTCCTACACGTGTGAGGGATCATGGGTACAGTGGACGCCACACTAGGGATAGTATTACTGGCACGCCCTGTGTGACGCCCATTTTCGAGTTTAAAAAAAAAAAACTGTAATACTATGGTTCCTTCCACTAGATGTCGGCCTATGCACAGCATGTGATCTAAGCAGATTCCACAACCCTCAGAAATATATATACATACATATACACACACATGTTATGAATAAGAACATTTTAACTGTCACTTGCAGATAAATAATTACTCTTATTCATCAGAAATATACGACTCCCAAAATTAAATGCAAAAATATAATTAACAAGACACGCCTACTTTTAAGACCCAAAGCAACCCGGAGCTTTTATTATGATTAACAACTAAAGAGATTCCATACTTAAAAGATTGACTGAGTAAAGTTTTTTTGTACATAATCAACATGTACGGATCCTTTGGACCCGACTGCTCTCAGCTGAGGGTTATATGCTCACAGTGACCTTCTGGGGTAGATTATATACCCGAGGACTGTATTAAATATTTCAGACTTACATACTTTATACATAGTAGTTAGAACTAGTGGATTACATACCAGGAAAGGTATGGGGGGATCCCCAGTCACACACACACACCTTCACGTAGCCTACATCACTGGACAGGAAACAGCCACGTACAGAGTACCACCCAGAGTATTAGCAGGTATGGCATACCTGAATGTCATGTTTTGCAAGATCCCTGCCACCAAACACGCACGCCCTAAGGTTATATGAAGAACCAGGGGGTCGTTCAGGGTTTCAAGATCTTTAAGACATTGGAACTGGAAGGGCCCCCCTCTCCACACTAGGAAACTCAAAGTTGAGTAACAGCAGCAATCCAATGATTTATCCAAATCCAGTAAACAATTCTCTGCAGGATGAATGCATTGACATTACTGTCCCATTAAGAGAACAGAGCTTTCAGCTTCAGAACATCAATGTACAGTACACACCTTTCCTTCCCAATCTATGTCTCCATGGCCCACCCTGCATCAGACAGATACTGAAAGTTTCTGCACGGCTTGCAGTGGCCTCCAGCGTAGACCTCAGCAGCTTAGTGCCCCATCCCTTGTTCTCAAAATTTCTGTAATCTAAGGGCACATCTGTATCTGGGGGATGTTGTGTCATCCCAGCTTCTTTGTGGATTAACACAAAATGTCTATGGCTCTAATGGGTAGGGGTAATGTGATCCATATGGTGAATCACATCATTGAAACGGGGCTGTGAATGTTTGCTTTAATATGGGATCTATCATTTGATTTGAGGATGGTCTATTCGCTGTCATTTGGATACTCACCTGGTCTTTTCTTTGGCTTGCTTACCTCTATTATCTGCCTCTTTTTTCTCCTTTTCTTTGTCCTTGTTTCTACCAATCTAGACCCTTTTCTCAATTGCGTGCGTCTTTCTTGTTCTTCCTTCCCTGAGTCGCTTTCGTTGTAGATTGAACATGGATGCCTACTCCCATGCTGGGGATGTTGCACTCAATGATGAAAGTGGAATCACTTTCTTTCTTTTTCTCGGAAAAGGTTGTTCATAATGGTGTCTGACACGCCTGTAATTTCTGTCGGTCGTGTTAAATTACTAATACAAAAATTTGAAATAACATTAAATAGTAGCACTAAGAGAATGGGAATCTGGGCGTCTATACAGCTTAGCATCAATGACTCCTGGTACTTTTAAATGTGATGCATTCAGTCGCTACGTATTGAATCCAGGCAAAATAATTCCCCAGGCAAAAGCTTTAACCCGTTACTGCGTGTCTGTTTTCCACTCTCATTAACCAGCAATCCAGGTTGTCAAAGTCGCACTTTAGATTTAAACGTTTATATTGTTTCATGAAACAACTCTGCTAATGAACGACTTGATTACATGCAACGACATCCATTCATTTTGTGGAATGGCACATAGCACCCATACTAAAAAGAGAGAAAGCGCCAAATTAACCACCTGGAAAGATTACAGAACAACACAACTGGTATTGACTGTATGGCGTGGCAATCTCAAACCAGGTAGCTCTAGTGCCTGATAAAGTAACCAGACCTGAAATAAAATGCATAGGTGGGGCGGATAGTGTGAATATTCCCGTACTCCTGCCTACTTAGCAAACCAGCAGTGTGCACCCTATTGCCCTGTTGCCATGCCATTCCATATGTGTCATCAAATGATATAACCATGTGCCATCAGCAACACCCTCTCACATTGAACAGCGATCCTCTGGTACTATGAGCATTATATATATGTATTTCAGTAAAAATCTTTAGCTGAGTGACATCTAAATTGAAACAGCTGAACACAAAACTACCGTTGATATTAAATGATAAATCCTGTGGTTAGAGTAAGGTACAAAACCTTACATCTGAGCCCCCATTAAAAAGTTCCTGTACACACTTTATTTTTCTCTGTCATTTTATTTTTTTTAAAGGGCAAAATCTGGAGCACTGCCCTAAACATAACACCCTGTAAATGAAGGGCAATTTTGTAGGTGCTGGTGCAAAAGCGCCCTCCATTCCTGGAAGCTCTTCCACCCGGGATGTTAGGTTATGGTGGCATCTTCTGCATTGCAAAGCTCCTTCTGAAGGGTCATCCGGCACTAGCACAGTTTCTTCTCTGGTAGACCCTGTGCCTGGGTTTTTAGCAGGTTTGGCCGAAATGGAGGCACCCTCTGCAATTAGGTAGAGTTTTCCTCCTCCGCTACCTGATGTTGCCTCTCCCAACGAACACTGGAAGGGCCAAGTTGTCCCTCCCAATGTTGCCATAATGTGGGGTGCATTTAAAAGCCCAAACAGAAGTCCCTTTCACATGAATGGCAGGCATTTAAACCATGCAACAAAAACGGCCTGGCTTTTGCATTTGTTCTTCACATGAATGGCAGGCATTTAAACACTGCAACAAAAACGGCCTGGCTTTTCCTTTTGTTTCATGTAAAGTTAAAGAGCCCTGTGGACCTATCATTATCAATGGACAAGCAGCAGTTTGATTTAAAACAGAAGGAGGGGATCAAAGAATCCTCTAACAAGGAAAACCAGAATTTTCAACATTGAAAGCAAACAAGGCCTGCGCATGTGTTTGCAAATAAAAACGGCTTTAAAAAGCCAAAATGGAAAAAAATATGCTCACAGAAAAAAGTCAGGAAAGCAAAATGAACCTGTGTATAGAACACACAATGCCCTTTAAGACGAAGCAGCAATACTTTGAGATAGATGGGGATGCAGAATATACTCAAACATCAATAATCACAGTGACTCAGGAAGTTGGCAAAATAAGTCTGTTTTAATTGCAATTGTCTAAAACAGTGAGTACAATGAACATCAACGAATCTGTGCTCGATCTCACTCTGCGTGTTTCATAAAAAATACAGTTATAGTAAAAACTCTTCATCAATGACCTCAATCTACAAGGCAAACTACAAAAACCTACTTGGGAAAGTGATGGGCTTAGAGGGAACATCTAGGTATACGTTCCATACTTGTCAGGGAAATGATTGGGTCTCTAATATCAGGTGGGCAACTAAGCCCTCCACTAGTGCATGTCACTACAAACATCATCAAATACACAACGTCCTATTGGTTATACAAACTATAGGGGTCTCTATTATGTGGCCCTCTATTATTGGTTGGCACCCTCATACTCTTCTGTAATATTCCACACACACTAGCAGAATGCAGGCTGGCACCGAGGTGCTGGCGGGCTGGTCCTAAACATAGCTTCCCACCTAATTAGCCTGCCATCTATCATCACTCTTGCCGTCTGCCAGTCAATTAGCCCTTTGAACATTGGCGTTGGAAATGTTCTCTGTGCCTGAGAACACAAGGGAGTATAGACATATTTTGTCTCTTGGTTTCGATACAGCTCAACGCAGTATCTATTTTCATCAGACTATGTGACTTGAGACCATGTTTCAGAGCTTGTCTGTATTTGAAATACTATTAAATGATAAACCTCTGACGTCTTCAATCTTCTTGCTCCTCACCTCAGACAGGAGTTTGTTCTTTTCACACCTTCTGTAGCTACTGTATGAACATCCAGGCTCACAGTGGCTTTGACTTCCTGATGCTGGACCAGCCAAGCCCTTCTCAAATTCGTTTCCGCCATTAAGTTGGTTTCCAACTGCGCCACACTGAAAAACCTGTTATGTTCACTGGGCCCAAGCTCTGCTAAAGTGCATTGTGGAATCTTCCATAGGCCATACATTCCTATGCATAGATGTTTGGCGCATCGCTGCAATCTATTCACTACGTAGCTAGCCTCATGATTACTTTGTTTGCTTGCGTTGACTGCATCTGTACGCGTATAAAATGACTTTGCATTTCCTTCATAGTTTCTGTAGCATGAGCATCTTCATCTTGAGCCACAAATGTTTCTCATCTCCAACACCTCCCCCTTAGATCTTTATAAACGGTTTATGTTCTCTTGCCTCTGCATCTCTTCTTGGTGCAGGAGCCCTGCTTCATATGATGTAACCAGTCTTCTTTTTTGCTCATTTTTCAAACTTCCTCTGGGAATTCATTCAGATGTCCGTCATATTGTCGTGAATGCATATATGGGTCCCTTAAAGGGTACCTTACTTCCATAATTCTTTGCAGTATGGGTATCTTCACTGGTACTGCTCTTGTCTCACACTCTGGCTCCCAAAACATAGGCAAAAAGGGAGCAGTGTTTGAGATGAGGGTACTTGGCTCCTTCTCTACAAAAACAATGTGTGTGTTGACCCAAGCAATGTATATTATGTTTCACCCACAAAAATTCCAGTGACATTTGAAAAGAAACTTAGTCTTCAGAAAAAACCTGTTCTGACTTGAGGGCAAAACTTCACAAAGGAAAGCCCCACTTTGGCATGGATGTCACATCTCACATCTAATAACCCCCGCAATAAAATGTGGTGCAGCCAAAAGCGTCAAAATTCAGTATCCTCCAGACGTGCTGACTAGGAAAGCAGGGACTTCAAACTAAAAGGTGTGAATCCTTGTTGCACCCACTTCAAAGAGTACACACTAACTTCAAAGAGACTCATAAAAACCTGTGGTCACAGGCTGGCCCAGGGGGACAGATGGTGTTGCTGGATGAAGCAGCCCTCCCATTTGCTGAATAGGAACACTCACAATTAAAAATACTATATTCATTTAGGCATTTTGCGCAGCAACCAGGCTGTGGATTGATTCCATTTTTATGCCATTTGTTATGTAAAAAAAATGCATCTACCTTTGACTCTGGGTACTGTAATTGCCAGTTAGACTTGGTTTCTGGCTGATCTGAACATGTTACAAATGTGAGAGTTGGTGAAAAGGTGGAAAATGAAATTAGGGATATGTTTAATAACTTAAATCTTCATAACTATTGTGCATTTTATGGAAATGACAAAAATGTGCCACATGGCCATGCTACATTGTACGAATTTGGTGATCAGCTTATCTAATTCCCCATGATCATCTAAAACAGAAAATATGTTTAGTATGGCAGTTGCTAGTACAATTATGAAGTTGTGATATATAACTAGTGTTTGCCAAAAAGTTGAAAGGAGAAAAAAGGATGATGACAAATGGGAAAAGACAGATGTTGCTCCAAACCCCTAAACAAATCCTGACTTGGGGTGGAGAGATAAAGGATAATTGTCCAATCCTAGCGGCACGGATTATTGCAGGGTTCTTCCCCTAGGTAGTAAAATCGGTGATGTCATTTCTGCTAAATAAGGGGGACTGCACTAGGACAGAGGTAAATAAAATGGAGAGACAGAAAAAGGAGGACGGAGAGAAGTCTGCCAAAACTTATCTTTGAGAGTGGAGTGACCAGACCCCTGCACTATCCTTCTAGAGTGTCCTGAGATGCAGCTGGCTTTCCTGAACCTTAAACAAAGACTTACTATGTAAGCAGCAATAACCCCAGCCCCAAATTGCATGAGCCCTTCATTCTTGTAACATTGCAATCAATGTTTCCCCATTGAAAATTCCCCATTGGAACCCCCAATTGTCAGTGCATTTTAGTCATCTCCCCACTAAAGAATCCTTTGTTTGCCTGTGTAGTTCAGTCATCTCCCCATAGAGGAATCCCGTTTGCCTGTGTATGGCCGCATATCCCCATTGAAAACCCCCTCATTTATCTGTGTAAATCCCTGGTGTATTTTTGTAAGTAAATCAATTAATTCCCCCACTGAATTTCACAGGATCGGTATTGGTGGAATTCAAAACCAGCAATCTTTTTCCCAGTGTTTTTGTTCATTGTTATCGTTATAAAGTGTTGCCCAAAAGAATTATTACCATTGAGATCTGAGAAACGAATTTGTCCCGGTGTTTAAATTGGGCCCTGATAAACAAATTTCCATTTGCCCCTGTCATTCCTCTTTGCATTTGTCATCCTGAACCAAACCCAATTTCCCGGTTGTGAGCTAACCCCTTTCTCAGAGACTGTCATTTACAGTTTCAGTAAAAAACAAATTACATTTGCATTTCTTTTCCATTGAAATTAAGTTTAACATCCCAAAAAACGATTTACCGCTTCTGTTCCCCTTCCCATATTGTGTGGTCAAAACGATTATTTGCATTCCCTTTCCATTGCCCATGTGCTGCATATTCTAAAAATTGATTTTCTCATTTTGTGCTGATTAGTATTCCGTAAAAGCTCTGCCTGTCTTTCTAAACAATAGCAAGCAAATTCCCTGTTTTCTATCTCTTTCTCCCAGCAGTTGTGAGAAAAAATACAAAAAAAAAACATCCTTCCATTGGTGCTCCAAAAACGGATTTTCACCTGCTTTGCTGGCTCCCCATATTGTTTGTCGGGCACCCCACCAAAACAGATTTTCCCCTGTATTCTTACTCCCTGCCACTGCCTTCCAGTCAAAGGAATCAAGTCCAATTGATGTTTGGGGGGGTTGAGTGTTGCGGGGGAGTGCTTACCGCTAGTGCTATCATTGTGTGGTAAATTGTTCTTTTTCTGTTCTGCCATTAAAAACAGAAGCGACCGTGACAGTATATCTTAACCTGGTTGTTTTGTAGAGATTATTGCTATTTGTGTTGCCACAACATTGGTGGCTGCTGTAATTGGTAGATTTTCCTTTGACATAAATTAATAAACATCTTATTGATACACACCGGCCTGTTTCCTAGTCCATTGTGACACTGTGTTTGTGGAGGTTGGGTGCGAGATGGGTTGGCGGCCTACTCAAAAATAATCTGTAGTATACTAAAAAAAAAAAAAAATGTTATTGTGCACCACATTCATTGCAGGGGAAGGAGTTCCCTGGCGTGTGTGTGGTGTGTAATAAATTGTGACAAAGTGGGGGCTCATAGTCCGGGATTGAGGACAGTCCGTGACAGTGTAGCACAGCAGACTAGCCCATTGAAGGTATTGTTACATTTAGTGGATAGAAAGCTGGTTACATTGTGAAGGCACCAGCCAAACATGTACCCTGGGTGTCAGGGCTGTGTGTCTAAATAAAAGATTGTGAATACAAACTAGGCAAGTGCAGGGTTGAGATTTTGCCCTGGCATAGATAATCTGTCAGGTGCAGAACACATTTTAAAATGGGGATCGTAGAAATAACCATGGCTAGGAAGCACCTTCTATCCAAAATGTTATTTAAAGGTGAAAGGGCCGAACAAGAACATGAAGCCTGGCAATCTAGAATGGATATGTGGCAGGATAGTGGCCTGTTACATCAAGCCCTGACAGATTTTTATATGACGCAGACCACCAGAGATGAGCAAATTAAAATGGTCCAGCTCACTGCACATATGTTCTTCCATATGATGATCATGGAAGAAAGCTACCAGTAGAGTATAGCCTCTGTGAAAAATCAATCTGAGCTTTTGGAACAAGCACAGAGAGCAAGCAGAGGAGAAAGTGCATCAGAGCCAAAATTCTGAGTTAGAATTAGGAGACATCATTCAGTCCACAACACCTTTAATAATCCGGTGCTGGGGATTTTAAAACCAAATGGCCAATGGAGACACTGTGCAGACCTTAGGGAGCTGAACAAAGGGGTCCACATGTCCCGATGGCCTCTTCCCTACATTGACCAAGGGCTGGCCCAGATCCAGGGGTCAAAGGTGTAGACCGATATTGACCTGACAAACTGATACTGTACCGTGCCCGTCAGTAGGAACAACTAGTACAAGTTGGCTTTTACCTTCGAGGGGAAGCAGTACACACAGACCCGGACTCCCTTTCGATACATAAACTCCGGCAACAAATTCAACATCTTTCTACACAAGGCCATGCCCGACTTGGGTGAAAGGGGTAACCTGACCTATGTGGTTGTCGTCTTGATTAAAAGCTCAACTGTGGAGGAACACATAGTGGAAATCTGCTGTGTTCTGACCCAGTTGAGGGTTGCTGGAGCAAAACTGTCCTTCCAGAAGGCACAGTGGTGTAGGACCCGTGTCGATTTCTTGGGACATGAAATAACCCCTGAGGGTCTCTGTCCTCAGGTGAAGAAAGAGGAAGCACTACTAAAACTGAAAGACCCCACAACTCTGCGTGAGCTAAGAAGCCCCCTTGGACTTACTCATTTATTTATTTTTATTTTTGCATTTGTAAAGCGCACTGCAGCCCACGGGCATAGAGGCGCTGTCAAGGATACTTAAGAAGGCTTGCTTGAGGGTTACAATAAGCGGCCCAAGAAGTATATAACGTATGCTTTGGTTGGTACAGTTACAGAGAAACATTATTATACATTGTTAGGTGTACAGTATGAAGTTCATTGAGGATTAAGCAGAGGTCACGAGACCCCTAGTCCATCTGTTGAAGGGGGGGGGGGTCAAGTGGGAGTGGGTTCCAGAATAATCCGAGGCAGTAAAACCACTCAAATGAAGTCTCTCAAAAGCACCTTGCCTAGCTTACCTTGTCAAGAACAATGAGTTCTTCTTGGAGGGTTCTCAAATACATGCTTGACCGCAGTATTATACCAAAAGCATGACAAGGTCAATAAAGTCATCTGCTATGCAAGTAAGACTATCTTCTGTGGAGGAAAAATTCAACGATTGTGAGAAGGCACTCCTGGCAACGTTGTGGGCATTGAAAAATTACCACCCGTTCATCCAGGGGGAGCACATCATGGTGGAGACTCCACACCAGCCTTTTCAATACCTCCAAAGTGACAGAATCCGGGGAGAGAATGTAAGTAATTCTAGAATTACCTCCTGGATTCTGTCCATGCAAGTCTTTCCTGTGGAGGTCAGATATGGCCAAAACAAGAGAAGAGTGCCCTTGCGCAAGGTCTGGCTGACTTGCTTGATTGTGCTAGAGAAAACTGTCACGAGGATGAAAAAATCAAAACCCAAGCAAACATGGAGGCGTACCTGAATTCCCCGCACAAAGTCTATGAAGAAAAGTGCGAGGGGGTGCCCACAGTTTATGTAGGAACTGGTGGCCAGCATTGGGAATGCCTGGGTGAATGATGCCCCGGAACAAAATCGGTCCCCACAGTAGTCAGGTGGCGGAGTTGTGGGCAGTTCACCACGTCATCTTCACTGCCATGCAACACCGAACTGGTCATAATCACCGACTCAGATTATGTCCGGAACAGGTTTATGGAGCACCTGATCAGTTTGAGAACCAGAGGTATGCTGTGTGCAAATAACAAACCACTTAAACATGGCAAGCTCATACAAAATATTGATGATCTGGTCACCTCTAATGAGATGACCATCTATTGGAAAAAAAATTAAGGGTCATTCCCGAATAGAGGGACCATACAAAACTGGAAATGATCTGGCTGGTCAGTTAGCCAAAACCGGAGCCATCCAGGGGGATCTCCTTGAGCTAGAGCCCCTGTTGGGGGAAATTCAGGTCACTGTTGTCACCATGGCCCAGACAAATGCTCACAATGAACTTTCAACTGCCCAGTGGAGAAAGGAGACCCCAAATGCTGATTTAATCACGGCACAAAAAGGGGATCTGATTATTGGGAAATGTTTCCAACACATTGAGGACCCTGTGAACTTTCCTCTGACGGAAACAGACTACATTGGGAAAGAGGACCTCAGGGTGTTGATGAAGTGTCCTAAAATGTTCTGAATCCAAGACGGATAGTTGTTAAGGAGATCCATCTCTGGATGTGACCAGTGGGTGGTACCTACCTCATTCCGAGGGCTGATGCTAAGTCACGCTCATTATACAGCCACCGCCGGTCATCGGGGGGTTTCATACTACTCTAGAAATCTTGCAGGAGGTTGCATACTGGCCACACATGATATGATATATGATATGATATGATTGTTTATTTATATAGCGCCTATACACAATGTGTTTCGAAGCGCTTCAAGGCAAGGGAGGGAACAAGGGAAAATACAACCACATTCTTACAGGCCATGAACATGAACAGTAAGGATGTGAAATTAACTATCGTACTCGGCCTGACGACATTTCAGATAGTGCAAGAGCTAAGACATAGATAATGAAGGGAGGGGGAGAGTGGGAAGGAAATAGAAACAGACAGGTGACTACCGTATTAGGCCTGACGACATTTCTGGTAGAGCCGGAAAAAAAACAAAAGGTGAGGGAGAGGGGTGCAGAAAGGGAGGGGAGGAACAAAACAAGCGACTATCATACTAGGCCTGACGACATTTCAGATAGTGCTGGAGGGTGGTGGGGAGGAAAAAAACAGTAATGGGAGGGTGGAGGAAACAGATGAGGTTGCTATCATATTAGGTCCAGGGACAATTCTGATAGAGTAAGTGCATAGAAGGAAGTAAGGGGAGGAGATAGGAAAAGGGAGAAGGGAAAGGAGGAGAGAACAGAGAGTAAGCAGTCAAAAAGAGTGGAGAAGCAAGAGTGGGGAAGGACCTCGACCAATATTTGAAGGGGTGTCTTGTGGGCGCACAATTTCAGCCAAGTTCACTCACACACCGAGCTCCCCTCCAGAAGAGGGGATGACACTGCTTTGGTCAGATTTACAAGTAGATTTAATCAGGCCCGTGATTCGCGTCCCTAGGGGGACCAAGTACACGTTAACAGTAACATGCTTGTTTACCAAATGGGTGGAATGTCTCCCGGCCCCCAAATTGCAAGGCAGAAACAGCAGCTGCCCTCATGATCAACCACGTCTTCTCGCGTTTTGGCGTTCCCCAAAGGATTAAGTCAGATCCAGGAAGTCACTTCACCAGCGAAGTGATGACAAAGATGTGGGAGATACTTGGGGTAAAAAGGAACTTCATATTGCATACTGCCCATTCTCTAGTGGGGGAGTTGAGAGGTACAACAAAACCATTGTGAGCCTTCTAAAAAAAAGTTTGTGGCAGATTCTGGGCCAAGTTGGGACATCCGATTACCGCTTGTCCTGATGGCCATCAGATCTACACCATCTTCTGCGACTATAATGATTCCATTTGAGCTAACGAGTGGACGAAGGATGCTGCTTCCTCAGCCTCTGAACTACAGAACACAAGAGCAGACACTGATAAACGTCTCCACAACACATGAATATGTTGAGAATCTAAGAAAACACCTTCAGCATGCTTTTATGTACGCTCAACGGAATCTGGAGAAATAGGCAGAGGGGATTGAAACTCAATATGATTTAAAAACTACCAAAAAGGAATACAAAGTAGGAGAAGGGGTCTACTTGTACAATTTTTAGAGGAACCAGACTAAGGAGCGTACATTTCTCCCCTCCTGACGCAGTCCCTTTGAAATTATAGACAAAATTTCACCTGTCACCTACAGAATCCGCATCCCCAAATGAGAGCTGTCAGAAGAGAAATGGATCCACGTTAATAAGTTAAAAAGTTGTCACCCCAGACACACTTTGCAGCTGATTGAAGAGCCAAAGGAAAGTCAAATAGAGGAGACATCTGGAGAATGAGAATCAAGAAAAAGCAAAGGTAGAAGGGAATAGGTAGGTCCCTAGGTATATCTATGTAACAGGGAGTGCTTTTCATTATTGGTATTGCAAATATGTAATGAAACTATGGTGTAAAAGTTCAATCATGTCTTTGCATTGTTAAGTAATTTGTTTGCTGATATTGTTCAAGTACCCAGATAAATGTAAATATAAGCCTTGTTCCACTGATGTCAACCTTCCGGGAAGATTGTAAGTGAAACATTCCAAAACCTGTTTTATCTATCTCCTGTTAGAGTACTAATTCCATTCCCTTTTAGACCAATAAGGACCTCCCTGGGGACCTGGAAAGGGAAGGAAGGAAAGGGGAGCCTCTCCACACTCTCCAACGAAAGACAGAAGGAAGATCTTGGCGTGCCGCTCCCAGATGAAAGAAGAACTCCACTAGATGAACCCCACTTTGCCCTACTCTCACTCAACAAGAAGTCGTGGCAGAGCAGGGGTGGGACACGTGGGGTACATTTGCCAGCCCCCAGAGAAACCCCCCACAGCAAAAAAACACATTTCCCATTTCACCCAAAAGCGGCTGTGCTTTCTTTCCCTGCGCAGGAGTGGCAAGCTTTCAACACTGTCACCACAAAGAATGGCTGCATTGCCTCTAAAATGAAGCTGAAAATGACCTCTGCACAGAATGGCATCACCTTTTTCTGTTCTGTCCTGTTGAAATACTAAAACTGCGCACATGACTCCCCAAGATGGCTTTGAAATGTGCTTTTGATTCATTTCCACAAAGATTGTGCCCTTCAAGGAAATCCCTCCTGGCATGTTTCATTTCTGCGAGTAGCAAGGGATGAGGCAAAAACATTCCCAGAGCAGATGATGTACTGGGAAACCACTTGAAAGGCCAATAATTTGGATATCTACTGAAACACGGCTGGAATTTACTTTTGGAAACAAATTAACTTCAAAAGAAGCTCTCTCTCTCACTTGCTAGGTGTCAGTTTCAATGAACCCATTTGCCAAGCATATCCGTGTGTACAGAAATTGACCACATCTATAAAAAGCTTTCAGAACCACTAGTGCCAAAGAAAATGTGTGCTACAGAAACCGCATTGGGAACCTCAAAACGAACTGAAATAAACACACGTGTAAAAACCTACTTTTGCAAAAGCAAGAACACTAATCTTTTTAAAAGCTAAAATGTAAAATCATCCCAATATTCACACAGAAACAGCATTATATGAGTGAAGCTGGGGTTTGGTTTAAATGTGTAATATATTTATTTACAAAAAGACTGGCTTTTGTGAAAGAAAACAAAAATGTTTGAAAGCTGTTAGAAAGCAGCAGAACCAGTTGCCTGGCAGGCACTTCAAAGATATCCAGCCCCTTGGGAAAGGAAGTCCCTTTACAAATGTGAAAGGACCAAGGTATGAACATTTGCGATCTCGTCAGACTGACTTTCCCCGGCATGGGACAAAGGACCAAGGGGACCTAGCACTTTCACAAAGAAGTGTGAAATTCCTTTGACACCTCTCCTCAGCTTCATCTGCCAGAATCAAAGGGTGCTATGGTAACCCTGTTGTTCAGAACTGACACAGAGGGGGCAGACTGGCTGTGGACTTTTTAAGGACCACCCTACAGTGACAGATGCCATCCGTTTGATTGAAAAGTCTTTTTTATATTAAAGCATTTATTTCAGTAACCTAAAGAAGCAGTAATGTGAAATTATGACCATTTTAATTTAAATTGTGTACCATTAAAATAAGACCATGCAGGTCTTCCTGACATGTGGTGGGCACGAATGGCATGAAAGAGGCATTTCTGAAAAAAGCATACATGGTACATTTATGAAACCTGATGGGAATATGCCCGACATTGTTAAATTCATGTGCATCCATTTGTATAATTTTAGGTGCAATGTTGTCCATAGAAATAGGAGTTGGAATGTCATATTCCTTGTAGAATATGGGGTCTGCCCCTCTGATTTTCAGGAGGCTAACAAATGCAAATATAAGGTATTTTGTTTCATAACTGATTTTGGCAAAAGTAACTGTGGTTAAACAAAGCACCTCATAAAAACACCCACACTAAAACTGATGTTACTTCCCTGGGTCCAATCTGCTTACAGGGAGGTGGCGACACCCTCAGCCTGACCTATCCGATCTTAGAGTTATGTCCAGCTTAGTTCTGCCCAGATAGTAAATAGCCTCTGATCCCATCCGGTTTATAAAAGGAGGAAGCTTAGGGAGAGTCAGGACTTCAAGAATCAGACCTTCAAGAATCATTCATTCACAAATCAACATCCAGAGATCCAGACATTCCACATTCACTCTGCAAGATTCCAGACTCCAGGCAGAACCACCTCCAGAACTAAACCCTACAAAAATCCCAATAATTTAGGGAGAAAGGAGGAAAGGCTGCGGACGACATTGGGAGAACCCTGTGACCAGACCTGTCCTTGCCCAGCTGATGCACCCGCTGCCCACTGAGACCAGAACCCGGTTGCCTCTCTGTGTCCCTAGAGGAGAGCCACCGCTGCACAGTGACCAGACCCTTGTCCTACTGTCCAGACAACTGGTTAGCTGTCCAAACTACCCAATCCAATTGCTTCTTGTAAGTATCGCCCCCTGTCCAATATCAAAATGCTGCATCCTTTGCTCTGTAACCTTGCCATTTGTCAAATCCTATAAGAAATCCTATAAGTATCCTAGTAACTTCTTAAATTGTTAGAATCCTCAGTGTATCATGTCCTTAGAACAATTCGAGCTTGTCTCCATGTGTTAGCGCAATTCCTTCCCAATCATTTAATTCCTTGTGGAAGTCCTTAGTACTATTTTGAATAAATTAATTTCCCATAGAGATGAACGCAGCGTGGATAGGTTAACCTTGCAAGTAACCTCCTAGCATACTGTGTCTTTCGTTAAATACCTAGCCACTAAAATATAGTTGCAGTAGAATAAATCCATTTAAACAAAACCGAGCTGCCTGTGAAAGTGTTTCTTTCCTTAAAGAATTCCATACTGTCACCCATCCAGAGTCATCCTTCCACTTTAGTATCATACCAGTTATGTGCCTTTGTACCTTAGCATTAAAACCAATTTTGATTGGTTAGCCCAATTCCTAAGTTGTTTGCTAGTTTTAAACCTGTGAAAACTAAGCTATTGCAATTTTGCCACGTGTGATTCCTGCTGCACTGTTTTTCCTCCCAAAGTTGATTTTCTAAACTGTATGCCTGTTTAGTGCCTTGCCTTGTAGCTTGTGAGTTTTCTTGCTTCTTTGATACAGCCACACACATTCTTGCCTTATCCGTTCAACCGCACATGTAAAATCACCATTTAGTAATTCCGAGTGCCATTTTGCTCATTTTTCAATAGAGCTCAATCTGATTTTGGCCTCCCATTCAGGGATTTTTGCCTAGTATACCTGACTCCTTGCTACTCCTCTCCGCCCACACAAAACTTGGTTAACAGGGGTTTGAGGGAGTGTTGCAGGGGGAATGCCTGACTGTGGCGCGATTTGAAAATACTACCCAAAAAGTAAGCTGGCTTTCATTCATTTGTGCATTGTGTATCTGATGTTAGAAGTTAAACTAAGTGTATCCTATCATTTTACTGTGTAATTATCGCCAAACTGGTGATTGCTGCCCTACATTGAATGTGTTTGATTTTTAGCCAAAATGTAAAAAAAGAAATGTCATTATTACACACCAGCCTGGTTCATGATCCATTGCGACACGGGGTGTACGTTAAGGGGGGTGTGAGATGGGTTGGCTGCCTGCTCAAAAACTGAATCTGAATGTAATAAACTTAAAAGCGTTCTATTGTGTGCCGCATCCCTGGCCAATAGAAAGAGTCCTGGTCTGGAGTGTGCTGCATATTTAAAATCCTTAACATCAGTTTCCATTGTTCCAGAAGGGTCTGGGATGAGCGCATTATGTCTGTGGTCACACATGGGCTGGAGTAACTTGATGAAGAAACTCCCTTTGCTCACTGTATGGGCGGGGAAGTGGATTTATGCATTGGAGAAGCACACTGCCGGTGTCATGTTGGCAATAGGGGCTATGAAGAACTTAGACCCTTTCCTTCCTCCTCTCCATGAACACGAGGCAGCATTCACCCACAATCCCCCCCTCCCCCAGCACTACCAGGTAAGCCCACTGGGCTCTGATGCGCAATTTTACTTTTTTTGCAAGCACTCCTGATGACGAGCGCACGTCGCCTAATAACATATTTGGGCTTGGTTATCAACGTGTGTGCATACTGCAGCATCTTTGAGGCGGCGCTCAGGCCTTGCACCTACTTTGTCTAGGGGGCTGCTTCTTGTGCTAGAGGCCCTCTCCCTACAACTTGGCCGACAGCATTGCAGTGGGCCCAGGCACCAGAGTGCCTCTACAGCATCCATCTGGGGCTGCTGCATGATTGGCTTGCCTTACTTTCAATAAGCTAACCCGTGTGCCGGCAGGCTAAAGCTGGCCCACCACACAAGGCCCTCTCAAGGCCCATGTCCGAGCCTGTCAGCACGTGATGGAGCACCTCACCCTGCCATCTCCTGCTGAACCTCTCAGCCCTAAATGACTCCCAATGACCATCCACCCGCCCTGATAAGCAACCATGAGGCACGTTCTCTGCTCCTTTCCGTGACACTAAACCCGCTGATTCTGTGACATGATCCTTTCCACACTACCTATTACTTCTGTATAGCCCCAATCAACATAATCACCTTGTTTCTCATGCCTCTGAGTGCCCGTCTAGCCAAAAACGTATTTCAGAGTGTACCTTCCATCTGTGCAGCCATTTCCATTGTGTATGTTTAGTGTGCCTTTTAGTAGAAAAATCGAATTAGGTGTCCTTACATCCGTGCAGTCATTTTCATTTTGTGGGCTTAGTGTGCCTTTTAACACAGTTACCTAAACCATGGTGTTCTGGAATCCAATACTAAAGGCCTATAAAAAGGAAATCCAACTTCTAATTGTGTGAATCAAACATCCTTTATGATCATGAACCCAAGCAAAATTCTGCTGAATGCAGGAGAGAAAGCATCTCAGGTACAATCTAAGGCTATTAAACCTGCTCCACAAGCCAAATCATCTTCCACCACTGCCAGTGGGGCTTTGGGTAAGAAGAAAAGGGGTGCTTGCAAAAACCAAAATAAGTTTGCGTCAGCTGTAGGTGTGATAACACTCCAGTTTATAATCTGAAACATCTGTTCAACATCCATGAGTCAACAGATGTGACAAATAACGATGTGCCTACCTCAGTGTGTCCAAAGGATAGCCATGTCCCCTCATCAGCCCCGAAGGTTGTAGAGACCATAGGTGCACCTAGAACCAGTGGCTCTAATGAAAGGATTGCTCTACAAACAAAGACACTCTGCCATACTCGCGCAACTGTAGTGGGGGAGTCAGGGTCGTCCCCCCAGCATCCAGTCAGAGCACTTGGAGAAGGCCCTTCAAATTAGAAGCCTCTTCCGTCAGGAATCATGTGACTATCTAAATCGGTCACAGGTTATGGAGTTATTCCAAACTAGCATACCCCTATGAATTATTCGCCCAGATGACAAAGATAGTGTATCAATGTGAAGACGTACCATCTGTAACTTCGATGGTATACTTCTCACCAGACGGGATGGTCGACTGTGTCATGGAATATTATATTTTCTGTTTTTGTTTTGTGCTGGATACAAATGTTCCTCGCTTTTCTGTAAGAAAGCTCCTGATCTGACCACGATGATGGTAGTCGAATGTACTTCATAGATGGCCCTATCCACGACCAGCCACTCACTTTATCCACACAAGTTGTTCTACCTCCACATGTTCCTAACAGATCAGAGGGGGAGATGTGCCTGGCACTCGTAATGATGCAGACTACTGGGAATTGCTTGCCGGGCTAGTACAACATCAGCATCTGCAGTGTTCTCAATAGTACCTTCTTCATCCTAAGCTGGAACACAAGGGGTGTCAGTCGTGTATAAGACCAGTATGGTCTGCAAATAATTGCACTTCAAGAGCCCTGGATGGTGGATACCTTTGTCTTGGACGGATGGACTGTCATCCAAAAACTTGCCATTAAAGGAAAAAAAGGCCGACCAAAGGGTGGTCTTCTAATGGGAGTAAAAAAGCACTACCTGCTTACTGAGGTTCATTGTTCATCTTTGAACATTCTTGTTGGCAAGATGTCTTTCATAGATTCATCTGAGGAGAAAGAAATCCTTATTGTTACTATCTATGACCCTGTCCCCTATACTCTCATATTCCGTGTCAATACAATCAAGAAGATATGGTAAATGATCTGCATTGCTCTGGTCCGGTAGAGGGAGCTGGGTTAAATCACACATGTTCTTGTGGTAATGAATGGACAACCCTGCTATATGCTAGAGGGTATTCTATGATGGATGGAGCAAGACCTTCCGACTGCCCGTCTCAGTTCACAAAGTCCACTGCCACTTGCTCCAGTATCATTGATTATGTATTTGAAGCAAACAATCCCTCTCCGATAGTAGATATATGGCTATAATTCAACGTCAAGATAGTGACCATTTGCCCATTGTGTTGAGCCTTAACATACAACAATGCAACTTTGTTGATAAGAACACAGGGTATGTTTCACTTAATAATGCCGTGACTCTACTTAACTCGAAGCTGCTTCAGCAATAGCAAATATGGGATTTGACCAATTTTGTGCAACTGACTCCTTCTATGGACAGGAGATAGATTTGCTCTCTGGCTTCCAACTGTTGGCCAAATATGAGGAGTGTGTTCTAGTCATCAACAATACTATATTCCCAAATGCTGGGAGTGACAGAAGACAGGCCACTAGATTGGGAAATCCTCACAAATATAGTTATGATAAACTGATTAGCAATAGAAAAGCCATGCGCAGAGAGTTGCGCATCCTGGCCCTATACAAGATTGACCAGGATGAATACGCCCTTGACCGAACTACAATAAGGGCAAACTATATACCAAGTGGCTTCGACAACATCGTCAGTTTAGAAAGCATGAAAAGTGCTCAAACCAATGATTCTAAAAGGTTTTGTCAGATCATTAATAAACAAAACAAGAGCTGTACTGCCATAATCAACGGTGTGTTAAATCATGCCTGAGTCACCTCCATTAATGACACACTTGGGGGCATCAATCTGGAACAACCTGTAATTCCACCCCAGTCCAGTGAGTGGTACTTTCGGAAAAGCAAAAATGAAGTTGCTAGCTCATCAGTAACAGTAAGTCATCTCAGGCTCCTGGCCCTGAATGGTTGTGCAACCTACTGATAAAATTAGACATTGGGTTGTAGACCAATGTTCTACACTACCTCTTTACTAGTATTGCCGCTACCCAATTGCTCCCGCAATCATGGCAAGATTCCTGTACTTAAGAACCGTTCCCATATAGATCCTCAAAACTATCTCCTTCTTGCGATGTTAGACGTTCCCTCCAAAGCATTTGCTAAAATCGTAGGCGAGCAACTGACAAGTTGGTCTGAGACAGCTGCCATTGTTCCATAGAACCAAACTGGGTTCCGTAAAGGATGTTCCACTTCTGTTAATGTGTTAGCCCAACAGGTTGATTCGAAGATGGCATTTGTGGATCATAGTGCTGCATTTGACACAGTAGACTGTGGAAGGTTATGGGGAACTTTGTCTAGTTGTGGGATTCGATCTGGCTTGTTGAAAATGATAATGAAATTGCATGTGGAGACACGGATAAAAGTGAGATTGGAGGGCAACGGTGGAACCTCACGTTGGATCAACACGAAATTGGGATTCCAACAGGGCTGCACATTGGCAGTTCAGCTGTTTAACCTGTATCTATCTGACATGGGTAGGGAACTGGTTGATCCCAGATGTACTCCGCTGAAACTGGGTAACCAGGTTGTACAGTGGTTTGGCTATGCCGACTACATAGTTATTTTAGATTTCACAGTAAGTGGTCTAGAATTTGCTTTAGACAACCTCCTCTCCTTTTCTGAAGCAAACTCATTAAAAGGAACACAACAAAAACTCAAATCATGGTGTTTAAACCTCCTCACAAAAAAGTGGCACGATTGAAGTAGTAAATGAATACACCTATTTAGGGATTGTGTTTGATGCACACCGTGTGTTTATCCTATTTCAACAACCAAAGTCTGCAGTACTCAAATCTCAGTAGCCACTTGATCCTTTGCCTACAAGGGAGGGGGATACTCGTTGGGATCTGTGGTCAAACTGTATTCCATGAAGATTACCCCAATTATCTTCTATGCTGCAGAGGCATGGCCGCTTGATTCGTTGGAGGCCATCTCTCGAAAAGAATTGTTGTTCTTCAAGCGGATTCTAAGACTACCACAATATGTGCCCTCGGAAACACTTTTCTTAGAATTTAATCTGATGCCTACAAGAAAACGTATCATTCTGTCTTGCCTAACTTTGCACTGGAAGCTAGTCCATGCTGCAAGTAATACTGTCATGGGCTTGCTGCATGAAGTGTTTCATACCAAACTTGTTTACATGAAGTTTTCCACACTGGAAGCCCTTAAACAATTGTCTGCTTTTGGAAAACTCAGTGTGCATCCTCTTATAATGAACATTAATCAATATAAACGAGTTCTGAGGACATTTTTAGAGGCTCAATTCCAAGAACAGATGTTGATTTGGCCACGAAATCAACAGCCAAATGCTTTTTTCCTTACATTCTGGAAAGACAATTGATTCCATCTTATGTTGGAAACTTTATTGGAAACCATCTGGTATGGGACTATTTTCCCCTTAAGTTTAATGCAGTCAAAACGTTTGAGATCACTGGGTGTTGGACCAAAGTTGCAAGGAACAATAGACTTTGCCGGTTCTGTGGTGAACTGGTCTTGGAATCAGTTTGTCACGTTCTGTTTGACTACAGTGCAATGACAGCTCTTCAGCTAAAATCGATCAAAGGCTCTGGCCTTGAGATGATAAACTCCAATGAGTTGTGGGCCATATTTATGTCTGGGAACCATGAGAGACGCATAATATTCTTTACTAAGTTATGGAAAGAAATCTATGCGATAATAGCTGTCATTGAAGCATGAATGAGAGACAAAAGGTTGATAAACTGATGTCAGTAAAACGATATACTTGTCTTTTATTATGTGATGTATGTGTTTTATGTATTAAAAAGTGTTATTAATTTAACTATACAAAAAATATAAAAAATGTAGGGGTCCTTACATCTGTGCGGCCATTTTCGTTTTGTGTGCTTAGTGTGCCTTTTAGCAAAAAATCGAATGTGGGTGTCCTTCCATCTGTGCAGCCATTTTCGTTTTGTGCGTTTAGAGTGCTTTGTTTTGAAAATCGTTTTTAGGTACATTTACTATTCCGGTCTATGTTTCTACACACCTTAGCACCTGCAGCACACCTTTGTTTTAAGTCTGGCCGTCTGGTGCGATTCTATCGCTGCATAGTGACTCTGACCCTCTCCCCTGCTTCCTGTGACCTACCCCCCTCCTGCTCCCTCCCACAATGGTGCTCTCAGTCTTCCACATTTTCTCAAACTGTTCTCTGTCTCCTACCCTTCCTCTCTTGCAAAGTCTGGAAGGAAGAAACTAAAAAAGGCACTCCTAAGATACAACCCTGGTCTGCCCATCGCAGACACCTACATCATTGCTTCCTCCAAACAAACTATCACTGACATTATCTTTACTGTTCTTTCAACTAATCTGTGTACCCCTCATATGGTCTCTGTCCTTTTCCCTTTCTCCTCCTCACCCACTACTGGCGGCACTAGATGGGAAGTGCTCTTGGCTCACTTCGCTTCTTCGAAATGCACCATTAATGTCCATCACAATAGCACTATCATGGCCCAGAGCTCTCAGCCCAAACTTCTCCTCCCGGACAGGCGTCTACCCCTCCCTCTTCAACTTCCCACCCTCGTCTTCCACCCCTGCTTACCTCATCAACCCCATCCCCTCCTATTCAGGGGTTGCACCTCACCCCTGTTCCCTCCCTTGCAAATCTTTCAAAGGGGGTCACCAGCTTCACTTAACTACCCTTAACTCTCGCTCTGCCATTAAACCCTCCTCCGATATCTGTTGCCTCATTGACCTTGACGTCCTCACCCTTACTGAGATTTGATTCAAGGCCAGCTCTGTCACTGCCTTTGACACTCTTCTTCATGATGGCTACAAGATCATAACCAACCCCAGACCCTCTCAATCTGGTGGTGCAGTGGCTCTGATCGTCCCTGAATGGGTTCCTGTCGCCATCATCCCCACTCAATCCTACTCTTCCTTTGAAAGCCTAGTCTGCAGGCTGTCTATCTCCTTGTCGTTCTCCGTTACTCTCGCTACCATCTACAGACCCCCTGGTCCTTCCTCCCTTTTGCTCTCGGAATGAGCCGACCTCTCTCTTCTACTCCTCCCCCAAACATATCCTCCTTGGGGACTTTAACATCCATCTCGGTTCCCCTGATGCAGCCACCTCTCTCTTCCGTGACCTATAGCAAATCTCTCTCACTCGCTATCCTACCCACTCTGCAGGGCACACCTTGGATGCTCTCATTTCGCCATACGTTCCACTCCCCAACCCCCTCAGTAATCCTCAACAGGGACACAGTGAACCGGATATGGTGCAGGTTGGGTGGACGGGTCTGTTCCCTGTCCAAGGCCAATGAGAGGGTTTCTGAGGGCCAGAGGAGGATTTCCACAGGGACGTGATTCATTTGGCGGGGTTGGAGGAATGGGTACCTGGTTTAATAGACAAACAGGAAATAATTATGGAGGATTGCATAGGATTCGGTGCTGGACATGTGGAAGGTTGGGACACGCATCGTGGGATTGTCGTGAATGGTTGCAGTACTTTAACATGGGAGCTCAACAGATGCAGGCCTGACCCCGCCATCTGCCCCAGGTAAAATCGCAGCAGGCATGGGTTGCACAGAACCCAGCACCTGGGGCTGCACAGCCCTCCAGGATCCCAACAACCATGCCAGCACAAGCATCGGTGCAGACATGGGACAAGAATCCTTTACCCCAAGGAACAGTTGCGCATTACACTGGAGCAAGTGTTTTTCAGGGGAAATCCTTTTCCTCTCCCAGGTGCTAATATGTACCAGGAGTAGGAGAGCCAACAGGGATCTCGGATGTGTCCAGTCCTGTCCATTACCACAGATCAGGAAGAGGAACCCCAGATAAGTGTGCAGGTAGGTGACCAAATGTTTTCATTCATGGTTGACACAGGAGCTAACAAGTCTTATCAAGGAAGGCGAGTTCCCTGTGGCAGGCACAATGGTGGACACACAGGGATTCTCTGAGGCTGTCCTCTAGGTTCCTTATACTGAAGATTTTCGTGTCAAGTTGGGTAATCAAAACATATTAGCCCCTTTGTTGTATTTTACAGACACCCCAGTAAATCCTTTGAGAATGGACATGCTGAGCAAATTGGGGATGTCGATTACCTTCACGGGGCAAGGGTTTGTATCCGGTGAGGGAAGCAGTGCGTTTTCAGACCTATTGTAGCAACAGCGCGATTAGGGGGATCACGTGCATGCAGCATTGTTTATTTATGGGTTGATGGTTTTGTTGAATTGGGTACTGGGGATCAGAAATCAGGCCTGGCATGTATATTTTTAGTTTTTATTTCGGCATGATGTGCCACAGGATGAAAGGCAATGCCAGAGAGAGCTAGCACAGTTCAAAATACACCTCAGCCAGTCACAGGGATACAAATTATAGTTCACAATCGTGCCACATATGAGGGAGAAGAGGAAGAGAGGATGAATGTGAAAGAGGATGCTCTGGAGGGGGGTGGGGTGATTGTATTTGTTTTGTTGTTGTTGAATGGCCTTCAACCATCAACTAGGAGACGGGTGAGATGCATACGGGTGCAGCTCTCATGGGTCTTGTGGGTGGGGAATACCGGGTCAGACTGAAGAGACAGTTGCCTTCTTATTACTGTGCACAAGAGGCAGAATTGGTGGCACTTATGGAGGTGCTAGATATGTCTAAGGGGAAGGCAGTCACTGTTTATTCTGACTCTGTGTATGTCGCCTCCCCATTCCAATTCTTGTTTAAGATGGCAGAGAAGAGGGTTTAGGAAGTTTGATGGGGACCCTGTCCAGCATGCTGCGCTGCTATCAATGCGAATTGAAGCGTTAACTTGGCCAGTAAAGATAGGTCTGATAGCTCCCGGAAATGATGCCACAGACAAGGCGGCGTAGAGAGCAGCGTAATTGCTTTTCACAGATTCCCATAAAATGGAAACCATGTCACAACAGGTACAGTTACCAGCCCCGTACACCACAGTCCCGGTGCTCCCGATAATGGAAATACAAGGGAAAGCACCTAGAGAAGAACAGGAGCTCTGGAAAAAGAGGAGGATGTGTTCTCTCACCCACAGATTTGATTTAGAGACAGGAAGTGATGGGAAGATAGTAATGCCCGTACAGCTGCTTCTTTTGGCTCTTGAGAAACTATATTACCCATCACATACTTCTTGATGACAAATCACAGCAGAGCTCAAGGAGGAATGGTCCATCCTTAATTTACAAGAACATGTAAGGAGATTCGTAGGGAATAATTTATTGTGCAAGCAATTCAATCTCAGAAATAACAAGAGGTCAGTGAGCTTGATATTGTCCGGGTTCTCTGGTCCATCGAAGGACCATTGCGTCCATTGACTTTGTGGACGTAATACCGAGATGCAGTAACTTCAGATATCTACTAATTGTCATGGCTTGTCCATTCCCCTGATGGCTTGAAGTTGGTCCCTGTGTATGAAAAGTGTTTAGATTATATCTCCTCAGGATGTGTCTTCTCACTGACAGACAATAGGAGAAAACGGTGAGACTATCGACGATCAGCACAAAACACAACTTCTCCCTGGGGACAGCGTCTACATTTGCGCCGTTCGTGCGTCAGTGGAACGAGCAGAGTTTCCATGGGCCGTATACAGGGATCTACGCGACTCTGACTGCCATGAGGGTGAGATTAGGGCCCTTTAGGAACTTGCATTTAATGGATGGGTTTACACAGAATAACTGTACAAATAACCGAACCAATTCAGGAAGATGGCAAACAATTATCCAAAACAGGGAGTTACAATGAACATCAATGGATGTATGCTCGATTTCTCTCAACGATCTTTTCACACGACATAGACTTTATACTCAAAATATGTCAGAGGTAACATCATAGTATGTGGCAAATAATGGAAAACCTACTTGGATTGGGATAAGCTTAAGGGGAACATCTAAGTATACTATCTGTAGCAACTGGGTTTGTAATTGGCTGCCCACTGTCAGGTGGACTACATATGCCTATCTCTAAAACATGTCATCTTCAAAAATATTAGGTACACGGTTTCTTATTGGTTTCTCAAACTATAAGGTCCTTCGTTATATGGACCTCTTCAATTTGTTGGCATGCTTGGGCCATTTTTGAAACATTCGGTTCACTTACCAGCACTTAAGCCCAGACCCAGGTGCAAGGAGGTGGGCCTGACTCTACCTCCCCTCCTAATTAGCCCAAAATCTCTCATCGCCCATGCCTTCTGCCATCAAGATTGTCTTTGAACTTAGCCTTGCAAAGTAAATTGTCTCTGAGAATACATGGGAGTGCAGGCACTCACTATCGTTGTTCTGGGTCTCCGAGTTCGAACTCTATTTCATTCTTGGCTCACGTGACAGGAGACCACGATTTGGTTAATTTTGCAGCTTTTAAATGTCTTAAATGAATTAAACTTGGCACTCTTGGCGTTCCTTCTTTGCACCGTAACATGGGATGATTCTTCCTTTGTATGTTCGCTCCATTTCAGAATTAATAGCTGACCTTGGCTGCTTCAATCTTGACTTCAAGCCAGAAAGCGTTGCCATGCAGCTCCACTATTCAACTTATTCTTGTGCAACGTCGTTTTTCTCTTCCCTCTTCATAGGTCCTGGCTTGCTAAATTTGTGATACTGATGTCCAGCTTCTATATAATGGCGGCTTTGCCTGCATTCTATTCACTACATATAGCCAGCTTCTATGATGACTTAGTCCACTTGCTCTTCAGCGTCTGTACAGTTACTGAACGGTTGGTTCTCTGTAGCACTTTGAACATGTGTAATCTTTTTCGTATTCAAAAGTTCACTTGATTCTTTACTCTGTCATTACTTTCTGTAGGATCCAGACATCCTCTTCAGCCAGTATCCTGAGACGCCATTCATGTTCTCTTATGACGTCACAGGCTTCTTTCTTTGATCTTCTCATATTCCTTCAGGGAGTTCCTCCCTCAAATTGTCATCCCTTTGGGGATACATTGGATAGGGTTGTCTCAATGGGCATCTTCTTTCGAACATGTGTTGTGTTATTGGCAAAACTGCTGGTATCAAACACGGCACAATCTCAGGTTTCCAACATATAGGATGTAGAAGGGTGGTGTTTCCTGCAGAGGCATGCAGCTGCGCCTCTACAAGGGTGGAGGGCAATAAGAGTTGGATCCACCTGAAAGACACTCTAAGGGATGCCAGAAGCCCTCTGCCTGCATGGGAGCAGGAGCCAGCATAGAAGTGAAGTACGCCCTGAGGATTCACCGTTCTTTTCAGTGCAAAGGGGGGTGCAAATGGAGATCCGAAGTTCAAATAACTTTTGTATAGGAAAAGGAATGTTTAAGATTGTAAATTGTGCAACAATTAATGTTTTTGTGGTTTATTTTGGTCTTTGGATCATCATGTCTGAAGATGAAAAACAATATGAATGAAGACAACTCAAAATGTTCTAATCATATGAAGTGAGGAGAAAATGTTAAGAGAAAGAAGAAATGTTGCTAACGATTTATTCGATAATGATACATTAAATCCCATAATGAATGTACATGGTTTTGTAGCTGACAACTGAAGAAAATTATTACGCTTAGGTGTCCTTTAGGTGCAATTTTCCCTCCATTTGTGAACCCCCCAAACTTTTTGCTTTTGTTTGGCTTACCTAACCTGTCTTTTTCCAGTGGAGCACAGCCTTCTACTACACTCCTCTAGGATTTCGCTCATTTGTTATGGGGAAACTGACACATCCTTCAGGCTGTCTGTACTGGGAAGCTATTTTTCCCTTAGTCTTCGACTATGTTACCACTGCATGGTAACTTTTTATCTATGTGCAAAGTACCACCCTCTAATGATTTTTTGGTGTTTGTACAAGTGTGCCTAAGACAAACTGGTGGCAGCAGTCTACTTTTAAAGTATGTATTCTTCGTTTTTATGGACCATACCGCGTTTAACGCGTTTGGCCCAAGACGGTGGCCAGTGCCGAAAATGACCGTGCCCCAAAGCCTTTTCTTCTGTCCTTTGGCCATTTTGTCCCTTTGCCTTCCTTATTTGGGCATGCAGCCTCCTGCAAAAACTGCACCTTTCGTGGGCTCCTGCATGTCACGTGTGCTAGTGCCCAGGAAGAGGGTTGGTCTGGTCCCAATCCACACTACTGGTGCCAGTATGTCTGCTAGGCCTGAATGACTGGAACCACTGTGGGCCACGTGCGGCGTGCATGCAAGAGAGCAGATCTTTTACTGGCTATCTGAGATTTCAGGGCAAACCGAATCTTGGATAAGGGGCTCTGCATCCATTCCAGGTCGATCTACTGAGGTTCACACCGAGCCTCATAAGGAGTTAACTATTCTTAACAAGAAAGCAGACTCAAGGAACCGCCGGTGGCCGCTTGGAAGGTTTGGCACCCCGACTCCGCTGTTGTCCAGTCGGAGCCCTGATTCTTCATTGAACCAAGAAGGCCTGAAAAGGCGCTTCACCCCATTAGAGTAGTGGGAACTACTCTAGGCTTCTCCTACTTTCCCTCAAAAAGAGCCTCTTCGGAAGTGTTCCTGGGCCATCCAGTGAACTGACCAGCTGGAACCCAGGGTATCGCACAGGATCGCGCCGTCCCAAGGTGAGACTCGAGGAATCGCTAGCTTGTGGTCCTGGCCCCTCGCCTCTGGGTCACGATTTACGAGAGTGCACCACGCCGCAAGCATTTATGGTTCCTGCGTTACCCCGCTGTGGTGACCATCGCAGAAAGTGCCTTCACTTCTTGCCTACCGTGTCCTGAGACGTGCTGCAGCTGAACTATCCTCCTTCCTCTGAGAGGTGAGTAAAGGCTACTGTCGGATGATCGTCCCAACCCGTCCCGCAGCCGCTGCGAGACAGCGTGCCCTGAAACTGCAGGGTTAACACCTACAAGCGAAGTGGGCTAGACTGCCAAAGTTTGGTCCAGATAGTGTCGAGGGTCTGCGAGTACTTTTCTAACTTACGGATAACGCCCTGGGACATCCATCCCTTTTTCTGCATGAGTATCCCTCAAAAGATATTCACCTTGACTGGGATAGCCTGCGCTCCCCAGCTATTCCCAAACTCCCAAAGTCGCTCTATCTGCAAGGGTAGACCCTCTTCTAGGAATAGGAACGTATTCTTCATCGCCTCAAGCCCCTTCCTGAGCAGCTACAGCCCCCTGAAGAGAACCCGCATTTTTGTTTACGCATGACCACGCAATGTTAACACGCAACTGTACTTTGAGTGCTAGGCTCCTCTCTTCTTAGAGCTGGACTACATAAGTTAGGGATTGTTGATGAAGGACTGCCTAAACTGATATATGTGTCGATTTAACCCCTTTCTCTTACAGATTGTGATTATTTTCCCCGACCACCGTAAACCTTAGGCTAATCGTTTTATTGTATATATTTTACATAGAGAGAGAGAGAGAGAGAGAGAGAGAGAGAGAGAGAGAGAGAGAGAGAGAGAGAGAGAGAGAGAGAGAGAGAGAGAGAGAGAGAGAGAGAGAGAGAGAGATCCGTAGGATATTTCTACATCTGCTCTCTCATCCCCATGCTTCTGGCGTTCCTAGGGTGTCTATCCCAAGTGAGGTAGAGGTAGCAGATGTGCTATGTCTAGTGCACGTAGCTCTGTGCAGGGTTCAACAGCAGTTTAAAGGGCAGTCAATTATGGCATCAATCATACCAAGTGACGGTGCTTATTCAATGGCTGTGCGTTCAGAACTCAAAAATATTAGGTGCATTCAAAGAGTCCAATTGATCATGGAAGGAGCTACTTTTTCGAAAAATGGATGGGGGCAAGGGGTGAAGAGTTTCAGAGCTGGAGGAACGAGTGGATTCTCAGAAGAAGGGGTGGCACAAATAAACAGAGTATGGGACAGTATGGAGAAATCATTTGCAGTATCTGAAGATGCTCAAAGAGCCAGAAAAACCTGTTAAGGTACAGACATGTACCCATTTTCTCTATGTTGTAAGGGTGATGGCACAGTGCCTGTTGGCACAAATGAGAACTGCAGTCACACGCTACGCATCACAGATTTGGCTGGAGGTGCAGCTGCTCTTCTTTTGGACCTGTGGACAGAATGTGTACAGGCAGTTGCCTCCAGCCTGGCAAGGTGTGTACAGTCTCTCTACCCTTCATGTGCCCGTCCTCGTGATCCCTGAATCGCCTGATTTTGGCCGTCCAATGCCCGAAATTACATTTGTGCCCCCTTTGTCCCCTGTGTCACATGCGTCCTTTTACCACTGTATTTAGAACTACCTCTCAGCAGAATCATCACAGGCTTTAGCAGACATTCCTGTTCGTATCAGATTTTTAACCAGACCAAGACCGTCTTTGACTCCCTCCTGGCACCTGGTGCCAAGCAGCGGCCAATGACAAATGGCTCCAGGTGACCAGGTATAAACTATTGTTGCCCTGCATAAACTGAAACTGATATTGGACACTGAAGCTGAGCTCCCCGACTCATGGATTGATTATTTATTCTCGTGGGTACCTCCTTGGTTGAGCCTTGCTGTGAAGATTCTGATGCCTATTTGTCTTTCTACTGATCCTTTTTTGTTCCTGCCAACTAATCCTACGTTGCTGTTCTGCCAGGGAACCAACAGCTGCTGTCATAATGACCGTAACACTATGCAAGGCTAGGGTCACCACCACTTCATCCCATATGGGTACTCAAAATGAAGCGGTTTTTTCCTCCACCCAATTGGCATACTTGTGTGGAGCAGGGGGTAGACTGCGGAAATGGTGGGGGGACGAGTCGAGTTGGCTCAGCAGAGGAGTATGCCCACATTGAGACTGGGGTGGGAGATGGTTGTCAAGATATTCCCCAAGAAGATGATTATGATTTTTTTAATTATTAAATAAAGGGAGGAATGTTGGGGTGGTCAGGGAGGGTCCCCATCATTACAAGGGTTTTATGTTGCACGCAACATATTGATGACGGGGGATTGCAGCAAACTAAGCACAATGTGGCAAATCCATATATGTATCAAGTGCAGTTAATTATGGATGAGATATGTTACTTTTTAGTGATACCAAACACCAACTCAGTCAGGTTAGGAGGATCATCATTCTCAGCCCTGGCCCCCACGCTGTGGAACTCACTTCCGCCCCACATTCGACACACCAAAAACTACCTGTCATTCCGCAAATGACTGAAAACATGGCTCTTCCCTTAAAGAATCGACGCTTGGAGCAAATGGAATGATTAGCCACAACAAACAGAAATCCAAGGTTGTTTGAACAAAGAAAATAAAAGAGTAAATGGAGTCGATGGAACAGATAGACTAAAACGGATAGTGTAACTAAAACAGATAGACTGAGTGAAACGGATAGAGTAAGTGAAATGGATGGAATAGATGGAACAGATAAGAGTAGATTGGAACGGGTAGAGTGGATGGAACGGGTAGAGTGGATGGAACGGGTAGAGTGGATGGAACGGGTAGAGTGGATGGAACGGATAGAGTGGATGGAACGGATAGAGTGGATGGAACAGATGGAGTGCATGGAACAGATGGAGTGCATGGAACAGATGGAGTGGATGGAACAGATGGAAAAGGTGGATGGAGTGGATGGAAAGTATAGAGTGAACTGAGTGGATGGAAAAGACAGAGTGGATGGAGTGGACGGAGTGGATATATCTTTGTATATCTCCTATTTATCCTAGGTATATGCTATGTACCTGTTCCCCATGTTATCTGTTTCACATGTCTACCCTATAAATTTTGTCGTTTCATATACGTGTGCCACTATGCACGCCCCCTGTCCTACTCTCATGCTTGGTCGCAGGAGCTTTACTGATAACCACCATATCATACTACCACGCTTACTCTCTCCTATACACCATCATCCAACTAGAACCCAGCTATACTATGACACATTCTGCCTAGCTGTTCTCATACTAACATGACCCCACGAACACATCATCCTAATAAAACGCAGCTAGCTGGGCACATTCCAGCTAGCTTAGGTGTCTCCATGGGCCTAACGCAGCCAGAACTCAGTCTGGGTGTTCGTCCTCCAGACTGAACACATCCAACTGATCCTACCGCTAAGAAGCAGCTATCATGCATCAACCACACCAGCTGCACACATATCCTTTGCGCCCGCGCACCATATGACACTCTCTCTCTCTACTGACTTGAACTGCCGTTCCCAAGGGCGTTCAACCTACCAGCGCTTTGAGGTCATACCAGGCGCTATATAAATGCCAAGTAACATAACATAACATAACTTTTAATGTTAGTTGTTAACAATTTATACATATTCGATCTTCACGCACATAGAAAGATACAATATTAAACCTGCAAATGCAACATGAAAACAATCCACACAATGAGGTGCTTTCCAAACATGGCACCTGGACTCTCTTGCAAAATGCATGTTTGACTTTTAAACTGACTTTCTAAGGTCTTCGACGCCAGAAACAATTAGTAAAATCAGTCATTTTAATCTTTGTGGTTAGCTGCTGCACAAGAATTTTAAGTAGCTGGAACATTCTTGAAGGAAAGAAGAATGAGACACCTAGCAAGAAGGTCTGCTTACAACCCACATGGGAACAGATGTTATCTCGCTCATTGTATTCAAGTTGCAATAGGAGGTTGGTCATTTGTTTGGTGGTAATAAAAACGAGGCCCAAAACTAGCTTATCCGGCGGTTAATTGTTTTTACAAGTCAGAGATTGTAGGTTCTGGAGTTGTGGTTGCATAAATTAGTAGGTCTTCAGAAGCACCAGAAATCTGGGGCATTGAGATGACAATCAGTAGTTCAAAGTACATCCTGTTTATTCAGACCTTCCTCTATTGGCTCAAATATGCAAGCGGACCATGTGCAATCACGCTTAAAGTTAAAGGCATTAGGCCAGTTATTGCTATCAATGAATTATGTTTTCAATACCAATGTTTAACCATTTACTAACGTCATGGCCTACTACGGATGAATCCTACGAGGTGTGTTCTGAATATGATATGAAGATGACGATTAAGATAAGACTGGCCAATGAAAATGGTAGAATTGGAAAAAGATGGAATTTCTTTGAAGAGGTGTTTGTCCAATTATATGTGGGGGTGGATTGTAATAGAGTATCTTGGAGTGTTTTAATTGTTGCAAAAAGTGTCTAGCATGCCAACTGATGTTGAGACTTGGGTTAGTTTGGTGCCGCAACACCATCTAACCGCCCCCCCAGAGCTACGTACAATGAACTTGCTTTATGTACAAGTGTGAACTCATTTCTTAAGTGGTGGGTCTGTTTGGATTACAGTGATTAAATGCCCATCCCCTTTCTCCCCCACGCTAACATGTTCTGGAAGCTTGGAATTTACAGCATTCTAGAGTATATCAATTAATTTTTTCGAAACAGCGTTCTTTAAAATGCATTCACCTATTTCGCCTTCATACTGTATCCCTTCTTGTCTAAAAGAAAACTTAGTGATGAGCCTGCCACTAACAATCAAGCAGCTTAGTACTTCAATTAACCTCTCCTTGACCTATGCTTGATTGGCAACAAAACACAAATTGCACTAGACACTAGTCATTGGCAAATGATAGTCACGCACACAGGATTAAGTGAACTGGCAAGTGACTTATCCAGGGCAAGTAGCTTGCAACTTGAATGTTTTCACCCTGCTTGATCTGTCAATTCCTCTTCTATATTGAGGTTTCGTTATGGGGTATGGCTATTAACGGAGTGTGTGGGGGCTCATTATCGACCAATCCTTTGAAGGCTGAATACAAACCGTCACATATGACAAAAAAACTAATCACATATACCATTTATTTATTTATTTATTCATATTTGTAGAGTGCGCAGCAGCCCGGGGGCATTGTGGCGCTTGTTACAGCCCGTTTTCTTAGTTACAGAAGATTGAAAAACAGATGCCGTTTACAGTACAGGCATGAGAGAGAGCAAAGCAATCAAAGATTAGACGAAGAGGGAGGTTGAGTTTTTTTCGGAATGCGAGGAGTGAGTTTTCTGTCCTGATGTCAGTGGGTAGTGCATTTCATAACTTGGTTCCAATGTATGGGAAGCCTAGCCCACCAGCTTTAAACCAGTTGATGCGTGGGATGTGAAGTTGGTTAGAGTAGTGAGTCCTAATGGTCCGTGTGGACCTGGACTTAGATAACGTTTCTGACAGATAGGATGGTGCTGAGAGAGTGAGGCATTTGTCGGTGAGGATTTTGAAAGTGATGCGCTCTTTAACTGACGGCCAATGAGAGATCTGTCTGGCCTGGGAGATATGTTCCCTTTTGGGGATGCTTAATGCTGCTGGTAGAGTATTGTTCTGTGTTATTTGGAGTCGGTATAGGTTTTTTTTCAGATGTGCCTGCTAGAAGGGCATTACAATAGTCTAATTTGGCAACAATGATGGCTCTTGCTATTGATAGACAGTTAGGCTTCTGTATCCTCCCGGGAGGATAGCTCAGTGGCAACATGTTCGCCTTGGAAGCAAGTCGACAAGAAGCATGCAGGTTCGATCCCCAGGTCAGCGCTTAGAAACCTCTGGGTATTTAATTGCGTTATAAATATGCAACTAAAACAACAACAAAATAAAAATTCTGTAACAGCGCCTCGATGCCCCTGGGCTGTGTGAGCGCTTTAAAAATGCAAATAAATAAAGGCTTGGATAGGTATGGTTTTATGGCGTTTATGAGCTTGGTGGTGTGTGCTGAGGCGGAGGTGATGGTGCTGACCTGCCTAGTCATGGATGGTGTGGAGTCTATGTAGACCACTAAGTTCTTCACAGATGTAGAGACAGGAATAAATGTATTATCAATGGTGAAGTTAGAGTAATGCTTGTCGAGTTTAGCTAGTGTGGCTTTTTGACCCAACATGATGATTTCAGTCTTTTCCCCATTAAGGCAGAGGCCACTTGTAGCCATCCAGGTCTGGATGGTGAAGTATATTAGGTGAAGTGCTTTGGAGTCTTTGTTATACAATCTGGTGAGTGGGAGGAGTACCTGGGTATTGTCAGCGTAGTTAGTATACGCAATACTGAGTGCGTCGGGCTTGTTGAAAAGGGGCTTAGTGAACAAGTTGTATAGTGTGGGTGCTGTGCAAGAGCTTTGTGGTACTCCGCGATGGATGGTGGTAGGGGCTGCATTGGCTTTGTTAGAAAATACCTTCATTGCCCTGCCTTCCAGGAAGGAGGTGGCCCAAAGAGCTGCTCCTTTGAAGAAGTTAGCCAAATGGGTAAGGTGTGATGAGAGTCTTATGGTCCACGAAGTCGAATGCAGCAGAGAAGTCTAGGAGTAGCTGGCTTTCCTTTATCCCTGATTTGGGTGATCTGATTCTTTAGATCCACAATTGCCGTTTCTGTGAAATGTCCTTTGGGGAAGCCGGATTGTCTGGATCCGAGGATGGAGTGAGCTTCAAGGAAGTGTTGGATCTGGATATTGGCGGCTTTATCCAAAATCTTAAGGAGGAAGGGCACAGTGGTTATGGGTCGATAGTTGTTTTGCTGTAGGGGGTCTAGAGTACGTTTTTTATTTAGAAGGGGGCAAGCCCATGCCTCTTTTAGGCTGCCAGGGATGATGCCTGATCTGAAGGAGGCATTGATGAAGGCTGTCAAGAGCGGTGCGAGAAAGGTCGGCACATTCCTCGATGAGCATAGGTGGACATATGTCCCCTTTGCACATGGAGGGTTTTAGGTTTTTGAGGAGGTTGATAACTTCTAGTTCAGTGATGTCACTGAAAGAGAAGAGGGGTTTGGCGAGGTTGGTTGGAGAAGGAGTTGAGGCTGTTTGATTGGGTCCATGGTGAGGAGGTAGGGTTTCACAGTGGTGGTGGATTTTATTTTGAAGGAGATCAATTTTGTTTAATATGGCAGATTGAATACTGGCACACCATACTTGTCTGGTGTGTTAGGAGGTGAGATGAGCTCATTGAAGATGGTGAAGATTTCCTTAGATTGTGAGTTGGCATATGAAATACGGATATTAAAAGGAGTTAGCCTTGGTTTTCATGGTGTCGGCTTTGTATTGGCGGGAGATTAACTTGAAGTAGTTTTTTGCAGTTTCGCTAGGGTTAGATTGCCAGTTTTTTTAGTGCCTCCCTTTTACGGGAGCGGAGGGACTGTAGTTCTTCTGTGAATCAGGAATTGGCGTGCAAGGACCTTTTTTCTCTTTTACTTTCAAGTGGTGCTATTTAATGGCTTTGGTGAGGGTATCTTTGTATAAGTCTAATAAGGTGTTGGGATCATTGGAGAAGGGGGGCTAGTGCTGGGATGTTCAGGTATGGGCGGAGGGTCTCCTGGGTGAGATTCATGGAGCTTCTTACTTTTGCTGCGGGAGCACGGGTAAGGGTTTTGCAGTTAGCGGCGATGGGGAGGGAGAATTCAATACAGTAGTGGTAGGTCCATGGCATGGCTCTATTGGATGTGATGGTGGTGAGGCAGTTATGGTCTGCATCCAAGTCCAGGCTATGGCCTTTGGAGTGTGTGGGGCTTGAGACTTTTTGTGTGAAACCTAGGTCAAGGAGTTCCTTGGAGAGGGACACAGCAGCTTTGTCTTTGGTGACATTGAACCCTAGGTTTAGGTCTCCAAGTAGTAGAGTCTTGGTGGAACTTTTTAGGTTGTCACTGAGTAGATGGATAAGGTGTCCCTGAAAGTCTGAAGGGAGACCTGGGGGTGGTAAAGCATGTGGATGTTCATGGTGCTATTAGGGGACAGCGTGAGCTTAGCAGACAGAATGTGAGAGTTGCTGGCCAGTGGGTGACTGATGAGTCTGAGAGGTAGGGTATCTTTTGAGATGAGTGCTACTCCACCTCCTGGGCGAGCTGGTCTGTCTTGTCTGAGGATGGTGTAACCTGGTGGGAGAGAAAGGGCGGCAGCCGGGCCAGAAGCTTTGTGTAACCAAGTTTCTGTGATGGCTAGTAGGTCGAGGTTGAGATTAGTTAGTAGATTGTGTATTTCTATGGCATGGGCTGGGAGGGAGCGAACATTAAGGAGGGCACATTTGATAAGTGGTGCAAGTGAGGTTTTGGTCTCTACGGTAATGGGTGTAGTGGCTGAGTCAGAGGTGAACGGTGTGGGCAGGATGGGTTGCCTACTCGGGTGAGAGGGTGTACATTTAGGTACGATAGGGCGTTCGATGCGAGGGTGGAGCAGGCCTAACCATAACTACAGTAAATTAACAAGTTTAATACTGCTTAAACATAACTTTCAAGTAAGAGTAATTCAAGATAACAGGGTAGTTTGAATTAATTCCTGATACACTAGATTTCATGTTCCCCATGTTTTCCAAACATAACAATAAATATGTGCAGAAATTGAAAATAAACATCACTGAGAGTTAACATCAGAGGATGACCGAAGTCTAGCATCGGGTACTGTGGTAAGTTAGAGGCACTCCCCCATCCTCTGCTATGAGGGGCAGAACAACTGAGGGATGAGGGGAATTCCAATGTGCCTCACACAGGGTAGCTAGAAAAAGATTTCTCGTTGCCCCTCTCCCAGACAAGTATTATGTTCTTGATGAGGACACAAGAACATAAAACATCTTAACAGGAATACTAGTCCCAAGAGATCTTTCCTTGCTACGGTAGAACACACACCTTTAGTAAAGCTTTAGTAGCTTCACAGCAAGAGGGAAGTCACACTCCCTGCGGACCACAAATCAAGTAGGCAGGTGGAAATTCAGGCAGCCGTGGAAAGCCACGGAAGCACAAATACGTCTACAGGGTTTTCCATGATGGCACAGATGGGAATAGCTCATATTTAACACAGTGAGACAGGTGGGAAGAATAAAATAAAAAATTGTTTACTAATCAACAAATACGGGAAGGCTAACAATTACTTAGGGAACCAATTGGGGAACCAATGAAAAGGGGGTGATAAGAGCACCCGAGATGGGTTGCCCTAGGACAGACCAATCCCAGTTCCGCTCGCAAATAACCACAGCAGCACAGGTTTATGAAGAGAGCAAGAGAAGGCTGGAGAGAGGCACAAGCAGGGAGGAATCAGACATGCTACTCACGCTTCCTCGAAGAAAAAGGGAGACTGCTACCAGGAGCAAGGTAGCCCCCAATGAAGACAGGCATTCAGCAGAAACTGCCAGATACAAGGTACAACACCAGTACCTAGGGAAAGACTAAGGACATGAGACCTGGTCCCTCCAAGAAGGTCCTGCCCCAAAGAAAAGTCTAAAATGGCAAGACCTCCCTCCCCCCATCACGAGGGTGCACATTTCAGCTCCCCAACAAAGGCCCAGATTGATGGGGGGAGAAATACCCATTCTATACTAAAGGTACAAAGAGCGTGGCAGAAAGCAGCGAGCAGCTTCTCCAACCCAAGACAGGGGAAGAAATTAGCACCCTACCCTTTGAGATACTTGAGTTTGTTGAAAAATATTGAAGACCGTGCACGAGGAACATGGAGAGGTCCAATGAAGAAAGTCGAGAAGCCTCAGAGAGGTCAAAATAAAAAGGCTAGGAGCCTGTATAGAGGCTTCAGGAGAATCAATGGGACTGTGAAAGAGGTCTGTGCAAAAAGCTGAAGTGCAAAGACCGTGGAAAGGTGTGGAACTGTAAATATTCCTTGGAGGGATTGCTCAGGGAAACTCGTTGTGGATTTGTTTATAGACTAGGGCTGGATATTCTGAGAGTAGGTTTATGGGACTTTGTTAGCCAAGGTTTGAGCCATTTTAATTTGGATGCACAGGGTTAGCCTGGAAGCTAAAGCATTCATTATGAATAGGTCTTAACTTTTATTTTGGCCACCACCTTTGAACTTAATTTATAGAAGTGGGTGTCCTAGGAGGGACATATACTGATTAAGAACAGGTTTTGGAAATCTTTAAGTTTATAGAACGTACTTCCTAAGGTGTTGGAAGCACGAGAAGAAACACTGTTCATTTATTGTTTACTCAC
The DNA here is from genome assembly GCF_040938575.1 of Ambystoma mexicanum. Classification (NCBI taxonomy): domain Eukaryota; kingdom Metazoa; phylum Chordata; class Amphibia; order Caudata; family Ambystomatidae; genus Ambystoma; species Ambystoma mexicanum. The sequence continues at coordinate 894,322,959 of NC_090941.1, forward strand.
CTAGCTCCTGTAGTCACTTTACCAACCCAAATCCTGAACCTTTAAAACTTAATAAAAAAATATAACAACTCAGAAACACTATTATGTCACTGTGGTCCATAAAGATCAATACACCACTTGTAGAGTAAAACAAACGAGAAAAAACGGACCCTACCGAGCGCTAATTACAACTTGCATTTTTTTTTTAAACCAAATGCATCAGTCGACTTCCATACTTGTAACTGCTTGCTGAAAAGCAAACCTGTAAATCCCAAATGCTTTCACATTTTGGAATCTTAAGACCTACTGTCAGGTCACATCCTTTATTAATAGCGAAAAGCGTTGCCTATTTGTAGAGCAACAAAAATGAACAATACCTGACACATGTCACACCATGGGAAAGTTACAATGTAGCTTGTGGGATTCTAGAATGTGCACTGTCGCAGGGAACTAACAAGACTAATTGAGAAGATGAGAATATGTTGATAGATTGAAAAGGTGCCTTCAGAACAGAAGAATCTTGGACAGGCGACATAAATTAACCTAAATGTTATCTATCTACAATTTTGTAAATCAAAAATTTCAACTAAAATGAAAAGGGTTCCCGTCTATTCTTAAAAAAATGCTCCGATTTCTTTGTATATATCTTCAAGTATTTTACTCCTGCAAAATCATTTCTTAAATTCTTAAATGTTAGAACTAGAACTTATTTAATTAGTTCCTTATTTTAGTCATAGAATTTCTCCATAAATCCCATGCATTTTGTCAGCACTGCCACCCATAATCAGCTGGCTTTCCGCTAAACATAGCTCCACAAACACATGACCTTAGTCTTCAAGGCAGTGCATGGCTTCTCACCCCACATCTCCCAACACCTTTTCTGGTGTAGTGTATTCCAACTGGGACGTTGCACTAAGCCTCATTTCTCCAGCCCTCTCTTCCCAAAGCCCCTTTTAAGTTCAGGTCCTTTGAGCTGCCCACAACTCTACACTGCAACACTTTGCCATACGAACGTGACACTCATCACGAATTTTCTGACTTTAAGTCTGCACTTAGGTTTCCTTCTCTGCCTTGAGTCCACACACGACTAACCCAAAACCTGGACACGGGTCCGTAATAAGTATTTACAGATGTCTGCATATGTAATGTAAAGCGGTCAGGCATTGCACACTTCTGCCAACCCACAGAGTATCAGTGGTACTTTCAAAGGGTAGCAAAGGAGACACTTGGGTGTGTGTTTCATTCAGAGGGGAGAAGCCACATTTTAGCCATAGAAGTTGGTGCTGTGAGGATGCAGTAAGCTACCTTTGGGGGGATGGGAGCGGGGAGTTGATAGCGCCAGAGAGACGAGCAGTGCCATTGCACAAATGTACAATTGCAGGAATGTATGCAGAATCTAAATAATCTATTTATCCCTGTAATAGGTTTTACCAAACATTCTCACCGCTATATCTGACTAATAAATTGCTACGGTTGCTTGGGAGTTATATTTTACATTTCAGGGAAAACTCATGTGCTTCAAATAAATACAAACTTTTGTCATTTACCAATATTGCAATCTAATCGGAACACTCAGCAAAAAGGGGTCAAATGCTTTTCTCTGAGATCCCAAAAGGTTTTCCATACTATTACTGTGGCATAGTAAAGATACTGTGTTTCCACTGGGACCACAGCCAAGAATCAGACTAGAACAGACCATGGAAAAATGCACTGCTCGCTGGCAATCGCCGAACAAGACTGAATGCCGCATCGCCGAAGAAACCAACTCTTCATATTCCAACTTTAATTTGCAAATGTCTGGAACCAATTAGCTCTGAAAAAGTTTCAGAACGGCCACCCAGCAATAAACACAGAATCATTTGTGTGTCTGCTGTCTTGTTGTGATAATTTTTTATTGCTACCTCAGTTTCAGATGTCACTAATCACTTCCACATTATGATTAACATAACCAATTGAAGCCAAATGGGGGTCGTACTAAATAACCTCGAGATGAGCAAAATGTGTTGACATAGTCCAGGGCGTACATGGTAGCTTTCTGTGTCCAGAAAGCTTTTACAACACATATTTATCTGGGTTACAGTACTGGTCATCGACATTTGTAGCATCAGCGAACAGAGAATGGACTTCTAGACAAGCAGCTCCCAAAATATGCATGTCTTTACACCACCATCATCGACAGGCCTAAAGGCTATCTGCACCTCTCCACTCTTCTCCATAGTCTGGAGTGAGATGCAAACCCAACTGCCCAAGCTCCAGGTTTTCGTCGTACCCAACTTGTCACATTGTCCACTGTCCTGCAAAGAAGGCACCCAATGCCATCCCCAAAATGCACAGCGCATGGTGACACACGGTGCTGAGCTTAAGCCCATGTTTGTTTATACACACTTCATGAGCACAGCATTAGTAATGTAGCGGCTTGAGCATTCATCTCGAAAAAGGGAGCAGCCTTGGGTGCTGAGCTCAGACCTCTCTTTAAATGTCCTTTTTAATGTGAACTATTTTGGCCATAAATGGCCTACATTTCAAATTAAATACTATGCGAGGGAGTATAATTTTCCATCTTAAATACAGAGACACTTAACTAGAGTCCAAACGCACAGCAACATATATCACAGAAGAGCAGCATCTAAATACGCGAATGCTGGGATAAAACATGAGTTATCCATGCTTCCTTTGGGGAAAGTAAATCAACCGCATGGCTTTGGTAGCTTTAAACGAACAATGGTGTGTATTTTTGTTTACACTGTACAATTAGAAGAACAAGTTACTTCTTACCTGGTAACGTTCTTTCGATGGGATGTTCCTCCGACGTATTCCTTATCTTGATAGATCATCTCCAGCTTGCTGGCCTCGGAAACATTTTTTCAGTAGAGGGCGCTGCGCGTCGACGTCCCTCGAGCCGATGTCCCTCGACAGCCTCCGTATCAGCGCCGAAATCATCATGCGCATAAATAGACTCGCGCAGCGTCCGTTGCTCAGTTCCGTTTTGACGTTAACAGTTGTTTTACATGAATTGGTTATTGACCCAGAAGGAGCGTAAACTGTAACCACAAGGGAAGTTTTACTGAGGGGATGGATGGGAGGGGCGATAAGGAATACGTCGGAGGAACATCCCATCGAAAGAACGTTACCAGGTAAGAAGTAACTTGTTCTTCGAAGGGATTGTGTCCTCCGACGTATTCCTTATCTTAATAGACTCCCGTAGCAGTGGTGTGTAACTGGAGGTGGGAGTAAAATTGCCATGTTTCCCTTCAAGAATGAACAGAGTACAACACAGCTTTGCCAAATCTAGTCTCTTGGCTAGAGGAGGAATCCAGGTTGTAAAATCTTGTGAAGGTATGTGCAGACGACCATGTGGCAGACGCACATATGTCTCGAATCGGTACCCCTCTTTGGAGGGCCGAAGAGGCTGCGATACCCCTAGTTGAATGAGCCCTAAGATTTTGAGGCGACTTTCCCTGCCAGTTTGTAACATTCCAGAATGGCTAAAATAATCCATCTGGAAATGGTCTGTTTTGTTATCGGTAAACCCAATTTGTGCCCTGAGTAACCTACTAACAGTTGGTCTGCTTGCCTAATCCTAGCAATTCTGCTGATGTAAAAGCTCAAAGCCCGCCTTGGGTACAGCCTATGCAGCCTTTCTTCCTCCTTCCCCGGATGGGGAGGGGGATAAAATGAAGGTAAGGTAATCTTCTGAGTGATGTGGAATTCAGAAACCACCTTTGGGAGAAAATTAGGCTTCACTTGTAGGACAACTTTGTCTTTATGAAAAATTGTATGAGGGGGTTTACAAGATAGAGCTTGTAATTCGCTGACCCTCCTAGCAGATGTCAATGCCACTAATAAGACAGTTTTAAGGGTGAGAAATCTTAGTGAACAAGAGTGGAGTGGTTCAAAAGGAGTACCCATCAGGAAATTTAAGACTAAATTTAAGTCCCATAAGGGAACTTAGAATGGTCTTGGAGGATAGACATTGGTTAATCCCTTCAGAAATTGTATTACTAAGGGTAACTTGAAATACGATGGTTCCTCTGCAGTGCGCTTGAAGATCGATAGCGCTGCGATATAGCCCTTGATAGTGCCAACCTGAAGGCCCGAATTTGCCAAGTAGAGTAGAAAAGTTAACACTGTTGGTGTAACACATGAAAAGGGCTCGATATTCTTTTCTCTACACCAGCTGCAAAAAGTCTTTGTTGCTGGCCTTCTTGCCGAAAGCAACACCTCCCTGACGTCATCTGGGAGGTCCCAATCCATGTATCTCAACTTTTCAGATACCAAGCGTGAAGGTTGAGGGTTCTGATGTCTGGATGGAGAACCTGACCTCCCTTCTGCGAGAGAAGATTCTCCTTGAGTGGAAGACGAATTGGAGGGCAGATGGACATATCCAGAAGGTCCGGGTACCACGTTCTCCTGGCCCAGTCCGGGGCAATTAGGATCATGGCTTTCCGGAACCTTCTCAACCTCCTGATCATTTGAGGAATGACAGGGACTGGAGGAAACACGTACAGAAGTGGAAACTCCCAGTCCACTACGAACGCGTCCCCTAGAGCTCCTCTCGGGGGAAATTCCCTTGAACAAAACTGATCGCACTTCCTGTTGATGCTGGTGGCGAACAGATCCACTTGAGGGGTTCCCCAAAGGGTGAAGATCTGTTGAAGGACTTCCTGAGCTAGTTCCCACTCGTGGGAGACTGTACTCTGCCTTCTCAGAGCGTCCGCTGTCAAGTTTTTCTCTCCAGCTAAGTGAACTGCCGATAGAGAGATTCCTTCTTGGATTGCCCAAAACCAGAGCTGCATCGCTTCTCTGCACAGAGGCAGTGATCCTACGCCTCCTCTTTTGTTGAGATAGTGCATGGCCACTGTGTTGTCCGTCATTATCAGGACATTTTTCCCCTGTACAGATGGCAGAAAAGCCTTCAGCGCTAGTCTGATTGCTCTCAGCTCTAACAGGTTGATATGTAGTCTGGACTCTGATGGAGACCAACAACCGCTGATGGTCAAGTCGTTGGCATGGGCTCCCCACCCCATGAGTGAGGCATCTGTGACTACTGTTATCTCCGGCCATGGTTGCCAAAACAGTTCTCCTTTCAAGATGTTCTCCTGGCAGACCCACCACTGAAGGTCTCGAGCCACCTTGTCCGGAACCTGAAAGAGATCTGTCATTCTCCCTGAGAATTGCGACCACTGAGTTCCTAGAGCCCACTGAAGAGATCTCATTCTCAGGTGAGCCTCTGGCACAAGGAAGATGCAGGATGCCATGAGGCCTAGCAACCTCAAAAAGTCGAAGGCTGGGAGACGTTGGGCATTTTGAAACTTGGTGACCATCTGCAGAATATCTTAAGCCCTCACCTCTGGTGGCGAGGCTTTTCCCAGGGAAGTGTCCAGGACCGCTCCAATGAACAGGTATCATCTGTGACTTCTTTAAATTGAGGGAGAAGCCCAGTTTGTAAAGGAAGTGGCAGACATAATCTAGCTGGATCTGAGCTTGTTCCGGAGATACAGCTCTGATCAGCCAATTGTCCAGGTAGGGGTAGACGTGAATCCCTTCCCTCCTTAGACTTGCAGCCACTACCAACATTAGCTTGGTGAAGACCCTCAGGGCGGAGGTCAGCCCAAATGGCAGAACTCGAAATTGATAATGAGAGCCGCCAATTGTGAACCTCAGGTATTTCCTGTGTTTGAGATGGATTGGCACATGGAAATAAGCATCCTGAAGGTCCAGAGATACGAGCCAGTCCTGGAGCTGGAGGGCCTGAAGGATCTGAGAAAGAGTTACCATCTTGAACTTGTCCTTCCTGAGGAACTTGTTCAATTCTCGTAAGTCCAAGATAGGTCTCAGTCCTCCGTCCTTGTTCGGTATTAGGAAGTAGGGGGGAGTACCAGCCCTTGTTCCTCTCTGCTACAGGTACCGCTTCAATGGCACCTTTCTCCAGCAGGTCTACAATTTCCTGCAAGAGGAGCGGATCTGGAACTTTCCGAGAGCTGTTCCCCGGTGGATGACTGAGGAATGCGTAGAAAAGGCAGGCAGTAACCTTGGGCAACTGTCTCCAATGCCCAAGCATCTGACGTAATAGCCTGCCATTCCGTCAGATGTTGAGTTAGCCTGCCCCCTACTGGTGTCTTGTGAGGAGAGTCCTCAGAGTGATTTAGAGGCTGCTGATGCAGGTGCCGAGGGTAAAGAGGCACCTGCTGCTGCAGCTTTTGTATTTTTACCCCGTCCACCTCGGGTGAATCTTTTTTGACCTCTTTGAACCGACTGTCCTCTGCCTTTTCCGAATGCGGAATAAAAGGGAAAGGATATACCTCTCCAAGAGGTTCCTGAGGGGCGATATGGCGTTTGACGGGTTGCAGCACCCAGGGATTTTGCTGCTGCTTTGGATGTCTGTAACTTTTCGAGGCTGTCATCCGCCTTCTTACCAAACAAAGAAGAGCCGTCAAAGGGCATATTTAAAAGTCTGGCTTGTACATCTGGAGCAAACCCAGACTTTCGCAACCACGTAAATCTGCGGGTTGTAGTACTTGCCACCATGGCCCTACTGATGCTGTCAGAAGAATCAATGCCAGTTTGAAGGGATTCTCACATTGCGTCTTTACCATCCTTAACTATGTTTAGAAACGCTTCCCTTTCTTCTCCCTCGGGGAGGCAGTCAGCTGCTGATGAAGCACACTCCCAAAGTGTATGGCTGAACCTTGCGAGCGTACAAGTAGCGTTAATAGAGTTCAATGTCATGCTACATGCAGAAAAAACTTTCTTAGCCATAGAGTCGTATCTTTTGTCATCCCTGTCCTGTGGAACAGTAGGGTATGCCGATCTACTGCCTGATGCAGTTGCTGCTTGAACAACCAGACTCTCTGGAGTTGGATGTTTAGACAAAAATTCAGGGTCAGTAGTAGATACCCTATATTTGGCTGATAACTTTTTGTTAACCGCCGGGATAACCTCAGGAGTTTCCCAGTTAGCCAATATTTTCCTTTGTAATGCAGCATGAAATGGAACCACAGGATCCTCCTGTGGGTCTTTAACTAAAATGTCTGTAAGGACATCCTGTTGGAATGCAGGTGAAGGTGTCGACCAACCCATGAATTCTATAATTCTTGCCATTAAATTTCTGTAAGGGGTCTCAGCATGTTCCCCTGGGTCTGGTTTGGCAAATTCTATTTCTGGGGAAGTATCTAACCCACTTGCCTCATGTAAGGATTCTCGAAGGTCCTTCAACCTATTTTCCTCAGAGGTAAATTCCTCTGGTTCTGGTGTTGCAGATCTCTGCAACCCAAAGGGTCTTTCTTGATCCAAATCCTCCCTTTCCTCATAAATTGAAGACAAAGGTCTGAAATGATCAGACCTGGGAAATGGCTTAAATCCCATTTCCAGAGCAGAAGGGGCTAAATTTGTCATAATTGGTTGGGAAAACGTCAACGTCGTCGAGGACGTTAAAGGTTTCGAAAACACTGAAAAAGGCGTCGAGAAGATTGGAAGTGGCCTCGAAGAACTCGAGAGGATCGGGATCCTACTCGAGGTTGTCGATGACCTCGAAGTCATGTTAGAGGCTCTGGGTATGACCACTGGCTGTGAGGTAGTGACGGCCGTGGGTTTGCTCTTTTTCGGCGTCGAAGACGGCGTCGATTCGATCGACCTATGCGTCGATGAGCCCTTCGATAATGGTGTCGATGGCACAGTGCCCCTGCTCGAGGGTTCGTGACGCTCTCGAGTAGTTTCTTTCGCTCGGGTGCAACGACTACCAGCGTTTAGATTTTTCAGGTCTTTCACCCAGGGTATCACCCTCAGCTGTCTTCGAGGGGGTCGAGGCCACTTTCTCGAAGACGCTAAGCATCCTTTTACGGCATTCCTCCCACTCAGCCTGAGAGCTATGTTTTGTGGGGCAGGTGACTCTTTCAGGAGAAACAGAAGAAGACGAGGAAGGGGATCTTCGACGTCTCTTACTTGAATGCTTGGATCTCGAAGAGTGGTGGGAACTGCTTCGAGACGTAGAACAAGAATGTTTCCTGTGTCGGCGAGGAGACAAATGTCTCGACTGAGCCGAGGAAACTTTTGAAGGAGTTTTAACTGTCTTACCTCTTTCAAGCTTCCCCTTATGCTCCTTCAAGGCTTTTGCCGTCATGGACATGCAGACCTCGCACTCCAAACATTGGTGCTCCGATCCCAGGCACCACAAACAGATCCTGTGAGGATCTGTCAACGACATTTTCTTTCCACAGTCTCGACATTTTTTGAAGCCGGACCGTGGAGTCGTCGGTTTGGATGAGGAAGCCATCGATTAAGAGTTGGTATTCGAGGAATAATGAAGAATATATTTTCTGACTAACGAACTGAGCAACGCGATTCCGAGGCCCACGAAGCGTGGAAAAACGGAACTGAGCAACGGACGCTGCGCGAGTCTATTTATACGCATGATGACGTCGGCGCAGTTACGGAGGCTGTCGAGGGACATCAGCTCGAGGGACGTCGACGCGCAGCGCCCTCTACTGAAAAAAAAATTCCGAGGCCAGCAAGCTGGAGATGATCTATCAAGATAAGGAATACGTCGGAGGACAAAATCTCTTCGAAGCTTACATTTCAATAAAGCAGTGCGTTTGAACCATAGGCCATGCCATTGTAGAGCAAAACTACATGACAAAATAATGAGCTTTTTGCGTACAATAGTCCACCGAGTGCAGACCCTTTTGGTATCCATTCAGAGATTAGTGCCATTAATAGAGAGAGACTTGGAAAACGTGTTCGGACTAACTGTGGCAATGGTGGCACTTGGAATTTCTACCTTAGGTTTAAGCACTTCAAGGAACATTCCCCCATCAGCAGAATGTTTCTGTACCATGTCTTTAGTGTGCAACATTGCACTGTTCTACTGGTGCATTACTTTTGTTGGATCAGGTACATAGAAAGATTTCATGACAAAAAGACTGCGGGCCAATAGAAGAGGGTGAGGGGCATGCAGCAAGACGAAGTGGATAGGGAGTGAGGTGGAAACGTCACTGGTGCTGCTCCACAAGGCAAAACACAATAAAAGGGGCAGATAGAGGTCCAGTGAATCCTTCTTGTTTTAGGAATCAAACTTAGAGAAGGGTTTCTGTAACAAGTGCCCTTTGTCTTCTGACATTATACCATGAGTGCTTTGTCTGATCGAAGTGCAGTTTGGACTCTTGGACACGGTTAGGGAGATTTATCATTTTTATGCTTCCTCCCCTCGCCTAGTGAGAACCCCGGCATTTATTGCTGGACATCTGGACCTCTTTCTTTATATCCTGAATGAGGGGAGCCTTTTCCCCCTCATTCATTGGTATTTGCTCTGACTTTTGGAACTCTGTTCTCTGTGTTTCACCTTTACTATGGAGTCTGCTTTCCTCCATATATCTTGAAAGGCATCTGTGTTTAACTTTTGCAGCACACAGCACCTTATCTGCAGTGTTGCTGGGAACCCTTTGGGTTCTCCTTTGAGATTCTCTCTTTATCCTTTCCAATGACAGTTCTTAAGAATAGAGTGATACTTTGTATCCCTCCTAAAACTTTATACTATGAGAGATTAGCACAGACCACCTTATGTGGAGTGCTAAGGGGATACCTAGTATCCTCCTTCTCTACTCCTGTGACCTTTTAGTCACATAGACAACTCTATAGTTATGGCTGGTGGCAGTGGATGTGTTCTACCAAATATTGTGCTATTTTTGCCATTTCTATTGTGGTTGTTTTTTGTTAACTCTTCTACCATTCTGCGAGGGGGAGGTCTGTGTGTGCGTTTTGCCTTTGGCGGGAACCCTTGGGTGCCCCCCGGCCCTAGGCTCCTGTGTGTTTGGGCAGACAGGAAGTTGGGGAGGAGTTATTCTCTTCCCTGCCCTTTGACTGCCTTAATAGAACCAGTTCCGACTAGGGGGGCTGACTGTCCTGATTGGACAGCCACCCGCCCCTTTCTGTAAAATGCTGAGAGAGTTTCCAGAAGAAAAGGCAAGTCGGACCCTTCCAATTACCATGAAGTGCCGACTGCTGTCCTGACCCAGGTTTCCACTGGACAGAAGAGCTCGAAAGAGGACGACTCCTTCCCTTTGGCTGGTGGGACCAACCAGCTCTGAGACAAACTGTCAAATCCCAATTCAAATAGAGTATTATTTCATTCATTGTCACGCTCACCTGGATCACCACGGGGGCGCCGAAGCTGGACTGCTGCGGTCTCCACCAGTGTGACTCGTAGCAAAGTGATGATCGACTGCACTTGCCCACTCAGTTTCGTCTGCCTGTCCCGCAAGAGGATTTTCCTAGAAGCAGTAAAGGGAATTAGCCACCCGTGGTAGAGGGGTTAACAATAACACTATCTTCCCGAAACTTCTAGTATTCCCCTTCGTAAAGTCTCACCTTATAGTTAGGAAGGATGAACTCTCCATCCTGCGTTTGGAGTTCACGGGTGCGTAGAACTTCAGTTACTTCACTGATTCGAAGGTATTTGGCAGAGTTCCAGACAAATAATGACTCCGAGATAAGTTGTGTGTAAACCAAATGTATAGTTCTTATAGAGTTCAAATGTCTGTTTATTCAATCATGCTCCTTTCATACCTTTCCCCATGCAGCGTGGCCCGAGGAGCGAGTTCGCCTCGATGGATGAAGGTAGCGCCTTGGTAAGAGTCAGTTTGCACCAAGCACTGTTTAGCAAGTAATATTGTTCCAAGTGCGATTAACCAATAGTTCTCTATCTTCGTTGCAGGTGCGGTGCCTTTGCGAAAATGTCAAGCGTAGAATGGTGACCAGCGCTGCCTCGAGCGGTAATATGCCAAGTAAGTATCTTGCGGTAAGTAAGTGAATGCCTTTGGAGGAACCCCGCTCACCTTTTGTTTGTTCTTGTTTTTTCAGATGCAGATGTTGCGAGCGGCGATTCAACGAGCACCGCGCTGGGTCGTGAAGATGCTCTAATGATAGGTGAGTATGGCACGGCGCTCCAGCTGGCAATGCGATGCAGTGGTTTTAAATGTTTTTCCCTTTCTAACAAGTGCGGCTGCTCCAGGAGAAGATGATGACCAAATGGGAATCTTCCTGTTCTAACCTTCTCTTCTTCTTTCCTTTTCTCTAGGATCGGCTCCGGACACAAATGGGTGTAGCTGTAGAATGAATACTGGACTGCAGACACGGTGAGCGTTACGCTGCAGAGATGCAGAATAACGCGAAGCGTGTGCTGCTCTTCTGGCATGGTTTAAATGGCATCAAAAAAGTAGTTCCCAGGTAAAGAGTTCCAGTACCACACCCAAGCAGTAAAATAGTTCCTAACCGAAAGTAGTCCCTTCATGGCCACATGATGGCCTGTATGTGAGTTATTTGCAGGATGACCTGCACAGTTTAAAGATGGCAATATGAGCCTGGCGCCTATGGCGCCAGGACTGAACCCGTATAGTCCCTAGATGGGGTTTTTGGAATTCCTGGGTCTTCATGGATGCCTGTTCCCTGGATAGATGGATCTGTTCTGGATGTTTGGGGACAGGCATCGTGACAGCACTACCCCCCACCTCCCCAAGGCCCCTCCTAAGGCGATTCTCCTTACAGGCCCCGGCTTGTCAGGGAAATTCTGGTGGAACCTTTTCACCAGTCGAGGTGCATGAACATTATCACTTGGTTCCAATGACCTTTCTTGTGGACCATAACCTTTCCAGTCAATCAGGTAAAAAAGTCTTGATTTGACTATTTTTGAGTCCAAAATATTTTTAACTTCAAATTCTGGTTTTCCGTCTATTAGGATGGGATTAGGTGGTTTGATTAGTCTTGTCCCTGGCTGTACTGGCTTTAAAAGTGAAACATGAAAGAGTGGATGAATTTGCATATTTGACCGTAACTCCAATCTGACAGCCACGGGATTAATAATGGCTTTAATAGTGTTAAGGTCCCAAATACTTGGGGTTAAAGGTGCGAGTCCCCTTTAAAGGTATGTGTCTTGAAGCTAGCCAAACTTGGTCTCCTATCTGGTATTTCGGAGCTTTGCTTCTATGTTGATCTGCGGTTTTCTTGCATCTCTCTTTAGCCTGTTTCAGATGTTCGGTTGCACTTTTAAAGGCCTGTGTTATAGTGGCGTGTAGGTTGCTCACGGCGAACATCTCTAAGTGTAGAGGGGTGTCGAGTTCAGAGGTTCGAGGATGCCGCCATATATAGTGTAAAATTGACTCTGTCCTGTTCCTGAGTGCAATGAGTTGTTGTAGTCATACTCGGATATCCACAAAATGTCCTTCCAATTGCCTTCGGTTTGATGTAACATGCAACGTAGATATTGCTCAAGTGTTTGATTGGTCCTCTCAGTTTGACCATCGGTTTGAGGATGGTGGCTGGTTGATAGTCTTACATCGATTTGGGCCAATTGACAGCATTTCCTCCAAAATTGAGAAATGAACTGACTTCCCCAGTCTGAAACCAGTACGGAGGGGAATCCGTGTATTCGGACAATATGTTCTAGAAATTCTTTGGCCAAGGTTGAGGCTGAAGGTAGATCCTTTAATGGAATGAAATGAGCCATTTTGGAAAAAAGATCCACTATTACTAGGATGGTGGTGTACCCTTTACATGGGGGAAGGTCAGTAATGAAGTCAAGGGATAAGGTATGCCAAGGCGTAGGTGGAATGTCCAAAGGTTGTAATAGACCTGCTGGTTTCTTCTTCTGGGTCTTATTTTGGGCACAAATACCGCAAGACAGTACAAATGACTTCATCTCTTTCCGCCAAGTAGGCCACCAGAATTGTCTTGACCGTCTTCAAATATTGCAAGTTCCTGTGGTCCGTGATTACGATGATGGTGTGTCGAGCTCCGAGAAGATAATGCCGCCAGGCCTTGAACGCCGACTTGATGGCCAGTAATTCCTTGTCGGTAACTGCATAGTTTAACTCAGGTGCTGAAAATATCCGTGACCAGAATGCCACCGGGTGAAGTTGACCAGTCTCAGGATCCTTTTGGGAAAGGACAGCGCCCATGGCTAAGCTGGATGCATCTGTTTCAACCACGTATGGAAGTTCTGGGCGTGGGTGCTTTAAAACAGGAGCTGAAGTGAATTTCTGTTTTAGCTTTTGAAAGGCCTTTTCTGCTTCTTCGGTGCACTGGAAGCGTTTATTCTTCCGCAAAAGAGCTGTGATGGGGTGTACAAGATGTGAAAAATCAGGAACGAATCTGCGGTAAAAATTCGCAAATCCAAGCATACTCTGTACCCCTTTAATTGAGGTAGGTGAGGGCCACTTGAGGATTGCATCCACCTTTCATGAATTCATTCGAACTCCATTTGGGGTCAGGATAAATCCAAGGAATTCGACTTCCGAAGTATGAAAAACGCACTTTTCCAATTTTGCATATAATTTATGCTGACGTAGTTTTTCTAATACAGCACGAACATGTTTCACATGGTCTTGTTCAGATGAAGAGTATACCAAGATGTCGTCTATGTATACAACAACACAGACGTCTATGAGTTCGCGAAGGACATCGTTCATAAAATACTGGAAAGCTGCCAATGCGTTGCAAAGTCCGAAAGGCATCACCTGGTATTCAAACAATCCGTATTTGGTACCGAAGGCAGTCTTCCATTCGTCGCACTTTTTTACGCGTACCAGATTATACGCCCCTCGAAGGTCCAACTTAGTGTAGCTATGAGCACCTTTCACTTGGTCCAGTAGTTCTGGGATCAGGGGCAACGGGTATCGTTTTTTTACCGTTATTTAATTTAATGCGCTATGGTCAATACAAGTCCTGAGGTCCCCTTCCTTTTTAGGAATGAAGAATAAAGACAATGCCGCCGGAGACTTGGACGGGCGAATGAAGTCATTAGCTAGGTATTGATCCAAATATTGCCGTAAATGAAGATTTTCGGTTCTGTGAGGGCGTAGATTCTACTGCATGGGACTTGAGCGCCAGGTAGGAGATCGATCTGGCAATCGTATGATCTGTGGGGTGGTAACGTGTTTGCTTGGTCTTTTTGGAAAACATCCTGAAATTCCTGGTATTCCTGGGGTAGCTGAGTTGTCCGATTCATAACCGTAGCCAGTTTTTTGATCAAAGTTCTTTCAGGGTAACAAGTGTGTGCACAATCCGAGAAGGTCACTCTTTTCTCGCCAGTCAATACAAGGATTATGAGTTTTCAACCATGGCATCCCCAGAATTATTTGGAACTGTGGGGCCTTGATTAAGTCAAACACAATGTTCTCTCAATGCCCATCTTGACCCAACAGTATCATCTCCATATTTGAATGAGTTACTGGACCGGAAGCTATTTCGGTCCCATCGACGGTGGTGATTACATCAGTTGTGGTTTTTTCACAAAGAGACAGGTTCATCCTTGTAGCCAATTCTTGATCCATATAATTTCCTATGGCTCCGCTATCAATGTATGCTCTCACTGCGTGCATACGAGATGGCTGTCGATCTATAAGGACCATTGGCATGAGTGTCCTTGTTCATGCTCGGCAAGCGGACCTCTACGCTTGTCGGGCGTAGTCGTTTCCCGGCTCTGATTCCATATTGCTTTTGTGGGCGACTCCTACCACCTTCTTAGGTGGTTTCGCTGGGCACTCCTGTAAAAAATGCCCCGCGGTTCCACAATACAAACACAATTGTAACTGTCGCCTTCTGTCCCTTTCTTTTTGAGTCAAAGGTCCTTTAACCCACCCCCAATTTGCATGGGTTCTGGTACATCAGTTCCTTTGGGGGTGACGCTGTCCTTAGGTCTTACCAATACTCGATTCTCGAATCTAGCCCGATCAGCCTTTCAATTCTGAAGTCTGATCTACCTGAACAACCAGGTCAATGAATTCAGCACATTCTTGAGGGGGGTTCACTACTTGTGCTAAAACGTCTTTTAGTTCACCTCGTAGCCCACGATGAAATAGCGTAATCCGCTTGACTTCTGGCCATCCGGTTTCTACCACCAAACTATTGAAAGTTGCGATGTAGGTCAGCAAATCCTGGTTACCCTGACGCAAGGACAAAAGTTTGTTATCCAAAGCTTGGCCTTGAGAATGTCGGGCAAAGAGTCTTTCATTGTTTAGTTGAAAACCCTGAAAATCCCGAAGAAGAGGGTCATCCTCGTTGACTAGTGGAATAGACCAATCGGCTGCACTGCCGCTGAGATACGATAGTACAAAGGCTACCTTTGCTTGATCATTCGGAAAGGCTCCAGGTCTACATAAAAAGTGCAGGCGGCACTGGTTCATAAACACGGTGAACCTTTTAGGGTCCCCTGCAAAGCGTTCTGGTGGTGCTAAAGGGACTGTCCCTGGTAAAATCACTTGTACTGGATTACTTGATTGAGCTTGGGCAGGAGCTCCCCCAAGTCCAGGTAAAGGTGTGTGTCCTGCTTCAGCTTGAAGTAATTGTCTGGCGAGATCATCTGTACGTTCTTTTGCCACAATCAGTTCTCTCCTGAGAGTATTAGTCTCTTGACGGGCGGAATGCACTTCAGCCCTAAGTTCCCCCAGTAGTTGGGCTAATTGGTCAGTCTCTGAGGTCTCCACGACGCACGGGTAGAGATTTGTAGTAAGGCTTTGCGTTCTGTCACGCTCACCTGGATTCCACGGGGGCGCTGTACGAAGCGGGACTGCTGCGATCGCCACCAGTGTGACTCTTGCCCACTCAGTTTCGTCTGCCTGGCCCGCAAGAGGATTTTCCTAGAAGCAGTAAAGGGAATTAGCCACCCGTGGTAGAGGGGTTAACACTAACACTATCTTCCCAAAACTTCTAGTATTCCCCTTCGTAAAGTCTCACCTTATAGTTAGGAAGGATTAACTCTCGATCCTGCGTTTGGAGTGCAGGGGTGCGTAGAACTTCAGTTACTTCACTGATCCGAAGGTATTTGGCAGAGTTCCAGACAAATAATGACTCCGAGGTAAGTTGTGTGTAAACCAAAGGTATAGTTCTTCTAGAGTTCAAATGTCTGTTTATTCACTCATGTTCCTTTCATACCTTTCCCCATGCAGCGTGGTCCGAGGAGCGAGTTCGCCTCGATGGATGAAGGTAGCGCCTTGGTAAGAGTCAGTTTGCACCAAGCACTGTTTAGCAAGTAACATTGTTCCAAGTGCGATTAACCAATAGTTCTCTATCTTCGTTGCAGGTGCGGCGCCTTTGCAAAAATGTCTAGCATAGAATTGTGACCAGCGCTGCCTAGAGCGGTAATATGCCAAGTAAGTATTTTGCGGTAAGTAAGTGAATGCCTTTGGCGGAACCCCGCTCACCTTTTGTTTGTTCTTGTTTTTTCAGATGCAGATGTTGCGAGCGGCGATTCAACGGGCACCGCGCTGGGTCGTGAAGATGCTTTGATGATAGGTGACTATGGCGCGCTGCTGCAGCTGGCAATGCGACGCAGATGTTTTAAATGTTTTCTCCCTTTCTCACAGGTGCGGCTGATCCAGGAGAAGATGATGACCAAATGGGAATCTTCCTGTTCTAACCTGCTCTTCTTCTTTCCTTTTCTCTAGGATCGGCTCCTGATACAAATGGGTGTAGCTGTAGACTGAATACTGGACTGCAGACACGGTGAGCGTTATGCTGCAGAGATGCAGAATAACGCGAAGCATGTGCTGCTCTTCGGGCGTGATTTAAATAGCATCAAAAAAGTAGTTCCCAGGTAAAGAGTTCCAGTACCACACCCAAGTAGTAAAATAGTTCCTAAAGGAAAGTAGTCCCTTCATGGCCTCATGATGGCCTGTACTTGAGTTCTTTGCAGCATGACCTGCACAGTTTAAAGATGGCAATATGAGCCTGGCACCTATGGCGCCAGGACTGAACCCGTATAGTCCCTAGATGGGGTTTTGGAATTCCTGGGTCTTCATGGATGCCTGTTCCCTGGATAGATGGATCTGTTCCGGATGTCTGGGGGCAGGCATCGTGACATTCATGCACAATGGACTAACGTGTTTAGCTGCAGCAAATGTGATGATGGCAAGAATATCGCTGCAATCCCCGACGACCCCTGCAAATGAAGGCGTCTACAGGAACAGCTGGGAAACCATCTTGGGGAAGAAAACGCTTGTTCTTGTTCTTCTGGAGTGTGTTGTGGTCTTGGGGGTCCTTAGTAAGCCGTCTGCATCAGGTATACACCTTATGCTGACCAGGGAGGACTGCTGGCTAGTGGCAAACTCCACACACGGGCTGCGATGAGAAATAGCAGAATGAATGATCCGCGCTGCATCTGCGGGCTGGATCCGTCCTCTCCACGGACCGCAACATTTACCTTTTGGCAGGAGATTAGAGTTTCCGGGAACAAGTGCGATTCCGAGGCGAACGAGTCAGTGGAAACCACTCTAAGAACATGAGAGATAGTAAGCAAGGACCGAACCAAAGAAGGATAGCTAAGTTTAGCAAGGAAAGGAAGCTGAAAAAGATGCACAAACTGAAGAACGTTGTGCTGGGAAAGAAGCAAAGCGCCTTGCCTCCAGTCTCGCCTGTACTTGAACACTTCTTATACAAGTGCCTGACGCCAGAGCTGCGGAGACCAAGCACCAGCCCTCCTCCTTTTGAAACACTAGACCTTCACTTGGCACTTTGGCAGCCAGGTTGGGAGGACCAGGAAGTAAAGCATCTATCCGCATCCAATGGTGTAGAAAAGAATGTTGGCGAAATCGAGACATGACACACTACAAATAGAGCCATCTACCGAGGTGCTGTGCATTTCCAGAGCTGCAGACCGCGAATACCTGGAGACCTCTGACCCATTTGCAGTGCAACATCTTTGCAAGTCCGAATCCATCCAAGACTTTGGCGAGCTCCAGTTGGACCTCCAGAGGCATGATCAGATTCATGTTAAGTCCCCTCACCAGAGTGCAGGACTTCAGAAGCAAAGAAGATTCTGGGCGAATACCGTCCTTTGTTGGTGCTGAGAAAAAGGTGCCAAAACCGCAGACCGACCAAGGAGACTGAAGTAATCCATGCCAAGGGTCCTCTCTCGAGACTGCTGCTGAGACATCCCATTCAGAGTCCTTTTCGTCACCAGACCGAAAAATCAGGAAACCGGGTTCATTGCTGCACAGAGGAGAATCCAGCTACGAGCATTTCATCTAACCTAAGGTATTGTGAACCGAGAAGTCACTCCCGAGTGACTGCAGTGTGCAAAGAGGTGTCCAGGGTGTCCGCTCTACCTCTGACCCATGCTTGTCCGCTTGTGTCCCTTTAGAGAGTCCTTTTGCAGGGTCCCCCTCATGGTGTTATATTGCCAAGTAACTTATCCTAGAGAGTGAAAGTATCCTGAGGAACCTTTGCTGTTCTGCTACTTCTTAAGAGTTTGGATCCCCTCCTACACTGACTTTTTCATATAGTTGGGGATTGTACTTTTAAAGTGTTGGTTTGTCCGAAATGTGTCTCTAGAACATTGAGCTCTGTTGCCGTTTGATTAACCAACCCTTTTCCTTCCAAAAAGACTTTATCATATGTGGTTTTGCTAACTAAGCACAATTACCGTATATCCTTGAAGTAACGCGAGTGTGCAGTAATACTGATAATACAGTAGAACTGTCATTAGTGTCAAACTCTAACAATTGTACCAATTGAAGCAATGGCCTTTGAAAAGTATTATTAAGAATTCCTACGTGTGTTTGTTAAGTGAAACAAATGTTTATCTACCTTCCTTGTGTAAATATAATAACTGTGTATTTTAATATAACGTTTTATGTTTAAGTGTTTCTTTGTATTTACTGTATTCAGTGTACTTACCTACAGCTCACATCTTCCTCTTATGATGAGCCTGACTGCTCTGCCACTCTACCAAGGTTCCTTGAGTAGTACAGACTTATAGTAAGAGTTGGGGACCAGTATGGCAAGGGATAGTTTTATGAAGTCTTACCTCGTGCACTTTAGGAAAACTCCCCTATCCTTTGGTTACAGGAGGCCATTGTCACTAACAGTTGCATGCATTTTCTCACTGAAACGTTGTTCCCGGGTTGGAATCAGATGCGGAATTGACTGTCCTTTCCTGGGAGAAACAGATCCAGCCCTAGTTTGTGTTGAATTGTGCCCCCAAGAACACCAAGTTGTTGGATGGCTCGAAACAGGATTTTTCGGAGTTGATTGTGAAGCTGAGGTATGTGAGGATATGTATAAAGGGCCCGATGGCGTCTTGCACTCTTGACTTCGAGGATGCTCTTATCAGCCAATCATCGAGGTATGGGTATACGTAATACCCCTCCTTCCTTAAGAACGCTACCCCTGGAGCCAGGCATTTTGGGAATGTCCTTGGAGCTGGACGCAGCCCGAATGGTAGAACTTTGAATGTATAAAATGGTAATTTCCCACAACAAACATTAGAAACAGTCTGTGAGCCTTGTGAATTGGGATGTAAAAATATACATCTTTGATATGTAGGGATGCAAAAGAAATTCTCATTCCTGTACCGCTTTCATTACTTCGGACAAGGTGACCATTTTGAATTTATGTTTCTTTAGGAACTTGAGTCCTCTCAGATTTAAGATTGGTCTCCAAGATTTGTCTGGTTTTCGCACACAAAGAAACAGCAGTACGTTCTCTTGCCCCATTAGTTTCTTGGTACTCTTGCAATGGCCTGCTTGATGAGCATTTTTTACACTTCGTTTTGCAGGATGCGCAAGCGTGGTTATTTTTGCAGGATTGGTGGGATCTGAAGTGGTGATCTGCTGAACGCCAAAACATGACCTTTTTTTATCATATTTATGACCCATTTGTCAGTTGTAATTGGTTTCCATTGTTGTAGGAACTTTACATTGCCTCCCACTTGGTTGGTTCATGAGACTGCTCTGGCAGTTCAGCTTGGTGCAACTCGTTTACTTGTTCCTTTTATTGGCTCTGTGCCGAATCTGGGCCAAGTGCATCTGACTGGGTGCTTTTATTCATGTTTTATTTTTGCATTCAGCATTACGCTTTATAATTTCATTACTCCTGTTATTTTATTTGATAATTTCCTTGTGTTGACTGCAGCGTTTCCACTGCAGCCAGCGGGTGGTTGCCTGGACTCCATACTCACACATGCAAGCCCTTAATTATTTTGGGTATTTGATTTTACTACCGAGGCCAGCTTCTTAAATTACCACTCGTTATCTGCTCCCAAATTGGCCACCATGCCGGTCGGCATGAAAATGAGGCTGTTGATATGTTGCTAAGGAACAATCGCTTTCTTACCCACAATCACTCCGCCGGCAGGCAGAAGCCAGCCCTTTCACGCAAAGGCCCGGAACTACAAGGCCCTGTTCTGTGTCCGTTTGCACACTGGTAGCACTCTACACTAATCCCTATGGTAAGACTTCCATAACCCATACCTCACCCCATTACCCATACCCTGTAATACACCTAAGGACTCCCACCCATCCAACTCATCCCGACACCTACCTCATCGTCACCAGTCAGCACTGATCGATGACCTCTCAGGTTTACAGCACGGCACACCCTATCCTACCTTTACTAAAGAACTACCGCCTACCGCGCCCCTGCCTACGAGGCACCAAGAACTATTGGAAGTGTGATATGGCCACGTCGTCGCTCAACTGAGCGACAGAACTCAAACTCACCACACCCTATCATGCCTCATGTATGAATTCTGATAACATAACCCTCTCGACATAGATTCACATAAGTGTGGATCTACTGCTTCTGCACATCGGAGCAACAAGCGCCAAACAATACGCTCTATTTAGTTGTGACAACAATAAAATTGTATTACTCTCACACCCAACACCTGCAACGTCATTCTCTGTTGATCTAGCCTATTATAATTTTAACCACATGTAAGGCCGAACTAGCCTATTATTACAGGACCATACGCAATGTTGAACCAGCCTATTATTGTAGGACCATTTGCAATGTTGAACTAGCTTATTATTGTAGGACCATATGCAATGTTGAACTAGCCTATTATTGTAGGACCTCTTGCGCTGTTGAACCAGTCTACTACTCAACAACCTCCTCTCCACGTTGAATTATCCTTCTACCATACGACTATATGTCTTGCAGCAACTAGCCCCTTCTCATGGTCATATGCTTAGCTGAGATCTATCCATCAGGTCTGTTATCTATATACTACCTGGCCGCATTAAGCACTATCAAATCCTATCTTTAATCACTGACTAAGACTATCAGAATTGCTCTCTAGCCACTGTGACTAACCTACGCACACTGGACAGACGAAACCATGAACACAAGTAAGACACAGTTGAACCAGCTACTTCTATCCTTACTTTGCCTCTACCTTATAATGGCCCTTATTAAGTCCTCACCATGCTCCCTACAGAACAGAAACAACAGACTTCGATCAAGACTGTCCCGTTTCTATGAGCCTAAGACCAACAGCAACTCCACCCAAAACACCTACCCTAAACCTAATGCCACCACTCGATCCCAGGAACTGACGGCTAGGCTAGAGCTGTAGGCCAGATATAATTAAAAAACTTACTTTGCGCAAGCCCCCTCTACTAAAACCACATGAGAATCAACCTGCCTAAAGTTAACCCCCCCCCCCCTGAAATCAAGCAGCACCACGATTATGTCTGGAGCTCTTATTAATGCTAGATCCCTCGTGGCACATGTCACTGGAATCGCAGATACTCTTTCTAATGGGAATCTGGACATCCTAGCAATAACTGAATCTTGGCTTCATGACGCAGCAGGCCCTGCCCTCAGGCTAGCTATCCCAGATAGCTACCAAATACTTAGAGTAGACAGACCTAATGCCAAAGGAGGCAGTTTAGCTATTACATCCAAAACCAACCTGGCCATTAAACTCTCTACTCCACCCCCATGCCAATCATGTGAAATACTCACAGCCAAACAACCCATATCCAGCAACTGGACGTTAACCATTCGTCTGGTATATAGACCCCCCCAGGTCTACTGGGAACCTTAGAGGATGACCTATCTAGCCTTCTTGCCAACAACATGAAAGACTCTTCACAAATCCTATTGATGGGAGATTTCAATCTGGGCTTCAATGACCCTGAAAATGAACATGCCCACTCAGTAGCAGCCATCTTGGCAGATCATGGCCTCACAAAAAGTTCTTACCCCCACCCACATCAAAGGAAGGACCCTCGACTGGGTGGCCGATCTGAACTGTAATATCTCAATCACCAAATGTGTCCCGCAATCATGGACAGACCACCACCTAGTTAGCTTCTCCTCTACCCTAGAACCACATAATCCTAAAACTACTGCCATGGCACCCCCATTGCCTACCAGAAGCAAAAAGGATATCACAGCAGAAAAGCTACTACCTCACCTCCTTCCCTCCATTAATTCCTTTACTAGCAACACAGACCCCAACCTCCTAGTGGAAGTCTTCAACAACTCCGTGACCAAGGCCCTCAACCCCATCGGACCTACCAAACTCTGCAAAAGTAGGCAGAAATCACACCTTAATTCTTGGTTTACACCACACCTTAAAGATTTAAGATTTCAAAAAAGAAAACTCCAAGCCACCTGGCATCACTCCCCAATGACAAGAACAAAGCTAAGCTAACTAACTTTGCCAACATGTATAAAAAATAAATGATCCATACAAAAAAAAATAAGTTCAACGACAGAATCTCAAAGGCCAACTCCAATACCAAGGAACTTTTCACTATCCTCCAGGAAATGGAAGCTTCCATTCCACCCACAGACAATGTCCTGAAAGACAAGCAATGGTGCACCAACATCCAAAATGCCTTTTCAAACAGAATTGCAACCCTCCAACTTAAAATAGCCAACAAAAAAACCTTCCTACCCTCAACCGAGCTGCAACCCACCTCCCCCTCCATGACCGACAGAACCACCACACCTTTTAGATTTTCTAAAATCTCTATTCTAGAGACTGAGAAAATTATACTATCCTTGAAGCCCTTGGACGGCCAGGGAGCCAATTGCCTGGCACAAATTATAAAGGATGCAGCTAGAGATCTGGCGCCATTCATCTCCAAGCTTATTAATGCCTCCTTCAAGACTAACACTGTGCCAAATAACCTCAAAGAATCTTGGCTTCTCCCACTGCTAAAAAAACAAACGTTGGACCACTCCATCTCGACAAATCACAGACCGATCAGCACAGTCCCCTTCATCCTCAAAATAATTGATAGAGTAGCTTATCTTCAAATTCAGGACTACCTTGAAGTAAACCAATTACTAGGATCCCGCCAATCCGGCTTCCGTCCTCAAAACGGAACGGAAACCGCATTAATTGACCTGAATACCCAAATTGATGAGTTGAAGGACAATCGGAAAACAGCTATGCTACTCCTCCTTGACCTATCGACAGCCTTCGACTTGGTGGATCACGCAGTCTTATGCAAACACTTTGCGTCAGCTGCTCATTTCTCAAGTGATGCTATAACCTGGGTCCAGTCCTTCCTAGCAAACCGTACAATGAGAGTCTTCTCCCCATCAGCTACCGCAGACCCAATCCAAACTACCTGTGGTGTGCCACAGGGGTACTGTGTCTCACCCACTATGTATAACATCTTTACCAAGCCCCTCTTTGACAAATTGGACAGCCTGGGTGTCACCTACACTAATTATGCAGAGGACACCCAGATCCTCATTCCACTTCTGGCAATTATGCCGATGATACAGCCTTGGTAAACAAGATATACCTCTTCATTAAGGCATGGATGGCATCACATGGCCTCTGCCTGAATGACGATAAAACCGAGATACTGATCCTGTGGCTCAGAGGCGAACCTACAAAAACTCTGCTCAAGTTACACCACCTTCAACATTGACGGCAACACAATTAAGGTGATGTCCGAAAGTAAAAACATCAGGTTTCTACCTTTACTCTACTTTAACACTCAAGAAACAAGTCAACTCCCTAGCATCCTCGACTGCCTATACCTGTAAACTTATCTGAGCCTGTAGACCATTTCTCTCTGAAGCCAGCTGCATCACCGTCGCTAATGCACTAATAATGTTGAAGCTGGACTACTGTAACGCCCTGTACCTAGGTGCCAATAAATACATCCTAGATAAAATTCAAAGGTTACAAAATAACACCCTAAGAGCAGCTCTCAACATTCCCAACAGAGAACATATCTCCAACCTCAGAAGAGATCACCATTGGCTAAAAATAAACAACCAGATTCTTCTCAAAACAGTATCACTTACCTCCAAATGTCTGAACAACGTAGCACCCCCCTATCTTATAGAAAGAATACCCAGCAGAAACTCGATATGACCAACTAGATCTGACCAACTAGATCTGCCAATGCCCACCTAGATATTCCTAGATTCAAATGAACCAAAGCAGGCTGTTCCAGCTTCCCGGTCAAAGCGGCCCTATCTTGGAATGCACTCCCCCCAGCCCTGAGAACTGAACAACCCTACCTAAAATTCAGACTTAATATGTTAAACTGGCTACGTATAAACAACCACTGATACCGGAATCCATACTGACAATGACCTTCCCCTGACCATGGACACCCTTTCTTCGTCTAATTGTAACGTGATAATGAACCTATAGGACCACTGTATCACTATAAGTGTTATGTGGTAACTTTGGCCTATGGTTTAACTGCATTTACTGTATCTATTGTAAACAAGTCCCATTGTCCTATGTGACTGTGCTAGGTGACCTATAGCACCACTGCATCATTGTAACCTTCACGTGGTAACTAAGGTCTCTGTCCTTATCGTAATTGTTGTATATGTTGTATGCTGTATATGTTGTAACCAAGCCTCAAGTATATTCATCTATGCTGCGCCTAGCTACCCAAGGGTTCGGTGCGCATTACCAAATAAATAAACAAACAAAACAAAATACGGGGCACGTTCTGGTTGAGAGTCTGTTTTCTTTTCCTCACTTGCATGCATTGAGCGGCAGCTGGCTTCTCTCTCCTTTGCCTTGGATGGTTAATTGGCTATTTCTGTGGCTGTGGGAGATTAAGAGGGTGCCTTAATATGGTGGTGAGTTGGGTCATGAGACTGCTCTCGCAGTTCAGTTTGGTGTGACTCGTTTACTGCCTGACACGCTCACATTTTTTAAATTTTCCTTCTTACAGTTTTGTTCCTTTTATTGGCTCCGTGGTCATTCCGGGGCATGTGCGTCTGACTGGGCGCTTTTATTCATGTTTTATTTTTGCAATCAGCATTCTGCTTTATAAATTTATTTAATTTCATAACTCCTGTTATTTTGTTTTATTTACTTAATTTCCTTGTACTGACTGCAGCGTTTCCAATGCAGTCAGTGCAAGGTTGCCTGGCCTCCTTACATACAACGGGGCACGTACCGGTTAAGAGTCTGTTTTTTTATTTTCCTCACTTGCACGCATCGGGCGGCAGCTGGCTTCCCTCTCCTTCGCCTTGGATGGCTGATTGGCTCCTGCCAATTAATATGTGCCTATTTAAATCCCCTGCTGTCCAGAGGCGCAGCGGACGGACGCAGCGGAAGCACCTCTGCCCGGTCAAAGTCCGGACAAAGTCAGGCCCATCTGCACTCCTCCGCGCTACAGACGGGCTGTGTGGCCCCACTTTGTTCGTGCCCCCTCTTTCTATTTGTGCAGATTTCTTATGGAGATGGCACCTTCGAACACTGTTTCCCCCGGGCTGGTGTCGGGACATTCTGGACATATCACCTGTGGCTGACTCGATCAGCTCTCAGGTGAAATGTCAGCTTTTAAACGTGCGTTCGCTCCCTGCACATGCAGCTGACTGCCATATTCTTTTGCAGGATTACTCTTTTGACTTGGCATTTGTTACTGAAATCTGGTTTAAGGCCTCGGCTCCGTGTCTGGTCCACGCCCTGCCTTCCGCGTAACAGATCCTTTACCTGGACAGGCTCCCTCCAAGGGCAGGAGGTAGGATTGCCATGATCCATCATGCTCATCTGCCCTGCTCTGCATTGCCCCTTCAGCACACTGTTAAGGAGGAGGCTTTGTTATTTCGTGTTGTGATTTCCTCAACCAGTACATTTTTTTATTGATTTACCGTCCTCATGAATCGGACCCACTTTTTTGCTCTGCTTTATCTGAAGTGGTGACTGTGGGGTTTTACGCGGGTCCCCGAACCGCGTAATAAGGCACGCGGGAGCCGGGGATTCGTGCGACCTTTTATTTCCTCCTTCAACACGAACTGCCCTTTCTGTCCCGCCCCCTCCCTAGCCCAACGTCACTTCCCTATCCGGGAACTGAGACCGCACCGGCGGTCTGCCCACACAACGATGTGGGCGGGCTGCATAGCCCTGCTTAACGATCCGACATCTCCCCCCTTTTTAAACAACCACATGTCTCTTTGTAACTTACTCCATTTCTTCTATGAGTCTCTGGGGCTTGAAGCGACTTCTCTGAGGGCGACCTCTGCTGCCCGGTGTGTGCTCATCCTGACCCGGGGGTGGTGACCTGTCCTCACCTTCTGAGGACTCACTCTCCTCCACGTAATACCTGTCAAGGGCGATGTCATCTTCGCTGTCAGCTTCTTGATGTAAGGTATTATCCGTGTAGCGCCTCTTGGGTTTGAAATACGATATGTTTCTTGTAACGGAGGACTGGTCGGTCCTCTGGGCCGTGATCATTGTACCTTTCTTTTGCGTGACCGTCAGCGGTTCCAGTGCAAACGTGGCGTCCTCCTTGCGCTGTTTTGGTTGCCGTAGCCACACTTGGTCTCCCAATTCCACATTTGACTCCTGTGCTTTTCTTTTGTGATCCGCCATGTCCTTCATTTTGGCTTTGGCGGTGTCATCCTTGTTTCTGGCCTCTGTTTCCAGGGGCGTGGCTTCGTCTGCGCGGGCATCCTCTGGCAGTCGTGTCTGTACTGGCCTGCGGAACATCAGGTCAGCGGGGCAGACGCCCGTTGTACTGTGGGGGGTGTGGCGATAGTCCCTGAGAAACTGATACAGTGCTTGTTCAAAAGGTTTGTGGAGGATGGTCGCTATTTGCAGAGTTCTCTTGATATTGGCCATGAACCTCTCAACCATTCCATTGGCCTGAGGCCATCGCGGGGTTATCTTCCTATGGTGGAAGCCCATATACTTCGCGAAGTTTTCGAAGTCTGTGCTCATGAATGGCGCTCCGTTGTCAGATTTGATGATCCTGGGTATTCCATATGTGGACAGCATGCGATCTAGTGCCGGGATGACGCTAGTTGCTGCTGTGCTATCAACGATCTGTGCGTCCGGGAATCGTGAGTGTTCATCTATTAGCACTAACACATATGTGCCATTTCTTAGGGGTCCAAAGAAGTCCACCGCCAGTTCTTCCCATACCTTTTTCGGTAGTGGCGACATGTGGAGTGGGTTTGGGTGCGGGGGCGGTGCTACCTGTGCGCACGTTGTGCATTGACCTATGATTTCCTCAACCATCGAGTCCAGTTTGGGGAACCACACTTTTTCCCTCAGTAGTCTCTTGGTGGCCACCACTCCCCGGTGGCTTTCGTGTGCTACTTGGATCGTTCTGGTGCGTAGCGATTTCGGAAGGAGTACTTTGCACCCTTTGAGTATTACTTGATCGTCGACGATGGAAAGTTCGTCCCGGACATGGTCTATTAGTTTGACGTCTGCTCGGACCTCTTCCGACTCGTGCTGCGCCTGTTGACGCATGTGCGCCCTTCTGTCTGCTTGTATGCAGTGTCGCACGATGCGTAGAGCCGGATCTTGTTCCGAGTGTGCAATGATGTCTGCCCAACTGACTGGTAGTGGTTGTAGATGATGCACTACGTAATTGAGATATTCGTCAGCGATGGATGGGAGTGGTGTGGCCGGGCCGATCGGGTGACGTGATAGATAGTCCGCGGGATTGTCTTCTTTTCCCGGCCTGTGCTTGATAACGAATTTGTAATCCTGCAGTCTTAGGCCCCATCTGGCTATTCTGGGCGGCATCCGTGATTTGGGGTCTCCGTATATTGTGATCAGTGCCTGGTGGTCGGTGATGATGGTGAACTCCTTGCCATATACGAACAGATGAAAATACTCGCATGCCCATACCATCGCTAGGCTCTCCTTTTCCGCTTGGGAGTAGGCTTGTTCCGTCGGGGTTAAGCTCCTACTGGCGTATGCGACCACGAATATGTTTGTCGGTTCCAGCGGGTCAACTTGCGTTAGTATGGCGCCCAGACCCACGGGGCTGGCGTCCACTATCACTTCGGTGTGTCTTTTGGCGTCGTAGTACGCCATGTCCTCGGCTTTGGAGATGGCATCCCGGATCGCCTCGAATGCTTTTTGACAGTCCGTGGACCAGGTGTATGGTTGATCCTTGCGCGTTAGGAGGCGCAGCGGGTTACTGATGGTTGCGTAGTCCTTTAGGTATCTGGAGCAGTAGCTGGCCAGTCCTAAGAAAGATCGAAGTTCCGTCGTGTTCGTTGGGGGAGAAGCTGAGTTGAGTGCCGCCACTTTCTCCGGGTCTGGTCGCATCCCTTTGTCGGAAAATATGTGGCCGAAAAATCGTAGAGAGCCTTTCCCGAACTCGCATTTGGTTTTGTTGAGCGTTAGTCCTGCCTCTTGCAGTGCAGCGCACACTCTGTGGAGAGCAGTGTCGTGCTCTTCCTGTGTCTTTCCAAAAACGAGGACGTCATCGGAGTAGTTCAGGCAGTTGGGCACGTGCCTGATGACTCTGTGTATTTCCTCCTGGAATATTTCTGCGGCGGAGGATATCCCGAAGCTGAGTCTCTTATATTGAAATAAACCCAGGTGTGTAACAAATGTCGTGATGTACCTGGATTCGGGCTCGATCTCTATCTGATGATAGCCTTTGGTGAGGTCTAGTTTCGAGAAGACCTGGGCCCCGTGGAGCAGGTGTATCATGTCCGTAATTCTGGGCGCCTGGTGTCTTTCCCTTTCGATGGCCACGTTGGCCCTCCTCATGTCGACACACAGGCGTATGGATCCGTCCGGTGATTTCTTGGGGACGGGGACGATGGGGGATACCCATGGAGTGGGTCCTGAGACAGGTTCAATAACGTTGAGTTTAATCAGTTTGTCCAGCTCCTCCTCGACCTGGTGTTGTATATTTATCGGAATGCCCCTGTAGTGTTGGGCTACGGGCGGTATCTTCGGGTTTATGTGCAACTGTACCTTGCGATGCTTTAGTTTTCCTAGGCCTTTGAATAGGTTGGGGAATGTTTGCTCGATGGCATCCGGTCTGGCAAAGTATTTATGGGCCATTAACTGATATAGGATATGCACTAAACCCATCTCAACGGCAGTCTTGAAACTGAGAATGCACCCGCTATTGGCTTCCGTCTTCAAGATGTGTAGCGTGATTTTTGCGGCGTGCGATTTGTGCACGCACCATGCTGATATAGTTCCTTTGCATGGCAGCGGGGTCGTGGCACCGTAGGGGTATATGTCCACTGTCGCCTTTCGGATTTTTGGGGAGCGAGTTGTACACCTGTTCACTTATGATATTAACAGTTGCCCCCGTGTCTATGAGGAATTCTAACGGTGTGTTGTTTACTTGAAGCTGGAGCGTTGGGCTGTGCTGGGTGGCTGTGGCGTTGTTGAGAGCCCACACATATCCTTTTTTCCGTTGATCATCCTCTGATGATTGGGATTCACTGCCTGATGGGGATCTCATCTCGATGTACCGGACGAACCGTCTTCTTTGCGATCGCCTCGATCCGTCCGGGGGCCTTCTGTCGTCTCTGGTGTATGCGCTCCTTCGTGGTTTTTCTTCTCTCCTGGGTCCTGGCTGGTCTTCCTCACCTCTGCCTGCTGGTGGGCTGTGTCGCGAGCTTCTCCTTCTCTCTAGGTGTCTCGTTTTGCTGGGTCCCTGCCCCGGTGGATTTTTGCATACGGCTCTGTAGTGGTCCATTCCGCCACATGCGGCGCACTTTTGTCCAAGTGCAGGGCAGTCTCCCGCGCGCGGATACTCGAATCCGCATCTGTAGCACGTGGCGTCCGTTCCTTTCCCACTCTGTGGGGGGGCCGTGTATAGTTTATTGATGGACTCAGCGGTCGGTGGCGGGTGTTGAATAGTGACCTTGCCTAGACTGTCGAGTTGCGACTCCACTGCTGCTTCCATCCTGGCAAGTGCAAGGATTTCCTCCAGGGACCTTTGTTTCTGGAGAAGCTGTTTCCTGAATGGCTGTGAGATGCAGCCTGCTATAACTTGAGATCTTAACGCCTCATCATTAGAGTACTTGTGGAACTCACAGTACTTTAGCTTGATGCGTAGGCGCATCACGAAATTGTCGAGGGATTACCCTTTCTCCTGTCGCGTGGTGTGAAAGACGTGGCGCTCGTAGTCAATGTTTGTATGGGGCGTGAAGTATTACGATAATTTTCCATGTAGTTCCGCATAGGTGACGGTGTCTACGTTCATCAGTTCGCCTGCGATGTCCCTGACAGCGGGGCCTACTGTCATGAAGAGGGTGTTTTTCAGCATTGCGTTGTCTGTCAGCCCTATTGCCCCCGTGTAGAATTTGAAATCCCTGAGCCATATGACCCATCTGGGTCCTAGGTTAGAAGTGTCTCGCACATCAAATGGGCCCGGTAGTGGGAGGTTATGGGCAGCCGTACCTAAAGTCGGTGCCTGTTGATTTCCATCGTTCGCTGCTCCCGAACCATCTGACGAGGAGGCTACGGGGCTTGCTGGGCCTGACATGGTCGCTGTGACAGTCGCGCTGTGTGGCAATGTGCCGCCTCTTTTCTGGCTGTAGCTTGCCCTTGTGATCCTCACGGGCTGGTGCGTGCCGGCGGTGCCTTGTGGCGATGGGTAGCCTCTTTGCCGGCTCTGGCGTGGCTGGTGCGTGTGCCGGCCTTGTTGGTGTCGAGTTCAGAAAGAAAAAAAAATTTTTTTTTTTGTTTTCGTTTCTTGAGGCCCCCCTCTGGGCCTCCCGCCGGTCGCGTGTGGAAGTGGGGGTGGGGGGGTGGGACCCTGGCGACTTGCCTCCGGGCCTGCGCGTGCTTTTGCAGGTGCCTCCGCACCCGCTCCCTCGCGGCTCCTAATGCTGCGGCCGCCCGTGCCTGCGGCCTCGCAGCTGGCAATGGGAGGTGCGCCGACGCGCCACGCCGCTTGACTGCGGACCTCCGCGGAGCTGCTATGTCGTTGCGCCGATGCGCCTCACCCGCTCTCCTGCGGGTTCGTGAGATCCTCGTCGCCAGTTGTGGGGTTTTACGCGGGTCCCCGAACCACGTAATAAGGCACGCGGGAGCCGGGGATTCGTGCGACCTTTTATTTCCTCCTTCAACACGAACTGCCCTTTCTGTCCCGCCCCCTCCCTAGCCCAACGTCACTTCCCTATCCGGGAACTGAGACCGCTACGGCAGTCTGCCCACACAACGATGTGGGCGGGCTGCATAGCCCTGCTTAACGATCCGACAGTGACTGACCTCAGACTTCAGTTTGGGGTACTGACGGTCTTGGGTGATTTTAATTTCCATCCAAATGACCCCACTGACAGAGGCAGCCTGCCTCGTCTCCACTTTTGTGGAGTTGGGGTTTACCCAGTCAGTGGTTGGCCCCACCCACTTCTCAGGTAACACTTTAGATCTTATTATTTCCCCATTCTCTGCTTGTTACTTTATTAGCTCATCTGCCTGTCGTATGGTTAGATTGTGTTATTATCCCTTTTTTGGTTAACTCTCCCTTATTCCCTGTCCTTTGGTATTACCCCGTCCTCCCAAAAGACACTGGGGCAAAATGAAAAACTCAGAAATCCTCTTGGCCATCACTCAACAGCAGCCAGAGGGTGTTCTCTGCAATTCTCAGACTCTTGCTCTGGCCATGTCCTCTGCACCTGACTCCCTGACAGCTCTTAAAATGTGTAAGCCATGTGCTCGTCCTTCTGAGCCGTGGTTTTCGGCTGATTTGGCCAAGTTGTGGCTTACCAGTAGGCAAGCTGAACCCGAGTGGTGCATTTCTTACTGCGCTCAATCCCGTCTTGCTCTACGTCTGGCTACCGCCTCCTACCAGTTGGCTATCATGCAAGCCAAGTGTGCGTTTTTCACCTCCCATGTTGAAGCCTCTGTTAACTCCTCTAAGGAGCTATTTAAGGTGGCCCATTCTCTTCCTTTGCTTTCTGCACCAATTTGGTGGCTTTCTCTCAAAGGCTTTGTGATTCTCTGTCCACCTACTATAAAATCTCGACCATCCTGCAGAAAATCTGACACCGCCGCCCCATCACAACTCCCTGTTGGCTCAGGTATCCCGAATCGGTCATCCTCGCGCTGGTCCTCCTTTAAAGTTTTTTCGGAGTCGCCGTTGTCTTGGCCGTGCTTGCTCTAAAGTCGGCCACCTCGGCCGATCCTATTCCACTTAGCATCCTGAAGGAGATTTGCCCTAGCATCTCGCACCTTCTTATGGCTGAGGTGAATGCCTCCTTGTTTTGGTTAGCTCACATCCCTAGCTCTCTTACTCATGCCCTTATTCTCCCTCTTCTAAAAAAAAAACCTAATCATGACTTGTCTGTTCTCTCCAATTTCCGTACTATTTTTCTCCTCACCTTTTCTATGAAGCGCCTGGAAGCTTTGGTCACTCAGCTTCTCTGTTCTTTTCTAGAGAATTCTGGGTGCCTCAACCCTTTTCAATCTGGATTTCGGCCTGGTCAGGGAACCAAATCAGTCCTGGTAGTAGTGGCTGGTGATCTGGCTCAGAACGTGCTGCTGGATCTCCGCCGCATTCGACACGGTCGACCATGACATTCTGCTGGAAAGATTGTCCTCAGCCGGTTTCTCGGGCCAAGTCCTGGATTGGTTTGCTTCATTTCTTACCATGTCGGTCCCAGTCTCTTTCTCTTCCTCCTTTTATTTTGGCGGCTAAGCCTCTCACATGTGGTTTCCCTCAAGTATCTGCCCTTTCTCCTCTTCTCTTCAATCTGTATATTCAGCCTCTTGCACATCTGATTCACTCTTTTGGTTTTCAGTGTTTCTTGTATGATGACGAAACTCAGATTCTGGTGTGGGTAGACTCATCTCTTTCGGCTTCTGCCAAACGCTGCCGTTCCTGCCTTCTGGCGATTCACCTTTGGATTGGCAGGAACTTGCTTCGCCATAATGGCGATAAAACTGAGGTGTTGGTAGTTGACTCTTCCCCGCATCCTCCGGCTGATTCTCTGCCTTTTGGCCTTCTGAACTTGGTCATCCGCCTGTGCCTTCGTATGTTGCTAAGAACCTGGGGGTCCAGTTCTCCGACTCCCTATCTATGCAGTACCAAATATCAGTGTGGACTGCCAGGCGGTCCATTTTCAACTCTGCATACTGCGGAAAGTACTTCCTTTTCTTCCGGCTCATCTTCGTTCACTGGTCATGTCTTCTCTCAAGTCTGGTTCTTCAGACTACTGTAATGTGCTGTATCGGCTCACCAAGCCTCCCTTCTTCAGCGGCTGCAAGTGCTGCAAAATTCTGCAGCCCGGTTAGCAGTAGGGGCTCCTTGGTTTTGCTCTACTACCCTGATTCTGGCTAAATTCTGTTGGCCCTTTGTTTGGTCCACTGAGCCTTCTACTGAAGTGGGCCGGTATTTCTGCAGGCTAAATTTCTACCTTACATTCTTGCTTGGTCCCTGCGCTCCGCTTCTTCCCTGAGGATCGCGGTTCCCTGCTTCAAGCTTGCTCGAGCGGGTGGCCGTTCTTTCTCAGTCGCTGCGGCCCTGCTGTGGAACGCCATTCCTCTGTCCTTGCGTGCCACGGAGGATCACTTCTCCTTTCGCTGGGCCTTGAAGACCTATCTTTTCACCGTCTAACCTGGTTCTTTACTTCTCGGCTTTCCCTTTTCTTTCTTCTTTGTCTAGTCTCTTTGATCTTGCAGCGCCATGATGCCCTAGCTGGTGTAGGTGCACTTTATACATTCTTTTTACATTACATTACACTTTTGTTTGTCTGAATGAGATGTTATGTTTGTTTGTTTGTTTATTTGATAAAGCGCAACCAAACCCTCAGGTAGCTGGGCGCAAACATTTAAAAGGATACTTAGAAGCTTAGTTACAATGTGGGTAAATACATACATACAGTGGGGACATAGTACATACAGTGATGAACATATATACTACTACATAGTTTACAGTAATAACAGTAATCCCAAATGGATATCCCAGAAGAGTACAGTCAAGTGGTACGGTAGAACATATATAGTTGTAGGTGGTAGGGCCTAGCGGTCCTTATGAAGATGACGCAGTCAAAGGAGTAGGTACAGTGGGGATCAGGTGGGAAGTGAAGAGGTCAGGAAGATTAGGTGTCCTTATTCCGAAGCCAGGTGAGGACTTTATGTCTGAAACTGGGTTAGGGTTGGTCTATTCTGAGATCTAACTGGAGTTCATTCCAAGATTGAGCAGCTAAAACCGGGAATCTAGATCCGCCAGCTGTGGTCCGTTTATATCTAGGAACCTCTAAGGTATAGGCGTTGGCAGATCTCATGGGTCGGTCAGAAGTTCTCTTGTTTATTCCTTCTACAAGGTAGGGTGGCGCTATGTTATTTAGACATTTGGCCATGAGTGAAAGTGTTTTGAGGAGGATCCTGTCCTTAATCCTGAGCCAGTGGACATCTCTTCTAGATGCAGAGATATGATCTCTATTTGGGATATTTAGAGCGGCTCTAAGTGCATTATTTTGGAGTATTTGCAATGTATTAGTAATGTACTTATTAGATCCCGCGTATAATGTGTTGCAGTAATCCAGTCTAGATAATATAAGTGCATTGGCTAAGGTGATACTGCTAGTTTCAGAAAGAAATGGTCTGCAGGCTCGGATCAATTTGCAAGTATATACTGTAGATGATGCTAATGAGTTTACATGCTTCTTAAGGGTGAGTGCAGAGTCGAGATAGAAGCCGAGGGTTTTAACTGCAGGCATCACTTTTGTGGACATTGTTGTCAATGTTGAAAGACGCATAGCTAGGATTACCTTTTTTAATGGCTATCTCTGAGCCTAAGATCAATAGCTCCGTCTTATCGTCATTCAGGCATAGGCCGTGGGAGGCCATCCATGCGTGAATGAGTAGGTATATCTTGTTTACTAAGGCCAAGTCTTCCAAGAAGTTGCCCGAAAGGGGAATGAGGATCTGGGTGTCATCTGCATAGTTAGCATAGGTGACACCCAATCTGTCCAACTTGGTATCCAGTTAAATTATCAAAAAAATATTTTCAACATGCCATTTTGTTGAAAAATAGCCAAAAAAAAAGATTCCAAACGTTTTTTTAATGTTATTTTTGTTTGTTTGTTTCGTGAGTAAAAAAAAATTGTTTATATAGAAAAAAGGGGGGCTGGGAGGAACCCCCCATTTAAAAAACAACAAAAGCAAAAAAAACTTTGTAAACATTTTTTTTAGCCAATTTTGTGCCGACAAAATGGCATTTCGAACAAATGGCATTCGAAAAAGTCACTAGGAACCGTCCAACTTATCAAACAGGGGCTTAGTAAAGATGTTATACATAGTAGGAGAAACACATGATCCCTGAGGTACGCCGCAGGAGACTTGTATGGGGTTGGCAGCTGCTAAAGGAGAGAAGATTCATTGTACAGTTTGCTAGGAAGGATTGAACTCAGCTTATGGCATCACTTGAGAAATGGGCGGCTCACATGAGGTGGTTGCATAAGACTACATGGTCCATCCACAAAGTCAAAGGCTGCCGATAGGTCAAGGAGGAGTAGCATAGCTGATTTCCAATTGTCCTTCAACTGGTCAATTTGGGTCTTAGGGTCAATCAAGGCTGTTTCAGTGTCATGGAGGGGGCGGAAAGCCAGATTGGCATGATAGTAATAGGTTATTAGCTTCTAGGTAGTCTTGTATTTGTAGGTAAGCTACTCGGTCGATGATTTTAAGTAAGAAAGGGACTGTGGTGATAGGTCGGTAGTTAGTCGGAATAGAGGGGTCTAGCGTTTGTTTTTTGAGCAGTGGGAGCACCCAAGATTGTTTGAGGTTATTGGGCACTAGGTTTGTCTTGAAAGAGGCGTTGATGAGCTTCAATATGAAAGGGGCTAGGTCTCTGGCTGCATCTTTTATAACTTGGGCTGGGCAGTTATCTCCTTTGCAATTTGGTTTAAGTGAGAGTATGATTTTTTCTGTTTTGGTTATGGATATTTTCTTGAAGGGTGTGGTGGTACTGTCATGGGTGATTGCCGGGAGTTGCTGCTGAAGCAAGGGCACCGTAGGTAAGAGTAGAGAAGCTTTTTTTTTGGCTATTTTAATTTGGAGGGAAGTGATTTTATTCGAGAGAGCATTTTGTATGTCGGTACACCAAGACTTGTCCTTAGGAATGTTATCAACCTGAGGTATTGGTGATTTAATTTCACGAAGGATAGAATAGTTCCTTAGTGTCCAATTTTGCCTTGGATATTCTGTTATTAAATGTGTTCCTTTTTGTGCTAATTATTTCCTTCTTGTATAGTTTAAAAAGGTTTGTTAGCTTAGCTTTATTCTCCTCAGTGGGCGAGTGGCGCCAGATAGATTGCAGCTTTCTTTTTTGAGTCCTTTGTTCTTTTAGTTGGGTGTGAACCACACATTAAGGTGATATTTCTGTCTACCTTTGCGGATTTTGACAGGTGCAATAGTATCTAGTGCCTTAGTCAAGGCGCTGTTTAAGACTTGCACTAGTAAGGTGGGGTCTGTGTTGTTATCTAAATTGTTAAGATCAGGGAGAAGATGTGGTAGTAACTTTTCAGCAGTAATGTCCTTTTTACTTCTGGTGGGGAGTGGTGGTAACATAACTATCGTGTTACGGCGGAAGAGGCCAAGAGAGAGAATGTGAATTCTTGTGGGGACCTAGAAACTTTGAAAGCCAGGCTTGCTTCTGCTGTTTCACCTGTTGGGAGGTTGGTTCTTGACGCCTTCTTGGCGGCGCTGTGCAATCCTTTTGGTTGTAGCAGTATTATTTTCTGTACCCCTGGGAATATCCTTTGTGAGGGTTCAGAAATGAAAGTCAGACACAAGGTTGTCATGTTTTTGGAAAAATACATGTATTATATAATAATGGGTTGGGAAAATGCTGTTCTGACCCTATTCTAAAGAGGAGCTTCCCTACCTAAAACCAAAACTAAGCATCTGTCTGTGTCAGGATGCCAATAACTGAAAAGCCATCCTTGTGTCCAAAACATCCTATCCTGACCCTCACTCTACAAACATAAAATTAAAATGTGAATAAGAATAAGAATAGCTCCAATGAAAATGTTCTCCAAAGTGGAAGCATTGGGCCCAGAGGGTGGACCCTTTTCCCTGGATTCTTAAGTAGGATGACAATTGTCTATTTTACTAACAGTTCCTTTGTGTGTCTCCTTTATTCACAAGCTTCCTGTTTGGGCAACACGTACTTTAACAGTCTCATTAACACACATTTCTCCTTTGTTTAGAAAACACGGTCTTTCTTTACTATTTCTGGATGCTTTGCAAGCTGCCTGGTATACTCCCCTGCTAGGACACTTTATGCAAAGCCATCTGCCTGGTGTACTCTACTGCCAGGACTTTACTTGTGGTTTTCACTTACCTGGTATACTCCCTTGCAAGGACTTCACTTGTGATTCAATTGCCTGCTTTCCTTCCCTTGCCAAGACATGTGTTACACAGTTCCTCTGTATCACCACCACTGTATATATTGCTCTTGGCTTGGTATATTTATTTGCAGTAAGGTTTGTTCAAGCTTCTCACCTGCATCTCATGCATCTGTAGCTTGTGGTGATTGTACTTTGCCTTTTCTGTATTCAAACAATCTTCTTGTAGTTTTAATAATGGTGTCACATTCAAATGGTCATTGGCTCAGTCACTGGACTGCCCCGGGGTCGCCACCGACTTCGGGTAGACTAACCAGTTCTCTCCAGTGTCTCCAGTCCAGTTCCCCCTTCTGTGGCATGACTCTTTCATCCGCTTTCCACACAGTAGTGTGCAGATGTCCTTCCGGCTTTCTTCGCAGGTACACAGTAACACGTCTGCTTCCCTTCAGGTTTCGGACTAAAGAACACGGCTTCTTTGAGCTGCCGCACATCCATGATGTCCATTGCGGCTCCCGGCATCTCCACAGCACTTCTTTCTCTCACACAGTTTTTCCCCTTCTGTCTCCATGGCCTTCTCTGCTGCACCACACCGGTACGTGTTTCCTGCAGTTGTGAGTCTCTGTATAGGAAACAACATCTTGTCCTGCATTGCCACACTCAGTAGTGCATTTTCCATGTTTAAATGTCCAGTGCACAGGTGATGCATGGGTGTTATTGGACACATGGTGTTTAAATAGTTCTTCTCAGTGATTTTACATAAAGGTACCTCAGAAGCAAAACGTGTTGTGTTGGAGATTTGTGTCTTTAGGTGGGTGTTTGACCAGAAACATATGAAGAGGTTTCTTTACTTCCTCTACCAGGGGAGACAAGCAGCTGACAATAGGCCACTAAGGTATTAGAAGGACTTCCATATGGGAAAGGGGGATACACCACGTCTCGTCAAATTAATTCATGACATCTCCTCAGTAGTTGTCTCCTCCCAAGTGATTATCCCTCATAAAGATGCCCCCAGGATCAGGTAGCAGCTGCCGTCCCCTGCCCACATGGGAGGAGGCCACTGCCAGGGAATCCGTGATGACTCCACTGTATTCATCACACCTAATGGTAGGATCTATGCGCCTGCCGGAATCTGTTGAGCGCCCTGAAACCCCACAAAAGGGCCGACATTTCCTCCTTGAAAGAATGGAGGTCAGAGACTGTGACATGTCTGTATCCGTTTTAATTGCCTTTATGGCCTTGTCAATATTTTGGACCAAAAAGCTGATCGCCCTCAAAAAGCAGACCTATTACTTTGCATATACATCCGGTCTGAAGTCTGTGCACTGCAGCCATGCCTGTTTTTGCAAAAACCACCCCATTGCCGATCTGCTTAAACTCTGTTTCTGCCAAATCTACGGCAATGTTTATAGCATGATCTGACGCCTGTCCTCCCTCTCACAAGATGGCCATAGCTTCTTTGTGTTTGTCGTCCGGAGATGTTCCAACAGTGGCGCCATTCTATTGCACATCTCTTGATCATACCTTGTCATGATCCCCAAAGAATGAGCTGCCTTAAACGTGGTCGCCACTTTTGCTAGGATCTTGTTCCCAAAAAGCATCGTCTTTCCTGCTCTCATTGTCCAGAGGGACGGAGCATTTTCGACTCCTGGGTGTTGCACTTTTGCACCGCAGCGACCGACACTACCGACTAGGGAGTGGGCTGAGATTCAAGGTGCTTAGGGGACATGTCCAGGACTATAAACTATTTTTTGAGTCTCCCTTTTAGCACTGGCTCAGAGAACGGCTTCTTCATTAGCAGCAAGCCTTCTTCACAAACGTAATCTAGCATAGGCGTTGACATGACTGTCTTTCGTCAGTGCATCAGATCAAAAAGAAAGCAATTCTCTTTCTGCTCTGATGGTACCAGACTGAATTCATCACACGCCTTCACCATTAAGGTATAGAATATGCCCACTCCATCAGGAGGGGACAGCTTGGTGTGTTCCTCTGGTAATGGGTCCATCCCTACATCACTATAATCCCAGTCATCCTGGGGCAGGGTGTGGGTGGTTGTAGAAGCTGTACCTCGGTTGTTTCTGTATCTGTCGTTTGCAATACGAGTTGGCTGGTCTCCACAGTGAATTTACTGGGGAACCTTGTGGTTCTTTAAACAGGCTCCTTGATGCAGACCTGTACTGAGAAGCCAATGGCCTGAGAGGTGACACCCTGTGAGGAGATCTACCCTGTAATGTAGAATTTTCACCCCTGCGTTCCGATTCTTCTCTTTGTGACATCTTTTATTTCCCCTGATAGAGAATCCGTTGACTCCCTGGCAGACCCAGAAGATCCTTGTTTGCAAGCTTTGAAAACGAAAAAAAAAGATCTACTGGACATTACACGGCCCGCGGTAGTGGCCGGGTAGTTATGGTTAAGTTGCTAAACTCATAGGAAGACCACTTTTTGGGCGGAAGACCACTTTATACCTTCGCTCCCCCTGGTCGGATTCTCACCAAACCTTGCAGAAAAAGTATATGGGCTGCTCCGGATTGTTTTGCCAACTTTGGTGAGGTTTCGTGCGGGACGGGGAAAGTTACAGGGGGGGTCCCAAACATTGTTTTTCCCCATAGACTAAATGGGGAAAAATCTTTGTGCACGGCTATAGGCCGAACGGCTGGACGTATTATCAACCAATTTGCGGCAGGAGCGGGGGCTTAGTGGAAATCCGACCAGTGCTTTTGATGCAAAGAAGTGAAATGTATGACTCAAAACATTTGTAATATCTGGTTCTTTTCTGCTGACCCATTTCCCTGTTCGCTCCACTGACAGAGGTGTCATTGGCTTGAGGTACGCAGTGATGTCGGTGAGCATTGAACGCTGCTGGTGGTTGGCTGCAGGGAAGCTTGCCGTGCGTCAACGTGTTTGGGAAAGCTGCCAAGGTATCGGAAGACAGTGCGGCGTCGAAAGGGACTGACAAACATACTTGACGCCGTGAAGTGGTGGGAAGAAGGGAAGGAGAGGGTGGGGGTGTGAGAAGTGGTTCATGTGATATATGTCAGTAGGCGGAAGTAGACGGTCGTGTGTCTGCAGTATCCGTGCATATTGCACCAATTCACGGCTGCCTCCACAGGGGACTACCTTGTGTGGGGACTGCAGGCAGTCTGTGTTACAGCACCGTAGCTGGTGAGGCGATCTGTTTCTGTGGTCACTGATGGCACAGAAATGTGTACAATGTTGGTTCCATGGGTGCGGGGATTGGTAGCACATCGTACAGTGTTTACTGCATGCCTGGACCTCATGGAGTGACCTGTCATGTAGTGTGTCCACTGGGTGAAGTGGTGAAGTACTGGGTGCTTAGAAGCGGTAGGGTTTAACGGTATGTAATTGGCCACCTGTTCACCTGCATGACTCTGTTATGTTTTGCTGGGTGTGGCCAAGACCTACACTGGTGGGTGCATGGCGAAAGGCCATAGGCCAGGCACTGAAGAGCCTAGTTCTGGCCATAGCCACGGCACCAAAATGCAGGCATGCAGTTTAAAGTATGCATATTTCCGAGAGAGGTGCCGTTTAAAGAATGGTGGGGTAGGAAATTGTAAACTTGGTAGAAGAGCAGAAGTAAACATATGCATAAAGTACCATATGTTGTACATTATTGCACGTATTGCACAGTAGGGAGCCAAATGTCGCCATTTGCCTTTGGTATGGGTTGCCCTTTATACCACCCATCGTATGGTACATTTGTGGATTGCGGCACGCTGCAAATGTTCCCATTCATGGCACCAATATGATGTGCGGGGTCTGGGCAAGGCCTAGACATTTGGGTGCATGACTAGGCTTTGGCCACAACCAACACCACATAATGCCGCCATACAGGGTTAACTCTGCATCTCTCCGAGGATGGTGACCTTTGAAGAGTGGTTGCTAGAACATTTTACACTTGGTGGAAAAAGCAAAGGGAGGTAATATGCATTCACTAGCACATGGTGTAGGTCAGTGAACACGTTGCACATTAGGGACCAATTTCTTAATATGTCCGTTTGCTATGGGTTGCCCTTTACAAGGCACTTACTTGAAGAAGTGTCTTAACATATTGCGCCATGAGAAGAAGTCGTCAGCATCACAAAGTAAATGTGCACTGTGAGTGTGTAACAGTACGTCTGGAATGCTGTACAGAAATGATAGTGTTCAATGCAGTGGTCTTGCATGTGTTTGCTACATGCTTGTGTGACTATTTCATACTACCTAATGAGGGAGTGTTGCAAATGTAATAGCGGTCTGTGTGTCCTCCTGTGCAGAGGACGCTAATTCCTGTACCAATTACTCTCAATCCATCAAATTTATGTTTTGTTCCTCCTGGCCTTTTCGGGATGCCGCTGCCAGACAGCCAACTTCCTTTATCTTTCTTATCTTTTTGACCACTAGATTGGATGTGTCCACTTGTGGAATTATTCGTTTTGTATCAGGAATACTAGTGAGAAAACTCTTCAGGTGAATGACTACCACATGCGTTATGGGACACACTGTGCTGTTTTGCATACATTCACTTTGTAATGTGATTAAGTAGTTGGAACTAATGGTTGGTAGATTCCTACGTTGAGTAGCAAATTAAGAAGTTTATGTTGATTGCTCATGAAGAAGGTAACATTCCCGAAGCGCAGAATTCTTTTTTGTTTTCTTTATGACATTGTTTGTACTTAATTCGATTAACTTTTCTCTAAACTATTTTAAATTTTTTCATGAAAATGTCTCTCCAAACTTTTTTTCTACTTTATCCAAGAATTAACTGTTGTACAGTATAATAAGTATGCAGGGGACATGAGTGTCCTCATCGTTGGGACACTTAGATGCCGGTTTTGTTTTGTAATACAAACATGACAAACACCCAAAACATCTATTGCTCATGTATGAACTGTGAAATAAATAACAAAATAATCTGGTGTGGTCTGTTTTTTCGACAAACCGCTTTAAAAAAGTATGCACTTTTGTCACAAAAACAAAACTGACACCTTCATGAAAGGGGTATTAAAGAGTTCAGAAACAAAATGTATGTACAGCAACCATTTTAGGAAAACCTCACTTCTCCCTACTTTTTGCGTTTGTCCTTCTCACTATTCAAGCTCACTCATCAGTTCTCACTCTTCATTGATCCTTATCTTACCTCTTTCATCACACACTGTACATGCTGGGACATTGTTGGTCTTCCTAATATGTCATCCTTGGTTCCCCATTCCTCCTGCTCATTTATCAGGTGTCCTTGTCACAGCTCATACCTTATTTAATGGTCCTCTTCACAGCTCCTCCACTAACCGTCACTACTCTTCTTCAGATGTTGTTTCACCTCCTTAGTCACCATTCCCACTCCTCAGTGCAAAGGAGGTGGACAAACAATAATGTCTCCTAAAATGTACAGTGTGTGATGATTGAGGAGGAGGAGCATGGTGTGAGAAGGACAG
The DNA here is from genome assembly GCF_040938575.1 of Ambystoma mexicanum. Lineage (NCBI taxonomy): Eukaryota > Metazoa > Chordata > Amphibia > Caudata > Ambystomatidae > Ambystoma > Ambystoma mexicanum. Next base: position 894,365,651 of record NC_090941.1, read on the forward strand.
AGAGAGTGAGGAGTACATTTATTTATAATTGTTCATTTATACCGCGCTTAATAGCAGGAGTGGTTTCTAAGCACAGGATCCGGATTCAGACCTGTGTTGGGCTGCGTTGTCTTGCTTCCAAGACAAATACGTTGCGTTGCCCGCAGCTAATCTTCCTCCCCAGTGAGGATGAAGACTGATGAGTGAGGAGGACAAATGGGGAAAGAGTAGGAGTGAGGGGCAGATGCGAGGTTCGCCTATAATAGCCGCTCTGTGTGTGGGCTTCCATTCACTCAAGTCGAAGAAGGTCCTGAAAGATAATAGCACAGCCTGCCAAAACACACGTGCATTAGCTCTCCACTAGGATAGTTTAGAAACTTTAATTTAGCACTATTACATTCCAAAATCAAACTCAAATGTATTAACTTAATGTGTTTGAATTTAGCAAAACCCTGTACAGGGTTACAACTGTAAAATCACAATAAAACTATCAAGGCCGCAGGATAGACCCGAAATTCCTCATTGCGCTTTTCTTAGCAGCAACAATCTATCATCAAATTGAAAGACTTCAAGTGAAACCGGACAACAAAAACCTACATTATTAAAATATTTGCAATAAACACAATATAAACTTACTGATCAAACTTTGCACTCAAACTCTGCACTAAAACTGAATGAAGACCGCCAAACCAGGAGGTATTTCGAAAATGTGCTCTATTTTTTTCATGGAATTCACACAATTTGCTGAAACTAACCTTCACCTTTCACTTTGCTTGCAGCCACCACCTTTAAGATTTAGAATGACTGTTAACAATGCCCCCGTTCTTGTTTAGCAACGTCTGTTTTTCCAGGGAAGACGTTTTGTAATAAACGGGTGCCCTGTTTCAGCACCTAAGGGAGCAACTCGAAAAAGGTAATGTTCGTATGGACCCAATTCAACTCCCAGAATAATAAATAGAGAACCATCTATTTACCAACACGCGCTCATGAAGATTCACGTCATGTGCTACATTTAGAAAAAAATCCGTTCAGAAGGCAAACATGGCGAAACACTGACTAGGAAAGTTGGCATTTCAATTTATTTAAGGATGTTTCTCCAACACTGGACTTTTATTGCATGTATACACCGCTTGCTTACAATGCAGGAGGTTCATTTCCCAGTTTGTTATGGTATGCCCCATAACGTTCCATCTCTGCACGTGCAGTTACCACTCCCAGCGTAACCCAATATGAGGCACACTGGGCTTCATGGGCAGAAAATATATAGGCCCAGAAAGTAGTGCCTGTCCTGCGATATGGGCCCTCTCACCTGTGTTCGTTTACCACCCCAGATCAGTCATTTGCCTGCTGAAGAACTCACTCAACAGAGAGGAAAGGGCCTCAATATCCTTTATTTATTTATTTATTCATTGTATTTATGTAATGAATACAGACGGGGGTATCACGCGTTTGTACAGAGAACGTAAAATAGAGGGGACACAAGAAAGCAGTTTATGGCATGGAGGTATATCAGTCATATTTGTTGAACAGCCATGTTTTCACCAGTTTTCTGAATGTCTGAGCATAAAGCAAGCACAGGATTTAAGATGCCGAAACTGCATCCATCGATTTACTCATCAGTTTCTCAAAAGTGCTGCCCCTGGCTCTTTAGGAAGGGAAAACCGAATAGCACCGTTATGGTTTGCCACGCTCAAAATATACCAAATCCGATAATCTTACATTTAAGGTACAATTGAACACTGCTTCCCCAAACCCCCACTTTTGGGAATCCTCCCACACCCCTCCCCCCTCAGGTAATTGTTGTAACTTGCTCAGTACTTTGTCGATTGGAGCGATCGTGATAGGTGGATCAGAAAGAACCAAGCACAATTTGAACAAATCCGATGGTTCCAATTTTCAACTTTCTCTCTCGACACAATCACTTCTCACTATTTTATTGTCTAAGAAACTGATTCCATGCCAAGACTAGGGGGAGAGTATCGTGCTTCAATATCTTTACTTTCACAGTCAGCAGGAAAACAATCAACAAACTAAATTTCCCAGGTTTACTCGGCTGTCCAGTATGACAAATAGGTGAGTTTTATTCCCCTGTGACATGTGCCTCTAATCTCAGAACAGCTAGTGTTGTGACTGAATAAAGGGAAGCGGCTCCTTTAATAAGGGAAAGCACGACATGGCGGGAAGAGGGCGGAAGGGGAGGGACAAGGGGGAAGTTCAGTTAGTTACGAGTGTGATGGAATAAAGAGAAGTTGGAATGTAGAGCGGCTCCTGTATTTATTGGGCCGTATCATGGGAGAGTGATCTGTGAGATATCGAGGCCAACAACTGGCGACGAAGCTGCCATTCCAAAGGCGTGCCGCCGGGAGGGCGTGTATGCCCAGCAGGGCACCGGAGTAGCCACCGGACCCACGGCATTCAGCAGATGGGGAGAGCAAGCCCAGCAGACAGGAGGCCTGCCGCAGCAGTGCCAAGCCCAGCAGTGAAGCGGACATCCAGCCGCAGAAGAGGAGGGCCGCCGCAGCAGTGCCAAGCCCAGCAGTGAAGCAGACATCCAGCCGCAGCAGTGCCAAGCCCAGCAGTGAAGCGAACATTCAGACGCAGCAGAGGAGAGCCGCCGCAGCAGCGCCAAGCCCAGCAGTGAAGCGGATATCCAGCCCGCAGCAGAGGTGAGCCGCCGCAGCAGTGACAGGCCCAACAAACACCAGGAAGCGGTACAACGCGGGACGCGTGCATACCTCTGCAGAAGGGGGCCGCTGCGGCGCAGACAGAGGAGACGGAGCAGACTGCAGCCAAGGTAAGACAGAGGCGCCAAGGCCGCAACAGCTCCAAAGGGGAGTCGCCGGGCACAGGTCAGGAGTACATGCCCCTCCGCTACCGCTGCATGGTTGATAAAAAAAACAGCGGGAAAATAAAGTGCAAGGGACCCGAACGCACACATGCCCACAAAGCCCTCAATAGCAATTACAACCACGAGAGCGCTGGAGTACACCCAGGGGTGCCAGTGACAAACCCCAGCTGCATACCTCGAGTAGGGAGGCCCACATCGGGGCACACCGATCTCCCAGAGCACAACAGGAGGGCAAACCCCCTGTAGGTAGCAAGAGGCCCTCCCAACAACAGCCTGCCATCCGGCCACACCAAGCAGCTGACAGACTACCGCACAATAAGCAGCGACAAACCAACGCATGACACCTCCAGCACAAGAGTGTCACACAAAAAAAAAATAGAACTCTCAACGCGGGACCTCAAGGAACACTCGCAAAAGGCCCCTCCATTTGAATACCACTACCAGTCCCAACAGACGAAAGGGCTGCCCAAAGACACTGCCACACTACCAATCAAAAAACCATGACCGACAAGCACAGGGGGCCATTGACGCGGGGACACCCTCAACTGCCAACGCTGGCCCCACATCCCACACCAGCCTCATGAGACGACCAAGCCCATTTACCCTCAATCCGCACCATGATCAGGGTCAACGGTGGGAAGAATGGGTTGAGGAATTTGACGACTTTGTAGGTGACATTGGCACGCAGGATCCTCCTAATAAGATTAGCATCTAATGTTGCAGGTAGACTTTGTAGGTGACATTGGCACGCAGGATCCTCCTAATAAGATTAGCATCTTCACTAATGTTGCAGGTAGAGAAATCAAAAATATAATACGAACAATTCCACTGCAAGAACGAGCCACGTACCAATGCCTTCTAGAAGCCATCAATGAGAAGCTGGTAAAAAATCCAACAGAGATTATGAACGCTATACCTTCAACCACTGTGCCCAACTAGCCCATGAATCCATGGGTGAATTCGTCATCCGCCTCCAGAGGAAAATCATAAAGTGTGACTTTGACAACTTCAACGACGATGAAGCCATCAGGTTACGAATCATTGAAAGGTGCATTTCATCAATGTTTAGAAAACACCTCCTGAAAAAGCCCCTATCCCTCAAGGAAATCCTCGACTTGAGTATATGAACGGATAGACGTCCAAGCTGCGGCCATCGAAAATCCAAAGAAAGGAGACATCATCGCAGCCATGACACCATACAGCAGGTACCAAGGCCCACAGAGCCGACAACCCTTCAGAAACACCACACAGCACCCTCAGAGTGACAGGCAATGCTACCGATGCAGATTTGAATACCCCCACATGTGCTGTGGCTAAGAAAACCACCTCCAGGCCATGTGTAAAGAACAACTTCCCGAAACAAGATCAGGCCGTCAACAAAATCCACAAAACCCTGGCCGCTTTCCAGAACCACAAAGAGAACAACACGACCGACATCCAGTCGAGAGAGGGATGATGTAGCCCACAGTGGCCCATCACCGTCCAAACACCATGAGGGCCCTAGAAGGACTACAAATTGAGCCTAGCAGGAAACCTCACGAACTGTATGACTACCAACACTACGACCAAACCCAAGTGACCACCCTGGACGGGGCCTACATGAGAGAACACTCAACATCCCAGGAACAAGGAAGTTGCATAAACCCTACGACATCAGACTATGACCAGTACAACAACTACCCACCAAGGTCTCTCCATGCGGAGGTACAACAACCTTTATACCTGCAAGATGGCTATGATAGGGAATACATCAGACTCCTCAGCATAAACACAGAAGACACACCTGCTCCTAAAGTGACAGTACAAATGGGGAACACCCGGAACCAATTTGTTGTCTACACTGGAGCGACCGTCAACATGATGAACGAGGAACTATACCATGCTATAGCGGATCTCTATCCCCTACACAAATCAAAAACACACATCTTCCAGTGGGTCCAGCGCTACCCCGGACATCCAAAGGCCAATTCCCATGCGACCTAACCCACAGAGACCTCACAGCAACTACAAAAATACATGTCATCCAAAGTCCCTCAGTGGGGCGATGCCTCCTCAGCTACAGGACAGCCAGAGCCCTAGCAGTCACTTACAATATGAACCAACGGAGGTAATAAAGAGTTACCCATTGGACAGGTGTGAAGTCATGGTAATAACCTGCGGGCCCCTAGACAAAGATGCCCTTAAAGCCCAGTTCCCCAAACTATTTGAAGGGGTAGGGATGCTCAAGGACTCAGTCATTAAATTACACATTACAAGTGTCCAAAGAATTGCAACTCCTACTACAAAATGACATCATTGAGAAAGCCGAAGGACCAACGCCATGGGTATCTCCCATTGTAATTGTCCCCAAAGACAATAGAGGACTGTGCATATGCGTCGAAATGCGCATCCCCAATACAGCCATCCAAAGGGAGAGGCACCCCAGACCAAGCTTAGAAGACATGCTCATCAGGCTAAACCAAGCAACAAACTTTTCCAAATTATACCTCAACCAAGGCTACTGCCAGCTAGATCCAGCCTCTCGACCAATCACCATCTTTGCCACACATGAGGGGCTATTCAGATCTAAACGCCTCAACTTTGGCATATCTTGAGCTGCGGAGATCTTCCAAGAAACTATCAGACGACTAATATCATCAGAGGTCAACGCCTTAAACTATTGTTAGGCACAATTATATGCAGTACCCTTTGGGAACACCACACACAATGAAGACTACAAGTGACAGTACAAATTCACCTTTGGTACAAGCCTGTACTACACAGTAAAGTGGTAGAGATGGCTGAGCATCCAGACTTATCTCAAGAGTAAGTGAGCAGTATCAAATAGTTACACAAAGGACAGCAATTACTATGGTTCAGGCAAACACTGACTCAAGGTTTTCAAGTAAAATAATATACATTTATTTTACTCTTCAGTTGTATAACGTTACACTATTATAAGCAGTTTAAAAATCACACTCTTAATACACCACACCACTTCCCTTAAATCCCAGATAAGTTAAGCTCACAAAATGAAGTGGGAGCAAAATGGCACTTCAACAATTTAAAAGGGAGGGAAAGACAAAGTTAATAGAAATTGAACCACACCAACAGGTAAGTACTCAGGGGAATAGAGCAAGAGGGACAACAGTGATAGAATCAGGTCGAAAAGGCATAGGGCCAAAGTCAATAGGACAAACGTCTTTTGCTCAAGATCACAATGTTCAGGGTAGTTTGCGGTAAAGTTTGTGCCACGGATTCCAGACGAGGTTGGTTGGTAGAAAAGTTAGTTCAAAGAGAAGAGAAGGACAAGCCCTCGGATTGGAGAAAGATTTCACACACTTTCCCCGCGGCTGAACGAAACGAGCAACCGGGTTTGCACAGTACCTTAAAACGGAGAGGAAGCTGTAGCTGAGGCGAACGATCCTGGTAGTTCCAGCAGGCTAACAGTCCCTGAAGCGACTGTTGGACTTACACGAAGTAGGAAGATTGGAGGGTCCTGCACTACCCAGGGAAGAAACCAGCAGCAGAGCAAAGCAACAAATAAAGGGTGTGCTCCTTAAAACCCAAGCAGGGTCCGACCTCCCTGGCTATCCGGCCCACTGTAGCTCTGTACAGTGAATTTGACCAGAGGAGGGGTCCTTGCTTGTAGTTTGGGCGAACTGGTTGGTCCCACCAGCTCAAGGGAAGATGTTTCCTGGAGGATCTTCTCTGTCGTTGGATTCTGAAGATTCGGACCTGCAGCAGGGCTTCACCGGGTGGTTCAGTCGTTGAAGGGGTCCTCTTCCATCAGCTCCTCCTTGGTTCTTTCGTTCCAGTGGCGACTCTGCCTTTCCAGTCCCAGAAACCTGCTTTTTATGCAATTTTCCCTCGTTCATTCAGCTTGGCTGTCAATCACACAGCAGGGTGGCTGTCTTGGCAAGGACAGACACCCAGCCAATCAAACAGGAGTGCGACTTGGGTTACCAAGGGAACCCATGGCAGGGGTCCTAAGACCCCTCCCTCACATCCTGCCTACCCAGACTTTCAGGTGCCTTAAGGAGGGCGTATGTGCAGAAGCCTGCGAAAAGACGGCAAACAAAGAAATCAACCCCGGTTTGGCGGGCAGAGAAAAACACGAGAAAGACTAACAAAAAGAAATGGCAAATAAACCCAGCCGGAGCCAAAGTATAATGTATTTGGTGAAGCGGGTTTATGTTTGAGGCTAATATAATAGCCTAAAACAAAACCATGGTTATATAAGATAACCACGGTAGAAAAATGAGGGTAGCTACCACTACCACCAGCCAAGTCTTGATGTAAAGGGAGCAAAACAGTGCTCCAAAAGGAACACACAAAAAGGGATAGGAATTAACCCTTTCCAATACTCCATGTAAGATGTGGTGTACTGGGTCTGTAGTTTAAAGAGAATACATAAAGTTAATGGCAACTTTACATGTTTCTGGGAGACAGTAATCAGTCCCATAAAAATGGAGTCAGTGGGAAGTCTAAACAACCCTGTGTCACTGCACTGAAGGTGCTGTGTAACGCACACAAAAATGGTGCTCATGGAGTAGGTGAGGCTCCAGAGCCCAAGATCACACAAATGGTAAAAACACACACAGCAAAACACATGTAAGAGTGGGAAAAAGGCTCACACTCTTACCAGGTGAAAAAAATAAATCCTAGAAATCCAGCAAAGCTGCTGAGGGACTCAGTAGGTAAGGGAAATTAGCCATTCTTGAGAATTCTCCCTAACAACTATAGCGATGATATCCTTATCTTCGGGAAAACCCATGAGCAACATGACATGCCACTCTTAGTGGTATGCAAGATTCTAGAAGAAGCTGGCCTAACACTCAACGGCCCCAAATACGACATCAACAAAACCAGCCTTAGATTTTTTGGGCACATATTTTCTGACAAAGGCATCCCGGCCGACCCGGCCAAAATAAAAGCCATCACCGACCTTCATGGCCACACAATAATGGCGGAATTACGGTAGTTCCTAGGAATGGCAGGATACTGCGCAAGATACCTAAAAAATTACGCTACCATCACCGACCCACTTCGAACCCTCCTAAAGAAGGACACCCCCTTCGACTGGGACTCAAGGTGCCAGACAGCCTTCCAGGCCACCAAAGAAAACCTTGCCAACCATCATCAACTAGCGTACTTCCACCCGGAATGGAACACCATCATCACAGTTGACGCTAGCCTGGTCGGCCTCTGTGCCATTCTGGCCCAAACCAGCCCCAAGGACAACGCCCAACATGCGGTAGTGGCTTAGGCCAGCAGAGCCCTATCCCACACCGAAAAAGCCTACTCACAGGCAGAACGAGAGAACCTAGCAGCCGTGTTGGCCTGTGAAAAATTCCACCACTTCGTAATTGGTCGAAGATTCACACTGGTCACACACCATCAGGCACTACTATCCCTATTTGGAAATCCCAAAATGAAAATGCCCCCCCGAATAGAATACTGGGGGATAAGACCCCAAGAATACAATTACAACATAATACACAAACCAGGAGGAGATGCCAACCCGGCTGACTACCTGTCAAGAAACCAGACAGCAGAAAACAACAACTCACTGGTCTACGAGGCGGAAGAGTACATTGCATACCTGTCCTCCAATACCATACCTCCTGCCATCTCGACAGCAGTTTTCGCAGCCAGAAGCAAGGCGACCCCACCATCAAAACTGCCTTATACCTCACTCGCACGAACAAATGGAAGAACATGCACGAAAGAGGCAATGGAGGGGAGGGACAAGAAAGACCTAAGCCGCCTAGTCAAGATACACTCAGAGCTAGTAGCCACCGACCAAGTCATACTGCTACGAGGTAACCGACTAGTAGCCCCGAAGGACCTCCGGAAAACACTGGTAGCAATAGCTCATGAGGGACATAGGGGATAGAGAATACCAAGAAAATCATCCATGGTTCCCTTACATGGACATCATAGTAGAAGACATCCTAGCACACTGCAGACCCTGCCAGCAAGCGGCAAAAAAGACAGACCCAAACCCGATGCAACCGATACCACTTCCAGAAAGACCCTGGCAAAGGGTTGCAATGGACTTTTACAGACCTCTGGAGGAAGGAGGATATCTGCTCATGGCAATTGACGAGTATTCACAATTTCCATTCATCAGACACTATCCACATCGTTACATGAGACAGCACCAATCATAGATGAACTCTTCAGCGAATGGGGCATTCCAACCATTGTAAAAACGGACAACGGTCCCCCATCTCAGGGACGAGAATTTGCCAAACTGGCAGACCACCTTGGCTTCCATCACCAAAAACTCACGCCACCCTGGCCCCAGTTCAATGGAATGGTGGAACGCTTCATGGCGACCATAAAGCTAACCCGACAGAAGGCCCTTGCAGATCAAATGCCACACCCAGAGGTAATCTGCTGCAAACCCCGAACCCGCATCTCTAAATGGGAGAACTATACACTGGAAGAAGATGCAGCCAACGAGATGCTGAGAAGAAATTAAAGACCAAAGAATGGGCCGACAAGAAAAGAAACGCGAAAGAATCGCAGCTTGAAGTATGGCAGACAGTCCTAGTCCGACAAAGACAATTAAGGAAAACAGACACGCGCTACAGCCCAGAACACTGGGATATCACAGCTATAAAAGGACCCATGATAACAGCAATGGGAGAACTAGGCGAGATAAGCGATAACACGGAATGCGTCATTCTTCAAAAGACTGTACCTTGAAGACCCAAAAGTACCAGAGAGGAATGCGTCATTCTTCAAAAGACTGTACCTTGAGGACCCAGAAGCAACAGAGATTACGACAGGGGACCCAGGACCCGAAGAGAATGTAAGTCCTCCGGCGAAACAACTGGTGAAACTAGAGAGTCCCCAGGCAGACCCCAAAGAACTGTGCAGAGACAGTGAAGGGAGGTCTCGCAGGGCTCAAGTCGTGGGTACACGCAGGGGCTGGGGGGGCCGTATCCACCCACTTTTTTCAGAGGGCAGACGTCAAATGGTATTTTAGAGGCAGTGTGTAAAACTGTACACTTTGTCTTTTTCCACATTTATTATTTTAAGTGTGATTTGGGGATTTGAACGCAGTCCTCAGCTTCACAGGTCAGACACTTCGTCACTGCTCCATATAGCTGGTGAAAAACAACTAAAGGTGAATGCCACATTCCGCGAGTGCATTCATCAGGGAAAACATTGGCATTGATTAATGGAGCTTAAAACGTGCACTTTTTTACATTTTCAAACTCTATCAGAAGAAAATAGAGTTATGTAATCCGGTGTCTTGTGATAAATTCGATGGAGTCATCACTGTTTTCTCGGCCATGATCTCCTCCCCTGTGGCTAGGGGAACGGCAGCCGTTAACTGATCCTGACCCTTGGGGCGGCTATATGAGGGCAAATTATATGGGGAGACAACCTCCAGAGAGATGTTATGCTTCTTCGAATGAGGCATGGTATAAGTGAGAAACCTGAAGGGGTTCACACTCCTACGCCCATGGGATCCTATGCGCAGGTAGCCAGGGAAAGGCCATCGCTATTGGATCCTGACCCTGGGGGAGGATAAACGAGGGAGGATCCCCTGGGTGGAAGGCCCTTGGAGAGTGGCAGTGAGATACCTTTAGGCTAGACATGGTATCCCAGTTTTCTCCTCACAACCACCCTAATCCGTCCTGACCTTTATGGGTTATTATAAGACATTTCCCCCTTAATTCCTCTTGTGGAATACATAACAGTACTGAGACGAGGAAGAAGCAACTGAGAATAATAAACCTCACTTACTCTCACCACTTTGATACTGGGGCGAAGAAGATGCATGAAGGTCAGACATGTCCTGGTAATGAGAGCGCAACAGTAATTGATGGGATACACCTGCAGCCAGTTATCGGACCACAGGTGTACAAAAACTGGCAAACTGAAGGAGAAAGAGAGAGCCAGGAAAGAATAAGCAGAAAGAGCCGTGCGGGAGCGAGAGAAGCCGAAAATCCAAGTTGCTGAATGAGACCCTGGGAACCCTGCTGGAGTGAAAGTGCAGGACGGAGATCCCACAGAGGGGAAGGCGGGCAGCAGAAGCTGTCGGCGGGTGAAAGCAAAGCTGCGCATGAAAGCCAGAGTGAGCATAGAGAGGCAACCGGCAAACGGCTTTCCCAAACAGAGAGAGAAGTCGTGTGCAGGAGCTGCCTAGTCTGGGTACGTGTCAGGAACACTTTAATCACTGGGGCGCTCCAGGAGACCATGGACACAGTAGCAGTCAATGTAAATCAATGAAGTGGCATTGTTCTGAATACCTAAATGAATGAGTTGCCTTTATTGAACACTGAGCTGAGTAAAACAAGGAAAACAACCTTTAATGATTACCAAACTGAATGAAACAAGCAAAGTTACTTTTATTTGAAAACCGAATTGAAAGAAACAAAGGTGCATTTATTTAAGTGAAACGTGTAAAGTAATATTTATGAAATAAATAAAATGACTGAATGAAATGAAATAAGAAAAGTTACATTTATGATGAAATGAACCAAGAACTGAAACCTAATAAACATCTGAGTTGAATGAACAACTGAGTACAAAGTGAAACCAAGCTTGAGAAAACATTCATATGTTAAAGTTGTAAAGCTGCATTTGAGAAACTACTTGTTTAGCTGAAAATAGAACCTCAAGGAAGCCCGGATGCTCCTGGTTGCGTGACCTGTAATGGTTGGGCCGTGTGGTCTAAAACTGCGCCAAGACCAGGGAAACGCATATGCTGACAAGAAAGTTTGCAGTGGTGAAAGAAGGAAAACAACAAATGGTGAATGTCAAACTTGGAGATGGGAGCCTTGAGTTGTAAAGTCTTGTGGAAAACCAATCGGCAGACAAAACTTCAAGATACTTCGTTTTATGTTATATTTGAACATTGAACTTGGGTAAGGAAACCCTACGACATATTGCCCAGATCTTTATTGAACTTGGGGAAGGGCACCCTGATTCTTGTAAAAGTGTGGAACTGTATTTCTTCAAGTCTAAACGAAGGTAAATTCAACATTGGCGAAAAAGAAGCTGAAGAGTAAGCCTGAGCAGGAAATACCTCAGAACTTTATGTTTGAATCACTGTTTAGGTTATGGTTGACATCCCTTCACCTTGCTTTGTATTAGTTGTGTGGGCAAGCATAGGTTTAGGACACAGACCTTTCAGTTGAGCATTCTGTCACAGACTTTGCTTAGTTTCCGTATGTGGGGAAATCCCACCCTAGCTTGTGGCAAGATAGGCCTTACTCCAGTCTGACAATTTCTTAATAAAACATTGTTGAAACACTTTGAATCTGTGGTCTGCGTCTCCTTCCATGATGCCAACCTCAGAAATCCCCCATTTTCCCTTGAGGATAATCCACCCATACCCAATACCCTCATGGCCTATTGTCATACATCTCCTCATCCTCCTATGAAGGGTAGTAAACAACTTTTCACCAAGACCCTTAGGCCAACCTTCCAACTCGTATCTGCTTTGTTAAACTTATGAGACCGCCCTCTCCAGTTCCACCTACCAATCATCCAGGACTGAGTTGCCATTGAAAACCATTAAGAATGTTTCCCAAGTTTACAGTGCAAATTGTCAAGAATGGACTTCCTTTCCCAGAATTACCCAAATACTGGGACGAGGAAGAGAAACGGAGAAATGCAGAGCAAAGGAGGCCACAAGCCCAATGAGCGCTCTACTTGTTAAACAGACAGCAAGGAATTTAAAGAGCAGAAGCAGAGAGTCGAGCTGTGTTGCTGGCAGGAGAGAGCTCTGCCTCTCCGTGCAGATCGAGCGACTGAAAGGCTGAGACCGGTGTGGTGGAGTCACAAGAAAGAAGAAAGAAGCTGCTACGTAAAGAGGACCAGCTGCAGGTATGCCAGGAGCCGACAATAGACTCCTGGGAATTTGCTTGTGTTAGAAAGCAGCACCCAACTCATCGGAGCCCGGAACGAAGCAGGCAAGCCCAGCGGAAGCAACGAGACACGGGAAAGCCGAGTGCAAGAGGTTGCGAGAAGGAAAAAACCATAAGACTGTCACCGATTGGCCGTGAGAATTCAGGAACGCCAACAAGAATTGGTGAACCCACCCAGATACAGCGGGGACAACGGGGCATATATGAAGTCACACTGAATGCAAGCAATTGTAAATAAAGAAACCGAGAGAGAAAGAGCGGTAGAGCTTATTGTTAAAAGGGGAAATGAACTGCGAGTGAAAACCTTATAACTATGTGAATGTATACAGCGCAAGCATATGGGAAACCCAAAAAGGATAATATATCAAGAAGATACGTTATCAAACAAAGTAAATGTGCAAGTCTCGGAGAGGCAAGAGAGCCTGTATGAACAGAAGCCCTGTCAGGGCAGGATACCAGGCAATTACAAGTTTTGGTTTAGATATGGAAATTCCTCTTAGAGCAGAGTCGGAGAGGCATTTTCCCAAACCCTCCTATTTTCAATAAAAGTCTTTAACCAAAACCATGGCTCACTTGTGTCTGAGTTTCATCCTGCGCTAGGATATAAGACAGTAAACATGGTTTATATAAAAAAAATGTGTTGGAATTTATTAGAATTTCCTTGAGCAACAGTAGGTACTGCAGACCCTAAGTGTTGTTTCGGCCAAGATAGAAGCCCGTTTTTTGAGCCAACATTAACCTGGCGGTGGCACGTGCTAATGTTTCTCCCTTTATCGGGCTTTGTCAAGGCATTGCATGGTACATTCAAGTTGTTGTGGTCTGGAGAAGCATGGTGCATACATTACAATCGTTATGTCATCATTTAGTAGTGGAAAGAAAATGGAATGAAAGAACTCTTTCTTGAGGATGGCGGAGCACCGTCAACCTCGAGAAAGGGTGATGAATAATCTACCTGCTCGACTTCAAGCACACTAATATGATGAGGGCCACCAACCTGTCTGACACACAAACCACTTTGACTAATATCTGGTAGAAATACTTCACCGCAGAGGTGGGCTGAACTTCTAGCCCACCGACCAGGAACCCATGGATGACATTGTATCTTAAGCAAATGTTAAAGGATTCCATGAATGCACGCTTTAAGTGCAATATGATGTATGGAATCAGTAACCTGTAACGTTACGTAACTGATGTAACGACTGTACTAACAAGATATCTGACAATAAGCAGCAAACGAAAAACAAAATGTTGAGCAAAGGTGTACTACTATTACAAGGTTGTTGTATAAGCATACAAAGTACTAATTGATGACATAACGACTGCAATGTATGCACCAGGCTTCTCCTGTCCACAACAACTTGAATGTACCATGCAATGCCTTGACAAAGCCTGATAAAGGGAGAAACATTGGCACGTGAAATCACCAGATTAATGTTGGCTCAAGCTTCTAAATTGGCCGAAACAACACTTAGGACTGGTTTACAGTACCTACTGTTTTTGAAGGAACTTCTAATAAATTCTAAAACAATTTTTCGATATAAACCATGTTTACGGTCTTATATACTAGAGCAGCACCTTACCTAACTGCTTCCAAAATGATAGGACAAATAAGCAACATTACAACACGCTGTTTTTTTTTGTGTACATCGGAAACGTATGCACATAATTTTGTAAAAGTCGAAATAACTATTTGGGACATAACAAATACGTACGTTGGCCTTATCTAGCATGTTAACAGTCCGGTCGAATGGAACATGTGCAGCATAGCAGCTTAATCACATGTGAAATGTTTTCCAATGTATGGAACCATTTGGAATGTACTTAGTCTTCCTTGGCAATGCTAATGCAGTGTGCCCAGCTCCAGTATATTTCATCAGGCCTGGAGTTTGTAAGCAGAGCACGCTGACCTGCTTCGCAATTCCGAGCTTGGGCCCGGCCTGCGAGAGAACAGGACTCGAGAGCGTAAATGCCAAACCAATGACTGAGCAGGGCCGATGCCCGCTGCAAGGAGAATCTGCTTCCTGTCTGACATGCTAACATCTTGAACAACATACTTTAAAAACAAAAACACTGCCACTGCAGGCACATTTCAGAATTAATCAGCAGCCATAAAAAATGTCTAAGATCATGGGATCAGATAAATTAATCACTTAAAAATGTCAGGGCATTATTTATTTTTTTCAAAAAGGCCAAATATATTCGAGATCCTCCCTAGAGTCGTACAAATACAGTCCAGCAAATGTATTTTCGGTCTTGTATCACTCAGAATTACGCACCACAGACTGAGTAATAACAGAAGGCGTTTAAAACAAACAATATTGGCTGTCGGCTCCACCATTACATATTTGTAAAAGAGCAGATTTTTCAGCTTTTCTAGATTACAAACTTGCGGCAGAGAGTTCTGCACCCGGGCAAAGCAGAGTTAGGATAAACCCAGCACCCCCATCCTCTAACCCAACTGTACCGTTTAACCTTTGAAGGGCCATAACACCTTTGGAGGTCAGATTTGATCATTAGGAAGTGGGAGACGAGTCCCGGGGCAGCATTGATAAAGTCTGCAGACGAGTGCAAATATAACAAGGAGTGCTAATACCACACCGTACACGCTTCTGCAAATATTTCTGTTGCCTCACACAGGACATGGCAATTACACAACATTTGCACAAGCTGCATGTCCAGCACGCGCACGTTTACTGCTGATCATGTGCACGCGCATGGCCTGTACAAGCTTTGCCCCGGTTCACAGGGCTTTTGTTGGTCTTTAACTGATGTAAAAGTCTGCTTCGCTACGCATCTTTTATTTGCAAATATAATTCGCTTGAATTTAAGAAAAAATGTACAATTGAGGTTTTCATGTTTACTGATGTTTACACATAAATACAAACTGGAATCTGTTTTCGGTATCTATTTATAACAAAATGGGAAAAAACGGACAAACGGGTATTTTTGCTTGGTTACCTATGCTGTCAATCATACATTGCAGACTGGGAAGCACAGGGTGTAAATGTGTATGGAAAATCTTATTATTTCAATTGCTGCCAACATATATCTCAGCTCAGCAGCAACCACAGGAACAACCATTTGTTCTTAGGTAGAAATGGAGCTGAAATTGATGTGGAGTAACTCCATTGTGTCCCATGTGCGTTTTAATGACGTTTTATCATTTGAATAAATGCAGAAAAATACTCGTCACAAATTATCTTTTTGAAAACACAATAACGGTGGGTGAATACAGAAAAATTGCCAACGAACTAATAGGGTTCAACCCGGATGGAAATGACGGAAAAATAAATACGATAAAACCAGGAGCCTTAATTCTAACTGACAACACACTGCAGAAAACGCGATGCTTTGTACGCCATGTTTGTACGCTCTTTGTCATTCTTCTCCCTAGAACTTTCAACCTACGTGGACTCTTCACCACCATACTCCCTAAAGAAAATGTTCATTATCATATGCTTTAAACCTTTGGCATATGGTTTATTGCACAGCTTGATTCCTAGTCCAATCTCTCCTGTATGCGGCAGACTTAATTCAGAGGTTCCTTTGAATCATTCTTTTGAATGAATTCTTTTGAATCAATTCATTTGAACCCTTCTTTCCCTGCTGGCTGCAGGGAAAGAAGCCTTTCAGGCCTCCACTTGGGGTATTAGCTCCTCAGTGTCAGGATTTTCTTCTGACCAGGAGTTATTAGACATGACCTAGGTGCTATAAGTCCATCCGCGTGATTTGAGTGCCTGATATACGGTGGAACTTTGGTTTTTCCCCCAAATAGTGACATTCACCCAAAAATGCACATTCTGGGAGTGTCTCTTTCTAGTACCGTGTTGCTATGTCTTGTACTCTATTGCTGAGTGTTTCTGCTGAATCCTCTCTTGCAGTCGGGTCTTTCCTTTTTACGTTCTCTTTAAATTGTTTTCCCTTTTCTTTTCTGTCAGTTTGTCCGTCTTGCTGCTCCCTCTCATCTAGTCTTTACCTATCTTTGCAGCACCTTCATAACTCCACCACTAATTTTGTTAATGCATTCATCTATTACTGTCGCTCCCTTTCTTTTTCTGTGATTCGCACCTTGCTCATTCTCTCTGCTGATGCTACTGAATGAGCTGCCAGCACATAGCATACAAACAATGTAACTTCCAAATTAGATGCAACTCCAACTTTGTGTCCAGTACATATGACAATTAATTCTTTACATGTCTTCTAGAGCTTTACGAATGCCCCTTTTATGCAAATTCCCAGACACATAGTTAATGCCAGATAGGTATATTTGTATGCCACCAGTTTGCTTGCGGAGCTAGAAAGTAGCTCCTGGATGTTGTTGGTGTCGAAATAGCCGGGCTCTTCTAGGACCCATTCAGGATCTTGATAGCTCCCAGCGCCTAGCACTTTTGAACCCTGGCATAGCACCCTAAATGAGTGACTGCAGGGCTTTTATAAGCATTCTATCATGCAGAATGCTCCAGAAATGCACCACTGTCCATGATATACCACTCATTACACACCAGTCACCACAGTCCCACTCAAACACTTACTTATATTCCATATAGCTGTAAGAGTTTTGTACCTTTCTTTATTCATAATAAAAGCTTTAAAAAAATGCCAACTGAACTGACAAATCCACATCATAATATATGGGACCACATTTATTTATTTCACTGGCGTTAAAATCAGTTCATATTTCATATTTATACAGGATATTCTGAGCACATTGGAATGCGCATTTCCTTAAAAAATGCAATGACTATTTCAACAGGCACGCACAAAGCTCTCAATCACGCAGTTCACTGCAGAAGGCCTTCTTTCCACACATCAAGTCAACGCAGGAAGCCTAACTTTAAACCTCCAGTCTAAACACCCACATATTACAACTCTGAACTAAGCATGAGTAATGTCTCGTGTCTTTAGCTACCTCCAAAATCCATGGTTATTGAAAGGCTAGAAATTGCCATCAACTTACAGATGGTGCCACCCTGCTGCAAGTCAAAAATGTAACCCACTCGTAGAAAGTGATTCACTTGATTGCGCCTTCTATACAATAAATAGTAGAAGGTGTCAATCAGTTAGAAATTAGATGTATTTGTAATGTGTGCACTTCATTAAGTAACTATGTAGCAAATCACAAGAGGGAGTTGGGAATTCCAATTTGGTGGACGTGGTTCCCAAAGCAGTGGTCCAGATGCATCCAGGCCCAGGAAACTAGGATTGCCAAGCTACCTAAACAAAACTGCCACACCTGATCCGCATTCCACCAGAGGGAATCTGGAAGGAGGGTCCAAAGCGCTATAAACCTTCAAGGGCTCAGTCAGTAGGTGGTGGCGGTAGGAAGAATAGCCACTGTGGTGCTGGCTGAAGAAAGCTAGAGCAGAAGCTGTCGAAGGAGCTGGATGCTGGAGACTGGAGCAGAGCCCCATGAGCCTTGGGACGGCAGGAGGCAGATAGCTGGAAGAGAGACCCAGAATACTGTGGCAAGGAGGAGGCAGGAGGCTGCAGGGAGGAACCAAGAGGGTGGGTAAAGACAGGACCTGAAGTTGGGGGAACAAGAGACGCAGTAGTTGGAAGGAGAAGGCCCAGAAGGGGAGGAAAAGGTTAAGGAGTTTGGAAACAGATTGAATCAGGCGGACAGGAGAAAAAGGTAGCAGAGGAGTAGAGGGAAGAAGGTACCCGAAGGGGTGAAGAAGAGAGGAATAGTAGGGAAGTGGAGAATCTGAATTCTTCGGGCGAGGTGCCTGAAGGAGATGCCCAAAGTGGTGACGACAGTCGGGTGGCAGTAGTGGGGGGGGATTTGACAGCTGGAGCGAGGAGAGGCAATATATACAAGGAAAGTGAAGCAGACTGGGTAGAGGTAGTGCTGAATGAGGCAAAGGAGTGGAGAAACCTCTGGGAATGGAAAGAAGGGTTGTCAGAAAGATGTGAGGGGGAAATCTAGTATAACCTCCAGGAAGAAGGAAGGTAAGAGGTGAAACGAAGACTAGTGATGGACTAACGGAGGAGGTAGAACAGAGAGCTGTAGAGGGGAATTTTGCTGAGGAGTAGTAGACGCAAAGAGAAAAAGAGCTACATCTAGAAAGATTCCTAAAGAAGAACAAAGCTTTGCAGGAGCAAAACTGGTGTTGAGATGCTGGAGAAGAGAGAGAGGGACTGGAGCAGGTGGCTGGAGGAGCCAGACCCTAACAGGGAGGAAGGAAGAGGTGAGTCTGGTGAGAAACTGGTCCCAGCATTAGGGGAGTATCCTAGAAAGCCTACCTCTCATGATCGCACCTATAGCCTCCAAGCACAAGTTCAATGTAATGCACTAAGAGCCAAGGAGAAAAGACTTTGAGAACTGTGGGAAACAGGATGTAGGAACCCTTACACCCGAAACTAAGAAGAGGAAAGACCACAAGTACGGTGGAAAATGGGATGGGGGAAAACCTTAAATTCTGGGACTGTGAACTCACAAGTATTACTTCGATTTACCGGGGACATACATCCCTGGACTCGGGGAGCACTCTCAGAAATTTTATTGCATTATTCTTTCACAAGAGACTCTTCTTTTAGATACATTTTCCCACAGCGCTGCCCCACCAAAGGGTAAATCCATCCTGACAACCTAGTTTAATTCACACACTATCTATTTTGACCAAACCTGTGCACATGTCTTAATAAAACTCTTTGATTCACTGATCTCACACATTTGTTGATCGATGGCCGCTGTGTGACAATAAAGTCAAATTGAAATGAAAAGTCAAATGAAAGCTATTTTTTATTCCCTACGGCTCCTATGGCAAACACCTCCCTATATTCCACAGGAAGATCATGCATGGGTAGTGGGAGTGCTTACGAATGCTCACCTGGACTACTGCAATAGTCAACTGGTGGGCATTCCAAAAAAAACAAATCAGCAGACTGCAAAGAGCGCAGAATGCAGCGGTCAGGTTGATCTACGAGTTTAAGAAAACTGCTCATGTCTCATCTTTTCGCTGTCAACTTCATTGGCTATCAGTTAAAGACCGCATAAAATTCAAAATAGCATGCTTGATCTTCAAGTGTCTGAATAATATGGCACCGGATTACCTTAAGGACATGCTTGGACATTATCAACCATCTAGATGTCTACGTTCAAGCGACCAAGCACTGCTAACTACCCCCCCCCCCCATCTACATCTGTTTCTAGAGGGGACAGAAGATTCTCGGTGTATGGTCCCAAACTTTGGAATAGTCTACCTAGGGAAATGTGGAATTTAGACTCTCTGCTTATCTTTCGGAAGGCCCTAAAGACCTTTTTGTTGAAATAAAACCTGGTCATTGAGTCATAACTAGAGTTCCATCCTGTTTTTGAATATACTTGTGAATACACTCTGTGCTAGCTTTCTCAAGCAAGAAATACCATCTGTGCCAATGTACGTTCTGAGCGCGCTATAAATTCCTCAAAATCAAATTGTCCTACAAGTGTTTTAGCAGTATTGTGCTGATTGGTTAGGCACAATATGCATGCTTCAGGGTATATAAACAGTGTACAATTCTAATTATTGTTTAAAGGAAAACCACCCTTCGTAATGAGAAGAAATATCCAAGGTCAAAGGAAAAGACAAGGAAACAAAAAATAAAAAGAAAGGAACAATATTAGGAAACAGTGCAATCAATCGCGGGTGTTCCACTGAATGACAGTCAATGATGACGATTTAGAATTTTATAGTTTGTATGTTAGTGAAATCTTCTAGAAAAACAACATTAAATCTTGCTGCAATTTAACGGGAAGGGAGAATGCTGAAACAGCTAGTCAAGAGCCAGTTCATGAATAAATCCTATATTGGTTTGCGGGAGGCCATGCTAACAAAATAACTATGTTGCACCAATTTTAAAAGTACTCTGAATTTAGTACACATTATGCTTGTCTTGCCAATATCAGATGCACAGTGCGAGAGGATTTCCCTGCACAAAACAAAGTGAAATCCAAGATCTGCAACTCACTTAATGTGTCCACCGCAGAAGATCTTGTGAGAATTAGTGTAATCAGTGCTTCTTTGATCAATTTGATCTAGAACCTTCCATCACGAAACAGCTTTCATCAGGAAAAAGAAAGGGAAGGCCAAATTACTCTTACTGACCAAGTGATGCAGACATTCTGACCGTGCCCAAACATACTCTTCAGAAAAAATATACTCTCTCCTGAATTAAGCATTTTACTTCTTTGTATAATCCCCTTTTCGCTCCATTAGCTGGCACTACAGTCTGTGTCTTATAACTTCTTGAAGATACATTTATAGGCAGATTCCTTATGATTTTTACAAAAATCGATCGGCCCTTTCCCTGTCATCTAGCTGGAAAGCTCCTGGTCCCAATTTGGACCTTTAGGAACTGTTTAAATAGAATGATGCGCCCTGGGTTCCAATATTTATTAACATTGTTATTGTGGTCACCTCCGAATGCTCATTTCCGCCAAATTTTTATTTGTATTTTATGGATTAATTAAGCACATTGTAGACATTTTTGTGCGTTTACTTATTTATAGGTTCAGCTAGGTGACACCAGGGATTTCATGCCGCCTGAGATACAGTCCCAGCCCCAATTCTGGCCAAGACAAACATACAGTGTGTTACTCAAAATCTATTCAACAGAATAGAGGGTTGCCTCGAGCTTTGCACCAAGGAAATCACTACAGTGCTATGAACTCAAACACATATTCAACCAAAAGAAATACTCCCTGCCTACATGAATCTCACTACTGGTTCTCACTCAAACATTAATTTCCAATCTCCACTCTATCCATATATTATACTCTAAAAGATAGTAGGCGTTTTAAATATACTTCAGCTATGATTGCTTATATCTAGGCAACAATTTATTTTATTACCGCTTTTTGGCAAGCATATGCATTTTTAAACGGATCCAATTCCACATTCTACATGAACACTTGGATTTATCCAGTTTCAAGACCAGTATGGTATCGGAGAAAAGTTACTGGAACAAATAACATTTAAAAACATATATTCACTATACTTAGTTTGGATTGTGAATGTATTAGCTATGTGCAGGTCATTTAAATATAGACAATGGCCATCTTAAATAGGACTCCTAGAGGTTTGGATTCGGAAAATAATGCTCTCAGAATAACACACTCTTCTCTGAACAGGTGTGTGCATTCTTCTCAGAATAGGTTTACACAAAGGTTTCTCTGAACACGTGCAGATATCAATGTACACGTGTGTGTTTGTGCGTCTCTGCCGCTTACAGTCCACACCTTGTAAGGGTGCATAAGTAGGAGCCCGACACACGGGTGGGCATGTTGTTTGTCATAGAAATGTATTTAAGACCAAAAGAAAGAGAAAACCCTAACTAGCCCTATTTCTAAGAGGCGTGTCCCTGCCCCAAATAAACTAAGGATTCTGTCAAGAGGTCTTGTCAAAAGTAAATGGTCCACCATCGGGTCAGAAACCCATTTCCTTCCCTTACATTCTAAATCAACAAAAGATAAAGGATGTTTTTCTTGGTTCAGAAGAACGTCTCTCTCCCTGGATGATCCTCTCGCCCCCACCTTCAGTTATAGGGAATATAAAATGTTCTTCGTCAAGGGCAGAGCATGATGAGGAAGTTTCCAATGGCTCCTTGGACTGACTCTCCCCCAAGGCGCAAAGAAAAGAAAGTCTCTTATCTTCACAATGTTCACAACTCCTGGGGGAATGTTTTCCTTCTACAGGTCTTTCTCAGGTTTATTAGGACAATGACTTCCTTCTCTAGTCTGTCACAGAATATTCACACAAAAATACCAAGAGGTATGACTCCCTTTCCCTGGTTTCAGACTTCTTATAGTGCCAAGAAAATAACTATCCTCTCTTGGCTGATTGCAAAATGTTCTTAAAGCATCAGGGGGAATTACTCCCTTTCCATGGTCTCACCACCAACTTGGTTTCTCTGTTGGCCAGGTAGTTGCTTTTACAATTTTTATAAAACGGTGTTAAGGGTAATGCTTACGTTCCCTTGTTTTGCTTTTGTACTCAAAGTTAACCCGACTGTTCGCTGTCAGGCACCGACTATTACAATTTATGAGGATACTTCAATAGGTGCGGGTCCCAGACTTGCATGCACAATCCACCTGGTCTACTTTCCTGCCAAGTACTATTATTATGAGGAACAACAAAGATGCTCTAATCGTTGTGGTACCCAAGCTCACAGATACATTCTACCTGGTATACTCCCCTGCCAGGTTCTGGGGAGAATACTCCCCTGCCAGAATTGTGGGGTGGGACTGTATCTCAGGCAGCATGACTGTGATGATTAACTTGGAGGCCTTGACCACCTTTATGGCTGTAGGTCCCAGACTCATTCTCTTCTTTCCCCGTTCAGTCCACCTGGTCTACTAGCCTGCAAGATACTGAGACTATGATGATTAACTTGGATGCTTTCACAACTACTTATGCTCTCTGGGTTGGGGGTCCCAGACCCGTGACTCTTGTTTCCCTTCAGGTTTGCAGCTTCTACACCATTGTCTTGGGTCCCTTTCACCTCTCCTCGCACTGGGGTAGCCATCTCTATGGTCGGCGGTGCTCTCACCGCTTCCGTGATGCTTCTGGCCTGACTCAGTGTTTCCTCGCCGGTCAGCGGTTCCCTGTTGCTTGCAGCAGTTCCGCAAGGGACATTTTCTTGTGGCGATCGTGCTTCCTGCTCTGCATTTTCACTGTCCCAATGGGGGGATCAGGAGCTGCTTCTTCCTCCTTCGCGGAGCGGTCCTTCCTTCCACATCAGACCCTCCTTGTGTTGGCGTGCTCCCTCTATAGCGTCCCCGTCTGCCTTCCCTCCAGTGCTTCCTTCTCTGGACTCCAGGTTCCTCCAAGGAGTCCTTTGTCAGTGTTTATACACCGATCAAGTCCATATTGACTCATTTTGGTTCCGCAGGGTACTCCTTACTACTCAGCGCCTCTTCTTCGTCTCATTACCAAATGGATCAGTATCCCAGGAATTAACAGAGCCCTTCTTTATCTCTTTATTCCTAACTCTATTTGGGATGTCCCGACTCTTCCTCGTCCCAGTACTTCCTATACTGGAAATATAAGAGAAACACATATGAACGCTAGTGATGGTTTTGGCATGCGTTGGTGGCGAAGGTGTGCTAGGGTAAGGTGGGCTGTGGGGATGCCATGTTCTCCCCAGGTCATCATTAATACCATAGGGGGCATCCCTCCACATGAGATCCACCCGCTGAGAACCACCCTCAGGAGGACTATTGGGTAGTGGCCTCACCTCCCTGGCGTCATGGCAAAGGGCTGCCCCTAGGTGAGAAATTACGGCATCTGGGGAATTGTCACAACCTATTAATTTGCCTACAGCTCTATAAAGTTTGGAATGGTGATCTAATAGTTTCAAGGTAACATTTTACAGCACCCTTGCCCTGTCGCATTACACATGGATCTGTCTGTGCATTCAAAGATAAAGGACCGCAGGAGTTTAACACTTTGAAACATTTTCCATGAGCAGGATGTATTCTCTGTGCTTATTAGATTGTGCAAACATCTAATTTCAGACTAGACTGATAGAGGCTGCAAGTTTTGCCTGTTATCACCTTGGACAATAGCATGTCTCAACTACACTGAGCCCCAAAAAATGCATTGGATATTAAGAAAATTGCATTTTATTGAATATTAAATAAAAATGGGAGATGTAGGGCATCTAATAGAACACTGTGCCTGGGTCTTTGTCATATTAGGGTGCCCCCAAATTGCCAGCCCTTTTGATTTTACCATGGGTAATATAGGGACGATTTAGGGATAATCTGGGGTTATCTCAGGGTTTTATGTACATTTCAAATGTGACTTCTCATTTTGTGGTGAATCAGCAAGGACCCAGTCAGCCTGAAATGACTCAACCAGGAAGCTCTCTTCAGCTGGCTATATGGAAACTAATTTCCAACGTGCTAGACATCCCTCTCTCACTGGCTTCTGTCTCCAGTCTGCATGGGGATCAGCCATCCAGATAGGTTCAGTTATCTTCGCCATGGTCACCTCCTTCAAAAAACATTCTTCAATATTCCTCTCCTAGTGTTGATCCCATATCGGTATGCATGTTATTTTATAATCACAGGCTTCGTAAGCTTGACTCCATGTATAAAGCCTTTAGAGTGGCAGACTGTTCACTTAAGACTCTACCCAAAGTGAACACGCTAGGGGTTATCTTAGATCATGAGCTAAATATGAAGGCTCATGTTAGTCATCTGGTCGCTTTTTTTTTCATCGTACCAGCTAAAGCTTCTAGCACTCATACGCCAATTTCTCCTTCCCGGTAGCTGTGCCACGATTGCTCGGGCCATTATTGGGTCACACTTTGACAATTGTGCAAGTCTTCTACAGGGTGCAGGTCTAGGAGAACTGAATCATCTTCAAGTGGTCCAGAACAATGCGGTCTGGATTGTCTGTGGGCTGCAGAGACATGAGCATATATCCTCAGCCAGGAAATCCTTACATTGGCTTCCTACCAGGAAGCGTGTGATGTTTCGCACCCTCTGTATTGTGCACAACTGTCTCTATGGAAAAAGTCCCATCTATCTCTCCACTATGCTGGAATGGCTCCCTATTAGGCGCACACTCAGATCTAATAACGGCAGCCTGCTTACGAGTCCCAAAGCCAAATTATCTCTTGTTCTTGCAGGTTGCTTTCCCATGACAGCCTCCAGCCTTTGGAATGCCCTGCCATCTGACCTCAGATCCGGTGACTCACTGACCCCATTCAAGCACAGATTGAAGACCCTCCTATTTGAGTAAATCTGAATCTTCCCCTCTACTGTAGTAACCTATGATGTGCTCTCTCACGTCTGCTTTGATGTTTGGTTCTCCGTTTGTCTGCGCTTGTATGCCCACGGGCCTTGTTCCAGTGTGTTATAATATAATATATATATATATATATATATACACACACACACACATACACAAATATTTAATAAACATTCAGTATTTTTTCAGTAATACTGGTTCATTAAAAATGTTTTTTTTTGTTGGGGGGCGTGACTTGGAGCCGACGCGATGCAGTCGCTCCTCTAAAGCCGCCCGTGGACTGCCCGCTGCTATAGCTAAAATTGTGCGGTTCCTGTGGCCTACACGATCCATCGACGCCAGCTATGTGGATCGGAAACGATGGGGCACTAGCAGCTCAAAAATGAAAGCCGGGAGAGGGAGCACTATGTCCGTACTCGTCGCTTGAATCCCGGTCCCCCCTCTGCCGCTCGGAGAATCCAAGATGGCGGGCGCAACTATGATGGCGTGCGCAGTAAGGAGTTGGAGTTGATCCTCCCCGTAGCACTCGAGCCGGAGGGGACGGACGAGCATCCGGATATCCAGACAAGCGGGGACTGTTTCCATCGGCCGGTGAGGGTGGCCCGGGCCCCCCCTGGAATCGGCGAGGAGCCCCGCATGCACTGGCCCCGTTTTGTGCACCCTCTCCATCTTCCTCCTGGGGCGCCCCGGCCCACGCCGCTTTACAGCTACACATCCAGCAGACTGAGATCTACGCGGGCTGCCTTAGTGGCCCACCTGGGTGCCCGGTGGGGCCTACCTTCCGGACTATGGACATATGCAACGGCCCTTGAAGCGATTCAATTTCCTGGAGCGGAGATGGGAGACCCCCCGACCCCAACGGTTGGCGGCGGGAGCCCTCAGCAGGAGCCCCTTGAGAGATTTAAGGTAGGCCTAGCCCGCATGCTCTTCTCCCTGAACCCTTCCTGGGGCGCCCCGGCCCACGGCCCTGCTGCCCGCGGATAAGGCCTACATCCCGCACGGGCAGCGCTTCTTAGCCTCTGGGGGCCCGTGAGCAGCTCCCATAGCAACTCTTCTTCACCGCTACATCGCTCCCGGCGGCCATTGTCCTGCCGCTGACAACCAGCGAGATGACCAAGCAACAAAAGACCACCAAGTCTTCGGACATAGCAACTCTGCTGACCGCTTCCGACAAAGCTAAAAAACAAGATTCCTGCCCCTCTATCTCACGGGAATCCCTAGATAACAAGGGACCTTTGGTGACCAAAAAAGATATACGTGAATTCATGGCGGATATCAAATCAGAATTCTGCTCTTGTATGGCGGAACTCACAACTAAACTCGAAAGAACACATAAAAAAGTCTAGGAGGTTGAACAAAGAGTGGGAGTTGTTGAGGATCACATCCAAGATCATGCCTCCGCGCTAACTGAGGTCCAACGCTCAATTGGACTATTGCAGGACAAGTACGACATCCTGGAATACAAGCAACAGGACCTCGAAAATAGGGCCCGACGCAACAACCTCCGTATTCGGGGGGTTCCCACTTTGATCCCAGACAAGGGGTTGGCTGAATATGTGGGCCTCTTTTTCCAATCTCACCTCCCTCACCTCGAAGATTCACAGCTTCTCCTAGATCACACCCACAGACAGAATCCCCGACGTGGAGTGGAATCAGATGCCCCCCCCCGACGTCATCACTAAGGTGCACTTCTATACCACGAAGGAAGCCATCTTGGCAATAAGCCGCTCCAAAGATGAAATTTCATTCCAAGGGACCTCCCTCCAGATCTTTCAGGACCTTTCTCCTCTTACTCTTCAAAAGAGGCGAGCCCTTTGCCCTCTAACCACCCTTCTTCAGGCTCAAAAAATCCGCTACAGATGGCTCTTTCCAACAGCTTTGCAATTTTCCTACAAGGGCTCACTCAGGAAAATTAGACACCTGGAAGATGCTACCGACATCCTGCGCCCAGATGCTTCCAAACCCTAGTCTTTCCTGCCCTTCGAAGCAATGGCTGACTCAAACCTGGTGGCCTCCCCTAATCCCACACAAGATTCTTGGTCGAAGGTTCCCAGATTCCGGAAGAGGAAATAGCCAGATGCGGCCCCATGATGGAGCTTCCACCTCGATACCGGCTCGCAGCCCGGCACCATTATCCGATCAACACCCTCAGGAACACAGATACGCTTCATCCTTAAAGCAGTGGGCATTATTCCACGGTCCATGCCCGGTTCCAAGGCACAATCCATCTATGAGTCCTTGGAACAAACCACTAAGACTACCTCTAAGGTTAGCCATGTTGGCTACACAATGTTCTATGGCCCTGTTGGCCAAGGGAGGCATTAGACCCGCAAAAGGTCAGCCACCCTCAGTTAAAACTCGGCCCTCCCGTTGGCGGCCCAAGAAAAAACCCGATAGGCAGGTTGGGGAATGGCCACGCACTCCGCGACATGATGGCTGATCCCTCTACATCTCCCCCTCTGCCCCAGGCCTCGTCAACCTCCCCGGAACTGGCCCTAGAACATCGAACTCTGAGGTTCGTCTCCCTGAATGTCAAGGGACTAAATTCACCCGCCAAACGCAAGTCCATCCTACAGAAGCTTCAGAACGACGGTTCAGCAGTGGCTATGCTAGAAGAAACCCATTTGCTGCCGGCAGACCATAGCCGCCTACGCTCCCGAAACTTTCCGAAGCAACTCTTCGCATCTGGGAACTCCAAGAGGGGTGGCACAGCTATCCTATTTGGGAGGGGGCTGAACCCTCAAATTCTAGAATCTATAAGCTGCCCGTGAGGGGCGTTACATGGCGGTGAAATGCCTACTACTGGGACAACTCTATTCTATAATTTCCGTATACGCACCCAACTCAGGCCAGGTGCTGTTCTATGAATCCCTGAGCACAACTCTCTCCCCGTTTCTGGAAGGCCAGATAGTGTTTGGAGGGGACTTCAATGGGGTCCCGGACCCCACGAAAGACAAGTCACACCCACCCAGTGGCGGAGACCTCACCATAGCCCTGGCTCTCCTACAACTATTTAGAACTTTGGGGGTGGTGGATTCATGGAGAGTACTCCACCCATCCGAAAGAGAATTTTCCTTTTATTCTTATGTCCACAGAACCTTCTCCAGGATAGATCTTCTAGTGTCTCCACAAATCTTCACGTTCACCAACAATGTGACAATTGGCTCCAGAATCTTGTCCGATTACGCTCCGGTGACCCTGGAAATCCGAGTGCAGGAACCAGCTAACCCCCAACAGCGCAGATGGACTCTTATATGATCCGATTCTCAAC
This sequence comes from Ambystoma mexicanum, assembly GCF_040938575.1. Taxonomy (NCBI): domain Eukaryota; kingdom Metazoa; phylum Chordata; class Amphibia; order Caudata; family Ambystomatidae; genus Ambystoma; species Ambystoma mexicanum. The sequence continues at coordinate 894,394,364 of NC_090941.1, forward strand.
GAGATGCCACTCAGAGACGCGATCGCAACCACGATCACCAACTTCTTTAAGGAGAACCCCAATGAGGACACCTCTACTGCCAATACTTGGGACACAATGAAGGCAGTAGTGCGGGGTGAAATGATTGCTCAAGGAGCGGCCTATCATAGACACAAACGTCAAACTCGCCAGGGCCTTGAGGAAGACCTTAGAAATGCAGAAAGGACCCATAAGGAGAAGGGCTGGACCCCTAAAACTCAGCGGGCCATCCGGATAGCACAAAATAAGATCGAGGCCCACTATGCCGAACACACTGCCCACCAAATGGCAAAAGCAAAACAGTTTTATTATGCTAAAAACAAGGCAAATAAGCTACTAGTGGCCAAACTTGCCAAGGCAAAGAGGAACAATACAATTGTGGGCCTGCGGGACCAACGAGGCAAGGTCCATTACGCTGACCAGGATAAACTGCAGGTCGCTGCGATCCACCTGACTCAGGTGATAACCGCTCCAGTGCGGGACATGGAGGAACAGAAGGAATACTTACGGGGTGCAGCGCTTCCCTGGCTAAAAAGAACAGCCTGTGACTCTCTGGAGGCGCCGATTACTGACGAAGCAGTGGACGAGGCAATAAAAGCCCTTAACACCCGAGCCCCTGGCCCTGATGGGCATACAACCAGGTTTTACAAGATTTTCAAACCCCAACTATTAGCACCTTTGGTACAGTTGTTTAACTCGTTCAGGACCACGGGCACTGTAACCCCGTCCATGCAGGAGTCAATTACGGTCTTATTACCTAAACCTGGAGGCGATCCGAAGAACCCTGCATCATATAGACCCATTGCCCTGCTTAACATAGATGCTAATATTTACTCTAAAATCCTGGCATCACGTCTGTCTCAGTTCTTGCCGGAGATAATCAGTACGGATCAGAGTGGCTTCCTCAGGCACCGTTCCACGGCCGACAACATTCGAAGATCCTTGGATCTGCTGGAACTTGCCTCCAGGGATTCCTGGGAATTGGTGCTTCTGGCCCTGGACGCGACCAAGGCGTTCAACAAAGTGGATTGGACTTTCATGAGGCTCACCCTTGAGGCTTTTGGATTTGGCCCGGAGTTCTGCACTGTGACACTGGCAAATTACAAAGCTCCCAAAACCCTTCTCAGAGTTAATGGCACCCTCTCCTCCCCCATCAACCTAACTTGCGGAACCCGACAGGGATGCCCGCTGTCGCCACTTCTCTTTGCTCTAATTATGGAACCGTTTGCCCAGCGGATCAGGTTGAACCCTGCAGTCGAAGGCTTTTAATCAGGCCCAGCACACCACAAGCTGGCTCTTTATGCAGACAATGTCCTCCTGACTATCAGGAAACCCTGCTCCTCCCTCCCTCAAGCTCTGGCTGAGATAACGAGCTATGGCAGGGTCACAGGCTTCACAGTCAACTACCGGAAATCAGTCGCCATGGCAGTAGGTTTGACCCGAGAAGACTGAGAAGCCCTAGTTCCGCTGTGCCCAATACAATGGACGACCAAAGGAATTAGCTACTTGGGAGTTCAGATCCCGGCCAACCCAAGCGAGACCTATCGGGCAAATTTTCCCCCATTATTTACAAATTTGGAGGCAGAATTGAGACGCTGGGTGGCACAAGAGATATCGCTGATGGGCCGTATTAGAGCCTGTAAGATGAACTTACTACTGAGATTTCTGTATGCGTGCTCCACACTCCCGGTGCCAGTTCCGGCGCCAGCCCTTCAACGCCTACAGAAGAAAATGCTGCAGTTTATTTGGAGGGGGGAAAAAGCCCAGGATCCCCAAATCCACGATGCTGGGCAACGCGAAACTGGGTGGACTTGGGGTCCCTGACCTGCAGAAATACCAAATGACGGCTCAACTGTCCTGTATCCAATCATGGCAAGTCCTCACCAACCGCCCTAGATGGGAGGACCTCGAACAAGCGCAGTTACCCCTCCCGCTACGCTTTCTCCCACATGTCCCCCCTCCGGAACGGCGACAGTGGCAGAACCTTCTGGCATCCACCAAACACACCATTTCAGTGTGGGACAAGAAGAGGATCCCGACGGGGCTCAGCCCCTTCTCCCCGGTGTTTATGAACCCTACCTTCTCTCCTTGTCTGTCTCCCCGGAATTTTAAGGACTGGATTGCAGGAGGGCTGGAGACCCTGGATCAACTTTTTGAAGGGGGCCAACGCTGCACCTTTGAGCGATGCAAAGAACTCTTTAGGATCCAGGAACAAAATAGATTCACATATACCCAGCTACACCACTGGTGCACCCACCCACAGACTCGCCAGGCGGCTACTCGTCCCCCCACAGCCATCGAATTGACCCTTAATGAGATAAACCATGAGGAAGAACCTCCACTCTATAAAAGCGCCTCCAAACGGATTTCCTAACCTCCAAGACCCGGTATATGGCCCTATGGGAGGCGGACCTGGGCCATCCGATTGAAGACCAAAAGTGGGTTGACAACTGGTCCCGGGCTCACACCTCCTCATCATGCATAATAATAGAGAGTGCGCCTACAAGATCCTCCTCCGGTGGTACTACCCTCCCCTAAGACTTCACCACATGAACTCCATACTCAACCCTCAATGCTGGAGGCAATGCAGCCAAATAGGCTCCTTCTTCCATATGTGGTGGTCCTGCCCCAAGGCTCAAGCCTTTTGGAAACAATGCCTAGCGACGATAGCGGACATCACTCAGGTGCGACTACCCTTGGCCCCCAAACCTATCCTCCTTGGACCACCGATCCCCGGGATCTACCCAAGGTCTGGTCCCAAGGCCAAACTATTATCGCAATGCCTACTTGCGGGCAGGAACGGGATAGCCTGCACCTGGAAAATGACGGAAGGCCCTCTCATGCCTTTCTGGTGGATGAAAGTCTGGGACATCCTGATCGCCGAGAAGGTGACGGCTGCCGGGGCAGGCACTTTGCATCGCTTTCGCAACATCTGGGGTCCGGTATTGGATTTTGACCAAAGATTCCCGGCCCTGACTTTTCCAACTGGCCAGGAGATATTCAGGATGGAGATCCCCTGCGGGGACGTGAAGACGGAACTTGAGACCGAAGGGCGGGGTGGGAGGAGCGTCAAATGATATTACTGTATGCTACATGTCGCAAGTGATTAAGCTTTGTATTGCCATAACCTGCCTGTTTAAAATAAACACGTTTTAAAAAAAAAAATGTTTTTGTTATTACGTATTCTGTAATATCACTGGATAACGGAACAATGCAGTCCCTGGGCTTAAGGCCAAGGATAAGTCTTGCGGTCCTGTTCTGGAGGAGTTGTAGAGGGCGAAGGGTGGGTTAGGTAGAGTGAGAAAGAGGCTGTTGCAGTAATCCAGCCTAGAGAGAATCAGGGCTCTGGAGACAGTGAGCTTCTGGGGGAAGGTAAGAAAAAGAAGAATACTTCTAAGGAGGTGCAGCTTGAAGTGGGACTTTCTGGCAAGGTCTGCGATGTGTGGAAACAAAGAGCGTGGAGTCGAAGATGACCCTGAGGTTTTTTGCCTCACAAGAGGGCCCAGGGAGGACGGCCAGAGTGAGAGGGGAAAAGCAGGAGCAGGGGTTCCAATGAGAAGGATCTCCGTCTTACTGGCATTCAGGCAGAGATCATTAGAGGCGGTCCATGACTGGATAGTGGGTAGATAGGGATGAGCGAGGAGGAGGAGGCGGCCCGAGTGTAGCCTGAAAGAGAGCTGGGTGTCATCTGCATAACACTAAAAATTTGAAGAAAAGGTAGAAATCAGGAGGGCCAAAGGTGCTAAATAGACATTGAAAAACACCCTGGTAAACACCACATGTGGGGAGTGTGCCGGAGGAGAAGAAACGTGAACCTGTGAAGGACAGCCAAGAGAAAGGAGGACAGCCACACCAGAGCCTGATCCGTGAGGCCCAAGGTATCACCGAGATGAGTGATCAGGATGTTGTGGGTCACTGTGTCAAAAGTAGAGGAAAGATCAAGGAGAATGAGGACACAGGGAGAGTTAGAGTCAAGGTTAGAGAGAAGAGTTTTACAGGTGTTCAGGAGAGCAGTTTCTGTGCCTCTGCCTCATCTGAAGCCAGATTGATGGTCATGGAGTCAACCAACAGCTTTGGTGTGGAGGGTAAATTGGGGGATAGCTAACTTCTCCAGGAGGTTGCCCAGGAAAGGAGTGATTGAGATCAGGCAATAGTTTGCCGGAATGAGGGGTTGGCAGAAGACATTGGTGCACAAGGGAGTGCTTGAGAGGGGATAGAAAAAATCCAGTGGCGAAAGTGTGGTTGCAGAGATCGACCAAGGATGGAGAGAGTGAACTAATTTTGTCCTTAATGGTTCTGTGGGGGCAGGGGGTTATCTGTTTGGATGAGACTTCCATAGACCGGGCTAGTCTGGAAACCTCATCAGTTGTGACAGGAGAGAAGGAGAGGGGAGGCTAAGGAAGGCATGAGAGAGGTGGGAGGGGAAAAGAGGATAGCAGGACAGGATGTCCTGGGTTTTAGTAGTGAATTGAGAGGCCAGGGCCAAGCTGAGGGCCTGGGTAGGAGTAGGAGAGGAAGATACTGCTGTATGAGTGGCCAGCTCCTTGCAGATCTTGAATAGTTTGGCCGTGTTGTTAGAGGCAGCAGAGATGCAGGCTTGAATATAGACCCTCTTTTTAGAGAGGATGGAGAGTCTGTATTGCCTTTGGAGTAGGCAGCAGGCCAATTTGTCAGAGAGTGTCCCTGAAGCTCCCCATTTCCGTTCAGTTGCTCTACACTTAGGTTTCAGAGTGGCCGTATTGGATACATACCAAGAGTTGCATTTTTTGGAAGGCTTCATGTGGATCCTCATGACAGGGGCAAGGATGCCCAGTGTGTTAGAAATAGAAAGGTGAAGGTTGGAAAGATTTGTGTCAGGACGGGAGTCAGCCGCAGGAATAGGAGGTGGAGAGAAAGTGGAGGTAAAGGCGGCTACTGACACTCGCTTCATATTTTCTATTTTATTATTCATTTATAACGCTCTTAATACCAGCAAGTGGTTTCTAGGCACGGGATCAGGATTCGAACCTGTGTTGCACAGTGTTGGCTTGTTTCCAAGACAAACACGTTGCCCCGGAGCTATCCTTCCTCCTCTTCCTATCTATCCATCATAGGTCAAATGACAGCATAGGAAGGTGGCAGTGCTGGGTGAGCCTTTGCCAGGGGGACAGAAAGCTTAAAGTGAGAAGAAAGGAGAGAGTGGTCAGTCCAGCAGAGAGGAGAAGTGAGATGATTAGAGAGGGGGATGTCTGAAGAGATGACAGCATCCAAGGTGTGCCCAACAGATTGAGTCGGGCAAGAGGGAAGAATGGAGAGGGAAAGAGTCGCCGTTGTTGTGGAAAAGCGCTGAGGAGTCAGGAGAGTCCAGGTGGATGCCTAGATCACCATAGAGGAGAAGCTGGGAGGTAGAGGAAAGAGGAGAGATACAGTGAGGTCAGCCCATTCAGAAAGGAACAGGGTGGCCTGGCCCTGGGGCCTGTAGAAGGTGACTAAGGTCAGAGAGAAGGCAGGAGAGATAGAGAGCCTGAAGACCAGGCTTTCAAAGGAGGAGTAGGTTTGAGTATGAATGATGGAGGCAGGAATCCATTCAGGAAAGATCAGGGCCTTTTGGGTATGGGCTAGGAGAGGATCTTGTAGCCCTCAGGGAGGAGTGTGTCAAAACTCGTGACAGAGCTGGCCTTAAACCATGTCCCGTGAGAGCGAGTACATCTATCTCCAGGAGTTCAAGGGGGTGGCAGATGTCAGAGGAGTGTTTGACAGCAGAGCGGGAGTTGAGAGTAGCAATGTGGAGCAGGTTGCCACTTTTGAAAGACTTGCAGCGAGGGGTACAGGGGAGCAAGGTACCCAACAGAAGTGTAATAGGAGCCAGAAAGGTGGAGGCCAATCATGGCCAAGGCGCCGGGAGAGAGGCCACTGGCAAGGGAGCCAAGGAGGTAGATGGCAGAGGCGCCTAAGAGGTAAAAGGAGAAGGAGGTGGAGGAGCCCAAGAGGTCGTGAATGGCAAGGGAGCCAGAGAGGTGCATACCGAAGGTGGCAAGGGAGCCACGGGAGAGGCAGCTGGCAAGGCAGCCAGAAGAGAGGCAGCTGGCGAGGGGGCCAGAGAGGTGGAGGCCGAGGATGGTAGTGGAACTCACATCAACGTTGCTTTCTCTATAGGCTTTGTTTTGCGTCTCTGGCTTTGGTTTCATAACTCGGCATACACTTCTAGGTAACCCGGTCACCCATCTTTCTTCCCTGGGCTTACCAGGTACTCTTTAGTGTTCTTGCGCTTCTCTGCTTTGCGTCAGGTTGTTGAGTCGGCGTGCATCTGGTTAGCTGATGTGACTTCACCAGTTTTGCTGTGTGCGATCTCTTCTGCCCGCGGTCTCAGGCGGTGGGCTCACTGTAGCCCAGTTTCTCTCTGTGTCGGGATTTTCCGTCTCCCCACTTCCCACAGCCAGATTCTCTTCAGCATCTGGACCAGTGTTCGCAGAGGCCAACAAACCACAGAGCCTCTGCACTTTGTTGCCTTGATTTTCAGCTGTAGCAGATTTAAATCTCCCAGTATGTTCAAACAATTTCCATCAAATAGATTGTACTGTTGGTTTTCCAGTCTTAGTCGTCTTCACTGCTCTGCCTGTCTTTCTCGACTCAGTGTCCGACATACTATTGGGACTATTCACTATTGCTCCGTGCCTCTTCCCCATCTCAGTTGCTGGTACATTATTTCTTGGAGCATATTGGGAACGCCTAAAGCAGGTCTGGGAAGTGGTTGGGTAAGAGTATCACAGTACGCCATCAGGGCCTGAGGAAAGGAACATCCCTGAAAGAGAAGAGGGGGGTATGCAACCTTCTCCAATGATGATGTGCCATCCCTGACTAGGGTAAACTCCCCCCAGGTGATCCTCCCTCATATAGCCGCCCCCAAATGTCAGATCAGGTAGCGGTGGCCATCCCCTGGCCACATGAGGAAAGGCTACCTCAGGGAAAGGAACGATGACGCCATCAGATTACTCACAGCTTCTTTCCTTGTTTTCCTTATAATGATTGAACCTTCTCTCTTTCCCTTGGCTACTTTGCCAAAAATTACAGTTCTCCTCAGGAAAATCCCTTAATAGTTCCATTGCCTTGAACTTTCCATTTTCAAGTTTCTGGGCCTCTTTCCTAACATTTATTTTCTTATCACATTTCTCTTGTATTACTGACTCTCGTCTGTCTTTTGGACATTCTTGGTCTGACCGATTCCGTTAGGAACTTTCCAGTACACTTGTGTTTCAGACTTCCTTTTACTACTTGTGTTGTTTTTTCTTGACTGTATTGAAGATTCTCATTCACTCTTGTAACTGAGACAAGTAGGAGCAGTCCAGTAATGATTTTCATTCACTCTTCGTATGGTTTTGCTCTTGTGACTGACTAATAGAAGCAGTCTAATAATAGCGTTCATTCGCCCTTATTATATTTTTACTCTTGTAAATGGGATGAGTAGGAGCATTCCAGTAATGATTCATAATCCCTTCCCCGGGTCTCTTGTTATCCCCGTTACCTTTGGTGGCAAAGGTTAACGTCACTGGGCTCTTCACAGTCTCAGGATCGCCTTCCTTTCCTCTGTCACTGGTGTTTCGTCAATCTCAATCAGTGTCTCTCTCTCCTTGCTTCTTCTTGATGGACGGTTTGGTACTTCAGGTTTCCAGTTTCCTAACCCACCATGTGGAGATGGTCTTGAAATTGTTGGACTCCTGGTCCACCACAGAGTTCCTGTGGTCACGCCACCACCCAGTGCTTCTCTCTCTTTGTTGTCTTCAGGACTGTGTGCACCCGTTCCTCTTCCTGCTGGGTCGTTTGCTACCAACCGTAGCACTTCTGACAGTAAACGGCTCTGCTCGACTGCAGAACACTGCATGTCTCATCTCCCCTGCTGTCAGTCGCCCTCGTGGGCTGTGTTTTTGATTCCCAGACAGTCCCCCTCTCTGGGATTACCTAGCTAGAGGGCTTCCACTGCCAGAAGTCATTCCTTCTATGCAGTCTCTGCTTGGCTCTCTCTGCCTACATAGGGCCTCTTCTTTCCCCCATAGAATGAAATTAGACTAGGCCAATTTCTGTCTCAGGATAGCAGTAACAGATTTCAACTTGTTCTTCGGAGGTTTTGTCATCAGGCAGATGTACTGGTGTCAATTTGAAGGGTCTTTTCTGGGGAGTTCCTCCTGAGAACAGGAATCTCTCCCGGTGAGGTCCTGCTTGACTGACACTATGGAGGGTATTGCTGGTCTCTTAAGAAAATCGTAAAAAGTTAGAGCCGTGATACTCCAGAGAGTAGATTATTGTATCACCCTCTTAGAGGGTGCTAACAAGACAGACATCCAAAAAGTGCAAAAGATCCAGAATGCGGCAGTGCGCATTGTTTATCAGATGAGCCGTACTGAGCCTATATCTGCGGCCAGGAAGAAACTGCATTGGCTGCCTGTCTCGGCAACGATTCAGTTCAAGTTGTTGACCACCTGACACAAATGTGTTCTTGGTGATGCCCCGGCTTACCTCAAGAATAGGCTGAGTCTTTACCAACCTAAAAGAAACCTTAGATCTGCAAAGGCATGTCTTTTAGAAGTAGAGCGCGTTAAGAGAGCTTGCAGCAATGGTCGTGCTTTTCCTATACAGGCTGCACGGGCCTGGAATACTCTACCTGAACACCTACGCAAGGAGACAAACCACCTGGCCTTCAGAAAACAGTTGAAGACTACCCTGAATGTGGCAAAGACAAGATAGCTGCCATCCTTTATCTTTTCTGGGTGCCTGGATGCCCTATGGCTTTGGTGCGTTACAAGTGAGTTAACATAACATTGCGTAGCAGTCTCCGCTCCCTAGCCTCATGGGGGGGTCTCCCCCTTGGAGAGAAGGGCCAAATTCCTGAAATTCACCACACTATACTATGGGCTTTCCCTACCTAACAAAACTAGCTAAGGTGCTCGTCAGTCGTCAGTGAGACTCTAAACAGAATGTGTCCACTGTCCAAACTAACCCTTTCTGACCCTACCCACTATTATAACTAAAGACAAGAGAATGACTCCCTTCTCCTAAAATCTTGTTTTTCACAAAGTTCAGTTCAGTAAACTATCTTCAAATAGTTCGAAGTGACTGTTTTTAACAACTTTATACAGATCAGTTGCAGGGTTTTTAACTTCTGAGTCTTCACTTTTTGGTGACAATTCTCTAATTCTTTCTTGTTCTTCTCTTGAAATGCCCTACTATTACTTATCTTCCTCTCTTTCCAAGGTAATGTTGTCCAATGCTTAGGACTCTATCCTCAGACTCTCTGGTCTTTGGTATATAAGTGAACGTTTTTGTTTTTCTCTCTGAACTGTATACTTATTCTCTGTTTCAACCTTATCTTCAGGCTTTTCTTCTCCATTATGTCCCTCTTCTTTAATTAGAATTTCTTTATCTGGTCTAATACCAATATGAAAATTCCCGCCTTGAGGCTCGTTCCCTCGCGACTTTGTAGTGTGCCAAGATTTTCTCCCTGACTGGGAAAAGTATGTGCACTCCAATAATGATTCTCAATCACTTCTCCACGAGCCAAAATCTTCTCTTGACTGAGACGAGTATGAGCATTCCAATAATGATTCTCCGTCCCCTTCCCTCTTCTTCCGTTTTCCCTGTTACCTGCACTTATTAGGTATAACCTCACCAGGTTTATTGTCCAAGTGAGATCTTCTCTCCAGTTTGTCAGGTTGGCCTCTCGTGATCCTTCTGTTGCTTTCTTCATGCGGCTGCATAAGCAGGCTCGTTACTTCGTCTACAAGTCAGTTCCGCGTTAGTTCTAGCAGAGTGTTATCAGCATTATTTACGGGACCTCTGGTCCACCACAAGTCTATTGTGGTCATGCCACCACTCTGCAGTCTCTCTCTCTAGGTTGGTATGCCATGCGTCCAAATTTGTTTCTCTCTTCTCTTTGGGTTGCCTCATGCTGCACGTCTACTTTTGCAGTTTGCTTTCTTGCGGCCACAGGACGCAGCGTGTCCAGCCTCTCCTCCGTGTAAGCGAGCAAGCTGATTCGTAACTCGCTGCCTTCCTTTCTCTATCTCCAGTCTCGTCCCGTCTCATATATTACATAGCCATGGGACATCCCAGAAGCAGTCCCCCATTCATTTCTGTTTTATCTTCTCTTCTCTTCCACAGGTCAACCTCCTTGTCCCAGTAAAAAGTGATTTTTCTTTATAAGGACTAATCAGTTTCCTGATGACAATAGTACATACTGGTATTTATTTCATACAATTGTTTACTGGATGGGTTTCAAGAAATTGTTGGAAGGTTCTTTAGAGGGCTCCTCACAGGAACGGGAGTCCTTGTCCCTAAACGGGGAGTCTCTCCCGGTGAGGGTCACTTGCCTGGACCCCTAGGAAGGGTGTTGCGGAGTGGACTCAACTCACTAGCCCCACATGGGGGAGCTTCCCCTTAAGGAGAAGCAACAAATTCCTGCGATTCATCCCAATAGGAAAAATACATGAGACGAATATGCTGTGTTGTACCTGGAGCAGCCCACAATGTAGATGGAGAGGAGGAACAAGGGGGTGACAGGCAGCAGCCTCCGCCTGCACGGAGGATGACTAAACAGGGTGCAAAACTCTGGGAAATTATTCAGAAGTAGTCTTTCTCTTTAAAGAGGCCTTAAGAGGTCTGCAAATCGTTTCAGTGGTACATCGAGAAGTAATCGGACTGCCTGATCTGTTGGTGCTGTGACGAATCTAGGCTATTTTTCTCTTCTCCACAGGGGGGAAGCCACCCTCTGAGACTAGAGAGGTGAGCCCACTAAGCCAGACCCTCCCTAAGGGTCTGGGAAAGTGGGACCTCACTGGCAGTGACTCCCCTCTAGGGGACAATGAGTCCCAATTCCTCCATATCAAGAATACACTGTCTACATATATAGGAATAGAAAATACTGATATTACTGCTGTTTTGAATCCAACAAATAGCGACACTGCTTCAACCTCTTTGGCTTCAGGTAATGCTGGTTTGCCCCTGGACACAGCAGTCCAAGGAGAACGACATGCTCCTTTCAAATATGGAGGCAGAAATAAAGAGACAAGGAAACATGAAAGGAGGAGAATGAATCCTATACAAGGTGAGTCTCTGATGTGAGATCTTCCTGGAGGAGCGGGGCCGCACTACACCACAGAGCAACTGGTAGCTTGAGGGAAAAGAGGGCAAAAGGAAGGATGGCTGAAGGCCAGCACCGAGAGTGGCATGTCAGCCACGACAGACTGGGAAGGAAGTACCATCTCTTCTGGTGGAGTGACCAGGCTGCAACCATGATGGGTCTGTAGCCAGCAGAACACCACCAAAACCAGGGTCACATAGAGGACCGAATCCTCGCTCCAAATACAAAGAATGAGACTGCCAGGATGTGCAAAGTCCAGAGAGCACGTGCTGATATACGAGAGAAGCCGGAGAGGAGATCCAACGAAAATCACCATTCTGAGATGCTATCCCACTGGAGCAGACCGGAGAGTAACAGACGTAACAGGGTTTTCCAGGGCAGAGGGAGGGAAGTGAAAGGAGGGCAGAGGGAGGAAAGTGGAAATACGAGAGCAGGAAACCAGAATGGGTTACTGGTCTCTGCAGCAAGCTATTACATAAAACTATTTACACACCTCTGCCCGGTTATCACACAAAATAACACTGTGACATTAGCAAGAGCAATAGGTTAAAAAATCGATTATTGCTGCAGCCTCCTCTTTGGCACCTCTCAAATGGAGATTAATCACCCCCAGGCCATCCAAAACTATGCAGTTAGGATGATCAAGAACCTTAAATGGAGAGACCATGTGTCAGAGGCAAGGCAGTGCCTACATTGGCTGCCCGTAAAGGCAAGAATCCAATTTAGAACTATACCGATCACTCATTATTGTCTTGCAGGTTTGATGACAGCATACTTGATGTTATGTATTGTTGAGAAACAGAACTTGAGTGATCCCAGATCAAATAATACATTCCAACTAAAAACATATTGCTGTAAATCCAGTAGAGTTCTCAATGGAGCCTTCAGCATAGCCACCCCAATGGCTTGGAACAGCCTCCCACTTGATCTGAGAGACTAGATCCACGGATGTCTTAAAGAAAAAATGTAAAACCCTACTATTCTGCTAAAATCACCAGACAACCTAAACTGTCTGTCTCCATCGGTTGAACATCTGACTATGAATTGCAATCCTATGTTGTGCTAACTGTTATATGCTGCGCCTTTAAGCCCACAGGTAACTGGATGTGCGATATAAATTCGAAAGCGAAAGTAAAGTAAAAAGAAACCCAAGTCCTGAACATTGGGCACGGCCATAGAGATCACCCAAGCTAGTGAATCAGAGTTGTCAGGAGAACCCTATTGAACAAAGTGACATTATAAAGTATCTGAGTAGAAGCAAACCTGAAAGGTTCAAACAAGCAAAACAAGTCAAGAGGGGGGGCAACCAAACTGGTGGAAAAGGGATGAAGGAAACATCCCCCCGTTTAACGGATATATGACTTTTCCTAAAGAAGCTAATGGGGGAGTTGAAGAGTCTTCTTTGTTGAATTGACATTGAACATTTTATTTGGAATTGAGAATAACATCCCGAGAAATATTACCGAAATTTAGGATGAGCAAAGCCTGGCCTGGAAGCATAGTGCTCTGGTTGAATTGATGTTTTCTCACAGTGGTATGGCCAGATAGCAATTTGATTTTTGGACGGACGGAGGACTACTTTTTATTTTAACAATAGACAAGCACCATGAACTGAGTTTTGTAGGCAAGGAAATCCCTCTTAGCAGTTGGGACTTTTCCTTTCTAGTTTAATAAACACACTTGAAATGTCCTCAGTGTGACTCCTTCTGGTTCGCCACAGTGCCTGTGCTGAATGAAATAGAAATGCAGGTGAACCAATCAAGAGGTTCAACAATACACACAAAGTTAGGCATAGGGAAGGAAATAAACCAGAATCTCCACAATCATTATGCAAAGTGAATTTGTTTTGCCCTACATACCAAACCTGAAGGTGAGATCTCAACATTGGGTAAAGCAATGTCACAGTGCTGGGATGTTATACATGACAAAGGGGAGTAGAAACCTGCTGGCCTCTTGACGCTGCTACAAATGAAACCTGATTTGGAAAACAAATGACCAGTCTCAAAGTCAAGATAATGGCTACATGGTCCACTCTTATGAACGTAGAGGCTACAATAAAATGAATGAACAGCCAACACACAAATACAGAGATGGGGCTGAAAATAGTGTTAAAGGAAAGTTACGGGACTTTTTTTTTATTGTCCCAACGGTTCGGCCATGTGTTTTTAAGCATAACTCGGTAGATCGTAGAAAACTTTCCTATGGACCTTACCCGACTTTTCGTCCATTAACGCACTCGAAATCAGCCGCCATTTTCTGATAATCCTATCATTTCCCCCCATCGCCCTGGCTCACCTGCTTTTGCAGCACTAAACCAAATCCCCCGCCCCTGAGCCTGACATCAGCAGACGCGTACCGCCCATTTCCCAACGCCAAAGCAAGTTTCGTGTCAACAATCGCTGCGCCTCAGCTAATGAAGTGTCGCCATGGAAATGGCAGGACGCCTCTTTCCTCAATAAGTATAAACACACCATTTCACAACACACAGCAGCAGATTTTCGATTCCATTTTTCTCTCTGTGTTACTTTGAGTATTCTGTGACTCGTTTCTGTGCTCTGGTCAGCTACCTTCGCCGCTTCTAGGCCTTGTGAACACCTGTACCATCTCTGTAAATTATTTTACTTTCTTTACCACACAATGGCTACAATAATGCCGTATATGTACGAGCCCGAGTACACCGAGGAGGAACTACTGGAAAGGCAAGCACGCGAAAACGATGGGGATTCGGACGGCAGTTGGGAGGACCAGTCAACGGATGAAGAGCCTGGACCATGTCGCATGGACGGCGTCTCCACCTGGTGCACGTGCAATCGGTGCGAGCTAATGCCAACTGAGGAGGAGAACTGCTGCTGCCGTGAAAATTCCGGGTGCTTGGCCTACATTTCGGAAGGCGAGCCAAGTCCGCAATGCATCACCGAGCTGCCAGAGTTCAGGGAAGCCTGCCTCTCACGGACCGTGTTGAGGATGATGATGGTGCTTATGCACGAACTTCGCGGCACTGTTCGTCCGCGTAATCCGAGTAACGAGTAAGTATACTCTGGTTGTGATGTCAGTGATGCCACTACTATTTCATGGTCGTCTCCCACATATAAAATTACATCTACATATCATTCGAACGCATGTAAATTGGTTCCATATTGTGCATTTTCTAGATAGAATTTTGTTCAAAGCAGAATGACATTTTTTACCTGAATCGACATTGATAAGAAAGTTTTGTCGTTTTAATACAGTTTGCATCTTTCTTTTTCACAGGTGGTACAGGCTGGTGGCCTATCGTTGCTTCACTTGGTGGCTTCACGGGAGGCTCGGACACCGTGTTCGGAGAGTAATACCTGCCTGTGCGGTACTTGCCATTAGACAACATTTCCCCAGCGACAGTGGACAATACCGCGGATTTTCCCTGGATGTGCTGCAACCGGAACTTTACAATGTGTAATGTTTATTATTTATGTTCAATTGAAATTAAGATCTAAAATAAAACCCAACATATATTTTAGCAATGGTTGTTTTGATTTTTTAAATGAATCTAGCGTGTCTCCATCCCGGCCTTGCCTCCTCCCCCAAAAATACTTACCACACCACTTTGTTCAAGCGTTGGCAATAAAAGGCCGTTGGATTTTATTGATACAAACATGGTTATAGGTAAATAATCAATATGGTTGATCATAATAAATCATCCTTTTGGGCACCGGGTACAGAGATGACCCCCTCTGGCCCGTGCCGCCTTGCCTCCACTGGCCAGCCTGCTGCTGACTAACTGCCTAGGCATCCAGGGTCTCCAGGGTGAACTGCACCCATATATTCTCCTGGGAGGGCGAGGTATTTATAAACTCATCCCCCTGCCTTCCATGTACTAGATCCTGCAGCCTTCCTCTTACATGCAGTTAGATGGCCTCTCCTTGGTGAGGCCCTGCGGCAAACAAGTCTTGTCTGCACGACCACCGCCCCAATCCACCCCCCGCCCTATCAAAGGCAGTTCACACCGGGGTACTTGTGCTGGCAAGTGGAGCTGTCAGGGAGCGATAAAGGCCAAGAGGTGCGAAAGACCATGTACACTTCAAAGTGGTCTATAGAGCATGGGTTGTTGTTCCCATGTCTACCTCCAGACCCCGTGTCTCCTGCCAAGCATCCCCCTCACGCTGGACGCCCCCCTGCAATCCAGTGCAGTGCAATCCAGTGCGACCGAAGAGCTTATTTTATCGTAAACCAACACCCTGTGTACTGCACACGAACATCGCTTGCCTCAAGACAAACTATTTTGGATCGAGAGCAAAGAAAAATGCAAATCGCTGAATATTCTCAAAACATTTGATGTCAAATAAATGTACTTTGCCAAATGTACAATCTTGCCGTTTGCTTTTAAACCACAGTTTCATATTCCGAATTGTGGCGCTGTATTGTGAGCTGATCTAAGACCCTGTGTACAGCAAAGGAACATTGCGTGCCTCAAAACGAACTTTTTGGAACGTGAGCAAATAAAAATGAAAATCGCTGAATATTCTCAAAACATTTGATGTCAAATAAATGTACTTTACCAAATTTACAATCTTGCGGTTTGATTTAAAAGTACAGTTTCATATTCCGAATTGTGGCGCGCTGTGTTGTGAGCTGATCTGTGTTGGTTTCCGGGTTCTGTGTGGAGTCGCGTAGAAGACGCCTGGGCGCGTTTGCCTACGCAGCACAGTCACGTCACGGATAGAGGCGGGGAATATGAATGTTTTGATAAAGTCTGTTTCAGGGGCGGGGGATTTGATTTAGTGCCGCAAAAGCAGGTGAGCCAGGGCGATGGGGGGAAATGATAGGATTATCAGAAAATGGCGGCTGATTTCGAGTGCGTTAATGGACGAAAAGTCGGGTAATGTCCATAGGAAAGTTTTCTACGATCTACCGAGTTCTGCTTAAAAACACATGGCCGAACCGTAGGGACAATAAAAAAAAGTCCCGGAACTATCCTTTAACCTTTCCAGAAACCTATGGATACCCCAAATTCTGGATATGATTTATGGGATGCTCCTCCCTAAAATCTTATATTAAAACATGGGTGGCCCAGTGGTTGGAATCCAAAGGGGCATAAGGTTACGAACGGCTGAAGAGAGTGTGACAGATCAGAAGGGCAATAAACTGGTGGTCCTGAGGGAATCAAATGAAAGCAAGGACATATGAAAAGGAATTCCCTTATGGTAGAACAGATGATGGAGCCAAGGAGCTTCTGGAGAAAGCAAAATAGGAAAGCAGACAGACGCGACTCTCGCAAGTTAGGCACCCTCCTGCTAGTTGGGACTGTTGGGTAATTTGATAAAGATTTGATTACTTGTATAACCTTAATTGGCGTTCTTGATACAGGCAATATTTTTGGCCTGAAGCCAAGAACAACGCACTGAATTATTTCATTTTTTTTTTAATTGTGTGACATGTTCTACTTTTGCAAAGGGTTTTGCCTCCGTTTCGCCCCATGCCCTCAGTCGTCAAGAGTGAGATTTAACTTTAAATGCATCATTTGGTTCATGATTCTAGTGTTTTTTTGCATTAGCTACTTCAGTTTGTGAGGAGAGGACAGATATTGTTGCGATTTAATAGACAACCCAAAAATCTTAAAAGGAGTCATACAAAATAAAAACCAAGTACATCATACTATACAGAGTTGTGTAGGCTCTGGTAGCAGCATGCCATAACTTAAATGCTCCGCTAGAATGCCTCCCAAGAAATACTCACTCTTTTTCTAATAAATTCGCCGTGCTTTGCTGGTGCAAATTTGATCTCAGACTTCTGCCACCATAACCATATCACTGCATGCCTAAGGTCTGCTAAACTGACTAACCATTCAAGTCCTGTGTATATGTTTGTACCTTCCTTGCCGAACTTAAAAGGCACTCCATCTCAACTCCACAAAATAACTGGGCTTAAAATGCTCAACTCAAGATGTAAAAGGTAAAATAATATCTGCGCTAAAATGAAAAAAACATTTGTAGAGATCACATGAACTGTGCACAAATCTCAGACTAAATCAACTGGATAGTCTCTACAAATTGTTCCGGCAACATGTTGAGCAAAAAGAGTTTGATTGTAGCTTTATTTTCCCCAATCCTGAATGTAGGCCTGCAATTACCAGAAAACAAAAAATTGGATCTTAAACAAATGTAACATTTTGTATGAAGACTGAAAGAAAATTCACTGTGTGATTGGCAGCTTGTAGTCATTATTTCACAGAGCACTTCACTTTATGCACCCCTCCCATTCCTAATTAACTACCAGCCTCACCTCTTAAGAGACAATGGGCCTCATTACGACCCTGGCGGTCCGGAAATAACGGTGGCGGTAAACCCGCCGCCACCGTTGTTTCCGGACCGCCTGATCCCGACCCCTGCAGGCGGGAGGTGATGTTCCCGCCAGGTCTGTCCTGGCGGGTTTAACACCTCCCGCGTGCAGGCGGACGAGGAAACACCAGCAGCATTACGAGATGCTGCCGGTGTTTCCATGATCCCCATTTCCATCGAGTCTCATAGGACTCAATGGGAATGGGGATTTACACCATTCCGCCTCCGTGATTCCCGGAAAACCGGGGTTGTAATGCCCGGTAATTCCGGGAATCACGGAGGCGGAATGGTAATACGAGTCCGGCGTTAACCAGGCGGTTTTACCGCCTCGGTTAACGCCGGACTCGTAATGAGGCCCAATGACATCGTCACTGATGTTTCTGCAGTTACAGGCCAGAGTAATGCCCCCGTCCATAGGGGGCTATTGCTATTACCGTCCCAGAATGTTAAATTGAGAAACAGCGTGGTTGTGCCCTTTGCATGGCGGGCATTGACAGGGGTGTGGAAGAGCTGGCAACACAGTGTTTCTGGCACCGTCAAGGAACAAGGAAGCTGCAGGTAAGTTGGGAGGGATTGATTATAGGGGCGAGGGAGGTGGAAATTTGGGGTGGGATGTGGGGTCCAAAAGGCACACTTACCTGCATCTGTGCAGAGAAAATGGCAGCCTCTTGCTTCTGACGAGAATCGGAACTCAGGCTTTACCACCTTTAAACCTGTGGGTATTAAGCGCGTTATAAATACCCTACCATATCATATCATACCATGAGGTAAAGGTCGCGTTCCAAGCTTTCCGATTGGCTGGGAGGCTGCCTGACCCCGCCGCCCACCCATCCGGGTGCTAATGCGCAGGGACGCAAAAGAAAGGCAAATCAAAGCAGAGCTCTCCCGAGCACAGACGTTCGCCCAAACATCAGAGACAGCTAATCATTGCATGTGGAGGGTGCAGCAGGGCAGGTACTGAATATTTCTGTTTCCTCGCATTTTGAGTAGCGAGATTCAATTGTTGCTGGTTTTTAGACACAGGAAAATCAGCCAGAATTCCATCAGCGATACCACACACTGAATAATTATAAGAAATAAAAAGCTTACATCAATTTCCCCCCTCTATTGTATGTCTGTACTTTGACTCAGCAAAGACCCCTCGTATGCCCCCTTCTGCATACATTTTGTACATTATTTCTTTCACCTTTGTATCATGGCAACCCGCTTCCTTATCTAATACTGCTGCAAATTGCCCCAACACTGCGTGTCTGACTTACAAAACCACAAATAAATAAAACAATGCCATTCCTTGTAAAACACTCAGTAAGCAAGCACTAAAGATATGCATTTCAGCCCTTCTCCCTTCAAAGGGCTGTACATTGAGCACCAATTAATTGGGCCATAATAACATCAAATATTACAAAGCTTAGTAAGTAGCGCAAGGAATCCGACATGAAGTGCTATATGAAAATGTGACATTATTATGACTATGCCCGCAGAGACTCATAGAACACGATAGACAGAATTTCTCAAGGCAATACATGTGGCATGCCCTTCTGTATTTGGTTTCCATGCCAACACATATTTCTCATTTACAGAGTCCAATGAGAGCATGTGCTATTCAACAATGTTGTAGTGTCTGATGCAACTATGACCTTCTTGCAGTAGACCATGAGAAAAGAAAGCAAATGTTGCAACTTGCAGTTTTCCCTGAGATTTATTTTAAAAGCATTTCACATTCTGAATTTGACTTGTTAAGAGTCTTTCCAAAGCCAGAGGACATATCTTGCTTTCGTATGTATGATTTAACTATACGAAAAAAAACCGAGTGAGCTACGTGTTGATTTGTGTTTATAATAAAGTACTTTATAGTCCAACATTTTACTGGGAAAATAATTTCAAATTAAATTTTTTCCTTAAAAAAGACAATTTTGTATGGAAAAACTGTTCTTCCAATTTTATAGAGAACAACTCATAGCTTCAAGCTGCCTTGAGCAATGTCAGTGATTTAGATTAATTCAAAACCTTCCAGCGATCACACTTCAGTGTTGCAAAACTGTGCCCGTGTACCCCAGACGCACAGCACAATGCACAAACCAGTACACACATTTCCCACCACATCGCCCTACACTTAAGGCCATAGTCTTAAATCATAGGAAATCCAAAAACTATTGCAGGCCGAATTTGGATGACATTTTTCAAACAAAAGGTTTTGGGAAAGATTTGTTAAAAAATGAAAGTTATTAAGAAAGCAGAAAAAACAATGTTTTGGCCTACTACCATTCTTTTTCCCATAGAGGAGAAAGCCAAAAAAAACACTGTTTTGGCCTACTGACATTTTTTTTCCCATGGAGGAAAAGTCAACATTTTGTAAAACGGAAGCACAAAAACTGCTGGGTGGATTTGTTCCAAATACAAAACAACTTGTGTACAAACTAATGACTTAATTTCCGGGACAGGTTTGGGGTAAATCCATCCAGTAGTTTTTAAAATTTTTGATGGGCAAGGGGATGCCACCTGCTCCCAAAAAAAATAGCTACATCTCCCATGGTGCTTTGCAGCAGAGAGGCTTTTCAGAAATGAAATTCCACCATTTTTTTACCGGGGTAATACTCGGAGAATGCGAAAATGAAAAGTACTCGAAAAGCTATTTGAAGGAGAAAAAAGCAAAGGATGCAATTGCACCAGACTAGAGGTGAGAATGAGCAAAGAGGATACCATGTGAAATTGGAGAGTTGGGGTGGTCTGGGGCTAGTTACAGTTAGAACATTTTCAGATTATCAGGGGAGTACCAGGGGAATTGCGTAAGATTACCGCGGCAGCAACAGAAGACATGCTCAGAAAAGAAAATGCTTTCCATGAACCAAAGTGTGAAAGGGCTGCAGGTGTGGCCACTGGACTGATGTACGAGGCTGTGCCCTTCTCCCCTGCAGCCGCAGGTCCACCTGCTCCATTGGTGAGAGCCCCTTCTCGATTACAACCACCTGACTGACATGCTGGCTACAACCGTCTCCCGGTTGACCACGGACCTCCCTTTGCAGTCTCCCTCGTCCACTGACCTTTCTTTGCTGTCTCCCTCGGCAAGGTCCTCCTCTGCAGCCAGCCCCTGCCCGGCTGCTCCACACCACTGCCTTAACTGAGGCTTCCTCTGCGGGTGACTTCAGCACTACAGCGTTCTCCATTGCCTCCAGAGGGGAGCCCCTGTGTTGAGGTCCGTACCACGCAGGAGTCTAGAACCCTCAGCGTCTGTCTGGTCCTCCTTCCCATGCCTCCTCAGCAAGTGTCTCCCATGCAGGTGCCTCCTTCCCAGCGGCATCGCTCTACTGTCTCCGGACTATTGCACGAGTGCCTGGCTCATTCTGCCGACGCAACTCTTGTATGCATGTACTGTGGCCCCCCTCAATCGGCACCTTCTACTCTCTGGCTGGCCCCTGCCTCCTTGGGACGCTCTCCTGCACATCTGGCTGGCCCCGACCTCCTCAGGATGCTCTTCTGCATAACTATTAACACTTCAAACTCAATTCACCTATATGGTCAATTAAGTGCTGTAGCCCAACACCAGCACCCACTACCTGTCTAGACTACCCCCATGCTCAAACCAAAACCCTCTTGTACATCTATCATAATCTGTTGTTTCTAGCACTGTATACACAGAAGCTTTACCTTTCACCATCACCCACAGCCTGTTTACCCCCTCCCTATGCTCCTGCACAGCTGCATAGGTCCCACCTACTGATTGCGCTGGGCCATTACCACCCTGTCATCACTCATCCAGAGGCCTCCAACTTTGAGATTAAATTCCCGTTGCCATCTCACTTCACCCACTGCTTCCTTGTCCTTCCCTACCAACCCAACATAACCTCCATCACAGCGACTACCTTGCCAGACCCCGTAACCACTGAGCCATCACCATATGTCATTACACATCCTGAGGCCTTCAACCAAGAGAGCAAACAGCCATTTCCATCCTGCTAGCACCCGCAACTTGCTTGACCTTCCTCACTTGCCCAGTGGCAACCTCCTACTCAGTTACTACTCTCTCACCCACTGAGAGTACGGTATCTCCCATCTACGACTTACCTGCCCACAACCTCCCTGCTCTTGCTGTGCTCTCAGGCATGCGTAATACCTACTACCAGCCCCATCCTTTTCTCAATTTCACCCCCCGCTTTACTGCCTTGCCCTCCCCCAAATCTCTCTGCCTTATCATGACCATCTCCATTCTGAACTATCCCACACCTCCCCACCCCCACCTGGGCCAACACCCAACCACCTCAATTCGACATCACACTATCATCTGTTGCCAAACAACCAACACTTCCAACATCATTGACGTTGCCTCATGGAATGCAAGTTCACTCTGTAACAAAACTACCGCTGTCTTGGACTTGTTCTTACGCCTGAACCTTCACTTCCTCTGTATTAAAGAAACTTGGACGCCCCCCTACAATACTTCTGTTCCAGCATCTCTCACTTTTTCCTCCTCTTCCTTGGCTCTTGTCCCCCACTTCACGGGCCGTGGAGGTGGCATTGGTCTTCTTTTTCACCCCAAGTGCCTCTCAACCCCCTGTCCCACTCCTCTTCCAGTCCTCCCTTCCTTTCAGTTTATGTATACAATTTTTACGTGCAGTGTATGAAGATAAGCACCTCCGCTATGATATTTTGAAACAGAAGCAAGCTCCAAAGGGTAGTGTTCAGGGAGTTGTAAAGTGGACAAAGCCCCAGCGTGGGCCCCAGGGTGCAGCGTGATGAAGATAAGCACCTGCGCTGTGATATCTTGAAGCAGAAGCAGGCTTCAAAGGACAGAAGTTGAAGCAAAGCAAAGGGAGAACTAAAGTGAGGAAGGAGGACCGCAAAAGGAAGATTTGGGAAAGCAGATGCAGCGTGGTAACCAAAGGTGTGAAGAAGTCACTCCAATGTTGAGAACAGTGAAGTTCCCATAGTGAAGGGAGGAAGAAATAAGTGGGAAGGACCTTTGAGCAATGAAAAACCTTTGAGCAATGAAAAATTATTATTTTGTTTTGGTTATAGAGCGAAGTCAAACCACATGACTTTGGGGAATTTGGTGCAGTATAACTTCCCCAAACTTTCTCAGGCCAGACTAAAAGAAGTGATGGGCATGAAGAAGGAGCGCCATTATATGAAGCGTCATCATATGCATGTATCCTTTAAAGTTATGAACTTTACGGATGATTTGTATTTCAGAAGAGTCACGTTATTAAGGCTACGTTAATGCAAGAAGATACTGTAATCTTATGAGGATGCAAATGATAGTGAGAATATGCATATGTGGTCTATAAGTATTGAAGTTTAAAAGTTACTGATTGAAGCCTTACCTTTTGAGGGTTTGCAGCTATAAATGTATTTTTATGTACTTTATAGGATACAGTTATTGTCTTAAGTGAGAAAGTGGGAGGTGCATGATGCATGCCTGGAGTTGCAAGAAAGAGAGCCTGAGTGTGCTAGAAGTAACTTTTTGAGGCATTTCAGGGTTATGTTGTCTAGGGCAACATGGACTTAAGATATGCGAATAAAGCAAAAGTAGGCTGCATGGACTTTTAGAGATTCATAGATTTGCAAATTTTACTGTAATAAGATATTAAATCAAAATGTCCTATTTTAGGAGGTGGGTCGCCATTGTTGAGGGTTGGTATGAAGTGCAAATATACCAGAAGTGTGATAGTGCAAATATATCAAAAGTGTGATAGTTGAAGTAAAGTGTAGGGATAACGTTCCCAATAGAGGAAATTAGCGCCTTCCCTTCTTAGTGAAGTGAAGAGTAGGGATAGCGTCCCCAATGGAGGAGGGTAGTGCCTCCAATCAGCAGTGAAGTATAGGGATAGCGTTCCCAATATAGGAAGGTAGCGCCTTCTATGAGAAGTGAAGTGTTGGGATAGCATTCCTTTCAACATCAAGTGAAGTGATGAGTAGGGATAGTGTCCCGCAGTGGAGGGATAGCGTCCCGCATGCAGAGTAGGGATAGCGTCCCGCAGCAGAGTAGGGATAGCGTCCCGCAGCAGAGTAGGGATAGCGTCCCGCAGCAATATGGGGATAGCGTCCATGAGATATTTTCTTTAGAGCTGCATCTGTATAAAAAGATGCATGGTGTGGATGTCCTCTATGAGTGCCCTGTATTGTGTTGTTTCTCCCAGGCCAGTAGTGGTTGTAAAAAGGAAAGGGTTGTGTTGTGATGTGTTCGCTGTTGTGTTGTGGGAAAGGAAGGAGGTGTGTTGTGTGGTGTGGGAAAGGAAGGAGGTGTGTTGTGAAGTGCTTGTTGGTGAATGTCATGTTGTGCGTCATTGGAAAGGAAGGAGATGTGTTGTGAAGTGCTTGCTTGTGAATGAGAGACCCTGAGATGTCATGTGGAATGTTGATGTGTGAATGATGTATGAGTGTTCTACCTGATGTCAGTTAAGCCTGGGTGATGGGACCCAGTGGTTATCCTTATATGTAGCTTAATGTAACTATGTAATAAAGTATATGTAAGAAGCCCAAGAACACCCCTGAAGTTACATTATTACATTTCCCCACCCACACACTTCTCCGGCTCCATTCTTGACCTTATCTTTATCTCTTCCTTCACCGCCTCATCTGTATCCATCCTTACTAACTATCTATCAGACCACTCTTTACTCTCACTCCCCACTTCAAAGCTCCTCCCCAATTACCCTCCATCTCTTTCTCCCGGCGTGACCTACGTAACTTTAAACCCTCTCTTTTCTATGCCTGCTTTTCCTCTTCCCTCCCCCCTCTCTCTCACGGCTAACAAGGCCTCTTCCACTCTATCCTCTTTCTTTACCTCCAGTCTCGACCAACTACACCCTCTCACCTCCTTTCGCCCTTCTCGCAAACCTGCCCAACCCTGGCTTTCTCCACATCTTTCCTCCATACGTCACCTTCTTAGACGCCTTGAACAACGTTGGCTTAAACACTGCTCTCAGGGGCTTAGGAGACCTATAAAATCTAGGGGGGACAGGGGACACCTTGGGACTTTGCTTTTTTATTTATTTATTTATTTGTGTTTTAGTCTTTCATTATGTTGATGTTTCTCGCTTACACAGAGCACTGTGTTGAGTCGAGGCACAGTGGTACATTTACTGTCTGCCTGGATAATGACAGAGGAAACAGATCCTTCTCTGTTTCAACTTCCATTTGCAAATCACGCATGTTAACTGTCTAAATATGACGTTCCCTCTAATAAATCCTCCCAACCCATGCCGGCCCGCTTACCCTTGCTTGTAATCCAGAAAAATATGACCGGCCACGACCCACACCAAGAAAATCATTTTAACATCCTGCTCTAAACATCCTAGATGCATGCTAAGAGACGGTAATATGTATGAGCAGCAAACCAACAGCCAGTTTGTTCACACAAATGAATAAACAAGCATTGGCAAAGTCAATAGTTTTGGCTTGCATACAAGTATTGGGCATTTGCAAGGCACTGATATTAGATGCCGAAATACTCACACTGGCTACCATCAATGGCCAGTTAATACCACTATGGCAGTGCCTGGCAAGTGCATTTCCCATGCCTCTACAATAGCCCAAACCGTTGGCATTGTCAATACTTGTTTTTCCCAGTTCCTGGGAGGTACAGAGCCAGCTGGCGATGCTGGTACGGGCGCAGAGTAGGCTCGAAGCGAAGCTCTGTGCAGTTTGAAGGTAGCATTTCAATGATGCTTTACTTCTTGATGTTTTGGTGCATGTTTCTGGCGTTGCTACCCCCACCCATACCTACCCCTTCTAGCTCACTAGCCCCACCCAACCTATTCCCTCTATTCCCCCACCCACGTACCTTACCTCTTCTCTCAGCCTCCTCTCACACTCTTGCGTTATTTCTTACTCTCTCACTTTCTTGCTCCTATTTCCTCTTGCTCATCATCAGTGGCACCCTCTATTAATGGCTTCCTCACTTGCTCTATTCCCCTTCTCATCCCAGCACCCCTTATCGCATCCTCCCTTCAAACTTTGCGCTCTCCTCCTTGCATCCTGGTGCCTATAAATTCAACATACAAAGAACATATTAACGCCAAAAGGATTGGCATTGCCAATGCTTTTTAAGGAATGCTGCTCAAGTACCAGCACTTTCCAGCAGGACAGATGTACATAATAGTAGGAACAGTACCTGCACTTCTCAGAAGAGCTGCTATGCTTATAATGGCGCATGAACCAACATTTGCTGCAAAGAAGAGAACAAAAACACTAAACAGGAACAGTGTTTGAACATATTTGTCCCCCTGTGTGGGCATGTATGTTGTACAATGGTAGGAAGTGTGTGTAGCCTGCATTACTGTGTCATCCCTTAGGCCTACCAGTCGTTCAGAGGCACAGCCAGTTTATTGATGTCCTGATTCCTGTATGGGATATTCTTTTAAGTCACCAGTAAAGCTGATGCAGTCATTCAAAAGTCAGGGAATCCTTGCTTACTACTGGCATTGCTTCACCCTCATGGGCCTTCCAGCCGCGCAAGCCGGTTTGTACATACAGCTCAGGGGGTAAATGTACCTGCTGCAGAGATCTACATTTAACCTGCAAGTCCTAGGTTCCAAGACTGGGGGATACACCTTTTCTGTGTATCTGCAGAGATATATGTTTAATATGCAGACTACAAGTTGAAACCCAGCCGAGCCAACATGCCTTCCAGTTATCCAGCAGTCCTTCAATGGAATTCAATAGCACATTAATGCCAATGGTGCTATCCCTTTAAAAGGATATGTTAGTAATCATCAGAGCCTAAACACATGTACTGGGACAAAAGCAACACGTCACAGCATTGTGACCACATTTAAGGAAAGTAAGTGTATGTGGCACCTTCTGCTGGTAGAGGAGGTGAACCCACAACACAACACGCTCAACCTACCAACATGGAATGCATCCCATTATGCGCCAACTACCAACATAGAATGCATCACATTCTGCTCCACCTACCAACATGGAATGCAACACATTCTGCTCCACCTACCAACATGGAATGCATTACATTCTGCTCCACCTACCAACGTGGAATGCATCACATTCTGCTCCATCTACCAACATGGATCCCATTCTGCTCCTTTTGATGTCCTCCAGTCGTAGGTGCTCTGGCCAATCAGATTTACAACCACCATGTTTATCTTAGAGCACATGTTAGCGATTTAGATTGGAGGAAAGACCTGGGTTGTTTTGTGCATTCTGTGCAGTTTTGGTGGGTGGGCTGCGCAAAGAGTCAAAATTGACACAAATGCAGTGGTACGCCCAGCATGCGCCTCTTCCAACCCTTGAGCTGAATGGGATGTCCAAAGCAGGGATATACTTTTAAAGGCACAGTAGCGGCACTTGTGAGCAGAATCCCTCTAGTCTTTCTGAGACAGTTCTGCATGTTTGAACAGGGCTTTTAGTCATTTAATGGGGCAACAGGCTGACGTATCAGCAGAACTGCTGCAACCATAATTGTAACGGGCAGTGCTAGCCATTGTGAGCAGGGCTGCTGCTGTACTTCAATGGGCGGTGCCATGTTTTCTTAAGAGAGATGTGTAACATTTAATAGTGTATTGTTGCTTTCAGTATCAGCATAGAGCTCCCAAACACCCAATGGCTATGGAATATGAAATCCACTGCAAGGCCCCTAAGGCAAGAATGAGACACACTAAACCAGGCTACTCTGATCTACCAATTCACCCCCCCCCCCCCCCAAAGCAGAACCTCTAGAGATCACAGCGAGGGGAGTTTGAACACTAGGAACTGTGGTTGCCACACCTTACTCACTATTGAATAGTTAGGTCCTTGTTGCACTTGCAGCCGGTTCGTAGAAACTGTTGGGCCCGCGCTCTTGGTACCCAGGGTATAGGTAAGGAACAAGTTACTTACCTGTAACTGTTGTTCTCCAGCATGGGTCTGGCATGGATTCACATGCACATGAATATTCCCCGTCGTCAGGCTGGGAATCCTCGGTAAAGAAAAAACCAGTATCAGTTTCGTTTCTGATCTGTCTTTCGTAGTAATAACCAATCACTGGTCTCTGCGTCATACTGACCACAGCCAATGACTGCCCTCTACCTAAGCACCGCCTCTGGCAGCCATCTTCAGATTTGGAAGCACATGAAGTGGCAGTATGACCAAGTGAAGAGCCGCAGAGGGGTAGGCGGGAGGGTTCGCATGTGAATCCATGCCAGACCCATGCTGGAGAACAACAGTTACAGGTAAGTAACTTGTTCCTTCTCCAGCATGGGGTCTGGCATGGATTCACATGCTCATGAATAAAGAATACATAGCAGTACACACATGCACAACCACGGGAGGTGGCAAAGGCTCAACATTAAGCATTACATCAAACTCAACATTAAGCATCTTACCTCCTCACCAGGCTCACCTCAGGCGAACAGGTTGCGCAGCACTGCTTGGCCGACCCTCGACTCCTCCCTGGAATCCCGATCGACGCAGTAGAATTTCGTGAAGGTGTGCGTCGACCTCCACGTAGCAGCCCTGCATATGTCCAGCAGGGGCACACCAGAAAGGAACGCTGCGGTGGCTGCGATCGCTCTGGTGGAATGGGCTCTCGGACGGCCAGGCAGCGGTCGGTTTGCCAACCGATGACAGTACATGATACAGCCGGAGAGCCATCTGGAAATGGAAGCCTTCGAGAGAGCCTTCCCCTGATTGACAGGTCCGAAATTCACAAAGAGTTGTGACGTCTTCCGAAAACACTTCGTGCGGTCCACGTAGAACTTCAGCGCTCTAGCCACATCCAGCGAGTGCAAAGTCCTCTCAGCCGGCGACAAAGGCGACGGGAAGAACACAGGCAACACCAAGGGTTCGTTGAGATGGAAGTCCGACGGTACCTTGGGCATGAAGGAGGGGTGCGTCCTGAGCACTACCCTCGTGTCGTGAAAAGTCAAGTACGGGGCCTTGCAGGAAAGGGCCTGGATCTCTCCCACCCGTCGTGCGGAGGTGATGGCCACAAGAAACGCTGTTTTCCACGACAGAAACTTCAACGGGGCCGAGTGCAGAGGCTCGAACGGAGGTCCCATGAGCTTGGTCAGCAACACGTTGAGCTCCCACGCCAGGGCCGGAGCCTTCACCGGCGGGAACGATCTGAACAGTCCCTTCATGAACTCTTTCACCAGACGATGAGACCACAAGGACGTCCGGCCCGTGGTCCTGGTGTATCGGGAGATCTCAGCAAGATGAATCTTGATGGACGCGTGTGCCAGTCCAGCTTTGGCTAGCGTCAGCAGGTACGGCAGTACCTGGGGAGCCGTAATCCGTAGAGGGTTAATCTTCTGTGCGTGGCACCAGACAGAGAACCTCTTCCATTTGTGTCCGTAGCATTTAAGAGTCGAGGACGCCCTAGCCTTTGCAAGAACCTCTCTGCAGTCGGCCGGTATCTCGTATCCTCCAAACTCTAGCGCTGCAGGAGCCAGGCCTGCAAGTTCAGCGATTTCGGGTCGTGGTGGAGGATGGCGCCTCCTTCCCTGGAGAGTAGATCCGCATCCACCGGCAGCCTGATTGGCGGGGACGCTGACAAGTCCAGAAGGTCCGGGAACCATATCTGCCTCGGCCACGCAGGTGCGACGAGGATCATCCTGCACCGTGACCTCTTGAGCTGGTTGACAAGCCGGATTAGCAGTGGCAAAGGAGGGAACGCGTAGAAGAACAGGCCCTCAAGGGGGAACGAGAAAGCATTGCCCATGCTCCTCGCCTGGGGAAACCTGCTGGCGAACCTCCGGCACTTGGAGTTCGTCGCCGTCGCGAACAGGTCGATCTGGGGTGTGCCCCACCATCGGAAGAGGCGATCCACTAGATCCTGCCGTAGTTCCCACTCGTGGCACGAGCGCAGCTCCCTGCTGAGTGAGTCGGCGACAGTGTTTTTTATCCCTGCCAGATGAAACGGCACCAGAAACATCCTTTGGGCGACGGCCCAATGCCACAGCTCCTGCGCCTCCTTGGACAGTGCTGGGGACCTGGTTCTGCCCTGTTTCCTGATGTAAAACATGGTGGTGGTGTTGTCGGTGAAGATCCTCACCACCTTGCCCTTGAGGGATGGAAGGAAGGACCTGAGGGCCCAGAATACTGCACGGAGCTCCAGGACGTTGATATGGAGGGACTTCTCCGTTGGGAGCCACAGGCCTCTCGCGTGCAGATTTCCGGTGTGCGCTCCCCACCCTTCCAGGGAGGCATCCGTGGTCACTGTCTCCTGGTGGTCTGGGGTCTGGAAGTCCATGCCCGCCGTCAGATGCGCGCAGGTTCCCCACCACCGGACCGCTCGGCGGAAACTCTCGTCGAGTGTGATCCTCTCCTCGAAGCCGCCCGTCGTTTGGATCCAGCGCGCGTCCAGGAACTCCTGCAACGGGCGCATCCAGAGCCTGCACATGGGAATGAGGTAGACGCAAGAAGACATCATTCCGAGGAGGGACTTGATGGACCTCACCTTGGCCGCGTCGGAAACCAACATCCGCTGTACCTTGCCCAGGATGGACCTGGTCCTTTCCTCCGACGGGGAGGCCAGAAGGGACACTGTGTCGAGCTTCGCTCCCAGAAACAGTGTGTGTTGCGCGGGTACCAGGTGGGACTTGACGTAGTTCACGGAGAATCCCAGGTCCGTGAGAAGTTGGACGGTCCTTGCCGTGTGCTCCACGGCGAGCTCCCTCGTCTTGGCTCGGATGAGCCAGTCGTCCAGGTAGGGGTAGACGTGGATCCCCTCGCGGCGCAGCTGCGCCGCCACCGGTGCAAGGCACTTGGTAAATACCCTGGGTGCCGACCGTAGTCCGAAGGGGAGGGCTTTGAACTGATAGTGACGCCCTTGGACCACAAACCTGAGGAATTTTCGGTGCCCCTTTAGGATGGGAATATGGAAGTAGGCATCCTCCAAATCCAACGACGACAGGAAGTCTCCTTCCTCCAGCTGACCCAGGACGTGCTGGAGGGTGACCATCTGGAACTTCTGCGCCTTGATGAACTTGTTCAGACGTCCCAGGTCTAGGATGGGGCGCCATCCTCCCGTCTTCTTCTTCACGAGGAAGTATCTCGAGTAAACTCCGGAGCCCCGAAGCCTCTTTGGGACGAGTTCGATGGCGCCCTTCCTGAGCAACACCTTTACCTCCAGGAGAAGCTGAGGGACGTGAAGCTCTTTCCTGGCCACGGGGGGGACGCGCGGGCACCTTCTTTGAAACTCGAGCACGTGGCCCCGGGCTAAGGCGTCCAGCACCCAACGGTCGGTGGAGATGGACTCCCACACGCTGACGAAGCTCGCCAGCCGGCCTCCCACCGGGGTGCTTCGGTGGGGGCCCGACCCCACGGCCGGTTCAATCCTGTTTCGACGAGGCTTTGCCGCCTTGACCTCCTTGGCGACGACGGCGGGGTCCGCCAGACTTGCCTCGTCCTCTGTAGGCCTCCTGAGACGACGAGCGGGCCGCTTGACGGTAGGTAGAGAAACCGCCGCCGGAACCTTTGGAGGCGCCCTTGCCTCCGCTGCTCCGAAAGGGCGTCTGTCGTTGCTGTAGAATCCCAAGGGCCCGGGCTGTCTCAGTGTCCGCTTTAATGGCCTGAAGGGAATCGTCCACTGTTTTCCCAAACAGGTTGTTCCCATCGAACGGCATGTCCAGGACTCTGGTCTGTACGTCTTGACGGAAGTCCGTAGCCTTGAGCCATCCACGCCGCCTAAGGCACACGCCGTTGCCCAACTGGCAAAACCCAGTGTCGGCGATGTCCGTCGCAATAGTGATGGCGTGGTCCGACGCCACCTCACCTTCCTGTAGGATCTCCAGGGCATCCGCCCTCTTGTCGTCCGGTAGGAAGTCCAGCAGGGGAGCCAGTTTGTACCATAGCTTCCCTGTCGTAGCGGGCCACGATAGCCAAGGCGTTGGCCGCTTTAATCGTCGTCGCTGCAAACGGGATGACCCTGCGTCCCATAGCGTCCAATTTCTTTCCCTCGCCGTCCGGTGGGGAAGTCGATGTGGAGGCCGCATCCCCCCCCCGCTTTCTTCCTGGCCGCCGTGGAGACGACGGAGTCCGGGGTAGGCTGCGCCCGGAGGCACAGGGGGGCCGCGTCCGGGACCCGGTACTTCTTCTCGTACCGGTCTCTTCTAGCTGGCGTCGTGGAAGGGTTCTTGAGGAGGGCGAGGCCCTCATCCCAAATGTCGTCCAGTAGAGGCACCGCGAGGACCGTCTTCCTCTTGGCCTCGCGCCGTTGATAAAGGAATCCTTCCTTTTTCTTCTCCTCAGGGCAGAGTTGGAAAAGCTCGGATGCCCTGGCGATCATGGAGTGGAACGATCCAATCTCGTCGGGCGGAGAAGCCCTGGTGGGAGGTGACGACGGGAAATCCTCGTTGTATACCTCGTCGTCCGTACCCGTCGCTGCCGTGTCAGTCCCCGTATCATCCCCTCGGGTGGACGGGGAGGAGGGCTGGACGGGTCGCGACGGCTGAAAAGGAGGTGGAGGATGAATCCTTCTTTTCTTGGGCGGGGGAACACCAGAAGGTCCCGGTTCAGGATCCCCCGACGGGAGAGGTTCCTCCGTCGGCAACGGTAGTCTCGTCCTTATCTCTGAGCATAAGGACTGTATAGCCAACAAAATGGCCGCCGAGTTGTCTTGCGGCGCTGGCAGAGGGGAATCCGACGGGCGATCAGGGGCCCCGTCGGCACCCTCGACGCTGTCGTCGTCACCTGCGTCGGGATCCATTCCGACGGGCCGGTCTTCATCCACGCCAAGGCCGTGGCTTGAAACCTCGATCAGCTCTTCCTCTGAAGCCGAATCTACGACGACACCCTGCCCCCCCTTTTTCTTCCCAGCCGGGGATTTCACGGGGGTCCTATCGATGGGCACGAAAGAGGACTCCCTCCGAGGTGGCAGGGAGACTCTGAGCCCCGAGGTCGCCACCACTGGTGTAGCCTCCACAGGCTGAGCCAGGGCCGCCGCGACAGTATCGATAGAGGGCTTGGCCGGATGGATTAAGGCCTTCACCACCTTAGGTGCGCTCACCGCCTTATCCTTGAGGGGGGGGGGGACACTGCCTCGCTCCCCCTCCGATGGGGCCTTCGAGCTCGACCGGGGCCTCTCCAGGAGCTTCGCCGGGTGTTCGCCCTTCCTCTTACCCGACCCAGAGCGTTGGCTCGTGGCTGAAGGTGCTGGGGAGGGTGCGCCCTGCCTGGCGCCCGTAGAGCCCGACCGTTCGGCGCTCCCGGTGCCAGCGGACTCGCGGTGCTTGGCCTTGTGTTGGACCCCCGTCGCCGGGGCGTCCTCAAAGGTCTTAGAAGACCGCTCGGATTTCTTCCGCTTCTTCTCGCCTGACGGGCTCTTCCCTTCCAGCCAGTTGGCGAGACGTTGATGGCGGTCCTTCATGGTCCGCTCCGACATATTGCCGCAAAACGCACAGTCCTTCTCCACGTGCGTCTTGTCCTCATGTAAGCAGTAGAGTCAAAAGGAGTGTTCGTCCTCCTTAAAGACGTTCTGCAGCTGGCATCCAGGGCAGACCCTGAACAGCTTTCCGGGCGTCGAGCTTCCTTTCTCCTGGGCCATGTCTGGGCCTGAGAAGCTTCTGGAGTCCTCCAAAGCGTAGCTCGACGAAATCTTCACCCTTGAGGGGCACAGACGAATCCGACACGGGTCCCCGTTGATCGGATGGAGAGTCGGTGGAGCTTGAGGCTCTTTTGACCGAAAAAAACGAAGTTTTTGAGCAAAAAACGTGAAAAAATAGCACTAACGCTCGAGAGCAATAGCACAAGGATCCCAACACATGAACGTGCGGTAAAAATCTGAAGATGGCTGCCAGAGGCGGTGCTTAGGTAGAGGGCAGTCATTGGCTGTGGTCAGTATGACGCAGAGACCAGTGATTGGTTATTACTACGAAAGACAGATCAGAAACGAAATTGATACTGGTTTTTTCTTTACCGAGGATTCCCAGCCTGACGACGGGGAATATTCATGAGCATGTGAATCCATGCCAGACCCCATGCTGGAGAAATGCAGTTTTGTTGGAGTTTCTAGTCATATGGCACTGGTGCCTCAGATGATAAACCTTGATTTCTTTCACTCTTGAGTGACATAGGTACAGTCCACACGTTTGTATTGGGTTTATAGCTTGTGTATTATTGCATTCTAATATTACTCAAAAGGTTCCGAAACGTGTTTCGACCAAATACAGGTCTTTATCAAGGCTAACCTCATCATATATGTCCATAGGTTATCCCATGCGCAGAGTAAACACTGTTATGTGACATGTGCAGTGTGATCAGTGAGATAGTGTATTGGTGAGATTACATTTTCAAACATTGCATAATTGTCATTACGAAATATAGGCGAGGGTTGAACAAGCATGATCATGCGGTTTGGTATCCATATACAGTGAATTAATTATTCATGCATTTTGAGACGTATCCAATGACAGAAAGAAGAAAAAGGGTCAACACAAGGGAAGGAAAAGTAGAAGAGAATGAGTTAGCTGGGTTGGGTGCAAAGGTCTTCGCACTTAAGGATAGGACGTGTTCATTAGAAGCGGGTGGGCATGCTCACCTGGAAAGGTAGAAACTGGGTTTATTGAGACTGGCCATGGGGGCTGGTAGCCTTGTTCTGTGGTCCATTTAAGGAGGTAGAAAATAGAGTGGGGAGGGCGATTAGTACTATACTCTGATCGTCCTTCCTGTTAGGTACATCTGTTAGGGGGAACGCATAATGATTAGGTCCAATCAACTCCTGTTGGTGCTTTAGGATTTGCACAGGAGTGCATGCATATTATGGAACATTGCATGCTAAGGAAATCTGTGGCGGTGCCAGGTGTATAATGGTATGTACATTGCCGTGTGGTTAGACACCTGGCACCGCCACAGATTTCCTTAGCATGCAATGTTTCATAATATGCACTCAGGACACGTGCAGTATGTTGTTCCCCGGCCTGGGCACGCTCCAAATGTGCAGGCACGGGGCGGGGGCACGCGTGAGCGAGCAGAGTTCTTGTTTTACCCGCTGCTGCAGCCTGCAGTCTGAAGTTTACACACATCACTGCCGATGCAGACTATTTTACACGCTGCAGAGAGAGACACAAACTGGGGGGGATAAATGCCATTGTATCCCCCCCATTTAAAATTGTGGGGGGATTTGTCCCCCTCTTCCCCCCATGTCCCACGCCCATGACTGCTCTTCAACCAACCAATCCACCTACTTCTCCTACCACACCCTCTGTGACAACTGCCTCAACTCCACCAAACAAACTTACTTCTCAGACCTTCGCCACTCAATCTTTTCACCATCGCCGAATCTTTCAAACCCTGACTCGCCTTCTCTCCCCTCCTATCCCTGATCATTCTATTGGCTCTCCTCTCTCAGCCAACAATCTTGCAAATTTCTTTTCCTCTAAGGTCCCTACTCTATGTGAAGACATTTTACACTCCCGTTCTTACTCTCCCCCTTCACCACCTCCCACTACCCCATCCACTACCATGACTTCTTTCACACCTGTCACTCAATCAGAGGTCTCCCTCCTAATTTGTAAAACTCACCCAACCGCTCCACCCTCTGACCCCCTTCCCACATCTCTCATCCCCGAAATGTACCCTCTCCTTATACCTGACCCTACCTCCCTCTTCAACACTTGTCTGGCTACCTCTACCTTTCCTTCAAACACACAACCATCATCCCAATCCTGAAAAAGCCCTCAGCCAACCCCCAACTGGCTTCCCCATCTCTCTCTTACCCTTCCTGTCAAAGCTCCTTGAACGCCTTGTCTATTTACAACTCTCCGCCTTTGTCTTCAACCTCTCTCTTCTCCCTACTACCCAATCTGGATTTTGCCCCAACCACTCCACTGAAACCGTTCTTACCTCTGTTCTCAACTCCCTCCTTTCCGCCTGCTACTCTAAACACTAATCGATTCTCATTCTTCTTGACCTCTCTGCTGCCTTTGACACTGTAGATCACCTTCTACTTCAAGACTCTCTCTCTTCCTTTGGTCTCAAAGGCTCTGTCCTTAACTGGTTCACCTCCTATCTATCCAATCGTACCTTTGCAGTCTTCTGGGGTGGCTGCACCTCCCCCACCTACTCCCTAAACTACGGTGTACCCCAAGGTTCCGTCCTCTGCCCTTCTCTCTTCTCACTCTACACCTCTCTTCTAGCTCCAATCATCTCTTCCTTTGTTGTTTCTCACCACTTCTACGCTAATGACACCCAGCTTCTCCTCTCCTTATCTTCCTTTACCCCATGACATCCATCTTAAGCTCCCTTCCTGCCTTTCTGCTATTAAATCCTGGATGTCCTCCCACTTTCTTACCCTAAATACTGAAAAAAACAAATTCTTATTCTTTCATGCTAACACCCTGTCACGGTCCATACCCCCAAACATCAGGTACAGACCACCCTGCCCAAGGCGTTGGGTCCCATGGGCGCCTTGAAGGCCCCAAGGAATCTTGCAGGGGCTTCCTGGACTCGGTCCTGGCGCTGTTGGTGCCAGACTCATACTGCCATCACCAACATGGCACGTTTCAGGCCCAGAGAGGCACGTGCGAACCAATATGAGGCACAGTGAAGGGATTATTTGCAGTGGGACTATTTGCTTGGGTGTGGTTGCTGGAACTACTTTACCCGAGAACTACTTTCAGAAGACTATATAAGCCACACCCTTCATACAGAACACGCTTTGCGTTATTCTGCACTCCTGCAGCGTAACGCTCACCGTGTCTGCAGCTCCAGGCCAGCCATCAGCCACGCCCGTCCAGCTGTCTCGAGTTACCTGCAAAGAAGGGTGAGAAAGAAGAGCAGAACAAGATACTTACCAGTCTCATCATCGTGGCCGCTCGGGAGTCCACGCTTCTTCCGAACTGAAAAGGAAAGAACATCAGATTAGCCTTGCAGACCACACGCTCTTCATCGCAGTTCAGCGCCGCACTAATACTTACCAGCGAACCATCGGAACGTCATCACTCGATCTCCGCTTCATCTTCCGATCGCCGCTCCGGGACTGCCGCATCTGTAAAACAGAAAGAAGACATCAGGTTGGCAGAGCAGTGGGAAGGCCTCATTCTGACTTATGATCCTGCACGAGGCAGCGCTCACCTAAGGCAGCAATCCTCACGGGCTCACAATTCTTCATCATGCAGCCTTTGTTCAGGAGATTCCGCACCTGCAGAATAT
The DNA here is from genome assembly GCF_040938575.1 of Ambystoma mexicanum. Lineage (NCBI taxonomy): Eukaryota > Metazoa > Chordata > Amphibia > Caudata > Ambystomatidae > Ambystoma > Ambystoma mexicanum. The sequence goes on from NC_090941.1 coordinate 894,430,889, forward strand.
AAAAGCAGCAGGTTAGGTGTGCAGAAAAACAATATCGGGTGGAAAGACTTTTGCATAGCACTGGCGCAAATCTTACCTTGGGAAGCCAGCCACCAAGAACCTCGCTCCATCGTATGCGCGAAGAGGGAATCTGTAAAGAAAAGTACAGAGTGAACTTTTGCAACTTGAACTCTTAGCTATCCATATCTTTGGAATAAGACTTACCATAGAGTCACAGTTGTCTGGAACTTTCAATAGGATCAGTGAAGTAACTAGATCCTAGAACTACAACGCACCCCTGCGAACAGTGGCAGGACGGAGAGCCCGCTATTCGTAAGGTGAGATATAGCGGGGGGGGGGGTGCAAGAGGACGCCACAGGAGGCGGGAGTTGCCCTCATCCACATGGTTGGGTAACCTGCTATTACCTTTCTAGGCAAGCCTGCTTTCGTATCGGAGGGGAGTACAAGACACCACTCACCACCAGATCATCCAGCTCCTTTCAGCGCCCTTGTGGATATCAGGTGAGCGTAACACACCCTCTCTCCTCCCTCCCCACACCCGTCCATCCTCTTTCCTCCTTCCCAGCTCCCCATCTCCCCCCATGCCCGCAATCTTGGCCTACACTTCGACTCTAACCTCTCCTTTACTCACCACATATTTCTTACCTCCCATGCCTGTCGATTCCATCTCTAGAACATTCGCAAAATCCGACCCTTCCTTACCTTTCACGCCACTAAACTCCTAATTTCCTCTTTAATCTTCTCTCGACTTTTCTACTGCTCTTCTCGCCTCTTTGGTCTCCCTTCCTCACATCTAACCCCCCTTAAATCCATCTACCACTTTGCCATCCGCTCTCTCTGCCTTCTCTATCTTCACGATTCCATTTCTTCTTCTCTCACCTCGCTGGGCTGGCTCTCCTTTCATTCCCAACTCAAAGTCAACTTCCTCTGTTGTCTTTAAATCTCTCTATGGCCTTGCTCCACCCTACCTTTCCTCCCTCCTCTCATTTTACTCTCCTTCTTCCCCACTTCGCTCTGCCGATCATTTCCTGCTCACTGTTCCACCCACTCCCTGCGCACAATCCCGCTTCCATTCCTTCCAACTTCTTGCTACTTTTCACTGGAACGTTTCCCTCTCCCTATCCGCTCCACCACCTCTTGCTCCTCCTTCCGCAATTCTTTAAAATCCTACATTCTTCAATCTCCAACCTGACACCTCTCTACTGTTCTCTCTCACAACGGTCCTGTCCTGCACACGTTCACTCATATATCTCATGGTAACTGGTTCTGAATATTGTTCTCAGTTTCATGTAAAGCGCTTTGGCTTAAGGCGCTATATAAAATGTAATAAATACAAATACAAAGGGGGTAATGTGAGAGAGCTAGGGAGGGAAAAAAAGCAGCTGAGAAGAATGAGGGGACCATGGAAAGAGGGGGGCACTTGGTGAGTGCCTGAGAGGACTAGGAAGAGTTTATGATATTCTAACGTTTTCGAATTATTGGGAGAATATAAGGGGAATCCCACGGACAGTTTGTTGTCATGTGTAGTTTGTTGCCATTATCAAGGTAATCCCGTGGGAATCAAAAGAGAGCAAACAAAAAAAGGAAAAATGGCACCTACAGTGATCACATCTACTAGGCAGGGGGTAATGGGTCTTTGTGCCACTGACTATGTCCAAAGGCCATGGTTAGTGGGCCCCAAATCAACCTATTGGTGCAACATGTACAGTGGCCGTATAAGAAACTATAGTGTAGCAAAACCCTTGAAATTCGATGAAGACTTTTGTTAAGAGAGAGTTGGGTGATCAGATTTACTGCAACAAAATCCTTGAAATTCAGTAAGCAGTTAAGTCCCCACCTTAACTTTGCACCCCCTGTTGCGCAGCGTGTAACCACAATGATGACATCACTGACATATGCTGCCCAACAGCGGGTACAATCGCTTTTTCACATCAAAACACAATATACAACACAACATACATAACACAGAATGCAACCACGTACCATACAATATCAAACAAAAAAATTAAATATAAAACAAACATAACACAATACACATTGCTTACACCACAACACATACATTCAACACACACAACAGCCAATATACAAACCACAACACATACTGCACAAATTAGGAACCACACAATGCATATACCACCATAAAATGCAAATGCCACATTCATTGTAGCATAAGGCCTGTGTACTAGGAAGGATGCTGGTTCATGGCTGGGTCATGGCTGTGACCAATCAACACTGGCACCCTTCTCCTGATGTTAGGCCAACGGCAGACAGTAAACTCATGTACTCTATCTAGACACTTGCAAGAGGGGTCCTGCACCAATCGTAGAGCAGCCAGGAAGGACTATAAATAACAGGGTAACCGGTTAAGCGCATTGGCGTACATTCTCTATGCCTATGCGAGTGAAACAGCACCACAGCCACATCTCACGGACAACCAACATGGGGTTAGTGTTGGTACTCTTTCTAAGAGGACACATGCATAGCATTTCAGTGCTGGACTGCTGTTGTGGGCAGGACTAAACTGATATGCAAACAAGTATTTCTCCTGGGGTACAGTGAGCTAAAACGTGATTGCAGACCTTACAGAATGTTCGCCACCCCATAGAACAGGTTACTGTGCATTGTTCTTTTTCAGTAGAGTGACTCTCACACCCCTAGAATATGTTTGAAGTCACAAAGGGTGGCTGGAAAAGGGAGTACCCTAGAACATATAGCCAGGGTATGAGGGGAGATGTACAGTAAGGAACAAGTTATTTACCTGTATCTGTTCTCCAGCATGGGTCTGGCATGAATTCACATGCTCATGAATATTCCCCGTCGTCAGGCTGGGAATCCTCGGTACAGAAAAAAATCAGTATCAGTTTAGTTTCTGATCTGTCTTTCCTAGTAGCAACCAATCACTGATCTCTGGGTCATACTGCCCACAGCCAATTACTGCCCTCTCCCTAAGCCCCGCTTCCGTCAGCCATCCTCAGATTTGGTAGCACGTAAAGTGGCAGTATGACCAAGTGAAGAGCCGCAGAGGGGTAGGCGGGAGGGTTCGCATGTGAATCCATGCCAGACCCATGCTGGAGAACAACAGTTACAGGTAAGTAACTTGTTCCTTCTCCAGCATGGGGTCTGGCATGGATTCACATGCTCATGAATATAAGATTACATAGCAGTACACACATGCACAACCACGGGAGGTGGCAAAAAGGCTCAACATTAAGCAATACATAAACTCAACATTAAGCAACTCTTACCTCCTCACCAGGTCCTTCAGGCGAACAGGTTGTGCAGCACTGCTTGGCCGACCCTGGACTCCTCCCTGGAATCCCGATCGACGCAGTAGAATTTCGTGAAGGTGTGCGTCGACCTCCACGTAGCAGCCCTGCAGATGTCCAGCAGGGGCACACCAGACAAGAACGTTGTGGTAGCACCGATCGCTCTGGTCGAATGGGCTCTCGGCCGGCTGGGCAGCGGTCGGTTTGCTAACCGGTGACAGTGCATGATACAGCCGAAGAGCCATCTGGAAATGGAAGCCTTCGAGAAAGCCTTCCCTTGATTCACAGGCCCAAAGTTCACAAAAAGCTGTGACGTCTTCCGAAAACTCTTTGTGCGGTCCACGTAGAACTTCAGCGCTCTAGCTACATCCAGCGAGTACAAAGTCCTCTCGGCCGGCGACGAAGGCGACGGGAAGAAAACTGGTAACACCAAGGGCTCATTGAGGTGGAAGTCCGACGGCACCTTGGGCATGAAGGAGGGATGCGTCCTGAGCACCACCCTTGTGTCGTGAAAAGTCAAGTATGGAGGCTTGCAAGATAGGGCCTGAATCTCTCCCACGCGCCGTGCGGAGGTGATGGCCACAAGAAAAGCCGTTTTCCACGAAAGGAACTTCAATGGTGCCGTATGCATAGGCTCGAAAGGAGCCCCCATGAGCCTAGTCCGCACCATGTTGAGCTCCCACGCCGGGGCTGGGGCCTTCACAGGCAGGAACGAGCAAAACAGTCCCTTCATAAATTCCTTCACCAGGCGATGAGACCACAAGGACACCCGTCCTGTTGTCCTGGTGTATGTGGAGATGGCAGCCAGATGTATCTTGGAGGCGTGAGCTAGTCCAGCCTTGGTCAACAACAGTAGGTACAGCAGTACTTGAGGGGCCGTAATCCGTAGAGGGTTAATCTTCTGTGCCCGGCACCAGACAGAGGACCTCTTCCATTTGTGTCCGTAACACTTGAGAGTTGAGGACGCCCTGGCCTTTGCAAGAACCTTTCTGCAGTCGGCCAGTATATCGTATCCCCCAAACTCTAGTGCTGCAGGAGCCAGGCCTGCAAGTTCAGCGACTTCGGGTCGTAATGAAGAATGTCGACTCCTTCTCTGGAGAGAAGATCCGCGTCCACAGGCTGTCTGACTGGTGGGGACGCCGATAAGTCCAGAAGGTCCGGGAACCAGATCTGTCTCGGCCACGCCGGTGCGGCGAGGATCATCCTGCACCGGGACCTCTTGAGCTGGTTGACGAGCCGGAGTAGCAGTGGCAACGGCGGGAAAGCATAGAGGAACAGGTTGTCCCAGGGGAACGAGAAAGCATTGCCCATGCTCCTCGGTTGGGGGAACCTGCTGGCGAACCTCTGGCACTTGGAGTTTGTCGCCGTTGCGAAGAGATCGACGTGGAGTCTGCCCCACAGCCTGAAGAGTCGATCCACTTGATCCTGGTGTAGCTCCCACTCGTGGCACGAGCGCAGCTCCCTGCTGAGTGAGTCGGCGATGGTGTTCTTTATCCCTGCCAGATGAAAGGGTACCAGAAACATCCCCTAGTTGACGGCCCAGTGCCACAGATCCTGGGCTTCCTTGGACAGGGCTGGGATCTGGATCCACCCTGCTTCCTGATGTAGAACATCGTGGTGGTGTTGTCGGTGAAGATCCTCACCACCTTGCTCTTGAGGGACGGAAGAAAAGACCTGAGGGCCCAAAACACTGCGCAGAGCTCCAGAATGTTGATATGAAGCGGTTTTTCCTCCGGGAGCCAAAGGCCTCTCGCGTGGAGATCTCCGGTATGCACTCCCCACCCTTCCAGGGAGGCATCCGTCGTCACCGTTACCTGTTGAGCTGGGGTCTGAATGTCTGCGCCCGCCGTCAGATGAGTGCGTGTGCCCAACCACCGGATCGCTTGTCGGAAGGTCTCGTTGAGCGGTATCCTGTCCTCGATGCTGCCCCTCGCCTGGATCCAGCATGCATCGAGGAACTCTTGCAGTGGACGAATTCGAAGTCTGCACAGGCGTACCAGATAGATGCAGGAGGACATCATCCCGAGAAGGGATTTGATGGATCTTACCCTGGCTATGTCCGTGGCTACCAGGCGTTGCACCTTCCCCAGGATGGCTTTCGTCCTTTCGTCGGACGGCGAGGCCAGCCGTGCTACTGTGTCGAGCTTGGCTCCCAGAAACAGGGCGACCTGCGAAGGGGTCAAGTGGGATTTGGGGAAGTAGATGGAGAACCCCAGGTCCGTGAGTAGCTGGACGGTCTTCGCTGTGTGTTCAACGGCGAGCTCCCTTGTCCTTGCTCGGATGAGCCAGTCGTCCAGGTAGGGATAGATGTGGATCCCTTGCAGGCATAGCCACGCCGCCACCGGTGCTAGGCACTTGGTGAATACCCTGGGTGCCGACTTTAATCCGAACGGGAGGGCCTTGAACTGGTAGTGCCGTCCTTGGACCACGAACCTAAGGAACTTCCGGTGTCCTTTTAGAATGGGGATGTGGAAGTAGGCATCCTCCAAGTCCAATGACGACAGGAAATCGTCCTCCTCCAGTTGTCCCAGCACGTGCTGGAGGGTGACCATCCGGAACTTCTGAGCCTTAATGTACTTGTTCAGTCGCCGCAGGTCCAGGATGGGACGCCAACCTCCTGTCTTCTTCTTTACGAGAAAGTATCTCGAGTAGACCCCAGAGCCCCGAAGTCTCTTTGGGACGAGCTCGATGGCACCTTTCTTGAGCATCGCCCTTACCTCCAGCAGCAGCTGGGGTATGTGGTTTTCCTTCCTGGCCACGGGTGGCACGTGAGGGCACTTCTTTAGAAACTCGAGGGCGTGCCCCTGGGCCAGGGTTTCCAGCACCCAACGGTCAGTAGAGATGGACTCCCACACGCTGACGAACTTCGCCAGCTGGCCTCCCACCGGGGTGCTTCGGAAGGGGCCCGACACCACGGTTGGTTCAGTCCTGTTTCGAGGCCGCCTTGCCGCCTTGACCTCCCTGGCGACGACGGCGGGAACCTCCAGACTTGCCCCGTCCTCTATAGGCCTCCTGCGACGAGGAACTGGCCGCTTGACGGTAGGTAGAGAAGCCGCTGCCGGAACCTTTGTACGTCCTTGCGGAAATCCGTCACCTTAAGCCATCCGCGCCATCTGAGGCAAACACTGTTGCCCAACTGGCGGAAACCGGTGTCAGCGTAGTCCGTCGCCACCGTTATGGCATGGTCTGACGCCACCTCGCCTTCTTGCAAGATTTCAAGGGCTTCTGCCCTCTTGTCGTCTGGCAGGAAGTGCAACAAGGGAGTGATTTTAAACCAAAGTTCCCCGTCGTAACGGGCAACGATAGCCAGGGCGTTGGCTGCCTTAATCGTCGTCGCCGCCGACGTGATGACTCGTCATCCCATCGCGTCCACCTTCTTTCCCTCGCCGTCCGGTGGTGAAGTCGATGCCGATGCCCCCCCTGCCTTCTTCCTGGCCGCCGCCGAGACGACTGAATCTGGGTGTCGGCTGTGCTCTAAGGCATAGAGGGCCCGCGTCGGGGACCCGGTACTTCTTTTCGTATCGGTCCCTTTTTGCCGGCATCGTGGACGGGTTCTTGAGGAGGGAGAGCCCCTCATCCCAGATGTCATCCAGTAGAGGTACCGCGAGGAACGTCTTCCTCTTGGTCTCTCGACTTTGATAGAGGAACCCCTTCTTTTCTTCGGGGCAGAGCTGGAAAAGCTTGGATGCCCTGGAGATCATCGCATGGAAGGATCCAATCTCATCGGGCAGGGAAGCCCGGGGATGGGGAGACGACGGGAGGTCCACCTCGCCGTCGCCGCCCTCGTCGTTCGTGGCCGTGTCTGTGCCCGTGTCATCGCTGCGGACCGTGGACGGGGAGGAGGGTTGAGCAGGCCTCGAGGGCTGGAAGGGTGTAGGAGGATGTGTTCTTCTCCTCTTGAGTGGTGGACTTCCCGACGGGCCTGGCTCCGGCTCCTCCGTCGGGGTTAAAGGGAATCTAGTCCTTATTTCAGAGCATAAGGATTGAATTGCCATCAAGATGGCTGCCGAGTTGTCCTAAGACACTGGCTGCGACAGGCGCGATGGTTGGTCTGGGGTCCAGTCGGCACCGCCGTCGCTTCCGGCGTCCCCCTTGTCAGTATGCCTCTCGACAGGCTGGTCCTCCTCCATGCCCATGTCGTGGCTCTCAGGGACTTCGACAAGTTCCTCCTCGGAGGTTGTGTCTGAATTCACGACGGCCACTGCCCCCCCCCCCTCTTTCTCCGCCGGGGGCTTCGTGGGTGTTCTTTCGATGGGCTTGAAAGATGCCTCCCTCCGAGGTGGCAGGGAGACTCTGGGCCTCGAGGCCACTATGACAGGTGCAACCTCCGTAGGCTGCGCCAGGGTTGCCGCGACCTCCTCGATAGAGGCCTTGGCTGGGTGAATCAAGGCCTTAGTAACCGACTGCGTGCTTGTGGCCTTCACCTTGGGGGAGGGCTCCCCGCCTCGCTCCCCATCAACCGAAATCTTCGAGATCGCCAGGACCTCTCCAGAAGCTTGGCCGGGTTCTCGGATTTCCTCTTACCCGAGCCAGAGCGTTGGCTCGTGGTCGATGGCGCCGGGAGGATGCGCCCTGCCTGGCAGCCGAGGAGCCCGACCGTTCGGCGCTCCCAGTGCCCGCAGACTTGCGGTGCTTAGCCTTCTGTTGGGCCCCCGTCGCTGGGGCACCCTCACAGGACTCATAAGACCGCTCGAATTTCTTCTTTTTCTTCTCACCTGACGGGATCTTTCCCTCCAGCCAGTTGGCGAGACGAAGATGGCGGTCCCTCATTGTCCGCTCCGACATGTTCCCGCAAAACGCACAGTCCTCAGCCACGTGAGTTTTGTCCTCGTGAAGACAGTAGAGGCATAAGGAATGCTTGTCTTCCTTGAACACGTTCTGCAGCTGGCATCCAGGGCAGGCCCTGAACAGCTTCCCGGGCGTCGAGCTCCCTTTCTCCTACCCCGGGCCATGTCCGGGGTAGGCCTCAGAAACTTCTGGAATCCTCCAAAAGCGTCGTTCGACGAAATCTTCACCCTTGAGGGGCGTAGAAACGTCCGAAACGGGTCCCCGTTGATCGGATGTAAAGACGGTGGAGCTTGAGGCTCAATTTAACTGAAAAATGAGAAATTCTCTTTGAAAAACCGCAAAAAGGCAGCAAAAGCTCGAGACTATAGCATGAGGACTCCCAACACTTGAACGTGCGGTAAAAATCTGAGGATGGCTGCCGGAGGTGGGGCTTAGCGAGAGGGCAGTCATTGGCTGTGGGCGGTATGACCCAGAGATCAGCGATTGGTTACTACTAGGAAAGACAGATCAGAAACGAAACTGATACTGATTTTTTTCTGTACCAAGGATTCCCAGCCTGACAACGGGGAATATTCATGAGCATGTGAATCTATGCCAGACCCCATGCTGGAGAAGTGGTTGCCCACAGAGGTTGATCTCACTTACACAACCCCCATTGCCCACTTTCTTCCATTAGGTCCTCTGCTTATCCTCTCTTACACCTACCACTGCTCCCTCTTCAACCCTTTCAACTTTCCCACTCGTCCATCTACATCCAGGAGATGAACAGAAAGGCAACAGGCAACACAACAAGGAGCAGTGAGACCAATGCAATGAATGGGCTGTACAAAGCCGATGCACTGGGTACTAGGATAACGCTAGAGGAATGTCCTGTCCAGGTCCCTCAGCAGATTGCCTGAAAGAGGGAAAGTTGGAGGCTAGAGCCCAAGGCCAGGTTCAGTGAGAGGAGTGTGGGAGCAGGAGCAGCATAAGCAAGCAAGAGACCAAGTATGATTAGGTGTCACATATGGGCTCAAGAACAAACCCAACTCTCAAGGTCGTTCAAGGGTTTTTATTTTTAGAATAGTGAAGAAGCTTGTTAAGGGCCGCCCACTCTCTTTTTGTATAGGTAACCTAGACTATCTAAGAAGCAGTCCATGGTGTAAAGGCTTCTCTATCTAAAACTCTCTTCTGTGAACAGTCTAGATGGGTCCCTGATCTAAGTTCCCCAATACAGTAAAACATAAAGGTTAGTGCCTTCCAGACATTCAGGCCTCACTTGGTGCTTTCCTTCTGTGCCCTGGTATTCCTCTCCCTATGTCTCTCTGCCACACTCTCTTTTCTCCTTCTTCCTTCTAATCCCCCCACTACTCCCCCACCAGCCCCTATATCTCACTCCCACTTCCTCTTCTATCCCTTAGATTTCCTCTCTCTACTACCTACCTCAACCATATGACCTTACTCTCTATGACTCACTCCTTCTCCTCTACAACAATACTACTGTTCCCTCTCCACGCTATATCTTCACACTACTACTACTCTCAACACTACCGACTTCTACTACCCTCTGCACTACTACTCTCAGTCCAACCACACCTTCTCCCACAGTCACCCTCCTTTCACTTCCCTAGTCACCTTTTCATTTACTCCCTACCCTCGATTAGTCTCACTCACTCACTCACCTTACAAGCACACCCAAACATAAGTATAACTTTCTCCCACAGAATCCTTGCATACTCCTACGGCAGTTCTCCTCCGTACTCCTCTGCTCCATCCTTTCCCCACTTGATCTGTTGGGTCAACCTTCCCCTCCCTTGACCTCAATCAAGAACCTTCTGGCTTCTTGTGCCCACTCCCCTTTACCCCCCTTCCTCTTACCCCTCCATTGGCTCTCTCCCTCAGCTGGTTCACCAGGCCAACTGCTGCCTGTCCTTTTCCCAAGAGAACTGTTACAGGCAATAAAACATACAAAAGGGGTCTTAAGCCCAGTCCCTTTCTTGTATGCGAGTCCGACAGCTCCAGGCAATGGCAGCATGTTGCATTAAATGTCTTGGCTCATGCGAGGGCTTTCAGGCCAGTCTGAGTTGCCGACTTGAGGAGGGAACTACTCCGCAGCCCTCTCTGAGTTCATCGGAGTTCAGTACAATGTCTCTGTGGGTGAGCATGTGAACACTGCTCGAAGACTGTGCGCTCCCTAGCGCTGGAGTTGTGCTGGTGTGAGTTGCATAGCAGCTTAGCTTGGTCAGGTGATGGATGGTTTGCGCTTTGTGCCATCTGCTCTTCGCTGTCTCTCCCTGGGTTGGGTTGTTCTCCGACTTTTTCACCACTAGGACTGCTAGTACTTCAAGTCCTATGGAACAAACAGAAAGAAACTGGAGAGAATATAGCATTGGAGGAATGGGGTGATCGATCAACAGTTGTACTTTTTGTTTCAAACATGCAGGCACATAATGCAGAGACAGGGACTGGGACCCTCCCAACTGCAAACCCCGCCTCTCGGGCACAACTGGCTCTGGGAATCCCTCTGGTAGACTCCCCACACCAGGCTGAAAAGTTCCCAACACATATTGACAGGGGTCACACAGGACAAGTGAGGTGTAAAGTGAGCGTGCTTGGAGGAGTAGGATCAGGGTCGGGAGGAAACACAGTGGGATGAGAATGGATGGTTAGAGCCGTTGTAGTAGAGTAGTGTCGTGGTGCAGAGTACTATCAAGACAATGCAAATACAGACTGAAAAGTTTAAGCATAGTGTAATTACGTCAATTTACAGATTTGGACAAAATTAGGGAAAATGAAAAACAAAAGGTCAACAACTGGATGGCTTCTCCTTGGCTGAAGAATTAGGGACTTTAGCTTTCACATCCTAATGAAGATTTCCTCCCCAGTGCGTCTGATCAGTTCACAGTCACTCGGAGTTCTCCTGGTTTAAGTGTCCCCTGTGAAGGCATCATGAAATAGACACAGACAAGAAATGTGTAGTTTTGGCTACACACATTTATTAAATAATAATGGGGTTGGAAAAAAGGCCTAACTTGCCCATTTTCCCTACCTGACAAAAACGAAGGAAAGTCTGGGTAAGGATGTCCAAACCAAAAATGTGTCTCCAAACCTAATCTGGCCTCACCCAATACTTGGAAAATGTGTTCCGGTTTTAGTCTCTAAATAATGTTCAATGACTATCCAGAGCTTCTCCCAGCTCTTGGCTGGCAAAGGGGTTCCCTTTCCCCAACTTTCAAGACAGTTCACAATTCAAAGGAATTCCCTTCGTCTTTCAGCTTCTTCAAAACATAGTTCTCAGGGATATGTCCCAGCTCCTTTGATTTGGTTAATTTTCCCAGGATTCACAAAGTAAAGTTACTTGACTTGAGTAACACAAAACGTCCTTTATATTCAAGCACAGATTTCCCTTTAGTATTCCCTTTGTATTTCTCATGGGCTCTTTAAAGATTTTCACAACTGCCCTTTCACATCTTCCAGGTAATTCGGCGTTCAACACAACAGTTTTCATTCAGCTTGATATTCAAAAGAAATGCTTTTATTCAGGTTGGGATTCAAAAGTACTTGCTTTCATTCAGATCGGTATTCAAAACAAAATGACCTCACAGGTCTGAAAAGCCTGCCTTCCATGCTTGGTGTCCCCCTGTCTAGGCTGACTCACTGGTTGTTTTTACACGGCGACACATTGAGGCTTCCGGGCCCCCACTATCCCCCTCTCCCTTGTGCAGTGCCTCACTTCACTTTTCCTCTGCATGGGCTCCCTGTGGCTTTGCTCCTGGCACCGATGCGTCTCTTGCAGCTCGGGCTTCGCCCCGAAGCTTCGCCCGGTCACGACTGCTTCCTCTCTGCAGTCGACCACAGGCTTCCGGCTTCCCTCAGTTTTGCTTCCCGCTGCATACACTCTGCGTCTGTCTTGAGGTCTCGAGTGATTCGTCGGACACGTCGCTTTCCAGTAAGGGTCCCCGCTCCTCCACCAGTACGTGGACATGCTTCCATAGCTAACAACCTCTTCGTTTTAAACCTCCCGCCAGGTTAATTTGTTGAAAAAAGACTAGACCACTCACTACCTGTTTGGGAGTTCTGCATTGCTCTTGCTTGCCTCCTCCTTGTCACAGTACCTAACTGGTGTATGGGATTGTGTGAGTCAGTGGAGAAAGGATACATTGATCTTGTTTGTCTGTTCCTCGACCCAATACTTAACTGGTGGATGTTAGTATGTGGCTCACTGGGAAAATGGGAAAGGGAATAACTATAGCCTATAAAGGCACTGGGAATGGAAGATTCATGATGGGGAAAAGGGGTAGTCCTCCCTCGCATATCCACCCCCAGGGTCAGGAACCAATAACTTTGGCCTTTCCCTGGCGACCTGGGAGGAGGATATCTTGTGGAAAGAAGTGAGTATGCCCATAGATTCCTCACACCCCGTATTTCCATCTGGTCTGCTTGGACTGGTCATTGACTTCTCTCCCGCATCGGTGGACAGGCCCGGTGCAAGAGTAGAAGCTGCTCCACAATATTGGTGGACAAAACCCCAGAGCTTCCACCAAGAGGCTAATGGGCTAGGTTCATAGAGAATCTTGACTTGTGCTTCCTGGCCACCACCCTCGACTGAGAATCCTGACCTTATTTCCCGAGGCCCATCCTTACTCTCCTCTTTGACGGGCATTAAACTGGTCTTTGCGCCTGCACCTCCTTGATGCTTTGCAACATGCTAATACCTCCATGCTCCAAGGGATAACCCAGGCGTTAGGTGTACCTCTCCCTGATTTTTCTGTCTCTTTCCCTCCTATGGGGGTTTGTCTCTTTTTCCCTTTAGCCTCTTCCCCAACCACCTCATCCTCATCTCCTCTTCTCACCTCCCTGATGATCTTTCCTTCCTCCTCAGTATCTCCATCTAACTCCTCCTCATTTTTCATTCAAAACCTCTTTGTTTCTCTTCCTCTTACCCTGATGTTCCTCAAAGCCTCACTGGACTGTGCTCTCCTTGTTCTCTCTTTTCAGACTTCCAAACACCTCTTTCATTATTCTCAAAATCACCTTTCTCCTCTACCTACTTCCCTCAACCCACCTATGGAATATTACTGCTCACCTTCCTTATAGGACTTGCTCCTTCCTCCTTGCATCGGCTCCCTCCAGCTACCTCTCACCTCCCAATAGCCTCTGCACCACGTTCGCCAAATCCTTGCTCCCAGACCTCTGTCACACCCCTTTCTCCTCTTATCCAGGATGCCTGTTCGAAAGAAGGGACACCCGAGTATACTTGCGGGGGCAACTGGCCCCTTTGACCACCACATCCCTTAACCCCAGGTACAGGCAGAGGACATGCTCATGGTAAGCATGGCATAAATCATGGTGTTGGGTTTTCCCGAGTGTCCCTTTTTCTGCATCACCGTTCTAGAGAAAGCTGGAAATATACCCCGATTACATCAATATGTTCTGATTTTATTGTGAATCCTTGGTAACTTGCAGGCAAATGGACTCCACAGCATCCTTTGAATTTGAGCAGTTGTTTGACCCTCGGCTGAGTGATAAATTCTTTATGGATTTAGTCATATTTGGACCTTTTGATCTCATTAAAAGTGCTGCATGATCTGCAGAATCCTCCTCCTATCCATGCCGAAGAGGGGACCGTAAGAGGTCAGAAGGAACAGGTGGGTGTGAGATGTGACTAAGAGGTGTAAAGGCATCAGAGGTGAAGGCCAGATCTCTATGGGAAGGTGGGAGGAGTGGGGTGAGGAGTCGCCATTCAAGGAGGAAAAGGTTTGGGTATGATAGGGTAAAGGAAATAGGCAGACCTGCAGATGAAATCATGAACGTTAAACAGCTGATCGTGGGCACACCCTTCTCAAAGTCCACAGAGCAACCCCGCTTAGAGTGTCTTCAACTCTTCCCTGGCCTTTGGTCCAGGCAGATCCTAGCGCTACTATTGGTCCAAAACGTTATGGCCTGGACAGAGAGCAATGAGGTATTTGAACACTCCTGCTGGTATACCCTGATGTTCAAGGATGGCTGAAGATGTGTCAGGGCTCATAGGGACCAATTCAAAATGGTTTTTGCGGGCTGGCTCCTTGGCCTACAGCTGGGAAAACCACCATACGGTACCTGTGGGGTGAATATATTATAATGAGAGATAAAGGAATGGAGGGGGGCTTGAATAGCTGCAGATTATCAAGGGACAGCCTTAGCGGCTTCTACAAAGAAAAACCAAAACTGCCAGCGCGGAAGTTGAAATCCTACATGACCACTAAAAAGTTATTTAACTCTTTTTGACAGCAAAGTGCTAATGTAGTTGAAACCCGAATAAAAAGGCAACAATGAGTTAGAAACACTGTAGGATACTGTAAGCACCGAGAGAGGTGACGGCCTGAGGGCACCAGCAAAGGCAGCTGTGAAGTGCATTTTGCAAAGCGCACATTTAATGTACCGAATTAAAGAAGTATTTTGCTTTGTGAGGACATTATGAACATGCGGCAGGCCCCGGGGTGGCTGTAGGCCCATTTTAACTGAAAAGATGAACGGTCTTGGTGCTGTCCCTTCTGATGTCTGACAAGTGATATTGCAGCGTGTAACATTAAGAGACACCTTGGTGCTGTCCCTTCTGATGTCTGACAAGTGATATTGCAGCGTGTAACATTAAGAGACACGGTTTTCAAACTTACATCAGTGGCGTCGTGGTTCCATATCTGTGGTGGGTGTTGTGCAAGGGTCTTTTGTATCGGGTGCACAGGCAGTAGTAGACTCCTATGTGCAGCATACCAGGTCAGATGCAGTTTATAGCTGGAAGGGCTTTGAATCAATCTAAACCTCTAGTACAGCTCTAGGCAACATCCCAGACCATCTTTGTTCAGCCGGACATGCCAATATAGAAAGAAGGAGAATACCAAATGCAAATCAGGCTCGGTGCCACCCAAAAAGGGCAGTAGAGCAGGAGCTTTTAGGTCGCATGAGAACACAAGAAATATTAGACATGTTTCAGGAGTTTGGGCCATCGTCAGAGAAGGGTAGCTTGGGTGTCTCAGCACAGCATGCAATGGCTGCCAAGTGCTACCTGCTCAGATGCTTGAGGAGTAGGGGACTACTATAATCAGGAGCCAGTGTTTTGTAAACATTTGTGGAAGAGATACTCGACAAAATGGTTGACTCATACCCTCTGTAAATCATCGGCTGAGTCTGGGGTGTCCTTAGCATTTGCTTGAGAAGAGAATTATTATTCTCAGCATCATATATGCTTGCAGTGGACTTTGATACACGGCATTGCAACAGGCTCGTCAACTGTCTCGTGGATGCTTAAGGAGTAGTAAACTCCTTTTCTCGGCATGAAGTATATTTATCAATTGTTTATTTTTCAGAAACATAAGGAATGAGAGAGAGACTCCAACACCCACCATGCAACATTATTTTTTTAAATTTTCTATGGGAGCTAATGCTCTGTATAGCTGCAGGCTGAAGTTTCACGGAGGCAACTCTTTGTACTCATTGGCTCTGGGATTTGGATTATGTCTACAAATAGGCAGCATTTTCAACTATCCATGTTGTATCACAGTTCGAGTCGTGATTCCAATGGGTAGTCTTGTTTCGAAAGGAAAATCCCAGTCAGCAACTCTGGAACACATGAAATATATAACTAGATTATTCATGGAATTACAATTCAGTCTTCCCGCATGCCGGCTTGACAGATGTCCTGAAGCAGGCAAGTAGGACCAATACCAAACACGAGATTAGATTCAATTAGGATTTACTAAAGTGACGTCCATGTTGGCACTTTGCAGTGTCTGGGGACTATCCCTAAGTAACTAGCAATGGGAGTTAACAGGGAACTTCTCAACAGGATGACTTCTCTTTGGCTAAAATAACCTATGAGAAAAAGGTGGCTTCTCTGTAAATAACAAGTCCTTGTGTTTGTCACCCTTTTATCCGGGGTGGATCAACTCAACTTGGAGTGTCTTTTACCCTGGAATTTAAACGACAAAATGTCATTGGGTTTCGAGACTGCCAGGGGGCATAGCATGGCCGACTAACATTGCAGCTCCCAGAAGTGTGTCCACGTTCATGGAAAGGTGACTGATGGATTGTTTTTGCTTTTTTCGAAATATGGCGTTCAACCTCCACCGAACCAGTTCAGGAGCAGAGAAATCTGATTAAAAGATCTGCTTGCACTCAAGTTTCGGGAAATAGCCATTAGACGAGACATAACTAATTCTGGCATTACCCTCCTGATAGGTGGATTTAAAATATAGTTTTATGCAGACAACATACTGCTAACACTCAGTAACCCAAAAAGATCCATGCGTCAATCATCTTGTTAATTACAGAACTCTTTTTTCCAGATAGAAAATTGACTAGGGCACGTGGGAAGCATTACCTTGGACACAGTTTTCCCATGAAGAGAATATAAAAACACCAATTTAAATGGGAACAAAGCAATTTAAAGTAGCTATGCATTAGACTAAATGCTGGTCTAGATACAACTGATAACCTATATGGGTAAAAATTAAACTACACTCTGTTAATTATCAGAGCTGAATATCTCTTTATGAGGTTAAGTTCAAACCAATAAAACAATGATAACTACCAAATTCAACTATATATTCTGCATGCTTCCCATTACTCCCAGGAAAACATGGTGGTCCAAATCTAAAGCAGGATCTGCCGCCTTTTTAATGTGACAACAGCTAACCAAGATTGAACACGTGGAAACTATGAGCAAATGCTTAACTGGGGGCCAGAGACTTCCAGACATGAAAATCGATTTTTGAGCAAATCAATTACTACAAATACTTAAATTACAGTGCAATATTTCAATTCCCCTACCTAGGCACTTCTACAACAGCAATTTCTAGAAAACATAACATTAGGATTTTTGGAACACCAGCTTTTAAAATGGTCTCATCTAACAGAAGAACCAATGTTTCCACATGGGAGATGGTACATAATCTAATAAAACACAATCTCTCTACATCTGAAATGTTAGTGATTATTCATGATTTCTCAAGTCTTGATTTAATATTGCTACACTTTCGAGCTATGAGAAACGTATCTATTGACCAGATGCCTCAGAAGAACATTTTATGTTAAACCCGATTAACCCGATTAACTGCTTCTAAAAATCACGAACCAAAAGCAAATAAACCTAACCAAAACTGGTCTGCAGCCCAACAATATATGTAGAGGTATTGTTCACAAGGTCTATAGGGGAGGCCTATTTCTATGACAGTTGCATCTCATGCATTAGAAAGGCCATTTGTGTAGGCCCATATAAGCTTACTGCCATAATCACAGTGACAAAATTTGTGACCAGGTGAATTTTGGCAGTGATGTGGCACAGATTAAGAAATTAAATCATAATGTGTAAGGAGGACTTGCTACAGCAAGTAATTTCCCTCACTCAGTCATCACAGACTCGACCCTACACAGCAGAGAAAGGGAAATGTGAAGCTCCAATTTACATGTTTACAAGAACTTTATCTTCTACCGAAATCCCATCACAAAAGCACGAGTTGGCCTCATTTAATAGCCACCAAATGATCACAACTAAATGCACAAATTTCTAGAGCAGCATATAGGTCACTACTGCGCTGTTGGATTTTGTTCCTCTTAAGTGGGTTACCAGTTCACATGCTATTTAAAATATACCCTTGAACAGACGAGTAAGGCAATGCATGCTGAACATGACTACATCATGTGCCCCACAAGGACAAAACCCTTCCCATTTCATCAAGCGCTTGGCACGGCACTTTCTCAAACCTCCTCCAACATTACTCACTATTTGCATCCAGCCACCTCAATACTACCTCGGACTCAGCATCCTTCCAAAAGCGCCCGGAAGGCGGCATGGACAGCGTACACGCTCAACAAAAACAATGAAATAATAAATAGAAAAAAAACGACTGAGCTGTGTTTTTGTGGCTGAAAAGAGTCTTACCATTCCAAAGTAAGCCACACAAATAATAACAGACATTCCAGCTATACTATACAAGAAAAGCAATATACTCAGAACGTGATCCCCTGGATGCAGTGAATGTCGTTTTGACTGGTTCTACTTTCTTAGCTGCCACCTAACTGCAGATCTCCTCGTGCATCCGGAGCAGCAGTGCAGACGTTGTCTGTGCATGCTGCCTGCCCCTGGATGAAGGACATACGCGGGAGGGAATCGCTCTAGTAGGTCGACTTAGTCAAACACAGGTGTTGTATACGATTACCAGATCTAATTGCATTGTAATGAGCGCTTTCTGACAGATAAAGAGTCCAGAATCTTAAAACATCCCAATATTTTAGGCTCCTGTGCCACCAAAGAGTTAACGTGTAGAGTTCAGAATGGCCAGGCAGCCTTGCATGAAGGCAAGGGAGACACGGGATTAAATGTTTTCCCCCAGCTTCTGCCAAACCTCCTGCTCAGAAGTGACGGATGCGGTTTCCTGGGGCGAACATGCCAAAACCAATTAGGCATGTCACTCCCCAAAAAGAGCCAGCTGCCAGGACCTAACTTTATTACTGCAGGATTTCAAGTGAAGGCCTCAGCAATGTCTGGGTCCGCATGACTCCTAATTACAGGCCTCGGCTTTAAATGACTGAATGCTCTGCAGCAGCGACAATGACCTTCAGAGGCACCCTTCCAGAAGTCTCCCCGAATGAAAGCAATTACCCCTAATTTTATTATGCGCCTTGCCTCGTTAATGAAATTAGTCCGAATTATCCCCCTATTCGCATGAAGAATATTTCACTCTGGGACATGACTTCGAAATCCCATTGGGCATTGCACGTTTAAAGAGTAGCAATTTCAGATTCCAGGATTTTTTTCTGTCTCTCAAAAAACAAGATCAGCCACAAAACGGATCATGTTTAAAGTCCACAGGATTGAATTTTTGAGTTCCAAAAATACTTGATGAAAGTATTGAGCATGTATGTTCTAATGCAAAACATGCCAATGTATTGGGAACATCTGTGCCACATTATTTTATTGTTTTCAGCAGAGCCTTTGAACTGCTGCTTGTGCAACACATCCCCCGTGCCCCCTGAGCAATGAGATAACAGAATGTTTTAGCGATACCAGCCGAATAGCTATACTTATTTGAAATCTGTGCGACTCCCAGAGTACAGAATTCCAGATACAACCGGTGACACCGCTCTCACAGTCAAACCACTTTTGCAGCCACTTTTGTTTTTGGTGCGTCTAGTGTTCCTCTCCCTACCACCCCTCTGAGCTCCCTCCTCTCCTTCTACACGTGCCATGCACTTATCATTGCTCTGTTTGTCTTACCCTCCCCTCCCGCCTCCCCTCTCCCCTTTCATAATGTATAGCACTTGCATTATTGAAACGACCGTCAGGCACATACAATAATTATGTCATACGTTGTAAACAGTTTGTATTCCCCCCTGTTCTATGTTGTACCTCTAAATGCATAGCACTTGCCCATTCTGAATGTTCCAATGCCTATTTAGAATGGCCGTTTTTGCTCAACTACTCACCCTCCCTGCATTGGAGCGCTTTGAAACGCTTAAGTGTATAGGCACTATATAAATGACCAATAAATACTACCGTAAGCCTTTTCTTAACCGAATGTGCCAAAGGTTTTCATAGAAAACCCATTAAAAGCTTTGGCACTCACACTCTTAATCCTAACCTTCCAACTAAGTCACAAGAGCACACATTGAGTTAATGTCTACATGTGGCTAAAAAAAAAAAGGTTTCTTCCAACAACATCAGGTTCCAGGGCAAACTATGCTCCTGGGAACATTAACATCTTTGAAGAATCCATACCCAAGCCTTTTCAGAATGTTCAAACAAGAGGAACGACCTGGACAGGTCGCATGCCACTTGAGACCAAAAGCATGGTGGTGCTTACTATGATCTGTGGAAATCCTAACAAAATGTAATGTGCAATGGGAATGGAAATTAAAGTTTAGATGAACAACCGCTACACATCTCCTTGACAAACACTAATCTTCAATCGAAATCCTCATTGGATTTGACAGCTGTCCCTCCACTATGCGGTTTCTATAGAATAAAAAAAATGTCAATCTGTGTTTCCTTCCTGTGAGTATAACAATTGTAAAAAAATCAAATCCAGCATCCTGTGACCTGTTGTGAATTACAAATCGTGTCTAGGTTTCTGTAGTGATAGGACCCCAACACCAGGATGACATCCTCAAGGCCATCAAGGACGAGCTCCTACCAATTAAAAGCTGCACTAATACTCACATAAACCCCATATCCGATGACAGTGTTGGATGATCTCTTTAGCAGAATACAATAGTGGTAACTGAAGACTAGCGCTATGCAAAATGACTAGCAGTCCACTTTAAACATGCCTGACAGATTACAAACTAAATGGAAAAAATTTGAAGGAATTTCCTGGTGACTGGTATTGCACCTCGTGTAGATGTAGCACGAGCATACACTGGCAAATCACACATTTCTTTTATGAAACGATTGCAGATTATATGCTCCATGAGGAGGTAGGACATTGCTTGATGATGAAGCTGATGGGAAGAGTGGCTAACTGAGAAGCTGTTAAATTTGCATGACAACGCGAGAACATTGAAAGGGTATCTTGGTTACATATTTGCATTAAGAGAGTTTCTAAAAAAAAGCCTTTCTGACACGCATTTGTCTCATTTGTTTCTGCTGGAAAAATGTTGGGGTGCTGATACACTGCCTTGTTTATGGTTCTATTAATGTATTGAAGAAAACTATTATCTGGCTCCAGATAACATTTTGAGGTTGGAATATCTTACTACCTTTTGAAATTCGAATTAAAAGGGAATTTGAGGACATGGCAAGTTATGTAGGCCAGCATGCATTTGGTGTATTTGTGGAAACCTATGTACATCTGAATGCATTTGATAATTGATTGGGACTACAACAGCGTCTAAAGTTAGGGCACCACATTTTATCACTTGATTTTCTATTTTAAATAAAACATAAAAATTCAGATTAAAAACAGCCTGTTTCTTGTCCCAGATTG
Source organism: Ambystoma mexicanum (assembly GCF_040938575.1). Lineage (NCBI taxonomy): Eukaryota > Metazoa > Chordata > Amphibia > Caudata > Ambystomatidae > Ambystoma > Ambystoma mexicanum. Next base: position 894,451,884 of record NC_090941.1, read on the forward strand.
TGGGGTGACATTGTCATGGTAGGGAGGATTAGATCAGGAATCTTTCTCTCCTCTCCCCTGATCTTTCCGTGACTTCATAGCTGTGGCATAACATTGCCAACATCAGCGATTCTCTCCTGTACATAATCGTCAGTCTGCAGTGTTCCACGTCCTTCTGTGATTGACATGCTGCCTTCTGTAGTGTCTCTGACCGTGTGTGCCATGGTTGATTTGTTTCAGTATTCTGGCTACATTCAGGACCAGTCGGGAGGATCCTTGAACTGCGCATGGTTACTACCAAACGAAGCGTGCTTCTTGACATTCAGGCCCTTATTCACAGATCGTTTTACAATGCTCTGAGTTTCCATCACCCATGTGAGGTGCCAAGAGGTTGTGTAACAGATGGGGAGTTCCGGCATAGAGTCTATGAAACAAAGATTGCAGTGGCATGACAGGGAGGATGGAGATATTTAGGCAACACAATAAAACATCATGGGCTGACTTGCCTTGACACACCTCAGCTTCTACAGGGATCACAACCCTGAGAAGGTGTAGCTGGTGTGGGTTTGTGGGACTGTGGATGCTGTACAATGAAACAGCAGGGACAATCTGACCTTTGACCTCCTTGGCAGGGATGCAGCAAAGTCATGGCTTGTTCAGAAAGGAGGCCACTTGGTCTGTGCCGCCTCGAATGAGTTGTCCACCAGAGGATCTTTGGGGGGACAAATAAATCAGCTATAAAGCGCTATTGCCTCTCAAAGAGGCTTTGCAGTGTATTTAGATGGTGGCCCAGGGGGAATACATTGAGTAATTAAGCATGGTTGTGGTGGAGAAGCCCTTCTTTCACTGAGTCCCTCCTGACTCAAAGTTTAAATCAGTTCCCTGAATATTAGCTTGGGGCTATAGCTTGAGATTGATCCATCTGTTTCCCACATTGGCCCATTCCCTTCCTCTCTTCCAGCCCTCCGCTGTGGATGAGGTAGTAGGGCTACCTATGTCAAGATGGGGGACGTTATTCAGTGGGCCTAGGGTGGCCTCATTTGGCTGCCAAAGTGATTATTTCTTCCCACTGCAATCCATTTATGGGTGGCTTCTATTAGAATATAAAATATGCATTTTTCTTAGCCCTAAGCTAATCCCTTTTTGCGAGCAAAACCCTGTTCTTTTAGCAATGTTCAAAAGGGGTTGGATTTGTTAGTTCACCGAGTAAATCAAAATGGAAAGATCGTGTTATGACAGAAGAAGACTGGGTGCATGTAGAGGGCCTGTTTTAGCAGGCTGGCCTTCACTGATAAACTTAGGTGGAATAAGATTAAAAGCAAGACCTCACATTAAGCGAAGAAAAGCTGTTTCACTCGCTTAGATAAATATAATCCAAAGGCTGACCACACTAAACAAAGGCTAGTTACACACTGAGTCATAATGTCTACCCCTTCCATTCTTGAAAGCACGAAAGGTATCTTTAAAAGGTTACGCAAATAGGGTGACCATTGTTGGAACAAAGGGAAGGTGGGTTCTGTGTTTAAGGACCTCAGACATAAGTCACCGACCGTGAACTGGGGGATAAAGTATGCGATTAAGCCATAAAAAAAAGTAAAGACTCTTGACATAGCAAGAACATATGTCGAATATGTAATTTGTTCTGCCATCTATGGATTAGGTGAATTATTGTGTATGTAGTTTCAACATATGTGCGTTATCTTTTGCAAATGAATAATAAATGACCTATGTTGGTGCAGGCTCAGATTTGTATAAAAAGCGACATGGTAAACCATTCATGCACTTTACCTCTCTACTCTCCATGAAATACTAATCGTGGCTGACTATGAAGCCGCTCGAGTGTACTGTATGTGAATAATAAAATCTGCCTTGTCAATTTTGAAAACTCTGTCTCAGATGCTCTATTTTGTTTGAATTATAGTGCTTAGAAGGCTCAAAATGGCGGCCAAACATAGGGCCCCATTGGGGTCGAGGGCACCTTGATTGTTAGACGTGATCTGAGAGAAACCCGCAGGATAGACCGCTTGGTTTCGGGTATCCCAGCTATCATGGAGATTTAACTGCTCGCACCTGACACTAGCCTCCATTGTCTGTCTTCTCTCCTTAGATGCCCTCTCCTGGCTGGGGCCCTTCAAACTGCATGCAATATTTTGGCCAGAGCAACTGAGACAGAACCTTTTCAGTAACTAAAGCTTGTTAGGACAAACTCGAGGAAAGGTTCTGGAGGAGAGTTTTAAGGCTACCAAATGCTGTGCCAATAAGTGTGATTAGACATGTACTGGGTCTTCACTCTCTGCACGTACACGTCGTATGAAAAGCTCTCTCAAAATACAGGAAAGTAGAACTACCAGACTGCCCACCTCAATATAAAATCATGAAGTCAGAAACTGAACAAATCCCATGTTGGCCTCTAAATGAATGGAGAAAGAAATGCAACGAGATTCTGTTCAACATAGGGGCAACCATGGATTCCGTTTGCAACAACCCAAAGAGAGTAAAGAGATTATTATTAGCAGTAGACTGGATGAAATCAGAGGCTGCGCGAGCAATGTTCAAGAGGCACAATCTAGCAACAAAATTACAAACTGTTCTGGAATTTTGCCAACATATCTTAAAAAGAGTGCCAATGCCCGTCATAGGGATCTGATACTGCGTTTCAGACTTAACATCTTAAGTATGGAGGAAAATCTGCTAAAATATGGGATGGCCAAAGACAACATTTGCTGCTTATATGATCAAAAAGAAGAAACTTTGCGGCATTTAATAATGTTTTGTCATGAACTAAAGATAGAAAGAGTAAACCTGCTACATGATGCATTAAGCCCGATCTGCAGGCTTGACGGCAACCTATGGTGCGAAGCTTTGTACGACAACCCAAACCAGAAGATAACCAGAGTTTTGTGGTAGCTTCTTGGAAGTGTTGATAAAAAGACGGGAAGGCACAGCGAAAGACTGTAAAGGCAAAACTGGATCATAATAATCGCCAAGGCCTACAGCCACAGCCAAGACCATGGCAACCCAGCATAGTGTATCCATAGAAACAATATGAAGGGATATAAGAGGCCACAGAAGACAAATTAGGGAGTCTGGACTAACTATGAATGGCGTGGCTTGGCTGTGTTCTGTAGGGTGGACATTCTTATAGCAAAAGTTTGTATTTATTTACAATGTATGCTAAATACAAAAATAAAAAAAATAGCTGTTTGGCAGCTAAGACTTGGTTGGTTGGGTTGAACTGAAGAGATTCGCAAATACCTTCTTTGCCAGGAAAAATCAAAAAGTTCTTATGATGCCTGGACTGAGTAAACTTCCTAAAGGTTGGTCCGGACTTTGTTGTATTCGCTCTGCCAACCCCCAGAAGGTTCCCCAGCATACAAAATGTATGTCAAATTCAGGTTAGGGGCGATAGTAGTCAACATTTCATGACACAAACAGACTAAAGACGTGCCTAGTTTGCGATGGCTCTTTTGACATATCCATAATTCAGCATTTATAATCGGTATTATTATAGAATAAGGCTAGACCCTCCGCATTTGATGTTATCCACGATTGGTGAAAGGAAGACATGCAGAAAATCAAACGCAGACAGAAATTTCCCTGAAGACATATGTCACAGGCTGATACAGTTTTAGTTTATGATAAGCAGAAACACCATGAAAATAATAGAGAAATGGATAGGGATTGCCAGTTACAGATGACAGGAATTTGCCTCGTTATACCTACCACTACCCAAGATCATGTAATAAAACAAACTCTTAACCCCCGTTATCTTCTCCCTTCTGCACCTCCTCCTCCATGTGGTCAACCACAGAGCCCATATTAGTATTAGGGTCTCCGGGCCCCAAATCTCCTTCTACTGTTCCCGATCCCCAAAATCCTCCCCCTTCGTCAGATGAAGATGATACATCAGATGGCAGCATAGACCCTTCTAGTGAATATATACATGGCCCATTAACTAATCAAAAGGCACAAAAAATTAGAACCCTTTATTAGGAATACACGGACAGCCTTAATAACTACCCAACATAAAAAACTAAGAGCAAGCTTTTCGGCTCATATAGAGCGGAGTCACACAGGATGCAGTCGAGGAAGTACTTGAAACCCAAGGTTCTGAGTGACTGATTTTATTAGAATGCTCCAGTGGGAGAATAAATTGCCTTCGCTAGTTCCTAGGGAATTGCAAGATTTAAACTTAGCTGCCTTCTCTACGGAGAAGGATGATTTCACGCATGTTAAAGGACTTTGGGAAATATGTAATAAGATGAAAGGACTAGAAAAAGCTTGATTGGAATTAGAAGCTGTAACCGTGTAATAAATATGTTTTCTGAACAGTGATGTAAATAACTGAATGGTTACCTCAAGGACTCACCGATAGTTTTCTTCCTTTCTTTGATACCTCTTTGCCCAGGGACGGTGTTCAACAGGGGGGTGAATGCGAAAGCCTCCCTAAGTCCCTTCCTCCGCCTCTTGGTCATGATTAGAGGAGGGGAAAGGCCTCAGGGAAACCCTCTGGGGAAGAAAACCTTGTGTCGGCGGCTGCTGGAGTGATGTCGTCTAGACGGCGAAGATTCAGGAAGCCGTCTAATGGAAAAGACAGAAGAGGATGGTGAGTAAGGGGTAAGTAAGTATAAGACAGGGAATTCACGGTAGGGAGCAAGGAATTACCTGCAAAAGGGGGTGGCTGACCCATCAGGCTGGAAGGGGTATCCTCCGGTAAGAACCTGATGTGTGTAGTAAATGGTTAGCTCAGAACTGAGTTCAGAATAAACAAAAGATGAATAGTTTAGGAATATTACCTGATTACCTGATGGGATCAGAAACGGGGACGTATAAGGAAGTACTGCAAGAACAAGCACCAAGAGGGCAGGTTGGACCACAGGACTCAAGGCTGCTAAATATTGTAAATAGATAGCAAGAGTCCATTTGAATTCTCTCTCTGGATCTTGAAATCCCTGAATATTCTATCCAACGTACCGAATGCTAGGGGGGGTGAAACCCTTTGGCGGACTGCTCTGCGGTTTCCGGAACATAGCTGGTGAGTGTAAGAGCGAGGGCCCGAGTCCCCTGCTTCGGGAAGGAGCCGGGAGGGAGAGTCGAGTCTGAATGAGGAAATAAGGAGGACAGGATTAGAAGGAAGGAAAATAGAACATAGAAAGGTTCAGTAACAAGACTTCCTAGAAACAAACTCACGTAGCGCTGTCAGTGAAGAGTAGCAACGCGTCCATGCGTTGCTGGCAGGAACAGATGAACTAAATCTTGAGCAGGAGGGCAGTCCTTCCTCAGTGCTGGGTTGCTCAACGTCTAGACCCACACCTTCCGTAGCGGCGGCCATCTTGGTAATAAAAATGGCCGAAATCCGCCTATGGGACCAACGATGCCACAGTGACCACGGTCTCCGGAGAGGCGTGACAAACCGATACTTCCGATTATGTCAAGCGGCCCACTGATACTAGAGTATGTAAAGAGCCTTGCATATCAGATGAGGAATTACAATTAATTACACGTACCGCTCTCAAATGGGCTACTACTCTGACACCTCTCTCGGTTATTTGTAGCACTTTGTGTCAGTATGCCCCCCAGATGCAGATGCATACCATGAGAGTCATGTTGGATGCAATTATGCAGCAAAATGAGGAAGGTGAGAGGGAACTGCACAGAGTTACAACATCTTAAACTAATAATCAATAATGCATCCATAATGAGTATCCCAGAGCAACTCATACAGTTAACAGCACTTTTAAAATTACATAAACCTCTAAGTCGTCAGCTCCTTATGAGGGAGGTACTGCCTGCTTGCATGCACATATGCTCAGGGAAATCCTATTCTTGATAACCAAGGGAAAACAATTACACAATCTGTTAAATATGACATTAAACTAGCAGAAGAGGGAGAAAAGAACAACAGAAGGAAGAGGGACTTGAGGAGGAAGAGAAAGGGCTTGAGAGAAGGGGCATCGGGTAGGACTCCTACCACTCCAGTGCTTGCAGAGACTTTGGCAGACTCTGCCAGTGGCATTAGATGGCCCAAGCCTTGACATCCCTGGGTCCATGGAGGTCTGGTCCCACATTGCTAAAACCTGGCGACCTTGAGATGACTCAGGAGCCCCATGAACTGCAACTGTCAGAGGCTTTTAAAGAGGAGAGACACATCCTGAGAAGTGCAACAAAGGACAGACTGACCCACGAAGAAAGAAGTGTAGGGGCAATTAAGGCCCTGATAACTGTAGGGGATTTTACTTTACCGCCAACTGGCATAGCCATATAGAAGAAGGGGATGGACTGGAATTGCTCGTTAATGTTTCGGTAAGTGCCTGATTCCCCTTAGTTTCAGTCTGCCTCAAACCCTTGGTATATTTATATTGTACAATAAAGTGGTGTTCATGATCTACTCTGGGCTGCGAGATGTTACTACGTGGATTGTCTAGCAGGAGGAATAATTGCAAAGGCATTTTGGTTAGACCTTACACTGGAAGCCTGCACAAGACTCTCGGTAGTAGGATGTGTGGTCAGAAATACAGGATTGTAAAGAGCAGGCCTTTGCCTCTGTGCAACGGTTTGACACGATGCTGGAGAAGCATCTGTGGCTCACAGAAATAAAGAACGGAGGTATAGTATATATTCACACTTCCCATGCGCATATGGCAAGTGTGGCAGAGACTGTGCCAATAACATTGTAATGGAGCCATTCATTGAGCCCCACCAATGCCGACTGGTGGCTGCTCAAAAATGTCCAGTTTCCAGTCAGCGCCTGTAGTTATTTAAAAAAAATAAAGGCATTTACGAGAAGCAGAACGTATCCAGTAGAACTGTAAATTCAGATTTTCACAGACAGAGCGAGCAAAGCTCACACAATCATTCTCGGATAGCAGGAAAGTCAAAGACGGCTTTATCGTCTTGCAAGACAATCCCCACAACAGGTTTACTCTACCGGAACAAACGCGTAACAACCTGACACTCCCAACAGACCTCCACCTTTATAGGTCATGTTGCATGACCTACACAGAACATTCAAAAACAGAAACTTGCATATTCGAATTAGTGAGGAAACCTCCTTTTATTGGTGTCCACTTCATACAGTTCAGAAAGGCAGATTAGTGTGTCTTAGACGCAGATGTCCCTTACACAAATAACATGACCATTTCCTTCTAGAAAGCTCCTAGTGGAGGACAGCCAAAATTGCCATGATCTTTTCTTCAGGTCCAAGATCCTTGTGTTCCCATATCACATGACCTCAATAAGGCCATCAGGTCAAAGGCCCTTTTACTTTAACTTTCCAGTTGCATGCACATAATTCAAAAGTAATTATCATATAAGAGTATATATACATATATATATATATATTCACTGAATAAAAGTAGTTAAAAGGACGTTATGGTTAAGTTGCACTAATAAAAAACTATGAAATTCAATGAAGAAACATTGTTAAAGGGACGTTATAGTTACAAGTAGAACCGAAAACCCCCAGTAATTTGCCAGTTATGGTAAGCTAAGCAACCATAAGTTGAGCCACCACCGTGCACTGCTAAGAAAAACACCCAGTACATGAAAGATGACATCACAAATGTCATTGATGACATCACTGATAACATCACATATATGGGCCACTTGTTTCTGTTCACTGACATGTCTAGGCTAGTTTTAACTTACAATGAGAATTTTAAAAATTGAAAAGGTGCTATATACATTAACCTTATATCTTCTTAAAGTACTTTCCATAGAATTTGATTTGGACTCATAGTGCACATACATGGGGCATTAAGCAGGCCTCAAACACAGAATGAATGTGTGCACATGATAATCATCTTGAATGTTATTGTTATTTTTTGGTGCTGTTTCTTTCTTCCTTACTTTAGTTTCCCTGTATGAAGCTCTAATTTGTATGCATTCTGGGTTTTTATATGGATTCATTGTACTAACACAAGTATGTCATAAGTTTGACATTGTTAGCTATTTATTCCATGTTCAGCATTACCCAAAACTTTGATAAGGTAGAATCGATTATTTTACTATTGGAAATTACCAGATTAAACATATTGTACTAGTGGCCCATATATGTGATGTCCTCATTGATGTCATCAATGACATTAGTGATATCATTGTTCATGTACTCAGTGTTTGTCTTGGCAGTGCATGGTGGTGGTGAGAGTTATGGTTGCTTAGTTTATCATAACTGGTAAATTTCACTTTCAATTTCACTTTTAACCATAACGTCCCTTTAAAAATGTTTTTATTTAATTTCATGTATTTTTATTAGTGCAACTTAACCATAACGTCCCTTTAACACAGTTTTTTCAGTGAATTTCATGGGTTTTTACCAGTGCACCCTAATTTGCTACAACTTACTAATATCACACTTACCCCACTATAGCAACATTTTTCAACAATTTACAAAGTTTCACCTGAAAACTCTGTCATTCCCCACCTTCTAGCATCCTTTTTAACACTTCTATACACTTTTTAGACCAGTTTTTGTGTTTGCCGATGTTCGGGAATGTCTGACTTCATTGCAGACTTGCCAGACACTGTTACGTGACCAAGCGCTTGAGCACAGCATGATGATGTGTCCGTGAACGCGTCTACTCTTCGCAAACTGGTCTGTGCTTCGTGAACAGTTCGAAAATGCATTTTTCAGCTCATCTAGGAACTTTGAAGCTCAAAATATAGCCTTGCACAGCTCCTGCACGTGTTCTTGATCATTACCGATTAACAATTTAGCACACAGCACATACTTGGAAGAATATTAGGAAAACAGCTATTTAACTTAAAAATGGCACCCGCTATTGCCAACCCTCCTCCCCAAGAGCCACCACCACCAACACCAGCTCGTGGACCTACACAATGAAAGAAGCGCAATACTTCAAAAGACAATCAAGAAGACCAGGAAGAGGAGGTAGAAGTGCCTACCTCTAGCACCCAGAGAGAATCATGGGTGTGGCAGTTCTTTACCACTGTTGTAAATGTACCAAAGGTAAGCTACCAAAGTGAAATGCATGGAGTGTAACGCTGTACTCAGTCGCGGACAACCTGGGCTGTACTCCTATGGCACCACTTCCATGCGCAGCCACACCAAATCCAACCACTGCAATGTTCTCCAAAAGGTTGTTCCTTCCTTAGCAGGTAGTAGGCTGTCTTCCTCTACCCAATCTTCCTCAACCAATGCTGTAAACATACAGCCTACTTCTGTGGGACACAAAATCCCACCAGCTACCTTGCACGCAATAAAAGGGGCTGTTGACCAATATCTATCGAAAACAACCGTACTCTGTATATACTGCAACACACCACTCTGCGGGGGGGGAGCAATTTCAAAGTGGTTTTGAAGCTGTAATCAAGGAGCATGAGAAACAATGCCCTGTACCTTAGATTTAACACACACGCAACATCTTTCCCTGTCCACCTGCCCCACCATATGCGTGGTTGGTGCCCCTTCACTCATTTCCCTCCCCACTTTGACTATCTGGCCTCTCCTGCAAAAAAAAACATTAATAAAAAGGTTCCTTCAGGAACCACCTATCACAGTTAAAAAAAATAGAACTAAAAAAATAAGCTAATAGACTCCATTTACTTTACATTTTTCAGTAAAGTAGTTAGATTCAATAAGATTCTTCAACATTCCCATTAGTATTTTCTACTATGCTAATGGGTATATCGGACAATTGTATACTAGTAAAAAACAAAAAAGCCCAGAAACAAACATCTGTCTGAAATTCTTCTCTCTAGTATACAATAAACACCATAATCCATTGCCGTTTATAACTACCCACAGTCTCCGCATTGCCCTGTCTAGCCCATGCCTTATTAGAAAACCCAGATTGCACATGCACACCATCACACAAAACAGCCCTTCTACTCTTTTCACTGTTATGTTTGTAACACTCCCTTATTGCCTGCTTTAAACCATCCACTTAAAAATTCTACATATAGCCTATCAACATATTAAACTGCCACCCACCAACTGCCACTTAACAATGTTCTACATATCTTTTGCATCATTTCCCATACTTATAACAAAACAATTGTACATGAAACTATAAACCTCCTTTAACAAACATTTTTTGCAACGCATACTTTTGTCAGTGGTTATCAGCAGTGCATACCCCAGTGCGCAAATACGAGTAGACATTTGTCCTTGCCGAATGCGAGGCCATCTGCCCAGGGCAGAAAAGTGATATCACTATTTTTGGTACTTGAGTTCCCACACTTTCAAAAAAATACAACACAGGACACATTTGCAAAACCATGCTTTCAGGTCCTTGCTGATGCTCCTTACGCAGGTGTTTTGTCATCCAGTACAGCACTTCAGGCTGTAGCCGCAAGCAGAATATTTCTTCCCATTCAAACCTAGGGTTCGGCCATGCTGCACGCCCCAATAATCAAATCAGAGTACACAATGATCAAGTAATTGAAGGGTGGTAGTATAGATAGACCACTGCGCTTCAGCTAGTATTTTAAACAGATTACCCTGCTGCTATTGATGGAGTTCTTTTGTGAAGGTGTCCTTCTTTCTTCAAGTGTTAGGTTTCGAATAGGAGAGTGAGCCCTGTTCACCTCAGCACTGGGTTATTCAATAAGTAACTGTTGTCGTAATGAAGCAGTCTTCAAAACCATTCTTGATGCTATATTTATTGTTGGAAGTCAGTCGACACGTAATTTGACTCTCTAGAGTCTTTCTCAAGGCATGTGGATTGTGGGCCAGTCATTGCTGCGAGGTTGTAGAAAGGAGCCCGGCATCCAATTCCGATATCTTGTCCCACTATGGTCGCAAATAAGGGTGGGTAATGATTTCAAGGGATGGCCTGGTGACCACGTGGGCACCTGGTTCGGCGTGCTTGGTAATTATCTGCTGATTAGTATTGTCTTGGAGTGTATGCAGAGATAGTCACTGCAATCTTTTGATGCAATCCTGTGCAGCACTTCGGACTGTAGCCATGGGCAGAATTTATTTTGCCATTCAAACCTATCCCAATTTTGAAAAACTTCACCACATAGCCAGTCCCTGGTGGCCATGCCCACTTTAACCCCACTGCCAGTCCTTTGCGGTCATGGCCAGTAGCCAGATCATCTGGCCATGACTGGGGCAATCTGCCCACAGCCACAGGCCATGACTCGGACAATCTGCCCATTGCCACCGGCTATACCTCAGTCACCAAAGGCATATAACTATTTTTTGTACCTATATTATGACACTTATCAAAAAATAAAACACAGACAATTGCAAAACCATGCTTTTATCGTCAGAGAATTTCATGAAGTTTCATTCAGTGGTGCCACAGTTATAAGCCATCCAAAAACTGCTTTTCACCAACCGTGTAATGAAAAAATATATATGGGTGCCCCAAGAACATCTGAGATATTCACAAACATTACAGGACTGTCCCGAACTGTTCGCGGACTTCGAAGATGAAAAGCACCTGTTTTTTTGCTTTTTGTGGCCTTATCCCATCCCATCCCCATCACCCCTCAGCTCCCCAGAGATTGCTTCATTAGTTTGACAAGTGCAATGTTGTGTTTTTTAATATGCTTTTACCATGATGCTTTCAGAAACCGTCCGCTGTCGGCGAATCCAACATGACGGGCGTTTCCAAAAATATGACGCACCTCATGCTTTTCATTATCCAATCAGCGGGTGCGTCCGATGTCTGCGGACATCACAACAGCCCCTGGACCAATCGGAGGCCTGTGCGCGGACCAAACAGGGAACTAAGTCAGCGGACCGAATCCACATATCAAATTAATAGCTGTTTAAAAAAATAATACTGGGCGGATTTACACCAAATTTACAAAAGCACAGTTTCGGGACCAAGCCACCGCTCCTGATGCAAATTTGGTGAAAATCTGTTTAGTCGTCTGGGCTGTAGGCGTGTGCACAATCTTTTTCATTGCATCTATGAGGTAAACCACACATTTTGGGACCCCTTATAGCTCCCCCCCCCCCCCTTGATGAAACCTCACCAAACATTTCAGAATCAATCCGAGCGGGCCACATACATTTTTTTGCAAAGTTAAGTGTGGATTCGTCCAGGGAGGGTAAAGTTATAACCCACCCAAAAAGTGCTCCTCCTATGAGTTGAGCGACTTAATCATAACTACAGGGCCCTTGTTGCAGGCCCCATTATATATCTATCTATCTATCTATCTATCTATCTATCTATCTATCTATCTATCTATATGTATATATATATATATATACACACACACACATTCACACATATATGCATAAACTGAAAAGGTTAACGTGCCATACTGAATGAATCATTAGAACCACAGAGAGTCAAATGATCAGTGCCAGAAATGGATAAGACACAACAAACATTATCCCACAGGCCTCTAGTGGCCAGTTATAATTCAATTGCTCCTTTCTAACGTTCGGGTCAGGATCTTGGTCCAAACCACTGGGTTACCCTCACAATCAACACCAAGCCAGCAGTGGTGAGTGAAAAGGACCTTAGCAGGGTCCCGGTAATGCCAGCAAAATGTACATCTCGGGCTCTGATGTGTGGAGTAATCAAGGATTTTCATTGTTCATAGTGTGACCCGATCTTCCATACCAAGACCGACTTGTTTGTTGAGAGCACCCCTGGTCTTCTTGCCAATGGCGTACAATGGATAAAAATTAGTGTGTGGAATAACTGGGCTGACTTAACATGTTCAATAATTAGAGAACACTGTGTCTAGAGACCCCCGGAGTATGTAACTATACCACAAAGAATGACAGCTGTCTGTGGCATTTCACATCACCGTTTCTAAATTCTTTACAGTAACTTAGTCAAATAAAAATCTTAATGAAAAGAGAGCAGCGTAACATGCGCACAAGTATTATGTTCTCTTCCCCTCATGTTTTCATGTTTTCTGTGTGCAGCAATCTCAAACCTTCCCAGCTCAAATGACTAAACATAAAAAACTGCGATGACCACATACTTCATCACAGCAAATTCATCTTCCTTTAAAAAAAAACAACCTTTGGGAGCTGCAACGACACAGTTGTAATAAACCTTTTGCACACCCATACCTATTTTAGACCTGGCACAGGCAATAAAAACTCAGGCCCGTTCTGACTTTCATAGAAACTAGTAAAGCGCACAAGCCAATTAATTCGTAATACGTTTAATAAACTTCAAGAGGGATCGTAGAAAAAAGAAAGAATAATTAACTTTTCTCAAATCACTAATAAGGAGTGGTCGGGTCGAAGTCTTATATTCCAGGGTAGTCAGCCCACCAAAAATGGTGGTAATACAAACGCATCTTTCTTCCAGAAGTGAAGGGATCCTAAAAGGTAGCTCAATGAGAGGGTCCCCCATTTACCATGGACACAACCTGAAGTTCCGGTTAAGTCCTCCCAACAATTCAAAAGGTGACATTTACAAGGTAGCATGAGGGGCTAACCTGTATTGAAACACCCTCTGCGTCACAATCCTAAAGTGAACTATATATGTACGACATCAATAACTGTTCTGTTGAAATGCTGGGCGCACCCATTACATTTTGCATGGTACAAAGAGGTACTGCGATGCCGTATTCCACTGTTACTGAGGAAAGCCTCCATTTGTCGAGACTAACAGTAGGCTATTGTGTGTAGCTATTTTTCGGGAAGAACCCTCATACAAAACACACACAAACATCTTGCGATGTGCCTGGCACTCATGCCATGTTGTACACTAACTTCAGGCCATTTAGGGTGCAGGACAATATGCAGAATGGCATAAGCACGTATTCCACATCTAATGTTCATGGTCCAACTATATGTAAGCCGACCTCATCCCACAGAAAAGTGGGGATCTGTGATATCTTCATGGGGTATAGTCTGGACATCAAAACGTTCTCACTTTCTTTGCAGTGCACACACTATCACCCATCTCTGGCCACCAGAAGTCCTCAAGGATGAGGATCATTCCGAGGTGCCCCTCATGTGCATTTCCAAGCATCCTTTCCTGTCCCTCAGTAACAGACGCTCTTGTACTGATAATTCATTTTTGACCCTGCTGAATGACTTCGCAGTCACTCACAAGTCACTTTCTGGGCAAGCACTATAGACCTCTTTCACGCATTTAGTCAGGGGAGATGTGGCCTGTTTCTTCACCACAATCCAGCATCTCCTTGTTGTCTTGGCTCTCGACCACTGAATGTGAGAGAGCATCAGCAACACAAGTTCTCCTACCCTGAACATGCACTACCAGGAAGTGTAATCCTAGCAAACTAGTAATACAACTCCCAATTCGCCTGGAGATTCCATTAACCCCTGCTGTGGAACAATGCCACGGAGTGTTTGTGATTGCTCTTCATCCTCTAGTGTCCCCTATTTAGGAGCAATCCGAAAAAGGAAAAAAGCACAACTGGGAAGAACCAATCTAGAGTGAGATTACAAGAAATCAGAAAGAGTCATGGGTATAAAAAGGGCTGCAAGCAAACATGTCTTGATTTGGACAAAAAAAAAAGAGGTCATGGGAGGAAGACTGCTGCCTGATAGGACGCCTTGCAGGGTTGCTGACCCAGAGGAAGTAGATGTACCTTCCTCTGCACCCCTGAGAGAAACTCTCACCTAGGAAATGGTAGACATAGTACTCAGAAGAAAGGCTATAAGAGAGCTACATTATGGGGATTTGAGTCTGGAGTTAATCTACTCGAGAGAAGTGGGAACAACTCAGTGAAAAGGATGCCAGGAAAGGCCTGAAACATGTAAAAGTGATACCTGGTGAAAAGGACATCAGAAGTGCAAGACTTGTGAGAGTTATACCTGGTGCTATACCTGGTGAAAAAGACACCAGGGGCAATCCAGAGACTGCTAAAGTGAAAGACTGGTTAAAGGGATGCGAGTGAGACCGTGAAAGCGTAAACAGTGACATTTGGGGAGAGGAATGCCAGGGGATATATCGTAGACTGTTAAAGAAAAAAACCTTTCTGCAACCAGCTTCCACAATTCTTCCCCAAATATAACAACTCAACATGTTGTTTTCTATTAGTACCATTCTTTAGAACTTGCATCTTCTACTACCTGGTTTATTCTTTCACTAGGTTTCTTCTGGGCAATCACGTCTTGGCCTACGGGTACACTCGCCTGCCCATCTACTTCTTCAACACCACAACAGAAAAGTGCTTCAATGGTAACTTTCAGATAAGAACAACAAAAACTTCAACAATCTTCTTTGGTATCATAAGGTTAGCAGCTTTCAGGGAACTGAACATTCCCATTGATCCATACTAGCAGGCGTATTTGGGCACTAGGTATTGTGGATCCACTTGCGCTCCACTCATCAGTTTGTAATTATTTATTGTTGGGGTTTATGAGCTGCCCGGTCACGGGTTGTGGAGGTGTTGCCCACACCGCTTTTCAGAATTGTGGTTTGTTTGTACCTGGATACCTTGCACTTAATTAATTTGAAGTCTTAACAACCTGTATAATACAGTTATAGGTACAGTTTAGTGTGCTCATTGGTGGTCAGCCGACATGTGTTTCGACTTCAGGGTCTCTATGAAGGCTGAATTTGTTACAGTTTGGTACAATTGGTGAAAAATTGTGATACATTGTTAAGGCATTAATTGTGCATCGTAATTTAACAGATTTATAAATTGACATGTCAGTCATTACATTTACAAATCTGTTAAATTACGATGTACAATTATCACCATTTTTCTTTTAGTTTTTTTTTTATTGTTGTTTTGACAAAGAAAAAAATTAATTTTTCCAACCTTTCAACATTTTATACAAATCTTTGTTACACACAAATCAGGTTTAAATTAGAAATTAAGTTAAAAACCACTATAAACAGTCCATTTTTCAGTAAAAGTAGAGAACACATAATACATTTGCCCCTTTCCATTTGAGGTATCTCTCGACATATTCAAATCTTCATCATTTTCAGAAAATTGATAATGGCATACTGTATCGCTTTCTTGTTCGTGTGGAACAGTGTGGACCATAGTTGGTCATAGGTTATATTAACATGCCCTTTAAAAAACGTTTTGAACAATGTAGCTCTTAGTTCTGTCCAATGGTCACAATCAACCAATAAATGGCGCACAGTCTCCAGCATGTGATGACAAAACCTACATTTGTTTTCATCCTTCGATAGAATTTTGCGTTTATAGAAAAGGTCAGCTGTAGAGCACAATCCTAGTCTAAAGCGAATGAACGCCTGGCGATGCTGAGGACTTGGGGAGATCAGTAGATACCGGGCAGTTTGGCCAAATTTATTTGGCTCAAGCGGGTTCTCCTGGAATTTTTTATATTGTGCACATTGGGCATTAGTGAGAATCCAATCATATCGCCACATGTTTTCTTTAGCCTTACAAGGGTTATCAATTAACAATTGGATTGATATGTTAGCATCATCAAGCAATTTCAACACTCTGTCTCCAGGCTCTTATGAATACATCATGTGTTTCCAGTGTAGCATACAAGGCCATGATTTGACTTAGGCCATTTTCTAAATTACCCATTATGAATTTACGATACAAGGAACACCATAGCCATTTATATCTGGCATGAAGTGATATTAGTCCCAATTCATATCGAATTAAGGGTAGAGGATCCGAGCTTGGGAGATGCAACATTTTCCAAAATGCGCCTTCCATCTTAGCCCAATAAGTATATGGCCGCCAATGTTTGGTTTCTGTTCCATATAACAGTATAGGTGATGTTTTCTGTTTGTAATACATTATGATTGGAGATATTGAAAATGTACAGAACTTTGCCCTAATGATTCTCGCTTGTGAAATGGCATTATGAAGTTTAACCTTCTTGGCTTCCTCGAAAGGTAGGTCAGTTGGATGATTATTTATTAGAACACCTAAATAGGTGTACTTTGAAACAATGCTTAAGGAACTGTTCTGCAGAACCCATGAGAAGTTCTGCATCTTTGTCTAGGGTTCCCAAATTGTATAATTTGTGTTTTGGAAGTGTTGATGGCTATGCAGTTGGAATGAGCATAGCCATCAAGAGCTTTCAACATGCTTTTGAGTCCCTGGGGGGGTCTTAGACATAAGAACCATATCATCCGCATAAAGCAGATCATTTATGGGTGTTCCCTTAAGTCGAGGGGCGTCAGTTGTTATATCTTTGAATACAAGACCTACATCTGAGATGAAAAAATTAGAAATCGCCGAGGCCAAGATACAGCCCTGCTTTAAACCCTGGTCTGTTTGAATGTGACCAGATAGGAGTCCATCCCTGCGAAGTCGAACCTGAATGGTTGTATTGGAATGAAGCTGGATTATCCATCGCAGGATGGGCCAGGGACAGCCCTTAGCCAGAAGTTTTTTGAACAATAGTTCACGCGGAACAGCATCAAAAGCCGTGCGGAAGTCTATGACGAATACAAAAATGGGCTGCTTCCTTTGCTTATGGGCATCTATCAGAGAATTCAACGTGATTAAGTTTATAGAAGTACCAAGGCCGGCTACGAAGCCTGTTTGAAACTTATCCTTGGAGGAATTTGCTGTTAACCAAGAGTTGAATGCTGCTAACACGATGCGCACAAATATTTTACCAGGGCAGTCCAACAGGGCGATCGGTCGATAGGGTCTAGGATCGCCCCTCAGGCCTTTTTTATAGACAGGAACTATTATAGATATTCTCCAGGAATCAGGGACTTTACCCATCTGGAATACACGTTGAAAGATATGGTTTAGTATTGCCGCCCATCTTGTTGGGTTTTGTTTCATCATTAAATTACTGATGCCATCTGGTCCGGCTGCGCGAGACCTGCTAAGTTTGGAAATGCAATGAATAATATCGTCTATGTCATAATGCAGTTTGGAATCCATTTTTATGAGAGTACAGTCAATTTCGATTTGAGGAAAGGGAGACGGTAGAGGCCATCATTGTAGTCATTCCAGATTTTTTCAGGGATTGGATTAATTTGAAAAACGCTTTGCAGCGTGCCGACCACCTCATTAAGGAGAGACCATATACCAGCAGTTGACTTAGTGAGACATTGAGACAACATCTTTTCTCCATCTCTTTGGTATCTCAATGACCTCCGTGACCTGCACCAGTTCTTATATATTTGTTTTAGATTTTTTATCAGATTGATGTTATTGGTTGTCAGGTCGAGTGATAGATGTCGAACATCTTTGCGTAATTGGGCCTTCCTTATTTTGAGCTCCAGGTCAAACGCATGGAGATGCTTGACAACATGACGGCGTCCACAGCTCCCCCTAGTACCGAACATTTGCATAGAGTGGATATAACATCCTCCTTCATTATTATGACATGGCCCAAATTCTTTTTCCAGGGCTTTATCAAATAGTATGAGCTTATGATCCGACAATTGAACACGATTCCCAGCTTGACTAATCCCAACAGACTGTAAATTCCTTTGAATATTTAATTCTGGAAGATCAGACCATTGAGCCCACTTCCAGGTTAGGCGCAATAGGTTGTGGTCGCTGTTATCATTTTCACATATCTCCAGAGATGTTGACGCATCCAAGAGAGCAAGGTTAGCAAACATGTATTCTAAGTGTGCTCACAATAGCTCTCTGTGCCATGTCGCCCTGGGAGGTATGTCTCCATCTATGATACCACTTAGCATCATGAGGTTTCTCTCTTTCATTAGATGGAACCATTGGGACTCATGTGAAAGATGTTTCCCGGGCTTAGATGGCAAGAGGTGCAAATTTAGATCACCTAGGAGAAGTATGTATTTAATAGTTACATCCACAACCAATGAGTCGAGTACATCAGTGATATGTGCAAAGAATGATTCTGCTGATAAATGTTGTTTTCCCCAATATATATTAATTATCACTGTTGTATCTGTCGGCCTTGATAATGTTACAACTTGGATTTATGGGGAAGGAGTTTTGCAGGGAATGATGGGCAAGTTTCTTTACGGCGGTCAAAAGACCCGCCATAGGACGACCAAACATATTCTTTATTGCAGGAATCATAGTAATGTAGTGTGTGTGTCCCAAATGGGTTCTTCAACAAGCCAGGTCTCTTGCAAGACAACAATATCGTAGGCATTCAGTTCTCTATTGGATGTATTTAGAAAATGCCTATATCCACGTGTATTCCACGATAACAACGAGATGTCTTTATCTGACCTGGATTGTTATGAGTTCAATCTTTGAGAATCGATGCCCCTGCTTAGGATCGCATCGGTGGCGTTTTCCTGTGCAAGCTCCAGAGTGTTAGAATAGTTCCTTGATAGTAGAGTTGTTACAGTTGGTCATTTTTGAGCCAAATCTTGTGAAACGAGGAATCCCACGGCATAGAATTCAGATCTAGCTTGCCAAATGGCATTTAGGGTAATTCCCGATCACATGAATATTCTGGCCGTGGATAAATCATTGTGATGAAGGAATTCTACCAGGTCAATATCTGCACTTGATAAGTCCTGAAGGGTAGACACCTCGGCACAGATGTTTAGGATACTCATGCGATTTAAAATCATACCTAGGAAATGGATGAGGGCGACATGATACTATCAACCGATGACAGTGGGAATATGCGCTGTGGGCAGGATTTTGCTTGGTACGATCCGGTCTTCCCGAAGTCGCAGATTCAACCATTTGTTTGTTGAATCCTGAGAGTTCCTGGGCATCCGATTTCTTGGCGGTTTGAAAAAGAGGCCTTATAAATGTTGATTCATTTCGTTCAGCCATCGGTCCTTTTAGCAGCTGTGACACATCCGGCATCTTGGTCAATGACTGCTGAGACAGTGATGTGTGATCCCTAAGATCTGGAGCATGGTGCATATACTGTGCTAATGCAGCTCGAATTTCCTCCCGCAGTTCCTGACGGTTGGGGGTCTGCCTCACCATGATATCTTGTCCTTCCAGATTCATGGTTTGAATGGAAGTATCTTGTTGGGCCAAGTTAGATGGCACCGCCAATTCCGCCATATGTTGTGAAACAACTTTCTTGCCATCACGTTGCACCTCTTCCACGGAAAACTTGTTTTGCGTTTGAGCAGTCCATGGCAAGTTTGTGCCGTCAACTAGTTTGGAATGTGTAGAAGCTTGAACATTTACAGCAGAAGATGTTGTAATTTGTGCAAGGTGAAGAGCTACTGTCTTCGCAATCTCTTGTCGTATTTCTTCCGAAGAAGGATTGAACTGAGGGACAGCATTACTCCGAGCTTTTTGAGTCTCTGATGTAATGTTTTGAAAATTTGGATCCAATAATCGAGCCACCAATTTAGTCAAGGGTTCGTAATCTTGGAGGCATGTCATCGTAGGATCCTGTGACACTACCGCCAGAGTTGGGTGAGGGGCAGCTGGAACTGGTAATTGAGGTTGTGGAGCAGCTAGGGCTGGAAGTTGTGTAGTTGCTGAAGCAATTGATGTAACCATAGGCTGATTCGTTGGTGGTAACGTAATAGTCGATGATTGAGCCATTATCGGAGCAGTTGACTTGACACATGCTTTCTTCGATGGGGGGGGGGGCTTCAAAATTTGGCGTTTATTTAACATGCCTGGTTTTTTCCTTTTTTCCTGCAAGTTAGGAACTTTCTTACCCATCAGAGAAAATGGGTTAGTCACCTTACAGGGAAGGGGCTGGACAATAGATGGATCTTTATCAGACTGAAGAAGCCCCCCCCCCATCTTGTTGGCATTTCTTGAAGTTCGAATTAAGGCTATATTCTTTGAGCTTCCCATAGTGCCCATTTCCTGTGATGTATCCAGGCAAATCACCACTGGTGGTATTTCATTTATAGTAGCAGGCTCCAGATTTGGAGTTGAGTTTAAACTGGCCACTACATTTTTTGTGATAACAGATGGCCCTTCTGTTCTGTAATTCACCAGCAGCTCTTGTTCACATTGGGTCGATTTTTGACAAGCGTTGCATGGTTCCGTTTGCGAGGCAGTACTACATGCTGTTGATGATTTTGGTCTTGATGAATTCAAATCTGAAATTCCTCGTCTCATTTGTGCTGGGTCTAAACTGTTTGATTCTCTATCAAGCAATTGTGGTAACATTTGGGTCTGCACATTCATCTTGGTCTCTAAAACTTTGTAAAGCCTTGCTATTGTAAGCAAGGCAGTGTTCATGGCGCTCGGAGTGTTAAGAGCTGGGGCTTCGGGAAATGAAGGACGATCAGATCTCGCCCCATTGATGAAGAAATTATTATCTGCGGGCTGTACGTCAAATCTTGAGCCTCATGGAGTCGGCGCAATGAAAGATACAGAATTGTTAGATGAGCCATCTTGAGATTTGTCAAACATGGCCGGAGATTTAGACAGTTCTTTAGTCGGTGTTCTCAATTCATCCACCCCAGACTCCGCGTGACTTGACATCACGTTGGGAGAAGACATTGCCTTTTGAGAAATTACTGTTTTGTCATGTTCCAGCTGGCTTAAATCACCTGTGTTGGAGCATATATACAAAACTTCACTCGGGTCAGTGCAGGTGGTATTTGAGGAATCTATGAAACTAATCATGTCCTCCTCTATCTCACCTGTGGCGATCATAGCCTCATGAGCAGCTCGCAATTTGTGTTGAGCAAGAACTGTGCAAGGTGATATAGAATGTGTCAAGGACATAGAGGACTGAGCTAGAATTGCTTGTTGGTGACTGGGCGGCTCATTATCACTGCATGGAGAGAGGAGAGTCAAGTCTGAGGTTTCTTTACCCAGTGCATCTGAAGAGATATCGGGAGTTTCTACCAGCGGCAGTTTTTGGGTACTAGTAGCAATAGATATTGAGTGTTGCACTTCCTGATTTGTTAAGGAGATTATTCCTGAATGCATTTGGGCTGCAATTGTAATTTGACCAATTGCCGTTTGAGCTTGTACAGAGTCAGTTTGAGGGAGACAGTTGTCTAATTCACTAAGTGAAGTCTGTGTGGCAAGGAATTTGGTGGTATTATTGAAGATTGCTCTCTCAAATCACAAGTTGAGGGGTCAATCGTGCAAATTTGCCGTATGTCGGAGGCTAGAGAAATGAATCGTGCTTTCTTACTCTGTAAACCTCATACTTTGATTTTTGGGGACTGTAATATCAGTTTTATTTTCTCGACAGTAGCTGGATAATTGTCCGGCATACCGGACTTCAGGGTATAAATGCCTGAGGTCATTAATGTGTGATCCCCTGTTATTTTTCTTTCCCTCCTCTCAGATTCCCTTTAAGTTCTAGCCTATGATTTTCTCCCTCTTCTCTTTCTCTTCAAAATAATAACATGATAATTTGTTAAATAAATAAATATTAAAACATGCTAAAGATCAAGGGCACAGGAGAGGAAAGAAAAAGAAAAGGAAAAGAAAATAAAAACTCAGTTTATCTTGAATTATATAACCACAATAAAAAGAAAAGGTAAAACAATAACTGATCACAGTGAGTAATTGCACGATAAAAAGGCAGCGATAAAATTAAAACACAACTCACTGTTCTAAGTTTAGCTGCATCAAAGCTTAGACATATTGCCCAAGAAATCAATGGTATTCACAGTAAAAGGAAGTACAACGAGCCCGCACCCGCGCGCGCACAGCGAACAGCAAACAGCAAACAGTACTTGTAGTACTTGCCGGGTGCGCGCGCGGGTGCACTGTGACGTGGGAATATGTAGAATCAGGGCGAGACGTGCTCGCTGGGAGGCGGTACCAATATTATGGCAAGTCCTTTAAAAAAACACAGAAGAAAGCAAAACCATATTAATATGCTGCTGATAATAGAGGGTGTAGTTTACACAGGCACCACGGTAGCTAGCCAGTGGGTACAGCGTGCACTCTGAATGGATGAGCACAACGTGCTAAAAAACAGTCAAATTTTTTTGTTTCCTTGTTCCAGGCGAGGCAAGTGTTGCCGAGTAAGACGTCCTCCCAGGGGACGCACGGCACAACAGGCAGGGATAGCTGCTCAGAAAGAAAGTGCTTCAGGAGACTGCAAAAACCGACCAACACCAAGTCCTCAAACGCACCATTTTTCACCAATTGTACCAAAATGTAACAAATTCAGCCTTGATAAAGACCCTGAGATGTCGAACTGCATGTCGGCTTACCGCCAATGAGCACAAACTATATCTATAACTGTATTCACCAGGTTAAGACTTTGAATTAAATAACTAAGTGCAAGGTATCTGGATACAAACAAACCGTGACCCATACTAGCACCTGTCTACATACAATGCTCATCTCCCTCTGGATAGCTTCTTCCAGAAGGGCAACCTGCTTACCACCTTTCTTTCCCTTCTGTGTCATTATGAAAATAGTAATCAGGATAAAGTATTTTCGTGCTTCTGCCTTGGCTGTGGCAATGTGTGTTTAAATCAACAACAATTATAGATCTCCCAGAACTTGAGTCATAACCTTGACAACCTTGGGGCTTTCTAACATACCCTTCTTGTGATTAGCAACTTCTGTTAGACTGATGTGTCCTGTTCTTTAATGTCTCTTGGCTTGGGTATTGGTGGTATGCCAGAGATTCTAATAAAGCCTCCCAACTGGGTTATTGGTATTTGCTCAAACTAGCATATTTCCGATACATACGTCAGATCCAAGAGCATTCCACCTTCCTGGAAATCATCTAATGTAGATCCCATCTACAAGAAAAACGAAAAAACTGATCCAGAGAACTACCGCCCAATAGCACTCCTAGATGTGCTGGGCAAGCTCTTCGGATCTTTCTTGTTGGATACATTTGGAGCCTGGGTAACATCTTCCAAATGCAGAGACCCTTTCCAGTCAGTTAAAAACTCAGGGACCCAAGCAAACATGCTGGTACTGGGTGCAATGAAGGCAAAGATCCTGGACGGCGGACCAAGAATATTCGTGGCGTTCGTGGACCTAAGTCAAGCATTTGACCGGGTAAATAGGGATAGACTCTGGGACAAACTAACAGCATGGAACTGTCCCAACACAATTCTAGACCCAATCAAAAGCCTTTGCTCAGGGACTACAATGCAAGTTCGGCTCAGCGGCACGGGTCAGCTGTCCAAAGAAATCAAAACCTCAAGGGGAGTAAAACAAGGCTGCCCGTTAGCACCCGCATTATACAATGCATACACAGGTGACATTGGGCAACACAAGGCTAACCTAAGGATCTTCCCGCCTAAACTAAGTAACGATAAAATCAGTCGCCTACTTTATGTAGACGATATTATCTTGCTCGACCACACAGCAATAGGTCTCCAACGTAGACTAGACGGGCTACAAGAATACACAAGGGCAAACGACCTGGAAATGAACACCAAAAAAAAGAAAATCTTAATCCTGGAAAAATGCTGTAAACAAAAAGAATCTGCAAGATGGTCGATTGAGGGGCAAAAGGTGGAAAAAGTGACATCTTTCAAATACCTACGAGTGACCATTAACTGAAGTCAGCAAGAAACCCAAATGCAGGAAACGCTCCGGGTTAAAACAAAACTTGTGACAGCACAAGCAAAGAAAATCGACAGAAAATACGGTCGATTTTCAATGCAAGCTACAATCAACTTCTACAAAGCGAAAGCTATTTTGGCCATCGTATATGGCACAGAAGCAATGTCCGCTCTACCAGACAGTATCTGGTTAAGACTGGAAGGTTTTCTGTGGAAAATAATTCTAAACCTACCGCAATCAACACTGATTGCGTCGATAAGAAGAGAACTAACGCTGGTCTCCCTCAAAGCGACAGTTATGTTAAATGGCTTGATGTTGTATCGGAAAATCAGAACCTCAAAACTCAAAATGTACAAATTAATTAGAGAGGAGATGGAAAACAAACGAAACAAGATGCTGACAGCCTGGGCCATGAAAAATAATGAACTACTCCAAGAAATAGAAAGCTCGGAGACCGAGCTAGAAGAAAACCCCAACAAAACTAAATCAAGACTAAAAACATGGGATTGGATTCAAACTCTCCAAGACGCAGCAAAAAATAAACTTACAAAGCATCTTCCGCCAAACTTACAAAAAGTCAAGGAACCTATTGAATCCCTAATGATTAAGTTTGTTTTCTTAACCACTCCTTTATTACAAACTGGACTTCTAGTTTCTAAGACATTTAACAAGGGAATATCACAAGAATCAGGCATAAGGCAGGTTTGAGAAACAGAATAGGAATCTTTGGTCTTAAGACTTATTACGATAAAACGTCCTCTTATTATGTTTTTGGGGGCTAGGAGAATTAATATCTGTATGCATTTCTTGGGTGATAACAGAATGTATATTATTTTTAACACCACAGTGCTTATGGCTGAATTCGTTCACATTCAGACGATCTACTTGGGGAATTATGATGGCAACAAGCCATTACATACTGTGGCATTTGTAGGATGTCTTCTTTAGAAAAGGTTGAATACTGCATCTCATAGCATAAGTGTCCCTCACTCCCCTGACCCTTTTCTCCTCACAGGTGATCCTCCTGCAGTACAGCACCCCCAAAGTCAGGATCAGGAAGCGTCTGCCTTTCCCTTGCTACTCAAGAGGATACTTTAGGCATGGTCTCAGTGAGGAATCCGTAGGAGTCATCACATTTCATTGCTCAACTTCCCCAAACTAGTGTGAGCTGTTTTGAAAGCCTGGCTCGTCTCTCTGCTGCTATGGATCTTATCAGCTCCTCCAGACCTCTTGGTCAGCCTCTCAATCCGAGTAGTGTACATCAGCATTTCATCAACCGCTGACTATCCTGATGTTTGAGCGAACTGTGGCAGCTTCAGCTGCCGACTCCACATTTGGTCTATCAAACAGCTTTTAGCAACTCTCTTTCTTTATATACTGCCATGGACATTCTCTTTACTCACACTCTCCTCCACAACATCAACTCAGGCTCCAGGACCACTCTCTGACTGATAAGGCGCCATCCTCTAGTCCTTTGATCTGCAGATCTGTTCACATGGTCAGTTAATGACTGAAGGTTAAGAAAGACTCTCCTACCAGGTCTATGCTCAGTGACCACCATTGCAGATCTTGCTTGGGTTCTGGGTGAATGAGAAACTCCAAGGACTGGCCCGGACTGTTCACGTCTTAAGACTCAGCTACGTGCAGCTGCATGCAGTGGATTTTGAGTCTGGCAAAGGGGACTGCTAAAAGGCATGACACCATGAGTCCTAAAAGCTCCTGGAAAACACCATTTTACAGTATATATCTCACTGAGAAAATATGTTTTTTGCGCAGATTAAATCTCAACTCTATCAGGGATAAAGAAAATCCTCTGAATGCTTGTGACCCATACAAAGCCTATGCAGGCAAGTATTTCTGTCAATGTCACTTCTTTCTGTTGATCAATATACAAAGGAAAGTAGATTCAGCACATTTCATTGGAAAATCTGACCATCTTTGCGACTGGAAGATTACATTAATAAGTCCTTCATATACGTGTACACATGGATCCCCCTCCACCACAGCTGTAAGTGGGTGGAAATTACTCATCACTTTGGTAAATACCCTGGAAGTTGCCACGAGGCCAGAGAGTAGCAAACTGCACTGTAACCGGGAAGAAACACAGGAAGTGTTAATGTTGAGGCCGGGCGCTCTTCTGATAAACCACGCTAATCCAGTCACCAAGCATCTAGGATTACCTGATCTGTGCCAGAGTAATCATCTTCAAATTAAACCATAGAAGGAAAAGCTTGGGGTATAATAATTCCAAGATGGTACACAGGCCATTCTGGATATTTTCAGGGCATTTAATATCCTGGAATAGAAACTAATAAAAAACGAAAGCTGTTGGTAGGAAAAAACCCACCTGACCGAAATGCAATTGAGAAAGGGGCATGAGGTGTCAACCCCGCCCCACTTAGCAATGACTCTGTGGGGCTTCTGTGACCGGAACATGGAACATCAGGCAGTATTTATTTATATACAGGAGGAACAATGTTCTTTTGATCACAAAATAATGTGCAATAGATAAGAAATCAGATCAGTCTCTGTCGCGGTGTTATTCTCTTCTTGCGCTGTTCTTTCCCAGTTGCGTTGTTTTAATGTGATCTTTGTTTTTTGAGTTTTCTTTTCTGTTCTTTCCTACTTT
The DNA here is from genome assembly GCF_040938575.1 of Ambystoma mexicanum. Classification (NCBI taxonomy): domain Eukaryota; kingdom Metazoa; phylum Chordata; class Amphibia; order Caudata; family Ambystomatidae; genus Ambystoma; species Ambystoma mexicanum. Next base: position 894,478,750 of record NC_090941.1, read on the forward strand.
TCAGTGTTTTCTATGGCAGGGTGTGTATGTGAATGAATACTGTATGGCGCAAATGACAGGTGTTTCTGAGATGAATAGTGGTGTGATGTGGTGCGATGTAGTTGGGCGTGATGTAGTTGTGATAGGATGTAAATTAAATGGTTCATTTGATTGTTAGCTAGTTCCTGATGGTTGCGTGAGTACGGGGTTGTGCTGGGTGTGGCAGACCCTTGTCTCCATGTGGCAGGTGGAGTGGGAGGAGATACACTTTGATGGTTGAGAGTGTGGCAAGGAACGTATGTGCTCGCAGGTGGCAGCTGTGAGACCCGGGATTGGCAGTTCCGAGCAGGTGGTGATTTGTGTACTTGATTGTGTTGATAGTTACGTGAATGTGGTATATGCTTCTATGGTTATGATTGTTGTATGAGTCTAACAGATTTCAGGAGTGTGGAAGTCTTGATGGTCTCTGAATGCCTGGCTTGTGATAGCTTGTTTGTGTGTTTGTTTGAAGAGAGGGTGATGTGTAGTATTGATGTATATATCTGCACTGGGTGCACACAGTGTTGGTAGTAGAATGAATACAACTATGTCATCTAGAATGTCATGGGACCTGAGGGTTCCAAGAGCTACAGTTGAGAACACAGGATGGGAGAACCTTACTGAAAGGATGTCATCTATTTATCTTCCTGCCTTTCTAACCAACTAGCCCTGTAACTAAGAAATAAACGTACTCCTTTTATATAATAATAAAAAAAAAAAAAAAAGAAATCAGATTTGCCGGGAAACATTGAGCTTCTTACAATGTGGTAAGTTTGAGGGACATTCTGACCAGTTTGTGGAGGGGAATAAATGGAACAGTCAACTGGGACAGTACATAAGTGGACATACATAGGTCAAGGATAACAAACATTGGAAGTGTCGGTAAGCGGTACGGCCAGCTGTGCTCGGGATGTGACCATGATGGGTTACATGCTATAGTGGAGGCAGAAGAAGTGAGGGACAGAGGCAGGTTACAGCCACTGGAAAAGTTTTAGCTAGCAGGCAGATGAGAGGTAGGTTAAGAGGATAACTATGAGGTGAAGAAGTAGGCTTTTAGTTTGGTTTTGAACAAATCTGTGTGGATTGTTTCTCGGATGTCCAGGGGGAAGAAAATTCAATGAAAGTGGAGAAAGAGCAGAAGCGAGAGGAAGCACAGGGAGGACGAGGAGCCAGAAGGGTAGTTGAGGAGGCAGAACTGAGATTACGGGAAGGCTTGTAGACTTAGATAGTTAAGGATAGATACACTGGTGCCTTACCATGGATAGATTTGTGAACCAGGAGAAGAAATGTAAATCTAGCCCTGTGTTGCATCATCAGCCGTCCAGTCTGGTGACAAGTTCAAAGAAATTCCTGGTAGCGAAGTTAATGAACTTGTCGAGAGGACAGAAAGCATAGATGGGGAGACCAAAGAGGATATTAGCACAGTAGTACTGTCTAGAGAAGACACAGTGGTTAAGAGATGCTTGGCAGTGTTGAAAGGAAGGAGGTATCTGATTTTCCTAATATTTAGGAGGTTGAGCGAGCGAGGTTTATAGTTGAAGAGGAGTAGGTAAGTGTGTCTGGTAGGAACTGGATAGGCAGAGGAAGAGATGAGAGAGAGCTTTTGGCAGGGAAGAATACCACCTCTATTTTGATAGAGTTTAACAACAGGGTGCGAAGCCCTCCAATATTTAATGGCAGAGAGACAGATGGACATTTTGATAGACATCAGAGGGGAGTGGAAAAGAGAAGAAGATTTGGGTGTTGTCCGCAAAGAGTTGGTACGAGAACCCAAAGGAGGAGATTAGTGCCCCAACAGCAGAGATGTAGAGTGTAAAGTGGGGCGGGCGCAATATAAAGCCTTGTGGAACAACAACTGTTAGAGGAGTGAGTTGAGTGGTGTTGTTGCTCCAGAAGACAGAGAAGTAGCGAAGTACAAGGTAGGATTCAATCCACGCAAGGGCTTGATCGCAAATCCCAAGAAGAAAGTGAGATTAAGGACAGCAGAGTGATCAACAGTGTCCAAGGTAGCAGACAGGTCAAGGAGAATTAGGATAGAGGATAGGTTGAAATGTTTGGTAAAGGGGATGAAGATGGACACATTCATGAGAGCAGAAGCACAGTAATAGGTATGAAGTCTTCAGCAGTGGTAGCCTTGGTGTTGGCACCTGAAAAAGCATAAGACATGAAAGTTTCTTCTCAGGAAAATCCCTATTATGGAGACCAAGATGACCAATAAGACATTAACCAGGGGTAACCTTTACAGTGAAAACCTTGAAATTGACTCTGGCTAGTCACCATTAAACATGTTAGGGTCCCTCCAGTGTCTGACAACATTTGGAAAGTGTGGTTGCGACAGGTGCAGATGAAAATAAAAGTTGTTTATATACCTTACTGTTTTTATGGGAATTCCTGAACCACCATACTGGAGGAAGATGCATTTAATGGACTGCCAGCACACCAATCATTCACCCAAAGCTCTCACAGGAATGGTTCCTAAAAGTGGTCCAGACCAAGGCACACAAGACAAATCACGTGTGAGGATCCAAAGTGACGACCTGCTGCACAATGGATCTGCACATGGATAACGTTTTACATGGCATAGGCAGAGGACCGCTGACGGGAGCCAGAAGTCACTGTGTGATGCACAACAAGACCAGAGACATTGAGGAAAGAAAGATTGAGCAGTTTTGATGCAGGGAACACACTCCAGCCAGCATGGCTAAAAGGACTTGTGAGTCAGGATGTTGGGGTGGGGTGTTGAGAGTGTGACAAGGCAAGTTGTCTCGAACACATTTTCATGTTCCGTCAGAAAGAGGATTTTTTCCGTGGAAAAGGCTACAGTTTGTTCCATAGGATGAAGTACCTGAAGGTATAGGGGAAAGGGAAAGGAACGCAGGAGTTTATCATTTACACCAACAACAATCTCATCCCAGTAAGATGGAAAGGAAGCAATGAGGAGTAAATTAGAAAATGTCTCCTTTCCAAAGAAATGCAATCTTTAAACATGCAATATCTGGAACATCCAACAACCAAAATAAAAGACCAGATCACATCTCTGAAACCATTTTGAGGACCATGTACAAACAATTGGTAGAAAATGTGGCGCAATTGACAAGTGGTCCCAGGCAATACATCACTTGCAGACCTCAAACACAATTAAATATATGTAACTATCTGTGAGCATGTATAAAGCGCCTTGGGCCATAAAGCATCTAAGCGCTAATACTAAAGAGCATAATAATGAATGTGCTGTAGTTTCGTAATGTGATTTTAGAACTGTAATTGCTCACTGCACTGTATTGTGATGATCTGTATAGTGATATAGATTTTACTATAATGTGTTTTAATGTTTAATTGTATTATACTGTTGTATTTTGATAACTTTTTTTGTATCAAGTTGTTGATTTTCTACATGTGTGACACGTTTTGTTTACATCTATATCACACAATAAATATATAATGAAATCTACAGAAATGACAACAGATGCATGACCCTGTAAAGTGGGGATGGGGACCCTTTCAGGCTGGGGTAGGACATCTACTGTGGTTCTCCCCAGAGCCAGTTCTGCCTCAGAGTCTGGGTGTGGAAGTTGGGAAAGCCACAGTCTCTGTCCCATCTACTTGGGCCGGTTTGCATGAATCAAGTACCACCTTTTCTTGCCCCAGGCCTGTACTGCACAATGCTGGCCAATCCCTTTCTTGTCCTGTAGGACTTCAGCACCCAGTATGTCTAGCAGTGGAGGAACAAACAAGCACCCTGGACAGTGAGAAAACAAAAGGCTACAGAATTAACTAGCAATCTCAGTGACCTATGAGACCTGACCTCTGACAGCTATTTAACCAAAACCCAGACCCAGACAACAGAGCGGTCGACACGTCAAGCCAGTAATTCAGACTTGCTGTACGAGACAAGCAGCAACAGCGTTCATACTTTTGGCGAGACCGCACAGCAGTCTACATATTCATCCAATGCTACAGACGCTTGGTTCAACTTGGAATTAGCCATTTTCCAAGCGGGCCGCCATTCCCAATGGCTGGTGGACCCACGCACACAACGGGAGAAGAGCCTAAAGCACCATATAGGCATATATGTTCCTTTAACTAGGAACCGTAGCTAGAATAGAACTAGCGATTGGGCAGGGGAACCAGCTGAGCGAGAGAGAACCAATGGAGTGGTAAGGGTGAAGATAAAATGTGGCACAGGAAAGTGTGGGTTGTTAGGTTGTCAAGGGAGGAGCAGGAGGAACAAGAGACCACATGGAGGCAGGGGGTGCAGAGGAGCGTGGAGAGGGATTGCTGAAGGAGTGTGAAGGTGATGTATTAGTTGGTGGGAGAAAATGAGAGCATGTGCAAGGTGTGTGAGACTAATAGAGGGAGAGGAGGAGGTGAATGCGAGTGACTGAAAGGTGAGTGGGAGAGTGAAAGGAGGGTGCCTGAGGGAATAGGTGTGGGTGGAGAGGGAGAGGGGTGCGGGGAGAGGTGGCCCTTAGCGAGCCCCTCTTCAATTTCCTTAATAAAAACCCTTGAACTGTCTTCGAGATGTGGTGTGTTCTTGAGGCCATGTGCTACACTGAAGAAAAAGATACAGTTGAAACAAAAGCTTGAGAGCCATTATGTCAGTAATCAATAATTTTCATTAAAAACAAATTACCACAAAATATATACAAAATGATTCCACATATCACTGATGATGTAGGAACTGAAATTGACTATTGATACATTCTACTCACAGCTCACTAATCAGCCGGATGACTCCAGCAGGTCCCTTCTAAGAATGATGTTAGCAAAATTACGAGGGTAAATGAAAATAGGTGGTGACCTACCGTCAAGCTGGAATATCACAGATGTACATTGCAGGAACCCACTCCCTTCACAATCAGGACAACAATGCCCATCACACTCAGCGATTGCTGGCACTAGATGAATGCTGCAGGGGGTGCTATAAGAGCAATTGTTTTCTCCTTTCCAGAAGCTCACACAAAACGCACCGTCATTTCCCTACGAAAAACACATTGCAGGCACCTAAGGAGTACCTACACATCAAGCAAAGAAACCCCATGGGTGGGGGCAACTCCGGCTGGGACACAATGTGAGATGTTAAACAGGTCTCCCAATCTCTGCATTCAATTTCACCTAAGGCATAGGCCTTACGAGTTTGCAGAACCGAGAACCCTCACTATGATTGATCATAAAGTTACAGTGTTTAAGAGGCTTGTGGACTGTGGACCTTCTACCTCTTGGAAAATGTATAGCGCTTCAGTCAGCTTCAGGACACTATCCGTTAATGACCAACTCCACACATTTGACTATAAATACTTGCAACTAAGTCCTTCCAGTCATACTGCCCAGTTATACCACACAGTAGCGGGAACCAAAATCCAACCAGGCGCCCTAACCTGGATACCTCTCATAAAGTCTCCTGCTTGGGGCGCTTACTACTGGAAATTGTTAGCCACACAATCCAGCTAGTCAGTCTTTGTGTGATGGAAGCTCCCTCTGCATGTAGGTGGAGGGTGGATATGGAGGGGCGTCCAGGAACTTCAACTGAAAGGCCCTAGACATGTTCATATTCTTCCTTATCTGAAAACTGAAACAATTCTGTTTACACTCCTGTCAGCTTTTTGACTGGAGCATGACAGTCACAACTGCCAAAACCCTTCATTTTCTCCATCAGTCACTAGTCCCGTCACTAGTCATTCATAGGTTCCCAACAATGGAACTGTTCTATGTAATTTTATTGCCTGCAATTGCATCCCAGTCATTTTAACGTGTACATTCTAACAAAAACGCTAATCGTTTTTTTCTGGGTTTTTTTTGGGGGGTGGCACCCCCAAAACCCCCCACACTTATTTCTTAGCTATTCCCTACCCCCCAAACCTTTAGCTGCCCTTCCCCTCCGCCCCTAAAACTTTTTATGAGCATATTCATTGTTATATACACTTTAAAATGCCAGGGGATAAAATTGCAGGCAATGAAAGGACGTCATACTCAATGGAACTGTCCGTTTCACACAAACCCAGGACACCACACTGCCCCTTAAGGGTAGAGTCCCTTCACCCCAGTGCAGGTTGTCCGTCTAATGAAATATTAGATTCTGGAAGTCAGAAAGGTCATACCCTGGTCACCCAGTCCACAGCTTACTGTGAGGGATCATAAATGAGAGATGGAGACAAGGTTGTTGTATTCTTGGTTAACAACATTATTATTAAATACAAATGGGTTGGAAAAATGTCTCTCTAGCCCTATTCTAAAGAGGAACCTCCCTACTTAGAAACTAAAACTAAGGATCTGTCTGTGTCAGGATGTCAGGAACTGAAAAGCCGGCTTTGTGTCCAAAACAACCTATCCTGACCCTCACACTTATAAACAAACAAAATGTGCAAGGAAATATCTTTAACTTGAGTTTCTTTGTGTCTTCACTGGACTCTCAAAGTTCTTGTTCAACCAAAAAGTTCTGCAACAGTCTTTCTGTAAAAGTTCTTGTTCTTTTCAGATTACCTGGTATACTCACCTGCTAGGAATCTTTGTACAATTTCAAGGACGTTGTATGTGTTTCACAGTTCCTTTATACAACTTCAGCATCTGTCTATGGTAATATTTGCTCAATTGTACTTGCTCAAACGTCTCCCGCCACGTTAGCATCTCATGCATATGTATTTGTAACTTGAATTGTCTACATTCAAACATTCTTCTTATTGGGTGTTGAATTTGTACTTTGCCTTGACTGCATTCAAACAAACTTTGCTTTTGTATATTTTCTGCATTAGCAATCTTGTACCATTCAATAACTTGTTGGCACGCCTGTCGGAACGCCCTGGGGTACCCAGCTGCTTTGGGCAGACTAGCTGGTTTCTTCCAGCATCTCTGAAGCGGCTTGCGCTTCTGTGGAATGGCTTCTCGACCTGTCTTCCAGTTTGGAGTGTGCGGACGCTTCTCCAGCATCCAGCATGGATCCGCGGCCAGCTTTCCTTCACGGGCCGGGGTGCAGACTTCTGTCCTGTCCAGTGGCCCAACCTCCTGGAGCTTCTGCACTGCTACCGGCATCTCCATGGCCCTCCTTGCACGCATGCAGCATGGAGGTACACATCTAAGGAGAACCAGCTGAGATGTAATGTGCTGATGGCAGGGCTTTGGCCCCCCCGAGACGTTGGGATAAACACACCAGTCTGTACTTCTGCATCTCCCACACCTCACCAGCATTTAAAATATGGTGACAGTTGGCCTCATCATCCCAACTACGTTTACACCATTTGAGGGAATTCCGTCAAATGCCTAGCTGAGACAGTAACCTGATGCAGGGAGTGATCAGGGAGCAGGAGCTCCTGACACTTGAGGCAATAGTGCATCAGGACAAGACACGTGTTAGACCAGATACCTTAGGGGTGTGGAAATCAGTGCAGTTGAGGGAAGCCCTTCAAATTCTGTACAGTGAGCCTAAGTTATGTCACACCTGGCGCTACCCCCAGTTGCCATCAGCTAAGAAATGAGAATTTAATGCAGCAAACACAAAGGCCCTGCGGCAGTCTCTGCTCATTTAAGGTGTTCAGATTCTATCTGGCCTGATGGAAGTGATCAGGAGCACTTTGAGGAGAGTGCGGTGGCACACTCCCCAGTGGTGGTTCCGTTTACCCAGAAATGGGATGTGAGAGGGTCATGTAGACAGGGAAAACCAAGCACACTGCATTGAAATTATAAGAATTCTTTCAGGAGGTGATCTTACCCCAAATGCAGGTACCCAATCAGCCAAGGGATGGATCCAAACGCTGTTGAAGAGGTCATTACCGCAGGTGAAAAAGTGATCATGGCAACACTATGCGCAAGGTGCCCTCTACATAACGGGCAAGTGGAAACACACATTGGCAACCAAAGAAAGCACATAAGTAGTTCAGGTTAACTAGTAAAAGCTGAAGGTTCTAGAGGACTTATGCTACTCCTCCGACACTAGCATGGAGACCTTCCAGGAGGAGTTCCAAAACTGCACCTTGGCTGCAATGCGAGTTGCAGGATAAAATGGAGATACTGAACAATCAAGTCAGGTTAAGCAGTTTGCACATCCTTGGAGAAGAGGCTGTAGACAAAGGCACATAATTTACGTAATAGGTTTTCTGCAGTATATTTGTAAAGTGATTTAAATGTGGACTCAGACACCCAGTTTTCCAATAATGAAGGCACACAGACTCCCCACCAAGGAACCAGAAGATGCAACATACAATTCTGGCTGCACTGGCAAAACCCAGGACTCTGCTTCTGCCGGTTGCATATTTTTTTACAATGGGCAGCAAGTTTTAATCTTCTCAGATCGATGCCTTGCTTAGATCGAAGCATCATCACATAATACTCCTGGATATAAGTAGATGGTCAATGTTCCAAATAGTGCCAGGCATTGATTCTGGCTGGGCGCTGGGCTGATTCAGATGGCACCAAACTGCTGTTATACAGTCACAATGTTGTTTCTATGGGTTGTCATGTTGTGTTCCATCTTTTTTCCTCCTTCCCATGCCCAGTATTTTCCCCCCACAATTTTCTTCCCCTTCCAGACAGTAGTTACTGAGGCTCTACTGTTGGGGGTTTTGTAATCCTTGGAGGGATATATTATAAAAAGGTGAGGCTAATCTTATAGGGTAGGGAGGTTTGGGTACATTACCAATGTGTTCTGTTGTTCAGCATTGACCTTTTTGATGTCCTTCTATTGTTTTCCTATTTCTTCACTAAAAACAACCATAATAAAACTGCTGGGATTATAACTAGCAATTTCTTACTTTCAGATCCAACAGATTTTGTAGATGAATTGATCATGAGGATGGTTTGAGTGGCCTGGCGACAGAAGATTGCCCAATCGAAAGTCTGATGCCGTAGAAGCGGGGGGAAGAGATAGAAACTGAGATGCAATATTTGAACTGTTAGGTTTGATCCCGGCAGAGGGAAACATGGATGTGAGAGATATATTTGAACTTTGAAATAAGTACTGTGCTCAAATGTACATTTACCAAGAGGCCTTGGTGTAGGAGAGAAAATGTGACGTTTGAGGAAAGAAGGTCAAAGCGGTCATGCTGAGGTAAGAGCAAAAGCCTTGCAGTTTCAAAGGTTTTTGACAGCGGAAGGAAAGCGAAAGGAGGCTTTAGTCCGACGGAGGGAAGCCTATAAAGGTGCGATTGAAGCTAGGGGAAGGGGCCCCCACAAATTGTGATTGAAAGGTTTGAGACCCGCGGAGGGAAACCTGTACTGAATTGTGGTAACCAGAAGGAAATAAACTTTTGTTGAACTGTATTATAAACTAAAAGGTGACCTGTGCTGGAGTGAGAGAAAGCCGAGTGGTCCAGCAAATAAACTAGTGACTTTTTGTGGAAGTCCAAGTGGGCCCCGTTCCACAAAACTAACTGTATCCTTGTGTCCGAAGCCAGAGTGTGTTGCAAGGTCCAAGTGTGCCACCTTACCCCATGCAACAAAACGTGGAGAAGGGAGTTTACTCTGCTATACTGACATTTCATTTTGAACATTGATTTTCCTTTTTGCATTAGACATTCCCTTTACACATTTATTGTATTAGAACCAGGGAAGGCTTATGGTATAGGCCATTTTATTTTGACTAAGGACTGTATTTTGTTTTTGTTAGATGGTCGAGAATGCTCCCATGTTAGTTATAGGGCAAGATAGGAGTTTTCCAACCCTTTTTAAACTATCAATAAGGGTTTTGAAACTTGCAACTCTTGTGTTAGTGCCACTTGTGAAACCATGCCTCCTCACAGTATTTACGTTCTCTTGGGGAGTCTTCACTACTTGCATGTCCTCCTCATCCCACTACCTTCCAGGGAGATGTTCCTAAGGTCAAACCCTAGTCTTCCTGGTACTAGTATTTTCCAGGTTGATAATGCTACAGAAACAAATGGAAGTGTGGGGAACAGAAGGTTGAGTGAAGGAATAGGAGGATGTGTAGGAGGTGAGTGGAGGTGATGAAGGGTGGGCATACTGAGTTTCCCTTGGATGGTCGTCCTTGTCCGTAGAGGGGGAGTCTCTCCCCATGAGATCCAGCTGCTGATTACCATCCTTAGGGGGACTATCGGTTAGCGGCCGCATCTATGTGGCCTCATGGGAAGGGGCTCCCACTCATGGAAAAGGGATGACATTCAAGGATTCGTCACACCCGCCAGGTCAATGCAAATACAGCACACGAGCAGAGAAACAGAAGCTAGCATAATTAGTCAATGCTGTGCTCTAAGAGCAGGACACTGCTAATGCGTTCACTCTCAAACGTGGCTGCGAGTCGTTGGATTGTGTTATGCAATGAATTCTGTATAGCTTCTCAGATGATACATTTAATGCAAGTATCACAATTATAAGTAATCTACTACAGTACAAAGTTGAGGAATGGATCTGACGTGTGTGGCATCTTATTTCATCACAATCAATCAATGCAACTGCACGCCAGAGTTTTGATGTGTTAGCACTTATAAAACCCAGGACATCAGCTCCTTGGAAAGCATTACCCTGTTTCAATAAAGTTGTCGTTTTCACTTTGCTCATTTGCTCTGCTGCTCAGAAATAATTTGTGTATTAAACAACTTTCAGAACTGGACTTCAGTCACTATGCCAGAACTTTACCCAGCATCTCAAGAGTTCACACAAAGATCAGATGAACTCTCCTACATCTTGATTCACAGGGGATTCTCCTGCCTCTTTGCTTTGCCAGGATACTGTGATGTTTCATGGCACCAGATTGAATGGCAACAAGATGCCCCCCTGACTGAAGAACGCCTTATTACACTGAGCCTCTTTCAAGAAAAACATGCATATTTTATCTTTTTTTACTCAAAAGATCACCTGCTAAGTCATTTGGGCTGATGATTCAGTTCTTTGATGGAGGGGAAAGTGACACACATATCGCTAAAAGAAAAAATACATTCTTCCACCATATTGGAGAGGAGATGGTGGATGGAGCTTTGATACTAGTTTGTGCTAATGAATAACAGCCCAATGTCAAATGAGATTGCTATTCAGACAGGTGGGTGAAGTGTATATGTTAATGGTTTCCGCTGGCCATTGAGGGGCTGATTAACAGATGCCAGAGCAATCCTTGTAACCGATTTTCTAGTGCTGGTGCAGTAGACATTGGGGCTGCTTTTCCACAGGTATATCGGGCAGACTGAGGGAGTTGGACAGTCCAATGGGGACAGTGAAAAAACGGTGGTGCTCTCTTCCTTGAGCTAGACTGAGTTGTACAAGATCTAGTTTTCACTTTAGGTGAGCTGCCACCTCAAACGTAAGGCATGTGGGAAATCATCAGAGAGAGAGAGAGAGAGAGAGAGAGAGAGAGAGAGAGAGAGAGAGAGAGAGAGAGAGAGCGACTGCTGGGAAACGTCAATGTTGATAAAGCCAAAAGGCAGGGGGAATCCTCTGCGCAATGTTTGTGCATTTTGAGAATACACTAGCCAGTAGAATTCTTTGTGAAATATATATAACAACATTGAGAAAAGGGTTGACAAGCCTGTGAAAACTAGTAAACCTGAGAAGGATTACAAAGGTTGCTGGTAAACCTCTGAGAGACTGATCAGCCTGAATTGGAGTGCAGAGGTTGCCAATCAGAAATGACAAAGAAAGCAAATGTTGTGTATTAGCCTTTAAGAGAAGGTTAATCCTGAGAAGGATTGCATAGATTGCCAATAAGCCTCAACGACATAATTTGAAGGAGGAGTGCAGAGACTGAGGTTTATCATTTGATAGATGGTAATCCATAGAAGGAGCACAAAGGTCGCTGATGAGTCACTGAGGGACTTGTGATTCTGAGAAGGTGTATCTAGAATGAGGATAATCTGAATTATTGTGTTTATCTTATGTTGCAAATAAAGAAAACATTTTTCTAAAGCATCCTTTTATACTTTGGTATTGAGCACATTTCACCCCAATTCAGGAGATGCTTTCAGTGATGGGATCAAGGTCACAATGCTCCCTAGCAACAATATTATATGGTAGTTATTCCTTCCTTTCTTTTTAGGCGTTTCATCTGGGTATGCACCTTTACACTTCCCAAACATATCTGGATAGATCACACATTTTCCGTATCTCAACAAAGGTACCATTTTAGTCTATAGAGCACTGTGTGGCTGAGGCGCAAGGTCAGAATTATAGCAACAAAAATTCAAGATGCACCACAGGGAACATGATACAAGATGCTCCCTACATGTCACAATTCCAACTGCTGGGATCAAGACAATTTGTATTTCGCCCTAAACACAGCACGGAAACAGACTTCAAAATCCAAGTAGACAGCATCAGTGATTCAGGCAACATCGCTATCCTGCTCTCTCTCGACCTCTGTCGCATTCGATATCCTATGCCATAATTTCTCTTCAAACCTTCACTTTTCCCAGGAGGTGTCATAGTAGATGAAGTCCTTCTTGAGTGATCGCACCTCAAGGGTCTTCGCAGGAGATGCAATTACAGATTCCTTTGCCATCCCAATTGCGGTATGTGAGGGGTCAGAAATGTGAGGCAATTAGATGATATCTCAAACTTTGCCATTTTATTAAAGTGTAAGTTTCATCAAACGCCTCTCTATCCCTACTCTGACGAGGATTTCTCTGCCTATCAAAACTAAAGGAAAACACTAACACAGGATATCTGTCCCTCACACTTACACATCAAATGCATGAAGAAATATATGGCAATTCTCAATGACATCTCGACGCTGATGAAAGAATGATTTTTATTATTGTACCGGCGAAATTCGTTGCTGCGAGAGCACGTCAGCTGCACTGGCCCATCTTCCTGTTGTCCCTTCCTGTGCTCCGGATGACCCGAGTTGGCTTTTCTGCAACACTCCTTTGTGACCCTGAAAGATGGCCACTTTATTTGTGCAGCATTATCCCACTACTGCCTAGTGAGCCTGCCCCCGCTCCCATTGGCTGGATTGGCGTTCTTGAAACTATCCCAGCAACCGGGAGACGGCCCAAGCAACTGAAGTCCTGCAACGCGGCCCGTGGGGAGTTCCTCATCCATCTCTGAACACCGAAGGAAGTGCCAGCGCAGCCCCACATCTTGCTGCCGAGCTCCAACTGCTGCCCATCCATCAGTAAGCACCTCCCCTTGGGCCTGGAGATGCTAACCTCAACGTTGATGAAAGTATGATTTTTATTATTATACCGGTGAAATTTGTTGCTGCGCGAGCGCTTCACCTGTACTGGTCCATCTTCCAGTTGTCCCCCCCCCCCTCCGTGCTCCTGATGACCAGATTTTGCTTTTTGCAACACTCCTTTGCGGCCCTGAAAGATGGCTGCTTTGTTTGTGCAGCATTGGCCCACTACTGCCTAGTGAGCCTGCCCCCGCTCCCATTGGCTGGATTGGTGTTTTTGAACCAATCCCAGCAACCGAGAAGCAGGAGCCGGCCCAAGTCACTGAAGGCCCACTACGAAGGCCCCTGTCTGCCCCCTGTCCGCCACCGGAACGCTGCTCGCTGACCCCCCTCCCTGGTTCCATGTGATGTCCATAGTGCCCCCCAATCTCTCCCTGGTCCCTGTAATGTCCGTAGTGCCCACCTCTCCCTCCCTGGTCCTCTGTGATGTCCGTAGTGCCCCCTCCCCCTCCCTGGTCCCCCGTGATGTCCATCATGCCCACCACCTCCCTGGTTCCCTGTGATGTCTATTTGCCCCCTCTTCTCTGACACCTCATCCTGCTTTGACCCCCCCACCCTGCTTTGCCTGATCTCTTCTTTCCTGCCTTACGCTTACCCCTATCACTTCTTCCACCACCACCCTCTCTGTAACCACTGCTGGATGTGTCCGAATTCACTATGGTTTCACTATCACCAACCTGTTACCATCGCTTGGATTTGACTTTGTGGACACATTGACTTGTGTTGCTTCACGTTCTCAACTCTCATGCTGGACCTCCCCGGGATCTCGTACTCAGGGTGGTCCTAAACCATGCTGTGCCCATCGTCCTCTTGAATCCTTGCTCACATTTTCCGTGCCCTGCAACATTATGTGTTATACTGAACCTCTGCAACTGTATTTGCTCTCCCCTCTGCTTCTCTGCTCTTTTTCACTGTTTTATTCTCTGCTCTTTCCTCCTCTCCCTTCCCCCTCCCTTACTTTTTTCTATGCACTTACTCTCTATCAGAATTGTCCCTGACCTAGTATGATAGCATCAAATGTTTGTCTCCTCTCCCTTCCCTTACTTGTTTCCTCCCTGCCCACCCTCCAGCACTATCTGAAAGTTCATCAGGCCTAGTATGATAGTCACTTGTTTTGTTCTTCTCCTTCTCCCTTGACTCCTACACCACCCCCACCTATTGTTATATTCCGGCACTACCTCAATTGTCGTCAGACATAGTAATGTAGCTGCTTGTCAGTCTCATTCTCCTTTCCGCCCCTCTCGCCTCCCCTGCCCTCCTTATCATGTCAAAAGCTTTTGCACTTTCTGAAATGTCGCCAGGCTGATTACAATAGTTAATTTCACATTCTGAATGTATCAAGGACTTGTAAGAATGTCACTGTATTCTCCCTTGTTCCCTCCCTGCCTTGAAGCGCTTTGAAACATATTGTGTATAGGCGCTATTTAAATAAACAATCTATTCAATCAACAATGATATTCACGGTCTTTCTTGGTAGACTGAGTGACCTCCCCTTCTCAGATTTCATGGTAATTTCTGTTCCAATGTTGAACAAAAATAAACTAGGAAATTCGGGTTTGTAAAAAGTCTCAATTCAGTTCTTGGTTCCTTCATTGAGTCAAAGAAGAGTTTTGTTAACCAAAGTTTAAACACCAGAAAAACGTCTCCTTTTGCTGGAATAAAGACTTTCCATGTCAACAAATAGCATCAGTGTTATTTCAGGCCAAGATGCTTTGCCAAACCGTATAAATGTACAAGAAAAAATACTGGAGTTCCTCGTTAGCTTCAAATGGACACAGTGTCTGCTAATGTTAATGAAACACAACTTCTGGTTAACACTTAGTAAGTCTTTCTTGGTAATATTAGAAATCACATCTTTGACAGGATGACTATACAGAGCTTCTACTTTCATCTAAGCAACTCTCAGCTTCGAGTAATTTCTGCATAATTCACCATCAAGGTCTACTGCTCTGCCTCATAGTATTCCACCTCAATTGTGCTACTGAAGTATCAGATCTACTGACAACCGAAGCACCACCACAGCTTAAGTACTTTATGACTTTAAACAGTTTTTCAGATATGACAAGATTCACTTTATGGCACTTCAACACCTTCAAGTAAACAAGGCCCTCTTCCTCTGAACATTACCTTTTCAGAGGGGCTGCCTCTTTGCCACTCTTGTCTATCTGCAATAATGACAACCCGAAATTGCCTTTAGGATATACTTCTCTCATCTTCCTATTGGCTTTGCGAATATAAGTTGTGTCAGCTTCTAATGAATGATTACAAGCAGCAAGCTCCCCTTCCCTAACCTAGCTTTTATCTCTCGGTAATCTGTCAGCCACAACAATTTACAGAGAAGCCTTGTTGCCACTCTCTTGGCTTCAGGTAATGCTTGCACACCCGTGGCTTGGGCAATGCTGATTTTCTTTTAGGCTTATGACAATACTTGCACCATTTCTTGGCTTTGGTAAAGGCTGGTTTCACTCCTGATTGGGTAAACACGCTCTTCACTCTTGGCTTGGGCAATGCTTGCTCTTTCCAACTTGTAAGGATAATGTTCAACTGCTTACCTTCTATTGTCAGATTTGTTTAATTGCTTTAGAATAGATTCAGAGGGGGTGAAAAGACCAGGAAAAGGGTTTGAGGAACACGTGTTATGGAGGGCCGGGGAGAGAAGAGGGGAGGGATTACAGCAGACGAGATTGGAGAAATTGGGAACACCTGCGTATGGAAGGGGAGGAGTAGAAGGAAGTTTAAAACCAGCACTACCATATTCCTGGGCATTCTCCGTCTTCTCACCTGAGCACAGCCGGAGGAATGGATCGAGGACGCTGCTGGATTCCAATGGGCAAACTAGGACGGAGGGGGCCATACTCATGTCCCGACAGCCACACGAGACGCCGAAGAAACAACGTGAAAGTTGTGTCTTTCCTATTGTGAACTTTCATTCATTTATTTTTACACTGGACGGGGAGCAGCTGACAACGGAAGGGCCGTATTCGCGTCCTGTATCAACACGGGACACGGAAGGAACAACGAGAAAGTTGTGTTTTTTTGCCTGGTGCAGGGTGCAGTGTGGCGACTTCCCTCATCTGTTGGTGTATGGACCTTCAGGTGCTGGAAAGAAGACCAGAATCATGTGTTTATTACGTGAACTCTATGGGGCAGGAGTTGAAAAGCTGAGAATTGAGCATCAGTCAATAACAGCCCCATCAAAAAAGAAAATTGAAATTGGCACGATTGCAAGCAATTATCATCTGGAAGTTAACCCAAGTGATGCTGGAAATAGTGACCGTGTGGTTATTCAGGAGCTGTTGAAGACATTCGCGCAGTCGCAACAACTAGAGACAAGCACCCAAAGAGACTTTAAAGTGGTGCTGTTAAAGGAAGTTGACAAACTTTCCAAGGATGCTCAGCATGAGTTAAGAAGAACCATGGAGAAGTACATGTCCACATGCCGGTTGATCCTGTGTTGCAATTCTACCTCAAAGGTCATTCCACCTATTCGAAGCCGATGATTGGCCGTGCAAGTACCTGCTCCGAGCATTGATGATATATGTCAGGTATTGACCAGTGTATGTAAGAAAGAGGGCTTGAGCCTGCCTCAAGACCTTGCTCGCCGGCTTGCTGAAAAATCCGGTCGAAACCTTCGAAAAGCGTTACTGATGTGTGAGGCCTGCAGAGTACAACAGTATGCATTTTCATCTGATCAAGACATACCGGAAACAGACTGGGAAGTGTATCTGAGAGAGACCGCTAATGCTATAGTTAGTCAACAATCTCCACAACGTCTTCTAGAAGTTCGTGGGCGGCTTTATGAACTGCTAACTCACTGCATTCCCCCGGAGATCATAATGAAGGGTCTTCTGTCAGAACTCTTGAATAACTGTGATGGACAGCTGAAAGGAGAGGTTGCGCAGATGGCAGCTTTCTATGAACACCGTTTACAACTTGGCAGCAAAGCCATATATCACCTTGAAACATTTGTGGCTAAATTTATGGCCATTTACAAGAAATTCATGGAAGATGGATTGGAGGCCATGATGTTCTAGATCATTACAAAGTGTATTTAATAAAGTTGCAGTTCTCTAAAAAAAAAAAAAAAAAAAAAAGAGAGAAAGTTGTGTTTTTTTTTGGTTTGTGAACTTTCATTCATTTATTGGTAAACTGGACCCCGAGCACTCGACAACGGAAGGGTCCATAGTCCCATTCTTACAACTATACAGTGTCTATCCTTTGATGAACATTCATACGGTTCGGTTCACTAGGAATTGTAAACCTAAATAAAGGAGATTTATCTTACTTTACATACCGCCTCCTGCCTGCTATTTAACACCTGCTTATTCCACCTTTTCCACAGATGGCACCACCATCCCAGTCTCACAGCATGTCAAGTCTCTTGGCGTCTACATTGAATCAGAACTTTACATGATCAAACACATGAACACGTTGGCCTCCTCCACAGCCTCCAGAGCCAAACTCATAGCCTTGAGCAGAAAATTAATCTCCCCAACCAACTGCCTGACTTTCGCTAGAGCAATCGCAGGTGGCCAACTAGACTATTGCAAGCCCTATTCACAGGCACTTCTGCCAAGGACCTTTCCAAGCTACACCTTTTACAAAACAAGGCCCTACGAGCAGCTTTGGGGTTAAAGTATTCAGACCACATTTCAATGACGAGACGTGACGCACAGTGGCTACCCATCAAATCGAGGATTGAGTTCCAAATCTTAATAATCGCGCACTGCTGTGTCCATAAAGAAGCGCTTGCCTATCTCAACCCCTGCATCTCGGCCAAGACGCCGGTGCGGCCCCTCCGTTCCTCCTCCATTCTAGTGCAAACAAGCAGGTAGAGCCAGCTTCTACATCACAGCACAGCACCCACCCTCTGGAACTCACCTCCCCACCACATCAAAAACAAGCACTCTTACTATACCTTTAGAAAACTTGTGAAAACCTGGCTGTTTGATAAATACGCATAATCTGCTCTTCTACCTGCTCTGAGACTGTCCATCACTATATCCTTGTTATCACCAACTACAAGCCCTGTGATACCTCCGAACTGGGCGCTACATAAATGTAATACATAAATAAATACATTTCAAAACTTCAGAATGAGTTAATACTTTAAAGACATTGGCCCTCATTACGACCCTGGCGGATTTCGCGGTGCTAAATGCACCGCGAAGCACGGCGGAAAGCCGTCGATAGCGCCATGGGGGTTGGCGGATTTACCACCCCATGCCGACCTTGGCGGAGCGGTAAATCCCCAATCCCCATTCTGCCCTTCCCCATTCCCATTCTTGCCCCATAGGGTATAATGGGAGTGGGGAAGGAGTTAATTACGCCACCGTAAAATACGGTGGCGTAATTAACAACGAGGTCCCGTAGCGCCATGGTTTTCTCCGCCTGGTAAAACCAGGCGGAAAACGGCGCCATGGCGCTACGGGAACTCGTAGTGGGGCGGACGGGTCCGCCGCGAATACCACTGGCGGAAACCCACTCCGCCAGGGTCCTAATGAGGCCCATTGTAAAGTTTTGTTCAGTAAAACTAGTAGGTGCCCCAATAAATAAGGACAGCAAATCCTTGAAGTATATTACAACTGATATGGATAATAGAAACTGATGAATCAAACTTAACATAATAAATGTCATTGATCAATTATCTAACAAATACTTTTTCAGCAGAAATAATTGCAAATATTGGTTACTTCCATAACTAGACAGATACATTTAAAAAGAACAAAAAGTATTAACACTAATCTATAAAAGACATTAAAAAAAATAGTAGATGCTTACCAAATTTGCCATGTAAATTGTCAACAGACCCCTCCTTTAAAACATAAAACAAAACAATGTTGAAATGTTAGTACATTATTAAAAATTCCAAAGTAGGTTCAGGAATGAATAAACGTGCACAAAATACATTCAGCAAGGCCCACCAACAGCACCCCATTTTTCAACACATAAGTCACATAAAATAGTTCTCTAAACCCAGTAAACTACTGTGAAAAATAATGAAAAATGTAATGTAACATAACATGCATTGATTATTGTGCCAGGTACCACTGGAGTGTTCTCAGAGTGTTGAGACTTTCCCTGAGAATATGTATTCTTTCCATGCCTGGGGTTTCCAGAACGTAATTTAGATCAAATTAAGGGAGAACCACTCAAGCATTTGCATGCCCACAACTATCCTTGCTTTCAATGGTATAAAGCCATATATAGATATAAAAGTGAACATTTGTGTGTGGTGGGATTTGAGGTGAAGCATTGTTCCTTACAATTCCACACTGTTTCAGCAATCTGCACCAAATTCTGCATAGTTGCCTGTTAGGACCCTCCACACATTACTGGCTACATGACATTTGGACAACCCACCCCATTCCACGGATTTCAGCACACATCAAAATGGGTTTGTGTGTTTGTGGCTTGGCGAAGCGTGTTCCTTATACAATTCTACACTGTTTCACCAACCGGCACCACATTCTGCATAGTTCCCTGTTAGGACCCTCGGGACATTACCAGCTACATGACATTTGGACACCCCACCCCTTTCTCCGGATTTCAGCACCTTCACACATGAGACGGTTGCTTGACATCGGCGAAACATCAATGTGGGCGTAGAAGGACCGGTCCTGACACGAGGAACAAAACTCGAGGACCAGGCCCTAGGATGCACGGTTTCCAAGATATATTCACCACAATGCACTGCAACAAACAAACGATAAGCAACTTGGAATAGCGGCCTACAGGATCAGTGTCATGTCGGTCTACAGAACCCATTCGGAGAATGGGTACTTATGCTAGTTATTTAATCAAAATAAGGTTAATAATAATAAAAACACATTTTTAAATGCTTATGGGCTCCTCCTACTTCTACGCCTTGTAATAATAGGTATGAATACCCAAATTAATGGTACTCAATTTATCGACCACAGAAGGATGAACGGCTGAGTTGGCACCAATGAGATTAATAATTTCGAAGTGCGGCTGGCCTTATATATGAGGCAAGTGCTTTACTTGTGAGCTACCAATCAGGACTTGTATCACAAGCTTACGATTCCGGACCCACCTCCACAAGTAACAACACATTCTACAGAGTCAACAACTTAACTCTCAATTACCAGCGACCTAAATCTCTGTTCCTGGCACTCTTCCCAAGTAGGTGGGGTTACAAGCAAGGAATCAATTGGCAACTCGCAGGCAAAATATAAGGTCACTGTTTCTTTATTATGTGCAAACGTGATAGGGTATTAGGTTTAGGTGAGCCCTCACGCCATGGTCATCAGTCCTTACCTCTCGGCCCCCCAAACAGGTCTGCCTTCTTGAAAGGAAAGCGGTTTATCGTGCCCTGCGAGTCCTTCTTGGCTTTTTGTACAATCTTCTTTGGATCGCTTTCTTCTTGTGAGGATGTCACATTGGTACTACATTTTGTTGATTATCTTGCATCACCACCCCACTTGTGACTTGGCTAGTCTGCTCAGGTGTCAGGCGCAACACTTTTGCAAGTGTTGGACCCCAGGATTATCATGCCTCTTCCCCCCTCTGGCAGTGTTGTGCTGTTTAGCTGGGGTCTTTCCGGAGACCTCAGAAATACTGTGAGGCCCTTCCATCACTGCCTTATTTTCACTGCCTTATTGTTTGGGAACTCCCTGTGCATCAGTGTCCTTTGATTAGGATAATACTCTAACTACATATTGGTTGGGATCAATCAGAGGGATGTGCAGGATTAAATTAATTACAGAGAGCCAATGGGTCGACAATTACTGACCATGAGTTCACTTGCTCCTTTGCAACAGGTATAGGTTCTTGAATGTGTTTGGTTGGTCGAATTGTTAGATTATTTAATGTTGCCAACATTTCTTTCATGATATCAATATGAATCTCCTTCTTAATGTGTCATACAGCCTTAACAAAGATTTTGAGAGCCCTAGCTGGAGTAGATGCAATAGTAAACTGCTTGGGAATTTGTGAGGGTAACCAGGGAGTGGATTGCAAATACTGATGGATCTAGATGGCCTCGAAATTTATTTTCCAGAGGTGCAGTTTTAGACGTAAAGAGCTTCTCAGAAGGGACTGGTACTCGTGCTTCCTTGTCTAGTCCAGAAGAATCATTTCTATAACAAATTATTAGACATGTGCAGAAAGGACACATGAAGTGGACTTAATGTCAAAGCAAGTGATTTCCTTTGCAACAAAGATGAAGACTATCACTCTTGAGCTCTTTGATGATAAGGCAGCTTCGGAAAATAGTTTGAAATTTCGTTCCTAACTACGGGTATAGGAGTCCCGTTTGCATGGGTCTGCGCATGCAAAAGGCACCTACTAGGAATGTAATCTTTCAACATAAAGGTTGATGGTTTGTTTACTTTATCATGATTGGCATTGTCTATTGGCCCTGATGATAGAGAAGAAATGTTTCTGGTGCTTAGGGAGCAGGAGTGACGTAGAGAGGCAGGTGCTGTATCAATTTTATTCCTAAGATTGTATACCATGTTCCCAATACAGTTTAGAACAGTGATTGATATGGAGGCAGATAAATTCTCTTAACAGAAGTAAATGGTGCATGGAGAGGGGAAGAATACACTGTTGGGCCCTGTGGACAACTGCAGATAACTGCACTCATTGTGCTCCAGGTGCGCTGCATGATGGATCAGTGGTTTTGAAGACTTCCTCCTTCCATCCTGCAATAGCCACGTCACTTCAGGTGCATAACAAAGTGGAGGACATTCAAAACGCCACAGAGAAATCCAGAACCAGTCCTACCCCCGAGTTGGTCTATTGCAGTTGAGAGAATGGCCTCAATTCCTGACTCCCACCCTGCAGGTGCCCGTTTGTTTCTGAGCAGTACACCTTTGTCTCATGTGTAATGAATCTGATGGTATCATCACTCCTTTTGTGGCGGTGACCTCTCCCCGGGTGGCCAGGGAACGCAGCCGCTACCTAATCCTGAAGGCGGCTATATAAGGGAGGATCAAATCGGCGGGGGGCAACTTCCGGGAGAGTATCAGGGCACCATCGGACAAGGCATGCTATTCCCCTTCCTCTCCTGAGTATACCCCCCATTCATACCCAATGCTTTCATGGCATAGTGCTACATATCCCCTCATTCACCTAGGAAGGGTACTGTAGACCTAACGAGATCTGTATGTAAGCCATCAAAATCTAACTTACCACCCCAGCAGTCATGAAAACACCTTATCAGACTCTACAATACATCCAGAGTGGATTTAGCCATAAAGAACACTTATCCAGACTTTACATGTAAAACATCAAGAATGGACTTCCATTCCCATAACTCCAAGAAAACTGGGACGAAGAAGATGAGCCGAATAATACAGAGCAAAGAAGACCAAGAACAAGAGCTGCACTCTAGTTGTTGTGAGTGCATACCTGTAACCAGGACATTTAAACAGCAGAAGCAGCTGACTGAGGCGTGCTGCTGGAGGGAGAGAGCTTCTTCTTTCAGTATGGGCCGAGAGACTGTGGGGCTGCAGAGAGTGCCGTGGAGCCAACCGGCTCAAGTAAAAGGAAAAGGCAAGCTGACCGTAAGAGGGAACACACTGAAAAAACGCCAGAAGCAGAGGTATAGCTCCTGGATGAATGCAGGTGTTGAGAGGCAGTGGTTGCCTTTTCAAAGTCCGAAACCAAGCAGATGAGCCCATCAGGAACCGCAAGAGGCAGAGGAGCTGAGGAACGAAGGCAGCGAGATGAAAGGAAATGCCAAACGACCGCCATTGGCTTGCAGCAGGAGAAACGAAGTACACCAGCAAGAGCCGGTTAGTCCACGCGAGAGAAAAGCAGGGACACCGGGGCTAATAGGCTGCCATGCCAAATGCGAATAACTGTTAAGGAACCAAATTAAGTGCATGAAAGAGCAAGAGCCAGTGAGCATTTTGTTAAAAAGGGAAAACACAACAAAAGTAAGAGACTTTCAAGTTTGAGAGTGTATGAAATACACAAATAAGAAAAGACATGGCAGTATAATATACCAGGCAGATACAGTAGCAGATAAAACAAACATAAGAGAATATCAAGTTTGGAAGTGTGTGCAGAGTTAACTTGAGAAAAGTCCTGTTAGGAGGGTATACCAGGCAGTTGCAAGTGTGTTCATATAAGAAAGCCCTGGTAGGAAGCAGAAGAGGCAACAACAAACTGAATAGTGTATAAGAAATACATCACGTAAACTGGTCCTGAGAAAGATAAATCAGTACTAGCAAAAAGGCTGTGGGAAACCAAAGAGAAGAGGAGTGAAAACCTGGCAGGAGAGTACACTAGGTAGCCTAACAAGATAAAGACAAAGGGCCAAGTTGTTTTGTGTACCAGGAGCAAGAGAAACTCAAGGAACTGATACTTTGAATATACGACAGAGGGAATAGAAATCCAAGGTAAGGGAAGGGAACCACCATCTGGAACAATGAACACTATGTTTCTTCCTTCTGCAACTGTTGTGTTGGGGTAACCCATTTTCCTTTTTGAACATTTATAAGTCACGCAAGGTCAAAAACACTACCCTTTTCACCTTAGAGTTTATTTTGTTCGAATGGTAGGGCCACATAGGTACTCTGGACAGTTTTGCTTTGGACATACTTACATTGACACACCCTTAGGTTTGGTTTTAGGTAGCCAAGCACCTCTTAGAGCAGGGACAGAGAGGCATTTCCCCACCCCCTTTAATTTTAATAAAGTTCTTTGGCCAGAACCATGACTCCCTTGTGTCCGAGTCTCATTCCTGGCTCCTCACACACACCAGGCCTCCTAGAATAGATGCTTCATAGTTTGTTAGGCATTTTCTAGAGACAAACCATCAGAATTGGAAAGCAGTGAAAAGCCTCAAGAGAGGGCCATTATTCAGCACTGCATGCCATCCACAGAAATGCTGGGACCCAACCACCAGTAAACGGCCCCCAGTGTTTACTGTCGGAAGGGAACGGCCAGCCGAGCGACAGGAACATAGCAACACCACCAATATGTGGCTGACAGAGAAGTCACCTGGTGCTGCTGAGTGACAGCAGCGACCACATACAGCCACCACCAAATACTAGTCCAGCAGGGCCTAAACCAGGGGCCCGCACCCTCGCATCCATGGGACTTATCTAAAGCATGCCAGGAACAAGGCCACCTAAAATTAACGAGGACTTTCCACTTCCTGGGCTGCCATTACTATTCTACAGCGGGCCCACACAGAGGAAGTGGGTGGGGCCTAGCCTGCTATTTGTTAGCATTGCTTCCTTGAACACATCCACGTGGGGAAGACAGGTCCAGATTGGCTATGGACAGAGAACCAAATAGGGTGCGAGGGCGAGGACAAAAGGCGAGCACAGAAAGCAGGACGTTTGGATTATTTGGGTGAGTTCAATGGAGGTGGTGGAAGACCAAGAGATCAGCAGGAGGGAGGAAGGGGCAGTAAAGTGTGGTGGAGATTTCTGGATACGGTGAGGCCTTGGCTAGTGAGTGAAAGTGGTTGTGTGATTGTGCATTAAAAGTGTGGTTAGGAGAAGAACACCTGGGAGTGAATGTGAAGTGATGAGTCAAAGAGGGATGTGTGAGTTGGAGGTGGGTGGAGAGTACTGCGGAGGGAGGAGTAGTGTGGAGGGAAAAGTAGTGTGGAGGATGGAGTAGGAGTGTGGCAGAGAGGATCATTACTGTGGAGTACTAGTGTAGTAGTGTACAGCAGAAATGTAGTAGCATGGATAATAGGTGTAGTGTGGAGGAGGGTGTAGTAGAGTGGAGGAAGGAGCAGGCAGGAGGAGACAGGTGTAGTATTGGGCAGAAGGGAAGAGGAGGGAGAAGTAACATCCAATAGTGGAGGGGAGGCCTAGAAAGTGTGAGTGACACAGGTAGAGAGTAGGTACGAGAAGAGGCTAGGAATTATCTGAGGGAGTTAAGTGAGGAGATAAGGGCAAATTCGTAAATGTCTGTTTATTTACTGAAATAGCTTACTAATGGTGAAGTAATCACTATTTACTAACAAGGTATGGCCACAGGGCCCTTGATATTTAAGTACAAAAAACAGAACTGCATCAGAGACTTGGGAGTGATTCCTGTGCTGTCACAAACAAAATTAACAATCCTGCACACTTAACAAGCGGACTCGTCAAACAAGCATATTGTGGATCAACAGTGTATCTATACATGTATGATACAAAGGTTTCATATTTAACCAGACTGTCCATGTGCCCCCACTGTATGGTATGGCAGACCAACAAATCATGCGACACAAATCTGATTTCTCCACTTTATTCTTGTCAAGACGGGCATTTAGAAAAATGTCCTGGGAAAGAGTCTTTTCTACAAATAAAAAAGGTGTTCCTGTCTTGGAACTATATAGACAAAAGGTGTAATGAAAAGGCAAACTTTAGTGGTACAGTCATTAATTGTTTGCCTGCAAGCTGGGTCTATCCCTAGGATTCTGTCTCCTCCCCTTTCATTGGTCTAGAGAATGTTCAGGGTCAAGGTGGCTTTCAGGATAGATATGGAGGCAGACCTCTGAAGGGACACGTATTTCATCCATGACTGAAAAAGATATTCCGCTCTCATATCTTTCTGTAATAACGGCATAGGATGGGATTAAATAGTTATGCAGAGGGGTATTCAGTCTACTAGGGATACTGATCCTTCTCTGGATCACTGCTTTAACAACAGTCTCAGGTTCACTCAGTATGAGTCTTTACAGAGTCTCAGGGATACAGCACCAAGCTGGCTATTTCTAATCCTTCCAGGGATGTAGTGACTGGATCAGTTCTTTCAACTCCCGGAGGTATAATACCCCGCTCGCTCAGGGATACAGTGCCCAGGTCACACTTCAGGGGTCAGTATATCACTTGGTAGCAGTCCTACACTTCCTTGCTTCACTGCAGCACCTCAGGACCCCGGGCTCTTTGTGGCCCAGTAAACACATCAGCCGCCCTGCTCTTCCTTACATTCAGCCTTCCCTAGGCATCCTCATTACCAGTGTCCTCTGTTAAGGATGAACACATGGAACTTCTGTTTGTGCCAGTCAGGGCCTGGCCAAAGCCATGGGTAGGAACCTCTGCCTCCCTTTCAACAGCACATTACAATGCTATTTCTACAGTCACATATCATTCCCACAGTCTCAAGGGCCCTGGCCCATCATCACTAACATAATCCCTGCTCCGTGAATCCTCAGAAGCTCATCCACAATCCTCTCATCTCACCCCCACTCTGACCTTGATGCTAATGAAAGCTCAATTTTCCATTCATCACTCCACCATTGCTGACGACATTTCCAACCTTGAAGTAGTTGCCATCTTTATCACCAAAACATGGGTATCCCCCACCTCTTCCCACGTATTCTATGTCCTCGTCCGGTACAGCATCAAACATGCCAACTGCACAATGAAGGTAGAAGGAGGTGTGGCAGTCATCCACAAATCCAACTGGGCCTGCATCAAACGCAAACGGGTGCCTATGAAGTTCCTCACTTGCCACTTTCCATTATCACACAGACTGTCACTTGCCATCTCATCGATCACCAACCTCACAGGCATGGTTCATTCCTTGATGATATATCTCATCTCTTCACATCAGCGTCAATCGCACATGGAGCAAATAGCTTCCTGGTGATTTCAGGAATACGAGCCACCAAAAGCCCCATTGACACCATCATCTACTGGAATGCATGATCATAAAGCAACATGTACTGAACACCACCCACATCATGGGAAACCTACTCAACCTTGTTCTAAGAACTTCTCCTTGGATACACTAGAACACAGTCTTGGAATGTTAGACGGTCCACAAAACACCCATGTCGACGCTTGAAAGTCAACCTTTAACCAAACTATGAAGGAACTGGTTGACATAAATGCACTCCTGAAAAACAATGTACCAGGTGTATGCCACACGGTATATCCAGGAACTGACTTAATATATGCAGGTAACTAATGTAAGAAAATTCTGGCCTAAAATGTAACAAGGACCTCCTGACCTTAAAGGTTTTACACAGTACTGGCCTGGCACTCATCACTGAAGCTAAAGCTGAGTTTTACCAGGCCGTAAAATGTGTACTTGCCACTAGATATTAGCTAGTGATAAAACATTCTTAGGGAGTAACAGATGGTGTACTTTGTGCATGTGGAGAACAGAGGGGGCGAGGGACTTTTTATGCCTGGTTGGTAGTTTACAACTTGAAATTTTTACCCCTGGTATTACTCCACGACTAACGCAGTAACTGCTAGCAGGAGTAAGTAAGGCAAGATGTGTGCCAACAGACCACTTGGTCCCAGGACACAGAGGGTGACTGTTGGATGTTTTTGAGGAGATCCCATTGAGGACAGCAGGTGGCATTTGGTTTGCTGGGAGTGTGAAAATGAGTACCAAGGAGGTTGAGACTATGAGAGTGGAGAAGAAAACGTATCCTGCTGTAGCTGTGCTTGGGGAACCACTAGTTCTAGACCGTTGTCATCACAAGATACACCAAACTTAAAAGGTTAACAAAGACTGGTTACTAGTGATAGAATTTACACAGTGTGGCTCAGCATCGGGATCTCTCACAATCTGTCTGTTTAGTGTTGGTTTAATTTTTTGCACTGCATCCATTTATCCTTTCATTTGCCTTTCCCTGCTCACGCTCCCCAATATCTCTCAATTCTTCATACTCCCTACCCTGTTCTTCACTCTCTTTCTCCTTAGCCGTTTTGAACTCCCTCCTGCACACTCTGCTTTTGTTCCGAGATTCCTGCTTGCTTGCTTTGTTACTTATCTCTTTCATTCTGTCCCTCAAACAGTCTTTCTTTCTCTCTATCGCTCTCTCTCTGGGGACCCATACACCACACCCAGGCATAGAACATTAGAATTCTGGGTGTCATCTCAGACCTTGAAATCACCTTCCCCGCCCAATTGATACAATGGTTAAAGGACCAATGTTTAGCTTATGTGCTCCAGAAAATGTTACCTTTCCTGCAGACTAGTGCCCACGTATGGCTCATTAGATATCTAGTGACAGCTCGAATGCATTACGACAATGTGATCTCGACTACCAAAGAAACATGTTAGACAAACACAAGCGCAAAGTCAGGCAGCCAGACTTTAGAATCTTAAAAAGTAAGACCCCATCAAACCCATGGTAAAACTCCCTTGCGGACATCTGGCAGCCTTAAGGATCATGTTTAAACTTCCAGTCACCATACACAAGTATGTATGTAACAATGGTCCAGTCTATCAGCAAAAGCTGACCACACACAATGCCCCAACCAGGCCTCTTCGAATCAGTTCTAGAACATTTGTCAACAAAAATTCAAGCAGCAAAAACACAGGAGCAAGATATGAATGACCAAGATTCTAAACTATGAAATACCCTTCCCCTTCTCTCAGCAAACAATAATTTACTTTTTTAGGATGATGGTAAATCTTTAAAGACGCACTTGTCTGAAGACAGCCAGGAATTGTGGCCAGTGAGTAAAGACTTCCAGGTCTAGCTCCATCAGTTTCTTGACCCTTGACATAATTATCCAAAGCCCCCCACCTGCTTGTAACCTCCATGCACCAAATCCTGTCCCTATATTGAAAGCCATATCGAACAAATCAATACAATTCCTGAATGCTACCCACTTATACACTTAATAACTTCTCCCTACACTTAGTTTGACAACCTTATTGTCTTGAGCTCATCTGTATAGGATTCCCAGGAACGCGCGCCAAAAGGGGCCATAAGGTGACGATCGCAGTATGATATATATCAGACAAATGAATACACTAGGACATGACTTTTAGGGCATTCTCAGTCACAGTGTTTTACCCCTTAGAAAGATATGGGTAATGACACATGGATATCTGAATGCCTTCAGCAGATAAATATCCTGCTTCATTATTGGTTTCTGCATTTGTTCCAAATGAAAGCTGAACACCACAACATTATGGCTTTTTTCAACAGGTAATGTGGCTTTATTCTAAAACACCTGTAGAGAAACCCCTCGATGCTCACACCAGAGAAATACAACCGACTAGGGAAAAAGGCTTAGCACACCTCTCATAACAAGAACAAGGTTTATTCTCATAAACAAGACAAGTACGGGCCAGCAAAGAACGGAGTGCTCTGACGAAAACAGCATAAGCAGCAAGGTATAACGGCACACTGTGTCATAAGTGAAGTAGGTTACATAGGTTACAGATCCAGATGGCTAGTTGGTGCGTCCAGTGGTCCCAGCTTCTCTTGTACGTGTTCTTGCATGTGGGGTTCTTCTTCATACGTTAACAAGCACAAAGCTCCTAATTGGCAATTACCAACAGAAAGCATTGCATTCCCTATCTGTGGCTTAATGTGCACCTGGTACTGCAGACATGGGCGCAAAGGATACTTTTGAGGTCACAATGACTTGCAAACCCGCGTTCGATCTGAGATGCGTCAGCGCCTTTCCAAATCTTCCCACCCTGGTTTTAGGTTTGTTACTTTTTCCCCCTTGAAACCTTGCAGCACAAATCACAGGGGTCCAGGATATAGTGAACCAGCCTTTCTGCTGTGATCGTCCTGATAAATTGGGGATCTATAAGTTTTATGGTTAGTGGTCTAGGACTGGCTGGTACACTGGAATGCTGGGGTCTTGGGACAGGGGCAGCTGGGCACTATAACTCTATAACATAGGGTGTGGACTGGTGAAGGTCCGATGCTTGTGCCCTCCTTCTCGTGGGAGAACTTTTCACAGGGAGATCTCGGCTCCCTTATGGTCTTGCAGGGTGTATTCCTTCTGGGATATGAGTGCTAATAGTATGAGACAATGATGGGTTAATGAATCTCTGTGCGTGGTCTTGATCTTTCCCACTGCTGCCAAGGCTGCACCGCAACCCTGCATGCACGCACTTATCTCAATGCTCTGGGCCCGGGCCTACTGCCCTGGCTGCAGTGCAGTGCTAAGCCTCCATTTCAAAATGGACGCTGTCTTCCAAAAAGGTGTTTCACACCCAGCACAGTCCATGCCCAAACATATAATAACCTAAACATAATGCAGCTTCTATCAACACCCCTTTCCCCGTATAACCTCCCCAAGCACCTACAACACATACTCTTAGGCCTCCACCTTACCCGGAACCTCTTGGGGGTTCGGGACAATTGCCCCCCCCCCCCATTCCAACATCCCCCACTTACGTTAATCCCACATAACAAACTGCCAGCTAAGTCTGTATCTGTCCTCGTTCTCCATTGTCTCCCTTTCCAACCTCTCAGCTTTCTGACAGGCACGTTCACTTCTTGGGCACCCATGAGTTGCACACAGATTGTAAACTCTCTCCTGCTTGTGCATACCACTTTGGGGTACACGTGAGGTATATACACCCCCCTCCCGTCTTCTGCTAGGTCAACCCAGTGTTCATCATATTTCTCGGAGTCTGGAGGGGGAATGGTGACTGGGGTGGGGGGTGAAGGTGCTGCTCTATCCTAACCATCTGTTTGTACTTGGTTGTCTTTGTTACCACAAGGCGCGCTATGTACCTCAATTGAAACCATCATCATTGCTTAACCCGTGTTATGCTCTGCCTCCCTCTGCTACAATTAACCCCTTTCATTAAACTGAAGTAGCAGGGTGAAAGATGGGGCTCCGAAGAGGTTAAAGTTGTTAGATCTGCTCTTTACAATTAAAGCTGCAACGTTGAGGCGGTTCCGTTTCTGCAGAAAGTAGAAGGTACAAGCAGTCCTGAAAGGAAATTAAAAAGGTGACAATTATTGGGTGTTAAACGTGTGTTCATTTAGTTTTATCTTGCAGGAGGAAGGTAGCCCTGTTGCAGGTCTCATTTTGGACAGTAAGGCCTGTGATGAAGTTCCTGGCCCAGCTCTGATTAAGTGGGATGGATGCCTTATGTCACAGAGAATGGGTCCGGAGATGATATGGGGTGGGGGCGGGAGGACCACCCGGTAACCCTCACAAGGTCCTCAGCATCAGGAATGTGGGCTAGCAACCACATGGCCCCCCTTAAGATAGCTGAATACCATGATTTGGACTCCCTAAACCCAACCCGTAGATGTTGTGGGCATGTGGCAGATTATTTATTATTAATAATAATCATCACAGGGAAAGCAAATCATTTTGGCACAGAAACGTGTACAGAATTTACCATTGATAACAGAGCAGAGGACTGGGTCCTTTACAATGGGGTGAGAGAATGTGTCTTGAAGACCAGATGTTGCAGGGGAAGGGGGAAACATATCCAGGGATGGGGACAGAATGACAGAGGAACGGGATGGTGGAGAAAGTGCTGAATTAAGGATGGAAGAGTGACGGAAAAGTGCTATAGGGTTGTCCATGAGTAGGGAGGGTAGGGAGAGGAAAATAGGATGATGCTATAGTGTAGTGTGCTAGGAAACAGGTTCTTCAGAAAAAAGGAGAGATTTGAGGCTGGATTTAAATAGTGGTAAAGTTGTAGTAGTTACAGAGAGGATGAGAAAGAGCATTCCAGAGTAGGGGAGCAAGGATGGAGAAAGAGTGGAAACGAGAGAGCACTGGGGGCTCCAGCCCATGGGAACTAAGGAAGCATATACAGAGTGTTCTGATTCTTCAGCTGGACAGCACAAGTTTCTCTCAAGTGTTCAGAAAGTGTATCTGAAAATCACTGTGGCTCCAAACTTGGTGGGGGTGCTTGCAAACTTGCCATTTCCTTTTAGGAAAAATCACACTTATTTCTCAGCTATTAAGGTTACATCTGTGGAGAATCAGAATGCGATCTGTAAAGCGGCACGTAGTAGACTAAAGCAGATGAATAGTGGAAATTTGGCAAAACAAGGACATGAAATGGAGACTTGTTGAAACAAGAAGGAAAAAATCGACTTAAGGCAAGAAAGAGCAGTTAGAAACAGAAAAGACAACTTTGTAGGGGAGGATGTAATGGAGGGGCTTCATCAACAGGGAGACTGAGTCCGTATAGCTGGCCTTGAAAGCAAGCTCAAGATCTGTGGGAAGTGCCACATGTTGGGAAATTAGCTGTGAAGTGGCAATCTGCTTTTAGGCAGATACAATAAGACACACAAATCGGATTTCCAAAAGCGAGGAACAGAAAGGGGAGACGTCCCTGAGACAATACTATATGGAACTGACATTGGAAAATCCAGAGACTAATTGGTGGAAGCTGTATGTTGCAAGAAATCTCCCAAGAAGGGAACCCCAGTAGAGGCACGTGGCTGAAAGGAAGCAGATTTTTGCATTTTAAGTTGTTCTTGAACTTTAAGTTTGTCTCACGAAAAAGACTCATCTCGACATCTTTAGCTAAGTTTATGCAAGCAGGTTTATTAAGTTGATCCCTCTATAAAATCCCTTCACCTACACAATCGGACCATTTTGATTAAATGAATGCAGATTTAAATGCATCATTGTAGGTATTATGTGCACTATTTTAATGCAGGCCCAGAGCACTATTGGGGCAATCAGAGGTAGCACTTACACACCTTATTGTGCTGCTTGCAATCCCACTGGCCATTCTGAAACCCTGTGAGGGTTAATTAATTTACCAGCCTTTAGCTTTTAACAATTTTAGTAGCTGATTGGCTATACCCGTTATCAATCACTGTTTATTACAATACCGCTAGTCTGACTTTTCAATAAAACCCCCCCACTGACATGATAAGATTATGTGATGTCAATTCCTTTGATGTCATTTCTGCTTCCCCTATTCTTTCGGTGCAGTGAAGCCATTGATGACGATCTAAGCAGTCTGCAGAACCACAAAAATAGGTAGCTCCCATTTTGAGGCAATGAAACAATATTGGTCAGGTTATATTTACATCACAAAAGAAGGTATACTGATATGTGTCTAAGACCCTACGGGTTCGTATGGCAAAGGATATGTCAATTATCCCAAAATTCTCTTGTAAACCTTAAAAACCTCTTTTTATTAAACACATAGATACTGATACTCATAAAATGATCACATTACATAAAATTCCATGAAAAAAACATATAAAAACTCAACCCCATGTGAACCTACACATTGGAGTTGTGATTATTTTCTATCACATTGATAATATGATTATTGCCTAGACCCAACTTGCACAAGTTTCTGTCCCTAAACACACATATAGATGTAGGACATTCATCAGGGGTATTTTGTTGCTTGTGTTCTATGCTGGTGATAGATTCTATTTTCCTATCACTTTTTTTCTTTGCCAGGTATGTTCGATGACTTGCGGACCCTGTGGGTTAAAGACAACCTATTAGGGTTTTCTTTGTATTCATTAGCACATATTTACTATCATTCAAGTCATATAAATAGACTCAGATATTGGCACCCCCGATTCACCTAGGGGGATAAGTATGCTAATTTTTTACATACCTTCCAAAACTGTGGTGACAAAGTTCCACAGGCGGCAGGATTACCACTAAATGGTAATTGAAGGAGGACAAGATTTCCCTTTTCTTTGGGAATATCGCTCCCAATGTCTTCTATTCTGTAAAAATTGGGTAGATGTAAAGGATACTGTTTTAGAATGTGAGACTATATATTAGATCCAGGTAATTCTTTTATCACCCCCAACACGGTCTTCTTACCTGCGTTGGAAAAAAAATAATTTTCCTTAAATGTTCCCACTGTGCCTTAAAGGCGGGAAAAGAATTGGTTCAGGAATAGACCAGAAGGTAGCTGGAAGAGGGAGACAAGAAAAACCAAAAAAACTACAATAAGTGTGTGGTTCAAAAAACCACTCTATATCACAAATTCTGCTCATGAAAGATGTTGTCAAGTGTACTAGAAATTCCTCCACTTACTATTAGGCTGTTTATTTAGTGTGTATTCTGTAGCTGATCTTCTACGATTTTTGCAGAGCTTTTATTGACAAAGCACAATTCTGTCCCGGAGTGGATCTAAACACAAAAAAAATGTAAAAAAATGTATTCCATTATAATATTGGGGCTATATCGCTCACTAGTCTCACTCAGACACAGAGTCTTATTTCTATAGCTTACCTTAAGTTAGGCCACCTCTACGAATCATAGATTCCTTACTCGCCAACAGCGACTGTGGGGAGACCACTCTCTTTTCTATATGGCTGTATGAGCGTGCGCGATGACGTCATCGCGTTTTAGGCGCGACGACGTCATCACGAAGCGACGCGTGCCGTCATGGCCTTACCGCTCGCATGGGAGCCGTAAGGAAAAACATAGCCACAAAAGGCCATGTAAATAAGAAAAACCCGTAAGATGTTATATCGAATACGGGTCATAGATGAGAAGTATGATTAAAATAATGTGGATGTAACCAACCATCATTGTCACTATATTCCTATTTGGTGGACAAATACAGAACTAAAGTAATGTGGTATTTTGAAAGATGTCATTAACCACCATTGCCACTATGTTCCTATTTGGTGGACAAGTACAGGTACACAGGTCCCACATGTCTCCCTATTAGGGAAGCCGCTTTGTCATGTAACAATAAGGATGCCTTATTTATCCCCAATGGACGCACAAGTATTACTCACAGCTAGTGTCATCCTTTTCTCTTGTATTGTCGATATTATCATAAACAAATTTATTTCTCTTACTTATTGTATGGGGTGTCAGTAACGGGTAGATTGAGCATCACAAAAACTGCATCTCATCTAGGCATTGTGCCATTCAATATTTTCGTTAAGTCCACGAATATGGCTCTGGGTCAAAAAAATAAGTTTCTGTTCAAGGCTTAGCAATTTTTTGTTTACTTTTTCTTGTGTTTTGCCTCTTATATGCTTTAAGATGGTCCAATTGAAATCACTATGTTTGTGGTTGTTTTCCACAAAGTGTTTAACTAATGGAGCTTGGTCCACCTTGTTTTTGATGCAGCTTTTGTGCTCGATCAATCTCGTTTTACATTTTCTCATTGTTTGACCAATGTAGATCAATCGACATGGGCATCTGATAACATATATCACATTTTCTGTATTACAATTGGTATGTTCAGTAATCTTCCATTCCCTTTCAAGACCTAAATCTACTGTTGTTGTTTTTCTGGTCTGTGCACACATAGTACAATTACCACACGGATGGTGTCCTATTACTGGCGGGAGATCCCACAATCTTGTTTGTTGGGATTCCCTTGCTTTAGTGCTGCCTATATCATTTCTCATCACTAGGTTGCGTATTGTAGTGCTTTTTTTGAACGCTATGAGGGGTTTTACACTTTCTTTAGGCATCACTTTCTTCCAGTTCTTATTAATAATGCCCTTGATCTTGTATGATAGGTTACTGAAGG
Organism: Ambystoma mexicanum; assembly: GCF_040938575.1. Classification (NCBI taxonomy): domain Eukaryota; kingdom Metazoa; phylum Chordata; class Amphibia; order Caudata; family Ambystomatidae; genus Ambystoma; species Ambystoma mexicanum. Next base: position 894,514,028 of record NC_090941.1, read on the forward strand.
TATTTACGAATACTAGTGGAGTTTCCTTGTTGTCTCGATTTTTGTGAAGTTGTTGATCTAAAAGGGCCTCTCTGTTGTTATTAAATGCCCTTTTCGCTGCATCCTTCACTAGACGTTTGGGATAACCACGTTTGGTTAATTTCTCGATTAATTTGTTAGCCCCGTCTTCATAGGATTCATTGGTACTGCTGTTTTTTTTAATACGCAAAAATTGCCCAAACGGTAAATTAGCCTTGACGTGTTGGGCATGGTGACTGTTGAAATGGAGGAGAGCATTTTTGTCTGTGTCTTTGGTGTAGGGTTTGATAAGCAGAAAGCCTTGATAATGATATATAGATATATCTAAAACATTAACTAGAATATTACTCATATTCATAGTGAATTTAAGATATCTATTTTGTTCATTCAACCAGGTAAGAAATTGATTGGCTGCATCCTTACTGCCTTTCCAAATGATGAAAATGTCGTCTATGTATCTTAACCAACACAGAATGTTATCTTGGTATGGGTTTGAGCTACGATAGATGACAGTCTCCTCAAACATGTTGACATAGAGGTTTGCTAAATTGGGAGCCATCGCGGCTCCCATGGTCGTGCCTTCCACTTGCATGTAAAATTGGCCCATGAACTGGAAAAAATTGTTAGTAAGTGCCATCTCGGTACACCATTTGATGAATGAATTGGGGACCGGATGACCGTCCTCCCTTTGAAGAAGTGTTTCCGCAACTACTTCAAGAGTGGCACGTTGTGGTATGTTAGTATATAGAGCTTGTATATCCAAACATATTAATCGATTATTCTCGGTATCAAAAGCATTCCCCTCAATCCTGTTAATAGCATCAGTAGTGTCTTTTACGTAGCTCCTCATAATGGGTATAAATGGTCTGAGATACAAATCAACATATTTGGATAGGGGTTCTAACAGGGAATTGATGCCGGAAACAATAGGTCTTCCCGGGGGATTTTCCAAACTTTTGTGAATCTTAGGCAAAGTATAAAAGACAGGTACTCTGTCATTGTTCCTCATAAGGAAATCCCCTTCTTGTTTGCTAATAAATTTCATATCTATAGCTTTAGTGACTTTGTCTTTGATGATAACCGATAAATCTTCGCTAGGATCCCCATCAATTTTTCGATAGTGGTTGGTATCTGAGAGGAGTTTGAGACATTCTGTTACATAATCAGTTCTGTTTAAAACTACTATGGCTCCTCCCTTATCCGCTTGACGGATAATAATGTTTTGGTTGGTGCCCAGGGATTTCAGAGTGAGTTGTTCATTTTTACTCAAATTTGAGTGTTTAGGGACCCCTTTGGATTCCAAAATTTTGCTCTCTTCCATCACTTTTTTTTCAAACACAATGGACTCCGGGGAGTATGAGGAGGTAGGAGCACAAAATGTTGTGATGTAAATATAGCTTAACCGTGTGGTAAGAAGCGTATGATCCCCTTTTACACGGTTTAGGCCGTTTGATAAGAGTGTACAATATTGGTCAGGATCACATAAATAAATGTGCATAAATAAAGGTCTTCGTGCAGAGCTTTGAAGGAGAACTAACCCATTATAAATATGCCCTTCTAAGATGGGCTTCGCATTAACCTCTTCCTATGTGGTCTTAGACTGAGTTCTTAATAGCACGGCTGGCCTAGCACAGCCTCAGATTTAGTAATTGATCTAAACACTGAAGCATGCACTCTCACACTACATATAGCAGCACAGTTGATGCCCCTTTTCCTCTCTGAATCCCCTGGCAATCAATCCACCACACCCATCTTGAACAGCCTGAGGGTGCAGTCAACGCACAAAGGTTGCCTGGGGCAGGGGAAGTGGGGCGGGTGTGTTGCTGGTGGCCTCAGAGTTAATGAGGTTGATGAGAAGACAGGATTGTGAATGTTAACCATTGCCACATTTAGATAGAATTGTGAATACAGCAACCTCAAAACCCGTAAATGGAATTCGGAACAGTGGGCTCGTAAGAATAGAAACCTCCACTAAAGACACTCACCTCTCCTATCACTATGCTCACTCACTACTCTACAACACCACACAACAGAATGCAGCTACACCCCTCGATCAATTCGGCCTAGTTGCTCACATACGAACAATACTCCATGAACACCTCAACATCCTGCTAGAACACAGCTATACCCATGAAAATCGGCCTAGCTGCACACATAAGCGTCCTACGCAGGCCTGAAGCAGTTAGAATCCAGTCTTGGAGCCCAACCTCCAGACTGCACACATTTGACTGATCTCAATACCACCACACCTAATGTTAGGTTGCAGCTACCAACAGCCAATTCCATCAGATGCACAAATATTGAGTGCACCCAAGCACCCTACGATACCCTACTCTCTCGACTGACCTGGGCTGCGGTTCCGAGGGCGTTCAACCCACAAGCGCTTTGAGGTCATACCAATGATATGTAGCGTGCAATATAAATGCCAAATAACATAACATAATATTTGTAAGGTGCTTATACATCAAGGAATTGTGTTTCAAAGCGTCGGCAGGGCAAAGGAGAGGGAACAAACAAAGACAATCGGCTGAATTAACAATGATGAGCAAAAGGCAGAGACGGTCCTACTAGGCCTTGTGAACATTCGGAACATACAAGTGCAGAGAGAGAACAAGAGACAGAGGAGAGGGGTAAGTGCAAGAGTTTTCCCCAAGGGGGAAGTGCCAGAGAGCCAGTTGCAGGGCGGCAAGGCAGTGAACACTTGATATGAGAGTGATCACCTGCCAGTGCAATAAGTGCAGGCATGTGAGATAACACAGGCCAGTGGGTGCCCAAAAGCAAGTTTGGGGGGAGGGTGGAGGCTGAAGGTGATTGGACAGGAGGCCAGGATCTAGAAGGACACAAGGGCCCAGGCCACCAATCTCAGCGAGTGTGGGGTTTAGCAAGAGAGGGAGAGGAGGGAAGGATGAGGAAAAGAGGAAAGCCTTGAGGAGCTTGCAGAATTTCAGGAGATCCAACTCAAGACAGAGAGGAATGGGATATTCCAGAGGAGGGAGCCAGGAGCGGAAAGAGATCGACCACACTCTCGCTGCTTAGAGAAGCGTTTGTCAAGCAGACAATTGGAGCCAGAAAATCGGAGAGATCTGGAGGGAGAGTATTTGGTGAGAGCAAGTTGTAGATAGCGTGGTGTCAGGCCCCAGACAGCCTTATAGTTGATGCAGAGGGATTTGAATTTGATCCTTGCAGTGACCGGGAGCCAGTGGAGAGATTTTAAGGCTGGAGAGATACAGTCTCTGGCCTTGAGGCTAAGGATAAGTCTCACAGCTCTATTCTGGATTAGCTGGAGGAGGACGGAGAGAGGAGGAGGGTAGATTAAGGAAGAGGCTGTTACAATAGTCCAGCGCAGAAAGTACCAGAGCTCTAGAGACAATGAGCTTATGGGGAAATGTGCGGAAAGGGAGGATACCTCTGAGGTGGAGGAGTTTGAAATGGGCCTTCTTGGCAAGGTCCAAGATTTGAGGAAGGAAAGGGAGAGAGGAGTCGAAGATGACCCCAAGGTTTCTGGCTTCAGAGGTAGGAGAGGGTGGAGAGCCCATAGAGGGTGGCCAGAGTGAAGGGAGAAAAGCAGGAACAGGGGACCTAATAGGAAGGATCTCAGTCTTGCTGGCTTTGAGGCAGAGATCTTTAGAGGCACACCTGGACGGGATAGCAGATAGGCAGTCAGGAATAGTAGAGGCAGTAGGAAGAGATTCAGTGGGAAGTTTGAAAATGAGTTGAGCGTCATCTACATAACACTGGGCGTGGGGGGAGAAATTATAAGTTACTCACCGTAGTGACTAGTCCCCTTTCCTCCATACTGCATGGGCGTCCCTTCCAATGGACAGGAGACAGAACATTTTTCACCAGAAAAATCCTTCTTCCCCTTTAAATTTAGAGGCGCGCAGCCCTGGGAGCATGCGCTGCCCTGACTCCGCCCTCTGACGCCACACCTCAGTCCCCATTGACGCGTCGACAATAGAGTTAACATTGCCTAATGACACCAGTATTATTAGGGGGGAGGATGGTGGGACGTATGGAGGAAAGAGGACTAAGAACTAAGAGAATGTTAGTCACTACGGTGAGTAACTTATAATTACTCTTAAGTCCCGTCCCCTTTCCTCCATACTGCATGGGCGATTGCAACTGAATGTAGCCCCAAGGTGGAGAGGAGACCCTTCTTAAGCAAATAGGTTCCTGAGAACCGCCTGCCCGAAAGCCACATCCGATCTAGAGCTGGCATCGAGACAGTAATGCTTGCAGAAAGCTGAGGGAGTGTCTCAAGTGGCAGCCCTGTTTATGACTTGCCATGGGAACTGGCGCTGGAATGCGATGGCCGTTGCCTTGGCCCTGACTGCGTGGGTGTGCATGTTCGCCGGAAGTGGCTTGTGCTGGCCCTCGTATGTTTCTTTGATGGCCGAGACCATCCAGCGGGATATGGAGGCCTTAGAGTCCTGTTAACCTGGTCTTGCACCTCTGCAAGTGACAGGGTGTCCGATTTGCGGAAGACCTTGGTCCTGTCAAGGAAGAATTTCAGGGCACACCTGTCATCCAGGCAGTGCAGAACTCTCTGTGCCTCGTCCTTAGGATCAGCAAAAAACGTAGGAAGGACTATTTCATCGTTCAGATGGAAAGCAGACGGCAACTTAGGAAGAAATGATGGGTGTGTCCGCAGGACTACTTTGACCCTGTGAAAGGTAGTATATGGTACTGAGGCGACCAGCACCTGGATTTTGCTGACTCTGCGAGCCGAGCCGAAGCCGACTAGTAAGGCATTCTTAATGGTGACCAGCCTGATGTCGTCGGATGCCATTGGCTCAAACGGTTTGTATGTTCAGGACCCACATGGGGTGTGACCTCCTGATGGGCGGGTAGAGCCTTGCGAGCTCTGTCAAATTTTTCTTGACAATCGGTTTGGAGGAGGAGAAGACCCCCTCCTCCGAGTTCCTGTAAGCCCCGAAGGCTGCGAGGTAAGTGCGGCAGGTGTCCACCTGTATGCCAGAGTGGGCGAGGTGCGCCGAGAAGGAGAGCACATCGTCCAAAGTAGATGCCAGGGGGGAGATATCCTTGGAGCCTGCCCAGTGACAGAACCTGGTCCATTTACTTTTATACTGGGACCTGGTAGCCTTGCTCCATTGCGCCCTGTATGATTTCCAGATTAGCCTGTGAGAGGCTGAGGTGCCTTAGCGTTACCTGCTCAGGAACCACGTTGTGAGGGCTAGTTTCTGTGGCGCAGGGTGGATGACCCTGCCCCCCCCTGCTGTGCCAGAAGATGCGCTGGGCCCATCAGAAGGTGAATCTGAGGCATCTTCGAGAGGCTGAGCAGCTCTGAGAATCATGGCCTGGCCGGCCGCCAGGGGGCTATTAGAATAATGTTGAGCTGGCGAGACTCCTTGATCTTGGAAATCACTCTGTGAATCAGCAGAGTGGGCGGGAAGGCATACGCTGTCATGCCGTTCCACTAAATCCAAAATCGTCTCCCAGGGAGCCGGGTGCCCTGTCCCTGCCAGGAGGCGAACTGAGGGCACTTGTTGTGCAAGGTGGCAAAAAGATCCACCTGGGGGAGACCCCATCTGTTGAAGATCTCCTGAATGACTAGGTTGTTTTACTGCCACTCGTAATTGTCCACTCCCAACCTGCTGAGCCTGTCCGCCTCCCGGTTGGATTCCCCCAGGAGGTGAATTGTCGTTTTCCAGGGCACACATGCTGATTGCCAGTCTGCACAGCAGAGGGGATCTGGTGCCTCCCTGATTGTTGACATAGTACATGCTGGTCGAGTTGTCCGCCTGGATGAGGATAACCTTGCCCCTGAGAAGTGGATTGAATGCTATAAGCGCTAGTCAGATGGCGTTGAGCTCCAACCAATTGATGTGGTATTCCTGCTCCAGGTGCTGTGGGCCGAGAGATCGTCCAAGGTGGCTCCCCAGCCCTCGAGCAAGGAGTCCATGGTGATGGTGACCTTCGGGGTGGGAGGCCTGAAGGGCTTGCCCATTCCTAGGTTGCAGTCCCTGGACCACCATGTTAGGTCTGGGCGGAGAGATGGAGAGCCCTGCTCCTGGTTCCATGAAGCCGCGAAGTGCAGTTGAATCCTCCTCATCCTCAGTATTGTGTGTGGAACGGCTAACAGTACCGCCGCCAAGAGACCCAGGAGATGCTGGTACCACCAGGCCGAGGTCAGCTCTCTGCTGAGGAAGTGAGTGGTGGCCCTTCTGATGGCCGAGATCTTGTCCTCTGACGGAAATACCTTCTCGGAGCATGTGTACTAGATGAGGCCCAAGAATGTCAGTCTGTGTGGGTTGCAGCTGTGACTCTGGAGATGTAGCCCTGACGCGTCAGTCATCGAGGTATGAGTAGATATGGAGGCCCTGCACTCTGAGGAGGGCAGCCACCGTATTCATGAGTCTGGTAAAGACCCTGGGGGCCGAGTTGAAGCCAAAAGGAAGGACCTTGTATTGGAAATGCTAGCCCGTTATCCTAAGCCATAGGAATAAATGATGGGGCTGCCAAATCGGGACGTGTAGGTACGCGTCCTTCAGATCCAGGGAGCACATCCAGTCTCTCTTGCACAATGTCTCCGCTATAAAAGCTGGCGTAACCATCTTGAATTTTTGTAGAGGTAAAGAGAGGTTGAGGGTGGAAAGGTCCAGCACAACTCTCAGGCCCACCAGGTTCTTTTTCTGAATGGTGAAAATCCTTGAGTAAAAGCCCAAGCCTCGCTGGGAGGCTGGGACTTCCTCCACGGCCTGGTTCTCTACGAGCGACCGGATCTCCGCCAGAAGAGTTGCTGTCCCAACTGGAGGGGAGGAGAGGCTGGGATGGGAAGGCAGTACCCCGTGGATACTATGGAGAGGATCCAGGGTCCGCGAAATTCTGGCACCAGAAATGTGCATGGAGAGCAAGCCTGCCCCCCACTGGAGACACGTGGACCCATGGGTGTGACATGCCTTCTTTCCTTCTGAGGCTGTTGCGGAGGAAGGGGACTGAAAAACGCCCTTTCTCCCCCCGCCCCCTTTTTGTTGCTTGTGCCGATTTGGAGTCGGCGAGCGGTCCGGCTGCCTCGACCTCCGTACCTGGAAGCTGCGGAACCCTCCATATGTACGGCCCCCCCTGTCGGAGTGCTGCTGTGACTGGGTGTACGATTTGGGCACAGTCTTTTTCAAGAGGGATAAAGGGCCGTTTGTGAGCTGTTTTTCATTTTGTCCAGCTCCTCCTCCGTGGTGGAGTGGAAGAGGTCCACCCCCCTCGAATGGCAGGTCTAATTTGCGTTCCTGGACATCCGGGTTGAATTACGTTGCACGGAAACAGGCTGTCCTTCTCATGTCCGTGGTGATACAGATGGCACGGCCAGAGGTGTCAATATGGGCCACGGTGGACTCCATGAGGTCCTGCGCCACCAGCTTGGCCTCAGCCAGTCCCACCTTGCAATGCGATTGGTTCTGCGTAGGGAGTTCTGGGAGGAAGTCTGCAATTTCCCACCATAACCCCTGGTTAGCGGCAGCCAGCATGGCATCGGCATTGGCCTGATGAATATGCAAGGACGCGTTAGAATACAGCTTCTTCCTGCAAGCCTCCAAGATCTTCTCCTCCTTGCATAGCAGCGTTGCAGAGGAGGAGGCTGAGGACGACTGAGGCTTGGAGTACAGTGATGCCCCAGCTATCAACGAGGAGTGTGGTTGAGGAGGGGTCGATAGCAAGAGAGTATCACGCTCCATCTGCCTGTACTTAGCTTCCGGGCGTCGATTGACCGGCTAGACAGAGTGGGGCTTGAGCCAACCCTTTTTGGCCAGGGAGACTACATCGGTCTGCAGTGGAATTCCCGTTTTGGCAGAGGGTTGTTGCGTGAGGACTTCGGCAAGGACCCCCTCAGCCGGTTGCTCGACCTTGGGTTGAGGCAGGCCCAGGTACTCCGCCAGCCCTGCAAGACATTCGTGGAAGGCCCTGGCTGACAAGGGCGTGTCAGGGTCCTCGTCCTCATCCATGTCCTGAATGTCAGGAGGAGACTGCATCGTTGGGGGAGTAGCGGGAGCTGACGGCTGGGGTACCGGGACCGGAGGCTGTGGAGGAGGCTGGTACAGAACCGCCTGAGGAATTGTCTGGGGGTCTGGAGGCAGAGGCTGCGCCGGGATTGGGGGCGCCGGCGGAGGAGCCTGAGGTGCTGGAAGAATTGGAGGGAGCACATCCCTGAGGTTAACCCCCATCTGAGGGGACTTCATGAGCCCGAGGAACCTCTCAAAAGAACCCGTCTTCACAGGCCGGAAGAGTGGTAGGGGGTATAGACGGGGTAGCGGGAGGCTGCCGAAGCTGCTGCATACCCTGCCCATACGGATGCAGCGGGAACCTGCCCTGCGCAAATGAAAGATAGGCTGTAGGACACGTAGCTGGTTGAGGCCAGTCCCACCTTGACACTCGTTCCTCATCGAAGTCCTGGAATGGCGTTGGACGGCTGCGGATGTCTGGCACGACAGCCATTTTGTCGAGCTGCCTGCCAAGTGCCTGCGTCGTGTTGCTCAGCTCGTTGGGCCCAGTCTCCTCCAAGACTCTTGAGTGTGGATCACGAGGCCTACACTGCTCCTCGGGCATAGACCCGGAAGGTGCGACACCCTCGGCCCGGGGACTGGTAGAGCTGCGTTTAGGCATCCCCTCGGACATATTACCGGTACTAGGGCGTGGCCCCACGGACATAATGCCGGTACAAGGGTGGAGCCCCTCGGGTGAAGACCAAATATAAGAACCTTCCGGTCCCTCAACACTGTCACCGGGAGGATCCCTTGGCCTGTAGGCCAGTAGCTGGAGCAGCCTTGGTGCATGTGCTGGTACAAGGACCTGAGCGGACCCTCCCGTGCGTGCAAGTCCTTAGAATGGAGTCTCCCTTGCGGGGCGCGATGGAAAATAGAGGCCCTACCTGGATCGATGTTTCACGAAGTCCTTGATGTCCTCTGGAGGCGACATCTGGAAGTGTTCCCTCCACCCGACTAGTCTGTTCTTCAGTGACCTCGATGACAGGGCTTTGCACGCTGTACAAGCTTGCCAACCATGGTCTGGGCCAAGGCAACGTAGGCAGATGGCGTGGGGGTCTGAAGATGGGAAGAGCCCATCGCAGGATGGACACCTGCTGAACCCTGTGGAAGTCGACTTGCGCCGGGGAAGAGTGTGACACCTGAGGACCGAGTACCTGTATGATAAAAGACAAAAAAGAGAAGAAGAAGTATCCGAAAATGGAATTACATGGCCAAAGCCAAACCCAGGAGTGCTGGTGATTTCGGCCCATTCCCGTTGACAAGGAAAAGGGGACTGAGGTGTGGCACCGAAGGGCGGAGTTAGGGCAGCTCATACACCCAGGGCTGCACCCCCGTACACCTATACATTTACAGGGGAATAAGGTTTTTTCTGGTGAAAAAAGTTCTGTCTCCCGTCCCTTGAAAGGGATGCCCATGCAGTATGGAGGAGACGGGACGTAGGAGTAAGTGGAGATAAGCTCAGCAAGTGGGGCGAGATAGATATTAAAGAGCCAGAGCCAAAGGGTAGAGCCCTGTGGAACGCCACAGTTGGACAGAGAGGTGGGAGAGGAGAAAGAGCCCAGGATATCCTTAGAGGCACGGTCAGTGAGGAAGGAGGTCAGCCAGTCCAATGCCCGATCCGAGACACCCAGGGTATCATGGAGCCGCTTTGTGAGGATTGAGTGGTTGACCGTATCGAAAGCAGAGGAGAGATCGAGTAGAATGAGAACAACAGGCGAGTTAGAGTCAAGAGATGCAACCAGTTCTTCACAGGTGTTCAGGAGAGCAGTTTCCATGCCTCTGGATGTTTGGAATCCAGCTTGATGGTCATGTAGAGAACCAACAAGCTTAGTATGCTGGGTTAGTTGGGGAAAGACCAACTTCTCCGGACAGAAGTTTCCTAAGGAAGGGAGTGATAGAGACAGGGCAGAAGTTGCCTGGACATGAGGGGTCAGCTGAAGTCATTTTTAGGAGGGGGTGAACAAGGGAGGGCTTGAGGGAAGAGGTGAAAGGCCTGGTAGCAAGAAAATGATTACAGAAATCAGCAAGCGCAGGGGCAAGGGAGCCAATGTTGTCCTTAATAGTTCTGTAAGAACAGGGGGAGACCTGTTTGGAAGAGACCTTCATAGAGCGGACAACTCTAATGACCTTGTCTGATGTGATGGGAGAGAAGGAGGAGAGAGTGGGTGAGAGTGGGTGAGGGAGGGTGAGGGAGGGTGGGAGAGGGTAGGAGGTGGCTGGGGAAGGGAGGAGGGGAGGGGAAAGGGAGGAAGAAAGAGTATCCAGGATGTCATGAGTTTTTGCAGTGAAGTGGGTGGCTAGTGCAGTGCTGAGGGCCTGGGAGGGAAGAGGCGAGATGGAGACGGAAGCAGGATCGGCTAGTTTCCTTCAGTTCCTTTTTGCTTTTGCATGTGAGTTTTTGTACGGCACACGTGTTAATATGAATGCAAATGTGAACGTGTGAATGGTGGTTGGTTGTAGTAACTTGCACAAGATAAGTTGTAGATCATGTGAGGGGGAGGGGCAACCGTAATCGGTTTGAATAATTGATGAATGTCCTTGTCCCCTAGTTGTGTGGTATTGCTTTAAGTTGTGTTTATTGATTTTGTACAATTCTTTGAATACATTTATGTTCCTTGAAACAGTGCAGTACTCTATGATTCACTAAAATGAGCATTAATTATGCTAGCTTTGCAAAACAATTACAGCGGTCTAACCTTTCTTGTGTTGCTTACCTTCCCATTCGAGCCCCTGCGTATAAATAATAGTGGGATGACCTCCATTTTGGATGTTGTTGGGGGATAAAAAAGAGACAGAAGCCCTTCCCAAACCAAAAGATGTACTATTGCATTTTCGGCAATTTGACAAATATTGGCAATACATACAGGAAAACATGGGTGAACATTGAGCAAGTAGAATTAATGAATAAAAGACATAATGGAAAAAGGTACAATGTTAGTTAGGAAGGAAGGGAGGAAAGGTAGGAAAACGTTAGATTGTGCAAATAATGCCCCCATTGGTGGGGGCAACCCATGTGGTAAATATGAAAGAAGGAAGATCAGTCTTACCGATGAGTCATGGAAAAGGAAGAAGCAATGGATAGTGAGGGAGTTGGCAAGGTGTGAGGATGGATACATGGTGAACCGGAGTGGGGGCAGCAGGGGCGAAGAGGTGCGTGATGGCGGTTGGCTGTGGTCCCTGTGTCCCAGGTGGTAGGGGGTATAGATGTGGCCTAGAGGTGTAGTGGGAGAAGTGTGCACCTGAGTCTCAGGGCGTTGTTATCAGCTCTAGGAATTCAGGGACCATATGCATAAGAATCATGGGCTGTTTGAATGGATGGGAGTTGTGAAGTGTGGGCCTCAGTAGCGGGGCATAATGCGTTCAGTACTAAGTGGATCAGAAATCGGCTTAAGGTAAGTACCAGTCATGGCAGTCGGAGTGCCGCAAGAATTTAAAGATATTAACCCCCAGAGGGGGAGAGGTGAGGGGTGGGGGCCTCCGGTTGGCTGCACAGTGAATGCCACATGTGAGCCCAGGCGAGTGTGTGTGGGAGGCCAGTAGTCAATTGTCTGATAGTCTAATGGTGAGGGACTTTTTGGTTGACACCTTCTGCGGTAATATCACGCGACCTTGTTGTGTGTGTGTTGCTAAGAACTTCAGAGATCTTGATTGACTGCTCAGCAAGCGGAGAACACATCCGCATGAGGTGGGATTGAGGCCATGACCTACCACTAACCTGCATTATGCTTCTATTCACGCACGTGAGCAAGGCCTGGATTTGAGAAAGGCAAGTCAATTTTTGCCAAAACACGTGTCATCCATTAAAGGCTACAGTAATTTGCAAATAAAGCTATTCCGAATATTCCTTCTCTCTTCCGTTGAGAATCCTCAGTTCTGTGCATGACTGATATGATACTATTTATGGGGCGCACTAAATGTGTAAGCTCACCCTACGATTGAAATTGTCCGATAGTGTCTGGTAAAGGAGGGCCCCATATGTGTGGATGACGCAATGCCAATTGGAGAGTACACCTAGTGTGTTACTGATGAATGTGGCAGATGTCATGCCAATCAAACCGAGTCCTTGCACGTTCATTGAGTGAGGTATAGCGAGTTGTTTAAAAGACAGACACAGATCGATTCCTAAAGTGAGATGAGTGCTGCAGTCAATGGAAGTGGGAGGGGGAGACAGAGCAAGCAGGACCACAGTATAAAAGGCAGAATGTGGGTTGAAGGGGTGAGGTCAGGAGGTGTGAAGGTTGACTGAGAAACCAGGTGAAGTGCAGGTGAGGTATTTGTGAGAGAGAGTGGTACCAGTTGTGTGTCTGTGTGTAGCGTATTGTGAGGAGGGGGGCTGTGGAAAAGTGTGACAAAGAGAGGGAGAAGTGTTGGGGGAATTAGAGAGAAGGAACAAGTTACTTACCTGTAACTGTTGTTCTCCAGCATGGGTCTGGCATGGATTCACATGCTCATGAATATTCCCCGTCGTCAGGCTGGGAATCCTCGGTAAAGAAAAAAACAGTATCAGTTTCGTTTCTGATCTGTCTTTCGTAGTAATAACCAATCACTGGTCTCTGCGTCATACTGACCACAGCCAATGACTGCCCTCTACCTAAGCACCGCCTCTGGCAGCCATCTTCAGATTTGGAAGCACGTGAAGTGGCAGTATGACCAAGTGAAGAGCCGCAGAGGGGTAAGCGGGATGGTTCGCATGTGAATCCATGCCAGACCCATGCTGGAGAACAACAGTAAGTAACTTACAGGTAAGTAACTTGTTCCTTCTCCAGCATGGGGTCTGGCATGGATTCACATGCTCATGAATAAAGAATACATAGCAGTACACACATGCACAACCACGGGAGGTGGCAAAGGCTCAACATTAAGCATTACATCAAACTCAACATTAAGCATCTTACCTCCTCACCAGGCTCACCTCAGGCGAACAAGTTGCGCAGCACTGCTTGGCCGACCCTGGACTCCTCCCTGGAATCCCGGTCGACGCAGTAGAATTTCGTGAAGGTGTGCGTCGACCTCCATGTAGCAGCCCTGCATATGTCCAGCAGGGGCACACCAGATAGGAACGCTGTGGTAGCTGCGATCGCTCTGGTGGAATGGGCTCTCGGACGGCCAGGCAGCGGTCGGTTTGCCAACCGGTGACAGTACATGATACAGCCGGAGAGCCATCTGGAAATGGAAGCCTTCGAGAGAGCCTTCCCCCGATTGACAGGTCCAAAGTTCACAAAGAGTTGTGACGTCTTCCGAAAACACTTCGTGCGGTCTACGTAGAACTTCAGCGCTCTAGCCACATCCAGCGAGTGCAAAGTCCTCTCAGCCGACGACGAAGGCGACGGGAAGAACACAGGCAACACCAAGGGTTCGTTGAGATGGAAGTCCGACGGTACCTTGGGCATGAAGGAGGGGTGCATCCTGAGCACTACCCTTGTGTCGTGAAAAGTCAAGTACGGGGCCTTGCAGGAAAGGGTCTGGATCTCCCCCACTCGACATGCGGAGGTGATGGCCACAAGAAACGCTGTTTTCCACGACAGAAATTTCAACGGAGCCGAGTGCAGAGGCTCGAACGGAGGTCCCATGAGCTTGGACAGCACCACGTTGAGCTCCCACGCCGGGGCCGGAGCCTTCACCGGCGGGAACGATCTGAACAGTCCCTTCATGATCTCTTTCACCAGACGATGAGACCACAAGGACGTCCGCCCCCTGGTTCTGGTGTATCGGGAGATCGCAGCAAGATGAATCTTGATGGACACGTGTGCCAGTCCAGCTTTGGCCAGCGTCAGCAGGTACGGCAGTACTTGGGGAGCCGTAATCCGTAGAGGGTTAATCTTCTGTGCATGGCACCAGACAGAGAACCTCTTCCATTTGTGTCCGTAGCATTTAAGAGTCGAGGACGCCCTGGCCTTTGCAAGAACCTCTCTGCAGTCGGCCGGTATGTCGTATCCTCCAAACTCTAGCGCTGCTGGAGCCAGGCCTGCAAGTTCAGCGATTTCGGGTCGTGGTGGAGGATGGCGCCTCTTTCCCTGGAGAGTAGATCCGCGTCCACCGGCAGCTTGATTGACGGGGACGCTGACAAGTCCAGAAGGTCCGGGAACCATATCTGCCTCGGCCACGCAGTTGCGACGAGGATCATCCTGCACCGTGACCTCTTGACCTAGTTGACGAGCCGGATTAGCAGCGGCAAAGGAGGGAACGCGTAGAGGAACAGGCCCTCCCAGGGGAACGAGAAAGCATCGCCCATGCTCCTCGCCTGGGGAAACCTGCTGGCGAACCTCAGGCACTTGGAGTTCGTCGCCGTCGCGAACAGGTCGATCTGGGGTGTGCCCCACCGTCGGAGAGGCGATCCACTAGATCCTGCCGTAGCTCCCACTCGTGGCACGAGCGCAGCTCCCTGCTGAGCGAGTCGGCGATGGTGTTTTTTTATCCCTGCCAGATGAAACGGCACCAGAAATATCCTTTGGGCGACGGCCCAATGCCACAGCTCCTGCGCCTCCTTGGACAGTGCTGGGGACCTGGTTCCGCCCTGTTTCCTGATGTAAAACATGGTGGTGTTGTTGTCGGTGAAGATCCTCACCACCTTGCCCTTGAGGGACGGAAGGAAGGACCTGAGGGCCCAAAACACTGCACGGAGCTCCAGGACGTTGATATGTAGGGATTTCTCCGTCGGGAGCCAAAGGCCTCTTGCGTGCAGATTTTCGGTGTGCGCTCCCCACCCTTCCAGGGAGGCATCCGTGGTCACTGTCTCCTGGTGGGCTGGGGTCTGGAAGTCCATGCCCGCCGTCAGAGGCGCGCGGGTGCCCCACCACCGGATTGCTCGTCGGAAACTCTCGTCGAGTGTGATCCTTTCCTCGAAGCTGCACGTCGTTTGGATCCAGCGCGCGTCCAGGAACTCCTGCAACGGGCGCATCCGGAGCCTGCACATGGGAATGAGGTAGATACAGGAAGACATCATTCCGAGGAGGGACTTGATGGACCTCACCTTGGCCGCGTCGGCCACCAACATCCGCTGCACCTTGCCCAGGATGGTCCTGGTCCTCTCCTCCGACGGGGAGGCCAGAAGGGACACTGTGTTGAGCCTCGCTCCCAGAAACAGAGCGTCTTGCGCGGGTACCAGGTGGGATTTGGCGTAGTTCACGGAGAATCCCAAGTCCATGAGAAGTTGGACGGTCCTTGCCGTGTGAACCACGGCGAGCTCCCTCGTCTTGGCTCGGATGAGCCAGTCGTCCAGGTAGGGGTAGACGTGGATCCCTTCGCGGCGCAGCTGCGCCGCCACCGGTGCGAGGCACTTGGTGAACACCCTGGGTGCCGACCGTAGTCCGAAGGGGAGGGCTTTGAACTGGTAATGACGCCCTTGGACCACAAACCTGAGGAATTTTCGGTGCCCCTTTAGGGGCACCGAAAATCCATATTGAATAACTGCCAGAGAAACAATAGAATGTTAGTTTCTTGTTCGAGCTCCAGTTCAAGCTCCAGCTGAACAGCTTTCCGGGCGTCGAGCTTCCCTTCCCCTGGGCCATGACCGGGCCTGAGAAACTTCTGGAGTCCTCCAAAAGCATAGCTCGATGAAATCTTCACCTTGAGGGGCGCAGACGAATCCGACACGGGCCCCCGTTGATCGGATGGAGAGTCGGTGAAGCTTGAGGCTCTTTTGACCGAAAAACGAAGTTTTTGAGAAAAAACGTGAAAAAAATAGCACTAATGCTCGAGAGCAATAGCACGAGGATCCCAACACATGAACGTGCGGTAAAAATCTGAAGATGGCTGCCAGAGGCGGTGATTAGGTAGAGGGCAGTCACTGGCTGTGGTCAGTATGACGCAGAGACCAGTGATTGGTTATTACTACGAAAGACAGATCAGAAACGAAACTGATACTGGTTTTTTCTTTACCGAGGATTCCCAGCCTGAAGACGGGGAATATTCATGAGCATGTGAATCCATGCCAGACCCCATGCTGGAGAAAGTGAAAGTGAGAGCGCGTGCATGGGGAGGCTGTGTAGAGAGTGCAAGCCAGTAGTCGGAGTAGAGGTGTGGGCGGAGTGAAGCAGAAAGGTGGGGTGAAGGTATTAGTAAAAGAGGCAGAGAGTGTGGTAAAGTGTAGATGGCGGAGACTGGTGTTGTGAGAGGTGAGGAGAGTGGTGTAGTGAGGTGAGGAGAAGGATGTAGTGAGAGGTAAGGAGAGGTGTGTAGTGAGAGGAGAGGGGAATGAGAAAGGCAAGAGAAGGAGAGTGAGAGGGTGTAGGAACACAGCAGGAAGTAGAGAAAGAGGGGAGAGCTGCTGGGAGAAAGGAAAGGAAGAGGTGATATGATCTGGGGGCAGAGCAGGTTTCCATCAAGCCACATTGGTAATCCTAGTGAGTGTTATGGCAGGGCATCTGCAGAAGATTCCCAGAGGGAGCCAGTTAGATACAGATGTTGCCTTTAGGCCCTCATTAGCAGCTAGAAATAGATCGAGGTTACTAATTGCTGGGATTTAGGGATGCATGGGATAGGAGGGGGATGCCCACTAGCATATTTTCCACCCTGGTGTGTTACATTTAACAGCTGCCTACTGAACAACCTGAAAATCATAACAGTAAAAAGCCTGCACAATTTATGGACACTGCACAGGAAAAGGACATCTGTCACAATGCCTATTGTGACTCTCAGTTTTGAGGTTGATCATTTTTACTCTGAAATGTAAAGAATACCATAAGGCGACTCTTTAGGACAACTGTGTGCTCCTTCCAAACTGCAGGATAAAGTGCCCTCTTTGATTCAAGATAACTTATACCTTTACACGACTACTTGATTACTCTTGCTGAAGAGGTTCCCTTTACACGCATGGAAAACACGATCTACCTTTTCTTTTGACTATGGGTGCCCTCCATTTCAACTAAACATCCCAGGATAATAAAGCATTGGAATATTTGTCCCTTACAAACCACATTTTCAATAATTGCCAGTCCACATAAGGAGCGGGTCTGGAGAAGGGGGCCACTGCTACTTCTGGTATGCAGTGCAATTAACAGTATACTCGTTGAAATGCACGGGTCTCTCAACAGAATTGCTGATGGGTTCTTACAGTGCTGCATGCATAGAATGTATAAAGTGCAACCCTGGTTAAGGTGCAACAGAGTTCTGTGCACTGGGTTTCCTTTGGCATGCAGGATAGCAGAGATTTCAGGAATGGTTAGGGGTGAAGGGGAACAGTACATCAGGAGGGGGCGAAGTAGGGATGAGTGGATCTACTCACAAGATACTTTCCAGATGTAGGTGGTTAGCCACAGAGAGCCTGCTGGGCTCTTTATTCGCCCTGACATTGTTTATTAAAGTCTACATCCAAGTATACACTCTGCAACAAATGTATCCTAAATGTGAATTAAACGACTATGGCTTTTTCAAAACTGGAAAGAGGTCAACAGCCAGAACTGCACATTGTTCAGCCGATCACGAGCAAAACAATGTCCTGTATGCTGAACCGCTAACATTTAAGAATTTGGCTGTGGTTCAGTTTGAATTGCAAGATCCATATTGAATAACTGGCAGAGAAACAATAGAATGTTAGTTTCTTGTTCAAGCTCCAGTGCGATGATGCATTGCATCTGAATGCAAAACAAGGTTAGTTCAATCCGCTTCACTTCCCCTGCTGAAGAAAAAAAGAAAAGAAGAGAGACCTTTCTTAAAATGAAATAGAAAAGCGAAGCGGCTAGATTTCTCCAGATAAATATGGTGTAAATCATGCCCAGCCATAAACAGATCATTTCCATTTAAATAGCATGTGTCAACTCATTTAACATGTGTGATATTGGCACTGGCAGTTTTGTCAGCATATTTGTGTTGGAGCGGAAGTAAAGCAGGGTACTGTTGAATGAAAACCAGAGGTGAAGCAGAACTACTGCAGGCATAAAGCCGGTTCCCTACAACCACTCGTCTAAACAATAAAAAGAGACAAGACTTCTAGACACAACCCCACGACTATAAGTGAATGCATGTGCCTCGGATGTTAGGGCATCACAGTCATTTAGCATCTCTTACACACCCATCCTTTAGAGAAAGGATGACCCAGAACCGTATGCATGATGCACGGTTCCTTAAATCTGCTGCAAACCAGATGTTATGAAAGATGTTATCAAAGAAAGAGAAATACGTCTGGAGAATGGCTTTGGTCCTCCTCTGAATCCAAGCACACAAGGCAACTCCTCTTCTCTCGGGTGGTCTCCAGGCAAGGCCTCTTCTCTTGGTTAGTCTCCAGGAGACTCTTCTTCCCTCTAGTTGCAATTGTCTAAAAAAGAAGGGGGCCTTTCCTGCACCTGTTCTCTCCTTTTCTTCCTCTTCTACAGTCACCTTTTCAAAGCTTCAGCACGTGCTTGTTCCTCCACCTCTTCTCCCCCTCAAGACCCCAGTTTTGGGGTATGGCTGCTCCTCTCGCATTTCCCTCCTCTGCTCCAATCTCCTTTCGACCAGTCCTCTACTGTCTCAACTCTTCACCCATGAGGGAACGTGGCCTGACGCAGAGCAGATGTGATCCTGCAGACTCCCTCTGTACGTTTCATAATATATCCTGGAATATTCTGTTAAAGATCACATGAAGAGGCACAGATGGTGGTACACCCTCTCGCTAGATCTGAACTGAAATTGGGGAGTGTTGGCTGTTTCTTTGTCGAGATACTGGGTGGGGAGCTATTGAGACAGCCCTGTTCGGTGGGTCCCTGCAAAGCGTGGCATACAGAGAAAGCTGCGGGAACTCTATCGCCCGATTCTGGACCACCTGGTGACTGGGGTGCTGAAGCCATAGACATCCGCTTGCCAGTTTCCTCAGCAGGAGAGGCCAAAAAGAGCACAGTTCAATGTGGCCAGCGCACCAAGCCAGGATCGGTTCTACGGGTGGGGAAGGTACTGGAGCGCGCAATCTGTTTGATCGCTCCTGGACTGTGCAATTGTATTGTGGCCATTTTATGGCAAGACTACCCTTTTCTGAAAAAGCATAAACAACCTGGGAGCAGGGGGCTGGTGAGTGGGAAGCCTGGCCTGACTTGGGGACCGCAACTCATGCATACTTAGTCATGGGTGTTGGGATCCTGGAGACACCGAACCCACTAAAAGTGTCGGAGCACTGACTTGATGCGGCCGCTGGGCTTTTAACACAAAGTGAGTGCATTGGTTCCACTGACGGCTGAGGCAACATCCTGTGCACACCTTCTCCCGGCACAGTGCGCTACTGTATGGGGCGCGTTTGTGGGACTATAACCCAGAATGGTGGAAGGCCAACAGCAGCAGATGCTGGATCAATTTATGAGTGGTAGAGGGAAGCATGCCAAATTACCCCTGCAAACCACTGGGGACTCTGCCGGCACTACTTCAGTGGCTACAACATTGGAACAACAAGACCATTGTAGACTCTCGATCCTCACTTGAAAATGAGGTACATTCTGGGAGTGGAAGTGTGTCTGGTAAGGGAAGACCTTAATAAAGTGAATTAAAGGGTCACTGAGGTTGGACAGACAGTTGACGAGGCAGAAGATAAACTCTCTGCCCTGCAGGTCAGGACGAATGCACTAGCTTCGGCAGCGCAATCTCTGGTGGAAAGGGCGGAGGACGCAGAGGGCGGCTCCAGAAGTTGAATTGTGAGCATATTTGGCGTTGCTGAAGTTGAAGAGGGGCACAGTGGCGAGCAATACATTGAAAAGCTAATTGCGATACATTGTTTTTCAAGGGCTTGTTGAAATGTTTCACTACAGAAAGCGCTCACAGGGTCTGTGGAAGAAGACCACCGATGAGATTCCCCCCCACCCTGGGCTATAATTGCCAAATTTCAGTTTCACAAGAGGGATGTGATGTTCTAGGATGCCATGTGATGCTCGGCATATATGGTTGGCGGTTCCAGAATGCTCATCTTTCCAGACTTCACACAGGTACAGCACCAACGAGAATCGTACGGTGCTGTCAAGAGGAAACGGAGAACTAAACCTAAACTACATGATGTTTTACCCAGCTAGGTTGAAGATGCTGGTCCAGGACACATCTTTTTTCTTCAACAGGCCAGAGGAAGTGTGGGATTGGGTCAAAGAACAGGTACATTCTGGTGGGGTCCACAGACGGAGTGAAAATCAGTGAACCACTGGAAGGGGAAGCACAAGACCAATACCTGAAGAGACACCTGCAAGGGCGGCAACTGATAGAGTGCTTGTGAAATATGATGTAATGGATTAGTAACTAACTCATACGCCTGATCTTAAACCTTGAATCCAAAATGATTTAGTTTTTTTGACTCTTAATATTTCAATTATAGGAATGTAAAGGCAACTCAATTGTGTAGAACGTTAGGAAATACAGAACAAATGTTTTCTGTTAATTGCTGATTTTATCTTTGTTCTTCTTTTTATACAGCCATATTCATCCATTATACAGCCAGCATGTGTTTCGACCGATTTATATTCGGTTCTTCCTCAGAGCTGTTATTCATATAATATCACACAAAATCAAGTTTAAAATTCATTTAGATAACAATATTGACAAGAAATAAATGGTTAATACAAACCAAAAACGCCAAATCATCATTGAGTCACATTGGGAGATGAGGAGAAAAAATTAATAAATAACAAAATAATATTGTGTAAAATAAAATATAACATTGTCATATGTCCCAATTCAGTCTCTTGGCCTCTATGTATTAGTTAACAATGACCTATTACAGTAAATCACACCAATCTAATATATAATCATGCCATAAGAGATAGTCCTTTAATTGGCTCGTGCTCCCAACAAACTACTGCGATAATAATGATAACTGTTATGCTATCCACCTCTTAAAATGACCTAGTCAACCAATTCCAAATCACCAGTGCATCACTTGGTTCCACCAACTAATGACAAGAGGGTGTCCACATGTGTGTATTGCTACCATCACCTAACCCTTGCTCCACACCTTTAGTGATAAACCACACCCATACACTGTACCTTAAACAGATCCTTGCCTTCGTAAATCTTGAATCAATCCTGATAACAAAACAAAAACAATCATAGCAATTAAGGCCAAAACCTCCTAATCAAACCAATAAGAATCTACATGTCCACAACTCAAAACTTACTAGAAAAAGATTCTAAAGTTTTAAGAATCAAAACGTACTAGAATGCTCTGCGCCAACTTGCATATTTATGCCATCTCTTAGTCTTATAAGAACATTTACCATTTGTCATTACCTGTATGCCCATTAACAAAAACAGTAAACTAATAACCCCATACTCAAACTCAATCTTAGTTAGAAAAGCTCACTTTTCAATCAAGGTACTTACATGTGAAACAAATTCTGCGTGGCCTACTTGGTGTGCAACTTTCAGCTTTCCTGAAATCAGAGCGGCACAAGGCCGACATTTTGAACTACGGCACTATACAGAATACTGGTGACGTCATACGCAACATACCGCATCATCGACGTTCCTGCAGTTTACATTACCGCAAGCCTGTTTCATTATCTTTGGCATTTTCTCAGGTTGCTACCCGTAAGCTCTTCAGCACACTAACAATAAGTGAATCTCAATAATACAACCTTAATTAATATTATTCCTGTCATACTCATATCATTAAACAAATGAACACTGTCCCATCTGATTTTGAAAATTCCAGTTAAAAATGTGCGTTACTATCTGGCTGATAAACCAACACAATTTCATCTTATTGAAAGACTTCCTAATTCAAATTCGTGTAACCACATGTAATCTCTGCTATATGTTTTGCCGGCCCGGAATAGCATATAATCATATCTTAGCAGACATTAACCCAAAATGTCTACCTAACTAAACCAAATCAAAAAAATAAGTGCCATACCTGAAAATAAATCCACTATTGGCTTGTAACATTTCATTGTGCTGAATATCAAGCATTTTAATCCTTATCCTCAATTGGAGACACCCTCTGTCACTCGTAGTAAAACCAGTGCTGTCACTTAAAACAGATTCCTTGCTAACAAAAAATGGTCCTGTTGATCATTGCTCATAACAAATGGGGCACGGCCCATTAATTCCAATTAGCACAGTCAGTACTCATTCTAGACTTTTCCCCACTCATTAATATCATAGGAAATCACCCATGTTATGGTCTGTGCTCAAACGTGACAGAATTGTCCTATATTAACAAATCATTTTGTCCTCTAATCTCCTTAGCGTCTGTTCTCGGTTTCCCCCTCTGGGGTCTTTAGCATCCAACTTCAGACCTGTAAACCTGAGTCCCATTTTATCCTCCAATTCATGACATTGTTGCCAGTGTGACACCAGTGGTAGTCGCACATCCATTCTTTGTAGTACATTCATGTGTTCCCTAATCCTCACACGAAACTCTTGTATTGTGCTTCCAATGTAAATTAATCCACAAACACAGATAATTCCGTAAACATCATAATGGCACGCTGGTACTGGATGAAACGACCTTGGGCCCTATTTCAGCGACTCGCAAGGCACATGTGGATACAGCGGAATGCCATGGGGGTGTTATACTGTGCAGCCGGGGCCTGGGAACATTGAGGAGGGTGGGATGATATGCTGAGGAATATATATATGTTCAAGGGAAGGTTGTAATTCTTCCGGTGTGTTTTTTGTTGGTTTATAGTCATAATATCGAAAACATAATTTCGAATTACAAAAATGTCGAAAAAAAATGTTGAATTAAAAAATGTGGAAAACATATACATATAATAGCAAAAGTCATTAATTCGAAAATAAAATGTCGAAAAAAAAAATCGAAAAACCAATGTTAAAATAACTATGTAAAATGTCACAAATACTAACGTTTTTTATGGGGGGGTCCCCCCCACCCTCCCATCCCAAACCCCTACCCCAACCCCCCCTCCTCCCCATCCCCCCAACAACGCCCATGGATATACCTTTAATTTTTTTAAAAAATTATGTTTAATAAACTATTAATTATTTAAACATTCATTCGAAAAAAAATCGAAAAAAATTAGACATTTGTGTAGTTCGACATTTTTATTTTCGAATAAATATTTTCGACATTTTGACTTTCGAAAATATTGTATTCGAAAATATGACTGGACACCGTTTTTGTTACGTGTTTGGTTCTGCAGAATTGTTGGGTGGATGACATCTATGGTGGATAGATTTGATCTATACATGGTGGCGTGCGGGTAGGAGGTAGCCTGCTTGTGCCCGGGGGTTTTTCCCTTATCCTTTTTCAGGGTTAGAGCTTGACCCTCTGGGAGTGTTCTGCCTCCCGGAGCATTAGTGGTTTGCTCGGGTGAACTGCATTGGTTACAGGGAGAAACATATTTGATATGGGACATGTTGGACCTGTTTTGTGGGGGTTGGGGACTTGCATCTGTGGATTGGAGTTACAGATGCAGAGTGGGGGAGCAGGGGATTTCTATTTGTTATGTGGATAGCTAGAGTTCAATTTTAGGTAGGGTGGGATTTCAGATTGGAAGTTACGGGGGGCGCTGATAGATTCTGAGAGGTCCGTTTATGGCAACACTGAATATGCTTAAGCTGGAACGTACATGGTATTACAAATGTGGTAAAAAGAAGCAAGATATACTCCTACATGAACAGGCATAAAGTGGACCTAGCTGTATTACAGCAGACTCATCTATCGGGGGTCGAATTAGACTGAGGACTAGAAGGAAAGGCCAAGTAGGTGGTACCTCTTTCTCTGCATTTGCCTGGGGTGTACTTATTTGGGTTCGGGATTCTGATCCCCTTGTCAATACATCACACTCTGTCACTGACTGGGGAAATTTGGGCATTGGAGGCTGCCTGCAGGCGCACGACATAGTGCTGATGGGAACATATGCGCCGAACTCGGAACAATCGTGTTTCTTTGTTGCGGTGCACAGAGGATAGTGGCTGTTGTGGATAGGGGATTTTAAGTGTGTATTGGATAGAGTGCAAAAAAGAGATGATTCCAGGACTCAGCGCCAGTCGGGAAATCAATGGTTGTTTTAATATACAATCCAAATTAGAAAATGAGCCCTCTTCTTAGTGATAACACGTGTTTCGGCTCGCCCGAGCCTTTCTCAAATCAGGGCTAACATGTATATACAAAAGTTACATGCATAAACCGGTGGTACTGCATAAACCGGGCATGACTGCCAAGTAATGTGGCTCATCCAGACCACTTTCCATGATTTATGTGGATATCAAGGGCCGACTAGCACCAGTGATTGGGGACCTGGTCCACCCAGATCAGACTGGCTTTATTCGACTAGAGCACTATGCACAATCTAAGGAGGCTCTTATTAATTGTAGATAGATACACGAATGAAAGGAACAGGATCGCAGTGGTCAGCCTTGGCGCCTACAAAGCGTTTGACTCAGTTGACTGGGGGTGCCAATGGCTGGCGCTTGAAAAGATGTGGCTGGGAACCGGGTTCATCAACTGTGTGCATCTCCTGTATAAGGATCTGCCTCTAGAGTAACTGTTAACAAGGTTGTGTCTACCTCTTGGCAGGTAGGCAGAGGCACGCGACAAAGTTGCCCGCTGACATCACTGATCTTCGCTCTGGTCATGTAACCTGTGACAGGGGTAATACGGAGGAGCCATGAGGCTGCTAGGCTGCCCATGGGATGACGGGTTCTCTGCATATCCCTGTACGCGGACCATATTTTCCCATATGTGCGTGACCAGATAAGAAACTTGGAGTGCATACTTGAATCGATCTGAGAGTTTGCAACCCTATCTGGTATAGTTATATAAAAACATTTAATTCTACTACAGAAAGAAAACAATGAAAATGAACTTTCCCATATATAAGAACATAGTGTTGTGACACGATTAGATGTCACTGCCAGCTTCAAACAAGCAGTAGACTCACGGAAACATTAGCAACAGAAAAATCACGGTCTAGTAGTTAATCACTCAAAGTCCGCTCTGTACACACTCCATATGACAGTAATCAGTAGCCCGACTCACTTTGGTATGGAAACCCTCAAAGACCGGTTCAGGTAGAGCATTGAAGTTGGTGCGAATTGGGAATGGGTATATCAATGCAACGTGGAGCATGGTCTACTTGTATTTGACAGATCTGTTGAACTCTGGGCTAAGTTTCCTCCGACGGTATTGGGGCAAGTGGCTCTGGCAAAAATGATAGCTTTACCAAGGCTGTTATACTTCTTTCAGGTGATGCCAATGCTTATTCCGAATGGAGTATTTCTGTATACTCCACATGATACTGGGAAATTGATTTGGAGAGGTGAAAGCCGAGAATAGCATAGTCAACATTGCAATTGCCCTCTTGGAGGGGAGGTACTGGTGCCACGAATTGTAAACTTTATTACTGGGCTGCCACTCTGCAGCACCTTGTGGATTGGTCTAAGAACCTGAATGGGTATATCGTGACTGATATGGTTGTGGGTTTGTGGGGACCAATTTGGCTGTTCGATACTGGGTGCAAAAGAGAGAGAGCGCTCTGGGTGTTCCCGTCTCGGTGACCAAGTTGATCTGAGTATGGTGGTGTGCAACAAGAACTCTGGTCAGAAATTACCCTTTCTCCTGGAGATGTGTCTGTCTAGTAGTAGACTTGGGTATGCCTTATGTGGGGACAGAACTGTGACTGCATTCCGAATCGGTTTGGGTGGTCAGGTGGGTGATCTGTATGGGGATAAAGTGGCTCTCTCATATCAATAATTTCTTGTTTGGCACGCCACCATTAAAATGTATTTCCTTGATTATGCCAAAATGATGAACAATACTGGGAAGTTGTGGGATGGATTTCCAAATAGGCCCAAGTCTCATGTTTAAAGCATTGTGGAAAATAGCAGAAGGAGGGAAACGTGTGTCAGAAATATATGCAGCTGCAATTGAGCCTACAAAGTATGAGAGGGCCCTCGTGAGGAATAAGTGGGTGAACGATTTAGGGGAACCCATTGCAGATGGTGCGTCTAGGAACCTATAGGAAGACCAGAGCTTCAGGAAGATTAATTATGTCCCTTTGACACTACACACACAAGAAGAAAACATCCATGCCCCTGATGAATGTCACGCATTTAGTTGCCTTGTTAGGACAGAAACTTGTGCAAGTTAGGCTCTGATTGATCATGATTGACACATTGAAGTGGCTATATTTCATCTAGTTTGAGATACGGAGAGCCTCAACACTTTTGATGAATTGTGTATACATGTTTGCATTGTTGTGTAGGTTTTCAACATTCAATTTTAGTGGCTTAGACTGTATTATATGCATGTGTTATGTACAATAAAATTGAATCACATTTTTTAACAGTGCATTGTGGATCCTTTACTCTTGAGGTCTGCTTTCTGTAAATGAAGGCACATGTTTTACAAACCTTCCCTTTGTTGAACTAAAGTTGAATACCCACGAAGTAGGAGGTCTGCGATTCCCCCACGTGGGGCTAGCCGTTATGAGACCAGAGTGTTGCTTCATGCAAAGCAGGTCTCTAGAAGCGCTAGATTTCGGTGAATTCAATAGAATTGTATAATGAAGGCTTGCGTTACACCAGGTTTCACCCAAACGCTGCCTACTGGGTTTTCTACGACAAAGGAGAGGCAAAAGGCATAAAAGGCTTAATAAAGTGGCCTCATTGTTATTGGCTAAAAGGTGCATTGCTATGGCCTGGAAGTCGCCAAGGGGCAGATACTAAAAGGATGGCTTGGGACTTTCCAAAAATATGCCAAGCCCCAGTAGAACATTGCAGAGATGTTAAGAGGAACTGGGAGTGTGGATGGGCACTATAGCATCTGGCTCACGATATGGGACCTACTGCAGACTCACTCAGATTTAAGACTGCCTTGAAGGGGCCCCGAGTGAAAGGTATGGAGAGGGAGAGATGTGCTCCTCATTTGATTAACCCTGTCTGTCTAGCTGGATGTCTGATAAATGAGACTGGGAGCTGCAAGAACTGATGGGGAATTGTATTCAACATTGACAAGATCTACAATGTACCCCTAATGCCTTAAGGTTTGTAATGCTCCAGATGTCTACACAAGATGCTTTGGGCTACCTATAGTAGCACGTTCTATGTCTTAACCAATATCACAAGCCATAACATGTTGAATATGCACTCGAATTGGAAGGTGCTGCTATGGACCATATAGGACAATAAAAAGATGTTTATAAACTCTTCACCCATGAAAATATTGCCTCCAATCTCCTTTGTACTTCCTTTCTCATTCCTCCCATCCTTTAGCTCTCCCTCTAACTATTACACTCCTTCTGTTGTTCCTCCTCACCACCACCTTACTTTCCACCTCCTCCTTGCACTTTTCCACAGCCACACCCCCCTTATCTGATTTGTCTTAGTAGGCTTAGTGACAGGGATGCTGTGTAGTTCTGCCCCCCTCGAAGATGTCTTTAAACAAACCAGCAACTATCTTCTTGGATCACATTCTAGAATGTTCTCACTGTTGGCTGGGCTGCAGCTGCTGCTCTTTCTCTCTGATGTTTGCTGGAAAGCTCCCCTTCCCATAACACCCCCCCTCTGAGTTAGTTGTGGCTGTCTCCTTTACACAACATGGCGTGGGTGTGCAGAATATTCCCCTGTAGGGGTGGGGAGGCTGCAACATCGTTTCTCTTGCATATGGCTTGGAGTTGGTGTTACTGCCATCTGTTCCAAAGAGAACTGGGGCTGCAGGAGCGTCTCACCCCATTGTACCTGTATGTGCAATAGACAGTGCTCCAGCTACAAGGTCTCTCCTCACTGCAGGGGAAAAGGTGGACTATTTTTCATTTGTCTTGTTTTGCAAGGCCAGGGCTGTGGTTCTATCCAGGCCGATGGACATTTAAAGGGAGATGGGTGTGAGTTACCCATGAATCCCCTTTGGGGGGTTGTAAAACACCTTGTGGCATGCTGGTGACATCACCAATGTTTCCTGGAACCCTTGCACAATAGGAGTTTCCAGGATGGTCAGTTGAACGCAAGTGGGAGGCTGCTGTTGCTGGTGTGGACTAGCTGTTAACAAAAAGTGCCTTTGATTTCACCCATCTCGTGGATGCATTGCTCCACAGGTGACAAGCTCCCCACCAGGAGAGCCCACGGCAACAGATGAGAGGTGTAACAGCACACCAACCAGAGGCGGAACAAAGACAGGTGGCAAGACCGAGCTGCCATACAGGGGGCCTGCAGAGTGAGCATTGTGGGTTGAACATCAGAGAGTACCTAACACAGAGGAGCTGTGGCAATGCAGACCCTGCTTTTGGGAAGCAGGGTGAGCGACAATAGCAGTGCTCCAGTGCAGCATACACTAGCACAAGCCGCACAATATTGCCAGGCAATGAGGAACATGCAGACTAACTGTAGCAATCTGCATTTCTTTGACCAGTGGGAGTGAGGCACTATGACTGCAAGCATGCAAATAATCAGTGAGTGCAGGCAAGATCATGTCCCAAACAACCCTTCGCAATCCATAAGCCAGAGATTAAATCATACAGGAATGAAATGCAGTGTTCAGTATCATCAATATCATGGACTATGTAAGGGTGTATGCAAAGAGCCTGCCTCAGAAAAACCAGCAACTGTTGTGCAAGGACTTCATGGTGGAAGAAAGGGCAGGATTTCCCCTCAGGAACGAGGCACAGCTAGCTAGCTCCATCCCCAGAGTGGGGGGTCATACACCTGGATACTAGACTACAAGAAAGGCAACAGGGAGAGCAGCTCAAATGCCTTGCAAAGCTTTCCCACCCACCAAACACATTTATACCACCCCCAAGTGAACCGCCAGTTTCATGGAAAAGACGGAAGAAAGTATTTCAGCACTATGCTCAAACAGGATATTGCTACCAATACACTGCCCATGGATGACAGGTCAGGATATATTGAAAAATGTATCACACCTGTGGAGGGGCAGTGATTCAAATATGAGAAGTGTCTGAAATGTTGGAAAAACATTGAGACTAAACCAAGCATCTTACTGGAGAGAAATCTCTTTGGAAAAAGCAAACAAGAAGGGAAAACTATGGAAGATTTTGCTACAGTCATAAGAGGCCTAGCTGCCACCAGAAATTATGGAGTACAAACATGAGATTCTGCGAGAAGAACAAGTTACTTTCTTACCTGGTAACGTTCTTTCGATGGGATGGTCCGACGACGTATTCCATATCTATGACAGGTAATGTCCGCAGCATAGCTGCATAGCTGCGGACATTACCTGACATAGATATGGAATACGTCGGAGGACCCAATCCCCTCGAACAATTCATACTAGAACTCAGAGACCATAAAGTATGCAAGGAATTATAGAATGTATAGACCATAAAGCAAGCAAAGGAGTTCTGACCATATAGGCCATGAGGCCGTTCTCGTACAGAAAAAGGCCAATTAAGAACTAATAATAGAATTTGCTTCACGTGTCTTGAAGGGTGGAGAGCTAATGCACCCCACCAAAGAAAATGTAATCCTAGCCATCAATTGAGCAGCAGAAAAAAATGTGCCCACTCATTTGGGCCATGGATAAAGTGTCATTGATAAGAAAAATACAGGGTCACAGGCTTGAAAGTACACACATCTGTGGTAACATATGACCTGGTGCAAAGAACAAAGCAACTGACTCCATATCCTGCTTAAAAAATACTAAAGAAGTAGTAGAAGAGGGTTTCAAGTGGGATCAAGTGCTTTCAGTTGAACAGAGTGTGGTATCAAACAAGAATGGGAAGAAGCTATATAGAAAGACAACGTTGTCAGAAACATAAGGGGAAGTCTGGAAGGAAACCAAAGCAACAAAATGTTATTTAAGACTTTTAGGGGTGAGTTCCAGTGGGCTGTAAGAGATTAACAGTATGTAGAAGTGAGATTAGTAAAGGGGGAGGGTCATGATAATGTCCCCTCAAGGTGCGCAACCACACAGTAGCGCAAGGCCATGAAGGTTACCAAGGTATATTAAATACAAAATAAAGGATCAGGACCGACTACTGGTAACCTTGGAGTGGCAGGAAGGTAGAGAGGGCAGTGCACTTGGTGTGAGAGCAGCAAAATGAGATGCAAAGCACCCCCCTTTGACCTTGTTAAAAGTGCCCAAACTACCACTGTCATGGACCTCTGTAGGAAAAACTAAGACACGGGGGCTGCCTCAATTTAAAGTGAAGAGGTGCCGGAAAATGCATTGCTTTATTCAGGTGTGTTTCTCACCTGTTAGCATGAAAAGGGTGCACCTATGGGATGCAGGCGGAGTAACCTACTCTCCTAAGAGGCAGCACCCCACACGTTTGTTTGTTCGGAACATTCCTTTGAACTACCCAGAGACAGGACTTTAACCAACTTTAGAATTGACAACAGGAAACACTGAAAGCTTCAGTCCAAAAAGAAACTCTGTTTCAGTGCAGCAAGGGCCATGAAGTCCATGTACATTGCCATAATGTACAAACAAGAAAGGTTGGTCTAGTGCAGAGCAGCACTGCATTTCATAAATATCACCATTCCCTATAAATCATGGAACTGCACATCCAAATATATGAAAAGGCTTAAGCGGGTCAGAAATGCTCCAATTTAAACAGTGTATTTCATTTTCCAAAATCAAATGAAACCTATTTTTTCAATGCACAAATTTGAAATGTAAATGTTTTACCTTTATAAATGACTGTAAAATCCTAAAACAATTTTAAAATGATGTGTACGTGTAAAACTATACAATAGAGAATAAAATACTGTTTAAATGTATAGGATTTCATTGGTTTACGAACATGGCTTTGGCAAATGCTCATTTTGTTAGCTCTCCAATTAAGCCTCTGACCAGCTCCTTTCTTCTGTTTTAGCCCTCCATGCATGATGAAATGGATCAAATGGAAAGAACGTTTGAGTGTCACAGGAGATTTTGCCTTGGCCATTTGCATTGAAAAGGTTTGTTTGTATAATCATGAAAACACATTAAGTTCGCAGAACAAAACCACGAATAATGGGGAATATCCTCTATGCGATCGCTGCGCACCCAGTTATTTCGAATATGAAAATACTGAATAGGAAAGCAGCGGCGTGCAGTGAGCACATAGATCACACTGTGCTGCTTCCTTCTACCCCCGACTCCCCACCCCCTACTTGCTTTTGCCTCTTCTTACTTACTGTTATGAAGACAAGGCAACCTCAGGTAAGTCTTCATATAAGTTATTTATTTAAGTAGAGAAATGAAAAGACCCCCCACATCTGAGGACCCTTCTCCTCCAGGGCAAAGACACCAACTGACAAAGATAGAATCTTGAAACAACCAGAGATCTCACAGGTTTGTTCTATGACATCATCAGGGCTACTTGCACCAGATTAACATATCATTCTATTCATGCTTGCTATACATTACTTTCTGAATAATCAACTTCACAACACATCTCCCTTTTTTTTCTTCACAAGATGCACATGCATAACCCCGTATCTCTCCTTAGGCTCCACTCACCACAGACCTCTCTTCACGGTAGCAACTCTATTTTTGTTCCAAACTTGACCACCATCTACTCGCACAGCACCCTTCATAACCGCAACTACTCTAACTGGGTCAGAATATAATGGCTCTCCCTTCTTCTTCACCACACCTTTTTTTATTCTCACCCAGTCACCTCGTTCCACATGCAATTCCTTCCTTCCTCTCTTTTCGTTTTCTCTCATAACCCATTCACTCTTCTTTTTTTTCAAAACTTGCCTCACTTGATCAATGACTATATCTGAATCTCTACTCCTCCCTAACCATGGAGGACATGCTGTAGAGGACGGTTTTCGACCCCTCATTAGCTCAAAAGGACTCAATCCTGTAGTTGTGTGTGGTGCCATGCGCAAAGCCCACATTCTATTTTGAATGGATACCAACTTGTCGATACCACACTGTTCACCCATTCGCACACTCTCCATTACGCACCTATTAAATCTTTCCACCATTCCATTAGTTTCAGGATGATATAATGCTGCCCTCTTATGGGCTACTCCACACTTCTTTAAATATGCCGGGAATACACCTCCCACAAATTGCGTTCCATTATCCGTGAGAACGCTTTCAGGTAAACCTTCATCAGCAAAGATTTCCTGCAACACCTTCACCATGTTTTCTCCTGCTATTTCTCGGACAACTTTGAACTCTACCCATCTGGAAAATAAATCAACTACTAGAACTACATATTTTCCTCGTCCATATCCTAACTCAACCGGACCTAAAATGTCCATCGCTATTTCACTCCAAACCTTGGTAGGGACACCTACATCAATAAGGGGTTGTTTTCTAGCTTCCACCCCTTTTCCACACTTGAGGCAGAATTGACATTCTGCCAGTCGATTTTCAATCTCTTTGTCAAATCCCGGCCACCAATAATCTGACCTCAAAACTCCTTTAGTTTTGGCAATCCCAATATGACCCGTATGAGCCAGATCAATAATCCTTCTTCGTATCCCTGCCGGAACAACTGCTCTCTCCCACCTAAATAACACACCATCGGTAACCGACAATTCATCTTTAACCTCCCAATAAGGTCTTTCCTCCTCGACCAATTGAGATTTGTTAGGCCAAACTGCTGTCAATACATAAGTAATTACTTTGCTAATATTTTTGTCCCTATCAATCTCCGCTAACCACTCTTCCTTAGACACAATTCCCTCAGTATTTACAAACACCGTTTCCATTTCCATCTCCTCAATTGACTCTTCCTGGACTTCAACTTTCACTCTTGAAAGATTGTCCGCTAGCACGTTCTCCTTTCCGGGAATGACCTCCATTAAAAATGTGTGCGCTTGCATCCTGGTAACCCATCCGGCTACTCTGCGTGACACCTTATCCAAACCTTTACTCTCGAAAATAATCTTCAGGGGCTTATGATCCGTACGTAAAATGAATTCCATACCCCACACAAAATTCTTAAACCTTTCAACTGCCCAATAACATGCTAGAGCTTCTTTCTCAAGCACGGAATACCTCAACTCTGCTCCCTCCATCCTAGCAACGTCTGACCCCTTTTTGTTACATAAACCTTGCCATTACATTTGCGTCCCTTGAACTCAAATTCACTCCAGACATATCCCAACAAGTCAATTTTATCTTGATTATATCCACCTGGATTTATATCAGGTTTTGATAAGCTGAACACCTCTCCTTGCATGTCCTTTTCAAACACGCTCTTAGGTACCAAGGTAATTTTGGACCCAGAATCTGCCATCATGCATATCTCATGACCATTCACTTTGACTAGTGCATACGGACGCTCACAATCATCCACGTTTTCACTCTCGGACACAACGTTAACAGTGTTAACCACAACACTCTGCAATGGAATGGACATTTCTTCCTCGGATGATCTTCCATCTTCTTCTTCATTTACATATAAGACTTTCCTTTGATTAGTTTGTCCAAATTCATAGTTCTTACAGCAATTCGCGTAATGCCCCTTCCTTTTACACTTAGCACATGTAACTCTGCGTCCCGGGCATATCACGGATGATGCGAAATGGGTATTGCTAGCACATCGGAAACATAGTCTTTCCTCCTTCTTCTCAGCCTTCTGCACTATTTCTTGACTTCTCTTCTCTTCTACAACTCCACGACTTGACTGTCGAGTCCTGGACTTTTTCTTTGGCTTCCCATCCGTCACACTTAAGATTTCAGGTTTGTTTTCTTTTGTATCTCCTATCTCGTTTTTAGTTAACTTGGCCACACACGCTAGAGAATGTTCCACTCTTCCAGCAATGTCCAAAACTTCATCTAAATTAGGCTCATCTCGTAGCCATATTTCCTCTCGAATTTTGTTTGCCCTGCAATGTGTCATAAACTGATCGCGTATGTGCTCATCAAATTTTTCTTCAAATTTGCATGACAACGCTAGATGCCTCAGAGCGGTTACATATTCTTCCACTGATTCTCCAGCTACTTGCACACGCATGCGGAAATTATAACGCTCTAATATAGTGTTAGTCTTTGGATTGAAGTGCTTATCCAACTTCATTAAAGCTGCGTCAAATTCATTCATGTCATCTCCAGAACCATCACCATGGGGTTGTGGGAGCGTCTCGTATATTCTTTGCCCCTCATATCCCAAAAAATGCATTAACAGGGCTAGTTTTCTCTCACTTGAGTAAGATGTACCCCCAGCTGCTTTCAAATAGTGCAAAAACCCTTTGCGCCATTGGGCCCATAAAATCTTAACATGTCCTGGAACTGGCATGAAAACTGGTGGACCAGCGATGCCCGGTAATCCTGCCATGCTGCTGAGAAGCGCTCCTGAGTGGGATACAATTCAGCTTATATGAATCACCTATCTACTGTAATCAGACTCCAACGAGGCTGCTTGCCGGCTCCACTCTCAAATACTTCGGTTGTTGTGAACCACCTCACTTTTCCCGTATCCAGATTTTATTTTAGACCATGCGGCATGTTACACCATTATCTTGCGACCTTATGATCTTGCTTTCTATTCGTGCTGCGCGTCCTTCACCTTATATACGGTAATGTTCCTTGCTGTGCCCTGCCCACTGCCTAGTTGTCAGCGTTGTCAGCGTTGTTTCAAATGTGGTGCGCGTCCTTTAAGTTACATACGGTACTGTTCTCCGGCTGTGCCCTGCCCACTGCCTTCCCGTCACTTACGGCGCGTCTTTGTGTTCACAAATTATGGGCGTTTGGTACAACGCAGTAATCCTCCTCGATTCACGCGGGAAACTGGTTTCTCACTCCAGCCTGCGGCGCTGCGACAAGGTGCTGCTGGTCTGACACCGCACCCTGAGCCTCTTTTACTCACGCGGGTGATCCGGTCCTTCGCTTCACCGCTCCGGAGCACGCCGGAACGGCAATACGGTTCTGCTGGGCCAACGTCGCACTCCTCCCCGAAGTGTACACACATGGAGTTTCTCCGATCCCGAATACTTCAAATGTGGATGCTAAGGCACTGAGAGTCTCATAAGGCGCCGGCAGGACAACGCGCGCGTCACTTACTTGACAGTGGGCGGCCGGCTCACACTGAGATACGCCGTCCAATTATCTCCTTCACGGATTCGGCTCCCTCGCATCCAGGGTATAAGGCGGTCCGGGTCTCCAGACCAGCAAGATGAGCAGATAACTTACTGCTTCTGCGAGCAAGTCGCAGTGGCTCCCTCGGGGGTCACTCAACGCTAGAGCGAGCGGAGCGACTTACACTCTGTGGACTTGCCGTGGGGGGTCTCCCTTTATCCCATCCTCGTCGCCATTGTTATGAAGACAAGGCAACCTCAGGTAAGTCTTCATATAAGTTATTTATTTAAGTAGAGAAATGAAAAGACCCCCCACATCTGAGAACCCTTCTCCTCCAGGGCAAAGACACCAACTGACAAAGATAGAATCTTGAAACAACCAGAGATCTCACAGGTTTGTTCTATGACATCATCAGGGCTACTTGCACCAGATTAACATATCATTCTATTCATGCTTGCTATACATTACTTTCTGAATAATCAACTTCACAACACATACTCTCACCTTGGACAACCTCCAATCGCCCATCTCCCTGCAACGTAAGTCTCTTACCCCTAAAGTAGGTAAAGACTTCCGTCATAGGGTCCTTTTTTTCTTCAATTCTTTTATGCTTTATTATTCACTGGCGCAGCACTCCTTCCATTGGAAGCGGGGGACCATCCCCCAAGCCCTTAAGACCAAACATAGGGTGTGGAGGACACCCCTGAAGGCCCGGGCTAGGTATTCACCATTTTCGATTGTGCCCAATGCGCAGTAAAAGCGCATTCTGCATTTTATTTCGTTATTTGGGCGCAATACCATCCAGAGTCAAGAGGATATTCTAAATGCCCTGTTCCAGCCTCAAAGAGCCATAATGCATTTAAAGTGTCATCTCTTAACATCAGTAAACAAAGCCGACAAGATGACCAGTAATGGGAAATAAACAATGAGTCTTCTGAGAGCTGTTCACATGACTAAGAACAAACTAAAGGATGTAAAAGTTCTTCAGAAATATAATAGGCCAATGGAATTTACATTATTCATGCATTACAAAACAGTTATTCATATACATCCACAACCATAGTATTTACAAACCAAAAGAAAAAGTATGTTACGGGCATGAGAGCACCCCCTATCATAGGAATCTAAATTTGCATTTGTAGCATTATTAATTAAGAAAATCAGAAATATGATTATATAATTCATATTTGATCGTACAAATTCATGGTGGGTAGCCCTGTTTATTCGTCAGAACCAGGGGAATCCAGAAATCTGTATTTCATCAATGTGTCATGTTGCCACTATTAAATATGGAACAAAGGTTATTTTACATTTATATTCATAGCAGGCAGCCCCAGGCTTTCTCACGTATGAAAACATTACAAACCTATGAATATTGTGGGGGTGTATTCTCTTTATATTCTTTTGAGTGTCGGACAATGAAGCAAATCAACAAAGTTTTGACGAATCAAAAA
Organism: Ambystoma mexicanum; assembly: GCF_040938575.1. Classification (NCBI taxonomy): domain Eukaryota; kingdom Metazoa; phylum Chordata; class Amphibia; order Caudata; family Ambystomatidae; genus Ambystoma; species Ambystoma mexicanum. The sequence continues at coordinate 894,550,324 of NC_090941.1, forward strand.
ACATGAGGCCACAATTACACAAGAGTGGGAAAAATGATTGTTATAAAAAATTTGAAACACCACAGGGACTAGAGGAAATCTGGAATCCATGGCTGCACGGAAGGATAACACCTGTTCCAAATGAATGGGAACTGAGCTTGGATATTACATGGAGGATTGGGCTTTATTCACGTGGAAACTTGTACCTGAGGTAGACCTGATTTCCAAAAGGAAGCAGACACTGACTGTTGGGTCCTTCGAAAGCTCTTCAGGGTCTATACTGGCTCAGTGTCTTAAAGAATTATTCAAAAGGTGAGTATAAAAACAATTCCCCATTCCAATTAGAAGTCCCCTAGAATCATTGCTCAGCAACGTCCCTGGAGTGGGAGGGTGATGATGCCACTAAGGGAGCCCATTTCAAACACAATACTTTAATAATGCAATGTGAAATACACTTTGCTTTCACATTGTTTGTTTGTTTGTTTATTCACTTTTTATGCTCGCCAGACCCAAGGGTAGCAGGGCGCAGTGGCAAGAAAATGCAAAGCTTACAGGTTACATCATAGCATAACGTACAGTATAAAGTACAATAAAGGTCCCTGGAACACAGATAATTTCAAAATATACAAAAGTCGAGAAAGGTCAATCAACTTACAGGTTATATCATGGCAAAATGTACAGTAGAAAAAACCGTAAGGTCATGGAACACAGATAATTACAAAATATACAGAGTTCAAAGTGAGGACAATCATGATTGTAGGTGACATAGTTCAACTAAGGTCAGCTGAGGTCAGTCGAGGTGAGGAATTGGATTACATTTTTTCTAAAGCGTGGGTAGGGCAAGTCCACTCTCATGTCTTGTGGTAGTGAGTTCCAGATTTTCGCGGCCTTTACCGGAAAGCTATTTCCTCTGATCGTTTTGAGTCTAAAGTTCGGTATTGTCAGGCAATTAGAATTGACAGCTCTGGTCGGTCTGAGGGATGTTCTCCTGTGGAATTTGTCAATCAGATATCTGGGGACGGAATTATTAAGGGCTTTGTGGGTCAGGGATAGCATCTTAAGTGTCTTTTTGTTCTCAGTGGTCAACCAGTTGTGATAGCGTCTGGAGGCAGAGATATGGGATCTTTTGTTTATGCCTAGTGCTGCTCTCAGGGCATTATTTTGTAATATTTGTAGTCTTTGAGTTATAGTTTTCTTCGCTCCGGAGTAAAGAGCGTTGCAGTAGTCAATTCTAGAGAGTATTAAGGCTCTAGCCAGGATTAAGCAGCTCTTATTGGAAAGGAACGGTTTACCGGCTCTTATCAATTTGCACGTGTAAGCCATGGAGGAGGCAAGGGATTTTAGCTGTTTATCAAGGGATATGGTAGAATCAAGATAGAATCCCAGGGTTTTTATGTCCTTGGACACTTGGATGATATTCCCGTCTATGTTAAATGAGGAAAATTCCTGACCTAGTTTTTTGATATTAGCTTGGGTGCCCAGGATAATCAATTCTGTCTTGTCATCGTTCAGACAGAGGCCATGAGTGGCCATCCATGCCTGGATGATGAGATATACCTTGTTCACCAATTCCGTGTCTTTGGCATGATCCCCAGAAAGCGGGAGGAGGATCTGTGTATCATCTGCATAATTAGTGTAGGTGATACCGAGATGGTCCAAATCATCAAACAAGGGCTTGGTGAAGATATTGTATAGAGTTGGGGAGACGCAGGAGCCCTGGGGGACTCCGCATGAGATAGGGGTGGCATATGCTGCTGCTGAGGGGGGGAAGACTCTCATCGTTCTTTCACTCAGAAATGACTCAATCCATCTGATGGCTTCTGGGGAGAAATGGGCGGCAGAATCCAGGTGACTACAGAGGACTTTATGATCCACCAAATCAAAGGCGGCTGAGTGGTCCAAGAGTAGCAAGAGTACTGTTCTCCCTTTGTCTCTCAGCTCGTCGATTTGGGATTTCAAGACAATAAGGGCAGTTTCAGTTCCATGTAAGGGACGGAAGCCTGATTGTCTCTCTCCTAGGAGGTTGTGTAGTTCTAGATGCTTTTGAATTTGGTTATAAGCGGCTTTGTCAAGAATCTGGAGAAGAAACGGTACCGTAGTAATGGGGCGGTAATTAGTAGGGATGAGGGGGTCTAATGTCTGCTTTTTAAGGAGGGGGGAGTACCCAAGACTGTTTAAGGTTGGCAGGGATGGTAGCTGAGGCAAAGGAGGCGTTAATCAGTTTAGTGATAAAAGGCGATAATTCTCTGGCAGCGTCTTTTATTAACTGTGCTGGGCAGAGGTCACCTTTACAATTAGATGGTTTAAGCGACAAGTGGAAGGAATTACTGAGCGCCAAAAAAAGCCAAGTGGGATGTAATTGCAATAAGAACAAATTGAATATTTCAGTGCTGTGGCGCAGTGTAGAACTGATAGCAACTTTGTGCATCTAAAGCACAGTTATTTGTAAATGAAATTCAATCAAATTGTACCCCAAGTGTTTTCATTGCTGTAGTCAACACACATAGGCTGTAAAACAAAGGCCCATGTGCCAAAGTTTAACAGATAATTCATTGATGACTTGTGACCTGTGAAAGTCATAGCTACTTAAAAAAAGACATTGGGAGATGAAAGGGGGTTTAGCGGTGTCACTTCCATGCCTGCAGAAAATTATGCCAATGTAAATGACATGCTCTCCTCTCTTAACATTGTGCAGCAGGGGGAGGGATTTGCACCTGTGAGACACGGGTTTGCGAAGTGGCAGTGGTACTAAAACCTGTATTAGAAAATCATAAAAACATTTCATGTTGGTTCAGTGAACCAATATACTGTGCATTCAAAATTGATAAACCTGAATAATTAGATGAAACTCACAACATACAGTCAAATTGCATGCACATACTAGCAAACCATAACACCATTCTTACATTGTGGAATTGATTTATATTGAATGATAATGGTGTTGATTGTTATGTAACCATTCTTTAGTACCAATACGTGTTATTAATATTGGAGCAAATAAAATGTTTTAGCCAGTACAGTGTTATATTATAATAACACCGGAGCAGAGTTGTGAGGGGAGTTGGAGTAGTCTGCAGTAGTTACCACAGTCTTTCTCCAGTGTCTACTGTGTGTGGGAGGACTCAAAAATCCCACCTCAGAGCGAAGCGGTGAGCGGAGTTGTGAGACGAGTTGGAGTAGTCTGCAGTAGTCCATGGCGCTTCACGGCGCTCAGAGGGCAGATGGAACCGCCTATGAAACCCCCACGGCCTATGTTACAAACGGAAAGGAAGGCGGTGAGAAAAGAACGGAATGAGGATTGTGTCACTGACTGTGACGCGGAGGCGGACGAATCACGCCGTCGCCTTAGAAGTACCAAAAACAACTTGAAACACAAACACCCATTAAGCGAAGAAACGATTCACACAAATGCCACTGAGAAAAGAAGACAGTTAACGCAAGTGGAACGCGTGTATGAGGAAACACAAGAGGAAATACAAGAATCACAAGAAGCCAGGAGGGAATCGAGCAGCTCACCTCTCGGCGATACGAGCATCCTGCTTACCGCCGGTTTGGCGAGTATGGCTCATGTGGGGGCGGTCGAAGGACGGCCTCTGCCGGGCCCTGTGCGGGCACTTAGCATCGTCGCGGAGAGTGATGGCGGATCGCTGTCGGCGAGGGGCGGAGTGACTACGTTCTCCCGAACAGGAGCTGGAGCGAGAGCCCGGGTTGAGGGCAGACCTGCGAGATACATTGAGTGGTACAGAGCGGGCACCGGCCCTGGGAGCGGTGGTGGGGGCGGTGCCCACGGCAGGGATCTCAGCGCAGGAGACGTGAAATCGCTCCCAGAGATGGAGGATGCAACAAATCCAAACCCAGAACTCGAACCGGCAATCAAGAAAATAATGATCTTCGCAATGGTGCACTCTGTGCCTACCCTTCCCCAAGACACAGGGAAGTCGGACAAAGACAAAAACAAAAACAAACAAGAAGAAACTAAGACAACGTCCCAGAAAGAAAATAGGGATGACCCCAGCATATCAATCAGAGACAGTGATGAGGAAGAAACAGAAAGTGACTCAGATGGATTCAATGAAGAAGAAAACTCGGAGTCAGATCTAGAGGCAACCCAATCCTCTCAAAAAATGAAAAAAAATCAAAAAATGATTAAAAGAAAAGCACGCAAGTACGAATGAACCAAACAACTAACACAACTAATACCAACACCAAAACGATTACAAAAAAACAAGAGTGTCCTGTCCCAAAAGGAGCAAAGGGCAAAATGATTGCAAATAAGTATGTAAAAACACAGAAAAGAAACACACTGCAGCCTAAACGGCTAACGAACCATCCAATGTCAGGCACCTTAAAAGCTTTCTTTACCAGGCACCAAAAACGAAAATTGGAGGACCCCGCTAAGCCGCCAGAGACTACTACTGCGGAAGCGAAAACAAAACCAGATCTGATGCAAAGAAAACTAACCCCGCCGGTTATCCAGGAGGACCCCAGCAAGGAGCCCCAAGCGACCGAAAACCGTCACGCCTGGACCAAGCCGCACCTTGCAACAGGGCTGAAAGGATACACCCCCAGCAAAAAAGGGGACCAGATCCCCGCAAATTAATGCGGCCAAGTAAAAAAGAAACTGTCAATAACGACCACCCCCGGGCATGAACAAGGAGGAAACGCCTCAGTGGACAACATGAGGTTTGAATCACCATGGATACCTAGAAGACCGGCGTCTTCCCAACCATCGCCAATGAATAGATGGTTAAGCGAAACCTCAATAACAACCCAAAAAGACTCACCAAATAAAAAAACGGACATGCTAACGATCATGTCGGCTATTACGATCGCCCTAGCCCCATTTAGTAAACTCTATGAAGCTATCAAAGATGGGGTTCAGGACAATACTTCGGTTCTCACAAGCTTAGCACGAAAATGACCCATTTAGAAGGCTACATAACCGCCTTAGAGGAAAGAAATATTAACCATCAAAAAGGCTGGGAATAAAAATGGAAGAGCTGGAAAAATTGGTAGAGTCTCTCCAAAAGGAGAAGGAAAAAGTGACCGCAACAGCCAAAAACAAACAGAACGACCGAGAAGCACAGCAGGGGGTGAAAGGACAGATTAGGGAAAAACCAAGATTGGGCCCTACACTACCCCCGGCTACCGAATGAACAAATGCACCCGCTAAAAGAACACAGGTGGTCCTTAAGCTTGCAAGCCGGGAGCCAGACAATTTGTCAACACAAAAACATAGCACGACAAAGCATGAACCAAAGAAGTCACGGTCAGAAAACACAGTGCAAGAAGAATAACCCTCCAAAGAACCACGGACAAACAAAAACGTGACAGACTTAACCGGATCACTGAGATCAGCAGAGGAATTCATGAAAGATTTAGATCTGATGAATCTATCCCAACACTGGGGAAACAACACAAATGCAGTAGACCAGGAGGTGTTCGTTATAGAAGCCGAACGAAAAACAGCGAAACCCTGCGTAATGCAATATCAGGAAGACGGCAGCCTATAAATTTGTAGAACCCAAGCATCCAAGAACAAAGTTAACAGCACTGGGCATCAAGAAACAAAACAGCCTAACCAGCCAATGAAAAAACTAAAAACTAGAGAGCTCTGTGACAATAAAGTGACACAAAGATCGAGAAGGTATGTAACTCCAGAGCGCAAAAGGGAATCGAAAAAGACAAATTGGCTTCACAAAAACAACTTTAGAGAAAATTAAGAGAAACGCATATTCAAAGTAGAGAAATCTAAACAAATGGAAGGATACATGATCCTGAACAGAAAAACAATCCTAAAAATAACGAGCAAAACGGCCTCATTGAAAGGCATCAAGAAGAAGACATCAAACTTGTCGAACCCTATCACAGAGGGAACACAGCGAAAGCATACCTCCACCTCAAGGCGGCCGGAATTCAACAAATCCGCACATCGGCCTTCAGAGAAATGCAGCAGCTTGGCTTCGTACTAACAGAAATAAAAGACCCAAAGTCAACAGAGGACAATGCGGCACGAATGAAAAGTGTGGAAGTCCCTAAGCATCACTTTACCTCAAAAACGGAGGGGTTATATCATGATCACCGAATAGGGAAAAAACAGGGAGAAGAAGGAAGCTATCGTCTAAACCAAAACTCCCCAAAAGTTGACCGACGTCATCGACCTCGGCAGCCGAGCTTGGAGGACGAAAGAAGGAGTGTACAGGATGATCAAAAAAGATACAATCTTAGCCAACGATCACGCACTACAAAATACAGACTGGAGGAGGGGTACACACAGCCCCAATCGAGGCCCTCGAAAATAGGGCGTAGTGAAGCACCCAGGAGAAGGGAGCCGCCAACCGCAAAAGTTCCGTGGTCATGGCTCAAAACGGCCCTGAACCCGAAAAAAGAAAAATAGCAACAAACTCAGACCTCGGTTTCCATTTCTGAAGGACCTGAAAATACTTCGGAAGCGACATCTACCGAAAGCTACACCCTGGGGTCATGGAACACGAGAGGTCACTCACACCTGACAACAGTTGGAGACATTAATCTGGGCCAATATGATATTCTGCGTCTGCAAGAGACCTGGTTGGTGGACAAGCCAGCATTAGACGAATTTATGGTGGAAATATCTCTGGCCTGCAGCTATCAAAATAGGCTCAAGTTTAACCACACTGAAGAAGGTGAAGGAATCCTATGAGATGCTGGTTACCGTAACAACTTGGATCCACCAAGCCACAGCATCAGACAAGGTCAACACAACGCAATTAGAAATAATAAATATGTATTGGAACACCCAATGCACTACTACAAAAGCCTTATGCGAGAAAATGGGAGAAACAATCGACTGGATCCTGGCAGAACACGATACGATTGACATCATCGTCTGCAGTGATTTAAACGCAAATTGTAAAATAGACCAGGTTGAAGACAAGGAGTGCAAGATAAAGGGAGCAACTGCTGATCGTGGAAAGGCCTGGAAGTCCGTCATTGAACCCAGGAATCTGCATAACATTGCTTCTCTGCTCCCGGAGCAAAACAACATTCCGACTTGGGAACGCTTAAATGCAAAAGCCACGCTGGACTACATTATCGTAAGCCAAGATCTGCTCCCTAGTATTCTATCATTTGAAGTGCAAAAAACCACCCATAGCGATCATAATCTTTGGTGGGGAAAGCACCCTGACAAACAGACCTACAACTTCAACGTGGAGACAAACAACCAACAATCAAGGCTACGCCTGCAAGCAGCAGACATAGAGAAGATCCACACGAAATATGAGCTGATGGGTGACCCGGGGGGTGAAGAGCGACCAAACTACCTACCTTTGCATCTAGCTTACAGAATCCCGGCAGCAAGTGAGAAAAAGAAGGCCGCTCGACCAAATCACGCCTATGATAAGTCAGTGGTCGAGAAAAGAAAAATGGTGAGAAAACTCAGGAGAATAGCAAAAAAAGCAAACACGAGAGAAGCATGGGAAAGACTACAAATTGAAACAAAAGCCTATAGCAACTGGCTGAAACACAAGAGACTGCGCTTATACCAACAAGATTCTGAGCAAATGTTAAGAGACATGAGCACAAAAAAATCTAGAGAACACGGCACCGACCAACGAGATCGTGAACGCTGTATCGGAAGAAAAATGGTGTATATATTTAGAAGCTCAATTCGAAGCTCCGAAGTCCAGTCGACGTAGAGCAGTAGAGGCCGACAAATCAACATGGGTAGAGGTGTCCAACGAAGAGGACATTGAAGAAGCCATTGGCAAACTGAAAACCTCTAGAGCGCCGGGCCCGGACGGACTTTCCAATCTGGACTTGAAACAATCTCCTAAAGAGTGGTCAATGGTAATCAGTAAAATCTTCACTCACTGCAAAAAAACGAAAATGATTCCAGAAACGTGGCTGAAAGCAATAATCGTACCAGTGTACAGGAAAGAAAGAAGAGAAGATCCAGAGAGCTATAGCCCGATAGCCCTCTTGGACATTACTGGCAAAATATTCGCAACACGCCTACTGGACCATTTCAGAAGCGGGGCTAAAAACGCAGCATTCATGGATATTTTCCAAACGGGTTTTCAAAAAAACGGCAGTACGGCGGTTAACATCCTCCTGATAAACATCCTTAAAGCGAAAGTTAAAGAAGGAGCGCCAAACGTGTATCTGGCGTTTGTAGATCTATCTAAAGCGTTTGATAAAATAAATCGAGAAAATCTTCGGACCAAATTAAATTTATGTGAAATGTCTAGCGTCGATCCTGGACCCTATAAAAATCCTGTATGCAGATACTAAGATCCGGGTAAAACTAAACAAACAAGGAACTCTGTCAGACGAGATACCGGTCCATCAAGGCGTGAAACAAGGGTGCCCATTAGCCCCGGCTCTCTTTATTTCCTTTCTTGGTGACTACCAGCACGACGAAGCAAAAATAAGGGCCTTTCCACCAAAAATAGGAAAAGCATCAATACCACGACTTCTATACGCAGATGATGCAATCTTAATAGACCAAACACAAGGGGGTCTACAATACAAATTAACCATCTTGCTGATGATAACTTGGAAATCAACAAAATGAAAACGAAAATCATGGTCTTAAATAAAACAGCAAAGAAGTCTGCTAAACAACCAAAATGGGTCCTGGAAAAAAAAAATTGAAATTGTCAAACAGTTAAAATACTTAGGAGTGATCATCGACGGGTCAGCGAGAGAAAAGGCGATGCAAGATCTACTCTGGGACAAAGTAAAACGACTAACAGCACAAACAAGAGCGGTCGATAATAAATTTGGAAAATTCTTGCTGATGCCGTCAATTAATTTCTACAAGGCAAAGGTGGTTCTGTCACTCATCTATGGCATGGAAGCAACACTAAACATGCCACGCACTATATGGCAGAAATTAGAAGGACACGTTTGGAAAGTGGTTCTGGGTCTACCGAAGTCTACATCTATGCCTGCAATAAGACGAGAACTAGGGTTGGTCTCGCTGGCAGCAGCGGTAGACCTTAGCACAATGCGACTCTACAGAAAAATCCTGATGGCGGATAGCCTCCCGATCTACAACCTCATTGCAGAAGAACTGGCCAATGGCACTTGCAATGTACTGAACAAATGGGCTGCCAGGCAAAAAAATTCTGAGCCAAATAGCGTGTTCCCAAAAGGTTTTGAAAGAAAATCTGGAAAGAGTCAAACGAAAAATAGAATACATGGACTGGATCGGCACAATTGAGAAAGCATCCACAAATAAACTGTTGGCTCATCTTCCTCCTACATTTAACAAAGTAAAGAACCCGTGGAACTACTGCGCAAAATTTCCGAACAGAAGACTGCGATGCATGTTCATGAAAGCGAGACTCAATGTACTAATGACCAACGAAATCCTGCCGATTCGTTCCCCTTCGACCAACAAGGGTTGCTGCATATGCAAAAACAACGAGCAAACAGAATCACTGAAACACTTAGTGCTGGCATGCCCAAAGACACACCAAAACAGAGTGGTCTACCTACAGGCCCTCCTGCAAGGGGCCGAAATGGTGGATGCAGATGTGATATGGAATAGGCTGATATCAGGCGAGTCTACAAGATGGACACTGGCCATGGTGAAAACTAATAGAACTAGCCTTCAAGAAGAACAGCCTGTCGCAACAGAGGTGGTGGAAAACCAAGGGGGTATAGAGAGGGGACAAGAGACCGAATCCTGAGGGGCACCCCACGTATGAACAAACCTCAATAACTTCTAACAAGCTTCAAGATATTTAGAGTCCGATTCCTATTCCTATTTCCATTTACAAAGAGCCCTAAATTATCAAAGCCGAGATCTCTTGTAAAAATCAAAAGATTCTATTTGTTTAAAATTCAAGTAAAAAAAAAATAATAATAATAATAACACCAGTTCGTATATAGCGCTAGCTCACAGGAGAGCATCAACGCTTTGTAATAACAGTTGATATCATTACCGACCTCATGGTACTCAATGTATCGGTCTCAGAAGGATGTAAGGCCAAGTTGGCCCTGCCAGGATTCAAACCTGCATCAGCAGGCTACTCTTAGATGTCAGAAACGAGCGCTCAGTTTGCTGTGCCACCTGACCAGCAATATTGGCTTGGCCTAAATACTAGAGCAGCATAAATATTGATTTGATTCTTAAAGCTGCATTACATTTCTTTCTAGCAACTCTGTAGCCTCAGCCTCAGTAGCTCTTTCAACTATACATATGCATGGTCCACTCCACCACAATCCCTCCTTATGAGAACAGCTAATTTGCCTCATCCCTCTAAATAGCTTTGGTTAAAACATCAAATATTTCAAAATCTCTTCAACAACGTCTCAGAAGTCTTCCACGGGAGCAACATCTTAGGAGCCCTCAGGTTTCTAGTAGTTTTCTTTTGCATACAAGAGAATAAACAATTGACCAGGAGAAACAGACAACTATATGTAAAAAGAGCTTGTCAACCAGTACCACTGATGGCATCCAGAGGAACTGCCTTGTGCAGAAAGGCCAGTTTTACTTATATGGGAAATTATACGAGTGATGTTGTTACCATAGTTAGAAAGAAAGTGCAAATGCTCCCATTACATGCCAAGATGATGTTGAGTGCGCTTTTATTTTGCAGTACCATAGTACAGATGGCTATTCGTTTGTGAGTGATCGAAGAAAGAGACGTGGTATTGTTGGCTAGCTTCTACAGCAATATGGACAATTTAGAGAGCATATCTCGGGTCAGCTCAACACCCAAACCCGCCATTATATATCCTATGCCTTCAATGATGTTTTCTCAACCAGATTCTCACTTCCGCTTGGTAGGGGAGAGCAATTTAGAAGAACGACAGATAGCAGGCATGATGTAATTCATGTAGCAACACTCACTCCAAACCATGGGCATCCAGAAATAAGCATTGACATCCCATATGAAGTAGGTTGCAATATATGTAGCTTATCTGGACTCAACAAAAGTAAACTCTTTGTCAAAAGAGAAAGTAACATTGTTAATGGTCACACTGGTATTGGTGGAAAGATGACATCAACATGTACTAACCCCAATTAATATAGAGCCCTGGTTGGTGTAGCAGAGGCCACCTGTAGATTGAGTGGATACATGAATCAAAGCTGGTTTCAATGGAAGCTGAGTGGAGGGACAATTTGGAGGGCCAGTAAATCCCACCTGAGAATGATGACAAATATAGGGTTTGGGACCACAGTGCGCCAGAAACCAATCCAAGATCACTGCAAACATTTCCCTATTAAAACTAATAGGAGCTACAGGGAACCCAGAGGACAAATTGTTGGGTAATGTAGCACAGGCCAAGCAATCAGAAATGTTCTGAATGCAGACCTACTGCCAGGTTGCATGAAGGAAAGTATTTTTGCTGTTGACCCATGGGTGTGCTTCAGGGACCCACGATTCGTGGCAGGTAGTGTTAAAAGTAATAATATTAGTGGTAAAGGATAAAACTAAAAACAGTCCACACATGGTCATGGTGTGACAATGTTTCAGAAGTAGTAAACCTATGACCAAAAAGGCAAGCCTTAAATGTTCCGGTATGAACAGCCTCCCGGATGTTGTACAAAATCAGTGTTCAAGAATTCCCTTTCTCCAGGGGGCAGGACAGAAATGGAATTCAACAGGGATTGACACACAGCTGCCAGTTCAGCCAAGAAAACAGTTATTACACAATAAGGAGTTATCTGGTTCCCAAATGTCAGGTTTGAGTAATGGCAATCATACATTTGCATCAGGACAAGCAGACTGCTCATCACCAGAAGAAATCCAGCAGCTCTGTTGTAGCAAGAAACCCAGAAACCTTGCAGGTGGGGTATATCAATGTACCATTCAAAACAAATGTCTTCAGGCTCCACGTTAGTTGAAGGAGGATTTGAGAGATGGAATATACAACAATACGCTCAGGTAGCTACTGATTTCAGCTTCCTTCCCTTTACTCACTTCTGGAGTAGCCCTCTGTGCAGATGGAGGTTATATCTGGAGTGGGGGAGACAGACCCAGAGGGAAACAGAGGCATACTACTACAGCTGAGGTCATTCCAAAGCTCTGAAGCTCGGTGAAAAACATTTTCTGGAGCATTCCCACAATGTCAAACAGTTCCAGTAGATGTGGGTTTCACCTCAGGATGTCAGCACACAGGTACATAGGAAGTGGTGGAATTGGCAGGCGCCCCTGCTCCAGAATTGAAGGATCAGGCACGGACAAACCGGAGGTTGCTCCCGAGGTCTTGGTTCCAGATTTTGTAGTTCCAGGAGGATCGGTTCTGAGAGTCGTTGGCAGGCAGCTGGTCTCCCCAGCACTGGGACGCATGGGACCAGGATGTGAGTCTCAGGCACTTGACAGCTGTCTGTGTGGTGAGTAGGGTCAGGTTGGGTCTCTGCCAGCAGAGCTACAGCACCGATTGTGGTTGGTATACTTTCACATAAATGTAATCGCCAGGCAGCAATGGATGGCAGGTCCGGTAGCTGGTTCCTTCTTTACCTGTGAATTAAGAGGGCATATAGATTTCACGAGGAATCTACAGTAACTCAGAACATTCTCATCTTCAAGGTGGATATTGAAACAGTGTGCAGAAATTGGAGGGGAAATACACCTGTGCATAGGGCGTCCAGTGAGGACCTCATGGGGTGATAACCCATGCCACTTGTGAGGGTTACCGTGTATTTGTGTAGTAGAACACTTGAGGCTGGTTTCTTAACATACTTTGGACAATCAGAGTCTAAGATCTCTGTTGCAGCGTTCTACTGTCTGGCTGGACTGGAGTTGATAAGCACAGTGAAACTGTTGAGAGATATTGAGAGCCTTAAAGATCTCTCTGAAAGCCTGACAAGTAAAGGGAGTCCCTTTGTTGCTGTGAATAACTAGCGGAAGCATAACTCTGTGAATAAAGGCAATCAAAAACGTCTTTGCTACCATGATGGACTCAGCGTTTCGGCATGCGTAAGCTTCCATCCAGCCGGTGAATATCTATCTATTCGAATCTTACAAAGCACAAAAAACGTTCACCAAATAAAGCATAATGGCACTAGTAAAGATGCAAGTTCAGAATGGCAGAGAGAAAAGAAAAAAGCGGAGTTTTAAGAGTACATTTAAATAAATTGAAGTCTGAAATAATCCGTAAAGAAACCAGGAGCGAGTTCTAAAAAGTAGGGCCGACAACAGAAAAAGCACAGCCACCACAGGTATCTAATCGGTAACAGGTGACAACCGAAAGAGCAGAAGAGGCTGAACATAGGGAACGTGCAGGACAGTAGGGAGAAATGTTTTCCTGCAGCAATAAGCAGCATGTAGCATGGTAGGTGTGATATAGCATGCAAAGAGACTTCAACTGAATGTAAGCTGACCATATGGTAAACTGGTCACCGGGCGGACAGTAGCATTCTGCAACACCTGCAGGAGGTGTAATAAATAGGAGGGCTGAGCCAGTAGAGTAGCATTACAGTAGCAAAGGCTGCCATTAATGCAGCGGAGAAGACCGGAGCATGAAAACATGGCGGAACAAAAGCATCTACTTTCTTAAACTGCTTTATTTTGAGAAGCTCAGCCCTACAAGTAGTACTAATCTGCAAGTCAGAGGATAATGAAGCCGAGATTTTAAAACCAAGATTCTTTACAGATTGAACTGGGACTGGGGTCGAACAGAAAGTGGAGGGCCAGAAATTGTAGGGCCGCAGGGCAGAATAAACCACCAACAATTCAGTCTTGTCCCCAGAAAAGCTTAAGACAGTTTTTTTTCCCCTCGTGCGTTTTGTGTCCTTTATTTTCTCTGCTGCAATTTGAAAATACAATCCTCCTATGAAGAAATTATTAGTTGTAAATAAGTAAAAAATTCCCATGTTTATCAGTCATTAAATTATTTCCCAATCATAGTCCAAAACGCACAATCCTCGACACGCCTCGCTATCCCACTGGACAGCTTTGCATAAACTGCCTATCATTTGCTCTCCCAATCACAGCAAGGGCACCCTGCAGCCCATCTCATTTCTTTCAATTGACTATGCTCCTCTTATCCAGCGAACAGTGCTGGAATTTTGGACATTTGGAATTAGATAATCTGACAAATTTGATTCACTTCCTAATTAAGCAATCATGTGAGACAACAAAACACTTTTTAGATCCTGTGCTTAAAACTACATCCGAGAAAACAAAATAGACGAAAAGCACATAGGGATTCTGTGGTTAACTGACAATATGAACATCTTTATAAGAATAACCAGGTTACTCACCGTAGTGACCACCTTACTCCTAGTCCACAGTCCCCTTTCCTCAATACTTATGGGACATCTCTCCGTCCTGTGGGACGGGACAGGAGCACTTTTGTAAAAAGCATCCACATTTTTTTCAAAAATGTGTCCCTCCTCTCTTTCCTGCACGGGGCCCGGCATGCGGCCGTAACCCCGCCCACCTTGGCTCCGCCCCGCGCATCGCCCATCAGTCCTTTTCTATCGCAGGGTCCAAGACCCATTAGCAATAACAGAGGAACCTTATTAGAGGGGACGGCGGGCGGGCGTATGGAAGAAAGTGGACTATGGACTAGGAGTAAGGTGGTCACTACGGTGAGTAACCTGGTAATAATCCTACGTCCCGTCCCCTTTCCTCCATACTTATGGGAGATTCCCAAGCACTCCATACAGGAACTATGGGTGGATGGAAATACCCCTTACTGAAACAGGTTCTTCAGCACAGCCTGGCCGAACTGAGCGTCAGTCCTAGAGCTCATATCGAGGCAGTAATGCTTACAGAAAGCAGATGGGGAGGCCCAGGTAGCCGCTCTAGCGATGGACTCCCAGGAAACATACTTCTGAAAAGCAACCGCAGCTGCCTTGCCTAGCACCTGATCTGCATGGATACCCTTAGGTGGTTTCAGCTTTTGGACAGTGAAAGATTCTGTGATACAGGCAGCAATCCATCTGGAAATGGATGTCACAAACAGTTGGGAAGAGCTCCGAAGCTCGGCAGTCCTGTCCAGGTAGAACTTAAGAGCTCTTCGGACATCCAGGCAGTGTAGAACCCTTTCCGCCTCCGAGGCAGGGTTCGGAAAAAAGACCGGAAGGGAAATCGGTCACTACCTTTGGTAGGGAAGCTGGGTTCGTCCGAAGGACTACCTTGTCCTTGTGAAAGACCAAGAAAAGATGCTCCACCGACAATGCCTGGAGCTCGCTCACTCTCCTCGCTGACGTAACGGCGACCAGAAAGGACACTTTCCAGGACACGTACTTGAGGTCAACCGTAGCCATTGGCTCGAAAGGTTTATGGCACAGCGCCGTCAGGACTACATTTAAGTCCCAGGGCGGGTGCAGACTACGAACCGGAGGGTAGATGCGTGTCAAACCAGCAAAATGTCTCTTCACCACCGGGTTAGTTAAAGAATAAGAACACCGGTCTCTAGAGAGGTAGGCGGAAATCGCAGAGAGATAAGTCCTGCAGGACAAGACATGAACCCCTTACTCCGCTAGGGAGGAGACAAAGGACAGCACCGTGTCAATCGTCGCCACCCTCAGGTCCAATTCTTTCTTCAAACACCAATGACAGAACCTGAGCCATTTACTCTTGTATTGGGATCTGGTCGATGGTTTCCTGGCTGCCTGGATAATGCGCATGTTATCCGCAGACAAACCCAAAGGCTCTAGCGCCGTGAATTCAGGCACCATGCTGCCAAGTTCAGCGATTGTGGGGATGGGTCCCACGTCTGCTGTTCCCCTTGGTGAAGAAGATCGGGAGTTATTGGTAACCTGATCGGCGGACACACCGACAGGTGTTGAAGTTCTGAGAACCAAAACCTGGCTGGCCACCACAGAGCTATCAGTAGAAGAGAACAGTTGACAGAACTCTTCAACTTTCAAATTGCTCGATGAACCAGAGGAAGAGGCGGGAAGGCGTAAGCTCTCGTGTTGTGCCATGGGATCTCGAGTGCATCCCCCAGAGAGGAGGCTCCCAGCCCCCCACTGGAGGCGTACTGAGGAAGCTTCTTGTTTATCGCCGTGGCGAAGAGGTCCACCTCCGGTGTGCCCCAACGCGAGAAAATCCATGATAGGATCTCCGCCTTCAACTCCCACTCGTAGCTGACCACTGTCCGCCGGCTGAGGGCATCCGCGGTGACATTCAGCCGGCCTGGGATGTGCACTGCAAGCAGCCAGACCCCATGAAGCACGGCCCACTCCCAAATCTGAATGGCCAGATCTACGAGAGGGGGAGACTTCGTTCCCCCTTGCTTGTTTATGCAGTACATTGACACCGCATTGTCCGTTCTTATGCGGACCACCTTGTTGACAATGAGAGGTCTGAACGCCTTGAGCGCCAGAAAAATCGCCTGAAGCTCCAATTGATTTATGTGCAGGAGCTTGTCCTGAGGTGACCAGAGGTCCGAGACCTGAAGAAGCTCTAACGTCGCACCCCACCCGAAAAGGGAGGAGTCTGTCATGATCGTCACCATGGGGCTTGGGTCCTGGAACCCGACACCCACTGACAGGTTGCTGAGAGAAGACCACCAGTCCAGGTCCACTCTCATGGAATCCAGAATCATTATCCGTTTGGAATCCAGGTCCACAGCCTAACGCCAGGAACTCCGAAGAGCCATCTGGGTCCACCTCATTTTGAGACGAGCAAGAGGAAGAGCCTGCACACACGAGGCCATGAGGCCCAGAAGCCTCTGGAACCACCAGGCCGACATGCTCTCCGACTGCGTAAGCATCTGACACGTGGCCAACAGATCCGCCATTCTGTCCCCGGTCAGATACACACGGCAGTCTATCGTGTTCCAACGAAAACCCAGGAAAGTCAGGTCCTGTGAGACCGTCATGGAGGATTTCCGCCAGTTCACCAACAGCCCAAGATGGAACAGGAGCTGAAGGAGAGACTGGAGGTTGCCCGCTGCTGCCAACGGGCAAGGGCTGCGTAGGAGCCAGTCGTCCAAATAGGGATACACATGGATACCCTGGAGACGAAGATGGGCCGCGATCACCGACATCATCTTCGTGAAGACACGCGGCGCCGAACTGAGGCCAAAAGGAAGCACCCGAAACTGGAAGTGCTCCTCTCCCAGAGAGAAACGGAGGTATCTCCTGTGTGGGTTCCAAATCAGGATGTGCATGTACGCATCCTGAAGATCCACCACGCTGAGCCAATCACCCGCCTGCAATGAGGAGCGAATTTGGCCAGGCTGAATCATCTTGAATTTCTCTTGGGGTAGGGAAAGATTGAACTGGGAAAGGTCTAGGATGATCCGCAGGCCCGCCTGGTTGGGTTTGGGCACCGTAGACAGCCGGGAGTAGAAGCCCTCCCCTCGCTCCCCAAGGGGAACGGGTTCCACAGCTCTGAGGAGCAGAAGTTTCTGAACCTCGGCCTTGAGGGAGGGTGAGCCCGACAGCTGAAAAGGAGGGTTGAGGGGTGGGGTTGGGGGTAAAGGTAAGCGGAAGCCCGCTCGAGCGACTGACAAGACCCATCTGTCTTCTGTGATGGTCTGCCACGCCTCCCAATGAGACACAATGCGTCCTCCCACCGGGGTCTCGTGCGAGCGCGGAAAACCCTCATTTGGCAGGTTTATCGGTGGCGGTGCCAACTGAACCTGATGAGGAGGCTGAGGAGCGGGAGAAATACCGCGTACACTGTTGTCTACGGCGGTTATTCCCCGCAGGAGTATCCACTCTGCGATTCTTGCGGTCGAGGGAGCCCCTTAAACCAGAGGAAGGTCGACCTTGCGACAACGGCCTTTGAGTCTTGAAGGGAAGTTTAACCAGAACAGACAAAGATTTGGCCGTCTGAGTGCTGTCATGGGTTTTGGTGAGCTCTACATCAGTAGAAGAGTGAAAAAGCTCCTTACCATCAAATGGAAGGTCCAGAACCTTGTCTTGCACCTCCTTCGAGAACTTAGTGGCATGCAGCCATGCTTGCCGCGAGGTATCAACCCCTAACATCAGACCCCGAGCCGAGGTGTCTACGTGGTGAGCCGCAGCCTCCAGGAGATCCTGGGCCAAGACCCTGGCATCGGAAAGGCCTCCTCTGAAATCCTCCAGCTTCTCGACCGGGATATGCTCCTCAAACTCCGACAGACCTCTCCACATCCGCATGTTAGCTCCCGACAAAATCAATTCTGCATTGGCCTGCCTGAGCTGCAAGGCCGAATTGGCAAAGATTTTCCTCCCTAGGGAGTCCAGGAGCTTGTCCTCCTTTCCCAAGACCTGAGTCGCCGTCGCGGAGGAAGAAGCTGCAGGTCTGGATTGCAACGTGGCCGCAGCCACCACTGTGGAGGAGGGAGGCAGACAAGACGACAAGGCCACTTCTTCCGAGGAATGTAGCCTGTACCTCGTGTCAATCTTTTTATTTACAAAAAGTCCTGAGTGTGGCTTTTCCCAAACTCTTCGGACCTCGTCCAGAACGTCCTTCTGCAAGAACAGGCCGGTACGCTCCAAAGGAGACAAGGTGAACGCCCCAGAAAGCACGCCCTCCTGCAGAGCAGGTGCCTCGGGCACCGAACATCTAAGAAGCTCATCATGTCCAGTACCCGGTCATGGAAAGCTCTGGTAGAGCGGGGCAGGTCCTCGTTGTCCTGATCGCCTTGAGGGTCATCTGACAGGTCCGGCTCCTGCTGAGCCGAGTCAGGCACTGCCTTGTCCACTGGGGACAATGGCGGCCCAGGTGGAAGCGCAGGGGGAAGCACCACGGGCAAGGGAGGCGCCGGCGGAACCACTGACGGGACGGGTGGAGCCGGAGGCGCGGGTGGACATAGCTCCTTGAAAAGCCCCTTGAAACATTCCCTCGTGGGGTCGGTGCACATAAGCGCTTGAAATTTACCGAAAAAGGCCTCCTCAGGAGATTGCTTCGGAACCTGAGGAGGCCTCTCATGAGGTGGACAAATCCAGGGACAACGGGGAAGAGTGCCACACAGGCCCCTCCGCCGACGTATCCACATAAATCAAAGGTGCCGCCCCCGCAGGCAACGAAATATTGTGCGGAAGATGCATCCGGGCGTTCCAATCATAAACTGGCCGGTAAGGATGCGCACAAGGGACCTTAGGTTCACCCGAAGGACCGAACCCTACACCAGGGGCCGATGGCGTAGTTGTAAGGGTAGTACCTAAAATGGCCACCGTGGTCGTGGCGGGAACGAGCGCTATTTTGTCCTCATCTGAGGGGAACTGCAGCACGTGAGGAATAGAGGCAGGGGTCCCCGTCGATGGATCAGGGGTCTTAATTTTAGCCTTAACGTAAGGAACCTCGGCAGAGCCGGTACTATGAGGCCTGGAATGTTTCTGTGACATACCAACCGCCAACTGAGCCTTCGAAGGAAGAGCCTCGGCACTGCCGGTAAAAGAAGAAACGTTCTTCTTTGCCCCCTCAACAGATCTGGTGTCACCACAAGAGCGGGAACGGTGCGCTGTCACCGACAGGGCCTTGCCCGGCCCCTCAGAACTGTTGGTAGCCTTAGCCTCTGTATGAGGGACCTCAGCCCGGTAGAAGCCTTATCGGCACGGGCCTCGAACATGCGTTCGGTAACCTCAAGCCCAGCCAAGACCTCAGGGCGTACCCCGTTTTGTTTTTGAGGGAAGCCAAAAGAACGGCCTCAGAGCAAGCTCCGGTATCCCACGACTCAGTAGAACTGGGTCTACACACAGCCCCCACAGGAGGGGCCTCGGACTGTACTCCGGTGATCACAGGCCACTTACGGAGACCCTCGGAGAAAACTCCGGTAGAATTATTAGGCCCGACAGGCACCTCAGGGCGAACCCCGGTAACAGAGCGATCAACGCCCCTCCCGGCTCTAGAGGAACCCGGGAAGGTGCTCTGAAAATCAAAGAACTTACCGGACGTTTTTTTCTTCTCGTCGATGAACACCTGAAAATGCAAAGGAGGAGTCCGTCCGAACACCTCCTCCCACCGCTCCAACCGACGTTGAAGAGCCCGGACCGAAAGGGAGTCACAGTAAAAACAGGAGTCCCAATGGTGTTCCGGACCCAAACACTCCAAACAAAGAGGATGGGGATCCGCCCTCGCGAAGCGACGGTGACATGATGAACAGTCTGGAAAATCTAGTTTAAAAGACATAGACAGACTAGTAAACGAACGCTAGCGAGAGCCAGAGAGGGAAAAACGGAAGAAAATCTTCCGAGGATGCAAGTGCGTCCGGCCCCGATCGTGCGGAGAAAAGGACTGATGGGCGATGCGTGGGGCGGAGCCAAGGTGGGCGGGGTTACGGCCACGTGCAAGGCCCCGCGCAGGAAAGAGAGGAGGGACAAATGTTTGAAAAAAATGTGGATGCTTTTTACAAAAGTGCTCCGGTCCCGTCCCACAGGACGGAGAGATGTCCCATAAGTATGGAGGAAAGGGGACGGGACGTAGGAGTATATGTTTTTTTAATTTTTTATTTATTTTATTAGTTTTTCGATACAAGTACTGAAACGTTCCCAAGCAGTGCCACATGCAGTGTCTACAGTAGTCCCAACATAAGGCATCATGAAATGCACATACAACCAACCCTCTTCCCTCACCCTCCCAAATCCCCCCTCCCTCTTTGCCTGAAAACCCATTGTCCTCTCACCACCATTCACTTGCATGATTGGAACCCTGCTTCCCTTCAATGGGATCCTTCCGCTTAGCTGCATTCACAGAACCCTCTTCAAACTGGGTTTGTAATAAGCCTTCTCATTCCGTAACTCCCGCTGTGGACTCCGCCCAGCAACCCCATACCGCCCCCCGTACATGCCGCAGTTTCAGCCAATGCCCACTTTTTCAAATCCCTCCACCATTCCTCTGCATCTGGACCCCTGCAGGATTTCCATGCCATGGTGATTCTGCGTTTAGCTAGAATGTACGCTAGATCCTTCAGTTTACTAACATGCTTTGCTCTCTTAGGGCGTGGAAAGCGGCCCAGCAAGCATGCCACCAGGGAAAGAACATCTAATCGCACACCTCCCCTAGTCAGACTGCCCGCCACCACCTGCCAGTATTGCCCCACTACCGGGCACGACCAAAACATATGTAATATCCCTGCGTCTGCCGCCCTGCACCTTGGGCATGTCTGCGCCTCCGTACCTGGAAACGTAGAGATCCTCTGAGGTGTCATGTATGCCCTAAGTGTTATCAGCAGTTGGACGAGTTGTAGTCTCGTATTACGCGACACCCTCTTATGGTATATCAGTACCACCCCCCCAATGTGCGTCTGTAAAGGGTTCTGAGTCTTCTTCCCATTTGCCCGTTACCACCATAGGGGAGGGGGGCCGGTTAGACAGTAGGAAATTGTGGTGTGCCCACCCTCCAATATGTCATACAGGGTGTCCACTATGGAATGCTTCTCCTGTAGTTGACTGTACGCGGGCCATCTACGTATAATCTCCCTTTTGATTGTGCCATGTAATAAATACTGGCCTTTATGCAGTCCTGTGTGTTGCAACAACTCTGTAAAGCGTATAAAAGAGTTATCTTGCAATAAATCCCCAATGTGGCCACTCCATGTGATTCCCAATTCACGCGTATTCCCAATCTCACCTGCACTGTGGACGCTGCCACTGAGACAAGGGGGACATGAACTGACAACGGGTCCATGAGCCCAATCATTCAGAGTGCCCTCTCCCACATTTTCACCCTCAGGGACACTAGGTGCGACCAATGGCCTTCTCTGGGCTTTCTGATCCATACTAATTCCTTCAAGTAGTGGCGTGCCCCGGTGGGCTGCGCCTCGTGTGTCCGGCGTTGGGTTGTCTGCTAGCCAGCCTACCACGAATTGCAATTGCTCTGCTATTTAATATAGCTCAAAATGTTGGATCCTGATACCACCTTCCTCAGATGGCCTCTATAGTGTCACTAACGCTATCCTATTCCTCCCATTTAGCCACAGAAAGCCTCTACAGATCCTGTCCAGTGTCCTAGAAAAGGATTTAGGTATGTAGAACAGGACATTGACAAGGAAGTGCAGCAGTCTATGGAGTATCCCCATTTTCAGCAGGGCCGCCCTTCCCATTAACGACAGGGGTAGCTCAGCCCAGAACTTCATTGAGCCATGGATGCCCTCTAGGGCATTTAACGTATTGTGTACATGTTCTTTCGCTGGATCATGGTATACATTGACCCCCCGATATCTAAGCGTGGACGTTTTCCATTGCAAGGAAAGGACTGGCAATACCCTTTGTTCTGTCTTGTGCAACCCTACTATTGGAAACGGGGTAGATTTATCTATGCTGATTGTGATCCCTGACAGTTTCGCAAACAGCGCTAATGCCTCCAATAACAACTCTAAGTTGTCTTTGGGATTTTGAATCTATAGCAGCAAATCATCCGCATACAATGATATCAGGTGTCTGGTCCCATCTATCTCCATACCTGCCTCTATGTATTCTGCCCTGAGGTACTGTGCTATTGGTTTCATAGAAAGGATATAAAGCAACGGGGAAAGTGGACAGCCTTGTCTTCTTCTTTTCTCCAATTCCCATGCTTCCGAAATGCACCTGCCCATTTTCACCTTTGCCATCAGTCTTGAATACACCAGTTGAACTCACTTAATATAGGTCTGCCCGAAGCCGAACCTACGCAAAGTTGCATAGAGCCAGTCCCATCTTACTAAGTCGAAAGCCTTTAACGCATCTAGCATGGCTATGGCACCCAGAGTCTCCTAGGATGCTGTGCTGTCTATCACATGGTGTAGCCTCCTCAGATTCCATGCCATGCTACGGCTTAGCACATAGCCAGTTTGGTCTGGGTGTATCAGGGTGTGAATCACCCTCTTCAACCTGTTTGCAAGAATAGACATCAGTATCTTTTTGTCTGGGTTGAGCATCGAGAGGAGCCTATATGAGCTACACTCCGTTGGGGGCTTATGAGGCATGAGAAGTGGTATAATAATAGATTCCCTCAAACTAAGGGGGAGGATGCCCGCCTTTAGGAGTCTGTAAAAGTATTAAGCAAGTGTGGGCCAGCTCCACAGTGTGGGATGTTTTACCCATGCATCCGAGCCCTACCACAAAAACTGTGCAGTACTGGCATGGAAAACATCAGGATGGCCAGAGCTTCCCAGAAAATGCCCAGGGAAATGCATAAAGAATAGGTTGCCACCCATTTTTGCCGATGTTATGGGCACAGAAGGGCACTGCCTAAAACCACCATTGGACTACCCACACAGTAGCCTGAAACCATTGGGAATGGCAATGCTGATTGCCAAAAGCAACCTAGAACTGTGGGGAATTCATTTTCTTAAATCCCAAAAATGGTTGCATTACCAGTACTCACCACTATCAGAAAGCCGGCGTTTTAAAACCACCAGACTTTTGTGTAAAACTGAATAAATGAACCCAAAGCAGGCCAAAGAAAGACTTACTGAGAGGTGGATACAATGTAAAGTTATATTCTTAAGTGATTTGAAGGTTTATAACAAGACTGGCTGAGCTCTGCAGGTATGCAGCGGCTTAAACTGAAAATGGATTTAAAATTACCAAAAATCGAAATGTGTAAATAAACTGAGGGACAGACTTGTGACCGCCACATAGTTTGTCACTGTTAAAATGTCATAGTTTTGAGCTTAGAATCAGCATTCTAGCTGCATATGTAAAAATTGTTAGTTTTATTTGAAGGCAGAAAACTGGGTAACTAAAAGTGACATTAGCTGGGGCCTGGCTTAAGGAACTGGATTCTGCCTGACAACTTCCCCCCAATTGGAGTGAAACTGGATCCACAGCAGTTCTCAGGCCTGGCTGCATTCTGAGAGGAGGTTACCCCTCTCTGATTGAATTACCAAGGGACTGCTAGAGACTAAACAAAGGACCCAGGCAGAGGGTTTATTGGGGGGAGGCCATAAATGGCTTCCTCTTGAACAATGGGCCTTCCAGGGCCCAGGCAGATGGTTTATTGGGTGAATCGTAAAATAGCTTCCTCTTGGCAGAAGCTGGGAGGGGCAGGGTCTCTGAGCTTGGCAGAAACTGGATAAACTGGTTTCTATACCATGTGACCTGAAAAGACACACCGCTGTTGGCCAGAATATGATTCTAAGAAAGATGTATAACTCACAGTGCAGACTTGTCAAAATTATTTAAATGATACCATAATTCTTGTGATTTTTCGGTGCATGTTTTAAGACGCGTTGGGAATTTGTGTGATGTTCTGGGGCAAAACCCCGCTATTTATTGACACCACAGACTCTGTGTTTAAGCTAGAGACATGGGAATTTACTGGAGTATGTATGGACAGGCTGCGTATATGTGTATAATTTTTAATGAAAAACCAATATTGCAAAACCAGTTAAAAAACGCAAAATGTTGCCGTTTCTGAATGCAAGCTCTTAGAAACATCAGAGTTTGAACAGAGTATACCTCATGTGATACGTGATGGGTGCATGTAATTTCAAACCACTGTGTATCTATGAAATATGTCTTTAGGTCAAATATAGATTTGTGGGCAAACTGACCAGGGGAGGATCCTCTGACCCATAAAACCTACAGCATCACCATGGCACACATTTCCTTCCCCCAATCAAAGCAGTGCGGAAAGCTTGACCAATGGGCAGTTGAGAGAGGGGCTGGCTAGTGATGCTGCACACACATCCACTTTCAAAAGACATAAAAAGAGCCACTGGAAGCTAGAGAGGACATTCAATTCCATTTGCCGCGGAGCATGCTGACCGACTACTTTACATCCAGAGATCCTACACTTAGGCTTCCAAGCTAAACAGGGACTACAGAACTTTGAACTAAGAAGGCCCACTGCAAGCAAAAGTATTTGTCAGCAGGCCCAAAAATCATTTGCAGACTATTCACGGCCGGACCCAGGTGTTGATTCTGGCCTGAAACCCTGTGCCAGAAAGATCCAGAAGCAGTGCTGTACCCAGAGAAAGCAGAGCAGTATCCAGAACCAGAGGCCAGAGATGCAGAGTGACCCAGACCGCTGTTAGCAGAACCAGAGAGCTGATCCAGATCACTGTGAAGTGCTGAGACCAGAACCGGAGTCCAGTACAAAACCTGACCAGATCCGTGGCGAGGCCTAATTCAAAAATATATTGTGAGTACCTAGCAGAACTGTGCAGAACCAATCTCTTAGTTAAAATAATATAATTCAATCTATTTTAATCTAACCAGAACTGCCTCCTAACTGTCACCTGTCATTTGCAAAGCTGTCACCTGTCATTTTCTAGCTGCAAGCTGTAACCTGTCGCTTTGAACTTTTAAAATTTCAAATCCGAAAAACTACCTTTATTTAATCGTCTGTATCTCTGGAACCGTTAGGAACTTGGTTTAACTTTCCTCTGAAAGCTTAGAATCTCAGCTTTTCAACAAGCTTAAAACCGACTTGCTACTCCTTATACTTTTGCCGTAATCGTGATTCACGGATTCGCGAATTTTGCCGCGATTCGCGATTTGGTTAAAAATCCAGCCACGTGTGAAAACAGCAGCTTCCTTGCTTTCCTTTACCAAAAATTCGTTTAACCTGCTAGTTATTCCTAGATCCTTGCTAAAGTGAGCCTGAACTCATCCCAAGTATATTTCACTCACCCTGAACCTCCTAAAGGGAATTAAAACCATTTTCAGCATATTCCTCACTGCATTGTCACCATATTCAAAGCATTTTGCCTGTGTTTCAAAACTCCTATCTGTTGTATAAGCTGCTGAGGGGGAATTGAACTGAATTCTATTTGATTGCATTCCTAAGAACTGTGTGCTCCTCTTTTCATCTTCATCTCCTTACATTGCATAAAGGGGGGGAGAGTTGTCCAAGAAAGTGATTACATTGTCTTTTGCTGAAATCCTATCAAGTTATTTTCTGTAGCATTGTCATTCCACATTACATCTATTTGAAACCGAAAAGTATTGTTGCTATCTTATCCATCCCATAACCACTCATCATTGATTATAAAGTAGTGTGCTAGTGCCAGACTATCCATTATTGATTACTGCTCAGATTAAGTGTGATATTCAATTATTAATTTATTATAAAGTGTGATATATATATATATATATATATTGTTTACATTCTCAAATAAACCTTTTAAACTTGCAAAACAGAACTACTTCTTGGCTCAGTGGGGTCAGGGGGATTCCAAGAGAGGGGTGTTATATAGGGGTAGTCAACCAGAACTCATGAACTGGACACAAAGATACATCAATTAGGGTTTCCATTCAGTATCCCAGACTAGGCATTGACTTAGCTGTAGTGTTGAATTGAATCCTCTTACAAATGCATATTCCTTATAAAATTCACTAGGTAGCCCATCTGATCCAGAGTCTTCCCTGTGGGCAATGCTGTGATCATGCTTTGTATGTCTTCCAGGGTGATAGGCTCCTCGAGACTGTCTCTCACTTCCTGGATCAACCTGGCGAGTACTATCACTCCCGATTCCTCCTCCAGGTATGTCCCAGGTGTCTGGGGTCACTTCTTATAAAGAGTTTTGTAAAAATCTCAGAAAGCTTGTTCACCCCAGTATAAGTGTGGCATATGTCCCGGTGTCTCGTACGTATCAAGTGTAAAGGGCCCTGTTTCTCCTCTTTTTTTATAGAGCCATGTTAGCAGTCGCCTGGTTTATCCCCTTCCCTATGCTGCCTCTCAATGTATTTTGCATATTTATGCTTACCCAGCCTCTCCCAGCACTCAATGCATTTCTGTTTCAGTTCCATGATCCCTGTAGTCTCACCTGATAGCTTCCCCAGGGACTGCTCCAGTTTCCTTAGCTGTTCCTCCACAGAGGCCAGTTCTTTGCTGACGGTTGCTTGGAGGCTGCATGACCCAGCTATGGCAGCTCCCCCAATTACTTCCTTTAACGCTTCCCAGAAGATTCCACCACTAGGGACACTCCCCATATTGTGTGTGATGTAGTCTGTGATGCTGTCTTGTAAACAGTCTCCAAATGGGGGATCTTTCAGGGATTTGCTTCTGAGTCGCCACGTCGGTATTGGGGCTCTTGGGGGTACATATTGCCACTGAAGGCTGAGAGGGGCGTGATCGGACAGGACCCTTCCTTTGTACTGTCTACCTGTAATGAGCTGTGACAACGCCCGTCCCACAAAGAAGTAATCTATTTGTATATACCCTGTGTGCGACGCTGAGTAGCGCGAATAGTGACTAGTATCCAGGTGGAGCTCTCTCCAAGAATCCACTAAAACAAATGAGTCTAGGAGCGTCTGTAATGTCCTGGCTGGCAGGGCAGGTTTAAGATGTTTAGTATCAGATCTGTCTAAGCACAGGTTTAACATGCAATTAAAATTCCCCCCACCCCCCGTCCCCATATGATGTTGCCATCCCTATATGGGCCGAGCCAGTGGTATAGTGAACGAAAAAACCTAGCAGTGTTGTGATAAGGAGCATAAGTATTGACCAGGCATAAGTCTACTTGCTCGAGGAAGTCCTGCACCGTCACCCATCCTACCCTCGTTATCAGTTTTAACCTGGGTGACCTCAAAGGGTACCATGGGCGTTACCCATATCAGGATCCCCCTGGCATAAGCGGAATACAGGAACCAAATATGTTTTTCAGCCATAAGATGCGTTTCCTGCAACAAGGCAATATCCACTTTGTACCTCTTTAGATATGAATAGACCCTATTCCTCTTAACATAAGCGTTCAGACCCCATACATTCCAGGTGAGTACATTTAAAGTTCCAACCATAAGCATGTGTCCCTTTCTAACCTGTCTTCTGTGTCTGCATCTGCCCCAGCAGACAATTCCCTTTTCTCCGTATGCGGCGATCCAGACAGCAGTACAGTGCCAGTGCCACTATTCCTCTGTGACATGCATACAGGCAAAACCCCATTCCCTTGAACATCCCCAACAAAAAACAACAACAGCCCAGCATCCTTATCCTTGCTCGGGCATATCAGCTTCTCGCAACCGCTCCCAGTAAGCATACTGGGGGCTGGTGCACAGCGGGTGGGCACAAAAACAAGTGCTCCTTAAAAATGAAACTCAGAGGGTGTGGCAACCCCAGCCATAGGACTGGTCTCCCTCCTGTGATGTGAGAGGTTGACCGTTAGTATCCCGCCATTCACATAAAGTTTAAATCTTTGTATCTCTTCTAAGAAGGGACCATCCCCTTAGCAGGGACCTGTTAGTCTTATGGTGCCCATTAGGTTTAAAAAAATGTCATGACAGCAAGCCGAGCCACAAATCCAGCTGGCGGTTCCTCAAGTCTGGACTCCAGTTATTTCAAACTTCCCTTGTGCATACAGTCCACATGAAGAATGGAAAAGCTGACGGGCAACATATACAAAATAACCAGGCCTGAGGAGACCGTGAATCACGTCTCTGTCATGCAAACCAAATAAGGATCATGTCCTTGAAGAAACAAGAACATGTCAAATTTGTCTGCAAAAAGTGGCCGCGCATTAATCAGGCAGGCACGCATGGTCGGGGTGGAGATAGCAAACGGTGCTGACTGCGGAGAGATCGCTAACCTAAGAGAGGCAGACCAACCTTTAGGATAGACAATGTCAGTTGGGGCATATGAAAGCAAAGTATCACAGGTGTACACTAAGGTGGCACCCAGAGTGCACACTTATCGCAGACGCGTTTAACTTAGATGCGGCTTCAGCATGCGTTCATTCGCTGCGCTCACGAAGACGATAGCTATTACACTTGCACATTCTATCACCTGAGACCAATCGGACTGAAGATCAATATTTAGAGCAAAGAAAGACTCTACCCTATGGTCAAATGATTGCATGGAGGTCAGAAAGGAAAGAGACTGGGACAGTTCAGTCAGCACAAGTCACTGACAATCCCTGTGAGTCCAGGCAGCCTCAACGCCATTGCACGGCTACAAGGAAAATAAAAGGTAACAATAAGAAGAAAAAAATAACGAATCAATGCAGATGCATATAAAATCGAAGAATACTGATGGCCAGGCATCCGTCAAAGCCAGCTTACAAAGCAGCAGGCAAATTATAGGAGAATAACATAAAGGAACAGAATGCAATGAAAATGTAAAATTCACATTAAAAACAACATGCAAAGCGTGTGCACATTACTGAGGCATCAACTGATGAGAAATAATTCCCTGACCGAAGAGTCCAACGATGACGAATTTGAGTGAAGCTCCTGTAGCGAATTCTTGGATGCCGGCCCTTCTCCCCTAGTGGGAGACCTTTCCCATGAGGCCAGGGAGGTGAGGCCACTAGCTGATAGTCCACTTGGGGGTGGTACTCAGCGGGTGGCTATCCTGGGGAGGGCGCCCCCCCCCAATGGGACTAAGGATGGCTATCTGGGGAGAACACAGTATTCCACGCCCTAAAACACCTCCCCTAATATACCCCTATCTTGTTATCCCATGTATCTCTGTCATACTTAGAAGGGGCAAAGTACTAGGACGAAGAAGAACCTAATAGGTCCGCGGTGGAAGGACCGAGCGGACTACACCAGAAGCAGACGAACCAGTGGACGAAGCAGGCTGTCCACGTGCCTTGAGAGGACGCATAGCTTACACAGCAGGACATGCTGTGGAGCAACTGCAGGCCATGCAGAGGTACGAAAGAGCAAGAGAAACCCAGAAGAAGGATCCCTGCAGAGCAGGACATGCTGCAAAGCTGCTGCAGCACCCATAGAGACACAGGAGACCAAGAGAAACCTGGAAGAGGGTTTTGGAGACCCTGAGAAGAACCTCCAGCCAACGGTACAACCCTTACAGGTACCAAGGTTGCTGAGATGGTTGGTGTGGCCATAGGAGGGGCAAAGAGAACATTTGACCCATGCAATAAGGTTAAAGAGGACACCCCTGAACATAATACAAGAGGAAGTAATGAAGCTGGGGAAGGGAGTCGATCCCCCAACCTCGGCGAACCTTGATAAAGAGCCTGGGGAAGGGAGTCAATCCCCCGGCGTTCGCGAACTGTCGCAAAGAGCCTGAGAGAGAATAGGGGAAGAAAGCCATATCCCCCTGGTGTTGTGTACCGCGTAGCCCAGATAGGTCAGGGGAAGGAAGCCATACCCCTTGACCGTGTGTACTGTGAAGCAAAGCCAAGGAAGGTCCAGGGAAGGGAGTCAATCCCGTTGAAGCAACAAGGCCAAGACACCTGGAGAAGGGAGGCATTCTCCAGGGAGCCATTAGTGGAATTAACTATGGGCACCAAGGAATGATGTTTGAATTTGAACTTTTCCCTTTTTGATTTAAACTGAGAACTTTACAACACCACAAATTAGAACTTTGTTTTGGATCCTGGAAATGAACTGTGACCTGGAGAAAGGAGTCATTCTTGCAGGTGAAGTTCCTAACTGCATTTGGTACTATACAACATTGTCCAAAGGAAGGGAGTCATTTCTCTCGACCAAGAAGACCATCTACCTCTTAAGTATTAGTTACAAGTGTGAGGGATAGAAGTAGGCATTTTGACACACGATGGTGGATTCTTCATTTACTTCGACATTCTGACAGCATCCTTAATTCCTTCGTTGAGGCAGGAAAACCCCTCTTAGAGTTAGGGAGGGATGGGTTTGCTCTTTATTTTACTAAATAAAAGTTTATGCCAACAGGCATGCCACCTATGTGTCAGTCTCCTCCTTCTGCACCCTTACACTCTATATAGAGAGCAAAGAAAGACTCTCCCCTTTGGCCAAATGATTGCGTGCATGTCAGAAAGTAAAGACAGACAGGGACAGTCTATCCACAACGACCAGGGAGAACTAGTAGCTGTGGCACTTGGGGAGCTGTGTGAAGTCAATCTGCAAATTCAGAAGTGGACCTTCCAGAACAGGATGTGCAGATGACACAGTTTTCACCGCTCTTGCCACATTGTGAACCAAACATACTGAACAGTTACTACAATAAGTGTGCCATAGTCGGGAAAATATAGTCAAACCAATGCCGGTTCACACTCTCAATCATAGCCCCTTTACCCGAGTGTGTGATAGAATGCGCAAATCTGGCAAGATACAGTAGAATCACTCTAGGTGCTACAAGAAGGCCAACAGGTGAGTGCCAAAGTGAATTTGGATACAATTTAGAAAATCATTTTGACTATAGCTCCTTCTCAGACTTGGGTGCTTGATCTTGCAGCACAGCCATACTGGAAAGAGATGCAATCAACGACTGTTGAACTGAAGCACAGATAAGGACATCATTAGAAGGTGGCGGGCATGTTAATGATGCGTTTCGGGCTGATTTATCAACCAAGTCATTGCCCGCTATAGTTAACGTATGAAGCATTATGTCTTCGGCATCTGGCAGCTAGGGCTGCTTCGAGCAATAAAGCAGACCGATATTAACCATTAAGGATGGGGTACCAGCAGAAATCAAACAACCTTGTTGTTGCCAGAGGACAACAAAATCAAACTACACCATGCACATATCTAGAGTCTGTGTAAATAGTGGCAGACTTCTTTTCTGCCAAGATACAGGCACAGGTGAGCGCAATCAATCAATTTGGCTACCTGGGCTGATTTAACATTGGGCAATTGGTCTGCTTCTAACACCTAACAAGCAGAGACTCCGCCCAGTTTATTATTAGGTGAACAAGGCCCATCTACAAACAGAATACAGGTACATCTTTGAGATCCGCTTTGAGAACCATGACATTCTCAATAACCACAAGCCACCCCTGGGGTTCGCAATCTGCAGGGGTTGGGAGTATTGTAAGGAACTCATGGTGGCAACAGTAAAGACACACACAAGTGATCACAGTTCAAGGGTGTTTATTAAACAGTAAAGGTATGTTTGAAAAACGCCTACTCCAAACCTAAATCTAAGATGAGAGCAAGCTTCAATCATCAAATAATAATAAGGAAGTCATAGTTGTGTCATGTGAAATAAAAGGGCCTATACAAAGAAAAACCTATTGCCAATCCTTACGCTAAATAAAAAAAGTGTGGGATAATGTTCTTAAGAAAGAAGTGTTCACAAATGATAAGTCAGGAGGCGTTACTTGAGGTCTCCCTTCTGCATGTTTTCAGCATTGTACAAGGGTGGACTTTGGAGCACAGCCCACACTCAAGCTTTCCCAGCACGAGCTAACAGTATGCAGTGATTATCACAAATACCAAAATAACTAATACCATTATAACAAACCTAAAAAAAACAAATTCGGAAAAAAAGTTGGGAGGAGGGGATAGTGGTTTTGGGGGTGGGGAAAAGTATTAAGAACAAAAATCGTTTTTTTGGGGGGGGCGGGTCGCCCCCAAAAACAACGAAAAATGAATTTATTTGGGAATTCGTTATTATGGTATTAGTTATTTTGGATTTGTTATAATTACATGTAACCCAGGCTAACAGTTCCGCTTCCAGCAATCAAGGCATTCAGTGGTTAAGTCTCTTTTCTATCAAAAAGGCTCTTGTGGCCGTGGGCGTGATGTATTCAGATAAACAAAGAGTTCCTTTTCACATAAACCTTGGGTGATGTCTTTCACCTATGGATCTCCCTCTTCTGGGCGCAGATGTCTTAGAAAGTTCTTTTATTCTTTAATGATACCGGGACCTCTGATAGCGGCTGCTCACCACTTGGATGTTCCTTGTTCAGGCTCAGACCCCTCTCGACGGTTTGCCTCCCTCGTTCGGGTTCACTATGGCATTCTTCACACGTCTTAATTATTTTTGTACAGTTCACTGTGGACATCCCTCGTTCGGGTTCATGCTTGTCAACACACTGTATTTCGGTACTTTAGACTTCACCCCCTCCTTACCAGCATTCCTTGTTCGGGTTCACTCTTGCCAATCTTGTCTTTTCCATTCAACTCTGACGATGGGGGATTCACTTCTCTTGGCTTCCAAATCATCTGTAGGTCACAGACTTTCGAATGTGCAGTGGATTTTACAAGAGCCCTGTATGAGCACTTTGACCCCTCTTCTCACCTTTCCCAAGGCCTTCTGTTTACGGTAGTTTCAATGCATGGGTAATCACCCAGAGTTTCCCGAGTGAGCGCCCACATGGTGCCGAACTCCTCTGTTACTGGTTTTACCCCTTTCACAACAATTGCTCTTTATGCTTTCAAAGTTCAATTAGCCGTTTGCTATTTTTCGTTAAACACAGTTCGGTTTCTTATCGACTCTCCCCCAGATTCACCGGCTGTGATGAACTGCTTGGCTTTCTTTCTCCTCGGAGTCAAAGTTTGTACCATGAAGACAAGCGCCTCTCCCCAGCTTGGTAATCAGCAGAGGAGAGTCTTGTGTACCACTGACATCTGCATAAACACACGCTGGCTATTGTTTGCGGTCTTAAGATTCCTTCTGCGGAGGTCACACAGGCCTCGTGGGAAAGGGCAAGGTTGATTCTTGCCTCATCACCCTCTGGGTATATGCCATCTTTGCCTCTTTTTGAACTGCCATGCTGAGTTAGCTCCCTGGAGGTGCAGTCTGCCTTGCTCGTCTTGCGCTCTCATGCTCCACCTTTAATCCTTGTGGCGAAAGGAAAGGACTGTCAGGTGTGAGTGTGTTCTGGTCAATTGGGTTGGGACATGTCAGGTAAACAGTTTCCATTTTAGTCTGTTTTTCACTGTATGGGAAGGTGTTTGTGTTGGAAAAGGAGGGTGGTAGAGTTTCCAAGTATCTTACAGGGTCAGTAGGGGAAAAAGTGTTATATGGAATTATAACCCTCATACTAGGGGGGGTTAGAGACCTTAGAAGGGGCAGATTGGTAGGGTCTCGAAAACAAACGAGAATGACTGGGATTATTATTGTGAAATAAACAGGGTGGATTGTGGGAACAGTAGTGTTTTGTTAATGTAACAGGGTTTGGGATCCTATGGAATGTGGTATATACGGAGGGGTTGTTGGATCTGAGTAGGAGACATTCATTGGGAGGAAGGGAGGCAGATGTAGTACAGCCTATAAAGGCTTCAGTAATCTCATCCTCTCTTTCTTTCCCGGTATAATACTGTGTTTCACCTGGGGCATTTCCCCGAGCACAATCCCGGCTTCCCCGATCCAGGTGATCCCCTCTCGTTCGTCTGCCCCTAGGGTTGGGGTCTGAGAGCATCGACCCCTCACAGGCCAACTGAATAAGGGATTCTCAAGGTCTGCCCGGGAGAATACCCTCAGGTTTCTCACAGTATGGAGGCAATATTTAAAACAAAAAACATTGACAGAGTAACATTTGCAGCCAATAGAAATAGTTTTTCAAAGTGTCAGTCTTGAATTGGACATGCGTTAGCTGGGCTTCTGCCAGTCTAGGGCCGGGCCTCTCGCTCTTGCGACCTTCCGGGGCTGCTCTGGTCGGCCAGTATTTGCATCCCATGACATCCTCGTGGTGAGTGTTCAGCTCCATGATGCAGACTTTGGTGTCTCCCCCTCCGGCCACACTTTTTTTAGCTCTCCTTTGAAGGGTAAATCTCTGCAGAGCCTGGTGAAAAGTGATTGATTGTCCCATGGAGGCTCATCCTCTGGGCTGGCTTTCTTGCTTCTCCTTAGTGTTCAAAGGAGATTGGGCACAGGTAAGGTCAAAAGCACAGTCAGCCATTACTAAAGGGTGTCCTAGATCATGATACACGCCAGTCCATAGAAACTCCACAAAGGTGTAAGTAATGGGGCAGGGGTGGTGATTTATATCCCTGCTAGGGTCTCTCTCCCCCAAAGGGGAGGGGTTTCCCAAGCCAGGTGGATGCTGCTTACACCATGCCCCTAGAGTGTGTTAGCATAGCAGGCTCACCCCCCTTGCCCCAAAGGGGGAGGCTACCCTTTGGGAGAGGTGAATATCTCCTTGATTCGTCACAACATGCAAAACTAACTGTACTTACCCTTGCCAGAAACTGATAAATTGCATAGTGGTTTCGGGATTACAAGGTGTGTGGACATCCAGGAAAGAAAGATGAAGGAGATGGTTCAGCGTTGGCTTTGGTGGCCCCACATGGCGAAGGATTTCAGAAAATATGCAGAGGAATGCACAGCTTGTGCTCAGCAAAAGGAAGCGCGACAACCTCCTGCAGGTCTCTTACAATCATTAGAGATACGGGACAGACCCTGGGGTTGCAGTTATGGAATCAATCTCCGAGTTGTCTGTGTAACGCAAGAATACTGTCATCTGGGAAGAAGTCAACAATTATTCCAAAATGTGACATCATTCCACTAACAGTTCTACCATAAGAGGAAAACCTGGCCTGTCCATTTGTGAAACATGTTGTTTGGCTTCATGGCCTGCCTGACAGACAGAGTGGTCTGTTTCCGACATGTCTAAATTCTGGCACGCTCTGGCATGCTCTGGCACGCTCTGGCCAAGCAAATATGTTTCCAGGGGCACCAATGCACAAACTCCAACTCCCAAACGAATCGCAAAACAGAACGACTTAACCGGATGATAGAACAGTGTCACTGCTGTTTTGTATCCCAAGGTTATGAATACTAAAACCCACTAAAAGAGGATTGTGATTACATATTGTATGGCTCATTAGAGCATAGTAGTCCACACAATAAACACTGTTATGTAGAAGTTGTTAAGTGTTTAGTAGCAGGAGTCCCTGAGGAAGTTCTATGGAGAGTTCTCAATGGTTGCTAGAACGAAACATGTTGGGTAGACAATAGATGGTTAGATGTATATGATGATCTATAACAATTTTCCATCACACAAAGCTAGGGTGAGAAGGTGTTTAGGGTCAGTATTTAAAACATGAACTGTGGAGCACATTGCACTTAACGATTAGTTTTTAACAAGGGTGCTTTTATGAAGATGTTCTTACATTGTATATGGTTTTTATGTAATGTCCTGTTGATGCAGAACCTCAGCGTGGCCTGTTAAAATTGGGGATTGATTCCATGTGACAATACATTTTCTATGAGGAACATTAGTGGTCAGTTTGTCCTGTATTAGCAGTCCATACAGGTGTCAAGTGTTGATGAGTCCGTTAATCCAGAGTTAACCTGTTTTTCTGCAGTAAAAATGTGCCTGGAATCTCCCTGAGTGTTTTGAAATAGAAAACCGCCAATGCCTAGAGAGGTTGAGTGCCCTCTATTTGGATGGTATAGCTCCTTAAACTGTAATCTACTAGATGATTATTTTAAAAAGAGCACTTCAACTATTAAACTAGTAGCAAAAAAGTAAATGTTTAGATGTCAAGGGTTACCAGATGATGTAGCCTCCTAATTATGTAAAGCACAAGTTTACAGCTAACCATTACAACGGCAGTAGGTCTAACCATCTTTTGTCCATTTACAGCTAACATAGGCACACATGTCCAGGTATAGCTGCATATGCCAAGGTACTGCTATTCAATGCAAGCCATAGCTGCATATCACTAGTTACAGCCATCACATGCATAGGTATAGTCTGTGCAGCGACAGCCTCAGATGCACTGATGCAACCAATTTTTGATTTGCCACATACAGTCACCATATCACCAGGACAATCTTCATATGCCAACTGAAACCTCAAATGCACAGACACAGCCTCTCGTATAGAAAGGTATGGCCTCAGATACCAGTGTACAGACACAAGCTCTTGTACTCCTCAAATGCCTACATACACAAAAGCACAGGCAGACACAAGCACAAGCACACATTGGGGGCAGATGATGGAAAAATATGCGTCCACATACTGAGAACCAACCAAGCAGGCTAGCTTTAGCGCACGATAACATGTCTCCATCATTGATTCACTCAGAGCACTCATAGGAAATGTTACCCCTGTCCCAGAATAACTGTCTGCATCTGCTGTTTAATTGCAGGCGTCATGGCAAAGGGCCAGTGTAGATCAGTTGTTGCTACTGTGCAATCCAGCCATCAAACAATGTGTGCAACCTACAGAAAGTGGAGTATGATAAAGGCCACCTTTGTCCACCTACAGCAGTTATCTTTGAAGGTTTATATAGCTGACTGGTAGGTGAAGCACAAGTGAAGGGTACTCTACATGTATGTGTCTGGTTGTGTGTGTGCTTGCGCGTGCGTCCGTCCGTCTTACTATGGACATGAGAGGCAAGCAGCAGTGGGGCTTGATGTCTGGTGCTAGTTCCACCATAAGCTCTGCCAGCCCACCAGCTAAAAGCTGCAACCCTTCACAATAGGAGACACAGAAGGGTAGCGCACCCTGCTTTCACACCATTAAGGCCATTTAAATCCAAAAGAAAAATTGGTCTTTAACGCCTACATCACAAAAAATAAGATTGTTTTTGTCACGTCTCATTGCACTGTGATCTTTTCTAGACCACTATGAATTAGCTGCCAGACCTAATATAGTGAAGGAAACTACTCCCAATGACGCTCAGTGAACAACAAGCTCATGTACATAATTCTTACAAAATGTACAAGCACGTCGATGGTTTTCAGCTATAACGAATAAAATGACCATGCATTTCCGATGACTACTTCCTTTGACTAAAAAACAAACGGGGGGAAGAGGCCGTCCATAAACATATGGTTAAAAGCAGAAAACCAGACGAAAAAGGGAAGTACACTAATATCCATTTTACATAAACATTTTTATAAAAGGTACAATCCATCAAGGAAGAAAAGTGGTTTAAAAACATATTTTGGTTCAAATAACAGTTGTCATTTTGAAATAGAACAAGCTCCATCACCAGGCCTCAAACAACCTCAGCCAAAACTGACCATTTGAAACTGCAACCCGCCATCCCTAACGCATGGGCGGGAGTGCTGCCTCTGTCCAGTTTTACCTGTCCCACCGATCGATTGTATCCCAAGGTACTTTCATTCTCAGTTTGCCAGTTCAGGAATAAAGCTGCACTTTTTAAACACATTTTTATTAGAACTTCCATGAGTCCAACCTCGAAGTGACAGCTTCTCCACACACAATGTTTTTCAAAACTAATTTAGATGGTCCAAGGCTGTGCCCAAAAAGAACAATGCTGCCCAGAGATCTCAATTTGATCACCCTGCAGTAAACCCGTCACCCTGCCACAAAGGTCCACCATATTGACTTCAGTGGGATCACCCTCCAAAACATTTGATTTCACCCTTTATAGAGACTAAAAAAGTTGGACGGAATGGATTTGGAAAGAATGCCTACTACAAACGGTATCAAAGCATGCGTGCTACAGTACCACGGAAATCAATGCATCTTCTGGCTATATTGAATTAAGCACTTGATAAGTTTCCCAGACTGACTACAAACCTCCTAAGAATGTTCAATGGTCTTGTCTGCTGTGTGGTAAAACAACGGGAGTGTTTAGTTTGCAGAGTAAATGTCTGAGAAGCACTACCCGCTCCCAGGGAGACCCAGACAGGATATGGGAGACATTTGTTTAGCCTTCCTTGTGGTTTCCAGCAGATGAGCCCCTTCCAAACAACCTTTACAAAAGGGACAAGCTGGTGGGTGCCCTTAGCAACGTGTCCAACCACTGATAAAGCGAAGTATGCTAGCAATTCTCAGGAGGAGCCAATGGAAGTGGTTTAAGTTAGGTGACCAAAGGCATTTCCCCTGAGACTAAGTTATAGGTGTTCTAATGCCCCATCCATCACTCTAAAGGATTCAAGGTAAGCTTTGCTGGATTCGGGTTTTTAAAACATAGTAGGTTTCATTTATAATTAATTGACCATGATGTGCATTTTCATGTAATAACCAGGGAACCTGAGTCATTCTACATAGAGTAGTCCCCTAGAGGCATAGATGTGACAATGATTTGGAGGGTGAGAACTGTCAGCGGGAGAAAATGACTCTACATGAGCTTCCAGCAGGCATCGGGAACTGAAGGGAGGCGAGTAAGCATCATTAGAGGGGAGCAGGAAGAGTGACATAAGAAATGGAAATGGGTTCCGTCAGGTGAAAGAGTATGTCTTTGACGGTCACCCATGCTCGTTGCAATGCCAGACCGACAGACATGAATAGCAAAGAACAGTCTACTACCATCTAAACTGGCACTGAGCAGTGTCAGACTGGCTTACAGTGAAGTCTGGAGATTTTTCGGTGGGCCTCTTTTCTGACAGAACTCAGAACTGTTTATATTGCTGTAATCAGCACATACATTTAAGATGCTATTGTCACTTTTACGTGCTAATATAAGAGCCACTTTAATAAAAAAAATAATCCAGGTGCTCTTTTAACTCCCAGTCCACTCCCAGCACTGAGTTAAGATTCAATGAGCACAGTGTTTCCATGCCAGGATATATCTCCTACACAAAAAGAAGAAGGTGGATGTAAAGGACAGTGGAGTTTCTCTTAAAGTAAGGAACAAAAATACGAACCATCTAATGGCAGCATCCCAATTGGTTCTACAATAAAAAATGGGCATATTTTGTCTGTTTCTCAGGGTGACATGTTTCAGACGTTATTAAGACACTGTG
Source organism: Ambystoma mexicanum (assembly GCF_040938575.1). Taxonomy (NCBI): domain Eukaryota; kingdom Metazoa; phylum Chordata; class Amphibia; order Caudata; family Ambystomatidae; genus Ambystoma; species Ambystoma mexicanum. The sequence goes on from NC_090941.1 coordinate 894,589,398, forward strand.
ACGAATATAGTGAAGCTGTCACTAGCTTCCGGTGGAAAGTCTTCCCCCATGTGGTCAGAGAAGGGCAGAAACTACCTGACTCCGACCCTATAGTGGCTATCTGCGGGAGGACCACATGGGGGAGACCAACCTTGGTGGGGTGAAGATGGCTCACTAGAAGACCACCTGTCATACCCCCCCCAGAGGTCTGATGCACGGAAGGAGCAAGAGACGCTCTACTAGGAGAGCCAATGCAGGGCGAGGACTGGGGAACATACGCAATGCTCACCAGAAGACGAAAGTTAGCCCTGGGCAACACGCAGACCGTGGAGAATGCTGAAGCAGCCAGGAGAGACCGATGAGCCCACACAGGGAGTTGGGTCACCTGGGCGCTACAATGCATACTGCACACGCCAACTGAAAGCAATTGGAAAGCCTGGGAGAACCAGAGCAGGGGAACTGGGGGAACCTGGCAGGTAGGTGAAGTTGTGAATGAAAGGCGGGCAAAGGCACAATACTCGAATGAAAAAGAATATGAACATATTAGAGCGTTACAACATTGCCAAAGTCCTGGCAGGCGGGTATACCAGGCACCTTGAATGAAAGTCTGTAATTAGCTTTGTTGAGGCAGGGAAACCACTCCTAGAGTTAGGGAAATACATGCTTTTCTCCAACCCATTTCTTGTAATAAATGTTTATAGCAATCAACTGCATTTGTCCGAGTCTTACTCATGATACCCCACAACACACTTACACAATGTTTGCAAAATGAATGCCTCTCAAGAGTTCTGTAGCAAACCTTTGCTCTTTTTCCCCCAGAAAGTCTCAAGCATCGGTCCAATGGAAACCTCCTTTTGACACTGCTACACTGACCACAGTACTGCACATACTCAGTTAAAGCTTCTGCCCTTTTCTCCCATTACTCAGGACATTTTTGCCAAATCTTAGGTAACGTGCCCCGTATGTTACCTTACCCTTGCTGGACATCCTTAACTCTGCCATTATCACCCCTGGTCTTAGAAAGCTCTCTATAGACCCCATGGATCTAAATAATCGCCAGTCTAACTTTCCCCACCTGGCCACCACGAAGATTCTTTAATCTATTGTCAACTTGTAGCTCTGCAATTATTATGGGCACATGTGCGTCATCAGCCAATGCAGTTTTAAAGAGCATTCATAGGCCTAGTGACAGTGGAGGGATCTCAGCACTGGTTATGCTTGACTTGTCAGATGTGTTTAACACAGTGAATCAAATATATTCCTACTAGCTGTCTGGATCTCATTGGGGTTCAGTGTACTTCCTCACCCCTTCATCTGTCCTTTCCTCTTGAAACCTCACCTGTGGTGTTCCTCCAAGATCTTCTCTTTCTCTTCTCCTTCTTTAATCTTTATGTTCAACCTCTTTTCACGCGTATTCACTCCTATAGCTTTCTCTTTTACAAGTATGCTGACAATACTCAGCTTCTCAACTTTTTTTAATGGAAAACTGGGCACTACCACCCTCCCCTTTCAATTCTTCATAACTTCTGTGGCTATATGGATTTGCGCAAACTATCCGAAGCTTAAGACAGAAATTATGGTGGTGGGCTTTTCTCCCATTTTATGAACCCACTTTTCCTGTTCTTCTACTCAGATTCCGTGCCCTGAACTGGTCACAATGTTAAAAATCTTTGGCTTCAGTCAGGCCACCTTGTCTGCCAACTCTGCAAACCAAGGAGTGCCGCTTTATGGTTTATTTCATCTTGTTGTGCTCAAACAACTGTTTCCTTTTCATGTTCGCTCTGCTTGAGTTTCTGCTCTTGCTGTCATTGCCACTGTCCAGTCATGGCTGGACTATGGCACTGACCTCTATATTTTGGTCTCCCTATATAAAACATATGCCAGCAATAGGTGGCGAAAAGCGCAGATTCAAGATTGTGTATTGCCTCAGGAAGAACTCACCGGTACTGTGGACATTGCACTGGCTGCCTATCAAGCCACGTGTCCCTTTCAAATCCCTGTGCATTACATACCGCTGCTTTATATTGCCCCTTACTTTCTTCTGACTTGTCCCCTTACCTTCCTGTTTTACCCTTTGCTCTGCAAATGTTTTTGCTGGTCATTCCCACAACACAGTTTACCAGGAGGGGAGGGTGAGCATTTTGTGTTAAATATTCCATCAATGGTCATCCCTTCCCCTCCAGCTCACCTCATAAGTAACCTCTGTCTTCATAAAGCGTTCCCTAAAAAAATATCTGTTGCAATTATCTTTCCTTAGTTCAACGTTGTCAGGTTGCTAGCATAAAGAAACCTCCTATGGTGTATGTGCTCTTTAGAAATGCAAATATAACATGGAGACAGCTCTAGAAAATCAAGAAAAGCGTCACTGGGTGTATTGATAACAGACACCGTGCTTCAAACTAAGTGGATTAGCGGAGTGAGCACATAGCAAGCCAAAAGCTGTAGAATTCAAGAGAGTAAACTTTGTACAGTTGGGTTTAGGTGTTCTCAATGGAGCCCTATAATCAGTGTAGAAAATGATATTTTCGAAGCATTATGTGTTCAAATAAAGGGAGCCAATGTAACTGTGGTAAATCTTTCAGTTTAGAAAGTTTAAAAGACAAGAGTAACACATAATGCAGGACACGAGTTTGTCTGAAACAGCAAAGTTAAACAATTCCTCATTTACACAGTACATGAAATAATGCATCAAGATGAAGAGAACAGACTAAAGAGAAAAGGCCACAAAAGCAATGTAGAAACATAAAGGGGAGTTCAAAAGATCAATATAATGGTAATTCAATGACCAGAAAGAGATCGTGATAATCCTGTTCAGCTGGAAGATAATGCAAAGTTTGGGCAAGTGCATTTTCAAGTGCCGTCAGTGGAGGCTCATTGGCGAGGACTACTGCTTTATTTACCTGGAAAGATAACTTATTGGGTGAACAACCCCCAAGCCCTGCCCACCTTCCCAGAATACTATTTAAACAACGAGCGCGTGCATTTTGCGCGCACACATTTTGGGCAAGTGCATTGTCAAGTGCGGTCAGCTGTAGAGGCTCATTGGGGAGGACTGCTGCTTTATTTACCTGGAAAGATACCTTATTGGTATGGACTTTCAGTAAGGACAATACTGGACTATTGCAACTATTCTCTACCTATATAACTGTTTTAAAACAGTTAATATTCACTTTGTTTTATTGTTTTTTCCAAGCTTTAGGGTGAACATCCCCCAAGCCCCGCCCACCTTCCCAGAATCCTATTTAAACAACGGGTGTGCGCATTTTGCACGGGCGCATTTTGGGCAAGTGCTGTCGGCTGTCAGCTGGCAGAGGGCAGTGGGGTGTGTGTGAGTAAATTTCAAGGATTCGGTTTTGTTTGGTTTTTTGTTTTTGTTTTTACTATTATTTCAGTTTGTCTCAAGTATATCTGTGTTTGCTTAGGAGTCCTGCTCCGGGCCCCCTTTGTGGCTCTGCTATCTCAAACTCAAACGAGGCGATTCATACTCTGGTAAAAAGGCGGCGGGTGCTGCGGTTTGGTGTTTTGTTAGAATTGTTTTATCTCCATTATTTTACTGTTGTATTGCTCTTATGGATGCCTTTCTCCGTAACAACGGGGATGCCGGCGGCTAATGAAATAGCAGCTCTTGCGGTCTCGGCAACTCCCAAGTGAAAAGGTCGAGTGATACAGTTTTCTCGCCGCAGCAGGCTGCCATAAACACATGTGTGTTACCGATCACAACGGATATATGTAAATTCTGTGCTATCGGCTCCAAAGTGTCCGACCACTGCAGTTCACAGCTACCAGCTATGTCTGCCCTTGCGGTGCCAGAGGCTTCAAACTGTATTAGCATAAACACCGCAAGAGTGGACCTAACTGATAAGCCGCCCGACTCGCTGGTTCAAGCCGGGGCGCTTATGCTTACACCTCTCCAGCCGCGGCTCTCATCTAGTATGGTTGGCGGGAAGGTCACTTCTGGTACTCTCAAGCGGTCGGTGGTTTTTTTCCCATATGGATATTGCCGAACTGAGTCTAGGAGAAAATCAGCCTAATGATGTAAGAATCGTAAACAGAAATGAAGATGAGGCTTAGAAAATCTTAGGATCTAAGGGGTACGAAAATGTTGATGTATTCCAGACTGTCCCCCTCTAAATGATACCACAGTAAAAACAACAGGCCAGTGACTTATCCCAATCACTGGTCATGTTTTCACCCACAGCTATGAATTCCCCTGCCGTATCTATATCTTTTACGCAATCTACACCGAGGCGTAAAATGATGTCCCTGGTTGGTATAGCTAGGGCAGTAGGCTCGGATTATGTTGTGGGTGTAGATACGTCACTGCAGACCATGAATGCAGCTATATTCTCGCTAACAAGGTTGTATGAAATACTGGACAGCAAAATAAATGCAAAACATGTTCTTTTGGCTCAACTAGTCCAAAGAAATACGTCGCGGTTCGCTCCCCAACATATATCAGTCCGAGCTGAAGAGCCATCTTTAGCGTTGGCTCGCATCTCAGAGGTGGCGAACGCTACAATTCAGGATGTTTTATTGACGGACTGTTCCCCAACACAACAGACTAAGCTTTTGCAAACTAGGGACCAGAGTAAAACAAATGCATTACACCTAATCCCTTCGATTGCAGATAAGAGCAAAATAAACACAGTAGCCACATGTACCATAACTAGCCCACAGGACTCGTCTTGCCAACCTGGTTAACCATGTCTAAAAAATAAAAAAACAAAAATGTAGGCAGGTAGACCAGCATGGTATTGGCGATGCTGACACCATCACGGCTGATGCCGGAAGTGGCTGCTCCCAGGCAAAAGGGGAGATGGAATTAGTTCCGGCCGCCAATTATAATATATTTGACTCCAAAACGAAATCATCTGGTTTCAGACATTTACCAAAAAATAAAAACACTCAATTATGCTCTGGAAATAAAATTACAGGCACTCGCCAGTTTATATGAAAGCCAACTCTACCAAAGTCTGCTGCATGCTTAGCGCAAGCAGCTATTGCTAATAAGTATTGGGAAACCTCCATGCAGATGGCTTTTCAATCCCCTATGGAGCGCAACCAGGAGAAGGATTTGGCTTATGCACCTTTGGATGCCTTAGTACGTTTGAGTGAGCACTTAAAAGAAACACAGGCTTCCCCTACTATGCAGCAGGAGGCACATAAAACTGTGCTCATTCCTGGTCTTTGCTTGCCCCTTCTGTTAGAAGACGATTTGGCTAAGTCGGTCTCAGAAAATGCCAAGAGAGGGATTGCCCGGGCCAAACGGTTAAGCCATGGCGCTGGAGGGCTGGCGGGCGGAGATTGACCAATCTCTGCACCGTTTCTTTTCCCACTCCCAAGACAAGGAACTACTGTCTGTAAGAGCTAGTGAGCCATTGAGGAGTCATCAGGTACAACCTAATAATAGAAGGTCTGAGCCACAGTCGCTGTATCAAGCGGGGAAAAGATCTGAAGCAACATCCGGGCCAGTATAAGCTAACCACAATTTATCCTCTCTAATTTTGCAATGCCACTCTAACCCATTTCCTACATATGATCTTAACAGACAGTCTGAATATATTTGCTGAGATACTGGCTCCAGAAGACTTATCCTCAAATGATATCGAGCAAATAGAGTTTTTGCATGACAAAGGCCTGTCAGTGGTTAAGTTATGGATGAAATCGGGTGTAATAAGGAATGTATTGTGGCAAGCCCAGTTAGAACTCTATAACATGGGTTTTCTGCTGATTAACCAATCCTTCTTTGACCACCAGCACGTACCGAATTATGGGAAGCAATACACTTCTATAGGTGAGATTGATTTAAATGGCCATCAGATTGATGTACAGGCGGGTCTGCAAAATGCTTACCTTGTTGGAGCTAACCATCAAAGAATGTTGGAGAGTCAGCATTAACAATCCAGGCAATCTTCTACAATCTCCTTGGCCTCTTGGAATATGAGGGGCTTTAAGCATCTTACATCTACTAAAACCAACCTCTTTCAGGACTATGACATTATAGCTTTCCAGGAGATTTGGTTATCTACTCCGCCTGTGTGGGACCAATATGTTTCCTTATTACTTGCCACTGTTCCGGTTTGTGGATGCCCAAAGGTAGGCCTTATGGTGGTTGTCAAAGAAGCTACGAACCTTCTTCTGGAACCCTGAGTCTTCCCCAACAGTTTTTTGCAGATGGTAAAAATCAAGTATAATGGGCACTTCATCGCCCTTATTAATGCCTATTGCAACCACGCCGGCATTGCAGATGATGAATTTATCAGGGACTTGGAATCTTTATTCGATCTAACAGCTTTGGACCCTGCTTGTAAACACACTAGTCTGGATGGAGATTTTAATATCAAATGTATTGCCCACCCTACTAAACCGCTCTCCTCAATTGCTATACGTTGGAACTCTCTAATGAAAGAGCGCCAGATGTATATGTTAAATGGAGATGTTCAGGGTGATATTCCGCCAGCAAACACTTGGCATAGAGGGGTCCAATCGGCCCCGATTGATTTTCACAGATGGCGCCCTATTTAACCTGGTAACCAATTTCCAGATAAAACCGCAATCTGCGAGTGACCATGATATCCTAGTAGTACTTAGCAACCGGCCTGGTTCTAATTCGTGCACTAAATAGGGTTTATTGGACACTCAGCCTTCTGGAGGACTTTAAGCAGCTATGGCCCTCAATCTCCCCTAGCCACTCTTGTACAGGTGACTTAACCACCTATGTAGATGTTATGAAGATTTTTTGACTACAAAGCGTGCTCATAACAATTCTATGAAAACCAAAATACATGTTTTTGACCTAGAGGTGACTATGAAGAAAGCTGGCTACCGGGCGGACAAAAGAAACATTTGTTTACTTTCAAGAGTAAACAAATTGGAATGTTTAAGATTGCTCAAATGCCGCTATAAGAACTGGTTAAAGCTATGTGAGTTTTTTTCAGCACGATGCCGCAAAAATGCTGGAAACACTAGCCTCTAAAAGCTAGGCTAGAATTTGGGGCCTTTTGTATCATGCGCAGGGTCATGACCACCTGATGACTCAAATAAATGCTGTCCCGGAGGAGGTTTGGGACACATTTTATAAGACACTGTAAGCTGCTATTTCAATGGCAGGTTGCGAGGAACCCCAGGAGGTGTTGAGAGTCGGTCACTTACAATTTGATCTAGAGGATATTATATTCTACATCTCTAAGCTCAGTACCTCCAGGGCCCCGAGCCCTGACGGCCTATATAACTATGTCATCAAACAACATCCGATTGCATGGGCTAATATCCTCTAGGCAATTTTTGGGCAGGCTATTGGGACCGGACAACTGCCCCCTTCCTAAGAAAGGTGATCGGCCCAACCCTGGTAATTATCGACAGATTACCCTGTTGGACGTCCCAGGAAAACATTTTGGCAGGTTGATCCTTAGATATCTCAATTGGTGACTTGATTCCACCAGACTGGGTGTATGCCAGGACTGGAAACTGCCATAAATGTGCATGCCCTTCAAGCCATAAAATTGCAGGAGCAATTTAAAAAGCAGACATACTATATGGCTTTTATCGATTTTCAAGCGGCATTCGACTCCGTATGCAGAGAGTTACTAATTGGGAAGTTAAAAAAAAGCCGCCTGTCCTGAAAATTTTATATTTTGGATCAATGAACTAAATACGCAGACCACAGTCCAGGAGAGGCTGTCCTCGGATGGTAATCTTTCAGACCCGATTGAGACCTTTAGGGGCATAAAGAAAGGGTGTTTATTGTCCTGAACCATTTTTAACTTCTTTGTGGCTGATATGTGTCATGAATTCATTAGCATAGTCTCCGACTCACCAAAGTTACAGGGGCAAGAGATACCCTGGTTGTTCTATAAGACAACCTTGTGTTGTTGGCTAGAACTCCCAGGGGTCTGCGAGCCCTCCTCACGCGGCTTGGTGACTATGTTGAAACAAATCTATTGAAGATTAATCAGGCAAAATGTAAAATCATGGTGATGGGCCTGAATAGAAAGCGTGTTTTTAAGGTGGCCCCTTGGCTCCTGCAAGACATCAAATTGGAAGTTGTGCGTGAATATAAATATTTGGGCCTTTCTATTGGTGATGATGTGAATGATAAACCCCATTATCGGGATTTACAGCTTAAGCTGAGAACGAGCATCTCCCAAGCCTGTATTATCCAGGGAAAATATGGAAAGTTTTAATTCCTGCCAGCCATGATATTTTTCAAACAAAAAGTGGTGCCGTTCCTTACATATGGGGCAGAAATGAGACATGGGCAACCGGAATTAGTTTGGCAGAAAATAGAGTGATTCTCTGGAGAATTGGGTATTACCCCCAAAGGGTGCCCATATGTGCAATATGTCTATAACTTGGAGCAGTCTCCCTGTATGCTATGTATACTTGGAAACATATGTCTCTCTATAGGAAAGACTTGATGGCTTCTAATCCAGATTGCATTATGAATACCATATATAAAAACGTACTGTCAACAAAACATGTAACGATGAAATGTTTTTCTCACTCTTATCGATAACTAAATGTAAACATTTGTACATATCACATGACTGACAGACGACCTATCAGCATCCAAGTTGATCCCTAACAATGGATCATGCCTATGCGAACATCAATAACTAAAGTAATACCGTCTTTCCCGATATTCAAAGGAAGAGTGATGCTTCAAACATTCATTCACGAGCCAAACACACACGCTTACACATAACCAGCATATAAACTCCCATAACAAGACTGAAATATATGTGCAAAGTTTGCACGTTGATTGTGTGTATAAGTATGTGGTTGGCACACATGATGTTGATCAAGGGAAACATCATAATTAACAATGTGTAACCTTCCAATATTGAGCCCCAGGTGATCATAATGTCCTTCAATGCAAGCACCACATTATCCATTAAAAAAAGGAGCACCATATCTTTGCACTCAAATTTAGAGTGGCAGGGAGCATGTTCCAGAGGGAGGCCCCAGCCAAAGACAGAGATCTACCCCCAGCTTGTTTCTTTGAAAAACGACTGACCCTGAGGGAGTTAGAGGTAGAGGAGCAAAGAGCTCGAGAGGGGAGGTATTTGTGGAGGGATAGCTGAGGTATATTGGACCCAGGCCCCAGAAAGCCTTGTGGAGTGGACAATGCAGAGGGTTTTGAATTTAATCCTTGCATCCACTGGGAGCCAGTGGAGAGATTTCAGAGCTGGAGAGATACAATCCCAGGGCTTGAGGCCAAGGACAAGTCTTGCAGTCCTGTTCTGGATTAGTTGCAGAGGGCGGAGAGTAGAGACAGGTAGATTTAGAAAGAGGCTGTTACAATAGTCCAAGCTAGAGAGAACCAGAGCTTGGGATACCATGAACTTCTCGGGGAAGGAGAGGAAAGGCAGAGTACCTCTGAGGAGGTGCAGTCAGAAATGTGACTTTCTTTTTAGAGACCTCAGAGATGTGGGCGGAGAAGGAAAGGGTGGAGTCAAAGATGACTCCGAGATTCTTAGCCTTGCAGGTGGGGGTAGGAAGAGGGCCAAGGGAGACCGGCCAGAGAGTGAGGAGAAAGGATGGTGAAGGTGTGCCGATGAGGAGTATCTCCGTCTTGCTGGCATTCAGACAAAGATCATTGGCAGAACACCAATCTTGAATGACAGTTAGGCAATCAGAGAGGAGAGAGGGAGAGAAGGTGACAGAGGGCAGCCTGAAAATGAGTCGAGTGTCGTCAGCGTAGCACTGGAAATTTGAGCAGAAAGTGGCAATGCAGTGGGCGAGAGTTGCCAGGTATTGGTTGAAAAGCCAGGGCGAGAGGTTAGACCCCTGGGGAACACTACAGGTAGAGAAGAAGATGGATGAAAGGAAGGACCCAAGTTGGACCTGGGAGGGTCGATCTGAGAGGAAAGAGGTCAGCCAGGCCAGAGCCTTATCAGTGATACCCAGATTTTCACGGAGACGGTTGAGCAGGATGGTATGGTTGACTGTGTCGAAGGCAGAAGAGAGATCGAGGAGGATGAGGACAGAGGGAATGTTAGAGTCAAGGTTGGAGAGCAGATCTTCACGGATGTTCAGGAGATCAGTTTCCGTGCTTCTGGCAGCTCTGAAGCCAGACTGGTGGGCATGGAGACAGACAACAGAATTGGAATGAAGCTTAAGCTGAGAGATGGCCAGCTTTTCCAGGAGTTTGCCAAGGAAGGGAGTAATGGAAATTGGGCGATAGTTAGCTGGACCAGAAGGATCAGCTGTGGGTTTCTTGAGAAAAGGATGTACAAAGGAGTGCTTCAGATGGGAGGGGAAGGATCCCGAGGCAAAGGAGTGGTTGCAAAAATCGGCAAGGGCTGGAGCAAGGGTGTCAATGTGGTCCTTGATGGTTTTAGAGGAACAGGGATGAACCTGTTTTGACGAGGCTTTCATAGATTGGACTTGTCTGGCAATCTCGTCAGGGGTGAAAAGAGGAAAGGACGAGAAGGATGGTAGGAGGGTGGCTAAAGGAGGGTCAGCAAGCACGGATGGAGAGGGGAGAGGAGGAGTGTGGGTGGAGAGGGTGGACAGGATGTCCTGGGTTTTTTAAATGAAGTGAGAGACAAGGGCATTGCAAAGAGCCTGGGAGGCGACAGGAGGGGTATAGACTGCAGCAGTGTTGGTGAGCTCCTTGCAGATTTTAAAGAGTTTGTCCAAGTTGTTAGATGCCGCAGAGACACAAGCTTGAATGTGGACTCTCTTCTTGGTGAGGACAGAGTCGGAATTGCCTTTGTAGCAGGCGACAGGCCAGTTTGTCAGAGGATGAACAGGAAGTCCTCCATTTCCTCTCAGCTGCCCTACACTTATGTTTAAGTGTAGCTAGGTCAGAGTCATACCAGGAATTGCATTTGGCTTTGGACTTCAAACTGATCCTCATGACAGGGGCAAGAGCATCAAGCGTATCAGAAATTGAAGAGTAGAGCAGAGACAGGGCTGTGTCAGGATGTGAGACAGCCAAAGGTGGAGGGGGGGAGAGAAAGTGGCGGCAAAAGCCTCAACTGACACACGCTTCATGGGCCGGATGTCCGAGAAGGTAGGTGGCAGTGTTGGGGTAGGCTTGGCTTGGGGGGAAGCGAGGGAGAGATGAGAGAAGGGAATGATCACTCCAGGAGAGAGGAGTGGTCAGAGGGATGGAGAGGGGGGGTCAGAGGAGAGCAAGACATCGAGTGTGTGCCCTGCAGAGTGAGTCGGGCCAGAGGGGAGGATGGACAGGGAGAGGGAGTCACAGAAGAGTACAGAGGAGGAGCAAGGAGAGTCTAAATGTATATTTAGGTCACCGAGGAGGAGGAGTTGAGTGGTAGAGGCCAGGAGGGAGGAGGAGAGGTCTGCCCACTCAGAGAGAAATGAGGTGATTTGACCAGGAGGCCGGTAGATGGTAACCACAGTAAGAGAATGAGTAGGCAAGAGAGAAAGCCTACAGACAAGGCATTCAAAAGAGGAGTAGGTCTGAGTGGGAACGATAGAGGCAGGAATCCACTCAGGAAAGATCAGGGCTACCCTCCCCCCACTGGACCGGGAAGATCTGGGTGCTGAGAGGATCTTGTAGCCATCAGGGAGGAGTGTGTCAAAGCTCGTGACAGAGCTGGCCGTGAACCATGTCTCAGTAAGACCAAGGACATCAAGGTCTAGTTCTTCAAGGAGGTGGCAGATGTCAGAGGAGTGTTTGACAGAAGAGCGAGAGTTGAGAGTGGCAATATGAAGAAGGTTGCCAGCCTTAAAAACCTTCCGGGGAGGGGTACAGATCAGAGGTACGCCATGCAGAGGAGAAAGAGCCCTGGGAGGGGCAGAGGAGGGGGAGGAGAGAGAGGGCAAGGTAGCCAAGGGGGAAAAAGAGGGGACAGCAGGAGATGAGAGGAAATCGATGAAGCACCTATCAAAGAGGAGGAGATTGGCCCGAGGGCCTTGGACCATGACAGTGCCATTTAGGTAGACATTAATGATGACTTTAGAGAAGTGATCTTCCCCGCAAGTGCCACCATTAATGGGAGAGGAGGAGATAGGGCAGAGCACAGAGACCATATGAGGATTCCATAGATCTGGCGAAGGAACGACAAAGAGGATGTAGGTAAGGGTCTGTTTGGCGGAAGCATTGGAATAGGTGTCGGCGATAGGAAGACCAGGGTTAGAGGCCAGGATATCCTTTTTGAACTTCTTCCTACCAGACTTAGTGAGAAGGGAAGGATAGTCAATGGAGAAGCAATTGGAAAAGATAGGAGAAACAGAAAGTGCCATTGGGGTGGAAGTGAGAGGGATGGAGATACTGGGGGGGCTAAGGCAAGTAGGTGTAGGACAAAAGAGTGGTGAGGTCACTGTGCTGGCAAGTTCCAGAGAAGAAACAGTATACAAGCAAAATACCGAGAATTTCGCAATGGGCAGCAAGATTTGTCTTTTTAGCACAAAGCAAAAACAGCAAGATGTGACTTTTTAGCACAAAGCAAAAAATTCAAGATTTGACTTTTAAGCACAAAGCAAAAACAGCAAGATTTGACTTTTTCAATCTTGGAATCGGATGTTAGCAAAGGGTTTTAGGAAGCACTGCGCAGCAGGATGACAACATGGGAGTAACAAGCAGAAAGAACAGTGATAGTCAAAGGCAGTAGGAGTGAGTCCATAAGGAGGGAACTAGCCCATAGTTCTGGAGGTGGCAAAGTCAAGGCAGTCCAGATTTCTTAGAGGAGTGAGGTGGCAGCATCATTGTGGTTAAGGTGCAGGGAGGTCACACAGCGACCTCCAGCCCCACCGCCAGATGCTCCCAGTCAAATACAAAAATTTGAATTCTCCAACATGACTGAATCTGAGGTCATTGCACTCATAAAATCCATTATGCCATCCAACTGCAAGGGAGACACTTGCCCTTCCCACATTATCAGAGACTGCGCACCTGCCTTGGCTCCCATCATGACGGCCTTCATCAATTCAATCGCTGCATGTACCGACATCCCTAAAAGAGGCTTGGGTCAAACCTCTCCTAAAAAAAACGTCTCTCAACCCATCTATCCCAGGAAACTACCGTCCCATCACAACCGTCCCCTTTCTGTTAAAGATTCTGGACAAAGCAGCCTACCTGCAGGTTCAAAAATGTATTGAAGACAACCACCTCCTTCGGCTACGCCAGTCTGGCTTCCGCCCTCGACATGGTACCGAGAAGGCACTACTTGGCCTAAAGAATCAAATAGATGACCTAAGAGACGCAGGCAAACCAGCTCTCCTCCTGCTCCTAGACCTCTCGACGGCCTTCGATTTGGTTGAGCATAAAACGCTATGCCACCATCTCACCGCCTCAGCACACTTCTCAACCAAAGCTTGTGACTGGATCTCCTCATTACTTCAGGAGAGGGTAATGAAGGTCTTCTTAGACTCCGCTAACGCTACACCCAGCCCTATCAAATGTGGAGTCCCACAGGGCTCCTGCATAGCCCCCACAATATACAACCTCTTTACGAGACCTCTTTTCAGGATACTTGACTCTCTGGGCATCTCATATACAAACTATGCAGATGATACACAGGTTCTCATTCCCCTGGCAGGTTATGGACCTGGACACACTCAACAGCATCTATGCCACCATTCAGTCATGGATGGCTGAGAATTGGCTCTGCCTAAATAGTGATAAGACCGAACTCCTGCTTGTCGGCTCCCCATCAACATTGGGCAAACTTGATAAAAAGTACCAATCATTCACCGTGGATAATATTCCCATTAGAGTCTCTCAAACGATCAAAACACTGGTTGTGTATCTCGAACCCAGCTTCACCATGGACAGACAGGTCAATGCCATCGCCTCTTAGGCAGCATATCACTCTAAACTCATCAATGCCATCAGGCCCTTCCTATCACGGCAAAACTGCATCTCAACAGCCAGAGCCATCATCGGTTCCAGACTGGACTATTGTAATGCCCTATTCATTGGAACCTCCCAAAAAAACCTTGCCAAACTCCAGATTGCCCAAAATAATGCCTTAAGGGCTGCTACAGACATCTCACGCAAGGAACACATCTCGGGGATCACGAGGCAGGTACATTGGCTCCCGATCAAGGAAAGGGTGGTCTTCAAAACTTTGGCCCTTACACATAAGTATCTTCATTATCAGGCCCCTCCCTATCTGACACAAAGGATCACCAAACAGTCGCCAGACCTTCAAGGGCAGCCTATGCTAACCGCATCACTGTCCCGCACACGCGCAGAGTGCGTGCAGGAGGCACCAGCTTCCCCACTATGACGGCAACCTTATGGAACAACCTCCCAGCTCAGAATAGATCAATTGACACACACAAAGCCTTCCGCAAGGCCTTAAAAACCCAGCTCTTCGTCTAAAAGAGCACTTCACACTAGGTCTGCACTACTATTGTATCACCATGTATATGAGATTATCTGTTTTGCCATCTGCTACCTAGACAAGAGTATGAGTAATCAACTGTAACGCTCATTGTGTATCATCTGGAACCAATCTAATGTACCTAAGTGAATGTATTTAAGCATACCTTCGTGGGCTGTAGTGCGCTCTACAAATACTAAATAAATAAAAAATAAATAAAGTGTGCTCTTTCAAAAAGATAAATGGTTGTTTTTATTTCTATACTTTTGTAAATTCCAGTCCAGGGGATTCGAGGAAGTATAGGAAAGTATAATAAATTGCAAACGAAAACCAAAGACTGTCCATTTCTCTTTAAAATAGGAGTGCAATGGAGTTGGAAAACACAATTTTCCATTGTGTGGCATTGGGAGCACTGGGACACTCCAATGCATATTTAGTGGTGCTTTGAAGAAGGGTGAGGCGTTTGCCTTGTGCACCGGTTTGATCACAAGGGAATTAAGTTACTATGTGGCTATGCTTGGATAGCAGGATCATGTATGTGACATATGGCAGCTCCTTTAGTGGGGCTTGGGGAGTCGACCCTTTCCATCCCATGAAAATATGAAGGGTCGATTCTCTGTCACAGTAGCCCAAACATTGCATGGAATCCTGCCTCACAAACATACAGGCGCCCAACAGTGTTACCAAATGTAAGTTAGGATCCCAAACATGTCAAGAGATGTCGGAGACAAGAACACATGCCCTGAGGAAACAACAAAGTTGCAGTGTTTCCCTTGAAGCAGCAAGATATCAGCGGTCCGACCGCAGCGGAAATTCCCATCTTACAGAGAACAGTCTACTCGCATGGTCATTTATTTTCTGTAACATGACAGATCAACGAAAACAATTGTGAAAATAATGTTCATTTGTGTCTTTCTTTGCGAGTCATTTCATAGCGGAAGTAAATACCAAGAACTCACGAACAAGTAGGAGAAAGGGTTGGAGAAGCAAAAGGAGTTAAAAAGAAAAGGGCACTTCACCCTTAGAAACAATAAAAGCAAAAAAATAAAAATGACAAATACAAAGCCGACCGATGAAAAGCCACGAATTGTGCTTTTTCAGCTAATCCTGTATCTTTCTGCTCGTAGTTTAGCGATCAAATAAAACATGCTTTTCAGGGATTCTCGAGACCAATCCCTGGCTTTGTGCAGCTTGTGGTGAATCAATTTCCTTATTGGGATGGAGACATTTGTCTCTGGAACTTCTAGAATCCCTGCTGGAAACTGTTAAACGCACTGAGGTTTTGGCTCCCAGAGAATTGCACTTTTTATTGTTACAAGAAAGTGTAGACTACTAAAACAATCTGGCTTTCATATAATGTAATTTCATATATCTGACCAAGGAATGCAGTCAGGCACTTTTACTAGTTTCAGGGCGGAGTGCTATCAGGTAACTGTCAGGCAGCTTTTTGTTGACATTAAAATCCATGTAGCCTCAGACAAACCTATAGCCGACCAATCAGATGTGCCAGAAGGGTATGCCAACATTCCAAGAGCTTTTATAAGTTTCCTCGCAAACTGCTTAAGCTAGCTGTAAAGATATTTTCTTAAAGGGCTCACATTAAGAGACTCTGGTCATAATTAGAAAGATTCACACACGTACTATTGCTCATACATAAACACTTTCTTGGGGAAAAAATATTCAACCTGGCATAACTTCCTTTCCGAAAAGCAGACGCTTGGGACCACAAAGGATATCAGTCTCAACTAAAGTGACTGTTTTTGAGCTAAATTGGGCACTGTCGAACCGCGTTCACTACTCTCACATTCGAAAACAGACTTTAAAAAAAAGATTGCATTGTAGTAGTCATTTATATAGCACCTTTTACCATTGTATGGCCTCAAAGCACTTTGTGATAGGACTGCACTCAGGGACCGAAGCCAGTATGCGTGTATGAATTTGGCCAAGATTAGGATTCTGGGGGGGCTGGTTAAGCAACCCAAGAGGCTAGGCATATGGACGGGCTCTGAGGGAGGTCACGACAAGGCGCTAATGCAGCAGACGTGATATGTACCCAGCTAGACCAAAATTTGTCATAGGTTGTCGCTGTATTCCAATGGCAGAGATGTTGAGGTAAGTCTGTTGTTTCAGTGCGAAGCGGTTATGTGATCAGTTAGACCAGGCTTGTCCAACCTTTTTGAATGTGGGGCCGAAGCATTAACTTTTTGTCTCCCGGTGGGCTGGCGAGCCAAAAGTCAACGCCCTCACCATAAGCAGTATATTCAAAATCGATGGTGTGACCTTTGACACAATAGCATCACAGGCAGTGATAGCCATGCAATTCCATAGATAGCTTTTGGCGTCAGGGACAGTGATCAAAGGTTAGTTTCTTGTGATTTCTTCCAGTGTGTATGTGTTGATATTTTTCTGAAATAGTGGGGGCGACCGAGCGTAGCGAGGCAGCTATAACGATCTAGGGAGGGTTTGGGGGGGGAATGGGGCCCCCCCCCCCAAGATGTTTTTTTCAAGTATAGGGCTGAAATGGTGCATTTCACAGCAGGAGAAATGGCCAAAAAGCCATAAGTTTACAATCAGTTCTAAAGGGGAACATGTACATTCCATGTCACCAACAGCAGACAAGAACATTGTAGAGCACAACACATTTTAATGATCAATGTGTCCAGAGTGTAAAACAGCACTGTCACTGATGTAACACATTGGCATGCTGGTTGTGCCCAAAATATGCCTCTGTAGCAACATGTCTATGCTGGTTGTTCCCAATTTAGGCCAGCATTGTCCTGTACAAAGCATGATTGATGCTGCCTGAGCATGTGCAGTGTGCCCAATAAATATGCCAACTTATCTCTGTAATACACATTCATTACTTCTTTGTTAATGATTGATGCTGCCTGTGCAGTGTGCCCAATACATATGGCAGCTTATCTCTGTAATGCACATTCATTACTTCTGTGATAATGAAAGAAGCATAATCCCATTCAAAAGATAAAATGTGGAAAATTGATCACCCAAAGGTGAACCCAATTGAAGACTACTGACATCTTAGTCATAGGGCAAAGTAGGAGTTTGTCCAACCCCAGAAAACTTCAATAAAGGTTTTTCATATTGTACCTAGTGTATACTTGTTGTACTTGTGATTCCATGCCTCCCCTACACAACACGCCACGCCGCTTTGTTAGCAATGATTTAGTCATATGGGAAAAATGTGCCTAGCAATGTAAGATTTCAATTTTCCATCAAACACCAAACTAAATTAATGGAAAACATTTGAAGCAAACAGAGCCAATTCAGATAGCAAGAGATGAATGCTGGCCCTTATTCTCGTAGGATGTGCGACAAGAAGAGGAAGGAATAGCAGAACAGGGTCAGAAGAGGAGAATCAAAATCCATCTTTCAGCTGAAAAGAATCTTGTATTGAACAATACACCCCGTGTATCTCAGGATGATTTGAGAGAAAGCACCTTTCTACATACTATGCCTGAAGAGGCATCAGCGTGTGCCAAATATCCTGAAGGAGCACAAAGCATTCCACAGCATAGAGAAGTTAAATGTAATGCTGAAAGCTGAAAGCACACACATCGCAGCAGTGAGCGCTCAACCCACTAAGCTAACATATTGGCTATAGTAAAATGAGCAATTATTCGGTAGTGGATACCATTAAACTGGTAACTGAGATTTAACAGCAGACCAGTTAAATTCATCTGCAGGTCTGGTGCAAAGTTGGCCGCATGTCAAGCATGCATACATCTACTTTTCAGGGTTCAGAGGTTGGCAACATAGGGAAAGCAGCGCACTCACAGGACATCCACACCCATACAAATTAATAAATAAACCAGGCCATGGCCTGTGAGTGCCTCTGGTGCCCCTGGGGCACCAGAGGCAGTAACAGTCCTCCGCCACGGCCCAGGATTCGGGTCCACGGAGCCGTCAACATTGAAAAAATAAATAAATAAACCAGGCCATGGCCTGTTACTACCTCTGGTGCCCCTCTCCCAGGGGGAAGCGTGTGAACCCCAACGGATGGAAAACACACGCACCGCACGAAAAGCACGTACAGAGCAGTGTAAAGGCACGCAGGATCTCCAAGCCCTGCCAGGGCAACGCCCGTGCGCGAAACACCACAGGCGCGCTTACGCTGTAAGGGCCTTTGGTCCAATGAAATCGCGTACGCGTGCTGACGCGCTTACGCGCTAAGGCCCTTTCCTCGAATTTCACGCTGACGTGCAGGATTTTCACATGCAAAATCACTCCGTATCAAGCTGGCCACGCGAAAACACACGGAAGACCACGCTCCTGCCCAGAAGGCCGAATTACTGCCCCCCCAGTGCCCCGAGCAGCCTCCCACGTGCCATCTGCTGCTGCCTGCCTGCCTGCCTGCTGCCACCGTGCCCTGCCATTTGGTGCCTGCACATCAGCCATCTGCAGGGGTCCAGTTGCTGTGTCCACCCCTGCTGGAACAGAAGACTCCCGACTCGGATAACATCGCTCCGCAGCCCAGCCCCAGGACCCAGTTGCCCACCCACTCCTGCCCCTGGGGTTGCCATGTCGGGCACAATAACATCTGGCACCAGTGGCAACCCCCGGCCAGAGGGGCAGAGGGGCACCAGCTTCACTGCCACCGAAGTTGGTGTCCTGGTGGAGCAAGTCCTGGGGCAGTATGATGCCCTCTTCGGATCGTCCCGCGCCAACAAGGAAGGACGGGAGAGGATCTGGGCCGACTGTGTGGTTGCCATCAACGCGGAGGGGGTGGCAACCCGCACCATCCAGAAGCTCAAGAAGCGCTGGGAGGACTTGAGGTCCAGGACCCTCATAAAGGCCCGGCGCCTCATGGAAGGGGGCCGGGGCCGCATGAGTTCCATCCAGATGAGGGTCCTGGAACGCGTACACCCATCGCTCCACGCCCAGGTCCTAGAGAGGGAGACCCGTCTGGAGTTGAGCGGTAAGTGGCCAAGCATTGCTGTGTGAGACAGGGCATGTTGCAGTGTGCTGGTTGTCTGATAGTTGCCTGTATGTGTGACATAGGCCATGTACGCATGTATGTGTGCAGGGACATCATGGTAATGCATGTGCGACCAGTAATGTGTGAACCGCACGGTTGTTGCATGTGTTTAAACGCGACATGGGGAGCCCTATGCAGATTGCACACATGAGAGCATGGCAGTCTCTGTTCCTGGACATGGGAGGGGGTGAGGGATGGGTGCTGATGCCAGGTACATATATGGTATCCATGTCTGTGTGCCTGACCCACGTGTCTGTGACTTGTGAATGCCATGGATGCATGACACATGTCTGTGACAATTTACAGATCCACTGATGCAGCCTAGTCATCCTTGTATCCACTGTGATTGGGGTGTACGGTGCCAGATGGATGTGACTGAGGTGAAGTGTGTGCATGTGATAGGCATGACCCATGATGCATGTGAGTCCAAAAAACATTGTATGCTTCAAGAGTCCCTTGGACATGTTTGCTTATGTCCATAGCATGCGCCATGCCCGTTACTGCATGTGTTTTGCCTGCACTGACCCATGTGTTGTGGAGGGACATGATGGAAGTGATCTTTGACAGTGCCACTCATCTGCTGTTGCTTCCTGTCTAGGGGACCATTTTACAGTACCCTGATGCTTGTGTTCTATGTCTCCCTCTACACAGCGCAAAAGTGAAGAAGAGGACGGAGACGGCGCTGTGGAGCAAAGCGGCGGGGATGCCCCCACGGCTGCAGCGGAAGGGGTGGGTGAGCCCCCACAGGGGCTTGCAACGGCGGAAGACTGTGTGGAGCCATCCAGGTTGGTGGTTTCCACAGAGGAGGAGGAGGCCGCTACTGAGCCGCACATGGGGCCTGGTGGGGGCATCCCTGCTGGTGCAGGTGGTGCAGTACAGGGGCAGGGGCAGGAGGCAGCACAGGTCGCCGTGGAGGTGCCTGTGCATGTCGCTGTCCCTGACACTGTGACTGCACCACCATGCACCAGCAGGGATGCCCCGTCCCAGGCCCGTCCGTAGGTAGGGGGGATGTCCATGTCATCTGACTCCCCTCCACCTGCAGACGAGGGGACCCCTGGCCGTATGGAGAAGGTCCTGATTGGCGTTGCGTTGCGCACGGCTGTCATTCGTGATGAGGTGCGTGCTTCCCGGGGGGAGCACGCACGTCATCACGAAGAGCACCGTGCCAACGTGGCCCAGTTGGGAGCGGTCATGGTCGGGGGTCTCGTACATGTGTCGGGCACTCTGGCGACCCTCTCCTCCTCTGTGGAGGCTATGCGCCAGTCGTACTCCATGCCGTCTTCCGGCCCAGAAGCCACCAGGGCCCCCTGTGGACCTGCCCCGACCAATGCAGCCACCTCGGTGGGGATCCCATTCCTGCCACAGTCGGGAGTCGGAGGTCCAGCAGGGGTGGACACACCAGCAACTGGACCCCAGCAGATGGAGGATGTGACGGCATCATCGGGCAGCGCACGTGCACGACGGCGTCGGTGGTTTCCATCAGCCTGGATGCCGTCGTGCTGACACAGGCAGTTGCGTCGGAGGCAGCGGCAGGCTCAACGTGGGAGGCATCATGGCTCGGGGCCATCAACATCAGGGGTGCAGGCATCGGCCGGAGGGCAGGAGAACCCTGGAATGGGAGTGGCCTGTTGTGGGAGCGGTTGGGCCAGCAGATAGGTGCGGAGCGGCAGCGGGCAGAGGAGGAACGGCTCACAATGGTCAGGGCGGAGGACTCCATGCGGAGGGCGCTGAGGCGGGCTGAGTGCCTCGAGGGTCTTCGCAGGGAGTTGGAGCTGGACACTGCATTATCCCTGCGGGACCTCGGGGCCAGGGAACATGCCCGCCTCCAAGCCATTGAACAGGAGTTCGATGATGCCCTGGCCCATGATAACAACCAGTGAGCCGTCGGACTAGCCCGCTGCCCTTGTAAATAGTTATGTAGTTATTGTAGGTTTCCTTTGCTTTTTTATTTATTTTGGACCTTTTGGAAAATGGGCCACATTTATGTATATAGTTTTATTTTATTAGGTAGTATTTTTATGTAGGTTTCATTTCTTCAGTTGGGATCATGGACCTTGGTTTGTTTATCTGTATATAGATGACTGTTGGATTTTTTTATTTTTTTTTGGATTTACCCATGGAGAATTGGTTTTCGGTTTTGTTTTTACCTTAGATTTACTTTCTTGAACTGTGACTTTGGAAACCTTTCCTTTGGATTATGATTTGTCGTTTTTCATTATTTTACGGACATGCTGCTTTTGGTTTTTGATTCCCATTGTCATTTGTTTATTTTTAATTCCATTTACGCTGTTTTTAATACATCTTTTTCATCAAACTTCAATGTGTAGTATCATCTCATTGGTATCATGCATATCATGATATGGGTTTTGAGATTCACTGACACCCATTGGGTGTATGTGGGGGCCATGTGTTCATTTCCAGACTTGCTATTGGGTTTCTATCATGTCACTGCCATTTCTAAGTGGGTGGATGCAATACTCGAGTGGGTCTTTTGCATTTGGAGGCTGACCATAAGGGCCAGGGATCTAGAATGTGATGACATGTTGGCTGGGGGACATGTGTGGGGACCTGCTGGCAGGTGCCCCGCAATGCTGGGGGGGTGGGGGTGGGGGTGGTGGGGAACATGAGTTGGACATGGGTGGGGGCCTGCTGGCAGGTGCCCCGCAATGCTGGGGGGTGGGGGTGGTGGGGAACATGAGTTGGACATGGGTGGGGGCCTGCTGGCAGGTGCCCCAGAGTGCTGGGGGGTGGGGGTGGTGGGGAACATGAGTTGGACATGGGTGGGGGCCTGCTGGCAGGTGCCCCGCAATGCTGGGGGTGGGGGTGGTGGGAGACATGGGTGGGGGCCTGGTGGAGGGTGCCCCTGCACTGCTGGGGGGTGGGGGTGCAAGGGGACATGAGTGGGACATGAGTGGGGGCCTGCTGGCAGATGCCCCGCAATTCTGGGGGTGGGGGTGCAAGGGGACATGAGTTGGTGATCATTAGTGCAAGGAGACATGTGCCTTTGCTGGGGGGCATGCCCATGTTGGGTGGGCTGCCTGCGGGACATGACCAGGGATGCAGGGTAGTCCCCTGTGGTGTGAGCCACCTGCAGGGGCCGTGGAGGGTGTAGAGGGAACACCTGGGAGGACCCACACGTGCAATTCACGTGTGGTGCTCCCCGCGCACCCCTGTAATACACATACCCTGATGAAATTGCGTGTGAAACTTCCCGCGCACCCCTGAAATACACGCACGCAGCCCAATCGCGTGTGAAACTTCCCGCGCACACCTGTAATACACGTACCCTGATGAAATCGCGTGTGAAACTTCCCGCGCACCCCTGAAATACATGCACGCAGCCCAATCGCGTGTGAAACTTCCCGCGCACCCCTGAAATATACGCACGCAGCCCAATCGCGTGTGAAACTTCCCACGCACCCCTGTAATACACGCGCAGAGGGCAATCGCGTGTGGAACTTCTCGCGCACCCCTGAAATACACGCACACGCTCCCCCAGGCCCGATCGCGTGTGAAACCACCCGCGAGCCCCTGAAATACACGCGCCCAGGCCAATCGCGTGTGGAACTTCTTGCGCACCCCTGAATTACACGCAGACGCTCCCCCAGGCCCGATCGTGTGTGAAACCACCCGCGAGCCCCTGAGATACACGCACGCAGCCCAATCGCGTGTGTAACTTCCCGCGCACCCCTGAAATATACACACGCAGCCCAATCGCATGTGAAACTTCCCGCGCACCCCTGCAATACACACGCCCAGGGCAATCGCGTGTGAAACTTCCCGCGCACCCCTGTAATACACGCGCCCAGGGCAATCGCGTGTGGAACTTCTCGCGCACCCCTGAAATACACACACACGCTTCCCCAGGCCCGATCGCGTGTGCAACCACCCGCGAGCCCCTGAAATACACGCGCCCAGGCCAATCACGTGTGGAACTTCTCACACGCCCCTGAAATACACGCACCCAGGCCATTCGCGTGTAATACTTCTCGCGCACCCCTGAAATACATGCACACGCTCCCCCAGGCCACGTCGCGTGTGGTACTTCTCGTGCACGTGTGTTCCCACACCCGTAATTCGCGTTCCTTGCTTTGCGTTTGCTGTTTGCCAGTCCGGTAAACTGGTACAGGGTTGGCGCAGCCCTTTGCAATGGTTTTGCGATCTTGGTGGCTTTTCCTTGCGCGAGGGCGTTCTTGGGGGCGTAACTGGCGCTGCTGCATGGTCGCTACGCCACTCTGCGCCACGTCTGCTTTTTGAGGTGGGAATCCATGAATACGCTGTGCGCGGAAATTGATTTTATCGCACGCGGCTGGCGCAGACTTTTGAGAGGAATTACATGAATTGGCCTGTTGATGTTTTGGCTGCCTTTTAACCCATTAAAAACCCTGTCCATGATCTCAACTGTTTTCTAGCCAGTTTTGGTGTTGGCCAATAGTCTTTGATTATAAAGAGGTAGACTCATGCGCCGAAATAATCTTCAGAGAAAGTTATACAGTTGAGCACTGTTCCACCAATCCATGCTGATCTCATAAATGCGGATTCAAAGAGTTGCATAGAATACTTTGTTTAGCGCAGACAGACGGTTGAACACAATCCATTGTCCAATATAGTCAAAAGGACCTCTATGTCATCAAGGATCTATACATTCAAAGGTTCTTTAACTTAGGACATGAAGTCAGCTTGTGGATTTTTGTTCACAACAAACTGCTGTACTTGCGGGATGACTCCTTGCAATAGTGGCTTTGCGAAGTGTAGCATGCGGGAGATTAGACATAAAATATTAAAAAACTCAACATGTAAGTAGTTATGTAGTAGATGTCATACTGTATTGAATCACCCTCCTCGTGGGCACTGCGTACAGGGCCGGTAATCACCAGCCAGCTCGAGCCTATCTAGGCCCAAGTGAAGCTCCGGTCCAGCAGGTAAGTGGAGCGGAAGGGAGATTGGTGGGGAAAGGGTGCGGGATGATTTTGGGTGTGGGGAGGCAACAGGGAGCGGTTCCCTGTAGCCTGCCCACAATCAGGATGGCACCACCCGCGGAAGCGGCTCAGGTGGCCGGAAAAGTGGGCGGTACACAGTGTATTCTCTCCCGCTTTTCCAGCCACCTAATTGGTCGAGCACCCTTACCCGGGTGCGAATGTGCATTTATTCTTGCACGTTATTACACCCATCACATTCAATATATTTACCTTTCGAGATCCAACATGATAACATTATTTTTCTCATAATCCCAAAATACTTTGGCAAAATGCCTACATTTTTTTTTTTAAATGTATTTGCATTTGTAGAGCGCTCAGGCATTGAGGCGCTATGAGAAAGCTTAGGGAGGCTTGAATCAGGGTTACAAGAATGCGGCCCCAGCAGAGACTTGAGAACAGAAATTAGTTACGGTTAACAAGGGACAATTTCATGACAGTTAGGCAGGAAAACAGTACATTGTAAAAAAAAAAAAAACATGTTACAGTATGCATAGCAGAGGTTGTTTAGACAGAGTCTAGTTTTGATGGCCTTTCTGAAGGTTGCATGGGAGTCTATCCCCCTGATGGATGGGGGAAGGGAGTTACACAACGTGGCTGCCATGTTGGGGAAGATTGCACCGCCCGCTTTCACCCTACGGGTGGAAGGTACAAGGATTCTGTTGGTGTAGGCCGCCCTGGTGGGCCTAGTAGGAGTGTGCAAGCCGATTCTCTGAGATAGGTAGGGTGGGGCACGACCGTGCATGCACTTGTGCGCCAAGGCGAGTGTTTTGAACGGAATTCTCTCCTTGACGGGGAGCCAGTGGACCTTCCTCCTGGCCTCAGAGATGTGTTCACGTCTTGAAATGCCGGTTGCGGCCCTGAGGACATTATTCTGGGCCAGTTGCAGTTTGGCCAAGTTTTTTTGGGAGGTGCCTACCAAGAGGGCATTGCAGTAGTCCAACCTCGACCCAATTATTGCCCTAGCTATGGTGAGGCAATTTGGTTGGGAGAGGTAAGGTCTAGCTGCATTGAGGAGTTTAGAGTGGTATGCTGCAGAGGATGCAATTGCATTGACCTGTCTGTTCATGGATAGGTCAGGTTCAGTGTAGACACCCAGTGTCTTGTTGACTTTGGAGACAGTGATAGGGATGTTATCAACTGTGAACGATTGGTAATGTTCATCTAGTTTCCTCAAGGTGGAGGGGGCCCCAATCAGCAGGAGTTCTGTTTTTTCGCTGTTGAGGCAAAGCCAGTTTTTGGCCATCCATGATTGGATTGTGGAGTAGATGGCATTGAGGGTTTTAAGGTCAGATGTGTATAGTAAACAGATCTGAAACATAGGGCTCATACTTACACCATTTATTCCACAAGGTCAGAGACTAAAAAAGAAACTGACTTTTGCCTTTCAGTTAACTTAAGTTACATTTCATTGACTGCACACACTCAAAAATATAAATCACAAATGTTTGCAAAATACATTTTTCTTTGGTTTGAAATAGCCATCATCTTTCTCGTGTAACATATTAAAGTAATGTGAAATAATGGATACAAAACTGAAATAACTGATCAAATAAGTAACTTGATTAGGTTCCAAAAAATTCAACCACAATCCATCAAGCGGTACGGGAATTACACAATAAAAATAAACTGGAAAGAACACATACGAGTTTGGGCACCGGTGCTTGCAGAGCAGAAGTCAAGAAACTAGAATAATAGCGTTTAATGACTCCCTGGGGATGATCTGTGGTCTGCAAAAACAGGAAAGACTATTTTAACATTGTAAAACACGCCACTTCGTAAACTGCAACTAAATAAAACCCATAAGTCACAGCCCACTCGGTCCTTCGCAGATCAAAATCTTTATAAAGTCATTTCACTTTTCTGAAAGTAGCTAAACTGCAAACACAAAAGGACCAAACAATAGCAGATTGGAAACCGCGATTGGAAGTTCTGAAATAACACAGTTGAGATTCGGGTAACGGTTAATCTCGCGCAACCAACAATTCCCTACTAACAGCTGGAGCCCGTGGAGGCACACTGGGGCAGAGTTCACTGAAAAACAACCAGAACAGATTAGCTGCCAAAATAATGCCAGGAACACGAGCCCTTGAAAAAACACGGCAAATGAGAACTGCGCAGAAAGGCCTCTCCTCCAATTTCATATTTTTGTAATCTTTCATTCCTTAATTATGTAACTTTTTGCTCAGAGTGCAGATCTCACAGCTGGAGTGTGTGAACCTTAAAAGAAGGGGCAGGGGGTTGCAAGCAAACTGCACAACTAAAAGGATTTCTGAAAGTTAATCAACCTACACACACTTAAAATGACATATCCTGTCTCATCAGCATACTTCGATTGTAGTGACAAAGCTACAGTGTACAAAACAACTGCCAATCAAATATGTGATTGGCAGGGAAGATTTAGATACGCTCTTTCTTAGTTAAGCACTTATTGAGGACAGTTAAGAGTAGATTGGACAGTCTAGACTGCTCTGATGTTATAAGCCAATAAAAAGGTACTACGATATTATGTATGATAAACATGCCCCATTTTATATACACTTTGGTTCAAAGCAGAAAAGGTAAGTTTGGTAGAGGCAGCAAGTCAGAATATTTCACAGACAGAAGTGAGAACCGCCATCACATATTCCAGAAAAGAGGACTTGCTTCTCGTAGTCCACACAACTTACCTCTGCTCTGCTGAAGCGAGCGTAAATACCAGGATGCAATCTTTCCTGCCAGAACAGCTTCAACCACAGGTCAAAAAGTATGGGTAGATTCCATTACCTCTTGCTTCTTAGAACTGAATTCATATGCACGGAGACTAGGAAGCAATATCAAGAGGAACATCCTCTGGTTTGTTTGGAAATCGCAAATCAACTGAAAACTGAAGGAAGGATCAGAACATGGTTCTTAAAACATGGTCCCTGGAAGATGCTGTAAAGTTCGGAAGTAGAACGACCTGGAATTTAGAGGCTCGTCTGAGCTTGAATCACAACTAGTCTGCAAAGAGAGGAAGAGCAAACAATCGGTCTGCTCACCAACCTTGACTAACATTCCCTCTGTCCTCATCCTCCTCGATCTCTCTTCTGCCTTCAACACGGTCAACCATACCATCCTGCTCAACCGTCTCCGTGATAACCAGGGTATCACAGATCAGGCTCTGGCCTGGCTGACCTCATTCCTCTCTGATCAACCCTGCCAGGTCAAACTTGGGTCCTTCCTATCATCTATGTCTACCTGTGGTGTTCCCCAGGGGTCTAACCTCTCGCGCCTAGCTTTTCAACCAATACCTGGCAACTCTCGTCCAATGCATTGCCATTTTCTGCTCAAATTTCCAGTGCTACGCTGACGACACTCCACTAATTTTCAGGCTGCCCTCGGCCACCTCCACTCCCTCTCTCATCTCTGATTGCCTAACTACCATTCAAGATTGGTGTGCCGCCAATGATCCTTGTCTGAATGCCAGCAAGACGGAGATCCTCCTCATCGGCACACCTTGACCATCCTTTCCCCTCACTCTCTGGCCGGCCTCCCTTGGCCCTCCTCCTACCTCACCTGCTAAGAACCTCAGGGTCATCTTTGACTCCACACTTTCCTTCTCCGTCCACACCTCTAAGGTCTCTAAAAAGTCAAACCTCCTACTGCACCTCCTCAGAGGTACTCTGCCTTTCCTCTCCTTCCCCCAGAGGTTCATGGTCTCCCAAGCTCTGGTTCTCACTAGGTTGGACTGTTGTAACAGCTTCTTTCAAAATCTACCTGACTTTACTCTCTGCCTTCTGCAACTAATCCAGAACAGGACTGAGACTTGTCCTTGACCTCAAGCTCTGGGATCGTATCTCTGCAGCTCTGAAATCCTTCCATTGGCTCCCAGTGCATACAAGGATTAAATTCAAAACCCTCTGCCTTGTCCACAAGGCTTTCTGGGGCCTGGGTCCAAAATACCTTCAGCTATCCCTCCTCAAATACCTCCCCTCTCGAGCTCTTTGCTCCTCTACCTCCAACTCCCTCAGGGTCAGTCATTTTTCAAAGAAACGAGCTGGGGGTAGATCGCAGTCTTCGGCTGGGGCCTCCCTCTGGAACAACCTGCCTGCCACTCTAAACTTTGAGGAGAACCATCTCTGGTTCCGGAAGCACCTCAAGACCTTCCTCTTTTCTTCTGCCTTCGCTTCCCCTCTCCCCTGCGGATATGTTCTCTTAGCACCGTGCACCTGGCCAACCTCCGTCTTCCTGGCCCAGGTACCTGCTCACCCTGCCACCCTCCTGCACCGCCTCCAGGCCACCCCTTGCACTGGGGTCTGTGTCTGTACCCATACAGCCCCATGCCTTTTTTTATTCCTGTACTTATCAGACCTAACATGTCTGCTGCCTTAAACTTAGCACTTGCCAATTGCTGGCTGCACTACCCCTGTTTGTTGCCTTTATTATTTATTTATTATTATTTATCCGTTTCTCCTTTGCTTCGCACTTTCCACTTCTCCCCCTTCCATGCACGTTTCCCCTCCCCCTCTCCCATGCACTTGAGCGTTCTCAATGTCACTGGGCCTAGTAAGATTGTTGTTTTGTTCTCCCCTGTTCAACTCCCTGGCCTTGTCGCGCTTTGAAACACTTGTGTAGGAGCACGGTAGAAATAAAATATCAATATCAATTCTCTTGTCACACACCAAACCCTCTGGAAGTTGATCCCAGTATCTGCTGGGAATGCCCCCCGCCCCCACTTTCCCAAATCTCTCGAAACGTGGCTTTCTAAACAACACCTGACCAAGGACTAATCCCAATGGACGCACAGACCGCAATTCGCAATATTGTGATAGTGTTAAAAGATGTCAGCCCAAACATTGGCTACCCACAAGCTGCTCTCCACCTACGTCCACGCTTTCAACAATTAAATAAAGAGTCAATGGGCTGACATAACAGATTTGAGTCTTATTCCCAACTGTTAACTAGAAAAGGACTTTTGAGAAGTACGGCCTAGATGAAAGTCTGAGCAAGGTATGAGGTATACAGCAAGACTAACCCATGGGAAAGTTAAGGATTCTTCATCTTTTCAAAGTGCGAGTAACAAAACTGGAGCTATATTCTTTGCTGCTATAACAGGTCATAGGCATTCATGGCAGTCACAAACGATTCAAAATGACATGGGATTTGATTCAGGAGTCTGTCAGGATGTCCAGTTCTGCAATGTAATGCAAAAAAGCAAAACCTTGCCAGTCTCTTGGCCAGGAAGTTGACATTTACAAACTCTCCAGTATCCTGCACCACATCAGTAATTAGTGATGGGCAATCGGGAGAGTCATGAATGCAAGAATCAGATCCTGTGTGCCCAGTCTAACTCTATCAGAATAAACATTTGCACACACATTTAACAGAGTTTGTGCATTACATCCGAGAAATAAACATAAAAGGGGATGTGCCTGTCCAGTGCTACAGGAGTGCATTCCAAAGACATCTGCAAGCCTGATTTATTCAGGAGATGTCTTGCTCAAATTTGAAGATTTGTTTGGAGGCGAATTGATGGCTTTGAAGACATCACAAGTGGCAAGCATACTGGGAGACTGGGCTTCAATTGTCATACGGAGCAATCATCATGGTGGTGCAGGGTCGGAAGCAGACTTACAGTGGCAGGTTCATTATCATTTAGGCTGAATCTGTAGGCCTGGGGCTTCAGAGATAAGGTTGTGGTGCACAGCATTGGGTCATGTGGTGGGTGATGACTCTCCAATATCCTCTGGAATCTGGCCTCTAACTGAACAGTACATTTCTTTACCATTTCACAATGTACCTATGGCATTGCCTTCTTTGCCATGGTGGTTTGGTAGCTCAGGAGTTATATAACCATCTTGAACAATTCATGATTCCTTATTCACAGATGACTCAGGAGTGTAAATATGAGGTCACTGATATGAAGGAAGACATGTTACAGCTCCTCCCATTCGCACTCATAGTAACTTGGGTTCACATACTCTTTGACAGTGTAGTCCTCGAGGTCAGGTCAGACTGATGTCTGTACTTGAAGTTAATCTTCCTGCTGCCTTTCATCCTGCAAGGAATCACATTGCATGGTCATTCGGTTTACCTCTTTGTATACTTCAGTAGCACTGTAGTGGCATCAGGGAAGGAGTGTCCATGTCATGGAGGAATGAGTGTGCGAGTGTTAACTGTTGCTGGATTCCAGTTTGAAATTGCATCATTGAAACTAGCCAGATTCGACTTATTTCATCTGGCACTTTGGTGAAGAGCTGATTCAATGTTGCATGAAAGATTTCCATTCTGCCCGATTGTACTAGGAAGTAATATGTCCTATTCCGGAACTCATTCCCTTCCATAAGTGTGCTTCTTAATATCACACGCACTTGTTTTTCCATTGTATTTGGGTACTCAATGTCTTTTTTGGTAGTTCTAGTGAACTACATATTCCAGATCTCTCTGCAGCCTTAACTCCCACTGGTAGCGTGTTAGCACTGGTGCATAAGCAAGGCTGGTTTTCGCCGGTTCAGGTCAGAGCGTGGTGTCATGGCGTCCTACTCTGCCACTGCGCCAATGGCTCTGCTTACAATTAATGGCCAGCACTGCAGTAGCAAAGCCATGGATATCCTCCAAAAATATTTAGATTTGGGCCTTCAGCCCTTGGACCATACATCATGGCAGAACGAGCAATCGAGGGGCTCACCGGGTAACAGCAAATTTTGCGAACAGGTGAGTCCACCCAGTGCGACTGCCTAGAGTATCACACGCAATCTACCCTCAATGTGTGTAATGACAGCTGATGTTGAACCAGCTCGCAATGATACGCCACTGCCGTTAATTGATTTTAAATTGCATGATAATATTGTGGAATCACTAAAACACGCCAACAAAGAATCCGTTCTAACCAACCGGGATTTGTCAGCATCCTTGTTACAACTGTTACCCGACCAGGATGACAGGGTGAAGGGGTTTTTGTTCCACAGGCGATCTGATGCCACATAACTTATTATGCCACTTAACTTATTAGGAATTATGTGGAATAACCTTTTCCACAGGAGATCTTAAGCCATCAAAATATGCTGACCCTTGATACAACATATGATGGTCTAGCTAGCACCACATAATACAATAAAATCCCTGTATTGAGACATAATTAGGAGCTGAAATGCATGCTACTCAAATTTAGGTCACTCATTAAGCATTCTACCGAGGTAGCCGAATATATCCCTCATAAAATTGAACTATGCGCCATCACAGTCATGGTTACATAATGGCGGTGTTTCCGTGGTCCCCACTCCCATAGAGTCCTATGGGACTCTATTGGAAGGGGGAACAACATTTTACCGCCGCCTGAGTTCCTGGGCGCCGGGGTCGTAATCCCCTGGTGTTACCGGTGGTTTATAGTCAAAGGTTTGAATACAAAAGGATCAAATGCAATACTTTCAAACCAAAAGGATATAGAAAATAATAATAAATTTGCATGCCTGTTTTTTTGGGGAAATACCACTCATTTTTCCTATACGAAACCAAAAAAAAAAAAAATACATTAAAAAAAGGGCATTAAAAAAAATGTGGATCCTTTTGTTTCAAACATATTGCATTTCTAAACTTTGTATTCGTAACTTTGACTGGACACCGTTACCGGCACATCAGGCACCAGTAAATATTTACGGGTCCGGCGGCAACCGGCCGGTATCACCGGCACGGTTACCGCCAGACCCGCAATTAAGACCCGTTTCAATCCCAGATGGCTCTGCACAGTGTATATACGAGGAAGTTGAGCAAAAATAGTTACCAGATGTGTTGGCGAGAGGGCCATTTCAACGGTTAAATAGAGCAATATGTACAAATGGCACTGTTGTGTATGGTGGGAGTTATGGCAACATAAAAGGACTCATGGCAATGAAGTAGGGTTGAATCTTTACAAATGTATGTGAGGCTGCAGAATGAAACCAGTGGAGAATTTGAAAGGGACGTTCAAGGTCGACAATAAGACTTCCGATGTCCCCCATTGGACATTTTGGCTTTCCATATAATATAAAAGAAAAACAATATGAAACAGCAATATGCCAATTTGTCTGCACATAGCTTGCCAGGCTGCATGTGATAGTGTAGCCATCACACAAAAAATATTAGTAGACATGTATTTAAATGAATAGAAGAGTAATTTTGTAAAAGACCTTAAAATTCCAGAAATTGGGAATAAATACACAATTTACATATATCAACATTACGGTGTGGGCAATTCTTTTCAGTGCTAATGTCGCTAAAGCGCCATATACAAAATTGTTCTGTGAGGTACATAAGTTAAGTGGAAAGTAAGCAGGCAAGTGTGTTACTTTCTATTGTTCAGTCCTTTGAAAAGCACTGATTTTCACCATGTGGCAGCAATCTAAAAAGGTTATTCTCCAAGGGGGATGTTGTGCATTTATCTTTTGAAACATTAAAATTCATTTTTATCTTAAGAGACATTGAATTCATGCTTTTCCGATTTCTAAGGAGGTCGGAAAGGTGAGTAGAGCAGATGTCAATTAGTTTACAAAGAAACAGAAGCCAATTTAATGGGGTGTTTCTCAAAGAGGCAAGCAAGGTTCTGTAATTAACAGAGTGACTACGCACACTTGACAAAGGGGCTGCTGTGCTCAGCGAGTGACTAAGGGGTCCAAAGCAACAAGGGGGGAGGGCGTCAATGTCTGGTATAAAACGATTCCCTTTATAACTCTGCTCCTGTTTCATTAAATAGAATTAGAGTTGAAATACTGAGCAAGTTTTCTTTTTTCTGTTCTTGCATGTACCTTTTCTAGTGTATTGTTAGCTTTACCTTATGTACGGCACTTTCAAAATATGATGTTTAAACAAGTTTACGCCACAACAATCAGGCAAGTAGCACCGCCAAACTTATGGTGTGCTCCGTCAGTTGTTCTTTTGTTTTCTTGAAAGTACTGGCACTTGGTGTTCTCCCGGCATTGCTTTTCCCAACACATTTTGAATTTGTGGGAGGTTCATTTCTAGGCTGGGGGTATTTTTAGTGAAATATTCTATGCGGTACACACCATTGCTCCCTGTAGAATCCACAGCACCACTGAAAAAAAGAGGTCAAACAAAAGTGCAGATGTGGGAAATCGAACAATAATTACGGTGGCCGCCTTTGTTCAATGTAGAAACAAGGCAACGCTATTATAAAAACCCACAACACAATTCGTTCAGAATCGACCACTCCCAATAGTCATCCAGGCACCATGGCATCTGTATCTGGGAGTACATAGGAGGGCAAGCAGTGGAATGTGGAATCCACCAACCAGGTGTTCCGGGTGGAAGAGCTGGCAAGGAGCTGTCATTTTTCTTCAACAACCTCATGATCATAACAGGTCACCCACATGGAAAAACCATATGCTGTAAAATCTAGGACCGGGTCCCTTGTTCTGCCCCGATACCAAAGCACTTGAGGAAATCAAGGAGAGGCGTAATTAACTCAAGCAGAGAATGCGAGGGATGGCCAAGCACCGGTGTCACATCAGTCAAAAGTGGTGGGAAGGGGGATCCCCTGATGAACACATGGGAGGAGAAGGTGAAGACGCAATAAATGAGCAAAGTGCATGGAACACATCAGCATTTCCTGGCAGGAGTGCGCGTGATCAAATACCTAGGTGGAATGAACACATGCTATGTTATGCATGTGCCAGGCTAGCATAAGCATTCTACATTTCAAATTAAGGTCCTTACTAAAAAATGAAGACATGATCATACTGCACCAATTACCATGCCCCCTTGGAATGTCATCAGGCACCTTGCATCTACATTGAATGTTGCCTCCCTCCTTTTCTGTATCGGGATGGTGCAAGAAGAAACTACCAGAACTGAGAGAAAGCTCACCTTGTGTCACTGCACATCTTATGTATTTCAGTACCGATATTGACCGACCAAGGCTTTTAGACATTATCAAAAGGTGATGTGGAGGAAGGTGTTAATAAGAAAATCTCTGTCATTGGCACATACCAGTGACCTCTGTCTCCTCATTGGTATCAGCACCTTCAATTCTGCATTAAAGTCAGTAACCGTGAACCATTGGCTTGTACCAAAAGCAAGCCATTTGTCGATGTTGGGTGAGCAGCGAACCAGACTATATCAAACTCCACCACCAGGCTGTCACTAGAGAACATATCAGAGAAGGGTTTTGCTTTCCTACGACCAATGGAAGCAATTCCTACAGGGGTCCCATCCGCACGGTGGGTGGGTGCTCGCCTGTTTTTAAAAAAAATTGAAATTGAATGATGGTAGATGTACCTCTGGAAAATGTGTGGGGCTAATCCGCACACATTTTCCTATGCTCACCACACAATATACACATAGACCTGTGTACTCTGGTTGGTGTAAGGAACTCATGGTGGTAACAGTAAACACGGACAAGTGATCACAGTACAAGGGTGTTTATTAAACTGTATGCAGGTTGGAAAAACTCCTAATCTAAACCTAAATCTAAGATGGGAGCAAGCGTCAACCAACAAATGAAAACGAAGACAGTCCTAGTGGCGTTGCGTCAAATAAAAGGGCCTATACTAAGAAAACCCTATTGCCAATCCTTACAACTAATACAAAAAGGGTGTGGGATAATTTTCAAGAAAAGAAAGAAATGTTCTCAAATAATATGTCAGAATGCGGTAGCTTTGGTCTCCCTTCCCCAAATTTTGAGCATGGCGTTAAGTTGGGACCTTGTAGCACAGCACACACTCTAGCTTCCCCAGCACGAGACAACAGTGCAGCTTCAGTTATCAGGTTCTTCGATGGCTAAGTTTCCTTTACCAAAAGTCTTTTGCCTTCGAGGGTCTGATGTTCACGACAAACAAATACAAAAGTTCCTTTCACCTATACTCTGGGTGATGGATTCACCCCTGGGTCCCACTCTTCCGGGTGCTGACCCTTCACAAATCTTATCTCTTGAATTACAGTTCCTTCCCTCAATGGTCTTTGGGTGATGGCCTCACCCTTGGATCTCCCTCATTCGGGCCCGGATCCCTCTCGACTGTTAGCCTCCCTCCATTGGGTTCACTATGGCATCTAACAATCTTTCCCTATCGTTTTGTCTTTTTAAACCGTTTTAGTGGACATCCCTCATCCGGGTTCACTTTTGTCAATACACTGTTTCTTGGGACTTAGGACTTCGCCCTTCATCGGTAGCCTCCATCTTCCGGGTTCACTCTTGCCAACTTCACATTCACTTTCTTTGCTTTCACTCCAGTTCTTAGGTCAAAGGCTTTCGACAGTAGGCAGATTTTGCTTGACCTCCTGTATGACCACTTTGACCTAACTTGGCGGCTCTCCTACGGCCTTCTGGAAGCTGTAGTTCTACTCAGACGGTGATCGACCAGAGTCTCTCGAGTTAGCACCCCCATGATGCCGGTTCCCTCCCCTTAAAGCTGTCACAGTTGTTTGAACTTGCTTCAACTTGCCACTTTGCAGCTTTCATTCACCACAGCCCAGCTCTTATTGCTTCAACCCTCGAATCACCGGCTGTGTTGAGCCGCTTGGCTTCCCTCATAACTGGAGTCAAGGTTGGTACCACGGTAGCAGGAGTTTCCATCGCTCCCACTTATCAGCGTTGACACTCTCTGTGTACCATTGACATCTGTTGCAGCACACTTGGGCTATTGTCCTCGGTCTTACGATTCCCTCTGCGGAGGCTTCGCGGGTCTGCGTCAAAAAGGGAAAGGTCATGTCTCTCTTTGTCCACCTCTCAATATTTGCTGCCTTTTTCCTCCTCTTGAACTGCCGGGCCTAACTAGCTGTCTCGGTGTGCGCTCTGCCTTGATTGTACTGTGCTCTCTTGCTCCACCTTTTATCCCTCTGCGGAAGGGAAAGGGCCGTCAGGTGTGTGTGTGAAATTCTGGTCAAGTACCTGACTTTGCCTGACCCTTGTTTTGGTCAGGTAAATGGCTCTGGTGTTAGTCCGTTCTCTTGCGTGTTGTACGAAAGTGTTCGCGTCAGAAAGGGGGGGGCAGTGTTTTTGAATGTCCTACATGGTAGGATGGGGAAAAGGTGTTGAAAGAAGGGGATAGCGTGTCTTATCCATCTGTGTCTCACTCCCACTCTCCAAGGACCCCCCCCATCCAAGTGATCCTCCCTCACTGGTCCACCCCCAGGAACTACATTTAATAGCGATGGCCGTGTCCTAGCCACCGAGATGACAGATCCCTAGAGTTTAGCCAGGAAGGCACCTTCAGGTTTAGGCACTGTCAGCCCTCTCATATTTTGTTGGGATATGACAGCCACGAGTACATCAAGGCATCTCTGAAGGGGGAGGGAAAAACCTTCCTCCTGCCATGGCCAGCCTAATTAACTAACAAAGGCGCCATGGAGCTGACCTGTCGTTCGTTCGTTCGTTCGTTCGTTCGTTCGTTCTGCTGGTGGCAACTTCGCATACTAATCAGAGTTAATTCTAACAGGCCCACAGGGGGCCTGGTTGCAGGAATAACAAAGAGACAGAAAACCCCAAGAATCATTGATATGCATCTGCGTCAACCTGAAGCCAGCTCATGCCTCTTAGTATCCAGGGCAGTGAACAGACATGCCTGGGATAGCTGTTTACAGTAGTCATCCCTGCAGGGGAACCTCATTCAGAAGGTATGAGAATGTGGTTTGCAGAAGTCAGAAGGTCTGGTCTCGCTGCAGCTTCAACAACAGACAGTAAGATGGGTGGGACATAGTATTACATGTTTTCATCGATTTACCTTTTCTGTAGCAAAGCGCTCTTGTAAGGACCTCAGACATACAGGAGATTATTGGTGGGGACCCAGGATTGTTTCATTAAGGTAGGATTAGCCTACACCAATCACTGTGGCCTATTTGGCTTCAAAGAGGGCCAAGTCCTGCTGTTGGCAGATCATCTGACAACTTTACCAAGGAGCACTCGGCATTGGACCCTGACTGAAGTTACAATCTGCCTTACATCTTCTGCCAGTGAAGGAAGGCCAGGACCGCCAAGGGGGAAGCAAGATCCCTCCTCTAAACATCTCCCAGGGAGCAGAGGGCGATACTGAATCCAGAGGACCCGCCATCAGCTCCAGACTCGGTATCCAGCCAGCACACAGCATGCACTGCTAGGCTCTGCAGCAAGCTTCCTAGGTGGGAAGTGCCAGAGAGTCTCTGAACCAACCTGAAGACAAGGCAGTTGCCTGCAACACTCTCCTCAGCTTTGGGCCGTCTGCATTAAAGGACAACAATCCCAGTGAAGAAGCTCGGAGGCGCACATCGACAATCATCCACAGACATCCGCCTTAAAGAACATTTTCGAGCCAGTCGAGCCCCTCGGGCTGCAACCGACCGCACCGCAGTGTTTCAGACCCGCCACCCAGCCCTGAGACAACGGTTCCTGACCCCGAGCCACTGTGTAGGCCAGCCCGCAGCCGTCCGTCCAGCTTCGCTCGCCCAACTGCCTTCAGCCCGATACCGGCAGCTGTCTCCAGTCTTGAATTCTTGTGCAGAAGCTGCAAAGTGCCCTGAAACCGACTCTACACTGTAGAGCACCAAGAACTTCTACAAGCACAAGGTACAATGTGGTTCTGTCCGCCTGGTCCTTTTCTGAAGGCCCCTAGTGACATTGTATGACCCATTGCTCCCTTTGAAACCAAGTATCCTTGAACTATTGCGATGAATTACTATACCGACTACCCTCCTGTCAGTATCAAGAGTGCATCTCTTTTCCTTCTTTGAAACGATTTGTCCTCTACGTTCCTTTACAGGGTGGGTTGTATTTTGTAGTGTTCTAGAACTGTCGTTGTGATAATAAAGTAGATATTTGCATACAACCTTGACTGATCAGTCCCTTTTATCATTGGGTAATAATTGTATTTTTGCTGTGTGGCAACTAACCAACGATCCACGACCTTGTGGAGATAAGCCTGCCATTCCGTCCACGTTATGAAAATTGGACAAGAAGGTTTAT
Organism: Ambystoma mexicanum; assembly: GCF_040938575.1. Taxonomy (NCBI): domain Eukaryota; kingdom Metazoa; phylum Chordata; class Amphibia; order Caudata; family Ambystomatidae; genus Ambystoma; species Ambystoma mexicanum. The sequence continues at coordinate 894,627,537 of NC_090941.1, forward strand.
AATTTGCTTGTGTTTCCAATCTGTTCTGATCCCTTCTGGTATACTAGAGGTGGGTTGTTGATTGATGGTTTAGAAACCGATATTCATCCCTGGACCACTGGTGCACCGGAAGTTGATTCATCACAGTCCCATACCAGAACTCGCCATCTTGTGCCCCAATGTAGCATGAGGATGCCGGTAGTTTGGACCAAGTTAATCATCATAGTCTTTAAGAAGACAATGATGTTGACATTATCATGACCTGACACACAGGATGACACGTCTTGGCAAATGATTTGCAAGAAGAGTGTGTAGCGAAGGGAATGAGGAGGGGGTGGAAGAGCAGGTAGGAATTCAGGTCAAAAGTGATTATGTCACATACCTAGCAGTCAGGCCCATGTTGCCATGTGCGACTCCTTGTATCTTGACAGACTGGTATTAAGCATGACTATGGAGTCATCTGTAGTTCCTGGGAACCGGCACTTCGGTGGGTGATGCACACATTTAGATTGCGGGGGGAGGGGCAATGGAATGTAGGTGCAATCCAAAGCACCAATGATCTATGGCAACCTAGCTATGGTGTAAAGGTGGGGTGGAACATGTACATATGGGCCTTGCGAAAAATTCTGGATGACCAATAATGTGAGCTGGAACATGATGTGCAGCGTTCCCACCATGTGTTGGAAGATAACCACATAACAAACAACTAATTGGTAGAAATAAGGAGGTGTTCCGGGGAGGGGTCTTCCCCTGCATATACATGCAGCAAAATCAACCTGTCAAAAAACAGAATTTGAATAAATTTGGTGAAAGGAGAATTTATCTATCAAAATCACCCTAATCCCTTTTGATGAGGTGGTTGCCACAGCAGCACATGGCTTGTTTCACGGAGATTTTGAAGAATGAGATTAAAAGGCACCACAAAAGAGATTATGAGAGTTGACAAAAAAACAACAGAAGGGTGTTTAAAAAAAAAAAGGGGGCCGACAGTGCCCAGGTACAAGGTGAACATTTGGGAGCATTCTATTGTTTTGGGAACATGGCTCCTCTATCAAATGCAGTGGATTGTCCAGGTACAAATGCTATGGGTAAAAATGCAATAAGAAGGCTATTTTGCTCAATTGAGTAGACTATTTCTCTCTCGCCCCATGACAGTAAAGTGTGCTTCAAGAGAATGACAAGGAAGGTGGCAGTGAAGTAGGTAAAGATGGGGAAGAGGTCTCAACAGTTAGAATGACTGTAAGAGGCCCAAGGCTGGATTAACGGTAAATGGGGAAGTAGTAGTTATGTTAGCTGACTCAGGATAAAAAGTCATACTTATTTCTAGAGGTGAAAAGTAGCTATTAGAACGAGATCATTTACACCCTGATAAATCCATGAGGCTACATGAAATATAAAACTGACATCATCTGCTAATTCTGGGCCAATTACAAGTTCAAGCGTAGAACGATTGGGCCAAAGTATATATAACTGTAAAGGGTGCTTCACTGGAATGAACAAACAACATTTCAAAATATGTTTGGACCCCAAGGCAAGTGTGCAGGGAAGGATGGCCAATGAGCAATCTCCCTGTGCCAGAAGAAGCTTTGTTTACTTGAATTATTTCCTCAAAACTACAATGCTTAAAGGTATTTGTACACAAGATTGAGTTCAAGGAGAATGTTAGGTTGGTTGTGGCCTTTAGTGTTGAGGGAGGCTGTGAAAGAGCTTGAAAGTTATGCATAGGAGTGGTTTGATGAAGAAAAAGGCAGTTTTCTCATAATATGATAACTGCAAGTAAGAGTTTATGAGAATCAATGGAACTGGTCTCTCTAGAGCACTGGGACACTGCAAGCCTCAATTTTCTACATTGTCATAGCATTGCAAGAATCATTGCTTTGGCAACAGTGTTGTTCCAATTACACAAAGGCAAAGGAGTTACTATGGCACATTTCTCCAAAGTACTAAAAGGGACCAATCTGAGGTACTTGGTCATAGAACAAGGAGCCTTCATGTAGCATTGGGACATACAGACATGTGAAACATTTCTGTGGGGGAATATCATTTCATGTTGCACACATCATTAGCTGTTAAAGGTTAATATTTGAAGCAAAGGGTTTGATGGAGTATTGCGGCACATAGCAAATTGTATCTCAACGATGCAGGGCCGCAGTTCCAATCTGGAGTGCATATCTGAAAGAAAAAAGTGTTTAGCAGAGAATTCTGGCATGTGCCAATAAACCGATTGTAGAATAGTATGAACAAATAAGTATTCATAGTGAGCAATGGTATTGTGAGCAAGCAGATGTTGTGTTGCAAAGACGGGATTATGTGCAAGGATATGAATTTGGTTGAGAATGGTTGGCCCAATGAAATACATTTCAATGAGAAACTGGGGAGAGGTAGGTCCAATCATGGATAAAATCAGTGCTGAAACTGGTAGATTGTACTGCTCTAGCCGCCGTTGAGGTATGAGCTAAGCGGACTAATCTGATCAATTAATGATCGTGGGAGTAACAAGAATGAAAAACCTCCCAGGACAGACTATTGGTGGTAGGGCTTAAAAGGTTTGTTGAAATGCAATTAAATGAATGTCAGGATTGTGTTAATTGGGAAAGGAACTGTAAGCTTACACTTTGTCACTGCTAGCGCTTCTGGAGGAGCCATGACGGAAACCGATTATGGATGTAGTGGACAATACGGACTATGAGGTATCGTTTAGTCAAATAGCCACTATGGGCAGTTGCGATTTGTTGGTACTTACCATCACTACAGCTCAAAAAGGAAGTCAGAAAATTACTATTGAGATGGAAAAGGCTGAATTGGCTTTTAAATCAGATCCTCAGATATTAAGATTTTAAAGACAAATTGGAATCTATGCAGAAATAAACTGAGCAATTTAAAACATTCACCACTAATAAAAAGATTGGAAAACTTCAGAAGGACCTTAAGAACTTTTCTACTGGTATCTAATTGATGATTATGTACCTAGACCCAGGTGGAATCCGGACGGGATACTATTATAGGAAGGGCTTTCAACTAGGAAAAAAGCATGTTTCCTTCTCTGATACTTCATCCTCGAAATCAGAACATGAACCCGGCCATGCCACCACTTCATATGTGGATGGGCACTATCAGGGAGGCAACATGTGCCCTTTTATAGAACATTGGGCCAATGTGGCAATAGAAGGGGGAAAGATCAGGGAGCGCACACGTCCACCCAAACACCGCAACATGACCAATACACTCCACCAGGAGAGTTCAGGACCCGCTGCAGAGGTTACCAGAGCTACATTCATCCATGTCATATAATGCAGTATTTAATTTATCAAACAGACTTATGACAGAGGCTTGTCCTTCATATCTAGTCAGGTTCCATCCTACTATCTTATTGAAACAGAGATACGCCAAATCTTGAAGAAAATTCAGCTTCATATTTCCTTTGTAGAGACAGAGGCAATTGAGCCTATGATACTATTTCTGGGTTTCGGCCCAAGTCCTCTTTTATTCCACCAACTAAAGATATACCCAAAGATGTACTTACATTCGAGTCAGCTGTTACCAAAGGGGTAGAGAAAGTTCTGTTCCTCAAACATCATGTGAAAAACAATCTGAACAAAGAAGAATATTTAGCTTTGCAAACAACAAAACTTGACTATTCCATCATCATTAAACCTGCAGATAAGGGTGCGGGAATCGTTATTCAGAACATCGAGCAATATGAATGTGAGGCTTTCAGACAGCTCTTAAATCCCTCACATTATGTAATGCTTCAAAAATATCCCACCCTTAACATCAGTACATCTATTTCCAGAATTACGGAACAACCCTATAAGTATGGCCATATTAATTCTAATTAGTTTTCTTTTTATTTAATCCTAAATATACAAGGATTCTGGCATTCTATATTTATTTATTCATTGGACATTTGAATTGAGCCTATACACATGTGTTTCCAGGTGCCACAAGACAAGATTGGGGGACGCGGGGGGCACATGGGAAGAAAGGAGAACAGCAGAACGATTATACTGGCCTTGTGACAATCTGACTGTGCAAGTGCATAAGGAGGTGGTAAGTGTAGGGGGTCTGGGGGTAGAGAAATAGATGCAGGAGTGGGGTACCCAAAGGAGGAGGGTGGGCAAGTGGTGGGTCCAAGGCGGTAAGTGCCAGGAGAAAAGAGAAGGGAAAGGGAGAAAAAGTGCAGTGGAAGGAGGACCAGTTTGGGCTAGTCTGGGAAAGGGAGCCAAGGGCAAGTGCTGGCAGGAGATACTGGGGGAGGAGGCTGGTAGGGGGTGGTCTGGTGCCTGTGTGACTCTGAAGAGACCAGGCTCCAGTCGCAGCGGCAGACAGGGGGAAGCATTAGCATGGGAGGGTGAGAGGGAAGGAAGAGGAGAAAAAGAAGGTCTTGAGAAAATTCCAGAACTTGACAAGATCCGGCTCAAGTCTGAGGAGGGCAAGGAGACTGTTCCAGATGGAGGAACTAGCCAAGGAGCGGGATCTACCTCCCACTCTCTGCTTGGAGAAACTTTTCACCTGCAGAGAGCTGGAGCCAGAAGACTGAAGGACTCTGGCCAGGTGGTATTTGGAGAGGGAAAGCTGGATGTAGAGAGATCCCAGGCACCGGAAAGCCTTGTGAATGATGCAAAGGGTCTTGAATTTGAACCTTGTGGTCACCGGGAGCCAGTTGAGAGATTTTAGGGATGGAGAGATGCAGTACCTAGGCTTGAGGCCAAGGACAAGTCTTGCAGTCCTATTCTGGATTAGTTGAAGGGGGCGGAGGGAGGAGAGAGGCAAATTGAGGAAGATGCTGTTGCAGTAGTCCGACCTAGAAAGAACCAGTGCTCTGGAGATGTTGAGCTTCTGGGGGGAGGTGAGGAAAGGAAGAATATCGCTGAAGAGATGGAGCTGAAAGTTGGATCCTTGGTAAGGTCTGTGATGTGTGGAAAGAGAGAGAGGAGTTAAAGATGACGCCAAAGTTTTTTTGCCTCACAGGTGGGTGAGGGGAGGAGACCCAAGGAGGCTGGCCAGAGAGTGGAGGGAAAGCAAGGAGCAGGCATCCCAATGATATAGATTTCCATCATGGCTGCTGAACGGTTCATAGCCCCTGCATGGTGCCCATATGACTCTTTCTTCGGCAGCTCCACTGGCTCCCAGTTGAGCATCGTGTGAGGTTTAAGTCTCTGCGCTTGGTACACAGAGCCTTTTACAAAATGGGGCAGAATATCTTCAGGCCAAATTTTTCCCCCGAGTGCACTGTCTTCTTTGACTATCTCAGTTTCTAGGTGTAGGCTCTCTCGGGTTGGAGGCCATGCTTTCTCAGTGGCTGCGACACCGGTTTGGAATTCCCTTCCTCTTCGCCTGCGTGCTATTGAGTGCTATTTTTCTTTCCATCAGGCCTTGAAAACCTTTCTTTTTTAGTTTAATGTGGGTACTCAGCCAGTGCGTACATTGCTTATGGTATAGCACCATGATGCCTTTTGGAGACCGATGTGCTTTATAAGTGTCGATAACATAACATCTTACTGGCATTAAGGCAGAGAACTTTGGCAGAGTACCATTCCTGAATAGCTATCAGGCAGTCAGACTTGAGGGAGGAGTGGGAGGAGGTAGAGGGTGGCAGCTTGAAGAGGAGAGCTGTGCGTCATCTGCATAACACTGGAAGTGAGGGGAGAATGTGGAGATCAAGTGGGCCACAGGGGCCAGGTAGATATTGATGATCCATGGTGATAAAATAGAGCCCACAGGACACAACAGGAAGAGAGAGGTGGAGGAGAGAAAGGGACACATTTTCACTTGTGAGGGAGGGGGTCAATTCAAAAGCAAGGAAAACAGCTACACCAGTGCCCTGCCCGTGATGCCAAGGGTATCATGGAGACGGTTTATGAGGATGGAGTGGTTGACTGTGTCAAAGGCAGAAGCAAGATCAAGGAGGATTAGAACAGAGCAAGCGTTTGAGTCCAGATTAGAGAGTAGGAATTCCAGGGTGTTACGGAGAGCAGTTTCCGTGCCTCTGGAAGCTCTGAAACCAGACTGATGGTCATGGAAGCAGCCAGCCATATCGGAGTGGAGGGTCAGTTGAGTAGATGTTGCCCAAGGTGCATACGTCAGCTAATCACCCTACTGGGAGACACATTGTGTCTGCCTGCAGGTCCAATTTAGAATCTGCTGCTAAATGTATAGACTTTTTCATTAAACCACTGTCAAAGCAGGCTCATCTTCAAGATTACTGGGATGTCATTTATTTGGTCGAATATACTCCCGTCGATTGCACTCTGGAATGGGTGGTCACTTTGGACATCAAGGCATTATGCACTAATACACCACTAGATGCAGCCATTAGTGTACCAACCACCAGCCTCAATACCAGACCAGCACAGCACAGGATCCTCACCGATGTATTGATTGATTTGGCCTCCTTGGCTCTCAAAGGGAATTACTTTATTTTTAACGACATTTTCCTTAAGCAAATCAAGGGTACCTCAATGGGGCTGCTTTTGCACTCGGTTTGTTGAATTTGTTTGTGGAATGCCTTTTTGCCAAATATAGCAATCTATCACAGATATATTAATATTATGATCATTTGGAAGAGGTGATTTAGCTAGCCTTAAATCATTTCTTTTATGGATTAACTATTTGGATGTAAACCTCAAATTTACAGATACCTACAATCAAAAAGAAATTGCACGTTTATATCTGCTTCTGAGAGAAAGGGAAGGCAAAATTGAGGTTACACTATTTAGAAAACCCACGGACCGCAATACCATTTTATATGGCAAGAGCCAACACCTTATGAGTCTACGCAAAAACATCCTGTTCAATCGGTTCCTGTGGGATCATCGCAATTGCACTTCTTTGGATTAATGTTATGCCCAAACCCTCATCTATATCGTGTCTACTCACTGATCCGATCGCCAACAAGCACTTTGCTTTTGCTCCCTTTGAAGTTCAGGACTCATTTCAGCCAGTCTGTTGTGCTTTGACAGCACGGTACCGCAAATTAAGTTTTGAACATTTGAAGAACAACACAATTTGTGAACCCTCAGCATTTGGTAGACATGTGGACCCTGCTGCAGAGCAACAATTGATCGTTTTGGTGCTGCATCTTGTAGGCTGCAGTTCCTGTGTTTTCTTTGGTTCCGATTGGCGATACCAATAGAAATTGCACTCTTTCCAGTGATGTGAACTCTCCCTACCTGGAAATGTTGTATACAGCCCTGACAACACCTTGAGTCAAAACTTGAGTTGCCCAGACAATTACCATTTTTTAAATGTTTTGTAATTTTCTCTTTTGATTATAGATTGTGCCTGATGGGTTTAAACCTTGTTTGCCATCAGGGGCTTGTATACAATGTGGTTTGATTCATTTTGCAAGCTCAGACCAAACAGGATTAGACACTGCCACTTTTTGTTCACTATGTTTCTTTATGTACATCGTTTTTTTTCCATTTGGTATATTTCTTTTGACACTTGTTTTTTGGATTTTTTTTTGTTTAGGTATGATTAACGTGTGAGTTATGTTTGGGTAGGGTTGTGTATATTACATTGGGCGCGAGCATTAAAGTATACTTAAGAAGCTTAGTTACAGAGCATTACAAGGATACTTATGAAGCATAGTTTATTTATTTTATTAATTAATTATTTGGTAAATGTTTTTTTCTGTGCGTTCAATTGGATTCATACATTTTCCCTGGTTGTACTGTATCACATTCATTGTACATACATATATTTTTACAATGCAATTTCATATATTGCTTTTGATTGTTTAAAAATTGCATGCACAGAACCTACTTGTTTTATTTCTGCTTACTGCCCCCCCTCCCCATTCGACCCAGGCGTTTTCAGATTAGATTGGGGTAACCTCTTGTTTGTGTTTCAAACCCCTATCATGACAACGTTTGGCCAAGAGAGGCTATTCCAAAAATTAAAGCGCTCTATAAAAAAAGAGCTGTTTCTATGATTGCCAGCATTTACTCGAACAAAGGTCTAAACCAGCGATGGAGCGGTTGGGTTTGTGTCACCACCTACAGTCCTTTAAGTAATAAAATGTGCAAAGTGGTTAACATACATTGACACATTTTGCAATGAACTGATCCAGAACTTCAAAAACCTCTGTTCGCATTCAAAAGCTGTGTCAATTTGCGACAGTACCTGGTATGAGCATTAAGAAAGGGGGATAATCCTCAAGCAGATATTCAATCTCAATTGGGATTACCTCCTTTATGGTAATTGCACTGTATGTCAGTTTACAATGAAGTTGCTATATTCAGACATACCAATAAGGTATGAAAGCTCAAAGCGCTCACAAATTGGTAAAAACAAAAAATTGGATATATGTGCTAATAAGTCTGTACAAACTAGCAAACTACAATATGTTGGCAAAACCTTGAGATCCGTTCACACAAGAATTAACAAGCACCGTTCTCATATTCGGACTGAGTTTCAGATTGCACAATTGGTGGCCCACTATAAAGGAGGCAGGGCATAATACGAAGGATTTGAGATGGCTAGTGATTGAGTAAGTATAGGTCAGTGGCAGGGGCGCCTCTATTGAACAAGGGTTGTCGGAGAGAGAACTATTCTAGATATACCACTTACAATCACACATAGCAGGTCTGAATGAAATCCTGGAGTGGAATATCCTATATGGTTGCCAAGTCTGACATTTTGGTAACTGAGAGGAATGATCATGCGAACATGGTCTTCCTGTACTTCACTAATATTTCAGTATTTATATTGATGAACTTGTCATGTCTGATAAACAGAGCTTTTTGTTGTTTTTAATTTATTTTCCGTCAATCTCATTCAACTAGATATGTTTTTTTTTAAGTAGCCCTAATATCTATGGAGGCTGCTAATAGTGGGTGGTGCATTTTTGCCACTTGTATTACATTGTTCTTTGACAACAGTAATGGTGCCCTTTACGATGTATGTTTTGTCCGACTGGAAGTTAGAAAATGTATTTAAAACAGAAGGGTACCATGTGCGTATTGTTATAGAAAACAAAGCATAATTTACCTGTAAAGCTATGGAATCTTTCTGATAAAAGGAGCAGTACTCTAAAGAGAAGATCATCTATATATCACACTAGGGCTAATCTTACCATTGAAAGGGTAAACCGAACATTCACATAAACTACATGCATGGCTAATGGCTCAGGAGAAGATTGCAAGGCTGCTGTAAGAGTCTGAGTGACCACCATGAGATTTGCATGGGACTTAGATTGTGAAATACTGCAGTTGCAAGCAAGAGTAGGACATAAGCAACTTCTTGCCAAATGCAAGTATGACTTGAGGAATGTCACGAGAAGTACAAATATGGCTCTTGTTTGAATGAGGAAGTCTGGCTATGTTACCAAAGGTCATCAACAGTATTTTCATCTCGTTAAAGTTGTGAGAGTAGTAAATCATTCTGTCCAGAGCGAAAAGGAGCAAGTGAGGAACACAAACATAGCTGCAAATGTCTACAATGTTTCGTGTATGCTAGCTCAAATTCACTAGGGATGAGTTCTGTAAATCGAATGGGGTAATGTTGGGTGTACCTTTCTGTGCATATTTTGCATGACAAACAGAGATGTCTAATATCCTATGTAAGATCACTCTGCACTTTATTCAAGTCCTCTAAGTGTAGAACTTTGTAAAGTCTGGAAAGAATTGGAGTATCATGGTGTTCTGTTTCTGGCAGTTTGAATGCCAGGTGCTGCAGGACCTTTAGATGACTGTGCCATACTTTAATGGCTTCAGTTTACCGGTTACAAATAATCCTTCGGATTTAAACTGGACTGCCTTAGATTTGTTTTTACAACAGTAGGGTGTCAGTATGGAGACTTAGGGGTTACGGGTAAGGGAGGACTGAGTGAATGTGCACACATCACCACCACCACCACGTGTCCAGCAAACTATCAGGTCCTCATTAGTGAAGGTGGAAGGAGAGGTGCAGGTTACCTTCGAGGGCATTTAGTACTTTTAACTGGAGAGTGACTATGCTACCTTTCAGTATCATTTAGCTAGGAGTAGCAGAGGTGCAGGTTGTGAAATGTCTTTTTCCACATTTAGGTGTTAGCGGTGTGAACTGACGTCTACTTTTCTTTTGTCTTCTTGAATGGCATAATAATACTAATTTCCTTTCCAGACTCTTAAAACACTGACATGTAAATGTTTCCCGATAAAGTGCCATAAAACAAGCTTGAGCAACATATACATATATCAATACATAGCCTGAAAAATCAAAAATAGTCTATCAGTTCAGTAATACACGTTTTAAAGACTATTTGACATATGGATTGTGTTTTTACCTTTTTTATTACTTTTTCTCTATTAGCTGAATTTAATGAATTGAGGTTGGGATTAAATTGATAAAATAGTCAAGAAAACACATACCTCAATTAATTTCTCATCTGCCTGTGATCCACGGAAATAGCTATTAAATCATTCCGATAAGGCTACCATGAATTCACAGTGCCTCTGAGGTTTATGCAATGTACAGGTGAGCTAAATCAATGGCAGTCCGACTTCCTTATATAACACAATCTGAGTCTTTCCTTGATTTTACAATATGAGCAAATCATATCGGTGCATGACCAGCCATCATGTGTATCTTTCAAATATCGCCCTCAGCGTTCCACTTACTAAGAGCCCATTCCTTTACACAAAATGTGTACATTGTTCAAGGTTGACTGTAGCGCCCTGGAGCTATAGGGCCCACACCTGGTCATTCTGTCTTTTCTGACGACTCCATAGGATCCAGATCCAGAGCTGGCATCCCCAATTGATCAGATATGCCACATAGAACCATGTCAATTGGAAACCATCTGTGATCCTAATCAATCAGGGAGCTTTGGTCCGAGGTTTTGAACTCATTCACTTAATGCAAAGGGATACATTACCTCTTCCACATGTTCCTTTCTTCAAGGAGGTTAATTTAACTCCTTAGCAGCAGAAGCTTAACCCACACACCAGCCAAATTATGTGACTCGATGTTCAAGATAAGTCTCCCCAGGCTACGAGCTCCCACAAGCATCTGGAGTTTTACTGTGGGTGGGCCGTGTTAGCGCAATACCCAAGGCAACCTGCGTGTGTCCAATATCCCTAAATATATGTGTTGTCAGCATAGCACCAGAAAGAGAGACCTCCAAGCAGCCCAACAGAAAAGGCATACTGACATGTGTTACTCTTTAGTCAGGCACATATACGAAGCAGAACCTGAGGACAAACTGGGTCCTGCGCAAGCTTTCCAGCACCCTTCCCTAGTGACATTCACAGAGAGGAGAAATGCAAAAAAGGTGCGTTATTATTGTTGTTTTCTGATCTGAAGAGGAGTTTATAGGTAAAGAAAATATAATGGAGTATGAATCACAAGCGTGGACTTTGCACTATCCTAATCTAGTAAAAACATTCATATGTGCTATTAGAGTTTCTTAACAGCAACATGGGATATGGACTAGCAATCATACCCTAAATGCCAATTAAGCAGCAATACAAGTAGTTGTCCTGTATTCCAGTGCACATTGTTTATCAAATTAAACATTTGCGATTAGACAAGCTACATAAAATAGTGTTTTATTTGGACACTTGAAAATGTAACATACGGCTTACACATGTTGTGCTCAAAATAAATGATTTTGGCCTGAAACTGACATGTCACTAGCAAAAAATGAAATAGTACTTCTCGACTTACACATTTTTATAGACAATAACCAAATCAAAGACAACCCCTTAGGAAACCGGTAGAAGTGCGTTCAATGCTACCAGCTGCCACCAATCTCAAGGAGCCAAAAGAGTATGCAGCAATCCTGTGTCTTTGATGCAGCAAAAGAGGAAACCATGGATAGAGTTAAACAAAGAGAGTTGAGGCAGGAGACAATGTTAACATCAGTCAGCAAAGCAGAAACGAAGAATCAAGATGAACTGATTAATCCAACAAAGAGAACAAGCGGAAAGACTTCATCACACAATATTGTTCAAATAATCAGATAGTCAGAAAAATGCTAGACAAACACTGGAATATACTTAGAAATGATTCCATCATTAAACAGTAGAAAAAGGCCACAATAAATAATAACGTGAGGCCTAGTCATCCAAAACCTAAGACGAATATGCCAGGAACATGACTAGATTCCGTGAAATTGGTTCTTGTAGAATGTGTGACTTCGCCAAAGATAAAACTATGGAGTTAACAATGATGAAGTCATTAAGATTTAAAAGTGCATCAACTGTCATAGCTGTCATATGTGTATGTAACACATACATATGAAGCACCAATAGAGAATTAAAGACCTGCACTGGAGAGCCATTCGACAGAGACAGGATATGCTGTTGGCAGCACATTGGGTAAAATAACATGCTGATGCAAAAATGGACACATTGAGGTTCATAACATTAGACAAGATTCAACAAGGTGAAAGAGGTGGCCACACAGAATTATTACTGAGGAGGAAAGAAGCAAGACTACACTTTTACACAGATAATGCAAACAAAGGCTGAACATTGACCATGAACTAAATGTTTTTTTAAGAAATCTTAAAATTAATATGACTAGCATTTGAGATTCCATTCATGGTTGGATGCTGCAATTAAAATTGCATTTAATAATCGTTGCATACTATGAATACTCACCTGGTAACAAGAATGCATCAGTATGTAATTAATCTTATAATGAAAATTGAATATGTATTATGTTGAACTCTCCAGTAATGGTATGCATAACTAAAACCATGTACCAGTACTGTCTATATGAGAACATCAATATTCTCCAAAATTGCAGACGATAAGTTACTTACAATACCGATCAGCAGAATTATGTTACATAAGCACAACCAAAAAGTTGTCTTGAACCAGTACGAAAGTCAAATCGATATATGATGCACATATCTTTTATATAACAAGAGCAGCACACTGCGATATTTGTTAAAAATTCGAGACGGTACAGAAAGAATGAATAAAGACATACCAAAGATTGTTTCCCTGTTCATTAACGTAACCATTGAAACAGTTAGATACAACACCAATAAGATATAATTATAAGACCTTTTATAAGATGTCGGCCGTGAGTGTAAATGTGAGCACTCCATTACGTGAGAGTTATATGTCATGAAGCCAGTCGTCTCTGATGTTTATCTGTAAATATCATTGGGTTACGATTCGTCTGCTTTGGCACCAACACACCCTGAGGGCACAACAAGAGTAACTCTTCCAAGGAGTGTACCACCAAGTGAATCCCCCTATAAGACGATATTACACACGAGTCATGCACATTTGGCGATACATATTGCTGACAAAGCTTTTACCTATTCGGTTCATGAAACCCTTTTAAATTGGTTTTCATTTGGATTTATCCACAGGTACACCCACACAATCGACTATTATAATGGTTGTTTAAATGAATACTTCAGTCTCAGAAGACATACACCAAAAATACATTAATGTATGGATATTCTTTGCCCGGTTAATAGAATCATATGAACAGCTTTAGCCCAATTAAAATGTAAGAGCTAAGCATGTTCTTAGCTACTAGTGAGCTAGAAAATGCTGTTTTGTATGTTCCTGTTCTACAATAAATGCAGATTATTATAAGGAAGAAGGTGCCATTATCTCTGGTACAAATACAGATACATTTCTAACACTAGGTACTACTAGTCAACATATTTATAACAAGCGGAAAAACATAGGCTTCCTGTTGGACACAAATAACACAAATATTATGGCATACCTTACTGGTGTTTTTGTAAGTTTCATTTTATTAGCATTCGTAGGGAAGGATAGTCAGATCATGCATCCTAATAAAATGCAAGACTATCAGACATTGAATAACAGCAGGGGGGTGTGCTCTACCATTTACATGCAAGAAGTGGGGTTATTGACATCTTGAGTTGGACCACATCAGGGATATGTTTGAACAGTCCTGCTTTTGAGGTGTCCATCACATTGCAATATGGTACTCTTGTGTTTGTAGTAAGACCATTAAACTGCAAATACTGTACAAGAATATAGAATGATGTGAGCTAACCTATCTTTGCAAAACATCTCGACTCATAGCCTGGACAGATCTAGAGTGCCTTGTCTCTGCATATTTTTTTATACAATTACTATAAATATGCAACATTTTCTGTCAAAGAGATTTTTGAGATACTTTGGACTGACAGGCAAGAGTACCACGAAGCATTTTTATCTCAATTCTAGCAAAGGGACTAATTTGTAACCCAGACGCAGTCGTCGCTACTGCCCCCTTTCCCATCTACCCTGACTTGTTTGCGGCACGCCTGGTTTTCCTATGATGTCACTTCTGGCTAGGTAGCGCTTTAAGATTAAGCCCCCTCCAACCAACATGGAAAATCCTAAATTTGGCACTCATGCACAGAGTAGTAGGCTAACTCTAGCCAGACTTTATGCAGTCAACAGTGCATGTTGGTGCAAACAGAAATATACAATAGTAAAATATGTAATCCGAAGCGTTCAAAAATGCAAACGGTGCAAACAGAAAAGCTGGACTCACATCCAGGTTTCCCACCTGACCATCCATGTGACCCTGTGGGCCAATCACTCTAAGCTGGTCTTTACTGCTTTGATTAACAAAATTGGAATCCTTGAGAAGTGATTGGGTTTAGTGTGTGAATACAAAACATCTTACTCTTAAATAGTTTTAGTGACAACAGTGGTGATACCCTATATAATATTGATCATTTATATAGTGCACACCAGAGGCTGATTCACCCTTTCATTTGCTCATTGTGTATAGCCCCTTTACTTGTGCGTGATGGGTCTCACCAAAAGAAAAGTGACAAGATTATGTTATTGGGGTTTTTAAACGGCACTTCTCTTCCATATGCCTGGTCGCTTGAGAACCTGAAACAGATTGAGCTGGGCTGGATTTGGAGGGATAATGGAAAACATGAAAGCTAGTTTTGTTGTGCTCTTGGTCCGTGCAAGACAAATACCCAGTGTCTTCATGCGGTTGTGTTGCTAGGTGGTTTGTGTTGAGGGCACTTGAGCTTTTAGTATCCATGGAGGACCCTTGTGTGCCCACAGCACGATAGTGCATTGTGCTGAATCGTGCTATACCAGTTGGTTGGCGAGGTTTGAGGTTTCCAGTGCCTGTTGGGAAGGTTGGCCAATTGTTGTGTGTGAGTGACTTACTCGGTGTGCATATTATGAGTTGGAAAGTAATCGGAGTGAGTCAGGGAGGGGAGCAGGCAGCGGAGGGCCTAAGGGGAATTTTAAGTATCTTATCTTGTGTAGACCTGCAGAGGTCTCGGTAGTGGGGTACCTCTGAGCAGAGTCCCTGTTGGGAGAGTGCCAGAGCACCCTGCTCTCGGGCACATACCACCCATGGCAGCAGACAACGAGCAGCACATAGGGCAGAAATCAAAGGGGAAGAAACACTATGGTGGAAAAACTACAGCATCAAGCAATAGTGGGGCCCCCCGATGAACAAATTGCAGTCAAGTGAAATATCACTAGAAGCTACAACGGTGTTCTATAATGTTTGGTGGGTGAAGGTGCTTGCCTGGGGCATGACGCCCAATGGTATAGAGAGTATGGCAGCAGCATGCTTTCTTTTACTCTGCTCTCCCTTGGCAATGTTTTTGCACCTGCTACCTGCTCGCCAGTTTGTGTGTAGGGCAGTGGAGGGACTGAGGTCGTGATTATGAGGGGTGCTTGTCACCTGTCACACATTTGTATTCAATCTCTTCCACCATTTAGAACATGTGGGTGCTCTTTGCTGCTAATACATTTGCCTGTTGGTGAGTGGGAAAAGCTCAGCTAGGACTTAAGGGCACCAGTAAAGGACAGAAGGAAAAATAAGGTTGGCACATGTGAAATTTCATTATGAATGGGAAACAGCGTAAAATCAAAATGTTATAGCACTAGCTTTGAATGCATCACTTTCAATATTATCACTGTACTTGCTCTGAGCAGAATTACATATAATACATTTTGGTAGCCGCCCAACTCACTGCGATTGCTTCACCGCAATTGGTGAAATGCCATTGTATTGCATTTTTTGTAGCATTTCTAGTGGGGATGCAGTGTAATGGGATACTTGTAAGCGGATTTCTGGGGTGAGACAACTGGTTTGTGGGGGGCATAGATGTGTGGTAGGGGCGCTTTTCTCCTTACAAATGACGCACACAAATGCAGTGAGAAGTCCCTGGTCCCATTTTTAGCAGGTCTGTGCATTAACAGACTTGGAAGAGTCATATGCAAATGAGTCTTGGTCTTGTCACAAAAAAGGTCGGTCTAGCTCAAACTTGGCTACGTCCCCTCTGCTTGGGAAGACAAGCGCCACAGCCATGTTTTAGCGGTGTGGTCTAGCAGTTTTGGGCCAGACTGCTCACATAGGTGGCAAGACCAAGACTGATTTTCCTACAATGGAATAGAAGGCTGCCCAGGGCATGATTGATTCCACGCCTTACACCCATCACTTTTTGATTTTATTATTTATGCACAGACGTGGGAGGCTTGCTTGCCCATATAGATATTCATGCTAGACCTCATTGATTAAGTAAAACACTGCCATACCTGAAAATTTCGAGGCTAGTTTTGCGAGTATAGGCCGTTGTACCAATCATGCAAACCTCTGAGGGTACCCCATTATGATGAATCTGATGGAGTCATTGCTCCTTTCCCCAACAGTGACCTCTCCCCATGTGGCCGGGGGACGGCAGCCGCTACCAGATCCTGACCCTGGGGGCAGCTATATGAGGGAGGATCACATGGGGGGAGGCAACCCTCAAGGGAATGACATAACATCATCAGGTTACACGCAGTCTCCATGCCAATCAAGAGACCTTAGACCCCCTTCCTCCAACCCTAACAACAATCCCATCCCTAAGGGACTCATGGATTGTGCTTATCCTACCATTCCCCCAAAATGTACTGGGATGAGGACGAATAGGAGTATCCTGAATGAAGATCGCGTTCCCAGTACTGTGACGAGAAAGATCCCCAATGACTCACAGGAGAGTTATAAGATCCGTACTGTGACGAGGGAGAAGAATGGAAGAAGGAGGATTACATGTAATAACCACATACAGCAGTCTAGTCTTCCCCCTAATCCTATTGGCCACAGCCAGTACAAAAACAAGGAAAGACTCAGGAAGTGTGAGAGAGGAGCTCCCTGGAGGACCTGGTTGCAGGATTTGTTTGTTGCACAAGAAGGGGCCCTGGAATGCTGTTTCAGAGGAGAGAAGGGGGAAACCTTGAACTCGAATACCTTGTGAAAAACTGGGACTGCTGGGGGAACCCCGGGAACCTCTGTGGCACCCAAAAAGGGGGTGAACCCCTGGCCACCAGCAGTGTGCCAGAGAAAAGCTGGAGGCTCTCTGACCGGGAGAGTTCTTCAGCTGACAGCAGAGACGCACGCTGACTGGAGAAGTCTTGTCCTCTCAGTGTTGACCGACAGACTACTGGGCTGGTGCGAGGTCCGTGGAGCCAACCGGCTCACAGAACAAGCTGAGGAAAGCAGACTGCAGGAGATTGTACACTGCAAGGACACCAGAAGAAGGAAGGCTTCCGAGCGTTCATAGGTACCGAAAGGCAGCCTCCATGCCGCTCGAGCACAGAAAAGCCCAGAGCTGGCGAGCGGAAATCTTGAGGCGCACAGAGGCTACAGAGCAGAGGAGGCGAATCTGGAGAGAGAGAGAGTGGGACACCAAAGAGTCACCACAGGCTTGCTGCGGGAGAACCAAAGCATGCCACAGAGAGCAGGTCAGTCCACCCAAGGGAAGTGGGGACACCAGGGCCTTTCGGAAATCCTACCAAAGGCAAGTAAAAGTAAATGAAAATCTAAGAAAGAACGAGTCTCGCTATCTCTTAAAGAGGATCATTTTTGGAAGGAAAAGCCCAAGGGAGGTCAAGGGAGGAGAAGAAAACCCCTCAGCTCGTGAACATTTGTAGAGCCATATTAGTGGCCAGTCTAGGACCCACACCCAAGTAGGGCAAAGCCTGTAAGAGCTGAAGGGTGAGAAGAAAATCAATCACCTCGTGAACTTTTGCAAAGCCATAACAGGTACGAGTGTGGGTCCCATACACAAGAGTTGAAAAGGTTAAGAGGAGAGAAAAAGAGCCTTTCACCTTGTGAATGTTTACAAAACTACAGGTCTGCAAGTGTGTGCAGTGTGCCTATGAGAAAGCCCTGGCAGGAGAGTATACCAGGCAGAAGCAAGTTACAAGTGTGTTCATATCAGAAAGCCCTGGCAGGAGAGTATACCAGGCAGATGCAAGTTAAAAGTGTGTTCTAATGCAAACGGCCTGCCAGGGGAGTATACCAGACATGGTCAAGTTGAACAGTGGGAAAAGTACATCTTATGAGGAAGTCCTGATAAGGATACATCAGGAATAGCCAAAAACTGTATTGAAATCTTAGAAAGATGAAAGTAAACCTGGCAGAAGAGTACATCAGGCATCCTACCAAGATTAAAACCAACAGTTGAGTTGTTTGCATACTATTGTTTTGTTGAACAAGAGAACCTCAAGCAAGCTGATTTGTATAAAGGTGTAAAGCACAGTGAAGAGGAATCATAGGGGAAGGGAACAGTGAACTTTATCCATTGGGAAGTTTTCTGTTGGAGTTACGCCTTCCCTTTTTGAACATGTGTGCTCTTTCAAGGCTAATGACATTACCCTTTTCACCTTAACGTTAATTTTGTGAGGACCAGAATAGTACTTTCGACAGAGGACAGTTTGCTTTGGACATGTTGACATCAGGCAAACCCTTAGTTTTATTTTAGGTAGGGAACTATCTCTTGAATAGGGACAGAGGCATTTTCCCCTTTTGCGTTTCACTAAAGGTTTATTGCAAAATCATTAACCCCTTGGGTCCGCATCTCATTCCTGGCTCCTCACACCACCTAACTAGAACGTATATATGCCTGTGTGGAAGGCTGCCCTGCCAGAAGTTGCCGTGGTTGGGACAGGAGAGTACCAACATTCTCCATAAGCTCATGCTGTTTCAGTAACTGCCTCCAGCTTTTGTATGCAAACAGAATCTGCATTGTGGTGCATGTCTGGGAGCCTAAACGATGGAACTCCTGGGTGCTGAGGTTACACTCCGACACCAAAGTGAAATTGCCTTCCTACTGTCCTTAGAGATCCCCTGGCCCACCCAAAAGAAAATCCTGAAGCCAGCCATGACTGATCTAGAGCTGATCTAGAGCACCGTCTACAAGTAAACTGAAGACAGCATATAGGTCCTGTCATGGAAGGATGGTAACTGCTCTGTGTTCATTGTGCTTTCCTGCCTTGTGGATAGCAACGTAGTTAGCAGCTTTGCCCAATAGAATGTGTTTCCCGCGCATAGGAGATGACCTTGAAGCGCGCATAATCATCAAGGGCACATGCAAATGGCCAAATGAAGGGATAACATAACCCACAAGAATCTGGCCATTAACATTTCGAAAGAATGCAATGGCACAGCATTCAAATAGCAGCCCTAATTCTATTTATTCCTTCCTGAAAACTGATTCTCTCTTGGTATGAGATGCTAAATTCTATTTCAGTATGAAAGCAGAGGCGAAAATGTGCACTAGGAATTTCAGCTATACGAGTGTATGTTTTCAGGAGGGTGGGGGGGAAATTCGTTTACAATTTTAAAAAAATGCTCTTAAAAATGTGATCTAAAAAAACACAAAGTACAGCATGTGGTAAATGCAGGCCCCTGGGAAAACTGGAGTACACGTAATTAGCTACAACTGTCTCCAACCATGTGCGACATGTCCACAACAGCCACACTACCAATTGCCAGGATAAGGTTACGAGCCCGATTTTCCGGTGTCGTGCCTCTCTTCTGGCATGGGACCAAACACACTTCGTTTCTGTGAATCACAACGAACCTCTAATGAATCGCCTTCAAAAATAAACCACACTCATGAGACCTGCTCACACGTCCCTGCACTCCGGTCAAATGCTACTTAGTCTACTGCTGTTGCCGAGGCACTTTCACCTATCAGCAGCTGAACCTTAGGGTCAAAGGAGTGAAGTGTCCAAGGCAACCTCACTAGCTATGTCAGAGATGGCCTTTCACATACGAAGACAGCTCGGAGTGGTTTGGGCGCACATTAAACAGCCGCTCGGGCTCCTTGGCAGCTGCCTGATGTGTAAATAGACCGAGAAAGCTTTTCCAAGTAACAAAATGGCCGCTGCCATGAATGGAAATCGGTGCTATTTGCCCATTTAAAGGAAAAAGCTATTTAAGTTAAATAACTTGCAAAAACGTAAGGCTTCAAATCAGGGGAGTATTAGAAACAGTTAAATCGTTGAATGGAAAGAATCTTTTCTCGTTCAAATTTAAATCTGAATGCATCAGTCTATCTGGTTTCTAGACTCTCATATACAATTGCCAATGTATAAAAAGCCCTAACACGACTTTAATAATACCTCATTCTGGTTTTCACAATGTTTGCTTTCTGATCTGTGAAACAAAAAACACTGTCTTGCTAGATGAATAAAACATAGCTCTCAACCTTTTGATTTCCCAGGATGGGTGAAAACACCAAATTTCGTTTTTGGCGGGTGAGAGCTCATTGACAAATATGGGAGCGTAGGTGAGCAAGCGAATTACATGGTGGATGACACCCGCCAAAAGAGTGTGAGTTGAGAAGTATGAATAAAACATATTTTCCTTTAGAAAAAGTATGCAGAAACAAATAAGTGGGAGAACAGTGGACGGCAAAGCCATTCTTCTGATTTATTTGAGGAACTCTACCATACGCACAACAGTTTGTTTACAAGCAATATTTGTCATCTCTGCATCGGCCAGTTGACTGAAAACCTGCCAACTGCCATATAAAGGTTCATGCGATCAATCACTTACGCTATTGCTCTGTACACCCGAAAGTATGATACAGACTTGGGGGTTGGCCATTATTTGGAAAGTCTATGCACTCTTTGGTAAATGTTAAATAGCAAAAAACTACAATTGAGCTAGGTGTGAAAGCAAAAAGAAATGTAATTTAAACTGGTAAGTACCTAATGGCTAATATGAATTCAATGCTCTACTTTTCCACGAAACGTTATGCTGCTTTTC
The DNA here is from genome assembly GCF_040938575.1 of Ambystoma mexicanum. Lineage (NCBI taxonomy): Eukaryota > Metazoa > Chordata > Amphibia > Caudata > Ambystomatidae > Ambystoma > Ambystoma mexicanum. The sequence continues at coordinate 894,648,513 of NC_090941.1, forward strand.
CTGCCTCTCCTAATGAAGAATTGCAACAAGCCCAGAAGTGGCCATACATAACATGTGCAATCTACAATCAAAGGCACCCATGGAGATATAACGGTTTTGTAGGCTTTTTCCACTGTGAGAAACCAAAGGGTATCCCACCCGCTAGTCCTATGGGACTTGTAATCCAGGTGGCCAGGACACAGCTGTCGCTTTTGGTTCCTGGGGGTGGACCAGTGCGGGAGGATCATCTGGATGAGGGGTCTTCGGGAAGTGGGGGTTGAGACTGCCGATGATGAGACGAGGCCTTCCCTCGTTTTTTGTTCTTCTACCCCATCCTGTTTTTTTTTTAGAAATCTCCAAGGTCCCAACTCCCCTACCACTTTTTACAAAAACACTGGGCTGAGGAAGAGGGTGACAGAGTAACAAGACTAACTCTCATACATTGTACTGGGCATGTCACATTAATCAGGTCAGAGAAAGTCAAGCATGCGACTTCAAGTGCATACACCTGATCTCAATAAGCTCTCCTCACACAGATAAAAGGCAGAACCGAAAGAAACACTCAGAGCAAGGAGGAACACAAATACGAGCAGGACTTCCGGGTCGAAGTAAAACCTACCGGAGCTGAGCAACGGTCCAAGGGATGAGAGCAGCGGGTCGGAAACCCCAAGAGTTACCTACTGGAGGTCGTTGCCTTGGACAGACCGCAAAAGATACAGAGATGTCAGATCCCGCAAGTGAAGGCTGCATTGTGTTTCAAGGACGGCAGCAACCCTCCTGGGTGAACGGCAGAGTTGGGGAGGCGAGGCCAAGCCTGTGGTACTAACCTTGTATTGTGAATTGGTATCGTAAATCCAAGAAAGAAACGCACACAGCAGAGTTGGCAAGCTACCTGAGAAACTGGTGTGTTTTAAAGCAAGTTTGAACTGGCAACTGGCAACATATCACAAGTGAAGGCTGCACGCATGTAGGTGAGACTCGAGGAAAGGCAGACCTGTGAATGAACTTTGAAGTAAAAGAGACAGGTGGGGAATCAGCGATACTGAATAACGGAGTGGTCCAGCCAAAAGGAAGAAGCCCACTCGAAAGTCTCAGTGAAAGGTGCATTGTTTGAAACGTTAAAGCGAAAGAAGTGCATAAGCAAAGTTAGCATAATTTCCTCCTAAAAAAGGGGGGAGTGGAAGTTGAAACTTTAGTTGTAGTGGTCCTGCGGAGCTCTGTAAACAAAACCGCGCACATTCGAAAGTCTTCAACACCGGTAAGTGGTCTGAGCCTGGTTTAGGGAGACACAAAGTGAAATAAGCCTGGGGAAAGGAGCCCCCTTTACAAGTTTTGTTGCACTTTCTGCTGAAAAGGTCAGAGCCTGACACAGGGGGACCTATATGAACTTTGTGTTGAAACAATATATGAAGGTCTGAAAGAGAGACTTTAACATGGAAGGCCAGGCATGCCTCAATCCCTGTTATGGAACAGGTTATTGTACTGAGAAGCCGAGCCAGAGTGTGTCATCTTGCCTACAAGGAACGCCTTACTCAGTGGGGTCTAGCGTGAGGAGGAGAGTGGGTTCAGCCACCTTTATTAACTTGAACACTGATTTTTCTCCTTTGCATACATTTCTCCTTTACACACTTTTTGTCCAAGAGGTAGGGCATGCATTAGGTTTTGTTAGCATAGGCCATTTTGATTTGACAGACTCCACTAGGACTGTTTTGTTTATCGCTTCCAACCCCAGCAACCTCAATGAAGGTTTTTCAAACTGTACCCATTGTGTGTCATACTTGTGATAGCATGCCAACCCTACACCACCCACTGGGAGTTGGCATTACCATTGCCATGATCTACCTTCTAGAGGGGGGGAGTCCGAGTGAGGTTCTGATAGGTTTAGATACATGTGAAATGCTAAGGCTCTGCAACAACTCTTGCCATGACATGTACCCGATTGCCTTCGTGGTTCCTTATAAGAAATGATAATGTGCCATTCCTATTTACTCAGATATAGTTCAAAATATATGTAATGTGACGAATCGCAGTGTTTCATCACTTCTTCCCAGAGTGGAGCCTTTCCCTGTGAGGCTAGGGAGGTAAGCCCACTGTGCAACATTCCCCCTAGGCGTGGCGGTATGCGGGAACTCACAGGGAGAGACTCCCTTTTGGGGACAAGGGCCCACTTTCTGTTGAGGAACTCCCTCAAATCTTTTCTTGTGGCCCAACAATAACATCCAGGCTTGAGAGAAGTCCATCACAACAGTCATAGTTTGTTATTGTAATATTAGACCCAACATTCAATTCGAAGAAACAACTGATTCAAATACTGAGATGAAGAAGAGAGGCGAGCGAGTAATGCAAATCGCTCAATGGTTGGAAGCCAATCAAACTGTGACGAAGACAGAATGAGCAAGGGAGAATGCTCAACAAAGAGAGAAAGGACTTTAATATTCCGTTTGGGAGGACCCAGAAGTCTAATATAAAAATGCTAGAAGGACTACAGAATAGTTGAGATCCGGGAAGTTTTAATTAGCGTGGAGGTGGAAGCTACTGAGAACTGTGAGATCCATTGGCTGGACCCGGCCAACAGAGGGCGTAACAAGGAGGCATGGAGAGAGCCGACGTCCAAGATTTGCAGGGTAAGAAAACCCAGAGAGAAGGAGAACTGAGCGAGCGTTGACATGACCTGTGGGAGGTGGACTGTCCAGTCCATCAACAACGCTGAGAGCGCTGCAGCGTGAGGAGCAACCAAGAAGATTCGGAGTGAATGCGGGAGCTGTCCTGACTCAAGAGTGTCGCTCCGAACCTGATGAAAGACCCGATGACACAGCCTGTGAGAAAGAAGGTAGAGATGAGAGACCCAGGAGGGGACACAGGAATCAAAAGCACACTCAGCCTACTCCTCCCAGTGAATGGACAAATATCCATAGGAGTGAGAATAACTGCGGGACTCGGCCTGCCCGCCCCAGTAAATGGACACGTATCCATTAGAGTGAGAATAACTCTGGGACTCAAGTTTACTCATCTCAGTGAAGGGTCCAATACCCATAAGAAGGAGAATCCCAGTGGAACCCGTCTTACTCATTTCAACAAGACAGCGAATGAACAAAGGCACAAACATAGTTGGTTGGGCTTCTATAATCATCCCAAAGAGAAAGTCAGTTTATCAGACAAAGAGAATATTGATTTGAAACAGGTTGTACAAGAGGAAGTAAGAAACCAGAGGAATACAGAGAACAAAGATCAAGAAAAGAGGAATTTGAGTTCCCCTACATTATTGGAGAAAGGGAACTTTAAAGGGACACCAAGAAATCAAAGTATGATGGGATCAAAACCCAAACAGAGCGTGGAAACAATGTTTCACTACACAAGGAAAATGGGCAGAAAGGAGGAAAAGTCCCTGAGAGGAACTGAACAAGTTAATCCAAGAAATAGCAAAGGACTATCTCAAAATCATCTGCTAGGGTTGGGAAAGCCTATCCGGGAGAAGGAAGTCATTCTCCAGGACTGTTTCTTATTTTTCTTAGTGGTATGGCCAGTACAGATTAGCTTTGAGAAGGAGGAAAGACTGTTTACTTTTTGGACTTCACTACTGATGATGCACACCATAGTTAGTTTTGTTAGGTCGGGAAACCCACAGAATAGGAATAGAAATGCTATTTTATTATACTTTAAATACATTGCTTGTTAAACATGCCAAATACTGGTCTGTCTCCTCCTTCTGGCCTACCAAATTATGTAGAGTGCTTTTATCAACAACAAATCTGTCTAGCAAGGAACAGCATAGCAGAGAGGGTGTTCAGTGTTTGGCAAGGGTTGTTTGAGGAGATGGGACTTTGAATTCCTGCCTGGAGGGTGGCAGGGAGAAAGCCTTTCTGAAGCTGGCTGGTAAATTGCTCCATATTCATAAGACCTCTCTACCAGTTTGTTGCTTAATCCTGCAGATCTTGTATTCCACTTTGATCAATTTGATGTCAGGGTTTCAAGTGATGTACTTGCCACCAGAAATAATGGGTTTCCAGGACAAATTAGATGGGTTGTTCTGAAAATAATGTCTTGAAGGTGAGGCCGAATATTTTGAAGTGAATGCAGCCATATAGGACTAGCCAGTTTAGATCTCAGACAGCAGTACTGCTATGACAGCATTTTTTTTTCTGTGAATGAGCCATGCTGTGACATGAATGATGGCTTTCAAGGGGGCAGCAAAGCTACCGGGATGCTTGCAAGGGTGTTGCCACTATCTAGATGAAACAGAACCTGGCAGTTCTGAAGCTAATTGCAAGCGTGTAGATACCATGGCTGGTGATCTTGAATACTTGAATACTGAGAAAACATGGAATCAGATCTCTCTCCTTTGGGTAATGCAAGGACATTTGAACGTGATTATTAGCACGGGGGACAGAGGAGTGTCGAGATTCATTTCGACCAATCGGGCAGGATTTTGGATGCCAAAAAGTCAAAGTTCAATTAACCATGGGCTAGTTCTATAGAGTTCAGGAGCTACCTGAGTAACAACTAAGTAGTGAGTGCATTACATGTCAGCTACTTCTGTTAGCTCATCATTTGTTGTGGAAGTTCTAGGGCTACAAAAGCTGCTCTCTTTGGAGGGAATCACTAACTATGCAAACAAACTGCACTTGGACATTAAAGCAGACTATTGTATTACCCATTTTTTGCACCTCTAATGAGGTGTGACATGTCCAAAGACACTAAAGAACACTGGGCCAGCAGTCCAGAGTGTAAGGAAGGCATGGTATCAAGATAAGACAGACACACACAAGTGATCACAGTTCAAGGATGTTTTTTAAACTGTACAAATGGGTGAGATAAACACCTAATCTAAACCTAAATCTAAGATGTGAGCAAGCTACGACCATCAAATAATAAAAATACTGTCCAAGTGGAGTCTAGTCAAAATAAAAAAGGCCTATACTAAGAAAATTATTGCCAGTCCTTACAGCGATGCAAAAAAGTGTGGGATAATATTCACAAGAAAAAGAAAGGGTGCTCACAAAATAATAAGTCAGGATGTTATGGCCGGAGTGTCTCTTCCCTGCATTTTTAGCACGGGACAAGACGGGACTCTCGAGCACAGCACACTCCTCGGCTTTTCCAGCACAAGGTTACAGTTCCTTTTCTCAATATCAGGACCTTCTGTGTCCAAGTCACATTTATGTAAAGTCTCTTGCTATAGAGGGTCTGATGCGTCAAACAATTTAACTAAAGATCCTTTCAGTAATCTTCACGTCTTCACGTCAGGCTCCATTCCTTCTTGCCAAGGTCAGGCTCCATTCCTTCTTGCCAAGGTCAGGCTCCATTCCTTCTTGCCAAGGTCAGGCTCCATTCCTTCTTGCCAAGGTTAGCCTCCCTCAAATCTGTTTCAGTAAGGCCTTTCATTCCAAATCAACAACTTGTAACATTCAAGAATCTCAATGTCTTTTTAAAATCGCCCTCTGCCAGGCTTGGATCCGCCGGGCTTGGATCCTTCTGGCAATGTAGGCCTCCCTTTGTCGCGTTCACTACGGCCTTACACTCTTAATATCAACACAATGTTCTCGGGTGCATCATGCCTCACCTTGATTTGCAGGCATCCCTCAGCCGGGTTCACATTTGCCAAATGCACAGTTCACTTTGCTTTATCACAATGCAGGATTCACTTCCTTTAGCTTTAACCTTGGCATCCCTCTCTAGGGTTCACATAGCCATACTAACAGTTCATGATTCTAGCATCTCATCAGAAAAGTGGGGTTTCCTTCCCCTAGCTTTCTTTCGGCATCTCTCCATCGGATTTACACTTGCCAGGGTTCACTAGATCCCTCAGGTTCTTTTCTTACCTAAGTCCGGGTCTCAGCCCCAGTCAGGCTTCACATACTTCTAGTCACACAATGTTTCCAGGGTGTTACTGGTCACCCTAATTCGTAGGCATCCCTCAGTCGGGTTCACGTTTGCCAATCATTACAACTCACCTAGCGTCAAAGACTTTCGACTGTACAAGGGATTTTGATTGACCCTCGTAAGACCACTTTGACACTTCACAGGGCCTGCCCTGAGGCCTCTTGGTCTTTGTAGTTTCACTAGCCAAAATGTTCTCAGTTCAATACTTTTACTTTCTTTTGGCAGAGGAATACCAGATCGAGTCCTTTGAATGAGCACCCAAGTGGCGCCAGACCACTCTGTCTGGTTCCAATTTCACTCATAAAATACATCTATTATCTTCTTTCTGTACATACAATGTTGCCACTGCAACCTTGAGCTCAACACAGTCCGGTCCACTATCAGTTTCTTCCGACCCACCGGCTGTGTTGAACTCGTTGGCGTTTCCTTTGCCGCTGGAGTCAAGGAGGTACCATGATGACAACCGCTTCTCCCCACCCTGGCAATCAGTGCGGGAGGGTTCCATGTACCGCTGACATCTGATACACCACCCGCCAGTTGCGATTCCGGTCTTACATTTGGTTTCATGGAGGCTTTGCAGGTCGGGGTTGAAAAGGACAAGGGCAAATCCCCCCTTGTCATTCTTTCAGATCTCTCGGTCTTTCTGCTGCGTTTGAACTGCCGTCCCGCAATGGCTGCTTCCTCGTACGTTTGGCCTTGCTTAAAGTGTACTCTGGTGCTCTGCCTTTTATCCCTGTGGGGAAGGGAAAGGGCAGTCAAGTGTGTGTAGTTATCGGCAAATGCCTGACTCTGCCTGACCCTTGTGTTGGGTCACGACAAGTAAACGTCTCTGGTGTTAGTCCGTTGTCTTTCACAGTGTGAGAAAGTGTTTGTGTTGGAAATGGGGTGGGTGATAGAGCTTCTACGCATCCGACAGGGTAGCATGGGGAGAAAGTGTCATAAGGAAGGGGATACCGGATCCCAACCTTCGTTGTCCCACCTCCACTCCACGAGGGCCCATCATCCAGGTGATCCTCCCTCACTAGTCCATCCCCAGGAACTGGATCCAATAGCAATGGCCGTGTCCTGGTCACCTGGATGACAGATCCTTGGGGATTAGTCAGTGAGATACCTTTAGGTTTCTCACAAGAGTCACTGGCTGAAGATTCGGAAGCTCCCTTGGGTACCTGGAAATCAATAGATGGTCTCCCTGAAGGTTAAGTCCAGGTAAGCAACACCGAGAAAGAGAAATTAGCTTGTTGCTAGCTTGTACGAGAACTAAGAAGGATGCTATGAAAGATTGCCTTTGGCAGGAGGCTATAATGACTATGATTATGACCTGAGCATCTGCACAGAAACCGATTGTCAAAAGTAAAGGTACATCCACAGCCCAGGAGTCAACCTTTGCAAATGAGTATTTTGAAGGTGTATTTAGACACCTAAGCAAGAACCTGAAGACTAAATGTGGCTATTGGACTTGGGCCTCTGGAGCCAAGGATCTGAGAGCCATAAGAGATTTACCTGATAGACAAGGGGTTCAGTAGAACCAACCGTAGAATCAGAAAAAAGGACAGTTTTCCAAGCAAAAGGTAAACCATCTGGTGTTCAAAATAGTATTGTGTTTTATTAATTGTTTTCCAGGTTATGACTGACCCGGAGACTGTGAATATCCCCCACACTTATAATTTCTCTTGCCCTCACTACATGGGAGGAAAGTATCCTACATTGGTTTTCACTTTTTCATCTATCAATTTCTGTACATCAAGGACAATTTTACTTTGCTTGCCTTTTGAGTCCTATGTTGATCCCCTTTGACAGAACCGATGTCAGTCTGAGAATGAACAGTGTCCTTCTCTCAATGTCTGCATGTTTCCAGTGTTTCATTAATTCTGCCTGATAAAAAGTGGGTAACCCAACTTGCACTCATCCAGAATCATGTTAACTTGAATTCACTAGGTGTCCCTACGATGTCCCATGCCACAGCCATCTTCAAGCAGAAGGATTCTGCTCAGCAGTGCTAGTTCAATGCTGCCACGTGGTGCTTCACGACACCATTATCACACTCCAGGAGGGCCAGGGCCAGGGAAAGTGCATTAAAGACACCAAAGGGCAACTTATCTACGTCCAGCCATTAATACTGGCCGCTGCAGCATTTTACATGGCAAGAAGTTTCGGTAAGGCCAAGCAATGACATACTGTACTCTATACAAGAGTGTTTCAAAGAATAGCTTTTATTCAGTGTTCTCATGGGGAATGGAGTGGACCAAATGCACATAGGAACTAGAGGAATGTCTACAAGTAGTAAGGTTGTTCCTAAAGAAAACCGTGTCAGGGGTGGGACAACAAAGTGGTTTTCGCATGGTGCTACACACCTCCAAGGGCAACTGTCCAAACAGTAACATTCTTAGCCTAATCGTAAGAGTTGTTGTTCAAGCAGGGACACACTAATCTAAGAACTAACATTCCAGTACTCTCTCAGGCATCTTCCAACCATAATAAGTATAAACGTATAAAATATAATATAAGTATAAACTAAAATAAAATAATAGAACTGGGCTGTTGGGAAATTGATTTAGGAATCCTTCAGGCCACATCAGAGTGGTCCGTTTTTCTTTCCTCATTTCTTCTGGTTTTTCTACAATGCCCAGAGTGCCTATATTTCTATTCAAAAAAGTAATTGTGTCCTTTTCATCCCTCAAAAAAATTGTGAGAGGCATGCGAAACTCACCTAGTGAGAGAATCCCCCCACCCCCCACCCCCCACCCTGAGGACAGACTCCTGTTCTGGGGAAGAACTCCCTGAGCACTATCCCCCTCCTCCCCATTCTAAAACATACTGTGAAGAACAGGAGGAAAAAAACATATAAGGTATATTACTGTCCACCAAGTACAGTATTGCAACCCCTGAATGGAAACTTAAAATGTACTGAAAGGAAGAAAAACATTGGAAACATAATGATCATAAATCAGACAGAAAAGAGGGAAAAGACCCACAATATTACAATGTAGAGAGGAGGCGAAGACCTGCTGAGAGGAGAGAGCGCCTGCGTGTTTCAAACAGGCTGGCAGCTACGCACTGAAGGAAGTATGGACATGTTGCGTCTAACACGGAGCGAAAGACCAGACAGGGCGAATCCGAGCGAAAAGGAGACACTGAATGCTGGGAGGGAAATAAGGTGCCCCAATTCAGAGTGAGTACACACATGACCACGAACAAGCTGTGATGAACTAGGCAGGCCATGAACTACGCCACTGTTTAGACAAAGGAGAAGCAAGCAGAGGTAACTGAGGCAACAGGAGAGCCTGTATGAGAAACCGCAGAGCGAGCAGAGACGAACTGACAATTGATCAAAAGGGTCTCCCATGTGCATACGACCCAATGACACCATCCCTGGGGAACACAGGTAAGAGGGAGAGTGGGAGTCCTGGGATGGGGATCATGAATAACAATAAATGGAACTCTGTACTTGTCCCAGTACCAATAAGATACCAAAAGTGTGTGAGAAGGAACAGAGTTGTAATGGGGATGCTCATACTCTTCCCAATAAAGATCAAACATCAAGAATAAGTGAAGTGGGCCAAACCCATTATTGGATCGCTCCTACTCGCCTGAGTGGAGACCAAGTTTCAAGACTAAGTGAAGAGATTGGAAACCATTATTTAAGCAGTCATACTTGTTCCAATAAAGACAGAGTATCGAGAATAACTAAAGGGATTGTGAGTTATTGGTGGAATAGAAAGAACCGAGAAAAGGAATGGATTTTGAATAAAACTAAACCTTTGATACCAAGTAGTAAGAACAATACAGAGAATCAAGGCAACAAACAAGGGAAAGATAAAAAATCATCCAAAACAGAGGACAAGTGAAGTCAATACAAATCCAGTATCAGAAATATGGATCTTGAAAAGAGTAATTACTAAGAATTATTTAAAGATTCAATACTGAACTGAACATGGTGAAGAACCAACTCACAGGAGAAGGGAGTCTTTGTATAGGGTTTTGAAAACACAAAGCGATTGAGCCAAAACACGAGTTATCCGTCTCCTGATTTTGACTTATCACAATTTCCAATCCATTTATCGCTTATGCCTTCAATTTGATCAGCCATTTGTCTATGGGACTCATTGGCTTTTAGGTTTGGGTTGATTCGCTCGAAAACCTTTGCTCGTTGGAGAATTGTTTGAATATTCTTTTTTTACATGTACATTTTTCTGCATATATATGAGGCAGAACAAATGTCTGATCGGGGAGGGGGAGTGAATGAGGAGGGGAAATGGAGGGTCTTGATGAGCTTCTGGAAGTTAAAGAGATCCGCCTCACGCCTGAGAGGGGCAGGGAGACCATTCCAGAGGGAGGCTCCAGCGGAGGAGAGCCATCTCTCCCCTCCCCTCTTTGTTTCGAGATGCGCCGATTCGCAGAGAGTTGGGGCTAGCAGACTGAAGGGCTCTAGCAGGGAGGTATTTAGGGAGATAGAGTTGGATGTAGCAGGGTCCCAGGCCCCAGAAAGCATTATGGATGATGCAGAGGTCTTGAATTTGATCCTAGCAGCAACCGCGAGCCAGTGGAGAGAGGTCAGGGCTGGAGAGATGCGGTCCCTGGGCTTGAAGCCACAAATAAGTCTTGGAGTCCTATTCTGGATTAGTTAGGGGATGAAGGTAGATTAAGGAAGATGCTGTTACAGTAGTCAAGACTAAAGACGATCAGAGCTCTGGAGACATTGAGTTTCTGGGGGAAGTTGGGGAAAGGGAGAATACCTCTAAGGAGGTGCAGCTGATAGTGGGCCTTGATGTGAGGAGAGAAGGAGAGAGAGAGATGAATCAAAGATGACACCAAGGTTTTTGGCCTCACAAGAGGGAGAGGAGAGGGGTGGGGATCCAGAGAGGGCGGCCAGAGGAGAAAGGGAAGGTGGGAACTGTTATATCCCAAAACCCACCCGTGTATAGACGGCAAAATGCGGTAAACCAATGTAGACCAAGTCTCCAACAACCAAATGTGCAGCAGGGTAATTAACCGATTCCGGCTTTGGTTTTAGAGGGACCTCACAGAGTTTTATTTAAAAAATACAGATTAAGGACGTTCTTTCCAATAATGATTTTTACAGGGTCTCATGCGTGGCTTTCCCAATCAGATTCAGTCTTGGGTACCAGCCTATAAATCTCCTCACAATAAAGGGCCTAGATGATAACACTTTCTGCTGAGAGAACCAGTTCAGAGTATTAGCTATGTGTTCAAATTTGGAAATGAATGCTGTAAAATATTCCCTCTCTCTATAAGGATAGAAGAGGCCATGAGGTACATTATGTTCCTTTTTCTCTACTGAGGATTTTTAGGGACTCGTGCATCTCATCAATGGCGGCTTGACTGGCTACCAAGTGACTGAGGATAGTTTCTAGCATAGGTGGATCCATGGTCATTGGGATGACCGAGATCACTACCCCACAGTTTCCAGTCGGATACTTTAGAAGATGATCTTGACTCTGGTTTGTAAGTGTGGATTGCCCTTCTGAGACCCTGATGCTGCTTTGCAGGGATGATGTTCCACTACTACTTTGAACCAAAAGCTCCCAGTGGAGGCAGCACTTTCGAAATTCTCCTGATGCTCAGAGAGAGAACAGTCATGGGACCGAACGTGGGCCTATTTCCAAGTACCTCTGAGCTAACCAAAGATAGAGGTTTGGTTGTTTTTTGTTAGAATGGGTTTGATTGCATGAGTCTTCTTGAACCTGCCATGGTGATGTGCCATGAAATCTGGGTGTGGGTTAAGTAAGAGTCATCACAGCTCGAGCATCACACCGGGAAATTACGCACACTGAGCCCCATCAGTGTCCGGGTGCAAAAATATAAGTTGCAAGCTTCTGGCCAGTCATAAAAAGTCACTTGCCATACAGCACAACATTTCTTACTCGCCAAGAGTTAAATAACACTACCCAACGGCTAGTGGCAAATGCACATTTTTGTGCCCTGTAAGTTTACCCCAAAGAATGTTCACTTAGATTTTTATTCAGTATTGGACCAAACCCCTATAGGAATTAAGGTAATGTCTACAAATAGTAAGGGTGTTCCTAAAGCAAATAGCGCTCTGGGTGGGACAAGAACATGTGAGGCTTTACCCATGTGTTCCACAGCTCTGAAGCGGATAGTCCAAATAGAAACATGTTCTAAATATAATCTTTAAAGTTATTTTCCCTCCAGGGACACCCTAACCTATAAACAAACATTCAACAAAGCAGCTAAGAAAAGGTTCTTAAACCCTTTCCTACGCTACCCTAAGCTGAAAAGCAACTGTTCCAAGAAATGGCGAAAAAATAATCCTACTCTAGAACGTCCATCCCTAGTCTATCGCAACTAAACAAATGTTGTCTTAGAAAGGCTTTTGCAGGTTATACTCACAGTATGGACCTTTCCTAAGTCTTCCTGGTTTCACGCTACCCCTTAAAACTTTTCCACGATTTCAGGATCCTCCGGTATATCTTCTCATGCTACACCTCCGCCTCACAGCATTCAGTTGTAGGTCTTTCCAGTCCCTTGAGTTTCTCAACATTTGATTCAGGTTTCACTCAGACCTTGGGCTCTGAGCATTAACTTTAGGTGTCTCCCAGATCTCAATATCAAAAATCAGGTCAATCCCAGACATGGGAAAACTCCCAACACAATGAATTGTCCTTTTCAGGCTGACAATGCTCTTAACTTCCTGCCAGGGATTCTGTTCTGCTTTCACTTCTCTCTATAGCTATAGTTTGCTCTGTGGGACATGTCATCAACAGCCTGTTCCTTGCCTGACAGAGTTTTAACTGAATACGTTTCCAAGATAGTCGTGGCCTTGTGTATCCAAGGACTCTAGAACAGCCTTTCTACTTCTTTCCAATACTTGCTTATTTGGCTTTTTCCAACCTTATTTATAGTCCTGGGCTGTGGGATGGTCATGTAAACTGCCCTGAGACTGGTTCCTCCCCAGAGCGGCCTGCGTTACTTCTTTCGATTGGCCTTGTGGTGAGGATTGTTTCTCATTGGTCAGGATTGGCTCCAAAGTTATAAACTGAGGTGATACTCTTGAGTTAGACTGTGTTTCACGTTCTTGAAAGCAAGGCTATCCTTGTCTGTTTGCGAGTGAACTGCATGATGTCTGGGCTCTAACCCACAGGTATGCTGTTTGTTCCGATTGTCAGGTGAACTTCTATGATTTCCTGTTTGTATTTTCTGCTCTAACGCTTGCGGATGCTTGGCGCGCCACCTTTAAGACTCCCATTATCATGAGGGCTTTCCTATTCTGCCCCCTTTTCTTTTCCAGTGGTTTTCTTTTATTACTTTATATGTGGGACATTTAGTCCATTGTCTTTTTATCCAGATATGGTTTTTCCACAGGAGGCAGCAATATACCACATCTCTGAGGGGAGGGAGAGCCTGTGGGATCCCACTACTTCCACCCTCAGTAGATCTGGCCGGTCTTACACAGTAAGATGGGGGCGTTCCTTTAACTAGCCAATTCCGTATCAATTTTTGCAGACACAGCCAGCCATGAGCAGGTTTGGTTGAAGATCCCCAGGCCGGGCTGAAGATGTGTGGCAGCCCATATCAACAGGATGGTTGGGGGGTGCACCCCTTGCTTAGAGCGGAAAACATTCTTAAGCACCTGTGAGGTACATACATTATAATGGAGACAAAGATGAGGTTAATAGCCGCAGATTATCACAAGATGACCAGCCAGCCAGGGACGTCATTTTTTTTTTTTAAATGTAAGCGCCAGGTGGCTCTTTATTTCTGGAGTGGCTGGCTTTCCTATTCGGCCTCTTAAACAGTGTTCTCCACAAGTGTAACACTTTGAGCAGTGAACCTAAATGGGAAAGAATAGGAATAACAAATAATTTGTCTTTCTGGAATTCTATACAATAATTGCTAGACTCATTGAAGGTTTATTTCAGGCACACTTCAAGGATTGAGTCACTGATTTAGTCTGTTCTTAAACACCTAACTCGGCCTTTCATCCTTCTGAGGTTGATAAATGAGTACCAACACAAGTTGGGTAAAAGTGTATGTATATTTGCTCTATATAAAGCACTTAAATGTAAGTGCTATATAATACCACATCATTATCATTTGGCCTTGGACGTCTGCTTGCATTCACAGTAATTTGGTAATATGGGCCTATATACACTGATTATTTATATATAAGGAGATCCATTCTTGTATGAAATGTACATCACATTATAGTGATATCGTAACAATATTTTTCATAGTGTACTTAGGAACAATGCTATGTGATGCCACTTCCTGTTTTGTCAAGGGGTGAAAGGTCATGTTCTGTCACTTCCCGTGATGTCACTTTGGGGGTGGGTGTCAAATGACACCACTTCCTGTGATGTCCGAGGGGAAAGGTCATGTGATGTCACTTCCAGTACCCCTGGCATTTTGGTGAAATAACGTCCCTGCAGCCAGCAGGGAGCTGAAACACTGAATGCCCACTGAAAGGCTATACATCCTTCTTTGTTAGCAGATGGCCTATGTAGAGGCTCTGTAGTTAGAAGGCAATGAGGTGATAACACTTCTGTATACCACGAGGTAAGTGACAGCTGGAAGGGCTCCAGCAAATGCAGCTTGTAAGGCGAGCGCTGAAAAGCACACATTTAAAGCCCCAAAATGAAAGTAATATAAAAAGGAATATGTTGCTGTGTTACAAGATTGCTAACTTGCAACATAGGTTGCTGGGGGCCCCCATGGGCCCTTTTCAACTGAAAAATTTGAAAGGCCCCAACACTGTCCCCGCAGATCCCCCCACTTTCTCTGCTGAGCCAGCACAATGGAAGCCTCGATCCTACTCTATGACACCATTCTACAACTCCCTTTTAATGAATATGCTCCGATGCACCCTATGAATACACACAATCCGAGGCTCTTGGCACATTTAGAACTACTGTGAATATGGCTCCACCTTCCATACCCCTCTCCCCTGTTCTCCACTCCTTTTCCTACTCCTTTTCATTTTTCTCTGGGATTACTGAATGCCACTATTTTTATTTTTATTTATTTATTTGTATTTGTAAAGCGCACTTACAGCCCATAGGCATCGAGGCGGTGTTGCAGAAATTGTCTTATTTGCACATATCTGTCATAGTTACGCGAGTATGCTTGGCTCATGGTTACAGTGAGCAGGAAACATGCGAAAGCATTATTGCGAATGGAGATCTTCATACAATAGACATGATTTAGCTCTTGGTTACAGTGAGCAAGATCTATTTCTAGTGTACAGAACAGCAATAGGCTGACAGAGGGACAAGATTGTGCTTGGGGTAACCATTAGCATATTGTTGTCACGGTTTTATACTACAATGCTTATCCTGAATTTATATTAGCGCATAAGTGTCACTTGTGACACACTTATTAATGACGTCACTGTTATTTTAAATTCATGTTGCACTGGATAACTTGGTTTGTTCATTTTTAGCACAGTGATTCTCCCAATACAGGAGATCTCCCGTGTCCCCTAACTCTTCATATCCATGTCTAGCTGGTCAAGTAATGGGCTAAAATTTGCCTGGCACAGGTCTTCAATTTTAGCCAGAATCTTAATTCCTAGATAGTCGAGTGTCCTGCTCTACCATCGAATCTGCAAAATTGTATGCAATTGACGGACGGATTCAGGTGGCAGTAAGACATTGAGCCCTTTAAATTTGGTATAATTAATAGATAGTGAAGCCTGATGTTAATTTGTATTGCTGCAACTCTTCTAACAATGCATTGGGGGAGGACGGTGTGTCCATTAAGGTAAACAGAAGGTCATCAGAATAGAGGGAAACCTTCTATGCCTCTCCTTTATAGGTTACCCCCTTTATACTTACATTCTCCCTGAGTCTGACAGCAAGTGCCTCGGTCATTAAATAAAGAATTAGAGGTGATAAGGGGAACTCTTGTCTGGTGTCCGAAGTTATAGATATCCCAGGCGTTAGCCTATAGTTTGCGAGGACCACACTTGGAAAAATGGGGCCAAAGTTGAAAAACTTGAGGACCATTTTAATATACTTCCAATTGACCCTATGGAAGGACTTATCGGTGTCCAGGAATACCATGCCCAATTCAAGATTTTGGTTAGATGTTATATCCATAAGGTTTATGGTTTGCCTGATGTTGTCATTATGAAACCGGTTTGGTCTTCTTCAATTACAATCGGGAGGACACCGGATAGGCAGGGAGGCAAGAACATCAGAATATATCTTCGCGTCTATGTTCATAATAGAAATAGGTCTATAGGCTCCGCAGTGCGAGGGCTCTTTCCCGGGTTTTAGTATCAATGTTGTGACCGATTCTTCCATAGTGGGGTAATTGAGCCAGTAACAGGAAACAGGTTATATAGCCTGACCAGATGTGGAATCAGCTGGGTTTGATAAGTTTTGTAAAATAGCAGTGTGAAGCCGTCTGGACCCAGAGTCTTATCTTTCAGCATTTTAATGGGCGCTTGTACTTTGAAAGACAATATAGAGGCTTCAAATTCCAACGTTAATCGCATCTGCCACTTTTGGGATGTTTAAGGTTTCTATATGGCGCTTTTGAACATCTAGGTCCAATGGTTCGTCCGCCATTACCTTCTTCCTCATATAGGTCTGCCTACATTATCCATTCTCCCCACCATATGAGCCTCTAAGCTAGGCCTGGCCACTTGTATGGCCCTCCAAGCCCTCTGTGATCCTAAATGCGTCTTCCTTAGATTGAACCTCCCCACTCTAGCTCTTCCTTAATTCGGGCACAGGTTTTCATTTAAGCTGCAGCTCTACAAATAAATTCATACCAGATCACCGCCTTCCTGGCGTCCCACATGATAGATTGAGGCTGTTCGATTTGGAGATTTTCTTGGAAGTGATTGCATTTCCCATCTCCTATCGGATTATTAAATCAGATAATTGAGGATTCTTTTTTTATTGTTTTGTTACAAACCTTACACATAGACACAATCATTTAATAAATACAATTAATTATACAATAATTCAAATCATAAATATTTGTATAAGCATTAATACTAACTAAAATGTTCATTATATTCTTAAGAGTATATTTCCTAAAATACTTAAAAATCATCAACCAATTTTAAATCTTTAAAAAAGGCCACTGCGCTAGTTATTAGCGGGGGTTGGTCGCCCCCTAAAAATGCAGCACCAGAATGACAGTACAGATAATTACACTACATCATGCACATAGTCCATGAAAAATTCTACACGTTTTTTCAGCCACAAAAATAAACAAATATATGCTTAAGCATTTCGATTTCCCCCCTACAAAATCTGCATGGATTATTTGCACTTAGGCCCCTGATATATAGAATTTCCTTAGTATGAATGAGGTTGAGTCCGATTCTTAAAAAGGTTCTCATTATTCTTGTAGAAGATTATATAATCTACAAGCAGGCGGGTGTGCTGTGGGCGCTTGAGACAAAGTCAAGGTGAGCAAAACTGGGGAGTGGCCGGAGAGCACTCCAACCCCAATATGGGCTTCGGGGATACATGCTAGGAGGGGGCCTAAGTTTAGCAGTAGATCAATCCTAGAATGACCCTGGTGTACGTGTGAGAAGTATGTGTATTCCATGGAGTTATCATTCAACATTAACGCATTGGTTTGACAACCCCCGTTTTTTCAAAGTAATTTATAACAAAAAAGTACTTCAAAAACTCATTGAAATACATAGGGGGTAAAGGGTTAAAAGGAGTGTGGAGGGGGTTGTGGTAAGGGGACTAGTATAGGGAAAGAGGGGGCTTTATGGAGGAACCACCCAAAATAAAAAAAAATCAAATAAAAAGACATTTTATTGAAGTAATGTTTTTGTTACAAATTACATCGAAAAAAGGGTGCCGGCAAAGGGACATGGAACCCATTCAAAACCCTACAAGTATCAACCACCCCCAGGTTCCTCAGTAGCATTAGGTATTGTGGTGCATCGCAGGAATTAGGCCCTTCTCTCCAAAGGTGAGGATAGGGAAGTGAGCCTGCTCCGCAACACCCTCCCGAGGGGTCGAGGCAAGTGGGACCTCACCAGGAGAGACTGCCCCTTTGGGGACAAGGACTCACGTTACTGTGAGAAACTCCCTATGAAACATCCCAATAACAGCTTTTGAAATATCTTCTATGGGAACATGTTTGAAGAAAAAAACAATATGTGCGATTGTTACCCAGAGACTGTGAATATTTCTTTAAAGTAAAAATGCCCCTCAACTGGGACGAGGAGGATGATATGCAGAGGAGGAGAGGAAACATATGAGAGAGAAAGAGGAAGACTCGAAGGTACGCTGGGGAAGTCCCAAAACTACATCATGCATCAGGAGGGAGAAGACTGGCAAAGGGAAACGCCTGAGTTACAAAACGGAAAGACTGCCTGATGTAGAGCGAGAGCTGGACGCGCTGAATCCTGTGACCAGAATGGAAAGCGAAGCAGATTTAGACGTGTAGTGTTTTATCTGGAGGAAAGCGAGAGAAGTAAAGGCAGACACAGAACATCCTGGAGTGCTGACAGAGAGAGACAAAGAAGGTGGTGCTGGTGTGACAACAAAAGAATCGTGGTGGAGCAGGAGTCCAACAAACAACAGTGAAACCACTTGGGAAGCGGAGATGCAGAACCTAGCGGTATTCGAAATACAGTCTGACCATCCTAGACGATAACATGAGAGAAGAAACATTGCAGCAACAGGAGAGGCCACACTGGCGGAAGAGAGAACAAACCCTGAGCAAGTAAAAGCACAGAACAACTCTCTAAATCAAAAGGAGATTAATAAAACCATAAAATGGAACCATCAAAGAGAGAGGAAACCAAAACACGGTAAAGAGCTGAATTAACTGTACAAACTGATACAATTAGTCCCAAGAGACTATCTGAAGATCAGTTACTAAAACAGAACTTTGCAAGAAGCAAAAGCCCCAGGAGGAAGGGGACATTCTCCTGTCTTTAGTTGTTGCTATAGTGGTAGGGTCAGTTAGGCTTAGTTTGGTCAGAGTATTGATTCTGTTAAGACATTCACTCTCAACTGACAGGGACTTTAGCTACTTTTGTTATGTAAGAACACCTTATAGCACAGGGAAAGATAGGCCTTTTCCCCTTTTCTTTAATAAACCCGTTAGTGAAATGGCTTATCAGATTCCTTGTCCTTATTCTGACCTGCCACAGTATGCTGTAGCATTCTTGATATCTGACCTTGAGGGCGGCAATGTTTTCTCCAAATCGGGGGTGGAGATGAGGTTAAGGTGTCGACCCATAATGACATATCCCTCTATGAATGTAGCTATATGTGGAAGTATTGAGGTTACATACGTTTCTTGCTTCTCATTAAGCACATAAAGAGAAATCGGGGTAAATTGATGTCTGAGGAGATGCCATTTCAGGCAGATATACCTTCCCTGGGGACCACGCAGTTCAGCAGATTTAATAAAAGGGACGCCCTTTTTTTATCAAGATAGGCACCCTTGTTTTCTTCTTAACAATCGCAGCAGAGTGATATTGTTGTGAGTATTGCCGGCATTTGAGTGCATGAATATCTTGAGGGAGCAAAAGAGTTTCTTGCAAAAATACCACCGAGACGTCCAGGTTGGGAAGATGCAGCAGTATATTTTTCCTCTTCATGGTAGAGTTCAAGCCCTGGACATTCCATGTGCTGATCTGGAACGAATTCAGGTCAGTGATAGTTACTTCGGTTTGGGGAATAAAGCTGGTGCAGGTGTGTAGTCAATAGTGCTGCTAGTCCAGATCCTGGAACAATTCAATTCAGTTAACAGAATTAATTGGTTTCTTGCAATGTTAAGAACTTGTTTAACCCCCCTGCAACAATCCGAACAAAAAGGAAAAACTAAGGACATGGTGCTCCAATCCGACATCGATCTGAGCAGTGGGGCAACTGCTTAGAGGCGGGGACTCCCAGTAGGTCAAGATAGTGGACCCATTTATTTTCGACCAAATGACCTAGAACCGTTGGACAGCAGAATATATTCTTTATCCAGAAGAATGGACTGCCAGTTCTCTATATTCTTCATGACAGGGCCTCATGGTCTGCAGATTTTCCCAGCTTTGGTCCAGGCATTTCCATGCGGGGGAACTACTCAAACTCACTACCTCCTTCCTGGGAGAGGCCAGGGCCAGCAGTCGCTCCCCATCTTTTATTGATTTTATAAGCCGCTTTTGTCCCTCCTGGCTGAAGCTTAAAGTGGTAGGAAACAGACACTTAAGGGATCTGTCTAGCCCGTAGCCATTGAGTCATAGGTTTCAAAGCTTTCTTTTCCCTGAGGATCTCTGCAGAGAGGTCCTGGAACAATGCCACGCTTGCGTTGCAGAAGAGAATCTGTGTGTGATTTCTTGCTTTGAGCAGAATACGCTCCTTAATCAGGAAGAAGTGCACCCTGGTGATTACGTCTGGAGTTTGAGTGGCCGCTAGCTGGGCTCTTCGTAGAGTGCAGTGGGTATAATCAAGTTCCATGGGTGCATCATCTGTCACTAGAATGGAAGAGGCCTTGGACAAAGCCTTGGAGTTCTTTATCAGCAACGTCATGCAGAATCCCGCACAGGCGGATATTATTGCCCCTGGATCGTTCCTCCAAGTCCTCTTAGACAGAGACCAGATCCTCACATCGTTTATCCAAACCCTCTATGCGATGTGACCATTCGCCCACTTCATACGCATATTTTGCCCACTTCATAAGCATGTTCGCAGACATTGATTTCCACCTCTTCTAGGCGCCTTTCAGATTCATGCATTCTCTTGTCTGTGGTGAAAAGTTTACATGTGAAGTCAGTCATGCTATTGTGAAATTCCTTCTTCATGTCAGCTAATAGGTCTCGCAGGTCAGATTTTATCACCGGCTGCGGTGCACTACCGGGACATGGGCACTCAGTATTTATCATAGTGGTGACTTCAGTCCTCTTGGGTTTCTCTTGGAGTAGAACAGCGATATCCGAGGACTTCATGCTATTATGGGTTTTAGCCATCCAGTTCCACAGAGGTGACTTAGAGTGAGTAGAGCATAGCAGATGTCCACAGGGTAGTGTATAAACAATAGGCTTAAGGCAATTGGTTGATCATGAGCAAGTTGTATGCATGTATTGTGGAACACTGTATAGTGTCGCTACTTGGACTCTTGGTAGTTGGAGATCAGAGTGTAACGAGTTCTGGGCAAATGGATTCCAGAGGGTTCAGGGCTCCCCGAGCTGATCGCCTCTATGTTTGGAGTCAAGAAAACCCATTCTTGCTCACCTCTTCTGCAGATCACTAACCGGTAGCTCATCATGCCTGGGGCGGAGGAGGGAGCAAATTCCCCACATTCCTCGCGGCAGACTAGGTTGCCGCCCAGTCGAGAAGAGCAGGTTCAGGAAAGCAATGGCTAGACGGAGTGCTCAGCAGGGGTGCCACACCTGCATCAAGCACAGAACCCAAAGTCTTGCGCCCCACGGAAGACAGCATACCTCCTTGTAGGGGTCAGCACTGTGCAGACCGCTAGGCACACACAGCCCCCAGTACCAAGGGTGAGGCTTGCAGGTGACCTCAAGTGAGAGTGGGCAGGCAAGTCAGTCTGCCATGTTGCAGAGGACTGCTAATAAGGAGGACCTTCCCCCAGTGACCAAGAGCACTGATTCAGGGTCCATCAGTGACGTTAACCACTGTGGCAAGTACTCTGTGGAACGTACACCCGATGAGTGGCGGCACTGCTCCGGAATAGCTGCATTGCTAGGGGAGGCCCCCGCTGCTCTCAGCGGTTAATAGGGAGTCTTCTTGGCTGGTGACTTGCGGCGCTTGGATCGATTGTGATTTCATTACGATTTTCAATATATTTGAAAATAGGTAATTATTTCATTGCAAATTACTTATATCATATTTAGCACGCCTTTGAAAAATAGATGTTACTGCCTGTCATTCCAGCTACCAGAACGCGGGTATATTAGGCCATTCCCTCATCTCCTTCTCGTTTAAAAGTTCCTTAGCAACCTGCGATTCTATAGCTGCACCAAACTAGTTCGGTCTCGCTACCACATATTGTGCCTGTGTCCCCTCAAGCCTACTCTATTTCTTATCCCACTTAAACCACTGTGTAGAAATCCCAGTAACACAACACATATTAAACATGACACCCCTTCATGCAGGCAAACGAGTGTGCGTACTGATCGCTGAAGTCCAGAGGCACCCATAACTTGGGTGCGCTTTTGATTTACCGCCAGTCAGCCGCTTTGACACGCAGCGCATTCAACATGGCTCTCGCTTGTCAGTGAAGGTGCCTGCTGGTGACCTCTAAGCCGTATCCCTTACCACTGCCGAGGTTGCCGGGTAACCCGGCCATCACTTCTCAACAGCTGCAGTCTTTAAGGCATTCCCAAGACGAAGCCGGATACCCCTCTGTCGTGTATAATCTGTATTAACAAGTGCATTTGCGTGCACTTAACGCCGCCGCTGTGTCCTGCATTATTTACAGTAAACTGCTCCATGGTGATTACCTGCCATGGTGGACTCTGGATAGGGCGGGAAATCAAAGGCGCTGGGAGCCCAAACGGTGCGAGCTATGAGGCAGATCCAATAAGGAGGAGCAAAGCTCGAAGTCCGTTTCACGAGACTAACGCAGGGTCTTGTATTTCGCAGTTAGGGATGGACTCTTGGGCAGACAACTCAAAATGTCCACCGACCACTTCCTTCGTGTTCGGAGAGAATCGCAATGGTCAAGGGAGCAGTCACTGCGTGCGAGAGGCATGTCAGATTTGCATATAGATTTCAAATGCCTATGTATTCAGGCAGGTGTGCAACTAGACTAACATTTGGGTGTGGGGGTGGAGGGAGTCTTGACATTTTTGCAGCAGGAGACTGTGGCGGGAGGCAAACTTGCGTGGGGGCATCTAACTTTACACACACTAAGTAGACTAAACTAGTTTAGCTTCAATGTTAAAAGCTTTGAAACTCTCCTTCTGAAACCATGAGCCGTCTCCTCCACTGCCTCCTTTCCAATCGCTCCCTGATATTCAAGTACTAGCCCTCCCCAATCACGGGTTCTATTGCCTAAAAAGGTATGCATACGAACGGAGGTGCCAGCAATGAAATACTTATTTTAGCAATTGCCGGTCCTTTGTTAACTGTGCAGCCGCGGGCACGGTTTATTGTCGGTGTCCTTTTGTACTGCCACGTCTCTCTAGTTTAGGTAAACCAGGTCAAGTCAGCATAACCCACAATCTCGTGAGAAGAGGGGGTGCTGCGGGTAGGCTAAACCCGCATTGCGCTACTCTGTTCAGGGGTGCCTGAAGTGATCTCCGACCATCACGTGATCTCCAATCCTAATTTAGAGAAGTTTGCCCTAGCCACGAAAGAGCAAGCAACATACAAAACAAGCAATGGCAGCCAGCCAATAGGTCTGGCTGGCATATGTTAAGCGAATACAACGTCGGTCTATATCACTTTATAAAAAAAATCAAAATCAAAATACAAAAATGCAAAACTTTCCAGCTTTCACTCTTGTTTTGCATATCTCATGCAAAGCCTCAGATGCCCAAATAAGCTTCATGTCATGACTAAGGGACAGCCACAAAGTTCACACCATTACCAGTGATAATTATTAAAGTACTTAAAAAAAACATAGCCATACACTTCAAACATAAAGGACACTTTTTTGTGTCTAAATTGTCAGTATTGGTCCATTTTATCAGAGGAAAAGGCCTGGAAGTTGGCATGTAGTGAAAGATACTCATTGCAGCGACTACTGTTTCCTGCCCATTGTCGTTTTTCCTCCATGTGCTCCTTCCCCCCCCCCCGCCCTCTAATATAGTCCACTATCCTCACGCTTCGGTAGTCATGGCAGAGTAAATGTGTATGCATTTATTTATAGTATTTATGAAGTCCAAACCTAGCTGTACATAGTAGAGGGACTAGATTCTCAAGACGAAAAGCCGGGACGACCAATCACATAAGGAAAGGACTAACCCCTCTGTTCAAATGCATTTCCCTGCTCCAACTCCCCCTCAACCCTCTCCCACTCCCTTCCCCCGTCCCCCGTCCCGGGATCCAACAGGATTTCTAGCACAGCTCATGCATATAAATTGTGCGTGTTTGATTGTTGCTGCAAGCATGTTAATAACAAACGAGCTTACAGTTTATTCGTTTCCCAACCAGTCTCTGTGGCACAATCAGTTAATGCACGTGGCTGGTACCTGAAAGGTACCTGAAAGTCCGTCTCCTACGAGAGGGGGACTTTTTGTGCGCAAGGGAGACCCCTCTGCAAATGTGCACCC
Organism: Ambystoma mexicanum; assembly: GCF_040938575.1. Classification (NCBI taxonomy): domain Eukaryota; kingdom Metazoa; phylum Chordata; class Amphibia; order Caudata; family Ambystomatidae; genus Ambystoma; species Ambystoma mexicanum. The sequence continues at coordinate 894,672,571 of NC_090941.1, forward strand.
ATGAGTCTCTAACTCCCACTAGTGTAATGGCTCTGGGAAATATAGCCTGAATGGATGAGTGCAACCCTATCACCCTGGCTGACTCTCTGAGATATTTCGTATTTCCTTAGTAGCACCTGTATATCTGCCATGCTGGACCGCATTTCTTCAGAGAGCAGCTTAAGACACGCCTCTACTGTGCCCACTACAAAACCCAGAAACTCCATCTTGTGTGAAGCATTTTCCAATTTCTTCCAGTTCACCAGGAACCCGAGGCTGTGCAAGAGATCCACTGTTGTCTGCGCATGCTGCTTCAGTAGCATGTCATCCAGTGACATGATAATCATGATGTCAAAATAGATAATCAGCCTGATCCCCTGCTCACTCCCTGAGAACTGCGACCATTGGTCTCATTAGGTTCGTAAAGCACCAGGTGGGGAGGGGGGAGGGGTGAGAGCCCGAAGAGCGGTCTCTCGAATTCCCCTGTACACCCTGCCCACTGAAATTGCAAGAGGCGCCTGAGTGGTGGCCAGATCAGTACTGCTAGGTACGCGTCCTTCAGGAACAAGAGCACTAAACATTCCCCTGAGGGGAAAATGTCTCTGAACTTCTGAATGCCCTCCACCTTGAAGTGTCATTAGAGAATAAAGCCTTTGAGGCTCTCAAGATTTATAACCGGTCTGGCTTCTGCCTTCCTCCTCACTAGGAAGAGGTTGCCGGAGAAGCCCTGAGGATGGGGAGAAGCTGGGTGGTTTGCTCTTTTCTGAGCTAGCATGGCTACCATTTTTTGTAAAGGGCACTGCAATCTAACTTCGAAATGGCTATTGGAGTGGGCAGATGTACCTTCAGCAGAACACCAAAAAAATTGAGCGGAAAAGCCCCTTAATGTCTGTCAGACCCAAGCATCACCTGATAACACGTCCCATGCCTGCACAAATCTTGCTGTTCTGCCTCCTATGGGGCTCAGAGGCACTGCATGAGCGACACCCACCTTCAGACTGCTGTGGTTGTCTTGCTGGACGTCTACCGCCACAACCACTTTCTCTGCCTCCTGTTGCGAGGAAATTGCCCATCCGGTGGTCTTGTCAGTACTAGGACGATGTGCGGTTCTGCAGGGACCTGCGGTTCAAAGAGAAATGGCAAGAAGAGCAACCCTGCCTCTTCCGGTCATCGCAAAAACCTTGGTAGAAAACACCCTTTTAATCGAAGATTGTGTCTTCTCTAGGGAAGTAAAGTTACTGACAAATTTGGCAATTTGTTTAGTGAAGGGTTCAGCAAATAGCAATCGTTGAGCAGCAGGGCCCGCCTCTGAAGAGGACCGTTCACCAACTTTGTATTTTACCAAGCACCCCCTTCCGCCTTTCTGCAGAGATTGCGCAGTTTGGGTTGTGTAGTAAACAGATGGCATGCTGAGCCTATCCCACCAGCACCCGTGGGTCTACGGGTGCTCTGGAGTCTCAGGCTTTCTCAGAGAGGTACAGAAACCTCACTAATGAACCCCCAATGTCCAGGAATATATTGTGGCCTGCCTTCCATGCCCAATCTATGCCTTTCCTTGGATCCTTCATCGATTTCCCTTGGCAGGTGATCATCCTGTTGTCCAGTTCGGGAGTGGCAGTCACCTTCCCTTCAATCTCCAGCCTCGGCACTCTCAGTGCACTCAAACCTCCTTGTCTAGGGGTGGTCTGAGCCTCAACTTAAGGTACTCTGCCACTCTGTGCAATAGTACACATTCAGAGGATTTTGGGTGGACCAACCCCTCTGGGTCGAAAATGTGGCCATGAGCTGCTGCTTCCTCTAGAGAAGTGCCTGGCCTAGGCTCTTTGTATTCCTGCTCTTCAGGAGAAGGCTTGGGCGCGGCCTCTATAACCTCAAGGAGCTTTTCTGGAGCCTCCTTGCTCGTGTTTGACAAGCTATCGTCTGTGCCCATTTCCGCTACCCGTGAGAAACCAGAAGGTGTCACACTCGCTGGTCCCTGAGGATCTCTCCCTCAGGTGGCCAGGGCACGGCCATAGCCTTTGGATGCAGATCCTGGGGGTGAACCAGTGCGGGAGGATCACGTGGATGAGGGGTCTTCAGGGAGTGGGAGTGGGACACAGGATGGTGAGACATGGTATCCCTCCCCCTGTAACAACTATACACCCACCCTTTCCCTTCTCCAACACTTCCACATGGACAGCACGCTCTGGGTGAAAACAGACTCACACCTAAGCAGTGTATCCGATATGTCCCGCCACTATGGTCAGGCGAGCTCAGGTAATTACTGACAATCACTCGCACCATACTTCCATTAAACTTCCCCACACGGATAAAAGGTGGAGCACGAGAGCGCACTTTGAGCGAGGCAAAGCAGACAAAGGTATATTGGTTTCGAGTCGGCAGCTGAACGAGGGGAGGAATATTGCAAACCAAGAAGGGTTCTTAAGAAGAGAATTACCCTGGACCTTTTCGGCAAAACACTGGTACCTTCAAGGCAAAAAGTGTAATGCCAGGAAACAAGACTGAAGAACCCTGCATTGTGTGTCGAAGATACCGAGAGCCCTCCTGCGTAACTGACCAGAGAATTCAACAGAGCCGGTGAGTTGGGGAAACCGATGCAAGACCGGTCTGTGTTGAAGTCAAGGTTGCTAGCAGCAATATTGTAGAACAGCGCTGGAACGAAACATTTTAAATGTGTGTGATCAGATGCTAAACTACTGATGAATGTTTGAACTTGAGAAGGAAAGATACAATATCGCTGACAGAGTGGTCTAGCACCGTGAATGCGCTCAATCGAAGGTCTCTGTAAGGTATTCCGCCAAGTGAAACGCAAGTAGAAGATTGATGACAACAATTGTGTGAAGTGAATCGAAGTGGTCCTGCAATGGTTTAAGCAAAACCCATTGCACATTTGAAAGTGTTCGATTTTGAAATTAAGAGGATCCAAGTCCGAACAAGGGAGATCCATATCAGGATGATTCAAGTCCGAACAAAGGAGAACCATATCAAGTGGAGCCGAGCTGGAACGAGGGAGAGCCATATCAAGAGGGTCTGAACCCGAATGAGGGAGATACATGGTCCGAGCCCGAACGAGGGAGACCAAATGTGAACATTGTGATAAAAAGGGGGTCTCAGCCAGAAGGAGGGAGACCCATGATGAACATTGAAAGCAAGAACTTGTGCATGTGAAAATCGTGATAAGAAGGGAACTTTGACATTTGTTTGTTTAGGACAGACCATCGGCAGTACGAGAACGCTATTGGAAAAGAGGCTTTAGCAGAAGGCCTTGATGTCTGTGCTTTGAACTATATCCTCAAGGCCGAGAAGCCCGATTGTGTGCGAAGCTCGAATGTGCTGCCTTGCCCCATGCTGAAAACGTGGGGAAGGGATGTCAACTGCATAACCGTCCTGACCTATTATTTCTTGAACACTTTCCTTTTTGCATACACCAATGCCTCACACCCTTTTGTATTTAGAAGTAAGGATTGGCAATAGGTTTATTAGTATAGGCCCTTTTTTATTTTGACAGACTCGATTAGGGTCATAGCTTGCTCCCATCCTTTTATTTAGGTTTAGATAGGCGTTCAACCAATCCATTTGAAGTTCAATAAACACCCTTTTAACTGTGATCACTTGTGTCTGTCTTCACCGTTTGGTACCAAGCCTTCCTTAGATACCTCTGTGCTCAAGGGTCATACTTGTAGAGGCTCTCCCTTCATCTCTAAAAAGTCTTTCTTAAGCCTATCAAAGGCTACCGTGGCAGATGCTGCATTTGTCTGTGTCACCTGGCCGGGGGGGGGGGTCTAACTGCTAGTGTTGCAGGCTCAATGCTGGGCGTAGCCCAGGCCACTGATTACAGAAGACTGCTGCAGCCACAGGGAGCATTGCAATCTATTTCTTCTGAGCTGCGCTGCAGCGCGACACCAATGAGCCCCGCCAGGCGTCTCTTCACGTCGAGGGAGGGTGCACTCTGAAATAATGGCCTGACCACGGACCGGGAATTCAGCCATCAGATCAAGCGCCGGACTGCGTGGGGGGAGGTGGGGGAGGATTTCCGGGGAGGTTGGCTTTGTGGCGCCAAAGTGGAGGGCAGGTGTGCCTCTAAGCTAACTATCACTGCTAGCTAATAAATATCCTCAGAACATACACAAACAACACTGACCATAATACCCTGTAAGGAAAGGCTTGGTATCATCAATGAAGACCAAAACAAATGAGACACAGTTCAAGGGTGTTTATTGAATTTCAAAAGGTTGTTAAACGCCCATCTAAACCTAAATCTAAGGATTGGAGCAAGCTACAACCATCAAATAATAATAACACAGTCATAGTCGATTCTGTCAAAATAAAAGGGCCTATACTTGTAAACATATTGCCAATCCTTCATTCTAAATACAAAATGGTGTGGGACAGTAGTGTATGCAAACAAAAAGGAAAAGTGTTCAATAAATAATATATCAATACAGTTGAGCAGTTGGCTGCACTTCCCCCTGCTTTCAGCACGGGACAAGGCAGCACGATCGAGTTTCGTGCACACTCTTGCTTCTTTGCCAGTGTGCTTCTTTGCCACGAGCACACAGTTCAATGGTTCAGCTGGTCTCACACCATTCTGGCAAAGTCTTTTAGACATAAAAATGATTCTCAAAAAGAAACGTCTCTTGTCAAAACACAGGCTTCCTCTGCCTTGAAACAAAAGTTAACTTTATTCGTCAAAACCTACAGACTTCTTTTACTTGTCACGTTGGGCTTTCCCTTCTCAAAGCTTTTATCGTCGAAGGCTTTCGAAACGGCACAGGGTTTGACTTCAACCATAGCTGACCACTTTGATTTTCATGGTACTACCTTCCTTTCCAGTGACTGCTGGTACTTGTAGTTCCTTTTGTTACTTGCACAGTTCAATATTCAATATTTTCCAATTCTCAGTGGCTTTCCTCCGTCGGGATCAAACCAGTCTCTTAACTTGGCTCTTGTACTTCAAACTCACAGTTCGAATGTTTACGGGTTTCCTCAATTCAGCTGTTTGTAGAGAGTAGAGCAGACAGTTCCTCAAGGCCTCAATGAAGCACAAAGCAGGTTTCTCATTGGTGGGTGTTAAACATGGTTGTATATCTCTCTCTACTACAGCCTCTGGACCCCTCTATTTCCTCAGTTTACCCTGCCACTGCTCCTTGTCGCCCCAGTCTCTCTCAGTCCCACAACATCGCTCTTCTGGACTATAAGTCCCAGAATGCACATTCAAGGTTTTGTTCCCACTTCGCCAGTTACAGGCACTCTTGGGATTTACACAAAGTTCTTGACACAACAGGTTATCCCGTCTTAGCTTCCCTCAAGTCACAGAGTCTCCATCTTTTACCCTCAGTGATGAGGTGTTAGTACGTCCTCAATGGGGATTCACTTGGTCAGGGTCCCATCACCTGCCCCTCAACTACCTGGGTTTCTGGAGCTCACCCAGGGAGCAAGTACTGATTTAAACACTACCAGAAAAGTGTAGCTGGAGTTTTAGTTCCCTGGGGCACGGCTCCCCTGCCACACTGTAGACCCCTTTGTACCCACAGGCTTCAGTGTCTTGGCAGTCCGTACCCCTTCTGGCTTCCCAAGGTTCTCCCAGCTGCTAACGTCTACTTCTGGTCTTCACGGTTTCTTCAGCATCCCCAGCTCGCTCAGAGTGTGCCTGGGTGCTGACTTTTTATACTCTTTGAAAGAGTTGATTGGAGTCAGGTGTGAGCAGTTGTTCCTCCCTGCCTGACCTCATTATCGGGACAACATGAACACTGCCCATAGGAATCCATTGCCCATGAATTCCTATGGGCAATCCTCATGACTCCCATATGCCTCCTCTTTGTCTCAGTAGTTGGACTTCTAGAATGGAAGTAGGGAGTGTGGGACTTGTAGGTTTTCCTAGAGATCATGGAAAAAACATGTAGGTTTTTGTCCGGATCAAGGGGTAAATGCATTGTGATGGGTAATGGATTTTCTATTGGGTTTTAATTTCCATGGTCATTTTCGCCTTTTTCTTACAGAAAGGTACTGGGGTACAGAGGCGTTGCTAGGGGGGGCCGAAGGGGCTATAGCCCCGGGTCTTTTGGTTGTAGCTCCTGATAGAAGCTGATGGGCTACAACCAAAAGGCTAGCTTGCCCTGACCCCCGATAGTCTCAACATTAGCGTAGCCCCAGATCTTTTCCAGACCTAGCAACAGCCCTGCTGGGGTATGACGGGACTCTGCTGACAATATCCCATGACAACTGAGGGGATGTCGGGTAGGGGTGTATCGGAACTTGAGGAATACCATGTCTCGCTCATGGACGTGTCTCTTATAGTCACCAAGGAGCCCCTGCCCAGGTGATCCTCCCTCGCTCGTCCGCCCCCAGGGTTGGGATCCAAGAGCGATGGCCCTCCCCTGGCCTCCTGAACAAAGGATCCCCGGGAATAGTCTGGGAGAAACGCCTCAGGTTTCTCACAATCCCCACAGGAAATGTAATGAAGATATACTTATGTGCTGCTGCAGCAGCTAAGAAAGAGGGCTGACAGAGAACGTTCTGGTTTCTTACAGGAGCAGATGGCAGCTGATAGGAGCAGCAAGAAGCATAATTCTTCTTGTATGTGCTTAAATGCGAGCAGGTCCACTTGGTCAATACCTTCCTGAAAAATGCTGGCTTCAGCGCTCATATGCCAGTGTTGAGAATTAATGAGATCAATTAATTTGTTCAATGTGGGATCAGCTTTTGTATGTTTAATGGCTTACATCAGCGACACAAGTCCAGTGGGCACAGTCTACGAAGCACAGGGGCTGCCTAGACATAAAAATCAGTTGGGTTACATTCCTTTCCTGGTTTGTACATTATTTGCAAATAAAATACTTGTAACCGAACATCCCAGTGCTCTATTCGTGGATGCATCTTGCACTTCCTTAGGTTTTCCATAAATGGGCATCCAAGCTGGGTGAACGTGGATATAGTAAATGGTTTCCCAAAGATAAACATGTGGAGATGTTTGCATGCCCACACCATTGCTAGGCTCTCCTAAATACTGAGCTTGCCTTAAAGTTGAGTTATAACGCTGTAAACATACATTGCAAAGTTAATATTTGGTGCTGTTTAAAGTTTTGTTTATACACTGAAACATGTCGGTTATGTCATGGACCAGGGGAACAACAGATGATTTTGAGACTCGTGAAAAATAACAATAAACAGGGGGTTGGAGTAAGGGACCCCAAACAGAAATACTTTTCCTCAGAAGAGAATGAGGGTTCAAGGTGAACAGAACAAGTGAAGGACATGTTTGCAGGGATCAAAAACTAGTCTGTTGGTAGGACTGTAGACCCGAGTCCAAAGGTCTTGACCTTTCTCAGGGTAAGCTTGCCCCTGAAAGTATTGGGTACAGCCATTCAATTCTCCAGGGTTCACGGATCCTTGAACTCTTTTCTCCTGGCTATTCCTAGGGAGTGTAGGCTCTCCTGGGTGGTGGTCATTTTGCTTTCAGATAAAGGTGGATATCTTCCTTTCATGTCCTCAGTCGATTGTCACACTGCAATCATTTTGAGGCTCTCAGCTAAAGCAATATTGTCAGGGTATAGGTTTGAGTTTGAAAAGGTAGGGTAAATGACAGAGGACGGAAATGAGTGGGAGAAGAAGGATCAAGGGAAGATTTCTTAAGAATAGGGAGATTGTAGAAAGGAAGGAAGAGGGAGGTGGAGAGAAAAAGATTAAAGATGATCGTTATAAATGGAAGAAGCGAGGTAAAGACCTTGGTAATAAGAGAAGAAGGAATAGAGTCAAGAGGAGAGGCAGTGGGATGGGCCTGAGTGATAAAACGAGCAGTGTCGGAGAGGATGAGGAGAAAGTAGAAATGTAAGGGGAAACTTGCAGGGAAGAATTGGGACAAGATGAGGATTGGATGGAGGACCGCAAGGTCCACATGATATAAGTGTGACCTAATATTACTGCCACCGACAAATCAAAGCAGCAACTCCACATTTAATGGTCCCACACGCTCTGGCGTGAATTTGAGACCAGTCTTGAACACATGGTAGACGGCACACTCCATGCACGTATTTAGAAGTGTGAGGTCTAGTCAGACAGAATCGGAAAATTGATCTGCTAGACAATACTTTAAATTAGATGCATCCTATTACATTAAATGTCAAATGGAGAAGATCTGATGTTCCGAATACTATTACTAGGAGTGCTTAAATTGCTGAGCTGGTACAACATATAGTCAAAATATATGCAAGTTATAGCTGCATCACTCCCAATACTGTCTAATGCAAAGTGCATCTTGCGTTGCCATTGGGCTCATGCCAACCCCAGTCCCACATGTGCACTCCAAGTGCAGTCTGGTGCTGCACATTCTCCTTGGTTCGTGTTATCAGCCTCACATTCTGCAAACTTGGTTTGCAGGTATTCGGACGAGGCAGAGATGCCAGTTTCTGGCCAAATAGTATTTCCTGGCAGGCGACATGCATGTTGGCCATCTTAGTGTGGACTTTTCCCTCTCAAACTGCATGACTGCCATTGTGTACAGGGGTTCCTTGATTGCTGTCTTGTTTCCCGGATGACATTGTGTGACCATCTTAGACGGGAGGCTCTATTTTAGATTGTTCTTTAATGTCTTCTGTGCTACACAACCAAGCTTGGCACATATATGTTTGGACATTGGTCTCTCGTGCCTTTGAACAAGCATGGCTGCCATTGTGGGCAAGCTTTCCCTTATTGCTTCCAGATTTCCCACATCACATATCGAGCCACCATCTTAGTTGGAAGACTTTATTTTAGATAGTTATTGAATGTCTTCTATGCTCCACAACTGAGCTTGCCACATATGAAGAGCACCTTTACTTTGGCTCCTGCCGCTTGCTCCTTCCTTGGTACCTGCTTCTTTTTGAAAGGCCCTGGCCCACGTATGGTTTGCTCCTTGATCTCCTCTTGTTAGTTTTGTGTTTGCCACCATTTTGGCTTTGAACCTTTGGTCTATATCCTGGACAGTTCTCTTGCGCCTCCTCCTGCATGGCATTCAGACTTTTACTTCTTTCCCGTTTTCCTTTTTTCTGTACGGACATTTCCTACCTTCCAGTAGCTCCAGTATCTCAACCAGTCTGCCATCGGGGTCCGAGTGCCATCAGGTTTGTCATCTTTGAGCATATTCTTCCTCTTTTCTATCCATGTGCACTCAGGCCGGCAAACTTGTCCCTTCACCCTTTGTGCATGTGCCATCAGGTTTCACCATACTTTTCATCTAGACTGGAGTTTTCATTATCTGGATGCCTTTAGCCCAAGCTTCCAGAATCCATAGAGGTATCGTTTGTTGCAGGAATCCTGATCCCCGGGTACAGAGAGTCTATGGTTTGCCCATTATTTGGCCCACAATGCTGTGTCATGCCTTTCCTCTGTTCCTACTGATATCCAAGATGTTGTCCAAGTACAGAAGGCTTGCAGGGATTAGTTTAGGTTCCAGTTTGACCCAGGATAAGAAACTCACACCACACCTCGCATCCTGTCAACGTGTAATTCCCAGATAATTTACTTTTTAAAAATGACCTCTTCATTTGAAATATTAGTTTGATCATAGCTTGCTTTATATATAGTCAACAAGCCAATAAATATAGGACATGCTTCACTTAATAAACAAAAGGTTGAAGCTGTATGGGCTCTGTGATGAATCTAGGGAATTCATCCCTTCTCCCCAAAGGGAGGAAGACCTGCCCCTACTTTCTGCTTAGAGAAGCATTTGACGCTTGGAGTTAGAGGAGGGGAGGGCTCTGGCAGGGAGATATTTAGGGGGTGAGAGTTGGAGATAGCGTGGTCACAGGCCCCAGAAAGCCTTGTGGATGATGCAGAGGGTCTTAGATTTGATCGTTGCGGCCACTGGGAGCCAGTGGAGCGATTTTAGGGCTGGAGAGATACAGTCCCTGAGCTTGAGGCAAAGGAGAAGTCTTGCAGGCCTATTTTGGATTAGCTGAAGGGGGCGTAGGGAGGAAAGGGGGAGATTGAAGAAGAGGAGGTTGCAGTAGTCTAGCCTAGAGAGGACCAGAGCTCTGGAAACTTTGAGCTTCTGGGGAAAGGTGAGCAAAGGGAGAATGGCTCTAAGGATTTGAAGCTGGAAGTGGTCCTTCTTGGCAAGGTCGAATATGTGAGGGGTGAATGAAAGAGAGGAGTCAAAGATGACCCTGAGGTTTTTGGCCTCAAGGGCTGGTGAAGGTAGGGGGCCCAAGGAGGACGGCCAGGCGGTAAGAGGGAAACAGGCTGCAGAAGTCCTGATAGGAAGTATCTCCGTCTTACTGGCATTAACGTCATTAGCCACACACCATGCTTGGATCAGTGGTCGAAGTAGGTGGCAGCGGTTGGGGTGGTGCTCCTCTACTTTAAAGAAAAATGTTTTACTGTTCCTGTATTATTTTAAAAAGAAACCATTCCGGAATAATTTAGTTTTAAGATAAAAGCGTTGGAAGAAGGAGAAGCTCGCACTGCACTGAATATTCCCTTAAACAGCATATGTTTGTTTGGAAGGGGGACAGGGGTTTGGCAATGGGGAGTGGGGGCAGGCACTATTTATTTTTGTACACTTCAACCACTGCCCTGGATAGCTAGCTCTGCAAAACACAAGTCATGTTTTAACCTCTATCTGAAAGCCATTGTTGCCCAGCACAAGCCGGGAATAGTCTACTTGACATGTTTTAGTCTTTTTGTATGCTTTGGATGCAGGGTTGGCATATTCACAACCCATAACAACCGGGCGTGATCGGGCCTGCAGGAACCCGGGCTACCACCACATGGGCTGCGGTGCTGAATTTCAGAGACAGGGTTGGCACTCCGCTTTGAATATTGTATTTCTACTGCAAATTTAGGAAGACAACGGTCATGTGGTGGACTGTGCTATGTTGTACGAAGGCGGTTTTATGTGAAAAGGATCATGAATGCCCACTGTCCAGTTTATGATTTACTATTGTCCTTGTTCTGAAAAAGTAACGGTGGATAAGGGATTCCTGGAGAATGCGCATCAATTTATCGATAGGCCCTTGAATTCCCGAACGGGCAAGCTGCATCTGGCAGGTGCACGTATCCATTGTGAATGCTTCCCGTGGACTAGAACTCACCGGCCCCAAAACCTGGCAGAGACATCATGTGAAATCCGGAGCGCTCACACTTAGAATATGTTTCCCAAGCAGTTTGCTTCGGACATAGAGGCTGTGCAAGCAGATGCCAAGGAAGAACTTAAAATAGGACGACCAGTTAAGCAGACATCAAGTGATCAAGCGCACTGTCCCTGCAAGCTGCTTGTAGAAATATAAGGGGCTAAGCAAGTGAAAAAATCCTTAAACCCCAATGTGCACCTGCCCTACCAATGAGAGTTAAATTGGCTGTCCTTTGCGGTTAGTCCCATGTTACACTGTGAAAGGACGTAATTTCCTTCCAGAAAAGATTATCGTCAAATGCGAGCTATAAAACAAATAAACAAGTCCCTTGCATGTCACTAAAAGGCCACAAGCACAGGAAGGACTGGCATTGGAAAATGCAGAACAGCACACACTGCTTGCTCTTACTGGTGCAATGTGAAGTTGAGGGAGTTAATTATTTATCCATTCTTGAACAGATTGGTTTATAATCAGAAATATGAAAACAAAAAGAAAACAAGCACATTTAAAATAGCAATAAACTGGCAATTAGGATCCTTGGGCAATGCACAAGCTGGTAAACACTGGGTATTGTTAACCATTAAAAAATTAGCCACTTGTTGGTAAATATTAAGGAATTAATCTTTTAAAACGTGCTTAATACTGGAGACCAGCCTCTAAGCATGGAACCGGGATTCACACATTTAATGCCCTGCATGGTCTTGCTTCCAAGACAGACATGTTGCCCCCATGCTATCCTCATGAAACACATCACAAAATCATCTGGCACAGTAAGACTCACCAGTCCAAAATGTTGAACCAAAGGGGAGTGCGGTTAAGCATTCAAGTGTGGGACTGTGAACTTGCACCCCCCCCCCCCAATCGCCGATAGCTGGTCTAGTGCCAAAAATATTTGCAGAAAATGGAATCGTTTTTCGGTTACATTAAGAGGAAGTGCTTGTGGCAGCTCATATCCCACAATCTCTACCCCATCTTCCTCCAGGCACAATGAAAGCAACGAGTGGAAACCAGAGCTCGATTATACAGCCATGTGGAGGGAGATGGTAGATGACAGCAAACATGCTACCACCCAAGCCAGCTCAAAGCAGGTGGTAGAGCCCCTCAGGGCAGGTATTACATTCTTAGCAGCCACCCATGGTCCCATGGGGCAAGTGAGAGCCAGAATGAACCACAGCGGTCTTACAAACTTCACATTGTCAAAGGAAGTGGAATGGCACATAGCCCCAAGCCCAGGGAGCGTTCAAGAAGCCCTCTCATGCAGCCACGTAAATGCAAGTGGACATGGTGGGATGCCCACAGGTTTTGTGGGGAAAGGTATTATATGATATGGCATTTATAACGCGCCTGTACGCAAGTGTTTCTAGGCGCAAAGGTGTAAGATGGAAGGGCTGTCCTCACCTACCCTAGCTTGTTGGCCTCCACCCACTACACCAACAGGCGGGCCTGGTGGCTTGCACATGGCGATCCAGACAATCTGGCTGGCACAAGCTCTTCCACCATAAAGGTCACCTGCCTCCAGATAGCCCTTGGTAGCTTCATCGTCAAACGCAGGCTGAGAGGCAGAGCAGGTACTTTAAATAAAAGGTACAGTGTTCTTAAATGGCTTGTGTGTCAAGCGTAGGCAGGGACGTTGGACAACTGCATGGGTCTGATGTCCTCTCTTAAAGCGTATCACGCAATACCTAAGTACTCAGTATTTTTATATTTGTATATGCTTTATGGGGTTAAAATGATTAATGCCCACTTTGGTGTGGTAACAGTTTAAAATAAACATTACATTATGACATAATGTGTACAAACCAATGAAGTGAACATTTCCAAATCTTGCACTAATTTAGCCACACAACCAATTCCTTGACCTTGATAATGGCATGTTATGTGACATTTGTATAGTGCCTAACTGCCATTCTTCTAGCCTTTTATGGGAATGCGATAGACTGTAGTCTGAATAATTGTAATTGGAGCCATCACTAGGTTAATGAGGCATATCATCACTTGAAAATCTCTTTTGGTTTAGGTTGTGTTGAGAAATCACACTATGCTAGAGAACCAAAATCATTACTGAACACACAAAATACAGGTAAACCTTTGCTGAACCAAAGGCCAAACCTACTGGAGTAAAGACGAGCCCAAAGTGACTGGCACAAATTGGTCTTTCGTCATTCCCGGAACCAGATGACCCCTATGGTGTGAACACTAGAAGACTGCTATTGCACACCCAACATGATTTGGGCATATCCTTAATACGCACAAACCTGTTGTGTGTGCAATAGCAGTCTGCTAGTGTTCACATCATAGAGGTCAGGATGTACTGAAAGCTCTCAACAAAGAGTCTTAAAGAAACCAAAATGTCCGAATAGCCTCATAACAAACACTTGCTAGACTATACTGGATTTTGCCATCGAAACATGGAGCCCCCCCCTTTCTAATTTCTCTATAGTGATGGGCACAGCGAAATGGAGCTGACATCAGCATGGAAGAGATGCTGGTTCTGGGGCAAAAGAGAGCCGAGCAGCCTGTGTGGGGTTTAATGGCAGCCATAAAATCAAATGAACTGAATGGCCATATTAGGGCCAAAATGTGCAGAGATACCTTCTGGTAAGGGGAAGGCACACTGGCAGACGGAAAAGCCAGCATCAAAAATGGCAACACTGCTAATGTGCTTAGTGAATTCAATGTATGCAACTTCTGCAGCTGAGACAAGGGCTATGCAAAAAACGAAACCAAGCTGCAGAAGGGAATTGGAAAGACACATTGTGAGCTGACAGACAAAAAGGAGGCATCTCATTTTTAAACTGCCACATCCAAATTCTATTTCCAGAGACTAAAAACAAAGGGCTCTGTGTGAATGACAAATGACAAAAAAAAGAAAACCAAAGGCCTACCCTTCATTAACTTATGAAGAAAAATGAAAAGCAGCATTTCACCTGCATCTGCCACATAACAAAATGCTCTTTGTAAATAAAGAGAAATTCACTTACAAAATGTGTCTTGCATGTGAAATTCAAAGCCATGGAAGTACCTTTAATAACATGCGATTGAGGCCTATTTTTCAACGCAAGCAGCCTTGCTAACAAAAAAAAAATACTTTTAAAATGTGGCCATTCTACAGTTTGGAAGGAAAGGAACTGTTTAACCGCAAAACTCCCTGGCCTATACCATTCAAATGTAGATCATAAATTGAAGTGGACATTGATGTGATGAGAGATATTAAAAAGCATCACATGAAAAGTAAATGCAACAGATAGAAACGGCAGTATTTAATTTCAGCTGCCACATTAAAAAGGCCTCATGTGCCCAAGGAAATGTAAACTTCACCAATATAAGTGTCTTTTTCTAAGGCATGACTAAGTTTCTACTTCCTGAGACGTGACCAGTTTCTATTCAGAATGCTCAAGTGACCAGGAAGGGATTTTATTAGGGCCTGTTTGCCGAGATAAGCATCATATTATCCATTAGCCTTGGGTAAAGAAAGGCTAATTACTCTACTTCAGGCCAAAATCAACAACCGACAGCTGACTGGAACAGATGCCTCGGACAAGAACTGAAACTTAAACTATGAAACGAAAGTCAAAATCATATGTATGTTATTATGTTGCATTGGTTTATATTAGGAATCACATTTTGCTCATTAACGTTGGAACCGTGATATTTACAGAAAAGGGACATGTATCATATTAAAACTTATTACTAGCCCATTATATTGATGACATCCTTATCAAAATTGGAAAACCTGTAATAATCTAAAATGTATTTCTAGCACCACAGAAAGCTAGTAGATTAGTGAATGATGCAACTCTGTATACAATTTGGTGATAATTACGTATTATATGTGTGTGTAATCTGTGAACAATTGCTGTTCACACCTGCAACGTCCTACCAAGACGGGACTCATGTTAATAAGTCTTCCATGATTAGCTGAATATAAACATATATATGTTATGTTTATTTGAAAAATGAAAGATTTTCTCATGTAGGACCTTCAGTGCAAATGTGTAAAAAAACATGTCAACGCAAGTGGGTGGATTGATCCCTCCCTTAATTTCAACTTCAAAACTCCAAAGGCCTATTCCTAGACAGGGTCTGGGCCTTGGGGGTGGAGTGGACCATAGGGCTCCAATACAAATTCAGGGCTAATAAGTTAACACCTCCTGATTTCAATATTTTGGGGGGTGTGGCTTTGAAGGTTAAAAAGTGGCAGGACAAGCCAGAGGGGGGGGAAGTTGCCTAAAAATCATATGGGTGAATAGTGAAAGAGGGTTGCAGAATTTAGACTTGCCAAAAGAACTGCCTATAAATCATCTGGGTGAATACTGAAAAATTGCTCCAGGATTAACTTTGCCTGGGAGACAGCAATTGAGAAAGACTAAAATCTGGCTGTGCCCTATGACAAAGGAGAGCCCAAGAGAGGGGTGAATGCTAGAGGTTGACTGACCTGGAGAGGCCATTTGACCAGACACCTGTGCTCCCTTGACCATGCAGTCTTGATGCTTTTCCTGAGCTCCAAAAACCGAGATGTTCAATGTAAGTAGCTTGTCCAAAAGAACTAAGTGTCAGGATTTGTTTGATTTGAAGGGGTATTTCGCTCAGAAATGTTATTCGATCGGGTAATGTATTTTAGAGCACACATTGATCACTCTTACATAAATGTCCAATGCAACTTACCCACATTTTTCTCCCTTTAACAAATGTGAAAACGACGGGTCAGGTACCGCCATCTTGTGCTAATCTCATCTGTTGAAAGTTCAAGTGCCCTCGCAGCACTAATTCAGATCACCAGCCCCTCAAACTGACATCACTAGATGCTCACGCCCCTTTTCACAATGCCAATGCACATATCCTGTCAAAGTCCTCTGTGCACAATCTATTGACGTGTCTCCATGGAAATGGCAAGACGCCTCGTTCCTCGAAAAGTGTAAACAAACCCTTTCTGATCACACAATTTTGGAGTTTCTTTTTCCTTTGAAAGTT
Organism: Ambystoma mexicanum; assembly: GCF_040938575.1. Taxonomy (NCBI): domain Eukaryota; kingdom Metazoa; phylum Chordata; class Amphibia; order Caudata; family Ambystomatidae; genus Ambystoma; species Ambystoma mexicanum. The sequence continues at coordinate 894,688,629 of NC_090941.1, forward strand.
TCATTTCAAGCTTTCCGGACTTGTTTCTGCTCTGTTCATCTATCTGCCAAGTACGACACTCTGAGAACCGCCTACAAATAATTAACTCAGTAGTAGTTTTTAATTTCTTATATTATGGACATATGTCTTTACCAAACCAAATTTAAACATGTGTCCTTGCGAACCTTTACATTTTGAGCCTATAAAGCTGGTCTTTTCACAATGTGTTTTTGTAACATGGTTGTTTCTTTGCTTGTCTATCTTTAACATTCAATGTGAATGGGAAATCTTTTTTCTTTACTGTATACAACCAAAAACGTTTTTGTTTAACTAACTTTTGATTCTATGCTTCTTCACTATTCAGGAACTATGGTAACAAATCAGCCTGCCTGTACATGCCTGAATATTCAGAAGAGGAAATGCTTGAAAGAGAAATATCGAGACGGTGCGGCATCATATGAAAGTCATAAGGATCAATCACCGGAGCCTGAACCCAGTCGCACGGAACACGTTTCCACCTAGTGTACCTGCCATCGTTGTGAGTTTATGCCTACTGTTATGGAGAGCTGCTGTTGCAGAGAAAACTCTGCTGCTTTGCCTACATTGCCGAAGAGGACACCACTGCTATGTGTTACTGAGCTGCATGACTTCAGGGTCGCCTGCCTTAAAGATCTGTGTTGCAAATGATGATGGTCCTTCTGCACGAACTTCGAGCTACAGTTCGTCCTCGTAATCCAAGTAACTAGTACATTCATTGAATATATGTTGTGTGTTTGACGACCGAGACGGCTAACATAATATGTTGTTCCCCTACATCAACATAACTTCGAAGGATCATAGATGAAAGAATTATTCTCTAAATTAAATGAATTACTCATTCTAATCTGAAACCAAAGTGTTCATATTTAGATTTATCATCCGAACAATTACGTTTCTTTCACTTGGAAGTATCTCCCAAACTGTTTTTGCTGGAATGTGCATTCACATTTCTAATTTATCCCTACTAAAAATCACAAGTACTCCATATCAATGTCTTACATTTTACAAGGTAGTGCAAACAAACAAAAATTGCAATTATTGGGTTCATTCAAGTAAAATATTTATGTATCTCCTACACAGGTGGTAGAGACTTGTGGCATATCATGCCTTTACCTGGTGGATTCAAGAAAGACTGGGATTTTGTGTTCGACGAGTGATACCTGCCTGTGTGGTTTGAGCCATTGGTGATGTATTCTCCAGTGACCATGGACAATACTGTAGATTTATACACACAGTACCCCGACCGCAGCAGTATAATTTGTAGTGCCATTACCATCCACTTCACCAAACAAAATAAACATTTGAACAGTTGTATAGTAACAGATTGGTGTACTTTAACACGTTTACTGGCCTATCGCACTCCCCTCATCCACATCCATCGTCCCTCCGCTATCAATGACAGTTCGGACTTGTGTGCGTGCGCTCACAAGTAGGCTGGGAGGATGGGAACGCTCAAGGTGCCGAATACCATGTACATCACAAAGGGTTCTTTTGCATGGGCACCCTTATCCACATGGCCACTCCAGACCCGGTGTCTCCAGATTCCCCTTTGTAGACCCCATCCCGTTATGGATTTCAATCAGGCGATACACCCTGGTCTCAGCCTAGTATGCAGCGCACAACTGAAATGCTTATTTTGTTATATATAGGTTCAATATTTGAGAGATACACCACTCACATCACACTGCCTTTTCAAATAGCCCGGGTCACAATGGACCAGGAACCAGGCTGGTGGGTAAAGGTAATATTTATTTATTTAGAAATTCAAGAAAATCACACACTGTTTAATATATGGGGCAGGAATCACCAATGGGGTGATAAGAACAATATGAATGTAAGCAATGCACTTAGTTTAATCTTCTATTGACACAACTACAAAACACCAGGGAATAGAAGCACTTTTGATTTTAGGTAAAATAGCAATGGAGTTAGAATTTCCCCCTGCAACGTTCCCTCAACCCACAAATAATCAATTTTAAGCAGATAAACAGAATCAGCAAGTAATCAGGAATGACAAATAAGAAACAGAATAGAAATCTGACTTTCCCACTCCAAACAAGAGAGAAAAACAGATGTAAACCCTGGCAATGCTAAAATGACACTCGGAAATGGATTGATAAACAATGAATGTGTCTAAAACTCTTCAAATAAACCAATTCTTTACTGGAGCAACACTGGAATGATACTAGCGATTGCAAGCAAAGGATTCAGCAAAAGCATACAATTTGAAATTGAATGGAAGATTGAAAACCGTTTATAACCAAAATGACATGTAAAATTACAAACTTTTGCAAATCCTGCCTGAATTTACCAAAAAGTTTTTTTAATAAATACAGGTGAAATATTGTACCTAGGATCCATAGCTACACCCCAACCCAATATGAAAGTGAAATGAGGTCTCTAGCTGTTAAATTGAGTGATTTATGCCAGTTAGAATGAGATGTGTTTTTTGAAAAATAAAGGTGCGAAAAAGGAACAAATTAATTTTTACAAGGACAGTTTTACTCTACACTAGGGCATTCAGGCTAGGCGACCAGATTGAGGCACAGTAAGCTCCAGGGTTAATCCGCAGAATCAACCCTAGCACCTCTGCGCCTGCCCTGGCAGACCCAGTCTGATCACCCGAGGGAGGACTAAGGGCTTAGGATTTCACAAGACAAAATTATTAAAGAAGTTAGCACTAGCGTAAGGAATCAAAGGCAGGGTTTCAAGAATGATTGTGACAATATTACAGTTATCAGGATAAGGATTGGATGATTTAGAGACTGGGATGGAACAAAGCAAGGCAAGGTTTATTACGTTTCTATGGTTCCTATTGATGCCCACAGCCCACTTTTAGTTTGGATTTTGGACAGTCAGTGCTCTGGATCACCACATGGATCTGGTCTAACACAGGGCAGCTGGACCAACTCAGTGGGGCAGAGTTAGCTGGGCAGGGACTGGATACCAAAGGATAGTTCTTCTGGACTGGCAGTTCTGGTTACTGGATACTACAGGACATTCAGGATGCTTCCCCAAAACACCACACTGCTTCCCTTGGTTATGGGGATTATTTTAGAATTGAGGCCTAGCTGAAGCAGGATCAGCAGTTGCTTGGCCTGGTGGTTGGGATCTGGAGTTTAGATGAAAAGATGCAAGAAGACAGGAACAGACAGGAACAGGACGCCGGCGTAGGAATCAGTGTGTCTGTGTGTTGTCAGGGGCTCTTATTTATAATGCAGGTGACATCATTACAGTATATGACAGGGGCAGGATTCACTACCCACGCCTCTAAAGATAGGATAGGACAAGGGTAGAAGTCTCCGTCTAGCTCTTCCCTGATTAGATTTCAGGAAAAGGATGTAATGTTTATGAGGTGATTTTTACTGTATCTAGAAACTCCCACGTTTACTTTACTGAAAATCCGATTTTGCCAAAAACACATACTTTACATATTACATATTTTGTGCTACACAGATCAGTCCAATCCTCAAGTCTGTGGGACCTTGCTTCGCCTTTCTGATACATTTTGGTAATTTTAAACATTAAAGATTTGGCCTAAAATTCCCACATTTTATACATAGATGCTAGTTATCCCCAGGGGTGTATGTACAAAATGTTATGTTTGCAACATGGATGCTTTTCTTGTAATACAACATATATAACCATATCTGTCCAGAATGTGTCAAGACATTCTACCAAGTTTCAAAATACAGGCGGGAATTCCCCTTTTACGCTGTGAAAATTCCACATTTTTACCAATTTTGGCAGCCGAGATACAAGTCTTTTAAAGTTCTTTATAAAATAGTCTGAAGAAAAATGGGAGTCATTGTCATTTTATTTTCTTCCCCGCTGACACCAACTGGCAGTTTCTTTCAAACAGGATGGGGGCCCCTCTCTTAATTGAAGGTTTTATTGCCCTTCACACTTGACAGGTGAGTGTCCCAGGACTGCTATTGTCCCAGCCTGGAGCAAAGCCGAATGTCTGATGAGCATGTGAACTGTCATTGTCCTATCCCATTCAAAGTTTTTCAAGCTGGTACTTCACACCTAAGTGTCCTGGATTTAGGGTGTATCTCCCTTCCTCGAAGGAGTTTCATAGCTGGCAACTGGAATTACATATTTCTGAGAGCTTGCAACTGAAGCCTATGTGTTTTAAACTGTTTAATTTCTTACTTTGTCTTGAATTAAACCAACCTATGACAGAAGACATCCAATGTGTGTATTGTCACCCCTAACATAACTCCTTTACATTGCTAAGTAAGCAGGCTTTTATTAACAATTGAGTTTTAAACACATCATTTTTTTCTTCAGTCTGCACAGCCTATTTTTCAAACTGTCAAAAACTGCTAAAATTTATTTCTTTAATTCGGTTTGCAGCTCCTCAGGGTGCCACTATCTTGGGAGCTGTAGTCATTTTCCTTGCAGCAGGACTCGTATCTAAACTATAGATACAATTCTCCTTGACCTGGCTCAGCGGGTAAAAAGTCTCTTTGAACTGCTGCACCTGGATACACTTTGTCAAGAAAAAAACGGGCGTTTCCCGTGCGAGTGAAAATGAAGTTGCGTTTGATTTCTCTGAAAGTTGGTTTTAACTGGGCCTTTTTACTCACAGTGGTTTCAGAATGACAGATGAAATTGCCATCAAAGCAGCATTTTGAAAGGGTGAAGACGGTTTCATTTTGAAGGGGATGTTGGCTTTTGCTGCAATGGCAGGCTTTTCTTTTCACTTGATTCCATATATGTTTCAGAACACACTGGCATATTTTTCAGTGTGTCCCAAAATGGTGCAGCAATTTTTCTGTTGCTGCCAAAGGCAGTTATGAGGTCCTGGTGCGCCCAGGAGCCAGCGCAGCCAGGTCACTGTTTCTTGCGCACAGGCAGCACAGTGATGTAAGGCAATGCCATTGAGTGGGCCAATATATCCCACAATCCCTGCAATCAACATATGTATGTGTCCTTTGACTGTCTTCTGGGCCTATTGCACTCACCTCATCAACATCCATCCCCCTCCGCTATCAATGACAGTTCGCACTTGTGGGTGTGCGCTCGCAAGGGGGTGAGGGGGCTGCACTGGCGGGATGGAGTATGTCAAACATTGTCATATCTTTTGTTAATCCTAGGGAATTTGCTCTATTGTCTGCAGATCTAGGAGCTCTGGAGAGAATAGGCACGCATAGAGGTTGAAAGGAGGAGATGTGGAAGAAAGTCTCTATCCCTGATCAACCACATGCACAGTACATAACTCCTCTGCAAAAGCCCTCAACCTAGTGTTAGATGACCTATTACTCAAGGACACGGACCCAAGGAGGGTGTGAGGGAGTGAAGGACGACCTCTGTCCACAGCATGTTTGGAGCCTCTTTCCCCTTCCCAATACCAATTAGCCTCTACCCTGGCCAGGTATCTTTTTCTATTCTTTCAGACGGTTCTCAGGACAGGGCAACTACCAGAGTCAATGGAAATCTGGGATGGGTTGTAAATGGTCACGACAAGGCCTGGAACAAAAGGAATGACCAGTGACCTTTTAACCAAAATAAGAATGGGCTAGACTTTCCCCTTCAGAAGCCGAAGAGGGAACCAAAAAACTATCCCACAAACTCCAGACCGGCTAGAGGGGTAGCAGTGGAGCAGCAGCAGAGAGTGTCCTGCATTAGGGGAGACTACATACAGAACCCTCCTAAAAACCAATGGAGGCAAAAACGTACTGGATCCAGCTGGGAAACAGCAAACACACTACCACAGACATGGATCTCATGACAAAGATGGAGGCTGAAAAGGGTAAGTTCCAGCCCTCAAGGGGACAGCTTAGACAGAGGTTGGCCCATGGGGACTAGACTAGACAATGGGAGCGGGGGGCTGCTAGGCAGGCTATACAAAGTCAGCAGAGTCAGTTGAGAGTGAAAGGTGCACAGGTAAAGTCGAGCAGAAGGTGAAGGAGACCCAACAGACCAGAAAAGAGTGCAGCAGCTGGAGGAGTAATCCGAGACTTTGGAGGGGTTACATAGAGCAGAAATAATGTGCTTGGGGTGAAAACGGGCTACCAACTAGGTGTGAGTGATAGGGTGGTTGGAGGCAATTTTGGAGGAGGATAAGTGGCAGCCTGAGAGTGGGGGACAAAAGGGGGAAGGAAAGCAAAGGCAGGGTAAAGTTGGGAGAAGTGAGATTTGGAGGGAAGCAAATAGGGTCATAAAGGTAGTTGTCGGTCCGAGACGGGAGACGGAGAGAGAGAAAACCAAGACAGTGAGTGTGTTTCATGGCCACTGGGCAAGAACCACAACTGACATCACTTAAAGGGTCCAGTTGGACCCAGTCCTGGCGCCTTTGGCGCCAGGCTCATGAGAAAGTTTGCTCTGCACACTTTTTTCCTACTGCACATGCTATTTCATCTCTTGCTGAGCCCCCACATGCACCTAGGCCGGGCGTGGCCATAGGAATGCATTGGGCTACACGTGCAGCATCTTCTGGGAGTAGCAGGGTGGAGCCATCAAGCAGAGCAAAGGGGCGTGGCTGGGATCAGGCTATTTAAGTCTGCCACGCCCGCATGCCAGCACTTCGCATTAGTCTGCTCATGCAGCGTAACGCTCACCGCTGCATGGAGTGCTTCTTACCTGTTTCCCAGCAAAACCATCGCTGAAACGCATCTTACCTGTTTCCAAGCAAAACCATTGCTGAAGCGCATCTTACCTGATTCCAGCAAATCCATCGCCCGAGACGCATCCTACCTTCGCCTGAAGAGCATCTTACCTGCTTTCAGCAACACAATCTACCATCGCCTAGAGCACACCTGCCTGACTCCACCAATACTACCGCCTGCAGTGCTCCTTACCTGTTCCGGAGTTCGAACACTTACGCAGGAGTTCTTCTCGGCCAGCATCCTCGGGGCTACAGTCATCCATCACCCGCCGACAGGTCTTCGGACAGCTGCTCCTAGTCAGGCGTCGCCAGGCTATACCTGCAGGAGAAAAGGATAATTAAGGTCAGAAACCACACACATGCAATTTGCTAAGGTCGCGCGTTACATAACCCTTGCGCTGACCTTAGGGTTCAAACTTACCATCTATTTGGTACATTGTAAACTCCTCAGGGCTCTATTCGGGCTCACTTCCAGCTGCGCGACTCTGCTGGGCCTTCATCGCCTACTGGGGAGAAAGTAAGACATTACCAGGGATAGGAACACTAATCATTGGAAAAAACATTGCTAACGAATATGGACAATAATCATTGTTGAAGAACACTTACCTTAGAAGTGGATCAGTCGCAGCTGATCTGGGCTGCCACCCACCAGGGCCAGTGAAGGAACTAGGCCCAATTAAAGTGCCCCTGCACTACAGAAGCAGGATGGAGAGCTCATCATCATAGTTTAACAGGTGAGACTATATGGGCACGCATGCTCACCACGTTCTGGGAAGAAGGGTTTGAGAACTACAGCCATATCACAGCATCCTCACGAACTTTCGTATCCTTACAGGGGCCGTTCCAACCATCAGAGCAATTCACAACACGGGAGCAGGGGAAGAAGCCTGATCCAGGGAAGCCAGATCCCGGGAGGGCTGCAACCGAGCCACAATGTCCCCAGAGACCAGGTGAGCGTAACAGTGTGGTGAGAAGGGAGAGACCAGGAGATGGAGTGTGGGGATGGGGTTGGGGAGAAGAGAGAGAGAGAGAGAGACACACACACACACACTAGGGCAACCAGACTACCCTGCAAGATCCTGTAGGAAGTTCCTGAGAGAGTCCGAGAGTTAAGGCTTTGACCTTTAGGCCCACCCTGGGTATAGGGATAGACCAGATAGTAGTGGTACCTTGGCTCTACTGAAAATAGCACTGCAGTATGGTCAATAGAGAAAATGGGCTGGGGTAGTGGGAGCAGCCTCAAAAGGATGAGGAAATGGTATATAGGTTTCTCACCTAGACTGTGATCCCCATTTGGCACGCATTTGGAAAAATCTCTTTTTTTATAATAAAAACTGAACACATGAGTGTTTTGTTTTGTGTCTTATTGGGTCCCTTGTCACAGTAGATGAATTGCAAAATCCTCCACCCCTTCCTCTCTCCAGTATGGTTATATGTTCCTAGTCTATCTGGAGTGTACCAAGTTCTGCCTCTTGTGAAGCAGACAGCCCAGTGAAGAAGAAACCTTTGAAGTGTTCTGTGCCGTTTCCTTCTCTGGCTACTAGAAAATCTATTCTACCAGTTTCAGCAGTTAAATAAGCATGATCTTGACAAGAAAATGTAATACAAGACATTTCGTTGAAATGATTCCAAGAGATTTTGCTCTTACATTTGGTGAGCTGGTCATATGTGGAAGCTATAAATAGCAAATCCCTATTGAAAGAAATGTCTAGTCATTTTTCTGAGCTCGCACTTATCTCACAGGTGTATAAAGGCTCCCCATTCCTGCCTATGCATATCCATGGCAAAATTCCTATTCCCGACAACCAAATAAAAAAAGCCAATATATAAAAGGGCCTCATTCTGAGTCTGGCGGAGCAGTAAACATGTGGCAGTAATTCCGTTATGGTCACTTTTCCCGCTCTGCCAAACTCAGAGTTTGGCCATGAAGAGAAGCATTTAGCTGCACAAAATTCTGGAGGTAAATCCTCCACTTTTCTGCTGGAAAGAAATCAGCAAAATCTGTGGAATTACCGCCAGAGGTAATTCAACCGAAATCCCCATAAAATACTATGGACTCTTGAAAATGGCGATTTACACCATCTACCACCACCTGTAATCCCAACGTAAACCCACAGGACGAAGTGGTGCTAACAGTACTTCTATTTGGCGGTAATTCCACTGAAATACCACCAAACTCGGAATGAGACCCAATGTTGGGGGGACAGGTTTGTCCATTTGCGTTAAGTGTTGTTGCCTTGAAACTCAACATTTCTGCATGGAGTGATATCTTGAACAAAATCAGATAAGCATAGCCATATAATGCAGTCACAACAGGCAAATATAGCATCTTCATTAGACTAATGGAGATGTTTGGAAGAATTCGGGTACACTCATTCCAACTGCACCATTGCAGAAATTAATTTCCTATGTAAAGTCGAAGGGATAATCAAAGCAGGGTTCTTGCATAAACTCAGAGCAGCACAGACTATTAAAGGCTGGCAAGGCGTTGGTAAGGACCCATAGAGGTTTAGCGGGATACGTCTCTGCTTGTTATCAGCTTAGTTTCTAACTATACACACCATTTTGTTTTCTTCCAGCTCTCTGATTTTTGCAAACTCTGTCTCCCCCAAACAGTGCACCAGCCTTCCTGATGCCATTTAGGGGTGACCAGAGGATAAGACTCCTCTGTTAGGGTAGAGAAGGGAAATCTTGGTTTAATAGATCTTATGCTCATCAGCCTGGGTTGGTTGAAGGTTTGGTAATGATTTGCCTACGCATGTCAATGGCGGAGGAGAGTGTGGTGTATTCAGGATGTTTGTGATATAGATGGTGGATGGGGAAGAAATGACCGCATGGTGGATACCACACAATGGGGGCAGCAGTAGAAGGTGGAAATGCTTTACAGGGACGTTGAAGCAATACATTCTGGGCTCTGAAATCATATTCAGTATCCATCAGCTGTACATTGGTCAGGCACAAGGGGTGTTGAAGCTGTCACTTAAGCAGCTGAAACCTCTGTACACACAGAGTGTAGGCCTCTTAAGAATACAAGCAGTACCATGGAAAATGACATAGGATTAGAGCTTGGAGTCAACACCCTAGTCATGAGACCTTATAGAATTTAGGGTAGGGTAAATCTTCTGACTGGGTCCAACAAAATCTGCAGAGATGCGAAAGGAAACTGCATCACCGCTCTGTGTTCTGAGTTTTCTTCGTCTACCCTGAATGAAGTCTCCGATCAAGAAATGTATGCTGAACAAAAACGTTCACCCATGAGTGGCTGTGCTTAAAGAAGAGATTAATAAGGCACCATATTCCTTCAATCTGAGGCGTCCAACAAAAGAGCAAAACTATGCTGGTCCCACAGGTTGGAACAGCTATTCTATTTACGTTCACGTCCAAGAAGATTAAATAAAGTGGCTCAGGTCGGAGTCTTTCGCAAATAGGACTCAGGACATACAAAGGCAGCTGGAAACAAGATCTGCAGAGATCTTGAAGCTTCGCTGTGCTAGAGGATTTTAGTACTGGCAACACACTGCCACACAATGCCATAAATGAACTGGGAAACAATGCTACAGTGTCCGGTGTGGCTTCGCACACTGTAGGAGTGAGTCTATATTTGCATTCCAGCATCCCAGGGTCCTTTGGTGGTGCAGTAGCCAGTAAATTCCATGCAAATCCTATTTAGCTTGCTATAAATTCTAAAGCACATCGAGTTACCTGCTGTGTTTAACAGGTCCCTCAGAGCGGGCTTGTTTAACAAATTCAGAGTACACTGGTAGATTTATTATCAGTACATTAAGAGTAGGACAACACCTTGGATGCGTGGTTCGTGGTAGTTTTAGGCCTGGATAGCACCTCAAGACAGACCTTGGTGTTAGACACATGATCCACGTTGGGCTTGCACATGGAACAAGAACAACATTTGGTGCCGAACAGACCAGTGTGCAAGAAGCCTTACCTTCACCGCTGAAAGCCACACCTTGGGCCGGGGTGGGAGGGAGACTGCTGAAATATGGTTTACTCAGAGGTTTTGACTATTTTCTGTATTTGGGCGAGCTCAGAAGAATTGATTTCTCCCTTTGAATTAATGGACGAGGACGGAAAACATTTGTATCCCTTTGGAGGTCCCCCTCAACTACGCTCTTCCGCTCACTTTTATCTGCCTCCCCCTGTGTCTGGTTTTTGCTCTCCACCCAATGATTGCATCTGAAGTTTGAACCTGGGAGTCTAAATGGTTAACCATGTTTTGGCCCCAGGGTTCTCTAATAAGGGTCAATGAGGATTTAAAAGACAGCACAGCCATTGCTGCCATCTTGGTTCTTACTTAGTCGCAGAACGTGTTATCTCATGGCTCTGCATTCTCTCCTCCTTGCTTGTCTTGGCTCTCTTTTAGAGTACAAACTCTGCCTCACGGATATGCCTCCATGACTTGCAGGTAACATGCGGTCACGTCTCAATTGACTGTTGCGAACTTGTGGAGCAGCCTGAACAGCATTTCAGTAGGCAGGCAGAGACATTTTTCTGGTATGCTGTTCTTTGTCTCCTGCTACTCCTGTGGTTTGCAGGCTATAGAGGCCTTGTGGGACCTACAGTACCTTACCTCTCCCTGTTATCGCCACAGGTTCCTGCCAAAGTATAGCTTTCTTTGTGGAGCAACAGGCCTTTTGGATCCCACCTCAACCGCCATCGGCGAGGCACATCCAGTAGCGTCCGGGACAACCCTGTCCCCAACGCCCTCTTACAGTGGCAAATGAAGATGGGGAGTTTGAAGAACTCAGCATTCATCCAAGGATGGTTTTGGATTGTGGGTAATAAGCGCCAATCTCCAATCTGCAGTTCTTCTGCTTCCAGATATACAGTGGCCAATCTTTTCTTGAGAAGCTAGTTTTATTTATTTTTAATTCTAGATCCTGATGCAGTGCACTGACATGTATAGTAACCACTAACCTTCTATATTGATGGTTTAAAAAGATGTGTTGTGTTGTTGTGGATAAAAAAAAATCTCCTGCAGTAAGATTCTGGATCTTCCTTTAGGAACTGTAACAAATCTGGGCTATTTGTCCTTTCTCCCCAGGGGCAGTCAATAGGTTTGAAGCTAGGGAGGTGAACCCACTAAGCAAGACCCTACCTAGAGGTCTGGGTAAGTGGGACCTCACTGGAGTGACTCTTGTGAGAAACATGAAGGCGTCTCCCTTGCTAGTCCCTGGGGATCTGTCATCCAGGTGGCCAGGACACAGCCATCGCTATTGGATCCAGTTCCTGGGGGTGGACCTGTGCGGAAGGACCACATGGATGGGGGTGCCCTCGCGGAATGGAAGCGTGATACAGGCGGGTGAGACGTGGTACCCCCTTTCATATAACACCTTTTCCCCATCCAACCTTGTAGGATACTCCAAAGTTCTACCTCTCACCTCCCCCTTTCCAACACGAACACTTTCCTACACCGAGACAGACAACGGACCAACACCCGAGCTGTTTACCCGACATGTCCCAACACAAGGGTCTGGCAGAGTCAGGCAATTAACCATAACTATGCAAACCTGACGGGCCTTTCCCTTCCCCACAGGGATAAAAGGCGGAGCATGAAAGCATACTTCGAGCAAGACTGAATGCACCAGGAAGCAGACATACTGGACTGGCATTTCAAGAGGAGGAGAAAGGCAGAAAGATTCAAAAGGATGAAAATTGGCCTTCACCTTTTCAACCCAGTCCCGCAAAGCCTCTGTGGACACAAACGGAAGACCGGGAGTCGCAGTTGGCGAGTGGCGTATCGGAGGTCCACGGTACATGGAGCCCTCCTGTACTGATTGCCAGGGCGGGGAGATATGGGTCTCATTGTGGTACTGGCCTTGACTCCAGCGACAAAGGGAAACGCCAATGAGTTCAACCCAGCTGGTTACTGAGAAGCAAGTGATAATGAACCGGACTATGTTGAGCCCAAGGTTGCAGTTCCAACAGTGTTTATGCAGAAAGAAGATAATCGACAGAGGTCTTTTGTGAGTCAAGCTGGAACCAGACGTAGAGTGGTCCGGCCCCATGTGGGCGCTCATTCGAAAGAACTACAAAGACCAAAGAACTACAAAGACCAAGGGGCCTTGAGGGAGGCTGTGTGTCGTGTCAAAGTGGTCATACGAGGGTCAAGTAAAATCCCTCATACAGTCGAAAGTCTTTGACACATGGCGAACACCAAGTGAGTTGTGAACATTTGAAAATCGGCAAGTGTGAATCCAACTGAGGGATGCCAAGAGAAAGCTAGGTGAAGTGCACTCTGCTTTCTGATGGGATTGTGAACAGAGCTCCAGCAGACTGTATCCCTGGTCCGTTCTTCTCTACTCCTTTTTCTGTGTCATGTGGGGTCCCCCAGGGCTCCTGCCTATCCCCGTTATTGTTTAATTTACAAGTGTGCCTTCTTGCTGACTTAGTTTCATCCCACGGCATACGTTTTTACACATATGCCGATGACAGTCAGCTGATCTTTAGCCTTGGTGCCCAGGCCACAGACCCCACCCACCCCCTATCAATCTAAATTGAGGAATTGTCTTGCGGACATTGGGGCCTTGCTGGTGAAGAACTGGCTGAAGTTAAATTGGACTTTGGAATACGGATTTCTGACATAATACTTCCCATGCCCAGTCCCTAGTAGTTGTGTGAAAAGTCTAGGGAAAAGCTTCTTTCATCAGGATCATGACAGGCTCAAATTTCCACTGTTTGCAGGGCTGGTTTCCTGAAGCTGAAAATACAGAGGAAGGTTTTGCCCTTTCTGCCATCTGTCCATCGCTCCTTGGTGGTCATGGCATCCATCATGGGTTCTCTGGGTTATTCTAACGGCATCTATTTAGGGCAGCCTGATTTTCTGATACAGAGACTCCAGATTCTGCAAAATGCTGCGGCACGACTGGTGCTGTGGGCTTCTAAACTTTTCCACGCCAGTCCATTGTTAGCTAAGCTTCATTGGCTCCCGGTTAGAAGCCAGATCAAGTTTAAGATCTTGTGCATTGTGCCCCATGCAATTCAAGGCATAGGTCCTGCCTTCCTTTGCTCTAAACTCACCACCTACATACCAGCGCGAAGGCTTCCCTCTTCAGGTAAAATTATTTTGGTGGTTCCATGGTTCCGCAGAACCAGATTCGGAGGACATTCCTTCTCCATTCTGGCCCCTTCCTTGTGGAATGCTCTGCCACTGTCTCTACGCAAGACATCTGATCATTTGTGTTTTCGTAAAGCTTTAAGAACTTTTTTTGGTTCTTTGTTTTTTCTCTTGTTGCTTCCTTTCCGGTCTCTTTTCTCCCCTAGCGCCCATATGCCTTCGGGCCAGGTCCCTCCCCTTGCGCTTAATAAATTTAAATACATACACACATACATACATACATACATACAAATTATGTGAAAATCGTTAAGTGAGAACCCGACAGAGGGATGCCAAGAGAAAGGTAGGGGAAGGGAACCACGCTTTCTGATGAGATTGTGAACAGTGTGAAAATCAGCAAGCGTGAACCTGACAGAGGGATGCCAAGAGAAAGGTAGGGGAAGGGAACCATGCTTTCTGATGAGATTGTGAACAGTATGAAAATCGGAAAGCGTGAACCTGACAGAGGGATGCCAAGAGAAAGGTAGGGAAAGGGAGCCCGCTTTCTGATAAGAATGAACAAATCATGAACTGTATAAAGAATGGCTATGTGAACCCGACGGAGGGATGTCAAGGGGAAAGCTAAGGAAGTGATTCCCGCTCATTGATAAAGCAAAAAGAATGGTTGTTTAAAAAGACAATAAGACTTTGGAATGTTACATTGAGAATGAAAGGCCATAGTGAACCTGACGGAGGGAGGCCCACGTTGTACAAGGGATTGGAGCCTGGCAGAGGGGGATCCTAAGGTGAAGAGTAATCGCCCCATGAAGATTTATTGAAGAAACCTTGTCTTTTTTTGATTGGGACACATCGGGTCCTCTGAGGCAAGATAATTTGGGTGAAAGAGACTTGGCCACAGAAGAACCTGATATTTTGGAAACTAAATGTAACCTTGTGCTGGCGATGCCCAGGAGTGTGCTGTGCTCCAAGGTCCTACCTTGTCCCGTGCTGAAAAATGTGGGGAACAGAGACCCTCGGTTCCTTGTGAACATTATCCCACACTCTTTTTTAAATTAGCTGTAAGGTTTGGCAATGTTTTTTTTTAGCATAGGCCCTTTTTATTTGACAAGACGCCACTAGGACTGCCTTATTATTTGATGGTTGTAGCTTGCTTCCATCTTAGGTTTAGGTTTAGATTAGGCATTTATCTCATTATACAGTTTAATAAACACCCTTGAACTTTAGTGACTTGTGTCAGTCTATTCTTGATACCATGGCTTCCTTACACTCCCCTGTCGGAATTCCCATAAGGAACTCCCCATCAAGAATACACTGTCAGCATATATGGGGATAGAAAAACATTTTTTTACTACTCTTTCTCCATTAATGGAATGTGTCCAACTCCATTGCCTCTTCTAAGCACTCCAACCCATCATCTATCCTAATTCCTATCCTCTATCCTAATTCTTCTTGACCAGTCTGCTGCCTTTGACACTTTTGATCACTCTGAGCTCCTTAATACTGAGAAAAAAGCCCACGAGCGCCCCAAGCAGCATCCAGAGAGAGACCGCAACAAGAAACCGCAGAGCGCACGTGGTGCTGTCGGTGCACTGTTTCCCAGTGCCGTTGTGTGCTCCAGTGAGACCACAGACAAACCAATAGAGCACCAGGGATATAAAAAGGAGGCAGAAGCCCCACAGGAGACATTGCTTAAATTGGGGAAGGCTACACACTACACCCACCCCACCTCTCAACACGAGGCTGGAATCTTTACAAAGCAAGCCACGATCATCGTGGCAATACGGTGGCCCTGCGCAGTAAAAGAGGGCATGGCTTAACCCTTTCTTTATGATTTCCTCTGTTTGAAACACCTCCCGGTGGGCAAGACAGGGGCAGATTTGTCAGAGTAAGTGATCCAATTGAAGGAGGAGAGAGAACATAAAGGATTCAACAGGAAGCAGATAGTTATGCATTGTTCCAGTGAAGTCAGGGGAGGAGGAGGCGGCAGACCAAGAGACCAGCCCATCAGGAAGAAAGAAGGAGAAGTGGAATATGGAGGTGATGTGTGGAGCAGGTGAGATATTAGTTAGGGAGTGCAAGTGATACTGCATTATGAGTATGTATGCATGAGGGGAATGAGGGTGGTTAGAAGAGAAAGCATAAGGAGAGAATATGAAGTGTGAGTGAGAGGAAGATGTTGAGTAAGAGGTGGGGTGGCGTGGACTCGTAGGTGTGTGGAGGTGAGAGGAGTAGGATCTGGAAGAGGGAGTTATAGTGTCATATGGAGAGGAGTAAAATCTAAGGGTTGAGGCGAGGCTTAGAAGGAGTGAGGGACATCGGAGTGACAGAGGAGAAAGACAAAGGGAGTAGACAAAGCAGTGGTGTGGAAGAGTAGTGGAAGAAGAACCTTAGAGAAGCGAGTGGGAGAGTATTACGTGGGCATGGTTGAATGAGACTGTAAGGCACAATTCCAATACCTCTTTAGAATTGCTAACCACTGGATAGTGTACAGACAGTCTAGGCAGTCCATGGGGCAGTTAAGACAGAAAAGGCAGCCTGTCTTTAGGTCTTCACCCCCAGCACAAGGTATAACAAACAGCAGGGGTCGATGAACTATATTTACTAACCTGGGGCTGCGGACACCTGGATCAAGGAAGAGGTGCTTTTCTAGAGAGGGATGGCCATAGGGCCGGTTGAGATCTAAATTTAAACTCTTGGACCATCTGTGAAGCTTGAGTGTTTCTGGTGCCATCTATGACAAAACACAAATTATTATTATTATTATTATTTTTGATATTAACACTTAGGCACCACTGTATAATGAATGAACTCATGAAAGATTGGCACAGTAAGTGATGCAAAATAGTACTTGACGAAAAGCTGAGTGCATTAGCCAGGGTGCGATCGACTTTTTTATTATTACTTATTTAAGCGCCATTTGTTACATTAACGATGGCCGGTTTTGTTCAGCTCTAGCAACTGAAAGCAGGAAAGGACTGGAAAAGATCTTTAAGAAGGGTGGCTTCCTTGCCTCTTTCGCAGACTGACAAGCAACGTGTACACCTTTCCAGCGCCAGCCTTGAGGCCTCCTGCCTGAACAGGACAAACCCTGGACTTTTTGGAAACTCAATATATTTGTACGCCGAGAGTGATACCCAGGCTGCACGAGAGGGGCCAGCAGATCTGACAGAAGTATTTTTTTTAAATAGCCCGTCTGAACAAGACACCGCCTGAGCTCTTAAAAATGGCACATCTCTAAATACAGCCATCAGAGCGCCCTCTGCACAGAGGCTTTTTACAGCTGTGGTTTTTGCAACTCCCTGCAGTATAAACATCACACCAACTCCTCTGTCATTATTGTGCCTCCAGTGCTGGACCTTGTGATAGACGGTACTTAAAGAAGGATGCACGCTGTATGCATCTGGGGTCAAGGGATCGAACGGAGCGGAGGAGAGATGGGCTTTTCCGCTAGACTAACAGGACAACCACCTGAGTCAGCCCTCAACCGTAAAGCAGCGCTCCACAGACATAAGATGAGAAAAACCACGTTAGGTTTGTTTCCATCGAGTTCTCCGTCATAAGAAAAGCATTTACTTATTTTAGGGGTCGCCTCTATTTCGGGTCCAACGACACAGCGCTGCTTTAGTCTAGCTGGTGCATCTCAAGCATGGGGTACTGCGCAT
The DNA here is from genome assembly GCF_040938575.1 of Ambystoma mexicanum. Taxonomy (NCBI): domain Eukaryota; kingdom Metazoa; phylum Chordata; class Amphibia; order Caudata; family Ambystomatidae; genus Ambystoma; species Ambystoma mexicanum. The sequence continues at coordinate 894,705,994 of NC_090941.1, forward strand.
GTACACGTTATGCGGGGTCACCTTTAGGGAGGATTACCCAAACTAGGTTATTATGGGGCGCAAGCATAACATTGGGACGGTACTAAATACCTGCTACTCGCCTACTAATCGTGCCATGGTCTTGCCTCTCGCTGAATACATTTCACACAACTTTCCGCTCCTCATCTCTTCACAACCTATCAGTCTCCCGCCACCACTGCCCCCCGACAGGCCCCCCCTGGGCCCCAGTACAGCTTTCGGTCCTTTTCCCTCCTTGCCCCATTCCACAGGAATGCTCTCCCCTGGCCATCAAAACCACCTCTTTTGCGGAACTCTTCAAAATGAGGCTTACAATCCACCTACTAGCAATGGATGGAGCCCCCTCCCCACAACTCCTGCCCCTCCTACCCAAAGTAACCAGTCAACACACCTCACCTGCATTCTGCTGTCAGGACTAATCTATGTAATCACGGACTTTTGGCTCTCACAGTCTAGAACTGCCTCTGCTCTGTCATGGACTACTTTGTAAGCCATGTCTGTTTGAGATGACGCCCTGTTCTTCAATAAATATAAAATGCTAGAGGAGCCGTATTATTTCAAAGGTTTACCTCCCACTGCACATATGTACAACGTGAGGCAGGAATATGCTCATGATCCCATCATTTGTAGGTGAAGCGCCAAAGCCTAGGTTAGAACCCAGCGCACAAAATCTGCATGAAAAGGGTCTAGAGTCACAAAGTGAATTAGACCATTTCCCAATTCTTGCCAACAGGGATTACAATTCCAGAAAGTCCACAGGGCGAGGTTCCTTTGCATTTATGTGGCATAAAGCAAAACTGCAAGCCCATGAAGTGACGAAGCTCTGCACCCAAGTACTGTGTTAGATATACCTCCAGAGTGGGCAAAAGTAATTATTTAAGTTACCATGAAAGTTCATTAAATTGAATAAAATCAGTATTTTATCAATGGATTAGTCCTGCCTGGAAGAAACGATCCTTGTGGATCCATTTAGAAACTAAGCTGCTGTGAATCTCACAAAATTATATGCAGAACATTAGAATAGTCTGGAAATGTGGTAAATTTGTAGGCACTCACAAATGAGCAAAGCACAAAGGTATAATGGAACTGAGTGCTGTGGAACTTTAGGTGTGCTATACAAACTGCTGAACTTTCAAGAAATGTCTTGAAAATTGTGTAAACTGATGTGCGTTAGCACTATTCAATGGATCTCAAAGACAGATATGTCCCTACTTCCTGCTGCAGAAAGAGCGTGCACAGATACTTTAATGGAATACAGGAGCCTCACAGCACCTGCAGAAAAAAGGCAACCGATTGCTGCTTGTCAGGGGTTTAAGAGGGACGGGACTAGCCGGGGCCTGGCCACGGCAGTCTCCAAAAGCTTCCTCTTAGACGGGGCTCTTCCAGGGCTCCCTCAGTCCCCCACAGAGCCTTCTCAGCTTGATCTTAACCGTGCGCATAGGCTGACTTCCGCTAATCACGATCAAGTGATCAGCATGCTGTGATAGAATTACTTGCAAGTAAACTGCGTGTGGAAAACTAGCACCTGACTCCCAAAGGGTGAACGCTCTCCTTCCCATTAGTGTGTTTTGGAGCGCAAGTGGCAGGCCAATGTACATTATGTGCTCAGATGTTTTACAGGCTCGAATCAGCCAGATATGGCATTTAAATATGTGAGCTAATTATGTTCCCGCAATTCTCTTTAATTATATTCACGTAGCTTACATTGGTTCTATTTGCAATCCTTCCCTTTTCACCTGGGTGACCTCAGTGCCCGAGGAACATGCATGGGGACTTGGAGGGAGCCCCTTTCAAAATGATATTTGGGGACCCTAACACCCCTGTTCCTTCTCAGGGAGCTGTGTGGTGCATATATTACAATGGAGATGCTGCTTAATATTTCCCTTGATTTATCATGAATGGTGCAAAACATGAGCCCCACCTTGAACTTCACTATTCCCCAACATATTTCCTACCCCACAACAGAACTGAAAGCAGGTTGAACAGGTCGCTGAGGACGACACCTTTTAAGGATGTCAGACTTTGGCCCGCAAAAGCACAATCAAACCGCATTTAGATTGAGGGCGTTGCTGCCTTCCTAGGCATATTGTGCATATTATCAGTCCTTCATTGTGATTCTCCAGAAACGGATTCTCCCCTTTTATTTATTTTTATAAATAATTTTTATTGGTTTTCAACATACAACCATACAATACAATAGGCACCGTCCAATAGTTAACATACTTTGTCATATTGTCATATGCTTTTTTCCTAACCCACCCCTTTTAAGCTCAGAAACTACCTGGCGGCAGTGGGGGAATGGTGGCGATAAACTGACTAAAGCTAAATGGAGAGAAAACCGAGATCGCGGTAACGGGCCCTGTTACAGCGCAGGCAGTTTGGACCAAGAATTTCTGACCAGAATCTCTCGGACCTTGTTCCAAACCCAGCAAATCTGTCAAGCATTTAGGTGTAAAACCCTACCCAATGGATCTCGGGAGCTTCGAATTTCAGCGGCATGTAATTCAGGTTTCCTGAAGTTAAAAATCTTGAAAACAAAAAACACTGCCGTCTCTCCCATTAGAATCCCGAGCTAAAGTAGTGGCTGCATCCGTTTTGTTGTCCATATACTACTGTAATGATATCTATTCAGGCCACCAGCCTTTTTAATCCAGCGATTGCAGCTGCTGCAAAATGCTGCAGCCCAGCTGGCGCAGGGAGCTAATCGTCTTTCTCATTCTCATGATCTCCTCACCAGCTTCACTGGCTGCAGGTGAGCATCCGCATTAAATGTAAAATCTTATGCATTGCTCACTGGGCAATTCATCAGGCCGGATGCGCAGTACCTTCGGACTACACTGACCCCCCCTATGTACCATCTAGGGCTCTTCGGTCGGCTTCTCAGAAACTACTGATAGTCCCAAGATTCCGCCAAGTACGGGCAGGAGGCCAAGCTTTATCGACTCTTGCACCTGCTTATGTGGAGCTTTCTCCCAGTCCAGCTACGGGAGGCGAGCGCTCACCTGGGCTTTCGGAAAGCTCTAAATATTTTCCTGCTCTCAGGCTGTTCATAAGAGGTTCTGTCTCGCCTGTTTTTCTTAGTGCCTAGATGCTTCCAGGCCACAGCCAGCACTTTACAAAGCCCGTTACATTACATTACAATGTGGCTTCATGCTGTGGCCAAATCCTAGTTAAAGCACTGGAGCCAGGGGGTGAACGGGTGCAGATCATCAGAGGATAGAAGGGCAACCCTAAATGAGCAGTTTTGTTACCGAATGAAGTTGATTAGTCACTAATTGAATTGCTTATATACTGAATGAGAAACTGATTTATGTACAGACAGCAATTTATTTAGAGACAGTGCTGAGTGATCCGAAAGACATGTTTGCAAGGCCTCATGATGTATTCTTTGGGACAGGCAGCTCTTGACCAAGCAGACTGCCCCTCCTTTAGGCTATGTCTGGCATACTTTGCCACACCCCTTTCCAGAGCTCTCCTAGATTTCGTATCCACTTAAAGCACTGCTGCTTGTTAGGTTAGGCCACATGGCATTGGTGTGGCCGCGATGGGAGGTGCACTGCTGCGTAACCGAGAACTGGGTTTCCAGCAGACTGTATTCTGAAATGTCAGTGTGATAAAGAACAGTACTTTGCATGAAGGAAAACAGTAACACAAGATATGGGAGACACTTTTTGCTTTTGTTAAGCATTTTGATACGTGTGGGATTTGGCTATGCAGCGTGTTAAGCATAGGGGTATACCGAAATTGAGATATTCGGCTTTGGCCTGAATTCATTCAAATAGTTTTCCCAACAAAATACATTAAGTACTGCTTTGTGTGCCTGGAGTCATTCAGACATGTCATGTTTACCCTTTAAAATGACCATTAAACAAATGCTGCTGTCACTTTTTGATTGGGTACAGGCAGAGCAGAGGTGTGAAAGTGCAAACAAAGTCCCTACCCTTAATGTGCTGGGCAGACTTTCATCTGGTGGTTTGCTGGGAAGGAGTGAGCCGAAGCAAAACTCTCAATATTTTGAATATATCTTTAGTCTCCCCTGTATTTTGCAAATGAAACCCATTGAGCTGGAACAATAGTTTATGAAGTCGCTATTGGAAAATTGTATTTTCTTCAGATGCTTATTGATTTGCGGATGACCTGTCCAAATAATATAATTAAGTGCATTAATATAGCTGTTGCAGACCAGTAAGAGTAAAATAGCTTATGAGGTAGTCTGTCTGCAGGAAAGAATTGTAATCAGCCTGCAGGCCACCGATATAAACCAAGTAATATGGCTCAGTGGGAAGTGTGCCTGTGGCAGAGATGTGCTTGCAAAATTGAAACATATTCCTGCGCTCCATCTTTCTCATGTTACCAAAATGAGTCCCTTTGAAGTGAGTAAAAGTGGCAGATGTCACTAGAGACCATTTCTATATTTATTAACCACAATGCCCTAATTTGTGGCAGCAGAAATATTCCTCCCAACATTAGAGTTAAAAAAGAGGGATATTTATGCTCCAAATGTGGATCAAGGAAGTTTTTATTTAGAAGGAGATGATGCATTAGGGTCACTCAAGGAAGATACTTTAATCAGGTACTTGATGTAGTGTTGGACAGGTCACCTAACAGCCCTAGTCAAAGAGGAGAGCGGTCGCTTCAGGAACTTAAAGATTTGCTGCAGGCTTGGGACCTGGTTGATCCATGGCGGCTGTTGAATCCGAGAACAAGGCAGTTTCGTTTTTATTCCAGTCCGCATGACACCTCCTCTCGTATTGACTTTATTTTGGTTTCTAAGGGACTGTTATTTACTAGATTCTTTTATTGGCAGTATAGCCATTTCTGATCATGCAGATATTAGAATGTCTATGCTTTGTCCCCTAGTGAATAATAAGAAAGATATTGGTTGGAGATTCAATACTAGGTTGCTTTCTGACATAGCGGTTAGAGAATCCATTACAGAGGAACTTACTAATTACATAAATGAAAATAAAAACTCTGTGGAAGATATTTTTGTTTTTTTGGAGGCGTTAAAGGCCACCAGAGGGAAGATACTTAGCCTTTCTTCTCATATTAAAATGATTAGAGCCTTTGAAGAAGAGGATTTACTAAGTGCCCTAAGGGAAGCAGAAAAAGACTACTGTGAAAACCCATTAGATGATAAAAAAAGGAGAGAGTGCTAAGAGCAAGGCAGCGATTAGATGGTTGGTTGACTAAAAAAGCTGAAAGAGGATTGTTTTATGTAAAGCAATTCTACTGGGAGCATGGGAAAAAAGATTATATTATGGAAGCAGTCAGAGAGTTTTATGAGGAATTGTATACACAGGAATCAGGCACAGAAGCTGAGTTTATACAATGAATTAATTTACCAGTATTGCAGGACAATGAAATTGAATCCTTAGATGCAAAGCCTACCAAAGAAGAACTGTTAATGGCAATTAAAAATACCCCTAAGAATAAAAGTCCTGGGCCTAATGGGTTCCCGGTTGAGTTTGGCAGTGAATTTAGTGACCTACTATGACCTATTTTGTTAGATGCCTATTTGGCAATTGTGAATCTGGATCTAGCGGAGTCCATGCAATTGGCTTTAATCACTTTAATCCCTAAACCTGGAAGGGATGGTACTAAGTGCGCAAAATACAGGCCCAACTCTCTGCTTAATGTGGATGTTAAGCTTTTGGCAAAAATGTATGCGAGTAGACTAGGTTTGACATTACCTCTAATTATTCATAGAAATCAGACTGGTTTTATGCAGGGCCGTTATAGCTATGATAACATGCAAGAGGTTATTAATGTCATTAATGTTAATAAGGATAAGTATGAACCGTTAATGCCAGTGAGTGGGGATGCAGAGAATGCGTTTGTGTAAACTGGGCTTATTTAAGGTTTATATTGGAACATCTTCTCTTTGGCCCGGTCTTTATGCGGATTTTACATGCACTGTACAATAGGGAAAACGTTCTAATTTTAGGGAATGGGACTAAATCTACTAGCTTTATTATACATGGCCTCATCACAAGTGGGGCGGTAGTCCTTGAATGCAGCGGTAAAGGTGTTACCACTGCATTTAAGGGTCTGTCCGATCAAGGGTCTGGTGTGTTTACCCCCAGCTCATAGCTGGGATTAAACACGCCGGAAAATGCCAATTTTCAGCACAATTACTGTCAGCAGTCTTCTCTCCTCTTTTGTTTAATATAATCATAGAACCTCTAGCGGCAGCACTTAGATTAAATGATAACATTCAGGGTATTAAATGTGGCACTTATGTGTCTAAAGTGCTATTATATGCAGATGATATCCTCCTGTTTCTTTCAAATCCAGAGCACTCATTTCGGAATGTATTGGAGCTATTTTATCATATGAAACACTTGAAACACTTCTGTATAGGTGCGTTATAAGCGCCATATCATATCAGATCATATGATATTGGTAACATAACAAACTTTAACATTAATATATCTAAGACCGAAATGTTTCCCACTACCCCAATGTGTAAAAAAAGTTGTGTTCCTGGAAATATGTTCCAGTGGGCTAGAGAAGGATTTATACATTTAGGCATTCATATATCTTGGGATATAACTCATATGCTGGAGAATAACATCCGTCTTAAACTCAGGGATATGGTCCAGAATCAACCTTACAATATGTGGGAAAACTGGCATGATTAAGATGACAATTTTTCCTAAGGTTTTATATCCGTTCAGTAAGTTGGCTCTTCCTCTTTCGCAGTCTTTGTTGGGAGAAATTAAGAAGGTATTTAGAGACTTTTTTATGGGGGAATGGAGTTCACCCGAACATTCCAAGGTCAATTCTTTTGCCCTTAGTGGAGGAAGGGGGCTTTGGTTTTCCGTATGTGAGAAAATACCACATTGCTTTCTCCTTGAGCAATCTACATCACTGGGTTAATGACGATTTTGAGTCAGCACCTCTGTGGGTGGGCATGGAAAAGAAGTCAGTCACCTATACCCTCGGATTGTCTTCTTACAATGGATTATCAAGTCTGTTTTGACAAAACATTTCCCCAAAGTACGGCATATGGTTTCTGTATAGAAACGTGTGAATCGCATAACTGAGTAAAAAATCATCCTACTATCTCTGGTGTCAAGTATCTGGAAGAATCAACTGCAAACGCAGAGCCTGTGACGACCGACCGAGGCATTGCAGAATGCTTTGTGTCCTATTATGCGGAACTATACAGTGCCCCCACTACCTCCATAGACGCTACACTGCTAGACGAGATCGTGCTCCCTTCACGAGACGGTGGACAAAAAGCCATGCTTGAAAGGGACATTACAGAAGAGGAACTGTTGGCTGCCATCTCGCAACTCCAAACCGGGAAGACCCCAGAGCCAAAAGGTCTCCCGATGGACTTGTGGAAAAAAATAGAAGGGGATACTATTGCCCCACATGTCCTTCACAGTTTCGCTCACTCAAAGCAACAAGGGATACTCCCGGGTGGACTTGCGAAGGGCCAGCATAATAGTGATTCCAAAAGAGGGAAAACCACCGGACGAATGCAGGTCATATAGACTGATCTCTTTAATTAACAGTGAAACCAAAATTCTGGCCAAAATCCTTGCCAACAGATTGCAAGCTGTGATCATGTCCCTCATCCATCCAGATCAATGTGGATGATCAACGCGGATGAATATCCGTAGGCTTCATTTAGCGCTGGAAAAAGCACCCGCCTTACAAGAATCTCTGGCTTTGCTGGCGATTGACTTCGAAAAAGCCTTTGATTCAGTCTATTGGGAGGAGCTGTGGGCAATTATGGAAAATATGGGCTTTGGAGAGCAATTTATAGGCTGGGTCCAGCTCCTATATAACTCCCCTGACGCAGAGGTGAAAGTGAATGGATGGCCATCACGTAGCTTCAAACTGGGAAAGGGGACAAGGCAAGGATGCCCTTTATCGGCCATGTTATTTGCACTGATCATTGAGCCACTGGCAATAATGTTGAGGAACACACAGACATGGCAGGGTTTTAGATGGGCCCAGGACTGGGAGGTTAGGATATCTCTGTATGCTGATGACCTACTGATCTACTTGGGTGACCCAGCAGTCTCCCGCCCCCAGGTCCCTCAGATACTGATTAGGTATGGAGGGTTCAGCGACCTGCGAGTAAACTGGGGCAAATTGATACTGTTCCCTATCAAAGGAATTGACTGTATACCACCCGAGGGTTCCCCATACCGAGTTGAATTAGCATGTTTCAGGCATTTGGGCCTCCAAATCACAACAAAGCTTGAAGATTATATCCCTAGGAACCTATACCCAGTTGTAAATAGGTTCGCAGAGAACGTATGCCATTGGGTCGCGCTGCCACTGACACTACTGGGAAGAGCAGCACTATTTAAGATGCTAGCACACCCTCGCTTTTTATATGTCTTTCAAAATGCACCATTACACATTCCCACAGCTGAATTCCGGAAAATAGATAGAACGCTGCAGAAGTTACTATGGGGAGGCAGATACCCAAGAATAGCTTTACGTACGCTCCAGTGCTCAGTGTGGGATGGAGGAATCGGACTGCCACACATACAAAACGTATTACTGGGCAAGCCAAATGGCAGTTATAAATGACATGCTACATGGTAATGCAGAACTACCACACATCCGACCGGAGAAGGACCTAAGCCGGGTACTCCCCCACTGGTAAGCCTCTATCATGACCTGAGCCGCCCACCCCCTCGCACAATGACAACTCATACAACACAAATCTGGGTGGAAACCCACAAACCCATTGGATGGGGCAACAAGATTACTCCGATACAACCAATATGGAAAAATGCATTTGTTCCTGAAATTCATAAACTCCCAAAGTGGCCCAAATGGGAATCAGCGGGAATATTAAAAATCAAAGATGTGATTGAGGAGGGTGAGCTAATACCCTTTACAACACATTTTAATCTCCCACTGACTGAGCAATACCACTATACGCAGTTGTCCCATGCCATTCGAGCTCACATGCCAAGCCTCTCCGATTTACCTGAATCGACACCGATTTAGAGAAACATTGTTTTAGCCAGTGTAAACCCCAAAAACACAAACTATGTACAATGCAATATCCTCTTTTGCCAAGAAAGAACTCTGTAGCCTCAAATCCAAGCGGGAAAGAGACGCTGGCCCGTTGCTACCTGACGATTGGACCACGGCTTAATGTATCCCCGAGAAACTGCAATATCAGCCAGGATCAGACTTATTCAACAGAAAGTGTTGCATAGGGTATACTACCCATGAGTTAAACTCCATCGCTGGGGCAAGATCACAGATGCAAAGTGCCTGCGGTGTAAGCAAGAGGAGGGCACCTTCTTTCACATTCTATGCGAATGTCCGGAAATACAACCATTCTGGCAGAAATGTTGCGACAGGCTCTCAGAGATGTTAGGCCGCTTGATACCTAGAGAACCCAAACTGTTAATACTGGGGATATAAGAAGAAGAGGAGGAGATGACCAGTTTCGAGAAACTCCTGCTCTTGACGACCACTGGCCTGGCCAAGAGGATCATTGCGCAACTATGGGGCTCGGATGTTACCCCACTATATGACAAATGGGTGGCAGATGTGGACATGTGCATAGCAATGGAGCACTGTGTGTACACAGCTAGGGGCTGCCCTTGGAAGGCCCACAAAATCTGGCAAAAGTGGGAACAGACTGCATGATAAATGAACCGAGTGCTCCTAGACAAAGTAATACGCATAAAGGCCTTGAACCGTAGAACAGATGTGATAACTTGCCTTATGTGGAGTAGAAGAAACACTGTTGTGTAACGTACTGTAACGACCTATGTTATATGAATGTGTATTGTATAACGTGTGCTGTTGTTTTTGAGTACTGAAAATACAATAAAATGTGTTATAAAAAATAAAAGTATCTGGAAGAATCCAGGAGTTATGGTTGACAATAGGATGCTGAATTGACACATGTGTCAGCATGCAGGTATTTGAAAAAACTGAAACATGTTCTAGAAAACAGCACATTATTAGACTCTGGCTTCTTGAAATGTAAACATTAAATTACATCATTCTGAAAGATTAATCAAAGTATATAGTGCTACAAGGATTTTTGACATCCATTTTCTCTCCATTAAATGCCAAGATCTATGACCCACCTGGCGTATGTGTCATGTTAAAGAACTGCCCTCTCTTTGCATCTGTGATTTACTGCCCCCGAGTGGAAAATGTAGGAGTCTGGAATGCATGTGCAGATATCTGATTCCACCTGCTTGATAATATGTAAAAGCCTGAAGGAATTCAAACTGGACCTGGATTTACGCTATACACAACAGACGGTTATAACCTGTCAATATTGGTCACCGTGGAGGATTAAAGTATGTAAACTTTCCCAATCTAATATTTGCTAGAACTAGAAAAAGGAAATTGGAACCAATACCCATATGTTTTGTCTTGTGCGCAAGTATCTCAATACTGGGAACAAGTCCCCACCCGAATGGAGATTGTAACCTAGTCAGTACTGCCACCTCTGGGCTTATCCCTAAATGGTTTTAAGTTATCAGCTGGAGTTAATTATTGGACATACAAAATATTGTTACTGGCTAAGAAACAGATTTTGAGGAAATGGCAGTCTAATGGGAAACCCCACATTTTTTTAAGTAACTCTCAGTTCATAAAGAAATAATTTCTAACGGAAATAATTTCTTTATAAAGGCAGAAAGACTTCAAAAAGAAAACCATTTTTTTTAAGTCATAGGTGCTCCCCCTCCCACACCATGACATGGAGGCTTCCAGGTTGTGGACACCGACTGCAGGTTTTTATCAAATTCTAAAACCTTGGGGTGCATTTTGTGCAGGCACCTCCTTCTATTTCCCAATTGCTGGCCCAGTAAGGGTGGGCAAGCTGTAGGAGCCATGGGTGATGTGCAAACATGTATTTTGGAGTCCCACAGCACTGCCTCAGGTAGTGTTGTCTGAATTTTGTAACTAAAGCTCCCTCTGGTTGCTCTATGTAGGTTTAGGGTAGTGAGTGACCTACGGGTTCCCTTTCTATCGTATATTTCATATTGCAATCCATATTCATAGTGTCATAGGTGTTGTTGGGTGACCCGTGCTGGTCCCCTTTTCACATTGTTTACTTTGAGTTACTCCTAATACCGTATTTCAAGGCTTAGTTAATGATTCTTGGAGTCCATCTGTACATAATATCTTTTACTAGTTACTTGTTTATGTATGCAGCATCCTGAGCTTCCTTTATTGTCCCGAGTTGTGGCCAACATATGGGTGGTCGGGTGACGAAACGGAGGATGTTGTCCCTTCTCCCCTAGGGGAATACCTTTCCCATGGGGCCAGGGTGGTGTGTCCACAGTACAACAGTCCCCCCTGGGGGTGGTGCACCGAGGATCATATGGGGCAGAAACCCCCTTATGGGATTTGGAAAAACCATGCTCAGAGAACGCAGTATTACACCTGCGTCAGTACACCTAAACCCTTCCCCAATAATCGTCATTCCCCTTCATTTGATAGGGCCAATGTATGCTATTGTCAAGTTAGCCAACCTAATATACTTGCCAACGTTCAAACATTGCAAAATATAAGGCATGCTGCATATGGCTCTATTTCAAGTATTGGAAACCTATTACACTTGACAGGATTATAACATCAAGGTATGCTACATATAGCTCTGTTTCAAGTATTGGCAAATGTAATCTACTTCACAAGACAAACATTAGAGAATGCAATGTATGATACATCTGACTTTATTTTTATGTGCTGAGAGAAGAAGAGGAGTAGGGGTCCAGGGGTCCAAGGATCACTTTGGAGAAGCAGGGTGAGCACTCTACGAATGTGATTGGCCCAAAGCAATTCCATTTTCCAACGCAGGTATTTAAACACAGCACAGCTGAGATATGAAGGGAGAGCTGTCCTCCAAGGAGGAAGCGGATGAGTTGTGCAGCGGGCAGCAAATGAGAGCCAGCAGGAGGGATGTCGCGAGCAGAGGAGGAGAACCCGAACGCAGTGCAGGAAGCAAGGACTGCTCAGGTTGTTGCTGAGAAAGACCTGCGGGCTTCCAGAGCATCGGCGAAGCATCCATGAGCGAGGACGCACCGCCAGGGAGAAGCAGACATCTGCAGAGCCGCTGCGGATCATGATGGAGCCTCGAAAGCTACCGGAGCCACAAGAGACACAGCAGCGGCTCAGGAAACGCTGGTACCTGCCAGGAAGAAGCAAACAGGTACGAGGGTTACCCGAGGGTTGCTGGAGAACCGGGGGAGGAAGGGAGTGAAGGCAGAAGGTGGAACAAGAGGGTCTGGGACCCTGGGAATGAAGTGAGAGTCTGGGACCTGCACCCATATGAGAAAAAGAAAGAAAGCCAATCAGAATATTACGAGTCTGGGACTTACACCCAAAGTGGGACAGTCCAATAGAGGACAATTGCTTGGCAGGGGAGTAAACCAAGCCATTCTGAATACTTTCAGTATGGGACCCTCACCCAAAATAAGTAAAGAATGTATAGTAAAACAAGTCCTACACTTGCTAAAAGGAGTGTACAAAGTTGGTAGGATGAACATAGAAATACAAGGAGCATATTCTTATGAACTGCCTACTGACCATTGTGATTGAAAATACAGGCCTGAGAGGCCCCAGAAAGGATTAAGACCCATAACTCGGAGTCCTACATTTGTGAACATTTCTTTATCTTCACCACTTTTGATTACCCGAGAGACTGGGAACATTTCTGTTGGTTGGTCCTGCAAAGAATACTTTGCTTTGGGAGGAGATCATCTTTGCACAGTTGGTCCAAGTTATTAGTGTTAGGGACAGAGGTAGGCTTTATGAGAAACGACAGTGACAGACTGAATAGTTTTGGACCTTCGTTTTCTTAGAGGTAGGGAAACCCTTCTTAGTTTTAGGGACAGAGGTATTTTTCCAACTCTTTTTCATATAATAAAAATGTCTGCCCAAAAAGATGCCACCGTTGTGTCCGAGCCTTACATCTGCACTCTCACATAGGGCTCTACAACCCTATGGAGTTCCTTACCTTTGGAAGCTGCATTTTAACCTTCTCCTGGGGCAGGTGTCCCTTCCTGTTATTCCTAGCCTGCTAAGGGTGGGATAGGCGTGAGAGTGAGAGTGAGCGTGGGCGGTTGTGGGTGTGTTGTGTGAGGTATGTAAAGGTAGTTCGTTGTTTGGCTTGTGTGTGAAGGTATGTGGGGACAAGTGTCTGTTAGCGGATGAGTATGTTTAGTGGTGGAGGTGGTATTTTCTCTGAATTGTGTTTCAGTATCGTATTTGCGGTTTCCTTTTTCTTTAAATGAATATATATGTTCATGTGTGAACAAGCGGCGAAACACGTCGCTACGTGTGATGTTTTTCTTTTTAAACCTTTGCCAAAAAACAAACTGGATATTATGAAGCGCTGAAGGCTGGTGGGATGATTTTTTTAATTGTGGCAGAATCATGAGCTGGTGTGCACTTTGTGAGGAGTGAAAATCCACCTGCAGGAATCCGTGAATGGTTTCTTGGCTATTTGAAATATATGTGATCAGATTTAACGTGGAACAAACAGAGCGACAAAACCTTTGAAATTCAGCGAAAAAGCATTTAAGAGAGTTAATTAAGGTGACCAGGTTTAATGCAATAAAACCTTGAAATTCAGCACTTGCATTTGAAGCAAATCACCTTACCTTTGCCCCCACTGTTGCGCAGCATATGACCACAATGATGGCATCACAGAATTTCAAGGGTTTTGTTAGTTATATTATTGTTTCTTTGGGGCCCACTAGCCATGGCCTTCATCAGTGATGTCATCTGTGATGCCATCATTTTGGTCATATGCTGCGTAACAGGGGGTGCAAAATTAAGGTGGACTTGCTTCAAATGAGAGTACTTTTCCTCTAGGGAGCTAACCCTACCTAAAGCTCACTAACTCCAACCTGTAATATATAAATATAATGATGTATATCGGACACTGAGATGGATGAGGAATTAATGTTTTCTAAATCAGTTCTTTTAACTGTTCCTTCTACAGCACATAAATGAGAAGATTTCGCAACGATTATTGCATCAAATGCCATGACTGCTTCCATTTATCAAAGCATCTGAATCCCCTTCAGGAATTGTAGTGCACCAATGGTAACAAATGATTCAGAATGTAGTTATGTGTGGCAAACCTATAATTCTTTACCATTCTTCACCGGGATCAAACTCCTCCTGCCACCAGTGGAGTATTCTGGCAATCTCAAAGTCTTTGCTGAACAATACAGGAGCTCGACGTAGACCATACTGTGGGGTACATTTACCCACCCAGCAGAATTCCCCTCCATCACCAATCTGCACTTCAGCAGTTACCGGCAGAATGGCTGCGCTGGCTCTGCAGAGCGCCATTCCCTTGCATCAAAACTGCGTTTTGCAGCTACAAAAATGATGGCTGCACGGTCTTTGCCAAGCACCTATTGGGCAAGATGGAACATGGAACACACTTAGAAAGGCTGCCAGTGTGTTTCCTTATGTGCACCAAAGAAGAGAATTGAAATGCAGTGCTGCGTTGCTGCTAGCTCGAAATTTCCCATTGAAAAAGGAAATATGTTGCATTAAAATGATGGCGCCCTCATGCTCTTTTTCATCTGTTCAACAATGCACAGTTCTGATCCAGTGAGACCCAGCTATGTACAGCCATATTCAGGTTGTGGTCCAACAAAAAGAGGCCTTTCTCATTGAATGACAGGCTGTGTCAGGCAAGATCTGTGAAATCACAAAGAACTTTACTCCCAGCCGATGAAAAAATGCTGTACTTTGCAACAAAATATCACAGCTGAACTCTTCAACAAGAAGCCCCATTTCCATTTGCTTATACTAGTATCAGTGGACCTTTGCCTTGAACAGATTGCTGTATAAGAGAAATTGACTAGGGCCGCAAATAATGTTTAGAATCTTGATGGAAGAGAAAACTGCAATGTAAGTTACTGCAAAAGGAAAATTCACAACGTGTAAAAAGGGTTGCTTTTTGCAAATAAGAAAATGTCTGTTTAAAAGCAAATTGTTGAATTAGGCCCTGTCCTTGCCAAGAAATGTAAGGGGGGTTGTTTATAAACATATATGGGATATTGTTATTTCAACAGACTTGCTTCTGATTCAGAAAAAAAAGTTAATAAATAAGTGCATTTACTGTGCTGATGCCACAGAACAGGTTTCCTGCCCTGGCTTCAAAGGACATTTTCTTTCTGGGAACAGGATTTGCCTTCCCCAAAGGGCCAGCCCCTTGGAAACTATGAATGGACCAAGAGGAAGCAGCTCACACGCTTGTCAGACTTTGTGGCTGGGCACGTGCCTGGTCCAATATATTTCTGGGACACTTAGGTGTGAAATTTCAAGAAAGTACCTCCCCTCAAATTATACTAGAGCGCTTCTAAGACAAACTCCAAGGCAGCAGAGGGCTAAACTGACATTTGGTTGTGGACTGGAAAGAAATGACCATATTTGGAAGTCAAAGGCCAGCCCATCTGGCTCAAAAGACTATTTTAATTAATAAACTTGAAGTGGAGGCAAGTGGAGTTAGCAGGAGGATTGACTGCCCTCCAATCTCCGTCTCTATGTGGATTTCTGTGCTTCTCGAACTTTGGAACTTTTTTTGCTGCCTGTGGCATTCTGCAGTATCCAATGTGACTGCAACGGTATTGGCGACCCGCCAATACCGTTGGCGGAGGGGCTGTCCTGGCTCCCAGAGCTCTTAGTTTTCTCTTTAAGAAAACTAAGAGCTCTGGGAGCCAGGACCGCCCCTCCCCTCCTGCCAGAAGTAGACACTCCAATAAAACCTCCCTTCCTCTGCGAAGCAGAGCCAAGTGGATGCAAGCGGAGTCAGCAGGAGTTTGCGGGAGGTAGCCGAGTCGTGGCATGAAGGCGGCCATCATGGGAAGTTCGGAGCGGATGGAGAAATCTAGATCCTCTTCGCTGCATTGCGCAAGAACGCAGCAGCAGGTAAGGAGTGGCGGGGTGGGGATGGAGATATTCCCTGATGACTGTGCCCTCCAGCGGGGTATTCCACCGCCCAATCCATTGGTACAAGGGCAAGCCCTAGTGGAAACAGATACTCTGGATATAGCGACTCCTGTGAAAGATGGGGGTGAGGTGCATTTGGCGGCTAAGGTAACAGGGGCTGGGCTCCCGGGGCTTTCAACTAAACTTGATTTGTCTAAAAGCCCCAAATGTCAGGAAGACTTCACATCCTTCAATGAAGAATCTGAGGGGGAGCAGAGGCGCAGATCATCGACGGGGCTGAGTCTGCCAATGAATCTGAAACTCCAGCCATAAGTGCTAAGGCTTGCCTTCAACTGGCTGTCCTGAGTGATAATAAACCTGATTCCAGAGGGGCTAATGAGGAGCTGGCCAATAAGCTAGCGAATGACCTGTCGGACCTTACACTAAAAATAGCTAAACAGAAACAATTGAGTTTGTCTTGAGTGAATGAATGGCTAAGACTTTTGGATAAATCCCTCCTGAAAGCTGATGAATTGGTGGAGAGAGAGGCAGATAACACTCTAAGGTTGAAAGGAGTGGGGGAAAGAGGGGAGGTGAATCCTGCGATCTAGAGAAGGACGAGGAGAGGCATGAGGAGCAGGACTGGGACGAATTGATTAAAATCGCCCCGGTGGGTGGTGAGGGATCGCCCGCTAATGGAATTGAAACATCTCAAGTTCTAACTAATCCATTTTCACGGAAGGAAATTTGGCTGAAGGACTCTGGGAGTGGGGAGGTATTTGATTCTTCATCGTCTGGGAGCTTGTCGCCCCATTTTTCCCTGAGGTTTCAAGAACAGAGGGGAAGAAAAAAAAAAGCAGCTGTGTGGATGGTGGCCAGGGGATGATTTTGATGCATTTGCAGCAACTAGTGATGGCCTCTCTGTCCGTATCCTTAGGGCCATTCACAAAACTATATGAGAGCTTGAATGAATCCCTCCAAACCCAATCGGTACTGATTGGTGGCCTTTCGGAAAAATAATCAAGGTTTGGAGGCTCTTGCTACAAGAGTTGACAAAAGATTAGACAGAGGCAGAAGCCTCGTCTATGTGGCAAAACAGACAGATTTGGCTAGACAGGAATCAGTAGATAAGACTCATGATGGAGGATCTTTTGCAAGACTGTAAGTGGATGAGATTGAATATAAAAGGTGAGGTTAGGATGACTTCTCCCTTGAACGAAACTCTGCGTAAACCGCCCAAAGCCCCTCCTACTGTGCCAGTTTGTCCGGAGCCGATGGTAGACTCGACATTGGATGAAGACAAATCTATCACTAAGAATGTTTTTTCATTATTCAACCCTAAGAAAAACTCAAAATCTGTGCACCTGATTGAAGAAGGAACCAGGAAAGATTGCTTGGAAGGTGTTTGAGCAGTATCACTTGAGAAGTGTAAACCTAAACCGGCAAAAAAAAACAAATATGCCAGCAAATACAAGGAGGAAGGCGAAGGCCTCCCGGGCATTCTTGAGGAATATCAGATCTCCACCTATGCCGTTAAGCATCCTGGCATCAAAGAAACGTAGGAGAGACTTACCCCCACTGCAAGATGTGGTGGTAGACCAGCTAGATGGGCCCAACACCTCTATAGAGGACCTGAGTCTGCAATGGAAAAATGTAAGCAACTCAGAGTGGGAAACCATGGAAGGTCTTATGGGAGTGGTGGAAAAGATGGCCTCAATGACAGATTCCTCTAAAAAAGGAAAGCTTGCAAGGGCCCCCGCTCCTGAAAGGAGCTCGGCTCCGATTCAAGGAAAGGGAATTAAAATAAAGACAGTTGAAGCATCTACTACCCCAAAGAAGGGCGATCCCAAATTGTAAAAAGAATTGCTGACTTTTAAAACGCTGGAACAAAGAAGGAACGATGCGTCCAGTGTTCTAATTAAAGAACTTGAGAAATTGGATGGAAACAACGAAAGAAAGAATAAGGAAATCAGAATAGGTCTAAGGTCCATGGAGGAAATGCGAAGAGGGCGCTCTGTGACCAGGAATGGGAACAAGGACGATTGTTTTGGCAAAAATCAAGGTCAAGTTAAGGAAACTAGATCAGAAACTGCCAACAGGGCGGGGAGGGCTAAGTATCATTGGCTGAAAAAATTGAAAGGGCCGAGTCCAAAGGTATGTCTGGAAAGGATTGAGAGTGACTCCAAGATGCTGATGTTGAATAGAGGAAACCTTATGCGATTGTTGAATAGCATAATCCCAGATCACAAATTTGCAACCCAGGATATTAAGATTGTGGAGTTTGTGGAAGAAAAAAAAACAGATTGGGTCATATTGCATCACTCTTCCCAAGGAAAAAAGGCTTCACTTTTGGCTCTCAAAGAGAAATTTCTGTCCTTTGGGTATGAATTGTCGGACTACCATACTCAATTGAAAGTAAACTGGAAAAAGGTGACCTTATCAAGGGCGAACAGCCCAGAAAAACCAACTTTGAAAGCAGAAAAGCGTAAGGAAAGTGGAAGTGAAGGAATGAAGATGCAGACTAAAGTGGTGGAAACGGTCATAAATAAGAAAGATCTTCACTCCCAGAAGTTTATTGTTGCAAACTACAGAAGGCCGAATGATTCAAGCCCCCATAGTGATAACATTTCTTCCTGGGCATGGTTAGCGGGGGCCCTGGGTCGTCCCTCTGGATGTTAGATTACAAGGGGTAATAACCAGAACTTCCTGAGGTTGGACTGTCTGAACACTAGAGGTTTTAAAAACCTGTTCTCTGGAGGGGTGATGGCCTTGGATGATTTTGATATTCTCTTGTTTCAGGAGACCTAGCTAATGAAACCCCCCCAGTGTGATGGGTATGTGGTGTTCTTAAATCCGGCTCCTAAGGGGCTGATGGGTCGTCCTTTTTCTGGCCTGCTGATGATGATGAAGAATGATCTCGGATGGTCGGTGGTTGACACTAACTGTCCAAATCCATATGCTCAGGCCTTATACTTGAAGCACGAGCTGGACTCTGTTGATTTCTCCCTGGTCCTGATTAATGTTACTGGCGAGTCAATATGGGGAAAGATTTTGGATTTTATGACGTCCATAACAAGTTTGATTGATGAGGCTATCTGTGAGGTGGAAGGGGTTAAGATCGTTCTTTGTGGTGATCTTAACATTAAGCTTTTGGATAAAATAGGGAGAGTGTGTGAAACGAGTGAATGGAATGAAAGAGAGAAGGAATGGATGTTGAATGTGGAAATGAGAGAAATCATATGGTTAATGGTGAAACGGAGGGCGATATCCCTGGACGCCCAACATGGAGGAGTAGAAACCTGAAGTCTTGTATTGATTATTGCTTCATTTCCAAAAATCTTAAAGAGAGGATAGAGAGCTTTGAGGTTAGACTCCAGACTCTTAGTGATCACAACCTGTTCACCATAAGCTTTAGAGAGTGGGGAGTAAATGGCCAGAGGGGAAAAATGGAGAAGGTAAAGTTGGGAAGTTGTGGGATTCGTCTATGACTGAAGGAACAAGAGGTTAGGAAAATAAATGTGGATTATTCGAAACAGTTGCAGATGGATCCTACGAATATTGAATGTAGGGGCTTATTAAAAGAGTATGCTAAGTCGGGAGCCCACAAAAATGACCTGCCGTGGTCTCAAAAGCATGTATATGACTGAACTAGTCAAAAAGGAGAAAAAGTATGAGAAAGGCAGTTAAACAGATAAGGGGGGATCTTGAACACAGGAAAAAGCAAAGGATAAGGAAAACCCACCAAACCGACAGAAACTGGTGTAGAAACATGCAGTGTATGCCTACGCAACACAATGCTGAGTGTATGCTGCAAGCGGTATGCAAGAAATATTCTAAATCCACCTGGCAAGTAATCAATAATGGTGGTGTCTTTTGCCAGGAGAATACCTTGGTGATGGTGGCAGAGAGGGACTGGATCAGGCATTACCAATCCCTGTTCTCTGACCCAGATGGTGTGCCTGCCGTTCCTAAGGAGCAGTGTAAGGTGGGATGGAATTTTGCTTTTGATGAACATGATGCTAGTTTAATGATTGGAAAGTTGAGCGCGGCTGGTCCCGATAGGATCTCAAATCAAGAACTAAAAAAGAATATTGGGTAAGAGTCGTGGTAACCATGTTTAGGTAAATTATGGTTAATAAATCAATCCTTTCGTCTTGGAGGGAGGCTCTGATCGTACTATTTTTAAAAAGGGCGATAGGGCGGAACCTAAAAACTACCGTCCTATCGCCCTTTTGGATGCGACTGGGAAACTTTTTTCCAACTGTCCTCCGGGATTTGTGAAAGTGGGCTGTGGCGAGTGGGATATTGGATCCAAGACAAACTGGGTTTGTTACGAGCGTGGGAACGACCCTAAATTTCTTTCTATTTAACCTCCTAAAGGAAAAGAGTTTGGAGGAGGGATCAACACTGTTCTTGGCCTTTATGGACCTTGAACAGGCGTTCGATAGCGTTATTAGGGGACTTCTGTGGGCAAAACTGTGGAGGTGGGGCTGCCCGGGGGATCTCGTAGAGGCCATTGAAGCCTGTATACCGATACTTTGGTTCAAATTAGGTTATCTTCTAGGGGAACCCTATCTTGTAAGATCTTCACTTATCGGGGCCTGAAAGAGGGGTGTACCCTTGCCCCTCTTATTTTTTGCCTCTACATAGTTGATTTGGGATCCTCTCAGGCAGAGATTCGAGCCTTTCCCCTGACAATTAACAGAGCTCAGGTGCCATGGATCCTTTTGGCGGATGACCTGGTCTTCTTGGATTGCACTCCGATTGGGCTCCAACGTCGCACCTTTGGGCCTTTGAACTTTACTTAAAAACGAATGGTATGAAAATCAATGCAATAAAATCAAAGGCTCTCCCAATGAAGAATGCGAGAAAGGTTAAAAAGGAGAAATTTACGTACGTGGATGGTGGAGGGTATCCCTCTGGAGATTGTGGAATCAATAGTCTATCTGGGGGTGACAGTCAATAGAAATGCCAATGAGGCTGCTCATCTTGCATATCTATGGTTGAGAATGATTCCTTTGGTCAGTCAGGGTAGGGTGCTCCATCGTAAGTTTGGTAAGTTTACCCTAGCACCCATTGTAACCTTCTACAAGAAAAATGTGGTGCAGATACTTACATATGGCGCGGAAGCGGTGCTTCACCTCTCGTGTGACTGTTGGAAGAAATTGGGGGGCCATTTTTGGCGCAAGTTACTAAAACTGCCAAATGACCTTCCAATGTGTGCAATCAGGTTCGAACTGAGGCTTCAGTCTTTGGAGTCGATGGTGGCTTGGAAGACAGTTTCATTATACAGGAAATGTGCCTTGGTGAGTGTGGAGAAGCCTTTAAAGATCTTGACATTGGATAGTAGAGTGGTAGAAGGACCGTTGGAGCAATGGAGGAGGAAGGTAGAAGCTTTCTTATGGGATAAGGAGGTTCATGTAAAAACGTTATTGCTTAACCCAATGAATGCAAGAAAGAAGCTGTTACTCCGGGACTGGATCTCCACCGTTGATCAATGTCGTGGTTTAAAATCTAGAGAAACATTGGCCATTGAGAGTGGGAGGGTCAATGTGTTGCCTAATTTTATGATCAAGTGCCCTTTGCCGATGTATCGGGATTTACTCCTCTGGTTTTGTTTAAACATCTTGTATACAAGAGAGGTTCAATTTAGGAGAAAAATGGCAGGAGTTGATAATGCTACCTGTCAATATTGTATTAAAAAGCAGCTTGTGGATACCCTGGAGCATTTAGCAATGAATTGTGAAGCATTAACAGAGATATGATCTCTCTTTTTGGATGATTTTAAATCAATGGCAGCTACCCTTATAAGGTCAGAATGGTGGAAATGGGTGCTAATTGGAGACCAGACGAGGTTGGTTATTGCTGTGATGAAAATACTAGATGCTGTATTGCCAGTTTGGGAGGGAACATCTAGGATGGATGGCGGGAACTAATTGAACTCTGGACTGTTGATTTTGTTCTTTTGATATGTGTGAATTCTGGAATTAGGGGAATGGATTGAATTGAATGTATGAAGGATGTTATTTTGGAAATTTTGCGTTAAAGGTTTATTTTAAGTTGATGGTTGTTTTTTCTACATCTTTGACTTGTAACCAATAAGACATTTAAATTTTAAAAAATTTAAAATAACTTTAAGACTGTTATTTCTACAACTGGACAAAGTAGTAATGCAAATGTTTTACAGTTTAAATGCAATTTTTGTGGCATTAAATTAAGACGTGGTAGCTTTCATAGCATGTTGGGGACGGAAATGGAAGAAAATTGTATATTCTGAGGAAAGTGTATATGGCGCCACGTTGAAATTTAATACTAACATGCCTTGTGATAACAGGTATACATGTATAAAATTATAGAATTTTAGGTACATTTCCCACCGAAAATGGTGAAAGATTATTAGAAGGACGAAACAAAGTCCTACAAACTTGGGAGTGGGAATATTATGTTCTGTGTGGAATATGTAATTTGCCTATATGATTTGCAAAAGTGCCACAACTGTCAAAATGTGCAATTTATGTAGTCTTACATTTGTTTCGTATTTCATGCACAGCAAGTATAAGCATTACAATTAAATATCACCCATCACAATTTTTGGCAAAATTAACTGTGGGAGGGCCTGGGCATAATAAACCCACACCATGAAACTGATGTCATATCTCTGAAGTCCAACCGGCTGACAGGAAGGCGGTAACAATAAACCCTGACCAAACCAGTTTAGAGGCATGTCCAGCCAAAGCCTGCCCCCATGTTAAATTATGTAATGTCACCCGCCTTATAAAAGGGGGAAGCTCATAGAGACAAGAAAGACACTCTTCTGAATTTTCCAGCTCCGGAGTATCCAGACATTTCATATTCATCCTGCAAGATTCCAGATTACCCTGCCAGGCCAGAGTATAGCTGATCCTATCCAGGCAAAACCACCCTTCAGAACTAAACCCCATAACAAAATCCCACTAACTCAGGAAGAAAGGGGGAAAGGCTGTGGTACCCTTTTTAAGAGTATCCTGTGACCAGACCGGCTTTTTGCCCCACTACCTGCATGTCGCTGTGCCGTGACCAGACAGGCCCAGCTGTTTTTTTTGCTACGAGAGCCCCGCTGTGGTGCCGTGACCAGATCCTTTGAGCCCAGATACCCGGTTGGCTGTCCCAAATCCCAAACTCAAGCGCTGATTGTGAGTATCTCCCCATCCCATAGCAACCCATAGTATACCCCAATTTGATACCTTGTCTTGGTTCCACCTTCCAAGTAATCCCATCCATACCCTGATAACTTGTTTAAGATAGCCTGAATCCTCTGTGTATCCTGTCCTACATTTCCGGATCTATGTGATTATTGCGACGGCTGTAAATGCTGACTTTTTTTAACCCTTTACACCACATACATATGCGGGGGAGACCCCCGCACCCTCCCATATTAATATTATACTCTAAAGCCCCCCCACATATATATGTGGTGTAAGGGGGGCGTTAAAAAAAAAGTCGGCATTTTCGGCCATCGCAATTCCCAGGTCGTCATTTTTGTACGATTCCTCCATTTTCTACTGTTAGCGCAGTTTTTCCACTCATTGTGTAAGTCCTTAGTCCTCTTTTTGATTAAACTAATTAATTCCCACATAAAGAGCCACACAGCGGGAAGGGGTTACACTTGCAAAGTAACCCGTGTCGCAGGCAGCGTCTCTCTTTTCTAGCCCTTAAAATATCGTTCTGTAAAACTTGTCCTTTCCTTTTTAAACCGATTTTCTCCGTTAATTGCTTTTATTTTTAAAACCGAATTTGCTTTCACATTGAAAATCTCACTCAGTTATTCAGCTAGAGACACTCTTTCACTTTCATATTATCCCTGTGATGTGCATCTATCACCCAGCCTACAAACTGCATTCCGATTGTGTCTACTTCACCCATTTTTCAAACCGTTTTGCCATTGAAACCTGTAAAAAGAAGAAACTGCAATTTTCCAACATGTGATTTGGCTGCACTGTGTTTTCATTTCAAAGTTGATTTTGAACTGTATACCCGTTGTTAGTATCTTGCCTTGTAGTTGCTAGTGTTCCTATATCCCCGATACTGTTAGAACTCATTTACCTCATTCATTTAACCACGCATTAAATTAAATATTTAGTCATTCCGAGTGCTATTTATACAATTGTAACGGTATTTGCAGATTTTAATTATGTTTGCTGCCTTTTATTCCTGACTCCTTGCTGCTCCTTTCTATCCACTCAAAATTCGATTAATAGGGGTTTGAGGGAGCATTGCAGGGGGAAATTTTAACTCGGGTGCTATCTACCCAAACAGTAAAATTGCTCCCATTAACCCGCGCTTTGGATAGGTTATAGTAGGATGTCAACCAAGTGTATTTCATCATTTTACATTGTAATTATCACCCCATTGGTGATTGCTGTCCAATATTAAAATTGTGCAATTTTCTTTGAACTTAAAATAAATATTGTATTACCACCCTCTGGCCTGGTTCATGGTCCATTGAGACCCAGGGTATTTGTAAAAGGGGGTGTGAGACGGGCTGGGTGCCAGCTGAATCAGAATTCTAGGAAATAAAGAAAATGCATTTTAATTGTGCGCTACATACCAGGTTAAGGGCAAGAGTCCTGGTTTGGTGTGTGACGCCCGATTGGAATCCTTAACAATACCATTCAGGAAAGGGTTCATCACCCTATTCCACCATCAAATCTAAACTCTCAGTCTAACTTGACCACAGCTTTTTCAGTAATTCCCAATGTGGTTTCCGACTTCGACTATGAAGTTTAACAACCATCACGGACATCAGAGAAACGCTGCTCACCTGCAGTATCCATGGTCATATGTGGCTGGTGATTCTATGTTACTTGTCAGCAGCTTTTCACATGGCATACAGCACTCTTGTATACTGTCAAACAGCTTGCACTCTTGCGAGACATGCCATAAGGTTGTTCAAGTGGATCCTGTCTAATCGCACACTTTAGTGTGGGAACATTGGGATCCTATTACTGCAGGCCCACAGAGGTCAGCTGTGGAGTGCACTAAAAATCTGGTCTGATCCCATTACATATTTACATTGCGCCCCTCATGCTAACCCCAATGGCTTGCTGTGTGTGTGCCGGTCATGCACACATTCCCACTGAGATATCAAAAGAATCAGGAAGACTTTGCCCTAATATTGACTGCCTGGGAAAAGTCCATCCAGGGCCAAGCATAGAGAATACTGCTACTTTGATGGCGGACCTGTTGCGATGTGCTCCCAGTTTTACTGATTGGGAGAAGAGGGCTTAACTTTGCATTCTTAGCCCCCCAACACCCGTGGTTGAGTGGCCAGGTCAGAGCAAACAGAAGACACTCTGCTTCTCCTTGTGGGGCTGCCGACTACATAGCAATAGGACTAGACCTGTAACAGGGGGTTATAGGTTTTCTTTGGTTTATTCGGTGCTGAGAAGACAGACCATCCCGTTACTACAGGCCTCCTCAACTGGTTGGCAGGATGGCATTCTCGTTTTTTGTGTTTAATAGTGTAAATCCTAGAAGGTCAGGCAATTCGTTGTCAAACTCCTCCTCCATGGCAGTTCGTGCAATTGTTGGAAAGAGGCATTTAGACAAAGCAATACGGCAGGTGTGTGGGGGATATCCGAACCATTCCAATAAGGAGATTGGGAGGTTCGGCTTCACTTCAATGAGAAATCATAAAAAATAAAAAAAATAAGATAAAAATGTAGCTTTGTGGTGGTGGAGACCGGAGAGGTTCTTTAGTATTAGTGGCCTCTGTTGGAACTTAATGCTGTGGCATCAGTCCCCACCCTCCTTTCTAAAAGGTCTTCCCATGGTACCGGCAATCAGCGCCAGTGGCAGCAGTAGAGTGCCCTTCATGCCATGTCTCAATATTCACCAAGCAAGCAGACAGCCAGGCATCTTGCCTTCAGCAGGGACAGGCAGCTGCAGGGCCGGACTGGGCCATAAAACGGTCTCGGGCACCAATGAAAACGTGGCCCACAGTTGCAAATGGCGATTTATTCCTTTTGTGACACTGTCTGAATACCAACTTGGGCGAGTTTTTTATTGTTTATAAAGTCTGGCGCAAATTGTGCATTTTGAAGAACAGGTATTCAGCAGCACTGCTCAAAACTATTAGCCGCAGAGGGAATCAAACTGGCCCAAATTATCCAAAAAGGGGACCCACTTGACACAAAAAAACTGGCCCACAGCAGCATTTTGTGTTTTTGTTGCGGCCATGGGCCTATTGCCCTATAGGCCAGTGCGAGTCTGGTCAATTCCCCTCCATGAAGGAATCACAACACATCCCTTTGGACAGTACTCGTCAAACACTTGTGTACGAGCGCGATATAAATAAATAGTCATAGCATGAACACATCTCCCCAGGCCATTTCTCCAGGTTACACCAAGGATAGCAAGTGGGGACAGATGTCTTTGGCAAGTGTTGCGCCCATCCCCGGAGAAGCAATCTGCGCTGGAGTCCAACTGCACAGCAAACAGAAGAGTTACAGTCTCGCAATGGGGGGAAACGCTGAGTGCGCTGCCGCCTGCTACTTGAGACATTACAGCACAGGCACCTGTTCCAGCCAGGCATTCCTCCGCAGCCTGTTATGACAACTCCAACACGGCGCCGATGAACCTTGCGACATCAGTCAGGCACGGCGCTGCTCTGCCACCCGAATGACTACTCACCAAGGCAGTAAACGAAACTAGGCCTAGGAAGGGAACTAAACACCACAGAAATCGACGTGGACTATCCACGGTAAGGTCACGCACTGCACAAGTGTTCTTCGCCTTCACACCCGGTGGCCAACAGGAAGAAAAATAGACTCTTCCTAGCTCCCATTTTCGGCAGATCGGGAAACGGATGCCGGAGCGCAAGGACATCAAGCGAGCTGCCCAAGATCACACCCTTTGGCGCACGCTGTCATGGTCTGCTTATAAAGTGGATGTTGGCCTATGGTATAACGTTGCGGTGAGGGATGCCTGCCAACTCTGGGCTGGGTGGAAAATCATGTATCCAAAGAAAGTACCATTTGCGCCTGCATACAAACAGCGCAACTACCCGAGCCAGAGCAGCCTCGGCACATACACAAGACAAGTCGAGATGTGGAGCAGGTGCTCATGACAAAGTAGCCTTACATTTGTTTCGTATTTCATGTACAGCAAGTATAAGCATTACAATTAAATATCACCCATCACAAAACGGAGCTCCTAGTTCCAAATGTGCTGCCCTCATAACCACAGCCAGTCCTTTCTAATTTTCCATTCATGTTTCCCAAAGTTATTCCCAACAGGAATTAAAACCACAGGGTGATTGAGTTCTGAATTCTAGAGTAATTGAGTACATTTTTCCTACCACCAGCCCTGCCCCCCAAAAATTGAAGGCTACCCGACAAAATATATAACGCACTTCATCTGTGGACAGAAGGAGGGTCCAGGAAACACTGGGGTAGGTTGACAGTCTACAAATGGGAACTTAAAGCCGACATTTCTCTAGTGTAATATTTGGCAGACCTAGAGAAAATGACCGGCGTCCCTGAGCCCCAGAGAACGGACAAAACTAAACGCCATTCCAAGAGATTCCCGGCGAAACCATGAGACTTGCAGGCACTTTTCTGACGCTGCCCAATGGGCAAGCTGCTGCCCATCTCAGATGATACCCTGTCAAGCACCTGGTATTTTCTTGAACTACTTTTTGAAATTGCATTACTGGGAGCGAAATTAGCATTGGATAAACAGGAGCTAAAAGCAGCTCCTGGCCTCCTGGGTATCTGGCATTAAACAGTGACCAGGAACTAAAACTGGGGAACGAGGAACTGGTACATAGCGTTCCTCAAATCTAACTTCCGCATAAGGTGCAAACGTATAACTTTCTCCATTACTTATACCCCTGAATGCTGCAAATATTGTATACATGCGTCTTAATGTTCATTTAAATTTCCCAAATGCATAAAGTTACATTTGCATACAGTGGAGTAACTTTGCTGAAAATGTTGGGGGGACATGACATCTGAAGAAAAGGTGCCCCAGCCAAATGAATGTGGAAAAATGGTGTGCCATGAAAGTTGGGGGTGACAAACACCCCTGTCCCCCCTTAAAATTACACCCATGTTTGCATAGATGTGTTTGTTCGGCATCAGTTGGCTCGGGCTGTCAAAAGTAGCACCTGGAAGCTGTTGGTGTCACGCTAACCAGGCTCTTTTAGGCTACAAGCAGGAGCTTAAAAATCCCCCAGCTCTACTCAGTTTCGAAACATTATCTACACTCAGCTTTTGTTTTGGTCCCATTGGGAAGTTTGACAAAAGCCTGCTAATCTCTCAAGTTACTCAGGGTTTCTTCTTTGAAACAACATTTAACCCAAAAGTCTGAATTGCAACAAAAAAAAAACAGCCAAAAGTAACTAAGGTGAACAGAGCTTATGCAAATTCAAAATTGCATTGCTCCAAACACAGTATCAGATCACCATTGTTCAAACACAGCCTTGGTTTATCCACAGGTCCCACCTTGGGAGAACCTCAACATGAGCTGGGTCTGATCAGTATAACGTGGGCTTCTGCTATGCTCTGCATAATCCCACGATGTTCAAACATGATGTCCCAGCATCACTTATGAAGCTTCCCAACTGTTCCAATAATACCCAGGCCCTCTAGGTCTCTTTTCCAAGGTTCTTAAAAAGAACTTAACAGCTTAATGGGTTCTCCCCTTTCAAGGCCACTTTTGTAAAAGTGTCTCCAATGTTGAAGCCAATTACTCAATTTATCCTCTATGGATGACTCCAAGAATTTTTTTTTTTCGGGAAGCCGCTCTTGCAATAAAAGCTAGAGAGGGCATCCTGGTAAATTCCAAAGGTACTTTACAAAACTTTTGGTAAATGTGTTCTGTGTAGGGCACTGTGGTACCCAAAAGACCTTAGTCCGATCACCTACATAGTGCTATGGAGGATGTTTTTCTAAATCAGTTGCAATGTGCCCATGTGCCAGATGTTTGTTGAAATCGCAGCAGGTTACTGTGAGCCCTCACTCTTAAATGCTGAATTTAAACGTTTACATCCATGCTACTTCGAGTAGCATTACATTACAAAACAGGTATTTACAATACTGTAAAACGGCAAACTCTAGTAGCAAGCACAATAAAAACGTTGTATTATTATCGATCGTAGGACACTGGGAGGCTGGGAGGTCCACTGCAGACAATGCAGTGCCAGAGCGCTACAATGGCTGGAAGGAGTCTTCTCTCCTAACTTAGCAGAACATTCTACCTTTCATTGGTTAAACTCGATTCGATTCAATTTCATTTTGATATCAAGTGGGTATAATTTATATCAGTTTTGATATTAACTGAATATACATTTTATATAAACATTATGTAAATATGGGAGCAGCCGGCAACGGTATTGCTTGGTCGACTATGGAGGGCGAAGTGAGCTCTGAAGGCGGGGACTGTGAATTTATTGTTTTGCGTGTGATGCGGCGATTACATCGGAAAGGGGTTTGGATTTAATGTGCAATACGAAAAAAAACGGCAAATGACATTAAAACATTTTGATCTTTTTCCATATAAAATGTATATACAAATATAAACATTTCTTTTTAATATAGACATGTATATAAAAATGCAGATAGAAATATTTTTTTATATAAAAATATGTATACAAGTTAATATCAAACTACATATTTTTATATCAAATTAATATATAAAAATGTTTTGATATCACTTTTGATAGAAAATGCATATCAATGTTATATGAACTGGACATAACGTCTTTATATTGCATAAAGGAGATCATAGCATTCCACAAGATAGACAGGCTCTAATAATAACCCTCTAGTGTTGAGTTTGCTTCATCGCCTTGTAACACTGGCGTATATTTTATATAGACTCTAAATAGAGGCTGGCAGCCTAAATATAAATGACAGATTCTAAAGTATGAGGCACAGAGTTTCTACAAAAGTCAAACTATTAAGTTTGACAATGCATATTTCTTTTAAATAATGAAAGCGGTTCGTTCATAAGTAAAATGTCCTCACCAGAGTTGTACAAAAGTCCAAACTATTGCTATGGCAAAATATAAATATCTTCACTAGAGTTACACAAAAGTCTGCTGATCCGGACGGTATGTGCACACAGCCCGGTTCTCTTAGAATGAATGCTGTTTAAAAGGGCTGCAGGGGCATGCATGCAGAGAGAAATGATGACACTGATCAGCTGCAAAACATAGCCGCTGTGGAGAGGGGTTTTTATTTGCGAAACTCAAGACTTTTACATTTTCGCCAAATGCAGCAGAAAAGACAGATGACGGGGCCCGATAAGGCCTAATGAGGTGGACTGAGCATATGGGGAGGGGTCCTGCAATACACAAGATCATTATCTCGGACTGGTCAGAGGTGGCTAGGTAATTTTAGTTTCGTTATAAAGGTCTATTTTACAAAGTAAGCACACTTATGTTTGTGCTCATGGATAAGGGATTTTGCACAGGGATAGGACACACTTTTTAAAAAATACAGCAAGCTGGGGGTGCTGAAAACAAAGTAGCACACAAGTGAATATAGGCCTCCAGTGTTTAAAAAGCAGAGTTTGGAAGACAGCCAGCAAAAATAGCACTTTTGTGTTTCGGAAGATCCCCAGTACCCGACGAATCCCTGCAGTGTGGATAATTGGTCTGAAATGCCGGCAACTTTGCGTGGAGGCCTGTTATCTGAAAGCCTTGTACAGAGGACCCCCTGGAAGACTTTTGACTGAAAACAGGCCTGGTTATTTTAGGTAGATTATTTACAGATAGAAAAAAAAGGTGTGTTGTATTTACTTTAAAATTAAACAACTGTGGGCATTTACTGACAAGCCTGTAGTTTAAAAAGTATTTGTAGAATTCTGCGAGAATGTATTCAGGCCTTTAAATATGTTCTTAGGGTTGGACTGTGTATTAACAGGGCTTAACATTTCAGTGTTAAAATGTTGTGCAGTTTAGTAAGAATATGTTTTTTAACATTCAGTCACAAGGCTCTTTTACATTTTAAATGAGTGCCTCTATGTTTTAAGCAATTTTATGAGGGGTGTTTCTAGGGTTTGAGAGAGCAGTTGGAGCATGTTTTGATGTATCAACCAGCACAAAAATATAAAAGCTATATTTATTTTATTTACTTATTTTATTGGGCCTTTGTAAGGCGCTTATATATCAAGAAAATGGTGTTTGCAATTTCGACTCAGGACCTGGACAAAGCGCTACAATTGACATTATTTTGTTTTGTGCAAGCAAATAGCTCTGTATGTTAGGGAAGCCTAGAGATTTAGGACTCCATTTTTACATGTGATTGCTGAAGTGTGTGTTTTGTTAATTGCGAGTTAGATGTGTGATGGGATGTGCTAGCAATTTAAATGACAGTTTTTAACATTCACAGTGTTTCACAAAATATTGATAGTGCTGACCATGTGAATTTATAGTTTGGCAGACCGGGCACAACAGGGTTTGAGTATGTGTCAGGGGTCAAACATTTGGTGAAGTACTGCAGCTGAGATTTTTTCACACAAGAAGATGGAAATGTTCATGTAAAAAGAAAATGTACAAGTGCTAGGGAGCTGCGTTGGTATTAGGACGCGATCATTGTCTTTGCAACACGCTGTGTGTTGCTACAGTTGCAATACTGGTTAATTTTTTTAGAAAAAGGTGTTCAGTGTAAAAGCTGTCTTCATTTAAATTTTTAGGGCGGTCAGTTCATGCTGTATATGGTGTTGGGTTCACTACGTATTTTTAAGTATGTGCTGCAACTTGCATTTTTGTTTGTGGGAGCAAAATGGTATAAATGACAGCACTTGTTTTGTGCACGCAAACTGCACAATTGATACGGTTTTGGCGCTGGGTGCAAAGCAGTAAAAAACAAATGTGTGCCTATTCTCTGTGTGCTAGGGATGATAAGAGTGCTAGGGCTAGCTTTTTACATGTGTAATCTACAATGTGTGCATTGTTAATTGTGAGTTAGATGGATGATATTGGGCGCTAGCCATTTAAATGACAGTTTTTACTTTAGCATGGTCTTTTCCACAATATTGACAATGCAACATTTTTGCTATCCTTCTCAAAGATCACACTGGCAGCTGAAACACTGGTGCCACGATTTATTCTGTACAAACTGCCGGCATAGCAGATTTTTGAATGGTAACTGCAGTAAAAATATTGAGCGTTAGCAATTTAAATTACAGTTCTTATCCTTCACTGTGTTTTATGCATTATTGGCAATGCTGACAATGGGAATTCAGCTTGGACGGCTGTGCTGAACAGGGTTTGAATATGTGGCATAGATCACACATTAGGTGAAGTGTGATAGCCGCAATTCTTTTATAAAAACGGATTGAAATTTTAATTTTTTCTTGTGCTTGGTTGTGACGCTGACATTGCAACACGCAGTGGGCTGCTACAGTTGTAATATTGTTGGTAAATATTGTAACGTGCTGATGCTCATTGTGTGCAAGATGTTCCATTCTGAATCTATATTTTCCTTGTATTTTCTGTGACATCATGTACCCCAACAGATGGATGCCACAGCTGGCAGAGTGTCTGGATGTGAATTGTGTCAGCGGATAACCGGCAGCCATTGAATTCATGGCGATTGATTCATCTAACACAACACGCTCCATCTGCGTTTGGGGCCAGCAAGGGCTGATGGAATCTCTGGGATACCCATGCAAAGGAGCTGTTTTTCTTATTGTTTAATGGGTATTTTGGGATTCCCGCCTTTATCAATCACCAATGGAATGTCTGGGGTTCCAACACCACAGAGTTGTTTTTCAAATTCATCAATGGTTATTTTGGGATTGCACGAAATTATTTTGGGATGTTAACATGACCCGCCTGCTTTCGGGGGCCAGCAAGACCCAAGGATGATGGGGGTCCACAGCAGTTTCAGAATGGCTTTTGGGGTGCTTTAAGGTTTTCTCAAAGCCTATGTAATGGAAATACATCGGCAAGTGGCAGTGGTTTTTGGACACTGCTGCCATTTGCAAGCCCAAAAGCATATAATGGTCCCTATTGTTTTGTCATTGCCAGAGGACATGCCGGTGGGGCGGTGCCATACCTATCAAGGTGCAAATCATGGGGTACTGTAGGTAGTGGATTTCACCCCAACAACCAGCACTGCAGAATGTGATGGTGGCCACTACAGTTTTTAAGTGTGAACATTGTATTGAGGGATTGGGAGAGGGAGGGTCGCCATACGTTGGTTGGTTGCTTGCTTGGTTGGTTTATAACAGCATCTAAAAATGTATGTATTGTATTACATACAGTGGATGTATTGTTGAAGAAAATATGTAAAACTGTCACATGTTTTTATTCGCTGCTTCTAGCTAAGATAGAGAAGGGCATGCATTTCATTTGTAGGTTTTCACGTAGTGCTTAAATGCTGAATACAGGCACGCATAAATAGCAGCGTTTGTTTTAGCAAACCCCCCAGAAGGTTGAAATGTTAACCCTGCTGTGATTTAACTCCACACAGTGAGGTTGACGTGTAGATATCTGTACATGGTTGTTCAAGCCTCAAGTATTTGTCGTTATGGATACCAGGCTACAACATTCATTTGCGTGTGTGCTGGCAGGACCTTGCAGCTGTGGCAAGATTCATATTGTCAGAATACCTCTAGAAAATAGACACACTGCCATTAAACATATTCCTGATAATATTGTCTGGTTTTACAGTTGCTGGCAACCTCTTTATACCACCTTGTAACAACAGTTCAAGCACCTACCTTTGTTTTGCAGAGGGTATGCCCGAGAGTCTCAATGACAATCGTTTACTACTGCTGAGCATGGTGAATATGATAATCGTGGACAATTTGATGACCTAGAGGGGCCAGAGCACTGAGCTAGAAAAAGCCTTTACTCAATACTTCCATCATCGCAATCTAAGCATTTTCTACACTGTGCAAAACGTATTTAAAATCCATTGGGATAAACAACAACTAGCCATGATAGCTCGACAGATGTATCAGCCGAAACAAGTTTTTTTTATGGAGGCTTTTGAAGACACGACCATTAAGCCCTACGGATATCTTTTGGTTGATTTAAAAACAACCACTCTAGAGGATTATAGATTGCACCCCGATAGATTTCCACCGGGTCGACCTGGGGATTATAGTGTAAAAAAAAAGAAGACCTCTAAAAAAGACCATTAACTGCAATATCGCGTTAGTAGCCGGTTGTGCTTTCATCATGTCGTAACGTATGCGGAGAAACATCTAGCTGCTAAAAATGCTTGTATATGCCGCCCCTCAACAACGCACAGCCATTCTAGCGCAGCCTCCGATCTGGTGGCCGATAGTTTGGAGATTGCTCTGAACACTTTAAAGTGACATGTCCCGCTAACACACTATCAAATAAGTGTGTTGAAAAAAGAAAGTGGGTATCATCAAAAAACTGACAAATAAGCGGATATCGCTAACGGCTAAAAGAAAAGTGGTCTCTCAGAGTGGAGGATTTATAGAATCTTTGATAGGCATAGCCCTACCGCTAATCACCAGCTTGCTCGAGGGCCAGTGATGGATCACACCGATAAAATATATCTGGTGGATAAACGTCAGTTAGAAAGTCTGACAACCCACACAACCCCTGCAGATCAGGATATACGGAAGGTTGCCACCATGCGTCTCAACTCAAAAATGAAGGATGTTTTAAACAGGCTCGAGTTAGCGGCGCATGAAAAAGCGTCCTTATATATGGATATTTTGCATAAATAGTTAAACCACGCCTGGCGCAGCTATGCAGAGAAAATCAAACTAACTTTATGCATGCAGCCCGAAGAATCTAGCGATGTAAAGGCTCCACCAGGGGCAGATCCGGTAGTGACAGACGTACTGAAAACACTCAGCCAGCACTAAAAACCTAACGTGGAGCTATTGCTACACAAGATGGAACTTGTAAAGTATGTGGGTGCCTGGACCAATGGGGGAAGAGTTTATTTACAGAGGCAGGGCTTTAAGGGGTTGGAACTTGCACGATTTAGTATGGGGTGTTATGAATCAACAACCCACGTTTATTATAAATTCCCCCGTCGGCTGGAACAAGTTTATGCAATCTGTCGCTGATTTAAATATCGCGACATCCGTTGTGGGCAGCGTTGCCCAATGACACCTTCTGGAGCGAATAAAAACTTGTGCTTCCGCTAGTACTCGCCAACAACACAGCCCTATAGATACACCTAAAAACAGCCCCTATTCCCCCATCCCCAAAGAGGGCTGGAATACCAACTGGTACAAAGAATCTTTACCCACTCCTTTAAAAATCTATGACACTCCCGCCATTCATACCTCCAGAGCATCTACGCCTCGCCAGAGACACACCGCTCTATGTGGTTATACGATCAATGCAAGCCCCATCCTTGTCAGAATGCATATGTTTATTTTTTTCTGTATTGACATGTATGCAGTATAACTTTTATTCTTTTTGTATCAAGTATGTCTTTTCTTATTTTTGCAAATATAAAATGTTTTCGAATCATAAAACCGACTGGCTCTTTATTACTTTGTATTATTTATTATGTATAATTAACACATGACGCTTGTTGATTTAAAAAAAATATTTTATTGATACATGCATCACTAGATGGATGCCCCGTATCTAAATTTTTGAGACAGTGTGAATATTTAGCAAGATCTATACACTTTGGGTAACGACCTGTTAACAAATCTGACCACCATTTGATCGTTTTGATTGCCATTACTCAAATACATTTTCAAAACAGCCAACAGTGATCTCCATTCAGATATTTGGCTGATAAAGAATAAACAGTGCTGACTGCAGGTCATGGCTTTAGAGTCTTGAACCGGTACAGTGGTACAACGTAAATACTTTGCAATGCTTTTCACATGGTACGTTAAAACTCTGGCGCATATGGGGTGTTGCGGGAAGTGTGCCAAATTGTCAAACGCTGTTAGCACATCACCCTCCAACCACAAAGCTATACAATGTGGTCCGCCCTGGTCCTGCGGATCAGTGTTCACCACCAGGCTAACTGGGTGATCCCTCGGTAGGCACTCGGGGCATGTATCGCTGGCTCTAGTTTTGAAGTGCTTGCACCAAAATCATGGAATGCACTGCCGCTCAGACTTAGGAAAGAAACTTCTCTCATGGCCTTCAGAAAGGCCTTGAAGAGCATTCTTTTTAAGTAGATCATACTCTCTCTGCTGCTACGCCTTGTAACCCTACCACTGTACTGTATAACATGTATGCCAACCAACAATGTACTTAACATGTAAACTGCATGTATGTAACAATTACACTTTATGCTTAACCTAACACCAAGACTTGCTCCCATGTAACCAGCACCTAAGAAAATATTCTTGTAACAGCGCCACCATGCCGGAGGGCCGTTGTGCGCTTTATATATGGAAATAAATAAATAAATACACACCGTAAAATGTTTTGTGAGCGTTTCTATGTTCACGCAGAAATTCTTTTATCTGTACAGTAGCCATTAAATATCAAAGAGTATGTTTCTCTGCACGTTGATCTCAAAAATGCCATCTAAAACGCTCTACAATAGCAACGAGTGCGCAGCGGTTAGGTTTCTTTCAAACTTTATCTCAACGCGTACATACCCGCTTCTCAGGAGGATGAAATGCCGCGCTGATGCATTGTCGGGTCTTAGATCGACGGTCAGTAGGGTGTAACCGAGGGCATACGTGTTCCGTGTGATTGAAAGTCTCTTAACACGTATGTGCTTTCCCGTGACAGACAGCAGGCCTATGTATTCCCTGATTATGCTTGGAACTCTAAAGTTAGGCATATAAGCTTTGGCAGGGATCAGGACATCATCCTTATGCAGTGCAGCATAGTACATGTTACAGTGTTTTAACTCAAAGGGTTTTTTATCATAAGCGCTGTTGTTTCAACAACTCCCATGATGATTATTTTTGGGAGCTGCCCCAGAAACAAGTTGGCTTCACTGGTGATACCGACAGGAATCGTGAAAACTTTACTCTGTCCACAGGTAACTTTACGATAGATATTTGCAGCGCCTCTGCATGTGCCAGTCTAATAGTCGGAGAGATGCTCACACACTTAGCGAATACACTTTCTGATAGGATGACTAGCTTGTATTGTTTGGTATCTCTGCTCATGAGACAGACAGCATCCATGTTTCTAGATAGTTTTATTTTAAGGTCAATGTTGTTGATCAATAGTTTATCCTGAAAGAAAAGATCCGCATGTAGATGGCCTAGTAAATCGAATACTCTACTGGTCCTGGCATGGCAGGCTCTCTTCGTAAACCCTGTGTTTTCACCACCCAAAGCTGTGGAGTCAAAATGGCCCGCATTGTCACGATAAAAGAGGCCTGCCGAGAGCTGCTTATCCAGGGTATCGGACCATCATTTAATTGGCTTTCTATATAGGCCCTGTAGGCGTACATATCACTCTGTTATTCGATTGCCCAACTTCACCTGGTTAAACATGGGGACAATGGGATAGGCGATCAGAGCCACACATGAGGTAGCCGCGATGCCAGTCCCATCCGCCTTTGTTATTTTACAAGTCAGGTACAGCACATGTCGTTCAAATCCAGATACATGTCTGTCGAGCCCGATACAAAGAATTCTATGGGGGCTAGCGATAGAGCCGCCAGATATGAGACCTCCATGAAGAAACTTATTAATGCTGGTCTGGGTTAAGATGAAAAGATCGAGCTCCAATTTCACACATTCTCCAGAGGCTCTGTGCAAGAAGGCCATTGTTCTATAAAAGATACCACCTCCTGTGTCTCTTCTATGGGCAACGCTCTTCTCCTTTTTATTCTGTTGTCCACGTCGGGCTCTTGATCCGTTTTTCTTGGTGGGTTCTGAGGGGGGCCGCACAGCAGGGACGCTCACCTCTGCCTCTTAACACTCCTACCTGGTTTATAAATGAGTCCTGAGTCGTCCTGTCCCACTTTTTGCTGGTTGGTGAGCTGCTCGGCAACCGCAGGTGTCACATTTCCCATGACATCTTTTGCAATACTGGTGTAGGCCGTTTTTACGTGGGCTTTAGCTCATTCAAAGCCGTGTCATAGAAACCTACCCAGCCAGAGCCTCAGAGGGTTTGTTTATGATAAACGTAGCTTCCCCTGGGGCTAAAGTGTCCCACAATCGGAAATGCTGAACTTCAGTAAGCGCTACCGTCCATTGCCCCTCCAAATTTACATGTTTGGCCAGCTTCAAGTTAAAGTTGGAAATTCTGTTCTCTGAAAATGCATCGGCTGAAGCATTGTTGGGGAACATAATGTAAAAAGGTATAGATGCCATGCCACCCATTTACACCCCTGTGGCCGCTAGGGATCAGGCGGGTACCCAACTGTTGAATTTGTCAGGCCACCCCAGCCATTTGACTAGATGCTGCTTCCTGGCTCCACAACCTTCACTCTTTATGACTTCTTCGATTCTATAAACTTGCCGTTAATCTGGACTCCCTTTCTGGATCTTCTCCCTATAAAAAAACACCTTCAATGGACTCCCTGCATAATCAATTAAAATATATAAAGACCCTGCCGCCGAGATACTCCATCTATGATAAATATCTCATCGCTGTAGTTCTGTTAATACACCTATGTAAAGACGGTCTTGTGTTTTGAGATCCTCACGTGATCCCCCTTTTTAAGGGGCATAAGTGTCTTCTTTTAAAAGTCTTTCCAGACCTCCAGGGAATCATGAGGCGTTAAACCAGCTCAGATGGTTTTAATAGATCTATGATGAGTGTTATACACATTTATAAATGCGGTTAACATCGCCACATATCTATGGGTGATTTTAGCAGTGAAGAATCGCCAGAGCCGTGTTTTAAAGGTGCATATAAATTGTTCTACAATAGAGGCAAAGTACGTTACAAAGTGATACACCCCATGCTGCTTTAGAAGACCCTGCAGGGGCTCATTTAAAAGCTCTTTACCAGCATTCGTCTGTAGTTTAGTGAGGACTTTCAAAAGCCATTGCTTTGCTGTGGCCAGTCTTGCCCTTTAAAGCCGCATGTGGGCGTGTTTTGATAAAACATCGACGGCTATAAAATAGCAAAAACCATCATAGTCTTCATGAAACTGGCTCAAATCCCTCTACCTGCCATTGTTGATCCATGTCAGATAACAGTCATTCACCATTTAAAATGTTTCAGGACCGACTTTTGCAGTGAGTAGGCCTCCTCACCCCTATGCCATGCCTTGAATGCTCCCTGTGCCTCCTTCTCGCCATCAGATCGCAGTTTACGGCACAGGCTGTCAACCCCTCCATAACTACCAACATCTCCTTCATCATAATATATCTGACAGCTTCAAGCCAGCCATATTCATCCCATTACCGCTAAAGATAAAGCCAACCATATTTTATGAACAGATTTTTATTAATATTTAAAACATGTATTTTTATTCAAAATGTATTGGCATTAAATAGTTTGCGGTTTGGCTGTTGCTCCACAATGATCAGTCCTTGTTGTACAAATTCTGAAACACATGGGATTACTGCACAGACACATTGCACATCGCCGCCTCGGAAAGCAAACATTTCGACATTCCGTTAGGCATTCAATTAGATATACTTTATACCCTCCCACTTGCAAACTGTTTTCTGAACTATGTTTCTAACACCCAACGGACACATGCATCTAAACGGCTTCATTTTCAAGAGGGTTATCTGCTGATTCTATAGCCCATAATCTTCTAGACACGCATTGTTCAGTCCCTACGCCAATGTTGTCTGTGTCAACAGCTGCATCAAGTGCAGCTGATCTACAAGACGTCTAGAGCTCAACACGTTACATATATTACGTAGCAAATTATCTGCGTAGGATATTTCCAAACATTTGTGAGTATCCTGATGGGGATCATGAGTTTTATGTCCATAGTACCATCTGCAAAAGTGTTGTTTTAAACACGCCCCAACCACTATGGCCGTAAACGCCTGGATAGTCTGAATGTCAGTGCCAAAGAGAACCAGCCTGCCCGTATCAGTCTCCATTAGCTTGACACATTCCTTACTCATACTGTTATCGCAATCCTCTGGGTTTTCAATTGATTTTTAACAGCCAGCACAATGAATAATGACATTGTCTTTAATGCTCTCGGTCTCCATTAGAGCAACACAGTCCTTACATAGGCTATTATTTATTTATTTATTTTGCATTTATTGCAGCGCACTGAACCCTTAGGTTTCTAGGCGCTAATTTCATTAGGTGAAAGAATACATGCGAAAAGTACAACGGAGGAGGGAAAAGAGGAGATGGGTATTCAGGTGTCTTAGTGTCTTAGCTCAGGGAGCTTAACATACGAAAGTACAATGGGGAAAAGAGGAGACGGGTATCGAAATGTCTTAGGGCCTCATCACGACTTTGGCGGTAACCCTTAAATCCGGCAGTCGCGCTATTACCGCCGGATTTAAGGGTCCGCCAAATCAGAACTTCGAAATTCGTGCTATTACCGCCGGCGGGAAATCCGCCGGCGGTAAGAGCGCAAATTTTCCCCATTAAGCCCAATGGGGAATGGGGCATTCCCGAATGGGCTCAATGGGGAATTACATTACCGCCAAACTTGTTATCCGGCGCTATTAGCGCCGGGGAGTTCGGCAGTAGGGCCAATACCTGCCGCGGTAATACCGCCGCCGTTACCGCCAAAGTCGTGATCAGACCCTTAGTGTCTTAGCTCAGGGAGCTTTAGGCGAAGATCCAGGTTTTTAAGTTTTTCTAAAGGTCCAATAGGAAGGCTCCTTTCTCAGGGCGATGGGGAGATTGTTCCAGAGTTTTGCAGCAATGACAGGAAATCTTGATCCTCCTGCGGTCTTACGAGTGAAGGTAGGCACTTTGAGGCAGTGGCTGTTCGTGGATCTTAGTGGGCGATATGGGATGTATTTCTTCACACTGAGTGATAGGTAAGCTGGGGCAGTGCTGGTGGTGCACCTGTATGTGATGGAGATGGTCTTGAATTTAAGATGCTTGCGTATCGGGAGCCAGTGGGAATCTTTCCTGGCTTCTGTAACATGGTCGTGCTTGGACACGCCTAGGGAGGTCCAGAGGTTATTGTTTTGGATAGTTTGTAGCTTGCACAAGTTATGTTCAGAAGTGCCTCCAATGAGGGCATTGCAATAGTCCAATTTGGCTGCGGTGATGGCTCTGGCTATGGTGAGAGGGTTGGTTGTGGTGAGGAAGGGCTTGCTGGAATTGAAGGGTTTGGCAGTATAGACTGCAGAGGGAGTGATGGCATTGATCTGGTGCAAGAGGTCAAGGGTAATATCTAGGTAGATACCCAGGGTCTTGACTGCAGTTTGGATCGAGTTTCTGTCAGTGTCAAATTCTTTGTAAGCTGGATCCATACTGCGGAGAGAGGTGTACGAGCCTACAATGAGGATCTCAGGTTTGTTGTCATTTTGACCTAACTGGTGGGTTGCCATCCATTTCTGGACGATTTGCACTATGAATTAGCACTATATGCTGGGTTTTCAAGTTGATTTGAACAGCAAGCACAGCAAATATGAATAGTCTGTGCTACAGCTTGACGCTCCTCACTCACACAGAACCTGTTTTTCATTAAGTGCCCTGGAGACAGGATCAGTTTCCGGCATCATCTCTGCATCCACCTACAGAGCCATAAATTCAAAGCCCCTGTCTTCGGAGCCCACATTGTCAGCAAATGGTTTCTCCCAAACCATATTGCTGTCCCAAAACTCTTCGGGCTCATAGCCGGCCGTCAAATCCTGAGAATCTTCCATCCCATCATACACCATAAAACAATCAGAAATATTACTATCCTCGAAACTCTCAGGGGTTCCTGAGTGCGGTTTTCCCTCGTCGTAACTGTAGCTGTTCATAAACTCGCTTTCCTGAATATCATGCCTGATAGCCCCTAGAAAGCTGAAGGAGCGCTTGTGTTTTCCATCCCTACCACAAAAACTATATATCCGAGTTGTAAACTTCTCACCCCACCCTCGTCATAGCCTTTAGAATTAGCCCTGACCTATTTATAACTCGATCATTTCAAATCAAAACTATATCCATCTATACTCACCAACTCTCCAGCCGTGTCATTCACATTATAAAATCATGACATCATCTATACTCTCTATAAAGTTCATACTTCCTATAACATTAAAGGCCAAACCCCTCTCTGACATCGCCACGTCACGACACAAAACCCTAAGTTCAGAGTCCCTGTCTTCAGAACCCACTTTGCCCTGCATAGTCGACCAAGCAACATTGTCACTGGCTGGTCACATGTTTACATCATTTTTATATAAAATGTATATTCAGTTTAAATGACATTTTATATCAAATCCATATAAAAAATGTGGATCTATTATATAAAATTCATATGAAATGTATATCAAAGCTGTATCAAAAGGGACAGGAATAAAAACACAAAGGGGGCGTGCCCACCTGTCAACATTTACTTGATGTGGAAAGGATGCTCCATTTACTACTATCCTGTCCCCTGGCAGATGTTTCCAACATTTTGCATTCTCGAGGGGTTACAAAACAGCACAGGTGGTAGCCAGAACCTGCTACTGGCAACTCACAGCCTACTTGTCAGCGACGGTACAGGTAGATTACAGTGGTTTAGAAACCTACCCAGTTCTGCATTAGGTCCCTGTTCCGCATGGAATGAACGCTTTCCATGCTGCTGTTCCGCCTTTATGTTGCTGAGAAACAATATCTGTACCAATAATACCGTACATCAGTACACAGACTGAAGGCAAATAAATGCATATGTGTTATTAAACACACACACAGCTTTGGCATTCTAAGCTTTCCTCTCTTCTTATACTATTGGATTTGTCTGCAGCCTTTGACACTGTCAACCATTCCATTCTTCTGTCTTCCCTTTATCAGCTTTCTTTCGGGATCTGTTTTGGATTGGTTGCATTCACATCTTCCCTGTCGCACATTCTCAGTCTCTTGGGTAATTCAATCTTCATCTGTTCATCCTCTTTCCTATGGTGTACCTCAAGGCTCAGTTCTGGGCCCCTTATTCTTCTCTCTTTATACTATTCCGCTGGCTTCCATAACTCCTCTTTCAGATTCTCCCATCATCTGTGAGGAGATCACTCCCAGATCTTCCTTCTTTTCCTCTTTATCACCCTCTCTTCAGTCTACTTTCTCTTCTTGTCTTCACACAGTCCAAGAGTGGATGTCTGTTCAACCTTCACTAAAACCCCTCTAAAACTGAGGTTCTCTTTCTTTTTTCCCTGCCTCAACTACTCCCCCTCCTCTCCCTCTTGCTGCCAATTGTTTCCCTCCATCCTCCATCACACGTTCTTCCCCCGCGTGTAATCTGGGCGTTATCTCCGACTCCTCTGTGTTTATCCTCTTACGTCTCTATTTCACGCTCCTGTCATTTACAACTTAATTTACAACTTCATAATATCCGGAAAGGCTTGTCCGTTTTTTACTGCTCCTGCTGCAAAGACTTTTCCTTCCTCTCTCTTGTCACTTACCAACCTCATCCCCTCCGCTCCATTTACAATTCTTCCATTCGTCTTCTTTTATGTTTACTTCCCCGAGAGTCTATTGCCCCCCCCCCTTCCCCCTTTCTTCTTTGGTTATCTTTTGACTTGCGTTTATTGTTTAATTTTCTCTGCATTGCTTTTAAGTGTCTACACACGCCATATCTTTCTTCTCCTATCTGTC
The DNA here is from genome assembly GCF_040938575.1 of Ambystoma mexicanum. Taxonomy (NCBI): domain Eukaryota; kingdom Metazoa; phylum Chordata; class Amphibia; order Caudata; family Ambystomatidae; genus Ambystoma; species Ambystoma mexicanum. The sequence continues at coordinate 894,749,519 of NC_090941.1, forward strand.
TACTCTCCTGCCCATCCCCTTGGTTACCAGTCTCAATTCCTTCTATCTGTCCAACATCCCACTGTCCACCTTTATTTTTCGCTCTTTAACTTTGTTAGCACCAAAACACTAGAAGGCCCTACCTCTTTATCTCCGCTGTCTTAGCTCTCTTTAGAATCTGGCTTAACGATCATCATCTTTCTTCCTGAGTAATTTATCATTTATTTATTTACATTTTTCTTTGAACCGTTTTTCTGTATGTAAGGCGCTATATAAATACAATGAAATAAAAATACTATACATTGAAATGGGGATGTTTTGTCTGTAAGGCTAATCTGAGGTCACTTTTTGCCCAGTACACATATAGCCCCTAGGTACCCAGCTGGAATTGTTTTTCTGTAGTATCACACAGGCTGTTTGAAGTTTTAGAGTTTAACAACAGAGAAACATTATCCAGATATCGTTCCCGGAGAGGATGGCATATATACATATGGATTTATATATGGGAAATCTAGTCAGAGAAAACCAGGGTGCTGTGAGAGAAGGGGCACAAAGATGAGTAAATCGAATAGAGTAAATTCTGTAACGAGAAGGGCTTTAGTTAAGCTTTTTAGTCCCTATCCTTGGGCTGTACCAGGAGGTACGGGCCCTGAAGACAGAGTTACAGGTTCGAGTGCAGCAAGGGTATTTAACTAGGTGTACAGGCCCATAAATCCTGGTACGGCCCACGGGCGGGGTCAATAAAGCCATTATTACTTACATAAGTCCTGATATTTTATACCATCATTCATCATGAAGAGATGTTTTGGACCTTAACTCCCATGATCCCCAGGAGGGATATTCAATGGTGAACGATCATGGGAGTTGAAATCCAAAACATGGGGAGGCGGGGGGTCACATAATTAACAACCATAATATAAATGAGAAAACAGGAGTTTGGTGTAAAGGAATCTGCCTGGGGCAAATGTCCACCTGAGGAGCAGGATGGACATGGAAGCAGGCTGCCTGTGACGGGGAATGTTCCGAAGGGCAGGTGCTTCAAAAAAATATTGTTGAGCAGACAAATAAATTGAAAATTAAAGGCACACAAATGATTTGATCTAGTGTCGATGAGGACCAAGAAGCAAAGAAATAGATCTGCATTAACAAGAATGCATTAGGTTTTCTGAACGCTCATGCTAAGAAACTGGATCTTTGAACAGTTTGAATTTAATTGTGTACAATTATGTATTTTATTTCTTACTTACTGATATTAAAATCTAATTAAATTAATGGTTGTTATCAAAAGTTTCGATCATAGAAAATAATTTTGTATGCATGAACATAACGGTCTTCCAATGCAGTGGCACTATTTAATCCTGCAGCTCAAACACTCACTATTCCATCTGCAATTTGTTTGTATAATACAGTAAAGCTAAATTGAAAGCCCTAAACTCCAGAAGATGAGAATTAATTTCTGCTATGGGTCGTTCTAGATTTAACAACCTGACCACCCGCAGGTATGGCTGTATATCTGCATTCAGGGAAGGACCCTAAGCCAATCAGGTGGCTGGAAGAGCAGGCAAGAATACACTGTATTAAGACCGCTCTTTCGAGTCACCGAGGCCTTTCCACGGGTGCCACCAGGACCACCTAGGCTCGGGCTGTTACCGGCCATAACCGCACCCCACACCACACCACCCCTCCTGCCAGCGCAGGTGTGATTGCCATAATAAACATTCCTAGAAGTTCACCAGCAGGAACTAGAACCATCCGTCCACATCATAATACATTTTTTAGTAAGTAGGGTTCAAGACATTATACTGAACCTGTCTGGACAATGCCCCATTTACAGCGGCTCTCCAACCAGTCAACACCTTTACCTTCTCTCTCAATACTCCCCCAATGTGTGTTGAGCTCTCGTTCTCAATCATGGTTAGTGTTAAACTCTCTCATTATGAGTTGGCCGGTGCAGAATTAACGTGCCAGTATTACTGTATACCAGCAAGTTGCCGAACCGTCCAACTATAAGTTTGCTGGTAAAGTGTCCAGAATGAACTCCAGATAAATGCTGGAGGTCACTCCGCCACCGTACAAGCAAAAATCACTGGTATTACAAGCGCCGGTAATACCAGCAAATGCCCCATGGAGTCCAATTGGACTCCATGGAATAGGGTTTTACCACTGTTACTGGCACTCTGAATACAGTGGACATTCCACCGGACCAAGTGCCGTTAACAGTATTACAGTTTGCTGGTAAACTCATAACAAGGGCTAAATAGCATGTGAACTGAACTAAAATCATATTCTGTCACAAGTTTTTCATTTCCGACGATATTATCCAGATATGCTTCTAGTGATGAATACCATGTATTTCAGTCATTTTTCTGTTTCCCTATTCCTAGACAATCTCTCAGCTGTAAGTAGCACCAAAACTCTTCATTTATTCAGAACTGTTCTGAAAATGTTTCATGACCCTCAATTCAATCAAATCGGGTAAGACCCATATCCTTTTGTGAAAATTGCCTTTCACTAGATGTTGTCCTTTGATTCCCCGGTATGCACTTGCCCCCCTTGTAAAGCATTATGAGCCATAATGTAAGTGTCTTGAGCCAGATAACCCCTCCTTCGCCACAGGCCTCTCGGTGTGAGAAAGCGAGTCAGTGGGGATCATTCCGAGTTTGGAAGCAGCCATGGTGCTTTTAGCACCATGGCTGCCTCCAAACTCGGGTCCGGGTCCGTGGTGTCGGAATGGGGGCTTACCGGGACATTCCGAGCTATGTGGACCCGGTAAATCCCCATTTCGAAAACCCTTCCCCATTCCCATTTGAACCCCCATAGGGCTCAATGGGAATGGGGAAGGAGCTAATAACGGGCCCGCAAATTGCGGGCCCGTTATTTGCTCCATGGTCCCTTAACGGGTCCCACTTAGGCCGGCTGGTTTTATAGGGCGGTAGGGGGTTAACGGCACCGGCATCCTTACCGGTGTCGTTAACCCCCTACCTCCAGGATGGGAATGACCCCCAGTATCATTTTTGTAAGTCTTCTCATACATGTTTTTTGAGCTCTAGCTCCCTCAAAGCTCAGAGTTAGGGAACACGGAAGTTTAATTTTTTATTGCTTAAAAAAAGTTAGCCTGCTACGGCACATGACAAACTTTTATTTCATTCACCTACTGCTGAAGTTGCAATATTTTTTGTAAAGTTTGATTTAAAAAAAGCTTGGCTAACGAGGCAAAAAAGGGCTAGCTTCATCATATGCATCACCTTTGCACTACTGAGAAGAAAGAAAACACTTTTCACACTCACTCTATGTTCTGTGTTATTGGTTCTATATGTGTGGTTACGAGGTGTGGCTGGCCATCAGTAATGAGGATCCTTTGGTTTTTATTGTGTTACATTATGTTTCTGCAGCAATCTACGTCCTCCCGAAAACACATTAAAAGCACAAAAACGAACTGCAAGAACATATCTCTAACTACCGTAACCATTTCCTTTAGCCATTTTGGTCAATGAGTATCACTTGTATAGAAAGCCCCATATAGTCAAACAACCTTATTGCACATGCTAGCTTTCAAATATGTAGCATTCTGTATGGATAATGGATATCGTACAATAACATTCCTCAGGAAGAATCCCTCAGAGTGACTGACCAGGCCCAGTGTTTCATGCACCTACGGGTCGCTACTACTATATTGCGTCAGGTGTGTGATGCACACACGGAAAATGGCTCTCTACAAGAAAAATGTAAACTGTCAAATACTGGAAATAAGCATGGTTGCAATATTTGTGTGCTGCCAGCACGCTTTTCTGTAGAATGATTTGAATACATCTTTATCAATGCAGAAAATAATTCGATCTGTAAGAATTTCTGAAACTGCCTTTGTAACATAAACAATGCCCCTATTCCGTGATTAGGTATGGTTACTAGGGAGGCAGAGTTTATCGCTTTGAGCTAAATCCACAATCATTTTCTTACATTTGTAGCCACCTTCAGTCAATTGTTAGATCTGACAATTATGTTCGGTGAAACGTGGAGAGGCTTACCAAAACTGTATCCACGCAAAAAGTCTTGGTGGCAATCTTCCTGTGGGTACATTTTCCAGTTTCACAAGAAACTGCACAGAGCTAGCGGACTTTGAAATCCCTGGGGACTTACACAGAAATAAACCTACAAATACAAGTTCCCTATAATAAATCATTAAGCATGCAAATAAATGCGCACGTTGGATTATTGGGAGAATGTTACCTGCTGCCAAAGGATTTCCTCATTAGTGGGGGCTAAATAAGATGCAGAATTGTTGATGCATTCTTCGGGCATTGATAGGCTAGTAGAAGACTAGGAGAATCCGGAAATGGCTACCCGGGATTCAGAGCAAGCTAACGGGAAAAACCTTGAAGTGAGGGTCTCCTTACTCAACAGCTCAGTCTTAATCCCCAGAAGAGGGAGTGAGCACGAAAGAGAGGGAGTGCATCTGGACCCCAGAAGAGGGGAATGAGCTACAGAGTGAGAACACTCTGACCCAGAAGAGAGGGGAGAGGTTTTGGAAAATAAGGACAGGAAATACGTCCTAAACCCAGAGAAAAGCAGAAGAGGATTATATGCCCCAGTATGGTGGCGGGGGGACATTAAAACCCTGTATGAATTTAGCAGCAGAGCGATATGTATGTGGAACATTGTGTTCTGACTTTTGTTGTCCCTTTGCAACCAACTCTTGACCACAAGGACTACATTGCCCACGAACCCTTAGGTTACATCCATCCTGAACTATTTACCATGCACCATTCTTATGTCTTACATTTATTTAGTAAAGAAAATATCAACATCGTTTACGTGTCAGTATCTTTGTATCCACTCAGTCTAGTGTGAGCGTGCAAACACTCAAGGATTCCAAGCAATAAGATTACCTGCTTTTTCGCTCCAGGAGGATAGCCACATATGAAGCAGGTAGCGCAGCACCAAAGCCAGATGTCCAGAAGTAGAATTTTCCAAGAATTCGCCTGAAATAAAGGTCAATGAAATTACTGTACAGCAACAATGGATGGTTATACTCATTGACTTCTGTTTTCACTTATTGACTTCTGTATTCACTTATGACACAGTAAAGCCCCAACAGCAACTAGCCACACCTCTGGTGAGCGTAAAGAGAAGAGTTGAGCATCTCATGTTATGGCATACGGTGAGACCATCTGAAAGATCAGCGATGCCAGCACCCTTTGGCCTAAACTACTGCAGTTCAATCACAAGCAGTGGTCCTATAGTTAAAAGATGTACAACACCAGCCATTCAATAGAAACAGATGCTACCTCCCTTAACGTGTATTGGAAATACTTAACTAGAACTCTGAGAGGGTGTTTTTGCAACTCTTAGTTTTTGATATGTTGGGATGAAAGCTTTTTGGAAGTTTTTTTGGATATGGGAGGGGTGATGGGATGGGGTGAGATTTAATTTATCGAACGTATTGCTTTCTGTAAAGATTTTTTTGTGTGTTTAAAACGTTTTATAGAACTTATTAAAATTATGGACAAGCAGATAAAACAAAAGCAGTAATGTTTGTGACAAACATCTTCATAAGAAACACAGTAATAACAAACATACATCCATAGTAAGGAGATATAGTAAGAGAAAACCAAAATGTAAGAGAATATAGTATAAATAAAATAAACGTACACTATGCCAATTGCTAGATAAAAGGTAAGGTACGAGCAATATAAACAAGATAGTAACTATACCACCTTTAGTGTGCTATATTATAAAATGCATCTGTAGTATTAACTGTTTAAGTAAGCATATGAAATGGGCCAATAGGGGGAAGACGAAGTACAAAAGATAAGCACGATACAATATGAAAATTAAGGAGGGGGTCGTAAAGGTAATGAATAGGTTTGAGAGCAACCAGGTGCGGAAACCACAATTAAAAATAGATGTAGCAGGGGCTCGAGACCGTGACCAAGATGGCCGTGGTGCAACGATCCTCTGTTACGAATGGTCAGGCCTGTTCGATTCACGTCCGTTTTCACTGAAATCTGCAGACCACGCAAGTGGCACTGCTTGCCACTCAAGCAACTTTCTGTCGATTTTTGATCGTGTGGCACCAGCCATTTGTCACCCCTGGCCGTCTGGACTGTGGAGCGGGAGAGTGCGCTCATCGGAGGCCGTGGAAACAAAGGCAGGTGCGTTGATGAAGGCGACCATTCGAAGCACCTATGATCACAGCTGGAGCCCCCTGTGAATTCGGGGAGCCTGCCCGTGCGATCTGAAGGCACATCTACAGCCCGCTAATACAGGCGTTGTGGTGCAAGTGCGCCAAGACCCCAACGCCGTTACAAGGATGCAACATGCTGCGCTCCTTCCCCCTATCGGCCACGGCGCACTGAAGGATCCCGTGACAGGATGGGACCCGACACAGCTTCACCATCCACGAGGATATGCAATACTGGCAGTAGCAAAACTGCTTAGATCTCTAAAATCGAGTGTGTTTTTAAAGGGTGCAGGTTGGACTGTAAGTGATTTCAATCCGGCACTCCACCCAAGTCAATGCCTAGCATGGAATGCACAACTGAAACCCTTATTTATTTATTTGTGCCTAAAAGTTAATTTATTCTGAACGATGTACTACTTATATCACGCCCCTCTCTTTGAATCCCCCCGGTCACACTGAACCAGGAATCAGGCTGGTTTGCAAAGTTAAAATATTTATTTAGGTATTTTCACAATATAATCACACTATTTTTAATGGGGATGCAATAATCACCAATGGGGTGATGTCACACTAAACAATCTCTTTAATCGCAATGAGTAATGATGAGCCAAAATAAAATAGCAATAATACTTTTGGGTATGTTCAGTCAAATGGCAGTGTGGTTACTTGTTCCCCTTGCACACCCTTGAAACCCCCCCAATATGCAATATAAAGAGATGGAAGGAGAGAAAACGGGTTTTAGGAATGCAGAATTCATATACAATGTCAATCCCAATTTCCCCCCAGCAAACACAAGAGAGAAACAGAACTAATTGGCAAACTGTCAAAATGGTTTTTAAAGTTGGCCTTGCATGGAAGAGGTAAAACACTAAAAATTGGCTTAAATCACTGAAATTGTTGAAATTCTAATGGGAGCCACTTTATCTGGTTGTAGACAAACTCTAGCAATGATTTGAGAGCAAAAAGCAATGAAAAAACTTCATTTTGAGGTCGGGTGCAATGAAAAGCTATTTTACACGTTATAGATTTTGCCCAAATGAAAATTGGCGGCAAACTTTTCCGCGCGCTGTAATCCCAATCGCGGGAGAACTATAAGGATTTGGGTTGCAGTTATGGGTTCTCTGGCAAGCCCAGGATGTTAGCTACAAGCAGACACTTAAATATCATTTCTAGCATGAAAATTGAAGAAGTTATGGCAGTTTTCGTGGAGGTCGTTTTTTTCAGATAGAGGCAAATTGTAAAATAAGGATGCGCTTTTAAAAAGACAAACAGGATTTCTTGACACTAGGGATGGACTATGAAGAAACAAACTACATGACAGCACGGCCACCAGCCAAGGACGTCTCTGGATGGTCTTTGCCTGCCGAGACGCTCGCATTCTTCAGATGAAATATATATCAGCGCAAAGATCGGTTTAACACTACTAGTACAGAGTTGAAAAGTATTGTAACAATGCAGTTCTGGATATCATAGAGGATGGGTTTGGATATGGATGACTATGGACAGTACATAAACTAGTGACAGTCCTATACTAAGGATAAGGATACTCACTACACAGGTTTGGACAGAACCGTCAGGGATTCAGGTCAGTCAAGATTTCTGGACAGAAATTCTGCTGGGCACACCGGACTGGACAGCAAGGCGCTCTGGTCTGCAATCAGCACGGCGCTCTGGTCACCGCACGTAGAACTGGACTGGATCTGCAATGGCTCTGGTTCACAGCTATCTGGTCACAGCACGGCTCTATTGGGTTGGGTCTTTGGATTCTGGCAATAATTCTTAGCAGGAAAGCAGTTACAGCACAGCCAGGCTGTTCTTTGGTTCCCCTTAGAGGTCTGGGGTAAATTCTGGTTTCTGGAATTTTAAAGGCCAAGCTGAGAATGATTCAGCTATGGAAATGGGCCTTTCTGCTTGCCAAGTTTCTGGAGTCTGGAGCAAGGGAGATGTCAGTACCTCTGGCAGGGTGCTCCGCCAGCAATCGGTTGGTGGGTGAATCTGTCTCTCTAAGCCCTCAGCTGTCTCTATTTATGCATTTAATAAAGGTGAGTGTATGCTGAATTATCCTAAGCGCACCCCCTAGATAGGCTATTGGCTGGAATTCGCTCTCTCCCTTGATTGGAGGAGAAAACAGTGTGTCAACATGATGATGTGGTTTTATGAGGCAAAACCTCCTCCCCTTTGCCTTTTGAACATGAAATCTACTTTTGGTATAATACATCTTTATATGTGTACAATTTTCATACCAATAACATACATGGATCACATATTTTGTGGAGCAAATATTCTTCCAAGCCCCCTTGTTGTGGGATCTTGGATCTGGATTTGACAGACTTTTGCACTTTTTGTCCAGGACACAATATTTAATTTGTCAAAAAATTGGTACATGTGTGCGCATTGTCTATGGGCATAAGTGTGTGAAGTTTCATGCTTCTGACATAAATACATTTGCTGCAAAACCAGAATGTTCACTGTGCCTTCCCTGAACATCGCACAGAGTTCTGGCATCTTTAAAAATGTGCACCCAAAAATCAGATTAACAATGCTATTGATTCTATAATTCTTACAAATTCGCACAGTCCTTTATCAGTCTTTTTCAAAAATATGCTTTATGTGCTTGTGAATCCACAAGTGACTATCCCCGCCTCCTTTTCCTGCTGGCAGGTCTGAAGCAAACTGCCCCCTTCCTTCTGGGAGAGGCCACTCTTGACACTTTACAATCTGAATATCCTTTCAGCCAAGGAAGGTCCATTGTCTCTTTCTGCTGCTGCCCAAGATCTCCTCCCCTGATTTAATTCTCACAAAAGTATGACTTCCTGGCCTTGGTGGGAAGCAGGAGAGAGATGCCTTTTGTTGGGGGGAGGCTGTGGAACTTGTTGGGTGGCTTTGAGTCAGCTTAAATTCAATGTCCTTTTCTTACATTTTTCTTGGTTTAAAACAAAACTTGCAATTTTCACAAAAGCAGCTAGAACTCTTATTCCAACTTCTAAACCATGGAAATTAAATAGTTACAACCTAGGTCCCTCTTAATAACAAGTCACTTAATTTCCAGACATTTGATTTCAATTGCACAAGTTTAAACTTCTGATGCAAACTAATGACAGCTGTCATACAGGCGTCTTCTGGTACTGCGCCCGTATTTTGACAGATTTTCACAGGCAGGTACACGTTTTACTGTGGATATTTTGATCACAGATTCCGCTTTCCATGACATTGTAGGTTTATAATGATTTCTTAAAAGGAGGTGATGGGTAACGCCCATTAAGGATATTGGATGTTTTGTGGTGTTTTGGACTGGTAATTTGTATTGTCAGCAACCAAGAAAAAGGGATTTAAGAACAATGTCTGGGTTTTCTTCAGTAAAGCACTGCCTTTCATGCAGTTTCCATTTTTACTTGGTGGGCAGCCCAGTGGCATGTTTCAGCAGTGAGGTCTCCGTTCCACCACTGACACAGGCAAGGTAGATTTTGCAGCCATCTTTTTGTGCTCGGTATTGGCGCGCATGGGGTTTTTGCGGCCATTTTGCTGATTCTAGTGACACCAGCACACAGTGATGCCGCAGGGCAGAGCAGAGTGGGTTAAAACATCCCACAGGATGGAGCATGTGTACTGCTTTCAGTTTTGTGTACACCAGCAATGAAAGGTGAACGTCAGGAATGAGCTACATGCACAGAAATGGCCTGGTAAGCTCATACCCATCCTCTTAGTGCTGGTTCACCACCATTTGGCCATTTCCTGGGCACAGAGAAATGTGTCATACATACCCTCTGCCCCGGGATACCCAATACTGGCACAATATGCAGCATTCTCTTCCAAAATTGTGAACACACGTGCTAGTTGTCACGATAGATGACAGCTAAACGATTGGGCTAAAGCATCGGAAGAAAAACAAAGATACACCATGAACCTACAATGCTCACTTGATATCCGCGCTGAACTCCCGAAATATTTGGCACTTTTCCCAGACCCAATCATTCATTCTGCCTTTATGAAAATCCGACTAAACACTTTTCCAACTAGACAAAGACTAGCAAATATTCAACAAATACCCAAGACAGAACCATTCTGATTTTGCATGGATAAAAAAACAGCTGAAACTCTGAAACATCTTATCATGATCTGCCCTGCCCTCACCGACAAGAGACTCCTATTTGGAGATCTATTCAAGATTTCCGACCAACAAAAAGAAGGCGACCCTAGATGGCTGAAGATCTTAAGAGGCCAGGACAAGAAATTGATATATACAGTTGTCCAATTTCTTGCGGACATTCTGGACCATTCAAAAGATCCAAACCCCATAAATGTTGAATTGTAGAAAAGCGCCCTTTTTCCTTTTACTATGTTTGTAATACTATCAAGAATGAGATATATGTTTTATGAAACCAAATGAAAACTTTATGTTTAAACTAAATCATTTTAAATAAAAATAGAAAATGTGCTAGTTGTCACAGCCCAGCAAAAACCGGCGTCAGAGAACATCTCAGCAAAACCTATTTGCATGTGACCTACAGATATAGTGCTCCTGCCTACATTAAATCCACTCTCCTATAGATGTCTGCTGTCCCGCCGACCAACTGCATAATGCTGGTAGGTGGCACTGCACACAGACCATACTGGAGTGCTATGTCCCATCGTGCATCAGTAGCTGAATCAGAGGACACTTGCTTGCCTACTGCACTCTGAAGTACACCTCGTAGATCCACACGACACAATGACACGATGGATATTTTGGCACAAGTGCAAACCATTTTGGCTGAAATTAGGAGGATTAACCAGCTCACGCAGGATACACATAATATGGTGCAAGACGTCATAAAAGAGCTTTAGGATAACAGTTGAATGCATATTCAGGCTGAACGTACCATCGATAAGGACCGCTACATAAGTGCTCTCGAGGATAACCATAAAACTACCGTGACTGAGGTTGATGCACTCATCAAGGAAGTACCACACTTGGAGGCTAAGGTTGAGAACCAGGGGTACAGATCATGCCAAAACAGCCTTTGCCTGGTTGGCGTTCCCAAAAACATCAAAGGGTCGGACCTAGACAATTTTCTCTATGGCTTTTTAGTGAGTACCTGAAACTCTCGGAATCCCCGGGAAAATACCATTGAACGTGCACACAGAGCTCCTATCTCGAAGCCACAGGCGGGAGACAGACCGCGTATCATCACTATACGCCTGCAGAACTTTCAACACAAGCTACAGATCATGAAGGCCTACCGAGCAGCAGGGACCATTCAGATAGACAACGTGATGATACACCTTTTTAACGATTTCTCCATGGAAGTGTTGCACCAACGCAAAGGCTTCAACCCTATTTTCAACTCTCTGAATTACTCCAACATTCGCCATTATCTCCGATTCCCTGCGATCTTGTGCATATAATTAGCCTGGTAATGGCACTACTACGATGATCCCAGTGCGACATGGCGCTTCCTGAAGTCGCACAACCTAGTCACCTCGGCGGTGCTGCCGGAGAAATCATAAAGGCCAGCAATAAAACCTCCCGAGACATTAGGACAAAGAGACCCGGCTACGACAAACCAGTGGGAAAGGAGTGGCCGCCTTCCTAAAGGTTCAGAACGTGATCAAAGGCCAATGGGCAGGGCTTTAAGTGGGCCGGGACCTGCCGGGGTCCCTGCCGCGGCCCACTAATCTCCCCTGGCAGCCCCGGCCACTACACGAAAAGGCTTTTTTTCTATAGCCTAAAGCTCTCGCTCGTGTGCGAGTGCTTCAGGCTTCAGAAAAAAATGACTTTCAGCCATAATGGTGGCACCGCTCCTGCGAGGCGTCCCTTTAAGCAAGAGAAGCCCGTGGGCCGGCGCCACCATTATAGAGAAAACGTGAGGCTGCTGGAAGCAGAGAACTTGTTTCCTAAATTCTGAAGCTCCCGCTCATTCGCGCAAGTTTCAGTATTTATGAAAACTGCCACTGCTTACAGCGGCCTCACCCTTTCAGCCTTAATGGCGACGCTGCCCCTCTCCAGCTGGCAAGGGCCAGCACCACCATTAAGGCTGAAAGGGTGAGGCACTATCCCATGCCTGTGGGCATTTGACTGATGGCGCCTAGGGCCCACCCGATTCCCGCCACAGAGGTTCAGTGTTTGTTGTATTGGAGCCATGTTTGTGGATTCCAATGTTCTCTTTATATGACAGTTCTTGGGTTATGGTTTCTTGGATGTGGGGGGGTTTGCTCTACTAGTGCAATAGTGAAGGCCTGTGCTGCTGGTCCTACGACCCAGGGTTTATAGATATGCTGTCAGGCTGCATGTTTTCTATATACTATGTTCCGCTTGTCCCTCCACATTGTGGGATGGTCTTATGGTCATGTATACCCCTGCGTGCAGGTCCTGGTCTGTTGCGCTATTCAATGTAGTCTGATCAAGTAGTGCATACTTACACATCACTTCTTTGTATACTGCTGGACATACTCTATGGGTTATACCCACCACTATGATAATCTCACTCACCTGCATTATGTTGAACATTCAAGGATTGGGGCACCGATCAAGCGGCGGAGGCTACTCAATTACACTAGGGACCTGTAGGGAGATGTGATGGTCTCGTCTTGCAGGAATCAAATTTAAACATGGTGGAGTCAACCAAATTATGTAGGGGCTGGGTAGGGGCAGTGGTGCAGTCCCCCTACCATGGCAAACACGGGGTTCTCCATCCTAGTTCACAAACATGTCCCCTTTACGATCCTTGAAACTAAGACTGACAAAGAGGGAAGATTTGCGCTGATCCACGGGCACCTAGATCATCAACGAATCACGCTTATTCATATTTATGTTCTCACCACGTACACACAGGGTTTTTCACACATACATTTGCCGCATGCGGACACTATATGGGACATTTGACACTTCTTGGAGTGGATCTTAATGTGGCCTTATCTCCCGCCCAAGATAGACAGGGTGTCACTAGAGGGACGGTTAGAGGGGCGGAGCAGCAACCCCAAACATTGGAGACACTCCTCTCCCTACTGGCATATCTTAGGCTAATGGATGTTTGGAGATATAGGTACATGGACAGGAAAAATTATACATTTTTCTCGCACCACCATCGCAGTTATTCACTATTCACGCCTTGATTATTGGCTTCTCCCCTGGAATGTTGTTCACGCAGTGACCACATGTGATATTCTCTGCATGACACTCTCGGACCATGCACCTGACCGTTTGGTGAGCACGCTAATGCGCCTCAGTGCTCCCCATCTTGGCATCTCAATTTGATGGCTCTAGGCTACTCTGACTTTATCGACCATATAAAGGCAGATTCCGAGGTGTTCTGGCAGAACAACCTTACCGATGACTTTCCCACATTGAAATGCTGGGACACTTTCAAGGCGTTTCTACAGGGACAATGCATCCTGCGCTAGGCATACAAACTCAACACCTGAAAATTACAGGCAAAATCTCTTACTACTAAATTTCAAATAGCTGAACGTGAACATAAACTGACACGCAACCCGAAGATGCTTGCACAGATTCTCTGCACGAGAGCTGAATTGACACGCATCTCCTCTTCAAGGGCAGAGAAAGCTTTTACTAAGTGGGCTCATAGATTATATACAGAAGGGCACAGGCCGGCCTGCATGCTTGCATTAGCACTGAAGGGGAATCAATGAGCCCAGATTATAGAATCGATACAGGACAAAAATGGGACCCTGCTGTTCGGAGGTAAGGCTATAAATTACTGATTTGCTGAGTTCTATAAGTGGTTATATCCCCTTACCCCAGGACAGAGACTGGAAGCTAGTATATGACTTTCTTCAACCACTACATCGTCCTTCCCCAAGCCCGGCACATCTGGACATGTTAATGCCCCAAAATCAGACTATGAGTTACACAAGACAGTGACTGGTTTGGCCACAGGGAAGGCCACTGACTCAGACGGTATCCCCATTGATCTTTATAAATCCTTCAGTGACCCAGTCGCCCCAAGGCTAGGTCAGATGATCAGAAAAGCTACCGAGTAGGACGCCCTCCTGCAGACTCTGTCAAGTAACATAGCTGTGTTCCATAAGAAAGGGAGGGGTCCCACGCAAAGCGGTGCATACCGCCGGATATCGCTTATAAACTCTGATGCCAAAAGGTGAAATACCTTGTGAGTTGCCCAGAGGGACTCCTACTGAGATTGGTGTACCTGAACCAGACCGGCTTTATAATGCGACAGCAGCCCTCGATAATGTGTGGCGGTTCTTGCACATTATCAGTATCTCATCAGATCCCTCAGACGTGATCCTATCTCTCGATGCCGAAAAGGCGTTTGGCAGGGTCAGATGGGACTACATATCACTGTCTCCCACAAAGAGGGAGCCTATGATGGACAGAACATCCATAAAATAATTGATCCTGCCTCTCATTGGTTGCATAAAGTGCTATTGGGTGGAGCAATTGCCCATTCCAGGTCCCTGTTCCATCAGGTCTACCCCGGTGAGACCCTTCAGATAAATTTATTGACAAAGAGAATTCCCAAACCCAACAGTATCGCCATCCTGCATTCCCCCTTGAGGCAAAACATCTTGTTGTAAGAGGTGAGCCAACTTGAGGAACGTAATTAGCACTTGTAAATCAATGCTCTGAAGATCGGTCGATATAAGGTTGCGTTTTAAGATGCTGAACATTCAGACTTTCCAATTACAAGGTCAGCCATGTGTCTTCCATATGTTTTGTTTCCCCTGAAAAACAAGCGCTGGGAGCATATCTCCCAAAAGCCAGTCATCCCTTTCCCCCTGTTGAAGAACCACGTTGAAATGCTGGAACATGTCCACAATCTGGCATAGCGTTGAGCCAGTCTGAGAAGACCATTCACCCTCCTGCCCGCACGTATCCCTAAACATTTCCACCTGTAGGAGTTTTCTTTAAAGAGAAACATATGAAGTAGTTTAAATATGAACATATGCCTATGGTAGGAGCATGGATATTATGATTAAAATTAGACTAATGTGTCAGAAGCCAGGAACTCTTCAAGCTACCCTTTGCACTACCCCTTCTCAGGTAACGTGTGAGTTTAAAGAGTTTCTACGCTTGCTTTCTTTGGACAACTTCCCCCACACACATGACCCACCCCATCTTTTGCGGGTCTCTTCACATGGTAGTTTTTTTCAGTTCTATGTCATTATTTTGATTTTTGTAGGTCGCCTAACCAAAAGACCGATTTTAGGCGGCCTACAAAAATAAAAATAATGACATTCTTTTTCCCCTCGCACCCACCCGCACCCCCTCTTCTCGGATTTACTAAAAATCGGGGGCTTTCACCGCTGAGCCCCATCCCTTGACCCCCACTGCTTTCCTCCCAACACCACCCCTTTCCCACCAAAACGCACACAAACATGAACACCCAACAAACACACATGTGCGCACATATCCACTTACCCGTTCTCCGTCAAGGTCGCTTCTGGGTCATGACGTGCCCGTCAGCCCCTGCGCGCACTTGTGTGAGTCGCAGGGACTGACAGTTTGATTTAGAAAGACCGCTCTGTGTGGTAACTGAGCGCCCGTTCTAAATTGTTTTTTTGTTGTTCCAATTATTTTTTTTTTTAAAGGTGTCTTGACCTAAGACCCTTTTTGTCAGGTCATTGGATGGTCCAAACTGCGTCAGGTCATTGGATGGTCCGAACTGCATCTGGTTTGCTGCTTCTTCCTCCCTAGGTATGGTGTAATGACATTCATTGAAGAACAGCTTTTATGGGTGGCCCACACAGTATTATATTCCATTGTCTCAGAGCCAGGTTGTAACCATTCGTTGGCTCTTCCATTTAGGTAGGGCTGCCTGTACTCTTTTGCTCCTTCACCTGAAAGAAGTATTCACTTGATAGTATATCCAATTAGAGGTCTGACGCTTTTTGGTATGAGTATTAGACTCTGCGCATAAGATCCTGTCCCATTTCAATTTCATCCGTGCACTCCAATTCCTCTAACTCACAATCCTCAAAGTGTCTTGGGATTCCTCCAATTCTGGTGTTGTTTAGAAATGATCGGTTCTCTGCATCCTCCCACTTCATGGTTTATATTGTGTTCAATCTGGTCCATGCGTGCTGCAAGTTCCTCTTGCTCAAATACCTGTTTGCACAAGGTGCCCTCGTCCTGAGCTAGCCTCTTGTCCACTACCATAACATGTTTATCGAAGTCAGAATTGGAATTAGACGGCCAGTATGCGCTCCTTAATGTATTACGTTTTTGAGAAAAATAGATCAAGATCATTCTTGGTGGCTGGCGCTTTGGACACCACCATTTTCAATGGGGACGCATGCACCTGGGACCCCACTTAGAGGCTGCGTTTCTTTACTTGTTCTTTCGCCAACATCTTTTTCTTTAGATCTGCTGACTTGAAGCCTTCCTGCTCGACAGACATTGCTGCAGCCACATGCTTAGGTTCTATATTCAGTGCCACATCAGGGTTGTGTAGACTGATCAGCAGAAGATCATCAAAACCACTTGCATGAACAGTCCTCAGAAGAGTCAGAGAGGCACTTGTAGGTTAACCTCTTTAGGGCTTGATAAATGTAATTATTCCCGATGCTTCAAACAGGCTAAGCAAAGCAAACAAGACTGGTGAGAAACAGCCAGCGCTTCCTGGTGGACCAACTCCTTTTGTGAGGTCGTTGAATTAGAGTCCACATCTGCTCAGATGCAGCGACACTAATAAACGTGAGGGCGCAATTCATCTGTAAGATAACACTCAGTATAATTCTCTTATTAGGGTCAGATAGGCTGCTCCTGCTGTTTACAATAGCCAGGTCGCCCGCCATACGTCCCAGCAGCCCTATCTTCTCAAAACAGGTCACTGGTTCCTTTATACGGCATAAGGAGGTGTATTGGGTCCTGGTAGGGAAGTCATACACCACAAAGTGCACCCAAGTGACCACCTCATACCAAAGCCGGTTGACAACTACAAGGACCATCAGGTATGCTAGAAGGATCCTTGTAGAGCCCAAGACAATCCAAATCTACCCAAAGCCTGGGCCTGAGTCACTGGTGTTCTGCAGGGGTTGGGAGGGCCAGAGGGAAGAGAAAGGTAGTGGATGCAGGTTTCAGATGCACAGACAATTGGCCTCACTTTGATGTGGTCCTGCATGCCACACATATGGAATTTGCTGGAGCTTGCAGGAGCAGTGATAACTGCTTGTCCACAGACTGCTGAGATGTAGTCCCCCTCGCCAGCAGGTACAGTAAGTTTCAGGACACCTATAGTGCAGCTCCTAACTTCGTGCCGGTCCAGGACTCTTCACTCTGCTTGCCTGAACAAATAAACTAGGGGCTCCCAGTCAGGTCCAGTGAGTTTGCATCACTCACACTGTGGTCTTAAGTAGCTGCAATCAGGGAGCGCAGTGACACTGTGCTAGGTGAGATTTAAGGTGCGGTCAGGGAGCTCTGCAACCTTACAGCATTGATATATTCCTCATGCCAGTTCCTGCAGTGACTTTTGAATCACACTGTCAGGCAAAGTGAGGGAATTGTATGGCGAGTTTCAGATCAAAAGGCGCATTTCTATGCAGAAAAGGGCTTCTGGCATGGGGAGTCTATCAGAGTTAGCAGAAAGTAGTGCTCTATGGCATACTGCTTGGCCATTACCCCACCTTAGCTGGGTCTTAGAGTGATAGAGCAAGGTCAAGGGACAGCGGGCAGCCTGAAAGAACAACTGGCTAAGCCAGGTTCTATTGAACCACCATGGCGAGAAAGGTTTATTAAACCTGAGGCCCAAAGCTTGCGAAAGAGTGGGACACCAGGTTCTAGTCCAGACAGCCCAGGGCATCACGGTTAGTGGTGTCAGATATTCCAGAGGAGAGCTCTTTCCTATGAGGCTAGGGAGGTGAGGCCGATACCCAATAGGCCCCCTTTGCGGGGGTAATATGCGGGTGGACTCATAGGGAGGGACTCCCTTCCTGGGGATAAGGACGTCCAGCTGGGGAAAAGCCTCCCTACAACCCTGTCACAGAACCCTTCTACCCTTATGGCCACCCTTTTCTCCTGCCATTGAAGGTGGAACCATGTGTTATTGTAAATCCACGACTGTGACAAATTTAGAACATACTGGGACAAAGAAGAACATGAGATGCCATATGCAAAAGCAGACAAGTACTGCAACAAGGTGGCTCACTGGAGGCATGAAGAGTGCCAAAGAGACTTTCCAAAATGGTGTTGACATTACGCAAGGTCAGAGTCAACAAAATAAAGTAGAAAGCAAGAGCGGAGTAGAGAACTCCCATCGCGGACGCCAGCAGCACACAATTCCTGCCCGGGAGATTTAAACCAGGAGGACCAGAGAGGCAGAGAAGCTGTTACTTCAGGCAGTGATCGCAAAGAATGGCATGCTGCTACAACGTCCTAGGAGCCGGCTGGGAGCCGACTAGTCAGAAGGAAGAAGCAATCGAGGTGGTGGCATGGCTGCAGAAATGTGGACCATGAGGTGCAGAGACCAGCAGCTGGAGCCTGCCTCGGACCGTGCGTGTGTCGGAAAACACAGGAAGGAACCTGCGACCCTGTGAAGAACTGGAGCCGTGTAGAGCTCAAGAGAACAAGGTAATGGGAATGGCGGGAAGACCAGGAGGGGCCCGGGAAGCCAAACCAAGTAGCCAGAATTCATCAGGAGTTATCTCCCTCATCGCAGTGGTGACAATTCAAACCATACCATTGAGCAAGAGTGCATCTATAATCATCTCCTTTGTCGCAGTGGTCAGCCAAAAAACACTGTCCAAGCAGATAGCATCGGGAGGAGTCATCTGCCTCATAGCAGTGGTCTACCCAATACCGCTGCCCAAGTATTTATTTATTTATTGCTTGATTTTTAGCCGCTTATACATTAAGAATATACTGTTTCAAAGTGCCCACAGGGAAGAAAGGGAGGCTGGGTGGGAAATACATTACAACAACACAACACAAACGTTAAGCAGAGGGTGAAAAGGGAGACAAACCTACTATGCCATGTGAGTATTCAGAACGTGCAAGTGCAGAAGGAAGGGGTAAGAGAGGGTAAATAGTGCTAGGGAGTCCGAGCCAGTGGGTGAGCCATGGACGAAGTGCTAGAAATGCAGAGTGCTACACGGCCTGGGTCGCAGGAGGTTTAAGTGCGAATCTCCAGAGCGGAGGGTGTGCAAATGCAAAGTGCTGAGGACAGACAGGAGCTGGGAGGAATTGGTTTGGTAGGTCAAGGCCCTGAAGCTGCATAAGGGCAAAGGACACTGATTCAGCAACTCTGGGATTAGCAGAGGAGAGAGGAGGAAAGGCGGAGGAAAACAGAAAGGTCTTAAGGAGCTTATGAAATTTGAGAAGATCCTGCTCAAGGCGGAGGGGGAGGCTATTCCAGAGGAGGGAGCCTGCAGAGGAGAGTGAGCAACCCCCTGCCCTCTATTTAGCAAAACGCTTTGAATACAAAAAGTTGGTGCCAGAGGAATGAAGTGGTCTAGAAGGAGAGTATTTAGTGAGATAAAGTTGAAGATGGTGTGGTCCCTGCGCCCAGACAGCCTTGTGGATGATGCAGAGGGATTTGATTTAATCCGTGCAGCAACCGGGAGCCAGTGAAGACTTTTTAGTGCAGGAGAGATGCCAAGGATAAGTCTTGCTGCCCTTTTCCGGATAAGCTGGAGGAGTCGCAGAGTAGACGAAGGAAGATTCAGGAGGAGGAGGTAACAGTAGTCAAGTCTAGAGAGAACCAGGGGTTGAGTAACATTGAGCCTCTGAGGGAAAGCGAGAAAAGGTAGAATTCCTTTGAGAAGGAAGAGATGATAGTTATTGGCAATGTCCTTAGTGTGAAGGAGGACGGAGAGAGAGGAGTTGAAGATGACCCCAAGGTTTCTTGCTTCAGTTGAAGGCGCAGGGGGGAGGCGGTGGGGGCAAGGAGGAAGGCCAGAGTGAAGGGAAGAAGGAGGGAGCAGGGGTCCCGATGGGAAGGATCTCGGTAGAGCCATCTCCCTCATCAGCCATCTCCCTCATCAGAGTGGTAAATGGAAGCCAAATAAGGCTATAAGTTATTCTACTTCCGGGAAGGAGTTAAAGAGAATAATCCAAGATTTCTGCAAGAGTGCTTAAAGACCACTGTGGAGAACCTTTATAGAAGGGAGCCATTCTCTTGGTCCTTTGAAGGAGTTACTTGTACTATAAGATGGAAGCAAGAAGCCAGGAGAAGGGAGTCAATTTCCTGGTGAAGGAAACAAAAACTTTACTGTAGTTAAAGACTTCTGTTTATAGTGCTAGGGTTAGAGAACATTCATTTTGACAGGCATTTTGACAACTCACTGAAGTTTTCCTAGGTTGAGGCAGGGCAAGCCCTTTAGAAGTATGGAGAGATAAGTTTCCTCATTGACTTAATAAAGGTTTGAAGCCCACAAGATGACCTCTACTGGCCAGTCTTTCTTCGACACCCTTGCAAAATCCAAACTTTTTTGGCATCAATACCCACTATCCAAGCTCCTCCCTGTGGGCTTAGTTGATCCTAACCCTCTAGTTTAATGTTGTGTCCAGTAAAGAAAGTAAACACATTTTAGGACTTTGAGCTGTCTGTTGATCCACCCCCTGTTGCAGCTTTCTGCCTTGCAAACAGCTTGTTTCTTGATTGTGTAGGGGAGGAGGGGTCCAAAAGACCCCCCTTGCCTACATCCCTTCCCCAGGTGAGAGCAATGGCTCATCGGGCATTCCCTCATACCACCAAGGCCCAGGTGGTGGAGGGCTCACCTGCTGAAGACATTGCCCACACGTATTGAATTTAGCTAGGCCTCAGAAACCATTTTGTCTAATAAAGATGGTGTGAGCTCAGTGCACTGTAGCGCGGCCCCCACCCTCGGAGAGTTTCAATTATCCCTGTGGCCGCAGCTCCCTGGCAGATCCGCTGTGAGCCCGTTCCCACGAACAAGACGGACATGAGCTAGTGTAAGATACTAACACTGTAACATTTCACCTTCTGCAGTGTATCACTGCTCCCAGCATGACCCGGCCAGCGAGGCCTGGGTGAAAAAGAGAACTGTAAAACGGTCCTCGGATATAAGCAAAAGTTCCCAAAATTAATGCCAAGACTACTTGCAAAGCGTGCATTTCTCCACAAAACTTCTTCTAAACCTGTAAAATGTATAAACATGGTAGAATGCATGCTTACATGACATTAGCAATGAAGAACCCACACCACTGCAGTTGTGTGCTAACAATAAAAGAGCGTTCCAGGGGACTATTCGTTACGTGTATCCTTGAAAAGCTTACACCCCATGGTCCCGCGCCATAACCGAACTAACGCTGCTAGAGTGCAAGAGAAGACGAATGTAAGCATACAGAGGGCTCATGTGAAGGACGCGCGAGAATGCACCTGTCATGCGTGTATGTCTAAGCCCCTTATGTGCCACTACCGTCACGTACGGTGGCGAGTCATTTTCTATGTGCTCCACCAACCTCACTACTACCTCACTTACTGCAAATGTATATGCATATAACTAAATGTTGTAGTTGTTAAAACATAGTGTACAAATAATGTGCTCAGACTGACTATATTTGAGAGACATTTAGCAAAGTTAAAATGTATGTTTTCGAGTGATCCAAATGAGTATTATAGAGTGTTCAAATGTTTATGATGTTTTCACCTAAAGTCGGCAACCCACGGGGAAGATACCTTTGTGAATATGTGCAAGGCCATTCCCCCTCCCACCCTGCGAAGACTGTCAAACAAGAGAGCAGAGGCCCGCGCCGCGCCGCTCCACCTCCCCCAACTAGGCTGGAGCCGCTTCAAAGATTTGTAGTCCCCTCTGCAGCACCCAAGGCCACGGCCTGCCACCTGCATTATTTACAGCACAGCAGTAAACCTCTGCCTGAATACACAAATCCAAAGGCGCCCCCTCTTAAACCCCACAACCCACCGGATCACCTTAGACTTATGGCCCCTGTACAATTAGGACACCCAATACTGTGGCAACATACCGCAGCTCATTCATAACGACTTCTAACAAGACAGAAAGACATGTACAGCCTGTCCCATGCCCTGAGACTTAGCCCCTCGACCTATGGTACCGGTCAACAGGACACTGGTAACCACGCACTGATGAATCACCATCAAACCCCTCACAAGGTGCATTCCTCCTGTGTTGCATTAACCTGTAGAATAACCTATTGAAATATTTACTAAAGAAGATAATATTGCAATAACTGAATGACTGCGGTGTGCATGGCCTAGGGCAAATAAGTCAGGAAAAGACATTAATCTCCGACACTGGCCACAATGGCACAACAACACCGCCCGGATGAACTCAGCCGACCTGCCAGGCCCAGCTCAACCCACGAGGCTGACCAGTGACGTCCTCCAGCCAAGGCCAACCACATCGCAGCAGCGCCTATAGCTAGTCATCGCCACCCAATCCCATTGAACTTGTGCCCCTTATAGTATGTAGGTTCTGATGACGTGTTTTGTAAATATATACGCCTGTCTTTGCTATTGTAATACAGAGCACTCTCGGAGTTTACAGAGTTCTTTGCATGCCCTATTCTGATTGATAAACTCCCATTTACGCTCACCCGCACTCTGTCTTGGCCTTATTCCCATTCTGGGAGAGTCCTTCATTGCCTCTCATTGCGGGGAGGATCGTGCTGGTTGGTGACGCTTGCCTTCAATTGACCCTGCTCTAGTGTATTGGCCCTCCCCAAAGGGCTTATTGGCTAGTGGTTAATATTGTGTGCCTGCTTGTAATTCAACAAATGGTTTCCTTTCCCATAGTGGTTGAGGGTTTGAAAACCTTATCTGCTATCTTGGGTTAAGCTAGAAGTGTCAAGGCAGCCGCACGACTATTAATATGAAACCATGGTCCTGTCTGCCTAAATGTCTGGTCATTTCGCTGATGGTCTGTGAGTACGGGCAGCACAGCAGGTAATAAATGCTGCACGGCCTCACAAACCTGTACAAGGGATACCTGGGATACCTGCTGAGCTGTGTGCTGCCTTTCATCAGGCCAGGAAGTTAGGGAAAGGTGTTTGGGGCTCTGCTATTGTTCTGGGGCAGAGAAGGCTTTTACTGAACACTTGCCTACTAGGGAACATACAGAAATAAATGGTCCTCAACATGTCCGATTATTTGTGTGGCGTGCAGTGGGACTCTAGGGAATCCACCATTTACTGGCTTCCGGTATCTCTTCATTAGGTTTATTTTAATTTTTATATGTTTTTATTGGCATTTATATGGTTACAGCTGTGCACATCAATTTTCATTTTACAGACCTACATTTACGTTAATAACAATAAATAACAACTTAAACAACTTCCCACACGTACCATGTGTTACTTTATAACATTGTTGGGGGCAAACTCTTACATTTCATAACGTTTATGCTATGTTATGTCTACATTTCTAAAGCTCTCAGCCCCTGAATACATTAAAGAGCGAACATAAAATAGATCACCACAGGAAAGGTAATCAAATTAAATGTGGGGTTTTGACAGAATGCCATCTGGAGCGTATACTAGCCTGAGTTTCTTTTAGATTGTTATAACGCAAATGACACTGAAATTCTGCTTATAAACGTGAGCTCCCGGTTCCTGAAGGAATATTGATAAAATACATATAAGCAATATCTAGTTTTGACATGGAGGCCTATTAGACTTTGATGTTATACAGACAAAAACTCTTTGTTGTCAGTTTATCAGCTTATTTTCTAGTGCTTCATTTCCCCTGTCAGAGTTTGTTTATGCAGCCGTCTAGAACTGGGCTTTACCTAAAACCGAACATTTGGGATCAGCTCTAGCAAGCCTTTTGTTCTCTGGGAAGGCTGGCTACCATGCAGAGAGCATTATTTGACCCTGGGAGCTTGGAGCAGAGCCGTGTTCCAAAGGGCAAGCTCTGTTATCAAGAAGCAAGTCACACCAAGGTGGTAATTAATAGGGACTCCGAAATAGGCAAACAGGGAGACAGAATTGAGTAACCCAACTACTCTGCAACTGGCATTACCAGGAAATATGGACCACAACAGCTAGGATTGGATCATTGCAGTGTCTTGAAATTGAACTATTCTCTGTGACAGATTGTCCAGACAAGAGAATAGGACCACCACTGTAATTGAATCTTATTTGAACATAAGAAGGATTTTGCTGGATCTCTATTGGGATAGAGTTCGCCCAAGGTTCTCATCCATCGAGGTGAAAGTAGAGACCACCAAGGAAGAACCCCTACCCATCCCAGAGGGGTGAACGGCTTTATGAGCAAGGGCTAACTGTACAGTGGAACCAGGATCCTCTTCACTGTAGGTGACTTCCCCTCAAAGTGCTCAAACCGTCCTAGCTAAAAGAAAAGGACAGGAAAAGGACTCGCTTATCCCAGGAGAACCTGGTCTGGGTCTCCAGCAAACAAACTTCCTTGGACCCTGTCTCCCACTTTGATTCGCTATCAGAGCCACCAGGACTGTGTTATACTCATTTAGAGCTGCTGCAGGACACCCCACCCCCGGACCTTCCTTTGTCACTCTACCTACTTAGAGCCACACGCTCTTCAATCAGTCTTGACACCAACTCGACCTGCTGCAAGCAATCATCTTGACAGTCCCGAGGTGCCAACTTTAACAGCGAAAGCAAATGTCTTGCTTGTCTCGACCGCCGACTTTACCTGCTAGTAGCAATCATCTCAATACCAACTCAACCCATAGGTAAGAGCCAGACTCTGCACCTCTAGAAATTTGGAAAAGCACATAGAAGTATGCTTCAATGATGTTGACCCCCAATAACAAGACTAAAAATTATTTGTAATGGTCCTGTCCAGAGGGTCCTGGTGACTCTTAAACAACTCCTTACTATTTTAAAGAGATCTTTATTGAACTTGAACATTGCTGCTGAAAACATAGCCCATTTCCCCCTGTCTTTAGACTCAGAGTGCCTCTTTTATATTAAAGTCTTCATATTCAGTGATTTTCTCTTACCTGGGGGAGTTAGTGATGTTTTTATTAGCCGTGTGTATTTTGAGTGTAAGTAAAAGATCCTATTTTTATAGAACCCTGGTTAATCTTCATTTCATTTTGGTATCGCAGCAATATTGTTGTTTTAATGCTTTTTGCTAGCTCACATGACTCCTGAAGAGTACATCCTGCCCTTGACGCATGTTACCAGAAGAGGCAAAGGATGTATACCTGTCGGTCTCTGCCGTTATGCCTTCATGATTGAGATCTCTGCAGCGTAATTAGTAGTGTGGGGCTAAGTATAAGTTTTATCCACTACTCCTCACTGTACTCTATAACGCAGTAGTGATATGCGAAAAGAGGGGAACATTCGCTACCATTCTTGCAATTTGATTTTTAGCACCAGTAACCTTTGAATTTGTTTTTGAAACAGTCACTAAAACACATGTCACCTGTAAATGATCAGGCAATTTGGTCTAAGAAAATCTCAGAGAGAAAAGGGTGGCTCTTTCAGAATAAACGTGTATAACTTTTGAAGTATGCCAGCTGGACAGCCGTCCCAAAACGGGAAGCAAACCAAACTCCTAACGTTTTCTCCGCAGAAAGAATGAGTATGTAGACACTGTCAAAGTTAAATAAAGACAGTTGAATGTTATACTTTTTTTATATATTCAGAGGCGAGTCGATGATTACAAGCTCAGTTTATGTACTAGATATACTAAACCAATTATTATCAATCCAGCTCTTTATAGTGGTTAACAAGCTGTTGAGCTTACACTTGTACTGGATGTCAGAAACGTTGAAATATAGCTGAATGTCATCAGCATTTCAATAATAACTCACCTTTAAATTACCAAATGACGTCCTGGGGTGATTACACAAACAGAAAAAAAAGAACAGCGGTAATGGAGACCCCGGATGCACTTTGCAGATAGATTGACTGCTGGGGGTGGTAGTCCCATTTGCTGAGCAGCATGTGGAGCAATTCTATCCGGATTGTTTACCCCCCAAGCGCTTGTGGTCCTGGACTTGTGGACTCCTCCACACGCTGTAGGGGTATTGCTGATTGGCCTGCATGGTAATAGTAGCATGATCGAAGACAATTCAGATACTCAGGGACTGATCCCAGTTAAAAAGAGTTATTTACAAGCTATGTTAAAAGATCATGCACTATTCCACCATCATTGGCAGACATGGTTTGCCCAGGCATGGTGTGGTTTTAATCTTTCCTATGACTGATCTCAAATAGTTTCTGTAGTTGTATTAGAATCTGCAGGTTTAGGTATATGCAATTCTCGTAAAGAATTGTACAGTTTTCTTTATAGTTTTTAAAATGGGACAATTATGTCAGTAATCTGATTCATATCTCACTGAATATCTGTACTCAATTAACAACATTGGTATCCTATAGTATATTCTGAACAACATTTTTAAAGTGAGGTCTAAAATATTGCGCTTTCAACATTCCAGCATCTCTGTAGGTTTTGGTTTCTTGAAGTCATTGAAAGAAGAGACTGGAGGTGATTCGATCAAAAGTTAGCTCACAATGATCAGTTCAATTTAAGACTCGAGTAATACAATTATTGATAGTACTGTTTCTGCTTATGACCAAATCCAAAGCATGGCCTTTTCAGTGATTGCCATCGATGGAGAGGTGAATAAAACCTAACAAAGAGATGTGCTAAAACATTTCACATAAAAAGTGTGTCTTTTTTGTTGTCCGCACATAAATGAAAATCTCTCAGTACTACACATTTTGTGGACATGCTTGCCCCATCCCTATAAGCGACACAAGCAATAGGACGGTCAAATGTAATTGCAAGCTAAATGGATGAATTAAGCATGAATTACAATGGTTATTTGCAATAAACTATGGTTCATTCACACAAGGAAATAAACTAGAGAAATAATGCCTCATTACAAGTCTGGCGGCTGGCTTGCCGTTAACACCAAGGTATTACAACCCCGGCGTTCCAGGAAGTCAGGCGCCGGTAATTTGTTAATCCCCATTCCCATTGAGTCCAGTAGGACTCAATGGGAATGGGGACCACGAATGCACCAGCATCATTGTTACCATACGGTGCCAGTCCAGTAACAATGGCCCTGGTAGCCTTACCGGCACTGTTGTGACCGGACCGGCACAGTATTAATGAGGCCAATAGTTTTTGATCTCGAAACATAAGGGTCTGCTAACTTTTTGCCTGAGATACAGTGCTTACCACTCGTCATGCAATAAAGAAACATATTTGTTGTACCTGCACTGTGGCTATGATTTCCATACCACCCATGGATTGAAAGCAAAATTGTCAGAGATAGATTTTGAATGGTTCTTGTGATGCAGGGATGTAAACCGCCATTCGAGTGCTGCTACCGCTACAGTTTGTTTGGATACCTGCTAGGGCCCCTCAAGCTCACTTTCACTGACATAGCCAACGCACAATTTACACTGAAATCCGTCTCTCAAGTGACCCAAGACCACTGCACACTGGAACTCACCAAGAGCAAGTTTGCCATCTACAAACAAGAGGGGATCTGGAGGATCCAGCCACTGTACCACTCATCAATGCATCGAAAACCGATGACCATTACCAACCAATACTCCATAACCATAGCATCAGTAATAAACAAAACAACAAAACTTTTTCACAGTCACTGAAACATTACTGCGAATTGCTGCAAGTTACTCACCACAGTGACTCTTATACTCCCCTAATCCATAGTCCCCTTTCCTCCATATTATGGAATCCTCAGGAATAAAACTGAACAACAAGAATTCATTGTAAAAGATATTTGCAAATTAGGGAGTGGTACATATGGTGAAACCCACCAGCTTCACAAGACGGTGGACTGTATTTAGACAAGTTTACTAGGGACTAACAAGAGTCACATCAAACATGCGCTTCAGAATAATTTGCCCAAACTGGTTATCAGCTATGGAATTTCAATCCAATGAGTAATGCTTCCAAAACACATATAGGCAAAGTATAGAAGGCTGGCCTGCTGCCAACCAGGTCTTGAGGGGTGGCAACATTTGAACCTGGTTACACTCTATGTACGAAAGAATACAATGAAACGTGACAAATGGTTGCTTTTTCTGCCTGAACTAGGATCTGATGGGCAAACTAATCGCCAATCAGACTATACTGCTTGGTGCTCCAAACAGAACTTGAGAGGCATTCGAATATTCCAATTTGAAGTAGAGCTTGGTAAAAAAAGAAAAAAGGCTGATATTGAACTCTGATAGGATTTTAAGAACATCAAAACCATGGGTTTGGGAAAGCACCATGGCTTCATGGACTATTGTGAAGGGCTTTCTGGCCAAGAGCCTGCCGTTTGCTCACAAAATGGCAAAGGTTATGGCCACCAAAAAGTTGATTTACACAAGATCTACTTGAGATCCATAGACACTACGTGTTTAGAACTCTTGGGCAGCAAAAGGGACCAATCAACTGCTATCTTACAGGAGATCACCAGAAAGAGAGCAGGCAGCATGATGTAAAATTGCAACATACAAACCAACATTTTGAGGGCATGGATCCTCTCTGTGTTCGAATGTACCTTTCTCAAAGCTGTGTCTTAGAGCCTGCCAATGAATTAAAGATGTTGAATCAGAGTCGATTTCTTCTTGTTGAAAGTCAAACCAATGCAACAGTATCTGCAGGATGCTTTGGAGAGCCAAATAGGTTTCCTCTTTGGATGAAGCCTGGATGAGACAGTTGTCCAAGTATGGGTAGATGTGGTTTCCAGTCATAATTTCGAATGAAAGATTTCGAAAGACAAAAAAGTCGAATCAAAAATGTCAAAAAAATAAATGTCGAATTATTTTTTTTTTCGATATTTTTTTTTTGGCTCTAGTTTATATAAAACAATAGGTAAAAACAAAAAAATAAAAAAGGGGGGGTTGGGGGGGGAACCCCCCATTTCGAAAAAAAAGTCATAAAAAAAAAAATTCGACATTTTTTTTTTTCGACTTTTTTTTCGACTTTTTGACTTTCGAGATTTTTGTATTCGAAATTTTGTCTATAAACCGGTAGATGTGAATCCCCTCAACATGAAAAAGCTTGCCACCAGTTTCATCAACCAGGTAAATACTCTGTGCGGCCTCCTTCAACCAAAGGGTAGGATTTTGCACATATTAAATAAGGTCCGTTAAGGCAGGCATCCTTGAGATCCATGGTATAAAGCCACTCCACAAGCAACAGGGATGACTGGCATGAATGTGTGCCAGAATTACTATTTTGAGATGAGCTTCGAGGAGAGAGGAAGACTGAGATGTTTAAACACTTCTTGCAAAGGACGTTTTAACATCTTCTGGTAGATCCTGACGAGGAGCTGGGCAGTTCTCTCTACTTTAACCTTGTCTACCAGTTTGGCAGCACTGTACCACACACAGATAATCATAGAAGAGACAGCCTGTTGGCAACTAGGCCTCTGACTAAGAGTCCTACCCTGCTCATTTGGAAAATAAGTGATCAGAGATGGCCTGTTTCTGGAAGATGTACTACAGTGAGAACAAAAATAAATGTGCTAAAGAGGCGTAAAGGAGGTTGTTGATCCTTTTTTTGTAAAAAGAAAAAAAAGCAGCAACAAAGTAGTTCTGAGGGGGAGCATCATTGTATCAGTGGAGCATGTCAAATGAGGACACTGTCCAACTGCAGGTTGTGAAGGCATCAGGAAGTAGACACAGACAACTGGGTAAAGCTTGGGTTACAAACTTTAATATAAAAAGAAGGTTGGAAAAGGGCCAAACTTGCCCTATGCTTAGGTGGGATTTCCCTAAACTAATAATAGTCTTTGTCAGGAAGCCCCTGTTGCTGTCTCTGGGCTCTTCCACAACCTCAGACTCTTTCCCTCTCCATTCTTCCTTCCAGTCCGACGCACTCAACCGGACACACCTTGGATGCTCTCATCTCTCCAGACATACCCCATCTCCAACCCTCTCTTTACTCTTCTCTCGTGGTCTGATCATGCTCTCCTTTCCTCTCAGCTGGACCTCCTGGGTCCCCCGGCTAAGCCCCTGCCCACACTGCCAGCCTCCTTCTCTGCCATTTGACATATGAAGCGAGTGTCAGTTGCCGCTTTTGCCGACACCTTCACTCTCCCTCCTACTCCTACCACGGACTCTCATTCTGACACAGCCCTTACTACTCTTCAACTCTCCATCTCCAACACTCTGGACGTACTTGCCCCTGGCAGGAGGATCCACATGAAGCCTGCCTGCAAGTGCAATTCCTGGTATGACTCCAACCTGGATGCTCTGAAAGGCAAGTGCAGAGCGGCTGAGCAGAGGTGGCAGGCTAGAGCACATCCCCTGCCGCCTGATCCAAAGGCAATACAGACTCTCCATCTGCTCAACAAAGAGGCCTATATCCAAGGCGGAATTTCTGCGCCCACTAACAAGGCTGAACTTTTCAAAATCTGCAAGGAACTCGCAACATCACTGCCGTCTCCACTTCTCCTCTGCCTTCCCTGTCACTCTGCACTTCTCCGGCCTCACTTCATTTCTAAGCTAAGGACATCTTGGTCTCACTCTCCTCTACTCCTCACTCCTCTCCCACTTTCAGGCCTCCCTTGGTCTCCCCTTCCCCCACCCCTCATACTCTCCTCTTTTTTCCCATAACACCTGATGAGGTTTCTAGACAAATCAGCTCTATGAAGGACTCATCCAAATAGGGGCTTCCCTGCTCCTCCAGAACTATCAAGGACAACATTGTCTCCCTTGCTCCAGCCTTGGCCGATTTCTGCAATCACTCCTTTGCCACTGGATCCTTCCCCTCACTCCTCAAGCACTCCGTGTGCAACCCCTCCTCTAAAAGCCTTCTGCTGTCCCTTCCTGTTCGGCCAACTACTGCCCCATTTCCATTACCTCCTCCCTGGGCAAACTCTTGAAGAAGCTTGCCATCTCCCAGTTTATAAACCACACTGGATCTGTTGGTTGTCTCCACGACCACCAATCCGGCTTCAGAGCTGCCAGAGGTGCATAAACTACTCTCCTGAACACCCGTGAAGACCTGCTCTCTAATCTTGACTCCAGCTCTCCTTCTGTTCTCATCCTTCTTGACCTTTCCTCTGCCTTTGATACGGTCAATCATGCCACCCTGATAAATCGGCTCTGTGATACCCTTGGCATCACTGACTTGGATCTGGGCTGGTTGACCACCTTTCTCTTGGACTGAACTACCGAGGTTCAGCTAGGCCCTTTTCTCTCCACCATCTCACTCTCAACCTGCGGAGTCCGTCAGGGTTCTATCCTCTCGCCTTGGATGTTTAATATCTACCCAGCTCCTCTAGCCCACTTTATCTCCACCTTCTCTCCTAGCTTCCAGTGTTATGCGAATGACACGCAGATCTCCTTAAAGCTTCCCTCCTCCGCCTCATCCTATTCCGATCTCATTCCTGACTGTCTGCCATTCAAGCCTAGTGGTCGGCTAACAGTCTCTGCCTTAATGACGGTAAGGTAGAGATCCTGCTCGTTGGAACCCCTGCTCCCCCTTTCCCTCCCATACTCTGGCTATCCACCATGGGCCCTCTTCCCTCACTCTCCTGTGAGTCAAAAAAACCTTGGTGTCATCTTAGACTCCCCTGTCTCGTCACATCACAGACCTTTCCAAGAAGGCCCACTTTCAGCTGCACCTCTTCAGATGCATTCTCTCTTTCCTCACCTTCCCCCAGAAACTCAATGGGCCTCATTACGGGTTTGCCGGTACATTAACAACGGTACTGGTAAGCTTGCCGGTACTGTTGTTCCCGTACCGGCAAACTACAAGTGCTGCTCGTGGGTGCCTTTGCAGCCACCAGGGCTGATCTGGTAGCAGTACCAGCACTCGCAAGCAGAACATGATTGTACCACCGGTACCGTTATTAATGGTACTGGTATTACCACTCTCCCCATTCCCATTGAGACCTAAGGGTGGTAGTACCCTAAGGGGCTTAAATGGGAATGGGGAAGAATTTTTTCCGGTGCCCAGAAAAGGGCAATTACCAGGTCCGGTAAGGAGCAAGGTCGTAATGACCCGGTAATTGCCCTTTTCTGGGTGCCGGAAAAAAATGAATACCGGCGGCAGCCGTGCCTGTACTACACGTAACGAGGCCCAATGTCTCCAGAGCTTTGGCCCTCTCCAGGCTGGACTACTGTAACAGCCTCTTCCTTAATCTGCTCAACTCCTCTGTTTCCCCACTTCAACTAATCTAGAATAGGACTGCAAGACTTATCCTTGGCCTCAAGTCCAGGGACCGCATCTCTCCAGCCCTAAAATCTCTCCACTGGCTCCCGGTTGCTGCGGGAATCAAGTTCAAGACCCTCTGCATCACCCATAAAGCTTCCTGGGGCTTGGTACCCCTATACATCAACCTCCCTCTGCCTAAATACCTCCCTGCTAGAGCCCTTCTGTCGTCTAGCTCTAACTCTCTGCAGATCAGACACTTTTCCAGGCAGAGAGGGGGGTAGATCTCTCTTCTCTGCAGGTGCCTCCCTCTGGAATGACCACCCTCCCCCTCTCAGACCTGATCTGGAACTCCTTACGTTCCAAAAGCTTCTCAAGACCTTCCTTTTCTCTTATCCGTTCCCGTTCCCTCTCCCCTGCTAATGTCCCTGTCTGCTTCTTGACTGGCTGCCTGGTACCTTCAGAGTACCAGCACGCCATTGCAGTCTACCCCTGCACTAGTTTTCCCCGGACCCCCCCTCATCCTTCATTTGCCCTTCCGGGTCCCTCAGGCTTCACTAGCCTGGCTGGGCCTGCACCCTTGTAGCCCTCCAGCCCTTTACCTCACACTTAGATTGCGGTCCTTCCTTCCCCTGCACTCTCTGCTTTCCCCTGGCTCTCGCTTTCTCTCACAGGCCCTTCCGCCCTGACCAGCACCTCCCCCACCCTCTGTCCCCCGCACTTCTTACTGCACTTGCATGCTCCAAATGGCAAAAGGCCTAGTAGGATCGTTTTTGTCCTCCCTTTTCCTGCATCCTCTTGTCATGTTGCAGCTTGAAACAAATTGTGTATTGTGTAAGAAATACAACGTCTGTGTACAAAACCTATACTTACCCTCACATCTACTTGTATATAATGTATAGGGATGTAAGCATCAACATTAGAAGTGTTCAAATAAAAGTTCAGAGCTTCTTCCAGCTCGTGGTTGGAAAAGGGGGTTTTCTCTTCTTCAAGATTCAGGATAGTTCACTTTGTCAATAAGAGGGTTCCCCTTTCACAAGCTTTGAAGTCTCTCAATGTTCCAAAAACAACAGTTCCTTGGGATACTTCTCAGCTTTTTAGGAACAGGTAGTAAAACTCAGTGGCAACGGAGTAGTCTTGGAAGAAAGAAGATGCAGAGCAGCACAGGTTGGCATTCTGGGTACAAGCTTAGAAACCTCTTCAGTGTTAAGCGTGTTATAAAAAAAAACAATTATAATTATAGTTTCCTTTCACTAATATCACAGAGTTCAGTTCATTAATATTAGATCACACAAGTTTTCCTTGATCTTCAATCACAAGCTTAGCGGTCTGTTAAGTGGCTTTTCCTTTAGGTGGGTGTACTCGGTGTAGGTGCAGTTGTCGGACCACACAGTCCACTCATCACAGGTCACACAACCGACAGACCTTACTTGCTTCTTCCTCACAGTTACACTGCCAATGTTTCAGCTTCACAATGGTATTGGACTTCGCCTCTTGGAGCTTTCTCAATACTTGCTTTCCCACCATTCACTTGTTATACTTTCAAATATACTTTCTTCTCTTACTCAAAACAAACAACTCTTGATCCTGCCCTACTTAACAACTACAGAGCAATCACCACAGTCCTCTTCCTGTTAAAAATTCTGGATCGAGCAGCTGATTTACAAATCCAACGCCATCTGGAAGCTAACCTAATCTTAGGAACCCGACAATCCGGATTCCGCCCAGGCCATGGCACTGAGTCTCTGCACTCATCAATCTTAAAAACCAGATGGATGAGATTAGAAATGAAGGTAAACCCGCACTTCTCCTCCTCCTCCTGGACCTCTCTGCTGCCTTCGACCTAGTCGACCACAAAATCCTTTGCCAACATTTGACCACATCTGCGTCCTTTTCCCCTTAAGCCACTATGTGGATTACCTCTTTCCTTCATGGAAAAGTAATGAGAGTCTTCTCTGACAAAGCAAATGCCCCTCCCATGCCAATAAATTGCAGGGTACCACAGGGCTCCTGTGTGTCCCTGACACTTTACAACATATTCACCAAGCCCCTATTTGATCTCCTGGACTCGCTCAGTATAGCCTACACCAACTATGGAGACGACACACAGATACTCCTTCCCCTCTCCAGCAATTACATCAAGGACACTGAATCACTCAACAAAGTCTATGCTACCATCCAAGCCTGGATGGCAATGCATGGTCTGTCTTAATGACAAAAAGACCGATCTCCATCTAGTCGGCCCAACAATGGTCTTAAAAAACTTGTGGCAATACGCCACCTTCAACATCGATGGTACCATCATCTCAGTCTCCCCGGTACTAAAAACTCTGGGAGTCTACTTAGATTCCAACCTATCCCTGAACCGCCAAGTCAACGCCATCTCATCTTCAGCAGCATACACCACCAAATTGATTAACGCGGTCAGACCCTTCCTCACCACCGAACGTTGCCTAACAATTTCCTGTGCAGTGGTAGGTGCCAGGCTGGATTACTGCAATGCCCTCTTCGCAGGCACCTCAACACACAACACGCAGAAACTACAGACCATCCAGAACAACTCTGAGAGCTGCCCTGAACATTCCAAAGCACGAACACATCTTGGCTACCCGTAGAGCAGTCCATTGGCTCCCCATCCAAGAAAGGATCAAGTTCAAGATGCTCTCGATCACGCAAAAATGCATATTCAACTCAGCCACACCGTACCTGTCCCAGAAATGTACCAAGGCCTCCTCCTCCAGACCCACAAGAGTGGCATATTCCCACTGACTAGTCCAGCCCAGAGTCAAACGGTCTAAAGCGAGCAGCTCCAGTTTCCCATCCATTGCAGGCAAACAATGGAACAGCCTGCCACAGGCACTTAGAGCGGAAAAACTGTATTGGATATTCCGTAAAGCGCAAAAAACTTGGTTGTTCAACTAATACACCTACCCTTCCACCCTCCGCTCCTCCCACTCACCTGCGCGGATACTCTCTCACTACCTCTCGACCACTGCCTATGGGCTGACCCCTACTCTCCTCCTCCCCACGCCTGCCCCTTCCTAACCCATCCACTGCTAAACTGACAACATAACTGATTGATGTGATTTACTGTGTTCAAAGCGCAAATGTACTTTATATTTTCTGTATGCCCATCCGACCCTAGGCCTAATGGCTAAATGTAACTGATACGCTGTAACCGTGCGGAGATGCCTCTCGGTGCTGTGTGCGTTATAAATGCTAAAATAAATTAAAATAAATAGTCAGAGCTTTTGCCCCTGCTTACTCTCTCAGTATAACTATACAACTAGTAAGGACCAAGGGTATTTTAAAGAGGTCAAGACCGTGCCCTCGTTACAACTATAGCATTCTATTTTAAGGTCTTGGCACCTCTTGCCTGTCCCTTATAAAGGCCTATGTCCACATGGGACTCCACCTGTTGGAGTATAGCTCAAAAAAGGAAATAAAAGGTGAGAAAAAAACAATATAACATAATACGGCTCTCAACAAAACTGGTTTAAGTATTTTAAATTATATCCACACACCTCAGTACATAAACAAATGTGTTCTTTATTAAATACATTTCTTTAAAAGACCAATCATAAAAAAGT
The DNA here is from genome assembly GCF_040938575.1 of Ambystoma mexicanum. NCBI lineage: Eukaryota > Metazoa > Chordata > Amphibia > Caudata > Ambystomatidae > Ambystoma > Ambystoma mexicanum. The sequence continues at coordinate 894,785,284 of NC_090941.1, forward strand.
GCAATTTCCTTAATATATTTAAACCCAAATAAAGTGACTTAGGCTAAATAATCAGAAGCGTATAATACTCTGATATAGTCCTATTATAGATTACAATGGAAAAAACAATGCACAGTGGCAAGAGACACATACAGTTGCGAACACTTTACAAAATGACAAATTCATGTGTTTAGCATAGCAACATTTACATTCATTGACAAATTCCTTCTTCGGGGGAATTATAGTAGACAATCAATGTCCTATTGTCACTGTTTAATTAATGTAACAGTATATGTGATCCCGACATCATTCCCATTTGTGTCGGAAAATAATGCAGAGAAATTCATCAGGGGAAATCTCTTGTCTCGTACTAACTACATCAATTTCCAATGTTCACCATTGCAACACCCAATATCCAAACTTGAGCACTCCTCGGGCAGTTTGATTGTTCTATAATTCAACAATGACCGTTCGACTTATCGATTGTTTCATATAAGTGGTAGATAGGAGTTACTTCAAATTAGTAAACTGATCGCTATTCAAATCGGTCACTACCGGGAGTTTCAGCTCAACTGCGTCATACTCACAATTCATGCGCCAGGAATCAAACGAGTGCCACAGCGTACTATTCATGCTTTTCTTCGGTGTGAAAAATCGCTGCGCCTGTTTTCTGTCAGCTCTATATTGGAGATTACTGATGGCACTTGCCAATGCTCGTTTTCTTCAGTTTACACAATTCACAGCTCCTTATATCAGGACATTTTACCAACTGCTTTCAATCCAATCCAATCCACACACCAAAAGTCATGCCTCACTTAAAGCCCACCAAACCAAAGTGCCACCTATAACACCAGGTATTCTGCACAGAGATACCAATGATCCACTATCTACAACGCCAACCAATTTGATATATGCTGCTTCCATCCCTAACCTCAAATGTGCACTAATCAATGCACGCTCATTTGGAGCACATGCTACAGAAATACATGACCTTATCATTGATCAACAATTAGACATTTTAGCAGTAAGAGAAACCTTGTTACATCCTGCATCAGGCCCTTTACTCACCATCGCCATACCTCCCAGACTATAGCATTCTTAGATCTGAAAGAATCAATACTCAAGGAGGGGGAGTTGCCATCATAGCCAAACCCAGCCTGCAAATCAAAGTTTGCCCCCTTGAGGTATTACAGGGATATGAAATCCTCCTAGCCAAATTTAAAGCTGACCCCAAAACTACCGTTAATCTCCTAATTGTTTACAGATCACCAAATAAAAACACCCACCCAGAACTAAACATACTACTACTACTACTCACACCTATTATTAAACCTAATACTAAATGCATCATCCTTGGAGACCTTAACCTTGGCTACAAGGACCAGCAAGATCAGAAAGCATTAGACTGTCTTGCAGCCATGCAAGAAATTAAATTTCTCACAAGACAACGACCCTAACCATAACAAAGGGAGAATACTGGATTGGATCCTCACCTTAAATATTCAAGCTCATATCGGGTCTGTCCAACCACTAGACTGGTCAGACCACCATATCATCAACTTCTCCATCATTGCTCCAGCTACTGACCCTATGGCCGCAATCAACATTTCTGCCACTTACGAAACTAGAAACATAAAAAACTAACCTAAGAAAACCTCTGTGCAGCATTAAAGAAGGAATTGGCTGTCAACTTACCCATGAGTAACAATCCCATCTGCCTAGCAGACCACTACCAAAAATGCCTATTAAACCCCATTGACTCTTTAGCCCCTATTACTACTAAAACCCGTTGCGATACCAAACGGTCCAGTTCTGGTTCAACAACGAGTTAGTCATCCTACAACGAATGAAAAGATCACTTGAGCATATCCATAAAAAAACAAACTCGCCATATTCTTCCAAAGCATTCAATGAAGCGACCAAAGCCTACAAACTAGCTATAATAACCCATAAAGCGGATGCTTATAACTTGCGTATTAGCAACACAACTTCCAATTCAAAGGAACTATTCATCATACTTGGGGAACTAGAAAATCCCTATCAAGACACTACACCGATTAACACCAGTAAAACTTGGTGCAACACAATCGAAAACGCTTTAGCATCCAAAATAGCACTCCTCCAAACCAAAATAGATAACAAAAGACAAGCATTAGCAAGCAAAATCACGTCCACCCTTGTTGAGGACCCAGTTAATCACAATCTCTCTAAGCCTTTCCAATTCTCACCAGTTTCATAAGAAACGGTACTAGATACCATATCCAAATTAAAAGCCTCCAATTGCAAAGGAGACCACTTCCCAGCCATTTAATAAAACTCTGTGCCCCTACACTGACACCTATCATCACTAACTTTATTAATGCTTCATTCCACACCAATACAGTCCCAGCCAGCATTAAAGAAGCCTAGGTCACACCCCTACTAAATAAACCAACACTCGACCCTTCCATTCCTACCAATTACCGTCCCATAACGACAGTCCCATTTCTCCTAAAAATGATAGATAAAATAGCATATATCCAAATCCAAAACCACTTAGAGCAACACCACCTCCTAAGAGCCAGACAATCAGGATTTCGCCCAAACCATAGCACAGAAACGGCACTCCTGGATTTGAAAATCCAGATAGACTCCTCTAGCGAAGCAGGCAAACTCTGCTTACTTATGCTTTTAGACCTTTCTGCTGCTTTCGATTTAGTAGATCATGATAAACTGTGCGCCACTCTGAAAAAACATTTCCGTTTCTCCAAAGATGCAACTCAATGGGTAAAATCTTTCCTAGCTGAGAGAACTTCACGTATCACCATAGGTAAAGAGTTGGTTGACCCTATACCAGTCGCCATTGGTGTACCCCAAGGATCTTGCCTCTCCCCTACCCTTTATAATGCCTACACAAAGTTACTATTTGCAGCTCTTGATCCTATGGGTCTCATCTATATGAACTTCGCAGACGACATCCAGATCCTCATCCTCCTATCGGGCATTTACGAGCAGGACACCATACTGATCAACCAAATCTATGCACTAATTCAAAATTGGATGGCCTACAATAGTCTGTCTAAATGATGAAAAAACAGAGCTGCTTATAGTTGGTCCCCCAACTAAAATATCCACACTACAACCGGACTATGTTGCCTTTAATATCAATGGTTCCATAATACCAATATCCAAACATGTGAAAACCTTAGGTGTCTACCTAGATACTAATCTTACCATGTCAAAACAAATCAATGCACTCTCCTCGGCCACTTCCTACAAGGCTAAACTCATCTCGCTTAGTCGGAAATGTCTCTCTCCTAAAAACTGTCACATTAGCAAGAGCATTAATCCTATCAAAGTTGGACTATTGCAATGTACTCCTCCTAGACACATCAAATACTAATCTTGCAAAGCTCCAACTGATGCAGAATAAAGCTCTACGAGCAGCACTCGGCATCAAAAAATCTGATCATATCTCCCACACTAGGAGAGAACACCACTGGTTGCCCGTTAAAACGAGAATCATCTACAAAATGCTCTGTATCACACATAAATGCATTGCTAACAAAGCACCTAAATACATTAATAATGTGGTCACTAAAAAACCCACCACCAGATCACTCAGATCTAATTCAAACTCACTTTTGGAAATCCCACGTTACAAAAATGAGAGAGCTGGGGGTAGCAGATTTAAAGTCCTAGCTCCTAAACATTGGAACGCCCTCCCGATAAGAATCAAAAAGGAAGACCCATTCCATTGTTTAAAAAAATCCCTAAAAACTTGGCTTTTTAACCAATTTTAATCCACCCAATCTTTGACTCGCCTTCATTAATAACTCTCTCTCTGTATACCACTATTGCCTGTTAATGTATATATTGATGCAACCAACCTAACTTTACTGTGAATTGTTAATCAATGTATTAAGATGTCTGTAACTACGCCATGATACCTCAGGGTCTGGGCATATAATAAATGTAATAAATAAATTACTATTCAATTACACTTGCTTTCTTAACGGTTCAGAATTAATAACAAAAGGTTTAAATTCATTAAATTCAGTCACATTGAATAAATCAACCTCAAATTCCCATTCTACTCTCCAGCTGGGAATTTGCACCCTCTTCTCGGGCGTTCTCACAAGTTCAAAAACAAATGTTTCCCTTGGCCTTATCAATTTCATCGTGTTCACAATTCGGTATTCACAAAACCCTTTCATTCCGTTTTCTTAGTCTTTAGGTTATCTCATTCCGTTTTCTTATTCTTCAGGTTATCGTACTGTCAAAAAGTCTTTATTTCAAACTGGACCGGCATTCATACTGCCTATACAGTAACTTGCGAGTGATCCAAACTGAAGAAACTACGTGGTTCACCCCACAGCGTCCCAGAGTCATTCAGGCTCCTTTGACTCACTGGGTATGCTGTCTCCAGGTGCTGTTCTCTGCGTCGGTAGGCTCTCAGTGGCTGTCGCAGCTCCCAGCTTGGCGCGCCTCTCATCCAGGATCTCTGCCACCTTGGTTGTACAGAGAGGGATTCTCTGTGACTCCAGGAGGTATGCAGACCAGCTGTGCTACCGGAGACGTTTTGAATGCTCCCGCTTCAACGACTCTGCAGCTCTTGGGTGCTTTGGTCACACGTCGCCCTGGTCTCACCCCCGGCTTCTCCTGCAAGCGTTCCAAAGGCAATCTCAATTGCTTCACCTGATCGGGCCATTAATACCACCTCCTGGGCCCCAGGTGCAGGAAATGTTCCTTTACTGCATAACAGTCTTGGTACTCAGCATCCCTCTTCCTGGTCCCAGTACCAGAGTGGCGTTTGTGTATCTTGGAGTTAATAAAGAGAGAATGTATGACTCTGAGTTGTCTCTTCCTCGTCCGTCTCAATACCTGACTGGTGTGTATTGAGAAAGAGTTTTCTGGAAAAATAGGGAAGAGATTGGTAATACTCCATAAAGGCTTGGGGGATATTTGACTGCTTACCAAAGAAAAGGAAATGGGGGATACCGTGTCTCTGCGAAGGGTGCCTCATCCCCACTCTCCAAGTCTCCTCCACCCAGGTTATCCTCCCTCGTATATCCACCCCCAGGGTCAGGATCCGAAAGCGATGGCCTTTCCCTGGCAACCTGGGAGGTGGATATATTGGGGAAAGAAGTGAGGATGCCATCAGATTCCTCACAAGGGAGAGAAAACCCTTACAGTTAAAGCGTAAAGTGAACTGATGTAATTTCCAACTAGGTACTTTGCCATTACATTTTTTTTTATAAGGAGTGAACTTTGCTTGAAGAGCAGAGGAGCATTCTATAGGGCGCATGTAATGTAGCATCTTCAACATGAAGTGCCGTCAGAGTTCCAGACTAGATTATGTAGTGGAAGTATTTTACATTCTACTATTTGTAAATTGGCAGTAAAATGATTTTGAGGGAGTAAAAAAATAATCCTTGTTGCCACCTGGTGTAAAAGAACCATAGAACGGATATCATTTTGTAATCCATACTTCTTCGCATCTAGTAATTTACGCAATTTAAAATAATTAGTTGACACTGATCTGCTGGTGGTCCCACTTATATAGACATATCCATGGAGATGGGCGTCGAGGAGTGGAAGCATGTGTCCATTGTTTCCCATTTTTTGTTGGACTATTGCCTCATTTTAGGGAGCAAAAGTAGCATGCATGCCACTTAGTTTTAGCACTGATGTGCAGTACACAAAATGCATGCTGTGTGGGACGTATTGATTAGCAAATTGCAGAAATCAGGGTGTGAGGAGTAGTGGCATAGGGAAATGCAATTTTGCCAGTTGTAGAGAGAACCATTGTGTATTTGTTTTACTGATTTGGCTATTTTTCCACTCTTCTACAGTTTGATAGATGGGAAAAGATGCAACATTGATTTGGTCGGTCTAGCCCACTTTTGCCGACCTTCAGTTTGAGTGAATTCATTTATGCAGAGTTTCCCCCCACTTTTTTTGCAGGAGAAATACAGATGGTAAGTGGGGGTATGATATATGGGGGTGGGGTTACGGGTAATAAGAGGAGTGGCAGGGGGCACACCGCCACACACATTTTTCCAGTAGAAGTCAGCAAAAAAAAACATTCTACGTAAGTGTGGGGCAGCGAAAAATAGTCTGTAAATCTTCATAGAACCATTTGGTTGCTTGCTGAAACCAGGTCTTTGAGTTCTGCAACTTAGCCACTGGACCACATCTTATATTCGTGCATATGGAACAAAATCTGTTTCATAAATTCAATACCCTACTTTGTGTTGGATGTGAAACTATGTTATGCTCTTGGGAACCAACTACGATCAAGTGAACGTTTATTGCTCCCGAGAAAACATTACATGAAAAACTACATTCCATTGAAATTGAATCTCTGCTGTTTAACTTTTAAGTGGTTCACAATCTGGTTAATCACTCAAACATCAAGTTCTTTGATACCACTACTAGACATACTGTACGTTTTTATGGCTGCAAGTTAAAAAAAATGGTACTTGAATTGAACAATTATCTTGTACTTGTTAGGTTTTATTATCTAGAGTTTACAGCAAACAGGACAAACATTCTTAAGTAATTTGAACAAACTTAATCTACATTAGAAACTTAGAACATGATTTATCTGGCATTTTAACAGTTATAAAAATGAGGTTTGGGTGTATACCCTGTCCATAACAAGAGAGCGAGGTTGGTCGCCAGCAAGGAGATTCTCTAGTTTGCCATAGCCTCCGTCTCTGTGGATGGATGGCCAGGTGCTTTAAAGTTACAAGTATTCAAAGATTCATTGAGTTGCATTGGAACTCTTCTTGAAAGTTATGGTTATACAGTGTGCAAGAACACAAGCTGCAAAGTGGGACAACAGGGGTAAAGTAGATCACCTGTGAGAGTTGTTTCATCGATGACATTTGACAATATGGCATACTTTGCTTTAAGGATTATGATTATTTGTATAGCGCGCCAGACATTCAATAGCTTCTTATTGCTGTGCAACTACACATTCCATCATGATTACAGAGATATATCAAGTAGGTCATAGATGGTTGCACCTAAATTGGGTTAAACACAACGGTTCTACTGCCAAAGTGGCAGTAGACCAGTTATTTTTAGCTGTGGTTAATATTGTAGCAAGGTGCTGTGACTGTCCACAGGAAGCCCTTTCCAGAAGAGTTTTCGAATGAGGGAACCCTTCTGCACTCACCTACCTCCACCCAGATTTGTTTTTGGTACTACCAGCAGATTAGTTTTGGCTGAGTGAAGGTCTTGCACAGGGGTGACACTGGTTCCTTTAATCTTATGGTTACTGGGGGCAGATTCCACCAAGCAGTTATGTTGCAGGGAAAAGATTCTAAAAGGATACACTGTCATGGAAGGGAAGCTTTTTTCCATATTCCATGTAGATAAAACTCTGACATGAGTATTGGATGCAAAAGCTGATCAAGGTACTGCCTATTATAAAGTGGCTTTCTAAGAGGATGTACAGTGGGGGTTCGTTTTTTTACTGGCGAGTCGAGGGAAGCATGAATTTACCAATACGTCTACTTAATTCAGCATCCCTGAGGGCTCTCCGATTTCTAACTTTCATGATGTGACTCTGTGGTCTGCGGAACACGAGGACCAGACATGAGAATTTGGACGTAGGCTTTAGGTTGTGTATGTAGACATTACAACAACAATGGGTATCAAACTGCTGGTCACCAGAGCATAGTCTGTGGGGGGTGGAGGGAGGCAATGATTTAAACAATAATGTCTTCACTTTGTTTCTGAAGACATACAGATCTTTAACACTGTATTTGCCTTCTGGAAGAGTGTTCTATTGTTTGGTGGAAATATCCAAGCATAATCCACTGAGGGCTCCAATGAATTCGAAGTGATTGATGACCATTGTGCAGCCTTGTAGTGCTGGAGTGAAAAGTGAGCTAAAACACGGCGCCGGTAAGCAGCCATTTTGGACATTTGCTTCCGACCATAGTGAAAGTCTGCATTTTGCGATGAACCCTTTTAGAAGGCAAACATGATTTAGCAGCACTAGCAGTATTCTAGTGGGAAGCGCATGATTTCATAGCGTAGGATAGTTTTGCATTGTTCGTTCCAGGACGAGCTACGAGAAGAGGCGGAGACGAGCAGATGCACTGATAAGGGTGCTGGGAACGGGAGAACAGTAGCATGAGATGCGTTTTTCCACTGTCTGGATTTCTCCACTCCAAGAGTGCCTTTGATGCTAGCTGTCGGTCACTCCGGCCGGAGACGTTCAGTAACCTGTGGAAGGCAGAGACTCTACCAAATAAGAAGAGTGGGGTAATTCGCTGAGGTGGAAGGAAAAGCCTCACTGAAAAGGACACTCCGTTCTAGGCCCATTAGCTGAGGTGTTCTCTCTGCCTATCTCCTTTGGAGCTTTGTAATGTTGTGTCAGGCGAAATGAAGGTGTTCTCTTCAGCTGTGCTAACAGTGTTGTATTAGAATATATTTGCGTCATTGGGCCTCATTACGGGTCCGGCAGTTACCCTGCTGGTGCTCTTGGTGGGTTGCAGCAGGACCCATAATATTTTACCGCGCCCGACTTCCCAGTGCCACCGGCTCATTATTAGTCCGGCGGCCCAGGAAGTCAGACGCTGGCAAACTTTAAGTCCCTATTCCCATAGAGTCCTGCTGGACCCTATGGGAGTGGGGACACGGAAGCACTGGCACCTTTAGCAACTGTGCCGGTGCTTCTGTGAAAAGTCTGCCTACCGTGGCCGCAGCGCCCGGCAGGGTCCGACCTGTCGGGCACAGCAGCTATGGCAGGCAGACATGTAGTTTGCCGGTTCGGAAACAAGGGTGTCAGTGAGTTTACCAGCACCCTTGTTTCTGGACCGGCAAACCTATAATGATGGCCATTGTGTGTATCCAAGTGATAAGTAGCATTTATTAATTTGTGTGTTGTTTGTTAGTAACTGTGAATAAAGAGCCTGTAAGAGCCAATTATATTCTAACTGTTGGTCTAAGTGTGTGCTATTGCCTCCTTGTCACTTTGTGAAGTGGGGTACGTATTACTAATCTGAGGTCCCTACACATTTTAGAAAGCAAAACAAGAATGCGTTGGCCCTTTGTGCCATAGATGCCATGTGCTATTTAACCTTCTGACCTGCCTGAAGACTATCAGGTGTAGCTGGTAGTGCCGAGTACATGATTGAGAGAGTCATGTCAAGACCCAGATTATGGGCTAAACTTATCGACTGGGGAATTGATTCTTGTCTGCTGTAGTGGTTAACTGCACTTCACTCAGATACATCAGTGGTGGTACGTCTAAATAGTGAGGGTTTGATCTCCAAATCAGTGGTAACAAAATGTGGGATTAAAGCAGGTAGGCCTGTTAGCAACCCTGCTTTTTAATCTCTATATATCAGATTTGAATGTAGCTATCAGTGCCTCTTGCAATTTTCCACATTCAATTGGGGACAAACCGATAGCATGGTTAGGCAATGCAGAGGACACTTCAGGACTATACGCCTATATGCCTACAGCACTCAATAGATGCGCTGGCAGTATACACCAAGCAAAACTGTCTCTGCATTAACATCGCAAAGAATAATATTCTAATTATTGGAGGCCGGACCAGAACTAAATCATGCTACACCTGGAAGATAGATCATAAACATCTTGATGTGGCTGAATCTTATATTTATCTGGGTGTCCCTTTTAAATAGAATCCTAGATGCAACCATTATGGCAACACCGTAGTCCCTCGACTTTTAACGAATGGTTGTTCATGAAAAAAATGTATTGGCAGTAAGGGCGGAAACAATGTTGAGGGACTCGTCAATATTTACAAGACGAGCATTGTACCTGGAATTTTGTATGGTTTGGTGGTCCTCCCCGAACAAGAAATTAGGTGGATTGATAGATTAGAGGGTAATCTCCTTCGTTCCATCTTGGGAGTTCCTTCATCAGTCCCAGTTGAAGCACTAAGACTGGAACTTGGGTTGCCTTCCTTGAGATCCTCATGGATATTGCTACGGTGCAATTGTGTATCGTCTTTGTCCTCCACTCTACTGAATCCCGATCTGTTGCTGAATCTCATTGCACGACAATATATTTCTAACCAAACCAACCATTTTCTTGTGGAACTACAGGACATGGTTGATGCTCATCTGGACAAACCTGGGACAACAGTGACACATTTGATTACCCTTCCTAATGCATTGGCCATACTAGAGAAGAAAACTAGGGTATGGGACAACCAATAGCTTGTATGCTTTGCTTCAAATGAAACATTATTAAGAATATGGCTATCAAGGTTTCAGCCCTAATCTACTATGTAAATATCTCACTGGGGGTTCCAGTGGGCAACTAAGAAGATTCAATACTGGTTTGCGGTTTAATATTCTTCCTACCCTGGAGCATGTCGGTAGCTGGTCGGGTATTGCATATGACGATCATAAGTGTCGACTTTGCAAATTAGAGGTCAAAACCATTTATCGCATCCTAACGGCATGTGCACAGTGTCTATTTGAAGGGTTATGCTTTGTTTGTGCCCTCTATGGCCTTCATTGAGACAGACCAATTCTGGAGTGGCCTCCATGGTGCTGAATCTAGCCTAACTATAGCAGCTGCTTTCCACATATGGAAGAATCGCTTCTCACAATTAAATAAAATTTGGTTTTATGAAGTCATCTACTCTTTTTACTGTGGGGACAGTTCCATCTCGTCCATGCACTTTAGGGCTTAATGTATGATTTTTTAAACAAATGACATTTTATTTATAAGGAATTGTAATTCTAAGATTGGTTTTACAACAGGTTTTAACATTTTACTTCTATTTTAACTTTTGTCAAATATGAAGGTCATTTATGTGTTGATGTTATTTCTTTCTATGCCTTTTTGTGTGCTAAAGGTTTTGTATAACCAAATGCACTAATAAAACATTTTTCTTTAAAAAAAAAAAAAAGTCATGCATGGAGTAGAGTCCAAAATTATGACTACGGTTTTGGCCCCATGTTTGGACTTTGATGACATGGTAAGATAAAATGAACTCCAGGTAGATGCCAATAGCTTGTGTGGGGAGTGACGATCAGCACTTCATGTGCCAACTTCACCTGACTGGAGTGCGAGAGGGAAGGCCAATTTAAGAATAGCCAATCCCTGCATATATTGCAAGGAGGAAAAAAGGATAACTTATCACAAGGGTGGGGATGGACCAAGGGATGAGACAGATACATATAAAAGCAGCCAAGCAAAATCACAAATTAAGTGCCGGTCCAATGTTCGATCAGGAATTTGGGTAGCCCTGAGCCATGAAAGCTGTTAACCCTTTTTGTGGTTCAAGGGCTCTTGAGAACTTGATAAGTTGAGAAGCTGAGAGCACATGAACCCTGAGAATATGAGGGAGCCTGACCGCAGATGCGCTGAAAGAACTTGGAACCGGAGTGGTGCCAAGTAGCCATAAACATCGCTAACCTGAGAGGTGCTAACAACCAGAAAGCACTTGCACCTTGAAAAGTGCCGAGAAGGAACATACTTACCTGTAACTGTTGTTCTCCAGCATGGGTCTGGCATGGATTCACATGCTCATGAATATTCCCCGCCGTCAGGCTGGGAATCCTCGGTAAAGAAAAAATCAGTATCAGTTTCGTTTCTGATTTGTCTTTCGTAGTAGTAACCAATCACTGATCTCTGCGTCATACTGATCACAGCCAATGACTGCCCTCTACCTAAGCCCCGCCTCTGGCAGCCATCTTCAGATTTGGTAGCACGTGAAGTGGCAGCATGACCAAGTGAAGAGCCGCAGAGGGGTAGGCGGGAGGGTTCGCATGTGAATCCATGCCAGACCCATGCTGGAGAACAACAGTTACAGGTAAGTAACTTGTTCCTTCTCCAGCATGGGGTCTGGCATGGATTCACATGCTCATGAATATAAGAATAAATAGCAGTACACACATGCACAACCACGGGGGGGTGGCAAAAGGCTCAACATTAAGCAATACAAAAAACTCAACATTAAGCATCTCTTACCTCCTCACCAGGCTCACCTTAAGCGAACAGGTTGCGCAGCACTGCTTGGCCGACCCTGGACTCCTCCCTGGAATCCCGATCGACGCAGTAGAATCTCGTGAAGGTGTGCGTCGACCTCCACGTAGCAGCCCTGCAGATGTCCAGCAGGGGCACACCAGATAAGAACGCCGTAGTAGCAGCGATCGCTCTGGTCGAATGGGCTCTCGGACGGCCCGGCAGCGGTCGGTTAGCCAACCGGTGACAGTGCATGATGCAGCCGGAGAGCCATCTGGAAATAGAAGACTTCGAGAGAGCCTTCCCTTGATTCACAGGTCCAAAGTTCACGAACAGCTGTGATGTCCTCCGGAAACACTTTGTGTGGTCCACGTAGAACTTCAGCGCTCTAGCCACATTCAGCGAGTGCAAAGTCCTCTCGGCCGGCGACGAAGGAGACGGGAAGAAAACAGGTAACACCAAGGGCTCGTTCCGATGGAAGTCCGACGGCACCTTGGGCATAAAGGAGGGGTGCGTCCTAAGAACCACCCTCGAGGCATGGAAAGTCAAGTACGGTGCTTTGCAGGATAGGGCCTGGATCTCTCCCACTCGTCGTGCGGAGGTAATGGCCACCAGGAATGCAGTCTTCCACGACACAAACTTCATCGGTGCGGAGTGCATCGGCTCGAATGGGGGCCCCATGAGCCTGATCAGCACCACGTTAAGTTCCCACGCCGGGGCCGGGGCCTTCACCGGCGGGAACGACCGGAACAGTCCTTTCATAAACTCTTTTACCAGTCGATGGGACCACAGGGACGTCCGTCCTGTGGTTCTGGTATATCTGGAGATCGCCGCCAGATGAATCTTAATGGAGGCATGGGCTAGCCCAGCCTTTGCCAGCGATAGTAGGTACGGCAGCACTTGAGGTGCCGTAATCCGTAGGGGGTTGATCTTCTGTGCTCGACACCAGATAGAGAACCTCTTCCACTTATGACCGTAGCATTTGAGAGTCGAGGACGCCCTGGCCTTTGCAAGAACCTCTCTGCAAACGGCCGGTATATCATAGCCTCCAAAGTCTAGCGCTGCAGGAGCCAAGCCTGCAGGTTCAGCGACGCCGGGTCGTGGTGGAAGATGGCGCCTCCTTCTCTGGAGAGAAGGTCCGCGTCCGCCGACAGCTTGATGGGAGGGGACGTTGACAGGTCCAGAAGGTCCGGGAACCAGATCTGCCTCGGCCACGCCGGTGCGACGAGGATCATCCTGCACCGGGACCTCTTGAGCTGGCTGATGAGTCGAAGCAGCAATGGCAACGGAGGGAACGCATACAGGTATAGGCCGTCCCAGGGGAACGAGAACGCATCACCCATGCTTCTCGGTTGGGGGAACCTGCTGGCGAACCTCTTGCACTTTGAGTTCGTCGCTGTTGCGAACAGGTCGATTTGGGGTTTGCCCCATCGTCGGAAGAGTTGATCCACCTGATCCTGGCGCAGTTCCCACTCGTGACACGCGTGCAGCTCCCTGCTGAGCGAGTCAGCGATGGTGTTTCTTTCCCCTGCCAGGTGGAAGGGAACCAGGAACATCCCCTGGGCGACCGCCCAGTGCCACAGATCCTGTGCCTCCTTCGATAGGGCTGGGGATCTAGTGCCTCCCTGCTTCCGTATCTAAAACATTGTCGTGGTGTTGTCCGTGAAGATCCGCACCACCTTGCCCTTGAGCGACGGGAGGAACGATTTGAGAGCCCAGAACACGGCTCGGAGTTCCAGGACGTTGATGTGCAGGAGCCTCTCCTCCGGGAGCCAGAGGCCTCTTGCGTGGAGATCTCCGGTGTGGTCGCCCCAACCTTCCAGGGAGGCGTCCGTCGTCACCATCTCCTGGTACGCCGGCGTCTGAAAGTCCTTGCCCGCCGTGAGGTGCGCTCGAACGCCCCACCACTGAATCGCCCGCCGGAACACCTCGTTGAGGGGGACCCTGTCTTCGAAGGTGCCCGTCGCCTGCATCCAACGGGTGTCGAGAAATTCTTGAAGAGGGCGCATCCGTAGTCTGCAGAGGCGCACCAGCTAGATGCAAGAGGGCATCTCCAGGATGGACTTGATAGACCTCACCCTGGCCACGTCCGTGGCTAGCAGGAGCTGCACTTTGCCGAGAATGGTCTTCGTCTGTTCTTCCGACGGGGCCGCCAGGCGCCTCACTGTATCGAGCTTCGCTCCCAGAAACAGGGCCACCTGCGACGGCACCAGGTGGGACTTTGGGTAGTTTATGGCGAATCCCAGGTCTGTGAGTAGCTGGACGGTCCTCGCAGTGTGTTCGACAGAGAGTTCCCTCGTCCTTGAGCGGATGAGCCAGTCGTCCAGGTAGGGGTAGACGTGAATCCCCTGCAGGCGCAGCCGCGCCGCCACAGGTGCTAGGCACTTGGTAAAGACCCTGGGGGCCGACTTCAATCCGAACGGCAGTGCTCTGAATTGGTAGTGGCATCCCTGGACGACGAACCTGAGGAACCTTCGGTGACTTTTGAGGATGGAAACGTGGAAGTAAGCATCCTCCAGGTCCAACGACGATAGAAAGTCGCCTTCCCCCAGCTGTCCCAGTAGGGGCTGGAGGGTGACCATCCTGAACTTTTGTGATCTGATGTATTTGTTCAAACGACGAAGGTCCAGGATGGGGCGCCAGCCGCCCGTCTTCTTCCTGACGAGGAAGTACCTTGAGAACACCCCAGAGCCCCGGAGCCTCTTGGGGACAAGCTCGATGGCACCTTTCCTGAGCATCGCCCGAACTTCCAACAGCAGTTGCGGGACGTGATTTTCCTTCCTGGCCACAGGTGGAACGTGAGGGCACTTCTTCAGGAATTCGATAGTGTCCTTTTGCCAGGGTATCCAGCACCCAACGGTCGGTGGAGATGGAAATTCGTCAGCCGGGCTCCCACAGGGGTGCTTCCGGGGGGGGCTCGAGTCCACGGCCGGTTCAGTCCTGCTTGGAGGTGGTGGCCTTGCCGCCCTGGCCACCTTGCTGACGGCGGCGAGGTGCTCCCTGCTTGCCGCGACCCCTGTAGGCCTCCTGAGACGAGCAGCGTGCTGACTGGCGGTAAGACGACGAGCCACCGCTGGATCCCTTGGAGGCACCCTGTCTGCCTCCGGAGCTCCGAAAGGGCCGTCGTTGCTGAAGGGCTCCTAGGGCGCGGGCCATCTCTGTGTCCGTTTTTATGGCTTGGAGGGATTCGTCCACCGCCTTCCCGAACAAGTTGCTGCCGTCGAACGGCATGTCCAACACCCTGGTCTGGACGTCCTGACGGAAGTCGGTCGCCCGGAGCCAACCCCGTCGTCGTAGGCAAACACTGTTGCCCAGCTGGCGGAAACCGGTATCGGCAATATCGGTTGCCACCGTTATGGCGTGGTCCGACGCCACCTCGCCCTCTTGCAGTATTTCCAGGGCCTCGGACCTCTTGTCTTCCGGCAGGAAGTCCAATATGGGGGCCAGCTTAAACCAGAGCTCCCTGTCGTAATGGGCCACGATCGCCAGGGCGTTGGCCGCTTTGATCGTCGTCGCTGCCGACGAAATGACCCGCCGCCCCATGGCGTCCAACTTCTTTCCCTCGCCGTCCGGCGGGGAATTCGACGTCGAGGCTCCTGACCCCGCCGCTTTCTTCTTCGCCGCCGCCGAGACGACCGAGTCTGGCGTTGACTGGGCCCTGAGGCACAGGGGAGCGGTTTCGGGGACCCGGTACTTCTTCTTGTACCGGTCCCGTTTGGCTGGTGCCGTGGAGGGGTTTTTGAGAACCGACAGGCCCTCCTCCCAGATGTCATCGAATAGGGGCACCGCGATGACAGTCTTTCTCTTGGCTTCCCGGCGCGGATAGAGGAAACCTTCCTTTTTCTGCTCCTCCGGGCAGAGCAGGAACAATTTGGACGCCCTGGCGATCATGGCGTGGAATGAGCCAATCTCGTCGGGCGGCGAGGACCGTGCGACGGGAGACGGGAGACCCGTTCCGTCGCCCTCAGAACCCGTTGTTGAGCCCAACGCACCATCATCTCCCGACTCGTGGGAGGATGAGGAGGGAACTGTAGGCCTTACGGGGGCGAGCGGAGGAGAGGGTTGGGTCCTCCGTCGTTTGTTCTGAGGACTTCCCGACGGGCCAGGTTGCGGGTCCTCCAGCCTGGGCCGTGGGAATCTCGTCCTTATCTCAGAGCATAAGGTCTGGATGGCAGACAAAATGGCCGCCGAGCCATCCTGAGGCCTAGGATCCGGCTGCGCCGGAAGGGAAGGCCGCTCTTCCTCACCATCGTCGTCTTCCTCGGTTATCTCCCGAGGATCTTCCTGACGGGATCGAACCTTCTCGAATTGGACTTCGAGGTTCCTCACGGCCTCGGTCAGTTCCTCCTCCGAGGCTGACTCCGAGCTCGAGGAGGCCACCGTGCCCCCCCCTCGCTTCTTCCATCATGGCGGCCACGACGATGGGCTGAAAAGAGGATTCCCTCCTTGGCGGCAGGGAAACTCTAGTCCCGGAGGCAGTCTCTGCTGGCGGTGTCTCTGCCGGCTTGGCCAGATTCGCCGCGATCGCCTCGATAGAGGCCTTTGCCTGCTGGGTAGGGGCCTTCACCACCTTAGGTGCGTCCCGGGCCTTCTCCTTCGGGGGAGGGGCGATGCCTCGCTCCCCCTCTTCCGAGATCGGACAAGGCTTCTCCCGAAGTTTACCCAGGGTCTCGGACTTTCTCTTCCCCGAACCGGAGCGTTGGCTCGTGGTTGATGGTGCTGGGGAAGGTGCGCCCTGCCTGGCGACCGAAGAGCCCGACCTTTCGGCGCTCCCGGAGCCAGCCGACTCGCAGCACTTGGCCTGGTGTTGGGCCCCCGTCGCCGGGGCGCCCGCACAGGACTTAGAAGCCCGCTCGGACCCCTTCTTCTTCTCACCCGTCGAGCCGTTCTCCAACCAGCTTGCGAGACGGGATCGACGGTCCCTCATGGTCCGCTCCGACAAGTTCTTGCAGAACTGGCAGTCCTTCTCTACACGAGTCTTGTCCCCATGAAGACAGTAGGCATCGCGAATGTTCGTCTTCCTTAAACACATTCTGCAGCCCGCATCCAGGGCAGCTGCGAAACAGCTTGGGTCCGGGCGACGAACTCGCATCCTGGGCCATCTCGAAGTAGGCCGCGAATCTTCTGGAATCTTCCAAGAAGTTGATTCGACGAAATCTTCACGGGAGTAGAAACGGTGGTGCTTGAGGCTCGATTAACCGATAAAATGTGAAAATTCATCTGAAAAAGCGCGAAACACGCAGTAAAAGCTCGAGAGCTAAGTACGAGGACCCCCAACACTTGAACGTTCGGTAAAAATCTGAAGATGGCTGCCAGAGGCGGGGCTTAGGTAGAGGGCAGTCATTGGCTGTGGTCAGTATGACGCAGAGATCAGTGATTGGTTACTACTACGAAAGACAGATCAGAAACAAAACTGATACTGATTTTTTCTTTACCGAGGATTCCCAGCCTGACGGCGGGGAATATTCATGAGCATGTGAATCCATGCCAGACCCCATGCTGGAGAAGTTGAAAGCACTTCATCTCTGGGAGGTGCTGGGAATCTGAAACCAACGGAATCATTAGACGTGCGAAAGCATAAAGTAAAACGCTGCAGGGAAATGGACACTCGGACAAACCATGTTGGCTTTTACGTGACCCATTGTCCATACGTAAAAAGAATGGCAATATTGCAAAAGAAACCAAACCCATAAGGAATTGACTGTGTCTACTGCCAGACGTACACATTCCAAAGTAAGTAAAACAATTGACCACTGTTGTGGGAAGCAATGACTCTGGTGCTAGAGAGTAAAGCTTGGAGCGAAGTAGTAGTTTGGTTTAGATTTTATTTAAATGTAGAAAAAAAAGAGATGAGAGAACCCCTTTGAAAGACTACTAACTTGATAATCAGGCATGTGAAAAAGTCGACAAAGCAGACTTAGAAACCTGACAAAGGTGAAAATGAAGTACTTAAACATTAAAGTCATGCAAACCCCAATGTATGTTGTCAAATTGCATCACTTCACCACAACGAAAACAGTTTTGCGTCAAAGGACCTACGTTCTCTGCATGGGGTGGTGTACTATAGTAAAGCGTAATTAAACCTAAAAAGTGATTAAACTCGAAACAACAAGCTTGCGTGGACTTCTTAACCAAATACTACAAAACCATTATTAAAAGCATGCTCTTTCCTATTCCAAAAGTGCTATTCCCTTCAAACATTTGAGATTTAGAATGGAGAAAGCAATGGAATGCTGTAATTAAAAACAGCGAGTACTTGACATATAAAATATAGTACATGATAATCTTCTTAAATACTTAATGCTGTACAACAATGCCACATGGTGTGATGGCTGCAAATTCCTCAAAGCTAACGCTTGGGAAACTTATCAGAAAAGGGGCCTCTTGTTCCCACGTTACAGTACGCACGAGAGGCTCTTTTCAGCATTTTCCTTTTGGTCTAAAATGTATATCAAAATAGACACAAGTACACAGTGCCAGTCATACGCACACGCGCACTTGAAGCCAACTCAGTTTGGCATCAAACCATTTTTTAAATTACCTTTGTTAACAATGTTCACAAAGTAAGACAAGTCTACAATAAAAAAAAGATCAAGTACGAGGACCAGTTACCTAAAAACGGTACTATTTCTAATCGGAATATCATGCAAAAGGCAAATGGGAACAGGAAGCTCAGCAGGGAGACACACAGAAGAAAGAAGGAAAACAGGAGCAATGAAAATTGAGTAGGGGAAACCGGATACAAGAAGGTAGAACGGGGGTAATAGACTGGGAACTTTGTTAAGAAGTAATTGACTCCGAAGAACACTGGAGAAAATAGACAAAACAAAACCAGAACTTCGCTCATGGCAGACAACGGTATCCAGAAGTGGAACATGAACTCCTATGGTAAAAGTGTGGGAGAAAGAATGTAGAACCAACAAAATTAATAAGAAAAAAAAAATTCACAGAAAAAGAAAGGCACAAGTTACTTACCTGTAACTGTTGTTCTCCAGCATGGGTCTGGCATGGATTCACATGCTCATGAATATTCCCCATCGTCAGGCTGGGAATCCTCGGTAAAGAAAAAACCAGTATCAGTTTCGTTTCTGATCTGTCTTTCGTAGTAGCAACCAATCACTGGTCTCTGCGTCATACTGACCACAGCCAATGACTGCCCTCTACCTAAGCACCGCCTCTGGCAGCCATCTTCAGATTTGGAAGCACGTGAAGTGGCAGTATGACCAAGTGAAGAGCCGCAGAGGGGTAGGCGGGAGGGTTCGCATGTGAATCCATGCCAGACCCATGCTGGAGAACAACAGTTACAGGTAAGTAACTTGTTCCTTCTCCAGCATGGGGTCTGGCATGGATTCACATGCTCATGAATAAAGAATACATAGCAGTACATACATGCACAACCACGGGAGGTGGCAAAGGCTCAACATTAAGCATTACATCAAACTCAACATTAAGCATCTTACATCCTCACCAGGCTCACCTCAGGCGAACAGGTTGCGCAGCACTGCTTGGCCGACCCTGGACTCCTCCCTGGAATCCCGATCGACGCAGTAGAATTTCGTGAAGGTGTGCGTCGACCTCCACGTAGCAGCCCTGCATATGTCCAGCAGGGGCACACCAGAAAGGAACGCCGTGGTGGCTGCGATCGCTCTGGTGGAATGGGCTCTCGGACGGCCAGGCAGCGGTCGGTTTGCCAACCGAAGACAGTACATGATACAGCCGGAGAGCCATCTGGAAATGGAAGCCTTCGAGAGAGCCTTCCCCTGATTCACAGGTCCAAAGCTCACAAAGAGTTGTGACGTCTTCCGAAAACACTTTGTGCGGTCCACGTAGGACTTCAGCGCTCTAGCCACATCCAGCGAGTGCAAAGTCCTCTCAGCCGGCGACGAAGGCGACGGGAAGAACACAGGCAACACCAAGGGTTCGTTGAGATGGAAGTCCGACGGTACCTTGGGCATGAAGGAGGGGTGCGTCCTGAGCACTACCCTCGTGTCGTGAAAGGTCAAGTACGGGGCCTTGCAGGAAAGGGCCTGGATCTCTCCCACCCGTCGTGCGGAGGTGATGGCCACAAGAAACGCTGTTTTCCACGACAGAAACTTCAACGGGGCCGAGTGCAGAGGCTCGAACGGAGGTCCCATGAGCTTGGTCAGCACCACGTTGAGCTCCCACGCCGGGGCCGGAGCCTTCACCGGCGGGAACGATCTGAACAGTCCCTTCATGAACTCTTTCACCAGACGATGAGACCACAAGGACGTCCGCCCCGTGGTTCTGGTGTATCGGGAGATCGCAGCAAGATGAATCTTGATGGACGCGTGTGCCAGTCCAGCTTTGGCCAGCGTCAGCATGTACGGCAGTACCTGGGGAGCCGTAATCCGTATAGGGTTAATCTTCTGTGCGTGGCACCAGACGGAGAACCTCTTCCATTTGTGTCCGTAGCATTTAAGAGTCGAGGACGCCCTGGCCTTTGCAAGAACCTCTCTGCAGTCGGCCGGTATGTCGTATCCTCCAAACTCTAGCGCTGCAGGAGCCAGGCCTGCAAGTTCAGCGATTTCGGGTCGTGGTGGAGGATGGCACCTCCTTCCCTGGAGAGTAGATCCGCGTCCACCGGCAGCTTGATTGGCGGGGACGCTGATAAGTCCAGAAGGTCCGGGAACCATATCTGCCTCGGCCACGCAGGTGCGACGAGGATCATCCTGCACCGTGACCTCTTGAGCTGGTTGACGAGCCGGATTAGCAGTGGCAAAGGAGGGAACGCGTAGAGGGACAGGCCCTCCCAGGGGAACGAGAAAGCATCGCCCGTGCTCCTCGCCTGGGGAAACCTGCTGGCGAACCTCCGGCACTTCGCCGTCGCGAACAGGTCGATCTGGGGTGTGCCCCACCGTCGGAAGAGGCGATCCACTAGATCCTGCCGTAGTTCCCACTCGTGGCACGAGCGCAGCTCCCTGCTGAGTGAGTCGGCGATGGTGTTTTTTATCCCTGCCAGATGAAACGGCACCAGAAACATCCTTTGGGCGACGGCCCAATGCCACAGGTCCTGCGCCTCCTTGGACAGTGCTGGGGACCTGGTTCCGCCCTGTTTCCTGATGTAAAACATGGTGGTGGTGATGTCGGTGAAGATCCTCACCACCTTGCCCTTGAGGGACGGAAGGAAGGACCTGAGGGCCCAGAACACTGCACGGAGCTCCAGGACGTTGACATGGAGGGACTTCTCCGTCGGGAGCCAAAGGCCTCTCGCGTGCAGATTTTCGGTGTGCGCTCCCCACCCTTCCAGGGAGGCATCCGTGGTCACTGTCTCCTGGTGGTCTGGAAGTCCATGCCCACCGTCAGAGGCGCGCGGGTGCCCCACCACCGGACCGCTCGGCGGAAACTCTCGTCGAGTGTGATCCTCTCCTCGAAGCCGCCCGTCGTTTGGATCCAGCGCGCGTCCAGGAACTCCTGTAACGGGCGCATCCGGAGCCTGCACATGGGAATGAGGTAGATGCAAGAAGACATCATTCCGAGGAGGGACTTGATGGACCTCACCTTGGCCGCATCGGAAACCAACATCCGCTGTACCTTGCCCAGGATGGACCTGGTCCTTTCCTCCGACGGGGAGGCCAGAAGGGACACTGTGTCGAGCTTCGCTCCCAGAAACAGTGCGTTTTGCGCGGGTACCAGGTGGGACTTGGTGTAGTTCACGGAGAATCCCAGGTCCGTGAGAAGTTGGATGGTCCTTGCCGTGTGCTCCACGGCGAGCTCCCTCGTCTTGGCTCGGATGAGCCAGTCGTCCAGGTAGGGGTAGACGTGGATCCCCTCACGGCGCAGCTGCGCCGCCACCGGTGCAAGGCACTTGGTAAATACCCTGGGTGCCGACCGTAGTCCGAAGGGGAGGGCTTTGAACTGGTAGTGACGCACTTGGACCACAAACCTGAGGAATTTTCGGTGCCCCTTTAGGATGGGAATATGGAAGTCGGCATCCTCCAAATCCAACGACGACAGGAAGGCTCCTTCCTCCAGCTGACCCAGGACGTGCTGGAGGGTGACCATCCGGAACTTCTGCGCCTTGATGAACTTGTTCAGACGTCGCAGGTCTAGGATGGGGTGCCATCCTCCCGTCTTCTTCTTCACGAGGAAGTATCTCGAGTAAACTCCGGAGCCCCGAAGCCTCTTTGGGACGAGTTCGATGGCGCCCTTCCTGAGCAACGCCTTTACTTCCAGGAGAAGCTGAGGGACGTGAAGCTCTTTCCTGGCCACGGGGGGGACGCGCGGGCACCTTCTTTGAAACTCGAGCGCGTGGCCCCGGGCTAAGGCGTCCAGCACCCAACGGTCGGTGGAGATGGACTCCCACACGCTGACGAAGCTTGCCAGCCGGCCTCCCACCGGGGTGCTTCGGTGGGGGCCCGACCCCACGGCCGGTTCAATCCTGTTTCGACGAGGTTTTGCCGCCTTGACCTCCTTGGCGACGACGGCGGGGTCCGCCAGACTTGCCTCGTCCTCTGTAGGCCTCCTGAGACGACGAGCGGGCCGCTTGACGGTAGGTAGAGAAACCGCCGCCGGAACCTTTGGAGGCGCCCTTGCCTCTGCTGCTCTGAAAGGGCGTCCGTCGTTGCTGTAGAACCCCAAGGGCCCGGGCCGTCTCAGTGTCCGCTTTAATGGCCTGAAGGGAATCGTCCACTGTTTTCCCAAACAGGTTGTTCCCATCGAACGGCATGTCCAGGACTCTGGTCTGTACGTCTTGACGGAAGTCCGTAGCCTTGAGCCATCCACGCCGCCTAAGGCACACGCCCTTGCCCAACTGGCGAAACCCAGTGTCGGCGATGTCCGTCGCAATAGTGATGGCGTGGTCCGACGCCACCTCACCTTCCTGCAGGATCTCCAGGGCATCCGCCCTCTTGTCGTCCGGTAGGAAGTCCAGCAGGGGAGCCAGTTTGTACCATAGCTCCCTGTCGTAGCGGGCCACGATAGCCAAGGCGTTGGCCGCTTTAATCGTCGTCGCTGCAGACGAGATGACCCTGCGTCCCATAGCGTCCAATTTCTTTCCCTCGCCGTCTGGTGGGGAAGTCGATGTGGAGGCCGCACCCCCCCCCCCCGCTTTCTTGCTGGCCGCCGCGGAGACGACGGAGTCCGGGGCAGGCTGCGCCCGGAGGCACAGGGGGGCCGCATCCGGGACCCGGTACTTCTTCTCGTACCGGTCTCTTCTAGCTGGCGTCGTGGAAGGGTTCTTGAGGAGGGCGAGGCCCTCATCCCAAATGTCGTCCAGTAGAGGACCGTCTTCCTCTTGGCCTTGCGCCGTTGATAAAGGAATCCTTCCTTTTTCTTCTCCTCAGGGCAGAGTTGGAAAAGCTCGGATGCCCTGGCGATCATGGAGTGGAACGATCCAATCTCGTCGGGCGGAGAAGCCCTGGTGGGAGGTGACGACGGTAGATCCTCGTCGTATACCTCGTCGTCCGTACCCGTCGCTGCCGTGTCAGTCCCCGTATCATCCCCTCGGGTGGACGGGGAGGAGGGCTGGACGGGTCGCGACGGCTGAAAAGGAGGTGGAGGGTGAATACTTCTTTTCTTGGGCGGGGGAACACCAGAAGGTCCCGGTTCAGGATCCCCCGACGGGAGTGGTTCCTCCGTCGGCAACGGTAGTCTCGTCCTTATCTCTGAGCATAAGGACTGTATAGCCAACAAAATGGCCGCCGAGTTGTCTTGCGGCGCTGGCAGAGGGGAATCCGACGGGCGATCAGGGGCCCCGTCGGCACCCTCGACGATGTCGTCGTCACCTGCGTCGGGATCCATCCCGATGGGCCGGTCTTCATCCACGCCAAGGCCGTGGCTTAAGACCTCGATCAGCTCTTCCTCTGAGGTTGAAGCCGAATCTACGACGACGCCCTGCCCCCCCCCTTTTTCTTCCCCGCCGGGGGTTTCACGGGGGTCCTATCGATGGGCACAAAAGAGGACTCCCTCCGAGGTGGCAGGGAGACTCTGAGCCCCGAGGTCGCCACCACTGGTGTAGCCTCCACAGGCTGAGCCAGGGCCGCCGCGACAGTATCGATAGAGGGCTTGGCCGGATGGATTAAGGCCTTCACCACCTTAAGTGCGCTCACCGCCTTATCCTTGAGGGGGGGGGACACTGCCTCGCTCCCCCTCCGATGGGGCCTTCGAGCTCGACCGGGGCCTCTCCAGGAGCTTCGCCGGGTGCTCGCCCTTCCTCTTACCCGACCCAGAGCGTTGGCTCGTGGCTGAAGGTGCCGGGGAGGGTGCGCCCTGCCTGGCGCCTGTAGAGCCCGACCGTTCGGCGCTCCCGGTGCCAGCGGACTCGCGGTGCTTGGCCTTGTGTTGGACCCCCGTCGCAGGGGCGTCCTCAAAGGTCTTAGAAGACCGCTCGGATTTCTTCCTCTTCTTCTCGCCTGACGGGCTCTTCCCTTCCAGCCAGTTGGCGAGGCGTTGGTGGCGGTCCTTCATGGTCCGCTCCGACATATTGCCGCAAAAGGCACAGTCCTTCTCCACGTGCGTCTTGTCCTCATGTAAGCAGTAGAGACAAAAGGAGTGTTCGTCCTCCTTAAAGACGTTCTGCAGCTGGCATCCAGGGCAGACCCTGGACAGCTTTCCGGGCGTCGAGCTTCCCTTCTCCTGGGCCATGCCCGGGCCTGAGAAGCTTCTGGAGTCCTCCAAAACGTAGCTCGACGAAATCTTCACCCTTGAGGGGCGCAGACGAATCCGACACGGGTCCCCGTTGATCGGATGGAGAGTCGGTGGAGCTTGAGGCTCTTTTGACCGAAAAAAACGAAGTTTTTGAGAAAAACGTGAAAAAAATAGCACTAACGCTCGAGAGCAATAGCACGAGGATCCCAACACATGAACGTGCGGTAAAAATCTGAAGATGGCTGCCAGAGGCGGTGCTTAGGTAGAGGGCAGTCATTGGCTGTGGTCAGTATGACGCAGAGACCAGTGATTGGTTGCTACTACGAAAGACAGATCAGAAACGAAACTGATACTGGTTTTTTCTTTACCGAGGATTCCCAGCCTGACGACGGGGAATATTCATGAGCATGTGAATCCATGCCAGACCCCATACAAACGAAGCTGATGCCAACCAAACCTAAACCTAGGCCATACATTACCATGATAATGTTGGACACTGATCAACCTCTAATTAAATCTAACCGCACAAACCACAACTTGTCCAGTCACAGGATTTCTACAATCAGATGTAAGAGTGAAAATATCCCCACTTTACAAGAAATTCGTACTCTGGACTACCACACCACAGCTTTACTAACGTCTGGCCCTTCTACATTGCTATGGCCTTTAAAGGCAGGTTTCTTGGGCATTCATCAAATTACCATAATAATTAACAAAACACTGCATGGGAGAGCCTTTCCAAAAAGCCTCAAATATTCCACCCTTACTCCGACTGAACAAGTACCTTTTTAACCTGGAATGTTCTGCATGCAAGGTGGATTGTAAGGTTTCAAAGAGCCATGTAGGAGAGGAAGATATATTGTGAGCAGAAGTAAGTTCAAAGAGGAACCAAAATTCCCAAAGTTTGAGAGGGTTGACCTTCCTGAGGGAAGCAGAAGGGAAAACACAAATTGGTTATGCTGGCCACGGCACATGCAATTCAGAAACTAAATAAAGACCCTCTGATCGAGGCACATATTTTTTCTACCCCGAAAGATGCAGCCCTCTGAACCCACCTAGCCAGCATTTCTCTGGACTTCCACTCTGTACGGCCCACTTAATGTTCCATCCCGATGCTCACTTTGAGCATTGTCACATGTTCCCACGAAACTGTACACTTTTACATCCTACCCTAAATGGTATGCTGGTGATAAGTGCTACGTTGCAAGGATGGTTTACGTCAGTAATCCTCCAATGTCGTTTTGTGACCCAATGATGCAGGGCATATATATCGCTTTCTGAAAATAGATTCATGCTCAATAAATATCCCAAATAAAATAAAAAATAAAATCATTTTGTGGGTAATTTGGAGGACAAGGACAACAATGTTTGACACATATAAACTGTTAAAACAATCTCGCTTTTGTAAGGGAAAATGCAGCAAAGGATAATGGACATAAATAAGATGAACTACGAAAAGCATTCCTGAAAGAGTGAGAGAGGCACCAATCAAAGTATGTAAATTGTTGGACATTTCTGCCACTTGCTCATTGTCATGAGAAAAGGAGGCCTTTGAAAAAATGCAAGGTGTAAATAAATGCATGGGCCTAACAACATGTTTCAATCAAGTAACATAGACCCTCACAGACTGACCAGTTCCAAGGTCCTTTTCAATACAGTTCATTGTCAATGTTAACGACAGGCCTGAAACAGTGATTATTTAAACAGGAACCTTTTGTATATAAAAACACAAAGGCGTGATTTCACTTTTAAACAAAAAAAACTGTCAATTGCCTATTTTCTTTCAGCTACTGCTCGACAGTCTGGGAGGCAAGGCTAAGAGCCAAACACGAACTATGCCACATGTCGGAAAAATAAGCACCAGAACTTTGGAATGCAGCCAAATATGATGTCCTGAGTCCCAAGTACCAAGTACTGAATATAAATTGCACTTGTGTACCATAGAAAACTCCATATAATTTCAGTGATTGTATTTAGTTATTGCCATTTTTCATTAGGAGTTAGCTTCCCACTCCCATCTGTGTTATAAGACTGGTAAAACCACACCCATTCACAAGGCTGGGGAGGAGTTAAAAGAGATATAATCGTAGTCACACAGAACATAGAGAGGATAAGATGGAAGGTTAATGTGGGGAAATGAACATGGAAGATTGGGTCGATACAACTGGAGAGAAGTTGCCAGAGAGCTGAACCCAGAAGGAGAACGGAATCCTTTGCAGACTGGAAACAGAAGCCACTGAGAGGGGAAATGACCTGCCCAGTTTGTAAAATGGTTTCCATATAGCCAGCTGAAATGAGAGCTTGCTGATGGATTGATTCCAGACTGACCGAGTCCCTTCAATGAGTATCGGGAGGATAGCTGAGGGGCAGCACACTCGTCTTGGGAGCAAGATGACGCGGATTAACACAAGTTCGATCCCCCGTGTCCGCGCTTATAAACCTTTGGGTATTAAGTGCATTTTAAATAACCCATTACAGTTACATTACAATGGTATTCCTATCGCATTACTGAACATATCTCTCATCTTTCAAAGTGTAATTTAAAGTGGGAAAAATGGGCGTCAGTCAATAATCCTCAACATTTTTCCTTGAGTAGTTCATGGCTAATAACCAGACTCTCCTCTATGATATGACTAGGAAATGACATCAATTACATTCTTTTTCTAGGCATGTGCAAAGTAAGATATTATATGGTGCCATCCTGTAGTTTCCAATTACACAGAAACAAAGTCACATCTCCTTATATACACCGCACTTGGGTCTATTTGATCAAATCCAAGGTTTCCAGAAGGACTTGCACTTCTGAAAGATTTACACATTTCCCAGGATATACAGTCAATTGATATACCCCCTCAGTACTTCCACAAACGAGAGCAGCCATGATTTAATCTATTCCACTTCCGAGTATACATCCCCACTGAATCATATTTCCCCTTGGCATCATACTTGCATAGAAAATTCTTTTGGCTGTTTCACAGACAGGTGCGTACCCTCCGAAGGACTGGTTCAATCTATTCTTCCCCTCCGGTAACAGGTGGCATCAGTCAGCAAAATGAGTGAGCTTCCCTCCACAGCCCAGTTTATTTCCTTCTGATTCTTTTAACACTGAGGAAGGCCTGGTGTTTAACTCCATATAAGC
Organism: Ambystoma mexicanum; assembly: GCF_040938575.1. NCBI lineage: Eukaryota > Metazoa > Chordata > Amphibia > Caudata > Ambystomatidae > Ambystoma > Ambystoma mexicanum. The sequence goes on from NC_090941.1 coordinate 894,812,957, forward strand.
TTCTTTTATAGTGTTGTGATATGTCCAGAGGAAAGTAAGCTATTCTATTCTCCTTCCTGTTGTCAATTCTTCCTTCTATCTCCTTCTTTCAGTCAGTCAGTCAGACCATCCCAGGCAGTGAGTGTGTGAGTGAGTGAGTCCCCTACAATCTCTGGGTTTGGACTTTTATAGATTAGAAACTACTCCCTTTAGGGGTGTGTATCATTTCTCCATTATGATTGTTTAGGTGATTGGACAGTGTTCCAAAAGTGACATCACACTAAACCACCCCCCTTTCTACTCACCAGGCATATTAATGAAGAGGGGAGTGCAATGGGAGTAACCTCTAAAATCAGTTTCTCTTCCATTTGATATGACATCATTGTCAATAGCTGGTCTTAACCTAGTGGAGAGGAGCTTAGTTGTGGGGAAGAGCGGCCGTCCATCTGAGGAAGCCACACTGTTTGAGGTAGGACACCAGACAGATTGACCCCCAGAGATAGGGACCATGATGCAGGGAAAAAACCAGAGGGTTGTGAAATCAGCTGCAGTGCTCCAGTGAGATTCAACATTTCTGCAGTAGTACAATAACACCATCAACCAGTGCAGTATTCAAAGGAAGAATGCAGGAGACGGCTCATATTGTCACCAGGAGTTATTAGAAACAGAAACAGGGTAGACAAACAAGTAGCAAAGGATTCAGAAAGAGCAGGGAGGACAGCCAGGGAATACGGAAGACATGGTATACAGGAAAGCAATAGGAAGAAATACAAAAAGGTATTTAGCACAAGAATCTTCAGCACATAAGGAACTTGGACTTCTGCAATAAGGTGCACCGCCGTCTTCCACCTGCAGGGAGAGAAGGCTGCAGAGCCGATGTCGCTGGAACGGAAACACAGTGCAGGCACCATTTTGAATAGGCATTGAGGACAGCTACGGGTACCATCTTGAAATGGGCAATATATGGAATGAAACATTCTGCGGCATCAGGGGCGATATAGTCTGTGCCGTGCCATGACAGTATACACCCTGCCAATGGCAGGAGCTCCAGGTTTACCAGGAGGGAGAAAAAAAATAAAATCAACAAAATAAATCACCCGGCCAGACAGGTGGGCATTGATCTGAGAGGCATATTCCCATGTCCTATCACGAGAGCCGTAGCCCTTCCCATCCACCAACAACTGCAGACGTCCTCTTCTGTAACAAGAATCACAAATGTCCTACAACTCATACTCGAGAAGGGTGCCTTGAAGAACAGGGAGTGGACGAGGTGGTTCTCTCGATACTCGTCTCTGGATGCAGGGCTTGAGCAATGCGGCATGAAGAACAGGATGTTTACGGCTCCACTCAGATGGCAAGTGGTGTTTGAAGGCCACAGGATTAATCTTCTTATCAATAGAAAATGATCCCACTTACCTCTAAGCCAACCTAGAAGGGGACAAGTGGTGTGGTAAGTATTTAGCAGCTAACCAGACCTTGTCACCTACTTGGACATCTGGTACTACCAGGCGTTTCCGGTCTGCCACAGTCTTGATCATGCGATGAGCTTTGTCCATGTTCTGGGCCGATAGTCAATGTTTTTCCTGCATTTGACATAGTTGTATATTGAGGCCGGGACTCATTGGACTATGGGAATAGATAGTTTGAAGGCAGCAGGATGAACTCCAAAGGCACACAAAAAGGCCTCATCCTTATGCTAGTATGTCGTTGTAGGTGAACTCAATCAGAGACAGCATCTTTTGCCAGTTGGCATAAGCCGCTGAAGCAAAACGATGTAAATACTGTTCTAGGGACTGATTTAGGCATTTGGTTTGCCCATTGGTATGTGGAGGATACACAGAGGATAACAATCGTTCACTCTGTAGAGATTTACGAAGATATTTCCAGAATTGAGAGGTGTATTTTATCCCCTAATGAGAGATTATCTTCTCCGGTAGACAAAATATGTCCTGGAGGAAGACTTCCGCCATTTCGCTGGCGGGGAAGGCGGGGTTTAGGCAAGGCAGAGAATTGTGCCATCTTAGTGTAATAGTCCACAGTAACCATAATGACCGTACAAGTGAACAATAAAATCAGTGGAAATTATTTCCAGTGGCCTTGTGGTGCCGGAAGGGTTTACCAAGTATTAAGTGTTTTAGCTCTAGCAGGTACTGCACAAGATGAGATGTACTCCTTAACATCACAATTCACTGTTGGCTACCAGAACTGCCGCCCAATTAGGGCTTTTGTACGAGTGATACCTCTGTGTTCCATGTTCGAGCATCATGACATAGCTTTAGGACTTGAAGTTGTAAGTCTTTAGTGGGTAAAAACCAACAGTAATCAAGAAAAAGAAGTTCTTGTACCTTACGTAGACCATAAGGGTTATGATCATCAAGATTCTGAAACAAGGGTGTTGCTAGGGCACTTTGGCGTACCTCGGTTATAAACAAAGAGATAAAAAGCAAGGATTCTGAATGGAGGTACCAGGAACTTTGGCTTCTCCCCAGGTCTAAATGTGTTGTCTGACGAGAAAGAGCATCTGCAACAATGTTAGCTGTTCCTGGGATACAAGTTATTCTGAAATTGTATTGAAAAATAAAGTAAGCCCATCAAGCTTACCGACTGTTGCAGCATTCCATGTGCTGGAGGACCTTAAGGTTGCAATGATCCATGCTTACTTTCACATAAAACAGTGCTCCTAGTAAAAGGTGCCTCCAATCCAGGAAGACCTGTTTGATAGTAAGAAGTTCATTCTCGAGTCCTGAGTAATCCGGTTCATAAGGTGTCAAATTACGAGACAGATCGGCCACAGGGTGTTCCTCGCCTTCTTTGGAGTGCTGTAGCAAAATTGCTCCCACAGCAGCATTCGACTACGAAAGGGCTTGAGGTGTCTTGGTTAAGACGAATAGGGTCAGTCAAAAAGAGGCATTTCAAGGATTCCAAAGCTTCTTGGTCCATACAAAGGGCTTCTTGTCACAAAGAACGTCTCCGCATTCTGCAACTCATCCAGAACAGGACTGCGATACCCCTTGGCCTCAAGCCCAGGGATCAGATCTCTCCAGCACTGAAATCTCTGCATTGGCTCCCAGTGGCTGCAAGGATTAGGTTCAAGACCCTCTGCATTGTCCACAAGGCTTTCTGGGGCCTGGGTCCTCAATACCTCCAACTCTCTCTTCGTAAATATCTTCCTACTCAAGTTCTTCGCTCCTCCAACTCCAAATCCCTCTGGGTCAGTCGCTTCTCCAAGCAATGAGTTGGTGGTAGATCTCTTTCTTCGGCTGGGGCCCCCCTCTGGAACAGCCTCCCTGCCTCTCTGAAATTTGAGAAGAACCATCTCTGGTTCCGGAACCACCTCAAGACCTTCCTCTTTGCTTCTGCCTTCTCTTCCTCTACCCTGCTGACTTCCTGTCTGATACTGCACTGGTGAATCGTCTACCCTCCGATTTCAGGCCCAGGTTCCTACCCACCCAGTTGCACACCCGCACTGCCTCCCGGCAACCCTTGCAATTGGGTCTGTATCTGTAACCCTACAGTCCCCCTGCCTGCACTTTTGCACACCTGATGTCTGCACTTACCCTTGCACATGCCACCTGCTGGCCGCAATTCTTGTTATTGTTTTGATCCCATGTACAGCACTGCCCCTCCCTTTTCCCCTGGCACTTTTACCCTCCCCCCTCCTCTGCACTTGCGCAATCTCAATGTCGCTTGGCCTAGTAATATCGTTGTCTCTGTCCTCCCTATGTTCCCCCTTCCTTGCCTTGTCACGCCTTGAAACACTTGTGTATAGGTGTGTTACAAATGCCATATCAGGTCATGTCATTGGCACTGCTACAGAGGATAGTTGGTAATAAACTTCCTATAGAAATTTGTACAGGCCAAGAAAACTTTGAATGTCTTTGGTGCATCAAGGTCTGGGCAAGTCAGTTATAGCCAAGACTTTCCTTGGGTCCGTGGAGATCTCTTCAGTTGATAACACATAACAATTGAAATGCGCGCAATTCCATCTGGTCTCATTCGCGCCCACCCCTGCCCAAATCTATTTTTTTGGTTGGTAACATTAGTGGTAATGGCATTTTAACACAACAAATATAAATAAAACTGCAGAATTATTACAGATGCAGGAGACTCATCTATTGGAGCTCTGTAGGCGCTCTGGGGGAAAATGCATACAAACCTCCTAATTTTCATATGGATTGCACCAACAGAAAAAGGCATCGCAAGGAGCATCAGCAGTCTTTGATACTCAGAGGCACTATGGAAGCGACTTTAGAATAAGTTGCCATAAGTAAGCCAAGTGGCATATAACTTTGTGGTGCAAAATACCTAAATTGCACTTTTGTTATTTATGGAGCAACTTTATAGTCAGGGTTTTTTTTTTAAATAACAGATATATTAACATAAGCTCTGAAGTGAATCAAAGAGCTGCAGCTAAGACACAGTGTGATTAAATGATCTGCCCAGGATCACACACTTTGGTTAAATGGTGAAACCGGGATGTGGACAATTTAAGCAACTGAGCACATCTTCACAGGTTTAGTTGATATAGATATTTATTAAGATTTCCCTTTGCATTTCATGTGCTTAAATAATACTTTATTTAAAGCAATGCCTTGGAAGCAAAGCACATTACATAAGAAACTACCCTTTCATAATTAACTTTACACTATATACATCATTGTAGAAATATATTGAAATATAAATCGGATGGCTTTAGTTGTATTCTCCCCATCCTTCATGCAAACTCACAATAGCATCATGCAGACTGTTAGCCTAACAATCCCCCCCCCCCGGTTAAAGCCATAGTAATTCTTTCATAAAGCCTGCATTATTATGTATCCTGCTCACTGCTGATCACTCCCTCCCATGCACATTTCTAAAGGGACTAAGTTCCCTGCTAATAGCCCTGCTCCATCCCATCAGTGCCTAATGTTTCACATTAGCTGTAGGACCTTAAGACAATGACCTGGCTGAGGGGCAAGTCTCCCGTTCAGAAGGGGTCAGGTGTCAGGACAACGATTGTGCTGAGCAGGAATTGCTCAGCACACATTGTCCTTTCAGCGGGACACCTTTCCCATTGGGCACCCTTGAGGTGCCGAGGTGTACCAGTGACAAAATTCCTGGTCAGGCTCTCGAAAGAACCTGTGGGGATGCAGCTTGCCCTTGCTTTCCAACATTATAGGCAGGTATAAACCTATAACAACTCAGCAGCAGTCGCCTAAACTGCTGGGCTTTCTTTGCAGTATTCTGCTTTTGTAATTCCTACTTCCTGACAGCTCGGCCACAAACAGTTTGGCCTGTCCACCACCTACCCCCAATCAAGGCTGACCACAATAGGGCAGTACTCCCCGCCCCCTCACCCCCGTTGAAGTGAGAAGCACTTGCTAATTTTGCAAGATGCATGTTAACGCTTCACAAAGCCAAAGCCAACAGGAGAGGAGGCCAGCCGGAGTGATTCAGAATAGCATGTCAAGCAATCCGGATTCTTTATGGTTGCAAAATGACACTCCTCCCCCCGTTGCTCAAAGAGAGCAGAGAGTGCCCCGCTGCCTGAAGGCATTGCCTTCTTAATGTTCTTTGAAACATGAGAGTACAGTGATTTGTCTGCACATCGTGCTTCAAGCAACATTTACTAGGCCATATGCCTGCAGGCAGACATGCCTACATTTGAAAATAAAAAACCCTGTGATTTCTGCAGCCCGGCTTCTATAATTATTATACATTCGGTCCTTGCCTTTCCCTATATTGAGAAAGGGGACAACTACTTCAAAATAAGACACAGAATCGGGCGAGGTTAGGCGAGTCTGCCTGCAGGTTGCATTATCAAGAGGTTGTGTGTCATCAAGTGTCTGGAAATATTATTTCTCCTGCCCGATGATTGGTAGAAGATATATTCTTCCCAGCCATTAGCTGGTGGTCATCCCAGCACTGTAAACACAGGCTACAGTCATGAGGCCTTCTAAATGTCTTTGAAGTGCCTAACTGCAACAGGGCCAGCTGAAGATTTGCCATGGCTCGTGCAGGCCCATTTCAATCTGATGTTTGGGGGCCCTTAGCCTGGAGCAGAGACAAAGTCTGAGGGTACAAACATTCGTTTTACAGTTTACAAGAATCTTTTACACTTAAGTAAATTAGAACAAATAAATAAAAATGAAATATTACAACCAAATATACATTCTAACAAAGACAAAGAAATACACCTGGGAGAGGGGTGGGGCGGGTGGTTAATACCACAAATTATCACAAGACTGACAAACAGCGGGGAACTGACACACTAAACGTCCACTGAAAAGCTATTAATCCTTCTTTAGCAGCAAGGGTCTATTCTGAAACCACCCACCTTAAAAGGCAACAAGGTGATGACCCTTCTAGATACAGAGGAAGCCCAAGGAAAGTGACGGCCTGAATGACTCCAGCAAATGCAGCGTGTTAGGTGTGGAATGTGTGCACTGCAAAGTATGCATTTAAACTATGGAATATAAGAAGTATGTCATACGATTCCTGACTGCCAACATGGGGACAGTTGCTGGTGGACCCTCCCAGCCTTTGGCTCCTTTCAACTTTAAAGGTTGAAAAGTCCTGACGCCTCCTGTGGACTGCAGTGATTTTCTGCCGTCCACGCTTCAAAGAGCATTTAGAAGGCATTTACCTACAGGCTGTATTCTCAGTGCAGGGCTGTGTGCTTTGAGGTGTCTGAGAATAATATTTCATCTGCCTGATGAATGAAGGAAGATACATTATTCCCAGCCATTTGCTAGAAGTTGTCCTGCACGGATAACAACCTGCAGGCATGAGGGCTTCTAAACGTTGTTTGAATATCCATGTGATAAATGAATTGTGCCTGAACTTCAAGGTTAAAAAGGCCCCGAGAAACATGTAAAACATGTTATTGTTAGTTGCAACTGCGCCTTATTTAGGCAATTGCCATGTTGCAATTAACTGCTCATCCCTTCATAAATAAAGATAACAATTGCTAATCATTTAGGGTGGATTGCTAATCAATAGTTTTTTACTTAGCAATTTTGGCTAATCAATTTTGCAAAAATAATGTAAACCTTGTGAATACACCAAGATATCGTCCAAGTAGACCATCATGTTGCGGTACATAAGGTTTAAGTTACTTACCTGTAATTATTGTGGTATAATATGGATTCACATGCTCATGAATATTCCCAGTCATCAGGCTGGGAATCCTAGGTAAAAGAAAAAACAGTTTCACTTTCACTTAAAAACTGTACATCTCCTCTAAACCAATCACTGTCATCTAGGTCATACTGCCCCCATCCAATGATAGTCCTCTCCCTAAGCCGCTAGTATGGCAGCCATCTTCAGATTTGGTAAGCATGTAAAGTGGCAGTATGACCAAGAAGAGCTACAGAGGGGAAGGGGGGAGGGTTTGCATGTGAATCCATGCCAGACTAATGCTGGAGAACAATAGTTACAGGTAAGTAACTTAAACCTTCTCCAGCATGGGGTCTGGCATGGAATCACATGCTCATGAATAACGAATACATAGCAGTACAATATTACCCAAACATGGGAGGTGGCAAGGCTCAACAGAAGCAACAATCCTTACCTCTGGAACAGACTCAACTCAAGCCAACAGGTTCCGTAGCGCTGCCTGGCCGACTCAGTACTCCTCCCTGGAATCCCTGGTGATGCAGTAGAATTTCGTGAAGGTGTGCGTGGGCCTCCACGTAGCATCCCTGCAGATGTCCAGCAGGGGCACAACTGACAGGAACGCCGTTGTTGCACCAATACCTTTAGTGGGATGGGCTCTCGGATGGCCGAGCACAGTCGGTTTGCCAACCGGTGACAGTGTGTGATGCAGCCAGAGAGCCACCTTGAAATGGATGGACAGGGCCTTCCCATACTTCATAGGACCAAAGTTCATGAACAGTTGTGAAGTCTTCCGAAAACTCTTTGTGCGTGTCACGTAGAACTTCAGGGCACGAGCAACATCGAGCGAGTGCAAGACCCTTTCCGCCAGCGACAATGATTTCAGGAAAAAAAACAGGGTACACCAAAGGCTTGTTGAGGTGGAATTCCAATGGAACCTTCGGCATGAAAGAGGGGTGCATACGCAGCACCACACTCGATTCGTGAAAAGTCAGGTACAGTTGCTTGCAGGATAGGGCCTGGATCTCACCTACCCTTCTGGCAGAGATGATGGTGGCAAGGAAAGCCGTTCTCCGCGAGAGAAACTTGAGTGGGTCCTGATGCATAGGCTTGAAGGGGGCCCCATGAGTTTCTCTGTATACTTGCCCTCTACCTGGTTTAAAATTCTCAGTTTCTCTCCCTTGAGTACCCTCGGATGCCAAACCCTGCTCAATCCTACCCTCCCTGCCTCCCCATTCCAATGCCCTGACTGCCAATTTTGGAGGTGGGGAGGGTCATTTGACATGCATGGTCAGGGGTTTAGAGTTGGGACAACTTCCAAGTTGTCTTCTAGCAATTACAAGATGAAAAGGCTAAGAAGCTGACTTGGTAGCTTTAATCAATTTAAAGGTCTAGGCCATATTGGGGAAAGCTAAGGAAACTGTATGTTGTATAATATACATAGCTTGAATCTAAACTGTGGTGATCGATCCAGCTGAAGATGCCATGTAGGGATAGATAGGGGAACCTGGTAGTCAGAAGACAACAAACACTGTAAATAACTGTGCCATGAATAAAGCTGGACGACTAGAATGACAAACTATGTGACTATGGTTTTGTATGCTAATCAATACCATACAGGAAAATTGAAGTAATAAAGGCGGAGAGGTACTGGGTAAACAAAGGCCCAAGCATGACATTATTTGGAATTAATGGTTTCCCTGTGCTGTGCCTTCATATCAAATCAGTGGGTGAGAAGCGACACCCTCTTTGCATCCACAAATCTTTTTTGTCCTGCAGGGCTTCTCCTTGTAGCTCTATTATCTGTACAATCAGTATTGTATTAAAACGTTCCCCTTTCTCTTGCTCTTGGCCCTTCCTTGTCTCTGCCACCATCATTTGTATTTTTCCTTTTACACCCGAGTATAGTACCGTGGTCCTTTCAAGTAAATAGGCCGCTTCGGTCACTGCTCTGTCGGCCATTTAGTTCCCTAACAATATCAGGTTATACTCACCTGTGTGGTCGGCACATTTTATTATGGCCCCATCCACTGGCAGCTTCAATGCTTCAATCAGTTGCCCAAGCAACTCGGCATGTTGTACTGGGGACCAGTCACTCTTGAACCCCCTTCGTTCCCCATTGTGCTAATCCCAAATGTATTGTGGACTTCACATAAGCATGATCTGAGAATATGTTAGCTGCATTCTCTTCCATTATGTTCAATGCACTGATCATGACCACTAGCTATGCTGCCTTTGCTGAGCAATGCGATAGTAACCTCTACTGGGATGCCACTACATACTCCCCATTCTTGTAACACACTATTGCAGCGCCAGTATGTCTCCCTCCCATACTGGGGTCTATACTCGGAAGACCTGTCAATGAAGATCATGTCTGCCCCCACTATATCACCTTCTTTTACCCAAATGTTCCCCTCCATTCTATCCATGTGGGCAATGCAGTCATGCATGTAATCCCCTTCCTCTGCGGGTTCTGCTATGATAGATGATATGGTATGATGTGGCATTTACAACGTGGCTGTACACAAGTGTTTCTAGGCGTGACAAGACAAGGTTGAAAAAATGGAGGACAAAATAACAATCTTACTAGGCCTTGTGTCATATAGATCGCGCAAGTGCAGGAAAGAGGGAAGGGGAGAAGTGCCAAGGGGAAGTGCAGTTAACTCACAACTGCAGCCAGCAGGTGGCTCATAAGGGCAGAGAGAAGGGACTGTAGGGTTGCAGATACAGACCCTTAAGTGCTGGGGAGCCTGTAGGCAGCGCAAAGGCAACTGAACATGCAGGAGCCTGGGCCCGAGTTCAGAGGGTGACCAGGCGACCAGTGCATGGAGCAGTCAGGTGCATCAGCAAGGGAGAAGAAGAGAGAACACGGAAGCGAAAAGGAAGGTCTTGAGTTGCTTCCGGTACCAGAGGTGGTTCTGCTCAAATTTGAGAGAGGCAGGGAGGCTGTTCCAGAGGGAGGCCCCAGTCGAGGAGATAGATCTGCCTCCGACTCTGGAGAAGCATCTGACCCTAAGAGTTGGAGCTGGTTGAGCGGAGAGCTCGAGAAGGAAGATGTTTTGGAAGAGAAAGTTGGAGGTAGAGCGGTCCTGGGAATCAGAAGGTCTTGTGGTCTGAGTGGGAGAACAAATACAATTTCTCTTTGTAGTGAGAAGTGGCCAACACCGGCGCATGGGCCAATGCTTCCTCAAGTCAGTGAAATTCTCATTAATTTCTGATGTTCACTTTATTTCCCTTTTCTCCTTTTGCGTTTCCTTAAGGGCCTGCAGTAAGGGTTTTGTGAATGTAAAATAAAATAAATAAAAACATGCCCTGTAGTAGTTGCATAACCCCAGGAACATCTGCATCTCTTTCACTGTGCAGGGACGTGCAGTCATGTGAATTGCTTCTACCCTCTCCTGTGTGATTGTGTGTCCTTCTATTGATACTATTTGCCCCAAGTATACAACCTCCTCCTGGCAGTATTGGAGTTTGTCCTTATACACTTTATACCCTTTCTCACCAGTAGTGTCAACGGATGCACCGAGTCAGCCCTAAACTGCTCCTCAGTTTTGCTGCACACCAACAAACTGTCAACGTATTGTATTACTGTGCTTGACACTTGTAAATTGCTTTAGTCCATCTGTATCACTCTGTTGAAGATATTGGGCAATTTGCAATACCCTTGGGGCAGCCTTGTGTAGTATAATCGGGTTCCCAGATACGTAAATGCAGGAAAAGAAGGCATTCTTGAGGTCAATGACCGTGAAGTACTTCGTCTTCATTGGAATATTGCACAATATTGTAGCAGGGTTTGGTACCAGGGGACATTCTGCCTCCACTACGTCGTTAAGAGGGCGTAGATCTGGTACAAATCTCCACGATCCGCCGTTTCATTTCTTTATCGGTATATAGCCTTGTTGCACAGCGATGTGGATGTCTGTATTATGCCCTGCTGCCACACTGCATGTAGGGTTGAATATATCTCCTCATCTGCTTCTCGGGACAATGGTTATTGTTTTGCTCAGGGCAGCAGCGCCCCTACCTTTAGCTTTATCTTTCCCGCTTCAACCTCTTTTAATACCCCTACATCATGGGGCCCTTCTGTCCATAGTGTTTCTGGAACCCTTTTGAGATCCTCATCTGTGCGTCTGCTTCCCCTCGTTGCCAGTTGTGTTGGTATCAGCGCCAGCTTTTCTACTACTTTTACCACACAGGGTATTTGTAGCTGCAATACCATCTCTCCCTCTTCCTCCCTGTCGGCAAACAGTTATTTATCCATTACTCCTGTAACTGTCAGTGTTGGGTCTATGCATAGCACAGTACGACATTCCATGTTGTCTTCATCCGTCCCGCATAGGATCACCATGGCTTTGCGTATCACTACCTCTTCAAGCTGTAGCACTAATGTGGTGCCTTTTGTGTCTTCCTTGTGGCATTGTGGTCAGAATAGGAATTCTGACGCCAGCCGGAACACCTTCCCTTGTATCCCCCGGAACCATCCCAGCAATATCTCAACCCCATACAAAAACATGCTAGGGCACATGGGCTGGCCTAGAAGTGTGCTTTGGGTATATGCTGCCAAAAGGAGCACGGCCACTCAAGTGTGGTAGATGCCTGCCGTTGACCATACCACCCCTTTTTTCCGTGAATGATTTTGTGGCATTCAGCTTGCTCAGTAAGTCTCTCCCTAGTATATTGATAGAAGTATCTTTGGAGTACAACAGAGTTACTACAGTGTACTGCGTCCCTATTGTTAGTGGTAAATCTCTTGTTTCTGGAACCCTCACTACTGCCCCACAGAAGCCCTGCATGTCTATCACTTTGTTCAATAGCGGGAATCCACCCTCCCTTACTCAACACTTGGTGGCTCTTGTATCTATGAGGAATGAGAACTTGCTTGGTCCTATTTTCACTGCTACCTCAGGTTCCTCTTCGGGTGGTCAGTTACTGCTAGGGTTCGACACACTTGAGCTTTCTGCGGGCCCCCCTATTGCTGCGCATTACTTTGTGGGAAAGGGAAAGGATTTCTTCTGACAATGCTAACCCCGGAGTAGTGGGGTACAACGTTCTGACCCAACATCACAGCACTTCCTGCAGCTGGTGCTGGCATTTGCGTAATACCCTGAAGTGCCATCCTGCCATCCGCCGGGCCCCCTTGGGCCTGCGTGACCCCTGTGACAGGGGCTGGTGCCCCTGTTGCAATTGGGCTTGGCGGAACTGCCCCGGCTGTGGCGTGACAAACCCTTGCTACCATGCCATTTGTATTGCCTGAGCTTGTTGCCCAAAAGGGCAGGTGCATGCAAAATGCCCCATGTTCCCACATATGAAGCATGGCCCGAACATCCTATATCCTATTCCCCTCTATCCTCCTACTCTTCCTCGCTGCAGGTACCTTCTCCCCATTGGAAAGACCCCCCCGGATAGGTAATTCCCCTGCAGTAGAACTCCCCTTTGTGGCGCATACAGTGGTGGCACACTCCCCCCCCTTTCGGTAGCACGTTTCCCACAGGAAACCCTCCCTGTTGGGCAGGCACCACAGCAGCAGCGTTGGGTACAAGTATTGCCCCCTCCATTGTGTACCGCACCAATTTCTTTTACCCCAGTCTCTGCCTTTGTACCATTTTCTGACACTTGCCTCTCGATCCCTTACTTCCTTTGACAATAGTACACTATCGTTGCCTGTATCTTTGCCCACCCCTTTGCTTCTATTACTACAATCTTGTCCAGAGACGCCTCAATATCCACTGGCAATCCTTTGACCAAGATATGGTAGAACAGGGTACACATTTATCACATGGCTTCAGCGTTTCCAACATCCAGAGGTCCTGGACCTGTTTCATATAATCTGCTGGGTCAATCATGCTTCTTCTTGTGTGCCATCGCTGCCCCTAAATCTGAACTATCTGGGTACATGCTTCTCAGCATTTTCCAGATGTGCACTCGGCAGTTGTTGAATGGAGCCCCATTGTGTGCATTAGTACTCACTTTCACCCCTTTGCACCCCACCTTCTCCCATATCATAGCCCCTATAGCCAGTGTCACCCCAGCTGTCTCTTTCCAAGCACAAGTATCCACTTTATGGCCCGACCACAAGGGAAGGCAAGCTACAGATTAGGTGGTCTGCCATGGTACGTAATGTGGATCCCCTCTTCCCTTCTGCAACATCAGCATTTGCTTGGCCCCGAGTCATGTCTCTCCTCTCCCTTTTAGTACTTGGACTAGTCCTATTTTTTCCTTCTCCTTTTGGCTACGAAGGGAGGTCAGACAGTCCCTTCTGGGCTCCTCACGTTCCTTTCATCTCCTTTGCTTCCCCCGCTTCTCCTTTCCCAGTCGGGTTTCTATTATTCACCTTCCCCGTCACTAAAATCGTGCCCTACGTCTTCCTCTTCTGATGCTACACTATCATCGTCTCCCCCTTCTGCCTCTTCCTCTGCCTCTTCTTGTTCCTCATCATTCATTCCGAATTGTATCCTTATTGACAATTATTCCTTTCTGTCCCCTTTGTCCCTCTCTCTATTCGTCCTCCGTACCTCCTGTTCAATGACCCTTCCTGCTTCATTAAATAATGCATTTACCTGTAAATAATGCATTTACCTGTAATGGTGTGCTATTCTCAATGTCCGTTAAGTATTTTCTCTCACCAGTTTTGTGTGTCTCTGTCCTTTTACTCTGTCATCCCTTCTGCCCCCTCTGGGCACTCTCGCTGCAGGTTTTTATACCCCGCCGCAGTCTGTAATGTCGGATAGGCGCCATAGGGCGGGGGTGGAGCACTTGACCAGTCCCCTTCTTCTGTCCCCCCTCTTCCTCCTCCTTTGTGGAATCCCCCTTTACCTCATATAGTTTCCTTCTGCCTGTTCTTTAACTTGAAGCCTTTATACCTCGTTAAAAAATATGAGAACATGTTTTCTATTATTTTACTTTCAAATGTTCCCTCCCTGAGTCACACATGGAAACATGACATGCAACCTCCTGGACCCAGAGGAAGTTACACAGAGATAGATATTGGGGTAATTTATCACACATATATATTGATATATATCGATAGGCCATTATTTCCTGTCTTTTGGCTGTCCCTCCTCTATACCCCAATTACCTTAGGCACCCCCTCCCACTTATCCTTGATTTCCCCTTTTTTCTTCCGGGTCCCCTTTAACCCCCATCTCCCTGCAACACCAACACACACACACAATCACCCCTCTTCCCCTTATTGCTTGCATCAACATCAGAATGGCCGCTGGAAAACATTATGCACGCTAAAATCGGCCAGAAGTGCGCAGGAAAAATGTGAAAAATAGGCTGCCATCCACTTTTGCCTATGTCAGTGGTAAAACGGGAGACCACTACCAAAACCCATCATTTGGCTGCCCACAGAGCAAAATGACTGCAAAAGAAACACAGCGCTGTGTGGAAATCCGTTTTTCTTGGTTGTCAAATTTGCAAAAATCATGGCTCACAAACCACCCAAAAGATCCAACCTCCTTGTTGGGTGTTGAACATCATTCTACTTCAAGAATCCACATAAATATAATGTCAGCAGAAGTATATTTATCAGAACAAAATCCACTTTCAAAGATGCTTGCTGGAAAGAAATATGTCAAAAATGGGTGCAATACCGTTACTCGCCTCTGTCAGACGCTGGCGATCTCTAAATCTGTCAGGTTACACTTGTGTCTCAAAAGCTAAGTGTGGGAAAAGAAGGGACCTCCATCAAATGCAATATAGGGTGCCACACATTGATTTTCATGTTGAAAAAGACTGGAATTGAAGATATGTTTGCTTATTTTAAATTTGTAACTGTAATTTTTCACAAGGAAAAATGTCACAATTGACCATAAGGTAACCTGATTCAGCTAAAACTTCAAAGAGGTTTCCCCCACTGAGAACACACCACCCTGTTCATTCTCACCAAAAGGAGAGAATATCCCATGGGGTTGCTAATGAGAAGAGGAGGAGACTTCCTCTGCTGCTCTGGGAAAGAGACAATGGGTTCCTTGAACTGAAAGAAAATGCTAATTCGGTTGTGACTGACACCAACTGCCCAGGAAGACAAGCCCATGTGACTCTCTAGCTCAGCCAAGACCATGGAGGCGGAGACAAACCATTGTGTGTATTCAGAGAGCACAGAAGATATTGTTTTGGGAAAAGACTTTTAAAATATTGTACTGAACTGACAAAAATATGGAACTTAGAGATTATTAAAATATTGCTCACAAGTAGAAACTACTCTGGAAATGTTGCGACTTTCAGAGACTGAACCACGAAAAAGTTCATATTCTAGCAATTGTGATTATGTTAGGAACATGAAAAATTACAGGAATATGCCCAAATGGTATGTGCATGCATGTGTAAAAATTGGCACAGAGCTGACACTGAGTAACCCCCCAAAAGCGCAAAAAATTGTCATTTGCGAACCAAAATTCGGAGAAAGATGAGGCTTGGACAGAAACGTACCTTAGTCAATCTGTCATGTAAATATGTATTATTAACAAGTCGTGCATATTGGAAATATGTTTTTTGGGAAAAATAGATTTTCTGGGTAAGAACAAAGGGGAGGGATTTTCTCTGGACCTCTCTGACACATAATGACACATCAGGACACACTGTTCCCTTCTCAAATCAGGAGAGGGGGAATTCTCTGACCTATCAGATTCTTAGAGGGTTGAGCATAGTATAATCAGCCTCCCCACCCCTTTGGAAGATGGATAAATAGGGACTGTTGAGGACCCAGAAACACACATTCACTCATCACTGATCTACCAGTGAAGCGCTCTGCAGGAAGAACCCATCTCCAGAACCAGACTCCAGAATCCTTAAGCAGAGGCCTAACCCAAAAAGCTGAACCCTTTTCAGCAGGCCTTTAAAATCTAGCAACCTGATTTTAACCCCTAAACTTCCACGGGCCGCAACCATTCAACAGCCTGGCTAAGCGGTTTTGCTGCTTCTGGCCAAGAACCCTTGCTAGAACCCAAGATCCAGATCAGTCCAGCAGAGCTGTAACCCAGAACCCGTCAGATCCAGTCCAAGAGGCCGTGCAGACCAGAGTGCCTTGCTGAGAGCAGAGTCCAGGTGCCCTGAATCCTGTCCGATGGCGAGCGAATTCCAACCAAACTTTTGACCAGATCTTTGACAGGTCCATTCCATTCCAAAGCCATAGTAGTGAGTATTTAGCATAGAACTATCCATAGTCATCTCTTAGTAATAAGTAATCCCATCCAACTCGTTCCAACATATCCATAACTGCATTATAGAATCTCTTTTGGTCTATCCTAAATCTTTCTCTCATCCACATAATCCTGTGATAATGGTAGTGATAATCATCTTGGCACTAATATATATTTTCTGGAGAAAGGCAATTGTCTCAGGCAGATAGAAACCATCCGGAGGCGCCTCTGGATCGGTGGCTGTGCTGTCTGTGTAGTTTGCGGCTCCATAGACTCCCTAGTGTTAAGAAATCTTTGTTCTAAATCTTCAACAGCGCATCTTTCATTTTGAAATCTTGACTCTTGAGAAAAATCGACCTTCATTAAAACCTCTAACTTCTGAACCGCAGATGCTAGGAACGAAATTTAAATGTCATGTTGAAGCTAACATTCTCAGCTCTCAAAAGAACTAACCGCATTCCAACTCCTGATAGTTTTGCTGTAATCATGTTTTTCATGCGCCGAAACGTTTGCTGCAATTTCGCATTTGGTTCAATTTCACCTCATGTAAAAACAACTATTTCTTGCTTTCAACATCTGAATTTCGTTTTCCATCTGCTAATCATTCTACAATCATTGCTAGTGTTTAGCTGACCCAATCCAAAGCAACTCTCACTAGTTCTGAATCCCAGTTAGTGAATAAAAAAATCAGTTTTAGCATTTTTCCCATTCAATTCAACTACATTTAAAAGCAATTGACCAGTTTTAAAAGCATTACTGTTCTCTCTAAGCTTGCTCAGGGGAATCGGGATTGAAACTGCAATTGTTGATTGTTATTCTTGAAACCTGTGTGCCCTCATTCCATCTCTTCATATTGCATATTGGGGGGGAGTGAGTATTAACAGGGGGATCGCATTGTCTTTGGTTGAATTCATATCAAGTTTTATTTCTGTGTTGCATTCTTTCCTACCATTGCATTTCCTTGAACTCATACAAAATTATTCTTTGCTACATTATTCTTCTTATTCCTACTCCTAACTGATTAAAGAGATTGTTGATATTGGAATATTACCCATTGCTGATCATTGTTCATATTCATAATAGTGTGATTTAAGATATTGTTCATATTCATAAAAGTGTGATATATATTGTTCAATTCTTCAAATAAATCTTTTAATTTGCAAAACAAACCTACTTCTTGGCTCAGTGAGGCCGGGGGGATCCAAAGAGGGGCGTTATATAAGGGTATATCATCCAGAAATAAAAGAACTTTTGACATGAAAATATATAAATAAGGGTTTCCATTGGGCATCCCATACTAGGCATTGACTTAGTTGGAGTGCTGGGTTGAAACCACTTACACCGTCCACTTAATCCAGGTTAGTAAGACCACCGCCCTCGCCACGTGTTCACCTCCCCCTATGTTAGTATAGGTATGTGCTGAGTCTCCTCCACTTCTCTCGCTCACCGCTAGAATGCCAAGCATGCTATCATACACAAGGTACCTGTCAGCGATGACCCTTCCACCTTGGTCAACACCATGAAAGCAATAACGCCAACACTTACTGACAAACTGCATCCCTCTCAGCACCTTCAAAACACTGCTTCAACAACTGCACAATAAAATAACACCCGTCTCCCCTAAATGACAACTACACAATCGCCGGTTCTACGAGCAACTCCCATCTGATGGGATCAGTCCCTTATTACACACCTCTCCTGCTCTACCACAGCTGTGCCCACACTTACGTCCATTCCCTATGAGGTGACGCATGCTTAAAATCTACTACTACTACTACTACTACTGCTGATCATCCTCCCACCTGAAGGATGTCTCCTAAACACCATAAAATATAGTCCCTCCCCCTCCATGGGAATGCAACCATGGGACAGAGCTTTTTTGTGCAGTTACACTCACATGTCCTAGAGATCCTCCAGTCATCTTGGCACCAAGCCTCCCATGCGTGCTCACTCCTCCCGCTGTGCGCGGGCGGTGCCGACGACCAGGCAGATGTTTGTGAACTCAGCGTCTGCAGAGCCTCCTCTGTGTTGCATGTGGAACAGGTCTGCGGTCGCCGAACCCGCGCCCTCAGGGAGGGCGGCCGGAATGAGGATCTCGCTGGGGCATCCAAAATATATTAAGGGTCCTCTAAGGGCTCGTAATCAATGCGTTACCAGTAATAGCCCAAAAAGAAGCATACACAAGGCAAGAAGTAACACTGTTTATTACAGATGAGCAAGCATTAATCAAACTGGCTCACAGCGGACAGAACTTTTATACAATGTGTATAGAGGTAGAAACAGTTCCATTTCTACTTTTCACATCTTCGCTGTTCTCATGAAGCTGATTGGTTAGAATACGTCATGCCCCTATAGCTGGACATAGGTTAGTTGACTATGCTTGAACAAAAACAGACCTTCCGTCTCCCGGTTCATTCCCTCCCAGTGTGGCACCACATTGCCTCCCACTCCACCCCCCCAAACTACTTACAATTAGTAATAACATAGTTGTGCTGACCTCCGGATCTTTATTCGTCTGCCATTGGTCGGCACCAGAAAAGAGGGAACATGATACACCCTGAACTAGTGGGAAGGGCTACATTCACACGGCACCTTCCCGATGATAACCCTTGCAAACACTGTTATGGACACGCTGTCTGTTTGTTGCCTTTCAGGGACACCAAAACCTACCGTCTGATTGGCTCTTCTCGGAGCGCTCCCCCTTCATCCCGCACCCTTGTTACCATACCCATCATCCATGGGGCGATTTGTAACCGCCTTTGGTGTTTTGCAAGTGCTTCCCTGGATCCCAGCTTCTGCAAATAACCGTTGGGCAGGGTCACAACCTTGATTTTGTCGCGCAGTGCTGTTCCCAGCGGCCACAGTCTGCTGGAGATTAGCAGCCGAATTCAGCTTCGCCCCCACCCTTCAGCCGCTGCGTACTGGCCGTGTGTTCATCCTGGCCTGCTGTGAGAAGCCCACCTATGGTATCCCCATGGAGTGTCTTTAGCTGTGTTTTTCTCATTCCTTGCATTTATGCAGCAAGTTCCCCAGTGTCCATATTGTGTTATATACAGATTGTCTCCCCATGTACCCCTTTATGCCTGGTCCCTAGGGCTGATTACAGCTTCCAGTGAACCCTTGTTGCCCCCCTTTGGGTGTGTCCCGGCCCACCTTGTTTATTCCAGAAATTGGTAGGTGTGCCCCTCTCTCTGGCGCTGAATAAGCACCTTCATTGCACATGTGTGGTACACAAGCCTTGCCCTTTAAAATTGTAAGGCTTTTTAAGTAGCAATATACTGTTAAGCATCAAGATTGAGTTTTCTGACATGTCGGGAAAGGGGGAGAGTTAGACCTCGGACCACTTAATATCAATTATAGGCACCTTTATGTTTCTGGGGCAATGTACTAGTTTTCTAAACGGAGCAGCATTAAAATTGGTAATAATGTATCACTATGCTCAAAAGTTAGGGGGTTATTATAAAACTCTATGTAAAAAGGTGATACTCTCCCAAATCATATAAACTGCAAAGTCCCCTCTTCATACAGGTAACCCTCAATTGACAATGAGGTTATGTTAAAAATTCCAAAATGGACTGGATTTGGACGCATAACCCCATTCCACGTCTGTCCATTGAAACAATTATTCTGCCCTGCGCATGGGCGTAATTTTAGGCGGGGGCGGAGGTGTTTGTCCCCCCCCCAACTTTCAGGGCACACTATTTTGTCCCCATTCATTTGAATGGGGCACCTTTTCTTCAGAGGTCATGTCCCCCCCAACATTTTCAGCAAAGTTTCTCCACTGGCACTGCGAACAGCTTTCCCTGCATATGGAAAACTGATGTTGCAGGAGGTTAAAAAAAAGTATTCTCGAAACATTCATACTGTGCACGGCAACAATGCAAACCCAAGGAGCGTAGCTGAAAAAGAATTCACATACGAATAAGGAAAAAGAAAAGCCATATCTTAAAAACACAAGACTATTTAAGCACTTAAATCGTGCTTTGGCCCCCATTCCATTCCCAGCTAATATTTGGTGACCAATGTGAACACCATTCACGGCCGGTATTGGGGTGGCTCAAAGATTTAATGTCCATTGTCAATCACAAACTATCAATTAAATCCATAGTCTGCACAGTAATAGGTACATGGTGATAAGTCACTAGGGGCAGAAGTCCGAGTGCTAAAATGTATTGGGCCGATTAACTAAGCAGGTTCTTCTTGCGTGTTGCCTACTGCGTGCCCAAGCCGACTACAAGCACCGCAATTAGCCTATGGGCTCATTAATGGCCCGGGTGTCTCGCCATGGTACCATTCCCCTCCATCAGACACAAGTGAAGGCGCAAAGCAGCCAAGAGTCATCTCAGAACATTACCTGCCTTACTGCCTAGCCTTCCAGGAACAGAATAACTCATGGATAGCATGGCCGTTCCTATCATTTCAAACATTGTCACTACTTATACAGAGAAGGAAGTGTAAAAGAGAACTCGCATTGCACGTGGCCCACCTTTTATGTACAGTTACTTGTCTCCAACATGCACTCTGCATTCCCATGCATGGGCCTTTGGCCCTAGAGTTGAGGCACTGCATATGTAGCCCCCAAGTATTCAGCAGTGCCAGGGGTTTAGGGGTGCGATGCACGTCCACTTGCAAACTGATGCGCCTTTTGCTTTTGGGTGAATCAGGGGACGGGTGGGCTGTACCTGCTGATCCCAGGATGCAAACTAGTTTTCTCCACAAATCCTGTTACCACGAGTTTTTGGAAAGCAGACAAAGTTAACACAAACTTAATCAAAGATTTTGCCAAAATGGATCTAGCAGGCCGTTCAGCCCCAAGCAAAGGCCTCAGATGACAAAGATGGGACAGAGGGACAACATATCACACACACCACCATCGTCTGTCACTAGGGAATGCTAGCAAGTGATTGCGTGGATTCTCACACTAGCCCATTGCTTGGAGCCAAAAGCAATAAAATAAACATGCCACAGGTTGAACGGAAAAGAATCCAAAATGCTGGCCGTTGATCTGCTTCCATCCTAGCCTTTAAGGGACAAGCGTGTGTGCGCCATGATGGACGGCGCAATTCTGTGCCAGAACCTTCACAGTATTTGATAATTCTCACACAGAGCTGTGCCAGCAGTCAACAAGGATGGCTCGCAGTTCGCCTGTCAATTCTTTGGATAAGTCAGAGGGCAGAAGGGTTCAAGTGACGATTGACATGTGGACGAATGATCAAGTAGGGATTATATGACTGTCAACACTTACTGGCTAGAATTCCCATATGGCAGTACCGCCACCGGCAGTCAGGTGTCAGACCATGCAGAAAACTTGCTCCAGGAAGCAGTTACTGTATCTGCATGGAGACCTCATGGAAATCTCTAAAATGACAAGTCTGTATTAGGCAAGTGGTCTCGAGCCTTTCAGAGGTCAAATTACATAGCTAACCCGAGTGGCAGAGAGATGAGGGGAAAGTCCCCATTATACACATTTCCAATCTGGAGAGTTCAGAGCGGTTAGAGACACGCGTGCTACGTGTGCTTGCAACAGCACTTCAGGCATCAGATGCTACTACAGAGTTTGCATTGCATTGCATTGCATGACCCAAGACACAGAACAAGTTGCCCCAAAAATGGCTTGAGATTGGAGGATCCAAACAATGGAATTCAACAAAGCAAACTGCACAGAATCTCTTTGCTTCACACTCTGACGTTGCAAGTCTTCGCTTAGAAAAACAAAGGGACGACCACTCACAAAACCCAATTAATGTGATACATTGACTGTCTTCAAATAGATCTTCCAGTCTAATAAAACCCATTTTCCATAATTCACGTGTAATGCCTTCAAGTGAATGGCAGCCCTTCAGTTCCGGACAGAAGGATTGGCGGTATGTAGGGGGAGTAAGTGTATTTATGGTGTAATCTTTGGCATGCCCAGTTAATGACTTCACTGGTATCCGTGTTATCTCAATGATTTGGTAGTGTTAAGGTTATCTATTCAAGAGTGTATTGGCAAGCCACAGCATTTTTTCTTGACATATGCGTTGAGAGGTGGGAGCTGGTAAGTACAATAATAGGGTATGACATAGCTGTGACATGAAGGCCGCCGCCAAAAAACACACAGCATCTCTTGAGGTAAGTCCATGGGTGTATATTATAGACTTTTGAGGGTCAGAATGGCTGATTTTCAAGGTTCTTTGGGGCCTAATGGGGCTGTGGAAATTTGGCTCTAGGGCCGGGCTGCCATTTCTCTGGTCTAGCCCGGACTTGTCCCCGCCTCCCTCACCCAGGCATCCCTATCGGGTGTTAATAGCTCTCAGATTAGTATGCCCTTTCTGTTTTCTCTTCGTTCTATCCTACAGGTGTTTGCCCCAAGACAATGACTACCCGACACACTAGGGAATTTCTACGTTTTCCTCCCCTATCATCAGTTAGTATTCAGGGAATAGGAAAAGGTGCTTTCTTTCACCCAGCGTCAGTCGCACCCTCTCGCTCCTGACACATAGCTAGCTATACTGATCTCTTAAGCTGCTCTCCTTCCACCACGTCACGGTCTCTCCAATCTCTCACTCCGACATTCCACCTCCACCCTTCGATCTTACTTCCTTTCCCACTCCTATTCTTGCTACCGCTTGCATCCCCAACTATCCTTCTACCTGTTATTCTTTTCTCTCCTACCTCACACTACTTTCCCCACCTCGTACTGCTCCTCTAGTTTGAACTTCCATTTCAGTCTCCACCAATATCTACTCCTACTCTCCGACTCACTGTCACTCTTCGCACTCTACCTCTACTACTGTTCTTATTCCGCTACTACCCCTACCTCTTCACTACCTTTACTTCTCTAAGAAATCAGAGATATGGTGCCCTGCAAACCCATCACACTATTAAAGAACTCTGGCACATGGTGCCCTGCTCATCCCTTTTTCACTATTCTAAAACCCAGGGATATGGTGCCCTGCTCACCCCTCAACTACCGACAACCACTTGTATACTTAACTTGTTACTCCCACCACCTTTTACCTTTACTCCCAACTACTACTACTCCATTCTGCTATTCCTACTCCTACTCTACGTCTACTGCACACTCTTTCCCCTCACGCACAAATACTCCACAGACCCCCTCCTTAATAACAGCCTCTGCACTCCTTCGCTCTTGCCTTCTCTGGTCTCTTGGATGTCCTCCACCACCTCCTGTCCTCACCCAACGAACCAACACTTGCACACTCATACACACCTCCTTAAATACCCCACTGCCTCCCAGGATTGGCTACTGACCCTGTCCAATTACTGACCGGCCTCCCAGGAGTGTGATAGGGGAAGGTCATGGGATGGCTTACAAGGGCTGATGAGTCCTGCCACAGTTCCAACATGAACCCTGCTGGGGCCCAGAGACACTTGATTCCTTTAAGGTTTCAAGGCTTAAAAATACAAATATCATCCCGGGTGTCATAGTGGTTAAGTCCTTCACGGGGCCTTTATTTATTATTAAGAAATCCCTGTTGGGCTAGTGGACTTGTCCCTCCAGGCTCCAGCTGACACGCACATTTCTTCTTGTGTCCTCTGCCGGTGTTGCCACGTTCTGCAGCACCCTGTGACAGGGATGCTGCCACAGCATCGTTTACTGGCGTCCTGCTTAGCGTCTCCCAGAGTCCCAGGCGGTTGCAGTGCTTCTGCGGCCCAGTGGCTGCCATCTATGCCGGTAAAAAGGGGTGGGAGGGGCCTGCCTACATCCAGGCACCCTTGGAAAGTTGGACGGTCCCCCACTGTCCCCCTTTGACAGGGCCTGTTCACTGGCCCGTTACATAGCATACAAACTAGCGCATATGTTTCAAAATTTGGGACGTTTAGTCCACTTGTGTAGAAGGATAAAACCAGCATCTCCCATCTGATGCAGGCAGTCTTCTCACCCCATATTAGATTGATCAGTAACTACTTGAGTTTGGTGAAGTATTGGGCATTTAAATTCATAGCAATATTTGTGACCAGGTAGAGGCACAATGGCATTTCTGGCTTCAATATCCGGGATGACAAGTGCTAAGGGGGTCGTAGTATAGAAGTCGGGGGTAGACTTGCAAGCTGCCGTAGAACTCAGGAAATCATATAGCAGTATATGCCTCCTTACAAAGGGTGACTTTCCTCCTGAGAGCACAGACCTCGTGACAATGTAACTGTACACGAGGACCAGGTCGTGACAATGACGTAACTGTACACGAGGACCAGGTGTCTCGGACGTAAAGGAGGGAGGAACTGACTAGCTCCTGTTTCCCTCCCAGATTGTAAAAGAACCAACAAGGTTATCAATGACATGGTTTGACCAGAGTACTTATACAACAGAATTCCCCCATACCTCCAATTCCCTCCCCTACCTGTATTGTTCTTTAGAATGTTGAAGCACCTACGTAAATGGATATTCCTCCTCCACTAAGAATAATTATAAAGTCGTGGGTCAAAAAATCGGCCGTGGAATGTTGCCTACGGATGCTTAGGCTGGACAATTCGCACAGGGCCTGACCCAGGTAGCACAAGGGCGAAAACTAAGGAAGGAGGATGGAAAAATAAAAAGAACGTACTCAAGTAACCAGGGATGTAATCAAAGTTTCAGAATCCTGAGGGAAGAAAGTTCAGAAAAACAAAAAGGAAACACAAAGGTCCATGTAAATCAGGAAATCCATTTTCAAAGTATCCAAAAACGCAGAGCCAAAACTACAATCTAATAGTGAGATGGGACAATAGCAGTGGGGCTCAAGCCTCAACCGTTTTTAAAAAAAATGGTTTGATTAGACTCAGTGACCAAGAGTGAGGAATCGTAGATGGGACAGAGATTGCAGTGAAATCTTTTAAGTAAACTGGTATCCACCATTCCGGGAACCACCTGTACAATTCAGGTCTGATATTGTCCAGGCCCGAAGCCTTGCCTGGTTTAATGCCCATAATAGCTTTCTCCACATCATCCAGTGAGAAATTAAAATCATTGTCAGTCTTGGATAGTAAAATGGGTTTTACACCCTCATCAAGCTTAATAGTCTTAAATTGGTCAGCCCACTCGCAATCTAATATAGGGCAGGCCGAATCATAAGCACCTTCCTTGAACTCACATGCCACCAGGTTCCAAAAATCTTTTGTTTCTTTAACACGTATCGTGGCTTCAAGTTTTTTCCACTGCAATTCATAGAACAGTTTTTTCTTTAGGTTCAGAAGTTTTATAATCTTTCTTCGCTGCATATCTGGCACCCGCTGTGTTATTAGAGCTGGCATTAAGACATCAGGCAAACTTAGCCCTGCAACATTCCACATCAAACCACTGGGTATCAGAGCGGACCATTAAGTCCCTCTTTAGGCCACTCCCTAACGATGCAGGAGCTGAACCCCGGCACAGGCCAACAATCTCACTAGCGCTTACAGAGGCATCAGGGTCCCCTGCAAAAGACTGCGACATAAATGCATCCCTTGCAGGCCGTGCGATACGCAGAATTTCGGCCACCCTCGTTTTAGGAAGTTTGCCTGAATAGTGGGTCGTAATTAAATTGTCACGGCTTAGAGCAGATAGGTTTGGTGCAGTGCCTGAGGGCGCCATTGGTCCAACCAATAATTAGTGGATCATGGTCGCTCTCCGGGCGCAGGCAAACATCGAAAACTTGCACTCGCCAAAAGGAATAGTAATCAACCAAACCATAATCAAAGTGCTTCCAGCTTGGCTGTAAGTAGGTTTCGGGGGTACCTCGCCCTGTGACCTCCAATTTAGTTCAACCAGCGTAACTGCATTAAGAAAAGCATCCAGTAAAGCACCCTGTGAGTCGACAGAAACCACCTTATTATTTTGCTTGGGAATCCCAGAAGCTGCTTCAAGGAGGAACCTTTCAGAGGAACCCAAGCGATGAAAGGCTTGAATAATATCACCCAAGAACACCTTGTTCTCAAAGGGTGGGGAACAAGGTAAGACACTGCATTAGACTGATTGTTTTTGCTGGCGGCACAAACAGATATGCTATGCGATCCATCCAGATGTCTTCGGGTCATTAGAAACGATGAGCTTTGAGAATGTGTGGCCCCTACAATCCACAATTATCCCATGTCGGGTGCCCTGTGTGCCCATAGGGCTGTATAACAAACCCATGCTATCATTTGCCTAGCTAGTAGAAGGCTATACACAAGGACCTCTGTATCATGCCAATGGTGTCCTAAACAGTTGCTCAAAATATACCCTTCAGGCACTCCCATGCTGAATGTATACAGTATGCTCCAATATGCCTGCCTAAAACATGTGTCAGATAGAATTATAATTGGTCATTTATAACCCACTGAATACCCAGAGGTTTCTATGTGCAGACCCGAGGATCGAACCCGTGTTGCTCTGCGTCGTCTTGCTTCAAAGGCAAGTGCGCTGCCCAGAGCTATCCTCACAGCCCTGAATCCATAGATTTTTTTTTTAACGCAATCTTTACTGGGTGGAATAGCATTGTTGCAGGAATATGCAATGCAAATGTTGTAATTTAAGGGACACATCCTTTGTCAGTCATCAGACTGTGCCCCAATCTTCATCAGAAAGCGTATGCCCCAGCACTTCTTCCTTTGCGCCCTGGCAGTGGTCATGGGGAAGATCTAGTGGATGGGATTGTTAAGAGTACAGGGTCTGAGCGTAGGCCTCCAAACAACTGGGCTGCATTTCTGCTTCAACAGGTTCAAAGCACATATTTAAAATTCTGCACATCTCAAAGGAAGCGTCAATATGAAACTCTCAAGACTATTTTATCTTTTACTTAAAGGAATGGTTCGGTCAAAAAATGTTATTGCCCCTATGGGTCGGCCATGTGTTTTTAAGCCTAAATCGCTCGATTTTAGAAAAATTTCCTATGCACCTTACCCGAGTTTTCGTCCATTAAACGCACGCGAGAACAGGCACCAGGGAGCTGCCATTTTGTGATAATCCTATCATTTCCCCCATCGCCCTGGCTGACCTACTTTTGCAGCACTAAATCATATCCCCCGCCCCTGAGCCTGTCATCAGCAGACGCATACCGCCCATTTCACAACGCCAAAGCACGTCTCGTGTCAACATCCGCTGCGCTTCAGCTAATGATGTGTCGCCATGTAAATGGCAGGACGCCTCTTTCCTCAATAAGTATAAACAGACAGTTTCACAACACACAGCAGAAGATTTTCGATTCCATTTCTCTCTCTGTGTTACTTTGAGTATTCTGTGACTCGTTTCTGTGCTCTGTTCAGCTACCTTCGTTGCTTGTAGCCCGTGTGGACAGATACCAGTACCACCGCTATCAATTATTTTAGTTTGTGCAACACACAATGGATACATTAATGCCCTACATGTACGAGCCAGAGTATACCGAGGAGGAACTACAGGAAAGAGAAACACGCGAAAACAATGGGGCTTCGGACAGCAGTTGACAGGACGAATCAACGGATGAAGACACTGGACCTAGGCTCATGGACGGTGTTTCTACCTGGTGCACATGCAATCGGTGCGAGCCAATGCCGACCGAGGAGGAGAACTGCTGCTGTTGTGAAAACGAGCTGGCAGACTTCAGGGCAGCCTGCCTCACACGGTCCGTGTTGAGGATAATGATGGTGCTTATGCACGAACTTCGCGCAACTGTTCATCCTTGTAATCCGAGTAACGAGTAAGTATACTCTGCTTGTGATGCCACTACTATTTCATGGCCTTCTACTATATCCAAAATTACATATACATATCATTGTAACGCATGAAAGTCGTTCAATAGTGTACAGTGTCTAGATAGCATTTGTCCGAGCAGAATGCCATTAGTTACAAGAATTGTCATTGACAACAAAAGTTTATTAAAATTATCTTGGTCATTTAAAAACAGTTTGTTTAATTCCTTTTCACAGGTGGTACAGGCTGGTGGCCTATCGTTCCTTTACATGGTGGCTTCACGGGAGGCTTGGACACCGCGTTCTAAGAGTGACACCCGCCTGTGCCGTTCGTGCCATAAGAGAAACATTCCCGAGTGACAGCGGTCAGTACAGGGGATTTTCTCTCGCTGTGCTGCAAACTGAACTGTACAATTTGTAAACTTTTGTATTTTTGGGTCATCAAAATAAGCTACAAAATAAAACACCACATATATTTTAACAACGGTTGTTTCGATTTTTTAAATCAATCAAGTGTATCTCCATTCAAGGATGGACGTCAGACACATGTGCTCGGAATGGGTGAAGTTCAGGTCGCTGTGAAGCGGGGTGGTCACTATCTAAGCTAACCAAATATATTATCAATAATGCATGCACTAAATAACACTTGTTCAATGTCTTTCAGTCGGTTATGTCTCTATAAAAGTCACACATATATCAATACTATCAATGGATTATACAGGCCTTAGGTCAAGGGTCTTGACCACTATAATACAGTGTTTGAAGTGTGGGTCTGTGCTCACAAGAATCTCCGATATGTGGCATTTGTTATTGATCGGCAACGATATACTGCAGTAGGGGTCTAATGTTAGTTGGGGATCTGCTAGGTGGCCATCATGGCGTGGTCAGTGGTCTGGCACATGAAGAGAATACCTTGCAGGGACACAGGGTCAGAATGGCAGTTACTTTCCACTGGCGAGGGTGCGTGGGCAAGGACATGTTTGTGGAGATGAACGAGCCATGTGCATGGTTCAAGCCGGTTCACATGCAGGACCGTGATCTCAGAGAGTGATGTGCTACATTTATTAGCGGTTACAAATACCTCTGGAGTTTTCCAGTCAGAGTGGGAACGAGGCTGTGGGCCATGTGCTCTGCGCGCTGTACCATAACAGTGAGGCCTGGTCACCAAAATGGAGTGGAAAGGGGGTACAAAAATGGATGCCCCGTGTCCTTTAACATCACATAAGGGCAAGGGACGGGCGCAAACGGCCAAGGTGCCGAACAGCATGTACACTTCAAAAGGTATCCCATGCCCAGGGGCCATCGCTCACATGGCCTCCTCAGACCCCGTGTCTCCAGGCAGGCCTCCCCTGAGGCAGGCCGCCCCCCTGCAATCCACATAAGTGTGTCTCCATTCAGCACTCTTCCTGTGCCTTATCTGCACGCCCCAGGCCCATCCATCCCACCCCCTCTATCAAAGGCGGTTCACACCCGAGGATGAGCGCTGGCATGGGGGGCTGTGATGGGCGCAAACGGCCAAGGTGCCGAACAGCATGTACACTTCAAAAGGTATCCCACGCCCAGGGGCCATCGCTCACATGGCCTCCTCAGACCCCGTGTCTCCAGGCAGGCCTCCCCTGAGGCAGGCCGCCCCCCTGCAATAAACATAATACCACGACATACACACGTCATTCACAAACACACCCCTGTTTCTAATACTTTATAAACCACTTGATATGTCTCATGAGAACATCTTAGTGCTTTGCAAGTCAACTCCTGAACCTTCTACCTGAGAAGCACTGAGATCTATGCTAATCTGCTCGTCGCGGTGCTATCTGTGACCGCTTCGAGCAAGCTCGTCAGTGTGCTACCTGTGGCCACCTACCTGTTCTCCTGCAACATACCTCTCGGCCTGCTGAATCCAACTGTTTGTTGGTCAGGGTAAGGCCATGTATCCTAGTCATATTTCGGTCATTTTTACATTTCAATCTATTTGCTATTACAGTACCCAATAGAGCTATGGTCATTGTTCTCATTGCTATTGACTCGAGTTTCAATTGTTATGCTATGAATAGATCTATTTATTTTAATCTGTGTCAATTGTCATCGAATTGCATCCATCGGGGATCCAGTCTATAATGTAAGCATGGTTTCTTTTCGTGCAAGACAAAACTGAAATTTCTGTAACTTATGCAAATACTAAGCCGCACATGATGAACTGGTATAGTTCCGGCGACCAAAACAAACCTTGCATTGAGCATGGTATGGTTCATTTACTTTTTTATGACATTTTTATTCATCAAGGTTTTATAATAATCTTGATATTTACTTCAACAATGTCTGCCTGTTCGATTAGCGGTTGCCCTTCGAAGACCCATGCTAAATCTGAAGGCACTACAATGCATGTATTCCCGAAAACTGTTGATCGAATAAGAGAATGGGTCAGACATTGCGGATAACCACTGGATGAGCTGGAAAGTAGAGTCCAACAAGTCTTTGAGGACAAGAAGGGTGATCGATACCCCATCTGCAGCCGGCACTTTCCCTCGAACATGTACACCACATCTTGGGTAACAAAGAAGAACGAACGGCATCGACACGAAAAATTGCTCGCAAACGCTATTCCCACTCTATTCATCCACAATCCGCCACTGGTGAGTCAAGTGTCCGTTTTTAGCTTTAGGCCTTGCAGTAGTGTGTAGGTAGCCAAATGGATTCATTGATATTTTAGGTGTTGTTTCCAATTTGTAATACTTTCGACATTGATATGAGTGTATAGCTTTTTGAATAATGACATTTATCAATATATTATTTTTAGATTTCATAACCCACAAACGAAATCTATATATGGGCACAGGGAACTGTGCTATATTGCGCATTACTCAAGTATTCTGTCTCCTTACATGGCAATTTTAAATATTGGCATTTCATTATCAAACAATAATTTACCTTTACAACTTCTTGACTATCCCTTGAATCTGAAGCAAGAACATTTTACTTCCGTCACGTGCTCGCAGTTATCAACCATTTCTAGCACGTATCAGGTAATCATACTTGGCATTTCCGCTACAGACTTGTTTTATGCATGTCAAGTAATAGTTTGTATGTATCGTGTGATTATTTTCCGAATTGTTTGGTTAGTGCTTTCCAATTGATATACACCTTAGTTGTCGTCCCCTGGTGTTTGTTTTCAGTTATAATTAGTGTTATCCATACTAATGCAAGTACTGTCTTTCAGGGAGATGCTGAAGCGTCCACCACATTGACAACAGCCCTAGATGTTCTTCAGCAGCCCGAGGTATGGATACTGACAGCTCAACCGACCGTGATCATCAGGACTGGAACACTTGTCGTTTGATTGTTCTACACCATGTTTCATTTGTGGTTAGCCGTTGATATGTACTTGTGCGGTCGACCCCAAGCGTCTGTTGTGTTTTCAATATTGTAATCCTTACTAATGCAAATACTATGTTTCAGGCTGTTGTTGAATCGTCAACCCACGCACTTGATGCGGAGCCTGACATTCAAGTAATTCCGGTGGAAGCGGGACCATGCGGATACGAATCGGCGCAACAGCTTTCGGAAGTGCGCACCACATTGACAACAGCCCTAGATATTCTTCAGCAGCATGAGGTATGGATACTGACAGCTCCATCGAGCGTGATCATATAACGTGATTCCATTTGCTATACTTTCTTCCCTATTAACGCAAGTACTGTGTTTCAGGGAGATGATGGAGCTTCCACTACAATCACAAGATCCCATTTAGATGATGCAGATGTAAAGAAATCGGAGAAATAAGTCGATTAAATCTGATCATTTTTAAATATTCCTTGATTCTTTTAGACAATGCAACATTTGTGGTTATCTCTTTATATGTACCTGTGCCGTCGACCCCAAGTGTGTGTTATGTTTACGATATTGAAAACCATACTAACGCAAGTACTGTGTTTCAGGGAGTTGCTGATGCCTCCTCTTCAATACAATCATTCGTGCAGACCATGTAGAGCCAGAGGTATGGATACTGACATCTCCATCGAACTAGGTCATCAGAGCTCGAATATCTGTCGTTTGATTGTTCCACACAATGTTTAAACCGTGTTTGGCTATTGAGATGTACATGTGTGTTCGTCCTCACGTGCGTTTTACGCTAACAATATTTTGATACACAGTAACGAAAATACTATGTTTCAGGGAGTCGATGGAGCCTCATTCCGTACTGTCTATGCGGATACAGAAAATATAGTCGTTGCAGCGCAAGATGAAGGGGAGACATGCGCATACATATCAGAGCAACAGCGTGCAGATGTTGAAGGTCGAGTCAAAAAAGTTGTAAAGAAAAGAAACCAAAATAAGGTTAGTTACAAACAGTTCATAACTTTAGAAATGTTTTTGTGCCGGGGACTATTTTATGTTTTTTTCCAGTCAATTGTACTATACTTTATCTTGTGTTTAAACTGAACATCCCTTTTCCAATCTGTCCTCTAGTTACCCATGGGTCTACGAACTATACATACACAGAGAGTGAAGCGAATGAGAGATGTTGCTTGCCAGACCATTTACACTATGGAGGAACTATTAATTCAGACGCGGCATGTTGAGACTCGGGATGCTCATGTCCAATGGCCAGAACATGAAATGAATGTGTCTGGAGAATCCAGCAAAGTTGTATTAGACCATTGCTACAGTACGACCGCACCGCCGCAACAACATGATACTGGAAGTATTGAAGATAGCTCTGAAGTAGTCGCAGATCAATTCACACAATCTACACCCGCCAAAAAATTGCCACCAAAAAAGCTGTCGACATTGTTGTGTTCTCCTATCAATGTTGAGGTAGCAGATGTTGAAATGACAGAGAATGAACCAGCAGCAGCATTCACCAACGCATCAGAACTTGATAGCAGCGATATTTCTTTCAAATGTGGTGATATGTCCTCAACGTCACAGGCCGAATCAACTTTGATGCAGGATGACAGTCTAATGAAAGAGGGCAAATGCATAGTATTCGACAGTTGTTTGATGGATATTATAAGTATGCTGAAATGTGGGCATTCCGTCAGAGGGAAAGTATGTGGGAAGCCATTGATTCATGTGACTCGTTAAAAACAAGGCAGTAACGTCACAATACATGCCGCCTGTAGATTACATCATACGTGCTCATGGTCTGCACAACCAATGCTGGGGAAACTGCCAGCAGGCAATCTACTGTGTGCAGCTGCATCACTTTTTAGTGGCTACAGTTTTAGAAAGTTAGAGTCTTTCTTTCAGTTTGTGGGACTCCATTTCATTTCAAAAACGCAGTACTACAAATACCAACATGATTATCCGTTTCCGGCCATTAGTGATGCTTGGAAAATTGAACAATTGTCTCTAGCAAGTACATTCGAAGGCAAACGATTTAGGCTAGCCGGCGATGGACAGTGCGACAGCCCTGGTTTTTCTGCCAAGTACTGCACCTACCACTTTCAGGACATGGATAGAAAGAAAATTGTGAGTTCGGTGGTCGTGCAGGTAACACAATGTACATCCTCAGTGGCCATGGAGAAACTAGGATTTATAAAATCAGTGGAATATCTACAATCGAGGGGAATGCACATCGACCTCATAGCCACGGACAGACACACCTCAATTGCCAAGACAATGAGAGAGCAGTTCCCACATATTAAACATCAATTTGACGTATGGCATCTTGCTAAATCCATCAATAAGAAAATCTCGGCTGCAGGGAAAAAAAAAGGTTTGGAAAGTGTTTCAGAGTGGTCCCAGTCTATCAGCAACCATCTTTGGTGGAGCTCCAAAACTTGTGTAGGGTCAGTGGAAATACTACTTGAAAAATGGCAGTCACTGATGCACCACTGTACCAACGTGCACCGCTGGTCAGAAAACCTACATTTCCACCAATGTGAACATGGCCCTTTGTCCCCAGTGAAGGCACGGAAGAAGAAGTGGTTGAATCCATCTTCACCGACACACAAAGCCATTGAGAAGATTGTTTTCGATAAAACTCTATCAAGAGATTTGAGGGGACTGACAGAATTCTGTCACACAGGAGGTTTGGAGGTGTTCCACAATATGTGCCTAAAGTACAGGCCAAAGCTGTATACAAGTACGCTAACCCCAACCCCTACCTTCACCATCCTGGTTGCCGAACTACCTGGGTGTCATCTTTGAATTCTCGCTCTATTCACCACATATTTCTGACCTTGTCTATTTGTGTATGTATATATTTTTGTTGATGTAAATAATTTTCACAATCTCTTATAAATGCTGGGCACTGTTAACCGAGGGGAGGCTTGCGTATTGCAAATAATAAAACAAAAAAACAATAAATCTCACTTTCAAATCAACTGCTCGGGTACTTTATACTTTCACCTGACCTTCCCCAAAAAATTAAAAGTCTCAATAGTTATGGTTCTTTGGGGCTCATATTCCGAATTTTGGCGCGCTGTGTTGTGAGCTGATCTGTGTTGGTTTCCGGGTTCTGTGTGAAGTCGCGTAGAAGACGACTGGGCGCGTTTGCCTACGTAGCACAGAAACGTCACGGAGAGAGGCGGGGAATATGAATGTTTTGATAATGTCAGGCTCAGGGGCGGGGGATATGATTTAGTGCCTCAAAAGCAGGTCAGCCATGGCGATGCGGCAAGTGATAGGATTATCATAAAATGGCAGCTCCCTGATGCCTGTTTTCGCGTGCGTTTAATGGACGAAAACTCGGGTAAGGTCCATAGGACATTTTTCTAAAATCGAGCGACTTAGGGTTAAAAACACATGGCCGACCCGTAGGGAAGAAAAAAATAAAATTTGACCGAACCATTCCTTTAAATCCCAACAAATCCATACAGAAAGAGGTTAACATAAATATGTATTATTTATAGCTAGCACACCAATTCAACTGTGCATTCATTTCATCTTCATCTTCATCTTTCCCCGATGTTGCTGGCTGCCTTTATGTAAAAGAATATGTAAGAGAAAATCAACAGCACAGATTTACACTTTCTAAAATGCAAATATGCTTTGTACAACGTCTTCACAATTCATCAGGTGGTTACTTCTACAGCCTTTTGGGTGGAAAGCAAAATGAAAAAATAATTAAAAAGGTACTGTGCAGTTTTGCTGGAAAATATTTCAGCATGCAGGAGAGGCCAAGTATTTGAAATACTTGTTTTGAAATGTGACTTTGGATCATGTATCTATGTTTAGAAGTCAAATGTATACACTTTGGAGCTCATTTTAAAAACAATGAGTAATTTGGCAGCTGGACGCATTACGTTTACATTTTAACATAAGCGGACCCTGCTGCCAAATTTTGATAATTTGCACTGCCGGGTGCAAATGTAAAGGGCAAATGCCGCCATTTGTCCTTCACATTTGCACTCCGCAGTGCAAAGTCAGTCAACTCTGCCAGGCATGCTGGCGTGTTCTTGCTATGCATGGTCATGTTTTTGATCTCCAGGCCTTTCATAAATTGTTAAACAAAGATCAGAACCTCAGGTTTACAATGACATTTCATGACTACAAACATCCCCTTTCTGGACATTGTAAAGAAACAAAACCAACATTTAAGTACGTCCCTATATGGAAACCCCACTTTGAGTTTTCTTCCTTGGAGCCTGAAAGAGAATTTGACCTAGGGGCAATTCCTTCGTATAAGGCGCAATTGTACAAATAGAAGTGACTTTGATCTTCATGCAGCTGACCTATAGTCAAGACATGAGACACAAGGGTATATTAAACAGTCGAGAAGAAGTGCACAATATATCCTATGAGAAGCGACACTGAGCAATCAATTAAAAGAACACAGAGAATAACCCGTGTTACCACTTACTACTGAAAAAGGCGATAAACATTGGCACATCCTTTAACAACCTGGATTTAACCCAGAAAAACCTCATTTTGCATTCAACAGATCAAGTGATTTAAAGGAAGTGCTTATCCACACCTATGCGAGGGCAAAGTATGATACTATACCCAACACATTGTGGGGTCTGTGAGGGGTCAGAAATGAGAGGCAGAGACAAAGTTGTAATGTTTTCAACATCAGACCTCTTTATTAAAAGAAAGGGGTTGGGCGAAGGCCTTTCTGCCCCTATCCTAAAGAGAGTTTCCCTTCCTAGAAAACTAAAGATCAGTTTGTGTCTTGTCATCAGAATAATACTAATTGTCCTTGTGTACAAAATATATCGGACACTCCCACTAGAAATGAACAGTTAAAATGTGTAAGGTAAATGTCACTGTTTTTATTTAACAAAAAAGAAATGTGCAAAAATCAAATCTAAACATTCAAAAAGAAATCCTTGAATCCAGGAGGTGGTCCCTTTCCCCTGGAATATTTCAGGTAGGATGGTGTACTTTTACACGACAACTTTTTAAGGATGGCAAAAGTGTCTTTTCAAACAAGGATTCCTCAAGAGTAGCAGAAATGTCTTTCACACAACACTTTAAGGATGGTCTCCTGGTATACTCGCCTGCCAGGAACCCTTCTTGGATTTGTAGATCCTCTAGTATACTCCCATGCCAGGTATCTTTTCTCCCAACAGTTCACTGTCTGATATGCTTCTTTCACCAGAACTTCTTACACTGTTCTCGCTCATGTTTTAAATGGATTATCTGGTATACTCGACTGTCCGGTATCTTTCTCCCAAAGGCTCACTGCCTGATGCGCTTCTTTCATCAGGACTTCCGACAATGTTCTCTTTCGGTATAGCACAGTTGTACCGTCACTGTTTATACTTCATTGACTTTAGGCACTACTTGTTCCAACTTCCCCCACATTGACATCTTATATATTGAGACTTGTTCAAGCTCTCTCTGTTAAAGTCTTCACTAGCATTCATTTGCTTGTGGTAATGCTTGACAATTTTCCCCAAATTGACATCTCATATATGGAGACTTGTACAGATTTCAACTGTCAACTTCTTCATTAATCTTCATCTGATGGTAAGAACATTTACCCTAACTTTCCCTATATGGACTTCTTCTAGATGAGGATTAGTGTAAATTCTGTCTTTTAAATTTACTTGGTCGGTATTCAAAACAAGTTTTCAATTGTTCATATGTGTGCTGGCACGCCCCAGGGTCCACAACACCTATGGGCAGACTCACTGGTGTTCTATGGCGTTTCTGAACCATGGCACATTGCTGCGGAAAAGTTTTAACTCTGGGAAGGCTTATACTTCTTTGCAGACGCATGCTCAGTTTCCCTGCCGTCTCCGCATTCATTTGCTGGTAGAACTGTGGTTGTTTAACAAGACTGCGTCCCCAGCAGCGTCTTTCAATGGTCCTTCCAAGGCATTCGCTGCACTTCTCCCATTCTCCCACCTCTCCAGTAAAGTATGCCCACAAGTGATTGATTGGAAGCGTCTGTCTCTCAGGACAGATCGTCTCCATAAGTCTGCTTCTGTCATCAGTTCTGCTTCCCGCTTCGCCCGTTCTGCATCCCTCTTCTCCACTCTTCAATTGAAGGTATTTACCATGTTTAAATGTTCTGCTCAGCTGATTCCCATTGTGACAACTATTCTGCATGTTTAGCTTGGTGTTTCCTTCAATCCACATTAACTCCTTCTTCCTCTTCCTCGTCTCAGTACATGAGGCTTTATTGGAGTTGGAGTCCATAGGAATTTTAGACCCTTTATATTGTTTCGAATCTTTGGGTAAATGAAAGATATCGGAGACTGGAGATGTTAAGTGAGTATTATGTGTATATGAGGTATGAATGGTATTCTGCTCAGATTGTTTTACAGGAAGGGGTTTTTGGATCTTACAATAAGAGGTATTTGTAAAATGACAACAAGCCATTAACAATTATGAGGTCTTTATCTCTGGGAAGGGAAGAATACTGTGTCTCTCCTGTTGGGATCACCACCTCTCCCATCCTCCCATGTGATTATCCCTCATAATACCACCCCCAGGGTCAGGATCAGGTAGCGGCTAACATCCCCTGGCCACATGGGAGGAGATCTCAAGATGGGGGATCAGTGATGACTCCATAGGATTCATCACATTACTTCCACCAGTAAAAGGGCATTTTAGAAGGGGCAATTGTTCTTTCTAAAAGTGCTTGAATTAAAAGAGATCATATGTCCTCTCGAGAAATTCACAAATAGTAGAAGTAAGGATGTGGTGCATGGGTTAAAATTCCCATTGCAACACCTATATATCAGGAAGACCAATAGAGAAGTTAGACAACGAATATGTAAACATATGTCCTGTAACCGCAATAAGGTGCCCGATAAACGCCTGGTGGAACATTATACTTACAGTAAATGATATATTCTGGTTTGTAATCTAAGCTGTGGGACTGAACCCAAGAGGGGGTGATGTAAACCCTACACATAGAAAGTTAGAACAAAATGGATACAACTGTTGAATACAGTGGAGGATGGTCTAAACGTATGTGTGAAATGGAACAAAATAAGCACAAATAAGCAACTATTCGCAATGCGATTGACTGTTTCCCCCATAAACGTAGGACTCGTCATGGAGATGAGCAGCAATGCCTTTGTTTGGAACGACAAAATAACTTTGCAATTGCATACATTGGGTCACAGCGATACCACATAGCATGATGAGGTAAACTGGAACTAACATCTGATGAAGTAATATAGTGAGTCCAATTTGGTAACTGTGGGCCGAAAGGTACTCGATAAGGCCCACAGATAGATTAGGGAGAATTCTGATGGTATCTGAGTAAGTGTGGCAACTGTCGCCTGAAATGATTTGATATAGTGATATGAACATAAGCAGAATAGGTTTCCATTAAGATAAGAAATTTGATACTAACTCAATATGGGAGCTCTGTTTTTTTAAAGAGATATTGTGCCTTTGACCATTTCTATGTTTTCTGGCTGCGGTAGCACAACAGCACTAACAGGGGATATTAGATTTCCAACATGACATTGATGAGGAAACCAGATAGCATCCACAGCAACGTTCTAGTTGTTGAGGAGCTGTCATTTTAAAATGATACTACACAGTGGCATGAACTGAAGAGTATTCCATTAAGATATGCGATTTGGCACAGTGATTGTGTTCCAAGACTTTAAATACATGTCACTTGAAATGATGTTTTACAGTGAAATGAACATGAACACAATATGTTTCCATCAAGACTTGATGCAACATGATAATTGTGAGCCTCGATTCACAATGGAGAAAATATGTCATTTTAAGAGATAGTTTTCTCTTGGCTGTTAGGAGGTTGTATGAATGGGTGAGCATAACATCACTAACAGGGTATATAAGATGTTGAACATGGCACCCCTGTGGATACAAGATAGCAGCCACAGCAACGTTCTAGTTGTTCAGGAGCCCAATCATTGAATGCGATGTTCCAGGTTGGGTTGATTTTGAGTTTTCACACAAGCACGTTGGCAAGGATGTTGATACTTGCGTCTCTGACTGCCGCATTTCCCAGGACGATCTGCAGGAGATTGATTGCTTACTAACACAGAGCTTTGCTAAAAGAAGGTACCTACATGAGAGGAAAAAGTTGTAAATAGTCTAATAAATGGGAATGAAGTAAAATTAACATAACTTTGCAAGCCTAAATAATATTGGTATAAATAATTTAGGAAAGAGTCATGGTGCTCATCCACAGAGTTGTTCTTCACCATGGGGCGGATACCTGAACAATGAAGACCACTGACCATTCAAAAGAAGACATCAAAAGCTATGTCTTTTATGACCTCACATCTCTAGGTGCAAAATAAGATATCCTACAAAGGATGACTTACATTTGTAGGGACTTCATGGATAACCATATATCAACAACAATGGTACTTTTTCTTTAGAAATGAGACAGGCCACATCATAGGGAGATGAAACTTGCAACTCATGGTGTAAATAAAATGACCACATCTGTTCTCATTTGTCAACAGTTTAACTTTTGTAGTGAATTTAAGTGATAAACAAAAAAACGAGTTACCCCTGTCTATGTCCATATTATGTTAACTGATTAGCCGAACACATTTCTTCCACATTTCTCCGCCATGAAGCATAAGTGAAACAATATTGGCTATTCGAAGCATATATATTTTATTTTTTCACAAAAATATGTTTTGAATTTTTTCCAACAGGAAACAGTGTGTTTTAAAATAACAATAATTAAAACACTGATATAAGAAAAAAATAGTCAAAATTCTTGAAAAAAGACAGATTAAGACGGGCAATCAAGGGATAAAAAACAAACCATTCAATGGGGTGAAGGGAACAGAACACAAAACTGAGAGGAACAGAGGGAAAAAAATTGTCTGTTTTCTCAATTCTCAGAAGGGCATCAGTGTCTATTGTGTTGATCTAGCACCGTTGCAAGAATCAGGGGTCTCCTGATTTCATCATCAATTTCTGTTCCATCAAGCATAAAAAACACAACAAGACTTATTATTGCAGTCTTACAAGATCGTCGACATGTTTCGGCCACATTTCTTAATGAGACACCATCTCTGGTCATTTCCAACTTGTTATACTGGCCTTCTTCAGGACAACATTTTTTCATGTTGTATTGCATTAATCTTCTATACCACTATGGTATAAAAATGATCGCACTTAGAAGATTACGTAGTATTCTTAAAGGAATAATAGATAGTCCTGATTCTATTGATCACAGGTTATACTTCTTATTGGCGTTTCTTTTTAACACAGCACTTTCGTTCTTTAAATTTTCGTACTTTCCAAAAGTGCAGGACCCATTCGTCTGATCCATGTGATTATACCTTCTCCTCTTACACAAATCACCTTCCTATTAAGAAGATTTACTCGTCTAGTCCTTAATAATGTTCTTCCTATTCCTCTAAAGCAGATCGCTATGGTAGATAGTAGGGAGGCAGCGCTCAAAGCCCTAAGGTTTAGTAATGTTTCTGTTCAGCAAATGGGTATCTGCTAGACATCTGTCCCGATGCAGTATCTGCAACAGGAAACCTTCATTTTTCACCAACGTGAATTTAAGTGGTCAAAGGTGATAAAAAGATAAATGCATAGTTGCTTTTTTATAGAGAAGCGTGAGAAAATAATCCCATATCTTGTGTGGGGAGGGTGTACACACTAAATTGTTCTTTTGTCTTGATGAAGGCAGTGTTAAGTGTATCTATGTGATCATTGTGCCACCCGTAACAGCGCTGATGAAAATGTCGACCCAAATACCGGCGTGGCGCTGTGATCAAATAGATCACTTTTCCCACCTCCCCAGACCCCCCCAGCCCACTCACCTTCACAGTGGCAAAAATTCTGTGTGCGCCGCTGACTCCCCGCTATCCCTGCGGCTTCGGTTCCTCCCACTTGCATGGGTCGCAGCTGAAGCCGCAGGTGCTTTTTTAAATATTTTGGTTTTTTAACGGTAAGCGGGGGGCCACCCCCACAACTCCCAAAACCCGACTCCTGTTACTGCCCCCAGGGAGAGCGGGGAACACCCCCGCAACCCCTGCTCTGCTTGAGGACAGTAATGGGAGTCAGTATTTTGTGCGCCCCCAAAGTCACAGTGACTGCAGGGGCGCACAAATGAGGGTAACATTATGGTACATTACCATGCTAAGTTAATGGGAACTAATAAGCATGTCCCGCAAGAAGGCCGAAACAGAAGTTACGACATACCGGTTTGGTATATATGTTTTGATGTCTGATTGACATCAGGAAGGGATAGATGTACCTGTCACAGATCATGGTTTCCTGCGACAGTGAAAATGCAGTATGGCAAATCT
The DNA here is from genome assembly GCF_040938575.1 of Ambystoma mexicanum. Lineage (NCBI taxonomy): Eukaryota > Metazoa > Chordata > Amphibia > Caudata > Ambystomatidae > Ambystoma > Ambystoma mexicanum. The sequence continues at coordinate 894,854,457 of NC_090941.1, forward strand.
GAAAATGAATGGCGCTTAGAGTCCGTTGTTTCCCTTTACTGTAACGCCAAATTAGGTCATGATACAATACGGAGTACCTTTTCGCTGTCAATGAAATAAGAATTTGATTTGTACTGTGTTGCACATACTAACCTCATAACAATACAACCGAACAAGTGCATCAATGTGATAAGGTTGTTTACATGATAAAAACATCTTTTATTTGATTCTTTTTTGATATACTGTAAATAAAGTGAGATATATATTTTGCCCACTGGGTATATAGATTGTTTTATTTGAACCTGTGGTCGACCAATAGGTGATATTTGTGCCATCTTGTGGGCCTGTCCTTTTTTGTATTGTTGTATAAGCTAAAGCCCACAATTACAGGGTTTTAATAGATGTGTGCCTACCCTTCTTTGTAGATAGACATGCTGGCATGCCAAGCATCGCTTACTTTTGACTGAGTGCTGCTTACTATACTCGCATGGAAAGCGGCGCGCAGAATTAAAATTAAAAGTGCACAATTACAATTAAAGGGGTTTCATTTTCATTTGTGAACACTGCTTACCATGGTCTGGGCATTCTTGAGGGACGCACAAAATCCACACTTACACACCTATTGTTGAAGAAGATAGCACAAAGTTTACACTGGTAGATTTCCAAACTAAAGAAGCATAAGGGCAAGCGGTGCAGAGGATGCAATCAATGCAGTCAGAACAAACTTATGCAGGCGAGTGGAGCGGAACTAGAGAATGCAGCACTGTACCTAGCTTTATGCAACTGCAAAAAAAACGTACTAGGTATGGAAGCTTGTGGACACATGGCCGGGAAGGTTAGGGTGGCCAATTGAAATAAAAAAAATAAACGATCTTCACAATTATTTTTCTTCTGCTTAAAAACAAGCCCAATACTTGGTCCTGATGACAGAGGTCTGACGAAAGGATGACTATGGTTCTATGATTGTTATAGTTGCAACACGAGCATGGTTGCATCTACCAAGATAGTTTGGTTATTTTTTCATATTGGATACATACTTATGTAAGAGTTCTAGAGTGTCCTGTGTTCTCATTTCGCTTTTTTGGGTCTTAAATTACATTTCCTTTCCCCTATGGGTGATGGATTATTGCTGCGTAGTCCATTTTGCGTTCTTTTGACACACTGTAGCTCTTCTTGTGGAGTTTTCTATTGCTTTCTTCTGTATCTAGCTCCACATGCTTTAGTTTTCTGTGCATTATCGAGGGGTGTGCCTTTACAGCACCATTTTACTTAATGGTTTTGCAATCTGTGGCTTTACGTAAAATCATGTACAATGTTCCTTTGTGCAGGGCTTATGCATAATGCAGATTTCACAATCCTATCATATTTTACTCTTTTTCGATACAGGTAATTTCACTGACCTTTTCACCCAATAAACATAGCATTGAGCAGCCCGCTGCTGGCTATCTATCTTTTTGAAGGTTTTCATACTTTAGTTAGTGTGACAAATCTGGACTATTCATTCCTTTTCCCCCAGAGGTGAGCCACCCCTTTTGAGTTTAGGGAGGTGAGCCCGCTAAGCAAGACCCTCCCTAGATGTCTGGGAAAGCGGGACCTCACTGGAAGTGACTCCCCTCTAGGGGACAAGGAATCCCATTCCTACGAGGAACTCCCTATACATTGACTGCATATATGGGAATTGAAAAGACTGATGTTACTTCGGTTTTGGATTCAGAAAACAGTGACATTCCTTCAATGGAGCTTCAAGTAATGCAGGATTCCCCATGAGCCCAACAGTCAAAGAGTAACGGCACACCCCTTTCGCTGGTGGCGGTAAACATAAAATAGACGAGAACTGTTGATTGGAGGAGAACGAATACTACGCAGAGGCTTCCCTTGTGGGAAGGTGTCCTGGAAAGGCAGTTCCATGCCACACTGTCGAGTCTAAGGTAGCGTGGAGCGCGAAGGAGACTCTGGAAGGCTGGCATCACAAGAGGCAACGAGAGACTGGTGAGATAAATACATCAGAGGGCCGGAGGGCTTTGGGAAGCCCTAGAAATACAAATAATAGTGATCAAGACTGGGAACAGAGAGTACGTGGAGGGACACCTTGCTCAAACCCAAACCAAGAACAATATCAAAGACACAGCTGAAAGTGGTGGAATCATACTAAGACAATTCTTTTTCCCTTTAAAGAATGGAAAGTATTGGATGTATGTGAAGACGTATTCAGAACCAAAGATAAAGAAGGACTGTATTGTGAAAAATTGACAAAATTTGAACATTTGATTAATATCATTTGGGACGCACCCAAGTAGTCTGACCAGATGAAGCAGAGAGGAAAGGCTACTGCTCTGGTCTATTTTTTGTTATGTTTTTCTAAAGTGGTAGAGCTAGATGGCAAGCAGGTTTTGGATAGAAGACTACTTTGGGTTGGACATTTGACAAGCACCCTTAGTTTAGTTTATTAGGTAGGGAATTGCCCTCATATCAATAGGGTTAGATAGGCATTTCCTTATTATTAAAATAAAATCTCCTTGAACATGTTAAGTCCTAGTCGGACTCCTCCTTCTGGTTCTGGTCCGCCACATGAGGTACAAATGACTGAATTCACTTTACTAAAATCCATCATGAGCAGATTGCCAAGAGGCCTTTATTTTCTGGTTTTGAATAGCCCAATATATTTGAAGTCAGACAGCTGCTAACACAAATCACCCAAGACAAAATCAATAAAAGAAACTCATGTGCACTTGATGTGCAAAGGGTATATCTGTGTGATAAGTATTATACAAAAGTAGCACCACATTGCATTTGTCCACTGTAAATCCCATCCATTTTTCAAACAATACATTTGACAGGTTCATGCCACATTTCACCAATTCATAGAAATGGGGTCTACGGAGAATGGAAGCCCCATCTCCTTCACTGGGTAAGACCCCATTGCATTTTTAACTGGCAAGTGGCTAGGGAACTGTACAGGCTTCTTAGAGCTGGCTGGCCTGGTTTGCACTCGTCTCAAAACAAATCCATAAATACAGTGCCCCATATTCAAGAATGGTGGACACCGTGCATGTGTGCGATTGTTGCATCTACAAGGTAAACATGCAAGGGAGATGGTGGATGAATAAATGTTTTTCTTCTTAAATGTTTGGCATAGACTGTGCTAGCATTGCTGATAATAACGATATCAATGTAAATCTATTAACATCTGGAAATAGGAGAATACACACACATCATTTACAAAATAATATGCCAAACATCTTAAATCATACTGATGGACATAGGGATGGATTTTCTTTATATATGAAATGGTGGGTCAGATACACTTACCACCCTAGGATTAGCAAGGAAAGAACTTCTGTAAGGAAGGCATGTTATCAAACAGTAAGACAGACACAAGTGATCATAATTCAAGGGTGTTTATTGAACTTAAATTGGGTTTGCAAAACGCCTGCCTAATCCTAAATCTAAAGATGAGAGCAAGCTACGACCATCAAATAATAATAACGCAGTCCTGGTGGTGTCTTGTCAAAATAAATGGGCCTATACTAATAAACCTATTGCCAATGCTTACCTCTAAATGCAAATAGCGTGGGAAACAATGTTATGCAAAAGAAAAGTGTTCAAGAAATGATATGTCAGGATATTCAAGCCGTCGGCTTCCCTTCCCCACGTTTTCAGCACGGGACAAGGTGGCACACTCTAGCTTAGCACACTCTCTGGCTTCTCTAGCACGAGGATGCAGTTCAGAACTTCAACATCAGGGCCTTCTGTGCAAAAGTTTCTTTGCCATTCAAAGTCTCTTATATCAGAGGGCCCGATGCTACACAACAAAACATTAAAATTCCCTTCTTCTCAGGATTTTCACTTATACAAGCTTCTCGGGTGATTTATTGTTCACCCAAGGTCCCCCTCTGCCGGGCTGAGACCCACTGTAACACAAAATCTTCAATTGGTGGCCCTCTGTCGGGCTCGGATCAAATTCATATACTTTCCCAAACTTTCTGTATTTCATCAAAATCAAAGACTTTCAAATGTGTGCAGGATTTTGCTTGACCTGTCGCAGGACCACTTCGATTCACATGTATTCTTTCTTTTTCAATTAGTCTCCCTCTGCCAGGCTCGGACCAGATTTATCTATCGTCATCACTTCTCAGCTGGATACCTTACAGGGACCTTTGATTGAGCACCCATGCGGTGCTGACCACTGTCAAAGTTATTGTAGCTTGCTTTAAAGTTCAATGACTTATCAGCAGTTCAACTTCACTTGCATTTCTTATCACATGCAGTCCAATAATGTTTGTTCCAGAACTCGCCATACAATTTTACCGCTTGCAACCTCGGCTTCAACACAGAACGGTCTTGTATTGGTCTCCCCAACTCACTGGCTGTGTTGACTTCAATGAAGCTGCTTTGTTCTTGGAGACAAGAATGGCACCACAGCAGCTGCTGATTCTCCCTGCCTTGATTATTGACGTGGGAGGGCTGCGGGAATCTCCGACACACAATACAGGATTCATCAGCCTGGTTTCCGGGTTTCACGCTTTCTATTCTGGAGGTCTCAGGAAAGCAACGGTTCCTTGTTGAAAAGGTCAATCCCCTTTGGTTTTACAGTCTTTCCTCTCCTTTTCAGCTGCCTTCTTGAAACTGCCGTTTCCTCGTGCGTGTGCTTTGCCTCGCTCGGAGTATGCTCTCGTGCTCTGCCTTTTATCCGTGTGGGGAAGTGTAATGGAAGTCAGGTGTGTGTGATGGTCTGACCTTGCCCGACGATGGTATTGGGCCACGTCAGTTATACTGCTTTGGTGTTAGCCTGTTTTCTCTCATAGCGGGCTGTCCGCGAGAAAGTGTTCATGCTCCAAAGGGGTTGGGAGGCGGGGGGAGTTGGAGTTCCTAAATACCCTACCTGGTAGGAGGGTATAAAGGTGTTATAGGGAAGGGGATACCCTTTCTCACCATCTTGTGCCACACTCCCACAAGACCCCTCACCCAGGTGATCCTCCCACACTGGTCCACCCCCAGGAACTAGATCCAAAAGTGATGGCCGTGTCCTGACCACCTGATGACAGATCCCCAGGGACTAGTGTGTGAGAGACACCTTCTGGTTTCTCACACTTCTCAATGTCAGCAAATTCTATAATAATCAAGTAGACAGCACATGTTTATATCCATGTTTTGCCACTGAAATTATCTGGGAGCCCAATGCTGAAGGAGATGTATTGGAAGGAATATATCTACAATGTGGATGTTACCTCACCAGAATATAAGACATTTTCGATACAGGTAAAGACTGGCGAAATGACCACTGTTCCACAGGAGTATGGGGAAGTGAAGCAGTTAAAGTGTCTACTCAGCCTCACACTACTAAGAAACCAGCAGTAATCCCAATCATAAAGGTAAAACCGGCACAGCCCGAAAGGTAGATCCCCCTTCGACTCTTGGTAGTGCAGGCTAAGGGCAGGCTGTATCTTCAAGAAGGGTGTGAGCTGATACAGCTGCAGCATAAACAATAGTACAATGGCACCAAAATAAAAGAATATTTTACAAATATTCTATAAAAACGGGAACTTTAATGAAAACTAACAATGCACTCTGCAAACTAAAAAAAGACTAAAGATCCCATCTGCAAAGGAAATAGAATGCAGACGTTGGAATAAAAGGTTGAGTCGATTGGCTCCCAACAGGTCAAGTCAGGCGGAGACTACGCTTCGGCTGGGTCAAGTTAGTGCTTGAGATGCAGAGAGTCAGGTGCTTCCACAACAGCGAGCCAGCAGTGATGCGCTTCACTGGGTAGAGTCGACGACTCAAAGAATTAGGTAAGTGGTTCGAAGTACTTAAAGTGCCAAAAACAACACTACAGATCCTGTAGTGACTTGTCAAGCACAGCCGAGCCAACTCCAACGGTCCTCAACGCAGTAAACACTCCAGGCCCTCCAGATCCTTTGGGAAAGACTTCTATGATTCCTCACTACTGACTATGCTGACTAGGGTTCATGGGCATTGCAGAAGAAAACATCTGGAAAGCCAAAGGTTGTAAATCCCTGTTCTAGGGCATCCTGTTTGCCAACTATACTTGATTTCTGGTTTGTAACAAAATATATATTTTGTTACAAACATATTATATATATATATATACATACAAATATATATTATATATATATACTATACTTGATTTCTGTGGTTTGTAACAAAATATAGGGACTCCTTCCATGTGGGACTGCATTGTCTTCTTTCTCCTATTCATCAGTGTTGTCAAATCTGCTGTGAGAGACCACTCCACCCTGTTTCACCCTGAGGGAGAGTCCTCTCAAGCGGCACTTGATGATCCAACTAGCAGAAAAAGAGGGAAAATAGAACTTATCTTGATTTCTAAATGTATAGGAAAGAACAAAAGCTTCAATGGTTTCTATCCAGAGTAGGTGAATTGATGGCCTAAATAATGTCCATGTTTGACCAAGAAGATAGAAAACAGGGTAAAAATACAAAATCGGTTCCTTCAGTTATGCCAGTAAAGAATATAGTTCAACACATCACAACAAGAGTTTACCCACCTCAAAATACAGAAAAAGGCCATGTACAAACTTCCATTTGCAGTGAGAAAGGACGTGGATTGCAGGATTTCAGGTAGTAGTTTGTGCAAGTAGTATTCAGATTTTCGTCTTCGAAGGATAGCTGCAATCTGTTGGAAACAGAGAGTTAGCTTGATGCATTATCATGATTTGAAGACTGGTTACATTTGAAACAAAACTGCAAAATTAACTATTTCCTGATTAACATTTGGATCGTTTTTAGCTCTGACGATCATAACAAATTGCAGTTGGATGAAATTCTAAAGAACAGACTTTGCCAGTCAGGCCAATGTTTCCCAAAAACATTTTTGCTCTACATTTCCCATTTATTAATTAATTATAGGCCTTCACAGGAAGCCAAACAAGTATTAAAATATTTTATTAACCATTAAAAACACGCCTAACATTTTCAACTAGCTACTTGCAACATATGATAAAAAAAAACTATTACCCAAGTTATAATAAATCACATGTGTCTGGACAGTATATAATAATAAAAGAGAAATGGTTACTGTGTAAATTGATCAAATCGTGGAAAGATAGATAGGTTGCAATAAAAGTCTCCTTATATAGAGCAACACTGGACAGATGCAAGGACACTTCTTCCACTGTTCTACAGCTCTTTAGGGGAGCTGGCCAAGCCTAAAATTTCAAAAGAACCACTGTGCTGCTTGCTCAGACAGTGTCATTCAATATCTTTGTGGTTCCTTATCTTTAGTTGTCTGTCAATTTTTCCATGTTCTTGTATAAAAGAGATAACCAAAAGCAGCCGTCTGTTTTTGCGCTTGGGAGAAACCCATACTTATTTTTGTAAAAAAAATGTTACGCAGGTTATCTTTAAATTGTTTGTAGCATAATGCTGTTCTATTCTTAAATTGAACATTGCAGATCAGTGGGTGTTCGATCCAAAACGACTGTCTAACAGCATATAACATCAACTGTATTAATATGTTTGATTACATTCTTTCACTAACTAGCACAATTTGTTAATTACATTCTTTCACTGTTAGCAGTTTGTTTAAGTAAACCAGCTATATGCAATTAACATATGAACGGGGATAAACTACAAGCCTGTTTTGAGCTGTTCTCAGTATTTGGTCATCAAAGTTTGACCTGCAGCCCTCATGAATACTGTGTACCTTTTTTTTCTTTTTGTTACGGCTAACAGATCACTGTACTTCAACAAATGTACCAAGGTTGAGACTATGGTATCGGTCTATTTTGCCGATTCCACTTTTGGACCTCACTTCCCCTCCCTAGTAACATTAATTGTAAACACACTAACATTATTACAAATGAGTTCATCAGTTTTCCAAGTCTCACAAAATATATTACAGCTGATCAGTACTGGATCCTGCTTAAACCACATACGATGCCCATTTAGTCGCACTGATTTAAAACTCAAGCATTTTTAGCTCTTCATTAGGTACATATTAGGAGATTCCAGTTGTCATTCACAGACAACAACCGTTGGCTAATTATTCTGCTCTGAAAGGGAGGATTTTGATATTACAATTCTTATTACAGAGTACCATGCAGAGTCCCAGTCTGCACCAGAGGGAGAGGACGTGCTTGTGTGTTTTCCTGCTCAACTGCTGCTTTTTCTTCGTGGAGTGCTGCTTTAAGAAATACAAGCACTACTGACTTTAAAAACCCCTCAACAGCGCGGAGCGCGCTCGGAGTACCGTGCAAAGTACCAGTCTGCACCAGTCCGCAGCGGGAGGCGGGGGCCGCCCGCTGGACTTTGCGGACCGCCCGTCGCTACCCCAGCGCTGACACCGATCCTGAGGTGAGGTAGGCGGTGACCTCACCGACTGAAATTTGAACTTTGATTCTCTGCTCCGGTGAACATTTGATTTGACACTCCTGTTGCTCCTGTCACACACAAGACTAGTTCCCTGTATTGCTGCATCTTTACTATACGCAGAACATGGAGGAAGACCCGGATTCACGAATTCTTAGGAGCCACGTGAAAAAAACTCCCTGATCATGTTTCAATCCTCAACTTTAAATAATTCCACCACCGCGCTCAGGACGGGGAGTTCAATTGAATCCGCACGTGACTCCGATGATCCCGCTGCAACCACGAGCTCTTGTCTCCCCTCGCCCATAATTGGCAGCTCGGGACAAATACTGGCCTTACCCCCTCTTGGTTAGAGCGTGCAAAAAAACAAAATAGACCACTTACTGGCTTCAGGTGGCTTCCGTGCTCCCTCGCTACACGCGGCCTCAATGCTGGCTTCACCGCACAGCATGCCGGATATGGGGGGAGGAGCCCCTACACCAACAGCGCTAGCGCGGTCGGCTCCACCCGCCAGCATCTTCCGCTTCGGCGAGTGGCCTAACCAGCGACTGGATCGGAGGATCTCTCGCGGCAGGTCTGAGGGTGGTGGCTAAGGCGGGAGGAAATGACCAAGCGACACTACAAGAACTGCAGGAGCCACCAATGGCTCTCATTGGAGAGAATCCACACATACAGACAGCTACTGCCACAAGGCTCTCTATGCAAACAAGCCCAGAGGCCGAATCTGAAGCCGAAGCCGAATCCGAAGCGGTGACCCTGTGCCCGGGGAAGAGCAACACACAAGCCACCTCCCGGAATCCTCACCAAGGACACAAGGACATTTCCCGGCAATTGACCATCTTGGCCATGGTCCACCAAATGCTGCAGGAGGAATTGCCTGAACAAACTGTCATAGCAATAGCATCACCTCCACCTATTGTACCCCCCATGTTCAGTAAGGCAACCCCTAAGTCAATACCTCACCTAACTGCTGAATTATTGAACCAGTCTCTTGACCCAGTGCCAGAGGAGACCTCGGGCCCCGACTCAGCCGTGGGCATCCACAATCACAGTGCCATTTCTATACTCAACACAAAGTCAGACGCAGAGTCAGACGCTGATCATCAGCCCAAGGCCTCTGTCATTTCCAATCCTAAACTGAACTCTCCAACAAACAAAAAAAGAATACAATACAAAAAGAGAGGGAAGTCTAAACCTAAACTTCCTCTGTCGCAAGGAACCACTGACAAAACAGTTCTACAAAAAAGAAAGGAAGAAGCCAATGCAAAAGAAATAAAATCAACTAAAAGCTCGGCTGCCCAACCCCCTCCTAAAAAACGGGGGTCTGGGAAACGGTTTTTACCAACCCCGCTGCTCTCTAATGCCCTCCTGAATTTTTTCAAAACACAAGGAAAACGAAAATTATCTAATGAGTCTGTACTCTCCGATGCGGAAAAGCACTGGATGAGACTCCACCATTAGCTAAATGCAGAAAAACATTATCGTCCCAAGACGAAAACCATGACATGTTGACTAAAGAACCTGCTCATGTTCCACTTATTGACGAAAACACTACAACCATAGTGCCCTGCATCCAACCTGAATCACTGGAAATGACACAACGGGCCCATCAATGCAGGGAACCACCACAGCAACACCGGCCCTCGCCCAATTGGAACTGCTGACACCGGCTCAGGAGAAACAAACAAAAACTACAGAGATCCAGGCAGGGCAGCCTTACCATACGAAACAAAGGCAACTCACAGAGGCACAGGCACGGACACCTATCCATCCCGAGCTCACCATAACGGACAAAATAAGAGAAACACCTCCAACAGAAGCCCGAACGCTTCAGCATGGAATGCTAGATATACTGGACCTACTTCAGCCAAAAGCATATCCATCACATAGAGGAACGAGCCCACAAATAAAAGGATAAAAGCTCATCTATCAACACCAAACGCTTGGATGACCCTACAAGATCACTTAACAGACCCATTGTTCCAACGGTGCACGGGGAGTGGTCCATGGAATTCTTTGCCAAGGTTAGCTAATCTACCAGAGGCCGGCGGTACTTCAGCTAGACGCCGGCACTCAGTCACGAGCACTCTAACAACAGACTGCAGAGAAACCTCCCCAAAAAATGGAAGGCTAACTGACCCTCAAACATCCGCGCAAAAAGACTCACCAAATAATAAGAGAGATATGACCACGATCATGTCAGCAATAACAATCGCTATGGCCCCATTTTGCAAACTTTACGAAACCCTAGGCGACGCCTTGAGAGATAATACAACTACTTTAGCAATTATACAATCGAAGCTGACCTTTTTGGAAGGCTTTATAATGGCCATTGACTTGAAATAGGATATCTCACAAAGGAAAAGAGATATAATTGAGCCTGAGTCCGAAAATGTCACGGTGGCCACAAGTCAAAAAGACGCTCAGTTGGGGCGGCTAGAACCAAAATCAACACAGATGCCTGATGATGAAAGGAAATGACGAAACTGCATCTATATTTCATAACAAATCCAAAGCAGTAACAACTGTGAGTAGATCACATCTGAAGACTAATCCTGTGCTTACTCAGAATGCTGGTCAACCACAAAGGCAGGGGCATGAGAAAAAAGTCCTCAAACTGGCAGAGAAGGAGCAAACAGATATTCCATCCCGGCTTCAAACATTCGCAGAACCCGCTGTGTCTACACTGGAAACCTTGAGAACAAAAGATACTTCCATCCCGGACCCAGTGCAAACGACGGCTGTCTCTTCGATAGATCTAACTCACTCACCTAAATCTACCAGCGAATTCTTAGATTCCAGCATCTTAACCAACATGTTTCAGCATATGGAACGAGACCTTCCTACCAACTCCAGGCACCAGCATAAGGCTGATAGTGGCCATAAGGAAACACAAAAGAGTATCAGCCCCGCTAAGAAGACCTCAGGCTGTCTCCTGTCAAAGGCCCAAGAAGGGACGGTCCTCTGCTACAACAACCAAGGCTGGACGAACGCCTGCCCTCACCTACAAGAACAGTACCGCACGCTCTGTCTGCAGACACTACAAACAAATCTCTACACGGAAGCCTGCTGAAGCAACCGCTGATGCCACACAGATCTCCAGAAAAAACACAGGTGACTGCAAATATTGACAAATCTATTTGCCTATTTAAAATCGAGCAGATCTCAAACAAAGACAAATACATGGTCTTAAACCGTAGAACAGTGCTAAAAATTACAGCGTCCATATCTGATCTAAAGACTCTGAAAACGGACGACTTCAAACTAATTGAGCAATATCAAAGAGACAATAAGGCTAAAGCCTATCTCCATATTAAATCAGCTGCCATTCAACACCTGAGCCGGGACGCTGGAAATGAATTAAAACTAGCCGTATTCCTCCTATCCGAAATAAAAAGCCAAGTTACACCATCCAAAAAAGGAAAGCAGGAAGATCCGGCAGCTAAAAAGAGAAAAGACAAACCTAATTCACCAGATCATCATAGTACCCCAAGAGTTGAACTGAGGTCCCATTTTGGGGTTTCTCTGGACAGGGAAAAGGAGTCTCGTGGAGAAGAACAATACTTCTCGAAGAACAGACCCAAAGGCCGTTACGGGGAGACCCGCAGAGAAACATTACTGCAAATATTCGACTGACGCATCGGAGTTCTTCTCAACTCGAAACCCACGAGACAGAACTAGGCACAGCCCGCCTCAATCCTCATTTGTAAGACAACACGGACACCAAAGAAGAGAAAGGCTAAGAGACTACTCTCCTCAACGAAGAAGATTTAACAGCTACAGAAATGACAGGCATCAGTCGCCGAACAGACTTCCTGATACATTGGCCAAGACAAAGAAAGATTCGACTTCAGGTGGACCGTGGAATTGGCTAAAAGGAGCGCTCACCTCAAACCGAAGCAGATAACAATTACCCAATGAAGTGAAAGAATCTACTCACCCAAAGATGCTGACATTAGCCTCATGGAACACCAGAGGTCACGCTCACTTAACTGATCCCAACAGTGAGGATCTGGGCCGCTTTGACATCCTCTGCTGTCAAGAGACTTGGCTTCTAGAGAAGCCATCCATGGACGGATTTGAAATAGAGATCTCCCCGGCGGTCAGAGGCCTGTTAGGCCGGCCCTCCGCGGGCCTACTTATCGCCGTGAGGACAGGCCAAACTCTGAAAATTGTGAAAACTATTTTGAGATCCTACGGGATCCTGGCAATACTCATTGAATGGACTCATTTTTCGGAAACAACAAGCCGATGGTCAGCGACCTCTCTCGCAGCCATTACTACCTAATGGAACCCACAAAAAACATTGACTATGGCCTTTTGCCAATCTATGGCCGAAACTATCGACGCTATTGTAGTTGAGTGGAACACCACAAATGTTATAATATGCAGAGATTTGAATGCCAAATGTCTGCACCCCAAAGAAGCACCTTCGCAATCAAGTGCTGTGACATTAACGGAATCTAGAGGCCAAGCATGGATGAACTTGATGGCATCAATAAACATACACAACGCTGCATGGATCAAAGACTGGCAACCGCAAATTCCAACTTGGGAAAGAGGTTCGTCGATGACCACTCTGGACTACATCTTCATTTCAAACGCCATGTGCTCAGAAATTGAAAGCTTCAAGGTGATCAAAACTCACCCGAGCGATCACAACATGCTCATCCTTGGATGGTCTTCTGTTTCCCAAGAATCCAGTAGTTATACAGCTTCGGTCGAGTTCAATCCCCAACAAACTCGACTACGCTTGACAGCTGCCAATGTCAGAGCTATGATCCAACAATACGCTAGAACGACTTCTGAGACATCTCTGAGACCCAACTATATCCCACTCTTGATCAAGTACAAGTCCAGCCAGAAAGAGGAAAAGACAATTCCCATCATCTTCAACGACACATACGACAAAATAATAGCGGGAAAAAAAAAAAAGGTGGTGAGAAAAATGAAACGCAATGCAAAAGCTGAAAATTCCAATCGGGGAGAGGAACTTTGGGCAAAAGAATACAAAAGCTACAAATCTTGGATCAGACTACAAAGGACAGCGCTTTACCAAAATGACGCCAAATCCATGATGAGAACGCTATCGACCAAAAAAATCAGCTGATTTCTGGGCCTCGATTAACATCTCACAAGGACACTCAAGGACAAACATGATCAACTCAGTGCCAGAATCTGCCTGGGTAGATTTTTTTTAAAGATCTTTTTGCTACTCCGACAACTAATGTGACCCTCGATCTGGAATTTGATAGGACTCCCTGGGTTGATCTCTCCACAAAAACAGACATTACTGCGGCCATTCAAAAGCTAAAAACATCTAGAGCACCGGGATCTGACGGCCTTACGAACACTGACCTAAAAAAATATATCACTGAATGGACTGACTTCATTAGCCTCCTGTTCAGTCACTGCAGAGCCAGCAGACAGATCCCAGTGTCATGGACAAAAGCAACTCATTCCAATATTTAAAACGGGAAGCAGAGAAGACCCGGCAAACTATCGGCCAATAGCCCTACTGGACATCATGGGCAAATTGTTCGCCACCCTCCTTCTCCAATACTTCCGTCGCTGGGCTAAATCTGCTCCGTGCGAAGACCCATTCCAGCTGGGCTTCAAGAAGAACGGCGGTACAGCAGTGAATATTCTCATACTCAGTATTCTAAAGGCAAAGATCAAGCAGGGAGCTCCAACAGTCTATGCTGCTTTTATAGACCTGACGCAGGCTTTTGACAGAGTCGATAGAATGCTCCTATGGAAAAAGCTAAAAGGGTGGAGCTGCCCAGAAGAAATCCTACAGCCGATCATAGCTCTTCACTCGAACACCACCTTATGTGTCCGCCTGAATAAGCAAGGCTCTCTCACCAAAGAAATTCATGCAGAAAGAGGAGTGAAACAAGGCTCCCCGCTGGCTCCGGCCCTTTTTGTAGCCTTCCTGGGAGACTTTCAAGACTCTGAAGTCACTGTTCGGAGCTTTCCACCGAAGCTTGGTAATACCGTGGTGTCCCGTATTCTCTATGCAGATGACAAGATCCTCTTAGACCAGACCCAAATAGGTATTCAACGTCAGCTAGACAATCTGGCAGAATACATGGCCACCAACAACCTCACCATAAATAACACCAAGACAAAAATCATGATCTTTGCCAAAAATCGGCAACCTAAGAATTCAGCTCATACCTGGTCAGTGAATAATTGGGTTCTATGTTATTTTGCCACTGGATTTTTCGTCGCGGGACTTTTAATCGCCGTTTTTATATCGAAAAAAAACTCTTTTTTTGGGGGGGGGGGGTTACCTGCCCAAACCCCCCCTTTTTTAAAATAAAATTATTCCCTTTCACCCACAAATATTTATTTAATTTTTAAACCCCCCCCCCAAAAAAAAAAAGACTATTTTCTTTTCGATAAAAAAACGGCGATGAAAAGTCCCGCGACGAAAAATCCTGCAGCAAAAGAACTGTACACCGAATAATTGCTGTATCGAAGTCGTCCCTCACTTCAAATACCTAGGAGTTATCAACGATGGGACACCTCAGGAGACAAAAATGCAACTACATCTCTGGGATAAAGATAAAAATCTAACCGCACAAATGAAGATGATTGATCGTAAGTTCGGCAAATACTCATGGATCCCAGCAATCAACTTCTATAAAGGCATAGTCCCTGCACTAACTTATGGCATGGACGCTACGATTAACATGCCCAGTTCACTCTGGCCGAAATTGGAGGGATATATTTGGAAGACGATTCTGGGTTTACCGAACTCTATCCCGATTGCGGCTGTCAGAAGAGAGCTGGGCCTACTGTCGCTGGGTGCTACGGTCAGTCTGTCCTCTCTGGCCATCTTTAGAAAGACTCTGCTGCAAGATGGCCGGCCAATTTTTAACATCATTGACAAAGAGCTGGCGTCAACAAAATGTGAGGAGAGATTCAGAAGTGGATCACCCGCCAAGAAAATAAATTGGAAGAGGTGGCATGTACCACAGAGGATCTGATAAGTAACCCACAAAGAGTGATTCAAAAACTGAAAAACCAAGACTGGATCACCACAGGCGAGCAAACAACAGCGATCAAATTTCTGAAACACCTGCCGCCAACATACAATAAGCCTAAATTTCCTCAGGCCTATTGTATAAAATTCCCAGACAGAAAGCTCCAAAGCATCTTCCCAAGAGCGCGACTGAATCTGCTCCACACCAGAGAGATCCTGGAGATAAGAAGCCAGGCCAGTGTCACTACATGCAGACTATGCCTAATCGAGGACTCGAAAGAAACAGTTAAACTGTCCCATTCTCAACCCAGAACGTTCAGCCTTTTTGGCCCCTTTATGGGAAAACTCTGTCCTGGTGGAAGAAGACACATGGTGGTGCCGTCTTATTTCTGGGGAAAAAGCACGTTGGGCAGTAGCTGCATGCAAACTATTGGAAGCAGCCTTCATAAAAATAAACACCAAAGATTCCACCTAGCGATTAGTGTACTATCAACCCTATGGGATACTGCAACCGTATCGCAATTCCATCGACGAAACCTGAGCCCAACTCTTGGAGGGGACATTTAAGTGCATTTGTACTGCCTCATGCAGAATCAGACATATTCGGCGCTGACTGGCGTCTCCTGACTGTGTGTCTTATTCAGAGTATTTGGGCTCGAACGAATCGCCCAAACAAACAATTTTGAAATCACTGAAACTGCTCGGATGTGCATATGCTTTAACATGAAAACTGAATTTAATTTGATTTGACTTTCTTTCTTGTAAAAATCATTTGTCCTTTGATTATATACAAGTAAATAAAACAAATAAAAAAAATTACATTTCTTAAGGACTGCTTTATCTGATCCTTTACATGATATCAATTTTCGTCTTGCCTCGTTTATTATTTCTGCCTGCAACTTAAATGGAGTTCCTGGGCGTAGAGATTGGTTCTTGTAGTGTTCAATTGTCTTGTTTCATTATATTTTCATTTCTGTAAAATGATCTACAAACATCATCAGCCACAAATAAAATGTTATCTTGATAACCCATTATCTTTCTGAACATTTGAGCAAAATAAAACGTAATTTTTGCTGAAGAGCATTCTTCTGCTTCACCACACATTTGTGATTACCAAAAATATGCTGAGTATGCATCACATTTACATTATCCCTCTGCTGTTGACTAGGAGGCAAGAAGCAGCTTGTTGGACAAATTGCCAAACATGAGACTTGCCATGAATGACCTGGGCAGGAAAACCTTGGGGTCTATGGGAGACACGCCCTCGGGGGAGACATGGTATTCCATGGTATTCCTCCCGTACCAATGCACTCTTACCCGACATCCCATCAGTTGTCATGGGATATTGTCAGCAGAGTCCCACTACACCTGTAAGGAAAAGGAGAAAACGACCTGGGAAAGTAAAAGCCAATAGAAAATCCATTCACCGATCACAATATATTTACCCTCTTCATCCTGACGAAAACCTACATGTTTTTTCCATGATTTGCAGAAAGACCTACAGCTCCCACAATCCCTACTTCCATTATAGAAGTCCAACTACTGGGAGTTATGGGGATTACTCAGGAGGATAGATCAGGGGAATCGTGCTCGCCTTGGAAGCAAGACGACACGAAGCAACACAGGTTAGATCCCCGGGCAGCGCTTAGAAACCTCTGGATATTAAGCGCGTTATAAAGAACCGATCATATCACTACCCATAGGAATCAATGGGCAATGGATTACTATGGGCTGTCTCCATGTTGTCCCAATAATGAGGTCAGGCCAAGTCAGACAGGGAGGGACAACTATTCACACCTGACTCCAATCAACTTTTTCAAAGAGTATAAAAGGTCAGACACCCAAGCACACACTAAGCGAGCTGGGGATGCTGAAGGAAGCAGAGAGGCCAGGCGCCAAAGCACAAGCAACCATGGAAGGCTTGGAGTGGGAAGGACTGGAAGGACACTGAATCTGTAAGCAGCAGAGAAGTGTGGCAGGGAACCTGTACATCCAGAAGGCTAACCCAGGGGCAGGTGAGGCTGCCTGACCGTACCCAAACCAGAACTCCTCCCTTGGGTCAGACTCAAAGACCTAGGCTTTAGAAGGGCAGGCGGCGAGACCCTGACCTCAGGGGATATCCCAGTTGAGCACTGATGCACTCTGGGATTTGAAGTCCAAAAACATTTATTTTGAAACCTGTGAAAGAGGAGTTTGGGCCCGACTGAGGGAGACCCTGAGGAGGCAAGAGCGAGGCGGGGCACAAGACAAAGCTGTACTTCCAGGGCAGAGGCAAAGGAGAGCGACAGACCAGGGGGCTGAATCCAGGGGGCTGGCGAGCGAAAGTCCCTTTGCTGAGAGACTGCTACCGCCTATAAGCCAAGAGGGCTATACAGGCAAGCCCAGCAGAGAAGGAGATAGTACAGTGCAATAAGGTTGCCAGCGGGACCTCCCGGGTGAATGGCAGAGACATCAAACAGACACGATAAAGGCTGACTCCTAAACGCAGCCGGTGAGTTAATTGAAGTGGAGAAAGTCCGGTCTGTGGTTTGGAGAGCTTGCAACATTGAATGTGAACCTTTGCTTTATGAAAATTACAAGTACCAAAAGGCATTGCATTTAATAAATTGACAATTGAAGTGGTCCTGCGACGGATCAAGCAAAATCCTGCATGTAGACAAAGGTCTTCGATTTTTGATGCAGAGATGGGGACTCGAACCAGATGGAGGAAGTCCAATAAAAAAGGTAAGGGACGCTGGGGGAAGGGAACACCGGAAGTTAACTGAGGAAGGTCTGAGCCCGATCGAGGGGAACCTTTAATTGAAGAACATTTATTAAAGAACTTGTGTGTAAACTGTAAAACCCCGGAAGGTTGCTCTGGCCTGGGGGGGAGGGGAGCAGAGGGGAACCCGAGAGGTCAAGCCTCCTGAACTGATAGCTGAATGCCTAAAGGACAAAAGAGTTCTGGAAGACAGAGTCAGCAGCTTAAGGTGTATTCGCATAGTTAAAGTGTGTCTTTACGTCAAGTGTTCCACATCACCTACGTGCTGTACAACGTGGGCAAGAACGTTGTGTTAAAGTGGGTCTGAGCCCGGATGAGGGGGACCTGAGTGAAGAGCAAATCACTGAGAAGTTGTATATGTGAAATCCTAAGAAGAAAGGAACTTTAATTTTTGTTATGTCGCATCAGGCCCTCTGAAATAAGAGACTTTGTATGGTAAAGAGATTTGGGAAAGAAGGCCCTGATGCTGAGGTTTTAAAATGCATCCTTATGTGGTCTAGCGTGGCTTCACCCCTCCTGGGTGTTTTCGCATCAGAGGCTTGCCTCTGTGTAGGATTGTCTCTCCTCCATGTTCCTCATCGTTTTATGTAAATCATCACAAACAATAGGGGTTGGTCCTTTTTCTTTGGCTGTGGCGTTCAGCCGAGAACCCGCATTACCTGAAGACAAAGAGATTGAAGAAATATCACTAATCAGTGAATCAAAACCAGAGGTAACAGTCTTTCCAATTCCCATGTAGGTGGATAAGGTGTTCTGAACAGGAAGTTCCTTACTGGAGTGTGAGTCCTTGTCCCAAAGAGAAGAGTCACTCCCAGTGAGGTTGCATTTTACCAGACTCATAGGGAGGGTCTTGCCAAGCAGGTTCACTTTCCTAGCCTGAAAGGGGCTGCCTCCCCTCTGGTGGATAACGTGGATTTAGCAGCCAATACCCTAACTCAATTTGTTTTACAAAACCTAATACAATGGTTAATTAGGAAGTTGACAGAGTATTTGGAGCCAAGTTCAGATATATGGTGTAATATGGAGCCAAGATATGGGGACTGAACAAAAACACATTTAAAAAAAAAAAAAGTAACTCGTGTAAGTGAAAGAAGGTTTTAGAAATGTTTTTGTCCCTGCCTCCAACCGAGCCTCACCTACAGATATCAGATTTGCTTCTCAATGCAAAAGAGCCCACAGCATTCCAGTAAGATATGCAGTCAAGAGCGGTGTCCGTAAATGATAATATGGTGAAAGCAAGAAGGCGTTTTTTGTTGCTTTTTTTTTTTTTCTTACAGAAGTGACATATGAAATGATTTACGGATATTGAGGATAGATGAAATTCTGGATCCTATCAGCATAAGTCTACAGTCTCAACTAGCCCTGTTAAAAAAAACCTTAAATATAAGCAGATCAAGAGGAATAAACCGCACCTTAAAAGAATCTGGAGAAGTTGAGAATTTATGATGGACGGCCATTGATTCAGTTTAGCATTTTCAACAACCATATTTAAAAAGTTTGACAAGACTGCATGAGAGGCATCTCTGGACCTGAGCAAGAGCTGATAAACTATCCTTGGCCAGTAACAAAAAAACAGAACCTTACAAGTAGTCCTGTATGTGAAAACTGTCAAGAGCAAGAAGAGAACCTGTCACTTTTTATTGAGCTATCCCGGGTATCATAACCAAAGAAATCATAACTAGGCCCACAATGGAATGTCTTCTTAAAAATCATGATTCTGCAATGTCCTACCTTTTTTGGAACCTCGATTACAGAATCATAAGAATGGAGGCTGCTTTTCTGGCCGTAACTTGAAAATTAAGGGCACCAAATGAGAATTAGCAGATGCAGAGGCCTTAGAGCAAAACAGTAAAGTATAACCCCAGGCCTGGCCCATGTAATCCAAAAATATATATTCAATGACATTGGCTAAGAGACCCCAGAAATTGCTGGGAGAGCATAGATCATTCTATGACAAGATGGAGGAGGGCATTATGTTTTACTACTTTAAATACTGCTCCCACAGCAATTCAACTTAAAACTTTTTTTTTTTAACTTGATAACACTTTTTTGTTCTTACAACAAACATAGGGGTAGCATAGTTTCCAAATAACAGAAAAAATGTCTCTGGACTACAAATGCCCAAAATCCCATGAGTCCTTGTAGTCCTGTACCACCCCTCTTGTCAAATCAGGGCTGACCCCTGTCCATAAGAGGGTCCCTAGCTGACTCCAAACTCCTCTTTCTTTGTTGCTGCTCCTGAGCGAAGCGCCTCTTACAATTGTACACTGAAATTAATGCCATTTGGTACTTTAGTAGTTAAATATATTAGGTGCACTTAGCACCTGCATACTGTGGTGTTTACACATGTTTATTCACAAAATGAGTGCATGCGTTATAGCGTTTTAATGATTGTGTTTGTACAATTTATTTACCTGACGTTCCAAGGTGTTTTGGTTTGAGGACGCTCTTTCGCGGCCTCGTTCGCCACCGCAGCATCCCGCTGTCCTTTTCTTCGTATATTTTCCTTCAGAGGAGCCGAAGCCACGAGCAAGTGCGCTCTCACTAGGCCCTCGGCCCCGCCTCCTCAAGCCGTGATACGCGATTGCTCGATGAGTGTTCCTCCCGCCAGGGCTTTAGGACCTGGCGGGAGTCCAGCTGCGAGCAAGCTCGCCCCAGCAGCCACCGCGCGCCGCGCTGAGCTGTTACTTCGCGATTGGAATGCAGAAGAGTGGTTGAGTGTGGCGCGAATAGAACAGAGTACTGGATTGAATTTAATCAAAAAATAATAACAGTTTTATGAACATTTCATGTTGGAAGTTGTGTGGGTATATTTTCAGTAAGAATACCTGGGCATAAAAAAATAAAAGAAAATAAAAAGAAAGGCTGAGGTTCCACTTTACCTATTGAGTTATGGCACAATACAGCGAGCCCAGAGGATCCAGATCCATGTCTCCGGAGTTGAGCTCTGAGGAATGGGTACAAGAACCCATACAGGAGGACCAGGATCTCTCCATAAGTTTTAAAAGGTTCTAGGGGAGTCATTGTCCCAAGCAGTTTCTGAAGGTTTTCTCCCCCTTACCCAGAGGTTAGACCATCTAGAGGCTATGCTTAATAAGCAAAAAGCCAATCAAGACCAGTCCACGAAGAGCAGGGCGCTCAGCCCTGGCGAGGGGTCCTCAGCAAGACACCCCAATTCTGGGGTTGATCATAAGGACAGTAAAAGAGGTTGGTAGAGTAGGGACTCTGCGACGCCCCCGAGCCAGCCAGAAGAGGTAGGCTTGATGCCCCAAGAGCCCGTTGACCCGGTAAACAGGCTAAAGGAGGCCTTTCTGAAATGGGCAACAGTGCCAGGCTCTCGACCCCCTGCCCCAGGGGTGTACAATTCAGGGGATAAAGAGGATGCCGGGTACATGCCAAATGACGAGAACAGAGAGGTGGATATAACCCCCTCAGAAACCCGAGACGCAGGATCAGCCCTCAGATGATGAATCCCTGGGAGACATGGTCGATCCAGAAGCGATAAGGCATCCTAGGTCAACAGACTGGGTGCCATCACCCAGAGTCGCCCAGTACATGACTCTCCACATCAGAAAACCTCTCGACCAGGAGATCAGATTTAAGTTGAGGGCGGAATGACCCGGGCCTGAGCTACCGGGCAAAGTAACAGACACCCCAGATCTCGACCCTAAGATGGTCACCTTTGTAAGAAAATCCTTCAAGGATGTGAGGAAAGGAGTGGACAGAGCGTGGCACGGCTGTCAAGATTAACTATTAGATCTCTCCGGGCCCCTCGCAAAGATCATGGATCTGGCCGAGAGGGCCATAGACACAGGCACTCCAGTGGGCCCCCAAGTTCTAGCCAACTGGGCACAGCGCGCAGTTTGCTTATTGGGGAATGCGAGCTGTGCGCTCTCTTCAGAGAGAAGGCGCTGGGTTCTGCTAAAAATAGACAGTAAGCTAAGTGACCTATCGTCCTAAGAAGCTAGAGAGGGAGCGAAAGGCATGCTATTTGGAGACGCCTTCGCCAGGGAGATGAACCAGTTTGTGGGGATGTATTCGGCCCTGGAAAAGGCTCAGAACTCCATCAAGAGGATCTTTCCCAGGCATGTTTTTTCCGGGACTGGACGCCAAAGGGGGAGAGCCTCCGGTCACTTCACCTCTAACAGAAGGCCTCAGGGGCAGAGGACCCAGTACTGGGAAACACGTCAACAGGACAACTTCTTCCCAGCAAGAAGCCGTTTCCCACGGAAGAGAAGAGGGGGGAGCCTACAGACAGCAAGGGGCACCAATCGGTGAGTACTGTAGCTGCTCCCTGCAGAGTAGGAGGCAGAACAATCTGGTTTTTACAAGCATGGCGCGAGTTATTAAGCGATGTATGGTTGCTGTAGGCGGCGTCAGGCATGCGCCTAGAATTCGTAGGCATTCCCTCACAGGTACGAGCGCCAACCCCCATGAACAAATCTCAGAGCGAAAGAGCACAGCTCTTCAACGAGTTACACAATCCCAGCTATCGGGAAAGCTGGCCATGCTTCTATGTCTCATAGCGTGTGAGAGTTTTAGATGTGAAAGCTCTAGAGATAGACAGAAAAATCTTCTACCCAGATGGAGTAGCCTTCAATATAGCGAACAGAACGAAATCTGACTCTTCCATTATTTCGTATCCATATTTTCCAGATAACGCTAAGCTTTGCGTAGCGCAGTGCATCAAAGATTATGAGGCAGCTACAGCAAAATTGAGACCTAGGGGAGTGACGCAGCTGCTAATTGCACGTAGAAAACCATCCCATACAGTAGTTACAGCCACCATAGCAAGATGGGTTAAAGAAATAATGCATTGGGCAGGTATAGATTTGGCACAGTTTGGCGCGCATTCAGCGAGAGGCACGATGGCATCCAGTGCATTTTCAGCAGGCGTGTCTTTGCAGGACATTATGAAATCAGCCGACTGGTCTAATGAACGTACTTTTAAGACTATCTATTTCAAGCCTGTCTCACAAATAGCTAATAGAGTGATTAATAGCTTTGAACAAGCATAATGCTCACCTCCGTCTTGTCATAGAATGAAGATTGTCCAGGCTTACAACTCAGGAAGTCTTGATTCTATTAAAGACAAGGAGGCGAGCATTATATTCCACCCTAGTGGGTCATGACATGGCATGAACTGTATTTTGGAAATGTGTTGAGTAAAGACCCACCCTTATGATCACTTTTCAATTCCTTCCAGGTGAAGATCAGAAGGCAACCTGAGAGCATGATTGTAAGAAACGATTGAGAGGATCAAGTATGAGGATGTCACGTCATCATCTCTAGGCCAGGAGT
The DNA here is from genome assembly GCF_040938575.1 of Ambystoma mexicanum. Lineage (NCBI taxonomy): Eukaryota > Metazoa > Chordata > Amphibia > Caudata > Ambystomatidae > Ambystoma > Ambystoma mexicanum. The sequence goes on from NC_090941.1 coordinate 894,877,838, forward strand.
TCGGCAAGGATGAGCGGTGGCGGGGCGGCCATAGCTAAAGCAGGTGGACTCGGAAAGGAGCTGGAAAACCAAATATCAGGTGTAGAAGCCGAGATTAAGAAACTGGAGGGAACAGAGTCACTGGGGAAAGAAAAAGAAAGCGCCCTCATAGCATTAAGGCACAAATGCATAGAACAATGGGAAAAACTAGGCAACTTTAGCTTTGCGAAACATACAGAAAGAAAACACAGACAGGGCGACAAGCCGGGCAGACTTCTGGCCTGGCTGTTTCGGGGTCAGAATACCAGGGAGGAAGCAGTGTAAATAGCAGATGAGTGTGGGAATATATGGAGATCACAGACTGAGATCAATAACACTTTTAGGGACGTATACAGTAAACTATACAATGATTATACACAGTCTAAGCAACAGAAATAAAAGAAACCCTTGAGGACATCGGATTTCCCACATTAACGACAGAACAGAGAGAAATGCTAGATATCCCTTCACCATAGAAGAGATACAAGGAGGTATCACCACACTACCCACTGGGAAAACCACAGTGGGCGACGGATTCACAGCTGAATTTTATAAAAAATACACAGATCAACTAGCCCCACAATTTACCCTAGTTCTAGAAGAAGCATATGAAATCAGTGCCCTGCAAGACACAATGGAACAGGCATTTATACTCCCTATCCCAAAACCCGGGAAAGATGAAACATTATGCGAATCTTATCGGCCAATAGCACTGATGAATCATGACACCAAGATTCTCAGAGCAGTATTAGCAGAAAGGCTTAAAAAAGTAATCAGCACACTAGTCCAGATGGGTTACGTCCCGGGTAGGGCCACAACAGAAAACCTCAGGCGACTTCAGGCAGTTATAGATAGGACACAAGCCAGGCCAGAGGGCTGCACAGTAGCGGCATTAGAAGCCATCAAGGCATTTTCTCTGTGCGATGGGAATGGTTGTTTGCCACCCTACAACAATATGGGATAGGACATGGATTTATTGAGGTGGATATGCATGTTTTATGCAAGACAGCCACGGGGTAGAGAACATGAAGTTGAGTTGCCTGAAATGATTTTCTACAATTGGTTTCATCTCCGATTACTTAAGCCTTTTTATACTTTTGACATATTAGAACACCTGCCAAGATAATCCTATATATGACACACCATTTCTTCTTGTTTTTGTACCACAGGGTCCTCTAAATGATGCCCTGATGAAGACGGAATATTTTACATTTCTCAATTGTTTTTCCTGCCGAAATGCATTATTGAAGGTTTCCACAGATTAAGGCTGCATATCCTGGACCTCGGATTACAGCTGCTTTATTCATACCATAAACCTTATTCCTGCCCGCTCCCCCCACAGCGTTGGCAGACCCTAACTTGGAAAATAATCTTTACTCTGGTGCATATGGACGGATTGGATTATTTTGAGATTAATGTTTCTTGGATAGAAGGATTCCATTCTTTGTGTATATAACTGTGTTTATAATAACACAAGGACCCAAGGCTATAACCCAGACGTGCCTTAAGGTTATACCACTGTTAAGCAGCAATACAGGCTGTTTTCCTTTATACTTTTCCTTGTTTTTTGCTTAGGTTTTTAATTGAATTTGAATCTGTAACTGTGTTTTCTTCCTGGCTCTCTTTTTTCCCCCTGTCTTTTCTTTTGCTCCTTACTTACCTCCTTGTATGTGTGTGTGTGTGTGTAGATAATTTCATTAACCCTTTAGTTTCTGTTTTTGTTTCTGCACATATTGGGTTGTTCAGATGCAATGTTTATACTCCATTATATTTACTTGTTTTACTAAATACATATACTAATTGGAATCTCTGGCTCATTGGTGTTCTTTCTGCCAAATGTATTAATGAATTGTGTAACGCCTTTTGCGTAGTGGGGGGATGGCCCAAAGAGTTTTTAAATGATTTAAACCCAGCTGTACCAACCCCACGTGCAACACCACTTCCTTTTTTGATTTAACTTATGCAAGACCATTGGCAAAAGTCCCCACAGGAAAACACATCAGACCCATTTCCGATCCGTAGAGGCACTAAGCAGGGCTGCCCGCTGTCACCTCTATTGTATATCTTGGCACTAGAACCGCTAGCAATTTGCATGTGAGAATCAATTATAGACACATGATTACAAGTAGATGGAACCACGCACATAATATCCCTCTACGCAGACAATATACTGCTATACATAAAACACCCAGAGGACAACCTAGAGATATATTTAGAAGTACTGGACAACTTCAAACAGCTATCAGGAATCTCAATTAGCAAGAGCCAATCTTATTGGTTTCCACTAGCCGGGTGGGTAGGTAGGTATAGCAGAAGATCGGTTTCCCCGCCTGGGCCTCCAATGGAACCCACACACATTCCGCTACCTAGGCATAAACATTTGCCATAACATTGAAAACACACTACCAACACGCTGAGGGCAAAAAAGGACCTGGAAACAACCATAACATTTTGGGAAAAGCTACCTCTGTCAGTGATGGGACGAATTTCGCTGGTGAAAATGATAGCTCTTCCCAGACTGCTATACCACTTTATAAACGTGCTATACTTCATACCAAAAGAGATTTTAATTCGGTACTAAGCAGCTTTATTTGGGGAAAAAGCAGAAAGAGGGTTGCCATGGAGGTACTATGCAGAGACTAAACAGAAGGAAGCCTGCGCCGCTCTCACACTTTGAACTATACTACCTAGCAGGCCAACTCCAACATATAGCAAGCTGACTACCAGGCGTGGAAATGGTAGAACACGCTCTGCTGAGCGCCACCATAGCTCCATAAACCCTCAAAGAAGTGCTATGGCGAGAAGAAACGAGAATCGGACAACCTCCAACGTTCCTAAAGCTAGGTAAACAGATATGGAACAGAACAAAGAGAATGCTTAAAGCAGATGAACCATACTCCCCCCAGATACTGCTGGCGGCCCTAAACGGAACCAGCAAAGAACACCTCAAACAAAGCAGAACCTACTGGGAAGAGAAAGGGCTGATCACGATGGGAGATTGTGCCCCCACGCGAACAGTATTAGAGTTCCAAGACCTAGTTAAAACTCAGAGTACACCAGGGCCAAAGCATAACTTACGCAAGACTCGTCAGACATCTAAGGACCAGATGGCCATCTCTGACAACCCTGCAAACCGAGAACTCAATACTAGGCCTGCTGTATGATGTAAATGAGGGAGTACACTCAGAATATATCAAATGCTTCTGGAAGAAGTAACCAAAGACCTATACAAAGGAAAACACACATGGGAAGCAGAAATAAGAAGAGAAATCACAGATAAGGAATGGTCCAAAGCAATGCTGTACCCCAAAAAGGTATCCAGAAACGCCAGGCTGAAACAACTACAATTCTACTTATTCCACAGGGCATATTTGACACCTAAAAAGATATCACACTTCCCAGGAGCAAACATACAGAGCTGCCCAAAGTGCAGAGAGGAGAAAGCAGACGTGGGACATATGTTCTGGTTCTGCCCAACGATCCAGACATACTGGAGAGCAATAGTACCTGAGGAAAAATTGAATAAAAGGTCAAGAATGGACAGCTGAGGCCTGCCTCTTTGGATTGTATAAATATCCCGGGAAAGACATAGCAATGAAAAGAATGATAGACTTAGCATTGGCACTTGCCAAGCGGCGAATAGCGATGAAGTGGAAAGCCAAAGAAGGACCGAACCTAGAAGTATGGTGGGGAGATTTGAAAAGGGTGGACAACTAACTCATCCACGCTGCTAGTTGGTGATCTGAACAGGTGGAGAGGAAATAAAGAGGATAAAGAGGCCATAATGTTGGAAAAAGCAATGAACAACATGGAATTCATTGTAGCTAACAATTAACCCACTACCCCCCAAGGAAACCAACTAGACTGGGTTCTTACTGAAAACAGTCAATGTGCTCACAGAACCATGTATATGGTCCGACCATTACTTAGTCACTCTTGAAGCACAAATGAAGAAACAGGCACCGTACCCTGAAAACCCTCATATTAAAACATGGAGCAGAAACGTTAAAAATCTTGGACCTGAGATCCTGAAATCATGTCTACAGAAAATCGCCGGGTCATTCGCAGAAAAGGACAACTGCGAGTGTATGCTGGGAAAATATAATAAATACATGCAGGAAATGGTTGAAGAAAACGCTCCTGTTAAACAAAAACTGGTTAGAAAAAACAGTAACCATCAAAAGTGGTACAGTGAAGAGCTAAGTAAGCTTAAGCAGGAAAAAAGAGCGAAAGAAAGGTTATGGCATCAACAGCCTACACCAGCGAACAAAGAACAGTGGGAAAATGCCAACCACAGTTATAGGAAAGGCATAAGGGAAGCCAAAAGAAATTATTATAACAAGGAAATAGATGGAGCAAATAATAAAACCAGAAAAATCTTTGAAATCCTTAAAGGCTTCGAAAAACCACTATCACTTTCCCCGCCACACACTCCCACAAAAGAACAGTGTGATAAAGTCCAGGAAGCTTTCGCAGCTAAGATCTCGAAGGCACGTAAAAACATCATCCAAGCTAGGAAAGAAGGGGAGGCCATAACCCCCCAAAACAAGATAGCATTCCTGAAGGAAGAGAGAGCTTTAGTTTCCTCCCCATATCTGAGGAAGAACTTTGTGAAACCTTAGCCAAAATGAACCCCACTTCCTGTGCGGAGAATATCTTACTGTCTAAAATTATGCTAGACAATAAAGAAATCTTTGCACCAGTATTGACAAGGATAATAAATGCCTCTTTGAGGGAAGGGGTAGTCCCAAAAGAAATCAAGAAGGTAACAATAACCCCCTTAGTGAAAAAACAAGGGCTGGATCCAAAGGACCCGAGCAATCTAAGACCCATAACAAACTCCAACTTTATATTGAAGGTCTTAGATAAAATCGCCACTAACCAATTACAAAAACATGTCGAAGACCAGAATTTATTACATGAACAGCAATCAGGTTTTCGAGCTGCACACAGCACCGAATCGGCGATGCTTGATCTTCAGACTCATATGCTAAATCTGATAGATAATGGTAACACAGGGATCCTTATGTTGTTAGACCTAAGCGCAGCTTTTGACCTGGTTAACCATCAACTCCTGCAGGAAGCACTGGCAAGAATAGCCGGGTGTTCATCCAAAGCACTGGAGTGGCTAGCATCCTTTTTGAAGGATAGAAGCGCCCAATCCTCTACGGCGTTCCTCAGGGTGCTAGCCTGTCTCCCTTATTATTCAACTTGTACATCAGAGGTTTATGTGAGCTTCTAGAACAAATCGGTGTGTTCTTTATGAACTACGCCGATGACACACAGCTTGTGTTTGAACTTAAAGGAGAATATAGCATAGACAGTGCCAAAATATCAGAAGTGTACAATATTATTGACAATTGGATGCAACGCCATTGGATGTGTCTTAATAACACCAAGACTGAGCTGATGATCTTTGGGACTCAACAAGCTAGATCCAGATTAGGGATAGAATATCAGGCATTCACTATTAAAAAGGCCAAGATCTTAGTGATGCCGCAGGTCAAAACCCTGGGGATGATTGTGGAAGCCTCACTAGGATCAGAGGCACAGGTAAATTACCTGCAGAAAAATAACTCATGAGAGCCATAAGACCATTTATAAACAAAGCGAATGCGGCTACCATAGCAAGAGCAGTCATACTGTCTCGTTTAGACTATGGCAACGCCCTACTGATTGGAGCCTCAAAAAGAGAACTTCAAAAGTGTCAGGTTATGGAAAACAACGCAGTTCGTAGCATTAAAAACAGTAAAAAAAAGGGATTATATTACAGCAGGGAGAAGATCCCTACATTGGTTAAGAGTGGAAGAAAGAATCCTCTTTAAATCTATGGCCACTGTACACAGATGTGTATATGGAGAAGCCCCGAAGTACCTCAAAAAACAGTTTTCACTGTACATGCCCCAAAGGAGCCTCAGATCAGAGAACAAGGCTCTTCTGAAAGTCCCCAGAGCAAAGCGCGCGCATGGAGGGGGAAAATCCTTTCCAGTTATGGCTGCAATCTGCTGGAATAAACTACCACCAAACCTAAGGCAGGAAGAGAATTACTTAAGTTTTAGGAAACTACTGAAAACTCACCTCTTTAGGTGAAAACCAGTACGACACCCGCATGTCAGAATGGCCTTGTAACTTGTACTACTATGAACTCATTTGGATTTTGCCCCGCGCCCTGATGCCTGCGGGCGACCGGCGCGTTATAAACTAAAAATACATACATACATACAATGGCAGAGACAGCAGTATGGTATGAGGTGCTAGGACTAGGAAGAAGAGAAAGCTTTGCAGATTTCAAATCGTGGAATATATTTGTGCATGAATTATTCACCTCGCCGGATGACAAACCCCCCTGATTATAGCACTCTGTAGAAGGATAACGACGTAAGATACAGGGGGGGACAAAAGGCCTAACATCCGACATCCTAGGCCATCTTCAATGACAACTTGACCCAAGGGACTTGCAACTTTAAGTGATATAGACTGGAAACATAGTTATTGTTCGAAGTTGGGGTTAGGAAGGGCAACAAAGGGAGGGTGGGTAAGGGAATCCAACTGTAACTATATATCTGAACAGTGAATGAACATGTTAGAACTACTTTGTAAAATCTTAATAAAACACCTATCCTTCCTAGATGGTGTAGTACCACCCTCCCTCAAGGAGGCTTGGGTCACTCCCCATCTCAAGAAAAGCTTGCTTGATCCATTGTTAGCAAAGAATTAATCGCCCCCTTCCAAATGTCCCCTTTTTATTGAAGATTCTGGATAAGGTGGCATATCTTCAGCTGCAGGATTTCCTGGATGACAATAATATCCTGGGTACGTACCAGTCTGGCTTCCGAGTGTGACATGGAACTGAGACAGCTATGCTAGATCTTATGTTTACTCTAGCCAATATCTTGGACTCAGGCCACCCAGCCCTGCTGATGCTCTTGGACTTGGCCTGGTAGACCATTCTATATTAGTCGACAGGTTAATGAGCTTTGCCAGCTTCTCCCAGAGGGCAGCAGACTGGGTGGCATCTTTTCTTGGTCCACGAGTATCGAGCATAGACATGGAGGGGGCTCAATCCCCTCTCGATACTCTTAATGCCGGAGTACCTCAGGGCTCTTGTATCTCACCAGCACGGTTCAATATTTATATCAGACCACTATTGAACTTGCTTGATCATCCGATGTGCACTATACAAATTATGCTGACGACACCCAGGTGGTCTTTGAACTTTCTGGGGATTACAAATTGGACTCTGAGACACTTAATGAAGTATACTCTGCAATTCACTCTTGGATGATAACAAATGTACTTGCTCTTAATGATAGCAAGACTGTACTTCTTATTGTAGCAACCAACCAGAGGTTAAACAAACTTGATGCCGCATACAAGAACTTTTCCATCGCTGGTAGTCAGATTCCTGTGTCAACCAGCGTATAAATGCTAGGTGTCCATGTTGATGCAGAGCTTAATATGGAAGATCATGTATCCCATATTAGGGCCTTCTGTGGTTACGTGATTGAACTCCTTAACCAAATTAGAACCTATATCTCTGTTGAGAATAGATCCACCTTTGCATCGGCACTTGTTAATTCAAGACTTGATTACTGCAAAAGTCTCTTGGCAGGGACCTCGAAGTGAAATATTCAGTCCTTGCAGATGGTGCAAAAGTTCTCAAGTTACAAAAAACAAGTTACACTGGTTGCCTGTAGTACGCAAGATCCCTCACAAGATTCTCACACTGGCTCACAAAGGCTGATAATCTACTGGCCCCTCCTATCTCACGAAACAATTGAGTCCTGATAAACCTGCACGTGCCTTGCGATCAGGGGATTCGCATAAACTCAATTAGTCACGCTTCAAATTGTCTAAATTTGGCGGATGCAGTTTTTCAGTGCAGGCATCTAATGAATGGAATGCTCTTCCAAACAAAATACAATCGATTTCCTCCCTGCTCTGCTTTAAGAAAGCAGTTAAAACAAATTTTCTTGGCTAGTCCTATTTACTATGCATCACCCTGTTAGGCCTGTACCCCTGTATCTGTTTTCTGTACGTCATTTGTGTGCGCCCCGAGGCATATGGGCATTTGGCACGTTTCAAGAAGTGAATAAATAAAAATAAAGGGTGCGAGTCCCAGACCTCTGGGATTCTCTCGCCTTGGTGCTGCAGTTCCTTTTTGTTAGGGATATTCGTTCTTCCCCCAGGGGCTTCCCTTGTGCCCCAGTATTGTAGCTCCAGTGTCAGCTCTTTATTGTTTAATAGACGTCGGACCAATCTCTCTTGGTCAGGGATCAGCCTTGGCTGATCATGCTTTCTAACCATTTCTACATAGACAGATACAACTGCCACTGTCTACAGTAGCCCCGTCAGGGCTAATATTTATGCCCTACATCAAAAGGACTTTATGTTTTCTTAACTCTATTGGTCTGTTTGAATGTATTGAAAAAAAACAGTAATTGATTACAATACTTCACAGCATTGGAACTACGAGGTTGTGACCTTTATGAAGTAGTACTGTGTATACCTCAAGTTCAATTATAACAATCACAAGGAGTCGTTGCATATTGATTGTACAGACCTGAGAAGAATTGCACCTTTTGTACTGTTCACCCTTACCTTTGTTTATACACACAGTTTTGACCAGTTTTTGACTTAGCTATGTCATGTTAAAACCATGGTGTTTCTCTGTGTTGTCTCTTTTAACCAAAACATTCGATTTCTTTTTAAGAAAAACTTACAAGATTAGCCACAAAAATAATAAAGAGGCTACCACAAAACCAATCATAGTTGATGGTTGTTTCTTCACCTCATGATTAGGATTTATCACTAATGCATGGGGTCCTTGGGAAGGTTTAAATCATAAACTGCTTAAAAGTGATTGCAGTATTGAATTAGGGAGGACAGGAACACCCAATGTACACATACCAGTGTCAGCTAGGGCACTCCGTTACCCCTGCCAACCGCCCCAGTAGCCCTTGTACCTTTAGGGTCTCTACTGTCTCGGCCAGTTTTGCGGTTCTCTGCACTCTGTTTCTGTGCCTTTAGGCTTCTCTGCTCTCTGAGCATGCTGCAGCGTCTCTGCTGTACTTGCAGATCCTCAGTGGGTGCACCTTGCAACTGCACGGTCTCTCGGCTAGGCTTGCCTGGATGTTCGCTACTCTACTTCACTGGATGGCCCTTCTGCGTTGCACCAGGTAAGAGACTCTCCGCCTGCCCAGTAAGCTCCTCTGTAGCTGCTCGGGTTCTCCGCCGAGCGTTCTCCACGCTTGCGGTTCGTCCATGGAGGGCCTTTCTCCCCTTCCCAATTTCCTGCTATAGTTTTAACTGACTTTTGCCCAATCAGATCTTGAGAACAACTAAACTGATTATTCATGTAGTCACAAGTGCTCTATAGGCTTCCGCATTGCTTCCTCATCCCAGTACTGATCTTTAGATCTTCCAATGAGTCAATTGGTCTCACCCTCGTCTCAGTACTTAAGCCCACACTCTTCCTCATCTCAGTACTTCCTATATTAGTGGTATAACAAAAACCCATAGGAACACTAGGGAAGGTGTTGTAGGGGGTTGGTGAGGAAGGAGGGTTAAGGTAAGGTGGGCCAGGGTGATAGCACATTCTCCCCAGATCGTCACTAAACCTAGAGGGGCTTATTTGCCCATGAGACCCACCCACTGAGTGCCACCCCCAGGGGGGCTATCGGGTAGCGGCCTCACCTTCCTGTCCTCATAGGAAGGGGCTCCCATTTGGGCAGAAGGGACGCCATCCAGGGTTCGTCACAAGTGTTATATATATTAGCTTTGTAAATACACTGGTTTACTGCTGGAAAGACTCATGGATTCACAAGAGTTAATACCCTCTTCAGCATAAGAGATGAAATATTCAACGAACCACTATTTATTTGTAATAAACCTTTATCATAAAATATATCTAAAAAGATAACGCAATAAAAATTCCTTCCTCGGACACACATCAGCATGCAGGTGGGGTTTGTCTCTGCGTGTCACCACATATTACATTATGAATCACGAGTTTCATTACAGGTAAGATGGATAACTATTTCAAAAACAAAATAAGATGAGTTTGTTCAATAAAAATGCTAGCCTTTTTAATGGATGAATACATTGCCTGGTATCTGGTTTTCCAATTAAAGCCGTTTGATCCAGTATTCGACAATCTCTTTCAGCTGTTCGTTGTAACTATTCTTTAACAAGATCTTTACAACAGCAGTGCTGTCCAATTGGATCTGCCTATCCACATCCTCCAAGTGGGCTAGGTCATGACTGAGACTTCGAACAGGTTTTAACTTTGCAGCCTATACTCTTGGATGACGAGTACTGTGTGCAAACTCTGTAGTATCAGCCACACATGATGCAACTTTTGTAGCGAACAAGACACGCGGCATCATCCAGTGATCTCCGGTGGATGTTTTTATGTTGTATCTGCAAATATACCTAAAGAGAAACTGACTGCACTTCTCCAGGGGCAGGGGTGGTACTAAATAGAAACCGCCCTACTCATTTGAAAGGTTTCAGCCAAGTATTCGGTTATGTTAATGCTCACCTGTGCTGCTCTAAGCTTCATTGTCATGGCGTTGGTAGTGAAGTGTTGAGAGCATTAACCTCCGAAGGCGATAAGCCATAGAAACTTGGTTCGCTTCTCACGTGCTCCAACCCCTTTTTCAATTGGCCTTTTTAAAATTGCATTTGATTGGTTTTGTTTTCTCATTTGTAGTCAATAAAAAACAAGAAAATGTGCACTTTGATGCCAGTTGGGGGCAGTTCTTCCATTTGTCGACTTGGCCAGGATAGGTTAAAATAATCTGTCCAAGCATCAATTACTTTGGAACCTGGGGCCAGACTGAACCCTCACCACAGCAGGTTTCTTTCCTTATAACTTGCTTAGTTCATGCTTTTTGTGTCATACCAATGTGTGGATACACACCTTTTCAGAGGGTAATTTCTGTCTGTGGCAATGGAAAAAGTTCACCTTTAGGGTGCCGATTACCACGACTCCTGCAGTGCCAAGTGGCCCTGATGGCCCAACAAGTGAACTGACTGTGGGACTCGGCACTTGCACTGAGACAGGTATATCCTCGCTGGGAGGGGGGTCACATAGAAGTGGAGCAGTGAGGAGGAGCAAGCAAGTGCGTGATGCATGTGTTGTGTGTAGTGCATACACGTATGCCCTAAGCGTTCTGGGACATGTGGAACTCGACTTGTAAAAACAGATGCAGTTTTGGCAGTCTGTATCTCATAAATAACGTTCCATCTGTATCCATCCAAATGTATGTTTTTCTCATTGTATCTGTACTTCTCTAAACTTGAATTGTGCCCTGTAAATAAAATGTACTAGCAACTAGTGTGTTCCACATGTATTGAAATTTAAAACAATACAATGCCAGAATGCCTGTAATGTGAAGCAAACAGCGCTTGTGTCTTGCACACCAAGACAAGATCCACGCATTTAGATGGCATTCTTAACCTTAGCCTGCGTCACATCTAGATAGGAGTGTTAATGTTAGCATGCACCACACTTGTTGGAACTTTGATTTTTACCGAGTGCCACACTTAGATGGAATCGTGATCACTGGCCTGCGTCACATCTAGACAGGATATTGAAGATTAGCAAGTGCCACCCTCAGATGGAATAGTGAATGATAGCAAGCATCACACCTAAACAAAATTGCAAGGAAAGCAACACCAACAACCAATCCACTAACAATGTCATCCCTCTGCATACACCTCTCAAACTAACCAAACACAACCACAAACCTAAACACAGCAATCCGCACAAACTTCAGTACACTGCAACAACAAAACAAACCACACAGACTTGCACAACAGCACACGATGCCTACCGACCATAAAACACCCCAAGCCCAGCCAACTGACCCACCGGGCTGAGGCTGCCAACAGCACATCACTGCTCTCTTGCACTTTTCCAGTTTATACCCACTAACTCACCCCCCTTCTCCCCTTTTCAGAGCCGCCAGAGTGCCAGGGGACCACTCCAGTGGTGATAGTGCGTGGTACAAATATCCTTTAACATTAACATTTAAAAACACAGTTGCTCCTGCTATAGCCAGACATGAGAAACAACTCAGCAGCCATATGGACAGCTCAGAGAGAGATACGTTCCTTTGTTCAGCATCTCCATTGTGTTACATTGCACAGCCACTGGCCCAAAAGGCATGACTGACAGCCTAGATAAGGGAATCCTTGTCCTCACCTCTGTTCTCTTCAAATTCCTCCACCTCGGTATTCAATTGCTCGAGTGCCTCGTTTGCGTGCATGTCTGTTGGCATCTCTTGTACTGGTGACTCCTGAAATCTGACTTGTTTGCTTGTGCTTTGTCTGTTGCCTCTCTTTTAACGTTCTCCTTTTCTCTCCCTAATCATTTTTCTTTAATATTTTATTTTTAATTTCTTTTGAGCAAAACTGAACCATTCTTCAGTATATTTATGAATTGAGTATTCTTAATTTGTTTGATTATAGTTGTAGCCTTGAAAAAGCCCAGATGGGGCAAAGCACACGTTGGCTGGCACACGACTAACGGCGCTCAGCGAACTGGCAATTCATTATTAAATAACTAACTTCTGGATATTGTAAATAAAGACTGTAAAGAGCTTATAGTTTGAAACTATCAATTAATTTGAGTCTTTATAGTGCTGAATTAATCAACCAAGGTTGTGAATGATACATAGTAATGATATAAAAATTACATTGAAGACTCATGTTTAAATACGCTAACAGGACTCTCATGGAACTCCCTCACCTCACACCTACTTGCTTGTACCATCACCAGGCTCAATGACTGATGATGCAAAACAAGGCAAGATTGGCATTTCTTCCCCTGGTTCAAAAATCTATCCACAGTAAGACACCACTGCATCTATCCTCCTATATCAAACTCTCTAAGATGTCTCGTAATCTCTGCTCTGCCTCCTCGACTACCCTTATGGTTCCTCGCCCTCCCTGTGATTTCTCTCGCTTCCGAGATTCTCTCTTCTTGCTCCACTTGCATGGAATTCTCTTCCCCCAGACATCAGAGAAACAGTGCACACGGTTTTGTTCAAAACCAGACTAAAAGCCTACCTCCTTGTCTCCGAGTTACCCTCTTAAACCTCTGGCTGCTAACTAAAATGTTTCCCTCACCTCTAACCTGCCTCTGTCTCTCACTTCCTCTGCCTCCATTCTAGCACTTTACCCATCATGGTCATGTCCCGAGCACAGCTGGCTGTACCGTGTAACTGTGCTTAAAAGTGTCCAATGGTGGTTGTCCTTAATCTATGTATGTCCCCTTATGTATTGTCTCCGGTGACTGTTCCATTTACTCCCCTCCACAACCTGGTCAGAATGTACCTCAAACTCACCCCATTGTAAGATGCTATCTGATTCCCATCAAATCTGATTTCTTATCTACTGTACATACTTTTGTGATCAAAAGAGCATTGCTCCTCCTGTATATAAATAAATATGTTTAGGACAAGACACATTCATCTGGATATATATTGGATCTTTTTAATTCAAATTAGTTCTCCAACAACTGGATCAGATCTGACTTTTTAAGAAAATTGATATTTCTTAGCACTACCGAGTGCGCACATGAGACTTGAAAGTTAATGTTAAATACTAAATAAATACCTTAAGATTAAAATGGACGATTTATGGAAAGCATTAAAAGTAACCATGGTGGTGCAGATTGAATCCTAGGAGCCAGTTGATGTAGGGATAACAAAGTAGATGAAGCTCACCTCAGGTTTGAGCCCGAGTACCCACTCTATAAAAGGTGAATCAGGTAGGCTTTCCACCCCTCAGCCAGTGCTGCGACAGAGAGGGATGGAGGGCTAAATGCTTCAAAGGAGGCCTACATCAGACTCCCCTGCCACACACAGCATGCCTGTGGCCAGGACCTGTGCATGTTCTTCCATCCCGTTGAATGGCAATGAGACAACTAGTGGTTGAATTGTAAATAGCTTCTCGAAAATCTAGATTAGACCAATATTGAAGATGCACTGCGGACAAAATAGTAATTGATTGAGATATTTATAAGCGCGCACACAACAAACTAAATCGAATCCTGGCGCAGTTGGAATGTGTCATCCTAACAGAAATATAATGGTGTTGGGATGTGTGGCTGATTCACCCACGACAATAAAAGTCATATCTGCAAATGTCCTTCACAGGTGCTGCATGGGACTTGCAGGCCCGTATGTATGCAGAACTGCAAGCCCATGGATGTTGGGCATTATTAACTAAACAGTTAGGACTACCTGAGGGAGCCTCATGACATGGAGCCCCTTGGCAGATATGTCCATCGATGACTCAAGTTATGCACAATAATCAAGCCAGACTTGAACAAGAGAGTGCTCACTTGGCGCCCCCTAATCAATACAGGGCTGCCAGTAGCACAACCGACTTCACCCCCGGAGTACTGTTTAAAACAAACATTTTACACAAGTTCACTGATCGAATGGCATGCCATGTAACCGCAAGACTAATTTCATGTGTGGAAGTGCTTGTTTCCTTATTGATGAGTGCAGTTTTTGGGTTTGCTCAAGTTGATGGGTTAGTGGCTGGATTGGGAGGATACTTAATTTGTTAAAAGGAGCCAATTGAGCCACATATAGTATGTGTTATATTTTCTATGAGGTTCCAGCAGGTGCTAAAAAAGGAGAGAAAAAAGGCCACAACCCTGCAGGAGGCTTCTCTCCTAGCAGCCCAATGTGTTTTAAAGTGTTCTTAACTATTTAAAGGGTCCTATCCAAATTGCCTTAAAAATATTTATTTTGATGCGGGTGCAGGCGAGTTCTCAGAAATGGGCTTACATAATATTAACATTTTTAAAATATGTGGACCAGGATCTCTGTGGTAATATGTTTTTTATTTCCTTTAAGGGACTTTCACCGACCCCATTACCAACATAACAAATATTTCTAATAAAGGTTCGGTGAGTCCTTAAAATAATTTAAACAATGGCCGCAGTCCTGCAGGGTCCTGCTCACCTCTCAAGGATTGTAAATGTGATATTTTAAATGGCTTAGTAATATTCTTGGCGTACACACATAGACAAGTCGGGGCAGTAGTAGAACCAAGAAGAGAAGACACAAAAGCACATACAAAAACATAAAAAGGAGCAGCAGAAGCCATGTATTTATCAAAGAGCAGCTGACTGACACGAGAGGGCCTCTCACATTCGGACGCAAGAGATCTGGCAGCGAGTTAAAGCGCAAAAATCAGACAAGCAATACGGGTATCTATTTTACGTACCACAAAACTGCATCAATTTCATAAGGCATGAGAACATCCATCGAACCAGCAGAAACAAAAAAAGGAAATCTCGTTCCTCTATTCCAATCACATTGAAGAGGGCCAATTTCACTTTTCCTAATTGTGATACTATTTGAAAATGCACAGACTTTATTTTGTTTTTTCTATTAGGGGATTTATGATGTGGGTTATCCATTTGGCTTCTCGATGTATAGGTTAACAATGTTTGGAGAGCGTTTGCCATATACTGTGTGCTCTGCTTACAGGGGCATAGGTCACATGTGTAGAGTCCACATTGAGACATGCATGGGTCATAGAGGGGATAGCCTATGGGCAGGACTTGTTTTAGGGCTCAAAGAGCACATGCTTTGGAAATGCCCTATGCAACATCGCATTCAGAGAGGCGCAATGGATAGGGGCTTGTATACAGGGCACATCATAGGCCGTTTCACATGCCATTTGTCAAGTATTTCCACCATATCTCTGGCACTGATACAATTTGCCAGGTATTGTGTCGTAGGTCTATACTCTCACTTTTTCCCAGGCACACATGCATAGACACCCACACAGATGACCAGGCGACCATTTATGCATTATCCCACATGCCAGCACCATTTGCCAGGAAATTTCTTCAGCTGCCCAGGTCGACGTTCTTCCTCTTCCTCCTCCTCCCCCTCCTCCTCCTGCTCGTTCATCATCCTCACAAGTATAAATATAATTGTGTGTGTATGCTAGGGGCAGGGGGCGGTGTAATGTTATGCACATGGGGCTAGGTTGTTATGCTATCCAGGGAGGAGAGACAATGGTGGAGAGCAGCAAATTGAGGAGTACTGAAAAGCTCCCTCGGAACATTTTTTTTCTTAAGGTGATGTTAGTGGAGGCATTGGGGGTGGGACAGAACACCACCACAAAGGATTATATTCAGACTTCTTGCTTTGGTTTTTTTATGGGAAGGTGGGGGTAGTAGAGCGTATTGGAGGCCAGGCATCTGCTTTCTTATACTGTATGAACCAGAGTCCATGCTCAATAGTGATTCGTTCTCGGTGTAGGAGGGTTGCAATTTTTTTGGCAGAGTGGCCCAGAGCCTGTTATGAGCATGTGATATACCCTTTTCAATTTGCTGCCTTTTCCTATGTAGCAAAGGCCAGAAGGGTATTATTGCACAGTTTCCCGTGCCCAATAGTATCAAGGCAGTAGAAAAAATGCGAGAGGCCACCAAGATGGCTCCCTTCTTTTTTTCCCCCATGCATGGTTTTATTCGACCATAAGAACTTCTGTTCAACTTTTTTCTTGTACGCTCGCAGGAAAACCACACTTTTGGGGAGCGTGGCACACCATATAACTTTGGCCAACCTGAGCCAATTTCCATCTAAGTTGGAAAAGTTCATCTCTGCAAAGGTTTTAGGAAGATTAGCCAACAGGGCCCAAAGTTACAACCTCACTTTCATAGGAAAAGCCCTTTCTGCAAGCATTATAATTTCAAGTAGGGAATGGTGAAGGGGGACTGATGGATAGACGCATGTCCCAGTGTAGTGTTCACAGATCATGCAACACATCAGCGCCATTTAGGCAGGGAAATGGGCATCCACCTTTGACACACTTCACTCGCCCACATGTTGAAGGTGAAGGTGACTAAAGTTATTCTTCACAGATCATCAACCCCAGAACTAGAGTCTGTCTCCACTAAATTCAGTACGAGCTTAACCATCCTTTGCAGTCGCAAGGCAACAATGGCATCTAATTGAAGTGTTTTCCAGGCGGTCATGCTGAGCGATCATCTGGCAGGCAGTGCCACGCTTGAGAGGTACAACCCTTC
The DNA here is from genome assembly GCF_040938575.1 of Ambystoma mexicanum. NCBI lineage: Eukaryota > Metazoa > Chordata > Amphibia > Caudata > Ambystomatidae > Ambystoma > Ambystoma mexicanum. The sequence goes on from NC_090941.1 coordinate 894,894,924, forward strand.
AAGGTCAGATAAGTGCTTATTTTAAGCACGCTTGGTGATTTCATATCGTTTACTTCATTCCACATGTCCTGTTCTTAACCTCACTGTAGATTAAAAGAGATTAAGCACATTCTTTGTTTTTAAATCAGTTCATGTTCCCTGGCAGAATTATAATAGACCTGTCCAACAGGTAAATCTCTGGGATGTTTATTTTTCAAATGCAGAAACTTACATTTGGATAGGAAATTCGATAGCATTCTGTGATTGCTGAAACAACCGGCTGAACACTGACTTTGCGAAGGAGAGCATGGCATGTGGAAGGCACTTATTTGGCTGGTGTCGCCCTCTGTTCTTGCCTACCTTTGCACGGCTACAACACTACGGGTCTGTACCGTCACCAATTGGAATTTTCCACAGCGAGTCCTCCATGTAGACGCCACCATTGAGAAAAGAACGCTAGCAAATGGAATGTATGTGTGAGTGGGTCAGGGGCCTGAAAAGTGGGGAACAGTGAGAAGTAGTGGAGGGTGTTCAGGGGGCCGAGTCTGCTTGTGTGGGGTGTTCAGAAGCAGCTTAGAGCAAAGGTCACACCCAGAAGCAGACTAGAGGAAAGACCATGCGCACTTATGGGAGGAGAGTTCCCAAACTATTTGTTCTGGAGTACCATTTAGGTGTCCATGCAGGCCGAATTCGACATACCACACAGAGCTATAGCATTTCGGGAAACACATGGTCATTAGACTTCAAGGACAGGCATGAAGAATCTTACATCGCTACTAAGAGAACACTCTAATCCATGGGAGGAATTGAAGGATTTATTTAAAAAGGCAGGGAGGGGGTCAACAGTACTCAGATGGGAAGAAATATACTACGCTATGCTTGAGTAACAAAGCAATGGGCCCTGCCCAGCATTTTCCTGGCTTGGATGTCAATGGCACAGGTATATTATACCAGAGCGCAGAGATACACAGTGAAGCGCTGGCCTCTCAGATGGGGGAAACGTGTACTTCGTAAGTTTGAATCCCGTGCAATGGCTGATTTAGTCCTTCATGCTTCTGAGGTCGATGAATCAAGTACTTCGTTCCATGGCTAGGTACACACACATGCTTTCAGACAACCATGCTTGACCAGCAAACCTTGTAATGAAATAGACCTTCATGACCAGGTGGTATTCACGCAAATTGCCAGTCGGTCTCCCTGCACTCAAAGAAGCTAAGTTATGATGAATTGCTTCTTCCACCTTGCAACACGGATTGAATTGCAATAACAGTTCACACCAGGGTTACTTTACCAGGCACGTTGTGCCTTCATACTGGAACCCATTCTTCTAACATATGCTCATCTGTTAGGAGCACAGTTCATCATTCTGACAAATAGTTTTTGTCATTCCATCTTACAATTGAGTTTATTCACACACTGGTCTCATGCTATGCTAGTGTTCATGCATGCGTAATTCTTTCACAAGACATGCACATTTCACATCGAATTATTTACACGAGTCACTCATGCGCATCAATTCTTCATGCATGATAACAGTCAGAGGTCTAAGAACAGTGGTTCATTAACACCACGCACGCCCCACCACTAACTTTCACCCATACCTCAATATTGCATAACACTATTAACTTCCATACACAATTCCACTCAAACTACATGCATGTGGGTGTCATGTATCCGCATGCTCACACTGCATGAAACATTTAAATTCAGCGCACAAGATTTGTGTTACCACATTGACATATTTGAATGCAGTGCACGTTCCATGCATGCAGCTGAATAAATCTTGAGCATTGTGAGTGCATGCAACACAAGCCACCCCTCCCAGACTAACAGCGTGCGTGCATACACACGTTTCGGTGAGTTTGGTCAACATAGTACCATGCATACAAACCAAACGTTTCTGAGACCCAGCACACACACCCACACGGGTATGTCTCGTGGCGCACACACACACACACGATGTAATACATATTTTTCTTGGCACATATACCACATGTAATGTGGGACACACACCTCATATTCTCTTACCTGGCACACACCCCACATGTAATCCAGCACACACACACCGGATATTCCGTTACCTAGCACAGTAACCAGATGTGATCTGACATACACCGCACATAACTTTCTTTCCTGGCACGCACCAGATGTAATCCGGCACATGTAACGCATTACATGTAATCCGGCCCACACACCCGATATTGCTTTGTTTTATCTAACACTTATACCGGATTTTTTCATTTTAGAACTGTCACACTCCATATGTGTCCTCTTCTGACGAGTGCGACGGTACATTGTACCGCAACAATCAGCAGCCTCGATGACAGTCACTTCCAGGGGGAAAAGATGCTATTTTAACACTGCAAAATCAATTTTTATTGCCATTTGTGATTTGGATTGACGGTCAGTGCTAAAGTATTTTCCTACTGACAAATGAGGTACCTGCTTCTTTTGCGTTTGCCTGTCATGTGAGCCTTCCGGCATGTGCGTTTCATACGCCTCTGCTTCAGTGTCTCTGCTTTCTTGCACATGTAGAGGAGGAAGACATGTTATGCCCCACATCTTCCTTCTCTGTCTGTTCAAGGTAAAGAGTGGAGCTATGTTATGTGCTTTCTTCCCTGTCTCATTGCCCAGTCTGCGTGTGTGAATGGAGCGTTGGGTGCCTGCCCGATGTACGGTCTATTGGAATGTTCCCAGAGTTCCCCCCGAGTGTTCAGTGTTTGTCAGTTCGTGAGTCCGAGTGGGTTCTCCCCAGGGTGTGGATGCCCAGTGTCCCTGCTCTCATCTTGCTTACCTGCACCTGCTACTCGAAGATCCTGGTCACACCAATAAAGGACACTTACCTCTAATAATGTCTCTTTTCGTCCTTGGACACCCAGGTCTTCAAAATATAACTAGTAGCTTTCAAAATGGATGAATTTATGGTGCAGGATTCTGGCATGAAGCGCTCTAGAAAAGCGCATTAATATTATTATAATATTAATATTAATAATATTAATATTATTAACGGGGGCACAGGTACAGTAGTGGGTGATGACATGTCATAGTTCACAAAAAGGAAGAAGTGGGAAGCACATTTCATCCAACAAGAGAACATATTTCTGGAACATTGTACATCATTTTCAAGAGCATAGGCTCAGGGAGAGATCATACATCTGTTGGTAGACGGTGGTAGACATAAGGGCTTTGCTCACGACATGCAGCTCACCAGGGTCAAAGATGAATAGAATGCCGACTGGTTAATGACACACATGCTCGAACCAAAGAAACAGGAAAGACTGAGGCTTCATAGTTTTTAAAAATTGAATAGCAGAGTTTGCTAATTAAAATGTTCTTGATTAGAAAACACACCCATTTGATTAGCAATGTCGTACTAATAGTTTTAATGTCACCAGAAGTTATTTGGATCCAACATCAAATGAGCATCAATACCGCATTTCTGTGTACCGCGTGAGACGAACCAGGCCTTGTAAATACTTTAAAATTCCACTACACCTGCAGGTAAAGGAATTTAGTTTACCTACTCGACCTAAAAGAAATGCACTCGACCCATAGCAACGGGTGACACAAAATGAAAAAGTGATTTATGTAAAATGGTGCATGACACCACAAACCCACTTTGGTTGGCACACTGCTGCCAGCCAGAAGCTGCCTGTGCACAGCAAAGCCTATTTGACATTTACTGCAAAAAAACTAAATGTTACATAAAAGTTTCAACCATCCCATGCAAATGGTACTCGCTCTTCATAAAATCTAATGGACTATGCGAGTGGGTGCATGGACTTTGCAAGCTCTGGCTGAGTTTCTGTAAAATTTAAAAGGTTAGCTGCACGAATGAACACAAATCAATCTGATAAAAAGGCTGTGAAAAAAGTATGGTCAGATCTCTCCCTCAGGTGCTACTATATAATGCAATCATAATCATAGAGCAAAGTGAGCTCTGTAGGCTAACTACAGTGTGTGGTATTGCAGTAGATGTGTTGATGTACAGTCTGGATGGAACTACTGATCATTCTTTTGCGTAAACATCTAGTTCGCCTTGTCTATTCATTATGTAAGAGGAAAGAAAGGAAGAGACTAAGCAGAGTAGTAGGTGTAGCAGGCAGATAACTGGTCACACTAGGTGGAATATTGTAGTTTGCTGAAATCTCACTTTCAAGGTAACTGGTATAAAACCACTCATGCGTTGAGCACCAGTTGCACAGATAAATGCAACCAGCAGGTGAGGTCACAGAACTAGATTTGCCATTAAAAGCAGTTGGTCATGTGATCATGTACGTTTTCAAAAGTGTTCACTCATCACTGTGATGCATCGTCCCCTACAAAAACAATCTAATTGATGCTATGAGATTTAGATGCACTGACCTAAACTTTACTGTAAACCATGGAGGCAATTAATGCAGTGTTTTACAGAAGCAATACTGTAGTTCTGCATTATGCAACAACTTAAATTGTTAGAAATGAAATTGCATGAATGTTTTAAATAAAGTTACACATACAGGTCTTTGCCAAAGAGAATATATCTTTGCCAAAGAGGATATAGTTAGCTTAATAAAAGTATCATCCAGATTACTTCTGGTTTTCAAATGTTTGAAAAGAAACAAATCTTTCCTAACACTCCCACATAGGTGTTTGGTACTTTAAGAGTGAGGAAGATGATTACTATGTCACTCTGTCTCCATTATCCCCTTTGAACTTGCAGCAAACAGGGAAGAGAGTGATGTGCGCCTTGAGAGCCGGAGAGGAATTCAGGGTTTAAATAGCTAATTTTGCTTCACATGTGTCAATGTAATTAGCAAACCTACAGAATTGCATAGCACATTTCTAAGCAACACTGCTTATTTAATGCCTTGCCAGAGTGTATAAGATACAGCGACTATAACAAGAGAAATTAAGTAATTGGTAAATGAGTGCAAAACATTGAGAAGAAAGGGGACTACTCTATTCTACTCTATATCCAATCATGAATAATGTGTAGAGAGCCGCTGGAGGGTTTTTCTGGAGGAGGGCGTCCATCCAACAATATGTTGACATGCAATTACATCTGAAGGGGTCTTCCCTTACAGGTATTCACTGTCTGGATCAATCTCTTGTATGTATTGAGTGCCAGATCTCAGTCGTATTAAAGCTCAGTCCTTAAAAATCAGAGTTCCTTGCGATTTCCTCTGAGGCACACATGAATGTGATGCAAGAATGGCTTACCTACATTGTCCTTGAAATCATTTGATCCTAAGGTCTCAATTGTAGCCAAGTCGCTGGGCTTTTATTAAGATCCACGTGGAAGAAATATATCTTAAGCATAGAACATATATATATAGTTCTATGCTTAAGAAAATGAAGCCCTTCATACCAATGTAAACTTTTCAGCCTGTTGTGAAACGTGTGGTTATTGCATGCATTGACAGAGCTAGTTCACGGTTACAGCGGGCCTCCAAAACTGCTGTTGCCTTAACAAACAGTGTTCCCTGCAGCAGCAAAATTCCCCCCGTATCTTGGTTCAACTCCATTGGCCCCCACCTACATTTTGCTTTCTCTTTGAAGTAGAATTCACATGGACTGCACCCGAAGTGCACGGTCTCCCAGCGGGTGTGTCATGAGAGGTGAACACGAGGGAAGGTTTAACTGCTTTAACAGTGTCTGGCTCTATGGAGGCATGAGTGGAGCACCAAATCCAGAGAGATGAGCTAGCAATTAAAAAATACAGGGGTGATCCTGCCTTTATTTAAGGCCGTACCCACTGACAGAGGGGGAATTGTGCATCGTCACCGCCGCAGCCGGAGACTTCAATCACTGCAGAATCCCGTTTCCAGGAAGGGCGATGTGCATCCCTCTTAGGCCTGGCCTAGAACACATTAAGAGCGGTAGAGGCAGAATGCGGCTTATGAAATAAAACCAAAAACAAAGTTGGTGGGAAAAACATTTTGGCGTAGGCTTTATCATCGCAACATAACATATCTAGACACTCATGGTGCTTTTGGGCACCACAGGTCAGTGAGAGTAGTATCGCCACTTATAGCCAGCCCATATGCATAATTTTCAACAGCTCTGCTCTCTTCTATCCGCCGTTTCCTTCACTGGAAGTGAGCTCTGTATTCCAGACCAGGTACCCTTTTTGCGTTCTGCAAGCTGGACCTGGGCTCCCATAAGTCTTATCCTTTCCTTTCCTTTCCGGTTGACGCACTATCCTTGCATGTGGGATTTCTCGGTTCTGAGCCGTGCCGCCATTAGACCTGCGCCTTCCTTTGTCCACGTCCTGTCATCCCTTTCTTATTCTTGAGCTCGATTCTTGTGTTGCATGTTGCTTTAGAGGTTCTCCTTTTATTCGTTTCTCAATTATATCCCAACCTCCTTAGCTCATTCCCCTCCTTACTCCCCTGATGTGCCTTTTATTTCATCTTCTAATTCAAACTGCTATTACTTCAAAACTCCCAATCATGTATTCAATGATCAATATCCAACCATTTTGGCGTTACCGTCTTGTGTGCCGTTTGTTATCTTTATTCCCTTTTATTCCCTTGATATTTTCAAAACGATCGTTAAACCATCCATGCTTGATAATTTTTGACAACACCGTCGGCTGTGCCGTTCATTTCATCTTGTTTTCAATTGTATTTACTTCAAACACTTTCAAACAATTATTGGCGTCCCCATCCGGTGTGCCATTTGTTTCGTCTTCCATTTCAAATCTTTATTGCATTTATTGGAGTCACTGTCTGGTGTGCCGTTTATCTCCTCTTCGATTTCAGATTTACTTCAAACTTCCAACCCTTTATTCAATAACCAATATTCAACAATCTTGGCGTTACCGTCTTGTGAGCTGTTTGTAAAATAAAAACCCAATAAAGATAACAATCATTAATATGCAGGCAACAATGCTCAACAATTATTGGGGTCACGTCTGGTGTGCCGTTGATTTAATCTTCGCTTTAAAATGTTTTATTACAACTACTGGTGTCACCGTCTGTTGTGCCGGTGCCTTTCAATTAAATCAGGTTTCAACAAACTTTACCTTTGCTAGCGAGCTTAGGGTGGTTATTTTGAAGCTCCAGCTGCCCAATCTGCCTCCATGAGGGGCACGATTGCAACTGTAATTTGTTAGCTAATTTCTCTGCTATTTATTCCCAAAAAAGTGCCTGGGGCGAACCTTTCAGGCACCGGTGTCCTTATGGCAGGGCCCAGACCCATGCTGTTGTTGAACTGATTTGGGGAACCCTGATCCCGCCTGCAGGACCCCTTCCTGCTCTCTACTGAACCCTGAGACCCAGGGTCCTTTAAGACGAGGAAGCAATACTTAGAGATGGATGAGGATGCAGAACTTATTAATACATCAATAATCAAACCGACTCAGGAAGTTGGTAAAACGTAGTACTGTTTTATTAGCAATTATCTAAAAAAGGGAGTTAGAATGGACATCAACGACGCTGCACAGTATAATCTCAAATTTTTGAGAACTCAATTCATTACATGAAAAAACACACCTTTATAGTAACAGCACGTCATCATCGACGTTACACTATGCTGCAAACTAGGAAAACCTACTTGGGGATGCAATGGGCTTAACGGGAACATCTAGGTATATGTTCCATACTGACGGGGGTTGTGATTGGGTCTCTAACATCAGGTGGACAACTAAGCCCACCCCAAGTGCAAGTCATCTTCCGGGTCATACTAATACTCAACACTTTATTGGTTACACAAACTATAGGACTCTGATACGTGGCCCTCTATAATTGGTTGGCACTTTTGTACCCTTCTGGAATATTTCACTTGCTAGCAGCATGCAAGCGGGTTACCCCAGGTGCTAGGAGGAAAGGCCTGGTCATGCCTCACCACCCAATTAGCCCAACATCTATCATCACTCCTGCGGTCTGCCATTCAATTAGGCTTTGAATTCGGCCTTGTAGAAGCTCACTGTGCCCGAGAATAAAACGGAGTGTGGCATGGTCTTATCTGGTTTCCGTGTAGCTCGACCCAAAGTCTATTTTCATCTGATCACGTGACTGGAGACCACGTTTGAGCTTTTTTGTTGCATAAAACACTATTAAATGATAAACTCTCGATGCCTTCAGTGTTTTTTCATTCCACCTCAAACAGAAGTTTGTTTCTTTCTCACTTTCATGCAGCTTCTTGACAGACAACCAGGCTCACAGTGGCCTCAACTCTTGGTGCTGGGCCAGCCAGCCTTTCTCGAATTCTCCTTCGCCATCAGCAATTTTCCAACTGCGCCACACTTCAAGCCCTTTCTTTTCACAGGGTTCAAGTTTTCTAAAGTGCATTGTGGAACATCCAGATTCTATATATTCCTATGTATATACATTGGCGCATTGCCGCAATCTATACACTACATAGGCAGACTCAGGATTACTTAGTCTGCTTGCGTTACAGCATCTGTACAAGTATAAAATGACTTTGCATTTTCTTAAGTTTTTCTTCGCACAAGCATCTACATTTTGATCCCGGAATGTTGCTTAACTTTGACACTTCCTCTTCAGATATTATAGAATGTTTATGTTCCTTCTTCATTTGTGTCTTTTCTAGGTGCGTCAGTTCTGCTTCATGTGACGTCACCAGTCCTTTTTCTCATTCATTTTCATACTTTTTCCAGGACTCTCTCCAGAAGACCATAATTTCTTCGTGAATGCAGATAGGGTTTTCTCAGTGGATAATCCCTTGCGGTATAGGCATCCTCACTGGTACTGCACATGTCGCAGTTTCCGGTTCCCAACATAAAGGCAACATGGGGCATAGCTTATGGTAGGGGGATTTGGCTCCTCCCCTACACTTCCTTTGAAGTAGAAAAGTCAGGTGTTAACTGATACTACTAGGACAGTTAGGTGCCAACTTGTCCATTTGTTCCCTTCTGCAGCCACTTGAGAGGTGGCGGCAGCACAAGAAGGGGGATGGTAAGCCCTCCTGTCTCAGTCATTTTAATCGCCTTGGACCTTTATCTTCATGGCCTGCGTCCATTCCGGGTCCAAGTGTCCCGATCCCAAGAGGGGTCTGTGCAACACACTTCCTGCTGCTGCTCCCGTCGGGTATAGTGCTCCTCACTGAGCAGAGGGAGCATCACCACTTGGACAACTGTTGGGCCAGCCTCCTCTCACCAGTGTGCCTGTCCACCATTCCGAGGGCACCCATGACACAGGGCCTGGGGCACAAATTCTGTCGGCTCCTCACTGGGTCGCTCCTGGCATAGGCTGGATAACTAATGAGCTCCCATGGGTCCCCTGTGACCGCTAAGCCGCGCCATCGGGACAATCCCTGGGCTGCTCCTGACATACAGACTCGATTGTGGGCCTCCTACTACTGCCCTAGGCCATCCAGCACATGTGGTCCAGGCTTCACAGAATATAAAAGGTGTTAGATGGCCACAAAGGATTTCATCCAAGTAGCCTTGACTAGGCTGTCTCACACAGGTAAGGACCAAGTTGTACATATTTGTATATAAAGGGCCTTTATAGACTTTATATATTTTGAAGGACAATTTACATATTTTTTACACTGCTGCGCAGTTAGAGATAGTTTTACAAGGTAAGGTTAGTTTTAATCACCAATTATGCCTTTAATACCCTCCTTTGATACAAACAGCTGGTGTACTGGATAGGCTTTCTCCCCGTCAGACCCAGAAGCAAAGCTTGAGCCTGTATAAGAAATCTCATTCTACTAAAGCAACCATACACCAGCAGCCTTGTGTTAAAGTTTTCTGTGACATTTTGTGCACGGATAATAGAGTCAAAGTAGCATAACCTAGTGTCTTTTTTCCTTTAGGGTGGTGGGGCCTGTGACTGATTGCCATCTGCGAGATTGTGAACGTGCTCATTTGTTTAATTGTAATTAAAATAAAATGTGGGCAATTCTGTTTCTGAAAGGGTGGTCTGCTTATAAGAAACCCTTTCAAAAGGCTCTATGTCAAAATTAATCAGTCTGGTAGTAGGTTACTCTTTATATAAGCCATGCCTGGTTGTAGCATGGAGTCTGAGAAGAGGACAACATTGAGAAGCCACAGCAATCTGATATGATCCCAGGGTTAACTCTGTGAGCAGTGCTCAGATGTGATGAGTTTTGGTGTCCAGGCGGAGTGTCTCCACAGCTGCCTTGTGAAACAATAGTCAGAATGCTTCCTTTTTTTGAGCAGCACCGACATAAAGCCAGCCTCACATGAGGGTGCTGATCACTGGAATGCCTTTGAAGCCGGCAGACATGGAAGGGGCAGAGGGTAGTGTAGGAAGAGAGGAAAGGAGGGCCCAGAGAAGCGTTACACCAACTTGATTTCTGTTAAAGATCTCTTCCCTTTCCTTTTACCTTCTCTTCCTGTAAGCAAGGCACTCTGGGTGTGATATAAGGCAAATGGAACTGGTTATAACAACAGTGTTGGAAAACCTACAACACACCTGCTTTGGACCATGCCCCAGTAGCATTTGGTCTATAATAGAAAAAGGGTACCCTCTGATTCTCTGATTATCGTTTGATCATCAAGAGAAGAATAATACACCGTTGGACCTCTTTTGGGAGTGCAGTCTATTCCAAAGTCTTCTGCCATACAGGTGAAGACAGACGACATCAAGGGCAGGGGGAAGCTCGGTGTTCCAACCATCTTCAGGGAACAGTGGGGGCGAGATACTGTGGACCACAGCCTGCCTCTCTGCTAGCTGCACTGGAGGTGAAGGATCCCCTGCAGGTGCCAGCCAAGCTTCATGGACTAGGAGAAAATAATAAGGTTTCACTTCAGAATGGAGCCCCTCGATTGGGGCTCACAGCTACTCATAAATCCAGAAGCAGTTGGAATCCTGTTTTGCTGCCTCGAGTCACCTTCAAGCTGGACTGACCACGCTCAACACCTTTGCGCTGCCATAGGACCCAGGGTGCTGCTTTAGACGCTCTTTGAACCACTTGATGCCTCACCAGCCATCCAGACGCCAGCTCGACCCATTGCTACGGACCATCTCAACCAACCAGATTTTAGGCTTGACATCATAGGAGCACATGACTCGAGCACTGATTCCACTACTAACCGCCATCAAACGTGCTTGTCTCAAAAACCAACTTGACCCAGCAGAGCTATTGTCTCGCCGCTGACTCGACCGCTACCCCAAACCATTGAAATATAATGTATCACAATCCTGAAGACAGACTCAACCTATTGGAAGGACAGCACTCAACACCAACCATCAGTGGGATTGCATCAACTTCAACCTCGAGGCAGGCTCTATCACAGTTAAAAACAACAAGAAAGCCAATTCGACAAAGTCGAGAAACATAATATCCAAAGACCAAGATAAAAGTACTGCTTAGAGCACTCTTCCTAGTCCACTTTTGGGACCATAGTGACTTTAACCCCCATTTTCTAACTTTTGATTCCAAGAACATTGAAATGATTGCCAGATCACCTCTGTTCATTTACTCAAGTGCCCTTTATCAGAAGTGTGCATTCTCCATTTCCTTTTACAGGGGTGGGTTTTCCTCATGTTTTACAATTAGTCATATGCATTTCGTTTAATTAATAGTCTATATTTTTATAGAACGACGATTGAACATGCTTTTATTTTGCAACCATTGTACTTGAGGTGTTTGGGTTGCTAGTATTATCAGCTCTCCCCCTGAAGATCTAGCCTGCCCTCGGCCTGCGCTACCATACACGGGGAAGGATGTATACCTCTTGCGTTTTGGCTTTATGATTGGGATGGCTGATGATTTTGCAATAGAGTGGGGCTGAGTAGCTGGTTTAGCCACTCCTTGCCCCTGCCCCCTCACAGAGCAGTAGTCATTTTGTCACAGGCCCTTTCTTTGCTTCCCGCCTATTTCCTTCTTGACCTTGATACACCTTTTCAATGCGGCACAACCCAGGGTGATCTACGAGCTATAGGTGGAGTGGGGGCGCTTGGGACAGGTAAGGGGTGGGTTAGGGGTGCTAAATATATGTAGTTTCACTGTGCCCGCCTGCACCCATCTCTCGCCTAGTGTGCTTACCTTCCCATGATACATTTAATTCAGTATTTTACTGAACCATTGCTTTTATATATTTTCTTATGTATTTGAATGAATTTAATGAATACTGTACGCTGCTCCATCATTTGCTTGTATTAGGTTTGAGCCTATACAAAACAATACAATAAAAAATAAAGGGTTCGAGTACAAGTCGAGTCACGTTGGGGCTAAACAGTTAGGGTGGGATGGTGAGCCATTCAGACCAGAAAGGTGGTGGGCATGCTCTTAAAAATAATGATACCCAATAACGGGGTGTCTTTTAGATCGTTTCAGGTTGGTTTATCGAGATCATTTTATGCGTGTGCACTTCTCAGTTTTTTCCCCATCATTGTTTTAAATATATGTTATTTTTGTGCGGGGGTAGGCGGTGAAGCAGGTGGGGAGTGACGGTGTGGGCTAGAGCAGGAGTTACACATGGGAAACGTCAGGTTTTGCAATCAGTAAAGAAAACCAATGACGTGGCGTTTGAGGGTAATGTCAGCACAAACCCCTCAAGATTCAAATCCATGAACTGTGACTTGATTAATGTTTGTCTAACTGGATTGCTGAGGAGCATAAACTCTTTTGGGAGGGGATAGAGGGCGTGGAGAGATTGTAGATAATGTGCTTGACATCCAAGACTGGGTAATCAAAATGCATTGTTTAAGGTGTAAAATGACTCTCGTGCAACTGACCTTTAAATATAACAGTGTGCTGCATGTTTATTGAGGCACAACGAGGTCAGCCATTGAGGAGCAGCATTCCAAGCGGCTCCATGTACAGGTTAAAGATGACAGATAGCAGGGTGAAGAGACTACAGGTTGTTCAATCTTAAATGTCCAGTCTTGACCACTTGGAAGTCGGTCAGTCACACAGGAGGCACACCACACTAGAAGGAAGTCTGTGAACCCCATTCCATGTGGCAAGTAGCGTCAGAAGAGTCCAGTGGTCCTCTGTGCAGAATGTTCCAAATAGATCGGGCAGGTCTTGGAAATAGGAGCTCCTCTTGTCCATGCAATAACGTGCATGCCTACCGTTTCAGTGCTGCATCCTTGTCTGAACCCAGATGGGTGTGTCCCGTTATAGACCGTATTGATAATAGTTTGTGAATTTCCAAGGCTATGTTTTTGAAATGACCATTCCTGGGAAGGGAAATTTGTTTATCTGGTTTGTGAGACTGCCCAGATCCAGATGTGCTTCTTTTAAGAAGTGGGCATGTTGAGATGGTTAGGACGCGTTTGTGAGGGGGGTGTGGAAGTGGAGGGGGTAGATGGATTCATTGATGATTTGGAGGTAAGGCAAGAGCACTTGGCCCTTTATTGACTTGACAATGGTGGACAGGATGATATCATCCTCGTTTGAGTTGGGACTCACAATATGAGGAGAGAGAAGATAATTAGAGATGGGCTAGATTTTTGAACAGTCATGTACATTATGTGCAAGATCAGAAGACAGGCAGGGTTTAATGCTGCGGTGTTGTCAATGTATTTGCTCATATTTTTAGATTTTGTTAAGAAGAATGCTCCCACATGTTTCCTTTTACTGTGGAGCTCGGGTTTCTGAGCGTGTTTTGCATTTATGTTTTGTGGCCTGAACGAAGGCACTGCTTTTTTGCCACCCCTTACTAAACGGATAGAAGAGGACTTTTACGAGGGTGCTTCAGGTGCTGTGCCACACTTCAGCAATGCTGAGATTGGCATTAGATTTTTTTTTGCGGCAAAACATTTTGCTTGGTGCATCAATCATTTGTAGTTCGTGAGTCCCTGGAACTACCTGGGGCGGGCGTTTTTAACCTGATGCAGCACTATTTTGGTGGCATGTAAGGGTCTGCTTGAGTAGACCTGCAATGATTATAAGAGTCACACAGAGAGCATATTTCTGCTATGGGGCCAGCAATGGCGGTGATGAAATCGGAGGCTAGCCATCGGTGCTTCTGCGGTGGGGAGTCATAGGGGTGTGAGACTTCATATGTGGGAATGAAGATAGGAAGGAACAGGCCTATGATGTGCTGTTTTAAGTTCATAGTACTGAAGTAGTATCCATGAATGTATGTATAAACAAGTGTGGAAGAGTGAGGTGGTGATTGTCAAAGAGGATATTTGTTGCAGGGCAAGAGGTTGGGTGGTGGTTAAAATATTAACGTTCCTAGAAGGACAGTTAGCGTGTAGGAAGTTATCAGACATTTATGTGTCGGAAAAAGGTCATGGACTGTTCAGGCGAAGAGTCCAAGGCTAACTGAAAATGCAGCCCATACCAGACACAGAACAAGTGTGGTGGAGTTGGTATCCAAAAGTGTTTTCTAACAAAATAGGGACGCTGAAAGGATTTAGTCATAAGATTAAGATGACAGTCTGTGCAAAACTGCTACTGCATACATTGAGTCAGGAACCAGTGGGAGTTACATTTTTAAACTGTCCAAAATCCTCACCGTAGTGAGTGAAATTGAAATAATAATTGGCTAAGATATATAAAGTGGATATATTTAAACCCATTGAGTCCAGTGAGGTGCTAGCCCATTTTGTGGTAATACAAAATGAAGATTGGAGGATTCTCCATGAACTAAATAGCGAGCTATATGGGTGGTTCTGAACGGGATTAGTAATGTAATTGAGATACTGTTGTTCGTAGTTATAGCATAATGGTTCACAGCACTGGATTTTCATCCACTTATTACCAGGTTCATATTCATAACATATCCAGAACTTTAATGTTTTTCAACACATGAATGGGAGCCTGTAGGTACAAACGTATGGGATTGGGCCTGATCTAAGCTTCTGCTCTTTTTCAGTTTATGATGGAGAACATGTTTCCCAGGGTGAAAGGTATAACATGCTTTATGGAATGTGCACGCAATGGGAAAGAACACAATTGCCTATTACTTGTAGTGTTGAAAAATACCAGATCAAAGTCAAGCTGGTCACATCAGAAGTGCCTTTCTTAGGGGTGACTGAATTCGATCAGAAATGCATAAGAAACCTTTCTGAAAGAAAGCTGTTTTGATGGATCGGATGAAAAAGGATTCCTTATTTGAATGTCTAAAACAATGCAGGAAGAACATGTAGGTTTGAAGTAGCATGTTGAAAATTCACAGTCTCTTGATCGGTTTTAAAGAGGCACCAAAAAGATTGGTATAGTGATTCCAAGTGAACACGGTGTGTGTGCAGTATTAATCCATGTTCAAGCGGGCAAAGAGTTCCACACTGCTCTCGCATCTAAAGCATTAAATGAGAATTAGGGAACGTATCCTGTGATTGGGAAGGAAGTGTGAGCCTGCTGCTGGGCGTTCGGATCTATTAGGATATTCATTGCGGAGATCCCAGGAATGATAAGGAGTGATCATATGTGTTTGCAGCATCTCTTTAAAACACGAGGCTCAGCTATAGCAATGCCGAGGTTTGGGTTTGCTGGCAGAGCCATGAATATAATGTTGAGGTGGAATACTAATATGGGGCTGATTGTTTGTCCAAGAAGGTGCATAGACAGAAGTGTGAATTAAGGGAAGAGCCTAAGACGTGGGTGGCAGCATCTGAAATGACATTGTTTATTTATAGAATGCCAACTTACACCCCGAAGAATAACCTGAGGCGATGTTGGCCAGATTCAAACCATGCTAAATTTACAAGAAACGTTGTTTCTGACATCAGGACACATTCAGAGCATTAATAGTATAAGCCCTTTAACGTTTTGGAAAAAGGAACGTTTCAGATGCTTTCAAGGGTTTTGATGGTTACTTTCTTTCTGTAGTGAATCAGCTAAAGCGTTCCAGGCAGCTAGAATCTGAGATAAGAAAGACACGTAACCCCAAACTACCAGGCATTCTGTTAAAGGGTAACAAGAACAGTTTGAAACCTGCTTGCAATCAAGTACACCAGCTCCTAATGTTAGCTTTCAATTGTTTCTTATAGATTATATGTGGATGCATGGTAATAGGGTCATTGAGGTTGCCCAATGCTTGAAAAAATTGAAAAGATGGATATATGACCTTGGATGTTGCACCTGCAGATTCCTGGTAGTCTAAATATCATGCAAATAGACAAAGTACAATTGATTTGTCATTTATTATTTTCAACATATATTTTTGTCGTTCTTAATGTTACTACACATTAAGTTGATTTAAAGTCCTTATTGTTGCTTCACATCAGGCTAGATATTAAGTTCGAGTCCTTAATGATGCTTCTCATTAGGTTTGGTGTGCAATGGTGATTGACCACAAATTAAAGTCCTTGGTGTTACTTCACATTGAGTTTAATTACAAGTGCAAAGTGAGTCCAATATTGCCTCTGCTTCTCATTAGGTTTTAGGTTAAAGTCCTTAGTATTGCTTCATATTGAGTTTAGATTCAAGTGCATGATGAATCCAATGTTCCCTCGACACGGGGTTTCCCCAATGGCTTTGTATTGGTTCTTCAGGAGGGTGGTTAGAGATTATGATCTGTTGGTTGCTGTTTTAAAGAATGAGATGAAATGATACTAATATGAGTGTCTATTTGCTACATACACCATACGAACAACGCATTTAGCAATTATGGGCAGTGGAGAGGCTGGACAGCTGGATATGAACTAACAACTTGTTTTGAAATTATACTTTTATTTGTATGCCAATTGTTTTAACAATGGTTGCACAGGGTAAAAAAATGAAAGATGCACTTACTATCCATACTTGAGATTTCACATGGTCTGGATCTCATTTGTGTTTGATAGGTTTTACATTCGAATTTGTGAGTTTTCCTTCCCTTGTTTCCGTTGGGAAGTATGTAAGTCCTAATAAGAGATGATATTAACGTCTATTTAGCACTTAAGTACATTCGTATTTAAAGTTAGCATTCTGTTAAAGAGAAAGAAAAAGGTCAAGAGTTTTGGTTTGCAAAGAACGGTTTGGAACATACTTTTTGAATTTGTGAATGAGAAAGCCAGGACCTTTTTAAAAAAACAAAAATCATAACAAGAAAAATGTTGTATTGTCTTCTTTCAGTGACCTGGAGCAAGTGCAGTTGTTTCAGGGCTGGTGACATGTGGGCCTTTCTTCGATGTTTGAGGAGAATTTTGTGCAGGGATTCTTGGACCCTTTGAAGTTTCTGATTTGAATATTATGGCAAGCACAAGTAGACTCAATTATAAAAATCCAACCAAAAGGATACAAAGGCATAGGCTGGCTGAACTTTATGGCTGAAAGAGAAGAGATGTAATCACTTCTTGAGTTGACAGACTTGACCAACATAAGAACCCACTACCGACTGACTTGGTGTTCAGGATAGTTCACCGTCAAAAAGGGTACCTAGATTAAAGACCTACTCAGGGAGTATGGAGTATCCAAGGCATTCAGCCCAAAAGAAGATTTCCATTTACATGCTATTATTAAATTAGAGTGCGAGTGCGAGAGAGAGAGAGAAACAGAGCATGAGACAGAGTGTGACAGGGAGAGACAGAGCGTGGCAGAGACTGGAGAGCGGTTGTCTTGGGTGATAAAGATGAACAAACAATTGAATTTAGGAGCAACAAGGGAAGGTTGTCAAAATCAAAGACCAGTTTTCCGTCTGTGAGCTTGGTTTAGAGTGAGGGCGGCTGTGACCCATTCCTACCTACAGAAAAACGTGGCGGCAATAATGGGTAAGGGGCACATAGGATACAGCCTAACTAAAATGGAAACAAGGAGAAAAAATGATTGATTCAAACGGATGCCATGGAGGGTCCAGTACATCATGACACTCCAGAGTCATGAGTAAGGAATCAATACAATGGAAAACAATACAATATTCGGCATGTGACGAAAGACAAGTCACATAACAAGTCGCCCCCTACCTCCAGTCCTGGATTGTTTTAGTAGTTCAAAAAAATTGTGTGGAGACGAGAGGCTTTATGTATAATCGGTTCAGTGGATGTACTGGGGTGTTTTCCAGTTCACCAGTGAGGTGGTAACATGCAGAGTACGGTGTGCTGTTAACTTCTAGAGAAGTGGCCATGTTTTTGAAGAAGAGGCAACCGAGGTTAGGGGAACTGCACCGTAGAGCACTGGACTGGCTGATAGAGTAATTAGAGCCAACCTTTGTTTAGCAAATCAGAATTACAGGACGTATATATATATTGCCACTTCAGCTAAAGTGTTTATGATGGGGAGCCAATCGCTTCAGTAGAATGACAGATTACATATGCAACCTAGAGAAACACTGCCGGCAGAATCCTCATTTCAGACATAAAAACATGTGGCACGGCCTATGAGAATTCTATGCCACTGCTGCTAATCTTGTGCACACTAAGAAAGCAGGAATTGGGAAGCAAGAAGATATTTGGTCTGAAAGCACAACAGTGCAGCCACAGAGTAAAATACTCCAGCATGCATCCCTAGGAACACAGACACTTTTGATCAGTATCAGTAAGAGGTATTACAGAGACATGGACCCTCATCGAAACTCTATTAAGAGAACTTTTAGTGGGGATGTGAGCATTCATTAATGTAGCTAAGACATTATATAAACTAATGGGATAGGCAAGACATATAGGGGCTCAAATGGACTATAACCAATGCTTTCACGGTTTAGCCCATAGGCCTGGCTTTGTACTGTGATGCTAGCAGGTCTTCCAAGTCTCTCCAAAAAACCTTTTTAATTAACACAAGGGAATATATTAACAATCCAACTCTGTCACTGTTGTGAAGTACGTTGCTGGATTGATGGATGTGAGCTAGTCTGGATGCAGGAGGTCAGAGAGAATGTTGGAAGGGTAGAATGTGGATGTGCGAGTGAAGGAATGCTTGTATGCTGACGTTCCAACCCAGGCAGTTGGAAGATGTAGCTTGGGTGGTGGGAGCCAGTGGATTCCACTCCTATAACAAGTGTAACTGGAATAAAGGAACAGTTAAGCAACTTCACTGGAGCGTTCAGATTATCTTTACAACACTGGCAACAAGCAGGTCTCTCAGTGAAGTGTTCGTCACAATTTCACTCCGGAAAATGGAGCATTA
The DNA here is from genome assembly GCF_040938575.1 of Ambystoma mexicanum. Taxonomy (NCBI): domain Eukaryota; kingdom Metazoa; phylum Chordata; class Amphibia; order Caudata; family Ambystomatidae; genus Ambystoma; species Ambystoma mexicanum. The sequence goes on from NC_090941.1 coordinate 894,913,824, forward strand.
CAGAGCTGCCATCCAACAGCTTGTTAGGTGCAAAATATACACTCCATAGTGTCAGATATCACTGATAGCCTTTGTAGGTTTTACAGGATAGACAGCTAAGGCGCTGTAAGGACTGGACAATGCACACTCATCCTTCTTTGCGCTTTACAGGTTTAGAGCTGCACAGCAGTAAGGACCTTTAGAGGAATAATACATAAACTGATGGATTTGTAAGACATTGGAGGAAAGGTGTTGCACCAAACTGCCAATTTGCAGTTGTCAAGTGGCAACTGCAATAGGGACTTTTCAGTATATGTTAATTTTAGAATTGTGTATAAAAATTCTTCAGTGTAGAAGAAAGGTTTAGGAAAAATATGTGCATGTTAGTTGTGGAGAGTTAGAAAATCGATGCAAGGTTAATACAATATTGTTATAGTTAGCATTTCCATGATGTATGCCACTGTGCTTTTGGAGTGAATGAAATCTGTGCTACGTTAGTAGTACCAGATATGTGTGTGCCATGTGAGTGGTACCAGATATGTATGTGCCATGGGAGTGGTATCGGGAATTTCGGATGTGTAGATCATAGTTAGAGTTGTGCCTAAGAGGGTACAGTGTTATGTACAGTGTGGTATTGGATGTTGGATTCTGGTGCACTGAGTTATGTACCAATCGGTACCGGAAGTGTTGATATGTGGCATGCTGCCCATGGAATGGCACAGAGTAAGCGTTCTGGGAAAATGATGACGACTACATATGTATGTGGGTCGAATATATGTGTGACTACATGTGGAGGTGGGTCAGTGTGATGGGACTAAGCGAGGAGGTGGGTCCAGAGGAATCTGTGTAAGCAAAGTATTCACAGAGCAAAATCGCTCTTTAAAAGTATGAGTGGTGTGTGTGTGTGGTGTATGATTATGTGGTGTGTCTAGTTTTACTTGATGTGTATGTGGGACGAGTGATTAGTTTGGGAGGTGCTTTCAGTCTGGTGTATGTGTTTTAAAACATATGTCCTCCACTTGCTCTGGGTCGCTGCAGTGGCGTTGGTGCTGCCTCATCTCCATTTATGGATTTTAAAGTTCTGTTGTTGTGAGGCTTGGAGTTGGATATGCGAGTGTGAATGGTTATTGTGTGTGCGCGTCTGGTAAGGAAGGGCGGTGTGTTGTTGGATGGATGGATGCGAGCTCGTCTGGGATGCATGAGGTCAGAGAGAATGTTGGAATGTGAGAATGCTGATGTACCAGTTAGGGAATGCTTGTGTGCTAGCACTCCAACCTAGGCAGTTGGAAGATGTAGCCTGGGTGGTGGGAGCCAGTGGGTTCCTTTCTTGCAACTTATGTGTAACCGGAATAAAGGAACCATTAAGCAACTTCACTGAAGCGTCCAGAGTATCTTTACAACAGTCACGCATGGTACACATCTAAAAAATAGTACATGGGATGGCCTTATAAGTTCACCAAGCCTGGGGGCAATAGAGCATGGGATCTTTATAGGCTTCAAGCGTCCAGTGCCTTCGTGAGAAGGAGCCATGACGGAGCACTTGGCAGACTTAGTACCAGTGGCACCGATCATTTTTATAATTTCAGAATGACATGAGAAGCTTTACACAGAAAGTACTTTTAACGCAGAATGTGAGCTGCAACAGTGATAATAGTAATATGACAGATGCCCATGAAAAACCTCCATAGTACACATAAAATGGCATGTAACACAAATAAATAACATAAGAGAAAACACAGAGGGACAAAGACGTACATTTAACAGAACAAAAGCCAGAAAACGTTTCAGGTGCTTTTCACCAGATGATGAATTCCATTCCTTCTAATTTAATAACTCACCATGCACAAGAATTATTCTAAAAACCGTAATCAACTTTGAAAGACAATGTCAAAACTGTAGTCAATCTTTAATTCACGATAAAGGAGTTATGTTTGCATACTTTTCTAATAGTACGTGATTAAAATAATTGCAAGATACTTAAAAAAAAGCTTCTTTGGGTTTTCAGAAAACAACTAAATGATTATTGCTTAAGAAAAGATTACTCGTAGATAGCGGCATTTGAGGAATGTATGCCAAATAGAAAAGGGGGTGGGGGGTAAGAAGGCGAAAGAGCAAAAATATCAATTTCAAATGGAAAAAAGTAGCCACTTAAGGAAAAAGGAAACTCTTCTAGGGATGCACTATTTGGCACAGGTTCATATAGCTCCACGCAGCTGCGGCTTTGTTTATACAGAGTAAACTCAATTTGAGAAAGAATTAGGGAACATCATGAGGCACTTAAGAGCTGCAGCATGGACCAGTGAAGGCCCTAATAGGGCCACAGATGGTACACGACCAGCTCTTGGACAACGCACTCAACGGCACAACTCCTGGCTGGGAAGCCAGGCTCAATCATTGTGACCGGACACAAGACCCCAAGAAACCTATCACATTGCAAAATAAACATTAGAATGAGGCTAGAAAATGTGGCTGTGATGATTTGCTTCGACCCTCGGTCAGAGGTATGACGAGCAAGGGGGGTATAGAAGGATGCCAAACCATTATTCCCATCAAATTGATAATCGGTAAGGAAGCAATTGCTTTTGAAAAGTCATTCTTGCTCCCAGTTTCGTAGCAGAGCAATCACAAATATTTCCTTCAGATGGGATGGCTTGGCAAAGAAAAACAGGTCACTGCAAGTCAAACATTTATAAAAATAAAATATGCACTTTGTACATTAAAATAATTGAGTAAAAAACTGGACTTCTATTAAAGCTTTAAACTAAAAATACAATAACTTGCAGGTATAATAAACAATTTGTCTCCACAATCAACTAAACTCGCTCATAATAATCAATACCAATGACATGTGGGACCGGCTGCAGCAAAGGAAAGCAAATGTCTAACCTGAGCTAGTGCAATTGCATCAGTATCACGGGTTGACGGTAGTCAATTACAGATATTCCATGAGGCCACTAGGTAGGCGAAAGGACTGGAGAAATCTTCGTAAATCACAGGAGCTTTGATGAGTTTGCGAGTGTGGCGCACCATTCCAATGGCTTACGGTTTCACAGTTCTGACACTAGTTAAGCAGGCTGGTTGCTAACTGCTTGTCTGATGGGTTAACACTTAATTTCGTGGCGACATCTTCTATGCTGCATTTATTGGACATTGATGCACCAGCGTCCATGTTTTGTAGGCTTCTAAAACAAAGAGCACTTTGGGTAATCTGTTTCCATAATCATTATCCTAAAAGGGTTTTAACAGAGACCCCCTAATATTCCACAGACTACCCAAAGGGCCCTGTGCAATGAGACAAAGCAATTTAGGAACTTTATTGAGGGGATCACCCCTACTGCCCCAATGCAGGGTTCGAAATTGCCATGGGCTGGGAGCTATTTAGATCCTGGTTCTAGCCATGGAGGGCCTGGTTCGCTCGAAACCAACAGCTACCATACAAACTTAGTTATGTGATTTTTAAATATGTATGTTTCGGAATGTATATAAAGGGCTAATAAAAATACATTTAAGGGACATTTAGAGCAAATTGGATAACGTGAAATGGACAAAAAGTCAGAGTTTGCATCTTGTGCAATGTTAGATTTGCTGCGCACTTTGTACTAGCTCGTGCATAACTGGTTATGTCAGATACCCAGGAGCTGCTTTTTGCTCCCGGTCAACAAATCCCAATTTCTATCCCTGCCAATGTATAATGCAGGGCACCTTGGCACATAATAGTGCAAACCACAGAGGTTGCCCAGACTTCATTGCCAGCAGGTAGAGTGTCCAAATAGCAAAAACGTTGTTTGTTGGAGCGAGAGAATCATCAAGTTGTCCAGGATGTTGCTTCTTTCCTGGTCCAGCACATAGCTTCTGGCAATTTTCTAGCACAAATATTTGAAAAATATTCTGCAAATGTTAGCAGACATGTCCAGCTCTCAGGCAGAATTGGCACTCTTTCAACACGCTCTCATAGTAGCTTAGAATTTGTTTCTTTAGCAGAATTAATTTTTATAGGAGAAAGGGAATCCGCAAGAAAAGCTTATTCTTTGGTTCTAGAAATATTGCATTTCAAGCCCTATATAGATGTGTTTAACATGTGCTGCGTTTACAAAATACAAGAAAAGGATGCCTCAACCTGTGATCCCCAACACCTGTTGTAACTTTTCAGGTCATAAGTCTTCTAGATTATTGGATTGCAACTGCGACTTCCACAGAAACACAGAGCGCTATCTGGTCTCTCAGCTCAAAAGCCAAGCCAAGAGCCAGAGTCCCTGTAATTGATTAATTTAGAGTAAATCTTCCGACCCAACGCCTCCCAAATTTTGGAAATTACTCTAGCAATCAGAGGGTTTGGGGGAAGATTTAGAGTAGCCCCTTCTTTTCGCGGAGGCCGACTGGGCATGGATCAGCCAGTCATTTAAGTATGGGTGAATGTGGATTTCCTGTACGTGCATTCAGACTTTCATCACAACCCTCATTATGTTCTTCAGGGCAAGGGGCACACTGGAACCTGGAAGCTGGAAATGGTCTTCTCCCATTGAGAATCTTAGACATTTCTGTTGCATCTGTTTGTTTTGGAAAATATGTGCCTCTCAAATCTATCTTTACCACACTCTCCTCTCTCATGAGCATGGTTTAGATCGTCTGGACAGATTGCATTCTGAACGAGGTCTGTTGAACACATTTCTTGAGCTCCTTCAAGTCGAAAACAGGCCATAAATCTCCAGACTACTTTCAGCAAAATTAGAATGTCATTGATGCCAGTGCTTTGTTTCAGGGGTGACTTCTGGGGAGATCCCTCCAACAAACCTATAGACCTCCTCATGTTTTTTTGGAGTAGGCGCTGGTTACACTGACTTGCAACATGACGTTGATGCAGATTCTTTGGAGTGTCCATAGAAGATGAAATCCAAGATCCATTGATCTGAGATGGAAGCTGACCTGGTTCAATGAAAGCCATCTCTACCTCAACCATGGTTTCCGCTGTGGATCTTTGCAAGGAAGACCTTTAATAAATGCAAGCAAGGGTATTTTTCTAGGATTGCTTAGATGACCTGGGTTTCACTGGAACTAGCATAAGCTCTTTCGTTTTTAGCTTGTTTAGGTTCTTACCCAGAAAGAGGAGACTTCGCAACAGTACCTTCTGGGATGCGTCCACCATAAGATATTGCAGCCAGAATTGTCTTTTCCTTCTACATTTAAGCCTGATGTAGGTGTAGCTGCCTTCAGTGAGTTGCATCCAATATCCAAAAGAAGCTTTACTTCTGTGCCCATCATGATTAGCTTTTCAGTACAATACTATCCCTCCTCCACTTCTGCCTAAATGAGAAGTTTTAGAGGATCAATTAAGTAAGGCAAGTGGCATAGGTGGAGGGCCGTATGAAGACGTCTGAGGAGACGTATATTCCCTTCAGTGAGGTTTCCACATTTATGCCTACTTGTTCCAATGGAGAGGTTTCCTAAGAGGTCACAGCAGTTTTGCGTGATAATGCTGGGAGAAGCAAACCAGCATTTAGAGTTGCAGGGGCTCTGTTCCTCCAAACCATGCAGTGGGTAGAATTACCAGAGAAATCTGGGACCGCCAGCTCTGCCTGGCTCCTATTCGTGTGTTAAAACATACTTTGTTTTAGGACGGACTGGGAGGCCACAAGTGACACGAGCTTACATTTTTACCTAGATATTGTTTCTCTGTAAATGTATTTGCCCCATGCTTCAAAGAGTCCTAATCCTATGGGTTCTGTGGGTCCACTCCTGTGTCAGCAGAAACCATTGTGCCTTTACAGGGGGGTATCAGTTCAGGCAGCAGGATTCTTTCCGACTAGCACAGCTTAAAAGGTGTTTTCAATCATTATTTGTATATAGTCGAAGGAAACAGTTTTGAGGGTAAGGAATCTTAACGAACAAGAATGGAGAGGTTCGAAAGGTGTACCCATCAGGAAAGTTAGTTCTAAGTTTAAATCCCATAGGGGAATTTGGAATGGTCTTGGGGGATAAACATTGGTTAATCCCTTTAGAAACTGTATTACCAAGGGTAATTTGAAATAGGATGGTTCTTCCGCAGTACGCTTAAAGATGGATAGCGCTGCGAGATAGCCCTTAATGGTGCCAGCTTGAAGGCCTGAATTTGCCAAATGTAGCAGGAAGGACAAAACCATTGGTGTACCACATGAAAAAGGGTCGATATTCTGTTCTCTACACCAGCTGCAAAATCTGTTCCAACGGCAGCGGTATAAAGACTTTGTTGCTGGCCTCCTTGCCGAAAGCAACACCTCCATAACATCATCAGGGAGGTCCCAATCCTTGTACCTCAGCCTTTCAGAAGCCAAGCATGAAGGTTGAGGGTTTTGATGTCTGGATGGAGAACCTGACCTCCCTTCTGTGAGAGTAGGTTCTCTCTGAGTGGAAGTCGAATTGGAGGGCAGATGGACAAGTCTAGAAGGTCCGGGTACCACGTTCTCCTGGCCCAATCCGGGGCAATTAGGATCATGGTTCTCTGGAATCTTCTCAACCTCCTGATCATTTGAGGAATGACAGGGACCGGTGGGAACGCGTACAGAAGCGGAAACTCCCAGTCCACTATGAACGCGTCTCCCAGAGCTCCTCTCAGGGGAAATTCCCTTGAGCAGAACAGGTCGCATTTCCTGTTTAGGCTGGTGGCGAACAGACCTACCTGAGGGGTTCCCCAAAGGGCGAAGATCTCTTGAAGGACTTCCTGAGCTAGCTCCAACTCTTGGGAGACTGTGTTCTGCCTGCTCAGAGCGTCCGCTGTCAAGTTCTTCTCTCCAGCTAGGTGAACTGCCGATAGAGAGATTCCTTCTTGGATTGCCCAAAACCAGAGCTGCATCGCCTCACTGCACAGGGGTAGTGATCCTACGCCTCCTCTTTTGTTGAGGTAATGCATGGCCACCGTGTTGTCCGTCATTATCAGGACGTTCTTCCCTTGTACAGCTGGCAGGAACGCCTTCAGCGCAAGTCCGATGGCTCTCAGCTCTAACAGGTTGATATGTAGTCTGGACTCCGATGGAGACCAACGACCGCTGATGGTCAAGTCATTGGCGTGGGCTCCCCACCCCATGAGTGAGGCATCCGTGACTACTGTTATCTCCGGCCAGGGTTGCCAAAACTGTTCTCCTTTCAGAATGTTCTCCTGACAGGCCCACCACTGAAGGTCTCGAGCCACCCTGCTGGGAACCTGAAGAAGATCTGTCATTCTCCCTGAGAATTGTGACCACTGAGTCCTCAGTGCCCACTGGAGGGATCTCATTCTCAGGCGAGCCTCTGGCACTAGGAAAATGCAGGATGCTATGAGGCCTAGCAACCTCAAAAAATCGAAGGCTGGGAGACGTTGGGCATGTTGGAACTTGGTAACCATCTGTAGAATATCTTGAGCCCTCACCTCTGGTGGCGAGGCTTTTCCCAGGGAAGTGTCCAGGATCGCTCCTATGAACTGGAGTCTCTGCGATGGTATCATTTGTGACTTCTTTAAATTGAGGGAGAAGCCCAGTCTGTGAAGGAAGTGGCACACGTGATTTAGCTGGATCTGAGCTTGTTCCGGAGAAACAGCCCTGATCAACCAATCGTCCAGGTAGGGGTAGACGTGAATCCCTTCCCTCCTTAGACTTGCAGCCACTACCGACATTAACTTGGTGAAGACCCTCGGGGCGGAGGTCAGCCCAAATGGCAGCACTCGAAATTGATAGTGAGAGTTGCCACTTGCGAACCTCAGGTATTTCCTGTTGGATAGGCACATGGAAATAAGCGTCTTGAAGGTCCAGAGATACCAACCAGTCCTGGAACTGAAGGGCCTGGAGGATCTGAGAAAGAGCGACCATCTTGAATTTGTCTTTTCTGAGGAATTTGTTCAATTCTCGCAAGTCCAAGATGGGTCTCAGTCCTCCGTCTTTCTTTGGAATGAGAAAGTAAGGGGAGTACCAGCCCTTGTTCCTCTCCGCTACAGGTACCGGTTCTATGGCACCTTTCTCTAGCAGGTCCCAAATTTCCTGCAAGAGGAGCGGATCTGGAGCTTTCTGAGAGCTGATCCCCGGTGGATGACTCTGAGGTATACGTAGGAAAGGCAGGCAGTAACCTTGGGCAACTGTTTCCAATGCCCAAGCATCTGACGTGATAGCCTGCCATACCGCCAGATGTTGAGTCAACCTGCCTCCTACAGGTGTCCTGTGAGGGAAGTCCTCAGAGTGGTTTTGGGGCGGCTGATGCAGATGCCGATGGTAAAGAGGTACCTGCTGTTGCTGTGGCTTTTGAATATCTACCCCGTCCACCTCGGGTAGTTCTTCTTTGTCCCCTTTGAGCCGCTTGTCCTCTACCTCTTCCGAATGCGGAGTAGAAGCGAAAGGACTTGCCCCTCGCAGAAGTTCCTGTGGGACGAAAAGGAGTCTGACGGATTGCAGCTCCTAGGGATTTTGCTGCTGCTTTTGAAGTTTGCAGTTTCTCTAAACTGTCATCCGCCTTTTTCCCGAACAAAGAAGAGCCATCGAATGGCATGTTCAAGAGCCTGGCTTGCACATCTGGAGCAAAACCAGACTTTCTCAACCAAGCGAATCTCCTGGTTGATGTACTTGCCGCTATTGCTCTGCTGATACTGTCAGCCGAATCAATGCCCGTCTGGAGGGATTCGCACATAGCGTCTTTACCGTCCTGTATAATATTCAGGAACGCATCCCTTTCTTCTCCCTCCGGGATGCAGTCAGCCGCTGTAGAAGCACACTCCCAAAGTGTATGGCTGAACCTAGCAAGGGTGCAAGTAGCATTAACAGATTTTAACGCCATGCTACATGCTGAAAAGACTTTCTTTGCGATAGCATCATATTTTTTATCGTCCCTGTCCTGTGGGACGGTAGGATAAGCCGTCTTGACATCGGTAGAGGATGCTGCCTGTACCACCAGACTTTCTGGGGATGGGTGTTTAGACAAAAACTCTGGGTCTGTAGAAGATACCCTGTACTTTGTAGACAGTTTTTTATTTACTGCTGGTACTACATCTGGGGTTTCCCAGTTTGTCATGATCTTTCTCTGAAGAGCTTTATGAAAAGGCACCACAGGATCCTCCTGTGGGCCTTTGTCAAGAATATCCGTGAGGTCATCTTGTTGGAAAGATTGTGAAGGTGCAGACCACCCCATGAACTCTGTGATCCTGGCCATTAAGGCTCTATAGGGGGTTTCAGCATGCTCCCCCGGGTCTGGCTTAGCAAACTCCACCTCAGGGGAAGTGTCTAACCCACTTGCCTCATGTAAGGAATCATGAAGATCCTTTAACCTGCGCTCTTCAGAGGAAAATTCCTCTGTAATTGGGGTTACAGGTCCCTGCAACTCAAATGTGTCTTCCTGTTCAGACAATTCACCCTCTTCCAAAATTGAGGACATAGTTCTCAATTGTTCTGAACTCATAAAGGGAGTAAATCCCATTTCCAAGGCAGAGGGTGCCGAACTTGTCATTATCGGCCTCGAAAACGTTGGTGTCGTTGACGCCGACGTCGAAGGCTTCGAGCGTGGCGTCGAAAACAAAGGCGGAGGCCTCGAAGACCTCGACAGAATTGGAATTCTACTCGACAATCTCGAAGCCATCGACGTCGAGGACCTGGGGATAGTCACTGGGTGTGTCGTAACCGTGACTTTTCTTGGCGTCGACGCCGGTGTCGAAGCTGGCGTCGAGTCGACAGACCCGTGTATCGAAGGTCCCTTCGACAACGGCGTCGAAGACATCGACCTCGACGTCGACGGAACCCTCGTCGACGGCGTCGACGGAACCTTCGAGGAAGGTTTGGAGGTCATAGTCCTACTCGAGGGTTCGAGACGCGCTCGAGAGGTTTCCTTTGCCGGGTACTGCGACTCGCGGCGTTTTTGACCTTCGGTTCTTTCGATCGACCAGAGCATCGCTCTTGGCAGTCTTCGAGGGGGTCGAGGCCGCTTTCTCGAAGACGCTCATCATATTTTTGCGGAATTCCTCCCATTCAGCCCGGGAACTATGTTTCGTGGGGCAAGGGATTCTTTTTGGCGAAACAGAGGAAGAGGAAGACGGAGAAGGGGATCTTCGACCTCTCCTCTTCGAGTGCTTCGATCTCGAGGAGTGATGAGACCCACTCCGAGACCTGGAGCGCGAATGGTGACGAGGAGACGAATGTCTCGACTTCGTCGACGAAGAAGAAGCTTTAAAAGTCTGACCTTTCTCCAGCTTCCCCCTACGCTCCTTCAGGGCCTTAGCTGTCATCGACATACAGTCCTCGCATTCCGAACAATGGTGTTCAGCTCCCAAACACCACAGACAAACTCTGTGAGGGTCAGTCAACGACATCTTTTTCCCACAATCTCGACATTTCTTGAAGCCGGATCGAGGAGTTGTCGGTTCCGACGAGGAAGCCATCGAGTACGGATCGAATGACTCGAGGTAAATAGGATTAATCTGACTAAGAACTGAGCAACGGTATTCCGAGGCACTGAGTAAGCGCGGAAAAACCGAACTGAGCAACGGACGCTGCGCGCGGCCTTTATAGGCAGGATGACGTCGATACGGCGGCTGTCGAGGGACATCGACTCGGAGGACGTCGACGCGCAGCACCCTCTAGAGAAAAAATGTTCCCGAGGCCAGCAGAGCTGGAAGGAGATATCCAATTCTAAGATGAGGAATACGTCGGAGGACACAATCCCTTCGAAATCATATTGTGCCTCCTATTGCAATAAATATATTAAAATTGGCCTACGCCAAGCTGCCCGAAAGTCGCTTGCGAAAGAATCCGTGTTGCAAGGTCCTGACCTTAAATCAATGTAAGCCGCCATTTTAGGTCAAACCGCCATTTTAGGATTCGCTTTGTAAAAGTCACCCTGTGAGTTAAAATGGCAGACAATGTCATTTCAGAATACAACATGGCCGTCTTGACCTCTGTACATAGCTAATATGTAACTTGCCTGCAGGCCACTTGTTGAAGTCATGAACTGAGACCTTGTCCTTCGTTGACCTGTGTGTAGAAGGATTACTCGTGCAATGAAACTAATCCACAAGCATATATTGAAACAATGTATTCAAATATTGAACGTAGAACATCTGTTTAACTACATTGTATTAATGTTCGAGAAGGCCTGCATGGAAAATCTTAGAATACACAGTTATTGCATAGGCTTGTTGATACATGTATTAAAGGCAAACCAGTTATATGTGGTTGTTCGAGACTTGGCACGAACCTTAGATTGGTGATGTATTAAGTGGAATATTAACCCGAAGTGGGGCTGGACATCGTGCCCACCAAGTGTATAAAAAGAGAATGCATTCTAATGTACAACGTCTCTCACTGAACACACTGAACCACGCTGTAGTTCGTTGTGTTGTACTGAGGGCCGATAGCCATCTGACTTTGCTCCGTTTTTGTAACTGGATTCAGTATTAAATAAAGTACTTTGTATGTTCCTTTGTAACCCGTGTTCGGTGTATTTCCTTTTGGGGTACTCCGCCTCGATATTTTGTTTTCACAAAATGTGATGTCTTTATGTCAATGAGCGTTTAGTGTAGGACATGCTACAAAGTCAAACACGGTTTGCTAAATCCCGACTATGCCAAAGACTGGCCACGAAGACCATTGGATAATGACCGGTTTATCTACTGGTAATCTTCATAACTCTGGCCCGTTATCTTCCTCCTCACGGTCCTCTTCCCTCCCTCCCTCCCTCTCAGCCTGTTTGCACTTGGGACTTTGAACCACATTCTTAACTTGAGACAGACAGCAAGGTATGAGGGCAGAGCAGTACAGCCTAGTCCATCCAATGAAGGGGGAAGACCTATGGAAAGGAGCAGAAGTTTATTTCAAGCACTGTGGCAAGGAAGATAAGGAGTCAACAGTAATTATTCTGGCAAGTACTCAGGGCATGAACTGCCAGGGCAAACACATGATCTACCTTTTGCAAGGTTCACTTCAACTGACCTACAGGACTAGGACGATACTGCCAATAAAACGCATAAACCAACATGCCAGGGTGCAATTTGCATTGCGGGTGACAAATACCTGGTAGCATCTGTGAGTAATCTAAGGATTTTGTCCATTCTTCCCTGGGAGGAGGTGGGGGTGGTGGGGGCAGGGCGATGCGACCAGAGTATAATAGTGCCACTGGGGGTGGTACACCATGGGAGGATTACATGGTGGAGGAAACCCCTTAAGGGATTAGGGACAACCATTCCTAGAGAACGCGGTATTCCTCCGCTTGATTAGACCCTCCCTCCTTCCCCCAAGCCACACTCTCATCCCTTGTTCCCAGTTCGTGCCAATGCTTTCTGTTGTGAGGTCAACCAACCTAGTAGGTTAATCCTGACTAAGACCCCGCACCCCACACATGATACATCATCCCACACACACACACACACACACACTCCTCCTCCTCCTCCTCCTCCTCCTCCTCCTCCTCCTCCTGTCAGGTACATTTTGTACCAAGCCCCTTTATAAGTACTGGGATGAGGAAGAACAGGAAATACCTACTAAGAGCCTCATCATCAAGTACTGGGGTGAAGAAGATCTTATTATACCCAAAGGAGTGTTCCAAGATTGATACTTAGACAAGAAAGAGAAATGGAATAATGAAGATTACTCTTAACTACAATGAGCGGTCTGGTGGTTGGCAGCTGCTCATTGGCTCAAACAGAATAGAAAAGGAGGAAAGACTGAGGACGCAGTTGTCATGCCTTCCCTGGAGGAGCAGGGAGGAAGAATCCTATGCTACAACAGACAGGGATGTGAACCACTGTAATACTCAGAGAGAGAGGGGGAGCCCTTGTACCCCAGCAGTCTGTGGGGAACTAAGGAAAGCTGGAGTCTCCCTCACTGGAGGAACCAAGAAGAGCAGTCTGCCTCCCAGCAGTGTGCAACGGACTAAGGGACACAGGAGAAGCTCAAGCTCAATCAGAAGCCAAGAGACACGAGGGAGAGAGAGCCGCCCCCTGAAGAGGAAAAGTGGGAGACGTGCACAGTAGCGGCTGATGCAAGAGGACACGTGGAAGAGACAGAACGCGCAAGACAGCAGTCTGCAGAGCTGCCACAGACCCCACTGGAGACCCAAACGCTGCTGGAGCCTCCAGAAGTGACACAGCTGCCCTGGAAATGCTGGTGCCTCGAGGTAGGAAACAAACTAGTACACAGGTTGCCCGGGAGCTGTGAGAGGTCTGGGAAAGCATTGGGGTGAGCTCAGGATCTTTAAGCAAAGGGTCTGGGACCCTGAAGCCAATGAGAGACAGTTCTATACTTAGCAAGAGAGTGAGTCAAGCGGATAAAATGCCACAGGGCAAGTCTGGGACCCGCACCCACGAGAAAGAGGGTCTGAGAACCCGATGAAAGGAGATGAGTCGGGACCTCGAAGCAAATGAGAAAGAGGGTCTGGGACCCTGAAGCTAATGAGAGCGAACCAAGCGGATACAACACAACAGTGGAAGTCTGAGATCTGCAACCATTGAGAAACCTGCGTTTACAGTAAAGAGGGATCCGGAACCCTATTAAAGGAAACAAGACAATTCAAGAGAGATCACTTGCTTGGCAGGAGGGTGAACCAAGCTGTGCTAAGTATATAGTCTGGGACTCACACCCACATGAGAAGCTGAGAATAAAAGAGTTCAAGAACCCTAGAACTGACAAAAGGAGTCCTACGCTTAAAACAAACAAACAAAACAAAACAAAACATATATGTGAAGCTAAGAAACAGTTCCTTGTGAGTAATCTAGCAAATTGGGATAAGAAGATCTCTAGGGAAAAGGAGCACAACCCTAGCATTGGAATCTTGTATTTAAGAACATTGTTTTGCATCACTTTTCATTACCAGAGATACAAGGGATTTTTCTATTGATTGCAAGCACAAAGAACACTTTTTACTTTAGGAAGAGATCATTCTTGCGCAGTTATCTGAAGTTATTAGTGTTAGGGGCAGGAGTAGGTTTTTGGGACACGACTGCGACAGACTTCTTTATTTCAGACTTCCTGACAATTTCACTAGTTACTTTGAGGTACCCCTCTTAGTTTTAGGGATAAGGAGGCATTTGTCCACCCCACATTTTATTAATAAAAGTCTATATCGAAGAACATGTCATCATTGTGTCAGAGCCTTAATTCTGCACATTTACACCTCACACTTATCACAGGTGGCACACACGACTGTTGAGATTGAAAGAAGGTTTAAACGTTTTTATTCAAATATTTGTGGGCTCTAGGATCGACCCTCCCTCGTCTCCCATGGAATATCTTTGCTTACCCTGGTGTCCATAACTTCCAAGATAGCGACATAATCCGTAACCTCTTCTGCCTTATTGCTGGCTTCTGCTGATGGCGACTGGCTAAGTGCCGTCTGTCTGAACTCCCTCAGGGACTTCCTAACTTTCCCTACCCTATCCGCAGGTTAGTGTTCTAATTGGGTTTGAGATTGTGCCTTCCCCTCGCTCTGCTGGCATTGAGCTAGTTCCCTCATGCTCATGTGTGCCTCTCCTTCTCCATAGCACTACGCTTACTGCTCCCACCAATCTTCGGTTCCTTTGATGTTTCTCTCTTCCTAGGTCTCGCCTCGAACCTTGGATGTTGCCTCTCCTCCCGTTTCACTTCTATATCACTACTTCCCTTCTCCACACTACTACTGCCTCATCCAACAACCACTACTCTGCACTCCAGTTGCTACTCCTGCTCCTCCCCCACATCACTACTCAAACATCCTCCTTCCACTCTGTACCAACCACTTCACATACACTCCTTACACTAGCCCACAAACAAGTGCACTCACACTGCAGTTTCCTTGCACTGATGAAACCAATAGATCACCTTCTGAAAGAAGAGCCTCCACACTCCACTGCATCCTCCTTCCCCCTAATGGTCTCTTGGTCAGCTTCCTACTCCTCCTCTGACATCATCCAGACAACTCACTCTTCCTGTTTCCAGTGTCCTGCTTAAGTTTGCCTCCCCTTGTCCCAATTTGCCAGCTTTCCCTTTTCAGTCCTGTCCCATCTTCCACTCTTTGGAGGTTTATGAGCAAGAGGAAGTCTTTAAAAGAGGGCTACGCCCCGCCCACTTTCTCTGCACAGAGCTGTCACGGCAGCTCATGAAGGGGATTATGCATGTCAGATTCTGGGGATCCTGGTCCAGGTGCCCCCAAGGGTAAGTCCATTGTCCCCAAGGGGATCCTAGCATACTAGTACCTAGTGGTTTGGTGCTTTAGTTTTTACACGCAGGTGGCTCTGTGCTAGCGTCTCCTGCTGTTGGGGAAGATTGTTTTCAAGAGGCTGATTCCCGGTGATATTGCCTCTCTCGCGCAATGATGGGCCGCATTCAGGGAAGGCGTCCGATGCCAGGTTCGGCTGGGTTCCTTGCTCTTCCAATAGCTTGGAGCAAGAAGAAAGGCATGGGCAAGTATCTGGAAAATGATGCACAGTTTTAGGCATAGGATACTGTTCCACATTACTCTGGTATAAGGATAAGGGGAGTTGTGGGTTGGGCACCACTTAGTGGTTTCTTCCCTCAGGGCCATGACCAGCTCTGGACCTGCCTCGAGCAGTGCCCAACCCACAACTCCCCTTATCCTTATCCCCCTCCCTCTTGACAATGCCAGGAAACTGATCTTGGCAGACACTATAACAAAACCATACAAAGAGAAATTGTGTAGCATGTGCTTATACGTACAGGTTAGGCACCGGCATCCACCGCCAATGCAGGAAAACCATTTCCTGCATTGGCGGTGGATGCCGTGCACAACATGTACTTAACAGCAGATAGCTGTATCTCTGCTTTATGCTTGCTGATGGGGAGTACTAACGAACATGGAAGTCTGATGTGCTGAGGCAAGTACCTTGGAGGGCTGAAAGGGGGCACTGCCCAATAGGGATGCTCGCAACTCAGGTTGTATTGTTTGCTACAAGCCCAGGTTTCGAGCAGCCTGGGTGCTGCTAGCCAGTGCCACTTTCCCCTCCCCTTCCCCAATTAGCACCTGTGTAGTTTCCTACGCGGGTGCTAAGAGGGTTCATTATTAAAAAAAAATATATAAGAATCTTACCTCTCGTGAGTGTGGCACTGGGCCGCGCAGTGCTTTCCCAAAGTCTGTTTTCAATGTTGATGACTTCACCATCATCAGTATTGAAAACAGACCTAGGAATCACGGCGTACTGGACAGCGCAGAAAAGGTATGTTTCTTCTTTTTTTTATATACACCATTAGTACCCCTGTAGGGGACTACACAGCAGCTAATGGCAATATGCCTCTTGGCGGCGGTCTGACCCCATCAGTAACGGCACCGCCGCCCTCATTAAGGCACCCTCACTCCGCCCAGTCTCTTTACTTGGACAGCGGGCCATTAGCGACAGGGTCGGCCCGCCGCTCGCGCCATATCGGGCCAATATGCACTGATCTCGAGTGCTCCAGTCATCTGGCTGTTATCCTTGGTCCATGATTGCCAACTAAATTATAGCACTACGTGTGTAGAAGCTTTTTGTCCGTGAATGCAGGGTTTCATTGGTCTGCTAGCTGTCAGCAAGAGATTTCTCGATTGATTTTCCCAGAGAGTGGAGGGTCTTTGGGGTCCCCAAGTCGAGTGATTCCAATGGTAGCACGACTAGGAAAGTTAGTAAGGCAAAGAACATCTCGGACTTCTTTTTAACACCAAGTGAGGCCCTCAGAAACCTGCCGAGGAAGAAGATTCTCTCTGATGCGCATGCTCACTGTCCAAGGTCAACATAATATGGATGCTCACAAATGTTAAGCGCAATATAACATTTTCAAGCACTACGTTTAATTAGTTGTGGGCACATGTGGTGAAGCTGGAAGGCATTCTGTTTCGGTAATACATGTATGTGTTACATTACAGAAACAAAACTAAATAAATTGGGCCTTTGGAAAATCAGAAGGGATGAGCCTCATTGGTGAAGAAGCTTCTTGTGTCAGGCCTGTAGCTGCAAAGCATAGAATAAAAAACAATGGTTACAAATCTCCTCTACCTTTGGGATGTTCACAGGAAAGTAGAAGGGAGTGGCTTTGATGCCTTCCCAGAATGAGTGCTCCGGGCACTGTTGGATCTTGTTCCGGAGGAAGGCCCCTTAGAGGTTAAGGGGTTTCAGCCTGGCACTTCTAAAACAGCTAGTGACACAACGAACTGGGACAGTAGGACTATGCAGTTTGCAGTCATGAGTAAAGAAATAATAGTCAAACTCTGGCTTGTAAAGAGGAGGAAAAGCAGACTGCCGTTTAATGGCAATTCATCGCGTTTTTTTCCAGATGTGTGGCAGGAGGTAGAGAGACTTCGTCCACATCAGGGAAGGTTTTGAGAAGTTCAAATTAGCCAATGAGGATGAAACGCATATCTTTTTAGAATATGATAGAGCAAGGATGTGGCTGGACTTAACAATACAGGGTATGATTCCGAAACAATAAAATGCTGAATGTGTATTTACTGCGCATTCGGCAGTAACGGAAATGCTGAATCCCAGAATACCGTACAAGGAGAGCAGAGGTTGTGGGGGTGTCCCCCTCTCCCCTTGTATGGTCAAATAGGTGCAGGGATTGCAGGGGTGTCCCCCGCAGTCACAAGGAACGGATTGGGGCAAAAACACATAGATGTAGTATGTGATCTATGTGATTACTGCACGGCTCAAATTTTTGCATTTCGGAATATACGTATGCGCTATTTTGAGCCATGCAGTTTTCGCATAGGACCCAATACAGCAAGATGAGCGGAGTGTCTAGTGCCCCATTATGTTTAGCTATGACCATTTTCTGGTAGTTTGTTAGCACAGGGACTCAGTATGAGGCCAATTTGGGATTGGGTGATAAGGGTGGTGGGCCATTGGATTGGTTTGGAGCCTATAGATTTGGGATATTTTGCAACGAGTCATTAACATGCACTGAGATTTGTTCCAAGTTTGCCTCGAAGTTTAGCTGGTGGCAGTCACGGGTCCCAGGTCAGGTAGGAAAGGAAAGGAAAGGAAAGGAAAAGAAAGGGGATTTTGCTGCGTATTGTTTAGAATCTGCACTGTGGACCATTAAGTTTGAATATAGCAATGCCAGGGGATTTTACTGTCTTCCCCCACCCTTCCCTCTTTCCACCCCTTTCTTTCATGTTCTCCCATATTATTATGAACTACGGACAATTTTGACGCAATGCAATCTAACTCTCTGGGGAAATATATCTGGGGAGGTATATCGTTTTCAGAGAGGTGACCAGTTTTGCGCACAAAGTTGTTATAGACTTCATAAAACTTCCCAGTAAAGATATTTTAAAAATGGACCCTAAGCACACATATTGGGATGATCCTTTGAATACCTGACCTTTTCATGATCTATGTTCTCTTCTACCACATCGAGCACTGCATGACTTCCCCTAGAGTCCGACACCAAGGATGATGGGCTCTCAATCACTGCATCCTGCCCTTCACGCCCACTTCCCCCACACTGCAGTGGATTTCTTCTCCACTTTTGCTCTATTTCATGCTATTAACTCGCTTTAGGTTTCCTAGACCAGCACCCCTAAATTCAGGCGATTTTTTAATCACATTTCCTTAAGATAAACACTTATACCAAGTTTGTTTTCAAACATCTTACCCACATTTTTTCTCGTTAATGTTGCTGTTCCAGAGTGACATGCAGTCTTGTGACTGTTTTTGAGCTGTAGCATTGTTGCCATCCATTTCCTACGCAAATAGGTTACTGAAGAGCGGGACATTATGTAGGAATTTGTTTTTATACATGTATGCAGTTTGCCCAGCACTGGCCCTGAAGAAGTACTTCAGAGAAAAACGCAATGGAACTATATGGGAATTAATCCTTTGAAATATTCAGAGGGGGTGTGCAGCTTCGGTTTTTTTCCAGTTTAGAGGTCGCAACATGACAGAACGGTTTCATGGATCGTGGACTCATGGAAGGAAGATGAGCCGTTGGACGGCTGCTGCAGCAGTGCAGTTTGGCTAGAGTGGCAATGCCTGCCACTATGGCCCGGTTTGTTTCCTTCTGCCACTGCAAAGCTGCCTACTGCTGCTAGGTCTCGCACCACATCGGGGATTCCCTAACTGGACCGCACAGTGCAGTGCTTGAAGTGGCCTGCCAAAATCGAGCAGGGGCTCTTAAGGGGCCATGGCGGAAAATGGCCATGGACTGGTAGGGGTTCGGCACCACAATAGGAGGCAGCACTTTCCTCTGCTGAATGTCACTCGTTACGCCAGGCCACCGTAAGAGGCCCGGCTCTATTTTGCAAAAGGGCTGGGGCCTAACAGAAGGCCTTCAAATCAGGTAAGTGTTGCCACCTAATTGCAGCACCGACCCCCTGCAAGACACTACTTTGCATCGATCATCAACCTCGCCCCTGGGGCGCGAGGGTGATGATCCATGCACTTCTAATGAAAGGGGTGCCTTGACAGTACTGCAATGAAAAGAAAAGCAAGGCTTTTTTTCTAAAACATTCCAAAAAAAGCCTTTGCTTCCAGCGGGCTGGGATCAGCAGGGGTCATTAGGGAGCCCCGGCACCGCCCTGTCTCAGGCACAATTGTCAGAGTCTGCTGGGAGGCTCTGCCCCAGCCCACTTAAAGCCCTGATGTACCCTCCCTGCCCTTCAAGTTAGTACCCTTTCTGTTGGTCCATGGATTACCATCCCCCTTCTGAATATCTGCTTGCTTTGCGAGTGTGCAGGGCATGGACCATGCAGCTGCGGTAGCTGTCATGGCATTTTCCTATCTGAGCTCTGGTATCCAGCTCTTGGGGCGGATAACTGGGCAGAGTTGGCAACGGAGGATGCAGCTTGACCCATTTCAGATTTGCTGCAGACCTGAGAAACGCAACACAGACTAGATTCGGGTGGACCTGGTACCTTATCCACCACAGTTCTGGGACCTCTCCCCTTGCCCAATCCATCAACCACCCTTGCCCACCCTAGTTGCTATTAGTCTTTGCTCCTGTAGAACGTTGGCATACTACATACTACCTGTGGCTCCTACAGCTGCCACAGACAGTAGTGGTTCTTCCATGACCTCCTCTGCCACAGCAATTAGCAGCTGAGGTAGTTTATCCATCATTGGGCAAAGCCTTCACATTTCTTGCCTGATTTCATGTACTTTGGGCATTATGTTGCTCCTAAAACTTACATTCTTACCATGTTTTTATTAAGAGACTAACTGGACTAAAAGGTCTGGCTTTTCTTTCTGGCATCTTTCTCATAACTTGCTCTTATTGCTCGTTTCGGGTAAAAAACATTAAATAAAATGATGACTTTACCCCTTCAAGCCTCAATCAGAACCCAGATTCATAGGCATTTTTTGCAACATTGTCATGCACCATAAATTAAATATGTTATGCACACAAAGTACAGGCATGCGAATGAAGAGTAATTCACGTAACGCGGTCGTCACTATACACCGCGCACTACATTACAAGCGCAGCCTCTGGCAGGTCTGCTCACAAGCTGTCCTATCAGGGGATTTACCACAGGGCTAACAATAAGCTGCAGCTGACCATTTCGTACAATTAATGCAAGTGAGGTTATACTAATGCTAAGCTATCCATGGCCGATTAGATACCCAGAAAAGTTTCTTGTGGCATATCAACGAGGTCAGGGTTTATAGATAGTTTTTCCATTGTGTAGGTTTCACATTTGCTCAAATTGAGAAAATATCTAAACTGCAGGAACACAATATGTATCAAAGGTAAGAGTTTTAAATTCGTCTTAAGGAAATGTGGGGTACGTGTTGCTTGGGTGTCGTATATTTGGAGCGCGAGGATGATTTCAAATGATCTTGGTGTACTACCAAATGGCTATTTCTCTCAAAGTGTTACTTCAAAATAGTTGGATAGAGGCCACATACCATTACACACAATTTGTACTAAATTAATGTCACTGCAACAACAATCCCTGTGATATCACTTCTAATGACATTGGTTGAGTGATAGGCACCATCTCATGACATTAAATATGCTAGGAAGTCCTAACCAGAAATGCTAACCAGTGGACGGTGAGATCACAATGATCTCTGGCCTTGCAGAACACTGGTGCCAAATCATTGCTGCAGAGGAAGATCATTTTATACTATTACTTAGGGGGTCAATATTACACATAATATTCCTGAAACTGAACATATCCCCAGGATTGGGGTGCCCACCAATCTTCATACACCATGGGTCTGCAAGTATTCCAGCACAACCCTACCATTTCCCAGTTGTTAGGAAGGAGGGGAGTTACTGCAGTGCAAGTGCAGATGGAGTCTTTCTCCTGTGCAGGTTTCCTCCTCACAAATCCTTGCAAAGCTCCCGCTCGCCTAACCCCACCACCCCCCAATGACTTGCCAGAGGCACATAAGAAATCAAAGCACAGCCTTATGGCACGCAGAGCAAGTTTGCGGGAAGACTAGAATGACTGCCGTTAACGGTGAGGCGGCAGTGAATGAAAAATGGGGGCATGCTCTGCGCATATTTTGCAGGCTAGTTAATGTAGAAGCAGGCTCTTAGCAATACAGGTGCCATGATCATACTGCTCCCCCAGAAAGAGGTTCTCCATGTCTAACAACACTGTATTGTTATCACAATCCATCACAGGCACCTCCATGTGTCATCACACTGCCAGGCCAGGCATTCAGATTGAACACAGCACACTTTGTTTATCAAAGTATTGTATTTTTATCAACGACCCACTTGTATTCGGAGAATGAAGGGTGAGATGATAAACAATTACACAGATGCAAATACACTGCTCATTTCATCCATATTGCTTCAAGCATGTTCCAGTGGTAACGAGGAATGTCCGACACCGACATCCTGGTCCAGTTTACAATTTGCATTGGAACGCAATAAGCAAGATTGACGTTTGGTGGGCAACAGCCCAAACGGTGGTTTCTGAAAGATGAAATGAGGGCAGGATCTTTTCAATTCAGAGTTAATTGTTTGCTTGAATGTTAACCTATATATACACCATATACAAGAAGTCAAAAAGCAGCCTGCCCGCGCTTGGTGATCGGAATCATGATGGTGCTTTGCAATGGTCCAACACAATAGAATTCAAACATTTGCCCGCTACACTGGGTTAATCCATTGGCCAAAGTGCTCACTATATTTCTTAACATCGGATTAGGAATTTTGACTAGAGCCGCCCTATAAAAACTTTCACTACGTTACAAACAGAATCCACAAAGTGTTCGATTATTTGTGCATGCGAGTTTGAACGCGCCAAGTCTGCAGCTGTGTGTATGCTTCTTTTCTATCAAATGAAGGTTTCAGGAGATTGTCCGTGCAAGGAATTTCATTTTGAAGGTCATTAAAACTATTGGTGCCAAGTCTCAGGCGACTCAGCCCTGAAAAACAATTAAACCACACTTTACTTGAGCGGTATGCATCTATTCCTGTAGAGAAATGTCCTACAACCTTTGCGCTACATTCCGGACACAGTTTAATTTGGAAGGCTGGCCACTGCCGTTTCCACTTCGCCAGGTTGCGTCTGAGGGGGTTGAGCAATAGCGTAAGAGGCAGGTGACGATTTGGACATGGTCTGCTGGGTGAGAGGGAACTTTGCATCAAAAAAACATGTGCAGTGGCTGCTGCCGCTTCAGCCTGGCCCAAAAGGTATGCCGATACTCAACTCCATTTTAATATTAACAAAAGTAGCAGACGCCCCTCTCTTGGAAGAACAAGGCATGATAACCTGTTCAGTGGTTGTTAACCACATTGAGAGTTCACAGCTATCTGCTTTTTGCTCACTGTACCTTTCATAGATGGGAAATATCCATTTGCATATCAGTCTTTGTCCCGCCCACATGGGCAGTCCAGCACCGAAATGCTATGGCAATTCCCTTCTGAACAAGAGTACCAACAGCAACCCCATACACGTGTTCAGCCTTGTTGGGCATCATCAGTGAGGTGAAGCTGAGCCTCTCTAAGCAGAGTGAGCAGGGAGTCCAGTCTGGTTGCCCTCAGGTAAAGTAGGGTGACCAACCCCAAGTTCCTTCAAAGAATTCAACAAAGGTAGCAGGCGCCCCTCTCTCGGAAGAACAAGGCATGATAACCCAACATGGTTGTTGGGAAATATCCATTTGCATATCAGTCTTTGTCCCGCCCACATGGGCAGTCCAGCACCGAAATGCTATGGCAATTCCTCTCTAAACGAGAGAGGGGCGCCTGCTACCTTTGTTGAATTCTTTGAATTGCCTGCAAAATGCCTGCAAAATGCCTCTTAACCACTGGGTTATTCAGAGAGTAGGAACATTGGTCTGTAGAAAGATAAGCGGAGACCGCTGAAAGGTAAGTTCTGCATGACAGAACGTGAACACCCGACCCTGCTAGGGAGGACACGAAGGACAGCACAGTGTCAATCGTAGCCATCCTTGGGTCCAACCGCTTTTCCAAACACCAATGACAGAACCTGAGCCATTTACTCCTGTATTGGGATCTGGTCGAGGGTTCCCTGGCTGCCTGGATAATACGCATGTTATCCGTAGACAAATTAAGATGCTCTAAAGACCTGAACTCAGGCACCATGCCGTAAAAGCTGAGCGATTATGGGGATGGGTTCCACATCTGCTGTTCTCCTTGATGAAGAAGATCGGGGGTCACTGGTAACCTGATCGGCGGATACACCGACAGGTGTTGAAGTTCTGAGAACCAAAACCTGGCCGGCCACCAAGGGGCTATGAGTATAAGGGAGCAGTTCACTGAGTTCTTCAGCTTCCAAATTGCTCGATGGACTAGAGGCAGCAGCTGGAAGGCATAAGCTCTCATGTTGTGCCATGGAATTTCGAGAGCATCCCCCAGAGAGGAGGCTCCCAGCCCCCCTCTGGAGGCATACCGAGGAAACTTCTTGTTCACCGCCGTAGCGAAGAGATCCACCTCCGGTGTACCCCGACGCAAGAAGATCCATGAGAGGACCTCCGCCTTCAACTCCCACTCGTAGCTGACCACTGTCCGCCGGCTGAGGGCATCCGCTGTGACATTCAGCTGGCCCTGGAGGTGCACTGCAAGCAGCCAGACCCCATGACGCACGGCCCACTCCCAAATCTGGATAGAAGGTCCACGAGGGGGGAGACTTCGTTCCCCCTTGTTTGTTGATGTAATACATCGACACCACATTGTCCGTGCGTATGCGGACCACATTGTTGGCAATGATCGGTCTGAACGCCCTGAGTGCTAGGAAGATCACCAGAAGCTCCAGATTTATGTGAAGGAGCTTGTCCTGAGGCGACCAGAGGTCTGAGACCTGTAGAAGATCCAACGTCGCACCCCACCCCAGGAGGGAGGAGTCTGTTGTGATCATCACCATCAGAGCTGGGTCCTGAAACCCTGCACCCACCGACAGGTTGCTGAGAGATGACCACCATTCCAGGTCCACTCTCATGGAATCCGGTATCCGGAATCATTATCAGCCTGGAATCCGGGTCCACAGCCTGACGCCAAGAACTCCGAAGAGCCATCTGGGTCCGTCTCATCTTGAGACGAGTAAGAGGAAGAGCCAGCACACACGAGGCCATGAGGCCCAGAAGCCTCTGGAACCACCAGGCTGACATGCTCTCCGAATGTGCAAACATCAGACACGTGGCTAACAGATCAGCCATTCTGTCCCCAGTCAGGTACACTCTGCAGTCGATCGTGTTCCAGCGAAAACCCAGGAAAATCAGGTCCTGCGAGACCGTCATGGAAGATTTCCGCCAGTTCACCAACAGCCCAAGATGGAACAGGAGCTGAAGGAGAGACTGGAGATTGCCAGCGGACAAGGGCTGCGTAAGAGCCAGTCATACAAATTTGGATACACATGGATACCCTGGAGACGAAGATAGGCCGCAATCACCGACATCATCTTCGTGAAGCCACGCGGCGCCGAGCTGAGGCCAAAAGGAAGCACTCCAAACTGGAAGTGCTCCTCTCCCAAAGAGAAGCGGAGATATCTCCTGTGTGGGTTCCAAATCAGGATATGCATGTATGCATCCTGAAGATCCACGACGCTGAGCCAATCGCCCATCTGCAAGGAGGACAGTATCTGGCTGGACGTGATCATCTTGAATTTCTCTTGGGGTAGGAAAAGATTGAACTGGGAAAGGTCTAGGATGGTGCGCAGGCCAGCCTGGTTGGGTTTGGGCACCGTACACAGCCGGCAGTAGAAGCCCTCCCCTCGCTCCCCACAGCTCTGAGGTCCAGAAGTTTCTGAACTTCGACTTTGAGGGAGGGTGAGCCCGACAGATGAAAAGGAGAATTGAGGGGTGGGGTAGTGGGTAGGGGTAAGCAGAAGCCCGCTCGTGCGACTGACAAGACCCATCTGTCTTCTGTGATGGTCTGCCACGCCTCCCAATGAGATGCAATGCGTTCTCCTACCGGGGTCTCGTGCGAGCACGGAAAACACTAATTTAGTAGGTTTATCGGTGGCGGTGCCACCTGAACCTGAGGAGGCGGCTGAGGAGCGGGAGAAAAACCGTGTCCGTTGTTGCCTACGGCGGTTGTTCCCCGCAGGGGTATCCACTCTGCGAGATTTGCGGTCGAGGAAGCTCCTAAAGCCAGAGGAAGGTCAACTTTGCAACAACGGTCTCTGGGTTTTGAAAGGAGCCTTAACCAGGACAGACAAGGACTTAGCTGTCTGAGTGCTATCCTTGGTCTTGGTGAGCTCTACATCTGTTGTAGAATGAAAGAGCTCCTTCCCATCGAACGGAAGGTCCAACACCTTGTCCTGCACTTTTTGTTGAGAATTTAGTTGCATGCAGCCATGCCTGCCGTGAGGTATCAACCCCCAGCATAAGGCCCCGAGCCGAGGTGTCCACGTGATGAGCCACAGCCTCCAGGAGATCCTGGGCCAAGACCCTGGCGTCGGATAGGCCTCCTTTAATGTGTTCCAGCTTTTCAACTGGGATAAACTCTGACAGACCTTTCCATATCTGCCTGTTAGCTCCCGCTAATATCAATTCAGCGGTGGCCTGCCTGAGCTGCAAGGCCGAGTTGGCAAAGATTTTCCTCCCGAGGGAGTCGAGGAGCTTGTCCTCCTTTCCCAGAACCTGACTAGCCGTCGTGGAAGAGGATGCTGCAGGCCTGGACTGCAAAGTGGCCGCAGCCACTACTGTGGAGGAGGGGAGCGGACAAGACGACAGGGCCACCACTTCCTAAGAATGCAGCCTGTATCTCGTGTCAATTTTCTTATTGACAAAAAGTCCAGAGTGTGGCTTTTCCCAGACTATGCGGACCTCCGCCAGAACGCCCTTCTGCAAGAACAGGCCTGTATGCTCCAAGGGAGACAGGGTGAACGCCCCAGAAAGCACGCCCTCCTGCGGAGCGGGTGCCTCAGGCACTGGAACATCCAAGAAGTTCATCATGTCCAGTACCCGGTCATGAAAAGCTCTGATAGAGCGGGGAAGGTCCTCGCTGTCCTGATCGCCTTGCGCATCATCTGACAGATCAGGATCCTGCTGAACCGTGTCAGTCACTGCCTTGTCCACAGGGGACAATGTGGGCAAAGGCAGAAGAGTCGGGGAAGAAACCGTAGGCAAGGGAGGTGCCGGCGGAACCACCGGAGGAACAGGTGGAGCCAGAGGTGCGGGAGGACATATCTCCCTAAAAAGCCGTTTGAAATACTCCCTCATGGGGTCGGTACGCATAAGCGTTTGAAATTTACCGAAAAAAGCGTCCTCCGGAGACTGTTTCGGAACCTGAGGAGGCCTCTCATGAGGTGGACAAATCCAGGGACGTAACGGGGAAGGGTGCCACACTGGCCCCTCCACCGACGTATCCACATAAATCAACGGTGCCGACCCTGCAGGCAACTAAACATTGTGTGGAAGAGGCATCCGAGCGTTCCAGTCATAAACCGGCCAATAAGGATGCGCACAAGGGTCTCTATGTTCACCCAAGGGACCAAGCCCTACACCGGAGGCTGATAGCGTAGTTGTAGGGGAAGCACCCAAAATGGCCGCCGCGGTCGTGGCGGGAACGGGGGGCCATTTTGTCCTCATCTGAGGGGAACTGCGGCACGTGGGGAAGTGAGGCAGGGGCCCCCGTCGATGGATCAGGGGTCTTAACTTTAGCCTTAACATAAGGGACCTCGGCATAGCCGGTACTGTGAGGCCTGGAATGTTTTTGTGACATACCAACTGCCAAATTAGCCTTCGAAGGAAGGACTTCGCCACTGTCGGGAAAAGAAGAACTTTGCTTCTTTGCACCCTCAACAGGTCTGGTGTCACTGCAAGAGCGGGAACGGTGAGAAACATCATTCACCGACAAGGCCTTGTCAGGCCTCTGGACGAGGGACCTCGGACCTAGGCCAGGTAACAGCCTTATCTGCGCGTGCCTTGAACATCTGTTCGGTAACAGCAAGCCCACCCAAGGCCTTGGGGCGCACCCCGGTCTTATTTTTGAGGGAAGCCGACAGAGGCCTCAGAGCGAGCTCCGTACCCCACGACTCAGTAGAACTGGGTCCACAAACAGCCCCCACAGGAGGGGCCTCGGAGCGTGCTCTGGTATCCACAGGCCCCTTACGGAGACCCTCGGAGAAAAACTCTGATACAATGATTAGGCCCAATGGGCACCTCAGGGCGAACCCCGGTGGCAAAGCGATCAACGCCCCTCCCGGCCCAAGAGGAACCCGGAAAGGTATCCCCCGGCTGGGGTGATCTGAAAAGTAAAGAACTTACTGGGCGTTTTTTCTTCTCGTCGATGAACGCCTGAAAATGTGAAGGAGGAGTTCGTCGGAACACCTCCTCCCACCGCTCCAACCGACGTTGAAGTGCCCGGACCGAAAGGGAGTCGCAGTAAAAACAGGAGTCCAACGGTGATCCAGACCCAAGCACTCTAAACAAAGAGGATGGGGATCCGCCCTCGCGAAATGACGGTGACACGATGAACAATCTGGAAAGTCTAGTTTGAACGACAGACGGACCAGTACACGATCACTAGCGAGAGCCAGAGAGGAAAAAAGGGAAGAAAATCTTCCAAAGATGCAAGTGCGTACAGTCCCGAACGAGCGGAGAAAAGGACTGATGGGCGATGCGTGGGGCGGAGCCAAGGTGGGCGGGGTTAGGGCCGCGTGCCGGGCCCCGCGCACAAAGAGCGGAAGGACATATTTTTGAAAACATTTTTTGGATGCTTTTTACAAAGTGCTCCGGTCCCGTCCCACAGGACGGAGAGATGTCCCATAAGTATGGAGGAAAGGGGACGGGACGTAGGAGTATGAAAGTATAACTAAAACAATCCAAATATTGGGTGCATAATCGCCATACAAAAAAAGTAAAGACAAAATGCAACGTAAAATATCAAAAAGCATGCAGAAATGGGAGGTTGGATATGAGGCCGCTGGGGTACATTCACGATAAAGCAGAGAAAAAAAGGGGGGATAAGCGAGAGTGCTCGAGCAGACCTATACATTTTTCCCAGAATTGTACGAGCAACATATATACCTAAAAAGAAATGCATGCATTATTTCCAAAAGCTGGAGAAAAATCTAAATTCTGCAAGGCGTCACTTATTGTCCTCCTAAAGCATCGAGGGATCACATGAAATCAAGTTACTATTGACATGCCAACACATTAGTTCAGTTTTGTTCATCACATTCTTTCGTGGCATACGTATGCTATTGAATGTTAACGAGCCTGTAGCAACCTACAGTTGAGGAGCCGAGTACAGCATGCTCATTTAGCGAGTAACTGTGTGATTAAACCATTACTAGAAGTCTGACATTTAACTGATCCAAATCCTCATTTGTTTTTAATATTGTTCTTTGTTTCCTACTAACAAACATCATATTTAAAAACCCTCGTTCTGTGTATTCGACCCCAGCCTTGCAAAGGACCAAAGCAAGGTCGAAACAAGTGTTGGTGTGTGGGCAAAAGTGCACCCATATTACTAACTCGATGATTTGTGGGCAAAAGAAAGTGTACCTATAAATCTGATCTGTGAGATATTTATATACATTGTACCATTACTCTAGTATCAGGACGAGGGAAATACAAAGATGTAGGATTTATTTTAATTGTGCAGAGGAACTTTTTGGTTATTTTGTGCAATACAAAAACCTTGGTCCATATTGTGAAGGATCAACACTGTAAATAAGATTTCTTGACTATGTTGTGAAGGCTAGAATGAATAGTCAATTTTATTAGAATTTATTATACCGAACGTTTGTGATTAAAACAAAGACAAACACTGGTGCCTTCCAATCTGACCTGTGGTCTTTCTACACTATATTTAATAGGGACTAAAACATTATTAGTGCTAGGAACACTTATTATAGACCAGCGTATGGTGTAGGGTGTTTTAATCCACAATAGGGCAGCAAGACTTATCCGTGGCCTCAAGCCCAGGGACTGCATCATCTCCTGCCCTAAAAGTCTTCACTGGCTCCAGATTACTTTACGTATTAAATTCAATTCCATCTGTATAATCTACAAGGGTGTCTGGGGCCAGGAACCACTCGATATGCAACTCACTCTTACTAAAGACTTCCCCGCTAGACCACCGCGGTCCTCTATCACCAACTGTGTGTGTAAGGCATTCTCCTAAACAGAGGGCAGGAGGTTGATCGCTTTCCTCAGCTGACTCCCTTCTTTGGAGCAGCCTCCCCCGCCCTCTTCATCTTAAGCAGGACTTTCTTAAATTACAGAAGCTCCTCAAGACTTTCCTCGTTACTGCCTCCTCCCTTCCCGCTCTCTCCTCTGCTAATCTTACAGTTGCTTGTTTGGTGTTCAGGGCCCTTATGCATCCTCGGGGCCCTGATCTCCCACACCGAATCAGCCCCAGCTTCAGTATTTCCTTGCATAGGCTCGCCCTCCACCCTGGAGGCTCGCACTTCTCTTTCATTGCACTTCACCTTCTGCTCACCCATGAGCACTGCAGCACCTATCCCATTTCCCCTTCCTTGTGCACTTGCACGTTCTGAACACTCACAGGGCATAGTAGGTATGTCCTCACCCCTCCACCGACTTCACGTCCCCTCCTTGTTGCCTTGTGGGCACTTTGAAACAGCATTTACTTCTTGTATAAGCGCCTAACAACCAAAAAAATAAATTGATAAATAAACGTTACATGCCACACAGAAGGCTTTTTTTAAAGGTACATTCAGGTTATTGTCAGCAAGGACATTTTAAGGAACCTTTTTGAAGGTGCTAGAATGTTGCCTTCGCAACACCATCAAAACGAGGAATTGCTCTCCATTGCAGATTTTTTAAATGAAAAACTATTTGCCTAACCTGTACTGTAGTTTAGGCTTTATATGGCAGATGACTTAATGTAATGTTGTGTGACTGATTTTGTTTTAAGTTCCAACTGATATATTGCATCCGTTAGGATGTTGCGATGTATCAGTTTAGCGCCATGACCCTCGTTTTGCGGTAATTTTTTTGTGCTAAACAAATACTACGACTACCACCACCACTCTCCTAAAGATAATAACACAAAGGGGTTATTTGCTCAGGCTTTGCTTGGCTCAACAAGATTATCCATTATGCGAAGATGCTATTCAACCAACAGCAACCTATGGGGAAAATATAAAAGGAGGTATATTTTCTTAAAGGAATTTTATACAAAATACATACCAAACCCAACAGAAATGATCAACTAAGAGTGCAACTAAGGGGTTCTCAACCTTGCCACAAAATAGTAATGACCTGGCTCTTTTACACGTGACTACAGCACATTTAATTTGGCTAAGAAACAGGAATCTCTCTTACCCACGTTTTATCGGCCAGGGATGTACAGCCAAATTAAACACTACTGTATTTGTCAAGTCAAAAGACTGAGAAATGTACTTGTGTTTTTTTTAAAGGATATCAATGAATATTGTAGGAGTTTTAGCAGAATGTGCATAAACGATTCTTATATGAAAAATACATTTGAATACATTTACTGACATAAAATTGCTGGTTACTGTTTTTTCCCGAAGTCCATTTCATTATCTTCCAGCTTCAATGCATCCCCCTTTTCAGGTTCGTTAAGATATTTCAGGGTTCTCAGCACCCGTCTTAGTTTCTATACCCATTTCTCAGTGCCACTTTCAAGTTCTAAGCAAGCTCAGGACAGATTTTTATGCATGGAAGGCAGGTACTAGATATCAGAGGTTGTCTTGATTAGTCTCTCATCACAGCAGCTCGATGCTGTTGCCCCACAAACAAATAGCATGCTGCTCCAGGCGATGGACCACCTTCCAGCTATCTTACTTTTCTTACAGTTCTCCTCAGGACCCAGATTGGTGGGAAACCCTCCCCACCCTTTCTTTCAAATGTATTGGCTCTTGGGTTTCAATCTTGGCCCTTTTTCCCATCCCGCACTGCTGTCTGGCTCTTGTCATGTTACCAGGTAAGATGATATAAACCCATTCGGGCGGATATGTTGGTCAGTAACCTTTTGTGTGAGTAAGGTGAAACCACCATGTGCAGCCGTCTTTATGTGGGGCAGAAAGGATGCTAAAACTTCTCTTTTAAATGTAACATTGTTTTTTTCTTCTAAGGAAAAAGGGCCATAGACCCTTACAGAAGTATAAAGTGCATTGTTTATATTCTGGTCACTTTCCCTCCAACAACCGAGAACCATGAGGCGGTTTACTCAGATGCCAGATGCTACACAACCTACAATATTATAAAGGTTTTGATCTCATTTTTCAGCAGAAAGGTATCATTGAGTGGTATTACAAGTCATGAAAAGGACTTTTGAAGAGGATAGTAAAGATGGTAGAAATTGGGGTAGGTTACTAACATGGGCTCATTCTGTATTAAGAACAGTACCACAAGCGTTTACCTGTTTCACTCCTCTAAGTTGAATATGGGAAAAACCCTAGACATGGCTTCAACATGCAAGAAAGAAATCTGAGAGGAATAACAAAATAAGAGCTAGATCATGGTTCAATTTGTACAAAACATGCAAGAATGAATTAAAGTAGTACGGAAAAGAAATCTAAAGGTCTGGGAAGAAGAAAGGCGTTTGTAGAAGAGAGTCAAGGTAATGGCCTAAAAAGTGAGGGGACAATGTCCTGGCTCTTGTAGAATTACGTGAAAAAGAGCAGCCGCCAGCGAGTACAAATACCAGGTAAATCACCCAAAACACCGAAACCAAATCGTTATTCTATATTAACTGGTTAAAAGAGTGGAAGGAAACAGAGCCAGTCACCCCTCTGTTACACATTACTTCATGAGAAAATTCCCATAAAGATCTCCAAGAACCACAGAGGGAAAGTACGTGTCATGGCCAAAATATTGAACCCCTCTTCAGAACAAGGCCCCTTCTCAAAGCTCATCACTTTTTTCTGAAGTGAACTAGGATAGACAAGTGTGTTTTTTCCATTGCCCATGTACTTCTCTGTGGAAAAGTGTCGAACAAAGAGCTTATTGATTTCCAGGAGTCAAGCTATTGAGGATGCGAGAAAAATGTTGACTTTGAAACCTAAAAAAAAAAAAAAGAAAAAGAAAAATAGCAAGTGGCAATTTCCCACGATGCTAATATCCGAATCCGAAAATACCTGCTGACTCTGTACACACTTGAAAAAAGGGAGTGCCATTTCCGTATTTGATGCCTGCCCACTGCCATGGACTAGGAGTTGATTGAAAGGCTTGGACAACTCAAGTGCATTTCAACCTTTGGGTTAACCAGTGGTTATTGACAGGTAACCTTACACCCACAGGGCAAAGGGGAAACACAGTTTTCTACTCCCGAAAGCTTTTCGGTTTTCAGTACTGCCTTGGGAATTACACAGAACCCCAAACCCTTTTCAGGTCTTAAGGAACAGTCGTTACAATCAAATCAAAACTTCGCAGCACCCCACCTAAATAGCACTGTCATTCCCAGCACTCATTGGGACACATACGTGAAGCAGCTGAGGAGGATTTGCATCACATAAGAAAAGAAACTTTACCAAATGTTTGTTAAGGAGAGCTTCCCGTCAACACCTGGGATATCATATAGGGGCGCTCTGATCTCCAGTTTTTACATTTCAGGTGGTAAAGAAAGTTCCAGTCCAGAAACCAAGAAAGATCCAGGATCTTCCTCAGAAATGCCATTTAATGTACAGCCCCACATGTCCAATTGTTACTATCACATGCCATGCAGAGCATCCAATGCCCCCAGTAATGCCATCCAATGAATGACAGCTAACCTTGCATATGGTTGCTAGTCACAATATGTAATGTGCAACTTCCCATAACCAAATACAGCCAGCAAATGCCAAGCACAGCCTGAAATGCCCCAGCAATGCCATCCAATGGCAGTTAATACACACGGCAGCATTCATATAGTGCAGCCCCGCATGCGCATGTGCTGGCCCCTCCGTGATACGCCACACAATCCTCCCACCCACCAGCCCAGACACCTGCTAACACAGATGTCCCCTGACAGACAACATACACACCAGTCCACCAAGCACTATCAAACGACCTCGGATTCAGCTCCCACCTTTAAAGACGCAATGCTGCTGCTGCGTCGTCGATTAACCTTGTATCCTACAGCTTCTTCTAGATTTCCCTCTTTCCGATCACACCTTTCCGGTCACCATGTTCTGCTAATGTGGCGAGACGAGGAATTCCCACCCTCTGCCCTTCACCGAAATCCTAAACAAGGGTCTGTGTGTGGGCCAGGGAAAGGCAAGAGAATGGGAAGTCTTGAACTATAGAGGACACTGAGCTCTCCTTATGTTTGATTCAGCACTGCCCCCGAGCAAGAAATGGCAAGGGATACCGCTTTGTACCCCTGGCAACCTCCAAATGACATTCAGGCTGAAATACAGGTTTCCTTATGTTCCGTTATAGTTGCATAATAAGTCTTAAGCAAGATATGAACTGTTCTTAATAATATCTGTTGAGCCCAGGATGTTCTTTAAAAACGGAGCATTTTTGCACGAGGCAATGCGGATTAGGCATAACATGCTACTGATACTGGCTGTCCTACTATGCCAATGTGCATCAACTATTTTTGCTTTAAGCAATTCATTGGGTATTTATTTACTCATGGTAGTAAGGGGGTCATTAAAATAAACTGCTTTAAGATATGAACTTTGTATAGGATGGCTACATGCACTCTGCACGTCAACCATTTCCCGGAATCTGAAGTCTCAGTATATACCTGTAGCTCATAAGGGTGTGCTTTACAACATGTATGTGTTGTTGCAATCACTGTATGTAAAAGGAAGACAAACTTGAATATAAATCTTTATAACTATTTCACCAAAAATAGAAACAGAAGGCTGATTGGCTAACTCCATCCATGTATGTAAATGTTGGAACATTTATTGGTATGCTTTGTACAGCACTACATGGCACCTTATGCACATTGCTAAGCACTTTTCTGCCTTGTGTGAAGGAGCAATGTGAAAGTTCAGAACTCGCGTTGATTAGCTGTTGTGATTGTGTAACGGCCCTTCAAATGAAATAACACATTCAGACAACCAGTTGGGTATCTTCTGATGGGAGGCACAAAGTGGTCTTTCAGCCAAGGGTGGGGTGTCCCGGTCCCTACTGCTATGGATCAGGCTATATCTGAGGGGGAGATTACCAGAGGGTGCTACTCAAGAATAAAGAGGCGGGAGACGCCCATGTGCGAAGTAGGATGAGGTCCTAAGAACGTGCGCTCCCGGCGGCCGCCTATTTTTTATTTTCAAATTTGTTTATTAGCATTTATCATTTAATACAGTTGCGGGACACCGGAAGTGTCCATGGTTCGAGGATAAAGAGCATCTCAGAGTGAAACATTAACAAATTAACATTAGAACATTAACTATCTCCCAGTGTTTTCTTTTTTGGTGAAGTTGCTTGGTGGACCGGGGAGGGGGGTTCAAGGTGGTCTGGAGGTGGGGGGGTAGGGGCCATGCCTGTAAGAGCCCAACGAGGTGGCTGCGAAATAGGCACTGGTCCTGTCAATTCAGTTTGTGGGTCTGTTTTCGGGAGATTCGTGCCAGTTCACGGGGGCTTGTCGTCTGAGGGGTAAAACAAGGAGTCTGTGAGTTCCTTCCAAGCCTCCAGGGTCATACTAGAGTTATCTGTAGATCTAGCTACGCTGTCCTCCCAAGCCGTTGTTTCTGCTTGTACCCAGTATTTCAGCTCTGATTGCCAGCTTTTCCGTTGAGGTCCAGTTGTTTTTTTCCAAGACATTGCCATAGTCCTCTTTGCCAGTATACACATCACGGCGGCCCCTATATCCTAGCACATATCCTGATCCACCCCCCCACCGGTTCATCCCGAGGCGAAAACCCATCCAGTGTCGGAGGAAGCTGTGCCCCGCACACTGAAGCCTTCCCCGACTGGAATCGGAGCAGGGGAAGGACACAAACAGCAGAGCGACCTGCTGGAGAGTGCCTGGAGCCATCTTGCCTGCGCCACAGCACGAGCATCGGTGGCGGTCTGACTGTCACTGGAGGCAAGCACGGATCACGGCCCCGCCTTGGACTCACAGCAGTGGTGATAACTGACAGGGCCAACACAGATCCTTTCCACTGCCGGGAGGAGCCTCGCTGAGTGCCGGAGCACCGGCGAAGAGACCCTCCCCTGGAACACCGACAGCCGCAGTGGGTACATCCTGCTCTAGGGTACCAGTGATCCCCCGATCCGAACGGCCCAGCTTGTGGCAGGAAGAATCATAACCCCGCCCCAACCCCCTGCTGTCAGCCCCAGTGGGACGCCGTTGCACCAGCACTCTCAACCACTGCTACACTGGTGACAGCCTGGGGGCTACTTGACTCCTCCCAGGGCCTTAATATGATATCCCAACGCGAGCGGCCCCCCTTCGCATACACCATCCTCGAGGGGCAGGAAACAGACTGCAGTGACTAGACGATTCCTGGCACCAAGCATCCTTGTGGACACCATACGACCGGGGTCCAGGTCTAGACTAGGCCACCTGGCAGATAAAGGCGCGCTCTTGCACCCTGACAATACGTGCAACAAGTGACAGACTGGATCGCCAAGCGGACCGGAGAAGTTGGAGCCCTAGGGAGCGAGCAGGGTCTGACCCCACATTACACGGACGCCATAAGGTACGACGTGAACACCTGGTCTGAGCGGGGATTCTGCGCTGCCGGAGGGGAGTGGAGCCAGCTCAGGAGTAGTCTGTGCTACATAAACTGGCCCACTGCATGTAGCACCTCGCTCCTGCCCCCTTGAGGGTCTCCCACCACAATACGTGTTGAAAGACGGTACTACCTATTGTCAAGGAACTCAGGCCGCATGAGGGACCTCACCCCACTTACACAAGGCTGCTGACCTCATCCTACGAGGACAAAATCGAAAAGGGCCCCCCCCTCCCTGCCCCATGGAGACTCAGGACTGGGGGAGCGAAATTGGCACGTGCCTCGCTGGGATACACTTGCACCAGCAGTGGTCAGGCACGACCTGGTAGGAGAGAGCAACTTGCCCGCTAGACATACAGGCTAACCCTAAAGAAACCTGACACTTTATACACCACAACACCTGTGGGCAAACTTTGGCATATTAAGAAACAGGACGCACGAGAGACTATAGTTTTCACTGGTAGCAGCCAGCAAGGCCATTATAGGGGGCTCAGCATCCCGCAACGGAGATAGCAAGACAGGACGTGGGCCGGTCTTTTTTAAGTCTGGTAATCATTGCACGTCTCCTGAATTTCCGTGACAGGGATGCTATCCTCCAGATGGCCCGAGCCACCGGCCCGGTCACCTAAAATGGCTACCGGATTGGCTTTTACCCAGACTACACTAAAGAGGTACAGAAGGCCAGACAATCCTTTGACTCGGTGAAGAAGAAACTGCAGTCGTCGATCAAATATGCGCTCCTCTTCCTGGCGCTGCTGAAAGTCCATCATGGGGGGGGGCACACATCTGTTCTATACATGTAAGGAAGCACGGGAATGGCTGGAGACTCAAATCCTCAACAAAACCGGGTCCCGTCGATCTCCACAGGGGCCTATTGGATGGAGGTCAAGGTCTGAACGGTCCCCACCACACCCAATTCCTCCGGACCTTGAACCGGAGGCAGCAATACACCCGGGGGAGAGAACCACTGAGAATGGGTGAACATAACTAGTTCACTATCCGCGTGCCGAGATGAACCAACTAAACAAAAAGGATGGACAGTGGCGACCGCCGCCTACACGAGGTGAACTTCACCCCTATAGTCGAAGTTACTGCCCCATGATGTTTTATGTTTGTGTTATGTGCCCAGTTGGTGCTTGGTTCGGGTTACAGGTGCTTCTGGTTGGGGAGGTTGGGGGAGTGGGGAAGATGTTCTCTCAATGGGTTGTCTAGCAACCACTCTTGCCACTTAAGAACATGGGTGAGTCGGGCCTATGAGCGGTCATGTCAAGATTCGACACAGTATGGAATGAGATCAAAGCGGGGGAGCACCGCCCCTGGGGGCGACTGGGCTTTCAGACCACGACACGAGGGGGTACTTCACCCCTGAGGTAAACACAACCTCCACACATATACCAATGGCACAGAATAGCCAACTTACACTACTCACATGGAACGTAAACTGGCTAAGCTCCTGGGTGAAGAGGCGGCTAGTCCTTCAACAATTGAATAGATACTCACCTGACATTGCTCTCTTGACCGAGACACAACTCATGGACACGGAACGTAAATTCTTCAAGAGGGCCAATTACGCAACTACCTTACATGCAGGGTTCTCCAGCGGGTCTCTGGGCACCATGATCCTCTTGCACAAGTGGGTCCCATTCCAACTGAAAGGGCTACACACGGACCAGAGGGGGTGCTTTCTGGTGGTGACCGGGAATATCGGGAGGGTCTCCTTGGGTATTGTGGCAGGCTGTGCCCCCCCCCCCCACTAACCCACAAACTCCTTAATGACATCCAGGAGGGATTGATGGGGAAGCACGTAGATAATTGGGTACTGAGCGGGGACTTCAACAAAGTGATGGATGTGCAGAAGGATAGAACACACGTAGGCAATAGGAACCCCAGAACACAAACCAAGCTTCACTCCTTCACATCTGCACTCGGGTGGATGGATGCATGGCGCACTCTTCACCCCACGGGCGCAGGATATTCCTTTTTCGCCAACGCCCACAACTCCATGTCCCGGATAGACCATTTCTTCCTGCCACAAGATATGTCCCACTTACTGCAGACTGCTACCTATCTAGCCAGGGGTATCTCAGACCACTCTCCACTTCTACTAACTATTAAACAGACTCGAACCAAGCCCTAGTCATACTGGAGACTCAACACATACTATCTAGGAATCCCTGAGGTCGGTGAGGGCCTCAAGCAGAAGACAACCGAACACTTTTCCCTCAATGAAGGCTTCGTTACCAGTCCCATAACACTCTGGGAGGGATACAAGGCAGTGCTCCGACGAGAGGTCCTTTCCATGGTCACAACACACCATCGGCAACAGGTTTTAGAGATCACTGATAAAGAGGAGGCAGCAGAAAGGGCAGAGGAAGAGTTTCTCACCTCCGGGATGCCAAAGTCCAAAGAGGCGATGATCACGGCCCAGGAAATATTTAAGAACCTGGCACTAGACAATGCCAGGACCACTCACTGGACCACGCGCAGTCAGATCTATGCCACGGGGGACAAAACCTGCAAGACCCTGGCCTGGCTAGAGAGGAGGGGAAATAGCTAAGGAAATTGTGCACTAGGACCCCAAACGCCCCATAAAGCTGGGGGTTGCCCAATAGCACTTTAAGATGAGTAGCAGCACCCGTGAGATTGATGGGGATGCAGATTAATACTCTAGAATCAAATCAATAATGACAACTCAATGGTTTGGCAAAGGGAGTCCATTTAATGACAAGTACAAAAAACGGGGAGTTCATGAATATCAGCAATCGCTCGATCTTCCTTCTCACTTCAACAACTCCAACGAACTTCATAAAAAGCACATCTTTTATACTAAAAGCTCATCATCACTGACGTGTAATGCTTAAAGTGTTGCATGCAATTCTATTGGTTATAAACTTTAATATAGGTACTATATCTGTATATGGTAACGGAGTGAGGAGATTGTACAAACACCGTCAGGTGGGGCATCTAAGCCCTACCTTCAAACTGGCTACTGTAAACGTCACTAAAAGTACGACATCTCATTGGTTCCAACTATAGGACCCTAGATTACTTGGTCCACTATGATTGGGTTGGCAACAACCCCACTCATACTTTTCCACTAGCTTAGCAGCGTGCAGACTAGCCAGCCAGGTGCAGGGAGCTCATCTGCACCCCCAGCCTTCCTCCAATAATTGCTATCAATCATCACCTCAGTGGTCATGTGTCCATTATTTCTTTATGGTTGGCCTCTAGACTGCTTCTCGGTCTGGAAAAGTTAAGATATCTGTGCATGGCACAAGGCCACACGTAGGTGTGAAAGTTTCATCCCTGCTCGCTTGGCTGGCCATGTGATTCAGACACCGTGAAATAGTCTTATTCTTCATGCAATTCGTGTATTTGATTTAGTTTTTCTAACCATCTGCCTTCTGTGGCTTATCTTGACCTTTCAGAATAGAATACCCTGTTCTTTGCTTCATTAATTGTAATCACTGTTGGTCAATTTCAGCCAAAGCACAATTTGCACGCGTCAGAGTTTCTTTCTGTCTTTAATTTTCGATTTGCCTGCTGAGGGGCTCCTCTCCTAAGACCTTTAGTAACCTTTGGTTTATTCTGCTCTAGTGCATAGTGGAAGTATACTTATATAAAGTGCTCCTTTTGAGGTAGATGAACAAGTTACTTACCAATTGTAACGTTGTTTCGATTGGATGTTCCTCCCACGTATTCCTCATCTTATGATAATGCATCTCCCAGCTTTGCTGCTTCGGATTTATTTTTTTTTCACTAGAGGGCAATGTGTTCGAGGCCACTGAGTCGTAGTCGCTCGAGGACCGCAGTTGACGTCATCCGCTGTATAAAGGGCTCGAGCAGTGCCTGTTACCTCAGTTCTGTTTTTACGGTGTTCATGGTCGCATCAGTTGATCAGGTTTTAAGTCCTCAGGCTCTAAGGAAGCTAGAGTGCAACTGGCGTAAACTGTACAGAGGGGTAGGTTGGGAGGGTCGATGAGGAATACGTGGGAGGAACATCCAATCGAAACAACGTTACAGTTGGTAAGTAACTTGTTCTTCGAATGGATTGTGTCCTCCCACGTATTTCTCATCTTATGATAGACTCCCATAGCAGTGGTAATTTTGGAGGTGGGAGTACTAGACATTTTAATTATGGACTGAATGAAGGACAGCTTTTGAAAATGGTCCGCCTTTATATGAAGTAGAGGACAAACAGTAATGATTCACAAAGGTGTGCATTGACGAAAAGGTGGCCGCAGCACAAATATCCTGCACCGGGACACCCCTCTGAAGAGCCGTGGCAGTTGCCATGCCTCTAGTTGAATGAGCCCTTAATCCATCTGGGGGCTCTTTTCCAGCCAATTTAGAGCATTCAGAGATTGCTAGAATTATCCATCTGGATAGAGTTTGTTTAGACACGCCAAGGCCCAATTTGTGTCCAGTATACCCAACAAATAGTTGGTCACATTGTCAAAGATTTGCCAATCTGGAAATGTAGAAACGGAGAGCCCTTTTTGGGTCCAGTCTATGTAACCTTTCCTCTTCCTTACTAGCGTGAGGAGGAGGATAAAAAGAAGGTAAGGTAATTTTTTGTGGCAGATGAAAATCAGAAACCATTTTAGGCAAGAAAGATGGTTTGACTTTTAGAATAACTTTGTCCCTATGGAAAATGGTGTGAGGAGGCTCACAAGACAGTGCCTGCAACTCACTTACCCTGCGGCTGATGTTATAGCCACAAACAGAAATGTTTTAAGAGTGAGAAGTCTTAAATGGTAAAGAATGTAAAGGTTCGAAAGGGGCACACATGAGAAATTTTAAGACTAAATTCAAATCCCAAACAGGCACATGAAAAGGTGTCGGGGGTACACATTTGTTAGTCCTTTCAAGAATTGAATTACTAAGGGCATTTTAAAATTAGGACACCTCTTCCAAGGATCGCTTAAAGATAGATAGCGCGGCCAGATATCCTTTATAGTGCCAACTTGGAGCCCCAAATTGGCAAAGTGTATGAGAAAAGAAGTACCGTTGGAGTATTACAAAGGAATGGATCCACATTCTTATCTCTGCACCAGTTTCTGAACTTGTTCCAATGACACCGATATAGGGATTTTGTTGCTGGCCTTCTGGCCGAAAGCAAAATCTCCATTAAGTCATCCAGGAGGTCCCAATCCTTATATCTCAGTCTCTCAGAAACCATGCGTGAAGGCTGAGTGTCTTCACCTCTGGATGGAGAACCCGACCTTCCTCTTGCGAGAGAAGATCCTCTCTTCGTGGAAGATGTATTGGAGGGTAGATGGACATGTCCAGAAGGTCCGGGTACCACGTCCTCCTGGCCCAATCCGGGGCAATTAGGATCATGGTTTTCCTGAACTTTCTTAACCTCCTGATCAATTGAGGAGTCACGGGGATAGGAGGAAACGCATAAAGGAGTGGAAATACCCAGCCACTACGAACGCGACCCCTAGAGCTCCT
This sequence comes from Ambystoma mexicanum, assembly GCF_040938575.1. Classification (NCBI taxonomy): domain Eukaryota; kingdom Metazoa; phylum Chordata; class Amphibia; order Caudata; family Ambystomatidae; genus Ambystoma; species Ambystoma mexicanum. Next base: position 894,955,170 of record NC_090941.1, read on the forward strand.
CTTGGGGAAAATTCCCATGAGCAGTACAGTTCGCACTTCCGGTTGGCCCCGGTCGCGAACAGATCCACTTGAGGGATTCCCCAAAGGGCGAAGATCTCTTGAAGGACTTCCTGAGCTAGTTCCCACTTGTGGGAGACTGTGCTCTGCCTGCTCAGAGCGTCGGTCACCGTGTTCAGCTCTCCGGCTAGGTGAACTGCCGATAGAGAGATTCATTCTTGCATTGCCCAGAACCAGAGTTGCATCGCCTCTCTGCACAACGGTAGTGACCCCACTCCTCCTCTCTTGTTGAGGTAGTACATGGCCACTGTGTTGTCCGTCATTATCAGAACATTCTTTCCCCGTACAGAGGGCAGGAAGGCCTTCAGCGCTAGTCTGATTGCCCTCAACTCCAAAAGATTGTTGTGTAGTTTGGACTCCGATGGAGACCAACGTCCGCTGATTGTCAGATCGTTGATATGGGCTCCCCACCGCGTAAGTGAGGCGTCCGTCACTACGGTTATCTCCGGCCATGGCTGCCAAAAAGATTCTCCTCTAAGAATATGATGTCTGCATGCCCACCATTGTAGATCCTGTGCTACTTGGGCTGGGACCTGCAGCAGATCTGACATTTCCCCTGAGAATTGGGACCATTGAGTTCTGAGAGCCCATTGAAGAGATCTAATTCTCAATCTGGCTTCTGGCACCAGAAAAATGCAGGATGCCATCAGACCGAGCAACCTGAGAAAATCGAAGGCCGGAAGATGCTGGGCATTCTGGAATTTTGTTACCATCTGCAGAATGTGGTGAGCTCTCTCTTTGGGAGGCGAGGCTTTGCCCGAGCAGGTATCCAGGACTGCTCCTATAAACTGGAGCTTCTGTGATGGGATCATGTTTGACTCATTGCCTGCATTGCCTCTCTGCACAGTGGGAGTGATCCTACGCCGCCGCTCAGTGGTTTGTTAAGGTAGTACATGGCCACTGTGTTGTCCGTCATTATTAGGACATTCTTTCCCTGTACAGAGGGCAGAAAGGCCTTCAGCACTAGTCTGATTGCCATGAGCTCCAAAAGGTTGATGTGTAGTTTGGACTCCGGTGGAGACCAACGACCGCTGATTGTCAGATCATTGGTGTGGGCTCCACACCCCATGAGTGAGGCGTCCGTCACTACCGTTATCTCCGGCCATGGTTGCCAAAAGGTTCCCCCTCGAGGATATTCTCCTTGCAAGCCCACCATAGGAGATCTTGAGACACTCTGGTCAAGACTTGCAGAAGATCTGACATCTCCCTCAAAAATTGGGACCATTGAGTCCTGAGGGCCCATTGAAGGGATATCATCCTCAATCTGGCCTCTGGCACCAGAAAAATGCAGGATGCCATGAGGCCTAGCAACCTTAGAAAGTTGAATGCCAGTAGATATTGGGCATTTTGAAACTTTGTTACCATCTGCAGAATATGGTGAGCTCTCTCTGCGGGAGGCAAGGCTTTCCCTGAGCAAGTATTCACGACTGCTCCGATGAATTGGAGTCTTGGGCTTGGAATCATTTGTGACTTCTTGTAATTGAGGGTGAAGCCCAGTATGTCGAAGAAGTGGCAGGTCAAGGCCAGATGGTCCTGGGCTCGTTCGGGTGAACTTGCCCTAATTAGCCAATCATCTAGATAAGGGTAGACGTGAATCCTCCTTCTCCTGATACTCGCTGCCACCACCACCATCAGTTTGGTGAAACCCTAGAGGCGGAGGACAGCCCAAATGGTAGAACCCGAAACTGATAATAGGATCCACCAATTGCGAACCTCAGGTACTTTCTGTGCTTGAGATGGATTGGAACATGAAAGTAAGCATCCTGAAGGTCCAATGAAACCAGCCAGTCCTGAAGCTGAAGAGCCTGAAGGATCTGAGAAGGGTCACCATCTTGAAGTTCTCCTTCCTGAGGAATGTGTTCAAATTTCTTAAGTCCAAGATGGGTCTCAATCCTCCATTCTTTTTGAGGATGAGAAAATAAGGGGAGTAGCAACCCTTGTTCCTTTCCGCTACAGGTTCATGTTCTATTGCACCTTTCTCTAGCATGGTTAAAATCTCCTGCACAAGGAACGAGTCTGGAATTTTTACAGAGTTGGCCCCCGGTGCATGATTTTGAAGTCTTTGATGAAAAGGAAGGCAGTAATCATGGGTCACTACCTCTAGTGCCCAGGCATCTGACGTAATGCCCCGCCATTCGTCCAGATACTGAGTGATTCTGCCTTCCACCGGGTTCTTGTGGGTGAAGACCTCAAAGTGGCTTTGCAGCGGCTGCAGAAGTGGCTGAGGCGGTAGTATCCGCTGCTGTGACTGATCTAGCACCTCTCCCTTTTCTACCACAAAATGATTTTCTCTCTTGGCCTCTCTGACGGGCCTGCACCTTCCTTTTCCAAAAGAGGAGTAGAAGCGAAAGGGGCGACTCTTCCAGGAAGATGAGCCTGCGTAAGAGTGTTGTTGAGGCTGCCTTATAGCGGCGCTAAGTGATTTTGCTGCCACTTTTGAGGTCTGCAGCTTCTCCAAGCTCTCATCCGCCTTGCTGCCAAACAACCTCAAACCGTCAAAGGGCATATTAAGTAATCTAGACTGCACATCAGGTGCAAAGCCAGATTTCCTTAGCCATGCAAACCTGCGTAGGACCGTGCTAGATGCCATGGACCTGCTTACACTATCCGCAGTGTCCAGTCCTGACTGCAGGCATTCCTCCATAGCCTCTTTACCATCTTTTACTATAGCCAGGAAACCATCCCGTTCCTGAGCTTCCGGGATGCGTTCAGCCGCTTAGGTTATACAGTCCCACAGGGTATATGTAAATCTTGCTAAAGTGCAAGTGACATTAGTCGATTTAAGGGCCATGCTGCCCGAAGAAAAAACTTTCCGGGCCAAGCATCAACTTTTTTATCATCCCTGTCTGGTGGTATTGATGAGTAAACTGATTGCCTAGTGGAGGTTGCAGCTTGAACCACTAGACATTCAGGGCAGGGATGTTTAGATAAATATTCTTGATCTGGTAAAGATGGCCAGTATTTTGGTACACATTTCTTGTTTACTGCTGAAATAGAATCAGGAGTATTCCAATTTACCATCACCCTCTTCTGAAGTGCTTTATGGAATGGAAGAACAGGATCTTTTTGAGGACTTTCACTCAGGATGTCCGTCATGTCATCCTGGTCGAAATCTGGGGAAGCTGCCTTCCAACCCATAAAATCAATTACCCTTCCCATAAGATTCCTATAACTAGGATCAGCATGATCTGTAGAATCTGGTCTTTCAAAATCCACTTCAGGTGAAGTGTCTAGGACACTGGCATTTTGGAGACAGTCATAAAGATCTGTTATTTTGGAATTCGGGTCCACTAGCTCTTCAGGGACCTCTCTGGCTCCAAACCTAACTCCAGCTGAAGTGACATCCTCTTCAGAGGAGTGTCTTCAAAAATGGATGACATGGATCTGAAAAATTCCAATCTGGGTTGAGGATGGAAAGCTTTTTCAGGTAAAGAGGGTGGTATCGATTTAGGCATGGGTATTGGCGTCAACCTGGGTATCGGGATTAATGAATGCCTTGATAAAGGAGTCAAAGGCGTCGATAAAGAAGACGCTGGCTTCAATGTTTTCGAAGCCGGCTTCGATACTGTCGAAGAAGGTTCGATACAGTCAAAGGCCAAAATGCCATTTTCATTGGTGGTTTCGACGCAGCAGTCGTCGACTGTCGAGTCGAGTTTCGACTTCGACGCTGATGTCTATTCCGCTACCACCGATTTATGCACTGGAGGTTTTGATTTAGTATGAGGCATCGGGGAACTTTCCCTTGATGACATTCTCAACTCTTTTTCAGCTCTCGCGTGTTTAGATTTTGATTTACCTCTGTCACTTTTAAAGTGGGTATGATCTCCATGCGGCAACTTTGCGGGGATCTGGGCCGCTTTCTGGAATATTTTAAGCATCAAAGCCATAAAGGTCTCCCATTTTTCTGGGGAATCATGCTTGGATGGATAAAAGTTACTCTCCTCTCAGAAGAGGAAGAAGATCTGTGATGTTGCTTTTTTGATTTCTTAGTCAAAGACGAGGAGGATTTCCTCGAGCGACTCTTTGATCTCGACCTCCTCAACCCATGTCGAGATTTTCGAGTAGATTCACCGAATCTTTTTGTCTTTTAGAAGACTTGTAAGTTTCCTCCCCCACCGCCATCTTACCTCTACATTCCCTAAGAGCCTTATTGGACATGGCCTGGCAGGAATAGCACTCGTCAACTCGATGGTCTGGGCTGAGGCACCAGAGGCAATTCCGATGGGGGTCGGTTATTGACATTTTCCTACCACACTTCTGACATTTTTTTTTAACCCTGTCTTGGCTATGGTGGGAGTAGGTGACGAGGACATTGTTGAGGAAAAATCTGATGCGCCGTTCGTAACACGAAGCAGTTGCGTCGGAAAAACTGAACTGAGGTAACGGGTGCTGCTCGAGCCCTTTATACAGCGGATGACATCGACGCTCGACGGCGGCCCTCGAGGGACTACGACTCTGCAGCCTCGAACACAGCGCCCTCTGGAGAAAAAACATTTCTGAATCAGCAAAGCTGGGAGATGCATTATCAGAAGATGAGTAAGGAATACATGGGAGGACACAATCCATTCGAAATGTATAGGTGGCGCTTGTCGCAATCTATTTTACTACTAAGCTTTAGCAAGCCTCATGATTTTCTTAGCTTCTTACGGTTCCTTGCATATGTACACGTGTAAACTGGCTGAATATCTTCATCACGCTTATAGCATAAGCTTCTAACATTTTGACATTGTTATTTCACTTTTAGGTTCATGATATCCGTTATCCATGGTGTTTCGTCTCTTTTCGTCATTCGCAGGTCGCCATATCTTCTATGTGTGAGTCCATTCGGGTCCTTGTGATGTCACCATTCGTCTACCTTCAGTATCTTTTTAGACGCTTCAGGGACTAAGCTCTGACACTCTTCATTTTGTTTCATTTGTCGATATGGCTTTCTCAATGGGTACCTTACTGTCCAGGTTTTCTTAGGTGTCGGTACTTCAACAGGTGCGGTTCTTTTTAGGTACTGGACAGAGCCCCACTGCGGCTCTCTGCTGGTTTATTTGCTCATCATACCTCACATATTTCGGCGTGAATGTTCCTGGTACTTCAAAATGGAAGGTTGAGTGTGGGCCGTGCTAGGGACTTCCTCTACAACATGTCAGGGCTATCCGAGTGGCTGAAGGGGATCTGCCTCAAGAGGATGCAAACAGAGGCCTTTGCCGCCTTCTATGAAGGTCTCTATGCCCCCATAGAGGTGACCCCGCACTACCTGGACTCCATTGAGATCCCTAGGCTTTCTGGGGACCAGACCAAAAAGCTGGAGGCGGAGGTCACGGAAGAGGAGGTGGCCGCTGCCCTGTCCCAACTCCAGTCCGGCAAAACCCTGGGCCCAAATGGCTTCCCAGTGGAAACATGGAGGCGCATGGGTGACTCTGTAGTGGGACATATGCACTACATGCTACTGCGCCCTCGTACAGACGCAATGCTCCCACACGATCTTAGACAGGCTACCATAGTCGTAATTCCAAAACCTGGGACACCCCCGGATATCTGTGCCTCGTACAGACCTATCTCGCACATCAATGGAGAGGCCAAAGTCCTAGCCCGGGTCCTGGCTAACAGAATACTGGGGGTCATTCGCTCTTTGGTCCATCCGGACCAATGTGGGTTCATGCCGATGAAGTCCACCAGGATAAACCTGCAGAGGGTCCACTTTGCAAGCAGCCACTTGCCCTACTCACAGTGGACTTTGAAAAAAGCTTTCGACTCTGTCGGCTGGACTGCCCTATGGGATATCATGAACCGCAAGGGTTTCGGGACCAACTTTATGTCATGGGCTAAGATACTATACGCCGCCCCCGAAGTGGTAGTGCAGGTGAACGGGATCTCCTCCAGACCCTTCCCGCTGGTCAGGGGAACCAGGCAAGGATGCCCCTTCTCCCCCCTCCTGTTCATATTGGCCATCAAACCCTTGCAATTCGGCTCCAGAGGTCTCGTGGGTGACCTGGGTTTGTGTGGCTTGGGGGAAGGGAGGACTGGGTCTCACTATACACAGACGACCTGCTCATTTACATCAGTAACCCTAGAATCTCGTGCCCTGAAATCAACGGAATCCTTACTGAGTATCAGGAGTTCTGTGGGTTTAAAGTCAACGAACACAAGGCAATTTTCTTCCCACTCCACGGTGGAGATGACGCGATCCCGCAGTACTGTCCCTACCCAGTCTCCATCCAGAGTTTTGTCTATCTTGGCATTCAAATCGCCCCCCAACACGGACTAATTCCTCCGACTTAACCTCCACCCAGTGGTGAGAAGATTTGAGGCAGATGTTACCCACTAGCAATTTCTTCTGCTGGGCTTGCTGGGGAGGGCTGCCCTCTTCAAGATGCTCTCCCTCCCTCGGTTCCTTTACATCCTCCAGAACGCCCCCATCCACATCCCCCGCACAACCTTTTTGACCATAGACTAACCTCCGGAAACTCCTATAGGGCGGGAACAAGCCTGTATCGCCTTGACCACTCTACAGCTGTCAGTCTGGGAAGGAGGCCTGGGCATACCCGGTCTCAGAGCATATCATTGGGCAGCACAACTGGTGGTCTTGAATGACTAGTTCCATGCAGACCCAGAGCTCCCGCATATTGGGATCGAGATGAGATGCATGGGCGAGAGAACGCCCCTCTGGGTATTGTGTGGACCGGACACTGCAGATGCTGACCTCCCTGGGATGATACAGCAGATACGCATGGTGTGGGAGGAGGTGCTACAGCACATCGGGTGGTGGAAGCAGCCGACATTGGGTGAACCTATATGGGATACTGGGTATATACCGAAGGTCCTGACAATGGTCCGCTTTCCTAACTGGGAGGAGCAGGGGATACAGACCTTAACGGAGTTCCTACAGGACGGACGCCTGAAGACCTTCGAGGCAATACGAGAGGAGTTTGGTCTCCCCCCGGTGATATATACAGATACATACAATTGACACATGCCCTATGTACCCAATTCCCAGTGCTCTGACATCCCAAAAAGCTCTCCCCTTGAGGTGAACGTCCTTCATGCAAGGATTCTGGTAAAACCCACATCAACACTGTACCAAGTGATCACTGGGTTTGTGGCCCGGGACTTGACCCGCCTGTGGGAGAAATGTGAGAGGTTGGTGGGCCCCTGGGAGTTGGAGGAATGGGTGGAGGCACCAATGTTCCCACACGAAATAGGCATAGACGCCAAACTTAGGCTTATTCAATACAAAATACTTCACCAGGCCCCTCATTCCAAGGCCACGATGGCTAAATGGGGGCTGGCGGGAGACGCTGACTGTTTGAAATGCAGAAGGGCTGCGGGTACTTTTTATCATATGCTGTGGGAGTGTGAGGTCATACAAGAATTCTGGCGTAAGTGTATTCACGAAATCAACGTGGTCCTGACACTCCGGTTCAGTTGGAACCGAAGGCCTCTCTATTGGGGATCTGGGGGGATGGGGACTACACACAAGCTGAAACAATGTTCCTGGCCTTGGCAATGGACCTTAACCAAAAGACTTGTGGCCACCATGTGGGGGGCGCCAGAAGGCCCAGCCTTGAGTAGATGGACCAAAGAGCTGGACAGATGTGCGTCCCTGCAAAAACGCATATACACGACTGGGGCTGCCCCCAAATATGTCTCAAGGTATGGAGTAAATGGACAGGCACGGCATAGTCGGAGCAACCATGGGTAGCAGAACGGCCCAACTGCTGTCGCCCTGGACCCTAACCCTTATGGGACCTCCCTGCTTCTTCCTACCAAGGACTGAGACTACCCACATGATCTGTATTGTACTTTCATCTGGCCCAGCTGGTATGTTTGCTTGTTCATTCGCGCTTAATTTGCTATCTGCCCTTGTTCGACTCCAATTTACTAAACACAAAAAAAAAAGAAGAAAGAGGCAATGTTGAGCCGCTGCACTGCTGTGGGCTTCATGTTAACTCAGGCAAAAGTGAATGCAACTGGCAGTGCCCAAGGGAGAATAAAGCATCCCTTCATTCACTCTCTATGCCCTGAAAGGTTCGCCAGGCATAGCTAAGTGCACTTTTTAACCAGACAACCAGAATGGCTCTTTTCTGTGCCACCTCGGAGAGCAACGGCCTCTACCGGCCTGCTTGGGAGTTCTTGAGACCTGCTACGAGTCTTCTGCGAGGGCGATAGCATGGTGTGAGGCTGTATGTCACTTGGGAGTCAAAAGGGTCTGGGCTCTTCTGGGTGTTAACTGCATAATTCAGCAGTATCCCATTTTCTGGTCTATGGTTAACACCCCTGTTAAGACAGCATGATAATCTTCAAAGTGTTCAGTTGGCCTACCAGAGAAGGAACTTGGTACGAGCTACTATATTTTGATGAACTGTTGGTAAGCAAAGTGATGCCACTTTACAAATGCATGTTTTGATGCTTGTATACAAAATTGTGCTACTTCCCCACTTAGGTACACAAAATACATGGGAGCACGAACGATGATTTGTTAACAATGTTATTAACCACTGTGTTAATAAATGTATTTTATCTAAACCTGGCCAAGCTAACTATGGTTTGAACTAATGTACTTAAGCTAATAAAATTGCTCAGTGGATAAAGAACCAGCTACAGAGATGGCCGTGGAACAGCAATTTCAAACCTCTCAATTCACACACTGTGTGGAGTCAGTTCATATGGCCAGCAAGCCCTCCACCCACCAATTTATTTCAATTGGCTCTCCAAGGGTGGCTTAAGGGAACGATTTCCTTTGAACAGATCGTGGTGTAACCAAGGGCGCATGTCGAATGGTTCATGCAAGGCCAGGAGAATGAGGCTTCCCCAGCACTTGTTGGGGATGCAGGCTGGGGTACTGAGTCTCTGAATGTGCGCAGATGGCACTCCTGTGCCTCTCTGCACATTCAAGAGCCCGGGCCATTGTGCAGTGGACGTTCCGGCTCCTCCAGACATGTGCAGGAACAGTAGCTCTCCAATCTTCCTGGTTTCTGTTCATGGTGGGCAGGAGCCAGAGAGCAGCTCTGGGAGCCTGTCCCGATGGTGGCAGTGTGAATTTCGGACTGGGACTACAGGCAAGGAAAAAACAAATGTGCCTGGCTGCGAGTGAAGGATTGAGTGCATGTTTAGGTGCAAATGAACGAGCATGTTCTTTGGGTGCACGTGTGAGTGAAAGAGCGTGTGATGTGCGGATGCGCATGGGAATGAGAGATGAGTTATGAATACTGTGAATGCGTATGGGTATGCTCGTGAATGTGTTTGGCTTGTGGGCTGGGGAGTGGGTCTTCGATTAAGGGGAGAGCATTTTTTTTTACTGGGCATCTATGTTAAAGTAAACATATTAAGTGTTATGTGGCTAGACTGACCCACATTGCTTCAGCGAGTCTGGTTATGTTTTGTTCCTGTGGCATGACATTTTAGACCGTGCATCAAGGGTAAACTAAACAGGATGAGTCTTATTACATTGCAAGACTGGCCTGGATTGGTGCAACTAGTCTGGATATATTTTCTAACTGCAGCATGATATGGCATTTATAACGTGCTTGTGCACAAGCGTTTCTAGGCGCATTGAATTTCTTACTGACAAATCCAACAAGAGTATGTTCTTATATAATAAAACGGCCATGTATTGCTGCAACCTGCATGTGCACGTATGAGCACAGCCAGCATCACTTTTTTTTATATTGTGGGCAAAGCAGTGAGCCAAGTGGGCGGGAGCAATGCTCCTCTACTTTTTTTTTTTATTAAATGTAACTGTTCCTATACTTTTATTTTAAAAAGAAACCGTCCCAGAATGGTTTTGTTTTATAAGAAAAGTGTAGGAAGCAGTTGAAAATTGCACTGAACGTTCCCTTAAACAGCAGGCACATTTGTTTGGAGGTTTGTATTGCACGTGGGAGGGGGTCGTGGTGATGGGGTTTGTGGGGAGTGAGGGCGGACCAGCAGGGAACATAGTTCCACTACTTCTTGTCATACACTTCGACCACTGGGCCAAAGTCGTGATGAAAATAAGTTCACTGTTGGGGACTTGCATCTATTGGATTTTTTTAAAGTTACTCTAAAAAACCGAATGAAAACTGTGCGGCTTCTCACCCGATTTATTGCAGAAAATATACTGTAAAAAATACGTTATGTAAATAAATAAAAAACAAGGGGAGAACAACCCCTAGTCCTCTGTAGTTGGGTTTGGCTTCCTCTAGACACTTGGTCACTCCAGCATTTACGTGGGATACACCCCTCCAATTAAAAACTTCACAAGCCGTCACTGGGGATCTCACCCACTAAAAGCATAATCCGATTTCGCCTGTCCTGACTGCTCAAAAGGTGAAAAGGTATGCAGCTCATAGTCTGGAAGACTGCAGAAGTGAACCTTCCATGCTCCTGAAGCGGATACAAAAGCACTTCTCCGTAAGGGAGTAATATAGTTCTATGTTCAAGCTGCAAATTTTTTTTTTCCGCTGCACTTTTTGGTGAAAAAATGTTGCCGAAAAAATAATCGAATTATTTCTTTTTATTAAGGGGGGTGGGGGGGATCTCCCTGATCCCCCCTTCCTTATTTTATGTATCCCTATAAACCACCCCACCCTACTCCTTATATGCCCTCTCCCACTAACCCCCAAATTTTCCAATGTTTTTTTCAGCAAAAACGTTTCGTCAAAAAGTGCAGTGGAAAAAAAAAACGGGATGAATGAACGTCGTACTGATAAGACACCTTAATGTTCGGTCCTCGTCTGTAATAGTATGTGTGATCGTTTCAATCTTGGGTTAAAATCACAGAGGGGCCAGTACTCAGGCCTTCATCCTTCTGAGAAGTGTGAGGAATACGACATAACTTTCTATATAAAAGATATTACTGTATGGTTCACGCAGACTTGGTACTACTTTTAGCAGTTCTCCAAAAAAGTACTCTTTAAAATGTACTCTCGTATGGAGTATTGGAAGGTCAGAAAACCAGGTTTATGCTGAGGATTTTCAACAGGTTTCACAGACTCCAGATCCTTTATATGAATCACATAACACTGTAAAGGCAGTGTCTACAAGCCACGTAAACGTGAAATTCGAGGGCATGGGTTTTCAATCACACATTCTATAAGAACTATTCAGAGCAAAAGGTGTAAGACCTACAGGGTATCAATGTCAGCGACATGTTTTCAGCTGGCTATTCTGCTCTGGAAGTCGTTTTATAAGGAAATGACGTCAGTAGCCTCCTGCAGTATCCGGTAATCAGCCTAGAGCAGTTGCGCATAACACAAGGGTGCGCTTCCGAGGAGAGCCATGACCTCAACAAGCCTAGTTACAGGAACCTGTCAATTCGCCACCAACAGGATGACTGCCTTACCAAACCACTGTGCTTTTAAACATAGCGTAACACACGTGGAACACGAAAGTCCGTGGGGTGGAGATATTCCAAGCGAGAAAAGTTATGCTCGTGTTTTGTTGCACATATACAATTGCACAGTTTCCTGCCACCGAAACCTAATATTTAGAAAGAAGTACTGTTCCCAAACGTAGTGTAAAATGATAGCATCCCACAAGCTCTGCAACAGCGTTCATTCTTTAAATGTATACAAACTCAAATTGGCCAAAGCCGAATTCCTCACAGGTTTATGGCTGTCAAGCATACATGTTCATCAAATTGATGTATAGAGTTCCAAATGCTATGAAGTCATGCGGACCTTATTGGTCCATTAAAAAATGTGCCCGAGGCGTTCCACTGTTCATCAGAGTGCACAAAGCAATGATGAACACGTTTTGACAAACCAATAGTTGTAACGTTTCTTTAGTGAGCAAAGCTTTTTGCGAGATGTGAAAAATTATAAATTGTGGGTATTTTTGCAAAATATTGCGCGCATTCGACGAGATTTCTGGTGCTTGTTTGTAGTCAAAGCAGAGAGCACACATAGCATGGGTGTGCAACCTTATTGGCGCCTTCATCAGTGGAAGCAGACAGAATGCGCACTGGTGGGAAGTGTGAGAAGAAGCAACCAGCACTTCTCAACAAAGTCAATTCTTTCAGTGCTAAGCCACCCAAAAATGCCGTTCAACATTCTTAGTAGCTTATAAGAACTAGTGACAAGCCAGTGGGATTTTGGAAAAAGTAATAAGAACTTTATGAGACCTTATAGGACACCAGCATACTAATTGAATTCTTAAAATTTAAAGTAGGATATGTAAAAAAGATATTATTGATTTTCTTAGAAGGATCTTAATCTTATAATAAATGTTTCTATGGGGAAGTATATGTTTAATAGTTCAGTACTTGGGCGCTTATAGTTTTAAGAGTACTGCAACTTGTGGGCTGTCTCAATATATGGGACAATGTAGTCTTCACCCCCATTTTGCATTCTTGAATAGATAGAATACTCAGTGCTATCATGCAGAGAGAAGACCGTCTGTGACATCGTCTAGGCCTGTGTCTTCAAACTGTGGGGCAGGGCCGCCAAAAGGGGGCCAAGAGTAGGTCAGGGAGGGGGAGGAGCGAGGGTCTTTCAAAAGGGAATATGGCGACTGGTTACAATAGAAAATATAAGCAAATATGGCATTCGAGGCCCAGTAACAATGGTCTTACTCAAAAGGGTTCTCAGGATAAAAAGGTTTTGGTACCACTGTTCTAAGCCAAGCAAATGACTGACACTTACCAATCAGTTCATCTTGCAGAAATAGTGTGTATAAGGGGGCATGGCCATGCAGCTTATTATGAAGTTTACCAACCTTTTAGATTCTCCATGAACACCAAATCTTCCCTGGCCCAACATATTTATTTATGTATTTATTGGGCATTTTTAATGCGCCTATACAGCAACTGGTGTCTCAAGGCGTCACAAGACAAAAGTGGGGGTTGGGAGAACATGGATGAAGAATAACAAAACAATTGTCCTTCTAGGCCATATGTCATTTTGTTCGTCCAAGAGCAGTAACAAGAAGTGCAGGGGATTGGGGAAGTGCATTCATGCTAAAATGGGAAGGGAAGAGTGGAGAGCATGCAACTGATGGAATGTATGAAATGTATTGAAACAGCCAGCTCTAGGAAACATAATCAGACTATGAATCTCTTCTGTAAGAAATTGCAAACATCTTCAGGCAAGCACACCGTCCAACTTATTCTTGCCAGACATAAGTAGGTCAACCATTACCATTTTCTTCTTTGCACCATGGGACATGCGGTCTTTCATTTACAGAGAAGAGAAAAAAACCACGACCGGATGAGCTACTTTTACCCAACACATGACAGGCGTGTGTGTGTGTGTGTGTGTGTGTGTGTGTGTGTGTGTGTAATGTAATATATATATTTACATATATATATATACATATATATATATAATATTCTGTTGGGCAACGCCATATTTAAGGAAGCTTAAAGCCCACCCCAAACAAGATGCGCACAATTCATTTCAGGTATTGAGCTTCACTTTCGGGTCTCAGTTTAATAATTTAGTGCATAATAATCTGACCCTCACAGTTTTGCAGCAACAATTTCTTTTTTTTTACATAAAGTGACAGGTGATCCCCCACTTGAATTACAAAGGGACAATACAACCACCTCAATCTAGAGCAAGTCTTTGACTTCACTCTAAACATATGGGCACAAATGAACATTTGATTTGGCATCAGAGGAATCGTCAGACAATCCACACCAGAATACCAGGTCTACTTTCAATATACATCCTCCCTGAAATCAAGAAGTCAAGCTTTCTCAAGCTAAACAATGCACTACGGTGGTAACCATTCGCAGAACAAAAATTATTCTATACTTTTTGGGCCGATTTAAATCTACGTTTGACACCACCTATGCCAACCTATTGGTTTCTAGTCTAGGCATAGATACTACTGGGATATCAGTTTTATGATGTCGGTATTGTTGTGAATAATTGCAGAGTTTGTTTTCTCAGGTCTTTCAGTTGTTTTTGGAATACTGGGACACTGGGGCCTACCTCACTATTTTCAAGGATCCAGGTTTACCCTCAATACTGTAGCGCAATTAATTTAGAAATACATTTCCATTACTTTATTAACCATGGCAGACCCAATCACAGAATGTATCATTTCACATTTGAATTTGAGATGGCCAAGGCCTCAGAGAAACCAAATTGCAGGATGAAAGCCAATGACGAAGAGGCTACCTAGGGTTTCACTTTATATTGTAAACCAGAAAGCACATAGAACTTGCATCCTTTTCCTTTCTCAGTGAGATGTCTGTTAAACAGGGTTCCCCAAAGTACTTTTAATTGTTATCTGGGAATCAAATAATTCCTGAGAAACTTTCCTAAACCGTCTTGAGCCACAGCAAACACGTTTTGGCCGTCTTGAAAAGGTCCAGGACAGGTAGGGACACACAGTCTTCAGGCAGCTCTGTCAGGTAAGCTCTTCCTTTCAGTCTGTCCGTCTGTAACCACAATTCCTTTCAGGTAATCTGGCTCTGCCTTGGGAAAATACCTCTGCATTCAGTCTAATTAGGAGAAAGGGCATTTTTTTAGATTTACCCATCAGTAAATCTGTGTCTCTCCTGTAGCACGTGTTAACTTGCTTTTCTAAAAACTCCTATTTTACCTGCATGTTTGACCTTAAATAACCACCAAACCCCATCGATAAGGGGAAAGGGAGTATGGTTGGTTCCTCTTGGTCAATCTATTCAATTGGTCTCCAGTCCAATGGGCAATGACACCTCACACCCACCCATATCTTATTGGCTCATTTATACAAGAAGGCTGGTCACAGGAGCGTGTCTAAAATTGTGGTTTCATTTCTCCATAAAATCTCCTCCAAGCATCTGACACCACTGAATTAAAGCTTTAAGGCAGAATAATACCACAACTTTATAAATCTAGGTTCTGTGTATCACACAGCTTATAAAATCATATTGTCATGGGTCTTCCATTGGGTACATTTTGTACCAATATTTTCCCTTCCCTCCAGCATATACAGTTCGAAAGTTTGATTTTAATGGTTTAATTTCGAAACCTCACTTAATGTCAACAGCTTTCATATTTATGGATGTGGCATAAAATCACACTAATGTAGATCTGCTAGTTTTCAAAATAGCACTGGGACAGTTCAGGTTATGGCATTTTTGTGTGGTTCTGTATGTAAAACAGATTTAACTTTAACTTTACTTTAGCTGTTTACTGTTCTCACAGCAAGCTTAGATTCTGCTTCAATTCTTCTGAAACTATTGCATAATACCACGTTTTCTGGCTCCAACATGATAATAAAGGAACTTCTATTGCTTTATGGCCTGCTTTGAAAAGCCATATGCACTTTAGGAATGCGTTCAGTCTTCAGGGCTTGTAATACTTGGTGACCTGGGGTTCAATCAAACACAATAGATTCTGTATGGTCAGGTCTTCCTAGCATAGACTGTATATGGTAAAAGGTTAGATAGACTGTTTTCAGATCTCCTTGCTTGCCTATTTAATTTTTATTTAATTCATGAATTTGTAATTGAGAGACGCCAGTTCGACACAGTTCTGAGGTTGTCTGCTTTTTCTTATACAATGGGCTATTTCAATCATTTTGACTAACAGGTCATGCAGATGCTGCTGTAGCAATACGCAATTTCACTTTAACAGGTATGTTAATTTGAACTAAATTCTCTTTGTTAGAGTTTTCTGAATCTGTAGGGCCTACCTCTGACAAGAAATCTAATTTAATGAACACTGGTTTTCAAATGAAATCCAAACTTTATTATTAGTTCTGCATATGACAAAACCTGCAGTTGAAGTTTACTTTGTACTGTCACCATATATAAACCTGTATAAAAGACCAATATCAAGGGAATGATCTTCTAGCAGCTCTTACCAGTCATCAGTTCTGGTCTATTTAAATAGAGGTAAATGACAGTTGAATTTCATTTTTGTATTATGTCCATTTAACATTCACCAGTAGCTCTTTCAGAATAAAGCATCATTTCAACAATGTGTCACTCAATAGTGAACCACATTCAAATCAGATGATATCCTACAATGGTAATGCAAATGCTCATAACAACATTAGCAACAAAGATTGCGAGCTTCCCTCACACACAGAAAATGAACAGTTTGGCCATGACAGTGTTAGCGCAAAGGTAGACAAATCATCAAACAGCTGCTGGCTCTGAGTGCAGGCTTTCACAATAATAAATGCAAAGATAATCTCTGCACCATGGTCTTAACAACAGACTCTGGCAGCAAACCTGTAAAGAAGCCAACTGCGAGCGCCAGTGTTCTCAGTATAAAGAAAACTCCCTTTAAGCACTGGGTTGGACAAGGTTGCAGTCCAGCTCTAGCTAAGCAGCCTCCATCTTGGTGACTGTTTTTGACTGAAATGTATCCAGCTTCAAATGAATTAACATGGCAGGGCAGACTCTAGTTTCAGGTCTTCCATTAGCTCAATATAGTGCATTGTAGAAAACAAAAGGATATTTGCTTTGTGCACAAATAGACGCAGATTACTGATAAAGCTTTCTGGAAATATTGGCAAATACTGACAAATCCTAATGCCCTCTGCCCACCATTGACCCAGCTCGTGTGTGTTAGGTAGCCAGAACAGGGAGATTTGGAGAAAAGAAAAACATGAACTGTCTCAAGACTGCTTCAGAGAGTTTATAAACCCCTGAAACTTTAATTGAATTGGGTAGGCCATTGGGAATTTTGAAAGTGGAGAAATTATTCTGAGCTTTTATACAGTTTTTTGAAACTATGAATTGGGCATAGGTAGGCCTACCCATTTCCAAGCCTGATCTAAGTAGATTCCGTCCGTACAACACATCTTGGTAGATGCAGATTTTGGGTTCATGGCATTCAGCATCTAGAAGGTTGTAAAGTGCATATTTCAGTTCTAGGTATTTGGATGGCTCAGCTCAATGCATCTCGGGAGATATGCTTTCTGGTTACATTGTATCCAGCATTGCAATATTAAGAAAATTGAAAAGTTAAGGTTCTGGTTATGGGTAATCCTGGCCATTAGCACAGTCCACCTTGGTAGATGCAGTTTGCTTGGAAAATGCCCCAACTGAAAGGGAATAATGACTACACAAACGGTAGGGACATCACACAAACAACTTTCAGCATAAGATATGACCTGATGGGGGCGTGGCTTGAGCTCATGCAGTAAGGCTGTGACTACTCGGAGCTCCCACTGCGATCCTTTGCTAGATACTTGCAGCGGCAACTACAGCTAATTTTGCTTGCACCAACCGACATCTCCTTACGGGGCAAACCAGTACCTACACACACAACTTTTCCCACCGACAAGAATCGGAGCCTAGACACCCGAGAGATTTGGCCTAAAACCCGGGTGCCATGTGTCCCAAGATGGCGGCCGCAACAACTTCATGAGGCTTTCCTGGTGGATTGAAGAAACTTTGGGGCTGTGTTGCAGAGGGCACCCAAGGTGTTCCCCATAGACCTCTCTTGCTGAATAAATTGGACAGCTGAAACGACATCTGAAAAGGACGCCTGTTCTAAACCTTCAGTTCGATCTGCATTGCAGTGGTGTGCGCTGGCTGGGATGCATGTGCTGCCTCCTTTGGGATAGGAGCGTGCATCGAATATGGTTGGCTGCTGTGCTCCCAGAACAGATAACCGTCCCGGGAAGTGAGTCTACACCCTTGCCACTTGAGTGCTGTTTCGTGGCACTGCAGTGCTGACTGCTGCTCACTGCTTGCGCTCCGAGAAGGAAGTCATCTGGTCCGTAAAGGAAGCTGCGGAATACCGACTGCGTCGCTTTGAAGTACGAGTCCCCGT
Organism: Ambystoma mexicanum; assembly: GCF_040938575.1. Classification (NCBI taxonomy): domain Eukaryota; kingdom Metazoa; phylum Chordata; class Amphibia; order Caudata; family Ambystomatidae; genus Ambystoma; species Ambystoma mexicanum. The sequence goes on from NC_090941.1 coordinate 894,972,923, forward strand.
TTGAAGGCAACTCGATTACTGACATCTACTACTACCTACCTCAGTTACTTATGCTAGCCCTGATAACTTGGCCCCCTGAGGGCCTGTCTTAGCTGTTCATGCACTGCCCTTGTGACTCCTTTGGGTGGTGCTGGGCACGGCGCAGCAGCCTGGCGGGGAGCACCCTACTCCTGCTGGGATTCGCTGGGTGGTATCCTTTGGTCCGCATTTGCCAATCAATGACTACTGAGCCCCTTGGAATTGCTGTACACACGGATCCCTGAGGGAGCCCACCTACTATTGCAATACCAGACAACTCTTCCCATATTGTCAGTGTTAGTGCTGGGGAATTCCAATTCCTGCTACTTGCTTGCCAGATAGGGTTGCACTTGTCAACTGAAACTAAATTAGCCCATCTGACTTGCATTGTTAGTACTCAGGTGACCCGTGTATCTCCAACTGGGACTTCTTATTTTGGCCACAAGACGCAGTGTTACGCACTCCCGCTTGCTCCTGCACCAAATCACCTACCATGTCGCCTACTAAGAACAAAAGCAGGACTACCATTATGGATTAATTTGCTGGCCAAGGTAAACACTGCGGCGCCTCCGTAACTGAGGAAACTGAAGAAATGGAACATCACACCCCAATGCAGGACCCACAAGAAAATCAGGTTCTCTTTGCGATAGCTGCTCTACAGTCCTCACTGGAGACCAAGATTGACATGGTCAAAACAGATGTCCAGCTTCTCCAGTAGGATGTTAAACAACTGGCTGAGAGGGTTACAACTGCAGAATCACTATTGAAGGAGACTACTAGTACCACCAAACACCTTGTGGCGTGGGTCAAAGAACTGGAAACGAGAAATGCTATGCTGGAACTACGAGCTGAAGGACACGGAGGGTAGATACACTTGCTGGGACTTCTGAAGGGCACAGACCAGACCATATTGAAAACCCGATATTACAAGAGATTGGTCCTGGCAAGCTCTCACAGGGTTCTGCAGTTGAAAGAGCTCACAGGACCCTCCAGAAAAGACTGACGCCGGGATACCGGTTATAGCCAGAATCCTGAACCTTTGCGACCGGGAAGTAATCCTACAATATTCTATGGCGGGGGGCGAGATACAAATAAATAGCTCAAAGATCGCTATATACCTGGATTATACGCCTGCAGTACAGAGGGCTAGAAATAAATTTGTACCTGCCAAGGTGAGGCTCAGACAACTGGGTCTTAAATATATGCTCATGTATTCTTCTATGCTCAAGATCCTTCATAATGGCAAATCATACTTTTTTGACAGCCCCGAGGCGACATTCATGTGGATGGAGCACAACAACTCATCTAGCGGGAGCAGTGCTGACACTTGAAACAATGTGGGACTTCATGAGGTATCACCACACTATCCACCACCCTTGTAATTTTGGTCACACCGTCCCCACCAAAGTGCGGCGAAAGCACAGGCATACAAAGTGATCTTGTTCCGCACTTGTCATATCTAACTGAATGGGCCATTGCTCCTGGTGCGAAGACTCAGAGACACCTGAATAATGTTGCTTTAACAATGGCTCAAAGCCGCTAACTATGTCCTTTCCTTTCCAGTGATGGACTTAACCACTCGCGCAAAGTTGCTACTGGGTGCCAGCCCGTTGCTGGGCCCTCTACCTGGTACACAATGGCCATGTTAGGCCTCAGAGTTACAGGAATGCCTGAACAATGTGTTTTTGTTGGGCAGCGATTCATAGTTTTGGTGATAATGTTATTTTTCTGTTTAGTTCATGTACGATGGCTCGCAAGGTACTATTTTTGGGTGAACAGGGGGTGCTGAAAGTGCGATTATGGAATACTTGTGACTACGCCAAAGGCACTAGTAATCAACACTATAGTATGACTATTCTGCAGGGGTGGGGTGGGTGAGACTGATGTGACATACTGTGGGGGAGGCCGCTTAGGCGCCATTATGGCTACGCATTATGTAACACACCTATGACCCACATCAGAATACTAACCTGGAATGTGCATGGCATGGGTTCTTTCCTCCGCAGGAACAGGGTGAAGTCTTACATCCAGTGTAAGAGAATATACATAGCCTTACTCCGGGAGACCCACCTGCTATTTGAGGACCAAGAGGCGCTCCTGAACAGCTGGGGAGAGACGGACTATGGCGCTACATACTCTAAATTCGCTAGAATGGTGTTTACATGGATCAAGGGTTTGCTGCCTTTTCAATTGCTTTAAGTGGTGCGGGATAAGGAAAGACCGTTCTTAATTTTACTGGATTAACTTAACCACAGGGAAATGTGCATTGTGATTTCATATTTTCCAAATCACAAGATCCCGTCCCATGTACGCATTCTATGTACTCATATTGCGTCAAGGCACAAAGGTTTTTTTATGGGGGGAGAGACTTTAATTGTGTTAGGGACGCAGCACTTGACAGAACCCCATCTCCCCCCAGTTGGTCCCTCCCCGGGTACCATCGCTCTGAATGCAACATTAACTGACCTAGACTTAGTGGACATCTGGAGGGAACTGCACCCAAACATTAAAGGATACTCCTTTTACTCATCTCCCCACAAGCTACATACTAGAATAGACTATTTCTTTGCTGGGGTGGGACACCTAGCTGAATTTAGCAGTGCAGAAAAAATGAGCAGTACGAGGTCTGAACATTTCCCCTTGTTGATTTAATGGGACATTAGGAGTCCCCGGCCTCCTATTCCAACATGGCACATGACTCTTGGTGCTTTGACTGACGCGGCATTCAGGGAGACATTACTTGACTCCTAGATTTATTTCTTGCAACTGAATGTTCGGAGTGTAGATAGTTGGGGCACTATCTGGGAAACCATGAGGTGGTAACTAAGGGCAAAGTAATTGCAAGCGCTGGGGGTATCTGCCGGAACTGCAGGAGGATTTAGATACCACGGAGGAAGAAATCAGAACACTGGAGGCATGACACTGTGACCTGCGGATGGATGAGGAAAAATTAGCTCAAGCCCGGTCCCCATACCTATTTGCATGGGAAAGGCTGTCCAAATTTGACTACACCACACAAATTGCCTGAACGCATGTAGATGGGGTCAAACCCAGGAGACTTCTAGCATGGCTCTGTAAACGGGAGCATCCTAGACCCCCGACTATGCTGCTTTATGATGAATGTGGGGCCCCGTGGAGATCCCAGCTTGCGATTAATTACATCTTCACTACTTACTACACTCACTTATACAGTCATAACACCCGGGTAGCCCAAGAAGACATAGCTGAGGCCCTTTCATTGATCCAACTCCCAACACTTACCGACGGTCAACAAACCTCCCTAGACCAACCCGTCACTGTGGAAGAATTAGGCAAAGCAATTGCCTCCCTCTCCACTTGCAAAACATTGAGTAGTGACAGACTTCCCCATAATGGTATAAAGCTTTCAGCTCTACCTTAGCCCCAGTACTCCTAAGAGTCTTTGAAGAAGCATACGAGAATGGCATGAACCCCAGATGGCATGAGGGAGACCTTGGTGACACCCATTGTGAAACCAATGGACAAGTGCGACTCATACCACCCTCCGGCCTGGCTATGATGTGAAAATACTAACAACGGTGCTAGCAGCGTGCCTGGGTTTGTGCCAGGGCGTAGCACAGCTCTGAACCTCCGTAGACTACAACATATCATTGACCAAACCAACCCTTGCACAGAACGTTATGTGGTGGCGTCACTCGACGCTATAAAGGTCTTCGACTAGGTCTATTGGGAATAGTTTGTTGCCTCATTGCAAAGTTTTGGGATGGGGGAAAGCTTTATCCAATGGGTGTCGCTGCTGTACACTTCCACCAACAGCCAGAGTGAAATTGGGTAGACATATCTGGAGCGTGGAAAATATAGTGGCGGACTCGCCAAGAATGCCCGATGTTGCCCATGCTATACATATTAGCCTTGCAACGTCTGGTGGCTTTTTTATGCTAGGAGTACTTAGAAGCGGGCATCACTATTGGCAGGTCAAGGCACCTCATATCATTTTATGCAGACGATGTCCTACTCTACCTTTGTGAACCGCAACATAACTTACCCATTGTTTTGGATGTACTAGATAGGTTTACAGCACTATCCCGGATCTCTTTCAACAGACAGAAGTCCTGCCTTTTACCCTTAGTAGGACTATATGGGGAAAGTATAGCCACTTTACCTGATCTGGGCCTCCCATGGGAGATATACTCCTTCAGATACCTGGGAATCCAGGCCACACACACTCCGAAAGACAGACATACTCACAACACACTCAGGGTAACGGTGGGGGGTCTTAAGAAATCCATGTCCTTTTGGTCCAAGTTACCGCTTTCGCTCATGGGCAGAATTGCCATCGTTAAAATGATTGTCCAACCCAGATTCCTGTATAGCTTCACAAATGTCCACTATTGTATTGAGACTGCTTTCTTTCGCCTTCTTGAAACCCTAATTAGAGGTTTTCTCTGGGACCCAAATCCACATAGGTTGGCTCTTAAGGTACTGTGCCTGCCTTTCAAAGACAGCGGGCCCAGCTACCTAGGCTTGAACTTTACTATTTGCCCGCCCAATTAAGCTTTGTGGTTCGACTGTCCCCAAGTGCAGCAGCAGTTCTTGGGAGCCCTGGCAGGGTGCCCATTCCTCCCTAGAGGAAAAATCTGTAACGCAGCCCAGCCAGAGGTGCAGCCTGGGCTTGCTGACTGTAAAACCACATGGGAGACATCCACCCACGGGCCAGGACATCACCATCCACCATCCCGGCGCTCTGCCTGGCATGCGTTACAGCATCTCCCTACGGGAAAGGTCGGGAACCTTGCCAGTGCTCCCTGGGACTGCCGCTGCGATTGGGGATGGTCAACTCACACGAGAGACAGCCGCCCAAGGCCAGGGACATCACCCACAACCATCCTGGAATTCATGCTGGGCTGCGTTACAGCTTTTCCTTCCGGAAAGGACCAGGAACCTTCCAGGGCTCCCTGGAACCGCTGCTGGGCTTGGGGACAATCAAACCACATGGGAGACAACCACCCAAGGCCAGGGCCATCGCCCCCGACAAATCCTGGAGCGCTGGCTGGTCTGTGTTACAGAATTAACTTTGGGGAAGGAAAGGGGACCCTGCCAGGGTTCCCAGGGACAGCCGCTGCACTTGGAGATGGTCGCCCCATATGGGAGACAGCCATCCAAGGCCAGGGACATTACCCCTGACTATCCTGAAGATCTGGCTGGCCTACGTTACAGCATCTCCCTATGGGAAAGGTCGGGGACCCTGCCGGGGCTCCCTGGGAGTGCCACTGTGATTGGGGATCATCAACCCACATGGGAAACAACCGCTCAAGGCCAGGGACGTCACTCACGACCATCCTGGAGCTCTGGCTGGGCTGTGTTATAGAATTTCCCTGCAGGAAGGGATGGGGACCCTGTCGGAGTTCCCTGGGCCTGCCGCTGTGCTTGGGGATGGTAGAGTCTCCAAGGCCGGGGACATCACCCCTAACCATCCTGGAGTTCTGGCTGGGCTGCGGTACAGCTTTTCCCTCCCGGAAGAGATTGGCACACTGCTGGGCTTACCTGGTGGAGAAATGCTGTACCACAGCCCAGCCAGAACTCCAGGACGGTTCCATGCGAGGTCACCGGCCTTGGGCATCTGTCTCCCATGTGGGTCTACGGTCTCCAAGCACAGCGGTAGTCCTAGGGAGCCCCGGCAAGGTCTCCATCTTTTCCCTGAGGGAGAAGCTGTACCGCAGGCCAGCCAGAGCTCCAGGATAGTCGGGGGGTGAAGACCCTGGCCTTGGGCGGCTGTCCCTCATGTGGGTTGACCGTTCACCAACAGAAGCTACAGGGAGCCTCAGCAGGGTCCCCGTCCTTTCCCAGAGGGAGAAGCTGTAACGCAGACCAGCCAAAGTTCCAGGATGGTTGGGGGTCATGTGCCTGGCCTTGGGTACCCATCTCCCATGTGGGTTGACTATCCCCAAGTGCAGCGGCAGTCCCAGGGAACCCCAGCAGGGTCACTATCCATTCACGAAGGGAAATTTAGCAACGCATCCCAGCCAGAGCTCCAGGGCGGTCAGGGTTGATGTCCCAGGCCTTGGGCCCCCCGTCTCCCATGTGGGTCAAACATACCCAAGCCCAGCCTGGAGCTTTGGCTAGGCTGCGTTACAGCTTTTCTCTCTGGGAGGGGCTACCTGGAACTGCTGCTGAGCTTGTGGATGGTCACCCCACATGGGTGACAGCCACCCAAAGTCAGGGATATCACCCCCAACCATCCTGGAGTTCTGTCAGGTCTGAGTTACAGCTTTTCCCTCTGGGGAGGGATTGGCACACTGCTGGGACTGCCTGGTGGGGAAACGCTCTAACACAGCCCATCCAGAAGTCCGGGAAGGTTAGGGGTTATGTCCCGAGCCTTGGGTCTACCATCCCCAAGCACCGCGGCAGTCCCAGGGAGCCCCAGCAGGGTCCTCATCCTTTCTCAGAGAGAGAAGCTGTAACGCAGGCCAGCTAGAGCTTCAGGAAGGTGGGGGTGTACTGTCCCTCACCTTGGGTGGGTTTCTCCCATGTGGGTCGACGGTCTCTTGCTCCCTCAGTATGCCCACCATTATCATCATCCTCTTTATTGCCCTCCTTGGGAGAATTCTCATCGTATCCTGTGGGAGAAACCACACATTTAGTGGTGCTATGTACTTTGGTTACATTGCACATGCAAATCGTTCATTCCAATAGTATATGCTGTACATTTCTAAATGGAGTATTTCAAGCACAGGAAGGGTAGTTGCAGGAGTAACATTTACCACGGGAATGGGCACATAATTGTGTGGGGTGTGGGATTGATTTCTGAGGTGATGCTGGACTGTGTACACAGTGCACAACTTACTACAGAGCCACCCAATGTGGTCTTGCCAGTTACTGGCAAAAAGGCATCACTGGGAATCCCAGAACACTGTATTCTCCAGATAAAGTACCCTGGTTATTGTTTGACTCATCTATTCCTGAGGAAAATATTGTTCCTGCAGTTAAAGTCTGCTTAACATTTTCAAGCTTTATCGAACCTTGTTCCTGCTTCTACCTCTGGGCAGAAGCATCTTTACTTTGTGTAGCTGTGGAAAAGTTTGCAGGGTGTTATGAGGTAACGCCATGTGTCACTTAGCAAGTGGGAACATGGACCTTCCATCGTAGCTCTCCATGTCTCACAGGCATTAGACCCTCACTTCTTCTTTTGTCAATACATTGGAAAGTCACAACTGCTGTATAGGTTTCCTGGCAGTGTGGCCATATTGCGACATTACATATGGTGAATGGCCAATGCGGAGCAATGCTAGGCCTTTCAGTGTGGGGTCTACACATATCACATTAACTATATTGCTGGCGATGATACAAATAAGTTCTTTTTTCCCCCCTCCTCCCATACATTTATGCAGGCATGTTGCAGGAAGTCCGATGGGCTACATTTACCTTTCCATTTTCTTTCCCCTGGCTCTGTGGCATCAATCAAGATGCTGGTTTGGAAAAGGGAATATAGTGAACAGGATTGAGATGGAAGATCTTCAGGCATACACTAGGATGAACGATGGAGAGTGTCTGCTTGCAGAAAGTTCATCAGGCTTTGCAGTCACAGGAGGGTATGTATTGCTAAGGTACGTGGTTTCAAGTTACTGCACACTGTGATAAATCCTATGGATCCCTCACTGAAACACTGCCTAAAGTATCCTCCTGGTTGGCCAAGAAAAGGGAGATGCTTCCTGATCCTGACCTTGGGGGTGGTGCACTGCAGGAAGATGACCCCGGGAGGAGAAAAGGGACAGGGGAGTGAGGGATAACTGTTGGAAGAGACACAGTATTTAATCTCTTCTCAAGAGAATATCCTACCAATACCACAATAGCTTGATGCCATCATAATTCCATTGTTCCACAAGTAGACTATCTGCATGGGAACAAATTCAATCATGAACCCTGTGGTGTTACAAGTAACACACACCATGTTATAACCCAAGAAATGCATATGGCTATAAATTCCCCTATCTCCCAAAAGACTAATAAGAGAAAGTTGTATAGAAATGGAAGTTTTAAGACCAAATATCCATAATTTCTCTTCTCAAACCTGCTTTGTGACCGATTCTTGCGATATCCCTGAAATATTGTAGAGAAAGTGGAAATCAAGGTTGTAATACAGAAGGCGTTAAAAAAAAATGTATCATTAGGGACTTAAAGTCCCATAATTGCTTCAGTACTTTGACGATGAATAGGGATGCAGAGGAACAAAGGTGTAGGAGTGGTCAGACAATTAGTAAAAATGACCTACACCTGAGGGAGACGGAGAAGCTTGAAAGGCCCCCCTCAGGTGCAGGTAATGAGAAAGCAGAACTGGAGAAGGCAGTGTGGGCTGTGCATGCTGTGGGATGAAGTAGAGGAGCAAGATGACGCCAGGACCATCGCAAGTCCTGAGAGGGTCTGTGCCTCTGCAATCCCAAACTGCAGAGATCATGCAGCGGGAAGTGTTAGAAGAAACACTTACCGAGGCATTGTACAGAGATTACGCAGCAGGAAGTAGGCGTGGTGTGAGCAGTCAAGAGGTCTCAGGTGGCAGGGTTGCATCGGAGACTCTCAGGAGACCGGACGACTTCAAAGCAGTGTGGTGGAAGCGCAGCCAATCAAAGAGAAAGGGTACGCCTGGTTGGGAGATGCCACGGGTCCAGCAGTCCTACGAACACGAAGAGGAGCACTTGGGAGCGACTTACCCATTGAGTCTGAGACATGCGAGTGAATCCAGGGCGCTCTGGTGCAGGCCGTGTTGCTTACTTAAAAAAGCAAGCTAATAAACATTATGAATAGAGAGTTACAGCAAGCTTACAAAAGCAAGCTAATGAGCATTACGAAAACAAAACTGCTGTAAACGTACAAAAGCAAGCTCATAAAGTTTACAGATACCGAACAATTGCTCATTTACAAAAGCAAGCGAAGAAGCACTTTGAATACCAAACTACTAGAAATGTATCAAAGTGGCTGATGTTAATTCAAACAGAGAATAGAACGGAGTATGTGAGTTTTGGCAAACACTGACAACCCGGTGGGGAGGCCTTATCAGAATCCCAGGCACACCACCAATATCCAAGCCAGGAGAACTTAAAGAACAGGCAATATCAATCTAAGAAAAGGTTGCCAAACACAAGTGGGTAATGAAAAGCCCCAGGGTTGTCAAGGTTATAACTCAGATTCTGGGACACCTATCAGTGTGGTTGATATAAACTCTCAGTGATACAGACAAGACAGAAGCAGGAATATACTTTATCATGATTACTCTCTCATTGTTGATACAGAAGGGAAAGAAACGTGGCAAACAAGCTGCCCTTCTGGGAGATGCTATCCAGAGGGAGATGAGCATAATTTGTAGACAAGTCCTAATATGGATCAATGTGAATATCCTATTCCCTGAAAGCTGCTAGCATTGTGAAGTTGTTGTTATTCTACAGTGAGTTACCATTGAAGCAATTACCTGTTTTGGTTCTGAAGAAGTAGATGGGCAGGCGATTATACCCATAAGGCAGAAGTGATTGCCCAGAAGAAACCTTTTGAAATTATAAGCCATGAAGTAGAAGGTGCAAGTGCTGAAGAGTGGTAGTACCCAAAAAAAACCAACAAAAAAAAAACATCTTGAGTTGTGACATTTGGGGAAGAATTGTGAAAGCTGATTGAAGAAAAGTTACATTTCTTTCGCCCATTATTGTTGAAGCAGACCATCCTGACCAAACTATTTGTTTTTGCCAAACATGTAAAAGCATTCTTATTACAGGACGAGTGAGAGTGAGAGTTTATGACTTTTCCAAGGTACTTTATTTGAGCAGCAGGATTTGTGAGAAATTGTGTACCAGAACTTAAGAACTTTATTGGAACTTTGTGGTCAAATAGATTTCCTTGTTTTTCCTTTGAACTGTGGAGAAACCCCTTGTTTGGGTCTGGGGAAGGGAACTTCGCACAGTCCACGACAAGAGACATTGATCATAATGTGAACCAGGTTATATGTTGTACATATATTTGTTGAATTGAGTTGCCATATAATACCTTTTTGCTTTGATTGTTGTATATTTGTGAGGGTTGGATATGTCTTGGTTAGAGTGTTCCCTTTGGTTTACTTTAGACAGGGACATCCTCGGTAGGGCTCATTCAACGTATTTATTTAATAAAATGGCAAAAGTTGAAAACTCTTTACAAAGTTGCCCACCTCACATTTCTGGCCCCTCACAACACATTCAAATGGCCCTTCCAAATGACACTTAGAGCGCAAAGTGCGCCCAATGCAGGTTTACTGTGGGGTATGGGTCACTTGCATTGACACATGAATATTTGGTTTCCAAGTGTGATGGACCACGCATTGGTTGATGAAATGTAGTCCTATTATGCAACTGATGTTTGTGCTACATGGCCTTTTCTGTCATTAACATTTAATTTGTTGTCTGTGTGCATGCTCTCTGTACTCCAGCTGCACCATGTGCCTGATTATCCATCAGATCAGCTGTGTATGTTGGGGGTGCACTTCTGGGTTGTCATGCTACGCACTGGTCATGAACATTAGATAATAGCAGGCAGATTACATGAGTATAATAGTAGTTAGCGCAGGCAAACACTTAATGCGTAAGACCTTTCCATTTTACGTGGAATGGAGTGGTTGAGAAAGGTGTACAATCAGATTCAACACGTTTCACACATTTATGACCACTACATGTTAGGAAGTTGTTTAGTGCATGGAGGGCAGTTTTTGGCATGGAACTTCAAACTGCACTGGTCCCCTCCAAAGAACAAACATTTGGCGCGATGGACCCACAGAGACTCATTTGGCGAGTTTCTGGAGCATTGACGCATAAATGAGTATTTGTGTGTAAGGGTGGATGTGCTTCTGGGAATGCAACTACAGATGCTGTCATATTGTCCATTTGCAGCAGTTGTCAGATTCCATGTATCATTTTCTGGCTCATTCTTACACATGGGCAAATCATGGTACTGTAAATATGCATGTTGAATTCAGGGTGCCAGGGTCATTCCTATGGCTGGTAAATGGGTCTTGGCAGTGCTGTGAGCTTGTCAATGGTGATTGGCCTGTACGATGCATGAAGGACATGGGAAAGGGGAAATAATGGAACATGTATGCAAGTAGCATCCCATTGTGCGTACTTGCAGACAACTTATGGTGCCAAGGACCTACAAGATATGGTGCATCCTTCATTGCACCCTCCACACGGACATTTAGCTCATCCGGTCTGTTCGCTGCTCCAATATCCATACAATCATGTGAGAACATGTTCTTTAGAGTACAGATTTTATATATGAAGAATGAAGTGAAAGAGCAACAATGGAAAGGGGAGTGATGTGATGGCTGTTTGGAACGCCCAGTTGCCAATGCAAGAGTGACACCTCCGTTTATGAAAACGAGGACATCAATTTCACTTTGAAGGAATGTAATGGGCTTGCAAGGGGTCTAAGTGTAGCCCATCTGCAAATTGTCCCAGCACCTGGAATCTCAGCCCTGCTGGCAGGAAAAAAAAGAAGTACCCAAACGGGAAGCTAAAGAACAATCAAATTCAATTGTAGTGTATGCTGCTCGAAACAGACCTGCCAGACGTGCTTTATTTACACACCTATTTGACGGAAGTATGATTTCTGATGATGCTCTAACTGAATGATGACGGTATTATTTGTATATAGTTTTTCAATTGTGGAAATGGAGAGGAGTTACAATCAGGTCTAATAAATGTGCCTTTGTATTGGAATGTTATTGTTCATAGGGAATCTTTCCAAGAAAATTCCATCTGATCATTGTTATTGTTATTTGGGAATCGCTGAATGAAGAAGTTACTTGCGCCTGCTGCCCGGTTTCTCATTGTTTCACTAATGTTAATTTGTCTGTGAGGTATGTGTCAGACTTTATTTGTACGTTTGACACTAAACTAATGAGTGCAGCATGGGAGTTAGAACCAAACAAGAATGTGTATTGTTTATAAATGTTTTATGTGTGTTTATTGTGCACTTCAGAAAAAGATTTGCAGAGACCATAGAATACGAAGAACTGATTTCATTATGTAGTGCCAAATACTCAAGTCTCATAATACAGAGAACAAGTGTTAGTTGGCAAACTCACGATGCTCATTTTAATTGGCCTCAGAATATAATCCCCCTCTACCCCCAAGACCCAACAGGATAAATACAGCTCTCTGCTAAAAGAATGCCAACTCCATCAGCCATCAATTGCAAGCAGTGTCACTCTGCACACACAGTCCTAGCATGCAAAAGCACAGTGGGTGGGGGTGGGTTGCTTTCAACGAGCAACAGCCACGTTACTTAATTATGCAACATAAAACACACGACTAAAATACAGTCTGGATGTTCTTTTCCTGTTCTGCGAGGTTCTGACTCATTTGCCATGCCAGCTGCCAGTATCTCAAGCTGTTTTCACCTCAGAAGTAAAATAGCATGGGTCCATTTTCCATTTGGCCAGCGCGTTGTGGAGGGGCCAGGGGGAGGGGCGGGGGGGCAAGGCATTATAACATTTAATCAACACTACACTTATAAGGCTTGCATTTTATTTCCAGATGTTACCAGCTGCATCAGATTGGCAGGATTTATAGAGCGGATTTGTGGAAGCTTTATTTAATCTCACTTTATGCCCACTCTTTTGGGAATCCCGCCCCCTTCATTGTACCTTCTGGCCGTTTTAAACAAACGTGTAGCGTTTAATAAAATATTTTAAAAAGCAAAATTTAAAAGATTAATCTCGGGTTAGGTCAAATCTGTAGCAAATTTCATTCCACAATTATTCTATAAATCAACTGGACATCGGAGACTTTGGAGATTGTACACCCTACACTCCAGGCCCAAAGAAGAGACATGAGTGCCTTTCATATACATTGCTCCCCAATCTTGACAAGAAGAGCATTTCTGTGTTTTAGAAGCTGGCGCAGGCATGGACATGGGTGCAGGTACTGGGGCTTGTGCTAGTGTGGACCTTCAGGTAGACTTCTCAGACCCTCAGTGGAAGGCTAAATCTCTGAACTCTAAACATTGATTAATACACTTTAATGTTCTCAATAGGCTATATTACTCCCCTTCTAGAATAGGCCATTTCCTGGGTGGCAAGATACTGGAGTTCCTGGGTTCTAGTTATCAGTCCTTGCAAAACTCTCAAGAGGTACTGAGGCAGCAACTGGCGCTAACTGCAAGTTTATTTATTACATTTGATTACACGCCCAAACCCTTGTGCCTTGTGCTTGTATATTGGGCTGAACAGGGAAAATGGGCACCGCCAAGCACAGGTTCTTGAATTTGGGACTGCTTTTGGCCAAGAGAGTGATAATAAGGGGATGGACTTGGAAGCCTACCGTGGAGTCGTGGTTGCATGATATTATTTGGGCGGACGATAACGAAGAACAGCACATCACTTGCTTCCCTGGGTCAGCTGCCCAAAAGACATTTCATCAGATTTTCGGCTATATTTGGAGAAAGTGGAGGCTGGATGCTCATGAGCAATTGTTGTGCCGTTGTTTGCTCATCTGTGTTATTGTTACATGGCCGTCTGCATATGGCCCATTTAGACTTACTATTGTATTATCTGATATTGCTCGTGTCATGTTGTTGTGTGTCCTCCCCCAAGTGTTGCAAAATAAAAAATGAACAAGGCAGCCTAGGAAGCACCTCCTTTAGTGACTGGGTTCACTTTGCATTGTAAGGCTCTATTCCTACTTTAGTGAAAGATATCCTCACCCAACATCTTCAAAACGAGTATAGTTGCTCATTAACGCGCACTGAAGAAAATTGATTTTACACGGGGGAAAAGGTGAGCATTGGCAGATAAGGGAACTGAAGCATTTGGCGATCAAGTGATTTGCTCAAGAACAAGTAACTAGGAACGAGTAGGAAAGCCAAGATTATGATCTGTGTATTCTGGTTTTAAGTCAGCAATTCAGTGCGGTCAAAGTCCTCCACCCATTCCTTTACTTGTCATTCTTTCGGACTTGATATAGCACTTCATACTAACATTTATTTATTTATTTATTTATTTATACACATTCCCACACTTTTCAGATAAGACGACGGAAGCAAGGGTGAAATGTATTTGCCCAAGAGTACACAACTTCAGACAAGTGGTGAAACTGGAATTAAAATCAATAGCAGTATTGCATCAGAATCCCAGGGGTTGCAAGCAGGACATTAATCAGTCATTGACAACTCAATGACATCAAACAGGTAACATCAAATTATCCTCAGCGCTGATGAAATGACAAGTGTATTTGAACAACATTTATTGGAAAGATGAGACTACAGTGTGTTCATAAGCAGGAATTGATAATGGACATAAGTGCCCAAAACAAAAAGGCATACGGATTTAAGAAATCAAGTCATGCTAGTTAAATCACAGGAGTTGGAAAGCAGTCCAGAGTAGTTGCAAGTGGAATCGTATTCTACACTGAATGGTGCCCATGCTTATCATTAAGAACTTAGAAAGAAACGGAACACTGGTATAGAGATCTTTAAATGCTAAGCAGTTTTACATTTGACACTAAAGGCATAAAATGATGGATACGTGATTTGCCCAGGATCAAAACAAGACGACCCATGTTAACAGAGAAGCCAGAGGTAATAACATGGATCTTCTCCTTCTGAGTAAGCAATTTAACTGATGGATGGCATGCCGCCACACCGTGAATTTTAGGGTCTGGTCAGGGTCACGAGTGGCATGGGCGTGGCAGCACTGGCACGGTCCGACACCTGCTCATTTGCACTCCACGTGGCAGGCCATGAATGAAGCACCAAACGTGCCCCCTTGAGTCTCAATCGATCGGCGTGATGGTCATGGTGTGAGTATCAGGGAATGCTGCAGTGTACTGTGCAGCCTGGCTGAGCTCTCTGCCCTGAGCCTGTTAAATTGAAGGTCCACCATCCGGACCGTCCATCAGACGTGGTGGCCTGCGGACCCTGGCTGGAGGCCGGCAGCAGCCTTTTACTGTGCCAGTGAGTACTTGTTGCGTAGGCCATCCATCCTGGATGCGGCGGCACCTGCTGTGCTGTGAGAGCGGTCTTGGGACTGGGCCCTGTCTGTACTGGAGCCTGTGCTGAGAACAGTTCGACGTCAAGCAGGCGAGGACTCCACACTAATTGTATACTGCCTTGCCTTGATAGGATCGACCCTGCTTCCATCATACACTCCATCCTCCTCTTCAAATCCCCCGAGCAGAAACTGGTATTTGCATTAACATGTGTTCTCTGCTGTACTGTGCGTGCAGCACTAGGAGGCAGACACTGTGCAGATTGCATGCTCGTGTGTCCCCTGTGTCTCCTTCACACTCCACGAAAGTCAGTGCGTCCCATGCAAACACCTTTAAAACATAGTTCGGGTTGCATGCCCATTTGTACACTTAATCTAAATGCACTGACTATAAGGAACAAGTTACTTACCTGTAACTGTTGTTCTCCAGCATGGGTCTGGCATGGATTCACATGCTCATGAATATTCCCCGTCGTCAGGCTGGGAATCCTCGGTAAAGAAAAAAAATCAGTATCAGTTTCGTTTCTGATCTGTCTTTCCTAGTAGTAACCAATCACTGGTCTCTGGGTCATACTGCCACCAGCCAATGACTGCCCTCTCACTAAGCCCCGCCTCTGGCAGCCATCCTCAGATTTGGTAGCACGTAAAGTGGCAGTATGACCAGGTGAAGAGCCGCAGAGGGGCAGGAGAGAGGGTTCGCATGTGAATCCATGCCAGACCCATGCTGGAGAACAACAGTTACAGGTAAGTAACTTGTTCCTTCTCCAGCATGGGGTCTGGCATGGATTCACATGCTCATGAATATAAGAATACATAGCACTACACACATGCACAACCACGGGAGGTGGCAAAGGCTCAACATTAAGCATTACATCAAAACTCAACATTAAGCATTTCTTACCTCCTCACCAGGCTCACCTTAAGGGAACAGGTTACGCAGCACTGCTTGGCCGACTCTGGACTCCTCCCTGGAATCCCGGTCGATGCAGTAGAATCTCGTGAAGGTGTGCGTCGACCTCCACGTAGCAGCCCTGCAGATGTCCAGCAGGGGCACACCAGACAAGAACGCCGTGGTAGCAGCGATCGCTCTGGTCGAATGGGCTCTCGGACAGCCGGGCAACGGTCGGTTTGCCAACCGATGACAGTGCATGATGCAGTCGGAGAGCCATCTGGAAATGGAAGCCTTCGAGAGAGCCTTCCCTTGGTTCACAGGTCCGAGTTCACAAACAGCCGTGATGTCTTCTGAAAACTCTTCGTTCGGTCCACATAGAACTTCAGCGCTCTAGCTACATCCAGCGAGTGCAAAGTCCTCACGGCCGGCGACGGGAAGAAAACAGGTAACACCAAGGGCTCGTTGAGATGGAAGTCCGACGGCACCTTGGGCATGAAGGAGGGGTGCGTCCTCAGCACTACCCTCGTGTCGTGAAAGGTCAGGTATGGAGGCTTGCAGGATAGGGCCTGAGTCCCTCCCACGCGTCGTGCGGAGGTGATGGCCACAAGGAACGCTGTCTTCCACGACAGAAACTTCAACGGGGCCGAATGCAACGGCTCGAATGGCGGACCCATGAGGATGTCGAGTCATATTTTCGAATGCAATATTTTCGAAAGTCAAAATGTCTAAAATATTTATTCAAAAATAAGAATGTCGAAAAACAAAAATATCAATTTTTTTTCAATTAATGTTAATATAAGGAAAGTGTTATAATATATCAATATGGTATTAAAGAGTAGAATTGGTATATAGTTAGTTATAGAAACTTTTTTTTAAAAATATGATATGTTTTTATCTACTATAAACATTTGATTAAAAGGTAGTGCAATAAATATTTAATTAAACATTTTTTTTTAAATAATTAAAGGTATATCCATGGGGAGTGGGGGGGATGGGGGGTTTGGGAGCGACCCCCCCCATAAAAAACGTTACTATTTGTGACATTTTACATTGTTATTTTAGCATTGGTTTTTCGATTTTTTTCCGACATTTTATTTTCGGATTAATGACTTTTTCTATTATATGTATGTAATTTCGACATTTTTTAATTCGACATTTTTTGCTATTCAAGTTTTTTTTGTTGTTGACATTTTGACTATAAACCACCCATGAGCCTGGTCAGCACCACGTTGAGCTCCCACGCCGGGGCTGGCGCCTTCACCGGCGGGAATGATCAAAACAGTCCTTTCATAAATTCCTTCACCAGGCGACGAGACCACAGGGATGACCGGCCTGTAGTTCTGGTGTATCGGGAAATCACTGCCAGATGCATCTGGATTGAAGCATGAGATAGTCCAGCTTTGGCTAGCGACAGAAGGTATGGTAGCACTTGAGGGGCTGTAATCCTGAGAGGGTTAATCTTCTGTGCACGGCACCAGACAGAGAACCTCTTCCACTTGTGTCCATAGCACTTGAGAGCTGAGGACACCCTGGCCTTTGCAAGGACCTCTCTGCAGTCAACCGGGATATCGTATACTCCAATCTCTAGTGCTGCAGGAGCCAGGCCTGCAAGTTCAGTGACTCCGGGTCATGATGAAAAATGGCGAATCCTTCTCTGGATAGAAGATCCGCGTCCGTCGGCAGCTTGACTGGTGGGGACGCTGACAAGTCCAGAAGGTCTGGGAACCATATCTGTCTCGGCCACTTCGGTGCGATGAGGATCATCCTGCACCGGGACCTCTTGAGTTGGTTGATGAGCCTGAGCAGCAACGGCAACGGAGGGAATGCATAAAGGAACAGACCGTCCCAAGGGAACGAGAAAGCATCGCCCATGCTCCTCTGCTGGGGGAACCTGCTGGCGAACCTCTGGCACTTGCGAGGAAGTACCTTGAGTAAACTCCGGAGCCCCGAAGCCTCTTTGGGACGAGCTCGATGGCACCTTTTTTGAGCATCGCCTTTACTTCCAACAGTAGTTGAGGGACGTGGTTTTCCTTCCTGGCCACGGGTGGAATGCGGGGACACTTCTTTAGGAGTTCGAGTGTGTGCCCCTGGGCCAGGGCTTCGAGCACCCAACGGTCGGTGGAGATGGATTTCCACATGCTGACAAACCTAGTCAGCCGGCCTCCCACCGGGGTGCTTCGGTGGGGGCCCGACACCACAGCCAGTTCAGTCTTGCTTGGCCGCCGCCTTGCCGCCTTGGCGACGACGGCGATGTCCTTCTGACATGCCTCGTCCCCTGTAGGCTTCTTGCGACGAGGAGTGGGCCGCTTGACGGTACATTGAGGAGCCGCCACCAAATCCCTTGGAGGCACCTTGCTTGCCTCCGGAGTTCCGAAAGGGCGGATGTCGTCGTCGTACAAATCCCAAGGCCCGAGCCGTCTCCGTGTCGGTCTTGATGGCCTGAAGGGACTCATCCACTGTCTTCCCAAACAGGTTGTTCCCGTCAAAGGGCATGTCCAAAACCTTGGCCGGTACATCCTGGAGGAAATCCGTCGCCTTGAGCCACCCCCGCCGTCGAAGGCAAACATCATTGCCCAATTGGCGGAAACCGGTGTCCGCAATGTCCGTGGCCACCGTTATGGCATGGTCAGAGGCCACCTCACCCTCCTGCAGGATTGCCAGGGCCTCTGCCCTCTTATCGTCCGGGAGGAAGTCCAACAGGGGGGCAATCTTGTACCACAACTCCCTGTCGTAGCGGGCCACGATCGCTAGGGCGTTGGCCGCCTTAATCGTCGTCGCCGTCGACATGACGACTCCAGCTTCTTTCCCTCGCCGTCCGGCGGGGAAGTAGAGGTCGAGGCTGATGCCCCCCCGCTTACTTATTGGCCGCTGCTGAAACAACCAAATCCAGGGTCGGTTGCGCTCTAAGGCACAAAGGGGCGGCATCGGGGACCCGGTACTTCTTCTCGTACCGGTCCCTCTTAGCAGGAGTTGTGGACGGGTTCTTGAGGAGGGCAAGTCCCTCGTCCCAGATGTCATCCAACAACGGCACCGCGAGGACAGTTTTCCTTTTGGCCTGACGCCATTGGTAAAGGAAGCCTTCCTTCTTCTCTTCGGGGCAGAGCTGAAAAAGCTTGGATGCCCTGGCGATCATGGCGTAAAACGAGCCAATTTTGTCGGGAGGAGACGCCCGAGGAATCGGCGATGGGAGATCAGTCTCGTCGTCACCACCGTCGTCATCCGTCCCCGTCTCCTCCCTCGGGGTCGGGGAAGGGGACAAAGGCTGAGAGGGCTGTGAGGGCTGAGAAGGTAGGGTTGGATGGATCCTTCTCCTCTTGTTAGGGGGCTTCCCGACGGACTCGGCTCTGTCGGGTCGTCCATCAGAGGCAAGGGCAACCTGGTCCTTATCTACGTGCATAAGGCCTGGATTGCTGTCAAAATGGCCACCGAGTTGTCTTGTGGACCGGACTGCGACAGACGCGACGGTTGCTCCTCCTCCACCGGAGCCTCGTTGTCAACCTCGCTCCCGTCATGCCCCTCGTCGGGATCCCTCCTCTATGACTTCGACCAGTTCCTCCTCGGAGGTTGTGTCCGTGTCTGTTAAGGCCACCGCCCCCCTCCTCTTTTTCCACCGGGGTCTTCACGGCGGTCATCTCGATGGGCTTAAAAGAGGCTTCCCTCTGCGGGGTCAGGGAGACTCTGGGCCCCGAGGTCACCTCCTCCACTGGGGGAGCCTCCACAGGCTTCCCCAGGGCTGTAGCGATACCCTCAATAGAGGCCTTCACCACCTTGGGCACGCTTGAGGCCTTCCCCTTAGGGGGAGGGTCACCGCCTCGTACCCCTTCGGCCGGTTCCTTCGAGATCGACCGGGGCCTCTCCAGAAGCTTAGCCGGGTTCTCGGACTTTCTCTTCCCCGAGCCAGAGCGTTGGCTTGAGGTTGATGGCATCGGTGAAGATGCGCCCTGCCTGGCAGCCGAGGAGCCTGACCGTTCGGCGCTCCCGGTGCCCGCGGACTCGCAGCGCTTTGCCTTCTGTTGGGCCCCCGTCGCCGGGACGCCCTCACAGGACTTAGAAGACCGCTCGGGTTTCTTCTTCTTCTCACCTGCTGGGCTCTTGCTTTCCAACCAGTTGGCGAGACAGGTTCGACGGTCCCTCATGGTCCGTTCCGACATGTTCATGCAAAACGCAGTGTCCTTCTCCACATGCGATTTGTCTTCATGAAGGCAGTAGAGTCACTTCGAGTGCTCGTCCTCCTTGAACAGGTTCTGTAGCTTGCATCCAGGGCAGTTCCTGAACAGCTTGCCCGGTGTCGGGCTTCCTTTCTCATGGGCCATGTGCACGAAGTAGGCCTCAGAAACTTCTGGAATCCTCCAAGAAGCGTAGCTCGACGAAAACTTCACCCTCGAGGGGTGTAGAAGATTCCGAAACGGGTCCCCGTTGATCGGAAGTAGAAGCGGTGGAGCTTGAGGCTCTATTTAACCGAAAAATTAGATAAATCTCATTGAAAAAGCGCAAAACGCAGAAAAGGCTCGAGAGCTATAGCACGAGGACTCCCAACACTTGAACGTGCCGTAAAAATCTGAGGATGGCTGCCAGAGGCGGGGTTTAGGGAGAGGGCAGTCATTGGCTGGGGGCAGTATGACCCAGAGACCAGTGATTGGTTACTACTAGGAAAGACAGATCAGAAACGAAACTGATACTGATTTTTTCTTTACCGAGGATTCCCAGCCTGACGACAGAGAATATTCATGAGCATGTGAATCCATGCCAGACCCCATGCTGGAGAAGAGTAGAAAATAGCACGGAGTGTACGCAGAGGTGCGTGCATGCAATATATTATGCATTAATTTAGCTCACTTTGTAAACACGCCTGCTGTAGACGCCCTGCCTGTGTGCAGTGCAAACCTTTCCGGTCAATGGCACTAATGCAACCTCAACCCACTCCACCTTTCAACCTTCCAAGGTCAATCAATAGCATGACTGCCATTTCCTTCCTTGTGGCAACACTTGTTCCTGACAGACCCAGGACCTCGAATAATGTAGCCAGTCCCCGACGCTACCCATTTGGGGATTCAGAATATAGCTTTTCAACGCATCCAGGGGAGTTGGAGGCAAGAAATTCACGGAATGCCCCAGGTGGAATAAATATGGGATGTTTACTGAGACCCTGGAATGCAGGCAGTCCCAGTGGCCCTGCAGGTTGCAGAGTCTTCCTGATTCTTAGACCTTTTAGTGATTACATCAAATGCAAGGAACATGGGTGGGCTGAGTTGCCCCATCTGCCTTCGTGGGACACTTTCACCCATTTGAGCTTGCAGTCCATTGACTACCTAAGGCCGTGCTAATCCCTATGACCAGCCATTCACACTACTTCCTGCCCAAAACGCACCCACTCTTGGGATGTCTTTGAGCTCGCTTTCTTTAAGCCAATAGCCCCATATCACCCGTGGTCATCTCAGAGTCAACCCTCGGCCCCATCAGTCAGGCTGCACCAACAGTGAAAGATGTTTTCAGTAAGTGCAGTACATTACTGCTTGGTCACAGCTCTGCTCAAATAGGTCACTTTGAAATAAGTTGTTGCTTAAAAAAGAAAAAGGGCAGTTGGGGGCTGTGAGGAGTGCCGGCTCATCACAATTTCTCTAGTACTGGAGTGCAAGGTAACCTATTTAAGGAAACATCATGACACTAATATATTTATTTTTCTTATTTTACTGTTCATTTTTATACAGCGCTTATACACAGGTGGAGTGTTTCAAAACGCTTCAAGGCAGGAAGGAAACAAGGAAATACAGTAATCACTCTTAGGCTTTGAAGTTTCCAAGTGATCGACAGAAAAACTAGCATACTCGGCCTGACGGCATTTCACCTAGTGCAAGTGCATGAAGTGTTACAGTAGCGACCAAGCTAGGGAGAAGGGACACAAAATTGGGGGGGGCACAGGACGGGACGCAGTGATTATCATGACTACCAAAATAACTAATACCATTATAACAAACCTAAAACAATGATTCCAAAAAAAAGAATTTGGAAAAAAACAAAAAAGGGGTTTGGGAGGGGGATAGTGGTTTGGGGGGTGGGGGAAAATGATTAAGAACAAAAAAATGGGGGGTTTGGGGCAGATCCCACCCGTCGCCCCAAAACAATGATAAAGCAATTTGTTATTTGGGAATTCGTTATTATGGTATTAGTTATTTTGGATTACTGACAGGACAGACAAACTTAACTAGTCCTGGTACAATTAGGTATGCATGCGTACAGACAGAGGTGTGAGGAGGAGTGCTGGGGGGAACAAATGAGTCCAGTCCAGCAGGGCCCTGAGTTAAGTGCAGAGAGGTTGCCCCGCTCATGGAGCGTGATCTGCCCCGTGGCAAATGCAAAAGACTGGTAGGGGAGCCTGGGACCTGTAAGGCTCTGGAGGTGAACCAGGTAACCAGTCAGCAAAACTGAACAGAGTTAGGGAGGAGAAGGAGGTTGGAGAGAAAAAGAACGGAGGTTAGCAGGGGAGAGGGAGAGCCAAAAGTTGGTGCTGAAAAGGGCCGCTTTGGGGGTAAGGAAAAAAAGGTAAGAACTGAGAAGGGAAAACACTAGAATTCATATATATAACAAAAAGGTTAAAAAACATTATATATTTTGTACAGTTTTTTTTCTAAAGAATGGGGTGAAAAAAATTCCCACTTAAAAATATACCTAGGGCTGGCAATTGGCTGTATGTTCTGAAAGAGCCTTGCCCCAAGCGTTTAGGGTGCCACCTCCCACCTCGAACAAGCTGTGACAGCTTTTGCACATCGCAATAAAATTAGAAAGATCGGGTGCAGGCAGAATGGACGGAGGTTGGGTGTTAGTTGGAGAAAAATAGCTGGTATTTGTATTAGAAGTCTGTGGCCAAGATGATAAATACTGCTGTGCGGGTCTTGCTCCAGGTGCTTTAACCCTATGTTTACGATTCATCCCCTTCATCCCAATGAACAAGGAAAAGATGTTGAATTAACTTGGATGTGCCCAAGCTTTGCGACGGCTTGTGTGAAGGTTCCCTCCGCAAAATCTTACCACAGAAATTGCACATGACCTCCGTAATCTCCGTTTAGTTGGGTTGGTCCTTTACACAGAAATATTGCCAACTATCAGCAATGGCTTTTTGTGCACATTGCTTCTTCCATGGTGGTAAAGGTGAAGCCACCCACACCACATCATCATTACTGATCATAGTCATTTTGAAATGCAGAACCGTGGAGGAAAACTAAACACTGTATTACACAACACAGAAAGGACTCTGCACTTAATATCAAAAAACCTTTTTTTATTTAAAAAAATGAGCTGAAATAACAAAAAATGACAAACTAAAAGGACAAAAAGGTATAGGAAGAAAGGTTACAAAAAAGGAAAGGAATGGATGAATCAAGTTACTGCTTTTAAAAGTTCTAAAGGCTTACAAGGACGTTCATGCACCAAGAGACAAAAAGCAATGACAAAAAACAGGAACAAGGTGGTTGGGAGAGGGGTATAACCACAGTTACGCAATAAGACGAACCAGAGCGTGTTTTCCATATGTGTGGAAACGCCAAAGTGCAATGACGTGTTTGTGCCTAAATTATTGACCAATCACCTAAATCTATGAGAAGACATGCCTGCACGTGGCCGTAGCCGCATCGAGGGAAGCCCCAATCACTATGAAAGCTGTGTTGACACAGCTACTTTGCATCGCATCCATTTCCATAGCCAATTGGATCACAGGATCACAGGTGGTGCTCTCTCATTTAACCGTGTGCACAAACAGCTCAATCACACATTGCGTTATAATGACGTGGTCACGCCCATGCCGTACGACGAAATCCGTGCATGCAAAATCACCCGATGGGACATCGAGTTTTATCAAGGCGGCTACCTCCCTTTGCGCCTGTAGCACCAGCCAATCGTATCACGCACTGCGTCTGTGCGTCTGCACGCAATTCCTATCCGAATCAACAAACCGTCCAATCAAACCTTAATGTGTATTGAAATGGCTATGTCCATGCTGTATGATGAAATCTGGGTATGTGAAAGTGACCAATCGGAGCGTGCGTCAGTGCATAGACATGAATAATAAGCCCACCCACTAGTTCTCGTTAGTGAAAGGTTTACCAAATAACTACATGAACTTTTCACGCTTTACCCCTTTAATTAGTCCTCCTTTTTACCCTAATTGTCTTTTCCCTGGTCTTGTCATTTGTTCAGTTTTTTGTTTAACTTTTTTTTTAAAACGTTCATGTCTGTGGCATTTTCTTTTGAGTGTTGTCATTTTTTTTTTATTTTACATGTTCCTCCCCAGTTGGACATTTCAATATGTCAGACCATGAGAACAACAGCAGCAGCGATGACTATGTCATCTGGCTCCCCAATCCATTCGCACCCAGGAAAAAAGCCACAGGAATGAAAACCGCGGCAGACAGTTGGCGATATTTTAAAGTAAAAGAACACTGACCTAAATAGAAGGCGGAGGATATACAGTGCACATTGTGCATGAAGACTCCAAGACGTGGACCATCAAATATGCCGTTGCAAAGCCTTGGAACATCGGTGATGATCAATCATCTGTTGAGAGTTCACTGAGATAATGTAGACGACACATATCGGAAATCGCAAGAACAGCACACACTTAAAATGCATGGGGCTCATTTATTACATGCACAAAAATCAGCATATCCTCCAGCACCTGCACCCACCAGTGGGACGTCGCAGGCACTAAATGTAACTTCTGCAACAGTGCCAACTGCACCGGTTCCAATTTCACCAGTTCCCAATGTGTCAGTTATGAGAGTCATGTGTGAACTATGCCACCAGTGGGTCGCCATAGGGGGTGCTACAACTAAGGATTGGGAGAAGTTAATATCTCAACACCAAATCAACAGTCATCCTTACTCTTATTTTTAAGTGCCATTCACCCAATTTAAAAAAATAAAAAATAAAAAAAAAAAACCAAAACAAAGAGAAAATACCCCCAAAAATATATGTTCCTTTTTATTTTAATTCCCTTTGACATACCTTTCATCGTTATGAATTTTCTTACCCTGTTCCACCCCCTTTACTTCTCCCAAAACGGCCCTTTTAAGGGGCACCATATAAGTTACAAAAATAGATTAAATTGAACGCAGACAGCAAAAATATATTACAATATCTATTGTCATTTATTTTATGCAGTTTGAGGGACTAAAATCCCCCCCCCCAAACTTTCACTTACAATTTCAGTTAAAGTCCTGCCGGATGGGACTGTAGCCGCAAATATAAACACTCCAGTCATTGCTCGCCTTAGCCGCGCCTGCATATAAATGCACCTCATCAGCTGATGCTGTAGCCATGGCTATAAATAATATAACAAAATATATACAAATCTGTGTGTATACATATGTGCAATATATATATATATATATATATATATATATATATATATATATATATTATATTTATGTTATGTATTACCTAATACCTTTAGGCGTCATCTTTTTTTGTAGAATAAGACTAATTCTGAACCAGAATAAAATGTATTTCACAATATAATAAAAAGAATATTGATATTTTTTCATAATGGTACTAAGTGTTAGGAAAGATTTCCCTTAGGTGCAATTTTCCCTCCATTTATGGACCCCCCCCCCAAAGTTTTTGCTTTTGTTTGGCTAGCCCTACCTGACTTTTCCAGTGGAGCATAGCCTTCAGCTGCGCTCCTCTGGGCTTTTGCTCATCTGTTATGGGGAAACTGACACATCCTCCAGACGGTCAGTACTGGGAAACTAAGTTTCCCTTTGTCTTTTACAATGTTGCCATTTCTTGGTAACTTTTTATCTATGCGCCAAGTACCGTACAGTGCCACGCATAAGGGTCCTTTTGTTTTATGGACCTAGACACCCTGTAAGGATTTTTGGGTGATTGTACAAGTGTGCTTAGGATGAACTGGTGGCAGCAGTTTACTTTTAAAGTATTTTTACCTCGGTTTAATGAACCACATCACGTTTATCAGGTATGGCTCGACTGTGACCAGTTCTGAAAATGGCTTTGCCACAAAATCTTTTGTTCTGTCCTTTGGCCATTTTGTCCCTTTGCCTCTCCCTCCCAGGTTGAGCAGACATGGGAATGCCTTATGTTAGCAGGCTGTCGCCCGCAAAAACCACAACCTTTGCGGGCTCCTGCAGGTCACATTTGCTAGAGCCCAGGAAGAGGATTGGGACTGTCTGGTCCCAATCCACACTACTGGTGCCAGTATGTCTGGTATGCCTGTATGACTGGGTCCACCGTGGACCGTGATTGGGCCACATCTGGCATGCATGCATGAGAGCAGATGTTTGATTAGGTATACCAGATTTGAGCGTGAAACAAATCTCGGATAAGAGAAGGGGCTCTGAATCCATTCCAGGTAGATCCCCTGAAGTTCAAACCGAGCTACAGAAGGAGCCAAGTATCCTGAAAGGTTAAAGCAGACCCGTGGAACCATCAGAGACTTGCTGGAAGGTTTAGCACCCTGAGCCTGCTGCTGTTGTCCCATCGTGCCCATGTTTTTGCATCGATCACTGAAGGCCTGCAAGGGCGCTTCGATCCTTTGGAGTAGTGGGAACAACTACTCTCTGCACTTGCCTCTTCGGTAGTGTTCCTGGGCCATCCAGCAAACTGACCAGCTCAAATCTGGGGTATCGCCTAGGAGCGCCGCTGTCCTGAGTTGACACTCAAGACGCGAGGAATGGCCAGCTTGTGGTTCTGGGCGCTCTACGGCCATATTTCATAGTCCTAACTCCTCTGGGGAATCCCTGAAAAGATACTCACCTTAGCTGGACTACCCTGCGTTCCCTAGCTATTCTCGAAAGTCGAAGGGCACTCTACCTGCATGGGAAGATCCTCCTGGAATAGTAGGACACTGTTCTTCATCACCTCAAGCCCCCTCCTGAACTGCTACAGCTCCCTAAAGAGGACCTGCTTTCTCTCATTACGCACGGCTGTGCATTTTCAGCGCATTGCTGTACTTTTGAGCATAAGGCTCCTCACTTCGTATGGCTGGACTGCTTAAAGGAATAGTGCCCTCAGAAATAATATTGTCCCGAGGGCTCAGGCATGTGCTTTTAAGCATACGTTGATCCATTGTACAAACATTTCCTATGCGCCTTACGGTAGTTTTCCTCTTTTGTACACATGCGAAATCAGGCAGCAGGGCGCGGCCATCTTGTGATAATCTTATCCGTTGCTGCATCGCCCAAGCAGAACTGCCCTGGCGGCACTAAATTGTATCCCCCGCCCTTGAGGCTGACAATCACCAAACCTAGTGATATCCTCTGCCTATCTCCAGGATGTTACTGGGCAGCATAGCCAAACGTGCCCAGTCATCATGACGTGACGCAGAACCCGGAAATCAACACACATCATCTCACAACCCAGCGTGTCCCAATTTTGAATATAAAACTATACTTTTAAAAGGAAATAGCAAGACTGTACAATTTGTAAAGTGCATTTATTTCACAATAAACGCTCCGAGAACATCTAGCGATTGCCATATTCAATCAAATGGGTAATTATTTTCTTCAGTCTTGATCCGCAAATGTTTATCGGGAGTCACGCGGTGTTCCTTTTGGGTAAAGGATATCCAGCTATTGACGTGTATCTGAAGCTGCCGGTTGAAAAACCCGTCAGTTGGTATTGGAATCGATGACAATCGCAGAAAGGCAGGCTGTAGCTGTTTTGAAAACATAACAAAAATGTGTCTCAGTAGCCAATCTTCATTACAATTGATCTTTTTACCCATTAATTTGGCCCCGTGTTAAAACTAACGATGAACACAAACGTGAAACAATGGCAAAACAACAAGGAAAGTAGTCTACAATTTTCTTCGGAGGATAGTGCTATGGAGTATGTTTAGCTCGAAATGGGATGCAGAAGCTGATGCTACAATTCTAGAAACACATAGATAGCATTTTAATTAAATATTAGCGTTGAACTTGGGGGGAACCGAGTGGTTGTCTACATGCATCTTGATGCTGACTGCCCATGAGCCTGGTAGAAAGAGCAGTACACATAAAGGTTGTACTTGCGTTTCATTGCAATATGCCACACAGAACAAACTAGTACAATGTAACCCAGCAAAAATGGCTGGATAATGATAAGTACACTCATTGGTCTATAAAATCGTTGAAAGTCAAACTTATTTTCTTGGCGTAACGCAGACCTTAACGCAGACTCCGTTCAGATCAACGATTTTTCATATGCTGAAATCACATGTTCCTTTGACTAGTTTTTGAATGGTGAACCTTATCATATCTGACGTTATTACAGCCCTCCATTAATTCAATTCCTTTCGGAATGGTCCCTTTCTCTCAAGGTCGAAAAACAATTGAATCTTATACTGTGTGCAATGCGTGGGCTTCCTGAGTTCGCAAGCCAAAATTCAAAACTGGTGTCCTTCACTCAGAATGAAGATACATTCTTAGTTTGCAACATCTTGTCACAGCGCATCCATGAGAAAGGGACTTGTGAGGCACAGGCACAGGGGGAAAAATGTGGGGGTGTCAGTGCTCGCTGTTCACGGCACTGCTGAGGGCTAGGGTAAACTTCGCAATGACAGAATGTGGCTTAGTCCAAATGGTCAGAGTGCTTCTATTTCTCACCAACAACTCACATTTTTATGCGCCGTTTTGTTCACAGTCAGTAGTTCTTGCGTGCCAAGTATCTTATCTAGCCTAGGTCTCATCCCGTTTGTGGGACGAGTAGTTATTCAGCTATTTGGGCAACTATTTGGTAAGGCAACTGCAGAACCCCACAGTTGCTTTCATACCATTATCCATCTGGCCCTCCCAAGATCAGTGAAGGACCCACAGTAGCTCGACGAAACTGGGAGTGTGAAAGCACACCGTTGCATTGTATGGCATTTGTAAAAATTGTACTTGTTGAAAAAAAAAATTGACAAAGAGGATAGAATTCAAAAGACAAATTGGATGCTTCATTTGGACACTTCATAAAAACATTGTTGGTCAAAAAAACAGATGGTAATCATTTGTACCGGGAAGTGAACTGTTCCATGAGCTCTGCTTTAGGTAGACAGGGCATTTTGGCAATGTTAAATTATATATACACACACATACACACACACTAATTATATACCCTCTCACTTTCTACAAGTATATCTATATGACATGTTAAATACAAAATGTAACAATTGTATAAATGAACATGTAAAAAAACCTTAAAAAGGAACAACAGTCAAAGAGAAGGGGTATCTACAATGTATTATAGATCAAATAAATGCTCTATAATTATGTCAACTACACTAACCATTTATGCAACTACAAACTTGGTTTTGCATCAGAAAAATTCAATTGCCCACAATGCGAATAGTCACTGCACCTATAAAAGGCATTCCACTACAATGAAGATCTGTTGCAATTTTGTACAAACATTTAATATTAAATGACAAATGTGCAGATTAATGTATGCAACCTTAACCAGGAAACCAAGACATATAACTTAACTAGGTCTTCAGTTTTGAAAATAAATGTATGAAGACATGTCAACATTGTAACATTATTTGGAGTACAAATCTTTTTAAAATGTAGTCATACCAATTTTTCAAATAGGTAGACAATACAAACTTGTGTGTGTAAAAGTATTAACACTTACCAAAAGCTACACTAAGAACCTAACAAATGCCCTTTCCATACTTCTTTTGAAATATGTGTGTGTCCTTTGTTCGGCCACGGGCACACATGAGAAGTTAATGACATTTCAAAATGTACACATCATATTTGAAAACTGGAAAATGCTAAACATATTTGCACAAATAGTTGTGAGCAGTGTGCAATACGTTTTTTTTAAAGAAATCAAACTTTATTTCTAAATATAATAATTATCCCTACATTGCCATTGGAATACCTTTTTAATTGGGTGTGTGTCCTTTGTTTGGCTACATACTTAAGAAGCTAATGACACATTTTGTATAAATTACAATAAAAAAAAATACATCCACGGTGTAATAGGACAATACATTGTACGACTTTTTCCCAATCTCCAGACTGCAAATAGAAGATCTTAAAACATTCAACAAACTAACACTTCAAGCAAGCTATTTTCATTTTTTAACGGAATTGGAATATTTGTTTTAATGTTGTGTGCATCCTTATTTTTGACACCCACACACATGACAAGTAAGAATCAATATAGGGAAATCCTTCTCCTAAACTCTTATTAGTAATTAGATGTCATTTATTTTACAAAGATTGTACTTTATTGTTTTTGTATCAACATCCTACTGTTTACTTGTTTCATGTGTAAACACTCATGACCTTATAGACGCCTTAACACTAAAAATAATGTACATGGAACCATTTATATAACCTATTACTTATAGGAAACTCTTGTACATATTAAAATATACACGGTTTTACACAATGAAACAGAAGTAGAAGATTGCAGTTTTCTCTTCCGTTTTATGTACTTGTGAGAATATTACCTCTACATTTATTTTGTATCGATTTTAAAATACATCCTACCAACAATCCATCTTCTACTTAACATACACAATTTATTACCCTAGTCTTCTATTACAGACATTTATTTTACATGTTTATATTCACAAAGAATATAAAACATATATGTTTAAACTTTCATTCAAACAACATTAAATAAGCATTCTTTAAACCCTTTGGCAATCTAGCTTAGTGCGGGCCTATTGATTCATTACAAACAAGCCAGTCTACTTCTGTACTCACCCATGTTGTGCAAAGTCAGCAGTGAATGGATGCCCCCCCATGAAAAATAATTGCACACGTCTTAAAAATGTACTTACCAATAGAAACTTGATTATTTACAAAATGCATTACTGACATGTTAATTTTCCTACCATCAACACTGCATATTTGAAACATAATCAACACATACTTATTGAAAACTAGATCTCGCAGTGTAGATTGTAAATTACAACCACAGTCACTGCATTGCATGTCATGGAATGCTTTAGTTAGAAGATCAGAACATTGTCAAATGTTCTGATCAGAGATAGCAACATATAAAAATCTTTCAGGGATATCCTGATTATTGTAATCTTTGTCACATTGTGGACACATGATTCCACTCGTAACTAATTCCTACATATTTATCTACATTAACAGTTTCCTGCAGTAATCGAAGATAGTCATTAGAAATTCTTGATTATCTTCCTGTGCACTTTGTGAAAATTGTTGATTTCCACATGCAGCAGCTACTACATTTCTGATTTACATTGCACAATGTGTCCTGTGTAGTTTTTCCATCTACAGATATTTTAAGAAATGAAGTTTCCACACATAGCTGCTTGTCTGCTGTGGAAGCTATTTCTTGCATCAATGGTGTCATTTGAAACAACATACACAACGCTGCATTAGAATAGCATTCAACTCATGTTTCATTACTAAATCTGCAATGAGAGTATATCATAGTTGAATGGCTTTCCAACTCCAGTAGATGCGGTTGTTTTTAGTCTTAAAAGGAATGATTTAATTTGAATGTACTTTCACTAATTCCTTATGTGTCCTGGCTAAGTGTTGTGTAGGTACAGGTATAAGGTTCAGGTGAGGAGCATACAGCACACGTAACCCAATATATCCTTCAATGCAAGAAATGTCAGCCGTCACTTTTCTTCCATCAAGGTTCATTAAAAAATAAACCTTCAATATTTTTAACACATGACAGAGCTATATATGATATTCCTTCTTTAAACACTGTATGACCAATGTCAATAAGTGCTGCTTCTAAAGTCACTCCTTGTGATCTATGAATAGTAATTGCATATCTCTTGACAAAGGTATCCTTAAAAAGCATGAAATGCGCAGAGGTATGAGAAATCAAATGTGTGTCAGGTTTGCCAGATTTGTCTGAAGGACTATTGGTTCCTCGAAAGTCGGATTCTATGCTACCCCCTTCCCGATCAATAAGACCAACACTAATGAACAATCTGCGTGACCCAGGGATCAGCTTGGAACAAGGACTTCTGGAGCTACAGAGGAGAGACAGGTGCAGAATTTAAATACCTAAACAAACTGACAATCCATTCACATACAGTTTACTTTAGGACATTGCTTTCCTCCACAAAGGAACCTCCTAGTGTCTGTTGAACACCAAGGAATGGTCCAGCCCCTACTTAATTACCTATTTCCTAATGACCTGATGTAGAAGAAATACACTGGATGCATGGGTTCTGGCCACCATTTACTGCGACCGTTGCGAGAACACCATGGAGCATGTACAACTCAATTTCATACAATGCTGCTGGGAAAGTAACAGATTAGATGAAAGGACCTTGCTAAGACGCCGCAAGTCAGATGACTTGCAACGTTGTACGACAAACATGAAGCAGCAACTAAAACAATACTGGCGAGTCGCTGGAGACATTTCCCTATGTCCCTGAGCCACCATGGCAGGCGGTACTGCTGCAAAGCAGATCCCGGCATTCCCACATGTTGGCACATCCAACTGGAAGAAGGTAATGTTGGGACCAATAGGCGAGTGGGTGTACGTCCGTCCCTGCAGTGGATACTAACAATGAGTTTCTTTTACACAATCAAACTTTACTTCAACATGTTCAATATTTGTACTGTTAGGAAAAGTGTGAAATGCAATCACTCTTCCCATCGCTCCATTAAATAGACCCATTTCTACATTCAGGTTCCTCTTTAACATTAATCATGCTTCTAGACCTGCTGTTTTAGAAATTGAATTCGCTTGTTCAACTAATGAAGCTTTTGCTCCTTTATCTAACTCTAATGGCATAACATGACCACCTAAAACATAACACGATTTTATCTCCACAATATTTTGCTTATCTGACAGCAGCATTGTAGAGTTAAACTTGTTACACTCTACACGCGTACACATCAAAGCAACACAAGATACTTTTCTTTCCTTAAGAGTCAACATGACATCAGAGGAACTGTCATCTTTATGAAGCATGTCAGAAATCGGTCTTCACATTAAGACTGCGTTCACATTCTATATATACACATATTGATCAGGCACCAGCCATGGATTTTGACCACTATATATTCAAACATACAAATTGCCCACTAGCCATGGCCTTTGACCTCGAGCAGATTGTACATCTTTTGGCCATGTCCACTAACCAGCTACTAGCTATGGCCTTCGGCTATGCCCATTGTATATTATACAAACTAACCAGCCACTAGCCTTGGTCTTCAACACAATACTAGCCAGTGCCCATGGCCTTTGGCTTTTCTGACTGTATATTCTAACATATCAATGGGCAATAGCTATGGCCTTTAGCCATGGCCACTGACTACAGCTTTCAACGTTGCAAACTGTATATTTTAAAACAGGGATGGGCTACTAGGCACGGCTTTTAACCATGCACATTGGTGTTTTTGAACGCCAACTGACCACTAGTCATGGCCTTTGGTGGGATCCATGTGACAATGTTTCCCGCAAAAATGACGCTATGCTAAAAATTGCCCGGAAAAAATTGCCTTTTTCTGCACAGACATTATTACATGGAACATGTGGGGCACCCTTGCAGCCCCCAAAACCTTTTCCCCCCCACCCCAATGGGAGTTCCCCCTGTCCCTATATATATATGCTTACCTATATAACTTTTCCCAGCGACATTATGAACGGCAACCATATATGGACAATATTACCCGATACACCTGGTGCTGGCCAGCGATCCCAACCTTTGTCATGGCCAAGTCCACGGCCTATTTTGTTATTAAGGTAGTCAACGTTTTCATGAGCTAACTTATATATGATGTTATGTCTAATTCCATTATTGATGTAATCAGTTATATACACTGTAATTACTCCTTAGACAAAAGACAAAATAGCATTGGACTTTTAGAAAAAGTAATGAACACAAGAAAAATAACCTGAGAGGAAACGTTCCAATAAAATGCTGGCGAAGTATAACAGGTGCACACCTTTTAAACCCAGCAACCTGTCATCCCTGGAAAACTAAATCCCAATATGAAACAAGTGCCTGTGGTCTTGCGAGTAAGCGTCTGCACTGGGAACATGACAACCTGAGTAAAATCCTGGTAGCCAAATACTTGTGCAAGCTTGCCAACCTCAAAAAAAAAAGAAACAGGGGGTTGTGTCCGCCCTCTGAAGAAAAGTTACACTGTCCACCCACATTTGTCCTTTACTTGTGCCCTGAAAAGCAGCCACCATTAGGGGAAAATAACTGCACCAGTGTCAAGGATTGCAAACTGAATTGCCACATCATGACTTACTTGCTCTCTCATCATTTCCCCTCCTCACCCCCAAGTCTGGCTTTCAACAATACTCTGCTTCATAAAGATAACTTAAAATTACACATACTGCAGTGTCACTATAAATCATTATAGAACTATGTTAGGCTAAAAGTGTCCAATTTTAGCATTATTCCACCCCCCAATCTTGACTAAGAGACTACCAATACCAGAATGCAATTCAGCAAAATGCAACAAAACAAAATGGTCTCTGAGTGCAAAACCTTCAAAGCCTGACAGTAGCATGGGTTCAAACAAAATAATGTGGATGCCGTGTGTTATAAGATATTTAAAACTAGGAAAACACATGGCATTCGGGACTGTGTCTCCCATCCATGCAGTAACCAGAACCGACCCTGCTTAGCTTCAAAGAGAAGAAGGATCCAGCCCCCTCCGACCATGCTGCTCTAAGTGGTGTTGTAAGGTGGGCTCATTTATAAGGCAACATGGCCTGAGGGTGCTGGCCCTTTCCTCCCTTTGAAGCTAAGCAGGGTTGGTCCTGGTTACTACATGGATGTGAAACCCACGGTTGCTGTAACAATATCTATTTTCTTTATGCACGATTGACTGGGAGACTACAAATACATACCAAAATGCAATTCAGCAAATGATCTCTGAGTGCAAAACTTAAGGACTGACCAGTAGCACGGTTTAATAAAAAAAAAATAATAAAAACAATTTGGATGCCCATTTGGTAGCCCATCCATGCATTAACCGGGACAGACCCTGCTTAACTTCAAAGCGGGACTGATCCTGCTTAGCTTCAAAGCAAGGAAAGGGCCGGCTTGTTTCTCTAAGTGGTCTTGTAATTTTGGCTCCTTTATGGGGCAACATGGCCCGAGGACGCTGGCCCCTTCCTCACTTTGCCATGGCCAGTGATTTGTCACCCCATATGTCACTATAACTGTAAAAATATCTTAAAAAAAAAAAAAACTGGAACCGCAGATACTGAACTACACATCCCCTCAGCTATCTGTAGTACTTTGTAGACGCAAATATCAGAAAAATTGCCAAAAACAAAATCCTTTCCTGCCCCCCAGACCCTCACCAAGTGCACCCCTCATCTGTACCAGATCACCCCACTCCCCAGATGGCATCCTCACCTCCCCAGCACTCTTCCCCCCACAACAAACACTGTTTCTGTGACGCAGTTTGCTTTGAGACCACAGAAAGCTTTGTTCCAAATTCAGTGCCTAGACCCCCCCGAACTGCCAAATTTGACTTGGTGCCCTCTAACCACCCCCTCTCCTCTAGCTTGAAGGCATGTTTTTTTGACTAGCAAATGTTTTTGTTCCCAGGGTTTCCTTTTTTGATAACCTCAGATACAACCTTGAATATCTCTCGCATTGAGAGAAAAACAAGATGGTGTTTGCTTCATTTCTAAAAACACCCAGTTTTGGGTAAAAACCTGAGATCTAAATCTATTTTTGAGAAGGTGGAAACCCCTTCTCCGACAAATATTTAATTAACTACTGCACGGAATAGCCCCAAACCAAGCATGGATCATGATTTGACGCTTCATGCCCAAGTTGTTTTGTACCTGGTCCAAATCAGTCCAGTGGTTTGGGCTGTGCGCTTTGGCAAAAATGTACTTTGTTTGTCTATGAAAAATGAATGGGGAGTAGGCCACAACTTTGAAAAACAATTTTATTTTGTCTTCTTAATAACTTTCTTATTTTTTAAACATATATTTATGAAACCTTACAGTATGGGGGGCCACGAGTCCCTAATAACCTTTGAAATTTTAGTCAAATCTGTTGCTCGAATCAAAGGTTATTAACAATCGAATGTTATAGGGTTCCTATTGGAGTCGTACTTACCTTAAATATTGGGTGGCAATTTATAATATATAGATTACATAGTCACAAAAAAAAAAGAAAAGTAGTTAAATTATCCAGATTTAACACAACAAAACCCTTGAAATTCAGCGGATGTGGGAAGTCATGACCAGCATAACACTGTGCGCTGCGGTTGATGGCCCCCATAATGCCATGTCCTCCATAATGCCATTGTGTGCGTCATTGTGAATCCCTTCTCTTATAATATGTATGTGCTCATGGGCTTTGCAAAGGGAACGTGCAGTTTTAAGCGGGTCATGATTTCCCCACATCCTCAGAATTTCAAGGGTTATATTGCGTTAAATCTGCACAATTTAACTGCCCCTTAACTAAGGATTTTTTTGTGAATTTCAAGGGTTTTGTTAAATCATAGCTTTTTTTACATGCCACGAGCCATAGCCAGTCACCACACCCGTGTCCACTGTACATGTTCCCCCAATAGGTTTCATTTGGATCCACTAGGTGGCCATGGCCCCTATACATGTCTATTGGACCCACTGTATATATTAAAGCACTACAGGGCCACCAGCCATGGACTTTGGCCTTAGCCACTTTACATGTTCCTCCAATATGTTGCTTTGTCTACTTTCCATATTGCACCATTCGGTTATCTATAGTAGCCCAGTAGCCATATCTTTTCGGCCACACCATTACCCCCCCCCAAACCCCATCACCCTATAGCTGTAATATTCCACTTGTTTTGTATTAATTTAATTTTTACAACTCTCTCTTTAAAAACGTTTTTCCCATAACCACGGTTATACTAGCAATGTATGACTAGCAACTGTGGTTATCTGTAAAAAGCATACAAAATCCAAAACTCTTCCCTGCTCTCCCAGGCACTCATCAAGTGCCCCGCCTCCATGTGCCATGCCCCTCATTCCCCTAGAGTCCTTTCTCCCACCCCCACAACGCCCAGTTTTGTGCGACTCACCTTCATTCTGCATCTCTTTTTCTATTATAACCACAGTTATGCAAAAACATGGAGCTCTGAACTTAGCCCCTGCCCCCAACAGCCCAATTTCACAGGGTGTCCTCTTTCCACCTTCCCTGGCAGCCTGATGCCATAGCATCTTTTTCCCTCCTCCACTTCTAGTCTAACTGTGGTTATTCCAATTATAAATGCGGTTATTTCTTGCATCAAACCAAAAACAAAAACAGCAGCAGTTTCATTTCTGAAAAGCCTTTTTCCTGCAAAGCATCATGGGAGACATAGCTATAATTTTGGTAGAAGGGCACACCCCATTCTCCGTCAAATATTTTAACAATTCCTGGAAGGAATAACCAGAGACTCCTCCAGGAAATCGAGTCAACACTTCATGCCGAAGTTGGTTCGTACCTGGTCCAATTGCGTCCATCGGTTTTTGCTGTGCAGAAATGTAGACTTTTTCGCAATTTCTCTATGGCGAAATGAATGGACGTAGGCTGAACAGTTTTTAACTTTAACAACTTTTTCATTTTTAAACAAATATTTTACAAAATGTTCAGTAGGAGTAGGGTGGAATGGGGGGGGGTGGCATACTTTTGTTTGCAAAATATCAGCCAAATCCGTCATGCGAGTCAAAGGTTATTAGCAATTAAACGTTTGGGTTTCTTTTGGATCTTGATACTCAACTACAGTTCTGCAACCGCCGCACATTAATAGCTAAGTGTATGCAACTGGGGATCTATGCATGCACACTCCCACATGTCGCCCCTTACGAATGTAGACAGTCCCAAACAACCAGCTTCACAGCCCCAGAGCAGAGCCCCAGTGAAAGTGCAGGCCCGTATCTAAAGAAAAACCCCCTGTGAGAGCAATGGTGGGATGCGGTACCATGCACATAACTGTTGAAGTACTACCGAAACATTCTCAGCACAGTCGCTGAAGTTCTTGAACAGTTCTTGTACATTAGGCCACAGATTGCTCCAAAATAAAAATAACTGCAATACCTTTAACCATCAATTGCTTTTCTCTTTTCAAATGATGTGAAGGTTAAGAATGTGGCCTTCCTGATTCACAACTGAATATATATCTACTTAAGCCACAACACAATATACAATGTAGATAAGCAACAACACAAAATACAACGCACAGACTGTAGAGAAATAATAAGACAGATCTGCGTCCCTGCACAAAGCTCCCCACAGGTCCCCGAGGCGTTAGGAAGAGTACGCAATCGCTGTTGGCCCCATATAAATTACCAATAGTTGATACAAAGG
Organism: Ambystoma mexicanum; assembly: GCF_040938575.1. Classification (NCBI taxonomy): domain Eukaryota; kingdom Metazoa; phylum Chordata; class Amphibia; order Caudata; family Ambystomatidae; genus Ambystoma; species Ambystoma mexicanum. The sequence goes on from NC_090941.1 coordinate 895,011,062, forward strand.
ACCCAGGAAGAAGGAGCCCTCTTATCTGCAAGCTCGAGAACCACCCACCCCCTCACCTCAATCCTACGGTGAGCTTTGGCTTGCACACTGTGCATTTGCAGCACGCTGTCCTACTGAACAGAGAGGCTTGTGGCCCGCGCTTTTCCACATCCTAAATGAATGCATTCACACCTCTGCAAAGCGCTTCTATTTCAATCTAAAATTTGCTGTCATGCGCTTTGTTTTTGGGTGCAATTTCATTTAAATCCATATGTGCACGTATTGGCCTCCTTGATGCCTGAAGAAAGCCACCATGGTAGAGTGCAGCCCTTTGTGTACCTGGAGGCAGTACCAAGCCACCTCATTGGCTGATTGCTCCTACTATCCAGCCAACAGCAGGCGAAGCCGGCCCACCACCAAAGGACCTCATCTAGGGTCCCTGTCTGTGCCTTTGAGGTCCTACGAGGGCTAGGAGGGGCCCCACATGCTCTCCCCCACCACAAACCAGGCTGCAGCCTGCTGGATACATGCTGCTCTCCAATGAACTCGGGCCTCTGCCCCTCTACAAGCTATTTAGCTTGCAGTGAGTGATGGGGGAGGAAAAGGAATAGTTCACCCACTAGTATCCTGAGCTATTTCTATTCATATCTCTCCTTGCTCAACCTCTACACCTTTCTCTCCTCCCTGGTGTGTTATGCACAAACTCGCTTTTGGATGTGTGTATTTACATCCTGCACTCCAACTTCATTGCTTTGTGCCTTGCCACTGCAGGCCCACCTGTGAGATTAGGTCAGACCTGTGCAGTGCAGTCACCCCTCCCCTTCAATGTCCCTCCGTCATCCTAATGGGACTCACCATCTCACCTCTCTCCTCAAATTGCTACTCCATCTCCTATCCCCACTCTCTCATGAAGTCCGGAACGGAAAAGCACAAAAATAAACGACATCTTGCGTGCAAACCCTGGCCTTGCCATCAAAGACACCTGCGCCAGCACAACCTCTACAGCGGTGTTCACAGATATCCTCTTCTTCTCTGTCTCCTCTCCAGTTCTTTGGACTCCTAATCTCATCTCTACTCTCTCCTCTTTCACTTCCTCTCCCATTAACAGTGGGACCAAGGGGGAAGTCCTCTTGGCTGGCTTCGCATCCGCACGCTGCATAGTTAATGTCTACCACACTGGAACTATCCTGTCCAGGGTCCTCAACCCAACATTCCACTCTTTGACTGGATCCTGCCTTCACTCATCAACTTCCTTCCTCCTGCTGCCTCTCCCCTCGCCACACTCACTGTCCCTCCCCTTCTGACCGGGGTACCATGCCCCTGTACACTTCAGAAAACCTTCAAAAGGCAGAGACTGCCTCCACCTGGCAACTCTGAATGCCCGCTCTGCCAACAAACACTCTGCTGACATCTGCCTCCTTCTTGAAGTCACTGACCTCGACTTTCTTGCTCTCACCAAGACTTGGTCCACTGCCAGCTCTGTCACTGCTTTTGACTCCCTCCTCCCTGTCGGCTTCAAGATCATTTCCAAGCCGTGCTGGTGGTGGGGTCACATTAATCTATCCTGAGTGGGTTCCTTCTTCCATCATATCCAGCCAATGCTATACTTCCTTCGAGAGCTTGGTTTGAAAGTTGGTCATCTCTCCCTCCCCCACTCTGACCATTGCTACCATCTACCGGCCTACAGGCGCTACCACCCTGTTCCTCTCTGAATGGGCTGACTTCTGCTCCTGCTTACTTTCATCCACCCATCATCCACCTCCAACCTCCTCCTCTTGGGTGACTTCAAAATCCAATTGGACGCCTCTGCCTCATCATCCACTCTTTTCATTGACCTCTGCGCCTCTCTCTCCCTCTCCATTCTCCCTTCCGGTCCTACCCACTCGGATGGACACACCCTGGATGCCATCATCCATTCAGACCTCTCGCTCAGTCCCCTCCTGGTCACCCCTCTCTCTGGGTCAGACCATGCTCTCCTCTCCTCCCACCTGGGTCTCTTTGGCCCACCTACCGCACCCACAAAAGCCCTGCCAACCTTGTTCTCGAACATTCGCCAGATGAAACAAGTGTCAGCCGCTGCCTTTGCCTCTACCTTCATCCCTCCTTGTCTCCCTACCTCAGACTCCACTTCGGACTATGTTCTTAGCAATCTTCACTCAGCAATCACCAATACCTTTGACATCCTTGCCCCAGTCATGAAGATCCGTCTGAAACCTGCCTCTAAGCGTAACACCTGGTATGACTCCGAATTTGCAGCCTTGAAGCGAAAGTGCAGAGCTAAAGTTCAGAGCAGCAGAACAGAAGTGACAAGTCTCAGGTTCACCCTCTGACAAACTGGCCTGCCGACTGCGTCAAAGGCAATACAGACTCGCCGTTCGTGCCAAGAAAAGGACCTACATTCAGACACGGATATCTGGTGCATCCAAGGACACGAATGAACTTTTCAAAATCTGCAGGGAGCTACCCAACCCTTCGCAAGCTCGCCCCCCCCCCCTCTTCCTTCCCAGGCCCTCTGCAATGCACTGGCCACAAACTCACCCACCGCCTTCTCCTTCACCCCTGTCACACCTAAAGAAGTTAAGATTTGCCTGCTCTAGGAAGGCTTCGTCCAAACAGGTACCCCCTGCTTGTCCAGAACTTTCAAAAGGACAATATTGGCTCTCTTGCACCCGCATTTGCTGATTTCTGCAACAACTCTTTGGCCACTGGCTCTTTCCCCTCCTCCCTCAAGCACTCCATTGTGCGCCCACTACTGAAAAAGCTTTCAGCAGACCCTACCTGTCCATCCAACCACCGCCCTATTTCAATCACCCCCTTCCTGGGGAAACTACTGGAGAAGCTGGCCACTCCCATACTCAACTTGCACACCGACCTTGTTGGTGGTCTCCACAATCATCAATCTGGATTCCGAGCAATCAGAGGCATGGAAACTGCTCTTCTGAACACCCATGAAGAACTGCTCTCATCCCTGGACTCCAACTCCCCAGCTGTCCTCTTTCTACTTGATCTCTCCTTTGCCTTTGACATGGTCAACCATCCCATTCACATAGAAAGGCTCCACGATACCCTTGGTATCTCGGAACGGGCCCTGGAATGGCTGGCTTCTTTCCTAACTGACCGCTCCTCCCATGTCATCCTGGACACCTTCTCCTCTCATACTTTCTTCTCCACCTGTGGTGTCCCCCAGGGATCCATCCTCTCTACCTGGCTCTTTAATACTTATCTTGCTCACCTGGCACGCCTCCTTCTCCCTCAACTTCCAATGTTGTACAGACGACTACTCTTTATGACTGCCTGCTGACCCTTTCGCACCTTACTTCATCCCCGACTGCCTATCTGCCATCCAGGCGTGGTGCTCTTCCAATGATCTCTGCCTCAATGCCAGCAAAACTGAGATCCTCCATCATTCCCTTCTCTCTGGCAGCCATCCTTGGGCTATCCCCCTGCTCCTTCTTCTGAAGTCAGAAACCTTGGAGTCCTCTTTGACTCCTCTTTATCATTCCACCCTCACATGCAGGACATTGCCAAGAAGTCCCACTTCCAACTCTCCTTCTCAAAGGAATTCTCCCATTCCTCACTTTCCCCCAGAAGCTCCATGTCTCCAGAGCCCTGGTTCCCCCTCTAGACTTGACTATTGCAACAGCCTCCTCCTCAATCTACCTTCTTCCACTCTGCCACCTCTTCAGCTAATCCAGCAGAGAACAGCAAGACTTATCCTTGGCCTTAAGCCTAGGGACCGCATCTCTCCTGCCCTAAAAGGCAACCACTGGCTCCTGGTTGCTGCAGGGATCAAATTCAAATCCCTCTGCATCATCCACAAGGCTGTCTGGGGCCGGGGACCACTCCATCTGCAACTCTCTCTTACCAAATACTCTCCATCTAGACCTCTATGCGACTCTGGCACCAACTCTCTGTGTGTAAAACGTTTCACTAAATAGAGAGCAGAAGGCTGCTTGGTTTCCTGCTCGGGAACAACCTCCCCCTCCCACTGCGTCTTGAGCAGGACCTTCCTCCTCTTTTCCTCCTCTTTCCCCTGCTAATCCCACAGTTACTGTGATTGGTGTCTTGGACCCTTATTCATCCTCTGGGCCCCTGACCATTCACACTTATTCTCCCCAACATCTGTTTTCCTTCAGCACTTGCCTCAGCACATCCTCGGCACTGGAGATTTGCACTTTCCACCCAACGTGGATCCTGGCTGCCTAGCACTTATCATACCCTGCACTTCATCTGGGGCTCACCCTGGAGTACGGACACCTCAGCACCTACCACATTGCCCTCTTCCTTCCTGCATTTGCACATTCTGAATACTCACAAGGCATAGTAGGTTCGGCCATCCCTTGCCCCTCTGTAATTTCTATATTTAATTGTACTTCTACCCCATGTGTCCTGTGCGCACTTCAAAACACAATGTATTTCCTGTATAAGTGCCGAACAAGCAAACAATAAATAAAATAAACAAAGGGGTGCTAGAGAGCATAGGAAAGGTGGTGCAAAGCGGCACAGTTTCAACAACACTCCCTTTTTCATCACTTGGTTAACCCAGTGTGGTACATGGTTATAGACTTGGGAGCAGTCAGTATCACGTCAGATAATCGCTTTCCTGAGGTATGGCTCTTGCCTTCACATCAGGGCAATACTTCAGAATTAGCTATTATAACATCATATTGGCAATGTCTAGAAAGCTTTATTGTTTTATCATTTATACTGCGTTTTTCACCTGCAATAACCAGAATACATTTCCTCCCTACCCTCGAAATTTACCCTTTGATGATAATCTGATTTTGGTACAATTGATAAAAAGGTCAGCCATTTTAAATAGTTTGAAACATGGCCACCGCGGTAATGGTAATTAAGTGTGGGAAACTAATGACAAGATTGAGGATTTAATCTTGGGGAACACACAGATTTTCATTCAGCTTTTGTGCAAATATGTTGAAAGCATTTACCAATGGCGGGAGGGTTACACAGTAGCACCTTGAGGCACCCGTATCAGATACCTCTAAAGGGAATCAGCACACCAAAAATCCCAGAAAAATCTATAGTAGCGTCTAGGAAATTCGTGGAAGGCAGCATCTCTGTATTCTGCCAGTTGTGTATGTTAAAATCAGATTTGCTGTAGAGAAATCTTTTCTACACTATGGCTAACAGAAACACCTTACGTTTATTTTTAACCTTGAATTTTGTTGGCTGCCCCCAAATCCAACAACTGCTTCCTAAGGTCTCGCAGCTCTCTCCCTTTCTTGAGGGTCGCCAGGAAGAAGAGACCACAACAGTCACCCTTCACAGCAGCTACTTTCAGGATCTCTTCCCTCTTGTTGGGGTCACAGAGTATGGCCCGTACAGACCCCACACCTTCCAATATCTCTGTGCCCTTCCTGATTGGTAGCCAATAGGTTCACTTGATCGAGACCAGTTTTCTAAATCCTCACTCCGCCTCACGTCAGCATGTGCCACCATGAGCTCTGACAAATTCTTCTAGGGTAATCCCATATGGACATTTTGGAAAACCAAGGATCCTCAAATTCTTAGTTCTAGAAACCTTCTCCCCTAAGTGTTCGGTCTGGTATCTAGCTGGACCATCATAGATCAAATCGCACGATGCACAACCTCCAGGATTTTTTCTGGGGTATCTTCCATCCCTTTTCCTTTCCCGCCCATTTACTGTTTATTTCCTGCAAGACTGCCGGGCTATCTCTGTCCCAAAGATTCTCAAACCCAAGGCTATCGAACCTCATCTCCATACAATGATCTTGGTGTCTAGGTTTTCCATTTTGTATGCAGAGCTCCAGCAAGGCCATTACGGAATGCTCATCTTGTGGGAGACATCAATTATTTAATATTTCAAATTACGAGACTGAAGAGGTTATGCTTTGTCGGTCGGATTCCATTTACTGTGAGTTTAAGGGAGTTGTTATTATTGTGCAGTTGGGCTTTTCTCAAATCTGGTAGATCTTGTTTGACATCACCATCCCCCTAACACTCCTCCCAGTTTTAACTTGCAAGGAGGAAGATTAGCATAAAAGGTTGAGTTCTTAGCCAACAACCCCTTCAATGCCCTCTTGCAATCTATTTTACAGATCATGCAAATTAAGTTTATAGTTTATGTAAACAGGTTTTGAAATTGAGGTCTGGTGAGCAGGGTATTGGCACCACCCTGTAGAGAGGAGCTAACGCAGGGGAACCGGGAGGTACCAGAGATGCTCCTTTAACTTTTTGTCCATTTTGTATGAACCATTATGTTTAAATGTGGTCTAATTCTTCTTTATTAACATGCTCAAATACTCAAAGTTAATGTCGCATTTTCTTATTTGGAAGGCACTAGTTGGCCCCAGGGGCCAAAGGGTAGCTCCTGTTGGTTTCAAGCTAACCAGGCTCTACTATGCTAGAAGCAGGAGCTGAATAGCGCCCAACCCCCCTCAATTTCAAACCCTGTGTAAGTAGTAGACTGTGATCATTTGGATATTTCCCACATGCATATTTTCAGAATATTAGCTGTAAAAATGTTATTCGGGAAAAACAAAATGTCATCAAACATACAATAGCATAGTCCTAACAATAACCATGACCAGGCAAAGATAGAAAAATCCAGAAAAAACTGCAACGACACCAATAAAAACATAAGAACAATATAACAGTTAATACAGGGTTCAATATCATCAAACATTCCAGTGCAGCCTTAAATAACAACCCAAATAGTAATATTGGGGAGAGGACGTTGGTAAGAAACATTATCATTTGTGCAAAATGCTAATAAATAGATGTCATTGAAAAAAGAAGAGGCAGTGTCAATAAATGCTCATTCATATAAAATAGAGAATGGACCCATAATAGCATAAAAAACAAAAGCATGAAACTTCTGGGATTAACTGAAGCCTGGTTTTTAAATTTTTAAGTAACTGCCCTTGATGAAATCCTGCCAAAAAGACAATAGAAATTGCAGGGTTGATAACAGTTCTTTTTATCTGGTCTATTCAGGCGCTAGGATACCACATCACAGATTCTTGGACACTATCTTTAATGGTGGTCTTACTATTTTAAACAAATTCAAATAAGATAATATGAGCCTGAAACCAGTGGGTGGATGCATCTGCTAAGAAGCATGATCAAGACCCTGTAACCAAAATGCTAAACCTAATGTCCCCTCATCAATCCCCTCCACCAACACCCATACACAGTAGACCTCATACTCTTATAAAAAAGCAAATAGTTATTTGATACAATTCAACAATGGTTACAAGTTACACTACTTTCACTCGTCACAAACAACTAATGTTGCTAGAGCCAACCCCAATGTCAGACTAAAGTTTATCTATCTGAACACAGCGCTACACATCATTAAACTTACCAGATATTCCCAAATGGGTTTCACATAACACACCTACCAATGTTACACATACAAAGACATGTACATACCGCAGAAAAAACATTTAACTAGAAAGGTTGCTAATGGACATTTTTCCCCCTTTATAGTTTACCAAAGAGACATTTTAGCCAACAACACCTTTCAGATTATGAAACCATCATCAAACTTTAGGACAAATCGCATGCCATTCATGAGCCTACAACATAGCAGTCACACAAAGGAAAGCAAAGTCAAAGCTCTGAATTAATGGGTCAATAAAGAATTAAAGGATCAAAAAAGGAAAGACGTAGCTGCAATTTTGCTTTTGTACTATTTGCTTGCCCTAGGCAACACAGGTGCTCTGGCACATATGTTTGCGACGGTAACATCTTTGACTGGAAATCCATGTATTGTGGCAGACAAGCTTCGAATCCCACTCTAGATAAATATAAAAATGAAAGTTAAAATAATCTTATGAAAAAATGAAGCCAAAATTAAATTAAGAAAAGTAAAGAAAATAAATGGCAGAAACATGATGTACCGCGAAACAGGGAAATGTGCTGCTGGCATTGCAACAGGCCTGTATAAGCTTCATTTGGTAGGGCAATAAGGATTATTGGCAGCACAACAAAAGAAAAAAACTGGGGGGCAAATACACGATAAGAAAAAAGAATCCATGTCGGAAGGGTTTTGTGGTGGAGAAGTCAAGAGACAATTGGAGGAGCAAAATGGTCTGTAAAAATAAAGGGACCGAAAAAATAAATACCACAAGCAAGACTACGGAACCACTTAAAGTAATCCACGAAGAAGATGAAGGGCGGGGTTGAGGGAGTTTTACACAGAGAATAGGAAAGGGAACATTGGGCTTTTCCTCCCACTGAAGGTTGGAAAAAGCAGCTGGAAAAGAGCAAAAGAAAATAGAACAAGAACAAAGCCGACAAAAATAACGGATGAAAAAAAATCTTTAATATTAAGCATTCATAGTTGAAAAATAGAATTATGGAAATATTTTAATAAAAATATTTGTTCGAAATGAATGTATGAGAAATAATAGCACAGAACCAAACCCACGTCATGCAACCATGCCTAGCACGCATCTTGTGCTCCTATACAACTAACAATTTTTGTGAGGCCCAGCCACTTCAAATGCCTAAGATACATCTCCCATTACTTTGTTGTTTTTAATGCATATATAGTTTCTTATTTTTTGGCAAATCCCCTTTGTCTCACAAAAACTAACAGCATCACAGGGGGGCATAATGCCAAAAGCATAACAGAAAAACACAGCAGAACAACTTCAGTGACTAACAGGATTTCTCTGTTGTCCCCTCCCCCTAGACACCCTATGCCCCGTTCCAGTGGCAATTTAATGTAATGGTTATTTAATCCACGGCAACATGGTTAGTTCGGAGTATCCAACGTGGACAAAACCCTAGTAACAGTTATGTGTTTCGATTTGTTGCAATACGGGTCATTCCGCTGCAGCTCGTTTGCTTAAATCCAAAAGCCACTGGCTTGAGCAATGGTTTACAGACTCTTAACTTTACAAGTGCTAAATTCACCAGTTTACTGTCTTGCTTTTAGCCTCTTCTCCTAACTTCCAGCAAGCAGGTATGTGCAGAGTTTAACATCTCTATTGCTGTCATTACAGCTATTTTATCTACAGACGTTTGCCAGGGCATTGGCAACATTGCACACTTCGATATCATTTATGTAATCTGCCCCATCGCTCTGGCATCTAGGGCAGTAGCAAGCAACTCCCACGGTCACCCTGTGTCAGGTACACCATAAGCAAGACCTAGGATCAACTTAGATCCTGTGGATTGTGGAGATTTACACGTGTTGTCAATAATCTCTGAAGGTTGGTCTATGGCCCATTCTTCTCCACTTTCCCAGAACTCCACATTTACAACTAGTCAGAGATTGGTACAACTTAGATATGGCATACACCACTGTCAGTATGGGGGACTTGGCTCCAGAAGTGTCCGTCCCTAACTAACTATCCATATTGCAGGAATAGACCGATGGGGGATGTCAGTTTCCCCTAATTTGAGCAAATATTTTGTGCGTGCCCCACCTAAAACAGACGGATATTCTAACATTATTAAATACAAACATGTTTATTTTTCTTGCAGTCTTGGTAAATGGGCGAGTTCACAGTGGGATGTTGGTGGATCCAACGCCAGCTTTTTAGAAACCATAGTGTTGGACTTGTAAGTCAAATTGGAATATGTTCACTATGGCAGTCAGAGCCATTCTGTCAGCCAACAATTCCCATTACGGGGTGCTCTTCAGGGTAACCACTGATCCGCAGAGTGAAGTTATACAGCGCAGTGATCGAGTCCCCATGTTCTACCTCTTTCATGGTTGTTTGAGCGTGTTCACCGTAACCATGCTACTGCCAGTTATCCCTATGGATATATGTTGATGTCCTTGAAGAAACCAGTCTTCGGGAGCAAAGGAATCCACATGATATATAGAGAAGCCACAGTAACACCAGCATCTCACCCTGAACAACTATTCCAAACCAATAGCGTTACATGGATCCAGAATGAAACTAAAAGGTCCTGAATGCAGAGTAGGAAAAATCTGAAACCTAGGTGCTTAAACTTCCTCATCGTTCCAGAGGCATAGCCGACAACAAGCACACCTCTAAACCTCTCAGAACTTCCAAGAAGAAAAGACATAATTTGCCCCATTTCACACTGAGGCAGAGAGTAAGCCCAAACCTCTACACCTTTCACAGCATCAATGGGATGATGTCTACTGAGTTGCACTCACCACTAGCCATTGGTGCGTGGTAATTCACTCATGGCGAGTGAGAAATTGTGCTCTGTCTGCATGTGAAGACCATGCACTGATGCTAGTGTGAGTGTAATGTAATGCCTGGCTAGTTAGTAGCTTGCAACATGAGATTTTTGTTCCTGCCGTATAGCGGAATTTCATGATTTCTAGTGTTAACCATTTTACTTTATTATGGGTAAGTATTAAGCACAAAATTAGCTTACGGGAAGCAATCAAGTTCTGTATTTCATTCGGGTTGAGAGCCATACATAGAGGGGCATAAGGGTAAAACATAGATTGCATCTGAGAACACCATTTAGCGTAGCAGGGTATACTTAACATTTACACAGGGTGCATCATTTGCACTCGCCACTAGCTAGTGATATCGGACTATTGACAAGTAAGAAATGGTGTGCTGTGTGCTTGTATAGAATTGAGGTGGGAAGTGACTTTGTATGGCTAGCTAGCAGCTTGCAACTTGAATTTCTGCCCCCCGACTTACAGTTAGTAGAGAACAAGTATAAAACTGTGTAGAAAGGGGGTTGGGTCGGCCAACAATATATGTGACAAGAACTATGCATTCAAACTTAATTTATACATCCCGATCCTTTTCGCACTTGCAATAGAACCTATGGCAGACTATGTTAGAGCACGCCATTCCCACAAGGGAATACGATTGAAAGACACTCCCGAGATAATATCCTTGTACGTCGATAACTTATTATTATACATTAGAGATCCCACCACCCACCTTGGGGGTGCCCAGGCACTCTCTCGGGCTTCACAATCAATTACTCCAAATCTGAGATTTTCCCACTTACCAGCTCCACTTAGCAACCTAACTCTGAATAGCCACTTCGCTGGTCCACCGGTAGAATCAAGTACTTAGGTGTCCGGATATCTCTACCCAAACCCACCCTGCTATCAGATAACTACTCAGCCCTAGCACAACTTCCTGAATCAAAAATGACACAGTGGCATTCTCTCCCATTATCACTCGCTGGTAAACTCTCCCTCATCAAGATGGTTTTGGTCCCCAAGCTGCTCTACATCTTCAGCAATGTACCCATTTGGCCTGGAAAACAATACTTTACACTACTACTTAAATCATGCGCTCAGTTCTTATGGCATTCAGGCGCGGTACGTAAAAAAATGGTCAGATATGACACTTCCATATGAGAAGGAGGGATTCACAGCTCCTGACCTACTACTGTACTGGATGCCACTCACTGGTACCCAAGTTCTCTAACTCGCCCCCATGTCAAGCTGGAAACCCTGGCGGCAGGAAACTCTGGGTCTGTACTTATGTTACAATATTATAGACTCTGTGCCGCGTTCCGTGCCAGATGGCCCACTTTCCCTTTTGAGCCTCCCGACACCCTGGAGATTGCCTACATTGCTAATTCAAGCGGCGCCTGCAGCATTGTTTCCTCGCTATACAAAATACCATTGATGGGCACCCCAGACCAGCCTTCCAAAGCACGTATTGAATGAGCTGGCGAATGGAAAAAGATGTGCTCGCACATCAATCGAGTATCTCTCAATTTCTGTTACCAAGTCATGCAGTTTAAACTATTGAACAGGTTGTACTACACTCCTCTAAAAACGTCTAAGTTCGCTCACACTACCATACACACCTGTGCTCGCTGTAAGTCAGAGGGCACAGACCATTTACACATGTTCTGGACATGTCACACACTGAGGGACTTCTGGGATGGGATTTTGAGGGCTCTCACTGAAATCACTGGCACGGTAATTGATCCCGATCCGTTGAGGGTTTTGTTTGCGGCATGGAATAACGGTGATACTAGACGCATGGCTAAATTCCTGAACATAGGCTGCATGATAGCTAAGAAATGTGTACTTCAATGTTGGAAGAGCCCCTCTGCTGCGACCTTTCAGAAGTGGCTTAAGACACTTACCCGGGCCCGGAATCGTGAAGAAGACTATCTCAATATGCTCCCCGCTCAATCTCGCCCCAGGAACATTTGTTCTGCTTTCAATAGCTACCTTATCAATCAAGATGAGAGCGTATCTGATAGTGAATCACCCCATGTCCCTCATGATTGATCTCGACTGTCACGATGTCCCACAATTGACTGTTCCTCCAACTGTTGATGTATTATTCGATTCGCGGATGCACTGTGTCCTTTGTGTGTATTTGTTTTACCTTATGCTCTGACATGTCTGTTTGCTGTACACCTCTGCCAATAAATCATTTTTAAAAAACATATAGGGTCTAAAGGTTAGTCAAGAAAAAATTTGAACATTCCTTTCTTGTAATGATTTAAGCTAACAGTGTTAGGATGGGTCACAAAATAAAGTGAGAAGGTTCTTCTTGGTAGGGATACTTGTCTCCACAGGTTCTCTAAACGCAACACAGTCTAAGACATATACAGGGTAATTCATAGAAATTTGCACAAAAGTGGCGCACGCGACTGGCGCACAGCATGCCCGTGCGAATGTCTGCGGCAGCCGCGTGCACTAAAATCGATTTCCGCGCACAGCGTATTCATGGATTTTCGCATCCAAAACCAGCCGTGGCGCAGCATGGCGCAGCGACCCTGCAGCAGCGCCCGTTACGCCCCCAAGAACGCCCTCGCGCAAGGAAAAGCCTTCAAAATCCCCAAATAATCGCAAAGGGCTGCGCTAACCCTGGACCAGTTCACAGGGCTGGCAAACAGCAAACGCCAAGCGGGGAACGTGTATTTCAGTGGTTCGCGGGAAGTTCCACACGCGATTGTCCTGTGTACGTGTGCATCAGGGGTGCGCGGGAAGTTCCACACGTGATTGGCCCGTGCGAGCAGGGTACGTGTATTCCAGGGGTGCGCGGGAAGTTCCACACGCAATTTCAGCAGGGTATGTGTATTTCAGGGGTGCGCGTGAAGTTCCACACGCGATTCCATCAGGGTACGTGTATTTCAAGGGTGCGCGGGAAGTCCCACACGCGATTGGCCCTGTGCGAGCAGGGTACGTGTATTTCAGGGGTGTGCGGGAAGTTCCACACGCGATTTCAGCAGGGTACGTGTATTTCAGGTGTGCGCGGGAAGTTCCACACGCGATTTCAGCAGGGTACGTGTATTCCAGGGGTGCGCGGGAAGTTCCACACGCGATTGGCCCAGTGCGAGCAGGGTATGTGTATTCCATGGGTGCGCGGGAAGTTCCACACGCGATTTCAGCAGGGTACGTGTATTTCAGGGGTGCGCGGGAAGTTCCACAAGCGATTTCAGCAGGGTACGTGTATTTCAGGGGTTCTGGGGAGTACTACACGTGAATTGGCCGTGTGGGTCCTCCCAGGTGTTCGCTCTACAACCTTCACGGCCCCTGCAGGCAGCCCACACCACGGGGGACTACCCTGCACCCCTGCTCATGTCCCGCAGGCAGCCCATCCACCATGGGCATGCCCCCCAGCCAACCCACATGTCACCTTGCACTACTGATCAACAATGCATGTCTCCCACCACCCCCACCCCCCAGCAGTGCAGGGGCAGCCTCCACCAGGCCCCCACTCATGTCCCCCTGCACCCCCACCCCCCAGCAGTGCAGGGGCAGCCTCCACAAGGCCCCCACTCATGTCCTCCTGCACCCCCACCCCCCAGCAGTGCTGGGGCAGTCTCCACCAGGCCCCCACTCATGTCCCCCTGTACCCCCACCCCCCAGCACTGTGGGGCACCTGCCAGCAGGCCCCCACCCATGTCCAACTCATGTCCCCCACCCCCCCATCCCCCAGCACTGTGGGGCACCTGCCAGCAGGCCCCCGCCCATGTCTCCCACCCCCTCCACCCCCCAGCACTGTGGGGCACCTGCCAGCAGGCCCCCACCCATGTCCAACTCATGTTCCCCACCACCCCCACCCCCCAGCACTGTGGGGCACCTGCCAGCAGGCCACCACCCATGTCCAACTCCTGTTCCCCACCCCTCCTACCCCCCAGCACTGTGGGGCACCTGCCAGCAGGCCCCCACCCATGTCCAACTCATGTTCACCACCTCCCCCATCCCCCAGCACTGTGGGGCACCTGCCAGCAGGCCACCACCCATGTCTCCTACCCCCCAGCACTGTGGGGCACCTGCCAGCAGGCCCCCACCTATGTCCAACTCAAGTTCCCCACTACCCCCACTACCCCCACCCCCCAGCCACCAGGGGCAGCCTCCACCAGGCCCCCATCCATGTCTCCCACCACCCCCTACCCCCCAGCAGTCAGGGGCACCCTCCACCAGGCCCCCACTCATGTCTCCCACCACCCCCATCCCCCAGCCAGCAGGGGCAGATTCCACCAGGCCCCCACTCATGTCTCCCACCACCCCCAGCCCCCAGCAGTGCAGGGGCACCCTCCACCAGGCCCCCACCCATGTCTACCACCACCCCACCCCCCAGCAGTGCAGTGGGCACCCTCCACCAGGCCCCCACCCATGTCTCCCACCACCCCCACCCCCCAGCAGTGCAGGGGCACCCTCCACCAGGCCCCCACCCATGTCTACCACCACCCCCACCCCCCAGCAGTGCAGGGGCACCCTCCACCAGGCCCCCACCCATGTCTACCACCACCCCCACCCCCCAGCAGTGCAGGGGCAACCTCCACCAGGCCCCCACTCATGTCCCCCTGCGCCCCCACCCCCCAGCAGTGCAGGGGCAGCCTCCACCAGGCCCCCACCCATGTCTACCACCACCCCCCACGCCCCAGCCACCAGGGACAGCCTCCACCAGGCCCCCACTCATGTCCCCCTGCACCCCCACCCCCCAGCAGTGCAGGGGCACCCTCCACCAGGCCCTCACCCATGTCTACCACCACCCCCACCCCCCAGCAGTGCAGGGGCAGCCTCCACCAGGCCCTCACCCATGTCTACCACCACCCCCACCCCCCAGCAGTGCAGGGGCAGCCTCCACCAGGCCCCCACCCATGTCTACCACCACCCCCACCCCCCAGCAGTGCAGGGGCAGCCTCCACCAGGTCCCCACTCATGTCCCCCTGCACCCCCACCCCCCAGCCACCAGGGGCAGATTCCACCAGGCCCCCACTCATGTCTCCCACCACCCCCACCCCCAGCAGTGCAGGGGCAGCCTCCACCAGGCCCCCACTCATGTCCCCCTGCACCCCCACCCCCCAGCACTGTGGGGCACCTGCCAGCAGGCCCCCACCCATGTTCAACTCATGTCCCCCACCCCCCCATCCCCCAGCACTGTGGGGCACCTGCCAGCAGGCCCCCACCCATGTCGACCACCCCCCACCCCCCAGCACTGTGGGCCCCTGCCAGCAGGCCCCCACCCATGTCCAACTCATGTTCCCCACCCCCCCACCCCCAGCACTGTGGGGCACCTGCCAGCAGGCCCCCACCCATGTCTAACACCCCCCCACCCCCCAGCACTGTGGGGCATCTGCCAGCAGGCCCCCACCCATGTCCAACTCATGTTCCCCACCCCCCAGCACTGTGGGGCACCGGCCAGCAGGCTCCCACCTCCCCACCCCTGTGGGGCACCTGCCAGCAGGCCCCCACCATTGTCCAACTCATGTTCCCCACCCCCCCACCCCCCAGCACTGTGGGGCACCTGCCAGCAGGCCCCCACCCATGTCCAACTCATGTTCCCCACCACCCCCACCCCCCAGCCACCAGGGGCAGCCTCCACCAGGCCCCCACCCATGTCTTCCACCACCCCCTACCCCCCAGCTGTCAGGGGCACCCTCCACCAGGCCCCCACTCATGTCTCCCACCAGCCCCATCCCCCAGCCACCAGGGGCAGATTCCACCAGGCCCCCACTCATGTCTCCCACCACCCCCAGCCCCCAGCAGTGCAGGGGCAGCCTCCACTCATGTCCCCCTGCACCCCACCCCACAGCAGTGCAGGGGCAGCCTCCACCAGGCCCCCACTCATGTCCCCCTGCACCCCCACCCCCCAGCACTGTGGGGCACCTGCCAGCAGGCCCCCACCCATGTCTAACACCCCCCCACCCCCCAGCACTGTGGGGCATCTGCCAGCAGGCCCCCACCCATGACTAACTCATGTTCCCCACCCCCCCCATCCCCCAGCACTGTGGGGCACCGGCCAGCAGGCACCCACCCCCCCACCCCTGTGGGGCACCTGCCAGCAGGCCCCCACCCATGTCCAACTCATGTTCCCCACCCCCCCACCCCCCAGCACTGTGGGGCACCTGCCAGCAGGCCCCCGCCCATGTCCAACTCATGTTCCCCACCACCCCCACCCCCCAGCCACCAGGGGTAGCCTCCACCAGGCCCCCACCCATGTCTCCCACCACCCCCTACCCCCCAGCAGTCAGGGGCACCCTCCACCAGGCCCCCACTCATGTCTCCCACCAGCCCCATCCCCCAGCCACCAGGGGCAGATTCCACCAGGCCCCCACTCATGTCTCCCACCACCCCCAGCCCCCAGCAGTGCAGGGGCAGCCTCCACTCATGTCCCCCTGCACCCCCACCCCACAGCAGTGCAGGGGCAGCCTCCACCAGGCCCCCACTCATGTCCCCCTGCACCCCCACCCCCCAGCACTGTGGGGCACCTGCCAGCAGGCCCCCACCCATGTCCAACTCATGTTCCCCAGCCAACATGTCATCACAATCTAGAACCCTGGTCCCTATGGTCAGCCTCCAAATGCAAAACACCCACCTGAGTATTGCATCCACCCACTCATAATTGGCAATTACATCACAGAACACCAATTGCAAGTTCCGAAACAAACACATTTCCCTCACATACACCCAATGGGTGTCAGTGAATCTCAAAACCCATATCATGAAATGCATGAAACCAATGAGATACCACACATTGAAGTTCACTAAAAAAATATGTATTAAAGGAAACATAAATAGAATCAAAAATAAAGAAAAAGAAATGTGAATGTACAAAAATGAAAAGAAGCATGTCCGTGAAAAAAAGCAAAACCAAAAATCAAATTCCAAAGTAATGGTGTCCAAAGTCACTGTCCACAAAACAAAATCCAATGGGAAATAAAAAAGAAAGCCATTGCTCCATGGTTAAAATGTGAAAGAAAAATACAATCCAACAGTGAACTATGTACATGGGAACAAGCCAGGGTCCATTATCCCAACAAAAGAAAGGAAACCTATCTAACTACACTAACTAATAAAATAAACTATATACAAAAATGTGGCCAATGTCCGAAAGGTCCAAAATAAATCCCCAAAAAAATGAAACCTAACACTACCTACATAACTATGTACAAGGGCAGCGGGCTAGTTTGACGGCTCACTTGTGGATGTCCCGGGCCAGGGCATCATCGAACTCCTGCTCAATGTCCCGGAGGCGGTCCTCCTCCATGGCCCTGAGGGTCCGCAGGGCCGTCGCCGTGTCCACCTCCAAACCCCTGCGGATTGCCTCGAGGCACTCGGCCCGCCTCAGGGCCCTCCGCATGGAGTTCTCCCCCCTGACCATTGTGAGCCGTGCCTCTTCCGGCCGCTGCCGCTCCGCATCTATGCCGTGGCCCAACCGCTGCCACACGGAAGACACTCTCTGTCCTGGGTCCTCCTGCCCTCCGGCCGATGCCTGCCTCTCCGATGTTGAAGGCCCCAAGCCTTCATGGCTCCCACCACGTTGCTGCTGCTGCTGTGCCTCTGCCCGTGCACTGCCTCCTGCTGCCTGCACATCCTCCGCCGGCTGGGGTGCAGTCGTTGATGTGGCCACCCCTGCTGGACGTCTGACTCCCGACTGTGGCAGGGATGCCTCCTCCACCAGCCTGGCCGCACCGTCACAGGCAGCTCCACAGGGCACCCAGGTGACTGATGGGTGGGAAGATGGCACGGAGGACGACTGGCGCGTAGGGGGTTCAGTTGAGGAGGGGGTCGTAGCAAGCCCCAGCAAACGGAGGAATCCGGCCTGGGTGACCTGTCCCAGCAGGCTGATGTGGTCAACGAGCCATTCGAGATGACGTGCAGTCTCCTCATGAAAAGACTGCAGGTCACCTCGCATGGCCCGTTGACGCAACGCCACACCAGTCAGGACAGGCTCAACCCGGACCCGGATAGCCACGTCCGCAGGCAGAGGAAGGCCAGTTGACGTGAGCTCATCCCCTGCCTGAAAACGGGTCTGGACGTAGGCATCCCTGCTGGTGCAAGATGATGCAGGGACAGGATCAGGGACAGGATTGCACACAGGCACCTCCGCGGCGGCCTGTGCTGTCTCCTGTCCCTGGTCCTGCACTGCACCACTAGCACCAGTGGGATCCCCACCTCCAGACCCCGTCTCTGTTGCTTGCACGGCCTCCTCCTCCACCAAACCCCCCACCAACCTGGATGACTCCGTGCCATCTTCCCCCGTTGGGCCCTGTGGGGTCCCAGCTGCCCCTTCTGCTGCCGAGGAGTCCAACTCCAACCTCCGCCTCTTGGACCTCCCCCCGGCAGCTGCGGCCAGGGACGCGGCACCGGACTCCTCACTCCCCGACGAGATGACAACATTGGAGGGGAGCCGGGCCTTGCGTCTCCGACTGGCGGTGGGATCCCCGCCGCTGTGCTCCACAGCACCTTCTCCGCCCTCTTCATCAATTGACGCTGCAGACAGGGAGTAATAAAACACAGGCATCAGGGCACTGTACAATGGACACATACACACATGACAGTTGTACATGAGTGGCATTGGCAAACCTCAGACATGTCATCACAATCCCCAACACACATGTCATTTCAACACGCACACATGAGCCATACCACGGCCATATCGCAACTGGCAGCACCATCCATACACATACAGCAGCATGAGCAGGCAAAGGTGAGCCAGACATCACATGCAACACAGCAAGTGCACCACACATGTACACACACCACCACACTCTCATGCATGTGTACACCTCTGCCAAGTGTCGCAGTGTTCAGATGGGCATCCATGTCACATCTGCCCATCAGGCTTCCACATACCGCTGTCACATGCATCCATGTTGCATCACTATTGCACCCTTGTCAAATCCACACACATGCACATGTACACAGTGCTGATACATGCAGCTGAAAACAACATACATGCGTCACATCACGGACATGTCTACTTACATACACATTCATCCAAACATGTGTGCCCACACAACTGCATTTGGCATGCAAACCTACACACACAAGCACCATCCATGTCTCACACATTCCAGCCCTCGCATGTGTTAGCCCCACGGCCCTGTACACCCCCACCCATACTCGACCCCATACAAACAGATGTGCAACCTGCACACTACTGAAAAATCAACACACGCACAGCTCACAATCAGGATGCATGTACACTTACCGCTCGACTCCAGACGGGTCTGCCTCTCAAGGACCTGGACGTGGAGCGCTGAGGATGTGCGTTCCAGGACCCTCATCTGTTCTTCCGAAAAGTGGGCCTGGCGCCCCTTGGCATCCGCTGCCTTCAAGAGGCGCCGGGCCTTGTTCAGGGTCCTGGACCTGAAGTCCTCCCAGCGCTTCTTGACATGTTATAAGTCGCGGACTGCCTCCCCCTCCGCGTTGATGGCAGTCACGATGTCAGTCCAGATCCGAGTCCGTCCTTCCTTGTCGGCGCGGGAACTTCCAAAGAGGGCATCATACTGCCCCAGGACTTGCTCCACCAGGACATCAACTTCGGTGGCACTGAAGCTGGTGCCCCTCTGCCTCTCTGGCCGGGGGTTGTCAGTGGTCTCAGATGGTGTTTGCCCCGACATGACAACCCCAGAGGCAGGAGTGGGTGGGCAACAGGGTCCTGGGGCTGGGCTGTGGAGCGATGGAATCCCAGTCGGGAGTCTTCGGTTCCAGCAGGGGTGGTCACAGCAACAGCACCCCTGCCTGAGGTGCAGGCAGCAAATGGCAGGGCACGTGGGCAGCAGGCAGTCAGGCAGCAGCAGATGGCAGGTGGGAGCGTGCTCGGGGCTCTGGGGGGCAGTAGTTCGGCCTTCTGGGCAGGAGCGTGGTCTTCCGTGTGCTTACGCGTGGCCAGCTTGATACGGACTGATTTGGCACGTGAAAATCCTGCACGTCTGCGTGTAAATCGAGGAAAGGCCCTTAGCGCGTATGCACGTCAGCACGCATATGCGATTTCATTGGACCAAAGGCCCTTAGCGCGTGAGCGCGTCTGTGACGTGAGGCGCGCGGGTGTTTCCCTCATTACACGTGATGACAGAGCACACATGGATTTCCACCAATCGTGTGTGGAACTTCCTGCGCACCCCAGAAATACACGTACCCAGGCCAATCGCGTGTACGCTCACTTCCCGCCGATTACACTCGGACGTGCAGTTTTACCACGTGTGCTCGCATATGCAATTCCATTGGCCCAAAGGCCACCATGCGCAGCTGTGACGTCACCGCATGGCCGTAGAGAATGGCTCGTGTAAAAATAAAGAGATACACGTCCGAGTGTCAAAGCGGTTAATTGGTGGAAATGGCCTCATTGCGTATACGCGTCTGTGACGTGTGTATAAAAGGTACGTGCAGAACGCCATTTCCTTGTACGTGCTTTTCGTGGAGAGCGAGTGGGTGAAATCTGTACTTCTTGTCGGTTCACACGCGATTTACTTCACAGCGTTTCCAGTTCGTACTCCCTGTTACCTCTGACAGTTTTTTCTCTTTTCCTCTTTTTCCTGGGCCTGTTTCCTCAAACAGCTTCCCTACTACTGTTGTCCTGTCTCCTCAGACAGCGTACAATTCTTCTTTTGGCGGGGATTTGCCAACGCGCACACGCGCATATTTTTCACGCTTTTGTTCCTGGCAGACGGTGAGTCGCGCACGTATCTAACATCTGTGCTTGCCCCGTGTGTCGGGTACCCCTTCAGAGGTCATTCTAGGCTGCGTGTGACACGCATACGTTCATTCTTGTGTTCCTGGCTGCCACAGCGTAGTGCAGGTTTTTTTTTTTCCACGCATGTGGTCTAGGAGGGGTTGCGTGCACCTTACTTCCCTTTTTTGGGGTGCCTGTGCGTTGCGTGACCCGTCATCTTTCCCCAGGGGTGACATACAGCCTTGCTAGAGCACTAGGGTACGATTACCATCTGGTACCCAAGCCCTTTGACTCCCAATTGCCCAGGACAATAGTTCACATCAACTCCCATACGCACAATAACATCAGTGCCATGGCTGGGAGGCGAACAAGCAGTAAGGGTGGCAAAGGTGGCCGAGCCCCAAGTGGTGGCCGTGGTGGATCCGGTAGGGGACGTGGCCGTGACTTGCAGGGTGCCCCTAGCCCCCCATGTGTGGAGGAGCAGTCAGGGACACCCATGCCCCCACCCCCCTCGTTGAGGTTACCATGGCTGACACCATCCATGCTCAGCCCTTGTTGGACCAGCCCACTGTGGAACCAGACCTGGCACAGGGTGACTCCATGGCTGACTTCCAGGTCAGCAGGTCTAGGCCACGTGCGCCGGTGAACGTTGGTGTCATCAGGACACGTGGATCAGGGGCAGCTAGGTCATCTGCTGCCCCGCGTAGGCAGGCTGGGGAGGCTGCAGGGGCAGCTGCGGCTCCATCCACCCCACCTCTCACACACCCAGTCAGGACAGTGTCGGTCCAAGTCCATCATGCTGACATTCCCCCTGACACCATCACACTTGAGATAATGCCTGCACCAACTCCCATGCTGAGTGTGCAATCTCACGCTCCTGCCCCTAGTGTCCAGAGCGGCGCAGGACACTCCGGATCCCCACCACCTTCCAAGCGGAAGAGGAAGAGTGCTCATCCAGTAGAGGCTGATGCCCCAGACACGGCTACACAGTCCGGCCCGTCAAGGAAGCCCAGCTTCAATGAGGCCGAACTGAATGCACTTGTAGAGTATGTGTCCGCACATGACCGCGAAATGGTGATTGTTGCAGGATCCAAGACCACACCTGCACAACGTCAGGCACACTGGCAGACCATTGCGGACATCATAAGTGCCCTTGGAATCGTGAGGCGCACAGCTAATGATTGCTACAAGCGCTGGAATGACCTGAAGCGCAGGGCAAAGAATAAGCTGGCCTCAAGTCATGCCGCAACTCTAGTGACTGGAGGTGGGTCTCCAGCAGACGACATAGAACTCACTCCACATGAGCAGGTTGCTGGGACCTACGTCACGGAGGAACCGATCCAAGGCGTGGGAGTAGTGGCAGATTACGAGGCATTGTCCGGTGAGTGCACATGCATGTATGTGTCATCCATGTGCATGTTGTGTGTGGGAGGGCTTCTGTTTGGGTGCCAGAGGAGGGTGTGTGTGCCTGAGTGGTTCGGCTCACCCATGTGCCTCTTCCTAAACATTCTTGGCACCAGCATTTGGGTATAGCAGCATCCCTTCGGCCAACATTAGACATCCAGCCCAACACCACCCCAGTTGCCCTTGGAGTGTCATCTTGCCACTACACTGTTGCTTATTTACCTCGGTTTATTCAGGCAGATTGTTTGCATACCACCACTTTTAGTCGGGATTTCTCAGTCCTATTGTCACATGTCTGACATGGCTATGGTACAGTGGACCGGCTCAGTTTCGTGGACATGATTAGTTTGGACATGTCCCTGTGCTATAGGACCATTTTTGACTGGCAGCTGCATGTTAAACATTAGAACCATTACAATGAAAATAATCAATCATATGAACAAACTGGACTGAATGAACAATTGGTGACCTCCTCTCCCTCTTCACTTCATGGCTAGGGTACATGCCATCTGTGTGATGGCATGTGTATTTGACATGCCAATCACTGGCCAATGTGTGATGGCACTGCTAGGCAGCATGCAGCAAATGTGTTCATCTTCCATCTTGGTGTCATCAATGTGTGGCATCTGCCTCCCCATCACACGCAGTGACGGTGCATGCATGGGAGTGTTTTAGTCATGTGGGACATGTGTCAATCAAGTACTGTTTCTGTAGCCTCTGAGCCCTCATTGTGTGCCATAGTGCTAATGCCTGTTTCCATTTGTTTTCTTTTATGTCTTTGCAGGGGAAGACGCACCTGATACTACTGGGGTTGTGGAGATGGTGCAGACCCAGGAGGGGTCTGAGGGCCGACCGACCACCAGTGAGGGACGTGGTGTGGTGGTGGGTGAGAACCCACAACTGCTGCAGGTCGTGCTCTCAAGGGGTGTCTCTGGCTGCACCTCCCCCGAGCTGTACTCAGGTGTTGATTCGGATGATGAGACCTACGTGCCGTCGCAGGTGAGTGTTCCTGGGAGGGATTCTGTTCTGTCCGACCCACCTGCACCAGGGTTAGAACCCTCAATGGGGATGTCAGTGTTGGCAGGTACGCCTTTGGTGGTTACGGATGCAGGGTCACATTCCGCGACATCTGATCCTGTTCCTGGGCCAGCAGATCAGAGGGGGAATGCAGTCCTGCAGCCTCAGGCAGTGCCGGCACAGCAAGGCGCAGTTCGCCTTGCCCCAGACAGGTGTGGTGCCCGCCGACGTGATGGCCGTACGCCACCTGGCAATACCGCATGGGAGCAATCCATTTACGGTATGGCAACCCAACAGGCAGCATCATCAGAGATGATGGCTCAGGCCATGGATAGGGTGGCCACTTCCATTGTCCCCCCCGAAAGGCTGATGGAGCGACTACAGCAGGCAACCGACTCCATCTGCCAGTCACACAGGGAGGACATGTTGGCGTCCGACAGGGACTGGCGGGCGGCACTGGCGACTCTGCAGGAAGCCATCTCCATAGAGTCCCAGGGCCACAGGGAAGCCCTGAGGCTGGAACTCCTTCACCTCAGGACGACTCTTGTTGAGCTTGAGGCTTCAACAAACCGAAGGACAGAACAGCAGCTGGAGCGTCTCACCCGTACGCTCTCAGCCGAGATGCAGGCAACTACGGCAGAGGTCCGGGCATCCCGTGAGTTGTTGCATGGGGACCTCCGCACACTCATCCTCCAGAACGAGACCTACCACACCTGCATGCTTGCCGCCATGGAGGAACAGACTAGGGCTTTGCGTGGGCTGCCTCCCATAGTGCCACCACCTCTGGATGCAGCTGCAGAGGGTGAGAATAGCGACAGCAGTGATACTCCCACAATAGGGTAGCTGTGTAGGCCATGAGCCCATGGAGGTGGCCATTATTTTTTTTTTTTTTTGGGACAGTGTGTTGCCTTGTGTGGCTCCCGTGGGCATACGCTGCATTGTGGCTGGGCACATGCAGGCTTGTTATGGATTTGGTTCAGATGCTTGGGTTTTTGTCACACACACCCCTCCTGCTTCCCGTTTCCATGGGCTTGCAAAGGGTGTGCCCAAGTGACATTGACGTACATGGTGACATTGGACTCCCATGAGCTGTGTGGGCAGTCTGTAGTCAATACTGTGTATACATTCATAGTGCATATTGTTGTTGTATTGTACACTGCGTGGTGTATTGATATGTGCCTCTGCATCCATCTCATCCTCCATATTTGCAGGTCCATTCCTCATGTCTTCACAATGCGGTCCACCTTGGAACTGGAGTCCATGTTGTAAGCAGTGCACCTACACTCTTGCGTGGCGCTAACACTGTATACTTGCAAGTGTTCGGAGGGCTGTCATCAGGTGGTGAGGCTAGCTAATTTTTAAGTCTGTAATGTCATGTTTAAGGTAGGTTGGAGGTTGTGTAGGTGATTGGTATTCTTGGTAAGTATTTGGTAATGTGGGCTGTAGGTCCTGCATTACTGTGAGCATTTCATGTGTGGACAGGTTTCCGTTAGGGACACTGTAGCTGCTGACACTTGGGGCATGTTGTGGGGATTCATTTCTTTCCTCTCACATTGCATGACATGCCATGCTGTGTTGTGTGGCCGTGCCGTGGAGGGGGTGGGTGACATGGCACTGTTTTCATGTAGTATTTTGCAAGTGGGTATTCATTTCTGCAGCATGGAAGTGTCTTTTCATGACACTGCATTGGTGGTGTTTGTGTAGGTAGGGACGCACACATTGTGACACTTCCACATGAACAATCTCAGGCTGCTATGGTTCTGACAGTTGACAGTCCCTTTGTTCGTCTTAATTGTCAGGTCGAGTCATCATTGCTTATCAGATGGTATGTGCGAGGCCTGTGTGCACTCCACTGGGGTGTGATTTCTATGTGAAGTAATTAGCCACCAGCTGCGTACGGGCTGCCTCCCCCCGTGCCCTCTCCCCTCCCATGCGCAGCGGGCGTGCATGTGGTTGGGGATGTGGGGGCACCACCATGTCCACGGCCAGGCCCCGGCGTGTTGCAACATTGTGCAGGACACATGCTGCCACTATGATCCTGCACATTACTGGGGGCGCATATAACAGCTGCCCGCCAGAACGGTCAAGGGAGCGAAAACGTGACTTGAGCACTCCGAATGTGCGCTCCACTATGCCCCGGGTTGCAATATGGGCTGTGTTGTTTCTTAACTCTGGAGGCGTGATGGGGTTCTGAATTGGCGTCATCATGTGGGTGCTCAGACGGTAGGCACTGTCCCCTGGTGAGGAGGTGATGGGTATCATTAGTGGGGTAGTGACATAACTCTGCATCTGACATGCATGCATGTGCAGTGGCATTCATACTCACCAAGCAGCCATGTATCACTATGCCGGCCAGCTTCTAGGTCCCGGCTTAGGGTAGACATTCGGTAAATGAAGCTGTCGTGGGTGGACCCTGGATAGTTGGCATATACTGAGGTGATGATTCCCTTAGCATTACATACCACCTGCACGTTGATGGAATGCCAGTGCTTGCGGTTCCTATAGATGTGCTCAGATGCCCTGGGGGGGGGGGGCGTAGTGCCACATGGGTGCAGTCAATGGCACCTAGCACTTTTGGAAATTGTGCCACACCGTAGAAATCGAGGGTGGCAGCCTGCCTTTCTGCAGGTGTCCTGGGCAGGTATATGTGCCTACGGACTGATGGCCGTGCAGTGATGATGTTCAAGACCTGGTGCAGGCAGCGTGACTGCGTGGCCTGTGACACCCCACCCACTATGGCACTTATCCGCTGAAATGATCCTGTGGCCAAGAAGTGCAGTACATGGAGGACCTTCTCCTGGGGGCTGAGTGCTTGGGAGCACAGGGTGGATGATGTGAGGTCATCCTCCCACTCACTGACCAGGTCCAGTATTATGTGTGGGGGAAACCTGTACCTCCCATACACCTGGTCATCAGGCATCCCAAAAAGGCTGGTTCTGGGAGTGAAAATTCGGGCCCTCACTATCCTCCTCCTCCTCCTCCTCCTCCTCCTCCTTTGGTAACCCACGGCCACTGCTGCTAGGAATGGTATATTCATCCTGGCGTATGAGCTTGTTTGTTGTTTGTGCGCACTTTTATGCTGCACGGGTCGACGTACGCCTGCTTCATGCTGGCGTACGTGTGTCAGGATTGGACCCTTTTTCGGCACGTCGTAGGCGAGGGTGTGAATCTTCCCGCCCACACCAGGAATACACGTAGCACGCTCTCACAGGCACAGTCGCGGGTAAATATTCCCGCCCACCCCTGGAATACATGTAACCCACTCTCACAGGCCCAATCGCGTGTGGAAGTTCACGCGCACCCCGAAGTACACGTACCCAGGCAAATCGCGTGTCGAAGTTCACTCGCACCCCGAAGTACACATAAAATCGCGTGTGGAACTTCACGCGCACCCCGTAGTACACGTACCCAGGCAAATCGCGTGTGGAAGTTCATGCGCACCCCGATACCCAGGCAAATTGCACGGCTGGGGGGGTGGGGGTGGTGGGAGTCATGAGTGGGGGCCTGGTGGAGGCTGCCCCTGCACTGCTGGGGGGTGGGGGTGGTGGGAGACATGAGTGGGGGTCTGGTGGAGGCTGCCCTTGCACTGCGGGGGGTTGGGGGGGTGGGAGACATGGGTGGGGGCCTGGTGGAGGGTGCCCCTGGTGGCTGGGGGGTGGAGGTGGTGGGAGACATGAGTGGGGGCCTGGTGGAGGCTGCCCCTGCGCTGCGGGGGGGTGGGGGTAATAGGGGACATGAGTGGGGGCCTGGTGGAGGCTGCCCCTGGTGGGTGGGGGGGTGGGAGACATGCGTGGGGGCCTGGTGGAGGCTGCCCCTGCACTGCGGGGGGCGGGGGTAATAGGGGACATGAGTGGGGGTCTGGTGGAGGCTGCCCCTGGTGGCTGGGGGGTGGGGGTGGTGGGAGACATGAGTGGGGGCCTGGTGGAGGCTGCCCCTGCACTGCGGGGGGGCGGGGGTAATAGGGGACATGAGTGGGGGCCTGGTGGAGGCTGCCCCTGACTGCTGGGGGGTAGGGGGTGGTGGGAGACATGGGTGGGGGCCTGGTGGAGGGTGCCCCTGGTGGCTGGGGGGTGGGGGTGGTGGGAGACATGAGTGGGGGCCTGGTGGAGGCTGCCCCTGCACTGAGGGGGGGTGGGGGTGGTGGGAGACATGAGTGGGGGCCTGGTGGAGGCTGCCCCTGGTGGCTGGGGGTGGTGGGAGACATGAGTGGGGGCCTGGTGGAGGCTACCCCTGCACTGCGGGGGGCGGGGGTAATAGAGGACATGAGTGGGGGCCTGGTGGAGGCTGCCCCTGGTGGCTGGGGGGTGGGGGTATTGGGAGACATGAGTGGGGGCCTGGTGGAGGCTGCGCCTGACTGCTGGGGGGTAGGGGGTGGTGGGAGACATGGGTGGGGGCTTGGTGGAGGGTGCCCCTGGTGGCTGTGGGGTGGGGGTGGTGGGAGACATGAGTGGGGGCCTGGTGGAGGCTGTGGCTGGGGGGTGGGGGTGGTGGGAGACATGTGTGGGGGCCTGGTGGAGGCTGCCCCTGACTGCTGGGGGGTAGGGGTGGTGGGAGACATGGGTGGGGGCCTGGTGGAGGGTGCCCCTGGTGGCTGGGGGGTGGGGGTGGTGGGAGACATGGGTGGGGGCCTGGTGGTGGATGCGGTGGGAGACATGAGTGGGGTCCTGGTGGAGGCTGTGGCTGGGGGGTGGGGGTGGTGGGAGACATGGGTGGGGGCCTGGTGGTGGATGCGGTGGGAGACATGAGTGGGGTCCTGGTGGAGGCTGCCCCCGACTGCGGGGGGGTGGGGGGTGGAGGGAGACATGGGTGGGGGCCTGGTGGAGGCTGCCCCTGCACTGCAGGGGGGTGGGGGTAATAGGGGACATGAGTGGGGGCCTGGTGGAGGCTGCCCATGGTGGCTGGGGGGTGGGGGTGGTGGGAGACATGAGTGGGGGCCTGGTGGAGGCTTCCCCTGCACTGCTGGGGGTTGGGGGTGGTGGGAGACATGAGTGGGGGCCTGGTGGAGGCTGCCCCTGCACTGCGGGGGGTGGGGGTAATAGGGGACATGAGTGGGGGCCTGGTGGAGGCTGCCCCTGGTGGCTGGGGGGTGGTGGGTGACATGGGTGGGGGCCTGGTGGAGGCTGCCCCTGCACTGCTGGGGGGTGGGGGTAATGGGTGACATGAGTGGGGGCCTGGTGGAGGCTGCCCTTGCACTGCTTGGGGGTGGGGTGGTGGGTGACATGAGTGGGGGCCTGGTGGAGGCTGCCCATGCACTGCTGGGGGGTGGGGGTGGTGGGAGACATGAGTGGGGGCCTGGTGGTGGGTGCCCCTGCACTGCTTGGAGCTGGGGTGGTGGGTGACATGAGTGGGGGCCTGGTGGAGGCTGCCCCTGACTGCTGGGGGGTAGGGGGTAGGAGGTGGTGGGAGACATGGGTGGGGGCCTGGTGGAGGGTGCCCCTGGTGGCTGGGGGGTGGGGGTGGTGGGAGACATGAGTGGGGGCCTGGTGGAGGCTGCCCCTGCACTGCGGGGGGTGGGGGTAATAGGGGACATGAGTGGGGGCCTGATGGAGGCTGCCCCTGGTGGCTGGGGGGTGGGGGTGGTGGGTGACATGAGTGGGGGCCTGGTGGAGGCTGCCCCTGCACTGCTGGGGGGTGGGGGTGGTGGGAGACATGTGTTGGTGATCAGTGGTGCAAGGTTACATGTGGGTTGGCTGGTTGGCATGGCCATGGTGGATGGGTTGCCTGTGGGACATGAGCAGGGGTGCAGGGTAGTACCCTGTGGTGTGGGCTGTCTGCAGGGGCCGTGGAGGGTGTAGAGGGAACACCTGGAGGGACCCACATGGCCAAATCACGTGTAGCATTCCCCCGCACCACCGAAATACACGTACCCAGCCAAATCACGTGTGAAACTTCGCGCGCACCCCTGAAATCCACGTACCCAGCCAAATCGCGTGTGAAACTTCGCGCGCACCCCTGAAATCCACGTACCCAGCCAAATCACGTGTGGAACTTCCCGCGCACCCCTGAAATCCACATACCCAGCCAAATCGCATGTTGAACTTCCCGCGCACCCCTGGAATCCACGTACCCAGCCAATTTGCATGTGAAACTTCCCGTGCACCCGAAATACACACACACGTTATTTTTCAGTCAGCGGGTGTCTGTGTTTGTGGGTACCCCTTTGCACGTCATTTGTCCTGGAGGCCCACAGTATAGGACATTCATCATAGCTGTATATAGGTGCTATTTGTTGGCGCACCTTTTGGCGCACATTTTTTACAGGCGCAGGGACGCTACCGCCTGCTTTCTTGTGGCGGTCATGTTTGTGCCTGTGCGCTGGTTTGACCGTGCGCGGTTTTGCCCTATTCGATTCCATGAATACGTGTTGTAGGCGAGCGTGTGGGCGTTCCGCGCACTTGCACCCTGTACTTCCCCCGTGACGCCCACATTTTGGCAGGTTGTTCCCCATTCCGAGTGTTACGCCCCGTGTTCCGCCTACTTTTGTTGTGTGCGCCACGCTATGTGCGATTTTCGCTGTGGCCTGTGCGATTTTCGCTGTGACCTGGCGCACGCCGTTAGATGGCCTGTGCGCCAACGTGCGCCGCACACTTTTTTAGTGCACATCAGATGTTTTTTTCGCGCACGCCCTTCCATGAATCGATGTGCGCTGCTTTTCGTGCGATTTTCGCACTTGCACTGCGATTTTCGCAATTCCACTGCGAATCGCACGTTTTTGCCCACTTGCGCCGCGCTAATTATTCCATGAATCGGCCTCATAGTATCCAGGCACTTCTATGAAAATCCATCACAAGTATATAACGCCGACACACTTATTAGATCAAACTCAGTGTCGTAAGATATAGCATAAACATGCCTTCTTGCATCAAAATTTGATGCAGGGATATAGTGCCCAGGTGAATCTTTGTTCGATTTAGTCACAGAGGTAAAGCGCTGAGCTGATTCTTTTCCACACTTTCCACTCCCAGATATTTAGCAACTAACTCATATTTGTAATCAAGCCCACTTTTTCTTAGTCCCGGTTTAAAGCACCCCACTTAACACCCAAGTGATACAGTGCCTTCCCACTGATAAAGGGTGGGAAGGACACTATATCCGGTTAGGGATATAGTGTCCTTCCCATGGGATGCCGTGAAAGAAGTTATATTGCCATCAGGAAGCCAAGTAGGTGGTTGTCTCCTCCTCCTCCTCCTCCTCCTCCTCAGTGTTTTCATTCTATTCCCGTCACTGATTAGGCTAAACCTATCTGTATTTGTGTGGAGCTTTTCAATTTATTAATTGCTTGGCTCAAACTTCTTGCACCTTCTGCTGGGGTTCTGCATCTTCCTGAACTCATAAAAAGTCTGACGTCATCATAAGATCTGGTGAAAACCCTGCCACTGTCTTGGCTCTGCATTGCTCCACTTTGGTGTTCAGCCTAAGCTTCCTATGGCCTGCCACTTCTGCTGCGTTGCTCTCTCCAGACTCTTGGCTATTGGTATGGTTTTGACAAGTAATTGCAGGGATCTGGGATATGAGCACAGACCCATATCATCTTCTTGTTCTTTGTTCCTTCGTCTGGGTGCGGGTTTCCTCTTTCAGAGCAGGGACCCACACGGGCAAACATTGTACTGCATGGTGTATTCTCGGACCATGGTGCTTTCTAGAAAAAGCTTTTTAGTCACATTAGGCAATCTTACAGGTTCCAAGTCATTTTGCTAACTAACATTCACCTCAAATTATTTTGGGGGTCCTCACAAGCCACCTTTTGCCCTACACTAGTACCCCTGCCCTAAACCCGTCCCCAGTCTGTTGAAAACCTTAACCCACAACCCTCTATATAAATCGAAGTGTTTTCAAAGTAATTACTGTCGGAAAAACCAGTGGATACCATCTAACCATCAGCTTCTCAAGATGAAGAGGACTGGACAACAAATGAAATTCTTAGAGCCATGTGATATCAGTTTTGTATAAGCCCTGGTTTTACTTCAGTTGGCATTACATTCTCCAAACCACAGGCAGGTATTATATAGAGAGTATAGACCACAGAGCAAGGGTGTAACTCTGCCTTCAACTAGGTCGGCACAAGGCCAGCGCTTTGCAGGACTCCCGCCTAGTACTGGCTCCGGCAAGTTGATGGCTCTGTCGATATTGTCCTGGAGGCCAGCTTTCCTATGCTGCAGAGTCCAATCCTGCCCTTTAAAAAGAATGACGGGTGCAATTTTATCAATGGGGGGGGGTTGAGTGAGGAACATGGGGCTGGATTGTAGAGGGTTGTCATCAGGAGAGATACTGGGCTCGGTGGGTATAGGGAACGAAGAAGGTCTTCTTGATTTTTCTTTTTAATTGCAGGTTGGTTAGGGCACATCTGATGATGCATATAAAATTCCACAGTGGGGGCATATGGAAACCAGACCAGTGTTGTTGAATCAGCTTAGGCAGAATGCGTTTGTATTTTCATGTTTGCGAAGACCTGATGAGGTGCTAGGGTGGTGGCGTTTAGGCCTTTGAGCAGAGTGTTCCCCGCATCCAAAGGAGATAGAACTGGGCTTTTTACGGTGAATCCAACACTGGTGTCTTGTAGGAAGGGGTTTATTTTCTTTACTCTGAACATCCAAATCTAGACGAGGGTGAGGCATGGCTTCAGGTGGTATAGGTCTTCAATGGATGAGATTTTCAAATAGAGTTGCGTTTAGTCTGTGTATTGGTAAATGAGGCTGGCGAGGAGGTTTCATGTAGTGAAAGATCATGGGTGGCAGGATCGAATCCTGTGGGATCACACAGGTGAGGTATCTAGGTGGACAAACCAATCATGGTCTTCTAGATAGGAAGTGAAGCAGAAGGGTATGTTCTCTCCGATTCCCATTCAGTTGTGTGGTATGCTGATGAGAGCTTTTTGACTTGCTGTGTTGAAGGCTGTAAAGAGATCATGGGGTGTCCGTCATTGAGGATGTGGAGTGCATTGTCTACCACTTGAATGTTGGCTGTCCCTCTGCGGACTCCGAGTATGAAGACTGCAGGGTTTATAGGAGGCTGTTGGTGTCTGTGTGCTTGATACTGGCTGGCATTCGGCCTTTCAAGGAACCTTGCAAGGAAAAGAAGATGTGTGGTGGGGCAATTGTTGCTGTGGTCATCAGCGTCTGATGGTGTTTTTTGAGCTGGGAAGGATTTGTCAGTTTTTGAGGAAAGTCCTCCAAGTGAAGTGTGTATTAATGGATAAAAAGTGGTGGAGGGATTCCATGGGGAGTGTCTTAAGGATGAAAGATAGCAAGATAGAATGCTGTTTTAAGGAATGCCAAGGTATTTGTCATGTCTTCTATTGAGAGTGTTGCAAAGGTAGTCAACATCGCCATTTTGTGCGGTGGGATAAACTGGGCCTTCAATGCTCAGGTGTTCGCATCAATGTTTTGGCGAATCTTGGTGATGCTGTAAACAAATAATTTGTTGATAGCACAGGATTTCTCAAAGTGGTTGAAGTGTCGGAGAGGAGTTGATCCATGGTTTGAATGCCTTGAACAGGCTCTTTCATTTGTTGATAGCTTGATCTATGATGTTGCAGTAGTAGATCTTTAAAAGTATGGTTATCTATGAACCAACCTCAAATGTACAACGATGATATGCAGATATTGCTCTTGCTGGGAATGTTAACCACCCAAAACTCTCAACGTGCCAAGCACTTGCACAAGATTGAATGAAAGTTACCTGTATGTGACTGAACTGCTCCAAGAAAGATGCCCTTCCACGTCAAGTCAAATCTGGCACATATCATTCCAATGGGTCACAATACTGCTGAATCCTTAAACACCTGCAGTATGTCAGAAATCGCTGATTTCCTTTGCCCAGTACTGGATTGACTCTTTAAAAGAAGCATCCACTTACATCTCCCCCAATTTAAGCAACATTGGTCAACGTTAAGCTTCTAACCCAAAATATATCTGCAAACGCCTAGGTGCTTTCCCGCCTAGCCTTGCATAGCATTTACAAATGCTCCACTAAAGGACACGGGCAGCTACAATTGGTCCAAACTCAAGCAGTCAAAGTATTATTAAAAGTGAAGCTACTGCCTGATCAGGCGCCATATGAACTGTTGGCATGAAGTGTGTTCTCAAAAGGCTGTGTGCAACACAAAAAGACTACTGGAGAATATTTCTGTGTACTTTTAATTTGGCATCAACTGGATTTTAGTCATCTGCTGCCGCACACAGAATAGTGTAACGTGTGTTTTTTAACCTAATTTTTTCGCAGAAAGCATACCGAAAATGCTACGTGTTAATTACACAATTGAACACAGCCGAACTACGCTTGGCTGCTCACACTGATTGCTGGGCAATATTTACACCCCCCACGCAAGGACAGAAGGGTTTCTCCGCTTGTGGCACAGAACGCCTACAAATACACGCGCAACCAGAGCTCAGGGTACTCCTGGTCTGCATGCCTCAACGATAAACAAAGCAACCTTACATTGACCCTCTCGTCCAAGCTAACCTAACCCGCCCCCTCACTATCAGATCTGCTCAAGCAACAGGAGACCTTGCAAATGGCACAGAATAAATCCTAGTAACTTAACACAAACCTTTCAAACTTTCACCACATGGAGAACTCCATGCCAACTTTGCAGACTGCCTACTTGCTGGAGAACCCAGTGCCAATTCTGCAGGGTGCCTCTTGTGAGCAAATCCGGTTACCATAGTGCAGTGTGGCCTACCACAGCCGAGCCTGGTGCTAGAGTGCAAAACAGTCTGGTGTCAGAGGATCAGCGTTCCTTCTTGCAGCAGATCATTGTAGTAGATAAGCATTGTACCCGTGTGCATGAAAATCGTGGTATGAGGGGTTTAAGTTACCCTGGTACTAGTAGTGCTCCGTGCTAGAGCACAGACCACCAAGGTAGTAGGAGCGCATTTTGCCTTTCTAGCATAATACCATAGTGTAATGAGTGTGCTGCGTTTTCCAAACACAGCCCTTGCTTCTTGCTGTGTGCATAGCTTGCTTACTAGAAGCACGGTGTATCTATTAGCAGCAGGGATTCAGTGTCTCTTGCTAGAGCATGCTAGCTTAGTGACACGGGTGCAGCTCATATTCCTTGAGCAGAGCTTGGCGCCATGGATGTAATGTAACAGAGTCAGGTGCTACTGGCTAGGATTACACTATAGCACCTTGCAGTAGAGCCTAATAAGAGTACCCTTAATATTATTTTGGAGGCATAATTTCTATTGAACACATTCACGTTAAAAAAAATAAAAACATTAAAAAGAAAGAAAAAAAGGACGACAAAACTCTGAAAATGGAAGCAAGCCTAACCAGCAAAAATAATGTAAACATCTTTCTCTGTCCTTATGAACATATACGAGAACACAAAAGGCCCTTATCAGAGGTGTGGTAAACCACATTCTGTTGAAGTATGGCCATGCCAGTAAGGCAAACACCCATTTCACAACATATCTATGTGTTAGTCAAAAAAAAGTAAGTCCTTTCCTAACAATTGTTTTAAATATTGTGACCAGTCTTGCTAGGAATTAAGTGCCTTTAGATTTGGCACATTTTGGCTGACAAATTTGCTATTGCAATTATCTCAATGATCAGAGTTGTTTTTCTATTTCATATAGGTTTAATTTTACTTCAATCGTTACACCTCTGTACTAACTTTTTGTATTAAAGCTTTCATTTCACTTTGGCGGGATTAAGATGTCTTCCATTTTACAAAACTAAAGATTTTAAAGGATTTTTAGGAAAATCTGATTTTTTTTACCAACACAATTTTTTGTTGTCAAAGGGTGAAGGCTTTATGGACACAGCCATACCTCAACACAATTTGATTTACCACAAGGGCCTTTTGTGTTCTTATATTATTTCCTGTATAACTTTGTCCATTCTGTTTGCTCCGCTTTCCCTGTTGCATGCTTCAGTCAACCTCGTTATAAGAAAGAAACACTTTAAAATATCAGCAGGAATTCAAGCCATGACAGTAGGATATGTTCCATACATACTAGGGGTGTACCGAACTTCGGCTTCGAGTAAGTATTCAGCCGAATTCCAGTTGAAAATAAGCTATTCGGCTCAGGCCGAATAATTTCTTGCTATTCGGCTCTTGCAGAATACTTTGGCATTCTGATTTGAATACAATGCAACTAGAACTCAGAAAGGCATATATAGACTTCAGTTTGTAAAACTGAATAGAATTAGACTGGGCACTTGGTCACAAGACCAGACAAATAGCTATCACACAGCTGTAACATATCTTATATTGTAATCTGCTCTTTAGGGCATGTTTTGTTACAGATTCTTAGACATAAAATGTGCTCATCTTTTATACTTAACCTGCAACAATACAGGAACCTCTTTTCTTTTGGCGAATGTTTATATGCAATGTGCACTTTTTTCAGTTGGAAAAGACAAACTGAAAGAAATGTGCATGTTCACTTTAGGATACTTTCAGTTCCTGTCATGTCACTTCTCATTGTCATAGTCCCCCATTTTCTTTTTTTATGGACTTGAGTCCTGAGTTTAACATTATCTGATATTTTGTCAGGAATGATAAGTTGCATATGTGTGTGTGTATTGGTGAGAAGTGGCGAGGATGAGTGAAAAGTGAGCAGCATTTGTTTGGGTGGGGTGAATAGTTGTGAAATGGAGTACATGCATTTCAGATTTCCTCTTGAGCCGACATGAACCATTTTATACAACCTAGTCCTTTTGTATTTATGAAGCCTCCAACTTTAACTGGCACTGGTTTTGAATATGCAACAACCTTCTGTACATTTGGTCCCTTTATTTTGGTTAAATCTTCTTTTTTCCTGGCTTTTAAACTTTAAATAAAAATGGCACATGAATTATACTGAAGAGAAATAAAAGTATACACAATGCATGCAATGGTGCTTCATTTGTTTTTTTAATTGTGTTTTATCAAGTTTTTAACATGATTTATTAAATAAAGCAACTATTCGGCTTCATGTTCCGTTTCGGCCGAATAGTTGACAAACTATTCGGTATTCGGCCGAATACTAAATATGCTATTCGGCACAGCCCTAGTGCATACGGTAGGCCAGTTCAACTTAATAAGGCATGCGTCTCTGACCTTTAACCCACCGTTCATGTGGGTGCATTTAGGCACAATAGACATGACAGGGCCTACCAGCAAGGAAACCATAAAGATGGTGGAGGGTGGACTGGGACAAAGCCTGAATGGGACACAGAGGTGTCCGACTTGCAGGTTTTTAAAGATCTTCCACATAGGCTCATACCAAGCTTAACCGTCTTGCCTTTTATTTATTCCTTGGTGGACAATAAAATAGAGATCTCTCGCCAATCTTCATGGGAGGACCCACTGTGTCTTCCACACATTTAGTATTGCCTTTCTTGCAGTGATCCTTGTTTTAAACAACCAATGCCTGCTCCCACTGGCAAAGACAAATTGTGTGGAGTCGTTCAAAGGAGAAAACCTTTTCGCAAATTAAAACAAAAAAGAGCACAACAAATTCCATGACATACAAGTACATACATTTCAGTTGCCAAAAATGCATAAAAGATCAAAAGTGTATCACATGCCATCAATATTAAACATCCCTAATCATAATTTATTGTATCAATTTAAAGCTGCTAAGGTCAGTCTAGTGTTTTTCCCAGAAGCCATTCTGTAAAAAAACCAGTTAGAGGTCAAAGAGTCAACAGAGTTAATAAAAGGGCTAAATAAAAGCAAGGAACAATGGAAAGTACCAGTACAATGGCCGATGTCTCCATGATTCCGAATGGCCACCTATCCTAAAAAGATTTACAGAATTCATCAACCACCTTTAATCATCTGCCAGGTCCAAATGAAACTATTACTCAACACATTAAGATTAATATTCTATCCTATTTGTATCTTTTTTTCTTGAATTTAAAAATGGTTTATAAGAAACCTTATGTACGAAATCACACATATCAAATACATTAGTATGACTTAGAAATTGCTACATAATACATAAAGTCAACGTTTCTTTCCACTAATAAAATTAATTCCAATACCATTAAAAAAATCAATAGAAAAGATATATTCACATGGATATTAAAAGAGAACACATCCATTAAATCGTCCAATTATCCTTCAGTTCCTCAAAATACAGTTACAATTTAAAACTCTTCAATTAATTTCAAAACCCATAAAAGGTCACGGCCTTAGTTAACAGGGATATTGGTTTACCAGATAAAATTCTTTAACAAAAAAAACGGTGTTTACAAACATGGAATCAGGGTTGTAATCACTTAAAGATGCGTGTCTCTTCTCCTGGAGGAAAGGGCAAAAAATAAATATGTGGATAATCGACTATACATTTGTGCAAAAAAATCTGCACAAGTTTTTAACACCGAGACCCTTGATGAATTGAATTTCCAAGTTAAACCTGATCCTTAAAACGAATCTCAATGCTCTACCATCTGAAGATCATGTAAAATAGGCCACGGTAGCACCTCTTTTCTTATTATCCATGGAGGGATTGGTAAACAGCTTATAGGAACATCGCAAATAACAAGTTTCTATACAATCAAGGTCAAAAATATTTTTCTTTACTACATCCGGGTTATTAACCATGATCCCAAGAGGTATATTCTTGGACTATGATGATTTTAGTAGACCTCATTTCAAAGTGCATTAGACATCCTGAATTACGATTCTCCATTTGTTGATACATTACATGATAAGAGTCAGATTTTGATGTAACAAGTTTTCTATATAATGCCCAAACTTTCCAGGTAACAATACATGACATGAAAAATAATCCCATCTCGTATGTTATTGTCATTGGTACACAGTTCTACAGGCTCAGCACTTTCCACCATATTAACCCATCTAGACTATAAAACTCGAAGTTCTATTGGTATCCATATTACTGCAACATGTTACTGAATACCTTTGCTGGGCATAGTGTACAAAGCAAGGTTTGAAATATAAACTCGAAAACACACACACTCTATGTCCTTGCATAAGTACCTGGTGTCTGAGGTGCGGTGTGATTTTTGTATAAGATGTGATTTTGGTTCTGGTGGGGGTGATAACATGCAGCAGTCTGCGACCAAATGTGTAATGCGGGACTCTGGGCCAGGACTGAAGAGTGCTCTCACAGTCCAGGGTGCAGTACCTTCTTTTTGCCACGCCCCCTGCCTACTACATTAAAAAATGTGCGCCTGTCAATAACTGCAGTATTTGCCAATACTGTGTTGAGCCTTCTAGTACTGCCTGGTGCCATAATTCAGAAATCCCTTTTGTGCCATTAATGGTGTGTGTGCGCACAGGGGCAGAGGTGTATGCCAGGATTAGGTCTGTATGTGCGGTTAAAGTATGCCAGAGCTCCATAGTGTGCTAGGTTGCAATGAATGGATACAGGCCCGTGTGACGCGATGCTGTGTTCCACATGTTCCGGACTTCAGCAGTGGGCCTCAATATTTAATGGCGGAGTATCACGATATCCTGTTTGGGCGTTAGTGTGTATCGCCGATAGAAGACGTGTAAGGCACTTATGTAAGGCTACATTGTACCTTTAAAATAATGCCTGGCAGCAGTTCCAAGGTACAGTCTGCCACTGTATG
The DNA here is from genome assembly GCF_040938575.1 of Ambystoma mexicanum. NCBI lineage: Eukaryota > Metazoa > Chordata > Amphibia > Caudata > Ambystomatidae > Ambystoma > Ambystoma mexicanum. The sequence continues at coordinate 895,049,824 of NC_090941.1, forward strand.
TATGCCTGTCTGGGATGGGAATGCTAGGATACTTGTGATCTTGCACAGGAGAGGTGAGGCGCAAAGAATAGAGTCTCTGCGTGCGGTTCAGTGCAGATGTTACTGCGTCATCCTGTGCAAGGGTTGCAGAGGGTCTTACAGTAATGTCAGCGTTGAAGCGCAGGTCTTCTTGGTTACATGCGTGCCATGAGTGCATTGCTTGCCACCAGTACAGTGGAAGTCTCAAGTGCAAGGTGAAGTGACAGTATGAACCTGAACGCCATGTAGAGGTTGCAACGTGTGCATGAAGTGCAGTGCAAGTCTCCTGCACTCAGGCCTTAAAACTGCTTGCTCGGCATATGTCACTCACCAGATAGAGCGGCGCATAGATCTTGAGGGACTCTTCGAGGGCCCCCTGGGTGATTTGTAGGTAGGATACAGTGCAGGACGGGTTCCAGGTGTGTCCGATCTCATAGCAGCTATGGGGGATAGACTTGCTGAATGCTGCCATGTTGATTCGGGACTGACAGCAACCAAGACAGGAATGGGGCAAAGGTCACTTCTTATCGAGGTTACTTCAGTACAAAGTCCTCGGATCATGTGACGTATGATGACGAGTCGGCTGGACGGAGGCGCGCACGCTGTGCGTACGCGCGACCGTGCACAGGCGCTCATGTCCTGACCGAGGGAAAGAAACGTGTGCACTGGAGAGCTACGGCATTCTGTTTCCATGGTAGCCAAGGCAGGCTGTTCCAACGGTCAGAGCCTGCTGCGCGCGGACGCTTTTGATGTGGACGAACATGTGGTAGGGTGGCCACCTTTGTTTGAAGCAAAAACCGGACTTGAAGACCAGCCCACTTTGTGGTACTCTTACCCCCTTGACACATCCCTTTTATAGGTTTCGGCAACTGTAGTTCAATAGCAAGAGAAGAGAAAAAAATCAGCCTCGCGGCTCTCTTAGAGTCCCTATATTATTATTTTTATAAATAGCAATCTACCTTATTCAAATAAATAATTATGTAGGCTGAAGTGACATTTCACTAAATTATATACTTTACATTTTCTTACCTAGAAGAGATGGAAAGCTGCTTCTGACAAAATTGACTCCAGTGACTGGCAAGCTGTAGATTTTAACAAGTGGCACATGAAACCACTTGACCATCATTTTGCTGGATCGTTTAATTTGTGAAAATGTTATTACTTTTAAAAGCAGCTGTAAGACATTCCTATTAGAATTGTTTTAAGCTTTGAAAGCCAGTGAATCATTGGAATAGCTCAGTGCATTAAGAACCTACTAAAGACCTCTACCTGCAGGTTTCACATAAACATGCGCGTCATAAATTTCCTTTGTTCATAAGAAAAGAGAGACCCAGGATGAGACTTTGCCCAGTTTTACTAAAGGTGGTTTCATATGTAGCAATACCCCTTAAGATGACACGTGTTTCGGTCCCCTTCAAGACCTTCCTCAAATCAGGGCTACTAAAGTATATCATCAAAAAGTGAATTCCAAACATCAACAAAAACCATTATGTTAAGTCACATGTTTGCATTTGGAGGTACAAATAATACAATGAGATATGTTTAATTGATAGAAATAATGAGACAAATACCCAAAAATAAAAAAGCAAAAAATCCAGACAAAAATGGGATGGGGAATGGGAGGGACAGAGAGGGTCAAGAGATAGATATAAAAATCTCAATTAGTCAGAACTTCATTTATAGTCACATTCTTAATTCAGAAATGAATAATACGTGTTTCTGTTTTACCTTGCTTTCTCTAATGCCCTTATTAGGTTTAGCAGAGATTATCCGCTCTTCCAATATCGGGTTAGATCCCTCCAAGAAAATAAATGTATCATTTAGCATTGATACTACTTCTATTGCAAGCCTATTATTCATATATAGTAGGCGGGTTACATCCTCAGACAAGAGTTAATAGTTTAAGTTACACTATTGTGATAGTGCTTGATGCATGTTGTTACAATCGTATCATAGACCATGCTACTGGTTTAGTCCATTATTCAAAAAACTCTAGTGCTCATTGTTAATTCCACAATATTACCTGCAAAGATCTATGTTGACATCTAATTATTCGCGGGTAACTTGTACTGACTTATTCTATATATCAGCATTATGGTTTACAAGGTTCGTGCTCCCGCCACTTTGCGCATAAGTAAAATCAGACGTATGCTGTTCCATATCGCGCACACAGGCTCGCGGCATTGTGTTACAATAGAAGTCAGACCGCCGCACTTCTGCAACGGTCTCTTACCTTGGACTATCTGTCTCGCGTTTAATCGCGTGCAGCTGAGTGTCCGGAGGGGGCGTCTGAAGGCGTCCCCTTCCGTGTTATTCCGTGGCTCGGTCGCCATGACAACAGACTCGAAAGTAAGTCAGTTTTCCATGGTGAGGGCCAGTATTTGCCTGTATCTGATGGCGGCCATTTTAAAGCGATGGGTTTCAACATACTTTATACTTCCAAACATATCCGGATCTCAGTTTTGTTGCATTTAGGTGCTATTAAAGTTAACTAATTGATTATGATGTCAAATTGATGTAAATATAGAACCAATTAGAGTCATTTTCTTGGGATAATACCGCCTACTGAAAAGAGTGTATAATATCTTATTCAGAGAACCAGATGGCCCTAATCATTATATTGTCTAGTGTGTTAGGTCAATATAATCCCAAATTAATTAGCCCTGTATCCTAACCAGACTTTGAGGTATTGCATTCTATTAAGAGAGAAAAAGAGAGATAGAACATTTAGTCATAGTGTTTCACTTAAATAGTATGGTCACAGGGTGCGCCACAATATGATCCAAGTCCGATGTGGTCCCTTTAGAACAAGGACACCATTTCATTGTCTGTGTTTAAGCCGAGGACTGTAGAATTCAATTTGCAAATTGTTCTCGCCTCTGCTTGTCTCAATTTCTTTTGTTGCCACCTCTTTTGCCCAAAGTGACTTTCCGAAGACCAATGAATTTTATGTCCGCCTAATTGTCCATTTGATGTCTCTCTTGCCAATGGCAGTTGTTCTTGAGTCTTTTCTTTAATGGTGTCTATGAAATCCAACACAAGAAATAGAAAGATTGCTTGAGGAAATAATTTTTTGCCTTGAAAAGGATCAGGTAGACTTCCATCCGAACGTGACAATGCGTCGGCTTGAACATTTTCAACTCCTGGTGAAAACAAAAGACAGATGTCATACTGGGAAATTCCATTTGTTGCAGTACTCTCAAATTTTGATGATCCAGCCGAACTTCGATATGAAACGGAGAACCCAGTAGTAAATGTTGCCAGTCTTGACAGACTCCTTTTATCGCTAAGAGCTCCTTTTTCGAGAACAGCATAATTAATTTCTGATGTGCTCAGAGTCTTTGAAAGATATGCTACAGGTTACTCATTTGTCGTACTTTTGCTTTAACACAGCTCCTATCGCTGAGTGTGATGCGTCAATTTGCAGAATGAAAGGTCGTTGTTGATCGGAAGGTTTCAAAATTGGAGCAGAAGTGAAGGCCTCCTTTAGGTCCAGAAACATCATTTCACTCAAACCTTTTTCCTTTTTTCTGCAATTCGGAAGAGGTTTGATTCTGTTTGAGAAATTGGAGATTTATTTCCTATAAAAATTTGAAAACCAGAGGAATCTCTGAATATCCTTGAACGTAGCAGGTGGCTTCCACTGAAGAATGGCCTTAACCTTAGAGGGATTCATGGAAGTCCCCTTTTCAGATAGAATGAATCCTAGATAGGGACACTTGTTTGATGGAACACACACTTTTCCAGTTTGGCGAATAGGTGATTTTCTTGCAGCCTTCTTAAGACTTCTGATACATGTAATATGTGTTACTCCAAAGTGCATGAATATATCAGTATATCATCAAGGTAGAACACTACATAATGCAGTAGTATGTCTGCAAAGATGTGATCTATAAAGTGCAGAAAGACTGCTGGAGTGTTCGTCAATACGAAGGGCATGACCGTATATCCATAATGTCCAAACGGTGTGCAGAAAGTGGTCTTACAATCATCCCCTTTGCTTATGCATATAAGATGGTAAGCCCCACGTAAATCCAATTTAGTAAACAATTTTGCTCCACGAACTGCCTCAGGGGATGCCAGCAATCAGAGGTAATGGATATTTGTCATTAACAGTGACCTTATTTAAACCCCTAAAGTCAATGCAGGGTCTAAGCTCCTTTGTGTCTTTTTTAGGAATGGAAAACAATGAGGCACCAGCTAGAGATTTAGAATCAGTGATAAGACCATGGTGCAGATTGGAGGCAAGGTATTCCTGTAGTGCTTCCTTTTCTGGAGCTGACAATGTATACATTCTCCCAAACGGAAGTTCCTGATTTAGAATCAACTCAAATGAGCAATCATCCCTTCTGTGAGGAGGTAATTCCTTATATTCATCATTAGAAAATACTGGGTGGAATTATTGATACCAAAATGGTAAAGCTTGGATCGTATCTATTCGAGAGGAGGGAATGGTTTCTTGATCGTTTTCCAGGGGAGAGTACATTCCCACCACTCCTTTCTGGAGGCAATGAGTAATGAACGCAGTGTTCAGATCCCAAAATAATGATACCTGCAGTCCAGATGATGTAAGGATTGTGCAGTCTAAGCCAGGCTAATCCTAATATTACGGGATACTGTGCAGCCTTAATAAGCTCAAACCGTATGGTTTCCGTATGAGAAGTTAGTGACATAGAAACAATCTCGGTATGTTCTGTGATTAATTCTGAGGATAAGGGTTTGCCGTCAACACCTTCTTCAGGTACTTGCAATGCTCTTGTTTGTCTCGTAAGACCATGAGAACAAGCCCATTCATCATCCACAAAAATTACTGGCGGCACCGCAATAAATAAATGCAGCGATATCATTAACAGATTTCTCAATATCCCAAAGGGAGACCTTTGCTACTACCATAAGTGTAGATTGCACATTGGTGGAATTTGTTTGGGAACTTACTATGTCTTCCCGAACCTTAGCTGTCTTTAGGTTTAGGGTCTGGTGTTTCCCAAACGACACGGAGGTGCAACGGGGCAATCCCGAAGAAAATGCTCTTTGGACCCACAATACATGCAGAGCCCATTGTCTCTTTTTCTGGTGCGTTCTTCAGAGGATAAGGGACCTTGTGCAGCTCCCACCTGCACGGGTTCTTCGAAAATACAGGTTCTTGGTGAAGATCTGTTGTATACAAAAATAACCGTCCACTTCTTATCTTTCTTCTTTCTGTTCTTCTCTCTTGGAGTCTGTATTCAAGTTGCATCACTAATGTAATGAGTTCGGCAAAATTGTAAGGCCGAGGTACTCTGGCGAGTACATCTTTCAATTCTTCAGATAAACCTCTTCTCATGATGGTGACCAGTGCATCGTCAGGCAAAGCTGTCTCATTAGCCATTTGTTTGAATTGGGTTATGTAGGTCAGGGTGTCTAAGGAACCTTGTTTGAAATCGTGTACATTTTTTTGGGCAGAGACGACTCGGTACGAGCAAACATAGCGCAAATACCATGCACGAATCTGGGAAAGGAGTCAAGGATCTGATTGTGGTTACTAAAGGAGTGGCACAAGCCAAGGCACTGCCTGCCATGTTGGAAACCATGTAACTAACTTTAGAACGATCCGTAGTAAAATAGGAGGGTGATAGAGTGAACTGCACCAAACAAGCATCATTTAATTATTTCAGTCTTCTAGGGTTTCCTTCAAATTTCACTCCTATAAGAGGTCCAGGGGGTATGTCATGATGTATCAGGCCATGTGGCACCAACTGCATTAATCTGTCATTTTCTGTCTTTATGTTCTGGACTTCTAGGGTCAGTGCTTAGACCATAGCCATGAGCTGTTGGACCTGCTCCATATTGAAGTTGTTGGGCGTTGCTTACTATCAAGAATGTAAGCACTGACCTGGCTTTCTTTATGGGATTCAGATGTATGAGCCAACAGCCCGAAATGCCCTCGAGACTCTGGTTTAAACAGAGGTCTCAAGGGGCTTCCGGGATGACAGCCAGGGAAAAACCCTCACAGGCAAGAAAAAACCCTTATAGCGATAAAAGTTTTCGTAGTAGAATAGGTGCTGTGGAAATCGGAGGATCGGAGATTTTCCATAGGAGATTAGCGCTGGAATATGTTCCTTGCCATTAGGAAAGGCAACTGTTCCAGAAGACAGAAAGCAGCGTTTGCCAAAGAGCAGCAGAAGAAAAGCAGGAAGAAGCAAAGGTGGGCTAAGGTGGAAGATGCCACAAGCACAAGGTTTTTCACTGGAGTGAATTAATAGAAGATAAGGCCAGAAAAGGGACTCAGAAAAGCTAGAAAACCCGGAGGAGACACAAGGGGAGGAAACAAGGAAAACACAAGGTTAGAGGAGCGTTAATGCGTGTAAGAAAAGAAGCAAACCATCTCCTTACCATCCCATGGCTCCTTATAAACGGGGGCTGTCTTCGTGAAACTGGGCGCTTTAAAACAGTTTTGCTAATTGTATAAGCGTCTAACAAGTGACCAATAAATAAATAAATAAATAAATGAACGCTGAGCTTGCTGGTTCCGACAGGGGCTCCATCTTGTGAGTAGTCTAGACCAACAGCTATGGAATGGAATAGTAGAACTTTCGGTCGCCATCTTGGAAAGGTCAAGTTAGAACAAACATGATGTTTCTTCCATCTATGCCATAACGACCATGCGGATGAGGGGAGAGAAAGGATAGAAGTGTAGAGCAAAGGAGAAAGGTGGTGATGTTAGCGAGGAAAGAGCAACAAAATCTTAACTATAAGTGTTAGGGCTACATGACATCAGTGAAACTCACTTCGTTAGCATGCTGCTTTGGATTCATGCTGTAGGAGTGTTCCAATGGATTTCTAGTGTCAAAGAACTCGCCCTTCAATGGGTGGCCTTTTTTATTTACTTCTGACAGGGACACATAATTGAGGCTAACCAATCATGGAAATGTACAGTTACTCATTAAAGAGGCCACAGTCCACCTCAATGTCTGTCTGATTGAATGCATTTACTAAAATAGAGGTTATGTAATAGCAGTATCCACTACTGATTAACTCACTAGAAGGACTTCCTTACTAGCCTGGTACAGCTCCCAGAACCCCCTTGTTGTAAACACGAGGCACCTCGCAAAGTTCTTGGGAGAAACTACTGAGTTATTAAACCGGCTGATTTGGCTGGGTGTATGTGCAATTTGATGTTGCATACTACCGACCTTTTCTAAACGGGTCTCGCAAATAAGTGTTAACTTTAATGTGGGTAGTGTTAAAGAGTCTGGCTCTGTTTCTGTAAGTTCTGACTCGATTTTGTTATGTCTTCTAGTCTCTATGTACTATTTCCCCATTTCAGTCAGTGGGAGTGACGGGTGAGAGGGGTGTGGGAGGTATGTATTCATCTGCACTATGTAAGGAGGATTCAGGCTGTGCAATGAATTAACCTTCTTCGCTTTCAGCCACCGACATAACCTCACATGTATCCACATGTAACTGAATGCAATTGTTCTCCTCTTTGATAGATGATTTTTTTTTTTATCAGCTTCATTTATGTGGTATCCCTGAGACCAGAAAATGTTGCTTAATCACTCAATAACCTGTGTGAGAATTAGTGGTTCTGACTTTTTTGTACATGTATTTGTGGTGGCATTGAAGAATTGCAGGCTGCATTATGGGGTTCCCTAGCTGCACCTTCTAAGATAGGCTCATTGTTACACCCAGTCTTTTGTGGAGCATTACAGTAGTGTGCATTGTGTACACTAATAGGGATAGGTCGTGTCTAGAAAGTAGTTGTAACATGAGAACTTATACCTGAAGTACTTTGTAAAACAGCAGGGGCACTATCAGTAGGCCTGATATTACCACTCACCATACATGTCAGTGGATGCTGTAAGCGTGCCACTTTGGGTTTTGGGTACTGGGTCTTACAGACTTGTTTATGCTTCCTTATACCTGCAAAGAAACAGAAAGAAAACTGTCAGCATTCACCTCATAGAGATGAAACATTTCTGCATTAGATTCTCTGGGCCTAATTCACAGAAGGGTTTTATAATGGCAAAACACCATTGGAGAATATTCTGTGAATCAGGGCATCTGTGCTATAGGGAGAATGGATTTTACTATTTTATGAGGGCCGCTTTTAAGGGAATAGAGAGTAACGCTAACTTTTAGGTGTAGCTGTCATAACAGTTACAGCCACTGCTGTGACTGTTTCTTTTGCATTGAGGAGTCTTTTAGAAGAGCCGAATGGCACTGCTGAAGACTGCTAAAAAACAGGTAATGGTGCACGTATACACCCTCCTGCCCCCTGTGTTACAGGATAGCCCTTCAGCGTCCACTCCAACTATTACATTTCACGTGGTGCTGTATGAATCAAAGACACCTCACCTTAATTACTAATATAAATTGATCCATCGCTCTTTTGGTTTTTTGATGAATCACACAGAGGTTACATATACTTGCAGAATGTGGGGGCTTCAGAGTTTTTGGTATTAACTGCTGTTGGTAGATTGTGGGGTATCTATGTAATAAAGAAAATACATATATTACAATAGTGAACTGCATAAGGCATTACACATTTGTGAAAAAGCTACAGCTGTGGAGAAAAAGAGATGGGCAAGATGGAGAAAAAGACAGGAGAGTGGTGATAAGGAAGGAAGAGAGAGGTGAGAGAGGGTGGTTCTGGTTATGAAAGAGAGAGGGGGTTGGGGTGAAGGCTGTAGAGAAATGACACTTTTTAGGGGTGAATGAAAGAGAATAGTATAGATGAAGGGAATGGTGTAACGCTTACCTCTCTGGGCCCTATAGGAGTGCCTGGTCCAGTCTGTCGGCGATCTCAGGTCCGGTCTCTGGTCCGGTCTGTTGACGATCTTCAGCCCCTTGCTGCTGGCCCAAAACACTCCTTTCCCTCTGCTCACTGCAGGTCAACTACCCAGTGGTCAGAGAGGTGGGAGTGATTCCGATAGTGGGAAGATCCCGGGGCACTCTGTGTTATCAGTTCTCTTTAGGATCTCCGGGTAGGCAATAAGTCTGTCCCAGTTGCTTCACTGGGTAGGCAGTTTGGCAATCCTAGTCCAGTTCCTTCTCTGGACCACGGCGGTCCAGGCCAGCTGCAGCGCACCAGTTTGCCTTACAATTTTGGGCACTGATTTGCACTGGTTAATATCCCCTTGGAACCAGCACACGGCGTACCGTCTTAAGGCAGAGGCACGCTTTGACTTAAAGAATGTCTAATGTTATAATGTCTCCAGAATGTCTAATGTTATTCTTATCCTCCTTTTCTCTGCTTAATTTGTACATGTATATATAATCTGCTTGTCCTCTCATTGCTATTATTATACCTGTAAATTCTGTATTATACTTGTAAACTTTGTAATTATAGTTCTGTCTGTTTTTCTTATGTTGTAACTAAGTGATGCGCCGGGTTGCCCCTGGGCCTGGTGCGCTATACAAATAAATAAAATACAAATACAAATAAATAAAATACAAATACAAATATAGGTCACCTCTGCTGTTACCAGTGTGGACTGGAACCTCCGCGGTGAGTATGAATTGAGGGGAGGGAAGTTGGAGGTGGCGTGGAATGTCTGTGCTTACCCCTCTGTTCTTTGTTCTGCCCGATGTTGCAGGAGTTCCGGAGTGCAGCAGGTGAAAGTCCTGAGCCATCAGGAAAGCAACAAAAGGAAACGCTGAGTCCCGCGGTGAGGATGAAGTCGATGAGTTATTCCAGATGCAGATTACTGGGTTGTCCAGCCACTCTGAGGTGTGGCGGAATTCCAGGGAGTTCACACACAGTGAGTATCAGGTAGGTTTGCAGGAAGCTGGATAAACGTGAGGCGGCCGCGCAGCATATCAGGTAGGTTTGCAGAGAGCTGGATACACGCGAGGCACTGCTGGAAGAGCCGGGAACGTGACAGGCAAGCGTCACACCGATCCTCGGCCGGAGAAAACGCTAAGCGATGGGTGTGGCCCAGGGCGGGACTTATATACCCTGGGCCCACCCAGCACCACTAGACCACCAAGGATTATGGATTGGCAGGCTCCTCGGGGGCCATGTTGGATTCAATTGAGCATCCCAACCCGGGGGCCATTTTGAAAGGGGCAGCTACTAGGAGATAGCTGCTTCCTGCACCACTCACACACCTTCCTTGCCCAGATGCTGCCAGAACTGCCGGGGGGAACCATGACAAATGGGTACGGAGTGGAGAAAGGCTAAGGTATTGGTGAGGAAAGAGTGGAGAGTGGAGAGAAAGGAGAGAAGTGTAGAGCAAAGGAGAAACAATTGGTGCTGTTAGCAAGGAAAGAGCAAACAAAATCTTAACTATAAGTGTTAGGGCTACATGACAACAGTGAAACTCACCTCGTTAGCATGCTGCTTTGGATTCATGTTGTAGGAGTGTTCCAATGGATTTCTAGTGTCAAAGAACTCACCCTTCAATGGGTGGTCTTTTTATCTACTTCTGACAGAGACACATAATTGAGGCTAACCAATCATGGAAATGTACAGTTACTCATTAAAGAGGCCACAGTCCACCTCAATGTCTGTCTGATTGAATGCATTTACTAAAATAGAGGTTAGGTCATAGCAGTATCCACTACTGATTAACTCACTAGAAGGACTTCCTTACTAGCCTGGTACAGCTCCCAGAACCCCCTTGTTGTAAACACGAGGCACCTCGCAAAGTTCTTGGGAGAAACTACTGAGTTATTAAACCGGCTGATTTGGCTGGGTGTATGTGCAATTTGATGTCGCATACTACCGACCTAGACTCTCCCGACCTTCTAGCGAAGAGCTACAATATGCATCTTAAATTACTGCTAGATAGGATTGCCCCAATTAAGCTTAGGAGTGTTAGAGATTTCCCTAACCATCAGAGGTGGTTTACTCCGGAACTTACTCAGCTTAAACAAAAGAAAAGGAAGGCAGAACATAACTGGCTTAAGGACAAAGTCCAATAGAATAAAGAGTAATGGAAACTTAGGGAGAAAGAATACAAATGTAAGATACTAGAAGCCAAACAAAATCATTATAAGGAGCAAATTAATAAAGCCAGAAATTAAACTAAAGAGCTCTTAAAGTTTTCAGGATTCGGGAATGTAAGGATATATATGGGGATTGTATTGCCAGTATGCAGTATGCAGTATGGAAATGCAGCCAGGCCCAGTTTTTCAAACTGCCGGCATTATTTTTAAAAGCAATTAGTTTGTGGGCAGTATGCAATATCTAAATGCAGCCATTTCAAAACAGATGCACAATAGGTGTACAGCAGTTTTCAGTAACAGCCAGCAGGCAATTTTTCCAGAGCATTTAGTAAAAAAAAACGTTTTAGCACAGTGTGCTGTCATTTTAAAATGAAGAGGTGCATATTTTTATAAATTGGATGTTTTCATGTGTCCGGACTGAATTAGAAATACATAACTAATTAACCTTGTACTCACTGCCTTACTAATATATTAATTTCAACTCCTCTAACATTATTAATGCAGTTTTTGTGCACAATGAAATGCATTCTATATTTTTACATGCACGGTTTGAAATTCACTTCATTCTCCATGAAGAGATGCACACTCAGTCCATGTGAGCATTTTTTGTTGTTGTTGTGGAGAGCAGAAATATGCACCAGCAGGAAAGGAAAATGAAACAGTTATTTTGCAGAGCTGAAGTCTTCATTGTTCTAAACAGGCGGAGAAATAATGCAACACATTCTTTTATTCTGATTGGTAGGGATTGTAGGTGGATGAACCACGTCAATAGAGGGCTGACCTAGGGGTGATAGGCAGGAGGAGTTTTCTTAAGGAATAACCAGGGGGTAGCATTTAGATGTTGCTGGGACAGAGAGATAGACGGTGCTACATAATAAATGCTGCTGGACTCCATGTGGGTTTGAGCACCAGCTACGAACTTAACAGCTGGCAGCTCCCCACGCATGCAAAGGAGTTCTTGGCACTGAGTTTGCAAAGCGGCAAGGTCGTACAGAGAAAATCCTGACAAGGAGAGTTTTGGACTTCACTAGCCTGGGTGAATTAGTGCCAAGTGAGGAAAAAGAATGAATGGAATGACATCATTTGTTGGCAGTGCAGGGAGTTAAAAATAAAAGAATACTGCATGTTCATATTTCTCTATATTTAAAATCCGAACACCAAATTCGTTTTTTGCAATGTGCCTATTTGTTTTCTATTCTCTTTTCTATTTTGTAGGCAATGCTGTGATATCATGTGGTAAGATGTATTTCTGTTTACAATTGTTATAATAATACAGAGTGTACAAAAAAAACAAAGGCTTGGATTTTGGTGTCATTCATGCGTCTGTGAATCTTTTCTATACAGGGGAATCACAAGGGTTTGATGTTTATACCAGAGCGGTAAAGCATTGGCTAATTTACCACTGTAGCTAAAATAGCAAGCAAGGAAAAGTGAATAGATACCTGCAAAGTAGGAAGGTGGGTGTAAGTGTTGTGAGTGGTTCCTTCTTTGCATGCTAAGAAGAAGGCAGTGTCCGATGAGAGACATAGATTACTGGATGTACATAAGCCAGTAATACAAGCCACAAACCATAGGTGGCATTCTGAATAAACTCATTGGGTTCTCTGAAGTGTGATAGGTTTGGGGTTCTCTACATGTGACCAAAAGACATTCTAATAGAGAGGAAATGTTTGTTTTATGCTGGGGTTGTAGTATAAACAGAACCATGCTCACCACTATACCACAAAATTAAGGTAATTCTGAAAATACCACAACATAAGATAACACTAAAATTACCACCAACACAAGCTAATATTATATTATCACCAAAATAGAGTAATACTAAACTATCTCTAAATGTAAGACCACTAAAATATCACAATAAGAAAATACTGCCAAATCCCGGATTTACCCCAATAAGACAAAACCTCCTACAAAATGGTGTGTTGGGCCTGTGGGAACAGACTGTAGAGCATCTACTGGGTGTGGCAAGTGTGTACCACACTGCCATACGTGCATTAAAGGGAACTCATTTTGTGAGAGCAGTGTGACACTGAATGTGAATCTCAGAATGTCTCAAATTGATGCCAATGGGGAAGTTCAGAAAGAACCATTGGACAACATTTTTGAAGAGGGTAGCATAATTCAGGTCTGTCTTCTGAGATTATTAAATGCTGCTGACAAACCTGCAGAGAAAGACTGTTTGATATGGTTATGTGCCAAAACATGGTTCATTTTAAATAGGTCTCTGCGAATGCAAAAAAATGATGCCAAGCTAATTATCAGACTAAAAGTCGAATTAGATGGAGCTATTGAACAGGAAAAAAAGTTAAGAGCAGAACTGGAGGTAAGTCAAAAGGACATGCAATCAAAGTGTAAAGAATTCGACACTCAATTGTCTCAAAGGAAAAAAACTGAGGACAGTGAGCAAGAATTAAAACACTTGAAAGGTTTGGTAGGTCACATTAGACAAGATAAAGGCTATTTTAGAAATACAAGTTTTACAAAGAGAGAATTTAGAGAAAGAAGGTGAGCTTCAGACTGTTGAACAACAGATAGCTAAAATGTTTCAAGAAAGGGACAAGCGAGACAAAGAGTTTAATGAATGTCAAATGCAAATGAGCGATATGCAAAATATGATTAATAAAATGGGTGATGAAAACACATACTTACGTAAGGAGGCAGACCGACTTCTTAAAAAGTGCAAGGATTTGGAACAGCAGATATGCGATTTCCCGTCCCAAGACAAGCGACAGGGCACCACATTCAATGGGATTGAGGTGAATTCCATTTCTACAAGGGGAGATAGCACCCCAGTGGCTGTGCCGGTGTCTGGGCTTGGTTGCAGCACACTTGGGGGGTTTGACTCACCCATTGGGGGTTTTCCACCAATCCTATACACCTGGGACAAGGGTTGAACCACAAAGTAATGCAATTCCAGATATAGCGCCAAGTAGCCCTATCAAGATAATGAAGTCAATCAAGGCCCTGATCAAACCATTCAAAAAAAGGAGGGGAGTTCTGTATAGAGGAGCACTTAGAAGCGGTGCACAATATTTTTAAAGCCCTACACATACCCAAGGAACAATGCAGACAATACTTTCACTTAACTCTGGATGCTCCCACAGCGAGCATCATCGGGGGATTGAATGAACAGGAGAACATGTCATGGGCAGAATTTGAAAAAGAGATTAGGCGTCATTTTTCTCCATTCCAGTCATTACAGGAGGCAAAGAAAGTTGCACACACAATCACAGCTGGGCCAAATACATCACCTCGCCAATTTCTTCAAGACTTAAAAAGAGCTTTTTCTCGTTTTGATGTATCTTTTAATCCCAATTCCAATGAGTTTAAAACTGCCTATTTTTATGGCTTGCAGAAAGACATTATATCACAGTAAGTCTGCGAGTTTGATCGTGAGAAGTCCCTTGAATGGATTGTGCACCAAAGTACAAAACTGTATCAAGTGCTCTACTATCAGGGTAGAAAGGCCGATAAAATGAAAGAAACAAGATCAAAATCTAAAGAATCCTCGGCAACAGTAATGGAGATCAGGTCGGCTAAAATGTCACTTGAGTCTGCTCAAAGTCTAGGCAAAAACAATATGACACCCGAACAGAGGGGTACTCCACCGAGGTTGCCGCCCTCTGCACCGATGTTTCAGTCACATGATCCTACTAATAGGGAGAGTTACATTAGCCCTAGGTACTTAGGAGCTAGACCCCGAGCAGGATATCTACCCGATATGTCAGGCATGAACAATAATCAGAGACAAAATCAAGATCAAAGAAGTAATAGTCCCTACCAGACGTTGGGGACACAGAGCTGATTTGACCCCAACACCATGATATATGGTAACCAGGACAGACTATGGTATGTGGATCGATTTACTGAAAATGGGAATCAGCATAGGGGACAGTACTCACAAAATGAGAGACAGGACACGAGGCAGAATATGAATTATGCCCCACATCAATACAATCAATCACTGCCACCAGGGGATTACAACCAAAGAGTAGGTACGCCCCACATGAATCAAGAGTTCAGAAACAATTCAAATAGGAATCACTCTCCTGAGAGATAACAGAATAGATTTAACCAGGGGAAGAACAACCAATATCGGCATAGGCCACAAAGAGAAGATTCTAGAGAAATGGAAAGATTCCAGTGTCTCGAGGCCCAAGTAAAAATGTTGGCTGAACCAATAGGAAAACTCTGTACAGCTAAAAAACAGTCATCAAATGAAGGGGCAGAAGGTCATAGAAGTGACCTGGTGGCTTCTGATAATAAGTGACTAAATATTCATGACACCTGCAATGATAAAAAGACATATTCCCCTGATCCGGTTTTGCATAATGACCCTGACCTGTTTAATGATTTAAAGATGAAAATACCTGCAAATGAACATGAGGCAGAAATTGCAAACACATCTAAAAAAAGAGGTTTGGTTTAACCTGACATTGAATCAAATGTTGGAAATGTGTGCAAATGAAAAAGGAAAAGGAGAAGAACCTGAAATTCCAAAGGAACAAAGAGACAGATTTAAGAAAGATAACACATGCACGGATAAAATAATTGATGAGGGAGTAGATGTGAATATTAGAACACCCTCCCTAGGAAATCAAGATGATAATAAAATACAGTCAGGAAGAATAAGTACTAAAAAGGAGGGTACAGATCAGTCACCTGAAGAGTTCTTTGAGCCACAGATTTTTGAAGAAATTAAAAAGACTGGTGTTATGCCAAATACCTACAAATGCCTAGGATTAGAAAATAACAAATTATCAGGTGATGTTTATACGCATATTCAGTTGGAGAATTGCAGTGTGAACTCTGATGATCCCCAGATGGAAGGGCGAACAGTGGCCACACTCCAAATGACCTCTGAACATGGGGAGATGGGTAATGCTCAAATGGAAATGGACAGAAAGGAGGGAAAAATGTCCATTCATTTACCAATGTGCTTAGCCAAGAGTGAGAAGGGTCTGAGAAAAGTGAATCCTGAAACAGTAAAAATGTGCACTTTTTGTGTGTATTAGAGGAAGTTGAAGACATATATTATGCTCCTATTACTGTGGAAGAGAAGTGCAATACATTTGCAATGATTGACACAGGTGCACAGGCCACAATTATGTCCAACGAATTGGTAAAAAGTATCAATGAAGGGAGATCTACACAGAATCATATCAAAGTGAGACAGGGTGAAGGCCCACTATATAACTTTAACGGTGAGGAGGTGCCTATCGAAGGTGTCACTGAAGTTGACATAAAGATAGGAAAACACAGAATGAAACAGGAAGTATTGATCACATCTATTTGTGAAATTCCATTTTTGATGGGAGCAGATTGCCTGAAAAGATTGTCTCCTCTCATTGATGGGGTAAATGGGGTTCTGTGGTCTTTAACTAAAAAACCATTAAGGTCTAAGAAAATAAAGTCACAAAACAGCAGCGTAAATGAATGCCATACTGTTGCTAAATTGAATGATGCAGTGGAGGTGTACCTCGAGAATAGCTGTGTGCCTAGTGTCACAGTTATTTTAATGTATCAGGACAAAATGCAAAGTGAAAAAAAAACAATATGTGCAGATTTATTTGGATCCTAGGAAGAAATGGCAAACTGAAATAGATGAACACACATTGCGCTTTTATTTAAAAGAGAAGAAGTGCAAACAGAACACCATCCCTAAAGCAGACACAGAAAAACACATCACCACTCTTGCTGAAATACATATGGAAGATTAGCAGCCATGGATCCATATTGGTATAAATGGCCACTCTAAAATGAGAAAAGCCACTTTGGTGCTTGAACAGGAAAGGAGTTTTGTAAGTGATTTCAACCCGGCACTTCACCTAAGTCAATGCCTAGCGTGTGATGCACAGTTGAAACCCTTAATTATTTATTTGTGTCTATAAGTTATTTTATTTCTGAATGATGTACCACTTCTATGTTAACACCCCCGGTCACACTGAACCGGGAATCAGGCTGGTTTGCAAAAGTTAAAATAATTATTTATAGATTTCATAATATATATATCACACTATTTTTAATGGTTATACAATGATCACCAATGGGGTGATGTCACACCGAACAATATCTTCAATCACAAGGAGTAATGATGGGAAAAATAATCCAGCACAGAAATAATACTTTTGTGTGTGTTCAATCAAATGGCAATGTGATTACTATTTCCCCCTGCACACCCCTCTATCCCCCCAATATTCAGTATGAAGAAAGAGAAGGAGAGAGAACAGGTTTCAGGAATGCAGAATTCAAGCGAATGTATCAATCCCAATTTCCCCGCAGCAAACACAGAGAGAGAAACAGGAATGATTGGCAAACTTGTCAAAATGGTTTTAAAGTGGGCTTGAATGAAATGGTGAAAACACTGAAAACGGTCTAAATCACTAAAATTGTTGAAATTCTAACGGGAGCTGCTTTGTGTGGGTTCAGACAAACACTAGCAATGATATGAGAGTAAGAAGCAAGTTGAAACTTAATTCTGAGGTCGGGTGCAATGAAAAGCTATTTCACACGTTATAGATTTGAGCCAAACGAAAAATTCACGGCAAACTTTTCTGTGTGTGGGAATTGCAATTGCGGAACAACTATAAGGAGCTGAGCTGCGGACTTGGGGTCTCTGGAAAGCAGAGGATGTTATCTTCAAGTAGACACTTAAATTCCGTTTCTAGCATTAAGTATGAAGAAGTTATGAAAGTTTTTGTGGAGGTCATTTTTTCAGAAAGAGTCAAAATTGTAAAACAAGGGTGCGCTTTTTAAAATACAAACAAGGTTTCTTTACACTCGCAATGGACTATGAAGATACAAACTACATGACAGCAGAGCCACCAGACCAGGACGTCACCGATCAGGTTTTTGACCGCCGAGACGCTTGCTCTCTTCAGATGAAATATATCAGCGCAAAGATGATTTTAACAATATTATGACAGAAGGATTATAGGATAAGAGAGAGAGTTCAGGCGAGACAAAAAGGATTTCTATCAATACAGTTCTGGATATGAGATAGATTTGATTTGGATAGGGATGACTATAGATAGTACATAGGCTATTGACAATCCTATGCTATGGATACTCACTACCAGTGTTTGAATGGAACCATCAGGGATTCTGGTAAAAGATTTCTGGGACAGACTGCTGGGCACACTGGACTGGATGGATCAGCGATCAGCAAGGCCCTCTGGACACCGCACAGCAGGACTGGACTGGATCTGCAATGGCTCTCTGGTCTGCACAGCACAGGACGGCACAAGACGCGGTTTAATCTGCCCTTCTGGTTATGAAAATGATTCTTTGGCAGGCAAGCAGTTACAGCACAGCCTGGCTGCTCTTTGGTTTCCCCTTTAGGTTAAGGGATGGGTTCTGGAAGTAAGGCCCAGCTGAAAGTGGATCAGCTATGCAAGGAGCCTTTCTGCTTGCAAAGTTTTTGGAGTCTGGCGCAAGGAGTATGGATGGGTCTCCTTCAGAGTGCTTCGCCAATCTCGAGATGGTGGGTGGATCAGTGTGTTTTTCTAGGTCCTCAGCTGTCTCTATTTATGTGTTTCCTAAAGGGGTGGGTATGCTTATTATTCTAGACGCACCCCCTAGGTAGTCCATTGGCTAAAGTCTGCTCTCTCCCTTGATTGGAGTGGAAAACAGAGTGTCATCATGATGGTGCGGTTTATGAGACAGGGAATACCTCCCTTTTGCCTTTTGCACATACAATCTATTTTTGATATAATACATCTTTACATGTGTACAATCATTATACCAATAACATACATATATCACATATTTGTTGGAGCACATATTCTTCCAAACCCCATAGCTGTGAGGTCTTGGGTCTGGATTTGACAATTTTTTTCACTTTTTATCCGGGACACAACATCTGATTTGTCCTCAATTTTGTACATATGTGTGCATGATATCTGGGCATAATCGTATGAAGTTTTGTTATTCGGACATGAATACAATTGCTACAAAACCAGAATTTTCACTAGGCCTTCTCAGAACACCGCACTGAGTTCTGGGTCCTTTTAAAATGTGCACAAAAAAATTCACATCAACAATACTGTATTTTTACAATTTTTATAAATTCGCAGCACAGTCCTTTGTCAGTCTTTTCCAAAAATATGCTTTCTGTCCATTGAGAATCAACAAAAATGTCTATCCCTGCCTCCAAAGGTTTCTTGTAGCTCAAGAGCAATCCCCGCCTTCTTCCTCTGGCAGTGGCCACTCTTGACACTTACAATCTGTATATCCTTTCAGCCAAGGAAGGTTCATTGTCTCCTCCAGGAGCAGCAGCCAAAATCTCCTCCCCTCTTAATCAACACCTGAATGTGAGTTCCTGACCTTTGATGGGAAGCAGGAGAGATGCCTTTTGTTGGGGAAAGCTGGGGGTAACTGGTTTGATGACTTTGAGTTTCAGCTAAATCCACTGTCAATTTATAACATTTTCTTAATTTAAAATAAAACTTGCAATTTTTAATCAAGCAGCTAGAACTCTGATTCCAGTCTCTAAACCATGGAGATTAAATAGTTACAACCTATGTTCCTCTTAATGACAGGTCACTTAGATTTAAGACATTAGATCTTAATGGTGCAACTTTGCAGTTTAAATGTAGGCTTTTGAAACAGTCACAGGCGGCCACTGGTACTGCGCCCATATTTTGACAGATTTTCATAGGCAAGCACACTTTTTACTGTGGATATTTTGATGATAGATTCCATTTTTCCTGACATAGTGGGTTCATATTGATTCCTTAAATGAAGTGGCAGGTAACACCCAGCAAAGATATTGGATGTTTTGTGGTGTTTTGATCCGGTGTTCTGGATTTTCAGCAACCAAGAAAAGGGATTTAAGAGCCATTTCTGGGTTTCTTGCAAGAAAGCACTGCCTTTCATGCAGTTTCCATTTTTACTTGGTATGCAGCCCAGTAACAGGTTGCAGCAGTGAGGTCTCCTTCCCACTACTGACAACAGGCAAAGTAGATTTGGCAGCCATCTTTCTGTGTTTCAAAGCGCAATTTCCATGGGGTTTGGCACGCATGGTGTTTTTGCTGCCATTTTGCTGATTCGGGTGTCACCAGCACACAGGGATGTCCCAGGGCAGAGCCTAGTGGGTTAAGACATCACACAAAGCCCCCCCTCGCTATTTGACTTTTGACTGCCTGTCAAGGGGAAGTCGCGAGATTGGGATGTTCAGTTTTTTTCTTTCTAGTCCAAATGGCAAAATTCATCTGCTTCTCCCATCAGTGGTGGATCGGCAGGTCCCCTCGCCGGTTCCGGATGTGAATATGGAGCGATACCCCGGACCCACTGGGTTTTTCTTTCCGGTCCCCGAGTGGTCCTCCTTGATACTTAGGATCCATGGTTTCAAATTCTAGAATGACAAAACAGAGCATATTTGTAGACATTTCCCCACCACTATTCATGTAGTGGGGCAGACACATACATTTGACATCTACTGACAATCTTTTTGTTTGCAATTATTACTCATTTTCAACAAGTGGAATAGTTTCATGGTTGGAATTCTAGGGGTCTGGAATGACCCCCTCTGGGTTTCAGGATGAATCCTGTAGTTGCTGCAGATGCAGAGTATGCCTAGGATGGCAACACTTCTGTTGGTTGATGTGGACCCACTTATCTTCCTCCTCTGCCAAACTGCCTTTGGGGATACGGATTCTGTAGGTGACTGGTGAGATTGTGTCTACAATTTCACAAGGACCCCTCTAGCTAGGCAGAAATTTGCGCTGTTTGGCCTGGTTCCTTTGGAAATTGTGTAGTTAGACCCAGTCTCCTACCTGGTATTCTTTTCTAGTAGTCTTAAGGTCATAGTGGGTCTTCATACTTCTGCAGATCTTTCTAGATTTCACTGAGCATAGGCAAAAGCATGTTGAAGGTGTTTTCTCAGATTTTCAACATACTCATGAGTTGTGGAGGCATTTATCAAAGTCATGCTTGGGAAGCACCATCCTGCGTCCAGTCATCAGCTCAAATGGTGAAATGTTTGTTGCAGAAGAAGGGGTAGATCTGATGGCCATCAGTACAAGAGGTAGTCAGATGTCCCAACTTGGCCCAGAATCTGCCACAAACCTTTTTAATATGCTCACAATTGTCTTGTTGTATCTCTCCACTGCACCACTAGAGGCTAGCCGGTAGGCAATGTGTAGTTTCCTTTTGAACCCAAGTATCTCCCACATCTTTGTCATCACTTCGCTAGTGAAGTGGCTACCTCGGTCTGACTCGATCCTTTGGGGAGTCCAAAATGCGAGAAGATGCCTTGCAATTTGGAGCCGGGAGACATTCCACCCATTTAGTGAACAAGCATGTCACGGTCAACATGTACTTGTTCCCCCTAGAGGAGCGAATCACGTGCCTGATGAAATCGACTTGTAAATCTGACCAAGGCAGTGTCATCCCCCTCTTTGGAGTGGCGCACGGTGTGTGAGGGATGTTGGCTGAAATTGTGCACACACAAGACACCCCTTCAAGTATTGGTCGAGGTCCTACCCCATGTGTGGCCAGTATGCAACCTCTCTTAAGATTTCAAGTGTTGTATGAAACCCCCTTTGATTGGCTGTGGCCGCATCATGGGCGTGACTTAGCAACAGGCTTTGGAATGAGTTAGGGACCACCCATTGATCATGGCCAGCTAGGGATCTCCTCGCCAACAAACTGTCTTGGATTCAGAACATTTTTGGACATTTCATCAACACTCTGAGGTCCTCTTTCCCAATGTAATCGGTATCCATCATATGAAAGTTCTCAGGGTCCTCAATGTGTTGATAAAACTTACCAATTATTGAATACCCTTTTTGAGCCATAATCAAATCAGCATCTGGGGTCTCCTTACTCCATTGTGCAGTTGAGAGTTCATTGTGAGCATTTGTTTGAATTAATTTTCCATGTTTCAATGGTTTATTATTAGCACATAGCATGCCTCTGGTTTTCCAGTTAACCAGGTGCTCCACGAACCCGTTCTGTACATAATCCGAATCTGTGATTATGACCAGTTTGTGGAGTTGGTGTTGGACAGCAGTGAGGATGGCTTGATGCACAGCCATCAACTCTGCCACTTGACTACTTCGGGGACCGATTTTGTACCCAGCGGTGGGTTCTGGGGCATCATTCACCCATGCATTCCCTACACCGGCCACAAGTTCTTTTTCCCCGTTTCTCCAACATGGTAGGAACATCCATCCACATAGACAGTGGGCATTCCCTCACACTGGTCTTCTTCAAAGACTTTGTATGGGGAATTAAGGTATGCCTCCATGTTGTCCTTGATTTTAAGACTGTCGTCCTCGAGACAGTTTTCTCTGGCACAATCATGCAAGTCAGCCAGACCTTGCGCGAGGATACTCTTCTTGTTTTGGCCATATCTGACCTCCACAGGAAAGCCTTGCATTGACAGAATCCAGGAAGTAATTCAGGAATTACTTACATTTCCGGCCCGGATTCTGTCACTTTGGAGATATTGCAGAGGCTGGTGTGGAGTCTCCACTATGATGTGTTCCCCCTGGATAAACGGGCGGTAATTCTTCAATGCCCACACCGTTGCCAGGAGTGCCTTCTCACAATCGTTGAATTTTTCCTCCACAGAGGATAAAGTTTTACTCGCATAGGAGATTACTTTATTGACATTGTCATGATTTTGATATAATACTGCAGTCAAGCATGTATTTGAGAACCCTGTCTCCAAGAAGAACTCCTTGTTTTTGACAGAGTAAGCTAGGGAAGGCGCTTGTGAAAGGCTTCTTTTGAGTTGTCTTACTGCCTCAGCTTGTTCTGGACCCCACTCCCACTTGACTCCCCCTTCAAAAGATGGATCAAGGGTCTTGTGATCTCTGCATAGTCCTCAATGAACTTTATGCTGTAATTAGTCAGTCCAAGGAGGCTCCTTAGTTCCCGCAGAGTTGTGGCGTCTTTTAATTTCTGGAGTGCTTCCACTTTCTTGTCCTGGGGACAGAGACCCTGAGGAGTAATCTCATGCCCCAAGAAATTGACACGGATTCTGCACTGTGCCTTTTGAAAGGAGAGTTTTGCTCCAGCAGCCCTCAACTATGTCAGAACATAACGGATCTCTGCTATGTGTTCCTCCACAGTTGAGCTTTTAACTAAAACATCATCTATGTAGGCCAAGTTACCCCTTTCACCCATGTCGGGCATGGCCTTGTGTAGAAAAATGTTAAATTCATTGCCAGAGTTGATGTATCTGAAGGGAGTCCGGGTTCATGTGTACTGCTGCCCCCCGAAGGTGAAAGCCTGCTTGTATTGGTCCTCCCTACTGACAGGTACAGTCCAGTACCCATTGGTCAGGTCAATAGCAGTGAATACCTTTGACCCCTGTATCTGGGCCAGCCCTTGGTCCATGTAGGGAAGAGGCCATCAGGAAGTATGGACCCGTTTGTTGAGCTCCCTTGGGTCAGTGCAGAGTCTCCACTCGCTCGTTTGGCTTCAAAATCCCCAGAACCGGATTATTGAAGGTGCTGTGGACTGGACTGATTATCCCACGGGACTCAAGGTTCTTAATCTTTTCCGTAAGGGACTCCATTGATGCGAGAGGCAAGAGATATTGCTTCACAAACACTGGAGTCATGCCAGGGTCCGTGGGAATTATTGTTGTGTGGATGTCGGTGCGACCACAGTCATATGAGTCCACCGCAAAGAGATCTTGAAAATCTAAGAAAACTTGTTTCAATTGTTGCTTTTGCTCCAGAGTCTCACAGGCATCAGCTAGGTTGATTCTCTCTTCAACCATCTGCCTGAAGCCTGGAAAGACTTCCGGTTTTGCTATCTCAGCAGCCTCCTCCAGCTGGGTGGCGAAGTCCCTGGTCAAAGTGTTGATTTGGACTGGTGGCTTCAGGTGGGGATGGCAGTCCTCGCGGAGTTGGAATATCACTGCATCCCTCCTGAAGTCACAAGTACCATCTTCCTTACCATAAGAGCAGGAAGTGTACATCAGGAAATTCCCCCCATGCCGGGTGAAGATCCTTTCTGGTGTTGTGTCGTCGTCACTATCACTGTCAAAACAGTCCTTGGGTATTGGTCCTAACAGTTCATTACCTATATCTATGGAAGAATGACGGTCATCAACCGCCATTCCAATAATGGTGCCTGCGGCTAGAGTGATACTCTTTAAGTCGCTGTTATCCACCTCTATTGGAATGGTGTCATGTTCTATGTTGACTAGTGGTGTTGGGTTTACCCCAACCCCTGCTGTTGGAAATAAGCATTAAATTGAATATAGGCGTCAGGGTTTTTCAGTTTCTGTCCTCGTTTAACTTTCACTTCCAGGGAGAATTGTCGGGTCCTTTCTGGGATGGTGACTTCCTCTCCAATCTGAATTTCAACTGCATAAGGCAGCAGTTGAGCTGACCTAATTGCTTTCTCTGGGTCATCATGGGATTGCCTGCTTATCGGGACCAAGCTTTGAAGTTTATTAGGTCCAAACTAATGGCAAAGCGATTGAGAATGTCACTGCCTAAGTAAAATGCGGCAGGGACATCTCACACGACCCAACAATTATGGACTATGCTCTTGTTGCCTATGGAAATTCTGAGCATACACCTGCTAGGCAGGAGATGTTTGGAATTGGGTGTTTCCAGGTCCATTTCCCATTTGTCTATCAGTTTAAATGTGGGAATGGCTGGATCTTTTGGGAGTTTGCGGAACATGGCTTCGCTGATGAAGCTCTTACTGTTGTTCACACACACTCGGGCGAGAACAGAGTCCTTCCCTTCATTTAACTGAATAGGGATGAACAACTGCTCTCCAATTTTATGAATATTAGCCAGGCTTTGAGCTAATTTTTCATCTTTCTGGACTATAGGAGTGGGATTTTCTGATTGTGAATTTGTAAAGAATTTCAGAGTGTTTCCTTCCAGTGTGGAATGCCACCTTAGACTGGAAGGAAGGTTGATTTTCAGAAATAGGGAGGACCCCCCCATCACCAGTTTGTTGCCCTACTGCAATTACTGTCACATCTGGGATTTGGTTGTTCTGGAAGTGAAATTCTATTTGGTCAGATTGTTGTTCAACCATGTGGCTTTGCCATTTAAACTAACATGGTTGACACTCTGTTTCAACTTTATTGGTCGGTTAGTCTGTGTCCAGAGGACCTTGTTTACACAATCTATGAGGGGTGACAACCTTCGCAGGATGTCAATCCCTAGTAAACAAGATGTGTCTTCTGGAGTCACAACTATGACCGGGTGCTTCACCTTGTGTCGCCCAATTTTAATGTCCAAATCCTCAGTCCCCTCGGTGGGAATTTCCTTCCCGTCGAAGTTCTGAAGTTGTCCAGGGAGAGGGGTGAGAGGAATTTGGTATTTCTACCCCCTTCCCGAATTCAGTTGGTCAAAGGCCCTTTTTGACAGAAGGGTAGCTTGGGATCCAGTGTCCACCAGTGCCAAAATTGTACATTGCCCCTGTATTTGGACCGGGGAATAAAATCTTCCCTCCTTCTCCTCAAGGGGGCAAAGATAATGTACATTTTTGGACAACTGGTGGGTTAGTTTCTTGGTTTTGGACACTGACAGGAAGGTGATTTGGGCAGGATTCTGTTTGGAGTCTTGGGAATCTGAAAGAAAAAGGTGACAGCTAGATATGGGGGAAGCTTTGGGTTCCCCTGGTTCTGATTCTAGGCTGCCCCCCCTTTTTGGAGGCAGTCACCTGGATGGGTTTGAACCAGGGGATTTTCATGCTGATGATTCTGGGGATTGATGCTGGCTGGTGCTAACTCAGTCCCTGCATCTACGCAGTCTGGATTTGGATCCTTTGGGACCCATTTTTCTTTGGGAGGAGTTCCCCCATCTCAGAAGGAGAAGATCCTTTTCCCAGGATCCTCTGAGGATTTGGATCTTCTTGGGCTCTTTATTTCTCCTAACCCCTCTCTGCTCCTTGGGTGGCAGACTTTCAGGGGCAGGAGATTTTGGTTCTGGTTCCTGGGTTTCCAGGGGCTTTTTACAAGTGGGGAAGGAAGCTTCCTCCAAGGCTTTACACCCCCCTTCCCCTTGTTCCTCCTCCCTGGAAACCAGTGGGTTGTCGGGGTTCTTCCCCGTCATTGCTTTGGAGCGCCAGGTCCTGGATTTGAGGCATTCTGTGCCGCCATGCCCATCTGAGGGTTCTGTTGAGCCCTTAGTATCCAACCCAGATCCTGTGCCATGTTTTGGACCTGGAGCTCTAGTTGGGACTCCCGCTCTAGCTGGTACGGGGTCCTCATGTCTCCCCTGGGCTGATCCCGGGAAGGGTAGCTATCCCTTCTCCCAAAATACCCCAGGTTAGGAAAATGTGGGTACCCCTCCACCCTTGGCCTCCCCTCTCCCAGATTGGGCTGTCTGGGCTCAGGAAAGTGGGGAAAGAAGGATGGATTGTTTTGGGGATTAAAGTTTGGCGGGTACCTTGGGAAGAAGTTCTGTCCAGTATTTGGGAGATTACTGCCCTCCTGAGGGAATTGAGGAGGGAAGTTCCCTGGGTTAGCTGCTGTCTGGTTGGATCCCCCCCCTTGGGCTGGAGGAGTCCACACATAACCCAGGATGGGTCGATTGCCCTTGTAGTGTTGGCTGATGCAGTCAGGGGAGTTACAGGTCCCATTTGTGGGGTTGCCTCCCTGGCTCCCTGTTTGTGATTGGCCCAAGGGCCTCCTTGGTTTGGGGTTGTTTTGATTCTGTGCGGGCAGGTTTTTAGGCCGCCCATCTCGAAATCTAAATGGGGCAACCTTCACCTCCGCCACTTTAGCAGCAGCAGGGGTGTTGGTTGTTTTGGGGCTTTTTGGATTATTTTTATTTTCCACTGGCTTTTGCACCTCATAAATGCGTGTGGCTTGTTCAACGACCCAGTCTAGTGTTCTTTTCTCGTGAAAGTCCCTCACTAGCTGGGTCATGATGTACTTAGGGAGAGCATGGAAGAAAGTTTTTACAAACTCTTTGCTGTCAGTGCGCACCCTTCTAGTGGTCTGCGCAAAGGCACGCTTTAATTCTTGAACAAATTCTTGTGGGGCCTGATTTTCCAAACATTGCAAATTGTAGGCTGCCTTGCGAGCCTCCTGAGGTCTCCTGTGCACAGACATTTTTTTCAAGATGGCCGCCCTATAGGTGGACCATCTGGAATGATTCTGATCCTCCAGCCCCGCAAAGAAGCTGGAGTACTCGGGAGAGAAGGTCCACTTTACATATTGAATACAACTTTGGCTGTCCTTCAAATGGAAAGTCTCCATCATTTGTTCAAAGAGCTCAAGGTGCTCTCAAACCAAATACTTTGCATTCTTATGATAGGGCGTGATGATGCTCCCAATGGGGATCCTTGAGCAAGGCCCTCTTGACCTTGTTGGCTTTTTTGGTTCGGGTGACCCTGGACCACTCATCCTCTGACTCAGGGGCACTGCTACCAGAGGTGCCTGTCTGGTCTTCTAGGCTTTCCCGGATTCTGCGAGCTTGGGAATGGCTGGCAGAATGTGGGGGCCTAGTTTCTTGAGTTCTGTGGTGCTCAGAGGAGTCTTCTGATTCCTCCTTGCTCCGAGGATTTGCTGAGCCTCCCCCCCACTGTCCTAGCTGGGCAGAGGTTTTTAGGATGCCCTTAGTGGGCCTACTCTCATGGAGTTCCCCACTAAATTTTACCATCTGGTCTCTGGTTAAATGGTATTTTTGAGGATCCATTTCTCTGACCCTCCCCTCATTGGAGTCTCCCTGATCAGAGAATATGGCCCTAGTACTTGGGAACCCATACCCAGATGCCCGCCCATCCATTCCTGGGAGGTGCTGATCTATGAGCCCCATATTCCTCATTGGATTGAAGTCTGCCATCCCCGTGGCCCTGGGCTCATGTGCGCCAGTGGACATGGGGGTGGCAGAGTCCATGGGGTTGAAGAGATGAAAGCCTCTGGTACTAAGGTTCCTGAGGTTATGCTCAGGTGTTTCCCTTTCCCAGCGGACCTAATCTCTCTCAGCCCCTGCTCCCTGTTGCCATGCAAGAACCTGACCTTTTTGTTCCTCTATCAAGGCCTTGCTAGTCTCTATCAGTTGTTCTTGGATTGCTACCTGTCTGTGGAGCCTGTCATTTTTCTCACAGACAGCCTCATTGTCTCTCTGTGCTTCCGGTCTCATTTTAGAGTACTGGGCCAATTTTTGCTTCAGGAGGGTTACCTCCTGAGTTCTGTCCTTACTCTGGCCTGGTCACTCTTTGCCAGAGCATCTTCCATTCTCCTGGAGTGCTCTAACAGTTTTGTGTAATCTTTTTGGAGTTCACCCAGTCCCTGAAGGGCCAGGTTATTTCCTTCCATCTTATCTTTTAAAATACTGACCTCCTGGGCTAAGGTGTCCCTTTCCTGAATGAGAGTACCCCTCTGTGTAGCCAGGTCGTCCCTCTGTCTCTGGAGCACACCAGCTTTCTGGCGCTCTCCATCAAATTCTGTCTGGGTGTCAAGGTCTTTAAGGATTAATTTATTATTCTTTTTTCTTGGTCTAGGCGGTTTTACAGGGTGACTACCTGCTCTGCGCATGCTCTATTAAAATGTATTTGTTGTTCCAGCTTTTTCTGGCTCTGTAGCAGAGAGTCCAAACTTTCCTGGCACTCCTTCTGCAGGGCCAGTACTTTGGTATCCTGCTCTACCTTCTCCTGCTGCAGGATATCCATATCTTCTTTTATTTTTATCAGGTACTGCCTGGTTTCATTTTCTGATTCATGGCTCTTTTTGTAGCCTTTGCTCTGCAGAGTCCAGATCAGTTAGGGCCTTTTCTAGTGATTGTAGTTGCTTGTTTGCCAGATCTAGGTTTTTGACATATTGGTCCTATATTGCTCCAATGTGGAAATACAGATATGCCACTATTTTGGCAATCTTACTTTGCTCTTCCTTTACCTTAGGGGCCATATACAGTTCACTCAGTGCCATATGTAATGGACCCTGATCCTGCCATATATTTAATCCTGTTGCAGTGGCCTGTCCCTTAATTTCCTGCAACCAAACATTCTGATCCTGCTCTGTCCATTCACCCCCGACAAATAATTTGTGCAGTGGGTGTTCTTTTGCCTTATTGATTTCTACCAAGGTCGCCATTCCGGAAATATTAATTTCCTTTCTGGAGTTTATTTTATTTTTGCAAAACAGTCCCAATTCCTTAGAGCGTTCCTATTGAAGGGTGTTTTTCACAGTGTAGCACAGTGTGGTAGCCCAACAGAGTTTATGTTCCCCGTTAGTTAGCACGCTGTATTAAGCTGTCACAAGTGGTATGTCTAATTCAGAAATCCTGGCATCGAGCCCCCAATCTTGTAAGTGATTTCAACCCGGCACCTCACCTAAGTCAATGCCTAGCGTGTGATGCACAGCTGAAACCCTTAATTATTTATTTGTGTGTATAAGTTCTTTTATTTCTGAACGATGTACCACTTATTTCACGCCCCTCTCTTTTAACCCCTCCCCCCCCGGTCACACTGAACCAGGAATCAGGCTGGTTTGCAAAGTTAAGATATTTATTTATAGATTTCACAATATATATATCACATTATTTTTAATGGTTATACAATGATCACCAATGGGGTGATGTCACACTAAACAATCTCTTTAATCAGTAATGATGGGAAAAATAATGCAACACAGAAATAATACTTTTGTGTGTGTGCAATCAAATGGGAATGTGATTACTATTTCCCCTCGCACACCCCTCAATTCCCCCAATATGCAGTATGAAGAAAGAGAAGGAGAGAGAACAGGTTTCAGGAATGCAGAATTCAAGTGAATGGATCAATCCCAATTTCCGCCCAGCAAACACAGAGAGAGAAACAGGAATGATTGGCAAACTTGTCAAAATGGTTTTAAAGTTGGCTTGAATGAAATGGTGAAAACACTGGAAATGGTCTAAATCACTGAAATTGTTGAAATTCTAACGGGAGCCGCTTTGTGTCGGTTCAGACAAACACTAGCAATGATAGTCTCGGGAGGATAGCTCAGGGGCAACGTGCGACATGGAGCACAACAGGTTCGATCCCCAGGTCCGCGCTTAGAAACCTCTGGGTATAAAGCGCATTATTAATAACCTAACATATCATATCATATCATATCATATGAGAGTAAGAAGCAAGTTGAAAACTTAATTTTGAGGCCGGGTGCAATGAAAAGCTATTTCACACGTTATAGATTTGAGCCAAACGAAAGATTTGTGGCAAACATTTGGGCGCGCGGGAATCGCGATTGCGGAAAAACTATAGGGATGTTAGCTTCAAGTAGACACTTAAATTTCGTTTCTAGCATCAAGTATGAAGAAGTTATGAACGTTTTTGTGAAGGTCGTTTTTTTCAGAAAGAGGCAAAATTGTAAAACAAGGATGCACTTTTTAAAATACAAACAAAGTTTCTTTACAATAGGAATAGACTATGAAGATACAAACTACACGACAGCACAGCCACTAGACCAGGACGTCACCAATCAGGTTTTTGCCCGCCGAGACGCTTGCTCTCTTCAGATGAAATATATCAGCGCAAAGATGATTTTAACAATATTATGACAGAAGGATTATAGGATAAGAGAGAGAGTTCAGGCGAGACAAAAAGGATTTCTATCAATACAGTTCTGGATATGAGATAGATTTGATTTGGATAGGGATGACTATAGATAGTACATAGGTTAGTGACAATCCTATGCTATGGATACTCACTACCAATGTTTGAATGGAACCCTCAGGGATTCTGGTCAAAGATTTCTGGGACAGACTGTTGGGCACACCGGACTGGACGGGTCAGCGATCAGCAAGGCCCATTGGACACCGCACGGCAGGACTGGCCTGGATCGGCAATGGCTCTCTGGTCTGCACAGCACGGCACAAGACGGGGTTTAATCTGCCCTTCTGGTTATGAAAATGATTCTTTGGCAGGCAAGAAGTTACAGCACAGCCTGGCTGCTCTTTGGTTTCCCCTTTAGGTTGAGGGATGGGTTCTGGAAGTAAGGCCCAGCTGAAAGTGGATCAGCTATGCAAGGAGACTTTCTGCTTGCAACGTTTTTGGAGTCTGGAACAAGGAGTATGGATTAGTCTCCTTCAGAGTTTTTCGCCAATCTCGAGATGGTGGGTTGATCAGTGTGTTTTTCTAGGTCCTCAGCTGTCTCTATTTATGTGTTTCCTAAAGGGTTGGGTATGCTTATTATTCTAGGTGCACCCCCTAGGTAGTCCATTGGCTAAAGTCTGCTCTCTCCCTTGATTGGAGGGGAAAACAGAGTGCCAACATGATGATCAGTTTATGAGACAGGGAATACCTCCCCTTTGCCTTTTGCACATAAAATCTATTTTTGGTATAATACATCTTTACATGTGTACAATCTTTATACCAATTACATACATAGATTTCCTTAACCAAAAAATATGGTCCCGGCTAGGCGGGCCTGCGCCCGAATTTGAAGACAAAAGAAAGGATTATCATTGTGCACAATTGGTGCCATATGCAATTGAACTACAGGTGAAGAAGGATATTATTATTCCTGCATTCACCAAGCAGGTTGCTATAACACTAAAGCGCAAGAATGGACATCAAATAAAGGATTCTGATGCATTTGTGTGCCTGAATGAATCCATGAAACAGCAAGGGCTGGGATTTGATTATACCCAATTTGGTAGATATTGGGGAGGGGTCTGTCAAAATTATTGTGGATAATAAAGGATGTCAAGATGTTCATTTAGAATAGAATTCCATGCTAGGAATGGCAATACAAAAATCACATTATACTGCAGATTTCAACAATATGGTAATTGGGAATATCCATGAGAGATATGTAGATGCACAGGGCGTGTTGCCAGAGTACCTGGATTCTCAACCAAAAGAGATTTTCAAAATTCAATCTGTGTATCTTTATGATTCCAATGAGACAGTGGGCTGTCACCAGGAGAATTGTATATTATTTGATTTAAATGAAAATGAAACAGGATATCAGCACATTGAAATGGAGGCTGATATGCCAAAATATTTAAAAGTGGCAGCTTTGCAGAGAGATACAGCCACACAGTTGGAAGAAAGTGCAGAGGTTCCTCCATTGGAGGATTTCCAGGAATTTTCAAAAATGGTAGAAGAGCAGATTCTGTTAGCAGATGCCTGTGATAGTAAAGAGGATAAGAATGAATTGAGAAAAATATTTATGGAATTTAAGGAAGTTTTTGCCAAAGACGCATATGATTGCAGCCTAACTGATTTACATGTTGCCACATTACCAGAGAGGTGTGGTAGAAATCAAGTATTTGTGCGACAATATCGATTACCACTGGTATGCTTAGAGTCATTGGCAGAGATAATTAAAGATCTAGAGTCTAGGGGAATTATCAGACCTATTCATAGTACCTCCAACACTCCCATTTTGTGTGTATTAAAGCCAAATGGGCAATGGCATCTGTGTGCAGACCTGAGGGAATTATATAAAAGAGTGCCAGTGTCTAGATGGCCGCTGCCATTCATTGATCATGGCCTTGCTCAAGTGCATGGGTCAAAGGTATTTACCACATTAGATCTTACATGTGGGTACTGGTGTGTGCCATTGGCAGAAGACATTCAGAATTTATTTGCATTTTCATTTGATAAAACACAATACGCTTGGTCCAGAACACCATTTGGGTATGTTAATAGTGGGAGCGAATTTGGCATATTATTTAGAAAAGCTATGCCAGATGCAGCGGAAAGAGGGACCATAGTTTATATAGATGATGTCCTGATAAAAAATAAAAACGTAAAAAGTAATTTTGATGACATTAGACATGTACTTGACCAATTGCAAAAGGCGGGTGCCAAAGTATCTTTACAGAAAGCCCAATGGTGCAAGAAAAAGGTGAATTTCCTAGGCCATGAGGTAACTGAACACGGGTTAAATCCACAAAAGAAAAAGGTGGAGGCCATACAGAAATTGAAAGATCCTAGAAACATGAAAGGTTTAAAAAGTTTATTAGGAATGACGGGATGTAACAGGAAATGTATTGAAAATTATGCTGAACTCAACCATTGACTAAACTATTGAAGCTGAATACGCTCTGGAAATGGGAAAGGAGCAATCTGAGGCAGTTGCTAAATTGAAAGAATGCCTCATAAAGGCACCATGCTTGGCCTATCCCATAAAGAACAAAGATTTATTTATAGAAATAGGATTCACTGAGCAGTGCATGTCAGCAGTATTATCTCAAAAACATGATTTGAACCATAAAACTGTTGCTTATGCGAGTAAGACATTTTCTCAGGTTGAAATTAAATTCAGTAAATGTCAAAAGGCTCTTCTGACCACTGTATGGGCATTGCAACATTTTCGTTCCATTGTCCAAGGGGAGAAGGTGATCATTGAGACAAATCATCAACCATTGCAGTTTTTACAGAGTAAAAGGATTATATCAGGCAATCTAGCACAGTGCAGAATTACTTCAGGGACATTGGTATTGCAGGGCTTTCCTGTAGAAGTGAGATATGGCCAGAATAAAAAGAGCCCAATTGCTCAAGGGTTGGCAGATCTACATCACTGTGCAGCTGAATGTGTATCAGATGAAGTAGAGGTGGATTCCAGTTTGCAGGAGTTTGAACAATCACCACACAAAGCTTTTGATGAAAATACATGCAAGGAATTGCCAATTTTATATGTCGATGGATATGCTTTTCACATTGAAAATGACAGCAATAAACAGTTGGTTGCATGGATGGGAAATGTCTGGTTGAGATGTGAGGAAATTCCTAGTATAGGAATGAGATTTGGGGCTAGGAGTAGCCAGGTAGCAGAGTTAGAAGTAATTTATAAAGCAATTACTACTGCAGTTGATAACAAATTCAGTGAAATTGTCCTGGTGACTGATTCTGATTATGCAAGAAATAGCTTCGTAGAATATCTGCCTGGATGGAAAGCATGAGGCATGCTCACATATAACAAAAAACCCTCAAACATGGGAAAATGATACAAGCTCTAGACAAATTAGTGTCAGAGAATGATTTAACAGTATACTGGAGGAAAATGCGTGGACATTTGAAAACACCAGGAGAGGATAAGGAAGGAAATGATAAAGCAGATCAATTGACCAAGATTGGGGCTGTTATGGGAGAATTGTTGCCCATTGAACACTTAATTGGTGAAATACAAATAGATGCAGTTACATGCTCAAAAGCGCCAAAAGAAGTTGAAGAACCCGTAGTGCAATGGAGTTATGATACACCAGATCAGGATCTGATTAAGGCACAAAAAGATGACCCTGTATTGGGGGTCTATTAGAATCATTTAATGGACCCCAAACAAAATAATTTAACTGAAAATGATTGTACAGGAAAAGAAGAGTTGAGAGTGTTATTAAAGAACAAAAAATGAATTAAAGTACAGGATGGTCTAATGATTAGGGAATCTATAACAGGACAGATACAGTGGGTGGTACTTCTTTCATTCAGAGGGATAATGTTACACCATGCGCATGATGCGATAATTGCAGGACACAGAGGTTCACAAAAACTTTAGAGATACTGAAAGATTATGCTTACTGGCCACACATGTCCCAAGATGTGGAATTATATACCAGAGGGTGTCTGGTATGTGCACAATTTAAACCGGCTTCACCAATGCATAGAGCTCCATTGATGAAAAGAGGTTTAACTCTTCCATGGTCGGATTTACAAATCGACTATGTAGGGCCTGTAAAGAGATCGAGTAGGGGAAGCCATTATCTTTTGACGGTCGTATGTTTAATGTCGAAATGGCTAGAATGTACTCCTGCACCAGGTTGTAGTGCACAAACAGCAGCTACATTGTTGGTAAATCACATATTTTCAAGATTTGAATTACCACAAAGAATAGAGTCAGACAGAGGAAGTCATTTCACAAGCACCTTAATGAGCAAGGTGTGGCAGATATTTGGGGTAAAAAGGAAGTTGTACATCACATATCGGCCCGCCTCTTCTGGGAATATTGAATGTTGCAATAGATCTGTCATGGAGATACTAAAGAAGTATGTAGCGGAGGCAGGTTCTAGTTGGGATTTGCGATTACCTTTAGTATTGATGACCATTAGATTGACTCCTGCTAAAGTGACGGGTATCAGTCCTCATGAGGTGTTGACAAGAAGGAAAATGGTACTGCCGCAACATTTATTATACAGAACACATGAGCAAACACTTGTGAGTGTATCTATAGTTCACGAGTATGTGGAAGAACTGAGAAAGCATTTACAACATGCATTTGCATTTGTGCAGCGGAATTTGGAAAGAGCTACTGTTAGTGCGAAGTCATATTATGATAACAAGACATCTGTGAAAGAGTATAAATAGGTGATCGGGTATATAAGTTTAATTTCGGGAAAGGTAAACATAAAAACTCAAAATTTCTAGCGTCATGGCAAGGTCCCTTTGAAATAATAGATAAAGTGTCCCGGTAGTCTATAAAATATTAAAGACAGAGGGTGAAATGGTGACAGAACAGTTTGTTCATGTTAATCAAATTAAGCCCTGTCATCCAAAGCATGAAGCCAGGAGACTTGAGCAGGTAGAGACAGGTTAAATGTACTGATTACATGGAAAAGAAAGATGCAGTTGGCTATTTCATAATGTATGTAACCTAATGACAGGGTGGTATGTGTCTCACGCCATGAGAAGCCATATATATTGTGTAGTGTGGAGATAAATGCAAATGCAAGTGCCACATTTGGAAAAAAGTGTGGTAATGTGCATTGATGGAAGGTGCTGAATCAGGTTAACTTACTATGGTATACTGTGGTAAGTATTCTGCATGAAAATTGTTGTGATGTATAATAATGTGAGATGTAAATATTGCTGTTTTTCTCTAACTGTGCTTAATTGCAGGTATTCGAAAGTAAAGGATCATAATGTTTTGGGCCACATTTTTGTTTTTGGTAAGGTAGTAGAAAGGGTAAAATTGGTATAGTGCTATGTACTTAAACTGTTCCTTTTCTATTTGATTCAGACACAATTAATTGACATCTTGGCAGGGGTCAGAGGTCGCAGGACTGGAGGACGCGAGAGATGACGGAATCCTGGAGTCCATGAGAAGAAGTCCCAGGAAAGCCCCGGATGGGGGCGAAGACCAAGTCTGCAGGATGGAAAACAATGACAATTGCACCGGCATCATGGATGATGATTACACTGATTGTGGTGGGTCTTAAAGCCACAGGAGCACAAGTTATTATTGAGCCCGCACCAGCATCTGGTATTGCAGTGGAGGAAGCGCCTGGGTTTATTATGTGTAATTGTTATCAAAAAAATACAATTTTATCAAAATGTATATATATCCATACACCCTGACAATTTGATTGAGAGATTTATTAACAAAACTGTAATTACGGCTGATCAGACCAGAAATTGGCTAGAATTGAGAAAAGAGGACGCTAAGCAGGCAATAAAAGACATCAATTAGAAAAGACCATTGTGAATTCAGCGGATATAAAGAAAAGGAGGGGAAAGAGAGGGGCAGTATTGCTTGTTGTCTCTTTAGTGATGTCTATTATTGGAGCTGTAATTGGTACTACAATGTCTACAGCTAATGCAATTTCAGTAGGGACATTGAGTGCCAAAGCACAGCAATTGATTTATGATCTGGACATGATCCAAAAGGCTTTGGATGGAATTAGAGGTGGATTGGATGAGCATGTAAAATTTGTCAATGAGACTGTTATTCTGTTAAATGAGCAGGCTGAAATTCTGGAACCTAGCACAAATGTGATAATTAAACATGACCGGGTGTTAAGTGATATTATGAATATAGTAAATCCTCTTGATAGGTTGTTAACAAATTATATGAGAGAGGTTCAAACTGCAATTTCCCAATTAACTCAAGGACATATACCGTTATACTTTGTTTCACAGGAAATTGTTCTTCAGATGATGGCGAGAATTACTCAAAGAGAAATAGAAAAAATGCAAGTTAAAATTGCGTTTGAAATGGGCAGTGCAATTCCCCTATATGTGGATTTAGAAAGAATGGACATTGGATTCTTGTTATGTGTCCCATATATAGCTCCTGAACATATTTACCAAACTAAGTGGGCGCATAATGTAGGATTTTGGCAAGATGGGAAATACATAAAAATCAAAACTCCAGAGGTGGTGGCATTTCAGTCATGGGAACCTGAGGTTTACTTGATTCCAAATCTGGACACATGTATAAGGTTGAAAGAACAAAATTACATGTGTCCAGGTAAACCATTTGTTCCTGATGCTGCAGATGCTATCTGTGGTTTGAAACCTGACCCAGGTATATCAGGGGGCTATGAAGTGGCTATTAGCAATTCGGGTAGTGAGGAATTATCACAAGCTAAGCTGGTTAAAAATAGGTGGTTGGTCAGCACCTCTTTGAAGAATTATATAATTACCCATTTGAATCATGGGACATTTGTTGTCAAGCAGTTGAAATATAACGTATTTTACCTACAGGTTCCGAAAGATACAATTGTCTCGGTTGGGGGTTTAACCCTGTTCCACGTTGCAAATGATATTTGGGAAAGCCAAGTGGAAAACATTGAGTTTTTTCAACGGGACTTGTTCCCGATTGATCCAGATGTAGAATTTTTGTTGAGTCATAAGGAAAAGCACACCATTAAGATGAATCTGAGGAAAAATAACATCACGGTTAGTAGTCTGGGTGTAATGGAGGAAGATATGTTTAACTGGGGAACCTGGGTGGAACGTACTATGGTGTGTTGGCAGTTTTGGTGATGGTGATGGGTGGATGGCTGGTTATTTTGTCTATAAAGATGAGGATGTTGATTATACTACTAGCAACAATGGGAAATGAGAGATACCCAATGCGCCCTACATTTAAAAAAAAAAAGAATTCAGGTTTCCTCCAATTATGGGTTTATTAGCCAGAATTGTCGGAAAAAGGAGGGTATGTAAGGATATATATGGGGATTTTATTGCCAGTATGCAGTATGCAGTATGGAAATGCAGCCAGGCCCAGTTTTTCAAACTGCAGGCATTATTTTTAAAAGCAATTAGTCTGTGGGCAGTATGCAATATCTAAATGCAGCCATTTCAAAATAGATGCACAATAGGTGCACAGCAGTTTTCAGTAACAGCCAGCAGGCAATTTTTTCAGAGCATTTAGTAAAAAAAAAACATTTAGCACAGTTTGCTGTCATTTTAAAATGAAGAGGTTCACATTTTTATAAATTGGATGTCTTCATGTGTGCAAACTGCATTAGAAATACATAACTAATTAACCTTGTACTAACTACCCTACTAATATATTAATTTCAACTCCTCTAACATTATTAATGCAGTTTTGTGCACAATGAAATGCATTCTATGTTTTTACATGCACAGTTTGAAATTCACTTTATTTTCCAGGAACAGATGCACACTCTGTTCATGTGAGCATTTTTTTTTGTGGAGAGCAGAAATATGCACCAGCAGGAAAGGAAAATGAAACAGTTATTTTGCGGGGCTGAAGTTTTCATTGTTCAAAACAGGCGAAGATATAATGCAGCACATTCCTTTATTCTGATTGGTAGGGATTATATGTGGATGATCCACGTCAATAGAGGGCTGACCTAGGGGTGATAGGCAGGAGGAGTTTTCTTAAGGAATAACCAGGGGCAAGCATTCAGATGGTGCTGGGACAGAGAGACAGACAGTGCTACATAATAAATGCTGCTGGGCTCCATGTGGGTGTGAGAGCTAGCTAGGAACTTAACAGCTGGCAGCTCCCCACACATGCGAAGGAGTTCTTGGCTCTGAGTTTACGGCAAGGTCGTACGGAGAAAGTCCTGACAACGAGAGTTTTGGACTTGACTGGCCTAGGTGAGTTAGTGCCAAGTGAGGAAAAAGAATGAATGGGATGACATAATTTGTTGGCAGTGCAGGGAGTTAAAAAAAATACTGCTTGTTCCTATTTCTCTATATTTAAAATGTCGAACACCAAATTCGTTTTTTTGTAACGTGCCTGTTTGTTTTCTGTTATCTTTTCTATTTTGTAGGTGATGCTGCGATATCATGTGGTAGCATGTATTTCTGTTTATAATTGTTATAATAATACAGAGTGTGCAAAAAAAACAAAGGCTGTGATTTTGGTGTCATTCATGCGTCTGTGAATCTTTTCTATACAGGGGAATCACAAGGGTTTGATGTTTATACCAGAGCGGTAAAGCATTTGCTAATTTACCACTGTAGCTAAAATCGCAAGCAAGGAAAAGTGAATATATACGTGCAAGGTAGGAAGGTGTGTGTAAGTGTTGTGAGTGATTCCTTCTTTGCATGCTGAAAAGAAGGCAGTGTCAGATGAGACACATAGGGCCTCATCACGACTTGGGCGGTAACGGTAACGCTATTAGCGCGGGCAGTATTAGCCCTACCGCCGAACTCCCCAGCGCTAATAGCGCCGCATCACGAGTTCGGCGGTAATGTAAGTCCCCATTCCCCACTGAGCCCATTTGGGAATGCCCCATTCCCCATTGGGCTCAATGGGGAATCTTCGCGCTAATACCGCCGGCGGATTTCCCGCCGGCGGTAATAGCGCGAATTTTCAGCGGATTTACCCCCAGCTCAGAGCTGGGGTGAAATCTGCCGAAGCCCTGATTCGGCGGACCCTTAAATCCGGCGGTAATAGCACTACCGCCAGATTTAAGGGTTACCGCCGAAGTTGTGATGAGGCCCATAGATTACTGGATGTACATAAGCCAGTAAAACCAGCCAGAAACCATAGGTGGCGGTCTGAATAAACTCATTGGGTTCTCTGAAGTGTGATAGGTTTG
This sequence comes from Ambystoma mexicanum, assembly GCF_040938575.1. Lineage (NCBI taxonomy): Eukaryota > Metazoa > Chordata > Amphibia > Caudata > Ambystomatidae > Ambystoma > Ambystoma mexicanum. Next base: position 895,089,438 of record NC_090941.1, read on the forward strand.
GGGGTTCTCTACAAGCGACCAAAAACATTATAAAAGAGAGGAAATGTTAGCTTTATGATGGTGTTGTAGCAGAAAAAAATATGCTCACCACTATACCACAAAAATAAGGTAATTCTGAAAATACCACAAAGTAAGATACCACTAAAATCACCACCAACACAAGCTAATATTATATTATCACCAAAATAGAGTAATACTAAACTATCTCTAAATGTAAGGCCAGTTTACCACCAAAATATCACAGACAAAAATACTGCCAAATCCTGAATTTACCCCAATAAGAAAACACCTCTTACAGGAAAAGCCCAGTGCCCTGAATCAAAATATCAACCCGGATAAAGATGACTGCACCAGGGTTCAAAAGGCCTTTTCAAATAAAAATGTATTAGCCCAAGCCAAAATACTTAGAGATCTGCATAAATTGAATGACCCATTATCTTTAATACCATTGAAAGAAGGGAACAAAAAGTGATAGACCTCCTACGCGAGTTGGGAACAAAGGAGCAGGGAATCGCTAATCCCTTGTCTCAGTTCCATTTCTCCGTTCTCACAGATATAGAGGTCGAGGATACTTTGATTTTTGTGCCTTTTCACACGAAAATGGTACTGCCGCAACATTTATTATACAGAAAACGTGAGCAAACACTTGTGAGTGTATCTATAGTTCACGAGTATGTGGAAGAACTGAGAAAGCATTTACAACATGAATTTGCATTTGTGCAGCGAAATTTGGAAAGAGCTACTGTTAGTGCGAAGTCATACTATGATAACAAGACATCTGTGAAAGAGTATAAATAGGTGATCGGGTATATAAGTTTAATTTCGGGAAAGGTAAACATAAAAACTCAAAATTTCTAGCGGCATGGCAAGGTCCCTTTGAAATAATAGATAAAGTGTCCCGGTAGTCTATAAAATATTAAAGACAGAGGGTGAAATGGTGACAGAACAGTTTGTTCATGTTAATCAAATTAAGCCCTGTCATCCAAAGCATGAAGCCAGGAGACTTGAGCAGGTAGAGAAAGGTTAAATGTACTGATTACATGGAAAAGAAAGATGCAGTTAACTATTTCATAATGTATGTAACCTAATGACAGGGTGGTATGTGTCTCACGCCATGAGAAGCCATATATATTGTGTAGTGTGGAGATAAATGCAAATGCAAGTGCCACATTTGGAAAAAAGTGTGGTAATGTGCATTGATGGAAGGTGCTGAATCAGGTTAACTTGCTATGGTATACTGTGGTAAGTATTCTGCATGAAAATTGTTGTGATGTATAATAATGTGAGATGTAAATATTGTTGTTTTTCTCTAACTGTGCTTAATTGCAGGTATTCGAAAGTAAAGGATCATAATGTTTTGGGCCACATTTTTGTTTTTGGTAAGGTTGTAGAAAGGGTACAATTGGTATAGTGCTATGTACTTAAACTGTTCCTTTTCTATTTGATTTAGACACAATTAATTGACATCTTGGCAGGGGTCAGAGGTCGCAGGACTGGAGGACGCGAGAGATGACGGAATCCTGGAGTCCATGAGAAGAAGTCCCAGGAAAGCCCCGGATGGGGGCGAAGACCAAGTCTGCAGGATGGAAAACAATGACAATTGCACCGGCATCATGGATGATGATTACACTGATTGTGGTGGGTCTTAAAGCCACAGGAGCACAAGTTATTATTGAGCCCGCACCAGCATCTGGTATTGCAGTGGAGGAAGCGCCTGGGTTTATTATGTGTAATTTTTATCAAAAAAATAAAATTTTATCAAAATGTATATATATCCATACACCCTGACAATTTGATTGAGAGATTTATTAACAAAACTGTAATTACGGCTGATCAGACCAGAAATTGGCTAGAATTGAGAAAAGAGGACGCTAAGCAGGCAATAAAAGACATCAATTAGAAAAGACCTTTGTGAATTCAGCGGATATAAAGAAAAGGAGGGGAAAGAGAGGGGCAGTATTGCTTGTTGTCTCTTTAGTGATGTCTATTATTGGAGCTGTAATTGGTACTACAATGTCTACAGCTAATGCAATTTCAGAAGGGACATTGAGTGCCAAAGCACAGCAATTGATTTATGATCTGGACATGATCCAAAAGGCTTTGGATGGAATTAGAGGTGGATTGGATGAACATGTAAAATTTGTCAATGAGACTGTTATTCTGTTAAATGAGCAGGCTGAAATTCTGGAACACAGCACAAATGTGATAATTAAACATGACTGGGTGTTAAGTGATATTATGAATATAGTAAATCCTCTTGATAGGTTGTTAACAAATTATATGAGAGAGGTTCAAACTGCAATTTCCCAATTAACTCAAGGACATATACCGTTATACTTTGTTTCACAGGAAATTGTTCTTCAGATGATGGCGAGAATTACTCAAAGAGAAATAGAAAAAATGCAAGTTAAAATTGCGTTTGAAATGGGCAGTGCAATTCCCCTATATGTGGATTTAGAAAGAATGGACATTGGATTCTTGTTATGTGTCCCATATATAGCTCCTGAACATATTTACCAAACTAAGTGGGCGCATAATGTAGGATTTTGGCAAGATGGGAAATACATAAAAATCAAAACTCCAGAGGTGGTGGCATTTCAGTCATGGGAACCTGAGGTTTACTTGATTCCAAATCTGGACACATGTATAAGGTTGAAAGAACAAAATCACATGTGTCCAGGTAAACCATTTGTTCCTGATGCTGCAGATGCTATCTGTGGTTTGAAACCTGACCCAGGTATATCAGGGGGCTATGAAGTGGCTATTAGCAATTCGGGTAGTGAGGAATTATCACAAGCTAAACTGGTTAAAAATAGGTGGTTGGTCAGCACCTCTTTGAAGAATTATATAATTACCCATTTGAATCATGGGACATTTGTTGTCAAGCAGTTGAAATATAACGTATTTTACCTACAGGTTCCGAAAGATACAATTGTCTCGGTTGGGGGTTTAACCCTGTTCCACGTTGCAAATGATATTTGGGAAAGCCAAGTGGAAAACATTGAGTTTTTTCAACGGGACTTGTTCCCGATTGATCCAGATGTAGAATTTTTGTTGAGTCATAAGGAAAAGCACACCATTAAGATGAATCTGAGGAAAAATAACATCACGGTTAGTAGTCTGGGTGTAATGGAGGAAGATATGTTTAACTGGGGAACCTGGGTGGAACGTACTATGGTGTGTTGGCAGTTTTGGTGATGGTGATGGGTGGATGGCTGGTTATTTTGTCTATAAAGATGAGGATGTTGATTATACTACTAGCAACAATGGGAAATGAGAGATACCCAATGCGCCCTACATTTAAAAAAAAAAAGAATTCAGGTTTCCTCCAATTATGGGTTTATTAGCCAGAATTGTCGGAAAAAGGAGGGTATGTAAGGATATATATGGGGATTTTATTGCCAGTATGCAGTATGCAGTATGGAAATGCAGCCAGGCCCAGTTTTTCAAACTGCAGGCATTATTTTTAAAAGCAATTAGTCTGTGGGCAGTATGCAATATCTAAATGCAGCCATTTCAAAATAGATGCACAATAGGTGCACAGCAGTTTTCAGTAACAGCCAGCAGGCATTTTTTTCAGAGCATTTAGTAAAAAAAAACATTTAGCACAGTTTGCTGTAATTTTAAAATGAAGAGGTTCACATTTTTATAAATTGGATGTCTTCATGTGTGCAAACTGCATTAGAAATCCATAACTAATTAACCTTGTACTAACTACCCTACTAATATATTAATTTCAACTCCTCTAACATTATTAATGCAGTTTTGTGCACAATGAAATGCATTCTATGTTTTTACATGCACAGTTTGAAATTCACTTTATTTTCCAGGAACAGATGCACACTCTGTTCATGTGAGCATTTTTTTTTGTGGAGAGCAGAAATATGCACCAGCAGGAAAGGAAAATGAAACAGTTATTTTGCGGGGCTGAAGTTTTCATTGTTCAAAACAGGCGAAGATATAATGCAGCACATTCCTTTATTCTGATTGGTAGGGATTATATGTGGATGATCCACGTCAATAGAGGGCTGACCTAGGGGTGATAGGCAGGAGGAGTTTTCTTAAGGAATAACCAGGGGCAAGCATTCAGATGGTGCTGGGACAGAGAGACAGACAGTGCTACATAATAAATGCTGCTGGGCTCCATGTGGGTGTGAGAGCTAGCTAGGAACTTAACAGCTGGCAGCTCCCCACACATGCGAAGGAGTTCTTGGCTCTGAGTTTGCGGCAAGGTCGTACGGAGAAAGTCCTGACAGCGAGAGTTTTGGACTTGACTGGCCTAGGTGAGTTAGTGCCAAGTGAGGAAAAAGAATGAATGGGATGACATAATTTGTTGGCAGTGCAGGGAGTTAAAAAAATACTGCTTGTTCCTATTTCTCTATATTTAAAATGTCGAACACCAAATTCGTTTTTTTGTAACGTGCCTGTTTGTTTTCTGTTATCTTTTCTATTTTGTAGGTGATGCTGCGATATCATGTGGTAGCATGTATTTCTGTTTATAATTGTTATAATAATACAGAGTGTGCAAAAAAAACAAAGGCTGTGATTTTGGTGTCATTCATGCGTCTGTGAATCTTTTCTATACAGGGGAATCACAAGGGTTTGATGTTTATACCAGAGCGGTAAAGCATTTGCTAATTTACCACTGTAGCTAAAATCGCAAGCAAGGAAAAGTGAATATATACGTGCAAGGTAGGAAGGTGTGTGTAAGTGTTGTGAGTGATTCCTTCTTTGCATGCTGAAAAGAAGGCAGTGTCAGATGAGACACATAGGGCCTCATCACGACTTGGGCGGTAACGGTAACGCTATTAGCGTGGGCAGTATTAGCCCTACCGCCGAACTCCCCGGCGCTAATAGCGCCGCATCACGAGTTCGGCGGTAATGTAAGTCCCCATTCCCCACTGAGCCCATTTGGGAATGCCCCATTCCCCATTGGGCTCAATGGGGAATCTTCGCGCTAATACCGCCGGCGGATTTCCCGCCGGCGGTAATAGCGCGAATTTTCAGCGGATTTCCCCCCAGCTCAGAGCTGGGCCGAAATCTGCCAAAGCCCTGATTCGGCGGACCCTTAAATCCGGCGGTAATAGCACTACCGCCAGATTTAAGGGTTACCGCCGAAGTTGTGATGAGGCCCATAGATTACTGGATGTACATAAGCCAGTAAAACCAGCCAGAAACCATAGGTGGTGGTCTGAATAAACTCATTGGGTTCTCTGAAGTGTGATAGGTTTGGGGGTTCTCTACAAGCGACCAAAAAACATTATAAAAGAGAGGAAATGTTAGCTTTATGATGGTATTGTAGCAGAAAAAAATATGCTCACCACTATACCACAAAAATAAGGTAATTCTGAAAATACCACAAAGTAAGATACCACTAAAATCACCACCAACACAAGCTAATATTATATTATCACCAAAATAGAGTAATACTAAACTATCTCTAAATGTAAGGCCAGTTTACCACCAGTTTACCACCAAAATATCACAGACAAAAATACTGCCAAATACTGAATTTACCCCAATAAGAAAACACCTCTTACAGGAAAAGCCCAGTGCCCTGAATCAAAATATCAACCCGGATAAAGATGACTGCACCAGGGTTCAAAAGGCCTTTTCAAATAAAAATGTATTAGCCCAAGCCAAAATACTTAGAGATCTGCATAAATTGAATGACCCATTATCTTTAATACCATTGAAAGAAGGGAACAAAAAGTGATAGACCTCCTACGCGAGTTGGGAACAAAGGAGCAGGGAATCGCTAATCCCTTGTCTCAGTTCCATTTCTCCGTTCTCACAGATATAGAGGTCGAGGATACTTTGATTTTTGTGCCTTTTCACACGAAAATGGTACTGCCGCAACATTTATTATACAGAACACGTGAGCAAACACTTGTGAGTGTATCTATAGTTCACGAGTATGTGGAAGAACTGAGAAAGCATTTACAACATGCATTTGCATTTGTGCAGCGAAATTTGGAAAGAGCTACTGTTAGTGCGAAGTCATACTATGATAACAAGACATCTGTGAAAGAGTATAAATAGGTGATCGGGTATATAAGTTTAATTTCGGGAAAGGTAAACATAAAAACTCAAAATTTCTAGCGGCATGGCAAGGTCCCTTTGAAATAATAGATAAAGTGTCCCGGTAGTCTATAAAATATTAAAGACAGAGGGTGAAATGGTGACAGAACAGTTTGTTCATGTTAATCAAATTAAGCCCTGTCATCCAAAGCATGAAGCCAGGAGACTTGAGCAGGTAGAGACAGGTTAAATGTACTGATTACATGGAAAAGAAAGATGCAGTTGGCTATTTCATAATGTATGTAACCTAATGACAGGGTGGTATGTGTCTCACGCCATGAGAAGCCATATATATTGTGTAGTGTGGAGATAAATGCAAATGCAAGTGCCACATTTGGAAAAAAGTGTGGTAATGTGCATTGATGGAAGGTGCTGAATCAGGTTAACTTACTATGGTATACTGTGGTAAGTATTCTGCATGAAAATTGTTGTGATGTATAATAATGTGAGATGTAAATATTGTTGTTTTTCTCTAACTGTGCTTAATTGCAGGTATTCGAAAGTAAAGGATCATAATGTTTTGGGCCACATTTTTGTTTTTGGTAAGGTTGTAGAAAGGGTACAATTGGTATAGTGCTATGTACTTAAACTGTTCCTTTTCTATTTGTTTTAGACACAATTAATTGACATCTTGGCAGGGGTCAGAGGTCGCAGGACTGGAGGACGCGAGAGATGACGGAATCCTGGAGTCCATGAGAAGAAGTCCCAGGAAAGCCCCGGATGGGGGCGAAGACCAAGTCTGCAGGATGGAAAACAATGACAATTGCACCGGCATCATGGATGATGATTACACTGATTGTGGTGGGTCTTAAAGCCACAGGAGCACAAGTTATTATTGAGCCCGCACCAGCATCTGGTATTGCAGTGGAGGAAGCGCCTGGGTTTATTATGTGTAATTTTTATCAAAAAAATAAAATTTTATCAAAATGTATATATATCCATACACCCTGACAATTTGATTGAGAGATTTATTAACAAAACTGTAATTACGGCTGATCAGACCAGAAATTGGCTAGAATTGAGAAAAGAGGACGCTAAGCAGGCAATAAAAGACATCAATTAGAAAAGACCTTTGTTAATTCAGCGGATATAAAGAAAAGGAGGGGAAAGAGAGGGGCAGTATTGCTTGTTGTCTCTTTAGTGATGTCTATTATTGGAGCTGTAATTGGTACTACAATGTCTACAGCTAATGCAATTTCAGTAGGGACATTGAGTGCCAAAGCACAGCAATTGATTTATGATCTGGACATGATCCAAAAGGCTTTGGATGGAATTAGAGGTGGATTGGATGAGCATGTAAAATTTGTCAATGAGACTGTTATTCTGTTAAATGAGCAGGCTGAAATTCTGGAACACAGCACAAATGTGATAATTAAACATGACTGGGTGTTAAGTGATATTATGAATATAGTAAATCCTCTTGATAGGTTGTTAACAAATTATATGAGAGAGGTTCAAACTGCAATTTCCCAATTAACTCAAGGACATATACCGTTATACTTTGTTTCACAGGAAATTGTTCTTCAGATGATGGCGAGAATTACTCAAAGAGAAATAGGAAAAATGCAAGTTAAAATTGCTTTTGAAATGGGCAGTGCAATTCCCCTATATGTGGATTTAGAAAGAATGGACATTGGATTCTTGTTATGTGTCCCATATATAGCTCCTGAACATATTTACCAAACTAAGTGGGCGCATAATGTGGGATTTTGGCAAGATGGGAAATACATAAAAATCAAAACTCCAGAGGTGGTGGCATTTCAGTCATGGGAACCTGAGGTTTACTTGATTCCAAATCTGGACACATGTATAAGGTTGAAAGAACAAAATTACATGTGTCCAGGTAAACCATGTGTTCCTGATGCTGCAGATGCTATCTGTGGTTTGAAACCTGACCCAGGTGTATCAAGGGGCTATGAAGTGGCTATTAGCAATTCGGGTAGTGAGGAATTATCACAAGCTAAGCTGGTTAAAAATAGGTGGTTGGTCAGCACCTCTTTGAAGAATTATATAATTACCCATTTGAATCATGGGACATTTGTTGTCAAGCAGTTGAAATATAACGTATTTTACCTACAGGTTCCGAAAGATACAATTGTCTCGGTTGGGGGTTTAACCCTGTTCCACGTTGCAAATGATATTTGGGAAAGCCAAGTGGAAAACATTGAGTTTTTTCAACGGGACTTGTTCCCGATGTAGAATTTTTGTTGAGTCATAAGGAAAAGCACACCATTAAGATGAATCTGAGGAAAAATAACATCACGGTTAGTAGTCTGGGTGTAATGGAGGAAGATATGTTTAACTGGGGAACCTGGGTGGAACGTACTATGGTGTGTTGGCAGTTTTGGTGATGGTGATGGGTGGATGGCTGGTTATTTTGTCTATAAAGATGAGGATGTTGATTATACTACTAGCAACAATGGGAAATGAGAGATACCCAATGCGCCCTACATTTAAAAAAAAAAAGAATTCAGGTTTCCTCCAATTATGGGTTTATTAGCCAGAATTGTCGGAAAAAGGAGGGTATGTAAGGATATATATGGGGATTCTATTGCCAGTATGCAGTATGCAGTATGCAGTATGGAAATGCAGCCAGGCCCAGTTTTTCAAACTGCAGGCATTATTTTTAAAAGCAATTAGTCTGTGGGCAGTATGCAATATCTAAATGCAGCCATTTCAAAATAGATGCACAATAGGTGCACAGCAGTTTTCAGTAACAGCCAGCAGGCAATTTTTTCAGAGCATTTAGTAAAAAAAAAACTTTTAGCACAGTTTTCTGTCATTTTAAAATGAAGAGGTTCACATTTTTATAAATTGGATGTCTTCATGTGTGCAAACTGCATTAGAAATACATAACTAATTAACCTTGTACTAACTACCCTACTAATATATTAATTTCAACTCCTCTAACATTATCAATGCAGTTTTGTGCACAATGAAATGCATTCTATGTTTTTACATGCACAGTTTGAAATTCACTTTATTTTCCAGGAAGAGATGCACACTCTGTTCATGTGAGCATTTTTTTTTGTGGAGAGCAGAAATATGCACCAGCAGGAAAGGAAAATGAAACAGTTATTTTGCGGGGCTGAAGTTTTCATTGTTCAAAACAGGCGAAGATATAATGCAGCACATTCCTTTATTCTGATTGGTAGGGATTATATGTGGATGATCCACGTCAATAGAGGGCTGACCTAGGGGTGATAGGCAGGAGGAGTTTTCTTAAGGAATAACCAGGGGCAAGCATTCAGATGGTGCTGGGACAGAGAGACAGACAGTGCTACATAATAAATGCTGCTGGGCTCCATGTGGGTGTGAGAGCTAGCTAGGAACTTAACAGCTGGCAGCTCCCCACACATGCGAAGGAGTTCTTGGCTCTGAGTTTGCGGCAGGTCGTACGGAGAAAGTCCTGACAACAAGAGTTTTGGACTTGACTGGCCTAGGTGAGTTAGTGCCAAGTGAGGAAAAAGAATGAATGGGATGACATAATTTGTTGGCAGTGCAGGGAGTTAAAAAAAATACTGCTTGTTCCTATTTCTCTATATTTAAAATGTCGAACACCAAATTAGTTTTTTTGTAACGTGCCTGTTTGTTTTCTGTTATCTTTTCTATTTTGTAGGTGATGCTGCGATATCATGTGGTAGCATGTATTTCTGTTTATAATTGTTATAATAATACAGAGTGTGCAAAAAAAACAAAGGCTGTGATTTTGGTGTCATTCATGCGTCTGTGAATCTTTTCTATACAGGGGAATCACAAGGGTTTGATGTTTATACCAGAGCGGTAAAGCATTTGCTAATCTACCACTGTAGCTAAAATCGCAAGCAAGGAAAAGTGAATATATACGTGCAAGGTAGGAAGGTCTGTGTAAGTGTTGTGAGTGATTCCTTCTTTGCATGCTGAAAAGAAGGCAGTGTCAGATGAGACACATAGGGCCTCATCACGACTTGGGCGGTAACGCTATTAGCGCGGGCAGTATTAGCCCTACCGCCGAACTCCCCGGCGCTAATAGCGCCGCATCACGAGTTCGGCGGTAATGTAAGTCCCCATTCCCCACTGAGCCCATTTGGGAATGCCCCATTCCACATTGGGCTCAATGGGGAATCTTCGCGCTAATACCGCCGGCGGATTTCCCGCTGGCGGTAATAGCGCGAATTTTCAGCGGATTTCCCCCCAGCTCAGAGCTGGGGCGAAATCTGCCGAAGCCCTGATTCGGCGGACCCTTAAATCCGGCGGTAATAGCACTACCGCCAGATTTAAGGGTTACCGCCGAAGTTGTGATGAGGCCCATAGATTACTGGATGTACATAAGCCAGTAAAACCAGCCAGAAACCATAGGTGGCGGTCTGAATAAACTCATTGGGTTCTCTGAAGTGTGATAGGTTTGGGGGTTCTCTACAAGCGACCAAAAAACATTATAAAAGAGAGTAAATGTTAGCTTTATGATGGTGTTGTAGCAGAAAAAAATATGCTCACCACTATACCACAAAAATAAGGTAATTCTGAAAATACCACAAAGTAAGATACCACTAAAATCACCACCAACACAAGCTAATATTATATTATCACCAAAATAGAGTAATACTAAACTATCTCTAAATGTAAGGCCAGTTTACCACCAGTTTACCACCAAAATATCACAGACAAATATACTGCCAAATCCTGAATTTACCCCAATAAGAAAACACCTCTTACAGGAAAAGCCCAGTGCCCTGAATCAAAATATCAACCCGGATAAAGATGACTGTACCAGGGTTCAAAAGGCCTTTTCAAATAAAAATGTATTAGCCCAAGCCAAAATACTTAGAGATCTGCAAAAATTGAATGACCCATTATCTTTAATACCATTGAAAGAAGGGAACAAAAAGTGATAGACCTCCTACGCGAGTTGGGAACAAAGGAGCAGGGAATCGCTAATCCCTTGTCTCAGTTCCATTTCTCCGTTCTCACAGATATAGAGGTCGAGGATACTTTGATTTTTCAGCAGCATTCGACCTTCTGGACCGTAGAAATGTGGTGGATAGGCTGGTTGACATTGGGGGCTTCTCTAGAGGAGCAGTGATATGGATGGAATCATTTCTCAGTGGGCGAAAGTGCAGGATTCATTGGGGATACGTTCCATCTGATGCTGAACCTATCGTCAGTGGTGTCCCGCAGGGGGGCATGTTGATCCCCTTCCTCTTCAATATTTACATTCAGCCATTATGCAAGGAAATAGAGAGATTGGGGGTATTTTTTGCTAATTATGTGGATGATTTTCAGCTCACTATGGAACTTAGTGGAGTCCATGCAGACGATTAGGGAAAATTAAATGAAATTTACATGTTCATTAAAAACTGGATGTCTGTCAACTGGTTATGCTTAAATGCCAGTTAAACAGAGCTCATGGTGTATGGGTCTGAGGTTAGGACACGAATATTCAAGTTTTCACATTGATGGGAGCCGTGTCCCGGTCGCCGGTAAGGTTAAAACACGTGGCACTTTCATGGAGGCCTTGCTTAATGCAGATGCTCATGTGGATTATAAAGTCAGGAACTCTAATTATTATCTTAGAGTCTTAAGACAGATATGTCCTATGATTATGAGGGAAAACCATGAGAAGTTGGTGCAAGCCATTATTTTACTGCGACTCATTTATTGCAATTCCCTGTTAGGGGGAGCTAGCAAGGAATGTATTTACAAACTGCAGAAGCTCCAAAATGGAGCAGTATGTATAACATGCAATATTGTACATAGAGACTCAGTAATATGGCCAGCAGAGAGCTCCATTGGCTTCCTGTGGCAGGCACAATTCTCTTTAAAATGCTGACGCTAGGACATAAATGCCTATTTGGGACCGCCCCTCAATATCTGAAGGAGAAATTGGAGATCTATAAACCAAGTAGGAGCCTGCACTCAACAAAGGCTTGCACCCTTAAGATTAATTGGTTTAAGAGAGCCTAGGGGAACAGACATTCCTTTCCCATTTGGGTGGCAAAGGCCTGGAATGAGCTCCCTGAGTTATTAAGGAAGGAGAAAAATCATTCAATTTTCAGTAAACTCCTGAAGACCAGATTGTTTCCTTAGATGGAGTTCTGTCCACCTGCTTTGTAAATTTGTTTGGTTTCTGCTGGTCTGTCTTCTATGTAGTGCCTGGATGCCTGAGGTCTTTTCGCGGGCTATAAATGCATAGAAATAGATATAGAAGGACAGAGGCATATGATTTGAATGTAGTTTGCTCAATTCTGCATGCCAAATATCCCCACTTTCACTGAACAATGACATGAAAAGCTTAGTTAGACCTGCCTTGATTACAGAATTAACAGGAGAAGGTCTCCTCATTGTCTGTATGAATTAATGCCTTTACTAAAACAGAGGTTAAGTCATAGTAAGGAACTAATGGTGGCAACAGTAAAGACAGACACAAGGGATCACAGTTCAAGGGTGTTTATTAAACTGTATAATGGGTGAGAAAAACGCATAATCTAAACCTAAATCTAAGATGGGAGCAAGCTACGACCATCAAATAATAATAATGCAGTCCTAGTGGCAACTTGTCAAATAAAAAGGGCATATACTATAGAAAAACTATTGCCAATCCTTACTGCTAAATTACCAAATAGTGTGGGATAATGTTCACCAGAAAAGAAAGAAGTGTTCACCAAATGATACATCAGGATGTATGGCTGGGGCCTCCCTTCCCCACGTTTTCAGCATGGGATAAGGCGTGACTCTAGAGCACAGCACACTCCTGGGCCTCGTCAGCATGAGGTTACAGTTCCTTTCAATGATACCAGGACCTTCTGGGGTCAAGTCTCTTTTCTGCAAAGTCTCTTGCTTTAGAAGGCCTGATGGACCATAAACAACAAACAAAAAGTGTCTTCAATAACTCTTCACATTGAGCGATTACGCTTTGACTTTGGACCCCCTCAGCCGGGCTTCGTCCATCTCTCAGTGTTAGCCTCCCTCAGTCAGGTTCATTACGGCCTTTCACTCAAAGCGTAACATTCAAAAGTATCAATGTCCTTTTAAGTAACTATTCATTGTGGGCATCCCACAGCCGGGTTCATACTTGTTACCACAATGTTCTTGGGTGTTTTATGCTTCACCCCCATTCGCAGGCATCCCTCAGCCGGGTTCCCATAGCCATCATAACACAGTTCATGATTTGCTCATCTCATCAGAAAGCGGGGTTCCTTTCCCCTGGCTTTCTCTTGGCATCCCTCCATTGGGTTCACATTACGGTTTTAATACAGTTCAAAATAAAGACATTCTAGACCCCTTAGGTTCTTCCTGTACCCAAGTCCGGGTCTCAGCACCCAGTCAGGCTTCACACAGCTCTATCATCGCAACAAATTCCTCCACATGGCAAGGACATTCGAGTGTACAAGGGGTTTTGCTGGACCCTCGTATGACCACCTTGACACTTCACTGCAGCCTCTGGCTCTTGGTTCTTATAGTTTCAATCAAAACAAAAAGGCTCCAGTCAGAGTCCATTCGAGTGAGTGCCTTTGCCACGCCGGACGGCTCTGCATCTGGACCTTTACTGGTCTTTCTTTAAAGTTCAAATACACAAGTTCTTTGTTCAACAATGTTGCCGCTTGAAACCTTGGGCACAGCACAGTTTGGTGTAAATATCAGTCTTTTCCGACTCACCGGCTGTGCTGAACTGTTAGAGTTTCATGTCTCGGTAGTCAAGGACGGCACCATGACTGCAAGCGTTTCTCCCCACTTTGGCTATCAGCACGGGAGGGCCCCGTGTGCCGTTGCCACCTGTCAAACAACATGCCAGCTGGACTTCCCGGTCTTATGATTTCCCTTTCGGAGGCTTTGCAGGTCTGAGTTGAAAAGGTCAAGGGCAATTCCCTCCTCGTCGTCCCTCCACGTCTCGCCGCATTTCTCCTCCATTTGAACTGCCGGTCCTGAATAGCTGCTTCCTCCTGCGTTCGGCCTTGCTCAAAGAGTGCTCTTGTGCTCTGCCTTTTATCGCTGTGGGGAAGGGAAAGGGCCGTCAGGTGTGCGTAGTTTTTGGCATTTGCCTGACTCTGCCTGGCCCTTGTGTTGGGACATGTCAGGTAAACGTCTCTGGTGTTAGTCGGTTGTCTTTCACAGTGTAAGAAAGTGTTTGTGTCGGAAAAGGGGAAGGTAGAACATCTGAATATCCTACAGGGTAGGATGGGGAAAAGGTGTTATAAGGAAGGGGGTACAGCGTCTCACCTGTCGGTGTCCCACTTCCACTCCCCGAGGACCCCTGATCCAGGTGATCCTCCCACACTGGTCCACCTCCAGGCACTGGATCCAATAGCGTTGGCTGTGTCCTGGCCACCTGGATGACAGACCCTCGGGGACTAGTAAGTGAGACAGTTTCTCACACATAGCAGTGCCCACTACTGATTAACTCACTAGAAGAACACAAATGTAAGATTTGAATGTAACTTACTCAAAGCCAGCAAACCAAATATTTCCCTTTCATCAAACAATGTCATGAATAGCTTAGTTATACATACATTGATTTCAGGATTAACAGGCGACTGTCCCCTCATTGTCTGGCTGATTGAATGCACTTACTAAAACATAGGTTAAGTCATAGCAGTGTGCACTCCTGATTAACTCACTAGAAGGGCAGAAAATAAAGAGTTGAATGTAGCTTGCTCAGAACCAGCAAGCTAAATATCCCCCTTTCACCAAACAATGTCATGATTAGCTTAGTTAGACATGCCTTGATTATAGAATAAACAGGAGACAGTCCCCTCATTGTCTGTGTGATGAATCCTATGAAGTCATCACTGAACCCCAGCCTATAGTCTCCTCCCATGTGGTCAGGAGGGGAAGGCAGCCACTACCTGATCCTAACCCTGGGGATGATATTATGGGGGAGGATCACATGGGAGGAGATGGCTGTCAGGGAGATGGAGTGAATCCATTAGGAGAGTCACAGTATTATTCCCCTCTCTGTGAAGAAGACCTTATGGGCCTCATCACGAGTTGGGCGGTAGCCTTTCAATGCGGCGGTAACAGTATTACTGCCAGATTTAAGGGCTGACCCTATCATGAGTTGGGCAGTAAATGGCCTATCTTACCTCCAGCTTTTTTCTGGAGGTGAAAATCCCATTTAGCGCTCTGTATTACAGCTGGTTGTATTAGCGTGCAGTATTAGCGCAAAAAATTCTCCATTGGGTCCAATGGACCCAATGGGGAATGGGGATTTACAGTTAATGCACAACCCGTGATCTGGCGGTAATGCCACTGGGCGCAAACGCTATTACAGTTGGGCAGTATTACAGCCGGGATATCGCCCAACTCGTGATGAGGCCCTATAACTCCACAGTTCCTGATGGCATGTTGTCATTACACAAATCCCTCCAGTGATTCAACCCTAAAACCCCTCCTTGTCAGACATCCAAAAAAGAATGCCATTTCCACCTCACATGTGCATAGCACCCACATGACCTATTCTGTCTCTGATGCCTCTGATGTAAATACAAATGCAAGACAATATAACTTGAAAAGACTTGAAACTCATAGGGATTCCAACTCCCATAAAGCCTCAAGTACTGAGACAAGGAAGGGGGGAAGGAGTCGATGAGGAATGAAGAAACCATCAAGCTTAATGTGCGGACTAGTTGTTACGCTAGTAAACAGCTGCGCTGGGCATTTAAACCCGATCAAGAATCTCAATGGAGAGAAGGAGAAGCAGGCTGCAGAGCAGGCAAATACGGGAAGCACGAGTAATACCAGAAGGACCGAGACAGAGCCTGCTGCACAGGAGGAAAAGGAGACCGGTGAAAGGACAGCGGGAGAATCGCTGAATATCAGACAGCTGCCGCGAGATTACAAGAGATGCGGTCTTGTGGGGCTGTCGAGGTTCCACTGGCGAAGAGTTGAAAAGCTGATGCGGGAACCGAGCGAGGGTCTGCCTGACTGGGGAAGCCTTCCCACATAAAGAACTTCACCACAGCCACACGTTTCACCAGTGAGTCGGCCCAAAGATGTTGGGGATCCCGGGATACGTAAGCAAATTTACGAACAAGTAAATAGTCAATTTGAATACCGACTAAAAAGATTGGAAGGCACATATTGTACAAGTCTCCTTATATAAAATGTCAATTTGGGGAAAACTGGAACAAGCATTGCCACAAGCCAAGAAATATAAATGAAGAAGTTGAGAGGCAAAGGTTGCTCAAATCTCCTTATATGAAAAGTCAATTTGTGGAAACTTGGAACAAGTATTGCCACAAGCCAAGAGATGTTAATGAAGAGGTTGACAGAAAGATCTTGAATAATTCTCCATATATGAAATTTCAATAGGGGGGGAGTTGTAACACATAGTACCTCCATCAGATGTTTTTCAAAGTTGAGTGCCTCTGACCACGACCCTTCTGGGCCTTGCTCTTACTGTTAATACCCTTAGTTTGAACCCCACTGAGCCCGACGTCCTTAGTTGCTTCCACAATTCCTTCTGCGTTCTTCTCCCTTCCCCTGCCTCCTCCCGCCTCCCAGCCCGCCTTCCTCCCCTGACAGGCTACTATTGCAATCTGTGCCTGGCCTAGTCGGCGGCACCTATGTGTGTATGCCACTTTCACCAGGCATTTTTCAAAGGTGAGTGCCTCTTACAACGACCCTTCTGGGCCTTGCTCTTACTGTTAATACCCTTTGTTTGAGCCCCACTGAGCCTGACGTCCTCACTTGCTTCCCCGATCCTTTCTGCACTCTTCTCCCTTTCCCTGACTCCTCCCGCCTCTCAGCCCACCCTCCTCCCCTGATAGGCTACCATTGCAACATGTGCCTGTCCTAGTCACCAGCACCTGTGTGTGTACGCCAATTTCACCAGGCGTTTTTCAAAGCTAAGTGCCTCTGACCACGACCCTCCTGGGCCTTGCTCTTACTGTTAATACCCTTTGTTTGAGCCCCACTGAGCCTGACGTCCTCACTTGCTTCCCCAACCCCTTCTGCGTTCTTCTCCCTTCCCCTGCCTCCTCCCACCTCACAGCCTGCCCTCCTCCCCTGATAAGCCACATAGGTACATTAAACCCACCTTCCCAGGGCAGCCCTCTGCCCGTGCAGCCCCTGCGGCTAAGGGCCCCTAGGCAAAGGGCGGCTCCTACAGAGACGGCTCCACATCGTGTCAGCAGGGGAAGCCAGTGACCGGCCATCAACCAGCAGCGTCTATTAAGGTAGGAGTGGCCTTTAAGGTAGGAGTGGCCTGGGTGAGGAATAGAGCAATCACTCTACCCTGAAGACCCTGCCACATAGCAACCTTACCTTCACTAGAATAATGCTGTGATTATTAGCCTGTGCCATGCTGGATTAGTGTTGTGATTTTTGGCATGCATCGCACCCTCAGAGACTCACAGGGCCGTGAGTCGCATCTAGAGAGTGCCACACTTGCATACTACTGCTGATTTGTAGCATGTGCCACACTGAGATAACACTATGGTTATTGGCTGAATGTATATTGTATTGTGAAACCTAGGCCTTTCTCCCACTATACAGGACTCTCAGACCTAGGTGTGTTGTCTCCCTAGCGAATCCGCATTGTGAAAGGAATGCTGTCTTTGGTTTTGCCTTCTTAGCATAGCGTTCATGTAGCAAACTGTTGTACTATTGCCTGAGCTCTTGTTGTTTTGTCCAGTTGTCTACTATTGCCTCGTCTCCCTCTGTCTCCCCTCCCTGCGACCTTCCCTAGTGTTCTCCCCTACCCCAAGCCCCACAGTCCCTTTCCTCTTCCCTCCTCTCCCCACCCACTCTATGGTGCTCTCTGCCCCCCTATCTTTTCTAACTGCTTCTCTATCGACTATCCTGCTCTCCTCACTAAACCTGGTAGGAAGAAGTTTAAAAAGGACATCCTGGTTTCCAACCCATGCCTCCCTATCTATGACACCTATACTAGTCCTTCCTCCAGGCCCTCACAGACATCCTCTTTGTCATTCCCTCGCCAGACCTATGGACTCTTCACATGGTCTCTGTGCTTTCTCCTTTCTCTTCTTCTCCCATTAATGGTGGCACCCGTTGCAAGGTTCACCTAGCCTCCTGCCACTCCTCTAAGGTCATCATTAATGTTTATTTGAATGGTACCGTCTTGGTCCAAGGCCCTCACGGCAACCTTCTCCTCTTTGATAGACGCTTTACACGCCTCATCAATTTCCTTTCTTCTCCTGCTGTCCCTTCTCTTCCCTCCACAGCTTCCTTCCCTCCCCCTGCTGTCTCCTCCTTGGCTACCTTCCCCTCTCCTCCTTGCTCTTCTGCCCCCCTCGGGCATCTTCTACACCTCCGCAGGGTGTACCTCTTATTTGTACCCCTCCCCGGAAGTCTTTCAAGGATGGCAACCTTCTCCATATTGCCACTCTCAACCCTCGCTCAGCTGTCAAACACTCATCTGACATCTGCCACCTCCTTGAAGAACTTGACCTCGATGTTCTCTGTCTCAATGAGACATGGTTCACTGCCAGCTCTGTCATAAGCTTTGACACTCTCCCCCCTGATGGCTACAAGATCCTCTCTGCGCCCAGGTCCAATCGCTCCGGAGGGGATGTAGCCCTGTTGTTCCCTGAGTGGATTCCTTCCTCTCTCATTCCTACTCAGGTCTACTCCTCTTTTGAATGCCTCATCTGCAGGCTTTCTCTCTCTCCTAGCCATTCCATTTCTGTGGCTACCATCTATCGTCCAGCTGGTCAGATCTCCTCCTTCCTCTTTGAGAGGGCGGACCTCTCCTCTTCCCTCCTGGTCTCGACCACTCAACTCCTCCTTCTTGGAGACTTTAACATCCACCTGGATGCGTCCTGTCCTTCCTCTGGACTCTTTCATGACCTCTGCAACTCTCTCTCACTCTCTATCCTCCCCTCTGGCCCGACTCACTCTGCAGGGCACACTCTGGATGTTCTGATCTCTACAGACCTTCCACTTTCTATCCCTCTCTCGTGGAGTGATCACTTTCTCCTTTCCACCCAGCTCACTTTCTCCAGCCCTCAGGCCAAGCCAACTCCAGCACTGCCACCTACCTTCTCGGTTATCCGACCCATGAAGCGTGTGTCAGTTGAAGCTTTCGCCACCACTTTCTCACCTCCCCTTTCCCCTTCGTCTGACTCACACCCTAACACAGCCCTTTCTATGCTCCAATCAGTTAAGGATTCTAACCGGGCATCACACACAGACCAGGACTCTTGCCACAATTAAAATACTTTTGCTTTATTTCCTAATAATTCAAATTGAGATGGCACCCAACCTGTCTCACCCCTCCTATTGCAAATACCTTGGGTCACAATGGACCATGAACTACGCAGGTGGGTGGTAATACAATATTTATTTATTTTAAAATTCAAATGAAATCACACAGATTTAGAAATAGGGCAGCAATCACAAGTGGGGTGATCATAACACTGTGAAATGATAGAATACACTTAGTTTGACCTTCTAATATAACATACACGAAGCAATAGTGAATGCGAGCAAAATTGCTTTTTGGGTAGATAGCACTCCAGTTAAGATTTCCCCCTTCAATACTCCCTCAAACCCCTGTTAACCGAATTGTGGGTAGGTAGCAAGGAGTAGCAAGGAGCCAGGTATACTAAGCAGCAAACAGAAGTGAAATCCGACCTAGCCCCACGAAATGGAAGGCAAAGTCGGATTAAAAACCCTTTGCAATTGAACAAATAGCACTTGGAATTGGTAAATATTTCATTTACATGTGCGGTTGAATGAATGAGGTAAATATGAGTTATAACAGTATCAGGGATGTAAGAACACTAGCAAACTAGAAGGTAAGTCCCAACAACAAGCATACAACTCTGCAAATCAACGTGAAAGTGAAAAACACAGTGCAGTCAAATCACACGCGTTGAAATTGCAGTTGCTAATTTACACAGGTTTAAATGTCAAAACGGTTTGAAAAACGGGTGAAACAGACAGAATCGGAACGCGGTTTTTATGCTGAGTGACAGATGCACATCACAGGGATAATATGAAAGTGAAAGAGTGACTCTAAATTAATGACAGGATGAGATTATCAATGGGAATGGAAATTCGGTTAAAAATAAAAGCAGTTGACAGAGAAAATCAGTTTGGAAAGAAAAGGACAAGTTTCACTTAAACTAGATTTTAGTGGCTAGAAAAGAGAAACACCACACGTGAATAGAAAGGTTAAGCTGCAGTTGTGACCCCTTCACGCAGTGTGCCTCTTTTAGGGAGAATGTATTTATTTAATCAAAATAAAACAAATGACTTATAAATGACAGAAATGAGGGGAAGAATGGCGCTAACACTTGGAAATCAAGGACAGAATGCACAGAGGATTCGGACTATTTTAAACAAGTTATCAGGGCATGGATGGGATTACTTAGAGGGTGGACCAAAGACAATGGGCCTCATTACACAGTAGGCGGTGAACCATGGCGCAATTAGCGCCATGGTTCATGCCGGTAAAATACTGGCACTGCCTTGGTGGAAAGGGGAATTACTGCCCCATTCCAAGGTTGGCGGGGCAGTAATTCCCCCTTCCACCATTGCCCTTCCCCATTCCCATTTTTGCCCCATAGGGCATAATGGGAAAGGGAAGGTGCTAATTACGGCACCGCAAATTGCGGTACCGTAAATAGCTCCCTGGGTCCCTTTGCGGGTTGGTTTTTAACGCCTGCAAAAAGCAGGCGTTAAATTCCCCAACCCGCAAAGGGACCTCGTAGTAAGGCGGTAAGGATTTACCGGTACCGGTAAAATACTGGTACCGGTAAACCCTTACCGCCTACGTGTAATGAGGCCCATTGTATCAAATTGGGGTATGCTATGTGTTGCTATGGGATGGAGTGATACTCACAATCAGCACTTGAGTTTGGGATTTGGGACAGCCAACCAGGTTTCTGGACTCAAAGGATCTGGTCACAGCATAACGGCAGGCTCTCCTAGGAGGGAATAGCTGGGCCTGGTCTGGTCACTGGATAGTGAGGGTACAGCTGACATGCAGGTAGTGGGGCAAAAAGCCGGACTGGTCACAGGATACTCTCAAAAGGGGTACAAAAGCTTTTCCCCCTTTATCCCTGATTTATAGGGATTGTTTAGTGGGGTTTTTTCTGGATCAATGGTCCTGTCTGGATAGGGTCAGCTATGCTCTGGCCTGGCAGTGGAATCTGGAATCTTGCAGGATGAATATAGAATGTCTGGATAGGCATGAGCTGGACAATTTAGAAGAGAGTGTCCTTTGTCTCTCTGAGTCTCCCCCTTTTATAAGGCGGGTGACATCACAGGATTATACTATGGGGCCGGTTTTGGCTGGACATGCCTCTAACAACTGGATAGGTCAGGCTATGTATGTCGCCTCCTCCCTAGAAGCATATTGCGCTGAAGGAGGGGACTGAGTTTTATGGGGTGTGTTTTTATGAGGAACAGAGCCATTCCACAGTCCCTTTTGTCAAAATCAATTATGACACAAAAATTCACCTGTTTACAGTTGTGGCGCTTTTGCAAATGACATAGGCAAAAAGACATATTCCACACAGAGCATAACATTACAACTCCCAGGTCTGTACGGTGTCATTTCACCCTTCTAATAATCTTTTGCGATTTTCAGTGGGAAATATTTCACTTAAAATTCTACAATTCGATATATGTGTACCTATTATCACAGAGCATGTTTACATTAAATTTCAAAGTTATACCATTTTCTGGCATTTGCGTCCCATACATGCTAGGGAAAGCCACAATATCTTGTTTTAAAGCCACAAAAATTACATTTAAACTGTTAAACATTTGCATTCCTGCGTTTTCTGGTTTATTAATTCAGAACAGTCTTTTTGCCCAAATGGCCAGCATTGTCTTCCAAATAAGTGCATACCTCCCAAAGTTGTTCTGGAGTTGCTTTTGAAGTTCCCCAGTTTGGGTTGAGGTGAGGTGTTGCTTAAAAAGTCACACCTATGTGTCGCAGAAATCCATTGAACCAGGCTGGAGCACTGCCATAGAGTGTGATGAGGGTGTAAGATACTTCGCCCTTGCCTATTCATATGCCCCAGATGCTGGTAGACTTGGGGGGAGGTAAATCCTGCAGTCAGTCCTTTGAAGCCAGGGCCTAAAAAACCTGTCCTGCTGGTTTCACAGTAACTTTATTTATTTATTTATTTATTTATTGTCTTTTCCTGAACCAGAAAGCAAGTCTGTTTTAATTACATACCCTATATATGTTTTAAAACAAACCCCCCTCATATCTCTCTGCAAGGACAGGGCCTTAATTCAACAATTTACTTTCAAACACACATTTTCTTGTTTGCAAAAAGCAACCATTTTTACACGTGGTTAATTTCCCATGGCTGTCACTCCACAATGTGCTTTTCCCTTACATCTAGATCCTAAACATTGTTTGCAGCCCTAGTCAATTTCTCATACACAGAAATCTGTTCAACGTAAAGGTCCACTGACACTAACATAAGCACAGAGAAATAGGGCTTCTTGCAAGAGTTTAGCTGTGATATTTTGTTGCAAAGTAAAGTATTTTTGCGTATGGCTTGGAATGGATTTCTTTGTTATTTCACAAACCTTGTCATAAAGTGAGAAATGCCCCTTTTTGCTGGAGCACAACCTGAAGGTGGATAAACATAGCTGGTTTTTACTGGATCAGAACTGTGGACTGTTGAACAGATGAAAAAGAGCAGCAGGGCGCAGTCATTTTAAAATGCTGAATATTTTCTTTTTCAGTGAAAACTTTCAGGCTGGCAGCCTAGCAGCGCTGCCTTTGAATTCTTTTCTTTTTGGTGCAAATGAACCTTTCTCTGGTGCCACTGAAGAAAATACTGGCAGCAATTCTCAGGGTATTTGGTGTTTCATCTCGCCCCACGTGTGGCTGATAAGACAGCACAGCTATTATTTTTGTGACAGCAAAATGCAGTTTTGAGGTGAGGCGATAGTGTTCAATAGCGCCAGTGCAGCCATTTTGCTGGTGACTGCTGAGATGTGGTTTGGTGATGTAGGGGAGTTCTGCTGGGCGGTAGATGTATCCCACAATCTGCTATATCTGATACTATTGATGTTCTTGTCCCTGTCACAAGGATCCACTTGAAGCCTAAAGCCAAGTGCAACTCCTGGTATGACTCAGACCTCGTCACCCTTAGGCGCAAGTGCAGGGTGGCTGAGAGGAAATGGCGTGCTTCATGTAATCCTCTGACAAACTGGCCCAGCTATTATTTTGGTGACTGCAAAACGCAATTTTAAGGCAAGGCAATAGTGCTCAATAGCGCCAGTGCAGCCATTTTGCTGGTGACTGCTGAGATGTGGTTTTGTGATGTAGGGGAGTTCTGCTGGGCAGTAGATGTATCCCACACTCTGCTATATCTGATACTATTGATGTTCTTGCCTCTGTCACAAAGATCCACTTGAAGCCTGAAGCCAAGTGCAACTCCTGGTATGACTCAGACCTCGTCACCCTTAAACGCAAGTGCAGAGTGGCTGAGAGGAAATGGCGTGCTTCCTGTAATCCTCTGACAAACTGGCCTGTTGCCTGCTCCAAAGGCAGTACTGGCTCTCTGTCCGCACCAAGAAGAGAGCCATCATCCAAGCCTGTGTCTCTGCAGCATCCAACAACTCGGCGAAACTCTTTAAAATCTGAAAGGAGCTGGACAATCCTGCTGCAGTCTCTACCTCTCTGGTCCGCTCCAAGGCCCTCTGCACGGCCCTGTCTTCTGTTACACTTACATGGTCTCTGCGGAGGCGTTGGGGCATGGTCGCAGCCCTCCCAGGGATGAAACTCCTCTTGCCTGCTCTTCCCTCTGCATCTGTGTATGGAACTGCAGTGATGAACAGTGCGGCTCCTGCTGAATGATGATGATGAGCTCTCTGTCCTGCCGCTTCTGGCAGGGGCGCTTGTCAAGGGAACCGAGTTCCTTCACTGGTCCATTGTCGTGGAAGTCCAGGCCAGCTGCGACTAGTCCACTTCTCTTGTAGGTAAGTGTTTCCCTTGTTTCCACTTGCCCGCTTGTCTTCCGACAGTTGTAATTGTATTTGTAAAGTTCGTTCACTATCCTTTGTATGTAATGTCTCTTTTCTCTGCTCTGTCCCCTTGCAGGTGGTGTAGCGGTGCCGGCGGTAGCTGTGGTAGAAGAAGCGGAACTGGCGGTACGGAGGAGCGGGGCTGAGATGGTCCGACAGCTGGTAAGTAATCTTTAATGGTGCTTAAGGGTGCGCGTTGGGTTTTAAATGCGGCGCGACCCTGGGTTGGGTGTTTTCCAGAGTTCTAACCTTGACTTGTCTTCTTTTCCCGTTTCAGGATTTCTGCTTTGTGTGACTGAGAGCGTGGGTGCTGCAGCATCAATTCGGGATCTGCCAAGGAGGTGGAGCATTGCCGTGAGATGCTAGCCAGGGTCCAGGTAAAGATGCTGTTGTTGCAGGATCACGAGGTAAGTAGCTGGTCCAGGTGGCGGTGAGCGTCACGTTGCATGGAGCTGCAAAGTAATGCGAAGCATTTGCCTGAGGGGTCGGTTGGTTTATATAGTCTTGTTCCTGGCCACGCCCAGTAGCTCTGGCCTGCCTGCTACCATGCCCTATGAGTCAGCACATGGGGATGTTCTCTGGAATAAAGGCTTTCAGTACGTGGAAAGTTCTTGTAAAATAAAATCACTCCAGCACTGAAATAAAGTGTGCACTGAAGTAAATAAAAGCACCCCTGCACTGAAATAAAGTGTTCCTGTTCACCTCTCTATATGTGACAGGACTGAGTCCAGCTAGGGCCCCTGTGTTTATGAGTCCCAAAGGGACACAAGTGAGTCAAGTGACCCATTGTCCCCATCACTAGATGGTGTGGTTTTTGTGTCCTGGGACTTGTGGCCATGACAGCACACCCCCTCAAGGCCCCTCACAAGGGTGGTTCCCCTCCTGGCCCTGGTTTAGTGGGGTTAGTGGGGTTATTGCAGTGGAACTGCTTGATTAATTGTGGAGCGTGGACATGCTCACTGGGTTCCCAGGACCGATCTTGGGGTCCATAACCTTTCCAGTCTATAAGGTAGTATAGCTTGTACCGGACCATTTTAGAGTCTAGAATCCTTTCAACTTCGTATTCTGGTTCTCCCTCAACTATTTCAGGATCTGTGTACCTGGTTTCAATGGTTTTAGGAGGGAGACACGAAACACCGGGTGGATCCGGGTAATTCTAATTTCAGGGCCGCAGGGTTGATCACGGCTTTGATGAAATAGGGCCCTGGGTACTTGGGACAGAAGCCTTGTGGACCCTTCAGAGAAATGTTTTTGGAAGCTAACCAAACCTTGTCACTGACCTGATAATTTGGAGCCTCCTTTCGGTGTCGGTCTGCAAATTGTTTCTGCTTTCTTTGGCTCCGGTCAAATGTTCTGCTGCTTGCTTAAGGACTCGAGTGATGGTTTCATGTAAGGTCGTTACCGCTGGCATGTCCAGTGCTTCAAGCGAATCAAAGACAGATGTTCGTGGATGTCGACGATAGACTGTGTAAAATGGAGTTTGTCCTGTACTGATGTGGATGGAATTTTTGTATGCATATTCGGCCAACCGGAGTATGTCCTTCCAGGTATCCTCAGTTTGTTGTAACATGCACCTTAAGTACTGATCTAGAGTTTGATTGGTCCGTTCGGTCTGGCCATCAGTTTGGGGATGATGACTTGTGGACAATCGAAGGTCGATTTTGGAGATTCTGCAACATCTCCTCCAGAGAGCTGAAACAAACTAAGTTCTGCGGTCCGATATCAATGTTGATGGGAATCCGTGTAGTTAGACAATTTGTTCTAAAAAGACGGTAGCCAAAGTAGAGGCCGTAGGGACCCCTTTTAGAGAAATGAAATGAATCATCTTAGGGAACAGATCAACAATGAGCAGGATGGTGTCGTATCCTTTGCACGGGGGAATATCAGTAATAAAATCCATAGACAGCATTTGCCACGGCGTTGGGGGCACCATGAAAGGACGTGGAAGGCCTGCAGTACTTTGTTTTGAGACTTGTGCTGAGGGCAAACACCACAGGTCGCGATGAACTGGGCAATATCCTTTCGCCAAGAGGGCCACCAGTAATTTTTCTTTATCTTAGCTTGAGTTTTAGCCATTCCTGGATGTCCTTCTATTAAAGAGTCATGATAGTTTGCTATAATTTGGTTTTGCAGGTCTTTATCTGGAACGTACAGTCTCCCTTGAAAGTGCGGTAGATTGTTCATGATAGTGTATTGGTCTCCTCTTGACAGCCATTCCTGCTGTTCTGATTGGTTCATCAAGTGTTGAAGGACAATTTTCATGTCGTCCAAAGTGGCTGTGGCTGCAATCGTGTTCAGGATTCGTTCTTCAGGAATGATTGCCATGGGGTCTGATGTGGTGAACGCCATTTTCGTCTTTGCTCACTCGTGACAGGGCATCCGCTTTTCCATTGCATACTCCGGGTCTGTAGGTAATGACAAAGTCATATTCCACAAAAAAGAGAGCCCAGCGGAGTTGACGTGATGATTGTACTTTTGCAGTTTTTAGATATTGTAGGTTATGATGGTCCGTAAGGACGGTGACTGTGTGCCTGGCTCCAAGAAGGTAATGCCTTCATGCCTTGAATGACGCTTTTATTGCTAACAGTTCATTATCTGTGATCGCATAGTTCAATTTGGGAGCGGAGAACTTACGAGACCAGAAAGCCACGGGATGTAATTGTCCTGTTTCGGGATCTCGCTGAGACAAAACCTCTCCCACTGCTACAATCGAAGCATCGGTTTCGACGACATTTGGCAATTCAGGTTGGGGATGCTGTAAAATGGGTGCTGATGTGAATGCTCGTTTTAGGGTCTGGAAGGCTTCTTCTGCTTCTGTGGTCCACTGAAATTGTTTGTTCTTTCGCAGCAGGGATGTTATGGGGTGAACAATCTGGGAGAATCCTGGGATAACCGATGATACAAATTAGCGAACCCGAGCACACTTTGTACACCTTTCGTGGATGTTGGTGAGGGCCGTTGGAGGATGTTATCTACTTTGTGCATGTCCATGTGTACCCTTTGCAGTGTTAGTATAAACCTGAGGAATTCAACCTGCGTCCCATGAAAGAAGCATTTCTCCAGCCTGTCGTCGATATAGATGAGTGTACACACGTCTAATAGTTTACGGAGCACGTCGTTCATAAAATATTGGAACACTGCGAGGGCATTACATAACCCAAAGCGCATAACCTGATATTCGTAAAGGACATATTTTGTGTGAAAAGCTGTCTTCCACTCGTCCCCCTTTTTGACTCTCACCAGATGGTAGGCCCCTCGTAAATCCAATTTGGTATAAATGCGCACTTTTTTTACTTGATCAAGAAGTTCTAGAATGAGTGGCAACGGGTACCGTTTTTTTACTGTGATCTGATTAAGGGCTCTGTAGTCAATGCAAGTTCTCAGGTCTCCCTCCTTCTTAGCCATGAAAAATAAGGCTAAGGAAGCAGGGGATTTTGATGGGCAAATGAAGCTGTTGGCTAAATACTGATCCAAGTATGTTTTTAAATGTTGGTTTTCTTGCTCCGTTAGGGCGTAAATCCGACTGCAAGGAATTTGGGCTGCAGGGACAAGATCAATTTGGCAGTTGTACTTTCTGTGTGGGGGTAAGGTATTCGCTTGCTCCTTTTGAAATACATCTTGGTAATCCAGGTATTCAGAGGGTAAAGAACTGGTGAGACCTAATATGATTCCTTTCTTTGAACTTGGTTTAGTGTGATCTTTCACTAAGCATTCTTTGTTGAAACAGGTGTTAGCACAGTCTGGCGGAAAAGGCAGAACTCTTTTACGCCAGTCGATCTTGGGATTGTGGGGTTCCAGCCAAGGCATCCCTAATATCATCTGGAACTGAGGCGCGCCAATGAGATCGAAGGTGATGTCCTCTTGGTGACCTCCCTGACACAGAAGCGTACAGTATAATGCGTCACTGGGCCAGATGATAACTGAGATCCATCAACCGCTGTAACATTTTCCGATCTATGCTTCTTTGAGAGAGGAAGGCCTATCCGGATAGCCAAATCTTGGTTAATGTAATTCCCCACAGCTCCACTCTCAATATATGCTTCAAGCATTCATTTTCAATGGGTGTTTTTGGTCTACCAAGAGCACCGGGATGTCTAAGTGTGAGGTCTGTATTGGTTCCTTTTCACCGCTCGACAAGTGGACCCCTACACTTGCCGGGCGTTGGAGTTTCCCGAGTCCAGTTCTTCTTCTTCACTCTTGTCAGTTGCTCCGACTGTTCTCCTGGGTGGTTTCACCAGACATTCTCGGGGAAAGTGTCCTGCTTTACCACAATATAAGCAGAGCAGTTGCTGTCTTCTTTTCTCTCTTTCCACCTTGCTGAGAGGGCTCCGCAAGCCCCCGCTCTGCATTGGTTCCGACCGTTCATGCAGCTTGGCCTGATTCTCACAGGGTCGCACATAGACCGACCGCCCTTCTGCTCTGGCTCTATCCATTTTCCGATTCTGCAATCTATGATCGAGTTGGACTGTTAGGTCAATATATTCAGCACACCCCTCCAGGGGATTTACTACTTGGGCTAGAACGTCCTTAAACTCCCCCCATAATCCACAGTGAAAGAGTGTAGTTCTTTTTCCCTCTGGCCAATTTGTTTGGACTATAAGACGTTGAAGGAGGCGATGTATGTTAATAAATCTTGGTTACCCTGCCAGAGTGACAATAATTTGTTGTCCAGAGCCTGACCTTGGGCATGCCGTGCAAATAGTTTCTCCATTTTGCGCTGAAAACCCCCAAAGTCCCGAAGTAAGGGGTCGTCTTGATTCACCAAGGGTATAGACCAGTCCGCCACACTTCCTCCCAAATATGAAAGTACAAATGCCAACCTAGCTTGATCATTGGGGAAGGCCCCAGGTCTGCACAGGAAATGAAGGCGACATTGATTCATGAATATAGCATACTTATTTGGACCACCAGTGAAGCGTTCGGGTGGAGCTAAGGGAACCGCCCCTGGAAGAACCACCTGTACTGGCGTTGGTGTTGACTGGGGTGGCGGAATAGGGTGGGCCAACCCCGGTAATGGGACTTGGCCAGCGTGTGCTTGGAGCATCTGCCTTGCTAAATCGTCCATGCGTTCTTGATTCACAATGAGGTCCCGCCTTAAGGTATTGGTTTCCTGTCTTGAGGCATGAACTTCAGCCCGTAACTCTCTCAGTAACTGGGCCAACTTGTCCATTTCTGAAGTTTCCATAATGCCTAGGCAGAGATTAGTAGGAGGCTTCGTGTTCTGTTACGCTCACCTGGTGTCATGAACTACAGAACACGTCCCTTTTGGACTTCCTGGTCCTTGTCACAACGGGGCGTGCACTCCATAATACTCCCAACATGGTCGTCCAGTGTGAAACCCCTTTCTCGTTCCACGCGCTGGACGTAACATATTCTATTAATAGACTACGCCTTCCGCGGCTCCACGCATCTCAATGCTATTGCAAAGTAGCGATCCGGCGTGTGTCCCGTAGCTCGCGGTATTGTTTCCTTGTACCTGTCTATCTACCCGTTCCTTGCTCCTTCCTTTCCTCCTATTTCCTGGACTCGTGTGCTAGTTGCACCTTTCCTAGTTCCCCCGGATTCCTGGATCCGCGTCCCGGTAACTGAACGCAGTCTGGAGTCGGAAGAGACTCGGGCAGCCTTGTTCAAAACCAGGTCCGTTCGCAAGGAGGCAGCGACCAAGGACTCCAGCAAAGAACGGACCCAGATGAGAAGGGGGAACTCCTTGACAGTTTGAGACGCCACCCGACCGAACTCGATAGCGACATGGAAGCCGCCGTTCAAGACCTGATGCGTCCCATGCAAGAACTATCAACCGAGGTCCAAAATCTAAAGGCGGAAAATGCCGCACTCAAACAATTGGTCCTATCCCGAGATTCGGCCACAAAAGAAAGCGTCTTGTTGGGCGGCATTGTTGACAAATACGATGGGTCGGCAACGACCCTTCGTGGATTCCTGGATTCATGTTTGGTCCACTTTACATTTAAGCCTTATTACTTTTCGACTCCCAGGGCTAAGGTGGGTTTCATAATTTCCCACCTTTCTGGGAATGCCTTAACCTGGGCTACACCCCTTGTTAACTCCGGCGATGCCCTCCTAGATGACTATGATGGGTTCATACAGGCCCTTAAAAACAAGTTTGATAGCTCTGAGCAGGTCTATAGTGCCCAGGAACGTCTGTTAGACTTTCAGCAGGGTTCCCAGGAAATGCTCACTTATGTGACCTGATTCAAACAATTGGCCAAGGAAGCTGATTGGTCCTCTGAGGCGAGTTTCACCCTGTTCAGGAGAGGACTGAATGATGAGATTAAGGATGAGTTGGCCAGAGTGGCTCGACCAAACTCATTCCAGGCACTAATGGATCTTGCCATGCAAATAGACTTCCGTATCCAGGAAAGAAAGGCTGAAAAGAAAAAAACAAGGGGAAATCCTTCCAAGGTGTCCTTTGAAAGCACCGTCAGAACGGACACAAACCCAGGCTCAGTCACAGAACCAGAACCCATGCAGATAGGAGCCTTCAGTGGACCCATATCCCCGCAAGAAAGGATGAGAAGGATTCATACGGGGTTGTGTATGTATTGTGCTTCGGACAAACATTTGGTTAGGGAATGTCCTCTAGCCCCCCTCGGCGTTCGGGAAACACCAGCTCCCGATCCTAGATGGAGCAGAGCTTCGGGAGAGAGATGTTTGCTCCACATCAATTTCGTCCTTTAACTCTCCTGGACAAAACAAATTGGTCATACTACAGGCATTTCTATCACCCTCCAAGAGCAAGACCTATCCCATTTTGGCCTTGGTAGACTGCAGAGCTATGGGGATCTTCATTGATCATGATTGGGTTGCTAGTCACCAGATTCCGTACGAGACACAAAGTACCTTGCAGCCTGTGGAAGCCATCGACGGAAGACCCCTCACTTCAGGGCCCATGAGCCTGCAGACCAAGGAGATCCAGCTCTCAATAAATCACCATCAAGAGCTGATTAGGTTCGACATCATTAAGTCAGCCCACTACCCCATGGTATTGGGTATGCCCTGGTTACAAAAACACAATCCATATATCAGCTGGACAGCAGGATCACTATTCCTAGGCTCAGAGTTTTGTATGTAAATCACTGTCTATTCCTGGAACCTTCATTAACACCCCCTAAGGAACTGCATAAAGACCAAGAAACACCACTCATGGTTTCCAATATCATACACGTCCCTGAGGCCTACCAAAGTTACGCTGATGTGTTTTCGACTGCCATAGTCCAGGCCTTACCCCCACACAGGCCTGAAGACTCTGTAATAGAAATGGAACCCTCAGCAGTGATTCCCCTTGGCAGGATGTTCATCCTTTCTGAACCCGAGAAAAAGGCCCTCAAAGAATACCTGGATACCAACCTTGAAAATGGCACCATAAGACCTTCAAAATCTCCAGCAGGTGCTTCGTTATTCTTTGTTCCCAAAAAGGATACCCAGGAACTCAGACCCTGCCTCGATTATCGTGGCCTAAATCAATGCACCCTCAAAGACTGATACTCACTACTCTTGATTTCGGATATCCTGGAAGCAGTAAGAGGCGCAGTAATATTCACCAAGTTGGATCTCCGGGGTGCCTATCATTTGATCCGTATCCGGGAAGGAGACGAGTGGAATACCGCCTTTAGAACACCCTTTCGTCATTATGAATGCCTGGTCATGCCCTTTGGACTAGCTAATGCCCCGGCAGTCTTCCAACGTTTTATGGATAGGGTGTTCTCTGACATGTTGTTCCTCTTCGTCATTGTATATCTGGATGACATATTGATTTTTTTCCAAGGACCCTCAAAAGCATGAAGAACACGTAAAGGCAGTACTATAAAGACTCTGTGAACACCAACTCTGTGCCAAACCCGAAAAATGCTTGTTTCACGTTACCTCTGTTGACTACCTAGGATTTATCCTTAGCCCAGAGGGAATTGGTATGGACCCTTCAAAGGTAAAGGCTATTCTGGCATGGCCTGCTCCTACGTCCGTGAAAAAAGTTCAATCCTTCCTGGGGCTTGCCAATTTCTACCGAACGTTCATATCCACCTTTTCCGAGATTGTTCAACCGATCGTTGCTCTCTTAAAGAAGGACACCCCTTTTATCTGGTCCACACAGCAAGACACAGCGTTCCAGCATTTGAAGACCGAGTTTACACAAGCTCCTATCTTAGCCCAACCCGACATAAGCCGACTATTTCTAGTGGAAATGGATGCCTCTAATTACGCCATAGGAGCAGTGTTGAAACAGAAATTAGAAGATAAACTGGAACAACCCATTGCTTATCTTTCACGAACCCTGTCTCCGAGTGAAACACACCACTACGTCCTGGAAAAGGAATTCTTAGCCATCCGCCAAGCCTTCACTGAAGGGCGGCATCTACTTCTGGGAGCTAGACATCCAGTCCAAGTCCGTACGGACCATCGGCATCTTCAGATTCTACAGTCATTCGAATGTAGAAATAGTCAGCAGGCGCTTTGGGCCTACTTTTTTGCCCAGTACCAGTTCCACATCACTCATGTTCCCGGATCACATAACCTGATTGCTGACGTCTTGTCTCGACGTCCTGACTACGTAACCACTGAAGATAAGGCATATCCTAAGATGTTTTCCCCCATGATCTTCGTAGCTCAAGCAGTCAACCTCCTGGAAGAAATCTGAGCGCAAACCCAATCCTCTGAGTTATCTAAGGATATGTCAAGGAAAAACCAATGGAATCTAAGAACCAAGGAAGGATATTTGTTCAAGGACAATGCACTGCTAATTTCAACACAGAAATTACAACAGAAAATAATAAACCTCTGTCATGACACACTTCACTCCGGGCATCGTGGCATCACCAATACCCTCTGTTTTATACAGAGACAGTTCTGGTGGCCTAAGATGAAGACTGACGTACAGCAATAGGTCCAAGCTTGCATTGTCTGTGCTCAAAATAATCATGATAACAAGAGACCGGCGGGTCTTCTACTGCAACCAACACTGCCAACTAGCCCATGGGAATTCATCGCTACAGACTTCATTATGGAACTACCACCATCTCGAGGATACACTACTATCATGGGGACCATAGACTTGTTCACTCATATGGCTCATTTTACGCTCCTCAGTAAACTACCATCCTCCTCCGAACTAGCTGGAATCTTTCTGGAACACATATTCCGCCTGCATGGACTTCCTTCCAAGATCATATCTGATAGAGGACCTCAATACGTCTCACAATTCTGGAAACATCTCTGTCGAGTTCTCAGAATTCAACGTGCCCTCTCTTCAGGGTATCACCCCCAAACCAACAGAGCCACAGAATGTGCAAATCAGACCCTGGAACAGTATCTTTGATGTTTTGCCACCAAGGTCCAGGATGACTGGTCACTCCTGATACCCGTTGCTGAATTCGCCTACAACAACTCCGAACATTCAGTGCTCAAAACCAGTCCTTTTTATTGTAGTCAAGGGTTCCATCCATCGGTTTTACCCTCTGTTCTTCCTCATTCTACACCGGTACCTACTGTTGACTACTGGATCGAAACCCTCCTCAACATACACCAGGAGGCCAAGGAATACTTAGAGAAGGCCAGAACGCAGACCAAGAGATATGCGGATTCCAAAAGAAGACCAGGCTCCTCTTTTGCAGTCGGTGACCAAGTATGTTTGTCATCAAAATTACTACCCCAACATCTATGACCAAACAAATTGGCCCCCCGGTACTATGGTCCATTTCCCATCAAGGAAATGATTAACCCCGTCTCATACCGGATCAAACTAACAGACTCCTGGAAGAATAATTCATCCAGTTTTTCATACCTCCTTATTGAAACCCTACATTTCATCCTCCCGGAAATCCTGTAGACCTCCTCTTCTGCTGGTCGACAACCAACTGGAATATGAGGTATCCCGATTTGCAATTCCAGGTATAAACAGGGCCAACTTCAATACCTGGTTGAATGAAAAGGATACCCTCCTAGTGAAAGAACCTGGGAACCTATTTCTAATATCAAGGCCCCTCGGTTGCTCAGAAGATTTCACCTCATACACCCGGGCAAACCTGGAGGAAAGGGTCTTCGGAGGAGGAATGCTGTCATGAACTACAGAACACGTCCCTTTTGGACTTCCTGGTCCTTGTCACAACGGGGCGTGCACTCCATAATACTCCCAACATGGTCGTCCAGCGTGAAACCCCTTTCTCGCTCCACGCGCTGGACATAACGTATTCTATTAATAGACCACGCTTTCCGTAGCTCCACGCGTCTAAAAGCTATTGCAAAGTAACAACCCGACATGTGTCCTGTAGCTTGCGGTATTGTTTCCTTGTATCTGTCTATCTACCCGTTCTTTGCCCCTTCCTTTCCTCCTATTTCCTGGACTCGTGTGCTAGTTGCACCTTTCCTAGTTCCCCGGATTCCTGGATCCGTGTCCCGGAAACTGAACGCACTCTGGAGTCAGAAGAGACTCGGGCAGCCTTGTTCAAAACCAGGTCCGTCTGCAAGAAGGCAGCGACCAAGAACTCCAGCAAAGAATGGACCCAGGTGAGAAGGGGGGAACTCCTTGACACCTGGTCTCTGCGGAGGCATTGGGGCACGGTCGCAGCCCTCCCAGGAATGAAACTCCTCTTGCCTGCTCTTCCCTCTGTGTCTGTGTGGAGAACTGCGATGATGAACAGTGCGGCTCCTGCTGAATAATGATGATGAGCTCTCCGTTCTGCCACTTCCGGCAGGGGCACTTATCGAGTTCCTTCACTGGTCCCTTGTCATGGAAGTCCAGGCCAGCTGTGACTATTCTACTTCTCTTGTAGGTAAGTGTTTCCCTTGTTTCCACTTGCCTGCTTGTCTTCCGACTGTTGTAATAGTATTTGTAAAGTTCGTTCTCTGTCCTTTGTATGTAATGTCTCTTTTCTCTGCTGTCTCCCCTTGCATGTGGTGTAGCGGCTGGGGTAGAAGAAGTGGAGCCAACAGTACGGAGGAGTGGGGCTGAGATGGTTCAACAGCTGGTAAGTAACCTTTAATGGTGCTTATGGGTGCGTGTTGGGTTTCAAATGCGGCGCGACCCGGGGTTGTGTGTTTTCGGGAGTTCTAACCTTGTCTTGTCTTCTTTTCCCATTTCAGGATTTCTGCTTCGTGGGACAGAGAGCGCAGGTGCTGTGGCGTCGATTCTGGATCTGCCAAGAAGATGGAGGGTTGCTGTGAGATGCTAGCCAGGGTCCAGTTAAAAATGCTGTTGTTGCAGGATCACGAGGTAAGTAGCTGGTCCAGGTGGCGGTGTGCATCACGTTGCACGGAGGTGCAAAGTAACGTGAAGCGTTTGCCTGAGAGGTCGGTGGGTTTATATAGTCTTGTTCCTGGCCATGCCCAGTAGCTCTGGCCTTCCTGCTGCCATGCCCTATGAGTCAGCACATGGGGATGTTCTCTGCAATAAAGACTTTCAGCACCTGGAAAGTTCTTGTAAAATAAAAGCACTCCTGCACTGAAATAAAGTGTGCACTGAAGTAAATAAAAGCACTCCTGCACTGAAATAAAGTGTTCCTGTTCACATCTCTATATGAGCCTGGCACCAAAGGCGCCAGAACTGAGTCCAGCCACGGCCCCTGTGTTTATGAGTCCCAAAGGAACACAAGTGAGTCAATTGACCTATTGTCCCCATCACTAGATGGTGTGGTTTTTGTGTCCTGGGGCCTGTGGCCATGACACTTCTCATTTCATCTCTAAAACTCAGGACATCCTGTACTGTCTTCCTCTCCTCCTTCTCCCTCTACTCCCTGCTCTTCCTCTGGCCTTTCTGTGGCCACTTCTCCTGCCTCCTTCTCTGCCTTTCTGCTGTTCTCCCCAGACGAGGTTTCTAGACAAGTCTGATCTATGAAAGTCTCGTCAAAACAGGTACTCCACTGTTCCTCTAAAACCATCAAAGACCACATTGACACCTGGCCCCTGCTTTGGCTTACTTCTGCAACCACCCCTTCACTACTGGAGTCTTCCCTTCCCCCTTGAAGCACTCCCTTGTGCACCCTCTTCTTAAGAAACCCTCAACCCAATCTCCATCACTCCTTTCTTGGGCAAACCCCTGGAAAAGCTGGCCATCTCCCAGCTTAATCTTCACACTGAATCGGTTGGTTGGCTCCATGACCATCAGTCTGGCTTCAGAGCTGCTACACGGAAACTGCTCTCCTGAACATCCGTGAAGACCTGCTCTCCAACCTCGATTCAAATACCCCCTGTGTCCTCATCTTACTTGATCTCTCTTCTGCCTTTGACACAGTCAACCTTGCCATCCTGCTCAACCGTCTCTATGATAACCTAGGTATCACCAATCAGGCCCTGGCTTGGCTGACCTCTTTCCTCTCCGATCGGCCCTCCCAGGTCCAACTTGGGCCCCTCCTGTCCTCTATCTCTACCTGTGGTGTTCCCCAGGGGTCTAACCTCTCTCCCTGGTTGTTCAACCAATACCTGGCACTTCTTGCCCACTGCATTGCTGCTCTCTGCCTCAACCTTCAGTGCTATGCGGATGACACTCAGCTTATTTTCAGGCTCCTTTCCACCACCTCTTCTCCTTCTCTCATCTCTGACTGTCTGTCTGCTATCCAGGAGTGGTGTGCCACCAATGATCTCTGACTTAATGCCAGTAGGACTGAGATTCTCCTCATTGGCACACCTGCTCCCTCCTTTCCTGTCACTCTCTGGCCGGCCTCTCTTGGCCCGCTTCCTGCTTCCACCTGTGAGGCTAAAAACTTCGGGGTCATCTTCGTCTCCACACTCTCCTTCTCCCCTCACATCTCTGACATCTCCAAGAAGTCACACTATTAGCTGCACCACCTCAGAGGTATTCTTCCTTTCCTCTCCTTCTCTCAGAAGCTCACTGTCCCTAGAGCTCTGGTTCTCTGTAGGCTGGACTACTGCAACAGCCTCTTTCTAAATCTGCCTGCTTCTACTCTCTGTCCTCTGCAACTCATCCAGAACAGGACTGCGAGACTTGTCCTCAGCCTCAAGCCCAGGCATCATATCTCTCAGGTCTGAAATCTCTGCACTGGCTCCCAGTGGCTGCGAGGATTAAGTTCAAAACCCTCTGCATTGTCCACAAGGCCTTCTGGGCATGGGGCCTCAATACCTTCAACTCTCTCTTCCTAAATATCTTCTTTCTCCAGCTCCTCGCTCATCCGCCTCCAACTCCCTCAAAGTCAGTCGCTTCTCCAAGCAATGAGTTGGTGGTAGATCTCTATCTTCAGCTGGGGCCTCCCTCTGGAACAGCCTCCCTGCCTCTCTGAAACTTGAGGAGAACCATCTCCTTTTCAGGAAGCACCTTAAGACCTTCCGCTCTGCTTCTGCTTTTTCTCCTCCTCTTCCCTGCTGAACTCCTGACTGAAACTGCACTGGCCACCTGGCTACCCTCTGATCTCTGGCCCATGTCCCCTCCCTGTCAGTTGCATACCTGCACTGCCTCCTGGGCAACACCTGCACCTGGGGGCTGTTTCTGAATACCTACAGTCCCCTACCAGCTCGTGACACTTGATGCCTGCACTTACCCCTGCACTAGCCACTAGCTGGCCACACTTTTTTCCCCTATTGTTCTGATTTATTTTATTTTATTTTATTTATTTAACTGTTGATCCTATGTGTTGCACTGCCCCCTTCCCAATCCCCCCGCACTTTTACCTTTCCCCCCTCCCCTGCACTTGCACGATCTCACACTCACCTGGCCTAGTAAGATCGTTGTCTTTGTCTTCCCTCTGTTATCCCTCCCTTGCCTAGTCGCACCTCGAAACACTTGGAATAGGCCTGTTATAAATACCATATCATATATCATATCATATACCTGAAGTATCAAAGAGGTATAAACAGTGAAAATGTGCAACTGTGTTATACTTAGGAAGAAAGTGAGCATTGTAGAAAGACCTGTTAAACAAAGACACATCAGGCAGTGAACTCTTTTTGAAGAAAGATACCTGGCAGGAGAGTACACTAGGGGATATGCAAATTCCAGAAAGGGTGGATTCCTGGCAGGGGAGTATATCAGGTAATCCATTAAGCAAATGAAAAAAGAGACATAGTGAAAGATACCTGGCAGTAGAGTATACCAGGAGATCTAAAGAGTCAAAGGGAGAATACCGGGCAGGTTTGAGAGATATCAACAGCATGGGCCCACTTACCACCAATCCAGATTGTATGTGATGCTGATAGAAGAAATGGGATACAACGTTTCACACCTGTACCGGAATCCGCAGAGGAACGGATATCACTACACAAACACAAATTTGAAACCAGGAGGGAAAAGGCATAGCCAGAAAAACCATTGCAGAGTTAGGTTCCAAATAAAAAGGGTGATGAATGTATCCGGCAAGTAAGCTGAGTATGTAGTGGTAGGGCAGGTCCAGCAGGTATGAAGAGTTTGCTGTGGAAAGGCAGGTCCAGGAGGCCGGAAGATTCTGCAGAGATGAGGCAGGTGCAGGAGCCATGAGGAGACTGTGGAAAAAGTGGGTCCGGCAGACAGGAAGAATCGGCGAAGGCACAGCAGGGAAGGAAGAGACAGAATAGGCAAGGCAGGGCTAACCCAAAGTTCCAGGCAGACAGAAGGAGGATTAACACTGGGACAGGAAAACTGGAAGATAACAGAAAAAGGAATGAAGATGGTGAAGAACTCCAATAAAGCAGGCAGGAATAATTCACAACAGCGTCGATACTCACAGAGTTGAGATGCATCCGCGCCGCGGCTTAGTCCCTGATATATGTCCAGCGCGAGTAGCGGAAGGTGCCATATTCGGCCTGAGGACTAGACCACTAACACAGCAGCGTAATGGGATTGCACGTCGTGGAGAACGCCAACGTCACCATAGAGACCAGGACCATGTTCTCACAGTATGCCCCCTACCAAGACCTGTGGGACCGGGCGCCAACGATGAAAATGGTTAAACATCTGTTTCAATTTGGGGGCATGCACATGCGATGCAGGTTCCCATGAGTGTTCTAAAGCATCATATCCAGCCCAGTCAACCAGATATTGGGGACCGCCCCCACTCACGTGAATCACAGATTCTGTGTACTACATATTCTTGAATGCTGTCAACCAGGACTGGGGGACGGGCAGCTTTAGCTTGTCCCAATCTGGATGAGTGAACATGCTTCAGAAGTGAAGTGTGAAAGATCGGACAGATTATATGCCATGATGATGGTAAGTATAGTCTTTAGGCAACAGGGTTGATAACTTTGTTGATACGGAACAGTCCCATATATAGCATATATAGTGGAGAGAACCTGGAAGTCTTTTGTGGAAGGTATTTAGTTGATAGCCAAACGGAATCTCCAATAGAATAGGAAAATTGTTGTGACAGATGTTTGTCAGCATCCCTTTTGATTTGTTTGCGTTATTTATGTAAAGTTCAATGGCTAGTTTATGGCCTTCTTGTGTGCAGGAAATGTGTTGATCACTGAGGGTATATGAGTGACAGAAAGTTTAGGTATGGGAAACGCTGAAGGGTGGAACCCATAATCATAAAAGAAGTGCATAAAGAGGAGTGCAGTGAGTTGTTATAAGCACATTTGTCTGTTGGCAACAAGGAAACCCAATCTTCCGGTACAGATGCAGAGAAACCGCAGAGGTATTGTTCCATGGTTTATTTATTGGGTATCCGTTTCCCCACCACACATATGGATTCTGCACTGGGCGTGGCATCCTTTGTCCATTTGTCCCATTGCTCTGGGGGTGGTATCTTGAAGAAAGTGCCAGCTGGATTCCTAAACTAGAGCACCCAAGGGACCAAAAACAAGAAGTATGTTGTATTCCCCTGTCTGATATAATAATAGATGGTAGGCTGGCTGTGTAATTGAAATATGTCTCTAAGGAAAACACAAGCCATTTCAGAGGCATTCGGGAGCTTAGGTAAGGGAGTGATATGAGCTTGCTTAGTAAATGCATCAATGGTCACCATGATGGTAGACTTTCCTTGTGACTCAGGAAGATCAGTAACGAAATCAGTGGCTATGATCTCCCACGGCCTTGAAGAGAGGTTAGGTTGCTGAAGTTTACCAACCAAGGCCGTAGTAGTTCACTTGTTTTGAGAACATCCATGACATGAGGATACATACTGACGGATGTCAGAACGTAAGGTGGGCCACCAAAAGTATCGAAGAGCTATATCCTGAGTGGATCGTATTCCTCTGTGTCCGCTACTTTTGCTATCATGACATAGGGTTATGACCTGATGTTGTAGATCAACGTTAGGTACAAGAACTTGGTTATCTTTAGTGAGCCGTCTTTTATTATTTTTTGTAAAAATTTGGTTTAGTTGATGCACAACTTTTCAAATATATACAAAAATACACATTAATACGAAACAACAAAAGGAAAAAAGGGATTAAAATACCAAGGGTACATGAGATAAACATATTAAACATATTAAGCATCTTAAACAAAAACAATAAATAAAAACAAAATACTTTACATTTCTTATACCTTCCGGAAGTTTAAATACAATATCACTGGGTAAAGTAAAAAAGAAAAGTAACCAAACTGAACACCTCTCAAGGGCCATGGGGACC
This sequence comes from Ambystoma mexicanum, assembly GCF_040938575.1. Classification (NCBI taxonomy): domain Eukaryota; kingdom Metazoa; phylum Chordata; class Amphibia; order Caudata; family Ambystomatidae; genus Ambystoma; species Ambystoma mexicanum. The sequence goes on from NC_090941.1 coordinate 895,129,968, forward strand.
CCATACCACTTAATTTGAGGCAGCTACAACCGGCAAAATCATTCTTAGGTATTGGACTATAGCAATCTGTACTTTTTCTCTTGGGGTCGAAAACATAATTTGTCATTTGTAGTCACTTGAGGTGCGAGTGTGAAAGGTGATAATATTCTGAAAATATCTTTCTCTCACCAACATTAGTGATGGACAATCTACTAGCAGATGTTGCAGCGTTTCTTTTTGCTGAACATCAGTGCAATATCTGCAGTAGTTTTGTTCCTGTAGGATCAGTTTCCGTCTATATAGTACATCTCTCGTACCCCATAAATTAAATCTAAACCGTTGGAAATCAGATCGTATAGCTGGAGATGGACATTTCAGCAGGTACTGAGCAATGATACCATAAGGCTTAAAACCAAACACCCAGACATTAAACTCTTTATAGAGGGAGCACTTTGCTAAAGTTCCCGCCCAATCAGCGTGATAGAATTTTACTTTAGCACGGTCAGGGTTCTGGAGTAACAGCTCTAATGTGACATTTACCTCGCTCATATGGCTAAATACACACTTCAGCCAATTCATTGGGTATGTATTACCTGATTTTAACAAGGCGGAGGCCAATACCTCTAGAATTTTCCCACTATTAATACCCAACAAGCACTTCCGTAGCAGGGCACACTGTCTCCACCTTGCCTGTGCATACAAAGACACCAACCCCAGCTCATACCGCATCATAGCGATCGACATCGCTTTAGGTAAGCCTAGGATCGCCCTCCAATACTTCGCCTCTAAGGCCTCCCATGGCGAACCCTTGTTTAACACCATGCTCTCCACACCATACAGTACAATCGGAACAACTTTCATTTTATAGAAATCAGCTGCGTGTTTCAAGGAGAATTTACCAAATGTTTTTATGATTATTCTAGACTGTGAGGGCAATTGGAGCAGTTTGCTCTGTAGCATTATTCCTATGTCGCCTTTGGATTGTCTATTTGAGATTTCTATGCCCAGGGATTTATATTCAGACACCTTTTCCAGCTTGGTGTCTTGAATCGACCATGTGTGTGAAAGGGGGAACCACCTTCTGTGACCCGGCTTGGATGGGCAGACAATTACTTGCGATTTACTGATATTAATAACCAATCTGTTTTTACAGGCGTATTCCCCAATCTTTACAAGTAACCGCTGTAAGCCTTGTGGGGTCTGGGACAAAATGACAAGGTCATCTGCATACAACAGGTACGGGATCTGCTGTGCCCCAAACCTTGGCGGATCACCGTTGCAATACAGAAATTCATTCCCAAGATCTAAAATGAAGAAGTTAAACAAAAATGCGGCCAACGCACAGCCCTGTTTCAGGCCACGTAATGTTTCAATTTCTGGAGACAGCTTCCCATCTAAGCTCATGCGGACCCGCATCGATGTATTGGAATGGAACAAAATGATCAAGGAGAGTAAAGATGTCGGGCACTCATACGCTTTCAGTTTGTTAAACAGCAGATCGCGATCCACAGAGTCAAATGATGCCTTACAATCTATAAAGCCCATATATAAGGGTTGAGATCTCTCTCGCTGCTGTGCCTGGAGGAGGTTGAGTATCATGATGTTAGGTATTGTTCCTAAACCCTTTACAAAGCCAGATTGCAATGGATCCACCATTTTTTTTGTCGACACCCAAGCTTGTAATTCCTTCAGGATTAGCCAACAATATAGTTTTCCTGGGACGTCGAGCAGCGAGATTGGCCTATAGCTGCTTGGTTCCAGTCTATCCCCTTTTTTATAAATGGGGATAGTAATTGCTTGCATCCACGAGCTTGGGAGGCTCTGCGATACATTTATGGTCTTGAAAATGTTATACAGGACTGGCGCCCAAGTGAGCAGTCCTTCCGTTAAAGTTAGAGATTCTTCATTCTGTCGACATGAACTGTTCTGAGGTACGCGCCTGTTTTTTCACTGAGATTCTGAAGAAAGGTATTGAGATGGAGTAAAACGTTCTGGGGATTGAACACATTTCCTCTGAAGCAGGTGCAAGACTGGTTTCCTTCTTTGCGAGACAAAGCATTAGCTATGATGTTTTCAGAGCCTGGAATGTAGGTTATAAAAATCGATATTGTGCACAAAATTAGGCACACCATGCCTGCAATTAATTTTGCATTCCATGTTCTGTAAGACCCTTATATTCTCATGGTCAGTTCGTACTTCCACAGAATGCTGAGCTCGGAGTAACAGATGTCTTCACTCTTTTTTTTAAAAACCTTTATGTATTATTTGCTTGACAAGGCACCAGGGACAACAGAACAGAGCAGAAAGCATAACAATACAAATTTACAGTAGTAGTAACTGAAACATTACGCAGCAACCATGATCGAGGTTGGGTGCAGCACCGGCTCAGGAGGCACTAGCTGGTCTCAGCCATCATTGAGGAGATTGAGGGGCTTGGAGGCCCAGATGGAACTGTGTTTATATTTCTAGCAGCAGATACTGATTGCAGGAATGCACGAAAGGGAGGCCATATATCCCGGGGTACACAGCCGGAGGGCTGCAGGGAGATCCAACGTTCCTCAGTGTCTGATGCCCAGGTGACATCCCGAAACCATTACTCCACTGTAGGGAAAGCAGGTCAGAGCCAAAGGAGAAGAATGCAGTGTATAGCGAGGAGCATGCAGAGAATAGCCAGCCTGCGCCCCCCTCCATAAAGCGTGGATAACTCATGGAGCAAACAATGAAGCATCTCAGACACTGTTGTGCAAATCCTCTCCCAGTATTCTGTAATTATTTAGCAGGACCAGACCATGTGGAAATAACCTGCCCCATCAGCATGGCACTTGAGGCAATGGGAGGAATGATCATGGGAAATAATGTGAAGCCTAGCAGGAGTGTAGTGAAACCTATGTATTACCTTGAATTGAATTAGGCGATACCTCGCATTCAGGGAGACCTCCCGGGCACGTCCGCACATGACCTCCCACCTTTCTTCAGATATGTCGGTGCCTAGATCCCTACCCAAAGATTCAGGGAGCCTGGATAGGGGCTTATTAATTCAGGCCTGGAGCTGCCTATATATAGTTGGCACAGCTCCAGCAGGTACAGTTGACCCAGTCATAAGTGTAACTAGCAGTTCGTCTGGGGGCTGTGCAGGAAACCCAGGCCATGCCTCTCTAACAGCTTGTCGAAGCCCAGAATATTGTAGCCAACTGGAGGATAGTCCATTCAGATTTCTACGCAAGTCGGTCGAGCTCACAAATGCACCCTGTGCATACATATCTCTGAGGGAAGAGTAGCCATCAGCAGCCCATTTGGCCACTGCAGCCTTACTGATCGTGGGGAACCCCGGGATGTAATTCCACAATGGCAGATCGCTGTGGAATGGGAGGGGGCACCGTCCGACTCTGTATTTTGTCCAAGGCTAGAGCTGTGGTGGCTGTTGGACTAGGGACTCCAGGATCCCTCCAGAGGGGTGTGAGGAACAATGAACGAAGATCTCTGGGCCTGGAAGCGAGGCACTCAAGTTTCGCATGTGGGGGCAGCGGACCCTCAGCTGACCAATAAGCTGCATAGTGAGCCTGCGCGGCCAACCAATATATCTCGAAGTCTGGGGCTGTTGGACTAGGGACTCCAGGATCCCTCCAGAGGGGTGTGAGGAACAATGAACGAAGATCTCTGGGCCTGGAAGCGAGGCACTCAAGTTTCGCATGTGGGGGCAGCGGACCCTCAGCTGACCAATAAGCTGCATAGTGAGCCTGCGCGGCCAACCAATATATCTCGAAGTCTGGGGCTGCAAGGCCACCTTGACTGTGAGATCTAACAAGAGTGGACCACTTTAATCTCACTACCCCTGAATGCCACAGGAAACTATTTATAATGGTTTTAAGCTCTGCAAATAGCGCAGGCCCAGGCCAAAGGGGAACATTCAAGAATCGTTATAGTAGTTGTGGCAGTACAACCATCTTAAGAAGAGCCACCTTGCCCGATAGGGTGATGGGAAGTTTAGCCCAAGAGCGCAGTTTAGGCCTGAGCATATGCAAATAAGTCCAAATGTTCTGCTCATATTTCGTGTCCTGGCGCCTCGTAATAGTGACTCCAAATATTTTATTTCGGAGGGAGCCCAGACAAATCCCATATGGTCCATAGGGGCCTTTGCAGCATCAGTCAGCAAGAAGAGCTTGGATTTGGCCCGGTTAACCTTGAGACCGGATAGCAAGCCGAAATGAGAGATATCTCTCATAACGGGGTCGAGGTTCCGATCAGGGTCTCTAATGAAAAGCAATGCATCGTCTGCATAGAGAGAAATAATCTCGGGCACTCCAGCGAGCCGCACCCCCCTATGTGCATATTTATTCATTAGCAAATCAGCCAAGGGTTTTATAACTATAGCAAAGATAAGTAGAGAGAAGGGGCACCCCTGCCTGGTCCCCCTGCAGATATCAAAAGGCCGGGAGAGGCGGCCATTATTGCAGACTGTAGCTACTGGATTGGTATATAACAGTTGTACCCAAGACACAAAGCGGGGACCAAAGTTGCGCTTCTCCAACACCGCCCAGAGGAAGCACTATGAGACGGAGTCAAAGGCCTTCTGTACATCAAGCACAGCTGCCACAGCACAAGCCTCTGGATCGACCTGGGATAGGACATTGAATAATCGACGCAGGTGAAGAGCCATGGAGCGGCCAGGGTCAAAGCTAGATTGATCTGGGTGGATTAGATTTACCATATACGGGGCAAGGCGGAAGGCAAGCACCTTATTGAAGATCTTAATGTCACAATTAATCAGGGATAGGGGCCGATATGAGCCACATTGTGTGGCTGGTTTACCGGCTTAGGCAGGACTGTTATTACAGCCTCCCTACGTTTCAGGGGAGCTCCCCTTTGTTACAGGATTCATCCCAAAGGGCAACCAGGCAAGGGGCAAGGAGGGATTTATAGCTCTTATAAAAGTCGACATAAGACCGCCCAGACCGGGGGCCTTATTAGAGAGTAGAGCATCAAGGGCACGGGAAATCTCCTCGATCTCCATGGGATGGTCAAGGGTATCTAGAGTTTCGTCAGATAGTACCGACAGTGATATCCCATCTAAGAATGTATTCATGGTGGCCTGAGAGGCGTTGTCGCTATTGGTGTACAGCAAAGCATAGAAGGAGCGGAACACCTCATTCACATCGGCCTCTGTGTGAACCAAAGACCCACTAGGGCCCTCTACAAGAGGAATATGCCATCCCCCAGCCTCCTGGCGCACCAACCTAGCCAATTCTAGGAAGAAAGCCTGTCTAGGAATTTCACCTCCCTCTCCGCAGCCTCCCTGAATCCATCGAGAGCCTCCCGGATTGCACACAGTGTCACGGAAGTCCGGTCGTCAGCGTACATACCCTCCAATTGCCTAAGAGTGTCCTTCCTCCTCCGGATGTCCCTATGTATCGCTCTAAGGATGCCGGATTTCTTGGCTATGGCCATACCACAAATCTATCCCATAGAACAGCCAGGGAACCCACCGCGCCCACATTGATATCAAAGTAGTCCCTGACACAATCCCCAAGTTCAGTCCTGAAGACTGGATTTAACAATGCTTGGGGTTTAAGCCTCCAGGGTCGCCTGTGGGTCTGTCGTTCGTCCCAAGTTAGAGTTAGGGTGATCTGGGAATGGTCTGAATATGTCGTCAGGAATATGTCAGCACTAGATACGCAGTTAATTAATTTCCCTGATACTAACCACAGGTCGATTCTGGAATGTGAGTCATGGACAGTTGAATAAAAAGTATAATCCTGGGACTGGGGATTAGGAAGTCTCCAGGCATCCATCCACCCAAGTTCGGACTGTCCGTCAAGAACAGTGCGTGCGACAGACGGGCTCTGCTCCCAGACCTATCCAACTGCAAGTCTAGGATAGTATTAAAATTGCCTCCCCAAAGGACTGGAATCAGGGGATATCAGCCACACCTCTGCTCTGAATTGAGTATAGTGCGCGCCCAACAGCACCCACGTGTCCACTCTTTAAATGCAGAGTTCTTTTTCCTGGACAGTATAGTTCTTTTCACTGTCAGAGGGTGTGTGTGAGAGATATGCGACAGGATGTTCCTGGTTGTCAGATTGTCTTTGCAGCAACACGGCTCCTAAGGTGTCTTCTGAGGCATCAGCCTCACTGATAAAAGGTTTCTTAGCGTCCGTTTAACACAAAATAAGGGCATATGTGGAGGCGTCCTTCAGGGCTTGGATGAGTATTTCCGTGATTCATTCCATGTAAAAAGAACATTTTTCTTTAAGAGTCGAGAGATGGGATGAATTAAGGTTGCAAAATGCACTATAAATCTTTGGTAGAAATTAAAAAGCCTGAGGCATCTTTGTACTTCTTTCACAAAACGAGGAACAGGCCTCTGTAATATAGCCTTCATCTTTCTTTGGCACATTTGTATACCTTCAGGTGTAAGAACATAACCAAGATAGGGGACATTTGTAACAGAGAAAAGACATTGTTCTGGTTTAACGAGTAGTTGATGATTGCATAGTCTGGAGAGCACTGCTCTAACACGGTCAAAGTGGTTGTCAATGGATCTCGAATGTGAGCAATAATGGACACTGAGCTGAGGGGTGTACCATTGAAAGGAAGCGCCCCCAATTTCAGCACGATCCTCCCCGCAATGAGAGACAATAAGGGACTCTCCCGTAGTGGGAATAAGACCAAGACAGAGTGCGGGTGAGCGTAAGTGGGAGTTTATCCAAAGAATAGGGCATGCAAAGAACTCTGCAACCTCCGAGAGCGCTCTGTCCGACAATAGCAAAGACAGGCGTATTTCTAATACAAAAAACGTCATCAGAACCTACACACTATAGGGGGCACAAGTTAATTGGGATTGGGTGGCGTCGACTAACTATAGGTGTTGCTGCAGCGTGGTTGGTCTTGGCGTGAGGACGTCACTGGTCAGCCTCGTGGGTTGGGTTGGGCCTGGCAGGCCAGCTTGAGGTCATCCGAGCGGTGTTGGTATGCTGGGGCAGCCTGTGACAAAGATGAATACCTTTCCTGACTCGTTTGCCCTAGGCCATGCACACTGCAGTTATTCAAGAAACGACATCTAAGTTCATCAATAAATCGCTCAGCAGTTTGTCTTATAAAATAAACGCAACACATGAGGAATGCACCTCGTGAGAGGTCCGGTGGTTGTCGGTTGGGGTGAGATTTACCTGTGTCCTATTGACCGGTATTTTAGGTCGAGGGGCTGGGCTCTGGGGCCTGAGCCGAATGATACATGTCTGTCTGCCGCGTTAGAAGTTATTATATAAAGGGGTCTCTGTGTCTTGTCCCAGTGATGGGGGTCATCTTTGCACAGGGTCATGATTCTTGGGGTGGTCTAGGGGGAGGGTTGTGGAATTTACGAGAGGGTGCTGGTAGATCAGTGGATTCAAACGTGGGTTTATTACCGTGCTGTAAATAACACAGGTGGCGGGCTGTGGCCTTGGGTGCGGTACCGGGGCCTCTGACTCTCTGAAGCGGCTCCAGCTTGGTTGGGGGAGGTGAGGGAGCGCGGCACAGGCCTTAGCTTCTTTATCTGGCAGGCTTGGTAGGGTGGGAGGGAGAATGGCCTTGCATATATTCACAAAGGTTTTTTCCTCGTGCGTTGCTAACTTTTGAATGCAGAACTTTTATAATGTTCCGCCTTATTTTGATGTTATTTAAACACACATATATATATTTCAATTTCGTTACACATTTCTTTAATACAGTCGGTCCGAGTACCTTTTCGTTACCTAACATTATATTTACTACATGGTGTGATTATTTTATGTACATTAGACGTTACACGAGGTAGTTCTAGGTTATGGCCTACAGAAATTGATGCTCGCTGCTTTAGGTGATTAAGAAAACATATATGAGTTCAGGTTTCTACATAAAATTGTAAGAACACTTATACAGATAAAGGCTATACATTGGGTCGACATCTTTCTCTGTGGTTATAGCAGCACTAGTCCAGACCTGGGGTGGTGTCATGTAACGTTACATCTTTATGGTTTATTCACAGTTTACAGGATCTGTTTAAACAGAGGTAGTTCGTTAATACCAATACTTGAATTATTTTCTACTTTCTTCAGATAGTGATGCTTCAGCTTTTTTTTCCCGTCACCCCGGCCTCGCGGACCAGGTCATGCGGGGTGCAATATTACATTGTGAACGATAAAATGTTACAGTGTTAGCATCTCGGGTTAGCTCATACCCGACTTTCTCATGGGAACGCGCTCGCAGCGGATCTACCAGGGTTACTGCGGCGGCGGAGATGCATGAAAGGCCCTCCAAAGGTGGGGGCCTCGTTACAGTGTGCTGAACTCACGCCATGTTTGCTAAACAAGATGGCTTCTAGGCCTAACTGAATTTTGGTATATGCAGGGAACGGATATGTGTGGGCAATGTCGTCGGCGGGTGACCCCTCCTCCACCTGGGCCCGGGTGGCATGAGGGGACGGCCACCGAGTCATGGTCCTCACCTGGGGAGAAGGCTGCAGGTGAGGAGGGCCTCGCGGCCAGTCCTCCCCTACACCATCTATGCCTTCTGGCTGGACTTCTTTTTTCTACCATGGAATGGCTTGTTTCTGGGCCCATTCAGTGTCCATGAATAGACCAGCAGCCCCACAATCCACTAGGGCTGCTGTCTCTATCTGGTCGAAGGTGTTTCCAGGATGACACGGAAGACTACAAAAGAGACTGAAATTTCGCTGGCAGATACGGGGTTATAGGGACTTAATGTGATGTCTTCACAGTCCATAGTTCCTACTTTGGGTGGGACTTCTCGTTTCCCTGACGTCTGGGAGGTACCAAATGACAGTCTCAGAGAAGATGGGTATCTGAGGCCCAGTACATGCAGAGCCCTTTGTCTCTCCGGCTTTTCCGTTCTTCGAAAGAGGGCCTCTTGCAGCTCCCACTTGCATTGGCTCAGTGTCCGAAACTCGACTATCTCCGACGCTGCCAGGGGGAACATGATCTTTTCTTTTCGGCTTTCGTTTCGAGCATGCAGTCGTCGATCTGCAGTACAAGTGCCACTAGTTCTGAGAAGGAATCCGGGAGTGGTACATGTGCCAATTCAACTTTTATTTCTTCATTTAGACCCCTCCTGAATAGTATGAATTGTGCGGTTTATGGACAACCAGTTTCAGCAGCTAGTTGTTTGAATCTTGTGTGATTTCCAAAAGAGGTTACTGTGCTGTATAAATCAATTCAGGTTTACCGAAAATCTCTTTAAATGAATGTAGAAAAATAAGGAATAGTCCCTAATCACAGGACTGCCTGCAGTGACCAATGTAGTGGCCCAAGCTAGGGCGCTATTAGTTAATTTGTATACAATAAACCCAATTTTTGCTCTATCCGATGAAAACGACAGATGACGGAAAGAAAAATAAACAGAGAAAGTATTAAGAAAGTCATTCATATGCTTAGGATTGCCGTCGAACATCTCCATATTGGGAGAGGGCATGGGTGGTTCTACTCCCAATGTTTCTCCTACTGACATTATTTGGTGTAAGGTAGGATTTTCTGCTTTCAATGCCTGCACCTCCTGGGACAGAGATTGCATGGCATTGATGAAGTCTTGCATTTGTGCCATAATGCAAGTTGTGGATGTCTCAAACTGTGAGAGACACCAACAGCATGGGCACACTTACCGCTGATCCAGAATGTATGCAATGGCAATAGGAGAAATGGGATACAATATTTCGCACCTGTACCGGATTCCGGATAGGAACGGATATCACGGCAAGAACTCAACGTTGAAACCAGGAGGGAAAAGTCATAGCCAGAAAAACTCTCACAGAGTTAGGTTCCAAAAAAAAAGGCAGGTAAGCAGAGTCTGTAGTGGTAGGGCAGGTCCAGTAGGTATGAAGAGTTTTCTGTAAAAGGGCAAATCCAGGAAGCAGGAAGATTCAGCAGAGATGAGGCAGAATAGACAAGGCAGTGCTAACCCAAGAATCCAGGCAGACTAAAGGATGACAACAGACAAAAGGAAGAAAATGGTGAAGAACTCAGAGAAAGCAGGCAGGAATAATCCACAACAGTGTCGATACTCAGTGAGTCGAGATGCATCGGAGCCGCTGCTCAGTCCCCGATATATGACCAGCGCGAGTAGCGTAAGGCGCCATCTTGGGCCAGAGGACTAGACCACTAACACAGCAGCGTAATGGGATCGCACATCGCAGAGAATTCCAACATCACAATAGCGACCTGGGCCACATTCTCACAGCAGGGAAGTATGATATGATATGGCATTTGTAACGCGCCTGTACACAAGTGTTTCAAGGCGCAACGAGGCAGGGAGGGGGGAACAACGGGAAGACAGACAACGATCCTACTAGGCCAGGTGTCATTCAGATCGCGCAAGTGCAAGGGTAGGGGGGGAGGGAAAAGTGCAGGGGGAAAGGGAGAGGGGAAAGTGCAGTACAGGGTTAGTAATGAACAAGATACATAATAAGCACCAGCTGGTGGCAAGTGCAAGATAACTGCAGTCAAGTGCTGGGAAGGGGGGCTGTAGGGATGCAGAGACAGTCCCGCATTGCAGGGGTTGCCAGGGAGGCAGTGCAAGGGGAGAGTGGCTGGGCCAAGGACCGAGATCGGTGAGAGTGGCCCAGTTGCAGAATCCGTGCAGTTTCAGTAGGAATTTAGCAGGGGGGAGGGGGAGAGAAAGAAGAAGCAAAGAGGAAGGTTTTGAGGTGCTTCCGGAACCGGAGATGGTTCTCCTCAAGTTTCAGGGATGCAGGAAGGCTGTTCCAGAGGGAGGCCCCAGCCGCAGAGAGAGATCTACTCGTTGCTTGGAGAAGCGGCTTGGAGAAGCGGCTGACCCTGAGGGAGTTGGAGGCGGATGAGCGAAGAGCTTGAGAATGAAGATATTTAGGAAGAGAGAGTTGAAGGTATTTTGGCCCCAGGCCCCAGAAGGCCTTGTGGACAATGCAGAGGGTTTTGAACTTAATCCTCGCAGCCACTGGGAGCCAGTGTAGAGATTTCAGTCCTGGAGAGATACGGTCCCTGGGCTTGAGGCCAAGGACAAATTTCGCAGTCCTGTTCTGGATGAGTTGCAGAGGGCGGAGAGTAGAGGCAGGCAGATTTAGATAGAGGCTGTTACAGTAGTCCAGTTTGGAGAGAACCAGGGCTCTGGAGACAGTGAGCTTCTGGGGGAAGGAGAGGAAAGGAAGAATACCTTTGAGGAGGTGCAGTTGGTAGTGTGACTTCTTAGAGACGTCAGATATGTAAGGAGAGAAAGAGAGTGTGGAGTCGAAGATGACCCCTAGGTTTTTTGCCTTGCAGGTAGGAGCAGGAAGATGGCCAAGAGAGGCCGGCCAGAGAGCTGCAGGGAAGGAGGGAGTGGGTGTGCCGATGAGTAGAATCTCAGTCTTACTGGCATTAAGGCAGAGGTCATTGGCGGCACACCATTCTTGGATAGCAGACAGACAGTCAGAGATGAGGCAAGGAGAGGAAGAGGCCGAGAGTAGCCTGAAAATGAGCTGGGTATCATCCGCATAGCACTGAAAGTTGGGGCAGAGAGCGGCGATGCAGTGGACAAGGAGTGCCAGGTACTGGTTGAACTGCCAGGGAGAGAGGTTAGATCCCTGGGGGACACCACAGGTGAAGAAAAAGATGTCAGAGAGGAAGGACCCCAGTTGGACCTGGGAGGGTCGATTGGAGAGGAAAGAGGTCAGCCACGCCAGAGCCTGACCAGTGATACCCAGGTTATCACAGATGCGGTTGAGCAGGATGGCATGGTTGACAGTATCAAAGGCAGAAGAGAGATCGAGCAAAATGAGAACACACAGGGTGTTGGAGCAAGGTTGGAGAGCAGATCTTCACGGATGTTCACGAGAGCAGTTTCCATGCTTCTGGCAGCTCTGAAGCCAGACTGATGCTCATGAAGACTACCAACAGAATCAGCATGGAGATTAAGCTGGGAGATGGCCAGTTTCTCCAGGAGCTTGCCCAGGAAGGGAGTGATGGAGATTGGGCGATAGTTAGCCGGGCAGGAGGGGTCGGAAGAGGGTTTCTTAAGAAGAGGGTGCACAAGGGAGTGCTTAAGGGGGGAAGGAAAGACTCTAGAGGCTAATGGGTGATTGCAGAAGTCAGCTAGGGCAGGAGCCAGGGAGTCAATGTGGTTTGTTTGTTTGTTTGTTTATTTATTTGTAGCGCGTGCCAGACCCGGAGGTAACCGGGCGCGTCTTCAAGAATACTTTAAGCTTACAGGTTACAGTTACATACAGTTACTGATTCAAGTAATTACATGGTGCATTGACAGCAAAAGGATGACGATATACAAGGTTATATACACAGGTATTTGTACACAGAGGTGTATACACAGTGTACATTGAGAGTTAAAGGAGCATGAGCGGTGTACGTTCAGTTGCAGGTGAACCGGTGGGTCAGGCGTGAGTAGTCCTAGTGTCGGTCAGTTATAGGTCATTTTCTTTGAGCCATTTAATACAGTTGAGTCTGAAGTGTGGATAGGATTGGTCAGACCTTAGGGAAGATGGGAGGGAGTTCCACAGCTGGGCTGCTTTGACAGGGAAGCTGTTGCCTCCGGCTGTGCTCAATTTAAATGGGGGTACAACTAGCTGGTTGGTATATAATTCTCGGGTGGGTCTATTAGAGGTTCGTCTTTTGAATCTTTCTGTTAGGTATTTGGGGCATAGGTCATTGATACTTTTGAATGTTAGTGATACTGTTTTAAGTTTAATTTTGTCCGCTGTAGAGAGCCAGTTAGATTGTCTTCTGATGTCTGATATATGCTCTCTTCCTGGGATTCTTAGTGCAGCTCTAAGGGCATTGTTCTGCAAGGTTTGGATTTTTTGCAGTATGTGTTTATTGGACCCTATGTATAGTGCGTTGCAATAGTCCAATTTGGATAATACCAGAGCTCTTGATAGGGTGAGGCAGCTGGTAGTGGACAAGTATGGATTAGCTGCTCTGATCAGTTTACAGGTCTATGCAGTGCTAGAGGCCATCCCACTCACCTGCTTTGTTAGGGAGAGGCAAGAGTCGAGGTAAAAACCTAATGTTTTTACCTCTTTTGCTACTTTGATGGTGTTGCCATCTATAACAAATGATGAATAGTCATTGTTCAGTCTTTTGATATTTTGTGTGTTCCCCAGTATGATGAGTTCCGTTTTGTCATCATTCAGGCATAGACCATGACGGGCCATCCATGCCTGGATGATGAGGTATATCTTGTTCACCAAGGCCAAATCCTGTTAGTAATCCCCCGAAAGTGGGATGAGAATCTGAGTGTCATCTGCATAGTTTGTGTAGGTGACACCCAGAAGGTCCAGATCATCAAACAGGGGTTTCATGAAGATGTTATACATGGTCGGAGAGACACAGGATCCGTGGGGAACGCCGCTTGTGATGGGTACTGATTCTGCTGCTGTAGAGGTAGAGAAAACCCTCATGGTTCTGCCACTTAGGAATGACTTGATCCATGCAATGGCATGTGTGGAGAAGTGGGCCGCAGATTCCAGGTGGGAACAGAGCACATCATGGTCCACCAGGTCAAATGCCGCTGAGAGATCCAATAGGAGGAGTAGGGCAGTTTTTCCAAGATCTCTCAGCTCATCGACTTGGGTTTTGAGATCGATAAGTGCAGTTTCGGTATCATGTTGAGGCCTGAAGCCTGATTGTCTGGTCCCTAATAGTCCTTGATAGTTTTGGAGAAACAGGGGTGAACCTGTTTTGACGAGACTTTCATAGATCAGACTTGTCTGGAAACCTCTTCATCAGAAAAAAGGGGAAAGGCAGAGAAGGAGGGAGGAGGGGTGGCTGCAGAAGGGCCAGGGGAGCAGGGAATGGAGAAGAAGGGAGGTGATAGGAGGAGAGTGAGGACAGGATGTCCTGAGTTTTTGAAATGAAGTGAGAGGCCAGTGCCGTGCAGGGGGCCTGGGAGCGGACAGGAGAGGTAGCGACTGCAGCAGGGTTGGCCAGTTCCTTGCAGATTTTAAAGAGTTCAGCCGAGTTGTTATGTGCCGCAGAGATGCGGGCTTGGATAAGGGCTCTCTTCTTGCCTTTGGAGCAGGCGGCAAGCCAGTTTGTCAGAGGATGAACATGAAGTACGCCATTTCCTCTCTGCCACCCTGCACTTGCGTTTTAGGGTGACGAAATCCGAGTCATACCAGGAGTTACATTTGGCTTTGGGCCTCAGGCGGATTCTCATGACAGGGGCAAGGATATCAAGAGTATCAGAAATAGCAGAGTGGAGAGTGGAGAGGGCTGTGTCAGGGTGGGAGTCAGCCGAAGCGGGGTGGGGGATGAGAAGGTGGCGGCGAAAGCCTCAACTGACACACGCTTCATGGGTCGGATGACCACGAAGGAGGGTGGCAGTGATGAAGGTGGCTTTGCATGAGGGGGATGGAGGGGGAGGTGGGAGGATAGGAGAAAGTGATCACTCCAGTAGAGAGGAGTGGAGAGAGGGACAGAGAGGGGAAGGTCAGAAGAGATCAGGGCATCAAGAGTGTGCCCTGCAAAATGAGTCGGACCAGACGGGAGAATAGAAAGTGAGAGAGAGTCGCAGAGGTCGTGAAATTGTCCAGATGGGGGACAGGAGGCATCCAGGTGGATGTTGAAGTCTCCAAGAAAGAGGAGTTGAGTGGTTGAGGACAGGAGTGAGGAGGAAAGATCCGCCCACTCGGAGAGGAAGGAGGAAATTTGCCCGGGTGGCCGATAGTAGCCACAGTAAGGGAATGGCTAGGAGAGAGAGAGAGTCGGCAGACAAGGCATTCAAAGGAGGATTAGGTCTGCGTAGGAGTGACAGTGGCAGGAATCCACTCAGGGAAGATGAGGGCAACACCCCCACCAGTACAGCTGGGCCTGGGCACGGAGAGGATCTTGTAGCCGTCAGGTAGGAGTGTGTCAAAGCTGGTGACAGAGCTGGCCGTGAACCATGTCTCAGTGAGACCGAGGACATCAAGGTCCAGCTCCTGAAGAAGGCGACAGATATCAGAGGAATGTTTGACAGCAGAGCGAGAGTTTAGAGTGGCAATGCAGAGAAGGTTGCCATCCTTGAAGGACTTCCGGGGAGGGGTACAGATCAGAGGTACGCCCTGCGGAGAAGAAGAAGGAGCATGAGGGGGGGCAGGGAGGGAGGGGGAAGGCAAGGTAGCCGAGGACAGAGGAGAGGGGACAGCAGGAGAGGAAAGGAAGTTGATGAGGAGCGGGAAGCGTCTGTCAAAGAGGTGAAGGTTGGCCTGAGGGCCTTGGACCAGGACGGTCCCATTAGAGAAGACATTAATGATGGCTTTAGAGGAGTGGAAGGAGGCCAAGAGGACATTCCAATGGGTGCCACCATTAATGGGAGAGGAGGAGAATGGAGAGAGCACAGAGACCATATGAAGGGTCCATAGGTCAGGTGAAGGCACGAAAAAGAGGATGTCGGTGAGAGTTTCCTTGGAGGAAGCACTGGTGTAGGTGTCAGCGACAGGGAGGCCTGGGTTTGAGACCATGATGTCCTTTTTAAACTGCTTCCTGCCAGATTTAGTGAGAAGAGCAGGATAGTCAATAGAGAAGCAGTTAGAGAAGATAGGAGAGACAGAGAGCACCACAGAGAAGGTGGGAGAGGAGGGGGGTCTGTCAGGAAGAAGGCAGACAAGAAGTTAGCGCTAGTTCAAATCTCGAACCAGTATGAGGCCACCTAAATTTGTGAATCCTGTAGGGGAGAAAAATGCCTAAAAATTCACAGTGCAGGAGTTGGTACTGATACAGTGCGTAATGCAACAACGTGCGTGGAACCACCTAAATTAGAGAATCCTGTGGAGGAGAAAAAAGGCCTAACAATTCACAGTGAGGAGTGGGTACTGATACAGTGCGTAATGCAACAGCATGCGTGGAACCACCTAAATTTGGGAATCCTTTAGGGGAGAAAAAGGCCTAAAAATTCACAGTGCAGGAGTGGGTACTGATACAGTGCGTAATGCAACAACATGCGTGGAACCACCTAAATTTGAGAATCCTGTAGGGGAGAAAAAGGCCTACAAATTCACAGTGCAGGAGTGGGTACTGATACAGTGCGTAATGCAACAACAGGCGTGGAACCACCTAAATTTGAGAATCCTGTAGGGGAGAAAAGGCCTAAAAATTTGCAGTGCAAGAGTGGGTACTGATACAGTGTTAATTTACATCAGCCTAGGGGACCACCCGGCTGTGTTAGGAATCAGTAGGTGGGGGAAGGCCGAGAGGCAAACCCTGAGGAGGATGAAATGGTACCTGGCGTCTACCTGCGGACACCTGCAGACACACTGGGAGCCGTACAAGAGGGAGACGCCCTTTGCCTAAAGGGCCCTAGCTGTGGGGCTGCCGGGCAGGGGCTGCCCTGGTAGCACCAATAAGAGGAGGAGGAGACACGGGGTTCAGCCCATCGGGGGGGAGCTGGGAGGCTTGGAGGCGGGAGGGAGGGAGGGGAAACCAGGAGAACACAGAAGGGGAGAGGAGGGCTGGGAAAAACACACAAGGGAAAGAAAACAATGGAGGCAGGTCAAAATTAGCAGAAAAACACACACAGCCCACAGAGGGGCTCAATACCGTAAACTGGGGACCTGCAGACAATGGCTCTGCCTAGATGGAAGTGGAGAGCGTGGTGGGCTGCAGGCACCCTAGCTTGGAGGAGACACAGGGGATCAGCCAATCAGGGGGGAGCTGGGAGGCTTGAAGGCGGGAGGGAGGGAGGGGAAACCAGATGAACACGGAAGGGGACAGGGGGGCTGGGGAGAACACACGAGGGAAAGAAAACAATGGAGGCAGGCCAAAATTAGCAGAAAAACACACATGGCTCACGGAGGGAAGTATACCCGGAAACCATCTTTGGAAAAGTAGTGTGAAAGAGACATTTTGCCATCCTGTTATCTATGAAGTAGTTGTGAATAACAGACACATGTCTATCCTTTAAAGTTAAAAATACTCTGCTGCTAATATCCAAATAGTGTTGTGGAAAAAGACATTTCTACTAATTCTGAGAAATCATTGTTTAGAAAAAGACCCTTTTTGCCATCCTTAGGAAAGTGTCTTATGAAAGACTTTTCAGCTACTCTTGAAGACTCAAACTTTAAAGGGCACTTTGGCTACCCTACTCGAAGTAATCCATGGGAAGGGAACCCCTCCTGAATTCAAAGATTATTTGTTTAAATGTTCATACTTAATTTCTATACACTTTTTATTAAGTAAAATGCAGAACGTTTACCTTGTTTCTTTGTTTAACTGTGAGGGTCAGATATAGTTTGGACACAATGAATGTTTATATAATTTCGACGACAAGACTCAGACTGATCTTTAGCTTTAATTTCCTAGGTAGGGAAACTCTCCTTAGGATAGGGACAGAAAGGTTTAAAGGATAGTTCCGGGACTTTTTTTTTATTGTCCCTACGGGTCGGCCATGTGTTTGTAAGCATAAATCGGTAGATCGTAGGAAACTTTCCTATGGACCTTACCCGACTTTTCGCCCATTATCGCACTCGAAATCAGCCGCCATTTTGTGATAATCCTATCATTCCGCCGCATCGCCCTGGCTCACCTGCCTTTGCGGCACTAAATCAAATCCCCCGCCCCTGAGCCTGACATCAGCAGACGCGTACTGCCCATTTCAAGCACGTCTCGTGTCAACAATCGCTGCGCCTCAGCTATTGACGTGTTGCCATGGAAATGGCAGGACGCCTCTTTCCCCAATAAGTATAAACAGACCGTTTCACAACATACAGCAGCAGATTTTCGATTCCATTCCTCTCTGTGTGTTACTTTGAGTATTCTGTGACTCGTTTCTGTGCTCTGGTCAGCTACCTTCGTTGATTGTAGCCCGTGTGAACAGATACCAGTACCACCGCTATAAATTATCTTACTTTCTTTACCACACAATGGCTACAATAATGCCGTATATGTACGAGCCCGAGTACACCGAGGAAGAACTACTGGAAAGGCAAGCACGCGAAAACGATGGGGATTCGGACGGCAGTTGGGAGGACCAGTCAACGGATGAAGAGCCTGGACCATGTCGCATGGACGGCGTCTCCACCTGGTGCACGTGCAATCGGTGCGAGCTAATGCCAACTGAGGAGGAGAACTGCTGCTGCCGTGAAAATTCCGGGTAATTGGCCTACATTTCGGAAAGCGAGCAAAGTCTGCAGGAAGGCGAGCAAAGTCCGCAATGCATCACCGAGCTGCCAGAGTTCAGGGAAGCCTGCCTCTCACGGACAGTGTTGAGGATGATGATGGTGCTTATGCACGAACTTCGCGGCACTGTTCGTCCGCGTAATCCGAGTAACGAGTAAGTATACTCTGTTTGTGATGTCAGTGATGCCACCACTATTTCATGGTCGTCTCCCACATATAAAATTACATTTACATATCATTCGAACGCATGTAAATTGGTTCCATATAGTGCATTTTCTAGATATAATTTTTTTCTAAGAAAAATGACATGTGTTACCTGAATCGACATTGATAAGAAAGTTTGGTCAGTTTAATACAGTTTGCATCTTTTTTTTTCACAGGTGGTACAGGCTGGTGGCCTATCGTTGCTTCACTTGGTGGCTTCACGGGAGGCTCGGACACCGCGTTCGGAGAGTAATACCTGCCTGTGCGGTACTTGCCATTAGACAACATTTCCCCAGTGACAGTGGACAATACCGCGGATTTTCCCTCGATGTGCTGCAACCTCAACTTTACAATGTGTAATGTTTATTATTTATGTTTAACTAAAATCTAAAATAAAGCCCAACATATATTTTAACAATGGTTGTTTTGATTTTTTAAATGAATCTAGTGTATATTCTCCTGGGAGGGTGAGGTATTTATAAACTCACCCCCCTGCCTTCCATGTAGTAGATCCTGCAGCCATCCTCTTACATTCAGTTAGATGGCCTCTCCTTGGTGAGGCCCTGCGGCAAACGGGTCTTGTCTGCACGACCACCGCCCCGATCCACCCCCCCCGCCCTATCAAAGGCAGTTCGCACCAGGGTACTTGCGCTGCTGGCAAGTGGAGCTGTCAGGGAGCGATAAAGGCCAAGAGGTGCCAAAGACCCTGTACACTTCAAAGTGGTCTATAGAGCATGGGTTGTTGTTCCCATGTCTACCTCCAGACCCCGTGTCTCCTGCCAAGCATCCCCCCTCACGCTGGACGCCCCCCTGCAATCCACATAAGTGTGTCTCCATTCACGAGTCTTCCTGTGTCTTGTCTGCACGACCACCGCCCCGATCCACCCCCCCCTCCCCCGCCCTATCAAAGGCAGTTCGCACCAGGGTACTTGCGCTGCTGGCAAGTGGAGCTGTCAGGGAGCGATAAAGGCCAAGAGGTGCCAAAGACCATGTACACTTCAAAGTGGTCTATAGAGCATGGGTTGTTGTTCCCATGTCTACCTCCAGACCCCGTGTCTCCTGCCAAGCATCCCCCCTCACGCTGGACGCCCCCCTGCAATCCGCATAATGCCACGACATATACACGTCATTCATTCACAAACACACCCCTGTTTCGAATTCTTTATAACCCACTTCATATTTCTAATGAGAACTTCTTTGCGCTTTGCTAGTCAACCCGTGAAGGTGCTGGTTATCTGCTCTTCGTCTCTGTGAACTTCCGTGACCACTTTGAACAAACTCGTCAGTTTGCAACCTGTGAACTGCTCCCTCTTCTACGACAAGAAACTACTCTGATCCCTGCATCTAACTGTTTGGTCGTCAAGGTAAGTCCATGTACCATAATCATTTTGCGTCCAATTTTTTAATTTATATCTATTTGCTAGTAGTCATCAAATTGCATCCATGTTTTCTTTTCGTTCACGACAGTACATGCAAGGAACTAGTCACATGTTCTGAGTTTAGTCAAATTACTTTTTCTATTTTTTGAAAGTTATTGAAATACTTATCCGCATGTGAATAACGTGTATAGTTCCAAGAACCAAAACGGACCTAGCATTGAACCTTTTATGTGTCATTTAATGTTTTAACACATTGGTATTCATAGAGAATTGTTGATCTTTACTTTTCAGAACTTTCCATAATGCCTGCCTGTTCCATTGGCGGTTGCCCTTCGAAGACTCATAACAAACCTGAAGGTACTATAATGCATGTTTTCCCTAAGACAATAGATCAGATAAGAGAATGGGTCCGATATTGCGGATATCCAGCCTCTGAGATAGAAAGTAGAGTCCTAGAAGTCTTTGCGGACAAGAGGGGTGATCGATACCGCATCTGCAGCAGGCACTTTAGCCCAGACATGTACTCCACATCATTGCTAATAAAGAAGAAAACACCGCGAGCGAGGCGAAAATTGCTCTCAACCGCTATTCCCACTCTATTCGTCCACATCCCTCCACTGGTGAGTCAAGTTTATGTATTTGTCTGTCGGCCTTGCGGTAGTGTGTAGCATTAGCTAACAATAATTTCCCCATTTATGTATCCACTCAATATGAAGGCGGAAGATTCTCCATCCGTGTCGTTATTGCAGTCATCAGCCACTTCAAGCGCCTATCGGGTAATCTTACTTAGCTATTCTGACACTGACTTGTTTTAGGCATGTAAATCAATAGTTTTAATTGATCCAAAATAATGCAAGTACTGTCTTTCAGGGAGATGCTGAGGAGTCCAACGCATTGACGACAACCGTAGATGTCACTCAGATGCTCGAGGTACGTTTCCGGACAGTTCCATCGATGGAGATCATCAGATCTTGCATTCTTGTAGCGTGATTGTTACACACAATGTTTCTTTCGTTTTTAGCCATTGGTATGTCCTTCTGTCGTCGCCCTCCTATGTGTCTTCTTTTTTCAATATTGTGTTCATTACTAATGAAAGTCCTATGTTTCAGGGAGTCGATGGAGCATTAGTCCAAGAAGAAGGGGGAGCATGCAGTTACGGGTCGGCGCAACAGCTTGCAGAAGTGTGCACCGCAGTTACAGCGTCCCTTGATGTTCTTATGCATTTCGAGGTATGGATACTGACAGATCAATCATGCGAGATCAAATGACGTGATTACATCCGCTATACTTCCTTCTTTATTAACGCAAGTACTATGTTTCAGGGATCTGACGGAGCTTCTTCAACAAGAACATCACCCCTAGTAGTTGATGCAGATCTCTGGGTGGTGACACTTCCAACGATGGAGCAAATCGAATCATATTTAGATATCCATTATTTATTTTAGACAACTGATCATTTGTGCAGGTCTATTTAGATGAGCCGTTGACGCCTGCAGAAAGTTTATGTTCTTTTAAACAAAATAGAAAACCATACTAATGCAATTACTGTGTTTCAGGGAGTTGCTGAAGCGTCATCTTCAATAATATCATCAATGGAAGTCTATGCGGAGCCCGAGGTATGGATCTTGACAGTTCAATCTAACTAGATCAACAATGCGTGAACTATTGTCGTTTCAATGTTCTACACAATGCGTTCATTTGTGTTTTGCTATTGAGATGTACGTATGGGTATTGGTCCCCAAGTACATTTTGTGTTTTCAATATTATTATACATACTAATGAAAGTTCTATGTTTCAGGGAGTCGATGGAGCCTCAGTGAGTGATGGATGTGCTTATCATGAAAATATAGTCGTTGCAGCGCGAGAGGAAGTGGAGACATGCACACACGAGTCGGAGCAACAGCGTCCAGATGTTGAAGTTCGAGGCAAGAAAGTTTCAAAGAAAAGAAAGCAAAAGAAGGTTAGTGTCCTGTTCACTATATTATGTTGTCTTTCACTGTCAATAGTTCTAAACTGTAAGTTGTGTTTAAACTGAACATCCCTTTTCTAATCTGTCCTCTAGTTGCGAGTGGGTGTAAGAACTAGATCTACACAGACAGTGAAGCGAACGAGAGATGTTGCTTGTCAAACCTTTTGGCAGGGACTTGAGACTGGAGATGCATCGTGCCAATGGGAAGAATATGAAGTGATTGACAACGGAGCTATACCACCACCAGCCATTGATAGTGAATGTCCTCCTGGTAGTTTGGATGCAGTCGGAGATCAATTCACAGAATCCACACCCGCAAAAAATAAGAGCGCGCGAAAGTTGAAGACATTGTTTTTTTCTCCCATCTCCGGACAAGGAACAGATGTTGCAATGGAAGCGAATGAAGTGGACGACAATGAAACACCATCAATATCACTCAGCATAGCGGAAGACGATATCAGAGATTGTACCTTTCATGCGAGTGACATGTCCTCAACGTTACAGGCCGAACCAGCTGGGACGCAGAGTGACAGTATAAGGAAAGAGGCCAAATTCATTGTATTCGATAGCTGTTTGATGGATATTATTATGATGATGAAATGTGGGCATTGGGTTGGTGGGGAAGTATGTGGGGAGCCATTGATTAATGTGACTCGTGCAATTCGAGGCACTAACCTTAAAATACATGCCACCTGTACACAATATCATCCGTTCGCATGGTCTGCACAACCCATGCTGGGGCAACTGCCAGCAGGCAATCTACTTTGTGCAGCGGCTGCACTTTTTAGTGGTTCAAGTTTTAAAAAGTTAGAGTCTTTCTTTCAGTTTGTGGGAATCCATTTCATTGCGAAAACTCAGTTCTACAAATACCAAACCGATTATCTATTTCCAGCCATTAGCGAAGCTTGGAGAATGGAAAAAATGTCTATTGATAGTACATTCGCGGGCAAACGGTTCAGGCTAGCCGGTGATGGACAGTGCGACAGCCCAGGATTTTCAGCCAAGTACTGCACCTACCACTTTCAGGACATGGAAAGTAAGAAAATTGTGAGTTCGGTGGTCGTGCAGGTGTCACAAAGTACATCCTCAGTGGCCATGGAGAAAGTTGGCTTTGTAGCATCAATGCAAGAACTACAATCGCGGGGAATGGTGATCGACCTGATAGCCACGGACAGACACGTTTCAATTGCCAAGACAATGAGAGAAGAGTACAAAAATATAAATCACCAATTTGACGTATGGCATCTTGCAAAAACAATCAATAAAAAATTGTCGGCTGCAGGAAAAAAAAAAATATGCAAGGTATTTCACAGTGGTCCAAGTCAATCAGCAACCATCTTTGGTGGAGCTCAAAAACATGTGAAGGGTCGTTGGAAATTCTACTGGAAAAATGGCGGTCAGTAATGTTGCACTGTAGCAACGTACATCGATGGTCGACAAATGAGCATTTCCACAAATGTGAACATGGCCATTTGTCCACAGAGGAGGCACGGAAGAAGAAGTGGTTGATTCCTTCATCACCCACTCACAAGGCCATTGAAAAGATTGTATTTGATAAAACTATAACAAGAGATTTGAGGGGACTCACGGAATTCTGCCACACAGGAGATTTGGAGGTGTTCCACAATATGTGCCTAAAGTACAGGCCCAAAAGATTGCATTTTGGCATGGAAGGCATGATAAATCGGACTCTTCTAGCGGTCTTGGCACATAACCATAATGTTGGCCGTCAACAAAGTAGGACGACCGGAACTTTAGGGACGCTTCGCTACAATAAGGCCTTCACTAAAAGAAGTAAACAATGGGTGATCAAACCAGTGTTTCAGGATATGCAATATGAGTTTATTGAGAGACTTATCGTAGATGTCCTCGATAGGCACATACATGGAGTGGTGAACGAACCTATGCAGGGGACAACTGCATTGCCACCCAACATTGCCTCTGTTCCATGTCCACCTAAAGCAGAGCTCATTGAGAAATACACATCACGGTTTAAATGATTGTAATTTGATTGTCTGTTCTCTCGAGTCTCCTCATGTTGCAGGCCCATTGCAATTAAACCAAACAGTAATATAAATCATTTTTACAAAAATTATAGAATGTTTCCGTATTACAAACACATGGCCGACCCATAGGGACAATAAAAAAAAAGGCACGCAGACAAGATGCCCTTACACTAACTGTAGCGAACTAGAAATGTGTGCTCGCTCAAAGTGAAGGTCAGCTGCTTTGATGTTTTGCTCGGGTGGCGGAACGGCCCACGACCCAGTATAAGGTTCTATTGTGATTTGACCTTGACAGGCCGGGACCATCCTGAAAAAAAAAGATAATGAATAAAATTTCAGAAACGAAACGATGAGCCACGTTCATTAGAAGAAGTAACGTCGGCAAAGAAGGAGTGGTGTTTCGGGTCTGCCCTACACAGAGACACAATGGAAAATGCAAATATAATGTAAGTAACTTTTGATGAGTTTATACCGCAATTTCATTACTATACAGTGGCTTTAAAGACGGGTTCAGTTGTACTTGTTCGTTCTATGTGGCATATTGTTTTCTACCGCGCACTAACTTGAGGAGAAACATCTGCTTTTACTGAAGCACCTCAAAACCTTCCTCTTTGCTTCTGCTTTCTCTCTCCCTCTCCCCTGCTACAACTGGTCCACTGTCTGCGACCTCGGTACTGGGCCCTTCCACTCTCCACCTGCACTGCCTCCCTGTCAACCCCTGCACTGGGGGACTGTCTCAGTATCCTACAGCCCCCCCTTCCCAGCACTTGTTCTGCACTTACCTTGCACTTGCCACCAGCTGGCCCTATTTATTTATTATTTTATGCTACTTACCTTGTACTCCACTCCCCCCCCCCCCCTGCCTCGCCACGCCTTTAAACACTTGTGTACACCCAGTAGCGCGCTATGATTTTAATAAGGATCTGATGGTGAGACTAATTTCATTTTTTATGTTTTTAGGTACATCGTTCACTACTGTCTGTGTCACGAGTACCGGACACCGGCGGACGGCTTCTACAGCCGCCAGTTGCTTCTCCGCGTGAACAACGTTACCACCCTGACCATTTTATGGGACGATCGCCAAGTACAAGTTTGCCCTTACGCGGTACTAACGGTTAGATGCAACATACCTACCGTTGTGGTGGCCTAGTGCCTCGTTGTTGGAACAGCCATGCGATTATCAGTGCGACCGAAGAGCTTATTTTTATCGTAAAACAACACCCTGTGTACTGCACACGAACATCGCTTCCCTCAAGACGAACTAATTTGGATCGAGAGCAAAGAAAAATGCAAATCGCTGAATATTCTCTAAACATTTGATGTCCAATAAACGTACTTTGCCAAATGTACAATCTTGCCGTTTGCTTTTAAACCACGGTTTCACATTCCGAATTGTGGCGCTGTATTGTGAGATGCTCTAAGACCCTGTGTACAGCAAAGGACCATCGCGTTGCTCAATACGAACTTTTTGGAACATGAGCAAATAAAAATGCAAATCGCTGAATATTCTCTAAACATTTGATGTCAAATAAATGTACTTTACCACATTTACAATCTTGCGGTTTGATTTCAAAGTACAGTTTCATATTCCGAATTGTGGCGCGCTGTGTTGTGAGCTGATCTGTGTTGATTTCCGGGGTCTGTGTGGAGTCGCGTAGAAGACGCCTGGGCGCGTTTGCCTACGCAGCACAGTAACGTCACGGAGAGAGGCGGGGAATATGAATGTTTTGATAATGTCTGTTTCAGGGGCGGGGGATTTGATTTAGTGCCGCAAAGGCAGGTGAGCCAGGGCGATGCGGCGGAATGATAGGATTATCACAAAATGGCGGCTGATTTCGAGTGCGATAATGGGCGAAAAGTCGGGTAAGGTCCATAGGAAAGTTTCCTACGATCTACCGATTTATGCTTACAAACACATGGCCGACCCGTAGGGACAATAAAAAAAAAGTCCCGGAACTATCCTTTAAGTTAATAAAAAGTCTGATGTTGAAAATACTACAATTTTGTGTCCGCCTCTCATTTCTGACCCTTCACATATGGTATCAGAGGTGGGATGCTGAACTGGCTGATACAAACTAGGAACCTACTAGCAACATTGTTACACGCTAATGAAAGTCATCATTCAACAACTACAGGAAGAGGATTTTTTAATCCTCACAACCCTATTCTAAGAATTAAAAGATTCTGACTAAATATGCACTTCCCAATACATCGCCAAAAACAATTTTTCCATTGTGAACTTCTGTTAGATACCTTTAAGGTATCAGATTATAATATAAAATGACATAGTAAATTAAGATTAGTGATAAAAGCAGAAATAACCCTAACTTCAAGCCCCTCTTCTAACATTCCTCCTAGTATCAGGAGACCTGCTCAAACAATGGTAAAACAGGAAGAAATATTAGAATCTATTTCTTTACTAGAGATAGATGAACCCTTAGAAGTAGACCCTCCTCCTGAGATCGAAGTATTTTCCTTCCATCTAGAGATCTTGATATAGTTCATTTTGAACAAAATCTTTCTTTTGTTGAAGAAGATTCTAGAGAAAATAGCAAGATGGCAACTCTAGAAGGTCTTGTGGACCAACTGACTGCCCATCAAATTCAGGCAGAAAATAGATTCCAAGAAAGACTGGATAGAATTATAGCAACTTCAAAAAGACCTATATCACTACACAGGATCTTACAACCCTATAGAGAAGGGGAGGGCCAGGGGAATTTCGTTCTTAATTTTGACCTGAAAATTTCACTGGGAAGATGAATTCAAAACCTGTTACCTAGCTACTTTATTGAGAGGGGAAATTCAGAATTCTGATAATTTGTTAAACCTTACCGAAACAACCCCTTTTGATGAAATCAAGGAAGGGTTGTTGAAAAAGGAGGACCAAACAGAACATTTTTATAAACAGAAACTCTGAAGTATTAATTTGAACACAGATGAAACACCAGTAGAATTATCTGCTAGAATACAAAATACCCTGGGCCTCATTACAAGTATGGGGGTAAGTGGTAAAATTGGCAGTAATTCCGTTACTGCCAACTTTACCACTATGCCAAATCAGGATCTACAGAAAAAATGGCAGACATTCCCCTGGTGGAATTACCTCCAGCAGAATTACCTCTGGCCAAAAAACAAAAATCAATTTCCGTCACATTATAAGTCCAAAATCAGTGGAATTATTTGCTGGTAATGCCGCCAAAAACACATCACAGTTACCTCCACCAAAAAAGTGTAGATAAATGCACACAAGTCCCAGAAATCAAGGCACAGGTGTACCAGAACCACTCAGGAGGAGCATAAAAGGGCCACTCCTTCCCCAACAATGCATTCAGGCAACATGCAGCCACAAGCAAATGTTGATTATGGGCTCCACAACCTCATACTATACATCCAGCTACAGCAGCATGCAAGACCACAGCAGGGAAGTAGACCAGTAAAGCACAGGAGACATGCGCTGCGGAGGGTACCCATGCCACGTGCCCCTCTATCCACATGGACACCGACGGACAGCCAATGAGTGACCCTATATTGATTGGACCATCCCACCATCACAGAATTGCTCACTCTGATCCAGGCTGAACTACAGAGTGCCATTGCAATCAGATTTGCCATCCCTACCCCCAAGCCTCCTGCTGAAGCTTAGTAAGTCAGTCTTACACTTCTGTGGTACTAGTGGATTCCAGCACACATTTGGGACACTGCATGGGATATCACAGCCCACTTCCTCCGAAGTGCTGGACCAAGTCCTGGATGTGCTCATGAGGCATGCCCATCTGCACATCTCCATGCCCATCACCCAGGCGCAGGTGCATGCAGCAGAGGGATGTTTCTACACCATTGCTCATTTCCCCAATACAATAGCGGCATTGGATTGCATGCATGTGGCATTGGTTTCCCCCCAGGCAACAGAACAGGCATACCTGAATAGGAAAAACAAAGAGATGATGGCTGGAAGGTTTAGAATTAATCTTAACCACTGGCATTGCTCTGGGCAACTCTCCAGACCATCGTTCTTCGCCTGCCAAGCCATTACAGAAGGGGAAAGACCATATGCAAATCAGATCAGACTTGGCCCCACCCCAAAAGTAGCAGTCCAGCCTGAACTTGTAACCAGGACTCATGTCTGGCAGAGAGTCTTCCAGGACCCCCCTTGTTATTTGCATATTTCAAGTAACTTTGGGTCTCACCCTAAGTTACTAGGGGAATCCCGACGTGGACCCCTTGCTCGCTATTCTTAGAGAGGCACAGCTACACCCTACTGATGAGGTTCAACCAGACCGAAACACGTGTCTGGGGTTGCTGTTGGTACTCTTGTTCAGAGGAGAATTGCCTAGCATTTCGCTGCTGGACTGCCCCAGGGCAGGACAAAGACTGATATGATTGGGATATTTCTCCTCTGTGAAAGATAGTGAGCTAAAGACTCTGGGTAAGGCTCTTGAAACCAGGAATCATGCCTGGCAGAGAGTCTCCCAGGACACCTCTTGTTATTTGCATATTTCAAGTAACTTTGGGTCTCATCCTAAGTTACTAGGGGAATCCAGACGTGGACCCCTTGCTCGCTATTCTTAGAGAGGCACAGCTACACCCTACTGATGAGGTTCAAACAGACCGAAACACACGTGTCTGGGGTTGCTGTTGGTACTCTTGTTCAGAGGAGAATTGCCTAGCATTTCGGTGCTGGACTGCCCCAGGGCAGGACAAAGACTGATATGATTGGGATATTTCTCCTCTGTGAAAGATAGTGAGCTAAAGACTCTGTGTAAGGCTCTTGTAACCAGGACTCATGTCTGGCAGAGAGTCTCCCAGGACCCCCCTTGTTATTTGCATATTTCAAGTAACTTTGGGTCTCACCCTAAATTACTAGGGGAATCCAGACGTGGACCCCTTGCTCACTATTCTTAGAGAGGCACAGCTACACCCTACTGATGAGGTTCAACCGGACCAAAGCACGTGTCTGGGGTTGCTGTTGGTACTCTTGTTCAGAGGAGAATTGCCTAGCATTTCGATGCTGGACTGCCCCAGGGCAGGACAAAGACTGATATGATTGGGATATTTCTCCTCTGTGAAAGATAGTGAGCTAAAGACTCTGGGTAAGGCTCTTGTAACTAGGACTCATGTCTGGCAGAGAGTCTCCCAGGACCCCCCCTTGTTATTTGCATATTTCAAGTAACTTTGGGGCTCACCCTAGGTTACTAGGGGAATCCAGACGTGGACCCCTTGCTCACTATTCTTAGAGAGGCACAGCTACAACCTACTGATGAGGTTCAACCAGACCAAAACACGTGTCTGGGGTTGCTGTTGGTACTCTTGTTCAGAGGAGAATTGCCTAGCTTTTCGATGCTGGACTACCCCAGGGCAGGACAAAGACTGATATGATTGGGATATTTCTCCTCTGTGAAAGATAGTGAGCTAAAGACTCTGGGTAAGGCTCTTGTAACCAGGACTCATGTCTGGCAGAGAGTCTCCTAGGACCCCCCCTTGTTATTTGCATATTTCAAGTAACTTTGGGGCTCACCCTAGGTTACTAGGGGAATCCAGACGTGGACCCCTTGCTCACTATTCTTAGAGAGGCACAGCTACACCCTACTGATGAGGTTCAACCAGACCAAAACACGTGTCTGGGGTTGCTGTTGGTACTCTTGTTCAGAGGAGAATTGCCTAGCATTTCGATGCTGGACTACCCCAGGGCAGGACAAAGACTGATATGATTGGGATATTTCTCCTCTGTGAAAGATAGTGAGCTAAAGACTCTGGGTAAGGCTCTTGTAACCAGGACTCATGTCTGGCAGAGAGTCTCCCAGGACCCCCTTGTTATTTGCATATTTCAAGTAACTTTGGGTCTCACACTAAATTACTAGGGGAATCCAGACGTGGACCCCTTGCTCACTATTCTTAGAGAGGCACAGCTACACCCTACTGATGAGGTTCAACCAGACCAAAGCACGTGTCTGGGGTTGCTGTTGCTACTCTTGTTCAGAGGAGAATTGCCTAGCATTTCGGTGCTGGACTGCCCCAGGGCAGGACAAAGACTGATATGATTGGGATATCTCTCCTCTGTGAAAGATAGTGAGCTAAAGACTCTGGGTAAGGCTCTTGTAACTAGGACTCATGTCTGGCAGAGAGTATCCCAGGACCCCCCCTTGTTATTTGCATACCTGAATAGGAAACAGTACCATTGCATGAATATCCAAACGACATGAGATGCGGTCCTCACAATCAGCCACTGCTGTGCCCGATACCCTGGGGCCACACATGATTCCATGATACTGATGAACAGCACCCGACCAGCGTACATGCCATGCAAGGCAGCACAGTGCAATCAGGGCACCTGTGTTACCCATGAAAGCATGGACATGGACTGTACATGGTGTACTGCCACATCATAACATAATATGACCTAACATATTTGTAAGGTGCACATTAAGGGGCATCTTGGCGCTAATAACAGTTGTTACCCAACTTAAAGGTACTCATTGTATCGACTTCAGATGGATGAAGGGCTGAGTGGACCTGCTGGGATTTGAACCTGCGACCATGAGGTCAAACACAGGTCCCTGTAGTGGATGCATTAGTCCACTGAGCCACAGACCCGGAAATAAGTGACAAGTGCATAGCTGAAGACATTGCATTGACAAATACCTGATTGACTGCAATTGTACCATGTAGGCCAAGTCCCATCAACCTCAATGTACACAAGGTGCACCATATGCGCTGAGTTCTGCACATAGGGGTAAACACATCAGGACCATAAACATGTACCCTGACCCACACACTGCCATGTCTCACACAGTCCATTCATGTCTTGGAGGTGACGCTGGCTATCCACAGTTACCATGGCGGATGACACCTGTGAGGAATGAGGCGCAGAGGACCAGGTCATGCATTGGGTGCACATTTGGATTGCTGAAATTAAGATTCAGGTGCCTTCAGCACACAGGTGGTGCCCAGTAGGCCAAATAGTAGTCATATGTGCAATGATGCACAACTTGTACATACGATGGAACATTGAAATGCCTCCAGATGAGGACCATTCCCCCTCTAGTTAAGATGAGGAAGATGTTCATGGTCTAAACTGGTCATCACAGGACATACATGGGGATGTGAGGGAAGGACGACTGGCCCGCCAGGATGTCATAGAAAATGTCTTCTGACTTGGAACACATGCAGCCAATACGTGCAATTAATGTACATGTCTCAATGGATTTGATTTGTTTTACTGCAACAGAACAAACCGCAGCCGAAAAAACCGTAGCGGTTTTGGCCGAAAATACAGTTTGGTCGTTACGGTAAAACAACCCAAACCCACACTTTTGATGAGGTGCAGCAGGTAAGGCAACACTGCTTGTGACCGTCCTGGGTCTTCATTGGTAAATGTTTTGCGATACCCTAGCACTCTCAGCGCTGTTGTTCTCCCTCTCTCCCTCCCACTCCTGCATCCATTTCCATTTTCTCTTTCCGATCCCTCCCACCTCCCAGCCCGCCTACCTCCCCTGATTGGTGGCGCTTGGCAGTGCTTCTAGCCTAACGGCCCGTCTGCTCCCTCCTTGTCAGTTTTGGTGAGGTGCAGCAGGTAAGGCAATTCTGCTTGTGACCCTCCTGGGTCTTCATTTGTGAATTGTTTGCAGTGCCCTAGCGCTCTCAGCGCCGTTGTTCTCCCTCTCTCCCTCCCACCCCGGCATCCATTTCCATTTCTCCTTTCCCGATTCCTCCTGCCTCCCAGCTCACCCACCTCCCCTGATTGGTGTGTTGGTGGTCTTCACTGACCTTCTCTGAGCAGCCAGTGGCCAGCCACCAACCAGCAGCGACTAAGTACGGTAGGTGTGGCCAGGTTGGGAATAGAGCCTCACACTCGCCTAATAAACTGGCCACATAGCAGACTCCCAGACTTAGGTGTGTGTTTTCTCTTGTATTTAAAATGTCACTGTGAAACCTAGGCATTTTTCCCCTCTTACAGGATTCTCAGACTTAGATGGGTGTTCTCTGGTATTTAAAATTGCACTGTGAAACCTAGGCCTTTTCCGCCCTTACAGGCGTCTCAGACTTAGGTGTGTTTTCCTCAGTTATTTAACTTGCATTGTGAAAGTATTTAAAATTACACTGTGAAACCTAGGTCTCCCACCCCCTCACAGGACTCTCACACTTAGGTGTGTTTTCCTCCGTTATTTAAATTGCATTGTCAAAGTATTTAAAATTGAATTGTGAAAGCTTGGCCTTTTCCCCCCTTACAGGACTCTCCGACTTAGGTGTGTTTTCCTCCGTTATTTAAATTGCATTGTGAAGTAGCACCGTCCTGAAGTTTTTGCCTCCTAGCAAAGCATCAATCTAACAAATTTTTCTATCATTATCTAAGCTCCTGTTATCTTATCCAATTGTCTACTATTGTCTTGTCTCTCCCTATTGCTTCTGCTGTGTCCTTCCCTAGTGTTTTTCCCCTCCTCCTCCCACACCCTTCCTCTTCTCTCCTCTCCCTACCTACTCTTTGGTGCTCTCTGTCTCGCCTATCTTCTCTAACTGCTTCTCAATCGACTATCTTGCTCCCCTCACTAAATCTGGTAGGAAGATGTTTAAAAAGGACATCCTGGTTTCCAACCCAGGCCTCCCTATCGCTGACACCCATACCAGTGCTGCTTCTAGACAAACCCTCACAGGCATGCTTTTTGTCGTTCCCTCGCCAGACCTATGGCGTACCTCTGTGCCCCTTCACGGAAGTCTTTCAAGGACGGCAACCTTCTCCCTATTGCCACTCTGATCTCTCATTCTGCTGTCAAACACTCCTCTGACATCTGCCATCTACTGGAAGAACTTGACCCTGATGTCCTTGGTCTCACTGAGACCTGGTTCATGGCCTTCAAGCTTTGACACTCTCCTCCCTGATGGCTCCAAGATCCTCTCTGCCCCTAGATCCAACCGTCCCGGAGGGGATGTAGCCCTGATCTCCCCTGAGTGGATCCCTGCCTCTGTCATTCCTGGGCAGGCCTGCACCTCTTGTGAATGCCTCATCTCCAGGCTCTCTCTCTCTCCTGGCCATTCCCTTACTGTGGCTACCATCTATCAGCCACCTGTTCAGATCTCCACCTTCCTCTCTAAGTGGGCTGACCTCTCCTCTCCCCTCCTGATCTCGACCACTCAACTCCTCCTTCTTAGAGACTTTAACATCCACCTGGATGCTTCCTGTCCTTCGTCTGGACTCTTTCGCGACCTCTGTGACTCTCTATTCTCACCTCTGGCCCAACTCTCTCTGCAGGGCACACTCTGGATGTTCTGATCTCTTCAGACCTTCCCCTTTCTATCCCTCTCACCACTCCTCTCTCCTGGAGTGATCACTTTCTCCTTTCCTCCCTCCTCACCCTCTCTTCTCCTCAGGCCAAGCCACCTCCAGCACTGCCACCCACCTTCTCAGTTATCTGACCCATGAAGCATGTGTCAGTTGAGGCTTTTGCCGCCACTTTCTCACCCCCCCTTTGGCTGACTCACACCCTGACACAGCCCTTTCCATGCTCCACTCTGCTATATCTGATACTCTTGATGTCCTTGCCCCTGTCATGATCCGCCTGAAGCTCCAAGCCAAGTGCAACTCATGGTACGACTCTGACCTCATCACCCCCAAACGCAAGTGCAGGGTGGCTGAGAGGAAATGGCGTGCTTCTGGTACATCCTCTGACAAACTGGCCTGCCGCCTGCTCCAAAGGCAATACCGGCTCTCTGTCCACACCAAGGAGAGAGCTCACATCCAAGCCTGCGTCTCTGTGCCATCTAACAACTCGGCCAAACTCTTTAAAATCTGCAAGGAGCTGGCCAATTCTTCTGCAGTCTACCTCTCCTGTCCCCTCCCTGGCCCTCTGCACGGCTCTGGCTTCTCATTTCATTTAAAAAAACTCAGGATATCCTGTCCTCTCACTCCTCCTCTCCCCCTCCTCACCCCTCCCTGCTCTTCCTCTGGCCCTTCTTCGGCCGCCTCTCCTCCTTCCCATCTTCTCCCCAGATGAGGTTTCTAGATAAATCTGATCTATGAAAGTCTTGTCAAACCAGGTTCACCCCGTTCCTCCAAAACCATCAAGGACCACATTGACACCCTGGCTCCTGCTCTGGCCGACTTCTGCAACCACTCCATCACCATTGGAGACTTCGCTTCCCCCCGAAGAACTCCCTTGTGCATCCTCTTCTTAAGAAACACTCTGCCGACCCTTCCTGCCCGGCTAACCATCGCCCAATCTCCATCACCCTTTTCCTGGGTAAACTCCTGGAAAAGCTGGCCATCTCCCAGCCTAACCTTCACACTGAATCTGTTGGTTGTCTCCATGACCATCAGTCTGGCTTCAGAGCTGCCAGAAGCACGGAAGCTGCTATCCTGAACATCCGTGAAGACTTGCTCTCCAATCTTTATTCCAACACCCCCCTGTATCCTCATCTTACTTGATCTCTCTTCTGCTTTTGACACGGTCAACGATGCCATCCTGCTCAACCATCTCTGTGATACCCTGGGTATCACTGAACAGGCCCTGGCTAGGCTGACTTCTTTCCTCTCTGACCGACCCTCCCTGGTCCAACTTTCTTCCCCTCCCCTATCTCTATCTCTACCTGTGGTGTTCCCCAGTGGTCTTACCTCTCTCCCTGGCAGTTCAACCAATACCCGGAACGTCTTGCCCACCGCATTGCTGCTCTCTGCCCCAACTTTCAGTGCTATGCGGATGACACACAGTTCATTTTCATGCTCCCGTCAGCCACCTCTTCTCCTTCTCTCATCTCTGACTGTCTGTCTGTTATCCAGGAGTGGTGTGCCGCCAATAATCTCTGCCTTAATGCCAGCAAGACTGAAATTCTCCTCACAGGCACACCCGCTCCCTCCTTTCCTGTCACTCTCTGGCCGGCCTCGCTTGGCCTTCTTCCTACTCCCATCTGTGAGGCTAAAAACCTTGTGGTCACCTTCGACTACACACTCTCCCTCTCTCCTCACATCTCTGATGTCTCTAAGAAGTCACACTACTGTTTAGAAATGCTTGAATCGTGCCAGTGTAGTATTCAGGGGGAAGTTCTGTAACTATATAAAAAAGACAAGTGGTGCCATCCTGATAAACCCCTAACAAGTGTTTGCCGGGCTTTGTATGAGGATCAGTGTTGATGACAAGTGCTTTAGGTGAAGACTCCATAGCCTATGTGATATTTTGTCAAAGAGAAAAATAGCTACAAAGTGATTTTTCACATATTTGTCGTTTTATAAGAAGTGTGTTATTTCCAGCATGTCCATCCTCTTACATGTAATCACACAACTACTGACGGTCGCAATTTACTTGAGTAATGCTAGAGTGCACGGAATATACCAGCATGGTACTAGTGGCTGGTAAAGGCTGCTGAAAACAGACCTCTCTCCGTACAAGACC
Source organism: Ambystoma mexicanum (assembly GCF_040938575.1). Classification (NCBI taxonomy): domain Eukaryota; kingdom Metazoa; phylum Chordata; class Amphibia; order Caudata; family Ambystomatidae; genus Ambystoma; species Ambystoma mexicanum. The sequence goes on from NC_090941.1 coordinate 895,164,972, forward strand.
ATTGTTGAATAAGGAATAATGATCTCCACATTCCAGGTCAGGACTTACATATATGGCAAAGAGGGTGTATCTTTTTTGAAATTATTCATGATCCACAGCTATACCACAGTCTTTGAGATGTCTTCCTGTTAATGCCACCAAATTCATATACTCCCTTTCGCTGTTGGTTTCATAACAAGGCATCTATGCTTTACTCGCTTTGATTGTTACATCACGATAGAGAGCCATGTATGACCCATTCACATGCTTGAAGTTTAAAGTTGGTAACTGCCCCATAAACAGATTAACCTGGCTGTGGACGTGGCTACCTCCTGAAATATTGACAACTTTAATTATCATCAAATAACTTTATTCGGCCATCAGGCCACCAAAGTACATCCTTACATAACAAACAGTGCATTTAATTAACAGTACATCATATCAGAGAAGACAGTATAATGTTGGTTGTGACCTCCGAGTCCTGCTAGTAACAATGGGGCTCAAAAGTTTTAAAAAGCCGAGAAACCCTTGTATGTCTTCACATACCAGTTCTGAGCCCCTCAGGCCCAGAGCCATAGTGGTTGCCATTTATCTATATTGGCACCAGATAGAACAGGATTGCAAGAAGTGTTGCCAAAAGAATAAGTGGTGTTAAAGTGGTAAAGTGGGAATGGGGGCTGATTATGATCATGCCATTGTACTCTGGCCTTGGCGCATAGTACTATCAAAAACACCATTGGCCATTCTTAGGTCCTGAAATTCCAATATGACAGAGTCATAGGGACTATCACCCTTGTTGCTCACTCTATGGCAACTCACTAATGCTTCCCTGGTCACAAAAGCACAGCCCCTCACAGTGCAGACCCGGTGCAAATATTTGTTTAGGAGTGCATCCCTTGGTTCAAGCTTATTGGGGGGCAATTTGGGTACCCTGTGGAGAAATGCTGTGCCCCTCCTTAGCCCCCATAATCTTTAAAGCTAGTCCTGCATTCCCCATTACAAGAACTGCATGCTCTATGTTCAACTGCATTGTGGCCATAATTACCCACTAGGATTGTGTCCCAGTCTTCCCCTGTTACATACATAGTATTAACATTAAGGGCCTTATTGTCTTCCCCAAGTAGGTACTGCTGGGAAGATTGCTCATCTTGTATCAGTGTCACAGAAGTGGGCACATTAGGCTCGCAATGGGTAAAATGACCTGAGGTAGTTCAATAATACATTGGTGAGGATCAATCTTATCTTCTTCAATCAGGGGACCATTTGTGACTAGCTCTTTGGGTAGCTCCACAAGTGGTTTATAAGACCTTCTTACATCCAAGAGGCCAGTGTGGAGCTCCCCCGTGAGTCCCCCTGCTTCTCTCCCTTGTTCTTTTAACAGGGCCAATATCAGCTTTTTAATGTCAGCGAGTTCAGAAAGCACTTGCTGGCAATTACACCCTTGGGCGGTGCGTACCTCCTTGGTAGATAAATCAACATTGAGTGGAGTACATTTATCCGTTTGCTTGGGGCCCCTTAGTGGAGTGAGACGAAGAAAGGGGCTATTCCTCGAGCCCAAATTCAACATATTCCCACTCCAAGCGCTGCTAGTGAAGGAGGGCCTGTCTTCGGACAGGCTGGCGGCCTCTAATTCCATTTGAGCCATATTTTCGAGAGAGCTAATGTTCTGAACAAATGTGGGCAAAAAAGTAAAGTCAGGCACTGGCAGAATCTCATTAATCAAGGGATTATTGAGGGCAGGGGGGACTGGGCAGATAATATAATAATCAGGGTCGATATCAGGGCTGATGCCACCATCGACTCCTGCTAGCTCTGCTTCTAAGGGAGCACACCCAGGGGTATTTTGCACACAATACAACAACGCTACTCTTTTGACCCATCCACATACCACCACACAGCCTCCAACACCCCACCTACCACCCCTACTGTGGATTGGCACCTCAACACTCCACTGCCAAACTACCCCCCTACACTATCAAACACTACACCTAATACACATACACACACTGCCCTTACTTCACACACCCAGCCTAAGTCCATACCCAAACACCCACTCATCAACCACCATACCACACACCGACCACACCACATTACACACTTACCCACCCTCTCACAACCATCTAATGCCACCATAGTCGCATCCCTAGGCACCACTAGACTCCTACGCCTTAGATCACTTACTACACTACCCCAACACCTACACACCCGCACCCCATCCACACCACACACCACTCACCCAGCCAAAACTCTCCCCACTCTCAACCCCACTAAGCCCCTAGCATGCGCCCTCATTGACGCCCGCTCTATTTGCGCACATGCCATAGATATCTATGACTTGCTACTACTCCATGACCTTGACCTGCTCGCCGTCACTGAGAGCTGGCTACACGAAGCAGCTGGACCATACCTATTTCTTGCCATTCCCCCCAACTACTCCATACTCCGCTCCGACCGATCGGCCAACCACAGAGGTGGAGTAGCCATCATCCACAAAACTTCCCTCCCCATCAGATCCCACCCCCTATCCCCCATCACTGGATACAAAATCCTACTCGCCAAGATCAACCCTAACCCTCAAAGCACCACAAACATCCTACTCATCTACCGCCAGCCCAACACCTCTGCCACACCAGACTCCAACATAACCCTACTCATTGCTCCCCTCCTGAAACCCAATAACAAATTCCTGCTCCTTGGAGACTTCAATCTCGGATTCGCTGACCCAGCCGATCACCTGGCGTTGTCACTCGCATCAACGCTCCAAGAGATGAACTTCATACAAGTCATCCAGGCACCCACCCACATCAAAGGTCATGCGCTTGACTGGATCCTATTCCTTAACACCCCCGCCAAAATCTTAGACATCAATCCTGTGCCATGTACTGACCATTCCCTGATCCTATTCTCCCTAGAACTCAATGTCACCATCGAAAAAAAACCCACTGCCACCCACCACCCCATCATCGCTAGACACACAAAAAAACTCACTAAGGAACTCCTAGAACCCACCATTCAGACCTCCCTCGAAACATGCCCTGACAACAGCAACCCAAAGGCCATTCTCTCAGTTTACAACACGTACTGTACACCTTGCGCCACACCTTTGATCTTCACGCCCCTCTCAAAACTAGCACTCGGACAAAAGACCACCACCACAACTGGTTCACCAAAGACCTAGCAAATCTCCGCAAAACCAAGTGTTCTAAAGAACATATACTTAGTGGAAAAACCCTTCCCCCAGCAACAAAAATGCCTTCAGCATATGCGCCACCTCCTACAAACTTGCCATCATCAACACCAAAGCCATCATACACAATACCCGCATCTCAGAAGCCTAGTCTAACACAAAAGAGCTATTCAAAATCCTAAAAGAACTGGAAACCCCAGTCCCACCCGTCTCAACCTTTCCCAAAGACAAAGCCTGGTGCACGTTGGTACAATCCACCCTAGCCAACAAAATACAGAACCTTAGTGACAAAACTATCCTCAAGAAAGCACAGATCCCCCAAGCCAAATCCTCCCACCCTACATCCTCCCCACCCACATCCTCCATCCCCCCTTCCAGTTCACCCCCATCACATTGCAGAAACCACTACTATCATACAACACATCAAAGCCACCAACTGCACTGGTGACCTCTGCCCCGCACACATCATCAAACTCTGTGCCAAGCCCTTAGCCCCAAACATTACTAAACGTATCAATGCCTCCTTCAGCACCTGCACCATACCCACCTCCATCAAAGAAGCCTGGGTCACACCATTACTGAAAAAACCCTCCCTTGGTCCCACCCTCCCTATCAACTACCGCCTCATCACTACAGTCCCATTCCTCCTGAAATTCCTTGACCGCACTGCCTACCTACAACTCCAAACTTACCTTGAAACCCACTCCCTACTCGGTCTATGCCAATCTGGCTTCAGACCAAGACATAGCACGGAATCTGCCCTCCTCGAACTAAAGATACAACTTGACCTCATTCGCGACAAAGGAGACCGTGCCATTCTCATGCTATTCGACCTCTCGGCGGCCTTCGATCTCGTAGACCATGATATCCTCTGCCACCGCCTCACCACCTCCTAAAACTTTTCACAAGACGTAGCCAAATGGGTTAAATCCTTCCTGAGCAACAGAACCTCTAGGGTCTTCAGGGGCACAGAAGCAGAAGACCCCATCCCAGTTCCCGATGGTGCCCCACAAGGTTCCTGTGTCTCACCCACGTTTTACAACACATACACTAAGGACCTATTTGATCGCCTTGACAACCTCAATATCCCTTACACAAATTTTGCTAACAACACACACATCCTCCTCAAACTATCTGGCACCTATGCCTTAATGATGATAAATCCAAGCTGCTCATTGTCGGATCCCCCCACCACCTCAAACATCTTGATCCTACCTATACCGCCTTCATCATCGACGGAAACAGCATCCCTGTCTCCTCTCATGTGAAAACACTAGGAGTCTACTTAGATGCAGAACTCAACCTGAACAAACATTTGAAAGCAATGACCTCCTCCGCTGCATACTTCTCCAAACTCCTGAATCCCTCTAGAAAATTCCTCACCTCTAGCAACTGCCTCACTCTTGCTAGACAATAGTCGGTAGCAAACTTGACTACTGCAATGCCATCCTAGCAGGGACCTCCAACAAGAATCTCAATAAATTACAGCTCAAATGCTCAGAGAACGTCTCCCAAATCAGACGCGAACCCCACTGGCTTCCCATCAAGCACGCATCGACTTTAAAATACTCTCCACCACCCACCGCTGCCTCTACAACACAGCCCCCCATCTCATGCACTGCATCTCCAAGAAACCCAATCCACGAACCTTACGCTCATCTTCCTCCATCTCACTTGCTACACCTAGATTCAACAGAAAACAACCAGGGGGCTCCTGCTTCACTGTAATTGCACCCACACTATGGAACTCGCTCCCTCCCACCATAAAGAACAAACCTTCCTACCTTGCATTTCACAAATAAGTGAAAACCTCACTTTTTAACAAATATGCATGATTACCTATGTAACTACTGTTAACGGGACTGTACTGTAACTACCTATGCATCACTGAATGTAACCTACGCTGTGATACCTCTGGGTCCTGGGCGCGCATAACAAATGAAATAAATAAATACATAAATAATGGGGCAGTTTACAAAAACCCTCCTTCTTGCCCACCCTTCCCTCAAGTACACTGATTTGATTGACATTGTGCCCAATTTTCATCCTGCTATCCGCACTTAGTGGAACTGCCCACTCCCCAACCATTTAAAACGTATCCCATAACCTCTGGGATGGCAGTAAGGTCAAGTTTGGTGAATGAAATAAATGAAGGCTGATTGAGGGTCGGTCCAGTGGGCCCAGAAATATCTGCTAGGCGGGCTGTAGAGAGCCGGCTAATCGTGGCAAGTAATGAGATGTCATTTGCCTGTAATAGTTTGCTCTCCATGACTAGTAATGGGGAGAGTTTCTCTGTGGCCTGGTGCGTGCTGTCACAGTTGTCTCCAAGCACTAGTAGGTTGGCCGTATCGCCCTGTGAACCTCTGCAACCCCAACAACCTCATTGCCCCACTCAGTCAGCTCACTTTGGGAGCTCATGACCTTGTTGCTGGGGCCTCTATCTCGCTTGACGACCTTGTCCGCAGTGGGATGCTCAGTGGTTCGTCACACCCCAACCCCAGCCCAGTCCCAACGCCATCACGCCATCACCCACCCCCCCACCCCAGCCCCAACATCAACTCCCACTAGCGCTTACGCTTTTCCCCTTTGTCCGCAGGCTTTGCAGCATATGATGCACGCCGTTGTGAGCGCCTGGGCGGGGTGCTAGTCAATGACCCTTCAGTTGGGGTAGCGGATTGTGAACTCCCCCCCAGGAGTGCAGGCTTACTGGGATGTTCATATTACCAAGGAATTGGTGGGTTTCACTATTCAGTACATGGGCCTCCCCTGCTGCTCCTTGAGTACGTCTAATAACGGGCATGGGAGGGCTTTCAGCATTTTTCTTCTCACGGTCAGTATTTTTTGTTTTGGTGAATGCAGTAACAAGGGCATTGTGGGCAATGTAAGCATTGAAAATTGCAAATATTTCAAGAATTTCAGTCAAGGCGGCTGGCTGGCAGAGCTACTGAATGTTTAGTAATAATATTTAGGCAGGTTGCTTAAGTTCTTGCTACCATTAAGGATCGATTAGGACCTGTGCCTAGCACCCGGGGCCCAAAACATAGGGGAAAGCATCTAGATAGCAAGATGTCAAACAAAAGTAAAACCTCCCACCCTGCCAAGCCAGGCCAAGCTGCTCACCTAAGCACTACACTGAAATACAAGTGTCTAGAGAAAACTGCATTATGCACAGGACATAGGACACAGTGTTCTACGTCTCTCTCAAGGACACCCTGATTTTTCTTTGAGGCTCTTGTGGAGAACAACAGCTGCTGCAAGCTATGGCCTCGCTGGTTTCATTCCATAGGGTCTCCATAGGCAACATGAGCTGAAAACAGAACGGAAGCAACATGGGGGGAAGCAGCAAAAAATAGCCGATACGCCAGCAGGCTGCACCGTAGTGTGCGCGTGGCCAGTAAACATGCACGCATGCCTAATGGCCGTCTCCACAAGTGAGTTCAGGATGCTAGTCCAGTCCTTGCTTTAATGATAAGTGATATATTTAATGGTTACTCTATCATCAGGGTATTTGGCATTGGTCATTTGTAAGGCTTCTTAGTGTGCCAAATTTACACTTGGTGAAATGTGTGAGCGCTTGAAAAACAGACTTGCTGAGACATGTTTAATTTATAAGCCACTACATCTCCGTTCATCAGCATAAAATATCGGCATTCCTTCTGAGTTTCAGTTTGATATCTAATCCGTTAATTATACGTTTCTTCTGAAAAAACAGATCTGAGTGTATGTGGCCTATCAAATCAAACCTTTGACTTCTGGCCGCATACACTGCCCTTTTACTAAAACCTGAACTCTCTCCATCCAAAGCAGTAGATCCATGAAATGTAGTTGTATCTTTTTTGAGAAATCTGAGGTTATCCTTACTCCAACTCCACCTCGATCCTCTGTTTCGGTGGCCAGAGAAAGGCCATAGCTGTTGGATCCTGACCCTGGCGGTGGAGAAGCAAGAGAGGATCATCTGGGTGGAGGGTCCTTGAGGAATGGGAATCGGGTGCCCACAGGTGAGACATGGTATCCCCTTATCTCTATTGAAGACCAACCTTAGCCTCCCCCGGCCTTTAAGGGCTATTGTAGAACCTCTCCACTCATTCCCCCATATTGTACCTTTGATAGTACTGAGGCGAGGAAGAGGCGACTACGAGTAATATACACTAAGACCTAATTTCACCACTTTGGTACTGGAATGAGGAAGAGGCCTGCAGAGTACTTGCAAAGTTAGGCATGTCCCTTTAGTGACAGTCAGGCAAACCTAATTGGAAGTTCACACCTGCAACCTGTCAAGTGGTTGCAGGTGTATAAAGGGCGACCAGTGTAACAGAAAGAGAGCAACTGGGAGGCCTGTGTGGGAGAGAGCAGGGGACCCTTTCCGTGAGGAGGCAGCCATGGTGGGACCTGAGGAGGAGCCAGGACATAGGTCGACAAGCTGAAGTGTGGGAGCCTCTGTGACGGAGAACGAGCAGCTAAGGCTGCGAGCAAGCAGGAGAGAAAGAGGACGCCGACCGCAACAACACAGAGAAGCAACAAAGTGACAGGCGTACGCAGAATTGCAACCGGCGTGCAAGCAGGGCTAGCAGAGGTTGGAGCACTGGCCTGAAAAGCAAGAGGAAGCATCAGGAGCCGCCGGAGCAGGACGCTGAAGACCGCTGAGTGTCAGGGAGAGCCACTCAGAAGCAAGGGTGCTCCAGGCGGGCTGCGCAGGAATAACAAAGCGCTGTCTGAATGAAATCTTCAAACCAAGATAAATTATGCATATTGAATACTGAACTGAATGAAAAGTTCAAAACAACGCTAAACTATGCATATTGAATACCACTCTGAATGAAAAGTTTAAAACACCGCTATACTATGCATATTGAATACCGAACTGAATGAAAAGTACAAACAATGCTAAGCTATGTATATTGAATATTGAACTGACTGAAAACCTGAAATTAAACATGTTCAATACTGAGCTGAAATACAACTTTACGGGCAAAGCAAATAGCCAATGGAAGTCAAAAGTGAAAGTGCACATAAAAGCAATTTATGGGAAAAAGAGGAAGTATGAAAGAGTCCAACAAAAGGTGGGGCTTGAACAAGACCACCACAAAGTGATTATTATGAATGAATGCAGTGCGGCAAGGCCACAGACTGACAAGAGGTGTATAATACTTTATGGCAAAGCCACAATGCTAACTACGAGAAGCCAGAAGAATGTAAAACTGCACATAAAGTCAAGAGGCTGACAAAAAGGAACGAAATGCATGGGAATCTGTACATGGGAGCAAACGCAGAAGAACCTGTGTGGGCTGAAGTTCCTTGGGGTCCTGGTTGCGCGACCTTTGATTGGTGGACCGTGTGGTCTGACAACTGTACCTAGACGAGTGAGCCCTGCATTGCGAAAGCCAAAGACATTGGGCCTCATTACGAGTTTGGAGGTAGCCATGCAGTTCCTAGTGGCATGGCTGCCTCCAAAATCGTCTCCAGATCCTGAAAAAGGGGAATTACCGGGCCATTTCGACTTTTGCAGGCCCGGTAATTCCCTTTTTTCAGGACCCGGACCCGGTACATCCCCATTCCCATTCGAGCCCCCATAGGGCTCAATGGGAATGGGGAGGATGCTAACAACGACCCGTTAATGATGGGTCCGTTGTTAGCATCCTGGTCTGCTCGCGTGTGGTGGTAGGCACGTCTGGTCTGGCCCATGCATAACGCCACCCGCAAGCAACTTGTAATGTTGCGGCCCGGAATGAACGGTGCCGGTACCTTACCGGCACCGTTCATTCCGCGGCCGCCAGCCTCGTAATGAGGCCCATTGTAAAATAAAACAAGAACGAGCACTGCAAGTTAGATGGTGACACAAACCAGAAGGAGCGTTAGGTTGACCTAGATCTAAGTTGAACTTTGAAAGACTGAAACACACATTGGTTGCAAAGTTGAAGTCTTGGGGAAGGGAACCCTGAGACTTGATGAACTGCAAATGCTGTCTTGAGGGCAAGGCCTTATGAACCTTTCAGTTTGAACTGTGTTACTTTGAACTTGGGGAAGGGAACCCCAAGGATTGTTTGGAACTGTTGGAACTTGAGCAGGTAATCTTAAGACTTTCTTGAACTTGGGGAAGGGGAGCCGAAGAGGAAGCTAAGAGCTGGATGAAGCTCAGACCTTTGTGTTGATTACCATTTCTTTTCTGATTGACATCCCTACACATTGTGCAGCTTTAGTTGTGAGGGCAAGGATAGGTTTTGGGCTCAGACAAACTAGTAATTCAAAATCATTGACTCAGACTTTCCTTAGTTTCGTTCAGGTCGGGAAATCCTGCCTTAGTATAGAGCAAGTTAGGTCTTCTACCATCCTGACATTGGAGTTAATAAACTATTTTATTGTGAACTTTGAATCTGTTGTCTGTGTCTTGCTTCATGATGCCTTCACACTTTCTAGAAGAGAACTGCTGTATGTTCAGTACTTAAAACATTGATGTGGTTTAGTAGTAGTTCTATATAGGCCCTATAAGTGTACAAATTGCTCTATTGGGATATCAAATGATCTCCAAGCATCACATCCACTTGACTAAATAGGCTAGCAATGGGGATGCACACCGGGGCTACACTGATCCCATCCCCAATGTTTGATTCATCAGCATTAGTGACTTACACTATAACAGGCAGATCCAAGTAAAGCAGGAATCAAGTTATAAAGAACTCCAAAGGGCCACTGTCTTTGAGGGCTGCTAGCGGCAAGACTTCCAAAAAGTCGCTGTTTTCTACACTGGTTTGGGTGTTCAGTATTTGGAAATTATCAAGTTCCGAGTTGGTACATTCTGCAGACGTACAATGTACAAAAGCCATGGTTTAGAAGATATTCATTTGTACCCTTCCTCAATGTTTGTAGACTCTTTGTGCATAGGCTGGCCTTTTCTTTTTTGATTTTTTTAATAAGGTATGAGAGGTCTGCCACGTGTATTTTTTCATTTTCTTTTAGTACCTGTTTTACGTACGTAGTCTAGTCCAGATCCCTGCTGAGCAACATTCAGCTGCGATGTCTGTTGCGTCCTATTTTTCATACAATCGTACAATGCACCTGATACTGAACCCATCACATCTGTATCAAGGTTCTTAGCAGCAGTGGTGGCATGGAGCTTAACCATCTGTAATCCCCTCTTCAAAAGAGATACGGCTCTTCTGATTAAGCTTCTAAATATACCACCCAATCCTGTACAGTACATGACAGAAGCCCCATGGAAGGCAGGCATGCCGTGGCCGGTGTGGGTAGTAATCCCTATAAAGGGCAGGATCGCCATTGTTTTTCATCACAACCATGATTAATAGTTAAAGTGCTTATGAGGAAGAAAGATGCAGCTTTGCGATTACCTTCCCATACTAGAATGAGATGGGAAAAGCCTGATCATCCATCATCACAAAGTTGATAGTATCAAAATGTTCTTTACACACTGGCACAGTCTCTTTAAATATACTGAATATTCACAATTAAATTGTTCAAATCTTTGATTGGTATGTGTCTGAACAGAGGTTCACAACTGTCTCCTACCCTCTGTTTCTATACTGTGACATTGTAGAATCTCAATGTATAGAAACCACCATTGAAATCTGGCCAGATATTGCTCAAAAGCTTTACCTCATCTATGTGTTGTACCGTTCTTAAGATCCTGAACAGCTTTCTCGTACCATTAGATTTGGGGTCTGGATCAGGACTTTAAAGAAATGTTTTCCTTTGATAAGCATTTAGAACCAATTGCATATCATTATTTACCTCGATGTTTGAAAGCATCTTTTTGATGGCGGTTATGACATCTGTTACACTCAGAATACCCATGAGGGAATGAACCATGCAGTGTCACTGTAGGATTTTTTACAAATGATTGTGTCTTGTAAAAGTATTCCATGTTCCAGGATATTGAATCTCAGTGCGGACCACTTCCCACTGCTCATTTAAATTCACTGGTTTGGCTAATTTGACAGTGTAATTGGAGATCTGTTGTCTGGAAAACTGTCTGGGTTTGCGTTGGATGGTAGAGTGATTGAGAAAGAGGAAGTTTCTTTTTTCTTACCCTACTTGTAGCAATCTAAGCCTTTACATCTTTTAGGGAGCTAGCCAGAATCCAACAAAAAAATGATATGTTTCATCTATGATAAACTGCTCCGTCATATGCATTTGTTCATATCCCTTGCTAAATACACCTCTCAATTTGGAGATCCTCACATGATCACCCTTTTTGAATAACATTTTAATTTGTCTTTTTTTTAACATAAACCTTGATGCATATTTGTTTTGCCACACAATCAATGCAGTATCATCAGTTTCATGCTTACAAGCCATTTTGATAGATCTATGGTGCTTAGCAATATAAGAATTTATAAACATCTGCAGGACACCTGTGTATTGGTAGGTATTACGACCACTATAATAAAACTATAATGTACTTCTTAATGTGTAAAATTATATTTTGCATGAAATACCTCCTGAAAGTAAACATTGGCCTAAGCACATTTGCATTGCACTATAAAGCGCATTGAATAAACCTAAAACAGGTCTTGTTTTCTGTCCCATGTTTAGAATTGTGTTTTTGGCTCCAGCAGAGCAAAATGAACTTTGTACTGTTTCCATGATGTCAACGTATATAAGAATGTTGAAGCTGCTAAAGTAGATTGTTTGTCCTACCCTGAGAAACCTTGAATTTAAACAAAAGCTGCACTAATCAGTAATTTAGATACCATCTGTTCCAAAAGTGCCTTCTCCGTTCAAACAGCAAAGTAAAATAACAAATAGTTCAACATGCTTTTCTGCAGAAATCTTTGTTTTCACTCCTTGAAACTAAGCTGACTTTAAACTCAAGAACAAATGATAGACAAATATAAGCGAGCAAAATAAGGACTGTTACCTTTGTGTCTTATGTTTGGAAAACATGTGAAATATTTAAGGGAAAACAACAAACTATTCAAAGATGTTTAAGCATGACTTAGTTATGTGGATATTTCAGAGAAAATGTCCTAGTTACCTTGCAGGATAAGTATTCAGACCCTTATTTATGAAAGGATCTCAAGTGAAGGTCACCCACTAGACAATTATGTGTCTAAACTTTATTACAATGCAAATAAAAACTTTAATGTAACAACCACGGCAGAAACGCTTGAGATCCTTTCATAAATAAGGGTCCAAATGCATATCCTGCAAGGTAACCAGGACGTTTTCTCTGAAAGTTCCTCAGTAAGAGGTATTGGGTTTGCCTCTCCCAACCTGTGACCTTGCAACAACCGACCAACTCCAAGAGAACTATACACAGAGCTTAGCACAGGAGTGTTCATTATTTAGAACCCACTTCTTTTACTCTATACCTAGTTATGTGGATAGGCCATGAACACTAGGTAAATGTATTGCACAAAGAGGGGCTGGATGATGTTCCGGGATTGTGGAAAACCTGTATAAATACTTGTGTTTTTGAAATGTCCAGCACTCTCTCATCTCACGGTGTCTGCTTGCACACATTGTAGGGTGTTGAGAGCCAGACAGCTGCCTGTTAATAAATGTACATTTTACTTTGACCTTGTGACTGGTGTATTCCTATTATGTGGTATTAAGTCTCGATATTCTTTAATCTTTCAAATGTTCTATTAAAATTCTCTTCTATAGATGCCTTGGCCTCTGTATGCATAACTATATGCTGAATGTTGAACCTCTTTAGCAAAGCTCTCAAAGACTTGTTCAAAAACTGTTTGCCGACATCGACTTGTAGTTTTACAGGTATGCAGCCTTGTTTAATAATTAATTTAAACGCATTAGTCACCTCTGTGCCCATCTTTTCAGTAAGGATCTCTGTAAAGGCATACTTGGATAAGACGTCTATGCCTGTTAATATATATTTGCAGCCATTGTTATGATTTTTAAGCTTATGCAAATCAAATAAATCAGTCTGCATTGCGAGTCTTTATAACCAGTTATAACTGCTCTTCTAGGATAGTGCTTACTAGCCAGCTTATGTAGTGTGTAAGAGTGCTCCCCCAATAACCATTCTATCACATTCTCCCTTTTGAACTTATCCACAGCTTCTGCAGCTTTAAAAAGGGGTTTAACACCCTGTAACTACCCACACACATAGTAGATTTTGCATAACAGTTATTCTGCCATGTTCCCATCCCAACGATAAAAAACACAGGAAACGCATTACACATAATATCTTTTCTTTTTATTACATTTTTAACTGATGTTTAGTTTAATTTATGTTGGACCAATGTTACAGTTTGTTCTAAATGTTGTGCTGTGCTTTTCACTATTTTATAAAAGATCTTCCTTTCACACCTCTTGAAAGATTGAGTACATAATGTGTTAGTTCCCTTCAACAGATTGTAAAATTAATGCTTCTACAATGAATGTCCTTCAATACAGAAGTAGGACCGGTATAATTGATCCAGAACAATTTCTAGATCAACATGCAGGCGAAGCATCAAAGAATGTACACCATTTTTATACATGGACCAGTAACCATCCATGAAAGGGTAGGTACTCCTGTTACATATACATTGCCGTATTCCATAGTTTGTTTGCACATTTAGGAACGTCTGGTTTCAGTTTAGGTAATTTTTTTTTATTCAGATGACAAAGTACTTTGAACACATAGTTCCGGTTCAGCTTTTCAACTTTCAGTGTATTATATGTACTTTTTCTCCTACTTTTTTCCTGGAAGTAAATATATACATGTCAGTCTGTGCCTGAAACACTGTACGTTAACTTTCTTTGGCGTAAGCACCTGTCTCATTCCTTTTTAGCAAAGTAATATTTGATCTTTTGTTCATATAATACTATACCTACAAGCTTCTGTAGTTCATAGCTACACCTCCAATGTAAGTTTTCAATTCTATATCAGGGTCCACAGGTACACTGTATCTCTCTCAAAGCCCTGCTTATTGTTTTAGCCATATTGGGGTGCACCTCCCTCCCCAGTATCTTGTACTCAGTGTTCAGTGTCTTAAGCAGTCTACCAGGATCTATCATGTAACAGTTTTTCTAAGAGTTCTGGGCATGTAGGCATCCTTGAAACATTTGTGAACATCTTGTGGCGGATCCTGGTAACCCTGACCGTAACAATCGCTATAATAATCACATTTCAAACCCTCCTGCCTTGGATAATCATTTCCTCAGACAGTCACATTTCTTCACCCCTCTTTCAACTTTTAACAGATCCTCCACAAATGGACAAGCCTTACACGCTGCCCAACTGTGTACAGGGGCATGTTGTCTATGTTTTGAGCAACACAGACATAAGAAGCTCATAGCCATCGGTGGCAAAACATCTGGTTCTGTTTGTATGGCTTTTGCAGTATTTTGCTAAATAAAAACATGCTACTACCCGTATACTTCAAAAGAGGGCTACTAGTAAACATATTTTTCAATGTGTTACTCTATACTTACATCTCCATCTCTGTTATATGACATGCACATGATGCCGTGCTGCTCTGTGCAGCACCACACTTACCTGTTGGCCTTCTGGGAGGCTGGAGCCTCTATCCCCATTGGTGCCTCTAAAAGAAAGGATGTGGGAGAAGCAGCCTGTGTCTCTGTGATTGGTGTCCCACGCCAGCAACCATGGGGGCCACCATCTTACCTAGAGAGAGCAGGCGCGAGGAGCACAGTGCCCGTTGCGGCACATGTGCATCACTTACGTTTCCTGGGCAAGCGTTGCCATAATTCTAACCTCACTCTGGAGGTAGCAGGAACAGCCCATTGACAGTAGTCACTGCAGTTAAAGCAGTAGCGACTTTCGGTTTCCTGCTCCCTTGCTCACCTCTTTGCTTGCTGTAGGTTCCCCTGTCTGATTCTGCTATTCTTCTTCCCATGTCTTGGTTCTGCTTGCTCCCTTTCTTGCCTTGATAGGGGGTTCCCCTGGCCTTTCCCTGTATGTTGTGCCTTCTCCTGCTGGGATCCTATTTCCTCTGCTTACCCTCTGGATTTTCCTGGACATTGAAATACAGTTTGGACCTCCCAGATCAGTACTTGCACTGTCCCTAGTCCACATCTATCCTGGGAGGTCATCCCTTGGTGTAGGGAAGCAGGTCTCAGTTGCCTCAGGGTACCACCTCCCATTCATTGTTTGGGTCGGGTTTTCAGCACTGTCTGTTCATCAGATGGCAGCACACCCTAGACTCCAACAAGACAGGTATCTAGCGCAGGCGAGAAATGCGCCTTGATACTAACTCCTCCATATCCTCATAGCTTCCACTATTGTTGTCATCCACTTTCACACAGTTATGTAGAGGGTGGTTTGGGGGCTGTCCTGCAAAACCTCTACCTCTGCTTTACTGGTAGTCGCCTCTGTTTCCTCATTTCCCACATCTTCGTCTCAATAGCAAATTTCATAGACACTAGGTTGAATCAGTTGACAATATTTTTTAACGGCTTCTACCATGCTGTTGGTAGCATTATCCTCCAAATCTACAGGATGCAGTGATAGATAGCACACTGGCTCCAATTCTTTGGGAAATTTGCTTCTGCGGCATCTTGATTTGTTTTAAAGACATACAACAGCATTAAAACTATACTGGACAAAGATACTTTATATACATTATGCCCAGATATGTCCTAGCTGCTGATTGGTCCGTTCGGCTAATTCACCCCCCCCCCCCTCCCTGCTTATCAGATTCCTCAACTTTGCCTGCCCGCCACTACGGCTACTGATTGGACGGGCTGCGCTCATCTTTTTCCAACATACCGCACCCTTGGGGAGGAGGAGGGGAAGGCGCATGGCCTTGATAACAGTGGTGTGGCACGACCTTGATAATAGGAGTATCATATGACCTTGATAACAGGTGATAACAGGTGGTTGGCACGAGCTTGACAACAAGGGTGTGGCACAAAATTAAAAAAATGACATTGAAAAAGGGGTGGGAATAATGACCTACGACCTTGACCTTTGGTCAAGGTCATACCAAAAGGGGGTGTGGCCACATGTTATATTATGCATACCACACCCTTTTTTTAGTTTGATGGAAAGTATCACTATATACTACTGGTGTGCTTTTGGTAAATGGGCCCTGAGCATGATTGCGGTTTGAATATTGGATTTGTATTAAGTGGATAAAGTGACATTCACTATTTGCCACTATCAAGAGCAGTTGGTTCTGCTCGGTTGGCATACTTGATTTGGGCTGTAGCTCTGTTTATGTTGAGGAATTGGTAGTCACTGGATTCTGGGACTATAGGCGTTAGGTGACTACTACTTAATTGCATGTACATTTCTCCATTCCTTGAGTCAGTAATCATTAAGTGAGGTGACATGGACTGGACTACACTCACTCAGACACAAGCTCATTGGTTTGGTAGTCACACATTTTGGCAGGTATGGGTTTCCTTCAAAGTGCTGGAAATGGACATAATGTACTGGGAAAACTCCTCCCCCTTTGCACGTGTGGGAGGGATTGAGGGGCAGAGCTAGGTGTCAAATAATGTGGTTTCTCTGAATATAGGGTGCTGTCTGCTTTGCATAAAAACAAATAGCATTTTGCAAACATAATATATATATATATATATATATATATATATATATATCTGTGGACTGTTTCATTGTTTGAGTTTGGGCTGTACTGGTGAGCAAAGGATGACTTTCAGGGGCAGTTTGTGAATTGGTTGCACATCGCCGATCGCATTGAGACTCCAAACGCACAGTGTTTAGGAGACTCATGACAGTCAGTGGCAGAGAGCTTCCTCAATTTTGGGGGTGGGGGGGTTAGAGCCTCGAGTCAAAACAAAATAGCGCTCCGGCAAGACAAATTTGGTCATAACGCAGTGGTGTCCTGGGCAGGACACAGTTAACAAGTACAACGAGCCTGACTCATGACAGGACTATAAGCAAATAGGAGCTGTGCAAACTTGCGCATGCGTGCTAGGCTGTATCGCACTTGGCAGTTTGCCAGTGCAAGAGATTAAAGAAGGTTGAACCCTACACGGTCTCTGTGTGTCTTTTGCCGCGTCTTCTTTCCTGCCGCTCGCAAGGCGCCATGCATGTACGCTCAATCTAGATCTAACTCCCTTGATACCGAGGGACATGAAAATGGCGACGAGGATGGGATTTCTCAGCCCATGAACTCTTTTTCTGAAACTGCAGTCAAGTCAAAGTGAAGAATCAATACATTCTTTCACTAGTGCCAAAAATGTTACCGACATTGACACGCCTATATGTCTTCACACCTGAAAGTCACAGAGGGTAATTATACAGAGAGATGTGCCCAGTGCAGCTGCATGCCACAGGCCAATACCATTTGATATGAGTGACCAGCAGACCCGTGGTCCCCAATGGAAGTGCTGGATTCGAAGATTCGGGAACTACCTAGCAGCCCATGATGAAATTGTAGACAAATTTGCCAGGTAACTTTTGGTAGGAGAAGAAGTGGAAGACCTAATACCCACTTTCCCGCCAGATGAAGTAAATGCTTATGTGGGGCTCAAAGAAGCGTTAAGTGCCTATTCCGACCCTCAACGAAATGAGGACCATGAACGGTACACCTTTAATACTGCATGCCAGATAGTAGATGAATCCATCAAAACCTTTGCGACCCGGCTCCTCAAGCTAGTGACTCATTGTGAATTTTACAAGTTGACCAATGAAGAAGCAATCAGGCTGAGAATCATTTAGGATTTGTCCTCAGGCTTTCGTTCTCTTTTAGGAAGAAACTACTGTATCAACTGCTCCCCCTGACAAAATACTACAAATGGAGAGTAGGAAGCTAGAGCACATTCACAAGCAACCCAAATCGAAACAAGCAATTGCGCCAACTGTGGTCAAGAAAATTACATGGCACCTGTGTGCAACTCCTTAACTAGCTGAGAACAAGGAAGCAACTTTACACCCACCAGACAAGAAAGCAACATACGTGGCTCAGCCCCAAAAAAGGGATGCAACGACACAAAGAGATCTTATAAGCCACATGAGGCAAATCACAGGACGATCTCCCGCACTCTGATATCCAGAGAAAGAAGCCTGAATGGCTATGCCTACATGATGCAGGATATGTCGACATCGCCTTACATTGACATACAGATAGGTAACCACCATGTCAAGTTCATAATCGTTACGGGCACAACTCTGAACATAGTGTGCATATCGGAATTTCCACAAGATGACACACCCGCTGTTGCTATCACAATCGCAAGTGAATGTCTTTCAGTGGGCCTCAAATGGGCCAGTTCAAAACCACATAAAATTCTGTACAATGTTCATGCACAAAGGAAGAGAGGCATTTGCAGAACTTCACCTATTAGTAGGAGAAGTCCCTGGGAGCAACCTGCTACGTCACCCCACAGCCTTTGATAGGAAAATTGCAGCAGTGACATATGCCATGCAGCATGACACTCCAATCACGCAAGTTTACCCTGAACAATTTAGGGGTGTAAGATGTCTAAAAGGAAATCCAGTCACTCTCCATATTGATGAGTCCGTAGTGCCAGTCGCACAACACCCAAAGAGAATCCCCATTCATCTCCAACCCCAAGTCAAAAAGGAGATATAATGCCTAATAGAAGAAGAAATAATTGAACCAGCAAGTGGTCCAACGCCATGGGTGTCCCATATTGTAACAGTACCTAAGAAAGGAACATTGAACCAGATACGCATCTGTGTGAACATGCGCCAAGCAAACAGAGTAATTGGCCGTGAGAGACATCCTGGCATGCATCTCAATGATATGATCAGCCTACTAATAGGAGCCAAAATACTCACAAAGCTTGACCGAAACAAAGGCTACCATTAGATCAATCTAAATGAGCAATCTCGATACATCACCACTTACATTGGCTTATTCAGATATAAGAGACTGAGGTTCGGTATTTCTTCAGCTGCTGAAATCTTCCAAGAAAGCATCTGGAAAGTCATTCTTTCCATCAGGAACTGTTTCAATTACAGTGACAACATTTTGATTTTCAGAGCCACTTACGAACAACACAGCCTAGCTCTGCAGCTGTTATGCACCGCCCTGAACAAGCGGGATAAACTTTAAACTCCGAGAAGTGTGCTTTTCAAAAATCACATCTGAATTTCTTTGGACACATTCTTGTCTCGCACAGAGGAATGAGTCCTGACCCAAGGAAAGTGGCTGCCATCTCTGAGAGTCCCTCCCGGCAAGATGTCAGTGAAGTTACTGCAGCTGTTACCTCAGGGACTTTGCCACCACCAGTGCTCAGAGAACTCAACAAGCAAGGCAAAGATTTCCAATGGTCTCTCAAGTGCGAGGAAACATTAATGCATAACAAGCTAAGCATTGCGTCAGTGGAACATGTGGTGTACTTTGACCTGACAAAATGCACAGAAGTGACAGTTACCGGGAACAGATGCAATGGTGGAGAACACAATCAAGGCATGTCACTTGTGCCAGAGCACATCCAAGGCAAACAACCCGGAACCTCTAAAAAATATCTGACATGCCGGAGCTACCCTGAACTCACGTAGCCACCGACTTCTTTGGACCCTTCAGAGATGGGAAATACTCGCTTTGCGCTAGTACAAATGATCTCCTCCACAGCAGCCAGCACAGTCATCCCTGAGCGGGACAGTATGTTCTCGGCATAGGGCATTCCTGAGATACTAAAATCAGACAATGGTCCATCATTCAGCAGTCTCAAATTTGCTCGATGTATGCAGCACATGGTAATACACCACAGGAAGATCACCCCCTTATGGGCGCAAGCCAACTGTATGGTGGATAAATTCATGGGCAGCCTGAAAAAAGTGCTTAAGCAAAACAAGCTACACGCCATGTCACTGAATCAGGAAGTGTGTAGAATGCTTCGTGACTTCAGAAATTGTCTGCATGTCCGGAAGATGCCCCTCTGAATTGCTCTTTGGACGGAAGGTGAAGACAAAACACACATTGCAAGTTTTTCTGACAAAAATAGTCAGGTTCTTCTAGCCACAGACTCCTCCAAGAAAGTAAACATGAAGAGTTATGCGGACGCCAGAAAAAATGCCAAGAGTTCAACACTAACAGCAGGAGCTAAGGTTCTCGTTCGCACAAGACAAGAAACAAAGTCAGACTCCAAGTTCGATCCCCAACACCTGGTAGTCTCTCACATGAGAGCGTCGATGGTGACGGCCCACTCCACTGGATGGGTCATTACTCAAAACATTTATTTCCCACTTCAAATTATACAAGGAAAGGGAAGAAGAGAACCGTGAAGAGCAGAACGAGGATGTTCCGAGGGGTGAAAGCACAGCAGTTGACGGGGAACCTCGGACGAGGCCGATGCGATGCATCAGGAGACCAGTGAGGTTGATTGAGGAAATCTAAGAGAGAGAACTGTTAGTACAGTGCATACATTTTGCCCACGTTTCCCGAACTGCCACTGTACATGGTAGGGTTGTAGCCCAGCGGGAGTGTGGAGGGGGTGATGGCAGTGGCATGCGGCTAAATTACATGGTGGCGCATAGTCTACTGAGGAAGCAGACGGGGGCGAAATGAAGAAGAGCGGTGTATGAGGAAATAGTATAATCGCAGGAGGGGACAGGTGAAGTCACCATCTGTCCAGATTTAGTCCAAACTGTTTTTTTTAGAGTCTTGTCCAGTTTGCAAACAATAAATGCTGATTTCATCATTCCCGTGGGATGGCTGTCTGAGTTTCAAGCCAGGGACGCAACAGGAGGGTTCTCTGGGGCTTTAAGGTGTGTGTGTCATCTAGAGCTGAATGGGCGTCTTGTAATTAATTAATATTTTATAAGGCGCCCAATAACAGAGACTGTTCTCTACTGGGATTTAAACCTCTGTTGCTCTGAGTTGTCTTGCTTCCAAGACAGATGGTTGACTCCCAGCCTATGTTCCTTGGAGCTGTAATTTACGCCTCCTTTGTCAGATAAGGCCTGCCCGTTTGGCAGCAATTAATGCATAATCGGCCATGGTGGCAAGTTTACTTTCAGTGACCCTTCCATGTGCAAAATTCCAACTGTTCATACAAAGTGCTAATGTCTGGACTGTTAGTTGGGATGGCCAATATGCATTTTAAAGCCAAGTCCAGACAACAGGTCACACCACTATTTGGCTTATTTGTAAACGAAAAGGTCAGCTGTATATAGAAATGCCCAAAGCTGCCCACTTGTCAGAAAGGGAAAGAAATTGTGCTTTTTTGTAAACCTGCACACTTTATTTACACCTTTGTAAACAATATGCTGAAAGCTTGTTTTTCAGTGCTGGAAATGGAAAGTATTTACTGTGGGAGCCCTCTCATCCTTGCAGGGGCTCTGCCTGGGACAAAGGGGGTGGGGCCAGGTCATGCAATACAGTATCTCTTTATAGAACCCAATCCCAGTGATTTGCATAAAAGTAAAGAGCATTATGGGAACATAAGAATGTCCACAGTTTTAAATTTGAAGCATGTCTTATATTGATTCAGTAAGAAACCCCTTTGAACGAATAATGGAAGTTGGGGTCTGTAGATTTGATTGGTCACACTACTCAACCTAAGTAAAAAAGCCTGTAGATTGCAGGATATATATCAGTTTGGGCAGCTGCAATAAGTATGTGAGGATGTTTCTTTCTTCAATTTCCTGCAGTGTATCTATGCTTCAATAAACAGAGCCGACTGCTTTGAGAAGACTGTGCAGTGCTGCAGAGTCTCCTGAAAGCTGCCTGTTCACAGAAGGGCAGTTTGCAGTCATTGCGATAACATGGCTTCAGAGCAGATCCTTGAGTGTCTTGGGCAAGCCCCTGGATCTGGGAAAATGGCAGCCGCTCAACTTGTTCCTATCCATTTCCTGCGCTCTTTTTAATAATGAAAAAGTTAACAATCCATAAAAAGAACCTACTTGACAGATACCTTAAATTGTCCCAGTGCAACATGTGAGTAGAGCATCTGGGCATGTTTCCTCTTTTGTGCTTCATTCTGTCATGTACATCTCTGCAATGACGAATGAAAAGCGATGCTATGACTACCAGAATGAAGAGGCATAGCCCAGGATTCACCTCTCACACCTGACCGACATGGCACGAGGGAATATACATCTCTGCTCCAAAACCACCATAAGGACTAAGGAAGCACTGGTGGCAAAAGAAAGTGACTACTAGCATTTGTTTTATAGCCAGTGCCAATCTGCATTTGATTTACGGCATACACATTTGGGAAAAGCTAAAGTACAAGTCCCAGAATTCAAACTACTGCTGAATAAGCAACCAGTGTGGATGGGACGTGTCATACATGTTATGGAGCACTTCTCAATACTTAATTCTTTGTTGGATTTAAGCCCCTCTCTTACATCTATCTAACCAATTTCAAGTGAGAGTTGCACCATTCATGGCCTCCAGGGCCACATCAACCTTCAAGACTGCTGTTTGTAGATCTGCGTTTCCTTTGGGAACATGTAAACCCTCCAATATATTGCAGCATGAAACTGAACATTTTGAGACATAAAAAAGCAAATCGTTCCACCCGAAATTGTTTTTATTGCAGCTTTTTAGTGGCAGATTTGTTATTGACTGGATGGTGCTAGAGAGCTGTGATGTAAGAGTAGATTGTTAGAAAGAGGCAGTGTGTGTGAGGCTGCACAAGATCCAGGCGGTGATTATTTGCACCATTCCGCATGTGGTATCTGCTATCAATTTAATAGAGGCCCAAATGTCCACGGCTTAACAGAACAATTTCAGATCTGTTTCACTTTTCGGGTTTAATGCATGTGCTTATTTTATATTAACTTTATTGGTCGTTAACAGTTGTAATGGTGCAAAAATTACCCTTTTATGTTCTCCAATCCCTCAAGAACTGACACACACACCCAGTAACCATCACAGCTTACACTCCCAAATCTCTCCCTCTCTGACAGTCATGCGCCTACTTACTTGCTCTGTCACTCTGTCAAGTCACAATTCTCTCCCCCGAGACCCGGCTACACTCCCAACCATGCTCTCAGCTCACACCCTATGCCCTCCAGTTCATCCTGAAGGCTACAGTCCTTCATTCTTTCTCACTCCTTCATCTTGCAACCTGTCTCCCAGTCCATCGTACTCTTCCCCCATCCTTTCTCCCAATCTGCAGCGTGCCCCCTCTTCTCTGGTCCACCCCACCCTCTCTTTGTGGCCCATTGCTCCCCCTCTGGCCCACCACTCCCTCTACTTTCTTGTCCACCAGAGACCGCTGCCCCTTTAGCCAACCACTCTCACTCTGCTTTCTTGCACCTAGCTTCCCATCTATCTCATCGCTTTCCCCATGTCTCCTCATCGCTTCCCCCCGTCTCCTCATCGCTGCCCCATCTATCTCATCGCTCCCCGCTCTCTCCTCATCGCTGCCTCCTCTCTCCTTGTTTCTCACCACTCCGAAATAGGTCCAAGATGTGGAGGAGTGACCTTGGAGATGATGGTGGTACAAGAATCGATATTCAGCCTTCCATCCCAGCTCCCCTGAGTACAAGACTCAGGCTTCCTGAAAGAGGGGCTCTTTTCTACAACGTACCTCTCTGCTGTTTCAGTTTTGACAGACAGAGGTGTCAATTGAATAAAAGAGCGGGGAGAACACACACCGCCAATACCAATGCTGCAAAGGAATACAAAGATATTAGACAGTGTTGAAATTAAACCAAGTAATCAGAACAGTTGTATTTAACGGGAAACTACCTAGGTAAGTATTGGAGTGGAGCTTCCCCGGGATCGATCTACAAAAAATATGAATAAACACAATGAGTGGGATAATTCTAAAGAGCCTTCCTAAAGTATCAATCCCATCTAAATATCGAACCAATAACAACTAATCTGAATAAGGATATTTTGAGGAAAGTAGTCCATGAAACAGAAGACAACGAAAGGAGAAAATAACAAACAAGAATGTTATTATAGGGAAGTAGCCCCGAACGGCACAAAGGTCGCACTAGTGCCGGGTTGGTGCAGTTTCAGCAGAGCATTGATATGCACTTGAAGACAAGTTCACAATATAGTCACTCAATGTCCCAGAATCCAACGAAAGACAAATATCCAAACAAGGCCGTGGAGAGAAATAATAGCAGAGATGGGATTTGTCAATTATAAGCATGTACCTGAGCACACACGCATCCAGAGTAGGGGTAGAGAGTTCCAGATTGTTGACAGCAAGTCCCCTGCGAGGAAGGCTTTGTGGTTCCATGTCCAGAAGCGACTAGCTGGAATGTAGTACCGCAAGAGACAGCAGGAAGCCGAATCCAATAACGTTCCGAGTCAAAAGCCAGACAAGCACGACAGGAATAAAGGAGGAGGCAAGCCAAATCCAGAAGTTAGGCAAGGGTCAAAACCAGGAAAGCAGATAAGGAATTCGTGTAGTGGAGACACGAAGTAGTAACAGACGTAACTGCTGATGCTTGTAACGCTAATTAGCAGCATCGAGCCCCTTGAAAGATGGTGGTTTTAAAGCCGTATGGGGGCGTGTCTTGCCGTACGTCTTCCACATATAGAACGTGTCAGCTGACACGGAGTCCGTTGTAGTTTGTACAGGCGCCATGGCAACCTGTATCTGGTCCACAGAGGAGCTTGTAAAGAAGTAATATTCTGCAAGGAAGCCCGCAGGGAAGCCTGAAGTGTAACAGCATCCTCCCCCAAAGACTCCGGCAACCCCCTGGCGGAATGGAAACTCCTCAGAAGCTCCGGACCATGTAAATTGACATAGGCTCCCAGGTACGGTCCTCAGGCCCATAACCTTTCCAATCCCCAAGGTAGAACAACGTACCCCTAGATACCCTGCAGTCCAGGATGCGCGAAACCTCATACTCCTCCTCTCCATCCACCAAGATTGGCGAGGGACATGTAGGCAGACGAGTCCCTTGGATGAAAGGCTTGATCAGGGAGACGTGAAAAACTGGATGTATCCACCATGAGCGCGGCAGGGAGAGCTTGACCGCCACAGGATTTATAACATCAGTAATGGCATAGTGTCCCACGTATTTAGGCAAAAGCGAGCGTTTGCCCGCAATTCATAAATTACAGGACGACAACCACACCCTCATGCCGCTCCCATAGACTGGTGCAGGGGATCGATGCACATCGGCATATTTCTTGGCACGGTCTTGAACTCGGAGCAAATGACAACTTACATCCCGATGAATCTTATTGAGATCTCTCACGCAGTCTCTTGCTGCTGGATTGACAGCCGGCAATACCGGATCAAGTGGGAGTGCCCTAGGATGACCACCATACAGGGCAAAAAAGGGAGAAACCCCTGTTGATGTATGCATAGAGTTGTTATATGCAAACTCCGTGTAAGGCAGAGAAGTAAACCAAGACTGTTGGAACTGAAGGCATAAACAACGTAGGTACTGTTCGATAGTAGCGTTAGTTCTCTCAGTCTGCCCATCCGTCCGAGGATGGTATGCCGAGGAGTACCTGTCCTCGATACCCAGAGAAGCTGTAAGAGCCTTCCAGAATCACGAAGTAAATTGTGTACCACGGTCGGAAACAATAATCGAGGGTAAGCCAAAGAAATGAACACATTCGTCATGAACAGTCTCGCTAATTCCGGAGCCAAAGGCAAGTTGGAACAAGGTATGAACAGTGCATATTTTGTGAAGTAATCAACAATCACCCAAATGGTGTCATGACCCTGAACGTCAGGGAATTCCACAATGAAATCCATTGACACCATCTGCCAAGGTTTGTACGGAACAGGCAGAGGTTGTAATAAGCCTACTGGTTTGGCTCTAGAGGTTTTACATTGAGTGCATATGGAACAAGTCAAAATGTAGTCCTTTACATCACGAGCCATGGAAGTCCACCAAGCCCAACGCTGTAAGGATTCAAGAGTTTTTTGACTTCTTGGATGTGCTGCAATCAAAGAATCGTGGGACCACTGGAGAGCTAAGGCTCTAGCTTGACCTGAGGGTATATAGATGCGCCCTTCGATAAATGGCATTCCCTGAATTACTTCTAGGTTGAAGTCAGTGATTTCTTTTGGATGGGTTGAGACCCAATCAGGGATGATTGAACGCAAAGAGGGCTGAACCAAACACCCACAAACAACTTTGTTCGGTAGGAGAGGAAGTGCTTCGACCTTTTGGGACTGGTCACCGGCATGGAGGCGAGAGAGAGTATCAGCCGAAACTTGAGCTTTAGCAGGACGGTATGTGATAACAAATTGATACTGTGAAAAGAATAAATGCCACCGCGCCTGTCTCGCTGTAAGGCATTTCATAGATTTGAAGGCTAACAAACTGCGGTGATCCGAGTATACCGTTACAAGGTGTTTGGCCCCCAGAAGGTGATGTCTCCATTCCAAGAATGCTTCTCTGATGGCTAAGAGTTTGCGTTCCGTGATGGAATAGTTCCTTTCGTAAGATGTCAATTTACGAGAGAAGTAGGCAACAGGATGAATCTCACCCGAATGAGGACAGGTCTGTGACAACACCGCCCCAAGAGCATAACCCGAAGCGTCAGCCTCAACAAAAAAAGGAAGATCGGGATCGGGATGTTTGAGGACAGGGGCGGAAGTGAAGGCAGATTTTAATTGATCAAAAGCCTTCTGAGCTTCTGAAGACCCTACAAATGGTACCTTGGCACTTGTCAGAGAGGTAAGAGGTGCAGAGATTTCAGAAAAGCCATTGATGAAGCGTCTATAGAAATTGGCAAATCCCAGGAATGATTGTAAAGATTTGACTGAATTGGGCACAGGCCATTCCAGGATAGCTCTAATTTTGGACTGACTCATGCGCACCCCGTTGTTAGTAAGGTCATACCCCAAAAATTCCACCTCTGAGGTGTGAAATATGCACTTTTTGGCTTTTACAAACAATTTGTGATCTCTCAGTCATTGGAGCACTGTTTTGACATGTATTTCGTGATCTTCCTGGTTTCGTGAATAGATCAAAATGTCATCCAGGTAGACAACAACAAACTGGTCAAGGATGTCATAAAACAAATCGTTCATGAATGCCTGAAAGGTGGCCGGGGCATTACATAGCCCAAAGGGCATGACAAGGTATTCAAATAGACCGTAACGTGTTTTAAAAGTGGTCTTCCATTCGTCCCCCTCTCTCATACAGACCAGATTATAAGCTCCTCGGAGATCGAGCTTAGTAAATACCTTGGAAGATCCCAACTGATCAAGGAGGACAGAGATCAGAGGAAGAGGGTACTGGTTTGTTATGCTAGCTGCATTCAAAGCACGATAATCAATACAGGGACGTAAATCCCCTTCCTTCTTAGGAACAAAGAAAAGTGGTGATGTAATTGGTGATTTGGATGGACGAATGAATCCCATGGCCAAGGCCTTGTCTATGTAATCTTTAAGTACTTCATCTTCTTTGAGAGTGAGTGAATACACCCTGCTGGATGGTATTTTTACTCCCGGTATTAAGTCTATTGGGCAATCATAGACTCTATGTGGAGGTAGAGTCTCCGCCATCCCTTTGTCGAAAACATCTGCATAGTCTGCATATTGAGGAGGTACCATAGAGACAACGTTGTTAGAAATGGCTCCAATATGCATAGTAGGAGAAACCAGTGACCTGACCGGACTATCCTGGGTAATTCCAAGTAATTTAGTGCATCGGGTATTACATATATTGGAAGGGAACTGAATCTGAGATGTCGACCAATCGATGGCAGGGTTATGAAGCTTCAGCCATGGAATACCCAGAATGACTCTATAGGCCGGCGCTTTGATGATATCGAATGATATCTCTTCAGTATGGCCTTCTTCGGTACTCATATGTAATAGAACCGTCTGGTGAGTTACCATTCCAGATACAAGGATTGAACCGTCCACTGCATTCACTGTTTCAGGTATAGCTTTGCGAACCAGTGGTATTCCTGACATAGAAGCAAAGCATTGATCAACATAATTACCCGTTGCTCCTGAATCAATCACGGCTGTTGTCTGGAATGAAACACCATGATTCAGGGAAAATGTAACAGGTAGTCGAAATAGATGGCTCGGGTTCTGTAATGTAGAGTCCAAAGGCTAGCTTCCCGACGTAGGGACTCAGTCTACTGTCGGGATTTGGCGTTTCCCACCTTTCTTTTGGGTTTTTTGGGACATTCAGGCAGTAAATGGTCAGAGGCCCCACAGTACATGCAGAGATTGTGTGATCTACGATATTCTCGTTGAGCAGGGGTGAGTGGTCCCCTAACCACACCAATCTGCATAGGTTCTGGCGCAGGAAGTAAAGAAGACGAGGCCTCTGCTGGAACCGTGCTGACCAAAGCAGGTTTCTTTTCGCTACGTCTTTCAGATTTACGGGCATCAATCTGAAGGACTAAATCTAGCAGTTCCCCAAATGCCCTGGGGACTACAGGAACAGTGGAGAGGATGTCCTTTAACTCATCTGAGAGGCATTGATAGAAGACTGCAGTTTTCTTTTCTTTGGGCCAGTCAGTTTCTGCTACCAACTGATTGAACCAGGCCAAATAGACCAATAGGGCATTGTTCCCTTGTCGATGCTTTAAGAGTTCCAGGTCAGTAGCTTGAGTAGTATAACGTGTATCAAATACTTTACTCATCATAGCAAGAAGGGCATCACAATTGTAGAGAACATGACTGTTGGATTCTAACAATGGGTTAGCCCATGCGGCTGCAGTGCCTCCTAAATGTGACAAAACAAAAGCTGCTTTAGTAGTAGAAGTTGGAAATGAAGCGGGACGGCACAAAAAATGCAGTTTGCATTGGTTGATGAAGGTTCGGTATTGTTTAGGATCACCTAGGAAGCGTTCAGGAGGCGCTAGAGGGAACTGGGTTGTAAGCATGATAGGGTTTGATTCCTGCTGCGGAGGTGGAAACCCTGATCCTGACGCTGTAGCACCAGCACCGGCCATCTGTGGCGCTGGTGTGGTAACCAAGGCCTGAATGGCGTCCATACGTTGGCGCAGTGCCTCTTGTGCATTGGTCAAGTCGGTTCGTAGATCCGTGACCATTTGCACGATTTGAGTCAAAGCATCACTGGCCTCCGTGGACATTGTTCGTGGCTGCTAATTCTGTTACTCACCACTCCGAAATAGGTCCAAGATGTGGAGGAGTGACCTGGGAGATGATGGTGGTACAAGAATCGATATTCAGCCTTCCCTCCCAGCTCCCCTGAGTACAAGACTCAGGCTTCCTCAAAGAGGGGCTCTTTTCTACAATGTACCTCTCTGCTGTTTCAGTTGGGACAGGCAGAGGTGTCAATTGAATAGAAGAGCAGGGAGAACACACACCGCCAATACCAATGCTGCAAAGGAATACAAAGATATTAGACAGTGTTGAAATTAAACCAAGTAATCAGAACAGTTGTATTTAACGGAAAACTACGTAGCTAAGTATTGGAGTGGAGCTTCCCCGGGATCGATCTACAAAAAATATGAATAAACACAATGAGTGGGATAATTCTAAAGAGCCTTCCTAAAGTATAAATCCCAGCTAAATATCGAACCAATAACAACTAACCTGAATAATGATATTTTGAGGAAAGTAGTCCATGAAACAGAAGACACCGAAAGGAGAAAATAACAAACAGGAATGTTAGTATAGGGAAGTAGCCCCGAACGGCACAAGGGTCGCACTAGTGCCGGGTTGGTGCAGTTTCAGCAGAGCGTTTATATGCACTTGAAGACAAGTTCACAATATAGTCACTCAATGTCCCAGAATCCAACGAAAGACAAATATCCAAACAAGGCCGAGGAGTGAAATAATAGCAGAGACGGGATTTGTCAATTATAAGTATGTACTTGAGCACACACGCATCCAGAGTAGGTGTAGAGAGTTCCAGATTGTTGACAGCAAGACCTCTGCGAGGAAGGCTTTGTGGTTCTGTGTCCAGAAGCGACTAGCTGGAATGTAGTACCGCAAGAGACAGCAGGAAGCCGAATCCAATAACGTTCCGAGTCAAAAGCCAGACAAGCACGACAGGAATAAAGGAGGAGGCAAGCCAAATCCAGAAGTCAGGCAAGGGTCAAAAGCAGGAAAGCAGATAAGGAATTTGTGTAGTGGAGACACGAGGTAGTAACAAACGTAACCGCTGTAGCTTGTAACGCTAATTAGCAGCAACGAGCCCCTTGAAAGATGGTGGTTTTAAAGCCGTATGGGTGTGTGTCTTGCCGTACGTCTTCCACGTATAGAACGTGTCAGCTGACACGGAGTCCGTTGTAGTTTGTACAGGCGCCATGGCAACCTGTATCTGGTCCACAGAGGAGCTTGTAAAGAAGTAATATTCTGCAAGGAAGCCCGCAGGGAAGCCCGAAGTGTAACACTCCTCTTCTCCCCTTATCTGGTGACTACTCTACGATTTAAACCAAATGCAGATTTATTTTAAAGAAATGGCTGTTTGTGCAAAATTTGCTATTTCCATGGGTGTTTTGGCAAAAACAAGCACATTTCGCAGTAGTTTTAGCAATCTCAAAATCTCTCGATGTTGGCGGTTTGATTATTGTGTAAGGTGGCAAGATATCTATATTGTTGCTGTATGATATACTTAACAAGTGCAACAACAATAGGAAAGGCTAGAAGGTAGTGGGAAAAGTCTGTTGTAAGTCAGTATACCTGACTCAGCCTCTTCCCATCTGGCAAAATGAATATGAGTCGAGTGGAAAATATTATCTGGAAGGATTTTATGACTGACCTATGCCTCTAAAAGGTTCATGGGATCAGGAAGACCCAGCTCAATGATAGAGGTGCCTAAACCAGATTTTAACCTATACAATTCATTGGTTTTGGCAATAATGGGAATGTTTCTTAAGAATTGCAACAGACCATTTTGTTGTTGATGTGCACTTTGTAAAATGCTTCAAGAATCGCTCTCACCTTTTCTCCCGTGAGATTAGTTCAGAATGTTGGCTTGGTGGGTTAAAGCACACGCTGTAGTAATGTGTGTGAAACCTGCAGCTCGAGGTTCCTAACCCACTGAGCTTGTCTAAGGATTTAGTGGATTTCAAACATTAATATAAAAGCTTATAGGAATCTTTTTGCAACTGTTTTTAAAACTATTGAAATGTTCACAAATTAAATTTTTTTTTTTTTTTGTAAGTTATAGTTTATTACAAACTTTTATTACAAAACATTCACTTTTGTTACAAAACATTCACTTCACTGCTATTCCCATTTTCTCTTTCCCATCTCTATTTATAGTCCGGTGGTCTCGCAGCTCGTCGCTATCGTCGACATCACTTTCTGTTCAGATACAGTATATCACTGAATCCATGAAGTTTACGACTGCGCATGTCAAGTGGACCGAGCTTCCACTTAGGACGCGAAACCACCACTCATCCATATTCATGTTCAAGGGCGCGAACTTCGCTAGATGGAGTGTTCGTAGATCTTTAAGGATTGCACATTCTGCTATTAAATGTCTAGAGGATTCTACTGCAGCTCCACAGTGTCTACAGGTATTATCCAAAGTGGACTGATCGTGTCTCATGAATCGCATTTCCTTTACTTTAATGCCATTTAGTCGCAGGCAGAGAAATTTATCTCGATGGTAACGTGATGGAAATTGCACCAAATAGCTTGGGATTACGTTCCGTTGGTTCTTTATAGGTCCAAGCCCGAAGTGTAACACTCCTCTTCTCCCCTTATCTGGTGACTACTCTACGATTTAAACCAAATGCAGATTTATTTTAAAGAAATGGCTGTTTGTGCAAAATTTGCTATTTCCATGGGTGTTTTGGCAAAAACAAGCACATTTCGCAGTAGTTTTAGCAATCTCAAAATCTCTCGATGTTGGCGGTTTGATTATTGTGTAAGGTGGCAAGATATCTATATTGTTGCTGTATGATATACTTAACAAGTGCAACAACAATAGGAAAGGCTAGAAGGGAGTGGGAAAAGTCTGTTGTAAGTCAGTATACCTGACTCAGCCTCTTCCCATCTGGCAAAATGAATATGAGTCGAGTGGAAAATATTATCTGGCAGGATTTTATGACTGACCTATGCCTCTAAAAGGTTCATGGGATCAGGAAGACCCAGCTCAATGATAGAGGTGCCTAAACCAGATTTTAACCTATACAATTCATTGGTTTTGGCAATAATGGGAATGTTTCTTAAGAATTGCAACAGACCATTTTGTTGTTGATGTACACTTTGTAAAATGCTTCAAGAATCGCTCTCACCTTTTCTCCCGTGAGATTAGTTCAGAATGTTGGCTTAGTGGGTTAAAGCACACGCTGTAGCAATGTGTGTGAAACCTGCAGCTCGAGGTTCCTAACCCACTGAGCTCGTCTAAGGATTCAGTGGATTTCAAACATTAATATAAAAGCTTATAGGAATCTTTTTGCAACTGTTTTTAAAACTATTGAAATGTTCACAAATTAAATTATCCGTGTCATCTATTTATCTGGCAAGTGGGTTAATGTACATCTTGTTGAAATCTGAACATTTTGACAGTCAGTGGATCCAATTTTGTCAGAACCAGCTCAGCCTTTCATTTTCCTATATCAAAAAAGGGTGTCATAGAATTTAGTGGAATGTCATTTTGACCAGTACATAATTATTTTGTATTTTTAATATTGCAGATTGCTCATTAGAGGATGATTTTTGTTCTCCCCTTGCTATTTGATTAGTTTTCGAACTTATTTGAGGGGTGTGTCAAGGGCGAGGGGCTTCAATAATGTGGGCAGAGCTTCTCGTCAGTTTTTTGCTTTAAACAAAGGTGGCAACCCTACCCTGCATGCCAGTGCAAGACGAGGGGTTAGAGTGAGGAGCAGCACCGTCGTGCGGGCAAGGTGGCGCTTGACAATGGAGTGCAGCAAGCGCAACCTAGCCGAAACATTCATGGAACCACTTGAACAGCTATTTCCTAAAATTACCTGAATCAACAGAAATCTTCTGTCGTGTTGTTGATAATGAAATGACAACATCTTTGCGATCAGAACGAATTTACGTTAATGGTTATAAGGGCATAATCCCTCTGTGGGGTTAATAATGTTGGATGTTTGCAGTTCTACACGATTCGCATCCTCCCTTGGAGTTTAGAAGTAGCAATGCATGTTTGTGCAAACAAAGCTGTCATTTTAAAAAGTGCAGGAGGTCCCCTGGACACAGGCTGGCCTATAGGGCAACATGGCAACCAAAAATGCACAGCGCTAGTGTGGCCCATTTTTTGGGGTGAAAGTGGGGCACTTTGTTTGCCCAGTGTGGGCCAGTTTGATGAGTTACTTCCCTATGTGGCTAATAGTTTTGACCACTGTTTCTGAATGAATGTTCTATCATTTGCACAATTTGCATCACATTTTATCAAGAAACTACACCTTGGGTTTTATTCATACAGTCGGCCAGAAAAGGAATGACTTGCCGTTGCAAGTGTGGGCCACTTTTTCATTGGTGCCCGAGACAATGTTATGGCCCAGTCCGACCCTGCAGGGACAGCATAAATGATGTGCCCATGTTAAACGCGCTGGGGGCGGGATCAGCTTCTATATTTGAATGCGATCTGATCGCCCTGACCACAGACTGAAACATCCAGATGACATCATGAACCGGCTTGTTTCTGGGTCTCTCACCTACGCTTTATTTGCTATATTCAATCGCTTTTACTTTTGTAAACAAGGAGAGAACGCTAGCAAAGCCTCGGAAATGAGAGACGCACAGGGACGCAGTTCTCACACTACTGAATGTGATTACTGCACTTGTCTTTTAAACCAGGTCCCCGCTTATAGCTTCGGGCTGCACGCTCTTTCGTCTTAAGTTCCATTTTAAGTATTTTAAACTCCCCACAGGCACCCGCGGAGCAACCTTATATCACTGAGAAAATACTTTGGATACAGCTGAGGAAGAGCCCCGGATCCCAGGCAAGTCTTTGCTACAGCCATGGCCGGCTGACTGACAACGTGGGAGAAAATAGCACTCCTTCAAAGTGCCACCCTAACTTGACTAGCAATGGGTCGTCTCGGCAGCACCCGCAATGGTTGCAGGGATGTTCTTTCAGGTGCGCCGGGAAGCAATGGCGCAGCATGGCATGGGTTGTTTGGCTTCCTCTGAGCACAGCCGCGCTCGTATTGTGAGGGTCAGGATCTCACTGTGGCACGTGCTCTATCCTCTTTGCCTGTGCAATGCGAGGAGGATTTACTGAGACGGTGACCTTTCTACTGGACAGAAGGCGTCTTCAGCCGCACATTAGGATGACTTGTTCTGTATCTCCTGGGCTAATCAGAGGAAGCCTTGTTTGCAAGTTAGAGGACGTGGCCTTTTTATAGGGAAGACATTCAACTGCATCACGGGTTAAGTGACTATTGCAAGATGCATCTGCCAGCACTGAATTCCTGGCTAAGTGTCGCCCTTATTTAAAAAAAAAAACACACATATAAAAACAGTAGTATAGTATTAATACTACAAGCATACAGTAGATTAAGTGCTGAAGTCTTTTGGCCAAAGTATTCTGCAGTAAACTGCAGAATGTTCCATACTGCAGGTATGACAGTGAAAAAATGTTCTGCTACTATTACACGGCCCACGAGTTATGGTTACGTTGCTAATACCATAGGAAGAGCACTTTTTGGACGGTTTATGACTTTGCTCTCCCTGGACGAATCCTCACCAAATTTTGCAAAAAAAGTATATGGCCCACTCTGAATTTCTTTGCAAAGTTTAGTGATTTTTGGTCAGGGGGGGCAAAGTTGTAGGGGGGGTTCCAAAATGTCTTTTTTTCCCATAGACTGAATGGGGAAAAAACTTTGCTTGTGCCTACAGCCCAAACTGCTGGACGGATTTTCACCAAATTTGCGGCAGGAGCAGCGGCCTGGTCCCAAAAGCGTGCTTTTGTAAATTTGGTGAAAATCCGTCCAGTAGTTGCTATTTGAAATCACCAAAAAGTAGTTATAAATTAAAATTAGTAATATCTATGTCCGCTCCGCGGCACACTTCCCTGTTTGCTCCGCGGACAGGACACCAATTGGTTAATCGGCTTGCGTCATGTCCGCGGACAAGCGACGTGTTCGCTGATTGAATGGTGAAGAGCGTGTGAAGTGCGAAAGATTTTTGGAAACGCCCGCCATCTTGGATTCGCGGACAGTGGCCGGTGTCCACGGACATCGCGGTAAAATCATATAAAAAAACACAACATTGCACTTGTCAAACTTATCAAATAATCTCTGGGGAGGTCAGGGGTGATGAGGATGGGATGGGATATGGCTTCACGAAGCAAAAAAAAACAGGTGTTTTTTGCCACAAAAGTCTTCAAACAGTTCGGATGTTCGCGAACAGTCCTGAAAGGTTTGCGGACACCTCAGCATTACAGGGTTGGTGAAATGCAGTTCTTGGATGGCTTATAACTTTGGCGCCACTAAATGGAACTGCATGAAATTATGCATGTGTATTCCTGACCACCTGATTCTGAGTGAGTATACAAAGTTTGGTGGGATTCTGTCATGAGGGGGCAAAATTAGAGGGGGGGTCCCAAAATAATGTATAGGCTTATAAACGAGGTGCCATTTGATGAATCTACACTTAATTTGGCAAACTGATAATAGATCTAGATATACATGTTTTTCAAAGTTTGGTGGGATTCTGTCAAGAGGGAGCAAAATTAGAGGGAGGGGGCGTCCCAAAATATTGTAAAGGCTTATAAATGTGGTGCCATTTGACAAATCTACACAAAGGTTTGCAATAAGATTATAGATATAGATATAGATGTTTTTGTAAAGTCTGAATGGATTTTGTAAAGTGGGAGCTGGGGGCTAGGTTATATGATGATTGTATGTGCATACATTTGACTCTTTTGAAAAAATAAAACATGGGTGGATTTCCAGCAAACTTGCATAAGGAGCATTGGCAAGGACCTACAAACATGGTTTTGCAAATGTGCCAGTGTTTTATTATTTGACAAGCGTCATAATGTAGCTCCAAAAAATAGCAGTATACCTTTAGTGACTGAGGGGTAGCCTGTGGCCATGGGCAGTGGCAAGATTGTCTGGGCATGGAATAAGGTCATGATCCGGACAATCAGGCTACTGGCCATGACCCCAAGGGACAAAACATAGGATTAAAGAGGCCATGTCCACCTGGGACTGGCTTTGTGGTAAAGTTATTCCAAATTAGGATAGATCTTAAAGGGAAGAAAAATGTGCTCATGGTAATATGGTCATAGGGTTCTCTTTTTGCCTTCTGCAGGTTGCCATGGAAAGTGAAGAGGTGCCCTGTATGGAACCCTCGCCTTCCCTTTCCATGGTGGCCATCTTGGAAAAGGATTTTCCTTCCTACACCGGGACGCCAGAGGTGTCCCGGTGTAGGAAGAAAAATCCTCTTTTTTAGCACCCCGGGTTCCCGCTTTGGGAACCCAGGGTGCTAATGGCCTTCCTCCCCCATTTCAGGGGCTGGAACGGGGGGGGGGATAATTGTCCAGAGACCTCGTTATCCACCCTCGCTTCGCTTGGGCTGATGGGGCTGCCTGGCCGGTATCCACCATTCCAGTCCCTGGAACAAAGGATGAATGCCACAATATTCCCATTAGCATAACACAAAATGCAAATGGAAATGCTGGAAAATCTTATTGAGTCTATTTACTTTCCTGAGAAATATAAAGTAGATGGAGTCTATACATTTTTGTTTAGTTCTGTTTTTTAACTGTGAAAGGTGGTTCCTGGAGGAATATGTCTTTTGTTGTTTTTGGATTTTTTTTTTTGGCAGGAGAGCTTAGAACGAAAGGTGAGGAGGGAAATGAGAGAAGAGGAACCAAACACTAATATGGAGGGGTAGGTGTACAAGGGAAAATGTTGTACTTGTGTTATTTCTAAGGTAGGGGGCAGTGTTTCTCATGCTCCTTGATTACAGCAGTGGTGGCGGCTCTTGGGGTGGAGGTATGGCATTAGCTGATGCCATTTTAAGATAAATAGTAGTTTTGCTAAAAGTATGTACTGTGTACTAGATTGCTAATGGATAATGAGCAGGAGTAGGTGTTGGAGCGGTGCAAGGAAAATGTTGAAGTTGAAAGTTCCTAGATCAGTAGAAAATGCAGTTCTGAACTGTCCGCAAAGCAGAAATCATATCGTGAAGTGTGGACGGGTTCTCGGACACGTCATCATGCCGTGCGCCAGCGTATGGTCATGTGGCACTGTCCGTTAGGTCCGCTATGAAGGCAGATGTTCGTAGACGTCTACGGATGCAAAACTAGTTGAAATACTTGCAAAAAGTGTATGGAAGTGTTAAAAATGATTCCAGAAGGTGTGAAATAGCAGAGTTTTAAGGTGACACTTTGTAAATTGGACACAAACATTGCTATATTGGGTAAGTATGATATTAGTAAGTTGTAGGAAAATAGTATGCACTGATAAAAACCTATGAAATTCACTGAAAAAACTTTCTTAAAGGGGCGTTATGGTTAAGTTGGACTAATAAAAACCTATGATATTCAACGACAAAACTTTGTTAAAGGGACGTTAAGGTTAAGTTGCACTAATAAAAACCTATGAAATTCAATGAAAAAACTTTGTTAAGGAGACATTATCGTTAAGCTGCACTGATAAAAACCTTTGAAATTCACTGAAAAAACTTAGTTAAAGAGACGTTATGGTCATGTTGGACTAATAAAAACCTATGAAATTCAAAGAAAAAACTTTGTTAAAGGGACATTATGGTTTCAAGTAAAATCGAAAACTCCCAGAAATTCGCCAGTTATGGTAAGTTAAACAACCATAACTCGCGCCACCACCGTGCACTGCTAAGACTAACACCCAGGACATCAAAGATGACATCACAAATGTCATTGATGACACAGACCACATAGGCCACAAACACTAGTCCCATCTGTCCTACGGCCCGCTGACAAGAGACGTCACCACGCAATTATGCGTAGACGTTTGCCCGTGAGTCAGGTGATTCATTTAAAGACGCGACTGCTCGTTAACACAGAGAAAGCTCAGGAAGTGAACGAACGAGGTCCGCGATCTCCAGTCTCATTGAGGTAACTTGTCTCTGTTAGCTAGAGGTTGTGTCTGTTGGGCGTAAAGAGTGATTCTGACGCGATATCCTTTACGTTTAAATACTTGCAGATGTGAAGTTCTGAGACAACGAACAGGAATGCTTACGAGGCACACAGTACTGCAATAATAAGAGAGTCGTGCCTTGAGTGTTGTCATATTTTGGTAAGCACCAGAAGAGGCAGTAAAAATAGAATGCAATGGGTGCAGTTTTCGGTCGATAATTGAGAACCGCTTTTTGTTGTAATCATTTGCCAGGCAAGATAATAATTTGGAGAATACACATACAGTATCCAAGCACATTTATAAGTGAGTAGAAGCATGAAATGATTACCACAAGGACTTATGCATTTGGTCCTATATATTATGTTGAATCTAGGATATTTAATAAGATTCTGCATTTGAAGTTGTGATGCATATAGGGACCTATTTTGCAACAAGTGAAAAAAGCAAATGAATTTAGAGGTGAAGCACATGAGTTATCTGAGTGTTTTGGTCGGCCCATATCCCAGTGTGATCTGGGCGTGATTAGTAATTATCCCACAGGCTAAGAAATAAGAGGGGTTTATGTATGTAGTAGTCCTGTTTTGTTACATAGTGTCACGCTTACGGGGAGACCGGGGTTCGCTGCTTGCGCTCTTCCCTCCTGGCGCCTCTATTCGCGCTTTCGCACCTGGCGAGGCGCCGGGGGGAGAGCTCTGGGGACCTGGGCGGCAGCTCCTCGGCGCGTGCGCGGGAGACCGCGGTCACGGTCCCGCGAGTGCGCCGGGGAGCGGTTGCCCAGGATTGGAGCAGCTTGCTGCTCAAGCCTCTCTCTGGGTCCGCCAGCGCCCGGCTACAATCAGGCTTGCGTTCCAGGCCTCGCGGGCGCCAGCGGCCCATAAAGGGAGAGAGAGGATCGGGAGCAGATCGCGTCTCAACGCGTTCTGTTCCGGATCGTGTACTCGCTCTCCCTTGTTTGTCCAGCGTTTGCCTTGCCCTTTACTTCTGCCTAAGGGTTTCCTTCTCCTCCTTCATGCTGCCACATGGTTTTTTCCCTTGGGTTAGTTGTGGTCCTCTGCCTGCAATTCTCCTTCCCTACTGGTCCCTGTTTGATTTCCCTTCTCTTTCCTGGTTCCTCTCCCTTAGCCTGCCCAGTGCTTCCTGCCAGCTTTAGTCTCTCCTCTCCTCCCTGGCCAAGCCTGAACCTAGTGGTATTCAGCCAGTGCCTTTCTTGGTGCTTGCTCCCTCTCCTTTGGACTCTCATCACCACAGCATCCAGTGCCAGCTTCGGGAGTACGGCTCCCTCTCTTTTGGACTCTCATTACCACAGCTTCCAGTGCCTGCTTCGGGAGTACAGCTCCCTCTCTTTTGGACTCTCAATCACCACAGCATCCAGTGCCAGCTTCGGGAGTAAGGCTCCCTCTCCTTTGGACTCTCAACCTCTACTACATCCAGTGCCAGCTTCTGGAGTACTGCTCTCTCTTCTCTGGACTCTCAATCACCATAGCATCCAGTGCCATTCTTCAGGAGTTCGCCCCAGACAACTTTGAACCCTGGAGCCTCGCCACCTCAAAGATTCGCTCCTTCAACTTCTTCTGTCTGTGCTTGCACAGTTCCGACGTCACTGAAACCAGGAGAGAGCAGCTTGTGGCGTTGGGAATCGGTCCATCTTCTACCCAGTACCCATTCTGGGTGGAGGAGAGGCTGGTTGCTAGTGTCACCAATTCCTCTCGTCAGTCTGGCTGCCCCGTCAAGATCAACCGGGTATTCAGGTACGCAACTCTCCCGTGGTTCTCACCTTAACACATATTACATGAAACCACACATGATATTTGATATGGATGTCTGTCTTGTTTTAAACTTTTTTAGATCTATGTTGGGAACACGAGGGTGCCCCCAGTATGCAACACGTCTAACATGATCGCGTGAGAAAATAGAAAAACAGTGTCCTGAAGACAGAATCTATGAATTAATACAAAGGAAATTAATTTGACTGTATTCTCAAATGTATAGATTCTAGAAACACATGTTTAGTGTTGGCACATTTGTTTTCCCAAAGAATAGGAAAACTCTGTATTAAGAACGTACAACTAAGGTGTGTCCACATGTTAAGCCTGATGGCATAAACATCTCGGAGACAATCCAGAAGCATATTGAATAGAATGGTAAAAATATGTATTGATGTGTGAACCATTAGGATTCTTTTTAATGTACTACTGTTTTTTACAGTCTTTTTTACAATTGTGATAGGGCCTCATTACGACCCAGGCGGTAAGTTACCGCCTGGGCCGTGACTTTACCACCATGGCGTAAACTACGTTTACGCCATGGTGGTTGGTGGACTTACCGCCCCATTCCGACCTTGGCGGGGCGGTAAGTCCCCAATCCCCATTTACCCTTCCCCATTCCCATTTTTGCCCCATAGGGCATAATGGGAGTGGGGAAGGCGTTAATTACGCCACCGTAAATTACGGTGGCGTAATAAACTCCATGGTCCCTTAGCGCCATGGATTTTAACACCTGCTAAAAGCAGGTGTTAAAAGCGCCATGGCGCTAAGGGACCTCGTACTCAGGCGGTAAGGGTCGGCGCTGTTAACGCTGCCGTAAACCCCTTACCGCCTGGGTCGTAATGAGGCCCATTGACATTAAAATATGTGTTATTTTGTGAAAAAACCTTGTGTGTCTACCTAAATAGAAAACTGGTATTGTGTATGTGTAGTAGGCAGGTGCTATAGACAAACCCATAGCCTGATTGGGTGGAAGCCGGTGTTGTGGGATTGTGTTTGTGTTGATAGCTTTTTTATCATTATACATTTTTTCTCTCCATCGCCGCTCTTCTTTTTCTTTTTCTCCTGTCCTGGTGTTTGCTCTAGGTATGGAAGCTTATCGGGGGTCACAACCTGTTTGTTTGCCTTTACAATTGGTTTTGACATTTCTCTCATTAGTTTCCGCATTGCCGTTGATATTTGTGTCCTATCTGCACGGTCCGAACTGGCTATGTCGGCTAATCTGGTTTGCCACATACAACTCATCTCTGCTTCCACTTCTAATCGTTGTTGAACTTGTATTATAACATTTTCAATAAAAATGAGTTTTGAGTGCATGAGTGCAATAAGGGTGACTTGATATTTTATAGCTTTGACATTTGCTTCATGCAGTTTTACAAAAGGTATCCCGGCTTGTGTTGTTGTAGCAATCAAGAGATTTTGCAAGTCCAACATTGCAGTGGGGATTCGTGGAAGCTTTGTTTTTTCTAAATATTCATCACTGATCTTCTCTTGTTTGTTTGACTTTGGTTGCTGTGGTTCCTGTTTAATATTCAGCGACTGTTCTTCATTGCTTTCCAACTTGTTGCTTTTATCTTGAGTTTTCTGTTCTAAATCTTTATTCACAAAAAAGTTGTTGTGATCAGTATTGGTTGTTATTGGTGTTGAAGTAAAGCATGGTATTTTATTCTCCAAACACAAACATTTTTTTAGTTCTTCAGTTATTGTTTCATGGGATACATTATAGAGTTTATTTCAGTCGTATCCAGAGATAGGAGTTTCATCTGTGGTATTGTCAGTTGGTGGTTATATCCAGACTCCTTTTTGATTTATTCTGTAGTTGTAGCCATAATGCTTTCGCTCTTTGAGCTTTTTCTTTTCTTTGAGTCATTTTTTCACTCATTGTGTTCTGTTTTTCAAAGGTATCGTGCGTTGTAAGGAGGTCCGGTCCTGTGATGTTATTCGCCCAGCCCCAGGCTGGGCCAGGGGTTTTTGCCCATGCAGATGTCATCTCATGTTGTTCCTGTGGCATCCTCACATCTAGTGCGCTCTCTAGTTTCTCCCTCTGCAATGTGTTGACTGTGCATTCCAAGGGCGGCATTGCTTTTGTTGTCATTGTTGTTTTTCTTCTAGTTGATTCCACTATTTCGTGCTGCTTGTTTTCCCCTATCTCCATGTTTGGTGGCATACTTTGCGGCACTAGGACCGCCAGCTATCCGCCCGATCCCGGGTCCCAAGAGAGGCATCCGTCGCCAGGGGCCAGCCATTGAGATCCATGGCGGTAGCCTGTAGGGAAAGAGCCACGGGAGCTGTCGGGCCCACATGGGGCACACCAGCCTCCGCCACCCCGGTGCCCATTCTGCCCGCCGTCAGCATTTTGGCTGCATAAGTCCCTGCTATGCACTCGTCTCCAGGCTCAGGAGATGGACCCACCAACGGCGCTCCGCCCGCAGGATCCAGCGCCGCATCCAACTGCAGGGGCGCCACAGGTGCTCCCGTGCGAGTGTGGGGCACATCCACCAGCCCCCACACACCTCCCATGAGAGGGTCCCGCCTGGCAGGACCCAGCTCCGCGTTCGACAGTGAGAGAGTCATCTCCACACCCGCATCCAAGCCCCACTTCCGCGTCAGCACTGGTAAGCTTTTTACCTCATCGTTCATTGTTCATTGCATTTCGGCAAGCAATTTTCTCATGGGGCTTTCATGTTCATCTTCATTTGATTTGGGTGTTTAGGTAAATTAAGTGTCTTGTGTGGTGTGAGGTATCAAGGTAGCAGGTAGCACAAGAGACTCCAAGACTCTGCATCTGACTCCGCGGACACTCCGCGGTTGGTTGTAGGTTTTAAAGATGTGAGTTGGTAGGCACAGAAAGTGGATTTTCCAAAGTCCACACAGCAGCAAGGTAGCAAGTAGCACAAGAGACTCCAAGACTCTGCGACCGACTCTGCGGCCGCTCCGCGGTTGGTTGCAGGTTTTAAAGATGTGAGTTGGTAGGCACATAAAGAGGACTTTCCAAAGTCCACACAGCAGCAAGGTAGCAGGTAGCACAAGAGACTCCAAGACTCTGCGACCGACTTTGCAACCAACTACGCAGCCGCTCAGCAGTTGGTATTAGGTTTTAAAGATGTCAGTTGGTAGGCACAGAAAGAGGATTTTCCAAAGTCCACACAGCAGCAAAGTAGCAGGTAGCACAAGAGACTCCAAGACTCTGCAATCACTTTTTACTGTCCATTTAAAACAGTTGAGAACTTGGTTGAACAAATGGATCACTCTTAACCAGATTTTTATTTCAGTGCATGGGGCGATCTACTGCGTGAGCAAGCAGGTTTATTGTATGAATCAAAAGTGTTTAATTAATTACAGTTACTGCCTGAGATGCGGCCTTTGCTCAAAATTCCAACACCCCATTTCTCAAAATCCCACCTGGAAAGAGCTTCATTTTCAGTTCAATAGGCCACCTCTGTAAACAACTTCCATTGCAGATCTGTAAAACCCAGGGTACACAGCACGTAAGAGTATAATGGACCAATCAATAGTTTCCTGCACTCAAGTATATCATTGCTGACTCTCACACAAGAAGACACTTAACATGACCCACACTGCAACAACACACTCTTCCTCCCGCACACACAAGCTCAAACCTGCAA
This sequence comes from Ambystoma mexicanum, assembly GCF_040938575.1. Taxonomy (NCBI): domain Eukaryota; kingdom Metazoa; phylum Chordata; class Amphibia; order Caudata; family Ambystomatidae; genus Ambystoma; species Ambystoma mexicanum. The sequence continues at coordinate 895,208,317 of NC_090941.1, forward strand.
TGCTCATGGGCAAGCTGGCCACAGTATGGGGCCACAGGAGGGGAAAAAGCAAGCTAAACAAATGTTAATAAACATAACATAACATAATTACCCATCCATTTGCAGTCCCACATCAAGCATTCTCATACTTGCTAAAGTAATATAAATGCTTGTGGTCAAACATCTCCGCCTTAAATGTTGGTCACTTATAAACAGATTTCCAGGATTTGCATGTCATTAGGATTCTATTGCTCTTCCTCACTGACAATGTCAGGGTCAAAGTTCTGGTTTAAGAAGCCATGGTACATCAAACTCGTATTGCAACATTTTTATGATGGTACTGTCTTAACGGTAGTTAAAAAGCCACAATTCCAAGACCCTAACATGCACTGCACGCACTGTTCTGCTGATTTTCAGGAGCCTGCCTGTCTGATACTCTGAAATACATTGCCTTGGTTTCACCCAGATTGCGGCACCATAGAATGCTTCCACAGACTCTACTACGAGGTCACATTGTGATCCAGTCAGATGCAGAAACCCATCAATATAGCATGCTTCCTGAGATTACAACACAAGGACATTTTGAGACTAAATCAGGTGCAACAACTGGAACACAGGACCATTTTGAAAATCTTACGCACTGTGGGAGCTGCATTTAATCTTGCCTGGTCGACTAATAGTCAATTATGCATTGTCTTTGTGTCCCACAACAACCCATCCCTAGGTGTTGCCTCCATACACCTTTTCCACTTTTTGTTGATAGACGCTGCTCTAGACCTCTGCACTGGATTACTGCCACCTGGCCTGGACTGTCCTACTGCCCTGATGCATTTACTCTGACCTCTTAACTGCTGTCCCTTCTACCTGAAGTCTCCACTAAGACTGGCTTCTTGCGCCTAAGGCCTATATCAACTGCTTGTGGCTAACCCCTTAATCAACTTGATGCCAGCTCCCACTTCTCATGTCCATATTATGAGGGTCCAAACACCACCTTCTAGACATCGAGGGAGTTAGAAGCTTAGAGACCAGAGACGAGAAGTTACGTTTTCCTCGTATGCATGCTGGTCAATGTCTGTATATTGAATGTACACACATGGGAGCGGAAGTGCATCAAGTGGACCATGCTCATACCCCTCCAAATGCAACTGGATGCACAGTGCCAACTTCATCTCAGTGCAGGTATGCCAACATTGGTGTACCCCTTTACCAAATAACCAAATATATTGCATAATCCTACTGCATAATGTGAGGGGTCAGTAATGTGTGGCGGACAACTGTTTGAGGATTTCTCAGGATATGCCATTTTTATTAAAGAAAATATAATCCAAAAATGCCTCACTATCCCTACTCTGCTGAGGAATTCCCTGCCTAACCGAACACACTCTAACACAGGATATCTGTCCCTCACATTAAGCAACAAATATACAAAGAAAATATATTGCAATACAACATGACATGAACAACATCCACAGTTTTTGAATGTCCTTCTAATGTCCTGGGTAATTCCCTTCCCCAGGATATAAATTCAAATCGGTTATTCCCTCATCCCTGTTGGCTTCATGATTGCTGACATCTGTCTCCTTCTTGAAAACACTGACCTCGACTTTCCCGCTTTCACTGAGACTTGGTTCAATGCTAGCTCAGTCACTGCTTTTGACTCCCGCCTTGTCAGGGTACAGGGCCGTGGACTCTGTGTGAAGGACCCTTGAATGGGCCACAGGCAAAAGACAGCAAGCAAAAAGAGAAAACAAAACAAAAGGAAATTATTCCAGCTTTACAGAAGGCTTTTGTGTCCATTTTGCAGGAGAAAGTGCCTACAAACTACATTTCCCAGCAACTGCCGTGCCAAGCACAGGGCTTGTGCTCGGACGTCCAACCCAAGCAGATGTGTTTTCCGGAGCTCTGTGCACGGGGATTAGTACGAGGGGCCATGACCTAGAGAACCTCCTTCCAGCCCCCTCGCCTGCAAAAGCTAAGTACTGCAACCATTGGGGAGCCCAAGCAAGTGCTGGGGAGCCACGCGCAATGCAGGAGAGCAGCATTGAGAAGCAAACGTGCAGAGGGCTCAAGACGCAGCAAGGGGAACATGCAGGGGACAAAACCCACAGTTCGTATGTCCCCCCTGCTCCAGAGAAGCTAAGTTTATTACGCCATAGTGTCCATAGCTGTGACCTTATCTCGCGCGCAGAATCATTCATGGGCATTAGAGTTGCTAGAGCAGTGCATATAATTTACATACTTAAGTAGTCACGTGCGGCTCACAGGGAAGCCAGGACTAGCCTCGTGTGGCTTACAGGAAAGCCGCAACCAGCCATGTGCGGCAGACTGCACAAATTATTTCGCCACGTGCGGCGGGCACACCAACCTGCAACCTCGTGTGGCAAACTTCACTAAATGTACCGCAGAGCCACGTGCGGCCAGAATTCCGCATGTGCATTGTTTAGCCACTTACGACTGCATGCAAACTAACACAGAGGCAGCAGTAGACGTTAGGCTTGCATGGGCCCATAGTTCACTCTGGGAGGGTGTCACTAACCAAAGTGCATGAGCAATACTGGCCTAGACTCCACGTGTGTGTGAAGAAACACGCAGAATAGTAACTCACGCTCTCTTTGCAGCATTTTAACGGCTCCAGACACACCGGGCCGGAGAATGCGCAGGCAGGAGGCCAGCACTCACCCCAGAGATAAGTCTCTTTCTGGCTCTTAAGCATTGTTGCGTGTGTCGTGTGCATGTACATTCAAAGGATCAGTGTGATTAATACTGTTGTTCATCTGTGGTTACCCTGTGTCCCCTTACCTATCCACCTCCCCTCTCCTAACCCGCTTTCCGGTTACCCTCAGTACCAGTACCTACCCAACCAACGAGTCCCTAACCTTCTTTCCCCGCTGGGGTCTCGGAGCTTGTGTAAGCATTGTCTTGCAAGCGCCCAGAACGCGGAGGGGGTGGTTGGTTCGTGCCTGGAAGCCGAAGCTGTGACACTCCTCCCTGTCAGCTTCAAGATAATTTCCAATCCTCGACCTCACCATGCTGGCGGTGGGGTCCTCTTAATCTATCCTGAGTGGGTTCCTTCTTTCATCGTACCCACCCAACTCAATACTTCCTTTGAGAGCCTGGTCTGCAAGTTGGTCATCTCCCCCTCTTCCACTCTGACCATTGCTACCGTCTACCGGCCTCCAGGCGTTACCACCCTGTTCCTCTCTGAATGGGCAGATTTCTGCTCCTCCTTACTTTCATCTACTTCCAATCTCCTCTTCTTGGGTCACTTCAACATCCAATTGGACGCCTCTGGCTCAGCATCCACTCTATTAATTGACCTCTGCACTTCCCTCTCCCTCTCCATCCTCCCCTACGATCCAACCCACTCAGCTGGACACACACTGGACCCCATCATCCACTCCGACCTCTCGCTCTCTCCCCCTCTGGTCACCCCTCTCTCCTGGTCAGACCATGCTCTCCTCTCCTTCAGCCTGGATCCTTTCGGCCCTTCTACCGCACCCACAAAAGCCCTCCCAACCTCGTTCTCGAACATTCACCTAATGAAACGAGTGTCAGCTGCTGCCTTTGCCTCTACCTTCCTCCCCTTTGCCCCCCTTACCTCAGACTCCACCACAGACTCTGCTCTCCACAATCTTCCCTCATCAATCACCAATACCCATGACACCCTTACCCTGTCATGAGGATCTGCCTGAAACCTGCCTCTAAGCATAACGCCTGACATAACTCCAAACTTGCAGCCCTGAAACGGAAGTGCAGAGCAGTGTATGGATATTTCCCATCTGTGAAAGGCACAGTGAGTAAAAGCAGTGGCTGCGAACTCTCAAGTGGTTAATAACCACTGAACAGGTTATCAGGCCTTGTTCTGTCGAGAGAGGGGCGCCCGCTATCTTTGCAAACTAAATTTCAAGGAACCTGGGATTGGTAACTCTAGGTCTCCTGGGGGCAACCAGACGTGGTCTCCCTCTCACTGTGCTTAGAGAGGCATCAGCTTCACCTCACTGATGATCCCCAACAAGGGTGAAACACGTGTATGGGGTTGCTGGTGGTACTCTCGTTCAGGTTGGAATTGCCATTGTATTTCGGTGCTGGACTGCCCCTGGGCAGGACAAAGACTGATATGCAAATGGATATTTCCCATCTGTGAAAGGCACAGTGAGTAAAAGCAGTGGCTGCGAACTCTCAAGTGGTTAATAACCACTGAACAGGTTATCAGGCCTTGTTCTGTCGAGAGAGGGGCGCCCGCTACCTTTGCAAACTAAACTTTGATTATTATGCTGGACATTACAATAAGAGAAAGAGCAGCTTGCAAGCAGTAAACTGAAATACAATCATCATATACAACATAAGTATGACGTGTACCAGGTGATAGGAGACCGGCAAGAAACATAATATGCAAGTGTACAAGATGGAGTAACAGTCAAGGCACATCTTTTAACCAGACGTTGGGATTAGAGAGGAGGGGTCATCAGAGTCTGTATCGGTGTCTGCTGACATTAAGGAGATATAGGCACGGACCGGAGCCCAGATATTCCTGGGTCGTGATACCAATGGTTGCTGGGCCGACCAAGCCTCCTCCATGTCCGAAGCCCAAGTCACAGCTCAAAGCAATTGAGTATGTGTGGGGATCCCCGGCCGGTGCCAGCACAGCAGTATGCAAGGAACAGCCAACAACATACAGAAACTTGTTAGTTTTTTGGCGTTACGACCCAGTTCAGGGAGATCATGAAATAGACATGCAAGAGGAGTCGGGGTGATCATGCAGTCCAGAATGTCAGCGTGGAGCAAACATCTTCCCAAAACTGAGAGAGGTGCGGGCAGGACCATAACATATGCATGTAATTCACACCATCCGAGCCGCATCTGAGGCACTTGGGGGGTGGCCTTTCGACATATGGTGTAGTCTGATTGGTGTGTAGTGGAATCTGAGGAGCACTTTGAATTGGATCAGCTTAAAGCGAGTGTTCAATGAAATATCATGGATGTCGAGCACACATTTGCCTACAGCGCTGGTCAGTCATTGCGATCCCCAGATCCACCCACCAAGTTCGTCTGAGTTTATCAAAGGGAGGGGAGGCCCTGGTCTGCAGTAAAGCATACAGTCTGGAGACCTTCCCTCTAAAGGACATGGTTGTTAGAAGTTCAGCTAATATGGGATCCTTAGGTGGGATTGCGGGAAACTCCGGGTATCTCCTTTTAAGGGAGCGGCGAAGACCTATATATTGGAGCCAATGGGAGGGTCTCCTTCACAGAGATATAGGAAGGTTTGGCCATTCGATAAAGTTAGCCTGGATAAAGACATTTCGAACATCCCCAAATCCCTCGCCAGCCCAGCAATGTATTGCAGCCAGGGGAATACAGGGAGCCTCTGGGAGGAAGTTACATAGGGAAGATTACCATGAAAGGGGTGAGTGGTGGTAGTCAATCTCAGTAGTTTAGTTAAGGCCAGTGATGTAGAACCTACAGATTTCAGGGGTTCAAATTTTACATGTTGAGAGGGGAGGACTAGAGATCGGATATCGCAGTCCTCCACAGCAAGCCGCTCGAGCCTGATATGCGGTGGGGGATCCGCAAGTACAAACCAGTGTGAGGCATGTTGTGCCTGGGCTACAATCCAATATCTTTTGAAATTAGGGGCACTAAGGCCGCCCTTAGACATGGGTGCAGTTATAGTGTCTAATTTAAGGCAGACCGCACCAGAATGCCACAGGAAGTTATTCACAATGCGAGTCAATGATTGAAATAACTCACTGCCTGGCCACAATGGGATATTGAGGAACTTGTAGAGGAGTTGGGGAAGTACGATCATTTTCAGTATACCAATTTTGCCTGCTAGTGAATCGGCAGCGCAGCCCAGCCCGTGCATTTCTTGGTGAGTGTAGCAAGATATTTCACAAAGTTGGCTGTATGTAGAGGACCAGGTTGACGAGCGACCACTACTCCGAGGTAGGTGAATTCATTCTGTGACCACGTGAAACCCAGGGGTTCTGGAGGGGGGAGAGTAACTTCAGTCAACGGAAATAAGCTAGATTTGGAGCAGTTAAATTTGAGACCAGAGATCTCACCAAAGTGTATGACATTGTGTAGTATCGGGGCTAGATTGTCCGTGGGGAGCGAATGAAGAGAAGAGCGTTGTCGGCATATAGGGAAATGATCTTGGGTGTGCCAACACTTCTCAGACCTCTGTGTGAATGTCATTGTCGTATCCTGTCAGCCAGGGGTTCAATGGCGATTGCAAAGATCAAAGGAGAGAAGGGACAACCCTGTCGCGTCCCCTGGGTAATTTGGAAGGGGTTGAGTATCTGTCCTGGCTACTGGATGAGAGTAGAGAAGTCGAACCCAGGCCCGAAAATGGGGCCCAAAGTTGCTTTTCTCGAGAACCCGATAGAGGTAGCTCCAAGAAACAGAATCAAACTCCTTCTGCATGTCCAGGGTGGCTGCCACGGCTTGTGTGCTTGGATCTAATGGACAAGACTATTAAAGAGACACCACAGATTAAAGGATGTAGAGCACCCCGGGATGAATCCCACCTGGTCTGGGTGTATAATATAAGTCATATATAGGGCCAGTCTCAGAGCTAGCACTTTGGCAAAGATTTTAACATCACAGTTAATAAGGGAAAGTGGCCGGTACGAGCTACATTGGGTGGGGACTTGCCTGGTTTGAGGAGCACTGAGATTATAGCCTCACGAAAGGATGGCGAGAGGATGCCCCATTCACATGATTCCTCCCATAGTGCATGTAAATGAGGGATAAGATGAGTTTTGTACTACTTATAAAATTAGACCGGGAGGCCATTGGATCCTTCCCAGAGGCCAGGGAGCCGATGGCTCTAGAGATTTTGTCAGTTGTGATGGGTATATCCAGAGAATCCCTGGTCTCGGTGGAAAGGACCGAAAGGGGGAGGCTGTCCAAGTATGCCTCGACATCCTCTGCTAGGACACTGCCAACGTTGGAATACAGGGATTCATTTAATAACCAAATTCTGTATTGATAGCTTGTGACGACAAGGCCAATGTGCCGCCAGGATGCACTATAGCTGGGATATGGGGCGAGCCGGACTCCTGCCGGCGAAGTCTAGCCAGTACATGGCCAGCGTGCTCTCCCTCTCCATACCTACGAGCTGAGTGGGGGTCATCCAGGAAATTCCTCTCTCGCTCCGCATGGGAGCAGAATGTTTCAAGCTCCATGCCTATATCAGAAAGGGTAGTGAGTGATTGTGAGAGGGCATATTGGGTCTCAAGGGAGGAGAGTCGGGATTCACTCTTTGCAATGTCACTCCGGATCACCTTAAGGATCCCAGATTCCATGGGATCGCTATGCCTCTAATGTAGGATTTAAATGATTCCCAAAGGGTAGCCTGGTGCGGACTATACCGGTATTTAATGCAAAGAAATCATCTATTGTGGTTTCTAGTTCGCACCTAAAGGCCACATCTAATAGAGCATGCAGTTTCAATCTCCAGAACCTAAGAACATTGTTATCAGACCCCCAATCTAGGCAGACTGCTACCGGGGAATGATCAGAAAATGGTCTGGGAAGAATTGCCATGTGTGTGATGGTTCTCATTAGTATGTCCGACACAAGCCACCTATCGATCCGTGAGTGGGAGTCCTGCACTGAGGAATGAAAGGAATATGTTTGAGAGTCCAGATACGCCAACCTCCAAGCATATGTTACCTGGGTCTGGATTTCTGTAATGATCCTAGCTGCTCTAGTGAGCTTACGGGGCCTGGAGTCCGACCTATCGAGATCTACGTCCAAAATCGTATTGAAGTCCCCACCCCAGAGGATAGGGACAAGAGGAAACCCTGACAACAAGGAGGAGAGGTGTGTGTAAAATTCGGGATCATCCACATTGGGGCCATATACATTGGGGAGTACAATTTCACGGCCCAATAGGGTCCCAAATAACAAAACATAGCGGCCGAGGGTATCTACATGAACCGCTTTATGATGGAACTTAAGACTCTTGTGTATCAGGGTCATGAACCCATGATTCTGGGTGGAGTAATCCATGTAGTACTATCGTTGGGGGCCCTAGGATTTAGCAAACCTCTCTCATCCACCGGAGCGTGCATGGGTTTCTTGCAAAAAGAGCAGTTTCACTCTGTGCTGTCCAATATATAGCTGTAGCTATCGCATCTTTGTATAATTACCCAGCCCCCTGATATTCCAATTCATATAAACAAGGTTATCAACCATCATCAGGCCATTTAGTGTGCATTTGCGAAACAGGATGTTGAGTCAGAAATTGGGGTGTAAGCACCACAGAGGTGCAAATAGGCTCCCGATTGAAATGTGTAAGACTGGATATGTTCAACCGTTCTCGTACCCCGCTGCATGTCAAGCAATTTTTAACATAACACCCCTCCTAACCCTCCCCCACCCTTCTCCCAAACAGAGGGGTGAACACCTTGAAAACAACCAACAATGCCAAGAACAGTGGCAGCATTGCCTGGGGGCTGTGCGGCAGCTAAGAGCAGTAGTGCTCCAAAACGGGGAAATACTAGGCATTTTCGTGGTACATAGTGCGAAGAAGACATATAACAGGTGAAGAGGACAGGTGCGTGACATTGACCAAGGAACCATCTGGATGGGAGTAAACTGTGGATCCTGGGGCCAGCACCACCAGATTCTGGTACACAACAGGAATTGGTACAAAGATATCAATAGACAGAGAGTCACGAGCCTGGCTGCTGGAGTGTGTATGATCATCCTGGGAAATGTTTGTCAATTAATTTGGAGGCTTCCTCAGGAATGGTGAAAAAGTATACTTGATTCGAGTGTTCAATCCTGAGTTTGGCCGGGTAGATCATCAAGTATTTGACGCCCACGTCTTGCAGTCTCTTTTCAGCAGCCGGAAAGGTCTTGCGCTCCTGTTGGACAGACACAGAGAGTGATCCTGGAGGAGCCAAGGAACAGTTCACCTTTGGCTCTCGCTGCCCGAAGAAGAGAGTCTCTATCACAGTAGTTCAAGACCCTCGCAATGATTGGGCGAGGAGGCGCACATGGCCTAGGTTTGGCTGTCAAAGCTTGGTGGGCCCTCTCTATTGCGAATTGTGGGGAGAGTTTCAGGGAATCCAGTAGCATGAGTAAAGTACGTTCGATGTAGTCTTCCATAGGACCGTCCATCTTATCCTCTGGGACCCCAATAATGTGAAGGTTGTTGCATCTAGAGCGCGTTCGATATCTTCATTATTCTTACTGATATCCAGTCCTGTCTGGAAAGCGTGGTCAGCTCCGCTTGAAGGGTGGTAATGTCATCCTCAGCTACTGTAACTCGGGTGTCGGTTTTTTCCATGCGGGCTTTAATTGATGATATGGTGCCATTTATGTCGTCCAATTTAGAATGTAGGGTTGTGAATTCCTCACGCATGTAGTCCAGCATTTTCTGTGACTCAGTGGGCTCTGGGGGCAATGATGTGGCAGGCTCAGGCTCGGGCATGAGCTCTGAGGACTTTGGTGGCGCTTTAGCAAACATATTGGGCCTCATTACGACCCTGGCGGAAGACCATGGTGCTATTAGCACCATGGTCCATGCCGGTAAGTTACCGACTCTGCCATGGAGAAAGGGGTAATTACCACCCCATTACAAGGTTGGCGGGGCGGTAATTCCCCCTTCCTCCATGGCCCTTCCCCATTCCCATTTTTGCCCCATAGGGCTCAATGGGAATGGGAAAGGCGCTAAGTACGGTGCCGCAAATTGCGGCACCATAATTAGCACCAAGGTCCCTTTGCGGGTCCCTACTTTAACGGCTGGTCTACACCAGCCGTTAAGGTCGGGTCCCGCAAAGGGACCTCGTAATTAGGCGCTAATAGCTTAACGGCGCTGCAGCCTTTTACTGCGCCGTTAACTCATCAGCGCCTCGGTCGTAATGAGGCCCATTGATGGAGCTCTGCTTCTTATGAGCTCCTTTTGTCATGGTCCCAGCAGCGGTCACACAGGGCGAACTGTGCAGCACACTCAGATTGGCTGCAGTCTAACGGGGTCAGATGTTTTACCTTCAGCAGGTATCTGCAGGGGGTCCGGCTATCCAATACCAGTTGCTAGCCGATGTCAGGACCGGGTTGGTAGTAGGGCCCCTTGTTTGATGAATGAGCGATGCGTGGGTCAAATGCCAGGTGACAGTACAGTAGGAGGTAATAATGGAGGCTCACAGGTGCAGTGTCTATTATCCGTGTGGTAATAGCCCCAGTCATTCATCAAGGGCACCTCTGGCAGGTGTATGCGTAAGGGTAGGCTGACCTTGGAGTATTAGGACCCAGATAAATGTTGAAGGGTGTGATTGTCCACTCAACTGACTCGTGGGGGTCAGTCATGGCATCCCCATGCTCCAATTTGCGTCCCAGTACTCAGACCCGGCAGGGGGGACCAAGTGATCTTGGAGAGATGGGCCTGCGTGGTAATGTAGAAGGGCCGTAGGATATGAGCTGGAGGAGTTAGAGCGTGTTGTGAATCCTGGCAAGAAGCTTCAACAATATTAAGTTTTGCAGAGGGGAGACAGGTGCCTGGTGGGGCAATATCCACAGTGGTGTCTCCTCGGGCCAAGTTCTCCGCCATGCAGAGGGCTTGTGTTCCCCCATGTATGGTGGCCCCCAGGGCATGCACTGGGTGAAGGAGCGGGCCAAGGGACTGGTCATCGGTGTAATCCGTTGTGGTTCCCCAGGCCCTGATAGGGTGCAGGGGAGAGCCACTCACATGTGCGGGTCTGCGGGCTTGTGCGATCGCTGGACCTCAACATGGACCAGGAAGGGTCTGCATTGCAGGTCGACCAGCCGTGCTCTGCCGCTGCGGGTCGGATGAGGGCTGGAGGCCACAACAGTCACGGTGAGCAGGGACCCACGTCGTCTCCCCACCAGCAGGACATGGTGGAATTCATGCAGCTGGAAGGGTAATTGGCACTTTGTGTAGGCTGTTAATCCCACGTACTCACTGCACTGGGGCCGCGCTTAGCACCCAGTGTCCGCTGGTCCTCACAGAGGACCACCTCTCACGCTCCCAGGGATGTCGCTGATCCGGTCATGGCTCATAGTCTCGGGCCACCTCAGGCCCATATGCTGGGTGGATTCGCTGCGCTCGGCGGCAAAAGCGGAACCATTGCGAGGCCAGCACAGGGTTGCGCGGGCAATTCTGCTTGCTCCGGTGTCCGCTTCCAACACGCGGCTGCTATCTGAAGGGGCACCAGGCTAAGTATGCATGTGCCCGTGAGCCAGCTGAGTCCCTCGCCGAGCCGTAGCTGATGTTCCCCAACACAGCAGGAGGCGGTCCGGCCAGGACACTGGGGTGCCCCTCCCCCACTCAGGCCTCCACCGTCACGGCACTCGCGCCCGTGATGGTCTGCCCCTCCTGGAGGCGAGACGTGGGTCAGGGCAAAGAAGATTCCCGGTCTCTTCTGTAAAAGTGATATCTTTGCTGCGGTAAGCCCCTGCCGCACGATTTCTCAGCAGGTTCCACGGAAAGGTGCCAGCACACAGATAGTTTTCTCTTCCTGAGGAAATTCGGTGCACCACCGCAGGTTTCGGCGTTCGGGAGATCCCCTGGTTCGGAGCTCACACTCAAATGTCCTTTTTCTTCAAGCAACAGCACCCCCCCCACGATTGCTTCTTAACTTTGAGAAAGGTTGGTTTCACTGTAAAATAGGGGAAGACTCCTGGCTTGCGAAATGCTTGTTCTCTTCTTCAACAGTTTACACTTTATCTTCTTTTAAATTAAAGGAATACTGTGGTAAAATAAAGAATAAGATTCAGTATTTCTTTAGAAATCATAACTTTAAAGATTTAAAGGTCTTTAAAGGTATAAAATTGTATTCCCATGTGAAAGTGAAGGATAGAGTTCAGTCCTGCTTTGGGAATCACAATTAGGCACACACAACCACTATTTAATGTAGTTTTCACAAGTTAAAGGTTGTAACACTTGTATTGCCAAGGTTAGGTAACGGTCTTAGAAATGTTCACTGTCCTTAATTAGGGGGGCCACGCAACAATTTCTCCAAGTAGTAACAGTCTTTTAACGATTGAACAATGATTTTTGACAATTATAGTTTCTCATGCGATTAAAATGTCTTTCACGTTATATGCGAGTGCTAAATTTCCATTGTTTGGATATTTTGGTTGTAACACACAACTTCTACTCGAATTAAGTCTTACAGGAGTGAACAGGGAACTGAATACTGTTGCCTGCAATGCTAACGCAAGGTGTTAGAACACTGCGCTTCACTCACTGGCTTCTTTGACACTTGCGCTGCGGGGTTGCACTGCTTCCACGCTTTCTACCATAACCTCTGCTGCTTCTGGCTTGGTAGGGACCCACACCCTTCTTCTGTAAAGGTGTCTCCAGTCCAGACACATGTTTAGGGAGCCCCTCTTACTCCTGAGACCCACGGCTTGTCTACTGCTTCTTGCCTCGGTCTCCTGAACCACAGCAATCAGGCTCAAATGGGGGAAAGACAACTCTCCTGCACGCCTTCTGCTGCACAGTCTCTGCACTTCAGAGATTGGGGGAACAGGACAGTCTCAGAACAAACAGGGGAAATCTGCTGTCTCTGCATTCTGATGTCCCTCTGGTTCTCCCACTTCTGCTTGAATTTGCCAGACTTGTGCCTTCCTCCTTCTGCTACTACTACAACTTAAATTCCATTCACGGTTCCAGCTCCTTTCTCTCCTTCCAGTTGCCTGCACCTGAGGGGGTGTTTTATGCCTCCCATGCTCCTCCAGTTGTGGATTGTTAGGTGTAATTGCCTGACTGCTGCAACTGCTATTAGCCTTAATTCCCTGACTGCTGCAACTGCATGCCTCCTCAGCCCTCTTCCTCGTCCCAGTACTCACGGGATTATGGGACATGTAGTCCCATTCAACAAAGATGTTTCTTTTAACTTCTAAGCTGATTTTAAGGGTAGATGTATTTCCCTTAAAATCATTAAAGGATGGACTGTTAGAATTTGTTATTTTAGAGGAAGTCATTCATTTTAAGGCATTTTCTTTAGATCATTTGGGAGTAAGGAGGGTGTTTGTCTTGAGATACTTTGAAAGATCTCTCTGTTAATAAGGCTTGCTCAGATTTAACATAATTTGTACCCCAGGTCACAGGTCTTATATGTGGGTCTTGTGAGTTTTGAAATCTGATGACTTCTTGTTCATTGAACCATTACAGGTGCCTAACTTACACGTCTCGGCCATACACTGCACCTTTCTGGCCTCTGCGCATCTAATCAGAAACTTTAAGGAAGAATTGAGGGCTGTAGACATTGACATAGATGTGGATCCTCAGGAGAGGGACCCTCATGACAATTCTGAGGTCACGGTTACACCGGCTCCAGCTGCCATCGAAGCCAAGTCTGTAGCAGTAGAAAACTCTGCCTTGGCTGAAATACAGCTTGCACTCCAATCACTTTTGGCATCCCTACCACGAGTACTTCAGAATCACTGATGTTTTTCTTTAATTTCTTGGAACTGTCGAGGTTTTACGCATCTCCTGAGGCCCGAGGGTTCAGTTGCTTTACTGTCCAAACACAGTTGCATCTGCCTCCAGGAAACTTGGTCTTCAGACCCCCTATTCCTCGACGGTTTTGTTACATATCAGTCATTTGCTAAAAGGGGCAACAAGGGCCGCCCGTTTGGGGGTTAACTTACAGGGGTTGTGAATATAGTGACATCACGAAAGATAAAGTGTAAAGCTGAGGACTACCTATTAGCGGTAGAGATTGATTTTGTAAATGAAGGTGATCTGTGTAGATTCTTACTGTTAAATCTCTATAACCCACCAGGTGCCGTGATAAGAGAATCCTTACAAGAAGCAATTCAGGATGTATTGTTTTATTGGGCACTCAGGCCCGGAAATACTGCAGTAGTGGTGATGGGGGATTTCAATTGTCATATGACAGGCGACCTCCTTTTATCCCCAAATCCTGAACTCGGTGAAAGATGTGTGATGATGCATGGAAGAAGGGAGGGGGAAGGTTTAGGCTGGTTGCAACTGTTCGACTCCTGGGACCTCAGCATGATCAATGGTCGCACACTGGGAGACCGGCCCGGGAAACATACTTGGACTAATGGTAAATCGTTCAGTACACTGGACTACATCTTTATGTGTCCTGAGATGCAGTCTAGAGTTGTGGACATGACTGTAGCTCATAACATATGGAGCGACCACGCGTTGCTCCTTTGTTCTCTCCGCCTCCCTACTTCCTCTATCCCTCATTCTAATATCGGAAGCATACAAACCAACTGCTCTGGCACCAGAATAATTTGGTCAGAGAAGAACATAACAAAGGCTTCTGAAGCTCTTAAATCAGCTGACGCATGGGATCTTCCTCACTTTGAGCACATGACAGCGAATGACATAGAGGACTGGATTCAGGGTTTTACTGGCCTATATGCCACAACAAAAACTGGGTGCATGTTAAAGCCCAAGGGCAGAATTCCCTATTATAACAAGGGTATCCGGGATGCTAAGAGAGGATATAGAGCGGAAATAAGGGGGCTCAGGAGCATGAACATAGTGGGAGAGGACTATTATGAGAAAGTTAGAAAAGCGAAATGCAGATATAGAGCCTGTGTTAAGAGCATAAAAATGTCAGAATGGAATAATAGACATCAAAGGCTCATACAAACTATCTGTACTAGAAATTCTCGTAATATATGGTCACTCCTAAACGAGAACAGAGGGAAGGTTAAGGGACCACTAGCTAACCCAATAGGCAAAGAAACATGGATAAAATTTTTATTAGGGCGTAACTCGGGAGAGGTTGAGACCACTAGGATAACACAAGAGAAGGTTCCCTTTCCCCCGCCTTTTGATGTCTCTACTGAGGCCATCTATAATAAAATGGTTACCCTTAAGGCCTCCAGAGCCCCCGGCCCTAACGGGTTGGCTAATGTACTTATAAAGAACTACCCTGCATTTTGGGCTTACCTCTTTTCCATTCTCTTTAAGAAGATCCTAGCTCAGGGGACCATCCCCCGCTCTTGGCAAACGGCCATTCTGATACCTGTGTTTAAAAAAGGTAGCCGCACAGACCCCAACAACTATAGGCTCCTTTCTATGTTGGACATCACTGGCAAACTTTTTGCGGCATTATTGCTCAATGAGCTGCAGAAATGGGTGGAACAAACTAACATCCTCAGCAGGTTCCAATGTGGCTTCCGGCGACACTATTCCACCTCCCATAACCTTTGGGTGATGGATATGCTTCGCACACGTGCACTTAGCAAAGGACAGCCCCCGCTATATGCGCTATATATAGATTTTAGGGCTGCTTTCGACACTATACCTAGAGCAAGGTTATGGATGAAGTTGGAAAAAATGGGTTGTCCACCTGGTCTCTTATATTAACTTAGACAATTACACCACAACACTTCTGCCTGCCTCAGACTAAATCAGGAAGGCAGTATGACTAAACAGGTGACCCAGAATAGGGGGGTAAAGCAGGGATGCGTAACTGCACCCCTCATTTACAATCTATATGTTTACGACATCCCTGCAGCATTGGCTGAGACAAATAATTGCCCTCCAAAAATCGGTGAGGTTCCCTGTAGTGTATTAGCATACGCTGATGACCTGGTCATATTTGACAATACCATAGCCGGACTGAGGCGTTCGGCGGTCACTTTGTGGGATTATGCTAAGAATAACGGCTTGTCTATAAATTTAGATAAAACAAAGGTACTCAGATTTACCAGGAGAAGAGCTTCCAGAGTGAACCTATGGGTATACAACAAACACATACTCTATGCTCCATCCTATAGATATCTTGGAGTAGATATTGAGCCACTGGGCGACTACTCCTTGTGCAGGCAAGGGCGTATAACCAGGGCTATGCAAGTAATAGCATTAATATCATCTTTCACAAATAAGCAGGGTGGCTTTACTTTGTGGGGGACAAGACATCTATATACACAAGTGTTCGCGCCCATGATTATCTATGGCCTGGAGACTCTTCTCTCTTCTGACCTTGCCTGGCTGAAAGTGATAGAGGGCAAATTCTGGCGCCGGATACTCGGCTTACCCCCGAGTGTCCCTATGGCCTTGATTAGGCTTGAACTGGGCCTGCCCTCACTTAAAGCATTAGTACTCAAGAGGAGAGCAGGATTCTATCTTAAAATGAAGGGCGGCACTTCCAACCAATTATTGGTTGTGATCCATCAAGAAGTGAGCAAAAAACATTCCACTTCCCGCCTTCTGAAAGATATGACCAAATTCCTTGCGAACATAGGCTGGACGCATAGAGGAGAAACAGTCTCTAAGGAGGTGCTATTAGCACTTGGTAAAAAGGTGGATTTGTGGGACTGGCTAGAGAATTTCTCACACTTAAGCAGTCTAAACTCCTACCATTTTATTAAATATAGATTATATACCTTAATGCAACCACAAGCATATCTATATCTCTGCCCCACCAAAAGGCTTAGACGGTTCATTATTTTGTTCCGATTGGAGCATCTACCAACCCTGTACAAAACAGGAGTCAGAGAAAAAATTCCTGCTAGTGAGCGAGTTTGCCGTGTATGTAAATACCCTGAATGTGTGGAAACAGCTAAGCATTTGTTAACGGAGTGTATGATGTTGGAACAGTCAATACTCAAATATCTTAGGAAATTCGTACACGACCCGCTTAACATACGTGGAACCTCTTTCTGGCGCTATTGCACCAATACCAGCAATATGCACCTGTTTATTGCATTGTACAATGTGTGGCAACAGATTGAAAAACACCTGGGTCCTTTACTCTGATCTGAATCGTCCGATTACGGTGGGCTAAAGATTGCCGGTGTTGTATGGACTGGTTAGGTATGCCACATTTAAGGCACCCTTATTTTCTGGAATCCTACATCTATGGCACCCTGATTTATGTATTCTGGTTAGGATAGCAGTGGGTGAGAGATGCAATGCTCGTACTTACGGCACTGACTCTGTCAATGTAACGGAAAAAGATCTGTTTTAATTGAAGTCTTAATATTTTATTTTACTTTAAAGAAACTCTGTTTGATGTTTTGTTATATTTTCACATATATTCTCATACATATTTTCATATATATGTTAGATTTTTATTTGTATATGATATGATATATTTTATGATCTGTCTTTTTTTTTCTGTAACGATTTAATTGTTAATGTTTGTAATTTATATTATGTGTAAAGTTTGAATTTATTTTCAAATCTATATCACATTAAAGTTATTATTATTATTATATGTGGGTCTGGAACATTATAATGGCAATATGCCATCACCTGCTTTGGCAACCCAGAAAGGATTCATTTTAAGGCATTTTCTTTAGATCATTTGGGAGTAAGGAGGGTGTTTGTCTTGAGATACTTTGAAAGATCTCTCTGTTAATAAGGCTTGCTCAGAATTAACATAATTTGCACCCCAGGTCACAGGTCTTATATGTGGGTCTGGAACATTATAATGGCAATATGCCATCACCTGCTTTGGCAACCCAGAAAGGCACCTTCAGCAGACAGATAGTGTGTCTCATCCCAGGGGATCCTGGACCCTGTCTCCTCCCAGGTCATCCTGCCGCAGTACACCACCCTGAAGGTCAGGATCAGGAAGCGTCTGCCTTTCCTTGGCCCCCTGAGAGGAGCCATTAGGCAGGTTTTCAGTGGGGGATCCGTAAGATTCTTCACAATAATTTCACAGATGCTTACGTCACCTAATTACATGTACTTCATAACCTAATATGCACCAAAGGGCCAGAACCTCAAAAAATAGTGCAAAGGAAAGGAACGCTTCCTGAAATGAAAGGATCGTTTCCTTTGTGTTATTTTCAGAAAGGCTCAGGTCACCTTATTCACAAAGGCGCAAAAATGTGCTGTCCAGCCCCTTTGCATACATTAGTGTTGTGAGCTTGCTCCCAACACTAATGTATAACAGGCTTGAAACAACCACTGGGTTGCTGGGAATGCATTTCATTGAGACTTGCCGTTAAATAGCCCGTCTCAATGAAATTACTGTAAAAAAGCATTTCCATTCAAGTTTGGGGGATGGAAATGATAGTGTGACAGCTGCCGTTTAAGCTGTGGCTGTCACACTTAAAAAACAAATCATCACACAATCAGAAATGACTCTGCCATGATTTGTGCCTGCCCTCGTGCCTTTCTGAACAGGCGGAGTTGGAAGACCCTTGTTTCTGGCATTTTAAGGCACTGTTATATTGTCTGCACACTGACCTTACGTCAGTGTGGAATGTTTAGAGTTATACAAAACATACTATGACTTAAAAAACAAAGTAAGAGAGATGGCAATTCAAGAGGGAGATTTGGTATGTGTTAAAGAACCCAAGAAGACTCTCAAGGGAGAATCCCGCTTCAGATCCCCACAAAGGGTAGTGAGATGCTATGGCAAATCTGTACTGTTGGAGGATGGAAAGAAATGGGCCGGCGATGACCTAGTAAAAATAGAGAGAGACCACAAAAAAACCAGTACAAGTAAGGACATACCGACAAGAGATGTTATCCAGCCAGAAGACACACATCAACAAGACTGTGATGAGAACAATGACGTAATCACTGACCCCACAGTCAGTCTTTCCAACTACAACGATGACTACGTCTATTATTGATGCACGAAGCACTACAGACTACTGTCAAGAGGAAACCTTCAAAAAAATTGTTGTTACAGTTATATTCCCTTGTTCTCCTTTCCCTTTTCTCCCCACCCTTCCACCTTTTACTTTCCTTCCTCCTTGTAAGGGAGATGTTATATTGTCTGCACACTGACTTTACGTCAGTGTGGAACGTTTAGAGTTAAACACTCTGTATGAGAGTGTTTAACTCATTTCAAGCCTGGCAGCCCAACCTCCGGGGGCCTTTGATTAAAGCTCCATTAAGCTTTATTGGGTCATTTGTTTTTATTACAGGCACATCCCATTTTTTTATTCAGTATGTGCTTTAATATGCCCAGAAAACTCCCCTTTTTTTGCACAAATGGGCAAAAGGGGATAAAAGGACGTCTGAATGAGCGCATCTATGAGGTAGGCATTCAGATGTCTTTTGTGAATTGAGCGGACACTTTTTTTGGTGCAATTTGGTGTTGTGTTAGCGCATCTCCTCACTTGCGCCAATATGGGCCTAGTATACCATTTAACTGCCATGAAATGGTGGAGCTACCATATTTTTCTTAATTAATTTACTTTGACCCTGAAAAGACCAGTGCATGGTATACCAAATAAAGATGTAGTTCACTGATTCAGTTAAAAAGACAACTTAGTTTAACAATTCATTTTGTGTTACTGTATAACCAAATGTCGGTCTCCGAAACAGGTACACTTCAGCACTTAATGTTTACCAAACATGCACGCATATAAAGTACTGTCTAACAATTAATTGCTAAGCCCTCAACTGCAATTAAGTTACTCTAGGGATATTTAGTTGCGTATATACATGCTACGCTTGTCACCTTTCAGTGCAGCACCCTGTATTACTTGACTGACTCCCACACCAAAGTCAGTCCTCATCACCGCAAACACAAATTCGCTGACATAGTAAACCCCACAGCCAACACATACAACTGGTAAATATGTTACAAACTAAATATCCCTAGAGTAACTTAATTGCAGTTGAGGGCTTTGCAATTGATTGTTAGACAGTACTTTATATGCGTGCATGTTTGGTATGTTATAGTACGAGTCGTCTCTGCCGAAAATTGGCATTTGCCTATAACCGTAAATGTAATAGAATATCCCATTTATGATGTAATGTTTACCAAATGTGCATGTAATGTAAGGCACTGTCTAACATGTACCACTCATTTGCCTGCAGCCATAAAGGCACAGAATCAGGTAAGGTCCTTCTCCAGAAATACAATGTACTGTTTATCATGTATATTCAGACTGTGATCAACCTAAAGCACCTCCAGACTATGACAGCGGTAGTTAGGTGCTATACAAATATCACACACAATCAACATGACATATGATGACTTAGGTACTGTGACGAATCCAAGAGTCAAGTCCGTTCTACAGGCAAGCAAACACTGCTCCAGTGCTTAATGCACGACGTGGCCAGAAGATTCTGACCACTTTCACTATGTGAAACACTCAGAGGCCATACCAAGTGGGATATCCTAAAACAGTAACATCAACTACATGTGCTATTAGTACTGGCACGAGGAGGCCACACGAGGATGCACAGAACTGCTACCAACATTCTAGTTGCTGTGTAGACACCAAGAACAGTCATCCAATAAAAGCAAAGCAGGACAAGAGTGGGAAAGTTGTACTAGTAGCAGTAGTAGTCGTAGTAGGAGTGGTCTGGATCAAGGAAGAAGTGGAGACTGAGTAAGGAAGAGAAGGAGTTGGAAGAGCCATCAGAGGTGTGGATGGAGTGGCCGAAGAGTACAGAGTGCGAAGCAACGTGGAAGAAGGAGAGTGGAAGAGAAAGACTTTATAAATTTAGCTGGCATTCGATATCTGGAAGAAGAGGGAGAACAGAGTAAAAATGGGATGGTTGTCTCCGAGATCACTGCGCTTGACTGGTTATACCTGCAACCCACGGTGAGATGTCGGAGCCTCATTCGGCACTCAACAAGTAATTCCCGTCCTGATAAGGCAAACCGCCTGACACCCAACTGACTGGGGACGCCGTCCCCAAGGTCCAGAGAGGAACTCGCTGAACGGGGGCTTCAAGAACTGGTGTATTAGGCGCGGGTCAGAGAGAGAGAGCAGCCCGATCCTTGAAGGCCGCAGAGACCTCCCCAAGCAGCTCAGAGGCGAGACACAGTGGAACCACTTATGGAAATGTACTGCCTGGGGATACTGGGGTATATCAAATATCGAGAGTGTGTTTAAAAGGTGGACAGGCAGTGATTTTTTGTTATATTGTCGACCCAAAAATTGTATACAAACAGAACTCGTCAGTCAGTTCGGCTTTATTTCGATTCATAGATCATAAAAGCAACAACAACAAAAAATGGATACACAACTACTAGCAGAAATGCCATAAGTGCTTCATCATAACAATTTACATGGTATATGTCACATAAATATAATAGAAAAATGGCAAACGTTTAACATATGATCGCATCATTACTTACAAAAACCTAATTTAGTTCTTACTGTCTTAAAAAAAAGAACTGCCAAGCCATTACAGAAGGGGAAAGGCCATATGCAAATCAGGCTAGGTCCTACCCAAAAGGCGAAGTCCAGCCCGAACTGCTACGTCACATCCCTTCTGCACAAGACCACCAGCATCCCCAATGGCTACAAGTTAAAATCACCAAATACGAGGGTATTGATAATAGGCACAGGAATTGATTATACACGTCCTTATATCTCCTTCATATATAGCTTAAGTCTAAATTAAATAATGAATCAATTATTTACGAACCGAAGATAAAACATCATCATTAAAAAATGTGTCTTCAAATTGTGAACTGTTTTTAAAAGTCACTAAACTACAGAATCAGGGATATACATAAAAATGCAGGGCTCAATAGTAATGACAACACATAAAATAATGCATTCTCGATTGCATGGAGAACTAATGCACGGATAAGACACTCCGTTTACACCCCTAACAGTATTCAACAATGAAACGTGATCTAGGCCTCCATGCGCTCGTCAGATAGTTCACAGCCGAGTGCGCTGCCAGTTCATCCCTTGATTTGACTTACATTGCCAGAGCATCTTTTACAGTTGCTATTGATCTATAATTTAATAGCGGCTTAAGGTATCTCTTCCTAGTGTTATAGTATTGTGGACAAAAAAACAAAAAGTGCATTATATTTTCAGTCTCACTCTCGCATGAAGGGTAATTTATGGGAAGATCACAGTTCCATTTATACAGTAATTCTGCCAGGGGTAGTCTCCCAAACCAAAGCTTGAGATACAAGGCCCTGGAGAATTTTGGGGAGATAATATCCAGATAACTTTTATATCCAAAGGTCTGCTTATGCTCCCAGTACTTTCCTCCCCTCTCGTTGCTTTCAATATTAGAAAGGAGTCCACTCACTTTGTTATACATTAGGGCCTCCTTAATCTTTGATTTTTGTGCCACAGTCAATAAATTGGGGTTTTAACCAGTAGTCGCAAAGACCAAGTGAATACAAAATCTACAAAATCTCTTTGAAGTATTTCATCTAGGGGAGCGATCGGCCACCCTCTTGTGATAGAATATCTTCAATTGCAGA
Organism: Ambystoma mexicanum; assembly: GCF_040938575.1. Lineage (NCBI taxonomy): Eukaryota > Metazoa > Chordata > Amphibia > Caudata > Ambystomatidae > Ambystoma > Ambystoma mexicanum. Next base: position 895,230,420 of record NC_090941.1, read on the forward strand.
TCTGTATACAGCGAGTACAAAGACCAGGCTATTTGGGCTGCTACTGCCGAAGCCCAAGACATTTTTAATGATCTTATTTTCACTTGTAGATAATCTACCACAGTCCGTTCATCGCCAAAGTTAAGCCCCATAAAGAGTCGCTTGTCTAGCCTATGCGGAATAGGCTTCTAGGAATACCTTTACTGCCCTATTGCCATAATCCTGTGCAAATCTAACAATGGCACTGCCATAACATTTGATTGTAATATCTGCTTTGGAAACCTGGGAAGTCCAGTTACATTTTTCTGTTAAACGAACAGCAAAAAAGTCATAGGGCCTCATTACACGGTAGGCGGTGGACCAAGGTGCTATGCCGGTAAAATACCGGCACCGCCTTGGAGGAAAGGGGAATTACCGCCCTATTCCAAGGTTGGCAGGGCGGTAATTCCCCCTTCCCCCATTGCCCTTCCCCATTCCCATTTTTGCCCCATAGGGCATAATGGGAATGGGGAAGGTGCTAATTACGGTACCGCAAATTGCGGTACCGTAATTAGCACCTTGGTCCCTTTGCGGGTTGGTTTTTAACGCATGCTAAAAAGCAGGCGTTAAAGTACCAACCCGCAAAGGGACATCGTAGTAAGGCGGTAAGGGTTAATGGTCACCGGTATCATTACCGGTGACCGGTAACCCTTACCGCCTTCCGTGTAATGAGGGCCATAATCTTGTACCTGTTCAATAGGCTCCCCCTTAAGATTTGAGATCATTCTGTTGAGCCCCTCTGTTCCATTTTTCCTAGACATCATGGTTTTAGTTTTGTTCACATTTATGGAGAGCCCATGGAATTCTTCAAATGCCACAGCTGATTTTCTAAGCCGCATGCCGTCAGGGATAGTAAAACTGCATCATCTTCAAACATTACAATATTACAGTTTTTCCCAGCCAGGGTTGGTGCATCGCAGGAAAGACTCAATCCATTTTGGAATTATACCATTGATAAAAAGGCAGAATAATTTGGGAGCCAGTATGCATCCTTGGCGTACTCCCATTTGAATAGGAATTATCTTTTTAACCCTCTCATTGGCACTCCATCTTACCACGGCCTCATTGCCTCTGTAAAGAGTTTGTATTGCCCTAAGAAGTATTCCACAATAACATCCTGGTTTCCTTGTCAAAGGACGTTTTTAGACCCTCAAAAGTGGCATATAGTCGTATCTTTCTTAGGATTACATATTTGTCACGTATAAGGTACTTATCAATTGTACTGGTAGTTGCCCAGAAGCCAGCCTGTAGGTGGTGTAGAATGTTGTTTCCTTCCTCCAGGCCTCCAGGTGGATCAATAATACTTTGGCAAATATCTCCCCCCCCCACGTCCAACAATGATATTTGGCAATAATTCCCAGGATTTACTCTCCCGCCCTTTTTTTTGTACAGTGGGACGATTTAGGCTTGGGTCCATGTCTGGGGGACAAGGTTTGCTACCAGGGCTGCATTGAAGAGCTTTGTGAGATATGGGGCCTGGAGCAGAGGTACAGATTTATAGAAATCCACCAGCACCTTATCTGGTCTGGGTGCTTTTTCTACTTTTTGACTGTTGAGTGCAGTGGTAACTTTTCCTAAGGATAAAGTAAGGGGATCTCCCATTTTAATATCTGTGCCAGATTGGCTTGCGTCCAGAAACAGTCTTGATTCCTCATACAATTGTAGAGGAGGTCCAAATAAAGCCTGCACTCCAATCATCCATTTTGAAGTTCCAGGAACGTTCACACCGAGATATGTGATGTATGATGAGAAAATAAACCAGCAGAGATCCGCGGTAGGGCTCTGCCCAGTGCCTATTAAAAGAACAGCACCTATTGAAGCACCAGTACCAAGGAAACCATGGGCAGTAAGGTATCCATTGAGAAAACCTTACCAACAAATGAAATGAAATGAAGATCATCTGAGTACAGTCCCTGAAGAAACCAAAAAGGACTTAATGGAAGACAAATGGTGACGTCACGAGGGCCCGGACTGATGTGCAGATAGAAGAAATGACAACCAGAGAATGACACACAGAGACGAAACACCATGAATAACGATATTGTGAACCTAAAGTGAAAGGACAATGTCGAAATGCAAAGAAGTTTAAAGCTGTAAGCAAGATGAAGATATTCAACCAGTTTACACCTGTAAATATGCTTCGAACCGCAAAGAAAGCTATGAAAACAGTGCGGCTTGCTATGCTTAGTAGAAGAGTAGTGCGGCAAGCGCCATTATGCATAATCTACCTCAAACGAAGCACATTATTATAAGTATACTTCTACGTCGCACAAAAAGCAGAATCAATCCAGGTTACTAGAGGCCAAACAAGAAAAGATTCATATTCTAGCAGAACGAGAAGGGACAGCTGAAACAAAACTCAGCAGAGTTAACTCGTGCCAGGAGAGCCAAGGTCATACCAATAGAAAAGGCGAACAGTACATCTAATTGACACTAAGAACAGAATATCCTGCCTCTGAAAGCTCGAGATAAGAAGGCAAAGGCAGGTAGCAGGTGACACGAAAATCAAATACACGAATTGAGAGAAAAGAAGCAAATTCACGGAGTCTGAATCATGTGACTAGCCGAGCAAGAAGAAGCAAGGGTTCACACCTACGCTTGGCATCGGACCAAGCAGAGATATCAGAACCCTTTCCAGACAGAAGATGCAGTTTTGAGGCCAACCGCAGAGAGCTAAATGACACATGGCTAATAAAGTTATGATTGATTGTAACAAAAACTGGATGAAGGCCGGGTAACTAGGGGGCACGCCGCACCTGGCCGACCATTCTGAGTACTGCTAAGCAAAGTGGAAAAGTATGCATGGGGTTGGTGCCAACCCAATCACAAGGGACCAAATAATCTATAGTTAGTAGAACCAATGGGACATTGTACTTTTAGTGACGTCTACAGTAGTCATTTTGAAGGAAGGGCTTAGATGCCCACCTGACAGTGTTTACCCAATCCCCTCACTCTGTTACCATATATAGATATAGTACCTATAGTAAAGTTACCTTTTCCTAACCAATAGAATTGCATGTTAACTTTTGAGTATTACACGTCAATTATGACGGGTTTTGAGTATAAATGTTACAACTTGTATGAAGTTTGTTGGAGTTGAAGCGAGAAGGACAATCGCTTCACTGCTGATATCCATGACTCCCCGTTTTTTGTACTTGTCATTAAACAGACACCCTTTGGCCAAACCATTGAGATGTCCTTATTGATTGGTGTTGGAGTAATGAATCTGCACCCCCATCCATCTATCTCAAAAGTGCAGCTATCTCGTCTTAAAGTACTTCTGAGCAAACCACGGCTCTATGACCCGGTCGGGGGTCTCTGAGTACACTTGGTAGCAGAGGATGGCTATTGATTATCGATTAGAATAAGACACCCAGTGACCGTCGACATAAAGTAACTTTAGGTCTTCGGCAATATCACGAGTCCTTAGCCATTCGGCTGAGTAGACTGTGAAGCTCCCCGTGGACAGTGGTAGTGTAAGAGAATGAAACCTGTAGGAAAAGGTCTGAAGGAACCTGTGTTTCCCCACGCAACCTCTTCCCATTTCTACAGGCAGCTGAGTGGGAGAAAAGCTGAAGAAGGCGGTAATAAAGGCGGTGATCCCGAGGGTCCAGAGAGGACAAATGCGAATGGTGAGTGTTTTGGCAAAAGTACATGCTTTAGAACAAGTAAAGGGAAAAGGTAATGGAGGGAGGAGGGAAAAACAAAATAAAGTTAGACGTAGAGAAGAATGTATATATCTAAGGGAAAGGGAATAATGACTCGAGAATAATTAAGCAAATAGAACGAAGATACTGGGGAGGACACCCGAGAAGAGAGAGGTTACCGGGGAGGACACCTGAGAAGTGAGAGGATTTGCCTTATTCCTACGCTTTTAATACAAGTGGCTAGAAGAAACATGTATCCAAAGTCCCAACTAAAGGGGAACAAATAGACTACCACAGCGATTAAAGACGCTGTGAAAGGTAAATGTTTAAACTCCATGTTGGGTTAATATTTAGAGGCACAGATACATGTGATCAGCTGGTGTTCGTCTAGTCTGTTAAACGTCTGTCTTACATGTTGGTTGTTGTGATGTCATAAATTGAAAATTTTCCTCTGGAAAACTGTTTTAAATTTTACGCGATTGAATAGCCGAGATAATATTGCATATGAGTTGATGGTTTTTGAGTAAAATAGAAGATATTAAATTTTGTGGAAAAAATCAGGATTGGAGCTTGCGGTAATTGGTGCTCGCTCATATTGTTGGAACTGTTTAAGTCACATGAAGCTTTGACAAGTGTTATATAAAGGGAAAGGAAACAGATTTAAGCATGGAGGACATAACTCTGTTAACACACCTATACAAACAGATGCCGAATCATGCACCCAAACTGAAGAAATATAGTACAGAGTGGGTTAAAGGAACTGCCCACAAAATGTTTATGCCATGGCCACAGGGTGGGTCCTTATCTAAAGCTGTCTTGCAACACATGACAACATATTTGCACGCCACATACATGGGCAAAAAGTTAGAAAAACGCCTAGCTATTCAAGAACTTTGGAAGATGTATGAACAGGGAAAGGAAGAGGAGCCGCCAATAGATTCAATACTTAATGTATGCACAGAGGGGGGTGAAATACCTAACGCATCACCCGCCCCATCCGAAACGAAGATTGAAGAAAATAAAGACGAGGGGTTATACACACTGAGAGAACTTAAAGCAGCTACAGGGTATAGCAACTCGGCATATGAGTCACCTACGCAAAGTAGTGATGAAAATGAAGGTAAAGAAAAAGACAAGGATATCACCTCCACAGTCCCAAGGGACAGGGAGAGACGTGATGATGAAAGAAGGGACCAGACACAGACAAGTGCATCTCTCGATAAGGAGAGAGAAGGCAAAAGATGGAAAGGAAATGAAGATAGAACTGATGAGATAGCATTCTCAAAAAATGAATGGCCGGGAGGGCAAATTCTATTGAAACTCGATGGAAAAGGCATAGATGATGCGAGACAAAAGGAAAGGCTAGATGATCTACAAAGAAAGGAGAAAGAGAAAGAAGTAAGAGACGAAAGAATAAGAAAGAAAGATAGACAAAGGCAAGCATAGCTATATCGCGAAGAGCAAGAAAGACAGCTCGATTGCAAACAGAGAGCAGCCAATGATCAAGACAGACAGAAGCAGCAAAGGTCAGAGGAAGAGCAAAGAATACAAGAAAAAAGAATAAAGAGAGGAAGGAATGAGGAAATTCGAAGGGCAGATGAACGTAGAAATGAGAAGAGGCGAGGAAGCGCAGAGATTTCGATGACGATGTAGAACGCAAGCGAAGACAGATAGCACAAAATCTTGAATATCTGGAGAGCGAGGTTAAAAAACCTGCTCCAGTGGTAGGTTGGGAAGACATTGAAGAATTTTTCCTGTGTACGACTCAGTACCAGGAACGTCTAGGGCAAATTTCGAGGATGACTTCGACACCAGAAGCATCAGAGAAACGATCGATAGAATATACGATTAAATGGGGCTAGAACAAACACCCGAAGGGGAGGGGGAAGATGAGCGCCTGGAGAGCACTCAACTTTACGAAACTGAGGATGTCTCCCGAAGTAGTGGGAATAGAGAACTAGACTAGAAATAAGCAGGAACAAAGACGACACAAGAAGTGGCATGAGTTGGGCACAGACAATGTCCGAGTCAGAAAGGGAAGAGCGCGAGGAAAAAGAGGAAGAGAGAAGGCACGAAAGACGACTCCCAAGGGAGAAAGGGATAAGGTGTTCAGACACTAGTGAGTCTGCACCACGGGTATCAGAGTCAGCCACACAGTCAGACCGACATGAAGAAGTATCTCACGGTCAGAAGGGGGTGTCATCACCGCCCTATGTGGACAGGCTACGCACATTGCCAGGCAAGCGGCGATGCGAGAATATTACCCCTGCAATAGACAGGAGAACAATGAGAGAAGAGAGAGAGAACTATTCATCCCAATTTCCGTTACTTGAGAAAGGGGGGGGAGACCACAATATATTCCATGGGCACACATGGATCGAGCAAACTTGAAAAACAAGCTTCCAGTGCTGACATCGGGAGCTGGAAAATGGATACACGAGTTAGAAAAAATGACAGGAGGGAACACGCTAGCTATAGGGGATATCAAGGGTCTCATAATCGCTATACTTGGTGAGAGAGCAGACGATGTGTTGACACGGGCAGGCTATCCAGGTGTGACCACAATTAACACTGCACATGATGGAGCTCCATTTAACAATTGCAGAGCCGCGCTATGGAAAGCACTACAAGTGCTTTACCTGGACACTTCTGAAATGGGAGCTAAAATGACACGTAAAATGAAGCAGTCTGAGGATCTGTTGATTTCCATACAGAATTTTCAAGACGCATGGGTACTCGAGACTCATGAATCTTGGACGAAATCTATACCTGTGTTCTACCATATATTGTGCCAAGGGCTGCCAGAGCCGGTGCAGAAACAGCTCAAGAAATTGGTAGGAATCGAGGCTAAACATTGGGCAGAAATACAACTGACCATTGCACACTATTGCAGGCTATTACAAGAGAAGAATCACAAAAAGGAAGCTACACGAATTGGTGCAGAAGAAATTGTCTAAATATGCTCTTGAGGGAGCCATGATAACTAGCACAGCTGAATCGAGCATGCAGGCAGACAATAATCCGCAGCAGAATAATCAGGGCAGTACTGGGTTTTACCTCAGGGGAAGAGGATTTAGAGGAAGAGGATTGCAGAACAATCAGGGAGGTTTCCAGAATAATCAAGGAGGTTTCCAAAACATGCAAAATGGCAATCAAGATATGTCAAATGGGAAAATGATCCGACCACCACCAGTATGTTGGTTGTGTGGGATGAAAGGACATTTAGCACGCACATGCAGAAACCAAGGCATGATGCAGAACGGCCAAGGGACAGGAGCAGACACGGCGAATCCACCTGCATTTTTACAGCAGGGAGTTGCATAGAATCAAACGGTGCAACAAAAAGCACCAGGAGTGCAACAAGGCTTGCAACCTCAGAATATAGTGAGTGTTCCACAAGGGCAGTCCCAACAGTCACTGCTGCAATTGTCACAAACGATGAGCTCAGCACAGACCATAAACCCTGGAATGGGAAGTAACAATGGGAATGGGGGAAATCCGCCAGTACACGATGTGCCAAAATTGTATATGGACTCGGATAGCTCACTGGGAACCCTGATGTGTTCTATCCTATCAGTGACACCAGACCCTCACCTGGAACCTAGGGTGGATGTCATTATAGGAGATAAAGAATATTCCTTCTTAGTTGACACGGGTGCAACACGCTCGTGCATACGTGAAGGCAACTTTTCCTTGTCCGGCGAGGCTATTGATACTCAGAGTTTCACAGGAGCTACAAGTCGTGTTCCCTTCACAAACGCACTTCCAGTCTCTATAGGAGAATGTGAAATGAAAGTGCCTTTATTATATTCACGACAGACCCCAGTAAACATTTTGGGTCAAGATTTAATGACGAAGTTAAATATGACGATCTTATTTACGGAGGAGGGCATAGTATGTTCAACACCAGGAATGCACTATTCAAACATAAGCAAAATGATTAGAGCATACGCAGGACACACAGCCATGAGGGCTATACCATTAGAGCCCGAAATATTCACGTATGGCATGCGCAAACTAATGGCAGGGCTGCCAGGCCTTGCAGACAGAAGCATGAGAACCCCAGATGAGTTTCTATTTAGACCAAGAATACCGATGCACGAGGAGAAGGGACAGGTATTTCCCTTGATGATACACACAGCTGCAGTACAAGGGAGGATGGCCTTGATTGATGGTTATGACGACGAAGGCCGCCAATGGTGCGCAGTAATCACCATTGAAGAAGGATATCGATTGACTGACGTCACTGATGATGATCTGTTTGAAAAGCAAGCAGATATGGAAGAGACCATAGTGGAGGTGATTCTCACCTTTTGGGTGAGAATGATCAAAAGAGAAGTGCCTTAGAGAATGATATTGGCACGAAACCGTCCAAAGTATTTTGATAACGACATGGCCCAGGTCCCTGTCTCAGTATGGACTACAGGACCTTATGACGTAGGCCTATTGAAAGGGGTTGGAGAAGTGAGAATTAAGCTAAAACCAGAGGCAACTTTACCCAAAGCGCAACAATATCCCATGTCCAGAGAGGCAGATGAAGGGATTTTTAAGACAATTTTGGCTATGATGGAGCAAGGCATCTTAGTGATGTCCGAGTCGTCAGGCAATACTGCGGTTTATCCAATCAAAAAATCAAAGGGAGGGTCTTGGAGGCTAATTCAGGATTTACGCCCAAAAAACCTGTTGAGGCAACATATTTCACAGTGATTGACTTTAAAAATGCATTTTTCTCAATCCCGTTGCACCGTGACTCGCAAGATCTGACATCATTCACATTCAGACAGATGCGTCTGAAAAGCACAAGGCTACCCCAGCAGTACTGTGAGTCTCCTTCTATTTTTAACAGAGTCCTGCAGATTAACCTGAGCAATATTGCCTTGGAAAGAGTTGTCCTGCAATAGGTGGATGACATCTTAATTTGCAGCATGACAGAGGAGCAATGCAGGCACGATTCTGTTCAGCTATTGACTATACTAGCTGAAAAGGGATATAAAGTTGACAAGGAAAAGTTACACTATTGTCAACAAGAAGTGCTGTACATAGGCCAGCGGATCTCACATGAGGGAAAAAGAATGACCCCAGAAAGGGCTGAAGCCATATGGAACATGGCTAAGTCACGAACGATAAAACAGATGCAGAGCTTCTTAGGCTTGTGCAACTATGTTAGGGCATGGGTCTTTGACTATAGCTCTTACACTAAGCCTTTACTTCAGGCCCTAAAGAAGGCCCGAGTGAAGAAAGGAAATATTGAATGGTCTGAGACCATGGAGGAAGGATTTGCTGAACTCAAGAAAGCTATTTGCACAGCACCAGTTCCAGGGATTCCCAATTATGCAGGTGAATTTTACCTGTTTTCACACACAAATGGCAGCCTTATGACGGCAGTGCTCACACAAAGAACCACATTGGGGTACAAGCCCCTGGCATACTATAGTGGAAATTTAGACCCAGTAATGAGAGGTCATTTCCCATGCGAACAGAGTTTAGCTGCCGCAGCGTTCACCATAGAGAAGGCTACAACCATTGTAATGGGTTGCTCAATGACGTTGGACGTCGAACACTCACTTTTTGTCATTCTAGAGAAACCGAAGGGCACGTTGACATCTCAGAGAGCTTCTGCTTATAAAGTGATCATATCAAATCCATAGATTAAGGTAGTCCGATGTAAGATAGTGAACTCAGCTACGTTCATAGCAGAGCCAGTCACTGAAGGAGAGCCAACACATGACTGTGCAAACTATGAAGAATTCTACAACGAAATTCCCAGGGTGAAAGAAAATGCCTTGGCAGAAGGGGAAAGTGTCTTTATTGATGGTTCTTCGAGAATCGATCAAAATGATGGCAAAGATATACAGGCGTTGCTGTGATGAAGCACACAGCAAATGGAGAATTCCGAGTACTTATTAGTGCGCGAATACTATCACATTATTCAGCACAGGCTGAAGAATTATTGGTGTTGATACTCGCTATTGAGAACCACGCAGACCAGGAAGTAATGGTGTACAGTGACTCCGCCTATGTGACATCGACAGTGCACGCAGGCCTAGTGCTCTGGAAAAGGAGGGGCTACCTCCGAGCAGACGGCACACCAGTGCAGCACACAGCCTTATTGGACAGGCTGTTCAAGCACTATGCTCCCAGTGGGCATAGCGGTCGTGAAAGGAATATGTTTGAGAGTCCAGATACGCCAACCTCCAAGCATATGTTACCTGGGTCTGGATTTCTATAATGATCCTAGCTGCTCTAGTGAGTTGACGGGGCCTGGAGTCCGACCTATCCAGATCTACGTCCAAAATCGTATTGAAGTCCCCACCCCAGAGGATAGGGACAAGAGGAAACCCTGACAACAAGGAGGAGAGGTGTGTGTAAAATTCGGGATCATCCACATTGGGGCCATATACATTGGGGAGTACAATTTCACGGCCCAATAGGGTCCCAAATAACAAAACATAGCGGCCAAGGGTATCTACATGAACCGCTTTATGCTGGAACTTAAGACTCTTGTGTATCAGGGTCATGAACCCATGATTCTGGGTGGAGTAATCCATGTAGTACTACCGTTGGGGGCCCTAGGATTTAGCAAACCTCTCCCATCCACCGGAGCGTGCATGGGTTTCTTGAAAAAAGAGCAGTTTCACTCTGTGCTGTTCAATATATAGCTGTAGCTATCGTATCTTTGTATAATTACCCAGCCCCCTGATATTCAAATTCATACAAACAAGGTTATCAACCATCATCAGGCCATTTAGTGTGCATTTGCGAAACAGGATGTTGAGTCAGAAATTGGGTTGTAAGCACCACAGAGGTGCAAATAGGCTCCCGATTGAAATGTGTAAGACTGGATATGTTCAACCGTTCTCGTACCCCGCTGCATGTCAAGCAATTTTTAACATAACACCCCTCCTAACCCTCCCCCACCCCCACCCTTCTCCCAAACAAAGGGGTGAACACCTTGAAAACAACCAACAATGCCAAGAACAGTGGCAGCATTGCCTGGGGGCTGTGCGGCAGCTATGAGCAGTAGTGCTCCAAAACGGGGAAATACTAGGCATTTTCGTGGTACATAGTGCGAAGAAGACATATAACGGGTGAAGAGGACAGGTGCGTGACATTGACCAAGGAACCACCTGGATGGGAGTAAACTGTGGATCCTGGGGCCAGCACCACCAGATTCTGGTACACAACAGGAATTGGTACAAAGGTATCAATAGACAGAGCGTCATGAGCCTGGCTGCTGGAGTGTGTATGATCATCCTGGGAAATTTTTGTCAATTAATTTGGAGGCTTCCTCAGGAATGGTGAGAAAATATACTTGATTCGAGTGTTCAATCCTAAGTTTGGCCGGGTAGATCATCGAGTATTTGACCCCCACGTCTTGCAGCCTCTTTTCAGCAGCCGGAAAGGTCTGGCGCTCCTGTTGGACAGACACAGAGAAGTCGGGATATAAGTGATCCTGGAGGAGCCAAGGAACAGTTCCCCTTTGGCTCTCGCTGCCCGAAGAAGAGAGTCTATCACAGTAGTTCAAGACCCTCGCAATGATTGGGCGAGGAGGCGCACCTGTCCTAGGTTTGGCTGTCAAAGCTTGGTGGGCCCTCTCTATTGCGAATTGTGGGGAGAGTTTCATGGAATCCAGTAGCATGAGTAAAGTACGTTCGATGTAGTCTTCCATAGGACTGTCCATCCTATCCTCTGGGACCCCAATAATGTGAAGGTTGTTGCATCTAGAGCGCGTTCGATATCTTCATTCTTCTTACTGATATCCAGTCCTGTCTGGAAAGCGTGGTCAGCTCCGCTTGAAGGGTGGTAATGTCATCCTCAGCTACTCCAACCCTGGACTCTACTTCTGTAACTCGGGTGTCGTTTTTTTCCATGCGGGCTTTAATTGATGATATGGTGCCATTTATGTCGTCCAATTTAAAATGTAGGGTTGTGAATTCCTCACGCATGTAGTCCAGCATTTTCTGTGACTCAGTGGGCTCTGGGGGCAATGATGTGGCAGGCTCAGGCTCGGGCATGAGCTCTGAGGACTTTGGTGGCGCTTTAGCAAACATACTGGGCCTCATTACGACCCTGGCGGAAGACCATGGTGCTTTTAGCACCATGGTCCATGCCGGTAAGTTACCGACTCTGCCATGGAGAAAGGGGGAATTACCACCCCATTACAAGGTTGGCGGGCGGTAATTCCCCCTTCCTCCATGGCCCTTCCCCATTCCCATTTTTGCCCCATAGGGCTCAATGGGAATGGGGAAGGCGCTAAGTACGGTGCCGCAAACTGCGGCACCATAATTAGCACCAAGGTCCCTTTGCGGGTCCCTACTTTAACGGCTGGTCTACACCAGCCGTTAAGGTCGGGTCCCGCAAAGGGACCTCGTAATTAGGCGCTAATAGCTTAACGGCGCTGCAGCCTTTTACGGCGCCGTTACCCCATCAGCGCCTCGGTCGTAATGAGGCCCATTGATGGAGCTCTGCTTCGTATGAGCTCCTTTTGTCATGGTCCCAGCAGCGGTCACACGGGGCGAACTGTGCAGCACACTCGGATCGGCCGCAGTCTAACGGGGTCAGATGTTTCACCTTCAGCAGGTATCTGCAGGGGGTCCGGCTATCCAATACCAGTTGCTAGCCGATGTCAGGACCGGGTTGGTAGTAGGGCCCCTTGTTTGATGAATGAGCGATGCGTGGGTCAAATGCCAGGTGACAGTACAGTAGGAGGTAATAAGGGAGGCTCACAGGTGCAGTGTCTATTATCCGTGTGGTAATAGCCCCAGTCATTCATCAAGGGCACCTCTGGCAGGTGTATGCGTAAGGGTAGGCTGACCTTGGAGTATTAGGACCCAGATAAATGTTGAAGGGTGTGATTGTCCACTCAACTGACTCGTGGGCGTCAGTCATGGCATCCCCATGCTCCAATTTGCGTCCCAGTACTCAGACCCGGCAGGGGGGACCAAGTGATCTTGGAGAGATGGGCCTGCGTGGTAATGTAGAAGGGCCGTAGGATATGAGCTGGAAGAGTTAGAGCGTGTCGTGAATCCTGGCAAGAAGCTTCAACAATATTAAGTTTTGCAGAGGGGAGACAGGTGCCTGGTGGGGGCAATATCCACAGTGGTGTCTCCTCGGGCCAAGTTCTCCGCCATGCAGAGGGGTTGTGTTCCCCCATGTATGGTGGCCCCCCAGGGCATGCACTGGGTGAAGGAGCGGGCCAAGGGACTGGTCGTCGGTGTAATCCGTTGTGGTTCCCCAGGCCCTGATAGGGTGCAGGGGAGAGCCACTCACATGTGCGGGTCTGCGGGCTTGTGCGATCGCCGGACCTCAACATGGACCAGGAAGGGTCTGCATTGCAGGTCGACCAGCTGTGCTCTGCCGCTGCGGGTCGGATGAGGGCCGGAGGCCACAACAGTCATGGTGAGCAGGGACCCACGTCGTCTCCCCACCAGCAGGACATAGTGGAATTCATGCAGCTGGAAGGGTAATTGGCACTTTGCGTAGGCTGTTAATCCCACGTACTCACTGCACTGGGGCCGCGCTTAGCACCCAGTGTCCGCTGGTCCTCACGGAGGACCACCTCTCATTCTCCCAGGGATGTCGCTGATCAGTCATGGCTCATAGTCTCGGGCCACCTCAGGCCCATATGCTGGGTGGATTCGCTGCGCTCGGCGGCAACAGGGGAACCATTGCGAGGCCAGCACAGGGTTGCGCGGGCAATTCTGCTTGCTCCGGTGTCCGCTTCCAACACGCGGCTGCTATCTGAAGGGGCACCAGGCTAAGTATGCATGTGCCCGTGAGCCAGCTGAGTCCCTCGCCGAGCCGTAGCTGATGTTCCCCAACACAGCAGGAGGCGGGCCGGCCAGGACACTGCGGTGCCCCTCCCCCACTCAGGCCTCCACCGTCACGGCACTCGCGCCCGTGATGGTCTGCCCCTCCTGGAGGCGAGACATGTTTCAGGGCAAAGAAGATTCCCGTCTCTTCTGTAAAAGCGATATCTCTGCTGCGGTAAGCCCCTGCCGCACGATTTCTCAGCAGGTTCCACAGAAAGGCGCCAGCACACAGATAGTGGTCTCTTCCTGAGGAAATTCGGTGCACCACCGCAGGTTTCGGCGTTCGGGAGATCCCCTGGTTCGGAGCTCACACTCAAATGTCTATTTTCTTCAAGCAACAGCACCCCCCCCCCATGATTGCTTCTTAACTTTGAGAAAGGTTGGTTTCACTGTAAAATAGGGGAAGACTCCTGGCTTGCGAAATACTTGTTCTCTTCTTCAACAGTTTACACTTTATCTTCTTTTAAATGAAAGGAATACTGTGGTAAAATAAAAAATAAAATTCAGTCTTTCTTTAGAAATCATAACTTTAAAGATTTAAAGATTGGTATAAAATTGTATTCCCATGTGAAAGTGAAGGATAGAGTTCAGTCCTGCTTTGGGAATCACAATTAGGCACACACAACCACTCTTTAATGTAGTTTTCACAAGTTAAAGGTTGTAACACTTGTATTGCCAAGGTTAGGTAACGGTCTTAGAAATGTTCACTGTCCTTAATTAGGGGGGCCACGCAACAATTTCTCCAAGTACTAACAGTCTTTTAACGATTGAACAATGGTTTTTGACAATTATAGTTTCTCATGCGATTAAAATGTCTTTCACGTTATATGCGAGTGCTAAATTTCCATTGTTTGGATATTTTGGTTGTAACACACAACTTCTACTCGAATTAAGTCTTACAGGAGTGAACAGGGAACTGAATACTTTTGCCTGCAATGCTAACGCAAGGTGTTAGAACACTGCACTTCACTCACTGGCTTCTTTGACACTTGCGCTGCGGGGTTGCACTGCTTCCACGCTTTCTACCATAACCTCTGCTGCTTCTGGCTTGCTAGGGACCCACACCCTTCTTCTGTAAAGGTGTCTCCAGTCCAGCCACATGTTTAGGGAGCCCCTCTTACTCCTGAGACCCACGGCTTGTCTACTGCTTCTTGCCTCGGTCTCCTGAACCACAGCAATCAGGCTCAAATGGGGGAAAGACAACTCTCCTGCACGCCTTCTGCTGCACAGTCTCTGCACTTCAGAGATTGGGGGAACAGGACCCTCTCAGAACAAACAGGGGAAATCTGCTGTCTCTGCATTCTGGTGTCCCTCTGGTTCTCCCACTTCTGCTTGAATTTGCCAGACTTGTGCCTTCCTCCTTCTGCTACTACTACAACTTAAATTCCATTCACAGTTCCAGCTCCTTTCTCTCCTTCCAGTTGCCTGCACCTGAGGGGGTGTTTTATGCCTCCCATGCTCCTCCAGTTGTGGATTGTAAGGTGTAATTGCCTGACTGCTGCAACTGCTATTAGCCTTAATTCCCTGACTGCTGCAACTGCATGCCTCCTCAGCCCTCTTCCTCGTCCCAGTACTCACGGGATTATGGGACATGTAGTCCCATTCAACAAAGATGTTTCTTTTAACTTCTAAGCTGATTTTAAGGGTAGATGTATTTCCCTTAAAATCATTAAAGGATGGACTGTTAGAATTTGTTATTTTAGAGGAAGTCATTCATTTTAAGGCATTTTCTTTAGATCATTTGGGAGTAAGGAGGGTGTTTGAAAGATCTCTCTGTTAATAAGGCTTGCTCAGATTTAACATAATTTGTACCCCAGGTCACAGGTCCTATATGTGGGTCTGGAACTTTATAATGGCAATATGCCATCACCTGCTTTGGCAACCCAGAAAGGATTCATTTTAAGGCATTTTCTTTAGATCATTTGGGAGTAAGGAGGGTGTTTGTCTTAAGATACTTTGAAAGATCTCTCTGTTAATAAGGCTTGCTCAGATTTAATATAATTTGCACCCCAGGTCACAGGTCTTATATGTGGGTCTGGAACATTATAATGGCAATATGCCATCACCTGCTTTGGCAACCCAGAAAGGCACCTTCAGCAGACAGATAGTGTGTCTCATCCCAGGGGATCCTGGACCCTGTCTCCTCCCAGGTCATCCTGCCGCAGTACACCACCCCGAAGGTCAGGATCAGGAAGCGTCTGCCTTTCCTTGGACCCCTGAGAGGAGCCATTAGGCAGGTTTTCAGTGGGGGATCCGTAAGATTCTTCACAATACTTTCACAGATGCTTACGTCACCTAATTACATGTACTTCATAACCTTATATGCACCAAAGGGCCAGAACCTCAAAAAATAGTGCAAAGGAAAGGAACGCTTCCTGAACTGAAAGGACTTTTTCCTTTGTGTTATTTTCAGAAAGGCTCAGGTCACCTTATTCACAAAGGTGACTTGAGCATTTCAGAAGGGGCCAGGCAATGGCGCAAAAATGTGCTGTCCAGCCCCTTTGCATACATTAGTGTTGTTAGCTTGCTCCCAACACTAATGTATAACAGGCTTGAAACAACCACTGGGTTGCTGGGAATGCATTTCATTGAGACTTGCCGTTAAATAGCCCGTCTCAATGAAATGACTGTAAAAAAGCATTTCCATTCAAGTTTGGGGGATGGAAATGATAGTGTGACAGCTGCCGTTTAAGCTGTGGCTGTCACACTTAAAAAACAAATCATCACACAATCAGAAATGACTCTGCCATGATTTGTGCCTGCCCTCGTGCCTTTTCTGAACAGGCGGAGTTGGAAGACCCTTGTTTCTGGCATTAAGGCACTGTTATATTGTCTGCACACTGACCTTACGTCAGTGTGGAATGTTTAGAGTTATACAAAACATACTATGACTCAAAAAACAAAGTAAGAGAGATGGCAATTCAAGAGGGAGATTTGGTATGTGTTAAAGAACCCAAGAAGACTCTCAAGGGAGAATCCCGCTTCAGATCCCCACAAAGGGTAGTGAGATGCTATGGCAAATCTGTACTGTTGGAGGACGGAAAGAAATGGGCCGGCGATGACCTAGTAAAAATAGAGAGAGACCACAAAAAAACCAGTACAAGTAAGGACATACCGACAAGAGATGTTATCCAGCCAGAAGACACACATCAACAAGACTGTGATGAGAACAATGAAGTAATCACTGACCCCACAGTCAGTCTTTCCAAGAGGAACCAGAGAATCATCCGAAACTACAACGATGACTACGTCTATTATTGATGCACGAAGCACTACATTCTACTGTCAAGAGGAAACCTTCAAAAAAATTGTTGTTACAGTTATATTCCCTTGTTCTCCTTTCCCTTTTCTCCCCACCCTTCCTCCTTTCCCTTTCCTTCCTCCTCTAAGGGAGATGTTATATTGTCTGCACACTGACCTTACGTCAGTGTGGAATGTTTAGAGTTAAACACTCTGTATGAGAGTGTTTAACTCATTTCAAGCCTGGCAGCCCAACCTCTGGGGACCTTTGATTAAAGCTCCATTAAGCTTTATTGGGTCATTTGTTTTTATTACAGGCACATCCCATTTTTTTTATTCAGTATGCGCTTTAATATGCGCAGAAAACTCCCCTTTTTTTGCACAAATGGGCAAAAGGGGATAAAAGGACGTCTGAATGAGCGCATCTATAAGGTAGGCATTCAGATGTATTTTGTGAATTGAGCGGACACTTTTTTTGGTGCAATTTGGTGTTGTGTTAGCGCATCTCCTCACTTGCGCCAATCTGGGCCTAGTATAACATTTAACTGCCATGAAATGGTGGAGCTACCATATTTTTCTTAATTAATTTACTTTCACCCTGAAAAGACCAGTGCATGGTATACCAAATAAAGAAGTAGTTCACTGATTCAGTTAAAAAGACATCTTAGTTTAACAATTCATTTTGTGTAACTGTATAACCAAATGTCGGTCTCCGAAACAGGTGCACTTCAGCACTTAGGCCCTCATTAGGACCCTGGCGGAGAGGGTTTTACGCCGGCGTAGTGCATGGCGTACCTCTCCGCCAGACTACGAGTTCCCGTAGCGCCATGGATGATTTTTACGCCTGCTTTTTGCAGGCGGAGAAATCCATGGCGCTACGGGACTTGTTGTTAATTACGCCACCGTAATTTACGGTGGCGTAATTAATGCCTTCCCCACTCCCATTATACCCTATGGGGCAAGAATGGGAATGGGGAAGGGTAAAATGGGGATTGGGGACTTACCGCCCCGCCAAGGTCGGCATGGGGTGGTAAGTCCGCCAACCACCTTGGCGGAGTTGGCAGCTTAGCGCCATGGACCATGGTGCAAATTGCACCATGGTCCTCCGCCAGGGTCGTGATGAGGCCCTTAATGTTTACCAAACATGCACGCATATAAAGTACTGTCTAACAATTAATTGCTAAGCCCTCAACTGCAATTAAGTTACTCTAGGGATATTTAGTTGCGTATATACACGCTACGCTTGTCACCTTTCAGTGCAGCACCCTGTATTACTTGATTGACTCCCACACCAAAGTCAGTCCTCATCACCGCAAACACAAATTCGCTGACATAGTAAACCCCACAGCCAACACATACAACTGGTAAATATGTTACAAACTAAATATCCCTAGAGTAACTTAATTGCAGTTGAGGTCTTTGCAATTGATTGTTAGACAGTACTTTATATGCGTGCATGTTTGGTATGTTATAGTACGAGTCGTCTCTGCCGAAAATTGGCATTTGCCTATAACCGTAAATGTAATAGAATGTCCCATTTATGATGTAATGTTTACCAAATGTGCATGTAATGTAAGGCACTGTCTAACATGTACCACTCATTTGCCTGCAGCCATAAAGGCACAGAATCAGGTAAGGTCCTTCTCCAGAAATGCAATGTACTGTTTATCATGTATATTCAGACTGTGATCAACCTAAAGCACCTCCAGACTATGACAGCGGTAGTTAGGTGCTATACAAATATCACACACAATCAACATGACATATGATGACTTAGGTACTGTGACGAATCCAAGAGTCAAGTCCGTTCTACAGGCAAGCAAACACTGCTCCAGTGCTTAATGCACGACGTGGCCAGAAGATTCTGACCAATTTCACTATGTGAAACACTCAGAGGCCATACCAAGTGGGATATCCTAAAACAGTAACATCAACTACATGTGCTATTAGTACTGGCACGAGGAGGCCACACGAGGATGCACAGAAATGCTACCAACATTCTAGTTGCTGTGTAGACACCAAGAACAGTCATCCAATAAAAGCAAAGATGGACAAGAGTGGGAAAGTTGTACTAGTAGCAGTAGTAGTCGTAGTAGGAGTGGTCTGGATCAAGGAAGAAGTGGAGACTGAGTAAGGAAGAGAAGGAGTTGGAAGAGCCATGTGGATGCAGTGGCCGAAGAGTACAGAGTGCGAAGCAACGTGGAAGAAGGAGAGTGGAAGAGCAAGACTTTATAAATTTAGCTGGCATTCGATATCTGGAAGAAGAGGGAGAACAGAGTAAAAATGGGATGGTTGTCTCCGAGATCACTGCGCTTGACTGGTTATACCTGCAACTCACGGTGAGATGTCGGAGCCTCATTCGGCACTCAACAAGTAATTCCCGTCCTGATAAGGCAAACCGCCTGACACCCAGCTGACTGGGGACGCCGTCCCCAAAGTCCAGAGAGGAACTTGCTGAACGGGGGCTTCAAGAACTGGTGTATGAGGTGCGGGTCAGAGAGAGAGAGCAGCCCGATCCTTGAAGGCCGCAGAGACCTCCCCAAGCAGCTCAGAGGCGAGACACAGTGGAACCACTTATGGAAATGTACTGCCTGGGGATACTGTGGTATATCAAATATCGAGAGTGTGTTTAAAAGGTGGACAGGCAGTGATTTTTTGTTATATTGTCGACCCAAAAATTGTATACAAACAGAACTCGTCAGTCAGTTCGGCTTTATTTCGATTCATAGATCATAAAAGCAACAACAACAAAAAATGGATACACAACTGCTAGCAGAAATGCCATAAGTGCTTCATCATAACAATTTACATGGTATACGTCACATAAATATAATCGAAAAATGGCAAACGTTTAACATATGATCGCATCATTACTTACAAAAACCTAATTTAGTTCTTACTGTCTTAAAAAAAAGAACTGCCAAGCCATTACAGAAGGGGAAAGACCATATGCAAATCAGGCTAGGTCCTACCCAAAAGGCGAAGTCCAGCCCAAACTGCTATGTCACATCCCTTCTGCACAAGACCACCAGCATCCCCAATGGCTACAAGTTAAAATCACCAAATACGAGGGTATTGATAATAGGCACAGGAATTGATTATACACGTCCTTATATCTCCTTCATATATAGCTTAAGTCTAAATTAAATAATGAATCAATTATTTAAGAACCGAAGATAAAACATCATCATTAAAAAATGTGTCTTCAAATTGTGAACTGTTTTTAAAAGTCACTAAACTACAGAATCAGGGATATACATAAAAATGCAGGGCTCAATAGTAATGACAAGACATAAAATAATGCATTCTCGATTGCATGGAGAACTAATGCACGGATAAGACCCTCCGTTTACACCCCTAACAGTATTCAACAATGAAACGTGATCTAGGCCTCCATGCGCTCGTCAGATAGTTCACAGCCGAGTGCGCTGCCAGTTCATCCCTTGATTTGACTTACATTGCCAGAGCATCTTTTACAGTTGCTATTGATCTATAATTTAATAGCGGCTTAAGGTATCTCTTCCTAGTGTTATAGTATTGTGGACAAAAAAACAAAAAGTGCATTATATTTTCAGTCTCACTCTCGCATGAAGGGTATTTTATGGGAAGATCACAGTTCCATTTATACAGTAATTCTGCCAGGGGTAGTCTCCCAAACCAAAGCTTGAGATACAAGGCCCTGGAGAATTTTGGGGAGATAATATCCAGATAACTTTTATATCCAAAGGTCTGCTTATGCTCCCAGTACTTTCCTCCCCTCTCGTTGCTTGCAATATTAGAAAGGAGTCCACTCACTTTGTTATACATTAGGGCCTCCTTAATCTTTGATTTTTGTGCCACAGTCAATAAATTGGGGTTTTAACCAGTAGTCGCAAAGACCAAGTGAATACAAAATCTACAAAATCTCTTTGAAGTATTTCATCTAGGGGAGCGATCGGCCACCCTCTTGTGATAGAATATCTTCAATTGCAGATCTGTATACAGCGAGTACAAAGACCAGGCTATTTGGGCTGCTACTGCCGAAGCCCAAGACATTTTTAATGATCTTATTTTCACTTGTAGATAATCTACCACAGTGCGTTCCTCCCCAAAGTTAAGCCCCATAAAGAGTCGCTTGTCTAGCCTATGCGGAATACGCTCCTAGGAATACCTTTACTGCCCTATTGCCATAATCCTGTGCAAATATAACAATGGCACTGCCATAACATTTGATTATAATATCTGCTTTGGAAACCTGGGAAGTCCAGTTACATTTTTCTGTTAAGCGAACAGCAAAAAAGTTATAGGGCCTCATTACATGGTAGGCGGTGGACCAAGGTGCTATGCCGGTAAAATACCGGCACCGCCTTGGAGGAAAGGGGAATTACCGCCCTATTCCAAGGTTGGCAGGGTGGTAATTCCCCCTTCCCCCATTGCCCTTCCCCATTCCCATTTTTGCCCCATAGGGCATAATGGGAATGGGGAAGGTGCTAATTACGGTACCGCAAATTGCGGTACCGTAATTAGCACCTTGGTCCCTTTGCGGGTTGGTTTTTAACGCATGCTAAAAAGCAGGCGTTAAAGTACCAACCCGCAAAGGGACATCGTAGTAAGGCGGTAAGGGTTAATGGTCACCGGTATCATTACCGGTGACCGGTAACCCTTACCGCCTTCCGTGTAATGAGGGCCATAATCTTGTACCTGTTCAATAGGCTCCCCCTTAAGATTTGAGATCATTCTGTTGAGCCCCTCTGTTCCATTTTTCCTAGACATCATGGTTTTAGTTTTGTTCACATTTATGGAGAGCCCATGGAATTCTTCAAATGCCACAGCTGATTTTCTAAGCCGCATGCCGTCAGGGATAGTAAAACTGCATCATCTTCAAACATTACAATATTACAGTTTTTCCCAGCCAGGGTTGGTGCATCGCAGGAAAGACTCATCCATTTTGGAATTATACCATTGATAAAAAGGCAGAATAATTTGGGAGCCAGTATGCATCCTTGGCGTACTCCCATTTGAATAGGAATTGTCTTTTTAACCCTCTCATTGGCACTCCATCTTACCACGGCCTCATTGCCTCTGTAAAGAGTTTGTATTGCCACAAGAAGTATTCCACAATAACACCCTGGTTTCCTTGTCAAAGGACGTTTTTAGACCCTCAAAAGTGGCATATAGTCGTATCTTTCTTAGGGTTACATATTTGTCACGTATAAGGCACTTATCAATTGTACTGGTAGTTGCCCAGAAGCCAGCCTGTAGGCGGTGTCGAATGTTGTTTCCTTCCTCCAGGCCTCCAGGTGGATAAATAATGCTTTGGCAAATATCTCCCCCCCCCCACGTCCAACAATGATATTTGGCAATAATTCCCAGGATTTACTCTCCCGCCCTTTTTTTTGTACAGTGGGACGATTTAGGCTTGGGTCCATGTCTGGGGGACAAGGTTTGCTACCAGGGCTGCATTGAAGAGCTTTGTGAGATATGGGGCCTAGAGCAGAGGTACAGATTTATAGAAATCCACCAGCACCTTATCTGGTCTGGGTGCTTTTTCTACTTTTTGACTGTTGAGTGCAGTGGTAACTTTTCCTAAGGATAAAGTAAGGGGATCTCCCATTTTAATATCTGTGCCAGATTGGCTTGCATCCACAAACAGTCTTGATTCCTCATACAATTGTAGAGGAGGTCCAAATAAAGCCTGCACTCCAATCATCCATTTTGAAGTTCCAGGAACGTTCACACCGAGATATGTGATGTATGATGACAAAATAAACCAGCAGAGATCAGCGGTAGGGCTCTGCCCAGTGCTTATTAAAAGAACAGCACCTATTAAAGCACCAATACCAAGGAAACCATGGGCAGTAAGGTATCCATTGAGAAAACCTTACCAACAAATGAAATGAAATGAAGATCATCTGAGTACAGTCACTGAAGAAACCAAAAAGGACTTAATGGAAGACAAATGGTGACGTCACGAGGGCCCAGACTGATGTGCAGATAGAAGAAATGACAACCAGAGAATGACACACAGAGACGAAACACCATGAATAACGATATTGTGAACCTAAAGTGAAAGGACAATTTTGAAATGCAAAGAAGTTTAAAGCTGTAAGCAAGATGAAGATATTCAACCAGTTTACACCTGTAAATATGCTTCGAACCACAAGAAAGCTAAGAAAACAGTGCGGCTTGCTATGCTTAGTAGAAGAGTAGTGCGGCAACGCCATTATGCATAATCTACCTCAAACGAAGCACATTATTATAAGTATACTTCTACGTTGCACAAAAAGCAGAATCAATCCAGGTTACTAGAGGCCAAACAAGAAAAGATTCATATTCTAGCAGAACGAGAAGGGACAGCTGAAACAAAACTCAGCAGAGGTAACTCGTGCCAGGAGAGCCAAGGTCATACCAATAGAAAAGGCGAACAGTACATCTAATTGACACTAAGAACAGAATATCCTGCTTCTGAAAGCTCGAGATAAGAAGGCGAAGGCAGGTAGCAGGTGACACGAAAATCAAATACACGAATTGAGGGAAAAGAAGCAAATTCACGGAGTCTGAATCATGTGACCAGCCGAGCAAGAAGAAGCAAGGGTTCACACCTACGCTTGGCATCGGACCAAGCAGAGATATCAGAACCCTTTCCAGACAGAAGATGCAGTTTTGAGGCCAACCGCAGAGAACTAATTGACACATGGCTAATAAAGTTATGATTGATTGTAACAAAAACTGGATGAAGGCCGGGTAACTAGGGGGCACGCCGCACCTGGCCGACCATTCTGAGTGCTGCTAAGCAAAGTGGAAAAGTATGCATGGGGTTGGTGCCAACCCAATCACAAGGGACCAAATAATCTATAGTTAGTAGAACCAATGGGACATTGTACTTTTAGTGACGTCTACAGTAGTCATTTTGAAGGAAGGGCTTAGATGCCCACCTGACAGTGTTTACCCAATCCCCTCACTCTGTTACCATATATAGATATAGTACCTATAGTAAAGTTACCTTTTCCTAACCAATAGAATTGCATGTTAACTTTTGAGTATTACACGTCAATTATGACGGGTTTTGAGTATAAATGTTACAACTTGTATGAAGTTCGTTGGAGTTGAAGCGAGAAGGACAATCGCTTCACTGCTGATATCCATGACTCCCCGTTTTTTGTACTTGTCATTAAACGGACACCCTTTGGCCAAACCATTGAGTTGTCCTTATTGATTGGTGTTGGAGTAATGAATCTGCACCCCCATCCATCTCAAAAGTGCAGCTATCTCGTCTTAAAGTACTTCTGAGTAAAC
The DNA here is from genome assembly GCF_040938575.1 of Ambystoma mexicanum. Taxonomy (NCBI): domain Eukaryota; kingdom Metazoa; phylum Chordata; class Amphibia; order Caudata; family Ambystomatidae; genus Ambystoma; species Ambystoma mexicanum. The sequence goes on from NC_090941.1 coordinate 895,254,412, forward strand.
CACGGCTCTATGGCCCGGTCGGGGGTCTCTGAGTACACTTGGTAGCAGAGGATGGCTATTGATTATCGATTAGAATAAGACACCCAGTGACCGTCGACATAAAGTAACTTTAGGTCTTCGGCAATATCACAAGTTCTTAGCTATTCCGCTGAGTAGACTGTGAAGCTCCCCGTGGACAGTGGTAGTGTAAGAGAATGAAACCTCTAGGAAAAGGTCTGAAGGAATCTGTGTTTCCCCATGCAACCTCTTCCCATTTCTACAGGCAGCTGAGTGGGAGAAAAGCTGAAGAAGGCGGTAATAAAGGCGGTGATCCCGAGGGTCCAGAGAGGACAAATGCGAATGGTGAGTGTTTTGGCAAAAGTGCATGCTTTAGAACAAGTAAAGGGAAAAGGTAAGGGAGGGAGGAGGGAAATACAAAATAAAGTTAGACATAGAGAAGAATGTATATATCTAAGGGAAAGGGAATAATGACTCGAGAATAATTAAGCAAATAGAGAGAAGAAACTGGGGAGGACACCCGAGAAGAGAGAGGTTACCGGGGAGGACACCTATGAAGTGAGAGGATTTGCCTTATTCCTACGCTTTTAATACAAGCGGCTAGAAGAAACATGTATCCATAGTCCCAACTAAAGGGGAACAAATAGACTACCACGGCGATTAAAGATGCCGTGAAAGGGAAATGTTTAAACTCCATGTTGGGTTAATATTTAGAGGCACAGATACATGTGACCAGCTGGTGTTCGTCTAGTCTGTTAAATGTCTGTCTTACATGTTGTTTGTTGTGATGTCATAAATTGAACATTTTCCTCTGGAAAACTGTTTTAAATTTTACGCGATTGAATAGCTGAGATAATATTGCATATGAGTTGATGGTTTTTGAGTAAAATAGAAGATATTAAATTTTGTGGAAAAAATCAGGATTGGAGCTTGCGGTAATTGGTGCTCGCTCATATTGTTGGAACTGTTTAAGTCACATGAAGCTTTGACAAGTGTTATATAAAGGGAAAGGAAACAGATTTAAGCATGGAGGACATAACTCTGTTAACACACCTATGCAAACAGTTGCCGAATCATGCACCCAAACTGAAGAAATATAGTACAGAGTGGGTTAAAGGAACTGCCCACAAAATGTTTATGCCATGGCCACAGGGTGGGTCCTTATCTAAAGCTGTCTTGCAACACATGACAACATATTTGCACGCCACATACATGGGCAAAAAGTTAGACAAACGCCTAGCTATTCAAGAACTTTGGAAGATGTATGAACAGGGAAAGGAAGAGGAGCCGCCAATAGATTCAATACTTAATGTATGCACAGAGGGGGGTGAAATACCTAACGCATCACCCGCCCCATCTGAAACGAAGATTGAAGAAAATAAAGACGAGGGGTTATACCCGCTGAGAGAACTTAAAGCAGCTACAGGGTATAGCAACCCGGCATATGAGTCACCTACGCAAAGTAGTGATGAAAATCAAGGTAAAGAAAAAGACAAGGATATCACCTCCACAGTCCCAAGGGACAGGGAGAGACGTGATGATGAAAGAAGGGACCAGACACAGACAAGTGCATCTCTCGATAAGGAGAGAGAAGGCAAAAGATGGAAAGGAAATGAAGATAGAACTGATGAGATAGCATTCGCAAAAAATGAATGGCCGGGAGGGCAAATTCTATTGAAACTCGATGGAAAAGGCATAGATGATGCGAGACAAAAGGAAAGGCTAGATGATCTACAAAGAAAGGAGAAAGAGAAAGAAGTAAGAGACGAAAGAATAAGAAAGAAAGATAGACAAAGACAAGAACAGCTATATCGCGAAGAGCAAGAAAGACAGCTCGATTGCAAACAGAGAGCAGCCAATGATCAAGACAGACAGAAGCAGCAAAGGTCAGAGGAAGAGCAAAGAATACAAGAAAAAAGAATAAAGAGAGGAAGGAATGAGGAAATTTGAAGGGCAGATGAACGTAGAAATGAGAAGAGGCGAGGAAGCGCAGAGATTTCGATGACGATGTAGAACGCAAGCGAAGACAGAGAGCACGCAATCTTGAATATCTGGAGAGCGAGGTTAAAAAACCTGCTCCAGTGGTAGGTTGGGAAGACATTGAAGAATGTTTCCTGTGTACGACTCAGTACCAGGAACGTCTAGGGCAAATATCGAGGATGACTTCGACACCAGAAGGATCAGAGAAACGATCGATAGAATATACGATGAAATGGGGCTAGAACAAGCACCCCAAGGGGAGGGGCAAGATGAGCGCCTGGAGAGCACTCAACTTTACGAAACTGAGGATGTCTCCCGAAGTAGTGGGAATAGAGAACTAGACTAGAAATAAGCAGGAACAAAGACGACACAAGAAGTGGCACGAGTTGGGCACAGACAATGTCCGAGTCAGAAAGGGAAGAGCGCGAGGAAAAAGAGGAAAAAGAGGAAGAGAGAAGGCACGAAAGACGACTCCCAAGGGAGAAAGGGATAAGGTGGTCAGACACTAGTGAGTCTGCACCAAGGGTATCAGAGTCAGCCACACAGTCAGACTGACATGAAGAAGTATCTCATGGTCAGAGGGGGGTGTCATCACCGCCCTATGTGGTCAGGCTACGCACATTGCCAGGCAGGCGGCGATGCGAGAATATTACCCCTGCAATAGACAGGAGAACAATGAGAGAAGAGAGAGAGAACTATTCATCCCAATTTCCGTTACTCGAGAAAGGGGGGGAGAGACCACAATATATTCCATGGCCACACATGGATCGAGCAAACTTGAAAAACAAGCTTCCAGTGCTGACATCGGGAGCTGGAAAATGGATACACGAGTTAGAAAAAATGACAGGAGGGAACACGCTAGCTATAGGGGATATCAAGGGTCTCATAATCGCTATACTTGGTGAGAGAGCAGACGATGTGTTGACACGGGCAGGCTATCCAGGTGTGACCACAATTAACACTGCACATGATGGAGCTCCATTTAACAATTGCAGAGCCGCGCTATGGAAAGCACTACAAGTGCTTTACCTGGACACTTCTGATATGGGAGCTATAATGACACGTAAAATGAAGCAGTCTGAGGATCCGTTGATTTCCATACAGAATTTTCAAGACGCATGGGTACTCGAGACTCATGAATCTTGGACGAAATCTATACCTGTGTTCTACCATGTATTGTGCCAAGGGCTGCCAGAGCCGGTGCAGAAACAGCTCAAGAAATTGGTAGGAATCGAGGTTAAACATTGGGCAGAAATACAACTGACCATCGCACACTATTGCAGGCTATTACAAGAGAAGAATCACAAAAAGGAAGCTACACAAATTGGTGCAGAAGAAATTGTCTAAATATGCTCTTGAGGGAGCCATGATAACTAGCACAGCTGAATCGAGCATGCAGGCAGTCAATAATCCGCAGCAGAATAATCAGGGCAGTACTGGGTTTTACCTCAGGGGAAGAGGATTTAGAGGAAGAGGATTGCAGAGCAATCAGGGAGGTTTCCAGAATAATCAAGGAGGTTTCCAAAACATGCAAAATGGCAATCAAGATATGTCAAATGGGAAAATGATCCGACCACCACCAGTATGTTGGTTGTGTGGGATGAAAGGACATTTAGCACGCACATGCAGAAACCAAGGCATGATGCAGAACGGCCAAGGGACAGGAGCAGACACGGCGAATCCACCTGCATTTTTACAGCAGGGAGTTGCATAGAATCACACGGTGCAACAAAAAGCACCAGGAGTGCAACAAGGCTTGCAACCTCAGAATATAGTGAATGTTCCACAAGGGCAGTCCCAACAGTCACTGCTGCAATTGTCACAAACGATGAGCTCAGCACAGACCATAAACCCTGGAATGGGAAGTAACAATGGGAATGGGGGAAATCCGCCAGTACACGATGGGCCAAAATTGTATATGGACTCGGACAGCTCACTGGGAACCCTGATGTGTTCTATCCTATCAGTGACACCAGACCCTCACCTGGAACCTAGGTTGGATGTCATTATAGGGGATAAAGAATATTCCTTCTTAGTTGACACGGGTGCAACACGCTCGTGCATACGCGAAGGCAACTTTTCCTTGTCCGGCGAGGCCATTGATACTCAGAGTTTCACAGGAGCTACAAGTCGTGTTCCCTTCACAAACGCACTTCCAGTCTCTATAGGAGAATGTGAAATGAAAGTGCCTTTATTATATTCACGACAGACCCCAGTAAACATTTTGGGTCGAGATTTAATGACAAAGTTAAATATGACGATCTTATTCAGGGAGGAGGGCATAGTATGTTCAACACCAGGAATGCACTATTCAAACATAAGCAAAATGATTAGAGCATACGCAGGACACACAGCCATGAGGGCTATAACATTAGAGCCAGAAATATTCACCTATGGCATGCGCAAACTAATGGCAGGGCTGCCAGGCCTTGCAGACAGAAGCATGAGAACCCCAGATGAGTTTCTATTTAGACCAAGAATACCGATGCACGAGGAGAAGGGACAGGTATTTCCCTTGATGATACACAGAGCTGCAGTACAAGGGAGGATGGCCTTGATTGATGGTTATGATGACGAAGGCCGCCAATGGTGCGCAGTAATCACCATTGAAGAAGGATATCGATTGACTGACGTCACTGATGATGATCTGTTTGAAAAGCAAGCAAATATGGAAGAGACCATAGTGGAGGTGAGTCTCACCTTTTGGGTGAGAATGATTAAAAGAGAAGTGCCTTAGAGAATGATATTGGCACGAAACCGTCCAAAGTATTTTGATAACGACATGAACCAGGACTACAGGACCTTATGACGTAGGCCTATTGAAAGGGGTTGGAGAAGTGAGAATTAAGCTAAAACCAGAGGCAACTTTACCCAAAGCACAACAATATCCCATGTCCAGAGAGGCAGATGAAGGGATTTTTAAGACAATTTTGGCTATGATGGAGCAAGACATCTTAGTTATGTCTGAGTCGTCATGCAATACTGCGGTTTATCCAATCAAAAAATCAAAGGGAGGGTCTTGGAGGCTAATTCAGGATTTACGCCCAAAAAACCTGTTGAGGCAACATATTTCACAGTGATTGACTTTAAAAATGCATTTTTCTCAATCCCGTTGCACCGTGACTTGCAAGATCTGACGTCATTCACATTCAGACAGATGCGTCTGAAAAGCACAAGGCTACCCCAGCAGTACTGTGAGTCTCCTTCTATTTTTAACAGAGTCCTGCAGATTAACCTGAGCAATATTGCCTTGGAAAGAGTTGTCCTGCAATAGGTGGATGACATCTTAATTTGCAGCATGACAGAGGAGCAATGCAGGCACGATTCTGTTCAGCTATTGACTATACTAGCTGAGAAGGGATATAAAGTTGACAAGGAAAAGTTACACTATTGTCAACAAGAAGTGCTGTACATAGGCCAGCGGATCTCACATGAGGGAAAAAGAATGACCCCAGAAAGGGCTGAAGCCATATGGAACATGGCTAAGCCACAAACGATAAAACAGATGCAGAGCTTCTTAGGCTTGTGCAACTATGTTAGGGCATGGGTCTTTGACTATAGCTCTTACACTAAGCCTTTACTTCAGGCCCTAAAGAAGGCCCGAGTGAAGAAAGGAAATATTGAATGGTCTGAGACCATGGAGGAAGGATTTGCTGAACTCAAGAAAGCTATTTGCACAGCACCAGTTCTAGGGATTCCCAATTATGCAGGTGAATTTTACCTGTTTTCACACACAAATGGCAGCGTTATGACGGCAGTGCTCACACAAAGAACCACATTGGGGTACAAGCCCCTGGCATACTATAGTGGAAATTTAGACCCAGTAATGAGAGGTCATTTCCCATGCGAACAGAGTTTAGCTGCCGCAGCGTTCACCATAGAGAAGGCTACAACCATTGTAATGGGTTGCTCAATGACGTTGGACGTCGGACACTCGCTTTTTGTCATTCTAGAGAAACCGAAGGGCACGTTGACATCTCAGAGAGCTTCTGCTTATAAAGTGATCATATCAAATCCATAGATTAAGGTAGTCCGATGTAAGATAGTGAACCCAGCTACGTTCATAGCAGAGCCAGTCACTGAAGGAGAGCCAACACATGACTGTGCAAACTATGAAGAATTCTACAACGAAATTCCCAGGGTGAAAGAAAATGCCTTGGCAGAAGGGGAAAGTGTCTTTATTGATGGTTCTTCGAGAATCGATCAAAATGATGGGCAAAGATATACAGGCGTTGCTGTGATGAAGCACACAGCAAATGGAGAATTCCGAGTACTTATTAGTGCGCGAATACCATCGCATTATTCAGCACAGGCTGAAGAATTATTGGTGTTGATACTCGCTATTGAGAACCACGCAGACCAGGAAGTAATGGTGTACAGTGACTCCGCCTATGTGACATCAACAGTGCACGCAGGCCTAGTGCTCTGTAAAAGGAGGGGCTACCTCCGAGCAGATGGCACACCAGTGCAGCACGCAGCCTTATTGGACAGGCTGTTCAAGCACTATGCTCCCAGTGGGCATAGCGGTCGTGAAATGCGCCACCCACATGAAAGGGGCAGATTTTATCTCACGCGGAAACCAAGCATCAGACACGGAAGCCAAATGTATGGCATCCAAGAGTGAGATGATCATGGAAGTGGAAGTCACCCATACCAATGAGAGAATGATGGTTGCATGAATGACAGCTGAAGGTTATAACAATCTTGGGCAAACACAGTTGATGGAACTCCAAGGGGAGGCACCACAGGAAGAGAAAAATATATGGAAACGGCAATGGTGTTCTTTAAAACCCTCTGACGGTTTGTGGTGACAAGACAGCACTGGTAAACCAGTGATGCCTGTAGCCCTATTAAATATAGCGCTGGAGCAGCTACATTATCTGGCACACATGACAAAAGAGAATCTAGCGGCAATGCTCGCAGAAGACTGGTTCATACCGAATTTAACCAAGCATTTTGCATTTTTTATAGTGAACTGTATAATCTGCAAACAATTCACAGCTGGGTACACATTAAAAGTAATGTGAGGAGTCATCCTCAGGCCAAATGGGCCTTTTCAGCACTTGCATGTCGATTATGTTGACATGATTCAAGTATGTAACGGGTACAGATACTTAATTGTTGTGGTGTGTCCATTCTCTAGATGGTTTGAGGCAGGTCCCTGTACACACCCAGGCTCTACCTGTGTGGGCAAATTTTGAGTGAGAGAAGTGTTCCCCAGGTGGGTGGAATGTGAGGTCATGAGATCAGATAACGGACCTCACTTTATAAACAAGACTTTCGAACGGATTAGCTTACTGCTTGGTATAAAGCACAAGTTCTCGTCAGCGTATCATCCGCAAGGTAACGTAATCTTTGAGAAGCTCAACGGCTTATTAAAGGAGAGGATAGCCAAGTTGAAGCTTACTCTAAGAAAGGGATGGTTGCACTGCCTTCCTTTGGCATTGTATGCACTTCAGAACCAACCCGGTTCTGACCATCATCTTACGCCACACGAGATAGCCACAGGAAGAAGAATGCATACTCCTCTGATACCCCAAGCTAGATGTGATGCCCAGTCAACAGGAGAAATGTTAGGGTCTGAAATGCAAAATTACCTGAATTGCATGACATCTTGCCTTATTGTAATTTCAGACCAGCTGCAGCGACGACAAAAGGGCTGCAGGGCAGCACGGAACACAGAAGGAGATACTACTACCGACACAGCTCAAGGACTTTGTGTACCATCTGTTTTCCCTGGAGACACCGTCCTTGTAAGGAAGCATACGAGGAAAAAGTGGGATGAGCCAAGATTTAACGGTCCCTTCACAGTGGAGGACTGCACTCCGTCCGCAGGAGAGCTTGAATTTTCCTGGGCGACATCAAAGCCTACATCAGAGAAGGTCCCCTGCCTGCACCCCAACGAGAGGAGACAACGAGCGACTGGGAAGAACCACAGCACGTGCATACGAGAACCATGATGAGGAAGAAGGACGCATGACCAGTCAGACGCAGCCAGACACAGACAAGGAACTTTTTGCAAATTGTGGCCTAAAATCGGACACTTCCTCTAAGCAAAAAAGGGGATAAGAACATAAAAACAGACACTCTGTGCATCCCAGTTGCAGGGTGAAGAAGAGAATTGCACGTATAAGCCACAACATAGTCTGTTGACTTTGAACTTTGGATCGAGACGTATTAAAATTGTGTCGAGGAAATAACATGCCAAATTTTGATCAAGGACACATACATTGGAAGAAAATACAGTATCCAGACTCATTCCACACTGAGAGCCTATTCGACATCACGTATGGTGTCCCACAGTGGCATCATCACCAAAGATGTTGTAACCTACTTTAATCTAGTGCTAAGATCATACCCGTCATTGGAGGGAGGACTCACCGGTGTCACTGACTTTCTTCAAGATCCTGAAAATGAAAAGACAATAAGAAGACTGCTTACTGTAATTGCTGAACAATTCCTCTTACTTCCTGAATATGGCAAAGAAAAGCAAAATGTCACTGTCACCAGAAGACAGCAGATTGGCCCACAACGTCCTTTTTTGTCTAGTCACTGACTTTCCAGAGCTAGTGGAGAGACAGATCGATGTTGAAGTCCTCACATTTATGAGAGATCCAGCTAATGTTGCACAGATGGGCATGCTCTTGCATGGAATCATACTACAAGTAGAACTCTCTAACCATCAACAGAACTATCTGAGGAGATTCTGAAAGCTTTCCGCCGAGGGACAGATCGAGGAAGCAGTGTCAAGAGGTTCACATTATTCCATTTGTTGTTATTTTGTCTCTATTCTTCATACTGTCCAAGATACAACATGTCTTCGGGACTGAAGCAAATCCGAGACGTGGACTGGGAGCTGACCTACTTTGAACATGCACAGTAGAAGGACTTGCCGAAGTGTTATTTGATTTAGAGAAAATTCACCGCCCACAAGAGGGGGGACATTTGTGGGACACCTGAACCTCTTAAATAGAGAATCCGAAAGACAATATTGTTTAAAGGAGTATAGTAGAAGTTAACATTTTGGCGAATTATCAAGATGGGGATCCAGAGCAGCAACCTTGTCCTCCCGCAGGAACAAAGAAGGCCACATTTCTCTGGAAGTAAATGCTGCCGCCTGACCTACAGGGGCATAATGTATTTGTGTATTATATTCATCATTCTTTTACTGTCATTAACAATCAGTACTGCATTTTTTATTGGTGCACAAAGCATACCAATTCCAGTGCACCCGCTTAACGATGCATGCACAAAGCCTACAAAGGCACCCAGACCTTACATAGTCATTCCCGTCCCTAGAAGATCTGATGGTGGAATGAATTAATTTGAAATTGATGTGATTAGAAATGACACACTCACACTTGTGGTAACAGATGAATTGAAAAGCCGGAGACAGGGTCGGCAAAGCATGAATGTGACAAGATTTAAGACAACCACACACATAAAAACACTGAATGCACACGCAACAGGCCTAGTGTCAATGACTGCAGAACCACAATCCGAAGCATGGGTGAAGTATAGACTACCTACTATGAAAAGTTACACTACAAGTGAGGTGAAAAGACAATCCGAAACAGCTGAACCCCTGAAGAGACAAGAGGAATTGGAAAGAATGCCAACAGAGACAGCTGTATTAGAAACCCTTAATCCAACACCAGGAAAGGTAGAAGCAAACTCTGAGAAGATCTCTGCACAGGCACAACTGATAATAGATTCATTATGGCCATTCATAGCCAGAGAAAGGAAAAGATTAGAGGAGCTGATGAAGAAGTCCACAGAGACAACATTGCTGAGCATATATGTTCTAGTGAAAGGGACAAGCACAAGTTCTACAGCACAGCCATATACCGGACCAATGTCAGGGAGGATGAGATGGGCATTTATAACCAGCAGGAAAAAGATGTATGAGGAAAAGGAAAGAACTGCCAGACTATTGTCTACTCAAATGGCTCAGATGAGGAAGCCTGCACCATGGACCAGGATACCTGAGAACCCTCCAGTAAGAAGGAGCCATACAGATGCATTCAGGGATGTAGTTATAGCAAACTACAGGAAAACATTAAGAATCAAGAGAAGTATGCATGGAGATGACAGTGAATTAAACGATTACTCGAACAGCACAGCAGGAAACAACATTTGGTACCAGCACATGGAAGAAGTTGGATGATGAAATTCAGAGGGAGAATGGTTTGTTTGTGCACTCCTACCACACAGCATGGGGAAGTCCAAGATCTTCATCGCTGTAGAAATTGATGTCCAGGCAGCACACTGTCTTTCACACGTAGCCATGTGCAAGACCATAGGCCAGTTCATGGGTAGTGATGCCTCACTGATATGGGCAACTGAAACAGCCTATCCCGATGAAGATGATTATATTCAAGACATAAAGACAAGAAACAGAGCTCATACTAGGAACCATGTAATCCGATATGAGAAACCTGGAGTGAAAGGAGCAGGAATCAGATGGGAAGTAAATCAGAAGCTAAACGTCCAAGGAAAAACTCAAGAAGAGGCTCAAAATTGGAAGAACAGAGGCCAAAGGCAGATTTGTGGAACAGTGCTTTCACCAGATGGATGGGAAAAAGGAGTAGTGATTTGCAGAGCATGGATGGTCCTCGGAGACTGCAAAGAAGCAATTGAAAATTCACAAAGGCTATGCTAGCCACTATGGCTAAAGCTCTCAAAACTACTGACATGGGTCGAAGGCAGAGGAGGACCTTTGCAGATAGTGCCACTAGAAAGCTCAAAATTGTGCTTCAGGAATAATGGCACAAGAAAGATGGGAGAAAATCAGAATTGTGGATGAATCTTTGATGCCCCAGGTATGGAGCACGGAACTGCAGTAATTATGGATCACTATTGGGCATGTGGATCCAAAGCATACATCAGACTGCCGAGAAACTGGGGAGGGATATGCACCATAGTGAATGTCCATGTTCTAGCTTTGGTAATACCGAAAGGCGATTTGAATATTGACAGTTTCCCGAAAGTAGATGCTCACCTGAGAAAAAGGAGATCTGTGGAACTGATGACTCAATTGAAAAGGGAAAATTACTTCTCTGCCAAATCTGAAGAAGCCTTTCATGCAATCCCATATGAACACAGACTGTTTAGCCTCACCTAGCCTCACCTCATCATTGTTCGCGACAATCCTCATGCCAAGATTCCAAGTTGGAGCAAATACTAAATGGTTACAGATAAATAGATGGGTGTTACTGCAGACCATTAACATGACAATAAAAGGATTCAATGCAATCAAGGAAGAGTTAAGAGCCATCCGACTGATGACTCTCCAGAACAGATATATCCTTGACATGATCACAGCTATGCAAAAATCGGAGAATCATGTTGCACATTTATACCTTCTCACGATGAGGAAAATGGAACTTTAACAGAAGCCATAGGTATGCTGACAAAACTACAGAACCAGATGATCGATGAAACTGACGAAGTTGATGATGACAGCTGGTTTGGATCACTATTCTCATGGGTCCCAAAATGGATGGCAGATGCATTCAAGTTCCTAGGAGCCCTGCTAGTGATGATACTGCTAGGGTTTTGTGTTGTCAAGATAATAATCTCTCAATGCTAGAAGACTGCGAAAGGGATGAAGATCATGATTGATGTCAAGCCAGTATGGAAGCCCAAAGACCTGACTGATGAAGAAATAAGAGACTTTGTGAAGGCCAGCATTCACGCACCAGAGGGAACAAAGTTTCTCTATCCCAGGAAAAACAGAAATTATGTGGGAAGATGGGTTTATTGCAGCCCAAATGGACAATGTCAACTAATGACATGGAATAAACATGAACATGTAAAGACCGCAGGAAGCCTGAAAGGAGTAATAAAAATATGGACTCCAAAGAGACACTTCTTCAAACCATCATGTATAGATCCAGAAGATGAAGAAGGAATGAACCCAGGAGATGGAGTGAAAATGAATATAGAAGAACCAAGTAAGATGAGTCCAAAGACGGAAGTGAAAGTGGTTGATGAATCGCCCAGAGGGGGGAGTGTAGAGGAGTTCCCAAATAAAGCCTGCAATCCAATCGTCCATTTTGGAGTTCTAGGAACATTCACACCGAGGTATGTGACTTGTGATGAGCAAATAAACCAGCAGAGAGCCGCGGTAGGGCTCTTCCCAGTGCCTTTTAGAAGAACAGCACCTATTGAAGCACCAGTACCAAGGAAACCATGGGCAGTAAGGTATCCATTGAGAAAACCTTACCAACAAATGAAACGAAATGAAGATCATCTGAGTACAGTCCCTGAAGAAACCAAAAATGCCTTAATGGAAGACGAATGGTGATGTCACGAGGGCCCGGACTGACGTGTAGATAGAAGAAATGACAACCAGAGAATGACACACAGAGACGAAACGCCATGAATAAGGATATCGTGAACCTAAAGTGAAAGGACAATGTCGAAATGCAAAGAAGTTTAAAGCTGTAAGCAAGATGAAGATATTTAACAAGTTTACACCTGTAAATATGCTTGGAACTGCAAGAAAGCTGAGAAAACAGTGCGGCTTTCTGTGCTTAGTAGAAGAGTAGTGCGGCAAGCGCCATTATGCATAATCTACCTCAAACGAAGCACATTATTATAAGTATATTTCTACGTTGTACAAAAAGCATAATCAATCCAGGTTACTAGAGGCCAAACAAGAAAAGATTCATATTCTAGCAGAACGAGAAGGGACGGCTGAAACGAAACTCAGCAGAGGCTAGGAGAGCTAAGGTCATACCAATAGAAGAGGCCAACAGTAGTTACATCTAATTGAAACTAAGAACAGAATATCCTGCCTATGAAAGATCGAGATAAGAAGACGAAGGCAGGTGGCAGGTGAAATGAAAATCAAATACACAAATTGAGGGAAAAGAAGCGAATGCACAGTGTCTGAATCATGTGACCAGCCGAGCAAGAAGAAGCAAGGGTTCACATCTACGCTTGGCACCGGACCAAGCAGAGATATCAGAACCCTTTCCAGACAGAAGATGCAGTTTCAAGGCCACCCGCAGAGAACTAATTGACACATGGCTAATAAAGTTATGATCGATTGTAACAAGGACTGGATGAAGGCCCGGTAACTAAGGGGCACGGCGCACCTGGCCGACCATTCTGCGTGCTGCTAAGTGAAGTGGAAAAGTATGAATGGGGTTGGTGCCAACCCAATCACAATGGACCGAATAATCTAGAGTCCTATAGTTAGTAGAACCAATGGGACGTAATACTTTTAGTAACGTCTACAGTAGTCATTTTGAAGGAAGGGCTTAGATGCGCACCTGACAGTGTTTACCCAATCCCCTCACTCCGTTACCATATATCGATATAGTACCTATAGTAAAGTTACCTTTTCCTAACCAATAGAATTGCATGTTAAATTCTGTGTATTATACGTCAATTATGACGAGTTTTGGGTATAAATGTTACAACTTGTATGAAGTTCGTTGGAGTTGAAGCGAGAAGGATGATCGCATCACTGCTGATATCCATGACTCCCCGTTTTTTATACTTGTCATTAAATGGACTCCCTTTGCCAAACCATTGAGTTGTCCTTATTGATTGGTGTTGGAGTAATGAATCTGCACCCCCATCCATCTCAAAGGTGCAGCTATCTCGTCTTAAAGTACTTATGAGCAAACCTCGGCTCTATGGGCTGGCCGGGGGTCACGGAGTACACAATGACGAGAAGTGCGAGTGCCAGGCTGACTCTGGGATGTTAAAGAATGTGCATTTGACACTCGCAGGTTCAGGTCCCTATGAGACTCCTGTGAGACTTCAGAATTGTTTTGGATCTTTATTAACAATAGCATTGACAAGGGCTTTCCAGGTATCTCTCCAGGATTCCTCCTTTTTCTCTTTCAACATGCTCTTAGGCGTAGCCAGGATTGTCTAACAAGTGGGGCCTGAAACAAATCTAGCTGGGCCCACCGCAGTGACATTAACTTCTGTAAATGCCCACACAGCGCTGCTGAGTGGGCATTTACAGAATTTGTGTGGGCCTTTGTCTGCTCCGGCCCCACCTGGTCTATGCCTCTGCTCTTATACAGAGAGCGAGCTGTTGAAACTGCCTCGTTTACCCCTTCTACAACATTTTTCAAACTACGACATAGGTTTCCTTTTATTCAATCATAGCGTGGCTTTTCCTTAGATGGCCGTATTCGGCCTAGGTGCAGTTGTCCGATCACAAGGTCCACCCATTACAGGTCACACAACCAACACACCTTATTTGGATCTGTTTGGTAGGTTTCCTGCCACAGTTGAAATCAAATTCTCTTTTGCCCTCCTGCAGTCTTTATCGAACCAAGATTAATTTTTATTGTATTTTTCCGGTTCAATTTGGCATTAACCATGAATGCTGGTCTCACCCTTTCTGTAAATAGTTTGTGTGACTTTATTACTTGCAAGGGTGGCCCCGTCATCTAATAGGACTTTTTCTAATATAGGGAGCATGGAATCATACATCTCAGCCGCATTCTCTATTGTATTCATTTTGAGCCCCTTAACTACTTTTCTGGCATTTCCAGATAGTCTCAATGCTACATTATTCAGAGATTTGCATGTTCCAAGCAGACCAAACAGTTGGGGGCTCGTCCTCAGGGAGAGTGGACGATGGTCGCTCTCCACCCTTTAGAGCACTTCGAACTCCATCATCTGAGACCACATCTCCAGGTTCACCATGATGTAATCTATGAGTGCAGCTTGGGGGTCACTCACCTAAGTATGTTTAGCAAGTGAGTCTCATAAACCTCGCGTTACACGCTGTGAAGGCATCACGATGGAAAAACAGACAACTGAATGTATTTTGATGCACAAACCTTTATTAACTAAAAAGGAGGATTGGGAAAAAGGCCTAACTTGCCTTATACTAAGGTACCTAAATGAAACTAATGTTAGCCTGTGATAGGAAGTCCAAAGCAAATGTCTGTCTGTGTCCAAACCTATACTTGCCCTCACATCTAACTGTATACAATGTGTAGGGATGTCAGCATCAAATGAGAAGTGTTCAAAATAAATGTTCAGTGCTTCATCCAGCTTTTAAGTGAAAAAGGCGTTTTCCCTTCCCCAAGGTTCAAATAGTTCACTTTACAACAGAGTGATACCCTTCCCCAAGCTTTCAAGTCTTCCAATGTTTCAAAAATAAGACAGTTCCTTGGGATATTCAATGTTCCAACATAATACACTTCCTTTGGATATGTCCCATCTCTTCAGGTTTGATTACTTGTCACCAATTTTAGAAAGTTCAGCTCATCAATCTCAGTTCACATAGGTTTCCTTTTATTCAATCATAGCGTGGCTTTTCCTTAGGTGGCCATATTTGGCCTAGGTGCAGTTGTCCGACCACAAGGTCCACCCATGACAGGTCACACAACCGACACACCTTATTTGGATCTGTTTCATAGATTTCCTGCCACAGTTTCAGCTTCACAATGAGGCTTAACTCAGTATCCTTTAAAGTGCCTTTTGAAGCTTTATTATCACTGGTTTTGTCAACATTCACTTGTTCAGTAGCTTGCACTTGCAAGACCAACATTGGCTTCCAAGTATACTTTCCTGCCAGTAAACACAGTTACTGTTATAGTTCCTTTTGCACAATGGCCCTCATTACAAGTCAGGCGGTGGACCATGGTGCTACTAGCACCATGGTCCATGCCGGATTCCGCCATGGTGGATGGCGGAATTACCGCCCCATTCCAAGGTGAGTGGGGCGGTAATTCCCCATTCACCATTTGCCCTTACCCATTCCCATTTTTGCCCCATAGGGCATAATGGGGATGGGGAAGGCGCTAATTACGGCACCGTAAATTATGGTGCCGTAATTAGCACCAAGGTCGCTTAGCGCCTTGGACTTTAACGCCTGCAAAAAGCAGGCGTTAAAGTGTGAATCAGGCATTAAGGGTTTAACGGCGCCGACGCTCTTTACGGTGCCGTTAACCCCTTAACGCCTGACTTGTAATGTGGGCCAATGTGTCATAAGTTTCCCAGTACACTCTCCTGTTTGGAAACATATTCTGTTTCAGGTTTCTTGATCAAAGCACCTGGCGCCCTGTTACCATGTTACTCTTGCATACGGCTCATACAGGCTTTGCTACTATTACCGTTCTCTTGCACCACTTATTCTTGGCTCATGGCAATGCGTGTTTATTCCACTCTTGGCAATGATAGCTTATATGACTCTTGTCTATGCTTGCTTTTACGCTTTCTCATCATGTTAATCACTTTTTCATCTTGATTTTCTTATATTTAATTCAGTTATTCAAAGTCAAATATCTCTGGCATTAATCCACTGTGTCCGTGGCCCTTTTTCACCCAGGCAGACTCGCCGGCTTTCTCGCGGTCAGGTTTCTACTTTCTGCGGCTTTCCAGAGACTTGTCTCTGCTTGTGGTCTGCTTGCGCTGGTTCCCTCAGGCATATGACTTCCTCGCTTCCCTGTTGCTTATGGCAGAGTTCCGGTATATGGCAGTCAACGGTCCTGCACCTTTGAGCGTTCGGGAGTCTCTCCAATGCTCCCGGTCCCTTTGCTCTGTGCCGCCCTGTGTTCTCTGCTCTGTCTCAGAATGCCAACAAGCACCTCTCGCTCGCTGCACCGTACCACGCTCCCTACACCTACCAGCATCTCGGGAAGGTGCCTTCTTGCAGCCACAACTTCTGCCCTGGAACTCTCCTTCGTGCTTGCTGTGTCTCCCTCCAAACCTCTTGCCAGCCAGTTTTAAAGTTCCCCGCTCTATGATAATGAGTCCAACAACTAGACCGCTCATGCTTCTTCTTCCAGTCTGCCTTCTGTGTTAATGGTAGCCTCCTCGTCTTAGTACCTAATTGTTGTGTGTTGGAAGAGGGTTTTCTTGAAAAATAGGGAAGGGATTGTCAATACCCTACAAAGACCTGGGAAATATTAGGCTCATTAGAAAAGGGAAATTGGGATACCATGTTTCACCCAAAGGTGCCTCATCCCCACTCCTCAAGTCTCCTCCACCCAGGTGATCCTACCTCGCATAGCCACCCCTAGGGCCAGCCTCCGAAAGCAATTGTCTTCCCTGGATATGTTGGGGAAAGAAGTGAGGACGAGTACAGATTCCTCACAACGCTCGCACAGAATCCAGTAAAGACCTTCCCCGGAAATGCAATGTATTGTTTATCATGTATATTCAGACTGTGATCAACCGAAAGAACCTCCAGATCATGAGGAACACTGTTATAAAGATATTGTCAAACCATAGAATGTATACCAACAGAACTAGTATATCACATACATTCTATCACGCTCGTACACAAGTGTTTCAGAGCGTGACAAGGCAAGGGAGGGGAATAGGGGAGAACAAAACAGCGATCTTACTAGGCCCAGTGACATTGAGAACGCGCAAGTGCATGGGAGAGGGGGAGCGTAAAAGTGTATGGAAGGGGGAGAAGTGGAAAGTGCGAAGCAGAGGAGAAACAGATAAATAACAACAAATAAATAATAAAGGTAACAAACAGTGGTAGTGCAGCCAGCAATTTGCAAGTGCTAGGTTTAAGGCAGCAGCCAGGGTAGGTCTGATAAGTGCAGGAAGAAAAAGGGGGGGTCTGTATGGGTACAGATACAGACCCCAGTGCAAGGGGTGGCCCAGAGGCAGTGCGGGAGGGTGGCAGGGTGAGCAGGTACCTGGGACCGGAGGACAAAGGGTGGCCAGGTGCACAGTGCCAAGAGAGAACAGATCGGCAGGGGAGAAGGGGAGCAAAGGCAGAAGAAAAGAGGAAGGTCTTGAGGTGCTTCCGGAACTGGAGATGGTTCTCCTCACGTTTTAGACTGGCAGTGAGGCTGTTCCAGAGGGAGGCCCCAGCCGAAGACAGAGATCTACCCTCAGCTTGTTTCTTTGAAAAACAACTGACCCTGAGGAAGTTGGAGGTAGAGGAGCGAAGAGCTCGAGAGAGGAGGTATTTGCAGAGGGATGGCTGAAGGTATTTTGGACTTAGGCCCCAGAAAGCCTTGTGGACAATGCAGAGGGTTTTGAATTTAATCCTTGCATCCACTAAGAGCCAATGGAGTGATTTCAGAGCTGGAGAGATATGATCCCAGGGCTTGTGGCCAAGGACAAGTCTCGCAGCCTGGCTCTGGATTAGTTGCAGAGGACTGAGAGTAGAGGCAGGTAGATTTAGAAAGAGGCTGTTACAATAGTCCAAGCTAGAGAGAACCAGAGCTTGGGATACCATGAGCTTCTCGGGGAAGGAGAGGAAAGGCAGAGTACCTCTGAGGAGGTGCAATAGGAAATTTGACTTTTTACAGACCTCAGAGATGTGGGCGGAGAAGGAAAGAGTGGAGTCAAAGATGACCCCGAGGTTCTTAGCCTCACAGGTGGGGGTAGTAGGAGGGCCAAGGGAGGCCGGCCAGAGAGTGAGGCGAAAGGATGGGGAAGGTGTGCCGATGAGGAGGATCTCCGTCTTGATGGCATTGAGACAAAGATCATTGGCGGCACACCAATCTTGAATGGCAGTTAGGCAATCAGAGATGAGAGAGGGAGAGGAGGTGGCAGAGGGCAGCCTGAAAATGAGTTGAATGTCATCCGCGTAGCACTGGAAATATGAGCAGAAAGTGGCAATGCAATGGGCGAGAGTTGCCGGGTATTGGCTGAAAAGCCTGGGCGAGAGGTTAGACCCCTGGGTAACACCACAGGTAGAGAGGAAGATAGATGAAAGGAAGGACCCAAGTTGTACCTGGGAGGGTCGATCTGAGAGGGAAGATGTCAGCCAGGTCAGAGCCTGATCAGTGAAACCCAGGTTTTCACAGAGACGGTTGAGCAGGATGGTATGGTTGACCGTCTCAAAGGCAGAAGAGAGATTGAGTAGGATGAGGACAGAGGGTATGTTAGAGTCAAGGTTGGAGAGCAGATCTTCACGGAAGTTCAGGAGAGCAGTTTCCGTACTTCTGGCAGCTCTGAAGCCAGACTGGTGGTCCTGGAGAGAGCCAACAGAATTGGAATGAAGGTTGAGCTGAGAGGTGGTCAACTTTTCCAGGAGTTTGCCCAGAAAGGGAGTAATGGAAATTGGGCGATAGTTCGCTGGACAAGAAGGATCAGCTGTGGGTTTCTTGAGAAGAGGATGCACCAAGGAGTGCTTCAGAGGGCAGGGGAAGGATCCTGAGGCAAAGGAGTGGTTGCAAAAATCAGCAAGGGCCGGAGCGAGGGTGTCAATCTCGTCCTTGATGGTTTTAGAGGAACAGGGGTGAACCTGTTTTGATGAGGCTTTCATAGATCAGACTTGTCTAGTGACCTTGTCAGGGGAGAAAAGAGGAAAGGACGAGAAGGATGGTGGGGGTGGCTAAAGGAGGGTCAGCCAGCACAGATGGAGAGGGGAGAGGAGGGGCATGGGTGGACAGGGTGGACAGGATGTCCTGGGTTTTTTAAATGAAGTGAGAGGCAAGGGCATTGCAAAGAACCTGGGAGGCAAACGGAGGGGTAGAGACTGCAGCAGGGTTGGCCAGCTCCTTGCAGATTTTAAAGAGTTCGGCCGAATTGTTAGATGCCGCAGAGACATGAGCTTGAATGTGGACTCTCTTCTTAGTGAGGACAGAGAGTCTGTATTGCCTTTGTAGCAGGCGACAGGCCAGTTTGTCAGAGGATAAACAGGAAGTCCTCCATTTCCTCTCAGGCGCCCTATACTTAAGTTTAAGTGTAGCTAGGTCAGAGTCATACCAGGAATTGCACTTGGCTTTGGACTTCAAACAGATCCTCATGACACGGGCAAGAGCATCAAGCGTATCAGGAATTGAAGAGTAGAGCAGAGACAGGGCTGTGTCAGGATGTGAGACAGCCAAAGGTGGAGGGGGGAGAGAAAGTGGCAGCAAAAGCCTCAACTGACACACACTTCATGTGCCGGATGTCTGAGAAGGTAGGTGGCAGTGTTGGGGTAGGCTTGGCTTGGGGGGAAGAGAGGGAGAGATGAGAGGAGAAGAGGGAGTGATCGCTCTAGGAGAGAGGAGTGGTCAGAGGGCTGGAGAGGGGGAGGTCAGAGGAGCTCAAGACATCGAGTGTGTGCCCTGCAGAGTGAGTCGGGCCAGAGGGGAGGATGGACCGGGGGAGGGAGTCGCAGAGGTCATGGAAGAGTACAGAGGAGGAGCAAGGAGAGTCTAAATGTATATTGAGGTCACCGAGGAGTAGGAGTTTAGTGGTAGAGGCCAGGAGGGAGGTGGAGAGGTCTCCCTACTCAGAGAGAAATGAGGTGATTTGACCAGGAGGCCGGTAGATGGTAACCACAGTAAGAGAATGGGTAGGCGAGAGAGAGAAAGCCTACAGACAAGGCATTCAAAAGAGGAGTAGGTCTGAGTGGGAATGATTGAGGCAGGAATCCACTCAGGAAAGATCAGGGCTACCCCCCCACCGGACCGGGAGCATCTGGGTGCTGAAAGGATTTTGTAGCCATCAGGGAGGAGAGTGTCAAAGCTTGTGACAGAGCTGGCCGTGAACCATGTCTGAGGAAGACCAAGGACATCAAGGTCTAGTTCTTCAAGGAAGTGGCAGATGTCAGAGGAGTGTTTGACAGCAGAGCGAGAGTTGAGAGTGGCAATATGAAGAAGGTTGCCAGCCTTAAAGACCTTCCGGGGAGGGGTACAGATCAGAGGTACACCCTGCGGAGGAGAAAGAGCCCTAGGAGGGGCAGAGGAGGAGGAGGAGGAGGATGAGAGAGAGGGCAAGGTAGCCAAGGGGGGAGAGGAGGGGACAGCAGGAGATGAGAGGAAATTGATGAGGTGAAGGAAGCGCCTATCAAAGAGGAGGAGATTGGCCTGAGGGCCTTGGACCATGACAGTGCCATTTAGGTAGACATTAATGATGTCTTTAGAGGAGTCGAAGGAAGCCATGAGAACTTCACAGCGAGTGCCACCATTAATGGGAGAGGAGGAGATAGGGCAGAGCACAGAGACCATATGAGGAGTCCATAGATCTGGTGAAGGACCAACAAAGAAGATTTCGGTGAGGGTCTGTCTGGCGGAAGCATTGGTGTAGGTGTCGGCGATAGGAAGACCAGGTTTAGAGGCCAAGATATCCTTTTTGAACTTCTTCCTACCAGACTTAGTGAGAAGGGAAGGATAGTCAATGGAGCAAGGATAGTCAATGGAGCAGCAGTTGGAAAAGATAGGAGGAACAGAAAGCGCCATTGGGGTAAAAGCGAGGAGAGAATGGAGATACTGGGGGGGTGCTAAGGCAGGTAGGTGTGGGACAAAAGAGAGTGGTTAGGTCACTGGGCTGGCAAATTACAGAGAAGAAACAGTATACAAGCAAAATACAGAGAATTTCACGATGGTCAGCAAGATTTGACTTTTTAGCACAAAGCAAAAACAGAAAGATTTGACTTTTTAGAATAAAGCAAAAACAGCAAGATTTGATTTTTTAGCACAAAGCAAAAATAGCAAGATTTGACTTTTTAGAACAAAGCAAAGACAGCAAGATTTGACTTTTCAATCTTGGAATCAGATGTTAGCAAAGGGTTTTAGGAAGCACTGCGCATCAGGATGACAACATGGGAGTAACAAGCAGAAAGAACAGTGATAGTCAAAGGCGGTAGGAGTGAGTCCATAAGGAGGGAGCTAACCCATAGTTCTGGAGGAGGAAAAGTCAAGGCAGTCCAGATTTCTTAGAGGAGTGAGGTGGCAGCATCATTGTGGTTAAGGTGCAGGGTGGACCCCAATTAGTGTTACGGACACGGACAGGGAGCAGACAGGGGCCTTAGAAGTGGGCCTTTGCTGAGAGGGCTGGCTGAAGACTGCCGGTCCCTGATTGGGTGAAAGAAAACACTCAGTAACCAATGGGAGTACAGCACAGGGAGAGGTGGTTCAGCACAGCCTGCTTACACAACAAAGAAAACCAAGGCGGCCATCTTGGAAGGGCAAAAAAACAGTCAAATAAGTAGGCAATAGTGGGAAAAAACTTTTGCTGATAATGGACATAATACACCCTGACCAAAGACTTTACAAATAACTAGTGGTTAGGAGAGGCTAGAAAAACCCAAACCACAGGAGAAACAAAAGGAAGGGAATAACAGGCATAATCCAAATATATGCTTGTTAGTAAAGATCCCTACTCTTCCTTGTCCCAGTGACTCTGGGAATTAAAGTTGACAGTACTTGGCAGCAATGGTAGAAGTGTACCAAAAAAGTAGTGGAGCTGCTAGGCCCTGAAGACCCTCGCGTATGGAAACAAGGCACAATCACCATAAACCCAGTGATACGACAGACACGAGGATAGATTTCCAAGTACTAGGGTTTATTGCAAAGCAAATATTCTCAGTCGGCCGACTGGGTCTAACGTCTCACAACATGTGATCACTCAGACCTCGTGAGACGCAAGAGAGCGAACATTCTACAACAGTCTCATATATATGAAAAGACAATCATACAATCTCTTTGTGACACATCAAAACCGCCCATAATGTATCTTTTTGAGCTAGTGTTCGATAATTGACAATTATTACAAATATGACACATCATGACACGTGTCTTTCTTGATCTATATTACTTGGTTTAGCAACAGTTGCAATTTGCAGTAAGCAGACATAGTTCTTTGTTATGAAGAACACAAAGCGCTTGTTTAGCGAGCAAGCTGTGTTTGTAGGAGATACACATTCCAAAGCATGCTATCTTCTGGTTTGTATTCGTGAACTAGGGGTCAGCCTGATCTAAAGAGGGCCCCGAAAGGGGGGCCGCTAAGAAAGTATAAATCATGCTTTAACGGCCTGTTTCTACAGTTTCAGCGAGACTGGCTGGCACCTGGCTTGGTGATTAAATGCCTCTCTGCTCGCCTCCAAGGACTTGTGAGGGAGGAAAACAATGTATTTCTGTGCTGTTTGGCATTTCTGTCTGGGCCGGTCTCTCAACATGTAACTTGTGGCCTTGCTCCGTGCATGAGCAGAATGAAATAAAATACATTTTGCAAAACGCTTGAACAGAAAGGCAAAGAGAGCAAATGGCGATCTTACACAAAATGGATGCTCTATGGTTATGCTGACGATTCTTTATTGGCGATGTAGGGCGTATGATGCGATTGCTTTTCGGCCAACATAAGATACCTCTATGCTTTGATAGGGTAATTTCTGGGCTCACAAACCCTCCTTTTGGCCGTAAACCAAGAGCATCATCCATACATCGCATCTTCCTCTGACCATGGGCCTCATTCCGAGTACGGCGCTAACCAATGGCGCTATTAACGCCTTGGTTGACGCCGTACCCGGACCGGCAGCGCTTTGGTGGATGGCGGACTCACCGCCCCATTCCAAGGTTGGCGGGGCGGTAATTCCCCATTCACCAAGGCTCTTCCCCATTCCCAAATGAGCCCCCATAGGGCTCAATGGGAATGGGGAAGATGCAAATAACGGTGACCGTTCATTACGGTCACCGTTATTGGCTTGGAGGCCCCTTTGCGCCCTCGACTTTAACACCTGCTCAAAGCAGGCGTTAAGGGCGAGGGCGCAGAGGCAACTTGGAGTATGGCGGTAAGGGAATACCGCCACCGGTCTCGTTACCGGTGGCCGCTATCCCTTACCGCCATACTCGGAATGAGGCCCCATGTGTCTAGTTCTGAGCTATGCATACTACTGTAATCGTCATCATCAATATTAATCGACATGAACTCTTTCATAGTTTCGGTTTCATTGTTTGCATCCGTATCCACTTTGGAACCTCTTTTTTCTATTTATGTGTACGCATTCATCTGTAATTTCAGAGCAACAGATTGGCAGGCAGTGTATGCAACAACAACATGTCATTATTATTCCAAGTAATGTTAGAATGATTGCAATTAGTTTCCATCCCCATGAGCGCAATGACTCCCAAAACCAGGAACTTATATTCAGCTCCCAACCACCTGTCGGGATACGAAGGTCAGAGCTCAGAATGGGTAATTTCTTTATTGCCTCAAAAATCGTAGGGGAGGAGTCACTTACAAATACGTAGCATGCTGACCCCACGATTTTGCAAACACCTCCACGGTCGGCCAAAATTATGTCAAGAGCCATTCTATTTTGAAGTGTCATTAATCTAACTGCCTTCTCTTCTAGGGTCATATTATACAATATGTCAGTCGTTCCAATTATAGTTTTATCTAATATTCTGGACAGTCTCCGTATATTCCAGGAGTTTATTGCTTGGCCCCAAAATAGGATAAATGATTTTGCTATGTCTTCCGCAATTAATCCTGTTTCATCCAGCCGGGGCCTGGATCTAGATCATTTTGATATGTCTGACGTTTTGGAAAGGAATACACCTCGGAAAAGGATTCCTAAGTAACATGTCCCTCCCCAATTTCTAGGCAACCAGGGATAAGCTCTTTCTCTACATATAAGATAGACAGGTTCACCTACATATATTGGTTCTTCTTCTCTCTCAAGTACTGCAGTATTCATGCATCTATTGAATGTCCCTACTGAATAGGAACCTTTTTTCGTAGGCAAAATGGGACAGTGCGAGGATTGTAATTTATAGTATAGGAGGGGGGCACTACGTCCTTGTTCCCTACTGGATTGATGTGAAACGTGATTACAGATTATTGATAAGGCACATACAGTCGATCTACTGGCCTTGCCACTGGTTTTATCACTCTTGCTCTGTTAAATATGGAACAATCCACAGGTTCCATTACCACTCTTTCAAACTCTGTGTTTGTTCCATCTATCCGACCTGTATTACTCTTATTCCACTTCCCATAAAATAGCACACTTAGTGATGCATAGCATGCTGTATTAAGGGGTAATGGCTGTACATACCAACCCATTCCTTTCCCGCCATGCTGGGGTAAATGGGAGCAGACCCAGCAATTTGTTCTGTTCAGTATAGAGTGTGTCATATTCATTATCAAAAGCAACGTGTTATTGTCATAACCTTCCCTGTGTCTTTCTTCTAATGGAGGGAGAGTATAAGAGAGTACATGGACTGGACTGTCTGTGGCAGGTGCATTGGTGACAGGCAAAAGAGAACTTAATGGATGCACGCTCTCCAAATACCATAATACTGGATCGGTGTACTCAGAATACCAAGTAGTATTATAATCATTAGCATGAATTTTCTACAGCAAATTCTTCTAGACATTTTTATAGTCTCTATATCTACTACGTCATCAGCGTTGGTGCAGGAGGGAACAGAAGTATGGGCATTGTGTGCAATCCTTCTCTCAACCAATGTTTTTCGTGAATAATTTCTTTTCAGGAGCGCCCGTAGAAACAGCAAAGCGTCCAAAGAGGTCAGCAAAGCATCTAGGCCAGTTCTCGGCAGCCTGAATGCTAAACATGTGGCAAGATTATTGTGCCTCTGCACAGTGCTCCACTCCAGAGCAGGCATCAATTGTGTTTGTACCATATGCGCCCCATTTTTCCCCATGGGGTGATCAACATATGTCATTCACTTTTTCAAAGATAGCACCGGGAAGCTGTGTTCCAGAGCTCCCAATTTGATGCAGATTGGTACAGCTCCCACACTCCACTTCCCTAGGCCTCCGATTCCCAATTCATCCTTGTTGGGAATAGAGGAAAAACAAAACATGTAGCTCAGATCACTTCAGATTTTGAGAACGTAGGTTGTACCTTATTGCTCCAGGTACTGTGTGATCTATGAACAATGCAGATTCACTTCCAGATGTAGGCTCAGTGTCAGCCTGTGATGCAGTGAGTGATGAAGCAGGCTTAATATCAGCCCGCGATGATGCAGGTTCAGCTAGGCAAAGTTGGGGCACCTTTAGCCCTTTCCCTTTCGTTGCAATCTTTACAGGCTCTTTCTCAGTCTCAGGCAGTATTTGTGGCAGAGAACTGGTGATGGTGTCTTTCGAGTCAAGGGCAGCTGTTTCTTTCTTGTCGTCTGGATCAGGCAGCTCTTTCAACAGAAATGGAATTCTTTTTATGTGGGTGGCATGAATACATGCCTTTCGACCATCCACTCGGACTGCAGTCTGCGTTGCCAGGAGAATCTGATACGGGCCCCTCCACCTAGGTGCGAGCGATGATTTTCTCTCAAAGTTCTTCACCAAAACCCACTCTCCCGGCTGCCGACAATGCCCTGGGCCTGTGTATCTGACAGGAAGAGCCTCCTGCACCTGCTGATGAATCAAACATAGTTTCTGCGTTAACACATTACAATAAATGCTGATCAAAGGGTATTCTACTTCATTCAAGCGCCTGGGCTGCGGGGTGCACCAAACATTTGCGGGTCTCCCCATGACGATTTGGTATGGGGAGAGTCCAGTCCTAGCTTGCACAGACGTGCGCATGCATAACAAAGCTAAGGGCAGCACATCAGGCCTCCTCAATTGACTCCCTGAACAGATTTTGCTAATTTTATTCTTCAAGATTCCGTTCTGGTGCTCAACAAGACCAGCACTCATCGGGTGTCTGGCCGAATGGAATTGTTTATCAATCTGAAGGCCTGCACAAATCTGTAATATCACGGCGGCAACAAAATGCGGGCCGTTGTCTGACCATATGACCCGTGGCAGGCCGAATCTCGAGAAGTACTCTTTCAGCATCACTTTCGCTGTAGTCATTGCTGTGCAGTCCTTAAGCAGGCATGCTTCCACCCATTTACTGAATGCACATCCTACTACCAGGATATACTTAAGGTTCTGACATCTTTCCATTTCTATGAAATCAAAATGGATGACTTCAAAGGGCATATAGGGGGGCCAAAACTACCCACTGGAGTAGTTGTTCCTTTTCCAATGTTATTTTGCAAACAAGTCATACAATTCTGGACTAGTCTTTCCGCAGTTTTTCTAATGTGTGGATTCTGCCATACTGTGGCCAAATGCTGAATCCTTTTTTAGCACATTTGTGTGTGGGACTGTGGGCCATGATGACCATCGCAGTTACATAGGAGTTGGGCAGCATCCACTTTCTACTCTCTTTGCCTACCCAGCAACCCTCCACGTCTAATTCTGCTGAGCCCTCAGCCCATGCTTTCATTTAATCTGCAGTTGCTTCCGCTTGCATCTCTTTAACTGTGGCAATACCATTTTCTATCATGCAGGGCACTTCTTCTGACTGTGCTATAAACATTTTCGTGTGTGGATCAGTGGCAGTTTGGTTTGCATTTTTGTCTGCAAATCCGTTTCCTTTTCCAACCTTACATGTTACTTTCTTATGCGCCTCGCATTTAATTATTGCTAGTCGCTTAGGACACACCAGTGCAGCCAACAATCTTGCTATCAAAGGACAATGTTAAATCTTGGTTCCATGTGATGTTAGGAAACCCCTCTCAGCCAAGAGTCGACCAAAATTGTGTACCACCCCAAATGCGTACTGACTGTCAGTATATATGTTTACATTCAAATATTTAGAAATTTCACATGCTCTTGTCAATGCTATTATCTCTGCAGCCTGTGCTGAATTATATGGGATCATTTTGCTCTCTACAATACTCTTTAGTGTCGTGATGGCATATGCAGCAGTTGATGTGCCATCGGGCAATTTAAAACAGGAACTGTCACAAAACAATTCTCTGTCTGGCTCTTTCTGTGGGTTGTCTGTTAAGTCAATTCTTCCTTTCGTTTCTTGTTCAGTAACCATTATACAATCATGGGGTGGTGGTTCCTTCTCACCCATTCTTTCATTAGGAGGGAGCATTAATTCTGCAGGATTCAAAGCGCAACGTCTCAAAATTTGAATATGTGGTGCAAAGAGGACAATTTCATATCTCGTCAGTCTAGCTGATGTAAGATGTTGAATCTGCTTTCTATTCAAAAGAACGTCTACTGTGTGAGGCACCATCAAAGTTAAGGCGTGACCCAAAACCATTCCCTCTCTTTGTTTTACTGACGCGGCAGCCGCAGCAACAGCTCGCAAACAGCGCGGCAAAGCGCATGCAACAGGATCCAACGCGGAAGAAAAATAATCGCATGGTCTATTTCTTCCTCCTTGTTCCTGAGTCCAAACAGCCAACGCACAGCCATTATTTTCATGCACAAATAACTTTAAATCCTTTTCATAATTTGGTGTGCCCAAAACTGGAGCTGAGCACAACGCAACTTTGAGCAGATCAAATGCATTCTGACATTCCTCGCTCCATGGCAAAGGCAAAGCAACATCCTTCTTGGTCAATGCCACCATGGGTTTTACAATCACAGCAAAATTAGTAATCCACTGCCTGCAATATGAAGCCATTCCTATTATGGCTCTGACTTTCTTCTGTGTCTTTGGAATAGGCATACCAGAGATGCTTTCTATTCTTTCTGGTGTCAGTCTTCTTCCCTCTTTCGAAAGTAGGTAGCCCAAATAGGCCACCTCCTTTCGACAATACTGGAATTTTTTTAATGAAGCTTTATGTCCATGTGCTGCTAAATGTGTCAACAATTTAACAGTAATCTCTTTGCAAATGTCTTCTGTGTCGGCAGCAATCAATAGGTCATCAATGTACTGCAATAGTACACAACCGTTGGCAATTCTAACATGTCTAGCTGTTCTTTAAGTGCTCTGCTATAAATACTCGGGCTCTCAGTGTAACCTTGTGGAATTCGTGTGAATGTGAAAGAACGTCCTCCTAATGTAAAAGCAAATAAATATGGTATTTCATTACCTCCTTTCTTATAAACTGGAAGAATGGGACTGTTGCAAGTGCTACCAGTAATCTCGTCTATCACGCTTTGTTTAATCAAATCAGAAACAATGCATTTAAATGCTTTTTCACCTTCCACTGAAATGTTATACTGTGGCATACGTGGCAATGTAACTCTCTTCTTCAAAACAATTCTCACTGGCTCTATTTCCAAACAACCAACATCGTTGTCATTCATCGCCCCTATACAAGTCAGTACGTTACTTAATTCAGTTGGTAATGGTTTAGACATTACTCTAGAGTGCCCCGCTGGATCGCCTGGATGAACGGGGCATCGGTGAGTAATTCGCTGCGCTATGCTAATTGTTCTTTACATGTTTCCTTGAATAGCGCGGTCGCTGGTGTTCCTTCCCTTGCAGGTACAACTCCCGAATGCTTGCGGGGGTGAATCCAGGTAAGGTTCTTGCTATAACCTGTTCTCTGCTCTTCCTTTGCCAATGCAGATCGAGTAGACAGATCGGGCGTAGCTGAAGACTGGTCCGGAGCTGCAGGCATGGTGAGCGTTACGCTGCAGGAGTGCAGAATAACACGAAGCGTGTTCTGTTCTCCAGGCGTGGTTTAAATAGCCTCCCAAAAGTAGTTCCCAGGTAAAGTAGTCCCAGTACCACACCCAATGACATAGTCCCTTGAATAAAGTCGTCCCTTCAAGCAGCCTCATGGTGGGCTGTACTTGGCTTTACACTTGGTAATTTGACTTGCTTGAAAAAGGCCATATGAGGCTGGCGCCAATGGCGCCAGGACTGAGTCCAGGAAGCCCTTAGGCAATCTTTTGGGGCCTTATAGGTCCCCATCGGTGCCAGGATTTTGGGTTGACTGGTCTGCCTCAGATGTCTGGGGGCAGTCATCGTTACAGCACTCCCCCCCAAGGCCCCTCCCAAGGGGGTTCTTCTTGCTGGTCCATGCTTGTCTGGGAAGTTCAGGTGGAACCGGTGTGTCAGTCTTGGTGCATGAATATAGTTACTCGGTTCCCATGACCGTTCTTGTGGCCCATAGCCTTTCCAATCAACCAGATAGAAGAGCCTTGATTTGACCAATGTCGAGTCTAAAATGTTTTTTCCTTCGAATTCTGGTTCACCATCTATTACGATGGGACTAGGTGGTTTTGTTAGCCTGGTTCCTGGTTGCACTGGTTTCAAAAGTGAAATGTGAAATACCGGATGTATTTGCATGTTCAGAGGTAGTTCTAATTTGACTGCCTCTGGGTTGATGATGGCTTAAAATGGTATAAGGTCCCAAATATCTGGGATTGAATGTGTGGGTTCCTCTTAGCGGTATGTGTCTTGAGGCTAGCCAGACCTGATCTCCGATCTGGTATTTTGGGGCGGCACTCCGATGTTGATCGGCGGTTGTCTTGTACCATTCTTTTGCTTGTTTTAAATGTTCAGTTGCCTTTTGGAAGGCCTGCGTTATGGTAGCGTGTAAATTGCTTACAGCGGGCAACTCCAAGTGTTGAGGTGGGTCAAGTTCAGAAGTTCGAGGATGCCTTCCATGTATGGTGTAGAATGGACTTTGGCCAGTGCTGGAGTGTAAAGAGTTGTTGTAGGCATACTCAGTTATCCATAAAACGTCTTTCCAGTTGCCTTCTGTTTGGTGCAACATAGACCATAGATATTGCTCTAATGTTTGGTTAGTTCTCTCGGTTTGACAATCGGTTTGGGGATGGTGGCTGGCCGAAAGTTTTACATCACTTTGGGCCAATTGGCGACATTTTCTCCAGAATTGTGAGATAAACTGACTGCCACGATCGGACACTAGAACTGAAGGGAACCCGTGTATTCGGACAATGTTTTTTGAGGAATTCTTTGGCCAGAATCGAGGCTGAGGGTAAACCTTTTAACGGAATGAAGTGGGCCATCTTGGAAAATAGGTCCACTATTACTAGAATAGTGTTCAATCCGTTACAGGGGGGAAGATCTGTGATAAAATCAAGAGATAATGTATGCCAGGGTGTAGGAGGAATATCTAAGGGTTGTAATAAACCCACTGGTTTCTTCTTTTGGGCCTTGTTTTGAGAACAAATGCCACAAGATAGCACAAACTGCTTAATGTCTTTTCGCCAAGTTGGCCACCAGAAATATCTCTTGATTTTAGCTTCGGTTTTTGCAATTCCGGGGTGGCCTTCCACCAAGGACTCATGATAGTTGGAAATAACCTGTTTCTGCAGTTCCTTACTAGGTAAATAAAGACGTCCTTGGAAGTAAGGTAAATGATCAATAACTGAATGGTTTGTGCTTTGGTTTGACCAATCTTGTAAAGCTGTGGAGTCGAGGAGATGTTGAATCTTCACATGGATGTCATCTAGAGTTAGTGAGGTAGTTATTCCTAAAATTCTTCCTCCTAGGATTATGGGCACTGGTTCTGGCTTTGAATATGCTTCTTCCATTCCGATGCGGGATAGAGCGTCTGACTTGCCGTTTTGAGAGCCTGGTCGGTAAGTAATTACGAAATCATATTCCGCAAAAAATAATGCCCATCTAAGTTGACAAGATGATTGGGCCTTGGCCGTCTTTAGGTATTGTAAGTTTCTAAGATCCGTAATCACCGTAATGGTGTGTCAGGCCCCGAGGAGGTAGTGCCGCCAGGCCTTGAATGCTGTTTTAATGGCTAGAGGTTCTTTGTCAGTGACGGCATAATTTAGTTCAGGCTCTGAACACTTTTGTGACCAAAATGCTACTGGATGGAGTTGACCTGTTTCAGGATCTTTCTACTAAAGGACTGCCCCCATAGGCAAGCTTGATGCATCAGTTTCAACCACGTACAGGAGCTCTGGGAGTGGATGCTTCAACACTGGAGCTGAAGTGAATTTCTGTTTTAGTTCTTGGAAGGCTTTTTCTGCCTCTTCTGACCACTGAAATCCTTTATTTTTCCGTAATAGCGATGTGATGGGGTGCACCAAATGTGAAAAGCCAGGAATGAACCTGCGGTAGAAGTTTGCAAATCCAAGCATGCTTTGTACCCCTTTTATTGACGTGGGTGAGGGCCACATAAGGATGGCATCTACTTTCCGGAAATCCATTCGCACTCCATTTGGGGTCAGGACAAACCCCAGAAACTCAACCTCGGTAGTGTGAAAGAAACATTTTTCCAATTTTGCGTACAATTTATGTTGACTTGACTTTTCGAGTACAGCACGAACATGTTTCACATGGTCTTGTTCAGAAGATGAGTATACCAAGATATCGTCAATATACACGATGACACAGACATCAATTAGTTCACGAAGGACATTGTTCATAAAATACTGAAACGCTGCCGGGGCGTTACAAAGCCCAAAGGGCATCACCTGATATTCAAATAATCCTTACTTGGTACGAAAAGCGGTCTTCCATTCGTCCCCTTTTTTCACACGTATAAGGTGGTACGCCCCTCGAAGATCCAACTTAGTGTAAATGCGAGCATTTTTTACTTGGTTCAATAACTCTGGGATTAGGGGCAAGAAGTACCGGTTCTTTACCGTTACTTGGTTTAACGCGCGATGGTCAATGCACGTTCTTAGGTCTCCTTCCTTCTTAGGGACGAAGAACAAAGGAGAGGCCGCGGGGGACTTGGATGGGCGAATGAAGCCGTTAGCCAAATACTGGCCTAAGTATTGCCTTAAATGAAGATTTTCAGGTTCTGTAAGGGCGTAGATCCTACTGCATGGAATTTGTGCGCCGGGTATGAGCTTGATCTCGCAATCGTATGGTCTATGAGGCGGTAAGGTGTTGGCTTGGTCCTTCTGGAATACATCCTGAAAATCCTAGTAATCCTGGGGTAGCAGATTGGTTGGGCTCAAGATCGTGGCAATCTTCTTGATCGGGGGTTCTTCCGGATAACAAGTATGTGCACAATCTGAGAAGGTCACTCTCCTTTCACACCAGTTTATGCAAGGATTATGTGTTTCCAACCATGGCATTCCCAGAATTATTTGGAATTGTGGAGCCTTGATTAAATCAAACACAATGTTTTCTCGATGCCCATCTTGACCCAACAGTGTAATTTCTGTCGTTGAGTGAGTCACTAGACCAGAAGCGATTTCAGTTCCATCGACGGTGCTGACTAAATCAGTTGTGATCTTTTTGCAAAGAGAAAGATTCATCCTTGTAGCCAATTCTTGATCCATTTGTTACCTATAGCTCCACTATCAATGTATGCTCGGACCGCATGCATACGCGTTGGTTGCTGGTGACTAATGAGGATCATTGGTAAAGCTAGGTGTGAGTTCTGAGAGTCCTTCTTCTCGCTCGACAGGCGGACCTCTACGCTTGTCGGGCGGGGGAGTTTTCCGGCTCAGGTTCAGTACTGACTTTGCCGGCGACTCCTAGGGCCCTCTTAGGTGGTTTCACCGGACAATCTCTCAAGAAATGCCCTGCTGATCCGCAATATAGGCACAGTTGCTGTTGCTTTCTTTTGTCTCTTTCTGCTTTGGACAACGGCCCTCTCACTCCTCAGATCTGCATAGGTTTGGGTGCATCCGTACTTTGGGAGGCATTATCTCTTGGTCTCACCACTTCCCGATTCTCAAATCGAGCTCGATCAGCTTTCCGGTTCTGAAGTCTGTGGTCCATCTGAACCACCAGGTCTATATATTCAGTGCAGTCTTGAGGTGGGTTTACCACTTGCGCCAAAACGTCTTTTAGTTCCCCCCTTAATCCACGATGGAATATTGTAGTTCTTTTGTCTTCAGGCCAACCAGTTTCTACCACCAACCTATTGAAAGTTGCGATGTAAGTTAACAGGTCCTGGTTCCCTTGACGTAGGGATAAAAGTTAATTGTCTAACGCTTGACCTTGAGTGTGTCTGGCGAACAATTTCTCCATGCTTTGTTGAAATCCCTGGAAATCGCGGAGAAGAGGGTCCTCTTGGTTAATTAGTGGAATGGACCAATCTGCTGCACTGCCACTGAGGTATGATAGTACGAAGGCCACTTTTGATTGATCATTTGGAAAGGCTCCAGGCCTACATAGAAAGTGTAGGCGGCACTGTTTCATAAAAACGGCAAACTTTTTAGGGTCCCCCGTAAAACGTTCTGGCGGGGCTAAAGGTATAGCCCCCAGTAGTACCACCTATACTGGGCTGCTTGACTGATTTGGGATTGACGCTCTCCCTAGTCCAGGTAATGATGTATGCGCAGCTTGGGATTGAAGCAGTTGTCTGGCAAGGTCATCTGACGCTCTTTGGCCACAATCAGTTCTCTTCTTAGAGCATTGGTTTCTTGTCGGGCGGAATGTACTTCAGCTGTAAGCTCCCCTAGGAGCTGGGCTAATTGGTCAGTTTCTGTGGTTTCCATGACGCCCCGGTGGAAATTTGTGTGTAGGCTTCGCGTTCTGTTACGCTGACCTGGATTCCACAGAGGCGCCAAACGAAACTGGACTGCAACAGTCTCCACCAGTGTGACTTGTAGTGAAGTGACAAGCGACTGCACCTGCCCTCTGAGTTTTGTCTGTCTGGCACGAAGGAGGATTTTCCTAGAATAGGACAATGGTAAATTAGCTAACCAATAGGAGAAGATCTAACTACTGCTTCTGCTTCTGTACCCTCCTTATGTTCTCCTTACTGCGTCTCACCTGATTGTTAAGAAGGTTGAGCTCTCCATCCTGCGTCTGCATGCAGAGGTGCGTTGAAACTTGGGTACTCAGTTAGCTTCACTGATCCCGTGGCTGAGTTCCTGACAATAAGGACTCTGAGGTAAGTCTTATGTTTTGCTTTTAAATTCTAATTGTCTTTAGTTCACTTTTGCACTACTGTCTTCATAGTGTGTTTTTCCCTTTTTGCAGAATTGCCGCAGACAGGTGTCTCTTTCTCAGAGAGAGCGATGTAAATGCCAAGGTAAGTTTCAGTGTTTCGAAGAAAGAATAATGTCTTAAAATGCGGTATTGTTCATTCACTCTTTTCACCTGTTGCTCTCTTTCTTGTCTGCAGGTGCGGCACTTTCAGAAACAAAGCTCGTGTGAGAGTGATTAGCAAGACCACAAACGAATATAGCTTTGGGTAAGTATCTTGTGGCATCGGATTAAATTTCTTATAGCGAGAAGTAACTCACTGATTGTCTTTTTGTCTTTCACAGATGCGGCTGTTCCGGGCGGTGATTACTCTAGAGTGCCTCACTGGATCGCCTGGATGAACGGAGCATCGGTGAGTAATTTGCTGCGCTATGCTAATTGTTCTCGAAATGTTTCCTTGAATAGTGCGGTGGCTGGTGCTCCTTCCCTTGCAGGTACAACTGCCGAATGCTTGTGGGGTTGAATCCAGGTAAGGTTCTTGCTATAACCTTTTCTCTGCTCTTCCTTTGCAGATGCAGATCGAGTAGACAGATCGGGCGTGGCTGAAGACTGGACCAGAGCTGCAGGCACAGTGAGCGTTACGCCGCAGGAGTGCAGAATAACGCAAAGCGCGTTCTGTTCTCCAGGCGTGGTTTAAATAGCCTCCCAAAAGTAGTTCCCAGGTAAAGTAGTCCCAGTAGCACACAAAATGAAATAGTCCCTTGAATAAAGTAGTCCCTTCAAGCAGCCTCATGGTGGGCTGTACCTGGCTTTACCACTTGCCTGAAAAAGGCCATATGAGTCCAGGAAGCCCTTAGGCAATCTTTTGGGGCCTTATAGGTCCCCATGGGTGCCAGGATTTTGGGTTGACTGGTCTGCTGCAGACGTCTGGGGGCAGGCATCGTGACACGCAACCAAGAATCGTTGTGACTGCGTATCTGGCTCAATCTGCCTCATTTCGGGACCCTCGCCTTCTTGCTCTCTGACCGCTGCTCGTTGAGCAGGGACCGGTTGTGTACAGATCTGCAAAGGAGTCTCTCATCACTTTCACAGGGGCGCCCCGAACACCTTTTCCATCTC
The DNA here is from genome assembly GCF_040938575.1 of Ambystoma mexicanum. Classification (NCBI taxonomy): domain Eukaryota; kingdom Metazoa; phylum Chordata; class Amphibia; order Caudata; family Ambystomatidae; genus Ambystoma; species Ambystoma mexicanum. The sequence continues at coordinate 895,289,768 of NC_090941.1, forward strand.
GGTTCGACTGCCTCGTCCTCGATTTGTTTTCGCCTTCTTCAAATTCAACGTACACAATGGAGCAAATGGGGGACGGTCCCTATTCGGGTGCCATTTTTCACTAGGCCCTGAAGACCCTCGCGTATGGTAACAAGGCACAATCACCATACACCCAGTGATACGACAGACACGAGGATCGAGTTCCAAGTACTAGGGTTTATTGCAAAGCAAATATTCTCAGTCAGCCGACTGGGTCTAACGTCTCGCAACGTGTGATCACCCAGACCTCGTGAGATGCAAGAGAGCAAGCATTCTACAACAGTCTCATATATATAAAAAGACAATCATACAATCTCTTTGTGACACATCAAAACCGCCCATAATGCATCTTCTTGAGCTAGAGTTCGATAATTGACAATTATGACAAATATGACACATCATGACACGTTTCTTTCTAAATCTATATTACTTGGATTAGCAACAGTTGCAATTTGCAGTAAGCAGACATAGTTCTTTGTTATGAAGAACACAAAGCACTTGTTTAGCGAGGAAGCTGTGTTCGTAGGAGAGACACATTCCAAAGCATGCTATCTTCTGGTTTCTATTTGTGAACTAGGGGTCAGCCTGATCTAAAGAGGGCCCCGAAAGAGAGGCCTCTAAGAAAGAATAGTTCATGCTTTAACGGCCTGTTTCTAAAGTTTCAGCGAGACCGGCTGGCACCTGGCTTGTTGATTAAGTGTCTCTCTGCTCGCCTCCAAGGACTTGTGAGGGAGGAAAACAATGTATTTCTGTAATTTGGCATTTCTGTCTGGGCCGATCTCTCAACATGTAACTTGTGGCCTTGCTCGGTGCATGAGCAGAATGAAATAAGATCCATTTTGCAAAGTGCTTGAACAGAAAGGCTAAGAGAGCAAATGGTGGGTCTTACACAAAATGGACGCTCTATGGTTATGCTGACGATTCTTTATTGGCGATGTAGGGCATATGATGCGATTGCTTTTCGGCCAACATAAGATACCTCTATGCTTTGGTAGGGTAATTTCTGGACTCACAGAGCTTTGACCCCGCAGGGGACAGAGTAGGCAGGAAGGGAGCAACATGCAACACATTTTTCAAGGGTTGCAGCCATGATATTTGAAGCCAATTGAGCTGAAGTCGATCTAATTTTACCTGTAACTGCTATCCAGTGTTAAAGTGGAAAAGTGTGAAAAAGTGGTGGAACTATTAACAGTAAAAAATAAAAGTAGTGGAATGCTGTTTCCAACCGTTCCCACTCACTTCGACCAGTTGGCAGGAGAGTAAACCAAGTCTGTCAGAGATGAGAAGGACATTATATTGTCAATTGATTAAATATTGTTAATCACATGAAAGACCACGTTGGCATTATCCACCCAGTTTAGGGGTAGATCTAAACAGCCCAATAAGTAGCATAACCTTACTTTGAGTTGCTGGGTCTTCTATTATTTTTGTACAGTTTGGTTGCTATAAACATATTGGAACTTTGTGCACTGGAATTGAGGAAGGCTACAGGAGAGCAGCTGAGAGACATTTTATTTTCTCTTTTTTGTACCTTATAGTAGAATTCAGTGTGTGAGGGTCAGTTTAGGTTTTAGACACAGGACGAAGAACTGTATTTTGGACATCCTGTCAATTCCAATGCTGAACTAGGCAGGTAACCTTGCCTGGGATTATGAGGTGCCAGAAGCTGTGCCTTTTCCTCATAGCTGTGTTCCATAAAATGGACAGTGTCAACACCTGTGCTGTCCCTTTCCCTTCCCCAGGGGTCAAGTCCTAAAAATGAAAGCGGAGGGACTCATCAGCAAACGCAATGGAATGTGATGTCACCAGAAATCAGCATATCAAGGTGAAATATGCACATTTCATCAAATTGGCTTTGCATAACAACCCAAATTGCACAGGACGAATGGCATTTGCCTTTCATAAAATCAACACATGCACAAAACCAAGCGAGGATATTTCTTTCTTATGTGTTTTTTAAAACGTTAAAAGGTGTGCATGTTTTAAACTCCAAGAACCAATACAACTGTTTTCCCTGGAACTTGCAGTACAGAAATTAGACATTCCACATTTAGTTGTTTGTTATTTTTCATCTGTTCATATAGTGCAGGGGTGAAGTGTCCGGCTTGCAAACCTAGCTACTGCTGTTCGATCTCAGAGATAGGCTTTCATTTATGAATTCAAAGAGGTGAATGTTACTCATTTTAGCTGGGGAGGGAGGGAGATAGGGAGGGGGCTGAAAAAAGTGTGTTCCCTCGACTTGAGCCCTGGCCTTCCCTTCCCGCCCTTTCTCACTCATCTCAGCATCATTCTCCAGCCAGGATCAGAACCAGCTCTGTCTGGACAATGCTTCTCTGTCCTCCTGAGACTCCCCTCGTACCCTGTGAAGCAGAGATAGGGGTGATGTTGGATGTTGGGGTTTGTGAAGTGGAAGGATTTGCGGTAGAATGCCATTCGGTGATTAATAGGATTGGGGGTTGGGCGGAATCAGTTATGAATTCTGGCCTGGAATCGCTAGGATTAGAGAAATGGTGGTATATGCTGGGAGATATTTTAGGGAGATAGTTGGGGTTAGAGAGAGATTAGGATAAACTGAATAATGTATTCTGGGTACGTTGTGGGTTATAAAGGGCAGAACAAAATGTTATATGTAATGTTTAATTTTCGTGAAAAAATTCATAAACTAACTTTGTGTCTCGTCATTACCACAGCTTTAATTCTGAAGCACTATATTTCCATTACTGTCACCTTATAAAGACATAAATGAATAAATATGTATTCCTGCTGCCGTTTTATGCACGTGCCCGTCTTCTTTATCACTATCAGCCCCTCCCTCCTCCTTGGGAGCCAGGGTCGGACTGGGCCATAAAATTGTCTCGGGCACCAATGAAAAAGTGGCCCACAGTTGCAAATGGCAATTCAATAGTAACCAAGGTTTTTTTTTTTGCATACTGTGTTGCAAATTGTGCATTTTAAAGAATATTTATTCAGCAACACTGGTCAAAACTACTAGCCGCAGAGTGAATTATCTCACCAAATTGGCCCAAATTGGCCACAAAAGTGGCCCACTTTGACCCCATAAACTGGCCCATACTAGTATTTTCTGTGTTTGGTTCGGCCATGGGCCTATTTTCCTATAGGCCAGTTCGAAACTGTTAGGAGCGTAGGTTTCTTGTGCTGTATCGTACTTCTGTGCAGTGTGCAGCATAACACCATACCACTGCACACCTTGGATCAGTTTTGTGTCTAGACCCCCGCTCAGTGGTCATGTGTGTCACTGTATGCCTGGTGTTCTCACGCTGATCAGAGACCATCGGGTTGCTTTCTTGTGTTGAGCAGCTGGTGGTGTGACCAGTTTCTGGAGTCCCCTATGAAAGAAAGAAAGGCTACGTTAATCTGGGACAGGGTGCACTATTTGCATGCACTATTTGTTTCATTTGCACTATTTTCAGAAATACTCAAGTCACCTTTTTCACGGAGGTGACTAACCAGACCATTTCTGGAGGGGCTGGACAGTGGCGCAAAGATGCACTGTCCAACCAACCCCCTTGCATTAGGGGGTCAACTGTCCCGGATTTGTGGGATTGTCCTGCAATTAAGGACTCTGTCCTGCAGTTTGCAGAGTGGCTGTGCAGGACACAGGTTGTCCCGACTTTCGTCAGGACAACCTGCCTCCAGCACAACCACTCTGCAAACTGAAGTGGGCATGTACACTGCACGGCGCTGCTGCCTGCTGCTTTCTTTCCCCGGGTGGCTCTGCAGCCCTGGCTCCTTTTGAGCCTACAGGTCGAGCTGTAAAGCTCCGACACCAGGCTTAATTCAAATGCTAATGCTTTGTTCCTGGGGTCCTGATGGTCACGTTTGCAGTTAAAAAACGTGACCATCACCTACCAAGGACACATCATTTGCATTTCAATTAAGCCAGGAATTAAGAGACATTAAAAAAAATTACATTACCGCCTTGTGGGCCTTGTGGGCAAGTGTCCCACGAAAGACTATCAAAGAGTTGGCCACCCTACCTTGCATACTGGGAACATGCGCTCGACACTAATATAGGACAGGCTCCCTGCAACCACGTGGTTGCTGGGAGCGCATTTCTCCGAGACAGGCCGCTAATCGGCACGTCAGGCCCCGATTCTCATCATGGCGCAGTGAACATGCTAAATAGCACGATTCACTGCGCCATTTCAAGACGCCCAGGCACCACTGCTATTCTGAAGTGGGCCTGGGCGTCATCGCAAAGCACGACAGTGCTTTCGCTGTAATCCGCCTGTTTCAAATGGAAACAGGCGGATTGCAGAATCTCGGCAGCATTTTCGTTAAATAACGAGGGAATCGTTATTTAACGAAAATGCTGCTGATCCTATACACCAAAGTGAGCAGCTACAACATTGCAGGATGTTGAAGCTGCTTACTGTGGTGTACAGGAAAGTGTACATAAAATGTGGGGGCTCCCCTGCAAGCCATGCTCAGGGGGTCCCCCCAACTCAGCAACAAATCACTGGTCACGCCACACTCTGGGTCGCCATAAATCATCACGCTTGTGCAATACCCACAAATGTGCTGCTGAAGGTATATGCTGCACACTGCACTAGCAGAACGATATAAATATGTGTTTTAATGCACACACCCTCGCTCCAGCCTTGGCCGATTTCTGTAATCACACTTTCACCACTGGCACGTTCCCCTCTCCTCTTAAGCACTCCCTTATGCATCCACTCCTCAAGAAGCTGTCTGCCGATTCGGCCTGCCTGGCAATCTATCGCCCAATCTCCATCACCCCTTTCCTGGGCAAACCGTTGGAAAAGCTGTCCATCTCCCAACTTACTCTCCACACGGAATCTGTTGTTTGTGCTGCATGACCTTCAGTCTGGTTTCAGAGCTGCCAGAGTCACGGAAACTGCTCTCCTGAACACCTGTGAAGATCTGCTCTCTAACCTTGATTCCAGCATTCCTGCTGTCCTCATCCTCCTTGATCTTTCCTCTGCTTTCGACACGGTCAACCGCGCCATCCTGATCAATCTTGATCAATCGACTCCATGAGAACATGAGCATCACGGATCAGGCCCTTGAGTGGCTGCCTTCTTCCTCTTGGACAGCCCCTCCCAGGTCCAACTTAGTCCCTTTCTCTCTGCTCCATCCTCTCACCCTGGTTATTCAACCTCTACTTGGCCCCTTTGGCCCACCTGATCTCTACCTTCGCCTCTAACTTTCAGTGTTATGCGGATGACACTCCGCTTTCCTTCAGGCTCCCCTCAGACTCCTCTCCTCTCCTCTCCCGCTCATTCCTGACTGTCTATCTGTGATTCAGGATTGGTGTGCCTCTAATGATCTCTGCCTTAATGTCAGTAAGATGGAGATCTTTCTCATTTGGACTCCTGCCCCTGCTTTCCCTTTCTCACTCTGGCCGTCCGACTTGAGCTCTCTTCCTTCGACATTCTGTGAGGCAAACAACCTTGATGTCATCTTTGACTCCACTCTCTCGTTCTCTCCTCACATCTCGGACGTCGCCAGGAAGTCCCACTACCAGCTGCTCCTCCTCAAAGGTACTCTTCCCTTTCTCACTTTCCCCCAGAAATTCACTGTCTCCAGAGCCTTGGTTCTCTCTAGGCTGGACTACTGCAACAGCCTCTTTCTCAATCTAACTTCCTCTACTCTCCACCCTCTGCAAATAATCCAGAACAGGCCTCAAGCCCAGGGAATCGTATCTCTCCAGCCCTGAAATCTCTCCACTGGCTCCCAGTTGCTGCAAAGATCAAGTTCAAGACCCTTTGCATTGTCCACAAGGCTTTCTGGGCCTGGGGCCCACACTACATCCAACACTCTCTTCCAAAATATCTTCCTTCTTAAGCCCTTTCCTCTGTTACCTACAACTCTCTAAGTGTTAAACACTTTTCCATGCAGAGAGTGGGTGGTATATCTTTCTCATCTATAGGCACCTCCCTCTGGAATAGCCCCCGTGACCCTTTCAAACTTGAGCCGGACCACCTGAAGTTCCGGAAGCAGCTCAAACCTTTCCTCTTCTCTTCTGCTTTCTCTCTCTCCCTCCCCTGCTGGCCTACCTGACCCACCTGTCTGCTGTACCGACTGGTTGCTTGGCTACCCTCAGAGTCTCGCTGAGTCCAGACTCTTTCTTGACAGTCACCCTTGCACTGCCTCTGGCCCTACCACGAATTTAGGGACTGTAATCTAACCCTACAGACCCTTGTTCTCCTTGCACTACCCAGAGCCGCGCTGTACTTACTCAGAGCATTGCTGCCCTGTTTTTCCCTCTCCTCTCCCTTGCACTTCCCCCCTCGCTTTCCCCTTGCACTTCTCATTCTTGCACCTGCACGATCTGAATGATACAAGGCCTAGTAAGATTGTTTGTCTTGTCCTCCCTCTATTTTCCCACCCTTTTCTTGTTGCGCCTAGAAACACTTGTGTACAGGCGCGTTATAAATGACTTATATCATATCATTTGATCACAGATGCCCAGAAAAATATACAAAGCTGCAGTAAGAAGCGGCTAGACTGGCAGCACCCAAATGGCAGTCTAGCCAGGTAATTCACTTAGCAGGACTGCTTTATTAGAAATGCCCAGTTAACAAAATGTCATACCAAACTGAGGAATGACTAGACTGGCTACACCAAAATGCCTCTCTAGCCACTAATACCACATATCATGCCTGATTAGCCTGGACATGGAGAGCCTTTATGATTTGTTGCACAAGCCTGCACCTCCCACACATCCCTTCTCCCTCCCAACCCTACCCCAACTTCTAAACTCAGCTTCTGTGCTCAGAATTACCTCCACGTCCCTCTTCCTTGTCCCAGAGCTTATGGATGAGGCTCTTTGCCTCATAAGTAAGTACTGGGATGAGGAAAAGTGGGACTAGGAGTAATGATGATTACAGGTAGTTAGGTCAGGCATTACCTCCATGTACCTCCACCTCATTTCAGTACTTGTGTATAAGGCACTCTGCCTCTTACACAAGTGATGTCTCATACACACTGGGACGAGGAAGAATAGGGCTAGGAGTAATGAGTAATCAAGGCATTAAACGCAAGTATTGGTGCAACACCATTGAGTTGACTGGGATTCAGCACTCCCTCCCCCATCCCACTGAAATTTTGGGCTATGATGACTCAACCTGGTCGACCTTCACAGCAGTTGCCAGACAGAACAGGACACAGATCTTAAATGGCACCTGGGTTTTGCTGTTAACAAGACCCCAGCAATTACTAACATAAAGCATTTCACTGTTAGCACCTGCATTCAAATGCCACATTTTTTAGGCAAATGAAATCGTGATGTGGGTTTAATACTTGCACGCCAGCGGAGTGATTGGAAGGGTAAGAAGGCAGCAGGAGACCGCTCATTCTCACATCAGTTCATAAGTGGGTGCTTTCAAACTTAAAGGAGAGAGTTAACTGCTTGTAACATTGAAGCTGCACTAGAATAGTCTCATTAAAATGCGTAAAGAAATGAGATGCCCCGAACAAATAAGTTTGCCCCTCCCTCACCGCCCATGAAGTTAGCACCTCTCCCAACATTTGAAGGGTTAGCCCCCCGAAATTTAGATTTGTTGAGCCCCTGAACGCAAGCACACACACCATTCACCATATACACACACACACGCACCCAGCAATCCATATATTTAAGTGTGCATTCTTTCACCATACAGGGACACCCAAGCAGCTATCCATACATTTAAATGTGCATCCTTTCACCATACAGGCACAACCATGCAGCCACCCGCACATTTAAGTGTGCACCCTTTCACCATAGAGGCACACACTACCAGGCACCCACCCATACATTTAAGTGTGCACCCTTTCACCATATGCTCACACAGGCAGCCACCTATACATTTAAGTGTGCACCCTTTGAACATACAGGCACACCCAGGCAGCCACCGGTACATTAAAGTGTGCACCCTTTCACCATACACTCACACAGGCAGCCACCTATACATTTAATTGTGCAGCCTTTCACCATACACTCACACACACACACACACACAGGTCATGGGATTGAGGGGAGCCCTAATACTTCCCAAAAAATTGGGCCTCATTACAACTGTGGCGGTCTGGAAACAATGGTGCCGGTAAACTTACCGGCACCGTTGTTTCTGGACCGACATCTTACAGCTCTGCGGGCGGTTGCTATCCCGCCTGGCAGGTTAGACCAGACCTGCCAGGCGGAACGACACCCGCCCGCAGAGTTTGCATAGAAGCACCGACACCAATATTAATGGTGCTGGTGCTTCGTGGACCCCATTCCCATAGAGTCCAATGGAAATGGGGACTTATCATTTGCCGGTGCCTGACTCCCCGGACTGACGGGCTTGTAATCTCCCTGTGTTCCCAGGAAGTCGGGCACCGGTAAATCATTACGGGTCTGGCGGCAACCTGCCGGTAGCACCAGCACAGTTACCGCCAAACCCGTAATGAGCCCATTGTTTCTTTTTGAAGTCACTCTGACTTCATAAAGAAATTATTTCCGTTAAGGACCGAACCATAACGGCAGTAATTTCTTTGGGAAGGCAGAGTGACTTCAAAAATAAATTATTTCTTTTTTAAGTCATAGGGCTCCCCCCACCCCATGACATGGAGGCCTCCAGCCTAGGGTCAGCCATGCCATGGGGGGGGCTGAGCCCTCAGACTTCAAAAAGAACATTTATTTTTGTAGTCACTGCCTTCATAAAGAAATGATTTATGTTACAGAAATCATTTATTTATGAATGCAGAGTAAATTGAAAAAGAAAAAGGGCCCCTGTTTCGCCAGTGTGGTGTATATGAACACTTTAATTTAAAGCTATTAGCTTCAACGTTGCATCCTGCAAGTTGAAGCTGCTCGCTTTGGTGCAAATGAAAGTGTTCATATACACCCGTGTGTTGTATATGAACACTTTCATGTACACCAAAGAGAGCCACTTCAACGTGGCAGCAACGTTAAAGCTGCTTGCTTTGGTGTACATGAAAGTGTCTATATACAACACGCGTGTATGGAGACTTCCATTTACACTGGTGACTCTCCTCCAGTTTAACGGCACCAAAAGGGTACCGTAAATGTGCGCTAGTTTAGCGTACATATTAAACTGGAGAAGTGCCACAAGAATAGGCTTCCAAAAAAACAGTTTACGAATGTGGCGGTTGCTCGGTTGGTTTCTTCTGTTAACTTCTTGTAGCGCATCTCCTCACTTGCTCCCCAAAAAGTTATGAGAATCTGTCCCACTGATTCTAAATCTATCGCAGGTATGTGCACAAACATTAAGGGCCAGATTCACAAATATTTGCACTGACGCAAATCAGGAGATGCCCTGAGCATTTCAGATTTGCTCCTGATACAATATACCTAATTCCCAAAGCCTAGAAAAATCTGTAGTGGCCTGCAGCATCTTTGAGATCCTCCTCTGCAAATGCGATTCACTATGGTTTGCTCAAGGTCGATGCTCCAGGCGATCCAGATTTCCTCTAGGTTCGGGGGTTTGTGAATCAGGTATGAGGTAACAGGATCAAATCTGAGATGCTCAGCCTGGACCAGATTCTCAATTGTTTGTTGTTGCTGCAAATGAGATGCACTCGCGCATCTCACTTGCACCCAAAAAAGAAGCAGCACAATTTACAAAGGGCTTCTGAATGAGCGCATAGAAGATGCTCTCGTTCAGATGCCCTTTATTCCCCTTTTTGCGCAAGTAAGGGGGCGTTTCCGAGCATTTTAGAGTGCATTTTGAATTCATAAACGGGCGGGATGCACTTTAAAATGCCTTGTCAAACAGGCACAGAGGGCGGCGCAAATCATGACAGGGTTATTTCTGTCATTGGTCAGCAGCGGCCATACTAGGACATCGAATGGCTTTTTTTCGGCCATTTCACCATGGCGGGCCTTTTACCGGTGAAATGCACTCTCTGCAACCATGTATATTAGTGTTGGGCGCTCTCGGCAAGGGCAGAGCATCTTTTTGCCACTCTCCAGCGCCTCCAGAAATGCCCAGGTCTCTTTTGTGAATAAGGTGACCTGAGCATTTCTGAAAATAGTGCCCATGAAAGGAGTGCATTCTCTGTGCTCCTTTCATTTGCGCTGCTTTTGAAGAATCTAGGGGTATCTCATGGTTTGCGCGGTGCACATTTTTCTGAATCGTGCCCAGAGTACCACGAACAAATGTGCGTGCAGTACTATCAGTGCAGACAGAAAGAGCAAAGCTCTCAACTCCTAAGCAACCATGTTTTGCCAGTTCACCTGGAATAAGAGTGTCGTTTCTCTATAAGGAGGTCATGGATGCATGTGTCTGAAATGTTGTAGCACATGAAGATTCATGGAATAATTTTTAGTTTTGGGTTATTTGGTGGTGCTTGCGCCACCTATAATCCCAAACTATTGCATTAGCGCACAGATAGGGAGAAATGGCACACGAGGAGGGACACAAAACCTGAAGGTGTTGTTTGCTGGTTATTTGCTCAACCATTGCCTGCCCATGGCCATGCTAATCGCTATGGCCATTCCCACCCAGTTCCTGGCCTTCCCACCCCAAACACCTCCACAGGAAAACTGTTTGAGCTTGCTTTATTCAAGCCTTACCATCAAACTGTGCACTCAAAGTGCCTGTTAGTGTTTTTTTCATAGCAGTCTTCTGAGAGTTAATTACTTAATTGGAGCTCTAAACGTATACTGATGTAATAAAAATGTCTTAACCAGGTCTGCCATCTGCCACTCGATTTATAAGCACTGTGCACGTGCTTCACTGAAGTCCTGGTTTTGGATAGTGTATAACTATTAGGCATTTGCCAGGCACTACGACTAAAATGCCTAGGCAGTCACATCATTTTGCAGCAGTGCCTGGAAAGTGCATTTTCCTTGCCTACTCAAAAGCCACCCTGTTGGCATTGCCAATGCTTGTTAACAATGTAAGCACTTTTCCATTTGTACTATGCTATCCAAGCTGTTCTGTATAGTCTCAGCTCTTCGTGTGAAGGCTATCACAGAGAAAAATAAACCTTTGGGAAAACAGCACTCCACAACACACGCCACCAGCCCTTGGAAAGTCAACCAGGAACAGAAACACTGTTTGCTCTGTTTCCTTAATCCAACATTAAGGAAACATTTCCAAGCCTGATGATTGAATAAACACCGATACATGAAGCGCAGTGAAGGTTGTCTGATATCCCGAGTGGAGGCCGGAAGGGTGTAGGCAATCTGTCAAGCACTGAATCACCTCAGCACTTCCTTTCATTGTGTCCCTTTCACAGATCAGTGACAGAGAGGAAAGGCCCCAGGCTGCCGCGAGAAGGCTTGGAGCCAAGCCATCCGGTTACTGCTACATCACCTAGCAGGAAAGCTGGATCAGCAAAAAACACTTCATAGATCATCCCCCCTTGTCAGAGAAATCATTGTTTTAGGATTTCTTTCCCACGTGCTGCCTTTGCATTCATTTCGAGGTTCTCCATAATGCGCCCCATACGCTCTGTTTTGTTAGTTGTGAGTAGTGCTGGATGTGGTATACATGTTTGTAAAGTGTGGCGTATGCCATGAGAATGGTCTGTTGGGGCAGAAGCTGGGCACTGCATAGATGGCAGGGACAGTGCCCTGGTGAAGGCTGTAAGGGGAGAAATTGGCCTTGATCTTCCTGAAGACAAGTGCTCTCCCCATCGCTTGCATGGAGTATCCTGGCTCAGGTATAAAACACCAGGCACCATCTGTTAGGGATTAGTGGTATGGTAGATCATACAGGGTGTGGGGGCCAGAGGAACAGAGGCTGTGTCCAGACTCCTAGTGGCAGAACATTATGGGCTCCTGCATCGATCAAGGCATAAAGGTTTAAACCAGAGACATTGGGCCTCATTATGACCCCGGCGGTAGCCGTGCCAGTAACCAGTCTTTTTTTTTCCGACGCCCGGCAATGGGGATTTACCGTGGCATTACAGCCCTGGCGGTCCTGGAAAATTCCGCATTGCCAGGCACTAGGAAAAATGACTGCCCATTCCCATTCGAGACCCATTGGACTCAATGGGAATGGGGAGGACAGATGCACCGGCGCTGTATGCAACAATGCTGGTGCATCCGTCAAGGTCTGCGAGCGGGTGCTGTTCCGCCCGCAGAGCTCTGAGTATGGCGGTCTGTTAACAACAGTGCCAATAGCTTAGCGGCTTCGTTCTTCCCGGAGCAGCATAATCATAATGAGGCCCTTGTGTTATTGTCACCCACTGTCAGGCATTTAATGTGGCGGTTAGATGGTCAGATATGTGGAGGCAGATGAAGGTCCATATACAGTATTGACATCGACCAACGCGTGATGCACCCTTTGCCCCTCTACAGGACACGTTGCCTCACCAAGCAGCCTACAACACATGTATTCCTTGCTTCACCTATCTATCGCCAATAGCCCTGTGGCCAAACTAAACATCTCCGCTCTCACTGCTCTCACTGCACATGAGCAAGGGTCTAGCCATACTGAACATGTCACATTATCCATTATCATGCAGAGTAGGCCCCCAATTGTATCCCCAAGATAGCACCTAGCACATACTGATCATTGGGCTTGTATGCACTTGTACATTCCTCGTGAGCAGAGCATTGGTACTCTAAAGGTTTGATTTTTGAACACTTAATATCACAAGCGTGAGCAATGCCAATAGATTGGGATTTTGTGTAGGCATGGGAAAGGCATTTGCCAGGCACTGCCGTACTGGTATTAACTGGCCATCAATGGTAGCAGCTGCAAAAGGGTGTGAGTACCTGGGCATGTAATACCAGTGCCAGACAAATGCCTAATACTTATACATAAGCTAAAACTGTTGGATATGGCAATGCTTATTTAACCCAACTGCAGTGAAGGACACACATAGGCCTTATTACAAGTTCGGCGGTAACCCACCGGTGCTACCGGCTGGTTGTCGCCGGACGGAAACACTGTTTCCCCCGTCCGATATCCAGGTGCCACTGGGACATTACAAGTCCCGGCAAGCCGGGCTATCAGGCGGCGTAAAATGTTTGTCCCCATGGAGTCCCACAGGACTCCATTGGGGTGGGGACACGGAAGCACCGACACCGTTGCTAATGGTGCCGATGCTTCGGTGACAGCTCTGCTTTCCGGGGCCGTTGCGCCCGACAGGTAAGACCTGCCGGGCACACAGGCCCAGCAAAGCAGAGTTGTAGTCTCCCGTCCAGAAAGCGTGCCGGTATGTTGCTACCAGCACCCTTATTTCCGGACTGGCAGATGCGTATTGAGGCCCACAGTGCTTATAAATTGTGTGGCTGAAGAATTTTTCTTACACCAGTGGCACACTTATAGCTCCAATTAAGTCATTAACTCTCAGGCGACTGCTTTGAAAAAACACTGGCAGGCGCTTCGAGGACAAAAGTTTGATGTTAAGGCTTGATAAAACTAGCTTAAAGAGATCCCAGGAGGATGTGTGTTTGACAGGGAGGGTCAGAAAGTGGGCGGGTATGGTCATAGGGATTAGCATGGCCTTTGGCAGTCAATGGGTGAGTAAATATCCAAACTACACCAACAAGCTTGGTGTCCCTCCCTAACAGCCAAATCTCTCATTCAATGACTTTTTAATTTGGACTGTTATGGCCTAAATTGGCACATAATGGCCTACAAGTTAAACAAAATAATACAAATATGATACGTATCATTTTCTATCTTAAACAAAAGGAAACTCAGTTATATACTTTTGTATTACTGTCTGGCCCTCTACATACAATGGCTTATAATTAAGACACACTGTCCGATTGAAATGTACACTAGTGTCTGCAGAGCAACTCGAGGATGGACGGAACTTTATTTTCAGCTGAATTTTTAAATCGCTGTAATCTGAATTAGTAAGGTCTACACGTCCCATAATGCATTTGGCAGAGAAAAGAAAGAGCAAAGTGGGAAAGCAAAACAAGGATTCATAACAGGTGCGCATTGTTTCGTAAGAGACACAAATACAACTGCACGGTGCACTGTAGTTCTTCTGCGTCCAGGAGCTTCAGACCAATGGTGAGTCCATCATTTCCTCCTCCTGCACTTCCTTCACTCCAGTTCCATTCTGAGATCGTAAGAAGGATGCTCCGGCCCATTTCCCCCCTTTTCCCATGCAATGGTGTCGCCCAGTAGCAATGCCTTGTCCAAGAGGATATCCACCAGCAGTAGTCGAGGCAGCTGAGATGTTGGTGCATGTTCATGGCATAGCTGCAGTATCACAGCTGGAGAGAAACTATAAGGTCCAGTTTGGCTGGGAGAGATGTAAAGAGACACATGCAGTGATGCCCTCATACATGGTATGCACACAATATACAGTACTGTACTCCCATATCAAGTTCTTCCAATAGACCTAGAACATTGACTAGTTTACAAAAGGGGAGCAGCCAGGAAAGGGACACACTGCACTGCAAAGTAAATGACCTGTGGAGAGGAAGAGAACTGTATTCTCCCATAGAGGCATGCACATATCCCTGGCATTTGAAGGGACTTCTCCTTCGTCTTCTGTGACTTTTCCTGTTCTTGGTAGGCAGCTACGTTCTGTAGTCCGGGCTATCGCTTTAGGACAGTGATGGTGGCAGTTCATTCCTGGGGCATCCGACTCCTGACACACTTGCTGGGCTCTCCAAGAACTCATCCATTAGCCAAGCCTTACAACGTTCAGCTAAGTGCTGCACTGCGGGCAGTCGGTCCAATAAGGCGTTGAGAATAGGAATGACCACCCCCTCAGACATCAGCAGGTTTGTCTATTTGTGATGTATTCGCTTGGAGCTTGAGAGCACATGTGGCATCTCAGCACCCAGTACCCAAGGTGCCATTTACTAGTAAAAGTCAGGCAGCGAGTTCACCTTGACCGGCTCGTCACTTGCTTCAGCACCCATTCTGGAGACTAAGGCCCTTATCAACTAGATATGATTATTGTTATCTGACTTTCAAGGGCATGCCAGGGGAGCAAGGGCTAACTCCTGCCAAGTTAGTCATCCATTGAGAACGGAGAGGGGATTAGCTGCAGCAAAGTGTGCACTAAGGGGCGAGAAGGTGTAGGGGCAGATAGAAGGATTTAGATAATGCCCAGAATTGTACATTGGTGTAATCAACCTTATACCTTAACCCTTCCAATGCTGCTTTGGCCGATCGATCAATGGATATATTGACTTTGGGATCTACAATGGCAGGAGCCAGGGAAATATCCCCCGCAGACGCTTCAGACCCTAACTCCGATCTACTCCGTTGCCAGCAAATTCAGTCAAGAAGCAAGGCCCCAGACAACCACAGCTAGTTCCAATGGAGGCTGATAATCGCAAATGGATGCACTGTACCTTTCTCCGCCAGGTCATTCTGATGATGAGGAGGATGTGCGCGGTCCTCAGACCCTATGGGAGATTGTGCCACAATGTCACGTGCACTGATATGCTTGCAATCCCTTCCATGCATAAAAGGAGGAATCTCCTGCTGGCTCGGAGTGATGTGTCACTACTGCATGAAGACAGTCATGAGGGGATATACCCCCAAATTTCGATAGCCGTAGGCCTCTCTCCGCCAGACCAACATATTCAATGTTTCACTATATGAGGGGGTCGGCACTTGAGAAGGTGACAGTGCCATATGCCAAGAAAAGAGCCCTGCATGTGCGTCATTATGTGGGTCCTGAGAGCAGCAATCGAGTGTGGTTTTGTTATTGCAGGAAGAAGTGAAGGCAATGAAGCTTTCAGGTATGAATGACAAGGGGAGTCACAGAGAGTCCTGTAGAGAACGGGCCGCTAGTTCTGCACCTCGGTTAATACGCCTGTAACTGGTCTATGCCAGGATGACATTCTCAACACTAGGATAAAGATTCCGGGCCTCATTACACGGAAGGCGGTAATCCAGGGTGCTATTAGCACCCTGGACCATGCCGGTAAATTACCAGCACCGCCTTGGTGGAAAGGGGAATTACCGCCCTATTCCAAGGTTGGTGGGGCGGTAATTCCCCCTTCCACCATTGCCCTTCCCCATTCCCATTTTTGCCCCATAGGGCATAATGGGAATGGGGAAGGAGCTAATTACGGCACCGCAATTTTGTGGGGCCGTAATTAGCACCAAGGTCCCTTACCGGGTTGGTTTTTAACGCCTGCAAAAAGCAGGCGTTAAAGCACCAACCCGCTAAGGGACCTCGTAGTAAGGCGGTAATGGTTAACGGTCACCGTTACCATTAACGGTGGCCGTTAACCATTACCGCCTTCCGTGTAATGAGGCCCTCCATCTGCTTCATGCGCCAATGGGGCAAAAATAGGTAAAGATAGAAACAATACTCTCTCCAGTGTTCATTTGAAGGCCAATGAGTCCCAGAATCCTTTGCTTTCAGTCATTGCGAATCCTATGGTAAGGAATTTGCACCCTATAAGCTGGTAAAATAGCTCAGAGGGTTGAGCGTTCGCTGCTGCGATCTGAGTGTGATCTGCCGGTCACAGATTCGAATGCTGGCAAGGGCAACTCAGCCTTTCATCTTTCCGAGGTCGATAAATGAGTACTAATTTTGGTTGGGTGATATTGTATGTAAATATGTGCTCTGTAAAGTGCTTTGGATTAAGGCGCTATATAAATAACACATCATTATCATTATAAGAAGGCAACCAACAATCTACCAAGAGGTGCTACTATAAGTCTACAAAAACTGTCTAAGCCTATTGACTGGGTAGCAGTGAACAAAGTTAGAGAGCTTCCCAGGATACAAGCTAAAATGCACCAAAGTTGAGGCAGGGTCACAAAGGCAATCTTGTCTATAAGAAAGGGGTTCTCAAGGGAAATTTAGGAGGGTTGAAAAGTGGTGACTCCCCATTAAACAATGTGTCCACTGCATGAGGCTGCCTAAGTGGTGCGTCCTTCATTTACGATGATACAGTGAGCACCATGGGAATTTCACATTTTGGGATCCCTACATGGGATGTCATTAAGTTGGCCCTTCAAGATAATCAGCAGGCACAAGGTTTGCTGTCAATTGACTTTAGGGCCCTCGCCATTCCAAATTCAGGGATACAGCTCAAGGGACCTATCACTTTCACCATAACCCTAAAGGTGGAGGAGGGATGAAGCAAGCTGATAATCAGAGACATTCAACGGCACTAGCAGTGGTTGAAACAGGGAGGGTGGTACTTAATTCTCCAACACTCTTTGGTATACATGAATTACAATGCTTTCTCTCATTAAGAAAGAAACTGTGACAACCCTGAAGAACCCATCACAGATGGAGCATGAAACCTTACAAATGATGTCTCTCAATTACAAGATCACTTGTATGGAATAAAAATTGTTTTTTTAGTGGACACATGTTAGTTTGATTAATTTTTCTCTGTGTTTACTTTTGGTCCAAAATAAATCTTGCACTTTTTCTTCCTAAAGTTATTTCAGAAATTGTAAATCACTTCTAGTTTTCATCAGTTCTACGTTACTCACATAGTATATAACCATTCAAAAGTGTATATTAATAGACATCTATCTTCCTTGTTTACTAATACCCTTGATGTGACTTGTCTCGTGGCCCATCACTAGTTAAGGTCTGGGCACAGCACAGGCAAGAATGGAGTATATATTTCTTTCAGATTGAGTGGAATGCTTGAAGCTGGTGGAGGAGGGGACTCGTGTTTTCACTTCTGCCACTGAGCCGACTGAGGTGATGGTCACAGGCTCTAGTACAGAGCCTTGTTGAATTGCTGCACCTTTTTGTCCCCTGATACATTCCTCTGATTGGTTTCCCTTTCCAAATCCAAGTGTTGCCTCCATGTTACCAACTGACTGCTATCAAAGCGACCCAAGTGCTAAGCCGAAAGAGACTGGCACAAGGATGCAATTCTCACAAGAAATGTAATTACAGAACCAAAACCTAGAAGGTGAATTCTGAAATAAAGAATACCTGCCACAAAGATCTCTGGTTCATCCTGTCCTGGCCAAAGTCCAATGCCCTTTTCAATAACCTGGTCTTTGTCTTCAGGTTGCAGGTTTCTGAGGTTCCAAAACCTGGTCCTGTGTGGTGCATGTCAAGTGCCCTCTGTCTCAGATTCCCCTCCAACAGTTTGAGGTAGAGAAGGATGTTCTCTCCCCTGGATCAACTCTCCCTGGAGCCAGGGAGGCGACTTGGGGAATTATACATTACGTGACTACTTCCCTGCTCTATGGTCTGGATCTCAGGGACTCTCCCCACTGTACCTGTCGCAGACTTCCTGCCCTTCCGCAAAGTTGCACCATGTCATTTCTCCAGACACTGTCAGTTATGGCCCTTGGGGGACCGGTCCCACTGGTACCTTCATATTCTAAACATCTAGTTGGGGTATCTGATCTTTTCTCTGCATCTTAACCTGTGCCACACCATTTTCTCTCTAGTGAACCAGTCTTTCCTCGCTCTCCAACTTCCAATAGAGGTCCTACAAGATGGTAACTCTTCTCCTTCAATATAACTCTCTCCGTCTGACTTCCAACTACCCACAAACAATACTCTCCACATTAAACTTCTCATACGGAAGTCCTCTTCAATCACCTTCCACCAAATTCTGCTCGAATAACCCACTCTAATTCAGGAATGGTGTGCAGCCAATCATCTCTGCCTTAATGCCAGCAAGACTGAGATCCATCTCATAGGGACCCCTGCTCCTTCCTTCTCCTTTATCCCCCGGCCACCCTCTATAGGTCCCTCCCTCACCCTCCTGTGAGGAAAAAAACCTTGGTGTCACCTTTGACTCCTCTCTCTCTCCTTCTCTCCTCACATTGCAGACCTTGCCAAGAAGGCCCCCTTTCAGCTGCACCTCCTGAGAGGCATTCACCCCCCCAGAACCTCAATGTGTCCAGAGCTCTGGTCCTCTCTAGGCTGGACTATTGCAACAGCCTCTTCCTCAATCTTCCTTTATCCTCCCTTTGCCACCTTCAACTAATTCAGAATGGGACTGCAAGACTTATCCTTGACTTCAAGCCCAGGGACTGCATCTCTCCAGCCCTAGAATCTTTTCACTGGTTCCTGGTTGCTGCTAGGATACAATTCAAAAACCTCTGCATCATCCACAAGGCTTTCTGGGGCCTAGGTCCCTGACAAATCCAACTCTCTCTCCCTAAATACCTCCCTGGTAGAGACTTTCTGTCTTCTAGCTCCAACACTCTGCAGATCAGACGCTTCTCCAAGCAGAGTGGAGGGTAGCATCTCTCTCCCCATGGAATGGCCTATGTGCTCCTGTCAGGCTTGAACGGGATCTCCTGAAGTTCTGGAAGCTCCTCGTTTTCTCTTCTTTCTTCCCTCTCCCCCTCCCCTGCTAACACCGTTGTCTGTGTCAGTGACTGGTTGCCTGGTTCCCCTTGACTTCAACAGGGCACCAGGAACCACCCCCCAAGTTCACCCCCTCCTGGCACTTAGCATGTGGAACCTAACCACCTGCACCACATGCAGTTGCCTGGCACTTGCCCTCCTGGCCTCCCCTTAGCACTCGCCTAGCCCCTGTTGCCATCCCCCCTCCTCCACCCACTCTTCTCTGGCACTCTCTCTTCTTTACCCTGCACTCCCATTCCCACCCTAGCACTTTGCGTTCGCTCAGACTGGCACTTCCCCACCACTTCTCCCTCGCACTTCGTGTTACTGCACTTGCACAATCTGAATGTCACAAGGCCTGGTAGGACCATTATTGTTATCTTTCTCCCTTGCTCCGCCCGCCCCCCTTTCTTGTCTTGTGGTGTCTTCAAACACCATTTGTTGTATAGGCGCTTTACAAATATCAAATAAATACATAAATAAAAAGAAATAAATAAGCAGGCTAGCTTTTTTTTTAATTATTGTTTTGGTTTATTAAAAAAAACCTTTACAATTCTTTATTTTTCTCAGAATCAAAAATGACATTTTAAAAAATTATTCTCCCCCTAAACGAATATACACATTACACATTGCATTACAAAACAAAGCATGAGTTCAAATTAACAAATTAACAAAGCAATATACCAAAATCGAAACTTAGCAATTAATAAGGAAGACAATTAAATACATTTGATATCACATTACACAAAAAGGATAATAAATTCATAAACAACATCAAAATCCGATCCAGCGGATTTGATAAAACACAATCTAATTAGAAAAGTCACAAGTTACATGGGTTACACCAACAGTGATACTTCAGCCAATTTAATCTCAATGATTCCAAGCAAATTTATTAAATTGAGAATTCATTTTTGGCTGTTCCCTGTGATGCAACGTTTCCATAAGGAAAAAAATTAAATACTTTTGCTTTCACATTACACAAAAAGGATAGTAAATTCATAAACAACATCAAAATCCAATCCGGCGGATTTTATAAAGCACAATCTACTTAGGGAAATCACAAATTACATGGATTACACCAACAGTGATACTTCAGCCAATTTAATCTCGATGATTCCAAGCAAATTTATTAAATTGAGAATGAGTTTTTTGCACAAATTACATGGATTACACCAACAGTGATACTTCAGCCAATTTAATCTCGATGATTCCAAGCAAATTTATTAAGTTGAAAATGAGTTTTTGGCTGTACCCTTCCATGCAACGTTTCCATAAGGATGCCTTCCAAATCCAAGTGTTGCCTCCATGTTACCAACTGACTGCTATCAAAGTGACCCAAGTGCTAAGCCGAAAGAGACTGGCATAAGGATGCAATTCTCACAAGAAATGTAATTACAGAACCAAAACCTAGAAGATGAATTATGAAATAAAGAATACCTGTCACAAAGATCTCTGGTTCATCCTGTCCTGGCCAAAATCCAATGCCCTTTTGAATAACCTGGTCTTTGTCTTCAGGTTGCAGGTTTCTGATGTTCCAAAACCTGGTCCTGTGTGGTGCATGTCAAGTGCCCTCTGTCTCAGATTCCCCTCCAACAGTTTAAGGTAGAGAAGGATGTTCTCTCCCCTGGATCAACTCTCCCTGGAGCCAGGGAGGCGACTTGGGGAATTACACATTACGTGACTACTTCCCTGCTCTATGGTCTGGATCTCAGGGACTCTCCCCACTGTACCTGTCGCAGACTTCTTGCCCTTCCACAAAGTTGCACCATCTCATTTCTCCAGACGCTGCCAGTGATGGCCCTTGGGGGACCGGTCCCACTGGTACCTTCATATTCTAAACATCTAGTTGGGGTATCTGATCTTTTCTCTGCATCTTAACCCGTGCCACACCATTTTCCTCTCTAGTGAACCAGTCTTTCCTCGCTCTCCAACTTCCAATAGAGGTCATACAAGATGGTAACTCTCCTCCTTCAATATAACTCTCTCTGTCTGACTTCCAACTACCCACAAACAATACTCTCCACATTAAACTTCTCATACGGAAGTCCTCTTCAATCACCTTCCACCAAATTCTGCTCAAATAACCCACTCTAATTTAGGAATGGTGTGCAGCCAATGATCTCTGCCTTAATGCCAGTAAGACTGAGATCCATCTCATAGGGACGCCTGCTCCTTCCTTCTCCCTTATCCCCTGGCCACCCTCTATAGGTCCCTCCCTCACCCTCCTGTGAGGAAAAAAACTTGGTGTCATCTTTGACTCTTCTCTCTCTCCTTCTCTCCTCACATTGCAGACCTTGCCAAGAAGGCCCCCTTTCAGCTGCATCTCCTGAGAGGCATTCACCCCCCCACCCCAGAATCGCAATGTGTCCAGAGCTCTGGTCCTCTCTAGGCTGGACTATTGCAACAGCCTCTTCCTCAATCTTCCTTTATCCTCCCTTTGCCACCTTCAACTAATCCAGAATGGGACTGCAAGACTTATCCTTGACTTCAAGCCCAGGGACTACATCTCTCCAGCCCTAGAATCTTTTCACTGGTTCCTGGTTGCTGCTAGGATACAATTCAAAAACCTCTGCATCATCCACAAGGCTTTCTGGGGCCTAGGTCCCTGACAAATCCAACTCTCTCTCCCTAAATACCTCCCTGGTAGAGACTTTCTGTCTTCTAGCTCCAACACTCTGCAGATCAGACGCTTCTCCAAGCAGAGTGGAGGGTAGCATCTCTCTCCCCATGGAATGGCCTATGTGCTCCTGTCAGGCTTGAACGGGATCTCCTGAAGTTCTGGAAGCTCCTCGTTTTCTCTTCTTTCTTCCCTCTCCCCCTCCCCTGCTAACACCCTTGTCTGTGTCAGTGACTGGTTGCCTGGTTCCCCTTGACTTCAACAGGGCACCAGGAACCACCCCCCAAGTTCACCCCCTCCTGGCACTTAGCATGTGGAACCTAACCACCTGCACCACATGCAGTTGCCTGGCACTTGCCCTCCTGGCCTCCCCTTAGCACTCGCCTAGCCCCTGTTGCCATCCCCCCTCCTCCACCCACTCTTCTCTGGCACTCTCTCTTCTTTACCCTGCACTCCCATTCCCACCCTAGCACTTTGCGTTCGCTCAGACTGGCACTTCCCCACCACTTCTCCCTCGCACTTCGTGTTACTGCACTTGCACAATCTGAATGTCACAAGGCCTGGTAGGACCATTATTGTTATCTTTCTCCATTGCTCCGCCCCGCCCCCCTTTTTTGTCTTGTGGTGTCTTCAAACACCATTTGTTGTATAGGCGCTTTACAAATATCAAATAAATACATACATAAAAAGAAATGAATAAGCAGGCTAGCTTTTTTTTAATTATTGTTTTGGTTTATTAAAAAAAACCTTTACAATTCTTTCTTTTTCTCAGAATCAAAAATTACATTTTAAAAAATGATTCTCCCCCTAAACGAATATACACATTACACATTGCATTACAAAAAAAAGCATGAGTTCAAATTAACAAATTAACAAAGCAATATACCAAAATCGAAACTTAGCAATTAATAAGGAAGACAATTAAATATATTTGCTATCACATTACACAAAAAGGATAATAAATTCATAAATAACATCAAAATCCGATCCAGCGGATTTGATAAAACACAATCTAATAAGAAAAGTCACAAGTTACATGGGGCCTCATTCCGACCCTGGCGTTAACCAAGGCGCTATTAGCGCCTTGGTTGACGCCGTTATTTTTCCGACTCCGCCATGGTGAATGGCGGAATTACCGCCCCATTCCAAGGTTGGCGGGGGCGGTAATTCCCCATTCACCATGGGCCCTTCCCCATTCCCATTTTTGGCCCATAGGGCTCAATGGGAATGGGGAAGGCGCTAATTACGGCACCCTAAATTACGGTGCCGTAATTAGCTCCTAGGTTCCTTTGCGGGTTGGTTTTTTAACGCCTGCAAAAAGCAGGCGTTAAGTACCAACCCGCAAAGGGAACTCGGAATAGGGCGGTAAGGGTTTAACGGCACCGGTCTCGTTACCGGTGACAGTTAACCCTTACCGCCCTACTCGGAATGACCCCAAAGGATTACACCAACAGTGATACTTCAGCCAATTTGATCTCAATGATTCCAAGCAAATTTATTAAGTTGAGAATTAATTTTTGGCTGTTCCCTGCCATGCAACGTTTCCATAAGGAAAAAAATTAAATACTTTTGCTTTCAAATTACACAAAAAGGATAGTAAATTCATAAACAACATCAAAATCCAATCCGGCGGATTTTATAAAGCACAATCTACTTAGAGAAGTCACGAATTACATGGATTACACCAACAGTGATACTTCAGCCAATTTATTCTCGATGATTCCAAGCAAATTTATTAAGTTGAGAATGAGTTTTTGGCTGTGCCCTTCCATGCAACGTTTTCATAAGGATGCCTTCCCAATATTTGAGTTTGAATAATAATGCCCAAATATTGTGGCGTGAGATTTCTCAAAGAACGGACAATTGATCACCAGATGTTTCAATGTTTCAGGCGCTTCAATGTTTTCACTAATGCGACACATTCCGCCTTCTATACTTTTTTAAATTGCCAGCCCAATGCTTAGTCCGCTCACGTGTTAGGAATTGATTTAGGCGAAATCGCATGCAAGTTTTTCTCGCTTTAGCAGACGGGAATTGGATCAGATATTTTAATCTGCATTCCCATTTTCCTCGAACACAGTTGTATTCCTTATAGGAAGCATAAGTGCCCATTTCGTCCAGCAATTTGCACCAATAAAATCTTTGAATTTTTTTTTTTGGCTAGGCAGCCACATGCACATAGAGGCCGGAGTTTTGTTAATAAGAGATAGAATATTAATTAATTTTGAAGCGTATCTGTTGAGTGATCATAGTTTATTCAATTCTATGTAAAGCGTATTTTTGGGCGGATTAAGAATCTTTAAATAGTTAGTGAGCCCTCGCCAAATATGCTTTACCGATAAAGGTAATAAATTCAGCTCATGGCAAATCATTACATTTGGAATAGAAAGTGCCAAGCCTAAAGCAGATTTCCAGAGTTTACCCTGGAGAACATTTAGAAAGTTGTCAAGGTCGTAACAACACATATGTAAGGAGTAGAGAATAATAGGTTCTACTTTTTGAAGGTAGAACTAAATCAAAGGTAAAAGAGAAAACATACAGTATTTGTGGAAAATAATTTTTGTTTGTGAGGATAGAGTTCTTACTTTTTGGGTGAGATAGTTTTTCCACATTTTTAGAGAATATAAATCAGTCAGGGGATAACCCAAATAGCGTAACATGGGAGAGTATTCTATTTTGGTGCCATTTAGAGACCAGGAAAAATGATGAGGCTTCAATTTTCCATCAGAAAACATCAAGATAAAAGTTTTAGCAGGATTAGGAGAAAGATTATGGTGGAATGCAAAGTCTGCAACTAGATCCAATTTTCGTTGGAGGCCGAAAGGGGTTCTATCAAAAAGTAGAAGATCGTCAGCAAATCCCAACCAGTCTAGCTTGAGAGAGCCAAGCTGGACTGGGAAACATTTTCCAATCCTCCAATTAGCGTCTAGACCCAGCAGATATAGATTAAACAGCACCGCTGCCATGTTGCAACCCTGTTTCACACCCATTTCGGTTGGAATTGGGTCAGTCAAAGCGCCTTCCTTGGTAAGGCGAATACGATAATTGGTATTTTTATGTAACAGGGCAATCAAAGCAACCAGTTGATGGGGAATACCCAAGGCTATCATTTTCTTCCATAGTATTTCATGTATGACGCAGTCAAATCGAAACTTGCCATATAGACCGCACCAGATTTAGAAACAGATGTATGGGCCTGAAGATGGGATTAAATAGTGGCATTTAAAGGACAGCCTATGTGTTTTCTAAATCCCACTTGATAGAGGGACAAAAGATTGTGGTCATAAATGTATGTTTGTAGTTGTTGAAGCAGAAGAAGAGAGAACATTTTAGATGAAGCGTCAGTAAGAGCTATCGGTCTATAATTAGAAGGACAATCAGGGGGACCCTTTTTGTAAATTGGAATAACCAAAGCAGAAGACCAAGAAAGAGGGATAGTAGCAGAATGCACGATCAAATCAAATTTAATTTTGAGAATATGCGCCCAAAACACAGGATCTGACTTATAAGCACACAGAGGGACACCATCGGGTCCTGGGGCCTTAGAATGTTTAAGTTTACCAATGGCGTCAATAATATCTCTTATCGACGAGCTGTCATGTGTGTCTAAATGCAACCGAGGCTCTCCTCCATTTAGCATACCAAAGCGCTCAGGCATATGATATTTGGTCTTAAAGTAGGAGACCCACCTTTCTGCATTAATAACAGATTCAATTGTATTAACAGAATCCGATGTAATTGAGCGCAATATACTCCAGATTTGCCTCGAGTCATCTTTCAGCAGATGATAGATAACTCGTTGGTTGTCTTCGAAATGCAATTTTCTCTTTAGGCATTTTAGCTTGTTTTTCAATATTGTTGTCTAACAGTTTTAATTCATGAACTACGATTTTCAGACGGACATAATGCTTTCATAATTTCTCTGACCTCAGAATTTTTCTGCGCTTTCAGACGTGAGTCTTGAAAGTTAAATTTATGGACATGAGTAGAAATAACTTGCTCATTCTTTTTACATATGTTATTTAACTTCTGTAAGTGAAATTGCCATGATGCCTACCCCCGGGGACCCAGACCAAGTCCAGCAACCCCGGAAGCAGGCATCAAGTTAACCCAAGCAAGCCCAACAACCCCCGCTAGGGGCTATTTGGGTGCAGTCCTGGCGCCTATGGCGCCAGGCTCATATGGAGGGTCAGTCCAGGCGCCATAGGCGCCAGGCTCATAGATTAAAACTTACCTGATGCAGACCATGCTGCAAACTTACCTGATGCAGACCATGCTGCAAGAGCTCCAAGCCAAACGAGGCTTGGAAGGGACTACTTTACCTAGGGACTATTTATTTACTCGGGTGGGGCTGGGGAGGAATAATTACCTGGGACTACTTTGGAGGCTATTTAAACCTCGCCCGAAGAGCAGCACACTCTTTGGGTTATTCTGCATCCAGCAGCGTAACGCTCACCGTGCCTGCAAGTCTGCATCCAGTCATCTGCCACGCCCGCCTCGAGTTTGGAGCTCCTAGAAAAAGGGAGAAATAAGGAGAAAAGGTTAGAACAAGAGCAATACCTTTGATCCTTACCTGAATTCCTGATCCATCGCGCCTTCGAGCTGGAAGAAAGAAGTTATTTTTTGCGCGTCGCCTCGCCTGCTGCAGCGCCGCGCTGAACTCACCGGCCTTCGCAGCATCTTCACATTTCACTGCATCCTCCTGCATGTTACCGCCGCACTCCGGCACCTAAGGAGAAGACAAGAACAGCAAGGTGAGCCAAGGGAATACACAGAGGAATACCCCCCATAGACTTACCTGATTTTACCCCTGGGGGTACTATTCTTCTTCACGGGTCGGCGCAGCTTCCACTGCATCCTAGCCGAACCCCGGCCCCTAAGGGGAAACAAAAGGACAGCAAGGTGAAACAAGGGACTAACAAGGGGAACCCTCCTCACCACAAAAGACTTACCTGATTTTACCGCCGGAGGCATTATTCCCCGAGACTTCATACTTTCTCTCAGCGCCTGAATTAGGGAGAAAGCAACAGGTTACATATGGACATTATTTTATTGAACTGTGTTGGATAATACAAATCCTTACCAGAACATTACCGGTTGTCATGAGGAACTCTTCAGTAGGGTCAAGCTGCAACCTGCAAGGAATCGGACAAGAGTGAAAGTCAGGCATTTGAACTCTTACGAACTACATACTTACGGCGTCTTGCCGGGAATATCGGAGTCAATATTGTCCTGGAACTCACCAATTCCTTCGAGCCAGTGAAGCAACTGGTTATCTACCCGCCCCTGCGCTCAATGCAGGATGGAGAGCTCATCTTTTCAAATCATCAGGTGAGACTATAAGAGGGATCATCCAAGGTGATCAGTGGGGAGAACAGCGGGGTGGGGGATTTACGCTCAACTCCACGGGTGGTTAATTCCCTTTCTCCACTTGCAGAAGAATATTCCTACGGGCCAAGCAAACGAAGCTAGGTGGGCCAGTCCAGTCCGTCATCTCGGCCCTACACGTCACATTGGTGGAGACCGCAGCAATCCAGTCCAGATTGACGCCTCTGTGGGAGCCAGGTGAGCGTAACAGAAATTGGATTCTAGATGAATTCTGATTATCCCAATGTAGAAGAAAGGGGTTTCCTGGAGCAGACAGTAAAATAATATTAGGATTGCATTCAAGGAGCTGTGTGAAGATGGAACATACCCTTGGATTCCATCTCACTGTTAAAGAGTGACGATCAGGTTCTAGCAAAGCTAAAAAAAGATTGTCAGCAAAGCGAGCCATGGAAAGGTTTAGGGTCAGAGAAATCATCATACGATCACCTAGATTCGGATTGATTATCACTAAGGCGTCAATACTCGAATATAGACTAGATGAAATAAAAAAATAATCGGTTAAGGATTTGCACCCTGCTCTCGCCCAAGTGTAGTGGTAAAGATCCAAAGGAAAGCAAGGCGACTGCATGTCCCAGTCAAGAAAAAAGGTACTCCACAAATGTCCATATTTCTTTGAGATAGATAAATGATTATTCCACATTGCAGTATTGTAAATACATTTGTCATTTTGTCATAACAGTAACAATTCAAATCACCACCGGCAATAATTCTGGCTGAAGGAAACAAAATGAGGCCCTTTTCTAATACATCGTTCAATTCATCCAAGATGTTCTCAATTGGGGTAGTTAGTTTATTCCAATAAATACAGATCAATATAAGAATAATGGAAGGATCCTCATCGTCTTTTAGAGCTATAGCTAATATTGATTCGGAATTACTAATCATCTCAGTGGAGCATTTATATGCCGTATTGATTAAGATCGCAAGACCACCCGAGGGTCGTCCCAAGGGACCCCTCCTGGCACCCTGTGTAAATGCAAAATAGCCCTCTATGATAAAGTTTTTTAATTCATAGATTCTTGAATAAAAATAATGTCAGGTCTTTGAAAATAATTTAGGCTATACCATTTTTTGAAGTTGTTCAAACCGCATGAGTTCCACGAGATGATAGAGAGTTTAAACAAGCTAGGAATCTCTCATCCCTTTTGGTTGATTTGCGGGTTGATCGATATTAGGATCTCCACATGACATCTCCTTTAGTACTGAGACAAATTCCATAAACTGTTTCATAGTGTCAGCATCCAGATTAGATGGAACACCCTGAGTGGAACCAGGAGGATTACTTTTGAATACAGGAGGCATTGTTTCCAGAAAAATCGTTGCTTCCTCAAGCGTGGGAAAAATGCAGATTGATAAGCCAATGGATGCTAGATCTTCTTTGTGTTCCCATAGCAACTTCAGAATAAACGGAGACATAAATTTGCAGATCATTCTGTTGTTATTTGTCGCTGCTACTTTGACCCAATCTATATCATTTGAGCAAATGATCCGCAGGGCGGGAATATCTTGCATGACAGACATCATAAAAGTATGATTCAGACGAGCCTTACCATGACGTTGTGGCTCGCTTTCCCATCCCATAACCGTAGCAGATTTTATGTCAATGGAATTATCTATTGCTGAGGAATCGTGCTGTCCCAAAATTGTGGCAGCTTTTGTCCCATTAAGATTAGAATTTGCTAGTGGGCATTGTGACAACAAATTTGACGTATTTGAGGTTGGTGATTTTTGTTCGTCTTCTTGTGCTCCTTCATGGGCATCATTATCATCGAGTACATCATGTAAATCCAGCGCTTTTGAGTCAGATGTTTTCAACTCGGACCATTGGACATAGATGATTTAATCTTTACTAACTTCTTGCCACAGCTTGCATAGTCAAAGGCCCTTTGCCCATTATCTGTGCCAAGGATCACTTTCTCAGTCTTTTTTGTTTTCAACATTGGATAAAAGTTAGAGAGAATCGATTGTTTTTGATTGGGGGATTCAGGAAAAGGATTTGGTTCCAGGTCTAAGTTTGCCATTCCTTCGTCCATGCAGACTGCCCCTTTCTTAAATTTCATTTGAGGCTTCTTTGGATCGTTTTTAATTGATTCTGTTTTACGATCATCCTTTGCCTTGGATTCCAAGGCTTTTTTCTTTTCATGAAAGATTTTTTAAGTGGTTGGGCAGTCGGATTGGATTCCGGAAGGTTCAACAAAGCCTTTGATTCTTCGTTCAGTTGATTCAAATCGATGATATTGTCTCCCCCAGATAAATTACAAACATCTTTCATGTGTGTATTATGTTTATCTATTTTCTCACATTCTTGATTTTTTTGTTTTTTTTGTTGATTTCCTTTCAAGTTTTTATTAAAAATACTGCATTTTTCAGCACGAACCAAGGCCCTTCTTTGTTTTTTAGTTTGGGGCAAAGATATAGGTTTGGCGTGCGATTGATCAACATTAGACTTTTTTGCTATATCCTTTCACATCTGATCCTCTCCAGTTAGATCAATTAGGTCAGTCAATGCCGTCGTACTATCCAGGTGGACCTCATCAATGCCCATCATGGGCAAAATTGCCTGCTTATCAGTTGGCTTAGAAAGCGATGCAAGTGAGGATCCCATCTCAGTAACTAAGATAGTCAGGGCTACAATGTTAGATGCATTAGTGTCCTCTATTCCTACAATCGGTGAGACAGTGACCATCTCTGTAACAGATTTGGGCGAAAGTCCTTCGGTCACAGCCTCTGCAAAAGACTTAGTTTGAGTGGCAATATGTTGTGAATTCGGCATCGCGTCTTTGTTATGAATCAGGGCGGAAAGCATATTACAAGACAACAACATGCCCTCCATTTTACAGAGTTTACCTATGAGATCAGACATTTGCATCTGCAAAATTTTTATTTCCTCATGTGTTTGTTCGTGACCCCTATCTAGTAAGTTTAGGATCCGGGTCAACAGAGGGAAAGTTTCAAGGCAATGTTGTTGTTCATCTCTAGATTTATGTTGATCTGTCGAGACGTGATTCATCTGTGGCGCATTTCCATGATTCATGGACTCATTGAAATCAATATGAGAAGGCCCAAGACCTTCTGGACTATGTGAAAGTTGGGTACCTTGGAGCATTGATTTTTCTAAGATGGGGGAACTGTTTATCTGAGTAGCAGGCCCTCCCACACTAACTATTCTTGAAGAAAGATGACCCCCTAGCATT
Source organism: Ambystoma mexicanum (assembly GCF_040938575.1). NCBI lineage: Eukaryota > Metazoa > Chordata > Amphibia > Caudata > Ambystomatidae > Ambystoma > Ambystoma mexicanum. Next base: position 895,320,188 of record NC_090941.1, read on the forward strand.
CGTGCCTCTTTTTGAGCACTGAAGTGAGGAGGCACAGTGTACGAGTAAGGTTGGGGATTGTTAAATAGAAAAACATTATCAATCCCATATTTACTTTTGTTGACTGGGGTGGAAGGTTCATGTGACAGTCTTATGTGCTTTCCCAGTTCCAGCTCTATTACAGGGGCCATCATGGAAAAATCAGCAGTATGTATGCCAAACTGCTCGATTCCCATTTTTTTGTTATCGCATTGTGATATCCCTCTACGCGGACCGCCTCACGCTGTCGTGTCATTCATATAACACATCGATAAAGATGAGCCGACACAGAGCTGGGGTGCAACACATCTTTATTGGACAACTGCTTATCTCAAACTAACGGTCTGGCGGTAACCCCGCCCCTTAACTCTTGTGGGTCACAGCCCACTAATTAATGGTAACAGGCAGAGGACTCATCCTCCAAACGAACTGAGAGTGGCGACACCACACCCTCCCGTTACTAAACATTTAGTCCTGCCCTCAGTTCATCTCTTCAATGAGGCGATGGGTTTTCTTTCTTGTTCTCTGGGGTCGACATTCCACTATGGCCGGTGGACCGGTCTCGGTTCCTTATGTCGTGTCACCTTCAGAGTCTTCTCTGTCTCCTTCATAGGGAGCGTCCCATTGAGAGAAAGTGTCATCCAGGTTTATGTCACCTGAGGATGGGGTTCCGGGCATTCGCCTGAAATGAGATGAGTTTCGTGTTACAGATCTGCGGTTTCCTTCCGCGGTGATGAGTGATCCCTTCCTTTTGACGATGATGAGAGGTTCTTCGCTGAATGGGGCCATGTTTTTGCGCTGTTGGGGTTGGCGGACCACTACCAGGTCTCCTGGTGCCAGGTCATTCTCTTTGGCCCTGTGGGTGGCGTCAGCAGCCCTCTTCATGTTCTCTTTCATGAGTTTATCTCTATTTCTCATTTAGGTGTCCCTTTCATATTGATCTTCATCAACCGCTATGTGTGGTAATCGTGTTCTAATCGTTCGCCCAAACATCACCTCTGATGGTGTTTTCCCGGTGGTGCTGTGTGGGGTGTTTCTGTAATCTCGCATGAGTTGGTATAATAGCTTCTCGACAGGTTCTCCCGTGATCCGTGCAATTTGGGCCGTGCGTTTAACGTTGCTCATGAACCTTTCGACGGTTCCGTTCGCCTGTGGCCACAGGGGTGTCACTTTCCTGTGGTGAAAACCCATGTATTCCTCAAATCTTTGGAAGTCTTGTCCGGTGAACGGAGGTCCGTTCTCAGACTTTACTACTTTGGGTAATCCGTAGGTTGCGAACATTCGATCTACGGCTGGGATGGTGTGATGCGCCGATGTGGACGGGACTATCTGCAGGTCGGGATATCTCGAGTATTCGTCCACTGCCACCGATATGTACTCTCCCCCTTCCATGGGTCCAAAGTGGTTGACAGCTATTTCCTCCCAGGTTCCTTCTGGCATTGCGGTCATGCTCAAGTGTTCAGGTGACGTGTGTGGCTTTACGAGGGCACACGTAGGGCAGTCTTGCAGTAGTTCTTCCACTGAGGTGTCTAAGTGGGGGAACCACAGTTTTTGTCTTAGCATCCTTTTGGTAGATACTATCCCTCGGTGTCCTTCATGGGCCAGCTCTAGTACTTTCCGTCGCAGGCTCCGTGGAATTAACAGTAGGCCTTCTTCTGATTTCGCGAGTTCTTCCTTCACGGCCAGAAAACAGGTGATGTCTTGTTTTGTGTCATCATTCCTTGATTCTTGGATCTGTTTAGCGTGTTTCCATCACCCTGTTTCTAGGCATCGCAGTATGGTTTGTATTCCTTGGTTGGTGTTGGATTCCCGAGTTATCTGATCCATGTCAAGTCCTTGTGGTGTGTTGCTGTGGATGACATACTTTATGTACTGGTCAGCTATGGAGGGTTCTGGCCCGCATGTTTCTTTTGGGTGCCGCAAGAGGAAATCTGCAGGGTTTTGTTCTTTCCCTGGCCTTTGTGTGATGGTAAATTGCTAGTCTTGTAGTCGAAGTGCCCATCGGGCTATCCTGGGTGGCATTTTTGCCTGAGAGTTGCCATAGAGGAAGGTGATGGCCTGATGGTCCGTTACAACTACGAAAGGTTTTCCATACAGGAACAAGTGAAAGTGTTCACAGGCCCAGACCACTGCCAAACCTTCCTTTTCTGCCTGAGAGTAGGCTTGCTCAGTTTTGGAGAGGCTTCGACTGGCGTAGGATACTATGTGCTTTTCACTTTCCTCTTTGTCGCCCAGTTGTGTCAGAATGGCACCTAAGCCAACAGGGCTGGCATCAACGATGAGTTCTGTGGTCTTCTTGGGGTCGAAGTATGCCATGTTCCGGGCGTCGGAAATGCGGTCCTTGATGATTTGAAATGCCTTTTGGCATTGGGGTGACCAGATGAATTCTGTGTTGAGCTTGGTGAGGGCTCTGAGAGGTTCACTGATAGAGGCAAAATCCCGTATGTATCTTGTGCAGTAACTTGCAAGTCCTAAGAATGATCTGAGGTCTGAGGTGGTGGCAGGTGGCTCAGCTTCTCGGAGCACGCTGACTTTCTCTGGGTCTGGTGTCATGCCCTTCTCAGAAAATATGTGTCCAAAGAAGCGAAGTGTTCTCTTGCGGAACTCACATTTCTCCTTGTTTAGTGTGAGCCATGCATCTTCTAACGCCATGCATACTCTCATTAGCGTGTCATTGTGTTGTTCTTGATTCTGGCCGAAAACCAGATGTCATCGCTGTAGTTCAAGCAATTTGGCACGTGCTTGATGACGTTGTGAATTTCTGCTTGAAAAATTTCCGCCGCGGAGGACACCCCGAAACTTAACCGTATTGGATAAGCCCTATGTGGGTTGCGAACGTTGTTAAGTAGCGGGAGCTCTTGCAGAGTTCCAACTGGTGATAACCTTTGTTTAGGTCCAGTTTGGAGAAAACGGTCGCCCCATTCAGGAGGTGTACCATATCTGTTATTCGGGAGGCTTGGTGACGTTCTCTCAGAAGGGCTTCGTTCGATCTCCTCATGTCTACACATATTCGAATGTCAGAGGAGTCTCTTTCGGGCACGGGTACTATGGGGGAGACCGATGGGGTGGGGCCTTCCGCTGGCTCAATGATGTCTGCCTCCAGTAGTTTGGTCAGTTTGTTTTCAACTTGCTTTTGAATGTTGATGGGGATTCCCCGGTAGTGTTGGGCTATAGGTGGGACGCTGGTGTCGATGTGGAGCCCGATCTGTTTGTCCTTCAATTTGCCAAGGCCTTTGAATAGTGACGGGAAGACTTGGTCAATGCTTTCCATCGGGTCTAAATATTTGTGTACCATGAGGCGATATAATATGTGGATGAGTCCCATCTCTATGGCTGCCTGATAGCTCAATATGCATCTGCTCTCGGTGGCCGCTTCTAACACGTGCATGGGGATGTTTTTTTCATGTTCTTTGTATCGGCACGACGCCATGAAGAATCCTTTGCATGCCAGGGGGGTCTTTGAGCCGTATGGTTAGATGAGTGCTCGTCCTGGTTGGAGGTGAGGGGCATTTGGTATGCTTTCATAAACTTCCTCGCTGATTACATTTACGGTTGCCCCTGTGTCTATTAGAAATTCGGCTGCCGTTTGATTGACTTGTATTCTGAGTACTGGGCTGTGTTTTTTTGCCGTGTTGTTTCCGAGTGCATATAGATATCCCTTTTTCCGCAGTGTTTCCTGTTGTTTTTCTGGTCGGCGGGCTCTCTCGTCCGATGACATGCTTGACACTCTGTCAGACTGTGACTGCTCAATGAGGCATCGTACATACCTCCGGGGTCTTCTCCTTGTTTTGGAAAGCGGGGTCTTGCTCTCCCTCCAGTCCTTTTTGTCTTGTCTTCTTACCAGTTGCTCGTCGTAGTGTCTGTGGCGCACTTGATCGTGGGGCTGGTGCGCTGCCCGGTGGTGATGTGGTAGCAGGTTTTGTTCTGGTTCTGTTGTGGGTTTGCTGTTTCTTCCCGCCCCCTCTCATTTTGCTGCGGAATTCTAAGCACACAGCCCTGTAGTGGTTTTCACTGCCACACGCGGAGCAGGTCTGACCCATTGCTGGGCATGCTCCTTCGTGGGGGTATTCGTGTCCACACCGGTGATAGAAGGGGTCACTGTTGTTTCTTGCAGTCCCTTCTAGTCCGTTGAGGCTCTCGTGTTTTCCATGGATGATCCTTATGCCGTCCAGGCCCTCTACTTGAGCCGCAAGAGCAGCATCTGACCGTGCCAGGCGTAGAATTTCATCTAGGTTGCGTGGATGTTGCAGTAGTCATTTGCGGAAATCAGCGCTTTCGCAGCCGACTATGATTTGTGACCTGAGGGCCTCGTCGGAGTAATTGTTGAGATCACAGTGTTTCATTTTTGATTGTAGTCTCATGACAAATGCATCTATGGTTTCCCCTTTGTTTTGTTTTGTGGTGTAGGAAACATGTCCACGTTGGTGTGGGGTGTAAAGTATTCTGTGAGCGTTGTCTTCATTTTGGTGTATGTGTCTATGTTGTTCTCTAGTTTTTCTTCTAGGATGTCTCGCAAATTTGAACCTACCGCAAGGTTTAGGAGGTTGAGCTTCTGTTCATCTTCCAGTGAACTAGCCGCTTTTAGGCACACTTCAAAGTCCCTCAACCACTTTTTCCATCTTGATCCGAGGGTGGCGGTGAGGTCGAAATTTGCTGGCAGTTGGGCTAGAAGGCTGTCCGTCATTTTTCGGTTTTCTGGTCTGGCTGGACTCACTGGAACGGTTAGTGACTCTCCTTCAGAGCTGCTCATGAGCTGTCGCCACTCGAACCCCTCTCTTTGCTAGATGTGCTGGGAGAAATTTCCTTTGGTTTTGGTGAGGTGGGGCGCTGGTGCCGGCTGAGGGCGCTGCGCTAGATACTGGTGGCTTGTGAGCTTTTCCCCACTCGGTGTCTTGCCAAATTTTCGCGCCAAAAGTGGCGGGCCTGTGAGGCCTTGTGGGTAATGCGGCCTGAGACGGCCTGTGGCGTGGAGGTACTGCACTGTGTATTAATGGCCCAGGTGAGGTTGGGCCTTGCATGGGCGGCGCTTGTGCCTACCCTTATGAGTGCTCGCGTTGGAGCGGGAGGGCCACGTCTCCACCGCTCATCTCCAGGTCGTTTCCTTTGCCGTTGCCATTGGCGGGAGGCCAGTGCTCCTCAACCGCCCGGTATGCATGAGCAGGGAGTCGCTGCTCCACCTGGCGGTGTCCCGCCGTGTGCGCATGTGCGCAGGTCGGGTCTCTCTGCTTCGTTGCCGTTGGCGGGAGATGTTCTCTCTCCACCGCCCGGATGGATCACTGCACGGGGAGCTTTCACGGCTGCTCCACCCGCCGGAGATATGCGCGTCGGAGCCCCGATATGGTATGTGCAGGGGGGAGATTCGTTCCGAACGTGGGGAGCCTTCACATTCCAACCCACCTCTCCGGATGATCCCAGCAGGATGGGGCCCAGCGCTTCCAGTGGCGCCAGGTAACACGCCACGAGCGCGGTGGGCCCGAGATGGCAGGCATGGTAGGACTTTGCGTCCGCCTCATCGCCAATGTGATGTCCCTCTACGCAGACCGCCTCACGCTGTCGTGTCATTCATATAACACAACGATAAAGATGAGCCGACACAGAGCTGGGGTGCAACACGTCTTTATTGGACAACTGCTTATCTCGAACTAACGGTCTGGCGGTGACCCCGCCCCTTAACTCTCGTGGGTCACAGCCCACTAATTAATGGTAACAGGCAGAGGACTCATCCTCCAAACGAACTGAGAGTGGCGACACCACATGCATCTCTATTCAAACTAAGATTTAGGTTAGACTCTTCATTATCCCATCCTCTCAGGGATATTTTATTAGCTTCTTTGATGGATAAGGACCCCAGTGCTGTTTTGAATTCTGTGGTGTTTTTAGCCAGTTTCGAAAAGGGAATCTCCCAAGCAATATTCATTATGCGATTTCTGTGCAGGGAGTTTTCTTTAGACACCTCAGTGACTATATTTGCATGGGCCTCTATTTTAGAAGGTGTCGAGTCAAAATTACCGTTGGCTACAGGCAAGGTATTTGACAATGGAGGAACGGTTCCATCGGATACAAGAGGATTCCACATATCGTTTTCCCTGGCAAGTTTAGGGGAGGCTGGAGCTTTATTTCCTTTAGAAGCGGGATCGCTTTCTATAGACAAGGCCTCATCTTTTAAGATCTTAAAGGAGCCATTCACATTTTCAAACAAAGGTAAACTTCCGTGTGACGGCTCAGGGGAAAGATTTCTTTCCATGTCGTCTTCACGAGAAAGCGGAATGGAAGACATAGCTAAATGTAATTTTGCTACAATTTTCTGGGCCTCTGCTTTTTTTAGAATTTGTAGATTCGCTTTTGTGACACTGCGCAACCCCTCTGCCATAATTAGTGGGCTTGACTGTGCACACAAATAACTTACTTTACAGGGGACAAACAATCAAAGCGAAACTATAAGTCATATACCAAAAAGGAGGATGCCCCAACCCCTAATAGTTAATGGGACACACCAAATTCACGATGCCCCACCACCCCAGCCGCCTCACCACCTAACAGCCCAACAGCCCACTTGTGTGCCACTTCCGGGTGCGCGCGCGGGTGGCTAGCACAGGAACCTATAAGCACGTCGGAGCTGAGAGCTGTGGGCGGGGACCAAGGAGCGGGGCACAAAACAAACAATGGACTCTGTTGGAAAAATAAAAATACCAAGAATCAGTGTGCAGCCTGACTTTAAAGCACTACACCATCATCAACATGACTCTCCAAATTCACAACATCCTAAACCCAAAACCCCAAAACCCCAAGTCCCCAAATCCCAAAATATGTCTCTGAGTATGTCACAAGACCCGGCCATTTGGCACCAATTCTTCGCAGTGCTTCAAAGTACTTTGCAGGGTAACCAGCGTGTTGCGCTGCAAAAAGAGCCTTCTGAGCTTCCTTTTGCCGACTCACTTGTCAGGGCAAAGTTCCAACGCCTCAATCCAGGCAGTCAATTCCGTCTCACAGACTCTCCAGCCCAACAGCCCACTTGCGTGCCACTTCTGGGTGTGCGCGCGGGTGCGCTAGCATGGGAAGCTATAAGCACGTCGGAGCCGAGAGCTGTGGGTGGGGACCAAGGAGCGGGGCACAAAACAAACAACGGACTTTGTAAAGGCAAAGTTCCAATGCCTCAATCCAGGCAATCAATTCCGTCTCAAAGACTCTCCAGCCCAACAGCCCACTTGCGTGCCACTTCCGGGTGCAGGCTAGCTTTTATAGTCCGATCTCCCTTCCTCGTGGCACGTGCTTTGGGGTATGAAGTGCTCCAGTGACTGCTGATTTTGATCGGCTACGCTTCTGGTAAGCACCTGCAGCTGATCTGGACTCAGGGGTGGGTCAATACATGTATAAATCCCCTTCACCATCCAGAATTCACTAGAACCCTATCCAGGTTGCTCGTGATGAAGCTGGCAAAGTTTCTTCTTTTAGAGTTTGAGGAAGTCAATGTGTTATATTATGTTATTGTGATTTATAACGCGCACCACTGCCATTTTCATGGTCTCCAGGCGCTCTGACAGACCTGAAAAAGAAGGAGGGCTGGGAGGGCTTAGTCAATGGGATAGAGAGGGAAAGCACTAGAGAGATTTGTTGTGCTGTTGGTAGATTCAGTTCAGAAAAACCGGTCACTGTGTGATGGGTTTGTTTTTAGTTGGCACGGGTTAGGTGATATTTGTTCTATGAGTGTGTGTGGGATGATTTCTGTGTAATTGGTTTAGTTTTCTCTTGTGTGTTGTGTTTAGTTGGTTGTTGCTGAGTGTGTCACTTTTGTGGTGGTTGTAGGTTTCTGCTGCAGTAGGGGTATTTGTGTGTTTTGATTGGTGATTGATGGTGAGTATGCAGGATATTGGAAACATGCAATGATAATCTCCCCAACACACACACATTTGTAAACACACACATACATATTCAGCTCCTGGCGCCCTCACACACATTGACAATGCACAACTGTATAGGTCTACCCTCTCTTGAAACCCTGTTACCAGATATGTTCTTTTGCTGAAATAGATGGCAATTAAGGAATATCAAAGATGCATATGATTAACAACTTTCTTAAATGAATTTCTTGATTAGAAGTGGGTACTGAGGTTCATACTTCTAAGAAGAGAATAAAGTGAATGGAACAATATGGTCATGCCAAGCCTCAGGGCTCTTGCTTTAGATGTGTGATTGCTTTTCCACCTTCGATATATCCTTCAGTAAATATGAGGGGGTATGTTCCATTGGTAACATTTTGTTCACATCTTCCAGTGGAATCCTGTGTCAGTCACACTAGTCTGCACTTATGATTCATGCAGGGTAGTATTCTGTGGCTTCTGTCCTGGCTTTGTGAGATGGCTGCGAGGAGACCAAATATCCACAAAGGTTTCCGGAACCTCACAGAGAATGTCAGCTTCAGAGGAAAACATAGTTGGGGCATAAGCATAATTGGCATGTAAATACAAACACCATGCCTGAGCACCAGACAATTGAAAGGAGTTCTACTTAAAGGTGCTGGGTTTGTGTCAATAGGGTTTTGACCATTCTGTCTGTCATAGTGACTGTGTCTGTAGTTGCTCTTGGTTAAAAAAAGACCTGTGTGGTCTAGGACAGGGGTCCTTTGGTTTGCTATACCTGTCTGTGACTGCCTCCTGCCTTAATGCGTAGACACGGTATGGATGGTCTAGAAATCCCTGTGTTCACTACCGGTCCAGCATTCACTAGATCGCGGCAACCCCCAGACTCTTTGCCCGCCTCATTGTAGGTCAGGGTGCTTGGTCACATATCTCCTCCTCTTATCTGTACAAACCCCCTGGAGGACTAAGAGGAGAATTTCTTAAATTATCTATATTCAAATGTTTCCTTGCTGGTGCGAGAACCATTGAGAAAATGTAAGGCTGTGATACAAGAAACCACTGCATAACTCTGGTGTTGGTATCCATGGCCCAGGAGAGCCAGGTGAGTGGAGCATAACCTGTGATCAAAGTGAATTTCCTACCCATTAAATATTACTTGATGTGCTTGACTGCCCGTTGAATTGCCAACTTCTTTAGTTGTACACTGGCATAGTTCTTCTCTTTTGGGTGTAACTTTCTACTTATGAACAAGATGGGCTGTTCTACTCCATTCCAGAGTTGACAGAGTACAACCCCAAAACCTATTCAGAAGGAATTGCTTTGCTGCCTTGTTGCGGGGACCCAGTGAATAGGGTTTGGGGATCCAATGTATGCTTTCTTTGGGCCCAGCATCGGCTAGCTCAGGATGGGCCAGTCCCCATTGACCACCTCACTGTAATTCTACAAGGTTAGGCAGAGGACTTTCTCACACTGTCCTCATTCTTTGTCATAAAGAGAATCCCACAACTGAAGGGAAAAAATACATCATCACTGAAAGGTAAGTTCAAAAAACGATAAAAAGTGCTTATGTGCATTGGCATAGTAAATACAATGCCTGTTTAAGAGAGAATAAGTGTGTGGACATGTATGAGCAAGTCTACATGAGTGTGCAAGAGTAAATGAGTGCCCATGTGTGTTTACAGCTGCATATATGTGTGGGTCTGTGTGTTTGTGTGTAGTAATGGGACACATGTATGTGATGGTTTAACAGGTCTGGTGCTTTACAGTGGCTGCCATATAGTTTGTGCACCTTCCTAAATGAGTTTTATGGTGTCAATATTAACATTTATTTTACAGGCAGCATGACATGTGTTTGCATTCCAATGCTGACATATTATGTGGAACCTAGCATTATGAACATGTGGTTTACAGTGGCAGAGCTGGCATAATTGTGGCCACCATCCTGAAAAGTTTTTCTGAGGCAATGATAGCATATATTTTGTAGGCAGCAGGAAACAACTGTTGTATAGGGCCATACTGGCATATGTTGTTGATAAGGCATCAGGAATGTGTTTTACAGTGACATTTGTGAACACTGTCATGAACATTGTTTTACAATGGCAATTCTAGCATACAATTGAGCACAGGCAGCATGTAAAACAACAGGGACATGCTGGCATATACTGTGGAAACCAGTACCATGAGCATGTGATTTACAGTATTATTGATGGCATGTAACGTGGGCACCATCATGAAAGGGTTCTATCATGTCAATGGTACCCAATATTGTTGGGGCAAGCATCATGAACATTTTAAAAATACTTCTGTCTACTGCTGGTGACGTGGCAACCATCTATTGGATTTTTTCATGTGGTGCCCTACCAAACTAATTGTAACTTGAATTTTACCCAATGGTTCTCAAAAATGGTTTGTAAAAGGCACCATTTCAATCCATTAGTTTAAATATTCTCTCAAGGGAGACCCCCAGTTAATCATCTCTATGTTTACTGTAACCAATGTCAATGTGTTAATTCTGGATGAATTCAGATATAAATCATGTCCTGACTCTCCTGACTACAATAGACTTCTGACAAAGATCATAGACAAACTTGTGCCTAAAAAAAGTGGGAGCTATTTTGTCTTAATCTCAACAACCTTGGTATGCGCCAGATCCATGCCTTATTTTAATCAAACTGAGCAAAGTACAACTAATTTGTCACAAATTTGAAAATCCTTCGGCCAGTCAACAGCTTTCAGCCCTTAGGAAAGTTTAGAAAAGGGCCATTACTTTTTTCTGCTTCCATTAGTCTGCCTCTTTCGTCCGCTGGATATCAAAAAGGTACCTTCCCCCGCTGTTCACATTACGCAGCACTTTAAACCTAAAGGTTTCTAAAATCTGTTAACTTATTGAATAAAACATAAAATGCTCCAACTCAGGCACAGCAGCATCCACTTTCACCTTTGTCAGATGTACTATCCAGACCTGAATTTAATTTTGATTGTATATTCGAAAAAAAGGACTGAGGAACAGTCTCTAAATTATGAGAGATACTTCTTCCCTAAAAAACATTTATACCATTTTTTAGCAGTTTTTCAGTCAGGGTTTGATCTCCAATTGTTTCAAGATTTCTGCCAGTACTAGCGTCCTGAAAAAACCTATGCTGGACCCTGAGCCCAACCAGTTATGGGCCTCTCACCAATGCATCCTCTTGAGGAGGATGCAGGTGTTGGTAGTGGGGAGGGGTTTCATTTTGGACTGTGTGAAAAGAGTTTGGGTCTTGTGGTTGACAGCAGGGTAGACATTTGGGTGAAATGAGCAGGGATTGTGGCACCTGCCAGCATCAATCCCCTGATGAACACCTGACAAATGCCTTGCTCTGTCTCAATGGGTTCTTACCCTTGATGGGCTAAAGGGCCAGTAGGCCACTAAGCATAGCACCATAGCATGTAAGTATACGGTTTGAAGCATCTCTCAGTCTGCCAGTGAACATTCTAAGGAAGGTGAAATGGATGACTGTGGTCCTCAGATTTTGAGTTGGCCTTCAACTGAATGTTAAGGTCTAGCCTTCCATAAGCCTTTGCAGGTTATGATGATGTCTGAGTACCCTCCTCTGCCAACTCGCTTGGTTTTGCTCCTCATGGGATACAATGTATCAATTTGACAGAAAGGCAGAGACAAAGAGAAATGAAGAGTGAGAGAGAGAGAGTGTGAGAGAGGGATAAAGAGAGATATAGGTGGCATTGGGAGTTAGAGAAATAGGACCTGTCTGCAAAGGATCAGGGGTAGGAGTTCAGGGTTGGAGGTTGTTTTGTCTTGTAAGGCCTACTCACACCTTTTGCCGACTAACTGAGTTCCCTCTAAGATCTACTAGCACCTTACACTACACAAACAAACCCCCACAGATGGCCATAACAGGCCTAGATATTACCACATCAACACTAACTGAGCCACGACTAAGCTCTACTCTTTAGCTCTGTCACACTCTCCCACATCGGAGGATAACCAGACCGAAAGCGCTATAGTCACTCAAATCTTGGGCTCTTCCCTATGGATATCAACCACCCTAGTTTCTCTGTCAAAATTAAATTAAACTAAATTGAGCTTTTATATTGTGCTTTATGCCGGAGACTAGCCTCTAAGTGGGTCACCGAGATTTAAACCCATGATGCTCTGCTTTGTTTTGCTTCCAAGACAAACGCATTGTCCCTGAGCTATCGCTCTGTCCTGCCAAACCCATAGAAAGCATCATGGTGTATAAGAGGGACTACACCCCAGCCCCTCAAACTGAGCACAGGTAACATGATAGGTTGATCAATGGTTCCAGTATTGCAAGAATCAGAATTATAGTGTTTTTTGAAGATAAAGAGTGCATATAGGGGGACATATATTTCTGGGGTCAGAATGACTCAGGAAGTAAAGGATGTCTCCAGTATTACTCACATATCAGGAATATGTAAAAATATAATCTGAAAACTGAATTGAAAAGGAGTCATGCTCAGAAGTAAATAACAACTCACCGTTGGTAGATGAACATCTGGGCTGAACAGACTGATATATTTCTAAAATGGATGCCAAAATACAAAATGGCTTCCGGATCAGGTGTCAAAAGAGCTGAATCATACGGACAGTGAATATTCTTTGGCAGCAGTTCACTGTGAGATAAGTACGTCTGGGATGATATATTTAGAAATGTTGGCAGGAAAAACAGACAATGATTGATAGTAAATCAGATAAAGGCATGTGAAGGCTACCAATTAGACAGAACAGCTGCTTACTTGGCAGAAAATAAGATGAGCTCATGGAGATTTTCACTGTATGAGCTGCCATGTAAATTTGGCAGGACCTCGAGAAGTAAATAAGGGATGTTTCTTGGCAGACATTAAAGGATAAGTAATTAGGTCCTGCTGGGTCTCAAGTAAACTTATCAGTCTATGTGTCAGTCAACCCATGCTTGCCAAAATGAGCTTATGCAGACTTTGTAAGTGACAAATAAGCCAACCAATCAAAGACAAGGAGGGCTTATATTAAAGCATTATGTCATTGGAAAAAGCCTATATAAGCAAGCTGATTGTAGGAGCTCTGTGTGCTGCTTCCAGTGTCTTTTGAACCTGTATTGAAGATGACTGTGAACTTTTTCCTGGGCGTCCGTTCCTTTATTTTTGTCTCCAGTGCCAAAGTCCACAGAGGTCAGAGGGCTTGAGGGGATGCAGAGGGTCCCCCCTTACATTGGCCCTCAGCATCTAGGCACTTCTGACTTCACACATCAACACCACAGGTTTCCCATTTGCCTTTCCTGCTGTCCTACTAATAAATCATCCCACACCTTATTACAGAGCTAAGAGCAGTGAGACCATCAATAGTGGCATATGGGCACTATGCAAGACCCCATACATAACAATTCTCAATACTCCATACAAAAGCCAAAACATTTGCCTTTGTTAGTACTTAAGTGCAAGGAACAGATGCATAGAGCAAATCCCCCTTTTGCGCTGCATCCCATAGAAATACAACTGAGCACAATGAAAAATTCAGTCCAACTGTTGCATAGTCACTGGCATGCTGCCCTCTCTGTGCCTCAACACACTGTACCCCTAGTGTATCTTTCTGGGCACCTCTGTGTGTCCCACAGAGCAGGATATGGGGTGGTGGCAGCTCCATGCTGAATTTGAGAGGTGCTCTGAGTATCCTCCATTTTGGGATAACCAGGCCCTGCCGTTGGAATCAATTGATTCCTGATAGAAGACAAGATGGCCCCTGTGGCCTCTTGCTTTCTATTGCCTGTTACCTTGTTTTCCCAAAATCCTGGGGAACCCTGACTGTCCCTTCCCCTGACTGGCTGTTGGGTGGAAGTTCCATATATGGTATTGTGGGGAAGTCCAGGACAGACTGGCTGGAGCCTTCCCAATGACTGTATGTTGTGGGTACGCCCTTGGGGTGGGACCTGGGTGAATGGAGTGGGTGAGCAATATGCATTTTATGTTATGGGGGTCTGGTTTCTGGTATGTGACACAAAGACTTAGACAGCTCTGCCTGAAACTGGTATGAATGCAGTGTGGAGTGCTGAATGGCAGAGTGCTTGTCCCAATCCACATTCCTTGTTGTGAGTGTCTGGATAGAGAAGAATGGCCTGAATGCACTGTGAGTCTGATTGGCTGCCTGCCTGCCTGAATGCCCTTCAGAATGATTGGTTGGCTGAGTGTGACCCAGAAGAGTGAATGAGAGACCAAACAGTATATCTGGGGACCTCCCACTGATGGAAATCGTTCAGAAGATGAAGTCAAAACTTGATGCTTACTCTCGAAGCCGAGCCGGAAGAAGGTAAACTGCTGTTTCCCTTCGATGCAATCTGAAAGCCGCTGTGCCTTCAAGAAACTGATCCAAGAGAGGACCTGGCTAGGAGACCTCTTCCCGAGCTATAAGGGACCATCGTGCACCAGTTAACCTTCACCGAGGCTCCCTGGAAGTCAGCCTTCAAAAGACTGTCGACTGGAGACAGGGACCACATAGGAAACTGAAGGCGAAGTGCCCGGACATTCCGTCCACCGTGGTCGACCAGGGTTCGGAAGCTCGCCGTAACCACTGGAAGCCCAGAAGCGGGCCCAGCTTGATGATGTGCCGCCGACGACCGGACCCACATCGCTCCATTGCCTAAGTACACTTTGAATCAAGGACTCCCTTGCTCAACACCGTCGACCGCTTTGTCCCGCCGGAGAAAGTCAAAGTCGCAGACAAACCGAGGAGAGTCCGCTGGTGGATTTCCCGCCACCTGAAGACCACAACAACACCACCGACCTGACGCCCTTGCTGGACCAAAGTTCTTCATTGACTCTTTGCGGCAATGAACTATCGTCATCGAGGTGCACCGCATGCTTCATCTTTCCAGGATGTCCATAACCGATCGTTGACGAGCGCCGACAGGACCGAAGCTGCTGCCTCAATTCCTTGGTTCACCTTTTTCTTCGAGGGATCTCGACAATCCGTGGCTCCTGCCTTAAAGGATTCACTCACGAAGGATCCATTGACGACTCGACATCAAACTCTGCTAAACCAGGTACATTGGGGTGGTAGAACTTTATAGAAGGAAATAAGACTCTGCTTAAAAAAGTGACAATATATTTTTAATGGACTTAAAGACAGCCTTTGATTGGATCCAGCGACCCTTACTATGGCAAGCTTTGCATTGGTTGAACATCCCAGAACCATTGCTGGACACAATCTGGGACCTTTACACCAGCAATTCAGCAGCAGCACAGTATCCGTGAAGGGTGATGCAACAAAACCCTTCCATGTCCAAAAAGGAGTTAGCAGGGTTGTGTTTTCAACCCACTTCCTTTTTCACTTTTTAGTCATGAAATTACCCTAGAGATTGCAGCCTGAAATGCTGATGTTTGCAAAGCTTCATATATTTTTTTTAATGTATGTATTTATTCATTTATATTCATTGATATACAGGGAAGAACAATGTTTTTTTGATCACAACATTAATTACAATAGATGAGATAACGGGTGTAATAGGAAGAAATGAGCTACTTGCAATGGAGTGAGTTTGAGTGGCCAGCTGACCAGGTTGTGGTGCGGAGTAAACGAAACAGTCACCAGGGATAATACATCGGTGGACTCACATAGATTAAGGACAATGAACATTAGACATTTTTAAGTGCAGGTAGGTGGTGCTTCCAGCTATGTTAGGGATGTAACCATGATGTAAGAAGTGTTAGAGTGGAGGCAGAGAAAGGGAGGGGCAGAGGCAGGTTAGATGCGAGGGTAAAATGTTTGCTCAGAGGCAGATGAGAGGTAGGCAAAGAGAATAACTGGAGACAAGGAGGTAGGCTTTCAATATGGCTTTGAACAAATTAGTGATTAGTGAAGCTCTTGGTATTTTACTTTTTGCAGAAGACACAGCACTTATCTCAAAAACACCTATTGGTCTGCTAACACATATAACTAAATGTAACGAATTGTGCAAAAGAAGAGCCTAATAATAGGTAGACAAATAAGCCAAGTCTATGGTGTGCCACGCATGGCAAACTTTCAATCCTACTTTCAGTTTAGAAGACTTTAAGATTGAAAGAGTTCAATTTTTCAATTATGTGACTTGGTCAAGAGGGGATGGGGACCCCATTCAGCCGGGGGCGCGAGGCCTACCAGGGAGAAATCCAGAGCAAGCCCTACCCCTGAGGTCAACAGTGGGAGTTGAGAAGTCCCCAATCCTTGCCCTAATCTTGTGCCGGCATGCCTCTATGTAGTCCATTGTCATTTCAATCTGCGCCTCAACCAGATACTTGCCAATGTCTCTCTCTTTTTCTAGAAATAACACATTTCATCCATGAGGCAAGTAAGAAATTCAGGATGGAAACTAGAACAGGTACCCCACATCCTGGGCGGGGAAGATGAAAACTGTCAAACTGCTGGAGAAGGAGACACACAGAGAGAGGCAAAAACCCCACAGACATGCATTGTCAAATTTAGCAGTGTACCGCTTAAAAGGAGAGTGTTGCTTTGTTCCAGCTAGATTTGATTTTAAATTGTTATTGCATAAACTGCATATTTTAAAACTGTTTAATTGTAGAATTTGTATTTACTCTATCAATTGGGGGAATCTGTACTATTTTATATGGTGCATACCTCTTTGGTAGTGGCTATAAGACTCCTGGCACAGCTCACGTACTCCTGCACTAGGAACTACACATTCCATCATTCTTATAGTCCCTCAGCTTATTTCTCAGTTGTCAGGCGCATCAGCCCTGGCGCGTCAGGCACCAGCAAATTTGCGCTGCACGCGCCAGAACTGAATGCTTCTTATTTACACTGAGCATTAGTACCAGTTAGTCATCTTAGGTGGTGCTCCCACCATTTAAACAAATACGGACTGTAAACATACCATGCCTTATGAACAATATACCGAGCTTGAGGCCATTTGGACCATTGAAGTTGAACATAAATATACGAAAATGGCATTGTTAAACACTTGATCCTTGGACAAACATGCTCTAGATGTCAAAGACTTGATATTGGACCAAAACATTTACATTATGTGCTTTACTGAAACGTGGCTACAGGACTCTAGTGGCCCTAATATCCACTTGGTAATACCCCCTGTCTACACCTTTTTTTGCCAAAAACTCAGAGACTGGAAGGGGGTGGGGAGTGGTGTGTGTGGTACGAGAGGTATTACATTTATTACAAGTTCCCATTACGTGCTCTGGCTGTGAAATTATCCTCCTGAAAACTACACCTACCCCCCCCCAATAACCGTGTGAACACCGTCTGATACACCATGTTTTTATTAGGAAATTTCAAGTATATTAGCCTAATTATATAAACCTAATAACTCCACGCTGGTGTTGAGGGACTTTAATAGGTGGTTTAATAATCCACAAACGTAGAAGCCCCTCACCTGGCACAGATTCTTAGGGATAATGAATTTGTGATTCACAGTAGGGATCCCACCCATGATTTAGGCAATGTCCTTGATTGGTTCATAGCTAGGAATCTCACTCTTAGTCCAACACGTGTTGATCCCTGTATCTGGTCTGACCATTTCATGGTGAGCTTCAACATGACTCTTCCGCTACCATCAACCCAGAAATCCAACGCCACCAAAAGGGTGTTGAGTAGAAATTTTAACAAACTGAGCACAGCTGGTTTGGAGCAGTGCCTGGTGGAGCTTATGAACTCCACCGCCGAGGATGATTCCCCTCACCGCTTGGTGGGGGAATATGAAAAGGCTCTAATAAAATATCTGGATAAGGTGACACCAGTTAAAAGTGAGCTCATTCGAGAGACGTTCAATAATAAGAAATGTGTCTCACCAGCACTAACTGCTCGTAAACAAGAAAATAGGAAAGCAGAGAGACTGTGGTAAAAAGATCAGTCGCAGAAACATAGGGAAACTTGGAAGACACTGGACAAAGTATACCGTCAGGAGGTTTTCCAAGCTAAGAAAACCTTCGATTCATAGATCTTGGATGCTAAAAACAACTCGAGGAAGTTGTTTGAAATACTGAGCGATCTATAAATCCTAAATCTACACTTCATCAGTTCCCCCCCAATACTGAGGATTGTAAAGTAGTTCAGAAAGCTTTTTAAGATACAATTTTGGCCACACATGTTAGAATCAAGAAAAACCTGGCCAACTTTATGCCTACATGTGTGGTTGAGAGTACAAGAGGCGAAATATAAGGAAGGAAGCAGAGTGTGTAGGTTTTTCGGCGTGAGGTCAGAGGTGAAGGAGGAGGAAAACCAAGAGACCAGCAGCAGAGATGAATTGTGGAGGTGATTTTCGGAGCAGGTGAGTCAATCGCTAAAGAGTTGAAGTGGTACTGTGCTGTGAGATTGCATGGTTGCATGGCAAGTGTATTAGGAAGATAAGTGTAAGGAGTGTTTGTGAAGTGGATGATACTGGGTAAGAGGACGGTGCTTGGGTAGTGGTTTGGAGGAAGCAGTATTGTTTGGTGGGAGGACTAGTGGTGTGGAAGGAGGAGAAGTTGTTTGGAGGGAGCAGTATTGGTGTGGAAGGAGAAGTAGTGCTTTGGGGGAGAAGTAGTGCTTTGGAGAGAGAGATAGTGGTTTGGAGGGAGGAGGGGTTTGGAAGGAGGAATTGGTGATTGGAGGGAGGAGTGGTGGTTAGTAAGGAGGAAGAACATCAAAGGGTGGAGGCTAAGACTTAGAAGTGAGAACATCGAAAGGAAAGTATATTGAAGTGAGGAGTGAGGCAGTCCAGAAGGAAAGGGAGAGAGTAAAAGTGTCAGATTGAGTCTGAATCAAACAGGGTATTTGAATGGCACAATCCCAAATCCCGGAAAAATACTAAACACTGATAGAATAGGGGACAGCTAGGAAGTCCTTGCCGGATCCATAGATAGAAAAGGCTGTTCGCTTTAGGTCCTTACCACCAGGACAAGACAGACAATAGGGTTTAACCTTCGATATCTACTAACTCATGATCAGGGATGCCTAGGTTATGTGGAGGGTCAATATAAGGCGAGATAGAGAGGGATGATCCTAGGCCCCCCTACGATGTCAATAAAAACCCTTGAGAACCATCTCTGAAACTTAGAAGGATTGTTATACCATCTGTGACAATTATCTTGGGATTCAGTTTTGCAATAATGTTTCACGGCTGCCCAAATGATTTTAGATTAAATATGTGAGGGGATGTTACTTGTAATGTTTCTGAAATTGAGTGTTTATCAAATGCAGGCTCAGTCTGCAGTTTTGTATGAGGTTGAGATATGGGGCAATGTAAACGCTTCATGGAATGTCAGTGTTGTATAATACAAGGTGCATTGCACTAGACATTGCATGCCGATAATGTTAAATGTAAAAAGAAACTTTTCTTTTCCTACAAAATACATGTTGCAAACATAGTTTGTTGGTGCATCCAAGTTACATAAATAACACACACATTGATATAAATTGTATTTTAATATTCTGTGAGACGATGATAAGTCTATATGCTGTATATGTTGTATAGATTCAATTAAACTTGTTGATAAGGCTTACATTAGTAAACTGCTATTACTAGTGAGAAATACAGCAGGAACATTTGTTTTCTGCATGCAACTTGAAAATGTTCAATGCAGCTGGAATCTGGTAAACCTATCCTGCTTTTGTCCAGAGCTCCATTCTCAGGGCAGGAATGCAGAGGCCAGCTTTCTGTGAAACAATCCCATTAATCAGTAACAACCCCAACAACATAGACGAACATGCTCAGCAGTGGATATTATGAACAAAGGTGATTGTTTTAAATCAATACAATGCGAATAAGCCCATTGTATTCAAAATGTAAAGTTTTCTTGAACTAGCAGATTTCACAGGAAAGCCTCACAAGAGTTCAGAGATCTTTCAGTCCAATGTGATCATAATTCCAGTGGGGAGGATTGAAATACATCCCATTGTGGCATGACAAAATACAATGCCCCAGAATAAAAGGTCAGTTTGCTGGGTGCGTCACTGTGTGCAGGATACCTACAAAAGTCCCTGTCTGATTAGAGATTGTTGTGTTAAAGGGTGCTACATGGGAGAGGTTTCTTGAGTTTTTAAGGTCAAACACATAGGTAGTTGGGGCAGTTCTTGGAAACCTGTAGATAAAGTGGGCCTGTCCAGTAGAGGAAGAGCTGAATAGTGTTCCACCTGGATACAGATGGATATAAATACCTCTTAAGAAGGCCTTTTTCAGAGGGATCCAAATGCAGAAGCCTTTCCCAGGATTGAACCAGATTGCCTCAGAAGGACTAAAAGGGGACTGGGCCTGTAAGGGAAATTTAGTCGTAGCTTGTTTAAAATAGAAAACCAGAAAATCTATAATTGCACTGGGGATATTCTTCAAGTGTTAATTAATTCCCTTTGTTTTCACAGGGGCAGTCTATATCTGGGCTCGTGGCCATGGTGTACAAAATGACAGAGTTTTCTACCCTTCAAAGTGGAATATGAAGGAGATTATTTCCTCCCTTTCAGTCCTATGAAAATAGTGTCAATTGAAATGGTCAATGCTGTTTTTCCAAACAACATTGCACAGAAAAGATAGGATTCTGCCTGAGTGGACTTCTAATGCAAAGCAAAGTTAATTTGATGACTCAATTTCTATTTCAATTCCATGATCTTGTGTAACCCTTTAATACCTCAAAATATTTTGCTCTCCGTAAAAATAACTTCTATCCTAAACCTAGGCCTATAGAAAATGTAGCCAAAAATACCCTACCCAGCATTCTTGTTTCTGTGGCCAAAGTAGAAACCAAGAATGCCCAGAATTTAGAGTTGAATCAGCTCTACAACAAGAACGTTATATGTGCACCTAATATTGTTCTCTGATGCCAATATATTACAAAAGAATTCTCTCGTTAGACCAACATCATATGCAAGAGAATAGTCATGGAAGAGACATTTCTTTAATCAATATCTAAAGTAGCAAGGCAAGCATGAAAGTAGAAAATGTGTTACATATCTATTAAAGAAATACATTACATTGAGTATCAAAGATGTGTTGATAGACATTATGATTGCTATCTAAGTGGTTCAATCAAATGTGTTTGTACTAAACTAGAACCATTGAACATATGAAATAATAATCAATACATAAATTGATTTTATATACAAAATAGAATGATATTTTTGAGTAAAAGTGCAAGAAAACTCCAAGTCGCATTACACCAACAAATGAGCATGAATACATATTTAAAAAGTGCTAACATTGCAAAAAAGTCAATAAAGACAAGGTGCTGAGTTGGATTTGAAGGGAAAGTTTGTCAACTCCAGTCACCTGAGTTTCAAGCTAACTGGGTCATTGAGGGGATGTGTGTCCAGCTTTCATCAGGACGAAAGGGATGCTTAAGCTAGCATTAAGATTGTGAGATGGAGATGGAGATTGTATGAGTAGAATCTCTGTAGATCAAAATGAAAAAGGACATTTTCTCAAAAATTTCCTAGAATTAAGGAATAATTCCTATATGGTCTAAACAATGTGATTAATCTGTATGGTTACCTTTTCATTAACTTTGAATTACAATTAGGTTGAAAGGGTGAGTTTCTCTGAGTCCAATATTTTTTGATGATGTCAGAAATGAGAAGTTACCAAAGTGTGATAATTTGAATGCTCATATTTCAGAAAACCTTATATTGTGCCTAGAATAGTTCTTCAGATTTGCATTTTTATAAATGGATGTTTATGTCTATTGTGAATGTAAATATGAATGAATTAATAGTAGGAAGATTGCATGTCTTTCTATCGACAAGCTGCCTTTATTTATATAGAATATTGTGGGTGATATCCACAACAGTGAAAGCGAGGGGATCAACTTTAATGTTGATTTAGTATTTTAAATAAAACAAGCCATTCTCGACATGACATATGCCATTCTAGCATATCTTAAAGGTCAATATCGGTCAGTAATGCATAGGGTCACTTCTGTCCCCCTTCTTAAATATCAAAATTACCACTTATTAATGGTCATTGGAAAGGCTAAACATATAGGTAACTGTCTTCTTGTGAATTTTAAAGACATATTTGTATCAGATGGAATTAAAGGTATGCATGGTATAAGAACAGTATCTCAGTTGCATCGATTACACAGGCCTCTATAATGTGTCTTTGTAGACACGTAATTCTCAACCTTTTTCCATTGCAGAGTTCCATTGCAGGGCCCTTGTGATGGCATAAGATTGCGTAGTAGCATAATTACAGCCTGTACTTTCAGTTTTAGCTCATGGGGAGGCATTCGTCCTACAGCGTTTCGCTCTTTAGAGACTGCAACGTTGATCTGCTAATTAATTGTTCATTGACACTGGTACTGCTGTGCCCTTTGTGAAGAGAAGTGGGGGTGGAAAGTAGCTTGAAATTATTCGGAATGTTTGCGATAGTGGAATGTGAAGGTGACCACGTAGAACCGTGCTCATTCTGTTTGGTAAAATGATAGCTGTTGTTGAAGTGGAAGGGCACACAGAGGTGCACTTTACCATTTGGACAGCAGAGGGCAACCTAACACTGATGATTTGCATCAGCTGAGTACAGAAACATACCTAAGCATTTTATATATATATATATATATATATATATATATATATATATATATATATATATATATATATATATAATGTTAAATGTTGTTAAAGGGACGTTATGATTAAGTTGCACTAATAAAAACCTATGAAATTCTATTAAAATACGTTGTTAAAGGGACATAGTTACAAGGAAAATCGAAAAACCCCTGAAATTCGCCAGTTATGGTAAGCTAAGCAACCATAACTCGCGCCACCACCGTGCACTCCTAAGACTAACACCCAGGACATCAAAGATGACATCACCAATATCATTGATGACATCACTGATGACATCACATGTGAAATACATTTTGATGAAAAGTCCCTACAAGGAGTTTTGTTTATATTGTTGGTAACAATATGTGAGGGGTGATCGGGAGACCTATTGTGAAGTACTTAATCTATTAAAGAATGTACTCATCTAAAATCATTGTATTGGAGTGTTGTTGTTAATACAAAAACCTAATCATATATAAACATAGGCAATGACTGCAGCATGCACCATAGAAGTACACTATTTATAATATTGTAATTTTGGATAGTACAATAATAAATACTACCTTATCAGAATGTTGAGTAATGTTAAAAATGTAATAAATAGCTAACAATTCAAGACTTACAACACTTGTGCTGGTACAAACAATGCATATGAATAACCACAATGCATACAAATCAGAAGCACATACAGGGAAACAAAGTAAGGAAGAAAGAAACAGCATCATCAGAAAATGTTAATGACATTAATGTTATCTTCCTGTATACAAATGAATTGTGTGTTTGAGGCCTGCTCATTTCCCCATGTATGTCCACCATGAGCTGACACCAAACCCTAAGGAAAGTACTTAAAGAACATATGACATGATTAACGTCTAGATATATAACACCTTTTTCAATTTTAATAATCTGACTGACAGTGAACTAAACCACCTGGCGTATATATGTCAGTGAACAAAAACAAGTGGGCCAGATATGTGATGTCAATAGTGATGTCATCAATGACATTTGCGATGTCATCTTTGATGTCCTGGGTGTTAGTCTTAGGAGTGCACGGTGGTGGCGCCAGTTATGGTTGCTTAGCTTACCATAACTGGCGAATTTCAGGGGTTTTTCGGTTTTACTTGGAACCACGATGTCCCTTTAACAACGTTTTTTCATAGAATTTCATAGGTTTTTAGTAGTGCAACTTAACCATGACGTCCCTTTAACAATGTTTTTTCATTGAATTTGATAGGTTTTTATTAGCCCAACTTAACCATAACGTCCCCTTAACAAAGTTGTTTCATTGAATTTCATAGGTTTTTATTAGCCCAACTTAACCATAATGTCCCCTTAACAACATTTTTTCATTGAATTTCATAGCTTTTTATGAGTGCAACTGAACCGTAACGTCCCTTTAACAAAGTTTTTTCATTGATTTTCATGGGTTTTTACCAGTGCGTGCTATTTTCCTACAACTTACTAACATCATACTTACCCAATATTATATTTGTGTCGAATTTACAAAGTGCCACCTTAAAACTCTGCCATTTCCCACCTTCTAGAATCATTTTTAACACTTCTATACACTTTTTTGCAACTATTTGAACTAGTTTTGCATCCGTGGATGTCTACGAACATCTGACTTCATTGCGGACCTTCCGGACAGTGCCAGATGACCATACGCTGGTGCGCGGCATGATGACGTGTCCGAGGGACTGGAACGGTGGATACCGGCCCGGCAGCCCAGTTTTTCAGCCCAAGCGAAGCAAGGGTGGAACAGGAGAACTCTGGACCATTATACCCCCATTCCAACCCCTGAAATGGGGGATGAAGGTCATTAGCACCCTAGGTTCCCAAACCGGGAACCCAGGGTACTGAAAAAAAAGATTTTTCTTCCTACACCGGGACGCCTTCGGCGTTCCGGTGTAGGAAGGAAAATCCTTTTCCAATATGGCCCCCAAGGAAAGGGAAAGTGAGGGTTCCATACAGAGCCCCTCTTCACTTTCCATGGCAACCTGCAGAAGGGAAAAAGAAGACCATATGGCCATATTAGCACAAACACATTTTTTTTCCTTTCAAATGTATGCTAATTTCTAATAATTTTACCATCAAAGTCATTCCCAGGTGCACATGGCCACTTTAATCCTATGTGTTGTCCCTTGTGGTCATGGGCAGTAGCCACATTGTCCGGATCATGACCTTATACCATGACACCGATATTATGGCCACTGCCCATTGCTACAGCCTACCCCTCAGTCACCAAAGCTATATTGCTATTTTTTTAACTACATTATGACACTTATCAAATAAGAAAACACTTCCACATTTGCAAAACCATGCTTTTTTATCCTTGCCAATGAGCCTACGCAAATTTGCTGGAAAGCCACCTAAGTTTTATTATTTCAAAACTGTGAAATGAATGCACATACAACCGTCATATAACCTGTGCTGTGCACAAAATCTCAACAAAGTTTGTGAAATCATTCGAAAGCAAGGCACAAATATTCCACCCATCTTCATCACCCCTGACCTCCCCAAACGTTGTTTCATATGTTTCACAAGTGCAATGTTAAGAAAATATAAATTTCCTGCGAGGGTTGGACTATGTATTTTTATACATATGTTGATCTATCTGAAACATTTCCAAATCACCTTACCTCACGTCGCCTCTTTTGGAAACATACGAAATCTGGCAGCAGGGCGCATCCATCTTGTGCTATTCTCATCCATTGTTGCGTCTGCCTAAGGTAAACTGCCTAAGGTAAACTGCTGTGACGTTACTAACTCATATGCTCCGCCCCTGACTCTCACATAACCAACCCTAGTCATGTTGAACACCTTTCTCTGTGACGTTCCTCTTCAGTGTAGGCAAATGCGCCCATAATCACCTATGTGACGTGACGCAGAACTCGAAAAGCAGCTCACATCGAGTAACAACATACCTTGTCAGAATTGGAATTATTAAAGCGGTCTTTAAAAGAAATCAATAAGACTGTACAATTTGTAAATTACTTTTATTTCACAATAAAGTCATCTGACTATTCTCATATGCAATCAAATTGTAAAATTGTTTCTTCGCTCGTGGTCAAAAATGGTAATCGTGATGCAAACGTTGTTCGTTTTGCATACACAAAGTGTTTGTTTTCAATAAAGCAACCGCTCGGGTCACACAGTGAATTCCAGGGCATCTGCATCAACTTGGGCCTAGAGTACCATAAAAGATGTTATATTACTCCTAATCGCTAGTGCAGCGTACGGGCACATGCGTCCTGTGTGATCATCCCACAAAACAGTCACAGTGAGCCAGCCGTTGACAACGAGGTGCATCTGGTGAATGAAAAATCCATCAGTTGCATCTGGAATCCATGGCAATCGCAGTATGGCAGGATGTAGCTATTTTGAAAACATAACAGAAAATAAGTATCAATACCTGACCTTTATCACATTAAACTATTCATTTCTTAATTCGGCATATATTTTAAAGTAACGATTAGCATACACATCAAACAATCTCAAAAAAGACAAAAAGAACATGGAAACTGAGACACAATTGGATATGGTCACACATGACATTTTAAAGAAATATTAGCGTTCAACCTGGGTAAATGTAGTGATAATCTACATACACCTACATTCTGCACTCCCCATAGCTACATAAAAAACAACCACACATAAAGATAGTACGTGAGTTACATTCCCAAAATAAATGTTCAGCTAATAATAAGTTAATGCTCGTTCTGGTGTACAGTCGTCGAAAGCAAACTTACATGAAATTCACCATCTCCATTCTTTTTGCGTAACTCAGACCGTGAAGCTCAATGTGCTCAGACCAAAGATTCTTTCTGAACTGATTTTACATGTTCCTTAAACACTTTTGGAATGCATAACCTTATCAAATGTTCATTAATACAAACCTCCTCTCACTGTATTTCTCACAAAATAGCCCCTTTCTCTCAAGGTCAAAAAACAATTGACCCTTATAGCTTATGGCCCATGCGTGGGCCTCCTTAGCTCGCAACCAAAAAATCAAAGCTGGTAACCTCCACTCAGAATCTAAATACATTCTCACTTTGCAACAACATGGCTCAACGCATTCATGAGAACTTGTAGTCGCATACACGTGCAGTGCCACTGTTTCCATCAAACACTGCAGGTGGCTGCCTCAGATGCCAGACTCTAGGGGGCGCCAGTCTGACTTGATTATTATTTTAAATACATTGTAAAACAGACACATTAGTCCTTCACCTGTAATTTACGCTCATTGTAATAAGGAACACCTGCAAATGTATCATATGACTTTCGTGACAAAAACACTCACTTTTTTTGCTTCTTGCTGCCACATCCCATCACATCCTCATCAACCCTCATCTTTCGAAACAATATTTGATAAGGTTAACAAGTGCAATGTGGTGTATTGTTGCATGTTTTTTCAGAGATGTCCGCGGACACCAAAACACGGTTGAAAGATGGCGGGCGCATCGGAACAATTTGACACACTTCACGCTCTTTACGATTCAATGAGGGAATGCATCAGATGTCCGCAGACATGATGCAAGCCGAGTACCCAATCGATGTCCTGTCCGCGGAGCGAACAGGGAAGTATGTCCGCAGAGCAGACATAGATATCACTAATTTTGTTAGGCCTACTTTTTGGTCGTTTAAAAGAAAACTACTTTTTCATAGAATTTACAAAAGCATGCTTTCGGGACCAAGCCACTGCTCCTGCCGCAAATGTGGTGAAAATCCGTCCAGCGGTTTGGGCTGTAGGCGTGCGCAAAGTTTTCCCCCCATTCAGTCTATGGGAAAAAAAGATGTTTTGGGACCCCCCTAAACTTTTCCCCCAAACGACCAAACCTCACCAAAATTCAGAATGGGCCATAAACTTTTTTTGCAAAGTTTGGTGAGGATTCGTCCAGGGGGAGCAGAGTTATAAGCTGCCCAAAAAGTGCTCTTCCTATGGAAACATCAGCTTAACCATAACCACATGGTGTTGATATTAAATATATGTAGATATATTCAATTTAAAAATATCCTTTTTTGTTGTTCCGAATTTTGGAGTGGAATGTTGTGGTGGGGGTTATTAGATCAGGGGACGTTTCTCTGTAAAAAGAACTAGAGATTCAAAATTGAGACATATTCTGTAGAAGGCATTACAATAGCGAGTGAGAACCTGCTTAGCTCTGCCTAAAGAGATCAAGAATGTATGCTTGAATTGAGACTGCTAGAAGTCGACTATGATGCCACTATCAAATCGCTCATAGAATGGAAGAGATTGTGGTGAATTCCTTGCATTAGTATTTACCAAAATGCCTCAATGGATATAGTCTGGAGGGGCCTGTGCATGATCATGGTTAAAAAGCATAAAATATATAACCCAGAAACTCAATTTGGGATATATGTGGGTATCCCATGCTAGGATTGATAGTCACAGCAAACAATAGACAAGCTTGTTTGCACAGACTGGGAACAAAATGAGTTACTCTCCCAATGTGGGACCATTTGTTCCAGCCATACTTGGAAAGCAACCTGGTACCGGGATATGAGACTTATCTTGATTATATCAAATCCTTTCCTCTCAAATGCCTGTATTTGAAATGTCCTCTGGGCGTAATACCATCACCACAGTAACGTATAATTGAGGGGGAGGGTGGGAGAAGGTTGGAGAGGCAGGTGGCCTTCCTACCTCAATCAGAGGGAGGAGAGTTGCCAGAGTGTTCTTCGTTTGTCTTGCTTTTTCAGATATTAGGTCCATTCTTTTAAAATTCTACATTACAGCAAGTAAAATAAGAACTATAAGTGTAGCTTTGTCGTTTAATGAACTGAGCATAGGAATGTGATATTTACACTGGTCCATTGTTTTAAAAAGAGCCTGGGCTCACTGGCTCACCATACAGGAGAACGCAATGCTGAAAGCTACATTTGGCAGAACTGTGCACCGAGAGCCAGGGGCGGAATAGGGTACCGAGAGCTGCTGTATTTGTATTTTGTATTTTTCTATTTATTAATTTATAGCACTTTACACCAAAGTACCTTACATGAGAACAACAGTAAAAATAAATAGGGAGTGACAACAGTGATTATTGCATTATTGATTAACAAAAAGAATATATTTTTAAGAGAAGTACGAAAAGAAAAAAGAGTGGGTTAAGACCAGATAGATAGGGGTAAAAGATTACAATGCTTGAGTGCCATTAAAAAGAAAGCATGAAAGCCAGATGGGGCACTGGGAGGCTTAGGGACAGTGAGAAAGTGAAAAGATTCTAAATTAAGAGAACAGGCTGCGACATACATAGAAAAATGGGAATAAAGGTAAGGGGGGGGCAGGCCATGAGTACATTTAAAAACAATGCATAAACAGTGAAAGAGCTAGAGCGAATCAAAAGTGATTGAGGAAATTGATTGATGAAAAGAGAAGATAGACATATAATGGGAAAGACAAAAAAGAGTATGAACAGCAGAGCTGAAGATAGATTTTAGGGAGCAACCCTGTACTGAGCAAGACTAATTAGTAATACAGAGCAGTAGTCAACACATGATAGGACCACAGAGAAGATTAAGAGTTTAGTAGCTTGAAAGTACAGACACGGACAAGCGTTTCAAATATTATGTATATGATAGCCACAAGTGTGAGACACATAAGAGATTCGTCCTGAAAGGTCAAAGACAACTCCAAGATTTCACACAGTGACTAAAAGGAATGGTGGAGAATGGGACAGGAATAAAAGCAGGAAAATAACTAGAAGAGATAGAAGAATTAGGGAAAAATAAGATTTCCATCTTGGATACATTTAGGTAAAGAAAGTGTGAATGCATTCAAGATTGTATCGAAAGGAAGAGATAGTTCAATGAAGAGAGTCTGAGAAAGTAGAAAAGGATGAAAAGATTTGTGAGTCATCCGCAAACAAATGACAAGACAAGACGAACGACTAATAATAGAGCCAATAAAAGACATATTTTGTTTGTTTGTTTATTTTATTTGTATAGCGCTCCAGACCCATAGGTAGAAGGGCGCTTAATGAGGCAGTTACAGGAATAAGGTATACATTTTACATTGTACAACAATTTACATAATATACAAGCATATTTAAGCAATCAGCAGGTTCATAGAAGATTCGAAGAGGAGGTGAGTGCTACTCTTTGTTCAGTAGCCAACGAAGAACATGTTTCCTAAAGATCGGGAAGGACTCAATGGTTTTGATGTTGAGAGGTAAGGAGTTCCAAAGATGTGAGGCAAGCACTGTGAAGCTAGCGCCTCCTGCTCCATTTCGTGTGAATCTAGGCACTACCAAGCATAAGGAGTTGGATGACCTGGTTATTCTGGGAACGGATTTCATGGTGAATTTGTTGGTGAGATATGGTGGGGCTAGGTGGTTTAAGGCTTTGTAGGTGAGGCAGATGGTTTTAAGGTCAATTTTTTGTTGTATGGAAAGCCATTTACACGCTTTCCTAGTTGTGGAAATGTGCTCTTGTCTTGGGATGTTGAGTGCTGCACGTAGTGCATTGTTCTGGAGAACCTGGAGTTTGTTGATTATTGATTGGTTGGCGCTTAGGTATAGACTGTTACAATAGTACAGTTTGGACTGTATGAGTGCTCTGGCAAGTGTGAGGCAGCTATGGGCAGAAAGGAAAGGTCTGCAGTTTGCCAGTGTAGGCAGTGGCTGAGGCGGTCATGTTGATTTGTTTGGTGAGGTTAGTGTTGGCATCTAGGTAAAAGCCTAGGGTTTTCACACTTTTGACAATAGGGATGGTGTTGCCATCGATAATAATGATGTTGTAGTAAGGACTGAGTTTGGACAGATTGCTCGGAGAGCCAACAAGGAGAAGCTCCGTCTTCTCATCATTTAGGCAGAGGCCTTGGGTGGCCATCCATGCCTGAATGATGGAGAAGATTTCATTAATCCAGGTGACGTCTGTGTTATAGTTGCCAGAGATGTTGAGGGGTATCTGGGTGTTGTCTGCATAGTTGGTGTAGGTGACACCCAGATGGTCCAGTTTCTCGAATAGCGGCTTGGTAAATATGTTATACAAAGTAGGGGAGACACAGGAGCCTTGTGGGACTCCGCATGTGATGGGGATGGGGTCCGCTGCTGTTGTTGTTGAAAAAACTCTCATGGTTCTGTTTGCCAGGAAGGATTGTATCCAGGAGGTGGCATAGGGGGGGAAGTGGGCTGCGGTAGATAGGTAGCTTCATAGGATTTCCTGATCGACTAAATCGAAGGCTGCAGAGAGGTCTAATAGGAGTAGGATAGCGGCCTTGCCTTTGACTTTAATTTCATCAATCTGGCTTTTGAGGTCAACAAGGGCGGTTTCTGTACCATGTTGAGGTCTGAAGCCAGATTGACGTATACCTAGGAGTTGGTTGGATTCTAGATGCTCCTGGATTTGGAGGTAAATGACTTTGTCCAGTATTTTTAGCAGGAATGGGACTGTGGTGATGGGTCTATAATTAGTGGGTATGGCTGGGTCGAGTGATTGTTTTTTTAGGAGGGGGAGAACCCAGGATTGTTTTAGGTTGCTAGGGACTGAGTTATTAGCGAAGGAAAGGTTGATAAGTTTAGTGATAAAAGGGGAGAGGTCTCTGGCTGTGTCTTTTATTATCTGGGCAGGGCAGCTGTCCCTTTTGCAATTAGAGGGTTTTAAAGAGGAGATGATTTTTTGGACTTCTGAAGTAGTGACTTTTTTAAAGGTAAAGCCTGCATTAATATCGGTAGGTGAAGATGAGCTAGGGCTGGTAGACTTGCTACTACAGAGCTGTTGACGTTTGTCCTCAATATCGGTTTGGAGTCCTATGATTTTGGAGTTAAGGGCGTTCTGGATGCTGGTGCACCAAGGTTTGTCTTTCGTGCAGGTGTCTAAAGGTGGATTGGGATTCTCTAGTTCCTTTAGTATTTTGAAAAGTTCTTTAGTGGAGGAGCCTGCCTGATCAATCCTGACGTTATAGGCATCTTTTTGGGTGCGAATTATCTCCCTTTTATATAAGGCGGATGCATTCCTGAGATTGGATTTATTTTCCGCTGATGGGTTAGTTTTCCATATGAGTTCTAGTTTAGCTTTCTGTTTCCTGAGTAGTTTAAGTTCTGGGGTGTACCACGAGTTTAAATGGGCTATTTGTCATGAATCGCAGGGAGCGCCCCTTTTGGGCCTCATGGCCCCTGTCACAACGGACTTATACACATTAATATCTCCAATATGGCCGTCCAATGCATTCCCTTCTCGCTCCATGCGTTGGACGTAACCTTTCTCTATTTCTAGACCACGCCTTCCGCGGCTCTGCGCGTCTCAATGCTATAGCGACTAGCGACCAGACGTGTGCTCCGTAGCTCGCGGTTCTTCTCCTTTCCACTACGCTTTCCCTTCCTCGAACCCCCCCCTTCTTCTACCTCCTGGATTCTGGTTCTAGCGAACTTACCTTGCCTCCTGGATTTCTGGATTCGGCCTCCTGGAAAACTGAACGCATTCTGGATTCGGCAGAGACACGGGCCGCCTTCTTCAAAACCCGATCCATCCGAAAGAAGGCAGCATCCAAGGACACCGGTAAAGAACGGATTCAGGTGACAAGGGGGGAACTCCTTGACAGTTTGAGACGCCACCCAATCGAAAGCGATATCGACATGGAGGCTGCCGTGCAGACTTGATGCGTCGTATGCAGGAACTATCAACCGAGGTACAGAATCTGAAAGCGGAGAACGCCACTCTCAAACAATTGGTCCTATCCCAGGATTCTGCTACAAAAGAGAGTGTTACACTGGGCGGAGTCGTGGATAAATACAACGGCTCAGCAAAGACCCTTTGTGCATTCCTGGATTCGTGCTTGGTTCACTTTACCTTCAAGCCTTACTATTTTGCGACCCCCAGGGCCAAGGTGGGTTTTATAATCTCTCACCTTTCCGGGAATGCCTTGACTTGGGCCACTCCCCTCGTTAACTCTAGTGATGCCCTCCAGGACGATTCTGATGGGTTTATACGGGCCCAAAAAGACATGTTTGACCGCCCTGAGCAGGTCTATAGCGCACAAGAACGCTTGTTAGACTTTCAGCAAGGGGCCCAGGATATGCTCACGTATGTGACCCGATTTAAACAACTGGCAAAGGAAGCCGACTGGTCCACTGAGGCGAGTTTTACCCTGTTCAGGAGAGTATTGAACGAAGAAATTAAGGATGAGCTGGTCAGAGTGGCACGACCAAGCTCATTCCAGGCATTAATGGATCTTGCCATGCAGATTGACTTCCGTATCCAGGAAAGGAAGTCAGAAAAGAAGAAATCCAGGGGAACTCCTTCTAAGGTATCATTTGAGGGTACCCCCAGACCGGAAATCAACCCAAGCCCAGTTTCAGAATCCGAGCCCATGCAGATTGGGGCTTTTCGTGGACCCATATCTCCACAAGAGAGAATGAGGAGAATTAATACAGGCTTGTGCATGTACTGCGCCTCAGATAAGCATTTGGTTAGGGTGTGTCCTTTAGCACCCCCTCGGCGTTCGGGAAACGCCAGCTCCCGATCCTAGATGGAGCAGAGCTTCGGGAGAGAGATGTTTGCTCCACATCCATTCCATCCTTGAACTCTCCTGGACAAAACAATTTGGTGGTACTACAGGCCTTTTTATCACCATCCAAGAATACAAACTATTCCATTTTGGCCCTGGTAGACTGCTGAGCTATGGGAATATTCATCGATCATGAGTGGGTTGATAAACATCAGATTCCCTACGAATCACAAAGCACCATGCAGCCTGTGGAGGCTATCGACGGAAGACCCCTCACATCGGCACCCATAAGCCTTCAGACCAAGGAGATCCAGCTTTCAATAAATCACCATCGAGAGCTGATCAGGTTTGACATTATTAAGTCAGCTCATTACCCCTTGGTATTGGGCATGCCCTGGCTACAGAAACACAACCCATATATCAACCGGTCTGCGGGTTCCCTCGGAGTTTTGCATGTCTCATTGTCTATCCCTAGAACCTCCATTAACACACACAAAGGAACCAACAAAGGAACAACAGACACCACTAATGGTATCCAATGTCATGCAAGTTCCTGAAGTCTACCAAGCTTATGCTGATGTGTTTTCGACTGCCATTGTCCAGGCCTTACCGCCACACAGACCTGAAGACTGCGGGATAGATACGGAACCCTCTGCAGTGATTCCCTTCGGCAGGATGTTCATTCTTTCCGAACCCGAGAAGAAGGCCCTAAGAGAATACCTGGATACCAACCTTCAAAATGGCACCATAAAACCGTCGAAATCTCCTGCTGGTGCTTCTCTATTCTTTGTTCCCAAGAAGAATACCAGGAACTCAGACCCTGCCTTGATTATCGCAGGCTAAATAGATGTACCCTCAAGGATCGGTACCCGTTACCCCTGATTTCGGATATCCTGGAAGCCGTGAGAGGCGCAGTGATATTCACCAAGTTGGATCTCAGGGGCGCCTATCATTTGACCCGTGTCAGGGAAGGAGACGAATGGGAGACAGCCTTCAGAACATCCTTTGGCCATTTTGAGTACCTAGTCATGCCCTTCGGATTGGCTAACGCCCCGGCAATTTTCCAACTCTTTATGGATAGGGTGTTCTCTGACATGCTGTTTCCCTTTGTTATTGTATATCTGTATGACATACTGATCTTTTCCAAGGATCCTAAACAACATGAAGAGCATGTGAAGGCAGTGTTGCAGAGACTCCGAGATCATAAACTCCTGGCCAAACCTGAAAAATGTTTGTTTCATGTGACCTCCGTTCACTACCTAGGGTTTATTCTTACCCCAGAAGGAAACGGTATGGACCCTTCAAAGGTAAAAGCCATATTGACCTGGCACGCTCCTACTTCCGTGAAACAAATTCAATCTTTCCTGGGACTTGCCAATTTCTACCGGAAATTCATATCTAATTTCTCTGAGATAGTTCAACCAATTGTTGCTCTCCTGAAGAAAGACACTCCTTTCCTCTGGTCAACACCACAAGATATGGCGTTCCAGCGTTTAAAGACAGAGTTTACGCAAGCTCCTATCTTGGCTCAACCCGATATTAGCCGTCCTTTCCTGGTAGAAACGGACGCTTCAAATTATGCCATTGGCGCAGTCCTGAAACAAGAATTAGGAGATAAACTGGAACACCCAATTGCTTACCTCTCACGAACTCTGACTCCTAGTGAAACACATTATTCAGTCGTGGAAAAAGAATTGTTAGCCATCCGCCAAGCCTTCACTGAATGGCGACATCTACTTTTGGGAGCTAAACATCCAGTTCAGGTCCGTACTGACCACCGGAACCTCCAGATTCTACAGTCTTTGGAGTGTAGGAACAGTCGTCAGGCGAGTTGGGCATATTTCTTTGCCCAGTACCAGTTCCATATCACTCACGTTCCTGGATCACAAAACCTGATCGCCGACGCCTTATCTCGAAGACCTGACTACGAGCCCACTGAAGACAAGGCATATCCTCAGATGTTTTCACCCACGATCTTTGTGGCCCAGGCAGTCAACCTCC
This sequence comes from Ambystoma mexicanum, assembly GCF_040938575.1. Classification (NCBI taxonomy): domain Eukaryota; kingdom Metazoa; phylum Chordata; class Amphibia; order Caudata; family Ambystomatidae; genus Ambystoma; species Ambystoma mexicanum. The sequence continues at coordinate 895,355,043 of NC_090941.1, forward strand.
TCGAAGAAATCCAAGCCCAAACCCAATCCTCTGATCTGTGGAAGGACAAATCCAAAAAGAAATCCATGGAATGTAAAGGTCCGGGAAGGTTATTTGTTCAAAGACAATCTGTTGGTCATCCCTACAAAAAGACTACAACAGAGAATAATGAATCTCTTCCACGATACCCTACACTCCGGACATCGTGGTGTCACCAATACCCTCCGTCTGATACAAAGGCAATTCTGGTGGCCTAGGATGAGACCCGACGTACGGCAGTACATTCAATCCTGTGTTGTCTGCAGCCAAAATAAACACAATAACAAGAAACCAGCGGGCCTTCTACTACAACCTACATTGCCAACTAGGCCTTGAGAGATTATCGCTATGGACTTCCTTGTGGAACTGCCACCCTCCTGTGGGTATACCACAATCATGGTTACCATAGACTTGTTCACTCATACGGCTCATTTTACGCCCCTGCGTAAATTACCATCCTCTTCTGAACTAGCAGGAATCTTCCTGGAACACATATTCCGTTTGCATGGACTCCCTTCCAAGATCATTTCGGATCGCGGACCTCAATACATCTCACAATTCTGGAAACATCTCTGTCAATGCTTAGGGACCCAACGTGCCCTTTCGTCAGGTTACCACCCACAAACCAACGGAATCACAGAACGTGTCAATCAAACCCTGGAACAGTATCTTCGATGCTTCGCCACCAAGGTCCAGGATGACTGGTCGCTCCTGATACCCGTGGTGGAATTCGCTTACAATAATTCTGACCATTCGGCACTTAAGATCAGCCCCTTTTATTGCAGTCAAGGATTTCATCTGTCGGTCCTACCTTCTTTTCTTCCCCAATCTACACCAGTACCTACAGTTGACTCCTGGATCGAAACCCTTGTCAACATACATAAAGAAGCCAAGGAATTTTTGGAAAAGGCCAGGAAACAGACCAAGAAATATGCAGATTCCAGAAGAAGACCTGGCCCTTCTTATGCAGTCGGTGATCAAATCTGGTTGTCCTCAAAATTACTACCCCGACATCTTCGGCCTAGTAAACTGGCCCCTCGGTACTATGGTCCATTTTCCATTAAAGAAATTATAAATCCTGTTTCTTATCGGATCGAGTTGCCTGAATCCTGGAAGAAGATACACCCAGTCTTTCACACATCTTTATTGAAACCCTACTATCCGTCCTCCCAAAAACCCTCCAGGCCTCCTCCTATACTGGTCGATGACCAATTGGAATATGAGGTATCTCGGATTTGTGACTCCAGGTATAGAAGGGGCCAGCTTCAATACCTGGTTGAATGGAAAGGATATCCTCCTAGCGAAAGAACCTGGGAACCTCTCTCAAACATCAAGGCCCCATGGCTGCTCAGAAGGTTCCACCTCATCCACCCGGGCAAACCAGGAGGGAAGGGTCTTCGGAGGAGGCATGCTGTCATGAATCGCAGGGTGCGCCCCTTTTGGGCCTCATGGTCCCTGTCACAACGGATTTATACACATTAATACCTCCAATATGGCCGTCCAAAGCATTCCCTTCTCGCTCCATGCGTTGGACGTAACCTTTCTCTATTTCTAGACCACGCCTTCCGCGGCTCTGCGCGTCTCAATGCTATAGCGACTAGCGACCAGACGTGTGCTCCGTAGCTCACGGTACTTCTCCTTTCCACTCTGCTTTCCCTTCCTCGAACCTCCCCTTCTTCTTCCTCCTGGATTCTAGTTCTAGCGAACTTACCTTGCCTCCTGGATTCCTGGATTCGGCCTCCTGGAAAACTGAACGCATTCTGTATACGGCAGAGACACGGGCCGCCTTCTTCAAAACCCGATCCATCCGAAAGATGGCAGCATCCAAGGACACCGGTAAAGAACGGATTCAGGTGAGAAGGGGGAACTCCTTGACACTATTGGTTTACTTTTGCGTAGTTTCATAGGGGCACATATAGAGGGAAAAAGGAAGGGGACCAAGAATAGAGCCTTGCAGAACATCATGTAGAGGAAACCTGTAAGAAATCGTACCTGCCCAAGACACCAACAAAGTATGATGAGAAAGATAGTATTGGAACCACCCATGGACAAAATCAGAGAATCCAAGAGAAGAGGGAGTTGCCAATAGTAGGGAGCAGTTAACAGTATCAAAGGCAGCAAAAAAGTCAAGAAGAATAAGAATAGAGTGAGTTGCATGATGAGTAGAAAGAATAGAGTCCATCACAGAAAGAAGAGCAATTTTTGTGGAATGAAGAAGACAGACGCCAGATTGTAGTGGAGAAAGAAAAGAGTGGTCATCAAGATAGGTGGAGACCTGAGCGTAAACGTGTTCTAGGATTTGGATAGGTACTCACCTACTACCTCCACACCAGCTTCACCTGTCCCCACCAGCCCAGTGCACCAGACACGCAGGATTGCAAGGCACACTGAAATGCCGCCTCCGGACAGGAAGAAATCCCGGAAGTAGTGTGGACGGACAATGGGAGTGGGGTACAAGGTTGGGGGTGAAACGGTGCATCTTGTGGAGTCTATTGGGGGTATTGGTGTTGGTCGGGGGGTTTTGGAGTTTGTTAGGGGGGTCTAGGAGTTTGTTGGAGGGGTCTGGGAGTTTGTTGAGGGGTTAGGGAGGGGGGAGTGGGCACATTATTGCTGTAGGAAGCTGTCAATTTTCAGATCACTTTTTGGAATCACCAATGCTGGAACATGGACATTTACTATTGTGCATATACCTCCCCAGTTTCTCAGCAGCCTGATATATGCTTTGGATCCACATGCCCAATAATGATCCATGATCACTGTAATACCATGTACCATTCCTGGAGCGTCAAAAACTCTTCCACAGTTTTGATTCTCCCCCATTTTCCTTGTGCCATTATTCCTGAAGCAGAATTTTGGGCTCTCCAATGGCACTATCTGCAAGGGTCTTCCCCTGTCTTCGACCCATGTCAGTAGTTTAGCAAGTTTTGTCCATAATGGCTTGCATCCATTTTGCACTATGTTAATGGTGGGCTCTTAGTGACCGAAGACCATCCATGCTCTTCAGATCACCACTCCTTTCTCTCATCCGTCTGGTGAAAGCACTGTTCCTCAAATTTGTATTTGGCCTCTGTTCTTCCACTTCCAAGCTTCTTCTGGAGTTTTTCCTTGGACGTTTAGTTTTTGATTTGCCTCTCTTCTGATCTCTGCTCCTTTAACTCCAGGCTTCTCATATCTGATCACAATGTGCTTTGTTTTTCCATTGTTTCCTGTCTTTATGTCTTGGACATAATCGTCTTCATTTGGGTCAATTGCTTCAGTTGCCAATCCCAGTGAGGCATCACTTCCCATGAACTGGCCTCTGGTCTTGCACATTGCTACGTGTGATAAACAGTGTGCTGTCCGCACATCTTTTTTAACAGCTACAAAGATCTTTGATTTCCCCATGCTGTAAGGTAGGAGTGCACAAACAAAGCATTCCTCTCCTGAATTTCGTCTTCCAACTTCTTTCATAAGTTGGTACCAGATGTTATTTCCCAAGTGTGCTATGCTGTCCAGGTAGCCATTGAGTTCATTATCATCTCCTTTTATGCTTCTCTTGATTCTCAAGGTTTTCATGTAGTTTGCTATCATCACATCTTTAATAGCATCCATGTAACTTCTTCTCACTGGAGGATTCTCAGGTACTTCCATCCATGTTTAAGGTCTCTTCATCTGTACCAATTGGGTAGAAGATAGTCTGCCAATTCTTTCATTGTCCTCTTGTCTTATCGTGAATCTGGCTGTGAACGGCCATAATGATTCTGCTATCATCTGTGCACGTGAGATTTTTGCTGGGCTTGCACTTGCCTCTTTGAGTGCTGGGTCAGGGGTGCTTATTAATGCTGTCTCTGTTGGTTTCTTCTCCAACTCCTTTTGTTTCTTTAAAAGTTCAGCTTTTTTCATTTGTCTTTTCACTTGACTTGTAGTAGAGCTTCTCATCGTTGGTTGTCAAACCTTCATCCATTCTTTGGATTGTGGTTCTGCAGTTATTGACACTAGACCTGGTGTATGTGCACTCATCGTTTGAATGCATGTGGTTGTCAGTAACCTTTCCTCATTTTTACTCTGCCGGCCCTGTCTCCGGGATTCCAACTTGCTTGTCACTACATGTGTGTCATTGCTAATCTCATCCATTTCAAGTTCACTCACTCCTTTTTCAGACCTTCTAGGGGCTGGATTCACTTTAAAGGACCTAGGTGCCTTTGTGGGTGTCATGCGTACATCATTAGGTGGGTTCACTGGAATCAGAACACTTTGTGCCCCAATGAAAAATGCAGTTCGAACCGTCAGTGACAGTAAAACAACAATGAATACAATGCATAGATTCATTATGCCTCTATAGGTTAGTCGGCAACACTTAGTTCTGGGACAATAAAAGCATCTTTCCTCCTGAAGGATGACTATGCTGCTATTTTGGTTGCCCATCTCTATCATTTAAGGAAAGAAAACTAATGTTTAATACATTTTAGGCAACAATATCTCTGGATTCTGCTGTCTCTGCTTGTCGGCTGCAGGTACTGGAACAATTGCCCTCCTTTTTCTGGACAATGGATAGTCTATTGTCTCTGGATACAGTTCTCTTTTCTGTATACGAAAAATGTCAATTAAGACAATAAGTTCAGCAAGTCCTTTTTTATTGTACGTGTTCAAAATACACAAGCTCCCAATCGATTCCTCTTTCTGTTTCACTCCGGAAGACATGTGTCCTTGTCAGTATAAACAAGAGTGAAGTCTCTGGCAACACCTTCTCGATCTGTCCTTCGGTGGAAAGTCTTACAGTCTCCTCTGGAAATTCTGATGATGATTAGAAAGTTCAACTTGCATCACAATGCCATGCAGGAGCATGTTCATCTGTGTAGAATTAGCTGGGTCTCTGATGAAAGTGGGGGGCCTCTGGAAAGTTTTCAATCGGGCGAGAGAAGACATTGCTCGACAATCTGCTATTTTATGGTGACAGGGACATTTGTCTTGCCCTTGCTGTGAAAGGAACTGTCCGGCGCTTACTGTGAGCAGCTTCTGTAATTTTGATGAGCGTGAAGAGCAACCTGAATTATGATTCCGTTCAGGATTATACTCAAACGTTCTGTGTTTGCTGGATCTTGAAGAAATGCAAAGACGTCAGTGTGTTTCCCGACAAGACCTGGGCAGTCTTCAATTAAACGAAAGAATAGCACGCTGACAAGCCTATTCGCTTCTTCTTCTGCTTGGGACATTTATTTTTTCCTCTCTGTATTCCGGAAGCAGGAGGAACTGCTCGGTGATCACGGTGAGCAGCCTCCTTATTGTCTTTTCGTTTTCAGGGTCTTGGAGAAATTCAGTGATGCTAGTGAGCTTTCCCACTAGTGACGGGTACGATCTCAAGACTAAGTCAAAGTAATTTAGAACATATTTAGTGATGTCACTGTTGTGGGACACCATAAGTGAGTCCAAACAATGCTCCTGTTTGGAACGAGTCTGGATATTGTACTTTCTTCCAATTTGTGTGTCCTCAATCAAAATGTGGCATATCCTTTTCTTATCAAGGCTTCAGTGTGCCTCAGTGCAAAGTTCAAAGTTAATAACCTATGTTGTGGCTTATGCATGCAATTCTCTTCTTCACCCTGCAACTAGGATGCACAGAGTTTCCGTTTTTATGTCCTTATCCCCTTTTTTGCATAGAGGAAATGTCCAATATTAAGCCACAACCTTGCACAAAAGTTATTTGTCTTTGCTTTGCTGGTCATGCGCCTTCTTCCTCGTCATGGATCTTGTCTGCACGTGCTGCGGTTCTTCCCTGTTGTCTGTAGTCTCTACGCATTGGGGTGTGGGTAGGGGGCCTTCTCCGTTGTATGGTTTGATGTCACCCAGGAAGATCCAAGCTCTTCTTCCTTGTAGCTTGACTGCAGAGGGAGTGACGTCTTCCACTGTAAAGGGTCAGTTGAACCTCGGCTAGTCCCACTTTTTTCTCATGTGGTTCCTCACCAGGACCGTGTCTCCAGGGAAGATTGGTGGTAAACATAAACTCTGATTCGGGTTTGTTGTAGTATCTCCTTCTGTGTTCTGTGCTGCCCTGCACCCTTTTTGCGGTCGCTGCAGCTGTCCTGAAATTACAGTAAGAAAAGATGTCATGCAATCAAGTAATTCTGCATTTCTGATCCTAAAATGTCCCCTGTTGGCTGAGCATCACACCTAGCTCTATCTCGGGGTATCAATGGAGTGTGCATCCTTCTGCCTGCTGCTATTTCATGTGGTGTAAGATGATGGTCAGAACCAGGCTGGTTTCTGAGTGCGTACAGTGCCAATGGAAGGCAGTGCAACCATCCCTTCTTTAGAGAAAGCTTCAACTTGGCTATCCTTTCCTTTAACAAGCCGTTGAGCTTCTCACATATTCCATTACCTTGCGGATAATACGCCAACGAGAACTTGTGCTTTGTACCAAGCAGCAAGCTGATCTGTTCAAAAACTGCATTAACAAAGTGAGGACCATTATCTAACCTCATGAACCGCATACTCCCCACCTGGGAAATACTTCCCTCACCAGAAATTTGTCCGCTCAGGTAGAGTCTGGGTGTGTACATGGGCCTGCTTCTATCTATCTAGAGAATGGACACACCACAACAATTAGATACCTGTACCCATTACATACTTGAATCATATCGACATAATTGACATGCAAGTGCTGAAAAGGTCCATTGGGCCTTGGGATGACTCCTCTAATTACTCTTAGTGTATACCCAGCCGTGAACTGTTGGCAGATTATACAGTTCACCATACAAAATGCAACGTGTTCTGCTAAGTTTGGTATAAACCAGTCTTCAGCGATCATTGCTGCTAGATTCTCTTTTGTCATGTGCGCTGGATAATGCAATTGTTCCAATTCTATTTTTAGCAGGGCTATAGGCATCACTGGTTTACCAGTGCTGTCTTGTCGCCACAAGCTTTTTGAGGGGTTTAATGAACACGCTCGCCGCTTCCAGAGATTCTTTTCCTACTGTGGTGCTTCCGCTTGGAGGTCCATTAACTGGGTTTGCCCCATGTTACTATAACCCTCAGGTTCACTTCGTGCAACAATAATTTTTTCGTGTACATCAGTTATTTCTACATTTATTATTATTTCGCCCTTGGTCGCCATACGCCTGGCTTCTGTGTCTGCTGCTTGATTTCCTCATGGGAAAAAATCTATCCCTTTCGTGTGGGTAGCGCATTTCATGACCGCTATGCCCACTGGGCGCTGTAGTGCCTTAATGAGCCTGTCCAATAAGGCTGTGTGCTGCACTGGCGTGCCGTCTGCTCGGAGGTAGCCCCTCCTTTTCCAGCAAGCTGGGCCTGCGTGCACTGTCGACGTCACATAGGCGAAGTCAGTGTGCACTGTCACTTCCTGGTCTGCATGATTCTCAATAGCGAGTATAAACGCCAATAATTCTGCAGCTTGCGCTGAATAATGAGATGTAATCGGGCACTAATGAGTACTCGAAATTCTCCATTTGCTGTATGCTTTACCACAGCAGTGCCTGTATATCTTTGCCCAATATTTTGATCGATTCTCGAGGAACCGTCAACGAAGACAATTTCGCATTCTGCCAAAGCATTTTCTTTCACTCTGGGAATTTCATCACAGAATTCTTCATAGTTCGCGCAGTCATGGGTTGGCTCTCCGTCAGTGACTGGCTCTGCAATACACATAGTTGGGTTCACTATCTTACATCGAATTATCTTAATCGATGGATTAGATATGATCACTTCATAAGCAGAAGCTTTCTGAGATGTCAACGTGCCTTTTGGTTTTTCAAGAATGGCAAACAATGCATGCTCGACGTACAATGTCACTGAGCATCCCATCACAACGGTTGTAGCCTTCTCTATGGCGAACGCTCCGGCAGCTAAACTCTGTTCACAAGGGAAGTGACCTCTCATCACTGGGTCCAAATTCCCACTGTAGCGTGCCAGGGGCTTGTACCCCAACGTGGTTCTCTGTGTGAGTACTGCTGTCACTGCCATTCGTGTGTGAAAACAGGTAGAATTCCTCTGCATAATTGGGAATCCCTAAAACTGGTGCCATGCAAATGGCTTTCTTGAGTTCACTAAACCCTTCTTCCATGGTCTCAGACCACTCAATGTTTTCTTTCATCACCTGTGCTTTCTTTAGGGCCTGTAACAAGGGCTTGGTGTACGAGCTGTAGTCAAAGTCCCATGCCCTGACATAATTGCAAAGACCTAGAAAACTCTTCATCTGTTTTGTAGTGTGTGGCTTGGCTGTGTTCAATATGGCCTCAGCCCTTTCAGGGGTAACCCTTTTCCCCTCATGCAATATCAGCTGGCCTATGTACAGCACTTCTTGCTGACAATATTTTAACTTCTCTTTGTCAACTTTATATCCCTTCTCAGCCAATATGGTCAATAGCTGAATAGAATCATGTCTGCACCTTTCCTCTGTCATGCTGCAAATTAAGATGTCATCCACATATTGCAAGACAACACTCTCTAATACAACATTGCTTAAGTCCATCTGCAGGACTCTGTTGAAAATCGAAGGAGACTCACAGTACCCCTGGGGTAATCTTGTGCTTTTCGGACGCAGCTGTCTGAATGTGAATGACATCAAATCTTGTGAGTCTTTGTGCAATGGGATTGAGAAAAATGCATTTTTCAAGTCAATCAGCGTGAAATATTTTGCCTCAACAGGTATATTACATATGATTGTGGACGGGTTAGGGACTAGAGGGAACTCGGCCTCTACAATATCATTTATCGGGCGTAAATCTTGAATTAGTCTCCATGATCCTCCCTTTGATTTTTTATCGGATAAACTACGGTGTTGCATGACGACTCTGTCGTCACTAAGATGCTCTATTCCATCATGGCAGAAATTGTGTTGAAAATACCCTCATCTGCTGCCCTAGACATGGGATATTGACATGCCTTTCGTAAAATTGCTCCTGGTTTCAATTTAATCCTCACTTCTCCGATCCCTTTCAAGAGGCCTACGTCATAGGGGCCTGTGGTCCACACTGAGACAGGCACCTGGGCCATGTTGTTATCAAAATATTCAGGACGGTTTTGTGCCAGCATCATTCTCTGGGGCATGTCTCTTTTGATAATTCCCACCCAAAAAATGAGATTAACCTCAACTGTTGTTTCCTCAACATCTGTTTTTTCGTCAAACAGATCATCATCAGTGGCGCCAGTCAATCTGTACCCTTCTTCAATGGCCATTACTGTGCACCATTGTCTGCCTTCATCATCACAACCATCGATCAAAGCCATTTTCCCTCGCACTATGGCTGTGTGTATTGCCAAGGCAAATACTTGTCCCTTTTCTTCATGCATAGGTATTCTTGGCCTGAATAGAAACTCATCAGGGGTCCTCATGGTTTTGCCTGCAAGGCCTGGTAGCCCTGCCATTAACACATGCACTCCATCCGTGAATATTTATGGTTCCAATGGGACAGCCCTCATAGCTGTTTGTCCCGAGTATGCTCTAATTGTTTCGCATACGTTCAAATAATGCATGCCTGGAGTTGAACATACTATGCCCTTCTCGGTGAACGAGATGGTCATGTTTAACTTCGTCATTAGGTCTTGTCCCAATATATTTACTGGCGTTTGCCTTGAATATAGCAGTGGCACATTCATGTCACATTCTCCTATAGAGACTGGAAGTTCATTTGTAAAAGGAATACGACTTGTTGCTCCTGTGAAGCCCTGAGTATTTATGGCATCGCCGGACAAGGAAAACTTGCCTTCACGTATACACAAGCGTGTTGCACCCGTGTCTACTAGAAGGAATATTCTCTATCCGCTATAACAACATCTACCCTCGGTTCCTCGTGAGGGTTAGGTGTCACTGATAGGATAGAACACATCAGGTTTCCCAGTGAGCTGTCCTAATCCATACATAACTTTGTCCCATGCTGAGTGAATGGACTTCCTCCATCACCAGTGTTATTTCTCATTCCAGAATTCAGTACCTGTCCTGCACGTGTCGTCTGTGACAGTTGCATAGGAGACTGTTGAGACTGTCCTTGCGGAAAATGTGTCATATTCTGAGGTTGCAAGCTTTGTTGTGCTCCCGGCACTTGCTGCTGCATCGTGTGATTTTGTGCAACTCCATTTCCACCCTGCTGTAAAAACGCAGGTGGGTTCACCATTCCTACTCTTGTTCCTTGGTCATTTTGCATCATGCCTTGGCTTCTGCATGTGCTTGCTAGATGCCCTGTCATCCCACAAGTCCAACATACTGGCAGTGGTCTGATTATTTGCCAATTGGACATATCCTGATTGCCATTTAGCATGTTTTGAAAACCTCCCTGATTACCTTGGAAACCTCCCTGATTGCTCTGCCATCCTCTTCCTCGAAATCCTCTCCCTCTTGGGTAGAATCCATTACTACCCTGATTAACCTGCTGTTGATTATTGACCTGCTGTATGTTCGATCCATCTGTGTTAGTTATCATTGCCCCTTCAATGCCATATTTTGACAATTCTTTCTGCACTAATTTTGCCTCTTCAGCTTTTTGTGCAGCCTCTTTTTTGCGGTTCTTTTCTTGCAGTAATCTGCAATAGTGAGCTATGGTCAACTGTATTTCAGACCACGGTTTGACCCCGATTCCTACCAATTTCTTGAGCTGCTTCTGTACCTGATATGGCAGCCCTTGGCATAATATATGGTAAAACACGGGTATATATTTCCCCCAAGATTCACGAGTCTCTAGCACCCATGCGTCTTGGAAATTCTGAATGTAAAGCAAAGGATTCTCTGACTCCTTCATTTTTCATGTCATTATAGCTCCCATGTCAGATGTATCCTGGTATAGCAATCGCAATGCTTTCCATACCGCGGCTCTGCAATTGTTAAATGGAGCTCCATCGTGCACAGTGTTAACTGTAGTCACGCCAGGATAACCTGCACGTGTCCACACATTGTCAGCTCTATCACCAAGTATGGCAATTGAAAGGCCCTTGATATCCGCTATAGCTAAAATGTTCCCTCCCGTCATTTTTTCTAACTCATGTACCCATTTTCCGGCTCCTGATGTCAACATTAGAAGCTTATTTTCAGATTTTCTCGATCCATGTGTGGCCATGTAATATATTGTGGCCTCGTTCCTCCTTTCTCGAGCAATGGGAATTGTAATACATGGCACTCCTTTTCCTCTCTCATCATTTTCCTCTCCACTGCAGGGGTGATAGTCCCGCATCGCCGTTTACCTGGCAATGTCCTTAGTCAGCTCACATAGGGTGTTGGAGACCGTAAAATACTCCTTTGTGTCGGTCTGACTGTGTGGCTGACTCTGATGCGTTAGGTGCAGACTCGCTAGAATCTGAACATCTTATCCCTTTTCCTCCAGAGAAGCATTTTTTGCGCCTTCTCTCTTCTTCCTTTTCCTCATATTCCTCTCTTTCTGCGTCTGATATGGTCTGCGCCCAACTAGTGCAACTTCTCTCATCCTCCTCATGCCTGTTTAGCGTCAGCCTATCTAGGGACAGCTCCCTATTTCTGCTACTTCGAGAGGCGTCCTCAGTGTCATACAGCTGAGTTCTCTCAAGATGCTCGTCCTCTCCTCTCCCTTGGGGTACTTGTTATAGCCCCATTTCATCATATATTCTATCAATCGTTTCTCCGATGCTTCTGGTGTCGAAGTCATCTTCGATATTTGCCCTGGACATGCCTTGTACTGAATCGTACTCAGGAAAGAATTCTTCTATGTCTTCCCAATCTACTACTGGATCAGGTTTTTTAACCTATCCAGATATACAAGATTGCGTGCTCTCTGTCTTCGCTTACATTCTATGTCATCATCAAATTCTCTGCACTTCCTCGCTTCCTCTCTGACCCTATCTTCTTCCTGTTTCTTCGCATCTCTTTTTTCATTTGTACTTCGCATTTCCTCATCACTTTGTCTCTTTATTCTCTTCTCCCTTATCCTTTGTTCTTCTTCTTCCATTCTCTGCTTTCCTTTTTAAATTGTCTGGTTCTCCCTTTTTTCTCACGTCCTCAATGCCTTTACCATCGAGTTTCAATAGAATCTGACCTCCCATCCATTCGTTCTGTGTGAATGCTATCTCATCAGTTCTGTCTTCATCTCCTTTCCATCTCTTGCCCTCTCTATCTGTATCTAGAGATGTACTTGCTTGTGCCTGGTCTCCTCTTTCTTTCTTGTGCCTCTCCTTTTCCATCTGGACTTTGGAGGTGATATTTCTGTCTCTATCTTTGTCTGGGTTTTCGTCACTACTTTGCGTAGGTGACTCATACGCTGGGTTGCTATATCCTGTGGCTACTTTCAGTTCCCACAGCGGGTATAATCCTTCGTCTTTAATGGCTTTGCTTTTTGTTTCAGATGGGGTGGGTGGTGCAGAAGGCGTCTTACCCCCCTCTGTGTATACGTTAAGAATTCAATCTAACGGCGGCTCCTCCTCCTTATCCTCTTGGTAAATCTTCCAAAGTTCTAAACTCTGTAGGCGTTTGTCCAACTTTTTGCCCGTGTAGGTGGTGTGCAAATATGTCGCCATGTGCTGCAGGACCGTTTTAGATAGCGATCCGCCCTGGGGCCATGGCATAAACATTTTGTGGGCGGTTCCTTTAACCCATTCTGCACTGTACTTTTTCAGCTTAGGTGCATGTTTTGGCAACTGCTTGCACAAGTGTATTAACGGTGTAACGTCTGCCATGCTTAAATCTGTTCAACTTCTCTTCATATAACACTTTTTTATGCTTTTATGCTTCTTAAACAAAACCAACAATATGAGCGAGCATCAATCGTTGCAAGCTCCAATCCAGTTTTATTCAAAAAAACTTTTTTTATTTTTCCAAACAATAACCATCAATTCATATTATACAATATCCCAGCTAAACAATCGTGTAATTTTCGTGCTAATTCCTCCAAAAAAAATCTTATTCTATGACATCAGAGAAAAAAAACAAAAAAAACACAAGACAGACGTGGCAGACTAGACAGACTCCGGCCGGCTACACAAATCTCCTGCCCCTATTATTATTCCGACATAGAATGTAAGCCCATCCCTTTTAGATCGCTTCTTTCATCGATTCTGGTTTCCTATGCATCCTATTTTTTCAAGACTTTGAATGCAGGCTTCTTCTAGCACTATATTAAAGTGCAGGTATCTGGGTGTATCCTCTCTCTGCTTAGGTATCCTCCTGGTATCTCTCTCTAGCTCGGGTAACCTCCCGGTATCCTCTATGCTCGGGTATCCTCCTGGTACCTTTATTTATTGCTCGGTCACCCTTGAGTCACTATTTCCTTCCCCTTATATATATACATTCTATTCTACCTCTGACTTTATTTTTGTCCCACCTCCCTCCGTTACCTTCCCTTACTTGTTCTAAGGCATGCAACTTTTTGCCAAAGCATTTAGTCTTTTTCACTCACTCTCTGGATCCTCGGGATCACTGCCTTCGTCACTGCCTCTCCTGCTTTTTGCTCGATCGGCTGCTCGTAGAAGTGGGAAGGGGTTTGTGGGAGAAAGCACAGGTACCTTCAGACCTCAACCTGCATTTTTTACACTTTAGTATAACCGCTATCTACGGGGAACTTCTCGGTCTACTTAGCCAGATGGCAAAGGACTTGTGATATTGCAGAGGACCTAGAGTTACTTATGTCGACGGTCAATGGGTGTCTTAACTAATCGATAGTTGATAAACCATCCACTCCCTGCTACCAAGTGTGCACTAGGACCCCAACCGGCCCATAAAGCTTGGGGTTGCCCAATAGCACTTTAAGATGAGTAGCAGCACCCGTGAGATGGATGGGGATGCAGATTAATACTCTAGCATCAAATCAATAATGACAACTCAATGGTTTGGCAAAGGGTGTCTGTTTAATGGCAGGTACAAAAAACGGGGAGTTCATGAATATCAGCAATCGCTCGATCTTCCTTCTTGCTTCAACAACTCCAACGAACTTCATAAAAAACACATCATTTATACAAAAAACCCGTCATCACTGACGTGTAACGCTTAAAATGTTGCATGCAATTCTACTGGTTCTAGGAACGTAACTTTAATATAGGTACTATATCTGTATATGGTAATGGAGTGAGGGGATTGGACAAACACTGTCAGGTGGGGCATCTAAGCCCTACCTTCAAAATGGCTACTGTAAACGTCACTAAAAGTGCAACATCTCATTGGTTCTACTAACTATAGGACCCTAGATTACTTGGTTAACTACGATTGGGTTGGCAACAACCCCACTCATACTTTTCCACTTGCTTAGCAGCGTGCAGAATAGCCAGCCAGGTGCAGGGAGCTCATCTGTACCCCCAGCTTGCCTCCAATTATTGCTACAATCAATCATCACCTCAGTGGTCATGTGTCAATTATTTCTTTGTGGTTGGCCACGAAACTGCTTCTCTGTCTGGAAAAGTTAAGATATCTGTGCATGGCACAAAGCCACGTGTAGGTGTGAAAGTTTCATCCCTTCTCGCTTGGCTGGTCACGTGATTCAGACACTGTGAAATCATCTTATTCTTCATGCAATTTGTGTATTTGATTTAATTATGCCAGCCACATGCCTTCTGTGGCTTATCTTGACCTTTCTGAACAGGATACCCTGTTCTTATTTCATAAATTCTATCCACTGTTGGTCTATTTCAGCTGATACGACCTTGGCTTCTTGACACGATTTGCATTCTCTCTGTCTTTAGTTTTCGATTTGCTTGCTGCGGGGCTCTTCTCATGAGACCTTTAGTAACCTTTGGTTGATTCTGCTTTTGTGCATAGTGGAAGTATACTTTATATACAGTACTCCTTTTGAGGCTGATATTTATAGGTTGCGTTTGCCGCAATCAATTTTACTACTAAGCGTAAGCAAGCCTCAAAATTCTTTGCTTCTTGCGGTTCCATGCATATGTACACGTGTAAACTCACTGAATATCTTCATCGTGCTCATGGCATAAGATTCTGACATTTTGACATTGTTATTTCACTTTAGGTTCATGATGTCCTTTATTCATAATGTTCCCTCTCTTTTTATCATTTGCAGGTCGTCATATTTCTATATGTGAGTCAGTCTGGGTTCCTATGACGTCACCATTTGTCCTCCTTCAGTATCTTTTTAGCTTCTTCAGGGACTGTGTTCTGACAATCTTAATTTTGTTTCATTTGTCGATATGGCTTCTCAATGGGTACCTTACTCTCCAGGTTTTCTTCAGTGTTGGCACTTCAACAGGTGCTGTTCTTCTGATAGGTACTGGACACATCCCCACTGCGGCTCTCTGCTGGTTTATTTGCTCATCATACGTCACATATTTCGGCATGAACGTTCCTGGTACTTCAAAATGGACGGCTGGAGTGTGGGTCGTGCCCGGGACCTCCTCTACAGGATGAAACATGTTGTACTAAGTCCCAACCATCTTCCTGTCTGCTGTGGATCAAAGGGTCACTGGTTAATTGAGTTCTATTTGGTGCCTGATTAAAGCGGCAGGCCTCCCTTGAAGCTGCAGTGGGACCAAACTTTCTAGCTTCTGCAAACCACATTCTCCTACCTTCTCTACCTCTAAACACCTGTCCCAGACATGACAGTTCACTGCCCTTGATACTGAGAGGTGGGAGTTGGCTTCAGGTTGACACAGATGCATATCAAAGGTTGTTGGGGTTTCCTGTCTCCTTTGTTAACCTCTGCAGCCAGGCCCCGTGTGTGCCTGTTTGAAGTATACTCTATTAGTACGTTATTGTCATGGCCACAGGTCCCAGAACACATAAACCACACCATCTAGTGAATGGTCATTGGGTCACGTGACCCACTTATGTCCCTTTGGGACCTATAAACACAGGGGCCCTGGCTGGACTCAGACCTGGCGCCTTTGGCGCCAGGCTCATATAGAGATGTGAGCAGGAACACTTTATTTCAGTGCAGGAGTGCTTTTATTTTACAAGAACTTTCCAGGAGCTGAAAGCCTTTATTCCAGAGAACATCCTCATGTGCTGACTCATCGGGTGTGGCTCCCTAGGCCTGGTCTTCATGTGCTGACTCATCGGGTGTGGCAGGGTGTGGCAGTCAGGCTGAACCTGGTGGGCGTGGCTTCAGAAGCTCAGCTATATAAGCTGCTCCATCCTTAAGGCCGGTGCTTTGCATTACTGTGCACTCGCGTGCAACGTTACGGCTACCGCCGCTTGGACCAGCTGTCATGATCCCTGCTTCCAAGGGGTCAGGACTTGCCCCACGACCTTGGAAGCAGGCCCATGACTCTGATCCCAGGAACCAGCCAGTCCCTATAGGGACCCTCTGGACATTGTCCTGGCGCCAGTGGCGCCAGGCTCATGATGGTGACTGGTCCCGGCACAGGAAGCGCCGGGCTCATATTAGATAAGAGTGCTTGGTGGACCTACCTGTAGCAGACCATGCTGCTTACTTACCAGCTAACTGGTCTCCTGATCCTTCTCTGCCTGGAACTACTTTTTCTGTCTGGGTGGAGCAGGAGCCACTCCCTGGAAGCAGAACACAGGAACTCTTCTAGAAATCTGGAACTCTTTTCTTACCTGGGTGGGGCCGTGGAAGGAGACGCCTAAGCACTACAGAAGGCTATTTAAACCACACCCGATTGGTTTCACGTGCTTCGCGTTATTCTGCATCTGCAGCAGGACGCTCACCGTGTCAGCTCCAGGAAACCTCCAGCTCCAGATCCTGTGAACACGAAATAACCTGCTGGAATCCAATCTTCAGTCTTCTTCAGTCTTCTGCAGCTCCTGCAAAACAAAGGCACAGGTTAGGCTAAAGTAAAGGCAGTGAATCTACTTACCTAATCCAACGGCAGCATCCAAGGCGCCTTTTTCTGCCTTTCTCTTCCGGCATCCGACATCTGCAAAGAGAGAGAACATCGGTCAGTAATATTCAACTACAAGTTCTGCTTACCTGTGTTACGCCCGTTCCAACTCAGCTTGCGCTGCATTCCGGCACCTGCAAGGCAAGATACATCGGTTAGTAACGCTTAGTTACAAGACTGCTTACCCGTCGCTTTCAATCTGTTCGCGCTGCACCTCAGCACCTGCAAAGACAAAAGAGACATTACTGAGCATTCTCCAGCGCTAGTGCAGTCTTTCTACTTACGTGCCATTAGAAGGATAATCTTCATCGTCACAGCATCTGAAAAGGGAAAGACATAGACTTTACAGACTTAAGACTTTTGAAAGAGAGGAGAACAATGCAAAAGGAACTTTAATACTTACAAGGCACGCTCGTGCATTAACGGCGTCTTCGCTCTCAGCAAATCCTCTGCTATCAAGAGGCATAGCTCGCATCCAGTGAAGCAACTGGATCCAGCGCCCCTGCACAAGACGCAGGATGGAGAGCCCGGCATTTACCTATATAAGGTAAGCGCAATATCAACCCAGTTCCACGGGGAAAGAAAGGGCGAGAGGGGCTAGGAACTTTCCGAACCTTCCAAACACTAATACCTTGGTTTACCCTTGCAGACATCTCACTCTTCAGCTTAAACTATCGGTGGGAAGGGGGCCCGGTCCGGGAGCAAAACGAACCCTGCGTCTAACACTGAAGACAGTATCCTCGCCAGATCAAGACCTGCGCCTCCGGGGGAACCAGGTGAGCGTTACACCAGTTTACTTACCTTTGAAACCAGGCGATCTCCTGCATAATCACCTCCAGGAAACCGGTGCTTCATCGCTTCATATGCCGACTCATCTCCTGACATCCAGTGATTTTGATCCCGATGCCGCAGCACCGCACTCCGCACCCACGAACTCGGACCATGTGAAGAAGAAGAAAGACAAGGTTAGAACATCCGTCCTAGGGCCGCGCCACATTTGAACCCTGCGCGCCCCTTAGTTAACAATTTACCAGCTACTGTATCGCTGCAGCTTCGTTCCTCATTCTCTCCAGCTGTCACCTCAAGCTCCGAAGCTTGCCGGCAACATCAACGGGCAAGGGAAGAAAGCAAAAGACTAAACATTAAAAGTGGAATGGACAGCAATATAAGACAACGTACTTTACAATACAACAAAAACAGGAACACTTACCTGAAGTATAGTGGCTTAGTGGCAGCAGGACTGGACTACCACGTGCAAGGGACCAGTGAACAAACTCGGCCCAGATCATACAAGCACCCCTGCCAGAAGCAGCAGGATGGAGTGCTCGCCAAAACTAATCAACAGGTGAGCTTTCCAGGGACAGCACATCCCACGGGTTCCACGGTTTGGGAGAAGGGGTGTGGATGGGGATCAGGCATACAAGCTGGCATACTCATGCCCCCGCGAAGCCTCTTCGAATCTCTGCCTGGGCATTATGGAAACTTCTGAAACTGACCAGTTGGCCCAATTACTGGGAGAGTTGCGGGCTGAAGTTCATGCCTCAAGACAGGAAACCAATGCCCTAAGGAGGAATCTAATTGTGAACCGGGAGCGGACAGATGAACTCGAAAGGCAAATGCTCCAGGCACAGGCAGGCCAGGTTCCACTGCCGTGGTATGCCCCTCCTGTCGCGCCTCCACAGCCCACACCAGTACAGGTGGTTCTTACAGGGGGGTTTCCTTGGCCCCACTTGAACGCTTCACAGGCGATCCGAATAAGTACGCTATCTTTATGAATCAATGTTGCCTACATTTCTTGTGCAGACCTGGGGCATTTCCCAATGATCAAGCGAGAGTGGCATTTGTACTCTCATATTTGGGAGGTAGTGCAGCGGACTGGTCAATACCCTTGGTAAACCAGGATGATCCTTTGCTTCAAGATTTCGAAGGTTTCCACCGTGAAATGGAGAAACTGTTTGCACGGCATACTCAAGGGCAGGCTCTGGACACTGAACTGTTATCACTATGGCAGGGTAATCAAGACCTACTAACATATATCGCTTCCTTCAATCCTCTGATAGCACAAACTAACTGGCCAGAGGAAAAAAGAACTACGCTCTTTTACCAAGGCTTGCAAGGGGAACTTAAGGACGTATTAGCCCAAGCAGTAAAACCCCGGAAAGATGCGCTGAATACATCAACCTGATAGTGCAGCTCAATCACAGATTGCAGGATCAGAAGATGGATCGGGCCAAGGCTGAGGGCCGGGCAGTCTATGTGCGACCCCATGAGAATCAAACCAAATCACACAATGAGTCCGACCCAATGCAAATCGGAGGCTTGCGGAGCCCACTCATCAAGGCAGAAAGGGAGAAAAGGAGACAGCAGCAGCTTTGTTTGTACTGTGGTAAGGCAGGTCACTATCTCTGAGAATGCCCGGTGAAACCTCCCAGGAAAGCAATTGGAGCAACTGACAAGGGTGAAGAAGAAGAACAGGACTCGGGAAACTACAACGCCCGGCAAGCGTAGGGGTCCACCTGTCGAGCGGTGAAAAGGAACCTATAAAGACCTCACATCTAGTCATCCCTGTGCTCCTGATAAACCACAAGCAACCATCGAAAATACATGCCTTGGAGGCTTACAATGACAGTGGGGCTGTGGGAAATTACATGGACCAAGATCTGGCTTCCTCTCCGACAGAAGCAGGTTTTGGAAAACGTCACAGCAGTTGATGGACCTCAGCTATCATCGGGCCCAGTGACGTATTACACCGAGAAGGTCACGCTTCTGTGTCAGGCTGGTCACCAAGAGGACATCATCTACGATCTCATTGGTGCTCCTCAGTTCCAGATGATATTGGGAATGCCCTGGCTGGAGACCCACAATCCCAGGATTGTCTGGCATAAACGAGTTCTGACCTTTCCCCAAGACTGTGGCGACACCTGTTATAGCAAGGGATTCTCATTAAAAGGTCTCACCAACTCAAGTTTGTTGAAGAAATAAACCATACTGGTCCTCACCAGTTCACTACCACCTGAATACCTGGATTACTAAGATGTCTTTCAACAAGAGCAAGCAAACACCCTACCTCCGCACAGACCATATGACTGCCAAATTGATCTGGTACCTGGAGCTCAGGTGCCCTGCAGCTGGATTTATGCCCTAACAGAAAAGGAAAACCAGCATCTAAAAATCTACCTTGATCAGTATCTGGCAAATGGCTTCATTTGTCCGTCCAAGTCCCCTGCATCCTCGCCCCTCTTTTTTGTGCATAAAAGGAAGGGAGACCTGAGAACTTGCATCAACTACAGAGCACTGAACCAGGTCACGGTAAAAAAATTGTACCCGGTACCGCTTATCCCTGAGCTCTCAGATCAAGTCAAAAACGTTTAGATATATACAAAACTAGACTTACGAGGGGCCTACCAACTAGTAAGAGTCAAAACAGGAGACACGTGGAAGACGGATTTTCGCACAAAATATGGCCTTTATGAATCTCAGGTTATGCCCTTTGGACTATGTAATGCCCCAGCGGCGTTCCAATATTTCATGAATGACGTGCTCCGCGAACTGTTGGACGTCTGCGCTCTTGTCTATATTGATGACATTCTTATCTATTCGACCACCAAGGAGGACCACGTCAACCATGTGCGGGCAGTTTTGGAGAAACTGCAGCAACACCGGCTATATGCCAAATTGCAGAAATGTTTCTTTCATTTGACAGAGGTAGAATTCTTCTGCTTTATTCTCACACCACGGGGCGTACGCATGGACACGCGCAAGGTAGACACTATCCTTAACTGGCTCTCATCGACATCCATAAAGGGAGTACAGAGTGTACTCAGGTTCACCAACTTTTATCGCTGGTTCATTCCCGGGTTCTCCCAGATCGTCCACCCAATCACCTCTTTACTTCGGAAAAATAAACAATTGAATTGGTCCGCAGAGGCAGAGAAAGCCTCCCAGGAACTAAAACAAGCATTTACCACAGCACCAATTCTACTGCATCCTCGACCAGAACTACCATACGTGGTCGGAACTGATGCTTCCAACATAGAAATGGGAGCAGTCCTGTCACAGCGAGACCCCGAAACAGGTCAGTTGCATCCCGTGGCATTCTGATCTTACAAGTTTGCAGCCCCTAAAATGAATTATGCAATCACTGATAAAGAACTGCTAGCAATAAAGGCACCGTTCAAAGCCTGGAGACATTATCTTCTTGGAGCTAGACATACAGTCACCGTCGTCACGGATCATTGCAATCTACAATATCTGAAGACCGATAAAGTTCACTCATCACGCCACCGTCGCTGGGCTCTCTTCTTTGCGGAATATGACTTTGTCATCACCTATAGACCCGGAGTACGCAATGGAAAAGCGGACGCCCTGTCTCGCATGAGTGAGGGAGAAGAGGCATTCACTACACCAGACCCCGTGGCCATCATCCCAGAAGGACGAATCCAAGGCATGATTGCCGCAACCACCACTCTAGACAACTTAAAATCTGACCTGAAAAACTTTGATGAGTCCACCAGCGCAACAGGAATGGCTACTGAAGGGACGGTATATGATCATGGACAACCTACCATACTACCAGGGACAATTGTACATCCCGGATAAGAAATTACAGAATAAAAACATCGCAAATGATCATGATTCATTAGAATAAAGGGCATCCGGGAATATCCAAAACCCAAGCTAAAATACAGAAAAATTACTGGTGGCCAACTTGGCGAAAGGACATTGTCCAGTTCATTGCAACCTGTGGCACCTCTGCACAACACAAATACCAAAAAGAAAGTCCTGCAGGTCTGCTACGTCTTTTAGAAGTACCTCCAGCACCTTGGCATACGCTATCAATGGATTTTATTACAGACCTTCCCTCCTGTAACGGATACAACACCATCTTAGTCGTCGTAGATCTGTTTTCCAAAATGGCCCACATTATTCCCCTGAAAGGTCTCCCAACTGCTTCTACTCTGGCTACCATGTTTTTGGAACAGATTGTCTGGCTACACGAGTTCCCATCAATATTGATATCAGACCGAAGAACTCATTTTGTCTCTGTATTCTGGAAAAGGTGTTATAAAATTGCCAAAATCGACCTCCGGTTATCTACAAGCCATCACCCCCAAACCGACGGCCAGAACAAGCGGACTAACCAGACCGTCAAGCAATACATAAGGTGTATGCTGCAACAAAACGAGGATACCTAGAAGTACATACTTTGGTTAGCAGACTACACATATAACAACTCCATTCACACCAGTACGGGACAAAGCCCAATTTTACATAGTGTACGATCGACATCCACGGACATCCGTTTTTGACCCACTCGAATTATTAGAAATGCCCGCTGTAACGACCTTACACAAAACCATCACCCAGGTTCTTAAGGAAGCAGAAGGGCATCTTGCCAGAGTCAAAGACACCGAAGGGAAGCTCCCAACTACCAAGTCGGAGACAAGGTTTGGTTAGCATCCAAAAACATCCCCCTGAAAGGACCACGGGCGTTCCGTCCCAGATATCTGGGACCCTGCACTATCAAGGCTGTGATCAACCCTGCGGCCATGAAATTAGAATTACCGGCCCACATGCGGATCCACCCGGTGTTTCATGTCTCCCTCCTAAAACCACTGAGACCAGGTACGCGGATCGATACTTCACCGGATCCCGAAATAGTTGAAGGAGAACCAGAATATGAAGTTAAAAGGATCCTAGACTCTAAGATGGTCCGGTCCAAGCTATACTACCTTATACACAGGAAAGGTTATGGAACCCAAGATCGGACCTGGGAACCCATTGATCATGTCCACGCTCCACGGTTAATCAGGCAGTTCCAATGCAATAACCCCACTAAACTATGGCCAGGGGGAACCCACCCATGAGATGGGCCTTGAGGGGGAGTGCTCTCATGGCCAAAGGCCCCAGAACACAAAAACCACACCATCTAGTGATGGGGCTATGGGTCACTTGACTCAGTTATGTCCCTTTGGGACGTATAAACACAGGGGCCCTGGCTGGACTCAGTCCTGGCGCCTTTGACGCCAAGCTCATATAGAGATGTGAGCAGGAACACTTTATTTCAGTGCAGGAGTGCTTTTACTTTATTTCAGTGCAGGAGTGCTTTTATTTTACAAGAACTTTCCAGGAGCTAAAAGCCTTTATTCCAGAGAACATCCTCATGTGCTGACTCATCGGGTGTGGCTCCCTAGGCCAGGTCTTCATGTGCTGACTCATCGGGTGTGGCAGGGTGTGGCAGGCAGGCTGAACCTGGTGGGCGTGGCTTCAGAAGCTCAGCTATATAAGCTGCTCCATCCTTAAGGCCGGTGCTTCACGTTACTGTGCACTCGCGTGCAATGTGATGTTCACCGCCGCTTGGACCAGTTTACTTACCTTTGAAACCAGGCGTTCTCCTGCATACTCACCTCCAGGAAACCGGTGCTTCATCGCTTCATATGCAGACTCATCAACTGACATGCAGTGATCTTGATCCCGACGCCGCAGCACTGCACTCCGCATCCACGAACTCAGACACTGTGAAGAAGAAGAAAGAAAAGGTTAGAACATCGTCCTAGGGCTGCGCCGCATTTCAACTCCGCACGCCCCTAGTTAACAAATTACCAGCTACTGTACCGCTGCAGCTTCGTTCCTCATTCCTTCCGGCTGTCGCCTCGAGCTCTGCAGCTTCTGCCGGGCTGCCAAAATCACCGGCAAGGGAAGATAGCAAAAGAGCAAACATCAAAAGTGGAACGGACAGCAATACAAGACAACAAACTTTACAATACAACAAAAACAGATGAGGAAAGACAAAGGCAAACAGGAACACTTACCTGAAGTATGGTGGTTTAGTAGCAGCAGGACTGGACTACCACGTGCAAATGACCAGTGAAGGAACTTGGTCCAGATCATACAAGCGCCCCTGCCAGTAGCAGCAGGACAGAGTGCTCACCAAAACTAATGAACAGGTGAGCTTTCCAGGGACAGCGCATCCCACGGGTACCACGGTTTGAGAGAAAGGGTCTCGAAGGGAATCAGGCGCACAAGCTGGAATACTCACACCCCCTATTCTCCATGCAGGAGCAGTCCCGAGCAGCATCACCTATTTCCATCAGTCACCACATAAGCGCAGAGGACGAAGTCGGACCCAATGCCTTCGCAGAGACCAGGTGAGCGTAACAGCTAATTATGTTAATCTGTGCCACCATTCTGCAGGGTTCAACAAAGGGACAGGGTGAATCCATGAAGCCTTTGATAGTTAATTAGGCTGGCCATGGCAGGTGGAAGGTTTTGCCCTCCCCCTTCTGAGAGGACATGGTGTACTCTTGTCTGTTACATCCCAACTAAATATGACAAGGGGACCACGCCCGCAGGCTGTGTCCACTCAGAGTACATGGGTCTAAGTTTATGTCATGCAGTGAGTATAGGAAAATGTGTGCAGATTAGCCCCACACATTTTCCATAGGCTGATCTACCATCATTCAATTTCATATAAAATTTCAAAAAAGCCAGACAATCGCACCCCCACCCCGCAGATGATCGAATTCCTCGCACTGTGGGTAATAAGAGAGGCAAGGGAAACAGTATCTAAGGGAGTAATCCAGGTCTGTGACACCATGGGGGGGGGGGAAACTGGGCACTGAGAGTGATTTTCTGGATGTAAGGAACTCATGGTGGCAACAGTAAAGTCAGACACAAGTGATCACAGTTCAAGGCTGTTTACTAAACTGTATATGCAGGTTGGAAAAATGCCTAATCTAAACCTAATCTAAGATGGGAGCATGTTACGGCCATCAAATAATAATAAGGCACTCCTAATGGTGTTGTGTCAAATAAAAGGGCTTATACTAAGAAGGAATATTGCCAATCCTTACAACTAAATACGAAACGAGTGTGGGATAAGATTCACAAGAAAGAAAGAAATGTTCACAAATGATAAGTCAGGATGTGGTAGCTGGGGGTCTCCCTTCCCCACGTTTGGAGCACGGGACAAAGAGGGACTCTTGAGCACAGCACATGCTTGAGCCTTCACAACACGAGACGACAGTTCCGTTCTCAGGTATCCGGACCTCCAGTGCTCATGTCTCTTTTCTACAAAAAGCACCTTGCCTCCCAAAACCTGATGTGTTCAAAATAATAAACAATAAGTTCCTTTCCATATGTACGGTGGGTGATTACTTTTCACCGCTGGATCCCCCTCCTCCGGGCTCAGATCCACCAAAAGGTTTTTAGTGATATCAGGACCTTTGGTGGTTCAATATCTTGCTTCCAAGGGCCTGGTATGTTCAAAATAACAAACAAAAGATCCTTTCTGATTGTACTTGTTGTGATAATTCTTCACGCCTGGATCCCCTATTTCGTGCTCAGACCCCTCTCGAATCTCAGCCCCCCCTCTGTCAGGTTCACTATGGCTTGTATTCAAACAACTTGATCTGTTGCCTTCACGTGTCGGCGGGTGTTGGCTTTTCATCCCTGGATCCCCCTCTTCTGGGCTCAGACCCCTCTCGAATAGCAGCCACCCTCTGTCGGGTTCACTACGGTGCTCATTCACACTCTTTCTCCTTTTTGCATTCACAAATCTTTGGGTGATGGCTTTTCACCCTTGGATGCCCCTCTTCCGGGCTCAGACCCTTCTTGAATGTTAGCCACCCTCTGTCGGGTTCACTATGGCTTGGTGTCCAAAACAATTTCCCCTTTCGCATTCACAAGTCTTAGGCCCTCATTACGACCCTGGCGGTAAGTGAAAAATTATGCCGGTAAAGAATTACCGGCATCGCTGACCGCTAGGGCCGATTATGACCTGAGATAGCGCTATTAGCGGCACCGTAAACAACGATGCCATTAAAAGTGCCAAGGGCGTGGGCACGTGACTCCCATCCCGTAAATACCGCCATGGCGCTAAGTAGGTAACATCACGAGTCAAGCGGACATGAAAATAACACCTTTGTGAAGACCGTAAAGTACCTTACCGCCATGGTGCTAATACCGCCATCGCGGACCAACCGTAAATGGCCATGTGCAGTGTCCCCAGCTGCCACAGGTGCACACAATCAGCACAGGTGGAGTCAATACAGACTGGGCAAGCACAAAAGGAGCACACCCCACCCCTTCCCACACACAGTTACACTCCACAATGAATCCAATACAACTAGCAATGCTAGGGCTGGAGGACCTGATTGCAGTGGAAGTGCCACAACAGCAACTACAAGAAGTACAACAACAGACAGCACAGAGGAGACGCAGGAGGAGAAGGAGGGCAAGGCAGGGCCAGCATGCCCCACCAGCACAGCCAGTGCCACCATGCAGGCAGCCCCCAATCCCACGCATCAGAGCCAGTCCATTCAACCTAACCTCTGAGCAGATCCA
The DNA here is from genome assembly GCF_040938575.1 of Ambystoma mexicanum. Taxonomy (NCBI): domain Eukaryota; kingdom Metazoa; phylum Chordata; class Amphibia; order Caudata; family Ambystomatidae; genus Ambystoma; species Ambystoma mexicanum. Next base: position 895,381,146 of record NC_090941.1, read on the forward strand.
CACCCTGTACCGCCTGCACCGGGACTCCATCACCACCATTGTGGACGTGATACATGATGACATTGTTAGCCTCATTGAAACACGCACCGCCATCCCACCCCTACTGAAGGTAGTGTCTGTTCTCCTCTTCCTGGCCACAGGCACCTACCAACACACAGTGGGGTAACAGCATGGCATTTCACAACCATTATTCTCACGTACGTTGAACCAAGTGCGTGATGCCCTCCTCAAGCACACAGACGGACACATTTCCTTACCACGGTCTGCCCAGGAGATCTCAAACACCAAAGTGGGTTTCCATTCACTGGCTGGCATACCTGGTTGCATTGGCGCCATCGACTGCATCCATGTGGAATTGGTGGTCCCACATGCCATGGAGGTAGCGTACTGCAACCGTAAGCAATACCACTCAATTAACGTGCAAATGGTATGTGACTCAAACAAGATCATCACACATTGTTGTGCTCGATTCCCCGGATCAACCATGATTCATTGGTCCTGCAGAACTCCACGATTCCAGGCTACATGGAGCGACATGCAGGGCAGAGACCCTGGCTTCTCTGTGACTCGCATGTTAGGCTCATGGAAATGTGATGTGGGTAGGTGATTGAGGCATAGATGCATACTTCACCTGGCTGAGATGGGGGGGAGATGCAAACATAACCTAGCTGCGAGTGCCAGAGGGAATGGAGGAAGCTCACACCCCAAAATCCACCCAGACTGGACCTGACACCTGACCACATAAAGCAAGATGCAAGCAGCCCTACCATGCGAATGAGGCGGTGTCCGAACCATCCCACAGACATCTGCATGTGCACTGTACCAAATCCGACCGCATCCCCCACAACGAAATGTAGCCACAATCAACAACTATAGCCAATACAAAGCACAAAACATCTTGAACTGAAGGGCCAGTCCCCCATTACCACGTACAAATGAGTCACATGAGGGTCAAATACATAAATATACCGCTACACTCACACAGAGGCCCAACTAAATTGCATGACACCATTTGTTGTGCGTAGTGAGAGCATCATGAGGCTGACATCAACGTTGCCAGGATGACAGCATACAAATAAGAGGACATCTGCAAGATCACAGAAACTACGGACGTGCACTGACACAGTGCATGTGCACTCACAAGGAACTGGACCCCCCCCTGCGCACATCAATCAATGACATGCAAAACAGTCCATGAGAGGAATACACACATAGCAGTCTCATCGTGAGGTCAAACATGATGAGATAACTTACACATACATTTGTTCCCCACATGCAGGTGATGCAGGCTATCCCTTGACGCGTTGGCTCCTTACCCCAGTCCGGAACCCACAGAACAGACATGAGGAGGACTATAATCGTGCCTATACACAAACCCGTGTGGTGACTGAGCAGACATTTGGCCTCTAGAAGGCACGGTTTCGCTGCCTCAGCAGGTCTGGTGGGGCACTCCTGTACCGCCATGAGAAGTTGGCTAAGATTGTCATGGCATGTGTCATGCTGCACAATATGTGCATCAGACGGAATGTGCCCCAGCCCGCGGACGCAGAACAGCAACCACCTGACGAAGAGGATGAGGAGGGTGGGGATGGGGCAGCACCTCAGGGAGGAAGCGATGCACAGGAGGGACATGACATGCGTCAGACTCTGATCAACCAATTCTTCTAGAACACATGGATGGAGGGTGTCACATGGAGATGGCACTTGGGGCACTGGGTGTGTCTGGGTCATGCACACTGTGGACTGTTCAGCAATAAAACACACGTACGCAATGATGAATGTCCACACAAGTGATTTGTGCATAACCCAAATGTGTATTGAAATAGTAATTCTAAGTGAACACACCCACTACCCCCTCCCCCCTCAACTCCCCAACACACCCACTCCCCCCTGCCCCCTCAACTCCCCAAAATACCCCCTCCCCCTCCCCCCTCAACTCCCCATAACATGGTGTGGATGTCTGTGCTCAAGTGCATCATGTGGGATCGTTCCACGAGGCCGCCTCTATTGGCACCCCCCTCTCCCGGCACCCGGTACATCCCTGTCTGTATGCCGCAGGTTCCTGCCCGATCTGCGGACGGGGCTGGTTCGGGTAGAACTGGCAGCCGAGGAGGAACTGGGCCACTCACAAGGACGCATGTCCCTCATTGTTTGGACAAGCTCAGAAAGTATATGCCGCACCGCGGCCAGTTCAGCACAAATGTCCTTGGAGGTGGACTCTATGGCAGCCTTTACAGTTTCAGCACATTCACGCATTTCCCCCCTTGCGCTGGCGCATTCTGCGACATGCTGTGTCAAGAGGGAGCTCAGTTGTTGTTGCCGCGTGATAATTTCATGCATCGACTCCTGGGTTTTCTGGCCTGTGGATGATGCTTCTGGCGTGTCCATTGTGCTGCTCCCCTCCTGCACATCTGCCACTGGGCATGGAGTGGCCAGCAAAGAGTTTTCAGGGGATTGCCCCTGTATGCCATAGTCATGCTGGCTGCACGGGGACAGGTAGGGGGCTTGGGGGGACCCACGACAACATCGACATCCTCTTCATCATTGTCTGAGCTAGCTGCGGTGGCAGCAGTCTCACCAATCATGCTGCTTCCTGCGGACCCAGTGCCTTCAGTAGACATCACTGGGTGGATGGTTGTAGTCGGTGGTGCCGTTGTGCTTGACTTGCTGCACATCAGTGCCGTGGCCTGTGATGTGCTGTGGGATTTTGGCTGCTGCGGGGTTTTGCTTTTTGCACCAGAGTTGGAGGGACAATGTTTTGGGTCTTCAGGCCTGGGCTTCTTGGCAGGTGTGGTGCAAGGGTCTTCATCGGCACTGTCCGAATGTGAGCCTGTGGTGGACCAAAAGAGGGAAAGGGTTAGTGATGGGTCTGCAGACATTGAGCAGGCATTGTGATGGCTGCATTCATTTTGATTACTAGATGGTGCACATTGGAGGCAGTGACATACAGGTTGTCTCCCTCTTAGGTGGTAGAAGCATGGAGGCATGTGGGTAGCTACAGAAAGGGTGTGCATAATGCATGTGTACAAGGTGGAGGTCAGCACTGCCTGTAGGCAGTCTTCTGCTAATGTGTCGTGTTGACCCTGTTAGGCATCATTGCACTTCCCAAAAATATGGACTTCATTGTTTTGAGTTTGGCATAGCTGGATTTAAGGCACCTACCTGCGTCGCCTGATGTCGGGGCTCCTCTCTCCATATCTCCGACCCCCTCTATGCTCTCTGTGCCTATGGTTGCGGCACATATCTCTTCCCACGGCTGCAGTTTGATGGGTGACTCAGCTCCTCCGCCAGTCGCCATGCCCAGATTCCTATTCGCCGCCAGCATACTCCTGACGTGGAGACGTAGATCGTCCCACCTTTTTCTGCATTGTCTGGCATTGCGGGGTGTTATGCCGACTGCACTGACCCTCTGGGCTACCAAGGCTCATATGGCCTTCTTTCTCATAATCGCCGGTCTGGTCATCTCTGTTGAGAAGACCACATCGGCATGCTCTTGTAGGGCTTCAGTCAACATATTTAACTCCTCCCTAGAAAAGCGCTCCTGCCCCAGCCGATCTCGGTCTTTTTCAGAACTTTAGGCATTATGATGAGGAATGGGTGTTGGAGAAGGTTTGTGGAGGTTGTGGGGGTCAGGTGTCCACTGGTTGAAGAGGATGGCAATGGATTGTGTTTTTAAAGATGGCCGTCGTGCTCTTTCCCGTTCCTGTGCAGTGACGCAACTTCCGGATCCGCTTATTTGCGGTCACCGCTTATAGCGGTTCCCGCTATTTGCGATCACTGCTACTAGCGGTGACCGCTAATATCGATGAGTAGGGTGGCGGAGGTGCTATTTGCACAGCATACGATGCCAGTAAGTGGGGTTTTAGGGCCTTTAGCAGCATGGCGATGATTACATTACCGGCATGGCGCAATGCTCGTGCCCGAGAAGTCGTAATGTGCCGCTTTTAGCGGTCTCTGGCCAGCACAGACACGTTAATTGCGCCATGCCGGTAATGATTGTTACTTACCGCCAGGTTCGTAATGAGGGCCTTAATGTCTTTTTAAGCAGCTCACTGTGGCCAACCCTCTGTCGGGTTCACTCTTGTCAACACACTGTTCATTGGGACATCAGGCTCTATTCTATCGGCATCCCTCTGTTGGGTTCACTCTTGCCAACTCTTGCCAGTCTCACAGTTCTTTCTCTTTTCTCACTATGCAAGACTCATCTCCTTTAGCTTTCCAATTATGTGCAGGTCAAACACTTTTGAATGTACAGGGTGTGTTGCTAGACCCCTGTATGACCACTTTGACCTTTTCCTTGCAGCTCTCCTGGGCCCTTCAGGTATCGGTAGTTTCAACAAACATGGGATAAACTAGAGTCTCTCGGATGAGCACCCACTTGGTGCCGGACCCCTCTGCAGCTGGTTTTTCCTTAATGTTAACAGTTCTTTCAACTGCCCTTAATTTGCCGTTTGTGACCCTCGTTCAACACAGTTCGTTTTTTTATTGGTTCTCCCCTCGGCTCACTGGCTGTAATGAACCGCTTTGCTTTTCTTGTCTCTGGAGTCAAAGACAGTACCACGGTAGAAGGTCTCTCTCCCTGTCCTGATTATCAGTGTAGGAGGTCTTTGTGTACCATTGAAATCTGCTGCAATACACGCTGGCTGTTGTTTGCGGTCTTACATTTCCTTTCACGGAGGCTTCACTGGTCTGGGTTGGAAAGGGAAAGGTCGCTTCTCTCCTTGTCACCCCTTCGGTTCTCGCCGTCTTTCTCCTCCTCTTGAATTCTCGTCATGTGCTCTCATGCTCCACCTTTTATCCCTGTGGGGAAAGGAAAGGGTCGTCAGGTGTGTGTGGTTCTGCTCAATTGCCTGACTTTGCCTGACCCTTGTGTTGGGACATGTCAGTTAAACGGCTCTGTTGTTATTCTGTTGTTTTTCACGATATGGGAAAGTGTTTGTGTTAGAAAGGGGGGATAGATTTGCTAAGTATCCTATGGGGTAGGATGGTGAAGAGGTGTTATGTAGAATAATAACCCACATACTAGGGGGTTTGGTAAACTCAAAAGGACGAGATTGGTAGGGTTTGTGAAACAAACAGGAATGACCAGAATTATTATCGTGAAATGAACAGGGGGGATTTTGGGAATTGTAGTGTTTTGTCTGGTGGTTCGGGAATGAATTATCAGAGGGACGTGGAGAAGAATGATTGGGAGTATTCGTGGAGGAAAGAGGAAAACAGGGATTCTGGGAGAGATAGTTTTTAAATGCAACAGGGTTTGGGATCCTGTGGGATTTGTTATATACGTAGGGGTAGTTGGATTTGGGCAAGAGAGATTCAATGGGAGGAAGGGAGGCAGATGTGGTACAGACCACAAAAGCCTCAAGGACTCTGTCCTCCTCACCTTCTTCTCCGGTATAATACTGCATCTCACCTGGAGCATTTTCCCAAGCACAACCTCGGGCTCCCCTGCCCAGGTGTTCCTCCCTCGCCCGTCCACCCCCAGGGTTGGAATCTGAGAGTGCCAGCCCTTCCCTGGCCACCTGAATAAGGGATTCTCGAGGTCTACTTAGGAGAATACCCTCAGGTTTCTCACATACCTTTCCCCCATGCTGGTTGGACAGTGGTGTTTCATGTGGAAATGACAGCATGTAACACCTAGAGTTTTGGTCCAAGCCTTCCAGCATACTACCGGGATCGTTACCGCTGGGACTTTTAACCATTTCCCGGTTGATCAAGGGTTTAGTCGGTGAGGATTCAGTTGCATCTCTCTTGTCGGCCCTTTGGTTCTTGCCGCCATTCTCCTCCTCTTGAATTGCCTTACTGGGATAACTGTCTCGACATGTACAAATGTGAATTAAAAGTTACTCACCTAAGTGAGGCTTGTACCCCTGGTCCATTCTCCAGCAGGCCTGCAGGTACTTCTCTTGCTACATCTGCATTATGTCAGAAAAAGAAGCTGTCTTGAGGCCAGTCTCCCATTTTCATTGATTGCATGCACTTCATGTGTGCACTCACCCTGTAGAGATCCCAGAATTCAGGAAAGGGATGATGAAGGATTAGCAAGTACTATGTCTTGGAGTTTTTTCAGAGTCAAAGGGGAGCAACACTAGATGATGATGAGATCGGGGAATCCTTACATTTATTTCCATAACTGATCAATCATGATCAGACTCTGTTTGGATCATCTGAAGCATATTAGAAGCAAACATTCTATGCATTCAGCAGACACATAGGTATAACACTACTAACATAAAATCAGAAGTCATTCAATGGAAGAGTGTAAGCAATACTTGGCTATCAGTATGAATAATCAGTACAAATCGATGTCAAAAATGTGTGCATTTTTCTCAAAGATACAACAAAACTTGGGAAAATGTGCCTTTTAGTCTAACTGGAAAGATAGATATTGCCAAAATGTTCATATTACCATGGTTTCTTTTCCTGTCTGAGTCAGTCTGTTTTTAGTATTAAGCATGTTTGTTAAATGACATGGAATTGTTTTTTTTATGATTGAAGGGATTATTATAGGTCTGCAGACTTTTTGCAGTAATACCATCAGCAGAAATAACACTTACAATGGTGGTATTTCTGCATGTAGCCCCGTTCAGTATTTTTTGCTGCTGGTAGTGGTATTACTGACCATTAATGTCCATTTCCACCTTCAATGTGATGGTGGAAATAAGTGTATAATGAACAGTAGTGGTTCTTACCAGTATGGCCCATATTGTTTAATACAGAAAATGGTCAAGGCTGGTGTTCTGTAATATTTGGCATCCCATACCGATCCGGTATCCCCTGGTCTTCGGTTGTCTTGGCTCATTGCTGATTGGCTGCATTAAGCCTGAGCAGCGGCCCCTCTTCCTAGCTGTCACAGACATAAGCAGCAGAGCACCGCCCGAGCGGCCTCCGTTGCTGTAATAGATAACACACTGTTCATACTGAGAGAAAGCTTTGCACTAAAACGGGAGGCTGTCTTTGAGGAAGCCGCTGATGTAAAGCGTTCTCTCAGAATAATAAACAGTGATTAATCTATACCCACAACGGAACGAAAGGCCGGCATTACATAAACTTTAACTTGTCATTAAAATACGAGGCTTCAACTGAAGCCATTAATGACTCCTTACAGTTCATGAAATGTCGAGCTGCCCTTTGTGGCAATAACAAGACAGTTACATCTTATGAAAAGCTTCCCTATATTATCCTGTAAGTGGAGTTTTCAGCATTGCAAGATGTGGTGAGGGGGACAGCCACGGTGAAACTCCTGCTACTTTCCCCTCAAATGCAGTGCCGGGTTGTCTCATTCGCGCTCACAAACCGCCCACCCCTGACCCAATCTATTTTTTTGGTAACATTACTAGTGACATCTCGCATTTTAACACAACAAAAAAAAACGGCAGAATCATTACAGATGCTGGGAACTCATCTATTAGAGCTCTGTCAAGGCGCTCTGGGGCAAAATACATACACATCAACTAATTTGCATATGGATTGCATCAACATACATTACTTCACAGAAAGTACATAGCAAGGAGCATCATCAGTCTTGGATACTTGGAGGCAGAATGCAAGTGACTTTAGAATAAGTTGTCATAAGTAAGCCAAGTGGCAAATAATTTTGTGGTGAAAAATACCTAAATTGCACTGTTATATATGGAGCAAGTCAGGCTTTTTTTTTTTAAATAACAGCAGGATATATTAAAGCTTTGAAGTGAATCACTTACAGAGCTGCAAATAAGACACAGCCTGATTACATGGTCTGCCCAGGATCACACACTTTGGTTAAATGGTGAAACTGGGATGTGGATAATTTAGGCAACTGAGCACATCTTCAGTTTTAGTTTATATAGATATTTATTAATGTTTCCCTTTGCATTTCAGCCTAAATAATAGTTACTTATAGCAATGCCTTGGAAGCAAAGCACATTACATAAACCCTTTCATTGTTAACTTTAACTATACATCATTATAGAAATATGTTGAACAATAAGAGGATGGATTTAGTTTTATTGTACCCATCCTGCATGCAAAGTCACAATAGCATTGTGCAGATTAATGTGAGCCTAACAAAACCCCCTTGGGTAAAGCCATACTCATTATTTCATAAAGCCTGCAGCATTATGCAACCGTCTCACACCTGATCACTCCCTCCCATGCACATTTCTAAAGGGACAAAAGTCCCTGCTAATAGTCCACCCTCCCTCCCATCAGTGCCTAATGGTTCACATTGAAATGCTCTGTTGACACAGAGCAACCTGCGAGCCCCTCTGCTGCTGCCTGGAGCTCCTTGGGACATTGTCCTGGCAGAGGTTTCGGAAAGGGTAAGGTGTCCTGCTGCCAGGACAATTACTGTGCTGAGCAGGAGTTACTCAGCACACATTGTCCTGCCAGGGGGACACCTTTCCCGTTTGGGCACCTTCATTGAGGTGCCGAACAGGAGAGGTGGCCCACTGATGAAAATCACGGTCAGGCTCTCAAAAGAGCCTGTGGGGTGGCAGTGTGCCCCCCCAGCCCCTGCTCGGTATGCCACTGTGTCCAGGTGTTCTCCAGCCGATCAAGGTATGAAGCTTTACAGTCCCTGGTGCCACATCTATGAGTTCATGAACCATCCTTGTCCATTTCACCCATCCTCCTGATTGAAGGGCTTTAACACACCACATAAGACTTCCTCCATTAGGTTCTGCACTTTTTTTGTCATGTTATATTCCAGAAAGAGCGTGTACAGTAATTTCAACAAAGTGATACATCCTCATCATATACCGCCACATATTCCTTACATAAATCAAGAAATGCAACCTTTCAAATACAATTTTCCATCAAAGAGGCACTAATAAAAACAATCACAAACAGCAGTACATAAGCAAAGTAGGTGGGTACAAGGTGTGTTTGTGACAGACAGCAACAGGAACATCGACAAGACGGAGCACACTGATTAGCATTAGCAATGCAAACAGTTTGGGCTTTTTTGTAGGCATGGCAAAGGCACTTGTCAGGCACAGCCATATTGGAATTAACTGCCTATTGGTAGTTGCAGGTGCAAAATGGTGGCAGTACCTGGGCATCTAAGCAGTGCCCGGCAATTTCCTAATTTTATACACAAGCCAAAAGTGTTGGCTTTGCCAATGCTTGTGCTTAACAGCACTCCAATGAAATAAACACAGAGTGCTTATAAATTAAGTGGCTGAATGCAGACCTGGCTTCAGCATTTTTATTACACCAGTAGCGTGTTTACAGCAGCAATTAAGTCTGCAAGCTGTATGACCCTCCTCATATGTCGACACCTGAAGGGTTTCTGTCAAAGAGGTTGATACCTTAAATGTAGGTACTGGGACAAGGAAGAGGAACATGGAGGTAATATGCCTGAGAGATATGTGTAGAAATGAGCATTTCTACACATAAAGTTGACTTACGACTGTGCCGACCCGGTAACAGCTGCTATCACACCCGGCTGGTGTGCATAGTGTAGTTCACCCCACAAGCAGGAGAGCCACATGGGAGCAACCTCTGTGCCTGCCGCTCTGTGCTTTTCTGTGCAGCGTCCTGCAAGATCATCACACGCCTCCTAGACCACGAACGGCGTGCCCTTGTGGCGTGGGGCAGAGCGATGCGGGCAACACAGTATGCTGTGCAGAAACATCAACACAGTAGGCATACATGTTGTGCTTCTCACCCCTTACAGCATCTGCAGGTAAGAATCCCTCAATTCCAAACACAAGTGGAATACTGCTTTGGTGCATAGGTGCAGCAGGCACGCATTATGTTGCCTCCCTTTTACAATGGCCTGGGCTCAGACCCTGAGTCAGGAGATAAGTGAGATGTTGTGCTGCTGCAAAGTGCCACCTCTTCTCTCCTGCATGTCCTTTGGTCTCACGTCCTTAGTTCAGAAGATGTGCATGAGTGGAGTACTGTACTGATGTATTCCTCTTTTGTGCAGATCAATTCAGAAGCCCTGCGGATTATTTGTCAGTGAGTAGGATTGATACAGCCTTCCCTTTCAAACCCCACTGCCACAAGCTTGTTAAAACATGTTCGCTGCTTCTAGTGCAGTTCTTGGTGTGATCCCCTGGTTTAGCAAAGTCTTCCATACCAGATGATACTCTTAGAAAGTGGAACTGTTCCTATTTCATCAACCTTGCTGCCGTGGAAGCTGCCAATGTTGTCAATGCTGTGAGGCCTCATTTGAATATGTTTCACCATGAAAATATTTGAAATAAAATAAAAATGTTACCTACTCCTGCTCACATGGAGATCACGGTAGCAAGTGTATTAATCCTCTCCACAGCAATATTACCGGTCTAGCTATCTTATAGGCTGTGTATATCATACATTTGTTAAGAAGGAGATGCATACAGGAGGCACAGGTAGTATGTAAAAACAGATTAATTGGCATGCTTATTAATGCCGTTCAAGGGTGCCCCAGTGATTGGTGGTGTTCCACAGGTGGGGATTATATTTATAACATGTGTTTATCCCTTCCATGGTGATTTTCTGGATGCCATATTGGGTGCTGGAATGGTAAGTGTTTGTCTTTATCTCTCTCTACCTATCTCTCTCACACAATCTTTGACAAAACACCATCCATAAACTAAATGCACTCTTGCAACTTCAATAATACACCTTGGCCATTAACCTCATATCATTTCAAGGTCTTTGATAGACCCTGAAAGTATAAAAGGTGCAGTCTAGAAGTGTTCCTCAGATCTCTGTGGTGGGGACTCAACCCACAGAACAACCTTATTGGCTCAACAGATGGCTATAGTCGGCCATGGTCCACAATCGCTGTCCATGATCGGCAAGACTTGACCATGATTGGCGATGCTTGGCAATGGTTAGCTATGATTGGAGATGGTGGGCCATGGTTGGCAATGATTGACTTGGGGATAGGCAACTGTGGTTGGTTTGGACGCTGGCGAAAGTCAGCAATGGCCAACTGTGTTTGGCAATGGTCGCCCAGTTGTATGATCCTAAAAAACATTTGGTAATATGAATAATGCAAAATGCAAAACCTTTTAACTGCAGATAACCAAGAAAAAAGACAATTCAGCCAGACTCTATATCTGCCTCTGCCAACCCTTATGTCATGCTTTTGCCTACTTGCCGCCTATCTGATCAGGTTTCATTTTGGAAAAGCTTTCAAATTGCATCCCGATCCAAGATGGCGCCCAGACGCTCTTGCCACGCGGTGACATCATCGCGTTCACGTGCTCGGCAACATCTGATACCCGGAAATAAATAGAGGTAATTGGGAAGGCTTCTTGGATTGCAATTGTTTTGTATTGCGGAACGCTAGTTTGCCTTGCGACCTCGTGTTTTCTACTTGTTCGTGGGTCCTGTAAAGACAAATTCCCAGAATAACAAATTTACCTGTAACGTCTTCTCAGCACCTTGTTTTTTTCCCCCCTCAAGGTTTTTTCCCCCTGGGACCTGGCTCCCGGGGTAGCCGTAGTGCTTACCTGTTATCCTGTAATCGAGTTGCATGGTGGCTACCTGAAAGGACTGGCCTTACCTCTTCCCAGCAAAGGAGTCCAGAAGCAAAGAGGTAAGGACCGAACCTGACGCCTTATCTCCTAGTCATCATTTAGGGCATTCATTTTGGCTCACATGCAGAGGGGAACTAAACCACCACCTCATGGAGCCAAAACTTAAAAATTCAAATGTAATCAGTACTCAAATAATTCTAATAAAATAAAAAGTCAAATAAAAAATGAATCAAATAAGAGATAAAAGTAAGTTTGAGTCCCTGTAATATATCCAGGGGTGTTAATGTCTCTGTTACAGAGATATACTTGTATCCTATGGGTCCGAATTTCCCATTCCCAGTTAGATTGCACAAAGGGTTAATATGCCTGCTCTGATTTGTCTGTTACATGCACTGCACATACCTACCATTCTAAACAATGGAAGAGCTGTGGCCCCTGCAAAACTGAAAAATATATTACGATTTGCTCCTCATAAAAACAAATGTCCCTTCTTCTGGGTGCTCCAGCACAGGAACAGGACTTTTTTCATTTAAATAGGGCACTGCTGCTACACCAGAATTGGACAGCCTTTGAAAGACTGCCCATGCTGGTGTGGCAGCGGCGCACTATTTAAGTGATAAGCTCTCCGCTCGTAAACAGCAGCTTGAAGCTTTTCATTTAAATAGGACGTTGCTGCTACACCAGTACAGGGTAGCTTCTGAAAGGCTTCCCTGAGCTAGTGTGGCAGCGGTGCCCTATCACCCACCAGATACAGAAGGACACCCTGCAGCATGCCGGTCTGCCTCATGGGGTAGAGCTTGCTGAGGTGGGTCGTGGCAAGGTTCTGGACCGAACTGGGACTTGCCTGTACTTCAGAGACCTATTCTAGAATCAGAAGACGCTGCTCTAGTATTTGTGTGAGTGGGTGGGGCTGTGCATGGGGGATGTAGCCGCTTCCCTCGTGTGCTGAGGAGGGACACATTGAAACAATCAGCAAGGGATCCTAGCATTCTCAGTGTCCCAAAAACGAGTCTGTTTGGGTTGTAGCTGAAGACTGTGATGGGAGGCAGACCTAGCTCTCAGTTGTCAAACCCTCAGAGGAAGCCACTCCCCAGGGTTATGATCAAGCTCAGTGGGACAACTTGTCAACTAATTGCCAACTCACCCTAGTGTTGACAGAGCCTCCATTGTTTGTGATTGCCCAGATACAATTCCCTTTCACACTTTCCCTTCAACATCAAAAACATACAGTAGTCACTCAGTGGCCGATTAAAGCTTGCATCCTATGCCTGTTTAACCGCTGTGAGAAACCTCAAGATGTCACCCTGGCTAAATCCCGGAGATCTATCGTCCAGGTGGCCAGGACATGGCCATCGCTATTGGATCCTGTGGGTGGACTAGTGAGGGAGGATCACCTGGATGAGGTGTCCTCGGGGAGTGGGAGTGTGACAGTGACGGGTGAGACGTGGTATCCCCTTCCTTCAACACCTTTTGCCCATCCTCTTCCGTAGGACATTCAAAAACACTGCCCCCCCCTTTTCCGACACAAACACTTTTGCACAACATGAAAGACAATGGACTAACACCAGAGCCGTTTACCTGACTTGTCCCAATAGCAGGGTCAGGCAAAAGTCAGGCAATTTATCAGAATCACACACACCTGACGGCCCTTTCCCTTCCCAGAGGGATAAAAGGGGGAGCAAGAGAGCATAGAGAGCACAGTACGAGCGAGGCAGACCACACAATGAGACAGCTATCAAGACCAGGCAGTTCAAGCGGAGGAGAAAAGCGACAAACATCGAGAGGCAGACGAGGAGAGACACGACCTTTCCCTTCTTGACAAAACCCAGCGAAACCTCTGAAAAAGGAATCATAAAAACGAGGATAATAGCCCAAGTGTCCTGCAGCAGATGTCAAAGGTACACCGAGCATATTGACGCTGATAAGCTGGATCAAGGGAGACTCCTGCTACCATGGTACCGACCCTGACTCCATTTGTGAGGAAAACCAAGCGGTTCATCACAGCCAGTGAGTCGAAGGGAAAATTGATAAGAACCGGGCTGTGGGGAATGAAAGTTGCAAAGTGGCAAAGTAAAAGAAGTTCAAAGAAAAATTGTAAAGGGGAGACCAGCTGCATAAGGGGACCAGCACCACGTGGGTGCTGATTCGAGAAACTCTGGTCGACTCTGGTTGATCCCTGAGTGAAACTATAGATACCAGAAGGCCGTAGGAGAGCCGTCGAGATAGCTCAAAGTGGTCATACAGGAGGTCAATCAAAATCCCTATACAGTCGAAGGCCTTTGACCTAAGAACTATAAGAAAGCAAGGGAAGTAAGGAACAAGTTACTTACCTGTAAATGTTGTTCTCCAGCATGGGTCTGGGATGGATTCACATGCTCATGAATATTCCCTGTCATCGGGCTGGGAATCCTCGGTAAAGAAAAAATCAGTTTCAGTTTTGTTTCTGAACTGTCTTTCTACTAGTAACCAATCACTGGTCTCTGTGTCATACTGTCCCCAACCAATGACTGCCCTCTACCTAAGCCTCTGGAAGCCATCTTCAGATTTGGTAGCACGTAAAGTGGCAGTAGGACCAAGAGAAGAGCTGCAGAGGGGTTGGAGGGAGGGTTCACATGTGAATCCATGCCAGACCCATGCTGGAGAACAACAGTTACAGGTAAGTAACTTGTTCCTTCTCCAGCATGGGGTCTGGCATGAATTCACATGCTCATGAATACAAGAATACATAGCAGTACACACATGCACAACCACGGGAGGTGGCAATGCTCAACATTAAGCATTTCAACAACTCAACATTAAGCATCTCTTACCTCCTCACCACGCTCACCTTCATGCGAACAGGTTGCGCAGCACTGCCTGGCCGACTCTGGACTCCTCCCTGGAATCCCGTTCGACACAGTAGAATCCCGTGAAGGTGTGCGTCGACCTCCACGGAGCAGCCCTACAGATGTCCAGCAGGGGCACACCAGACAGGAACACCATGGTAGCAGCAATCGCTCTGGTTGAATGGGCTCTCGGACGGCCGGGCAACGGTCAGTTTGCCAACCGGTGACAGTGCATGATGCAGTGCATGATGCAGCCGGAGAGCCATCTGGAAATCGAGAGAGCATTCCCTTAGTTCACAGGTCTAAAGTTCACAAACAGCTGTGATGTCTTCCGAAGACTCTTTGTGCGGTCCACGTAGAACTTCAGCACTCTAGCCACATCCAGCGAGTGCAAAGTCCTCTCAGCCGGCGACAAAGGCGACGGGAAGAAAACAGGTAACACCAAAGGCTTGTTGAGATGGAAGTCCAACGCACCTTGGGCATGAAGGAGGGGTGTATCCTCAGCACTACCCTCATATCGTGGAATGTCAGGTATGGAGGTTTACAGGAGAGGGCGTGGATCTCTCCCACTCGTTGTGCAGAGGTGATGGCCACAAGAAATGCTGTCTTCCACGACAGGAACTTCAACAGTGCCGAATGCAGAGGCTCGCATGGTGGCCACCACATGAGCCTGGTCAGCACCACGTAGAGCTCCCACACCGGGCCGGGACCTTCACCGGCAGGAACAACCGGACAGTCCTTTCATGAACTCCTTCACCAGGCGATGAGAACACAGAGATGACCGCCCCGGAGTAATGGTGTAGCGGGAGATAGCCGCCAGATGGATCTTGATGGAGGCATGTGCCAGCCCCGCCTTGGCCAGTGATAGCAAGTATGGCAGCACTTGAGGGGCCATAATCCACAGAGGGTTAATCTTCTGTGCACGGAACCAGACAGAGAATCTCTTCCATTTGTGTCCATAGCACTTGAGAGTCGAGGACGCCCTGGCCTTTGCAAGCACCTCCTTGCAGTCCGCCAGGTTATTGTACCCTCCGAACTCTAGTGCTGCAGGAGCCGGGCCTGCAGGTTCAGCGATCCTGGGTCGTGATGGAGGATGGCCCCTACTTCCCTGGCGAGAAGATCCGCGTCCGTCGGTAGTTTGACCGGGGGACACTGACATGTCCAGAAGATCCGGGAACCAGATCTGCCTCGGCCACGCCGGTGCGACAAGGATCATCCTGCACCGGGACGTCTGAGTTGACTGATGTGTCGCAGCAGCAACGGCAACGGAGGGAACGCATACAGGAACAGGCTGTCGCAGGGGAATGAGAAGGCATCGTCCATGCTCCCCGGCTGGGGAAACCTGCTGGCGAACCTCCGGCACTTGGCATTCGTCGCCGTTGTGAATAGGTCAATCTGGGGATTGCCCCATCGTTGGAATCGGAGATCCACTTGATCCTGCCAAAGCTCCCATTCGTGGCACGAGCGCAGCTCCCTGCTGAGTGAGTCGGCAATGGTTTTCTTTATTCCTGCCAGATGGAAAGGTACCAGGAACATCCCTTGGGCAACGGCCCAGTGCCACAGATCCTGCTTCCTGATGTAGAACATTGTGGTGGTGTTGTCGGTGAAGACCCTTACCACCTTGCCCTTGAGGGACGGAAGGAATGACCTGAGGGCCCAGAACACAGCTCGGAGCTCCAGGACTTTTGTAGTGACCTCTCCTCCGGGAGCCAAAGGCCTCTTGCATGGAGATCTCTGGTGTGCACTCCCCATCCTTCCAGGGAGGCGTCCGTCGTCATCGTTTCCTGATGTGCCGGGGTCTGGAAGTCCATGCCCACCACTAGATGCGCGTGGGTGCCCCACCACCGGATCGCTTGGCGGAAAGTCTCGCTGAGTGAGATCCTGTCTTTGAAGCTGCCCGCCGCTTGCATCCAACAGGTGTGGAGAAACTCCTGGAGTGGTCGCATCCGCAACCTGCATAGGCACATGCAGTAGATGCACGATGACATCATGCCGAGTAGGGACTTGATGGACCTCACCCTAGCCACTTCCATGGTCAACAGCCGTTGTACCTTGCCCAAGATGGCCTTCGTCCTTTCCTCCGACCGCGAAGCCAATCGCGCCACTGTGTCGAGTCTGGCTCCCAGGAACAGGGCGTCTTGCGACGGTACCAAGTGGGGTTTTGCGAAGTTGATCGAGAATCCCAGATCCGTGAGCAGTTGGACGGTCTTCGCTGTGTGATCGACTGCGAGTTTCCTTGACTTGCTTCGGATGAGCCAATCGTCCAGGTAGGGGTAAACGTGGATGGCCTGCAGGCGCAGCCGCGCCATCACCGGTGCCAGGCACTTGGTGAAGACCCTGGGCGCTGACTTCAATCCGAAGGGAAGGGATAGTGTCGTCCTTGGACCACGAATTGTAGGAACTTTTGATGTCCTTTGAGAATGGGGATGTGGAAGTAGGCATCCTCCAAGTCCAGCGACGATAGGAAGTCGCCTTCCTCCAGCTGTCTCAGCATGTGCTGGAGGGTGACCATCCGGAATTTCTGGAACTTGATGTATTTGTTTAGACGAAGGTCTAGGATGGGTTGCTGTTAGGTTTTGATCTGCCCCTGTCCATTCTCTGAGTATGTGCTGGTGCTGTACTGAGTGTGTTGTGGAATGTTTGGACAGGACCTTGCATGAGTCTTCCACTGCGCATGAAGGTTCTAAGGAAATCAGTTGGGACCTGGCACTGAATGGAAGAGGGGGCCGGTGGATGTCTCCCCCTGCCTATGTTATTTACCTTTCTGCCCTTATGTACTTGCCCTGAGACTGAACCCAGTAAAGACATATGAAACCCACGAGCGGCTCCACCTGTGTATATTTTGACCCCCAAACCTTAAACATAACACTGGCGACGAGGAATTGTCTCTGGGGACGGTCACTGAAGAAAGAGAGCAGTCTAAGGAGGAAGCCCTGCATTTCAGGAAAGGGAACCTGAGGACAGACTGCACATGCAGCAAGAAAAAGGAGGCAGAACACCAGAGGAGCAGGAGACATCCACCGGCCACCCTAAGCTGTCCCCTGGCCATAAGGTGAGCGTGCCCCTGTGCCTAATATAGCAATAGACTGCGCCAGATAGTAATTTAATGGGGACTAACGCTAGCGCCTTAAGGGACAGTGAACGATAAAAGGCCCATATACTTGGAAAAGAAACGCTGTTATAAATGGACATAGAGCAGGAGTGATTGCCTAACGGAGCTGCACTAAATGAGTAAGCAAACTGAGTCGAGATATTGCCCCCTGTCACACTCCAAAGTTGCACTTACCTCCCCTCTCCTGGCCGCCCTTGTCATGGGCCGTGGAGCGTGCAGTCCAAGCGGCCGCGATGTTGGGATTGCGTGTGCGGCACTCAATGGGCCCTGACGAGCTGGCTGCATGCCATGCGCAGCGCTCGTAAAGCCCTGGCGGGCCTGCTGCCCGGACGGCCTTAATGTGGGCCGCAAAGCGTGTGGAGCAAAGGGCCACTCCATCTGTTCTGTCCCGGCGGGCTCTCCGTGCAATGACGCTGTGCCTGGATGGCCTGAGCGGCGTTTGGTGGGACCTGGCGAGTCTGCCGCAGGAGCGGCCGTGGGCGGCGGATCGAGCGGAGCCCTCGTTCGCCGACCGCTCCCACTGTTGCAATGATGACGTCGACTGGATGCTGGGGGAGTTGGCGATGCTAATTGTGGAATGCTCCCTCCAGCGTTCCAGGACCTGACGACGCTACATACGACTTGTGGAGTCATGAAGTTAGAATAAAGAAGCCTCTAACGTGCCTACGACGTACCTTAGTTCCGGGTTCCTCACTGAAATGAGACGGAAAAAACTATCACTTGTCCTTTCAATTGGCCATATTAAGGACAATTAACGAAAAGAAATTACATTCTGCAGCTCAATGTTTTAGATATGTAACTTTGCATTTTCACCAGAAACTCAAATAATGGAACCTGAAGATTTTAAGTGCTAGGTTCGGGCGTTTTGTTTGCATTTATAATTGCCCACACTTATGTCTGATTAGTCCTTTTGATGGGTTATGAGATGGGTTATGAGAATAGCAACGTGAGTTATATGTGTTTAGTTGACATGATGAACACGGGATGCAGTATTGGTTTGAGTTGTTGTTGAACAGTGTTTGGCACTTCAGGTGTCAGCATTCTGGCATAGTAGGTGCCATTGGTTTGGCATAGGTTGTGCCATGGTTGAAAAACTGTACGTGAATATATTTGCACTGCCCTCCACTTTTGCCTGCTACTCTACGTCCAGCCAACTGAGTGGCTATTTACTTATTCCGGCAATTGGATAAGGAGGAGTGTGCCAAGCTATAATCCCTCCCGTGAGCCGTGCTGCTGGTTGACTATTGATTTGCCGCTGAAATCTATCGCTCTCCAATGCCTCTGACTATTTCAAGTTTTGTGTTTATGAGAGTGGGGTTAGGGGGAGACAGACAAACTAAGGCTGCTCCTTGAGCCATCGGGCGTTCCCTGTCCCCCCTCTCTGGGTCTCTGGAGGTTTTTCCTGAGGACTGGCTGCCGGTGGCCATCTGTGACCGTGGGTGTTGTGGCTGCCTTTGGAGCCGAACAGTCCTTACTAGGCTATCAATCCGGGGTGGCGGGTGGCTGTATTTGTCCCGCAGATGGTTGTGGTCCTCTGTGGCCAACAACCCATTACCATTTGTTTCTTATGCTCTGGCGCATGCCGGAAGGTCCCACTGCATAGTCACCATTTAGACACTGACGTTTTAGCGGTCTCTTTACTCTTTTTAACCAATTTTATAATGGCTCAATTTTACTGTTGTTAGGTGCATTTCCACCATGGTGAAAAGAAAAGCAAGGGATGACCGGAGAACGGGGGCGCTGACAGAAAGGGCAAAAAAAAATAAAAATTAAAACGGCCCAGGATCATGCCAAGGTTAAGCCCCATCTTTTGCAACACTCCCTTGATTCGTATTTGGAAGACATGCAAAATAGTGAATCACATTACTGTTACTGGAAAAGCAACATGGGATGCTATTTCAGGTTCAGGAGGGAATCCCAAAGGTAGCACCACTGAAAAAAAATGTTGTATTGAGGGGATGGGGGCATTAGGGGCACAGTGGTTCAGGCAATGTCTCTACAGGAGCAGTTGCTTGGGGTGTCTATGCCTCAGGATCCTCTGCACCCTGGTATGGAGGCCGATAAGGAAGTAGAAGTGGAAGGGGGGGGTGAGACTAGGGATGGGGGACCGGATGGTGAGTGTTAGAGGTTACAGTTTATCATATTAGAAGTTATTATATTTAAATGTCTATGGCCCTCATTACGACCCTGGCGGAAAGTAACTGACCTGACCGCCATAGCGTAAATAGCGTTTCCGCCATTGCACGATGGAGCAAAGTGCGGCTAATTCTGACCCATCGGGCACGAGCATTACGCCATGGCGGAAGTGCAAAGTCCGCGATGGCGGAAATGTCCCCAAAACGCCCCTCACCGCCGTCGTACGGCGCCCTAGGTGCAATTCCGCCACTTATCAGAGCGGTCACCGTAATGAGCGGTAATCGCAAAATACGGTGACCGTAAAGATACGGAAACGGAAGTAAAAACATGGTGCCGGAATGGGAAACAGCACGCCATACACCTATAAAATCAGAATCCCAACACAACCATTAAAAATCCGACCCTGAGACACATCCCAACCCGTTAGCCACCCTAGTTAAAACAATCAAAATGGGAAAAGTTGCTAAAAAAGCGTGCGACCGCAAGCGGCAGGTCCACTTCTCCCATGAGGAACTCACCGTGCTCACAGAGACCCTCCAGGAGAATGCTGCCGTCGTCTTCTCGACGCAAATGACCAGGACGGCACTTGCGAACAAGAAGGCCATATGGGCCCTGGTGGCACAGCGGGTAAGTGCAGTGGGGACCGCACCCCGCAACCCACAGCAATGCAGAAAGCGATGGGACGACTTGCGGATACGCGTACGGAGCATACTATCAGCCAACCGTAACATTGCCACAGCTACCGGGGGAGGATCGGAATCACCCATCAAGTTGACCCCCTGGGAAGAAATCTGTGCCTCCACCATTGGAATGGAGAGTATAGAGGGAGTCGGAGGGATGGAGAAAGGAGTGCAGACATCCGAAGAATCAGGTAGGTGGGCCAAATAAAACAATGCTAAATCCACAATGTCCAATCATGTAAAGTACCATGTGTCCACATAGTGCAACAGAAACACATGTCCAGGAGAACGTCCACATACATTGGCCTGATAGCGCACGTTAAAAGTCACATGAAATACATAAATAATTAAAAATCCCAAAAACACCCTCTACACGTGCAGCATGCACACCCTAACTGCAGGCTGCAAAACAACTGCATCCTCAATCCACACAAAAATGAAACCACCTCCAAGCCCCTGACCCAAATCACCCTCAGGTACCACCCCAATGCATGTGATACATTGCCATTCCAATTTCCACAGACCCATAAATAACGCTCGCCCTCCTTTACTCCACCACAGGGTCCGATTCAAACGACGAGCTTCAGGACACCCCTACCAGCACACCTGCAAAGAGGGCCAAGACCAACGGCCAAAGACCCTCCACCTCAGCTGCACGGATCAAGACACGGCAGCAGCACAAATCAAGTGGCAGCACACAGGAGGGGACTTCAACAGGCACCCCAGCAGCCAGCATGCCCACAACAGCAGCACCACAGGTCCCCCCAATGGATGCCACAGGAGGCACTGCTTCTGGTGGCAGCAGCACCATAGGTGACCTTGCATTAATGGCAGCATGCTCCGACACAGAAAACGGTGCGTTCGATGTAGGACCCATCCATGACCTGTCTCAATCCCCCTGTCTGTTTCATCCCGTACACCATGAGGATACCACGCAGGGGCACCCACAAGACGACGACTGGCCATCCCCCACAAGCCCTGTGGCAAGGCAACATGAGGTGATCAGCCCCTCTGTGACACCACCGCAAATGGGCATGGCCCAGCAGAGGCAACAGTCCCTCGACCAGGTGATCGTGCAACAGCAGCAACTGGCCACGCTCCTCAAGGAGCATGCTGATGAATGTGGGGGTTCTAAGGCAGCCATAGAAACATCTACTGAGACACTTAGGGCACAAATGGAGCGAAGTACAGAGACACTAAGGGTACAAATGGAGAGAAGTACAGAGACACTAAGGGTACAAATGGAGAGAAGTACAGAGACACTAAGGGTACAAATGGAGAGAAGCACCGAGAGCCTGAGGGGGGAACTGCATGCGACGTCCAAAGACGTATGTGGTGAACTTGCCGCTGTGCGCCGTGTGCTCACTGACCTCTCACAAACCCTTAGGGACATGCATGGAAGTGAGCAGGCAGAGACATCATCCGTTGCAAGTTCCGTCCACGGCAGCCCCCAACGTAGATCTGGGAGGAACCTGCGCTCCACAGGCAGGGGTGCCCCTGATACCCGGAGAGGGGGCTTGCAATAGCGTCTGCCCACTGACAATGAGCATCTTTGGACACTGGTGTTCGGGGGGGAGGTAGGAGGGTGGAGAGGGGGTGTTGGGCTTTCCTGGGTGGCGGGTCGATGGGGTGTGTAATATAATTTCACATATGCTATAAACATTTCATAATCATCCAATGAGATGGGTGGACATTGATCTTTGTGTACGAGGCATTTATAGGCGTACAGTCCACATTGTGCATATTCCAGACACACACAGTGCCACAAGTCCCGTGTCCATGTATCAGCCACCAGGCGTGAGTGCTAGAAGCATGAATCTATGATATTCTGACGAATTTCACGGGCCTCCTGTGCCTCGCGGACTCCTTGAGGTGCTGCCACATCCCCACCCTCATCATGATCATCTTCAGGTGCTTGTAGTTCTGCGTCAGGGGTCATGGGCACATTTCTACGTACGCACATGTTGTGTAGCATGACACATGCCATGACCATCTTTGCAACCTTCTCATGGCGGTACAGGAGTGCCCCGCCAGACCTGCTGAGGCAGCGGAAACGAGCCTTCAGTAGGCCGAATGCCTGTTCTATGACTACACGGGTACGTGAGTGGGCATGGTTGTAGTCCTCCTCATGCTGGTTCTGTGGGTTCCGGAGTGGTGTAAGGAGCCATCTCTTCAGTGGATACCCGGCATCACCTGTATGTGGACAATAAAGGATGTTTGTGGAATTACATTGCTACGTACGCACCCCCCCCCCTTCCTGCCAGGTCATTGCCGCATCACATACCCCACATTATCATGCATGAAATGAGACTCACCGAGTAGCCAGGATCTGTTCCCTGCGTGTCGCTCCATGTAGCGTGGTATTGCAGAGTTCCTCAAGACCATAGAATCATGGGTTGATCCAGGAAATCGGGCACAACAATGTGTAAAGATCCTGTTGGAGTCACACACCATTTGTACATTAATAGAATGATATTGTTTCCGGTTGCGGTACTGGACCTCCATGGCATGTGGGACAACCAATTCCACATGGGTGCAGTCGATGGCACCAATGCAACCCGGTATGCCGGCAAGTGCATGGAATCCCACTTTTGTGTTTGTAATCTCCTGCTCCGAGCGTGGTAAAGAGATGTAGTCGTCTGCGTGCTTAAGGAGGGCATCGAGCACTTGCAACAGTGTCCGTGACAACAGTGGCTGTGAAATGCCATGCAACTGTCCGACTGTGTGCTGGTAGGTGCCTAGGGAAGTGACCTAGCAGTTCGGGCTGGACTGCCCCTTTTGGGGTAGGACCAAGCCTGATTTGCATATGGTTTTTCCCCTTCTGTAATGGCTTGGCAGGCTGAAAAACGATGGTCTGGAGGGTTGCCCAGAGCTTTGCCCGTGGTTATGATTAATTCAAACCTTCCAGCCATCAACTTTCTGTTTTGGTATAATCACCCCGAGTGGGACGGGTATGCCCAGACGTGGGTCCCGAGTCTGCCGGGCCTAGAGACCCAAGCTACTCCTCACTGATGACGCCCAACAAGGCTGAAACATGTCTGGGGATGCTTGTGGTCTCGTGCAGAAGGGAAGTGACCTAGCAGTTCGGGCTGGACTGCCCCTTTTGGGGTAGGACCAAGCCTGATTTGCATATGGTTTTTCCCCTTCTGTAATGGCTTGGCAGGCTGAAAAACGATGGTCTGGAGGGTTGCCCAGAGCTTTGCCCGTGGTTATGATTAATTCAAACCTTCCAGCCATCAACTTTCTGTTTTGGTATAATCACCCCGAGTGGGACGGGTATGCCCAGACGTGGGTCCCGAGTCTGCCGGGCCTAGAGACCCAAGCTACTCCTCACTGATGACGCCCAACAAGGCTGAAACATGTCTGGGGATGCTTGTGG
This sequence comes from Ambystoma mexicanum, assembly GCF_040938575.1. NCBI lineage: Eukaryota > Metazoa > Chordata > Amphibia > Caudata > Ambystomatidae > Ambystoma > Ambystoma mexicanum. The sequence continues at coordinate 895,404,737 of NC_090941.1, forward strand.
TCTCGTGCAGAAGGGAAGTGACCTAGCAGTTCGGGCTGGACTGCCCCTTTTGGGGTAGGACCAAGCCTGATTTGCATATGGTTTTTCCCCTTCTGTAATGGCTTGGCAGGCTGAAAAACGATGGTCTGGAGGGTTGCCCAGAGCTTTGCCCGTGGTTATGATTAATTCAAACCTTCCAGCCATCAACTTTCTGTTTTGGTATAATCACCCCGAGTGGGACGGGTATGCCCAGACGTGGGTCCCGAGTCTGCCGGGCCTAGAGACCCAAGCTACTCCTCACTGATGACGCCCAACAAGGCTGAAACATGTCTGGGGATGCTTGTGGTCTCGTGCAGAAGGGAAGTGACCTAGCAGTTCGGGCTGGACTGCCCCTTTTGGGGTAGGACCAAGCCTGATTTGCATATGGTTTTTCCCCTTCTGTAATGGCTTGGCAGGCTGAAAAACGATGGTCTGGAGGGTTGCCCAGAGCTTTGCCCGTGGTTATGATTAATTCAAACCTTCCAGCCATCAACTTTCTGTTTTGGTATAATCACCCTGAGTGGGACGGGTATGCCCAGACGTGGGTCCCGAGTTTGCCGGGCCTAGAGACCCAAGCTACTCCTCACTGATGACGCCCAACAAGGCTGAAACATGTCTGGGGATGCTTGTGGTCTCGTGCAGAAGGGAAGTGACCTAGCAGTTCGGGCTGGACTGCCCCTTTTGGGGTAGGACCAAGCCTGATTTGCATATGGTTTTTCCCCTTCTGTAATGGCTTGGCAGGCTGAAAAACGATGGTCTGGAGGGTTGCCCAGAGCTTTGCCCGTGGTTATGATTAATTCAAACCTTCCAGCCATCAACTTTCTGTTTTGGTATAATCACCCCGAGTGGGACGGGTATGCCCAGACGTGGGTACCGAGTCTGCCGGGCCTAGAGACCCAAGCTACTCCTCACTGATGACGCCCAACAAGGCTGAAACATGTCTGGGGATGCTTGTGGTCTTGTGCAGAAGGGAAGTGACCTAGCAGTTCGGGCTGGACTGCCCCTTTTGGGGTAGGACCAAGCCTGATTTGCATATGGTTTTTCCCCTTCTGTAATGGCTTGGCAGGCTGAAAAACGATGGTCTGGAGGGTTGCCCAGAGCTTTGCCCGTGGTTATGATTAATTCAAACCTTCCAGCTATCAACTTTCTGTTTTGGTATAATCACCCCGAGTGGGACGGGTATGCCCAGACGTGGGTCCCGAGTCTGCCGGGCCTAGAGACCCAAGCTACTCCTCACTGATGACGCCCAACAAGGCTGAAACATGTCTGGGGATGCTTGTGGTCTCGTGCAGAAGGGAAGTGACCTAGCAGTTCGGGCTGGACTGCCCCTTTTGGGGTAGGACCAAGCCTGATTTGCATATGGTTTTTCCCCTTCTGTAATGGCTTGCCAGGCTGAAAAACGATGGTCTGGAGGGTTGCCCAGAGCTTTGCCCGTGGTTATGATTAATTCAAACCTTCCAGCCATCAACTTTCTGTTTTGGTATAATCACCCCGAGTGGGACGGGTATGCCCAGACGTGGGTCCCGAGTCTGCCGGGCCTAGAGACCCAAGCTACTCCTCACTGATGACGCCCAACAAGGCTGAAACATGTCTGGGGATGCTTGTGGTCTCGTGCAGAAGGGAAGTGACCTAGCAGTTCGGGCTGGACTGCCCCTTTTGGGGTAGGACCAAGCCTGATTTGCATATGGTTTTTCCCCTTCTGTAATGGCTTGGCAGGCTGAAAAACGATGGTCTGGAGGGTTGCCCAGAGCTTTGCCCGTGGTTATGATTAATTCAAACCTTCCAGCCATCAACTTTCTGTTTTGGTATAATCACCCCGAGTGGGACGGGTATGCCCAGACGTGGGTCCCGAGTCTGCCGGGCCTAGAGACCCAAGCTACTCCTCACTGATGACGCCCAACAAGGCTGAAACATGTCTGGGGATGCTTGTGGTCTCGTGCAGAAGGGAAGTGACCTAGCAGTTCGGGCTGGACTGCCCCTTTTGGGGTAGGACCAAGCCTGATTTGCATATGGTTTTTCCCCTTCTGTAATGGCTTGGCAGGCTGAAAAACGATGGTCTGGAGGGTTGCCCAGAGCTTTGCCCGTGGTTATGATTAATTCAAACCTTCCAGCCATCAACTTTCTGTTTTGGTATAATCACCCCGAGTGGGACGGGTATGCCCAGACGTGGGTCCCGAGTCTGCCGGGCCTAGAGACCCAAGCTACTCCTCACTGATGACGCCCAACAAGGCTGAAACATGTCTGGGGATGCTTGTGGTCTCGTGCAGAAGGGAAGTGACCTAGCAGTTCGGGCTGGACTGCCCCTTTTGAGGTAGGACCAAGCCTGATTTGCATATGGTTTTTCCCCTTCTGTAATGGCTTGGCAGGCTGAAAAACAATGGTCTGGAGGGTTGCCCAGAGCTTTGCCCGTGGTTATGATTAATTCAAACCTTCCAGCCATCAACTTTCTGTTTTGGTATAATCACCCCGAGTGGGACGGGTATGCCCAGACGTGGGTCCCGAGTCTGCCGGGCCTAGAGACCCAAGCTACTCCTCACTGATGACGCCCAACAAGGCTGAAACATGTCTGGGGATGCTTGTGGTCTCGTGCAGAAGGGAAGTGACCTAGCAGTTCGGGCTGGACTGCCCCTTTTGGGGTAGGACCAAGCCTGATTTGCATATGGTTTTTCCCCTTCTGTAATGGCTTGGCAGGCTGAAAAACGATGGTCTGGAGGGTTGCCCAGAGCTTTGCCCGTGGTTATGATTAATTCAAACCTTCCAGCCATCAACTTTCTGTTTTGGTATAATCACCCCGAGTGGGACGGGTATGCCCAGACGTGGGTCCCGAGTCTGCCGGGCCTAGAGACCCAAGCTACTCCTCACTGATGACGCCCAACAAGGCTGAAACATGTCTGGGGATGCTTGTGGTCTCGTGCAGAAGGGAAGTGACCTAGCAGTTCGGGCTGGACTGCCCCTTTTGGGGTAGGACCAAGCCTGATTTGCATATGGTTTTTCCCCTTCTGTAATGGCTTGGCAGGCTGAAAAACGATGGTCTGGAGGGTTGCCCAGAGCTTTGCCCGTGGTTATGATTAATTCAAACCTTCCAGCCATCAACTTTCTGTTTTGGTATAATCACCCCGAGTGGGACGGGTATGCCCAGACGTGGGTCCCGAGTCTGCCGGGCCTAGAGACCCAAGCTACTCCTCACTGATGACGCCCAACAAGGCTGAAACATGTCTGGGGATGCTTGTGGTCTCGTGCAGAAGGGAAGTGACCTAGCAGTTCGGGCTGGACTGCCCCTTTTGGGGTAGGACCAAGCCTGATTTGCATATGGTTTTTCCCCTTCTGTAATGGCTTGGCAGGCTGAAAAACGATGGTCTGGAGGGTTGCCCAGAGCTTTGCCCGTGGTTATGATTAATTCAAACCTTCCAGCCATCAACTTTCTGTTTTGGTATAATCACCCCGAGTGGGACGGGTATGCCCAGACGTGGGTCCCGAGTCTGCCGGGCCTAGAGACCCAAGCTACTCCTCACTGATGACGCCCAACAAGGCTGAAACATGTCTGGGGATGCTTGTGGTCTCGTGCAGAAGGGAAGTGACCTAGCAGTTCGGGCTGGACTGCCCCTTTTGGGGTAGGACCAAGCCTGATTTGCATATGGTTTTTCCCCTTCTGTAATGGCTTGGCAGGCTGAAAAACGATGGTCTGGAGGGTTGCCCAGAGCTTTGCCCGTGGTTATGATTAATTCAAACCTTCCAGCCATCAACTTTCTGTTTTGGTAGGTGCCTGTGGCCAGGAAGTGGAGTACAGACACCACCTTCAGTAGGGGTGGGATGGCGGTTGGGCTATCTATTATGCTGACAAGGTCAGCGTGTGTCATGTTCACAATGGCGGTTATGGTGTCCCGGTCCAAACGGTAGAGGGTGTGGATCTGCTCAGCAGTGAGGTTGAACGGATGAGCTCGGAGGCGTGGGATTGCGGGCTGCCTGCGTGGTGGTAGTGGCTGTGCTGGTGGGCCTTGCTGGCCCTGCCTTGCCCTCCTCCTCCTCCTGCGTCTCCTCTGTGCGGCCGGTTGTTGTAGTAGTTGGTGTTCGTCTTCTTCTTGAAGTTGGAGTACTTGCAGTGCTATCAGGTCCCCCAGGGCCAACATCGCTAGTCCTGCCGGTAGCATTTTGGAGTGGGTGTGGTTGTGGGAGGGGGTTGGGTGTGCAATTTATGTGTGTTCAGGCTGTATAGCCTCCACCTGTGGTGATTCATTCCACCTGTGCCAGCTGCAATCCCCTTTGGGCGAGCACGTCCCGCACACAACGCTGCAATTTGACGCATGGCATCCTGCTATTACAATCATGTATTTAATCCCGATGGCAGTGAAATATTGGTTTATATGTTCATTCTGCTATGGTCCCATTGTTTCACATACTATCTTTGCAGTCGCGAACAAACTTGTGAAGGGTCAGTGGAATGTAGTACTCGATTAACGGTGGACCCTCATGCAGCACTGTACCGAGGTTCACCGACGGGCGGGGCGTCCCATTTGTGAGTGAAGCCAGTTGCCATTTTCACACACTGCCGCACTACATGGATGAATTTGTGATTTCAAGCGGTCACAGATGCCTTTTCGACGTGATGTTGCAAATGAGGAATTCGAAGGACAGCGCTTTCGGTTTTCAGCTAGCGGCGAGGAGACGCCCACAGGTCTGACTGCAAATATAACTTTCTATTGTTTAATGTCCTTGGGACAGGGGCCATGGTGAGAATGCAATGATTGATATGTATAGTATGGGATGCGCAATAGCGTAGTGGACGATAAGGCAGGACGTTCCCAAATACATGTTACTTCACAACACTAGAATTCCGGGCTGGAGCACAGTGGATTTTGCAGACTGCATTACGCACAGACTCAATGGAAATTTCAAATGTTATGTGAGTAAATAATCAGGCGTTTTTATACCGGGATGAGGGAATGATGTATGGATGCATGGACAGATGATTTAATTGAGAGTTTGCCATGTACATGGCTTTTTGGAATCTATCCCCTTCCCCTGCGCTATGTGATGCAGAGCTGCCATAGTGGGACCATCGTCTATCTGCCCTTGTTGGACCCTCGCTGTCTCGACGCGCCTTCAAACACTTGTGTCTATGCACGTTACTAATCCCATCAAATGGATTCTGTTTTAACAGACGCATGCACACAAACACTCGTTTGTAATAGTGTTTTCACCTTGATTTATATAGTTATGATTCGCAAGTGATTTTTGGGTGGAAATAATCCTTTTGAGTGGGCTAGCATGCATATGGCTGTAGATTTAGTGTGATCATTGAAGTGAGTAATACAAATGAAGTTCTGATGCCCATACTATTCTTTTTCATTTCATTTGGGTGACAGGTATCTCCTCCCCTTTTGCCGCTGCCATCTGTATGCCACTCCTGCAGATGGCTTTTACTCCCGACACCTGCTGCTTCGAGTTAATCAGTGGAGCACCATTACGATTTTATGGGACGATCGCCAATGGGCCACATGCCCTTACGCAGTACTAGTGGCTAGGAGCAACATATCAACCTTTCAGCTGGACTAGTGCCTACCTAATGGGACGGCCCTGCGGTTCTAGGCGCTTCCATGTTGCCTTTTTGAACGTGAATGTGGCCCCTGTGTACCATGAAGGAACAGGGCGTCACACAAGAAGAAGCTGGTCATTTATTGCGGATGCAGCCCACAGTAATGAATAATATTTTGGAGTTTATGACCTAATAGCTGTATGGGCTTGGTGATTTTGATGTGCATTAAATTTTATTCTGATACTAACCGTGTAGCGTTATTCTTTGCAAGTAATGTAGCATATTCCTATTTGTGGAGCGATGTATTGTGAGAAGATCTGCATTGGGTTCCGGCTTCTGAGTATAGTTGCGTGGTACTGTACTGGCCGCGTTTGCCTACGAAGCCCAGTAAGGTCAGGGATAGGGGATGCCATTATGACTGTTTTAATGATGTCATGCTCAGGGGCGGGGGATTAGCTTTTGTGTAACAGATGCCGGTCAGCCAGGTGGATTGGTGGAATGATGTGATTATCAGAAAATGGCTGGTCACTGGTGCCTGTGTTTGCGTGCGTTTCTTGGAGGGGGACTGAGGTCATGTCCATTGGAATAGCTTCTGTATTCGTGCCATCTGTGCCCTGCAGCTCCCATTGGCCCCTCTTGAGATGAGCCTGGCTGCTCAGTCACTCTGCCAACTTGTGTGGTACATGCTTATGCTGATGGTTGGTTTGTTTACTGGCAAGAGTACAGGGCTGGTGCAGTCTCCCTCAGGATACTGCTTTGAATGTTGCCTTACACTGGTGTCAAGCGATGGGGGCCTGTTGTTGTTTTGTCTCATATTTCAGTTCATATTGCTGTACTTGAACCTTCACATGCCTGTGCTGCATCAGTGCGGCAATGGTGACATGCCAAATATGGATGGCCACTCACAAGCCACTTGGAGCCCCTACATTCATTTGTTCGTTGGCATGCATGGGTGACTTGTACATTTCACTGGTTGCATTGTGTAACTTCATTGCACCTACGAGGAGTTGTGCAATGTGGCCAGGGAGTGGTGTACAGGCACTCAGTAGGGCCATTTACGGTTGGTTCACGATGCCGTAATTCTCACCATGGCGGAATGGTACTTTCCGCCATGCTTGATGGCGTTAAGTAAATGTCCGCTAGGGTCAGAATTCGCGTACCGTTGCGCCATGGTGGTAATTACGGTTTTGCATGGCGCGCGTGCGCGTACTTGGTGCAGTTAGCGTTGGCGTTCACTACGGTGTCGCTAATGGCATCGTACTTTACGGTGACGGGTCATAATCGCACTGAGCGGTATTCAATGGCGGTATTACATTTCTGCCATCGTTTTTCGATTTCCGCCAGGGTCGTAATGAGGGCCTATGTATTGATGGGCTTGTGTGTGCATTACATCTCATTCATAACTTGGTTACTGTTTTCATAATATGTTCACTGACATCGCCTCCTGGAATGTGGAGTCTCAGCATCTGAGGGACTCCACATTCCACTAGGTCAGTTGATAAGATTTCCACTGGCTGGGGGTCGTTGCTGTTACTAACTCAATAAAGAGTTAATTATAACTTTGCGCAGTGTGGACCCATCATTATGTGTCTTAACAGTGAGGGGGTGTAGTACCGGATCAATTGGTGAATAGCCATATGGGTGGGAGCCCGGAGAGGGAACTGAGACATGATCTAAATTCCTCCTCCAGGGGGGAGGAGGATAAGCTCTGGCTGGAATCACTTCTAGATGTAAAGCTCAAGCAACTTTTAGACCATCCTAGAGTCATTGCAGATGTTTAAGTCTGGGGTAATGAACACACTGGCTATCCTGAGTTCTAACAAAAAGAGTGGCAGAAATAAGTACAGTTGGCGTTGGGCCAAAGCCAAATGGTAAGATACTATCGGGGGGGGGTTGAGTGGTGAGCGTCCTGGCCCGGTCACTGAGGTTGGCGGGCATGGTGATGCCAGCAAAGGATAAGACAGTAACCACAAAGTTAAGCTCAGTAACTGTTAATTCAAATTTTACGGGTACTGGGAGGTCCGACTTAAGCTTTAGGACTTTCATAGGGGACACTGGGGCTAACATGCATGTAGGAGGGCTGGAGAAGAGCATTTTGAATTTACTGTCTGCAGCAGCCCCTCTTATGGGGATTATCATGGGTGTACCGGGGCTCCCTAAGTGTGGATTTGAATCAACTATTTCACTGATGAATAAAACGACCCATTGGATCAACACCAACCTGATTGGACTGAGCATTGACCCAAGCCTTATATTAATGGCAAGAAGTGTAGGAAGGGTAGGCCAAAAACCCAAATGTATGAAGGGGGACTGCCTAGTGGTTTCCTTCTCGGATGCAACGATGGTTTGTTATTTGGTCAACTCTAATTTATCCAGAGGCCTAAAACTAAACAGCTACAGTCTCCATAGTAGGCTGGTCTATCAGGATTTGTTTTACGGTTGTACAGGGAGGGTGGCTGATTCAGGGAACCGCTTGAGCAAATTTGTTAGGAGGAGGGAAGCACAGAGTTACCCCTCGCACAGGGGCCTTTGTATCCACCTCTTGGCCACAGATTACCCTTGGGTTGGAGGTCCAAACCTAATTTAGAAAGATTGACCCCACAGAAGGGAGGGTTGCATACTATTGGGGTTAAGCTAGCTAATCGGTATGAGGCCCTAACCTCCTGTGAAGATCTGCACTGACGTACAGCTGACCGGCCCAGCCCAGTCGACTGGGAGCTTTGTGAAGGGGGCGGGTCCTGTTATCTAAAGCAGCCCCTTTGGTAGCTAGCTTGTTATCCTGGAATATAGCCAGGCCAGGGCAAAATTCAAAGGGGAAGCCACTATGGAGATTTAAAAAACCCACAATTAGAAGTCCCAAGAGTGGAACAGGGTACCCCATGGGCTCCATCGTGGCCCAGAGGCCTTCCTCTGACCCTCGGAGGCGCACGTAGCCCGGTGCCTGGAGGAGAAGTAAACCACGAGAGCGAAACCCGACCACAGGAGAAACAGAGGCGAAGGTGCCCCCCATGCTTCGTTGGTGAGAGAGGCCTTCCCGGGGGACCCCTCGGAGCCGTGGGGCAGAGAGAGGGCTTGGAACCAGCTTGTCGCGGAGTGGGGAGACAGACGACCGGCGGTGGCCGGGGGGCCTCAAAGCACACTGGGCCCTCGCAGCACACGGCCCAATGCCGCCTCGCCTCGGAAGGATCCAGAAGAGCTGAGGAGGTCGCGGGGGATGAGGAGGCCCAGAGGAAGCCAAATCACGAGCCAGTCTCCCTCCCCTACACCTGGCATTTATAAACACTCCGAGACACGCAGGCGGGAGCGGGGGCCCGAGAACTCTCCCAGACCCTCTTTTTCAGTGCGCCCCAACGTTGGAGGAGATGGTGGCTCGTGGACTCCGGGGGCATGGAGGGGGATAAAACAGCGGCCCTCGGGGGCTTCCACATCGAAGCCCGGGGTGCCAACAAACGGGACCCCGTCCCGTTCCAGCGCAGAGCCCGGGAACCCCTCTGGAGACTGAAGCAGGCGCAGAAAATAAGCAGGCAGCAGGTGCCCCGCCACCCCAGTCCTCGGTGGAGATCCGAGCCACGCAATCCAGCCCACCCATGCCAGGGAGATACAGAGAACATGAAGGAAGCCTAAGGCCAGAAGCAGAAGGCTCAACACCAGAGGTCGAAGTGGGCGGGAGCGGTCGGGAGCGGTGCTCCTATACTTTTCATTTTTCTGTTTCACTGTTCCTATACTTTTATTTTTATAAAGAAACCGTTCTGGAACGGTTTAGTCTTAAAATAAAAGTGTAGGAAGAAGTTGAAGCTTGCACTTCAGTGCACTGCACTAAACATTCCCTTAAATAATAGGTGTGTTTGTTTGGACTGTGTATGGGAGGGGTGCAGCAATGGGGTTTGTGGAGAGTGGTGCAGACTGGCAGGGAACATAGCTCCACTACTTCTTTTCGTACATTTCGACCACTGCTCAACACGGGAGGCCCCACCAGAAACTGGGCTCCAGACCTCATCTGAGGAATCTCTAAAGAACTCTGGGCTTGCAGTGGGGCCCCTCCAGGGCAAAACCATATCTGGGCTCAAGACATACAAAACAAAGGAGTCTGGAACGAGGTCCCAGGGGTACAGACAGGGAAGCCTGGAAGTCTGCACCAAACTATTGGAACCCAGGGGACCGGAAACCTGGAGCAACCATTGATAGGCACCCCTGAGCAACAAGCACTTACCCACGCAATCCTATCCCTCCAGCGTTTCCGTAGGCCTCAACCAACACTAGGAGCTGTGCCTGGTGACACGCACTACAATATGGCCACAGGAAGTGCCCCCCCGCACCACTTACCAGGGATGATCTTAAAGACATTCTGCAGGAAATCAAGGCCATAAGGACAGATACACAGGCCTCGATAGTGGCTCTTAAAGGGAGAGTTGACACTATTGAAGAGAAAATGGAAGGTATGGAAAATAACCACCTCCAAACTGATCTGCTGGACGTGAAATATGAAGCGAGGCTGACAAACCTGGAAATGAGAGAAGAGGACATGCTTTTGAAGATGGACGACCTTGAAAACAGGGAACTCCGATGTAACCTGCGTATTCTAGGGGTGACCCAACAAAAGGGGGAGACAGCGGCGGACGTTGGGAGGTTAGTCCTAGGCTTAATAAATCAATTCTTCACGCTGGAGTTGGGCAAGAAAGTCCAGCTGGAAAGAGCTCATAAGGGTGGTGGAGGCAGAGGGAAAGGCCCAAGATCCATCGTGGTGCATTTACTCCGCTACAGAGAAAAGATGGAGGTCCTAGAAAAGGCGAAGAGGCTGGGGAGCTTCTCCTTTGAGGGGGACACAATCAGGATTTATCAAGATCTCTCCGCACTCACACTTACCTGCAGAAGGGAATGCCGTCCCCTCACACAATGGCTCACTAACAGGATATACGATATAGATGGTCCTACCCATTTGCCCTCGCATTTGAAAGGGATGGAGTGGATTATCGAATCACGGGAGGAAGAAGGCTTTACAGAGGGACCCTGACGCCCCAGGAGCATAGACGAGAACCACAGGACCCCTGGGCCAAAAAGAAGAAGATGAAGGGCAAGAGAAAAAAAAGAAAAAAAACACCCCGACGCATGATCTAAAGGAGGATTAAAAGATCAGGGCTGCATCAGAGGTGCAGGAGCCAGGAAAGGTTAAAGGATGCCAGCCGGGGGTGGTGAGGAGATAAGAAGGACATCGAGGGACGGACGGACCTCTTCCCCGAGTGGCTTGCCAACTGGCAAGTGTCGCAGACAAGGATGTGAGGGGGGTCGAGGGGAGGGAAAGGGTTGGGAATGTATAGGGTCAGGCACAACATAGATCGGACTCAAGAAGTGAGCTGAGCGGCTTCCATATGGCCGGAAGAGGTGTGAATCCAAAAATGTCATTCGATGACAGACAATGAGAAAAGGGGCAGGGTCGAAACTTTAAGGCTTGGATCGCTTAATGTAAAGGGCCTTAACTCACCAACAAACCGCTCACTCCTGGGGAGGGAAATGAAGAATGCAGGTCTGGGTGTACTCCTAGTACAAGAAACTAGAACAGTGAAAGGGGAAGAAAGGCGCATTCCAGGTTTACATGTGCACCAGATATTCTGGGCATCGGGCCCCACCAAAAAGGGAGGTGTTGGGATCCTACTCCGCAGAAACCTTAGGCTCACAGAGTCGTCAGTTTGGCGCAGAGCAGATGGAAGAGCGGTGGGGGTCTCGGGAAACCTGGAAAACTCCAGAATGACCATAGCAGCCATTTATGGCCCAAATATGGGTCAGATGCAATTCATCAAGGAGGTACTGAGGGAGATATTGGATAGGGCAGAAGGGCTCATCCTCTTGGGAGGCGATTTCAACATGTGGGCGGAGCGGGGATTGGATCATAATGGGAAGCCGATCCCCACAGGTAGTAGGGGGGGCATCCATACAGAGGGTTCTTGGACTTAATGTGGAACCACAGGTTGGTAGATCTTTGGAGGGAGACTCACCAAATTATGAAAGGCTACACATTTTACTCCGCAGTCCATGGCTCCAGAACCAGGATTGATTATTTATTTCTGGAACACCAGCATATGAACAGAACTGATGCTTGTAACCATCACCGGGTTAGCTGGTCAGATCATGACCTGGTTTGGGAAGACATTATTATATCGGGTTTAAAACCGAGGGAATCATTGTGGAGGTGTAACAACCTCCTATTGAGGGATACGTTTTTTTGAGAGGAGATGATGTTTTCAGCCATTAGAGGGTACTTTGAGTTAAACAACACTGGTGAGGTTCACTTGGAGACAGTATGGGAGGCGGCTAAAGTTACATGGCGGGGTAGATTGATTAGTGAAGGGGCGGTCAAGAAGAGAACTAGAACGCTCTTGGCCCACAAACTAAGATCTGAGATACACCTATTGGAGAGAGTCGAGGGAAAGGAAGAGGAAGAGAAGGAGAGAGACCTGGGGATCACCAAAACCAAGAGACAGGAACTTAGAGAAATGGAGATGGGTAAAATAGTAGCAGGCCTCCAACACCTGAGACAGAAATATTACGAAAAAGGGGATCAGGCGGGTGCCAGGCTGGTGGCGAAGCTCCGCACCCAGCGGCCAGATAGATGGGTGGCAAAGATCAAGAATGGGAAAGAGGGGGAAAGATTGGACCCAGACGTGATAGTGGGAGAATTTGCCAGTTTCTATGAGATATTGTACGAGAAGGAAGGAGTTATCGGAGGGGAAACATTAGAATCCTATTTGCAGGGAGTGAACCTCCCGACCCTTAGAGCGGGAGAAGTCTCCACCCTAGAAGCCCCAATAACAGATAAGGAAGTCCTCCGGGCAATATCAGGTTTGAAGCTGGGGAAGGCCCCGGAAGAGGACGGGTTCACGGCAGGCTTCTATAAGGCATTTGCAGGCCAACTGGCAGATTCCTGGCAGATCTGTTCACGAATATTATGTCTACAGGGAGGGCCCCTCCATTGTTTGGAAAAGCATTAATCACGGTCATCCCCAAAGAAGGAAAAGACCCTGCAGACTGCCAATCTTAGAGACCAATCTCCCTCCTAAACATGGATGCAAAGTTGTTCACCAGAATAATTGCAACAAGACTAGAGGGCCTCCTTCCGAGGCTCATCCATTCTGATCAGGTGGGCCTCATACAGGGGAGGCAGGGTGCAGACACCCTCAGGAAGACTCTCCATCTTATGAGGGAGGCAGCACCCAGGGGGGGCAACCCAGTCTTGATGACCATAGATGCCGAAAGGGCCTTTGACCGAGTCCACAGGGAGTTTCTACATGGGGTACCAGAGAAATTTGGTTTCGGTGAGGGTGCCCGACGAGCGATCAAGGCTCTGTACGCAGAACCGTCAGCCAGAGTTACGGTAAAGGGGGGGCTATCACGTAGATTTAATCTTCAGCGAGGGACCCGACAGGGCTACCCCCTTTCGCCTCTATTGTTTGCAATGACCATGGAGATTTTGGCGGAATATCTGAGGTGGTCCCCTGATGTGATGGGTATAGATGTGGGAGACAGAACCTTTAAACTCGGTCTCTCTGCAGATGATATAATGCTCCACGTGAGGCAGCCAGCCCAATCTGTCCCAGCCGCCTTGCGGGTGATAGAGGAGTTCGGGAATTTTTCAGGATTGAAGGTGAATGTGGGCACATTTGGTCCCCACCGGTGAGGGACGCGATCCCTGGCCACGAACATTATCAGTCGTAGTTTGAAGCGGGGCTTTGCAGGGTGGGTCAGTTGGTGAAAGAAAATACATTCATAAGCATACAGGAACTGGAGGAAGCATTGGGCATTGGCAGGCTGTCCCCACTCCTCTATCTAAGATTGAAGGGGGTATTCATGGCAGGGAAATGGAAGCAGCATATATAGAGGCCACTCACCACAGTAGAGAAGGTCTTGGACATGCATGTAGATATGAAAGGTCTCTTCTCCCTCCTGTATACGTGGCTTTTGTCCCGCCATGAAGGAGCAATCAGGGGTCTAAGAACGAGATGGGAGAGAGACTTGGGCTGTGAAATTGGGGACGGTTTATGGGTGTGACTCTGTAGTAGGGTATTTAAGACCTCAATTTCATGTCAATATAAGCTGCACGTCATAAAACTGCTTCAGAGGTGGAAATATGACCGGGTAGTACTCTCCAAGATGTTTCCAGCGGTGATTCCCCGTTGCTGGCATGGATGCGGGGAAAAAGCCAATTATTGGCCTATGTGGTGGACATGTCACAAAGTGCACACAGATTGGACAGAAGTGTTGAGCTGGATCAAAGAGGCGGATGGAGGATCCCACCCACTAGACCCAATCTTAGTATTATTTGGACTTGAAAGAAGGGATGAGCGGTTGGAGAAGCTTCCACACCTGTCACATTGTTTACTTTTAGCGGCCAGAGCCTGTCGAGCTAGAACTTGGAAAAGGACCTGCCTCCCCATGAAGAAAGTATGGGTGGCAGTGGCCAGGGATATTTATCTTATGGAAAAGATCACAGAAGCTATACAGGGATCCAGCGTTCTGATAGAGACTGAATGGCTTAGGTTCTTTAGTGCTTTTAGTAACATGGAAAGTACTGGTTGAAATTCCCGGAGAACATGACTCGGCCCCACCAAATAGTTAACTTGGAAAACACAGACTTTAATTCAGAGGAATGGGCCCATTTCCGACGATCTAGTGCCCGGTGGGGACTGCCGACAACGGATTGAACAGTATAAGTGAAAGCAGCGATCAGAGACTGTGCCTTGAAAGGGGGTGGGGGAGAGGAGGGAGGGGAGGGTGTATATGCCAGGGAATTATCTAATTTATTTTGTATAAGGTTTGTAGGGACACAAGTCCCTTTCATGTTTGCTCCAAAGGTTCTCTGTTTCATAAAACCAATAAAAATAAATAAAATGAAAAAATAAAAAAAGCACAATGTCATTCTCCTGCAAGATACCTGGGCCTTGGAGACCACACTGTTAGATGGATACACATTGTAGGAGATCTCAGCGAAAAGAATGCTAGAGTAAGATGTTATGGGGGTCTGGCGATTTTGATTAAAGCCTCCCTAACCTGTAGGTTTAGGGTAGTGGAGACTAACATGGACTACCTACAGGTGGTTCATATTTTACTCTCTAGGGGGGACCCGTTAATCATTTTGAACCTCTATAACAGCCCCCATAAGGATGAGGCAGACAGGTTAGCCAATGTCAAGGCGTTTATTGATGAGTTATTTCTATACAGGAGGAATAGTAATGAGCAATGCATATGGGGAAGAGATTTTAACCTCAAAATGGGTGTAGGTATGCCAAAGGATCTGTTAGATCGGCTGGAGGACTGGTCACTGAACATCCCCTTGCCCACAATGAAATATGGACGGGTGTGTGCAAAGGGTCTCCAAATGTGTTTATGGCTCATCGAATAGGGGCTGCGCACGGTAAACAGACGCAAAGCACCCGATATACCTGGTAACCTTACCTTCAATAATCACCAAGGTTGGAGGGGGTGTGGCCAGCAAGCGGACAATGAGGACGTGATTCTTCGCTGATCCCAGTCCGCCAGCTAGATCCTGCCTTTATCCTGACAATGCATGTTGTTAAACTCACGAAAATAGCTTCCAAAAGCTGCAGAACCCTTCTGCAACGGGTCGCTGCACTATGGCCCTGAACCGACGTGTGGTTCCGGAGATACGCGCTGTGGAATCCAGAAGCGGTTGACTACGTATGCCAGACAAGATAGCCACAGGGACTGCAAGCTAAGAGGAAGGTGCGCATTACGTTAAAGGCTCCACTGAGCCAAGCGCCCCATGACAGCAACTACCATCACATCACTGAGGCCGAAATCAGGAAGACTAAACACTGATCCCGACCCCAAACAACACTGTGAGTAGGCAGAGAGCGCGCCCATGAAAGCAGGCAGGCACTGGCATCCCCTGCTCCGATACGAGGTGGAGCAACCCTGGTTGAGGACGACAGAGAGGACCAGCCGGCATTACGATCCTGATCACTGCAGCGACAAGGTGAGCCGCGCTATGGGTCCTCCTACTGATGGGATCTCCAAGTGCCAGCGAGGCTTGGCTCCTACCTGCTGCCCCGGCGGTCGATGGGGCGGTCCCATCTGAGGCTGCGAGAAGCTGCTGAAGGCCCCTGGGAACGACACGAACCGAGCTAGCAGGCGAACCGAGGAAGGCTGCCTGAAGGCACTCCGGTTGCAGGAGAGCCAGGCCGACAGCGAAGCAAGCAGCACCTGCGACAAAGAGTGAGCGGGGGCAACCAAATCAAACATGTCTCCTACCCAGAGACGGTGAGAAGAAGCTAAACTGCCTACCAACAACGATACGCAGCAGAATTATCCCTAGACCCCAACCGCTCACAGTGGGACCCTGAACGTGGAACCCGACACGTGGATTGCAACACACGTTCCACAAAGCAACCGAGAATGGAAGGTAAGCTGCCTACGCTGAGGGCATGGCTGTTATAAGGTGAATGAGAACTGCGCACTGAATCTACAATGCTCCGAGCTCCCAATAAAGTAGTGATGTGGCTGAGCGCTGAGTGTCCAAGGTGAACCCAATAAGACTAATATCCTGTGAATACATCACCTAGCCGCCATAACACGCAGCAATAAACGTGGTTTACACACTTAAAATCACTTGTGAGCCCAGACCGTTATCAAAAGCGACCACTTGCTGGGAGGCAAGCTTGTACACAACTGGTGCGCCGACCTGAGTGGCAGCACGTACTTCAGAAGCTGCAGGGATTTGAGAGAGCAAAACAACATTCTGATATCACCGGCCCCGATCAAAGACTACTACTGAGGACAACTGAAACAAGCACATCTCCCAGGAAAGGAGGCAACTGGTGTACTGGCCTGCTTGTCCGTGGCGTGAAGCAGCAACAGGGCCCCTGATCCTGCACTGTACAAGTCTAAGACACACGTTTGAACTGAGACTAATAGAAACACTTCTTTCCCGAAAGATAGGGTGCCGACCAAGCCAATCCTCAGGCCAACAAAACAAAGGAGGGAGAGGGCATAGGTGATAACACAGCGGACTTCTGGGAAGAAAACCACAAAGTGGACAGTGCATATAAACCATAAGAGAAACCAAAAAGAGGGAAGAGGTGTTAGAGAGTACAACGGCACCTCCCTAGTGAGATAGAAGCCAAGGCTTGTGCCTCTGCCGTCTTCGGAGTACCGCAGCCGGATGGTCACAAACAGCACCATTTGGTAATAAACGCTGGACAGTGCACCTGCGAAGGTGGAACAAGTGTCGCTGGTGAACCACTTGACCAGTATCCACAAGATCCTGAACCAACAGCAACTACTGGATGGTGCCTTGCCGAATCGTTGCGCCTGAAGCGAGCACCCCCCTGACCTACACAGCTGCACAAACATCGGCTGAGAGGGAAGGGAGCAACTGCAAATCAACACTGGCTTGACCACCATGGGGAAAGACAGGGCAAAGAACGCGACAACGCAGAGCAAAATGGAATAGTACACAATCGCTACCCAAGTTCCCCCGCAGGAGCAGGGCAACTTTGGCAATGCATTGGTACCGAAGGATGACAATATATCCCTTAAAGACATTATGAATGCTAGCACCAACTCAAGGACCTTCATGGAAAAAAAGATGGATGACATAAGTAGTGAGGTGTCGCTAGTGCGCCATGACCTGCAAAAATTCACGGCTCGTACCGGGGAAGCAGAGGGCCGCATGTCGGAAACGGAGGACAGCCTGAGGACTGTAAACCACCAAATGACCAGAGTGTTGGCACACCTCAAGGCACTGGAAGAATGAGTGGAAGAAAATTCTTCTCAGTTGAACGTGCTCACCAAGGGGCAGACAAATACCCAGAGCTCCCCCGCACACGGTAATAGCAAATATCCTGAACTATAGGGATCGGGACCCCATACTGCAGATGGCCAGAACTAAGGGCTCCATAACATTTAATGGCTCCAGAATCACCTTTTTCCCAGACTTCACCAGGGAGGTTCAGAAAGCAAGGAAGTCCTTTGAACCACTCAAGAAACGCCTTCAAGCTCTTCACATAAAATACAGACTTCTGTTCCCAGCACAACAGAACATATACCACAACGGTACGACAGTGCATTTCACGGATTGGGGAGGGGAGTACATCATAAGCCTTCACTTTGACAGCTTCTGATGCCATCCCATCCTTTTTTGAAGGGGATACCAAATATAATGGCTAATATAGGGTTGTAATATTTGGTATCCCCTTGATGTTGAGGGGTAACATTTAACCAAGCACTGCTTGAACTATCCCTTGCATTGGGGAGGGGGAGTACATCATAAGCCTACACTGTGACATCTTCTGGAAGCCATCTCATCCTTTTTTTGAAGGGGATACCAAATATTACAGCTAATATAGTGTTGTAATATTTGGTATCCCCTTGATTTTGAGGGGTAACATTTAACAATGCACTGCTTCAACTATCCCTTGCATTGGGGAGGGGATCACATCTCTTCCTAAATATCTTCCTTCTCGAGCTCTTCGCTCATCCGCCTCCAACTCCCTCAGGGTCAGCCGCTTCTCCAAACAACGAGTTGGTGGCAGATCTCTCTCCGTTGCAGGGGCCTCCCTCTGGAACAGCCTTCCTGCCTCCCTGAAACTTCAGGAGAACCATCTCCGGTTCCGGAAGCACCTCAACACCTTCCTCTTCCCCTCCGCTTTCTCTCCCCCTCTCCCCTGCTAAAGTTATTGAAACTGCACTGAATCTGCAACTGGGCCACTCGCCGTTCTCGGTCCTTGGCCCAGCCACTCTCCCCTGCACTGCCTCCCTGGCACCCCCTGCACTATGGGACTGTGTCTGTATCCCACAGCCCCCCCATCCCAGCACTTATCTGCACTTACTCGCACTGCCACTAGTTGGCCCTTGTTTTTTTTTTCTTCCTGTATGCTATTAACCCTGTAATGCACTTTCCCCTCTCCCTTCCCCCCCCTGCACTTCTCCCTTTCCCCTCTACCCTTGCACTTGCGCGATCTGAATGACCCCTGGCCTAGTAGGATCGTTGTCTGTCTCCCCTTGTTTCCCCCCCCTTGCCTCGTCGCGCCTTGAAACACTTGTGTATAGGCGCGTTACAAATGCCATATCATATCATATCATATCATACGCCTTCACTGTGACAGCTTCTGATGCCATCCCATCCTTTTTTTGAAGGGGATACCAAATATAATGGTTAATATAGGCTTGTAATATTTGGTATCCCCTTGATTTTGAGGGGTAACATTTAACAACGCTCTGCTTGAACTATCCATTGCATTGGGGAGGGAAGTACATCATAAGCCTTCACTGTGACAGCTTCTGGAAGCCATCCCATCCTTTTTTTTGAAGGGGATACCAAATATTACAGCTAATATAGTGTTGTAATATTTGGTATCCCCTTTATTTTGAGGGGTAACATTTAACAATGCACTGCTTCAACTATTCCTTGCATTGGGGAGGGGAGCACATCATACGCCTTCACTGTGACAGTTTCTGGAAGCCATCCCATCCTTTTTGTGAAGGGGATACCAAATATAATGGTTAATATAGGGTTGTAATATTTGGTATCCCCTTGATGTTGAGGGGTGACATTTAACCAAGCACTGCTCAAACTATCCCTTGCATTGGGGAGGGGAGTACATCATAAGCCTACACTGTGACATCTTCTGGAAGCCATCCCATTCTTTTTTTAAAGGGGATACCAAATATAATGGCGAATATAGTGTTGTAATATTTGGTATCCCCTTGACTTTGAGGGGTAACATTTAACAACGTACTGCTTGAACTATCCCTTGCATTGGGGAGGGGAGTACATCATAAGCCTTCAATGTGACAGCTTCTGGAAGCCATCCCATCCTTTTTTGAAGGGGATTCCAAATATAATGGCTAATATAGTGTTGTAATATTTGGTATCCCTTGATGTTGAGGGGCAACATTTAACAAAGCAGTGCTTGAACTATCCCTTGCATTGGGGAGGGGTGTACATCATAGGCCTTCACTGTGACAGCTTCTGATGCCATCCCATCCTTTTTTGAAGGGGATACCAAATATAATGGCTAATGTATGGTTGTAATATTTGGTATCCCCTTGATGTTGAGGGGTAACATTTAACCAAGCACTGGTTCAACTATCACTTGCATTGGGGAGGGGAGTACATTATAAGCCTACACTGTGACATCTTCCGGAAGCCATCTCATCCTTTTTTGAAGGGGATACCAAATATTACAGCTAATGTAGTGTTGTAATATTTGGTATCCCCTTGATTTTGAGGGGTAACATTTAACAACGCACTGCTTGAACTATCCCTTGCATTGGGGGGGGGGAGTACATCATAAGCCTACACTGTGACAGCTTCTGAAAGCCATCTCATCCTTTTTTTGAAGGGGATACCAAATATTACAGCTAATATAGTGTTGTAATATTTGGTATCCCCTTGATTTCGAGGAGTAACATTTAACAACGCACTGCTTGAACTATCCCTTGCATTGGGGAGGGGAGTACATCATATGCCTCCACTGTGACAGCTTCTGGAAATCATCCCATCCTTTTTGTGAAGGGGATACCAAATATAATGGCTATTAAAGGGTTGTAATATTTGGTATCCCCTTGATTTTGTGGGGTAACATTTAACAACACACTTCTTGAACTATCCCTTGCATTGGGGAGGGGAGCACATCATAAGCCTTCACTGTGACAGCTTCTGGAAGCCATCCCATCCTTTCTTTGAAGGGGATACCACATATTACAGCTAATATAGTATTGTAATATTTGGTATCCCCTTGATTTTGAGGGGTAACATTTAACAACACACTGCTTGACCTATCCATTGCATTGGGGAGGGACGTACATCATAAGCCTACACTGTGACAGCTTCTGGAAGCCATCCCATCCTTTTTTTGGAGGGGATACCAAATATTACAGCTAATAAAGGGTTGTAATATTTGGTATCCCCTTGATTTTGAGGGGTAACATTTAACAACGCACTGCTTGAACTATCCCTTGCATTAGGGAGGGGAGTACATCATAATCCTTCACTGTGACGGCTGCTTCTGGAAGCCATCCCATCCTTTTTTTGAAGGGGATACCAAATATTACAGCTAATAAAGGGTTGTAATATTTGGTATCCCCTTGTTTTTGAAGGGTTACATTTAACAACGCTCTGCTTGAACTATCCCTTGAATTGGGGAGTACATAATTTCTGTGCACTGTGGCTCTGGGCAAGCCCAACGGCTGCTCGGGGCACCAACACAAAATGAATGTAGCAGGGATCACCCTGATTGTCGTGGTCACACAACAAGACCACAGCTGCTGTGGGCTCCCGGACAAGCAGCTGCTCTGCGATCACACAGAGGGCCAGTGGCCTGGAGGCACCCTGTTACACATGCTGGTCTAGGGCACCCAGACCGCACCCAGACTAGCAGGGCCGCAGGCCTGTGATCACAAGGGGTAGGCCTGCAGGCCCTACACAGTGAGACACAGAGCCAGAGTGCCATTACATTTAGTCTACCATCGTGGTATTGCACGTGCATGTGGGGGCTCCTTCTTCCAATCAGGTATGAGGCTGTCATGACACATCCTTAGAGGGTGTGAGAACAATGGGGCGAGACCCTCTTTTTTGTGAAGGGTCCTGACTCTAGAGGGTGTAGAGAAGAATGTCAAGAGAGGATTAGAGTCAAAGGCCTAGAACAAGGGTAGACTTTGACTCTACTCCTCTCTTGACATCCTTAGAGGGGCAATACATGTTCTTAAAAGGGAAACACCACAAATACTCCCACTATGCTATGAGATGTGTAATATATATTGTCCGTCTCATTTATTGTGTGATTTATCTGCGTTTCATGTCAACCCTGTAAAATGAAATATTATTTGTATGTGTTTTACGTGCCTGCCATGATGACTTCACCGCTGCACAATACCCTCTACAGTGAACCCATCTATTGGGTCAATTTCCCTAAGGAGGTAGTATTCCGGAGTATTTTTTCAATTTCCAAGCGTAGTTTGTGTACCCATTTCCATCACTGTTGGCAGCTGTGATTTATTCAGCTACTAATAACCAAATAACCCACCAAGTGTTGGCAGCTGTGATTTTTTTAAGCTACAAATAACCATATAACCAACTAACTTTCATTTAACTCATTGCAGTTCAGCTGACTGATCAAGTAACACTGGCGTACCGAGCCAGGGGTTGGGGATGGGCACGCTGCCACCCCACAGGCTCTTTTTAGAACCTGACCGGGACGTTCGTCAGTGGGCCACCCTTCCCGTTCGGCACCTCAATGAGGGTGCCCAACGAGAAAGGTGTCCCGCTGGCAGGACAATGTGTGCTCAGTAATTTCTGCTCAGCACAGTAATTGTCCTAGCAGCAGGACACCTTACCCTTTCCGAAACCTCTGGCAGGACAATGTTCATTGGAGCTCAGGGCAGCAGCAGAGGGGCTCGTCAACAGAGATTTTCAATGTGATCCATTAGGCACTATTGAGAGGGAGGGGGTACTATTAGCAGGGACTTTTGTCCCTTTAGAAATGTGCATGGCAGGGAGTGATCAGGTGTTAGAAGGTTGCATAATGCTGCAGGCTTTATGAAATAATGACTATGGCTTTACCCAAAGGGGATTTGTTAGGCTCACATTAATCTGCACAATGCTATTGTGACTTTGCATGCAGGGAGGGGAGAATAAAACCAAATCCATCCTCTTATTGCTCAACACATTTCTAAAATGATGTATAGTGTAAAGTTAATAATGAAAGGGAAGTTTGTTATGTAATGTGCTTTGCTTCCAAGGCATTGATATAAATAAAGTATTATTTAAGCACATGAAATGCAAAGGGAAACATTAATAAATATCTAAATAAACTAAAACTGTGAAGATAGGCTCAGTTGCTTAAATTGTCTCCATCCCGGTTTCACTATTAACCAAAGTGTGTGATCCTGGGCAGATCATTAAATCAGACTGGCCCTCATTACGACCCTGGCGGAGAGGGGTTTACGCCAGCGTAATGCATGGCGTACCTCTCCGCCAGATTCCGACTTTCCGTAGCGCCATGGTGATTTTCACGCCCGGATTTTCCGGGCGGAAAAATCCATGGCGCTACGGGACCTCTTGTTAATTACGCCACCGTAATCTACGGTGGCGTAATTAACGCCTTCCCCACTCCCATTATACCCTATGGGGCAAAAATGGGAATGGGGAAGGGTAAATGGGGATTGGGGACTAACCGCCCCGCCAAGGTCGGAATGGGGCGGTAAGTCCGCCAACCCCCATGGCGGAGTTGGCAGCTCTGCGCCATGGACCATGGTGCAAATTGCACCATGGTCCTCCGCCAGGGTCGTAATGAGGGGCACTGTGTCTTATCTGCAGCTCTGTAAGTGATTCACTTCAAAGCTTATGTGTTAATATGTGATGCTGTTATTTTTTTTTTTAAAAGCCTGGCTTGCTCCATATATAACAGTGCAATTTAGGTATTTTGCACTACAAAATGATTTGTCACTTGGCTTACTTATGACAACTTATTCTAAAGTCACTTGCATTCTGCCTCCAAGTATCAAAGACTAATGATGCTCCTTGCTATGTACTTTGTGTGAAGTAATGTCTGTTGATGCAATCCAAATGCAAATTAGTTGATGTGCATGTATTTTGCCCCAGAGTGCCTGGACAGATCTCTAATAGATGAGTTCCTTGTATTTGTAATGATTTTGCCATTTTATTTTGTTGTGTTAAAATGCGAGATGCCACTAGTAATGTTACTAAAAAAATAGATTGGGGCAGGGGTGGGCGGTTTGTGGGCGCGAATGAGACAACCCGGAATTGCGTGCACTGCATTTGAGGGGAAAGTAGCAGGAGTTTCACCGTGGCTATCCCCCACTCCCTATGGCAATGCTGAATACTCCCCTGACTGGACAATATGGAACTCGGGCGTTATGACAGTGTTGTGCAACATTTGGTACCCCATACCGAGGCTCGGAACTCTCCTACTTTGGTCTGCGATCTACGAAGACAGCCGAAGACAGGGGATACCTGTTGCATGGCACCCCTGCAAGGGGCCATGGTATCTCCCAGTGTGCTGTGCTGTGGTATGGTCACATGGGTACCCATGTGACCAACTTAATAAAAGGTCCGAGCCGCTTCCGGCTCGGCAGTCAGACCAACGAGACTCCGTGTGTGTGTTGCCACCATGCGTACTGGGCCCAAGGATGGGGCCCAGCTAGAGGACGGTGCCCCTGCCGGGCAACGCCGTCCCTGTGGGTATCCCCTAACCATGTAAGGCGGGTTGGGGAAGGCCACCCCGGCCTGGGTGCCCCCAGAGCCGGGGCCGCGGTGCGCCAAGTGGACCGGGCCACGTGTGGAGCTCCGGTGTCCCGGAGTGGGTGAGGTGACCCCCACCCTTGTGTCTGCAGCGTGAACGCTGCGCCTGTGTGCGACGTCGGGTGTTCCCCGACATGAGTACGGGGCGGCCCGGTGACCCGGAGCAGCCCCCAACAATGGCGACGAGGAACAGGCCTTGCGTGCCCCGGAATCATTGTGGTGTGGCGGGCCCATCTACATCTGGGCCCGCGTAGGAGGTGTGGCAGTCCCAACTCCAACTGGGCCCGCGGGAGGAATGCAGGATGCCGTGCTGCCCGCCCGTCCCCTGAGGGTGACGGGTGAAGTTTGCGGCATCGGCCGCGTGCGTGCTGCGCCCCTCCCCCACCTTGGATGCGGACTCTGCTGCTGCGGGGGGGGAGAGATGCATGGGCGGCATCGGCCGCAAGAGGAAGAGGGCCCCCACCATCACCAGCAGGAGCGGGGATGCCAGCCTTTTTCCCTTCCCCTGTGTGAGAGGGCCCGCGGCGTCGGCTGTGGTGAGGAGGCGCTGCCCCTCCCCCACCCGCGACGAGGAGGCGCTGTGAGCATCGCCGAAATAAGGATGCGGGCCCAACTCCAACGGGGCCCGCAGAGGGAGCGTGGATGGAGCTGCGTCCCATTGCTGGGGAGGGTGAGCTGCCCCCCCTCTCTCACCTGGGAGGGAGGCATCCCCTGCAGCCCCGGCCGCAGGAAAGAGAATAACGGGTGGTGCCAACCGTGTCATGGTCCCTGGCGGCCTCGAGCCGCACAAAAGGGGGCATGCCCCTCGCCTCAGTCAGGCAGTGGACCCACCATCATCCTGGCATGGAGAAAAGAAAGGAGGCGGGCCCAAGAACAACTGGGCCCGCAAGGACAAGGTAGAGCTTGCGTCGAGGAGCGGGCAGAGGAGCAGCCTGCCCCTCCCTTGCGTTAACGAAGTGCTGCAACATCGCCGCAAAGAAACAGAAGGATGCGGGTCCACATCCAACTGGGCCCGCGAAGGAGACATGGATGGGGCGGCTGCCCGGAGGATCGACGGCGCGTGGCCGTGTGAGCGGCTGCCCCCTCTCCCATCTGTGAGGGAGAAATGCCTGCGGCCGCTACAATGGAATGGGCGGCGTCGGCCGCAATGAGATGCACGACGGCACCTGGGCCGCAACAAGGTGAGCCTGCCCTGCCAACAGAAGGCGGGCCCACCCCCATCAGGGCCCGCGAGGAGGAGGGAAGGTGCACCCCCCAAGCAGAACTGGAGCGGCTGTAGCCTCTATAACAACGTGAGCTGGGCCTCCCCCACCCGCACCACGAGTGCAGAGCAGCGACGTTCGCTGCAGTGTTTGGAACAAAAAAAAAGGGAACAAAGGCAGCGGGCCCAACATCAGCTGGGCTCGCAATGAAGCGGGCCCAACATCAGCTGGGCTCGCAAGGACACGGGAGAGGAGGCGTACTGAGGGGTGTTTCCCCCAGACAGTGGACCTGGCCGATGTGGCCCCTGGGCCGCCCCAGGTGCGGCTTTGCCGGTTTTGTTAACCATGGTGTGACTGTCCTAAAATAGACATTGGTGAGGACGCGAGTTGGTTTCCTGCGACTCCACGAGTGCGAAAGATGGACACCATCATTGACATCCCCATGAAGACTGTGAGCTGGCAGACACGGACTTGCTTAAAATGGCCCAATTAGTGGGCACTGTAATGTGGTGCACACCCGTACACGTGAGTGCTTTATGTTGTGCCAGTAGCTCTCAGTGGTGCCTTTTTAGTGACATGAGAGCCACTCACCCAGGTTAATAAAGGGTGTGTAAAGTAGTAGAGGGGCTCAAGTAGTAGTAGTGGTGGTTATGTTGGGAGTTTGGGGTTTTGTTTTGTTGTTATGAAAAAGGAGGAGTGTTGCATGGCACTCCTGCAAGGGGCCATGGTATCTCCCAGTGTGCTGTGGTATGGTCACATGGTTACCCATGTGACCGACTTAATAAAAGGTCTGAGCCGCTTCCGGCTCGGCAGTCAGACCAACGAGACTCCGTGTGTGTGTTGCCACCATGCGTGCTGGACCCAAGGATGGGGCCCAGCTAGAGGACGGTGCCCCTGCCGGGCAACGCCATCCGGACGGTGCCCCTGCTGGGCAACGCCGTCCCTGTGGGTATCCCCTAACCATGTGAGGCGGGTTGGGGAAGGCCACCCCGGCCTTGGTGCCCCCACAGCCGGGGCCGCGGTGCGCCAAGTGGACCTGGCGACGTGTGGAGCTCCGGTGTCCCGGAGCGGGTGAGGTGACCCCCACCCTGTGGCCTGCGCGCTTGGACGTCATCACGGTCACTACGTCAGCCCCGTGATCACCCCTGATCTACTGGGATTCGAGGCTGCCGGAAGCCTGTGATAAACTTCTTCTAAAACTACGTGAACAGAAGATGCTGGCGTTTCTCAACGTAGGGAGTAGCATTCTTTTTTTTCATGGTGTGTCTGTCCTTTGTATTTTTAACCTAGGTTCGCTTCTAAGGATGTGCTCTTGGATGTCCCTTGGCTTCAGCGATTCAGACTTATTTTCTGCCTGAGTTTCCCTGATTGGATCCTTTGTTACATTGTACTTTTTATATCCCTTAGTTTCTGCCCTTAGTGCCACCTGGGTAGGTCCCTGCGTTGCTCATATTTTTCTCATCAGACTGCTCGTGTGGACGTTGGACTGCAGTAGGTAGCTGCACCCACCCTTGTGCTACCGGGTTCCAGTTAGTGTGGTCACCTGTCTGGTGGTGTTTTCCTTACCTATGGACTGTATTCTTGGGTAGGTGAACCTCCTAGGTTTTCTGCTTTGATCCTTTGGTTTCAAGTAAGAGAACGGTTACTGGGGAGCCTAGGTCAGGATGTACGCATGCCAGCATATGTCTCTATTGATCTGCTGTTTTTTCCTTCTTTACAGCGACAGCGAGGGACAGTTTTGGTTACACTTACCCTTTTCACTCAAACCCTCAAAAACTGGGTGCTTTGTTTATTCTCTGGTTGTGGTGATTTCCAGGGGAAAGATCCCCGTGGATTGGTCTTCGATACTGTGACTATCAGCCATTTGCTATCACAGACAAATCCTGACAGATTGAGCAGGCAAAGTGGAGGCCGCAGCAGATCTGACAGGTACCTTGCTCCAGGCCATTGCAGGTCTCCAGCTAACATGACTGCAGTCCATGCCATACTCCATCAGAGGATTAACGCTATTCAAAGCATTGCCCATTCTTTACCCCAGACGAGGACTTTAACGGCTGTGCAGCTAATGCGGTTCCGAATGTCCCTGTGTCTCCTTCCGATCCTGGTCCTTCTCTGGTGGTGATCCCCATGATACTGGCCCTCATTACGACCCTGGCGGAGTGGGTTTACGCCAGCGGTATTCGTGGCGGACCCGTCCGCCCTACTACGAGTTCCCGTAGCGCCATGGAGCCTTTCTCCGCCTGGTTTTTCCGGGCGGAGAAATCCATGGCGCTACGGGACCTTGATGTTAATTACGCCACCGTACTTTACGGTGGCGTAATTAACGCCTTCCCCACTCCCATTATACCCTATGGGGCAAAAATGGGAATGGGGAAGGGTAAAATGGGGATTGGGGATTTACCGCCCCGCCAAGGTCGGAATGGGGCGGAGAATCCGCCAACCCCCATGGCGGTATCGGCAGCTTTCCGCCGTGCTCCAAGGTGCATTTAGCACCGCGATTTCCGCCAGGGTCGTAATGAGGGCCACTGTCTTCCCCATTTCCCGTAGCCACCCCAGAGCATTTCCAGAGCAATCTAAAAGTTTACTACACCCTTATAAACTAATGTAAACTTCTCTTTTTGTGTCGCCCTACTGTTTTCCACGATGCTACCACTAAGAGGGCCTTCATCCTTTCCCATTTGGGGGGTACAGCGGTAGCATGGGCAAATCATTTCCTGGAGGCCAATGACCCAATTCCATACGATTTTGAGGTGATGCTTGCAGCAATGAACTGGACCTTTCATACTAGCCATAAAGCAAACGTCTCTGATCTGGAGCTGTTGAATCTCTCATAGGCAAAGAAAGGTCTCTTTGCTTATACCACTCACTTCAATCAACTCGCGGCTGAAACCACCTGGCCCGAAAACAAGAAATCTGCTGTGTTCTATGGGAGTCGTTTTGACAAACTGAAAGGCACTCTTGCAGTGGTCCCAGCTATCCCTGCTTCATTTCCTGATTTGTTGGACTTAGTCCTAAAAATGGATACTTGACTATCAGAAGAAAGATGGAGTGAGAAGCAGCACCCGGATATCCAACCATCTAAAAACCCAAGAAGGCAGTGCTCTGATCCAGAACCCATGCAAATAGGACTTGTGCGGGGTCCCCTCACTTGGTAGGAACATGAGAGGAGGAGGGTTGCTAACCTGTTAATTTAGTGTGGCCAAGCCAGACATTGCATCAGTACGTGCCCCAAAATACCAGATCAGGAGGCAGGAAATGCGAAAACCCATTCTGAAAAGGGGCTGCAGGAATGGTCTCTATTCCTCATGTTTTTTTAGCAAGTAATACACGTAGCATACATATCTGGATATCTTCTTTATGCTACCAGACAAACAGGCTATCACCACACAGGCCATGCTGGTTTCAGGGGCCAGTGGGAATTATATGGGCATTCACTTTGCTAAGCAGCATGTATTTGCAGTGGTGTTCAAGCCACACCCGGAACCTGTGAGGGCTGCAGATGGGTCCTTGTTGATCTCAATATCAGTGGTGCAACAAACTGCCACTGTCCATATGACTACCTCCCCGGGCCATCAGGAGGTGTTGTCTTTTGATCTGATATCTGCAGTTTGGCATCATTATGGGGGTTTGCTGGTTACAAAAGCATAATCCTTGAATTGACTGGTCCCAATGGACTGTCCAGTTCACTTTAATATATTGTGAGCAACATTGTCTGGGCGTCATCCCTGTTTACGACACCCCATGTCGAGCCCTGTTGGCAGGGATGCAGACAATAAGGGTTCTATCTCAAAGAACAGTTACCCTCATACTCGAAGAATAACAGGACTATAGGAACGTATTTGACAAAAAAACAGGCAAAACAGTTTCTACTCCAGAGGCTATATGACTGTCCCATTTATCTGATTCCTGAAGGCCAACATCCCCAGCGGACAGGTGTATTTCCTAATCCAAAATAAGGAAGAAATTTTGTAGGACTACCTGGAACAGGACCTGAAGAGCATTTTTATACACCACTCCCAGTTTTATGTTGCCTCCCCTTTGTTATTCATACCGAAAAAAGAGGGTGACCTCAGACCCTGCATCGACTATAAGGTATTGACTGCTGTTATGGTCAAAAACTGCTACCCGTTGCCATTGATCTCTGCGCTATTGGATCAGCTAAAGTCAGCAGTGGTTTTTACCAAGCTGGTGCGCATCCAGCAAGGGGATTAGTGGAAACTCACCTTTAAAACCAAATACGGCCTGTACGAGTATCTGGTTATGCCGGTCGGGCTCAGGCGGATCTGTAATGCAAGGAGGAAGGGTGAGTGGTTAGTAGTGTTGAGCGGTGAAAGAGCAAGACAGCTGTGATGTGCTGTTGGCAGCTTCAGTTCGGAAACACTGTTCATTGTGCATAAATGTGATTTTTGGATGTTGTCCACCATGTGCTGTTGTTCGAGATTATGTGTAGTTTGTTTTGTTGTTGTGGTGTTGTGAAGTACTTGCGGACTGTGGTGCTGTAGAGGTTTGGTTGCGTTAAGTCCAGAGTTTGAGGGGTGTATGCAGAGGAGTGAGTTAATTTGTACGGATTATTGGTGAGAGTCCTGGTATCCATCCAAGTTCTCCACCCCTCCTACCCCCAGAAATCCATCCAAGTGCACCCCATCTCCCATCCTAGGAATAGGTCAAGTGTGCAACCCCCCCCTTGAAATTCCACCCAAGTGCTTCACACCTCCGACACCCGAAGTTCAGCCAACTGTGCCACACCTCCCACCCCTGAAATCCATCCAAGTGCGTCACACCTACCACCCCGGGAATCAATCTGAGTGAGTCTCCTCCCTAAAAATCCATCTAAGTGCATCACATGTCCTACCTCTGAAATCCACAGTGCATCAGATTCCCTAACCCTGACATCCAACCAAGTGTCACATTTCCTACCCCTGAAATTCATCTAACTGCGTCACCAGTGGCATTAGTGATCTTTGTCTCCCCCTGCCCCTAGTTGCCTCTATTGTTTTTGGGCTGCTTTTCCTTTTTTCAGTACTTGGCCGATTACGAGGTGTACAGGCGCTGTTCAGTCGGTTTCATTGTGTTCGGAGGTGAAGAGCCAGTTTTTAAGACCATTTCTGAATTTTGTATGGTCCTCCATTGTTCTTATTTCCCTGGTAAGGGCGTTGCATAGTTTCATGGCTAAGCATGAGAATGCTGATCCACCCAGTGTTTTCTTTGTGTATTGTTGTTTTGTTTGTAGATTGAAAGTTTCTTTTGAATGAATTCCGCTCCCTGGCCATGTATTCCTCTATGCTTTATGCACATTGTTTTCAAAGTGATTCTTTTCTTGACCGGTAGCCAATGTAACATCCTAAGAGCTGGCGTGATGTGATCTCGTCTGGTGAGTTTAAGGAGAGGTCTGGCTGCCGCGTTTTGTATTTGTTGCCCTTTCCTAATTAAAGGATATTTTTACCATGCACTATCTCCACCGGAGTAGTCCCCTGGCGCTCTGGCGGCTCTGAAAAAAAAGAGAAGGGGTGGTGAGTTAATGGGAGTGAGTTGGCATAGTGCAAGAGAGCAGTGATGTGCTGTTGGCGGCCTCAGCCTGGTGGGTCCGTTGGCTGGGCTTGGGGTGTTTTACGGTCAGTAGTTGTCGTATGCTGTTGGGCGAGTCTATGTGTGGTTTGTTTTGTTGTTGCAGTGTAGTGACGTTTGTGCGGATTGTTGTGTTGTAGGATTGTGGTTGTGTTTCGTTCGAGTTTGAGAGCTGTATGCAGAGGGTTGAAATTGTTACTGGATTGGTTAGTTGGCATTGCTGTCCGGCTATGCAGGCTATCGCTCCCAGCCCCTTTGAAACGTGGCACATGCCAACATTTGCCATTACGTCCAGGGGCAGCACATGCCTTTATTCACAACACCATACGGTCAATGCCCATGTCAATGTCCAAACTTAAATCAACTGTGGCAAGTGCTCACATTCATACAACTCTATACAAGTATGATGCCCGGTAGGAATTATGGGGCGGGTGAGGTTGTTGGCTAGGGATGCTGATTTCTGTCCTCATGGGTGTCGCTTGTGTCCTATTCGACTTACCATCGTCTCTTTTGTTGTAGTAAGAGTTTCTCTGGTTGGTTCTGGGTGTTGTCAGTGTCATCCTGAATTTTGTCAACCTTTTCATTGTGTTTCCCATTTGGTTGTGTCAGCTTTTCAGTTTGAATCTGTGGTGTTGAAGAGCCAGGTTTTTAGTAATTTTCTGAATTGTAGGTGTTCTTTGGTGTTTCTTATTTCTTTCAGGATGTTGTTCCAGGTTTTGGTGCCTAAGTGGGAGAAGGAGGAGCCCCCATGTTTTTTCTTAAGGCATGGTTTTTGTTCTAGGCGGGTTTCGTTGCTTGATCTGAGGAGTTTAGTTGGCTTGTAGATTGTTATTTTCTTTTGTAGGAATTCAGCTCCTTGTCCGCTGATTGCTCTGCGAGTTATGCACATTGTTTTGAAGGTGATGCAGTATTTGACTGGGAGCCACTGTGAACACATTTGACACAATCTCCTTTGAATGCCACTCTGGCCAAATTTTTATTAAACACATCACATATAATAACACCACAAATGTGACTTAAAAACACCCCGTAATAACTATCTCAACACTGACAGTTGGTTCAGGCGGACCACAACCCCCACCCCCAGGGCAACGCATGGTGGTGAGGCCCTATCCCCTCCCCACCATGCCCTTCTCTGGGTGAGGGGTCATACCAGGGGGAAGACCCTTTGTCAGAGGCCCAAGCTGCTCCCTGATCTCATCCCACAACCCCATTCCCTGTCGTGACCACCTGGTTGCTATTCACCAATTCTGATGGGGGGCATCCTGCGCCCTCCCCTTCACACTATTCCAGCTCCTGAATCCCCCAGAAGGGGATTTCAGTATCCACATGGTCCTCCCTCACTCCCTCACCCCCACACCCCAAACTCTGAAATTCAGGGTGGTTGGGAATGATGGTGGATGGCAGGAGCAGAGTGGCACAAAATCCCCAGGGTAAGGCAAAGACAAAATGCCCGTTGTGCTTTTGCCAGTCCCTTTTTGGGGGCACTTCGCACCACCGCATCCCTCCTAGCCCCCACTGGACCTGAGCCTGCAAAGCCGGCCTGGCCCCCTGTTGTGGAACCAGTTTGGCCAGGTGTCCTCTGGGTGGCACCAGCCCACTCCAGCTCCAAGCCGCTCCAAGGCTTGCCCAACCCGTCGTCCCCGCAAGAGTGGGTCCTTTGCCTTTGTGGGCTCTGCATGGGGGCAGCGTTGGGGCAGGAGTGAACATGCTTGACACAATGGCCCTCATTACGACCCTGGCGGAAAGCGACTGACCGGAGCGCCACAGCGTAAATAGCGTTTCCGCCATTGCACGAAGGAGCAAAGTGCGGCCCATTCCGACCCATCGGGCACGAGCACCACGCCACGGCGGAAGTGCAAAGTCCGCGATGGCGGAAATGACCCCAAAACGGCCCACACCGCCGCCGTACGGCGCCCTAGGTGCAATACCGCCACCCCTCTCAGCGGTCACCGCAGTGTGCGCCTACCGGAAAGTACGGTGACCGGAAATATACGGAAACGGAAGTTAAAACATGGGCCCGGAATGGGAAACATCCCGGCGTACACCTATAAAAACACTAAAACCACACAACCACTAAAATCACCACCCTGAAACACACCCCAACCCGTCAACCACCCTAGCGAAACCAAGAAAAATGGGAAAAGTAGCGAAGAAAGCGTGCGACCGCAAGCGGCAGGTCCACTTCTCCCGTGAGGAACTCACCGTGCTAACAGAGACCCTCCAGGAGAATGCTGCCGTCGTCTTCTCCACGCAAATGACCAGGACGGCACTTGCAAACAAGAAGGCCATATGGGCTCTGGTGGCACAGCGGGTAAGTGCGGTGGGGACCGCACCCCGCACCCCACAGCAATGCCGCAAGCGATGGGACGACCTGCGGATACGCGTCCGCAGCATACTCTCTGCCAACCGCAACATTGCCACAGCCACCGGGGGAGGTCCTGAATCACCCATCAAGTTGACCCCCTGGGAAGAAATCTGTGCCTCCACCATCGGAATGGAGAGCATAGAGGGAGTCGGAGGGATGGAGAAAGGAGTGCAGACATCCGAAGAATCAGGTAGGTGGACCAGATAAAACAATGCCAAATCCACACAGTCCATCCATGTGAAGTACCATGCGTCCACATAGTGCAACAGAAACACATGTCCAGGAGAACGTCCACACACATCGGCCTGATAGCGCACGTTAAAACCCACAATAAATACATAAATAATCAAAAACCCCTAAAACACGCACTACACGTGCAGCAGGCACACCCTAACTGCAGGCTGCCAAACAACTGCGCCCTCACTCCACACACAAATCAAAGCACCTCCAAGGCCCCGACCCAAATCACCCTCAGGTACCACCCCAAAGCATGTGATACAATGCCATTCCAATTCCCACAGACCCATCAATAACCCTCGCCCTCCTTTACTCCACCACAGGGTCCGATCCAAACGACGAGCTACAGGACACCCCTACCAGCACACCTGCAAAGAGGGCCAAGACCAACGGCCAGAGACCCTCCACCTCAGCTGCACGCATCAAGACACGGCAGCAGCACAAATCAGGTGGCAGCACAGAGGAGGGAACATCAACAGGCACCCCAGCAGCCAGCATGCCCACAACACCACCACCACAGGTCCCCCCAATGGATGCCACAGAAGGCACTGCCTCAGGTGGCAGCAGCACCATAGGCGACACCTCATTGATGGCAGCATGCTCCGACACAGAAAACGGGGATGCCGAAGTCAGATCCATCCATGACCTGTCCCAATCCCCCTGTCTGTCCCATCCCGTACAACATGAGGATACCACGCAGGGGCACCCACAAGACGACGACTGGCCATCCCCCACAAGCCCTGTGGCAAGGCAACATGAGGACAACAGCCCCTCTGCGACACCCCCGCAAATGGCCATGGCCCAGCAGAGGCAACAGTCCCTCGACCAGTTGATCGAACAACAGCAGCAACTGGCCACACTCCTCAAGGACCATGCCGATGAATGTGGGGGCACTAAGGCAGACATAGAAACATCAACTGAGACACTTAGGGCAGAAATGGAGAGAGGCACAGAGACGCTAAGGGCACAAATTGAGAGAAGCACCGAGAGCCTGAGGGGGGAACTGCATGCGACGTCCAAAGACGTATGTGCCGAACTTGCCGCAGTGCGCCGTGTGCTCACTGAGCTCTCGCAAACCCTTAGGGACATGCATGGACGTGAGCAGGCAGACACATCATCCGTTGCAAGTTCCGTCCAGGGCAGCCCCCAACGTAGATCTGGAAGGAACCTGCGCTCCACAGGCAGGGGTGCCCCTGATACCCGCAGAGGGGGCTTGCAATAGCGACAGCCCACTGACAATGAGCATCTTTGGACACTGGTGTTCGGGGGGGAGGTAGGAGGGTGGAGGGGGTGTGTTGGGCTCACTTGGGTGGCGGGTCGATAGGGTGTTCAACATGATATCACATATGCCATAAACAGTGCACGATCAACCAATGAGATGTGTGGACATTGATCTTTGTGTACTAGGCCATCATAGGCGTACAGTCCATATTGTGCATGTCCCAGACACACACAGTGCCACGAGTCCCGTGTCCATGTATCAGCCACCAGGCGTGAGTGCTAGAAGCATGCATCAATGAGATGCTGACGAATGTCACGGGCCTCCGGTGCCTCGCAGACTCCATGAGGTGCTGCCACATCCCCACCCTCATCATGACCATCATCAGGTGCTTGCAGTTCTGCGTCAGGGGGCATGGGCACATTTCTACGTACGCACATACTGTGGAGCATGACACATGCCATCACCATCTTTGCAACCTTCTCATGGCGGTACAGGAGTGCCCCGCCAGACCTGCTGAGGCAGCGGAAACGGCCCTTCAGTAGGCCGAATGCCTGTTCTATGACTACACGGGTACGTGAGTGGGCATGGTTGTAGTCCTCCTCATGCTGGTCCCGTGGGTTCCGGACTGGTGTGAGGAGCCATCTCTTCAGTGGATATCCAGCATCACCTGTATGTGGACGAGAAACGTATGATGTGGAATGCCATTGATACGTACGCACACCCCCCCCCTTCCTGCCAGTACATTGCCAATTCACATACCCCACATCATCATGCATGTAATGAGACTCACCGAGTAGCCAGGATCTGTTCCCTGCGTGTCGCTCCATGTAGCGTGGTATTGTAGAGTTCCTCAAGACCATAGAATCATGGGTTGATCCAGGGAATCGGGCACAACAATGTGTAATGATCCTGTTGGAGTCACACACCATTTGTACATTCAGGGAATGAAATTGTTTTCGGTTGCGGTACTGGGCCTCCATGGCATGTGGGACGACCAATTCAACATGGGTGCAGTCGATGGCACCAATGCAACCCGGTATGCCGGCAAGTGCATGGAATCCCACTTTTGTGTTGGTAATTTCCTGCTCCGAGCGTGGTAGAGAGATGTAGTCGTCTGCGTGCTGCAGGAGGGCATCGAGCACTTGAAATAGTGTCCGTGAGAACAGTGGCTGAGAAATGCCATGCAACTGTCCGACTGTGTGCTGGTAGGTGCCTGTGGCCAGGAAGTGTAGTACAGACACCACCTTCAGTAGGGGTGGGATAGCGGTTGGGCTATCTATCATGCTGACAAGGTCAGCCTGTGTCATGTCCACAATGGCGGCTATGGTGTCCCGGTCCAGACGGTAGAGGGTGTGGATCTGCTCATCAGTGAGGTTGAACGGATGTGCTCGGAGGCGTGGGATTGCGGGCTGCCTGCGTGGTGGTAGTGGCTGTGCTGGTGGGCCTTGCTGGCCCTGCCTTGGCCTCCTCCTCCTCCTGCGTCTCCTCCGTGCGGCTGGTTGTAGTTGGTGTTCGTCTTCTTCTTGGAGTCGGAGCACTTGCAGTGCTATCAGGTCCCCCAGGGCCAACATCGCGAGTCCTGCCGGTAGCATTTCAGTGTGGTTGTGGGAGGAGACTGGCTGTGCAATTTATGTGTTTCCAGGCTGTATGGCCTCCACCTGTGGTGATTAATTCCACCTGTGCAAACTGCTCTCCCCTTTGGCCGAGCACGTCCCGCGCACAACGCTGCAAATCGGGGAATGGTATCTTGCTATTGCAATCATGTATTTGTACCCGATGGCCGTGTAAGATTGGTTGATATGTTCATTCTGCTGTGGTCCCATTGTTTCCCATACTATCTGTGCAGTCGCGAACGGACTTGTGAAGGGTCAGTGGAACGTAGTACTCGAGTAACGGTGGGCCCTCATGCATCACTGTACCGAGTTGCAACGACGGGCGGGGCGTCCCATTTGTGGGTGAAGGCAGTTGCCATTTTCACACACAGCCGCACTCGATGGAATAATTAGTGATTTCAAACGGCCACAGATGCCTTTTCGACGTGATGTTGCAAATGAGGAATTCGAAGGGCGGCGCTTTCGGTTTCCAGCTAGCGGCGAGGAGATGCCCACAGGTCTGACTGCAAATGTAACGTTCTATTGTTCAATGTCCTTGAGACAGGGCCCATGGCGAGGGAGCAATGATTGATATGAATAGTTTGGGATGCGCAATAGCTACGTGGGCGATGAGGCAGGCCGTTCCCAAATACATGTTACTTCACAACACTGGAATTACGGGCTGGGGCACTGTGGATTTAGCAGGCTGCATTACGCACAGACTCAATGGATGTTTCTAATGTTATGTGAGTAATTATTCATGCGTTTTGATCCCGGGATGAGGGAATGATGAATGGATGCATGGGCAGGTGATTTGATACAGAGTTTGCCATGTACAGGGCTTCTTGGGATCTATCCGCCTCCCCTACGCTATGTGATGCAGGGCTGCCATAGTGGGACCATCGTCTATCTGGCCTTGTTGAGCCCTCCCTGTCTCGACGCGCCCTCAGACACTTGTGTCCATGCACGTTAACATTCCCATCTGATGGATTCTGTTTTGACAGACGCATGCACAGGTACACTCGTTTGTGATGGTGTTTGCACCTCGATATAGATGGTCATGAGTCGCAAGTGGTTTTGGGGTGGTGATGATCCTTTTGAGTGGGCTAGCATGCATATGGCTGTGGATTTCGTGTGATCATTGAAGTGAGTTGTTCGAATGCAGTTCTGATGGCCATTCTGTTCTTGTTCTTTTCTTTTGGTTGACAGGTATCTCCTCCCCTTTTGCCACTGCCATCTGTATGCCACTCCTGCAGATGGATTTTACTCCCGACACCTGCTGCTTCGTGTTAATCAGTGGAGCAGCATTACGATCTTATGGGACGATCGCCAATGGCCCACATGCCCTTACGCAGTACTGGTGGCTCGGAGCAACATTTCGGCCTTTCAGCTGGACTAGTGCCTCCCCATTGGGTCGGCCCTGCGGTTCTGTGCGCTTCCATGTTGCCTTTTCGTACGTGATTGTGGCTCTGTGTACCATGGGGGAACAGGGCGACACACAGGTAGTGGCTGGTCATTTCTTGCGGATGCAGCCCACAATGGTGATTAGTGTTTTGTAGTTCATGGCCTGATGGCTGTATGGGCTTGGTGACTTTGATGTGCATTAAATTTCTATTCTGATTTGGCCCGTGTAGCGTTTTTCTTTGCAAGTGATGTGGCATATGCCTATTTGGGGGGCGATGTATTGTGAGGAGATCTGCATTGGGTTCCAGCTTCGGGGTTTAGTTGCGTGGTACTGTGCTGGGCGCGTTTGCCTACGAAGCACAGTGAGGTCAGGGATGGGGGCTGCCAATATGACTGTTTGAATGTTGTCATGCTCAGGGGCGGGGGATTGGGTTTTGTGTAACAGATGCCGGTCAGCCAGGTGGACTGGTGGAATGATGTGATTTTCGGGATATTGCTGGTCACAGGTGCCTGTGTTTGCGTGCGTTTCTTGGTGGGGGACTGTGGTCATGTCCATTGGGATGGCTTCTGTATTCGTGCCATCTGTGCCCTGCAGCTCCCATTGGCCCCTCTTGTGTTTCTTTTGTTCGTTGCCATGCAGGGGTGACTTGTACATTTCAATGGTTGCATTGTGACTTCATTGCACCTACGGGGAGTTGTACTTTGTGGGCAGGGAGCGGTGTACAGGCACTCAGTGGGGCCGTTTACGGTTGATTCGCGATGCCGTACTTCTCGCCATGGCGGAATGGTACATTACGCCATGCCTGATGGCGTTAGGTACATGTCCGCTAGGGTCGGAATTGGCGTACCCTTGCGCCATGGTGGTGTTTGCGGTTTGGCATGGCGCGCGCGCGCGTGCTTGGTGCAGTTAGCGTTGGCGTTCACTACGGTGTCGCTAATGGCTTCGTACTTTCCGGTGACGGGTCATAGTCGCACCGAGCGCTATTCGATGGCGGAATTGCATTTCCGCCATCGTTTTCCCCTTTCCGCCAGGGTCGTAATGAGGGCCAATCTCTTTTGAATGCCACTCTGGCCATATTTTAATTAAAAATATCACATATAATAACACCAAAGATTTGACTTAAAAAAACACCCCGCAATAACTATCGCAACATTGTTAGGTGGTCCAGGTGGACCACGACACCCACCCCCAGGGCAGCGTATGGTGGTGAGGCTCTATCCCCTCCCCATCATGCCCTTCTCTGGGTGGGGGGATGCCAGAAGGCAGACCCTTCATCGCCGGCCCAATCTGCCCCCTGATCCCAACCCCATCCCCTGCCGGGACCACCCAGTGACTGTTCACCAATTCTGATGGGGGGCATCCTCCGCCCTCCCCTTCACACTATTCTAGGTCCGGAGTGCTGTGAAAGGGGATTTCAGTGTTCACATGGCCCTCCCTCACCTGCCACAGTGGCGCAGACCCACTGATCTGAGCCACCCCCCCTGCACAAATGTTCTCATCACAGCCAAAATTTTCTGTAACAACAGTTCAGCACCCCACTGGCACAGCTGAACCCCATCCTGCTGACAAGTCCTTGGGCCCCTATGATCCACAGATGCTCGTTGGATGCCGCAAGCAGGGACAGTTCTTTATTATTCTTCTGTGCTGAAATTTTCAATGAGCGTGTGGGACCCGGTCGCCCCGAGTTCAACCTCTGGATAATTTGGGACCAAGCGAGCAATGCCCCCGAGCAGAAGTGTCCATTTCAACCGTAAAGCAATAACAGGCACTCAATCAGAACCCTTATCCTCAGCTGTGCAAAGTCGTTGCCGCCTATGTGCAAAATCGCCAGGTCCGTATTGGGCAACCCCCTTTTTTTTTCTTTGATCTTCCAACATCAGGTGTACCTGGCACACCTACAAACCCCCCTACCAATCCAGTGAATGTCAAAGGCTGCTGCATCCGCCAACAGTCCCGGCATTTAGGCA
This sequence comes from Ambystoma mexicanum, assembly GCF_040938575.1. Classification (NCBI taxonomy): domain Eukaryota; kingdom Metazoa; phylum Chordata; class Amphibia; order Caudata; family Ambystomatidae; genus Ambystoma; species Ambystoma mexicanum. The sequence goes on from NC_090941.1 coordinate 895,444,120, forward strand.
CTCTCTGCTCCATTCTCCGTATGAACGAGTGACCCACAAACCATATCGCTGGCCCTACCATCTGTTCTAGGCAGATACAGAAAAGAAAGTATGTTAGCCATATCATGAATCAAACAGCCAGGGGAGATTCTCATTCCCCTTGCACCAATAAATCACTGCAATCCCAACTCTGCCTGCTCCCCTTAGCCTCTCAACATTGGGGTGTAACATAATAAGTGAGGCCTAATGTAAGTTTTTTAAGCCAGAGACTCCCAACGCCCAATTGCCTTGATCTGTCTCTTCTCACACCTATATCCTGAGGCAGCAGTGGCAGCCCCAATTTGGAAGGAATGGGGGGGCGAACCCCAAACCCCCCAAGCCCTACCCCTTCCAATGACTTCTCAAAGATCTTCCTAAATTGAAACCTTGACAGGTTCGAGCCATCCCTATGTTGAAAAAGGGGGTCACCCCCACTCACCCCTGTAGACCACAAGAGACCGTAGCAGCCTTTACTGGGCAAATCTCAGCCATGCAATGGACCGCCACCGTGACCCTGGTGCCCCTACCCTCCTGATCAGTTTTTGACTTTCTGGGCCAAAGATGCACCACCCAGACCCGTTCAAAACAAAGGTCCTCGCTGGATAATCCCCCTGACCAGTCGGTCATGGATGCTCCACCCAATTCCCCTATCCTAAAGGCCCCAAAGAATGCAGTGGTAAAAGCCGCCCTGAACAACGATACCTCGCATTCGTCCCTACTAATTCCCCATAAGCCCTTCACGATAGCAGACAATTTTGCAGGATCCAAAGGCCACCTGCTGTCCCCTGGGAGCCCTCTGCCCTCCTTCTGCCAATTAGTGCCTTCTTTACTGCATAGTCGGCAGAGGGGGGTGCCTTCCCCTCCATACCTGCAACAAACCCAATGGTAGCCATTTTTATTCTGGCCACCCGCACGGATACTTCCTGCACTCACAGGTATCCCAGAAACGTAATAACAGCCTCCCTGTGGGATACGTCCAACAAACTCTGGGCCCCACAAAACTCTCTGAACTCCTGTGAAAGGCCCTTCTGATACAGAACCCTCAATCAGGGAGGCTAAGTCCGGCCTCCAGAATATCTCGGGAAAAGGCGTCATCACTGGGTCCGCAGTTGGCAGGCAACACTGGAACTCCTGTAGTTTGAAATGGGCGAAAGCATCAGCTATAAATGCCTGACATGTGTTTAGCCTGAAATGTGTCATCAGACAGGAGCACACCAATCTCTTCTACAACCTCAGCACTATAGGACACGCTGCTTTCTGGCTGTTAATGGAAAACACCATGGACATGCTGTCTGATCAAAACAGCACATCGCACCACTTATCCATTAGGATGGCTCCAAAACCTGCTCTCCTTGTGGCATGGGTGTAAAGGGCCAATTGCACACTGTCTTACTTCGGTGAGCCAGAACTGTACTCCATTACAATTAGCCAAGAAGGTGTCCCAAATCACCAAATCTTGTTTTAGCTCCCTTGATAATCTTGTGTGATGGTGCGCCTTTGTCAACCCTAACATGGCCCCAGCGATTGCTCTCAATACCCATTGGTATTATCTGCAGGGTGAAGTTCAGTTGCCCTACCAGACTCTGAAGTTGTCCTAATGTTACCTTCTTGACCCGTAGAGAAGTGGCTACCGCCTCCCTAAAGTCCTGAACCTTGTCCTCTGGGAGGCGGCACACACCCCTCTTGGAATTGATCTCAATGCACAGAAAGCACAGAGATGTAGTTTTTCCCTCAGGTATTTCTTCAGTGAGGGGTACCCCAACACCTTTGCCACTCCCTGTAAAGCCTGCAGTGCCTTAACGCACTGGTCCATGCCCTGCCGGCCCATAAACAAGAAATCATCCAAGTAATGGAGCACTCCCTCTTTGTTGCCCACTGCAGGAATGTGCTGAAGGCCTCAAAATAGGAGCAAGATATATAACATTCCATTGGCAAACACTTGTTAAAGTAGAACCCTCCCCCTACTTGAATACCCAACAAATGGTAATCTTCTGGGGGTACCGGGAGCAATCGAAAAGCCAACTTAATGTCCGATTTTTACCTTTCCCCAACCGCAGCAACAATGCCATTGCCCCATCGAAAGAGGCATAGCTCACAGAACACAACTCATCATCAATCACATTGATCACAGAAGCCCCCTTTGAGAATGATAAAATGTGGATTAATCTGCACTTCCCTGGCTCTTTCTTGGGAACAATGCACAATGGTGATCCCACAAAATTCTGTAGGGGTGGGGCAGGGGAGGAGGGCAGGACCCGCCACCCTGCCCAATTTCAACTCTTTCCCAACCTTGCTCAGCAATAATCCTGGCTGCAGAGTGGGTGCAGTCTGCTGGTGTGTTTCCACTGTCTTTCCTGGCTGTCTTTTGGAGGCAGACCTAAACATCAAAAACTCACGATGTTCTTGGAGCGGAGTGGCTGCAGAGTGGGTGCAGTCTGTTGGTGTGTTTCTCCTGCTGGTCTGTCTTTCCTGGCTGTTTTTTGGAGGTGAACCTAATCATTAAAAACTCATGAAGTACGCAAATCGGAGAGGGTGCAGTCTGCGCAGTCCGCGCAGGGAGCAAAACTGGCATCGAGGACAGGAAGACTGGGACAGTAAACGCTGGTTGCAAAGCTGTCCACCCAGTTTTCCGTCAGCAATTGCGACGTATGGTGAGTAACTTTGTGTTATCTACAGACGTAGTGAACTCCTGCTATGCAGCATCTGACCACTACTCTTGGCAATTTGAAAGACAGAGGGTTCTGATTTTCTTGACAATTGATGCGGAGGCATGGGGAAAAAGATGCCGGCCAAAAACAAACGATATTTGTTGTGCAGTAAAAGTACGGCCCCTGCTGTCACCCTCGAAACCACTCAGCTACATGAACTCAAGTCACCGGCAGCGGATGTGGGGAAAGGGAAAATGTCTGTGTTTTCCCTGCGAAGCCAAGGATATCGTACGCAAAGGCAATTCAATCTGAAGGCTTGGGGCACAGAGTGCAAAGGATAGTGGCCTTGACTATACTGTGGTGGATTGTGATATCTCAGGCTCAGTTCTGACACAAGTGGAACAAGAAGAAAATGCGTCCATCTTTGAAGCCTGGGTAAGCCTTGAGAATTAAATTCAGGCGATTGAAGTAATAAGAGACCGACTTAGCATCTCCCCCGTCCTATTCAGAACTCAAAAAGGACTCTGGAAGCAATTTCGGATAAACTCATCGAACTCAAATGACAATCAGGACACAGGGGCTGCTTAAGTACTCCTTCCTCTGGGAAAAGAGTTGCTGTCATATGACCCGACTGATATAGGAGAGAACTTCTTGGCAGCACTAAACTTAGTCCTCTAGTCCTTCATCATATTGTATGACACAGTGGCTTTTGAAGTCAGAACGAACTCTGGTATGCTAATGGAGATACGGTCACTCCTCTTGGGCATGTGTGAGCCCAACAGGAGGGTGGTGCAGATAGCACTCTTACTTGCAGCAAAGTAAAAGTGGGCTGATAGTGTGCAAAATGTATTTAGACAACTTAAAATGGCTAATAAAATGAAGAGGTCCATGTAGCCTCTGGACAATCGGGTGCGCAGCTGGAAATCTCTGCACCAAATACACCTCTACGAAGTTCTTAAGGAAAATCATGGCTGTGGCCGGAAGATCAGCGGCCGATACGGCTCCTGCAAAGCCCGACGTCATACAGTTGGAAACTGATGGCAGTCCTCGAACAACTGGAAGGCCAACAAAGGGTTGACGGAGAAAGGAAAATGTGATCACTGGCCCGTCTCTTAGGTCGGCCCCTCTGGCCAAGGATCATAGTCAAGTGAAGACCAAAATCCTAAACACATGAATATTGATGGTGATATTGAATTGCTCTTACATTGGACAACTGTAGAAATTTAAGAAATTGATAATTGACTGATTGAATAGGAGGAATATATTATCACTATAAAATCGTTTTACTTATTGACAGAAATCTGAGTGTGCAGGGGACGCGAGTGATCCACAGCCCATGGATACTTCATTGTTTCTTCTTAATACCACATCCTAGTGTCAGGGTTGTGACTTTCTCCTCTGCACCTCACTACCCCATATTATTATTCATATAAGCTTATACATAATTTCTGGAGTGCAGCAGTGTTTATCTTTTACCCTTTGGGGTGAGCCGCACGGAGTATGCGTCCAAATACTCCCCCACTGTTCTAAAGGATTAGGCTATCAAGAATAAGAGTCAGATTTGGATTTTTGAATCAGTCTTTGAGGAGGAAAGGCATATTCCATTAAATCAACAGAGGGTGTTGTCTATCATAGCATCTTTGCCCGACCTCAGTTTTATTTCCTCGGCTGATTTAAAATGTGTCTATCTATTCGACAGAGAGTATCTGGGAAAGTGCGCTGTTTACTTTGAGTCAAAAATGATTGAAAGATTGGTGCTCAGTCATCAGGAGGCGTTTCTTTTTAATGGTTTTCAGTGCTATGAAGCAGCGCCTGTGGTGATCACTCCGAAACCCTACCCAAGCCCTAAAATCACAGTAAAAAGGGACTTCAACCAAGATCAAAGGTCCGCTGCGTCTCAGCCCTTTGAAAATCCGAGTTGGGGCTGGATGGCAGCAACCCTTCCCACCTGCGACGGCAGGAAGCCCGGCTTCTAGGGACACTCTCCAAATAGTATGCTGGAACTCACGGGGCTATAACTCCTTTATGACCAACACTAAGAAGCAGCTCCTTGACATTTTTGACATCATCCTCATTCAAGACACATGGCTTAGGAGCAACCCAATATGAGACGGTCTTATGATTCACTCGCTACTGGCAAAGAAGGCTCAATTGGGGAGGCCCAAGGGTGGTCTCCTGACAGCCATCAAAATCAGAACGTTTCTTTCACTTAAGCAAATCCCAACCAAATCGGAGGCGTTCCTAGTAACAATGATCTGTGATGACAAAGAACTCCAGAAACAAACAGTTACACTGGTGATAAATGTTTACTTTAACCCCCTATGTATGGATGCCGGAAAAGCTACCTACAATCTGGAGAAAATTCTAATAACATGGTCTGGCGAGCATCCTTCAGAGGTAGTCATTATAGCAGGGGACTTTAACTCTAGCTGCTTGATTACAGATGGAGACTAGGAAGAACTAGATGACAGGTCATCCCTCTTTCTTGTCTGTCAAGCAAAGCTAGTTGTGGTAAAATATGGTCCAATTGTTTGTTAAGCTGGTCTTTCATGCAATCAAACCAACTCTTCTGGGGTTGGGGGGATGTATGCAGGGATCCCCACATGGTTGAATGCTCTGGCAACACCTATTATTGATTACATTTTCATTAAGAATGTAGAAGTGGCGGAGGCCGTTGACTTTAAGATTGTAAGGACAACTTTGAGTGACCAAAGAGGGGTAACTTAACCCTGAGGGGGTCTGTATTCGGGGGATACGGCAGAGGTTTCAAAGGTGGGGTCACTGGTAATCTCAGCACAGGGAAATAGGGTAGCACAATACAGTACTAATGTAAACTCTGTGAATTCAGATCTGTCTAAATGATGGGGAAATCTCTCCCTGAATATGAAGATACTGTACTCTGATCCAACGAAGTTCCCTGAAATCTTGTTGAGATTGAGAAAACGGAGGATGGTAAACCCGCCTGTCCAATCGAAGATCGCTTTAACTGGGACCAATCACACCTACGATAGGGAAATCCAAAGGCGTAAGTGTCAGTTGAGAAGGGAACTTCGGCAGATGACGAAGTGTACAGTAAAGAGTGGGAGGATAAAGTTAAGGGGTAAAAAATGTTGAGGCAACAATTTAGAATTTGGTGTGGAGTTCATCGTACTGAGAAATATATTGAGAAAAATCAAGCTCTATTGAGGAAAATAGCTAAGCATGACACTCGTGGGATCTGGTGGATTTTGGACAACAAAGGAAACAAACAGTCATTCCACCAGTCCGCAGGAGTGTCAGAAGAGCAATGGTTTGAGCATTTCTCTGACAAATATAAGGTCATTGGCAGCAAACAAAGGACAGAAAATGAGTCTGTGCGTCCTCCCCTTAAACCTTTTTTTCGTTCAGTCGGATATATAGAGTTTATTATCAATAAACTCAATAACTCTCGCTCATCTGGCCTGAATGGTGTGCCAAATGGTATCATCAAAAGTAATGTAACCTTATGGGTAGATATTCTATGCCATCTATTTACCCACATTACAAATGATTATACCTTTGCATCCTCCTGGGCCTGTTCAATGCTGATTCCTATTTTTAAAAGGGGCAAGACAGAGAATCCGTCATGTCACAGACCCATCTCTTTGATCGATATGACATCAAAGATTTTTGTGACATTACTTTTGGGCGAACTTACCTGGTGGCCCAAGGGGACCAATATCCTAAACCCACTTCAAGCGAGCTTTAGGAGAGGAGGCGGAACACTTATTAGTGGGCTGACCTTAACAGCATGTCTGTCGGACTTTGGGCCTCCAACAGGTCGTTCACTGTATGTGGCCACCATAGATTTGTCAGCTGCTTTCGATAACATTAACATCGCACGACTCTGGCAAAAATTGTCTAAGTGGGGGATAATAGATCCAGGGCCTCCTATTGTTGATACAACTACTGTACTCAAACAACTCGACTAAAGTAAGGCTGAATATGCTGGGGGAACTATCCAGCAAGATCCCTCTTAATAGAGGTGTGTTCCAGGGCTGTGTGCTTGCACCCACACTATTTAATTTGTACCTGGATGATTTGTGGAAAAAGACTATAGAAAGGGGTGGGTACGTCCCCAGTTTGCCTAATCTGAAATTAAGGTGCCTCTCCTAAGCAGATGACCTCACGCGAGGATAGCTCAGGGGCAACGTGCTCGCCTTAGACGCAAGACGACACAGAGCAACACAGTTTGATCCCCAGGTCAGCGCTTAGAATCCTCTGGGTATTAAGCGTGTTATAAATAACCTATCATATCATATCATATTGATGGACTATACACAATTGGGATTACAACGACAACTGGAGGGATTCTAAAAAAGTTTAAAATCAAACAACTTAGAGATAAACCCATTTATTATGATTGCTTCCACCCATAAGAAGCTAAAACCCTTTACCTGGTTTCTCAATAACATTCCTATTAAAAAGGTCACCTCCATCTGCTACTTGATATTCCCGATCTCAGTACTGAAGCAACTAGATGGGAAAATGTGCTCCTGTATTTCATTGCTGTTAGGCATAAAAAGTAAATTATGTGCCTTTTCACTAAGTGTTGTGTTCTATAAAACTAAAGTGTCACCAATGGTCTCACATAGTTGCGAACTGCTAAACATAAGGGACAGGAATTTTTCGATGTTCGCGAAGCAAACATTCTTAAACGAGTTCTGGACCTTCCACTTTCTACACCAGTTAGTGCCATCAGGCTGGAATTGGGCCTGACCTCTTGGTGGGCCCAGTACACTAGGAGGTCTCTATCCCTAATGGGAAATCTTGAACGAGCGGATAAGTCGGCCCTAGGGTCTTTTCTTATGGCACTTTTAGTAGCAAACTCAAATCCTTAGCTAAAGAAAGTCAAAATACGAGTGAATCAGATGAGGGAAGACCTAGATTTGTTAGGCCCAAATCTAAAGCAATAGTCAACAGAAAGATAGGTTCTTGGGATGGTATAATGCATCTACAAGATCTAAGTGGACTAAAGCAATATGAGAGTAAGGAGCAATTCTTTCTGCCAATAAAGGCGCCTACTTGTTACCAGGTGAGATTTCCATCTGTAAAACTCAGGCATTGGTACCTAAGATGCCTTCCCACGTTGGAATACTTAGGGCTAAAACTAGGAATACCTAAGTACCTGAGACTCTGCAGAATGTGTGACACAGGGGACGTCAGAAATGTGTTCCATCTTGTGTTGAGTTGCCCATGTTTCTTGTCTCTGCGAATTGGAAGGTTTGGCAGTTTTGTAAACTCTACATCGCAGATCCTGGGTCTAGACTGATGATGATCCCCCCACGCCCCAAACGTCAGGGATTATTGCATTGGCTAAAATTGTAATAATTATTTTCTCTGAACTAGCAAGGGTATCCAAACAAGGGATCAGCAACTTGTTACGTATAGAGGATTCTTTGCTTGAATAAAGGTATAAGCTCTGGTCAGAGACACCAAACTAAAGTGAGCAATTGAAGAGTTCTTGGCATTATGGATCTGTTACTATCTCCTCCTGATGAATGAATCATGTGTTGGGTTAGGCAGTTTAATTTTAATTGTAAATTAATTTATTTTCCTTTGTTCCCAGCAAAGTTTCTTTGGGATTTTACTGTGTTAGGTGTTGTATTTTCTATGTAATTTATTATGATAGATTTCGAATATTTTATTGTTCCTTTTGTGTAAATATACTTTTGTATAGGAAAGCACAAATAAAAAAATTAAATAAATAAGACTGGTTGGCTTCTCTGTGATCCCCTATCCTCCGGGACAGGCTGAGCCATGAATCCTCTGACCAGAATCCGAAAACCCCTCCACCAACAACTTTGTATCTTCCTTGTGATGGTACCCATTTGCCTAAACTCGAGACTCTTAAAACTACTTATGTTAATGTTAATTATTTCTTGTAAGGTGCAACTCGCCCTTAGGCCCCCGTGCAGCGCAAGTAAGAGAGCTCAGTCAAACAAGAGAAGAAAAGGCAGAAGAAAATAAACCAGGAGGGACGCAGCAGCTAGTATGCTCTAGTCACTGGAATTAAAGAGAAATGTTTTAAGAGATTTCATAAAAGAAGAAAACCTGGGACAGGTACGCAGAGTAATAGGAAGGGAATTCCAAAAACTTGGGACAACAGAATTAAAGCTGGTGCCACCGAAGCGAGTAAGCTTATATCGAGGTTGCTCAAGATTATTGGAATTATTGGAATTATTGGATCGTAGAGTATGAGATGACCGAGAGAGCTTTATTCTTTCTTTCAAATAGGATGGGACATTATCAGAGAGGCACTCATAGGTGAGGGATAGGATCTTATATGTGATGCAGTGCTTGACAGGCAGCCATTGTAGGGAGTTACGGGCTTCAGTGACGTGATTCCTCCTAGAGATAACACATACAGCTCAAATAGCATTGTTCTCAGCAACCTGCAGAGAGACCAGTTTAGAACGAGACGTACCAGCCAAAAGGCAGTTGCTGTAGTCGAGTTTGGAGTTGATCAAGGCAACAGCAAGGCCAGTGGTGTTAGAGGTTGATAAGAAGGGTTTAATATGCCTAATGAGGCGTGTTGCATTGGCACAGGAAGCCTTCAGTTGGCTGACATGTTTATTCATGTTTAGATTAGCATCCAAATATACGCCAAGGTTCTTAACCCAAGGACTGTACTGAATTGTAGCTCCAGAGATGTTAAAAGAAGGGTATCTAGAATCCAGTTTGGCTAGACATTGAGGAGTACCCACAATCATGATCTCAGTTGTTTTGCCATTGAGGGCGAGGGAGCTTCTAATCATCCAATCCTCAATGGCAGCGTAGATAAAAGTCATTTTAGTGAGATCCAACTCATAATTGCCAGTCAGTTTGATCACTACCTGAGTATCATCGGTGTAGTTGGTATAATTTACGCTGATGCTGTCAAGAAGGTCAAAAAGAGGTCTAATGTATAAGTTGAAGAGAGTGGGAGAAAGACATGCTCCCTGTGGAACACCACATTGCAACAATTGAATGGTAGATTTATAACCAGCAGAGGCAACACGGGCAGATCTGGGACCTTATGAATGAGGAGAGCAAGCACAACGTGTTATTGGAGCAATTTGCGATGGTTCCTAGTTTCTCCAGCAGCAATGAGTGATCGACAAGGTCAAAGGCTGCAGAGAGATCTAGGAGCATCAAGACGGCAATCTGTCCTGAGTCAACAATGTGGCACAAGTTAGCTTTTAAGTCAACCAGAGCTGTCCCAGTGCTGTGTATTGCGCAAAAAACGGATAATGCTCTTTGTTTGACTTCCACGTGCCCCAACATCCTGTAAAAGGAGCAAACGTGCTTCAACCTGCAGACGGGTCTTGCACACGTTGTTTTATTAAATGCGCAGCAAGCACCCTTCTTGTCCCCAGGGCCTTTGCTGTTTTGAAAGGGCTACGCTGGTCTCCCAACTCTAAACCCCTTGCTTGACGTAGGGCGTGCCACTGTGCAGCTTGCCCACAGGTCGATTGCCCTGGTGCCCCAGTCTATCTGTGCATTCCCAGCCTTAGCACTCCTAAACCACTCGTCATACACCAGCCAAGACCCAAATACACAGACATGGTACATGGCCAGAACCAATTGATTATATGACTGTAGCTTCTGGTGGAGCTCTGTGAACTGTTCAAGCAATGTGGCAAAGAAAAAGAAAAAGTTGTAGCCCAGTAAGCCAAATATTGTTCAACAAAGAAGTTTCTATCCTTCCCTTCTCCCTTTGAGTCCTTGCACTCCTTCACTCTCCTGAAGTCTAGCAGGGAAAAAATATCAATGTACTTGTGCTTCCACATTTTTTCTTTTGTGCACTGTGCCCCAGTGAAATGTCCACTGACGCTAATGCCACCACACTTGAGCCCCCTGTCAGACCCTCACCACCTGCACTGCTGGTCACCCCCAGTGGGTTCCCACCCTAACCCAGGTGTACTCCCTGTGACCGACACTGGTTGACTTACTGTGGCCCCAACTCCCCCTGGGGCCCCCAGTGGTGTTACCTGGCCCACCTGTGTTTCCCTTTAACAAACAGCTGTTGGTGGATGCGCCACAGTGCTTTTTTCTACCTCTCCCAAGATTGGGGACAACCTCATAACTCTGGCCACCTGTAGTAAAGTCGTCCCTGACGGAGAAAACCATGTCTGGTGCTGTGGCCTCATTTGAAATCCTCCAGAATTGCCCCTGAACGGTCATCCTATTCCAACCCCTCTTGGATACCGCACATGGGAACTCCCCAACCATCTCCTGATGCCGGTCAGTTATTCATTGCCCAAGGGTTATTCTGGGTGAGGCCTCCCTGCCCCCATTGCCACCCGATTGGGTGACCAAAAAGCACCTGAGGGATAAAGGGGGCCTCACTGTTGTAGGTTGATTCCCTATCTGCTGGGCACAACCGATCCCACCTGTGTTGTCCCGCTCTACCTGTACCTGCGGTATTCAGTCCTTCCCTGTGCTCTCTCCTACTGTACCAGCAGGCCTCCCTTCATTGAGGCCTGTTATCACTGTGGGTATGGGGGATACCACCACCACTACCTCAACTGGTGTGGGGGAGGAGGTGCTCACTCTTTTTGGGTTCCCTTCCTTCTCTTTGTTGGGGGAAATACTGCCTGATCATGCCAGTGGGAGGACCACTCGGCCAACATCCACATTCACTGGAGCCCTGCTGCTCACCTCTGTCGCTGGGCTTCCAGAGGGAAAAGCCAGTATGGCATCTAAATCATTGCAATCACAGCTGCCAATTTCCCAGGGTCAGGGTATCCTTACTTAATCTCAATTGTGGCCCTTGAATGCCGTGAACCAGTTAAATAGCTCTCACAGAATACTATCAACAGTAACTCCCCAAACTAATAAGCAATTTGCAGGGTCGGATTGGCCCATCAGCCACTCGGCCTGGGCCGAAATCAGTCTCATGAGTGCTCTTCTGGCTACACCACCCTACGTGTACATAGCAGGGCAGGACAGCAGGCCTTCTTGGGTGGCTGGCCTGCATCTAGCCCATGCCATCTTGAGGAGCCGGAGCTGCCCACTCCCTCCATGCCCCCTGCTTCCCCCTACCATGTTTGTCCATGTGCAGACCTCCAACCCTCCTACATTGATTGCCCCATCCACTGGACTTCATCCTCTGCCTCTCAGAGGGTGACTTGCTGAACGGGGAACGCTCTTTGCCGCACATACTGTGTTTTTTGTTTTGTTTCCTTTTGGCCAGCTTATTAACATCTGAGATGGGCGCTAATGGCGGTAATGCCCTTCTCAGTGGGCTGTATCGTCTGGGTTATAGCCCGACACCCCGATAATGCCCTCCATTTTCGCCATTAGCAGGATTTACTGCTCGTCAAGACCGGCAATATGGCCTAATTAGATCTGTCAGCTGATATTCATTTTTCAGAGAAACCATGTGACTTCCAAAAGAGGACAACACACTCAGCTATGAAAATGATTGTTTTCGTCCAAATACGCCGGTTACGTTCCCGAATGATGAGGTACATTATTGTGGTGTACAAAAAAAAAGCTTCAAAAAATTCCTGCAGCGCGATTCCTTGCACTTTAGTAATTCGTGCAGAAAAGCACATGGGATCTGCAGTTCTCACTCTGGAAAAAGTACACAGAACTATTCGAAATTCCAGGTTCTGCGGAAATGGCCTGGGAGAGTCAAAACACAGAAGCCCAGTTAGCTGTGTTGCATATGTGTGATTCATTTATGGTTCCACGTCACAGACTTCAAAATGGAAATGTGATTTCATTGATTTGCCTCACCCTAAACACCAAAACACCATCCATTCTGTGTACAGGACCCCTCATTTGGAAACCCAAATCGTGCTTGAACAGAGTCACATTCAGACACAGCAGACCCGCCGCCACGTTGTTGTCTGGTCCTCCTTCATCTCCTTCAGCTCCGGTGACACTGCAAGGGGCACACAATGCACCGGACTCAGCATGCACACATTAAAATCTGCGAAGACTCGTCTGAAGCCTGCTGTTGGATCTGACTGCCATCGTCTGGAGCCTGCTGCTGGAGCTGCTATCATCTGGAGCCTGCTGCAGGATCTGACTGCCATCGTCTGGCGCCTGCTGCTGGATCTGGCTGCCATCGTCTGGAGCCTGCTGCTGGATCTGCCATCGTCTGGAGCCCGCTGCTGGATCTGCCATCATCTGGAGCCTGCTGCTGGAGCTGCCATTGTCTGGTTTCTGGAGCCGCCGACCTCGCTGTCGCCGTCACTGTCACTACTGGTAAGTGGTAGGCACTTTTCTTTTAATTCAATTTCACTGTTCTGTTGATATGCTTTTATTTTAAAAAGAAACCCCTCCAGAATGGTTTCGTTTTAAAATAAAAGTGTAGAAAGACGTTGCACTGAACGGTTCCCTAAACATCAGGCACATGTGTTTTGGGGTTTGTATTGTTCCCTCAAGGGGGCGATGGCGATGGGGTTTGTGGGGAGCGGTGCAGACCAGTAGGGAACATAGTTCCACGACTTCTTTTCGTACACTTCGACCACTGATTGCTGGATATTTTAAGTTCTGACAATACAAATAATGTTAGCCAAGCAGTCGACTGGATGCAATAAAAGGATTACTATTAAGTAGTTTGGTTTATTAACTTCTGCTAAACTTTCACTAAACAATTTTGATCAAACAACCTATGAATGGAGAAATTGTTTTCTGTCTTCCCAGGTATTGTCATCAAATGCCCAGCTGCTCACAGCACACGAGATATGGACAGTGTATGCTATGCTAAGTACTCAAATCATAAGTACCACCCCCTCTTTGCCATGCACATACAACTACACTCTCTCTCTGGTGGATCGCGGTGCCAGGGCAACACCATTTTGCCTCTGGTTCCCCCTGGAGTTGTGGTGTGGCCTGAGTCCGGAGGGTAGAGGCATTAACGCCCCCTTCCATGTATTGCACACCCATGAACACATTACAGCAAAACAAGACCAAAAACAGACCTGAAACGGCCAGGCCTAAAATACATGTGACATACAAGAATATCTAAGCCTATAAAATAATGTGCACTAGGTGTGCAGTCATCAGTCAATGGTCGACTGCTCTGCACCCAGAGAGGAATGGACATCTAAACATCACAACAGTCATATGTAAACAGAAGTATCCATATGTTGGTGCGAACAAATGGTGCTGTATAAAATCTAGCGCGCTACAAACCATTTTTGAGCCTCTGCGTGTAAAGTGTCCTGCAAAGCCATTTTGAAAAGTTGGCCACACTATTGCAAAGGGTAATTTATCCAGGTGTGAGTTTTTGGGATAGCATTTTTTTTTTGGGTGTCCGGGCCTATTTCTTGTCCAAGTCCAACCCTGGCAATTCCACCCCCAGTGAACTCCCTACAGTGTTTTAAAAGCAGCTTGCAAACCCTGCAGAAGTCTCTCAGTGGTGGGACCAAAATAAATCGTTCTCCCACAAGGAAATTCAGCACTGCGTTTACCACCGTGCACACAGTAAATAAATCCACCACAACAGACAGAGCAAATAACACAGAATTTGAAAGCAATTTGCAATGCTAGAGTAACCCACTATTTATATATTTTTTTGTTCAAAATAAGTAGTTCTTTTATGAGAAAATTAACACGGCTCTGTATGCCATGCACAAAGCGACCAGGTCCTCAATGTCGTTCCCAAAGTAATTTATGCTCCCTCGAATCATCCCAGCGTTTAAACGCCACAGCTCTCCAGGGCATACATCTATTGGGGCATACGATCGGACACAACAAGCTTTACAATCGCGCCAATGTCACAATCCCTGCTGGTCCTCTCCGCCCTCTACAACCCTCCACAAAGCACCTCTGTCACTGGATCCACACCCACTCATCCACCTCCAGGCCTCCCCTCACTCACTGCACCTTAACTTACTGCACGCTGACTCCAGGCCGAATCACCGAAAACGAAACCACACCTTCGGACTTCCTCCACTTCTTCGGCTCACCGACCCAGGAACAGCAGCAGCAAGGCAGGCAGGTCACGGGCTTCAAGAAATCCAAAAGGTACAACGATGGCCGGCGGTCGAGTTGGCACCTTTCCGGATGGTGGGAGCACAGCAGCACGAAATCCCCAGGGTAAGGCAGAGAAACTGTTTCCCTTGCCCTTTTGCCTCCACTTTATGGGGCTTTTCACGCCACTGCACCCCCCCCCACACCTGCCGGGGCCGAGCCCGCAAAGCTGGCCTGGCCCACTACTGGGGAATGAGATTGGTCAGATGTCTGCTGGGTGGCAACAGCACACTCCGGCCACCAGCAACCCCCAGACAGCCCAACCCGGCATCCCCTCAAGAGCGGGTCCTTTGCGCATCTGCCCAGCTGTGACTTGGAAAACGGGCAGTGCTTGAATGTCCGGCCTGAGCCGATTCTGTGTGTGGTTCAGGAGAAATAAAAGCTTCCAGGATGCATTTCTTGAGCCTTTTTAAACTAAAGTTATGTTCTGTAAAAAGCAAAATCGTGGTATGGCATACCAATGATTTATATTACACTTCCATCTCTGCTCCAATGCTTTTTTTCTGAGTGGACAATGGGCCTCTGAGGACTGCGCACAGTTACATCCACCTTACGTCCCGCATGCATGGTGACGTGAGGTGCTCCAATAAAAGTACCAGCTCTACCTGAAGCCCAGCAGTTCGGGACCCGACGAGCAACGGGTGTGTTGCATCTTGTTACATGCTGGCAGCGCTACACATTTCCAGGCCCACTGGCGTAACTACTAGGGCCACCTCACCTCCTTCCCTGGGAGGGGGCCCCATTTGGAGTTAAAAAAATATATATTTTTTTCACATTTTTTTTTAAATGTTTCTTTTTGAATTCACTAAGAAATTATTTCCGTAACAGAAATAATGTCTTCATGAAGGAAGAGTGAATACAAAAGGAAACTTTCCTTTTGAAGTCCATGGGGCCCCATGACATGAAGACCCTTGGCTGGAGGCTTCCAGGTCATGGGGTGGGGAAGCCCTATGACTTCAAAAATTAATTTTTAAGTCACTCTGCCTTCATAAAGAAATCATTTCCGTTATGGTTCAGTCCTTAATGGGAAAAATGTCTTTATGAAGTCGGAGTGACTTCAAAAAGAATCAATTTATTTTTCAAGTATTATGGCTCCCCTCAACCCCATGACGTGTGCTTGTGTGAGTGTATGGTGAAAGAGTGCACACAAATGTATAGGTGGCTGGGTATGCATGTATGCGTGTACGGTGAAATGATGCCCACTTAAATGTATGTGTGGCTGCCTGGATGTGCCTGTATGGTGAAAGGGTGCACACTTAAATGTATAGGTGGCTGACTGCGTGAGTGTATGGTGAAAGGGTGCACACAAATGTATGGGTGGCTTGGTGTGCGTGTACGGTGAAAGGATGCACACTTAAATGTACGGGTGGCTGCCTGGGTGTGCCTGTATGGTGAAAGGGTGCATACTTAACTGTATGGATGGCTGGGTGTGCGTGTCTATATATGGTGAATGGTGTGTGTGCTTGTGTTCAGGGGTACAATAAAACCTACATTTCAAGGGGGCTATCCCTTCAAATGATGGGAGAGCCGCTAACTTCACATGTGGTGGGGAGGAGCAAACTTATTTGTGTGGGGGCATCTAACTTCTTTAGGCATTTTAATGAGACTAGGGGTTGCATGCACAGGAGACCTGGGTGGACACTGTCCTGGCGCCTTTGGCACCAGGCTCATGAACAAAAGTAAAAAAGAACATCGATTTATCCACTTCAGATGCATTAACCTTGAACATTCCATCTATTAAGCAGCCCCAAGTGCATTTTTGGGTGTGGCTGCTAATGGATTGCCTTCACATGTGCTCACTCTCTAAGAGTGGCAGGGTGTGGTTGGTAAGCCGGCCCTAATGGGCGTGCCCACAATCTCAGCTATATAAGCTGTCCCGATCCTCAAGACAGATGCTTCGCGTTATTCTGCACTTGCAAGCAGGGTAACGCTCAGCGTCGCCTGAGGTCAGACTTACCTTTGAAGATCCTGCTTCCTGGACATCCTGCTTCCTGCCAGCGTACTTACCAACTGGGGGAAGCTGTTCTTACCTGTACATCTCTTCGGTGAACCAAGTATTCATCTTCACGCCGAAATCTTCAACTTCGCACCGCAGCACGACACGCTCCATTGTCGACAGCATAGCCTGCAAGGAAAAACAGAAGACAAGGTTAGACATAAAAAAAACTGTCTGTTTAAGGTTGCGCTTCGCCTTACTTCGCTCTTTCCCTTAAACCATTACTTACCTGCTGTCGAGCATTGCGGTTGCATCCATCTTCCATCCGGCCGTGTCTCGCGTCTCACAGCTGGATTGAGGCCGCATTTCCATCTAAGGTAAGAAAACAGAAGAGAGACATTTTTGCGGGCATAAATAGGAGCAACATATGCAGACATTAAAGAGAACTAACAGCATCACAAGAGCTCAAGAAAGTCTTGCCAATCATAAGGAGAAGCATAGTCGCAGCTGGAGTGGACTAATCTTTATCAGGGATCAGTGAAGGAACTAGATCCCATTAGACACGCCCCTGCCAGAAGTAGCAGGATGGAGAGCTTATCTTCCATAATTCACAGGTGAGCTTTATGGGCCGCAGTATGCTCACAGAAGCTGTACTTTGGGGTGAAGGGTTCGAGAGGTACAACAATCCCAGATTGGCGCACTCACACACTCTTATCTCCACTCAGGAGCAGAATACCATGTACCACTGCTCACAGCTTTTCTACTGGGGAGAGGCCTGAAGAGGGTGATTCAAGTTCAGGGAGGGCTGCAACCATGCCCCAACGCCTCCGCAGAGACCAGGTGAGCGTAACAGAACGCAAAGCTTCTAATACTCTCTTCCTGGGCGTTATGGAAACTTCAAAAACAGATCAGTTAGCCCTCTTACTAGGGGAATTACGGGCTGAAGTACATGCTTCAAGACAGGAAACCAATGCACTACGGAGGGATCGTATTGTAACTCGAGAAAGAACTGACCAATTGCCAAGACAAATGTTACAAGCACAAGCAGGACAGGTTCCACTGCCTGGAGCCACCCATTCTTCTCATTCTTCCACACCACAACAATCAACACTGGTTCAGGTGGTTCTTCCTGGAGCCGAAAGCTTCATCAGTGACCCAAACAAGTTCGCTGTATTTATGAACCAACGCCTTCATTTCTTGTGCAGACCAAGAGCCTTTCCTAATGATCAAGCCAAAGTGGCATTTGTACTCTCGTATTTAGGAAGTAGTGCGGTGGACTGGTCTAACCTTTGGTAAATCAAGATGACCCTTTACTCCGGAACTTTGGGAATTTCCAACATGAGATGGAAAAACTGTTTGCCGGTCATACACATGGACAAGCTCTGGACAACGAGTTGTTGTCACTCAGATAAGGGAGTCAAGATCTATTAACCTATATTGCAAACTTCAATCGTCTCATAGCCCAGACCAACTGATCAGAAGAGAAGAGGACTACACTCTTTTACCGAGGGTTACGTGAAGAACTTAAGGATGTGTTGGTGCAAGTTTAGAATCCCCCTGAGAGGTGTGCGGACTACATAGAACTGACGGTGCAACTAGATCATAGGTTGCAGAATCGGAAAATGGATCGAGCTAGATCAGAGGGACGGTCAGTTTACGTACAACCTCGTGAGAATCAGACGTCCCCTTACCAAAGCAGACAGGGAAAAAAGGAGACAACAACAGCGTTGCTTATATTGTGGACAAGCAGGTCACTTCCTCTGTGACTGCCCGGTAAAACCACCCAAGAAAGCGGTTGGGGGAACAGACAAAACTGATGAAGAAGAAGAACAGAACTCGGGAAACGCCAATGCCCAGCAACTGTAGGGGTCCGCTTGTCGAGCTTGAAAAAGGAATCCGTACAGACCTCTCATCTAGTCCTTTCAGTGTTTTTGGTGAATCACAAGCAACCATTAAAAATACATGCCTTGGAGGCATATATTGATTGTGGTGCTGTGGGTAACTACATTGACCAAGAGTTGGCTCCCCGAATAGGCCTTTCTCTCCAACAGAAGCATAAATCGGAAAACGTCACTGCGGTGGATGGTTCTCAGCTATCATCCGGCCCGTTTACACAATGCACCGAGAAAGTCAAGCTTCTGTGTCAGAACAGGCAACAAGAGGACATTACTTTCGATCTCGTCGGTGCTCCTCAGTTCCAGATGATATTGGAAATGCCCTGGCTGGAGACCCACAATCCTAGGATCGACTGGCGAAAACAAGTTCTGACATTTCCTCATGATTGTGCCGACACATGTTACAAAAAAGATGACACCAATCTGAAACCGAAGAAAGGAATCGTGTTGGGTTTCATCAGCTCCTTACCGGTTGAATGCCAAGATTGTCAGGATGTCTTAAAAAAAGAGCAAGCCAACGTTCTGCCCCTGCACAGACCCTACAATTGTCAAATAGATCTTGTACCCGGAGCCCAGATCCCTTGCAGCTGAATTTACGCTCTGACAGAGCAGGAAAATCAGCATCTTAGAACTTACCTGGATGAGTACCTGGTGAACGGTTTCATTCGCCCTTATTCTTCATGCCTAAAAAGGAGGGGGACTTAAGAACTTGCATCGACTATAGAGCCATCAATCAGATCACAGTAAAAAATCGATATCCTTTACCACTTATATCAGAGCTCCGGGACCAAATGTAACATGATCAAATCTACACAAAACTGGATTTAAGAGGAGCATACCATCTTGTAAAAGTACAAGAGGGAGACGAGTGGAAAACGGCCTTCCGCACGAAGTACGGCCTCTTTGAATATCAGGTCATGCCCTTTGGGCTATGCAATGCTCCTGCAGCATTCCAATTCTTTATGAATGATGTACTCTGTGAACTACTGGACGTTTGCGCTCTTGTTTACATAGATGACATTCTTATCTACTCAAATTCCATGGAAGAACATGTAGGCCATGTCCGGGCTTCTTAGAGAAGCTTCGACAACACCAATTGTATGCCAAGTTGGAAAAATGTTTTCTCCATGTAACCGAGGTCGAGTTTCTCGGTTTCATGCTCACACCACAAGGCGTACATATGGATACACGAAAGGTGGATGCAATCCTCCAATGGCCCTCACCAACATCCACGAAAGGAGTGCAAAGCGTGCTCGGATCCGCCAACTTTTACCGTTGGTTCATACCTGGGTTTTCACAAATTGTATATCCAATTACCTCCTTGTTAAAGAAAAATCTAAAGTTATATTGGTCGACAGAAGCTGAAGAAGCCTTCCAGAAGTTGAAACTACCATTTACTACAGCATCAGTCCTTTGACACCCACGACCAGACCTACCTTACATAGTTGAGACAGATGCTTCAAAAATAGCCATGGGAGCAGTATTGTCACAATGAGACCCTGAAACAGGACAACTACACCCCGTCACATTCTGGCCCCGCAAATGTTCAGCTCCTGAGTTGAACTACGCCATCAGAGATAAGGAATTACTGGCGATTAAAGCAGCATTAAAGTCCTGGAGACATTAACTTCTTGGGGCGAGACATACGGTCACTGCCATCACGGACCACCGTAACTTAAAATACTTGAAAATCGCCAAAGCACAATCCTCGCATCAACTTCGTTGGGCTCTCTTTTTCGCAGAATACGATTTTATTATCACTTATCGACCTGGAGTACGCAATGGGAAAGCGGACGCTCTGTCACGCATGAGTGAAGAAAAAGAGGCTTTTACAGCATCCGACCCGTGGCCATAATTGCTTAGGAAAAGATTCAAACCAGAATAGCTGCCACCACGTGTGTGGATGACCAAAGAACCAGTTTGCAATCCCCGATGGATAAATCAACACAACAGGAATGGCTGTTAAAAGGTGACCAGTACACCATCGAAGACAATCTACCGTATTTCCAAGGACAATTATATGTCCAAGACCAAGAACTGCAAAAGCAAATCATCACAAATTACCATGATTCATTAGTGGAAGGACACCCAGGAATAGCCAAAACTCAGGCTAAGGTAAAACAAAACTACTGGTGGCCAACATGGCGAAAAGACATTGCCCAATTTATTGAAACCTGCGGTGTCTGTGCACAACACAAGTCTCAGAAACAGAATTCCGCTGGCTTACTACATCCCCTAACAGTACCGCCAGCACCTTGGCATACCCTGTCGATGGACTTCATCACAGATCTTCCACCCTGCAATGGATACAACACCATATTAGTCATTGTGGATTTATTTTCCAAAATGGTCCATTTCATCCCTCTGGAGGGACTCCCAACTGCGTCAACTCTCGCTTCTGTGTTCCGAGAGCAAATCGTTCGATTGCGTGATTTTCCATCTGATTTTAGTATCTGATTGCGGAACTCAATTTGTTTCTGCCTTTTGGAGAAAGTGTTGTGTGATTGCCAAAATCGATCTCCGGTTGTCCGCAAGCCATCACCCTCAAATTGATGGGTGAACTGAATGAACCAACCAAACTTTAGAGCAATATCTCAGGTGTATGTTGCAACAGTCCGAGGAGTCTTGGAAAAATATACTCTGGATAGCTCAGTATGCATACAACTCAGTTCACACAAGCACAGGGCAAACTCCATTCTACACTGTGCACGGAAGACATCCAAGCACATCAGTATTTGATCCACCCGATACCCTGGAAATGCCAGCCATAAAAAACTTGCACAATACTATCACTCAGGTTCTTAAGGAGGCGACAGAGCATCTGACCAAGGATAAGGAAAGACAGAAACTGTTTTCTGATCGACATCGGAAGGAAGCTCCCGCCTACCCGATTGGAGAAAAGGTGTGGTTAGCATCCAAATATATTCCCCTGCAGGGGCCAAGAGCTTTCCGCCCAAGATACCTGGGCCCCTATACTATAAAGTCCATAATCAATCCTGTAGCAATGAAATTTGAGTTACCATCTCACATGAAAATTCGCCCCGTGTTTCATGTCCCTCTCCTCAAAACAATGAAATCCAATACACGGCTTAGTTCTCCACCAGAGCCCGAAGTAATAGATGGAGAACCAGAATATGAAGTCAAATCCATCCTGGACTCCAAGGTGATTCGATCAAAATTGTATTACCTAATTGACTGGAAAGGTTACGGACCTCATGGCCCAACTTGGGAACTCAGTGAACATGTTCATGCTCTGGGTTTAATCAGACAGTTCCATCGCAATAATCCCACCAAACCAGGACCGGGAGGAGAACCACCCTTGAGAGGGGCCTTGAGGAGGAGTGCTGTCATGGTCATGAAGTCAGGGACACAGGCATGCAGGGGTTGCATGCACGGGAGACCTGGGTGGACACTGTCCTGGCGCCTTTGGCGCCAGGCTCATGAACATAAGTAAACAAGAGCATCCATTTAACACCAAAAGACTTTTATTATGGACATAGAACATCAGATGCATTAACTTTGAACATTCCATTCATTAAGCAGCCCCAAGTGTATTCTTAGGTGTGGCTGCTAATGGATTGCCTTCGCACGTGCTCACTCTCTAGGAGTGGCAGGGTGTGCCTGATAAGCCGGACCTAATGGGTGTGCCCACGATCTCAGCTATATAAGCTACCCCAATCCTCAAGACAGATGCTTTGCGTTATTCTGCACTTGCAAGCAGCGTAACGCTCACCGTCGCCTGAGGTCAGATTTACCTTTGAAGATCCTGCTTCCTGGACATCCTGCTTCCTGCCAGCATACTTACCAACTGGAGGAAACTGTTCTTACCTGTACATCTCTTCGGCAAACCAAGTATTCATCTTTACACTTTCCGGAACGCTGAAATCTTCAACTTGGCACTGCAGCACGACACGCTCCTCGTCGACAGCAGCGTCTGCAAGGAAAAACAGAAGACAAGGTTAGACATCAAAAAAACAGTCAGTTTAAGGTTGCGCTTCGCCTTACTTCGCGCTTTCTTTTAAACCATCACTTACCTGCTGTCGAGCATTGCGGTTGCATCCATCTTCCATCCGGCCGCATCTCGCGACTCATAGCTGCATTGAGGCCACATTTCCATCTAAGGGAAAAAAACAGAAGAGAGACATTTTTGCAGGCATAAATAGGAGCAACATATACAGACATTAAAGAGAACTAACAGCATCACAAGAGCTCAAGAAAGACTTGCCAATCATAAGGAGAAGCATAGTCACAGCTGGGCTGTACTAATCCTTATCAGGGATCAGTAAAGGAACTAGAACCCATTCGACGCGCCCCTGCCAGAAGTAGCAGGACGGAGAGCTTATCTTCCATAATTCACAGGTGAGCTTTATGGGCCGGCGTATGCTCACAGAAACCGTACTTTGGGGTGAAGTGTTTGAGAGGTACAACAATCACAGATTGGCGCACTCAAATACTCTTATCTCCACGCAGGAGCAGTATCAACACGTACCACTGCTCACAGCTTTTCTACTGGCGGAGAGGCCTGAAGGGGGTGATTCAAGTTTAGGGAGGGCTGCAACCGTGCCCCAATGCCTCCGCAGAGACCAGGTGAGCGTAACAGTCTGAAAGCACCTCTTATGGACTGCTGTGAGAATGACTGGTCTCCTGTTCCCTCTCTACCCTTCCAATCACTCCCCGGGCATGCAAGTACTAAACCCACATCACAATTTCAATTGATTACAAAATTTGGCATTTGAATGCAGGTACCAACAGTGAAATGCTGTATATTAGTAATTGCTGGGCCGGGCCATTGTTAACAGCAAAACCAGGTGCCGTTTAACATCTGTGTCCTTTTCTGTTGGTCAACTGCTCTGTAGGTCGGCCAGGTCAAGTCAACATAGCCCACAATTTCAGAGGGGGGTGGGGGAAGTGCCAAAGCCCCGTCAGCTCAATGGTGCTGCACCACTACTTGTGTTTAATGCCTTGATTACTTATTGGTAATCTTCATTACTCCTAGCCCTATTCTTCCTCATCCCAGTACTTGTGTATGAGGTAGTACTTGTGTATGAGGCACTATGCCTCATAGATAAGCACTGGGACAAGGAAGAGGGACGTGGAGGTAATTCTGGGCCAATGAGCTGATTTTGGAGGTTGGGGTAGGGGATGTGAGGGAGAGGGGATGTGTGGAGGCATGATATTGTGCAATAAATCATAATGGTTGTCCATGTCCATGCTAAGCAGGCATGATATGTGGTATTATTGCCTAGAGAGGCCTTTTGGTGCAGCCAGTCTAGTCATTAGTCAGTTTGGTATGACTTTTTTTTAACTGGTCATTTCTGATAAAGCAGTCCTGCTAAGTCTAATTACCTGGCTAGACTGGCATTTGGGTTCTGCCACTCTAGCTGTTTCTTACTGCGGCACTGTTTATTTTTCTGGGCATCTGTGATAAAATTATATGATATGATATGATAAGTCATATATAACGGTCCTGTACACAAGTGTTTTTAGGCACGACAGGACAAGGGAAGGAAAACAGAGGGAGGACAAGACAAATGATCTTACTAAGCCTTGTGTCATTCAGATCGTGCAAGTGCGAGAACGAGAAGTGCAAGGGGAAAGGGAGGGGGAAGTGCAAGGGAGAAGGGAGGGGAAAACAGGGCAGCAATGCTCTGAGTAAATGCAGCCAGTGCAGCGCGGCTCTGGGTAGTGCAAGGAGAACAAGCAACTGTAGGGTTACAGTTATAGCCCCTAACTGCGTGGTAGGCCCGGAGGCAGTGCAAGGGTGACTGATCAAGAAAGAGCCTGGATTCAGTGAGATTGAGGGTAGCCAAGCAACCAGTTGGTACAGCAGACAGGTAGGTCAGGTGTGTCCGCCGGATAGGGAAAGAGAAATCAGAGGAGAAGAGGAACATTTTGAGCTGCTTCCGGAATTTCAGGTGGTCCGGCTCAAGTTTGGGAGGGGCAGGGAGTCCATTCCAGAGGGAGGCAACTGCAGGAGTGAGGGATCTACCCCCTACTCTCTGCCTGGAAAAGCATCTAACCCTTAGGTCTCGAGAAGGAAGGTATTTTGGAAGAGAGCTTTGGACATAGTGCGGATCCCAGCCTCAGAAAGCCTTATGGACAATGCAAAGGGTCTTGAACTTGATCCTTGCAGCCACTGTGAGACAGTGGAGAGATTTCATGGCTGGAGAGATACGGTCCCTGGGCCTGAGGCCAAGGATAAGTCTTGCAGTCCTGTTCTGGATTAGTTGCAGAGGACGGAGAGTAGAAGAAGGCAGATTGAGAAAGTGGCTGTTGCAGTAGTCCAGCCTAGAGAGAACCAGGGCTCTGGAGACAGTGGGCTTCTGGGGGAAAGTGAGAAAGGGAAGAGTCCCTTTGAGGAGGTGCAGCTGATAGTGGGACTTCTTGGCAATGTCCGAGATGTGAGGAGATAAAGAGAGAGTGGAGTTGAAGATGACACCAGGAATGGGCGAGAGAGGAGAGTAGGCTGAGGGGAGCCTGAAGGAAAGCTGAGTGTCATCTGCATAACACTGAAAGTTAGAGGAGAAGGCAGAGATCAGGTGGGCCAAAGGGGCCAAGTAGAGGTTGAAAAACCAGGGTGAGAGGATAGAGTCCTGGGGTACGCCACAGGTAGAGAGAGGTGGCGGAGTGAAAGGGACCAAGTTGGACTTGGTAGGGGCGGTCCAAGAGGAAGGAGGTCAGCCACTCCAGGGCCTGATCCATGATGCCCAGGTTCTCACAGAGTCGATTGATCAGGGTGGCATGGTTGAGCGTGTCAAAAGCAGAGGAAAGTTCAAGGAGGATTAGGACAGAAGGAATGCTGGAATCAAGGTTAGAGATCAGATCTTCACAGGTGTTCAAGAGAGCAGTTTCTATGCCTCTGGTAGCTCTGAAGCCAGACTGATAGTCATGAAGATAACTAACAGATTCATTGTAGAGAATAAGCTGGGAGATGGCCAGCTTTTACAAGTGTTTGTAAGAGGGGAAAGTTCCAGTGGCAAAAGAATGATTACAGAAATCGGCCAAGGCTGGAGCAAGGGTGTCAATATGGTCCTTGATGGTTCAGGAGGAGCGGGCAAGCACCTGTTTTGACTACACTTCCATAGATGGGACTTGTCTAGAAACCTTGTCAGGTGTTAGAGAAAGAGGAGAAAGGAGGAGCAGAGGGAGAGATGGCCAAAGGAGGAGGGGGGCTGAGAGAGGAAGAGGGAGAGGAAGAGGAGATAGTGGACAGGATGTCCTGAGTTTTAGCGTAGAAGCGAGAGGCCAAAGCCATACAGAGGGCCTGTTGAGGGAACAGGAGAGGTAGAGACTGCAACAGGATTGGCCAGTTCCTTGCAGATTTTAAAGAGTTTGGCTGTGTTGTTAGAGGCCGCAGAGACGCAGGCTTGAATGTGTGCTCTCTTCTTGATGAGTCTTATTGCTTCGACTGGAATTTTGGTGCAACCAGTCTAGATATGTCTAAATGTGGCCTGGCATGCTTTACTGTAATGTTATTACGTGTTCACACTGGTCTACATTGTGCAGCCAGTTGCACATGTTTTCATTTTGGCATGGCATTTTTAAAAGCAAAGCATTAATGTTCATGTGCACTGTTGGTGACTTGCATGTATTGGTGTTACCCTACAAAACAATAGCAAACACTGTGGCTTTTTAGCCAATTTATCTCAGAAAGTGTACTGTATATTGCATTAAAACACATATTTATATCTTTCTCCTAGTGCAGTGTGCGGCATACCCCTTCAGCAGCACTTTTGTGCGTATTACGCAAGCGTGATAATCTAGGCCGGCCAAGAGTGTGGCGCAACCCTTGATTTGTTGCCGAGTTGAGCGGGGGACCTCAGCATGGCTCGCAGGGGGGCCCCCAGATCTTGTGTTACGCCACTGACCAGGCCCCATGCACTGCCTAGCTCGAGCTCATCCCATGCTGACTACACACTTGTGTATAGGCGCGTTATAAATGCCATATAATATCATACTACAGCAGGGGACTCAACACGCATATCGCCCACAAGCTTCACTTCTTCTAAGTAAGTCTTCCCTGGTATCACAAGCAAACGATGTTAATGCAATCGTCCGCTTTGAACTTTTCAACTATGTAGAAGGGGTCATGGTCTAGTCTTTGCCATTTGGATCCAGATTTGGAGTTTGGAAACATTGGTTTTAATATCGCTTCCTCTCTTCACACACTTTGTTTTTCAGTTACTAAACTTCATATTTGGGATGGTCCTGGGACAGGGTATAGCCACATATCGCTTCAGATGTATGGTGGTGACGCAAAAGGTGTTTTCTCTCCCTTAAAATTATACCTCCACACTCGCATGTATGGTTTCTGTGCTCACTTTAAATACAAAAAAAAAGAAAAGAAAGGCCCGACGCTGTTATTAAGACTTGATATATTTATTTATTTAGAGACTTCTGAAATCTCCATTTTCTCCATTTTCAAAAAATATGCAAGGTGCGAGGTAGATTTAAACAGCACATTGTCAGGTCGACAGAATTGACTGTGCTTGTAAACAGTTTAAAGTGCAATCGTGCCAATGTATTGGCTGTGCAAATTAGCAAAGTGAAAAAATTGCTTCTTAAAATTAGCCTACTGGATACACTTCATTGGTCACACAGGCAGCGCATGTCCCCTGTGCTATTTGATCCCCTTCTGTTCTTGTTTGACTTGTCACTTCCTTCTCGAAGAGTGACTGCAGGAAGAACTTCAGCATCACATTACATGGGCTAGTACACTCCCAAAAAACATTGTGTGCGCTCAGTTCTGCGCTTGCCAATCGCCCTGTGCTTCCGCAACCACAATAAAAACCTAACCCCTTGCTTCCGCCCTCTGCAGCGAGACGTCCTTATTTTCTTATATTTATCTTCAGCAGGTGCAGCAGATGAGACAAATCCTAAACTTAGAAATATGAACTCTGACAATTAGGACTTCTCTATCGCCGTCTTGCCCTGGTAGACCAGTGCTGTGAATTTTCTGCCTCGCTGCGCCACTGCCAGATGCGAAGCGTGAGAGTCTCTGGGAAGAACAGATGTTGCAAATAATTTCAAATGAATGGACTATTGTATTTTCTTATCTTTGGTCAGGGTGATCAGCCAATTTCTCACTGGCTTCTCGAGGCTTACTTAACTGTTTTAAACTTCGTTGGCAACGTGGGTGAAAGAGTTCCACTAGCAGAGGCACCCTTTTTGCAGTTCTGAGTGCACAGTGCATCACAAGGGCTTGTTATGCCAAAATATGCAACGTAGTGTTCTTTGAGTACAAGATGAGAACGGGTGCGACACAGTAGGTCCAACGCAGATTTCTTTTTTTCAAGTGCAGATGAATATGGGCAATAACCAAGAAAGGCACAGTTGCCATCTGCAGGTTATTTTACATGTGCAGATGCTTGCTCTGGTTGCGCACAGACTGCACCACATGTGTGTACATATATGCAACTGAACGAGTGAGGGTATGGACCGCCAACTACCTTCAGTTTGCATTCGCAGAAGGCGAGTGGCCTGGTGAGTGCTCATGGAAGGCAATGTAAACGATTGCCAGACTGACAAAGCCTCATGCAACCAATCTGCTTTTCCCCCCGAAAGGAGTTTCCTTTCTCAACAGTTGCACTTCAATTTCACCCAAATCCGTGTAAATTACTCTTTCCGTTTTCACCTTTTCATGTGCAAATTCCCAGTCATCGACTTAATCTTTAGAATGTTGCTTTTCTTTGTGAATCAGGGTGGTTTTTCTGGCACAATTTACAACAGGTGTACAATGTTCACTGTTTGGATGGAATTCTTTGTGAATTACCATGTACTGCACTCTAGAGAAATGTGTTGTTCAGGCCTAATGTTGCTAACACCTGTCTCCCACATAGTACCCATTCTGGGAATGCGTGTGTTACTTTGCCATGGACTTCTTTGTTTCTCGTCTTGCTATCGGGTTCACGCTTTCACACTTCTCAGAGTGCTTTTACCCCAAGAACAGTGGCAGCAAATTTAATTTTTCAGGGTTTTTGAAAAACCTTTGGGAGGGAACAAAGATGTGTCTTGTCCAGTGTGGACAAGATTCTTAGACGGTTCTTTTTTGTGAGATAGGACCATGGTGGGGAAGCCTTCATATTTGTATCTCCATTCTACACACTGATCTTAGGCTCCCTGACCAAATGGTATGGTGGTAGACGAGGAAAGCCTGCACTTCGCAGAATAAGGAGCTCGTGTTAACAGTAGGCCAAACAAAAGAGATGTCTCCTCAGAGTACGCAGAAATCTTAAGGAATTCGTTTCAAGATGGAGGAGCAGTGAGAAGGGCTCACCCCAAACCTTTTGCATGTGGAATAGTTGATGTGTAGCCAGCTGCCAATGTCTAGTGCCATGTGCGGTGGTTGGGCTGATGGACCTCAAAGAGGTAACCTGGTGTCTGTTTTGAATTGCATTCCTTTATCGGAAGACATTCACAGCACCGTCAACTACATGCGTAAACAGTGTAGTTCAAACCAATGTCAGAACTCAGGAAGAAATACATAAATATCATATAAGAGTCATATAACGCTTTTAATTGAGGTAACGGGCACTATGGATCACAATCAGACACAAGCACATTTTTTATTCAAATAAGTCAAGGGATGGTTATCAACTGTTAGACTGTATGAGAAAGAGATCATTCAGGGTTCTGCTACCCTTAGTTGACAAACAATGAACTAAAATTGAGTTTTACTAATTATTATAATTTCTTTTTCATTATTATTTAATATAATTTTAGCAATCAATAGTTACCAAAATCTGACAGAGCGAGACCGGCTCACTTTTCACCCTTCATCTCATGATCCTGATTAAGCCCAAGTAGTTTATCTTAACTACCACCAACGCAAATCCCCCCAAAATCGATCATATCTTGAGCCATTGCATTCTCAAAACTCATCAAAGCACACAGTGTAGCAATGCAAGAGGGAAAACGAAATGAGTTGGTATTTAAGTAAGAAGAAATTTGTGAATGCAAAACCCTTTCTAGCACGTTGGATAAGTAGGGTAGATAAGAAATTGGAGGGAAATTGGATGGATCTGATGGATCAAGAGTTGGATTCTTAAGGGGAGGAAAACATGGGGCCCTTTTAAATTTAACAAGGACAATGATCAGATGATAACAAAGCATTGAAGAAGGTAGCCAGGAACGAATAGAGAGAATGTGTGATGCTGGAAATGCTTTGAAGGGACATGGCCTACTCTAACCTTGTCCCACGACTTCCCTGTTGGTGTTTCTAGGTGTGATTTTCTGCCACACGAGTCTAGTCTGGACCACTGGAAGTGCAGCTCTTCATTTTTATTGTTGGTGAGCAATACTCATGGCTACACCTTGGTGCCCCTAGTGTTTGTTTTGGTCACATGGTGTTGCCCCACAGAGCAGGGTATGGGTTGGTGGCAGCTACATGCGGATTTCACAGAAGCTCTGGGTCTCCCAGATTTTGGGACACCCAGGCCCTGCGATAGTAATCAATTGATTCCTGAACAAAGGAAAGATGGCCTCTTGGCTTCTTGCCTTTCCCTTCCTGTTTCTCAAAGTCCTGAGAATCCCTGGCTCTGTCTCCCTGCCCCTGATTGGATGTTGGGTGGAAGGACCATATATGGCTCTGGGGCTGCCCCTGCTAAACTGGTAGGAGCCTTCCCAGGGACTGCTTGTTGTGGGTACACCCTAGGGGTGGTACCTGAATGAATGGAAAGGGGAGTCGATTCACGTTCTGCGCTGTGGGTGTCTGGTTTTGGTTGCGTGTCGCAATTACTGTGGTCTGTCTGAGCCAGCCCTGTCTGAAACTGGAGTGAATGCAGTGTTTGCTCTGAAAGGTTGGGGGTTGTCCCAAATACACATCTACTATTTTGGGTGATTGGGTTTGGGTGAATGGCCTGAATTCCTGTGAGCCTGATTGGGTGCTGCCTGATGAATGCATAGTGTGTGATTGGCATAGCTCAGCCTGAGTGAATTGGGGGATTTGTGTATATCAGAAAACCTCTCACCTCTGTGACAGAAGCTGCAAGTCGAAACCAGGAGTCAGAATCTTGGAATCCTCCTGTATTAAAAGCCTGGCGTTTCCTGGAGGCGTATCCTTAATCCAGCTGGAGGAAGACATTCTGATACAACTCCTCACAAGATCCAAAGGCTGCCGTGCTAATTCAAGGACTGATTAAGAGAGGACCTGGACAGGTGACCTCTTCCCATAGCTACAACGGGACATCGTGCAACTGCTCTTCTTCACCCAAAGTGAAGTGGAAGCCAGTCCTGTGTGCCTGCCGCCCTACAGAGGTATTTTTGTGAGTACAGAAGAAAAGTGTCTGGACCTCTTATGCACAAGATGTCCACTAATGACGTCCAGTGTCTGGAGGCTGTCCATAACCAGAAGAAAGCGAGACTACTGTGTATCACCCGGATGAGGGGTTACCCTGGCATAGTGCATCTTGATGCCTGACCAGAGCTTGCCAAGTTGCCATTTGAGAAATTGAAAAAAGCAATTTGTACAGCTCCAGTTTTTGGGATTCCCAATTATGCAGAGGAATTTTAATTTTTTTTACACTCAAATGGGTCAGTAATGAAAGTAGTACTTACACAAAAAACCACACTGGGCTACAAACTTTTGGCATATTACAGTGGGATTTTAGACCCAGTTATGAGAGGACACTTCCCTTGCAAACAGTCTTTGGCAGCCATCGTGTTTGCAATTGAGAAGTCTACAAGTATTGTTATGGGCTGCTCTATGACTCTTTACATGGAGCATGCCTTGTTTGCCATTTTATAGAAACCCAAGGACACATTGACATCCCAAAGAGCTTCAGTTTATGAGGTAATGATTTCCAACCCAACGATTAAAATTGTAAGATGTAAAACAGTGAACCCAGCCACATTCATGGCTGAGCCAGTAGAAGAAGGTAATCATGTGCATGACTGTGCCAATTATGTTCAATTCTATGATGATATACCCCATGTGAAAGAGAATGCTTTGGCGGTAGGGGAGATTATTTTTATTGATGGCTCTTTGAAAATTGATCAGACTAGTGGGGAAAGGAATTCAGGCGCTGCAGTAGTAGACATGGATTAAATGGAGAATTTGAGGTAGTGGAGAGTGTCAGGCTACCGCCTAATTTTTAAGTGCAAGCAGCAGAATTAGTAGCGCTTATTGTCGCTCTTGTGAAATATTAACAGCAGGAAGTGACCGTGTACAGTGAATCCGCCTATGTGATGTCAAGCGTACACACAGGTTTGTATCATTGGAAGAGGAGGGGCTTTCTCCGTGCAGACTGCACTTCCGTGCAACATGCGTTCTTATCGGATAGGCTCACTACAAATGCCAGTAGCTATAGCGGTCGTAAAATGTGCAGCGCATACTAAGCAAACAGATTTTATCTCTTGCGGGAACGAAGCCCCAGACATAGAAACCAAAAGGGTTGCATATTCTCCAGACATTTTGAGTTTTGATACTGACAATATTAAAGAGAATTTGGTTACAACTATGGTAGTGCAAGAGGAGTTTAATACGTTGTTAATAGGCCAATTAATAGACTTTCAGGGAAGCGCAACACAGGAAGAGCAAGAACTATGGAAATGAAGAGGGTGTTCTTTATCCCCCATGGAAGCATTATGGTGACAGGACAGCACTTTTATTCCACGCATGTAACTAGAGAAAGTCTTGCTGCTAATATTGCAGAAGACTGGTTCATTTCTAATTTGTAGGAAGCAGTTGCACTGTTTATGGTGAATTGCATCGTGTGTCAAATGTTTATTGCTGGGCATACACTGAGAATGATTAGAGGAGTAACACCTCGACCAAATGGTCCCTTTCAGCATTTACATATGGACTATGTCGATATGCTGCAGACATGTAATGGATATAGGTATCTATTAGTGGTGGTGTGTCCCTTCTCTAGGTGGATCGAGGCAGGTCTGTATACACACCCTGATGCCACTTGCGCAGCAAAGTTTTAGTGCACAAAGTATTCCAGAGGTGGGGTGTGTGTGAAGTGCTAGGATCTGATAATGGGCCACGTTTAGTCAATGAACTATTTGAACAAATAGGGCTTTTATTAAGTATAATGCACAACTTCTATTCTGCGTATCAGCTGCTAGCGAACAGGATATGTGAGAGACTCAATGGCCTCCTCAAAGAGAGGATCACCAAGATTAGATCGACTTTGAAAAAGAGATGGTATTGCCTACCCTTGCCCGTATATGCCCTTCGGAATCAGCCAGAATCAGACCACCACTTCACCCGCATGAGCTAGTAATAGGGCATTGAATGAGAACGCCCCTTACAACTCCGTCTAGGAGTGGGAGTGAGAGGATTAGGAGTGATGCCCAGAGTGTACCCAAAACTTTAGGTGATGATATGCATGATTATTTGACATGTATGACTACCAGTATTTATTTCATTTCAGATCAAGTCAAGCGTCAGGGGGGATGGTCCAAGAACACGAAAGAAGATCATTCGGCAACCAATCCAAGTGAACTATTATCACTACCTAAGTTGATCACATGATCCAAGTGAAACTTCACTCGAAAGTGGCATGATTCTTGCTTTAATGGTCCATTCCTTGTTGAGGAAGTTTCCCCTTCTGTTGTCAAAATATCTGGAAGACGAGCTTGGGTCATCTGAATGATGTGAAAGTTTATAAAGGCGAGACCTTCCATCCCACCATTGCTGATCCAGAAGCAAGACAAGAAGAAGAATTTCCACGTGTGCAGACTCGATCGATGACTAAGAAGAAGTATGATAAAACAACGAGTGATTAACATGTATTTTATTTGGACTGGAATTCAATAGACACTCCTTATATATATATATATATATTTTAGCAGGATGTGAAAAGACTTACAGAGAAATTCCAGACATTGAAATTAACTTTTAGAAATATATTGAAGTAGTGCTTGATGCATCTGAATTATGCCTAAACGTCAGTTCTTGATAAAAAATTGGAAAAGGGATCAGTACCCGGATTCATTTCATGGAGAGTATCTGTTTTAAAGTGATGCAAATACATGGTACCTATCAATAGTGGTGTTCATCAGCTTGTGGTTGCTGTCTTTGTGTTAATACTTCAATCTTACCCTGCTCTTGACAGAAGAGACGTTAATATTCAAACTTTCTTACAAGATCCTAAAAACGGCCGAGTAATAACAATACTTCTTATTGCTATAATTGAACAAATTATACAGTTGCAATTGTAAAAGAATTCGATGATTGTATTAAAAATGATTAATGAAGAAGATGGCATGATCATAGAGCATGAACAAGTTCAACAGTGGGATGGTTCGAGAAAGGGTTACCCAGATTTTTATGCATGATATATATTTGCATGATTGTTCTCATTGTCTTTTTGTTCCTTATCTTTCTCAATCTCTATCTTAATGTTTCTATCGAAGAAAGAGCTCCTATGATTCTCCCAACTATGAAAACGAATAATGATGAATTCCTTGATCTCTATACGTATATTGGGAGACATAAAAGAGATGCAGAGGAAGATAATGAAGGGATAAATACATATCTAGATAATACAGCTCACCTGGGGAATAACATGGTATCAACACATGAAAGAGGTAGGGGAAAAAGGATGTGATGAGAGTTGCTATGCCTGCTTTCTCATCCCCTATGCCAGGAGTACTGTAAGGACTTTCATTTCAATGGAGGTTTCAGCACACAATGCAAAGTGCCTCAGCCATCTTGCAGCAGGTACTACTCAAGGACAGTTCCAAGGAAGTTGGGTGACCTTGCGATGGAGATCCAAATGCTTGTTTCCATACCAGGATGACTATATCAAAACCCTACAAATGGAGAAGGAGCCTGGATGGAAGAGCAAGATGCTTGTGTATCCTGCTGTAGGACAGGGTGAGGTGATCATTGAAGAAATTAAGAGAATGAATTGTTCTGATGTGACGGAAATAGCACGCTCTCCTGGATGTTGGGAAAAATCTCAACTATTGATCTATGGACAAGTACATACCAAGAGGGGATGGGAAGAAGAAATGATGTGCGGTGCAGCTCATCTGCTGAAAGTGAATGATGGCTGCTTAAAGTCATGGGCCAAGCACTCCAAACTGCTGACATGGGTAGAAGATGAATCAGGCCCAGTAGTTGTAATCCCATTGGGTAATGCAACACTATGCTTCTGAAGACATGGAAAGAGCCATGTGGGATATAACAAAGAATGCAAAACCACAATTGATGTCCCCAGAATGTGCAAAGGGACAGCCTTCATTATGGATCGATATTGGGCTTGTGAATCTAGAGCCTATATGAAGTTGCCCAAAGTTTGAGGCGGAGTGTGTTCACTGGTGCTCCTCCATGTTCCAGCATTAGTGATTCCTTAGAGTGATCTAAACATTGGTGAATTTCCAAAAGCGGATGACCATTTGAGAAAAAGAAGATCACTTGAACGTCTACAGACGTAAAGAGAGAATTACTTCTCAGCCAAATCAATAACAGCGCATGACACCATTCCTGAGGAGCACAAGTTGTTCAGCAAGACTGCTATGATAATGACAACCATATTTATCCCTGGGATTCAGACAGTAGCAAATGCCAAATGGTTGTAAATCACCAGATGGGAGCTTCTACAGACGATCAATGCTACCATAAAGAGATTCAATGCCATTAAGGAAGAGCTGAGAGCCATACGACTGATGACTCTCCAGAATAGATATGTCCTTGATATGATCACAGCAATGGAAGGAGGAGTTTGCGCCAAAATCGGGCCATCATGTTGCACATTCATACTTTTTCATGATGGCCAGAATGGGACCCTGACAGAGGCCATAACAATGTTGATAGACCTGCATACCAAGATGTAAGATGAGACAGATGACATTGAAGATGACTGTTGGTTTGCCTGCTTGTTTTCAAGGATTCCTCAGTGGTTGGCAAATCTATTCAAGGTTCTTGGAATAAGACTGGTGTTGGTGATGTTTGGATTCTGCGTAGTCAGGATGGTGATCACGCAATGCAAGAAAACAGCCAAGAAGGTATTGGAAGTCATGATTGATGTAAAAAATGAACCAAACGCCAAAGAGTTCACTGATGATGCTGTCAGAAAATATATAGAGGCTAGCTTTGTAGCTCCTCAGGGAACTATGTTTCTGCATCCAAAGAATCATGAGAGATATGTGCGATGATGGGTCTATTACACCCCGAATGGACAGTGTAACTACATGACCTACAGTGTAGATGAACATGTCAAATCAGCAGGCACCCTGAGGGGGTGATGAAAATATGGACACTGAAGAAACACTTAGTCAAAAGAAAATACCAAGATGTAGAAAAGCTCGAGGAGGTGGTCGAGGACTAGACCAGAGGGGGGAATGTAGAGGAGCAGTTGTATACCTCTGCAGTAGATCCCACCCCCCTTCCTCCCATATCTTGGAGACCTGAGATTGTGCTGTGTTTGACACCAGCAGTTGTGCCAATACTGCAGCATATGTTTGAAAGAAGATACCCATTAAGACAACCCTACCGATTGTATCCCCGAAGTGATGACAACCTAAGCAATACATGCTTTGCTCTTTTTTATATTCCTCTCTGAAGGAATATAAAAAAGAGCAAAGAAAGAAGCTAGTGATGTCACAAGAAACATGTACAACATCCCGAGATACTGGCTGAAGAAGTTGTATGGATCCTACAGAAACTAATGACGAAGTAAAGAGTCAAGTGAACTTTTAAAAAACGAAGAAATTACATGTGCAGGAAGTACTGCAGAGAATCAATCGTTCCATAATAGTACAGATGCTGAAACGCAAGGTACACTAAGTCATCATAGAAGCTGGCTATACATAGTAAGTAGAATGCAGACAAAGCCACCATTTTATAGAAGCTGGACATTGGAACCATGAATTTAGTAAGCGAGGACCCATGAAGAGGGAAGGGGAAAATCTGTTGCAGCAAGAATAAACAGAATCCTGGAGCTGCATGGTGAGGTTGTCTGGCCTGGAGTCAAGACTGAAGCATCCAAGGTCAGCTATCTATTCTGGAAAGGAGCGAACCTGCAAAGGATGAATCATCCCTTGTTAAGGTGCAAAGAAAGAACACCAGGAGTGTCAAATATTATTCATTTAGAGCATTTAAAACCAGCAGAATTTACCAAATCGTGGTCTCCTGTCATGTGTGCCAAGGATTGAAATAGAGTTCGAACTTGGAGTCCCAGAACATGATAGTGCGTGCTCTCACTCCCATTTATTCTAAAGACAAGGATACTTTGCAAGGCCAAGTTCAAAGACAAAATTCATGTTAGAAGGCATGGGAGATGAGAGATAGTGGGCTAATTGGGTGGGGAGGTAGTGTCATGCCCCATCTCCTTGCACCTGGGTCTGGGCTTACATACTGCTAAGTGAACGCAATGTTCCAGACATGGCACAAGCGTGCCAACCAATCATAGTAGTCCATATATCGAAGGACCTTATAGTATGAAAAACAATGAGAAACCATGTATCTAATATTTTAGAGGTAGGAACATGTTGTCCCACTGCTAGTGGACAGCCAATCACAATCCTGCGTCCTATAGAATGTGTACTGAAGACGGATGGGGAAATGTACCTCCTCCTCCTATAAGATACATGATGTGGAAGAAGGCCAGGAGATACCGCGATCACCCATATTATTTTGGACCGATTCCCAGTGCTTTATGGTAGACAAGT
The DNA here is from genome assembly GCF_040938575.1 of Ambystoma mexicanum. Classification (NCBI taxonomy): domain Eukaryota; kingdom Metazoa; phylum Chordata; class Amphibia; order Caudata; family Ambystomatidae; genus Ambystoma; species Ambystoma mexicanum. Next base: position 895,481,232 of record NC_090941.1, read on the forward strand.
ATGTAGAGGTACTCCCACAGCCAGCGCTACAGACCAACTGTGGTACAAATCTACCCCAGAGTGGACAAGGAGCCCCAGACTGTAACTAAAGACAGCTCAATTTGCACTACTGATTAAAAGCGCCAAGAAGCCATGTTAATGATGTCGATAGAGACATCACGACTTAGCAGCGGTAGATATGACGCACACATGCCATCTGCACTTTGGGACACAGACACGCACTCGAATACATGAAGAACACGAGCGTACAGTTCTATAGTTAGAGGATAGATACATATACAGATACATATACATACTTTCATTGCTTTTATTATTTTGCCATTATCTAGATGCAGCAACGCAGAAACTGCAAGAAGCAAGAGATCCTGAGCAAGCTTGCAGATGCCTACATGTAAATAACCTTATAGAACTGCAGGTGCACCTATGGGACCTGACAGAACCAAGTGTGACTAACCTATGGGGAATATACAATAGTGTAGGCACTATAAAAGCTGCATGATGGCTTAGGAAAATTACAGCAGACCACAGGCCTCTCAGCAAGAGCTGAGTTGAGCTGAATTCAGGCTGGACATGAACAAACATGTGAGACAGGACCCACTGCCACCAGATACGGATGACATTCCATTCTCTGAACGACAGTAGCCCCATCTGCAACAAATGCAAATAATTCCTCAGAATTCAGAGCTGCACAGCTCCAAATCATGGTCTCGGAACACGTGACCTGGCCGACGCAGACAATGGACAGCAACCAGCGCTGAGAAAGGGAGACAAATTGGGGATGTACCAGGCCAGCCACCTGACATGTGAGAGCCAGTAGACTAACATGTATAGTGTCCACTACAGGTGGTCTATTACTCAGTACCCAATCCAGTGGTCTGATAGGTCTTCTGGAGAAGGGCCCAGGTTGTAGCATCACTCTGACGTCAGTTGGGTACAAAACTGGCTTGGGTGACAGGAGAAGTTCAGACAGCCACAGATTTCTTTTGTCCCTGTACTGATCCCTGTTGGTTTTTGCTATAAACAACTGCAGTTTGAACTTGCCATTTGACTGAGTCATCCCTTGTCCTTTGGAAGGGTTTGGGCCTTCCGAGAGTCCGTAAACTTCTAGTGGGCTGCTGGCATGCCTGGGAGTTTGTCCCAACAAGTTGCCAGCATATGTATGGTTGGCTACGCCAGCCCCGCACCAGGCTGTCTCCTTCGCTGCCGAACCTGAGAGGCTGCGGGACTCTCGCATATTTCGAGAAGAAGGGAAACGCATGCCCGTTTACAGGTCGTCAGGAGCCTCTTGGAAATGATCCTGCCCGAAATCAGTGAGTTGCCAAGGAAAAGTAGGCTGGAGAGGTGAGCACCTTCACGGGAAGCCGGCAGCTGAGCATCTCCAGCACACCACGGAACATAAGTAATGACCCAGTCTAACGGCAACTGTGGGTGCGAGGGAAGTTATTGAGTAGTGTCGAGTATTGTTGAAGTATTGTCTAGTATTGTTATAGTGAGTAGCGACAGGAGCCGAGATAGAAGTCCTTTTCCTATGTTTAGGGCACATTCGGTCTTAGAGGTAAAAGGTTCTGGTGAATAACCTAGACTATTGACTCAAGGGCTCGGATGCCAGAAGCTATGTAAATAAGGTTTTCCTGTGGGTTGGGTGTTTTAGTTTCAGTCATAAATGATGGTATCCCCATGAGGGTTAGCCAAGGTGCTAGCCTAGATTGTGGAAGGTGGTTCGACTGGTTAAGTCTCCTGGAGTGAGGCGTTTCATGCATTAGGCGACGCAGCGGGTGCAGTGTAACGCTCACGTGATTCCCACGGAGGCGCTGGTCTTGGCAGGAAGGTGTCTGCGACTCGAAAAGTGATGTGCAGGACTCGATTGGCTTCTGGGGTCGAACCTCTTCTCACTGTGTGTCGAACTCGAAGGGTGAGGTTTCTGCAGGTGAAAGAATATGGAGGTTAAGGGTCTGGGTTGTTGAATGTCCCTCTCTCTCTCCCTCTCTTCCTAGCTTCTCCGTAGAGCCCCCAGGTCAACGTGCTCACCTTAGATAGGTGAATGCTGGACTCTCCATCTGCGTCTGGTGCAGGGTGCCGTTGCCAGTTCCTTCACTGGTGAAACATAGGCCTCTTGAACTCAGAGGATCGTTACCGTCGTTAACTGCACGAGCGGTGAGTTTCCGGACACCCTTTTAGTCTTTATAGTCTTTAGGTGCGTGGCACGTTAATATTGAACAGGACTCTGTATAATGCTTTTCCCTTTTTGTCTTGCAGGACTCTGGAGATGGAAGATGGAGTGAAGCGCCTGGAAATGAGTAAGTAAATGCAAGTGCTCAAACTGTCTTTTTCCCTTGCTGCTTAGTTCGTGCTGAAGAGACGCCGGAGTATTTGCAGGCGTTATATTGTGATGAGCGCGATGGGCGTAAGTAAATACCTGTCTAATGTCTCTTCTTTTGTCTTCACAGGCGGCGATGCAGCGTGAAGAAATCCGGAATTCGCGGAGTGCCGGTAAGTAATAACAATGCTTTTGTCTTCACAGGCGGAGGTGCAGGGTAAAGAAATGGCCGCAGCCGATGGATCAGGTGAGTAAGCACTGCGTGTAAAGGTTGCCTCGCTAACCTGTTGTTTCTTGTCTTTGCAGGTGCTGTTGTTGACTGGATACAGGAATGGTAAGTATAATTCTTGCAGGTTCAGGATCGAAAGAAGAAAGGCTGGAACAGACTCGGTGAGCGTTCTGCTGCAGATGCAGAATAACGCGAAGCACGTTTCATCTATCGGGTGTGGTTTAAATAGCCTTGGAGTGATGAGGCGTCTTCCTCCACGGCCCCGCCTAGGTAAGAAAAGAGTTCCAGTTCCAGAAGAGTTCCAGTGCTGTATCCAGGGAGTGGAGCTTGCCCCACCCAGGTAAGAAAGTAGTTCCTGTTCACAGAGGACTTCTAAGTGGCTGGTAAGTAAGCAGCATGGTCTGCTGCAGGTAAGTCCACCCAAGCATCTTCATACATAATATGAGCCCGGTGCTTCCAGTGCCGGGACCGATGACTTTGATGAGCCTGGTGCCACCGGCGCCAGGACAAGGTCCAAAAGGTCCCAGTGGGGACCGGCTGGTGCCTAAAATAACGGTTAGGGGCCTGCTTCCAAGGATGTTGGGCTGTTCCTGACTCCTTGGAAGCAGTGATCATGACTCAAGGCCCCTCCCAAGCGTGTCTTCTCCGGGGGTTTTGGCTTGTCGGGGTGATTCAAATGGAATTTCTTGACCAGACAAGGTGCGTGGACATGTTCAGAGGGTTCCCAAGACCTTTCCTGGGGGCCGTATCCTTTCCAATCAACCAGGTAATATAATTTAGATTTGGAGATTTTGGAGTCTAGGATGTTCTTTACTTCAAACTCAATTTCTCCATCTACTAAAATAGGTTCTGGGAGTTCGGTCAATCGGGTTCCTGGTTGTACTGGTTTTAGTAAGGAGACATGGAATACTGGATGTATTTTCATATGCGAAGGCAATTCCAATTTAACATCCACTGGATTAATTATGGCAGAGATAAGATAAGGTCCAAGGTATCTCGGGATAAAAGTGCGGGGTCCTTTTAGAGGTAGGTGCTTAGTGGATAACCAGACCTGATCTCCCACTGCGTAGTGAGGGGCATCTTTACGGTGCTGATCTGCTCCTTTCTTGAATTGAGCTTTAGCTCTTTGCAGATGGTCAGTGGCTTCCTTAAAAGCACGAGTGATCTCCGAGTGCAAGTGATCCACAGCAGGTGCCTCGAATTCTTGGGGAGGATCCAGGTTAGAGGTTCTAGGATGGTGTCCGTATAATAAGAAGGGAGTCTTTCCGGTTCCAGAATGAGTCGAATTGTTATAAGCGTATTCAGCAATCCAAAGAATGTCCTTCCAAGGGTTTTCAGTTTGTTGGAGCATGCAACGTAGATATTGCTCTAGAGTTTGATTTGTCCTCTCGGTTTGTCCGTCCGTTTGGGGATGGTGACTGGTAGAAAGTCTCGCATCTATTTGGGCTAAACGACAGCAACTTCACCAAAAGTGGGAGATGAATTGACTTCCCCTATCGGAAACCAAAACCGAGGGAAAACCGTGTAACCGAACAATGTTTTCTAAGAATTCTCGGGCCAATACTGAAGCTGAAGGTAGGCCCTTCAGGGGAATGAAGTGAGCCATCTTGGAGAATAGATCCACGACTACTAAAATGGTATTATACCCTGAGCATGGAGGTAAGTCTGTGATGAAATCCATGGACAGGGTATGCCATGGACAGGGAGGGATGTCTAGTGGGTGTAAGAGGCCGGCTGGTTTCTCCTTCAGACTTTTATTTTGGGCGCATACACCGCAAAAGATTACAAAGTCTCTAATATCCTTTTTCCATGATGGCCACCAGAAATGTCTTTTGACCTTTTCCATGGTTTTGGTTATGCCAGGGTGACCCTCCATTAGGGAATCGTGATAACAGGAGATTACCTGTCTTTGTATCTTCTCACTGGGCAAGTACAATCGTCCTCGGAAAAAAGGTAGGTCTTGATCCACTGAAAATTCTTTTCCCCTTAATTGCCAGTCCTGTAAGTCGGCCGGAGTTAGAAGTGATTTGACTGTGGTCTGGATGTCTTCAAAGGATTGAGCGCTGACCAAACCCAAAATCCTTTGTTCGGGGATTATGGGTATTGGTTCTGGATTGGTCAAATGTTCATCTATTCCAATCCGGGAGAGGGCATCTGCTTTTCCATTTTTACTGCCAGGTCGATAAGTAATTATAAAATCAAATTCAGCCAAAAACAGAGCCCAGCGAAGCTGCCTGGAAGACTGAGCTTTGGCCGTCTTCAGATACTGTAAGTTGCGGTGATCAGTCATTACGGTGACTGTGTGTCTGGCTCCCAAAAGATAATGCCGCCAGGCTTTAAAGGCCGATCTGATAGCTAAAAGTTCCTTGTCTGTAATTGAATAGTTGATCTCGGGAGCTGAGAATTTGCAGGACCAAAAGGCTACAGGATGTAATTGATGTGTGACCGGATCTCTTTGTGATAAAACTGCCCCCATAGCAAGACTTGAAGCATCTGTTTCTACGATGTAGGGGAGTTCTGGACGAGGATGTTTTAGAACAGGTGCAGAAATTAATTTAGTTTTTAAGTCCTGAAAAGCTTGTTCCGCCTCAGTAGACCACTCAAAACGTTTGTTTTTCTTTAACAGAGCAGTGATGGGCTGGACTATTCGAGAGAATTCAGGAATGAATCTGCGGTAAAAATTAGCAAAGCCTAACATGCTTTGGACTCCCTTTATAGAGGTTGGTGAAGGCCATTTGATAATTGCATCGACTTTCTTTGAATCCATATGGACTCCGTTGGGTGACAATATGAATCCCAGGAACTCAACTTCAGTTACGTTAAAAACGCATTTTTCGAGTTTAGCAAAAAGGTTATGTTGACGTAGTCTCTTGAGGACCTCTCTAACATGTTTCCGATGTTCTTCTTTAGATGATGAATAGACGAGGATGTCATCAATGTAGACAACAACACACACATCTATGAGTTCTCTAAGGACATCATTCATAAAATACTGGAAGGCGGCAGGAGCGTTGCAAAGTCCAAAGGGCATAACTTGATATTCAAACAGCCCATACTTGGTGCGGAAGGCCGTCTTCCATTCATCACCCTCTTTTATTCGTACCAAGTGGTAGGCTCCCCTGAGATCCAACTTTGTATATATACATGCGTCTTTGACTTGGTCCAGGAGTTCAGGGATCAAAGGTAACGGGTATCTGTTTTTAACGGTGATTTGATTCAGGGTGCGGTAATCTATACAAGTCCTAAGGTCTCCTTCCTTTTTCGGAACGAAGAACAAAGCCGATGAAGCTGGAGATTTTGAAGGACGGATAAACCCGTTGGCTAGGTATTGGTCCAGATATTGTCTGAGGTGAAGATTCTCTGGCTCGGTGAGGGCATAAATCCTACTGCAAGGAGGAGTTGTTCCGGGTATCAGATCTATTTGACAGTCGTAAGACCTATGAGGAGGCAGGGTGTTAGCTTGATCCTTCCGAAAGACGTCTTGGAATTCCTGGTATTCGGGAGGTAATTTGGGAACCTCAGAAGAGATTGCCGCCAGTGAAACATCAGGCCGAGGATAACAAGTGGTAAAACATTCTGGAAACTGAACCGTCTTTGCTCGCCAATCGATCTGAGGATTGTGCTTCTCTAACCAAGGGATTCCCAGAATGATCTGGAACTGAGGGGCCTTGATCACATCGAACACGATTTTCTCCCGGGGTCCATCTTGGCTCACTAGCGTCACTTCTTGGGTGGCGTGCGTTACTGGTCTGGAGGCTATCTCTGTGCCATCCACTGTAGTAATGACGTCTTTTACTGCCTTAGGGACAAGGGGTAGGTTCATCCTTGATACCATTTCACGGTCCACATAATTACCGATTGCTCCGCTGTCGATGTAAGCTTCAATTGCATGCAAACGATCCGGACGATCAGGACTAATGAGGACCATGGGCACCACGAAATGCGAGGTCACGGGACAGATCTTAACGCTCGGCAAGAGGACCTCTACACTTGTTGGGCTAGGTCGTTTCCCTGCTCAGAATTTGTGGTACAGGTATCTGCGGCTCCTACAGCCTTCTTAGCTGGTTTCACTGGACAGTCTCGAAGAAAGTGCCCTGAGTTTCCGCAATAGAGGCATAATTGCAGCTGTCTTCTTCTTTCCTGCTCCTTTTGGGTTAAAGGTCCTTTCATGCCCCCTATTTGCATGGGTTCCACAGTGTCAGCTCCCCTAGTAGAGGTCTGTGGTTTAGAAAACACTCGGGTATCAAATTTGGAACGATCAGCCTTCCTGTTCTGTAATCTGTGGTCCAATTGGACAACTAAGTCAATATAGTCTGAGCATTCTTGTGGAGGATTCACAACTTGAGCTAACACATCCTTGAGCTCTCCACGCAAGCCTTGGTAGAAAAGCGTTATTCTCTTATCCTCGGGCCATTGAGTTTCCACTATAAGTCTGTTGAATGAGGCTATATAAGTCAAGAGGTCTTGATTACCCTGTCGTGATGAAAGAAGTTCATTGTCCAAGGCCTGCCCTTGTGCATGTCTTGCGAACAGTTTCTCCATGCTGGACTGGAAGGCCTGGAAATCATGTAAAACCGGATCATCCTGGGTGACTAAAGGGATCGACCAATCTGTTGCGCTGCCACTGAGATAAGAAAGCACGAAAGCCACCTTGGTCTGATCTGTTGGGAATGCAGCTGGTCGACATAAGAAGTGTAGGCGGCACTGGTTGATGAACACTGCAAATTTCTTTGGGTCACCAGAAAAGCGTTTGGGCGGAGCCAATGGCACATTACCGGGTAGATTGATTTGCACTGGATTTAAAGATGATGCAGAAGGATAACTTCCTCCTGGAGCGGGCAAAGGTGTCTGTCCTGCCTGCGTTTGTAGCAATTGCCTAGCGAGGTCCTCTGTTCGCTCCTTGGAAATTATCAGCTCTCTTCTTAGAGAGTTTGTTTCCTGACGAGCTGCATGTACTTCTGCTCTTAATTCCCCGAGCAACTGGGCTAATTGATCAGTGTCTGAGGTTTCCATTGCGCCTGGGTAGGAGTTTTGCGGTGGGCTTCGCGTTCTGTAACGCTCACCTGATTCCCACGGAGGCGCTGGTCTTGGCAGGAAGGTGTCTGCGACTCGAAAAGTGATGTGCAGGACTCGATTGGCTTCTAGGGTCGAACCTCTTCTCACTGTGTGTCGAACTCGAAGGGTGAGGTTTCTGCAAGTGAAAGAATATGGGGGTTAAGGGTCTGGGTTGTTGAATGTCCCTCTCTCTCTCCCTCTCTTCCTAGCTTCTCCGTAGAGCCCCCAGGTCAACGTGCTCACCTTAGATAGGTGAATGCTGGACTCTCCATCTGCGTCTGGTGCAGGGTGCCGTTGCCAGTTCCTTCACTGGTGAAACATAGGCCTCTTGAACTCAGAGGATCGTTACCGTCGTTAACTGCACGAGCGGTGAGTTTCCGGACACCCTTTTAGTCGTTATAGTCTTTAGGTGCGTGGCACGTTAATATTGAACAGGACTCTGTATAATGCTTTTCCCTTTTTGTCTTGCAGGACTCTGGAGATGGAAGATGGAGTGAAGCGCCTGGAAATGAGTAAGTAAATGCAAGCGCTCAAACTGTCTTTTTCCCTTGCTGCTTAGTTCGTGCTGAAGAGACGCCGGAGTATTTGCAGGCGTTCTATTGTGACGAGCGCGATGGGCGTAAGTAAATACCTGTCTAATGTCTCTTCTTTTGTCTTCACAGGCGGCGATGCAGCGTGAAGAAATCCGGAATTCGCGGAGTGCCGGTAAGTAATAACAATGCTTTTGTCTTCACAGGCGGAGGTGCAGTGTGAACAAATGGCCGCAGCCGATGGATCAGGTGAGTAAGCACTGCGTGTAAAGGTTGCCTCGCTAACCTGTTGTTTCTTGTCTTTGCAGGTGCTGTTGTTGACTGGATACAGGAATGGTAAGTATAATTCTTGCAGGTTCATGATCGAAAGAAGAAAGGCTGGAACAGACTCGGTGAGCGTTCTGCTGCAGATGCAGAATAACGCGAAGCACGTTTCATCTATCGGGTGTGGTTTAAATAGCCTTGGAGTGATGAGGCGTCTTCCTCCACGGCCCCGCCTAGGTAAGAAAAGAGTTCCAGTTCCAGAAGAGTTCCAGTGCTGTATCCAGGGAGTGGAGCTTGCCCCACCCAGGTAAGAAAGTAGTTCCTGTTCACAGAGGACTTCTAAGTGGCTGCTAAGTAAGCAGCATGGTCTGCTGCAGGTAAGTCCACCTAAGCATCTTCATACATAATATGAGCCCGGCGCTTCCAGTGCCGGGACCGATGACTTTGATGAGCCTGGTGCCACCGGCGCCAGGACAAGGTCCAAAAGGTCCCAGTGGGGACCGGCTGGTGCCTAAGATAACGGTTAGGGGCCTGCTTCCAAGGATGTTGGGCTGTTCCTGACTCCTTGGAAGCAGTGATCATGACATGCAGTTCGATCACAAGAGAATATTGGTAAACACTGCCTGGAATGCAGGAAGGCAGCTGTGGAGTTTTTGTGTGGGTGTGGGAGTAACGGGCTATTACAGTGTGCGTGCGATATTTGATTTACCTATGTTGCTCTGGTAGCTTGGTTACGTCACCCTTAGGTTTGCATATAGGACACGGAGAGCTTGAGAGGGCGAGGGGCTAGTATTGAGAACTTGTGATTGGCAGACGAGGTCAACCAGTGGCGGTGCATGGAAGGCGCATGCGCAGGATTGTGGGTGTGCCTGAGTAGGCAATGATTGTGAAGGAGGGGCGGTGCGCGGAGCACACCTGATAAGTTGTAGAGCCAGAGAGGCTCCTAGAAACTGGAAAGTATTATCATTGCATTGTGCCTTCTATCCACAAACAGCAGATTATCGAAACCCTTGACTTGAGGTCAGGGAAAAGGTATTGACATGTATCAAGGTAAGAGTGGGGGGACTATGCCCCTTCAGCACCTGTATGAGACGCTCCCACCGTGTAAGGAAAAGATATGCAAATATAGCATAGAATGGTCCAAAGGTACAGAAGGTAAATTAACTAAACCATGGCCACCTTGTGGAAGTTTGTCCAAAGACGCGTAGCAATCGCTATTGACACACATACAGAGTGCCTACAAGCGGAAGAAGGTGACTAAACGCATGGCCATATTCGAGTTGTGACGCATGATTCAGGAGAGAGAGGTGGATGCCGCGAGGCGTCAGTGGATGCTAAGCAATCAGGAGATGAAGGAACAAGGGACCCATCCTTCCATGCCTCCCCTACCCCTCTAAGTGTAGTATCCAATGACATAGACAATGAACAGGGAATGTATCCAATGACGGAACTCAGGGCAGAATAGGGGTATTCAAATCTGACATATAAGCCACCCTCATATACTAAGGAGGATAAGCCGAAAGGTGCAGAGCAGTCAGCTAGTGATGAAGGGGAGAGCAATGAGGCACAGCAATGCACAAAGGAGGCGTTCGAGGGCATAAGCGCGAACAAATGGATAACAGCGCAGGTACTTTTAAAGCTTCAAGGGAAGATAAATGGAGAGGAAGAAGGGGCGACTGAGGTGATAGAAAGCCTGAAGAGGGACAGCGACACGACAGATTGGGCAGAACTAATAGAAGAGGAGGACAGAAGGGAGAAAAACAGGGAAGTGAGGTTAGAGCAGGAGGACAGAAAAATTGGAGCGGGAATATAGGGAACAAATAAGGGAGGAAGAGAAGGTACACTTGGAAAGGGAGCCAGGAAGAAAGAATAGAGAGGGATCTCAAGGAAAGGAAGAAAGCGGAAAGGGAGATGAGGGAGAAAAGGGAGAAGGAACTGGAGAAGGCAGAGCGACAGAGAGAGATAGCAGAGCAAGAAAAGCGCAAGTTAGCACAGAGGAAACAAAGGAAGTTGCAGTTGGCCAGATTGGCGAGGGAACGCATGCGCAGGGAGGAGGATGAGTGAGCAATAAGGGCGGTGAAGACAAAGGCAGCACGGGATAGCGAAAGGAATAGATGTGAGGAGGACAGACAGACAGAACCAGACAGCACCAATTCTCCGGGCAGGAGCGCAAATGAGGGGAGCGGAGCAGGCCTAGGAAGGAGGAAGCAGGGGTGACTTGAGAGACATCGAACCCAGCATGAAACCAAACACAGACTTGACATCGAGGAGATTGGGTTTTGCAGATGGTTTTTGTCGCAACATGAACACTGGGTCAGAAAACAAGGACAAATACAGTGGGGATGAGAAGGGGAGCAATACTGATCACAGTCCACGGGGTCGGGGACAGACAAACGGATGTCATGGGAGTTCAGGAAGCATACACAGAGTGAAAAGAGTGGTGGCTCAGATGAGCAGATACAACAGACGGATGACTTTTGTACCTCACACAGCACCTATGTTAACAGACTAGGGGATCTCCCAGGACGAAGGAGGGGGGAGACAGCCATAGCTTGTTTGGGAGGACGATTAACTAGAGCCTATGACAACAACAGGAGAGTGCCTATATTGCAACCAGTAGACGTATGCGCAGACATTGTGGCTGAGAGAGGGACTCGATAAATCACACTGACCAGAAGGACACCTGAGGAGGTGACAGCATACTCACAAATGCCTTTATTGGAGAGAGGAGGGGTGAGGCCTCAGTACGTGCCATGGAAACACAGAGACAAGGAGAATGTGAAGTGTAGGTTACCATCGTTGAGCGCAGAAGTGGGGAAATGGATTTATAAGATGGAGAAAATGATAGCTGGCCATAGGGTAGCAGTGGGTGACATAAAAGGACTATTAGTATTGATATTAGGAGATGCAGCCGATTACATGTGGAAGAGAGCGCGGTACCTAGGGGTGGCGACACAGAACACAGTGCACAATAGTGCACCATTTGCAAATTGCGGGCAGCCGTATGGCAAGCATTAAGGACACAATGCCCAGATACATCAGACATTGGGGCGATTACGTCACGTAAAATGAGGGAAGATGAAGACCGTGTACAGTACATTCAGGAGATTCAAGAACTTTGGTGCCTCGAAACTCGAGAGTCTTAAGATAAAACAGTAGCAATATTCTATCACATATTAGTGCAGGTACTACCAGAGCCAGTGCAGAAGAGTTTGAAGGCCATCCTTTTGCTTCCATCTCTTCTGGAGATGGAAGCAAAAGGATGGCCAGAGTTACAGCTCACAATAGTGCATCATTGTAGACTTTGGCGGGAGAAGGTTAAGCAAAAAGCAACAGGGTATTCAGCACAAGCAGCAGAACTAGTGCCTCTCATATTAGCACTAGAAAACTGTGTAGAAAAAGAGGTGACTATTTATTCTGACTCCGACTACGTGATGTCAACAGTACACTCAGGAATGGCGCGATGGCTCAGGAGAGGGTTCAGGAGAGCAGACGGGACGCCAGTGCAGCATGCACTATTATTGGGCAGATTGATCGAGGTGATTGCATATCCAACAAAGGTAGCACTAGTGAAATGTCAGGCCCACCAAAAGGGAAGACCCTATCTCAAGAGGGAATGAAGCAGCAGATTATGAGGCAAAATGTGCAGCATATTTTGGGCAATTGTGGGAACTGAAAGAGAGACAAAGAGCTCAGGGAGGAGAAAGGAACATGGTGATGAAGGACGGTTACAATGTACTACCAGATACACAAATTATGGAGCTGCCGGGAGCTGCACCCCAAGAGGAGAAGAAGCAATGGGTAAGGAGAGGGTGCCGTATGGCAACAGAACAACACAGGGAAAGTGGTCATGCTACTAGCCTTATTGAAGACAGCATTAGCACAATTGTAGTATCCCACACACACACAGGGAAGGAGGTAATTTCTACATGCATTGGAGAAACATTGTTTTTTCGGAATTTGAATGAACATGTGGCTGATTTCATAAGTAACTGCTTAACCTGCCTGAAGTTTACAGCAGGGCACACTTTGAGAGTTGTGAGAGGAGCCATACCAAAAGCTGTAGGTCCATTTCTGCATCTCCACGTGGACTATATGGATATTGTCCAAGTTTGCCAATGATACCACTAAATGTTAGTGGTTGTCTGCCCATTCTCTATGTGGATAGAGGCAGGGCCGTGTTCATACGCTGACGCCCTTAGAGTGGCCAGGTTTGTGGTCATGGAAATTTTCCCAAAATGGGGCTTGTGTGAGGTCCTGCGGTCTGACAATGGCCCTCACTTCGCCAATGAACTATTCCAACACATCACAACCGTGCTAGGCATTAAGCATACATTTGCCTGTGCATACCACCCACAAGAAAATGGAATGTGTGAATGCCTGAATGGACTCCTAAAGGAGTGCATAGCCAAAACTCAGCAGAGCACCAAGTAAAATTGGTTGCATTGTCTACCACTTGCCTTGTTTGAATTGTGCAACAAACCAGGGTCTGACCACCATTTAACACCCCGTGAAGTGGTGACAGGACGGCACATGTATCTTCCCTTGGCTCCTCCCACAAGAGCATTGAAAGACTGTGAGAATAGTGCAGATGTGTTAGGACAAGAGATGTATGATTACATTACTTCACTGGTTGCTAGTGCTTTTTTAATCTCTCGCCAGATACAGCAGATCCAGGGAGGCCCAGAAGACGTCAAAGAGATTGACTGTGACGAAGCACCACAAGACTGTGAACTAAAGCATTCTGTGAAAGTGGACCTGCAAATCTGACCTTCCCACTCTGAATGGGAGGCAAAATCAGATTGAAAACATTTGAAAATTGAGCAAAATAGCACTCGGAATTGATAAATACTTATTTACATGTGCGGTTGAATGAATGAGGTGGAAATGAGTATAGCAGTATCAAAGATGTAAGAACACTAGCAAACTACAATGCAATGTATTAAAAACGGGCATACAGTTCAGAAAATCGACTTGGGGAGGAAAAACACAGTGCAGCCAAATCACACGTGGAGAAATAGCATTTGCTTATTTTCACGTGTTTAAAATGACAAAACAGCTTGAGGGTAAACAGACAAAATCGGAATGCGGTTTTGATGCTTAGGGACAAATGCATATCACAGGTATAATATGAAAGTGAAAAAGGTAACTCTGAATGGATGACAGGATGAGATTCTTAATGGGAAAGGAAAACTCAGTTTTTAAACGGGAATAATTTCAAGGGACAACTCGGTTTGAAAAGGAAATGTCAAGTTTTACTGGGACTAGATTTTAGTGGCTAGAAAAGAGGAATTCCACCCGTGAAAAGGTTAAGCTGCGGTCTCAACTCTGTCACGCTGTGTGCCTCTTTATGGGGGAATTAATTAATTTATTCAAAATAATACTAAGGACTTACACAAGGACTGAAATGAGTTGGAAAGAATGGCGCTAAGGCTTGGAGATCACTACAGATTTTCCTAAACACAAGGTACACAGAGGAGTCTGATAGTTTAAGGATTTTTGCTAGGGCAGTTATAGTATCTCTATGGGATTGGACCTAATGCAATGTAACAAAGCAAGGGATGCAGTTTGTGGTTGCTGGGGAAGAGAAATACTCACAACAAGCATTTCAATGGGGTACTTCGACAGCGGACCGGGTTTCTGGACAGTGAGGTAAGGTTTGGTCACTGCACACAGCGGCGGGCTCTCCTAGAAGGGGACGGCTGGGCCTAGTCTGGTCACTGGACAATGAGATGGATGAGCTGGGCAAGCAGCTAGAGGGGCAAAAGCTGGTCTGGTCACAGGATACTCCCAAAAGGGTACCACAGCTTTTCCCCCCTTTTCCCTGAATTATTAGGATTTTTGTGGGGTTTTCTAGATCAGTGGTTCTGCCTGAATAGGGTCAGCTAGCTCTGCCTGGCAGTGGAATCTGGAATCTTGCAGGGTGAATCTGGAATCTTGCAGGGTGAATCTGGAATGTCTGGATCTCTGGATGCATGAGAGCTTGAAAAGTCAAAAGAGAGTCCAGAGCTCCCTGTGCCTCCCCTTTATATAAGGAGCATGACATCAGAGGAGTTTACTATGAGGCTGACTCAAGCTAGACCAGAGGTCGCCAAACAGTCGATCGCAGGCGACTAGTAGCTCGCCTGAGCCTCTGCAGTCGCCCGCGCTGGAAATTCTGAAAAAGAAACACTTTTTTAAGTTAAATTATTCAATGCTGTGTTTTTGTTTATGTGGTTATTTTTCTTGATCAGGATCCGAACCCTGGTTGTCCCAATTGTGAGCGGGGAGCTTGGCTGCTGTGCCACATGGAGCTGCTTGCAAATTCCCTGACAGATGTCAGTATCACGTTCTGCTTCTGCAGGCTGCCTGTAGTACCAGAGTTGGCCTTGTGCGCCCCCAAAACTGTCTTTCTTAAGCAAGCTGCTCTTGTTTGCCAGAGATGTCAGAGGGGTTGGGGTAGGATCAGGATCATTGTGACCACGCAATGAAAATATCACAGTAGCACTGCTGCCCGCCTGGAAATGTTCAAAATAATATTTATAAAATTGTGCAATTTCTTTCATGTGGCTTCTTTCCAAACGCCACACTGTACATTTCCACTTTAAATCACTTCCATGACACAGGTACACCCACTTTTAGTACGTTAAGCGATCCATAGACACGCTGTACAGTAGAAGCCTACCAGGGTAGCTCAGTAGGTTGACAGACCGATGCTGAGATGTTATATATTCAAAACTAAATGCTGTATCATATCATATCATAAGTGTTTCAAGGCGCGACGATGCAGGGGAGGGGGAACAGAGAGAAGACAGACAATGATCCTACTAAGCCAGATGTCATTCAGATCATGCAAGTGCATGGGAAGGGGGAAGGAGGAAAGTGCGGGGGCGAGGGGACGGGAACAGTGCAGTACATGGGATAATAAATCAATAAAGTGACTAAAGTGAGTGAACAATCAGTAGCATCGGCCAGCTGGTGGCAAGTGCAAGGGTAGTGCAGACATCAGGTGTCAAGTGCTAGTGGAGGAACTGTAGGGGTACAGAACAGTCCCTAAGTGCGGGGGGTTGCCAGGAAGGCAGTGCAGGTGTGTGACTGGGGGGGCTGGGTTTGAGAGCAGGGGGGGTTGCCAGGTGACCAGTGCAGGTGACCAGTGCAGTTTCAGTATCGGCCAGGAAGTCAGCAGGGGAGAGGAGGAGAAAAGACAGAAGCAAAGAGAAAGGTTTTGAGGTGCTTCCGGAACCAGAGATGATTCTCCTCAGGTTTCATGGAGACAGGGAGGCTGTCCCAGAGGGAGGCCCCAGCCGAGGAAAGAGATCTACCACCAACTCATTGCTTGGAGAAGCGACTGACCCTGAGGGAGTTGGAGGTGGATGAGCGAAGAGCTTGAGAAGGAAGATATTTTGGAAGAGAGAGCTGAAGGTATTGAGGCCCCAGGCCCCAGAATGCCTTGTGGACCATACAGAGGGGTTTGAACTTAATCCTTGCAGCAACTGGGAGCCAGTGCAGAGATTTCAGTCCTGGAGAGATATGATCCCTGGGCTTGAGGCCAAGGACAAGTCTCGCAGTCCTGTTCTGGATGTGTTGCAGAGGACGGAGAGTAGAAGCAGGCAGATTTAGAAAGAGGCTGTTGAAATAGTCCAGCCTAGAGAGAACCAGAGCTCTGGAGACATTGAGCACCTGGGGGAAGGAGAGGAAAGGGAGAATGCCTCTGAGGAGGTGCAGCTGGTAGTGTGACTTCTTAGATATGTCAGAGATGTGAGGAGAGAAGGAGAGTGTGGAGTCGAAGATGACCCTGAGGTTTTAAGCCTCACAGGTGGGAGCAGGAGGAGGGCCAAGGGAGGCCGGCCAGAGAGTGACAGGAAAGGAGGGAGCAGGTGTTCCAATGAGGAGAATATCTGTCTTACTGGCATTAAAGCAGAGATCATTGGTGGCACACCACTCCTGGGTGGTGGACAGGCAGTCAGAGATGAGGTAGGGAGAAGAGGTGGCTGAGGGTAGCCTGAAAATGAGCTGAGTGTCGTCCGCATAGCACTGGAATCATAGAAAAAGTGCTATAAAATGTGTTTGGCCAGGGTATGGGTTGGGCTGGTTGCTTGCTTATATTCAGGATGGGGGTGGGGATATTTCTGCCCCTTTAGTGAAAATCAGAAGTTGGCACCCATGAACCCACAGTTTAATTTCCTAAAAACAGAAGCATTTATTTTTGATTAACCAGTTTGACAAGCATATAACATCTTTTTAAATATAACCTGTGCTAAAACACAGAGGGGCACACAAATAACAGAGTATGTGTGGTGTATGACAAAAAAAAAAAATCAACGAAAACTAATGAACGCAAGCAGCATTTTTCTATTTGGAAATTCCTTTTGTTTTTTTATGGAAGTGTGAAATGCACATTTGGAAAACAATAATGTGCCTAGCATGTAGAAAGCCTGCATAAAACGCAAAGGAAGGGCAAACAAATTACAGGATATTTGTGTGGTAGTCCAACAAATATCTGTCTTTTTGAGACAGCTGCTAATAAATAATAATGCAACAAAGAGGTTTTTGAAGTTCTTAATATAATCGGGAAGGCATATGTTATTCCATCTGTTTATAGAGAGTAAATAATTGGGGCAAAGAAAATTGATAAAAATTCAGAGGTTTATAAATATCCCCACACCGATATCACCCACTAGTATCTCTCCACTGTTAGCCTCCACTACAAGTAGCTCTAGCTAACGTAAAGGTTGGAGACCCCTGAGCTAGACACACCTCTTAGCATCGGATAGGTCAGCCGTGGATGTCACCTCCTCCCTGAAAGCAGATTGGACTAAAGGAGTTGACTCAGTTTTATGGTGGGTGGTTTTTTCAATGTGCTTTGCTCTACCAAACTTACTTTTGCCAAAATCAGTTGTGAAACAAAACATTCATATCTATAAATTTCATCATCAGGAAACCTATACGGGCAGACTACATATCTTACAAGACACACGCTGATCCAAATCCCAAGACGGTGCGCTGCTGTTTAGTCATTCTGGCCATCTTTCTCCATTTCCATGGAAAATATTTCACCTAAAATTCTACAATTTTATATATGCATACATATTATCACTGGTCATGTTCTTATTCATTTTTCCAAGTTGTACCATGTATGTTTTCCCCAGAATTCACATTTTCCTGGCGTTTGCATCTCCAACATGCAAGAAAAACCTACAACGTCTTATTTATGGTCATAATTTCACATTAATATGCCTTTTGATTACTGAAATAAATGACATAAGCTGGATAGTCTCTGAAATCAACGAGGCTGGCTTTGTGTTCCAAATATGGGCATTCCTTTCCAGGCCACAGCCAAATGTCGGGCTCTGGTCAGTTTAGCCCATTGTTGTCATGGATTCAGCTTTAAAGCCCTTCAGCTTGAGTTGAGGGGAGGTGTCATCAGGAATTCACACCTATGTGCCCTGGTAGTCTATTGTCTCATGCTGGAGCAGTGCCGCTTCGGCTGATGAGGGTGTGAGATGCTTCCCCTTGGCCCATTCATAGTTTCCAGGGGGCTGGTCCACTCGGAGGAAGATTACCCTGTTTCCACGAAAGGCAGGTCCCTTTGAAGCCAGGGCCTGTCAACCCTGTTCTGCAGGCTTCCCAGTAATTTTATTTATTGATTTATTTTTCTTTCCCTAAACCAAAAAGAAAGTTTTTATTAGAAATAAATATCATGTATTTGTTTAAAGCAAGCCCCCCATCACATTTCTATGCAAGCACAGGGCCTTAGTTTAACATTTCACTTTTAAAAAGGCATTTTCTTGTTTGGCAAAAGCACAGTTTTACACGTGGGTATATAGTCCTTAAATGTCCCTTTCCAAATGTGATTTTTCCTTGCATCTGTATTCTGAGGATTTCCATGGCCCTAGACAATTTCTAATACACCCAATCTGTCCAAGGCAAGGGTCCATTGAAACTGACATAAGCAAAGAGAGAGAGAGCTTCTTATGAAGGGGTTGTCTGGGTTATTTTGTTGCAAAAAGTAAAGTGTTTTGCCGTACAGCCTGGAGTGAATTTCTCTGCTCGTTCACAGATTTTGCCTGACACAACATGCCATTCAGTGAGGAATGCCCCCATTTGCTGGTGTACACCCTGAATATGGGTGCACATGAATGTGTCTTACTGGAACCAAACTAGGTAATGTTGAAAAGATGAAAAGCGCATCAGTGTGTAGTCATTTTAACTGCAGGAGATTTTATTTTTCAGTGGGAGGTTTTGAACTGGCAGCGCTGCCTTTGAATTCTTTTCTTTGGTGCACATAAGGAAAACACTGGCAGCCATGCTCGGGGTGTTCCATGTTCCATCTCGCCCCATATGTGCCTGGTAAAGACAGCGCAGACATTTTGGTGACTGCAAAACGCAGTTTGGTTCAAGGCAACAGTGCTCAACAGAGCCAGCGCAGCCATTCTGCTGGTAACTGCTGAAAAAGCAGTTTGGTGATGTAGGGAAGTTCTGATGGGCTGATAAATGTACCCCACAGATCTCACCACTGCTTCCCCGAGACTTCTTGTTGAGGGAAAGTAGGGCAAAGTGGGGTTAATCGGGCAGAGTTCTTCTTCCATCTGGGAGCGGTATGCCACAATCCTCCCTTTGTCTTTTGTTGGAGAGTATGGAGCGACACTCCCTTTCCTTCGTTCCCTTTCCGGGTCACCGGGGAGGTTCTCATGGGTTTACGAGGGAATTAAATCAGTAATCTAATAGGAGATATATAAAAAACAGGTTTTAGAATCTTGCAGTTTTCCCGGAAGTTTTCAAGAGTGAAACAAAACATACATTTTACATTCATCAGGGTACTTGAACAACATCGGCAAACAATTTACTTAACAATTCAAAGACAGGAATTTTTTACTCCACATTTTCATTGCATATTGTTTTTCAATAACACTAAAGAAAAGTACTCCCTGTTAGATAGATATACCTATGGACCTACCTATTCCCTTCTGCTTTTTCTTTTTCTCACTTCTTATTCTCCAGGGGTCTCCTCAATGTGACTTTACTTGGGCTCCTCAATCAGCTACCAAGTGTGCCTGTGGTTGCAACTCTTTAACTGATGAATGTGGACCCATTTCTCTTCTGACATCTCTCCATTGGGGATGCGGATTCTGTAGGCGACAGGTGAAATGTTATCTACAATTTCAAAAGGACCGCGCCAGGAAGGGAGAAATGTATGCTCCTTAGTCTGGTTCCTTTGAAATTCCAGATTCCACTGAGCATACACCAAAGCATGCTGGAGGTGTTTCCTTAGATTCTGAACATATTCATGAGTTGTAGAGGCGTTTATAAGTGTCTGCTCTTGTGTTCTATAGAGCAGATGCTGAGGTAGTACCATTTTTTGTCCAGTCATTAGCTCAAATAGAGACATTTTGGTTGCAGTAGATCTGATGGCCATCAGGACAAGCGGTAATCGGACGTCCCAACCTGGCCCAGAATCTGCCACAAACTTTTTTAGAATACTCACAATGGTTTTATTGTACCTCTCAACTTCCCCATTAGAGGACTGTGGTATGCAATATGAAGTTTCCTTTTTGCCCCAGGTATCTCCCACATCTTTGTCATCACTTTGCTGGTGAAGTGACTTCCTCGGTCTGACTCAATCCTTTGGGGTTGGCCAAAATGCGAGAAGATGTGGTTGATCATCAGGGCAGCTGCTGTTTTGCCTTGCAATTTGGGGCTGGGAGACATTCCACCCATTTGGTAAACAAGCACGTTACTGTTAACATGTACTTGTTCCACCTAGAGGAGCGAATCACGGGCCCAATAAAATCTACTTGTAAATCTGACCAAGGCAGTGTCATCCCCCTCTTCTGGAGGGGAGCTCGGTGTGTGAGTGACTTGGCTGAAATTGTGCACACACAAGACACCCCTTCAAGAATTGGTCGAGGTCCTGCCCCATGTGTGGCCAGTATGCAACCTCCCGCAGGATTTCTAGAGTAATATGAAACCCCTGATGACCGGCTAGTGCCACGTCATGGGCATGATTTAGCATCAGGCTTCGGAATGAGGTAGGTACCACACACTGGTCACAACCAGAGATGGATCTCCTTACCAACAAACCGTCTTAGATTCAGAACATTTTGGGACACTACATTAACACCCTGAGGTCCTCTTTCTCAATGTAATCGGCTTCCATCAGAGGAAAGTACGGTCCTCGATGTGTTGGTCAAATTTCCCAATAATCGGCTCCCCTTTTTGTGCCATGATTAGATCAGCTTCTGGGGTCTCCTTACTCCACTGGGTTGTTGAGAGTTCATTGTGAGCATTTGTCTGGGACCTAGTGACAGCAGTGACCTGGATTTCCCCCAACATGGACTCTATCTCAAGGAGATTCCCCTGGATGGCTCTGGTTTTGGCCAGCTGATCAGCCAAGTCATTTCCAGTTTTGTCTGGCCCCTCTATTGTGGAATGACCCATAATCTTTTTCCAATAGATGGTCATCCCATTAGAGGTGACCAGATCATCAATATTTTGTATTAGATTGCCATGTTTAAGGGGTTTGTTATTAGCACACAGCAGGCCTCTGGTTCTCTAATTAATCAGGTGCTCCACCGTTCCGGACATAATCTGAATCAGTGATTTTGACCAGTTTGTGGAGTTGGTGTTGGGCGGCAGTGAGGATGGTCTGATGAACTGTCATCAACTCTGCCACCTGACTACTGTGGGGACCGATTTTGTACCCAGTGGAGGGTTCCGGGGCATCATTCACCCAGGTATTCCCAACGCCGGCCACCAGTTCCTTTTCCCCGTTGTCAACATGGTAGGAGCACCCATCCACATAAACTGTGGGCATTTGCTCGTGTTGGCTTTTTCATATACTTTGTGTGGGGAATTCAGGTACATCTCCATGGTGTCCTGGGTTTTGAGACTTTCGTCCTCGAGACAGTTTTCTCTGGCATAATCATGCAAGTCAGCCAGACCTTGCGCGAGGGGACTCTTCTTGTTTTGGCCATATCTGACCTCCACAGGAAAGCCTTGCATGGACAGAATCCAGGAAGTAATTCTGAAATTACTCACATTTCTTGCCCGGATTCTGTCACTTTGGAGGTATTGCAAAGGCTGGTGTGGAGTCTCCACTATGATGTGCTCCCTGTGGATGAACGGGCGGTAATTTTTCAATGCCCACTCCATTGCCAGGAGTGCTTTCTCACAATCGTTGAATTTTTCCTCCACAGAGGATAAAGTCTTGCTTGCATAAGAGATGACACTATTGACCTTGTCATGCTTTTGGTATAATACTGCTGTCAAGCATGTATTCGAGAACCCTGTCTCCAAGAAGAACTCCTTGTTTTGACAGGGTAAGCTAGGCAAGACACTTGTACGAGACTTCTTTTGAGTTGCTTCACTGCCTCGGCTTGTTCTGGACCCCACTCCCACTTGACCCCCCCTTCAACAGATGGACCAGGGGTCTTGTGACCTCCTCAATGAACTTCCTACTATAGTTAGTCAGTTGAGGAGGCTTCTTAGCTCACGCAGAGTTGCAGGGTCCTTTAGTTTTAGTAGTGCTTCCACTTTCTTCGCCTGTGGACAGAGACCCTTAGGAGTTATTTCATGTCCTAAGAAGTTGACATGGGTTCTGCACCACTGTGCCTTCTGGAAGGACAGTTTTGCTCCGGCAAACCTCAACTGCGTCAGAACATAACGGATTTCCGCTTTGTGTTTCTCCACAGTTGAGCTTTTAATCAAGACATCATCCACATAGGACATGTTACCCCTTTCACCCAAGTCGGGCATGGCCTTGTGTAGGAAGATGTTGAATACGTTGCTGGCGTTTATGTATCCCAAGGGAGACGGGTCCACGTGTACCGCTGCCCCCAAAAGGTAAAG
This sequence comes from Ambystoma mexicanum, assembly GCF_040938575.1. Lineage (NCBI taxonomy): Eukaryota > Metazoa > Chordata > Amphibia > Caudata > Ambystomatidae > Ambystoma > Ambystoma mexicanum. The sequence goes on from NC_090941.1 coordinate 895,503,454, forward strand.
TCCAGCTTGTATTGGAAAAATAGCGTGTGCGTGTATTCTGTGCTGCGCGGAAAGTCCCACACGCGATTTGCCTGGGTACGTGTATTCTGTGGTGTGTGGAAAGTCCCACACGTGATTTGCCTGGGTACGTGTATTCCGGGGTGCGCGGGAAGTCTCACATGCGATTGGCTGGGTACGTGTATTCCGGGGTGTGCGGGAAGTTCCACACGCGAATTGCCTGGGTCCGTGTATTCCGGGGTGCGTGGGAAGTCCCACACGCGATTGGCCTGGGTACGTGTATTCCGGGCTGCGCGGGAGGTTCCACACGCGAATTGCCTGGGTCCGTGTATTCCGGGGTGCAGGGGAAGTCTCACACGCGATTGGCCTGGGTACGTGCATTCCGGGGTGCGCGGGAAGTTCCACACGCAATTTCAGCAGGGTACATGGATTCCGGGGTGCGCGTGAAGTTCCACGCGCTAATTCTGCAGGGTACGTGTATTCCGGGGTGCGCGGGAAGTTCCACACGAGATTTCAGCAGGGTACGTGGATTCCGGGGTGCGCGTGAAGTTCCACACGCTAATTCTGCAGGGTACGTGTATTCCGGGGTGCGCGGGAAGTTCCACACGCGATTTCAGCAGGGTACGTGTATTTCGGGAGTGCCGGGTAGTACTACACGTGAATCGACCGTGTGGGTCTTCCCAGGTGTTCCCTCTACACCCTCTACGGCCCCTGCAGGCAGCCCACACCACAGGGGACTACCCTGCACGCCTGCTCATGTCCCGCAGGCAGCCCATCCATCATGGCCATGCCCCCCAGCCAACCCACATGTCACCTTGCACTACTGATCACCAACGCATGTCTCCCAGCACCCCCACCCACCAGCATCCAGGGGCACCCTCCACCAGGCCCACACACATGTCTCCCACCACCCCCACCCCCCAGCAGTCAGGGGCACCCTCCACCAGGCCCCCACTCATGTCCCCCTGCACCCGCACCCCCCAGCAGCCAGGGGCACCCTCCACCAGGCCCCCACTCATGTCCCCCTGCAGCCCCACCCCCCAACAGTCAGGGGCACCCTCCACCAGGCCCCCACTCATGTCCCCCTGCACCCCACCCCCCAGCAGTGCGGGACACCTGCCAGCAGGCCCCCACACATGTCCAACAGCCAACATGTCATCACAATCCAGATCCCAGGCTCTTATGCCCACCCAAATCCCACCCCACGCCACCCCAGTCCAAACACCCAACCAAGCTTTACATCCATTCAAAATGGAAATACCTTTACATGATAGTTAACAAATAAGCAGTATGCGCATGAGTACAAGTCCGTCAGACCCACACAACGGCATCACATGACTGTGAAAACCCACATTGTGACAGGCATGAAACCAATGAGAGAAGTCCACACATTGAAGTAAGAAACAAGAAAGTATTACAGTGTAAATGAAGTGAATGAAATCTAAACAAACAATAATGGCAACAAATATCAAAATGCAGCATGTCCACAAAAATAATAAATAACGAAAATGGGAATCCAAAATAACCGTAAAGAAATTGTGTCCAAAGTCACTGTCCAACAAAGCAAATCCAAAGGGAGAGTAAAGTGAAAATCCATTGCTCCATGGTGAAAAAATAATAAAAGATGAAGGCCACAAATCCACTGTCAAACTATGTACAAAGAGCAAATCCATGGTCCATGATCCCAACGATGTAAATGAAACCTACAATAAAACCTACCTAACTAATAACTATATACAAAAAAGTGGGGCATAGTCCAAGCGCCCCAAATTAAAAAAAAGAAATAAAACCTAACACTAATTACAAAGGCGGCGGGCTAGTCCAGCGGCTCACTCCGTGGTGTCCCGGGCCAGGGCATCATCGAACTCCTGTTCGATGTCCCGGAGGCGGTCCTGTTCCATGGCCCCGAGGGTCCGCAGGACGCCGACATGTCCTCCTCCAACTCCCTGCGGATTCCCTCGAGGCACTCGGCCCACCTCAGGGCCCTCCGCATGGAGTTCTCCGCCCTGACCATCGTGAGCCGCGCCTCTTCCGCCTGCCGCCACTCCGCACCTATCTGCTAGCCCAACCGCTGCCACACGGAAGACACTTCCCGTCCTGGGTCCTCCTGCCCTCCGACCGATGCCTGCCCCTCCGATGTAGATTGCCCCGAGCCATGATGCCTCCCACGTTGACTCCGCTGCTGCCTCCGACGCAACTGCCTCTGCCAGCACAACGGCATCCAGGCTGATGGAATCCACCGACGCCGCTGTGCATGTGCCCTGCCCAATGATGCCGGCATATCCTCCATCTGCTGGGGTCCAGTTGCGGTGGTGTCCACTGCTGCTCGACCACCGACTCCCCACTGTGGCAGGGATGGGATCCCCACCAAGTTGGCTGCGTTGGTCAGGGCAGGTCCACAGGGGGCCCTGGTGGCATCTGGGCCGGAAGACGGCATGGAGAACGACTGGCGTATAGTCTCCACAGAGGAGGAGTTGGCCGCCAGATTGGCCGACACATGTATGAAACCCCCGACCACGGCCGATCCAAACTGGGCCACGTCGGCACGTTGCTCTTCGTGATGACGTGCAAGCTCCTCACGGGAAGCATGCACGTCATCACGAATGACACCCGTGCACAACGCGACACCAATCAGGACCTTCTCCATACGGCCACGTGTCCCCTCGTCCGCAGGTGGAGGGGAGTCAGATGACATGGACATCCCCCCTACCTGCGGACGGGCCTGGGATGGGGCATCCCTGTTGGTGCATGGTGGTGCAGTCACAGTGTCAGGGACAGTGACATGCACAGGCCCCTCCACGGCGACCTGTGCTGGCTCCTGCCGCTGCCCCTGGACTGCACCACTTGCACCAGCAGGGATGCCCCCACCAGGCCCCATGTGCGGCTCAGTAGCGGCCTCCTCCTCCTCTGTGGAAACCACGAACCTGGATGGCTCCACACCATCTTCCGCCGTTGCAAGCACCTGTGGGGGCTCACCCACCCCTTCCGCTGCAGCCGTGGGGGCATCCCCGCTGCTTTGCTCCACAGCGCCGTCTCCGCCCTCTTCTTCACTTGCCGCTGTGTAGAGGGAGACATATAACACAAGCATCAGGGTACTGTACAATGGTCCCCTAGACAGGAAGCAATAGCAGATGAGTGGCACTGTCAAAGATCACTTCCATCATGTCCCTCCACAACACATGGGTCAGTGCAGGCAAAGCACACGCAGTAACAGGCATGGCACATGCTATGGACATTTGCATACATGTCCAAGGGACTCTCCAAACATACAATGTTGTTATGGACTCACATGCATCATGGGTCATGCCTATCACATGCACACACATCACCGTAGTTTCATCCATCTGGCCTTGTACACCCCAGACACAGTGGATACAAGGATAGCTAGGCTGCATCTGTGAATCTGTACATTGTCACAGACATGTGTCATGCATCCATGGCATTCACAAGTCACAGACACGCAGGTCAGACACACAGACATGGATACCATACATGTACATGGCATCAGCACCCATCCCTCACCCCCACCCGTGTTCAGGAACAGAGACTGGCATGCTCTCATGTGTCCAATACGCATAGGACTCCCCATGTTGCATTTAAACACATGCACCAACCGTGTGGTTCACACATTACTGGTCTCACATGCATGACCATGATGTCCCTGCACACATACATGCGTACATGGCCTATGTCACACATACAGGCAAGCATCAGACAACCAGCACACTGCAACATGCCCTGTCTCACACAGCAATGCATGCCCACTTACCGCTCAACTCCAGACGGCTCTGCCTCGCAAGGATCTGGGCGTGGAGCGCTGGGTCTACACGTTCCAGGACCCTCAGCTGGATGGTACTCATGCGGCCCCGGCCCCCCTCCACCAGGCGCCGGGCCTTCAAGGGGGTCCTGGACCTCAAGTCCTCCCAGCGCTTCTTGACTTTCTGGATGTTGCGGGTTGCCACCCCCTCCGCGTTGATGGCAGCCACCAAGTCGTCCCAGATCCTGTCCCGTCCTTCCTTGTTGGCGCGTGACGATCCGAAGAGGGCATCATACTGCCCCAGGACTTGCTCCACCAGGACACCAACTTCGGTGGCAGTGAAGCTGGTGCCCCTCTGCCTCTCTGGCCGGGGGTTGCCACTGGTGTCAGATGTTGCAGTGCCCGACATGGCAACCCCAGAGGCAGGAGTGGGTGGGCAACTGGGTCCTGGGGCTGGGCTGTGGAGCGATGGTATACCAGTCGGGAGTCTTCTGTTCCAGCAGGGGTGGACACAGCAACTGGACCCCTGCAGATGGCAGATGTGCAGGCACAAAATGGCAGGGCACGGTGGCAGCAGGCAGGCAGGCAGCAGCAGATGGCTTGTGGGAGGCTGCTCGGGGCTCTGGGGGTCAGTAATTCGGCCTTCTGGGCAGGAGCGTGGTCTTCCGTGTGCTTACGCGTGGCCAGCTTGATACAGAGTGAATTGGCGCGTGAAAATCCTGCACGTCAATGTGAAATTCGAGGAAAGGGCCTTAGCGCGTAAGCGCGTCAGCACGCATACGCGATTCTATTGGACCAAAGGCCCTCAGCGCGTAAGCGTGTCTGTGACGTGACGCGCACGGGTGTTTCCCTCATAGCACGTGATGACAGAGCACACGTGGAAACACTGCACGTCAGAGTATCATTGCGTGCAATTGGAGGAAAGTGCGCGTACAGACAATTGGCCTGGGTACGTGTATTGCAGGGGTGCTCCGGAATTTTCACACGCGATTTGCTTGGGTACGTGTATTACAGGGGTGCGTGGGAATTCTCACACGCGATTTGCTTGGGTACGTGCATTACAGGGGTGCGTGGGAATTCTCACAGGCAATTTGCTTGGGTACGTGTATTACAGGGGTGCGCGGGAATTCTCACACGCGATTTGCTTGGGTACGTGTATTACATGGATGCGCAGGAATTCTCACACGCGATTTGCTTGGGTACGTGTATTATAGGGGTGCGCGGGAATTCTCACACACGATTTGCTTGGGTACGTGTATTACAGGGGTGTGCGGGAATTCTCACACGCGATTTGCTTGTGTACGTGTATTACAGGGGTGCGCGGGAATTCTCACACACGATTTGCTTGGGTACGTGTATTACAGGGGTGCGCGGGAAGTTTTACACGCTCGCCAACAACACGTATCCATGGAATTGAACGGGGCTAAGGCATGCGCACAAAAGAACGTGCTAATCCGGAAACACGTACACCAGCAGGAAGCAGGCGTACGTCGACCCGCGCAGCATAAAAGTGCGCGCAAACAACAAACAAGCTCAGACGCCAGGATGAATATACCGTTCCTAGCAGCAGTGGCCGTGGGTTACCAAAGGAGGAGGAGGAGGATAGTGAGGGCCCGAATTTTCACACCCAGAACCATCCTTTTTGGGATGCCTGATGACCAGGTGTATGGGAGGTACAGGTTTCCACCTCACATAATACTGGACCTGGTGAGTGAGTGGGAGGATGACCTCACATCACCCACCCTGTGCTCCCAAGCACTCAGCCCCCTGGAGAAGGTCCTTAATGTACTGCACTTCTTGGCCACTGGATCATTTCAGCGGACAAGTGCCATAGTGGGTGGGGTGTCACAGGCCACGCAGTCACGCTGCCTACACCAGGTCTTGAACATCATCACTGCACGCCCATCAGTCCGCAGGCACATATACCTGCCCAGAACACCTGCAAAAAGGCAGGCTGCCGCCCTGGATTTCTATGGTGTGGCACAATTCCCCAAAGTGCTAGGTGCCATTGACTGCACCCATGTGGCACTACGTCCCCCCAGGGCATCTGAGCACATCTATAGGAACTGCAAGCACTGGCATTCCATCAACGTGCAGGTAGTATGTAATGCCAAGGGAATCATCACCTCAGTATATGCCAACTATCCAGGGTCCACCCATGACAGCTTCATTTACCGAATGTCTACCCTAAGCCGGGACCTAGAAGCTGGGCGGCATGGCGATACATGGCTGCTTGGTGAGTATGGATGCCACTGATGTCAGATGCAGAGTTATGTCACTACCCCACTAATGATACCCATCACCTCCTCACCAGGGGACAGTGCCTACCCTCTGAGCACCCACATGATGACGCCAATTCGGAACTCCATCGCGCCTACCGAGGTAAGATACAACACAGCCCATATTGCAACCCGGGGCATAGTGGAGCGCACATCCAGGCTTTCGCTCCCTTGACCGTTCTGGTGGCCAGCTGTTATGTGCGCCCCCAGTAGTGTACAGGATCATAGTGGCAGCATGTGTCCTGCACAATGTTGCAACACGCCGGGTCTGGCTGTGGACATGGTGGTGCCCCCACATCCCCAACCACATGCACGCCCACTGCGCATGGGAGGGGAGAGGGCAAGGGGTGAGGCAGCCCGTACGCAGCTGGTGGCTAATTACTTTACATAGAAATCACACCCCTGTGGCGTGCACACAGCCCAGGCACATACCATCTGATAAGCAATGATGACTCGACCTGACAATTATGACGAACAAAGGGACAGTCAACTGTCAGAACCATAGCAGCCTGAGATTGTTCATGTGGAAGTGTCACAATGTGTGCATCCCTACCTACACAAAAACCACCAATGCAGTGTCATCAAAAGACACACTTCCATGCAGCAAAAATGAATACCCACTTGCAAAATACTACATGAGAACAGTGCCATGTCACCCAACCCCTCCCCGGCACGGCCACACAACACACCATGGCATGTCATGCAATGTGAGAGCAAACAAATTAATCCCCACAACATGCCCCAAGTGTCACCAACTACAGTGTCCCTAATGGAAACTGGCCACACATGAAATGCTCACAGTAATGCAGGACCAACAACACACATTACCAAATACTTACCAAGAATACCAATCACCTACACAACCTCCAACCTACCATAAACATGACAGTACAGACTTACAAAATTGGTAGCCTCACTACCTGATAATGCCAGCACTTCGAACACTTCCAAGTATACAGTGTTAGCGCCACGCAAGAGTCTAGGTGCACTGCTTACAACATGGACTCCAGTCCCAAAGTAGACCGCCTTGTGAAGACATGAGAAATGGACCTGGAAATTAGGAGGATGAGATGGATGCAGAGACACATATCAATACACCATGCAGTGTACAATACAACAACAATATGCACTAGGAATGTATACACAGTATTGACTACAGACTGCCCACACATCAAATGGGAGTCCAACGTCACTGTGTACGTCAATGTCACTTGGGCACACCCTCTGCAAGCCCATGGAAACGGGAGGCAGGAGGGGTGTGTGTCACACAAACCCAAGCATCTGACCCAAATTCAGGACAAGCCTGCATGTGCCCAGCTACAATACAGCGTATGCCCATGGGATCCACACAAGGCAGCACACTGTCCAAAAAATAAAAAATTTAAATAAAAAAAAATATATATATATTTTTTTTAAAAAAATCAAAAATGGCCATTAATGGGGTAGGCCACCCAGGAGGTCCGAGGACAGGGTGCACACCAAAACCCACCTGTGTGGATCTTGCGGGAAAAAAAACACCTCCATGGGCTCATGGCCTGCACGGCTACCCTATTGTGAGAGAATCACTGCTGTCGCTCTCCCCAGACTCTGCAGCTGCCTCAGGAGGTGGTGGCACTATGGGATGCAGCCCACGCAAAGCCCTAGTCTGGTCCTCCATGGCAGCAAGCATGCGGGTTTGGAAGGTCTGGTTCTGGAGGATAATCGTGTGGAGGTCCCCATGCAATAACTCACGGGATGACCGGACCTCCTCACGAGTTGCCTGCATCTCAGCTGAGAGCATACGTATGAGACTCTCCAGCTGCTGTTCTGTCCTTGTTTTTGTTGAAGCCTCAAGCTCAACAAGAGTCGTCCTGAGGTGGCGGAGTTCCACCCTCAAGGCTTCCCTGTGGCCATGGGACTCTATGGAAATTACTTCCCGCAGAGTCGCCAGTGCCACCCGCCTGTCCCTGTCAGACGCCAACATGTCCTCCCTGTGTGACTGGCAGATGGAGTGTGTTGCCTGCTGTAGTCGCTCCATCAGCCTTTCTGGGGGGACAATGGAAGTGGCCACCCTATCCATGGCCTGAGCCATCATCTCTGATGATGCTGCCTGTTAGGTTGCCATACCGTATATGGATTGCTCCCATGCGGTATTGCCAGGTGGCGTACGGCCACCACGTCGGCGGGCACCACACCTGTCTGGGGCAAGGCGAACTGCGCCTTGCTGTGCCGGCACTGCCTGAGGCTGCAGGACTGCATTCCCCCTCTGATCTGCTGGCCCAGGAACAGGATCAGATGTTGCGGAGTGTGACCCTGCATCCGTAACCACCAAAGGCGTACCTGCCAACACTGACATCCCCATTGAGGGTTCTACCCCTGGTGCAGGTGGGTGGGACAGAACAGAATCCATCCCAGGAAGACTCACCTGCGACGGCACATAGGTCTCATCATCCAAATCGACACCTGAATACAGCTCGGGGGAGGTGCACCCAGAGACACCCCTCGAGAGCACGACCTGCAGCAGTTGTGGGTTCTCATCCACCACCACACCACGTCCCTCACTGGTGGTCGGTCGGCCCTGAGACCCCTCCTGGGTCTGCACCATCTCCACAACCCCAGCAGTATCAAGTGCGTCACCCCCTGCAAAGACATGAAAGAAAATTAATGGAAACAGGCATTAGCAGTATGGCACACAATTAGGGCTGAGAAGCTACAGAACCAGTACTTGATTGACACATGTCCCACATGACTAAAACCCTCCCATGCATGCACCGTCACTGCGTATGAAGGGGAGGCAAATGGCACACATTGATGACACCAAGATGGAAGATCAACACATTTGCTGCATGCTGCCTAGTAGCGGCATCACACATTGGCCTGTGATTGGCAGGTCAAATACACATGCCATCACACAGATGGCATGTACCCTAGCCATAAAGTGAAGAGGGAGAAGAGGGCACCACTTGTTCATTCAGTCTAGTTTGCTCATGAAATTGCTTTTTTAATTGAAACAGTTCAAATGTTTAACCTGGAGCTGCCAGTCCAAAATGGTCCTATAGCACAGGGACATGTCTAAACAAATGATATCAAGGAAACAAAGTCAGTCCACTTTACCATAGCCATGTCAGACATGTGACAATAGGACTGAGAAATGCCTAGTAAAAGTGGTGGAATGCAAACAATCTGCCTGAATAAACAGAGAAAAATAAGCAACAATATTGTGGCAAGATGACACTTCAAGGGCAACTGGCGTGGTGTTGGGCTAGATGTCTACTGTTGGCAGAAGGGATACTGCTATACCCAAATGCTGGTGCGCAGAATGTATTGGATGAGGCACATGGGTGACCCAAACCACTCAGGCACACACACCCTCACCTGGCACCCAAACAGAAGCCCTCACACACACACCATGCACATGGATGACACACACATGCATGTGCACTCACCGGACAATGCCTTGTAATCTGCCAGTTCTCCCACACCTTGGATCTGTTCCTCCGTGACGTAGGTCCCAGAAACATGCTCATGTGGAGTGAGTTCTATGTCCTCTGCTGGAGACCCACCTCCAGTCACTAGAGTAGCGGCATGACTTGAGGCCAGCTTATTCTTTGCCCTGCGCTTCAGGTCATTCCAGCGCTTGTAGCATTCAGTAGCTGTGCGCCTCACGATTCCAAGGGCACTTATGATGTCCACGATGGTCTGCCAGTGTGCCAGACGTTGTGCAGGTGTGGTCTTGGATCCTGCAATAATCACCATTTCGCACTCATGTGCGGACACATACTCTACAAGTGCATTCAGTTCGGCCTCATTGAAGCTGGGCTTCTTTGACGGGCCGGACTGTGTAGCCGTGTCTGGGGCATCAGCCTCTACTGGACGAGCACTCTTCCTCTTCCGCTTGGAAGGTGGTGGGGATCCTGAGTGTCCTACGCCGCTCTGGACACTAGGGGCAGGAGCCCCGATGGACTCTGTACTAGGAGTGTGGGATTGCACACTCAGCATGGGAGTTGCTGCAGGCATTAGCTCAAGTGTGATGGTGTCAGGGGGAATGTCAGCAGGATGGACTAGGACCGACACTGTCCTGGCTGGGTGTGTGAGAGGTGGGGTGGATGGAGCCGCAGCTGCCCCTGCAGCCTCCCCACCCTGCCTATTCGGGGCAGCAGATGACCTACCTGCCCCTGATCCACGTGGCCTGATGACACCAACGTGCACCGGCGCACATGGCCTAGACCTGCTGACCTGGAAGTCAGCCATGGAGTCACCCTGTGCCAGGTCTGGTGCCAAGGTGGGCTGGTCCAACAAGGGCTGAGCATGGATGGTGTCAGCCACGTTACCCTCAACCAGGGGGGGGGGTGCATGGGTGTCCCTGACTGGTCCTCCACACATGGGGGGTTAGGGGCACCCTGCAAGTCACGGCCACGTCCCCTACCGGATCCACCACGGCCACCACTTGGGCCTCAGCCACTTTGCCACCCTTACGGCTTGGTCACCTCCCAACCATGGCACTGATGTTATTGTGCGTATGGGAGTCGCTGTGAACTATTGTCCTGGGCAATTGGGGGTCAAAGGGGTTGGGTACCAGATGGTAATCGTACCCTAGTGCTCTAGCAAGGCTGTATGTCACCCCTGGGGAAAGATGATGGGTCACGCAATGCACAGGCACCCCAAAAAAGGGAAGTAAGGTGCACGCAACCCCTCCTAGACCACGTGTGTGGAAAAATAAACCTTCACTACGCTGTGGCACCCAGAAACACAAGAATGAACCTATGCGTGTCACACGCAGCCTAGAATGACCTCTGAAGGGGTATGCGACACACGGGGCAAGCACAGATGTTAAATACGTGCGCGACTCACCGTCTGCCAGGAAAAAAAGCGTGAAAAAGGGCAATACCCCTGCCAAAAGAAGAATTGTACGCTGTCTGAGGAGACAGGACAACAGTAGAAGGGAACGCTGTTTGAGGAAACAGGCCCAGGAAAAAGAGGAAAAGAGAAAAAGCTGTCAGAGGTAACAGGGAGTACGAACTTGAAACGCCGTGAAGTAAATCGCGTGTGAACCGACAAGAAGTACAGATTTCACCCACTCGCTCTCCACGAAAAGCACGCACAAGGAAATGGTGTTCTACACGTACCCTTTATACACACGTCACAGACGCGCATACGCGCTGAGGCCATTTCCAACAATTACACGCTTTGACACTCGGACGTGTATTTTTTTTTACATGCGCCATTCTCAACGGCCATGCGCGTGACATCATAGACGCGCCTGGGGGCCCTTGGGCCAATGAATTAACGTATGTGTGCTGACGCGCTTACGCGCTAAGGGCTTTTCCTCGAATTACACTTAGACGTGCTGGATTTTCACGTGCCAAATCACTCCGTATCAAGATGGCCACGCGTAAGCACACGGAAGACCACGCTCCTGCCCAGTAGGCCGAATTACTGCCCCCCAGAGCCCCGAGCACGCTCCCACCTGCCATCTGCTGCTACCTGACTGCCTGCTGCCCACGTGTCCTGCCATTTGCTGCCTGCACATCAGCCAGGGGTGCTGTTGCTGTGACCACCCCTGCTGGAACCGAAGACTCCCGACTGGGATACCATCGCTCCACAGCCCAGCCCCAGGACCCAGTTGCCCACCCTCTCCTGCCTCTGGGGTTGCCATGTCGGGCACTGCAACATCTGGCACCAGTGGCAACCCCCGGCCAGAGAGGCAGAGGGGCACCAGCTTCACTGCAACCGAAGTTGGTGTCCTGGTGGAACATGTCCTGGGGCAGTATGATGCCCTCTTTGGAAGGTTGCGCGCCGACAAGGAAGGACGGACTCGGATCTGGACAGACATCGTGACTTAGCAAAAACAAAGAGTGATGGCTGGAAGGTTTAGAATTAATCTTAACCACTGGCAATGCTCGTGGCCTCGTGCAGAAGGGATGTGATCTAGCAGTTCGGGCTGGACTGCCCCTTTTGGGGTGGGACCAAGCCTGATTTGCATATGGTCTTTCCCCTTCTGTAATGGCTTGGCAGGCGAAGAACGATGGTCTGGAGGGTGCCCAGAGCAATGCCAGTGGTTAAGATTCATTCTAAACCTTCCAGCCATCACCTCTTTGTTTTTGCTTTGTCACCCCGAGTGGGACGGGTATGCCCAGACGTGGGTCCCGTGCCTGCTGGGCCTAGAGACCCAAGCTGCTCCTCACTGATGAGGCCCAACAAGGCCGAAACATGTTTGGGGATGCTTGTGGTCTCGTGCAGAAGGGATGTGATCTAGCAGTTCGGGCTGGACTGCCCCTTTTGGGGTGGGACCAAGCCTGATTTGCATATGGTCTTTCCCCTTCTGTAATGGCTTGGCAGGCGAAGAACGATGGTCTGGAGGGTGCCCAGAGCAATGCCAGTGGTTAAGATTCATTCTAAACCTTCCAGCCATCACCTCTTTGTTTTTGCTCGGACATCGTGACTGCCATCAACGCGGAGGGGGTGGCAGTCCGACTATTCCATCATGTGAAGAAGCGCTGGGAGGACTTCAGGTCCAGGACCCTCAAGAAGGCCCGGCGCCTCCTGAAAGCAGCGGATGCTGAGGGGTGCCGGGGCCACTTGTCGGAAGATCAGATGAGGGTCCTGGAACGCATATCCCCAGCGCTCCACGTCCAGGTCCTTGAGAGGCAGACCCGTCTGGAGTCGAGCAGTAAGTGTACATGCATACTGATTGTAAGCTGTGCGTGTGGTGGTGTGGCAGGAGTGTGCAGGTTGCACATGTGGTTTTATGTGGCCAAGTATGGGGGGGTACAGGGCCGTGAGGAGGGCGGATGAAGAGGGTGGAGAAGGTGCTGTGGAGCACAGCGGCAGGGGTCGCACCACCAGCCAGAGACGCAAGGCCCGGCTCCCCTCGCAGGTTGTGATCTCGTCAGGGAGTGAGGAGTCCGGTGCCACATCCGAGGCCGCAGCTGCCGAGGGGAGGTCCAGGAGGCGGAGGTTGGAGTTGGACTCCTCGGCAGCAGAAGGGGCAGCTGGGACCCCACAGGGCCCAACGGAGGAAGATGGCATGGAGTCATCCAGGTTGGTGGTGGGTTTGGTGGAGGAGGAGGCCGTGCAAGCAACAGAGGAGGGGTCTGGAGGTGGGGATTCCACTGGTGCTAGTGGTGCAGTGCAGGACCAGGGACAGGTGGCAGCATAGGCCGCCGCAGAGGTGCCTGTGTGCAATCCTGTCCCTGCTCCTGTCACTGCATCATCTTGCACCAGCAGGGATGCCTACCTCCAGACACGTTCTCAGGGAGGGGATTGGCTTACACCAACTGGCCTTCCTCTCCCTGCGGATGTGGCTATCCTGCAACAGGTTGAGCCTATCCAGGGTGGGGTGGCCTTGCGTCAACGGGCCATGCGAGCTGACCTGCAGTCTTTCCATGATGAGACTGCACGTCTTCTCGCATGGCTCGTTGACCGCATTGACCCACTGGGACAGCTCACCATGGCCGGATTTCTCCGTTTCCTGGACCTTGTTCCGACCCCCTCCGCCACAGTCATCCTCCATGCCATCTTCCCACACATGTATCACTTGGGTGCCCTGTGGAGCTGCCTCTGACCGTGCGGCCAGGCTGGTGGACAACAGAACCCTGCCACAGTCGGGAGTCGGACGTCCAGCAGGGGTGGCCACATCAACAACTGCACCCCAGCTGGAGAAGGATGTGCAGGCACCCTCGGACAGGGCACCTGGACAGCAGCAGCAGCAGCAGCAGGAGGCTGTAGGTGGGAGCCACGATGGCTTGGGGCCTTCGACATCGGAGGGGCAGGCGTCGGCCGGAGGGCAGGAGGACCCAGGACGGGAAATGTCTTCCGTGTGGCAGCGGTTGGGCCACGCCATAGATGCGGAGCGGCAGCGGGCAGAAGAGGCACGGCTCACGATGGTCAGGGCGGAAAACTCCATGCGGAGGGCCCTGAGGCGGGCCGAGTGCCTCGAGGCAATACGCAGGGAGTTGGAGGAGAACATGTCATCGTCCCTGCAGACCCTCGGGCCATGGAACAGGACCGTCTCCGGGACATTGAGCAGGATTTCGATGATGCCCTGGCCCGCAACATCCAGAAGTGAGCCGTTGAACTAGCCCGCTGCCATTGTATATAGTTAATTAGTGTTAGGTTTTATTTATTTTTTTTAATTTGGGGCGCTTGGACTATGCCCCACTTTTTTGTATATAATTATTAGTTAGGTGGGTTTTATTGTAGGTTTCATTTACATCGTTAGGATCATGGACCCTGGATTTGTTCTTTGTACATAGTTTGACAGTGGATTTGTGGCCTTCATCTTTTATTATTTTTTCACCATGGAGCAATGGATTTTCACTTTACTTTCCCTTTGGATTTGCTTTGTTGGACGGTGACTTTGGACACAATTTCATTACGGTTATTTTGGATTCCATTTTCATTATTTATTATTTTTGTGGACATGCTGCATTTTGATTTTTGTTGTCATTATTGTTTGTTTTGATTTCATTCACTTCATTTACACTGTAATACATTTTTGTTTCTTACTTCAATGTGTGGACTTCTCTCATTGGTTTCATGCCTGCCACAATGTGGGTTTTCACAGTCATATGTTGCCATTTTGTGGGTCTGACGGACTTGTACTCATGCGCATACTGCTTATTTGTTATCTATCATGTAATGGGTATTTCAATTTTGAATGGATGTAAAGCTTGGTTGGGTGTTTGGACTGAGGTGGCGTGGGGTGTGATTTGGGTGGGCATAGGAGCCTGGGATCTGGATTGTGATGACGTGTTGGCTGGGGGACATGTGTGGGGGCCTGCTGGCAGGTGCCCCGCACTGCTGGGGAGCGGGGGTGCAGGGGGACATGAGTGGGGGCCTGGTGGAGGGTTCCCCTGACTGGTGGGTGGTGGGGGTGCTGGGAGACATGGTTGGGGGCCTGGTGGAGGGTGCCCTGCACTGCTGGGGGGTGGGGTTGCAGGGGGACATGTGTGGGGGCCTGGTGGAGGGTGCCCTGCACTGCTGGGGGGTGGGTGTGCAGGGGGACATGAGTGGGGGCCTGGTGGAGGGTGCCCCTGACTGGTCGGGATGGGGGTGCTGGGAGACATGAGTGGGGCCTGGTGGAGGGTGCCCTGCACTGCTGGGGGGTGGGGGTGCAGGGGGACATAAGTGGGGGCCTGGTGGAGGGTGCCCCTGACTGGTGGGGGGTGGGGGTGCTGGGAGACATGAGTGGGGGCCTGGTGGAGGGTGCCCCACAATGCTGGGGGGTGGGGGTGCAGGGGGACATGAGTGGGGCCTGGTGGAGGGTGTCCCACAGTGCTGGGGGGTGGGGGTGCAGGGGGACATGAGTGGGGGCCTGGTGGAGGGTGCCCCTGACTGGTGGGGGGGTGGGGATGCTGGGAGACATGAGTGGGGGCCTGGTGGAGGGTGCCCTGCACTGCTGGGGGGTGGGGGTGCAGGGGGACATGAGTGGGGGCCTGGTGGAGGGTGCCCTGCACTGCTGGGGGGTGGGGGTGCTGGGAGACATGAGTTGGACATGAGTGGGGCCTGGTGGAGGGTGCACCACAGTGCTGGGGGGTGGGGTGCAGGGGGACATGAGTGGGGGCCTGGTGCAGGGTGCCCCACAGTGCTGGGGGGTGGGGGTGCAGGGGGACATGAGTGGGGGCCTGGTGGAGGGTACCACTGACTGGTGGGGGGTGGGGGTGCTGGGAGACATGAGTGGGGGCCTGGTGGAGGGTGCCCTGCACTGCTGGGGGGTGGGGGTGCAGGGGGACATGAGTGGGGGCCTGGTGGAGGGTGCCCTGCACTGCTGGGGGGTGGGGGTGCTGGGAGACATGAGTTGGACATGAGTGGGGCCTGGTGGAGGGTGCACCACAGTGCTGGGGGGTGGGGTGCAGGGGGACATGAGTGGGGGCCTGGTGCAGGGTGCACCTGACTGGTGGGGGGTGGGGGTGCTGGGAGACATGAGTGGGGGCCTGGTGGAGGGTGCCCCTGACTGCTGGGGGGTGTGGGTGCAGGGGGACATGAGTGGGAGCCTGGTGGAGGGTGCCCTGCACTGCTGGGGGGTGGGGGTGCAGGGGGACATGAGCGGGGGCCTGGTGGAGGGTGCCCTGCACTACTGGGGGGTGGGGGTGCTGGGAGACATGAGTTGGACATGAGTGGGGGCCTGGTGGAGGGTGCACCACAGTGCTGGGGGGTGGGGGTGCAGGGGGATATGAGTGAGGGCCTTATGGAGGGTGCCCCTGACTGGTGGGGGGTGGGGGTGCTGGGAGACATGAGTGGGGGCCTGGTGGAGGGTGCCCTGCACTGCTGGGGGGTGGGGGTGCAGGGGGACATGAGTGGGGGCCTGGTGGGGGTGCCCCTGACTGGTGGGGGGTGGGGGTGCTGGGAGACATGAGTGGGGGCCTGGTGGAGGGTGCCCTGCACTGCTGGGGGGTGGAGTGCAGGGGGACATGAGTGGGGGCCTGGTGGAGGGTGCCCCTGACTGGTGTGGGGTGGGGGTGCTAGGAGACATGAGTGGGGGCCTGGTGGAGGGTGCCCCACAGTGCTGGGGGGTGGGGGTGCAGGGGGACATGAGTGGCGGCCTGGTGGAGGGTGCCCTGCACTGCTGGGGGTGGGGTGCTGGGAGACATGGGTTGGACATGGTGGGGGCCTGGTGGAGGGTGCACCACAATGCTGGGGGGTGGGGTTCAGGGGGACATGAGTGGGGGCCTGGTGGAGGGTGCCCCTGACTGGTGGGGGTGGGGGCGCTGGGAGACATGAGTGGGGGCCTGGTGGAGGGTGGCCTGCACTGCTGGGGGGTGGGGGTGCAGGGGGACATGAGTGGGGGCCTGGTGGAGGGTGCCCTGCACTGCTGGGGGGTGACGGTGCTTGGAGACATGAGTTGGACATGAGTGGGGGCCTGGTGGAGGGTGCCCCTGACTGCTGGGGGTTGGGGGTGCAGGGGGACATGAGTGGGGCCTGGTGGAGGGTGCCCCTGGCTGCTGGTGGGTGGGGTGCAGGGGGACATGAGTGGGGGCCTGGTGGAGGGTGCCCCTGACTGCTGGGGGTCGGGGGTGCAGGGGGACATGAGTGGGGGCCTGGTGGAGCGTGCCCCTGGCTGCTGGTGGGTGGGGGTGCAGGGGGACATGAGTGGGGGCCTGGTGGAGGGTGCCCCTGACTGCTGGGGGGTGTGGGTGCAGGGGGACATGAGTGGGGGCCTGGTGGAGGGTGCCCCATAGTGCTGGGGGGTGGGGGTGCAGGGGGACATGAGTGGGGGCCTGGTGGAGGATGCCCCACAGTGCTGGGGGGTGGGGGTGCAGGGGGACATGAGTGGGGGCCTGGTGGAGGGTGCCCCTGACTGGTGGGGGGTGGGGGTGCTGGGTGGGGGCCTGGTGGAGGGTGCCCTGCACTGCTGGGGGGTGGGGGTGCAGGAGGACATGAGTGGGGGCCTGGTGGAGGGTGACCTGCACTGCTGGGGGGTGGGGGTGCTGGGAACAATGAGTTGGACATGAGTGGGGGCCTGGTGGAGGGTGCACCACAGTGCTGGGGGGTGGGGGTGCAGGGAGACATGAGTGGGGGCCTGGTGGAGGGTGCCTCTGACTGGTGGGGGGTGGGGGTGCTGGAAGACATGAGTGGGGCCTGGTGGAGGGTGCCCTGCACTGCTGGGGGGTGGGGGTGCAGGGGGACATGCGTTGGTGGGCAGTAGTGCAAGGTGACATGTGGGTTGGCTGGGGGGCATGGGCATGGTGGATGGGCTGCCTGCGGGACATGTGCAGGGTAGTCCTCTGTGGTGTGGGCCGCCTGCAGGGGCCGTGGAGGGTATAAAGGGAACACCTGGGAGGACCCACACGGGCAATTCACATATAGTGCTCCCCGCGCACCCCTGGAATACACGTACCCTGATGGAATCGCGTGTGATACTTCCTGCGCACCACTGAAATACACGTACCCTGCTGCTTTTGCGTGTGATACTTCCCGCACACCCCTGGAACACACGTACCCTGATGGAATCGCATGTGATACTTCCCGCGCACCCCTGAAATACACGTACCCTGCAGCTTTTGCGTGTGATACTTCCCGCGCACCCCTGGAATACACATACCCTGATGGAATTGTGTGTGATACTTCCCGCGCACCCCTGTAATGCACGTACCCTTTTGTTTTTGCGTGTGATACTTCCTGCGCACCCCTGGAATACACGTGCCCTGATGGAATCGCATGTGTTACTTCCCGCGCACCCCTGATGTACACGTACCCAGGACAATTGCGTGTGAAACTTCCCGAGAACCACTGAAATACACGTTTCCCGCTTGGCGTTTGCTGTTTGGCAGCCCTGTGAACTGGTCCAGGGTTAGCGCAGCCCTTTGCGATGATTTGGGAATTTTGAAGGCTTTTCCTTGCGCAAGGGCGTTCTTGGGGGCGTAACTGGCGCTGCTGCAGGGTCGCTGCACCACTCTGCGCCACGGCTGGTTTTTGAGGCTAAAATCCATGAATATGCTGTGCGATGAAAAGGATTTTATCGCATACGGCTGGCGCAGTCTATCGCACGGGGACACTGTGCGCCAGCCGCGTGTGCCACTTTTGTGCGAATTTCTATGAATTACCCTGTCAGTGTTGAACAGACTCCTTCCCCTCATTTTACTTAATAGGGAGGAACAGCTGTTCTCTCATTTTCTGAATGTCAACTACATTTTGAGATGGTTTTTCATCACTTTTGACAATAGAGTTTGGATTTTCAGATTGTGAATTGGTATAAATTCTCAAAGTATTTCCTTCCAGTGTGGAATGCAAGGAATGTAGAGGGGTTCCCATGACCAGTTTGTTGTCCTACAGCGATTACTGTAATGTCAGCTATATTTGATTATTTTGGAAATGAAACTCAATATGATCAGATTTTTGTCAACCATTTGGCATGTGTCATTTAAACTAACATGGTTGACACTTTGTTTTAATTTTATTGGCCAGTTAGTCTGAGTCCAGAGGACCTTGTTCACACAGTCTATTAGGGGAGACAACCTGTGAAGGATATCATTCCTTAATAGACAGGGGGTTCCCTCTGGAGTCACGACTATGACCGGGTGTTTCACCTTATGTCACCCATTTTTAATTTCCAGACCGCAGTCCCCTCGACAGGAATTGCATTCCCGTCAAAGTTCTGGAGTTGTCCAGGAAGAGGGGTGAGAGGTGTCAAGGGTTTTGACCCATGTTGAATCCTTAGACTGGGTAGATGTGGGGATGAGCTGTCGCCGCCCATTATTCTATCCCAGAACAAACTAAATCAATAGACTGGGTGGATTTGGGGATGAGCTATCGCCGCCCACATTCACGCCAGAATACAGGAGAACTGCGCAGTTGGCACAAGACCACTACAAAGATACAACCTTCTTGTGGGGGGTTCCACATCACCACTCTACTGTAAGGATGGCATCAAAACAATGTTAAGCAAGGGTCCTATACTATCAAGCAAAAGACCACTCTATTGAAATGCAGTAATTCAAGACAGATCCCAATAATGGATTCAATACCGGTACTCACCACTATCAGAAAGCCGGCGTTTTAAAACCACCAGACTTTTGTGTAAAACTGAACAGAGGAACCCAAACCAGGCCAAGGAAAGACTTGCTAAGAGGTGGACACAATGTAAAACTATATTCTGAAATGACTTGAAGGAAGTAATTATTTAATGTATATGTAAAAATTGTAAGTTTGATTTAAACTGGGAACTAAAGTGACATTTAGCTGAATTCTGCCTGACAACTACCCCCGACAGGAGAAACCTGCTCAGCCACTCTTCCCAGGCCTAGCTGCATCCTGCTTCCCCACCAAAAGGAGTTGACACCTCTCTGATTAGATTAGGGGAGAGGCACCTGCAGGAGGTTGAACAAAGCCTTGTCCTGGACTCAGGCAAATGTTATATTGGGGGGGGGCGTAAAGTGGCTTCCTCTTGGGAGAAGTGGGAGGAGAAGTGCCTCTGGGAGCCACCGGAGCTGGAGGCGGGGGCAGACACAAGCTTCCCCCATGTGCTTTGGAACCTAAACCACACCCATCTGGGCCAGAGCATAATTTAAAAAAAGATGGATAATTCATAGTACGGACATGTCAGAATTATATAAGTAATATCATTATTCTTGTGATTTTTCTGTGCATGTTTTAAGAGTTGTTAGGACCCTGTGGTGTATGCTGGGGGGTTGCTGGCGGAAAATAGGGTCTTACTCCAAATGTCTGCATGTTAAAAATCTGACACTTCATCAATTAATGTCCATAATCCTTGCGCACATGTGTGTAATTTTTGGTAAATGTCCGATATTGGTAAACCAGTCAAAAAGCGCAAAATGTTGTCATTTTTTAATGCAAGCCCCCAGGAAGATCAGAGGCGGACAAGCATGGACCATAAGGAATATATAATGTGTACATGTAATTTCAACAAATTGTGTATCTGGGAAATATGTATTTGAATCAAATATAGATTTGTGGGCAAATTGACCAGGGGAGGATCCTCTGACCCATAAACAGACCTCATCATGATGACAATCCATTTCCTTCCCCCAATCATGGGAGAGGGGAGAATTGGGCCAATGACAAGTAGAGAGAGACAGGCTTAGCTAGGCCCAGGCTCACACCCATTTTCAAAACACATAAAAAGAGACTGCTGGGACAGGTAGAGAGATTCAATTACATTTGCTGCGGAGCGTGCTGACCGACGACTTCACATCCAGAGATCCAACACTTAGACTTCCAAGCTAAACAGAGACTACAGAACTTTGAACCAAGAAGGCCCACTGCAAGCAAAAGTATTTGTCGGCAGGTCTCAAAATCTTTTGCAACCTATTCCACAGCCGGGTGAGCTGTGTGAATTCTTTGCCAAGAACTTTTGCCAGTACCCAGAAAGCAGTGTTACATCCAGAATCCACTTGATCCGGACCGGAAAGCAGAGCAGTATCCAGAACCAGAGGCCGCTGTATCCAGAGAGGCTAGACCAGCAGAGCAGAGCTGACCCAGATCGCTGTGAGCAGAACCGCCAGAAGTCCCGTCCAACCTTACCAGACCTTGACGGCTTATTTCAAAAATATAGTGTGAGTACTCACTGTGCCAAAACCAATCTCTTAGTTAAAATAATCTAATCCATACTATTTTAACCTAAGTAGAACTGCCTCCTAGAAATCCTGTCATCTCCCATTCTAAAGCTGCGAGCTGTCATCTGTCATTCTTAAGCTGCAAACTGTCACCTGTCATTTTGAGTTTTACTTTAAATCCGAAAATCTACCTTTATTAAATCGTCCGTATCTCTGGAACCATTTGTCCTAGGAACGAGATTTATACTTTTACCGCAATCGCGATTTACGCACGCGCGAAATTTACCGCGATTTGCGATTTGGCTCAATTTCTCCACTTGTCAAAATAGCAGCTCCATTCTTTTCTTTGCTAAAATTCGTTTGCAATCTGCTAATCATTCATAGATCATTGCTAAAGTGAGCCTGGACTAATATAAAGTATCTCTCCCTTACCCTGAACCTCCTATAGGGAATTAAAAGCAATTCTAGCATTTTTCACTTCCTTGCCACCACCTTACAAAGCACTCTTGCCCGTGTTTCAAAAAGCATACCTGTTGTCTAAGCTTGCTGGGGGGGGGGAACTGAATTTCGTCTTGTATTTGATTGTATTCCTGAAGACTGTGTGTGTTACTTCCATCTCCTTGCATTGCATATAGGGGGGGGGGGGTGAATTGCCACCAGGGGAAAAGTGAACATATTATCTCTTGTGAAACCATATCAGTTTATTTTCTATATTGCATTTATTCCACCTTGCATTTCCTTGAAACCATAAAGCATTTCAGCTACCTTATCCTCTATACTACTTCTACGTAACCAAATCAGTTTACCAGTAGAACATTATCCATTGTTGATCGCTGTCATATTTTAAGTGTGATATCCAATATTAATTTATTATAAAAGTGTGATAGATATATATTGTTATATTTCTCAAATAAACCTTTTAAATTTGCAAAACAGACCTACTTCTTGGCTCAGTGGGGTCAGGGGGATTCTAAGAGAGGGGTGTTATATAAGGGTTGTCATCCAGAGTACATGAACTGGACCTAAAAATATATCAATAAGGGTTTCCCTCAGCATCCCAGACTAGGCATTGACTTAGCTGTAGCGTTGAAGTGAAGCCGCTTAACAGAGGGATCTGGTGTCTCTCCCCCTTCCTGAATTTAGCTGCTCAAAGGCCCTTTTTGACAGAAGAGTGGGTTGGGATCCGGTGTCCACCACTGCTGAAATTGCACATTGCCCTTGCACTTGGACGAGGGTGTAGAATCTACTTTCTCTCTCCTGCATGGGGCAAAGGTAATGGCCATTTTGGGCAAGCTGGGCGGTCAATTTATTTATTTTGGACTCCGACACTGTGGGATTTTGGGCAGTTTTCTGTGCTGGAGTCTGGGAATCTGTAACAAAAATTTGGCATCCTTAAATATGTGGGATTTCGAAATCCCCTTTTTCCCTTAGCTCTGTGCCACCCCCTCTTTACCTGGTGGCAGTCACTAGAACCAATTTGTGGGGAGGATCCCTCCATTAATATTTTGTTCTCAGCATGACAATTTTAGGGTTCAGGGATGGGTAACTGTAAAACAGTCCCCACACCCACCCAGTCTTCATTCAAGTCTCTTGGGACCCATTTTTCTTTGAGAGGAATTACCCCGTCCCTGGAGGAGAATGTTTTCTTCCCAGAATCCTCTAAGGATTCTTCCCCTTCAAACTGGAGGACACTGACTTCCTCCCCAAAATGGGTCTTTTTGATTTGTTTATTTCTCCTACCCACCCTCTGTTCCCTGGGTTGCAGATTTTCCGGGGCAACAGATTTTAGTTCTGGTTCTGGGGTGTGCAGGGGCTATTCACGGGTGAGGAAAGAAGGTTCCTCTAGGGCTTTACACCTCCCTTCCTCCCGGGTCTCCTCCTCTGGAACCGGTGGGTTGTTGGTGTTCTCTCCCCGTCATTGTTCTTGGGTGCCAGACCCTTGGTTTGAGGGGTTCTGAGCCACCATCTTCATCTGAGGGTTTTGTTGAACCCTCAACATGTGACTCAGATCCTGTGTGAGGTTCTGGACCTGGCGCTCCAGTTGGGACACCCGTTCCGGCTGGTACGGGGGTCTTTGTTCAAACCTAGGTGGTTCACGGGAAGGGTAACTATCCTTTCTCCCGGAGTACCCTGGGTACTGGGGATTCCCTTGGTAACCCTCCACCCTTAGCCTCCTCTCTCCCAGATTGGGTGGTCTGGACTCGTGAAAGCGGGGTAAGAAAGGAGGGTTGTCCTGCAGGTTGGGGTTTGGTAGGTACCGGGGAAAGAAACTTAACCCAGCATTTGGGGAATGAATGTCCTACTGAGGGAAGTTAGGAGGGAAGTTTCCTGGGGCAGCACTTACCTGGTTGGATCCCCCTTGGGCTGGGGGAGTCCATACATACCCCAAGATGTGTCTGTTGCCCTTACTTATATCTGGGACTGATGTAATCAGGAGAGTTAGGTGGGATTACCTTTCTGACTGCCACCTCCTGCTGATTGATCAGATGGCCTTCTTTGCCTCTGATTTGGCTGGTTTTGGGAAGGTTTGTTTTTAGGCACCCCCCATTTCTAGGTCTAAAATGGCGGCAACCTTCACCTTCGCCACCTTAGCAGCAGCAGGGGTGTTGTTTTTTTTTTGTCTGATTTTTGCTTTCAGCAGGTTTTTGGACCTCATAGATCTGGGTAGGCTGCTATACTACCCAGTCCAGGGTTCTGTTGTCATGAAATTCCCTCACCAATTGGGTCATTATATATTATGGGAGCGCATGAAAATAGGTGGTTATGAATTCTCTACTATTTGGGTGCATCCGCCTGGTGGTTTGTGCAAAGGTGCGTTTTAGCTCCTGCACAAACTCTCTTGGGGCCTGATCCTCTCCGCATTGCAGATTGTAGGCCGCTTTGTGAACCGTCTGGTGGTTTCTGTGGGTGGAAAAGTGCTTCAAGATGGCCGCCTTATAGGTGGACCACCTTGAATGGTTCTGGTCTTCCAGCCCCGAAAAGAAGTTGGAGTACTCTGGGGGTCCATTTGGCATAATCTATGCTGTTCTGGCTATTTTTTTATGTGAAAAGAGTCCATCATTTGTTCATATGGTTCCAGATGCTCCCAAACAGAATATTTTGCATTTTTGTGATACAGGGTTATAAAATTCCTAATATCCTTAATCTGTCTTCTGGGGTCTTTCACCAGAGCACTCTTTTGTTTATTGGCCTTCTTTTGCCATGTTACCTGAGTCCACTCACCCTCAGACTCAGAGCTGCTACTGTTTGAGGTCCCCTCTTTATTTTCTAGGTGCTCCCTGATTCTTTGAGCTTGTGATTTGCTCTCAGAATGGTGAGGCCTAGTTTCTTCTCCCCTGTTGTACCTTGGGCTCTCTGGGTCACTCCCCTTGGACTCCCTCTTTCAAACAGGAGAGTGGTCTTCTGACTCCTCTCTGCTTCCAGGGTTAGTGGGTGGTACCCCCGACTGCCCCGTTTGGATGGAGGTTTTTAGAATGCTCTTTTAGTGGGCCTCATTTCATGCTGTTTTTCTGCAAAGTGAACCAAATGGTTCCTTTGTAAGAGATGTGTCTGTAGGTTTAGCTCCCTCAGTTTCTTCTTATAGTAGTCTTCCTGATCAGCTATTTTAGCCATAACATTTCAGAATCTGTGCAGGGATGCCCGTCCATCACTCTCTGATGGGCGGTGGCCTACCTGCTCAATCATGCTAGACCTATTTAAGTCTGGCTACCTCATGACTCTCAGTTCTTGTGAACCGGCGGGCATGAAGTCCGCAGTGCCTCGTGCATACAAATTGGTAAATGGGTTTGAGGCCCTTAGTACAGAGGGCATCACTCTGTGATCAAGGGTTGCCCTGTCCCTCTCTACTTGTTCGGGGTCCCTCAAGTTTGGATTCAGCCTAGCATACTCTTTCTCTAACAGCTCCAGTTTCTCCTTTTTAGCCCCTATTTCCTGACGGTAGGAAAAGGCCCGAGACTTTTGCTCTGCTATCAGGGATTGGCTTACTTCTATGACCTTTTCTTGAGCTGCTACCTGACTCTGGAGTCCACTGTTCTCCTCAAAAAGGGTCTCATTGTCTTTTTGTGCTACATGTATGGTCTGGGAAAACAGAGACAATTTTTGTTGCAGGAGATTCATCTGATGATTTTTTTGCATTTTTAACTTGGGTGTTCTCTTCTGGAGAACCTTCCACTCGTCTGGTGTGCCCCAATAACTTTTCATATTCTACGTGTAGTTAATTTCGTTTCTGGAGGTCTAACTCTCTTTTCTGTAGATCTGTTTTTAGGGTGCTCACTTCCTGACATAGGGCATATTTTTCTTGATACAGGGCACCCCTTTGTTCAGCCAGGTCATTCCGCTGTTGTTTGATGGTACATAATGTCTGGCGTTCTTGATTAAATTATGTTCGGAAGTAGAGTCCCTTAAGGGTTAATTGATTATTCTCTTCTTCCAATTTGTCCACCTGTTTTAATAAAGTGGTTATCTGCTCTGAACAGGCTCTGTTATATGTTATTTGTTGATTCAGCTTCTGAGTCCACCTTTTCCTGACACTCCACTTTTAATGCATAAAATTGGGCCTCTTGGTCTGAATTATTTTGTTGTTGTAGAGCCAAGTGTTCTTTTAGCTGTTTGATGTAGTTTTCAAATTCGACCTTGGATTCTTGGCTCTTTTGCAATTTCTCTTCTGCTAGTTTTAGTTCTATCTGGGTAGGCTTGATGTAATAGGCCACCGTCTTGCCACACATCCATATTCATAGCGGTGACCTGTAGCATCATTTCTCTAAGCCAGACATCCTCATGTTGCTGTGCCCATTCCCCTCTGACAAATAATTTGTGCAGAAGGTGTTGCCTAGCCATGTTTATAACTACTGTGATCATTATGGAGAGTGTTCTTTCTTTATTAATTTATTTATATAAGAGTGAACCTGTATTCTGTTGCTTTTTGTGTAGTTTAGGGTTGATTTTCCTTTATTTTTACACACAGACCTGATACTTAGGGTCTAAGTTTTAGGGAGGCACTTCTACAGTGTAACACAGCTTTCCAACCACAAAAAAATATCGTTACCTTTTCTGGGTTAGCCTGCTGTGTTAAGCCGTCATGGTTGGAAACACTATCTCAAATCCCAGACGAGCCCCCAAACTGTTAAGGATTTCAAAGGCCCAGTACACATCAGACCAGGACCCTTTTATGTAGGGAACAATCAAAATATTTTTATTTTATTTATTATGACTTCAATTTGAGAAAGCACCCAACCCGTCTCACACCCACCTTTACAAATACCCAGGGTCGCTATGGACCATGATCCAGGCTGGTGCTTAATAATACAATATTTATTTATTTTTAAATTTAAATGAAAATCACACAAATGTAATATAGTGCAGCAATCACCAGTGTGGTGATAATTACACTCTAAAATGATAGAACACACTTAGTTTGACCTTCTAACATTATATATATAATGCACAAGTGAATACATGCAAGATTATTTTTGGGAGGTGTTTTCTGGTAGCACCACAGTTAGTATTTCCCCCTGCAACTCTCCCTCAAACCCCTGTTAACTTAATTTGGGGTAGAAAGGAGTAGAAAGCAGTTAGGGATACTACGCAACAAACAGAATACAAATCTGACCGCCCCCCTCTGTATGGGAGGACTAATCAAATTGAAAACCTTTGAAAATTGAGCAAAATAGCACTCAGAATTGCTAAACACTTATTTACCAATGCGGTTAAATGAATGAGGTCGAAATGAGTATAGCGGTATCAAAGATGTAAGAACACTAGCAAACTACAAGGCAATGTACTAACAACGGGCATACAGTTCAGAAAATCGACTTGGGAAGGAAACGTATACGGGCAGACTGCATATCTTACAAGACACATGCTGATCCAAATCCCAAGATTGTAAGCTGCTGATTAGTCATTCTGGCCATCTTTTGCCATTTCCATGGAAAATATTTCAACTACAATTCTACAATTTTTCATATGTATACATATTATCACTGGTCATGTTGAAAAGATGAAAAGAGCATCAGTGCACAGTCATTTTAAATGCAGGACATTTCCTTTTTTAGTGGGAAGTTTTGAGCTGGCAGCATAGCAGCGCTGCCTTTCAATTTTCTTTGGTGTACATAAGGAAAGCACTGGCAGCCATTCTCTGGGTATTCCATGTTCCATCTCGCCCCATATGTGCCTGGTGAAGACAGCACAGAAATTATTTTGGAGACTGCAAAACACAGTTTTGGTGCAAGGCCGTGGTGCTCAACAGAGCCAGTGCAGCAATTCTGCTGGTTACTTCTGAAAGTGCAGTTTGGTGATGTAGGGAGGTTTTGCTGGGCTGATAAATGTACCCCACACCTTGAAGAGAAGGAAGTGCAACAAGTGAGTGCAGTCAGCTATAATGCCTGAACCTGACTTCAAGATGACAGGCTCCCTATTTCAATCTGAAATTGTAAAAGTGGGCACCACCTCATTACTATAATGTATATGATTTATGATATTCAACATTCATCAATCAGTATTTTGTGCATACCAGATCCACACAGCACATTTGTGGATTTAGATACAAAGATCATAACTGAGGGAACCTCCCACAGCTCTGATAGCACATGTATATGTTTAGCATTTGTAGAAGTATTTAAGCTACAAAGGTGCTATCAGAGCTGTGGGGGGTTCCCTCCATTTTGTTCTTAGGCTCCCTATTTGAGCCTTTGGGTTGTTAAGGCCTTAGAATTGAGTGAATTCATTATTATGACAGACAGAACATCTGATTATATAAGCAGGGAAGGTGCACACATACATGTGGCACGTATTTCCTGTTGTCCGGGAGAAGCATCCAGGTTCGCCGAGCCTTGCTACCATACTGGCAACCAATTTATTTGCTGCCCCCAGGCTACTCAGTGCATCTTAATGCTCCCTGGACCTTGTTGCCTGGCCCCCCCAGGCTTTTTCTCCAATCTTCGTGTCCTGCCTTCATTCTTGCACGAGTTCCCCATAGTCAAGTATTCTCCTCCTCCTCTTCTCCTGGCCTTTCCGAGGCTCTTCAGTTTGCCGTTTGTCAGCCTGGTCTTTTCCCTGCTCCCGACTCTTGCCTTTCAGCCTATATTCTTTTCCAACTTGGCCATTCCTATCAGGCTTGTGTTGCCCTCCAGCCTTTGGCCTTCTACACCTGGCATACTACAGTGTCCACCTGGGCTTCCCTGTCAGTGTCCACACTGTGTCTACCCACATTAATCTCGGAAGCCTGCCGGTGGCGAGAGGAGGTAGTCTCTAAATGCTTTCCTGTGATATGCATTGCAGAGGGCGTGCAGGAGCTATCTTCCAGCATTCACATACCTCCACTGGGTTATAGCTGCCAGTTGCCATCAAGGAGGGACTTCCACCCTGGATGCAGCTTGTTAGAGAACAGGTTACACAGCAGAGATAGGATGTGGCACATGACAGATTAAGATGTCCCAACACCAGTCCCAATGTGGAAACCCTACAAGAACTCAGAGACGAGGTCCAGGCCCTGTGAGCCAATTTTGCTGCTCTGAAACAAGAACATGCTGTAATATGGGATATTGTGACCAAAGGTGCCCTTGCTTCCCTAATAGAAAGTTCCATGGCCCATACAACCTCAATGTTGTTTGACGGAGACCGCAGGTGGCTTATGGAATTCAACCATTGCAAGGTCTAGTTCCTATTCGGACCTATGCACTTCTTACAGTACAAGACCAAGACTGGCTGTATACTTTATTGTAATTTCACTGGCAGTGCCTTATCATGGGCCACACCTTACGTGTCAAGGAATAGTACGATCGTGGATCATTTTGGGAACCATGAAAAAGCATTAATGGACATGTTTCTATCACCAACCTTGCCCTCCAGGGCCCAGAATCAACTTGTGGAACTCAAGCAGGCCATCAAGACCTATTCACTTACAACGGCAGTTTCTGCTAGTTGGCTTCAGACTCCCAATGACCAGAGATAACTCAGCATACCTTGTTCCGCAGAGGGTTAAGGAAAGAGTATAAGGGTGGCTGGTACACACTCCATAACCTGACTCCCTGCAGGCCTTGATTGACCATGTACTTTGGATTGATCATCGATTAACAAAACTCTGAGGGGAAAGAAGAAGAGCAGGAACAGCTGCTATCCCCATCGGACCGGCTCCTCCAATGTCAAGTCCACTTTCATCTTATGATGTGAGCGTAGAACCCATGCAACTTGCCGCTCTTTGGGGTCCTTTATCAGAGAGAAAAAAACAAAGAAGCTCCAACATCGCTTGTGTCCCCATAGCGGGGCGCAGGACACTACCTGGGTTCTTGTCCTCTTCGGCCTCCCAAACCACTGGGAAACGAATGGGCTCCTATGATAAACCACCTTCCTTCTTTAGCACCCCTGCTGCCTGTGATGACCTCTTCTTGTACACGTTGGACATTTAGCCTTCAACATGGACAAGACCCTGTTCCAATCCTTTCTGTGGTGTTCATTCTGGCGCATCTGGCAATAACACAGACCATGCCTTCACCTTGCAATACGCCATTCATTCAGAGTTCCAGCCCGGTGAAAGTGGAAGTCATTGATGGGACACTCTTGGCATCTTGACTTGTAGATCAACAGACCAGAGAATTATGACTGGCCATTGCTAATCACCGGGAACATGTAACATTTGATGTCATTCAATCACCTATAAACCCAGTGGTTCTGGGCCTGCCACGGCTGGAATTACACGACCCACACATTAATTGGTCTAGCCGGATCCTGTTCTTTAGCTTAGAAAAGTGCATCTCAACCAGCAATAACCACAGGGAAATTGGTGGGCAGAGAACCCAACAGAAGGTCTCTGGTTCCCACCTACACCTTCTTTGTACCATTCAGAACGTTCCTGCTGATTACCACATGTTTGGTAAGGTGTTTTCCGACCCAGAAGAGATACCCCTACCACTGCATCAAGAATGTGACTGTGAAATACAGCTACTTCCTGACAAATCCATCCCTCCAGGACAAATCTACTCCCCTACCATTTGTGAGAGCTAAGAATTGCTTACCTACTTGGATGAGTGACTTTGGAAAAGCCATATTGTACCATTGCGTTCCCCAGCTGGTGACACCCTCTTTTTCGTCCCTCAGAAAGAAGACACCATCAGGCCATGTGTGGATTACCGCTTGCTGAACATGACCACACGCAAAGACAGTTATCCGTTATCATTGATTCAGGACATTATGGAATCCTTCCGCTCGTCGACTGTGTTTTTACAAAGCTGGACCTACGTGGGGCATACTACTTAGTGCGCATAAAGGAGTCTAAAAAAGCGAAAACGGCATTTAAAACTCCATTGGGGCATTATAAATCCAGAGTAATGCCATTCAGATTATGTAATGCCCCAGCCGTTTTCCACAGATTCATGGACACCATCTTTGCAGACTTAGTGGGTCTCTCACTGTGGGTCTATCTGGATGACATTCTGGTGTTCTGGTGTCTCCCTGGCATTAGAATAGGTCAAGAAGGATGTCAGTGAAGTATTCTCATGGTTGGAGACACACCATCTCTAAGCCAAGGTCGAACAAATTTTGCTCCATCAGCCTGACATTGAGTTCCTGGGATATGTGATTGGCAGTGCCGGCATATGCATGGATCCTAAGAATATTCAAGCCATTATGAATTGAAAAGGTCCCTATGACATCAAGTCGGCACAAAGGTTCTTGTGCTTTGCCAACTTTTACTGATGCTTTTTTGACGGATTTGCACACCTGTCCGCTGCCATCAGCCATCTGCTAAGTACCAAACAAAGGTTCCAATGGGATGGGCAGGTCGGAAGTGGGCTTCCTTTAACTCAAGAATGCATTGACCTTGGCGCTTATACAACAACATCTTAATGATGCCCATCCTTATGTCGTGGAAACCACATGCCTTGGATGTGGCTATTCGAGCTGTTTTTTTGCAGAAGAACCCTAGTACCGTGCTGGAGCATCCCATCTACTACTACTACCAAAAGCTCACCCCCAGTGAGCGTAATTACACCATCTTAAAAAAGGAACTTCTGGTGGTTAGGGAGACCTTTGAAGAATGGAGACATCACACCCTGGGGAAGCAGTTTTGGTCGAAGTGCGCCCTATCCCCTCCCCACCATGCCCTTTTCTGGGTGGGAGGGGTGATACCAGGAGGCAGACCCTTCGTCACTGGCCCAAACTGCCCTGTGATCCCTCCCCGAACCCGTCCCCACCGGGACCTCAGTTGGCTGTTCACCAATTCTGCTAGGGGACGTCTTCTGCCCTCCCCTTCACACTATTCCAGCTCCCAAGTCCCCAGGAAGGGAATTTCAGTGCCCACATGGTCCTCCCCCACCTGCCACAGGGGCGAAGACCCACTGGTCCATGCCACTCCCCACCCGCACAAATGTTCTGATCACCGCCAAATATTTTTTTTGTAGCAACAGTTCTGTACCCCATTGGGATAGGTGAACCTTGTCTTGGTGACAAGTCCTCGTGCCACTCAACAGGCCATTCTCTATGATCCTCAGAGACCCGTTGCAAGCCGCAAGCTGGGTCATCTCTTTATTCATCTTTCGTGCTGAAATGTTAACGGGCGTGCAGACCCAGATCGCCCCCAATTCAACTTTGGGATTAATTGAGACCAGACGAGCAATGCCCCGGGCAGAAGCATCCAAACCAACCAAATGGTAACAACAGGCCCCAGATCAGAACCCTTCTCCCCAACTGTGCCAAGTTGTTGCCCCCTACATGTAAGATCACCAGGTCTGGGTTGGGCAACCCCTCTTTTCCCTTTGAGCTTCCAACACCAGGTGCACCGTGCACACCTGCAAGCCTCCAGAACCAATCCAGTGTATGTGAAATGCAGCTGCATCTGCCAACAGTCGCGGGCGTTCCCACCCTCTCCGCTCCATTTGTCGTATGAATGAGTGCCCTACAATCCACACCACTGGCCTCACCATCTGTCCTACGCAGATACAGAAAAAGAAACATTATTAGCCATGTCATGAATATAACAGCCAGTGGAGATCCTCATCCCCCCTGCACCACCAAATCACTGTAATCCTACCCTTTCTGCCCCCCCCCCCCCCTGCCACTGGCATTGAGGCCCTTCAACATGTCCAGTGTGGCTTAATGTAACCTTTATATCCCTGGGACTTCCATTGCCAATTTCCTTGATCTGTCTCTCTCCACACCCATACCTGGCAGCAGTGCTGGCCGCACCAATTCGGAAGGAATGGGGGGTGAGCCCAAATCCACCGGGGCCCACCCACTCCAGTAATATCTCAAAGATCTTCCTTAATTGAAACCTTGAAAGGCACTCTCTGACTCTCTCGACACCCATAGCTTGCGGAAGTGGTGGCCGCCCCAATTCGGAAGCAATGGGTGTTGTAATGTAGTCTTGTTGTTGATGTCACTGGCCTGGAGTGCTTGCTGTTAGAATGTTGATGCATGAATGCAGCTGAGGAAAATGTTGTGTGGATGAGTGAGTGAATGTTCTGAGATTTTCATTTGGAGGCCTGAGCTGGGGATGAGATGATGGCCGGTGGGTTTGCTCTGTAACTATGTCCTGCCCATGTGCCACTGTACATACACAAGAGAAACTGGTTGATGTATACTTGTACAAATGTACAATAAAGACATACTGATTCAAATATGATGGCTCCACAGCTGGTCTGTGTTCGGATGCTCGGAGCCCAACAATCACCACATCCTTATTTACAACAATGGGGGGCAAACCCCAATCCACCGAGCCACACCCCCTCCAGTAATCTCTCAAAGATCTTCCTTAATTGAAGCCTTGAGAGGCACAAGCCATCCATATGTGGAAAATGAGGGCCCCCTGCTCCTCCCTGTAGGCCAAAAACGACCCTAATAGCCTTACCGGGCAGATTTTGGCCCTGCCATAGACAGTTACTGTGACCCTGGTGCCCTTTTTCCCCTGATCAGTTTTGACTTTCTGAGCCACAGATGCACCACACTGCTTCCCTCAAAATAAACGTCACACTGGCTAATCCTCCTGACCAGTCGGTCGTGGAGGCTCCCACCAATTCCCCTATTCTGAAGGCTCCAAAGAATGCTGTGGCAAAAGCTGCCCTGAACAACGATACCTCCCATTCATCCCTACGAATTTCCCCCAAACTCTTCATGATAGAGGCCAGTTTATCGGGATCCAATGGCCGCCTGCTGTCCCCCCCCCCGAGAGCTGTCCACCCTCCTCCAGCATATTAGTGCCTTTTTTGCTGCAAAGTCAGCGGAGGGGTGTGCCTTGCCCTCCATGCTTGCCACAAACCCAATGGCAGATATCTCCATTCTGGCCACCCCCACGGATTCTCCCAGACCTTGCGGGTGTCCCAGCAACTTCCTCACCGTCTCCCTGTGACATAAGTCCACCAAGCCCTGGGCTCCACAAAAACTCCATGAACTCCCTGAAACATTGTTCGTAGACCTTTGTCTTCTGTGATACAGAACCCTCAATCAGTGAGCTAAATCCGGGCACCAACCCTCCAAAGTATCTCGGTTAACAGCGTCATTGCGGGGTCCAGGGGAGTTGCTAGGTCTGGAAAAGACCCGGGGCTAAGCTGATGTCGGAACTGTTGGGACTGGGGGCTAGCTAGTCTTTTTGGCTGTAGCTCCTGAGATTCTATCCGGGGCTACAACCAAAAGATCAGGGGCTATAGCCTCCTTAGCCCCCCCTAGCAACGCCCCTGGCGGGGTCCACTGACGTTAGGCAATGCTGGAACTCCTGTAGTTTGAAACGGGACAAAGTATCAGCTGCATTGTTATAAATGCCCGGCACGTGTTTAGCCTGAAAACAAAAAAGTTTTATCGGACATGACGATACCAAGCGCTTCAACAATCTGAGTACCTTAGGACACGCAGCCTTCTGGCTGTTAATGGAACACATTGTGTGAGTGCCACACTGCTTGAAATGGAAACACAGAAGTGCAGCCTACTCACTATCCCAGAGTACCTGCTTACTGATGATAATTTCTGGAACTCCTCCGCTTAAAGTACTGGCTGTCCGCTGAGAAGTGTCAGTACTCTGGCTTTCAAATAAAATACGTGCATGTGCGCAGGACCGGAAATTACCTGGACATTTAAAGCACCGGAGTACCTGGACATTTTAGGCTAGTACCTTTGAGTAACGTAGGATCCTTCATATTTGATTTTAATACATGGACATTGATTAGGTGCTTAGGTTAAATTATGATAAACCTGTGAAATGTTGTGAGTTTCAAGCAAATGATGCCTATAGGTCCCACGTGGTGTACCTGGACACGTAATGGCAATTCTTAATACATAGTGTGCACGGCGGCTAATGAAATGATGGGAGCATCACACGTGCCAACATGTCCCATTTCAGTCGGGAGATGCTAGTCCAGTGCTGGGTTTAATTGTGCATTCCGGGATTCATATTCCTGGGATTATAATGGGGAACCATGGGACTACAGGTACCACAATGCAACGGCAAAACTCGGACTGGCTAGCATCCCCTCGAATGGAATGAGGTATGATGGCGTGCATGCAAGAACTAAGCCACAGTGGCAATATAGTAGGCAATAATGCGTGTACCTGAGCATGCTTAGCATGTAATGCTGCTGTGTCATTGTGAGCCCCCAAACACACCAAGGCAAACCGGGGCAAATGATAGGAGCACCATGCACACGGTGTCAATAGCTGGCGAACGGTGTAGCACACGGGCATACGCTGTCTATCGATGGCAACACAATGACACCGCCTCTACGCGTGCTAAAATATTTACTTTTTTCAATGCCTACTTTCTTGCATTCCAGTACTTGCGCAGTTTTATTTTTCCCCGTTAGAACTTCGTTGTGTGCAGGCCCCATACTGCCATAAACGCGCACCACGCGTTGACCCGTGGCTGGCTATCGGTCCACAGAGCACGCCTAACTCCACACTCCTCATATGTGCTCTCTTTGGACACACTGAAGTCCTGACTGGACGCCTGCCACAAAATAAACTCCTTCAATGGGCCCGGAGCTGACCAGAAGGCCTCAACTGTCAGGTAGCTTGCAGAGACGGCGCGGTAAAGGTGCCACTTTTCACGGCCTTGCAGTCCGTGTTGGGCAGGCCCCAGCTGCACCCCGTGCGCAGGCTCCCCGAGGAGGAGGTGTCATTTGCAATGCATCTTGATTTAGAAGGCCATTGAGTGGTTTATTGACTAGCCGTGCTAATTAGACAGCGCGGCACAATGGCCCACTGGGACCCCGCCAGGCTCTTCAGATGCTGCTGCCGCCGCCCTCATTACTGATAGCATTGCCGGCGATTAGCGGCAGTTTACCCCCAGCCATTCGTGCATACTGCGGCCTTTCATCCTGTTAAGCAGCTATCATGCATGCGCGGGCCCTATTGTTTTCAAAGGCCCGCTTCATCTGCGGGCGGAGTAATTACTCGCCCTTCTCAAAGGGCCATCGCTGGCCTGATCTGGCGCTGGCTCTGGCAGTGTTTTTGTTTTGATAAGGAATTCCTCCCAGGCTCTCAGCACGAGGAGGGTCCTCGCCTGGCAAGGCTGGCGGCAATAGAAACTTCCAATCAGTGATGTCATTACCTGGGTTTAGGGAATTATCGAAAGAGCCATTTATTCACACGCCAGGGCATTACGAGTGTAGGCTTGACAGCCATGTATTCACACATCAAGCTTTAAATAAATATTGAATTGATCTCTGTATAGAACACACACATGTTGGCTGCTTATATACTGGTGTTAGCTCTGGCAGGCCAAACGTGACAAGCTCAGCCTGGTTAGTGGATGGTCTAGTTGTAGTAACATTGTACACGGGTCAACTGGATGGAAGGTGCAACGGGCAAGGCCCAAGGTGGGTAACAACAGCATTATTTCCACCAACAGAACTGCGCCTCTGTATAAAATACCAAGCCTGATGCTGGCACACTCCCGGTGGAAAGTGCTCTTCTGCTCCTGAGCTAGGCTCACACTCTAAGATGAAAAGTAATATCAAATAAAATGTGGAAGGTTCAGCAATTACCAATATCATTTTCTAAACACCACATCTAATAGCTATCCCTCTGAAGACCCTGCACCCCAGGTGAACAATTGCACATAATGGACATGTGGGAAGAATGTTGCTATGCTCCCATCCACGCCTTGGGAACAAACATGGGTGAGATAAGGTGACCCCTGCTGAATCGACAACCCTCCTGCCGTATCCATCTGCCCATAACTAGGAGCAAAAGCCTCTGCCTCAAAAGTACTCTACTTCTCCTATTGAGTGTGCTGTGGAAGGAAAAGGGACACAGGCCCTTTAAGGCAAAGCAAAAGTGGAAAGAGGAGGGGGGGCGGGGCGGGGAGGAGGGGAAGCGGGAAAGGGAGAAGCGGCAGTTACTGTTAAATAAAGTTGGAGTCAAGACGTATCATGAAGCACGCGTTTTATTTCAGGTCCACACCCTCCGTAACAACTGGCGACGAGCAAGGAGGGAGCCCGCGCCTGAGGAAGCAGCCGGAGTCAAGGAGGGACCCGGCGCCAACTGCGGTGAGCAGAGAATTGATGCCAGTGAGGAGATTCCAGGGACACACGCCGCAAGAAGCGAAAAGAAGACGGGGACGTGCGCAGAGCTGCGGAATCACAGAGGGACCCAGCAGCGTCGTGCCAACGCCGGAGAGGAGATCCAGGGGACAGAGAAGTGAGGTGAGCGGCAGAGTCAGAGAGGCACCCAGCGCCACCCGTGACGTGCCAGCGCCAGAGTGAAGATCCAGCACGCCGGCCGCAGAGAAGGAACAGGAGACACGCAGCGAGACGCTGTAGTCAAGGAGGGGCTCTAGCGAGATGCAGAGCAACGCCACCGACAAGGAGAACGAAAGAGGACGGCAGTACGCCACCCCAGAAGAACCGGAGGTGCCGCGCATACGCAGGTATGAAACAAAGAAAAGGGAAACGCAACCGCCCACATATCATACACTCCAGAGAGGGGAGGCTAAGGCACGCTCCAGTGACTATTACAAGCCACTCGAAAGCGCGGAATCTGAGGCACACGCCAGTGCCAGCCATAAGCCACTTGAAGGCGAGGAATCGTAGGCATATGCCAGTGCCAGCCATAAGCCACTTGAAACCTCATCCACAGGGGTAAAAGAGCTCAGACGATGATACACGTCATCCACAGTCCGGCAATGGGAAGATGCCTTCTCAGCCAAAAAAACGCTGTCGCCCTATGCCTCATCGACATCCACTACGACGAATCGGAAGCAATTCAAGGAATACCGCCTGACTCCCAACTCATACAGGCCATCCACCACAAAGCCGTAAACATTGAAGACCTGAAATCCACCTATCCAGCCCTATTCGAAGGAGTGGGCATGCTAAAGAATAATGTCATCAAGCTACACATTGACCCAAAGATACAACCAGTACCACAACACCCCAGGCGAGTAGGGTTTCATCTACAAGCGAAAGTCACCCACGAGCTGCAGACACTACTGGACAATGATATCATAGAAAGAGCGACAGCGCCCACACCATGGGTGTCTCCACTCGTAGTCATCCCCAAAGCAGACGGACGCCTCTGCCTCTGCGTGGACATGAGGATCCCCAATACAGCCATCCGACGGGAGAGACACCCAGGCCCAAACATCAAAGACATGTTGATAAGGCTCAACCAAGCCACTAAATTCTCAAAATTGGATCTCAACCACGGATACCACCTACTTGTCATCGATCCCGCTTCAAGACCCATCACCACATTCAGCACCCATGAGGGCCTATTTCGCTACAAGCGGCTTAACTTCGGGATCTCATCCGCTGCAAAAATCTCCCAGAAAACAATCCACAGACTAATTAGCCCGGTCACCAATGCATTTAATTACAGTGACGATATCCTCATATTCAGAGTCACCCAAGACCAACATGACACAGGCCTACACCAGGTCTGCCGTATCCTCCAAGACGCCGGACTCACACTCAATAGCCAGAAATGCGAAATCAACACACACACCCTATGCTTCTTTGGCCACATTTTTTCAGACCAGGGTATCAAGGCCGATCCGGACAAAATCCACACCATAACGAACTTACCCAGGCCAAAGGACACCTCTGAACTCCGCTGGTTCCTGGGCATGGCAGGGTCCTGCGCTCGCTTCCTCCCACAATACGCCTCACTCACGTGCCCACTACGGCAGCTACTGAAAAAAGATCAACCCTTCCAGTGGACGGACCAATGCCAACAGGCATTCTCCACCATCAAATGAGAACTGGCTGCCAATCGCCAAATAGCGTACTTCAATCCAAAATGGCAGACCGAAATCAACATCGACGCCAGTCCAGTAGGGTTATGTGTAATTCCGGCTCAAACCGATCCACAGAACAACGCCAAAACCCACATCGTAGCGTACGCCAGCCGCGTGCTCAGCACCACCGAACAAGCATACTCGCAGGCAGAGCGCGAGAGCCTGGCAGCCGTGTGGGCATGCGAGAAATTCCACCATTTCGTCATCAGACAAACCTTCACCCTCATAACAGACCACCAGGCCCTGCTGGCCCTTTTTGGCAACCCAAAAATCAAAATGCTCCGCGCATGGAACGATTGGGCATCCGCCTCCAGGAATACGACTATACCATCATCCACAAACCTGAGGGCGATGCGAACCCAGCAGACTATCTGTCACGACACTCGAACGGGGCGTCCAATACCACAATGCAGGGAGAAGCCCATGGATACATCGCATATCTGTCAAAGAACGCCCTTCCCCCAGCCATCACTGCACAACTGTTTGCGGAAAGGAGCAGGGCTGACCCCACCATCAAGGCAGCAGTACACCGCACCAACACGAACAAGTGGCGACAGGCGGCCAACGAACACTTTGAGCCGGGGAAGGCGGAGGGAGTCGACAGAAGAGACCTAGCCAGAATGGAGAGAATACACAATGAACTGTCCACAACAAGCCAAGGCACGCTACTCAGAGGGAACCGCCTGGTAGCACCCAGTAGCCTAAGGAAGCCACTGGTCATGATCGCACACGAAGGCCATTGAGGCGTGGCCAACACAAAAAAGATATTGCGGAACCAGGTGTGGTTTCCCCATATGAACACCATTGTGGACGACATACTAAGACACTGCAACTCATGCCAAGTAAATGCAGCCAGCTCACCACCCTGCCCCCTGCAGATAGTTCCACTTCCGGATGGACCTTGGCAGAGCGTAGCGCTCGACTTCTACGGCCCACTGGAAGAGGGAGGCCACCTTCTAGTGGCCATAGACGAGTACTCCCGATTCCCACTGGTGAAGCACGTACAGTCCACGGCCTTCCACCACGTGGTAGGTATAATAGATGAACTGTTCAGCGAGTGGGGCATCCCCAACACAGTGAAAACGGACAATGGATCCCCATTTCAGGGACAATAATTTAAGAAATTTGAGGCACACCTTGGCGAATATCAAGCGCACGCGCCATATGCGGCGATAGACCAAGCCTCGATGCCACAAGCCATCTCACAGATGTTACGGAGTTATCGGCATACCCCACATTAGGCGACCGGACGCACCCCAGCCGAACTCATGATCAAGTACAAACCACGGTCCCGGCTTCCCCAACTCGAGGACTACACGCCAGAGGAGGACGAGATACGGCAGCGAGAAGCAGAGAAAAGACAAAAGGCCAAAGAATGGGCTGACAGGAAACAGAAAGCCAGGGAACCCCTGATCCCAGTAGGAGAGACCGTGCTGGTCAGGCAAGCCCAACGCCGGAAAACAGACTTGAGACATCGGCCCGAGCCCATGATAGTGATGGAAGTAAAAGGACCCATGGTCACCGCTATAGGAGACCAAGGCGAAATAACCCGAAACGCATCATACTTCAGGCGAATGTTCCAAGAAGATCAAAACGAGGACATGCCTCTAGAGGAAGAAGATTCCATGGACCCAGAGACTTCTCCAGACCCGCCTGAGGCACCCTTGCAAACAGGCCAGGACGACGACAGGGACGAGCAAACCGGACGACCTCACAGGTCAGCCAGGAGGCCCACCCGGCTCATCGAAGAAATGTAATCACGGACTCAGTCGATAAGTAAGGGGGGGTGTTGTGGAAGGAAAAGGGACATGGGCCCTTTAAAGCAAAGCGAAAGTGGAAAGAGGAGAGGGGGCGGGGCAGGGAGGAGGGGAGGCGGGAAAGGGAGAAGCGGCAGTTACTGTTAAATAAAGTTGGAGTCAAGACGTATCATGTAGCCCGCGTCTTATTTCAGGTCCACACCCCCGTAACAGAGTGCATCTTAGCTACAGAGACTAGCACAGGGGGAACGTGCCGGTCTTGGAAGCAAGACCACGCAGAGCAACAGAGGTTCGAAACCCAGATCTGCGCGTAGAAACCGAACTCAGGTACGGTATTAGGCGTGTTATAAAAACCAATTAAATAAATAAAATACAATATTACCAATGCATTTGACACACCACCACAGTACACTTGATTTTACTGTTCAGGGGCACTACTCCCACATTGAAGCATGTGGCATACTCCATGACATTCTGCTCCTGGGGAGGTCAAGTTTGCGAAAGATTTTGACTCATCAATGAATATCCCATTCCATCCATAGACAGATACACCCCATTCTTGTAGTACACATGCTGGCCCTTTGGCCTTTGATAAGTACATGGTGTACACTCTGTTAGCGTCTGTGACTCATTGTCAGCTGTGACGCTTAATTTGTCAGTTTAAAAGTTGACACTTTGAATGGCTTTGCTGACAACACCACTCCCGCACCTCCTGGTGATCATGTTATGTCATTGTGATTTATACCACGCACCGCTGCCATTTTCATGATCATTTGTCAATCATACCTTGAAATAATCTAGTTACCCATGCAAATTCTCCAATCAAATTCACTGACAAGTGCTGCTGCCCCAATTCAGTCAAATAAATTGCCCCAAATGTGTAATGACCAAATCTGGTGTTGGGAGAGTTCCCTTGACCCTGATTTGCGTCATTGCATGTGCAGCTGCTGTAAGTGCATTCCATCAGCATGGATCCAAAATACAGACAGGCCCTTAATGACCTCCTGCGGACCCCATTCGTGTATCAGTTACGGTGTCCTCTTCACAAAGTAATGGTCCACAAACCATATAACACAACATCACGCCATCTTCTAAACTAAATGACAAGGACAGCGTTTGACGCATCATGTGGCTGGTATTAACAACATTGTAAAAAATCCATATAGACGAGGTATTGGTTAAAAACTCTACAGTAAACCCAATCTTATATATCTCTGGTGTGAATTCGACTTCCAACGCCCAATCGTCTTATCTTGTTCAACCTCTTTCCTGATTCCCTCTGCCGACATCACAGCCCCAATTCGGGATGGAATCAATGCATTGAAAGCCATTCTTGTCCCAGGCTGGTAGCACCAAGAGCCATACTAAAAACCATATTAAACTGTGATCCATCTAGATGCATCAAAAGAAGACATCATAAACCCTCCAGTCTGACCACTAAGAAGCCAGACACTGCCTCAAATGGACAAGTGCGCTGCCCTGGGGGCTGAACCAGTGTAATGGAAAACCCTATGCCTTTTTGTTTTTTTTTGTGCAACCACATTTCTAATGGACCCTCTTTAATCCTCTCATCCTCTCTTAAAATGCCACCTCAGAAGCCCTTCTTGCATTTCATAATCAGTTCTCCAATGAGAAAGTCCTCCTGAAAAGGTTAGTTCCCTCATCCCAGCACACCTTTCCCCAGTGCCTGCATTATCCTTTCCAATGTTTGCGCATTCATTGGTCTACTGCTGTCATGCTGCTCTTTTTTCTTCTTCACCAGAAAACAGTTGGCCAATCTCTGCATCAATCTTAGATTTTCAAAAATGCTGTTGCATAACACCAACTTCCCCATGTCATGTACATAATCGACGTATGCCACCATGAAAAAGCAGAAAAGCTCTCAAAGTACCCTCATAGGCAGACTTTATCATTGGCCTTAATGATGCCGCTAGTAATCGGGGGGTGGGGCACATCTTATTGTTTGCCGTTGGGTGTAATACTCTGAATTCCTATATCTTAAGTATCTGCCACATTATTCTTCAATCATGGGACATATTTCGCTTTAAATATTATAACCCCTTTCAAGCACATAAAGGCCAATTCTTTCAGAAACCTCAATGCCATCCTGCACGTAGCACTTAGATTGTGGATTGCATGCACTGCTGACATGCTGCCTGAACATAAACCTACCGAGCCTTTTGTGAATTTCCCTTGCCATACCATAACATATGATCGGCACCCCAATGATGGGGAACAGTTTCAGAAAGGTGATTTTCCTCACCAGGCCGAATGTCCTTCACTCTGCTGGGCATAGCTGCATACACCATCTAGTAACCAGTATTTAACATACTCTGCCTGCAGTATGTGTGCACAATATGAACTCCACAACTCGATATGGCCTGTAGCGGCCATACCAGGGAGCTGTTAAACATGGACAGAAATTCTACCCAAATGCATAGAACCCCTCATGCCTCCTTTCCCAAAAAGGTGAGCTGTGTTCCCCGCCCCTCAGTCCTCTCAAGAGCCAAAGGACCCATACATCACCTATCACCCGTCACCTGTACAAAATGCTGAATAATGGGTTGATACTCTTGTTACTACATGGACCCAGAAAAAGGAAATTATGCAAATAATATAATATATGACGAGACACAGAAAGCGTATTTTTCGCCCATTTGATACATTTGCTAAGTCTCTCAGAGAAAGCACAAGACTCTGAATACCTCAGTGGCATGACTTATCGTAGACGTTTTGGCCCCCAAAATGAAAATCCAGCAGTCAGTAATCCTCTGGGTGGACCAGCAACCATCTTATATCAGTTTCAATATCTGCTATCCCTATTGTCCCATTGTCCTAAAGCCCCCAATTTATGGATGGCCTGGTCCAAAGAAGCGTACTTGACCAAGGAAATCCCTGGATAGTTTGTGGTATTTACTGCTTCTGCTTTGGTAAAAGACACTTTCTGAATCAGCTGGTGTTGCCCCTGATCGTTGTTGTGGACCAAAGCTTAAGGGCCTGAGGAGATTAAACCTCAGGGGGATATTATGGTGCTGTACCAGAAGTTCTCACTCTTGCATTTGGCTCAGTGTGCTGGTGGCACAGGAGTGTAAGAGGGAGGCGAACTTGTGCTCCACCTCTTTGTTTGCAGCATGTCTCGGCCCCTCACTTCTGACGTCAGCACAGCTGTTTTCTTCAGCGTCCATACTCCCATACTTTAGTTTTAAGTTTTGTAGGGGTGCAGACTCTTGGCAGAGGATGAGCAGCGCGTTTAACACATTGCAGTGAATTGCGTTGACTCACGATATTGACAGAGAGATCTGGCTACTAGTTGTATGAGAAGGTATGAGCACGGTAAGAACACAACAGTGGTGACTGGTACAGTAATTGTAACTGCTTATTTATGATGCCCTTAATACCCATAGGTTTCTAAACGTGGACCCAGACCCGGGGATCAAACCTGTGTTGCTCTGCTACCAAGGCGAGTGAGCTTCCCCTGAGCTATCCTCCCGAGTTCAGCATGAAAGCTTCATAACATGATATAAAATAACATGTGTTGTGTGTTGTCTCCCCTTAGCCTTTCTGACTTAATCTCCCATGGGGAACAAACTAAGTGCTCCATATCTTTTCAGGCAATTTCATCATTGATGCATGATCACACCATTGCCACTACTCAATCTACCAGGATTCTGAATTGAAGCCCCCATTCAAACCTGTCTACAGAAATAGTGCAGCTTGCGCTGGTGGGGACCATGATAACCAATTTACTAATGCCTACAACTTCAATGGGGTGGGGCTAATACTCGTTCCCTAACCCTCGTGTGCCTCCTCCACTCCCCTGTCACACAGTTG
Source organism: Ambystoma mexicanum (assembly GCF_040938575.1). Taxonomy (NCBI): domain Eukaryota; kingdom Metazoa; phylum Chordata; class Amphibia; order Caudata; family Ambystomatidae; genus Ambystoma; species Ambystoma mexicanum. The sequence goes on from NC_090941.1 coordinate 895,547,280, forward strand.
AGGGTACAACGCCCCCTCACTACTGCTTCTTTTCCTTTCACTTTTTAATGGTATTTAGATTGTAGGTAGGATCTCAAACCACAAAAGAAGCAGACATGCCTATATTTGCAAGCTGCCATGGGTGGGCAGCACAGTCGGTGGGGCCAGTGAGGGACACCAGACCCAAATATTCTTTGGAAGGCATTATGCCGCATTTATTATTAACTCTCACATCATCAAAATGTGATGGACCACGACATCATCAAATATTACGTCATTGTTATGTCATCATCGCATCATCACTGATGTCATCATTACATACTTGAGCGTGGGGGTTGCAGTGGCCATCACCCTCCCACGCTCCAGGATGGGCATGAGGGAAATCTGTGACCCCCAAACCGACCAGACCCCCTCCCTATTGCATGGACCGTTCTGTGCCGAACCTAGGACCATAACCTGAATAAAGTCCTAAATCTCCCTTCCAATGCTTCCAGTGACCCACATGGTTGAACCTATAGCTCAATTCAATGCAATGTTCCCCAACCTACTGCCAGAGGGCCACTGGCCTCCTGGCCATGGGCACACCCCCCTTTCTGAACAGTGAGTGCTCTCGCCTGGGCCTTTTTTATTTTTTAACTATTAAAATGAATGATGGGAGATCAGCCTCTGAGAAATGTGTGTGGCCATTCTGAACCCATTTCACCTGCTTCCCGCACAAAACGCATAGTCAAGTGTACTCCTGGAAGACAAAGACTACAGGCGCTGTCTTCCCCTGTCATATTCAGCCGTAATGTGACAGCCACGGGTACATCAAAGTATTCCAAGAAGGGGGAAGGCACACCTTCCTCCAGCCATGAGTAGCCTGATTTAAATATCAAAGGCTCCATGGATCGGCATTCCTTTTGTCTACTCTGGCTGGTGGCAGTGCATGCTAACGAGATATTTGAGGCAAGCCTGATAGGCTTGGTTTCCGGAAGAGACAACTGGAAGGCGATACTAATGCCCCTTTGGTATGCAATGTGTCAACTTGAAGCTAGTTCCCACCTCCCTGCATGAAAGGCAGTGAATGGCCTGTCTGGGTCCAGCAGTTATCATAGGTGTCCCTGCAGAGCAGATCCCTTTCAGAGGGGAGAAGTATGTGATTTGGGGGAGACAAGAAGTCTGCTCCCAGCACAAACTGCCAGGGAAAACCTGCACTTTAATCAAGGGTCACAGAGGAGTCAGTTAACAAGAGAGACACTTTGATCTACAACAGACAGGAAGATGGGTTGTCCCCCCTTGATTGCTCTGCTGCAGAGCACTCTGGTCCTGACCTCATGCATAACAAAAGATTGTTGGTAGGGACCCAGGATTGGTCTATTAGGTAGGCTTGGGCCTGCACCAATCACTGGGGCCCATCTGGACAAGGCCGTTGCCTGCAAACACTCTCCTGAACTATAGGCCGTCCGCCTTGAAAGGACGATACAAGCCCTGTAAAGAAGCTAGGAGTGCCACACAAGCATCATCCAGCATCCATCTTTTAAGGAAATGTTCGCGACAGTCGGGTCCTCGAACTGCATCCGGCTGCACCACTAACTGTGGTCACGCCGCAGTCACCAGGGCTGTCTGAGCCACCTTGACCAGCATTCCAGAACCACCAGCCAGCACAAAGACAACGATTCTTGGCCCCAAGCCGCTGCACCGGACAGTCTGCAGACGTCCGTCTGGCCTCGCCTGCCAAACTGCCTGCCTCCTGGTACCCGCAGCTGTCTCCCGCCACTAACACTGTCTCCAGGACTGCAAAGTGCCCTGGAACTGCCTCGACCCTGACTAGCAACGAGAACTTCTTTAGCACCAGGTACATTGTGGTTCTGCACCAGTGGTCCTTCTTCGATGGCCCCTAGAGACACTTATGGCCCTTTGCTCCTTTGGTGCTGGAAACAAATAGCCTTTAAAAGTAAGACTGATTACTTTACCGAATACCCTCCTGTCAGTATCCAGAGTGAATCCCTTGTGAAAGTGTCTGTCCTCTGTGTTCCTTTACAGGGTGGGTTGTATTTTGTACTGTGCTAGAACTGTCTGTTGTAGTAATAATAACGTAGATATTTTTACACAACCTTGACTGGACAGTCCCTTTTATCATTGGGTAATAATTGTATTTTTGCTGTCTTGCAACTAACCAACGATCCATGACCTTGCAGAGATAAGCCTGCTGTTCCATCCACGCTATCAAAATTGGACAAGGAGGTCTTATAATTCTCTTGTATTCCAATCTATTCAGATCCCTTCCGAGGTACTAGAGGTGTGGGGGTTGATTGATGGTTTAGAACCTGATATTCATCCCTGGACCACTGGTGCCCCGGAAGTTGATTTGTCACACATGCACTGATACCGGCTTAGGAAGTCCCTTAACTAGTGAAATGAAAGGCCATGCCTTATGCACATCATCCTCAAACAGGGTGTTTGCTATACCCTACCATGTCCACGTGGCTGCCCAGTTGAGGCTCAAACCCTACATGCCCTCTGAGACGCCACCAAGCTTTGTCAGCACTGCATGACAGGTTTTAACTATTGTGCATCCCTGCACTGCCCCGATCCCCTTTTACTGGCCAGACCTGCAACATTTCTTCTTTTAGCACTTAGCCAATTTTCCTCTCAATGCGTAGCACAACCTATCCCATAAAGCATTTTCATGGCTTATTTTCATCCTTCGCGATTTGCTTCTTAAGGTTCTGTTTGCTGGCAGGATATGCCGGCTCCGAGATGCTCGTTATTTCTATCTTTTGAAATCCTGTGGGTTGTTCCCCTGCGATCCCACCCTCCTGTTTGGGCAAGCCTACATTACCCAGGTGAACGCGCTTCAGCGCGTGCTTCACAAGTTGCTTCTTAAGGTGCTGTTTGCTGGCAGGAGATGCCGGCTCCGAGACACTCGTTATTTCTACCTTTTGGAATCCTGTGGGTTGTTCCCTTGTGACCCCACCCTCCTGTTTGGGCAAGCTTACATTACCCAGGTGAACGCGCTTCAGCGCGTGCTCCACAAGTTACTTCTTTTGGTGCTGTTTGCTGGCAGGAGATGCCGGCTCCGTTGCGCTCAATATGTCTACCTTTTGTAATCCTGTTTTATGGAAGACCTTATAGACTTACACTATCCTGCTGGCTGTTATGGCTTCTTAAGGTGCTGTTTGCTGTTTGCTGATCGCACACAGAAACAAAGCAGCATAGCCTAGTCCAATCTAGCACAGTTTCATCAACAGGGACTAGTTTTAGATATGTTTATCTGAACTATTGGAGTGATTACACTATTCCAGATAAAGTAAGTTGTTATATGAGGTTTGTTTGTGGGTTTTTTGATGGTTTGTTACAGGAATTCTTTGTTCTCTTGTTAATTAACATTCTCAAGTTTTGTTTACCACTGTTTTGCATTGCTGCTGAATAGCAGTAAAAGCCACACTCGTATGAGGGATAACAAATTATAGTTCTACATAAATATTGTGTGAGAAACAAATTAAATATGGTCCTTACATTCTCAAGTCCAATATGCCCGTGCGAATAGGCTCTGTAGCGTTATGTCCCAAACGAAAACAAATGGACAGTCCGCCCCGAAAGCGTGCCGTCGCTCGAACACATAGCATTGCAAGTGTTCAAGTAAATAATACGCCTCTTACTGGAATTACTAAACAAACGGCACATAGAGACAGTAGATATTTTTGTCGCGATTTGGGAACTGCAGCTACAATTTCTAAATCTAATTTATCTATGTCTGCACATGATCAACTGACCACCAGTCCACCCTTTATGTCTGATATCAGCCTGTTTAAAGGTTGCAAAATTCCTCCTTTTAGAAAGAAACAGTTCGGGTCTGTAAAAGAGCTTGATATTACTCTAGGTTCTCCTACACATGATCTACGCTCATGTCTCACGGCTATGGGATCGGTTGCCCATTTGCCAGTCGTTTCTGAAATCACCACACTACCTACCACTGAGCATTTACCTTTACAGCCAACAGTCTCAGAACCAGCATAAAAAGATCTCAAATCGGATTCACAGCCAACTTCTTCTGAACCTGCTGTGATAGATCTGGGCTCTAATTGTTCACTTTTGCTATGCCGGTGAAAAGAACGATAATTCTACGCATTTTTCGGTGGTCTCTCATAACCAAACTGACAATGAATCAATTTTAGCATTATCTTATGCTGCGCCAACATTGAGGAGAATTCATCATTATTCTCCATGTGTGCACACACCAACCTCTAATATTTCTTCTACTATTTTGATAGAGACTACTCTACATGCAATGAATTTTGCTATTTCATCCTTATTCAAATTATTTGAAAACTTAGCAAGCTAAAGACTCAAGCCATGCAGCTTGACAAACATACGGAATGGCAATCAAAACTATCCAATTTGTATGTAAATTATAATCAAAAAAAGTGAAAACGATGGTGGTGTTGGTATTACCATGTAATGCTGCAACATCTGAACAAAGCAATTTTGGCAGTGCTTTACCTTGTTTTGGGCAGATAATTTATGATGTGTCTTCTGAATTACACATGGAGACTGACCTGACAGAACAAACAATGATTAATGTAAAGGTTCCGCCCGTAACTGTGGAAACAAACTTGCGAAAGCAAGCGTATACAATATTCACTCCTCGTGAGCAATATAAAATGGCCAATAAAAAGAAGACCAAATGCTCATTACAAACAAAAAAAACCCTAAAAACTATAAAATCCCCTCAACCACTATGCGTGCTGTAATAAAACACTTCTTCAAAGTGTTAACACTTCCTAGAAAGAATACAACAATGGCATCTGATGTGGTACAGAAAAAATACCTCTTAATTGCTCAAACTAAATTTCTAAAGAGGTTATTCCCTATGCTCCTCTTAACACACTGATTGAAGCAGCCTCTGAAATACAAAACGTAGAGGAGAAAGCAAGCGTGCATATACTGTAGGTTTCCCCTCAACAAATGTGTGCAAAGAAGATATACTTCCATTAAATGACAATCAAGATCTTGCACAAAGACGTCATGAAATTTGGAAAGAGTTTGATAGCTATATGGACTCCCAGAGAACCCAGCCTAATCTGAAGAACAGGAACCCCATCATAGATTTAACTGACAATTCTACTGCTACAAACAAACAGGAGCATAAACAAGATGCCGCTATTTCTTTAGCAGTCTCGGGAAATTACAAACAAGAAAAAAATATGACACCCAATTCTGATTCGTTGTACGATGATAAAAAGCAAATAAAAGCAATGTCCCTGGTAAATTTACCAGAAGTTCAACCTCCAATGCAGGATCTAATAGGCTAGCCGTTGAACAATACATGACCAACCAACATACTGTAATGCAGACATATAAACTGCATAATGACAAGCTTAAAAATGCCCGTCATGATATGAGGGAAACGCCTTACAATAAATATCAGCCTTTACCCCTCCTAGACCATATGAAAAGATCCATAGTAGAACCAAATAACCTATGTCTGAGAGATGCAAATAAGTGTAATCAGTTTCAAACTGTACCTCAGAAGGGAGGTAAACAAAATGACCTCTACTCCTTAATCATTAGATGCCGGGGCCCCTTATTCCAAATATGATCTTAAAAGAAGCAGTATTCTTGCAATCTTGGCGGAAATTCCGTCTTTAGAAGATATAGGATTTACTGATATTGACCAGACTGAATTTGTTAACAACAAATACCTAACCATTTCAAGGATTTGGATACGTTCTAGAGTAGTTATAAATGCCATATAGCTAGCTGTAAAAAGAGTTATTTGTTTTAAGGTTTGAATAAATGCAAGATGAAATGATCTCAACAAATCTTGATACTTCTAACTTCGCTAGAATTGAGAATCATGATGCAAGACATGTGATGAATAATAGACCTAAAGTACTTGTCTCTGTGGTAGCTCTCAAGTATAACTAGAGGTACAGGCTGTCACCACACTCATTTCCCTGGTCAGTTGGAACACCAGAGGAGTTTCACATTTTATAATTAATTCAACAAACTCCCTGGAACAGCATGATATTGTTTTATTTCTGGAGACACGGTTAAAGTATAGCCCATCTTGGGATAACTACAGCATAATTTTAAACCCTGCTATATGCTCTAAAAAAGGATGGCCTATGTTGGGCCTTTTGATTGCTTTAAAAACCAGTGCTGGAATTTCTTTGGAAGCTAGCTTTGCTCCAAATCCATTCATGCAATTAGTTAAAATCACAATCAGAGAAGTTAGGTTTTCCATACTCAATATCTACTGGAACCTGGGCTGCGTTTTCAGTAGACCAATATCTCAAAGACTTAGATTTGCTATGGAATTCGATTATTATTGTGCCTTCTTATTCACACATTGTAACAGCTGGTGATCTTAATTTACACTGTTTGGATAATTCCACTAACCAGGCAGACATTAGATTGTTGCGGTGGAATAGATTTATTAAAATAACAAATATAATTATGACAAATGGAACTCTACAAGATGATATACCCCCCACAATACACATGGAAAAGAAGACTTTCCCACGCTATTATTGATTACATTTATGTAAATAGAGAATTATTTCCATATGTAACCCAATTCCAAGTAATCTCTACTAATGAGAGTGACCATGAGATTTTAAATTTAAAATGGACAGTGACTACCAAACCCTGGTGTAAAAATAACAACAAAATACAGAGAACTGTAGTTGTGAATAATGGCTGAAACAGGCTACACTGGTAAATTAATAGAAATTGGATTTATTTAAAAAAATTCATTTTGCAGAACTTCAAATTTTCATATACACAAAATAGTGATCTTTTACACCTATTCCCAACAAACCATAAAAATAAGAAATTATATAATAGTTTTACAAAGGTAGCGGGCGCCCCTCTCTCGTTCAGATTGGAATTGCCATTGTATTTCGGTGCTGGACTGCCCCTGGGCAGGACAAAGACTGATATGCAAATGGATATTTCCCATCTGTGAAAGGCACAGTGAGTAAAAGCAGTGGCTGCGAACTCTCAAGTGGTTAATAACCACTGAACAGGTTATCATGTCTGTTCTTGCGAGAGAGGGGCGCCCGCTACCTTTGTAAAACTATTTGTTAAGGAACCTGGGATTGGTAACCCTAGGTCTCCTGGGGGCAACCAGACGTGGTCTCCCTCTCACTGTGCTTAGAGAGGCATCAGCTTCACCTCACTGATGATCCCCAACAAGGGTGAAACACGTGTATGGGGTTGCTGGTGGTACTCTCGTTCAGATTGGAATTGCCATTGTATTTCGGTGCTGGACTGCCCCTGGGCAGGACAAAGACTGATATGCAAATGGTTATTTCCCATCTGTGAAAGGCACAGTGAGTAAAAGCAGTGGCTGCGAACTCTCAAGTGGTTAATAACCACTGAACAGGTTATCATGTCTGTTCTTGCGAGAGAGGGGCGCCCGCTACCTTTGTAAAACTATTTGTTAAGGAACCTGGGATTGGTAACCCTAGGTCTCCTGGGGGCAACCAGACGTGGTCTCCCTCTCACTGTGCTTAGAGAGGCATCAGCTTCACCTCACTGATGATCCCCAACAAGGGTGAAACACGTGTATGGGGTTGCTGGTGGTACTCTCGTTCAGATTGGAATTGCCATTGTATTTCGGTGCTGGACTGCCCCTGGGCAGGACAAAGACTGATATGCAAATGGATATTTCCCATCTGTGAAAGGCACAGTGAGTAAAAGCAGTGGCTGCGAACTCTCAAGTGGTTAATAACCACTTAACAGGTTATCATGTCTGTTCTTGCGAGAGAGGGGCACCCGCTACCTTTGTAAAACTATTTGTTAAGGAACCTGGGATTGGTAACCCTAGGTCTCCTGGGGGCAACCAGACGTGGTCTCCCTCTCACTGTGCTTAGAGAGGCATCAGCTTCACCTCACTGATGATCCCCAACAAGGGTGAAACACGTGTATGGGGTTGCTGGTGGTACTCTCGTTCAGATTGGAATTGCCATTGTATTTCGGTGCTGGATTGCCCCTGGGCAGGACAAAGACTGATATGCAAATGGATATTTCCCATCTGTGAAAGGCACAGTGAGTAAAAGCAGTGGCTGCGAACTCTCAAGTGGTTAATAACCACTGAACAGGTTATCATGTCTGTTCTTGCGAGAGAGGGGCGCCCGCTACCTTTGTAAAACTAATGGTTCTTAATTAACAATGTTAAACCTGATTCCCAGAACTTGTTACAAATGAATGATGTTTCTGAAATACAATTGGTCACACATTTTTCTAAATTGTACGCTAATCCTGAACCTTTTGTGCGGCCTAACTCTTGAGCTTATAATACACCTTTTTTTTATAAAATTCAATGAAGAGGACATTTTGCGTTATGTCTAATATAATGCTAAAACAATTCCCCAAATTGTGGGCAACAATTCTGTACAATCTATTCTTGCAGATCCTGCAAGCTCAAAAATGATAAAAATGTTGGCGACATTCCATCATTATCCCAGTGTTCAAGAAGGGCGGTAGACAAAACCTGTCTAACTATAGACCTATCACCCTTCTTCATACGGCAGGAATTGTTTTCGCATGTATTATTCAAACAGATATGCAGGAATGGATCAGAACCTCTGGAAATCTTGACCCCTTTCAAACGGCCTTTGTGGCAGGTAAAGACACTGCAATTAACATCACAACTATTAACGCAATCAAGTCTCTCTGCCAAAATAAAAAACAGCCACTATATTTGGCCTTCGTTGACTTCAGGGCGGCTTTTGATTCCATTGATAGATCATTGCTAATACATAAATAGCAGAATCATAATTGCCCACCCTCGATAGTCAAATTGATTGATCTCTTACATGCAAAAACATCCATGTAAGTTAGATTGACCCTTGATGGTCAAATGATATCAATTATTCCCACGTTTGCTAGTATGTAGCGGTGCATACTAACCTCTACTCTATTTAATCTATTCACATTGGATACTAGCTGTCCCCGGTCACGCGTTGCTGTGGCTCAGTCTGGTTAAATGGAAAAGAAAGAAAAGAGAAAGGGCACATTTCTAATATGTCTAATTTCACAAGGATTGTGGGTAGTTTTTAATGGCTCTGACGGTCCTCCAAGTTGAGGCAGTTTAATTTTCCCAGTGGCGCAACACATTCTTTTAGCTTCTCCATTAAATTTCAGAGCCTTGCAATAAGGACACAGTTCAGTCATGGTGCCGATAAGAAGATGCCAGCTCAAACTATAATCATCAGCTGGGTTGTACCGGAATGCAAGGCGATTGTAATCGTGTGATTGCTAAGCACAGAGTCATGGTTGACGCTGATCTGCTGTTTCTCATTCACGTCTTTCACCCACTCTTAGCCTGTCACATTCATTCTGTTGAGAACGAAGCAGATCTGAAGCTGCAAAACACGATCGCCGTGCTTGCAGCAGTGCACACTGAAGTCTGGCTACATGTCGCTCTGCTGCTTCCTCGGCACGTATTTGAGCCATTCTATGGTGTGTTGCTTTTACTTCCAACAGATGGCGCTGTTTTTCAGTAAAATATTTAGTATAGTGTGTGCTGCTTTTACGCCCAACAGATGGTGCTGTTTTTCAGAAAAAGCATGTTTTTACCTGTCACAGGTTCGACATTTATGTATACTAGGTACACACGCCTATTTGAATGCAACGTTGTGTCCAAATTTCAAAGCAATCAGTGAAGAACTTTCAGAGATTTTAGATTTTGAACAAACGGACATTTACATTTTTATTTATATAGATGGATTGGAGAAAGATTCAGCAACATAAATTTTGATGCTCCTAACATGGGATCTCAGTAATTCCGTGGCTACTCTATACTGATAATCTCATTCTTTTATCTAAAACTCAAAGAGGTCTTCAGATATTAATTGAAGGGCTTAGCCTATACGTACAAGAAAATCATATGACAATCAACCTAGAGAAAACACAGATAATGCAATGTGTCAAATCAAAAGGCTATCAGCGAAAATCATTTGTCTGGATGTTCCAAAATACTATTATATTGACCACTCCTTATTATAAATATCTAGGTGTTAACATTACTGATCAGGTGAATGATGACCTGTATGTAATTGATATAAGGAGTAAGTTGCTCTCCGTTACTTCACAAGCTAAAGCTCTCCTATACAAATTAGGCAAATTTATAGGTTGTCCATTGATGACTTATTTTATCCAAAAAGTGGTGCCCATTATCACTTATTGCGCCAAAACAAAATGGCCATGAGAGAGAATGTTTTGGAACAAGACTGAGGGGAAATTGTGGCGATCCATTTTTAATCTACCAAACTCCATCCCAATCTCCCTGATCCGATTTGAGTTGGGTGCTCTCTCCCTATTTGGCTTCTATGCTTGGAAACGATGTCTATTACTGAGAAAATGCCTAACAGCACTACATTCGCATGATCTTGCTCACATTCTGGCTATATATTTGCTGCAATCAACTCATTCATTTCGACAAAATGGAGAAATTTCACTTTTGATCTATTGGCAGACGCTGATATATCTATTGATCTGTTAATGAATAACTCACGTTGTGCCCAATTGAAACTTTACCAACTAGACTGGATCATGACTCAAGAACAATGTAATTCTTATAAAGATTTTAATCTAACACTCTTTGGCCATAAACATTTAGGAACTATGGCTGCCTACTTGAACAAATACCTGTCTGTTCATTTTAGGAATTTGTATATGAGATTCAGGTTAAATTTGTGGCATACAAAAGACATTCTTACCAGACGTGGTCTGCTTGATAACCATGACAATATTTGTCGATTTTGTAATAAAGTAGAGAAAAAAGAAACTCTAAAGCACCTGGTTGCTGAATGTACATACTTAACCTCGAGCCGCCACAAATATTTTAAAGACCCGTTTGACACCCATCACATTTTAAGTGCTGATGAGTTTTGGATGAAGATATTTGGTACCATGAAATCATCAATCAGAATTGCCACAATCCAATTTTAGAAGATTTAGAATGAAACTCCTCAGAATGAGATGTGCGAATTATAATAGAGAAGTTTCTTTTTTCTTTTTCGCCTCCATGTAAATGAATTAAGTTAAACTGTTTAATTGCTTTTTGTTTTTTTAAATAGGTTTTTTTATTTATAAGAAATATGATGAATTTCCTTTTATTGTAATTTTGTTGAAAAATTGTATAAATAATTAATTAACATTGTAAGAGAAACATAACGCAATGTAAAGTTTTATCGTTTTCTTTTCTGGAATTGTAAATTGAAAGGTTGATTTATCAGCAAAACAATACATTTCTTTTAAAAATAAATTGCATTTTCATTACAGTGCAGGGGCTTGAACCTATAACCTTGTTGTTGGTACACTCTTGTGTCAACCCTTAGGCCACTAGGTTCCTTACATTTTTTTCGATCGCGCCACACGTAACACAGTTTTTATGCCTTAATATTCTAAAGTTGGCACCTGAAGTACGACAATACACTAGTACAATAATATACACATAAGTACGGTGAGATATAATATAATATTATATGGCATTTATAATGTGCCTGTATACATGTGTTTCTAGGCACGACAAGACAAGGCACGGGAAACACAGGGACAACCAAACAACTGATCTTACTATGCCCTGTGTCATTCAGGTCATGCAAGCGAAGGGAGGGGTAGAGGGGAGACGTGCACAAGGGGGGTAATGGAGTGGAGAAGTGCACAATGGAGGGGAGAGAGAGAAGTGCAGGTAACAGAGTGCAGCAATGGGTGGCTAAGTGCTTGTAGTCAGAGGGTGCTGCCAGTGGGTGGCTAATAAGTGCAGAGAGTGGGTGGCCTGTAGGGTTACAGATAGAGACCACAAGTACTAGGGTGGGGCAAGAGGCAGTGCAGGGTGCAACCGTACAGGCAGGGACCTGGTCCCAAGTTCAGAGGGTGGCCAGGTAAACCAGGTGCATGGAACAGACGGGTCATCAGCAGGGGAGAGGAAGAGAGAAACAGGAAGCAAAGAGGAAAGTCTTGAGTTGCTTCCGGAACTGAAGAAGGTTCGGCTCAAGCTGGAGAGAGACAGTGAGGCTGTTCCAGAGGGAGACCCCAGCCGAAGAAAGCGATCTTCCCCCAACTATCTGCTTGGCGAAGCGGCTGAACCTAAGAGAGTTGGAGGTGGATGAGCGGAGAGCTCGGGAAAGGAGCTACTTAAGAAGAGTGGGTTGGAGGAAGTGCAGACCCCAGAAAACCTTGTGGACAATGCAGAGGGTCTTGGAACTTGATTCTTACCGCCACTCGGGGCCAATGAAAAGATTTTAGAGCTGGAGAGCTACGATCCCTGGGCTTGAGGCCAAGAACAAGTCTTGCAGTCCTGTTCTGGATGAGTTGTAGAGGGCGGAGAGTAGAGGCAGGGAGATTTAGAAAGAGGCTGTTGAAGTAGTCCAGCCTTGAAAGGACCAGACCCTTGGGACAGTGAGCTTCTGAGGGAAAGTTATGAAGGGAATAATACCTCAGAGGAGGTGCAGCTGATATTTAGACTTCTTAGAGACGTCAGAAATGTGAGGAGCAAAGGAGAGGTTGAGTCAAAGATGACCCCAGGTTCCTAGCTTCACAGGTAGGAGATGGAAGGGGACCCAGAGTGGGTGGCCAGAGAGAGAGAGGAAAGGAGGGAGCTGGTGTTCTGATGAGGAGGATATCTGTCTTACAATGGCAGTGCTTCCAGCGATGGTGCGGCTGACTCAGGTAGGATGCGTGCATAGCTGCAGAAGTGAAGCGATGGTATGGCTGATTTGAGGTAAGAAGCTGGAGGGTTCCGGAGTCTGAGGATACACTTGCTGAAATGGGTAAGGTCTTCTGAACGGCGGTATGCGTTACGCTGCTCTAGCAGACTAATGCGAAGCACCAGCATGCGGATGGGGCCGGCTTATATAGCCTGGCCCGATCCACTCCCTTTAGGCCCCCCTGTGAGGCCCCACCTTGCCACTCCTCCTGCCTTCTGCACGTGTCTTTCATGCATTGCTAGGGTCCCGCCCTGTCCAAATGCACGTGCCTTCAACAGTCTGTGTGCAAAGCACACTTTATTATGAGCTTGGTGCCAAAGGCGCCAAGACTGGGTCCATTAGGACCCTGCAGGATGTGAAGTAACTGGCCAATGACCAGTGGCCATGACAGGAGCCTGAAAGAGAGCTGAGTGTAATCTGCATAACACTGAAAGTTGGAGCAGAGAGCAGCTATGCGCTTGGCGAGAGGAGCCCGGTATTGGTTGAACAGCCAGGGAGAGAGGTTAGACCCATAGGGAACATCACAGGTAGAGAGAGCGATATAAGAGAGGAAGCACCCAAGTTGGACCTGAGAGGGTCGGTCAGTGAGAAAGGAGGTCAGCCAGGCCATGGCCTGATCAGTGATACCCAGGTTATCGTGTAGGCACTTGAACAGGATGGCATGGTTAACTGTGTCGAAGACAGAAAAAAGATCAAGGAGAATGAGGACAGAAGGACGTTTGGAGTCAAGGTTGGAGAGCAGGTCTTCACAGATGTTCAGGATAGCAATTTCCATGCTTTTGGCTGCTCTGAAGCCAGACTGATGGTCACAGAGACAACCAACAGATTCAGTGTGAAGGCTAAGCTGGGAGATTGCCAGCCTTTCCAAGAGTTTACCCAAGAAAGGAGTGATAGAGATAGGGCGATAATTAGCCGGAGAGAAAGAATCGGCTGAGGGCTTCTTGAGGAGTGGGTCTCCATATTGTTAGATGCCCAATATGACCATGCAATCCATCCTATATCAGTGGAAACCTGACAGTTACACCAACTCGGTGCCCCCATGCCCAGTAAATAGACTGCTCCTAGACACATTCTAAATCAAGCATTTATCAGCGGTGGGCCATACCTCCCCCAGCGCATACGTCGGAACCCTTGACAAATCCCCCAAGGATAGCCGATCACTGCCAGTTATGTATTTTAAAATGCACCACTCTATTTGCAAAGCTGTATGTTCCTTTCCCATTCCCCAGAAAATTTCACGCACCTGCACTGAGACCTATGTAACATTTTTTGCCCACTCTGACAGACACCGGCCATTCACCTGCCAGTCTGTGCCCTAATTAATCAGGATAAACCGGCCCACTATCCAAAAAAGGACACTGGCCACCTGCCGTGGGCTTTGCCGCACAACGATGCAGATTGCTGTGGATGTCCCATAACTATGATTCTCTCTTCAACACACTGCGCCGTCGGCAAGCCAATTGGGCTCTCCAGTCCCAGTGCTCCCAGGCCCCTGCTTTCCTCCACCATAAACACGGTGTATAGGACAAACAAAAACGAAAATGCGGAGAGCACATAAGGGAAAACAGTGGATGCATTATAACTCGCCCCTGCTGCCCATCCACTGGAACGAAGGCGTAGCGGACACACAAACCTGAAAATGCAGAGCGCACACGAGGGATGACAGAGGAAATAAAACTGTTTAAAATTCAACTGGGTACCCATGACTGACAAAAATCAATTGTCCCTCCTTCGCCCCTTCCTGAAAGACCATGAGGCTGCAACTGATCTGCTTCCCTTACCCACTTCGCTCGCCTTATCATTGCACGCAACAGAAACACCACAGCCTCACTTCGATGACCACCAACCTCCAAAATTCACAAAACTGAGCTGCCTTTGCAAACAAAAACACAAAGGGGCGGCCTTCGCAGCTCATTGGTCCCGGGCAAGGCAAAAGAGAGGAGGAGCACCTTGCGCCCCTTCTCTTTTACCTGCCTGGGACCTCTTGGCTCTCTACTTGCCAGTGATGTCATTATGCAGCCCAATGCCGGGAAGATCCCCTTCCCCAAACTACTGCCCCTCCCTCCTTGGCCCTCTTCTACACCTCCCAATCCGCTACCCTGGCTAAACGCCAGGGCTGCTAACGGAGTATCCAACGTAGCAGGAGTGGGGATACGTGGGGGGGAACTATGAAAAAAATCCAGATTTTCCTTGATGTGGGAAATCAGGAATCAGGTTCTCCCAATGTGTAGTCAAAGAAAGTAGCAAGACTCAGCTAGCTATCTTAATGGGCCTCCATGCCACATTCGACAATGCCTCTACAGTCAAGTACTTACAGCTGGTGAATTTGTAAAATGGAGAGTGTAAATATATTTCCTGAATTGAACCAAGCAGGTGCTCCTGAACTAATCCACTAAAGTTTTGGCCACTGCCTCGCATTATACATAAAAAAAAAATAAAGAGTTGAAATCATGCATTTCACAGCAAACATATCAGAAACATTAGGCGACAAAATAGAATGTACACTGTGCTCTGCACAGCATACATATAACAATTAGTAACAATGGTTGATGCTGGCTGTCCCCAAAGAAAAAAAATGGATGCCTCTCTGCAAAGACTGGAGGGGGGTTTCTGTAATCCTGCCCTCTATATGGCAGAGTAGAAGCACAGAGCACCCCAGCCAAAATTCTCTATGCGGTAGCAATGGTCAAACAACCAAGGCATCAGCTCTCAGGAGGTGATGCAGGCTGGTTCCTAAGTACATTGTGGTCCCCAAGACCCCACAAAGGAATGTCCACAAACTATGTTATGTGGTAATGCAGTTCTTTATATAAGTAAGGTTCAGAATATATACACAATCAATAACACACTTTGTGCTTTGGGAATACTAATATGATAAATATGTGCAATGTCTATGTGGTACCACAGTTAACTCTTAATTCCTTTAAAATGCACCAACTGCTGACAGTCTCAATGGCATACAAATCAAAAGTGAATCAGCAATAGACATGGGAAGGAAGACAAGTTGGGTTAAACAAATGGCAGAATACGTTGTCCCTGCCAAAAGACACAGTTCTGTGTGAGGATCCCCCACCTGGGCAACCTGTAAATAAAGTGTATTAACAAGCCCAGTCCATATATGTTTAAATTAATCTTGTTTCCTGCTAAAATGTTCTACTACCCTAATGTACCCGAGTTTAGCAGTGTTCGTCGACAGAGCCCTCTTGAGTGGACTCCCTTTAAAGCAGGAGCCACAGGTCATCGAGATTCCTTGAAGAAAAGGTGAACAATGTTGTTGAGGCAGCAGCTTCGCCCTTTGTGGTGCTTGTCGACGATTGGTCGTGGACGTCCTGCAAAGATGAGGCATGCGGTGCACCTCGATGAAGAGAGTTTGTTGCCGCAAAGAGTACTTGATGAAGAACGGGGGTCTGGAAGTGGGCGTCGGGTGTCCGTGTTCGGATCTTCATTGGTGTCTTTGTGGACTCTGGGTGGCGGGAAAACCACTGGAGGATTGTCCTCGGTTCGTCAGCAACCTCGACGTTCCCCGGCAGGACAAAGCAGTCGGCGGTGATGGCAAGGGAGCCCTTGATTTCAAAGTGTCTTAGGCAATGGAGTATTGCGGCTCCGGTCGACGAGGTTACAGCGGTCCTCCGAACCTTGGTCGACAGTGATGGTCATCGATGGCCTCGTCGTCCTAGTGCTTACTTCAATGTTTCTCAGCGGACCCCGTCTCCAGTCGACATCTGTTTGGGACTGACTACCAGGGCACCTTGATGAAGATCAGCTTCTGCACGATGTTCCCCTCGTAGCTTGGGGAGAGGCCTCCTAAACAGGCCCTCTCTTGGATAAGTCCTTGACAGACACAGCAGCTTTCATATTGGCAAAGGAAAGCAGCAGCAAATCCTCTTCTTCCAGCAGGCTTCAAGGATAAGCAGCTTCAAGTTTCGACTTCAGCGTTCTGAATGATTGTGGTAAGTGAGAGGTACCCAGATATACTGTTTTGTCTCTCATTCACACTGTTGAGCCAGGCTAAGGCACCCAATCATTCAGAAGGGCATTCAGCAGGCAGGCAGCCAATCAGGCTCACAGTGCATTCAGGCCATTCTCTTCCATCCAGACACTCACAACAAGTAATCTGGATTGGGACAAGCACCCAGCCTTTCAGCACACCACACTGCACTCATACCAGTTTTGGTCAGGGCTGTCTCATCGATTGTGCCACACCAGAAACCAGACACCCATAACATGAAATTTATATGGGTCACACACTCCATTCACCCAGGTCCCACCCCAAGGGTGTACCCACAACATACAGTCACTGGGAAGGCTCCAGCCAGTCTGGCATGGACATCCCCACAATACCATGTATGGAACTTCCACCCAACAGCCACTCAGGGGAAGGGACAGAGTCAGGGCTTCCCAGGTCTGTGGGAAAACAAGGTAACAGGCAATAGAAACCATGAGACCACAGGGGCCATCTTGCCTTCTATCAGGAATCAACTGATTCCAATGGCAGGGCTTGGGTATCCCAAAATGCAGGATACTCAGGTCACCTGTCAAATTCAGCATGGAGCTGCCACCAGCCCATACACTGCTCTTGGGCCACACACAGGTGCCAAAAAAGATACACTAGGCGTACAGGGTTGTACCCACACCCATGGGTGCCGTAAGGGTATCCCAAGGGTCTGTTCACCGCAACCAAAAAGAGGAGGAGCTGCACTGACAGGAGCCCCACATGGAATCCTGTACAGAAAATAACACATAACACACGATAAAATGAGTAAAGGACAAGGACATGGAGGCCCTGTCCCTCCAATGCATTTCCAGAATCATACTCTCTCAACAATATATACCTGTATTGCCCTGCTTCCATGTAGGTTTTGCCCAAACCAGATCGGAGGTCTGCCCCTCTTTCATGCACTTTGTGTGGTTTCAACAGTACATGCCAGAATTGCCCCCGCAAAACACATTTTCATGCTGCCAGTGACCCCAAAAGGCATGTTTTAACAATATATGCCAACACTGCCCTCCTTTCATGCAGCTAGTGGCAAATCAAATACTGCACTCTATCTCAATATATGCACATGCTGACCCCAGTTCTGCATCATGTTGCTGTCAGTGGACACAAACTGTGCCTTTGCCTCAGACACAAACACCCGCATGCATACACATATGTACCCTTAAACACATTCATGCAAACCATTTTTAAACTCACCATTATTCTTGGTTATGGGTCTCAAAGCCAGAAATAGTTAATTATTTCACATCGTACACTGGAAAACTTGAGCTCCCCTTAAACTGTCCAATACAACTTAGCAAGGTCCAGATTAAGACAACTCCAGAAGATCCTTTATGATAAACCCATCTGCTGTAGTCACTGCTTGATAAAGGGCTGCATCATATACACAACATTTGTGCATCAAACAATCATTTTTAAAATTTAAGGAGAACTCAGAGTTTTGAGAAGAAAGGTCTACCACTGCATTGTTTTCCATGTCTTATGCAAGGGATGCAACTGTACTGAAACCTGGGGGCAGGGCTAGACTAACGTTTCAAATGGTGGCATTCTCAGTTGCTGGTTCATGGTCCATTACTTTCTGCATAACACCATAATCCCATGTACGATTAAGTGACTTTACAGTTGGAGTGTCTTTGAGGTGACTGTGGGCAAAGGGAGTTCCTGGTAACTAAATATAGACTGTGAGCCCTGAATTTGTACAATGGCATAGTGTCCCCTGACCTAGCATCACTTAGCCTAACATCCGATAATACAGCATAATAAGGCATTGTAACTGTATATTTAGAGACTACACATAACATTTATTTATTTATTTATTCATTCATTGTTCGTTTGTTAGGCGCTTATACAGGAAGCAAATATTGTTTCAAAGCACCCACAGGGAAACATGGAGGAGACAGGGGATAATATACAATAACAATTTCAATACAAAAAATATTAGAAGAGACAAACAATGGGGAGGGGAAGACGAGCCTACTATGCCTTGTGAGTGTTCAGAACGTGCAAGTGCAGAAGGGAGAGGGTAAAGGATAGGTGCTGTTGTGATCGTGGGAGGGCAGCTGGCGAAGTGCTATGAAAAGGTAAGTGCAAGCCTCCAAGGGTGGAGGGTGGGCCGAGGCTAGACAGCAGCTAGGATGATACGATCTGGGAGGTGTGGGCCCAGAGAATGCATGAAGGCCATGCACACCAATCAAGCTCCTGTGCGATTAGCCGGGGAGAGAGGGAGGGAAGTAGGAGGTAAAGAGGAAGGTCTTGCGGCTCTTCCAGAATTTAAGAAGGTCCTGCTCAAGATGAAGAGGTAGGGAGAGGCTGTTCAAAATTAGGGAGCCAGCTGAAGAAAGCGATCGAACACCTGCCCTCTATTTAGCGAAGCACTTTACACTCAGGGAATTGGTGCCAGAGGAGCGCAGGGGTATAGAGGGGGTATATTTAGTCAGGAATAGGAAGAGTTGCAGATAATGTGGTCCCCGGCCCCAGAAAGCCTTGTGGATGATACAGAGGGATTTGAATGTAATCTGTGCTGCGACCGGGAGCCAGTGAAGACTTTGTAGGGCAGGGCAGATGTGGTCCCTGGGCATGAGGCCAAGATAAGTTTTGTTTCCCTATTCTGGATTAGCTGGAATGGTTGCACAGTGGACAAAGGTAGATTCAGGAGGAGGCTATTGCAATAGTCAAGCCTAGAGAGAACCAGAGCCCGGGTAACATTAAGCCTCTGGGGGAAGGTGAGGAAAGGTAGAATTCCTTTGAGAAGGAAGAGCTGAACGTGGGACTTCTTGGCGATATTCTGAGTGTGAGGGGGGAAGGAGAGAGAGGAGTTCGAAGATGACTGTGTGATTTCTGGCTTTCGAAGAGGGAGCAGGGGGAGAGCCCATGGAAGAAGGCAAGAGTGAAGGGAATAAGTCGGGTGCATGGGCCCCAATTGGAAGGATCTATGTTTTGCTGACATTGAGGCAGATTTCACTGGAAGTGCACCAGGCTTGGATGGCAGAGAGGCAGTCAGGGATGATGGAGAGTGCAAGGGCATCTTCAGGAAGTTTGAAGAAGAGTGTGTCGTCAGAATAGCACTGGAAGTTGGGGGAGAAAGAGGAGATGAGGCGTGCCCGCAGAGTAAGGTAGATGTTAAAGAGCCAAGGCAAGAGAATAGAGCCCTGGGGGACGCCACAGGTGGAGAAGGAAGTAGGCGGGGAGAAGGTGCCTAGTATAACATTGGACGAGTGGTCAGTTAGGAGTTCACCCTCCCCAGTTAAAGCACCACCTAATATATAATTTTTCTGATTCAGTCTAGCCCTGTCTATGACTCATATAGAGCCATGTAGATCCCTCCCCCTGTGTCACCAATAAGCCAAGAATCAGGCTGAGGTACAGAAAGAATATATATTTATTCAATAGTAGGTTCAATTAATATTTGCACCAAATGATGACACACGCCATCTTCTCTGAGGTGCCAAACAAAGCTTCAGAAAAAAACTCACTTTTTGGGACTTCACTTTTGGGTCTCATGTACACGGAGCACTGGCCAAATAAACAGTTCAACCCTGCTGTCCCACAAAAAACCCTGAATGTCAAAATTCAACAATATATTGGAACATTACAAGATCATTAGCACTGCTTGATAAGGTTTAGATTTAAACTCACTGCAACCTGTTTCTGTTTTCAAAAGCAATTTCACACATGCAGCACTTGGGATATTTAAAATGCTAGCAGTTATGAAAGCACAACAGATTGTTGATATTTTGGATCGATAAAACCCTTCCTCTTTCTTCACCCTGAACAATACAAAATCTCTCTTCTATCAGGGTCACTTTTTCAGTCGCAGGAGAGAGTGCATTTTTCAATTAAGAACTAGACTTTGTTTCATTTAGCAAAGCACTTCTCTACCCAGCACCAAAAACCCAGACATTCAGTAACATTCAGCACCCCTCTGCTTAAAGGCCAGGTCTGAGGAATGGTGACAGTTAGGAATTTCGTTTTCATGAAACGACACCCCTTCCCTTTAGGGAATTCTGGGGTTGATAAGGAAAATAGGTGTACCTGTGACAAATGGAATTCCGGGTACAAGTGGTCTAGTAGTGAATATCTGTTTCTAAACCATCAATCAGGGTTACACCTCTAACACACCGGAATTGATTCGAAGAGATTGGATTAAACAACAGTTACAATTAGAAACATCCTTGTCCAATTTTGGTAACGTGGATGGAATGGTAGGCCCATCTCCTCCAAAGGTCGTGGATCATTGGTTATTTGCAACACACCGAAAATTCAATTATTAACCAATGATAAAAGGAATGTTCAGTCAATATTCTATAACAATATCTACCTTATTATTATCACAACAGACAATCTAAAAACACAACTAAATACAACCCTCCCTGTAAAGGAATGTAGAGAACAGACATTTTCTAAGAAGGAAAGGAAATGCACTCTGGATAGTGACAGGAGGGTAGTTGGTATGGTTAATACCCACAATTGTAAAAGCGAAGGATCGCTTCTTGTTCCCCCGTGCTGAACTGAGAGGACCCCTGCAGCTTGATTCTACTGGCACTGCGAGCCTTTGCTCTTGCCAAGCGTGAAGTGTGTCTGCTGCTTCCTGGTGGAGGCGGAGCAGCGTGGGACACGTGACGTATCACGTGACTGACTCCGGAGCTAAAAACAGCTGCGAGCCGCCCGAGCGGCGTATGAATTGTAAAAGCGAAGGATCGCTTCTTGTTCCCCCGTGCTGAACTGAGAGGACCCCTGCAGCGTGATTCTACTGGCACTGCGAGCCTTTGCTCTTGCGAAGCGTGAAGTGTGTCTGCTGCTTCGTGGTGGAGGCGGAGCAGCGTGGGACACGTGACGTATCACGTGACTGACTCCGGAGCTAAAAACAGCTGCGAGCCGCCCGAGCGGCGTATGAATTGTAAAAGCGAAGGATCGCTTCTTGTTCCCCCGTGCTGAACTGAGAGGACCCCTGCAGCTTGATTCTACTGGCACTGCGAGCCTTTGCTCTTGCCAAGCGTGAAGTGTGTCTGCTGCTTCCTGGTGGAGGCGGAGCAGCGTGGGACACGTGACGTATCACGTGACTGACTCCGGAGCTAAAAACAGCTGCGAGCCGCCCGAGCGGCATATGAATTGTAAAAGCGAAGGATCGCTTCTTGTTCCCCCGTGCTGAACTGAGAGGACCCCTGCAGCTTGATTCTACTGGCACTGCGAGCCTTTGCTCTTGCCAAGCGTGAAGTGTGTCTGCTGCTTCCTGGTGGAGGCGGAGCAGCGTGGGACACGTGACGTATCACGTGACTGACTCCGGAGCTAAAAACAGCTGCGAGCCGCCCGAGCGGCGTATGAATTGTAAAAGCGAAGGATCGCTTCTTGTTCCCCCGTGCTGAACTGAGAGGACCCCTGCAGCTTGATTCTACTGGCACTGCGAGCCTTTGCTCTTGCCAAGCGTGAAGTGTGTCTGCTGCTTCCTGGTGGAGGCGGAGCAGCGTGGGACACGTGACGTATCACGTGACTGACTCCGGAGCTAAAAACAGCTGCGAGCCGCCCGAGCGGCGTATGAATTGTAAAAGCGAAGGATCGCTTCTTGTTCCCCCGTGCTGAACTGAGAGGACCCCTGCAGCTTGATTCTACTGGCACTGCGAGCCTTTGCTCTTGCCAAGCGTGAAGTGTGTCTGCTGCTTCCTGGTGGAGGCGGAGCAGCGTGGGACACGTGACGTATCACGTGACTGACTCCGGAGCTAAAAACAGCTGCGAGCCACCCGAGCGGCGTATGAATTGTAAAAGCGAAGGATCGCTTCTTGTTCCCCCGTGCTGAACTGAGAGGACCCCTGCAGCTTGATTCTACTGGCACTGCGAGCCTTTGCTCTTGCCAAGCGTGAAGTGTGTCTGCTGCTTCCTGGTGGAGGCGGAGCAGCGTGGGACACGTGACGTATCACGTGACTGACTCCGGAGCTAAAAACAGCTGCGAGCCGCCCGAGCGGCGTATGAATTGTAAAAGCGAAGGATCGCTTCTTGTTCCCCCGTGCTGAACTGAGAGGACCCCTGCAGCTTGATTCTACTGGCACTGCGAGCCTTTGCTCTTGCCAAGCGTGAAGTGTGTCTGCTGCTTCCTGGTGGAGGCGGAGCAGCGTGGGACACGTGACGTATCACGTGACTGACTCCGGAGCTAAAAACAGCTGCGAGCCGCCCGAGCGGCGTATGAATTGTAAAAGTGAAGGATCGCTTCTTGTTCCCCCGTGCTGAACTGAGAGGACCCCTGCAGCTTGATTCTACTGGCACTGCGAGCCTTTGCTCTTGCCAAGCGTGAAGTGTGTCTGCTGCTTCCTGGTGGAGGCGGAGCAGCGTGGGACACGTGACGTATCACGTGACTGACTCCGGAGCTAAAAACAGCTGCGAGCCGCCCGAGCGGCGTATGAATTGTAAAAGCGAAGGATCGCTTCTTGTTCCCCCGTGCTGAACTGAGAGGACCCCTGCAGCTTGATTCTACTGGCACTGCGAGCCTTTGCTCTTGCCAAGCGTGAAGTGTGTCTGCTGCTTCCTGGTGGAGGCGGAGCAGCGTGGGACACGTGACGTATCACGTGACTGACTCCGGAGCTAAAAACAGCTGCGAGCCGCCCGAGCGGCGTATGAATTGTAAAAGCGAAGGATCGCTTCTTGTTCCCCCGTGCTGAACTGAGAGGACCCCTGCAGCTTGATTCTACTGGCACTGCGAGCCTTTGCTCTTGCCAAGCGTGAAGTGTGTCTGCTGCTTCCTGGTGGAGGCGGAGCAGCGTGGGACACGTGACGTATCACGTGACTGACTCCGGAGCTAAAAACAGCTGCGAGCCGCCCGAGCGGCGTATGAATTGTAAAAGCGAAGGATCGCTTCTTGTTCCCCCGTGCTGAACTGAGAGGACCCCTGCAGCTTGATTCTACTGGCACTGCGAGCCTTTGCTCTTGACAAGCGTGAAGTGTGTCTGCTGCTTCCTGGTGGAGGCGGAGCAGCGTGGGACACGTGACGTATCACGTGACTGACTCCGGAGCTAAAAACAGCTGCGAGCCGCCCGAGCGGCGTATGAATTGTAAAAGCGAAGGATCGCTTCTTGTTCCCCCGTGCTGAACTGAGAGGACCCCTGCAGCTTGATTCTACTGGCACTGCGAGCCTTTGCTCTTGCCAAGCGTGAAGTGTGTCTGCTGCTTCCTGGTGGAGGCGGAGCAGCGTGGGACACGTGACGTATCACGTGACTGACTCCGGAGCTAAAAACAGCTGCGAGCCGCCCGAGCGGCGTATGAATTGTAAAAGCGAAGGATCGCTTCTTGTTCCCCCGTGCTGAACTGAGAGGACCCCTGCAGCTTGATTCTACTGGCACTGCGAGCCTTTGCTCTTGCCAAGCGTGAAGTGTGTCTGCTGCTTCCTGGTGGAGGCGGAGCAGCGTGGGACACGTGACGTATCACGTGACTGACTCCGGAGCTAAAAACAGCTGCGAGCCGCCCGAGCGGCGTATGAATTGTAAAAGCGAAGGATCGCTTCTTGTTCCCCCGTGCTGAACTGAGAGGACCCCTGCAGCTTGATTCTACTGGCACTGCGAGCCTTTGCTCTTGCCAAGCGTGAAGTGTGTCTGCTGCTTCCTGGTGGAGGCGGAGCAGCGTGGGACACGTGACGTATCACGTGACTGACTCCGGAGCTAAAAACAGCTGCGAGCCACCCTTGCGGCGATAAGCCCTTTGGTGTCAAGCCCTACATCTGTTTTGTGGCTGTTTGGTGGCGTGACTGGCTCGGGAAACTGCGGAGGTTAGCCTCTTTGATCCTGGCTGTTCACGAACTGCCCAAGAAAGCCAATACACAGAGAAGGAAGATCTGCTGTCGGTCTGCTGCACCTAAGCCCAAGAAGTAAGCGTGAGAATATATTGTAATTGTGATAGATAGGGGGTTGCTTACTATTAGAGGAGGTAAATACTGGTGAGTGTAATACTCATAGTCGCTCTTAATTTACATCTACATACATACGTAGGTAATCTTGGTATCCCATTTTCAAGTTAAGAAAAATGGTCGTAACTTTGAAAACTGGAATGCCGCACCAGGATAAAATTAAAGCGTGTGTTGCAGCGGCTTTACAAACCCCAAAAACCTCTTCTATACGTTGTATACACCTATCACGAGCATCTAAATCTGCTTCTAATATAAGGTCATGCTCCCCCATAGTGGACATACGCAAATTTTGTGAACAAAGAACCAAAAAGGGGAGGGGACCTGAAAAAGTGCAAACCCCCCCATCTAATACGGGGTTATGCCCCAATAATGCTGAAGAAATGGATATAAACGGAGAGGATGTTAATTTGAGAGAAACACCCCTTGACTCCTTAGTGACCGCTGGTGTGTTGGATATTACCGTGCACCAAGCAGAATTACGAGATGAGAAGAATGAATGTGATTTGATAACACCTACAAAATCTTCTCTGATACTAGATGAGCAGGTTGTAGCGAGAGGAGAATTAGTGTTAAATGAGGTATCGGGGGATCTGGTAAGCCTAAATCAGGAAGATTTATTTAAAAATACTGATGAACGAACAGAGGGCAATTCATCTGATCACGATGAAGTGGTTGATCTGATGTCTGGAACTAGCGAGAGCTTGCACAACCTATCCAAATCCCCAATGATGTTTTCTCCATCCCCTAAAGAGTCATCTGTATTGTCCTGTTCGTTTATGAACCCCACCCCACGGCGAATTCCAAATGCCGTAAATTCAAACAACAATCCCTCGCAAGGGACATTCATCATAGGTGTAGAAACCTCTCTACAAACGATGAATGCAGCTCTATTCTCTTTGACACGGTTATATGATTCTTTAGATTCAAAAATGAATGAGCAACATGTGCTACTGGCTAAATTATTACAGAATCAAATTAAAGATACTGAAACTCGATGTGGCTGTCTTAAAACCAAAGTGGAGTGTGATCCCTGTGTCAATGAAGCATCTAAAAACATAGGGGCCATAAAGCATGATGGCGCCGTTCAGACCTCAGATGTATTATTAATTGATTGTTCCCAGAATCAACAAATTGTATTACAACACCAAACAGGAAAAGCAAAAATAGCAGCACAATTAGATGGAATGGTGGAAACAAATGGTATGAAAAAGATAGAGGGTAAAAGTGAGAAGACAAAACCCAGTCTTATGTTGAGATGCAACAACATGGAGAAATGTGTTGTTGGTCAGAGATGTTTCAAGAAAAGTAAGGCAAAATTGAAACATTGTGACAATATCCCTAAGGTGGGCAGCCAACACTGTGAAGAGGCAGAAATTGTAAAAAACTCTAATTTAGAGAATAAAGGGCCGACCTACCAAATATTTGACAAACAACTTAAAAAAACATCTATTCAGAAACCAAATGCTACAAAAAAATCCAAAAACATCAAGGCCACTCCTAATTCAAAGATTTCTGGTACTAGACAATTTATTCAGTCTGTATCCAAATCAAACTCTGCAATTAGTTTGGCGAGAAAAAATATAGCCAACAAATATCGTGACATGCTACTGTTTAAAGCTAGTCAAACCAAACTGGCCAAAACAGCGCACTTGAGCTACGAACCCTTGGACAGTTTGGTGTTGATCAGCGAACAGGTCAATAAAAATGCCTCTATGCAGAACTCGGTAGCAGCAGCTCCTTTGGCAAATGACACAGGTTTTAAAGAGGATGAATCGGCGAATAAAGCAGAGTCTATAGAAATGGAAAATTGTAGAGAAACATTGACAGGAGAGCCTGTAAGAGTGAAGAGTGTGGACACAGTAGTTTTAAAAGAATGGAAAGAAGATATAGAGAAATCTATTCAAAGGATTGTTTCCCTGGTAAATAATGCAAATATTAAGGTCTTGATGGATAAAAATATGTCAAAGACAATGGATCTTCATGCAGATGCAAACAAATCAGCCAATCATAGAGAGCTCAAGTCAACTTCATTTATAAAAGGGCCCTTGAAAACTCCTATAAAAACTGCGTCTACACATCACCTGATTTTGCAGTGCCGCTCGCATCCATTCCAGTCATTTACTCTTAACAGACAATCAATTCTAAATATTTTTTCTGATATACCGGCTCTAGAAGAAATATCCTCGGCAGATCTTGAGCAAATAGAGTTCTTACATCCAACTGATCTGTCAGTTGCAAAGCTGTGGATGAGGTCAGGTTTCATAAAAAACGCCTTATGGCAAGCGAGAATGGATATATACGAACTAGGGTTCATTCTGCTTAATAACACTGCGACTGACCCTCCACAAATTTCTGCAGTTAGAAACCAATACATATCTAAATCTATTGCAGAGGAGCAATATCATTCTAGAAATCGGCAATCAGAATCAGTATTTGAAAATGAAAGAGCACAAAGGGACAGAGAGGTGAGACAATATAGAAACTAACTATGCCAGCAATCTATCTCTCTCTCTCTTTCCTCATGGAATACGCGAGGGTTCAATCATCTGGTGAAAAGTAATGACAGCATTTTGGAAAATTTTGACATCTTGGTTTTCCAAGAGATATGGCTACAATATGCACCAAGGTGGGATAATCATATTACATCGCTTATTCCAGCAATTATGCCTGCAAAGGGTAGACCAATGGCAGGTCTAATGGTAGCAATAAAAATCAATCCGTATACTCATCTGGAACCCTGGGCCTCTCCCAATAGCTTTATGCAACTGGTGAGGATAATAATCGATTCTAAGGTTATAGGGTTGATAAATGTATACTGGAACCACGCAGCCATTACTGACTGTGATTTTCTTAGTGCTCTTGAGAATCTTCTGAATGTAATCTACCTAGACCCTACATGTGAGCATATTATTATAACGGGTGACCTCAATATAACATGTCATGCACGTGGGAAGAAACATATATCCGCAGTAGCCCAAAAATGGAATAAGCTGATGGAAGAACGTCGCTTATGCAAACTAAACGGTGCCATAAGGGGGGATATTCCCCAACATACCACATGGCACCGCGGTACACAATCTGCCATGATCGACTATACATTTGTAGACGAGCAATTGTTTAAGAGTATAACTAATTTCTCAATTTTATCCCAACATGTTAGTGACCATGATATTCAATGCATGAACTGGTCATGGTCTGTCCTAGAGAAACACTATGAAAAATCCTTAGCAACGAATATGTCTCTGAATCCAACGATGAATAGATTTAAATGGTGTCCAAAAACCCTAGATATGTTAAACCACAAGCTCAAAACAAATGATGTGAAGAGAGTAAAAAACTGTGACTCTGGTACTCAATCATATGTGGAAGAAATGCAAATCTTTGTGGTTAAAAGAAATAAGTCAAAAATCAACCAGATTAAAACTCTGCATACGTATGACCATGAAATAGTAATTCGGAAGACCCAATATAGAAAAGATAGAAGGCATGTGATAAGTCTTAACCATATTAATAAAAGTAAGATACTCAGAGCGCTAAAATGCAAATATAAAAATTGGTTGAGGTCGAAACATGCTATTCTATATCAGAAGGATGCGGAAGATATGTTAGAGAAATTGAAATCTAAAAGCTCAGCCAGAATTTGGTCTTTATTAAATTTTAAACAGTGTAATCAGCAATTTATCTATCAATTGAATCCCATACCTCAGGAAGTCTGGGCGTGTTTCTATAAATCCTTGTATGCGGACACAATGACAAAAGGAGAAGGTGTGAGCCCTACCAAATCTCGAAGTAAAGATCTCTCATTTGACATGGATGACATATTGTTTCAGATCTCTAAATTATCAATTTCTCGTGCTCCAGGGCCAGATGGATTATCAAATTTTATGATAAAACAACATCCTATGGCGTGGGCAAAAATACTTCTAACAATTTTTTTTTTTTTTTTTTTTTTTTGAAAATAGTAAGAACTCGAATTCTACCTTGCTCCTGGAAAAAAGCGATAATTATACCGATTTATAAAAAAGGGGATCATGAAAATCCCGTTAATTACAGGCCCATTTCCCTATTAGATATCCCAAGCAAAATTTTTGCAAGATTGCTGCTGAGAGATCTGAATTTATGGCTGAATGAGGTTCAGATGAGAGATCCACATCAAACGGGATTTAGGCCAGGTATGGGAACAGCAATTAACCTGCACATATTGGAAGTCATAAAAAAACAAGAACAGGTTAAAGGTCAATCCATCTATTTGGCCTTTATTGACTTCCAAGCAGCCTTTGATTCAGTGTGCAGGAAATTGCTGGTGAAAAAATTGACTGATGCAAATTGCCCTGAATATATTGTATTCTGGATCAAAGAATTGCATACGGACACCATGGTGCAAATTAGATTGGCCACAGATGGAACCTTATCTAATCCCATTCTGACTCATAGAGGTCTAAAACAGGGTTGTGTGTTGGCCAGTACCCTCTTTAATTTCTTCATGGCAGCCGTCCGATATGAATTTATGAAATGTAGAGCTGATGCTCCAAGAATTGGTGTTCATCCAATACCGTGGCTATTTTATGCGGACGATTTGGTACTTCTGTCCAAAACCCCTGTGGGATTGCAGAGTCTTCTTATTTCCTTGAGCAGATATGTAGACGAAAACTTACTGACAATAAATCAACGCAAATGTAAAATTATGATACAAAGTTGCAAGACAAAATCCACCCATACAAAATATCGATGGGCAATACAAGATATAGAGTTAGAAATAGTTACAGAATATAAATATCTAGGTATCCAATTCAACAATGATATAGCTGACAAGCCATATTTTAGAGTGTTACAAGAAAAACTTAAAACAGGAATAAATCAATCTAAAATAATTCAAGCCAAATATGGCAAATTCTCCTTGATGCCTGCTGTAATTTTTTATAAACAAAAAGTGGTACCCATTGTGACGTATGCTTCAGAAACCAAAGCAGCAATGAAAAAATCTATATGGGTTAAAATGGAAGGCAAATTTTGGAAATCGATATGTGGCCTTTCCACTTCAGTTTCAATGTGTCTGATAAGACATGAATTGGGCTTGGTTTCATTGAATGCAATTCATCTCTGGAAAATGTTGAGCCTGTATCGTAAATATGTGATGGCCTCTAAAGATGATGGGGTCATGTATGTGATGGGAGAACACATGTTGAATACTGAAATTGGGAATACGGCTAAGTGGCGTAAGTGGTGTCTTTCGGTAATGTCAGAGGCAGGTATTGATGATGAGCTATTGGTGAACAATCCAGAAAGAGCAAAGAAAAAACTATGGATGTGGGATTGGATTGAAACTAGAAATGCATGCGATAAATTAAAAACCTTTAGATATCAATCTTTTGCTGTGAAAGAAGTACATAAAATTGAACAATATCTTATCAAATTTCCTAATCCCAAAAGCAGATTTACATATCTAAGAATAAGATTGAATGTCCTTCTTTCCAATGAAATACAATTTATGCGAAAGCTGTCTATTAATGGGGACTGTAGATTTTGTGAGGAGGTTGAACAAGTTGAATCCTTAAAACATCTAATTGCTGTATGTCCTGCACTCATTGAAAAGAGACGCTTTTTTTTAAGCATTTGTTTAAGAATCAAGTCATTACTGACCATGATGTGTTATGGGATAAACTATTTCATAGTCAATTGGCTAAAATAAATTTGGCTATAATAATGTTTGTGGAGGCTCTAAAGTTGAAAGATGGAAGTAACATATATCAGTTGGAAAATGGATAATTGACTGAAAAAAAATTAGCTCCAAATTCTATTTCCAGATGATAGATTTGCCGGTCATGCTGCATTTCTGTATAATGCTCCAACTTTTATGATGTAAAGTGTATGTATTTTATTCTGTTTTAGTTTTTGAAAGGCTGTTTTTTCAGATACAGCTAAATCAAATCAATAAAAAAAAAAAAAAAAAAATAACCACAATCATTGTTTTAAAAGTCTTCTTGGCTTGGGTAAACTGGGAGAAAGTGTCTTAAAATGTCTCTAGGGGCCTTCTGGGAAGGACCAGGGGGACAGAACCACAATGTACCTCTTGCTGTAGTTGTTCTTGGTGCTCAACAGCGTCGGGTCAGCTTCAGGGTGCTTTTAAGGCTTTTGTGACAGAGTTTGAGAAGGGTGTCAGAGGCTTAGAAAATGGCTTCTATCTGGCCTTCAAGGCGCCTCAGGGCCAGCAATCGTTGTCTGAGTGATGATCGGCGGTTCTGAAGCACTGGCCGAGACATCTCGGGTTCCTTCAGCGACTGCGGCTTGATGCGGTAGCTCAAGGTTTGAGGGTGGTCAGCGCTGCAGGCAGTTGTGGATCGGAGAACTCGACTTGCTCAAGAATGCCCTTTTAGGTGGAATGGGGCAGGTGCTTGTCGTTGCACTTTTCCCCTCAATGGGCTTGAATTGTCCTTTAAAGCGGGTGGCCCAGAGCTAGGGAGTGTGTTGCAGGCAGCTGCCTTGGCCTTGGTTTCGGGTTCAGAGACCTTCGGACATTCCCTGTCGAGGGAGCTTGCTGCGGAGCCTAGCACGGCGCACTGTGTGCTGGCTGGGTACCGGTTCTGAAGCGTCTGGAGGGTCTTCTGAGTTCTTTTCTCCCTCTGTTCCATGGGAGAAGCTATGGGGAGGGAACCTGCTTCCCTTTTTGGATGTTCCTGGACCTCCTTCACTGGCGGAAGCTGTAAGGCAGGACTGTACCTTCAGCCAGGGTCCAAGGATGAGTTCTTCTTCGTGCTTCAAGTGAAGTCTTCAGATGATTTGCCCGAAAGAGGGGCTCTAGCCCTCTCTTAAAGCCAAGTGGGCCACAGTTATTGGTGTAGTCTGAGCATACCTTAGTGAACCAATCCTGGGGTCCCTACCAACAATTTCCTGTAAGTGTGAGGTCATAACCAGAGTGCTTTGCAACGGGAAAAGGTAAGGGGGTCCTACATGGACAAGGGATGTCCCAGAACCAATATGGCTGAACCCTTCTCTTAACAGAAAGAGTTGCTATGCCGGCCACATTTGTATTCATTACATCACACATCATAGCCATAAAATGCACTTAAAAACCACCCCCCACAATAAATCTCCTAGGACTGGCAGGTGGTCCAGGCAGACCACGCCCTCCTCCCTTCAGGGCGGTGCATTGTGTGGGGGCAGTGATCCCAGGAGGCCAAATCTTCGTTACCCAACTTGCTTTCTGACCACACACCCACACACCCTCTCCCCCGCCAGGACCCCCAGCAGTTGTTCATGAATTCTGCAACGGGGCGTACTGCATCTTCCCTTTCCCATAATTCCAGCTCCGTAGTCCCCAGAAAGGGGATTCTAATGTCCCCTTGGCTCTCCCGCACCTGCCACAGGGTGTGGACACACCGGCCTATGCCCCCCCAACACACATAAATGTTCTCATTGCTGCCAAAAAGTCCTGTAACAAAGGTTTGATACCCCGTTGAGACTTGTGCACCCCGTCATGATGACAAGTCTTTGGTCTTCTTAATAATCAATTTTCTATGATCCTGTTGCACCGGGCCATATCTCTATTAATTTTTTTCATGCTGCAATGTTCAAAGGGCGCAAAGGTACCGATATCCCCCAGTTCAACCAAGTGAGCAATGCCTTCGGGCAGAACCGTCCAAACCAACCAAACAGTGTCAACAGGTCCATGATCTGCACCCTTCTCCCCAGCTGTACCAGATCATTTCCCCCTAAATGCAAGATCACTAGGTTCAGGTCACGCAGCCCTCTCCTTTCCCTCCATATCTCCAACACCCGGCACACCCGGTGTACCTACAAACCCCCAGAACCAATCCAGTGTATGTCAAACTCGACTGCGCCCAACAACAAATTCGGCCGTTCTGACATTCTCCGCTCCACTCTACTTACGAACGAATGCCCCACGACTCACACTACTGGCTTCACCTTACGCCCTACGGAGGCAGACACAAGCGAGTATGCTAGACATGCCAGTGATATAACAGCCCGTGAAGACCATTGTCTCTTTGGCACCACACATAGTATCACAGCCCTGCTACCCTCCCATTATTTTTCCCGCCCCCCTTCTTCTTTCCTTCCCTCACCTGACCTATGTCAACATTCCAAGTGGGGCTTAATGTACCCTTTGGATGCCCTGGACTTCCAACGTCCAATTTCCTTATTCTCACTCTCCTTGCACCCCTATTTGGCTGCAGTGGTGGCTGACCCACTCCCTCCAGTGATTTCTTGAAGACTATCCTGAATTGAAATCTAGAAAGGCAAGATCCATCTCTATGTTGAAACAGGGGGCCTCCTCCTTCCCCCCTAAACCCCAGGAATGATCCCAATAATCTTACTGGCCCGATCTCTTCCATGTCCTGCCTCATTAATGAGACCCCAACTCCCTTTCCCTCCTGGTCTGTTTTGGATTTTCTCAGCCAGAGATGTATCCAGTCATGCCCTTCCTTTGAAGGGTCCTCCTGGGACAACCCCGCTGCTATATCCATTTTAGATGAACCCACCAGTACCCCTAACTGGAATGCTCCAAAAAAGGCTGCCCTGAATAAGGATACTTCCCATGGATCCCTGCAAATTTCCACTAGGTGCCACATGATCGCTGGACAGTTTTTCGGGATAAAGTGGCCGTCTGCTGTCCCACCTGGGGACCTCTATCTTTTGCCACCCCATCAGAGCCTTCTTTACTGCAAATTCTGCAGAAGAGGGTGCTCTTCCTTTCAACCCAGCAAAAAACCCAATGGCAGCCATTTTCGTTTGGCCACCCCCACTGATTCCCCCAACCCTCGCACATGTCCCAGGAACTTCCTATGCTTTATCTGTGGAATTAGACCACCAAACTTTGTTTTTGACGGAACTCCTGTAATTTAAAATGGGACAAGGTGTCAGCCGTGTTATTATAAATGCCTGGCATGTGTTTTGCCTGAAAGCACACATTGTTTCTTAAGCATGACAATACCAATCTTTTCAGCAATTTTAGAACCATGGGGCATTCCACCCTTTGACTGTTAATGGAGCACCCAATGGACATGCTGTATGACCAGAACATCTCATCACCTGCCCTTCAGCTCAACTCCCCATATCATTTCCACTGCCACTATTATGGGGAAGAGTTCTAAAAATGTAATGTTCTGGGTCAGGCCACTGTCCACCGAGCTGTCGGGCCACCGCTGTCCGCACCATCTATTTCAAAGAATGGCCGAAAACCTATGCTACCTGCAGCGTCGGTGTAGAGGCACAGTTCTTTGCTGCCTTTCACCTCAGCTGTTCACACCAACACCCGTTGAACTTGGTCAGGAAGTGTCCCAGATCACCAGGTCATCTTTTAATTCACTGGAAAGCCTTGTGTAATGGTGCCTCTTGGTCTACCCTGATATGGCCCCTGCAATTGCCCTGGAGAATGGCCTGCCCACTGGAATAATCTCTGGGCAAAGCTCAGCTGTCCTACGGTAACCTTGTTTGCCTGCAGGCAAGTGGCCACTGCCTCCCTGAAGTCCCTAACCTTGTCTTCTGGCAGGCGGCACACCCCCTTCTCAGAGTCTGTCTCGATGCCTAAAAAGCATAACAATGCTGTGGACCCTTTTGTTTGTTCCACTGCAAGCGGTACTCCCAACTCCTCTGTCACTTTCTGGAATGCCTGCAGATCCCTTATGCAGTGGTCTGGCCCTGCAGTGCTCATAAATAATAAATCGTCCAAATAGTGTAGCACTTGGGCTCCCTTACACTCTCTCTGTTACCCACTTCAGAAAAGGGCTGAATGCCTCGAAGTAGGAGCACGATATCAAATATGCCATTGGCATGCTCTTGTAATAGTAGAATCCTCCTACCACTTGAAAACCCAGTCGATGGTAATCGTCCGGATGCACAGGCAACAATGGAAAATGCTGATTAGATGTAAGGTTCTGCCAGCAAGGCCCCTCTCCCCAGTTGTTGTAAAACTGCCAGTGCCTCATCAAATGAAGCGTATCTAACGGAGCACATTCACTGAGGCACCCTTTGGAAATGATACATTGTAAATCAGTCTACATTTCCCAGGCTTTCATCGGGCGACGAGAACCACTGGTGAACATACAAACTTCTGCAGGCGCAGGGAGGACAAAGATCCCGCCATCCTGCCCAGTTTCCCCTCTTTGTCCACTCTGTCTAATACCAATCCTGGGTTGTTCCCCCCACGCCCCTGCCCCACCCCCTCAGCATCCTTTGGGACTGGTGGGGTAGTAAATTCCCACACTGGAATACTGAAACCCTGAGAGAACCCATCTACTGGTAATTGTGCCTCCTTATGCCAAGGGTATCCATTTGCTCAGTTCCGTAGCAGATCCCTAGCACGTCCTCCATGTGCTAGAGCATCCCACAGAATGAACAGATGTGCTTAGATGTTCACACTGGTCTTGCACACATTGTTCTATTAAAGGCCTAACAGGCTATTCTTTCCCCCGATCCTGTACTGTTCCGAAAGGGCTGCATCTTTCTCCCTGTCCCAAAGCTTTTACTGGATGTAGTGCAGGCAACTGTGCAGCTTGCCCACATGTCCATCACTCTGGTTTCCCAGTACATTTCAGCGTTCCCTGCACCAGAACCTTTCATCATGAACTAACCAAGCCCCAAAAGCACAGTCATGGTACATCGACAACAATAAGTAATGATACGACCATAACTTCTGGTGCAACTCAGGGGGTTTTACTAGCAGTATTGCAGAAAATATAGAAAATCTTATGGCCCAATTGATCGCAGAATTTTCAACAAAGAACTTCCTATCTTTCCCCTCTCTCTCCCTTTGAGTCCTTGCACTCTTTAACTCCACTGTAGTCCAATAATTACAATAATGAGAAGATACCAATATATTTATCCTTCCAGATTTTCTACTTTTGTGTCCTCCGACACGTGCCATTAAAGCATACCTGGTGTTATTGACTGACCCAGCCGGGGTGGGGTCCATCTCAGCGGCCCCACCTCCTGAAGGTATCCCTCCTGCCGTTGCCACTTTTTCACCCCCTGTACTATTTACTTTACTTGCCCCTCCCGGCATGTAAAGTATTTAGTTTACTTGCCCCTCCCGGCATGCTCTCGCCCGTACCTGGCGCTGCTCCTGTTACTACTAAAGGCTGGATTCCTGCAGCCACCCCTGTTCCTTGAGCCCGCAGCTGCACCGCCTCTTCCCCTCCTGCCATGGTCGCACTTTATCCCCTATTGTTCTTTACCACGTCCTGGGTGGATGATGCCCTTGAGACGCCTGTGCCAGACGGGGCTGGTGCCTGAGGCAAGGATGTCCCGGACGGCACCGACCAATGCTGCTGCTGTAGTCCCCCTTGACGCCCCCGCAATTCCCTCCTGCTGTCCATCCAGATCCACCTCCCAAACTCCCAGGCCCTGGGGCCCCCCGCCATACCTGGGCCCTTGCCAGTTATCCATTCCCCATGGGTTGTTCTGAGTGTTGGTCATTGCCCAGGGGTTGTTTCCCTGTCCTCATTGCCCCCCAATTGGAGAGCATCCCGGTCCTTATAAGGGTCCTGGCGCCCCCTGCCCCAATACATTAATCCCCTGATGACCAGTGCCCATTGTTGCTGCTGTGAGTGCACTACCACCTCCACTAGCAACCGAGTTGCAGGAGCCCCCCTCTCTTTGCTGACCTTTCATTTTCCTTGTCCGGAGGGAATGCCACACTTGGGGCCACGTTAGACCTCCTTGGCCTTTTCCCCTCTTTCTTCCTCCCTTATCTGCTCCCCAATGCTCCCTACTGGTGCAGGATTGCCCGCGAGGGAATCCATGATGGCGTCCAGATCCCTGCCCTGCATCATTGTAATTAAGGCTGCGGATCCGTAGCTTTTCAGCAGTAACCTGTTTCACTAGTACAATGTGTACGCACTGTACTGATGGCCCCTTTTTAAATTGTCCTTCATGTTTCAATTTTAAATTATAATTTTTTTTAATTAAAATTATATAATTTAAACATAAACTTTTCATTTGTAGTCATAAAAATATGCATCACATTTGGGTGAGCATTTACCATCTATTGTTTTCTTATACAAACAGAGTGCATCAATGTTAAAAGGAAGAATTATTCAAGTAGTAGAATGAAGAAAGAAAGGGGCAAAAAAAAGGTTTCCTCAGGTTATGTTCTAGGAGTTTAGTTCTATTGAAGGAGCGAAGAGTAGGAATTTGCTCCGTGAGGAATTGAACAACTGTGTGAATTAATTTCTTGTCTTGTCCTTTTAGTATTTTAGTCCATCTGGAGTCACCTTCTTCTTGTTGGACAGATATCTTGAATAATTCACCAAGGATAACTCTCTTAAGCAGCGAGTGCTGGACATTTTATGATTATGTGTTTCAACGTTTCCGGTGAATCTTTGTCCAGGCAGAATCAGCAAAATTCGTCCAACTTTGCTATTTGTCTGGTATTGGCAAGTCTGTGTCTGGTTAGGTAAGTGTTTAGGCAAATTTTCATGAATGAGTGCGAATGGTCAGGTCTGGGAAGAGTACCAGGTAATACGGAATTTCATTGAGTGCTCGAATATCCATTGGGCGTTGCAAGTTCATGATGTATCACGCTTTTTTTCCTGATGTTTTTGCCCAATCATTTTGCTGCATTTCAATCTTAGCTCGTTGAGGGCGATTGATTAGCATTTATATGGTGATGTCTTTAATTTTCATTTGTTGAAATAGGACTGCTTTCCATGCCTTTAACCAGCTGTTGTTCATGGCGTGCGGTGTCTCTCGTAGGATTTGAGTAGCCAGTGTTTTGTCTTCGTTTATCAGTTTGGGCAGGGGATCCATCTGCTTCCACAGTATAATTGAGGTGAGCGATTGCAAAGCCACTTCAAACCGAATTCTGGTCATGGGATAGCTAGTAGGCAGGTTGAAAATCTTCCACCAAAAGGAGGCATTCGATGAATTGCCAGTTTATCTTAGTTGCTATAATCATTGCGTCGCTACCCTAAGTAATTATGGGGATGACCTTTTGCCAATAAAGCTCAATTATTGGTTTAAGGGAGAATTTGCCGTATCGTCTATGCAGCATCACTCCTTGCCTGGCTAGCATCAGAATTTTGCCTTCTAGGAAAGTCACCCATTCTGTTTCAGATTTCTGCTGATTGATTAAAACACCAAGATATTTGAAGGTGGTAACTACCTCTAAAGGTTTGTTGCCTACAATGAAGATTGGAAGCCCGCATTGAGTGTTCATACTTGGGTGTTTAGTTAATGTCATTGTTTTTGTTTTTTTGACGTTGATCTGAAGTTGATTCTCGCTCATGTATTTTTCTGTCATACGTAGATTATCTTGGAAACCCGAGGGAGTTTTATCCATCAAAATAATGTTATCTGCGTACATGAGGTAAGGAATCGGGCGAGAGTTGATTATTAGCGGGTTGAGTGTATCGGTTAGGATCTGGGTAGAATAATCAGCAGTGTATAAATTATACAATGTTGCAGCAAGGGGACAACCTTGTTTTAATCCGTTCCAGGTTCTTATTTCGTTTGTGGTAGTTCCTTCTTTTGTAAGCCTGATAGTGACCGAGGTGTTGGAATAAAGAAGTTTTATCGGTTCACTAATCTCCAAGGGGCATTTCCATGTTGAAAGTTTGTGTTAATGTCATCAAAGGCCATGTGCAGGTCTATGAAAGCAGCATATACTTGAAAGTTGTTTGTTATGCCTTCATGCTTGATTAGATTAAGGGTCATGAGATTCACATTCGTGCCCACATTTGGGGTGAAGCCCATTTGCCGGGTGTCAAAGCGATTTGTTTCTTTAGCCCAGGCCGTAGGTTTTTGTAGAAGGTATGTGGCAGACAGTTTCCCCATGGGGTCTAGGGAGCAATGGGTCTAAAATTATACAGAAGGTCTCTGTCTCCTTATTTAGGACTGCTCTATTCCAGGTAGCGGGTATCTGTTTGAGTCTGTTTATTAACGTCAGGAGGAGGTCCATTAGATTTTCCTATGTCTCCGGTGCTTGTTTCAGGATGGCGTTGGAGAGACCATCGGGTCCAGGAGCTCGGGAGGCATTTTGATTTTTGATCATCACCGAGAAGTAGTGCTTGTCCCATGTTATGGACCATTGATTTGAGACTGATGATTCCATGTCATTTGCATCTGGGATCCGAGCTTTATACAGGTTGGAAAAATGTGAGATCCATTTCTGTGCAGTGACATTGGAGACCATGAGTTGTTGCTGATCAGCGTTGTTGTTTAACAGGTTCCAGAGATTTCTCATGTTTTTACTTTTGAGTGTTGATAACATGGCTTCCGCATCTGTTTGTTGGAGGGTCAACGTATGTGTTTTTTCCAAATTCGGTAGGCTTGTTTCGCTTTCTTCATAATTTCCAGATTGCCTGGAGTGAGATTCTATCTCCATTTTCGACAGCTTTGTTGTAAGGTTTTCTTTTTATGTGCCAGCTCGGGATTGTAATGATGTAAGTGTATGGGCTTCTCTGCTGATGAGGTCTTTCGTTGGAAGGGGATCAAGATCCAATCGTAATTTAGTTTTGCTTAATCTGACATACTTGTTTGATGAAAAGTCTGTGGCAGAGAGGCTAAGTGTTTTTGGCTGATTCTTAATCTAGTAGTTAATCCTATAAATTCCAAAAATGGAACAGAATGTGTCGAGATCTGTTTATGTAGGCCAACACCTTGAATCATCAGCAGGCGGTGGTCGCTCTTATTAGAAGGAAGTATTTTGAATTTCAGTAGCAGGCTATTCAGAGCTGGGGTAAAATAGATGTAGTTGATGATTGTGGAGGACATTCTGCAGGACCAGGTGGGGATCAGCAGATTGTGTTCATCACACGGATGGGTGGTTAAAATCAAGTTTCTCATGGATATCTCTTTAGTCCATCGACAAGCTCTGGTTGATAAGTCATTGGGTGCTCTTTGGTTCCCGTTCGGAGTATAGAGATGGATGTTGAGGTCTCCAGAAATGATGAAGTCAATATTTGGAAATTTCGCACTGAGTCGGTCAATGTTCAGGAATACGCTGTCCAAGAAGTTATTGTCGGCAGTGGCTGTTGGATTCCAGTAAAAATTCATGATTGCAAGCATTCTAAAGGTGGAATTATTCAGTTGGATTGAATGTACTAAGGTAGCAGGATTTCACTATCTTGATGGTCGAGAGATGAATCCAGGGATTTATATTCTCTGTGTCAACGAGACTCCATGTGGTGGTGATTTCGATCATTGTCAGTAGGCCTGAAGAAGCTCGTCCACGCTTGCTTTGTAGAGCCGGATTGAGCAGTGTAATGAACCCTTCGCAAGAAGGTGGCTTAGTGATCCAGGTCTCTTGGTGACAAATAATGTGGCAGGATTCGAGTTCAGGAGCTGGTAAATCGAATAGATGGGAGTGACCTCTCGTATTCCAAAAACACAATGTCCAACCTTGTGTTTTCGGTGAGATTGGTGGTTATGAGTCATGGATCGGCCCTTTGGGTTGCGGACGGAACTCATCCTTGTATTCACGCCAGAAGGGATATTGCGTGTGGGAGGGGCCAGAAAGCGGTGGTCACTCAGTGAATAAGAATCAAGGTCTCTTTCTGAGAGAGTCAAGTTCATCATTGCTTTCGGTGATCTGAAATGTTATATCCGCCTCTGATCTTCGCTAGATTCTGCAGGTTGTCTCGCAGTGGGGGGGGGGGTCTTTCTTGGAGGTCTGACTCTTTTCCTGGGTATGGTCTACATGCAAAACCCAGAGTTAGTAATGGGGCCGTCATCTGTAAGATTAAGTTCATTGTGTCCAACGTATGGAATTCGATCTGGATCCTGTCTAGCGCTTGATCATCCTGGAATATCACAGTCTTGATTTCTTGTGATTGTATTGAGTTTAAGTGAGGTATTGCGTGTAGTAATCTTAGGTCCTGTTTAGTGTGATGGGTTCCCCTTCAGGGTCGACATGAGCAATCTGGAGCATGTAGGTCGGTTTTTTCTGCCATGGATCAATGAAGTGTGGTAGTTTATAGGCATCAAGCGAGGCCTGCTTCCATCTGTCAATCTCTTTAGTTTGTTGTCCGTGAGTCGGGGCAGTTGTTGAAGGTTCAAGGGAAGCGATTGGTATGTCTGATGTTGGATCGACATTGAATGAGGACTCTTCGGATGTACCTGTTGTATCGTGTGAGTAATTTGACGGGGCATCTGAAATTCTTGTGAGGTTGCCCGAATAGATGAATGGTGAGTCTGAAATAGTTTCGCATGAAAGATTGGGTCTGCTAGAAAAGTCTGTGGGGTCGATGACATATTCATCTAGTATTATTAATACTGAGTCGTTGATAGTTGGGGAATTCTCAGTGTTCTCCTGCACATCTATGTGAGTTGTTAGGTTTAGAAGGTCCTATATTGGGATTTCTGGTAATTGTGTGCAGCTTTGCTTGATACCAAGCAAAGTCTGGTGGTGAGTATTATCATCTGGTTTGGGTTCACTATAATTTTTCTTGTTTGTGCTGCAGGATTTGGATTGACTGCTGGTTGCGGTAACTGTGGACACATCAAGGTTTCTTAGGAATGCTCGAGATCCTATTTGTTTGTTACCCATTTCTTTTTAAATGCCACCTCTGCCAATCCAGGCTTCGTAACACTCTCCTTACAACACCTCACCTCACCACACCTCACCATCTGCTTCAACAATAATATGCAAACTCTCCCCACCTGATCAAACTTTAATGTAACCGAGTTTTTGTTTTGTAAATCAAATGCGACCTCTCCCCGCCCAGGTTTGGTAACACTCTTCTCCCAAGATTCCCGGTCACCGTCTATTTTAGCATTAATAATATGCCACCTCTGCCTGCCGAGACGTGGAAACCCTCTCCTAACACCTTCCCAATCACTGTCAGCCTCATTATGACATTGCCGGTCCAGTAACAACGGTGCTGGTAACCTTACCGGCACTGTTGTTACCGGACCGGTGAAGTACAAGTCTGCTGGGTGGGTGCCGGTCTGACTTGCTGGGCAGAAAGGCACCCACCCACAGAGTTAATTATTACCGATGCCAGTGTTTCCGTGTTCCCCATTCCCATAGAGTCCTGTGGCACTCTGTAGGAATGGGGAACAACATTTTACCGGAACCAGGCTTGCCGGCTGCCAGAGTTTTAATACCCCGGTGTTACCGGCAAGTCAGGCGCTGGTAACTGAATATGGGTCCGACAGCTACCTGCAGGTTTTACTGGCACGGTTACAGCCCGACCGGTAATGAGGCCCTGTGTGTTTTTCAGAATGAATCATATGCAACCTCTCCCCGCCCAACGCCGCTGCCACAAGTATAACCCCCTGTGCCTCGATGCAACCTCTCTCTGCCGACACTACCAGTATCTCTGACGCTCTCACTACATAAAAGATTATAACTGTATAAAATATGACAAAACTATCGTTCCTCCCTTTCTTTCCCCACCGATCCTGCAAACACATACTTGCAATAAAATTATAAAACCCTACAGTCCCTCCCATTTTCCCACTGCCACCTCCTGCCGCCCGGGCCTGCCTGTTCCAACTCCCGACCCCCACCTCCAAACCGCTCACCCCTTACCGTATCTCTCCACCTGTGCTGGCGCACTCACACCCTCATGAATCTCCTCGTCTGGAAATGCACCGACACAACAGACAGCCATAGCAGGGGATCAGGAAGGTGAGTTCTCGGGAAGCAGGAAAACCAAAAGCACTACGATGCTGGCAGGTTGACGACATGGGCCCTGACGGCAGGAACGCAGCAGCATGAAATCCCCCCCAGGGTAAGGCAGAGAACTGTGCTCCCTTGCTCTCTTTCCCCTCTTTTATGGGGCACTTTGCACCACTGTCCTTGCTTGCCGGGCCCAAGCCTGCAAAACCTGCCAGGTCCCATGCTGTGTAACCAGTGCAACATGACGCCTCCTGGCCTCTGTCGGCAGCCAGCCCCTCCCATGACCCCAGGCCGCCCCCCCACCAGCCCAAACCAGCATCCGCGTAAGAGCGGGTCATTTGACTTTTGCACTAGATACCACCCCCCTTCGTGTCTGCTGTGATCAAAGAGTCTCTCTGGTTAATGGTTCTCCCTGTGTGGTTCCTTTTTAAAGTGGCAGATTGAGCTTGAAGATGTTGAGAGACCAGACTCTCTGGCTTCTGCAAATAACATTCTTGTATATTATGAATGGGGTCACCCTAGCGGAGGTTGTCTACTGCAACAATAGATTCAAACATATCAGTTCACTGTCATTGATACTGAGAGGCAGAAGCTGGCTTCAGGTTGACACAGTTACATATGAAAGGTTTGTTGGGTTTCCTGTCTCCTTTGTCTCTGCACCCAGGCCCCATGGGGGCCTGTTTGAAGAACACTCTATTGGTATGTTAATCACTGCCACCAGCTGCAGGGCTAACTATGGAGCAGGGTGGTTTCATGGAGCCCTTGTCAGTTAATCAGGCTGTCCATGTCAGTGGAAGCTCCCCTCCCCTTTGGGATTGTATCATGCTCTCCTCTCCTGCCATATCCCAACTAAATATGACAGGGGCAGACTGTACATGTGCGCTGTGTTCATGCTGGAGGACACAGGTCTATGCATTTGTTGTGGTGTGAGCATAGGAAAATGTGTGTGGATTAGCTCCACACATTTTCCTGAGGCAGGTCTACCAGCAGCC
Source organism: Ambystoma mexicanum (assembly GCF_040938575.1). Classification (NCBI taxonomy): domain Eukaryota; kingdom Metazoa; phylum Chordata; class Amphibia; order Caudata; family Ambystomatidae; genus Ambystoma; species Ambystoma mexicanum. The sequence goes on from NC_090941.1 coordinate 895,590,421, forward strand.
ATTTACCTAAACATTTTTAAAAAGCCCAGGAGAGCCCACTCCCACCGTGCGGAGGCTCGAATTCCTCACAGCTCTTTAACCAGAAACTACTATATTGGCTATGCTCTGCTGACCCACAGTCCTCTGCAGCCTGTCAGCACAAGACAGCAGAGAGATTGGGGAAGGGGCCCGCGGTACGGAAGGGGTGTTCTGTGCATTGATTTGTATTTGTATTTTATTGTTTATATAGCACTTTGATCCAAAGCCCTTTACAGTTTAACAACACGGGAACATTAGACATGTAACATAGAAGCAATAACAGTATACATGAGAGAAACCAGAAAAACAGCATGTGGAACAATTTGCATTTGAGGAGGAAGAAGAATGGAGGGGAAGGGTGAAATTTCTTCTACATTTCTGCCCTTATGTAGGAAACCAATGACGCTTACCCAGTTGCAGTCCCCCAAGGAATCATGTGGCAGGCCTCAGAGTCAGGAAATAGATTCTCTATTTCAGCAGAAGCTACAGGTGATGTGGTGTGTCATCCCTCCTGGGGGCACGGTATCTCCCATGGCTCGTGCTGTCCGTAACCACGTGACCAAACTAATAAAAGTAATGAGCATATTCCCGCTCCTCAGTCTTTGAACCAACTGACTCCTGCCTGATGTATTGTCCTTGCAGCGCGCAGTGCTGCGTACCAGGCAGAGGGCCTACCATGTAGGGCCCTACACCAGGATGGTGACCCTGATGGGCAACTCTGTCCCCCTGTCCTTGAGTAGTTGTAGAGCCCCTGCCAGGCAACTTTGTGTGCGTATGCTTGTGCTCTGATGGGCAACACTGACCCTGTTACTGTAATGGCCTGGGTGCCCCCAGGCCATGAATGAGTCCGTGTAACCATGGGCCGACAGGGTGTTCCCTGTCCCATGATGTTAGCTGGGTGCCCCCAGCCTTGGCACATGGTCTGGTGACCTGGACCCTACAGGGTGCCCCCTGCAGTCCGCTCCACTGTGCAATCGCAGCATTACTCTGTCATCCGGGTATCCCAGAAGCGAGGCACAAAAGGTGAGTGTGTAGTATCTATTGATCGGGGTGAGTTCACACACATAGAACTGGGCACTGCCCACCTCAGCACTAACAATCAAAGGGTAGACTTGCAGGGTCACTGAGCAGTCTTCGGCGCTCCTTTATTTACCAGCCATCCTGATGGCACCTCGCCAGCGCGCCCCTTGCATGGTTGTTAATGCTCTGATATACTGCATCTTACTTGCTTGCTTCTTACCCTGTCTCATTTATGACAGGTCAAAGTTTTTTGCTCTATCCCTCAGTCCAGATGGATGCACTGTCACATTTGATGTCATTGTAATCAGAGGCATTTTGTCCTATCTATGTAAAGTATCCCCAAGCACCCCTGAGTACACAAAGAACTCTTGTGCGGTGTAGCCCCTCTTCTGTCCCCCTGGATTTGTTAGGAGGTTGCTTTCACACATTTCTACCCTTGGAGATAGAGCCTTGTTGAAGTTTCTTTCCAGAGGTTCTCACTTTCCAGCAGGTAAACACCAGGGTTACACACTAGCAACCTTTATTCAACCAGAAGCTACACGTTGGAAATACTAGAATCTCAGTTTGAAGTAATTCCAAGGGACAATACTTTAGGTAGCGTTGAAATATGGATGGATTAAGCACTTCCATTCTTTAACACATACATTTATGATAGCATTATGTAAAGAATCAGAAGGCAGAGTACTATAGCATCCCAAACCACATTCTTATAACCTGAAGTAAATATGGGGAAAATGTCAGACTGTCATATGCTGTAGAACCTCACAAAATAGTTTCTACTGCACCAGTTACCCTTTCACCTTTTCAGCTCTTTCTGCAGGCCCAGCTCCAGCAGCGGGGTCAGGTGGGGCAGGCCCCGCTCTGAGCTCCGCTGGCCCCTAGAAAGGAGGCCTTCATAGTGGCACCCGAGGGATCAGGGGTGTTGGGGCGTGAGGGAATTTTGCTCTAAACGTGGGGCATGCAACCTCAGAGAGATTAGCATTTGAGGGGTTGCACTGCAGGAGAACCTGCCAGGATTTGTTTGCTTGCCCTGGACAATGATCTATGCCCCACAGCCATGAAAGCACAAATGACCAGGGAGATGAAGGGCCCTACACAACTCTAAGTGAGGTACACAAATAGGCTGCCTACAACTATTTTCCCAAACCGAAAATCACAAAGTTCGTTTCTGTAATTAAAAGAATGTTTATTTTGTGTGGGAATATAGCGGTTTTTCACATCATGCTTAATGAAATGCTTAACTATATCAAACAATAAATGACAGGTGATATTGCTTTCACACAGATTTCTGCAGAAGGTACATCAATCGACTGGGAGCCCTTCCAAATTACATTGAAAATATATATTCTGCTGTATTAACAACTTGAGTGTAAGTGAGCAAATAAGGTTGGTAGTAACAGAAATTTGAATCTAAAGGGGAGAGTAGTAGAATCTAAAGTTGATAGGTGCAAAGCTTTGAATGAAACATTACCACTATAAATGCTCTGCACAACATTCCATGTTATAATTCTTTAGTAAGTCTGTGCCATTACGGAAGGGGACAAGCCATTAGAAAATGAGTCTTGGTTCTGCCACCAAAAGGTACAGTTCAGTCTCAATTGCTAAGCCATGTACCCTCTGCACTGGCACGAAAGCAACCACAGGCATTTTTAGGCCTTGCAGTCTAGCAGTTTGGGCAGGGCTGCTTACATTGGTGGCGGGGCCAAGCTGATTTGCAGACAATGGTATGGAAGGCTGACCAGAGCAATGCCGCTGGCTATGATTGATTCAGAGACTTACATCCATCCTTTCTTAGTTTTGCCTACTCTAGGTGTAAGCCAGAACTCTTGCAGTGCAACACAGATAGGATGGAGACAGGATGTGAGGAGAAACATACATCCTATGGACGTTTTTGGTCATTTACCCACTAAATGACTTGCCATGGCTACGTGAATGCCAATGGCATTAAAACCAACTACCTGCCCCTCACCGCCAAACAGTACCCTTTGGGAACTCTTTGAGCAAACTCTATCACAAAGTAACTCCAATATTTACGCTGTATAGGAGATGCCAGTGTTATATCTAAGCATTCTTTTTAGTGTTTAATTACTTAATTGCCTCTGTAAATGAGCTCCTGGTTTGAGCAAAATCTCTTAATGCTTGTCTTCAGCCAGTTGATTTTATAAGCAATATCTGGGCAAATGCCTCTGTTCCTTACATTAGAGGTCTGTCTAAAACAAGCAATCACAAAGCCAGCAGTTATGGCTTGTGTATAGGTATCAGACAGACATTTGCCAGGCAATTACATCATATGCCCAGGTACTTGAAGCAGGTTCCCAGCTGTTCCCATCTTATGGCCAGGTGGTACACCTATGGCAGTGCCTGGCAAATGCCTATCCGTTTCTTTGCCAATGCATGTTGGTTTCAGTTTGTCTCCTTAAGTGAAAGTGTTTATACCCAGATGTGGGTGCCTTGTTTGCTATCCCTAGGGAATCAAACTGCACCTCATTCAGTTGGCTTACCAAGGTCCTTCCTAAACATGTCAAGGCTGGGATGGCAAGTATGAACCACTTTTGCATCTTCTCAGTAGTTGCCAGTTGGATTGTGATCTAAATAGAATGCATTTATGTCTGTGTGGATGCATAGCCTGAACTGCCAGAACGTTTCATGATTCACACTGATGAGTACTGAGTTGATAACCTCATACTGTTGCAGTAACCTAACAGCGTTTGCATGCAAATAGAATACATCATATGCATTGTGGGTTTTGTTTGGAAAGTATGATGTAAATCCTGGCTGTTTAGCAGTGCCGGAAATGGAAATGATTTGCTGTGGGACCCCACCAGTGATGTGGAGGGGAGCGGGATGAGAGGATTGCTCCCACCCCCCAATTAATATTTGCCTCTCAGATGATTAATCATTAACACCTGGAAAATAACAGAAGAGCGTTTTCTTTAATGTTGCGGGCAAAGTGTAAAAGAAGTACATCTTTTCAAACTAAAAATCAGTATTGAAATATATCCTATGACATGCAATCAGATGTAGACTTAACATTTGGACAAGGGACAAACGCCAATGCCCCTTCCCCCCTTCTCTGCCTCTTCCCCCTCAACCACAAGCAGCCAGGGCTGCACAGGCCCTCCCAGTGAGGTCTGATCTTTGAATGTGTGTCAGAGGCAGATTATGTACAACGGGAAGTGATTACAGCTGTGAAGAAATAACTGGCAGTGACTATTGCTCTGGCACATTTTCTTAAAATGATTGTTGGGTGATTAGAAATTAAGGGGTTGCAGAACAAGCTGTGTGAAACAATAACCTTGTCTTGCATTTCATTTCACTTTGTGTTTTATGAGATTATTTTGTAAATTCTCATTCATTTCTGTGCTAGAGCTTGCAGGCTTCCATTGATGATGGGGAAAATAAAGCTACAATCATGGGGGGTCGTTTTCCAAGTCAAGCAGAGTGGAAAGAATTGTGCTAAAAGCATATATCGCCACTTTTTATGCGCTGCTGGATTTCTTATGATCTGGCAGGTAAAATTGGAGAGCAGATTGGACTTAACTAGTTTGCCTGCTCTACAGGGACACCTACCACCATCATGTATTGGTTTGTTGGTGGAAAACCAATGGTTTCCTAAGGAATCTGCCTGACTTTTACATCCTGATAAAAGCAGGCAGATTCCAAAAGAAACCATTGTGGACGGCTCCCACAATCGTTAATTGTGGGAGGGATTTACACTTTTCCAGACACGTAGTAGAAAAGTAAAGCAAAGGCGATGTTTGCTAGTGTTTTACCTTTTTACTTTACCAGTACTTTGTGGAAACAATTAAAATTGCATCGAGGAGCCCTTTTGCAAAAAAAAAAAATGAAAACAGGAGTGGTCCCCTATGTGTAATTTAGGATTCAAAATGACTCCCTTGTGCTTTCATCAACACGTTTCTATAATGAGGTATACATTGCCAGGTTGGTTTATCATGAAATTTTTTGTAAGTAATCTGTATAAAATTGAGTATTATTTTAAGTATTCAAAATCAAACTTCAACACACATTTGTACCAACTTGAGCTTGGAGGATGTGTGGTCAAGTATCTAAATTTCAGGCTATGCTCAAACTCTGGCTTTACCACTTAATCAAAATGTATGCTCCTGGGAAAATCATTTACTCTCACTCTCTAACATGCCAAAATGAGGTGCCGCTAGAAGTGATTCAGTTCACAGTATGAGCTATTTTTTAAAAAAAGTTGCACTCATGATTTAACAGATGGGCCGTGCATGTGTCAGACCTGCCAAGAGCACACACACATATTTCTTTGAAAATATCAGGCCACATTTATTGTACAAAATTGTGAAATTCAACAGCAACTCAAGGTAAACACATCAAACAAAAAGCCACCATGGACTACTGTGTATTATAACCAGTATGTAAACAGTATGTAGCAGGGTGGGACTGGGACATAAAATTGTCTCAGGCACCAATGAAAAAGTGGCACACAGTTGCAAATAGCTATTCATTCCTTTTATGACACTGGGGGTCATTACGACCCTGGCGGTAGGGGGTTAACGGCACCGGTAATGATGCCGGTGCCGTTAACCCCATACAGCCCTATTACGAGGTCATTTAGCGGGTCCCACCAGGACTGGCTGGTTTTACCAGCTTGTCTTAGCGGGACCCGTTAAGGGACTATGGAGCTAATAATGGGCCCGCAATTTGCGGGCCCGTTATTAGCTCCTTCCCCATTCCCATTGAGCCCTATGGGGGCCTCGAATGGGAATAGGGAATGGTTTTCTGAATGGGGATTTACCGGGTCCTCCAAGGTTGGAATGACCCGGTGAGTCCCCATTCAGTGAACCCTGACCTGGACACGGGTTTGGAGGCAGCCATGGTGCTGTTTGCACCATCACTTCCTCCAAACTCGTAATGACCCCCACTGTTTGAATTGTGTCCAAGGAGGAGTTTTATGATAAAATGTGATGTAAAATGTGATGTAAACTGTGAATTTTATAGAATATTTATTCATCAACACTGGTCAAAACTACTAGCCCTATAGTGAAGTGATCAATGTGGCCCACATTGGTTAAAACAGTGTCCCACTTTGACCAACAAAAAATGGCCAACATCAACATTTAGCGTTTTGGTTCGGCCATGGGCCAGTCTGAGCCTGGTATGTACTAGGCAATGGTATACATGGGCATGGCAGTGGAGAAAGGGCCCCTCCTCCCTGCCAAGCCTCACCAGGTGTGATACCAGGAAGCTGGAACCCCCTCAACCTTCACCTGCTGCTTACTGATCCCACTCCCCCCCACCCTGGCTCATTCTCCTGCATGCTAGCACTCCCTTGTGCACTCAACTCAATTAAAAATGTTCTGTAAAAGAAACAAAATGTCCTATTCTTTGCTTCAGTATTCTGGAGGGGCCTGTCTTTCACAACAAGATGGCGGGACCACAAGCACCTGTCCGCGACCTGCTGGGAGTAGCCACAGTGTTCAGGGTGGTATTGTTGATCGCACACCATCTGAGATGGAACAAAGATTAGGGGCCTCGCTGCTCAGCCCTCCCAGAGGAGGAGGAAGCATCACCCACGATTCTCCCCAGTCAGGCCAAGAAAGACTTAGTGGTGGGGTTTGGGGTAGGTGGGAGTGGAGGTAAATGGGAATGGTGGTCAGGGGGAGCTGATGGATCGATAGTGTGGGCTGTGAAAGGTGAAGGATAAGTGGGTATAATAGAAAGGGGAGAGCAGATGGTAAGGGAAGATAGGTAGATTGATATTGCAACGCTATTTTCCTTGTTTCTCTTTTACTGTGTACAATTCCTTTATAGAGTGGTGCACACATATTTTTCCAGATCTGGGAACACATTTTCTGCTAAATAAATGCAAGCACTTTGTTTAGGGTACTCCTACACCTGCACCCAATGGAAATAGGGCCCGCTGATCACAAACCTGGCCCTCCCAGATTACACTTCAAGGAGCCGGGCCTGCTCTTCGGGGTAATAAATATCCATATAGGCTGGCACCCACAGCCCCCATTGATGGCGCCTGGAATGTTCCTGCTGTTCCAGGGCTTGAGCTAGTAATGTACTAGTTAGATGCCTTAAATCCTCTGGGAAAAGATTAAACTGGACCAATGAGGTGGCATTTTCCTACCTGGTATGCATCTGTCCCTTGAGAATTAGGCTCAGATGGCAAAGACACTTGATGCTTCTGTCTATGATGTTACCCATCTAGTTCAATGTTCTGGCCATATTGCATGCTACTAAAGTAGCAATAGTATTAAAAGATGCTGCCATGATGTCTTCCCCTGCTTTGCAGCAATAGGTTCTGCCCCTTCCGTCCGTGTGCTGGCCACCATCAAAGGTCAGCAAGTCAAGCCATCTTAAGGACAGGCGAGTCTGATCTCAGCAAACTCTATCACAAAGTAACTCCAATATTTACGCTGTATAGGAGATGCCAGTGTTATATCTAAGCATACTTTTTAGTGTTTAATTACTTAATTGCCTCTGTAAATGAGCTCCTGGTTTGAGCAAAATCTCTTAATGCTTGTCTTCAGCCAGTTGATTTTATAAGCAATATCTGGGCAAATGCCTCTGTTCCTTACATTAGAGGTCTGTCTAAAACAAGCAATCACAAAGCCAGCAGTTTTGGCTTGTGTATAGGTATCAGACAGACATTTGCCAGGCAATTACATCATATGCCCAGGTACTTGAAGCAGGTTCCCAGCTGTTCCCATTTTATGGCCAGGAGTTACACCTATGGCAGTGCCTGGCAAATGCCTATCCGTTTCTTTGCCAATGCATGTTGGTTTCAGTTTGTCTCCTTAAGTGAAAGTGTTTATACCCAGATGTGGGTGCCTTGTTTGCTATCCCTAGGGAATCAAACTGCACCTCATTCAGTTGGCTTACCAAGGTCCTTCCTAAACATGTCAAGGCTGGGATGGCAAGTATGAACCACTTTTGCATCTTCTCAGTAGTTGCCAGTTGGATTGTGATCTAAATAGAATGCATTTATGTCTGTGTGGGTGCATAGCCTGAACTGCCAGAACGTTTCATGATTCACACTGATGAGTACTGAGTTGATAACCTCATACTGTTGCAGTAACCTAACAGCGTTTGCATGCAAATAGAATACATCATATGCATTGTGGGTTTTGTTTGGAAAGTATGATGTAAATCCTGGCTGTTTAGCAGTGCCGGAAATGGAAATGATTTGCTGTGGGACCCCACCAGTGATGTGGAGGGGAGCGGGATGAGAGGATTGCTCCCACCCCCCAATTAATATTTGCCTCTCAGAAGATTAATCATTAACACCTGGAAAATAACAGAAGAGCGTTTTCTTTAATGTTGCAGGCAAAGTGTAAAAGAAGTACATCTTTTCAAACTAAAAATCAGTATTGAAATATATCCTATGACATGCAATCAGATGTAGACTTAACATTTGGACAAGGGACAAACGCCAATGCCCCTTCCCCCCTTCTCTGCCTCTTCCCCCTCAACCACAAGCAGCCAGGGCTGCACAGGCCCTCCCAGTGAGGTCTGATCTTTGAATGTGTGTCAGAGGCAGATTATGTACAACGGGAAGTGATTACAGCTGTGAAGAAATAACTGGCAGTGACTTTTGCTCTGGCACATTTTCTTAAAATGATTGTTGGGTGATTAGAAATTAAGGGGTTGCAGAACAAGCTGTGTGAAACAATAACCTTGTCTTGCATTTCATTTCACTTTGTGTTCCAAGGTTGGAATGACCCGGTAAGTCCCCATTCAGTGAACCCGGACCTGGACACGGGTTTGGAGGCAGCCATGGTGCTGTTTGCACCATCGCTTCCTCCAAACTCGTAATGACCCCCACTGTTTGAATTGTGTCCAAGGAGGAGTTTTATGATAAAATGTGATGTAAAATGTGATGTAAACTGTGAATTTTATAGAATATTTATTCATCAACACTGGTCAAAACTACTAGCCCTATAGTGAAGTGATCAATGTGGCCCACATTGGTTAAAACAGTGTCCCACTTTGACCAACAAAAAATGGCCAACATCAACATTTAGCGTTTTGGTTCGGCCATGGGCCAGTCTGAGCCTGGTATGTACTAGGCAATGGTATACATGGGCATGGCAGTGTAGAAAGGGCCCCTCCTCCCTGCCAAGCCTCACCAGGTGTGATACCAGGAAGCTGGAACCCCCTCAACCTTCACCTGCTGCTTACTGATCCCACTCCCCCCCACCCTGGCTCATTCTCCTGCATGCTAGCACTCCCTTGTGCACTCAACTCAATTAAAAATGTTCTGTAAAAGAAACAAAATGTCCTATTCTTTGCTTCAGTATTCTGGAGGGGCCTGTCTTTCACAACAAGATGGCGGGACCACAAGCACCTGTCCGCGACCTGCTGGGAGTAGCCACAGTGTTCAGGGTGGTATTGTTGATCGCACACCATCTGAGATGGAACAAAGATTAGGGGCCTCGCTGCTCAGCCCTCCCAGAGGAGGAGGAAACATCACCCACGATTCTCCCCAGTCAGGCCAAGAAAGACTTAGTGGTGGGGTTTGGGGTAGGTGGGAGTGGAGGTAAATGGGAATGGTGGTCAGGGGGAGCTGATGGATCGATAGTGTGGGCTGTGAAAGGTGAAGGATAAGTGGGTATAATAGAAAGGGGAGAGCAGATGGTAAGGGAAGATAGGTAGATTGATATTGCAACGCTATTTTCCTTGTTTCTCTTTTACTGTGTACAATTCCTTTATAGAGTGGTGCACACATATTTTTCCAGATCTGGGAACACATTTTCTGCTAAATAAATGCAAGCACTTTGTTTAGGGTACTCCTACACCTGCACCCAATGGAAATAGGGCCCGCTGATCACAAACCTGGCCCTCCCAGATTACACTTCAAGGAGCCGGGCCTGCTCTTCGGGGTAATAAATATCCATATAGGCTGGCACCCACAGCCCCCATTGATGGCGCCTGGAATGTTCCTGCTGTTCCAGGGCTTGAGCTAGTAATGTACTAGTTAGATGCCTTAAATCCTCTGGGAAAAGATTAAACTGGACCAATGAGGTGGCATTTTCCTACCTGGTATGCATCTGTCCCTTGAGAATTAGGCTCAGATGGCAAAGACACTTGATGCTTCTGTCTATGATGTTACCCATCTAGTTCAATGTTCTGGCCATATTGCATGCTACTAAAGTAGCAATAGTATTAAAAGATGCTGCCATGATGTCTTCCCCTGCTTTGCAGCAATAGGTTCTGCCCCTTCCGTCCGTGTGCTGGCCACCATCAAAGGTCAGCAAGTCAAGCCATCTTAAGGACAGGCGAGTCTGATCTCAGCATGCTCTTGTTACGGCACTGGCTGGCCTCAGGGAGAAGCCCAGCAGACACACAAGTTTGTCAGTGGATCCAGAAGAAGGAGAGACAGTTGACACATGCCCGAAGTTGGCCCTGTGAGTGTCGTGTCCAGGGAGGACACAGTTAACTACTCAGAGGCCGACCCTCATCACAGAGGCAGAGCCAACGAAGGAGGGGATAGTGTGCATGGACAGTAAAGGGACTGCCGAGTTACACGGCAGTGCATAAAAGCAAGTTAAATAAAGAAGACATGTTTCCCTCAGCCCGTGTCTTTGCATTATTTGGCATGCACCTCTCACGCTGTATGCACAGTCCATACTCCCTGGCCCCCAGCAAGCCAGGGAGACAGGAAAACTGGCGACAAGGATGGGATGTGAAGCCTACCTTTCCACCAAGTGTCTTCAGTGACCTTTCTTACATGGTGAGCTCCAACAAGTGCCCTCAATGACCCTTCCCATATGGTGAACTGCTGCATCATAACCTGAAATCCACGTCAAAATGACTGAGGAGGCATCCTACAAACGTGATGCCCCCAAAAATGAGACGACGAAGGACAGGTGTAGCTGCATTTCGCCACTCAGGCCCAGCCAGCTCTGCATCAAAGATGGGAACAATGGCTTAGGAGATTTGAAAATTACATGGCCGCACATGATGAGAATGCGCCAGATAAGATTGCAAGGAGGCTTCTCCTTAACCTGGAAGGAGATGTAGTGGAGGACCTCATTCCCACTTTCCCACCTGAGGGGGTAAAGACGTACAAGGGACTGAAGGAAGCATTAAGCACATACTTTGACACCCAGAGAAATATCAACCATGAGAGGCACACGTTTAATACGGCCAGTCAAATGAATGGGTAGTCAATGGACGCGTTTGCAACCAGGCTGCGCAAGCTAGTAGCCCATTGCCAATTCCAGTAGTTTACAAATGAAGAAGCTATCAGATTACGAACCATGCCTTTCATTCACTTTCAGAAAGAAACTGCGCCGTGAACCTCTTCCCCTCACTACCATCCTGCAAATGGCATGAACCGAAGCGAGAGCAGATACCCAAGTAGCACAAATAGAGACTGAAAAGGGATCGGTGAGAGAACAAGTATACCAAATCAGGCCAGGTGGAAAGGGTATGACTGGTGTAAATCCACCTGCACGAAGATATGGGACCATGGGAAGATGCTACCAGGGTGGCCTACCATTTCCGTATGATGAAGGGGTAAAGTGCCCTGCTTTTGGACAGAGGAGTGCAAACTGCGGCAGTAAAAAAATCACATGCGTGGAAGTAGCAGCCCAGGCAGGACACCCTAATCGAACATGCGCATTGGAGGACCCAGAAGAGACGCGGATGCAAGGAGGAATTTGGTAAGCCATGTCCGACAAGTCACCGGCCGATCTCCATTGCCCACACCCTCTCAAGAAAGAAACCGATGAGACTATGCATATATGGTGACTGACATGGTGACTGCCCCAGAAGGAGACATTGGGCCTCATTACGAGTCTGGCGGTAACCGAGGCGGTAAAACTGCCTGGTTACCGCCGGACTCATATTACCATTCCGCCTCCGTGACTCCCGGAAATACCAGGGCATTTCGACCCTGGTGTCCCAGGAATTCCAGAGGCGGAATTCGGTAAATCCACATTCCCATTGAGTCCCACTGGACTCAATGGGAATGGGGAAGTGGAAACACCGGCACCATCTCGTGATGGTGCTGGTGTTTCCACGTCCGCCTGCAGGCGGGCGGTGTTAAACCCGCCAGGTCAGACCTGGCGGGAACATCTCCTCCCGCCTGCAGGACTCAGGATCGGGCGGTCGGGAATTAACAGTGGCGGCTGGTTTACCACCACTGTTAATTCCGGACCGCCCGACCTGTAATGAGGCCCATTGACATCAAGGTAGGACAGCATCCGGCAATTTCGTCATTGACACTGGAGCCATTTTAAATATCATGTGCATATCTGAATTCTGCAAGATGGCGCATCCGCCCACGTTGATGCCGTTCGTGCTCAAGGTATTACAGTGGGCCGCAAAAGGACCTGTTTGAAATCATGGAAAATTCACAATGGAGCTAAGCTACAAAGGGCTGCTCTCCCTGGCGGAGCTGCATGTTCTTCAAGGAGAAGTACAGGGAAGCAATCTCCTGGGGAGACCAACGGCTGAAGAAATGGGAATTGCTGCTGTAACATATGCCATGATACATGAGTGGCCAATCCATGAGCAATTCCCAGAGCTACTTAGAGGAATCAGATGTTTGAGAGGGAATCCAGTGACTCTTCACATCGATGAATCTGTCATCCCGGTTGCCCAACATCTCAGAAGGATACCGATCCATTTACAATGACAAGTGGAGGAGGAAATCAGGTGTCTGCTAAAAGAAGCTATAATAGAACCGGCTTGTGGTCCCACTCCCTGGATTTTTCATTGGACAAAATTCATCTATGTGTTAACATGAGGCAAGAAAACAAAGCCATTGAGTGGGAGAGACATCCAGGGAGGCATCTGGATGATATGATCAGTTTGCTAAATGGGCCACAATATTCACCAAATTAGACCTATACAAAGGATATTACCAGACCAAACTTGATGAACAGTCAAGATATATAATGACGTTTGCAACTCATGAAGGACTATTTTGCTACAAAAGACATCGTTTTGGAATATCACCCACAGCTGAGATCTTCCAGGAGAGCATCAGGAGAGTGATTCGTCATGTAAAAACTGCTTTAATTACAGTGATGACATTTTGGTTTTCGGAAAGGACCGGGAGCAACATGATCAAGCTCTACACGAGGTGTGCATGGCATTGTCCCAAGCAGGGTTGACATTAAATCCAGAGAAATGCGCATTTTAAAAAAGGAATCTCAAATTGTTGGGACACGTCTACTCATCAAGTGAAATGAGCCCTGACCCAGGAAAGTTAGAGGCCATTACTAAGATCTTGCCCCCACAGGACGCAAGTGAGATGCGTTCATTCTTGTCCATGGCCAGCTATTGCAGCTGGTACCTGAAGGATTTTCCCATTACCAGTGCCCCCCTGAGGGAACGTAACCCTGTTGTGTGTCCAGTACAATAAATGGGGCATGTCACGTGCGCTCGCCAGAGCATGCGTGGATCCCGGACAGGAAGCAGTGTCTTGAGTGTCATCTGTGGGGCCGGGGGGCACTCAGTGCGGCAGGCCTCACACAAGGAGGCCGTTCCCACATTGGCAACAAGGAGGTCGCTTAGCTAGGCAGCGGTGAGATCTGAGCTACGATTTGTGGGGAGATCATTCACCGGCTGTGGAGCCGACACGTGCAGTGCTTTCGACTGCCATCTTATGTCGGAATAGTCACAGAGGTTGCGCTCCCCTGGTGAATGCTTGTGCACCTCCCTGGCTCAATTTTTGGATTCCCCACACACGTGGGTGAATGTGTTCAGCTGGGATGTTTGTCCCGCACCTGGATGACTGGAGGTGAGAGGCACATGTTAATTATGTGGTATTCGAGGATGGTGTTTGTGACTCTCATGTTTTTTCTACTATGTTTCTCTGTGCTGGGTGCTGCTAAAGGAAGAATCAAAGGACACTCTCTGTGGTGCTTCCCATGTTTGCTTCTGGGTGCCATATTGCTTCACTGATCCTCTGCCTTGTGTGGAGGAGGAGCTGCCTATATTGGGTGAGTGTGGAACAGCTCATGGTGAACACTCCAGGTGGTTGGTGTTTCTTTTCTTCTGGCTCCTGTATGGGTTGCTGCCCCTAGTTAAAAGGGGTGCTTGTGCACTCACCAACATGGCGGATGACCAAAATGCAGAAGGTGCACCGGGCGGGTCTGCGCAGGCTGTACATGGAGGACCGCGAGTCCCACACGGACAGGGTGCTCTGGCCTCAAAACCCGAATTTGATGTTTCAGGGGCAACCATCAAGCCTGGACCCCAGGTGGAAATCATGGATTAACCGAATGGACATGTATTTTAAGGCCACGGGTGAGACTGATGATGAAAGCAAAGTGGCGACCCTCCTATATTTGGCTGCTCCGGCGGTGCATCAGATCTTTCAGTCATTGCGGCCAGTAGATGAGTCAACACTGAAGCAAAAAATGCACTGCGTGAACACTTCATGCCCCTTGCCAACATGGACTATTAGAGGTTTGTGATGTGCAGTGCAAGGCAGAAAGATGACGAGTCCTTGGATGTTTTTCATGGCCGTCTCTGGTGCATGACGGTGACCTGCCTATGGGACAATGACCAACGCATGATTCGCAACCAACTAACCCAGGAATGTGAGTCTGGCAAGCTACACCAACAAGCACTGCACGAACCAGGTCTCACGTTGCTCTGAATCCTTGAACTCAGAGGATTGCACAAAGTGGCTGAAACAAATGCTTCCAAGATGGACACTGCTATACGCTTGCTCAAAATTTATGTGGTTTGTGCCATAGGTCATGGACAAGGGGCGAGAGGGGTCCAACGGCCTGCAGTTCAGCCAAGGGAGAGAGGCAACAGGTCACCTGAGTCATGTTTGATGTGTGGGTATGACCTTCCGCACCCAACAGAGTGGCCGGCGAAGGGAAAAGCATGTGGGAGGTGCGGGAATGAAGCCTACTATGCATTCATGTGCAGTGCCCCACAGCCGGTGGTGGTCCAGAGACCCGGGCCCAGATACATGCCAGGTTTTTCAGGCATCAGCACCTGCCAAATGTGGCACTTGTTGATCAAGGAGAGGAGGGGATAGGCCAGGAGATGGAAGACAAAGAGGATGAAGAGAACACTTTTTTCATCTTCAGTGTGAGCGTTCTGAAGGCAAAGGCCAGGAGACAGCCAAAGGGCTTGGTCCGAGTGCATGGATCGCCTGTGCCAGTGTTGGTGGATACGGGTGCCTCGGTCAACATCATGGTGATGGTGCATTATGATTCCCTGAAGACCCCCCCTGGCACTGCAGCATCTGAAGGCACGCATCTTCATGTTTGGGGGTGATCAACCTATCCCGCTTGTTGGGACGTTCGTGTTGCAGGTGGAACATGGCAGCAGCCTGATCAAGGCCAGGTTTTATATGACAAATGTGGGCACCAACACCCTCCTGAGCTGCACTGCAGCAGAGGCACTGGGAATCATGATTTTGCATACAGCGTGTTTGTGGAAGACGTGCAAGAGGTCCTCAGATAGTTTTCAGAGGTGTTTGTCAGAATTGGCCAGATGGTTGGGGAGCCAGTAGGATTGTACATTGACAAGTCCATCCGGCCTGTCGCCCTGAAACATCAGAGAGTCCTGTTTCATCTAAGGGAGCTGGTGGACAAAGAACTGGAGAATCTCGTGAATTTGGATTTCGCCGAGAAGGTCGAAGGTCGAAGGCCGAGACCCTGGGTGTCGCCTATTGTTGTTGCACAAAAGCCCAAACAGCCTAACTCTGTCAGAATATGTGTTGATATGCGGCTTCCCAACTAGGCTATCAAGAGGGAGAGACACCTTATCCCAATGATTGATGACATCATCACTGAGCTGCAGGGTGCAAGGTTCTTCTCCAAACTGGACTTGAGGGCTGGATATCACCAAGTTGTTCTACACCCCGAATCCAGGTACATCTCCACCTTCACGATGCACCAAGGGCTGTACAGGTACACGTGCCTCGTTTTCGGGGTGTTGGCGGCTGCCGAGGTGTTCCCAAACATAATCAGGGGTGCCCTAGTGGACCTGGACAGTGTCCTAAACATCAGCAATGACATCCTAGTGTTTGTTGCAAGGTCGGAGGTGGAGCACATGGCACGTTTGGTCAAGACACTTGAACGCATCTAGGCACTGGGCCTAACGCTCCACAGAGAAAAGTGTAAGCTTCTTAAGACTAGCATCAAATTATTTAGCTTTGTGTTCAAGGACGGCAGTGTGTCGCTTGATCCCCGTAAGGTCAAGGATATCATGGAGGCCAGACCCTGAAGAATGTGACAGAGGTACGCAGTTTTCTGGGGATGATAACATACTGTGGGCATTACATAAGGAAACTTGCCACCCGATCTGGGCCCTTGAGGAGCCTCACGAGAAAAGCTGCTAGCTGGCAGTGGGACCCCTTGTGCAAGCGGCGTTTGAGGATGTGAAGATGGATCTTGCGGCTGAAGACACAATGGCATTCTTCAATCCCTCTCTCCCATCCGAGGTGGTGGTAGACGCCAGCCCGTTTGGCCTTGGAGACCAAGGGCAATGTAAGGGTCATTGCGTTTGCCAGCTGTGCTCTGTCTGAGACGAAGCAGAGATACTCTCAGGACCTCACAGTGCTGTGCGAACAATGCAGCTGAATATTTGTCATGACGCCCCCAGGACAAGGAGGCAGATGGAGAGACCAATGTGGAGGAGGCTGATAAGCATGTGCAAATCATTGTTGAGTCTACTACTCCTAACTCGATGCCCGTTCAGGAGCTGGTGAAGGCGTCAGAGGATGATGATTGTTTTTTACTTCTCCGAAAGTTGCAGAGAGGGGCATGGAAGTTGATCTTGGAAGGCCTGGCTAAGAGGACTCAAGAGGCCCAGACCACGTTGGAACAGTTGTGGAGGGTCCGTGAAGAGCTGGCATTCGCCGACACAGGGCTGTTATTGCGAGGGGACAGAATGGCCATACCTGCTAGCAAGATTCAGCAGGTGATGGAGCTGACGTACCATGGCCATCAAGGAATGGCTAAGACCAAAGCCTGTCTTAAGCTAAAAGTTCGGTTCCCGGTCTAGAGAGGAAAGTCGAAGAGTTTGTACAGGGCTGTGCATGGTGCCAGGTGGCAGCACCAGTGTAGAAGGAACCCCCCCATTGCGTCCATGCCTTGAGGAATACAACCGTGGGAGGAGATGCACGTGGATTTTGGGTGGAATTCCTGGAGTCTGTGTCATGTGACAATGTGGCAGTGGCATTAGTAAAGATCTTTGCAACTTGTGGTCTCCCCCAGGTGTTGTGCTCTTACAATGGACCATTCCAAGGGGAAAGCTTCAGCCAACTCATGAGGGAATATGGAATACACCATCAGAAGATTCATCCGTTCTGGCCTAGAGCCAATGGGGAGGCAGATCTGTTCATGAGGACCCTTAACAAGGTGTTCTGGATGGCTCATTGCCAAGGACAGTGTCTCAGAAGGGCCCTCTATCAGTTCCTAAGGGAGTATCGGGCAACCCCCCACTGTTCTATGGGCTGGCTCCAGTGGAAGCAATGTTTAAGAGATGTCCAAGAGGCCTCCTGCCAGACACAGGGGACCCGGAGCCAGCTGTGATTGATGACCACCGAGTGGAGGATTTGAGGAGATCCAGAAATGAGGGTGAAAACACTAGAAGAGGGCTCCAACCATACCTGTTGGCCCCTGGGGACGAGGTGATTGTGAGAAACTGGCACCCCCAAGGGAAATTGTCTCTGCCATATGACCCTAATCCAATGGACGTGATGGTAGTAAAGGGGTCGATGGTGACCACGGTCACACGAAATGCACGTTTCTTCAAGAAGCTGGGACAAGACACCCGGCCAGAGTTAGCTTCCAGAAGGGAGTGTGCAGAAGCGTCCAGCGAAGGAGGAGAGTCTGACTGTTCTCAGGTTTCCCTGGCCCAAGGGGATGCAGGTGAGGAGGGGCAGAGCTGGGAGGTGAGCTGGCGATATCCCCAACGATATCCCCAACGATTAGGGAAGGGGAGACCTGCTTGTCTGAAGGACTATTGCTGGACACATGAATCAAACAGTCGAGGGTATTGTTGGAGACTGAGTAGCCATGTTTATTTGCTGGTGTGTTAATTGCCTGTTGTTGGTGTAATGGCCTTGTTATTATGTTGTTTGTTGTTATGAAAAAGGAGGAGTGTGGTGTCCCTTTAAGAGAGACACGCGGTGGAGTGACATAACTATACAATAAATGAGGCATGTCACGTGCACTCGCCAGAGCATGCGTGGAGCCCGGACAGGAAGCAGTGTCTTCAGTATCATCTGTGGAGCCAGAGGGGCTCTTGGTAGGCAGGCCTCATAAAAGGAAGCTGTTCCAACAGCCTCTTCATTTCAAAGCCACTATTTTCCCTTTTCTTCTTTTGTGTTATACGTGTTCACCTTTACATAGTCACCTCCTGGTTCTGGCATTGCTATCAAGTGACTTGGCAGTTTGTGGTCTGTGGCCTGCCATTTGGAGGCAACTCCATAAAAGACTGGCTTTTTTAGGCCACTCTCGAATGACCTCCAATGGGTGGATTCTGCTGTCAGTGGGCGGTTTCACCCCTAAATCCTCCCATTGCATGTGTCTCCGTCCCTCCCCACCACTTCCAGTCCTTCCTATTGGCCTCCATTGGCAGTTTCACCCGAATGGAGGCCAATATGCAGCTTCATACGCAGCTTCCCCGCCCCCACCGCTTCCTGGACATCGCCCCGATCTCCGCCAGCAGCAAAAATGCCCCCACCCCCTCTGTGCCCCGACACCTTCTCGCACGTATCTGCTCCCCTGCCATCTGCTTCCAGGCTGCTGTGGGCTAGTTCCAGTGCAGTATGCCGTCTTCGCTAGGGGGCCTTTACTGGGCTATCGCTTTAAGAGGTGACGCAGGAAACATCGTCTGAGGACCGCATTCTGGCCTATCGCTAGGGACGTTATAAAGCTTTCTAGTGTAAAAGACAGAACATTTTAAGGACACTCTTGAGCATAGCGTGAGTCCATCACAGAACCATATTCTGACTAGTTCTAGTACCATGAAATCACTGCACTAGGAACTGCCCTCACGGAAAAAGACTCAGCATCAGACGCAGGATGTCCTTCTTTTGTTTCCGATCAACTTTGTTTTTATCCACTACTAATGTTTAAAAATGCACCCCTAGTACCACAAGCATACACCCTCGCCTTCAGACTTGTACCTTTCCACATGTTTGTCTGTTCATTTTCACTTCTCTTATCTTCTGACCCCTATCCTATTTCCTTACCACCACGGTCTGCTTGATCACGGGCAGGGGCACCTTGCAGCACTATCTGGACAAGCCTCTCACAAAGTAACAGCACTACTGTGGTGAGGGGTGCAATATACAAGCTTTTCAACAAAAATCAACAGATGTGTCAACTCAAATACACCAATAACCGCCATGCAAAGACTGAAGGACAGCATTAAAGGCCACACCATTACACGTGATATTAATCATGAAAGTACTTAGCACAAAATAAACAGCACAAAACAAACACTGTTCTGTCAAGCCTGGACATCTGAGTCTCTTTCCATTAAATGACTTGCAGGCAGCCCATTGCAACTAGGGCACACACCCAGACTGTGCACCTTTTAGCAGATAATGCATGCAGGGGTGAATATACATCACTGAGGCGGATGTGCATTCATACATATTTGCCATCTGTAACTATCCATGGCAATAGCTTTGACTCCACTAAGAGTGGGATAGCGGCAGCTATGGGACAAAGACTAATGAGATAAAAAAAAAACACCCTACTTAAAACAGATACACGATTTCTTCGAAGTTGAAATCAGCTCAGTGCAGGGAGGGCTATGTACGTGTGTATGAGTGTAACGGGGAAGAAAAACTCCTGTTTCATCTGACAATTCTATTGAATAGCAGCTGTTACTTATGAAGATCTGGGGCCAGATTACAGAAACTTTGCACCAGTGCAAGTGCAACGTTTCCCCAAACGTTTCCCTGTAGCAAAAATGCTTTGAAAGTGAATGTAATTTTGCACTCGGGATATTTAGTGTGTATACCCTTTATGACCCCAATGATTTTTGAACTAGGGCAAACTTTGCCTTAGTGCTAATACGTGCAATTTTTCACTTGCAACAGTGCAAAGTTTCTGTAATCTGTCCCCAGATCTACAGTAATACGAAAATCCAGTGGGTGGGGGCATTCCTTGCCTCAATGGTGTGAAGGAATCGATGTGGCCGGGAACTCGTGTAACGTTTTAATTGTTTCTGGAATGCAGCCGTACCTGGCATCCTCTTGCTTCTACCTACCGCTCTGTTTACGTTCCACTGCTGGAATGTGCCGTCCTGGCCAGGGAATGCTTCATTGTAGCTCATCACACACCAGTGCAGCATTCTGTGCCCCAGACGTCACTCTATCTGTGAAACGGGAACAGGTCACCTGGCAACATCAGGTGGAGGGAGGCCTGATAACCAGCAAGGTCAAGTTATAGTCAAAAACTCCTTGGAGAGTTTTAAAGCGCGTGCTGAGCCCTGCTGTTTACATGTTTCGGCTGGTCAATTATTTGCTTAGACAAAAAGTTTTCAAAATATGCTATAATACACATTTGTAGGAAAAATAAACCAGCTTTGCAGATAAATAACAGTATGAAGAATTCAAAATAACTAACATTGTCATGCATTCTGAAAATGGTATGATGAAGAACCTTGTATTTAAATGCTTGAAGAAACTTAGAGGGGCCTTAGTTATCATAATTACCAAAAACGGTTACTATACTTGCAAAAAGTGTTAAAGTTCAGTAATTCTAACCTTATTTTTTCTGTTCTTTTTGATCTTTTATCAATAATGACTGTATCATGAGAAATATGTATTTTGTTTCTTTTCTAAAGTTCTTTTAAAGATTTTATCTTTTACCTGTTGGATTTATATATTGAACAGTTGATTGTATTCAGTTAAGTCAATAAAACAATAAAAAACAAGAATTCTAAATATCATACATTTACAGTTACTAGTCATTTGCAATGGGATCATTTGTCCTTGATATGACCTTGTAGCGAGCTGGTACGGCATTGCATAGCAAACAAACTGTCATGCATACACTGTAGGCTGATATGTATTTTGACAACAGAAAGCTTGGGTCACACAGTCATCAAGGAGACAATGCATGATCAATTTCAAAACAAAGGAGCTTCATACAGGACTATCCCTAGACAGTGTCCCACCTGCACAGTGGTGTTGCAAGAGGCCATGTACATGGATGAAGATTGATATGGGGGTGAAGTGTGGCACTTGCCAGATCTTGATGCCAGGGCTGCAAAGTACTTGCATGACCCTGTGAGAGCTTAAGCAGCTAAAGCGAGCAAGTGGGTTGAAGATGACAGTAAAGAGGCCTACGTACAGTTGAGTACAGTTGAGTACACTTCAGGCCTGTATATATTTAATTCTTCATACAAAGGCATAACAAGTGCATTAAAATGCAGGGAACACATACAGCAGCATGTATGCTCTATCCAAGATCATGGAAACCGTAGAGGGCACAAAGAGTGCATTAGAAGACATGGGAGGCAGTTGTGTCAGTAAAGAATGTGTATCGTGTGTATCGTGTGGATGATGTGCATGACTGGATGTGCAGAGCAAGCATGAATGACATTTTGAGGGGATGCTTGAGTGGAATGGGAGTGGTGGAATGCAAGCTGTTTGGGTGGCAGCATTGTAAGTGAAGGCTGTCCTGCCTGGGGCTGAGAATCTATGAAGTGCCACCTTTAGTGCTAAAGGTAGCAAAGCGCAAGGATGCAGAGCATTGCACTGCATTGCCCGTCGCCAGATTGGCTGCCTATCTATGAAACAAAGGGCTACGTATAAACAACTTCTCATCATCTTCAAAACTAACCATGGACTTGCCACACACTAGCTATCTGCTCATTTCACTCCCTACTCTCCCGCTTGCTAATTTCAATGATTATTGGCACACCTCCTCTCTCATTCCTGCTCTCTCTCTCCTCGCTCCCCTACTCTGGAATGCTCTGCCTCTCCCTCTCCTTACTACTCCAAATCTACCACTATTTAAATCCAAACTGAAATCCCTCCTCGTTTCTGTAGAACCTATTTTCTAGCACACTACGCAAATGCATCACCCTACTTTCCTCTCTCTTGACCCTCACAGTCAACCCTACAGCACTTTTCCATCACCCCTGCACTCTTAATTCAGTACTTTTTACATTATTGCGTTTCTTTATCATTCTGTCCTGTCCTCGACCCTAGTTTATGCTTCCACTTTCCTCTACAACATCTGGTATTCAAGTCACATTCTCTCAACCCATTGTCAAGGATACATCTCCTCCAGCTGTGTTATCAATGTTCCATGTTGTACGCAATTTTGTGCAAAAAATGCAGTGCTTTCCCTGTGATTTCTATGAATAAATAAAATAAAAAAACAAAGAGTATGCAGAGAACGCAAGAAAGGATTTCAAGGCAGCACAGGTCGCCTTTTCTGTGATGGTGAGAAGATAGAAAAAGAAAGCTCTCCATTATGACATTGACATTCACAGAGGAGGCAAAACGGTGCACGGCCAATCAGATTCAGGGGCAGATTCGAGTACTGAGAGCTTTAAGGTGTCAATGAATCACGACCTACTCACACGTTTTTAGGTGACAGAAGTGGCACCACTATTGACCGATTAAGGTGCTTAAATTCGGCTTCCCTCTTCAAGGGATGTATTGCAAAACGTGTGTCCAGAAAAAGGGATAACATTCTGGGATGAGTAGAGCAGGGAGAGATATAAATGAGACTGTGTCCATGTTCGGATGCACAAGTGCTGTGAATAAGAGACAGTGATGGCACAAAGGACATTATCAAGACTCAGGCAAGTGTTTACACCAAGATTGAGGTGTGGCAAGGAGTTTTGCCACAGAATTAAGTGGGAGGATGATTCCATGCTGAAAAAGTACATTGTTTCCAGCAGAAGTAATTTGTCTCACAGCCATTATTGCAGAAAGTAAAAAGAAAAGATGGTTGCATGTATGTGTTAATCTGAGGTCCTTAACATAAGAGTGAACAACTTTCCACTTCACAGAATTCATGAAATTGGTGTCAAATTTCTCTCAACAATAGACAACAGGTCAGCATACCAGCAAACGCAGATATCTTTCATCTAGATATCTCACTGTCCTCACTGTGTCAGAGGGGATTTTCTACTACTAAAGAATGCCTTTCAGGTTGAGGTCAGCCCCAGCCATTTACTGAAGAGTGATGGCCAGAATGTTTGCAGGAACAAATGGAGTGACTGTGTTGCAAGGTGACATTCTGGGTTTTAGCGAAGACAGCAGAACACAAAATGAGACACTAAAGAGAATGTTGGTATTATTTAATAAATGACAAAAGCATGGCAATTTTACAGGAAACCTCACATGTCAAGTGGTGGAGTATCTGATTCACTACTATCTGCAGAGGGGGGAAACCCAAAAGCGGGTTTGTTCGATGTTATGATGCTTGCACCAAGGTTGCATTAAAAGAAGCTAGCTGCTTACTTTCTTGAGCTTTGTGAATATGATTCAAGATTTGTGCAGAGTTTTGTGGAACACAGTGAAGCACCGAGTGAAATTAATGAAAAAGAACTCAATGCCCTGTTGGCGAAAGAACTGGATCAAAGTATTCTCTTTTTCTTCAAACACTGTTGTCCTCTTTATACTTCCCCAGTCTCTATCTCTTCTTCACTCCTCAGAGCATCGCCCTACTACTGCCTATATATGGTTTCTCCCCATCACTTCCTAGTGACTCTCCTCCTCCACCACTTTGATCGTTACTCCAACCACCCCTTCTAACAGATGTTTTACTTGCTCCAACAACAAGAAACAATCTGTCTCTTCCTTTATAGCTTTACCATCAACCTCATTACAAACCTCTGCCTCCTCCTTGGATTCTATTGACACCACTCCTTGATCTTTCAACACCTCCTCTCCAACCTCCCCAACACCATCTAACTCTTTACCCACCTCCTCTGATGTAACCTTAACCTCTACCTCCTTACACACCAATCTGCACCAGGGCCGTTTCCTGCCTTTGGTATGACAGCGCCTCCTCTCCAGACTCCTTCTCCAAACTTCTTCCTGTTCCTTCTATGCTCCTTCCTCCAGCTTCACCAAACTTCTTTTTCCAGCTCTTGTTCCTGCTCCAACTACCATGCCCCTCCCCCCTGACCTACCTTCCATTCTCTCTTTGGGGAAAGTGGAATCAGGTTTGTTGACTCTGTATTAGCTGCTTGGGAGTCATAGTTCTCTGGGTCTGGTGCATCTCCAGTATCTCCTGGACCACATCCTCAGGAACTATGTCCGCCATATTGGAGTTGGTTGGTAACTTCCTTCCTTTATGGTGGCTTTTGGCTCTGAGGTGGAGTGTGTGGCTGTTTTACTGGCTTCTGGGCTCAGCTATGCTCATTTCCTCTCTTTGTAGATTTAAGAGCTATTGCTGCTCTTGCGCGAGAGGAGCTGAGCACCAAAGTACATTCGGCTACACTCGGGCACTGCTCCTTGATTCCTTTAAAGGCCACTGCCTACTTGTCCCGTTGCTTCGACTGGGGCACAGGCGTCAATTGGAATTATTCTCAAGGTTGATGTTGGGAGACCCTATCTCTCGGGTAGTACCTAAAGAGCTAGCGTGAAGCCTGGGTGCGGTATTATCTCTCAGGTGGTCCTCTGGGTCACTGACCAGATCAGTGAGCATATTCACGGAGGGCATGTGATTGCGCCTTGCTGTGCCAGGGGGATGCAGTGCTGTGGCCCAGTAGTTGTCTTATGTATTTTCTCTGGGTGCCACATCCCAAAGCTTAGTGGGGTTGATGGTCCTGAAGGCCACCACGCTGTCAGACCTCATCACTAAGCAGTGGTCATTGTCACAGTAATTAAAGAGTATATTCAGTGGGTAGTAGCAAATGGTCCTGGTGTTTGTGAAACTGTGAAAAGCAAGGTGTGGCCGCATCATTCAACACCACTTGTGTTATACCACCAGTTATTTATTGAATGAAAGGTGAATTGCATGCTTTGTCTAGGAAGAATGCAGACATTTCTTAGGAAAGGAGGATTCGATTGCATTAGTATGTGGATGAGATGCTATGCGAGAAGGACCACGTAGCTAAATGTACTAAATGTCCAAAAGGTATTTTAATAGAAATAGCACAAAACAAGTACATGTGGCCAAAGAAGAGGTGGTACTCATCAAGAAGATGAACACGACAGAGGAGGGTTGTTCAGTGTTGTGCAGTCAGGGTCATTAGCATAAGCAGGCACTGTGTTCATGTGGAGAATGGCAAATTGATTGATTTGTGGAGTGTATGTCATTGAACAGAAAAGACAAAGCAAGAAGAACATTGTCCATGCTTTGAGTAATCCAAAGAATTGTGATGGTGCCACGGGTGCCAATGGAGAGTTCACCAGTCAGAGTAATGAGGGTGGAATAGAGTCAGGCATTGTAGATGTGGCTGATAATAGGAAAGTAGAACAAGGGGTGGAATGAATAATGATACACGTAAGTGATGGACCTGAAGGGCGTTGGCCCGAGGATGGCAGGTGCAATGGTTTGAGAGCAAGGACACTGGGTAGGTGTTCAGATTATTATAAATTACAATAGGTTGTGAAGTGACAATAATGGACGTGTCTTATGTGAATGACTCCATTTGAGGAACGCGTGTGCCTGAAGGCTCGAGTGGAAGTGCAAGGGCAGGCGTGGAATGTAAGTCAGTTGTAGGACCGTTTTATGAGCATCGGGTTTTTTTCTGTGCTCAGAATAAAAAAGCATCGATTACATGCGCACGTGCCTTGACATAATTACAAAGGCATACATGTGCATTAAGTACAAAACCGTTAGAAGGCATGTATGCATAAAAGTGCATTCAGGAGCACGAAAAGGCACCCCAAGGTATAATGAGACATAAAGATTCAGTAGTGGGCACAGAATGGCATTCCTAGGCACGAACAGGTTTAAAGAACTTGGAGGCATGAAAGACGAGTTAAAAGGCATGGAAGAACTACACGGTGCAATAGGTGTGTGAAGAAGTCCAGAAGTTATGAGAAGGCCCAAATGGGCATGGGAAGGAATAAAATGCATTGAAACTTAATATTATTCAAATGTAACTATTTTAGTCCCCGTTCATTTCTAGTAATATTACGTTTTGATGCAGTATAATGAGATCTTATGAATAAAGTGCTTAATGCATAGTGAAAAGCCAGGGGCCATGTTCTGCTATCCAACAGTACACAACACCCTCACTGTCACGTTGACATTCATGTTCCGGGGCATGGAGCGGGGCGGGAGGCGGGGAGGGAAGTGACGAGGGAGGACAGGGCAATTCAGTACATGTGTAAGTGGGAATAAAAAAGGACGTTGAATCCGAGCTCACTGGCTCTGTCTCTTCTTTGCTGCATAGCTGCGCCTAGCTAAGCTGGGCCATCCCTCAGCGGGGATCTGCCACAACACTGGCAACCCAGGAAGCAGCGGTGAGTCGTGACACGGCAAGGAGTAGAGAGCAGCCATCGGAAGACACTCCTCCTCCCCTGAGGCCCTCACGCATTGCAGGAAAGGAACCACGTTGCTCGCGCCTCATAAGACGGCCGTGTGGGGGATTGGGCAATCTATAAATAACAGTAAAATGCCAACACTCACAAGGGGACCATGTCTGACTAGGAAGGCCCTCAGGCTGCAGTTCAGGATGGACAAGCACAGGACCTAGATGTCCCACAAGCCACAGCCCCATATAGACTCCTGGATTCACTTGCAGTGCAATTGCCAAGGGCTTTTGATGTGACAGATATGAGCAACATGGGGCTGAGGTGGGCCAAATGGATAAGGGATGTTGACCTTACATGGGACCACAGTGCCCGCTGATGAGGAAAGACAAAAGTGCCTATTTAAGCTGACAGTGGGACCTGCGACACGAGACATTATTAATGAAATGCCTGCCAGTTCCATTGATTCGATACAGGGCCTGAAAGGTGCCCTATCAGCTTATTTTACCCCGCACACCAATGTGTACTATGAACACCACCTGTTCCATAGCATGAAACAGTTAAAGGGACAAAACCATGGATGTCTACATCATGTGGTTGAGAATTAAAATGAAGCACCGTGATGTTGCGAATTATTCCAACACGGAGGCCCTGCGTTCCCAAATCATTGCAGGGTGTGAATCTGAAGAATTCAGACGAAAATTGCTCCAAAAAGCCTGCACCCTAGATGAGATTCTGACACTCGTGAGGGCAGAACGGGCGGTGGAAACGCAGGTCGAGAGCTTTAACACCACAGCGCCTGAAGAATCTGTACAAGGCTACAGTATGATAGAAGACAGGAAGAACCCTTTTGCATTAGATGTGGGTATGAATATCCGCACTAGGGAACCTGTCCGGCGATGGGACAGAGATGCTCTGCATGCGTCGAAGAAGGACATTTCAAATCTGTATGTCGAATGGCAGGAGAGAGATTGAGAGACAGAGGGAGCCTGCTCCCTGATGCAGATCCCCTGCCAGCGCCACATGCTTCTATAGTGACGTCTCAACCACAGCCGAAACCCAGGGACCCTGAGCCGAAGGGGACCGAACTGGAGATGACAGACTGAAGGGAGAGAAGGAGATACGTCACACGCACATGACCCGAGCACAGATCCAGTAACCATGTGCGCTATCTAGTGGAACAGTCCCCCTCGGACACTGAAATCAGCTCATCAGGGACCAAACAGCAGGAGAAGGGCTACATCTATGCTTTGGGAAACTCAACGGCAACAGAACACAGCCCAACACTGGTGATGGGGTTAAATGAAAGGCCCACTGAATTCTTAATAGACACGGGTGCTTCGGGAAATTAAATAATTGAACAGATATACAAAGATCTACCACAGGCCCCGAAACTGAGTCCAGCGACAGTCGATATATACCCATATGGAGCAACCGCTCCTCTCAAATGCCTGGGACAATTTGTGGGGACGTGCCCATACAAGGGACAATCGAATAGGGTGCTTCTGCACATGCTTGCGACAGAAAGTGAAAGTGGCTGCATAATCAGCTTCAGAACAGCAGTTGACATGGGCCTACTACGCGTGCTATACAAACTGATGGTACACCAATATATTGATCCTGTGCCCATGATAAAGGAACTATACCCGAACCTATTGAAAGGGATAGGAAAACTGTGCAATAGACAGAATAATCTGCACATTGATGAAGAAATCCACCCGGTGGTATAGGGGTATACCTGTGAACATTCAATGGAAAGTAGAGGATGACCTACATAAACTGATAGAAAAGGACATAATAGAACCAGCAACGGGCCCCACCACATGGGTCTCACACATCGTTTTGGTTCCTAAAAAGGGTTCCGGCGCCATCCGATTGTGTGTGGATACGAGGAGACCCAACTAGACCATTTTAAAACAAAGTCACATGGTGCCACGTATCACTGACATGATACACTTATTAAATGGGGCCAGAGTCTTCTCCAAACGGGACTTGCAAAGGGGCTACCACCAACTGGTGCTGAGCCCTGAAAGCCGGAACATCACAACTTTTGTTACACATCTGGTACAAAAGATTGAGCTTCAGTGGGTCCTCCACCGCAGAGATATTTCAGGCGGAGATCCATAATGTGATTAAACACATACCAAACTGTATAAACTGCAGCAATTACATTCTTGTGTTCGGGACTGATGTAGGATGGCACCAACAAAACCTTGGCCAGGGTGTGCATGGCACTGGTGGCAGCTAATTTTACCCTCAACCAAGAAAAGTGCAAATTCAGAAAAGGCACATTGAAGTTCTTTGCCCACATATTATCTGAAAATGGCATAACACCGGATCCAGACATGGTTACCGCGCTCAATGAGACACCACCGCCAACCAACGTCTCTGAACTAAGGTTCTTCTTGGGACTCGCCAGTTATTGCACACAGTACATCAAAGACTTTGCCACGGTCAGTGAACCACTCCGGGCACTGACTAAACAGAATGCTGTGTTTGCCTTCACAACAATTCGAGAGAGAGTAGCATGCGCAGAGAACATGTCCTACTAAGATGACAACCGGAAAACTGAGCTGACAGTGGACACAAACCCGGTTGGGCTGGGTGCTATCCTGGCCCAAATTGACCCAGCAGATCCCAGTCATTCACACATAGTTGCCTACGATAGCCGAAGTCTCACAGCTACAGAACCGGCCTACTTGCAAGCCGAGAGGGAAAGTCTTGCAGTGGTGTGTGCGTGTGAACATTTGCATCTTTTTCTATATAGAAAACCATTCAAAGTAGTGACCAACCATCAGGCTCTTTTATTCCTTTATGGCAACCCCCAGGCCAAGATGCCACCCCGCATCGCCAGGTGGGGGCTCAGACTGCAGGACTACTCATTCGAAACAGTACACCAACCGGGCAAAGAAGAGAACCCCGCTGACTTTCTGTCCCGACATCCGAGAAACGACTGCACCACTGAACCATCGGTGGCAGACGGTTCTCTCCGATACCTGATCCAGCAGGCCATACCAAAGGGCATTGAGCCGGCACACCTGGCCCAGGAACTAGAAGCAGACTGGGCATGCCAGATAATATGCAACAGGCCGAGATCAGGCCAGTTGGAGGAGAGCCAAAGAAAGGGGTCGCCTTGAGTCAGAAGAGATACGGAAGGAAGTGGACAGGCTCTTGCAAGTGAAGGAGGCGCTGGCTCTCTCCAAGGACAACGTGTTGTTGAAGGGTCACAAAATGGTAATTCCACCATCGCTGAGATGAAAAGTGGTGGTGCTAGCCCATGAAGGACACCAGGGTGCGATCTCGACGAAATGCATGCTGCGCCAAAAGGAGGAGATCCTGAAGCAGTGCCCCACCTGTTCCCTTATCGCACCCAATCGACACCCTGAACCACTGCGGATGTCAGAACCACCGGAAGGCATATGGGACGCAGTAGCTGCTGACTGTTATGCTCAACTGATATCCCCGGGGGCGTCTGGAAGGCTCTGAGATCTGGAACCCTGGATGCGTAGTTGCCCAGTGCTGAATAATGAATCTGCAATTACAGAAGGGAGGATTTGTGATAACTGTCTCTAATGGGTGAATCTCCCACCTCCCTCTGACCGATTCCCTTCCCAATGGGTTCTTTTCTCACCTTAGTTATTTGTAGGGTGAGCTATCCGCCCTGCGTTTCTTGTGCAGGGGCGCTTGATGTTTGTTGGCGAGCTGCCCGAGTTGCTTCACCGGTGCAGTACGCCTTCCTTGGCCCCAGGCCTGCTGTGACCCCGAATATGCTGGTAGGCAGGTAGGTTTGTTAATTGTAAGTCTTTGTTCTATTTATGGTGGGAATTCGTTAATGTCTTTATCTTCTTCTTTTCAGGAGAGAAGGTCTTGATACTGGCGTGCCAGATGGAGAGTCACGTTTCTGGGTAAGAGTAAGCGCGAAGCGCAGCGCCTTTATAGTCTTTTAAAGCTAACCTGTGTTTTCTTCTTCTTCTCCTCACAGGCCGCTGTGGTGCTGCGAGTGGATGAGAGCGCGATGAAAAACAGGCCCCTGGAATCCGTTAAGGTAAGTACAGCACTGTTAGGTTGTTTAACATTGAAAGCGAACCTGAATATGTCTCTTTTACTTTGCAGATGTTGCTGTGATGCTCCCGATGGAAGCGTGGCATAGCGCGATGGAATTCAGGTAAGACTGATGGAGTTCGATGTTTTGGAAGCACACGTTCTAATATTGTTTTTCCCTTTCTCGTTATTGCAGGTCGCAATGTTCGAACAGCAGCTGTGTTAGCCGTTCGCCGGAAGTCCTTAAACTAGGACTCACAGGTGAGTGATGTTTCTTCTTCTCTCGGTTTCCACAGATTGCAGCCCAGTTGAGATGCTGAGTGCTGGATGGTGTTTTCTCAGGACAGAATAATCGTGTTCTTGTTCTTGCACAGGATTACAGGAAGATGCTGAAGACCAGGAGCTGGACACGGTGAGCGTCACGCTTCTGGTTGCAGAATAACACAAAGCGTGTTCTGCAGTCAGGGTGTGGTTTATATAGCCCAGGTAAAGTAGTACCAGAGAAAGTAGTTCCAGGCCTGCCACACCCAAAACACTAGACCGCATGGCTTGATTCTTAGAACTAGAATGTGTGGGTGCTACCATGTTGGATTTAAAGGCCCATGTACATAAATGGGACCTAGTTTGAACAGCCCTACCTTCCTACATATGAGCCTGGTGCCAAAGGCGCCAGGACTGGCACCAGGAGCCCTTTTGCAGTGGTTTTAAGGCCCTCTGGGTTCTGGTAGGAGCCTGCCTGTGGCACAACTTGTGCCCCATCACAGTCGTCATGACACTGACTTCTTTTCACCGATTGAAGGGGGGAAATATGTGTTAGCCATCATGGACAAATGCGCCGGGGACCTGGAAGCTCAAATTGTGGCCTTGACTGCTGCACATCATGTCATCCCTATAATGGACCACATATTCACGGCGTACGGCATTCCCATGAAGGTGAAGACAGACAATGGACCTCCTTTCAATGGTCAAGATTTTGCAAAATTCAGCGAATGCATGGTATTCCACCACCAGAAAATCAGGCGAACGGCATGATCGAACGTTTCATGGCCAACCTCAAGAGAACCCACCACTAGAAAGTCCTCACACTTCAAGAGGTTTCCCCTAAGCAGCCCCAGGAGACTAAGTGGAAGAATTTAAATATCCGATGAATGTGCTTCAGATGACCCCTATCAAGGCGATCGAGAAGACTCGGACGCTTACGGGCTGGAGGACGTAGGTGATTGATCAGAGGAAAGTTGCTCCCTGGGAACTACGAGTTCGAGGCCACAGAGAGCAAGGAACAAGCCTTGACGCATCATTGAAGAAATGGGCTTATTGGCCTCACCTTAAGTTTGGGTGGAACCCCTGTTGGGTAACTGTTTAATTTGGGGGGTTGTCACGTTGACATTTATGTTCTGGGGCACGGGGAGGGGCGGGAAGTGACGAGGGAGGGAAAGGCAATTCAGTATGTGTGTAAGTTGGAATAAAGAAGGAGGATGAATCCGATCTTGCTGGCTCTGTCTATTCTTTGCTGCGTAGCTGCGCAGAGCTAAGGCTCTGGATTAGGGTCTCAAACAGTACGTGCAGTGTCCTTGGTGAGGAGCCATTTTTTAGTTTTGGTCCTGAAGCTCTGGAAGTTCTGGTCAGTGCGAAGGTTCAGTTGGAGAACATTCCAAGCCAGGGCTGCTTGTACCGGGAAGCTAGTACCTCCCGCTCTTTTAGGTTTCAGCAAGGCAAATTAATGCAGTGGGAATTGGCTAATCTCAACAGTCTAGAAGAGGTTTTAGGGACAATTTTGTCGATCAAATATTTAGGGGCAGCATTCTAGAGACATTTGTGGGAGATGGAGACAAGTTTAAAGAAGATTCTGTCCTGAATAGAGAGCCATTTATGTCTTCTTCTTGTTTCCGATATGTGGTCTTTTCTTGGGATGCTCAAGGCAGCTCCTAGTGCATTATTTTGCAGGGTTTGGAGTTTGTTTAGTACTTGTTTGTTGGCTCCTGCATAGAGGGCGTTGCAGTAATCAAGTTTGGACAAGATTAAAGCTCATGCCAGGATCATGCAGCTGTTAGTAGAGAGATAGTTTTTACATTCATGAATGAGTTTGCAGATATAGGAAGTAGCTGTCGCGGTGGTGCTAGCTTGTTTCTTAAGGTTCAGGGCAGAATCAAGGTGGAAGCATAGGGTTTTGGTTTCCTTCGCCGTAGTAATCAGGTTGCCGTCTTTATTGAACAAGGTGTATTTAGGTTTGAGTTTTTTAAGGTAAATAGGGGCACCTAATATAAGAATTTCAGTTTTTTCTTTATTCAGGCACAAGCTATGGGTGGCCATCCATGCCTGAATGACAAGGTACATTTTATGTAGTCGGTCATTGTCAGCGTTGTAGTTGCAGGAAAGTGGGATCAGTATCTGGGTGTCATCTGCATAGTTGGTGTAGATGACACGCAGACGGTCCAGGATGTCGAATAGGGGTTTGGTAAACACATTAAATAGCGTAGGGGAGACAGATGAGCCTTGTGGCACTCCGCAGGTGATGGGGGTAGGATCAGCTGCATCTGAAGGAGAGAATACTCTCATCATTCTGTCATTTAAGTAGGATTTAATCCAAGTTGTGGCCTCTGGGGAGAAGTTCACTGCCGATGATAGGTGTTGACAAAGTTTATTGTGGTCAACCAGATCAAAGGCAGCGGACACGTCTAGTAGTAGAAGTAGTGCGCAATGTCTGTTGTCTTTTATTAGAACTATTTGCATTTTCAAATCTAGAAGGGCTGTTTCAGTTCCATGAAGGGGTCTAAATCCGGATTGTCTAAGCCCTAAGAGGTTGTTGGTCTCTAGGTAGGACTGAATTTGGAGGTAGGCTGCTCTATCGATAATTTTGAGAAGGAAGGGGACTGTAGTTATTGGCCTATAGTTAGTTGGGATGATAGGGTCAAGCAAGGCTTTTTTGAGCAGTGGAAGTACCCATGCGTCTTTTAGATTAGTGGGAACCTGACATGATTTCAACGAGGCATTTATTAACCTAGTGATGAAAGGGGTGAGAACCTTCACTGCATCTTTTATAATTTGCGCAGGGCAGATGTCACCTTGGCATTGTGAAGGTTTCAGAGACTTAATGATTTTTGCGACCTCTGTTGTAGTGACTTGAGCAAATTTTAATGCTGGTAGAGTATTCTTGAGGCTAGTCATTTCTAGGTTCTGAGTTGTATCGATGCCATTGATATTGAGTCTCTTAGAGGCGATTTTCTTTTGGAGGGTCGTAATTTTATTGCCCAGGGTATTTTGGATGCCAGTGCACTAAGCTTTGTCTTTCGGGTGACAGTCATCCGGAGCTATGGGAGATTCTGATTCTCTAAGGATTCCAAATAGTTTCTTAATACTGGAACTGGCATTTTGGATTCTGTCATTGTATGTTTCCTGTTTAGTTTTGATAATCTCTGCTTTGTAGCGTGCAGAGATTTCTGTGACTGGATTTTTGTTCTCCTTGGTGGGTAAGTTTTCCATGTGGTCTCGCATTTTCTTTTTTCAGTCCTCAAGGCTTTCAATTGTGGTGTGTACCAGGTATTAAGGTGGTCTTTAGGTTTACTCTTGCGTAATTTCAAAGGGGCAATAGTGTCAAGTTATTGGCGTTAAGTATTGGGATCAGCGGGGGGGGGCTAATTTTTCAGCTGTAATATTACGCTTGTTTCTGGTAAGTATAGGAGGTGCAATAGGCTTAATTTATGGGGCTGGACGGTTAGCATTAATAGTAAAGGCAATGAAGGAGTGGTCAGTCCAGGATTGTGGTTCAATGGCAGTGATTACAGTGGGTCAGTTGTGGTCTGCCAGCCAATCCAGTGTTCGTCTATCCAGTGTTAGTTTATCCATTCAGCAGATGCTTGCCCACAAATTCTCTTAGCATCCTTTCGATTGTCTGATTTGTGGTCCTGTATTTAGAATGGGGACATCAGACATTTTATTTGTTGCTATACGTGTATTTCCAGAATTATAAGGGGCATGTTGATATGTTTGTAGCTGTAGGGTGCGCTGTAGGGAGATGGGAGGTGTTTCTCATTAGATCCACTGGGTGCTATGTGGCTCCTTGTACTCTGTGGTTGTGGGACTGTAAGTCAAAAATGTATTGCAGAGCATGTCTGTCTATTTTCTTTTCCAAATGATACTGGTGGATTTTCCAAGTGAGTGTACAGTATGCTTAGTTTTAAAATGTTTTTTAATCTTTTTGTCTTGTTCATAGCTTGATTAAATCGCTTTCTTTACCCACACTACGTACTTTCCCCTGTTGCCTGGCAGGAGCGTGTCCAGATGCTGCTCTTCTGCCGCTTCCCCTCCCCAAGTGTACCCATCCAGGGTACTTTGTGCATGTATTTGCATCCCAGGTAGTGAGGAATGGCTTCCCTGCAAGGTGTTCATCCATGACTACAAAGCGACGTCGCCTGGAGGATTGCACCAGCTCAACAAAATGCACTACATGCCGTCACTGCAAAAAAAAACAGAAACTACAGGACAGAAGTTCTGCTGATGTGAAAAGAGAGAGAGAAGTGCAACCATTACCGCAGGTTCAAGTCTGAACACAGTATGTGAGAAGACGGAATCGCGTTACAGCAATGAACTCTCAGTGGAGGCAAAGAAGCTCTACAATAAGCAGACTATGCCACGCAAACAGCCAAAGTTCCTCAATAGGCACGATTGTTGGGATGTGAAGTGCCTACAAACAAAAGGAAAACACCAAGGACCTCACCACAAGTTGGGTGGTAGCCCTTAAATGCGGTGGTAACGGTATTACCGCTGCATTTAAGGACTGGCCCTATCATGAGTCTGGCGTGTAGAGCTGGGGGTAAACACGCCGAGAAAATTCCCATTTTCAGCACAATTATGGACCCAATGAGGAATAGGCACTTAGAGGTATCGCCCGAACTGTGATCCAGCAGTAATATGCCATACCACCACTCATAATCTGGCAATAAATCCGATGGGCTGAGTTTAGAGGTATTTTGATGGGAATTCAGGGGGAATAATGGCAATCTCAGAATGGGGCCCAATGTCCTCTTATTCAAAAAGGTAAGTTACTGTACTTTTTGGGATGTCTCTTTTCTGCCTCATACTTTGACTACCACTATCCCTAATCTACTGGATGCTACTGTATGTTTCTTTTACTTTGTGTGCTATACCAACTATAATACCATGTCTGTGCCATTATCACGCTGTATGTTTGTTTTGGCGGGTGTCAACCCGTCAGCTCTCCCAGCAAGTGCGGACCACATTAAAATGACTTGGAGGGTGGTTTACGGACCAAGCCACTGGATGACACTATTTAGTGGTGGAAAAAGCAGGGGCCAGAACAATCCTCCAATGACCTCGGTGATGGAGCAGAAGTTTAAGGATTTCAGGAATTGGAGGGGGCTGACAAGTTTGATAACAGTAGATTCCAGGTGAGTGCTTCCAATTCTGGAAGGGTGCTTGCAATGGTGCTGGAAACCTGCAGGCTGCTCGTCATACTCCTGGATGCAGAGAATAAGAAAGCAGGGGGATGCGCCCGAGTGTAAGGGGGTCTATAGCATACCCCACCATAGCTGAACTGTGCTTCCAGAAGGGGCATTCCTGCCTTCTGTTCAGTACTGTGTTACTCTTAAGAGACCCTGTAAAGAAGCAGAATTGCGAGTGGGATGTCTATCTCAAGCAGCACACTGGCATCCACTGGACATCAATGCGAGCTCCTTTCAAACTGTCTTCCCCTGATCCCCCTTGGCCATCGTCCAGAAACAGAACCCCAGCACACACCCTATTCCACCCTGAAACTGCAGTATCACACATCCCTCACCCAAGCCCACTGGTTCCAAGAAAGAAGACAAACACCCCCCCAACCACCCCACCTGCGCTCCCCCCCACCATATTATCACCTGACAGCCCTTACTCTGTATAACAAGCTGGTCATTGAAAGCTCTGCAAACATTCTGTGGGTAAGATGGTCTGCAACCTGTTCAACTATTTGGTCAATTTCAAACAATATTACTTATGGTTTTGAAAAGGTAATTTCGATGGGCCAGACAACACAGCAACCCTGCCTCTTAATCTGAGGATCACAAGTCTGTCCTTTGTTCTCTCAAGGTTCATGGGTGATCACAGCAAGCATTACAAGAATAATATAAAGTGGTTCTTGAAGATGCAATCCATACCACCCCCTTGTGCCAACTTTCAGTTTACAATGCATCCTTCCGGCATGCATTCTAGAGTACAAACATCATTCCCCCAAATTACCAAATTTATGTCAATTTTGTCTTTGTGAAAAGCAAGTCAAGTCAATAAATGTAAGTAAAACTTTGAAAGTAGAGTAATTCATGTCTGCTGTGTTCGCTCTCTCCAACCATGTGCCACAGGGGTTAGACCCATGGGAAGTAAAGGAGTCTGTCCTACTCAACGTTAGTCTAAGCACAGTTGAGGCACATTATTAGTTATCATCATCTAAAAAAGGTTTGTGTAGCCACTGCTTCCATTGCGTTGCTTCCTTGTACGGTGGTAGGAGAGTGTAGATGGAGTTATGTGTCTAGGTGTCTATTAACCACCGGTTTAGAAAATTGCCCACTAGCAATGATTATTTTTGATTTTCTTTTCAATTGAGAAACTGGTGTAAAGAAATACCAGTGATTCCTTAGGACCCGACATCACAAAGCACTCATTCTTTGTATTTGTGTTCTGCCAGAAAGCCCAAAGCCTTCCAGCCCTGTGCCTTCGAAACCACTCTCAGGTAACACACAAATGAACGGACTCACATCAACATGAACTCCCAGGAGATGCAGATGGCCCAAAGCCTTCACGCCCTGTGCTAACTGCCCAGATTCAACATGCACTCTGAGGGTGATCAAATAGCAAAGCTACCTATGCCTAGCAACCAGCGTGGGGTCAACCGAATACATCATTGCCCTGCCTCTCCCTGGAGTGGCCCAAGTGGGGCACGGATTTATGCAGGGGTGGCATGAAGTACGAGCACGCGCGGGCGCGCACAGACACACACGTCTGAATAGCATTCATTTACTATTTGTCTCCACTATCCATATCTACTTTAATTACTAACATTAGTATCTTACATTCCTGTGTTTAAAGTTGTATTACTAACATTACAATGCCTTATAATAGGGTGGCACCTGGGTTGGCCAATGAGATTCCAGGGGTAGCACGTGCCACTCCAGGCCACTACCTATGGCAGAACGTAGCTATCGGACATATTGCATCCCTGTTGCCCAATAGTAGTTATTTCCGAGGTAGCTGTGCACTATATCAAACCCAGTGCATCCATAAACACATAGCAGTGACACCAGAGTGCGCAGAGCGTATCACGCAGCATGTGTTTTCTGAGGGTGCCAGTTATTAATAAGCCTGTAAAAACAAGTGAATAAAGAAGAGTTCATACCCCCTGACCGGTGCCATGGTGCACTATTAAATTCCACACTCTCTCACAGAGAACACCAGGGGCCAGATTGTCTGAATCTAACACATGCGCAAAAAATTATCGAATTCATTTTGCACCCGTTTTTCTTCTTAGATAATGTGGGGTGTGTGTTCCTATCTGTATTATTTGAAAAGGCTTTCACTTCTGAGTTTGCTGCATGGCATAATCAGAAATGTAGTAAACACAGCAAACATGGTACAAAATGATTCATTTTTGCCGAAGTAAAAAAGTTTTGAGGCCAGTTGGAGCAAAACCTATTTATTTGCTCCATTGCGTAATACCTTAGTAGAAAAATTGGTACAAAATGAATTTGAGGGTGCCTTGATTTTTCACGCCAGTGGAAAAGTTAGATAATCTGGCCCCGCAGTGTCCAGAAGCTATGCAAATTGAGTAAGTTCTGCTACATAAAAACTGCCTAACATAATAGTAACAACAAACCTGTCAAAGTGGGCTGCACTGTAAGCAACAGACGCATTTAGAGTGTAAAACTAGTACGGCAAAATACTGTCTTCACAAGTACATTGTGGTGCATTTTTACTATCTTGTTTTTTAGTAATGTCTAGATTGAGAAAGGGAATACAAGTCCTGGGCCAATGCACCTTTCGCTAATAATGTTGAAAACAGTCGATGTCCAGTCCTGTCCAGCCCGCAGAAATACTTGCCCGCCCCTGGACGTTCTGCCACTCAATTACCAGAGGCCAGTCTCCAATGAACCCGCATTAGAGCTGCTCGATGCATTGTCCCTGGCTGTTGGTTTTGTTGGTTTCTGCCGTGTTAAACCTTTGTAACCGTACACCGCCTTTGTTTGTGTTGGTCGGCGCTGGGGGTTTCATTGGCAAGGAAACAGAGCTGTTCTGGGGGCTGAGTGGGCGGGGGAGGGTGGTTGGGTATGGGAATGGCTGAGGGGGATGTAAACCAGAAAGATCAGGGAGGATAAGGCTTGTGGATCATTGCGAGGCACAAATCTGGGAAGAGGTCAGAGGTCATAAAGGGAGGGAAAAGCAGGAATGCGTCAAAAAGCATTGTAAGATTAGGAGAGAGTGCTGCTCTCAGTCCTTTAAACACACATTTCCTGGATGGATTGGCATAGGCCGGGGCTTCATTATGATAACGCTACAAAAACGTTCTATGTTAAATAAATAGCACCACCTAGCTATGAGTTAGGATTTCATGGGATGTTTGTTTGCCTCATGGGGTGCATAAAAGTACTGCATTTTATTTATTTATTTATGTATTTCATGGTAGCGTCTATTCGACCAGGACGAAGGATAAATAGTGCAGGATATCTACTATTTTCAAGGATGTGAAGGGTAAATAGCGCAAAATGTGTACTATTTGTCCAGACAAAAGGTAAATAGTGCAGAATTTATACTATTTGCAAGGACGAAGGGCCTAAGGCTAAATAGTGCAGAATTTTTACTAGTGTCTTTTCGCAAAGGATATAGGGTAAATTGTGAGAATGTATACTATTTCCAAGGACTAAGGGTAAGTAGCGCAAAATGTGTACCATTTGCCAGGACAAAGGGTAAATAGAACTGAATTTATACTATTTGCAAGGACGAGGCACCGGAGGCAAAATAGTGCAGAATTTCTACTATTCACAAGGATGAAGGGTAAATAATGCGAGGAGACAAAGAGGACCTTAGAGAACCATCAAGGTGGTGAGAGAGAGGATGGAAGAGCAGGTGTGGGGGAATAGCAACAGAGTAGAGAAGGAGGTGGTGGAGAGAGGTGAGGATTAGTGATAAGGAGGCAGGAGACCTTACATTGATAGAGAGGAAGAGCAGTAGAGGGGAGGAAAGGTAGTGCACCTCAAGGAACCAAGGGTATGACGAGGAGGGGTGGAGGAGCAACCTTGTGTTAAAGGTTAGAGGGCGTACAGGTGAAAAATGAGGGCTGAGGAAAGAAAGGAACAAGAAGAAGTCCTTTAGGAAAAATCTTGTGTTGGAACATTGAGGCAGAGATTTTGGGTTGGGCAGTTTTAGAACCAAACCCTTAGGGAGGTGGTGTGAGGCCTAGCAATAATCCTGTTAAAATCCTAGGGTGGCTTCCTCTTTCAAGATAACAGCCAATCAGCTCCAGCCAGGATGAGAGACCCCGGAAGAGGCCTCCAAGCTCAATGCTGGCTACAAGAACATAGACTGGGAATTTGCTATGGATGGAAATAAGACGTTTCTGACAGACATTGTACTAGCAATTCTTTGGGTATGATTTGGGACACTGAGCACCATTGGTTTTGTTTCTTAAAACCGCACTAAAGGATCAACATCTGGCCTGGACCAGAGCTGAAAGAACTTTTCTTTGGACCTTTGTGAATCTTACCAAGAGAACTTGGAGCATAATTTAGTACACAAACCTCTGACTACATGTGAGATTACTTTGATGAACATTCTTGGCACTGAAGAAATTGCTTTGATTTGTCCTAAAAGTCATATTTGCGAGATCATACGTCTCACATATGATCCTTGCATGATTCATGACAATTGGGAGTTTGTGTTCTGTTTGTCAGCTGTTGTCATTACATGCCCATGTACTAAATCATACTAGGTACTGACATCATATGCCATAACATCCTAGCAAATGTCTCACATCATATGAAAATAATGCCATGCACTTGTGCTAGATAGTCAGTTGAATGGCACAGATGCACATGTGAGGTATAACCATGTAATTCCACATACCAGCATAATATAGCAGGGATACCACTTCACCACCACTACCTACTATATCCTTATTGCCCGCTTTATCAATCTGTTTGGACCCTCTAATAAAGGATCCCAAATGAACTAGTTCTTCTTTGTCCCCTCCATACCACTCTTTAATGGATGATTGCCACACCTTCTAGACCCATTCTTCATTGCCCCCTTACACATCCCTGCTTCATTGTCCCTTTCCAGATTCCCTCTAGACATCCCCCAAAGCCAGATCCCCATCAAATAACCCCTGAATTCAATGTTTACATGCCTCCTCTTTATTGACCTCTTTCAGACTTCTGCTTCATTGCCTCCTTCCAGAACCCTGCTCCAGTGCCCTCTTCCAGGTCCCGGATTCATTGCCCCCTACAGTCTCCCTATTTCATTGGCCCATCCATGTCACTTCTGCACCTCTCCCATCAGGTTGAATCTGTATATCCCCACCCAAGACCCACTCACCATAACCCATGTAGCCCTTCACGTCACTAGCCGCCCACTTTGCTGCCCCTACCCAGACTCACTCTCCGTAGCTCCACCCACATTGACCTTTTATTGCCACCTACAAACCCCCTCTTAGACCCATTTAGGCCACCTCTTCACATACCTTTTGTATCAAGGTCACATGTGGGAGGCTAAGGAATGAGGAGTGTGGGATCCTGGGGTGAGGTCCAAAATGGCAGATGGCCATTTTGCAACATCTATGTGTCAAGCTGTTGCCCATCATGGAAGCACAAGCACCTGGGAAAGTTATAGCTCAACCTGCACCCATTACCAAACCTGTGTGTAACATACGCAATCTGTCCCAATGACACACGTGCCTTTAGGGATTTAGTGAGCAGGGAATTTTGGAGTTAGGAGACAAGGCGTGAAGCCAGATGAGGAGTAAAGGCACAGGAGAGCGGAGCAACGGAGAGAAGGGCAGGAAAAGAGAGGAAATGAGTGGAGGGAGAGGTTGGAGCAGAGTGAGGGAGAGGTAGAAAAGAGAAGAAACAAGTTTGAAGGGAGAGGGAGTTAAGATGAGTGGAGGAGAGGAAAGAGAGTTAAATCTGAAGCAAACAAAGGGAGAACAACAATTTGAGAAAGAAAGTAGAAGTAGGAGAGTAAAAGCCAGTGGCAAAGATTTGCTTAAAGCACAAAGAGCAAGAAGAAGCTAGAGGAGAGGGGATCCACTGCTGGGAGACGAGTGGCAGCCCTTTAAGACTTGGGCCAGGAACATTCTCTTGAAGTGCAGGAGAGGGGATCCACTGCTAGGAGACGAGTGGCAGCCCTTTAAGACTTGGGCCAGGAACATACTCTTGAAGTGCAGGAGAGGGGTCAACTGCTGGAAGGAGAGTGGCGGCCCCGCAAGACCTGGCCCATGAACATACTCCTGAAGTGGAGGATGAGGGGTCAGAACAAAACCAAAGATAAAATAGACATCACCCATAGAAAAAGGTGTGTGTCCAGCCCAGCCAAAAAGGGAAAGCTGACAGTACTTTGGGGTCAAACAAGATGTGCAGAGCCCGAAGTCTGACCCCTGTCGGAAGACCTAAGGGTACCAAGTGGGGGTACATGGTAGCTGAGTCCTGGAGGAATAATGTTGACTCCTGATAACCATGACATCTGCCAAGTAAGACACAGAGGACCTCATCACGAGTTGGGCCTTCACCCTTAAATGCAGCAATAATGCTATTATCACCACATTTAAGGGTTAACCCTATCCTGGGTTGGGTGTTAAATGGGAGATTTACCTCCAGGTTTTTGCTGGAGGTAAAAATCTCCATTTAACGCCCGTTTTGGGTGCTTTTAGCGCAGCGCTAAGTGCACCGGCACTAAGAGCGCCATGAAACCCCCTTTGGGTCCAATGGGCCCAATGGGAATGGGGCTTAACCGCCCAATCGCTAGTCGTGATCTGGCGCTAATAGCGCCGGACTGAGTAGCAGTAACCCTAATAGCGTTGGGCCGTATCCCGGTGCAATAAGTACTGGGATACCACCCAACTCATGATGAGGCCCAAAGACAAGAAAGATATGCTTTTGATGCTATAGAATCCCAAAGAGTGAGTGACTGTTTTGATCTGCTGAGAAGCGGCCATGCACTGTAAACACAGGGAAGGACTAAGGACTGCAGTCCTAAATCTAGTGAGGCCCTAGTAGGGCACAGGGGTTCTGTTGTACTGAATAATCTACATACTAAGATTTTGATTGGCTGAGTAATTTGTTGATCCCTGGTAAGGACACAATTCAGACCCTCTCCTCATAACCCCATCCAAACCACTTCCTTCTATGCTCTCATCCAGACCCCTCTTTGTAAGCCCATTCAGGCATCATTCCCATAGTCCTATTCAGATCCCTCTTTGAAGGCCCATCTTGATACAGTAACATTGCCATATGAAAAACCCTCATGCAGGCCCAATACCGACCCATCTTCATTGGCTCAACCAAGCACAATCACCATATCTGTGCATGGGCCCTCTTTGTGGATCCAGC
This sequence comes from Ambystoma mexicanum, assembly GCF_040938575.1. NCBI lineage: Eukaryota > Metazoa > Chordata > Amphibia > Caudata > Ambystomatidae > Ambystoma > Ambystoma mexicanum. Next base: position 895,633,474 of record NC_090941.1, read on the forward strand.
CAGACCCAGTTACATAGCCCTATCCAACCACCTCTTCGTAGGTCCATCTGGATACAACCACCATAGCACCCATACTGAATCAGAACATCCTACCAGACCAGTAGTCATAGCCCCCAACCCCAATCACCATAGCCCACAGACCCAATGAGGTTATTCTTCTACCCTCCAAATCCATTGACCATAGTTCCACAACTACATCACAGTAGTCCCACTAGTTCCAACCAGAATATATTCCACCCAGAGATAAAATCAACATAGCCTCTCGGAGGGGCTCGGGGGAGCGTTTGGGAGGGGATGTGATTTGGAGCTTCATGGAGCAGACCCATTACTAAAGGGCTCCCCGGACGCCCTGGGGATCTGTGGAAAATCCTGATAAATTGATCTCCCCGGAGATGGCTTGCCTGAACGGGAGGTGAAAGAAGTATGGTGCGGAGACAGACTCCATGACGCTCCAGCGGGGCCCATCTTGGCAATAGGATGAGAAGAAGAGAGACCATCCCCCCAGTGGTTTAAACGTGAGCGACTATAGCTCGCCTGCTGAACTTTAGAGCTAGCGATGCGTTGCTCCTAAAAGCAAGAATAGCGGGATCGGTCGCGCAGTCAGGAACATGAATGTCTCCCTGTTCCCAGACTTCAGAACGGAGGTCGAAAGGCAGAGGCAATCATACGAAGGAGTGAAGAGGGAACTAAGGAAGAGAGACTTGAGATACATGTTTCTCTTCCCTGCCAATCTAAAGGTACTTCTCGGGGGATAACCTGGTTTTTTAACAACATGGGCATGCCTGGGAGTGGCTGGAGAGGAATTAAGGAAAGGGGGCCACATCCCACTGAAGACGGGCATAATTCACAGTGGTTTTGTTTACTGTGGGTTAACTAGGGGGGCAAAAAAGGGGTAGGGTTACCGGGTATTTTGAGGGGATTGTGTGAGCAACAGATGCTTCTAGGGGTTGGAAGTATGGGGGAATACAAAGGGAGCACAATGTTTTCCATTAGTGGGGACGGACCATATAGGTGGTTGGTCGTTCTGGTATGGAAGGAGGGTTGGGTGCCAGACAAGCACCGGGAACGCGGACGCCTGGTTCGGGAACAGTGGGCGACTATATAGACAGCAAGAGGGGATGGGGGATAAAACATTGATGTTGTTGTCCTGTAATATGTGCTGGCGGACAAGATTAAAAGAGGGGCGGTACAGCAATTCCTACGCCGTGATAGCCCTGGCGTGGTCATGCTTCAGGAGACCTACCTCTGGGACACCAACTGTCATTTTCTAGGTAGGAATGCATATTCCTCAGTGTTTCATGCTGTATTTGCGAGGGGCTCAACAAGAGTGGCTATACTGATTAGGAAAACAGTGCCTTTGGTCATCAGACACCTCAAGATTGATTCTGCGGGGGGGGCATGGCCGACCGCGAGACGATGCAGACGTGAATCCACCTAGCTCCGTAGGCCACCAAATAATCCTGAAACATCCAGCCTGAACCCTATATGGTATCCATCATACAAACCGCCGAGCAGGTAGAGGAAAGTCTCGAGCGCAATCCTATGAACTTTTCAACTGAAAATGCCCGTCGGTCTGGAGACCGGAGCGAGTGAAACTGGAGCCGGGGAAGACCGCCACATCCAAGATGGCCGCCATGGGCCTCCGGGGACTAAGCCACCAGCAGCTGTCATAGATCAACTGCAGCAGACGGCTAGCTGTTACGGGGCGAGGGACCAAAGTTGCACCGAGGAACTGGTGCCCAGACAGTGTGTACTTCCTGGCCTGACACTGCCGTGAACCGAAGTGACATCCGAGCGCTCGGGAACTGTCTACCGCACCGAGAGCAATCGTACATGCGGGTCCAGCAATACAGACGGCAGCCCCTGATGAATGCGGAGGTAAAACTGTACAGAGCATGGCCGAGGCACAAGCCGAACTCCGGAAGGAGCCCCTGGAGGACGCAGAGTCCCACAACCAGCCCGCATCCAGAGAGACCGAATGGATCGCGGGTGCTGGAATCACTGGGAGCCCCGGTTTGAAGACTGCAAAGACCGCTGTGGACACAGCCACCCCAGAGGAGAAACGACATGATCACCCTGCGATGACCGCACAACCCTCATCCAGGAGCGAGGCAAGTGGGACACTGTAGACGCGCTGCCGAATCACCCAACCCGGAATAGAAGGCTGGCAGACCAAAGAAGCTGGACCCACGAGCCTGAAGGTACAGTGAGCCGCAGGCGAACCAGATACACGTGAGGGCGCGAACCACCTGTGGGGCACTGCTGATTTCTCAGCTGAACTGTGTGCATGGTTCCAGTATGGCCACCCTCTAATACAACAGCCCATACTCACCTGCAAAAACACCATAGCCCGAGGTGGATCCCCTGATCTTCCGTGGACACGCCACTGGTACTCATAACATAATAGTGCAAACACTACCAAAACAACAGTGTAGCCCGCGGTGGATTCCCAGTCTTCCATGAACCCCCTGCCGGTACATCTGAGGCGAACGTTAACAACGTATGTAGGGTAAGGCGCCGCATAAAATAGCGAGAGGTCTCGGGATCTGCCGCCACGGACCCGAGGACGGGGACCCTGAACCTGGGGCCTACTTGTTGCGGTATATAGGACCCACTGGGCCTACAACAGAGCAAGCCCGAGCGAAACCATAAGCCATCAGCAACATACCTCGCTGAAACCCGCACTGAGGACAGGTAGACGCAAAAGAAACACAGCTGGTGCAGAAGACTTGGTGACAGAGGTCCGGCCACAGCCAGACCCATGCCCTGTGGTTTGCACACTACCACACACAGTGGAGAGGGAAATTGAGGAGCTGACTACACTCCGCAGGGGGAAACCCAAGGTTTATCAATCACAAATTAACAACAGCACAAACCACGGGGACAATATTGCTGGATAATCACAGCAAGAAATAGTACACGACTGGCACGCTACGACCTGGTACCATCACCCTGAAATACCAGGTGCACACAACCCGGAAGCCCGCACCAAGACAAATAGGTGGTCCCCCTGGAACTCTTACTTGCCATGGGAAAAGACAAATTAAGGAGACACACTCTACAAAGCAAAATCAACCAGTTTGCGACGCAATCCACGCAAGAGCAGGTGAACCCGGCTCTAGCACTGTTACTGTCGACATGGATAACACACCGTCCTTGAAAGATGTCATGGCAGCAATAGCAGACTCATGAGCCTCCATGGAACAGAAAATGGACGGAATAAGCATGGACGTTTTTCTCCTTCGTCATGACCTACAGAAATTAACATCTCACACAGGGGAGGCTGAGCAGCGTATTTCAGATGTAGAGGGCGGAATGCTGGGTTTGCGTCAACAACTGGAAGGCGTCAAATCAAAACTTAAATCGATGGAAGACAGGGTCGTCAAGGGAGAGGAACGCTCCAGACGTAACAACGTAAGAATCCTAGGCCTACCGGAGAAAACTGAAGGACCAAACATGGAGCTGTTTCTGGAGCAATGGATCATGGACATGTTCAAACCAGGCTCCTTCTCAAAATTCTTTTCAATAGAAAGGACACACTGGATGCCCACTGGCAACCCCATCCCTGGCGCGCCACCACACACTGTGATTGCGAAACTCCTCAATTACAGGGACCGAGACACGCTGCTACAAAGATCAAGTGCTAAAGGTACACTAACCTACAATGGCTCCAAGATTGCCTCCCCCCCCCGACTATACACGAGATGTACAAAGAGCCAGACAATTGCTTAACCAACTTAAAAGGCAACTCCAGGGACTGAATGTCAAATACGGCCTCTTATTCCCAGCCCAACTCAAAATCTACTACAAGGGCACGACGGTCCACTTCACAGATCCGAAGGAGGCATGGAAATGGGCTGAGATCCATATTGAAGGAAAATGGAAGACCACACACAACAACAGAAGTGGGAACCAATGCCCCCGCCCGGACCGGAGGCCGCCACCACCACAACAACCGGATGCGGACCCACCTGCAGCGGCCGAAGAATGAGTAACAGACCCGGCTTTGTATAGCAACCTGAATCTCCCTCCTCTCTTTATGTTGCGCTGGACCTGGTTGTGAATGCACCCTGATGCCTATATTCACAACACAGGATGCCATTGGGAAGAAGTAAGGTGGCCCGGGGAAAGAGCTGGACCCCACCCCTCCCCGACAGAGTTTGTAGTTTGTTAGACTCGATTTTCTGGGGTAAGTTTCTCTAACCAGAAGATTTGAGATGAATGACTGAAAAGAGCTCCTGCTTTCGCGAGGGGTGACGTTAGTAAACTAGGTTGTAACTATGTTTGGGTGACAGGTACTTCATGTTGGGGTGGAGTATGGGGTGGGGGGAAGGGATAGTTTATGTTGTTCTTGTATTGACTTAAAGTTATGGTGCATGCACAGGATTAATGAATCATACCAACCAACACATGCCATCATATGCTACCCCCAGATGGCAGTACAGCCCCTCTGTGACCAGCCCCCGCATAGTGCCCCTATGAAACAACTCTCAAAAACCTGTGAATCTGACTCTACAAAATAAAATGGCACCCACATTGACCTATGCACTATCTCCTGAGCGACCCAAATCCCTCAAACTAATCACATGGAACGTGAACGGGTTGGGCACTGGAATCAAGAGACGTCTTGTGATGCAACTCTTGAACAGACACTCCCCAGACACCGCTCTAATTAATGAAACAAACTTAGCCAGAACTAACTGCACCTTCTTTCGGAGAACCAATTACCAAGTGGCATTCCACGTGGGATATACTATGGGATCTAGAGGGACACTCATACTGATACACAAACGCCTTCCATTTGAGGCGCATTAACAGTAGAGCAGGACCCCAGGGGGCACTATGTGATGGCCATTGGCACGCTAGGGGAAGAAACATTAGCTATTGCATCGGTGTACTCTCCACAGGGGCTCGGGGAGGAGCTACTAAAAGACCTGGTTATCTTCATGGCAAAACACCAACCCGACTTGTGGGTTTTAGGGGCTGACTTTAATGACTTCATGTGCAAGAGTAAGGATCGCACCCACATTAGGGACCGCAATCCGAACATCTCCACTAATTTAACCAAATTCGCGTCAGCCCTGGGCCTCCGAGATGTGTGGCAACATCTTCACCCTGACACCGAGGCTTACTCGTTCCATTCGGGTGCACATGGCTCCATGTCCAGACTGGATTACTTCCTCCTCCCACCGACATACACAGGGCGACGGCTGCGGGTCTGCTCCCCCGTGGCTTCTCAGACCACTCACCCTTGATGGTGTTGTGTATGCGGGGCGTGGCTCCACCCAAGTCAAGGAGATTGAATAGTTATTATCTGGGCTTCCCCGAGTTTGTCGACCGGCTCACGCAAACAACCAACAAATATTTTGAAAATAATACTACCACGGTGGATGACCCTGTTATTATTTTTGGAAGCGTATAAAACAGTGCTGAGGGGGGAGATAATATCCTGGACGGCAAACAAAAAGAAGGAATGGCTTCGGGAACTAGCGAAGGCGGAAGCTGAAATGAGTCAATGGGAGGCCAAATACGTTCTTGACCCAAGCTCTGAGACCCTCAGATCCTTTAAGGGTGCCAGAGAAAGGCTTCGGAACATCGAACTAGACAACGCTAAACACACCCATCGAGAGTCCAGAGCAAGGATCTATGAACAGGGGGACAAAGCTGGAAGAATGCTGGCCTGGCTTGAGAGGAGAGACGAGGGCCAACGCCATGTCAGAGAAATGATAACCCTGCAAGACAGAGGATGCCACTCAGACCGCGAAATAGCAAAGGCTTTCGCTGACTTCTATGCCACTCTGTACAGCACCCCGGTATCTCCACTGAACCCCTCCCTTTTAGATGACATTACTCTGCCCCAGCTGTCGGAACAGCAAAAAGCACAACTAGACTCAGCTCTCACCGAAGCAGAAATAGCTGAGGCTATAGCCCAATTACAGTCCGGAAAAACACCGGGCCCTAATGGATTCCCGGTGGAGACCTGGAAGAAGCTGGGTGGGGAGAAGCTAGCACCGTTCCTCCACAAAATGTTCCTCGGGGCTTGAGAACAGGGTGCCCTCCCGCCGGATTTGCGCAAAGTCACGATTGTTGTCATTCCCAAGCCGGGGAAACCAACGGAGCAATGCGCCTCTTATAGGCCCATTTTATTACTTAATACTGAGACTAAAGTCCTTGCCAAACACCTAGCTAACTGCCTGCAATTGGTCATTGCCTCCTTGGTCCACCCGGACCAATGCGGATTTATGCTGCATAAATCAACACGTATGAATATACGACGCCTCCACCTATTATTAGAAAGAGCCCCTGTTATAGACAAACCGCTTGCATTAATAGCCATAGATTTTGAGAAGGCGTTTGATTCAGCCTTTGGGAAACTATGAGGAGATGGGCATTGGGCACAATTTCCTGGGATGGGTACAACTCCTTTATACTGATCCACATGCGGAGGTGAAGGTAAACGGGTGGCCCTCTGAGCCCTTCCCCCTTGGTAACGGCACACGACAGGGAAGCCCCCTCTCCCCCCTCCTTTTTGCTCTTGCAATAGAGATACTCGCCTTATGGCTGCGCCAGAGCGAAGATTGGACAGGATTTAGATGGCCGGAGGGAAATAAGGACATAGGGTGTCCTTGTACGCTGACGACCTCTTGATCTATCTGGCCGACCCGATACAAACCTGCCCCATAGTGACACACATGCTTGTCCGCTTTGGTGAATTTAGTGGGCTGAAAATCAACTGGAGCAAATCTATCCTTTTCCCGGTAAAGGGCGGCACATAAGCCATCCCCCAGGATTGCCCATACAAAGTGGAACCAAGCGGATTTCGATATCTGGGGATTTGGGTTTCAAACGACCTGACATGCTACACAACCCACAATCTCCAACCAATCATGGACCATTTTAGAGATGATGCCCACCACTGGAAACTTCTCCCCCTGACACTCATGGGCAGAGCCGCCCTTTTTAAGATGATTACCCTGCCCAGATTTCTCTATGTATTACAAAACGCCCCACTTGAGATTGAGGATCCCGAATTCGACCGCCTCGACAATATCCTTTGGGAACTTATATGGGGATCGGGGGGGTTACCCCGCATTGCACTGGCCATGCTTCAGAGATCGAACTGGGAGGGAGGAATCAGCGTGCCCCGCCTTCGAGCGTGCTACTGGGCCTCCCAGCTAGCGGTGGTCAATGACCTACTACACGGGGACCGGGAGTTACCACACATATTATACAACGACATGTCCTCCTTCGCTACTCCGGAACTTCCTCACCTTAAAACCAAATGGGAGGAGGATGTGGGTATCATAGATGAAGGGACTGGATCCAGGTCCTAATGCACCCTGGGAAATCGCTATCTCTTCCAGGCTTCGTCTGGTGCAACTGAAAATCCTACATAGAATATATTATCCTAGAACTATGATACATAAATGGAAGCGTGCCCCAAACCCGTATTGCCTCCGATGTGGGAGAGAAACAGGAACATTCATACATATCCTGTGGGGATGCCCCCGAATCCAGACCTTCTGGGGTGCATGCTGCAGAGAACTGTCTGGAGTACTAGGTCGTCACATAGCACTAGACCCTAAAATACTCTTACTGGGTAAACCCGACGAAAACATTGAGAACAAATGGGAGGGATTGCTCCTGGCAACGGCTGCAGGACTGATGAAGTGAAATATCGCACAGAAATGGGGCGCCCCGGAATCTCCGACATTGGATCAGTGGGCAGATGATATGGACACATGTACAATGTTGGAACACAGAGTCTACAAAGCGAGGGGCTGTCCCACTAAAGCTTCCAAAATCTGGGGGAAATGGGAGGAACGTGACTCCCCGTAGCCTTTGTTACCTCAAATGAACACGCTTTATGAACACATGGAGATGGCTATAGAGGGGAAGCATTGGACTTAAACCATACTTTATCATTAATTCACTCTTTGAATGCATATATTTTGACTTTGTTTCGTTGTTTCTTGTTATTTGTGATTGTTGTTAAAATCAATAAAATATATTATATTTAAAAAAAGATTGATTCTGCGGGGGATTACATGGGTGTGGTAGGGAGGGTGGGTCAGACAGTGGTCTCCTTAGTGAATGTTTATGCTTCCCCTTCGATCAAGGAAAGTGTGATGAGTGAAGTGAGGGAGGTGATCCTGGAGCACGAATACACCATGAACCTGATTGGCGGGACGAGGGGAGTTCAACGACGCAAAGTAAGTAGACAAAGATAGGAGAACCAGGGCCTTGGCTAGAGGCACGTGCCCAACCAAACTTCACAAGTGGGCAGCAGGAATGGGTCTGGCTGATGTTTGGACAGCGTGGCATCATTCAGGAAGCTGGTTCTCATTTCCCTCAGGGGCTCAAGGATCCATGCCCAGAATTGATTGTTTTTTCACTATGAATGACAACCTCCACAGGGTACGGAAGGTGGAATATTTACAGAGTGGCATCTCCGACTACTCACTGCTCCTGTTGGAGTACATATTGGGGGTTGCGGGACTAGAGTGGCTGAGGCGGTTAAATGCCTACCACCTGCTGTTGATGGGCATGGACGACGCAATGGGGAAGAACACTGACCAGTACTTCAATGATATAGAAGGCATGGTGGCCAGTGCAGTGACCTTATGGGAAGCTTACAAGACCGTCTTGAGAGGAGTATCAGTGATGGAGGTGAAAAAGAGAGCAAGGGAAAAGCTCCATGACTTGACTGAGGCGGAGGCCGGGGTGAGGGAGTTAGAAGAAAGGTGCTTAGAGGACAACTTGGATCTAAGGCATAGAGACCTTCGGGTTGCCCTAGATAAACCTAAATGCACGATTTGGCTGTCTAAGGGCAGGATGAATGAACAGGGGGACAAGAATGGGAGACTGTAGGCCTGGATGACTAGGCAGGAGATGGGGGATAGATGGATCACATGTGTGGGATGCAACAGGGAAACTCAGGGTGGAGGATCAGGATATTGCAAATACTTTAGTGGAATTCCATGCAAAACTATACACTGCGATGCCGGGAAGGGGTGTGACGGAGGTTACGGCATATGTAGAAGCCCTTCCTTTGAAGAGTCTGTCGGAAGAGCAAAGGGAAGCTTTGGAGGTAGACCTTTCTTTATCTGAGATTGCCTGTAGTACACAACTGCAAACAGGGAAGACTCTGGGACCTAAAGGTCTCCCTCCGGAACTCTGGACACTTCTGGAGGGAAAATACACAGCCACATACTGGCTTGTTTCAGGGTTGCACGGTGGCTGGTCGGCTCCACCCCCGGACCTATGGGAATCGGATATTAGAGTAATTCTCAAGTAGGGGAAGGCTAAGGAGTGCTGTGAATCGTACATACCCATCTTCCTCATCCCTTCTCAATGGGGAAGTCAAGATTTTGGTAACGGCTCAGGCCAAAAGGTTGATCACGGACCTGCCTCATATGGTCCACAGGGATCAGAATGGTTTCATACCAGGGAGATCGACGTTGGCTGGTTGGGGTGACCACATTGACAGAGAGGTTACAGGGGAGGACATTTATTCGATGGGAAATGTTGTGGTATGAAGCCCTGGTTGCAAGAGTAAGGGTAAACGGGTGTCTTTCGGCCCCTTTTCCTCTGCAACGGGGGACAAGGCAGGGATATCCTCTCTCCCCGCTTTTATTCACTCTCTTGATGGAGCCTTTGGCGGAAGCAGTGAGAGGGGATAGGCTGTTCACAGGCCTAGAGTGATCAGGGGGACATGTGGCTAAGGTATACTTATTCAGAGATGATATCCTCTTTTATATGAGTAACCCTGAGACCTCCATACCCAGAGAAGGGGAGTTGCTCTGAGAATTTGGCTCTTGTAGCAGCCTGCGGTGAGTTGAGAAGTCTGTTTACTATGTACATACAGGAGAACGGGAGAAACATGCCCCGCAGGGCGGTGCGGGGGGATTGTTCCCTACCAGTGAGCCATTCCAATACCTAGGGTCAAGATCACAGGAAACAGGAAGGAGGTTTTCGGGCTAAACTTGGACCCTGTTTTTCTTCAGGATGTGGAGAGATGGGTGGATTTTGTGTTGACCTTTCTAGGCAAGGTGGCTCTTTTCAAGGTGAAGGCCTTTCACAGGTTCCTGTATATTATGCAAGCCACACCATTTGAGATTCGCAGGCAGACTTCAACAAACTGGACAGAGGTCTTAAGAAATTGCTTTAGGGGTCATCCACCCCACGGATAACTCTGGATATGTTAATGAACTCTATTTGGGAAGGTGGGCTGAATCTGCCAATTTTCAGGAAGCATTTTTGGGCTACTCAGTATGTGGCAGCAAATGATTTGTTTGTCCTGGGGGTGGGAGATGATCCTGCCACTAGTCTTGAGAAATTGGAAATGGGGTGGCTCACCCCGGACCAAGTCCTCTATGAAAGGAGATTCCCCCGGGGAATTCCCTCAGATGGGGAAGTTGGTTGAGAAGGTCTGTCATATCCTGATGAGGACAACCAGGGAGTGCACGATGTTGGCGCTCGACCAACCCTCACGGGGAAACAGCTACTGCCCGAGCTATAGGCAGTTCAGGGGCAACGAGGCTGGACTGACAAAGGGATTTTTAATTTTTGTTTATTTTAATTGTTTTTTTATACTGCGCTTCCGGGATTCAAACCTCTGTTGCTCTGCGTGATCTTGCTTCCAAGACCAGCACGTTGCCCCTGCGCATCACGGTAGGGAATGTGGTGGAGGCGGGGACCATAAGACCATTTCAGGAATTGAGAAATTTTCTTGGGCTACCTTCTTCCATACTGTTCCAGTATGTCCAACTGTGTCATGTTATCGGCCTGCGATTTAGGGAATGGCTGGAGCTTCCCAGGGACTCCCCCCTACAGAGACTGGTTGCTGCAGAGAAGTTGGATACTAAGCTAATCTCCACAGCCTATAGATGGGTGGCAACACTACAACTAAAGCCCTGACATGGTTGAGGGAAAGGTGGGAGGCAGACTTGGGTCCCCTAGAGGGGGATTGGGAGAGCGCCCTGGGAATTGCTAACACACAGGTCTTACACAGGATGGGAAGGAGAACGACAGGTGCTCCAAATGCAAGATAGAGATGGCAATGTTTTATCACATGGTCTGGCAGTGTCCTAAAGTATATCGGTTCTTGAGGGAGTTGTTGATGATGAATTCACTGGTAGAGGAAGAGCTGACATTGGAGCCTGCGCTGTGTGTACTGGGCATCTGTGGGGACTCCACGCTTTCGGCACAAGAGAGGTGTCTGGTGGGACTGGCTCTGGTACAGACCAAAAGAGTAATTGCAATGGGGTGGGGAAGAGAGGAGTGTTGGGTGTGCTGACCCACGTTTGAGTTATCATGCTGCAACATTTGGTGCTGTGGGCTTAGAAAATCCAAGATGGCCAAAAAGCCCACATGTGCGCCAGAATCTAGGAGAACCACGCAGTTTGTGCACACTAAAATGGTTGCCTAACTTGCCACCCACCAGTGCGAGCAGGATGGGCCGGGGTGCCATGAGTGAAATGTGTGCCAAAGGAAAAACCGCACTTTAAAATCACCTTTTGTTTCTCTGAATGCCAGCTCAAAATGCCTATTTTCAAACATTGCAACACATCCAAAAATCTCACTGAACACCAGCGGACATCTGGCAGAATGAAGTATGTGTGCATACTAAATCTGGAAAGTTTAAGAGCCCCAAAACAATGTTCATAACAAGACTGGCTGAGCTCTGCAGGTCTGCAGCAGCCTAACTGAAACTGTATTTAAAACTACCAAAAATCGAAAATGTTTAAATTAACTGAGTGACCTACTTTTGAGTGTCACATAGTTTGTCACTGTTGAAATGTCATAGTTTTGAACTTAGAATCAGCATTCTAGCTGCATATGTAAAAATTGTCTTGACTTAAACTGGGGAACAAAAAGTGACATTTTATCTGAAACCTGGCTTAATGAAACTGAATTCTGCCTGACATCTACCCCCACAGGAGTTAAAACCTGCTCAGCCACTCTTCCCCTTGCCAAAAGGAGTTGTCACCTCTCTGATTAGATTAGGGGTGGAGCAGCTACAGGGAGTTGAACAAAGGCCTGTCCTGGGCCCAGGCAGATGGTTTATTAGGGTGGCCGTAAAATAGCTTCCTCTTGGCAGAAGCTGGGAGGGGCAGGGTCTCTGAGCTTGGCAGCAACTGGATAAACTGGTTTCTACACCATGTGACCTGGGAAGACACACCCCTGTTGGCCAGAATATGATTTTAAGAAAGATGTATAACTCATGGTGCGGACTTGTCAAAATTATTTAAATGATACCATAATTCTTGTGATTTTTCTGTGCACCTTTTAAGACGCATTGGGAATTTGTGTGATGTTCTGGGGCAAAACCCTGCTATTTATGGAAACTACAGACTCTGGGCCTCATTACGACCCAGGCGGTAAGTTACCGCCTGGGCCGTCACTTTACCACCATGGCGTAAACTACGTTTACGCCATGGTGGTTGGCGGACTTACCGCCCCATTCCGACCTTGGCGGGGCGGTAAGTCCCCAATCCCCATTTACCCTTCCCCATTCCCATTTTTGCCCCATAGGGCATAATGGGAGTGGGGAAGGCGTTAATTACGCCACCGTAAATTACGGTGGCGTAATTAACTCCATGGTCCCTTAGCGCCATGGATTTTAACACCCGCTAAAAGCGGGTGTTAAAAGCTCCATGGCGCTAAGGGACCTCGTAATTGGCGGTAAGGGGTCGGCGCAGCTAACGGTGGCGTAAACCCCTTACCGCCAGGGTCGTAATGAGGCCCCCTGTGTTTAAGCTAGAGACATGGGAATTTACTGGAGTATGTATGGACAGGCCGTATTATATGTGTATAATTTTTAATGAAGAACCAAGGTTGCATAACCCACTAAAATCGAAAATGTTGCCGTTTCTGAATGCAAGCCCTCAGGAAGAGCAGATTTGGGACAGAGACTACCTCATGTGATAGGTAATATGTACATTCAATGACAAACCACTATGTATTTGAGAAATGTGCATTTTGATCAAATATAGATTTTTGGGCAAACTGACCAGGGGAGGATCCTCTGACCCATAAAACCTACAGCATCACTCTGACTCACAGTTCCTTCCCCAATCATGGGAGAGGGGAGAATTGGGCCAATGACAAGTTGAAAGAGGGGCTGGCAAGTGATGCTGCACACACACCCACTTTCAAAAGACATAAAAAGAGCCACTGGAAGCTAGAGAGGACATTCAATTCCATTTGCTGCGGAGCATGCTGATCGACGATTTCACATCCAGAGATCCAGACTTCAAATCCATCAATCTCCAGAACCTGTAGCAGTACCTAGAAAGCAGAGCAGTATCCAGAATCCAGAGAGGCTAGACCAGCAGAGCAGAGCTGACCCAGACCGCTGTTAGCAGAACCAGAGAGCTGACCCAGATCACTGTGAAGTGCCGAGACCAGAACTGGAGTCCAGTCCAAAACCTGACCAGATCCGTGGGGAGGCCTAATTCAGAACCAATCTCTTAGTTAAAATGATCTAATCCAAACTATTTTAATCTAACCAGAACTGCCTCCTAACTGTCACCTGTCATTTGCAAAGCTGCCACCTGTCATTTTCTAGCTGCAAGCTGTAACCTGTCGCTTTGAACTTTTAAAATTTCAAATCCGAAAAACTACCTTTACTTAATCGTCCGTATCTCTGGAACCGTTTGGGCTAGGAAATTGGTTTAACTTTCCCCTGAAAGCTTAGAATCTCTGCTTTCCAACGAGCCTACAACCGACTTATACTTTCTCCGTATTCTTGATTCTCACACTCGCGAATTTTACCGCGATTTGCGATTTGGGTAAAAATCCAGCCACATGTAACCATCAGCAGTCATCTCTTTCCTTGCTAAAAATTTGTTTGCCTCTTAATCACCATCTCTGAATCATTGCTAAAGTGAGCCTGGACTAATATTAACTAGATACCACTCACCCTGAACCTCCTGAAGGGAATAAAAAGCATTTGCAGCATATTTCTCACTGCATTGTCACCATATTCAAAGCACTTGGGTCTGTGTTTCAAAACTCCTATCTGTTGTATAAGCTGCTGGGGGGGAATTGAACTGAATTCTATTTGATTGCATTTCTAGGAACTGAGTCCCATTCTATTCATCTCCTTACATTGCATTAAGGGGGGTGAATTGTCCAAGAAAATGATTACATTGTCTTTTGCTGAAATCCTATCAAGTTATGTTCTGTACTGCATTTCATTCCACATTGCATCCATTTGAAACCATAAAAGTATTGTTGCTATCGTATCCATCCTATAACCACTCATCATTGATTATAAAGAAGTGTGCTAGTGCCGGACTATCCATTATTGATTACTGCTCAGATTAAGTGTGATATTCAATTATTAATTTATTATAAAGTGTGATATATATATATATATATATATATATATATATATATATATATATATATATATATATATATATATATATAGTTAAAATTATCAAATAAACCGTTTAAACTTGCAAAACAGAACTACTTCTTGGCTCAGTGGGGTCAGGGGGATTCCAAGAGAGGGGTGTTATATAGGGGTAGTCATCCAGAACTCATGAACTGGACGTAAAGATATATCAATAAGGGTTTCCATTCAGTATCCCAGACTAGGCATTGACTTAGCTGTAGTGTTGAATTGAATCCTCTTACAAATTGGGGGCTCGAGCCGGACGTTTGGGTTAGATCTATCATTTGTGCAGATTAATACAGCGTGCCAGCTGACCAGATACACATATCCGGTCGGATCACCACGCTGTGTTACGCTGTAAAGCACTCCTCAAAGGAACGCTCTAAGGAAAAGGTCTGTTTTGCAAAAATAAAATACAAACTTCTGTAAGTCAGGAAGGAACTCAAATTCCAGAATGACGACCTTATTAGATATGAAAATAGCCAGAGAGCACTTCTTACATAAGCTATTTGTGAGAGGTGAGTGGACTCATCAGGACCAGACAGTCTGGTTGCAGGCAATCGCACCCCAGATCACTGAAACAGGGTCAGATATATGGGGAGATCAGGGTCCCCTACACGTGGCCCTGAGTGAACTATATATGGCCCCTAAGGCCAAGGATGAGCACCACAAGATTGCCAGGGTAGCAGCATATTTATATTTACATATGGGAGCCATGCAGGACAAATGTGCTGAAGGCCAAGATCTGGCGAGTAGGCAACTGCTGGCATTACAGGCCCAATCTGCTGGACTCTTCTGAGCAGAGGCTGCACAGAAGCCAGGAGTCCGAAAATGAGAGTAGACAGCACATCATTAAAATAAAGAAGGATATGGATATCCTGCAACAGGAAAAGGCTGACCAGGATACCAGAATTCTGGCTTTGCAGAAGGAACGCCAAGACAGTTTGGACTCCCTACTGCAGAGCCAGAAAAAGCTGGAGCAACAGATCAATTTCAACAGGGCATGCACAGAGCAGGTAGCCACCCTGCAAATCCAACTAGACAGAGAGAAAGAGGAGAGCAATAAACTGATCCTGAAAGACCTGGATACCCAGGCAGAGTTTGATCAGGAGCGCCAGAAAGCTGGTGCCTTCCAAAGGCAAAGGGACGACCTGGCGTCACAAATTCAAGCTCTTGGTCAGGAAAGGGACACCTTAGGCCAGGAAGTCTGCCACTTAAAAAGGAAAATGGAAGAAAATCATCTGGCCCTCCAGGGACTGGGGGACCTCCAAAAAGAACACCAGAACTTGTTAGAGCACACCAGGAGGGTGGAGGATGCTCTGGCAAGAAAGGAGCATGCCAATAGGGACACAGCTCAGGAGGTAACCCTCCTGCAGCAGAGACTGGCCCAGTACTCCAGGACCAATCAGGAGGCACAGAGAGAAAATAAGGCTCTCTGTCAGCACAATGATAGGCTCCAACAACAGGTAGCGATGCAGGAGCGACTGATAGAGTCTAGTAAGGCCTTAACTGAGGAACTGAAAGCGCAGGCTCTTGCATTGCAACAGGGAGCAGAGGCGGATAGAGACCAGGTTCGCTGGGAAAGGGAAACTCCTGAGCATGACCTCAGGAGCCCTAGTACCAGAGGCCTTTATCTCTCTCAGTCCCTGGACTCTGCCACCCCCATGTCCCCTGGCGCACATGAGCACCGGGCCACAGGGATGGCAGATTACTATCCAGCTAGAAGCATGGGGCTCATAGGCCAGTACCACCCAGGTATGGAGGGGCAGGCATCTGGGTATGGGCACCCAAGCACAGTGCAATTTAGTGGGGAACCCCAGGAGAGTAGGCCCATTAAGGGCATCCTGAAAACCTCTGCCCAGTTAGGTCAGTGGGGGGGTTACCCATCAAATCCTGTCAGCGAGGAGGGATCTGAAGACTCCTCTGAGCGGTACAGGACACAGGAGACCAGGTCCCCACATTCTGCCAGCCACTCCCAGGCTCGCAGAATCCGGGAAAACCTGGAAGATCAGACAGGAACCTCTGGGAGCAGTGCCTCTGAGTCAGAGGATGAATGGACCAGGGTTACCCGAACCAAAAAGGCCAATAAGGCAAAAAGGGCCTTGCTTAAGGACCCATTGAAACAGATTAAGGCAATCAGGAGTGTCATCACGCCTTATCATAAGAACGCCAAGTACTCTGTTTGGGAACACTTGGAGCTTTACGAGCAGATGATGGAGACTTTCCATTTGAAGTACAGCCAAAGCTGTATTCAATATGTAAAGTGGACCTTCTCACCAGAATACTCCAGTTTCTTTGCGGGGCTGGAGGACCAAAATCATTTAAGATGGTCCACCTATAAGGCGGCCATCTTGAAACATTTTTCTGTTCACAGAAATCCTCAAGAGGGTCGCAAAGCAGCCTACAATTTGCAATGTGGGGAGGATCAGGCCCCACAAGAATTCGTGCAAGAACTGAAACGTGCCTTTGCGCAGACCACCAGAAGGGTGCGCACAGACAGCAGAGCATTTGTCAATACATTTTTCCATGCCTTGCCCAAATATATAATGACCCAGCTCGTGAAAGATTTTCACGAGAAAAGATCTTTAGACTGGGTCATTGAACAGGCTACCCGGATCTACGTGGTGCAGAAGCCCATAGAAAATAAAAATAATGCGCCCAAAAACCCCAAAACCAACAGCACCCCTGCTGCTGCCAAGGTGGCAGAGGTAAAGGTTGCCCCCGTTTTAGACCTGGAGATGGGGGGGCCTAAAAACCTACCTGCACCTAAAATCCTAAGCCCAGAAATCCCTCGGGCCAGTCATAGACAGGGAGTCGAGGAGGTAGTCCCACAAATGGGGTCCCCCGCTCCCCTGACTATGTAAGTCCCCGCTACAAGGGAAACCGACCAATCCTGGGGTATGTGTGGACTCCTCCAGCCCAAGGGGGGGGGGATCCAGCCAAGCACCTGACCCGGGGAACTTCCCTCCTAACTTCCCCCAGGAGGGCAGAAATTCTCCAAATCCTGGGCAGAACTTTTTCCCCAGGTATACACCCAATTTCCAGGCCCAAAATCATCCATCCTTCTTTCCCCAATTCCCTGAGCCCAGACAACCTAATCCGGGAGAGGGGAGGCCAAGGGTGGAGGGGTACCAAAATCTTCCCAACCAGGGGTACTACCAGAGAAGGGATAGCTACCCTTCCCGGGATCAGCCCAGGGGAGAAAATAGAGCCCCGTATCAGCCTGAGCGGGTTTCCCAGTTAGAGCGCCAGGTTCAAAATATGGCACGGGATCTGGGTCACATACTGAGGGCTCAACAGAACCCTCAGATGAGCATGCCATCGCAGAATGCCCCAAACTCTGAACCTGGTGCTCCAGAACAATGACAGGGGCAGCACCCCGATAACACACCGGTTCCCAGGGAGGAGGCACAAGGGGAAGGGGGGTGTAAAGCCTTGGAGGAAGCTTCCTTCCCAACTTATAAACAGCCCCTGGAAAACCAGGAACCGGAAACAAAATCTCCTGCCCCTGAAAACCTGCCTCCCAGGGAGCAGAGGGGGGGTAGGAGAAACAAAGGACCCAAACAGACCAACTTTGTGGAGGAGGTTCAGGTCTTCCAATTTGAGGGAGAGGGATCCTCAGAAGATCCTGGGAAAAGGATCTTCTCCTTCAGAGATGGGGGAACTCCTCCCAAGGAAAAATGGGTCCCAAGGGATGTCAATTCAGACTGGGGAGATATGGAGACTGAGCTACCGCCGCCCATCATCTCATCCCAGAACCCACAATACCGAAATCCCCTGGTTCAAACTCATCCTGGTGACTGCCTCCAAGAAGGGGGGGGGGCGGCCCAGAACCGGAACCAGGGGAACCCACAATGGCTCTGATCTCCAGTTGCCAACTTTTTCTTTCAGATTCCCAAGGTTCTCCACAGAATTCTGCCCAAATCTCTTCGCTAGCAATGTCCAAAACCAGAAAGTTAGCCCACCAGTTGTCCAAAAATGTGCATTATCTGTGCCCCCTTGAGGAGAAGGAGGGAAGATACTATGCCCCGGTACAAGTACATGGGCAGGGTACAATTTTGGCACTGGTGGACACTGGATCCCAAGCTACCCTTCTGTCCAAAAGGGCCTTTGAGGAACTAAACGCAGGAAGGGGGGAGAATTACCAAATTCCTCTCACCTCTCTTCCTGGACAACTGCAGAACTTTGACGGGAAGGAAATTCCCATTGAGGGAACTGCAGACTTGGACATTAAGATTGGGCGACACAAGGTGAAACACCCGGTCATAGTTGTGACTCCAGAGGGCACCCCTTGTTTACTAGGGAATGACCTCCTGAGAAGGTTGTCACCCCTAATAGATTGCGTAAACAAGGTCCTCTGGACCCAGACTAGCGGACCAATAAAATTAAAACAGAGTGTCAACCATGTTAGATTAAACGGCACCTGCCACATGGTTGAACAAAAATCTGACCAAGTAGAATTTCACTTCCAGAACAACCAAATTCCAGACGTGACAGTAATAGCAGTAGGACAACAGACTGGTGATGGGGGGTCCTCTCTATTTCTGAAAATCAACCTTCCTTCCAGTTTAAGGTGGTATTCCACACTGGAAGGAAACACCCTGAAATTCTTTACTAATCCACAATCAGGAACTCTCACTCCTATAGTCCAGAAAGATGTGAAATCAGCTCAGAGCCTGGCTGATATTCAGCAAATTGGAGAGCAGTTGTTCATCCCTGTTCAGTTAAATGATGGGAAGGACTCTGTTCTCGCTCGAGTGTGGTGAACAATGGCAAGAGCTTCATCAGCGAAGCCATGTTCCGCCAACTCCCAAAAGATCCAGCCATTCCCACATTCAAACTGATAGACAAATGGGAAATGGACCTGGAAGCACCTAATTCCAAACAGCTCCTGCCAAGCAGGTGTATGCTCAAAATCTCCATTGGCAACAAGAGCATAGTCCATAATTGTTGGGTCGTGCGAGACGTCACTGCCGCCTTTTACTTAGGCAGTGACATTCTCAATCGCTTTGCCATTAGTTTGGAGCTAATCAACTTCAAAGCTTGGTCCCGATTAACGGATAATCCCATGGGCTTTGATGATCAAGAAAAAGCATGTAGGTCAGCTCAATTGCTACCTTATGCAGTTGAAATTCAGATTAAAGAGGAAGTCACCACCCCAGAAAGGACCCGACAATTCTCCCTGGAAGTGAAAGTTAAAAGAGGATAACATTTGAAAAACCCTGATGCTTACATACATCTAAATGCTTCTCTCCAACAGCAAGGGTTAGGGGTAAACCCAACACCATTAGTCAACATAGAACATGACACCATTCTAATAGAGGTGGATAACAGCGACTTAAAGAGTATTACTCTAGCCGCAGGCACCATTATTGGAATGGCGGTTGATGACTGACATTTTTCCATTGATTTAGGAAATGAACTGTTAGGACCAATCCCCAAGGACTGTTTTGACAGTGACAGTGATGACAATACAACACCAGACAGGATTTTTACCCCGCATGGGGGGAACTTCCTGGTGTACACTTCCTGCCCCTATGGTAAGGAAGATGTGACTTGTGACTTCAGGAGGGATGAGGTGATTTTCCAGGTCCATGAGGGTTGCCTTTCCCACCTGAGGCCTCCAGTCCAAATCAGCACTCTGACCAGGGACTTCTCCACCCAGCTGGAGGAGGCCGCTGAGATAGCCAAACCAGAAGTCTTTCCAGGCTTCAGGCAGATGGTGGAAGAGAGAGTCAACCTAGCTGATGCCTGTGTGACTCTGGAACAAAAGCAAAAGTTGAAACAAGTTTTCTTGGATTTCCAAGATCTCTTTGCAGTAGACTCATATGACTGTGGTCGCACTGACATCCACACAACAACAATCCCCACGGACCCTGGCATGACTCCTATGTTTGTGAAGCAATATCGCTTGCCTCTCGCATCAATGGAGTCCCTTACTGAAATAATTAAGAACCTTGAGTCCCGGGGAATAATCCGTCCAGTCCACAGCACCTTCAATAATCCGGTGCTGGGAATATTGAAGCCAAACGGCCAGTGGAGACTCTGCGCCGACCTCAGGGAGCTCAACAAACGGGTCCATACTTCCCGATGGCCTTTGTCCTACATTGACCAAGGGCTGGCCCAGATCCAGGGGTCACAGGTATTCACTGCAATAGACCTGACCAATGGATACTGGACTGTGCCTGTCAGTAGGGAGGACCAATACAAGCTGGCTTTTACCTTTGGGGGCCAGCAGTACACATGGACCTGGACTCCCTTCGGATACCTCAACTCCGGCAATGAATTCAACATTTTCCTACACAAGGCCATGCCCGACCTGGGTGCAAGGGGTAACCTGGCTTATGTAGATGATGTCCTCATCAAAAGTTCATCTGTGGAGGAACACATAGCGGAGATCCGTTATGTTCTGACCCAGTTGAGGGCCGCCGGAGCAAAACTTTCCTTTCAGAAAGCACAGTGGTGTAGAACCCGTGTTAATTTCTTGGGGCATGAGATTACTCCTCAGGGTCTCTGTCCCCAGGAAAAGAAAGTGGAAGCACTTCAGAAACTGAAAGACCCCACAACTCTGCGGGAACTAAGGAGCCTCCTTGGACTGACTAATTACAGCAGAAAGTTCATTGAGGGCTACGCGGAGATCACCAGACCCCTGATTCATCTCCTGAAGGGGGGGTCAAGTGGGAATGGGGTCCAGAACAAGCCGAGGCAGTAAGACAACTCAAAAGAAGCCTCTCACAAGCGCCCTGCCTAGCTTACCCTGTCAGAAACAAGGAGTTCTTCCTGGAGACGGGGTTCTCTAATACGTGCTTGACGGCAGTATTATACCAAAAGCATGACAAGGTCAATAAAGTAATCTCCTATGCGAGCAAAACTTTATCCTCTGTGGAGGAAAAATTCAACGATTGTGAGAAGGCACTCCTGGCAACGGTGTGGGCATTGAAGAATTACCGGCCGTTTATCCAGGGGGAACACATCATAGTGGAGACCCCACACCAGCCTCTGCAATATCTCCAAAGTGACAGAATCCGGGCCGGAAATGTGAGTAATTCCCGAAATACTTCCTGGATTCTGTCAATGCAAGGCTTTCCTGTGGAGGTCATATATGGCCAAAACAAGAAGAGTCCCCTCGCGCAAGGTCTGGCTGACTTGCATGATTGTGCCAGAGAAAACTGTCTCGAGGACGAAAGTCTAAAAATCAAGGACAACATGGAGGCATACCTTAATTCCCCACACAAAGTCTTTGAAGAGGACAAGTGTGAGGGAATGCCCACTGTCTATGTGGATGGATGCTCTTACCATGTTGACAACAACGGGGAGAAAGAACTGGTGGCCGGCGTAGGGAATGCATGGGTGAATGAGTCATGCTGGATACAAAATTGGTCCCCGAAGTAGTCAGGTGGCAGCATTGATGGCTGTGCATCAGGCCATCCTCACTGCTGTCCAACATCAACTCCACGAACTGGTCATAATCACAGATTCTGATTATGTACGGAACGGGTTCGTGGAGCACCTGGTTAATTTGAAAACCAGAGGCATGTTATGTGCTAACAACAAACCCTTGAAACATGGGAAGTTGATCCAAAACATTGATGATCTGGTCACATCGAATGGGATGACCATCTACTGAAAAAAGATCAAGGGTCATTCCAAAGTAGAGGGACCAGACAAAATTGGAAATGACTTAGCTGATCAGCTGGCCAAAACCGGGGCCATCCAAGGGGATCTAATTGAGATTGAGTCCCTGTTGGGGGAAATCCAGGTCACTGCTATCACTAGGTCCCAGACAAATGCTCACAATGATCTTTCAACTGCCCAATGGAGCAAGGAGACCCCTGATGCTGATTTGATTACAGCTCAGAAGGGGGATCCAATTATCGGTAAGTTTTACCAACACCTTGAGGACCCTGAGAACTTTCCCCTGACGGATACCGATTACATTGGGAAAGAGGACCTAAGAGTGTTGATGAAATGCCCAAAAATGCTCCGAATCCAAGGCGGTTTGCTGGTAAGGAAATCCAAAGCTGGCCACGATCAGTGGGTGGTTCCTACCTCATTCCGAAGCCTGATGTTAAGTCACGCCCATGATGCGGCCACCGCCGGTCATAGGGGGTTTCACACAAAACTGGAAATCTTAAGAGAGGTTGCATACTGGCCACACATGGGGCAGGACCTTGACCAATACTTGAAGGGGTGTCTTGTGTGTGCACAATTTCAGCCATCATCCCTCACGCACCGTGCACCCCTCCAAAAGAGGGGGATGACACTGCCATGGTCAGATTTGCAAATCGACTTTGTAGGCCCTGTGATTCGCTCGTCTAGAGGAAACAAGTACATGTTGACTGTTACATGCTTATTTACCAAGTGGGTGGAATGTCTCCCAGCCCCAAATTGCAAGGCAGAAACAGCAGCTGCCCTGATGATTAACCACATCTTTTCCCGTTTTGGTCTACCTCAAAGGATTGAGTCAGACAGGGGTAGCCACTTCACCAGTGAAGTAATGACAAAGATGTGGGAGATACTGGGGGTCAAGAGAAAGCTACACATTGCTTACAGGGCAGCTTCTTCTGGGGCAGTAGAGAGATATAACCGAACCATTGTGAGCATATTAAAGAAGTTTGTGGCAGATTCTGGGCCAAGTTCGGATATCCGATTACCTCTGGTCCTAATGGCCATCAGATCTACCCCTTCATCTGCAACCAAAATGTCACCATTCGAGTTGATGACTGGACGCAAGATGGGGCTTCCGCAGCATTTGCTCTACAGGACCCAAGAGCCGACACTAATAAATGCATCCACAACTCATGAGTATGTGGAGAATTTAAGGAAACACCTTCAACATGATTTTGCCTATGCTCAGCGGAATCTAGAAAGATCAGCTGAGAGTATGAAGACCCACTATGACCTGAAAACTTCCAGGAAGGAATATCAGGTAGGGGACCGGGTCTATTTATACAATTTCCAAAGGAACCAGGCCAAACAGCGAAAATTTTTGCCTACATGGAAGGGACCGTTTGAGATTATAGACAAGATCTCCCCTGTGGCCTACAAGATCCACATCCCCAAAGGCGGTTTGGCAGAGGGGGAAGACAAGTGGGTCCACATTAACCAGTTGAAGTGTTGCCATCCCAGGCACACTCTGCAACAACTGGAGGAATCCTCTGGAATCCCAGGGGGTACTGTCTCAGATTAATTCAGTTCTAACTTAAAATATCCTACATATAGCCTATCAAATTCTGTGTTTCTCAAGTTTGTGTGTTCTTGTCGCTTAATTTAAAAAAATGTGCATGTTCATATCTGTTGAGTTCTAAAATATATATGCCACCCCACTATATCAATGGTGGGGGAGAAATGTCCATGAATAGGTATTGCCGCTCTTCCTTTGTCATCCTAAGAGAAAGAAAACCTGGAGACTGGCCAAGGAGGATGATCCGGAGACCAGGAGCAGAGACGCAAGGGGCCCGGGGTACCGCCCAATATTCCCATCAGGACTGGCGAGGAGAACCGATCGATCAGTACCGGATGGAGGAAAAGATGCTGAACTGTGCCATTTGCAGAATTGGAAGAAGATTATGCGGACAGACCAGTGCGTGGGTCAAAACCCTTGTGCACCCGACTCCCCATCGACTCAAATTCAAAGGGCAGTCACGTGGGGGGGCTTTGTTGGGTGTGCTGACCCACGTTTGAGCTATCATGCTGCAACATTTGGTGCTGTGGGCTTAGAAAATCCAAAATGGCCAAAAAGCCCACATGTGCGCCAGAATCTAGGAGAACCACGCAGTTTGTGCACACTAAAATGGATGCCTAACTTGCCACCCACCAGTGCCAGCAGGATGGGCCGGGGTGCCATGAGTGAAATGTGTGCCAAAGGAAAAACCACACTTTAAAATCACCTTTTGTTTCTCTGAATGCCAGCTCAAAATGCCCATTTTCAAACATTGCAACACATCCAAAAATCTCACTGAACACCAGCGGACATCTGGCAGAATGAAGTATGTGTGCATACTAAATCTGGGAAGTTGAAGAGCCCCAAAACAATGTTCATAACAAGACTGGCTGAGCTCTGCAGGTCTGCAGCAGCCTAACTGAAACTGGATTTAAAACTACCAAAAATCGAAAATGTTTAAATTAACTGAGTGACCTACTTTTGAGTGTCACATAGTTTGTCACTGTTGAAATGTCATAGTTTTGAACTTAGAATCAGCATTCTAGCTGCATATGTAAAAATTGTCTTGACTTAAACTGGGGAACAAAAAGTGACATTTTATCTGAAACCTGGCTTAATGAAACTGAATTCTGCCTGACATCTACCCACACAGGAGTTAAAACCTGCTCAGCCACTCTTCCCCTTGCCAAAAGGAGTTGTCACCTCTCTGATTAGATTAGGGGTGGAGCAGCTACAGGGAGTTGAACAAAGGCCTGTCCTGGGCCCAGGCAGATGGTTTATTAGGGTGGCCGTAAAGTAGCTTCCTCTTGGCATAAGCTGGGAGGGGCAGGGTCTCTGAGCTTGGCAGAAACTGGATAAACTGGTTTCTACACCATGTGACCTGGGAAGACACATCCCTGTTGGCCAGAATATGATTTTAAGAAAAAATGTATAACTCATGGTGCAGACTTGTCAAAATTATTTAAATGATACCATAATTCTTGTGATTTTTCTGTGCACCTTTTAAGACGCGTTGGGAATTTGTGTGATGTTCTGGGGCAAAAGCCTGCTATTTATGGATACTACAGACTCTGTGTTTAAGCTAGAGACATGGGAATTTACTGGAGTATGTATGGACAGGCCGTGTATATGTGTATAATTTTTAATGAAGAACCAAGGTTGCATAACCCACTAAAATCGAAAATGTTGCCGTTTCTGAATGCAAACCCTCAGGAAGAGCAGATGTGGGACAGAGACTACCTCATGTGATAGGTAATATGTACATGCAATGACAAACCACTATGTATTTGAGAAATGTGCATTTTGATCAAATATAGATTTGTAGGCAAACTGACCAGGGGAGGATCCTCTGACCCATAAAACCTACAGCATCACTCTGACTCACAGTTCCTTCCCCAATCATGGGAGAGGGGAGAATTGGGCCAATGACAAGTTGAAAGAGGGGCTGGCTAGTGATGCTGCACACACACCCACTTTCAAAAGACATAAAAAGAGCCACTGAAAGCTAGAGAGGACATTCAATTCCATTTGCTGCGGAGCATGCTGATCGACGATTTCACATCCAGAGATCCAGACTTCAAATCCATCAATCTCCAGAACCTGTAGCAGTACCTAGAAAGCAGAGCAGTATCCAGAATCCAGAGAGGCTAGACCAGCAGAGCAGAGCTGACCCAGACCGCTGTTAGCAGAACCAGAGAGCTGACCCAGATCACTGTGAAGTGCCGAGACCAGAACCGGAGTCCAGTCCAAAACCTGACCAGATCCGTGGGGAGGCCTAATTCAAAAATATATTGTGAGTACCTAGCAGAACTGTGCAGAACCAATCTCTTAGTTAAAATAATCTAATCCAAACTATGTTAATCTAACCAGAACTGCCTCCTAACTGTCACCTGTCATTTCCAAAGCTGTCACCTGTCATTTTCTAGCTGCAAGCTGTAACCTGTCGCTTTGAACTTTTACAATTTCAAATCCGAAAAACTACCTTTATTTAATCGTCCTTATCTCTGGAACCGTTTCGGCTAGGAACTTGGTTTAACTTTCCTCTGAAAGCTTAGAATCTCTGCTTTCCAACGAGCATAGAACCGACTTATACTTTCTCCGTAATCACGTTTCTCACACTCGCAAATTTTACAGCGATTTGCGATTTGAGTAAAAATCCAGCCACGTGTAACCATCAGCAGTCATCTCTTTCCTTGCTAAAAATTCGTTTGCCTCTTAATCACCATCTCTGAATCATTGCTAAAGTGAGCCTGGACTAATATTAACTAGATACCACTCACCCTGAACCTCCTGAAGGGAATTAAAAGCATTTTCAGCATATTTCTCACTGCATTGTCACCATATTCAAAGCACTTGGGTCTGTGTTTCAAAACTCCTATCTGTTGTATAAGCTGCTGGGGGGGAATTGAACTGAATTCTATTTGATTGCATTCCTAAGAACTGAGTCCCATTCTATTAATCTCCTTACATTGCATTAAGGGGGGGGTGAATTGTCCAAGAAAGGGATTACATTGTCTTTTGCTGAAATCCTATCAAGTTAATTTCTGTACTGCATTTCATTCCACATTGCATCCATTGGAAACCATAAAAGTATTGTTGCTATCGTATCCATCCTATAACCACTCATCATTGATTATAAAGAAGTGTGCTAGTGCCGGACTATCCATTATTGATTACTGCTCAGATTAAGTGTGATATTCAATTATTAATTTATTATAAAGTGTGATATATATATATATATATATATATATATATATATATATATATATATATATATTGTTTAAATTATCAAATAAACCGTTTAAACTTGCAAAACAGAACTACTTCTTGGCTCAGTGGGGTCAGGGGGATTCCAAGAGAGGGGTGTTATATAGGGGTAGTCATCCAGAACTCATGAACTGGACGTAAAGATATATCAATAAGGGTTTCCATTCAGTATCCCAGACTAGGCATTGACTTAGCTGTAGTGTTGAATTGAATCCTCTTACAAATTGGGGGCTCGAGCCGACGTTTGGGTTAGATCTATCACTTGTGCAGATTAATACAGCGTGCCAGCTGACCAGATACACATATCCGGTCGGATCACCACGCTGTGTTACGCTGTAAAGCACTCCTCAAAGGAACCCTCTAAGGAAAAGGTCTGTTTTGCAAAAATAAAATACAAACTTCTGTAAGTCAGGAAGGAACTCAAATTCCAGAATGACGACCTTGGTAGATATGAAAATAGCCAGAGAGCACTTCTTACATAAGCTATTTGTGAGAGGTGAGTGGACTCATCAGGACCAGACGGTCTGGTTGCAGGCAATCACACCCCAGATCACTGAAACAGGGTCAGATATATGGGGAGATCAGGGTCCCCTACATGTGGCCCTGAGTGAACTATATATGGCCCCTAAGGCCAAGGATGAGCACCACAAGATTGCCAGGGTAACAGCATATTTATATTTACATATGGGAGCCATGCAGGACAAATGAGCTGAAGGCCAAGATCTGGGAGTAGGCAACTGCTGGCATTACAGAAGGCCCAATCTGATCTGGACTCTTCTGAGCAGAGGCTGCACAGAAGCCAGGAGTCCGAAAATGAGAGTAGACAGCAGATCATTAAAATAAAGAAGGATATGGATATCCTGCAACAGGAAAAGGCTGACCAGGATACCAGAATTCTGGCTTTGCAGAAGGAACGCCAAGACAGTTTGGACTCCCTACTGCAGAGCCAGAAAAAGCTGGAGCAACAGATCAATTTCAACAGGGCATGCACAGAGCAGGTAGCCACCCTGCAAATCCAACTAGACAGAGAGAAAGAGGAGAGCAATAAACTGATCCTGAAAGACCTGGATACCCAGGCAGAGTTTGATCAGGAGCGCCAGAAAGCTGGTGCCTTCCAAAGGCAAAGGGACGACCTGGCGTCACAAATTCAAGCTCTTGGTCAGGAAAGAGACACCTTAGGCCAGGAAGTCTGCCACTTAAAAAGGAAAATGGAAGAAAATCACCTGGCCCTCCAGGGACTGGGTGACCTCCAAAAAGAACACCAGAACTTGTTAGAGCACACCAGGAGGGTGGAGGATGCTCTGGCAAGAAAGGAGCAGGCCAATAGGGACACAGCTCAGGAGGTAACCCTCCTGCAGCAGAGACTGGCCCAGTACTCCAGGACCAATCAGGAGGCACAGAGAGAAAATAAGGCTCTCTGTCAGCACAATGATAGGCTCCAACAACAGGTAGCGATGCAGGAGCGACTGATAGTCTAGTAAGGCCTTAACTGAGGAACTGAAAGCGCAGGCTCTTGCATTGCAACAGGGAGCGGAGGCGGATAGAGACCAGGTTCGCTGGGAAAGGGAAACTCCTGAGCATAACCTCAGGAGCCCTAGTACCAGAGGCCTTTATCTCTCTCAGTCCCTGGACTCTGCCACCCCCATGTCCCCTGGCGCACATGAGCACCGGGCCACAGGGATGGCAGATTACTATCCAGCCAGAAGCAAGGGGCTCATAGGCCAGTACCACCCAGGTCTGGAGGGGCGGGCATCTGGGTATGGGCACCCAAGCACAGTGCAATTTAGTGGGGAACCCCAGGAGAGTAGGCCCATTAAGGGCATCCTGAAAACCTCTGCCCAGTTAGGTCAGTGGGGGGTACCCATCAAATCCTGGCAGCGAGGAGGGATCTGAAGACTCCTCTGAGCGGTACAGGACACAGGAGACCAGGTCCCCACATTCTGTCAGCCACTCCCAGGCTCGCAGAATCCGGGAAAACCTGGAAGATCAGACAGGAACCTCTGGGAGCAGTGCCTCTGAGTCAGAGGATGAATGGACCAGGGTTACCCGAACCAAAAAGGCCAATACAGCAAAAGGGGCCTTGCTTAAGGACCCATTGAAACAGATTAAGGCAATCAGGAGTGTCATCACGCCTTATCATAAGAACGCCAAGTACTCTGTTTGGGAACACTTGGAGCTTTACGAGCAGATGATGGAGACTTTCCATTTGAAGGACAGCCAAAGCTGTATTCAATATGTAAAGTGGACCTTCTCACCAGAATACTCCAGTTTCTTTGCGGGGCTGGAGGACCAAAATCATTTAAGATGGTCCACCTATAAGGCGGCCATCTTGAAACATTTTTCTGTTCACAGAAATCCTCAAGAGGCTCGCAAGGCAGCCTACAATTTGCAATGTGGGGAGGATCAGGCCCCACAGGAATTCGTGCAAGAACTGAAACGTGCCTTTGCGCAGACCACCAGAAGGGTGCGCACAGACAGCAGAGAATTTGTCAATACATTTTTCCATGCCTTGCCCAAATATATAATGACCCAGCTTGTGAGAGATTTTCACGAGAAAAGATCTTTAGACTGGGTCATTGAACAGGCTACCCGGATCTACGTGGTGCAGAAGCCCATAGAAAATAAAAATAATGCGCCCAAAAACCCCAAAACCAACAGCACCCCTGCTGCTGCCAAGGTGGCAGAGGTAAAGGTTGCCCCCGTTTTAGACCTGGAGATGGGGGGGCCTAAAAACCTACCTGCACCTAATAATCCTAAACCCAGAAATCCCTCGGGCCAGTCACAGACAGGGAGTCGAGGAGGTAGTCCCACAAATGGGGTCCCCCGCTCCCCTGACTATGTAAGTCCCCGCTACAAGGGAAACCGACCAATCCTGGGGTATGTGTGGACTCCTCCAGCCCAAGGGGGGGGGGATCCAGCCAAGCAGCTGACCCGGGGAACTCCCCTCCTAACTTCCCCCAGGAGGGCAGAAATTCTCCAAATCCTGGGCAGAACTTTTTCCCCAGGTATCCACCCAATTTCCAGCCCCAAAACCATCCATCCTTCTTTCCCCAATTCCCTGAGCCCAGACAACCTAATCCGGGAGAGGGGAGGCCAAGGGTGGAGGGGTACCAAAATTCTTCCCAACCAGGGGTACTACCAGAGAAGGGATAGCTACCCTTCCCAGGATCAGCCCAGGGGAGAAAATAGAGCCCCGTATCAGCCTGAGCGGGTTTCCCAGTTAGAGCGCCAGGTCCAAAATATGGCACGGGATCTGGGTCACATACTGAGGGCTCAACAGAACCCTCAGATGAGCATGCCACCGCAGAATGCCCCAAACTCTGGACCTGGTGCTCCAGAACAATGACGGGGGCAGCACCCTGATAACACACCGGTTCCCAGGGAGGAGGCACAAGGGGAAGGGGGGTGTAAAGCCTTGGAGGAAGCTTCCTTCCCAACTTGTAAACAGCCCCTGGAAAACCAGGAACCGGAAACAAAATCTCCTGCCCCTGAAAGCCTGCCTCCCAAGGAGCAGAGGGGGAAGGGGTAGGAGAAACAAAGGACCCAAACAGACCCACTTTGTAGAGGAGGTTCAGGTCTTCCAATTTGAGGGAGAGGGATCCTCAGAAGATCCTGGGAAAAGGATCTTCTCCTTCAGAGATGGGGGAACTCCTCCCAAGGAAAAATGGGTCCCAAGGGATGTCAATTCAGACTGGGGAGATATGGAGACTGAGCTACCGCCGCCCATCATCTCATCCCAGAACCCACAATACCGAAATCCCCTGGTTCAAACCCATCCTGGTGACTGCCTCCAAGAAGGGGGGGGCGGCCCAGAACCGGAACCAGGGGAACCCACAATGGCTCTGATCTCCAGTTGCCAACTTTTTCTTTCAGATTCCCAAGGTTCTCCACAGAATTCTGCCCAAATCTTTTCGCTAGCAATGTCCAAAACCAGAAAGTTAGCCCACCAGTTGTCCAAAAATGTGCATTATCTGTGCCCCCTTGAGGAGAAGGAGGGAAGATACTATGCCCCGGTACAAGTACAGGGGCAGCGTACAATTTTGGCACTGGTGGACACTGGATCCCTAGCTACCCTTCTGTCCAAAAGGGCCTTTGAGGAACTAAACGCAGGAAGGGGGGAGAATTACCGAATTCCTCTCACCTCTCTTCCTGGACAACTGCAGAACTTTGACGGGAAGGAAATTCCCGTTGAGGGGACTGCAGACTTGAACATTAAGATTGGGCGACACAAGGTGAAACACCCGGTCATAGTAGTGACTCCAGAGGGCACCCCTTGTTTACTAGGGAATGACCTCCTGAGAAGGTTGTCACCCCTAATAGATTGCGTAAACAAGGTCCTTTGGACCCAGACTAGCCGACCAATAAAATTAAAACAGAGTGTCAACCATGTTAGTTTAAAAGGCACCTGCCACATGGTTGAACAAAAATCTGACCAAGTAGAATTTCACTTCCAGAACAACCAAATTCCAGACGTGACAGTAATAGCAGTAGGACAACAGACTGGTGATGGGGGGTCCTCTATATTTCTGAAAATCAACCTTCCTTCCAGTTTAAGGTGGTATTCCACACTGGAAGGAAACACCCTGAAATTCTTTATTAATCTACAATCAGGAAGTCTCACTCCTATAGTCCAGAAAGATGTGAAATCAGCTCAGAGCCTGGCTGATATTCAGCAAATTGGAGAGCAGTTGATCATCCCTGTTCAGTTAAATGATGGGAAGGACTCTGTTCTCTCTCGAGTGTGCGTGAGCAATGGTAAGAGCTTCATCAGCGAAGCCATGTTCCGCCAACTCCCAAAAGATCCAGCCATTCCCACATTAAAACTGATACACAAATGGGAAATGGACTTGGAAGCACCTAATTCCAAACAGCTCCTGCCAAGCAGGTGTATGCTCAAAATCTCCATTGGCAACAAGAGCATAGTCCATAATTGTTGGGTCGTGCGAGACGTTACTGCCGCCTTTTACTTAGGCAGTGACATTCTCAATCGCTTTGCCATTAGTTTGGACCTAATCAACTTCAAAGCTTGGTCCCGATTAGCGGATAATCCCATGGGCTTTGATGATCAAGAAAAAGCATGTAGGTCAGCTCAATTGCTACCTTATGCAGTTGAAATTCAGATTAAAGAGGAAGTCACCATCCCAGAAAGGACCCGACAATTCTCCCTGGAATGAAAAACCCTGATGCTTACATACATCTAAATGCTTCTCTCCAACAGCAAGGGTTAGGGATAAACCCAACAACATTAGTCAACATTGAACATGACACCATTCTAATAGAGGTGGATAACAGCGACTTAAAGAGTATTACTCTAGCCGCAGGCACCATTATTGGAATGGCAGTTGATGACCGACATTTTTCCATTGATTTAGGAAATGAACTGTTAGGACCAATCCCCAAGGACTGTTTTGACAGTGACAGTGATGACAATACAACACCAGACAGGATTTTTACCCGGCATGGGGGGAACTTCCTGGTGTACACTTCCTGCCCCATGGTAAGGAAGATGTGACTTGTGACTTCAGGAGGGATGAGGTGATTTTCCAGGTCCATGAGGGTTGCCTTTCCCACCTGAGGCCTCCAGTCCAAATCAGTACTCTGACCAGGGACTTCTCCACCCAGCTGGAGGAGGCCGCTGAGATAGCCAAACCAGAAGTCTTTCCAGGCTTCAGGCAGATGGTGGAAGAGAGAGTCAACCTAGCTGATGCCTGTGTGACTCTGGAACAAAAGCAAAAGTTGAAACAAGTTTTCTTGGATTTCCAAGATCTCTTTGCGGTAGACTCATATGACTGTGGTCGCACTGACATCCACACAACAACAATCCCCACGGACCCTGGCATGACTCCTGTGTTTGAGAAGCAATATCGCTTGCCTCTCGCATCAATGGAGTCCCTTACTGAAATAATTAAGAACCTTGAGTCCCGGGGAATAATCTGTCCAGTCCACAGCACATTCAATAATCCGGTGCTGGGAATATTGAATCCAAACGGCCAGTGGAGACTCTGCACCAACCTCAGGGAGCTCAACAAACGGGTCCATACTTCCCGATGGCCTCTGCCCTACATTGACCAAGGGCTGGCCCAGATCCAGGGGCCATAGGTATTCACTGCAATAGACCTGACCAATGGATACTGGACTGTGCCTGTCAGTAGGGAGGATCAATACAAGCTGGCCTTTACCTTTGGGGGCCAGCAGTACACATGGACCCGGACTCCCTTCGAATACCTTAACTCCGGCAATGAATTCAACATATCCTACACAAGGCCATGCCCGACCTGGGTGCAAGGGGTAACCTGGCTTATGTAGATGATGTCCTCATCAAAAGTTCATCTGTGGAGGAACACATAGCGGAGATCCGTTATGTTCTGACCCAGTTGAGGGCCGCCGGAGCAAAACTTTCCTTTCAGAAAGCACAGTGGTGTAGAACCCGTGTTAATTTCTTGGGGCATGAGATTACTCCTCAGGGTCTCTGTCCCCAGGAAAAGAAAGTGGAAGCACTTCAGAAACTGAAAGACCCCACAACTCTGCGGGAACTAAGGAGCCTCCTTGGACTGACTAATTACAGCAGAAAGTTCATTGAGGGCTACGCAGAGATCACCAGACCCCTGATTCATCTCCTGAAGGGGGGGTCAAGTGGGAATGGGGTCCAGAACAAGCCGAGGCAGTAAGACAACTCAAAAGAAGCCTCTCACAAGCACCCTGCCTAGCTTACCCTGTCAGAAACAAGGAGTTCTTCCTGGAGACGGGGTTCTCTAATACGTGCTTGACGGCAGTATTATACCAAAAGCATGACAAGGTCAATAAAGTAATCTCCTATGCGAGCAAAACTTTATCCTCTGTGGAGGAAAAATTCAACGATTGTGAGAAGGCACTCCTGGCAACGGTGTGGGCATTGAAGAATTACCGCCCATTTATCCAGGGGGAACACATCATAGTGGAGACCCCATACCAGCCTCTGCAAT
This sequence comes from Ambystoma mexicanum, assembly GCF_040938575.1. Taxonomy (NCBI): domain Eukaryota; kingdom Metazoa; phylum Chordata; class Amphibia; order Caudata; family Ambystomatidae; genus Ambystoma; species Ambystoma mexicanum. The sequence continues at coordinate 895,667,273 of NC_090941.1, forward strand.
ATCTCCAAAGTGACAGAATCCGGGCCGGAAATGTGAGTAATTCCCGAATTACTTCCTGGATTCTGTCAATGCAGGGCTTTCCTGTGGAGGTCAGATATGGCCAAAACAAGAAGAATCCCCTCGCGCAAGGTCTGGCTGACTTGCATGATTGTGCCAGAGAAAACTGTCTCGAGGACGAAAGTCTAAAAATCAAGGACAACACGGAGGCATACCTTAATTCCCCACACAAAGTCTTTGAAGAGGACAAGTGTGAGGGAATGCCCACTGTCTATGTGGATGGATGCTCTTACCATGTTGACAACAATGGGGAGAAAGAACTGGTGGCCGGCGTAGGGAATGCATGGGTGAATGAGTCCCCAGAACCATCCGCTGGATACAAAATTGGTCCCCGAAGTAGTCAGGTGGCAGAATTGATGGCTGTGCATCAGGCCATCCTCACTGCTGTCCAGCATCAACTCCACGAACTGGTCATAATCACAGATTCTGATTATGTACGGAACGGGTTCGTGGAGCACCTGGTTAATTGGAAAACCAGAGGCATGTTATGTGCTAACAACAAACCCTCGAAAAATGGGAAGTTGATCCAAAACATTGATGATCTGGTCACATCGAATGGGATGACCATCTACTAGAAAAAGATAAAGGGTCATTCCAAAGTAGAGGTACCAGACAAAACTCGAAATGACTTAGCTGATCAGCTGGCCAAAACCGGGGCCATCCAAGGGGATCTAATTGAGATTGAGGCCCTGTTGGGGGAAATCCAGGTCACTGCTATCACTAGGTCCCAGACAAATGCTCACAATGATCTTTCAACTGCCCAATGGAGCAAGGAGACCCCTGATGCTGATTTGATTACAGCTCAGAAGGGGGATCCAATTATCGGTAAGTTTTACCAACACCTTGAGGACCCTGAGAACTTTCCCCTGACGGATACCTATTACTTTGGGAAAGAGGACCTAAGAGTGTTGATGAAATGCCCAAAAATGTTCCGAATCCAAGGCGGTTTGCTGGTAAGGAAATCCAAAGCTGGCCACGATCAGTGGGTGGTTCCTACCTCATTCCGAAGCCTGATGTTAAGTCACGCCCATGATGCGGCCACCGCCGGTCATAGGGGGTTTCACACAACACTGGAAATCTTAAGAGAGGTTGCATACTGGCCACACATGGGGCAGGACCTTGACCAATACTTGAAGGGGTGTCTTCTGTGTGCACAATTTCAGCCATCATCCCTCACGCACCGTGCACCCCTCCAAAAGAGGGGGATGACACTGCCATGGTCAGATTTGCAAATCGACTTTGTAGGCCCTGTGATTCGCTCATCTAGAGGAAACAAGTACATGTTGACCGTTACATGCTTGTTTACCAAGTGGGTGGAATGTCTCCCAGCCCCAAATTGCAAGGCAGAAACAGCAGCTGCCCTGATGATTAACCACATCTTTTCCCGTTTTGGTCTACCTCAAAGGATTGAGTCAGACAGGGGTAGCCACTTCACCAGTGAAGTAATGACAAGGATGTGGGAGATACTGGGGGTCAAGAGAAAGCTACACATTGCTTACAGGCCAGCTTCTTCTGGGGCAGTAGAGAGATATAACCGAACCATTGTGAGCATATTAAAGAAGTTTGTGGCAGATTCTGGGCCAAGTTGGGATAGCCGATTACCTCTGGTCCTAATGGCCATCAGATCTACCCCTTCATCTGCAACCAAAATGTCACCATTCGAGTTGATGACTGGACGCAAGATGGGGCTTCCGCAGCATTTGCTCTACAGGACCCAAGAGCCGACACTAATAAATGCCTCCACAACTCATGAGTATGTGGAGAATTTAAGGAAACACCTTCAACATGCTTTTGCCCATGCTCAGCGGAATCTAGAAAGATCAGCTGAGAGTAGGAAGACCCACTATGACCTGAAAACTTCCAGGAAGGAATATCAGGTGGGGGACCGGGTCTATTTATACAATTTCCAAAGGAACCAGGCCAAACAGCGAAAATTTTTGCCTACATGGAAGGGACCGTTTGAGATTATAGACAAGATCTCCCCTGTGGCCTACAAGATCCACATCCCCAAAGGCGGTTTGGCAGAGGGGGAAGACAAGTGGGTCCACATTAACCAGTTGAAGTGTTGCCATCCCAGGCACACTCTGCAACAACTGGAGGAATCCTCTGGAATCCCAGGGGGTACTGTCTCAGATTAATTCAGTTCTAACTTAAAATATCCTACATATAGCCTATCAAATTCTGTGTTTCTCAAGTTTGTGTGTACCTGTCGCTTAATTTAAAAAAATGTGCATGTTCATATCTGTTGAGTTCTAAAATATATATGCCACCCCACTATATCAATGGTGGGGGAGAAATGTCCATGAATCGGTATTGCCGCTCTTCCTTTGTCATCCTAGGAGAAAGAAAACCTGGAGACTGGCCAAGGAGGACGATCCGGAGACCGGGAGCAGAGACGCAAGGGGCCCGGGGTACCGCCCAATATTCCCATCAGGACTGGCGAGGAGAACCGATCGATCAGTACCGGATGGAGGAAAAGATGCTGAACTGTGCCATTTGCAGAATTGGAAGAAGATTATGCGGACAGACCAGTGCGTGGGTCAAAACCCTTGTGCACCCGACTCCCCATCGACTCAAATTCAAAGGGCAGTCACGTGGGGGGGCTTTGTTGGGTGTGCTGACCCACGTTTGAGCTATCATGCTGCAACATTTGGTGCTGTGGGCTTAGAAAATCCAAGATGGCCAAAAAGCCCACATGTGCGCCAGAATCTAGGAGAACCACGCAGTTTGTGCACACTAAAATGGTTGCCTAACTTGCCACCCACCAATGCCAGCAGGATGGGCCGGGGTGCCATGAGTGAAATGTGTGCCAAAGGAAAAATCACACTTTAAAATCACCTTTTGTTTCTTTGAATGCCAGCTCAAAATGCCTATTTTCAAACATTGCAACACATCCAAAAATCTCACTGAACACCAGCGGACATCTGGCAGAATGAAGTATGTGTGCATACTAAATCTGGGAAGTTGAAGAGCCCCAAAACAATGTTCATAACAAGACTGGCTGAGCTCTGCTGGTCTGCAGCAGCCTAACTGAAACTGGATTTAAAACTACCAAAAATCGAAAATGTTTAAATTAACTGAGTGACCTACTTTTGAGTGTCACATAGTTTGTCACTGTTGAAATGTTATAGTTTTGAACTTAGAATCAGCATTCTAGCTGCATATGTAAAAATTGTCTTGACTTAAACTGGGGAACAAAAAGTGACATTTTATCTGAAACCTGGCTTAATGAAACTGAATTCTGCCTGACATCTACCCCCACAGGAGTTAAAACCTGCTCAGCCACTCTTCCCCTTGCCAAAAGGAGTTGTCACCTCTCTGATTAGATTAGGGGTGGAGCAGCTACAGGGAGTTGAACAAAGGCCTGTCCTGGGCCCAGGCAGATGGTTTATTAGGGTGGCCGTAAAATAGCTTCCTCTTGGCAGAAGCTGGGAGGGGCAGGGTCTCTGAGCTTGGCAGAAACTGGATAAACTGGTTTCTACACCATGTGACCTGGGAAGACACACCCCTGTTGGCCAGAATATGATTTTAAGAAAGATGTATAACTCATGGTGCGGACTTGTCAAAATTATTTAAATGATACCGTAATTCTTGTGATTTTTCTGTGCACCTTTTAAGACGCGTTGGGAATTTGTGTGATGTTCTGAGGCAAAACCCCGCTATTTATGGATACTACAGACTCTGTGTTTAAGCTAGAGACATGGGAATTTACTGGAGTATGTATGGACATGCCGTGTATATGTGTATAATTTTTAATGAAGAACCAAGGTTGCATAACCCACTAAAATCGAAAATGTTGCCGTTTCTGAATGCAAGCCCTCAGGAAGAGCAGATTTGGGACAGAGACTACCTCATGTGATAGGTAATATGTACATGCAATGACAAACCACTATGTATTTGAGAAATGTGCATTTTGATCAAATATAGATTTGCGGGCAAACTGACCAGGGAAGGATCCTCTGACCCATAAAACCTACAGCATCACTCTGACTCACAGTTCCTTCCCCAATAATAGGAGAGGGGAGAATTGGGCCAATGATAAGTTGAAAGAGGGGCTGGCTAGTGATGCTGCACACACACCCACTTTCAAAAGACATAAAAAGAGCCACTGAAAGCTAGAGAGGACATTCAATTCCATTTGCTGCGGAGCATGCTGATCGACGATTTCACATCCAGAGATCCAGACTTCAAATCCATCAATCACCAGAACCTGTAGCAGTACCTAGAAAGCAGAGCAGTATCCAGAATCCAGAGAGGCTAGACCAGCAGAGCAGAGCTGACCCAGACCGCTGTTAGCAGAACCAGAGAGCTGACCCAGATCACTGTGAAGTGCCGAGACCAGAACCGGAGTCCAGTCCAAAACCTGACCAGATCCGTGGGGAGGCCTAATTAAAAATATATTGTGAGTACCTAGCAGAACTGTGCAGAACCAATCTCTTAGTTAAAATAATCTAATCCAAACTATTTTAATCTAACCAGAACTGCCTCCTAACTGTCACCTGTCATTTGCAAAGCTGTCACCTGTCATTTTCTAGCTACAAGCTGTAACCTGTCGCTTTGAACTTTTAAAATTTCAAATCCGAAAAACTACCTTTATTTAATCGTCCGTATCTCTGGAGCCGTTTGGGCTAGGAACTTGGTTTAACTTTCCTCTGAAAGCTTAGAATCTCAGCTTTTCAACGAGCCTAGAAGCGACTTATACTTTCTCCGTAATCACGATTCTCGCACTCGCGAATTTTACCGCGATTTGCGATTTGGGTAAAAATCCAGCCACGTGTAACCATCAGCAGTCATCTCTTTCCTTGCTAAAAATTCTTTTGCCTCTTAATCACCATCTCTGAATCATTGCTAAAGTGAGCCTGGACTAATATTAACTAGATACCACTCACCCTGAACCTCCTGAAGGGAATTAAAAGCATTTTCAGCATATTTCTCACTGCATTGTCACCATATTCGAAGCACTTGGGTCTGTGTTTCAAAACTCCTATTTGTTGTATAAGCTGCTGGGGGGGAATTGAACTGAATTCTATTTGATTGCATTCCTAAGAACTGAGTCCCATTCTATTCATCTCCTTACATTGCATTAAGGGGGGGGGGTGAATTGTCCAAGAAAGTGATTACATTGTCTTTTGCTGAAATCCTATCAAGTTATTTTCTGTACTGCATTTCATTCCACATTGCATCCATTTGAAACCATAAAAGTATTGTTGCTATCGTGGGTTAGGGGGTAGCAATGGGAAGGGGGTACTAGGGTAGGAGCAGGTGTTGTTGGGAGGCTATGTTCTTTGTTTTTTGTGTAGCTGCCAATCCAAAATGCAATACAAGTTTATTTTAAAAAAAACATAACCTCCCAGACCTAATCCCCATAGACCCAACTCAATACCCATCGGCCCAAAACATCAAACCCTGAGACCCAATCACCTAACCACCATAGCTCTCCCAAAACAGACTTGATTCCTATAACCCACCACAGAGCCAATGACAACTGCCCACCAGACACAATCGCAGTAGCCCCCAGACACAATGCCCATAGCTCACCCAAGACCCAATCTTGGTAGACCCCAACTCAATCCACTAACTCCTGACCAAATTCCCATAGGCCCCAAGTGCAATCCTCACAGCCCCAGACCAAATCACCACATCCCCCTTCAGACCCAATCACCATATACCAGAATAAATCCTCATCGCCTCCGTCAGGCCCAATAACCCTTCAGTACCCAACCCATTCCGTCTTTCTATATGCTCCCATCTAGACCAAAGCATCCTTGTCACTATCCAGACACCAGCATTCTAGCCCATGTCCAGAATGTTCAACAAAGGCACCTCCAGACTCAATAGCCATCACTCTTTCAAGACCCCTCATTGTTGGCCCATTCAGACATAAGATAGATCCCTCCTTGTAGATTCAGCCAGAGGCAATTATGATTGCCCTAGCAAGGCCCCTCCCTTATCATAGGCCCACCCAGTCAGAGTCACCATTTCTGCCAACCCCAAGACCCAATCACCACAGCTCCTGAAGTCGCAATCACCACAGCTCCTGAAGTCGCAATCACCACAGCTCTGCAGACCAAATCACACAGAAACCCCAGACACAACCCCATAGGCTCCCAGACTTAATTCCTGTAGACACCAAACCCAATCCTCAGACTCAGTGCCCATAGCCCTTGTACCCACAGACCCTGTCACCATAGCCCTCAGACCCAATCACTATAGCCTTCAAACACCATAGCCCCAACCACCATAGCCCTCCCGAGTACAGACTGCCATAGTCTCTAACCGCAAGACCCAATGAACATATCCCCCTGCCACAATCCACCTGACCAGCCTAAGCCCCATCACAACTTCCAAACCCAATCACCATAGTCCCCCAGACTCCACCACCACAGCCCACCAGATGCAATCCTAATCACTAGATCTAATCACCATAGTCCATAATGAAAACTCAGTGCCCTTAGCCCACCTCAAACCCAGACCCTATATCCAGCTAAAGACCCAATCTCCATAACCCCCGCCAGAACCAAACCACAGAGCATCCACCAGACCCAAAACCCATAGTGCCCCAGACAGAATCACCATAGTTATCCCCAACACCCAGACATGTCACTAGTGCCCCCAAAAGCTAATCACCATAGCTCTAGCTTGCGTGGCTGCCATTATTCATGCTTCATTCCAGGGCCAGAAATACGCCCATCCCCTCTTGAATGGGGAGAAATATTCAAGTGAATAAATGTGTCAAATTTCTCTCAGGTGGTTTTGAATGGGATTCTTTCACCAACACTTTTTTAAAATAATTAATTTTTCTGAGGAATTTGGAAAAGAGCTATAGGTTTTAAAGGCAGTTCTCAATACATTATATTTTAGCAATAGTCACACAACCTGCTGAGCTGCCTTTCTAGCTGTGTCCCTCAGGATTGCTCAATAAACTTGCAAATAAGTCAGCATCAACCCCTGCATAGCATCACTGCACTAACAACAGTACAGTTACTTTTAGTAACACAAAAATCAAAGTTATGTTTAATGCCCAACAACATCGCGTTGTCTCTACTGTATCATCTACAGCTCTCTTGGGGCACAGTGAGGTTCATCCCTCCCCTCCAGTCACTAAAGCGCAAAGTGGCAGGCGACGATGCCCTCCCTCATTCCCACCCACCCCTCTTCCTGGTGCTGATCCATCCGTGGACGCAGATGACAAGTACAAGAAATCTGCCAGTGGCTGCCCTGGCAGCAATTGGCAAAGATATCCGTGTGTGTCCGCCCAAGTTTCAGAAGCCTTCCCGATCGCATCAGACATTTGTTATGTTATGTTATGTAATCGGTACTTGTATAGCGCACCGTCACCAACAGAATTTGTCCCCAGGCGCTCTGGCGGATCTGTAAACAGGAATGGTGGGGTAGGGTTAGTCGGGAGGAGGGGAGAAGGAGAGTGGGAGATGTGGTGTGCTGTTGGCAGCTTCAGCTCGGTATACACCGAGTGCTGGGCTTTGGTGCTGGTATCGGATCGGATGAAGGCCTCGAGTGCTGTGGGTGAAGTTTATGTGTTGATGCGGTCTGGTAAAGTGCGTGCGGATTGCTGGGAGAGAGATGGTTGTGTGGTTTTGTGTGGGTTTAAGTACGCAGAAGATTGAGGGTTGGGTTAGTGGGGTCTGTATCCAGGTTCAGGCACTTATGATTCCGTTAGAGTTGTATACCTGTGGGTTCGGATGTTGCTGGTCCCTGGTGGCCGACTCGATTTGGTGGTGTTGCCCTGAGCCGACTGTATCCAATTGAGTATAGTTTGGATCGGTGGGTGCGTCTGAACCTAATCTTCAGGTGTGGTACTGGGTGGGTGATATCTATTCTTAGGTTATCTAGTGTGACCCTGGTCTGTTAAGGCTTTAAGTGGTTCAGGGTTGCGGTCATGTTGAAGTGTTGTCCTAGGGGATCCGTCTTGGTGAGCATGTGTATTAGACGTTCGTATCCTTCTGTCGTGACTGATTCTTAGATTTCTGTGGGGTGAACATCCTTGAGACTGTTGTTTAGTTGTAGTTTGTGTGGTGGGGCATTCTGCTTCCTGCTTTGTATTGGTGGACCGTGTGTAGTAATGGAACATTCTGTTTCTCACCAATAGAATTGGGCCTCTGATTCAGTGCTTCCTTTCCCTCTCTATGCTTGTTCTAAGGGCTGTTGGGGAAGGTCATAGTTCGGTCCTGGTCCTCTTGATGATTCGTTCTAGTCTTTCTGTCTTAGTTTGCTATGTTTACTGTCTTTGGTCGTATTGCGACTGTCTCCCATTTGGTCCTTTAGTATGCCATGGGATATTTACCTCTGCTTTTCCCATTGATTGATCGGTGCATATCGCGGTCGCTCTACGTTCGTTGATGTTTTCTGGTATGTCGGTGCCCCTGTGACCAGTCTTTCTAGTTATGACGTGAAGAGCCAGGATTTGAGTACTTTCCTGAATAATAGGTGGTTTCTTGTGTTACGTATGTACTTTGGAATGTCGTTCCAGGTTTTCGGGGCTTGATGAGAGAAGGAGGATCCTCCAAGTTTTCTTTTGTTGTAGGACTTCGGTTCCAGGCGGATGTCCATGCTTGATCTGAGCGTTCTTGTTGGTTGATGTAGGCACAGTTTGACTCTTAGGAACTCAACGCCTTTGTTGTGAACTGCTCTGTGCGTAATGCACACTGTTGTGAATTTTATTAGTTGTTTTATTGGTAGCCAATGTAGTGTTTTCAGCGCTGGTGCGGTGTGTTCTCTTCGGGGTAGTTTCAGAAGTAGTCTGGCTGCCACATTTTGTATGCGTTGTAGTTTTTTTAGGAGTCGTTCAGTCATGCCTAGGTATAGGCTATTGGCGTAGTCTACTTTGGACATGACGAGGGCGATGATGGTGGTCGTTTTGTTGGCGAACGATAAGAACGGTAAGATTCTCTTTGCCGCTCGCAGGAGGAAGAAGCATTTCTTGAGGAGAGCGTTTACTTGTGGCTCTCGCGTGAGATTATTGTCCATCAGAACCCCCAGGTTTTTTACAATCGCTGAGGGTGCTGGGGTAGTCCCGAGTTCCCTTGGCCAAGCGATGAATTGGTTTTCTCCTCCATTTTTTGTGACAATCATTATTTCAGTTTTGCCTGGGTTGATTTTGAGGGAATTGGAGTTCATCCAGAAGAATACATCGCAAAGGCAGTTTTCTAGCGTTGAGTTTCTTTCCGGGTTGTCTAAACAAATCATACACGTAAGGTAGAAGTCACGTGATATAGGGATTGTGACTCACGGCTGCCCGCTCCAATATTATACTACTGCACTCTGCAAATATTGTTAAATATGTACTATTTACCCTTGTCCTTGCGAATAGACACTTCCTTATTTCCTTTATTGATAGCACCCACACCCAGAAGTATCACAGAGCTAGAATAGATTATAGTATAGTCAATACAGTACAAATGGTAGGACAGCAGTTATTTGGGCATATTTGATAAACAGTACAGTTTTAACTTTTTTATGAAAGATCAGATAGGGGGGCTCTTCTTGGATACATGGCTGGAGAGAATTTCAGAGAGTAGGGGCGATGACGGTGAAACTTGCTCCTTCTGCTCAATGTCTATTAAATCTCTGTGTAGCTAGTGACGTGGATGTGGAAGATAGCAGGTTGCGTAGTCTGGGCCTTTTAGAAATGCGATGGATGAGGTATGTGGGAACAGTGTTGTGAATGCAACAGTGTGTAATTGAGAGTATTTTTAAACTCAATGCATGCCTTCATTGGCAGCCAGTGAGCTTCGCGTCTCACTAGAGAGATGTGGTCAGATTGTTTCAAGCCGCACACAGCCCAGAGGGCAATGCTCTGGATTAGTTGTAATTTATTAAGATTTTTGATCGAGGTTCCTGCATTCATGCATTCCTGGATTAATTTACAGCCCATACGCAAGCCGGTGCAATACTTTGATAAATGTCCCATAATCAGGAAAGTGTTAATTTTTCTACAGTTGCTCCTAATTTCAGTAGCATCATGCCTACACTGATGATGCAGGCAGCAAGGGCAAGGAGAGAGACACGACACATGAATAATTTTGGAATGTGTCTGGCAGCGTTCATGAATATTACCCCTGTCAATTGCGCAGGGAGTCTTGATTGTAATAAACACACTGAGGCAAGCATTATGCTTCAACTTCTTTAATTGTACTCTTCAGTTTCAACAAAATATAATAGAAAAGGCTCCAAAACATTAATGTTCTGTCGTTTTTTCCTTTAAAACTACATTTCCCTGTATGCACAGTCCTTTCTGTAGTCTGTCTCACTTCCTGTCTGTGCCTATCTCTCTCATTCTGACTCTATGCTCCCCTTCTTCTTTGGATGCTCTGAACTGATCTTGTGTTCCACGCAACTGACGTTCAACTGTGAACTGAACTAGAAATCAACCTTGTCTCGCCTAGAAGGCCGCCGATGACTCTCTGTTGTCGGGTGATCCTCTGATACGTCAACTGTTTCTGCTTTGTTGATTAGTACTACTCGGACAGCTGGTCTTCTGGTCATCTCCTGATGAAAGAGAGAACATCATTAAAAGTGGGCAATGCTTCCCCTATTCATTTTATTGGGGAATAAACAGACAAAAGTCAATCATCAGCAATCATATAGTATGCAACTCTTGCATGCTCTCACATCGCAGTGCATTGCTGGGCGGGATAGTAATGCTTGCATCCGTGTCTTTAATAGAATCAAGACTCTGTGTGCAATTAACAGGGGTAATCTTCATTCTATATCAAGCACGGAGGCAAGCATTATGCTTGTTCAAAGCTCTGCATCACCACTCCTGCCACTGAAGTTATAGGTTTTAAATGGAACATTTTAAATGAGCTGTCGCTTGACAAATCTGCGGCTCTCATACTAAGGCTAAGTCTGTTGCAAACGCTTTCGATGCCATAGCTCCTCTCACTGAATGTACTCCGAACTGAGTTAAGTCTACACTTGCTTGTTGCATGATGTCGCGCACCGATCTGGCGATAGTCGTTGTAGCGACCGCACTGAACTTTTTCCTATGCGCAATTAGCAATTACTGATACTCCTCCTGGGCACATCTGTGCTCTCCTCGATTTGTACTCCCTAATGCATGCTGCTATGCACAGTTTTGGTTGCGCATGCAGATAGGGATACGAGATCAATGAGGAGTATGTTTTTGTTCTTCTTGATATGGTAAAGGTAACCCCTTCTGGTCCGAACACTTTCTTATCTATATATAGTCCTTTTACATCCGCCACTCGATGGCAAGATACAAGGCATAAAAGCATTGCTAGTTTCCCCTGATAGCTGGGCCATGGACAGCTCTTGAGGAACCGGAGAACTGCATTCGCGTCCCATAGGTACGTGTACCTGGGTACCGGGGGTGTCTGGAACTTTGCTTCCTTCATAAGCCTGACTACTGCTGGGTGGTCCCCTATCGGTACCCCATCCACTGGTAAGTGGCCTGCTGATATCACTGATCGGTAGACTCCCATGGTCCTAAAGGCTTTAGCTTCCTCTCTGAGAGATACTAGGACATTCAGCACTGCTACTACAGGGGCTGAAATGGGAGGAGTACCTTGCTCTTTAAATCACTTCTCCATTTCCTCCATGCTACGTCATAGCTCCATCATGTGGATAGGACCCAGGACTCTGAAATGAGTTGTGCAGCATGTCCCGAAATTCTTGGCAGGGCCCATCTTCTTCTGATACCCTGCACGCCATCAGAGGGGGCATACCTTTCACTCTCAGAGGATGAGACGACCCAGCTGGGGCCGTTAGCAGTCGTTCGTCTGCTGAGCATCCAGTCGCTGGAGTCCGTCAGGTGGCGTGAGTTCCAATCTGCTACTGCGTTCAGGGTCCCTGGGAGGTACTCTGCTGTGACTGAGATCTCTGGCTCCAGGCAATAATGCCAGTAGTCCATTGCTAGTTCTGCTAGGAGCTTGGACTTCGTTCCCTCCAGGTGGTTTATGTATTTGACTGCTGAGATGTTGTCCATCATCAGTAGTATGCAGCAGCTTACTCTGTCTTTGGTAAATGCCTTTATAGCGAAAGATCCGGCTAGCAGTTCTAGGCAGTTTATATGCAGCTGTAACTCTTCTGCGCTCCATTTCCTACCTGTCTCTAGTTCGATGCAGCGTGTTCCCCAGCCTAATCTGCTGGCATCTGATTCTATTACTATGTCCAGACTGTCTCCAAAATGGCTTGCCTGCTCTAAGCGTCCATGTTCTGAAGCCACCACCGTAATTCTGTGTTGGATTCCTGGTCCAATGGTATCATTTGATGGTATCTTAAACCTTGCTGCAGGTGCCTTATTTTCAGCCTCTGGAGCACTTTGTAATGTAAAGGCCCGGGGAAGATGGCTTATATGGATGCTGCTAATAGTCTCACTACTCTTGCTAGAGTTCTTAACAAGATAATTTGTTTGTCTAAGCATATCCTTATCTCTCTCTTGATGTCTCTTAGCTTCCTTAGTGGGAGCTCTAGAGTTGCCTTCCTGGTGTCCACCACAAAACCCAGGAAGTTGATCCTTCTCATTTGAGACATATTCGATTTCTCTAAGTTCACCAGGAAACCCAGTGATGAGAGCAGTTTTTTCATCCACTCTGAATGATATTGCAGAGTCTCTTTGTATTTGTATTCATTGTATATTAGTTTACTTACTCTTTTACTTACTCTTTGCTGCTCGCCATCAGTAAGATGTCGTCCAGATATATAACCATTCGAATCCCCTTCTCTCTTGCTGCTGCTGCTACCGGTCTAATGAGCTTGGTAAATGCCCAAGGAGCCAACGTGAGCCCGAAGGGCATTGTTCGGAACTGCCACAATCGCCCTTGCCAGAAAAAGGCTAGGAAAGGTCTGTGTTCCTTGGCTACGGGAATTGTCAGATATGCATCTTTTAGGTCTATTCTCGTAAACTAGTCGTCTTTTCTTAGAGTATCCCTCAATTGGTAGATTCCTTCCATTTTGAAATGCATGTGCACTACCCAGCTGTTTTCTTTGAGGTTTATGACTGGTCTTACTTTCACTTTCCTGTGCCCCAGGAACATATTGTTGATAAATCTCGGTTCCTGACTGCAGAGCTCAATGGCTCTTTTGCCTGCGAGTCGCTTCAACTCCTCTTGGAGTAGTGATTGTTCTGCTGCGGTCATGAGTATGGGACTCAGTCATCTCTCTTGTATCGGATATGCTATGAATTCCAGATGCAGCCCTCTGACGGTCTGCAGTACCCAAGCATCGCTGGACAGCGTGCGCCACTTGTGCCAAAATCTCGGTGTCCTCCTCACGACTGGCAGGTAGACCCTGGGTCTCACCTGTGTTTTCTCCCTGGAACCGCCCGGCTCTTCTGCCTCTGCGTCCTCTGGGAAATCTTCCTCTAGTTGGGAAAAATGAGCTTTGCTGTAGAGACTCCCGGTAGTGGGCCCTCAGGCCTTGAGGTCTTTAGGTAGATGCAAAGCGACCGGCTGAATGACCTCTGTATCTGCCGGTCCCTGCAAAAACCCTACTGGGGAATGTCTTCATTATGGAAGCTTGCACCTTTTCTAGAGATGTATACGTTCCTACGAATCTCCCCATCTCTTTCCCCAAGAGAGGCAAGATTGCTGAGTTTGGCGTCTATTTTCAGTAGGGGTCCTTTCCTCCACTCCGATCATATCACGCAGTTTGTGTTGGTCAGGAGGCATACTACTCGCTGTACCCAATTCTCCAGTGTATCACTGTCTATGTCTTCACCTGTGTCCTTGGGGCAAACTGCCAGGTCCATTATTTTTGCTAAGGGTCATGAGAGGTCCAGCACTTTCTCCTGGCAACTCTTCGAGGCTCTGTCCATCCCTTTCTTGGGATCTTTTGCTGACTTTGTGACGAAAGCCAGATGCCTTCCTGGTGCAACACAGTCTTCTGTCGGCTTACTCTCCTCCTCTCACGAGGGGGTAGAGGCTCGCTGTGACTCCTCACCTGACTGCCTTGGTGGCGCCCATATTGACTTCTGTTGAGTCGGGTTCATGAGTTATGGCACTTCTGCCCTTTGGAGGAAGGCTTCTTTCAATTTTCCAAAGGCATCAGCTACCTCTGGAGTCTTATGTTTCACCCCTTCTTTCTGACCTCGGGGAGTCGGCAAGGTTTTCCTCTTGCGGGTCGTGTTACTCCCCTGAGGGCTCTTATTGGCCCTAGTGTACGTGTTTTCTGGCCTGTTCGAGCGCCCTCTCTGGGCCTGTTCTAGGAGTGATTCCAGCGTGGCCAGTCTTTCTTGGATGGGTTTTACCCCTTAGGCTACTGCCTCCACCAATGACCTTCCCAGCACTGTTTTGAAGCTAAGCGGTAGGTCTTACACTTGCTCCTCATCCTCTCACTCATAATCTGACATTATGAGTATTATTGTGCTGTGTGCCTCTGTACCTGACCAGGTTGCTCTGCACACCCACTGCTCAATTGGATGGGTACAAAGCTCTTGAGCTCTCTGCATAACGTCGCGATTTTTCTTTCTTTTTTGTTATTTTTTTAAAATTATCTCCCTGAGCTTTTGCCTGTGTAGCCTCCCTGTAAGGGCTTATCTTAATTGCAGCTTCTCTGTTGCTGTGAGCTGCTTTACTGTTTTATTGTTGTGCTCACTGTATTCTGAGCTGCGTGTGGGCCTCAGGCAGTCTGAGTTGTGTCTGCGATGCTCGCGTGATTTGGCTCCTCCTCTCCGAGGGAGGGGGCCATTGCCCTTTGATCTGCGCATGCACATGCGCGTCTCTTTCGTCTGAAGGGAGAGGGTTATTGTCTACTTTCAGGGCCTGGCGACACAGAGCGAGCCCCCGGGCATGCTGATAGAGTAGCACAGGGTCTGTTCACTACGGGTGATGATAGATCACCCTCACAATGCTGCACGCGTGTGCGCTGACCTGTTTCACTGAGGGGCATAAATGCACGCTCGCTGGCGCTGACCAATTTTATGCAGAAAAATACTAGCGTTCCAACTGCATGTATGCTGCGCCGTGCACTAGCCCAATGGCTAATCCTATATATGTGTAAAAAGCTCTAAGTATTGTTTAGTTTAGAATTAGTGAGGCTCAACAGTAAGAGTGGAAAAAAAGAAAGAAAATTAATGTTTTGGAGCCTTTTCTATTATATTTTGTTGAAACTGCTGAAGCGCATAATTAAAGAAGTCGAAGCCTAATGCTCGCCTCCGGTCTTGACATAGAATTTACAAAATGCAACAGTAGTGAATGCAAGGCATCAAACATACTCAACATCCCCAATTCTATCCCCTACTTATGCGTGGGGGAGTGGTTCTGCCAATCTCTCCTACACCCAAAGAATTCTGCTGGGGGAATTAGGTGACCCCCTTCAACCGACCAAAGCCTCTGCCCGTTCTCCCCACCCCTGTGCGCCTACCAGTAAAGCGCCACTTGGTAAGCGTCTGCCATAACTGCTTAACCCGAGAGTGCCGAGCCTCAACCCCCAAATAGGAGGGAAATCTCACTACCGGTGTCCCCCAAATGTTTGAGACTAGTATCAATTCAATGCAATGTGCTAAACCTACCACCAAAGGGGCCCTGACCTACCGGTTGTGGGCATTCCCTCCAAAGACTCTGGATTCCGGCCCTTCAGGCACCAAACTGCACTTGTCCTCACCTATCCAACACCCAGATGAGGGCCGCCACCCTCCACCTTCCGCAATGTAAGTCTTGAGGGCACCGGAACAAAGAGGGGGAGCAGTGCTCCATGCTTTCACTTATAAGACATCTGTACCCAAGACCCTGTCTGCCTAAGGACCTCCGGCCCAAGCGGCAGCGCCTGGCAATGACATCACCATGCTGCTTAGTGCCAGGTCCTTCTCCTAGACCTCTCTCCCTCGGCTGGCCCCCATGCCTCCCAACAGTGCTGCCCCGGCATTTTGCTGGGGCTTGCTCTCATTGTTTACAGCTTATGATATCCGTAAAACAAATATGATATCAAATTGCTGTGATCTAGAATCAATATTTCCACATGCCGAGAGCCCATAATGGTATATTGTGCTGATAGTACACAGAATTGGAACTTACTGAACGGGCCTTTTGGAGTGATATTAGTCAGCAGGTAAACTGAGGAGGTCTGTTCTGAAACAGAATGAATACAGCAGGTATGAGCACAAGAGTTGTCCAGAACACAGGTAAGGGTGAACAGAGCATGGACTGAATACAGGCCAGTGTTTCAAGGTTGTGTGGCAATGATGGAAACAAGCGCACACATTTGTCTAATGTTGACATGAAAGGAAATGGGGCTGCTCCTGATCTACTGGAGACAGGAATTGCTGTTGGGGGCTAGTAGCCTGGTGACCCTGTCAATTGTATGCCTATGCATGATATAAGGGCAACAAGTCTGAATGGGATTCATAAAGTGCAAACCTGCCTTGGCTGGAAGGGAGTGCTGTATATCCCGGGCTACATATATGGAGGTGGGACCAGTGGAGGGGGCAGCACTGCAGAGGGAGAAGTAGGGTTTAGGGATGTAATCAGCAATTGGCAAAATGTTCTTCCAAGAGTATGGTTTTCATGTCCTTACTAAAGTGGAGGATGGGGTGGGGGGGGGCAGTCTTATCAGCATTATCAACATGTTCCAGAGAGAGGATGCTTTGGAGGAAAAGCTCTACTTTTTTTGTTTCCCCTCTTTCATTTCTTTGTTTTGCACCTGGCGATGTTGCAGATTCTTGCATTTTGTTGGCCTCCTGAGATAGTAATCTTCTCAGCCAGGTGCGTTGGTAGTTGTTTGTTCCTCCTCTGAGGGTGATACAGGCTGTCTTGGACATGATTCATTCTACAAAGTGTAGCTAGTGCAGCACTTTGATGATGGGGGTGAGTTGGTCATTCTTTAGTCCTATGATAATGAGCTCCTTTGGATGGAATCAATCCAGTCCATTGGAAATATTCTTACTTTGGGAATTCATAGTATCCTTAGATCTTCAGAATACTTCCTTTCACATTCCTGTTGCTTGTTGTGAGAAACCTGAGGGTATTCTCACTTCTACTCACCTGAAATCCACTATGCAGATGGCCAGGGAAAGGCCATTCCTTTCGGATCCTGACCCTGGAGGTGTACAAGCGCTGGAGTATCACCTGGGTGGAGGGTCCTTGGGGATTGCAAGTGATGTACCTGCAAGCAAGACATGGTATCCCCATTTCGCTTTAGAAAGTCAACCCAACCTCCCCAAAGCCTTTATGGGCTATTGGAAGTCATCTCCCTTCATTTCCCCACCTTTGTCCTTTAACAGTACTGTGATGAGGAAGAGGCGACTAGGAGTAATGGCCACTGCTAACTCCTATGTCCACTTTAACACTGGGACAAGGAAGATGCCTGTTGAAGGTTATGGGGGTCAGGCATGTCCACTTAAAGTCAGGCAGAATTGGACAATGGTACATACCTGCAGCCTATTGAAGGACTACAAGTGTATAAAATGAGAAACCAAGAAGTGAACAGGGAGAGAGACCTGGGGATATCTCGAGGCAGAGAGGAGCAGGAAACCCTGGAAGACTGGAGGCAGCCATGGTGGTACCCGAGGTGGAACCGGGATGCTGGTTGACATCCCCAAGTTGTGGGTAGCCTTTGATGTGAAGTAGGAGCAAACAGAGCTGCCGCAAAGCCAGAGCGAAGAGGGCACTGTGTCTGTCCTCGCAGGAGCAGCAGAACTGACTGCACTAGCCGGGTTCCAGCCCACAGGCGAGCGGGGCTCATGGAAACAGAAGAAGCAATCGGAGCAGAGGAGAAAAGCAGTGAGAGCCACCAGAGGAGGAAGCCGATGTCTGGTGAGTGCTGGGAAAGCCACTTGGAGACCTGAGTGCTCTGGGCGGGGTGCAAAAGCATAGAGCACCGCAGAAGGAATGAACACTTCAGTTACAGATGAATCTGTGATACTAAGTGAATGCAAGAAGGATAAGTTGTGCGGGGCACAGTAATTGCCAATATTGAATAACAAACTGAAAGAAAGTAGCAAATCAAGTTGAATTAAGTACTCTGACTACAGCGCTGAAGTCAAGTCTGAGAAGACATTTGTTTGTTGAATAGCGAACTAATTGAACCTTAAAACTGTGCTTAAAGGACAGTACACTACATACTTGAAAGAAGCTAAGCACGAAGGGGGAAAAAGGCTCACCTAAAAGTGTGAATAGGTCCCTGAAAAACAGTGATACATTGAATGTGTGCAAGGATGCCAAGGGCTGGCTCAGAGGCATCTGGTACTCTACGAAAAACCTAAAAGGCTGACACAAGGAAACCAGGTTAAGGAAACTCAAATACAGAGGCAAGATACTGAGGAGCTTATGTTTGAGCAAATACAGAGGCACGATACTGAGGAGCCTATGTGTGAGCAGAAGAACTAAGGGTTCCTGGTTGCGCGACCTGTGATGGGTGAACTATCTGGTATAACAACTGCACCCAGACCAGAGAATCCCAACGTGTTGGAAAAAGTCAAGATAAGTAATCCAAGTGTCAAAAAGCAAAACTACCATTGCTGCATTTAAACCTTGGGGGAAGGAAACCCTGTACCTGGGGAAGAGGAGCTGAAGAAGAAGCCCTGAGCTGGAAATAGCTCAGAAATGTACTTTTTGGAACACTGTTCAGTTTATGGTTGACAACCATACACATTGTTTTACTTTAGGTGTGAAGGCAAGGGTTTGGAGACAGACGGACATTTCAGACAGACGGACATTTCAGACTATCCTTAGTTTCTTTAGGTAGGGAAATCCCACCTTAGCATACAGCAAGTTAGGCCTTAAACCATCCTGATATTTAATTTAATAACATTATTTTTTGTTGCTATTGAATCTGTTGTCTGTGTCATACTTCATGATGCCTTCACATTTTATGTATCCGAAATTCCTTAACTTTGTGGTGGAGGCATTGCTGGATATTGAATAGTGTTACTCTAGTCCCCTCAGCTACAACCCATAAACATGTGCCTCTCAGAAGATTATTCATCAGCACCTGGAAAATAACCCAAGCTTGGAACCTTTGCCTCCTGGAAAATAACCCAAGTTTGGGCCATTTGAATCCTACAAGGTTGCAAGCAAAATATCAAAGGTGCACACCTTTTGAACTTAAAAAGCTATACTTAAACATTTCCTGGTGAGTACAATCTTAACTAGAGGTTCCACAGGAATCCTAATCAGATGCTCAAGTGGTCTTGTTGGTAAGTGTCTCTCCACTGATCCTAACAATTAGAATGGTTAGAGTCCCCGCTTCTGCCCTATGGTATGGTTAAAAGCAGTCCGAATTAAATAAAAATAATGAAGGGTTGAAATGCATTTTCCCCAATCTGGGGAGGATTGTTTTGCCAAACCTGCCCCAATGCCAGAACAGGGTAGGGATTCCCTTTAGCAGTTCCTGGTACTTCTGTGTGGCCTCATACCTCCTCTCTGCTTGTGTAATTCACCATGATATTAGTGGAGTCCTGCATGCCGATGGTTGCCATGTCTAAACTTGACAGTGCATTTGGTTGATTCACTGCCAATCCCTTTAACAAACACTGGTTCATGTTCACAAAGTCATCAACATCCTGCCACAGCTTGTTTAGAGTAGCAACCATTTGAAATCTCACCCGGCTCCCTTTCATGTCCTGGATTTTATTGCAGCTTGATTTAACATCCATCTGGGACCTTACAGGCTTGGGCAAAGGGAGTTCTAGTCCAAATGATCGACAGAGCTAAAGCTTGCAGATCCCTCTTGTACGCAATCGGGCCAGATGTTGATTAAGGATGAACCGATGAGTCACGTCATCCTGTGAAGGAGGTATGCAGGCAAGAGGAATAGGAAGTGTGTTCTGGATCATAGAGTCTGCCTGATTTTTGTGGTTTGGTCCATTGGGTTCTCATAGCTGCTAAAGTGTATTTTGGTTGCTTTTGTTCTGCTCTTTTTTTCTATTCCTCCTCTTCTTGGTTAAAAAGGTAATGCAGATAATCAAGTAGAGATGTTTGGTGATGGCAGGTGGATGAGGAAGGGGGTGAGTGTCACAAATGTAGGCAGATATATAATTTCCATTGGGGTAACTAATGTCTGGCTTTGATGAGGGTGTGTGGTGCCTCCAGTGATTGAAACATGCAAAGTCTGCTCCTGCATATTGTCTGGCTGTGAGTACAATCCTATGGGTGAACTTTCTGGGTTCCTGGCTTGTAGATGCTGGTAGTTCTCACCCCAACCTCTTCAGCAATTTCTGAGGGGACAAGGTACATTAGTGGGGGCACATTAAATGTTTTATGCAGTACAGTTGGATGTTAGTAAGGTTCAACCGGGAACAGGCAGATGCTGCTGATATCACAAGGTAGTGAAGAGAGAATGCAATGTCAAAGTTTGAAAGTCTGAATGATAGCCCTGACAACTAGGATGTGTGAAGAGAGCAGATCCTGTAAGGAGCAAAAACAGTGATGCAAGTATCTGCACATGTGGTCAGGGAGCAGAATCCTGTGGTTCAGATATCCCAGGCACACTATCAGAAGGGTACACACATGCGACAACCAATGGCTTTGACTCTAGTAGCAGTAGAAGCAGCCCACTTTTCTCTCATGTTAAATTTTGACAGGTGGTCATGTACCGTATTTGCGGTCTTAGTCCCTCCCCCTTTTGAGATGATATGATATGATGTGGCATTTATAACGCGCCTGTACACAAGTGTTTCTAGGCACAACAAAACAATGAGGGGGAAACAAAGGGAGGACAAAATAACGATCTTGCTACGCCTTGTGTCATTCAGATCGTGCAAGTGCGGGTAAGAGGGAAGGGGAGAAGTGCCAGGGGGGAGAGGAAAGGGAAGTGCAGTTAACTCACAAGTGTAGCCAGCGGGTGGCTCATAAGTGAAGAGAGAAAGGACTGTAGGGTTGCAGATGCAGACCCTTACGTGTTGAGGAGCCTGGAGGCAGTGCAAGGCAGCTGGACATGCGGGACCCTGGACCCGAGTTCAGAGGCTATTCAAGAAATGACGATTATGAACATCTACAGTTATGACAAGGGGAAAACATGCCCTGGAAGTCCCGGGAGTTATGTTTATAGTCATATTTCTGATTATTTTATGGTGTATGATGAGCTGGAAGATGCCCAGGATCTAATGGCCAACTATAAACCCAAAGAGTTTTGGGATGACGATGTGGTTTTGGAGCAGCCAGCAGCAGCCAATGTGGGATCTGATAACAGGGACTGTGAATCTAGGGTTTTGTAGGCAGTGATGACGCAGGAGACTGATCTAATCCCCGGGGACTTGATGAAAAACAAGGTCCTGTGTTTGCTGCTCATACCAACTTGAAAACCCAGTGGATCCTGACAATCGCCTATGTAAGGAATATGTTTTGCTAATGGAGACCGGTATCATTAAAGACAATGTTATTATTCATTGTGCCTGCTTTTCTAAATGAGTTGGAAGCTCGGGGGATAACAATCTATGTAAAGAAAGTATCTCGCTAGTGGAGAACGATACGGACATGCCGACTCTCTCCCGTGTTGATATTCGGGCCATACAAGGGTTTACAACCATAGTGGCTGGGGCGTGTTTAAAACAACACTTTTACAGATGGTGCTGCGGACAGGACATTGATGACCCCCAGCAGGATGCTCATAAATGTTTGAAAATATCTTACGTGGATAATTTTCTGCATAACATATGTTACGTGTTGAGCCCTAAACTTCTATTAGATTTGTTGCGCTTGTCGCAACCGCTAACACAGCATAGGATTGGCATAGGTACTGAACAATGCATGTATAAAACAATATGGGGTATGGAATCGGCAAATAACCCCTTTTGAAAATTAAGCAGTTTAGATGCGTGTGTCCGACGGCTGTTAGAAACATCATTGAGAAAACAGTTCCCAAGCGGGCTGGGATAAAGGATATCTAATTCAATGCTTATTGGAATGTCGACATGTTTGCTTAACGAGGCGGTGGCGTGCAATGTATCTGTGCACTAATCGCATGTACTGCAAAGCCTATAGCAGGATCGATAGTTCTAGTATTTTAATGCGAATACATTTTCAATAAAATACATGTTTTAAATGTTAATTAAAGTCTGTTGTTTATAAAACCTGTTGCATCGTTATGTTGAGCAGTTATGCGTGAACATGTCTGGCCTGAAGCTGTCGAAAATATACTATGGTGAAGAAGGTGCTGGTAGTTAACAGGGAGTTGACAGCCTGTTCTGTAAACTGCAAACTGATGGTGAGAAGGTGTCACGGGGAGAGGTCAAGACGTGGCTTTCACGGGAGGGTGTCTACATTTTAAAAGGTGAATGATCATGGTATCTGACGTCGAACAACAACACGTCGGCTACATTCTAGCCATCATTGACATTCTATCAAAATGCGCCTATGCTGAGGCTTTAAAGAACGAGGCGGGCTACAGCGTGGCGATGGCTTTTAAATGCATATTTAACAAAGGCTGAGCCCTCGCTAAACTTCTGACGGAGGCCGGTAAGGAGTTTTTAAATAAGCCGCTACAGAGTCTTCTAAGACAACAAAGGGTGCATCACTTCATAACACACTCTGAAGTTTAAGCCTCTATTGTAGAACGTTTTATTAAAACTTTGAAAACACGGCTCTGGTGATTTTTCACAGCTAAAAACACACATAGATAAGCTTTTATAAGTGTGTATAACAACAACTATCATAGATCTATTAAAACCACCCCCACTGATGTAAGGCCGCAGAATTTCCTGGCGCTCTGGAAAAAACTGTATGGTGAAAGATTTTTTAAAAAGTCAACACTTATGCCCCTTAAAAAGGGGGATCATGTGTGGATCTCAAAACACAAGGCTGCCTTTACAAAGGGCTACGAGCAGAACTACAGCAACGAGATATTTATCATAGATGGAGTGACTCAAAGGAAGGGCATCTATATATACACACTAATTGATTATTCAGGCAAGGGTGTTCAAGGTGTTTTTTACAGGGACGAGATCCAGAAAGTCAGTAAAGACCAACAGCGAATTTACAGAATTGAAAATGTCATAAAGAGTAAAGGCTGTGGAGCCAGGAAATAGTATCTAGTCAAATGACTAGGATGGCCTGACAAATTCAACAGTTGGGTGCCCTACAGGCCATGGGTGTGTAACAGGGCGGCATGGAGTCTGCACATTTCTATATTATGCTCCCCAGCAATGCTTCAGCCGAGACATTCCCAGGGACCAAAATATCCAACTTTGCTGTGAAGCTGACCAAACCCATACATTTGCAAGGGAAATGGACGATGGCGCTCACTGAAGTTCAGTACGTCTGATCGTGGGACACTTTAGCCACAGGGGAAGCCACGTTTATCATAAAAAGAACAAACTCTCTGAGGCTCTGGTCGGGCGGGTACCCCAAATATATAAAAACTTGGCAGAATCATCAACAACGCCATATCAATCGGTGATACAACACCACACCTAGACACGCACCAGTGGAAGGTTTTTTTTACAGGGTCCGCACGCAGCACTTAGGTTTATAACAGCTGGAACACTGCGCAACATGTTGGGAAGCATGCAGCACATTGGAAGTAAAGAACCGTGGGACAATTCATGTGCCAACATTAACAGGATTTTTATAGCTTACCGCTTTACAGCGATATCGTGGAGTATCAAAGGGTGGGGGATAGTTACTCCCTGCTGCTTAGTACCAAGGAGATTAAAGGGAACAACAACGATATTGTGAAAATTCAGTACAACAAGCCCGATTACGTCCCCGTGTGAAAAAAGCATTTCAACACCAGGATGGTTAAGTGGAATAGGTCAGCATCCCTGTTCGCACGGCCCACCAAAGCCCACCAAGAAAAGCAAATCAAAAGCCTGACGCGGACAGCCGAGTAAGAAGAAGTTATCACTAGAAGGCACAAGGGTGATGATATCTTTTAAAGAACAATGGCCTTCTTACACCAAGCCTCCGGGGAATGTGTGAAATCGGAGCTCAATCTCTTCACCATAACCTCGACCCAAAAAAACATTGATAACAGTTTCTACATGGGGGTCTCGTCTCTGGTGGCTCTATCACCTCTGGTGGCTCTATTGCCGCTTGCCCCATAGAGTTCTTTGTATCGGGGTCGACCGACATGTATCTGGATTTGAACGACACGCTGCATCTAACCTGTAAAATAACAAAGGTGGATGGGACTGACATCACGGGTACAGCACGAGTGGGCACAATCGTTAACCGATAGCCACCATGTTCAACCAGGTGTACGTGGCGTTGGGTGATCGGATGATAATGCAGAGTGATAATATTTACATCTACTGGGCCTATATAGAGAGCCTATTAAATGATGGTCACAATGTCCTGGGTAAGCAGCTCTCGGCAGGCCTCTTTTATCGCGACAATGCGGGGCATTTCGACAACACTGCTCTGGAGGGCAATAACAAGGAGTTTGTGAAAAGAGCCAGAACCAGTAGAGTGTTTGATTTACTAGGCTGTCTACAAACTGACCTTTTCTTCCAGGATAAACTATTGATCAACGGCATTGACCTTGAAGTGAAACTATCCAGAAACACGGAAGCTTTCTGTCCTATGAGCGGAGACGCTGAACAATACAAACTAGTCATCATAGATTCCTCGGGCGGCATGTATAAAGTTAGTTTGTTTCTCTCTGCATCGCAGTGTCAGGCATGGTTTAAGTATTTATGAAGAATATCCATATATATGGCTGCTTTATCATGCACCGGTAAATCTGCTCTGTTTAAAACATCTTTAATTTCTGAGTCAAGGTACAAGGTGGCGACCTTACCTACATCCCAATGCAGCAGGGGTTTGGGGGGTCTTCAGACTTTTTAACTTCTGCTTGTCCACCAAATACATTTTATGGGTGTGCTCCATCACTGACCCAGAGCAAGCTGGTGATTAGCGGTAGGGCTATGCCTATCAAAGACCATATGAACCTCTAGCCCGTGAGACTTCTTTTCTTTTAGCCCTTAGCGATATTCGCTTATCCACCACCATCTTGATGACCTTCTTTTCTTTTTCAACACACTTATTTGACAGTGTGCTATGGGCACGTGTCCCTTTAAAGTGTTCTGAGCAATCTCCGAAATAGCTGCCACCGGATCAGCAGAGGCCACTGCTAGACTGGCCTTGCGTTGTTGAGGGGTGGCGTATACAAGCATTTTGAGCTGCTTGATGTTTCTCTGTTTGCGTGTTGACATGGTGAAAGCACGACCGGCGACTGACGCTGTATAGCAATTAATGTTGTTTTTTGGATGCGTTTTTAGGAATATGCACAGCGGGTAACCCAGGTGGGAATATATCGGCGTGCAATCTATAATCCTCTGGAGTGGTTGTTTTCAAATCAGCCAGGAGATATCCGTAGGGCTTACTGGTCGCGTCTTCAAAAGCCTCAATAAAAAAAACACGTTTTGGACGGATACATCTGGCAGGCTATCACGGCTAGCTGTTGTTTATCCCAGGTGCCTCGGAATGACATCACACCCAACGTGTGGATCCACCTCTACACAGCCAACATTTCCGCCCCAGCATTTTGCGGGGGCTCACAAAGAATATTAACTAAAACTCTCAAAATGCATAGATATCTGTTTTTTGTTTGTTGAGGTTTGAAAGAGAACACAGGGAAACTTTTTTTTTTTTTTACTTAACACATTCGATAAAGGCTGATTAAAGCAGGGAGAGTGGCGAGAAGAGTAGGCACGTGCAAAGGGCGCAGACAGAAAAAGCGCCTATTATTCTATTTTGGCTCACACGCGTTGCTTTAGTGACACCGAGTTGAGCAAAAAGTATTGTTATGGATAGTGGTACATTGCATTGTAATTTGCCAAAAAGGTTCCCTTCTCTGTGTGTCTTATTTGCAATTGGTTGCCTCTGCTGTCATTTTTACGGAAGGAGTGCCAAACTTGACAGTCTGATAGCACTGCAAGTAGACTACTCGCTTTGATATCTATGCAGAGCCTGCTGACACAGGTTCGAATCCCGGCAGGGCCAAACTCAGCCCCTCATCCTTCCGTGGTTGATAAATGAGCACCACTGCACTGTGGGTAATAAGGAGCCAGATACCTGAGGGTTTGTAGCGCTATATAAATGCTAAATAATAATAATGCGTGTGCTCTACTTTATTTGTTTGAAGTGTGTGCCTGTTTTGTATTGTGATTGTTATCACTTGCAACTGTATGACCTCTACTAGTGTCCTTCAGTCATTGCATCAAATGTATTGGGTCATTTGAGGCCACACGTCACATGTAGCCACCAAAACCTATTGCCGTGGTCAATGCTTGCTTCAATTCCTTTGGGACGGGAGGAGCAGCGAGAAGTAATGACTTTCTTTACCTATAACCAATTCCGGCAGCGAGTTTGTAAGAGATTGGTACCATATTGTACAGAATAAGGTACCCCAAAATGCACCTTGTAAAAGCTTAAAGTATGCTGTTGCCTCAGGTAGAGCTCCTCCAACCATATACCACACAAGGTGATGGAATTGTGACATTTTGCTGGCACCGTATGTACAGTTCAGCACTCACTGTTCTCTGCCTTATTTTAAGGTGACCAGACATCCCGGTTTTGCAAGGACTGACCCGGTATTTGGAGCCCCGTCCCCCTTTCGCAAGATTGTGTCCCCAATGGAAACTGCAGTGGTCCCGGATTTTTGTAGTAGGTCTTCTTAGCTGGCAGGCAGGAATGCAGAATCTCGCACAGAAGAAATGATGCATTTTACAACTTAAGATAGCGTTAGTTTGAGATAATTATAATATGTGTTTATTTGAACAGTAATACTTAAACCTCCTTCTCCTCCAAATGCTGCTAAAGTATAGTGCCTTGACAGCCACTTAAAAGAGTTAGTCCTATGTTTATGTTAATTGCGCTGTCCCGGATTTTTACTTTTTAAATCTGGTCACCCTGGCCTACCTTATTTCTGGAGGGCCGTTTAACAGCGTGCATGGCGCAGGGCCATGAGCACTGGGGCAGGTGACAGCGTTTGCTCATACACTTGACCTGCCCCTGGCCTGGTGAAGCCACAAGCTCCGCACCCCACTGATTGTTTTCAAGGAGCCAGTAGGGGGCGGGTGCTATTTGCATATGTAATTTGTGTTTATTCTCAGCAGCGAGTAGTTAAGAGAGAAACAGATGCTGATAGGGGCACAAAGACTGGTAACATGACACTATTGACAGCACTGTTTTCCAATCACTCCCCAGAGAGGGGGAACTGCCAAACTGGCTCCTACAGCTCAGCAAACTATTCACAGATTTTACATCTATCAGGCCTGGGCCTATGTGAGCTGTAACCCGAGCCAGGCCTGCCAGAAGTTTTGGAAACGGGAGGCTTTTTAGAGTGGTGGTGAAAGACTGGACATACTGCAGAGTCTGAGAACACCATTCACTGTAGCTCCTGCACAGCCTTCATTAGACTCAAGCTGAGGGGCTTTATTTTGCTGTTCTTCGTGTTCTGGTGATAGCTGTTATTGCACTCTTTATTACATAAAGAAGTCATGTATAAAGCATGACAGCTTTACTGGGCAGGTGCTGCGAATCTGCTGCCATTAGGCATCAGGCTACCCGTGAGCATACAGAGACAGTCAGCGTTGGAGCTCAGATATAATAAAGATTACCCCTGCTATCTGCGCAGGGAGTATTAATTCTATTAAAGAGTAGGAGGCGAGCATTATGCTTCAACTTCTTTAATTTACCAGTCTTCAGCAGTTTCAACAAAACTCCAAAAACCATAACAAAACATTGAAAATACTCTGAACAGACTTTTCTTCTTTTGAACTACAATCCCCATAGTCTCTGTAGTCCATCTCACTCCATGCTCAGCTATGACCACATCCTATCCCTGAGCTCCTCCTCTCTTTTACTCGCTCTGAAAGTCACACTGGTAACTCCACACTAAGTCCTGTAACTGGCAACGACTTGAACCACTCCAAACGAATGTCGAAATTCCTCGACCCAGGCGACTACCTCTGCTAGTATCCTACTTCAATTGTTCTTCTGCTCTTCTCCTAGAAATAATAGAAAGCAGAGAAATCAGGGTGGTGTCCATCTATTGACAATAGATCATATTAGTATCACATACTATCATCCAACATCATGCTCAATACCTAACTCGGGTGGGAAGTTAATGCTCGCCTCCTAGTCTTTAATAGAATTAATACTCCCTGCGCAGATAGTAGGAGTAATCTTTATTCTATGACAAGACTGGAGGCGGGCATTATGCTTCTTCAACGCTTCCCAACACTGCAACCGCTAAATTCTCGGTCGGCTTAAAATAAAATTCTTTAAAGGTTCGATCATTCAACCAATCTGCTGTCAACATGATATCTCTAAGAGATACTCCAGATCTGAATGCTTTAGATGCCATAGCTCCGTGCACAGAATGGGCTCCATACTTCTCCACATCTATCCCTGCTGCCTGTATAATTTCTTTAACCCATCTGGCGATAGATGCTGTAGCTACCCCTTTAAAGGGCTTCCTGCGCGCTATAAGCAACTGCTTAACATTTGCTGCTCTAACTTCTGCGGTCCTGCACTCATACTCTTTCACGCAGCTTGCCACGCACCATTTAGGTCTACTCAGGAAATATGGGTAGTGAACTGAGGCTGTCCCTGTCTTAGTTCTTCCCACAATTGTAAACGTTACGCCCTCCGGTCCGTAAACCTTCCTATCTACTTCTGGGGCTCTCACGTCCGATACGCGTTTACAAGATACGAGACACAGTAGCATAACTGCTTCAGCGATAAATATCTGTTTATTGGCCAACTCTTCAGCAGCTTAAGCACTAACTGCACGTCCCAGACCGTCTTATACCTCGCCTCTGGAGGTACTTTAAATTTGGTTCCTCTAATGAGTCAAACCACTGCTGGATGCTCACCCGCTGGCACGCCCTCGATAGGAAGGTGTCCCGTGGAAATGGCCGACCTGTACACTCCTATAGTGCGGAATGCTTTACCATCTTGCAATAAATGAGCCAGAAAGTTCAAAATCATCACTACAGTCGCAGAAATGGGATGAACACTTCTCCTCCTAGTGGACGGGGCCCAGGAGTCGGCAATGAGCTGCGCAGCCTGATCCGAAATGCCTGTCAACGCCCAGCGTCTCCTGATATCCTGCACGCGATGAGCAGGAGAGTCCCCCTCACTCTCAGAGGGTGATACGATCCAGCTGGGTCCATGAGCAGGTGCTCTCATTTCGGGAGCAGCCTCGGGTAATCCACCGCTAGCTTCATGAGCGTCGGGAACCATACTTGTGATTTCCAGCATGGTCCTACTACTAGCAAATCTGCAGTCTTCTCCGACACTTCGCTAGAACTCTGCTCAGCATCATGAATGGGGGAAACGCGTAGTGCGGGCCTCCGCTCCATTCCTGCAGGAACGCATCTGTCCCCTGAGCTCCCGGGTCCAGCCTCCAGCTGAAATATTCTGCTGTTTGGGAGTTCAACCGGGATGCGAACATGTCTATGGCGCACTGGACCCCATATCTTGGTCATCCTCTGAAACCCTGCTGGATCCAGCCTCCAATCACTGGAATCCGCGAGGTAGCGAGAGTTCCAGTCCGCTATTACGTTCAGTGTCCCGGGAAGGTACTCCGCTGTGACCGATGTCTCTGACTGTAGGCAGAAGTGCCAAAAATCATTTGCTAGCTCGGCTAACATCCTGGATTTGGTGCCGTCTAGATGGTTTATGTATCGCACTGCTGATATGTTGTCCATCTTCAGCAGAATGCACATTCTCCCTTACGTGAAGGCTCTGATCGCGAAGGACCCTGCCAATAGTTCTAGGCAATTTATGTGTAACCGGAGCTCTTCCTCGCTCCATTTCCCCCCTGTTTGCAGATTTCCGCACCGAGCGCCCCAGCCCTGTCGGCTGGCGTCGGATTCTATGATCAAGTCTGGCTTGTCTCCGAAAATGGCACGTCCATTCCAGGCGTCGATATTCTTAAACCACCATTCCAGTTCTGTCTTGGATTCCTGATCTAACGGCACTGATTGGTGGTATTTTAGGCCTTGTTGCACCTTTGTAGTGCTCGATAGTGCAATGGCCCCGGAAATATGGCCTGAATAGAGGCTGCAAGTAGTCCCACGATTCTCGCCAGCGTTCTGAGGGAGACTACCTGTCTTTGTAGGCATCCTCTCAATTCCCTCTTGATGTCGTGAATCTTCCGAGCCGGAAGTTTGAGCGCCGCTTTCCTGGTATCTAGGATAAAGCCTAGGAAGTCCAGCCTTTGCGCCGGCTCCGTGTCTGACTTCTCTATGTTCACTAGAAATCCTAGGGACGCTAGCAGTTCCTGAACCCATCTTGTCTGGTATTTGAGGGTCTCTCGATCTTCCGCTAAGAGCAGTAGATCGTCTAGATAAATGATCAATCTTATCCCTTTCTCTCTTATTGCTGCCGCCACTGGCTTCATCACCTTGGTAAAAGCCCAAGGCGCCGAGGCAAGCCCAAAGGGCATGGTCTTGAACTGCCAAAGCTGTCCTTTACAGCGAAAAGCTAGGAATGATCTGAACTCTTCTGCTATCGGGATCGTCAGGTAGGCATCTTTCATATCCAGTCTCGTCAGCCAATCCTTCTCCCTGAGCGAGTCTCGGAGTAGATGGATGCCCTCCATCTTGAAATGTCGGTAGACTATCCAACTGTTCAGCTTCTTTAAGTTTATAACTGGCCGCACTTTTTATTTTCTGTGTACCAGAAACATATTGCTTATAAATTCGGGATCTCGCGGGAACTTCTCTATGGCGTTCTTTGCCACTAACTGGGCTATCTCCTGGTCTAGCAGCTTCTGCTCTGCGTGCTCTAAGCGCTGCTGGTGAGGCCTGCGCTCTTGTATGGGTGGTTGAATGAACTCTAAGCGCATGCCCATAATCGTTTGCAACACCCAGGCGTTGCTGGAAAGCTCGCACCAGCTTCTCCAGAACCTGCCAGTTCTCCCCCCCACTGGGGGACAATACGCTGCTCTCACCTTATGTGAATCCTTGTCCATGGCCCCCTACTCTTCCTCTGCGACCTCTTGGGAAGCGTCCTCTGGACGGGAAGAAGGAGTCCTGCTGTCTATTCACCCAGTATTGCACTCTGGGATTCTGGGGTCTTCGTCTTCCTCGGTTGTGACCAGCCGAACGACTCCTGTAGCGACTGGTCCCCTCAAAAACTCGGTTGGGAAAAACCTTCCGGATGGAAGCATGAGCTTTCTCCAAATACGTATAGGTGTCCACGAAGCGAGCCATCTCTTTGCCGAAAGTTTCACCAAATAGGAGCCCCTGAGCTGCTTCACAGGCTTCGTAAGAGTCTAAATCACTGAGCTTCTTGTCGATTTTCAATAATAGTCCCCTTCGATGTTCCGATGGGATGGCACAGTTCGCGTTTCCTAAAAGGCATACCGTTCTCTGTGCCCAGCCTGCCAGGGCGCCGGGATCCACTTCTTCCCCTGTATCTCTAGCTCTCTCTGCCAGATCCATGATCTTTGCAAGTGGCCCGGCTAGATCCAACACTTTCTCCTGGCAACTCCTCCCAGATCTATCAATACCCTTCCGGGGATCTTTGCTTGTTTTCGATACGAAAGTTAGCATCTTGGGGTCTAGTTCTGGCGTTTCGGCCAACTTCCCTGGGAGGTCCGGCCTCGGGCACTCCACTCGAAGTCTTAGGCAGACTTCCTTGTCCAGCACTTTTCTTAGTCTTTTGGTCATATACTGTGCCACTTTTGGCTAGGGCTGCCAGTCAGAGGACCTCAGATTCTGGATGCTATCGGATCAAACACACCTTCCTCCTCCTCCTCTTCAAGTGTTTCTCTTTGCAAATCCTCTTGCCTCCGCTGGGCGTGAGGTCGTCCTCCTCATTTCGATCCTTCTCATCATGGGAGGGAGGTTCCCCATCTTCTGGCTCTTCTTCTGAGCCCGGGTTCTCTTCTCCATCACCTTCTTCCCCTGGAGTGGGGGTCGTGAGGTCTGGCACAATCTGACGCCGCATGTATGCCTCTCGGAGCTTTGCGAAAGCGTCGACGACCTCCGGGGTCTTATCTCTTGCCCCATCCGAAGGGCCCTGGGGGTCTAGAGGAGCTTTCTTCTTTCGGGCCTTAGTACTCCCCAATGACCCTGCTTCTGAGGGTTCTGTAAGCGTGTGCTCTTTTCGTCCGGCGTTGTCTAGAGACTGAATCAGCATAGCCTCTAGGGACTCCAGCCTCTCTTGGAGGGGTTTAACTCCCTGCGCCACAGCATCTATAAGTGAACTCCCCAGCAGCTCCTTGAAGAAGCTGGCAGCGAGATCTGAAGGCTGCTCCTCTTCGCTCCACTCAAAGTCCGACATTATGGGAGGGTGCTGTGTGCCTGAAAATACAAGTGAGGGTGTCAATGCACGCCCTTTCACTCCAGATGCTAGGAACTTTCACAATCCTTTATTGTCTTTTTGTGACTGCACCGGACTCACAGTAGATTTACATATGCCCTGCAATGGGCGTAATTCGTGTAGGCCTCACTGATCGTGTAGAATGCTGAGCACCCTTCAATCAGCTGTCTTTGCTTATTTACGTGAGACAGTAATCTGCTGGCAGCTGCCTGTGGCTTGATTTGCGCTCCGGCTCGTGTAATGGGCCAAGCTTATGTTCGGAGCTCGTTAATGCGTCTTCGTAAGCTAATGCGTAGCTTCACTCTGAAAATCACCGCCGGGCCAGGCTTCACTGAACCGCTCCGCTCCGCTTCGCTGTACTGGGCTATCGAATGCGGAAGCAGGGAGCTTATCCCAGCTCCACCTCTACAACGGCGGTGGCTTCCGGGCTCGGGCTCGCTCGAGCGCTGATAGGCCTGCCTCCCCAACGGAGGGGGCCGCTCTCGGCGCCCGAAGCTCCGCCGTCTCCTCTCCGCAGTGGAGAGGTCGACGCTACTGATTGCTGAACGGCTCCACAGAGCGTGGTCAGAAAGGCGCCTCCTAAAAAGAACTAAACGCTTATCTTAAGCTTCTGGCCTTAACGCTCTGCAACGGCGCAATCCCTAATGCTTGCTACTATTAACATCCCATGTTAACAACACTACTACAAATATTAAAACTATCACAATTCCACTATTAGTAAGAGGCCAACTAGGAAAGTACTTATCTGCTTGAAGAGCAGTAAAAGAAGAGGAGGAGCTCAGGGACAGGATGTGGTCATAGCTGAGCATGGAGTGAGATGGACTACAGAGAATATGGGGATTGTAGTTCAAAAGAAGAAAAGTCTGCTCAGACTATTTTCAGTGTTTTGTTATGGTTTTTGGAGTTTTGTTGAAACTGCTGAAGAGTGGTAAATTAAAGAAGTTGAAGCATAATGCTCGCCTCCAGTCTTGTCATAGAATTATGTCACTCCCAGGTGTGCAACATAACTCAGATATATACTACTTTTTTGTATCTGTCCATATGTTCCCCCACCCTTCGATTATTACAGTGCTTTAAGTGGGATGCAAAGTCGTGTGGGGCTCACGTTAGGGGGCGTGTCCATGCTCTTAGACCACGCCCCTAACGAGAGACCCCCCTCTACTAAGGGGGAGGGCTGTTAAGAGCAGCAGAGTTGGGCTCACTGGCATTATTATCTTTAGTTCGCCAGCCGCTCCACATTAGGCCTCGGAGGCTGTGATGAAAAAACAAAAGGAGAGGCTAGCCACTCCAAATGTGTGACACCAGTGTGCCCCAGCTCTCCTGTGTCTACAACACCCAGTAGGCAGCCCTTTCATACAAGGATCTGAGTGGTATAAGGGTTGCCTGTGGGGGTCACCCTCGCAGGCAACTCTTTAACCACTCGACTCCTTCAGTGAAAGGGCTGGCTGCTACGTATCAGCTCTTAACTCAGAAACAGGAGGGTGCTGGGTTGGGTTTGTTTGCAGACCTAACATGCTACAGGAAGCTCTTTAACCAAGCAGCGCTACACAGTTAGAGAGCTCACTGCAGGTGTCTGCACTCTAAATTCAAAAAAGGAAGAGGCTGGAGCTAGTTGGGGCTGAGCCCAGGAGGACCCCACCTTGGGAGCCCTTTTTGGAGACTGGAGGGGCTCCGCCCTAGCTACCCTGGCCCATTTAAAGCGCAGGCTATCCATCAATCTGAATGATGCAGGCGCCCAGCCATCCTCATCCACCTGTCAAACTACCCATTCACCAATCCTTTCACCCATTCACTTAAACATACATCCACCATATATTCATCCATCTCCGTACCCGACAACCTGCCCAACCTTCCTTCCACTTGCTAATACGTTCACTGGCTAATCCATTTATCCATCCATCCATTCTATCCACCAACCTGCCCATCCGCCCATCCTTCCACCTGCCTCATCTGTCAAGTGGACCATCCATCCATCCATCCAAATCCCCCTTCAGTAAAAATATTGTTTCCGGACTACTGCTTATATTTTCTATGAAATGCTTATATGTTCTGTTAAAAATAGCCCCATAATCCTTTTTATAAATGCTCCAGCCCCTCCTCCCGTGACATCCTTCGGGCTTCCTTCCTTAGGGGGGCCAGCCACACAATTTGAAGACCACTGCATTCACTCAAACACTGGTCCTTGTCAAAGGTCCACCTCCCATGCCGAGCCCCCCAAATGCCTTCTCAGAATCGCACCATCACTGTTGGTTTCACCGCCATGCTTGTTCCATTGCGGCAAGCTTTAAATCTTCCTAGCTCCTCTACACGCAGACCTCACTTCTCGTTGCTTTGTAATGAGCTTTTATATGTTAAATGTAATGCAGTTGCTGGCAATAAAATTAGAGTTATTCTGGTGGCGTGCAAACGTTTTTACTCATGTTTTTCAACTTGCAGATTGCTTTCTGCTAGATTCCAAAAATTGTTGGACTCTTGTTAAGATGGTCTGGAAAACCCTGGTTTAAGCAAAAATGGAAGGCTGGAAAATCCTGCACTGAGTAATGGAACTAGTCAAAGTGAATGGCAAAGCCCGCTTTATTAACAATCCACATAAAGCAGGGACAGTATACACGCATTAAGTATCTCGCATGTCTCTCAGAGCTCTCATGCAAAACACCGGATTATGAATCAAAAACACATCACTACTGATGTCACACTACAATCTTGGTTACAAAAACCTACAAGATGAAGGGATTGGTTAAGGGAATTTAATATATATATACGGTAGTGGCTGTGTAGTTATGGTTAAATTGCTGTTTCCATAGGAAGAACACTTTTTGGGCGGCTTATAACTTCGCTCCACCTGGACGAATCCACACCAAACTTTGCAAAAAAAAGTATATGGCCCACTCTGAATTTCTTTGCAAAGTTTGGTGAGGATTCGTCCAAGGGGGGCAAAGCTATAGGGGGGGGTCCCAAAACTTTTTTTTCCCCCATAGACGGAATGGGGAAAAAACTTTGCTCGCGCCTACAGCCCAAACCGCTGGACGGATATTCACCAAATTTGGACCAGGAGTAACGGCTTGGTCCCAAAATCGTGCTTTTGCAGATTTAGTGAAAATCCATCCAGTAGTTTTTTTTAAAATGACCAAAAAGTAGTTCATAAAAAATGTGTGATATCTGTGTTCGGTCCGCGGACACACTTCCCTGTTCGCTCCGCGGACAGTGTCCTGATTGGCCATTCGGCTTGCGTGATGTCCGCGGACATGCAACGTGTTCTCTGATTGGATGGTGTGGAGCGTGAAGCGCGTCAGATTTTCGGTAGCGCCCGCCATCTTGGATTCTCAGACGTCCGCGGACAGCACAGTGAAACTTTGTTTAAATTGGTATTTAGTAGAGTGTGTTGGTGTGTAAGAGTGTTTGGGGAGAGTGGGAGAGTATGAGATAGGTTAAATGTCGTGTTTTTTTATGTGGTAGACGCTCTTGTTGTGTTCGATTTGTCTGCGGACAACACGGCTGTTCTGAAATGTTCTAAATAAACTAAATGGGGGGGTGTTCTGAGGACCGCAATATGTGTCCGTTTTGTTTGCAAGAAAGCTGAAACTGTTCTAAGAACACTCGCGGTGTCCTGAAATGTTCGTAAATAAACAAAATGGGGGTGTCCTGAGGATGCTGTCCGTATTGTTCTCTGGTAAGTTGAATGTGTTCTGAGAACACTTGTGGTGTCCTGAAATGTTCGTAAATAAACAAAATGGGATTGTCCTGGGGACGCTGTCCGCATTGTTCAATGGGAAGTTGAATGTGTTTTAAGAACACTTGTGGTGTCCTGAAATGTTCGTAAATAAAGAAAATGGGGGTGTCCTGAGGGCGCTGTCTGTATTGTTCGTTGGGAAGTTGAATGTGTTCTAAGAACACTCGTGGTATCCTGAAATGTTCGTAAATAAACAAAATGGGGGTGTCCTGAGGACGCTGTCCGTATTGTTCGATGGCAAGTTGAATGTGTTCTAAGAACTCTTGCGGTGTCCTGAAATGTTTGCAAATAAACAAAATGGGGGTGTCCTGAGGACGCTATCCGTATTGTTCGATGGGAAGTTGAATGTGTTCTAAGAACTCTCGCGGTGTTCTGAAATGTTCGTTAATAAACAAATTGGGGTGTCCTGAGGACGCTGTCCGTATTGTTCTCTGGCAAGTTCAATGTGTTCTAAGAACACTCGTGGTGTCCTGAACTGCTCGTAAATAAACAAAATGGGGGTGTCCTGAGGACACTGTCCGTATTGTTCGATGGCAAGTTGAATGTGTTCTAAGAACACTCGCGGTGTCCTGAAATGTTGGCAAATAAACAAAATGGGGGTGTCCTGAGGACGCTGTCTGTATTGTTCGTTGTCAAGTTGAAAGTGTTCTAAGAACACTTGCGGTGTCCTGAAATGTTGGCAAATAAAAAAATGGGGGTGTTCTGAGGACGCTGTCCGTATTGTTCTATTGTAAGTTGAATGTGTTCTAAGAACACCTGTGGTGTCCTGATATGTTCGTAAATAAACAAAATGGGGGTGTTCTGAGGACGCTGTCCGTATTGTTCGTTGTCAAGTTTAAAGTGTTCTAAGAACATGCGCGGTGTCCTGAAATGTTTGTAGGAGGTGTCCTGAAGACGCTGTCCGTATTGTTTTCTGGCAAGTTGAATGTGTTCTAAGAACATGCACGGTGTCCTGAAATGTTTGTAGGGGGGGTCCTGAAGACGCTGTCCGTATTGTTTTCTGGCAAGTTGAATGTGTTCTAAGAACACTCGTAATGTCCTGAAATTATCGTAAATAAACAAAATGGGGGTGCTCTGAGGACGCTGTCCGTATTGTTCGATGGGAAGTTGAATGTGTTCTAAGAACACCTGTGGTGTTCTGAAATGTTCGTAAATAAACAAAATGGGGGTGTCCTGAGGACGCAGTCCGTATTGTCGATGGGAAGTTGAATGTGTTCTAAGAACACCTGTGGTGTCCTGAAATGTTCGTAAATAAACAAAATGGTGGTGTTCTGAGGGCGCTGTCCGTATTGTTCGTTGTCAAGTTTATAGTGTTTCAAGAACACTCGCGGTGTCCTGAAATGTTCGCAAATGAACAAAATGGGGGTGTCCTGAGGATGCTGTCCGTATTGTTCATTGTCAAGTTGAAAGTGTTCTAAGAACCCTC
Organism: Ambystoma mexicanum; assembly: GCF_040938575.1. Classification (NCBI taxonomy): domain Eukaryota; kingdom Metazoa; phylum Chordata; class Amphibia; order Caudata; family Ambystomatidae; genus Ambystoma; species Ambystoma mexicanum. The sequence continues at coordinate 895,704,681 of NC_090941.1, forward strand.
ACGGTGTCCTGAAATGTTCGTAGGGGGTGTCCTGAAGACGCTGTCCGTATTGTTCTCTGGCAAGTTGAATGTGTTCTAAGAACACTCAAGGTGTCTTGAAATGTTCGTAAATAAACAAAATGGGGGTCTCCTGAGGACGCTGTCCGTATTGTTCGATGGGAAGTTGAATGTGTTCTAAGAACACTCGCGGTGTTCTGAAATGTTCGTAAATAAACAAAATGGGGGTGTTCTGAGGACGCTGTCCGTATTGTTCTCTGGAAAGTTGAATGTGTTCTAAGAACACTCGTGGTGTCCTGAAATGTTCGTAAATAAACAAAATGGGGGTGTCCTGAGAAAGCTGTCCGTATTGTTTGTTGTCAAGTTGAAAGTGTTCTAAGAACCCTCGCGGTGTCCTGAAATGTTCGTAGGGGGTGTCCTGCAGACGCTGTCCGTATTGTTCGCTGGCAGGTTTAATGTGTTCTAAGAACACTTGTGGTGTCCTGAAATGTTCGCAAATAAACAAAATGGGGGTGTTCTGAGGACGCTGTCCGTATTGTTCGTTGTCAAGTTTATAGTGTTCTAAGAACACTCGTGGTGTCCTGAAATGTTCGTAGGGTGTGTCCTGAAGACGCTGTCCGTATTGTTCTCTGGCAAGTTGAATGTGTTCTAAGAACACTCGTGGTGTCCTGAAATGTTCGTAAATAAACAAAATGGGGGTGTCCTGAGGACGCTGTCCGTATTGTTCGATGGCAAGTTGAATGTGTTCTAAGAACACTGGCGGTGTCCTGAAATGTTCGCAATGAACAAAATGGGGGTGTCCTGAGGACGCTGTCCGTATTGTTCGTTGTCAAGTTGAAAGTGTCCTAAGAACCCTTGCGGTGTCCTGAAATGTTCGTAGGGGGTGTCGTGAAGACGCTGTCCGTATTGTTCGTTGTCAAGCTTATAGTGTTCTAAGAACACTCGTGGTGTCCTGAAATGTTCGTAGGGTGTGTCCTGAAGACGCCGTCCGTATTGTTCTCTGGCAAGTTGAATGTGTTCTAAGAACACTCGTGGTGTCCTGAAATGTTCGTAAATAAACAAAATGGGGGTGTCCTGAGGACGCTGTCCGTATTGTTCGATGGCAAGTTGAATGTGTTCTAAGAACACTTGCGGTGTCCTGAAATGTTCGCAATGAACAAAATGGGGGTGTCCTGAGGACACTGTCCGTATTGTTCGTTGTCAAGTTGAAAGTGTCCTAAGAACCCTTGCGGTGTCCTGAAATGTTCGTAGGGGGTGTCCTGAAGACGCTGTCCGTATTGTTCGCTGGCAAGTTGAAAGTGTTCTAAGAACACTCATAATGTCCGCGGACATTAAAAGTTCCCATAGGCCATAGTTGAAATGTTTGACTCTATGGGTTTGATATGCTGCAATGGTTGTGGCCAGGGCATAGAGTGTTGGGGGCATGGCCATGGCCAAATGGCCATGCACCCAACACTCTATGCCCTGGCCACAACCACTGCAGCATATCACACTCATAGTGGCTTATAACTTTGAGTCAAAAACAAATTTATAAGGAACAAGGTTATAAGCCACTATGGGTGTGATATGCTGCGATGGTTGTACTTATTATGATATACTTACTCTTTGGTTTAGTAACTGGAGTACATGCATTTCTTGTTCATTTCTGTGATAAAAGAAAATAGCATGTTAGTATTAGTATTTTGTAATGACTTATTTCATTGTATAATCGTCATTTTTTTTTTGGACCCTCATATTTAGTAGATTACAAACCAGAGTACTGTACAATTTGCTCAGTTTCTGTGTTTGTTGCTAAAATCATTGGGTCTGTGGGAGAAAAAAAAATCCATGTTGGATTAAAAAAAAAACTTTTTCTGTTATACTACAGTTTATTTGTTTGTTTGTTTTCAGTGTTCACTTGATGTTTCTAGCTAATGCTTTATACATTGGCTTGTTGCAGTTTTTTGGAGCAGTAACATATTATTTATTTGTTTGGATATTGTAAAATTTTGGAGCAGTTATATACCAGTAGGCGTATTCTAACTGTCTATTTTTTTTATATATTTTAGTGGTATTGATTTATCTGTTTGGATATTGTTACATTTTGGGACAGTTAGATACCAATTGGCGTATTCTAACTGTCTATTTTCTGCTCTAATTTAGTGGTATTCATTTATCTGATTAGTTGTTGTAGAAATTCTGGGCAGTTAGATAGCCTTTGGAATATTCTAACAGTTTATATTTTTTTTACTATAAGTTTACTTAAGGTTTAAGTAGAGTTTAGTTATCAAATTTTGGTTTTAAGAACATTAAATAAGCGTTTGTAAGATTTGCTGGTAATCTCTGCTTTAGAGTAATGGTACTATCATTACATTCAAACCATCCACATTTCTTTTTTATATATGCAGTGGAGTGCCCTGAATTGGTTGTGGCTCCTGCGTGGTAGATTATACCTATTGTTGTGAAGGTTTTCTTACCAAGTGATATTTGACAATGTGTGAATCCAGTCAGCTTGCAGTTGTTTTTGGTACCATCTGCATTGTAACGTAGAAGCATTCGTATCACGTATTTACTATGTGTTTGTATTACTAACGTGGAGCGATTATCCGAATTGCAGGTAGTACATAATCTACCATGGTTTGGATTTTGTACAAGTTGCTGAAATGGAATGGATTCACAATTAGGTATTGATATATATATGAAGCGTTCATTGGGGATTTCGTCTTGTGTCACATTGTTGCAGAGAGTGCATGTATGTTTCCACATGTATGAAATCTGGAAGATTTCATTTATAGGTATGTTTTTACTTTCCAGTACTTGTAGTAAGTACATTAGAAATTCTTGTGGATCTTCCTGTGAGTTTATAGTGAATTTAACCGTTCCAGCACAGTAGTCCAATTGTTGTCTTATTCCATAAACACTATATGTGTTATCAGGATTGTTTGTTGCATTTCTGTGAAGTACTAACATTTGCAAACACAATTGCTTTGTACTGTGTAAGTAAATGTTGTCAACAATTGGTGGCAATTGAAATAGAATATTCATTGCTACATTTGCGTAGCAACTTACTCCAACTATATTTGAGAGTTTAAATGGACCAGGTAGTTCTGTATCGGATTGATTTTTTTTTAGTTTGTCTTTCTTCTTTGATGAAGTACCTGGTTTACTTTACCCAATGGGTTATTTTATGTTTGTGGTACTTGATGAAGTTTTAGTTTCTTTTACTCTCTTTGGAGGATTTGCAGTGACATCCTGTTGCATTTCTGTTTGATTTAGTTTTCTTTTACACCGTTTTACTTTTTATGGTACAGAATATGTGTTTAGATGGGGGGTGTATAGTGAGCGAAGTCTATTGTATTCTAAAATACAAGGAATATCAGCGTTTACTTTACTTGCATCAAAGTTGATTAGAAATCGACCGTCAAGTGTACGTAAGCGTGATAGTGCTACGTAGCTCATGCCTTCTTTAAAGACTGTCTTACCAATGTCTATCATTGCTTTGTCTAGGGTAAGACCTTGTGATTTATGAATGGTGACTGCGTATGCAAGAGTTAGAGAAAATTGTTCTCTGCGTACATACATGTCTTTGAAGAGAAGGAATCGAGCTGTTGAGCATCCTATCCTTTTTACTTCTGAAAGTTTGTCAAAGAGAATATTGACAAACTGAATTTTGTTGTCACGTGGGTATGTTTGAAAGCCAACAACTGTACCCAGTGCTCCATTAACTAGTCCTTGGTCCACGTCAAGGTTACGTTTAAGCATTACTCTGCAGTTTAAGGATAATTTTAATATCTTTTCCAAGCCTGCTGTGTTTGAGATTGATTTTTCTAAACTATTTAGTCTTGTTGTGGCTTGGTCACACATGGGTGGTGTCATACCATGTACATCTAGTTTGTCTGTGGCGCTAATTTCCATTATTGGTTGCATTTCTTTACTTAACATTATTTCATTGAATTTGAAACAGCTTGCAAGAGTTGGCATTAAGGCCATACAATTGACATTTTTGTGGGCCAATTGTTCCATAACATCTGTAGCACATGCATTATCACCATAAAGTGCATGAATGTGCCGGGTTTTCAATATTGCTTCTGCTTCTTTAGAAAGTATACCAACTCTGATACTTTTTAAGATGTTGGCATAAGTGAGATCTGCAGATTGCCGCATGTTTACTGTTAATTCTCTGTATTGGAAATGTTGCCAAAGGTTGACATTTCCCATGCTGCCAACAGTTTTACCGCAGAGTTTGTGTCCCAGTGTTTTAAAAATAGGCTCACCTTTTACTGGTGTCAATTGAAGAAGATCTCCGAAAACTATAATGTGTTTTCCTGCAAAGAGCTCTTCATAGTTTGTTTTGAATACTTCTGGTAATCTGAGGTGAATCAAAGCCAACATTAGGTTGGACACCATGCTCACTTCTTCTATTAGAAGCATTTTCATTTGTTTCAATACTCTGCGTAGTTCCATTGCAGCTTCTGTAGAAAGTTTGTAATAGTCTAATTTGTTTTGGTGTTCTACTGGCAGGAGTAGTAATCGGTGTAAAGTGACACCACCTATGTTGTAGGCAGCTAAACCTGTGGGGGCAGTGGCAACAGCTGACAGTTTGTTGTTTGTCAATTGTTGAAGGAACTTACTGATGATTTTGATTAGGAATGTTTTGCCAGAACCAGCTTCACCACTGACGTACAATAGTATAGGTTTGTAATTTTGCCAGGTGCATTCTTTGTTTTCATGTTGTACACCATGTGCAATTGCTTTTGTTACTTCTTGGAAAATGCTACGTTGCTCATTGTTTAGTTTTGATTGTAGTATAGTTAAGTCTTCTTTATCTTCATACTGACACATGGTGTTTTCTACTTCTATCATAGCTAATTCTGCCTCATTTGTTATTAGTGGCTCTCCCAGTGGTTCTTGGCTTCCTGTTACAGAAGGTTGACTACTGTCAGGAGTGTCCTTATCTAGTTGGGCCTGGAGTTCTTCTTCATGTTGCTGTTTATTGTGCAACATTGTTTTGTACTGTGTAAAGTTTACATCAGTTATAGTGCTTTCATTTGCTTTGAAAGCCTCTTCATATGAGTCATAGTTATCTAGTATTTCTTCTTCTTTTCTCCATGGTTTAAAGAGTTGTAGCAGGGACATGTAATATACTTATTTATGTTGAGGTGTCTTTAATGACAATTTGATATGATTAATTAAATTTGGTTTGGTGAGTTTTACTAAGCTGCCTTCACAGTTTGTCACTCTGTATTTACTGTTTTTTTCATCTGGTTTTATATTATTTTTGTATGTGTAGTTTTGGGCTATGTGGTATAGACACATGGTTTCCAAAGTGGTACTCCTGTGTGGGTAGTATGTGTCCAATAAATTGTTTTTTAAAATGTCTTGGCTGTTGGGATCATGTTTGGCTATTGTTTCTATATCTTCGCATGATTTTAGAACTCTTTTTCTAAACTAAGCTGGCCCAAGACTTAGCCATACTATATTTTCATATTTACCATACAGTGCAGTACCAGTTAAACGATCAGCTGCTTCATAGGATCCCCATTCTCTATGGGACAGCATTTTTATGCCTAAGCTGCATAATTTTTGAGACACTGTTTTATCTGATGACAGGTCATTCCAGAGGTCTTGCAGCTCTGTCTTTTCTGTTTTGGTTAAGTATGCTGTGACATATCGTGCAACTGCAGTACAATTGTCTGCAATGTATTTACTGCACATCTATGTTTGCATTCCATAAGTGGGCAATGATTGCATTGTAATCATTGATATATTTTTCTTCTTCTTTTCTTTTTATGTAATATGTATTTTTAGGTGACTTACCTTTAACACTATGTCTAACTGAAGACATGAGGTTGTTCACTTGACCTGTATTTGTAACTAGTCTAGGGAAACCAAATCGGCATTTGGTGTAGTATTTCCCTTTGTTTTGTATTTGCGACAACAATATTTGCCACATGTGTGTCTTTGAAATTGTAAAATTTGTGCATGCAGATCACTATTTTTGGATTCCGATGGAATTTCACAAGTGACATATTTTTCAATAAACTGTAAAACAGTGGCATCACTGTCTTGACCAACTTTAGGTATGTGTACATTCGGTGTTCCTGACCTCCCTAATTCAATACTGCAATCACTTTAAAGCAGTTTATGATTTAAACCTTCCCAGGGACCCCATGCATTAGTGATAAATCCTAATCATGAGGTGAAGAAACAACCATCAACTATGATTGGTTTTGTGGTAGACTCTTTATTATTTTTGTGGCTATTCTTGTAAGTTTTTCTTAAAAAGTAATCGAGTGCTTTGGTTAAAAGAGACAACACAGAGAAACACCATGATTTTAACATGACATGGCTAAGTCAAAAACTGGTCAAAACTGTGTGTATAAACAAAGGCAAAGGTGAACAGTACAAAAGGTGCAATTCTTCTCAGGTCTGTACAATCAATATGCAATGACTCCTTGTGATTGTTATAATTGAACTCGAGGTATACACAGTATTACTTCATAAATGTCACACCCTCGTAGTTCCAATGCTGTGGAGTATTGTATTCAATTACTGTTTTTTTCAATACATTCAAACAGACCAATAGAGTTAAGAAACATAAAGTCCTTTTGATGTAGGGCATAGATATTTAGCCCTAACCGGGCTACTGTAGACAGTGGCAGTTGTATCTGTCTATGTAGAAAGAATGGTCAGCAAAGGCTGATCCATGACCAAGAGAGACTGGTCCGACGTCTATTAAACAATAAAGAGAATTCAGTGTGGTCTTTAGTCAATTTCCCACGAGGATCACTGACGTTTCGATTGTTCTAATTCACAATCTTCTTCTGGGGCCTTATATATGCAGGTCTCCCTTTCCTGGAAGCTGTGTGGAAACTCCTATGCTTCCAGAGATTAGTAGGGGTTATAGGCATAGGCTGCAAACTGGTGTTACAGTCTGTACAGGCTGCAACTAACATCCATGTGGTTGCCTAAGTACTCGGGTCGATTTTGAATAAGCAACCCTGTGTAGAGCTTGATATGAATGTAGCTGGAACAAATTCGCCGTGAGCTGTGAGTCAGGCGCGGTCCCGTAGTGGACCAAATTTAGGAGCATCTTTAATCCATAAAAGCATGTGGATATGTGGTGCTCCTCTGGCTTGGTATTCTTTTCTCCAAAGAAGTGTTGCACTTCTCCAAGGGGAGGAACAGTTTTATTACAAATAAAATGTAGCATAGCAATGAAGCGATGGTGAAAATATCTTGAAACATTAACAGGATCCAGAGAACAAAGTTCTCCAGGTGTTAGTATATCTATGTTTGTTTTGTTTTTGTTTGATATGCGTAGGAAATCATGTAAATCTTCCCATGCATATTCTGCACAACTTAATGTAACAAACCAAGTGGGTGGGCCGAGGTTTCTGATCATACAACGTACATCTCTGTGACGTCGAAACCAGTACTCTTTAGTACCACGCATATTTGCTAATAGATTTGTAATATTTGATTGTAAAACCTCTTCTTTTTGTTGCACTTTTTGTAATAATTGTGTAGCTGTCATATTTTGAAAGTGTGATCCTGATTTTAATATGTGTGCAACTCCGTAACATAAAGTTGCTAGTTCACTTTCAAAGAGTAGGTGGAATATGTATTCCACATTTTGTCTAAATCTGGGATCTTCAGAATACATCCGTAATGAGTGGTATTCTGATGCTGATATTTGAATAGGTCTATCATCGTACCTTCCTCCTTTGCCAGTAGGAAAGAGTAGAGGAAAAGCGCGTGCTTCTATGCTTTTCTCCCATATGCTGATTGGTTTCCAGTGCATCTTCTATGGTGTCATTAGAGTGCAATGGATGAATTGTATAATGGTCTAAAGTGTTTGATATTGTAGCAGTATCTAGGAGCTCAAATTGACCAGCTTCTTGTGTGTCTTGAATTATTTCAGTTGTATCCTTCAAGTTTTCTTCAATATTAATTTCTTTGTAATATTCATTATTCTCTTTAAGATATTGCAAGGCTTCTCTAACTTTATGTAAATCTCTTTTTGTCTTTTGTAGGTACTCCATTTACCAAGATAATTAAAACATTGTTGCATTGGACGTTGCACTCCTAGAGTGTGCACATTTTCTTTTAGATCTAATGGTAAATACACTACTTTTCCACTAATACCTTTCACTAATTCAGAGGGAGGTAATTTTGAAGTTTTTGGTTGAAGGCGTATTATTGCTTGAAATGGGTGCACTGTTTGAATTATGATGCTCTCATATAAATTAAGTTGTTGAAGGGGTTTTGGTAGTGGATATAATTCCAAATTATTTGTGATAGCACGTGAAGGAGATTGGATGTTGTCAAGTTTTGTAGTGCAGTAACTACAAAGTATTACAGGGTCAGTTATTTCGTATTTGTTCTATTTTGTATGATAGGTCTACAGTTTTTGTGTTACTTTATAAAAAGTTCTGTGGCAACATACACACACATGGTTTGGTACTTCAGCTGATGTACTTTTTAAATTTTAGTATTTCTTTTTTGTATGTGTGTAGTAAAAGGTTGCCATGTGTAGAATTGTTACTAATTTGGTTTACAGCTATTTCATTCTGTAAGTGGGTTTCACTTCCAAAATATTTTTTCTGGATATAGTCGATTTCTTGTAGTAGGTCTTTTGCTGTACCATGTAGAAGAATTTTATTTAAATTGGCAAGTGCTAAAGCAGGACTTTAAGCATAGTACAGTTTATAAACTAGATTTCTTATAGTTGAATGATGTGTTGATATCCTTTTGATATCATGGAAGGTGGTTTTGCAAGTAGGTCCTGTAATGCAGGCCAATGAATGTCCTTGTAGTCCTGTGTACTTGCGTACTGGACAGGTATCCATATTCAGCAGTAGTTTAATTTTGATTTTGTCTTTGCTTTTCACATATTGATTGAGGAATTGGCGTAAAGACTTGAAAAATTGTTTGGGAATGTTACACATTGACGTGCATGGCCATTTGTACACTAGACGTGCTGATTCAGTTGAATGGAGGGCTAATTCTAAGTTTTTAGGACATATTTTTGTAAGGAGTACTTCTTGTTCCATTATGGTATTATTAACTTTTTCATAACCTCGACCACTGCTATGTATGGCAATTGTATTTGTTTGCTTTTGTTTGTACGCTTCTTCATTAAAGTATGGTTCTGTGCTCGTAGTGTGACTCCATTCACCTCCGCAGATACTTAAGAAATTCTTTCTGTTGACATTTCGTTTATTGAGAAGTCTTTTTTGTAATTTAGTTATTAGTTTTGTTTGTGGCTTCATTTTGTTTAACACTAGAATAAATAACTTTCTTTTGAGAAGAATTGCACTGTCTATCAACGCTTCTAAGATTAATTTCCTACGATAGGCTTTAAGCGTTGAACCTGGTTTCTCTCCTGTTTTTATAAGATTTTGAAGGACTTTGTGACGGAACATTTTGGCTAAAATACTTTTCTTGGTATGCTTACTTTGAACTATGTCAAGATTTAAAGAAGCAGTTTTATCTGTAGTGATAGCTGATTTTCTGCTAATTGTTTTTTGGTTTGGTTTACATTTTGATAGAGGAGGCAACGTTTTTGTACTTGAAACTTCTTTTGTTTCACTAAATGACTGTATTAGCTGTTACAAATTGGGCTAGAGATGGATGCTTATGTTGGACACTTTTATTTTCATTTGCTCTACTTCTGCGTTGCTTTCTACGGACTTGATATTTGGTAGCCATTCTTTAGGGTCTGTTGAAAAAAATAAAGAAGGTATGGGTTGGGGTGTTCTGCAATGTATGTGTGCTGTGTGCATGAGTGTTTGAGTAAGATGATAAAGATGTATGTAATGGTGTGTGATTGTGCATTGGGATCTACAACTAGTAGGGATGGGTATTCTTCAATTAATGTGTTACTAAACTGGGGTTCAGATGACAGAAAAAAGTAAGCTAGTAGTGCAGAGAAGTATAAATAGTATATCTTATGCTATACAATTAAAACAGTTGTTTGTTCTACAACATCTAAATTCTAGCGGTTGAGTTGGGTAATTTGTGTGTCGAAAAATAGGAATTTGTGGGCCATTCTGGCTGTAAATCGTTGTTTAAGACATGGGGATTTTTGGACAGAATGGTGCAGAATCTATATTTTTAGGCACAGAAATAGCATGAATTAACCTTACAGTGTGTTTGAGTAATAATACAAATATTATGGTGATATTCTACTTACTTATTTTCTAAAATGAACAGGTTACTTCTTAGTTGTTCTTTGTACTTCAAATTCGGTTGCTTCTTTTCAGGAGAATGGTCTTCACTGCAATTGTAAAAGAAACAAATTAGTAATTTTGTTTGTATATAGCACTGTTTTTAATTTAGACATTGATTTTTTTAATTGAAATCCTCAGCGCCTTCCTCAAAACTATTAAAACTATCTTATTTACATAAGATACGTTGCACCAGTTGAATACATATAATATGTTCTTAATGAACAAATTGTATTCCAATGACTAACTGTAGCAAACAAAATATCTTTACTATGTCTTGTGAAATTCATAATGTACCACTGAATACCATTATTCCTGTAACTAAGCTCTTCCAAGTAATAGTGCCTCAATGTCATGGGCTGCTTGTCCTATATAAATTTAGGTAATTAAATAAAGAAAGACATTTAAAAAAAATATATGTAATTGTACCAGTATTATTGTTTGAGATTTGAACATAGTGTGTGCATGCAATTTTGTTTGACTATATGTAGTCTATATATTTCATTTCAAAAATGTTAGTTTAACATGATTTGAGTGTGTGTGTGTATAAAGAAATTAAATAGTATAAAGATTTGTAAGTGACAGTTGATTTTAGGAGATTGAAAAAAAGACAGTAGATTCATTTTACAGATTATACAAGCTAAAAGTCAGTTAGAAAATGTGTTAATGTACTGTACATAAATATGCATACCTGTAGTTTGTGTTCATGCATATGGATATGCATGGAGCTGCAAGTAGAAATCTTGGAGACTTGTACAGTATCTCTTGTAGATGGTGCTTGCCAATGATATGACACTTGTACTCAGAGAGATTCACAGTACATTTGTAGTGCTGATCTATGATGATGCAGTTAGATGTAGAGGTCTTGAATGTGATTGGTGGATGGTCATGTGACTTCTTAGCTACATCCAATCAGGGAATGGCACAGAGAGTGAACTGGAAATGGTAGAAGGGCTGTTCATGTTACGATATGTCCGCGGACATGGCGGTAGTTCGCAGACATCGGGTGTTACATCCGGGGATTTTTGGGTTCAGAAGTCATGAAAATGAGAATGAGCACTGAAAGGGATTGGTCAGGAAAGTTTAGTGGGTGTGTTGTGCTAGGAGAGAGTTTCTCAGATACTCTTTTTGCTGAGAGAAGAACAGATAGCTATGGCTGTGTGTTTCAGAAAACAGATTGTTTGGATTTTGGGAGACTCATGGATACATTGGTTGAAGGTGCATGCAGAAACCTGTGGAGTAGCTGTAGATCTTGGATTCCCACATGTGGAAGTACACTGGCATGGAGTACGTGGAATGAAGTGGTTGGACTTGTTACCTCTCTGTGCTACTTTGGAGACAGAGCAACATCCAGATATAATTATAATTCAGGGAACAGGAGGGAACAGTTTAGGACATGTGTCTGGAATTTCTTTGCAATTTTTTGAAATTTGCAATGAAAGAAGGACTTGGGAAGGTCATGGACATGTTTCCAAATTCTCAAGTAATTTTTTCACGGAATGCGCAGAGACAAATGTGGCTTCGTTCTTCTTCATTTGGTCCACAAATGGAGAAAGCAAGGTGCAATGTCAATAAGGCTGTTTGTGCCTTTCTAAGAGATTTTGGCATGTCCTCTTTTCACAATGAAAATATTATGTTTCGTAGTACATACATTTTTCGCAGAGATGGAGTACATCTAACTTATGCTGGCAATCAGATTTTTCTAAGAAACATACAAAATGCATTGCGACCTTTTTTAGAATTACAGCATCCATTTTGAAGTAGGTGTTGAGTATTTATAATTTTTGAAACACAAACACCTCCCAAAGGCTCTTTTCAGAGACACCACATCCTCCCAGAGAAAATTGCAATGGTTATGGTAGGGTAGCACCCCAAAATTTTAGATGTCCACGGACTGTTTGCGGACTTCTAACAAATACAAAGGGCCCTGCTTCATTTATTTTCACTTCTATTTTTTAACTGTGAAAGGCGGCTCTGAAAAGAGCCTTATTTTATTTTGATTTTTGTTATTTTATATATTTTTTGGTTTTTTATACACGACACACTTGGAGAGGAGGGGAAAGGAGGGTAAAGGGGGGGACACCAACCACAGGGATAAGAAAGGGCGAGCTGAGAGAGAAAGATGTAGAGTGGGTTTTATTTGGGTAGTGAGAAAGTCTTCTCATGCTCTGAGACGATAGTCTCAAAAGCACTACGAAGTCGCTCCCCCCTGCAGAGTACTGTGTCGCAGTACATACACACAACTGTGATCCTCGAAAGGTAAGGGTCATCAGCATTATATATGGCCTGTGAGGCAGCTTGAGGAAGACGCTGTAGCTCAGAGGTGTTCCTTGTGGTGACAGGATCAGAAACGGAGGATGAAGTAGAGGAAATCAACCTACTACGCTCCTCGAAAGGTACAACCTTGCGAATGGCCCCAGATTGAAATGACCTTAGGTGTCGCTTCATGGTAGTGGTCCCAAAGCTGTACGAACCATGCCTCCCGTGACTGAGTACCATTTTGCACTCATTGCAGGTGACTCGGTTCACACAAGCCTTAGGACCATCCCTATGAATGGTAAATAACCGCCACACCCAAGACTCACGCCGAGTGCGGGTAGTAGGGATTTCCACTACCTCATTCTCGTCATCCTCTTCTTCCTCCTCTGCATCCTCACTCCTGTTCCCCTTTTCAGGCCCTTGGGGAGGTGGTGGTGGTGGAGGGGATGGGGGTGGTGCTGAAGCAGGTGCAGCACCAGGTGGCAGTAGTGCAGCCATGGATGCCATCTCGATGATGGTGCAATCTGCAAGTTGCAGGAAAAATAGCTGTACTCTGAAGAATAGCCAGAAACACAATGAGAATAAGCTCTAGGGCGTGGTCTTTTATAGGGGTGCTTGTACGCGGGTCACGGACATGCGCGCTGTCCGCGGACAGATCAAACACAAAAAAAGGTTCAAAAACTTTCAAAAAGTATGTAGAAACTCAGGATTAGTATGTGGGACTATTGGGAATATTGTGGATTACTTGAAAATTTACTTTTAAATTGTTCGGGGACACGAACAGTGTCCGCATTCAGACCACGCAATCAGCATGGGCACGTTCACATGATCGCTTCGCGAACATGTTCGCGAAGGAAGCGGCTGTCCGCAGGACACCAAATGCACGGACATTGGTTAGCGCATGCGCGTTGATGTTCTACGGGCACTGTTCGGGTCCTGAAGTAATTAAAAGTGCATCACACGTCAAACGAACAGTTACGGACAACCGTTTGTTCTTAGAACAGTTTAACTTCCTTGCAAACAATACGGACAGACATAGCGTCCTCATGACACCTCCAGTTTCGTTTATTTACGAACATTTCAGAACACCGCGTGTGTTCTTAGAACAGTTTCAACTTGCTAGCGAACAGTATGGACAGGTATACTGTTCTTCAGGACACCTCCATTTTCGTTTATTTACGAACATTTCATGACACCGCTTGTGTTCTTAGAACAGTTTCAACTTGGTAGCGAACATTATGGACAGGTATAGTGTTCTTCTTTTTTTAGTGTCTGACTGTTACTGAAGAACACCATGTGGCCTAGATATGTCAGCAAAAGAAAAAAGAGTGAGCCAGACATGTGATGTCATCAGTGATGTCATGAATGACATTTGTGATGTCATCTTTGATGTCGTGGGTATTAGTCTTAGCAGTGCACGGTGGTGGCGCGAATTATGGTTGCTTAGCTTACCATAACTGGCGAATTTAAGGGGTTTTCCGGTTTTACTTGGAACCATGACGTCCCTTTAACAAAGTTTTTTCACTGAATATATATATATATATACACTACAAAGAAAACTTTGTTAAAGGGATGTTATGGTTAAGTTGCCCTATTAAAAAACTATGTCATTCAGTACAAAAACTTTGTTAGAAGGACGTTATGATTACAAGTAAAATCTAAAAACCCCTGAAATTCGGCAGTTATGGTAGGCTAAGCACCCATTTTTCCCATCAGCACTCTCCACTGCCACCACTACCACCCCGGACATGAAAGATGCCATCACACATGTCATTGCTGCCATCACTGACACCATCGCGTGTTTAGCCCCTTTGTTTTATGTCAGCTAAGCAACCATAACTCGTGCCACCACCGTGCACTGCTAAGACTAACACCCAGGATATCAAAGATGACATGACAAGTAGCCTGACGGCACGAAACCGTGATTGATGGGCCTGAGCTTTAATTAGCCAAACCAAGTGGTGTGCAATAGCGGTCTGGATAACGTACCTTGGCAGCGTAAAAAAATTATTCCATAATGACTTACGTTCCGTGATACCGTGATACGGCACCTACTAAAGAACATACTGCAACCTGCAACGTAGCATGGAACATTGTGAAGGGGAAGATTAAATTGTTAATAAACACACTAACATGTAAAAGTTAGTAATGCACAGCGCTAAATCATCACCCTATTCTCATTTGCATAGAAATCGGAAGTTTGCGTCTGTGCTGCACAATGAAAATGGTAATTTTGACAGTGACGTTGATGTTTTCCCACATAGTCACCATGCATTGGTGGTTTTTATCACACACAGTATGCATTGGTGACACAGTAGTAGGTTTCCTCTCACATTCAGCGCCAAGACTGCCTCAATCGCTGTGATGTAGGCCATCAGAAAGCATGGTATGTTACTTAAAATGTTAGTGTCAATGGTGACATTGGTGTTTAACCACACAGAAAATATGCGTTGTTGACATAGTAGTCGTATTCCTCTCACAGTGATTTACAAGGCGACGTGAATGACTGTGAACTATGACACCAGAAAGGATGGTATGTTGCTTCTTACTGCTACAACTGCGTACGGACATAGAGGTCCGATGCGGTCATCCCATTCAATGATGACGCACATGCAACCGGTGATGAATAGCTGCATTTGACGATTAAAAAAGCCGTCACTTGGGCGCTGCAATGTATGACAATCACAATAGGGAAGGAAGTAGCTGAGGGGAAATTTAAAAAAAGATCTATGAATATGAAGACTTTCCGGAAATGAAAGGTGTAACATATACCATTTCTATAAATAATTAATGTTATATGGGGAAATGTAGTGACACCCTACAAACGGCGGCAATGCGCAATCTGCATAATTGGTCAAAAAATATCAATGACACATACATTTCGTAGAAAATAATGGAAATTGTAGTGACATCGTACAGACGGTGGTAATGTGCAATCTCCATAGTGGGGGTACGTCATTATTAATATAAGACTGTGTGTTTCGTACTAGAGAAGTGGGGAAGTGGAATTAAAACACGTAGCAGTACGCAACCTCAGCACAAACCAAAGATGTAAAACGTACCCTTTTTTTAGTAAACATTAACTTGTTATGGGGAAATATAGTACCACCTTACAAACGGCGACAATGTGCAATGTGCATAATGGTCATTGAAATTTCAACGGCACAGAAACGTCCAAATGCATTAGTAGTAATAATTATTTTATTTTTTTTGCAGACTAAGTAATTAATGGCAGTTTGGTGTACAGGCCTGAAAAATAAGCTTACATGATATGCACCGGCTCCGTTGCGGCCTCCGCAGTCACGCAGTAGGTTGTTTGCAGGAAGACGTCCTCGGGAACTGATTTTTCATGTGCTTCACAAACCTTTTTGAAGCATAACTTATCAAAGGGTATGTTTTACAAACTGTGCCTCCCTAGATTCTTTCTGTGTCTTCCCTGTACGTCAAGGTCGAGAAACAAGTGACCCTTATGAGGTTTGGTACATGTGCGACCATACTGAGACGCCTAGTGAAATATTGAAATGAAGTGACCTTCACTCATAACGCAAATACATTCTCATTTTGCAACAACATATCAGCAGTCATTCATGAGAACCGTTACTCCCGAACACGTGCTGAGGCGCTGTGTTTACGAAACAGTGCAGGTGGCTGCCTCAGATTCCAAAATATAGGACGCCAGTCTGACTGCAGTACTGTTGGTTATGGCTTCTTACATAGACGCAGTAAGGGCTTGTCGTACATTGCCTACCCAGTCCCACTGTACGGTATGATAGTGGTAACAAGAATAAAGCACTGTTTCACTTCCTACTGCCACATATAAGTAATGCTTACCTTTCGACACAGTGTTCCATAAGGGTTTGTTTGCCGTGATTTCGGCGTACAACAGAAAACGAAATGACCATGGCGGCCGTATCGAAAGAATGCTACGCACTTGACGCTTTGGCAGAACCAATCGGTGAAAGCGCAACATCTTGACTTGCAGCATGCCACAGATTAGCCAATAGAAATCTTCTCCACTGAGCGAACAGGGAAGTGGGACCGCGGAGCGGACATAGATATCACTCATTCTTAGAGTGCTACTTTTTTATCGTTTTAAAGGAAACTACTGGACGATTTGTCACAAAATTTACAAAAGCACGCTTTGGGGAACAAGCCCCTGCCCCTGCCGCATAATTGGTGAAAATCTGTCCAGTGCTTTGGCCTGTAGCCGTGCGCAAAGTTTTTGCCCCATTCAGTCTATGGGAAAAAAAGACGTTTTGGGACCCCCCTATAACTTTGCCCCCCCTGGACGAAACCTTACCAAACTTTGGAAAAAAATTCAGAGTGGCCCATATACATTTTTTGTAAACTTTCGTAAGGATTCGTCTAGGGGGAGCCAAGTTATAAGCCGCCCAAAAAGTGCTCTTCCGTAGTGGCCATGTAGTTATGGTTAAGTTGCTTACATGGCCACTACCGTGGCCATGTAATATATATATACATATATATATTCAGTGAAAAAACTTTGTTAAAGGGACGTTATGGTTAAGTTGCGCTACCAAAAAGCTATGAAATTCAGTGAAAAAAAACTTTGTTAAAGGGACGTTATGGTTAAGTTGCGCTACTAAAAACCTATGAAATTCAGTGAAAAAATGTTGTTAAAGGGACGTTATGGTTCAAAGTAAAACCGAAAAACCCCTGAAATTCGGCAGTTATGGTAAGATATGCAACTATAACTCGCGCTGCCACCGTGCACTGCTAACACTAACACCCAGGACATCAAAGATGACATCACAAATGTCATTGATGACATCACTGATGACATCACGTGGCTGGCTCTCCCTTTTTTTCCTTTCCTGACATATCTAGGCCACATGATTTTCTTCACTAACAGTCAGGAACTAAAAATTGTAAATTACTATATTCGTAGACTTGTCCTTCAAGTATGTTCTTAGAATAATTCCCTTATGGACCAGTCATATCATATGAAACATATACATAGGAGAAGTCACAACCTTGAAAGACAGCAATCCTTTTTGTGCATTAAAATTATTAGTAGATTTATCAGCACTTTCTGATACTTTTGATGTTTTTTTATTACTGTACTTTCCCTGTATATGCTCATATTTTTATATGTTGTACTCACACTATTTTCCTTAGGGTCCAGACACATCATGTGATATATATAGATAGGGTAAGTAACAGCTTTGAAACAGAGCAATCATTTCTCTCCATAAAGGTAATCAGTTAGGTTATGAACACTTTCTGCTACTATTGCTGTTTCTTTTTCCTACTTCAATTCCCTTGTATATATTCATATTTGTATGTGGTGTTGTCTCTTTGTGATTTGTGTATAATAATGCAATTATGTAGTAATTGGGTTTTATTACCCACTTATCACAATTTTCACTGTACGCAAAACTCTAATATGAAAACAGTTATCATTTCAATATTCAACATGGCAAGCTTATGAATATTGCACCTCCATCATGTATGCTGCACACAATGCCTATGTTTCTACATGAGTACCTTAGTATACTGGATTGAAGTTAATAATAGAATGCTATTTATATCAATGCATAGCTTAATGCACTGATTAGCACTTGATATTTATTCCAATAATCTTCGACACTTTTTTTATTAACATTACACTAAGAATCCCTTGTACAGACTTTTCATGAAAGGTAAATGCACATGTGATGTCATCAGTGATGTCATCAATGACATTTGTGATGTCATCTTTGATGTCCTGGGTGTTAGTGTTAGCAGTGCGCGGTGGCGGCGTGAGTTATGGTTGCTTATCTTACCATAACTGTCGAATTTCAGGGGTTTTTCGGTTTTACTTTGAACCATAACGTCCCTTTAACAAAGTTTTTTCACTGAATTTCATAGGTTTTTAGTAGCGCAACTTAACCATAACGTCCCTTTAAAAAAGTTTTTTTTACTGAATTTCATAGCTTTTTAGTAGCGCATCTTAACCATAACGTCCCTTTAACAAAGTTTTTTCACTGAATTTCATAGGTTTTTAGTAGCACAACTTAACCATAATATCCCTGACTTCATATACATGTAACATAGAACATACTAACCCCCTCGTAGTGATTTTCATGTCCGCGGAATACCGCCATGCCCGCGGACATATCGAAAATCTGAGCGTGGTGAATGTAAATTTAAATATTGTGCCCCATTTCCCCTTTGAAGTTGGCTCTGAAAAGAGCCTTTTTTTTTTTACAGATGTTTGACAGACACCTGTTATTTTGTATTTTTTTTCTTGTTTTTTTTTCTTACTTTACTCCTAAAATCTTTACATAACCTTCTCCAAAGCAACCCTTACATTCCAAAATAGAAAGGCATTTCCCGTAAAAGATAAAGAAATGCCATCTTCTTTAAAATTAACAGCATTACTGGCATCAATATTCTCATTGTTACAGAAGAACATACCAGCTCTAAGCATGAAGGCACACATGCCTTGGTTGATGACACACCTAGCAATGTTTTGCTGAGGACAAAAAACTGAACTATTGTCCCATACTGCCCTGGGTAGTAATCCAGAAAAAATTACTTTCGCATTTGGAAGGATCTTCATTACGGCTTGAACCAAGCATTCCAAATCAGCCAACAAAGTAGGGGCACTGACGTTGCCCAAATGGAAAGCACCATAGTGCAAAACTACCACATGCGGACTGTTCATCATGGCCATATCCTCACAAACTTGTACAATTCCCTGTACATTGCAATCAGGCACAGTGCTCCACACCACCTCCACTCCTTTCACATCAAAGTTCTTTGCAACATGCCTGCATTCAGCGTACTGCTGTAAACTATGCACAAACATATCTCCGAGCACCAACACCCTGACTTTCTCCATTTCTGCCATCTTCACCACACACAGTCTCTTTCAACACAAATCCACAACCTCGACATCTGATTGGCTGATCCGTACAGTCTTCTTTCCATGTTGGATTTCCTGGAAAAACCCGGATGTAGCACGCCCTGTCCACGAACAGCCGCGGTGTCCGCGGACGGCGTCCACTTTACTCTCTGTGCCATTCCCTCATTGCATACAGCTAAGCAATCACAAAATACGAATAACGTCCTCAGAACACCCCCATTTTGTGAATTTTCGAACATTTCAGGACAATTATCATTTCATTATTCAACATATTAACATTACAAATATTATACTTTCATCTTGTACTCTGCACACAATGCTATGTTTCTCCATTAGTAGCTCAGTATACTAGATAGAATCCCATAATACAATGCTATTTATATCAATGCATCGTTCAAAGCACTAATAACGGTATGATATTTATTGCAATATCCTTGACACTTTTTTCGCAACATTATAATAAAAATCCCTAGTACACAAATTCCATGAAAAGTACATACACGTGATGTCATCAGTGATTTCATCAATGACATTTGCGATGTCATCTTTGATGTCCTGGGTGTTAGTCTTAGCAGTGCACGGTGGTGGCGCGAGTTATTTTTTATAGCTTACCATAACTTGCGATTTTCAGGGGTCTTTCGGCTGTACTTAAAACCATAACGTCCTTTAAACAAACTTTTTTTAATATCACGCAAAAAATATACAAACATGGCGTGCAAAAACCAACTTCTACAGATGGCTTTACACAGAATGTTGCAAAGTAAGAATTTATGCTCGTTCACAGTGAAGGTCAGCTGCTTCCATTTTTTTCTCGGGCCCCGGAGAGGCTCACGAAGCGGACTATGAGGTTGTATTGTGTTTTGACCTTGACAGACAGATTGTGATGAAAGACTTCTCTTGAAGGAGTGTTGCTAAAACGTAAGAGAAGATAAGGATGAAATTTATGAAATGAAACCACTTTTATATATTATATCACTATGCGAAAGATTGTTGGCACACGGGGAGTCGTATTTTGGGACTACACCACTCGTAGACAATGGAAATTGCAATTGTACTGTAAGTAACCCTTTAGATTAATTTATACCAAATATAATTACAATAGCGTAGCATTAAAGAGCGCTCAAGTTGAACTTGTTCGTTGAAAGTGGCATAATGTTTTCTACCGCGCACTATCACCGCCGAATTGATCCCCTGTTGTTTAGAGGGCTCTGAAAAAGGAAGACGACACAGGGTGGGTTAATAGAAATAATTTAACCGGTCTATAGGCGGTCAAGTGCTCTACTCGCTGTGCCACTTCACTGTAGCCTGTCAAATGGCATAGCGAGTACAACGCTCAATTTGACATCCGTGCACAGCTTGCTAACGCAAGTTCGAATCCCGGCAAGACCAAACTCAGCTTTTCATCCTTCCGTGGTCGATAAATGAGCACCACACACCGTGGTTAATAATAAGCACCGCTTAGATACCTCACGGTTCTTAGCGCTATATGAATGGGAAAATATTATTATTTTATTATTAACAAACTCCGTTGCACTATCTTCGATAGCAAATAGTTTCACGCCCTAATAAATAAAATGATGATTTTTAATGAAGATCGGCTGGTGAGACTAATTTATGTTTTTTAAAACAGGTATGTGGCCCCATTTTGCCTATGTCACGATTTACAGACTCCAGCGGATGGGGTCTTCAACTGCCAGGTGCAGGTCCAAATATGCAACTTCATGACCCTCACCATTTTATGGGACAATCGCCAGGGACCAATATGCCCTTACACAGTACTAGCGGCTACAAACGACATACCAACCAATAGGGTGGTCTAATGGCTTGTTTTCGGAGCAACCTTCCGATTATCAGAGCGACCATTTACTGCTTTTATTATAAACCAACAGCCTATCTACCGCAAAGGAACAACGCGTGGCTCCAAATAAACTTTTGCTGATCGACAGCAGAGACAATAGCAAATCGCTGAATATTCACTAAACATTTCATGTGAAATAAATGTACTTTACCAAATGTACAATCCTGCTGTTTACTTTTAAACCACAGTTTCATATTCCGAATTGTGGCGCACTGAGTTGTAAGCTGATCTAACACCCTCTGTACCGCAAAGGAACATCGCGTGCCTCAACATGAACTTTTGCCGATCGACAACAAAGACAAATGCAAATTGCTGAATATTCTCTAAACATTTGATGTCAAATAAATGTACTTTACAAAATTTACAATCTTGCTGTTTGCTTTTAAATCACTGTTTCATATTCCGAATTGTGGCGCGCTGTGTTGTGACATAATATGTGTTGTCTTCCGGGTTCTGTGTAAAGTCACTTAGGACTGGAGAGGACTGGGCGCATTTGATGACGCACCCTGTAACGTCACGGAGAGAGGCGGGGATTATGAATGCTTTGATAATATCAGGCTTAGGGGCGGGAGATATGATTTAGTGTCGCAAAAGCAAGTCAGCCAGGTCAATAGCGCCAGTCATAGGATTATCACATAATGTCAGCGCACACCAGCCGGCTTTATCGTTTCTTTAGTGGACAAAAAGTCGGTTGACGCCCATAGGAAATTGTACTATTAGCGGACAAAGGGAGTGGTCTTAAAACACTTTCACCCTGACAACAAACAATACAAACAACGTTCTCAGAACACCCCCATTTTGTGTAATTGCAACCATTTCGGGACAGCGCGAGTGTTCGTAGAACACATTCAACTAGACAGATTACAATACGGACAGCGTCCTGAGGACACCACCAGTTTGTGTATTTACGAACAATTAAGTACACCGCGAGTTTTCATAGCTCATTTTTACCTTCCTTGCGAACAAAAATGACACATACTCCGTCCTCTAAACACCCCACCATTTAGTTTATTTACAAAATGTCAGAACAGCCGTGTTCTCCGCGGACAAATCAAACGCAACAAAACCGTCTAGCACATAAAAAACAAAACATTGAACCTATCTCATACTCCCCCACCCTCCCCAAACACTCTTACATACCAACACAGGGCACTAAATACAATTTTTTATCCACGTTTCACCGCGCTGTACGCGGTCGACGGCGAATACAAGATGGCGGGCGCCACAGAAAATCTGACGCGCTCCACGCCCCTCGCCGTCCAATCAGCGAACACGTCACATGTCCGCGGACATGACGCAAGGCCATGGGCCAATCGGGGTGCTGTCCGCGGAGCGAACAGGGAAGTCCGTCCGCGAAGCGAACACAGATATCACAAATTTTTTTGCCTTACATTTTGGTCATTTTTAAAAAACTACTGGACGGATTTACACCAAATTTGCAAAAGCAAGCTTTCCGGACCAGGCCGCCGCTCCTGCTGCAAATTTGGTATAAATCCGTCCAGCGGTTCGGTCTGTAGCCGTGCGCAAAGTTTTTTCCCATTCAGTCTATGGGAAAAAAAAAAGTTTTGGGACCCCCCCTATAACTTTTCCCCCCCTGGACCAATCCTCACCAAACTTTGCAAAATACTTCAGAGTGGGCCATATACTTTATTTGCAAAGTTTGGTGAGGATTCGTCCAGGGGGAGCCAAGTTATAAGCCGCCCAAAAAGTGCTCTTCCTATGGAAACAGCAACTTAACCATAACTACATGGCCGCTACCGTGGCCATGTAATATATATGTATATATATATATATTACATGGCCACGGTAGCGGCCATGTAGTTATGGTTAAGTTGCTGTTGTTGCTGTATGTAATTATATATGTATATATATATTACATGGCCACAGTAGTAGCCATGTAGTTATGGTTAAGTTGCTGTTTCCATAGGAAGAGCACTTTTTGGGCGGCTTATAACTTGGCTCCCCCTGGACGAATCCTTACGAAAGTTTACAAAAAAATATATATATATACACATTACATATGGGCTAGTCTTCTCATTGGATGTTACATATCTGATGGCTCCACCTGAGACCACCTCTAAATTGATAATGGTGAATACATGTCCTCTCTACACTATTTGATTGATTAATGCAAAATACACTGGGCGGCCTAGCATTGAGGGTTTTCATTGGTTGCCATCTTACTGGCCAATTGACAAGTCATCAACACATGAGCGAAAATAGGAGTAGGGGGAAAGAGGCCCAGTAACTTCTTTCCTTTCAATTAAAAAACATATTTCCCTTATTCCTAGACCATGAGCCAGAGCGACCTCTTTGTAGTTAATCTTGCAAGGCGCCTCAGTTCTGCGAATATGTGGGGAGTCGAGGTAGGTGCCTATCTGTGTCCGGTTATAATGAATAGACAGTGTTCTTCAATTATGGGTCCCGTGTGAGAGGACCATGTTTTGAATTATGTCACCCTGCATTTATTGGGATTTTAGCTAATATAAGTGCAAGTGTTATTTCTTTCCTGGCCACTAGGTACTTGTTTTATTCATTCCTTATGAAGGCTTTAGTTAATAATGATTCTGCACCTGGCTTTCAAAGGCTGGTTGTTCTTTAATTAATCTTAGAGAAATATGTCTTCTGGCATGGGAATTATCATCTCATGTTCTCGCCGAACTGTCCAAACCCTCCCTTATTTCTCAGTAACATTGGTTGGGTCCTCACAGCTACTGTCTGTGCCCTGCACAGGTATGTATCTCAGTAAATCCAGCAGTTTAAGTTTCTATGAAGCCTCAAGGCCTTTCATTCATTTCAATGCGTGCTGCGACTTCCATTTTGAAAACGATGGCTGCTCAGTACTGCCGCTTTTCTATGTCAGTGACCTTATATATGTGTGTTACTCTTATTGCATTCACCTTATACATTGCTTATGTTATGTTCTTCATGTCTTTATGGTTGCAAGCAATATTCTTCAGGCATAAATGCATATTTTGACCCGGTGTCCATGTTGCTTCATGTTGCGTGCATATTTGCTTCGTGTCTATTGCATGAACGTGTGTCAGTTCACAGGGAGGTTGCTTATTCTCGCCATCTTTAGTACATTAAGTCAATTTCCTCTTGTACCTGCCTTGTATACTGCCAGTATGGTCACCTTAGTAAGTAACGCTTCTCACCTATGCGATATTAGGGTGGGGGAGGGGCAGTAGCTATGAATGACATATTCATCTGCCGCTCAATACTCTTATGACAGCCTTGTTGCTTTGCAAGTCCAGGCACAGAAACTATTGCTACCTAATATGCGTCTTTGCTTTTCTAGCAGCATAAGCAGGGTTTCTTTGATGTTCTAGTCAGTGCTGTAAAATGAATGGGGGGACCTTTTTCACGCGCTGGGGCACATTGACTGTGATGTGGGCAGGACTGGGGCCAGATTGTCAGTGGTGTGGGGGGGACTCGGGGCAGTGCTAAGGGCCGAATGAGGTGCGTTTCCTGAATATTGGAAGCTGGCTGCTTAGCATACAAAACAAAGTGCATTTTGGGAACAAAAGAATGACCAGCAATTTATCAAACATGTCTGTACTAGTAATTCAAATGCTCATTCGTTCTGAGCATGCAATACATACTTGGTATGGTGCTCATGTTATTCTCTCAGAATAGTCACCCTAACAGTAAAATGTGTGCAAAGCATGAGACATATATACAGCTTTGGACAGCCCCATTGGTTAAATGTGGGTTGTTGAGCAAAGGACAACTTTCAGATGCAATCTGAAAATAGTGCATTACTGACATGGGGGCATAGAGCTTCTACAATGTGGGTGGTTTGGGTCTTCTGATTAAAAGCAATGGCACTCCTGCAGGGCAGTTTTTGCTGGAGCACAGCTCCGTCATGTTCCAGCCCAATTCCTCCCCAGTACCCTTTTCTCTCACCGATAGCACTTTTGAACTGTTCAATGCGACACATTAAAATTGTCATATTTTGTTATTTGTATTGTATTGTAATAGTAATATCAGTATGTTGTAAATAATGAGTGACATCTCACTGGTCAGTCTGGGCGCTGCCATATCTTCACTGTCATTTCACAGGATTGTTCAGATTAGAATGCAAAATCAGGATGCGAAAGTTTGAAGCATGATCATGCATGAATTGAAAAGTTTTAAATCTTCAGAGACTACAATCAATTTCCAGTAAGCCAGTCCAATGTTTTACAATCGAACACAATGGGCCTCATTACGAGTATGGAGGTAGCCATGCCGCTTTTAGCGGCATGGCTACCCCCATACCGGGTACCGGGTACCGGGTACCGGTTACCGGATCCAGGTTCCTGGAATGGGGAAATACCGGGCCATTCCGACCTTGGAGGGCGCGTTAATTCCCTTTTCCGGGACCCGGTACATCCCCATTCCCATTGAGCCCCCATAGGGCTCAATGGGAATGGGGAGGGTGCTAACAACGGGCCCGTTAATGACGGGCCCGTTGTTAGCATCCTGGTCTGCTAGCAGGTGCCGCAAAGGACGCCTGGTTTTACCAGACGTCCTTAGCGGGACCCGCAAGCAGACCTTGTAATGAGGCGGTAGAGGGTTAATGGCGTCGGCAGCTCTGCCGGCGCCGTTAACTCTCTACCGCCTGGGTCGTAATGAGGCCCAATATCACTTAACATCTAGTGTCCATATTTTAAATGGGCAAATTATCAGCATGAATTCGAAATATTCACAATAGAACATATCCATTTTATTGAAGCGATTTCATTTACATTTTGACTGTAAGGTTGCCTTAAAACAAGCATGACATTGTCAGTCTGGAAATAAGGAAATACGTAGTAAACGGCAAAATAACTGCCATATATCAGTCTTCAAGGTATTTACTCATCACATTATTAAACATTCCTTCCTTTCAGTACCCTAATCTATATTGAAATTAAGTTGATACTACCATGATTGATTATCTCGATAAATAATCAAATTGCATTTAAATAGAGCACAGAGTCAACATGGAGACTCTATGGCTAATCACCAACAGTTATCAACAATCTGAACCTATCATAGACCCACTAATGGAAATAGATGTCGGCACTATTCGTTACAGAACCCTATTTACTACAACATTGCTCCTCCCCTTTGATATTCAAATATTCATGCATCTTAATGTAGATCACCCCTGCTAACTGTGCAGGGAATATTAATTCTATTAAAGACTAGGAGGCAAGCATTATGCTTCAACTTCTTATTATTCCTCAGCAGTTTCAACAAAACACCAGAAAACTCTGAAAAGTATCTACATCCCACTTTTCTTTTCTTTAAACTACAACTCCCAAAGTCTCTGTAATCCCATCCTCCACAGTGCAGCTATGACACCTTCCTGTCCCTGGGCACCTCCTCTCTTTCATGTGCTCTGAAACCATCTCTTAAACATTTAACCATGTCTCACCAACAGGGCGAATAACTTCCAATCTCGGCGGCTGCAACATCGCTGGACCACATTCCTCGATTAGCTCTCAGCGCTTGTCGGCTTCCGCTTCCCAATTATTCTTCTGCTCTTCCCCTAGAAAGCATACAAGCAACACAATAAGGGTGGTGTCCATGTACTGTTGTAATTCTCATATATCACATACATTAATAAATAAGACATGACTGGGTGGGAATGTAATGCTCGCCTCCTAGTCTTTAATAGAATTAATACTCCCTGTGCAGTTAACAGGGGTAATCTACATTCTTTGGCAAGACTGGAGGTGAGCATTACGCTTGTTCAAAGCTTCACCAATACTGTTGTGGCCCAGCTCTCAATCAGCTTGAAATAAAACTCCTTAAATGTATGATCACTCGCCCAATCTGCCGCAAGCATAATCTCACGCAGTGACACACCTGTCGTGGCCGCTGTGGATGCCATTGAACCTCTCACAGAATGTGCTCCATACTTTCCCAAATCAATCCCTGCTGCTTGCATCACTTCTTTCACCCATAACGCAATGGTGGCCATAGCTACTGCCTGGAAAGGCCTCCTACGCGCTATTAACAACTGCATAGTACTGGACGCTCAGTATTCTGCCGTCCTACTCTCATACTCCTTAATGCACCTTGCTACGCACCACTTGGGGTTACTTGGGAAATACGGGTAATGCACTGAGGTGGTGCCTGTCATAGTCCTACGGACTACTGAGAAGGTCATTACTTCTGGCCCAAAAGACTTCCTGTCAATCTCAAGCGCCTTGACATCTGCCACTCGTTTGCAGGATACTAGACATAATAACATCGCTAGCTTGCCCGACAGCTGTTTCAGCAACAGATACGTATCTGCTGGCCAACTTTCCAACAGGCGCAGTACTACTGTCACGTCACATACTTTGTTATATCTCAGCTCTGGAGGCACTCTATACATTGCACCCTTGATGAGCCTTTCTACCATCGGATGTTCCCCTGCTGAATCCCCTCGACTGGTAAGTGTCCTGCCGAAATCGCTGATCTGTACACCCCTATGGTACGAAAAGCTCTCCCGTCTTGCCACATCTGTGCAAAAAAATTCAATATAGCTACTATAGGTGCTGAAATGGCATGTAAATGTCTCCCTCTACACCAGCTTGACCACTTGGCCCAAGCCGTGTCATAGCTCCTCCTAGTGGATGGAGCTCAGGATTCTGCGATAAGCTCTGCAGCCTGCGACGAAATGCCTGGCAGCGCCCAGCGTCTCCTGATATCCTGCACGCTACGAGTGGGCAAGTCCCTCTCACTCTCAGAGGATGACACGACCCAACTGAGTCTGTGAGCAGTCGTTCTCCTTCTGGAAGGACCCGCGGAATGTCCCCTGTCATCTCCATTTGCGTCGGGAACCACACCTGTGATTTCCACAGTGGCGCTACTAAGATCAATTTCGCCTTCTCCCTCTGACACTTCGCTAGGGACCTGCTCAGCATAACAAAGGGAGGAAATGAGTAGTACAGCTCTCCTGCCCACTGCTGGAGAAATGCATATGTGCCTTGCGCTTTTGGGTCCAACCTCCAGCTGAAGTAGCTGGGTGTCTGAGCGTTGAGACGCGATGCGAAGAGGTCTACGTGTATCGGACCCCATCTCCGATTCAGCCTCTGAAATACTGCCGGGTCCAGTCTGAAATTCTCTGGAGTCTGACAGGCAATGCAAGTTCCAGTTGGCCACCACATTCAACGCCCCTGGGAGGCATTGCGTGATCACAGACGTTCCTGACTGGAGGAAGAAGTGCCAAAAATCTTTCGCTAGCTCTGCTAGCAATCTGGACTTCATTCCACCCAGGTGATTTATGTACCCGACTGCCGAAATATTGTCCATCGTCAGTAGTACGCACAAACTCACTCTGCCTGTCGCGAACGCTTTTATTGCAAATTACCCCGCTAGGAGTAAGAGGCAATTTATGTGAAGGCGAAGATCTTCTTCGCTCCATTTCCCTCCCGTTTCCAGGGAACCGCATCTCGCTCCACAGCCTATCTGGCTGGCATCTGACTCTATCACTATGTCTAGCCGGTCTCCGAAGATGGCCGCCCATTCCAAGCATCCATATTCTTCAACCACCAATCTAGTTCCGTAATGGACTCCTGATCTAAAGGTACTTGCTGGTGGTATCTCAAACCTTGCTGCAAGTGTCTTATTTTCGATCTCTGCAGTGCCCGATAGTGTAAGGGGCCCGGACAAATAGCTTGAATAGAGGCTGCTAACAGTTCCACTATCCTCGCCAGCACTCTGAGCGAAATCGTCTGCTTGCTCAGACAGGCTCTGATCTCCCTTTTGCTATCTCGTATCTTCCTGGCTGGCAATTCTAGCGTAGTGTTCCTGGTGTCCAGGACAAACCTCAGGAAGTCTAGCCTCTGCGCTGGCGACGTGTCTGCTGATTCTTCCACGTTTACCAGAAACCCTAGCGATAACAGAAGCTCCTGCACCCATCCTGTCTGGTAACCTTCTGCTTTACTTCCCGTATATTTTTGCGCATCCTTATGGGAAAACTGATTAGTCCATACTGAGAGAGTATGGGCCTCATTATGACTTTGCTGGTGTGGAATTAATGTGCCAATATTGCCATATACTGGCATGTTTCCACACCGGCAAAGTACAAGTTTGCCGGTGGGGTGGAGGAATTACCTCCAGTTAAGAACAAGAGGTAATTCCGACACCCTAACAGCAACAAATAGCCGTTGTTACCTACAGGGCTCCATGGAATGGGGATTTACCACCCTTACCGGCAGTCATAATCCAACAGTAATTCCACCAGACTGAGTGCCAGTAACGGTAATACAGTTTCCCGGTATCCTGGTGGAATTATCACCACGATGCCAGCAATCCTGTAATGAGACCCCATCTCTCTCTTTGTGAATTTCTTGTACTGTTACAATTGCACACATCACCTTAAAGTGTAGTGTGGATACATTGAAATAACTTTACTGTAATGGCTCTTTGGTTACTTTTACAATGTGCCTAGGATGAGCTGGTGGCAGCAGATATTTTCTACCGGGCTTTATACTTTTTACTTGTGCACTTTTGCATTTACTGCAAAGGGCTACTAAAAGTGTCTAGCACCCTAAAATGGCATTGTCCTTTGGCTGTTTCTTTCTTTAGTCTTCTTCCTGCCTTGTGAGGCTAGGAAATGCTGTATATGACAGGCCCTTTTTAAGCGGTTTGTGTGTGAGCCCAGACGTGAGTGTTGGAACGGTTTGGTTCCGGTTTACGTCCAGGTGACTCACTGGGCAGATGTAGTGGTCAGCAGCTATCCATGAAAGCCGTCACTGTCCACTGTCTCCACTACAGATGTGGCACCGCCGGTTCCTGACGTGTGCCCTGGTTCTTCTGGCTGCTTGTCATAGCAGATCCTGAATCTGTAAAGATTACATGTATTGTATTTACCCGTTTATACAATACTCCTCCTTCCATTAGGCACTGAATACCTCGATTTAATAGGACATTTTTCAAATTTCTATGCTTGATATCACTATACTGTGGTCATAGATAGAGAAATTGTTGCAGGGATTTCACTTTGCCGGAGGCTAGCCTTGGTTTTAGCTAAAGGTAAAATATCTAAGCGCATTTTTAGAACCAAAGCTCTTTTGTGCGGGCCCTCAATGAGACACAGATAATCCTCCATCAGATGGGTTTGTTTCAGAGACAAATATGCATAGCCCATGGATAAATACAAACATTTGGTTACATATTGGCCTATTCGCTTGGTCTTGGTAGTTCAGCACCGTAAGCACAAAAGTTCAAAGACATCTTTCTCTTCAAGCATTCACCCTTTTACTCCCCCTTTTTCTGGGGTTAATCTTTACCATTATGCATTTCAGAGTTTGTTCACTTTGCTGCTTTGTTACAAAACATTTCACATTTCGTGGAGACTTTTGAATGGTCTACTTCCTTTTTGGCGGACCGCTCCGCTACTCTGTATCACTGGCTTCACAGTCTACAGCCACTCAAAGGTTCATCACTGGTTAGCTTTCTTGCACGTCTCATCAGCATGCACGCAGGCTTCAATTGTGAGATAAACTGTTGCAACTTCAATCTTTCCTTATACACACACCGGCCTTTCATGTCGTTTGCTAACTCACTGGCTGTGTGCATTCCTCTCTTGTCTTTTTCAGCTTTAATTCACAAGTCAAGGTTACTACCGCAGGCTTGGCCTCGCCTCCCCAACTTGAAACACAATACAGTCTTCTTGTCTGGGATTTGGCCTTCTCCACGTATCTTTCACGGCTTTTTGGATGTAACAACCTCTTGCACGGATCTCATAGGTTTCCCTACCCTTTGCTCTCGTCCCTCGATCGGTCGTTCTGCTCCAGTAGGTTCACCTTCGCCCTTGAAGTTCTGCTCCTTCTTGTGTTCCACCTGGCTCAGAGGGTGTCTCTATGTTCCTCATTTTATCCGTGTGGGGAGAGCTAATGGGTATCAGATGTATGTGATTAAAGTCAAGGGCCTGACTTTGACTGTCCCGATAAGCGGCACATATCCAATGAGATATGTAAGGGTTAGCCTCTTTACTCTCAGTCGCCCTTTTCCTCGGTCCTGTGTTTGTGCAGAAAGGGGTGGTGAAGTTGGGATGTCGGGGAATCCTATGAGATAGGATGAGATATGGGAATAGGAAAGGGGGGAAAACCGCATCTGACCATCGGTTGCCTCACCCCCCACTCCCTAAAGACCCTTCACCCAGGTGACCCTCCCACACTCGTGGGTCTGGCTCCACAGGTGATTGCTGTGTCCTGGCCACCTGAGAGAGAGATCCCCAGGCACTAGTAGGTGAGACACCCTTTGGTTTCTCACACCTTGATGTTAGTATATTTGTCAAGAATCATAGATAGTCTAAATACCTAATCTACTGTGCTCACACATGTGGTAAACCCTGCCTGTAATTGGCTTAGGGCATTGCTTTCTAAAACCCACTCTTCTAGTTTAATTTGGAGGATTTTGCCAAAGAGCTTACTACTAGCATCCAGTAGTGAGACATGCCTGTTATTTTCAGCTATACAAGAGTCAACTTTTTGGAGTTGGAGATATGGAGCCCATACACCAGGTTCATGCATGAAGAGGTCTACCGGTAGAGAGTCTGGAACGGGGGCCTTATCTCGTCATTGTATACCAATGGCAACCAATACGTCCTGTAGTGTCAATTCTAATTGGGCTTTATTTAGATTAGAATCACACAGGTTCAGTACTTCCTGGTGATCTAATTGAAAATCTGCTCTGTTTTCTGCATAGAGGCCTGGAAAGTGCTATAACCAGGTGATCTCTGTAATGGCTTCTTGGATAGGATTAGTCTTAGTTTGTTTTCCTTCGGTAACTGTCCTCCAGAAATATTTTGAGTTTTTCTCCTTGGCTGCCTTGTTAAGGGCTGCACAATTATTGAGCAACGTACTTTTTTTCTTCTCATTAAAGAGAATCTTATAGTCTTTTATATACCTTGCAACTTCTTCATTTACCCCTGCAGTATTGGGTTTGAAGGCCCTCAATAACTTGGTCTTCGCAGCTCTACATTCCCAGTCCTACCAGGTGTCTCTTACCACCTGGAGATCTGCCACAACGTTCATAGGTTTAGAAACGTAAGGTGCTAGTGCCTCCAAAACTGAGTTGGCTGAATCTAGGATAATCTAGTCATCCACATTATGCAGGTTAAATACTGTTTCCGATAATGGGATAATTCCTTGGTATACTTTTCACAGGTTTTGTTTTAAATCGGGAACATTTTACCATATTACTGTTATTAGTAGGGGGTATTACACAATGCATCTTAGTGGGAATATTACCCCTAGATTGGGAGATAAATGACAAACCTACTGCTTTATTGTCAATTTCACTTCTTGTTATAACTTCCAGAGACTTTGCCTTTATCCAGCTTGCCAAATCCTTTAATATATAATCAATGTGGCTTGTTTTGATTCCCATAGAAAATGTTGGTGCTCAAGGTTTATCTGACTGAAACCGTCCCTTGCATGGGTCTACACATAGGGCCTCATTACGAGTTTGGCGGTAACCCTTAAATCCGGCGGTAGCGCTGTTACCGCCGGTTTTAAAGGTCCGCCAAATCAGGGCTTTGGCGGATTTCTCCCCAGCTCTGAGTTGGGGGGAAATCTGCCAAAATTTCGCGCTCATACCACCGGCGGGAAATCCGCCGGCGGTATGAGCGCGAACTTTCCCCATTGAGCCCAATGGGGAATGGGGCATTCCCGAATGGGCTCAATGGGGAATGGGGACTTCCAAATCCGCCAAACCTGTGATCCGGCGCTAATAGCACCGGTGGGTTTGGCAGTAGGACAGATAGCGCCAGCGCTATTAGCGCCGGCGTTACCGCCCAACTCATGATGAGGCCCCTAGTTTGAAAAACATCTCAACAGACGGTAAAGTATATTTTGAGATCACAGGTTGTACAAGGTGTATAAACAGGGATACATTCGGTGCTTGCAAGACCTGGTAAGTAGGGTGGACGGTGAATGTCAAATGGTCACTACAGGACACCTTTTCTCCTTTTACTGTCTGGCTATTCTGACAGATCAAATGAGAACCATACCCAGTGTGCATTGCATGCTCAGAAGGAATGCACATTTCAATTACTATCACAGACATGATTGGTAAATTGGTGGTCATTTTTATGCTCCCAAAATGACCTTTGTTTTTATACAAAGCAGCCACCATCCTATATACAGGGCACCCACATTATTCAACACCTAGCTACGCTCCTCAGTCCTGCCCACACCACTGACAATCACCCTACCCCACCTCCCCAGTAAATGTCAGCCATTTCAAAGACTGCTGGTGTCCATGACCTTCCAGGGCTTGCGGGTGAGCCTGGAACAAAGAGGAAGCGTGACTCATACAGGCCCCTTTCCAACTTGTCCTGTTCCCACAGCCCCAACACTTCCAGCGGCATCCAGTTGGCGTCACAGGCCCCACCCAAGCCTCCAACCTGCTTTTCTTTTGCCCAGCACTATGCCTCTGAACAATGCCGACTTAGCATGTTACTGGCTCTTGCTTGGATTTTCTCCCATTTGCCACAAGTGCAAGACTCAAAAAGGAGCATGAACTTTTCAAGCGGGGAGAGAATCAGTGGCCCTTTGGCGGTTTTGACTTTTTAACTTTATCACTAACTTTGGGGATTTAAAAAAATAAATTGCGGATTGCGCAGAGAGAATTTTACTGGCTGGACTATGCCGCTTTTCCTAGCTCTCAGTACTCCTATTTTTAAAGTGTTAATGTGGGAGGTGACGTACTTGAGCACCAGCCGGGAGTAGTTCTACAGCAGCAACAGTGAGGGTAAAAGACCCACTGAGGTGTAACATGTGAAGGTATATTTGGAAGGCTTGGCCTGACTTTGAGCCACTGCTCATAGTTAACAGTGGAATTGAGCACAAAATCATCACCCCAAAGTAATGAATGAATACATACATGCATATATAAAGAAGAACAAAAGGACTTTCACCCTGCACTGTTTCTATGATTTGATGTTTAAATTTTCCCAACAGCTCAGAACTTTACCAAACACGATTCCCTCCAGACATTACTGCAGCGTGCAATGCTGAGTACTGGCTGCACCCAGTACTGCCAGGACAGCCGGGAACTTTCCATGCTTTGCTAGAGAACGTCAAACTTTTAAGTAAAATGCCGATTCCCACTGGGCGGTATGGAGCATTTGGAAAGTAAATATCTACTGCCCTCAGGAAGTAAAAGGAAAAAAGCCGCGTAGGTCACCAGATGAGGTTCTTCCCACACCTTTTTTTTTAATTTTGTTGCAAACGCCCACGTAAAGGTCATAGCCCGGAAGTTCACAGGTGTGCAAATGCCCGGAAGGTTTTCACCTTAGAGAAGAGACTCGTGGAAGATTCCAGTGCTATCTGGCCTTTCCTTCACCCCACCCTTAGGGCATTGAGCCACAGTGCTCCCTGCCCAGCAGCACTACGTGTCATGCGCCCACCGTGATGGATTCTATCTACCATGCACCTGTGTGGGACCCCGGTAGAGCAAGTAAAGACACTGTTTTCCTGGCCTCCACATTCACCATCATCATATATAACAGAAAACACACGTGCCCTCTTGTAGCGTTCAGGGCTCCACATTTTCTCTTGCCTACTCCGTACTGCTGCTCCCCTGCATCTTTCCCAATGTGTGTTTTTTTAATGTATGTACTCTTTTGTCACCACCCATCTGCTCTAAAATGCTCCATACCATGGATTGGATTTCCCACCAATTCAGTTGTGGTGAGTGGGTCTCGCGAGAACCTGGCTTGAACCGGATCTCGAGAAACTGCGCGAAGTACGGCATGAGGGTAGGAGAGGCACGCAGACTGCAGAGGGACATCGCTGGAACAAGGCGAGTGAAGCGGCACTCCTCCAAGAGACTATCACAGGTCCAGAACGTGCCCTAGCACCTGCATATTAGGAAGCAGAGACTTAGGGCCTCATTACACGGATGGCGGTGAACCATGGCGCTATTAGCGCCATGGTTCATGCCGGTAAAATACCGGCACCGCCTTGGTGGAAAGGGGAATTACCGCCCTATTCCAAGGTTGGCGGGGCGGTAATTCCCCCTTCCACCATTGCCCTTCCCCATTCCCATTTTTGCCCCATAGGGCTCTATGGGAATGGGGAAGGCGCTAATTACGGTACCGCTAATTGTGTTACCGTAATTAGCTCCCTGGTCCCTTTGCAGGTTGGTTTTTAACGCCTGCAAAAAGCAGGCGTTAAATTCCACAACCCGCAAAGGGACCTCGTAGTAAGGCGGTAAGGATTTACCGGTATCGGTAAAATACCAGTACCGGTAAACCCTTACCGCCATCCGTGTAATGAGGCCCTTAATGTGTAATCCCAATCAGTGCTGTAACTTGTCCGTTTTTCGCTTTCATTTAAAGAGATTAAACCTCCAGCAATCGCTCAAAAGGCATAAGGTCTCTTATTTACAACATAATTGGCGACGAGGAGCATGAGCACACCCAAGTGGTCAAGATGCAGGGCGCCACACCACCCCCCTGCCTTTCTTCAACTGCCAGGTAGGCCCACCATTCCATGGCCTCAATGGGAGCCCCTTTTCGCCACGTACCTGGATGCGCTGGGCGGCACTGACTACCTCCCAGAAAGGAAAAGAGCCATGCTACTGAACGCCATGGGTGCTGAGGGACAGAGGATTTGTGTGGGACTGAATCCCGAATTAGTGGAGGACGATGCCGATGATGTGTTTAAAGAAGCCATCACGCGCATTGTGAAGAGGTTTTCCAATAAAGGGAACACTGTGTTGCATGGAATAAAATTCTATAGCAGGAAACAGGAAACTTCGGAGCCTGTGGACGATTACGTCACACATATGAGGGATCTGTGACATGCTCGTAGTTCACACCAACTCGAGGAAAGTGCAGGACAAATTCATTGTGGAGAAGGAACTGGTGCTCGATAAAACCATCCAAATTGCCAAGGCTGTGGAAGAGACATCCAGCAGGCACAAGGAACTGGCAGGAAGCACCCGAGGACCGGAGGTGCATGCTATGCGTTTCAGGGTCCCCAAAGAAAGCCAAGATGGGAGGGCAAAGACGACCGGACCACCAGGAGAGAACCACTGAAGTGTCACAGGTGCACCGGCACTGCCATCTGGCCAACATCAGGGAATGCCCAAGCCAGGAAGACATACACTAGAGTCTACTTTGCAGAAAGTGGACTTGCAGTGCCTGGGTGGGATGACCAGGCGAAGCAGGTGGCCAAGTTCTATCGATGACATGTGGAGGAGCATCGGTATCAAAAGAGGACTTCCTAAAGCTATTTTCAAAGGGACTGGGAAAAAACAAAAACGTTGTGCATAAGATTAGACTATGCCAGAATGCCATCCCAGTCAAACACAAAGTCAGGCCAGTACCAGCCACAGTGTGACAGATATTACAACAGCAAATGGAGAAGATGGTTAAGGAAGGCACCATAGAGACAATAGAGTTGTCAGAGTGACTAAGCCCGGTTGGCTTCATAAAGAAGCAAGGTTCGAATGATCTGAGGATATGTATAGACTTTCACAGTCTTAACCTGGACGTCATCACAGACAGCTACACCCTGCCCAGCATAAATGAACTCATTTTAATGATGAAGGAGGCAACTGTATTTTCAAAACTGGACATGCGGGATATGTACCATCAAATCACACTACATAAAGAGGCAATGACACTAGCTGTATTCATCACCCCATTTGGCATGTTCCAATACAATTGCAAGCCAATTCTGTTGTCATCGGTTGCATCCACCTTCCGACGCACAATTAACTCTTTATTGAAGGGCATTGGCAATGTAGCATACTTCCAAGATGACATCCTCAGATATGCAATTGACATGAACACGTACGACAGGGTGCTGAAGGAAGTACTCCACAAGCTACAAGATGTTAGGGTACGGTTAAGGTATGAGAAGTGCATCATCAATGCTGAGGAAGTGGAATACTTGGGTTAAAGCATATCCAAGGAGGGCATAAGTCCCAAGAAAAACATACTGGAAGCCATTGTGAAAGCTCCCGCACCAACCAATAAAGAGGAACTTAAGTCCTTCCTTGGCCTGGCAGAATATTACGTCAGATTTGTGCCCAGGTTCTCTGAAGAAACAGCACCCCTCAAAGAACTTCTAACGAAGGCAGTGGAGTACAAGTGGGACCGGATGCAAGAAGGGCTTTGAAGAAGTGAAAGACAGAATATTAGCTGCACCTTGTTTACGTCCGTACAATCACATTTGGAACACATTCATCACCACGGATGCCAGCGCATATGGTCTTGGGGCGATCCTCACCCAGAAACACAGTGACACGGAGCAAGTTGTGGTGTTTGCACTGAAAACGCTATCGGATGCTGAGAAAAGCTACTCGTCGATTAAAAAGGAGATGTTGGCATGAGACTACGAGGTGGAGTACACAGACATAGGTTGTGCGACAAATCAGCTTCTGAGGCACCAGTGGTCCAGGGATGAATATCGGTTTCTAAACAATCAATCAACTCCACACCTCTAGTACACCAGAAGGGATACGAACAGATTGGAAACACAAGCAAATTATAAACCTCCTTTTCCAATTTTGGTAATGTGAATGGAATGGCAGGCTTATCTCCGCAAGGTCGTGGATCGTTGGTTAGTTGCAACACACCAAAAATACAATGATAAAAGGGACTGTCCAGTCAAGGTTGTATACAAATATCTACTTTATTATTATTCAACAGACAGTTCTAGCACACTACAAAATACAACCCACCCTGTAAAGAAATGCAGAGGACAGAAAGTTTCAAGAAGGAAAGGGGATGCACTCTGGATACTGACAGTAGGGTAGTTGGTAAAGTAATTAATCGCAATCGTTCAAGGATACTTGGTTTCAGCACAAAGGGAGCAATGGGTTGTAAAATGTCACTAGAGGCCTTCGGAGAAGGATCAAGGGGACAGAACCACAATGTTCCTTGTGCTTGTAGATGTTTTAGCTGCTCGACAGGGTCGAGTTGGTTTCAGGGTGCTTTGCAGCTTCTGCAACACAGTTCAAGATGGAAGACAGCTGCAGGTATCAGGCGGCAGGCAGTTTTGCAAGCGAGACTAGACAGACAGCTGCAGACTGGCCTACACATCAACTTGCGGTCAGGAATTGTTGTCTCAGTGCTGGTTGGCAGATCTGAACCACTGCTCGAGGCATCTCAGATGACGTTAGTGACTGTGGCGTGACAACAGTCAGAGGTGCAGTCAGTTGCTGCTCAAGGGGCTTGACTGGCTTAAAAAATGTCCTTAAAGGCGGACACTGGTTGATGCTTGTCGATGCACTCCTCCTAGCTTCTTTACTGGGCTTGTATCTTCCTTTAAGGTGGATGGCCCAAAGCTGAGGGGACTGTTGCAGACAACGGCCTCGTCCTTGGTTTGGTTCAGAGACTCTCTGACACTTCAGACTTAAGAAGCTTGCTTGCAGAGCCTAGCGGGGCATGCTGTGTGCTGGCTGGGTACTGATTCTGGAGCTTCTGGAGAGTCCTCTGGATTCAGCATCACCCTCTGTTCCCTGGGGAGGGTTCTTGCTTCCCTGTTTGGAAATTCTGGCCTTCCTTCACTGGCGGAAGCTGTAAGGCAGACTGCACCTCCAGCCAGGGTCCAAAATTTCTTCTTGATTCTCCTTGTAAAGTCTTCAGATGATCTGCCCAAAAGAGGGGCTCAACCCTCTTTTAAAGCCAAATGGGCCACAGTGATTGGTGTGGGCTGCACCTACCTTAATGAACCAATCCTGGGCCGCCACCAACAATCTCCTGTGTTCATGAGGTCATAACCAGAGTGCTTTGCAACAGAAAAGGTAAAGGGGTTTAAACATGTAATACTAAGTCCCACCCATCTTCCTGTCTGTTGTGGATCAACGGGTCTCTCTGGTTAATTGAGCTCTCTGTGGTTCCTGATTAAAGCGGCAGGTCTTCCTTGAAGCTGTGGTGAGAACAGACTTTATGTCTCCATCAAATCACATACTCCTACCCTCTGAATGGGGTCCCCCTGCTGGGGTTGTCTACTGTAAACACATGTACCAGACATGACAGGTCACTGTCGTTGATAGTTAAGGATGGGAGCTGGCTTCAGGTTGACACAGTGCATATGAAATGGGTGTTGGGGGTTCCTGTCTCCTTTGTTTTAGCCTCTGCAGCCAGGCCCCCCATGGCCTGTTTGAATTAACTCTGATTATTATGCAAATCTACCACCAGCAGAGCTAACAAAGGATAGGGCGGATTCATGAATCCTTTATTAGTTAATTATGATGGCCATGGCAGGAGGAAGGTTTTGCCTTCCACCTTCTGAGATAACTTGATGCACTCTTGCCTGTCATAGTCCAACTAAATATGGCAGGGGAGACAGCGCCTGTAGGCTGTGTCCACCCAGAGTACACAGGTATATGCATATGTTGTGTGGTGAGCATAAGAAATTGTGTGAGGATTAGCCCCACACATTTTCCAGAGGTTCATCTAGCATCATTCCATTGATTTTAAAATTTTAAAAAACCCAGGCAGGCGCACACCCACCGTGTGAATGGTCGAATTCCTCATAGTATGGGGCATCAAGTTGACCCTCCTTGTCGACCACAAACTGCTCATCCACATGCTGAGCCCAGGCAGCACCAAAACGTCCACTCTCAGGCTAGCACGCATAGCTGCAAAGCTACAAGAATACACCTACAATATTGGACACATAGCAGATTGGAGAAACTCTCAGGATGATTGTATGTCAAGACTCCCGGAGTCGGGAGGTACCAAGTCGACCTTTTTGAGAGACAAGTGCGTGGTGGCATCAGTGGGAGACTTAAATAGCAAGAGGTACATGGAGAACCACTGGAGAGAGGAGGCAGATAAAGATCCCATGGCTCGTGAGATAATCGAGTGGATCTGCAGAGGATGGCCGGATGAGAGAGCAGTCCCAGAAGGGCTGAGACCGTACTGAAAGGTAGTCAATGAGCTATACTAAGCAGATGGGTGGATCTTTAGAGGGGATCAAATCATACCGCCAATGGGAACAAGTAAGATAATCTTATGCAGAGCCCATTCGGGGAACTTCGGAAGCAGCATGATGCAGCATGATGCAACGCCGTGTCAGGGATGCTTATTGGTGGCCACGCATGGACAATGAGATCCAGACAATGATGGAGCAATGTCATGAATGCATGAATAGTGACAAACACTTGAAAGTACGACAAGCACCATTGATCCCAAAAGAGATACTAGATGGAGTCTGGCATAAATAGGCCCGTTAGAAGTAATGGGGCCAGAACACAGGTAAGGAATAGTGATAATTGACTGTTTGTCCAAGTGGGTCAAACGTTCATCGAAGTACTAACTGCTGTGTTCCAGAAAGAATGATTGCTAAAACAGATTGTTACGGACAATGGGGTCCAGCTAGTATCCAGGGAGATGGAGAGATTCTTAATAGAAAACAACATCGAATAACTCAAGGCTTCCCTCTATCACCAACAAGCTAATGGGTTGGTCGAGAGAACTGACAGGTTTATTAAGGGGGGCTGCAGCTGGCCAGGGCTTCAAACATGGACCCGTACAAACCGGTTAAGGAGGCCATTGCAACGCATCATCTCACTCCAAACGGGAGCACAAATGTGTCATCATTTCACATTCTACAATGCAGAAAAGCATCCTCCATGCTGGTACCTCCATGGATAAACCAAGTGAGGGAAGATGAGATAGTAGACATGGAAGATGTGATATGGAGAATAAAGAAAAGCAAGACAACCATGAAGATCAGAAGCGACAAGAGGAGAGCTGCCCAGAGAACGGAAGTTCGAGTGGGAGACATGGTCAAAATCTGCTTGCCTCACAAAGACTAAGACACAGGTTCCAGATTCAGCAAACCAATCCAAGTAGTACAGAAGGGATCAAATCCTCACAGATGAGGTAATTGGCCACTGTTACAAACTATATGGCAGTCGGCAGCAGAAGACCACTGGACAGTGCAGGACAGCCCTCTGGCTTGCTATCAGCCAGAAGGTGACAGCAGGGGAAAGTGTACCCCGGGATGGAGAGGACTGCCGCAAGCAGTGAAACGACCTGAGGGTCAGGGTGCAGTGACTGCTGTCCCAACACCACCAAGAGTCCCTGGTGAGGCACTGTGGAGCCACTGGTCCTCACCTCCTTGGAGGAAAAGTGTAGTATGGTGCTGGATAGAGAAGGAATGGAGGGAGTCGGCGGGTGTCAGAAGCCAGGAGGCAGGAGATGAGTCAACCTTCCCTCTCCCAACATAAGTGCTTGCACAAATAACAGCCCAGCATAAAATGCCCCGGGAAACATGGACACATGTCAGCAGACCCAGATGCTGGGCATGCCAACATGGCAGAGTGACGGGAGGCTCATCAGCCACCCTCCACAGCAGCTTTGCGGCAGGGCACCAAGAGCACCCCTGTGCATCACAGCAGCAGGAAGGGGTGGCAAGTGACCTTACCAAATGCCATGCATACCACACCTCTACTGGTGCACCCTGTGCCAGTGGGATTGAGATGCTTG
This sequence comes from Ambystoma mexicanum, assembly GCF_040938575.1. Taxonomy (NCBI): domain Eukaryota; kingdom Metazoa; phylum Chordata; class Amphibia; order Caudata; family Ambystomatidae; genus Ambystoma; species Ambystoma mexicanum. The sequence goes on from NC_090941.1 coordinate 895,746,305, forward strand.
AGTGACCACAGCACCATGCAGCAGTCCCACCAGCATGTGGTGGGCCAATGCTGGCATGGCAGACAAGCCACAGGGAAGTACACGTCCCCCACACTGACATGTGCTCAGCCTGCCAATCACTGAGACCACAGAGCAGCCTTCCTGGCTGCAGTGCAGTGCCCCATAGAGCCATGCTAGTGCCCTGGACTAAGTCACCAACCCTACCCCCACCATGTGAGCGCCACCCGGGGAGGGCATGTGGGGGCATGAAGGACCACAAGCATGCATGCCAGATGTCAGCTGCCCCAGTACGGACACCCTGCTCTCCCCACGCACAGGCAAAAAACTGACTGGCAATGTGTCACACACTCACCGCTACAAGCAACCCCATGATGCTGGGCCCACATGCAATTCCCCCTGACCAACCATGTTCATTTTCCCATTTGTGTGGGGTCCCCCGCTGTACCATAGCAAATGTGTCTCGCATGCCAGGTGGGGAACCATACCTGACAATATTTCCTATGTCCCCTGCAGGCACACACGCATCGCCAGTGTCATCAGAGGAGGAGGAGGTTGCAAGCCCATCTGGGAGTGGCACATCCAGGCCCTCAAGTTCTGCCACCACCACCCTGCAAAGGCCCAGTTAGGCTACACCAAGGCAGATGTCCTGCCATGTAACACTGCAACACAGCAGTGCCAAGCCAACTTCCACACCACAGGCCACGAGGAGCAGCGCAAGCCACACTGCACCCACTCCCGCATCTGGAAGCTCAGACACTGAGGCCACACCTGCTGGCAGGGCAACTGTGGAGTCACAGGGGGACACCAGCCCAATATCACCACCAGCCAAAGGTCCATAGACCCCAGAGAGCCTTCCACACTGTCAGCGTCCATAGACCTTGGAGAGCCCTCCACGCCGCCAGCCTCCATAGACCCAGAAGCCGCACATTGACACACCCTCTTATGGCTCCCCTGATTACAGCCCAGGACAGTGCACAGCCCCTCTGCCACACATCACACACCAGCACACAGCACGTTGTTGCGGAGGCTCAGGGAGATGGAGCAGAGACAGTGGAAGATGGAGGCAATTGGCCACACGCACTCCGAACACATGCAGGCCATAAGGGACAGCATACAAGGGGCCATCCGCAGTATTGTGCGGTCAATCTCATGGCACAGGGCTGAGCCAACTGCCCGTACGGCCACCCTGACACTGTATGCCCAGAGGGCGAAGGAGATGACTGAAATCCTCTTTGCACTGGCAGAGGCCATCCCGCAGAACACAGAGGTGCAACGCCAAGAAAACCTGGAGACAGTCTCTGCCCCTTCCACTTCAACAACTGCCCAAGTGCCACAGATGGGTCACAGTAGGGCACGCCGAGGCATCAATCACAGCGTATTCTGCGCCCAAGCTCACCGGGGGCTAGCAGGAGGGGAAGAGGACACGGTTTTCAGGGACTCAAAAAGACACTGATTGGCATGAGTGGCCATGCTGGGGAGTTGTTGGTGTGAGGGCGAGGGGGGATAGTGCGCTGGGGAGTTGCTGGTGGAAGGGCGAGGGGAATAGTGTTCTAGGGAGTTGGTGGTGGGAGGGCAGAGGAAGGATAGTGTGCTGTGGAGTTGCTGGTGGGAGGGGAGGAGGGATAGTCAGAGCACTTCATTCAATAAACCCTGTTGATCTTCATCAATGCGAGGTCATTCCTGATTGTGTCATTGTCGTGTTTATTGATTGAGCTGGTGTCACAGAGTCGTGTATGGCTTGTGCCATGTGAAGGTGTCAAAAGAAATTGTCTATGAGTCCCTGACGTGCCATTCTCCCATCTCTCACATCATCTCTGGCAATGCGTGCATTTGCCTATGCCACAGGCACTGCATCCTCATCCTCTGGGGGTGGCATGTGCATGTCAGGGGGTAGTGGAACATTTCTCTTCAGGCAGATATTGTGCAGCCAGGCCCACACAAGAACACCAGTGCTCCACTGGTACGGTCAAGGCAGCGGACACAGGCCTACAGAAGGCCGAAGGCACGCTCGATGCACACATGGTTCCTGTTGTGAGGGTGGTTGTAGGCATTCTTCTGTGGTGCATGTGGATCATGCACAGGGGTCATTACCCAGGGCAGCGTTGGGTATCCGGAGTCACCTGCATGGGGGAGGCACAGGCATTAGTCACAGAGTAAGATGTAGGAGTTAACTTACACAATATCAGGTCAATGGACTACTTGTGCATGCACATTGGCCTTCATGTTACAGCTTGTGTCTATTCTATGTCTGTGCATTCAATGCCTCTCGTGCCATGCATTGTTTGTACTTCACATGCACCCTGTTCCCTTGCAGCATATGTTACGTAAGGTGTATGTCGGTGACATGTGCAGCGGACATGGCTTTCATTTGGCAGTGCATTTACACTGTGAATGTGGCATGCTGGGTTCCCCATGGGCCATCCCTGGGTATCTGGGGCCAGCGGGTGGGCATTCTGGGCTGGCTGCCCATGGGTGCATAGCTGTGGTACTGGCAGGGTTGTTCTTGTGTGAGGCGATGTGGCCATTTGTCAACATTGCTTTGGTAAGTGCATGTTGCATTGTGGTGCCTGTAGTCATGTTGGTGTTTATAGTTGCTACTGTATGTGTACATCGGCTTCTCCATGCAGGTAAGTCCGACATGTGCATGCCCTCTGGTCTGTACTGTGACATTGGTGCAGGAGGTGGTCAAGTACGGAATTTGCATTTTCTTGTCATGCCATCCTTTGTATAGTTATTTGCATACCTGTCCCCATTTGGGCATGTGCTTCAAAGCACATGTGTGCTGGCATTTCTACTCACCCACTATCCAGGTCTGTTGTCCTCTGTGCGTCTCCATGTATCATGGCAGTGTGCTGTTCCATAGGACCATGGCATCGTGGGTGGAACCAGGGTAGCGGGCACAGCAGTGGGTGATGTACAGGTTAGGGTCGCAGGCCACCTGCACATTCGGGGAGTGGTAGTGCTTGTGGTTATGGTACGCCTTTTTTTGCCTGGGGTGACTGCCAGTGCAATATGGGTACAGTGCAGGGCAGCAATAACAATTCGCATTTGGGTAACGGCATAGAACTGTACCTTCATGGCATTGACCTGGGCTGCTAAGCAGTGAGATGTGACGTTGCACTTGTCGCAGCAGGGCTTCAAGTACCTGGCCCAACACTGTGCAGAATGTGGGCTGTGCCATGCTGTGCATCATGGTCACTGGGTTCTGGAAGGGGCCAGTTCCAAGGAATTGTAGGACAGACACTAGCTTCAGCAGTAGGGGCACAGCTGTCCGGATGTTGATCCTGCTCCCTATGTCGTCCTGTATTGTTGCGAGCAGCTCTCTTATGGTATCCCTGTTGAGGCGGTACACAGTGACCAACTGGAGGGCCTAACCCTATGGATGGGTGCACGCCTTGACTGGGCTCTCATCCTCCTCCTCACCTCCCAACTCCCCATGCGCTCCCTGTGCCCTGGCCTGCTTGTCCTGCCTCTCTACTTCCAGCCCCAGCATGAGCAGCTGCCTGTCCCAGTTCATAGTGGCTAGGGGCAGCATGGTGTTGGTAACAGTGTTGGGCTATGGGTGTGCCTTATGTAGCACTCTGGGGTGTATTGGGATCACCTGTGGCTTCATTTCAGGCACCTGTGTTCATTTTCCAGGTAACTTGCGCTGTGTTTTCAGCGGTATTAGTGCCTGTTTTCGGCACTAATACTGCCTAAAATGGACTTGCGATGCAGCTGTATTTTCACCTTAATGGGCCGGCTGTAATAGCGCCCTCTGTAATAGCACCATTTGATTTTACAGTCAGCAGTATTTTCACCGGCTCATGATCCAGCAGAGCGGTATTGGCGGAGCTAATTCCAGTACCGCCACTTTTAAGGGTTACCGCCAGACTTTTGATGAGGTCCTTAATGTTTCATCCCAATCAGTGCTGTCATTTGTCAGATTGTCACTTTAATTTGAGGAGATTAAACCTTCAGCAATCACTCAACAGACAAAAGGTCTCTTATTTGCAGCAACAGTGCTCGCCATTCTCTGTTTGCAGGGCCTGGGTGCTATATTTCTCCCCTGCCCCGAATTCTGCCTCGTGCTTTCCCCCCATTTCTGCCTCTTCATTGAGAAGCTTTGCCGCGAGCCGCTGCTGCTTCCCCCTCTCTGCGGTGCATTTTGTTGTGTACTCAAGTCTCTGCTCACAGGGCTTAGGTTTAAACTGTTCACCATTGGGAGAGCCCGCCTGCCAGATGTTTCCAATCTGCTGGCTTTTAGTTTATCTTTCTTCTATAATGACTCAGCAAAGTCCTTCTTTAACCCCTGAATTGAAAAAAAGGTTTAATACCCTAACATTGATTCTTGTCAGTCCATGGCATTTTTGATCCAATTCTGCATTCTTTTTTCCCTGAACAGAATTTGTTTTTGCTTTCTTCTCTGTGGTTTTGCTGAGCTGCCTTGAAACGTGACGTAAAGTATGCTGACATCGGATATCCTGCTGGACCCCTGTCATGTATTGTAGGTACATTACATGCTAGTGAAAACTCATTGTTTCGGGGCAGCACGGGCAGCGCTAGCCCCCAAGTGCCGTTCTGCCACAGCGCTGTAAGGCCACAAACAGAAGATAGATATCATTCCATGCTCAGCAAGCCTTCGACCTCTTACGTGGGATTTACTGCAATGTATGCCTGTCAGTAGGGTCGGTTTGGCCCCTCGGCCTTTCGGCCTATGGCCGGGCCGAAATCATCCTTGGGGAGTGGTGGCCGGTTTCTGGTTTTGCCTGGGCCGGTTTCGAAGAAGAAAAAAAAATATTTTAGTTTTTTCAAATATATATATATTTTATTCAAAAAGCCTTTCATCCTTCTTACGTCGATAAATGAGTACCAACATAGGTTGGGTGATATTGTATGTATATTTGTTCAATAAAAAAGAGCTTAAGCGTAAGTGCTATACAATGACATATTATCATTTGGCCTTGGACGTCTGCTTGGATTCACAATAATTTAGTGTACTTAGGAACAATGCTATTTGATGGCATTTCCTGTTTTGTAAAGGGTTGAAAGGTCATGTTTCATCACTTCCCGGGATGTCACTTTGGGATGGGGTCAAATGACATCACATCCGGTGATGTCATCAGAGGTCAAGGGTTGTGAGGCAAGGTGTGCCCCACTTTTTTGAGGCAAGCGGTGGGCCACTTTTTTTTGGGTGACTGGGCATATTTCTTGTCCCAGTCCGACCCTGCCTGTCAGTCAGTGCATAACAGTGGCTGTGTTTTTTGTGTGTGTGTATAGGGGGTGGGGGTTGGCAAAGTTGGACTGGGAAGCCAAAGTGGCCCTGGAAATGTTTTTCGAAGTGGCCTCATATCAACCTTTACTGCAAGCTTCTTATCTAATTTTTTACCTCATCCACTCAAAAGAGGCGCAGGGTGCAGAGGCCCACTGGGAAATCTCCAGAGTTCCATGTAGGCCAGTCGAGCAGTTGGGGTTGGCCTGTTGGAACCTTGATGGAGCGCCACCAAGCTTTTTTCACAAGTTCCACGAATCGGGCTCCGGACAGTAAGGATTGTCAGCTCTTCCACCGTGTGGTTTGATAGCACCCTTTATAGCTCTTCCCATCTGTGCTACCTGGATCTTCGGCAGAACAATTGGTAAAAGAAGTAGTGTGATATACCAGAGTCATAACCACGGGGTAAGCATGGAGACGGAACTGGAGACCTCAGTTTTGTAGCAAGCATGGAACCCAACGGAAAAGGTAGGACTCAAATATCTTTGTACAGAACTAGTCAACACGTGCATGCTTCCTGAAGTCGTTTCCCGCCTTTGCGAACCTCACAAGTCAGTTGTAAATGTACTGTTGCATTTCATATTTTGAAAACAATATATCTTGAGGGGCTGTGGACCTCAGAGTGCTAGTTAATGGGACACGGAGGCAAAATGGACGTTGCTCCATTTTGCTTGCCCATCAGATGCCTAGCACCAGTTGTGAACAGTCAGCCAGGGACGTCATTTCACCAAAATGCCAGGGGTAGCAGAAGGAAAATTGCATGACCCTTGACATCTGATTACATCACAGGAAGTGATCTCATTTGACCCTCCCCCCAGGTGACATCACAGGAAGCGATGGAACACAACGTTTTACCCCTTGGCAAAACAGCAAGTGGCATCACATAGCATTGTTCCTAAGTACATTATGAAAAATATGGTTACAATACCACTGTAACGTGATAAACATTTCATCCAAGAATGGGTCACCCTACGTATTGGCAGAAAAAAACATGCTATAACTGCAATTTATAAAAAGCAAAATACAAAGTCCGAAATGGATGCTTATTCTACTCTAAATGCTTTTTGGAGTATTTTGTCTGCATTGTGAGTTTGAGACTAAACCAATGACTCACACCCTGTAGTGTACCTGAAATAAACCTTTAATGAGTCTAGCAATTATTGTATAGAATTCCAGAAAAACAGATTATTTGTTATTCCTATTCTTTCTTATTTAGGGTCACTGCTCAAAGTGTTACACTTGTGGAACCCCCTGTTTTTTTAAGAAGCCTGAACAAGACAGCCAGCCACTCTAGAAACAAAGAGCCACATGGTATTGGCTACAGCCCAGGAGCTTCCATTTGAGAAAAAAAAGCCTGTGGCGACAGCTTAATGTCGTTCCTGCAGCCAGCCTTTGAATATCAAGCGATTACTTATATAATATGAGGTGAGTCTGCAACTCTTGAGGGAAGACTACTGCTGCCTAACTTTAACCACGCTTTGAAATAAGAATTTTCAACAAGCCTTTTCCTCCCTTTTGGGTATGGCAGATTCTGGCTAGGTCCTGTTAAGAACAGGGTGATCTAGTTTTTCTAGAGTCGATTTTTCCCACAGGGTCTTTGGGTATATTTGTGTCACAAAGTAGATGGATATACGTGGTGGGTGAGAACGCCCAGACTATTCATCGAAGATTGCTCCTTTTTGTACCTCTTCTGGAGTGAGAGTCAGTAAAACAGTTGAAGGAAAGGAGAGTGGTAGAGAACCAGGAGCAGGTGCTTATAGATGTCACTTAAAGAAGGTCCCCCAACATTACCTGGCTGTGAGCATCTGTCTACAACATATTGGCGACGAGTTGGTCTTGAGTGTCAAGCTCCTGCTACCAGCACCGCCCGGTCCTGCTGTGGCGGAGTATCCATCACTGTTGCACTGTTGCACCAGTGGAGAAGGACACCAGTAGTTTGAGTAGCCCTGAGACGTGCTGCACGTGCAGCAAACCAATGAAGGCTGGATTTGGGGAGAGCAGCGACAGAGCATGCTGTTGTGACCTGGTCAAGGACTGCACAGAGTCTTGATGGTGTAGTTACCAGTATATATTTCCCTCATACACACAGCTTAAGTATTTGGTCTTGTAAATGCTATGTTGACGTCACAAGCATCAAGATATATAGTCTATGGTAAAGTTCACCTGTGTGTCGCATAAAGTGTTCAATCCCTGTCAGGATTCATGCTTTGAGGAGGGAGAGCTGAGCAGCCGTGTTCTATGCTGGCTCGCCACGCTCAGAATGCCTGGCGGGAAGTAATATCTTCCGTCTCGCATCCCGAGGCTTGCAAGTGCGGGACTTCCTTGAGGTCCTTTACTCTACACATGCCTCATACGGAAGGGAGACTGGAGGTGAAGCGCCTCTGAATCGCTGAGCGAGACACCCTGCACTGTACTTGCCCTCCTCTGGTTTCTCAGTGTCGCGGAGAGCGAGGAAACAGGATATTTGCATCCCTGTATGCAGCCATGGGCGTAGGACAAGGGGGACATGGGGGGACAAATCCCCCCACAATTTTAAGTGGGGGGATATAATAGCTTTTATCCCCCCAGAATTTGTACCTTAAAACAAACACATTCTAGTGTGTTTTGTGGCTAGTTTCCATGTTCAGGATCGAACCCTGGTTGTCCCAACTGTGGGCGGGAAGCTTGGCTGCAGTGCCATGTGGAGCTGCTTGTAAATATGCTGACAGATGTCAGTATCAGTTCTGCTGCAGGCCGCCTGTAGTACCACAGTTGGCCTTGTGCGCCCCCACGAGACTGTCTTGCTTAAGCAAGCTGCTCTTGTTTGCCAGAGATGTCGGCAGGGCTGGGGCAGGATCAGGATAATTGTGACCAAGCAATGAAAATTTCACAGTAGCACTGCCGCTCGCCTGGAAATGTTCAAAATAATATTTACAAAATGGTGCAATTTCTTTCATGTGGCTTCTTTCCAAACTCCACACTGTACATTTCCACTTTAAATCACTTCCATGACCAGGTACACCCACTTTTAGTACATTAAGCGATCCGTAGACACGCTGTACAGTAGAAGCCTGCCAGGGTAGCTCAGCGGGTTGACAGACCGATGCTGAGATGTTATATATTCAAAACTACAGGTTGTTAATCGTATGACTTTGTACAATGCCTCATAAAAAAAAGTGTTAATGTGTTTGGCCAGGGTATGGGTTGGGCTGGATGCCTGCTTATATTCAGGGCGAAGGTGGGGATATTTCTGCCCCTGTAGTGAAAATTAAAAGTTGCCACCCATGAACCCACTGTTTAATTTCCTAGAAAATGCTGTCAGCACAACAGAAGCATTTATTTGTGATTAACCAGTTTGACAAGCATATACCATCTTTATAAATATAACCTGTGCTAAAACACAGAGGGGCACACAAAATAACAGTGTACGTGTTGTGTCTGACAAAAAAACATTTCAAAGAAAACTAGTGAACACAAGCAGCATTTATTAATTTGGAAATTACTTTTGTTTTTTTTATGGAAGTGTGAAATGCACATTTTGGGAAACAATAGTGTACCTAGCATGTAGAAAGCCTGCATAAAACGCAAAGGAAGGAGCAACAAATTACAGGATATTTGTGTGGTAGTCCAACAAATATCTGTCTTTTTGAGACAGTTACTAATAAATAATAATGCAACAAAGAAGTTTTTGAAGTTTTTAATATAATTGTGAAGGCATTTGTTATTCCATCTTTTTATAGAGGGGAAATAACCGGGCCAAAACAATATGGGTAAAAATTCAGAGGTTTATAAATATCTCCACCCCTATATCACCCATTAGTAGCTCTCCACTGTGGGCCTCCACTACAAGTAGCTCTAGCTAACGTAAAGGTTGAAGACGCCTGCTCTAGCGCCTTCACCTCAATGTCACGTTTGTGTGTCTCATTCCTGTGGTGCCATAAAACACCTCACTGGGTCCAGGACCAGAACGCCCCCGCCCTTTGCACGCAGTAACAGAGCACGCCGGGTGTTCTCCCTTCTGCCCAGTACACACAGTGCCAGAACACACACACCTTTTCACCGGTGTCTTTGTCTCTGTAGTCCTGGGTCAAGGGCTGTGGCGAGGAAGGGGGCGCATTGCTGACTGCCCCCCATTCACATTCGCTCTATCTTCCTTGCTCGCATGCAGTGGCAGACAACACCATATTTTTACCACTGCATTCAGTGCCCCAGCAAAACCCATCTTTCTTTCCACAATGCATACAGTGCCAGCACACATACCATATAACGTTCTTCCCCCAACGCATACAGTGTTAGATCACACACACTCCCCAACATAATGCATGCAACGCCTAAAGAAAGCACCCCCAGAACCCACGCACCCTAGCTCACTTTAACACTTGCATGCAGTGACGAAACACAGCCCATCTATTTCACTGCACCCCACTACACGCACTGTATGAAGACACACCCTTTCTCTTCCCCCATCAAGCGCATGTAATGCCAGAACATACACCCCTCTGACTCCTTTCACCCGAATGCCCCATTTCGGGCCCTGCCTCCTCCCTTCACCCCTTGGCCCGAATGTATGCACTGCCACACAAGGTGACTCGCCCACCGCTCCCGCTGCATTCAGTTCCACAGGGGCACTCGTGGGCCCTCCACCCCCCTTCCACTGGAATGGTGCCACCCTTGCCCCTGCCTGGCACTCCATGGCCTCTGCATGGAAAGCTGCATGTGCCATTGCCACAGATGCCCCCACTCCCTCGGCCGGTCAGTGCCAGGGTATGCTCTTTGTTGCCAGTCCACTGTGTCAGTGTTGTTGTCCCTTCTTGGCCACATCAGTCGCCATGCCGACACTCTGTGTCGCCTCCTGTGAGATATTTTTGGAAGCTTTTTGATAACAAATTATTCACCTTGAAAGAAGAGCCTAGTCCCAAAAGAAAAAATCTTCCCCTTGTGGCGATATTTTAGCGCTTTTGTATATTCCTGGCACTATACGATACTCAGTCCAACATTTGGAGTACCAGCATACGCTGCCTCGTACAAACTGGGGGCAATACATGGCCGGGAGAGAGAAGGGGGGAGGGGATAATGGAACTACAGCACAGCGCTGGTAGGTGGAGGGGGTGTCGCATAAAATTGAAATGCGTGCATTTCTTATGCTGTCGTTGAAAGGCATAGCTGGGGGAGTAGAGGCAGTCACATGTCAGGTGGGTCGGGTGCGTCCATGTATCTTTCTGCGGGCAGTAAAAGAAAAACTGATTTATAATATTCCAGAAGTATTATAGATGCTGGTACATCAGAGACTGTGCTAGGGCTGGGGCAGTTACATGTTGGGTGTGCCTACATAACCTTCTGTTCCTCTGACGGCGTTCAAATGTCTGCCACGGAATTGTGTAATGTATGAATGCGTGGGTTTTAGAAAGCGTAAACCTATGTGGAAAGAAGCCCCTGTACATAGGCGATGCACCCAGGTGGCCATTATTAAGCACTGGTCCCTCTTAAAGACCAGTAGAGAAGAGGAGTCAATCACATGTCACATGTGCCCAACAGAGCCCTTTATCTTGCTTAGAACAGTAAAATGAGAGACATTGAAATGGGGAAGATTAACATCTGCAGGCTTCCTACAAGGTAGTACTTAAGGCCATTCTCAAATGGTGCCGACTAGAATGGCTTCATTGAGCCCCTGACAAACTGGTCAAAATATAATAAATATTTCTCCAAAATGTGTTTACGCAAAGTGCCAAAAGTAAGCTCCACACCTTTCCCATCAACCTCGTTTGAGGGGTGCCACCCTCCTATGGATCAGCTTCACCCTCACGAAAAACCAAGGGTTTTTCATAATCTAGAATAGGGCGGGCGGACTAGTAATCCCTCATTACCGCCAGAATATATGTGATCTAATTTGCTTTTAATGGAATCACCACTACCAACATCTGAATTCGGACATCTTGAAGGGTCAGGTGGTTTAGCTGTCCCTGGAACACCAGGCAAGTATCTGCAGCGTGTAAAATACGATGTCAGCTTGCAAAAGTTAAAGTAGACTGTCTGCACACTTCTGCTGCGGTGCCCCGTGCCTGCGCATAATGAACGTGCCCAGGCGGGGGACAAACTGCACGTGCTCTGCCTGCGCAGTGCACTTCTGCGCAGCCTCAGCCTTTGTTTTTCCTGAATGAAGGAGAAGCCAGGCAGAGACACGTGCTCCAGTGACTCTGTGAGAGCGTGTGTTATTGAAGGAGACAGAGTGAGACAGACTCCTAGTCCGACTGCGACTCGACCTCCACCTGAGTCCTCAGCTACCATAAGGTAAGTCAAGTGGCGTGGCCCCCTCTCCCAGGTGCAGGGTGGCATGGGGAGGATTTATTAGAGGGTATGTGCCATTGCCAATGTCAGGTATACAGTTTCTAAGCATGCGTGGTGCATTGCAAAACTGTTCAGGAATCCTGGCCTCTTAATGTTTCATCATGAAACATTAAGAGGCCCGGATGCACTGATCAGTTTGCAACGCGCCGCGCTTGTTTAGAAACTGTACATCTGATGTTGGCACACTTTCATGAATTGAAAAACAGGAGGCCATGCCGCCCTCAGGTTTTTCAATTCATGAAAGTGTGCCCCTGCCAAAGAGGAACATCACATTGGAATGGCTCTTCCCTACTGATGGGCAGCCAGGGCTCACATTTAAGCTCCAAGCATTGGCCAACACGGGCTTGCAAGGCTGCACAAACAAAACACGGAGGCCATTCACTGACACAGCGAAGGATCAAGGGTTCACAATGGGAGCCGGTATTGACATGTACATGCAGTTTCTATACAAACGCCAGGCACAACACTGTTTAATATATTATGTATTGCCTTTTTTAAGGAGAAGGGCATGATGATTATTTTTGCTGCTTACACTAGTGCCCCTAAACCGTTAGGTTACTTTGGGATTGTTTCTAGTTTATTTCCTTAGAGTTGGATCAAGCCGATCGCACCTGACACGTTTCTCTGAAAAAGAAATTACTAATTTTATAAATGTATCTATAACTGCTTCCCAAAATGAGACCCGGCCCCCCAGCTGGAGGTGACATGTATTGCTGTGACACTTTGTCCCTCTTCGCACTCACTCAACATGCTTAGCATACATGGAGCAACAAGAAACTCTGTTAGAACATTTACAATTGAGGCATTCCGTTCTAGTGTACACTGCCAACTGAGTCACTTCTAGGTGATCCCAAGTAAACATATAGAGAAACAAAATGCACAGTGGGGAGGTCACACGATTCGCCCAGGATCACACAATCTGGGAAAGATTGGATGTTCTCCAAGATGTCCCTGTACCCCAGGCCTGGCTTGCAAAGTGCAGACACTGCCTGAGATATCAGCCTGACATAGCATACGAAATCCTCATGAAACCATATAAAGTAAAGTAAGGATGAGCCAATCTCAAGAAGGGCCGCTACATGGGATGTGTCCTCTTTTCCATAGTAATGTCTAGGGTAGGCAAGGGAAAAGACTTGATGTATGCTCTAATATCAGTAGGCCTCACTTAAGGCACACCCCTTCACCTCTTTCCACCAATTCACACCTGCTTGAAGTTTCGATGGTACCACACCTAAAGCTTGGTCTCTGACATGAGGGCTACCTGCATTTCTCTAGTTCAAACCCAGCAGCAGCTGGGTCCACTTAACCTTTCATAAATTCAGTAACGTTCAAATGAGGGTAATAATACCTGCTATTGCATTGCCTAGAAGCTGAAAGCATCTAGCATGAAGCACTATGACCAAAGTGTTATTATATTCCATAATACAAACTATTACCAGGACAGACCTGAAAGCTGTCCCGGCCCAAACAAAATAAACCATTTGTTGGTGCCCATCCTGCGCATCTCTCAAAAGAAATCCAGTGCAAATCTTCTGTAGGTCTTGGCTAAGCTTCACTGTTTTATTCAGCCTGGCTGTTTCTGTCAGCGTACTTGAGTGGTCGCAGTGCAATCAGATTTTGGGGGTAGAGCCTCGGCAGTACAGGGATTTAGTGACTTCTATGTCTGTCCCCCCTTCCAAATATCCATGCTCCTGACTATTTCTTAAGAGTTAATGCTTGCAGGTATCAATGGGCCCTTTAAAGGTCATGGATCTGGCATGCCTGTTCCAGCTTATTCTGAGAAGCTATATGGAGTGGTTGGTCATGCAAGGCATGCAATACAACACCTGTGAAATGTAAGCCAGGATATCGAAGGTGCTCTGAAGACTGAGGAAAAAGTGCTGAGTAAGTGTACAGATGAGAGTTGTGGGGTGCTGGCCATGGGGGAATGGGAAGGGAGGGACTGGGCTGAAGTAGAGTGTGGGACTGCAAAGTGAAAAAGGGTAGAAAGGGTGCAGAGGACAGAAAAAGAGAGGAGCAAGGGAGGGGAGAGATGGGAACAAGAATGGAGCGCAGATGAAAGATAGGGATGGAGTACAAGAAGGGAAAACTCCAGGACTCAGCGCCATTAAGTATATGTATGCTTGATTTTAATGGTCAATCAAACAAAAAAGTTTATTAGCCCTCTTTAGGTTGATTACACGTGTTTCGGCTCGCCTGAGCCTTTTTCAAATCAGGGCCGTGTATAACGTCAAAGATCCATATGACTGTTGTCAGGTAAGTAATAGCGGGGTCAAATGCCCAAGTCCAAAAATCCTTTTGTTCTAAAATTGCAAGTGTCGGCTGGTGTCCATGCTCACGAGGCCTGCACGAGGACGATTAGAAGTCGTTTGTTGAAATAATTGAAGATATATACACTACACCATACCTGTCTGTGCATTGATTTGGCCTGATAATACACATTTGGCCTGATAATACACCTCTCCCAGGTGCAGGCCGGCATGGGGAGGATTTATTAGAAGGAACGTGGGAGCACAGGCTCGACTCTCTCCCACTGCCTCAGTGTCATCTGCGCTTCTGTCTTGTTCCTCTCCAGGAAGAGACAGTCACAGCAGTCTGTTCCTGCATCAACTCCCTTTTCACTCAATCCTACCTGCAGCCTAGGTATGAAGTCAGGGCTAACCTTAAATTAGGTATATATCCACCTCTGACCTGTCCTGTAGTGGGAGCTGGTGCTAGGGTGCGTGGCATCTTGCCTTGCGAAACAGCATCATGTTATTTGGGCTATTTTAGCAACACCAGTTCTGGTTTAGATAAAGCCACTGACTTAGGGATGTTTACTACAAAGCCCTGTGTGGTTAATAACTTAATTGGAGCTGGGAACATACTACTAGTGTAATACAAATGTCTTAGCCAGGGATGCCTTCATCCACTCTATTAGCACTACGCATTTCCTTCACTGAAGTCCTACTAAAAACCAGCAATGGCAAGTGTTTGCTTGTGTATACATATTGGGCATTTGCCAGGCACTGCTATTAAATGTCCAGGTACTTGCACCATTTTTCAGCTGCTACCATCAGTGGGTACCTACTACCACTATAGCAGTGCTTGGCAAGTGCCTTTTCCATGCCTACATTAAAGCCCAAATGGTTGGCGTTGCCAATGCTTGTTTTAGAACTGTGTGTTTGTTACCCACCACCAGCTGACTAATGCATTGTAGACAAGTTTTAATAGCGGTAACCATAAGCCATCTTGGTGACCCAGAAAAAAATAAAGCAGAACCTCGAGATTCAAACAGCACTTGTTCCGCTATCCATGTAAATCCAGTAAATACCCTGGTGCCGAGGTATGATTGCAGCCCATACACTGCTGTAAAGGGGCTCAAGTGGAATAGGATAGGATGGGTTGGCGAAACTCCATCAAGCATCTGCATTTAAAGCGCAGATGAGAGTATTAGAAAAGATCTCTCTAAATGTCCATCGCTGGGAGGATTTTATACTCTGAACTACTTTTCTTTTTCTTAATTTTCTTCAGTGTTGTTTTCTTCTTTTCTCTTGTTTTATACAGTGATGATATATGTAATTTAATACATACTGCTATTTTAATTTTGTGAAAAGTCGAGTTCTTTAAAAAAGTAAAGTCCCCAAGGTCTCCCCTGTCCCCCCCCAGATTTTATGGGTCTCCTACGCCCCTGTATGCAGCATCCATAAGCCAGAGTCCAACGCACTGCGCTAACACTGCCACTCCACAGTTCGGAGCTCCGGAGAGAAAAGAACAAGAAAAGGGGACCCTACAATGTGACGAGAAGGTGTCACTGCATGCAGGAGGCGTCTGTTTGCTCATCTCGGTATTCCATAACGTGTCTTGAAAAGACTTTTCAATGTTAGTGGTTGCCATAGAAATTGCAGTTGACAGCCCAGTCATGCTTGTTAAGCGGAAGTTAAATATCCACTGAGACAGACTGAGGGAAGCCTGTGGATGTTAGCCTGGCAAATATTAACAAGGAAGAGGGCATAATTGTAGATACCAAAGAAAACATTTAAAGAGTTCACCAGGCATCATGCATAATGTGCCAGGCCCAGCTGTGATCATGGCACATCCTGGAGCCCCTAAGTTAAAGTGGGCATTGAGGAAAAAGAGATTGTTACTCTACTTGAGAGGTATCTGCGAAGGAAATGTGGGAATGGATAGAAAAGTATCCCTACTCATGCACTGCCTAGGATGCGAAGGACACAGAATATATGCTACCTTGCATGACCCGGATGAGTGTGAAGGTGTGAGCGAAAGTGTAAGTGAGTTAGTATATACGTTAAGAAAACAGGATAAACATTTCAACACCAATGTTAGCACCATTTTAGAATGTTATGTTTATGCCATCGTAAACAATTGCCTGTAGAACGTGTTGAAGAATAAGTGACAGCTTGCAGGCACATTATGATGAAATGCAATCAGGACAAGATAAGCAAGGAGCTGTTGCTTAAGGATGATCCTGTCATGCTTCTGCACACATCCCGGGTCCTCAGAAGAGGCTTGGGTGCCTGGCAGCTTTATCCCTGTTGGTGCTTGACTCGGCAGCGTGCTCAGGATTATCTCCCTTACCTGCAGTCTCGTGGCTCCTCCACCTTCAGCCTTGATGCAGTGGTTCCTTCTGGCTCCACATTGGTGTGGCAGTGTTTCCCGGTCTCAGTGATTCAATGCGTCTGGGTGTCGCTATGTTCTTTCTCGAACACCAACGTCATCCCATCTTTGGTTGTCGCGATGCATACGTGCAAGCTCTACGCACAGTGTTGACTGGCAACTTATTACCAACAACCTTGTCTCCACACAAGAGTATAAAAGCAGGAAGTAACAGCAACTTGGTGCATCTCAACTTCCTTGTTGCCTCACTTTTCTTCTGTTCTTTGCTTTTCTCTGTGCATCCGTCTTGGATGTTTCTTCTTCTGTTCTTGATTCCTTGTTTCCTTGTCACCTTGTCTTCTCTCTTCTCCTGGCTCCTTTCTGTTCTCATGTTACATCTTGCTTATTCCTGCTCAATTCACTCTTAACTTCTGCAGTGATTCCTGTGAGCTTATCATCGTGGCACTGTCTCTGCACCACGTTAATCTTGAGTACTCTTTCATGGTGCAGTGGATAGCCATCCTGCCTCCTCCTTCTTCTGAGGGATTGAGTTCTCAGTGGGTCAGTGTAGGGTTATGCTTCAGCATCAGATTCACATGGACTCAGTTGAGTGCTCATCGTGGCGTTTCCTGCTCCACGAACATCTGAACCAGGTACACACCAGTGCTCAGTCTTTCTTGACAGATCTCTCTCTAGACAAAGTGCTAGCGACAACTGAAGAAAATGGAAGCAAGCATGTGCACAAACAAAATCATGGAAGGAAGGATAAGAAAGAATATCACAAAGAGAATAGTTTGAGAGGAGGGGACGGTGCCACATGAGAAAATGTGTTACAGATTTGGCAGCAGAATACATCTTTCTGGTGTGCCGAGCTGTCCGAGGAGGAAAGTAATGTGTAAGAACGGTAACAGATGGGGACACTTTACAAATTATTGGTACAATTAGAAAGGGAATACGAAAGGCAGTAAAGTGATGAATGATGGAGTTCAAACTGAAGATGATTTAGGGGATAGTGAGGATGTTGTGGGAGGAGATATATGTCCCATAGGAGTGGTGGCTGAGGAGTGTGACAGTGAGGATTAGAGCTCTAGCGAAAGGATGGGTGTCCCCTTCATCGCGGACATGGGGGAAACTACTATATCGAAAATACAAGGGGGTAATATGTCGCGCGGAACTCCACAAAAAATTATAATTTGCAAATATTTAACAGATTTCAAATGAATGGCTGAGAGGAGAGAAAGGTCAGAGCATAACACCAAACACATAATCAATTATCAAAACGTTTTTTAATTATCAAACAGATAAAAACACATTGATCTGAAAACTCAGCCCTTAATACATACCGGGCTTCATTAATGGAAAAATGGACATGAATAAATGAATGCCAATGCATTCATAGTATGCACCTGATAAATAGTCGGTATCAATAAGTAAGAAAACAGGACTCAAGCCAAGTGAAGGGGATCACCCGGAAGGAGGCTGTGACTTGCAAATTGGTAACAAACTAGCAAAAAAGAGCTTTCAATCAATGGCAAAATACATAGAATAAGTTTAAAGATGCAAAACCAACTAAAATGCATCTAATGCATCAAAAAGTGATTCATAAAGGCTTGGTAATGTCAAGTCTAAAGGTGATTTAAAGTGCAGAAAGTCACTCATTGCACCTCAATTTGGTTTTGGATTTTATGATGTCCAGCTTGTATGCAATTTAGTGACTTTATTTAACAATCTGTTAAATATTTACAAATTATAATTTTCAGTGAGGATTAGAGCCCCATTGCAGGAGTGAATGTTAATGGCATAACAATAGACATGATGGCTGACTCAGGAGCAAAGGTTTCCCTGGTTTTCCAGGGCTGTGTGGGAAAAGGTACTGGCAGGGAAAGAGGTAGAATAGATGCTACCAGACATTAGTCCAGGGGTCTAGAAGATTGATATTTTTGGTTATTTCATGGCCAAGTTGGGATTCAAAGGGAGAGAAGTAATAGGGAAGATTTATTTTACGCAGAAGGGTGCTGCACTATTTAGTTGGAGGGAGTATTGTAAACTTAAAATAAGACTAGAGCCTAACATGTGTGCGCAAGTGTTAGCGGTTATGGAAAGTTGTAATCTGACGTCAGATATTTTGAATAACCCTGATGTATCCTCTAGCAAGGTGGGAAAACAGAAGAGAATGGTTCACCAGATAATTATGAAGGAACGAGCTGTGGGGTACATTTACCAGCCCAGCAAAACTCCCCTGCACCACTAAACTGCATTTTCAGCAGTAACAAGAATAACAGCTGTGCTGGGTCTGCTGAGCAGATATGGGGCGAGATGGAACACAGAACACCCTGAGAATGGCTGCATTTATTTTTCATGTGCAAAAAAAAGTCAAAGAAAATTCATAGGTAGCCTGGCTCAGCGCTGCTACCCTGCCAACTCAAAACTTCCAACTGAAAGAGAAATTGTTGTGTTTAAATGACTTTGCACTGGTGCTATTTCCATCTTTCAACATTACACAGTTCGGTTCCAGTAAAACACAGCCATCATGATGAACACCATCAAAGTAGGGCCATTCCTCTCTGAAAGGCATTGGTGTATCAAGTAGAATTTGTGAAAGAGCAGAGAAATTCATTTCAGGCCGTATGGCAAGCGGTTACTTTTGCAACAAATTAACACCACCAAAACTCTTCACAAGAAGCTCTGCTCTCCCTTTGTTTATGTCAGTTTCAAAGAGCCCTTTTCTTGAACATATCCCTGTGTACAGAAATTGACTAGAGCTCTGGAAGCTTTCAGACAGCAAAATGCGAGGATAACTGCATTTTGTTAAATAGATAAAAATAAAATTAACCTGTGTTACTTTGCCTTGCAGAGAAATGAAAGGACATGATTGAAGCTAAATGGGAAAGAATACTGTAAAATACCCAAAAACACAACTGTACATTGGGGGAAGAAAATCTCCAAAAATATAAGGTATATTCAACTCTGTGTAATTTATTTTCTTTGCAAAAACAAGTTCAACAGCCTAGCTGACTCAGGCATTCTTGGTGGAACAGTTTGTCGCCAAGGCCAAATCTCACACCTCCCCGCGATTTCCCATTGCCAGAGCAGGGACCCAGTTCTGTGGATTGCCAAGTGTGATAATTACAGGGTGCTACAAGCTGCATGGTAGGGATGCTCCAAAGAACAAAGGGGGAGCTCCAACCCATGTGTTTCCCTCAGAAGTGTGAAAATCCTCTACATTCAAACTAAGGACTTCAAAGGAGAATCCATGGCAACCTCTGGGCAAATCTGACCAAGGAAAGACATTTGTTGGGGGGTTGCGAAGACTGCCCACTTTTGAGAACATAGCTGGCCCTTGATAATCAAAAGACTTTTTGCATTAAAACATTTATTTCATTGATATGAAAACACAGTAATGTAAAATCATGATGGTTTTTAATGTGATTTTTGCACCATTAAAATAAGACAATGTGGATCTCCCTAGCATGTGGGGGATGCGAATGACAGTGAAAAGACATTTCTGGAAAAAGATTACATGCCACGGTTATGAAAGTTAAATGAAAATATGCATGATATTGATAAGCTTCTGTGTATCCATTTTTAGAATTTTAGGGGAAACGTTTTTCATAGAAATGGCAAAGGATTATTAGAAGAACAAAACAGCACTTTACAAACATGGAAGTTGAAACTGCATATTCCTTGTAAAATATGGGGTCTGCCTATTGTTTTTCAAGAGAATGACAATTGTAAAAATGAACATTTTGTTTCGTAACTGATTTTGGCAAAAGTAACTGTGGAATAACAATGCATACCATAAAACACACACCATAAAGCTGATGTGACTTCCCTCGATCCAATCTGCTTACAGGGAGGCAGCGACATCCACAGACTTACCTATCCCTTCTTAGAGGTAGGTCGAGCTTAGTTCTGCCCACATAGTAAAAATCCTCTGATGTCATCCGGCCTATATAAGGAGGAGAAATTCAAGAGTCAGGACATTCAAGAATCATTAATTCACAAATCAACATCCAGAGATCCAGACATCCCACATTCACCCTGCAAGACTCCAGACTCCAGAGCCAGGCCAGAGGTAGCTGATCTATATCCAGGCAGAACCTCCTATCCAGGCAGAATCACTGATCCAGAATAAAACCCTACAAAAATCCCAATAATTCAGGGAGAACAGGGGAAAGACTGCTGACCCTTTGGGAAAATCCCATGACCATACCTGTCTTTGTCCAGCTTATGCACCCGCTGTCCATTGAGACCAGACCCTAGTTTCCTCACTGTGTCCCTAGAGGAGAGCGGCCGCTGCGCAGTGACCAGACCCTTGTCCCTCTGTCCAGAGACCCGGTTAGCTGTCCAAACTACCCAATTCAAGTGCTTTTGTAAGTATCACCCCTCCCCAATATCAAAACGCTGCATACACCATTCTGTTACCTTGTCATTTGTCCAACCCTATAAGACACCCTATAAGAAATCCTATAAGTATCCTAGTAACTTCTCAAAATTGTCAGAATCCTATGTGTATCCTGTCACTTAGTCTTCATGTGTTAGCGCAATTCTTTCCAAATCATTTCAGTCCATTGTATAAGTCCTTAGTACTATTTGGAATAAATAAATTAATTCCCATGTAAAGAGGCACACGGCGTGAATGGGTTAACATTGCAAATTAACCTTCTCGCGGGCAGTGTCCTTCTTTAATAATCTAGCCACTAAAAAAATTGTCTCATTAGAACCTGTAATTTTCCTCTTAAAACTAATTTTGCCAGTGTAACTGCTTTCATTATAAAATCTGATTTACTTTTCCTACAAAGAATCCCATACTGTCCCCAACAAGAGTCACCCTTTCACTTTAGTATCATACCTGTTATGTGCCTTTGTACCTTAGCATTAAAACCAACTTCCGATTTTGATTGTTTAGCCCATGGGTGCACAACAAACAGCCCGCGGGCCAGTTGCGGCCCGCCATGCCATTTTGTCCGGCCCGTGAGGCACAAAGACTTTCGTAATGGAGTGCGGCTCGCAAGCAGTATCGGCCACCCTCCATTAGGAAATTCTTTGAAACTCTTCTCTTCCGGGCCGGACAAAACACTGGCCCTCATTGGCTCAGCACACATGCACCACGTAGCTCCTACAAGCCACGTAGTGCGTGTGTGCTGCACCAATGGAGGGCCATCACTACGGCTGGTGTGGCCAGTAAGGCTTAATGCAGGAAGGCATTTCAGCCTTGCCACGCCCACACCAGCCATCATGCCAGAGACCTCGCCAGCATTCCAGCTAGCCTGCCTTCCAGCACGTCCGGTAAGTGGTCTGTTTGTTTGTGTTTGTGTGTTGGGTCTGTTCTGCTGTATGTTTGTGCAGTGTTTGTTGAGATGCGGGGGTGGGGAGGGGTGTCGGGTATGCATGAATGTTTGTTTTTGTATGTTTGTGCAGCGTTTGTTGAGATGCGGGGGTGGGGTGTCGGGTGTGCATGAATGTTTGTTTTTGTATGTTTGTGCAGTGTTTGTTGAGATGCCGGGGTGGGGGGGAGGTGTCGGGTGTGCATGAATGTTTGTTTTTGTAAGTTTGTGCAGTGTTTGTTGAGATGCCGGGGCGGGGGCTGTCAGGTGTGCATGAATGTTTGTTTTTATATGTTTGTGCAGTGTTTGTTGAGATGCAGGGGTGGGGGGGTGTCGGGTGTGCATGAATGTTTGTTTTTGTATGTTTGTGCAGTGTTTGTTGAGATGCGGGGGCGGGAGGGTGTCGGGTGTGGATGAATGTTTGTTTTTGTATGTTTGTGCAGTGTTTGATGAGATGCGGGGTGGGGGTGTTGGGTGTGCATGAATGTTTGTTTTTGTATGTTTGTGCAGTGTTTGTTGAGATGCGGGGTGGGGGAGGTGTCGGGTGTGCATGAATATTTGTTTTTGTATGTTTGTTGAGATGCAGGGGTGGGGGGTGTCGGGTGTGCATGAATGTTTGTTTTCGTATGTTTGTGCAGTGTTTGTTGAGATGCGGGGGGGGCATGTCGGGTGTGCATGAATGTTTGTTTTTGTATGTTTGTGTAGTGTTGAGATGTGGGGGAGGGGGGTGTCGGGTGTGCATGAATGTTTGTTTTTGTATGTTTGTGCGGTGTTTGTTGAGATGCGGGGGTGGGGGATGTCGGGTGTGCATGAATGTTTGTTTTTGTATGTTTGTGCAGTGTTTGTTGAGATGCGGGGGTGGGGGGTGTCGAATGTGCATGAATGTTTGTTTTTTGATGTTTGTGCAGTGTTTGTTGAGATGTGGGGGTGTTGGGTGTGCATGAATGTTTGTTTTTTGTATGTTTGTGCGGTGTTTGTTGAGATGCGGGGGTGGGAGGTGTCGGGTCTGTCTGAATGTTTGTTTAAGTCTAAGTGTGGTGTATGTTGAGATGCAGGGTCTGTATGGGTGCATGCTTGAGAGTTTGTATGCTGAGTTGGGGGGTGGGGGGGTTTGGGTCTGTATGGGTGCAGTTTGTATGCTGGGGTGGAGGGTTTGGGTCTGTATGGGTGCATGTTTGAGAGTTTGTCCGCTGAGTTGGGGGTGGGGGTTCGGATCTGTATGGGTGCATGCTTGAGAGTGTGTGTGCTGAGTTGGGGGGTGGGGGGTTCAGGTCTGAATGGGTGCATGCTTGAGAGTTTGTATGCTGAGTTGGGGGGTGGGGGTTTGGGTCTTTATGGGTGCATGTTTGAGAGTTTGTATGCTTGAGAGTTTGTAAGCTGAGTAGGGGGTGGGGGGTTTGGGTCTGTAAGGGTGCATGGTTGAGAGTTTGTGGGTGAGGGGGCCATGGGGCATAGTGTTTGGTTGGGGGTGAGGGGGACATGGGGCATAGTGTTTGGTTGGGAGTGAGGGACATGGGGCATAGTGTTTGCTTGGGGGAGGGAGCTATGGGGCATAGTGTTTGTTTGGGGGTGGGAGCTATGGGGCATAGTGTTTGGGTGGGAGTCATGGGGCATAGTGTTTGGTTGGGAGTGAGGGGCATGGGGCATAGTGTTTGCTTGGGGGGTGGGGGCCATGGGGCATAGTGTTTGGTTGGGAGTGGGAGCCATGGGCATAGTGTTTGGATGGGGTGAGGGGCCATGGGGCATAGTGTTTGGTTGGGGGTGAGGGACATGGGGCATAGTGTTTGGTTGGGGGTGAGGGGGCCATGGGGCATAGTGTTTGGTTGGGATTGGGAGCAATGGGGCATAGTGTTTGGTTGGGGGTGAGGGGGCCATGGGGCATAGTGTTTGGTTGGGGGTGAGGGGGCCAGGGGCACAGTGTTTGGTTGGAAGTGGGAGTCATGGGGCATAGTGTTTGGTTGGGGGTGAGGGTCATGGGGCATAGTGTTTGGTTGGGGGTGGGAGCCATGGGGCATAGTGTTTGGTTGGGGGTGGGAGCCATGGAGCATTGTGTTTGGTTGAGGGTGGGAGCCATGGGGCATAGTGTTTGGTTCGGGGTGGGAGCCATGGGGCATAATGTTTGGTTGGGGGTGAGGGGGCCATGGGGCATAGTGTTTGGGTGGGGGTGAGGGACATGGGGCATAGTGTTTGCTTGGCGTGTGGGGGCCATGAGGCATAGTGTTTGGTTGGGATTGGGAGCCATGGGGCATAGTGTTTGGTTGGGGGCAAGGGGGCCATGGGGCATAGTGTTTGGTTGGGGGTGAGGGACATGGGGCATAGTGTTTGGTTGGGGGTGTGGGGTCCATGGGGCATAGTGTTTGGTTGGGGGTGGGGTCCATGGGGCATAGTGCTGCACTCCAAGAGTGAACCCAATAATAAAGCTAAAACAGGCACAGTTAGGAGATGGACATCCTTTGCTTTTGAGGAAACCTGACTCAACGAAGTCCATACTCCTCTTGGGCAACCCAAACAGCAACGTATAGCAGTCCAAAATAACAGAAATGTCCAATCAAGGGTCAATAAATTATATATAATTTAATTAAACAGACGATATACAATAATTAAATAGAAATAAATTATAACAATGGAAAATGTGCAGTACAAAATGTAAGTTTGAAATACAAATAAAAATTGTTACCCCTCAAAAACATATTCTTTTTCCATGTGTTTAATACAAATTGGGGGTTGACAAAACCTCCTGCCACGCCACGCCTACCGCCCCGCCCACATTTACTTTTCGCCCCAATATAGCCATCATGCAAGGTACTTTCGGCCCTCTGTCAAAATCAGTTGTGCACCCCTGGTTTAGCCCAATTCCTAAATTGTTTGCCCATTTTAAACCAGTGAAAATTAAGAAATTGCAATTCTGCCACATGTTCTTCTAGCTGCACTGTTTTTCCTTTCCAAAGTCGATTTTCTAAACTGTATGCCCGTTGTTTAGTACCATGCCTTGTAGATTGTGTGTGAGTTTTCTTGCTTCTTTAGTAGCGCCACATAAACTCCTGTCTTATCCGTTCAACCGCACTTGTAATATAACCATTCAGTAATTCCGAGTGCCATTTTGCTCATTTATCAAGGGAGCCCAATCCTATTTTGGCCTCCCGTTCAGGGGTGGTAGGGTGGGTTTTCATTCTGATTTTTGACTTGTATACCTGGATTCTTGCTACTTCTGTCCACCCACACAAAACATGGTTAACAGGGGTTTGAGGGAGTGTTGCAGGGGGAATGCCTAACTGTGGTGCTATTTTAAAATACTACCCAAAAACTAATCTTGCTTTCATTCATTTGTGCATTGTGTTTCTGATGTTAGAAGGTTAAACTAGGTGTATCCTATCAGTTAACTGTGTAATTACCACCACACTGGTGATTGCTGCCCGATATTAAGTCTGTTTGAATTTCATTTCAATCTGAAAATAAATAAATATTCTATTATTACACACCGGCCGGGTTCATGGTCTATTGTGACACAGGGTGTACGTTAAGGGGGTGGGAGACGGGTTGGCTGCCTTCTCAAAAACGGAATCTGAATGCAATAAACTTAAAAGTGTTTTTATTGTGTGCCACATCCCTGGCCAGTAGAAAGAGTCCTGGTCTGGAGTGTGCCCCATCTTTAAAATCCTTAACACAGTGGGGGCTTGTTGCCGGGATTGAGATAGTGTTTCCACCCATGACAGATTAACACAGCAGGCTAACCCTGAAAAGGCAGTGATACTTTTTGTGGTTAGAAAGCTGTGTTACACTGTAAAAGCGCCGTCCCAAAACTTAGACCCTAAGTATCAGGCCTGTGTGGTGTGTAAAAGTAAAGCAAAATCACCCCTGAACTAGACAAAAAGCAACAGAATACAGGTTTACCCTTATATAAATAATTTAATAAAGGAAGAACTCTCTTCATAATGAGCACCGTTGGGATTAACATGGCTAAGCAGCACCTTCTGCACAAATTGTTTGTCAGAGGGAAATGGGCAGAGCAGGATGAGGAGACCTGGCTAGTAGAAATGATGCAACAGGTCACCGCCATGAACACGGATGTGTGGCAAGACGGTGGCCTATTACATCAAGCCTTGAGTGAGTTGTATAGGACTCTGAATATTAAAGAGGAGCAGATTAAAATGGTCCAATTCACAGACTATACATATCTCCACATGGGGGCTATAGAGGAATAATATGAAGAAAAAAGAACTCTTGCGCAAAACTAATTTGAGCTCTTAACTCTAATCCAGATTGAATTAAAACTAGTAGAAGACAAATTGCAAAAGAGCCGAGATTCTTAGGTAGAAGTTGAAAACTACATCCAACAGCTAAATGAGGACTTGGCTCTACAACAACAAAATAATTCAGAGCAAGAGGCCCAATTAGATGCATTAAAAGTGGAGTGTCAGGAAAAGGTTGACTCTCTCTCTGGAAGAGAGTCAATGAAAATTAAATCAACAGATAACATATAACAGAGCTTGCTCAGATTAAATAATTACGTTACAAAATCAGATCAAAGACTTGGAAGATGAGAGTAATAAATTAATTAGTAAGGAACTCCACTTCCAAACAGAACTTGACCAAGAACGCCAGACATTAAGTGCCATCAAACAACAGCGGGATGGCCTGGCTGAACAGAGGGGCGCCCTTTATCAAGAAAAAGATGCCCTCTGTCAGTAAGTGAGCAACCTAAAAACAGACCTACAGAAAAGAGAGTTAGACCTCCAGGAACTGAACAAGCTAAAAGTAGAACATGAAAAATTATTGGGGCAAAAAAGACAAGTAGAAGGTGCTCGAGAAGAGAACACCAAGCTAAAAATGTGCAAAACCAGGAGATGAATCACCTGCAACAGAAATTGTCTCAGTGTTCCCAGGCCATACAGGCAGCACAAAAAGACAATGAGGCGCTCTGTGATGAGAACAGGAACTCAAGAGCAGGTAATAGAGGTAAGTCAAGCCCTGATAGCAGAGCAAAAAGCTCAGGCCCTAGCCTATTGTCAGGAAATAGGGTCTGAGAGAGAGAAACTGAAGCTGTTAGAAAAATAGTATGCTTGGCTGAATCTAAACCTGAGGGACCCTGAACAGGTAGAGAGGGACAGGGCCACCCCTGATCACAGTGTGATGCCCTCTGTACTAGGGCCCTCCAAGACATTTACTGCCTTGTATATACCTGGTACTGCTAACTTCATGTTCACCGGTTCGCAAGAACTGGGAATCATGGGGCAACCAGACTTTAGTAGGTCCTGCATGATTAAACAGGCAGGACGCCGGCCATCTGAGATTGATGGACGGGCTTCCCTGTACAGATTCCAAAATGTTATGGCCAATATATCTGGTCAGGAAGACTCCTATGAGGAGAAACTCAGGGAGCTAGACCTGCAGAAGCTCTGTCTAAAAAGGGACCATTTGGTTCGCTTTGCAGAACAAAATGAGCGTGAATTTAAGCCCCAAAAGAGCATTCTAAAAACCTCCACCCAATCAGGGCAGTGGGGGGGATTCGCCATCAACCCTGGAAGAAGAGAGGAGTCAGAAGACCACTCTGCGGTGCGAAAGAGGGGGTCCGATGGGAGTGTCCCAGCGAGCCCAAGGTACAACAGGGGAGAAGGAACTAGGCCCCACCATTCTGAGAGCAACTCACAAGCTCAAAGAATCAGGAAGTGCCTAGAAGATAATGAGGGGACCTCAAACAGTAGCAGCTCTGAGGGCGAATGGAGGCCAATAAACAAAAGAGAGCTCTGGTGAAAGACCCCATTAGGCAGATTAAGGCGATTAGGAATTTCATGACCCTATATCACAAAAATGCAAAATATTCTGTCTAGGAGCATCTGGAGCTATATGAACAGATGATGGACTCTTTTAACATCAAAAATAGCCAGAATTGCATAGACTATGCCAAATGAACATTCTCTCCGGAGTACTCCAGCTTCTTTGCGTGGCTGGAAGACCAGAACCATTCAAGGTGGTCCACCTATGTGGCAGTCATCTTGAAGCACTTTTCCACCCACAGAAACGCCCAGGAGGCTCGCAAAGCGGCCTACAATCTACAGTGCGGTGAGGATCAGGCCCCAAGGGAATTTGTGCAGGAGCTAAAACACGCCTTTGCTCAAACTACCAGGAAGGTGAGCATGAATAGTAGAGAAAGTATAACCACCTATTTTCATGCGCTCCCAAAATATATAATGACCCAGCTGGTAAGAGATTTTCATGACAACAGGACCCTGAACTGGGTAATAGAGCATGCTTCCAGGATCTATGAGGTCCAAAAACCTGCAGAAAGCAAAAACCAAACAAAAACCCCAAACCAACCAACACTCCCGCTGCTGCTAAGGTGGTGGAGTTGAAGGTTGCCCCCATTTTGGACCTAGAAATGGGGTGCCTAAAAATACACCTTCCCAAACCAGCCAAATCAGATGCAAAGAAGGCCTTCTGATCAATCAGCAACAGGTGGTAGTCAGATAGGTAACCCCACCAATGTGACCTCTACCTCTGCTAATTATATCAATCCCAGGTATAAGGGCAACAGACCTATCTTGGGGTATGTATGGACTCCCCCGGCTCCAGAGGGGGATCCAACCAGGTGAGTACTGCCCTAGGAAACTTGCCTCCCAACTTCCCTCAGGAGGGCAGTAATCCTTCAAATCCTGGGTTAAGTTTCATCCACCGGTACCTTGCAAACCCCAACCTACAGGACAACCTTCCTTTCCCCGCTTTCAAGAGTCCAGACCACCCAATCCGGGAGAGGGGAGGCCAAGGGTGGAGGGTTACCAAGGGAATCTCCAGTACCCAGGATACCCCGGGAGAATGGATAGTTACACTTCCAGAGAACCATCTAGGTTTGATCAGAGACCCTCGTACCAGCCAGAGCGGGTGTCCCAACTGGAATGCCAGGTCCAGAACCTCACTCGGGATCTGAGTCGCATGTTGAGGTCTCAGCAGAACCCTCGGATGAACATGGCAGCTCAGAACCCCTCAAACCAAGGGTCTGGCACACCGGAACAATGACGGGAGAGAAGCCTGTCAACTCACCGGTTCCAGAGGAGGAGGCATGGGAGGAAGTGGGGTGCAAATCCCTAGAGGAAGCTTCCTTCCTCACCCATGAAAAGCCCCTGGATACCCCAGAACCAGAACTAAAATCTCTTGCCCCCGAAAATCTGCAACCCAGGGAACAGAGGGTGGGTGGGAGAAACAAGGAAATCAAAAGACCCATTTTGTGGAGGAAGTCAGTGTCCTCCGGTTTGAAGGGGAAGAATCCTTGGAGGATTCTGGGAAGAAAATCTTCTCCTTCAGGGACGAGGGAATTCCTCCCAAAGAAGAATGTGTCCCAAGAGACCAGAACTTAGAATGGGTGGGGGTGGGGACTGTTTCAGAATCACCTATCCCTGAACCCCAGAATTGTCATCCAAAGAACAAAATATTGATGGAGGGATACTCCCCACAAACTGGTTCTAGTGACTGCCACAAGGTGAAAGGGGGCAGCACAGAGCTAAGGGAAAAAAGGGGATTCCAAAATCCCACCTATTTCGGGATGCCAAATTTTTGTTACAGATTCCCAGAAAACGGTCCAAAACTCCACAGTGTCGGAGTCCAAAATAAAGAAATTGATCGCCCAGCTTGCCCAAAATGCCCCTTACCTTTGCCCATTGGAGGAGAAAGAAGGTAAATTCTACGCCCCCTTCCAAGTGCAAGGGCAACGTGCATTTTCAGCACTGGTGGACACTGGGTCCCAAGCCACTCTTCTGTCCAAAAGGGCCTTTGAGCAGCTAAATTCAGGAAGGGGGAGAGACACCAGATCCCTCTCACCCCTCTTCCTGAATAAGGTCGCACACCCAGTCATAGTCGTGACTCCAGAGGGGACCCAATGTCTTTTAGGGAATGACATCCTGCGCAGGTTGTCTCCCCTGATAGACTATGTAAATAGGGTCTGCTGGACTCAGATTAACCGGCCAATGAAATTAAAACAAAGTGTCAACCATGTTAGTTTAAATGGCACATGCCACATGGTTGAACAAAAATCTGATCAAATTGAGTTTCACTTCCAAAATAATCCAATACCTGACATTACAGTAATTGCTGTAGGACAACAAACTGGTGATGTGAACTCCTCTCCATTCCTGAAAATCAACCTCCCTTCCAGTTTCAAGTGGCATTCCACACTGGATGGAAATACTTTGAAATTGTATACCAATTCCCAATCTGAACATCCAAATTCTGTAGTCAAAAGTGATGAAAAACCAGCTCAAAGTTTAGCTGACATTTAGAAAATAAGAGAACAGTTGTTCCTCCCTATTCAGTTAAATGAGGGGAAGGAGCCTGTTCACACCAGAGTGTGCTTGAACAACGGAAAGAGCTTCATCAGCGAAGCCATGTTCAGGAAACTCAAAAAAAATCCAAACATTCCCACATTTAAATTGATTGATAAGTGGGAAATGGGCCTGGAAACTCCCAATTCCAAACATCTCCTGCTTAGCAGGTGTATGCTAAAAATGTCCATAGTTGATAATAGCATAGTGCATAATTGTTAGGTCGTGTGAGATGTCCCTGCTGCATTCTATTTAGGCAGTGACATTCTCAATCGGTTTGCAATTAATTTGGACCTTATAAATCACAAGGCCTAGTCCCGACTGGGGGGGGGGGGCAATCCAATGGGCTTTGTTGATTCTGAGAAGGCATTTCAGTCAGCTCAATTGTTGCTGTATGTGGTTGAAGTTCAAATTGGAGAGGAGGTCACCATCCCAGGACAACCCGACAATTCCCACTTGACTTAAAAATTAAAAGAGGACAGAAACTACATAATCCAGATGCATATGTACACCTCAATGCACATCTTCAACAACAGGGTTCCACCCAACACCATTAGTTAATATAGAACACAACACCATTCCAAAAGTGGTGGATAACAGCGACCCTAGGAGTATCACACTGGGCGCATGCATCATTATTGGAATGGCGGTTGATAACCAGCATTTTTCCATGGATCTAGGAAATGAACTGATAGGACCAATCCCTAATGACTGCTATGACCATGACAATGACGATGACATACCACCAGAAAGGATCTTCACCCGGAAAGGGGGGAATTTCCTGGTGTACTCTTCCTGCCTTTACGGGGGGAAGAGGTGACCTGTGACATCAGGAAGGATGAGGTGATCTTCCAGGTCCACAATGACTGCCTCTCCTACCTGAAACCCTCTGTCCAGGTCAACACCTTAGCCAGAGACCTCTCCACACAGTTGAAGGAGGCTGCTAAGATCGCGAAACCCGAAGTCTTTGCAGGCTTCAGGCAGATGGTTGAAGAGCGGGTCAACCTCGCTGATGCCTATGAGACTGGGGAACAAAAGCAAAAGTTGAAACAGGTGTTCTTAGATTTTCAAGATATCTTTGCTGTGGACTCATACGACAGTGGTCGCCCGAGATACATACTACCTCAATTCCCATGGACCCTGGAATGACTCCTGCATTCGTGAAGCAATATCACTTGCCTCTCGCATCTATGGAGTCCCTGACGGAAATTATCAAAAACCTAGAGTCCTGTCGGATAATTCATCCAATCCACAGCACCTTTAATAATCCGGTTCTGGGGATTTTAAAACCAAATGGCCAATGGAGACTTTGTACAGACCTTAGTGAGCTAAACAAATGCGTCCACATGTCCCGATGGCCTCTTCCCTACATTAACCAGGGTCTGGCCCAGATCCAGGGTCAAAGGTGTACACCGCCATTGACCTGACAAATGGATACTGGACTTTGGCCGTCAGTAGGCAGGACCAGTACAAGCTGGCCTTTACCGTTGGGGGGCATCAGTACACATGGACCCGGACTCCCTTCGGATACATAAACTCTGGCAATTAATTTGACATCTTCCTACACAAGACCATTTCTGACTTGGGTGAAAGGGGTAACCTTGCCTATTTGGATGATGTCCTGATTAAAAGCGCAACTGTGGAGGAACACATAGTGGTAATCCACTATGTTCTGACCCAGTTGAGGGTTGCCCGAGCAAAACTGTCCTTCTAGAAGGCACCGTGGTGCAGGACTCGTGTCAACTTCTTGGGACATGAAATAACTCCTGAGGGTCTCTGTCCCCAGGCGAAGAAAGTGGAAGCACTACTAAAACTGAAAGACACCACTGCGTGAGCTAAGAATCCCCTTTGGACTGACTAATTACAGTAGGAAGTTCATTGAGGATTACGCAAAGGTCACAAGACCCATGGTCCATCTGTTGAAGGGAGGGTCAAGTGGGAGTGGGGTCCAGAACAAGCCAAGTCAGTAAAACAACTCAAAAGAAGTCTCTCACAAGCGCCTTGTCTAGCTTACCCTGTGAAAAACAAAGAGTTGTTCTTGGAGACAGGGTTCTCGAATACATGCTTGACAGCAGTATTATACCAAAAGCATTACAAGGTCAATAAAGTCATCTCTTATGAAAGTAAGACTTTATCCACTGTGGAGAAAAAATTCAACGATTGTGAGAAGGCACTCCTGGCAACAGTGTGGGCATTGAAAAATTACCTCCCGTTCATCCACGGGGAGCACATCATAGTGGAGACTCCACACCAGCCTTTGCAATAGCTCCAGAGTGACAGAATCTGGGCTGGAAATTTAAGTAATTCCCGAATTACCTCCTGGATTCTGTCCATGCAAGGCTTTCCTGTGGAGGTCAGATATGGCCAAAACAAGGAGAGTCCCCTTGCGCAAGTTCTGGCTGACTTGCATGACTATGCCAGAGAAAACTGTCTTGAGGACGAAAGTCTCAAAACCCAAGACAACATGGAGGCGTACCTGAATTCCCAACACAAAGTCTATGAAGAAAATAAGTGTGAGGGGATGCCCACAGTTTATGTGGATGGGTGCTCCTACCATGTTGACAACAACGGGGAAAAGGAACTGGTGGCCGGCGTTGGGAATTTGTGGCTGAATGATGCTCCAGAACCCTCCGCTGGGTACAAAATCGGTTCCGCAGTAGTCAGGTGGCAGAGTTGATGGCAGTTCACCAGGCCATCCTCACTGCCAGGCAACACTGACTCCATGAACTGGTCATAATCACTGATTCAGAATATGTCCGTAACAGGTTCATGTAGCACCTGGTCAATTGGAAAACCAGAGGCATGCTGTGTGCTAATAACAAACCACTTGAACATGGCAAAATCAAACAAAATATTGATGATCTGGTCACCACTAATGGGATGACCATCTATTGGAAAAAGATTAAGGGTCATTCCAGAATAGAGGGTCCAGACAAAACTGGAAACGATTTGGCTGATCCGCTGGCCAAAACTGGAGCCATCCAGGGGGATCTCCTTGAGATCGAGTCCCTGTTGGGGTAAATCCAGGTCAATGCTGTCACCAGGTCCCAGACAAATGTTCACAATGAACTCTCAACAGCCCAGTGGAGTAAGGAGACCCCAGATGCTGATTTAATCATGGCACAAAAAGGGATCCTAGTATTGGGAACTTTTACCAACACATTGAGGACCCTGTGAACATTTCTCTGACGGAAACCGATTACATTGGGAAAGATGACCTCAGGGTGTTGATGAAGTGTCCCAAAATGTTTTGAATCCAGGACTGTTTGTTGGTAAGGAGATCTATCTCTGGATGCAACCAGTGACTGGTACCTACCTCATTCCGAATCCTGATGCTAAATCACACCCATGACGCGGCCACAGCCGGTCATCGGGGGTTTCATACTACTCTAGAAATCTTGCGGGAGGTTGCATATGGGCCACACATGGGACAGGACCTCGACCAATATTTTAAGGGGTTTCTTATGTGTGCACAATTTCAGCCAAGTTCACTCACACACCAAGCTCCCCTCCAGAAGAGGGGGATGACACTGCCTTGGTCAGATTTACAAGTAGATTTCATCAGGCCCGTGATTTGCTCCTCTAGGGGGAACAAGTACATGTTAACAGTAACATGCTTGTTCACCCAATGAGTGGAATGTCTCCCGGCCCCAAATTGCAAGCTAGAAACAGCACCTGCCCTGATTATCAACCACATCTTCTTGCGGTTTGGCTTTCCCCAAAGGATCGAGTCAGACCGAGGAAGACACTTCACCAGCGAAGAGATGACAACGATGTGGGAGATACTTGGGGTAAAAAGGAAACTTCATATTGCCTACCTTCTGTCCCCTAGTGGGGGAGTGCAGAGGTACAATAAAACCATTGTGAGCATTCTAAAAACATTTGTGGCAGATTCTTGGCCAAGTTGCTAGTCCTGATGGCCATCAGATCAACCCCCTATTCTACGACCAAAATGTCTCCCTTTGAGCTAACGACTGGACGAACAATGGTGCTACCTCATCATCTGCTCAAAAGAACACAAGAGCAGTCAATGATAAACGCCTCCACAACAAATGAATATGTTGAGAATCTAAGAAAACAACTTTAGCATGCTTTTGCGTACGCTCAGCTGAATCTGGAGAAATCGGCAGAGGGGATGAAAACTCAATATGATTTAAAAACAACCAGAAAGGAATACCAAGTAGGAGACATGGTCTACTTGTACAATTTTCAGAGGAACCAGACTAAGGAGCGGGAATGTCTCCCTTCCTGGCGCAGTCCCTTTGAAATTGTAGAAAAGATTTCACATGTCGCCTACAGAATCCGCATCTCCAAAGGAGAGCTGTCAGAAGAGAAATGGGTCCACATTAATCAGTTAAAATGTTGTCACCCCAGACACACTTTGCAGCTGATTGAGGAGCCAAAAAGAAAGTCAAACAGAGGAGATATCTGGAGAATGAGACGAAATTAAAAGAAAAAGCAGAAGGGAATAGGTAGGTCCCTAGGTATATTTAACTAACAGGGAGTATTTGTCTTCATTGTTATTGCAAAAATGTTTAATAGGACCATGGTGTAAAAGTTCAATCATGTCTTTGCCTTGTTGAGTAATTTGTTTTCTGATATTGTTCAAAGACCCCTGACAATTATACATGCATGTCTTGTTCCGCTGATGTCAACGTTCCGGGAAGACAGTCAGTGAAAAATTCTAAAACCTGTTTTTATCTATCTTCTATTAGAATACTAATTCCATTCACTCTTAGACTGATGAGGACCTCCCCGAGGACCTGGAAAGCAAAGGAAGGAAAGGGTGTTTCGCTCCACACTCTCCAACGAAAGATGAAGGGAAGATCTTGGCGTATCGCTCCCTGATGAAAGGAGAACTCCACCCCATGATCCCTCCTTTGCCCTACTCTCGCTCAACAAGAAGTCTAGGGAAAGCACAGGGTATTCTGTGGGGTACATTTACCAGCCCAGCAGAACTCCCCTGCACCACCAAACTGCATTTTTAGCAGTTACAAGAATAATGGCTACGCTGGCTCTGCTGAGCACATATGGGGCGAGAAGGAACGCAGACCACCCAGAGAATGGCTGCATTTATTTTTCATGTGCACAACAAGAAAAAAGAATTCAAAGGCAGCCTGGTTCAGCACTGCTATGCTGCCAGCTCAAAACTTCCAACTGAAAGAGGAAATGTGCTGTGTTTAAAATGACTTTGCACTGGTACTATTTCCATCTTTCAACATTACACAGTTTGGTTCCAGTAAAACACAGCCATGCCCATCTATCTTCAGGATGAACACCATCAAATGAGGGCCATTCCTCTCTGAAAGGCATTGTTGTGTCAGGTAAAATTTGCGAAAGAGCAGAGAAATTCACTTCAGGCCATACGGCAAGCGGTTACTTTTGCAAAAAACTAACACTGGCAAAACTCTTCACAAGAAGCTCTCTCTCCCTTTGCTTATGTCAGTTTCAAAAAACGCTTTTCTTGAACATATCCATGTGTACAGAAACTGACTAGACCTCTGGAAGCTTTCAGACAGCAAAATGCTAGGAAAACCACATTTTGAACCCGTGTTACTTTGGCCTGCTGAGAAATGAAAGGACATGATTGAAGCCATATGGGAAAGAATACTGTAAAATGCCCAGAAATCCAACTGTACATTGGGGAAGAAAATCTGCAAAAATATAGGTATATTCAACTCTGTGTATTTTATTTTCTTTACAAAAAGAACTCAAACAGCCTAGTTGACTCAGGCATTCCTGTTGGACCAGTTTGGCTCCAATGCCAAATCTCGCACCTCCTCGCAATTTCCCATTGCCAGGGCCGGGACCCGGTTCTGTGAATTGCCAAGTGTGATAATGACAGGGTGCCTCAGACTGCATGGCAGGGATGCTCCCAAGAACAAAGGGGGGCTCCAACCCATATGTTTCCCTCAGAAGTGTGAAAATTCTCTGCATTCAAACTATGGACTTCAAAGGAGAATCCATGACAACCTATGGGCAAAGCTGATCAACGAAAGACATTTGTTGGGGGGTTGCGAAGACTGCCCACTTTTGAGAACAAAGCCGCCCCATGAGAATCAAAAGACTTTTCGCATTAAAACATTTATTTCAGTCATATGAAAACGCAGTAATGTAAAATTATGATGGTTTTTAATGTGATTTTTGTGCCATTTAAAATAAGACGATGTGGATCTTCCTAGCATGTGGGGGACGCGAACGACAGTGGAAAGACATTTCTGGAAAAAGCGTACATGACACGTTATGAAAGTTAAATGAAAATATGCCTGACATTGATAAGCTTCTGTGTATCCATTTTTAGAATTTTAGGGGAAATATGTTTCATAGAAATGGCATAAGATTGTTAGAAGGACAAAACAGCATCTTGCAAACTTGGCGGTTGGAACAGCATATTCCTTGTAAAATATGGGATCTGCCTATGTGATTTTCAAGAGAATACCAATTGTAAAAATGGGCATTTTGTGTCATAAATGATTTTGGCAAAGGTAACTGTGGTATAACAATGCATACCATAAAACACACATCATAAAGCTGATGTCACTTCCATGGGTCCAATCTGCTTACATGGAGGTGGTGACATCCACAGACTGATCAATTCCTTCTTAGAGGTAGGTCTAGCTTAGTTCTGCCCACATAGTAAAAATCATCTGATGTCATCCGGCTATATAAGGAGGAAACATTCAAGAGTCAGGACATTCAAGAATAATTCATTCACAAATCAACATCCAGAGATCCAGGCATTCCACATTCACCCTGCAAGACTCCAGACTCCAGAGTCAGCCCAGTGGTATCTGATCTATATCCAGGCAGAACCTTCTATCCAGGCAGAATCACTGATCCAGAATAAAAGCCTTAAAAATCCCAATAATTCAGGGAGAATCGGGGAAAGGCTGCTTACCCTTTGGGAAAATCCTGTGACCAGACCTGTCTTTGCCCAGCTGATGCACCCGCTGTACACTGAGACCAGACCCCAGTTGCCTTGCTGTGTCCCCAGAGGAGAGCTGCTGCTGCGCAGTGACCAGACCTTTGTCCCGCTGTCCAGAGACCCGGTAAGCTGGCCAAACTACCCAATTCAAGTGCTTTTTTAAGTATCACCCCTCCCCAATATCAAAACGCTGCATACACCATTCTGTTATCTTGCCATTTGTCCAACCCTATAAGAAATCCTATAAGTATCCTAGTAACTTCTCAAAATTGTCAGAATCCTCTGTGTATCCTGTCCTTTAGTCTTTCATGTGTTAGCGCAATTCTTTCCAAACCATTTCAGTCCATTGTATAGGTCCTTAGTACTATTTGGAATAAATTAATTAATTCCCATATAAAGAGGCACACAGCGTGAATGGGTTAACATTGCAAATTAACCTTCTCGCAGGCAGTGTCCTTCTTTAATAATCTATCCACCAAAAAATAGTCTCAGTAGAACCCGTCATTTTCCTCTTAAAACATATTTTGCCTGTGTAACTGTTTTCATTATAAAATCTGCTTTACTTTTTCTACAAATATTCCCATACTGTCCCCATCAAGAGTCACCCTTTCACTTTAGTACAGCGGTATTCAAACTGTGGGTCGCGACCCCCCAGGGGTCCGTGGGTGCATCCCTGGGGGGCCCTGAGAGCTCAGCAAGAAATATTTTTTATAAAAAAACTTTTTTTTTTTTTTTTTAGATTGGAAGAAATGGGCTGGGGTGGCTCACATGGTCGGGTTGAAACATGAAACTGTCTCAGGCAACAATGAAAAAGCGGCCCGCAGTTGTAAATGGATATTCATTCCTTTTAGTCACAGACTGGGCCTCATTACAACTATGGCGGTACGGTAACAATGGTGCTGTTAAGCTACCGGCACCATTGCTACCGTACCGCCATAGTACGAGTTGTGCTCGCGGGTGTCTGACAGCCCGCCAGGTCTGACCTGGCAGGCCGTGCGGTACCCGTGAGCACAGCTCGTCGGATGCACCGGCACCATTATTAACGGTGCCGGTGCATCCGAGCTCCCCATTCCCATTGAGCCCTATGGGGCTCTGATGGGAATGGGGTTCTACCGGTACCGGCACCCGCGAAAGGGCAATTATCAGGTCTGCCCAACTCGGCATGACCCGATAATTGCCCATTCGCGGGTGGCGGACCCGGATACAACTCCAGCGGCAGCCGTGCCCGTTTTACCGGCACAGCTACCGCCAGGGTTGTAATGAGGCCCACTGTTTCAATAGTACCCAAGGGGGTGCTTTGTGTTAAAATGTAAGTACATTGTGATATATTCAGCAACAATGGTCAAAATTACTAACTGCATAGTTAAGTAACTCATAAACCTGGTCCACATTGGCCGAAATGGTGGCCCATTTTGACTGGCCCACACTAGCATTTTACATTTTTGGTACAGGCATTGCCCTATAGGCCAGTACGAGCCTGGCGGCTCATCCATAATGGCGAGGGGACGCCCACCCAGTGGCCCCTCACCCATTATGGAGGAGCTAAGGAGCCAGCCCAGTGAAACAGTGAGCACTCCCTCGCTGCTTTTTCCAGCTGATGGAGTGCTCCTGGGCTGGCTGAACTGTCAAAGGGAAACACTGTTTCCCTTTGACAGTTCAGTTTAGTTCCCCAGCCGCACATGCTCACTGAGCCATGCAAGTGCTGGGGTGTTTTGCTTCGTCAGCATTGCATAGCTCATTGGAAATGCTGGCTGGGGCACTGCATGTCTGTATGTCCGAGGGGGAGCTCGTGCGCCTTCTCGCACATACGGACAGTGCAGCCTGGAGCAGGGCGTTTCAGCACCCACACGCAGGCCAATGCAGAAGGTATGTTTATGTTCATTGTTTTTATTTAAACATGTGTATGGATGCGTGTATGCTTATGTTATGAGTGAGTGTATGGTGATGGATGCTCATGTGAATGATAGAGTGATTGCTGTATGAATGTGCAGCGCCTTGCATACACACATAATCATGTTGATTGTGTTAGGCCCAGTGGGGCCCAGGAGACAGGGATGGTAACTTTTTACTGGACATCTATGATAGATGTCCAGTAAAAAATGTCATGCCTGCCCTCTGGGCCCCCCAGCACCATTTGCAAACTGATTGGTTATTTACCCATTTTTTTGTTAAATGTATGCTCCACAATGCAACATTTCAACCCATTATTTAACAAAAATTCACAGGGGGAACCCCCGCCGAACCTCCCTTTATTGGTTCGGGCTCCCTCACTATGCTCGGTCGCTATGGCATTTTTGGGGGAAATAGTTGTGCCCCTCCACTTAAAAAAATCACCAGCCGCCACTGGCCCTCAGACTGTGTTGGGAACGGGATGGGGGGAACCCAGGGACTATGGTGGGAGCACAATGGGCGGGAACCATGGGATAGTGGTGGGAGCAGAGTGGGGAGAGCCCAGGATGTGTGATGGGGTGGGGAGAGACCAGGGACTGGGTAGGAGTGGGATGAGAGAGCCCAGCAACTGTGATGGGAGCAGGTGACGGCGTGCAATACTTACTGTCCATTTGGCATTTCTGGGGGGTCCCGACCTGCCCAAATTTTGCTCAGGGGGGCCCCGGCCAAAAAAGTTTGAAGACCACTGCTTTAGTATCATATCTGTTATGTGCCTTTGTACCTTAGCATTAAAACTGACTTCCGATTTTGATTGTTTAGCCCAATTCCTAACTTGTTTGCTCGTTTTAAACCAGTGAACATCAAGAAATTGCAATTCTGCCACATGTGATTCTTGTTGCACTGTTTGTCCCTTCCAAAGTCGATTTTCTAA
This sequence comes from Ambystoma mexicanum, assembly GCF_040938575.1. Taxonomy (NCBI): domain Eukaryota; kingdom Metazoa; phylum Chordata; class Amphibia; order Caudata; family Ambystomatidae; genus Ambystoma; species Ambystoma mexicanum. Next base: position 895,785,858 of record NC_090941.1, read on the forward strand.
ACTGTATGCCTGTTGTTTCGTACCTTGCCTCATAGATTGTGAGTTTTCTTGCTTCTTTAGTAGCGCCACATAAACTCCTGTCTCATCAGTTCAACCGCACATGTAATATAACCATTCAGTAATTCCGAGTACCATTTTGCTAATTTTTCAAGGAAGCTCAATCCGATTTTGGCCTCCCATTCAGGGGTGGTAGGCCGGATTTTCATTCAGATTTTTGCCTAGCATAACTGACTCCTTGCTACTTCTCTCCACCCACACAAAACCTGGTTAATAGGGGTTTCAGGGAGTGTTGCAGCGGGCATGCCTAACTGTGTTGCTATTTGAAAATACTACCCGAACAGTAATCTTGCTTTCATTCATTTGTGCATTGTGTATCTGATGTTAGAAGGTTAAACTAAGTGTATCCTATCATTTTACTGTGTAATTATCACCATACTGGTGATTGCTGCCCGATATTAAGTCTGTTTGAATTTCATTTGAATCAGAAAATAAATAAATATTCTATTATTACACACCGGCCTGGTTCATGGTCCATTGCGACATGGGATGTACGTTAAGGGGGGTGTGAGAGGGGTTGGCTGCCTTCTCAAAAATTGAATGTGAATGTAATAAACTTTAAAGCATTTTTATTGTGTGCCGCATCCCTGGCCAGTAGAAAGAGTCCTAGTCTGGAGTGTGCCACATCTTTAAAACCCTTAACAGAACAATACTGGTAGTAGCAAAGTTGAGGTCTGGGCCTGTCGCAGCGAGGGAGATTGTAGGAAAGGAGCTGAATAAGTTGTGTGATAATGGAATAAAAGAATGGGCACGGGCAGTGGGGTGACTGTCTCCTTTAGTTGTAGCCAAGAAAGTGAATGGTATTTTGAGATTATGCGTGGATTTACATAAGTTAAATGACTGCATTTTGGTGGAGCGACATCTGTTGCCAAACATGGGAGAACTACTGAGTCTTATTGGAGATAGTGTATTTACTACAATTGATTTGGCGTCAGCATATCATTAAATTGAATTGCATCCCAAGTCAAGGAAATACACAGCATTTACATCTCATGAAGGAGTGTTTCCATTTAAACACATGCCGTTTGGATTAGTTTCAGCAGTCTCTGTTTTCCAAATGTTTATGTACAACTTGTTTACAGATGTTGAAAATGTGTTATGTTTTCAGGACGACGTATTGGTTTGTGGGAGAGATGTATCAGAGCATGATAAAATCTTGGAAAGAGTACTGACTACTTTGAATGAGCGGGGGCTCACCGTAAAGAAAGACAAATGTGTTTTTAGGCAAGAGGAATTTTAATATATGGGAAATGTGATATCTAAACGGGGTGTTAGATGAAAGGAAGAATTGGTTAGTACCATAAGGGAAGTGAAGGTACCTAAATCCAAAAAGGAGCTTAGATAATTTCTTGGTCTGGTTAAGTTCTATCACACGTTTATAAAAAATCTTTTCCAAAAAAGTGGAAGGGATGGGAGAAATGTTGAGGATGAAGAGTGCCTTTCTGAGGGATGAACACTGTGAGATGGAATTCAAAGCAATGAAAGCTGAGACTAACTTAGCAAAACCACTGGGTCAATTTGACATGAGAGATAAGATCATTATCACTACAGATGCAGTTATACAGGATTAGGAGCGTTGTTGTCCCAAATAAGGAACTATGGAAAGGAAGTGATCATTGCACATGCATCAAGGGTTTTGAAGGGAGCTGAACACAGGTATTTAGTGATAAAGAAAGAGGTTTTGGGGTGTGTCTGGGGAATAGAAATGTTGTGAAGTTTTGTATGGGAGAATATGTCACATTTAGGACTGATCACAGACCGCTCAAAGCTGTTTTTGAAAACAAGGGTATGGGAAAAGAGTCTAGGAGACTTACGGGTTGGGTAAAAAGCATGCAATGTCATGATTTTGAAGTAGAAGTGGTGCCTGGCCGGCGAAATGTATTTGCTGATCACTGTTCAAGAGTGTGTGTTGAAGAGAAGCAAGGAAGTGAATAAATCGGGTGGAATGAACAAGTACACACAATGGGATTATTGGGAAGAGAGAGTGGGAAGTAAACTGAAAATGATACATGTGTCAGGGAGGTGAAGGAATGTGTGAAAGGGAGGTGGCCTAGGAAGACTTTGTTCACGAAGAACTGAGGAAATGTAGGGAACTGAGAAGTGGACTCAGTGTAGAAAATAATTTGCTAAATCAATCAGAAAGAGTTCTGACTCCAATTAGGCTGAGGGTTGAGATAGCCCACAAAGGGCATATTGGAGTAACCAAAATGAAAGAGGTGTTGAACGTGAATTACTGGTTGACTGAGATCAACAAATATGTGGAAGACAAACTTAAGGCTTTTGTTGACTGCAATGAATCAGGGAAGGGTTGAGGGCAAGAAAGCAACCTTAAGCGTTCCATAGCAGCCCAGGTGTGTGGGGGAAGATCTTGCAATGGACATTGTAAGGAAGGCATGGTTTCAAACACTGAAGACAGACACAAGTGATCACAGTTCAAGGTTGTTTATTGAACTTCAATGGGTTGATTGAATGCCTATCTAACCCTAAATCTAAGGATGGGAGCAAGCTACGACCATCAAATAATAATAACGCAGTCCTAGTGGAGTCTCTGTCAAAATAAAAGGGCACATGCTATAAATCTGTAGCCAATCCTTACTTCTAAATACAAAAGTTGTGGGGAAATGATGTATGCAAAAGAAAAGTGTTCAAGAAACAATATGTCAGGATAGTTGAGCAGTTGGCTTCCCTTACCCATGTTTTCAGCACAGGCCAAGATGGCACACTCGAGCTTCACACACACTCTGGCTTCTCTGACATGAGGATGCATTTCAAAACATAGGTATCTGGGCCTTCTGCGCCAAAGTCCCTTTCCCAATAAAAGTCTCTTATTGCAGAGTACCTGGCGTAACAAACAAGATCCTAAGTTCCTTTCTCATAAGGATTTTCACATTTACAAGATCTCAGGTTTATTGTTCACCACGGGTCTCCCTCAGTTGGGCTCGGACCCCCTTAAACACAATTTCACAATTGGTCTCCCTCGATCGGGCTTGGACATTATAATCTCATTTTCTGTGCATTCTTTCTGAATAAAAATTCGAAGACTTTCGACTGTGCGATGGATTTTTCTTAAACCATTGCAGGACCACTTTGATTAACTTCATCCATAAGTTTCACTTTATTGCTTTTGTTTCTGCCACTTCTTGGCTGGGTAAATGACACAGAGACCTTCGATTGAGCACACCCCTGGTGCCGGATACCTCTGTTACCTTCACTCGTATCTTCTCTGATTCATATTAAAGTTCTAACATTCATCAGCAATTGAGCTTTTCTTGCGTCTTTCATTACACATGCTAATATTCTTCACTCTTGTGAGCCGCTTTTAACCTTGACTTCAACACAGATCGGTCATGCATCGATCTCCCGCCTCACCGGCTGTGTTGATCTCTCTGGCACTGATCTGATTCTGGAGCTAGGGATGGTACCACGGCAGTTGCTGTTCTTCTCCCACTCACCCAGTCATGCAGGAGGACCCAAGGTATCTCTGACACACAATGCAGGATTGTTCAGTCTGGTTTCCTGGTATTACACCTTTTAATCTGAAGGTTTCAGGAAAGTAACGCTTTATTGTCGGAAAGGTCAAGGGTATTTCCCTCCTTGCCCTCCCTTCTCCTTTTGCCACCTTTTTCCCCTTGTTCAGCTGCCATCTGTAAAACACTGTTCCTTCGTGTGTTTTGCCTTGCTCAGAGTGTGCTTTCCTGCTCCACCTTTTATCTGTGTGGTGGAAGCTTAATGGAAGTCAGGTGCTAGTTGTTAACAGTAATTGCCTGACTTTGCCTGACCATAGTAGTGGCACATTTCAGATACAATGCTCAGGTATGAGTCTGCTTTCTCCCAGAGCGGGCTGTCCATGTGAAGGTGCTCATGTAGGGAATGGGTGGGGGCAGTTACAGTTCCCAGGTATCCTACCTGGTAGGATGGAGTAAAGGTGTTATAGGTTGGGGGATACTGCGTCTCACCATCAGGTGTCCCACTCCCACTCCCCGAAGACCCCTCACCAAGGTGATCCTCCTGCACCAGTCCAACCCCAGGGTCTAGATCTGGCCACCTGAGAGAGAGAGATCCCCAGGGACTAGCGGGTTAGACACCTTCTGGTTTATCACAACATCCTGATAAGTATGGGTTTGTGCTGGTAGGCATGTTTTCAAGGCAGGTGGAAGTGACAAAAGCGAGGGTGATCACTATGGTGAATGTGGAAAAGTTTCTTGATGACATTTTTGCTAGGGAGGGTATTTCAAATAGCATTTTAATGGACAATTAAACCGGGCATCAATGGAGAAATATGGGATAAGGCACAAACAAACCACCCTGTATCATCCACAAACTAATGGGGTGGTGGAAAGGGTGAATAGGTGTCTTCTGCAAGGAGTGTGAGTCACTCAAAGCATTTGGAGGAGGTGGAAGAAAGAGATGTGAGAGAGAGTTAAAGCCCTGCGGTATGCGCTTTACCTTTTGAAGTGATGAGTGGAAGGAAGGCCAATTTGAAGGTTTGTCCTCAGTGGCTAGAAAGGTCTTGTTCAAGGAATATAAATGAAAGGGAGCTAGGTAAACACATGTGAAGGAAATGGTGATGGAAAGGTATGACAGAATAAAATTTGTCAAAGCTATTGTGATTGAGATAGGAGATGTTGTGAGAGTGAATACGGGAAGGATGACGGAGTCAATTGTGGTCCCCAGGAGAGAGTCAAGTAAGTGTTGAGTTGTGCTGTAAAATTAGAGAAAGGACAAGTGTGGAACTTGAGAAATGTTGTGAAGTTTTAATTTATTAGATCGTTTCTCAAGGTGGTGTGTATATAGTTAGGCCTTAGGAAGCATAAGAGCAACATGTACAGTAGTGTAGTGTAAGGAAAGGATATGTGTTGTATCTCTTGGATATCATGTTATTGAGTTCCAGTACCTGCTCCATGGTTATGTATAATGTTCAGAGAGAACCAGAGGGGAGAGTTCGGAAGTGAGAGTCAGTAACACTGTTTAAGGAAAGGAGAGTGGTGGAGAACATGGAGCAGGGGCTTATAGATTTCACTTAATAACGAAGCTAACTTCAACATTACATGGCTGTGACAATCTGTCTGCAACACTACTCAGCTCAGGATCGAGCGTGGGACGAACCTGATGTCAAAGATATCATGGCATGATGTAAATGTCGCCGGGACTGTTTGCGTTCTTGCTTCAGTTACTGACCGCTTTTGCTTTACATTTTTAAAATATCGGGTGAGCATGCACAAGCATTGTTGTATTGTGTTGTATTGTATTCATTTAAATAGCGCCCTTTCCCCATTTGCATGGTCTCTATGCGCTTTGTGGTTGGAATGTCCATGTATGGAAGATTCTGAGAGTTAACTTTTAGATGCATGTATGCATTTTGCCAGGTTGGGGCTTAGGAAGGCTGGTTAGGCTCCCGTAAGCAGCCCATAGGTCAGGCACATGGACGGGTGATTTTGGTGGTTTAGAATAGAGTGCTAATACAGGAGACTCAATGTGTGCCGAGCTAGATTGCATTTTGTTGTAGGATATTGCTGTATACCAATGGCAGAGGTGTTGAGGCAAATCAGACCGGATTTACATAGCAATAGCCACATTCTCTAATGCATGAATGTCGTGCCATGCCTGTGGCATGTTTCCACACATGTGGTGCGGGTTATACATACCTTAAACTCGGATGGAGTTCATCTTTGATGAACCTCTTCCTAGGTTCAACGCGTTTGGCTGATCTTGCCAGATGAGGACTCCCTAGATTGAGAGCTTGAGCAGTGGGATTGGGCTCTGGCAGGACGGTGGAGTGATGTACAATCGTCTGGGTAACGGGTGCAGGGGGGATTGGGCGAGTTGTGCCTCTGTGAACCACGGGATCCACAGAGGGATAGGTATGTTGTCGGGTATTGGGCCAGTGCTTCTGTGTGTGGGTCAATCATATGTTAGAGTTTGGGAAGGTTTCAAGAGGAGGGAGGAAAGAGCCAGGTTTTGAGGGTTTTTCTGAATGCCAGGTGATTGTCAATGTTGCAGATGTGGAGGGGCAGAGAATTCCAGATGGTCTGAGTTTGGACAGAGAAGGCGGATCCACCCAGTCTGGTGCAGTTGTAATGGGGTACCTATATTTGATGTCACTTTTCATTAATCAAACTGCAGTTTCACAGACATCTAACACTCCAGCCTCCACCATTGCTCCTCTGAGTTTCATTTCTCCTAAAACATGTGACTAGGCAGAGCCTGGTCCGTGTTTACGTTTGCTTCTTCCTTCAAGGCATGTGAAGGGGACCCCCGCTCGGTTCTTTTCAAAAGCATATATCCACTTCCCCGCCCCCACCATGAGTGGTGGGAGTGCATTAAGGAGGTTATTCTTGTCCATCTGTGCCCTGGTTAATAGTGAGGCCTACCTGCTCCCTTGTGTATCAGTGGCATTTGCATTTTCATCTTTCCTTTTCCGTCTTTAGTCACACTTCCCTTTTTCCTTGCTAATGCTATCCAGCCAAATCTCTCCCTCAATCTTCCGTCCCACAAAATATCTAACCTCAGTGTGCGCTGAGGCGCTTGCTCTGCATCCCTGTCCGAGTCGTCCTCGGTATCATCAAATTCTCTACAGTCTTATTCATCTCCTCTTTGTGAGACTACATTCCCATAGCCCAAGCTCTCTATCTCTCCGTCACGCTCTACGTGAATTGTTCTTATGGGTGCCCTGTCTATTCTGTCTATTCTGAATAAGAAGTCTCCCATCTTCCACTAATCCCCCGCTGGTTGCGCCAGTGCCCCCACAGGTGAAACAGGTGTATATGCCTTGGTCACATCGATGCCTTGGTCACATCGGTGTGGGCAGTAACTTCTGGAGATGAGGAATACAGGGGAGGTGGGGCTGTGGCTGGTGTTGCCACAATCGTGCCTGCTGATACATACATACTGTTTTAATATACCCTTTCACCAGCAGATATATTTCTTGTTTCCCCTCCACGCTCTTCCCATTTTCTCCTGCACCTGTCTCTTTGCTACTGTCATGTGTCATCTCTTCTCCCTTATTATTCTCTGTATCCTCAAACATTTTCCAGAGGGTCAATACTTCCCTTCTATTCTGCATTGGTTTTCCCTTGTATTTTGCTGTCCGGAAGGTAGACATACTTTCCAATATGTTTCTGTCAAAAGAGTCCTGATCAGGCCAGGAGTGGGGCATTCCCCCTCCTCTGGTCTCAGTCGCCCACTGGTTGTGATATTTATTAATCTTTTTGCAATACAGGTGAAGGACCTTGCATATATGGTCTAGGGGAGTTTTTACCCCCATAGTCGTGTCTCCCGTGTGTCTAGCAGTGGGGCTACGGCTATGCTGCTGCACCTCAGTTGTTATACAATAACTTGTTCAAAACACTGCAGATCTTTGCGCTCCACTCAAATTGACCCAAAGTCGCAGACTATCCTCACAACCTTGGTTCACGGACCAGCTCAAATCTGCCCGTCTGAAACTCAGACAATTGGAGCGCAAATGGCGCAACCATTATAATCCTGTGCTCAGAGAATCCTATAAATTTGGACTATCTACTTACTTGGCTGAGGTCAGGCTGGCTATATCCTCTTTTTTCTTTCAGAAAATCGAAAACGCCCTATGCCAGCCCAAAGCTTTGTTTTCGATTGTACATTCATTAGCCACCTCGGAAGCACTTACTTCCAGGGTCAAGCCCTCTCAAAAGTTGTGCGATGACCTGGCTTCTTTTTTTATCACCAAAATTGAAGGGATTTGCTCAAATATTGCAAAATCTCCTGCGATAATGACGCCAGATGCCACTACACCATTGTCTGTCCCCCCGATTGATCCCTAGTCAGTTGGTCCCCTTTTCCTCTTTTTAGTGAGGCAGAGGTGCTAACGGCCATCTTGAAAATCAAATCATCCTCTTCTGAGGATGCTGTTCCTGCCACCATCATGAAGCAGATTACCCCGGACCTACTAGCTGATATCACTTCGGCTATTAATGACTCTTGTCAGTCAGGTCTGGTCCCCACAGAGCTGAAATCGGCGAGGGTTATTCCCCTCCTTAAGAAGCCCGCACTTGATCCCGCGGTTCCCGCTAATTTCCGTCCAATCTCTTTACTCCCTTTTCTGTCCAAACTTTTGGAATCTCTCATCACTCCTCTCCTGTCTTCTTTTTTGGAATCCTCTAAAATCTTCAACCCTGCGCAGGCTGGCTTAAGGCCAGGGAGAGGCACGGAAAGTGTCTGTCCGAGACGACATGTTCAGACTTGTTGACGCAGGTGGACTAGGTGCTTTGATTCTGTAAGACTTATCAGCCGCATTTGACACGGTTGATCATCCCATTCTGCTCTCAAGTCTGGCCCAGATCGGGATATCTGGTCAAGTCCTTGCCCGGTTTACTTCTTTTCTTTGAGATCGCTCCCATACCATGGCTATGCACCCCTTTCTTTCTTCCTCCTGTCCCCTCACTTGTGGTGTCCCACAGGGATCTTCGCTTTCCCCAATTGTGTTTAATATTTACATCTGTGCACTAGTTTGCCTCATCCGCTCTTATGGCCTCAATTGCTATTCTTATGCCGACGATACCCAGATCCTGATCCGGTTAGATCAAGATCAGGCTGAGGCATCGTCGTGCCTTCACAACTGCCTGAGAGCTATAGGGGACTGGATGGACCAGAAGTGGCTTAAACTCAATGGTGACAAAACAGAGGTTCTGGTGGTGGGCTGTCCTCCCGACTCTTCACTGTGGACCCCAGCTTTTTGGCCCGCCTCTTTAGGTCCTCTTCCTAGCCCCGTTGGGGACCCTCTCTATGTCCAACCAAGTGACAGCTGTGTGCCAAGCCGCCCACCATCAGATTCCGCTCCTTAAGAGGGCTTTACCCTTGATAACAGAAGCCTTCCGTCCCCCGGTGGTTGCGGCACTAGTACTTTCACGACTAGACTATTGCAACTCTCTGCACCTGTCACAGCCAATTGGCCTAATACAGCGGTTTGAGCGTATGCAAAATCTGGTAGCTAGATTAGCCACCGGCACCCCTTATGGTGCCCACATCTCGCCAGCACTTCGTCAAATCCATTGGCTTCCGGTGGGCCAGCGGGTCCTCTTTAAATCTCTGTGTATTGTGCACCGGGAGGTTCATGTCCAAGGAGCTGAGTTTTTGCAAGCAAAATTCACTCGCTATGTCCCTACTCAAGCCTTGCGCTCCTCTACTACCAATCTTCTTACGGTCCCGGGGTACAATTGTGAAAAGGTCGGCAGTAGAGCCTTTTCGATCGCTGTGGCTAGACTCTGGAATACCCTTCCACCGGTACTAAGAAATGCTTCTAATCATCTTGGTTTTAGAAGCGCCCTGAAGACCTTTTTGTTCTAGCACTTTCTTGCCTAGTTTTCCCCTGTTTGGTTCACCTCTCCCTCTCAGCGCCATGATGCCTTTCGGCGACCGTGCGTTCTACAAGTTCAAGTAACATAACATAACATACAGTTCAATTTTGTCAATAATGCAACTTAATGTCATCAATGAACACCCCAATATGTAATTGTCTGTCCAGTACCCTCACCCCTCTATTCCCAATTAGAGCTTTGTAACTACACTCACCTCATGTTTCCACACACAACACATACGCACCCCTCCTGGGCCTCCTCCTTGCACCATGAAATACGCTGATAAAACAAACTAAAATAACAAGTTAAAACAACAACCACTACTATTCCCAAGCTCTCTAATTATGCCAAGCTCCTATATTTATCCTTGTATTTTTCCTGCACTGTTTAATCAATGCACATGGTGCCACCTTCCCATCTTACTTGGGGAGGTTCCGTCTCTTCCGTTTTCCTTTTCCACAATATCCCTAAAAAATGTATAAAAAAACAAAAAATAAACACACTCCACAAATATGCCAGACTCTCAATTTCAATCACTGCATGTTCACACTGTTAGCACTGCTCCATAAATCCACCCCTACTTTGTTATCTCTTGCAGGCCATACTTACGTGCGCGTGTTCACCCGAACTCCTACGTTCATGGGGTTCCAACACCAGCCTGCACCTCTACTTGGGGCTGCACCCCGCTCTAAAGATCAGGCAGGATTCTGCAAAGACAGCTACTACAGGGCTACTCGGGGGTACGTGTTTTAGGGCTGGTCGCTGTAGGTGGGAACAGACCTTCCGGAGAGGCCGCTTGGATACCTCTGTAGGTACAGCGGTGCTGGGATCACGTTGGGGTCACCAAATGAAGGCAAGTCCCTATTTACACTCAGAAGGAATACAATCCTGTAGGGAAAAAGGCCAAGAGATTGCTTGCTAGGAGAACAACGTTTAATTGTACAGCATACAAAGGTATCAGCAAAGAACTCTGCTGCTCGAGAACGTTCTGACCAAACTAAGTACAAGCAGAAGCTTAAAAGACAGTACAGGGTCACCAATATACAGTAAAAACAAGTGTCACTGATTGGCGACACCATATACATGGGCCTGCTCCATAGGGGATGACAGGCTACGATCGGTTCACATTTCTGTCGTCTGTCAGTTCCCACGTGGGTCAGCTGGGCGCATCTCTCAGAGGAGTGAAGGTCAGGTCCCTCGTGAGTTACAGTATAAAAACTGCTATGATACACTAAGCCTATTACTATATCACTGTGGCATGCACCTGGGAGGCTCAGGGACTGGTGCCAGGGGAAGGGAGGAAGAAATACAGTCACGCTGACCCACACATTCTCGGCTTTGTTGCTATCGCACCCCTCGCACCCAAGGCCTCCACCCTCATTTTGGTCTATAATGTATCCCTCCCTGTACCTCACACTACTGAGTATGTGGAGTGGTAAAACAGCCGTACATGCTCAGATCTTTTATGGCCATTTGTTTTATGATTGGGGCTGGGGTCACTCACTATCATAGAATGCAGGGGTAAGTGGATCGGGTCAGTGGTATGAGCCATGGCTCTGGCTAGGCTGGGTGGGGCTTAGAGGTCTGCTGGTAGTTTGGCTGTGATGAATGGGCACTGCAAGGAGCCTGGTGTTTTCTCCCAGCCTTACAGGGCGCATTCCTCCCAGTGATACTAAGTAATTGCAACAGTGAAGGGACATGGGGAAGCTTCCGTGAGAACTAGCTGCGCGGGCTCATCCCGTCCTAATGATCTGGGCTTAGTCGAGTTCTTCCATGGAGCTAAAGTTGTGCTGCGCAGCCATGCAAGACTATGCATGTACCATAATTACAAAATGGCGTTCCTTTCTATGCGCGCACTGGATCTATGCCTTTATCGTTTCTGCTACATTATATCTGTGTCGAGTTTCTAAGCACGGTCCTTTCCTCCCTAGCACACTACACAGCTTTGTACAGGCTTTGCCTCACTTTAATGGGCCCAGGGGGTGGGATAGACTAATTTCCATCCCAACATCAGTGAAGTTAGTGTATATAATCTTTATGGCGTCAAGCAAATCAAAAGGGGTTTAGTATATGTGTTATAGAGCATAGGAAAGAGGCATGATCCTTGTGGGACACCCAGAGGAGCAGGGATGGAGTCAGCTGCAGATTCCCTGATGAACACTCGGGTGGTGTGATCACGCAGAAAAGATTTGATTCAGGCCAGGCTTCGGTGGAGAAGTGGAAATGTTGACTAAGGTGGAGGCATAGTGTGTCATGATCGACTAAGTTGAATGCAGCCGAGAGGTCTAATAGCAAGAGTATTGCTAGATTGCCAGAGATGCTGATGGAGTCCATTTGGATTTTTAGATCTAACAAGGCCTTTTCCGTGCTGTGCTTGGGCCGAAAACTGGATTGCCTATTGGCAGGAAGGTGGTTATGCTCAAGGAAATGTTGGACCTGGCTAAAGGGAAGGCAGTCTAGTATTTTAAGCAGTAAAGGGACTGTTGTGTTAGGACTGTAATTGGTAGGGGTAGCAGGATCAAGGGTGAGCTTTTTCAGCAAGGATGCTAGCCAGGCTGATTTGATGTTAGTGGGCAACACGCTGAGCAGTGAACGAGGCGTTAGCAAAATCAGTGATGGTAGGTGCTAGCATAGATGCACAGAGCTTAACAATGTGGGCCGGGAAGGGGTCAATTGGATGGTTTCAGTGTTAGAATGGTGTTGATAACTTGCTCTTGAGTAACTAGAGTGAAAGCGAATGTGGGGCTGTTGGGGGCCTGGGACTTGCTGGTATGGGAGGCAAGCTCAGATGGGGCTTTAATGGCATTCATCTTAGAGGTAAATGATTCTATTTTACTGGAGAGGGCATCTTGAATCGTGCTACACCAAGCTTTCTGGGTGTAAGTGGCAGTGATCGGGGGGATGTGGTTCTCTTGTTCCCTAAGGATAGTGAAAAGTTCTCTGCTGCTGGAGGTGGTCTTAGAGATTCTGTCAGATAATTGGGAGTATGCACACCTGTTTGCTGCGTGGTTGTTTCTAACCACAGATATTTCTACCAATATTTGGTGCAATTTATTACGGCACTGTTGCCTAGAATGTGTAATAAATTGTTCCCAATTGTTCACATTTTTGTTTGTTTGAAATTTGTTAATTACGTTTTTTAACAAACCAGTCAACAACATGCAAATATTAATTTCAGCCATCCTCCCTCCTTCCCCCAGGTGTCCCCCCTGCCACCCTCCCACCTCCTTCCGCTCACACCCGCCAGCCTTCCCCCACCCCTCCCAACTCAGAGGTACATTGATGTGTTACGTTTGTTACCTCTTGGGGGCTCTGCCCATATCTCTGGTCCATTGAGACTTTGAGTGCCTATCTGGTCTATCGTACTCCTTATGTCCATGTACGCCCCTGTGTTTCCTCAGGGGGAGATCATCCGGAGATGTCTGCAGGTCATTGGGGAGGGTGCCTGTTTGAAGTTCCAAAGCGTCAGAGTCCTCCTCTGCTCTATGCTCTCTATTTCCTTTTCTTCTGTGGGCCAAATCAGTATGTCTCGGGAGATTGGCTTTAGCAAGGGCCTTTAAGGGTTCTTCCATGATATGGCCATGCAGCGTTTTGCTAGAACCAAAAGGAAGGCTGCTATTTTGTTTGAGTGTATCCTTTCTTTTCTTCCCCTACCTAGGAGTATTCACAGCAAGCATACTTGGGATGTACACTCCAACTCGCTCCCCAGAAGGGTGTTGATCAGGCCAACCATGGCCTGATAAGGCCTTGTTATCTGTGTGTGATAAATCAACTTCCAGGACACCAGTGGTCCAAGGATGAATGGCTTCTAAACCATCAATCAGCCCCACACCTCTAGTACACCAGAAGGGATCTGAACAGATTGGAAACACAAATCAATTATAAACCTCCCTGTCCAATTTTGGTAATGTGGACGGCACTGCAGGCTTATCTCTGAAAGGTCAGGATCGTTGATTGGTTGCAACACAGTGAAAATACAATTATTTCCCAATGATAAAAGGGACTGTCCAGTCAAGGTTGTATAAAAATATCCACTTTATTAGTATCATAACAGACAGTTCTAGCACACTACAAAATACAACCCACCCTGTAAAGGAATGCAGAGGACAGACAGTTTCAAAGAAGGAAAAGGGATGCACTCTGGATAATGGCAGGAGGGTAGTTGGTAAAGTAATTTATCGCAATAGTTCAAGGATACGTGGTTTCAACAAAAGGGGAGCAATGAGTCGTAAAATATCACTGGGGGCCTTTGGAGCAGGACCAGAGGGACAGAACCACAATGAAACATGTGCTTGTAGAAGTTCTTGCTGCTCGACAGAGGTGAGTCCATTTCAGGGCGCTTTGCAGCTTCTGTGACAGAGTTCAAGACAGGAGACAGTTGCAGGTATCAGCCAGCAGGTAGTTCGGGGAGCGAGGCTGGATGAACGGCTGCAGGCTGGCCTACACAGGGGCTCGGGGTCAGGAATCATTGTCTCAGTGCTGGTCGGCAGTTCTGAAGCACTGGTCGAGGTGTCTTGGATGTCTTTAGCGACTGCGTCGTAACAACAGTCAGCGGTGCTGTCGGTTGCAGCTCGAAGGGCTCAACTAGCTCGAAAATGTCCTTTAAGGCAGACGTCGATAGGTGCTTGCCAATGCACTCCTCCTAATTTCTTCGCTGGGCTCATGTCGACCTTTAAGGTGGACAGCCCAAAAGCATTGGAGAGTGTTGTAGGCAGCTGCCTTGTCCTTGGTTTGGTTCAGCAAGTCTCTGGCACTTCCGACCTAGGAGGCTTGCTGTAGGGACTATCAGGGCATGCTTTTTTCTGGTTGGGTACCAGTTCTGGAGCTGCTGGTGGGTCCTCTGGATTTAGTATCTCTCTCTGTTCCTTGGGAGATGTTTAGGGGAGGGATCTTGCTTCCTCTTGGAGGTCCTGGCCTTCCTTCACTGGTAGAGGATGTAAGGCAGACTGTACCTTCAGCCAGGGTCCAATGTTGAGTTATTCTTGCTACTCCTTTCAAAGTCTCTAGGTGCTCTGCCAAAAGAGGGGCTCAGCCCTCTTTTAAAGCCAAGTGGTATGCAGTGATTGTTGTAGGCTAAGCCTACCTTAAAAAACAATCCTGGGTCCCCACCAACAATCTCCTGTATGCACAATGTCGGTTATAGGTGAAAGGATCGAAAAACACAAACCTAATGCTCTTTTTTTCGAAACCAAAAGGACCAAAAAAAAGGGTCGATTTTTTTTTTTATGGGGGTGGTGGGTTCCCTCCCCCCCAACCCCTGTTTTCTTTTTTTTTTTAAATGTATGCATACCAAACAAAAAAATATATAAATAAATAAATAAAAAAGCATTCAACCCTTTTTTTCGGTCCTTTTGTTTTAGATCCTTTGGCTGGACACCACAAGGTCATAACCAGAGTGCTTTGCAACAGAAAAGGTAAAGGGGTGAAAACATGTAATACTAAGTCCCACCTACCTTCCTGTCTGTTGTGGATCAAAGGGTCTCTCTGGTTGTTAGGGAGAATTCTCATAAATGTGCAAATTGCCTTCTACTTTAGAGACCACCAGCTCTTTTTGCTGGACTTTCGGATTTTTAATTTCTAATCTAGAGAGAGTGAGACCTTTTTCCCCACTCTCCCATGTATTTTTCTGTGATTTGGTCTCTGTGTTTCTTTTGACTTTGGAGTCTGACAAACTCCATAGGCATTATCTTTACATTGTGACACACAGCACCTTCAGTGCAGTGGCACAGGGAAGTCTCTTAGATTTCCCAAAGGTTTAAATACATTCTCTTGGTGAAACTACTGTTTCCAAGAGCAGTGAAGTGAAATTGACTTTACTTACATTTTGTAAATTTCTTGACACAGCCCACACTATCTTACAATAGGGTGCTGGGTGGGTTACTTAGTATCCTCTTTGTCTAATTTCTCATGTAACATTTTTTATGTTACCCTTTCTACAATTAATGGCTGGTGGCAGTGTTTACCCTTTACCTACCATTGTGTGTTTCTACTGCAGGCTGCAATTGCAGCTGCAGTAAGGCACCAATGGGTGCCTATTTTGTCAAAATGGCCGCAGTCTTCTTTTTTTGCCATTTCTTGTTGGAAAGGTCCTTCGTGAGATTTACTTTGCACGCAAACCAGCTTTGGTGCCTTTGCTCATTTTGTCTTTGGCGGGATTTGCTGGTGAAGCCTGCCTTTGGCTCCAGCTTGTCTGGCAGGGCAGGAAGTGAGGGAGGTGCCCGGAACTCCCTGTGCTTAATCCCCTTGGTTACAGGAATGCACCGAAAGGTGATTGGCTGGCTGGCTGTCCTTGGAGGATGGATAGCCACCCTGCTGTGTGAGTGACAGCTAGTCTGTGAATGAATGGGAGAAATCTGCATAAAAGGCGAGGCTTTTGGCTTGGAAGGCAGAGTCAACCAATGGACGAAGGAATCCGAGAAGAACTTCGAAGAGATGCTTGCTGCAACTCCTGGACCATTGGTTTGCCCGGTGAAGCCCTGCTGCATTGTTTTTTTTAATATAAAATTGTTATTGTTTTATAGGTACAAACAAACATAACATCGACTAATTAACACTTAGTCAATACATTAAACACACAGGTATACACTTCTTCACAAAGCTTGAATTCTTTCTCCCTTCCTTTTATACTGTAGATCTGTTATGCTCGATGGCTTTTAGGATCGTCTCAATCGCAGGCATGAGTTCTATTCTGGCAGTTCATCAGATTCTAGGCTCCTTTTTTCATGCCTTCAAGTGTCTTCCCATCTTTGCCATATCTTGGCTGCTTTCTCTGTACATCCTCTTGTGGTATACACTCTCGTTTCCATCGTTACACACATGTCCACATCCGTTACCCATTTCTTGTATTGTGGGAGTGAGGCTGAGCCCCATAATTGGGCTAGGTTCCTCTTTGCAAGTCCAGTGGATGTTGCAAACATGAGTTTTTCGTATCGAGATAGCTCTATCTCTGCATCAATCCCTAGTATCAGGAGTTTGGGGTCCATCGGTATCTCGCAGCCAACCACCATTGATAGCCTGTCGCAGCATTTTTGCCAGTAGTCTTGTATTTGTGGACATTCCCACAGGATATGGAAGAAGGTCCCTCTCGCTCGATGGCATCGTAGACAGTTGGGATCAGTCGCCCTTCCCCATTGATGCAAAGCCTCTCTGGGATAATATATTCTGTGCAAGATTTTTAGTTGGATCAACCTGATTCTGGCAGAGATTGCTGTCTCTTTGGGCTACATGGGGGCAGTAGTCCAGTCCTCTGATTGAATTGGGCCCACATCTCTCTCCCATTTCTCTTTAAGTTCTGTGAGTTCCATTGTAGCGAATGAGTTGATTGCATTGTACATTGTAGATTTTATTTTATGATCAATTCGCTCAATCACTATGTTCCTCTCGATCGGGGTACACTCTGGTACATTAGGGAGGTCTATCTCACTTGTGATAAGGGCGTGTCTCATTTGCCTGTAGTGGAAGTATTCTGAAGCAGGGAGATTGAATTTGTCTTTTAGAGCTTGGAATGATTTTATTTCTCCTTCCATTACCATGTCTTCTAGTCTTTTGATCCCAGCTTCACCCCAGGCCGGCCACTTGGGGATACCTCTGAGCTCTGGAAGATGGCTATTATGCCACAGGGGGTGTTTCAGTGTGACCTTCCCTTCCCATCCCAGGTGTTTGTGTGCGTCCGTCCAGATCTGTGTTCTCTGAGCGGCCATTGTGGATGTGTTCTGCCGTGTTCTTTTTTGACAGAGGTTTTCCATCGGGGTGATCCCTTGCTCCGCCTGCGTATCTGCTCTGTTGTGCGGTAGGCTTGTGTCGTTGTGTAGGATATCATTCACTACTGGCATCTGGGCTGCCCAATAATAAGTTTGTAGGTGCGGGAGTCCAATTCCTCCTTTCCATACTGAGCGCGGTAGGGTTTTCAGTGCGATACGAGGATGCCCTCCTCCCCACAACAGTTTCCTAAGCATCTCATCTATTTTGCAAAATTCTATTTTCGGTATGTATATCGGAGCGTTCTGCAGGATGTATGTGAACCAGGGGAGGGCGAGCATCTTGAATAAGCTCTTCCCAGCAGTGTGAGCGGAAGAGTCATCCATTGCCTCACATCATTCACAAATCTATCTCTTATTGGGTATAGGTTTTTTTCTGTATATAGTGTTAGATCTGTCGTGATCTTTATCCCGAGGTATCGGAATTGCTCTCTTTCTGTTTTGTACGGACAGTTATTTAGAGTTGTTAGATCAAGTCCCTTGATCGGAAATAGCAGGGATTTATCATTGTTTACCCTTAGCCCACTAAAGATCCCATAGGTGCTTAGCATATTCGTGACGATGGGGCAAGAGAGAGATGGGTCACTCAGGTAGATTAGAAGATCATCAGCGTCTAGGGAAACCTTGTGTTCCCAGTCCTGTGCCCACTGGAAACCTTTACATTCCTGGGATTCTCTGAGCATTATCGCTAGTGGTTCAATCGCCAATGCGAATAACATCGCTGATAGGGGGCATCCCTGCCTGGTGCCTTTTCCAAGTTTTATGCTTCGCGAGGACCACCCATTTACTCTGATTTCTGCTGTTGGGGCTTTGTATAAGAGTTTAACCCAGTATGTGAATTGAGCTCCGAATCCCATTTTAGCCATTATGATCCACAGGGCCTCCCAGTGAGTGGAATCAAAGGCTTTCTCAAAGTCAATAGTGAGGAGCGCCAGTGTGTCTTGTAGAGCCGGTGATCTTTCGATGGCAGTTTATAGTCTATGAATATTCATTTATGTGGACCTCTGTGGCATGAAGCCGCATTGGTCGGGATGGACCAAGAATGTTATCACTATCTGTAGCCTGTTGGCTAATATTTTTGCCAGTACTTTGGCTTCAGTGTTTATGAGTGAGATTGGTCGGTAGGAGCTACATGCATCCGGAGATTTGCCTTCTTTATGTATCACTAATATACTGGCCTTTCTTAAATCCGGTGGGAGGATACCCTTTTCCTTTGCATGCAAGAACATTTTAAGCATGTGTGGTGCCACTTCTGCGGTGCCAATTTTCTTCCATATTTCCACAGGGAAGCCGTTGGGTCCCAGGGTTTTCCCATTTTGGAGCTGGGAGATGGCAGTCGTCAGTTCTTCCCCTGTTATTTCAGCTTCGAGTGCCAACCTCTGTGCTTCATTTAATGCCGGAATGGTCAGCGTATCCAGTATGCTGGGATCCGTAGGGGTCATCAGCGGGAAATATAGGTTTTCGTAATAGGCTGCAAAGGCTTCCGCAATATCTGGGTCCGTTGTGGCCCATTCGGTGTTTGTGGTGTTTATCCGGCGTACTTGTAGGTGGCCCTCTTCTCTCTTTTCCAGCCATGCAAGCATCTTGCTGGCCTTATCTCCCGTTTCGTATATTTTGGCGCGTATGGTTCTGTGTGCATGTTTTGCGCACGTTAGCGCCACATTATGTAGCTTCTTTTACGCCACTTGTAAAGTTGTGTTGTCTCCCACCTTTCCCATGCTCATGAAATTTGTCTCAGGCCATTTCACCTCTGCTTCTGCAGCTTCCACTTCGAGCTGGTGTGCTTTTTTGTGTGCTGCTGTCCAGCTCAGGATTTCACCTCTCAGGGTTGCCTTGTATGCTTCCCATATTAACCCTGCGTCCTCCACTGAGTCCTGGTTCAGCTCAAAGTATGCTGCAGTTGCTTCCTGAATTTTTTCTGTTAGTTCCGGGAATCCCAGGTAGTATGCATTCATAAGCCACCTCGGTGGCAGCTGAGGTCTCTCTGTCTCAAGCAGCATCGTGAGTGGGGAGTGATCTGAGATCCCTCTGGGTTGTAGTGTCGCCTCTATTACTTTATGTATGCTTTCGCCGGGGAGGAAAAAGTAGTCCAGTCTGGACATTGAAGCATTTGCGCCCGAGTGGAAAGAGAATTGCCTCTCCTCTGGGTGAAGGTCTCTCCATGCATCCCTCAGGCCCAGTGCCGCCGTGAAGGTAGCAAGCTTGGTTGGTAGTGCCGGGTTTCTACCCCTTGTATGCGTGCGGTCCTCACTGATGTTCATTACCTCATTGAAGTCTCCGCCTATTACCAAATTATCCGTTGGATTGTTTACTATTATCGGTGTAATCTCCTCGATTAAAGCTGCCATGAGTGTCGGGGGTGAATAGACTGCCAGTATGGCTATGGTTTGGTTCCATAGTGTGCCTTGTATGAAAACAAATCTGCCTCCAGGGTCTTGGATTACTTTAGTTATGTCGATCGGGGTCCTTTTGTTTATCAGTATTAGCACACCCCTCGAGCCCATGGAGAACCCTGCGTGAATTGCTGTCCTATATATGGTTCTCTTGAAGAATCGGCAGTTTGTGCCTGCCAGATGTGTTTCAGTGAGCATTACTATATCTGGGTCTTGCCGCTTTATGTATTGCATCACTAGCCTTCGTTTTATGCTGTTTCCCAGGCCGTTCACATTCCATGTCATAAAGGCTAACTTTTTTGTATTATTTCTTGATGTGGCCATTACTCCTTGGGTTTGGTGTTATGTGCGAATGTCCTTCCCTTGCGATCTTCATGCATGCTGTGATTGTTGCAGCCTTGCTGAGCCATGTGATTAGCGAATACCTGTGTAACACCCAACGCCCCCTCCCCATACTCCACCCCCAACTGAAGCATCTGTCGCCCATTGAACAAAACAATTAACCAATCAAACTAATCGCAAGTGTGTAGCTCTCTTTGGTATTGTAAATACCTTGGTGTGCACTTGCTGCTGCGGGGGGGGTGTGTTGTGCCGGTCTGTGGGCCGCCAGCATTCATTTTCCGGTTGCAATATGTGTCAAGCAAAGTTTGTTTGATTTCATGCCGTATCTGTTTTCATCTTTCATTCGACTTCACAGTCATTCGTCTTCTCTCTGTGGTATTGCATCCATTTCTTGATGCGGTGGCCTTTCTGGTGGTTCATTTAGCCGTGACCTGTTTCTTCTCCACTCTTGGCGTTTGCGTGGATTCCCGTCTCCTTTCAGATTTCTCTCTGCCCAGGTCCATGCCTCTTTAGGGTCAGTGAAGTGTATTGTCGTGCCATTGTGGTATATCTTCAGCTGAGCTGGGAACAGGAGACCATATTTCACATTCAGTGTTTGAAGGCGCTTTTTGAGGGGGTCAAAGGATTGCCTCATTTTCTGCACTTCTCTAGTGAAGTCTGGGAAGAAGCCGATCTTGGAGCCGTTGTATGTTATGTCTCCCTTTGCCCTGGCCATTTGCAGCACTGCATTGCGGTCTCTGTAGTTAAGGATCTTCGCTACTACTGTTCGTGGTTGCCCACCAGGTAGCGGCCTCCCCGTCGAAACTCGATGTGCCCTTTCTATCGAGAACAGTTTCGACAAAGTCTTGGGTTCAAATAGATCAGCAATCCATTGTTCTAGGCAGAGTTCCATGCTCTCCCCCTCAGCGTTTTCGGGCAGGCCAAGTATGCGGATGTTATTCCGCTTTGACCTGCCTTCACCTTCTTCCACCCTGGTCTCTAGTACCTTTATGCGTTGCAGTACTCTATTCATTTGCTGACCCATGCCTCTCAGTTCGTCTTCTGCAACCGATACACGGGTCTTCGCCTCTCCTGTGCGGGATGAGAGCTTTTGAAGATTGTGGCGTAATAGGGAGACTTCTGTGGAAATGCCGTCCATTTTCACCTCCATAGAGGTACGTGAGTTGGAGATGGCGTTCATCACATCCCTTAGGGACATATTTTCTTCAGGATTTTGTGCATCCTTAGATCTGCCCGCTTCCGTTGGTAGAAGCATGGTGGTGGTTGTGAATTGCTCCATCGTGCTCTGATTGGTCCCTTTTTTCTTTGTCGCTCTATCTTTGCCCATTGCAGTTGTCGGCTGTTGGCTTGCTTTTGCTGTGTAAGGTGCAGGCTTTAGTGTTCCAAGTCAGCTTGCGGGGTAGCCTGCGCAGTGGCACTCGTGTTTGTGGGAGAGTTGGTAACCAAAGCGTGTTGCGCTCCTGTTGGGCTCTTTGTTATCTATGTGGGGACTCTCCTTATTGTGTGCCACCGGCTGCTGGGTTGGCTCGTGGGTCTTGCCTTCCTTCTTCCCCCCCTGGTTATAGGGGTTATCGCAGTTCGAAGTTCCGCTTGGAGGCTGAGCCCGGGGAAGTCCTGTTCAGTTGGATTGGTTGGGGGAGTTTCCTCCCTACGTTTCCCTTCTACGGCTTGTATGGGCTTGTATGACCTCCCCAGCCCTCTTAGCTTTTGTTGGGGCCCTTACCCCCGTGTTGCTTCTTGCTGTGCTGGTGGTGCGTAGTGGGGTTTGCTTTCTTATAGTTTTTATCCTTTAATTCAGGATCTACCTTCTGCGCCCCTCTCAGTCCCAGTTCTTGTATGGCCAGTCTTGTAGTTCGTGTTGGGGAGGAAGGGGTGCCCTGTCCTTATCATCCACCCACCCCCGCTCCTTACCGGCTTTATTATGCAGGATGTCAGCGGGCGCTCAACGTTGTACGGAGCGCCCGCTAGCCGTGGTTTGGAGCGGGAGGCTGTGTTCCGGGTGCCGTCGTTCTCTCCAGGCTCCAGTCGCTGAGCAGGGGATCAGGTTGCAGCTGCTCGCCTCCACCGCAGGGCCACCGAGCCCTGGATCGGGCTCCCTTGTCCGCCCCGGCTGCTTCTGTTTACGAGGGACACTCGTTTCGGACGTCTGTCGGTCGCTTCAGGAGTGGCGATGCGGGGCGCCTCCAACTTCTCCAGGTCTCCCAGCGCTCCGGCGTCGTTCTTCTCCTAGAGTGCTAGTTCGTTACAACTGCTCCTCTGACTTGGCGTGTAGTGGCCATCTTGGATTCACTTCAGTGCCGGTCGCGAAAATCTTTCCCCCACGGATTTCTCGATATCTGTTCAGGGGAATGCTTCCAAGTTTCAGTCTATTGTAGCGACAAATGTCTGCTTTTATTTGCTGTGATTGTTCGCCTCTGTTTCAACAGTTTTCTTCAGGATTTTGGAGGATTCTGCTGGCGGCCCGGGAGCTCACATGGATCACGTCTCCATGCTGAGCCCGCTGGCCACGCCCCCCTGCTGCATTGTTGAAGCACCAAATTCGCCTCGACTAGAGAAGCCCTGCAAAGGATGACTTCTCCCCTTGGGTTAGTGGGATCAATCAACCCCAAAGCGAACTCGTATGGCCATCCTCTCGGAGCTGGCTGTACTTCCATTGCTGATGCAGGAACCGGTTGCCAGGGAGAGGAACACCAGAATCGAATGTCTCATTTTTAAGTCGGACCCGAGCTACAGGAAGATCCTCCAGACTCTCATGAAGCAGGACTGACCAAGCCTGAGCCACCTCAACAAAGTGCTGGACCTCAGATGCGAGGAAAGTCCATAAAGGAATCCAAGAACCACGGTGGTGCTGTTTGCGAGAGCCGCGGGAAGCTGAAACCGCAAAGTGCTGCTGATCTGAAGTTTGCCCATTTCTGCCGTCGACCTTCATTTCGTAGTGCAGGAGTCCCCAGACGTCCTCCCTCTTGTCCCCACGACTGAGGCCCAGAAACAACAGGATCTATCTGCAGGCCTACACAGGAACAGAAGCCAGCTGGAACCAATTTCTTGAAACCAAAGCTACTGTAAAACTAAGGGGACTTACTTCTTGTTGTGTAGCCTTGCTAGCTCTTAGTTGAGACTTGTCTTGGTTGCATTTGCAGAGTTGCTTGCAGGTGTTCCCCTCACAAGCCTCCCAGCTTGTGGCCCTATAGTGATTTCATTTTCTACAAAGACTTCTAAAACATTGTGCAAACTTTTTACCTACCTGCAAGAAGTGCTTCAGCTCACCTAGACCTTTGCCCAATTAGCATTGGCTGTCCTGGCTCCCTGAAAGACTCTTCTTACCTCTGACTTTGTGCTTTAACTGTCCCTGAGGAAAGGGTTAATTTACTTTGCATTGGAGGGTTCAAAAAGTACTTACCTGCTTAAGAATATTTGTTAACTATTGTTTTATTCCCTCATCTTTTCCTTTTGACACTAACCTCGGTATTGCTCTAAATGTGCCAGTGATATATCAATGTCCACAGTGTCCTACTTATTTAATTCACCTGAGGGTGTAGGAAGTATCTATGTGCCATCCCAAATGAGTATCTACTGATTTATTGAAACTGAGAGTGTGTAGTTTTGAAGTATATTATTGTGTTACATATGTTGCTCCCTTTTAAAGAAAGCTTATTCAACTGACTGATAAATTAATAACTAATTGTTTAATCAAGAAACCTTGAGTGTAAGTGTTTATTTGGATACTTGTCACTGTGAATCTCTATGTTATAACCCTACAGCTCACATTGACCCCTCTTGAGATAAGCCGGGCTGCTCAGTCACTCTACCAACTTGTGTAGTACATGCTCATACCCAAGAGTGGGTTAACTATTGCCAAGAGGACAAGGCTGGTGCAGTCTCCCACAGGTTACTGCATACAATCTTGCCTAGCCTAACACGAAAATGTGTGCGGATTAGCCCTACACATTTTCCAGAGGCTGATCTAACATCATTCAATTTCAAATAAAATTTCAAAAAAGGCCAGGCGAGCGCACACCCACTTTGCAGTTGGTCGAATTCCTCACACTGTGGACATACCCAAAACATGTGCCAGAAATCTGCTGACTCGCCTTTGAATCTTGGGCATGTGTGTGGGACCTCTGCATTCATCATGTGTAGCCTCTGTGGTGTGATATATACCCGGTGCATCGAATTGAATTGGATCAGTTTGAGACGTGCATTGCGTGAGACCTTCGAGATGGCGGTGCAGATTTTGGGCCATGCTTTCCCTTCCAGTGGCCTTCCAAAGTCCTGCTCCAACTTCTCTTGAACTTTTAGGGGAGGCAGTGCTACGCTCCCTTGTAGCGCTGAGGATTACTTTGTGACTGCATGTTGCTCCACCCCCATCATGAGAATTGCGTGAAGGACTGGAGGGGTCAGGGGTTCATCAGGTATGGAATCTCACTTCTTGGCTGGGGTCTTGCTCAGTCTCGCAAAATTCAGGAATTACCCTTCTGTCATGTGAAATCTTTGCACCCAGTCTGAGAACGGCATTAGGACACCCCCTACAAACATGTCCTCTAGTGTACTAAGCTTTGGGCTTGCACACCTGTTCGGGCTTATGTCGCTCAAGATTTTCTCAATTTCGGGGTCTGGCCTCAGCGGGTTATCCGGGCTGTATCCCTTCCACAGCTTCAAATGAAAACATGCTCGCCTCCATGCCTGATGGACCACCGTCACGATGCACGTCTGGGGTCTCTGCGAATTTCCCCATAGTATTTCCATCCCTGTATAGTGACACTTGCATTATGTTAATGCGCCCATTTTTTGACTTCCATTTAAGAAAAAAAGAGAAATCACACGCCTTATGTGTTTGGTCCACACAGTGTTGATTTTTACACGTTCAATGCCCTTTAAGGAGGACACGTGTTTCGACGTATAAAACGTCTTTTTCAAATCAGGGCTACATATCAAATAAATCCAAAAATGTTCATCACAGTCAATTTGACAAAAGTAAAACATAATTGATAGCAATTATTGTAATCATTGCCAAATTATAACGTGAGTAGCGAAACAATACCATCAACAATATATTTTTCCAAAAAGAAAAGAATCAACAGTTGTTTGTGCATACATATAGTGAAAGGTGGATAGAAATTGCCATTTTAGGGAGGGGGCAAGGGTAAGAGGTTGTGGGAAGTCAACAAAGATAGCGCATCTTACCCAGTATTTTTGATGCACCAAATATTCTTCACAGCATTGTCATCCAGTCATGGGATAATCCCTGTTTTCCTATGGGAGAAGCCCCCACACAGCATAAGTAGACTTATACGTATTCAAGTATTGACACACAGAAAATATAATGTTTTTCTACATTGTTTTCCCTCATGCATGTTTTTTAACCCTTATTCAGGAAGTATAATTCTTAAACCCTAATTAACCATAATTGCCTTATGGTATTTCATTTTTAACTTGTCTTGTGTTACTTCGAGTGCTTGTGTCAGAATTCAAGTAATTATTTATAACTCAGTTGTAAAATTACATTTACGATACAATGTCTGCACGGAACTTGATTGAAATGATGGCTGCACCAATTTCTCTGTAAGTGAAATGGTGGCCCTGGGGCTGAGGCCGCGATTCACGTGTGCAAGAAAAGATAGAATAGGGGGAAATTTATTTCCTCATGTGATTGTTTACAGGCAAGGTCCACGAGGGTCTGCATGCACCTAATTCGTGTGAAATACTTTGAAAGCGAATCGTGAGGTCCGTATAAATCTTACCTCTGTCCTCCTCGGTCTATACCTTTCTGTCCTCATTCCGGTTTGTCCACCGACTCCATGTTTGTTATTGGGTTGGGTTGCTAAGCAACCTAGTCCTTCTACTGTTTCAAACTTGCCCGCCATGTTTTGGGCTAGTGTGCTCTGTTTCTTATTGGTAATAGGTGTTTACACCACAATTTCTAGTAATGCGTGTTATCATAAGGTGCTGTGCACATTCTTAGTTTAGCCTAAACATGTTTGCATGGCTAATGAGGTGATTTTCATATGTAAGCCGTACTTTGAAACTCATTATCTCTACCGAATTGAATTACTGAAAAGCGACACATATTTTTAGTATTTTCCTCATCTTTATCTCGGTGTATGTATGATTAAAAAGAGAAAGTTAGTGCCCAGTAATAATGTTAAATAGATTGCCCTAACTTCTTTAAATCAAAGTGGTGTGGAATGGACCTTGCATGATTCGATGTCTCCTGTATGGTCAGAAGGCTGTGCCATGCCATAGAGTGCCAAAATAAGGGGGGGGGGTTTATGGATGAATAATTTGCCAATTATGACCAGACTTGTGTGTGTGTGTATGGGTCCAGTGACAATGTGTATACATATTCTCTCCTATGTACCAAAGGCACAGGTCAAAACCTTAAAGACATTTTACAAAAAAGAATACATCTTGTTGTCTAAGTTTAAACCTCTTTCCACTGAACGGAATTTACAAATCATTTTAGCTTTTTCCTGCTGTAATTTCAGTTCATGGTTTCCTC
The DNA here is from genome assembly GCF_040938575.1 of Ambystoma mexicanum. Classification (NCBI taxonomy): domain Eukaryota; kingdom Metazoa; phylum Chordata; class Amphibia; order Caudata; family Ambystomatidae; genus Ambystoma; species Ambystoma mexicanum. Next base: position 895,812,235 of record NC_090941.1, read on the forward strand.
CTCTTGGTCCCAGGGTTACTTTCTTCAAACCCACAAATTTTAAAGTTCTTTTGTCATTGCACTGATGTTCCTTTTGCCAGTGTTGGGCCAATGGTAAGTTAATGTTTTGGTTCCCTATGGATGAAATGTGTTCTCGTACCCTCGTTCTTAATTCTCTTATGGTGCTCCCTATGTAGATTTTGTGGCATTCGCAAATAATAACATATATGACAAATTTGGTTTTGCAATTGATATGTTCAGAAATATTCTGCTTGATGCCATAGTTATCTTCAAAAATGGATGTATTGTCCATAGCGTGTTTACACATTGAGCAAGTCCCACATTTCCTGAAATCCTTTGTCTGTTTTGGTAACCAAGTGGTTGCATTCAGTATTTTTGATTCGGGGAGTAAAGATGGGCTTAGTATATTCTTGATGGTCATTGCTCACAGTAAGTGTATCAATTCTGATTATTCTAGTAAGTATCTCGAAACAGGTCCTCACAACCCCAATATATCCCTGTATAGTGTCTTAGCAGCTTATCCAGCAACAGCCTGCCCGCACCGCCCGCCTGGGAGTCCCATTTGGCTGCATGTTTTAACTGGGAGGCTATGTAATATAGTTCACAATCCGGGAGCGAAAGACCCCCGCCAGAGTAAGTCCTTTGCAATGTGTCTACAGACACCCTGCAGCGGCCCCTGCCCAAAACAACATTGTTCACATTTTTTTGAACAAGTTGAGCTTATACTTTGGAGTCAGTGGTCGTAATTAAAGCAATATGTTTCAGTAGTTTGGATTTTTCTCCATCGTTTGTGATTTTTTTATATGTGAATTTATTTAATTATTATTTGCTTTATATAAACCACCACAACCAACATAATATTTTCAGGATATCTAGTGACAATTGCGATGTACGAATTATGCGAAATATTACGAAATGTTTTTCTTTTGTAGTATATACAAATGTTTTGTCTAGTGTGCAATTTGATTGTATTCATTACTTTACAATATATAGATGGGCTTTGTGAATTTGTGATAATATTTGTTTTGTATCTGTGTGTCAGGGAGTAATTAACAGTCATTCATTCGGCAAAGTATATATTCAATATAGGCATTTTGTCCGGAAGGGAAAACAGCTTTCATTTTCCCCCTGCTTCCCACCCCTCTTCCTTTCAGGTTATAGAGACCCCCTTCACTCTGAACGTTCATTTTACCAAAGAGGTCATTTTCTGATAACCCGATTTCTGATCAAGTATGTTGCCTTTTTTCTCCGGAATGATGTGTGTTTGGGACTGGCTTTGATGGAGAGATGAATGATATGATATAAGTCATTTATAACGCGCTTGCACACAAGTGTTTCTAGGCACGAAAAGCTGACCTCTACATTGTGGGCACTGCCACCTGACTGTTTATCCATCTTCTCGATGGGTTATTTCTTGGCTTGCTCTTCAAGTTGGGTTGAATATGAGCAGGTACATAGTTTTAGAAGAGCAAAAGAAAAGAGGTGATGGCTGGAATTATTTGTAGTAAACCTCTGGTAATTGCTCTGGGCAACCGTCCAGACCATTGTTCTTCAGTCTGCCAATCCATTGCAGAAGGGGAAAGCCCATATAGAAAGCAGGCTTGGTGCCATCCCGAAAGGAGCAGTCCAGCCCAAACTGCTAGGTCACATCGCTTCTGCACGAGGCCACAAGGCACCCCAGGCATGTTCGGCCTTATTGGGCCTCATCAGTGAGGAGTACCTTGGGTCTCAAGGCCAAGCAGGTACGGGACCCACGTCTGGGCATATCCATCCCACTCTGGTGGCAAAGCAAAACAAAAGAGGTGATGGCTGGAAGGTTTGTAATTAATGTTAAATCTCTGGCATTGATCTGGGCAACCCTCCAGAGCACCGTTCCTCAGTCTGCCAAGCTATTACAGAAAGAGCAAAAACCACATGCACATCAGGCTTGGTCCCACCCCGAGGGGGGTTCCAAGCCTGCTGGGCCTGGAGACCTCAGCTACACTTCACTGGTGATGCCGATTGAGGCCGAAACATGTCCGGGGATGCTTGTGGTCAGAATAGATGTGACCTAGCAGTTCAGGCTGGATTGTCCTATTTGGGGTGAGACCAAGCCTGATTTGCATGTGGTCTTTCCCCTTTCTGTAATGGCTTGGTAGGATGAAGAGCGATGGTCTGGAGAGTTGCCCAGAGTAATTGCCAGAGTTTTAAAATTCATTCTAAACCTTCCAGCCATCACCCTTGTTTTGCTTTGTCACCCAAGTGGGAAGGGTATGTCCAGATGATACCACAGACGTTAAGATTTATTACAAAGCTTCCAGACATCTCTTTTGTTGTGCTGTAGGGTGATTAATATTAAAGGTATTTGTACCGCACACGTCACCAACAGAATTGGTCCCCAGGCGCTCAGAGAAATGCTTTCTGGGGATTGTAGTTGTGTTCAACTTAAATGTAACATATTGCATTTAAGCACCCTGTGGAAGTGGCTGCCCAGGACTAGGAGTGAGGTGTGAAAGTGGCTGCCCAGGACTAGGAGTGAGGTGTGGAAGTGGCTGCCCAGGACTAGGAGTGAGGTGTGGAGGTGGCTGCCCGGGGCTAGGCGTGAGGTGTGGAAGTGGCTACCAGGGACTAGGAGTGAGGTGTGGAAGAGGCTGCACAGGACTAGGAGTGAGGTGTGGAAGTGGCTGCCCGGGACTAGGAGTGAGGTGTGAAAGTGGCTGCCCGGGACTAGGAGTGAGGTGTGGAAGTAGCTGCCCGGGACTAGGAGTAAGGTGTGGAAGAGGCTGCACAGGACTAGGAGTGAGGTGTGGAAGTGGCTGCCCGGGACTAGGAGTGAGGTGTGAAAGTGGCTGCCCGGGTCAAGGAGTGAGGTGTGGAAGTGTGGAAGTGGCTGCCCGGGACTAGGAGTGAGGTGTGGAAGTGGCTGCCTGGGACTAGGAGTGAGGTGTGGAAGGGGCTGCCCAGGACTAGGAGTGAGGTGTGGAAGTGGCTGCACAGGACTAGGAGTGAGGTGTGGAATTGGCTGCCCGGGTGAAGGATTGAGGTGTGGAAGGGGCTGCCCAGGACTAGGAGTGAGGTGTGGAAGTGGCTGCACAGGGCTAGGAGTGAGGTGTGGAATTGGCTGCCCGGGTGAAGGATTGAGGTGTGGAAGTGGCTGCCTGGGACTAGAAGTGAGGTGTGGAAGTGGCTGCCCGGGACAAGGAGTGAGGAGTGGAAGTGGCTGCCCAGAACTAGGAGTGAGGTGTGGAAGTGGCTTCACAGGACTAGGAGTGAGGTGTGGAATTGGCTGCCCGGGACTTAGAGCGAGGTGTGAAAGTGGCTGCCCGGGTCAAGGAGTGAGGTGTGGAAGTGGCTGCCCGGGACTAGGAGTGAGGTGTGGAAGTGGCTGCCTGGGACTAGAAGTGAGGTGTGGAAGTGGCTGCCCGGGACAAGGAGTGAGGAGTGGAAGTGGCTGCCCAGAACTAGGAGTGAGGTGTGGAAGTGGCTTCACAGGACTAGGAGTGAGGTGTGGAATTGGCTGCCCGGGACTTAGAGCGAGGTGTGAAAGTGGCTGCCCGGGTCAAGGAGTGAGATGTGGAAGTGGCTGCCCGGGACTAGGAGTGAGGTGTGGAAGTGGCTGCCCGGGACTGGAAGTGAGGTGTGGAAGTGGCCGCCGAGGACTAGGAGTGAGGTGTGGAAGTCGCTTCCCAGGACTAGGAGTGAGGTGTGGAAGTGGCTGCCCGGGGCTAGGAGTGAGGAGTGAAAAGGGCTGCCCGGGGCTAGGAGTGAGGTGTAGAAGTGGCTGCCCAGGGCTAGGAGTGAGGCGTGGAAGTCGCTGCCCAGGACTAGGAGTGTGGTGTGAAAGTGGCTGCCCGGGCTAGAAGTGAGGTGTGAAAGTGGCTGCCCGGGTCAAGGAGTGAGGTGTGGAAGCGGCTGCCTGGGTCTAGGAGTGAGGTGTGGAAGTGGCTGCCCAGGACTAGGAGTGAGGTGTGGAAGTGGCTGCCCGGGATTAGGAGTGAGGTGTGGAAGTGGCTGCTGAGGGCTAGGAGTGAGGTGTGGAAGTGGCTGCCCAGGACTAGGAGTGAGGTGTGGAGGTGGCTGCCCAGGGTTAGAAGTGAGGTGTGGAAGTGGATTCCCGGGGCTAGGAGTGAGGTGTGGAAGTGGCTGCCCGGGACTAGGAGTGAGGTGTGGAAGTGGCTGCCAAGGACTAGGGGTGAGGTGTGGAAGTGGTTACCCAGGACTAGGAGTGAGGTGTGGTGGTGGCTGCCCGGGGCTAGGAGTGAGGTGTGGAGGTGGCTGCCCGGGGCTAGGAGTGGGGTGTGGAAGTGGCTGACTAGGACTAGGACTTCGGTGTGGAAGTGGCTGCCCAGGACTAGGAGTGAGGTGTGAAAGGGGCTGCCCGGGGCAAGGAGTGAGGTGTGGAAGTGGCTGTCCAGGGCTAGGAGTGAGGTGTGGAGGTGGCTGCCCAGGACTAGGAATGAGGTGTGGAGGTGGCTGCCCGGGGCTAGGAGTGAGGTGTGGAAGTGGCTGCCTGGGACTAGGAGTGCGGTGTGGAAGTGGCTGCTGAGGGCTAGGAGTGAGGTGTGGAGGTGGCTGCCCAGGGTTAGAAGTGAGGTGTGGAAGTGGATTCCCGGGGCTAGGAGTGAGGTGTGGAAGTAGCTGCCCGGGACTAGGAGTGAGGTGTGGAGGTGGCTGCCCAGGGCTAGGAGTGAGGTGTGGAAGTGGCTGCCCAGGACTAGGAGTGAGGTGTGGAAGTGACTGCCCAGGACTAGGAGTGAGGTGTGGAAGTGGCTGCCCAGGGCTAGTAGTGAGGTGTGGAAGTGGATGCCCGGGGCTAGGAGTGAGGTGTGGAGGTGGCTGTCCGGGGCTAGGAGTGAGGTGTGGAGGTGGCTGTCCGGGGCTAGGAGTGAGGTGTGGAGGTGGCTGCCTGGGGCAAGGAGTGAGGTGTGGAAGTGGCTGCACGGGGCTAGGAGTGAGGTGTGGAAGTGGCTGCCCGGGGCTAGGAGTGAGGTGTGGAAGTGGCTGCCCGGGGCTAGGAGTGAGGTGTGGAGGTGGCTGTCCGGGGCTAGGAGTGAGGTTTGGCGGTGGCTGTCCGGGGCTAGGAGTGAGGTGTGGAGGTGGCTGTCCGGGGCTAGGAGTGAGGTGCGGCGGTGGCTGTCCAGGGCTAGGAGTGAGGTGTGGAGGTGGCTGCCCGTGGCTAGGAGTGAGTTGCGGAAGTGGCTGCACAGGGCTAGGAGTGAGGTGTGGAAGTGGCTGCACAGGGCTAGGAGTGAGGTGTGGAAGTGGCTGCCCGGGCCTAGGAGTGAGATGTGGAAGTGGCTACCCAGGACTAGGAGTGAGGTGTGGAAGTGGCTGCCCAGGACTAGGAGTGAGGTGTGGAAGTGGCTGCCCAGGACTAGGAGTGGGGTGTGGAAGGGGCTGCCCAGGACTAGGAGTGAGGTGTGAAAGTGGCTGCCCGGGCCTAGGAGTGAGGTGTGGAAGTGGCTGCCCAGGACTAGGAGTGGGGTGTGGAGGTGGCTGCCCGGGGCTAGGACTGAGGTGTGGAAGTAACTGCCCAGGACTAGGAGTGAGGTGTGGAAGTAGCTGCCCGGGGCTAGGAGTGAGGTGTGGAAGTGGCTGCCCGGGGCTAGGAGTGAGGTGTGGAGGTGGCTGCCCGGGGCTAGGAGTGAGGTGTGGAAGTGGCTGCACAGGGCTAGCAGTGGGGTGTGGAGGTGGCTGTCCGGGGCTAGGAGTGAGGTGTGGAGGTAGCTGCCCGGGGCTAGGAGTGAGGTGCGGAGGTGGCTGCCCAGGACTAGGAGTGAGAAGTGGAAGTGACTGCCCGGGACTAGGTGCGAGGTGTCCGCCTGATGCGGGTCATCGCTGTTCATCGCTGGAGTTGGCTCGCCGGCTGCTTGCGCACACATGTTCCCTTTTGCGGTGTAATAATGCAGCGGAAATGGGAGTTGCGCATCTCCCAGAAACGTCCCTCGTCTCACTGCGCGCATCAGTGGCGAGCGCTGCCAGTTGGACGCTGGATTTATGGCGCAGCTGCTGGTGACAGCACTGCCAAATCCGTCTGCGGGGAGGCGGCGAGATGACAACCCGGAGAGGAAAAGTGCTGGATTCGCTTCTTTTTAACCCTGTGCCCTTGCAGGGGGTGGGGCGCGGGGCAGAGGGCAGCGGCCGCGGTGCGGATGGGTGGGCAGCGCGCGCCTCCTCCGCGCCTGCACACACACGCACACACACACAGTGCAGCGCGGCCCTGCCCGGACGGCCGGCTCCGCCCCTCCCTCCCAGGCTCGGCCTCTGCCCACAGCCCAGTGTGAAGGCTCACTCTCTCGGTGCAGGCTGCGGCACCGGCTCGCCGTGGACTCTGCTCTCTGCTGCACCCGGCTCCTCGCTGTCCTCGCAGACCCACGTTTCATTCATTGTGCGCTATGTTTCGGGGTCGGCGCTGCAACTTTTGGCTGGACTTTTTGGAAATGGATTTGTGAAACTCTCCGTCAGCAGCTTTGTGGATTTGGCTGAGTGGCTCCGTGGGGGGGTGCTGGGATCGACAGAAACTCGGGCGCAAACTCAGCGGAACTTCTCCCCATTGCAACTGTTGTGTCTCTGGAGCAAACACTGCCGGGCTATTCTCAGCGTCACTCCTGCCAGCAGCAGCACTCTACCGCACCTCTGGGCAAGGGCTACTGTGCTCCACTCTCCCCGCGCGCGCGGGATGCTGTGCACCCCTCGGTGAGCACGCCTGCCTTTCCCCCAGGGTCTGCGGGCTGCTGTGCACATCTGTGCCCGGGAAGTAGAGAGACCGCAGTGGACCGCTCTCTCTCTCCTGGAACTGGAAAGGCTGCGCTGCACCGCTCCGGGTGCAGTGGACAGGCTGCGGTGCACTTCTCTCGGCGGACACGGGGCTGCTGAACACTTCTTCGTGGCCGGCTGCAGTGCACCTCCCTCTGCTTCTTGGAAAGGGTCACCTCTCGGGGTGCATTGGCCAGGCTGTGACCCCGTGTCTTGGAACCAGATACGCGGGCATCTCCGTGGATTGGCAGGTTGCTGTGCCCTTGGCGTGCTGAACTCTAGCGGCCGCAGAAAGACTCTCGCTCGGGGGCTCCCCGGCCTGAAGATGAACAGCCTCCAGTCCCCGGGGCTCTGCGCGGCTCTTCTCCTCCTGCTGGCCGCCCGGGGGTCGCTGGGCTTCGGCGACGACGAGGAGCGGCGCTGCGACCCCATCCGCATCTCCATGTGCCAGAACCTGGGCTACAACGTGACCAGGATGCCAAACCTGGTGGGGCACGAGCTGCAGACAGACGCCGAGCTGCAGCTCACCACCTTCACGCCGCTCATCCAGTACGGCTGCTCCAGCCAGCTGCAGGTACGCCCGGCCCCTTTACTAGGCGCTTTATGCTCCAGTGCACTAGGCGCTTTACGCTCTGTTATGTTACTGCGATGCACTCGGCGCGCCGCTGCCATTTGCCTGACCCCCAGGCTCTCGCGGGGGGTTTGGCTTAGTGGGGGGAGAGAGGGGCAATGCCAGCTTGCTTTGCTGCTGTGTTGGTGCTTTACCACAGAGCACCTGCAGCATCGTGTCACCAGGAGCAGGCACTATTTTACTATGAAAGCCAATGGTGCAATGCACAGTGATTTGCCCAGGTTTGCAAGATGTAACCAACCGAGAGAATAGCATTAAAGCTCATAGGTCTTGATCTACAAAGCGCTTTCAATGGGGGTTTCCCTTTGAAAAGGGTTTTTCAAATCAGCCCCTATAGAGTTGCAACTTAGCGCTGCGCTGTCTTCCTTAAGCAGCGCGGCGCTGTACAGCAACAATGTACTGTAGCGGCGTATCTCCAATTGAACTGTATTGTGCGTGAGCCGATTGTGGCTACACTATAGGCACCAGCCTTTGGTGGGTTGGGGGGGGGTGGGGGCAACTCGTGAGGCATGCTCGCCGGGCCTCCATTGGTCCATTGGGCTGTGTTCGCATATTTATTCGGACTTGTTTATAAATCGAGGAACAAGGACATGCGGTGCTTCAGTCAGAATCACGCGATTTGGCAATGTAACAGCTAGGTGCATATTCCTCACCGCATTTCCCTGGAACATAGTTATTACTCGTGGTAGTTTGCGCCCCCTGTGGAGCCCTTGATACCACGTGCCACGCACGTCTACCCGCAGTCTACTTTCCTGCAAGCTCGCGTGGAAGGCAGCGGGCGCAGGCGGCACCTGGTGCGGTGCGATGGGCACGGCAAGCAATGTGTCACGCACCGGCCTTCGCGCTCACGCCCGGCCCAGCAGACGCACGGTCTATGCTGCGCATGGGGGCTGTTTGGTGCGAGAACTCGAGCCTCGGAAGCCGCCGCCGGGCTATTTGTGACTCGTGCGGGTGCCACCTCTCAGGACACAGCGACAGGGGGGGGCGTGAGTTCGTTCATATCTGCCCAGTGAGTTCGTTCATATCTGCCCACGGGGGATCGCCTGATGTTCAGAGTCCGAATCCCGGCTTCTGTGTCCATGTTAATCTGCACAGACACCCCTGTGCTGTCGTTTTTTTTTTTTAAATAAGGGAATTAACTGAATTTGACGGGGGTTCTGTTCTGTTCGCAGTGCACACATCGCGTCTTTTGAACTTTGGTTCCAACTGTCCATCATAAATTTCATGCGAACAGCTTTGCTTAAAATGCGGGCACTACAACGCACCATGTATGTTAAGCGCTTGCTGTTAGGCGAGCAAGAGAAAGCGCTATTTGCAAATAGAGCCTTTTTCATATTAGATTACATGGGCTGTCCAGAGGCTGCATTCTTCAAACCACTCCACCTTCTGACACCTCCTCCCAAGCATTTCCCCCAACTAGAGGGCATAGTCCGAGAGTAGATGGGGGTGTGTATTGTTATGGAAGGGTGATGGGACTGCGCTCACTGGCCTTCCAGCTCAATGCGTTTTGGCAGAAAGCGTAGGGGCCAGAATCAATTATCTGCGCAGAAAATAGGGTATTTGTGTGCGCAACTGTGTGCAAATCTGCATTCGGCGATTCATGGAATCGAATGCGCTACTTTCCCTGGACTTGCGTGCAGTTTGCACTGGCTGCGCACGCCCGTGCGAGCCGTCGAGGACATTGTGCGAGTCTCCAGGCAGAGCGTGGGTATAGCTTGCGCACAAGGGCTCGAAAGGGGGCAGAACACCAAAAATGGGGAATAACTTGCTAAAAAAAGTGGGTGTTCCGAGGGACGGCCTGCAGGCAGTCACTCGCATGCCCACAATTGCGCGGCATGGGGCGCAAACTCTCGGCCAGGAAATGGCCACGCAAGTCCCTCATACGATCCGCCACCCGAATCCAGGAGTAAGTACACTGGTGTGTAGGATTTGTAGCGCGCGGGGGTGGGGTTGAATGTCAGATTTTGGGGTACCGATATAACTTGGGGGTGCACATTCATAGTGTAGCAGGGTGCAGGAATGGTTTCATGGGTTTGCATGCAGATTTTAGGAGCTTAGACCGAGTTACCGCCGGGCACAGTTACGGGGACCTTGTGCAGGGTCCCTGAAATGCAGGCCTGCTTGCGGGTGACCCCACATACTGTTTGAAGGGTGCGTGTATTTGCACCCGGGGAAGTGCGCACAGGTAGCTGATCTGGCTGTTTATGCTTTGCATGTGGGCGTGTCAGGTGCATTCCGGTCGTGACATGTGAATATGGTTACTTTGCGCAAACGAATACGCTGGGCGTGCATTTTTTATTCTGTGTGCTCCTGCAGTGTCCTTCTTGGCACGCGCAGCCCTTGCAAGATTTCTGCACACATTCCATGAACCAGGCCTTAAGTCTGACAAGCCACTGGTTGACACAAGGCAGGTAAAGGGAGGGCAAAGTTGGAGACCGGCAGGGCCGAGCCTCCTGAGTGATGGCTGCAGGAAAGGGCACCTCGTTTAGCCACGGCACACTAAATATTGATATTAGGTGCGTGTTTTAATAAAACCGATGCTTGTGCATCCGCTCCTCTAAGGTATCTGGTGATTTTACCAAACACTTTCCCTGATGAGCGCCAGGCGCAGGGGTCCGCATTTCAACCCTCTTGCACGCTGGTGCTGGGCCTCGCGCGGACAGCATATCGCTATTTTGGTGACCCCCGTGAATGGCCGGTTGGGGGTGAGGGTTAAAGGGTGTAGGTCTCCGTCCCACGTGTGTGGGGGAATGCTGAACGCAGCGGCCGCCTCAGGCGCCGTGGCTGCCGCCAGCTGCAGGCACCTCTTGGCATCTCGTGTGTTTTCTGGTAAACTGAGAAAGTGCTATGTGCGTTTGGAATGCGGGGGCCGCGGCCGGCGTATTTGTCACTTTCTTGGGATTTGAGAAGGTGGGGGGGGGGGGGGTTGGAGGGGTGAGGGGAAGTGCTCGCTGCCTGCTCTTCTTCGCAGATGCCAGCCCTGCCCCAGTGGTTGGCCATGGCACTCTCGCAGGGCACTCCTCGGAAAATACCAGTAGGGAGAGACAGCAGCGAAGCTGGAGACAGCCAGTCTCCGCGGATAGCAGATAAGAGACGACATGAAACACCAGTTTAATGAAACATCTGTCAAAGTGAACGATAAGCTGGGTCATGCATAGGACTGGGGGTAGGCAACGGTGGGAGCCCCACTATACCTTACACTATCGCGAGGCAGGTGACCCTGTGTCACCAAGGTCAGTTGCACACACACGTAGCATTTGACGCCACGAGACCGGTCAGTTTCGTTGGTTTGCAAGCCCACTCGATCCAGCCGCCCAACAGGGTCTCCAGCTTTACTCTACTTTCCTCGGTACCCTTGCTCCCTGGCTCTGGCCCGGGTCTGTGTGTATTGATAACAGGCGACAAGGCAGCCAAGGCGCTTAAATTCAGCAGCTGATTCCAAAACCAGTGGCTGTGGTCAGCCTTTCATCCTTCTGTGATGACCAATGGGGTTCCGATACACGCATAGTGGCGGCTTCTGTACTGCACCAAGAGTTGGATTGAGCGCGGCGGGGGGGGGGGGGGGGGGGGTGCTTCTATGCTTCTGTCTCCAGTCTCGTGACCTTTTCTTCTCGGAGGAGGCTCCTTCCAAAACATTCTTTCGTGGTGCGCTGTGCTGTTTCCATTTGGGAACGGGGCGCCTCTGCCATTGCCCTCACTCATCGCCGCCCTGTTTCTAGCTGGTAGAAATACATGTACACACCCGCGCCTGTCCTCGAAGGACTTGCGGTGTGCACCGTGCGCCCTTTCCCTCGCAGCCTCCAGTCCCCCTTACACCCTCCCATCTCTCTCTCTCCCACCCTCCCATCTCTCTCTCTCTCCCACCCTCCCATCTCTCTCTCTCTCCCTCCCACTCTCTCTCTCTCTTTCAGATTAGATTTGCAGTCCCGCAACGTGTCTTCTTATAGACAGACTTTCTCCAGGTGTATCTTAAATTAGGCTTGGCGTCTAATCTTAAAATATCTAAAACATCCTTACTGTCAAACCAGGTGCTTCGGCTACTAGGAATGATTGGGTGGAAACATCACAGGGACGCGCCGAAACATAACAAAACACACAGAGACATAGCAGTGACACGTGGAAAGATAGCAGAAAACACAGAGACATAGCAGTGACACGTGGAAAGATAGCAGAACACACAGAGACATAGCAGTGACACGTGGAAAGATAGCAGAACACACAGAGACATAGCAGGGTCACGTGGAAAGATAGCAGAACACACAGAGACATAGCAGTGACACGTGGAAAGATAGCAGAACACACAGAGACATAGCAGGGTCACGTGGAAAGATAGCAGAACACACAGAGACATAGCAGTGACACGTGGAAAGATAGCAGAACACACAGAGACATAGCAGGGTCACGTGGAAAGATAGCAGAACATGCAGAGACATAGCAATGCCACATGGAAAGATAGCAGAACACACAAAGACATAGCAGTGACACGTGGAAAGATAGCAGAACACACAGAGACATAGCAGTGACACGTGGAAAGATAGCAGAACACACAGAGACATAGCAGGGTCACGTGGAAAGATAGCAGAACACACAGAGACATAGCAGTGACACGTGGAAAGATAGCAGAACACACAGAGACATAGCAGTGACACGTGGAAAGATAGCAGAACACACAGAGACATAGCAGTGACACGTGGAAAGATAGCAGAACACACAGAGACATAGTGGGGTCGTATGGAAACAGCAAAGTGCGGAGGAATATAGCAGAGTCCAGATGGAAAGAGCAGAGTGCAGATGGGAACATAGCAGAGTACAGATGGGAACATAGCAGAGTACAGATGGAAACAGCAGAGTACATGGGAACATGCATAGTACAGATAGAAACAGCAGAGTACATGGAAATATAGCAGAGTACAGATGGAAAGAGCAGAGTACAGGGTAGCATAGCAGAGTACAGACTGAAAAATAGCAGAGTACAAGAGAACATAGCAGAGTACAGATGGCAACATAGCAGAGTACAGATGGGAACAGCAGAGTACATGGGAATATAGCAGAACACAGATGGAAACAGCAGAGTACACAGATGGGAACATAGCAGAGTACAGATGGGAACATAGCAGAGTACAGGGCATCAGAGCAGTGGCACACAGAAGTACAACCCGAACATAAGGACACATAGCAGGGTTGTGTGATGTTCATAGTATTAGGAAAGTGTGATGTAAGGAGCCCCCAGAAAACAGACTGCACTTGGGTACATGGAGCAATACATGGCAGGGTGACTGGCGATAAAGCACACTTCTGCCGCTGGGGGGAGCCCCCACTTTACTCCTTTGAGCTTTCAGCAGCAGCAGCCAGCCGCCTTTCAAGGTCAGGGTGACATTTCGCAGTGCATTGGTGAATGCAGCTCTGCCCGAGGACTGTGTGTTAGTTACACAGAAGGTCCCAGGGAGGAAAGGAAGCGTGTGTGTTTTACAGCATGCGGCGCCCCGCGTGAGCAGGAACTCGGATTACCCCTGCCCCCTATCACCTTTCTGACATCACCAGAAAGCCGCAGAGCGTAAGCCATACATTCTACGGAATCTCTACAATAGCATGTTTTTATTGTTTCCCCACGAGTGGCCCAGCGAGAACGTGGGGAATTCGCGCGCGCGGATCTAAACGTGGCGCCCAGGGCGGGTCACGTCAAAACCAAGGCGCCCGCCTGGCGCTCACATCTTCCGCGTTTAAGCGGGGTTTCCTGTTCATTGGGACCGAGATTCGACACCGTGTCACATGTGTGGGTCTGTAAGCCACGTCAAAAACGGGCCCTGCTTCATACAAAGAAAAAAAAAAGAAAACACTGACCATGCGAAAACGGCGCCAAGCTAGCAAATGAGTCCAGCCATACACCGGTGTGACAGGGTACAGGGAGACGAGTTCCCACAAACAGCAGGGCCAGTCCTCGTCGCACGTTTGACTTTGTTCGCTGCAATGTAGTAGGAATTTCCTGTATAGAAGTGCGCAGGGGGAATTTCATTTGTTGATGCTGTTCTATACCAACGTACCCACTCATGCATTCACACAACTGATCTCACTCACTCACCACAGTCTCTCAATGAACTCATTTCACTTATTCATCACAACCCCTCAATGCAGCCACTGACCAACTCATTCACGCACTCACTTTCCCCCACTCCCTCACCTCATTCAACAATCTCACCTCACACATTCACTTCAGCCACTCATTAATTCCATCTTCCCGCTCATTCAACCCACCCACTCAGTAATGGAATCTCACTCACTCCACTCATTCATTTTACTCACCTCACTTCACAGCGACAACAGCTTGATTTTGTAGTGTGATCCTGTTCCATGTTTTTCTAATTATATTTTTGATTTTTTTTTCCAGTTCTTCCTCTGTTCAGTGTATGTTCCAATGTGCACAGAGAAGATCAACATCCCAATCGGACCGTGCGGCGGAATGTGCCTCTCCGTCAAAAGGCGGTGTGAACCGGTCTTGAAAGAGTTTGGGTTTGCCTGGCCCGACACCCTGAACTGCAGCAAGTTCCCCCCACAAAATGACCACAACCACATGTGCATGGAGGGTCCAGGGGATGAGGAGGTGCCACTCCACGGCAAAAAGTCACTGCAGCCGGGAGAAGAATGCCACACGCTGGGTCCCAATTCAGACCAGTACACCTGGGTGAAAAGAAGTCTGAACTGCGTCCTCAAGTGTGGGTATGATGCCGGTCTGTACAGCCGGACTGCTAAGGAGTTCACAGACATCTGGATGGCCGCCTGGGCCAGCCTGTGCTTCATCTCCACCGCCTTCACCGTCTTGACCTTCCTGATAGACTCCTCAAGGTTCTCCTACCCTGAAAGGCCCATCATCTTTCTGAGCATGTGCTACAACATCTACAGCATTGCTTACATTGTCCGGTTAACCGTGGGCCGGGAGCGGATATCCTGTGATTTTGACGAGGCCGTAGAACCTGTTCTCATCCAAGAGGGCCTCAAGAACACAGGGTGTGCCATTATTTTCCTGCTGATGTACTTCTTTGGGATGGCGAGCTCAATCTGGTGGGTGATCCTGACACTCACCTGGTTCCTGGCCGCCGGGCTCAAATGGGGGCACGAGGCCATCGAAATGCACAGCTCCTATTTCCACATCGCAGCGTGGGCTATCCCGGCAGTGAAGACCATTGTCATCCTGATCATGAGGCTGGTGGATTCGGATGAGCTCACCGGACTCTGCTACGTTGGCAACCAGAACATTGATGCACTCACGGGCTTTGTGGTGGCCCCGCTGTTCACCTACTTGGTGATCGGGACTCTCTTCATAGCAGCCGGACTGGTGGCCCTTTTCAAAATACGATCCAACCTTCAAAAGGATGGGACGAAGACGGACAAGTTGGAGAGGCTGATGGTCAAGATTGGAGTCTTCTCCGTCCTGTACACTGTGCCGGCCACTTGTGTGATAGCGTGTTATTTTTATGAAATCTCAAACTGGGCCGTGTTTCGATACTCCTCCGACGAGTCCAACATGGCGGTGGAAATGCTCAAAATCTTCATGTCACTGCTGGTAGGCATCACCTCTAGCATGTGGATTTGGTCAGCCAAAACGGTGCACACCTGGCAGAGGTGCACAAACCGCTTGGTGAACTCAGGGAGGGGGAAGCGGGAGAAAAGAGTGGACAGCTGGGGCAAGCCGGGCAAAGGGAACGAGACTGTGGTGTAGCCAATATGGCCCTGCGTACCTATCTTGAAGTAGAACTCTTGGCTGGGGGAGTTACTGTGAAGCATAGGGGCGAGCGGTGGAGGAATACCTGAGGGACTAGTGGGGAAGTCCTCCAAAAATCTGTGTTACAGGCGCACCGCTCGCCTCGTCAGGGACTGTTAAATATCTCTTGCTGTGAATACTGTGACACCCAGAGGTGCCTGCTGCCCAAGGCAAGATGGGAGCATGAAGGTTTCGATACAAGCTGTGAGCAATCCGAGCCTGCTGCCAGGTTTCAATGCACTGCACTGAGTTCTCCGAGTCTTAGGGTGCCACAGTGTGCCCATTGTAGCGAGGGGGTGTTCCTGGGTCCTGTGTCACCGTAACTTGCAATTTCTGGAGAGAGGCTCTGTGATCAAAAGTGAAATGTAGCGAAGCATGAGTCCTGTCCGCTGGAGAAGGAAAACACGACACACTGGATATATATATATAGGAAGAGGGCTGACAAGTGACTCAATAGTTAGTGCAGATTTTACTGACAGCGCCCCCTGTGCTGGTCCTTAACTTCTTGAAGTGCCTTTTCTCGTTATATGGACTGAGCTGTTTGAATTGCTGATTAAGAAAACGTATGCGGTTGTAATACATATTTATTTTCTTGACCTTCCTTCCTTCCCGATCTGCATCTCTCTTTTTTCTTTCTTTCTTTCTTCCACTCTTTTTCAGCTTTCCTTTTCCTAATTACCCTTTTTTTGTTTTAGCAATACTCTAAAAGTTCTCAGAGGACAGCCGATGTGTTTCTCTATGTGAATATTTTAACATGTCTGTCTGTCATGAGGTAATGTGCTG
Source organism: Ambystoma mexicanum (assembly GCF_040938575.1). Taxonomy (NCBI): domain Eukaryota; kingdom Metazoa; phylum Chordata; class Amphibia; order Caudata; family Ambystomatidae; genus Ambystoma; species Ambystoma mexicanum. The sequence continues at coordinate 895,828,140 of NC_090941.1, forward strand.
TGCTTCAGCGCCTAAGAATGTCAGACGCATGAACTCAAAGTTAGTAAGGAAGGCTGTTTTTGAACAGAGTGTGCGGTGGGAAGCGGGGGTTCTGCGTTTTTTTTTTTTTAATATATGTGACTTTATTGGAGTTGTAGATTAAGAGCAGTGCGTTCCAAATAGACGAGACTCCCTCTATTTGTTGCGCTAAAGTATTGTGTAAAGTGCACACGGTGCTTGGAAGCTGAGTGCGGTGTCTTGTGGGGCAAGTGATTTTCTTCCTTTCTTTCTTTCTTTCTTTCTTTCTTTCTTTCTTTCTTTCTTTCTTTCTTTCTTTCTTTCTTTCTTTCTTTCTTTCTTTCTTTCTTTCTTTCTTTCCTTCTTTCTTTCTTTCTCCTTCCCGCATTCCCTCCTTCCCTCTTTCCTCCCTCCCCCTTTCTTTCTTTTCCCCCTTACCACCCTCTGCCTTACATGCCTTTGGTCCCACGCGCTTGGTTCCTTCCCCTGCCCGTGGCCACTTTATCTCACGGCCCCCCCTTTTTCGCTGTTCCTCTCCGGCCATTCTCTGGTATTGTGGCTCTATCGGCGGAGGTGAAAGGCGGGAATGCGCCCCTGCCAGTCCCTTGAGTTGCTCTCAGCCGGAGCCTGGCCCAGTCGCCTTATCTCCCCAGGACCCAGAGACCCAACTGCGAAGGCCAATTAAGGTTTCACTTTGAGAGGAGCCAGCTCTACCCGCCAGGCCAGCAGAGTAGTGTGTTTAGATTTCGGGGCAGCGTCGTGTCTACACAGATCGGTGTCCTAATGAATGTGCGTGCTTTATAAAGACAACCCCCGATTCTGGAGGAGAGGCCCAGGGCGGGCCCTGAGGGATGAGGGGCCTGGAAGCACTTTCTGGAAACACGTCTCCCGAGCGCTGGCTGCGGCGTCTTTGCAGCCGGGAGGAAATCTCTCTGCCAGCTGCTGCTTTTGAAAGAAAGGTTGCAATAGAAGGGTATCCGTTTACTCTGCGTGGGTTATTCGGTGTCACAGCCGTTGGTGTAGGGTTGCGGTCCGAGGGGAGGCCAAGGCTGGGCTCCACAGGGTTCCCGGAGCACTGCTGAGCGGTGGGTGGGGAAAGGCCACATACCCAGGAGCGCAGGAGGTCCAAGCGAACCCGAGGCTGCAGGTGCAGGCTCGCCCATCTCCTGAGGTCCTGAGACCTTCCCAGGCCTGCCAGGCTTCCCCGGCTGTCTGCCCCAAAGGCCCTTCACACTCCCCTCTGGAGTGGACTGCCACACAGTACTGCCCAATGCCTCTCTGTAGGCCAGTGGGATTCAAACTTTTTCATACAGAGCACCCCCCTCGAATACAAATATTGTTTCTGACCCCCTTACCTAATGGATAGCCCCCACCGCAAGTGCCCAAAGGAAGTCTAAGGGAGCCCCAGGCTCTTTAAAATATAAGCACCTTTTCTACTGCTAATATTATCTATTAAAAGCAATAACCATAATCCTTTTTTGTATTAAAAACAGTCATCTTAATCCCTTTTTAAAGTGTCTGTGCCCCCCTCTTCTCCCTCATCTCCCCCACGACATACTTCGGGGCCAGCCACCCAGTTTGAAGACCACTGCTGTAGGCAAAGATGTGAGTGGCCAGTTGTGTGGGAGATCAGCGCACCTTCATGTGAGAGCAGGGGGCCACAGTGCCATTGCATTAGAGTGCCACCATGCTGAAGTGGGAGATCACAACACAATCACATTGGACTGGGATAGCCCTCAGCTGTCACACTAGTGGGGCAGGCCACACCCACATCCACCTGGTGAGACTAGCGTGGAAGAGTACAGGGCCCTGCTGCTACCCGGGTCTTGCGATCTGCCTCTGTGCTCCACATGGAGTCTTCATCTTCCACTTTACTCTGATGGGCCCAGTGCTGGGATTTCCCACACTACACCAAGATGATGTGATTTCCCACACTACACCAAGATGATGTGATTTCCCACACTACACCAAGATGATGTGATTTCACACACTACGCCAAGATGATGTGATTTCACACTCTACACCAATATGATGTGATTTCACACTCTACGCCAAAATGATGTGATTTCCCACTCTACACCAATATGATGTGATTTCCCACTCTACAACAACATGATGTGATTTCCCACTCTACACCAATATGATGTGATTTCCCACTCTACACCAATATGATGTGATTTCCCACTCTACAACAACATGATGTGATTTCACACTCTACGCCAACATGATGTGATTTCATACTCTACACCAACATGTGATTTCCCACTCTACGCCAATATGATGTGATTTCCCACACTACACCAAGATGATGTGATTTCCCACACTACACCAAGATGATGTAATTTCCCACACTACACCAAGATGATGTGATTTCACACACTACGCCAAGATGATGTTATTTCACACTCTACACCAATATGATGTGATTTCACACTCTACGCCAAAATGATGTGATTTCCCACTCTACACCAATACGATGTGATTTCCCACTCTACAACATGATGTGATTTCCCACTCTACACCAATATGATGTGATTTCCCACTCTACAACAACATGATGTGATTTCATACTCTACACCAACATGATGTGATTTCCCACTCTAAGCCAATATGATGTGATTTCCCACACTACACCAAGATGATGTAATTTCCCACTCTACACCAATACGATGTGATTTCCCACTCTACAACATGATGTGATTTCCCACTCTACACCAATATGATGTGATTTCACACTCTACACCAACATGATGTGATTTCCCACTCTAAGCCAATATGATGTGATTTCCCACTCTACACCAATATGATGTGATTTCACACTCTACACCAACATGATGTGATTTCCCACTCTAAGCCAATATGATGTGATTTCCCACACTACACCAAGATGATGTGATTTCACACTCTACGCCAAAATTATGTGATTTCCCACTCTACACCAATATGATGTGATTTCACACTCTACGCCAAAATGATGTGATTTCCCACTCTACACCAATATGATGTGATTTCCCACTCTACACCAACATGATGTGATTTCCCACTGTACACCAATATGATGTGATTTCACACTCTACACCAACATGATGTGATTTCACACTCTACACCAACATTATGTGATTTCATACTCTACACCAACATGATGTGATTTCCCACTCTACACCAATATGATGTGATTTCCCACACTACACCAAGATGATGTGATTTCCCACACTACACCAAGATGATGTGATTTCACGCTCTCATGAAATGGTGCTGCAATAGTCCACTTGCCTGCGAAGGTGTAGCGATATCCCACTCTAGTGAAGTGGGTGGGGGGAGGGGTGGTGCTGCACTCTCTGGTAATTGTATCCTCATCTCCCACTAAAATCTCGCAGCCTTCTGATCTCCCACACAAGTGCATTTTTGTTACACTCGGGCAAAGTCCTTAAACTGGCCCACTCTAGTGATCTCTCGCGCTCATCTGACTGGCATGTTAGTTCTCTCTTTTATATGACCCAGTGATCTCCCACTTTAAACCACAGGCCATGGTATTTTTCCCTGTAAGGCGCCAGTCCTGTGATCGCCCCTCCACGCAAATCACCGTGACAGCCTTCTCTAATCTGACTGCACTGCAGTCTCCCACTCTATTCCCACCCCCACCCCTCCGCTCCTTGTGATTTCTCACTTTCTTGCCATTTATGCAAGCGCTGGGCCTGTGGCCGGCGCCTCGTGCCGTCTTGCCGGCTGCTTGCATTCTGCTGGCCAATGGCGCTCCCTCGTGGCCAGGAAGGGCCGCCATTTCCCAGGCCGTGCAGAAGAAAAGCAGGAGTGACAGAGACGTAGATGAGGTACCTGCAGCGGATTGCTGCCCCGGGTGCTGTACAAGTGGGCACTTTTAAATCAGAGAGAAGCTCAAAGCTCTGGTTTCAACCTGTTTTCTTGGTTCTTTTAAAGGATTGATCTCGAGCCTGGGTTTCAAGCATGGTCGTTACATTAAGCAGCATGAGTCTAATTGAAATGCATCTGCCGGGCTATCTGGGAGATTAGGGGGGGCAGTGAAAGGAGGAACGGCGCACAATGGGGGAAAAGGGAAGGCCTTTGTGTCCTTGCATGGAATCCTCCAGTTTCAAGGTGCTTAAAATCTTAACGCCAAACGTATGCAAACGCGAGTGCTTCAGAGGTGCAAACTCGGCACAGCCGGCCGCCGCGCAGCTGCCCGCACGCCCCGCCCCTATTTATTTTCCTGACACCCCATGCACCCCACCCCCAAATATATTTCCCTGACATTGCTAACAGAATGTACACTGATTATTTTTGTATGCTGTATATTATGTTGCCTCATTTATATGTAAATATATAAATATATATATATATTTGTGCTGTAAATTTCTAATTTATCAATGTACAAAACACTGATATTTAATTTTTGTATTAAAAGAAATAAAGCTTTATTGAAAAAAGAGTCACTGTGCTGAATTTTGTTTTTTAAAAGAAAAAAAGAGAAGGGGCGGCCATAGTGGGGCGTCGTCAGCAGGGACACGTGAATGGGAAAGTTAGGAGCGGGTGCTGTGCCCCTCTGTGCCCAAATATAGCCGTCCAGGGGTCAAGTACTAAAAAATAAAGTGGGGGCTCATCAACAAATTATATGGGATGTGACATCACCAGAAATTATCACGTCACGGTGAAATATTCACATTTCATTAAATTGGCTTTGCATAACCACCCATATTGCACAGGATGAATGCAATTTGCCTTTCATAAAATCAACTCGCACACAAAACCAAGAGAGGATATTTTCTGTTAATAGTGTTTTTGAAAACGTTAAAAGGTGTGCATGTTTTAAAGTCCAGGAACCTTTGCAGTACCAAAATTGAACATGTCACCTTTAGTTGTTATTTTTCATTATGTTATATAGTGCAGTGGTGAAGTGTCCAGGCTGAAAACCTGGTGACTGTGGTTCGGTTCCATTCCCGGCGGTCGTCTTTCATTCACAAATTCAAAGAGGACATTTAATGTTTCTCATTTTAGCTGGGGGGACTGAGTTAGGGTGACCAGATTTTAAAAACAAAAACCTGGGATGGGCCATGGAAATAGAAGTAGGACTAAAGTAAACTGTAGTCCTACTTCTATGTCGCTGGCCCATTGCAGGGAGTGGGGGGGGGCTGGAGCGGGGGTGTGCTAACAGGCACACTCCTCTCATTGGAGGAGAGCGCCGAAGAAGGGAAAGGGGAGCACATGAGGGCGTGAAAAGTGTTTCACGCCCCCATTTGCACAGGAAAAGTTGCGCCGGGACCCGCTTTCGGGATTTTGAAATCGGGTCCCGGCAAAAACAGGGACTGTAGGCAAAACCCCGGACAGGGTTTGTAAAATAAAAAAAACTCCCGGGACATCGGGTGATTTCCCCGGACTGTCCTGGAGAAAACCCGGACGTCTGGTCACCCTAGACTGAGTCCACGCTCTGAAAAAAGTGGGTGGAAACCGTCCACCCGCGTGTACACTCGACTTGAGCCCTGTAGCCGTCTAACTGACAAGTCACGTATCAGTGGGTCCAGCCTGGTGGGTGAAGGACAGCGGCGCTAAGCGCGGCAGTGCAGGCTTCCCCCCAGGGCCTGAGTACTCGGGTGCATCCTGTAGCCAGGTTTTCTCTGTGGTTGCTGTAGCTTCACGCAGCACGAGATGCGCTCTGCGTCTCCAGGGGCACGAAAAAGCACCCCGCCGAAGAATGCACAGAGCCCAAAGGCTTCTGGTCCCCGCAGAAGAATGCACCGATCCCAAAGGCTTCTGGTCCCCGCAGAAGAATACACCGAGCCCAAAGGCTTCTGGTCCCCGCAGATGAATGCACGAGCGCAAAGGCTTCTGGTCCCCGCAGATGAATGCACGAGCACAAAGGCTTCTGGTCCCCGCAGATGAATGCACGGAGCCCAAAGGCTTCCGGTCCCTGCAGAAGAATGCACGGAGCCCAAAGGCGTCTGGTCCCTGCAGAAGAATGCACCGAGCACAAAGGCTTCTGGTCCCCGCAGACGAATGGACCGAGCACAAAGGCTTCTGGTCCCTGCAGAAGAATGCACCGAGCACAAATGCTTCTGGTCCCCGCAGAAGAATGCACCGAGCCCAAAGGCTTCTGGTCCCTGCAGACGAATGCACCGAGCCCAAAGGCTTCTGGTCCCCGCAGAAGAATGCACTGAGCTCAAAGGCTTCTGGTCCCCGCAGACGAATGCACCGGCTCAAAGGCTTCTGGTCCCCGCAGAAGAATGCACCGAGCTCAAAGGCTTCTGGTCCCCGCAGAAGAATGCACCGAGCTCAAAGGCTTCTGGTCCCCGCAGACGAATGCACCGAGCTCAAAGGCTTCAGGTCCCCGCAGATGAATGCTCGGGAAGATAGCTCGAGGCAACGTGCTCGAGGCAACACAGTTCGATCCCGGGTCCACGCTTAGAAAGCGCGTTATAAATAACCAATTACACGGAGCCCAAAGGCTTCATTCTGACAGTCCTTGGCTTCGCTGGGGCGTGAACCCAGAAAGTTTGCTTAGGGGCTAGCCTGGGGGAGGGCTGCAGCGGGTCGTTTGGTAAGACACCATGTATTTTCTGGAAGCAACGATTTACTCCCGTCAACATGGGCCGAGTTTCTTTCCACAGCCTGTAACTGGATGGCCTTAGACATCTTAATTCTCGCGCGCAGTGGCATAGCCGAGCCTCACGCACAATAGAGACGCTACCCCGGTTGTACAAGGCCTGAGAGACAGCACCCATTTTGGGAAAGCATTGCCATCAAGACCACAAACACTCTCCAAGCTTCCCTTGAGCGTTCCCTGTGGGAATCCCTGGTGTGCCGTGCTCCCCCCCAAAACAAAGGGGCCAACTTGCAAGCTAATCAGGGGTGGAGACTGCAGAGGGCAGCGAGCAGACAGCGCGGACCCCTCGAGTCCCTTATCAGCGGCCGGGCCTTGTTTTGCTAACCCCGCATCTAAGGCGGCAGAGCTCCTGGCCCCGGTCATATCAGCTGACCCCCGGCTCAACTCTGGGAGGCCAGCAACGCAAGGCGAAGCCCCTGATTGCCTGCACGCCGTTATCACATGCCCCCGATAGTCTCCGATAACCCCAATGAGATGATCAGATTGCGACACTGCTAGGAGACCGCACTGCACCCTGTGGCCAAGGGGTTAGTGGACACATTAAATCTAAAATAAGATTACTGACACTCCCTTCAAATAAACCAGTGTTCAAACACTGCAGCACATGCAGTGTTTGGAAGAAGTGCACAAATGTGTTTTCAATAGCTTCCCAGCCAAGTTTCTCAGTTCCATGAGTCACACCTCGCGCCAGTCCTGCCCCCGCACTGCAGGCTGGGACTTGTAGGCAGGGGGGAAATGAAACTACAAGTTCCAGCATACAAGTGGAAAATAAAACCAAGATTGGCTCGAGGCGTCGCTCGTGGTTTGGGGAAACCTGGCAGCTATGCGATAGGTGACATAAGGGCCTGGTGCTGACACATCACGCCTTAGCCAATTTCTGATTCCGTCTTTCCCGCCGCTAGGGTCTATAGCGCTGCAAGGGTCTTTCGGCGCGTTGAGTCTTTCCTCGTTGGGGATACTACTTCACACCTATTCCATAGCTGGAAAGGGTTTCCGTCTTCTTCACTGTTGGGTTTGCCTCTTTACGGATACGTGTCATGACGACGCCATGGCTGACTGTGAATAAAAGGCGCCTCAGCCAACACGTGCGGCGGAACGGACTCCATGACAGGCACAGTTCCCTCTCGCGTGTGGTTGTTGGGTCTGTGCAGGCTGACACTATATGAACACGGTCCCGTTGCTCTGCTGATCTGGGTGACCCCCGACCAGCATGTGTAACCTGTGAGACCTCAGGCCACTGTCCTGCTGTGTGACCTCAACAAAGTTGCTAGCCTAGGAGACCCTGGCAACTGGTGTCCGGCCATGTGATCACTGCAAGCAGGGTGATCCCCGCTACTGTCCATGCCGTGTGACCACTGCACTCTTGGTACATCTAGGTGCCCTCAGCACTGATCGGGACTGGCCTGTGTGACCATAGGTCCAGTCTCAACATTCACCTCCCACCCCTCAGGCATCCTTTTCTTTTGAAGAAGGGTCCCCTCTTCACCCCTTGTTGCATCACGTGTCATCCGCTCCACTCACCAGCAGCGTTGCCTCTCCCGGTCTCACCAGCTGTTTGCCTCACGCACCTTTTTTCCTCGTCGTTTCCGCCCTGCTTGCCCCTTCCGGCTCCCATCCTGTGCAGACATACCTGCCGCTTGTGCCGCCATTGCGGTGCGGTAAAGAACTGTGTCGCAAAGGCAGCAAAGTGAACCCTTGCCCAGCTGATGGCAGTGCAGGGAGAGGCCTGCAACCCCATTTCTGTCACCAGGAGAGGCTCAGCCTGTATCTAGGGCTGATCTAAGATTTGTTAGGCCCTGTTCAGCAAAAGACATATAGGGGACCCTTATTTGCATAGGTATTGACATTACAGAAAGTGACATCAATCTTTGACACTCGAGTGCATCACGGCACGTGAAATTACAAAAAGTTGCCATTAATAAGCGAAAACACAAAACACTTTATGATGTGCAATTAATGAAAAGTGAATGTGATTCTTATATTTGGAGCCAACTACAGCGTAATTGCATTTTTTTAATAGTAGTACATTGTGATCATGACTACGTTTTGGGGCCTCACTATTTTGTCAGATAAGTCACAGTGAAATATAGTCTGTTGCCCAGGATCACACACTTCAATTAAATAGCGAAGCCAGGGTCTAGATCTAGGAGATGTAAAAAGGGGACACTAGATGATGACTCAACTTCGCACGGCGCTGATACAATAGGTGCAATTGTTATTTCGATTTTAACCTATGAGAGATAACCAGCAGCAAGAACACAGGCAAAGGGAGGCGTTGCCAAAGCCTCATAAGGAGCAACAAGGCCAGTTACTCCTGAAAATCTCGCGCTGGTTATGCAAGTCAATTGCAAGAAAAATAGCCGAAGAGCATTCATTCTCAATACGATTTAATGTCATGTAAAATGGTACGTCAGGCAGCCAACACGTGTTTCGACATTCATTGGTCTTTTTCAAGGCTGAAAATAAATCGTGAATACACCGCAGATAAGATGGACATCATCATGTTGAAACGTGCAGAACCAAATGAAAGCAAACAAATGAAATTAAGAAAACCATGTAAAAAATGAATCAATTCAAGTTGGTAAGTTGTGTCAGACACATCATTTAATTTTTATATTTTTTTTTATTTTATTTAGCATTTGTAAAGCGCGCCGAACCCGTAGGTATCTGGACGCTGGACAGCACAGGAAAACAGTAGAGGCAGTCACTACAAGGAGTGCATTCAATACAATATTTAGTATATGCAGTATGTACAGTATATACAGTTGGCTCATAAACACAGAGTGCAGAGGGGACCAGGGACCAGGAGTACTGATGGTGGGAGAACATGTGGGACATTTCTACGGATTTTGGGTGAGGAGCCAGGTTTTGAGTTTCTTGCGGAAGGATTGATGGGAAGGGTCGGATCTGATGGCTAGGGTGGGGTTGGGGTGGCATTCCCTTGTTTGGCTGCCATGACTGGAAACAGCTCCCTGCCTTCGTTTTCTAAAATGTGTGCACAGTGAGGAGATGGGAGGTGGCGGCGCGGGTGGGTTTGTTAGTTTGAGATGATGTGAGTGTGTTGGAGAGGTATTTCGGGCAGTGTTAGGCAGCCGTTTGTGAGCAATGGATAAGGTTTTGTACCTGATCCGGTCCTGGACCAGTAGCCAGTGTGCTTTGCGTCTCGTTTCAGAGATGTGCTCTCTCTTGGATATATTTAGTGCTTCTCCTAAAGCATTGTTTTTTTGTGACTTGGAGCTTTTTGATGTTGCTAGCCGAGGAGCCTGCGAATAGGACGTTGCAGTAGTCGAGTTTGGAAAGGATGAGGGGTGTGGCTAGCGTCGTGCAGCTGTCTGGTGTGAGATATTAACCGCATGCATTAAAGAGTTTAGCAGTGTATGCTGCAGAAGAGGCTGTTTCGTTGACTTGTCTGGTGAGCGATAATGAGGAATCAAGGTAAACTCCAAGGGTTTTAACCTCCTTCTGGACGGTGATGGGGTTTCCGTGTATTAGGAAGGTTTTCTATTTCGGGTCAAGTTTTTTAGTTGTGTTTGGGTCCCTACCAGTAGTAGCTTAGTTAGTAGTAAGTTTATATTGTGCCATCCAAGACAGGATGTTCTGGTAGATGTTATTGAGGGTGGTGGAATACTTCTTTCTCATGGTTCCCTGTGATATGCAGTAGGATCTGCGTGTCATCCGCGTAGTTTGTATAGGACACTCCAAGTTCATCTAGGCAGTCGAATAGGGGCTTAGGGAAGATGTCATATAGTGTGGGTGACACGCAAGATCCTTGGGGCACCGGCCAGAGCTCCTTTTCGCAGCTGAACTGACACGACCACTTTGTAGCGTAGATCACATTTATTTGTGACAACGACACTGCTACATAAGCATTTTCAGAGCCCAGAGGTCAGCCGCCCGAAGTCTCCTGCCTCCATAAGCCTTCAAAATTGATTAGAGAGCATTAATTTTCTATATGAATCAAGGCTTGCCAATCTGGATGCACACTAAGAAATTAAGAGCCTTCAGATTCACCGCAGGGCACTACTACTAGTGTCCAAGAGCTTCTTGTCCTATCCGGCTGTGTTTGGATCTATTCCTTCTGGGCAAAGTACAGACAGACTGCCAGGGTCCAGTTGTTGTACTTTTTCCGCCCTGAGGAAGGGACATTTTTGGAGTTAATTGCCAGACAGGTGGCTTGTTTGCCGAAACGTGTTGCAGATGTCTTTCCAATTTGTTCATTATCTAGTTTAGCAACGTGTTTATGCAATGACACTTACACGTAGGAAGACCTGTTCACAGAAAAATGTGTTAACTATAAACTAAATTTAACAGCCTTTTCTCAATTTTTTCACTTTAGTTGTTTGTATAAAATTGATAACTTATCATTCAGAGTGTTGGCTGAGTACAAGTTAATACCTTGAGTAGGTATTTCGTTATAACTTATTCTGGTTCTTCACTGCATCCAAGGCAGATGCAGATATTGTTTGTTTTTTCTGTTTTTCACTTTATTGTCACAAGATTGTTTAGATTTGTTTCAAACTGATTTATCTTTTTCATCATTATGTTTATTGTTTGAAATTTTTTTTGACCCCTAAAATATAATCTTTATGAAAATAAATTCTGCTTTTTCATCATGAGATTGTCTAGATTGCTTTCAGAGTTTGATAGAGCCATCAATGTGTTGTTTAAGTGATATCGTTAAGATACACTCATTATTGACTTTTTTGTTCATGAATATTTACAATCCAATTATCAGCAGCTTGGATCCTATTGTTTTTGTTTGACTGGAGCAGGAGCGGCATCAGCTATGTTGGAGAAGACCCTCCTTGTTGTTCTGAGAGAAATGATTTGATCCACGCTATGGCTTTCGGGGAGAAGTGGGCTGGGGTAGATAGGTGTTCGCACATGATTTTATGGTTCACCAGGTCGAAGGCCGCGGATAGGTCGAGGAGTAGTTGGATATCTAGGTTGCCGCTGTCAATGATCTCATCCATCTGAATTTTTAGGTCAAGGAGTGCCGTTCCCGTTCCGTGTCTGGGCCGGAATTCCGATTGGCCTAAGCCTAGGAAGTTGTTCGCCTTGAGGTGTTCTTGTATCTGTAGATAGGCGGCTCGGTCTATGATTTGAAGGAGGGGGACGCTAGTGATGGGGCGGTAGTTAGTCAGGATGTTAGGGTCTAGTGTCGGTTTTTTTAAAGAGTGGGAAGACCCAGGCTTCTTTTAGATTATTAGGGACAATGCCTTGTGTGCAGGAGTTGTTGATCAGTGAGATGATGAATGGGGCGTGCTCAGAAGCGCAGTCTTTGATGAGGGGAGCGGGACAAAACAATAAATCAGCAAAACACAGAGAGAAGGGGTAGCGGAGAAGAAAAGAGAAAGGAAAACTATTAGTATTTATACATTGCATCAATGCATTATGTGAAAATTCAAAAGGTAGAGAAACCAGGGCATGAATGGCCTTACCAAATGTATGCCAATCTGTGCAAGGACAAGGATCTCAGTAAGAAAGCTACTCAATTAGTAAGAGGGATGCACAGGGGGCAGTATGGCTGTTATGGCACAGTGAAATAAACATAGTAAGAGGTTACCTATCAGTGCTGATCTGTTCCATGCAAAAGAGGCCAACCCAGTAAGATTACCGAAAATGGCGTGAAGGCATGAAGGCCTGTTAAGGCTTCTATGAAAGCACCTGGAAAAGAAAGTAAAGAAAAGAGTCAGGGCAGGTCTAAACAAAAAATACCAACATGGGATTCAGGAATACTAAAAAGAAAGAAGCGGAGCCCAAGCACGGTTAATTCTTACCGATAGGGACTATAATGCACCCGGGTTATGCCTTGAGACATGTGAAAAGAATTGTCGGGCCTTTCGGCTTGTGCGGTGTACGGCAAGGATTTCGGGCGCCATCTTGAAAAACTGAAATATGAATGTGTGGCATGCACATTGAGCGTGCAGGCCGTCAGAGAGTAAACACATTATATTGGTGTTCATAATAAAGCTCGCATTGCAATCAGTATTGATTACTATTTGACACATTCCTCATGCTTCAATGGCGCCTCACTGGAGGTGCCACCTTTTATTGGGCTCATTTGATACATATTTCTGAGACATATTTTTGATTAAGCGCATTCCCAAGCACCCAATGCACTTTTCAATGCTGTTCATACAACCCTTCTCTGCAACCAAGCCTCCTAAACACGCTAACCTGTTGTTAACCAGCCTGTATGCTCCCCGTACATATCACACGTTAATATTTCCGTTTTTAAAGATGCCACCCGCAATTCTTGCGGTACACCGCACAAGCCGGACAGCCGGACAGAATTCTTTTCACATGCCACAAGTCATAATCAGTATGCATTGTGGTCCCTGTTGTGACGTCGGCAACGTGCTGAGTCACATTATATTTTTTTATTTATAGATTTACAATGCACTGACAGCCCGTGTGCATCGGGAAACAACAAGGACACGCAAAGACAACAAAAGGACGAGACAACAGACTATAGTGACAAGTTATTAGGAGTTACCACGGTAAGACTAATAAGGCCAAGGCAAAAGATGGTTCAGAAAAAACATCAAGTTGGGGATAGCTCTAATGGTTGGGGGCTCCAGAAAGAAGAAGCAATGGCCGGGAAGAATCTTCCAAGCCCTCTAGATTTAGTGAACCTAATTCCCTGCAGTTGGGTAAGAGAAGAGGATCGCAACTTTCTGGTAGGATGATACGGCAGAACCAAGGCTTCCAGATATTCTGGGGCCTTACCGTAGAGAGTGATACACTAGTGTGCCAATTTTGAACTGAATACGCTCCTGCACTGAGAGCCAGTGCAGATCTTTCCTGAATTTGGATATGTGCGGTCTTATAGGAATGTTCAGGGCCACGCGGACTGCGTCATTTTGAATGGTTTGGCAAACCTGGATGTTGAATTTCGAGGTGCCACCTACTAGTGTATTACAGTAGTCAAGCCTTAATAGAAGAGTCGCTCGAGCTATAGTTACAGAGTTCCTTTCATTGAGATAGGGTCAGACAGTCTGAAAGAGCGTAAGGTGGTAATTACAGGTACGGCAAAGCTATTGCACCTGTGCATCTGAATTCAGAGAAGCTTCCAAAAAGACCCTTAGGGTTTTGACTTTCTTGTGGGTCGTGATTTTGTTACCCTGTAAGTGAAAGTTATCGTATGCAGGGTGAAGTTTGGAACGCGCCTGCGGGGATCCAAAAATAAGGCGCTCAGTTTTATTGCCGTTAAGATATAACCAATTCTCAGACATCCAACCGTTGATAGAATTGTAGATGTTGTTCAATGCTAGGGAGTGTTCCCCACACAGCTCGATGACCATCTGTGTATCATCTGAGTAGTTGGTAAGGAATACTCCCATGCCTTCCAGTAGAGAGCAAAAGGTACGCATGTAAATATTAAAAAGAAGTGGGGAGAAGGACGCTGCCTGTGGGACCCCGCAATCAATAGGGGAAGCAATAGAGCAAGCTGATCCCCATTGAATATTGGATTCCCGATTGGCTAGGAAGGACTGAACCCAATTCACAGTGTCTGGTGAACAGGCACCCTGATGCCTTAAACACAGAAGTAGCTGCTCGTGATCCACAAGGTCGAGAGCCATAGATAGGTCTAAAAGAACCGACATCTCGGCTTTCCCTTTCTCCATGATTTTCAATAGATGGGATTGGAGATCCACAAGGGCAATTTCCGTTCTGTAAGAGGGGCGGAAACCAGATTGATGACTTTGAAGGTTGTTATTAATTCCGTAAAAGCCTGCAATTGGGAAGTTGCAGCCTTATCCAAGATTTTCAAAAGTAATTAGCTGTTGGTAATTGTCCTTAGGTTATTGGGATCAGTGAGACCCTGATTCAGTTTTTTAGGAATGGGGGTGATTGTAACTTTCTTAAGTTCCGTGGGAACTTGGCAGTCTCTAAACGAGGTGTTAACAAAAAGAGTATGAAAAGGAGCAAACAGATCCTTATGCTCCAGAATGAGTTTAGGGGGCAGAAGATTGAAAGGACAGGAGGTTGTGTGCATGGATGATGGCATTTTAGCCATGTCTGCAAGTGAGATGGGAGAGAAAGAGAAGCTGAGAGAAGAGGCGCTTTTCTCTGTCATGTGGTGCTCCTGTAGCCGTCACTAGAGCCTGTGCTGACACGATTTTATGCCTGGCTGTGTACATTTTCTCCTTATAGGCTGCAGCCATTTGAGAGCAGTCTAAATCGGTTGCTACTAAAGGGGGTTCAGAGGCTTTTGGCCAGGGGTCTCCAACCTTTACGTTAGCTAGAGCTACTTGTAGTGGAGGCCACCAGTGGAGAGCTACTAGCGGGCGATATCGGGGTGGGGATGTTTATAAACCCTGGAATTTTTACCAATTTCTTTTGGCCCATTTATTTTCCCTCTATAAATAAATGGAATAACATATCCCTTCGCGATTATATTAAGAACTTCAAAAACCTCTTTGTTGCATTATTATTTATTAGTAGCTGTTCATAAAAAGGCAGTTATTTGTTGGACTACCACACAAATATCCTGTAATTTTCGTGCCCCTTCCTTTGCGTTTTATGAAGGCTTTCTACATGCTGGGCACACTATTGTTTTCCAAATGTGCATTTCACACTTCCATCAAAAAAACAGAAGTCATTTCCAAACTGTAAAATGCTGCTTGCGTTCACTAGTTTTCTTTGAAAAAATGTTTTGTCAGACACCACACATACTCTGTTATTTGTGTGCCCCTCTGTGTTTTAGCACAAGTTATATCTATAACGATGTTACATGCTTATCAAACTGGTCAATCACAAATAAATGCTTCTGTTTTTCATCCAGCAAGCATGATGTGTTCTTACATGTTTTGACTAGCCTACATCAGAGCCAGTTTGGGCATGCTTTCTTATTGTGGCATGTCTTTGTTATGGCAAAGCCAAAAGCAGTATGTCCTTACATAAACAGTCAGAGCCAGTATGGACATATTTTCTTATGGTATCATTACTGGCATTATGCACAAAGTAAGCATGGTAAGCATGGGTCTGTTCTTATAGGGAAATACCAGCTCTTTATCGGCCCTCTTTGAGCCTAAAACTATGGGATATGTACATGTTTCTATGTGTCAGTATTCTTGACTATGAATGCATGTCTGCATGAATGGACCAAAGGAAAGCCAGACCTATGGGCAATGTAAATGCTTGTTTGCACTGGAAGTGGCATTTGTAAACTCTGGCAGGCATAATTTGCAACACATAAGTGCATCAGCTCACATCTATGTTTGACAGAAGGAAATGCGTTCGAGGCAGTGACAGAAGGGGCCCAAGGGGGACCTTTGTGAAATATGCAGAGGAAGAAACAAGGTAGCGGGAAGCAAAAGGGGTGGGTCTTAATGAGGCATGGTGCTGGCAAAGTGAGCCAATAGAAGAGGAGGGGCCAAACCTCGCTTTAATAATGCTGTCGTAAAGGCCAGAGATGACACATCAGTCTGTGAACATCCCTTCACACTACTCTCCCTACTAGAGATTAGAAGCTAGACTGTTAAACTCATGATGGACCGTATCCTAAGACGCACCCATGCCTTGGCCCTTGTTACATGTAAGTAAAGCACAAGACCCGTTATCTGATTTGTTATGTCTGTTCTAACTGCTATATGCTTTTTATTTTTTATTTTAGGTGCCAGACAGACTATTATTTCTCAAAGTCCACAGTTGAACGGAAAGGTGGCCCTGCGTCCCTCTACTGTTCTGCAATGAGCACCTCCAACCCAAACTGGTTTTGGTACCGAAAGACACCAAGCTCTGGGCTACAGATGCTTTCTTACTCAATATCAGCAGGGTCCATCGCAGAAAATTCTCTGCAGCATTTCACAACCAAGAGACCAGAGGACCTTGCATTCATGCTGGAGACCACCAGCATGGAGCTGAGTGACAGTGCTACGGTGATATTTTAATTGCGTGGCACACACTGATCCTTACCCAGCCCCTCTGACATCTCCGGCAAACAAGAGCTCGCTCAAGACAGTGTCATGGGGGCACACAATGCCATCTGTGGTACTACAGTCGGCCACAGAAGCAGAACGTGATACTGATACCGGTCAGTGAATTTACAAGCAGCTTCATGTGGCACAACAGCCAAGCTCCCTGCCTACAAGCGGGACGACCAAGGTTCGGATCCTGAACACGGATGGTAGCTGAACCAGTAATGTTACTTCAGAAAGTGTTTATTTTTCAATATCTCCAGCGCGGGTGACTGAAGAGGCTCAGGCGAGCTACTGGTAGCTTGCGATCGACTGTTTGGCGACCACTGCAAGTGTTTAGCTTTTTCCAATGATTTCAATATATGAAAAAGTTTTCCCCTTGAATTTTGAAGCTTTTTCTTTGTGGTTATGGATTTGTAGGATTTATCCATTGTTTCCATTGAGACCGGGTGGCATCGGAGGTATGTTTTATCCAAAGTAGTTCCAAGGCACGTTTTTTCTTTTTCAAGTCCCTTAATTCTGGTGTAGATCAGCTTTGGTGCCAGGGATTATCTCTGACTGATTTCGTTTTTACCGGGGCAATAGTGTTGAGCATTTTGGTGAAAGTGTTGGTGAAGTCGGACACTAACTAATCCACTTGATCAAGAGGAGATGAGTTAGACATGATAGACTCTAAACAGAGCTGGAGATCAAGTGGACATACCTTTTTAAAATGTAGCCCATTGATGGATTTCAGGGTATTAGTAGGCTTGGGCAAGGGTACCCGGAAACACCAAAGTAAAGCAGATGGAAGAATGGTCCGACCAGATGCAAGGGGTGCTAACAACATTGTCAGATTTAAGTTAACTGATTACAATCCAATCAAGGATATATCAATTGGCCATGGTAAGATATGGGTTAATGACTACGTGATCACTATCGAATAGAGCAGCTTCCAGATCTACTGCTTCCTTGTCAAAGAGATCACCTCTCCAGCGATTAAGATCCTCAAGAAATAAGGTTGATGAATTTGGGTTTATTAGATTGTTAAGCAAGGCAAGGATTTCTTCATTCAAGTCGGGCATAGCATGAGGAGGGCGATAGATGAGAATGATGTCAACACATATGATATGCTATGATATGGCATTTATAACGTGCCTATACACAAGTGTTTCAAGGCACGACGAGGCAAGGGAGGGCGAACAAAAGGGACGACAGACAACGATCTTACTAGGCCTGGAGTCATTCAGATCGCGCAAGTACATGGGAAGGGGGAAAGGGGAAAAGTGCGAGGGGGAAAGGGAGAGGGGAAAGTGCAGTACAAGGGGTAGTTGAATAAATAAGATAATAAAACAGCCAGATGGTGGCAAGTGCAAAGTAAGTGCAGACATAAGTGCTGGTAGGGGGACTGTTGGGACACAGAAACAGTCCCTAGGTGTAAGGTTTGCCAGGGAGGCAGTGCAGGTGTGCAACTGGCGGTGCCTGCGCCTGAAATCATACAGGGTGGCCAGGTAGTTTTGACCAGTGTAGTTTCAGCCAGGAATTCAGCAGGGGAGAGAGGGAGAGAAATCAGAAGCAAAGAGGAAGGGTTTGAGGTGCTTACGGAACCGGAGATGGTTCTCCTCAAGTTTCAGGGAGGCAGGAAGGCTGTTCCAGAGGGATGCCCCTGCCGAAGAGAGAGATCTACCACCAACTCGTTGCTTAGAAAAGCGACGGACCCTGAGGGAGTTGGAGGCAGATGAGCGAAGAGCTCGAGAAGGAAGATATTTGGGAAGAGAGAGTTGAAGGTATTTCGGCCCCAGGCCCCAGTAGGCCTTGTGGACAATGCAGAGGGTTTTGAACTTAATCCTCGCAGCCCCTGGGAGCCAGTGCAGAGATTTCAGTCCTGGTGAGATACGATCCCTGGGCTTGAGGCCAAGGACAAGTCTTGCAGTCCTGTTCTGGATAAGTTGCAGAGGACGGAGAGTAGAGGCAGGCAGATTTAGAAAGAGGCTGTTACAATAGTCCAGCCTAGAGAGAACCCGGGCTCTGGAGATGGTGAGCTTCTGGGGGAAGGAGAGGAAAGGAAGAATACCTCTGAGGAGGTGCAGCTGGTAGTGTGACTTCCTAGAGACTTCAGAGATGTGAGGTGAGAAGGATAGTGTGGAGTCGAAGATAACTCCAAGGTTTTTTGCCTTGCAGGTGGGAAAAGGAAGTCGGCCAAGAGAGTCCGACCAGAGAGCTGCAGGGAAGGAGAGAGTGGGTGTGCCGATGAGTAGAATCTCAGTCTTACTAGCATTAAGGCAGAGGTCATTGGCGGCACACCAATCCTGGATAGCAGACTGACAGTCAGAGATGAGGGAAGGGGAGGAGGAGGCCGAGGGTAGCCTGAAAATGAGCTGTGTATCATACGCATAGCACTGAAAGTTGGGGCAGAGAGTGGCAATGCGGTGGGCAAGGAGTGCCAGGTACCAGTTGAACAGCCAGGGAAAGAGGTTAGATCCCTGGGGGACACCGCAGGTAGAGAAAAAGATATCGGAGAGGAAGGACCCAAGTTGGACCTGGGAGGGTTGGTTGGAGCCTGACCGGTGATACCCAGGTTATCACGGAGACAGTGGAGCAGGATGGCATGGTTGACAGTGTCAAAGGCAGAAGAGAGATCAAGCAAGATGAGGACGCAAGGGGTATTGGAGTCAAGGTTGGAGAGCAGGTCTTCATGGTAAGGAGGTCAAATTGAGATGTGGGATTTCGCAACCAGTGCAAGAGATGGCAGCTGGGAACAGGCCTAGGGAACATTTGGCAATAGTGGCCACCCCTCCCCCACATCCCTCAATACAATTGGCATTGAAGAAGGTGTAACCTGGGGGGAGGTCAGGGAAATGGAAGGGCCCCTTGTATCTTGAATCCACGTCTCTGTGATACAGAGTATGTCAAGAGTGTTAATCAGAATGAAATTGTGGAGGTCATGCGCGTGTTTCACAAGAGAACGAGTGTTAAGGAGGGCATTTTGAATGAACTGATCTTAGCTACTAGTTGTGGGGGTTTTGATAAGCCCATGGACTGAGGGGAGGGCAGGGGCTGTAGTGGGGCTGAAATAGTGGGAACGGGAGAGACCGAGGGTAGTGGGAAGCCTGCTATGTCCTCCACCATTACCGTAGCTGGAGACGTCTGTGTGGTCATTTCCGCCACGCACGGCACACAGGCAATTGGCCCACCGGACCGCCCTGCAAGACAGGGAATCCAGCATCCACGAGGGCCGGTCATCACAGTCCCTATAACAACTGGCGACGAAGGTTGGATCCATGAAGGCGGGATCCATAAATCCCTCTTCCAGCTCCACCTCCTCAGAGGCATTCTCCCTTTCCTCACCTTGCCCCAGAAGTTCAATGTTTCTAGAGCTCTGGCTCACTCTAGGCTTGACTACTGCAGCAGCCTCTTTCTCAATCTCCCTCTTTCCTCCCCACACCCCCTCCAGCTAATCCAGAATAGGCCTAAAAGACTTAGCCTTGGCTTCAAACCCAGTGACTGTATCTCTCCAGCCCAAAAATCTCTCCACTGGCTCCGGGTGGCTGCAAGGATCAAATTCAAGACCCTCTGCATCATCCACAAGGCTTTCTGGGGCCCGGGTCCCTTCTATATCCAACTTTCCCTCCCTAAATACCTTCCTGCTAGAGTCCTTCAGTCCTCTAGCTCCAACTCTCGGCAGATCAGGCGTTTCTCCAAACAGAGAGTGGGGGTAGCTCTCTTTCTTTGGCACAAGCCTCCCTCTGGAATTGCCTTCCTGCCCCCCTCAGACTTGAGCCGGATCTCCTTAAGTTCTGGAAACTTCTCAAGACCTTCCTTTTTTCCTCCTCCTTCTTTCTCCCCTCCCTTGCTAATGTCTGGCCCCTGGTCTCTTATGTACCTTACAGGGGCCATGCCCTCTTCGCCCAGTCTTCCACAGCAACCCTTAATGAGCACTAGCCCATGGGAACCCTTCCCCGACCAGCCTGAATCTGGCCCCCCTGTCCTCGCACCAGTGACCCTTTACCCCTGTTTCCCCCTTCCCCTTGCCCTCCTGCCCTCCCCTCAGCACTTGCCTTGGGGCCCAATCCCTCCTGCCCTCTTCCCACTGACTATCTTCTGCACTTGCATGGTCTGAATGTCTCAAGGCCTCGTAGGACCATTTATTGTTGTTTTCTCCCGCCCCCCCCCCTTTTGTCTTGTGACGCCTTGAGCACTTTTATTTTCTTTATTTTATTGAGCATTTGTAAGGCGCCTTATACAGCAGAATTGTGTTTCAAAGCGCCTTTCTGGGGCATGTGACCACCCTATCTCCAACTTTCCCTCCCTAAATACTCCCTTGCTAGAACCCTCCTCTCCTCTAACTCCAATTCTTTGATTGTCAAACAATTCTCCAAGCAGAGAGTGGGGGGCAGGTCTCTTTCCTCAGCCGGTGGCTCCCTTTGGAACAGCCTCCCTGCCCCTCTCAGACCTGAGCCGGACCTCCTTAAATTCCGGAAACTGCTCAAAACTCTGCTTTTCTCTACCTCTTTGCCTTCCCTGTTAAACACTCTGCTGCTGAGGCCAGCGGCCTGGTCTTCATGAATCTCACAGGATACCAGGCCTTCTACCTAGTCGATGCTAGCACCTCCCTTCACTGAACTGCCCGTGCAGGCTCCTGCCTGGCAACCTAACATAGGACCCGTGTGAAACGCTTGTACTAACACTTAATCTGAAGTCTCCCCCGTGGCTCCCCTTGACACTTCCCTCCCGTGCCCCCCACCAGCACTTGTCCATTCCTTGCCCCTCGACCCACCACCCATTCTTCTGCACTTCTACACTGCACTTGCACGTCCGAGTACCCCAAGGCCTAGTAGGAACAACACTGTATATTTATTGTTTTGCCAATGTTTTTTCTCTCCCCTGCTCGCTTCCCATTTAGCCTTGTGGCACTTTGAAACACAATTCTGTTGTATAAGAGCCTAACAAATGCTCATGAAATCAAAATAAAAGAAATAAAAATGAACCATGGAGCCACACACTGCTACCGGTATGCATAGCTCGGCTCCTGCCTGGGGGAGCCTGGTCCCACACGGCACGGCCTACCGCAGCTGGACAGAATGGGGGGAAAAAAATGTTCCTGCCTTGGGGAACGGAGCAGTGCAGCAAGGACTGCGCTGCATGGCTGAACGTCTCCCACTTGGGGTAGAGGAGCAGGGTGGTATTCACCGCTGCCACAGAGAAAGATTAGTCTCCCGCCTGGGGGAGCGAAAGCATTGTGTTCGCCGCCATCAAGGACAATAAATAATTAATACATACATCTCCCACCTGGGGGAGAGAAGCATGACCACCGCCACATGAAAATAAATAGTAAGTGTGATATGGATCTCGCGCCCTCCGCTGCATGGGAAAAGAATAAGAAAGATTTAAATCTCCCGCCTGGGGGCCGGGAGAGAAGCGACGCGGTCTCCGCAACGCTGCTGCAAAGAAAAGAATGAAAGCGAGACTCCCACGTGTAGAGGAGCGGGGCGCCCTTGGTGCCGCATGAAAGTACAGTTATCGCCCACCTGGGGGAGAGAGAGAGTGCAGCGCCTATGTCGGCACGGCATGGGACAGATAAGGAAAGAAATGAACATGCCTCCTGCTTGTGGGGGGAGGGCAGCGCAGTACCTACCGGTGCTGCGAATGACAATAAATGATTGCAAATGAAACTCCTGCATGGGGAAATGTGGAGCAGCGAGGGCAGCCGCACGAACAGAGATGAATGTCCCACCTGGGAGACATGAACAATCACAAGCTGCTTATGTCTGGGGGAGAGGCGGAGGAGCTATCTGCCCTTCTGCATGCAGCCAGTACTCCTGCCTGGGGGAGAGAAACGGCCGTTGCTAGGGGGGGGGGGTGCTAAGGGGGCTATAGCCCCTGGTCTTTTGGTTGTAGCCCCGGATAGAATCTCAGGAGCTACAACCAATAGGCTAGCTAGCCCCCAGTCCCAACGGTTCCGACATGAGCTTAGCCCCGGGTCTTTTCCAGATCTAGCAACTCCCCTGCGGCCCATGCTGCAGGAGTAGTATGAACTCCTGCCTACGGGAGAGGAGAGAAGCGCCGGTGCCTTTACAGTAACGTGCTGAGCTCCTACCTGGGGGAGAAGTGCGGCCTAAGCTGCTACAGTAATTTGGTATGCTCCTGCCTGGGGAAAACAGAGAAGTGGCCTCCTCTCTGGACATTTAGCATGGACAACTCCTGCAAGTAAGTCTCCTGCCTGGGGGGGGGGGGAGAGAAGCGGCCCAGCGGTCCACCCAACCACATTACTATGAACTCCCTCCTAGGGGAGAGAAGCGGCTCCACCTCCATGAGCAATATTGATATCATGCTTGGGGGAGAGAAGTGGAGCAGCAGGGACCACCGCTGCGATCATGGAGGTCAGAACTCCTGCCTGGGGGAGGTATGCAGTACCTCGATGCACTCCCGCCTGGGAGAGAGGTGTACTTCCTCAAATAAGGCACTCCCATCAGGGGTAGAAGTGCACTGCCTCAAGTAAGTCCACTCAAAAAGAGGTACTCCTGACTGGGGAAGAGGTATACTGCCTAAAGAAGCTCCTGAAGAAGGATCACTCCTGCCTGGGGGAAAGACCGGTGGGGGAGAACGGCTCAGCAAGGAGGAAGAACCAACCAGGCCCACCGGAATGGTCATTCTGAAGCATCAGGGAGGGAGGGGTTGCAAAGACCATCCATCACACCGTAACAGAAGCCTGCACGCTCAGCACAGATGGAGCAGTGACTTGTTGGCGAGATGATGGCCGATGTGGCCCCTGATATCCCTGGGTGCGGCTTTGCCTGCTAGTGGAGCACAGTCCACCTTTTGTGAACGGACAAAGTGGGACTATCCTGTGACGACCTGCCGATGTGGCACCAGAATCTCCAGTGCAGCTTTTCCAACCAGTGGGGCGATCCCCACTCTCTTGTGGACTGAGAATGAGGGGATGCACCCATGACCATCCTGCCGGTGTGGGCATGGTGTCCCCAGTGCAGCTTTTTTCTGGCTAGAGGGGCGCTCCTTACTCTTTTGCTGGACTAATAACGTTTGGAGTGATAAAGTTCCAAAGATGTGTTACACACCAATGTATATATGTGTGTAAATTCATGTCCTGACAATGAGGCATGTTTACAATGCAGTGATATCGCAAAGATGCTATGCTTAAAGTGCACTCAGTAGTAATGTGTGTTGAAGCTCTGATCCTGTGTATGGCTCTCCTGCTTAAAGGAGGCCCAGTATAATAGCATGTCAGCAATGTGGGTCAAGTAGTTACCACCATCACTCACAAGATAATACACGGAACCACCCAAACGTTGGTAGTGGACCCTCTGTAAGGAGTGTGCATAGTAAGTAAACGAAATTGGCAAACAAGGGCGGCGAGACTCAGCACAAGGACCTGAATTATAAAGAGTGGTGTGAGGAGCGCTGCGGGTGAGTGTGGGTGTGGGGACTTACCAAGTCCTCCACCAATAAGACAGAACCAAGTTGTTTTTACAGACACACTGCGCGCACACACAATATAAATAAAAGTGTGTCTGTAAAAACAACTGAGTGTGTATAGTAGTGTTCTAAAAAGACCCTCAAGTGCAGTGTGAGTTTAGCGGTCACTGTGATGTTGTCATTGTGTGAATTGTTTGTTTTTAGCCTTGACATGGGATGTTGTGACATCAGCAACGAGTAACAGGGCTTATGCTGAGTCACATGTTATGGGTCACATGCACGAGCATGTGAACCACACCAATAAAGGAGGCGAGCGGAATTCCGCTTGACATTCGTAGCTGGAGATGTCTGTGTGGTCATTGCCGCCACACGCGGGAACACGGACATTGGGCCCACTGGGCCGCCCTGCGAGACAGGGCATTCTGCATCCATACCAGTCCCTACTGGTAAGAATTAACCATCCTCGTGCTCAGCTTCTTTCTTTGTCTTATTCCTTACTCCCATATTAGTATGTTTTGTTTAGACCTGCCGTGACTCTTTTCTTTGGTATCTTTTCCAGATGCTTTCGTACAAGCCTTAACAGGCCTTGAAGCCCGCACGCAGTTTTCAGTGATCTTACCGTTTGGGCCACTTGCCCATGGGACAGATCAGCACTAATAGTTAACCTCTTCTTATGTTTATTTCACCGCGCCATAACGGCCATCCAACCCCCAGTGCATCCTTCCTACTGAGTACCTTCCACATTCAAATCCTTGCGCTCACACAGGTGACATACATTGTTCTATGGTCATTCAGCCCCAGTTTTTTTTTCTTTTGCGTTATTTGCTAAAAATATTTGTCCCAAAAAACTCATCTAATTTTCTATTTTTTTTTAATTGGGGGGACCTCCCCAAACACCCGCCACCCTATTATTTATTTCCTATCCCCCACCCCGACATACCCCTTATATGGCCTTAGGCCCCCAGGGCACATATTTTTCAATTCGTTTTTTCAGACAATAATTTTCAGCAAAAAACGCAGCAAAAAATAAACGGGCGATGAATGAACGTCATACCGACATAACATATTCCCATTTTGGCCTTCAGATCTTTTGGTAAAGACTTTCATGTCCTGGTTTCTCTATCTATAGAATTTGCTTTTAATGCATTTATGCAACGTTTAAATACTAATAGTTATCTTTCTGTTTTCTTCTCCGCTACCCCTACTCTGTGTTTTGCCGGTTTATTGTTTTCTCATGAATCTGACGCAACTTACCAACTTGAATTGATTCGTTTTTTTACATGGTTTTCTTAATTTTATTTGTTTGCTTTCATTTGCTTCTCCGCGTTTCAACATGATGATGTCCATGTTATCCCTGTTGTAGTCACGCAGTGTTTAGACCCTGTCTGCTATTCTGGAACTTGTCTACATATTGGGTTGTACACCTATTTATAAAACAATATTGTTGAGTACACT
Organism: Ambystoma mexicanum; assembly: GCF_040938575.1. Classification (NCBI taxonomy): domain Eukaryota; kingdom Metazoa; phylum Chordata; class Amphibia; order Caudata; family Ambystomatidae; genus Ambystoma; species Ambystoma mexicanum. The sequence goes on from NC_090941.1 coordinate 895,853,544, forward strand.
AATCAAACTTACCAGCATACAAATACTTACAGAAACATGTAAGCAAAGAATGTGCGTATCATTTTATTTTTCCATTCAAGATGGGCAAATGAATATGCACCTTAAAGATAGCTGCTTTCAAGACTCAAATACACACAACAAAAGAAGCAGTGTGACATGGATACATGCTTGCAGTCATTGTATGACACAAAAAGTTCAGACTGTAATTAAGCAGGAGGCCAAGCAAATTTAAAGTTCTACAAAAAAGCTTACCCTTTTTATTCATGTCAACAAGGAAATCTCATTGAAATAAACAGTTACTTTAAAAAGTAGGATTTAAAGATGTCTCTATTGAACAGGATGACTGAATTTCGAGGGTATTAGCCTACTTGTTCAAAAAACATTTGACCTTTTACTTTGGACCGCATTTTTTTGATCGTTTTCTTGGTCGAAATTGGGCCATATTTAATTAAATATTTATATGGGGCGGGCTAAGGGAATAGTGGGGTTTGCGGGTGGGACTCCCCTTGAATTTTCGTCAAAAAACAACCCCAAAAAATGTAGTCTAATGTGAAAAGGTCAAATATTTTCGACCAAGTAGACTTAAACCATTTCGGATGCAATTCCACCATTGTTGGTTTTATCACACATCATTCACACTTACTTGGAGGACACATGATCTGAGACAGGGGGTCGCTGACATGAGCCCTTCCCTGGCCACTACTTTGCTGTGCCTACCATACGTTGACTTCTGAAAACAAAGAAAGGTGACTCTGCATGGACTCATAAGGGCAGTCTCAGGGCTCACCTCATGAGGGCTTAATCAGAGATGCAGTACCTGCCGTTGTTGGTAAGGAAGAAGACCTTGCGGGGGGGAAGCAGACGCTCCACACTCCACTCTAGAGAGCTTGCAAGGGGAACTCCTATCTATGTGACCCCCTCTGCCCCAGTGGGAGGCCATGAGCAACCTCAAAGACTGCCCATCTATTTATTTGATTCTGCCTCAATAGCTTACATTGAACTTAGGTTATATATTGAACTTTTCACGAGAAAAAGCAAACATGATTTCTGCTGCAACTTTTGTTCCTGTTCATGAAAGTTTCCACACTTTGGCAGGCAACTGATCTGGCCAAATAAAACTACACGTGCCTAATTTGACAACGGTCCATCAATGTCTTCATGTAATGTAATTTGTCATTTGTATAGCGCCTTTTCCCATTTGTATGGTCTAAATGCACTGTAGGTGAATGTCCTCGGAGGACCGGAATCCAAGGTGTGGGAATTTGGTCAGATGAATTGAGAATGCGTGTATGCATTTTAGCCAATGTATTTATTTATTTATTTATTTATTGTACATTTGTAAGAAGCTTATACATCAAGAAATTGTGTTTCAATGCGAAGGTGGGTAGGGGTGTCCAAGTGCTTACTAGCTACCCATATCGAGCTGCCATGTGAATGAGTGGTTTGAAGTCGTCTAAAGAGTATGCGAGAGAAGGGGACTCATTATGTGTCCAGCTAGACCACATTGTGTGTTGTCTGGTCTAGCTGTGGTGCAATGCAAGAGGTGTGCGATGTGTCTTGAAAATGGTGTATGATTGCAGATGTGTGGAGGCGAGTGGCCTTGCCTTCAGCTATCTTCCATAAGCATGGAGCGTGCACCTACCCGTGTGTTCCGGTTGGCTTCTTGATTTCGTAGATGTGGTGGGGATTTCATGGAAGTTCGGTGCTGCTCCAAAGAGGGCAGGGTTCTTCAGGATTCTGGCAGGAATAGCCAGGATGTGAGAGCCTTCCGGAAGGCCAGTTGATCCTCTATGCGTCAGATGCTAAGGGGAATTGAGTTCCAGATAGAGGGGACTTGGACGGATAAGGAGGACCCCCTATTCTGGTCGATTTGAACGGAGGGCTCATAAGGAGGAGTGCAGTGTCGGAATGCAGGTTTCTGTTGTGTTGGTAATGGGAGAGTTTCTGTCAAAGATATTCTGGGCCTATCTTGTGAAGGACACGGTGGGCGCACATGGCTCTGAAAGATACCCATCGTCCAACAGGGAGCCAGTGGAGTATATAGAGGGTCGGTGTGATGTGCTCTCTGGGGCCAAGGAGGAGCCTAGCTGCAGAGTTCTGGACCCATTGGAGCTTTCTGAGTTGATAGGCAGGGGAACCCAGATTAAGGGAATTTGCTGGAAATTATGGCTGACTAAAAGCTGTTTTTTGCATGGAGCATTCCATAGAGGCTGAAAAATGCACTATGAAGTCTACAATATCTCAAAATTGCAAACTTCTCTGTTCAATTCTTTTTGTTGTAAGATTGCTGGCACCTAGCTTGGCGCATAAGAAAAATTTCAAAATAGTGCCAGTGAAACTTGATATACTTTTTAGAGCTAAAAGAAATGTATCTTCTTACTTCTGGACATGTGTAGTAGGTGTGGCAAGACAAATGGAATTAAAACTATGCAGTAAAACTCACAAAAACATCTGCTGCCGTATACACACACCACACATATTCCAGAACACAAAACATGACCTGCCACAGAAAACATCCAGTATGGCTGCTATATATGTCAGTGGGATCAGAGAAGCAACATTAACTGAAAAACATTGCAGGCTGCCAGCGCATAATTTCCTCCATTCCACAACAGGTCCTCTACACACTGTTATGCCTTGTGACGAACAACGCTCCCTGTTGTGGTCAGTGGTGGAAACAAAAGGTTTACTGGTGAATTCTCTCCTCCTTGCGGGCTGGGGCCGAGGGTCATGGCCCCTGGCCAGTTCACAGAACACAGCCAGTTCATGCAACAGAGTACCTCTCCATAGCACCCAAACCTGCTCATTTGCATAAGACCAAAGGGCATTATGGGAACATAAGAATGCCTGCAATTTCGAACTTGAAAGATGTCCGATAGTGATTCAGCAAGAAACTCTTCTGAATGAGTAATGAAAGTTGGACTCTGCTCTTTTCATTAGTAACAATACTCACCTTAACCAAAAAATGTCTTCGAATTGCAAGATACATTTACCAGTTGGGACAGCTGTTTGGCAGTATGTGAGACTTTGGTTATTTCTGCATTCAGTCTCATGTGCTGAGTCTTCTGCAGCAGGGCCTGCTAGAGCTTGACTTGAGGACACATTAGAGAAAACTTTGCTGTAGCTCCACTCTGTCTTGTTCTGGCCCATTTCCTACCCTGGTTGTTGTTGAAAAAATGGCAGCACCCTTGGAACAATTCAGAGATTAGAAAGCCACCCGGAAGGCAGGCAAAGGCGATAAGAAACTGATAGTTCCTAAAGTGCCATTTGAAACTGACCATGTGCTAATACGTCCATTGTAGCTGGTGCTTTGCACCACAACTGAGGGCTTTCTGCATTGGTAAGATAGTGAAATTATATCCTATTTATTGGATAGCATTGCAAGATGCATCATGTGCTAAATACGGCTGCATACAGAATAAACAAGGTTTCCCTGAGCAATACCCCTTTCATACTTACAACATTCTCCCTTGACAAATTTGTCACCAAGAATCAATAAAGACCTCTTTCATTGTCTATGCCATGATCCATACTGCAAAAACCAGAGGAAGCTACCATGTCTAATGCTTTGTGAAGATGAGATATTTCCCCATTCTGGCCCTATTGCAAGGAAAACCCAGGAATGAACTTCTTAAAGCCACAGACTCAATTATTTAGAAACAAAAGAATAAGGGAGCTGTAGAGGAGACCCGACACGTGGCCTGCACCCCTGCCTCTCGCTTCGAGGTGCCAGTAAAGTACTCGCCAAGGTATGTGACGTACAAAGAGCAGCTGAACCAACAAAGGGCTGCAATGGTCCTCTGCCCTGTGTACATTAGAAGATGAATACCTGGTGAAATGCCCATAACCAGGCAACCCTGGGCAGCACGGTACCCAATGAGACAACCATACCAGCCGTTAATACGGAACGAGGAGGAATGCCTACACACGGTCCATGAAGAGACTCCAAAAGCCATAATGGAAGGCCAGTGGAGATGAAACAAGGACCAGAGCAGCTCCAAGAACGAACTGAAGGAGTACTGAAAGCATGCATGCCAGTACTGACAACTGCGAGGATAATTGTAAAGGACAAAGGGGAGAGACACTGTGAAAAACGTATGAGAATGGTGCCATGAGACAAGATGGAAGCAACCACCTTATTGAACGTGTGTAAATAAGCTTGAAACGCAAGATGCTAAGTAATCGATTCTGCTTGCAATGCTTAGTAGAAGTTAGAGTGGCAAGCGCCAACTGTATACATCTACCTCAATACAGCACAATGTACACGTGCCACTCCATTTTGTATAAACAGAAGTACTCCGAGGCAGCCAAGGCCTGACTGGCCAAGTTTCATATCCAGGCACAAGCTGCGGCAAGGAGCGGGATCGAAACTTAACAAAGGATGGCTCATGCCGGGGAAATCGAGGTCAACCAGAGAAGGGGAGGTGAGCATGAGCTCATGAGGCTCCAACTTCAGAGCATGCCAGCCCGCCCGGGAAGGTCAAGATAAGAGAGGCCCATGCAGGTGGCTAAGCGCATACAGAATTAAATACACAAAAGGTTGGAAACTGAAGCAGATTCACGGTGGACCAACACGTGACCAGACAGGCGCGAAGATGTACCACTGCCTGATGTCATCCAGAACCAGAGGGTGCCATAACTTTTCCTGATAAGAGACTAAAGGTCCGAGGCCATACCCAGCCAACTAATTGACACATAGCCCTAGACCACTGATTGATGGAAGGGAGACATGGTGAATCTTGGGACACTAGGCACCTGGGTGTCTATTCTGCATGTTGCTAATTAAAATGGAGATTTATGTTTAGGGGTGTAACTTGCCCAATCACAAGGGACCATGTAGTCTAGGGTCCTACAGACATTATAACCAATGAGAGGTTGTACTTGTAGTGACGTCAATCACGTGTGGTGTAGAGGGAAGGGCGTAGACGCCCACCCGATAAGAGTTATCCAATCCACTTGCATTATTTCCATATACAGTTATAGCACCTATACTTAATTTACCTTTCCCAACCAATTGTATTGCATGATGATTTTTGTAGAATTAGACGTCAATGATGATGAAGTTTGCCCATAAAAGAGGCTGTTGTACTGAAGTTCGACGAAGTCGGGGTGAGGCAGGTGTTCGTGATGCTGCTGATTTCCATAAGCTGATGTATGTATCATTAAGCGGACTTCCCTCTGCCAATTTACTGAGTCCTGATTATTGATCCTTGCCGGAGTATGTGAATCCTGCACTCTGTCCTCGCATGGTGCAGCTATCTTGTATTACTAGTTTTCGAGGGTGAGTGCTGACCAATGGGCCTGCAAGTAATTACCTCTCCTCGTAAACACTTGGTAGCGTGAGGATGGTTTCGGCCATCCATTAGTGATAATCGATTAATATAGTTATAAGACACCTTTAAACCGACGGCACGAAGTAACTCTGGGCCTTCGGTTACATCACAAGTCCTTTCGTCATTCCGGCTGAGTAGGCTGAGAAGCTCCCCGTGGACAATGATAATGTAATCATTCCCAAAAAATCTGCAGTGGGTCTGAAGGAACCCGCCTTTCCAAGCATAACCCTTCTCATTCCCACGGGCAGCGGATCGGACGAAAAACCTTAAAAGCAGGAAGAGGAAGGGGCGGTGATCCTGAAGTTCCAGAGAGGAAAAGAGTCGATTGGTGAGTGAAACAATGAAACTCGTTATTCTGGCAAAGGTCTTATAGGCCTTAGAGTAAGAAGAGAAAGGTAACGGTGGGTGGCGGAGAAAAAAATAATACAGCTAGAAGCAGAAAAGACTATCAGGGTAATTCATAGAATTTCGCAGAAAAGTGTCGCAAGCGGCTGGCGCAGAGTGTCCGCGTGCGATTGTCTGCGCCAGGCACGTGCGCTAAAACCGATTTCCGCGCACAGCTTATTCATGGATTTCAGGCTCCCAAACCAGCCGTGGCCACAGAGTATCGCAGCGACCCTGCAGCAGCGCCAGTAACGCCCCCAAGAACGCCCTCGCGCAAGGAAAAGCCATCAAAATCGCTAAATCATCGCAAAGGGCTGCGCTAACCCTGGACCAGTCTACAGGGCTGCCAAACAAGGAACGCAAAGCGGGTAATGTGCATATCAGGGGTACGCATGAAGTTATACACGCGATTAGCCAGGGTACGTGTATTACAGGGGTACGGGAAGTTCTACACGCGATTGGCCAGGGTACGTGTATTACAGGGGTACGCGTGAAGTTTTACACGCGATTAGCCAGGGCACGTGTATCACAGGGGTACGCAGGAATTATCACACGCGATTTGGCTGGGTACGTGTATTACAGGGGTACACGGGAAGTTCTACACGCGATTCGGCTGGGTACGTGTATTAAAGGGGTGCGCGGGAATTCTCACATGCGATTTGGCCAGGTACGTGTATTACAGGGGTGCGCGGGAATTATCACACGCGATTTGGCTTGGTACGTGTATTACAGGGGTGCGTGGGAAGTTCTACACGCGATTGGCCAGGGTACGTGTATTACAGGGGTACGTGGGAATTATCACATGCGATTTGGCTGGGTACGTGTATTACAGGGGTACACGGGAAGTTCTACATGCGATTCGGCTGGGTACGTGTATTACAGGGGTACGCGTGAAGTTTTACACGCGATTAGCCAGGGCACGTGTATCACAGGGGTACGCAGGAATTATCACACGCGATTTGGCTGGGTACGTGTATTACAGGGGTACACGGGAAGTTCTACACGCGATTCGGCTGGGTACGTGTATTACAGGGGTGCGCGGGAATTCTCACATGCGATTTGGCCAGGTACGTGTATTACAGGGGTGTGCGGGAATTATCACACGCGATTAGGCTGGGTGGGTCCTCACAGGTGTTCCCTGTACACCCTCCACGGCCCCTGCAGGCAGCCCACAAAACAGGGGACTACCCTGCACACCTGCTCATGTCCCCCTGCACCCCCACCCCCCAGCAGTGCAGGGGCAGCCTCCACCAGGCCCCCACCCATGTCTCCCAACACCCCCACCCCCCAGCAGTGCAGGGGCAGCCTCCACCAGGCCCCCACTCATGTCTCCAACCACCCCCACCCCCCAGCATCCAAGGGCACCCTCCACCAGGCCCCCACCCATGTCTCCCACCACCCCCAACCCCCAGCCACCAGGGGCACCCTCCACCAGGCCCCCACTCATGTCTCCCACCACCCCCACACCCCAGCATCCAGGGGCACCCTCCACCAGGCCGCCACCCATGTCTCCCACCACCCCCACCCCCCAGCATCCAGGGGCACCCTCCACCAGGCTCCCACCCATGTCTCCCACCACCCCCACCCCCCAGCAGTGCAGGCGCACCCTCCACCAGGCCCCCACCCATTTCCCCTATCACCCCCACCCCCCAGCAGTGCAGGGGCACCCTCCATCAGGCCCCCACCCATGTCCCCTATCACCCACACCCCCCAGCAGTGCAGGGGCACACTCCACCAGGCCCCCATCCATGTCTCCCACCACCCCCACCCCCCAGCAGTGCAGGGGCACCCTCCACCAGGCCCCCACCCATGTCCCCTATCACCCCCACCCCCCTGCCACCAGGGGCACCCTCCACCAGGCCCCCATCCATGTCTCCCACCACCCCCACCCCCCAGCCACCAGGGGCAACCTCCACCAGGCCCCCACCCATGTCCCCTATCACCCCCACCCCCCAGCAGTGCAGGGGCACCCTCCACCAGGCCCCCACTCATGTCCCCTATCACCCCCACCCCCCTGCCACCAGGGGCACCCTCCACCAGGCCCCCATCCATGTCTCCCACCACCCCCACCCCCCAGCAGTGCAGGGGCAGCCTCCACCAGGCCCCCACTCATGTCCCCTATCACCCCCACCCCCCTGCCACCAGGGGCACCCTCCACCAGGCCCCCATCCATGTCTCCCACCACCCCTACCCCCCAGCAGTGCAGGGGCACCCTCCACCAGGCCCCCACTCATGTCCCCTATCACCCCCACCCCCCTGCCACCAGGGGCACCCTCCACCAGGCCCCCACCCATGTCTCCCAGCACCCCCACCCCCCAGCAGTGCAGGGGCAGCCTCCACCAGGCCCCCACTCATGTCCCCTATCACCCCCACCCCCCTGCCACCAGGGGCACCCTCCACCAGGCCCCCATCCATGTCTCCCACCACCCCCACCCCCCAGCAGTGCAGGGGCACCCTCCACCAGGCCCCCACTCATGTCCCCTATCACCCCCACCCCCCTGCCACCAGGGGCACCCTCCACCAGGCCCCCACCCATGTCTCCCAGCACCCCCACCCCCCAGCAGTGCAGGGGCACCCTCCACCAGGCCCCCACTCATGTCTCCCAGCGTGCTACGTGTATTTCAGGGGTGCGCGGGAAGTCCCACTCGCGAATAGCCTGGGCGCGTGTATTTCAGGGGTGCGCGGGAAGTTCCACACGCAAATAGCCTGGTCGCATGCATTTCAGGGGTGCGCGGGAAGTTTTACACGCGACTTCAGCAGGGTACGTGTATTTCAGGTATGCGCGGGAATTCTCACACGCGATTTGGCTTGGTACGTGTATTACAGGGGTGCGTGGGAAGTTACACACGCGATTAGGCTGGGTGGGTCCTCACAGGTGTTCCCTGTACACCCTCCACGGCCCCTGCAGGCAGCCCACAAAACAGGGGACTACCCTGCACACCTGCTCATGTCCCCCTGCACCCCCACCCCCCAGCCACCAGGGGCAGCCTCCACCAGGCCCCCACCCATGTCTACCACCACCCCCGCCCTCCAGCCACCAGGGGCAGCCTCCACCAGGCCCCCACTCATGTCCCCTATCACCCCCACCCCCCAGCCACCAGGGGCAGCCTCCACCAGGCCCCCACTCATGTCTCCCTGCACCCCCATACCCCAGCCACCAGGGGCAGCCTCCACCAGGCCCCCACTCATGTCTCCCACCACCCCCACACCCCAGCCACCAGGGGCACCCTCCACCAGGCCCCCACTCATGTCTCCCACCACCCCCACCCCCCAGCAGTGCAGGGGCAGCAGGCAGTCGGGCAGCAGCAGGTGGGAGCGTGCTCGGGCTCTGGGGGGCAGTAGTTCGGCCTTCTGGGCAGGAGCGTGGTATTCCGTGTGCGTACGCGTGGCCAGCTTGGTACGGAGTGATTTTGCACGTGAAAATCCTGCACGTCAGCGTGAAAACTGAGGAAAGGCCCTCAGCGCGTAAGCGCGTCTGTGACGTGACCCGCACAGATGTTTCCCACACAGCACGTGATGACAGAGCACACGTGGAAAGACTGCACGTCAGAGTGTAATCGCGTGTGATTGGTGGAAATGGCCCTACACGCAGAAGTGACAAAGCGTGTGATTGGTGGAAATGGCCCTACACGCAGAAGTGACAAAACGTGTAATTGGTGGAAATGGCCCTACACGCAGAAGTGACAAAGCATGTAATAGGTGGAAATGGCCCTAGCGCGTACACGCCGCGTAAGTGACGCTGGACGTGTGGGCCTGTATAAAAGGTACGTGTAGAACACGTTTTCCTTGTACGTGCTTTTCGTGGAGAGCGAGTGGGTGAATTCTGTACTTCTTGTCATTTCACATGCGATTTACTTCACGGCGTTTCTAGTTCGTATTCCCTGTTACCTCTGACAGCTTTTTCTCTTTTTTCTCCTTTACTGGTTTACCTGGGCCTGTTCCCTCAAACAGTGTTCCCTTCTACTGTTGTCCTGTCTCCTCAGACAGCGGACAAATCTTCTTTTGGCGGGGGTGTTGCCAACCAAACGTGCTCCTTTTACACGCTCGTTTACCTGGCAGACGGTGAGTCACGCACGTATCTAACATCTGTGCTAGCCCCGTGTGTAGCCTACCCCTTCAGAGGTCATTCTAGGCTGCGTGTGACACGCATACGTTCATTCTTGTGTTTCTGGGTGCCACAGCGTAGTGCAGGTTTTTCTTTCTGCACACGTGGTCTAGGAGGGGTTGCGTGCACGTCATCTCCCTTTTTTGGGCCTCCTGTGCATTGCGTGACCCGTCATCTTTCCCCAGGGGTTACATTCAGCCTTGCTAGAGCACTAGGGTACAATTACCATCTGGTACCCAACCCCTTTGACCCCCAATTGCCCAGGACAATAGTCTACATCCACTCCCATACGCACATTAACATCAGTGCCATGGCTGGGAGGCGAGGATTCCGTAAGGGTGGCAAAGGTGGAAGAGCCACAAGTGGTGGCCGTGGTGGATCCGGTAGGGGACGTGGTCGTAACTTGCAGGGTGAGCCTGTCCCCCCATGTGTGGAGGACCAGTCACGGGCATCCATAATCCCCCCCCCCCCTCCCATTGAGGCTGATGTGGCTGACACCATCCATGCTCAGCCCTTGTTGGACCAGCCCATTGTGGCACCAGACCTGGCTGACTCCATGGCTGACTTCCAGGTCAGCAGGGCTATGACACGTGCGCTGGTGCACGTTGATGCCATCATGCCACGTGGATCTGGGGCAGCAAGGTCATCTGCTGCACCAAGTAGGCAGGGCGGAGAGGCTGCAGGGGCAGCTGCGGCTCCATCCACCCCAGCCCCCACACACCCATCCAGGACAGTGTCGGTCCTAGTCCATGCTGCTGACATTCCCCCTGACACCATCACACTAGAGCTAATGCCTGCACCAACTCCCATGCTGAGTGTGCAATCCCACACTCCTGATACAGAGTCCACCAGGGCTCCTGCCCCTAGTGTCCAGAGCGGCGCAGGACACTCAGGATCACCACCACCTTCCAAGCGGAAGAGGAAGAGTGCTCGTCCGGCACAGGCTGATGCCCCAGACACGGCTACACAGTCCGGCCCGTCCAGGAAGCCCAGCTTCACGGATGACGAACTGAATGCACTTGTCGAGTATGTGTCCGGACATGACAACGAGATGGTCATTGTTGCAGGATCCAAGACCACACCTGCACAACGCCAGGCACACTGGCAGACCGTTGCGGACATCGTAAGTGCCCTTGGAATTGTGAGGCGCACAGCCAATGATTTCTATAAGCGCTGGAATGACCTAAAGCGCAGGGCAAAGAGTAAGCTGGCCTCAAGTCATGCCGCAACTCTAGTGACTGGAGGTGGGTCTCCAGTAGTAGACATGGAACTCACTCCACATGAGTCAGTCGCTGGGACCTACGTCACGGAGGAACAGATCCAAGGCGTGGGAGAGCTGGCTGATTACGAGGCATTGTCCGGTGAGTGCACATGCATGTGTGTGTCATCCATGTGCATGGTGTGTGTGTGAGGGCTTCTGTTCGGGTGCCAGGTGAGAGTGTGTGCGCCTGAGTCGTATGGGTCAGCCATGTGCTTCATGCAATCCTTCCTGCGCAGCTGCAATCCTTCCTGCGCAGCTGCATTTGGCCATAGCAGTATCCCTTCTGCCAACAGTAGACATCTAGCCCAACTGCACGCCAGTTGCCCTTGAAGTGTCACCTTGCCACAACATATTTGCTTCTTTTTCACTGTTCATTCAGTCAGTTTGTTTGCATTCCACCACTTTCACTAGGCATGTCGCTGTCCACTAGTCACATGTCTGACATGGGTATGGTAAAGTGGAGTGACTTTGTTACCTGGATATCATTTGTACACACATGTCCCTGTGCAATTGGACCATTTCAGACTGGCAGCTCCAGGTGAAAAATCTGACCTGTTAGAATTAGAAAAGCTATTACATGCAGGAACTGGACTGAATGAATAGGTGCTGCCCTCCTCTCCATCTTCACTCAATAGCAATGGTACATGCCATCTGTGTGATGGCATGTGTGTTTCACCTGCCAATCACAGGCCAATGTGTGATGCCACTGCCAGGCAGCATGCAGAAAATGTGTTCATCTTCCATCTTGGTGTCATCAGTGTGTGCCATTTGCCTGGACTTCATACGCAGTGAGGGTGCATGCATGGGAGGGTTTTAGTCATGTGGGACATGTGTAAATCAAGTACTGGTTCTCTTGCTTCTCAGCCCTCAATGTGTGCCATGGTGCTAATGCCTGTTTCCATTTCTTTGTTTTCATGTCTTTGCAGGGGAAGACGCACCTGATACTGCTGGGGTTGTGGAGATGGTGCAGACCCAGGAGGGGTCCGAGGGCCGACCAACCACCAGTGAGGGACGTGGTGTGGTGGTGGGGGAGAACCCACAAGTGCTGCAGGTCGTGCTCTCAAGGGGTGTCTCTGGCTGCACCTCCCCCGAGCTGTACTCAGGTGTTGATTCGGATGAGACCTACGTGCCGTCGCAGGTGAGTGTTCCAGGGAGGGATTCTGTTCTGTCTCACCCACCTGCACCAGGGTCAGAACCCTCCATGGGGATGTCAGTGTTGGCAGCTACGCCTTCGGTGGTTACGGATGCAGGGTCACACTCCGCGACATCTGATCCTGTTCCTGGGCCAGCAGATCAGAGGGGGAATGCAGTCCTGCAGCCTCAGGCAGTGCCGGCACAGCAAGGCGCAGTTCGCCTTGCCCCAGACAGGTGTGGTGCCCACCGACGTGGTGGCCGTACGCCACCCGGCAATACCGCATGGGAGCAATCCATTTACGGTATGGCAACCCAACAGGCTGCATCATCCGAGATGATGGCTCAGGCCATGGATAGGGTGGCCACTTCCATTGTCCCCCCAGAAAGGCTGATGGAGCGACTAGAGCAGGCAACCGACTCCATCTGCCAGTCACACAGGGAGGACATGTTGGGGTCCAACAGGGACAGGCGGGCGGCACTGGCGACTCTGCAGGAGGCCATCTCCATTGAGTCCCAGGGCCACAGGGAAGCCCTGAGGCAGGAGCTCCTTCACCTCAGGACGACTCTTGTTGAGCTTGAGGCTTCAACACACCAAAGGACAGAACAGCAGCTGGAGCGTCTCACCCGTACGCTCTCAGCTGAGATGCAGGCAACGAGGGCGGAGGTCCGGGCATCCCGTGAGTTGTTGCATGGGGACCTCCGCACACTCATCCTCCAGAACCAGACCTACCACACCCGCATGCTTGCAGCCATGGAGGAGCAGACTAGGGCCTTGCGTGGGCTGCCTCCCATAGTGCAACCACCTCCGGATGCAGCTGCACAGGGTGATAATAGCGACAGCAGTGATACTCCCACAATAGGGTAGCCGTGTGGGCCATGAGCCCATGGAGGTGTTTTATCTTCCCAGGATCCACGCAGGTGGGTTCTGGTGTGCATCCTGTCCTCGGACCTCCTGGGTGGCCTCCCCAACCCCCCCGGGCCCATCAATGGCCATTTTTGATTGTTTCTTATTTTTATTTTTATTTTGATTTCTTTTATTCCCTATTTTTTTGGGACGATCTGTTGGCTTCCGTGGTTCCTGTGGGCATACGCTGCATTGTGGCTGGGCACATGCAGGCTTGTAATGTATTTGGTTCAGATGCTTGGGTTTGAGTCACACACACCCCTCCTGCTTCCCGTTTCCATGGGCTTGTAAAGGGTGTGCCCAAGTGACAGTGAATTACACAGTGACATTGGACTCCCATGAGCTGTGTGGGCAGTCTGTAGTCAATACTGTGTATACATTCCTAGTGCATATTGCTGTTGTGTTGTACACTGCATGTTGCATTGATGTGTAACTCTTCTTCTGTGTCTACCTCCCAATTTGCAGGTCCCTTCCTCATGTCCACACAAGGACCTCTAGTCTGGAGATGGGGTCCATGTTGGCAGCAGTGCACCTACAACTCTACATGGCGACAACACTGCACAGTTGGTAGTGGTGGGAGTGCAGGCATTTCCAGGTGGTGAGACTACTAATATGTAACATTTGTGATGTCATGTTAATGGTACTACGTGCTCAAGTATGTTGTTGGTCCGGCATTGCTGTGAGCATTTCAGGTGTTGCAGGTTTCTAATAGTGCCACTGTACATAGTGAGACTGATGTCATGTTGTGGGGATTACTTTGTTTACCTGCAATTAGCATGACATGGCACGGTGTGTCGTGTGGCGGTGCTGGGGTTGGGTTGGCTGACATGGCACTGTCCTCTTGTTGCATTTTGCAAGTGGGTATTCATTTTAGCTGCTTCAATGTGTAACTTCACAAAACTGCATTGGTGGTGTCTGTGTGGGTAGGGATGCACACATTGTGACACTTCCAGGTGAACAATCTCAGGCTGATATGGTTTTGACGGTTCATTCTCCAGACATTCAGGATCAGTGTCAGGTTGAGTCATCATTGATTGTCAGATGGAATGTGCCAGGGCAGTGTGCACTCCACAGGGGTGTGATTTCTATGTGAAGTAATTAGCCACTAGCTGTGTACGGGCTGCCTCCCCCCGTGCCCTTTCCCCTCCCATGCGCAGCGGCTGTGCATGTGGTTGGGGATGTGGGGCCACCACCATGTCCACGGCCAGGCCCCGGCGTGTTGCAACGTTGTGCAGGACACATGCTGCCACTATGATCCTGCACACTACTGGGGGAGCGTATAACAGCTGCCCGCCAGAACGGTCAAGGGAGCGAAAGCGTGACTTTAGCACTCCGAATGTGCGCTCCACTATGCCCCTGGTTGTAATGTGGGCTGTGTTATATCTTACCTGGGGTGGCGTGGTGAGGTTCCGAATTGGCGTCATCATGTGGGGGCTGAGAGGGTAGGCACTGTCCCCTGTGGAGGTGGTGATTGGTATCATTGGTGGGGTTGTGACCTTGCTCAGTATCCAACATGCATGCATGTGCAGTGGCATACATACTCACCAAGCAGCCATGTATCGCCATGCCGCCCAGCTTCTAGGTCCCGGCTTAGGGTGGACATTCGGTAAATGAAGCTGTCGTGGGTGGAGCCGGGATAGTTGGCATATACTGAGGTGATGATTCCCTTGGCATTACATGCTACCTGCACGTTGATGGAATGCCAGTGCTTGCGGTTCCTATAGATGTGCTCAGATGCCCTGGGGGGACGTAGAGCCACATGGGTGCAGTCGATGGCACCTAGCACTTTGGGGAATCGTGCCACAGCGTAAAAATCCAGGGCGGCAGCATGCCTTTCTGCAGGTGTTCTGGGCAGGTATATGTGCCTGCGGACTGATGGGCGTGCAGTGATGATGTTCAAGACCTGGTGTAGGCAGCGTGACTGGGTGGCCTGTGACACCCCACCCACTATGGCACTTGTCCGCTGAAATGATCCAGTGGCTAAGAAGTGCAGTACATTGAGGACCTTCTCCAGGGGGCTGAGTGCTTGGGAGCACAGGGTGGGTGATGTGAGGTCATCCTCCCACTCACTCACCAGGTCCAGTATAATGTGTGGTGGAAACCTGTACCTCCCATACACCTGGTCATCAGGCATCCCGAAAAGGCTGGTTCTGGGTGTGAATATTCTGGCCCTGACTATCCTCCTCCTCCTCCTTTGGTAGCCCACTGCCACTGCTGCTAGGAACGGTATGTTCATCCTGGCGTCTGAGCTTGTTATTGTTAAAGTGCGCAAATTTATGCTTTGCGCGTGTTCTAGGCAAGCGTGTGACCCGCGCACCCCTGGAATCCAGTTCCCAGTCCAATAGCGTGTGGAAATTCACACGCACCACGGGATACAGCGTGTGACCCGCGCACCCCTGGAATCCAGTTCCCAGTCCAATAGCGTGTGGAAATTCACACGCACCACGGGATACAGGTTCGCTGACGTACTTGCGTGTGTAAGTGCCCGCGCACCCATTAAATACACGTACATAGGCCAATCGCGTGTACGCGCACTTTTGTCCAATTACACGCGATGACACTCTGACGTGCAGTATCTCCACGTGTGCCCCGTCATCACGTGCTGAGTGGGGAACACCCGTGCGGGTCACGTCACAGACGCGCTTACGCGCTGAGGGACTCTGGTCCAATAGAATCGCGTATGCGTGCTGACGCGCTTACGCGCTAAGGGCCTTTCCTCGGATTTCACGCTGACGTGCAGGATTTTCACGTGCCAAATCACTCCGTATCAAGCTGGCCACGCGAAAACACACGGAAAGACCACGCTCCTGCCCAGAAGGCCGAGTTACTGCCCCCCGTGCCCCGAGCAGCCTCCCACGTGCCATCTGCTGCTGCCTGCCTGCCTGCCTGCCTGCTGCCACCGTGCCCTGCCATTTGGTGCCTGCACATCAGCCATCTGCAGGGGTCCAGTTGCTGTGTCCACCCCTGCTGGAACTGAAGACTCCCGACTGGGATTACCTCGCTCCACAGCCCAGCCCCAGGACCCAGTTGCCCACCCACACCTGCCTCTGGGGTTGCCATGTCGGGCACTTCCACATCTGGCACCAGTGGCAACCCCAGGCCAGAGGGGCAGAGGGGCACCAGCTTCACTGTCACCGAAGTTGGTGTCCTGGTGGAGCATGTCCTGGGGCAGTATGATGCCCTCTTTGGATCGTCCCGCGCCAGCAAGGAAGGACGGCAGAGGATCTGGGCCGACTGTGTGGTTGCCATCAACGCGGAGGGGGTGGCAACCCGCGACGTCCTGAAGATCAAGAAGCGCTGGAGGACTTGAGGTCCAGGACCCTTGTGAAGGCCCGGCGCCTCGTGGAGGGGGGCCGGGGCCGCATGAGTTCCATCCAGATGAGGGTCCTGGAACGCGTACGCCCAGCGCTCCACGCCCAGATCCTTGAGAGGGAGGCCCGTCTGGAGTTGAGCGGTAAGTGTCCATGCATTACTGTGTGAGACAGGGCATGTTGCGGTGTGCTGGTTCTATGATACTTGCCTGTATGTGTGCCATAGGCCATGTATGCATGTATGTGTGCAGGGACATCATGGTAATGCATGTGCGACCAGTGATGTGGGACCCACATGGTTGTTGCATGTGTTCAAATGCCGCATGGGGAGCCCTATGCAGATTTTGAACATGAGAGCATGCCAGTCTCTGTACCTGGACATGGGTGGGGGTGAGGGATGGGTGCTGATGCCAGGTACATATATGGTAGCCATGTCTGTGTGCCTGACCTGCGTGTCTGTGACTTGTGCATGCCATGGATGCATGACACATGTGTGTGACAATGCATAGATTCAGTAAAGCAGCCAAATTACCCTTGTATCCGCTGTGTTTGGTGTGTTTGGGGCCAGATGGATGTGACTGAGGTGAAGTGTGTGCATGTGATAGGCATGAGCCATGATGCATGTGAGTTACATATCATTGAATGTTCCAAGAGTCCATTGGACATGCATGGAAATGTCCATGGCATGCACCATGCCTGTTACTGTGTGTGTTTTGCCTGGACTGACCCATGTGTTGTGGAGGGACATGATGGAAGTGTACTTTGACAGTGGTGCTCATCTGCTATTGCTTCCTGTCTAGGGGACCATTGTACAGTGCCCTGATGCTTGTGTTCTTTGTCTCCCTCTACGCAGCGGCTAGTGAAGAGGAAGGCGGAGACGGCGCTGTGGAGCAAGGCGGCGGGGATGCCCCCACGGCTGCAGCGGAAGGGGTGGGTGAGCCCCCACAGGGGCCTGCTACGGTGGGAGACGGTGAGGAGCCATCCAGGTTGGTGGTTTGCACAGAGGAGGAGGAGGCCGCCACTGGGGCACACATGGGGCCTGGTGGGGGCATCCCTGCTGGTGCAAGTGGTGCAGTCCAGGGCCAGGGGCAGGAGGCAGCACAGGTCACCGTGGAGGGGCCTGTGCATGTCGCTGTCCCTGACCCTGTGAGTGCACCACCATGCACCAGCAGGGATGCCCCGTCCCAGGCCTGTCCGCAGGTAGAGGGGATGTCCATGTCACCTGACTCCCCTCCACCTGCGGACGTGGGAACCCCTGGCCGTGCGGAGAAGGTCCTGATTGGGGTCGCGATGCGCACGGCTGTGATTCGTGATGCCGTGCGTGCTTCCCGGGAGGAGCACGCACGGCATCACGAAGTGCACCGTGCCACCGTGGCCCAATTGGGATCGGCCATGTTCGGGGGTTTCCTGCATGTGTTGGCCAATGTGGCGGCCCTCTCCTCCTCTGTGCAGGCTATCCACCAGTCGTTCTCCTTGCCGTCTTCCAGCCCAGATGCCACCAGGGCCCCCTGTGGACCTGCCCCGACCAATGCAGCCAGCTCGGTGGGGATCCCATCCCTGCCACAGTCGGGAGTCAGTGATCCAGCAGGGGTGGACACCAGAGCAACTGGACCCCAGCAGATGGAGGATGTGACGGCATCATCGGGCAGGGCACGTGCACGACGGCGTCGGTGGTTTCCATCAGCCTGGATGCCATCGTGCTGGCACAGGCAGTTGCGTCGGAGGCAGCAGCAGGCTCAACGTGGGAGGCATCATGGCTCGGGGCCATCAACATCAGGGGTGCAGGCATCGGCCGGAGGGCAGGAGAACCCTGGAATGGGAGTGGCTTCCGTGTGGGAGCGGTTGTGCCAGCGGATAGGTGCGGAGCGGCAGCGGGCAGAGGAGGAACGGCTCACGATGGTCAGGGCGGAGGACTCCATGCGGAGGGCGCTGAGGCGGGCTGAGTGCCTCGAGGGTCTTCGCAGGGAGTTTGAGCTTGACACTGCGTTAACCCTGCGGGACCTCGGGGCCAGGGAACATGCCCGCCTCCAAGCCATTGACCAGGAGTTCGATGATGCCCTGGGCCATGACAACAACCAGTGAGCCGTCCGAATAGCCCGCTGCCTTTGTATATAGTTGTATAGTTAGGGTTAGGTTTCCTTTGTTTTTTTGATTTTTTTTGGTAGCGATTGGACAATGCACCACTTTTTTGTATATAGTTCAGTTTTTAGTTAGTAGTCATAGTTAGGTTTAATTTGGTTGGGCTCATGGACCCAGGATGATCTTCTTCATGGTTCTTCGTTGGCTTATTTTTATTTTTCAGATTATTTTCTTGGACATTCATCTTGTTTTGTTTGATTTGCTTTGTGTTTTTTCTTATTTCATTTCCATTCTACTTGCTGTTCAATACATTATTTTTTTTATTCTTCAATGTGTCGTATCATCTCATCGCTTTCAGGCATGTCATGTTGGGTGTTTTGTCATTCACTTGCAGCCATTGTGTGTGACAGACATGTGTTCAATTGCATTATTTAAATTGGGGGTGTAACATGTAATTGCCTTTGATATGTGGGTGGGTGTGATAGTTGGTTGGGCCTTTTGGCAGGGGAGGATGGGCATTACGGACATGATTGGGGAATGTTGGGACCCAGGTGCAGGGGGCATGGATTGGACATGGGTGGGGGCCTGCTGGCAGGTGCCCCACAGTGCTTGGGGGTGGGGGTGGTGGGAGACATGAGTGGGGGCCTGGTGGAGGGTGCCCCTGGTGGCTGGGGGGTGGGGGTGGTGGGAGACATGAGTTGGACATGGGTGGGGGCCTGCTGGCAGGTGCCCCACAGTGCTGGGGTGTGCGGGTGGTGGGTGACATGAGTGGGGGCCTGGTGGAGGCTGCCCCTGCACTGCTGGGGTGTGGGGGTGGTGGGTGACATGAGTGGGGGCCTGGTGGAGGCTGCCCCTGCACTCCTGGGGTGTGGGGGTGGTGGGTGACATGAGTGGGGGCCTGGTGGAGGCTGCCCCTGCACTGCTGGGGTGTGGGGGTGGTGGGTGACATGAGTGGGGGCCTGGTGGTGGCTGCCCCTGCACTGCTGGGGTGTGGGGGTGGTGGGTGACATGAGTGGGGGCCTGGTGGAGGCTGCCCCTGCACTGCTGGGGTGTGGGGGTGGTGGGTGACATGAGTGGGGGCCTGGTGGAGGCTGCCCCTGCACTGCTGGGGTTTGGGGGTGGTGGGAGACATGAGTGGGGGCCTGGTGGAGGGTGACCCTGCACTGCTGGGGTTTGGGGGTGGTGGGAGACATGAGTGGGGGCCTGGTGGAGGGTGACCCTGGTGGCTGGGGGGTGGGGGTGGTGGGAGACATGAGTGGGGGCCTGGTGGAGGGTGCCCCTGGTGGCTGGGGTGTGGGGGTGGTGGGAGACATGAGTGGGGGCCTGGTGGAGGGTGCCCCTGGTGGCTGGGGGGTGGGGGTGGTGGGAGACATGAGTTGGACATGGGTGGGGGCCTGCTGGCAGGTGCCCCACAGTGCTGGGGGGTGGGGGTGGTGGGAGACATGGGTGGGGGCCTGGTGGAGGCTGCCCCTGGTGACTGGGGGGGTGGGGGTGCTGGGAGACATGAGTGGGGGCCTGGTGGAGGGTGACCCTGCACTGCTGGGGTGTGGGGGTGGTGGGTGACATGAGTGGGGGCCTGGTGGAGGCTGCCCCTGCACTGCTGGGGTGTGGGGGTGGTGGGTGACATGAGTGGGGGCCTGGTGGAGGGTGCCCCTGGGGGGTGGGGGTGGTGGGAGACATGAGTTGGACATGGGTGGGGGCCTGCTGGCAGGTGCCCCACAGTGCTGGGGGGTGGGGGTGGTGGGAGACATGGGTGGGGGCCTGGTGGAGGCTGCCCCTGGTGACTGGGGGGGTGGGGGTGCTGGGAGACATGAGTGGGGGCCTGGTGGAGGGTGACCCTGCACTGCTGGGGTGTGGGGGTGGTGGGTGACATGAGTGGGGGCCTGGTGGAGGGTGCCCCTGGTGGCTGGGGGGTGGGGGTGGTGGGAGACATGAGTGGGGGCCTGGTGGAGGGTGACCCTGCACTGCTGGGGTTTGGGGGTGGTGGGAGACATGTGTGGGGGCCTGGTGGAGGGTGACCCTGCACTGCTGGGGTTTGGGGGTGGTGGGAGACATGAGTGGGGGCCTGGTGGAGGGTGCCCCTGCACTGCTGGGGTGTGGGGGTGGTGGGTGATATGAGTGGGGGCCTGGTGGAGGCTGCCCCTGCACTGCTGGGGTGTGGGGGTGGTGGGTGACATGAGTGGGGGCCTGGTGGAGGGTGCCCCTGGTGGCTGGGGGGTGGGGGTGGTGGGAGACATGAGTTGGACATGGGTGGGGGCCTGCTGGCAGGTGCCCCACAGTGCTGGGGGGTGGGGGTGGTGGGAGACATGGGTGGGGGCCTGGTGGAGGCTGCCCCTGGTGACTGGGGGGGTGGGGGTGCTGGGAGACATGAGTGGGGGCCTGGTGGAGGGTGACCCTGCACTGCTGGGGTGTGGGGGTGGTGGGTGACATGAGTGGGGGCCTGGTGGAGGGTGCCCCTGGTGGCTGGGGGGTGGGGGTGGTGGGAGACATGAGTGGGGGCCTGGTGGAGGGTGACCCTGCACTGCTGGGGTTTGGGGGTGGTGGGAGACATGAGTGGGGGCCTGGTGGAGGGTGACCCTGCACTGCTGGGGTTTGGGGGTGGTGGGAGACATGAGTGGGGGCCTGGTGGAGGGTGCCCCTGCACTGCTGGGGTGTGGGGGTGGTGGGTGACATGAGTGGGGGCCTGGTGGCGGCTGCCCCTGCACTGCTGGGGTGTGGGGGTGGTGGGTGACATGAGTGGGGGCCTGGTGGAGGCTGCCCCTGCACTGCTGGGGTGTGGGGGTAGTAGGTGACATGAGTGGGGGCCTGGTGGAGGCTGCCCCTGCACTGCTGGGGTGTGGGGGTGGTGGGTGACATGAGTGGGGGCCTGGTGGAGGCTGCCCCTGCACTGCTGGGGTGTGGGGGTGGTGGGTGACATGAGTGGGGGCCTGGTGGAGGCTGCCCCTGCACTGCTGGGGTTTGGGGGTGGTGGGAGACATGAGTGGGGGCCTGGTGGAGGGTGACCCTGCACTTCTGGGGTTTGGGGGTGGTGGGAGACATGAGTGGGGTCCTGGTGGAGGGTGACCCTGGTGGCTGGGGGGTGGGGGTGGTGGGAGACATGAGTGGGGGCCTGGTGGAGGGTGCCCCTGGTGGCTGGGGGCTGGGGGTGGTGGGAGACATGAGTGGGGGCCTGGTGGAGGGTGACCCTGCACTGCTGGGGTTTGGGGGTGGTGGGAGACATGAGTGGGGGCCTGGTGGAGGGTGACCCTGCACTGCTGGGGTGTGGGGGTGGTGGGTGACATGAGTGGGGGCCTGGTGGAGGCTGCCCCTGCACTGCTGGGGTGTGGGGGTGGTGGGTGACATGAGTGGGGGCCTGGTGGAGGCTGCCCCTGCACTGCTGGGGTGTGGGGGTGGTGGGTGACATGAGTGGGGGCCTGGTGGAGGGTGACCCTGCACTGCTGGGGTTTGGGGGTGGTGGGAGACATGAGTGGGGGCCTGGTGGAGGGTGACCCTGCACTGCTGGGGTTTGGGGGTGGTGGGAGACATGAGTGGGGGCCTGGTGGAGGGTGACCCTGGTGGCTGGGGTGTGGGGGTGGTGGGAGACATGAGTGGGGGCCTGGTGGAGGGTGACCCTGCACTGCTGGGGTTTGGGGGTGGTGGGTGACATGAGTGGGGGCCTGGTGGAGGGTGCCCCTGCACTGCTGGGGGGTGGGGGTGCAAGGGGACATGAGTTGGTGTTCATTAGTTCAAGGAGACATGTGCCTTTGCTGGGGGGCATGCCCATGGTGGGTGGGCTGCCTGCGGGACATGACCAGGGATGCAGGGTAGTCCCCTGTGGTGTGGGCTGCCTGCAGGGGCCGTGGAGGGTGTACAGGGTACACCTGGGAGGACCCACACTGTCAAATCACATGTGGAACTTCCCGCGCACCCCTGAAATACACGCGCCCAGGCTATTCGCGTGTGGAACTTCCCGCGCACCCCTGAAATACACGCGCCCAGGCTATTCGCGTGTGGAACTTCCCGCGCACCCCTGAAATACACGCGCCCAGGCTATTCGCGTGTGGAACTTCCCGCGCACCCCTGAAAAACACGCGCCCAGGCTATTCGCGTGTGGAACTTCCCGCGCACCCCTGAAATACACGCGCCCAGGCTATTCGCGTGTGGAACTTCCCGCGCACCCCTGAAATACACGCGCCCCGGCTATTCGCGTGTGGAAGTTCCCGCGCACCCCTGAAATACACGCGCCCAGGCTATTCGCGTGTGGAACTTCCCGCGCACCCCTGAAATACACGCGCCCAGGCTATTCGCGTGTGGAACTTCCCGCGCACCCCTGAAATACACGCGCCCAGGCTATTCGCGTGTGGAACTTCCCGCGCACCCCTGAAAAACACGCGCCCAGGCTATTCGCGTGTGGAACTTCCCGCGCACCCCTGAAATACACGCGCCCAGGCTATTCGCGTGTGGAACTTCCCGCGCACCCCTGAAATACACGCGCCCAGGCTATTCGCGTGTGGAACTTCCCGCGCACCCCTGGAATACACGTAGCCCGCTCCCCCAGGCCCGATCGCGTGAGGAACTTCACGCGAACCCCTGTAATACACGTAGCCCGCTACCCCAGGCCCGATCGCGTGAGGAACTTCACGCGAACCCCTGTAATAAACGTAGCCCGCTCCCCCAGGCCCGATCGCGTCAGAAACTTCACGCGAACCCCTGAAATACACGTAGCAGGCTCCCCCAGGCCCGATCGCGTGAGGAACTTCACGCGAACCCCTGTGATGCACGTACCCTGCTGAAATCGCGTGTTAGACTTCCTGCGCACCCCGGTATACACGCACACATATTTTTTGTCAGCGGGTGTCCGTGTTTGTGGGTACCCCTTTGCACGTCATTTTTCCTGGAGAGCCACAGTATGGGACATTCATCATGGCAGTATATAGGTGCTATTTGTTGGCGCACCTTTTGGCGCACATTTCTTACAGCCGCAGAGACGCTACCGCCTGCTTTCTTGTGGCGGTCGTGTTTGTGCCTGTGCGCTGGTTTGAGCGTGCGCTTTTTTGCCCTATTCTATTCCATGAATACGTGTTTTAGGCGAGCGTGTGGGCGTTCCGCGCACTTGTGCCCTGTACTTCCCCCGTGACGCCCACGTTTTGGCAAGTTGTTTCCCATTCCGAGTGTTACGCCCGTGTTCCGCCTACTTTTGTTGCGTGCGCCGCGCTATGTGCGAATTTCGCTGTGGCCTGTGCGATTTTCGCTGTGACCTGGCGCACGCTGTTAGATGGCCTGTGCGCCAACGTGCGCCGCGCACTTTTTTATCGCACATCCGCTGGTTTTCTCGCGCACGGACTTCCATGAATCGACGTGCGCTGCTTTTCGTGCGATTTTCGCAATTGCACTGCGATTTTCGCTATTCCACTGCGATTCGCACGTTTTTGCCCACTTGCGCCGCGCTAATTATTCCATGAATCGGCCTGTATATATATAGGGGGTAAAAGACCTGGTCACCTGAATGAACTGGGGTAAGGAATACCGGGAGGGCACCCGAGACTAAAAACTGTAAGGAATATCGGGGGGCACCCGAGACTAAAAACTGTAAGGAATACCGGGAGGGCACCCGAGACTAAAAACTGTAAAGAATACCGGGGGGGCACCCGAGACTAAAAACTGTAAGGAATACCGGGAGGGCACCCGAGACTAAAAACTGTAAGGAATACCGGGGGGGCACCGAGACTAAAAACTGTAAAGAATACCGGGGGGGCACCCGAGAGAAAAACGGTAAGGGATACCGGGAGGACACCGAGAGAGAAACTGTAAATTTCGCCTTGTTCCTGCGCTTTAAAGAGTGGTCAGAAGGAACTTGAACACAGAGCCCACAGAGAGGGGGACGCTAGGCTACGATGACGTTTAAAGACATCATAAAGGGGTAGTTCAAATCCCATGTCGGGGTATTAATTAGATGGCAGGTACATGTGTGTCCAGCTGGTGTCTGTCTAGTCTGTCAAGCGTCTGTCATATTTGTCCTGTGTATGCTGAATGTGGAATAATTGTATTATCAAATTAATGGCAAAGCATTTTTGCTTCACGCGTTTCTGTAAATGAGAGGGAATCGCCACTGAATTGATGCGTTTTGAGTAGAATTGTTGGTATAAAATTGCAGAAATATTGGATTGGAGCTTGCGTATGTGGTGGTCGCTCATAATAGTGTAAAGATGAAACACTGTGTGATCATTGTTGGTGACAAAATTAAGAATGGAAGAAGTTACCCCACTTGCACACTTGTGCAAGCAATTGCCAAAACATGCAGCAAAGCCGAAGAAATATAGCCAGGAGTGGGTTAAGGGCACCGCAAATAAAATGTTTATGCCGTGGCCCCAGAATGGGTCATTGCCTAAGGCTGTTTTACAGCACATGACCACGTTCCTAAAAGCCACATATAGCGGGAAGAAGCTCGAGAAAGGCCTTGCTGTTCTCGAGCTATGGAAAATGTTTCAACAAGTAAAGGAAGAAGAACCTCCCGCAGACTGAATATTAAATGTATGTACGGAGGGGGGTGAGACGCCTACCGCGCCACCTGCCCCGCCGGAACCAGTTGTTGAGGGAAGTAAGTCGGAAGGCCTTTACCCACTACGAGAAAGAGAAGGAACAGGAAATTGACTCGGCCTCCACGATCCCGTGGGACAAAGAGAGGCGAGATGAAGAAAGAAAGGGCCAGGCACAAACGAGTGTACCTCTCGATAGAGAGAGAGAGGGAAAGAAGAGGAAAGGAACCGATGAGGTAACATTTGCAAAGGACGAATGGATGGGAGGGCAGATACTATTGAAATTAGATGGAAAAGGAAGTGATGACGCAAGGCCGAGTGAACGGTCTGTTGAGGCGCAAAGTAAGGACAGGAAGAAAGAAATGGCTATGAGAGACGAGAGGGCAAGAAAAAAGGATAGGTTGAGGCGAGACCAACTATATCGCGAAGAGCAAGGAATACCGCTCAGTCGCACACAATGCGCTGCCTATGAAAGGTGCAGGCAGAACATGCCAAAGTTGGAGGAAGAAAGGAGGGTGCACGAAAGGAAAGTGAAGAAGAGAGAAGATGAGGAAAGTAGAAGGGCAAAAGAACATAGAAACGAACGGATGAGGGAAGTAGATAAGGCTAGAGAGGAGGCGAAGAAGCGAAGAGAAATGGATGAGGAAGCAGAGCGTGGGTGCAGGCAAAGGGCGTGAGATTTAGAATATTTGCAGCAGGAAGTGAAAAAACCCAATCCTGTTGTAGACTGGGAAGACATAGAAGAGTTCGTTCCAGCAAATGATGCAGTACCAGGTACAAGCGGGCAATTATTGATGATGACTTCGACACCAGAAGCATCGGGGAAGCGATTGATAAAATATATGATGAAATGGGACTGGAATGAATCCCCCAAGAGGGAAGGGAAGATGAGCGCTTAGAGAGCACTCAGTTATACGATACTGAGGATGTCACCCGAAGTAGTGAGAGTAGGGGACGTTCCCTAGATAGACTTGAAGTCGAGCAGAACGAAGATGATACAAGAAGCTGTGTGAACTGGGAGTATTCAGAGTCAGACTCCGAAGGGGAAACGGAAGAAACAGTGTATGATGAAGGGAGATGGTGCGAAAAGCAGCACCCAGGGAACCGAGAGGTACGATGGTCAGATGTTAGCGGGTCCGCAAGTAGGACACCGAAGTCCGCTGGACAGTCCAGCTGACATAAAGAGACACCCCACGGTCAGAGGGGGGCGTCAGCCCCTGCCTATGCGGACAGTTCAAGAGCATTACCAGACAGGCGGCAAGGCGGAAACGTCACCCTGGCAAAAGACCAGAAAGATAGAGAGGACTGTGCATTACAATTCCCGCTATTGGAAAAAGGGGGAGCAAGACCGCAGTATATTCCTTGGCCGCACATGGACTGTGAGAATCTTAAAAATAAACTTCCCATGCTGACGTTGGGGGCTGGGAAGTGGATACATGAGTTAGAGAAAATGACGGGGTGTCACTCTAGCCATAGGGGACATCAAGGGCCTCCTAATTGCTACACTCAGAGAAAGAGCAGACGATGTGTGGAAAAGGGCAGGCTACCCTAGCGTAACCATAACTAAGACATCTCATGACGGAGCACTGTTTAATAACTGTAGAGCAGCAGTATGGAAAGCGCTACATACGCTATATCCAGACACATCTGATATGGGAGCTATAATGACTGGAAAAATGAAGGAATCGGAGGATCCGTTGCTTTATATCCAGAATTTTCAAAACGCGTGGGTGCTTGAAACGCATGAGTCTTGGACGAAATCTATCCCTGTATTCTATCATATACTGTGCCAAGGGTTACCAGAACCGGTGCAAAAACAACTCAAAAAATTGGTAGGAGTAGAAGCTAAACCATGGGCCGAAATCCAGTTGACGATTGTACATTATTGTAGATTGTTGCAAGAAAAGAATCGAAAGAAAGAGGCAACGCGCAAGGGAGAAGAGGCGAAGCTAGTGCAAAGGAAACTCTTGAAGTATGCGCTCGAGGAAGCCATGCTAACAAGCCCAGCCAATTCGAGTGCGCAATGTGCCACTAACCCGCCGCAAAACAATCATGGTAACGCAGGATATTATCCGAGAGGAAGGGGATTTGGAGGAAGAAGATGGCAGGGTAACCAGGGAGGCTTTAGAGGTAACCAAGGAGGTTTTCAAAATCTTCAAGGTGGTATCCAGAGCGCACCAATGGGCAGTCCAGCTATGCCAGATGGACAGATGGCCCGATCACCACCAGTGTGTTGGCTGTGTGGAGTGACAGGACATGTGGCACGCATGTGCAGAAGCCAAGGAATGTGGCAGAACAATCAAGGAATGGGGCAGGCACGGTAAATCAACCTGCTACCCTACAAAAGGGCAATGCCCAAAACGATACCGTGCAGCAACAGGCAGCTGGCTTGGAGGAAGATGCACAGCAAGTGGTCCAACCACTGAACATGGGGAATGTACCACAGGGACATCCCCAGCAGACACTGACGCAAGTGGCTCAGAGCACTAACACTAGTGGGGGAAACCCACAGGTATCCAGTGGACCGAACCTATACATGAAATAGGACAGCTTACAGGGATCTCTGATGTGTTCTATCCTATCAGTGACACCAGACCCTAACAGGGAACCTAGGGTAAATGTCACCATAGAGGGGAAAGAATATTCCTTATTAGTTGACACGGGTGCAACGCGCTCGTGCATAAGGGAAGGCAAGTTCTCCTTGTCCGGCGAGGCAATAGACACCCAGAGGTTTACTGGAGCTCATAGCATAGTTCCCTGATGCACTCCCAGTCTCAGTGGGAGAGTGCGACATGAATGTACCTTTATTGTATTCGTGTCAGTCCCCAGTAAATATCATGGGTCGGGATTTGATGACGAAGTTGAATATGACCATCTCGTTCACTCAGGATGGCATAGTGTGCTCCACCCCAGGAATGCATTATTCAAACGTATGTGAAATTATCAGTGCATACCCTGGACGTGCAGCCATGAGAGCTGTACCGTTGGAACCAGAAGTTTTCGCATATGGAGTACGAGTGCTCATGGCAGGATTGCCAGGCCTCGCAGACAAGACTATGAGAACCCCTGATGAGTTTCTATTCAGGCCAAGAATACCCATGCACGAAGAGGAGGGACAGGTGTTTCCCTTAATGATACAATCCGCCGCGTTGTGAGGAAAGGTAGTATTGGTTGAAGGATGTGACGACGAGGGTAGACCTTGGTGTGCGATTGTCGCCATCGAAGAAGGGTATCAAATGACTGATGTCACCGATGATGATCTGTTCGAAGAACACCCTGACCTAGAGGAGACATGGGTGCAAGTGAGTCTCATATTTTGGGTCAAAATGATCAGGCGAGAGGTACCACAGAGGATGATGCTAGCGTTAGTATGTCCAGAGTACTTTGATAACGACATGGCCCTAGTGCTGGCCAAAGTATGGACTATAGGGCCCTATGACATAGGTCTCCTGAAGGGAGCCAGCGAAGTAACAATTAAATTGAAACCAGGAGCAATTCTACCATGGGCACGACAATATCCCATGTCCAGAGAAGCGGATGAAGGGATTGCGAAGACAATCTCCACCATGATGGAGCAGGGCATTCTAGTGACATCGGAATCACCCTGCAACACAGTGATTTATCCTGTCAAGAAATCAAAGGGAGGGTCCTGGCATTTAATCCAGGATTTACGAGCCCTAAACGACATAGTCGAAGCCGAGTTCCCTTTAGTCCCGAATCCATCCACAATTTTGTGCAACATACGCTCTGAGGCAAAATGCTTCATAGTGATCGATTTGAAAAATGCATTCTTCTCGATTCCATTACACCGTGACTCACAAGACCTGACGTCATTTACTTTCAGACAAATGCGCCTGAAAAGTACCAGGCTGCCACAGGGGTATTACGAGTCTCCATCGATTTTCAACAGAGTCCTGCAAATGGACCTAAGCAATATTGCAGTGGACAGTGTTGTTTTGCAGTATGCAGATGACATTCTAATCTGCAGCATCACTGAAGAGCAATGCCGACATGACTCAGTCCAGCTATTAACTATACTGGCTGAGAAGGGATACAAAGTGGACAAGGGCAAGTTGCAGTACTGCCAACGGGAGGTGTTGTAGATAGGGCAACTGATCTCACATGAGGGGAAAAAGGTAACCCCAGAAAGGGCTGAGGCTATCATGAACACAGCCAAGCCGCGCACAATAAAACAAATGCAAAGCTTTTTAGGCCTTTGCAACTATGTCAGAGCATGGGTCTTTGACTACAGCTCATATACCAAGCCTTTGTTGCAGGCCCTTAAAAAGGCCCAGGCGACGAGGGAAGAAATTGAATGGAATGAAGATATGGAGAAGGGGTTTACCGAACTCAAGCGGGCAATTTGTAAGGCCCCAGTTCTCAGGATTCCTAATTATGCTGAGGAATTCTATTTGTTTTCTCATACTGATGGCAACTTTATGACTGCAGTGCTCGCGCTGCGAACCTCATTGGGATATAAACCCCTAGCATATTACAGCAGGAGTTTGGACCCGGTAATGAAGTGTCACTTCCCATGCGAACAAAATGTAGCTGCCGCCACGTATGCCATTGAGAAGGCGTCATCCATTGTGATGGGGTGCTCCATGGCACTATATGTTGAGCACTCGCTATTTGCCATACTGGAAAAGCCAAAGGGCATGCTGACTTCTCAGAGAGCATCAGCCTACGAGGTGATTATATCTAATCCATCGATCAAAATAGTGCAATGCAAAACTGTGAACCCTGCCATGTTTATAGCTGAGCCAGTCACAGAGGGAGAACCTGTGCATGACTGTGCGAACTATGAGGAATTTTATGATGAAATCCCCAGGGTAAAGGAAAATGCCCTGGCAGGTGGGGAGATAGTCTTTATTGACGGGTCTTCTAGAATCGACCAAGAAGACGGACAAAGATATACAGGCGTGGCTGTGATCAATCACATAGCGGGTGGAGAGTTCCGAGTACTTGTCAGTGCACGAATACGATCCCATTTTTCAGCACAGGCTGCAGAGCTAGTGGCGCTGATACCCGCCATTGAGAATCATGCTGACCAGGAAGTAACAGTATACAGCGACTCCGCCTATGTGACGTCAACAGTGCACGCAGGATTATCGCGCTGGAAAAGGAGGGGCTACTTCTGAGCAGACGGCACGCCAGTGCAACACGCAGCCTTATTGGACAGGCTGATAAAAGCACTACAGCTCCCAGTGGGCATAGCGGTCATGAAATGCGCCGCTCATACCAAAGGGACAGATTTCGTGTCACGTGGAAATCACGAAGCAGACACGGAAGCCAAACGTATGGCATCCAAAACTGAAACAATCATGGACGTGGAGGTGGCACGTACCCATGAAAGAATAATGGTTGCAGAGCCACTCCAGAAGCTTATAGCAATATGGGGCAGTCACAGTTAATGGAGCTCCAGGGGGAGGCACCTCAGGAGAAGATAAATGTATGGAAGCGTTGAGGGTGTTCTTTAAACCCCTCAGACGGATTGTGGAGGCAAGACAGCACTGGTAAACCAGTAATGCCTGTCGCCCTCCAAAAAATAGCTCTAGAACAGCTCCATTACCCAATGCATATGACTAAGGAAAATCTTGCTGAAACACTTGCCGAAGACTGGTTTACACCGAATTTAGCAGAGCATGTTGCATTCTTTATGGTAAACTGTATTTTCTGCCTGCAATTCACTTCTGGGCACACATTGAAAGTAGTGAGAGGAGTCCCCAGACCGAATGGACCTTTCTAGCACCTACATATTGATTATGTCGATATGATCCAGGTGTGTAATGGGTACAGGTATTTACTTGTGGTGGTGTGTCCCTTCTCCAGGTGGGTAGAAGCAGGTCCCTGTACACACCCCGATGCTGCTCATGCTGCTAAAGTCCTGGTGAGGGAGGTCTTCCCTATATGGGGGGTGTGTGAGGTTATGAGATCTGACAATGGGCCTCATTTCGTGAACACAGTGTTCGAACAGATTAGCTTGTTGCTTGGTATAAAGCACAAGTTCTCGTCGGCGTATCACCCAGAGGGAAATGGGATATGTGAACGAATCAACGGCTTGCTTAAGGAAAGGATTGCCAAGTTGAAACTCACATTAAGAAAGGGATGGATGCACTGCCTAACACTGGCATTGTATGCACTTCGGAACCAACCAGGCTCCAACCATCATCTTATGCCGCACGAAACAGTCACTGGGAGAAGGATGAGGACCCCTCTTACCCTCCGAGACAGAGCTAGATGTGATGCCCAGTCAAATAAGGAGGTTCTGGGAGATGAGATGAAAGTGTACCTAGACTGTCTCATAGCCAGCACCTCTATCATTTCAGGCCAGCTGCAGCAATGGCGGAAAGGGGACAGCACAGCACAAACCACAACAGACAATGCGGATGCAGGCGCAGCTCTCAGCCTTGGCGCACCCCTTGTCTTCCCGGGGGACAGAGTTCTAGTGAAGAACTTTACGAGAAAGAAATGGGACGATCCAAGGTTTAACGGCCCCTTCATCGTAGAGGACTGCACCCCGTCCGCTGTCAAGCTTGTGGGCCGAAGAGCCTGGATTTTCATGAACGACATCAAGCTATTCATAGGAGAGGGCACCCCTGCTGCACCCATCGACGAAGAACCTACAGATAAGGAGGGAGAACCTCAGCACATGCAGACAAGATCTATGGCGAGGAAGAAGGACGCATGAGCAGACAAGTAACGAGAACGTTAGGAAAGTGAGACTCGTAAAACAAGACATTTCCTCGAGCCAAGTGAAACGTGTCAAAAGAACAATTACACAAACAAGTCAGTATAGCCAACAAAAGAACTATTGTGAAAATTGTGCCTCTGACTGAACCTTTTCATATACACTAAAAGAGACAATAGTTAGCAAGCAAACACTCTGTGCAGCCAAAGGAGCAGGGTAAAGGAAGAAAATCATGTACTCATATCAGCAAAAGCGTTAACCGCATGAACATTTAAAACTACACGAATCATTCATAAGCCTAAAACTCTGGTAAGCAACAGAACCGGACATTCCTGAGAACTGAAACTGTGATCCTGAAGGACCCAGTAGAAAGACTTTGTTCACGGTCACATGGTTCGTCCCAGCAGAAGCCTCAAGTGGGATGTGCTCACCTATTTTCAACTAGTTGTATTGTCCTATCCGTCACTTATAGGCAGAGAAGCCAGCGTTACTGAATTCATTCAAGACCCTGCAAACAAGAAGGTAATCTGGCAACTATTGACTGTCATCGCAGAGGTCTTTGCCGAGTTGCCCGAGCACAGTGACTCAAAGACCAATGCTCCCGCCTCAAGTAATCATTGACGAGATCACATATACTTTGTTCTTCCGCATCATCGAAGAATGTCCAGGACTTATCGGGAGAACCACAGATACGTTGACATTCATTATAGATCCAAAAAACAATTACTTCCTCAACCAAGTGTGGTACAAGCTGAACCATGTGGTTGCAACTCACGAAGCAGGAAAGTGAAAAACTTGTTTGCATCAAAAGAAGGGACTGTGATTAGGTCCCAGCAAACGAGGCAAATGTCCCTATCCCCTGAAGAGTCCCGGCTGGCACACAACGTTTTGCTTCAATTAGTCACAGACTATCCAGCAAGGGTGGGGAGACCTGCAGATGTTGACGTCATCACCTTTCTTAGGAATCCAGCCAACATCCCACACATGGGCGCACTCCTCCAAGGCATCATGCTCCAGGTGGAGCTGTCCAATTTCCAGCGAGAATTCCTAAGGAGATTTCAGTGAGACTAGCCGACGAGGGACAGATTGAAGAGGGAAAAAAAAACAACTGACAGCACACTGCAAAAGAAGGCCTGTGACTCTAGAGCCAGAGAACCAGACAAATGTCATTAACACCGGAAGGCAGTCGGTATGCTTTTCACATTTTCTTTCATCTCATTGAAAACTTTCCAGAACTAGTGGGCAGACCCTGCAACATCGATGTGCCCACTTTTCTTAATGATCCAGCAAAGAATGCCCAACTAAACAGGCTCCTAAGAACTATTGCATCACAATTAAGAAGCAATTATGGACATCCGCTACTGAGGCGAGCCTTAGAAAGGAGAGATCCAAGATAAAACCCTTTAGAATCCCCAGCCGGGGGCAGAGCAAGGAAAAAACGTAGAACGAATTGAAAGGGGATAACTGCATCTTGAACTTCTTTTCCTATTTTTCTTATTTTTCCCTATTTTGCGCATTATCATTCCACAGGGGAGTAAATGGGGAAGAGAGAGAGAGACTGTTCCTCAACTCGATCTCGAACAACCAAGTGAAAGGAACAGCGACATGAACTTCACCACCGTGTTTACCATTTTCAACCTTTTTCTTATTTTTTCCAAGCTCCTCATATGTTCACTTTTATTTTTATTTTTGTTTTAATTTTTTCAATGGTTTATCTATGCGTGATGTGTAACAAATCCATTTTTATGGTGTTGACTGCGAACAAATTCATGCATGTCCTCAGGGCCAAGACGAATTGGGAAGGTGCCCTGGGAATGCGTTGTATACACAAATGCAGGAAGAATGTGATGTGCTAAAAACAGTAGTCTAACCTTTTTCCATAGTCTAGCAAAGGATCTGTACTCCATAACTAGAGACTTCTGTCATCACTCGCAAGAGGGGAGACATTAAACTGCACTCGTCACTTTAGTGTTTGCTGAACTTTTTAAGAAACAAAATCAAGATAAGAAAAGAAATAAACTATTGACTATGGACTTGTTCGAGATGGGGGCCCAAAACAGTAATTTAGTTGTGCCACTAGTGGATGGGTGCCCCCGCTTTCCTGGAAGGAGGTGCTGCAAACTGTTCTTCAAGGCAATCATATGTATATGTATAGTGATAATTGTAGTATTTTTGTCGTTAACGATCAGAACTGCATTTTATATTGGTGCACGAAGCATCCCAATGTCCGTGCATCCACCAGGTAATGAGCGTCTGGGCCCCACAAAGGCCCCATACCTTATATTGTCATCCCCGTTCCAATAAAAATCGATGATAAAGCAAATGATGTACAGATTAATTTAATTAGCAGTGATATGGATGCACCTGAAATTATGAATGACGAGAAAAGCTGGAGACAGGGTCAGCACGCAATGAATGATAACATACCACTGTCTGCAGTACGCACCCACACACTGAGTGCACACGCACAAGGGCAAGTGCGAATGGCTGTGAGACCCCAGACCGAACCGACAGAAAACAAAAAGATACCTGTCAAACGAACAGCTCCAGAGAACAGAGAACCAAGCTAGCAACAAGACAGAGATGGCATGACAAAATCCCTGAAGAGAACAGAGGAGGCCACAAAAGAACTCATGGGGAAGATACATGCGGTAGTCAAGTATGTGTTTCCGCTCATACTAAGAGCAAAGAAAATACATGAGGAGCTGAGAAAGAAAACTGCAGCAACTGTGATAACGAGCACACCTGCTCCAACACCAGAAATAACGACCGAGCTTATGACACCGCCACATGCTGGAAGGATGATGAGCCACATGTGGAAGGAGGTCTACGAGAGAATGCACGAGGGAAGAAGAAGAAACACAAGACTTCCCCATAGTACTGCAGGGCAGGAAATGAAACCTGCCCCTCCAAGGATAATACCCGAGAAACTACCTGAACAAAAGAGCAGTACAGACGCATTCAGAGACATAGTGATGGCCAACTACAGAAAAACATTAAGAATCAAGAGAAGCCCATATGAAATGGACAATGAACTAAACGACTACTTGGACAGCACTGCCCATCTTGGAAACAACATATGGTACCAGCACATGAAGGAAGTTGGACGAAGACAATCAGAAGGAGAATGTTTTGCCTGTGCACTCCTGCCATACAGCATGGGAAAGTCCGAGATCTTCGTGGCTGTAGAAGTAGATGTCCCCACAGCACACTGTATCTCACACGTAGCTATGTGCAACACCAGAGGACAATTCATGGGAAGAGATGCCTCATTGATATGGGCCAACGAAAAGGACTACCCTGATGAAGACGGGTTTGTCCTGGACATCAAAACAAGAAACAGGGCGCACACCAAGAATCACGTTATTAGATATGAAAACCCTGACATCAAAGGATCAGGAATAAGGTCGGAAATAAACTCAAGACTGAACGTCCAAGGAAAAACGGCAGAAGAAGCTCAAATATGGAGGAACCGGGGACAAATGCAGATCTGGGGATCAGTAGTTTCCCCGAACGGATGGGAGGAAGGAGTCGTAATCTGCTGAGCTTAGATGGTCCTTGGAGCCTGCAAGGAAGCAATAGAAAACTCACGGAGGTTATGTAAACCTCTATGGCTGAAGTTGGTGAAGCTGTTAACATGGGTCGAAGACAGGGGAGGGCCTCTGCAAATAGTACCATTGGAGAACCCAAAACTGTGCTTCAGAAGTAATGGCACAAGGAAAATGGGGGAGAATCAAAACTGTGGACGAATATATGAGGCACCAGGAATGGCACAAGGAACCGCAGTCCTGATGAACCACTATTGGGCGTGTGGATCCAAAGCATACATAAGACTGCCAAAAAATTGGGGGGGCATATGTACATTGGTCACTGTCCATGTTCCCGCACTGGTGATTCCAAAAAACGATCTGAATCTGGTCAGCTTCCCGAAAGCAGATGCTCATCTGAGAAGGAGGAGGTCCGCAGAGCTGATATCCAGAATGAAGAGAGAAAATTACTTTTCTGCCAAATCAGAAGAAGCATTCTATGCGATTCCATATGAACACAGGCTGTTCAGCCTCACTTCAACAGTATTTACCACAATGCTCCTGCCACACATCCAAATTGGAGTGAATGCTTAATGGTTGCAGATAACCAGATGGGAGTTACTGCAGACCATCAACACCACAATAAACGGATTCAATGCAATCAAAGAAGAGCTGAG
The DNA here is from genome assembly GCF_040938575.1 of Ambystoma mexicanum. NCBI lineage: Eukaryota > Metazoa > Chordata > Amphibia > Caudata > Ambystomatidae > Ambystoma > Ambystoma mexicanum. Next base: position 895,889,465 of record NC_090941.1, read on the forward strand.
AGCGGTTAGACTGATGACCCTCCAGAACAGATATGTACATGATCACAGCAATGGATGGAGGTGTTTGTGCAAAAATCAGAGAATCATGTTGCACATTTACACCATCGCATGATGAGCAAAATGGAACCCTCACAGAGGCAAAAAGCATGTTGACAACTTTAAAAAACCAGATGACTGATGAAACGGGCGAAGTGGATGATGACAGTTGGTTTGGGAACCTATTCTCATGGGTCCCGCAATGGTTGGCCGATATATTCAAGTTTCTGGGAGCCTTGCTAGCAATGGTGCTGCTAGGATTCTGTGTTATCAAGATAATCATCACACAGTGCCAGAAAACTGCAAAGAAGGCCATCGGGATGAAAATTATAGTCGATGTTGAACCAGGCTGGAAGCCCAGAGACCTGACAGATGAGGAGATAAAGGACTTTGTGAAGGCCAGTGAATTTGCACCAGAGGGAACAAAATTCACTTATCCCAAGAAACGAAGAAGGTATGAAGGCAAATGGATTTACTGCAGTCCAAATGGACAATGCCAATTGATGACCTGGAACAAAGATGAGCATGTGAGAACAGCAGGAAGTTTGAAAGGAGTGATAAAGATATGGACACCCAAATTGCATACATTCATGCCATCTTGTGTAAACCCAGGAGACGGTGAGCAAGAAGCTGAGGAATCAAAGAAAATGAATATAAAGGAGGAAGCAGGAGTGGTCGATGAACCGACCCGAGGGGGGAGTGTAGAGGAGACCCCAGACGTGGCCTGCACCCCTGCCCCTCGCTTCGAGGTGCCAGTAAAGTACTCGCCAAGGTATGTGACGTACGAGGAGCAGCTGAACCAACAAAGGGCTGCAATGGGCCTCTGCCCTGTGTACATTAGAAGATCAATACCTGGTGAAATGCCCATAACCAGGCAACCCTGGGCATCACGGTACCTAATCAGACAACCATACCAGCCGTTGATACGGAACGAGGAGGAATGCCTACACACGGTCCATGAAGAGACTCCAAAAGCCATAATGGAAGGCCAGTGGAGATGAAACAAGGACCAGAGCAGCTCCAAGAATGAACTGAAGGAGTACTGAAAGCATGTATGCAAGTACTGACAACTGCGAGGATAATTGTAAAGGACAAAGGGGAGAGACACTGTGAAAAACGTATGAGAATGGTGCCATGAGACAGGATGGAAGCAAACGCCTTATTGAACGTGTGTAAATAAGCTTGAAATGCAAGATGCTAAGTAATCGATTCTGCTTGCAATGCTTAGTAGAGGTTAGAGCGGCAAGCGCCGACTGTATACATCTACCTCAATACAGCACAATGTACACGTGCGACTCCATTTTGTATAAACAGAAGTACTCCCAGGCGGCCAAGGCCTGACTGGCCAAGTTTCATATCCAGGCCAAAGCTGAGGAAAGGAGCGGGATTGAAACTTAACAAAGGATGGTTCATGCCGGGGAAATCGGGGTCAACCAGAGAAGGGGAGGTGAGCATGAGCTCACGAGGCTCCAACTTCAGAGCATGCCAGCCCGCCCGTGAAGGCCAAGATAAGGGAGGCCCATGCAGGTGGCTAAGCGCATACAGAATTAAATACACAAAAGGTTGGAAACTGAAGCAGATTCACGGTGGACCAACACGTGACCAGACAGGCGCGAAGATGTACCACCGCCTGATGTCATCCAGAACCAGAGGGTGCCATAACTTTTCCTGATAAGAGACTACAGATCCGAGGCCATACCCAGCCAACTAATTGACACATAGCCCTAAACCACTGATTGATGGAAGGGAGGCAGGGTGAATCTTGGGACACTAGGCACCTGGGTGTCTATTCTGCATGCTGCTAATTAAAATGGAGATTTATGTTTAGGGGTGTAACTTGCCCAATCACAAGGGACCATATAATCTAGGGTCCTATAGACATTGTAACCAATGAGACGTCGTACTTGTAGTGATGTCAATCACGTGTGGTGTAGAGGGAAGGGCGTAGACGCACACCCGATAAGAGTTATCCAATCCACTTGCATTATTTCCATATACAGTCATAGCACCTATACTTAAGTTACCTTTCCCAACCAATTGTATTGCATGATGATTTCTTTGTAGAATTGGACGTCAATGATGATGAAGTTTGCCCATAAAAGAGGCTGTTGTACTGAAGTTCGAGGAAGTCGGGATGAGACAGATGTTTGTGATGCTGCTGATGTCCATAAAATGATGTATGTATCATTAAACGAACTTCCCTTTGCCAATTTACTTAGTCCTGATTATTGATCCTTGCCGGAGTATGTGAATCCTGCACTCTGTCCTCGCATGGTGCAGATATCTTGTATTACTAGTTTTCAAGGGTGAGTGCTGACCAATGGGCCCGTCAGTAATGACCTCTCCTCGTAAACAGAGCAAATACTACGAATGGATACGACAGCCAAATTACAACATGCTCCACAATTTTCTCAAAGACACACAGATACAGTGGAGCTGGTTGCCGTGGTTGTTGCAGTCTTCGGCAGTCCGCTTTGGTTTTTTGCACAGAGAAGATCCGATAGTCTGTTTACTACCTTTACCCTACGGAGGAGGTGTCAGCTAATAAATTCCCCATCCTGCCGCGCAGCGGCTGCGGAGCTGGTTGCTGAGGTTGTTGCAGTCTTCAGCAGTCTGCAGCCGTCCGGGCGGCAGCGGCCTTAATATGACCCCATCTAGATGCCAGGAAGACGAAGGCACCGGCTCCGTAGCCAGTGTACCGGTAGTCAGGATAGCGGGTTGGAAAGAAGAAGCCCGCTTAAATCACCTCCCGGCTCGAAAAAAAATCCCCTGCACTTGATAGCTAACATGGTCCTTCAAGAAAGCAAGCAGGCCATGACGATCCCTCCAAGACTAAAAGGAAAGGACGCTGACACCAGCACAAACAACGGGTGCCCACGTCGCATGGGGTCGGGAGTCCCTCAACAATCAGAGCGTAAAACATATTCCCTGGACCTTCTGCGGGTGGTTGATGAAGGCGAGTCATCTGAAGGAGTGGAGGTGGTCACTGAAATGAAAGGCGAGAATGCACCACTGCCCGGATACGTTCCCCCCAAGCTGGCCACATTTAGTCCCTCATTCCCCCTCCTCCTTGGATGCTTCCATCGAAGGAATTCCATATCTGAATAAAGTTGTGCTCCCCCATCTTTCAGGCAAAAGCTGGAAATTGCTATTGATATTCACCCGGTGATGGCTATGGCCGATCTGACTAGCCCTCCGGACACTATAATTGAGCTAGGCAAAACAGACTGGGGACAAGATTTCTCCTACATCACGCTAGAAGAATTCGACATTTCAGAGACCATAGAAGAGCCTGTGGCTCCCCCGAGACCCGGAACTCAAGAGAAGATAACCCCAGACAAAGAAGAAAAGGACAAAACCTCATTGACGATCAAGAAGAGCAGATCCATAAAAGGGGGTCTACAACTGAACATCCCCAAACGAGCGATTAAAGCTATACATAAATGACATGGTCAGCGAAATAAAGAGGACAAGACCCTGGAATCGCAAGTTGGTCCTTGGAGACACCACAAGTGTACACCCCTAAAAATACAACCTTTATCTAAATGTGTCCTTAAGATACAAAAAAAAAAAAAAACTTGCCATCCCTGTTTTGGAGCGCTGGACAAATGTTTCTCCAAACGTGATAAATGGACAGAAGCGCCAAGAAATGAACTTTCAGAAGCTGAACTATTGGAAGGGATCGTGTAAGTGGTGGAGCCAGAGGTCGGCTCTTTGACAGGTATTCAAAATGGAACAAAAAGCCAGTTGGCCAACGCTATCAATAAAAACAAGCAGGGAAAGCCCCAAGATTAGGATTGTTCCTCCAGGACATTTCCCCAGGAGCCTCTCATCCTCCTCTAAATCTACCAGTTTTGGATATTGAGAGACCATGCAAAGAAAATCTGGATGTGGGGTGGATATCGGTTACTCCCCTCCCCAAACACCTGAAATTGGAATCGCCAAACGAGTGGATCTCCCTCAGGTTCCCGAAGAATCTCTCAAACCTGTACAGAGAAGCAGAAAATGGGAGATATGGTCAGACAGGTTGGGCTAGGCATCCTTATAGTCCCGAATTTGGGTTTCAAACTATTGGACCAGTCCCATAAAGCTCTAATTGAAATAACCCCTTAAGACTCACAAACCCCGTCTCAATCCCCTTCAAGATCCCCACTGAGAAATAAAAGATTAAGCAAGATTCCCAACGATGGGGGGAGAGAAACACTGAACAAAAATATGGATCTTTTCACAATAATGTCTACAATAACAATAGCCTTGGCGCCATTCACCAAACTGTATGAATCTTTAAATGACACCTTGAAAGATCATCTAACTATGGTAGTCCAAGCACATACTAGACTAACCTACCTAGAAGGCTATATAACGTCAAAAGAATCTTGCAAGGCAAACGCAAGAGAGAAAGGTACTCAAACCCAGGATGCCGCATCAGTTACTCAAGCTAGAGTGTTTATCCAGATCGAGTCCAGAGTACCTTTAATAGTCCTGCCAATGGGGATAACCAACGTAACAACATTCTCCTTAAGTTCCCTAACTACGATCAATCAATCTTCTGCGGCCTGTGAAACGGACTTAATAGAAACTCCAACAAAAAAAAGTTCTCAATGGAAAATTGTTGAACAAGAAATCACAGATCAACAGGCAAGGACCACGCACTTCCCTCACATCTTCTCATGGAGCAACAACTATGGCCTTTCTTAAAACTATACCTTTAGTCGATCGCAAACATGGATGTAGGGGCTTTGGCAGCTTTGACACACTACAACCTCTAAAGGATCGATCTACCTTCTTTCCGCATCTTTCTCCTTTGAAGGGTTGCCTCATGCAAAGCCAACAGAAATCTGATCAACCTCAGAAGATCTCTAAAACTGATAAACCAAAACAACCTGCGCTGATTTTGGCAAAGAGAACAATCTTAAAAGAATCCTGAAAATCTCTTCTGCCTACAATAAGTCCTCAACTTCAAAAGTCAGATGCCTTAAAGACCAGGGACACACCAACAGAAAGAGAATCTCTTGATGACTTAATGGACGTTAGTCAATATTCAATAGAGGCCTCAGAAAGTGAACTCATAGACAAACCACATTGCAAGAGAAAAGCCGATTCACCACCTTCAAATTCATTATGCAAAGAACCTGAAAAAAAGTTAATCATTTTGGATCTGGGATCACCACCATTCTTAACACTTGAGGCCAAAAGACACCTGACTCTCGCAATCGAAGAGAATAAATCTAACTTATCTAGCATTAAGCAACCAACCAAAACAAACACTATAAGTTGGTCAGGCAACAGAAAAACCAACGTTTTCGACACCAGCAGCTACAACGAGCAGCCAATAACAAGGCGATTACAACCAAAGGATTATCATAGAAATGTTCAATTTACCCGGAACACAAATCAAGAATCAAAATTCTCAGAGAAAAGACCTTGAGTCCCCTTCAAATCTGAGACACCCTCAATACAAGAGGACAGGCAACTCAAAAGAGCCCACTTATCAACATCTGGCAGATCAACAAAGTCTAGAACATTTAAGCTCAAACACATTTGGGAAGAAGGTGGGCCGACCATATTGAATCGAAAATCCATAATGACATAATTTCATCATATTCCGAATTTGAGAACCTTGCACTCAGATGATATAGACATCATAGAGTTTGTGCATGAAAATCTCATGAACAATGTATTTATGCACATCTCCTCATCGGAGGTCAAAAAAACACTGAGGGAGGCGACTGACAGACTGAGATCCTCAGGTTACGACCTAAGCAAACTTAAACATTCGGAACATGACACAAAGAGACCATTGCTTGGAACAAACCTAGAAAGTAGTGGTCACTCTAGTCATACTAAGTCTCGACATCAGAGTCCAACAGGCAAAGAGAGAGGGAGACTCTCATTCCCCAACCCCTCCACGAAGAAGAGAGAACCCAGTGGACATTATTTGGAAAAACTATATGACCGTGACCATCAAATGTTGCTAGACTTCGATCAAAAGAGGAGTGGCAGATCTAGCTGCTCGAAACGCACTCCACCTCGAGGATCCAGATATTCGAGGGGGGCCTATGCAAAAGACCACAGTGCCAAGTCTCGATCCACACGAAAAAGGCATGAAGAACATAACAAAGAAATCACAAGCCCAAAAACTCACGATTTTGAGACTTCTGTCGACTCTGAACAAGCACTGCACAGACCCTTACCAAACTGGAAAATAACCATAGATCAGGACAAAACAAGAACGTCCAATTTGGTGGATGGTAAGGAGTAACCTCAGAGCATAAAAGATAAAGGGTTAAGGAATTGGGCCTGGTTACCAGAGTCATTGGCAAGTTATCAAAGATCCTAGCCACAAAAATTATTACACTGCTCAATCTTGGAAGAGTAGAAAAGGCCATCAGAATCTCATGAAGAAACCAAAATGACCCTGGGGTCATGGAATACCCAAGCTTTTACCCATTTAACGTCACTAAGCAACGTCAATTTAGGATCCTTCGATCTTTTGTGCCTACGAGAGACCTGGTTAGTGAACACACCTTCTTTAGATGGTTTTGAAATCGCTTCTTCTGCAGCGGATAAAAGAAAATTGGGGAGACCCTCCTCGGTCTTTTAAAAGCAATGCACTCTGGCAGCGGCCTACACCTGGAACAAAGCCTGCTTACAGACACCTTCATCCTGCCAATCATCATGTCCTGGAAACCTTGCTTACTTGCAAAGGATGCATTAAGTATGGAGAAGCTCCTAGTGCTAAATGTATATTGGAACCCCAAAACGCAAACAGACACCACGTTTCTAAGCAAGATCGCAACGTTAATAGATGATGTGATTGAAGAACACGATCTAGGTCACATCATTATATGTGGAGATCTTAACACAACATGTATAAATTGAGAGAAAGAAAACACACCTGACTTAAGCACAATCCCAAAGAGGAAAAGAAGTTCAGAGGGATATTCCTCTGGTTCGGCTCATAGAGGAAGACTCTGGTCCACTCTTATGGATTCACGAGACCTGCATAACCTTCACTTCCTCAAGACACCTAAAGCTCCTTTTATTCCAACCTGGGAAAACACAGGCAGAGCATCAACATTAGACCTCATTTATGTGTCTAAGGGTCTCTTAGCACTGATGGCATCGTTTAACAACCAATAGCGACCACAATTTATTTATTGCCTCTTGGGTTGTACTTGAACATACACCAATTGTAGAGAGGACACAAATGGGAACCTCAATTGAAGTGGCCAACAGTGGCATGAAACTGAGATTCACCACCGCTTCGATAAAGGAAATTACAAGAAAATATCTAGCATTAAAGCAAGTCGAAGCTAAAAAAACTGGTATCCCAAGGACTAATTACTGTCCTCTGTTGGTTCCTTATCAGCAAACATGGAGAAACAACAAATCCAACAAGTTCCATTTACACAGCGAAAACCAGCTCTTGGTAGCAAAAAGAAAAGACATGCGTCAAAAGACAAGAAGAGCAAAAAACTTGCAGTAATTTGCAAATTTAGAGGTGGCAAAAAAAGCCGTGAGGTCATACAAAAATTGGCTTAAATCCCACAAAATTATTCTTTATCAAGAAGATTCAGAGCAAATGCTTAAAACTCTTAGTGGTAAACAAACCAATGCTTTTTGATCCCTAATAGTGCCACTAGCAAAATCTACACAAGATGCCCTTGTGAACAATGTAGGCAAGAAAAAATGAGTCTCTTATTTTTCCAAACTGTTTAGAGAACCATCGACGCTGACAAAAATGTTTCCCTTTTCATCTTCAGCAACCTGGGACACAGATCATAACAAGGTCTCCATCCTCCAAAAAATCGCCAAACTAAAGAATTCACAAGCACCCGGCCCGGAAAAAATAATGCTGAAGTCCGGGCTCATTTAATTGTGGAAATATTGGACACTTGAGTCCATTCACATTCCATCCCGAAGTCATGGAAAACATCTAACATGGTGCCAATATATGAAAAAGGCGACAAAGGGAACCAAGCAAACTATCGGCAAATAGCCGTCTTGGATGCCTTTGGAAAACTCTTTGGGGATCTTCTTTTGGACAAATTTAAAGCCTGGGCGCAATCCTCTGACTGTATAGATCCTTTTCAATCAGGATTTGCAAAGAGTTGGGCACCTCCACTAACATCATGCTCTTGAGCTCCCTTAAAGCAAAAGTAATGGAGGGAAGCCCCAGAATATACTTGTCTTTCATAGATTTAAATTAACAAGGGGATCCTGGGAGTCCCTCTGCCAGACATTCTATCTTTCACAGAGAAGAAATATCCCAGACATATCAGTCTTCTATCTTTCACAGAGAAGAAAGATCCCAGACATATCAGTCGAGTGGGACGGTTATGCCCAGACGTGGGCCCCGTGCCTTCTGGGCCTAGAGACCCAAGCTACTCCTCACTGATGAGCCCCAACAAGGGTGAAACATGTTTGGGGATGCTTGTGGTCTCGTGCAGAAGGGATGCGACCTAGCAGTTCGGGCTGGACTTCCCCTTTTGGGGTGGGGCCAAGCCTGATTTGCATATGGTCTTTCCCCTTCTGTAATGGCTTGGCAGCTGAAGAACAATGATCTGGAGGGTTGCCCGAGCAATGCCAGTGGTTAAGATTCAGTCTAAACCTTCCAGCCATCACCTCTTTGTTTTTTCTTTGTCACCCCGAGTGGGACGGGTATGCCCAGACGTGGGTCCCGTGCCTGCTGGGTCTAGAGACCCAAGCTACTCCTCACTGATGAGCCCCAACAAGGGTGAAACATGTTTGGGGATGCTTGTGGTCTCGTGCAGAAGGCATGCGACCTAGTAGTTCGGGCTGGACTTCCCCTTTTGGGGTGGGGCCAAGCCTGATTTGCATATGGTCTTTCCCCTTCTGTAATGGCTTGTCAGGCGAAGAACGATGGTCTGGAGGCTTGCCCCGAGCAATGCCAGTGGTTAAAATTCAGTCTAAACCTTCCAGCCATCACCTCTTTGTTTTTGCTTTGTCACCCCCGAGTGGGACTGGTATGCCCAGACTTGGGTCCCGTGCCTGCTGGGCCCAGAGACCCAAGCTACTCCTCACTGATGAGCCCCAACAAGGGTGAAACATGTTTGGGGATGCTTGTGGTCTCGTGCAGAAGGGATGCGAACTAGCAGTTTGGGCTGGACTTCCCCTTTTGGGATGGGGCCAAGCCGGATTTGCATATGGTCTTTCCCCTTCTCTAATGGCTTGGCTGGCAAAGAACGATGGTCTGGAGGGTTGCCCTGAGCAATGCCAGTGGTTAAGATTCAGTCTAAACCTTCCAGCCATCACCTCTTTGTTTTTGCTTTGTCACCCCGAATGGGACGGGTATGCCCAGATGTGGGTCCAGTGCCTGCTGGGCCTAGAGACCCAAGCTACTCCTCACTGATGAGCCCAAGCAAGGGTGAAACATGTTTGGGGATGCTTCTTGTCTTGTGCAGAAGGGATGTGACCTAGCAGTTCGGGCTGGACTTCCCCTTTTGAGGTGGGGCCAAGCCTGATTTGCATATGGTCTTTCCCCTTCTGTAATGGCTTGGCAGGCGAAGAACGATGGTCTGTAGGGTTGCCCCGAGCAACGCCAGTGGTTAAGATTCAGTCTAAACCTTCCAGCCATCACCTCTTTGTTTTTGCTTTGTCACCCCGAGTGGGACGGGTATGCCCAGACGTGGGTCCCGTGCCTGCTGGGCCTAGAGACCCAAGCTACTCCTCACTGATGAGCCCCAACCAGGGTGAAACATGTTTGGGGATGCTTGTGGTCTCGTGCAAAAGGGATGCAACCTAGCAGTTTGGGCTGGTCTTCCCCTTTTGGGGTGGGGCAAAGCCTGATTTGCATATGGTCTTTCCCCTTCTGTAATGGCTTGGCAGGCAAAGAACGATGGTCTGGAGGGTTGCCCCGAGCAATGCCAGTGGTTAAGATTCAGTCTAAACCTTCCAGCCATCACCTCTTTGTTTTTGCTTTGTCACCCCGAGTGGGACGGGTATACCCAGACGCGGGTCCCGTGCCTGCTGGGCCTAGAGACCCAAGCTACTCCTCACTGATGAGCCCCAACAAGGGTGAAACATGTTTGGGGCTGCTTGTGGTCTCGTGCAGAAGGCATGCGACCTAGCAGTTCGGGCTGGACTTCCCCTTTTGGGGTGGGGCCAAGCCTGATTTGCATATGGTCTTTCCCCTTCTGTAATGGCTTGGCAGGCGAAGAACGATGGTCTGGAGTGCCAGTGGTTAAGATTCAGTCTAAACCTTCCAGCCATCACCTCTTTGTTTTTGCTGTGTCACCCCGAGTGGGACGGGTATGCCCAGACTTGGGTCCCATGCCTGCTGGGCCCAGAGACCCAAGCTACTCCTCACTGATGAGCCCCAACAAGGGTGAAACATGTTTGGGTATGCTTGTGATCTCGTGCAGAAGGGATGCGACCTAGCAGTTTGGGCTGGACTTCCCCTTTTGGGGTGGGGCCAAGCCTGATTTGCATATGGTCTTTCCCCTTCTCTAATGGCTTGGCAGGCAAAGAACGATGGTCTGGAGGGTTGCCCTGAGCAATGCCAGTGGTTAAGATTCAGTCTAAACCTTTCAGCCATCACCTCTTTGTTTTTGATTTGTCACCCCAAGTGGGACGGGTATGCCCAGATGTGGGTCCCGTGCCTGCTGGGCCTAAAGACCCAAGCTACTCCTCACTGATGAGCCCCAGCAAGGGTGAAACATGTTTGGGGATGCTTGTGGTCTTGTGCAGAAGGGATGCGCCCTAGCAGTTCGGGCTGGACTTTCCCTTTTGGGGCGGGGCCAAGCCTGATTTGCATATGGTCTTTCCCCTTCTGTAATGGCTTGGCAGGTGAAGAACGATGGTCTGGAGGGTTGCCCCGAGCAATGCCAGTGGTTAAGAGTCAGTCTAAACCTTCCAGCCATCACCTCTTTGTTTTTGCTTTGTCACCCCGAGTGGGACGAGTATGCCCAGATGTGGGTCCAGTGCCTGCTGGGCCTAGAGACCCAAGCTACTCCTCACTGATGAGCCCCAGCAAGGGTGAAACATGTTTGGGGATGCTTCTTGTCTTGTGCAGAAGAGATGCGACCTAGCAGTTCGGCTGGACTTCCCCTTTTGGGGCGGGGCCAAGCCTGATTTGCATATGGTCTTTCCCCTTCTGTAATGGCTTGGCAGGTGAAGAACGACAGTCAGGAGGGTTGCCCCGAGCAATGCCAGTGGTTAAGATTCAGTCTAAACCTTCTAGCCATCACCTCTTTGTTTTTGCTTTGTCACCCCGAGTGGGACGGGTATGCCCAGACGTGGGTCCCGTGCCTGCTGGGCCTAGAGACCCAAGCTACTCCTCACTGATGAGCCCCAACAAGGGTGAAACATGTTTGGGGATGCTTGTGGTCTCGTGCAGAAGGGATGCGACCTAGCAGTTCGGGCTGGACTTCCCCTTTTGAGGTGGGGCAAAGCCTGATTTGCATATGGTCTTTCCCCTTCTGTAATGGCTTGGCAGGCAAAGAATGATGGTCTGGAGGGTTGCCCCGAGCAATGCCAGTGGTTAAGATTCAGTCTAAACCTTCCAGCCATCACCTCTTTGTTTTTGCTTTGTCACCCCGAGTGGGACGGGTATACCCAGACGCGGGTCCCGTGCCTGCTGGGCCTAGAGACCCAAGCTACTCCTCACTGATGAGCCCCAACAAGGGTGAAACATGTTTGGGGCTGCTTGTGGTCTCGTGCAGAAGGCATGCGACCTAGCAGTTTGGGCTGGACTTTCCCTTTTGGGGTGGGGCCAAGCCTGATTTGCATATGGTCTTTCCCCTTCTGTAATGGCTTGGCAGGCGAAGAACGATGGTCTGGAGGGTTGCCCCGAGCAATGCCAGTGGTTAAGATTCAGTCTAAACCTTCCAGCCATCACCTCTTTGTTTTTGCTGTGTCACCCCGAGTGGGACGGGTATGCCCAGACTTGGGTCCCGTGCCTGCTGGGCCCAGAGACCCAAGCTACTCCTCACTGATGAGCCCCAACAAGGGTGAAACATGTTTGGGGATGCTTGTGGTCTCGTGCAGAAGGGATGCGACCTAGCAGTTTGGGCTGGACTTCCCCTTTTGGGGTGTGGCCAAGCCTGATTTGCATATGGTCTTTCCCCTTCTCTAATGGCTTGGCAGGCAAAGAACGATGGTCTGGAGGGTTGCCCTGAGCAATGCCAGTGGTTAAGATTCAGTCTAAACCTTTCAGCCATCACCTCTTTGTTTTTGATTTGTCACCCCGAGTGGGACGGGTATGCCCAGATGTGGGTCCCGTGCCTGCTGGGCCTAAAGACCCAAGCTACTCCTCACTGATGAGCCCCAGCAAGGGTGAAACATGTTTGGGGATGCTTGTGGTCTTGTGCAGAAGGGATGCGCCCTAGCAGTTCGGGCTGGACTTTCCCTTTTGGGGCGGGGCCAAGCCTGATTTGCATATGGTCTTTCCCCTTCTGTAATGGCTTGGCAGGTGAAGAACAATGGTCTGGAGGGTTGCCCCGAGCAATGCCAGTGGTTAAGATTCAGTCTAAACCTTCCAGCCGTCACCTCTTTGTTTTTGCTTTGTCACCCCGAGTGGGGCAGGTATGCCCAGACGTGGGTCCCGTGCCTGCTGGGCCTAGAGACCCAAGCTACTCCTCACTGATGAGCCCCAACAAGGGTGAAACATGCTTGGGGATGCTTGTGGTCTCATGCAGAAGGGATGCGACCTAGCAGTTCGGGCTGGACTTCCCCTTTTGGGGTGGGGCCAAGCCTGATTTGCATATGGTCTTTCCCCTTCTGTAATGGCTTGGCAGGCGAAGAACGATGGTCTGGAGGGTTGCCCCGAGCAATGCCTGTGGTTAAGATTCAGTCTAAACCTTACAGCCATCACCTCTTTGTTTTTGCTTTCTCACCCCGAGTGGGACGGGTATGCCCAGACGTGGGTCCTGTGCCTGCTGGGCCTAGAGACCCAAGCTACTCCTCACTGATGAGCCCCAACAAGGGTGAAACATGTTTGGGGATGTTTGTGGTCTCGTGCAAAAAGGATGCAACCTAGCAGTTTGGGCTGGACTTCCCCTTTTGGGGTGGGGCAAAGCCTGATTTGCATATGGTCTTTCCTCTTCTGTAATGGCTTGGCAGGCAAAGAACGATGGTCTGGAGGGTTGCCCCGAGCAATGCCAGTGGTTAAGAGTCAGTCTAAACCTTCCAGCCATCACCTCTTTGTTTTTGCTTTGTCACCCCTAGTGGGACGGGTATGCCCAGACGTGGGTCCCGTGCCTGCTGAGCCTAGAGACCCAAGCTACTCCTCACTGATGAGACCCAACAAGGGTGAAACATGTTTGGGGATGCTTGTTGTCTCGTGCAGAAGGGATGCGACCTAGCAGTTCGGGCTGAATTTCCCCTTTTGGGGTGGGGCCAAGCCAGATTTGCGTATGGTCTTTCCCCTTGTGTAATGGCTTGGCAGGCGAAGAACAATGGTCTGGAGGGTTGCCCCGAGCAATGCCAATGGTTGAGATTCAGTCTAAACCTTCCAGCCATCACCTCTTTGTTTTTGCTTTGTCACCCCGAGTGGGACGGGTATGCCCAGACGTGGGTCCCATGCCTGCTGGGCCTAGAGACCCAAGCTACTCCTCACTGATGAGCCCCAACAAGGGTGAAACATGTTTGGGGATGCTTGTGGTCTCGTGCAGAAGGGATGCGACCTAGCAGTTCGGGCTGGACTTCCCCTTTTGGGGTGGGGCCAAGCCTGATTTTCATATGGTCTTTCCCCTTCTGTAATGGCTTGGCAGGCGAGCGAAGAACGATGGTCTGGAGGGTTGCCCCGAGCAATGCCAGTGGTTAAGATTCAGTCTAAACCTTCCAGCCATCACCTCTTTGTTTTTGCTTTGTCACCCCGAGTGGGACGGGTATACCCAGACGCGGGTCCCGTGCCTGCTGGGCCTAGAGACCCAAGCTACTCCTCACTGATGAGCCCCAACAAGGGTGAAACATGTTTGGGGCTGCTTGTGGTCTCGTGCAGAAGGCATGCGACCTAGCAGTTTGGGCTGGACTTTCCCTTTTGGGGTGGGGCCAAGCCTGATTTGCATATGGTCTTTCCCCTTCTGTAATGGCTTGGCAGGCGAAGAACGATGGTCTGGAGGGTTGCCCCGAGCAATGCCAGTGGTTAAGATTCAGTCTAAACCTTCCAGCCATCACCTCTTTGTTTTTGCTGTGTCACCCCGAGTGGGACGGGTATGCCCAGACTTGGGTCCCGTGCCTGCTGGGCCCAGAGACCCAAGCTACTCCTCACTGATGAGCCCCAACAAGGGTGAAACATGTTTGGGGATGCTTGTGGTCTCGTGCAGAAGGGATGCGACCTAGCAGTTTGGGCTGGACTTCCCCTTTTGGGGTGTGGCCAAGCCTGATTTGCATATGGTCTTTCCCCTTCTCTAATGGCTTGGCAGGCAAAGAACGATGGTCTGGAGGGTTGCCCTGAGCAATGCCAGTGGTTAAGATTCAGTCTAAACCTTTCAGCCATCACCTCTTTGTTTTTGATTTGTCACCCCGAGTGGGACGGGTATGCCCAGATGTGGGTCCCGTGCCTGCTGGGCCTAAAGACCCAAGCTACTCCTCACTGATGAGCCCCAGCAAGGGTGAAACATGTTTGGGGATGCTTGTGGTCTTGTGCAGAAGGGATGCGCCCTAGCAGTTCGGGCTGGACTTTCCCTTTTGGGGCGGGGCCAAGCCTGATTTGCATATGGTCTTTCCCCTTCTGTAATGGCTTGGCAGGTGAAGAACAATGGTCTGGAGGGTTGCCCCGAGCAATGCCAGTGGTTAAGATTCAGTCTAAACCTTCCAGCCGTCACCTCTTTGTTTTTGCTTTGTCACCCCGAGTGGGGCAGGTATGCCCAGACGTGGGTCCCGTGCCTGCTGGGCCTAGAGACCCAAGCTACTCCTCACTGATGAGCCCCAACAAGGGTGAAACATGCTTGGGGATGCTTGTGGTCTCATGCAGAAGGGATGCGACCTAGCAGTTCGGGCTGGACTTCCCCTTTTGGGGTGGGGCTAAGCCTGATTTGCATATGGTCTTTCCCCTTCTGTAATGGCTTGGCAGGCGAAGAACGATGGTCTGGAGGGTTGCCCCGAGCAATGCCTGTGGTTAAGATTCAGTCTAAACCTTACAGCCATCACCTCTTTGTTTTTGCTTTCTCACCCCGAGTGGGACGGGTATGCCCAGACGTGGGTCCCGTGCCTGCTGGGCCTAGAGACCCAAGCTACTCCTCACTGATGAGCCCCAACAAGGGTGAAACATGTTTGGGGATGTTTGTGGTCTCGTGCAAAAAGGATGCAACCTAGCAGTTTGGGCTGGACTTCCCCTTTTGGGGTGGGGCAAAGCATGATTTGCATATGGTCTTTCCTCTTCTGTAATGGCTTGGCAGGCAAAGAACGATGGTCTGGAGGGTTGCCCCGAGCAATGCCAGTGGTTAAGAGTCAGTCTAAACCTTCCAGCCATCACCTCTTTGTTTTTGCTTTGTCACCCCTAGTGGGACGGGTATGCCCAGACGTGGGTCCCGTGCCTGCTGAGCCTAGAGACCCAAGCTACTCCTCACTGATGAGACCCAACAAGGGTGAAACATGTTTGGGGATGCTTGTTGTCTCGTGCAGAAGGGATGCGACCTAGCAGTTCGGGCTGAATTTCCCCTTTTGGGGTGGGGCCAAGCCAGATTTGCGTATGGTCTTTCCCCTTGTGTAATGGCTTGGCAGGCGAAGAACAATGGTCTGGAGGGTTGCCCCGAGCAATGCCAATGGTTGAGATTCAGTCTAAACCTTCCAGCCATCACCTCTTTGTTTTTGCTTTGTCACCCCGAGTGGGACGGGTATGCCCAGACGTGGGTCCCATGCCTGCTGGGCCTAGAGACCCAAGCTACTCCTCACTGATGAGCCCCAACAAGGGTGAAACATGTTTGGGGATGCTTGTGGTCTCGTGCAGAAGGGATGCGACCTAGCAGTTCGGGCTGGACTTCCCCTTTTGGGGTGGGGCCAAGCCTGATTTTCATATGGTCTTTCCCCTTCTGTAATGGCTTGGCAGGCGAGCGAAGAACGATGGTCTGGAGGGTTGCCCCGAGCAATGCCAGTGGTTAAGATTCAGTCTAAACCTTCCAGCCATCACCTCTTTGTTTTTGCTTTGTCACCCCGAGTGGGACGGGAATGCCCAGACGTGGTTCCCGAGCCTGTTGGGCATAGAGACCCAAGCTACTCCTCACTGATGAGCCCCAACAAGGGTGAAACATGTTTGAGGATGCTTGTGGTCTCGTGCAGAAGGGATGCGACCTAGCAGTTTGGGCTGGACTTCCCCTTTTGGGGTGTGGCCAAGCCTGATTTGCATATGGTCTTTCCCCTTCTCTAATGGCTTGGCAGGCAAAGAACGATGGTCTGGAGGGTTGCCCTGAGCAATGCCAGTGGTTAAGATTCAGTCTAAACCTTTCAGCCATCACCTCTTTGTTTTTGATTTGTCACCCCGAGTGGGACGGGTATGCCCAGATGTGGGTCCCGTGCCTGCTGGGCCTAAAGACCCAAGCTACTCCTCACTGATGAGCCCCAGCAAGGGTGAAACATGTTTGGGGATGCTTGTGGTCTTGTGCAGAAGGGATGCGCCCTAGCAGTTCGGGCTGGACTTTCCCTTTTGGGGCGGGGCCAAGCCTGATTTGCATATGGTCTTTCCCCTTCTGTAATGGCTTGGCAGGTGAAGAACAATGGTCTGGAGGGTTGCCCCGAGCAATGCCAGTGGTTAAGATTCAGTCTAAACCTTCCAGCCGTCACCTCTTTGTTTTTGCTTTGTCACCCCGAGTGGGGCAGGTATGCCCAGACGTGGGTCCCGTGCCTGCTGGGCCTAGAGACACAAGCTACTCCTCACTGATGAGCCCCAACAAGGGTGAAACATGCTTGGGGATGCTTGTGGTCTCATGCAGAAGGGATGCGACCTAGCAGTTCGGGCTGGACTTCCCCTTTTGGGGTGGGGCCAAGCCTGATTTGCATATGGTCTTTCCCCTTCTGTAATGGCTTGGCAGGCGAAGAACGATGGTCTGGAGGGTTGCCCCGAGCAATGCCTGTGGTTAAGATTCAGTCTAAACCTTACAGCCATCACCTCTTTGTTTTTGCTTTCTCACCCCGAGTGGGACGGGTATGCCCAGACGTGGGTCCCGTGCCTGCTGGGCCTAGAGACCCAAGCTACTCCTCACTGATGAGCCCCAACAAGGGTGAAACATGTTTGGGGATGTTTGTGGTCTCGTGCAAAAAGGATGCAACCTAGCAGTTTGGGCTGGACTTCCCCTTTTGGGGTGGGGCAAAGCCTGATTTGCATATGGTCTTTCCTCTTCTGTAATGGCTTGGCAGGCAAAGAACGATGGTCTGGAGGGTTGCCCCGAGCAATGCCAGTGGTTAAGAGTCAGTCTAAACCTTCCAGCCATCACCTCTTTGTTTTTGCTTTGTCACCCCTAGTGGGACGGGTATGCCCAGACGTGGGTCCCGTGCCTGCTGAGCCTAGAGACCCAAGCTACTCCTCACTGATGAGACCCAACAAGGGTGAAACATGTTTGGGGATGCTTGTTGTCTCGTGCAGAAGGGATGCGACCTAGCAGTTCGGGCTGAATTTCCCCTTTTGGGGTGGGGCCAAGCCAGATTTGCGTATGGTCTTTCCCCTTGTGTAATGGATTGGCAGGCGAAGAACAATGGTCTGGAGGGTTGCCCCGAGCAATGCCAATGGTTGAGATTCAGTCTAAACCTTCCAGCCATCACCTCTTTGTTTTTGCTTTGTCACCCCGAGTGGGACGGGTATGCCCAGACGTGGGTCCCATGCCTGCTGGGCCTAGAGACCCAAGCTACTCCTCACTGATGAGCCCCAACAAGGGTGAAACATGTTTGGGGATGCTTGTGGTCTCGTGCAGAAGGGATGCGACCTAGCAGTTCGGGCTGGACTTCCCCTTTTGGGGTGGGGCCAAGCCTGATTTTCATATGGTCTTTCCCCTTCTGTAATGGCTTGGCAGGCGAGCGAAGAACGATGGTCTGGAGGGTTGCCCCGAGCAATGCCAGTGGTTAAGATTCAGTCTAAACCTTCCAGCCATCACCTCTTTGTTTTTGCTTTGTCACCCCGAGTGGGACGGGTATGCCCAGACGTGGGTCCCGAGCCTGCTGGGCATAGAGACCCAAGCTACTCCTCACTGATGAGCCCCAACAAGGGTGAAACATGTTTGAGGATGCTTGTGGTCTCGTGCAGAAGGGATGCGACCTAGCAGTTCGGGCTGGACTTCCCCTTTTGGGGTGGGGTCAAGCCTGATTTGCATATGGTCTTTCCCCTTCTGTAATGTCTTGGCAGGGGAAGAACGATGGTCTGGAGGGTTGCCCCGAGCAATGCCAGTGGTTAAGATTCAATCTAAACCTTCCAGCCATCACCTCTTTGTTTTTGCTTTGTCACCCCGAGTGGGACGGGTATGCCCAGACGTGGGTCCCGTGCCTGCTGGGCCTAAAGACCCAAGCTACTCCTCACTGATGAGCCCCAGCAAGGGTGAAACATGTTTGGGGATGCTTGTGGTCTCGTGCAGAAGGGATGCGACCTAGCAGTTTGGGCTGGACTTCCCCTTTTGGGATGGGGCCAAGCCGGATTTGCATATGGTCTTTCCCCTTCTCTAATGGCTTGGCTGGCAAAGAACGATGGTCTGGAGGGTTGCCCTGAGCAATGCCAGTGGTTAAGATTCAGTCTAAACCTTCCAGCCATCACCTCTTTGTTTTTGCTTTGTCACCCCGAGTGGGACGGGTATGCCCAGATGTGGGTCCAGTGCCTGCTGGGCCTAGAGACCCAAGCTACTCCTCACTGATGAGCCCAAGCAAGGGTGAAACATGTTTGGGGATGCTTCTTGTCTTGTGCAGAAGGGATGTGACCTAGCAGTTCGGGCTGGACTTCCCCTTTTGAGGTGGGGCCAAGCCTGATTTGCATATGGTCTTTCCCCTTCTGTAATGGCTTGGCAGGCGAAGAACGATGGTCTGTAGGGTTGCCCCGAGCAACGCCAGTGGTTAAGATTCAGTCTAAACCTTCCAGCCATCACCTCTTTGTTTTTGCTTTGTCACCCCGAGTGGGACGGGTATGCCCAGACGTGGGTCCCGTGCCTGCTGGGCCTAGAGACCCAAGCTACTCCTCACTGATGAGCCCCAACCAGGGTGAAACATGTTTGGGGATGCTTGTGGTCTCGTGCAAAAGGGATGCAACCTAGCAGTTTGGGCTGGTCTTCCCCTTTTGGGGTGGGGCAAAGCCTGATTTGCATATGGTCTTTCCCCTTCTGTAATGGCTTGGCAGGCAAAGAACGATGGTCTGGAGGGTTGCCCCGAGCAATGCCAGTGGTTAAGATTCAGTCTAAACCTTCCAGCCATCACCTCTTTGTTTTTGCTTTGTCACCCCGAGTGGGACGGGTATACCCAGACGCGGGTCCCGTGCCTGCTGGGCCTAGAGACCCAAGCTACTCCTCACTGATGAGCCCCAACAAGGGTGAAACATGTTTGGGGCTGCTTGTGGTCTCGTGCAGAAGGCATGCGACCTAGCAGTTCGGGCTGGACTTCCCCTTTTGGGGTGGGGCCAAGCCTGATTTGCATATGGTCTTTCCCCTTCTGTAATGGCTTGGCAGGCGAAGAACGATGGTCTGGAGGGTTGCCCCGAGCAATGCCAGTGGTTAAGATTCAGTCTAAACCTTCCAGCCATCACCTCTTTGTTTTTGCTGTGTCACCCCGAGTGGGACGGGTATGCCCAGACTTGGGTCCCATGCCTGCTGGGCCCAGAGACCCAAGCTACTCCTCACTGATGAGCCCCAACAAGGGTGAAACATGTTTGGGGATGCTTGTGATCTCGTGCAGAAGGGATGCGACCTAGCAGTTTGGGCTGGACTTCCCCTTTTGGGGTGGGGCCAAGCCTGATTTGCATATGGTCTTTCCCCTTCTCTAATGGCTTGGCAGGCAAAGAACGATGGTCTGGAGGGTTGCCCTGAGCAATGCCAGTGGTTAAGATTCAGTCTAAACCTTTCAGCCATCACCTCTTTGTTTTTGATTTGTCACCCCAAGTGGGACGGGTATGCCCAGATGTGGGTCCCGTGCCTGCTGGGCCTAAAGACCCAAGCTACTCCTCACTGATGAGCCCCAGCAAGGGTGAAACATGTTTGGGGATGCTTGTGGTCTTGTGCAGAAGGGATGCGCCCTAGCAGTTCGGGCTGGACTTTCCCTTTTGGGGCGGGGCCAAGCCTGATTTGCATATGGTCTTTCCCCTTCTGTAATGGCTTGGCAGGTGAAGAACGATGGTCTGGAGGGTTGCCCCGAGCAATGCCAGTGGTTAAGAGTCAGTCTAAACCTTCCAGCCATCACCTCTTTGTTTTTGCTTTGTCACCCCGAGTGGGACGAGTATGCCCAGATGTGGGTCCAGTGCCTGCTGGGCCTAGAGACCCAAGCTACTCCTCACTGATGAGCCCCAGCAAGGGTGAAACATGTTTGGGGATGCTTCTTGTCTTGTGCAGAAGAGATGCGACCTAGCAGTTCGGCTGGACTTCCCCTTTTGGGGCGGGGCCAAGCCTGATTTGCATATGGTCTTTCCCCTTCTGTAATGGCTTGGCAGGTGAAGAACGACAGTCAGGAGGGTTGCCCCGAGCAATGCCAGTGGTTAAGATTCAGTCTAAACCTTCTAGCCATCACCTCTTTGTTTTTGCTTTGTCACCCCGAGTGGGACGGGTATGCCCAGACGTGGGTCCCGTGCCTGCTGGGCCTAGAGACCCAAGCTACTCCTCACTGATGAGCCCCAACAAGGGTGAAACATGTTTGGGGATGCTTGTGGTCTCGTGCAGAAGGGATGCGACCTAGCAGTTCGGGCTGGACTTCCCCTTTTGAGGTGGGGCAAAGCCTGATTTGCATATGGTCTTTCCCCTTCTGTAATGGCTTGGCAGGCAAAGAATGATGGTCTGGAGGGTTGCCCCGAGCAATGCCAGTGGTTAAGATTCAGTCTAAACCTTCCAGCCATCACCTCTTTGTTTTTGCTTTGTCACCCCGAGTGGGACGGGTATACCCAGACGCGGGTCCCGTGCCTGCTGGGCCTAGAGACCCAAGCTACTCCTCACTGATGAGCCCCAACAAGGGTGAAACATGTTTGGGGCTGCTTGTGGTCTCGTGCAGAAGGCATGCGACCTAGCAGTTTGGGCTGGACTTTCCCTTTTGGGGTGGGGCCAAGCCTGATTTGCATATGGTCTTTCCCCTTCTGTAATGGCTTGGCAGGCGAAGAACGATGGTCTGGAGGGTTGCCCCGAGCAATGCCAGTGGTTAAGATTCAGTCTAAACCTTCCAGCCATCACCTCTTTGTTTTTGCTGTGTCACCCCGAGTGGGACGGGTATGCCCAGACTTGGGTCCCGTGCCTGTTGGGCCCAGAGACCCAAGCTACTCCTCACTGATGAGCCCCAACAAGGGTGAAACATGTTTGGGGATGCTTGTGGTCTCGTGCAGAAGGGATGCGACCTAGCAGTTTGGGCTGGACTTCCCCTTTTGGGGTGTGGCCAAGCCTGGATTTGCATATGGTCTTTCCCCTTCTCTAATGGCTTGGCAGGCAAAGAACGATGGTCTGGAGGGTTGCCCTGAGCAATGCCAGTGGTTAAGATTCAGTCTAAACCTTTCAGCCATCACCTCTTTGTTTTTGATTTGTCACCCCGAGTGGGACGGGTATGCCCAGATGTGGGTCCCGTGCCTGCTGGGCCTAAAGACCCAAGCTACTCCTCACTGATGAGCCCCAGCAAGGGTGAAACATGTTTGGGGATGTTTGTGGTCTCGTGCAAAAAGGATGCAACCTAGCAGTTTGGGCTGGACTTCCCCTTTTGGGGTGGGGCAAAGCCAGATTTGCATATGGTCTTTCCTCTTCTGTAATGGCTTGGCAGGCAAAGAACGATGGTCTGGAGGGTTGCCCCGAGCAATGCCAGTGGTTAAGAGTCAGTCTAAACCTTCCAGCCATCACCTCTTTGTTTTTGCTTTGTCACCCCTAGTGGGACGGGTATGCCCAGACGTGGGTCCCGTGCCTGCTGAGCCTAGAGACCCAAGCTACTCCTCACTGATGAGACCCAACAAGGGTGAAACATGTTTGGGGATGCTTGTTGTCTCGTGCAGAAGGGATGCGACCTAGCAGTTCGGGCTGAATTTCCCCTTTTGGGGTGGGGCCAAGCCAGATTTGCGTATGGTCTTTCCCCTTGTGTAATGGCTTGGCAGGCGAAGAACAATGGTCTGGAGGGTTGCCCCGAGCAATGCCAATGGTTGAGATTCAGTCTAAACCTTCCAGCCATCACCTCTTTGTTTTTGCTTTGTCACCCCGAGTGGGACGGGGATGACCAGACGTGGGTCCCATGCCTGCTGGGCCTAGAGACCCAAGCTACTCCTCACTGATGAGCCCCAACAAGGGTGAAACATGTTTGGGGATGCTTGTGGTCTCGTGCAGAAGGGATGCGACCTAGCAGTTCGGGCTGGACTTCCCCTTTTGGGGTGGGGCCAAGCCTGATTTTCATATGGTCTTTCCCCTTCTGTAATGGCTTGGCAGGCGAGCGAAGAACGATGGTCTGGAGGGTTGCCCCGAGCAATGCCAGTGGTTAAGATTCAGTCTAAACCTTCCAGCCATCACCTCTTTGTTTTTGCTTTGTCACCCCGAGTGGGACGGGTATGCCCAGACGTGGGTCCCGAGCCTGCTGGGCATAGAGACCCAAGCTACTCCTCACTGATGAGCCCCAACAAGGGTGAAACATGTTTGAGGATGCTTGTGGTCTCGTGCAGAAGGGATGCGACCTAGCAGTTTGGGCTGGACTTCCCCTTTTGGGGTGTGGCCAAGCCTGATTTGCATATGGTCTTTCCCCTTCTCTAATGGCTTGGCAGGCAAAGAACAATGGTCTGGAGGGTTGCCCTGAGCAATGCCAGTGGTTAAGATTCAGTCTAAACCTTCCAGCCGTCACCTCTTTGTTTTTGCTTTGTCACCCCGAGTGGGGCAGGTATGCCCAGACGTGGGTCCCGTGCCTGCTGGGCCTAGAGACACAAGCTACTCCTCACTGATGAGCCCCAACAAGGGTGAAACATGCTTGGGGATGCTTGTGGTCTCATGCAGAAGGGATGCGACCTAGCAGTTCGGGCTGGACTTCCCCTTTTGGGGTGGGGCCAAGCCTGATTTGCATATGGTCTTTCCCCTTCTGTAATGGCTTGGCAGGCGAAGAACGATGGTCTGGAGGGTTGCCCCGAGCAATGCCTGTGGTTAAGATTCAGTCTAAACCTTACAGCCATCACCTCTTTGTTTTTGCTTTCTCACCCCGAGTGGGACGGGTATGCCCAGACGTGGGTCCCGTGCCTGCTGGGCCTAGAGACCCAAGCTACTCCTCACTGATGAGCCCCAACAAGGGTGAAACATGTTTGGGGATGTTTGTGGTCTCGTGCAAAAAGGATGCAACCTAGCAGTTTGGGCTGGACTTCCCCTTTTGGGGTGGGGCAAAGCCTGATTTGCATATGGTCTTTCCTCTTCTGTAATGGCTTGGCAGGCAAAGAACGATGGTCTGGAGGGTTGCCCCGAGCAATGCCAGTGGTTAAGAGTCAGTCTAAACCTTCCAGCCATCACCTCTTTGTTTTTGCTTTGTCACCCCTAGTGGGACGGGTATGCCCAGACGTGGGTCCCGTGCCTGCTGAGCCTAGAGACCCAAGCTACTCCTCACTGATGAGACCCAACAAGGGTGAAACATGTTTGGGGATGCTTGTTGTCTCGTGCAGAAGGGATGCGACCTAGCAGTTCGGGCTGAATTTCCCCTTTTGGGGTGGGGCCAAGCCAGATTTGCGTATGGTCTTTCCCCTTGTGTAATGGCTTGGCAGGCGAAGAACAATGGTCTGGAGGGTTGCCCCGAGCAATGCCAATGGTTGAGATTCAGTCTAAACCTTCCAGCCATCACCTCTTTGTTTTTGCTTTGTCACCCCGAGTGGGACGGGTATGCCCAGACGTGGGTCCCATGCCTGCTGGGCCTAGAGACCCAAGCTACTCCTCACTGATGAGCCCCAACAAGGGTGAAACATGTTTGGGGATGCTTGTGGTCTCGTGCAGAAGGGATGCGACCTAGCAGTTCGGGCTGGACTTCCCCTTTTGGGGTGGGGCCAAGCCTGATTTTCATATGGTCTTTCCCCTTCTGTAATGGCTTGGCAGGCGAGCGAAGAACGATGGTCTGGAGGGTTGCCCCGAGCAATGCCAGTGGTTAAGATTCAGTCTAAACCTTCCAGCCATCACCTCTTTGTTTTTGCTTTGTCACCCCGAGTGGGACGGGTATGCCCAGACGTGGGTCCCGAGCCTGCTGGGCATAGAGACCCAAGCTACTCCTCACTGATGAGCCCCAACAAGGGTGAAACATGTTTGAGGATGCTTGTGGTCTCGTGCAGAAGGGATGCGACCTAGCAGTTCGGGCTGGACTTCCCCTTTTGGGGTGGGGTCAAGCCTGATTTGCATATGGTCTTTCCCCTTCTGTAATGTCTTGGCAGGGGAAGAACGATGGTCTGGAGGGTTGCCCCGAGCAATGCCAGTGGTTAAGATTCAATCTAAACCTTCCAGCTATCACCTCTTTGTTTTTGCTTTGTCACCCCGAGTGGGACGGGTATGCCCAGACGTGGGTCCCGTGCCTGCTGGGCCTAGAGACCCAAGCTACTCCTCACTGATGAGCCTCAACAAGGGTGAAACATGCTTGGGGATGCTTGTGGTCTCGTGCAGAAGGGATGCGACCTAGCAGTTCGGGCTGGACTTCCCCTTTTGGGGTGGGGCCAAGCCTGATTTGCATATGGTCTTTCCCCTTCTGTAATGGCTTGGCAGGCGAAGAACGATGGTCTGGGGGGTTGCCCCGAGCAATGCCTGTGGTTAAGATTCAGTCTAAACCTTACAGCCATCACCTCTTTGTTTTTGCTTTCTCACCCCGAGTGGGACGGGTATGCCCAGACGTGGGTCCCGTGCCTGCTGGGCCTAGAGACCCAAGCTTCTCCTCACTGATGAGCCCCAACAAGGGTGAAACATGTTTGGGGATGCTTGTGGTCTCGTGCAAAAAGGATGCAACCTAGCAGTTTGGGCTGGACTTCCCCTTTTGGGGTGGGGCAAAGCCTGATTTGCATATAGTCTTTCCCATTCTGTAATGGCTTGGCAGGCAAAGAACGATGGTCTGGAGGGTTGCCCCGAGCAATGCCAGTGGTTAAGAGTCAGTCTAAACCTTCCAGCCATCACCTCTTTGTTTTTGCTTTGTCACCCCTAGTGGGACGGGTATGCCCAGACGTGGGTCCCGTGCCTGCTGGGCCTAGAGACCCAAGCTACTCCTCACTGATGAGTCCCAACAAGGGTGAAACATATTTGGGGATGCTTGTTGTCTCGTGCAGAAGGGATGCGACCTAGCAGTTGGGGCTGAATTTCCCCTTTTGGGGTGGGGCCAAGCCAGATTTTCATATGGTCTTTCCCCTTCTGTAATGGCTTGGCAGGCGAGCGAAGAACGATGGTCTGGAGGGTTGCCCCGAGCAATGCCAGTGGTTAAGATTCAGTCTAAACCTTCCAGCCATCACCTCTTTGTTTTTGCTTTGTCACCCCGAGTGGGACGGGTATGCCCAGACGTGGGTCCCGAGCCTGCTGGGCCTAGAGACCCAAGCTACTCCTCACTGATGAGCCCCAACAAGGGTCAAACATGTTTGGGGATGCTTGTGGTCTCGTGCAGAAGGGATGCGACCTAGCAGTTCGGGCTGGACTTCCCCTTTTGGGGTGGGGTCAAGCCTGATTTGCATATGGTCTTTCCCCTTCTGTAATGTCTTGGCAGGCGAAGAACGATGGTCTGGTGGGTTGCCCCGAGCAATGCCTGTGGTTAAGATTCAGTCTAAACCTTCCAGCTATCACCTCTTTGTTTTTGCTTTGTCACCCCGAGTGGGACGGGTATGCCCAGACGTGGGTCCCGTGCCTGCTGGGCCTAGAGACCCAAGCTACTCCTCACTGATGAGCCCAAACAAGGGTGAAACATGTTTGGGGATGCTTGTGGTCTCGTGCAGAAGGGATGCGACCTAGCAGTTCGGGCTGGACTTCCTCTTTTGGGGCGGGGCCAAGCCTGATTTGCATATTGTCTTTCCCCTTCTGTAATGGCTTGGCAGGCAAAGAACGATGGTCTGGAGGGTTGCCCCGAGCAATGCCAGTGGTTAAGATTCAGTCTAGACCTTCCAGTCATCACCTCTTTGTTTTTGCGTTGTCACCCCGAGTGGGACGGGTATGCCCAGACTTGGGTCCCGTGCCTGCTGGGCCTAGAGACCCAAGCTACTCCTCACTGATGAGCCCTAACAAGGGTGAAACATGTTTGGGGATGCTTGTTGTCTCGTGCAGAAGGGATGCGACCTAGCAGTTCGGGCTGAACTTCCCCTTTTGGGGTGGGGTCAAGCCTGATTTGCATATGGTCTTTCCCCTTCTGTAATGGCTTGGCAGGCGAAGAACAATGGTCTGGAGGGTTGCCCCGAGCAATGCCAGTGGTTAAGATTCAGTCTAAACCTTCCAGCCATCACCTCTTTGTTTTTGCTTTGTCACCCCGAGT
Organism: Ambystoma mexicanum; assembly: GCF_040938575.1. Taxonomy (NCBI): domain Eukaryota; kingdom Metazoa; phylum Chordata; class Amphibia; order Caudata; family Ambystomatidae; genus Ambystoma; species Ambystoma mexicanum. The sequence goes on from NC_090941.1 coordinate 895,916,042, forward strand.
GGGACGGGTATGCCCAGACCTGGGTCCCATGCCTGCTGGGCCTAGAGACCCAAGCTACTCCTCACTGATGAGCCCCAACAAGGGTGAAACATGTTTGGGGATGCTTATGGTCTCGTGCAGAAGGGATGCAACCTAGCAGTTCGGGCTGGACTTCCCCTTTTGGGGTGGGGCCAAGCCTGATTTTCATATGGTCTTTCCCCTTCTGTAATGGCTTGGCAGGCGAGCGAAGAACGATGGTCTGGAGGGTTGCCCTGAGCAATGCCAGTGGTTAAGATTCAGTCTAAACCTTCCAGCCATCACCTCTTTGTTTTTGCTTTGTCACCCTGAGTGGGACGGGTATGCCCAGACGTGGGACCCGAGCCTGCTGGGCCTAGAGACCCAAGCTACTCCTCACTGTTGAGCCCCAACAAGGGTGAAACATGTTTGGGGATGCTTGTGGTCTCGTGCAGAAGGGATGCGACCTAGCAGTTCGGGCTGGACTTCCCCATTTGGGGTGGGGTCAAGCCTGATTTGCATATGGTCTTTCCCCTTCTGTAATGGCTTGGCAGGTGAAGAACGATGGTCTGGAGGGTTGCCCCGAGCAATGCCAGTGGTTAAGATTCAGTCTAAACCTTCCAGCTATCACCTCTTTGTTTTTGCTTTGTCACCCCGAGTGGGACGGGTATGCCCAGACGTGGGTCCCGTGCCTGCTGGGCCTAGAGACCCAAGCTACTCCTCACTGATGAGCCCTAACAAGGGTGAAACATGTTAGGGATGCTTGTGGTCTCTGCAGAAGGGATGCGACCTAGCAGTTCGGGCTGGACTTCCCCTTTTGGGGTGGGGCCAAACCTGATTTGCATATGGTCTTTCCCCTTCTGTAATGGCTTGGCAGGTGAAGAACGATGGTCTGGAGGGTTGCCCTGAGCAATGCCAGTGGTTAAGATTCAGTCTAAACCTTCCAGCCATCACCTCTTTGTTTTTGCTTTCTCACCCCGAGTGGGACGGGTATGCCCAGCCGTGGGTCCCGAGCCTGCTGGGCTTAGAGACCCAAGCTACTCCTCACTGATGAGCCCCAACAAGGGTGAAACATGTTTGGGGATGCTTGTGGTCTCGTGCAGAAGGGATGCGACCTAGCAGTTCGGGCTGGACTTCCCCTTTTGGGGTGGGGCCAAGCCTGATTTGCATATGGTCTTTCCCCTTCTGTAATGGCTTGGCAGGCGAAGAACGATGGTCTGGAGGGTTGTCCCGAGCAATGCCAGTGGTTAAGATTCAGTCTAAACCGTCCAGCCATCACCTCTTTGTTTTTGCTTTGTCACCCTGAGTGGGACGGGTATGCCCAGACGTGGGTCCTGTGCCTGCTGGACCTAGAGACCGAAGCTACTCCTCACTGATGAGCCCCAACAAGGGTGAAACATGTTTCGGGATGCTTGTAGTCCCGTGCAGAAGGGATGCGACCTAGCAGCTCGGGCTGGACTTCCCCTTTTGGGGTGGGGCAAAGCCTGATTTGCATATGATCTTTCCCCTTCTGTAATGGCTTGGCAGGCGAAGAACGATGGTCTGGAGGGTTGCCCCGAGCAATGCCAGTGGTTAAGATTCAGTCTAAACCTTCCAGCCATCACCTCTTTGTTTTTGCTTTGTCATCCCGAGTGGGAAGGGTATGCCCAGGCGTGGGTCCCGTGCCTGCTGGGCCTAAAGACCCAAGCTACTCCTCACTGATGAGCCCAAACAAGGGTGAAACATGTTTGGGGATGCTTGTGGTCTCGTGCAGAAGGGATGCGACCTAGCAGTTCGGGCTGGACTTCCCCTTTTGGGGTGGGGCCAAGCCTGATTTGCATATGGTCTTTCCCCTTCTGTAGTGGCTTGGCAGGCGAAGAACGATGGTCTGGAGGGTTGTCCCGAGCAATGCCAGTGGTTAAGATTCAGTCTAAACCGTCCAGCCATCACCTCTTTGTTTTTGCTTTGTCACCCCGAGTGGGACGGGTATGCCCAGACGTGGGTCCTGTGCCTGCTGGACCTAGAGACCGAAGCTACTCCTCACTGATGAGCCCCAACAAGGGTGAAACATGTTTCGGGATGCTTGTAGTCCCGTGCAGAAGGGATGCGACCTAGCAGTTCGGGCTGGACTTCCCCTTTTGGGGTGGGGCAAAGCCTGATTTGCATATGATCTTTCCCCTTCTTTAATGGCTTGGCAGGCGAAGAACGATGGTCTGGAGGGTTGCCCCGAGCAATGCCAGTGGTTAAGATTCAGTCTAAACCTTCCAGCCATCACCTCTTTGTTTTTGCTTTGTCATCCCGAGTGGGAAGGGTATGCCCAGACGTGGGTCCCGTGCCTGCTGGGCCTAAAGACCCAAGCTACTCCTCACTGATGAGCCCAAACAAGGGTGAAACATGTTTGGGGATGCTTGTGGTCTCGTGCAGAAGGGATGCGACCTAGCAGTTCGGGCTGGACTTCCCCTTTTGGGGTGGGGCCATGCCTGATTTGCGTATGGTCTTTCCCCTTCTGTAATGGCTTGGCAGGCGAAGAACAATGGTCTGGAGGGTTGCACCGAGCAATGCCAGTGGTTAAGATTCAGTCTAAACCTTCCAGCCATCACCTCTTTGTTTTTGCTTTGTCACCCCGAGTGGGACGGGTATGCCCAGACGTGGGTCCCGTGCCTGCTGGGCCTAGAGACCCAAGCTACTCCTCACTGATGAGCCCCAACACGGGTGAAACATGTTTGGGGATGCTTGTGGTCTCGTGCAGAAGGGATGCGACCTACCAGTTTGGGCTGGACTTCCCCTTTTGGGGTGGGGCCAAGCCTGATTTGCATATGGTCTTTCCCCTTCTGTAATGGCTTGGCAGGCGAAGAGCGATGGTCCGGAGGGTGCACCGAGCAATGCCAGTGGTTAAGATTCAGTCTAAATCTTCCAGCCGTCACCTCTTTGTTTTTGCTTTGTCACCCTGAGTGGGTCGGGTATGCACAGACGTGGGTCCCGTGCCTGCTGGGCCTAGAGACCCAAGCTACCCCTCACTGATGAGCCCCAACAAGGGTGAAACATGTTTGGGGATGCTTGTGGTCTTGTGCAGAAGGGATGCGACCTAGCAGTTCGGGCTGGACTTCCCCTTTTGGGGTGGGGCCAAGCCTGATTTGCATGTGTTCTTTCCCCTTCTCTAATGGCTTGGCAGGCGAAGAACGATGGTCTGGAGGGTTGCCCCGAGTAATGCCAGTGGTTAAGATTCAGTCTAAACCTTCCAGCCATCACCTCTTTGTTTTTGCTTGGTCACCCTGAGTGGGACAGGTATGCCCAGAGGTGGGTCCCATGCCTGCTGGGCCTAGAGACCCAAGCTACTCCTCACTGATGAGCCCCAACAAGGGTGAAACATGTTTGGGGATGCTTGTGGTCTCGTGCAGAAGGAATGCGACCTAGCAGTTCGGGCTGGACTTCCCCTTTTGGGGTGGGGCCAAGCCTGATTTGCATATGGTCTTTCCCCTTCTCTAATGGCTTGGTAGGCGAAGAACGATGGTCTGGAGGGTTGCCCCGAGCAATGCCAGTGGTTAAGATTCAGTCTAAACCTTCCAGCCATCACCTCTTTGTTTTTGCTTGGTCACCCTGAGTGGGACAGGTATGCCCAGAGGTGGGTCCCATGCCTGCTGGGTCTAGAGACCCAAGCTACTCCTCACTGATGAGCCCCAACAAGGGTGAAACATGTTTGGGGATGCTTGTGGTCTCCTGCAGAAGGGATGCGACCTAGCAGTTCGGGCTGGACTTCCCCTTTTGGGGTGGGGCCAAGCCTGATTTGCATATGGTCTTTCCCCTACTGTAATGGCTTGGCAGACGAAGAACGATGGTCTGGATGGTTGCCCCGAACAATGCCAGTGGTTAAGATTCAGTCTAAACCTTCCAGCCATCACCTCTTTGTTTTTGCTTTCATAGATTTAACCCAGACCCTTGACAAACTAAGCCAAGGGAAATTATGGACAAGGGTGGAAAATTGGAAATGCCCTCCTTCAATCCTCAAATCCATCAAAGAACTATATACTGCCACCTTTCTGAAGAAATAGAAACTTTTAGAGGAGTTAAGCAAGGTTGCCCCTTGGCACCAGCACTATACAACGCATACATTGGTAATTTCCAACTTTTCGAAAAAATCATTAGATCTTTCCCTCCAAGAATGGGCAATGAAAAAATCAGCCGAATACTTTACGTCGATGATATCATTTTTCTTGATCAGACTGCCATAGGCCTCCAATGGAAATTGGATGGTCTTCTCGCCTACTTACAAGAGAATGATGTAGAGGTTAATTCTAGGAAAACTAAAGTCATGATTCTCGAGTAAAATCCATAGAGAAGCGAACTAAATACACTGGCAGTCAGCAGGGGGGCAGCTAGAGATGTTTTAAGTACCTGGGCGAAACAATCAATGTCAGCCAGCAAGAGATCCCAATGCAAGAATCTCTCTACATTAGAATCAAGAGCCTAACATCACAAGCAAAGATCTTAGACAGATAATTCTGCCGCTTCTCATTAATGCCTGCAATAAACTTCTATAAGGCCAAGGTTTTGCCATCAATTACCTATGGAGTGGAAACAATGCCCTCTATTCCATCTCACATTCAGCCAAAATTCGAGGGTCACTTCTGGAGGAAAGTGCTTAACTTACCACCTTTCCACTCCTATGGCCTCTATAAGAAGAGAACTCAGCCTGGTGTCCCTCAAAGGCACAATTGACCTGAATGGTCTAATGCTCTTTAGAAAGATCAGAGTCTCCAAACAGAAAATACATGAACTAATCTGTGATGAAATGATCAGTGGTAACAACAAGATGCTGTCCATATGGGCAACTAAGAATATGGAACTTTTGGAAGAGATAGGAAGCTCTGAGCAGGAACTCAATCCAATGAAAACAACAAAATGCCTGAAAGAATTGGATTGGACCAGAACTTTAGAGACTGCTGCCAAGAACAAACTTACCACTCACTTGCCCATGAACACTCAGAGAATAAACAAATGATTCGGATATCTGGTAAAATTTCCAAACAAGAAGCTGAATGGAACCTTTTAAGGGCACGGTTAAACTTGTTAAAGACCAAAGAGATACTGGCAATACGAGGTGGCCTGAGTGATAACACCTGTCGATATTGTGATCAGAGAGACACTGTGGAATCACTAAGACATGTGCCTCTCTCTTGCCCTGGAACCACAACTAAAAGAAGAATCCACATGGGACATCTCTTTAGAGATGCACGGCTCCTGGAGGAGGAGCAATGGTGGAATCGCCTGATGAGTGGCCAAAGTACAAAATCAATACTTGCAATAGATCAATTTCTTAACAGTGTTGACCTAGAAACTGATCCGTTTACCAAATTCGAACAAACTCAACTGTAGAAAGGCAAAACTAAAACTAAAACTGATAACTGCCCCAGTCAAGGATGAGTAGATTGGACATCTCAAACTCTAGATGACTACTGTGGTCACACATTTATTTAACAACAGAAGATTGAAGTTCTTTCCTTGCAAAAATTGTATAAAAGCAATTGAGTCAAGAATACATAAAAAAAATATACACAATATCAAATGTTATTTATATTAATAATACTAACGTCATTTAATAGCTCATACATTCATATTGGTTGTTGGCACGTTAAAGCACCTCCTCCCTTACATTTCAATGAATCAGTTAGTATTACAAACATATCTAACTTGAACAAGACAAAATAACATATTCCTAACATTTTGCACAGAAATACGACATAACTAACTCAACAATCATTACCACATTGTTTTCCAATTATTTCAACATTCATTTTTGCCTACATGTCTACTTATCCCACAAGTGGATTCATAATGAAAAGCTCAGTATACCAAATACACATATCTTGAGAGAGACACATTAATATATTCACAATGTATTGGATGTGTGTATGGAACAATCTTTTCACCATTCATTACAATCTGATGATTTTCTGCAATGCATTGAATTAGATGTGTATGCCCACTTGTCCATATATGTTTATGTTTCTGTCCTGTACGCTGGAGCTAAATTAACTTAATTAAGTTAATTTAACAAGATTGGCATTTTTATATATGTCTACACTGAAGAGGTCAACAAAGTTAATAGAAACCTACACAATATAAGAATCCAAGCCCAAGATTCCCCATGAAGAATTTCCAGCAATTATAAGTAAACAAATATCCATTTGTGTTCTTTGCTACCTTATTCTTTTGTTTCTAAGTGAGATGTCCCCAACATTTACATAAACCTTAACATTTGCATACCATTTTTTCTTTCTTACATAATCCATGCTCTGAACAATACCAAGTATCAAAACTATACCAAGCAAGACCACTCAAATGAGATGGCCTGGGGCTAACAGATTCATCTGACTTTGTCTGGTCCACCTGAGTAGTGGTAATAGTGATAATAACAGGACCAGTGGGGGTAACATGTGGGGGTATTTGTGGTTTAATGGTAGTGGCAGGAATTGCCTTTTGATAATCTTCATCTGGTTATGCAGGGGGAACCTTCCCCTCTTTACACTCAGCTGAAGACGGGATAAAACCTAATAGAGAGGCTACTTCACAGCCCATAAACCAGGAATCCTATGCTTCCCTACCTGCAATTACCATTATGCATCATTTTCCTCAATGCACCCAACTTCTCACCTCTGCCTGTCAATAATATTACTAGATTTAATAGCTCTTTTCAAATGATTCTCCTGCTTTAACCCATTGTTTTTGTTCTAGGGCTCCAAATCATTGTTTTCAAATAGTATAAAAAGATATAGAAACTGCATCAAAATACTAATTAACACCAGGTGGTGCTTCATCACTTGGAGGTCTCACCCTTTTTAAACGAACAGAATTTACTCAGGTATATAGAATCTTGAATTTGATGGTAGTGTTGATGTTTAATAGTATCTGTCAGAGCCACTTTCAACTCAGGGCCACTGGCATGTTTCATTGGTGTACCCTGACACATACAAAGTCTTGAAGCTCCAGGGAGTTGCCTGCATCCCCCCAGTTTCTTTGCAAATGCTTTTTTTACCCGTGATTGGAAATACCCAATGTTTTTCATTATCATTTTGCAATACATCAGCATTGTATCATCTGTGAAGTGAACGCTCAAGTAAGATGCATTCAGTGGTAGTGATGAGGGAAGAGGGATGGGACAGCCAATTTAAGTCTGATGTGGGCTTTGACATGTTCTCCCGTTTGCAGTATATCTAATGCTACAAAATACCAGTCCTAGGGTATCTGTCAATCTGAGACCTGTTTCAGAAAATAACGTGGCAAATGTATTATTAATGGTTCCATTCTGTGTCTTTACTGCCCCTGCAGATTGAGGGAGTTGTAGACAGTGCAGTCCTTATTGTATTTGAATGGCTTTGCAGTGTTCCTTTATCACCCAGTGGGTAAAATGTGTCCTTCTTGGCTATTTATACTCACAGGCACTCGAAATCAGAGTAAATAATACCTTATAAATAACTTCACTACAGTCCTAGTATTTGTTTTGAAACAGGGATTTGCCTCAACCCATCCTGAAAAAGTGTCTACAAGGACCAACAAATGTTGATATTTGCAGCACCTTTGTACTTGGCCATCATTGAATCGTCCCCAGGTGCAAGGGTGCACTCTTGTGGTTGCTCTTGCAATCTTACCTACTTTATGCTGTTGGCATATGATGCACTGCCTCTAATACCTCTGAGCTAATGAGGAAAAGTCTGGAGCAAGCCAGTCCTGATTTAAGTAAGGAATCATATTCCTCTTTTCTACATGAGTGAATCATCATAAATACCAGCCAGGTAGGACAACGGTATATTTTGATCCTGCCAAATGTTATCAGGGTGCCGATGACATCCTGCCATAGAATGAGAGCTATTCTGACCCTGGAGCAACGTCATGAATACTATATAGTTCTTTCAACATAGAGAATGGCGGGTTCTGCAACAGACTTGTCTGCATTAATACAAATTCAGCCGGAACAGCCATCTACCTAGCAGCAGCAGCCGCGAAAATGTTTCCTTTTGATACCGCATCACAACGGGGTTGGTGGGCTACACACTTAACAATTGCTATTTGTTCTGGTAATGTGAGGGCGTTTAATAAGGCAGAAATGTAGGCTTTCTTTTCGGATGGGAGAACATCATAATGTGGAAATATCTCTTTGCTTCCAAAGCTGACTGAAATCATGTTAATTTCCGAAAGCAGTTTGTGAGCCTTTGAATAATGTAGCATGTTTTTGATCAGCTAAGTCAGAGCTACTAAATCAGACACCTGGGCAGAATACACATTGGTTAGTTGGCACTTTGAACCACAGTCTGGGGTGAACAGAGTAACAGGGTAATTCATAGAATTTCGCAGAAAAGTGTCGCAAGCGGCTGGCGCAGAGTGTCCGCGTGCGATTGTCTGCGCCAGGCGCGTGTGCTAAAACCGATTTCCGTGCACAGCGTATTCATGGATTTTAGGCTCCCAAACCAGCCGTGGCGCAGAGTATCGCAGCGACCCTGCAGCAGCACCAGTAACGCCCCCAAGAACGCCCTCGCGCAAGGAAAAGCCATCAAAATCGCTAAATCATCGCAAAGGGCTGCGCTAACCCTGGACCAGTTTACAGGGCTGCCAAACAAGGAACGCAAAGCGGGTAACGTTTATATCAGGGGTACGCGGGATGTTTTACACGCGATTAGCCAGGGTATGTGTATTACAGGGGTACGCGGGAAGTTTTACACGCGATTGGCCAGGGTACGTGTATTACAGGGGTAGCGTGAAGTTTTACACGCGATTAGCCAGGGTACGTGTATTACAGGGGTACGCGGGAATTATCACACGCGATTTGGCTGGGTACGTGTATTACAGGGGTACGCGGGAAGTTTCACATGCGATTAGCCAGGGTACGTGTATTACAGGGGTACGCGGGAATTATCACATGCGATTTGGCTGGGTATGTGTATTACAGGGGTGCGCGGGAAGTTACACACGCGATTAGGCTGGGTGGGTCCTCACAGGTGTTCCCTGTACACCCTCCACGGCCCCTGCAGGCAGCCCACAAAACAGGGGACTACCCTGCACACCTGCTCATGTCCCCCAGCACCCCCACCCCCCAGCACTGTGGGCCACCCTCCACCAGGCCCCCACTCATGTCCCCTTGCACCCCCACCCCCCAGCAGTCATGGGCCACCCTCCACCAGGCCCCCACTCATGTCCCCTATCACCCCCACCCCCCCAGCCACCAGGGGCAGCCTCCACCAGGCCCCCACTCATGTCCCCTATCACCCCCACCCCCCAGCAGTCATGGGGCACCCTCCACCAGGCCCCCACTCATGTCCCCTATTACCCCCACCCCCCAGCCACCAGGGGCAGCCTCCACCAGGCACCCACTCATGTTCCCTATCACCCCCACCCCCCAGCCACCAGGGGCAGCCTCCACCAGGCACCCACTCATGTCCCCTATCACCCCCACCCCCCAGCAGTGCAGGGGCAGCCTCCACCAAGCCCCCACTCATGTCCCCTTGCACCCCCACCCCCTGCAGTCATTGGGCACCCTCCACCAGGCCCCCACTCATGTCCCCTATCACCCCCATGCCCCAGCCACCAGGGGCAGCCTCCACCAGGCACCCACTCATGTCCCCTATCACCCCCACCCCCCAGCAGTGCAGGGGTAGCCTCCACCAGGCACCCACTCATGTCTCCCACCACCCCCACCCCCCAGCCACCATGGGCAGCCTCCACCAGGCTCCCACCCATGTCTACCACCACCCCCACCCCCCAGCAGTGCAGGGGCAGCCTCCAACAGGCCCCCACTCAAGTCTCCCACCCCCACCCCCGCCAGCACTGAGGGGCACCCTCCACCAGGCCCCCACTCATGTCTCCCACCACCCCCACTGCCCAGCAGGGCAGGGGCAGCCACCACCAGGCCCCCACTCTTGTCCCCTATCACCCCCACCCCACCAGCCACCAGGGGCAGCCTCCACCAGGCCCCCACTCATGTCTCCCACCACCCCCACCCCTCAGCAGTGCAGGGGCAGCCTCTACCAGGCCCCCACTCATGTCTCCCACCACCCCCACTGCCCAGCAGTGCAGGGGCAGCCACCACCAGGCCCCCACTCATGTCCCCTATCACCCCCACCCCCCAGCAGTGCAGGGGCAGCCTCCACCAGGCCCCCACTCATGTCTCCCACCCACCCCACCCCCCAGCACCATGGGCACCCTCCACCAGGCCCCCACTCATGTCTCCCACCACCCCCACCGCCCAGCAGTGCAGGGGCAGCCACCACCAGGCCCCCACTTGTGTCCCCTATCACCCCCACCCCCCAGCCACCAGGGGCAGCCTCCACCAGGCCCCCACTCATGTCCCCTATCAACCCCACCCCCCAGCAGTGCAGGGGCAGCCTCCACCAGGCCCCCACTCATGTCTCCCACCACCCCCACCCCCCAGCAGTGCAGGGGCAGCCTCCACCAGGCCCCCACTCATGTCTACCACCACCCCCACCCCCCAGCAGTGCAGGGGCAGCCTCCACCAGGCCCCCACTCATGTCCAACACATGTCTCCCACCACCCCCACCCCCCAGCCACCAGGGGCAGCCTCCACCAGGCCCCCACTCATGTCCCCTATCACCCCCACCCCCCAGCAGTGCAGGGGCAGCCTCCACCAGGCCCCCACTCATGTCTACCACCACCCCCACCCCCCAGCAGTGCAGGGGCAGCCTCCACCAGGCCCCAACTCATGTCCCCTATCACCCCCACCCCCCAGCCACCAGGGGCAGCCTCCGCCAGGCCCCCACTCATGTCCAACTCATGTCTCCCACCACCCCCACCCCCCAGCCACCAGGGGCAGCCTCCACCAGGCCCCCACTCATGTCCCCTATCACCCCACCCCCCCAGCAGTGCAGGGGCAGCCTCCACCAGGCCCCCACTCATGTCTCCCACCACCCCCACCCCCCAGCAGTGCAGGGGCACCCTCCACCAGGCCCCCACTCATGAATCCCACCCACCCCACCCCCCAGCACTGTGGGGCACCCTCCACCAGGCCCCCACCCATGTCTACCACCACCCCCACCCCCCAGCCACCATGGGCATCCCCCACCAGGCCCCCACTCATGTCCCCCTGCACCCCCACTCCCAGCATCCAGGGGCACCCTCCACCAGGCCCCCACTCATGGCCCCTATCACCCCCACCCCCAGCAGTGCAGGGCCAGCACCACCAGGCCCCCACTCATGTCCAACTCATGTCTCCCACCACCCCCACCCCCCCAGCCACCATGGGCATCCCCCACCAGGCCCCCACTCATGTCTCCAACCACCCCCACCCCCAGCAGTGCAGGGGCAGCACCACCAGGCCCCCACTCATGTCCAACTCATGTCTCCCACCACCCCCACCCCCCCAGCCACCATGGGCATCCCCCACCAGGCCTCCACTCATGTCTCCCATCACCCCCACCCCCCAGCAACCATGGGCACCCCCCACCAGGCCCCCACTCATGTCTCCCACCACCCCACCCCCCAGCAGTGCAGGGGCAGCCTCCACCAGGCCCCCACCCATGTCTACCACCACCCCCACCCCCCAGCCAACATGGGCATCCCCCACCAGGCCCCCACTCATGTCCCCCTGCACCCCCACCCCCCAGCATCCAGGGGCACCCTCCACCAGGCCCCCACTCATGTCCCCTATCACCCCCAACCCCCAGCAGTGCAGGGGCAGCCTCCACCAGGCCCCCACTCATGTCCCCTATCACCCCCACCCCCCAGCCACCATGGGCAGCCTCCACCAGGCTCCCACCCATGTCTACCACCACCCCCACCCCCAGCAGTGCAGGGGCAGCCTCCACCAGGCCCCCACTCATGTCCCCTATCACCCCCACCCCCCAGCCACCATGGGCAGCCTCCACCAGGCTCCCACCCATGTCTACCACCACCCCCACCCCCCAGCAGTGCAGGGGCAGCCTCCACCAGGCCCCCACTCATGTCTAACACCCCCCCCAGCACTGAGGGGCACACTCCACCAGGCTCCCACTCATGTCTCCCACCCCCCCACCCCCCCAGCACTGAGGGGCACCCTCCACCAGGCCCCCACTCATGTCTCCCACCCACCCCACCCCCCAGCACTGAGGGGCCCCCTCCACCAGGCCCCCACTCATGTCTCCCACCCATCCCACCTCCCAGCACTGAGGGGCAGCCTCCAACAGGCCCCCACTCATGTCTCCTATCACCCCCACCCCCCAGCATCCAGGGGCAGCCTCCACCAGGCTCCCACCCATGTCTACCACCACCCCCACCCCCCAGCAGTGCAGGGGCAGCCTCCACCAGGCCCCCACTCATGTCCCCTTGCACCCCACCCCCCAGCAGTCATGGGGCACCCTCCACCAGGCCCCCACTCATGTCTCCCACCACCCCCACCCCCCAACAGTGCAGGGGCAGCCTCCACCAGGCCCCCAATCATGTCCCCTATCACCCCCACCCCCCAGCCACCATGGGCATCCTCCACCAGGCTCCCACCCATGTCTACCACCACCCCCACCCCCCAGCAGTGCAGGGGCAGCCTCCACCAGGCCCTCACTCATGTCTCCCACCCCCACCCCCACAGCACTGAGGGGCACCCTCCACCAGGCCCCCACTCATGTCTGCCACCCCCCACCCCCCCAGCACTGAGGGGCACCCTCCACCAGGCCCCCACTCATGTCTCCCACCCACCCCACCCCCCAACACTGAGGGGCACCCTCCACCAGGCCCCCACACATGTCTCCCACCCTCCCCACCCCCAGCACTGTGGGGCACCCTCCACCAGGCCCCCACTCATGTCTCCCACCCACCCCACCCCCCAGCACTGTGGGGCACCCTCCACCAGGCCCCCACGCATTTCTCCCACCACCCCCACCCCCCAGCAGTGCAGGGGCAGCCTCCACCAGGCCCCCACTCATGTCTACCACCACCCCCACCCCCCAGCAGTGCAGGGGCAGCCTCCACCAGGCCCCCACTCATGTCCCCTATCACCCCCACCCCCCAGCCACCAGGGGCAGCCTCCACCAGGCCCCCACTCATGTCCCCTATCACCCCCACCCCAGCAGTGCAGGGGCAGCCTCCACCAGGCCCCCACTCATGTCCCCTATCACCCCCACCCCCCAGCCACCATGGGCATCCCCCACCAGGCCCCACTCATGTCCCCTATCACCCCCATACCCCAGCCACCATGGGCATTCCCCACCAGGCTCCCACCCATGTCCCCCTGCCCACAGGCCCTGACAATCCTCAAGCATGGGCCTCATGGCCAGCCACCACAGCCCAAAGACACAACCAAGTATTACATGCACCCATGATACTACTCCAATGGAAACAATGTAAATCAACACATGTGTCTCACACACACACAATGGTTGCAAGTGAACCTGAAAACCCATATCATGACATGCATGAAAACAATGAGATGAAACCACACATTGAAGAATGAAAAAATCCAAATAATGTATTAATAACAACAGTAATGGCAATCAAAATGAAACAAAATACACAAGTAAAAAAAATAACAAAATCAAGCTGGCTGTCCCTTTTCAAATTAAAATCAATAAATGATAATCCTAAAAAATGTCTTCCAAAGTTCAAGTCCATAAAAAGGAAATGAAGGGAAAAAAGAAAATGAAAACCATTGCTCCATGGAAAAAAATATCCATAGTAAAAAAAACATCCAAATCCAAAGTCCAACTATGTACAAAGTATTCAGGGTCCATCATCCCAACAGAAGAAATGAAACCTACCAAAAAACCTATCTAAAATGGAAATATATACAAAAGGTGGAGCAGTGTCCGTCGACTCCAAATAAAAATAAACTATAAAGGAAACCTATCACTAAATAACTATATACAATGGCGGCGGGCCAGTCCAGCGGCTCACTTAGTGGTGTTCCGGGCCAGGGCATCATCGAACTCCTCATCTATGTCCCGGAGGCGGTCCTGTTCCATGGCCCCGAGACTCCGCAGGGAGGCCGACATGTTCACCTCCAACTCCCTGCGGATTGCCTCGAGGCACTCGGCCCGCCTCAGGGCCCTCCGCATGGAGTTCTCCGGCCTGACCATCGTGAGCCGCGCCTCTTCCGCCCGCCGCCGCTCCGCACCTATCTGCTGGCCCAACCGCTGCCACACGGAAGACACTTCCCGTCCAGGGTCCTCCTGCCCTCCGGCCGAAGCCTGCCCCTCCGATGTTGAAGGCCCCAAGCTATCGTGGCTCCCACCTACAGCCTCCTGCTGCTGCAGCTGCTGCTGTCCATGTACCCTGTCCGATGGTGCCTGCACATCCTCCTCCAGTTGGGGTGAAGTCGTTGATGTGGCCACCCCTGCTGGACGTCCGACTCCCGACTGTGGCAGGGATCTGTTGTCCACCAGCCTGGCCGCACGGTCGGAGGCAACTCCACAGGGCACCCAGGTGACACATGGGTGGGAAGATGGCATGGAGGACGACCGGGGCACAGGGGGTTCCGTGGAGGAGGGGGTCGGACAAGGTACAGGAAACGGAGGAATCCAGCCCTGGTGAGCTGTCCCAGTGGGTCAACGCAGTCAACGAGCCATGCAAGAAGACGTGCAGACTCATCATGAAGAGACTGCAGGTCAGCTCGCATAGCCCGTTGACGCAACGCCACCCCACCCTGGACAGGCTCAACCTGGTGCAGGATAGCCACATCCGCAGGGAGAGGAAGGCCAGGTGTTGTAAGCCAATCCCCTCCCTGAGAACGGGTCTGGAGGTAGGCATCCCCGCTGGTGCAAGATGATGCAGTGACAGGAGCAGGGACAGGATTGCACACAGGCACCTCCGCGGTGGCCTGTGCTGCCTCCTGTCCCAGATCCTGCACTGCACCACTAGCACCAGTGGAATCCCCACCTCCAGACCCCTTGCACGGCCTCCTCCTCCTCCAAACCCCCCACCAACCTGGAGGACTCTGTGCCATCTTCCTCCGTTGGGCCCTGTGGGGTCCCAGCTGCCCCTTCTGCTGCCGAGGAGTCCAACTCCAACCTCCACCTCTTGGACCTCCCCTCGGCAGCTGCGGCCTGGGACACGGCACCGGACTCCTCACTCCCCGATGAGATCAGAACCTGGGAGGGGATCCGGGCCTTGCGTCTCCGGCTGGTGGTGCGACCCCTGCCGCTGTGCTCCACAGCACCTTCTCCGCCCTCTTCATCAGTTGACGCTGCAGACAGGGAGAAAGAAAACACAGGCATCAGGGCATTGTCCAATGGACTCATACACACATGACAGTCATACATGAGTGGCATTGGTAAACCTCAGACATGGCATCACAATCCCCAACACACATGTCATTTCAACTTGCACACATGAGCCATACCACAGGCATATTGCAACAGCCAGCACCATCCATTCACATACAACAGCATGAGCAGCCAAAGGTCATCCACACATCACATGCAACATAGGGAGTACACTACACATGCACACACACCACCAAACTTGCATGCATGTGTACACCTCCGCCAACTGTCGCAGTGTTCCGAACGACATCCATGTCACACCTGACAATCATTCCTCCACATCCTGTGCCATGCAAGCCCACACACACAAGCACCGTCCATGTGTCACACATGAGACCCCTCGCATGTGTCACCCTCATGGCCCTGTACACCCCCCCTACTTGCCCACATAAAAATACATGTTCAACCTGCACACTCCTGGCACACCACACGCACAGCTTACAATCAGTATGCATGTACACTTACCGCTCGACTCCAGACGGGTCTGCCTCTCAAGGACCTGGACGTGGAGCGCTGGGGATATGCGTTCCAGGACCCTCATCTGATCTTCCGACAAGTGGCCCCGGCGCCCCTTAGCATCCGCTGCCCTCAGGAGGCGCCGGGCCTTGTTGAGGGTCCTGGACCTGAAGTCCTCCCAGCGCTTCCTGACACGTTCGTAGTCGCGGACTGCCACCTCCTCCGCGTTGATGGCAGTCACGATGTCCATCCAGATCCGAGTCCGTCCTTCCTTGTCGGCGCGCAACCTTCCGAAGAGGGCTTCATACTGCCCCAGGACATGCTCCACCAGGACACCAACTTCGGTGGCAGTGAAGCTGGTGCCCCTCTGCCTCCTTGGCCGGGGGTTGCCACTGGTGCCAGATGTTGCAGTGCCCGACATGGCAACCCCAGAGGCAGGAGTGGGTGGGCAACTGGGTCCTGGGGCTGGGCTGTGGGGCGATGGAAAAGCAGTCGGGAGTCTTCGGTTCCAGCAGGGGTGGTCACAGCAACATCACCCCTGGCTGATGTGCAGGCAGCAAATGGCAGGGCACGTGGGCAGCAGGCAGTCAGGCAGCAGCAGATGGCAGGTGGGAGCGTGCTCAGGGCTCTGGGGGGCAGTAATTCGGCCTTCTGGGCAGGAGCGTGGTCTTCCGTGTGTGAACGCGTGGCCAGCTTGATACGGAGTGATTTTGCACGTGAAAATCCTGCACGTCTGCGTGTAATTTGAGGAAAGGCCCTTAGCGCGTAAGCGCGTCAGCACACGTCTGTACATTCATTGGCCCAAAGGCCACCAGGGTATGCGGGTCTATGAAGTCACGTGCACGTTGAATATGGCACACGTTTGAAATGTTGCGTGTTAAAAAAATGAAAGACACGTCCCAGTGTCAAAGCGTGTAATTGGTGGAAATAGCGTGTACACGCGGAAGTGACAAAGCGTGTAAATGGTGGAAAAAGCGCGTACACGCGGAAGTGACAAAGCGTGTAATTGGTGGAAACAGCGCGTACCCGCGGAAGTGACAAAGCGTGTAATTGGTGGAAACAGCGCATACCCGCGGAAGTGACAAAGCGTGTAATTGGTGGAAATAGCGCGTACCCGCGGAAGTGACAAAGCGTGTAATTGGTGGATACAGCGGGTACACACGGAAGTGACAAAGCTGTAAGTGGTGGAAATGGCCCTAGCGCGTACACGCGGAAGTGACGCTGGACGTGTGGGCCTGCATAAAAGGTACGTGTAGAACACCATTTCCTTGTACGTGCTTTTCGTGGAGAGCGAGTGGGTGAATTCTTCTTGTCGTTTCACACGCGATTTACTTCACAGCGTTTCAAGTTCGTACTCCCTGTTACCTCTGACAGCTTTTTCTCTTTTTTCTCTTTTTTCTCTTTTTCTGGTTTTCCTGGGCCTGTTCCCTCAAACAGTGTTCCCTTCTACTGTTGTCCTGTCTCCTCAGACAGCATACAAATCTTCTTTTGGCGGGGGTGTTGCCAACCAAACGCGCTTCTTTTTCACGCTCTTTTTCCTGGCAGACGGTGAGTCACGCACGTATCTAACATCTGTGCTTGCCCCGTGTGTAGCCTACCCCTTCAGAGGTCATTCTAGGCTGCGTGTGACACGCATACGTTCATTCTTGTGTTACTGGGTGCCACAGCGTAGTGCAGGTTTTTTTTTCCGCACACGTGGATCAGGGTCAGCAAGGTCATCTGCTGCCCCAAGTAGGCAGGGTGGAGAGGCTGCAGGGGCAGCTGCGGCTCCATCCACCCCAGCTCTCACACACCCAGCCAGGACAGTGTCGGTCCTAGTCCATCCTGCTGACATTCCCCCTGACACCATTACACTTGAGCCAATGCCTGCACCAACTCCCATGCTGAGTGTGCAATCCCACACTCCTGATACAGAGTCCACCAGGGCTCCTGCCCCTAGTGTCCAGAGCGGCGCAGGACACTCAGGATCACCACCACCTTCCAAGCGGAAGAGGAAGAGTGCTCGTCCGGCACAGGCTGATGCCCCAGACACGGCTACACAGTCCGGCCCGTCGAGGAAGCCCAGCTTCACGGATGCCGAACTGAATGCACTTGTCGAGTATGTGTCCGCACATGATAACGAGATGGTCATTGTTGCAGGATCCAAGACCACACCTGCACAACGCCAGGCACACTGGCAGACCATTGCGGACATCGTAAGTGCCCTTGGAATCGTGAGGCGCACAGCCAATGATTGCTATAAGCGCTGGAATGACCTAAAGCGCAGGGCAAAGAATAAGCTGACCTCAAGTCATGCCGCAACTCTAGTGACTGGAGGTGGGTCTCCAGTAGAAGACATGGAACTCACTCCACATGAGTCAGTCGCTGGGACCTACATCACGGAGGAACAGATCCAAGGCGTGGGAGATCTGCCTGTTTATGAGGCATTGTCCGGTGAGTGCACATGCATGTGTGTGTCATCCATGTGCATGGTGTGTGTGTGAGGGCTTCTGTTTGTGTGCCAGGTGAGGGTGTGTGCACCTGAGTCGATTGGGTCACCCATGTGCTTCATGCAATACATTCTGCGCAGCAGCATTTGGCCATAGCAGTATCCTTTCTGCCAACAGTAGACATCTAGCCCAACAGCACGCCAGTTGCCCTTGAAGTGTCACCTTGCCACAACATTGTTGCTTATTTTTCTCTGTTCATTCAGGCAGATTGTTTGCATTCCACCACTTTTACTAGGCATTTCTCAGTCCTCTAGTCTCATGTCTGACATGGCTATGGTAAAGTGGAGTGACTTTGTTACCTGGATATCATTTGTTCACACATGTCCCTGTGCAATCGGACCATTTTGGACTGGCAGCTCCAGGTGAAAAATCAGACTTGTTTGAATTAGAAAAGCTATTACATGCGGGAACTGGACTGAATGAATAAGTGCCGCCCTCCTCTCCATCTTCACTCAATAGCAATGGTACATGCCATCTGTGTGATGGCATGTGTGTTTCACCTGCCAATCACAGGCCAATGTGTGATGCCACTGCCAGGCAGCATGCAGAAAATGTGTTCATCTTCCATCTTGTTGTCATCAGTGTGTGCCATTTGCCTGCCCTTCATACGCAGTGAGGGTGCATGCATGGGAGGGTTTTAGTCATGTGGGACATGTGTCAATCAAGTACTGGTTCTGTTGCTTCTCAGCCCTCATTGTGTGCCATGGTGCTAATGCCTGTTTCCATTTGTTTGCTTTTATGTCTTTGCAGGGGAAGACGCACCTGATACTGCTGGGGTTGTGGAGATGGTGCAGACCCAGGAGGGGTCCGAGGGCCGACCGACCACCAGTGAGGGACGTGGTGTGGTGGTGGGTGAGAACCCACAAGTGCTGCAGGTCGTGCTCTCAAGGGGTGTCTCTGGCTGCACCTCCCCCGAGCTGTACTCAGGTGTTGATTCGGATGATGAGACCTATGTGCCGTCGCAGGTGAGTGTTCCTGGGAGGGATTCTGTTCTGTCTCACCCACCTGCACCAGGGTCAGAACCCTCAATGGGGATGTCAGTGTTGGCAGCTATGCCTTTGGTGGTTACGGATGCAGGGTCACACTCCGCGACATCTGATCCTGTTCCTGGGCCAGCAGATCAGAGGGGGAATGCAGTCCTGCAGCCTCAGGCAGTGCCGGCACAGCAAGGCGCAGTTCGCCTTGCCCCAGACAGGTGTGTAGCCCGCCGACGTGGTGGCCGTACGCCACCTGGCAATACCGCATGGGAGCAATCTATTTACGGTATGGCAACCCAACAGGCAGCATCATCAGAGATGATGGCTCAGGCCATGGATAGGGTGGCCACTTCCATTGTCCCCCCCGAAAGGCTGATGGAGCGACTACAGCAGGCAACCGACTCCATCTGCCAGTCACACAGGGAGGACATGTTGGCGTCCAACAGGGACAGGCGGGCGGCACTGGCGACTCTGCAGGAAGCCATCTCCATAGAGTCCCAGGGCCACAGGGAAGCCCTGAGGCTGGAGCTCCTTCACCTCAGGACGACTCTTGTTGAGCTTGAGGCTTCAACAAACCGAAGGACAGAACAGCAGCTGGAGCGTCTCACCCGTACGCTCTCGGCTGAGATGCAGGCAACTAGGGCGGAGGTCCGGGCATCCCGTGAGTTGTTGCATGGGGACCTCCGCACACTCATCCTCCAGAACGAGACCTACCACACCCGCATGCTTGCAGCCATGGAGGAACAGACTAGGGCCTTGCGTGGGCTGCCTCCCATAGTGCAACCACCTCCGGACGCAGCTGCACAGGGTGATAATAGCGACAGCAGTGATACTCCCACAATAGGGTAGCCGTGTGGGCCATGAGCCCATGGAGGTGTTTTTTTTTCGCAAGATCCACACAGGTGGGTTTTGGTGTGCACCCTGTCCTCGGACCTCCTGGGTGGCCTCCCCAACCCCCCCGGGCCCATTAGTGGCCATTTTTGATTTTTATTTTATTTATTTTTTTATTTTTTTTCTTTACATTTTTTTTTTTGGGACAATGTGTTGCCTTCTGTGGCTCCTGTGGGCATACGCTGCATTGTGGCTGGGCACATGCAGGATTGTCATGTATTTGGTTCAGATGCTTGGGTTTTTGTCACACACACCCCTCCTGCTTCCCGTTTCCATGGGCTTGCAAAGGGTGTGCCCAAGTGACATTGAGGTACATGGTGACATTGGACTCCCACTACATGTGTGGGTGGTCTAGTCAATACTGTGTATACATTCCTAGTGCATATTGCTGTTGTGTTGTACACTGCATGTTGCATTGATGTGTAACTCATCATCCGTGTCTACCTCCTAATTTGCAGGTCCTTTCCTCACGTCTAGTCAAGGCCCTGTACTTTGGAGATGGGGTCCATGTTGGCAGCAGTGCACCTACAACTCTACATGGCGGCAACACTGTACAGTTGGAAGTGGTGGGAGTGCAGGCATTTCGAAGTGGTGAGACTACTAATTCCTTACATTCGTAATGTCATGTTAATGGTAGTTTAGAGGGTCAGTGGCTGATAAGTGTTATTGCTAAATACCTGCTCAAGTGTGTTGTTGGTCCTGCATTACTGTGAGCATTTCAGGTGTCGCGAGTTTCAATTAGGGACACTGTACATTGTGACACTTGTGTCATGTTGTGGGGATTACTTTGTTTACCTGCACATAGCATGACATGGCACGGTGTGTCGTGTGGCGGTGCTGGGGATGGGTTGGGTGACATGGCACTGTCCTCATGTTGCATTTTGCAAGTGGGTATTCATTTTAGCTGCATGAATGTGTTTTTTCACGAAACTGCATTGGTGGTGTCTGTGTAGGTAGGGATGCACACATTGTAACACTTCCAGGTGAACAATCTCAGGCTGATATGGTTTGGACGGTTGATTCTCCAGACATTCAGGATCAGTGTCAGGTTGAGTCATCATTGATTGTCAGATGGTATGTGCCAGGGCAGTGTGCACTCCACAGGGGTGTGATTTCTATGTGAAGTAATTAGCCACTAGCTGTGTACGGGCTGCCTCCCCCCGTGCCCTTTCCCCTCCCATGCACAGCGGCCGTGCATGTGGTTGGGGATGTGGGGCCACCACCATGTCCACGGCCAGGCCCCGGCATGTTGCAATGTTGTGCAGGACACATGCTGCCACTATGATCCTGCACACTACTGGGGGAGCGTATAACAGCTGCCTGCCAGAACGGTCAAGGGAGCGAAAGCGTGACTTAAGCACTCCGAATGTGTGCTCCACTATGCCCCGGGTTGCAATGTGGGCTGTGTTATATCTTACCTCGGGTGGCGTGGTGGGGTTCCGAATTGGCGTCATCATGTGGGGGCTGAGAGGGTAGGCACTGTCCCCTGTGGAGGTGGTGATTGGTATCATTGGTGGGGTTGTGACCTTGCTCAGTATCTGACATGCATGCGTGTGCAGTGGCATTCATACTCACCAAGCAGCCATGTATCGCCATGCCGCCCAGCTTCTAGGTCCCGGATTAGGGTGGACATTCGGTAAATGAAGCTGTCGTGGGTGGAACCGGGATAGTTGGCATATACTGAGGTGATGATTCCCTTGGCATTACATACTACCTGCACGTTGATGGAATGCGAGTGCTTGCGGTTCCTATAGATGTGCTCAGATGCCCTGGGGGGACGTAGAGCCACATGGGTGCAGTCAATGGCACCTAGCACTTTGGGGAATCGTGCCACACTGTAAAAATCCAGGGCGGCAGCATGCCTTTCTGAAGGTGTTCTAGGTAGGTATATGTGCCTGCGGACTGATGGGCGTGCAGTGATGATGTTCAAGACCTGGTGTAGGCAGCGTGACTGCGTGGCCTGTGACACCCCACCCACTATGGCTCTTGTCCGCTGAAATGATCCAGTGGCTAAGAAGTGCAGTACATTGAGGACCTTCTCCAGGGGACTGAGTGCTTGGGAGCACAGGGTGGGTGATGTGAGGTCATTCTCCCACTCACTCACCAGGTCCAGTATTATGTGTGGTGGAAACCTGTACCTCCCATACACCTGGTCATCAGGCATCCCGAAAAGGCTGGTTCTGGGTGTGAATATTCTGGCCCTGACTATCCTCCTCCTCCTCCTTTGGTAGCCCACGGCCACTGCTGCTAGGAACGGTATATTCATCCTGGCGTCTGAGCTTGTAATTTTATTTACGCGCAAATTTATGCATCGCGGGTCGACGTATGCCTGCTTCCTACTGGCGTACGTGTTTCTTTGCGCGTGTTGTAGGCGAGCGTGTGAAACTTCCCGCGCACCCCTGAAATCCAGTACCCAGGCCAATAGCGTGTGTAAATTCCCACGCACCCCGGTATACACGTGCGCTGATGTACTCGCGTGTGTAAGTGCCCGCGCACCCCTGAAATACACGTACATAGGCCAATCGCGCGTACGCGCACTTTTGTCCAATTACACGCGCTGACACTCTGACGTGCAGTCTTTCCACGTGTGCTCCGTCATCACGTGCTATGAGGGAAACACCCGTGCGGGTCACGTCACAGACGCGCTTACGCGCTGAGGGCCTTTGGTCCAATAGAATCGCGTATGCGTGCTGACGCGCTTACGCACTAAGGGCCTTTCCTCGAATTTCACGCTGATGTTCAGGATTTTCACGTGCCAAATCACTCCGTATCAAGCTGGCCACCCGAAAACACACGGAACACCACGCTCCTGCCCAGAAGGCCAAATTACTGCCCCCAGTGCCCCGAGCAGCCTCCCACGTGCCATCTGCTGCTGCTGCCTGCCTGCCTGCCTGCTGCCACCGTGCCCTGCCATTTGGTGCCTGCACATCAGCCATCTGCAGGGGTCCAGTTGCTGTGTCCACCCCTGCTGGAACAGAAGACTCCCGACTGGGATTACATTGCTCCACAGCCCAGCCCCAGGACCCAGTTGCCCACCCACTCCTGCCTCTGGGGTTGCCATGTCGGGCACTTCCACATCTGGCACCAGTGGCAACCCCAGGCCAGAGGGGCAGAGGGGAACCAGCTTCACTGCCACCGAAGTTGGTGTCCTGGTGGAGCATGTCCTGGGGCAGTATGATGCCCTCTTTGGATCGTCCCGCGCCAGCAAGGAAGGACGGGAGAGGATCTGGGCCGACTGTGTGGTTGCCATCAACGCGGAGGGGGTGGCAACCCACGACGTCCAGAAGATCAAGAAGCGCTGGGAGGATTTGAGGTCCAGGACCCTCGTGCAGGCCCGGCGCCTCGTGGAGGGGGGCCGGGGCCGCATGAGTTCCATCCAGATGAGGGTCCTGGAACGTGTACGCCCAACGCTCCACGCCCAGATCCTTGAGAGGGAGACCCGTCTGGAGTTGAGCGTTAAGTGTCCAAGCATTGCTGTGTGAGACAGGGCATGTTGCGGTGTGCTGGTTGTCTGATACTTGCCTCTATGTGTGACATAGGCCATGTATGCATGTATGTGTGCAGGGACATCATGGTAATGCATGTGCGAACAGTGATGTGTGAACCACATGGTTGTTGCATGTGTTTAAATGCGAAATGGGGAGCCCTATGCAGATTTTACACATGAGAGCATGCCAGTCTCTGTTCCTGGACATGGGTGGGGGTGAGGGATGTGTGCTGATGCCGGGTACATATATGGTAGCCATGTCTGTGTGCCTGACCTGCGTGTCTGTGACTTGTGAATGCCATGGATGCATGACACATGTGTGTGACAATGCACAGATTCACTGATGCAGCCTAGTTACCCTTGTATCCGCTGTGTTTGGGGTGTATGAGGCCAGATGGATGTGACTGAGGTGAAGTGTGTGCATGTGATAGGCATGACCCATGATGCATGTGAGTTCCATATCATTGTATGTTTCAAGAGTCCATTGGACATGTATGGAAATGTCCATGGCATGCACCATGCCTGTTACTGTGTGTGTTTTGCCTGGACTGACCCATGTGTTGTGGAGGGACATGATGGAAGTGTACTTTGACAGTGGTACTCATCTGCTATTGCTTCCTGTCTAAGGGACCATTGAACAGTACCCTGATGCTTGTGTTCTATGTCTCCCTCTACGCAGCGGCTAGTGAAGAAGAGGGCGGAGACGGCGCTGTGGAGCAAGGCGGCGGGGATGCCCCCACGGCTGCAGCGGAAGGGGTGGGCGAGCCCCCACAGGGGCCTGCTACGGCGGAAGACGGTGAGGAGCCATCCAGTTTGGTTGTTTCCAAAGAGGAGGAGGAGGCCGCCACTGAGGCACACATGGGGCCTGGTGGGGGAATCCCTGCTGGTGCAAGTGGTGCAGTCCAGGGGCAGGAGGCAGCACAGGTCACCGTGGAGGGGCCTGTGCATGTCGCTGTCCCTGACCCTGTGAGTGCACCACCATGCACCAGCAGGGATGCCCCGTCCCAGGCCCGTCCGCAGGTAGAGGGGATGTCCATGTCACCTGACTCCCCTCCACCTGCAGACGAGGGGACCCATGTCCGTATGGAGAAGGTCCTGATTGGGGTCGCGAAGCGCTGGTGCAATTCGTGATGACGTGCGTGCTTCCCGGGAGGAGCACGTACATCATCACGAAGAGCACCGTGCCGACGTGGCCCAAGTGGGATCTTCCATGTTCGGGGGTTTCCTGCATGTGTCGGCCAATCTGGCGGCCCTCTCCTCCTCTGTGGAGGCTATACGCCGGTCGTTCTCCTTGCCGTCTTCCGGCCCAGATGCCACCAGGGCCCCCTGTGGACCTGCCCTGACCAATGCAGCCAGCTCGGTGGGGATCCCATCCCTGCCACAGTCGGGAGTCGGAGGCCCAGCAGGGGTGGAAACCACAGCAACTGTACCCCAGCAGATGGAGGATGTGCCGGCATCACCAGGCAGGGCACGTTCACAACGGTGTCGGTGGATTCCATCAGCCTGGATGCCGTCATGCTGGCAGAGGCAGTTGCGTCGGAGGCAGCAGCAGAGTCAACGTGGGAGGCATCATGGCTCGGGGCCATCAACATCGGAGGGGCAGGCATCGGCCGGAGGGCAGGAGGACCCAGGACTGGAAGTGTCTTCCGTGTGGCTGCGGTTGGGCCAGCAGATAGGTGCGGAGCGGCGGCGGGCGGAAGAGGCGCGGCTCACGATGGTCAGGGCGGAGAACTCCATGCGGAGGGCCCTGAGGCGGGCCGAGTGCCTCGAGGCAATCCGCAGGGGGTTGGAGGAGCAGATGGCGTCGTCCCTGCGGACCCTCGGGGCCATGGAACAGGACCGCCTCCGGGACATAGACGAGCAGTTTGATGATGCCCAGGCCCGGAACACCACGGAGTGAGCCGCTGGACTTGCCCGCCGCCTTTGTATATAGTTCTT
This sequence comes from Ambystoma mexicanum, assembly GCF_040938575.1. Lineage (NCBI taxonomy): Eukaryota > Metazoa > Chordata > Amphibia > Caudata > Ambystomatidae > Ambystoma > Ambystoma mexicanum. Next base: position 895,941,486 of record NC_090941.1, read on the forward strand.
TAGTTTTAGGTTTCCTTTGTTTCTTCTTATGATTTGGAGTCGACGGACACTGCTCCACTTTTTGTATATAGTTGGATTTTAGTTAGGGTTTTTCGTAGGTTTCCTTTGTTCACTTGTGCTCATGGACCCTTGGATGTTTTGTACATAGTTCTTCATTGGATTGTTTTATTTTTTTATTTTTAATTTATTCTCCATGGAGCAATGGTCTTTGCATTTATTTTTCTCTCTCGGATTGATTTTATTTTTAATGTGACTTTGAACAACATTTTTTTGGATTTGGATTTATAGTTTTGATTTTTTTGGACGGACATGCAGCTTATCTTTTTTTCATTGCCATTGTAGTTTGTTTCATTTCATTTGCATTCAATTTTTTTTAATACAATTTTGTTTTCATACTTCACTGTGTGGTATCATCTCATTGGTTTCATGCATGTCATGTTGGGTGTTTTCCCATTCAATTGCAACCATTGTGTGTGATGGACATGGGTTCATTTGCTTTATGAACATTGAGGGTGTAACATGTAATTTCCATTTCCATGTCGGTGAATGGGTTACTTGGTAGGGCCTTTTGGCTGTGGAGGCTGACCATAACGCACATGATTGGGGATTGTGAGGACCTGGGTGCAGGGGGACATGAGTGGGGGCCTGGTGGGGGATGCCCATGGTGGCTGGGGGGTGGGGGTGGTGGGAGACATGAGTGGGGGCCTGGTGGAGGCTGCCATTGCACTGCTGGGGGGTGGGTGTGATAGGGGCCATGAGTGGGGGCCTGGTGGAGGGTGCCCCTGAATGCTGGGGGGTGGGGGAGCAGGGGGACATGAGTGGGGGCCTGGTGGGGGATGCCCATGGTGGCTGGGGGGTGGGGGTGGTGGTAGACATGGGTGGGGGCCTGGTGGAGGCTGCCCCTGCACTGCTGGGGGGTGGGGGTGATAGGGGCCATGAGTGGGGGCCTGGTGGAGGCTGCCCCTGCACTGCTGGGGGGTGGGGTGATAGGGGCCATGAGTGGGGGCCTGGTGGAGGGTGCACCTGGATGCTGGGGGTTGGGGGTGCAGGGGGACATGAGTGGGGGCCTGGTGGGGGATGCCCATGGTGGCTGGGGGGTGGGGGTGGTGGTAGACATGGGTGGGGGCCTGGTGGAGGCTGCCCCTGCACTGCTGGGGGGTGGGGGTGGTGGGAGACATGAGTGGGGGCCTGGTGGGGGATGCCCATGGTGGCTGGGGGGTGGGGGTGGTGGGAGACATGAGTGGGGGCCTGGTGGGGGATGCCCATGGTGGCTGGGGGGGTGGGGGTGGTGGGAGACATGAGTTGGACATGAGTGGGGGCCTGGTGGTGCTGGCCCTGCACTGCTGGGGGGGTGATAAGGGCCATGAGTGGGGGCCTAGTGGAGGGTGCCCCTGGATGCTGGGGGGTGCGGGTGCAGGGGGGGCTGAGTGGGGGCCTGGTGGGGGATGCCCATGGTGGCTGGGGGGTGGGGGTGGTGGTAGACATGGGTGGGGGCCTGGTGGGGGATGCCCATGGTGGCTGGGGGGTGGGGGTGGTGGGAGACATGGGTGGGGGCCTGGTGGAGGCTGCCTCTGCACTGCTGGGGGGTGGGGGTGGTGGGAGAAATGAGTGGGGGCCTGGTGGGGGATGCCCATGGTGGCTGGGGGTTGGGGGTGGTGGGAGACATGAGTGGGGGTCTGATGGGGGATGCCAATGGTGGCTGGGGGGGTGGGGGTGGTGGGAGACATGAGTTGGACATGAGTGGGGGCCTGGTGGTGCTGGCCCTGCACTGCTGGGGGGTGGGGGTGGTGGGGGACATGAGTGGGGGCCTGGTGGGGGCTGCCCATGGTGGCTGGGGGTGGGGGTGGGTGGGAGACATGAGTGGGGGCCTGTTGGGGGATGCCCATGGTGGCTGGGGGGTGGGGTGGTGGGAGACATGAGTGGGGGCCTGGTGGAGGCTGCCCCTGCACTGCTGGGGGGTGAGGGTGATAGGGGCCATGAGTGGGGGCCTGGTGGAGGGTGCTCCTGAATGCTGGGGGGTGGGGGTGCAGGGGGACATGAGTGGGGGCCTGGTGGGGGATGCCCATGGTGGCTGGGGGGTGGGGGTGGTGGTAGACATGGGTGGGGGCCTGGTGGAGGCTGCCCCTGCACTGCTGGGGGTGGGGGTGATAGGGGCCATGAGTGGGGGCCTGGTGGAGGCTGCCCCTGTACTGCTGGGGGGTGGGGGTGATAGGGGCCATGAGTGGGGGCCTGGTGGAGGGTGCCCCTGGATCCTGGGGGGTGGGGGTCCAGGGGGACATGAGTGGGGGCCTGGTGGGGGATGCCCATGGTGGCTGGGGGGTGGGGGTGGTGGTAGACATGGGTGGGGGCCTGGTGGGGGATGCCCATGGTGGCTGGGGGGTGGGGGTGGTGGTAGACGTGGGTGGGGGCCTGGTGGAGGCTGCCCCTGCACTGCTGGGGGGTGGGGGTGGTGGGAGACATGAGTGGGGGCCTGGTGGGGGATGCCCATGGTGGCTGGGGGGTGGGGGCGGTGGGAGACATGAGTTGGACATGAGTGGGGGCCTGGTGGTGCTTGCCCTGCACTGCTGGGGGGGGGGTGATAGGGGCCATGAGTGGGGGCCTGGTGGAGGGTGCCCCTGGATGCTGGGGGGTGGGGGTGCAGGGGGACATGAGTGGGGGCCTGGTGAGGGATGCCCATGGTGGCTGGGGGGTGGGGGTGGTGGTAGACATGGGTGGGGGCCTTGGTGGGGGATGCCCATGGTGGCTGGGGGGTGGGTGTGGTGGGACGACCTGGGTGGGGGCCTGGTGGAGGCTGCCCCTGCACTGCTGGGGGTGGGGGTGGTGGGAGACATGAGTGGGGGCCTGGTGGGGGATGCCCATGGTGGCTGGGGGGTGGGGTGGTGGGAGACATAAGTGGGGGCCTGGTGGGGGATGCCCATGGTGGCTGGGGGGTGGGGGTGATAGGGGCCATGAGTGGGGGCCTGGTGGGGGATGCCCATGGTGGCTGGGGGGTGGGGGTGGGTGGGAGACATGAGTGGGGGCCTGGTGGGGGATGCCCATGGTGGCTGGGGGGTGGGGGTGGTGGGAGACATGAGTGGGGGCCTGGTGGAGGCTGCCCCTGCACTGCTGGGGGGTGGGGGTGATAGGGGCCATGAGTGGGGGCCTGGTGGAGGGTGCCCCTGAATGCTGGGGGGTGGGGGTGCAGGGGGACATGAGTGGGGGCCTGGTGGGGGATCCCCATGGTGGCTGGGGGGTGGGGGTGGTGGTAGACATGGGTGGGGGCCTGGTGGAGGCTGCCCCTGCACTGCTGGGGGGTGGGGGTGGTGGGAGACATGAGTGGGGGCCTGGTGGGGGATGCCCATGGTGGCTGGGGGGTGGGGGTGGTGGGAGACATGAGTGGGGGCCTGCTGGGGGATGCCCATGGTGGCTGGGGGGGTGGGGGTGGTGGGAGACATGAGTTGGACATGAGTGGGGGCCTGGTGGTGCTGGCCCTGCACTGCTGGGGGGGTGGGGGTGGTGGGAGACATGAATGGGGGCCTGGTGGGGGCTGCCCATGGTGGCTGGGGGGTGAGGGTGGGTGGGAGACATGAGTGGGGGCCTGGTGGAGGCTGCCCCTGCACTGCTGGGGGGTGGGGGTGATAGGGGCCATGAGGGGGGGCCTGGTGGAGGGTGCCCCTGAATGCTGGGGGGTGGGGGTGCAGCGGGACATGAGTGGGGGCCTGGTGGGGGATGCCCATGGTGGCTGGGGGGTGGGGTGGTGGTAGACATGGGTGGGGGCCTGGTGGAGGCTGCCCCTGCACTGCTGGGGGGTGGGGGTGATAGGGGCCATGAGTGGGGGCCTGGTGGAGGCTGCCCCTGCACTGCTGGGGGGTGGGGGTGATAGGGGCCATGAGTGGGGGCCTGGTGGAGGCTGCCCCTGCACTGCTGGGGGGTGGGGGTGATAGGGGCCATGAGTGGGGGCCTGGTGGAGGGTGCCCCTGGATGCTGGGGGGTGGGGGTCCAGGGGGACATGAGTGGGGGCCTGGTGGGGGATGCCCATGGTGGCTGGGGGGTGGTGGTAGACATGGGTGGGGGCCTGGTGGAGGCTGCCCCTGCACTGCTGGGGGGTGGGGGTGGTGGGAGACATGAGTGGGGGCCTGGTGGGGGATGCCCATTGTGGCTGGGGGGTGGGGGTGGTGGGAGACATGAGTTGGACATGAGTGGGGGCCTGGTGGTGCTGCCCCTGCACTGCTGGGGTTGGGGGTGGTGGGAGACATGAGTGGGGGCCTGGTGGGGGATGCCCATGGTGGCTGGGGGGTGGGGGTGGTGGGAGACATGAGTTGGGGCCTGGTGGAGGGTGCCCCACACTGCTGGGGGGGTGGGGGTGGTGGGAGACATGAGTGGGGGCCTGGTGGAGGGTGCCCCTGGATGCTGGGGGGTGGGGGTGCAGGGGGACATGAGTGGGGGCCTGGTGGAGGCTGCCCCTGCACTGCTGGGGGGTGGGGGTGGTGGGAGACATGAGTGGGGGCCTGGTGGGGGATGCCCATGGTGGCTGGGGGGTGGGGGGAGACATGGGTGGGGGCCTGGTGGAGGCTGCCTCTGCACTGCTGGGGGGTGGGGGTGGTGGGAGACATGAGTGGGGGCCTGGTGGGGGATGCCCATGGTGGCTGGGGGGTGGGGGTGGTGGGAGACATGAGTGGGGGCCTGGTGGGGGATGCCCATGGTGGCTGGGGGGTGGGGGTGGGTGGGAGACATGAGTGGGGGCTTGGTGGGGGATGCCCATGGTGACTGGGGGGTGGTGGGAGACATGAGTGGGGGCCTGGTGGAGGCTGCCCCTGCACTGCTGGGGGGTGGGGGTGATAGGGGCCATGAGTGGAGGCCTGGTGGAGGGTGCCCCTAAATGCTGGGGGATGGGGGTGCAGGGGGACATGAGTGGGGGCCTGGTGGGGGATGCCCATGGTGGCTGGGGGGTGGGGGTGGTGGTAGACATGGGTGGGGGCCTGGTGGAGGCTGCCCCTGCACTGCTGGGGGGTGGGGTGGTGGGAGACATGAGTGGGGGCCTGGTGGGGGATGCCCATGGTGGCTGGGGGGTGGGGTGGTGGGAGACATGGGTGGGGGCCTGGTGGGGGCTGCCCATGGTGGCTGGGGTGTGGGGGTGGGTGGGAGACATGAGTGGGGGCCTGGTGGGGGATGCCCATGGTGGCTGGGGGGTGGGGGTGGTGGGAGACATGAGTGGGGGCCTGGTGGAGGGTGCCCCACACTGCTGGGGGGGTGGGGGTGGTGGGAGACATGAGTGGGGGCCTGGTGGAGGGTGCCCCTGGATGCTGGGGGGTGGGGGTACAGGGGGACATGAGTGGGGCCTGGTGGAGGGTGCCCCACACTGCTGGGGGGGTGGGGGTGGTCGGAGACATGAGTGGGGGCCTGGTGGGGGATGCCCATGGTGGCTGGGGGGTGGGGGTGGTGGGAGACATGAGTTGGACATGAGTGGGGGCCTGGTGGTGCTGCCCCTGCACTGCTGGGGGGTGGGGGTGGTGGGAGACATGAGTGGGGGCTGCCCATGGTGGCTGGGGGGTGGGGGTGGTGGGAGACATGGGTGGTGGCCTGGTGGAGGGTGCCCCACACTGCTGGGTGGGTGGGGGTGGTGGGAGACATGAGTGGGGGCCTGGTGGGGGCTGCCCATGGTGGCTGGGGGGTGGGGGTGGGTGGGAGACATGAGTGGGGGCCTGGTGGGGGATGCCCATGGTGGCTGGGGGGTGGGGGTGGTGGTAGACATGGTTGGGGGCCTGGTGGAGGCTGCCCCTGCACTGCTGGGGGGTGGGGGTGATAGGGGCCATGAGTGGGGGCCTGGTGGAGGCTGCCCCTGCACTGCTGGGGGGATGGGGGTGCTGGGTGACATGAGCAGGTGTGCAGGGTAGTCCCCTGTGGTGTCGGCTGCCTGCAGGGGCCGTGGAGGGTGTACAGGGAATACCTGGGAGCACACAGCCAAATCGCGTGTAGAATTTCCCGCGTACCCCTGAAATACACGTACCCAGCCAAATCGCGTGTGAGACTTCCCGCGCACCCCTGTGATCCACGTACACAGCCAAATCGCGTGTGTAACTTCCCGCGCACCCCTGAAATCCATGTACCCTGCCAAATCGCGTGTGGGACTTCCCGCGCACCCCTGAGATCCACGTACCCAGCCAAGTCGCGTGTGTGAATTCCCGCGCACGTACCCTGCCAAATCGCGTGTGAGACTTCCCGCGCACCACTGAGATCCACGTACCCAGCCAAATCGCGTGTGTAAATTCCCGCGCACATACCCGGCCAAATCGCGTGTGGAACTTCCAGCGCACCCTTGAAATCCATGTACCCTGCCAAATCGCGTGTGAGACTTCCCGCGCACCCCTGAGATCCACGTACCCAGCCAAATCGCGTGTGTAAATTCCCGGGCACGTACTCGGCCAAATCGCGTGTGGAAATTCCTGCACACCCCTGAAATCCACGTACCCTGCCAAATCGCGTGTGAGACTTCCCACTCACCCCTGAGATCCACGTACCCAGCCTAATCGCGTGTGTGAATTCCGGTGCACGGAGCCGGCCAAATCGCGTGTGGAACTTCCCGCGCACCCCTGAAATCCACGTACCCTGCCAAATCGCGTGTGAGACTTCCCGCGCACCCCTGAGATCCACGTACCCAGCCAAGTCGCATGTGTGAATTCCCGCGCACGTACCCGGCCAAATCGCGTGTGGAACTTCCTGCGCACCCCTGAAATCCACGTACCCTTCCAAATCGCGTGTGGGACTTCCCGCGTACCCCTGAGATCCACATACCCAGCCAAATTGCGTGTGGGACTACCCGCGCACCCCTGAGATCCACATACCCAGCCAAATCGCGTGTGTAAATTCCCGCGCACGTACCCGGGCAAATCGCGTGTGGAACTTCCCACGCACCCCTGAAATCCACGTACCCTGCCAAAACGCGTGTGAGACTTCCCGCGCACCCCTGAGATCCACGTACCCAGCCAATTTGCGTGTGTGAATTCCCATGTACGCACCCGGCCAAATCGCGTGTGGAACTTCCCGCGCACCCCTGAAATCCACGTACCCTGCCAAATCGCGTGTGAGACTTCCCGCGCACCCCTGAGATCCACGTACCCAGCCAAGTCGCGTGTGTGAATTCCCGCGCACGTACCCCGCCAAATCGCGTGTGGAACTTCCCGCGCACCCCTGAGATCCACGTACACAGCCAAATCGCGTGTGGGACTTCCCGCGCACCCCTGAGATCCACGTACCCAGCCAAATCATGTGTGAAAGTTCCCGCGCACGCCGGAATACACGCACACGTTATTTTTCAGTCAGCGGGTGTCCGTGTTTGTGGGTACCCCTTTGCACGTCATTTGTCCTGGAGGGCCACAGTATAGGACATTCATCATGGCTGTATATAGGTGCTATTTGTTGGCGCACCTTTTGGCGCACATTTATTACAGGCGCTGAGACACTACCGCCTGCTTTCTTGTGGCGGTTGTGTTTGTGCCTGTGCGCTGGTTTGACCGTGCGCTTTTTTGCCCTATTCGATTCCATGAATACGTGTTGTAGGCGAGCGTGTGGGCGTTCCGCGCACTTGCACCCTGTACTTCCCCCGTGACGCCCACATTTTGGCAAGTTGTTCCCCATTCCGAGTGTTACGCCCCGTGTTCCGCCTACTTTTGTTGTGTGCGCCGCGCTATGTGCGATTTTCGCTGTGGCCTGTGCGATTTTCGCTGTGACCTGGTGCACGCCGTTAGATGGCCTGTGCGCCAACGTGCGCCACGCACTTTTTTAGCGCACATCCGATGGTTTTCTCGCGCACGGCCTTCCATGAATCGATGTGCGCTGCTTTTCGTGCGATTTTCGCACTTGCACTGCGATTTTCGCTATTCCACTGCGAATCGCACGTTTTTGGCCACTTGCGCCGCGCTAATTATTCCATGAATCGGCCTGTAAATATCCATCAAATAAGTACCCATTATATCACAGAAACTTCACACATCAACAAAAGAAATCAAATCAGCATTGTGTAATGGCCCAACATGAAGGTACTGTCTCGGTTTTGCAAGTTCATCAGGCATTGCCACACAATTGTGGGGCTCACCATCCGTTGGAAGTGGTAATATATATAGATGCAGGTTTTTAAAACAGGACACAGTGTCAGAGTTATATGTGATGGGTTCAACAGTAACATTTTATACATAGTAAGGCAAGACAGTGAAATATGTTGTTTTTGCCTTGAATAACAGTGAAGTCATATCATGTGGTGCTGCAACCTCAAGTGAACCCTATCAAACACACTCACTTTGTTGTACCAACAGTGCAGCTCCTACACTAGACTTGAGACAAAGGGGGGAAACTGAACCCAATGGATCCAGTGTGGTGCACTAGTATGCAAATAGACAGTGTTTTTCACCTTGTTTCTGGATGATATAAGGATATCTCCATTGAATAAAAGCGTGAACTGAAAAGACAACATGTGGGCTGGGGACAGCGCACATCAGTTTAGAACATACAAGCAAAATGTGTAATATTTTTAAGTCCTCTAAAACCAGAACATAGAGATAAGGCCTGATTTCAAGTAACAGAAAATAACCTGCAACTTTCGTTAATAGGAGGCAACATGCTGTAATTGCGACTAAACCCAACTTTAAATGGAGCCAGCACTTAATTCTGAGATATGAGAATACTTTCAACTCACAAGGACACCCCACAACCCCAGCATACATGATTGGGGGACAGAAAAGTTCCCTTCCCAAGCTAATAATTTCTTTGAAGCTGCTCACTGCAGATAAGGATCCTCTTTCAAACAGGCGAAGCAAATCAAACCGTGCCATAACGTTTAAGTGTTGAGTTTTACTACTTGCCCTATGGGTGTGTTAGGGCTGAATATTTTAAATCATTATTGAAATGAAGATGAATCTGTGGTCCTGCTTAGTCAAATCTATTAGCACTATCTCAGAGGCCTTCCTGAATGAAAGAATTTAACACTTGACAGGACTGCAGGGGTGGAAACCTCTGAAGAGGAGACAGAATCAACACCCTATGACACCCATGAACTGCAGATTACAATGGCTCTTTTCATCAACCAGGCTCTGGGCCATAAAGAACACATGAGTCAGGCCTGAGTCAACAGGAGTAGATTTCCAGCCTGAGTCAATATAAAATGTTGCCATATATTTGTATGAAGGAAAAAACCCTTTAAATGTTTATTTAATTTTTTATATCATCTGCATCTCTGGAACCAAACCTGTCTGAGAACTCACTTAGGTGTAGAAACGTTCAGCTGAAAATGTTGTTTTAATTTGCAAATTAGACACATTTGCATTTTGCATAGAAAGGGCTCATGCTAGTGTGTCATATATCGTAGAATTCTCAGAGCTGAGCCTGTAATGTCGAGATGGAAACATAATTTGAATATAAAAGTAGAAGTGAGTAAAAGGGAAAAATATGTAACTCAGAAATTATTTGTGCTGTAATGATAAAACTTGCATCAATTGATTTGTGCCAAAGAGAGGAATCTGGTGAGCAACTTATTAAAATGGGAAAGAATAGGTACCCCAAAGTGAAATGAGGATCAAACAAGGGCACACTCTTAAACTATATAATTGTTATAATACTTCGGATATTCTCATCAAATGAGACAAACTTTTCATTAAAAGTTTTTATATTAGGAATTCAAGTCCATGAGATGTACAATTTCTTTTCAAAAGAAACAAATCAGTCAATCAAACAAAGCAATTATCTGCATTACTATGTATACAATTTCAAAGTAAATATCACACTGGAAAGACAGGTCAGAGTTTCAATTCAATGGTAACAAACAATTGGACCTTTAGGTATGTTAATAGCTTGTAGCAAAGTAAATGTATGTTCTGCAATATGTTGGCAACATTTTCTTCAGTGATGTTTCTATTCAATTACTGTGTAACATCTACCTTTCTACCTTTCGATGGGCACCTTGAACGGTGGAAATTAATGGACTATGAATAATCCCTGTCTCTCTTTTATCTTAAGCAACTCAACTTTAAAAACAGTATTCTACACAATGGGTTATCCAGGAAGTGACTTTAAATACTTTATTTGTCTATGTATTCACACAGTGAGATATCCGCTGCTCTTCTGTGCTTGCACAATGCACAGAAAAGGAGTCAAAGGATCTCACTAGCTACACTCCATGGACATAGACTATACATTATATATGTTTTTGCAGAAGCACACACACTCTTGAAATGTTCCATAACTTCACAGGATGCACAATTAAGTTATCTATTTCCACCCCTCAGCACTAATAAATAATCAGGCCCAGGATTTAATGTAATCATCCCCACAAGATTACTTTCCTTTTAGATAATACTCACATCAGGATTTCTTTTCGGGGAATCAAAGACAGATGGCATCCCCGCTTACAGGCTGGTTTAATTCTCCCTCTCAAGGAACAGGTGGGCATCAGTCAGAAAGATGGAATCAGCTTTTTTCTGCAGCCGGCCTGCTTTCTCTTCCACTAAAGACGGGCTGGGACTTTAACTGATTCTAGGCCTCACATTCAGGGCTCAGATGATAATTCAAAATGGGTCAAAAAAGAGAACACTCTAGTCCATCTCCGACGAGCTATTATCAATCCTCCTTTTTCTCCTTCTCCCCCATCAGGGAGTGAGTGAGTGAGTTTCTTCATTGAGAGTTCATGAGTAAGTGTCTAAGTCCCCTTTTAGTGTGTGTGTTTGACATTTCATACAACAGAAACCCCACCCTTTTGGGGTGTGTATGATTTTCCCAATCTAATTGGTCAATGTATATCTCACGACCCTCACCCAAAACCCCCTCTGGCAAACCCATTGGCCAGGTGGAGTCAGGACTCGGGCCTCTATAGCATGGCATCCTCTTCAAAAGCCCTCATGGGGCCAGTCCTGGCGCCTATGGTGCCAGGCTCATACACCATGAAAAACAATGTGCTTGGGAACTACTTTATTGTATTCTCAGCCAACATGGAGGCATCCACATAGCTTGGTTCCTAAGAACCAAGCTATGCGGTCTAGTGTTTTGGGTGTGGTAGCCTAGGGACTACTTTACCTGGACTATTTTGTTGGGGCTATTTAAACCACACCCGAGCAAGAAAACACGCTTCGCGTTACTTTGCAGCTTGCAACGTGACACTCACCATGTCCAGCTATTCCCTCGAACCTTGGAGAAGCAGAACTGCAAGGAGACAAAAGGAACATCATTAGCAGCAGCATCTTACCTGCAGTCTTCATCTTTAAACACTCGCAGCTACTGAGAACAGCTTCCTCGAATCTGAACGCCTCCTGGAGAGAACGACCTGAAAGAGGAAGATAGAGGCAACATTAAAGAAAGCCGTAGAGACATTTACAAATTACGAACTGCTCAAAAGGCTTACCTGGCTGGTCGCCTCTCGGCTGGCACCACTCCGGACATTCCACTCGTGCTGAAGAACACCGCGACCTACAAGGAAGGAAAACACAGGTTGGCAAAGGCAAGACTTTGCAGCGCTGTGCATAGCACTTACTTACTGCATCATAGCGCTCTTAATGCGCCATCATTTACCAGCGGGGCTCAACCAAGCCAGTTTGCCGTGCTGAAGCTCCGCATACCTAAGGGAGGACAAAGAGACACATTTTAAGCAAAGAAAGGCATGCAGGATAGCAACAAAACTAAAGAACAGCAATAAGACCTACCTGAACAATATCAAACGGGCCGGCGTCAGTGAAGTAACTGGACCGCACTCGCCCATGAAAGACAACGCGCCCCTGCAAAGAAGGCAGGATGGAGAGCACGCCTAATTCTACCACAAGGTGAGGAGAGGGTGCCAGAGGGACTGAAATCATACGGGGGTGGAGGGAGGATACTTACCCCAGTCGGTCAGCCTTGAACACAGTCCTCCTGTATTTTCAGGCAGAACCTTCCCCACAGACCACATCAGGGCAAAGCTGAGAAGCATAAAAGCGAGTAACCCGGCTGGGTGGCGTCCCTGTGGATACCAGGTGAGCGTAACAGAACGCGAAGCCTACCATAACAAATCCACCTGGGCGCCATGGAGACATCAGAAATTGACCAATTGGCCCAATTACTAGGAGAGCTTCATGCTGAGGTTCATTCTGCCCAACAAGAGACTAATGCCCTCCGGAGAGACCTAATAGTGACCAAAGAACGCACTGAAGAGATTAGCAGGCAAGACTTGCAATCACAGGCAGGACAGACGCCTCTACCTGGAAGCAATCCAACGATGCAAAACCCCGCCATATCACCCACTCCGGTACAGATCACATTACCTGGAACAGTGCCCCTGGCACCACCAGAAAGGTTCTCAGGCGACCCACAGAGGTATGCGGCATTCATCAATCAGTGCCGCCTTCATTTTCTTTGTAGGCCTGGGGCATTACCAAATGACCAAGCTCGGGTAGCTTTTGTCTTATCATACCTGAGTGGTAGTGCAGCAGATTGGTCGGTGCCATTGGTAACCCATGACGATCCTCTATTACATGACTTTGGGGGGTTCCAGAGAGAAATGGAAAAACGTTTTGCTCGCCATACCCAGGAACAAGCAGTAGACAATGAACTCTTGTCCCTCCGGCAGGGGAATCAGGACTTGTTAATGTACAATTGCTACCTTCAACAGACTGGTTGCCGAAGCTATGTGGCCAGAAAACAAAAGAACCACGTTATTCCATCGAGGCTTACGAGGCGAATTAAAGGACGGCTTAGCCCAGGTGGTTGATCCACCCAGAGACTGTGCAGAATTCATAAATCTGGTCGTGCAGCTAGACCACCAGTTGCAGGACCGAAAGGCAGACCAGTCTAAGACGGACCCTCGGACCGTGTATGATCTAACAAGGGAAAACACACCCCGTATACCTGTAAATGCTGTAGAACCCATGCAGATTGATTGGAGGGATACGGCCTCCATTAACAAAACAAGAGCGGGACAAAAGAAGACAACAACAGCTTTGTTTGTATTGTGGGAAACCAGGACATTTCCTGAAGGACTGTCCTGTAAAACCCCCAAGAAGAACAGTCGGGGCCACAGAGAAGGATGAAGCTAAGGAATCGGAAAACTACCAAGCTCGACAAATGTAGAGGTCAGTTTGTCGAGTGAGTAGAAAGAGTTGCTGACCTCGCACTTTGCAATACCAGTGATCTTAATTAACCATCAACAGTCGTCAAGAATGCATGCCGTTGAAGCATACATCGATAGCGGAGCAGTTGGAAATTATATTGATCAAGAACTGGCAGCAGAGATGGGGCTTCCTTTGTGTTCTAAGCCAACTATGGACAAGGTAACCACCGTGGATGGGACAGAAATCGCTTCTTGGCCAGTAACCCAGTGCACAGCCAGGGTAACCTTGCTGTGCCAGGACGGACATCGGGAGTCTATTTCATTCGATCTCATCAAGGCACCTCAGTTCAGGCTAATACTAGGGATGCCATGGTTGGTTGCTTACAACCCTTTGATAGACTGGCGGGCACGAAAATTAACCTTCCCCGGTGACTGCTCCCCTGCCTGCTATTACCAAGAGGAGAAACCCGACATCTGTATCCCCATGACTCCCGGAGCGACAGTATCAACCCTGGGAGCAACTAATAACTTGCCAAGTGAATACCATGATTTCCAGGATGTTTTCCGAAAGGACCAAGCCAATACATTGCCGCCGCACAGGCCCTGTGACTGTCAGATTGACCTTGTTCCTGGTGCACAAATCCCTTGCGGCAGGATCTACGCTCTCACAGAACCAGAAAACCTTCATTTGAAATCCTATTTAGACCAGTACCTTGCAAACGGATTTATTCGTCCTTCGAAGTCCCCCGCAGCCAGTCCTTTGTTCTTCGTACCGAAAAAGGAAGGAGACTTGAGAACCTGTATTGGCTACCGCGCATTGAACCAGATCACCGTGAAGAACCGCTACCCCTTGCCACTTATCCCTGAGATGCTAGACCAAGTAAAAGATGCCCAGATTTATACCAAATTGGACCTTCGAGGAGCGTACCACCTGGTACGAGTCAGAAAAGGAGATGAATGGAAAACCGGCTTCCGTACAAAGTACGGCTTGTTTGAATATCAAGTCATGCCCTTCGGGTTATGCAACGCTCCTGCGGCATTCCAGTATTTCATGAATGACGTCTTAAGGGAGTTAATTGATGTGTGCGCCTTAGTGTACATAGACGACATCTTAGTATACTCAGCCTCGGAACAAGATCATGTCAGGCACGTTCGTTCAGTTCTCACCAAGTTCTGTAAATATCGCTTGTTTGCAAAGCTTGAAAAATGCTTTTTTCATGTCACAGAAGTAGAATTTCTTGGTTTTATCCTTACTCCAGGAGGCATCAGAATGGACGTGCACAAGGTAGATGCCATTCTGAAATGGCCTTCACTGACGTCTCTAAAAGGGGTACAAAGCATGCTGGGCTTTGCGAACTTCTAATGCCGGTTCATCACAGACTTCTCTCAGGTTGTGCACACAATCACAGTACTATTACGAAAAAACAATAAAAAGTTTGCTTGTACTGAAGAAGCAGAAGGGGCCTTTGAGGAACTTAAATGAAGGTTTACCTCCGCTCCAATCCTGCGACATCCTCGTCCAGAGCTCCCTTATGTCGTTGAAACTGATGCGTCCAGTCTCGCAATGGGGGCTGTCCTTTCACAGAGAGACCCGGAAACCGGCCAGCTACATCCTGTGGCCTGCTGGTCAAAAATGTTCTCACCTCCAGAGATTATTATGCCATCACGGACAAGGAACTCCTGGCTATCAAATCCGCCTTTAAAGCCTGGGGGCAGTACCTTCTGGGGGCCAGACACACCATTACAGTCATCACAGACCACTGAAACCTGCAATATCTCAAAACAGCCAAGGCCTAGTCCTCGCGCCAATTACGGTGGGCCCTTTTCTTCGCCGAATATGATTATGTAATCACATTTCGACCAGGAGTCAGAAACGGAAAGGCGGATGCCTTATCTCGCATGGGCATAGATGAAATAGCATATACAACTCCAGACCCAGTACCTATTATACCTGAAGACAAACTCTTGGGTATCACGACAGGCTTAACACAAGCAGAACTACGAAAAAGAAATCCAACAGACAATGAATCCTGATGCCTACCTCGCATGGCAAACTCAAGGAGAACAATATCCCATCAAGGACCATCTACCCTTTTTTGGGGATCGCCTATGTGTACCCAAGAAGGAATTACAACAGCATATTATTTCAAACTATCACGATTCACTGATCAAAGGGCATCCTGGGATCGCCAAAGCCCTAGCTAAGGTGAAAGAGAACTTTTGTTGGCCTACCTGGCGTAAGGACATCATTCAGTATATTCAGTCCTGCGGTGTCTGCGCACAAAATGAATCAAAGAAACAAAAACCATCTGGTCTCCTAAAACCATTGGACATTCCTCCAGTTCCATGGCACACTCTTTCCCTTGACTTCATCACTGATCTACCTCCAAGCCAAGGGTTCAACACCATCCTTGTAGTTGTGGACCTATTCTCGAAGATGGCCCATTTTATTCCTCTCAAAGCCCTCCCAGACGCAGCCACTTTAGCAAAAGTGTTCCTGAAGGGCGTGTTTAAGCTACATGGCTTCCCATCGGTTCTGGTCTCTGATCGAGGCAGCCAGTTTGTTTCAAACTTCTGGAAAAAATGTTATGCAATGGCACAGATCGTCGTTCGGCTATCTACCAGTCACCATCCCCAAACGGACGGCCAAACCGAGAGAACCAATCAGAAACTCAAACAATATTTACGGTGCATGCTGCATCACGAACAAAGAAATTGGGAAGACCTACTATGGATAGCCGAATATGCATATAACAATTCTTTGCATTCAAGCACGGGACAAACTCCCTTCTATACCCTTTATGGCAGGCATACATGTACCTCTGAACTAGACCTTTCAGCCAGCTTGGAAATGCCAGTGGTAAAGACTCTACACACAACCATTGCTCAGGCTTTCAAAAAGGCAAAGGAACACCTCATTCATGCCAATCAAAAACAAAAAAGATTTGCCGACCAACATCGGAAAAAGGCCCCTGATTATCAAGTAGGAGACAAAGTTTGGTTAGCTGCTAAATTTGTACCCATAAAGGGAACCCGGACCTTTCATCCCAGATTCTTAGGACCCTATACCATTAAGACAATTATCCACCCAGCAGCCGTGAAACTGGATTTACCAACTAATCTACACATCCACCTGGTATTCCATGTGTCCCTCCTGAAACCAATGCAACCCGGCACACGGATTGGGACACCACCTAAGCCCATACTTGTTGACGGAGAACCAGAATTCGAAGTCAAAGATAGCTTGGACTCTAACTACTCTAGGATTAAGCTATATTATCTCGTTGATTGGAAAGGATTTGGACCACAAGAGAGATCCTGGGAGCCCAGTGAGAATATCCATGCACCACGTCTAATCAGGAAATTCCATCTGAACTTTCCAGCCAAATCTGGGCCAGACAGAAGGAACACCATGGGAGGGGCCTTTGGGGGGAGTGCTTCACGACCCTCACCCAAAACCCCCTCTGGCAAACCTATTGGCCAGGTGGAGTCAGGACTCGGGCCTCTAGAGCCTGGCATCCTCTTCAAAAGCCCTCATGGGACCAGTCCTGGCACCTATGGCGTCAGGCGCATACACCATGAAAAACAATGTGCTTGGGAACTACTTTATTGTATTCTCAGCCAACCTGAAGACACCCACATAGCTTGGTTCCTAAGAACAAAGCTATGCGGTCTAGTGTTTTGGGTGTGGTAGCCTAGGGACTACATTACCTGGACTATTTTGTTGGGGCTATTTAAACCAAACTCGAGCAAGACAACACGCTTCGTGTTACTTTGCAGCTTGCAACGTGGCGCTCACTGTGTCCAGCTATTCCCCCAAATCTCGGAGAAGCAGAACCTGCAAGGAGACAAAAGGAACATCATTAGCAGCAGCATCTTACCTGCAGTTTTCATCTTTAAACACTTGCAGCTACTGAGAACAGCTTCCTCAAATCTACACGCCTCCTAGACAGAATGACCTGAAAGAGGAAGATAGAGGCAACATTAAAGAAAGCCGTAGAGACATTTACAAATTACGAACTGCTCAAACGGCTTACCTGGCTGCTCGCCTCTCGGCTGGCACCACTCCAGACATTACACTCGCGCTGAAGAACACCGCGACCTACAAGGAAGGAAAACACAGGTTAGCAAAGGCAAGACTTCACAGCGCTGCTCATAGCGCTTACTTACCGCATCATGGCACTCTTAATGCGCCATCATTTACCAGCAGGGCTCAACCAAGCCAGTTCGCCAAGCTGAACCTCTGCATACCTAAGGGAGAAAAAAGAGACATTTTAAACAAAGAAAGGCATGCAGGATAGCAACAAAACTAAAGAACAGCAATAGGACCAACCTGAACAATATCAAACGGGCCGGCGTCAGTGAAGTAACTGGACCGCACTCGCCCATGAAAGACAACGCGCCCCTGCACAGAAGGCAGGACGGAGAGCATGCCTAATTCTACCACAAGGTGAGGAGAGGGCACCAGAGGGACTGAAATCATACGGGGGTGGAGGGAGGATACTTACCCCAGTCGATCAGCCTTGAATACAGTCCTCCTGTATTTTCAGGCAGAACCTTCCCCGCAGACCACATCAGGGCAAAGCTGAGAAGCATACCAGCGAGTAACCCGGCTGGGTGGCATCCCTGTGGTTACCAGGTGAGCGTAACAGTATATGATAGGATAATCATCTTAAAGTGACATCACAATAGACATACCCCTCTGCATGTCATTGGGCATATTAATGAAGAGGGCCGTCTGGTGGGAGAAACATGTACACCCAGTTTCCCCTCGCATTTAATATGATGTCACCTGAGAGGGTTTGTGCATTAAAATATATCACATGCTGAAATATTACATTCCAAATATTTTGACCACTTTAATAAGTTGACAGTGAAGTGTAGAGGTGCACTCCTTTTCCTCTTGGTCTTAATGAGTTTAAACAAATAACTACTTGATTAGACTGGTTTACAGGTGCTCCTTGTTAAATCCGTGCTACCGGATTGGATAGATAAGCAAATAATAGGTACCCCGAAGTGAAAGGAGGAACAAACAAGGTCACACGCTTAAACAATATAATAGTTATAATACTTCGGATATTCTCATCAAATAAGACAACATTTTCATTAAAAAGTTTTTATATTAGGAATTCAAGTCCATGAGATGTGCAATTTCTTTTCAAAATAAATAAATCAGTTAATCATACAAACCAATTATCTGCATTACTTTGTATACAAGTTCAAAGTATATTTTACTCTGTTGTTAGACCATATCTAATTTGACAAATGTTTCATTTGTGCTCAAGTTGCTTTTTCTTTCTATTACAAACAAATTTCCAAAATACAGGCAATTTGAATATTGTTAATCCTGATATCTCGATAGGAGTTCTTTGAATTGTACGGACGGATGTCTGCTATCTGCTACTATGCATTTCGGGGTTGCTAGCCCTTCTTCAGGTATAGATATCTGGAGTAGAGCTGTTCTGTAAATATAAATAAAGACAATACTGTTTGAGTATACTTAACTATGATTCTCTTGTTAAATTGCTTTATTATTACATGGATCACTTGGTCATTGTGCACTAACCTGAGGTGATGGGCCAATCAGGTATACCTGCCCTTTCGCTTTTGTTACTGTATTCATATGCCAATTCTATAGATAAAAAGCATTAGATTACCAGGCTATAGTAATTTACAACAAAGTGGTCTCCAGTGGGACAAGTCACTGAACAAAGTGCAGTGTCCCACTAGGAGACCAACTGCATTCCGATAACGAGTTAAGGACTTAATATATCAACTCTCATAGACTCACCTAGATTTCTCCTAGTATATTGTATATATCCTGATAACTCGTCCACTGCTGCGTGAGGTGGATCATTCACATGTAGATTGATTTCAGTTACTGCAAAAGTATATTCTTGATTACATACCGACTATGGCTATTTCTTGTACTACACTTGCGTGCCATTAATTGAGGTTAAAAGAAACTGCTAGATAGTACCTCTTAGCAAGGAGCATCTCAGTTGCGGATTCTCATTTGTTGGGTGGATTTGCAGGCAAACCCTTCTTGCCAATATAGGTGAATCTTGATATATGCTTGTTGGCACTCCTTTATATGTAAATATGTGGATTTACGTTAGTAATTCGCTTATCGCGGTAGACCCAATGTTAAATCATATATGATATAGGTTCACAGGTTTGTGCAACTACTATTTCTCTCTTACCTCTGTTTGTTATAACTTCAATGATGCTTGGGTTCCTCAGCGGTTCTGGCTACTGTATTCTCCCTGACTGGGCATGTCGGCGTCTTCTTTAATGGCATTTCAGTGAGCCGATCAGGGTATGTGGGATAACTGGCTATCTACGTATTAAATGTGGGTGATAGTTAGGGCTCTAGCCGGTCTCTAAATAGCTTTATAATCGTAAATCGTATATAATAACCAACTAAATTTGAATGCCTACTTACACGGATTAGGTACGGTCTTTATAGACCAACAGACACAATGAGATTTTATGAAAAGGTCGTAAAACAAAGATATTTGTTGCGAAATAATACATACGGTTTATAATTTAAAACTCTGATATTATAACACTCTGATATTATAACACCCAAGATAAATTAAGACTCTGTTTTCCAACTCATATATGAGATTTATTTAAAATCAGAATTTAAATGGACCGGCCCTCCATAGCATTATTACATTTTTGAATGAGGGGAACTGACAGCGAACGCTGTGTGTAACATCAGCAAACATACATCCAAGATGGTGGTCATGTACGAATTACGAACACAATGATTTCATAAAATGGTGCAAGCGGGTCGGTTGCTTAGCAACGTCCCGATGCCAGAGAGGCACGCGATCCACACTGCTGCCTAGATGCAGATGCTACTGTACCTAATCCGGAAAGTAGGCATTCAAATTTAGTTGGCTATTGTATCCAACTTACGATTGTAAAGCTATTCAGAGACCTGCTAGAGCCCTAACTATCACCCACATTTATTACGTAGCCAGAGATTCTGCATACCACGATCGGCTCACTGAAACACCATTAAAGAAGACACTGAGATGCCCTGTCAGGGAAAATACAGTAGTCAGAACCGCAGAGGAACCCAAGCATCATTGCAGTTCTAACAAACAGAGCTAAGAGAGAAATAGCAGTCGCACAAACCTGTGAACCTATATCATATTTGATTTAACATTGGGTTTACCGCGCTAAGCGAATTACTAATGTAAATCCACATATTTGCATATATAGGAGTGCCAAAAAGCATATATCAAGATTCACCTATATTTGTAAGAAGGATTTGACTGCAAATCCACCCGACAAATGATATTGAGAATCCGCAACTGAGATGCTTCTTGTGAAGTTGTACGATCTAGCAGTTTCTTTTAACCTTAATTAATAGCACGCAAGTGTAGTTAAAAGAATAGCCATAGTCACTTTCTAATCACGAACATACTTTTGCAGTAATTGAAATCAATCTACACGTGAATGATCCACCTCACGCAGCAGTGGACGAGTTATCAGATCATATACAATGTACTACGAGAAATCTAGGTGAGTCTATAAAGAGTTGATATATTAAGTCCTTAACTCTTTACCTGAATGCAGTTGGTCTCCTAGTGGGACACAGCGCTTTCTAAAGTGACTTGTCCCACTGGAAACCATTTTGTTGTAAATTACTATAGTGATAGTAATCTAATGCTTTTTATCTATAGAACTGGCATATGAATACAGTAACATGAGCGAAGGGCAGGTATACCTGATTGGCCCATTACCCCAGGTTAGTGCACAATGAACAATTGATCCATGTAATAATAAAGCAGTATAACAAGAAAATCATAGTTAAGAATACCCAAAAAGTATAGTCTTTATTTATATTTACAGAAAAGCTCTACTCCAGATAGCTATAACTAAAGAAAGGTATTCAAGCCCGAAACACGTAGTGGCAGATAGGGGACATCCGTCCATACAATTGAAACAACTCTTATCGAGATATCAGGATTAACAATATTCAAATCGCCTATATTTTAGAAATTTGTTTGTAATAGAAAGAAAAGCAACTTTAGCACACATGAAACATTTGCCAAATTAGATATGGTCAAACAACAGTGTGAAAAGTATTTTGAAATTGTATACACAGTAATGCAGATAATTGCTTTGTATGATTAACTGATTTATTTATTTTGAAAAGAAATTGTACATCTCATTGACTTGAATTCCTAATATAAAAACTTTTTTATGAAAAGTTTGTCTTATTTGATGAGAATAGCTAAAGTATTATAACAATTCTATGTCAAGACAGAGGCGAGCATTAAGCTTTCTCTTCTCTTTAATTCACTCTCCAGCAGTTTCAACAAATACCTCATATTTCGTGAAAATATATATAAAACTTTTTTTTTTTTAATAAAACTTTAAGTCCCATCATCCTCTGTAGTTCTAGTCTCTAGTCTTAGTCTCTGTGCCTTAGCCCTTCCTGTTCCTGTGTTCCTCCTCTTCTTTTCCTGCTCTCCAGATAAGTAGCATCCTTTTTATAGAGCTCTGTGAAGTTGGGTATTTTTATACAAGTTATCATAGATTGATGCTAGTTGAAAAGGAAGTGTTATGTGTTTTCATTATAGGACCAGAACGCAGCACGCAGCGTGACAGTTTAGATTTACTGAAGAGATTCGGCGGTTCCGTGTCGCATTACTCGACACATTAGGAGCCTGCCGATCCCTTCAGTGCAGCCTACAGCGCTCGTCAGCGCGCTCGAGGCTAGCGGCCCCCCACCTTTGAGAGGGCGGAGTCAGCGGCGCGAGCGGGAAGCTTTCCCTTCACGCTCGCGCTTCAGAGAAAATATAGCCCCCACCTTTGTGGGGGCGGAGCGCGAGCACCCGGAAGCTCGCGCTCGGAGCGGAGGAGAGCCCCTCCGTTCCGTGAGTCACGTGGTAAAATGAGCCTATGAGAGCGTGAGCGCTCGGCTCCTGAGGGCCCCCACCCTTGGGGAGGAGGTGCAACACGCACGACACGGTGGAAATTCCGAATTTTGTAGGAATTTCACCGCGTTCGTGTCACAGAGCGTTGATAAGCTCAAGGATTTAATGTGAAAGGAGATTTATGGCGAAGTAGCTGCAAAGCATATACTTGTCACTTTAAAGCAGAAAGCCATATCTGAAAAACACTGCACAGCAGAAAAAGACTAACAGGTGCAGCCTCATAGAGTGGAGCAGTGGACGTGCACCTACACCTGAAAAGGTATTGGAAGGCACCTATACAGCACAATAATGTCCAACTTTGAGTGGAGTGATGAGGAGGAGGCTACCTACCCAGAGGATTTAGCCTACAGCTTTAAAGAAGTGCTGGGAGACTCGCTCACAGAGGCAGTAGCACAGGGTGTGAGACCCCTGCAAGACAGGCTACATACCATAGAACTATACCTGAGTACGCAAGGTACAGGCACCGGAGACAGCACGTCCACAAGGGTCGCTACAAAGGACCCCAAAGGGTGTATCAAGGCCCGGAAGAGCAAGGACTCTTCTGACCCCCCGGGCCAAACTGAAGGGGCGAGTACTGAGGCCCCGGAGGCTGTAGACCTTTTAGTAAACTAAGAGAAGCGTTCATAAAGAGAACACAGGTGCCGAGCCTCGAGACCCCCTACCCAGGGGAGGATAATATGGGCAACATTGAGGGAGGTTTCCCCGAAGAGGAAACCCCAGAATCCCCTACCTCTTCACAAGAATAGGCGGACAACGAAGGGGAAGAGAGCAGCCAACCTCCGCCGAGGAAAAGGCTCAGAAAGCTCAATAATTTAGAGGAAGATGAGACCTCCGATATGTTTAACCCCGAGATGATCAGGAACCCGAGGTCGTCTGAATGGGTTCCATCGCCAAGAGTGACGAAATACATGACGCAGAGATTGCGAAAGGCACTAGAGAAAGAGGTCAGGCAAAGAATGAGGGCAGAGTGCCCGAAACCAGAGTTGCCAGGAAAGGTAGCAGAGGCTCCGGAGCTTGATCCGAAAATGTTATCTTTTGTATCAAAAGCGAACAAAGACCCAAGAAAAGGGATCGATCGCTCTTGGAAGAGCTGTCAGGAGAAGCTCCTAGACATAGCAGGACCATTAGCAAAGATCATGGATCTAGCCGAACGTGCGAAGGACACGGGAGAAGAAGTGGATACAGGAGTTCTAGTAAACTGGGCCCAGAGAGCAGTATGCCAGCTTGGCAACGCAAACTGCGCAATTTCCTCAGAGCGCAGGAAAGGCCTCCTGCTAAAAATTGACCAAAAGTTAGGCGATCTGTCGTCCTATGAAGCGGGCGAAGCCACGCAAGGTTTTCTATTCGGGGAAACCTTCGGAAAAGAAATGGGGAGGTTTGTTGGAACATACACATCCCTAGAAAAGGCCCAAGCATCCATTAAAAAGATTTTTCCGACACAAATTTTTGGAGGGACTGGTCGGTCTAGAGGCCGAGCGGCCGGTCGCTACCAAGCATTCAGGAGGCCTCAAGGAAACAGAAGTAACTACTGGGAAAACAGGCTACCAGACACATTTTTCCCACCAAGGGGTCGCTTCCCGAGACGAAGACGTAGCAGAGGACAAGGGAGAGGACACAATTCCTCCACAGGTGAGAGTCCCAAATTATCCACCAGTTGGGGGGAGAACAGCTTTATTCTGGGAAAACTGGCTAGCGCTTTCCAGCGACGCATGGGTATTGCAGACAGTGAAGGGCATGCTCATAGACTTTATTGAGACCCCCAATCAGAGGCAAGCGCCTCGCCCTCTAACGAAAACACGGAAAGAGATAGATCTTCTGCATTCAGAACTGACACAGCTAGCACAAAAACAGGCGATAGAGCCCTGCGTGACCCCTCCCACTTTTGTAAGCAACATGCTCTTGGTCCATCGAAAGGACAAAGTGAGACCCGTAATAAATCTAAAATACATGAACAGATGGGTAGCGTACAACCATTTCAAAATGGAAGGCACTCACCATCTCAGAGACACACTCCGACAAGACGATTGGTTAGTGAGGATAGACCTCAAAGATGCTTATTTGACAATACCAGTTCGAAAAGATTTCCGTCCATTCCTAGCATTCTACTGGGGTGAGCAATTATGGCAATTTGCCACCATGCCGTTCGGCCTGGCATCAGCGCCTTGGGCCTTCACAAAAATTATGAAACCAGTAGCAGCAGCGATCAGGGAGAAGGGGATTCGCATGATTATTTATCTAGACGATATCCTACTGATGGCCAACTGCAGGGAGACGCTCCATTTCCAGACCGAATGGGGAGTGAAGCTCCTGACATCACTGGGATTTCTAGTGAATCGAGAAAAATCGGAAATGAAACCAGCCAAGAGAGTGGAATTCCTAGATTTCGTGATAGATACCAGGACAGCGACACTAGAACTTCCAAACAGAAAAATAAGAGATATAAAAAGAGAGATAAAGACATGGCTCAGCAGAACAGTTATATCACTACGCACATTAGCGCGAGTAGTGGGCCTCCTAGCAGCTTCCATACAAGCAATATTCCCGGGGCCATTACACTATCGAGCCCTTCAGAGATTAAAGATCAGACACCTTCAGCAGGGTCTGCAATATCATCATCTAGTTCGCATCGACCAGGATGCCAGAACAGAACTGGAATGGTGGCTAGCAAATATGGAAGCATGGAACGGGAGAGCCATTTTCGGCGATCGTCCAGACCTGATCATAGAGTCGGACGCCAGCAGAGCAGGCTGGGGAGCCAGTTGCGGAGACCTTCAGACAGAAGGGAAGTGGAGCTCAGAAGAACTCAGTCTTCACATCAACTGTCTAGAATTACTAGCAGGGTCATTTGCGATGGAGGCGTTTACGAAAGGGAAAGTGAACTCCTGTATTCTGTTGAAAATGGACAACATTTCAGCAGTGAAATATATCAATCATCTAGGCGGGACGAGATCCAAACTCCTGGCGGAGATAGCCAAGGATTTCTGGCACTCCTGCCTGGAATCAGGGACTTCAGTGGTAGCAGAATACCTACCCGGATCACAGAACGTGATAGCAGACTGGAATTCCAGGTACCTCTCAGATTCCAGCGACTGGAAGCTGGACCGAGTAGTCTTTCGACAGCTGGAAGAACGCTGGGGGCCGGTTCATACAGATCTGTTTGCGTCCAGACTGAACGCACAGACGGAGAGGTTCTTCAGCTGGAGATTAGACCCAGCAGCAGCTGGAGTAGATGCCTTTCTGCAGGACTGGTGGGAGCAGATTCTATACGCCTTCCCACCGTTCTTAATGCTGAGCAGAGTGCTGGCGAAGGTCCGCAGGGAAGCGGCGAATCTGATACTAATAGCTCCAATTTGGAAATCACAAGTTTGGTTCCCAACTCTCATAGAAATGCTAGTAGACTATCCGAGAATATTACCACAGGGAATCAACCTGCTCACGGACCCAGTTGGGTCATTTCACCCTCTGAGAGTGAAGGGGACCCTGCCATTGATGGCGTGCAGGATAGCAGGAGATGCTGGAACCTCCCAGGCATTTCGGCGCAGGCTGCAAGTCTCATCGCCGAGTCCTGGGCTCCCTCAACCAGAAGGAGCTACGACGCAGCTTGGAATAAGTGGTCGTCATGGTGCAGAAGGAGAGATTTTCATCCCGTTTCTGCACCTTTAGTCGAAATACTGAACTTTCTAGCAGAACTGCTGCAGGACGGCAAAGCATATAGAACCATAGGAGTCTACAGATCAGCAATCTCAGCAGGGCATGTACCACTGGATGGTACGCCAGTAGGGGAAAACATAGCTGTGATTAGACTTCTGAAAGGAATAAGAGTCAGAAAGCCACCTCAGCCTAAGTACAAAGTATTATGGGACGTAGCAGTGGAACTTAAACTGCTTTCAGATTGGCCCAGCAACAGGTATCTGTCATTAGAACAATTATCAGAGAAACTAGCCATGTTACTGTGTATGGTATCGTGCAGGAGAGTTGCAGACGTGAAGGCTCTTGAAATAGATAGGAAAACATATGGACCGGAAGGTGTAACCTTCTACCTAGCAAAGAGAACTAAAACGGACTCATCTACAATCACATATCCATACATGCAGGACTATTCAAAATGGTGCGTGGCCTCATGTATTAAGGAATATGAGAGTAGGACAGCGGAAATGAGACCAGTAGGTACAACTCAACTGCTTATAGCGCGCAGAAAACCGCACAAAGGCGTAGCATCAGCCACAATAGCGAGATGGGTCAGAGATGTCATGAGCTTAGCGGGCATTGATGTATCTGCATTTGGAGCATACTCGGTCAGAGGGGCGATGGCGTCTAAAGCATTGGGACAAGGCGCGACCTTACAAGATATCATGAAGGCAGCAGATTGGGCTAGTGATAAAACTTTTAGGACATTTTATTTTAGACCAATCAGCTCAGTGGCTGGGGCAGTAGCAAGAAGCTTTGAACAAGCTTAATGCTCGCCTCCGTCTTGACATAGAATGAAGATTCCCCCTGCTAATAGCACAGGGAGCTCTTGATTCTATTAAAGACAAGGAGGCGAGCATTAAATTCCCGACCCAGATACACAGAAAACGGGAGGAGTATTGTAATGAAGGTCATATGCATTATGAATAACCATGGTGATCGCTTTCTCCTCAAAATAGGGTGTGTATTCCCAGCCCTAACATATCTTTATTGTTATTTTGACGCTAGGAGATGACCAAAAGAACGGATGATTTTTCTCAAAGAAGTTGGATGGTTCTGATCAGATTGCAAGTTTCGAGGCAAGAGATCGAATTCTGCTGAAAGCAAGAAGAGTGAAGCTGTTGAGCCCGTTGGCAAGTTAATGTTACAAAGGATTACAATTAAGCAGTCAAAGAAGAGGAGGAACACAGGAACAGGAAGGGCTAAGGCACAGAGACTAAGACTAGAGACTAGAACTACAGAGGATGATGGGACTTGAAGTTTTATTAAAAAAAAAAGAAAAAAAGTTTTATATATATTTTCACGAAATATGAGGTATTTGTTGAAACTGCTGGAGAGTGAATTAAAGAGAAGAGAAAGCTTAATGCTCGCCTCCTTGTCTTTAATAGAATCAAGAGCTCCCTGCGTTATTAGCAGGGGGAATCTTCATTATATTGTTTAAGAGTGTGCCCTTGTTTGTTCCTCATTTCACTTCGGGGTACCTATTCCTTATCTATCCAATCCGGTAGCACAGATTTAACAAGAAGCACCTGTAAGCCAGTGGAATCAAGTATTTAATTGTTTAAACTCATTAAGACCAAGAGGAACACAAGTGCACCTCTACACTTCACTATCAACTTATTAAAGTGGTCAGATATTTGGAATGTAATATTTCAGCATGTGATACATTCTAATGCAAGAACCCTCTGAGGTGACATCATATTAAGTGGGAGGGAAACTGGTTGTACACGTTTCTCCCATCAGACTGCCCTCTTCATTAATATGCCCAATGACATGCAGAGGAGTATGTCTACTGAGATGTCACTTTAAGATCATTATCCGATCATATACATTGACCAATTATATTGGGAAAATCATACACACCTCAAAAGGGTAGGGTTTCTGTTCTATGAAATGTCAAACACACACACCAAAATGGGACTTAGACGCTTACTAATGGACTCTCAATGAAGAAACTCACTCACTCACTCACTCACTGATGGGGATGAAGGAGAAAAAGGAGGATTTATAATAATGCGAAGGAGATGGACTAGATTCCTCCCTTTTTAGACCCATTTTGGATTATCATCAGAGTTCTGAAAGTGAGGCCTAGAGTCAGTTAAAGTCCCAGGCCCTCTTTAGTGGAAGAGACAGCAGACAGGCTACAGAGAAAATCTGATTTAATCTTTCTGACTGATGCCCACCTGTTCCTAGAGGGGGAGAATTGAACCAGTCTGTAAAAGTGGATGACATCTTTCTGTGATGCCGCCAAAGGAAATCCTGATGTGAGTATTATCTAAAAGGAAAGTAATCTTGGGGGAGTGATCCTATAAAGATAATTAGATTAAATCCTGACCCTGATTATTTATTAGTGCTGAGGGGTGGAAATAGGTAACTTAATTGTGCATCCTGTGAAGTTATGGAACATTTCAAGAGTGTATGTGCTTCTGCAAAAACATATATAATGCATAGACTAGGTCCATGGAGTGTAGTTAGTGACATCCTCTGACTCCTTATCGTAGATCTAATGCAATCACGCACATACTCTATTCAAGAATTCAAGAACAGGCAGCTCCAGTTTCCCCGTAGCAGCCCCTAGAATTTGGAACTCACTCCCAGGAAATATTATCAATGAGCCTTCCCTCAACAAATTCAAGAAACTCCTCAAAACCTGGCTATTTAACAAATACTAAGCTCCTCTGTTTATGCACATAAGCTCTGCTTGCAATGTCAGCAACACTAAATTGTAAACATTATGTAACCATTAAGATTGTATGTCTGCTGACTAGTAAGCCAGTACCACCGTAATGATAGATCTCTTAGCAACAAGTGTATTTTTTAAGTAAGAAGACTTCATTTTTGTAAATAAGCCAATGTATTATGTAATGAAGTATTCGTTGCCTTGGAAACCAGACTCAGCACAGTTTAAAATCTCTGTACATGTAACCACTAAAACCAAGTATTCTGTAAATCTACGCCGTGATACTTTTGGGTTTGGGTGTACAACAAATGCAATAAATAAATAAATAAATAAAAACCTGTGCATTGCGCAAGCACAGAAGAGCAGTGGATAGCTCACTGCATGAATACCTAGACAAATAAAGTATTTAAAGTCACTTCCTGGATAAACCATCGAGTAGATTGGTAAAGTTAAGTTGCTTAAGATAAAAGAGAGACAGAGATCATTCACTGTGCATTACTTTTCACCGTTCAAAGTGCCCATCGAAAGGTAGAAAGGTACATGTTACACAGTAATTGAATAGAAACATCACTGAAGAGAATTTTGCCAACATACTGTAGAACATACATTTACTTTGCTACAAGCTATTCACATTCCCGAAGGTCAAATTGTTTGTTACAATTGAATTGAAACTCTGACCTGTCTTTCGAGTAAGGGTGGTGGTATTTTGAATAAAGGGGACATAGTGAGAAGTGTATAGGCATGGATATTTTAACTATTTTGTTGTTTTCACAAATTAAAGATTCATCCTGGACTCTTATGCATACAATCAAGGATGCAGGCGCGATCAGGTTGAATTAAATGCATTGATATCGATGCTGAAGTGTGTGTTATTAAAGAGTCTATTGCCATCCCTGTGGCATTGAAAATTAAAGTGACTAGTGTGTTGATTATTTCTTATCATAGGTCGTCTGTGAAGAAACAATTTGTTTATCTGTAATCTGATTTAATTATTTCTGTTTTGAACATAAATAGACCTTCTAGGCAACTCTCTGTGTTTCTTGTCCCAAAAGGAGAGGGAAGCTATAAGGAATCAATTTTATTAAATTGGGGGTCCCAGATTCATAAAAAGAACTTTATTAAATAAAGGAGAACTGTGCATACCTGGTTTGGCATTAGTGGAAAATTTCCCTGAATTAGATATCGCCCGGTTAAAACATCGTAGAGAACTGGAGGTTCCACCAATATATGATTTCTCGGATTACTGGTGTCATTGTAACCTAGACCCCTTTTACCCAAATTGTGCAGAGCTCACGAATGTGTGTGAAAGCTGTGTGTTGCATTGAATTACATAGTTTAGTTTAGTTTAGTTTATTAATTTGTATTGCGCACCAGACCCGAGGGTATGTGGGCGCGGGAGCAGCAAGGTTATTCAAAACTTAGTTACAAGTTACAATGCATTGCAATAATTACAGTAGGATCATAGATGGTTACAGCATTCACGGTGCAGACAAGGGTTTGCATATTTACAAGTATACATATTTACATAGTGTGTAGCTGTGGTGAGTAGGTTGTAATTAGCGGCCGTTGTTCTTTATCCAATGTATGTAGTTGTGTCTAAAGTGTGTGTAGGTTTGGGGAGTCCTTAGAGAGGGTGGTAGGGAGTTCCAGTGTTGGGCTGCTTTCATCTGGAAACTATTGCCGCCCATTCTGGCACGCTTGAACCTGGGAACTGTGAGTAAGTTGGTGTTGGAGGTTCTAGTAGGTCTATTGGAGATGTGTTTACTTATTCTGTCGACTAAGTAGCGGGGGGCAGCCTTGTTGAGGCATTTGTGTGTTAGTGAGGCTACTTTGAGTAGGATTTTATCTGCGGTGTTGAGCCAGTTATGTTGGAGATGTGTTCTCTCTTGGGGATACTAAGTGCTGCTCTGAGAGCATTGTTTTGTAGCATCTGTATTTTGTTAGTGATCTGTTTGCTAGCTCTTGTGGTGTAGAGGGCATTACAATAGTCCAGTTTTGATAGTACAAGGGCTCTGGCTAATGTAATGCAGCTTTGGGTTGATAAGAAGGGTTTGGCTGCTCTTATAAGCTTACATGTGTAGGCCGTAGAGGATGACAAGGAGCTAACCTGTTTATGGAAGGAGAGGGAGGAGTCAATGTATATTCCTAGGGTTTTCACTTCCTTGGCTACTTTGATCGGGTTCCTGTCTATAATGAAGCTGGAGTAGTTATGGTCCAATTTGGATAGGTTTGCGGTGGAACCAAGTATGATGAGTTCAGTCTTGTCATCATTCAGGCATAGACTGTGAGATGCCATCCATGCCTGGATGATGAGGTACACCTTGTTCACCAAGGCCAAATCATGGTTGTAATCTCCCGTCACCGGGATGAGGATCTGGGTATCATCCACATAGTTAGTGTAGGTGATACCCAGACCATATAGATCATCAAACAGGGGCTTCGTGAACACGTTGTACAGTGTAGGGGAGACGCATGAGCCTTGGGGGACTCTGCATGTGATGGGGATGGGGTCGGCGGTAGCTGTGGTGGAGAAGACGTGCATGGATCTGTTGCTGAGGAAAGACTCAATCGAGCCGATGGCTTCATGGAAGAAGTGGGCAGCTGAATCCAGGTGATTGCATAGGATTTTGTGATCAATTAGATCAAATGCCATGGAGGGGTCCTGCATAGCATTGATTCTGCAGCCTTATAAGAAAAAACTCAGGTTTGCAGAGAAGTAGAAATTGTTACATAGAACATGATTAGAGGCTTGAATTGGAGTGTAAGTGATTCATTGATAGTGGTAAAATAGGAGTAAGAAAAATTTGCATTTCTGCTTAGCAAGAATTGCTAGAGGAAGGCTGTTACATTCAAACTGAGAAATGTCTGACATAGCAGTACATGTGGCCAGGGCCCATGCCTTTTCAAAGTTATATTTGAAAGGGGCTTGGACAGCCACAGATTTTGACCTTTGGAAGACAGAGATGTTGGACAGAATCATCCCAGTGGGCGGGGACATGGCCCATTAAACCAATCCCTTCAGGGGCTATAAATGACTTTCACTGTCAGAGAAGAGAACTTTACGCTGATCTAACTCTTTGCAGACTTGTATTTACACCTTCAACTGGTGGAGGGCTGATTGGGAAACATGGAGGTTCAGATCAAACAGTGCCAAGAAGCGGCCCAGAATAAATATGAAGAGCCGCAGATGCCAAACAATTGTATAGCGACCAACTGCAAGACATGGTGTGGCTGCAAGAATCACTGGAAGAAAGCCAGGTTTCCATCTTGCAACAGCACAATGTCATGAATCAAATGAATGCTGAAATTAAGACATCTTGTGATGAATTGCAGGATCAGATGACACCATTTTTGAGTCTCTGTGGCACTTATAATCGGTGTAAGGAGGCCAAAAATAAGCTGTAAGGTAAATATAATGACCAATCTGCGCATAATACCTTGTTAGACAAGACTGTGAATGTAAAAGTCAATTTAGTGAAATTCATACAAGAAAATAATAAATTAATTCTCAAAGAAGTTGAGCCCCAAAATGAACTTGAACAAATTAATTATAATTTAAGTGTTACAAAAAGACAGAGAAATCAGTTTGCACAAGAGCATGATGCTTTAGCTCATGAGAAGCAGCAACTGATCCAAAAATTCTAATAGGTGCAGTAAATTGAGGGTTTGATCCTAGTCTCTTCCCAAGAATTAGAAAAGGTGAAAGATGCAAAATCGCATCTACAGGACAAACTGGAACAAATAGAAAATGACCTGAAAAAGGTAGTTCAATTAAAAGTGTACTTTGAGAAAAGAACGATGCACTGTCAAGATAAAGGTCAAAGGGAAGAGCTTATGTAATCCAGAATTGTCAGCGCTGGAATTAATGTTTACAGCAAGAATTACAAAATTTGAAGGACTTGTTGACATCCAATAGAAAAATTCTGGAAGCTAATCGGTCCAGAATATGTGATTTGAGAAAGCAGTTAGCCCAGTGTGAGCAGAACATTATTATGGAAATGGAAAAAAAGGAAAAATAACTCCACGAAGTAAGGGATCATAAAACGGCCCTACCATTACCCAGCAGACAACCACCAGAAGCAAGTCCTTCCCTCTTGCCAAAGTCCTCACTCCACCCACCTACAACGTCCTATAGGCAGGCTGAGAGGTGTCTAACATCCCCTCTCCCAAATATTTCTGATCAGGAAGGAGTGCATTCCTTATCTGATATGGATGTCATCTCACCTTCACTGGCAAGAAGGGGGAGAGTGCCCCATTCAGCATGTCAGGAGGGGACAGGAGTGGAAATCCTACTGCAGTCTCCTCTTCTCCCCTTCCCTACCAGACCCTCTGCACTGGCATCCCACTTCTCCACCAAAACTCAGGACTTCCTGTCCTAACTCTCCTCTACTCCCTCACATCCCCCATCCACTCTTTTCTCCCTTGGCCCTCCTACCCCCATTCCCCATGCTCTCCTCCTTCTCTCCCATTTCACCGGATGCGGTCTCTAGAGTAGTTCGCTCTATGAAAGTCTCCTCCAAACAGGTGCTCCCCTGCTCTTCCAGAACTATCAAGGATAACATCTCCTCTCTTGCCCTTGCCTTGGCAGACCTCTGCAACCATTGATTTGCCACTGGCTCTTTCCCACAATCCCTGAAACTCCCTTGTGCACCCTCTCCTAAAAAAGCCATCTGCTGACCCTTCCTGCCTGGCTAACTATCGTCCTATCTCCATCAACATTTTCTTGGGCAAACTGCTGGAGAAGTTGGGCATCCCCCAACTGACCCATCACACCAAATCTGCTAGTTGCCTTCACGACCACCAGTCTGGATACAGAACATCCAGAGACACAGAAACTCCTCACCTGAACACCCGTGAAGACCTGCTCTCAAATCTTGATGCCAACTCTCCCTCTGTTCTGTTCCTTCTCAAACTTTCCTCTGCCTTTCACACAGTCAATCATGCCATCCTCATAAACCATCTCTGTGATACCACAGGCATCAGAAACCAGGCACTGGCCTGGCTAACCTCCTTCCTTTATAACTGACCTTCCCAATTGCAATTGGGCCCTTTCCTTTCTGCCACCTCATTCCCCACCCTCTCCATCATCCACAAGGCTTTCTGGGGCCTGGGACCCAGCTAAATCCAACTTTCCCTTCCTAACTACCTCCCTGCTACAGTCCTTCAGTCCTCTAGCTCCAACTCTCTCCAGATCAGATGTTTCTCCAAGCAGAGAGTGGGGACTAGATCTCTTTCTTTGGCAGGAGCCTCCCTCAGGAATGGCCTTTCTGCCCCCCTCAGACTTGAGCCGGATCTATTTAAGTTCCAGAAACTTCTCAAGGCCTTCATTTTTTCCTCCTCCTTCCCTCTCCCCCTCCCTTGCTAATGCCTGGCGCCTGTCCTCTTAAGTGTCTTACAGGGGCCAGGCCCTCCTTGCCCAGTCTTCCACAGCACCCCTTAAGCAGAATTTGCCCTCAGGCACTCTTCCCCAAACCAGCCTGAATCTGGTCTCCATGTCCTAGCACTAGCGAACATTTACCCTTTTGTCCCCTTGCACTTGCTCTCCTGGGCTCCCCTCTGCACTTGCCATGCCCCTGGGGCCCATCACTCCTGCATTTCTCCCCTCCCCATTTACCTTATCCCAGTCCTTCCGACCTGACCTGCCCTCTCCCCTGCACTTACTATCTTCTGCACTTGCATGGTTTGAATGTCACAAGGCCTAGTAGGACCATTTATTGTTGTTTTCTTCTCTGACCCACCGCTCTCTTTTCTGTCTTGCTTAATGGAGCAGAACTGTGTTTCAAAGAGCCTAGACTTGTGTATAGGTGCCATACAAATGTCCAATAAATCAAATTAAAAAAACGAGGATACATCTGGGCCTGAGGAAAAAATATCATACGGGGTGAGAGAACTGCTGAACATGATCCTGCAGATAAATTATTTAGTCCACTTAGCTAACATGGAAAGACAAAGTTTTCAGCCAAGGAAGCGCATTTGAAAAGTCTGTTCTCAACAGCGAGACTGGGGGAATTCTTCTAGACCATCTAGGGGAAGAGACACTGTTTATTTTCAGCCCTCAGAAGAACAAACCCCATATTACCCGACCTCTAAAAAGGGATCCTGGGAAAATAACCCTGAGAATTCCCAGAGGAAAGAACAAAGAAAGGAGTCTGTGTCCCATGCATCAAGAGGGCAATAGGGAATGGGGTTGCAGTAGCCGTTCTGACTCAGAGGAAGAGTGGACTGAAGTTCATAGACCCAAGAAGGGCCGCTCCCAACAGGGTTTAATCAAATACACTATTACACAAATAAAAGCCATCAAATGTGTTATGACCCCTTATCATAAAAACGCAAAATATTCCATGTGGGAACATCTATAGATGTATGAGCAAATGCCCTCATGTGGAATAAGGAATAATTCTAACAAGATGGAATATGTCAAATGGACGTTTTCTCCTGAGTTTCCCAGCATGTTTGCAGGGCTGGATGACCAAAATCATCCTAAATGGTCTACCTATAATACAGCCATTAAAAAACAATTAGAATCATTTCTCCCCATAGAAACCCACAAGAGGCCGGCAAATCTGCATATAATATGGTGTGTGGCGAGAGAATTTGCCCAAAAGTTGAAGCGTGCATTCGTACAGACTTCTCGGCGGGTAAATACGAACAATAGAGACTTGATTAGCACATTTTTCCATGCACTACCAAAATACATTATCACCCAATAAGTGCAGGACATTGACGATTTGCAAACTCTCGAATGGGTGATTTTCACAGGCTACTAGGATTTATGAGGTCCCAAAGCCTACTGTGAGAAACCATAAGGTGTCTCGCCCGCTAGTCCACGCAGATCTCTCTCTCAAGTTGCCAGGGCATGGTCATCGCCTTTGGATCCAGGCCTTGGGGTTGGACTATTTTGGGAGGATCACCTAGGTGAGGGGTCTTCGGGGAGTGGGACACTGGATGTCAAGATACGGTATCCCTCTTCCTCCTGCAACACCTTTACCCCATCCTACCAGGTAGGATACATGGGAAACACAACCCCCGTTTCCCTTTCCCAGCACTTTCACACAGACAGCCCACTCTGGGAGAAAACAGAATCACACCTGAGCAGTGTACCTGACATGTCCCGCTACTGTGGTGAGGCAAGGTCAGGCAATTACTGACGATTACCCACTCCTGAGTTCTATTAGACTTCCCCACACAGATAAAAGGTGGAGCACGTAAGCACACTCTGAGCGAGGCAAAGCAAACAAAGGTACAGCAGTTTCAAGTCGGCAGCTGAATGAGCGAAGAAAGATGGCAAACTAAGAAGGGTTCGTAAGAAGGGAATTACCCTTGACTTTTTCAGCCAGACACCGTTACTTTCAAGAAACCTTCGAGGCAGAAAGCGTAAGGCCAGGAAACCAGACTAAAGAATTCTGCACTGTGTGTCAGAGATACCGAAGGCCCTATTGCGTAGATGACCAAGGCGGGGAGGAGCAGCAGCAGCTGCCGTGGTATCGTCCTTGGCTTCAAGAACAGAGAAATACCAGAAAGAGCAACGCAGCCGGTGAGCTGGGGAGACCGATGCCAGAATGGTCTGTGTTGAACTCAAGGTTGCAAGCGGCAACATTGTATAACGAGCACTGGAATGAAAATTGATAAACACGTGTGAAAATTGATAAACACGTGTAATGAAAGACGTGAGTAAAGCTAAACTGCTAACGAATGTTTGAACATGAGAAGGAAAGATACAATACCATTGACAGAGTGGTCCGGCACTGTGGGTGTGCTCAATCGAAAGTCCCTGTAAGGTATCCCGCCAAGATAAACGAAAGTAGAAGATTGATGAAATTAATTGTGTGAAGTTAATCAAAGTGGTCCTGCAACGGTTAAGCAAAACCCATTGCACATTCGAAAGTCTTCAATTTTGATGTCAAGAGGATCTGAGCCCGAATGAGGAAGATCCAGATTCAGAGGATCCAAGCCCGACCGAGGGCGATCCATATCAAGGGAATCTGAGCCCGGATGAGGGAGATCCATGGTCTGAGCCCCAAGGAGGGAGACCAAGTGTGAATATTGTGATAGACCAATGATGAACATTCAAAGCAAGAACTTGTGCATGTGAAAATCCTGATAGGAATGGTACTTTGAGACTTCTGTCTGTTACAACAGACCCTCTGCAGTAAGAGACTGTTATTGGAAAGAGGCTTTGGCAGAAGGGCCCAGTGTCTGTGCTTTGAACTGTATCCTCATGGCCAAGAAGCCAGAGTGTGTGCGAAGTTCGAATGTGCCGCCTTGCCCCACGCTGAAAACGTGGCGAAGAGAAGCCAGCTGGTCAATTGTCCTGACATATTATTTATTGAACAATTTCTTTTGCATACATCATTGTACCACACTCTTTTGTATTTAGAAGTTAGGAATGGCAACAGGTTTATTACTATAGGACCTTTTATTTGACAGAGACTTGACTAGGACTGCGTTATTATTATTTGATGGTTGTAGCTTGCTCCCATCCTTACCTTTAGGTTTAGATAGGCATTCAGCCAACATATTTCAAGATCAATAAACACCCTGGAACTGTGATCACTTGTGTCTGTCTACACTGTTTGATACCATACCTTCCTCAGACTACAGAAAGCGAATATAATCCCAAAACTCCCAAATCAAATTCAAAGCCTACCACTACGAAAGTGGCAGAGGTCTTTGAATCTAGAGTCAGGGGGTTCAAGGAATGTGCCTACCACCAAACCCGAATGACCGGCAGCAGAGGCCCTCTGTCCATTCCCAAATGAGCGACACTCAACCAGTGTTCCAAAATACAAACCCTTCTGACACTCTTACCTACATACGTCCATGGTACCTGGGCTCTAGACCCTTCGTGGGCTACAGATACACTCCCCCACAAGAGGTGGGGAATCCAAATCAAGTGGCCGGTCCCTCAAAAATTCCTACTCAAAGGAAAAAAATCCTACACCCCCTTCAAACCAATGTTCAAAACAATGTTCCTTCAACCTAGTTTGCAGGACAATAGAGCCCAGCCTCAAGGGGGGTGGAGACCCAGAAATGAAGGCTACAGTGGTAACGTTCGAACATTTTTGAGTAGCTTTGCTTAGAGGGATAGCTTCCCTTCCAGAGTTCAACAAAGGTATTCCCTTAAGACCTCCCTATGGTCCCGGGGGAGGAGAAAAGCTCTCTCAGCTTCAGTGATAGGTCAGGAAATTGACTGAGAACATTGGACAGATGTTGAGGGCCAACAGAAGCCTCAGACTATGAGTATTTCCCAAAGTTCCCCAATGTCCGAGTCAGGTGCCCCGTT
Source organism: Ambystoma mexicanum (assembly GCF_040938575.1). Taxonomy (NCBI): domain Eukaryota; kingdom Metazoa; phylum Chordata; class Amphibia; order Caudata; family Ambystomatidae; genus Ambystoma; species Ambystoma mexicanum. Next base: position 895,979,135 of record NC_090941.1, read on the forward strand.
GGGACAATGAGAAGAGGCAATCAATCCAAAATAATAGTATCCTAGTGGAAGAAGAAAAAGGGGATAGGGATAAAAAGATATGCCAAGCTTTAGAGGAAGCTTCTTTTCTGACCCATACAATGGCCCCTGGAATAAAGAAAGAAAGGCAAGAAAATAATAGCGACAACTGTTTCCACCAGGAACTAGAACCAAAAGAACAGAGAAAAAGAGTAAAATGTCAAGAAAGGAAAAATAGAATAGCCACTATTAAGACTAAGGAATACACAGGAAACCCAGAACAGAAAGTATTCTCTTTCAGAGATGGAGTGACACCTCCTAAAGAAAAGTGGGTGAAAATAGACATCCTTGAATCTGAGAATATAGAAAAAGAGACCGAGCAGTGCAAAAAAACCTTTAGATACAGAAGCCAATGTGATAACACAGATATTGTAAACTCTGAAAGTCCAGAAACAGTAGAGGTACCCTCCCTCCTAAAGGATTCTGAGGATTGGCCTCTGAAAAAGAAGACAACAAAAAGTCTCCCTAAGCCAACTCGCGTGAACTTGACCTCAAGGAAGGAAATACAGGTATGGGGGAAATCCAAGGTTTTGCCCTAGAAATAAAGATCAAGAAAATTCATGCAGCGCTGTCAAATACCTCACACTTTCTTTGTAGACTAGAGTTTAAAGAAGATAGGTTCTATGCTCCTCTCCAGATACAAGGTCACTGTGATTTATTAGCTCTGGTAGACACAGGGTCACAGGTGACCTTGATTTCAAAGCAAACATTTGAGAAATGTGGGAAGTGGGAAGAGCCATAACATTCCACTCAAACCTCTTCTGGGAAAACTCCAGACTATTGATGGAAAGGACATTTCGGTCAATGGGATTGCAGATCGGAAATCAAAATTGGGTGACACTGTCTGAAACATCCAGTGATCGTTGTGAATCCAGAGAGCACAGTGTGTTTTCTGGGGAACAATTTCTTTGGTCCCAAACAAACCATCTCATCAAGCTGAAGAGGAGTACCAGTTATGTCAGCCAGAAATGGTACTTGTCACTTGACTGAACGACAACCCAATCTAATTGAATTTCATTTTCAAAATAATCGCATTCCCGAAATCACCATCATCTCAATAGGCGACCAGAGTAGTGAGGGGATCTCATTCCAACTCCTAAGAATTAATCCCCCTCCAACAACCGGTTTTCCCCATTGGATGGAGATACCTTGAAGTTCTATATTTAGGAGGAACTCAAAGTATTCAAAGTACTCTTGAAAAGGGTCCAGAAAAACATAGTTATAATTTGACCAACATCCTGCAAAAAGGCGAACACACATTCTTCCCCATTCGGATAAATGGTGGAAAAGATTCTGTGCTTGCTGGTCTGTTTAAACAATGGTAAAAGCTTCATAAGCGAAGCAATATTTTAGTGACTCCAAAAAGATCAGACTACTCCCTGCTTTAATTTGACAAATAAATGGGAAGTTGGTCTGGAAACCCGAAATTCCAAACATGTACTACCTAGCAGGTGCATGCTAAAAATGTTGATTGGCAGTACAACTATTGACCATAATTGTTGGATCGTTAGAGATGCCATTTCTGAGTTTTATCTGGGTTGTGATATTCGCCATCAATTGGCAACTCATTTAGATTTTATGAATGGCAAAATTTGGTCAAGACTGGGGGTAATCCAAAGGGCTTTGACAATGTTGAGAAAGCATTTCAGTCAGCTCAATTGTTGCCTTACTCTCCCAGGACAGGTGCGACAATTTACAGTACCAAACAAAATAAAGAGGTCAAACCCTGAAAAATCAGGAAGCATTCATAAATTTGAGACATACCAACCAACAACAAGGATTGTCCCTCCATCCAACACCACTGGTTGTTCTAAAAGAGGACACTGTTCAAATATTGGTGGATATCACTGACCCTCAAAGTATTATTTTGGGTGCAGACACCTCTATTGGAATGGAGGTTGATTCACAATATTATTTTATTGACTTCGAAAATGAAACTGTAGGTCCAATTCCTGAAAATTGATAAAACAAACAGTATCCAACCACAAAAGATCAACATCTCACATGGGGGCACATTTCTTGGTGGATTCTTCATGCACTTTCGGAGTAGAAGATGTTAGCTGTTACATCTTGGAAGATGACATAGTATTTAGAGTTCATAATAACTATCTCAAATCCATTGAACCTCCTGAGCAGGTAAATACCATTAAAAGAGATCTCTCCATCCAACTTGAGGATACTTCTGAAATATCGTAACCAGAGGTGTTTCCGGCAGATGGTTGTGGAACAGATCAGTCTGGCCAGTACCTTTGAGACCGATGACCAGTGACAACAACTGAGACAGGTATTACTGGATTCCCAGAATAACTTCTTGTTTCACTCCAATGATTGTGGGCATACACCTATCCATTCTACAACAATACACACCGACCCTGAAATGGCTGCCGTGTTTATAAGACAATACCGGTCGGTAGCCTCTCATGACCATGGAATTATTCACAGAGATTTACAGATACCTGGAATCCTGTGGCATAAATCGTCCTATCCACAGTAAAATACCCCATTTCAACCTATTATTTCAAAAATGTCCTCTGGAAGAGAGCTTCCGCCCCAAACCCTTGCACATTACTTAGGTCTCAGTTGCTACGTTTGGCTGCTCACCCCAATTTGGGTAGCATGGCAATACCCCTCCAGTGCAAAAATTCACCAGTCACCACTAAACTTGAATCATTTAGAATGTCTGTGATGCCTCAGCAGCCACCCTCACCCCCAGGCGCCAGAACCTGTGTACAGTATACAGTATTTGTGGACACAGTTGTGCACTCTTGTACACCTGTAATATATTTCCCATTTGAATGGTATACACATTAGAAGGGCCGACCATGATTTAAGCCAGTGCCCTGTAGATAAAGAAAGGCAACAGGGCACTGACTCATCCCGCATTATGGATGAGTCAAGCCAGCTCAGTGAAACAATCAGCACTCCCTCAGCTGCTTGGTGGTTCTGACATAGCTTTAACTGTTAAAGTGAAATGTGGTGGGCCATGCAAGGCAGGGGGTGTTTTCCATCCCCAACCTTGCATGACCCATTGGGGACTGTAGGGCCGAATGTCCCTATTGGGTGCGGCACAGACATTTAAAAGCTTAGGGGTGGTGCGATAGAGATGTTCCGGCTCCACTGCACATGTGCAGGAACCAGGAAGCCCCCTCTACTTCCTGGTTCCTGCTGCGTGCTGCAAGGTATTGTGTTACAGCAGACAGCATCAGTGGAGTTGTGTGGAGTCTGGACCGGTGCGGCAGGTAAGACAATTGCAAAAAGTATACATGTGTGTGTGAGTGTTTGCTTGCATGCAAGGCTTTGTGTTTGTAAGTGCATGTGTAAGTTACTTGAGTGTATGAGAGAGTGTATTACGTATAGGTAAGGTGAAAAGATTTGCAAAATAAAAAAACGGGATAACACAAACATAAAAGAAGGACTACCATGGTAGACCCTGCTACCCCCCTTCTCCTATGTGCACGTCATTTTTCCAGGACTGAACTTCTATCCTGCAAATAAACCATGCAAACATTAATTAACAAAGGAGCGTTTGCTCTGATTAATATTACATGCTTTCCAATCTGTTTAGTTTCCCAGTCAGTCTGGCTGACTCAAGCTGGTAATGCGTATGGTGGCTACTGAAAGGTAGGGGGTTCAAGCGCAGCCTGGGATGTCAGAGAAACATAATGTAAAATCCTGATGTTAGCTTGCTTTGTAATTGCTGCCCGCCTTCAATTGTTTAGTACTGGTAACATTCCTTTTTCCAAAAACCAGTATGTGGTTTTAATATTAATAACACACTCAGGACGGAGGGACAGAGTGTCTAATTCTGGGACTGTCCCGGCAAAACCGGAACATCTGGTCACCCTATGTATAGGTGCATGGGTGAGAGCGAGAGTGTGTGAATGTTGATCTGGGGTTTGTGTTCAATGAGGGAGCGCATGTTGTATGGGTGTAGGGGTGAATGAGAGAGTGTATTATTTGAATGCTGTATGAATGAATGTGTGCCATGCAGGAAAGCAGGTTTTTGGTGGGAGGTCCATGTGTGCATCTCCACCAGTCGGGACATATTCTTTTACTGAGGCATGGCATTGTTTACTAGGCATCGAGGGAAAAGCCAACATGATGAGTGATTTTACATAGCCACACTGGCCTACAATGGTGGAGTAGGTCCAGCCACGTGTTGTTACTTTGGCACAGCATACGTTTACTACAAAGCCAACAGCAGTTTTTTCTTCTGTGTGAATACCCAGCATGGGCACGCATGGTCATTGCTGGCATTATGGGAAAAGCAAACATGAGTATGTTCTTATATGGGAATACTGGCATGTACTGGTGCAGCCAGGATGGACATGAATGGGCACAGCCAGTATGAACATGTTTTTTACACTGGCATATATTGTGGGCTCCTGTGCACAGTTGATGGCTTCCATCTGTTAGATTTTTGTATGCATTAGCCTACACACCAATTGAAAACGGCGTGGCTTTTTACCTAATCTTTCAGAGAACGTGTGCTGTAAAATGCACCACGTTACCACATTATTTTAAAAATGTCCTCAGGTGGAGAAACCACCCACTGGCACTGCCCCTTGGTTGGTTTGGGCTCCCTGCCCGCGCATATTCGTGGGACGCATTCACCGGCCAGCACTGAATAAGGCACTCACGAAGCAATTAATCCGCTGGGTTAGTTTATCAGCGCGCCCAGTCACACTTAAGTCAATGACAGGATGCGGAGCATTGCCACCGCCACGGTGCCAGCTCTGAACGAGCCGTCTGCGCAGACACCGAGTCTACTTGGCACCGCAGGCAGCGGCAATCTTTTCGGGATCTCCTTTTGCACACATTTTTGAAAAGAATAGTTATCAGATCTTTCATTTGCTTTCGGCCTTTAGCTAATTTCCTGAAGGCCGGCCGGTTTCCCGCTCGCCTTTCCTGCCATGCAAAGTCCCTCGCCCCAGCAGAATGGTAAACGCCGGTCTGAAGTGTTCGGCCTTGCCCACCGCAGCCAGGGCAGCAGCTGCAGCACTGCGCGCGCGGACAGGTTAATGGGCATACTTAGCGCCATGCTTAGCTTCATTCAAGCAAGCCTTCGAATTCCTAAATTGTGACCTCTGCTAGAAAGGTTAATGGCCTAAGCCACAGCCAGAGCCATTAATGCCGAGAAACGTGCAATTACTGGCATAATAAACCTTTCTTTTCAGGGTGAGCCCGGCAGGCAGTCATTGCGTGGCCCTGCACAGAAATGCGCACTATTCTCCGTTAGTTTAATCATCCATTCAGGCGGACTTGAGTCACCGAGATGGCTTAAAGGTGCCAGCCCCCCTGCAGTCTGTGATATATTCATGAATAAAATGATGTCACTGCTGATTGTGGAAGTGTGCTTCAGGAGGCGCCCATTTACAAGTAGTTAATAGACGCCATCTAGTGGCAATAGCACATATCGCATCCTTTTGTGGGGTTCTAGACACTAGAGCATATTTGATAAAGTCATGCTACTTTGTCTGTATGGTGTGCTGCGTTATGCGTTGTGTCTGTCCCATGTCGCATTCTGTTACCACTTAAACACGTGTTTTTGTAATATAGTGCCTAATACGGATTTGTGGCATTCTGTAGCACTGTGAACGCGAGGTGTTACTATCCCCTGACTTAAAGGTACTCATTGAATTGATCTCAGAAGGACGATAGGCCGAGTGGGCACAGTATTAACCCGTGACCTCCAGGTTGCTACGACCAAGTCAGTGCAATGGGATTGCATAGTATTTGTGTCACCACCCTATGACCAATGGGATTGCATAGTATTTGCGTCATGTGGCATCTTTGGGTCGGACGAGCTCCAGGGCGGTCACAGGTCCATGCCAAGAACAAAAGATCATATTAGTCGCACATGCTTAACATTGCGACAGGGTTCCCGAGGGTCACAGGCCACATCCACATCCATGCAGAAAACAGGGGAACTGTCAACGTTGAAGGTGAGCGCATGCTCAGATGTGGGCGGGTTGGTAGTCTAGAAAAAGTGCAGGGGCTCCCGGCGATGGGTCTGTTAGGCCCTCTGCTGGACGTGCAAGAGGCAACTGGCAAGGGCGCCTGTTAGATCCGCCCTTCGCCCCGCTATGCGGTGACGTAGGGCGTCTGAATAAAAGCCCCGCACCCGCGCGAGGGAGGCAGTTCCGGGCACAGACCCTAGCAGCGTGTGTCGTGTCTTTCTTCTCGCTCCGGCTGGAGCTGCGTCATTGAGGCCTACTGCTGCGGCCTACCACGCTCTGCCTCCGCGCGGGGCTGGAACATAACAGCGCCTGTCTAATCTCCGGGTTTATCCACAAGAGGCAACTGGCAAGGGTCATTCATGCCTGTCTAATCTCCGGGTTTATCCCGGAGACTCTGGGTTTTTACACTCTTTGTTCAGGTCTCCAGGGAAGAGCGTGGCGTGTCCAGGATTTCCGGCAATCCAAGCAAATCTACCCACTACTCGATGTGATTGGCTACAAACAGACCACTTGTGGTTGATCACATAGTGGTGTGGGTAGAAACTAAGGATTTTGTGCACAAACCCCAGCTTGGAATCACGTCATTTGTCATTGAGCTAAATCATTTTTTTTTTAAGTGGTCGAGTCGGGTGGGTGGAGTTTTGGAGAAGGGGGCGGGGCATCAGTGACACCATTCTCCGGATTTTGCATTTATAAATGTAAGCCAATCTGGCAAGGCTGAAGAAATAGTAGAGGTCTTCATCAAAACAGTGTATGAAGACGTGCGCTTTTAGTGGTTTCCTGAACAGGGGCTTGCTCCAGAGGGCAGCAGTGCCATGTGTTCCTAGGGATCTCCTGCCATTGCCCTTCGTCCTTTAGACAGTGGTGGTGATTCTCAAGGAGCTGGCAGATGCATTTCTTTGTTTGGTGGCAGAGGTATGCGGGGGATTTTCTCCAGAGTATGACGCAAAGGGTTTGGAAATCCATTCTTTGGCTTACACTCATCCAGTGCAGCGATCGCAGTGGCTGGTGTAATGTCGTCTCGTGTTTTCAGGCCCAGGATCTGCATCACCGCTTTGTCCTGTAGAATGTTTTACATTTTTTTATTTGTGATGTGGTCATAAAAAGTCAGACCTTACACAATACAAATAGACAATACTCCTATCACGCAGGGACGTCACTTAGGGGTCGCCAGAGGTCGCAACTGCGACCTGTGAGGTCTCCCTTGCGACCTCTGTGGTCTCCATTGCGACCTCTAAAAAAATGTAAAAAAGAAAACGTTTTTTTTGTGTGTTTTTTTTTGTAATGCAAGCTCCTGGGCTGTGGCCAGCACCATGTGGCTCTTTACTTCTGGAGTGGCTGGCTTTCTTGTTCAGGCCCCTTAAAAAAATAAGAAAAATAAGTACAGGGGTGCCACAAGTCTAACACTTTCAGCACTGACCCTAAATAAGAAAGAATAGGAATACCAAATAATGTGTCTTTCTGGAATTCTATACAATAATTGCTAGACTCATTAAAGGTTTATTTCAGGCACACTTCAGGGGGTGAGTCACTGATTTAGTCTGTTCTTAAATGCCTCAACTCAGCCTTTCATCCTTCTGCGGTCGATAAATGAGTACCAACACAGGTTGGGTGATATTGGGTGTATATTTTTTCTATATAAAACGCTTAAGCGTAAGTGCTATATAATAACACATCATTATCATTTTGTCATGGACGTCTGCTTGCATTCACAGTAATTTGGTAATATGGGCCTATACACATTGATCTTAACGATACATATGGCGATCCATTCTTGTATGAAATGTACATCACATTATAGTGATATCGTAACCATATTTTTTGTAGTGTACAATGCTATGTGATGCCACTTCCTGTTTTGTCAACAGGTGAAAGGTTGTGTTGCATCGCTTCCTGCGATATCACTTCGGGGTGGGGTCAAATGACATCACTTCCTGTGATGTCATCGGGGTCAAGGGTCATGTGCAGTCACTTCCGCTACCCCTGTCATTTTGGTGAAATGACGTCCCTGCTATCACGTTAGACATTAATTTCATATATGCAAAAAAATACGATACTTTAACACAAACAGAAATCTATCAGCTTAACAAAATTCATAAGAATAGGCATAAACCTTACAACAATACAAAAGAATTCCATAAAAACATACACGCCTGGTTTAAGAGTGCATCACGTGCAAGGTCACATATTGAGTTAAAACAGCAGGAAAGATTTCAATCACCAGCCTTATAGTTGCTACGATTAAGGGCAATTGTGGCCGCGACAGGATTCGTTCCCAGAGGTGACTAGACCAGCCATAAAATTCCAAATCAATAAAGGTTTAAAATATATTCTCCCAATGGCCCCACTGATCCTAAATTTGGGACAAGAAACAATCACATGTTCTAAGGATTCAACAATATGTTATCAGAGAGTCTACATGATCTCTCTTGACGTGCAACTTTCATTCTTGCAGCAATTACTTCAGCAGTAGGCGAAACAGATCATCCTCCGTTTCAAACACAGACATGTCTTCTGCCTATAGCCATTGACTGTGTTATAGGAATTTTCCTGCAGTGCCCCATAATAAGGTAGTTTGTAATTCCACAACATGCGCCTTGTGGCACCCCAATCCGCCTTGAACAGGAATTTTGTAATCAATGATGGTTTGGAAGTTAGAGTAGCTTTAGTAAAGGTAATAGTCTTAAGGATCACACTGAACTGCCCAAGATGTAGGAACAAAGAACACCCACTGCCCAACATCTCATTAAGAACCACGTAAAAAGAATTGGGGATTGGGACAAAGACTTTCCTAATACCAATTTCCAACTCACCAATACCTTCATGGAGCGAAGATCCAATTCAAATTGGATTTGATTGGTCAGATATTTTGGGGAGCCTCAGTAAGAGGCTGTTGCACTGTTTAATGCGGGAAGAACACATGCCCAGATTCTGAATGGCTCCTCATGAGACTTATTTTGAGCCTTGCATTGATTTTATAGCCTGTTTCAATATTTATTTAAATGTGGCTTTTAATTCTTCATGCACTAAGCCATATAGCTTTACACCATAAATCCATCAGGATTTCCTTCCATGATCTAGGGCAGCGGCTGCTCCTTCCCTACACAAAAAAGAGCTCACCTGTTGGTAGCAGCAGCCAAACAGCCAAGCCTGGCTCTCAGGAATGGAGTCAGGCGATACAGGATTACATGTGATCACAGTGAATGACACTATTATCCGGACAGTAGTTTATTTTAAATGCTTTATATATGTTAAATGCACTAACAATGGATATGCACATGGAAGAGAAATTTCCAATGCCAATAAAACACACTTTTCTAGGTTTAGAAATGTGTGAATCATGAAACATTTGGGTTAGGGTAAACCACAAAGTTGTATTGGTTCTAAAGATCACTGGACGGCTGAACGTGATAGCAGGGGTTTCCACACGCCCAATGAAGGATTCACAGTACAACACAGGGGTTAGGATAGCTCAAGCCACAATGCAGCAGCCAAAAGATGGCTCTTCACACTAGGGGGTGAGTTCTGATGATGAGTGTGGCTGTAATATTTATTTCTTTTATTTATTTATATACAGGAGGAACAATGCTCTTTTGATCACAAAAAAACATAAAATAGATAAGAAATTAAATTTGACGGGAAGCAGTGAGCTTCTTACAATGGGGTGAATTTGAGGGCCATTCTGACCAAGTTGTGGAGGGGAGTATATGGAACAGTTGTACTGGAGAGACCCCGGGCTGGCCCATAGAGTCGGGGTTTGCTCTGCAGTACTTTAAGATGAGATAGCTGCACCTTGAGATGGATGGGGGTGCAGGTTTTCTTACTCCAACACCAATCAATAAGGACAACTCAATGGTTTGGCAAAGGGGAGTCCGTTTAATGACAAGTACAAAAAACGGGAAAACCTGGAAATCAACAGTGATGCGATAGCCCGTCTCGTTTCAACTCCCAAAAACTTCATACAAACAGTATACCCAAAACCCGTCATCAGTTAACATGCAATTCTATTGGTTGGGAAAAGGTAACTTTAAAATAGGTGCTATATCTGTATATGGTAACGGAGTGCGGGGATTGGATAAACACTATCAGTTGGGCATCTAAGCCCTTCCTTCAAAAATGACTATGGTAGATGTCACTAAATGTACATCGTCCCATTGGTTCAACTATATATAGGACCCTACATTATTTGGTCCATGTGATTGGGTTGGCATCGACCCCATGCATAAATCTCCACTTTACTTAGCAGCACGCAGAATGGTCAAACAGGTGCAGGATGCCCCACGATTCACCCAGCCTCCCTTCCATCAATCATTACTTTAGTGGCTATGTGTCAATTAGTTGGCTGTGGTCGGCCTCGAAGCTGTATCTTCTTGTCAGGAAAAGTTATGATATCTTCTGTCTGGTTGACAGCCAGGAGTAGGTGTGCAACTGTGCCTCTTCTCGCTCGGCTGGTCACCTGCTAGCACACTGTGAATCTGCCTAGTTTTCCTTCTATTTGCGCATTTAATTTTTATTCGGCTTGCCAACTGCCTGGGCCTCCTTATCTCGGCCTTCCTGAGATAGGCTTTTCTGTTCTTAAGTTTTGATTCCGTGAAGCTACTGTTCGCTCATTCTCTTGGTCTGACCTCGGCTTCTCAGGCATGAGTTGCTCTTGCTGAGTTTCGATTCAGCCATCTCTTCTTGTGTTAGCTGGAATACGAATCCTGTCCTGTTTGACCTCTAGTAACCTGAGTTAATTCTGCTTTTGTGTAAAGTGGACTTGCACTTATATAATGTGCTTCGTTGAGGTAGCTATGCATAAGTGGTGCTTGCCACGATCTATCTTCTACTAAGCATAGCAAGCCGCACTGCTTTTTTAGCTTCTTGCGATTTCAAGAATATGTACAGGCGTTAGCTGGTTGAATATCTTCATCCTGCTTATGGCTTAAGTTTCTTTATATGTAAACATCGTCTCTCCTTCTAAGTTCACGATATCCTTATTCGTGGCGTTTCATCTCTGTATGTCATTTTTGGGTCCTCATATCTTCTATCTGCAAGTCTGTCCGGGTCTTCGTGATGTCACCATTCGTCTTCAATTAAGGCCCTTTGAGTTTCTTCTGGGAAAGTGTTTAAGCAACCTTCATTCCGTGTCATTTCCTGGTAGGGTTTTCTCAATGGATACCTTACTGTCCAGGGTTGCCTGGTTATCAGTGCTTCAATAGGTATTATTCTTTTGATAGGCACTGGGCAGAGCCCTACTGCAGCTCACTGATGATTTATTTGTTCATCATATGTCACATATCTCGGTGTGAACATTCCAGGTGCTTCAAAATGGGCGACTGGAGTGCAGGCCTCACTTGGGACCTCCTCTACGCTCCTCCTCTGGTCGATTCATCGACCACTTCCCCTTCCTCTTTTGGATTCATCTTACTTGGTTCTTCTGTATTCATTTCTTCTTCATCTTCTGGGTTTGTACATGATGTTTTGAAGAGGTGTCTCTTTGGAGTCCATATTTTTATCACTCCTTTCAGACTTCCTGCTGTCCTTACATGTTCGTCTTTGCTCCATGTCATCAGCTGACATTGTCCATTTGGGCTGCAATAAATCCATTTTCCTTCCTAATTTCTGCATTTCCTGGGGTAAAGAAACTTTGTACCTTCTGGCGCATGCTCGCTGGCCTTCACAAGGTCTCTTATTTCTTCATCAGTCAGATTTCTGGGCTTCCACCCGAGTTTGACATCAATCATGATCTTCATCACTATGGCTTTCTTCGCAGTTTTCTGACATTGCGAGATTATTATCTTGATAACGCAAAATCCTAGTAATATCATCAATAGAAAGGCTCCTAGGAACTTGAATGCATCTGCCATCCATTGTGGAACCCATGGAAACAGTGATGCAAACCAGCTGTCATCATCAACTTCGTCCGTTTCATTGATCATCTGGTTCTGCAGGTTTGTCAGCATACCTATAGCTTCTGTTAAAGTTCCTTTTTCTTCATTGTGAGAAGGTATAAATGTGCAACATGATTCTCCAATTTTGCACAAACTCCTCCATCCACAGCTGTGATCATGTCAAGTACATATCTGTTCTGGAGAGTCATCAGTCGGATGGCTCTTAACGCCTCCTTATCGCATTGAATCCTTTTATTGTGGTGTTGATGGTTTGCAGTAACTCCCATCTGGTTATCTGCAACAATTTAGTATTTGCTCTAACTTGAAATCTTGGCATCAGAATTGTCGTGAACACTGATGAGGAGAGGCTGAACAGCCTGTGTTCATATGGGATTGCATGAAATGCTTCTTCTGACTTGACAGAGAAGTAATTCTCTCTCTTCATTCGGGTTATCAGTTCCACAGATCTCTTCTTCTTCCGATGGGATCACTAATACTGGAATGTGGACATTCACTATAGTGCATATGCCTCCCCAGTTTTTCGGCAGTGTGATGTATGCTTTGGGTCCACACGCCCAATAATGATCCATGATCACTGCAGTCCCATGAGTCATTCCTGGGGCTTCAAAAATGTGTCCGTAGTTCTGATTGTCTCCCATTTTCCTTGTGCCATTGTTCCTGAAGCACAATTTCAGACTTTCGAGTGGGACTATCTGCAGGGGTCCTCCTCTGTCTTTGACCCATGTCAGTAATTTTATAAGTTTTATAAGTTTAGGCCATAGTGGTTTGCACAGTCTTTGTGAGTTTTCAATTGCTTCCTTGCAGGCTCTGAAGACCATCCATGCTCTGAAGATCACTACTCCTTGCTCCCATCCGTCTGGTGAGAGCACTGTTCCCCAAATCTGCATTTGGCTTCTGTTTTCCCAAATTTGAGACTCTACTGGAGTTTTCCCTTGGACATTTAGTTTTGGGTTCACTTCCCATTTTATTCCTTCTCCTTCAACTCCAGGCTTCTCGTACCTGATAACATGATTCCTAGTATGGGCTCTGTTTCTCATTTTAATGTCCTGAACATAATCATCTTCATCGGGATAAGCTGTTTCAGTTGCCCATATCAACGAGGCATCCCTTCCCATGAACTGGCCTCTGTTGTTGCACATTGCAATGTGTGAGAGACAGTGTGCTGTCGGGACATCGATTTCTACAGCCACAAAGATCTTGGATTTCCCCATGCTGTACGGTAGAAGTTCACAAACAAAGCATTCTCCTTCTGAATTTCGTCTTCCAACTTTCATGTGCTGATACCAAATGTTGTTACCTAAGTGTGCTGTGCTAGCCAGGTAATCATTTAATTTATTGTTATCTTCATGCATGCTTCTCTTGATTCTTAAGGTTTTTCTGTAGTTTGCTATAACTACATCTCTGAACGCCTCTGTATGGCTTTTTCTTGCTGGAGGATCCTCAGGTATATTGGCACATGGTGCAGGCTTCTCCATCTGTGCCATTTGAGTGGACAGGAGTCTGGCAACTCTTTCTCGGTCCTCATGCATCTTTTCTCTGCTGCGTGCAAATGCCCATGCCAACCAGCCTGACACTGGTGCGGTATATGGCTGTATTGTAGGTCTGGTACTTGTCCCTTGTGTTAGAACATGTATTCTGGGTAATACAGTCTCTGTCGTTTTATTCTTCAGTTCGTCTTGTCGTTTCCTCACTCTGGCTATGTATGGGAATAGTAAGTTTACTAACATCTGTGTCCTTGCAGAGAGTTTTTCTGAGGCTGCTTCTGTTTTCTTAAGGGTTTCTGATATGACTGCTTCTGTAGGTCTTTCTCTTAATTCCTCTTGTTTTCTCCCACTATCGTCTGTAAAGGTTTTTGTGGTAGGCAGTCTCATCTTCTTTGCTGCTTTCGTTTGTGGTTCTGTGGTCATTGACACTAGGCCTGTTTCGTGTGCATTCAGTGTGTGTGTGCGTGTAGTTGTCAGTGTTTTTTCTTCATTCATTTCATGATGACCCTGTCTCTGGCTTTTCTGCTCATTCGTTACCATAAATGTGTGTATGTCACTATTAATCACGTTCATTTCAAGTTCATTTACTTTACCATCAGATTTTCTAGGGAGTGGAATTACTATATAAGGTCTGGGTGCTTTTGTGGGTTTCATGCGTATATCATCAGGTGGGTGCACCGAAATTGGACTGCTTCGTGCACCAATAAAGAATGCAGTTCTCATCGTTAATGACAGAAAAATAATGACAAATATAATACATAAGTATATTATGCCCTTATACGTCAGGCGACAGCATTTTCTTCCAGAGAAGCAAGGGTGCCTCTCTGCTTGTGGGAGGACCAGGTTGCTGCTCTGGGCCCCCATCCCGATCATTTGCCCAGTGTACATTTTATTGTTCCCCCACCCAATATCGTTCTTCGAGTTCTGTGTCAAAAGTGTCAGGTGCTTCACAAGTGTCCCCCCTCTTGCGAGCGACAATTGTCTTTTACTTCAGGATACAGTTCTTTTGCTAGACTATGGGAAAAATAGATTAAAATAATACTTTGGTGAGTCACGTTTACTGTGCATGTTCAAAGTACGTGAGCTCCCAGTCCACTCCTCGAATCTGCTTCAGTCCGGAGGACATATTGGACACTAATCATTATGACGAAATAAGGAAAAAATAACAACAAACATAACAAATGGAGTTCTGGACTCTGCTCCCTCGATCTGTCCCTCGGCGGAATGTTTTACAGTCTTCTCCTAAAGACTCGATGGAGATTGGAAGTCTTGATTTTAGCTATAATAGCATGCAAGAGCATGTTTAGCTGAGTACATTTTACTGGATCTCAGAGAAATGTAAGTACATCAACATTGGTTGGTCTTCCCACTAGCTCTGGGAATTTCTCAATGAGGTGAAAGAAGATATTATATGCAAATCTGCTGCCTTCTGGTGACAAGGACATCTGTCCAGTCTTCGTTGAGATTCAGGATCATATGTTTTTTCCTTGATGTAAATAATTTTTGCACTGTCCGGTCACGTGGAGTGCGACCAAAATGATGACCTTATTTAAAAGATGGCTTAAATGTTCAGTGTTTGCTGGATCTCGAAGGAATGTGAGAGTGTCTGTTGTTTTCCCGACAATAGTTGGACAGTCTTCGATTATGCGAAAGAACAGTATGTTGATGAGCTCATCTATTTCCACATGTGTTGGAAGCATTTGATTTCATCTCACTGTACTCAGGGAATAGGATGTATTGTTCGGCAATGACAGTAAGCAGTTGTCTGCTTATTTTTTCGTTCTCAGGATCTTGTAGAAAGTCTGTGACACTGGTGAGCCTCCCTACCAGTGACGGGTACGATCTTAGCACTAGGTTGAAATAGGTGACCATGTCCTTTGTGATGTATCTACTGTGGGACACCATAAGTGCTTCCAAACAAAGTCTCGGTTTTGGATGAATCGGGATACTGTATCTGTTTCCAATGTAAATATCCTCGGTCAAAATTTGTCATAGTCTTTTTTCTCATCACGGCTTAAGTGTGCCTCAGTTCAAAGTTCAACTCATCAAAACATGTTGTGGCCTATACGCGCAATTTTCTTCTTCACCCTGCAACTAAGATGCACAGAGTGTCCGTTTTTATGGCCTTATCCCTTTTTTTGCTTAGAGGAAGTGTCCAGGTTAAGCCACAACTTGCAAAATGTTCTTTGTCTTTACTTTGCTGGTCATGCGTCCTTCTTCCTCATCATGGATCTCACCTGCACATGCTGTGGTTCCTCCCCATTGTCTGTAGTCTCTTCGCGGTGGGGTGCAGGCAGGGGGATTCCTCCGATGTATGGCTTGATATCACCCAGGAAGATCCAAGCTCTTCTTCCTTGTAGCTTGACTGCGGACAGAGTGCAGTCCTCCACTGTGAAAGGACCGTTGAACATTGGCTCGTCCCACCTTCTCCTTGTGTGATTCCTCACCAAGACGGCGTCTCCAGGGAAGATGAGTGGAACACATAGACCTTGAACTGAGTCTGGTGTAGTGTCTCCTTCTGTGTTCTGTGCTGCGCTGCACCCTTTTCGTCATCGCTGCAGCTGGTCTGCAATTACAGTAAGGCAAGATGTCATGCAGTTCAGATAGTTTTGCTTTTCAGACCTTAAACCTCTCCTGTAGACTAGGCATCACATCTAGCTCTATCTCAGGGTCTGAGGGGAGTTCTCATTCTTCTTCCTGTGGCTATCTCATGTGGCATAAGATGATGGTTGCAGCCAGGTTGGTTCCGAAGAGCATACAGTGCCAGTGGAAGGCAGTGCAACCATCCCCTCTTTTAGAGTAAGCTTCAATTTGGCTATTTTCTCTTTCAACAAGCCGTTGAGCTTCTCACAAAACTCCATTACCTTGTGGATGATACGCCAACGAGAACTTGTGCTTTATACCAAGCAGCAAGCCAATCTGCTTGAACACTGTATTAACAAAATGAGCCCCATTATCTGATCTCATGACTTCACATTCCCCCCACATGGGGAATACTTCCCTCACTAAAATTTTGGCCGCACAGGTAGAGTTTGAGTGTGTACATGGACCTGCTTCTATCCATCTAGAGAATGGACACACCACAACAATTAAGTATCTGTACCCGTTGCATACTTGAATCATGTCAACGTAATCGACATGCAAGTGCTGAAAAGGCCCATTTGGTGTGGGGATGACTCCTCTCATTACCTTTAATGTGTGCCCACCGGTGAATTGTTGGCAGATTATGCAGTTCACCATAAAAAATGCTACATGCTCAGCTAATTTTGGTATGAACCAGTCTTCCGCGAGCATTGCTGCTAGATTCTCTTTTGTCATATGCGCCGGGTAATGTAACTGCTCCAGCGCTATTTTTAATAGGGCTACAGGCATTACTGGTTTACCAGTGCTGTCTTGTCACCACAGCTGTCAGAGGGCTTTAAAAAACACCCTTGACATTTCCACAGGTTTTTCTCGTCCTGCGGCGCCTCCCCTTGGAGTTCCATTAGCTGCGTTTGCCCAAGATCGTTATAGGCTTCAAATGTTGTTTGTGCAACCATCATTCTTTCATGGGTGCACACGACTTCCACTTCCATAATCGTCTCACTTTTGGATGCCATACGCTTGGCTTCTGTGTCTGCTGCTTGATTTCCGCGTGAGTCATGTATCGGCTCTCCTTCTGTGACTGGCTCTGCTATAAAAATAGCTGGGTTCACTATCCTACATCGGACTACTTTAATCGATGGGTTTGATATGATCACTTAATAAGCAGACGCTCTCTGAGATGTCAATGTGCCCTTTGGTTTCTCTAGAATGGCAAATAATGAGTACTTGACGTACAACATCATGGAGCATCCCATTACAATGGTTGTCACCTTGACTTTGTTCGCATGGGAAGTGGCCTCTCATTACGGGGTCCAGATTCCCACTGTAGTATGCTAGGGGCTTGTACCCCAAGGAGGTTCTTTGAGCGAGCACTGCCGTCATGACGCTGCCATTTGTGTGTAAAAACAGGTAAAATTCCTCTGCATAATTGGGATTTCCGAGAACTGGAGCTGTACAAATCGCTCTCTTGAGTTCAGCAAACCCTTTCTCCATGGCTTCAGACCATTCAATCTTTTCTTTTGTCACGTGGCCTTCTTTAGGGCCTGAAGTAAAGGTTTAGTATAAGAGCTGTAATCGAAAACCCATGCCCAAACATAGTTGCACAGGCCTAGAAAGCTCTGCATTTGCTTTATCGTGTGTGGCTTAGCCATGTTTAATATGGCTTCAGCCCTTTCTGGGGTCACTTTCTTGCCTTCATGTGAGATCAGCTGGCTTATGTACAGCACTTCCTGTTGACAATATTGTAACATTTCCTTGTCAACCGTATAACCTTTCTCAGCAAATATAGTCAGTAGCTGAACAGAATCATGCCTGTATTGCTCTTCTGTGGTGCTGCAGATTAGGATGTCATCCACATACTGCAAGACAACACTTTTTAATGCAATATTGCTTATGTCCATCTGCAGAACTCTGTTGAAAATAGACGGAGACTCACAGTATCCCTGTGGCAGCCTTGTGCTTTTCAGACGCATTTGTCTGAACGTGAATGATGTCAGATCTTGTGAGTCACGGTGCAACGGGATTGAGAACATTTTTTCAAGTCAATCACCGTGAAATAATTTGCCTCAACGGGTATATTGCATAATATTGTAGCTGGGTTCGGGACTAAAGGGAACCTGGCCTCAACAATATCGTTTATCGGTCTAAGATCTTGAATTAGCCTCCATGACCCCCCCTTTGATTTATTGACAGGATAAACTGCTGTATTACATGGTGACTCTGACGTCACTAAGATGCCCAGGTCCATCATGGCAGAAATTGTCTTATAAATCCCTTTATCTGCCTCTCTGGACATGGGATATTGTCGGGCTCTTGGTAAAACTGCTCCTGGTTTCAGTTTAATTTTCACTTCTCCCACCCCCTTCAAGAGGCCTACGTCATAGGGTCCAGTAGTCCACACTGAGACAGGCACTTTAGCTATATCATCCTCAAAATATTCAGGACGTTTTAGTGCCAACATCATTCTCTGAGGCACTTTTCTCTTAATCATCTTTTACCCAAAAGGTGAGACTTACTTCCACCATTGTCTCCCCTGTTTCGGTTTGTTCTTCAAACAGATCGTCATCGATATCCTTCTTCAATGGCAATTATTGCACATCATTGTCTGCCTTCATCATCGTAACTGTCAACCAATACCACTTTTCCTCGCACTACAGCTGTGTGTATCATCAAGGGAAATACTTGTCCCTCCTCCTCATGCATAGGTATTCTTGGTCTAAATAAAAACTCATCACGGGTTCTCATGATCCTGTCTGCAAGGCCTGGCAATCCCGCCATAAGCACTCGCATGCCATATGTGAACATTTCTGGCTCTAATGGTATGGCCCTCATGGCTATGTGTCCTGAGCATGCTCTAACCATTTCGCATACATTTGAATAGTGCATTCCTGGAGTGGAGCATACTATGCCCCCCTCTGTGAACGGAATTGTCATGTTCAACTTTCTCATTAAGTTTCGAACCAAAATGTTTACTGGGGTCTGATGTAAATGTAATAAAGGTACATTCATTTTGCACTCTCCTATGGAGACTGGGAGTGCGTCTGTAAAGGGAACTCGACTGTGAGCTCCTCTAAAACTCTGAGTATCTATGGCCTCGCCGGACAAGGAAAACTTGCCTTCACGTATACACAAGCGTTTCGCACCTGTGTCCACTAGGAAGGAATATTCTTTACCCCCTATAATGACATCCACCCTAGGTTCCCTATGAGGGTCTGGTGTCACTGATAGGATGGACACATCAGGGTTCCGAGTGAGCTGTCCTAGTTCATATACATGTTTGGCCCACTGTGCACTTGTGGATTTTCCCCATTCCCATTGTTACTTCCCCTTCCAGGGTTCTGGGTCTGCCCTGTGCTCATCGTGTGTGACACTTGCAACGGTGCCTGTTCTGTTTGTCTTTGTGGAAAACTGCCCATGCTGTGAGGTTGCGCTCCTTGTTGCGCTCCTGGCGCTTGTTGTTGCATTGTGTGATTCTGTGCAACGCCCTGTTGTAAAATTGCAGGTGGATTCACCATGCCTGCTCCCATTCCTTGGCCGTTCTGCATCATGCCTTGACTTCTGCATGTGCGCTCCAAATGCCCTGTCATTCCACACAGCCAACAAACTGGTGGTGGTCGGATTATTTGCCCATTTGACATATCCGGGTTTCCATTTTGCATATTTTGAAAGCCTCCTTGATTATTTTGGAAACCTCCCTGATTGCTCTGCCATCCTCTTCCCCTAAATCCTCTTCCCCGTGGGTAAAACCCTACATTACTCTGATTATTCTGCTGTGGACTAGCCACCTGCTGCATGTTTCGTTCAGCTGCGCTAGTTATCATCGCTCCTTCAAGAGCATACTTTGATAGTTTCTTCTGCACCAATTTCGCTTCCTCACCCTTTCGAGTTGCCTGCTTTTTGCGATTCTATTCCTACAGCAGTCTGCAATAATGTGCGATAGTCAACTGTATTTCAGCCCAAGGTTTAGCCTCAACTCCTGCCAATTTCTTGACTTGTTTCTGCAGCGGTTCTGGCAACCCTTGGCACAATATATGGTAAAACACAGGTATTGATTTCGTCCAAGATTCAGGCGTTTCGAGCACCCACGAGTCTTGGAAATTCTGCATATAAATTAGCGGATCTTCAGAATCTTTCATTTTTCGAGTCATTATACCTCCCATATCGGAAGTATCTCGTAGCGCTTTCCATACTGCTGCTCTACAAATTATTAAATGGCGCTCCGTCATGCGCGGTATTAATTGTGGTTACGCCAGGGTAACCTGCTCACGCCCACACATCATCTGCTCTCTCACCAAGTATGGCGATTAGGAGACCCTTAATGTCCCCTATAGCTAACGTGTTTCCTCCTATTATTTTTTCTAATTCATGTATCCACTTTCCGGCTCCCGATGTCAGCATTGGAAGCTTGTTTTTCACGTTTTCTCGATCCATGTGTGTCCATGGAATATATTGTGGTCTTATTCCCCTCCTTCTCTAGTAGCGGAAATTGGAATGCTTAGCCCTCTTCCTCTTCTCTCATTGGTCTCCTGTCTATCGCATGGGTAATATTCCTGCATCGCCGTCTACCAGGCAATGTCCTTAGTCTGTCTATATAGGGTGGTGAAGACACCCCCTCTGACCATGAGGTACTCCTTCATGTCAGTCAGACTGCATGGCTGACTCTGATGCCCTCGGTGTGGACTCGCTAGCGTCTGACTATCTTATTTCCTTTTCCCCTGGGAGTAGCCTTTCACTTCGCCTCCCTTCCTCGTTTTCTTCGCGCTCCTCCCTTTCAGAGTCGGACATTGTTTGTCCCCAATTCACGCAACTTCTCGTAGCCTCCTTGTTCCTGCTTATTTCTAATCTATCCAGGGATAGCTCTCTGTTCCCACTGCTTTGAGTGAGCTCCTCAGTGTCATACAGCTGAGTGCTTTCCAGGCGCTCGTCTCCCCCCTCCCCTTGGGGTATTTGTTCTAGCCACATTTCATCATATATTCTATCGATCACTTCTCCGATGCTTCTGGTGTCAAAGTCATGATCAATATTTGCCCTAGACATGCCTGGTACTGAATTGTACGCAGGAAATAATTCTTCATTGTCTTCCCAGTCTACAACTAGAGCGGGTTTTTTAACCTCTCTCGCAGATATTCAAGATCGCATGCTCTCTGTCTTCGCTTACGTTCTACGTCGTCATCAAATTGTTTGCGCTTCCTTGCCTCTTCTCTGACCCTATCTTCTTCCTTTCTCTTTTCATTTCTATGTTCATCTGCCCTTCGTATTTCCTCATCTCTTCGTCTCCTTATCCTTTTTTCACTTATCCTTTGCTCTTCTTCTAACCTCTGCTGTTTCTGTTTGTCTTGATCATAAACTGCTCTTGTGTTGCGATCAAGCTGTTTGTCTTGCTCATCGCGATATAGCTGTTCTCGCCTTTGTCTGTCTTTCCTTCTAATCCTTTCGTCTCTTAACTCCTTCTCTTTCCCCTTTCTCTATCTCTCATCTAACCTCTTCTTTTGTCTCGCGGCAGCACTGCCTTTCCCATCGAGTTTCAATAAGATTTGTCCTCCTATCCATTCGTCTTTTGCGAATGCTATCTCATCAGTTCTGTCTTCGCTCCCTTTCCATCTCTTCCCTTCTCTCTCCTTGTCGAGAGATGCATTTGTCTGTGCCTGATCTCTTCTTTCATCATCGCGTCGCCCTTTGTTCCTTAGGACCACAGAGGCAATATTCTTGTTCTTATATCTCCCTTGATTCTTGTCACTGCTATCTGTGGGTGACTCGTATGCAGGGTTGCTGTACCCCATGGCTGTTTTGAGCTCCCTTAACAGGTATAATCCCTCATCCTTACTTTCTTCGATTTTGTTTTGGGGCGGGCAGCTGGCTCGGTAGGCATCTCACCCCCTCTGTGCATACATTAAGTATCCAATCCGGCTCTTTCTCCCTTACCTGTTGGTACATTTTCCACAACTCGAGAACAGCAAGGTGTTTTTTTTCTAATTTCTTGCCTCTATATGTGGCATGCAAATATGTCGTCATATGCTGTAAGACAGCTTTAGATAAAGACCCATTTTGTGGCCACGGCATAAACATCTTGTGGGCGGTACCTTTAACCAACTCAGTGCTATATTTCTTTAGCTTGGGTGTGCGTTTTGGCAATTGGTTGCATAAGTGTTCTAATGGAGTAATGTCTTCCATGCTTAAATGTGTTCCCTTTCCTTTTATATAACACTTGTCAATGCTTTCATGCAAATTG
Organism: Ambystoma mexicanum; assembly: GCF_040938575.1. Classification (NCBI taxonomy): domain Eukaryota; kingdom Metazoa; phylum Chordata; class Amphibia; order Caudata; family Ambystomatidae; genus Ambystoma; species Ambystoma mexicanum. The sequence continues at coordinate 896,001,342 of NC_090941.1, forward strand.
AACACTACTAATAATAGGAAGCGAGCACCAAATATCACAAGCTCTAATCCAAATTTTTTACGAAAAACTTTTTATACTTCCAATTTGTTCAAAAACATCAATTCACTTGCGATTATGTCTCAGCTATCAAATCGCATGAAATGTTAACTCAATTTCCTCAAGAACATTTTCAATACATATGGGGGTCGATTCATGGAGCAAACGTGCGCCGAAAATCCCAGCGCAAGCAGGCGCAAGGTGGCGCAAGCATGAGAAACCCAGCGCACGTGCATGCGTGCGATTCAAGGAAGACGCTGCGCGTGTTTCCCACTGTCCGTGCGCCAAATCCTGCCATGGCTCACACGGGCACACACGGCGTGCGCTACTCGCACAGCAAAAGTGCACATAGCGCGGCGCACACAACCAAAGTGGGCGGAACAGTGGGCGTAACACGCGGAATGGGGAATAACGTGTGAAAAAGAAGGCGTAACTGGGTAAGTACTGCAGGGAACTACACGGAACGCCCACACGCACACGAACAACCCGTATTCGTGGATTCTAATACGGGAAACCTGCGCACGGCAAAAGACGCACACAGGCGTCAACGCGTCTGCCACACGAAGGCAGGCGGAAGCGTCCCCGTGCACAGTATAAAAGTGCGCGCAAACGACAAACACGTATATACAGCTACGATGAATGCCCCATTTGTCGCAGCACTGATCGTGGGACACCGCAGGAGGAGGAGAATAGCCAGGGCACGCATTTTCGCACCACGGACAAGCCTTTTTGGGATGCCTGACGACCAGGTCTACGGCAGGTATAGGTTTCCACCCCATATCATCCTAGACCTGGTCAGGGAGTGGGAAGATGACCTTACATCCCCCACCCTTTGCTCCCAAGCATTGAGCCCCTTGGAGAAGGTGCTCAATGTCCTGCATTTCTTGGCCACTGGGTCATTTCAGCGGACTACTGCCATAGTGGGGGGGGGTCTCACAGGCCACGCAGTCACGCTGCCTACACCAGGTACTGGCAATCATGACAGCGCGCCCCTCAGTCCGCAGGCACATATACATGCCCAGAACACCCGCAGAAAGGCAGGCCGTTGTCCTGGATTTTTACAGGGTGGCACACTTCCCCAAAGTGCTCGGTGCCATAGATTGCACCCATGTGGCCCTACGTCCACCTAGGGCCACTGAGCACATCTACCAAAACCGCAAGCACTGGCATTCCATCAATGTACAGGTGGTATGCGATGCAAAGGGAATCATCACCTCTGTCTATGCAAACTACCCTGGCTCCACCCATGACAGTTTCATATACAGAATGTCCGCCCTGAGCCAGGCCCTGGAAGCTGGGCAGCATGGCGACACCTGGCTCCTAGGTGAGTACAACTGCCCTTGCACATGCATGCATGTCACACACACACACACACACACACACACACACACACACAAATACACAAACCCCAATAATCACAACCATTTACACCTCCCCAGGGGACAGTGCCTACCCTCTGAGCAACCACATGATGACGCCAATCCGGAACCCCACCACACCACCCCAGGTAAGATACAACGGCGCCCATATTGCAACCAGGGCCATAGTGGAGCGCACATTCGGAGTGCTCAAGTCACGTTTCCGCTCCCTTGACCGCTCTGGTGGGTAGCTACTCTATGCACCCCCAGTAGTGTGCAGGATCATTGTGGCAGCATGTGTCCTGCACAATGTTGCAACACGGCAGGGCGTCCCGGTGGACATGGTGGTGCCCCCACATGACCAGGCACAGGCGCTGCCCATGGGAGGGGACAGGGCACGTGGCGAGGAAGCCCGGACCCAGCTTGTGGCCACATTTTTCACCTACACTCCCACCCCTGCGGAGTGCACACAGGCCTGGCACATACCAGGTGACAATCGATGATGACAAAGAGACAGTCAACTGTCACAACCCTACCACCCTGAGATAGTTGCCATGGAAGTGCCACATTGTCTGCATCCCTAGCTACTTAAACACAAGCTATCCTGTGTGACCAAAAGGCACACATATGACATATGACATGACATGATATGGCATTTGTAACGTGCCTATACACAAGTGTTTCAAGGTGCGAAGAGGCAGGGAGGGGGGAACAAGGGAAGACAGACAACGATACTACTAGGCCAGGTGTCATTTAGATTGCGCAAGTGCAGGGGTAGGGGGAAGGGAAAAGTGCAAGGGGAAGGGGAGGGGGGGAGTGCAGTACAGGGTAAGTAGAATAAAAAACAAATAAATAGGCCAGCTGGTGGCAACTGCAAAGGTAAGTGCAGACAAGTGCTGGGAAGGGGGGGCTGTAGGGATAGAGAGACAGTCCCGCAGTGCAGGGGTTGCCAGGGAGGTAGTGCAAGCGGAGAGTGGCTGGGCCAGGGACCGAGGTCGGTGAGAGTGGCCCAGTTGCAGATCCAGTGCAGTTCCAGTGAAGAATTTTGCAAGGGAGAGGCAGAGAGAAAGCAGAAGCAAAGAGGAAGGTCTTGAGGTGCTTCCCGAACCGGAGATGGTTCTCCTCAAGTTCCAGTGAGGCAGGAAGGCTGTTCCAGAGGGAGGCCCCTGCCGCGGAGAGAGATCTACCCCCAGCTAGTTGCTTTGAGAAGCGGATGACCCTGACATGCAAGGTGTGAATCACACACACCTGCTAAACAGGCCATGACCATCACTGTTATGTCACTCAAACCCTCCCAAACCACAACATGACATGGCAAGCAATAGCCATACACCAACACAGTACCAATAAGGTACACATTGCCATGTCAAAAATGTACAGTGGCATCAGACAATGATGCCTGACATGGAATCAGATGAAATGACTGACCAACAACCTCCCACCCAAAATAAGTCATTCCCAAATGCATTACAAAAGTTGTAGACGTAACATAACAATGAATGCCTGTCTACATGCACATTGTGCATTGCAAAATCAACACTGCAGCTTCTGTGTGCTGTGTCCAACATCTGCAACACACTGCTCAGCGCACAGCACAGCACAGCACAGCACAGTGAACAGCTATTGTGTGTGATGCACACCCTGAGCATCACATCTAAGCGACAAACCACATCAAAAAAATTAGGCATGTACAGGATCCATAATTGGTCACAGAACATGTGCTGCAGGGACACAGTGGGCACCAGAAGGCAGAGTGTACACGTGGATATCTAAGGGTGGTTGTACATGTAGTGCATCATAGTACAAGTGTGTGGGTCAGTAAGGACATGCACTCAACATATGCATGTGCAATCAAGTGACCATCAGTGTCCTCTACACATCACATGTGAACATTCACCATGTGTACACCCCAGCATGTCAAACCACAACTTTCCCCTCACACCTGAAAGGTAAACACAACACATGAACAGGCATCTATCAGCAGAACACAACATGTACATAGGATACCACAATTACAATGTCAGGGTTCCCATCACACTGCAGGGCAAGGCAACTATCAACAACAAAACACCCCCCCTCCCTCACAAATAACCATGACCCACTGAACAACTGCACCTGGGTCATGGAGCCTTCAACCCTCAATTTCACCTGGCCACAGGATCACCCTTCCCCTTCGTCACCATCTCCCACCTTGTGTGTAAAAAGGTGCCTGCACCCTCAGAGTCCATCCTCATTTGCAAAATCACAAAATCCAAGCCAGAAAAACGAACCAGAATACCCTCCAGTAGATGACTTAATATAGCAGTACCTCACAAAGGCCAAGTACTACCACAATGATGTAACAACCAAGGTAGTACAGTAAAACAATGTCACAACAGGATGTGAACCATGTGTGGTACATAACATAGAATGATGCACCATGAATGGATGTGTACTGTCACAGGTCCCGTGTACAGGCGCAGGAGTGGCACGAAACAACCACCCCCATCGTGGCCCGGGTGCCTTCAAGGTCAAACTCACAAGGGCCTCTGAGACCCTGGTGGGGAAGGAGGGTCAGGGATATGCAGTCGGGACAGGTGTTGGTACACTGGGTAACTGGAATGAGTGGCAGGAGAGGGGAGGAGGAATGACACATGAAAGTAGGGAATGCACGAAAATGTACTACCTGCATGAACACATACACAATCCGAACAAACTTGGACATCATTGTCATGGCCTTCTGTAGTTCAGGCTTAGGAGTGGCACGAACCAACCACCCCCTCTAGGGTTTTGGCGCCTGCAAGTTTGGGGCTTACACAGGCATCCACAACCCCAGCGGGGAAAGAGGGTTAGGGAACGTTGCTTGGATAGGTACGGGAAGCAGGAACACCGGGTAGAGGGTACAGGGTTTAAAATTGGATAGGACTCCGGGTGATTAGGGGAAAACAAACATACCAAATTGAATTACACATTCATCCATGCATTAGTGCACCCCCCAGCAAGCCTATGCAGAGCAGTTTGAAAGAAAAACAACAAGACACTTAGCTCTGGTTTTGAGTGCTGGCCTCCTGCCTGCGCACTCTCAGGTCCGGTTACAGGAGCACTTCAATGCTGCAAAGAGAGCCACAGTTAATAATCTATCCATGCCCATAACACAAAACACACCACCAAATATGCCTCATAGCAACAAACTACTCTACAAACAGACAATCTGGTGTAGATGCTTCGTACCCATATGTAACATTACCCCTGTGATGGGTCATACACAGTCAATGCAGTAAGTCAGCCGCCGGTGGGTGCGTGGCAAGTGGAACACCAATGTGTCACAATTCACACAACATGCAATGTTCCCTGGGTAAGCAGACAGACCCATATAGCAAGGCATGACTTCAGAACAAGTCGTGTTCCACCATGACCAAAACAAAGTAGGCAGTGCATGTTTCAAAATGTACATGGAAATGAAATGCACTGCACCCGAGTATGTCCCTTGCTGTATGTCCCTGTAAGCTGCCCCTTTCCATGTCTCGGAAGGCTACATGGTTGATACAAGTGCCTCAATGGACCTTGGTGTACCGGAGGGTATGTGCCACTGCCCCTGCAGGTGCCCAGACAACCTTACAATCAACAGCCATCAGTCCACCAACACATCTGGGCTGTATTGTGTGCTTCAACACCAATATTCGTCCAAGCTCACCCTCAGTGCTGTTACTAAGCCTGAATGTGCAACTCGCCTGGTGCAAGCATTGCTGTGTTGTGGCCCCCCTGTGCTGCTCACCTTGCCTGGAGTTTCTTGGAACATGTCAGCGGTTCTAGGATGTAGGTCTGCAATCCCTGTGCCTCTGCTTGTTCACACATGTGCATGTGGACACCAACAAACGTGACCAGAATTCAGACATCCAATGGGCCATGTCTTCTGGCAAAGGTGGTCTGGAGGCTCATCCCCCGCAGAAAGGGCATGAAACACATGATTAATGCTATAAAGTCATCTGTGTGTGTCTCTTCAGGCATCTCATTACTGGACCATGTCAGAGACTTACATCAGAAATCACACCATCAGTCCGTCTTTTACATCCAAAGTGTGGAACACACTATCTACGGCATGAATTGCAACAAGCAAGTGTACAGTAAAGATAAGAAACATACTGCACAATGCATAGCAATGAATGTACACATTAATCATGAAACACCCCATCGAGCAAAAGCTGAACAGTAGACAATAACACCGCAATCATCCCGACTAGGGGTGTCAACACAAGTTACACAGCACCAGACATGCCACAGATATGACAGTCCAAAGCCCTTGTGTAATAGGCTGTCACACCAAACCATCCTTGCGAGCCCATGGATAAGGGAGGCAGGAGTGGCATATGTGAGTCAAGGACCCCAAGCAGCAAACACATACACAAGACAAGCCTGAAGGGCCCAGCTGGAACAGACAGTGGATGCCTTCAAAAGCCACAAAGCACTGCACCATCACATGAAAGCACAATAGACAAGCAATTTTAAACTATATTAACTAATTACACTAACTATGAAAAACCTACGTTACCTAATTAAACTAACTATCAAACAGAAACTTAACTAACTAAACTAAAAGAAAAATCAAAAATGGCCACATACGACCCAGGGGGAGGGGAGGCACCCAGGAGGGGGGAGGTACAGGGTGTTGCTCAACACCCACATGCGATGATGCTGAGCCAAAAAAAAAACCTCCATGGGCTCTACGCCTGCACAGCCCGACCTATGTGGGAGATAGATGGTCGTCCGAGTCTGGCTCATCCTGGAAAGGAGGACATGGCACAGTAGCCTGGCCACGCCTAGCCGCAGCTTGCCCCTCGTCGGCAGCAAGTCTGCCGGACGGGTGAGCCTGGTTCTGTGTGGTGATGTGACGTAGGTCTGCATGCAGAACCTCACGTGATACACGTGCTTCCTCTTGCAAGGTAGCACGTGTAACACAGAGTTTCTCCTGCAAGGCCTGGCTGGACAACCACTGCACCTCCCGGCAAGCCTGTAGCTCAGCCGAGATGGTACGCTCAAGCTGTGCAAACCTCTCCTCTGCCCGCTGCCTCTGGGACATCATAAGGACACCCAGAGTGGATTTGAGGGAAACATACTCCTCCCTCAGTGCATCCATGTGCGCCTCTGCGTGAGCAGCAATTGCTTTACGCAGAGACGACATTTCAGCCTGGCGTGCCCCGTCTGAGGCCGCCATGCCCAGCCTGAGCGAGCGGGCCGTGGACCGTGCTGCCTGCTGCTGGAGAAGCACCTGCCTAGCAGGGGGAGCACAGATCGGGCCACACGCTCCATGCTCACAGCGATGTTCTCCATTGCTGCCCCCTGTCATTCTGAATTGGCAGTCATGTCTTGCTCCCATTTAGTATACTGCGGTTGCGCGCGGTGACCGCATTGCTGGGCTTGGCACCTGCGGGACCCAAGGACCGGGTGTCCTCGCTGTGTTGGCACCGCCCGCGGCTGCACGACTACATGCCCCCGTCGACGTGATGTCCCAGGCACATCAGTGACTGGCGTGGAGGGTGAACCTGCATCTCGATCCACCACGGGCGGAGGAACCAAGACTGTCTGATCCCTCAGTGCAGGTGTCGCGGACAGAGGAGTGTCCACATCAGAATCACTCACCCCTGACACATGGACTTGATGCTCATCCAACTCAACATGGACGTCAGAGTCGTCATCAAGGCTGGACTCATAGGCAGCCAGAGACAAGATGGACTGTAGCACTTGGGGGTTTTCGTGGCCTACCACCCCACGACCCCCACTTGTGCCGGGTTGATGTAGTGGTAACAACCCTGTGTCTGGCATGACAACACCATCCTCCGCCTCCATTGCGTCATCACCTGAAAAATAGAGAGAAAAAAGGTCACTACACATGTCAGAAGCACACAACACACACACACACCGACAACAAACACATCAGGCAGACATGTGACACACAACATATAACCTGGCATGCATGCTGGGTCAACTTTGAATTGCTTCTGTGATCAAACCTGTTGAAAGGTGGCAGTTTCCATGGAAGTGGGTCTATGCAGTGCAGAAAATGTGTACGCCACTCACTACCTACATGTACAAGGACTCCATGGTGTGTGTCAGGAAATGTGAAGGCAGTGCAAGGTCAAATTCAGGCATCACGTGCATTGTGCATTCAATGTGCAGCATATCTAGAAGCCAAGCACCCCTCCACACAAGTACAAAAGCAGGGATGCCTAGCATGGTATCAAAAGGCTGACCATAGACCTGTGTATTGACAGGCAGTGTTGACTGGCATCAACAGCTTAATGTGATTCAAGTAACAACACTGCAAATGATGATGGGACAGTAAGCAGGACACTTGAAGAAAACTCTGGAGGCCGCCCACGTGTGAAGAAGACACTACAACAGTTGGACAGAGTCATTGGCCATTAAACAGGCTGAGGCCTGTGAGCCACACAGATTGTCAGACCCTAAACATGTCTGCAACGCAGTACTGACCCACAGTTGACATGGGAAGGCTGATGAGATGCCATGCAATGTATGTCACCTAGGACTTGTATTACAGTGATCATCCAGTCAAGGACACATAGGGGCATGCGTGCAATGCACATGGAGCATGAATGGGCACTCATGTCCCTGCGGGACATCTGACCTATGCACAGTACAAGTTAGATACCCTGCATCAAGTACTAAGGCTGTACCACACGGCATATGTCTAGCAGATTGTACGCTGGAAGTTAGCATCTACACAGGACGCATGAACAGGAAAGTACACATTGGCAAGATTGAAGCAGACCAGTGCAAAAGTGGAACTGGGGTGCAGAGTGGCGGAGGAGGGGCAAGGGAGCATGCCTACATGGAGTCCCCACATGCAGGCAGAGGAGACATGCACGTCAGTCATGCAATGACATTGTGCCTGGGCTGAGAGGAAGGTCACCCCATGCCACATGCAGAAGGGCCAGTGAGCTGGAACATGGACCGGAGGGGCATACTTGAAACTAGCATGTCAGTAGGGTGCAATAGTGGTGATGCGGACAGTCCCCGTCTGCTCCACATGTCCACCATCCAGCAGAGCAGACATGCATCATGGAAGCATTGCATTACTTACACATCAGAACCATGTACACGTCACATGTAGTGGCAATCATGCACAACACATCCCACAAGTGAAACACACACTTCCTCAACAAACACGCATCAACACTCACTGGACTGGGCATCAAAGTCCAGCATCACTCCCACTCCTTCGACCAATTCAGGTGGTATGAACTCCGCAACGAGTGCCTCATGCGGAGTGAGCTCTTCCTCCTCTGGTGCAGGCCCACCGCCAGTCACCAGAGTCAAGTTGTAATTAGAGGCACGCTTAGCCTTAGTGCTGCGTTTGATGTCATTCCAACGCTTTTTGCACTCTTGCGCCGTGCGCACCTCATGGCCGAATGAACTGACATGTTCCGCAACATGCTTCCAGTGGGTGTCACGGTGGGCAGCCGTAGTCTGACTATTGGCACCCACTAGCATGTCACGGCTGTGGCCCCGCACGTAGCCCACAAGGAAGTCCAGTTCCTGCTTGCAGAAAGGCTTCTTACTCAACGTGCAGGAGGTCGTGGCTGTGTGTGGGGTCCCAGCCTTTGCTGCAGGTGCAACCTTCCTCCTCTTGGACTGTGGCGCAGACCCTGGCTGGCTAATGCCGCTCTGACCAGTATGGCCAGTGGGTTCGGTGGATTGAGCCAAGGGAGTGGCAGGTGGAGGGACGACCAAAGGCCTGACTTGTGTCAGTGGCATCTGGGTGCCCTCTAATGGACCCTGCGCAGCAACATCCGCTGTGGCAGGGTCATTGACCGGAACGGTCCTGGTTGGCAAACTCACAACCGGGGTGTTGTTGGGTGCATCTGCCCCTGCACTTGCCAACACCCGGCTGTTCGGGGCAGCAGATGACATAACTGCCCCAGGGATACGTGTCTTGGTCTGAGCAGCCCTGCCTGCCCCTATGGTTTCCCTGCTGGCCTGTTGGAAATCTACCGAGGGCTCCTCAAGTGCCAACGCAGCCTGCGCTGGCAGACCCTGCAGCTACCACTAGCCTTGGGCCCGTGGCAGTCGATGGAACGGACTGCCGGGTCACACAGGCACCAGTGCCAGATGCAGAAGCTGCATCTCCCGGAACCACAGGGGGTGGTGGCATGACTGCACCGATACATGGCACAACATTGTGCTCAAGTGGCGCACCCCTGCCTCTTCCCCCTCTGTGGCCGCCCTGGACACCCTGGAGTCCCCCTACTCCCTGGTCACCACGGCCACGTCCCCGACCATGCCCGCCACGAGGAGTACGCCCAGCTGAGGCGCCCCTCACCTTTGGTGTCCTCCCAACCATGGCACAGATGTAGTAGTGCCGGCACAGATGGAGTAGTGCCAGTGGGAGGTGTACACCACAATTGACCTGGGCGATTGGGGTGAAGGGGGTGGGAAGCAAGATGTTAACAGCCCCCCTGCACCTGCAAGGCTGTATGTGACCCCGGTGATGTAGTGACTGGTCACGCAATGCTCAGGCACTCCAAAACTGCAGTAAAACCGTGCACGCAACCCTGCAGCCTACGTGCGTGGAATCAACCTCCCGCAGTACGCGGTGGCACCCAGTAACACGAATGACGTGTACGCGTGGGACACGCAGGCTACTATGACCTCGAAAATGGGTGCGATACACAGGGGCACCCGCAGTGGGAAAAATAGCGTGTGCGACTCACCGTTTGACTAGCGCGATGCAGAAAAACACACGTAGCCAATACCCCCGCCAAAAGAAGAGATACGTCCTTGATAGCTGTGAAGTTGTGATGGCGCGTGAAACAACAGGAAGCAGCAACACACGTCAGTCTCCACGAAATGCACGTACAGCGAACTACTGCCCCCGCTCACCTTTAACCCATGCTGAGGGAAACACCCTTTCCTCAGATTACACGCATTCCCACACGGACGTGCAGTTTTTCACGTGCGCTGAAACGCCCATGCACGCCTGCGCGCGTCACTTCACCGAGGCGCTTGCGCTTGAAGGGCCTTCTGTCCAATTAAATCGCGTATGCGTGCAGACGCGCTTACGCGCTAAGGGCCTTTCCTCGAATTACACGCTGACGTGCAGAATTTTCACGTGCCAAATCACTCCGTATCAAGCTGGCCACGCGTAAGCACACGGAAGACCACGCTCCTGCCCAAAAGGCCGAATTACTGCCCCCCAGAGGCCCGAGCAGCCTCCCACGAGCCATCTGCTGCTGCCTGCCTGCCTGCCTGCTGCCACCGTGCCCTGCCATTCGGTGCCTGCACATCAGCCATCTGTAGGGGTCCAGTTGCTGTGTCCACCCCTGCTGGAACAGAAGACTCCCGACTGGGATACCATCGCTCCACAGCCCAGCCCCAGGACCCAGTTGCCCACCCACGCCTGCCTCGGAGGTCGCCATGTCGGGGCAAACACCATCCGAGACCACTGGCGACCCCCAGCCAGAGGGGCAGAGGGCCACCAGCTTCAGTCAGAAGGAAGTTGGTGTCCTGATGGAGCATGTCCTGGGGCATTATGATGCCCTCTTCGGATCATCACGTGTCGACAAGGATGGACGGGACAGGATCTGGACGGACATCGTGACTGCCATCAACGCGGAGGGGGTGGCAGTCCGACTATTACATCATGTCAAGAAGCGCTGGGAGGACTTCAGGTCCAGGACCCTCAACAAGGCCCGGCGTCTCTTGAAGGCAGCGGAAGGTAAGGGGCGCCGGGGCCACTTGTCGGAAGATCAGATGAAGGTCCTGGAATGCATATCCCCAGCGCTCCACGTCCAGGTCCTTGAGAGGCAGACCCGTCTGGAGTCGAGCGGTAAGTGGCCAGGCATTGCTGTGTGAGACAGGGCATGTTGCAGTGTGCTGGTTGTCTGATACTTGCCTGTATGTGTGACATAGGCCATGTACGCGTGTGTGTGTGCAGGGACATCATGGTCATGCATGTGAGACCAGTAATGTGTGAAGCACACGGTTGGTGTATGTGTTTAAATGCTACATGGGAAGCCCTATGCGGAATGGACACATGAGAGCATGCCAGTCTCTGTTCCTGGACATGGGTGGGGGTAAGGGATGGGTGATGATGCCATGTACATGTATGGTTTCCATGTCTGTGTGTCTGACCTGCGTGTCTGTGACTTGTGAATGCCATGGATGCATGACACATGTCTGTGTCAATGTTCAGATCCACTGATGCAGCCCAGCTATCCTTGCATCCACTGTGTCTGGGGTGTACGAGTCCAGATGGATGAAATTATGGTGAAGTGTGTGAATGTGATAGGCATGACCCATGATGCATGTGAGTTCAAAAACAACATTGTATGTTTCAAGAGTCCCTTGGACATGTTTGCTTATGTCCATAGCATGCGCCATGCCTATTACTGCATGTGTTTTGCCTGCACTAACCCATGTGTTGTAGAGGGACATGATGGAAGTGATCTTTGACAGTGCCACTCATCTGCTATTGCTTCCTGTCTAGGGGACCATTGTACAGTACCCTGATGCTTGTGTTCTATGTCTCCCTCTACACAGCGCAAAGTGAAGAAGAGGGCGGAGACGGCGCTGTGGAGCAAAGCAGCGGGGATGCCCCGACGGCTGCAGCGGAAGGGGTGGGTGAGCCCCCACAGGGGCTTGCAACGGCGGAAGACGGTGTGGAGCCATCCAGGTTGGTGGTTTCCCACAGAGGAGGCCGCTACTGAGCCGCACATGGGGCCTGGTGGGGGCATCCCTGCTGGTGCAAGTGGTGCAGTCCAGGGGCAGGGGCAGGAGGCAGCACAGGTCACCGTGGAGGTGCCTGTGCATGTCACTGTCCCTGACACTGTGACTGCACCACCATGCACCAGCAGGGATGCCCCATCCCAGGCCCGTCCGCAGGTAGGGGGGATGTCCATGTCATCTGACTCCGCTCCACCTGCGGACGAGGGGACCACTGGCCGTATGGAGAAGGTCCTGATTGGTGTCGCATTGCGCATGGGTGTCATTCGTGATGAGGTGCGTGCTTCCCGGGGGAGCACGCACGTCATCACGAAGAGCACCGTGCCAATGTGGCCCAGTTGGGAGCGGTCGTGGTCGGGGGTCTCGTACATGTGTCGGGCACTTTGGCGACCCTCTCCTCCTCTGTGGAGGCTATGCGCCAGTCGTTCTCAATGCCGTCTTCCGGCCCAGATGCCACCAGGGCCCCCTGTGGACCTGCCCCGACCAATGCAGCCAACTCGGTGGGGATCCCATCCCTGCCACAGTCGGGAGTCGGAGGTCCAGCAGGGGTGGACACACCAGCAACTGGACCCCAGCAGATGGAGGATGTGACGGCATCATCGGGCAGGGCACGTGCACAACGGCGTCGGTGGATTCCATCAACATCAGGGGTGCAGGCATCTGCCGGAGGGCAGGAGAACCTTGGAATGGGAGTGGCTTCCGTGTGGGAGCGGTTGGGCCAGCAGATAGGTGCGGAGCGGCAGCGGGCAGAGGAGGAACGGCTCACAATGGTCAGGGCGGAGAACTCCATGCGGAGGACCCTGAGGCGGGCTGAGTGCCTCAAGGGTCTTCGCAGGGAGTTGGAGCTAGACACTGCTTTATCCCTGCGAGACCTCGGGGCCAGGGAATAGGAGTTCGATGATGCCCTGTCCCATCACAACATCCAGTGAGCAGTTGGACTAGCCCGCTGCCCTTGTAAATAGTTATGTAGTTAGTGTTAGGTTTCCTTTGCTTTTTTCTTGCTTTTGGACCTTTTGGACAATGGCCAACATTTTTGAATATAGTTTTTTTATTACATAGTATTTTTAGATAGGTTTCATTTCTTCAGTTGGGATCATGGACCCTGGATTGTTTATCTGTATATAGTTGACTGTTGGATTATGTTTTTTTTTATTTACCCATGGAGCAATGGTTTTTGGTTTTGTTTTTCCCTTGGATGTACTTTTTTGAACTGTGACTTTGGACACCTTTCCTTTGGATTATGATTTGTGGTTTTTCATTATCTTACGGACATGCTGCTTTTTTGTTTTTAATTCCCATTGTCGTTTGTTTATATTTAATCCCATTTATGTTGCTTTTAATACATTTTTTTCATCAAACTTCAATGTGTAGTATCATATCATTGGTTTCATGCATGTCATGATATGGGTTTTGACATTCACTTACACCCATTGTGTGCATGTGAGGGACATGTGTTCATTTACATACTTGCCATTGGGGTTGTATCATGTAATTGGCAATGCTGAGTGGATGGATGCAATACTTGGGTGGGTGTTTGGCATGTGGAGGCTGCCCATAAGTGCCAGGGATCTAGATTGTGATGACATGTTGGCTGGGGGACATGTGTCAGGGCCTGCTGGCAGGTGCCCCGCAATGCTGGGGGGTGGGGGTGCAGGGGGACATGAGTGGGACATGAGTGGGGGCCTGCTGGCAGGTGCCTCGCAATGCTGGGGGGTGGGGGTGCAGGGGGACATGATTGGGACATGAGTGGGGGCCTGCTGGCAGGTGCCTCGCAATGCTGGGGGTGGGGGTGCAGGGGGACATGAGTGGGACATGAGTGGGGGCCTGCTGGCAGGTGCCTCGCAATGCTGGGGGGTGGGGGTGCAGGGGGACATGAGTGGGACATGAGTGGGGGCCTGCTGGCAGGTGCCTCGCAATGCTGGGGGGTGGGGGTGCAGGGGGACATGAGTGGGACATGAGTGGGGGCCTGCTGGCAGGTGCCTCGCAATGCTGGGGGGTGGGGGTGCAGGGGGACATGAGTGGGACATGAGTGGGAGCCTGCTGGCAGGTGCCTCGCAATGCTGGGGGGTGGGGGTGCAGGGAGACATGAGTGGGACATGAGTGGGGGCCTGCTGGCAGGTGCCTCGCAATGCTGGGGGGTGGGAGTGCAGGGGGACATGAGTGGGACATGAGTGGGGGCCTGCTGGCAGGTGCCTCGCAATGCTGGGGGGCGGGGGTGCAGGGGGACATGAGTGGGACATGAGTGGGGGCCTGCTGGCAGGTGCCTCGCAATGCTGGGGGGTGGGGGTGCAGGGGGACATGAGTGGGACATGAGTGGGGGCCTGCTGGCAGGTGCCTCGCAATGCTGGGGGGTGGGGGTGCAGGGGGACATGAGTGGGACATGAGTGGGGGCCTGCTGGCAGGTGCCTCGCAATGCTGGGGGGTGGGGGAGCAGGGGGACATGAGTGGGACATGAGTGGGGGCCTGCTGGCAGGTGCCTCGCAATGCTGGGGGGTGGGGGTGCAGGGGGACATGAGTGGGACATGAGTGGGAGCCTGCTGGTAGGTGCCTCGCAATGCTGGGGGGTGGGGGTGCAGGGGGACATGAGTGGGACATGAGTGGGGGCCTGCTGGCAGGTGCCTCGCAATGCTGGGGGGTGGGAGTGCAGGGGGACATGAGTGGGACATGAGTGGGGGCCTGCTGGCAGGTGCCTCCCAATGCTGGGGGGTGGGGGTGCAGGGGGACATGAGTGGGACATGTGTGGGGGCCTGCTGGCAGGTGCCTCGCAATGCTGGGGGGTGGGGGTGCAGGGGGACATGAGTGGGACATGAGTGGGGGCCTGCTGGCAGGTGCCTCGCAATGCTGGGGGGTGGGGGTGCAAGGGGACATGAGTTGGTGTTCAGTAGTGCAAGCAGACATGTGCCTTTGCTGGGGGCCATGTTGGGTGGGTTGCCTGCGGGACATGACCAGGGATGCAGGGGTAGTCCCCTGTGGTGTGGGCTGCCTGCAGGGGCCGTGGAGGGTGTACAGGGAACACCTGGGAGGGCCCACACTGCCAAATCACGTGTGGGACTCCCCGGCACCCCAGTAATACACGTACCCAGTTGAAATCACACGTGAAACTTCCCGCGCACCTCAGTAATACACGTACCCAGCTGAAATCGCGTGTGAAACTTCCTGCGCACCCCAGTAATGCACGTACCCTGCTCGCACAGGGCCAATCTCGTGTGGAACTTCCCGCGCACCCCAGTAATACACATACCCCGCTCGCACAGGGCCAATCGCGTGTGAAACTTCCCGTGCACCCCAGTAATACACGTACCCAGCTGAAATCACGTGTGAAACTTCCTGCGCATCCCAGTAATACACGTACCCAGCTGAAATCGCGTGTGAAACTTCCCGCGCACCCCAGTAATACACATACCCCGCTCGCACAGGGCCAATCGCGTGTGGAACCTCCCGCGCACCCCAGTAATACACGTACCCCGCTCGCACAGGGCCAATCGCGCGTGAAACTTCCCGCGCACCCCAGTAATACACGTACCCAGCTGAAATTGCGTGTGAAACTTCCCGCGCACCCCAGTAATACACGTACCCCGCTCGCACAGGGCCAATCGCGTGTGAAACTTCCCGCGAACCCCAGTAATACACGTACCCCACTCGCACAGGGCCAATCGCGTGTGAAACTTCATGCGCACCCCAGTAATACACGTACCCAGCTGAAATCGCGTGTGAAACTTCCCGCGCACCCCAGTAATACACGTACCCAGCTGAAATCGCGTGTGAAACTTCCCGCGCACCCCAGTAATACACGTACCCCGCTCGCACAGGGCCAACCGCGTGAGGAACTTCCCGCGCACCTAACTAATACACGTACCCCGCTCGCACAGGGCCAATCGCGTGTGAAACTTCCCACGCACCCCAGTAATACACGTACCCAGCTGAAATCACATGTGAAACTTCCCGCGCACCCAAGTGATACACGTACTCCGCTTGCCGTGCTAGTAAAGGGTTAGCGCAGCCCTTTGCGCTGGATTGGGTATTTTGATGGCTTTTTCCTGCGCAAGGGGCGTTCTTGGGGGCGTAACTGGCGCTGCTGCAGGGTCGCTGCGCCACTGTGCGCCACGCCTGCTTTTGGTGGCTGGAATCCATGAATACGCTGTGCGCGGAAATGTATTTTAGCGCACGCGGCTGGCGCAGGGATTCGCATGCGCACACTGTGCGCCAGCCGCGTGCGCCACTTGTGCGCTGAATTCTATGAATTACCCCCATGACGTCATGACAGAAAACATGTAAAACAGACGCTTGACAGACTAGACAGATACCAGCTGGACACAAATATCTCTGCCTCTAATCATTACCCCTTCATGGAGTGTAAACAAACCCCTTTCACACGTCTTTAAACGTTGTGGTAGCCTATTAATTCCCCATTATGTGGGACTTTGGGTACACGTTTCTTCTGGCCACTATATTAAAGCGCAGGAATAAGGCAAATCCTCTCACTTCTCAGGTGTCTGCCCTGGTAACCTCTCTCTTCTCGGGTGTCCTCCCCTATAACCTCTATTTATTTTATTATTCTCGAGTCATTATCCCCATATATATATATATATATATATATATATATATATATATATATATATGTATGTTGCGCTACTAAAAACCTATGAAATTCAGTGAAAAAACTTTGTTAAAGGGATGTTATGGTTCCAAGTAAAACTGAAAAACCCTTGAAATTCGCCAGTTATGGTATGCTAAGCAACCATAACTCGCGCCACCACCGTGCACTGCTAAAACTAACACCCATGACATCAAAGATGACATCACAAATGTCATTGATGACATCACTGATGACATCACATGTCTGGCTCACTCTTTTTTCCTTTATTGCAATATCTGGCCACATGGTTTCCTTCAGTAATAGTCAGGAATTAAAAATTGAAAAGGTACTCTATTTGTAGACTTATCCTTCAAGTATGTTCTTACAGTAATTCCCTTAGGGTCCAGTCAAATCATGTGATACATATGCATATGGTAAGTGGCACCTTTGAAATAGAGCAATCATTTCTCTGCATAAACGTAATCAGTTAGAATATGAACACTTTCTGCTACTACTGCTGTTTTTTTCCTTAGTTGAAAGTCCTTGTATATACTCATATTGGTATGTGTTGTTGTCTCTTTGTGTTTTGTCTATAATAATACAATTATGCAGTAAGTGGGTTTTATTACCTACTTATCACCTGTTTCACAGTACGCAAAACTGTAATAAGAAAGAAGTTATCATTTCACTATTCATCATGGCAAGCTTATGAATATTGCACCTCCATCATATATGCTGCACACAATGCCTATGTTTATACATGAGTAGCTTAGTATACTGGATAGAACTTCATAATAGGAAGGAAAATCTATTACCAAGATGGCCACCATGGAAAGGGAAGGTGGGGTGTATAAAGACAACACAACAGGGCATCAGCGGGAGGTGGGGGGAACAAGAGGTCAACACGGGGCATCATAGGAGGGGGGACAAGAGGAAGACACAGGGCTTGAGCGGGAGGGGGAAGAGGAGGAAGACACGGGGCATGAGCAGGGGGGTGGGGGGAACAGGAGGGAGACACGGGACATGAGCAGAGGGTGGGGGAACAGGAGAGAGACACAGGGCATGAGTGGGAGGTGGGGGGAACGGGAGGAAGACACGGGGCATGAGCGGGGGGTGGGGGGAACAGGAGGGAGAAACGGGACATGAGCAGGGGGTGGGGGAATGGGAAAAAGACACGGGGCATGGGCGGGGGTTGGGGGGAACAGGAGAGAGACACAGGGCATGAGCGGGGGGTGGGTGAACAGGAGGAAGACACGGGGCATGAGCGGGGGGTGGGGGGAACAGGAGGGAGACACGGGGCATGAGCGAGGGGTGGGGGAACAAGAGAGAGACACGGGGCATGAGCGGGGGGCGGGGGGGAACAGGGGAGACACGGGGCATAAGTGGGGGTGGTGGGGAACAGGAGGGAGACACAGGGCATGAGCGGTGGGGTACAGGAGGGAGACATGGGGCATGAAGGAGGGGTGGGGGGAACAGGAGGGAGATACGGGGCATGAGCAGGGGGTCGGGGAACAGGAGGGAGACACGGGGCATGGGCGGGGGTGGGGGGCAACAGGAGGTAGACACGGGGCATGAGTGGGGGGTGGGAGGGAACAGGAGGGAGACACGGGGCATGAGCCGGGTTTGGGGGGGAACAGTAGGGAGACATGGGGCATGAGCGGGTGGTGGGGGGAACAGGAGGGAGACATGGGGCATGAGCGGGGAGTGGGGGGAACAGGGGAGACATGGGGCATGAGCGGGGGGTGGGGGGAACAGGAGGGAGACAGGGGGCATGAGCAGGGGGTCGGGGAACAGGAGGGAGACACGGGGCATGAGCGGGGAGTGGGGGGAACAGGGGAGACATGGGGCATGAGCGGGGGGTGGGGGGAACAGGAGGGAGACAGGGGGCATGAGCAGGGGGTCGGGGAACAGGAGGGAGACACGGGGCATGGGCGGGGGTGGGGGGCAACAGGAGGTAGACACGGGGCATGAGTGGGGGGTGGGAGGGAACAGGAGGGAGACACGGGGCATGAGCCGGGTTTGGGGGGGAACAGTAGGGAGACACGGGGCATGAGCGGGTGGTGGGGGGAACAGGAGGGAGACATGGGGCATGAGCGCGGGGTGGGGGGAACAGGAGAGACACGGGGCATGAGCGGGGGGTGGGTGGAACAGGGGAGACACGGGGCATGAGCGGGGGGTGGGGGAATGGGAGGGAGACACGGGGCATGAGCAGGGGGTGGGGGGAACAGGAGGGAGACACGGGGCATGAGTGAGGGGTGGGGGGGAACAGGAGGGAGACACAGGGCATGAGCAGGGGGTGTGGGGAACAGGAGGGAGACACGGGGCATGAGCGGGGGTGGGGGAACAGGAGGGAGACATGGGGCATGAGCAGGGGGTGGGGGAACAGGAGAGACACAGGGCATGAGCAGGGGGTGGGGGAACAGGGGAGACATGGAGCATGAGCGGGGTGGGGGGACCAGGAGGGAGACACAGGGCATGAGCGGGGGGGTGGGGGAACAGGAGGGAGACACGGGGCATGAGCGGGAGGTGGGGGAACAGGAGGGAGACACGGGGCATGAGCGGGGGTTGAGGGGGAACAGGAGAGACACCGGGCATGAGTGGGGGGTGGGTGGAACAGGGGAGACACGGGGCATGAGCGGGGGGTGGGGGGAATGGGAGGGAGACACAGGGCATGAGCAGGTGGTGGGGGAACAGGAGGGAGACACGGGGCATGAGTGGGGGTGAGGGGGAACAGGAGGGAGACACAGGGCATGAGTGGGGGGTGAGTGGGAACAGGAGGGAGACACGGGGCATGAGCGGGGGTGGGGGGAAATGGGAGGTAGACACGGGGCATGAGCGGGGGATGGGGGAATAGGAGGGAGACACGGGGCATGAGCAGGGTGTGGGGGGTACAGGAGGGAGACACGGGGCATGAGAGGGGGTGAGGGGGAACAGGAGGGAGACACAGGGCATGAGTGGGGGGTGAGTGGGAACAGGAGGGAGACACGGGGCATGAGCGGGTGGTGGGGGGGAATGGGAGGTAGACACAGGGCATGAGCGGGGGATGGGGGAACAGGAGGGAGACACGGGGCATGAGCAGGGTGTGGGGGGTACAGGAGGGAGACACGGGGCATGAGCGGGGGGTGGGGGGAACCAGAGGGAGACACAGGGCATGAGCGGGGGTGGGGGGAACAGGAGGGAGACACGGGGCATGAGCGGGGGTGGGGGAACAGGAGGGAGACACAGGGCATGAGCGGGGGGTGGAGGAACAGGAGGGAGACACGGGGCATGAGTGGGGGGTGGGGGGAACAGGAGGGAGACACGGGGCATGAGCGGGGGGTGGGGAAGAACAGGAGAGACACGGGGCATGAGCGGGGGTGGGGGGAACAGGAGGGAGACACGGGCCATGAGCGGGGGTGGGGGAACAGGAGGGAGACACAGGGCATGAGCGGGGGTACAAATGGGAGACACAGGGCATGAGCAGGGGGTTGGGGAACAGGAGGGAGACAAGGGGCATGAGCAGGGGGTGCGGTGGAATGGGAGGGAGACATGGGGCATGGGCGGGGTGTGGGGGGAACAAGAGAGAGACAAGGGGCATGAGCCGGGTGTGGGGGGAACGGGAGGGAGACACGGGGCATGAGCGGGGGTGGGGGGAGAACAGGAGGGAGACACGGGGCATGAGCGGGGGGTGGAGGGGTACAGGAGGGAGACACAGGGCATGAGCAGGGAGTGGGGGAACAGGAGGGAGACACGGGGCATGAGCGGGGGGTGGGGGAAAAGGAGGTAGACACGGGGCATGAGCGGGGGGTGGAGGGAACAGGAGGGAGACACGGGGCATGAGCGGGGGTTGGGGGGGTACATGAGAGACATGGGGCATGAGCGGGGGGTGGGGGAACAGGAGGGAGACACAGGGCATGAGCGGGGGGTGGGGGGAACAGGAGGGAGACACGGGGCATGAGTGGGGGGTGGGGGGAACAGGAGGGAGACAAGGGGCATGAGCGGGGGGTGGGGAGGAACAGGAGAGACACGGGGCATGAGCGGGGGGTGGGGGGAACAGGAGGGAGACACGGGGCATGAGCGGGGGTGGGGGAACAGGAGGGAGACACAGGGCATGAGCGGGGGGTGAGAGGGTACAAATGGGAGACACAGGGCATGAGCAGGGGGTGGGGGAATAGGAGGGAGACAAGGGGCATGAGCAGGGGGTGCGGTGGAATGGGAGGGAGACATGGGTCACGGGCGGGGCATGGGGGAACAAGAGAGAGACAAGGGGCATGAGCCGGGGGTGGGGGGAACAGGAGGGAGACACGGGGCATGAGCGGGGGGTGGGGGGAGAACAGGAGGGAGACACAGGGCATGAGCGGGGGGTGGGGGAACAGGAGAGAGACATGGGGCATGAGCGGGGGTTGGGGAGACACGGGGCATGAGCGGGGGTGGGGGGAACAGTAGGGAGACACGGGGCATGAGCGGGGGTGGGGGGGAACAGGAAGGAGACACTGGGCATGAGCGGGGTGGGGAGAGCAGGAGGGAGACACGGGGCATGAGCGGGGGTGGGGGGAACAGGAGGGAGACACGGGGCGGGGCATGTGCGGGGGTTGGGGGGAACAGTAGGGAGACACAGGGCATGAGCGGGGGGTGGGGGAACAGTAGGGAGACACGGGCATGTGCGGTGGATGGGGGTTTACAGGAGGCAGACACAGGGCATGAGCAGGGGGTGTCGGGAACAGGAGGGAGACACAGGGCATGAGCGGGGTATGGGGGAGAACAAGAGAGAGACACGGGGCCCCTCTACCATGCTCGCTCCTCGGACAGTTTACACCACTTTCACCTGAGCGGTTGATGTATGGTGCCGGTGCCTGGCGTCCCTCTCCCTCTGTGTCCTTCCTGCTGTTGCATCTTACAGTACAGGTGGCAGATACCACTCCTCGGCCCTCCGTAGGCCACCGCATGGCGATGGCGTGTCTCCTGGAAGTCTGCAGCAGCCCGGGACAGGTTGTATGCAGGGTCTCTGTTGCCTCTGAATGCGAACGATAAACTAAGATGGCGGTCGTCTCTGAAAATGCGTCACACTGCACGCTTCACCACAGCCAATGGGAGAGCGCGTCACATGGGAAGTGTGTCCGCGAAGCGGACATAGATATCAGTAATTTTTTTCACTAACATTTTTGTCATTTTAAAAAAAATACTAGTCGGATTTACACCAAATTAAAAAAAACACGCTTTCGGGACCAAGCCGCCGCTCCCGCCACACATTTGGTGTAAATCCGTCCAGCCGTTTTGGCTGTAGGCATGAACAAAGTTTTTTCCCATTATGTCTATGGGAAAAAAAGACGTTTTGGGACCCCCCTATAACTTTGCACCTCCCCCCCAGACCAAACCTCACAAAACTTTGCAAAACAATTCAGAGTAGGCCATATACTTTTTATGCAAAGTTTGGTGAGGATTCGTCCAGTGGGAGCGAAGTTATAAGCCGCCCAAAAAGTGCTCTTCCTATGGAAACAGCAATTTAACCATAACTACATGGCCACTAATGTGGCCATGTAATAAATATATATATATATATATATATATATTCAGTGAAAAAACTTTGTTAAAGGGACGTGATGGTTAAGTTGCGCTACTAAAAACCTATGAAATTCAGTGAAAAAACTTTGTTAAAGGGACGTTATGGTTCCAAGTAAAACCGGAAAACCCCTGAAATTCACCAGTTATTGTAAGCTAAGCAACCATAACTCGCGCAACCACTGTGCACTGCTAAGACTAACACCCACAACATCAAAGATGACATCACAAATGTCATTGATGACATCACTTATGACATCACATGTGCATGTACTTTTCATGAAATATGTGTACAAGGGATTCTTATTATAATGTTGTGAAAAAAGTGTCAAGGATCATTGCAATAAATATCATACCCTAATTAGTGCATTGAACGATGCATTGATATAAATAGCATTCTATTATGGGGTTCTATCTAGTATACTAAGCTACTCATGCAGAAACATAGCATTGTGTGCAGCGTACAAGATGAAGGTATAATATTCGTAATGTTAATATGTTGAATAATTAAATGATAATTGTTTTCTTAATTGATTTTTGTGTACTGTGAAATATGTAATAAGTAGCTAATAAAACCCATGTATTACATAATTGCATTACTATAGACAAAACACAAAGAGACAAGAACACATACCAATATGGGTATATACAGGGAAAGTGAAGTTAGCAGAAAAGCACAAGTAGTAGCAGAAACAATTCATAACCTGACTGATTATTTTCATGCAAATAAATGATTGCTCTGTTTCAAAGCTACCATTTAGCCTATGTATATATATCACTTGATGTGATTGGACCCTAAGGAAAGTAGTGTGAGTACAATGTATACAAATATGACCATATACAGGGAAAGTACAGCCATAAAAAACAACAGAACTATCAGAAAGTGCTGATAGCTCTATTGATTATCTTTATGCACAAAAAGGATTGCTGTCTTTCAAGCTTGTGTCTTCCCCTATGTATATGTTTCATATGATGTGACTGGACTCTGAGGGAATTACTGTAAGAACCGACTTGAAGGATATATCTACAAATAAAATAAACTTTTTAGTTTCTGACTGTTACTGAAGAAAACCATGTGGCCTAGATATGTCAGCAAAAGAAAACAGAGTGAGCCAGACATGTGATGTCATCAGTGATGTCATCAATGACATTTGTGATGTCATCTTTGATGTCCTGGGTGTTAGTCTTAGCAGTGCATGGTGGTGGTGCGAGTTATGATTGCTTAGCTTACCATAACTGGCGAATTTCAGGGGTTTTTCGGTTTTACTTGGAACCATAACGTCCCTTTAACAAAGTTTTTTCACTGAATTTCATAGGTTTTTAGTAGCGCAACTTAACAATAATACCTTTGACTTTATGTGCATGTAATATGGAACATACTGAACCCCTTCTACTGAATATGATGTCCGCAAACTTTTTTGATGTCCGCTGACATGTTCGGACAACAGTACCACTACCTAAAAACTCTGGAGGGGTATGTTTAGTTGTTATATCATAACATAGTAACATTTGAAAAATTCACAAAGCAGCACACATACATATTATATGTAGTAATACATAAGAAATGTAACCCATATATGTAACACACTAACCATTAATTGAAATACAATATGTTCTAAAATGGAATATACCAAAAGAAGATAAATTGGCTTCCAACAAAATTACCCCACAGACACTCCACAACTAAGAGCAAGACCAGACCTACAGAGTACTCAGAACATATCTTACCTGAAATAGTAGGTGTACTTCATTTTACTCATATATTTATAAACTTTCTGTATTGAATAAAAGCAATATATTGTCTTTTTTTTCTCACAGAAATGTCTAGTACTCTGGAATGGCTAGTGGAGCATTTCCCACATGAGGAAATGTCAGAAGATAGTGAAACTAATGGTACACACTTTACAATATAAACCATTTAATTATTATTTTATATACATTTAACATATATATTTTTTTTGTACAGAGCATACCAAAATAGAAAATACCTCTGAAGAAACTGTTACGGATAACACTCTTGACCGGTTGTTCTGAAATGTTCGTAAATAAATAAAAATGGAGGTGTCCTGAAGAACACTACACCTGTCCATACTGTTCGCTAGCAAGTTGAAACTGTTCTAGAACACACGCGGTGTCCTGAAATGTTCGTAAATAAATGAAAATGGAGGTGTCCTGAAGAACACTATACCTGTCCATAGTGTTCGCTAGCAAGTTGAAACTGTTCTAAGAACACAAGTGGTGTCCTGAAATGTTCGTAAATAAACGAAAATGGAGGTGTCCTGAAGAACACTATACCTGTCCGTACTGTTCGCTACCAAGTTGATACTGTTCTAGAACACATGCGGTGTCCTGAAATGTTTG
This sequence comes from Ambystoma mexicanum, assembly GCF_040938575.1. NCBI lineage: Eukaryota > Metazoa > Chordata > Amphibia > Caudata > Ambystomatidae > Ambystoma > Ambystoma mexicanum. The sequence goes on from NC_090941.1 coordinate 896,025,930, forward strand.
TAAAGAAACGAAAATGGAAGTGTCCTGAAGAACATTATACCTGTGCGTAGTGTTCGCTAGCAAGTTGAACCTGTTCTAAGAACACACGCGGTGTTCTGAAAAGGTCGTAAATAAACGAAAATGGAGGTGTCCTGAAAAACACTATACCTATCCGTACTGTTCGCTAGCAAGTTGAAACTGTTCTAGAACACACGCGATGTACTGAAATGTTCATAAATAAACAAAATGGGGATGTCCTGAAGAACACTATACCTGTCCGTATTGTTCGCAAGCAAGTTGAAACTGTTCTAAGAACGCAAATGGTGTCCTGAAATGTTCGTAAATAAACGAAAATGGAGGTGTCCTGAAGAACACTATACCTATCCGTAGTGTTCGCTAGCAAGTTGAAACTGTTCTAAGAACACAAGTGGTGTCCTGAAATGTTCGTAAAAAAACGAAAATGGAGGTGTCCTGAAGAACACTATACCTGTTCGTACTGTTTGCTAGCAAGTTGAAACTGTTCTAGAACACACGCGATGTCCTGAAATGTTCGTAAAGAAACGAAAATGGAAGTGTCCTGAAGAACACTATACCTGTCCGTAGTGTTCGCTAGCAAGTTGAAACTGTTCTAAGAACACACGCAGTGTTCTGAAATGTTCGTAAATAAATGAAAATGGAGGTGTCCTGAAGAACAATATACCTGTCCGTACTGTTCGCTAGCAAGTTGAAACTGTTCAAGAACATACGCAGTGTCCTGAAATGTTTGTAAAGAAACGAAAATGGAAGTGTCCTGAAGAACACTATACCTGTCCGTAGTGTTCGCTAGCAAGTTGAAACTGTTCTAAGAACACACGCGGTGTTCTGAAATGTTCGTACATAAACAAAAATGGAGGTGTCCTGAAGAACATTATACCTGTCAGTACTGTTCGCTAGCAAGTTGAAACTGTTCTAGAACACACGCGATGGCCTGAAAGGTTCGTAAATAAACAAAATGGGGGTGTCCTGAAGAACACTATACCTGTCGGTATTGTTCTCTAGCAAGTTGAAACTGTTCTAAGAACACAAGTGGTGTCCTGAAATGTTCGTAAATAAATAAAAATGGAGGTGTCCTGAAGAACACTATACCTGTCCATAATGTTTGCTGCCAAGTTGAAACTGTTCTAAGAACACAAGCGGTGTCCTGAAATGTTCGTAAATAAACAAAAATGGAGGTGTCCTGAAGAACAGTATACCTGTCCGTACTGTTCGCTAGCAAGTTGAAACTGTTCTAAGAACACACGCGGTGTTCTGAAATGTTCGTAAATAAACGAAAATGGAGGTGTCCTGAGGACGCTATGTCTGTCCGTATTGTTCGCAAGGAAGTTAAACTGTTCTAAGAACAAACGGTTGTCTGTAACTGTTCGTTTGACGTGTGACGCACTTTTAATTACTTCAGGACCCGAACAGTGTCCATAGAACATCAACGCGCATGTGCAAACCAATGTCCGTGCATTTGGTGTCCTGCGGACAGCCGCTTCCTTCGCGAACAGGTTCGCGAAGCGATCATGTGACCGCACCCATGCTGATTGCGTGTTCTGAATGCGGACACTGTTCGTGTCCCCAAACAATTTAAAAGTTCATTTTCAAGTAATCCACAATATTTCTCAATAAAAACTCACCATAGCACAAGTCCCACATACTAATCCTGAGTTTCTACATACTCTTTGAAAGTTTTTTAACCTTTTTTTGTGTTTGATCTGTCTGCGGACAGCGCACATGCCCGCGAACTGCATACAAGCACCCCTATAAAAGACCACGCCCTAGAGCTTATTCTCATTGTGTTTCTGGCTATTCTTCAGAGCACAGCTATTTTTCCTGCAACATGCAGACTACACCATCATTGAGATGGCATCCATGGCTGCACTACTGCCACCTGGTGCTACACCTGCTTCAGCACCACCCCCATCCCCTCCACCACCACCACCTCCCCAAGGGCCTGAAGAGGTGAAGAGGGGAACAGGAGTAAGGATGCAGAGGAGGAAGAAGAGGATGACCGGAATGAGGTAGTGGAAATCCCTACTACCCACACTCGGCGTGAGTCTTGGGTGTGGCGGTTATTTACCATTCATGGGGATGGTCCTAAGGCTTGTGCGAACCGAGTCACCTGCAATGAGTGCAAAATGGTACTCAGTCACGGGAGGCATGGTTCGTACAGCTTTGCGACCACTACCATGAAGCGACACCTAAGATAATTTCACTCTGGTGCCATTCGCAAGGTTGTACCTTTGCGAGGAGCATAGTAGGTGGATTTCCTCTACTTCATCCTCCGTTTCTGATCCTGTCACCACAAGGAACACCTCTGTGGGACAGCGTCTTCCTCAAGCTGCCTCACAGGCCATACATAATGCTGATGACCCTTACCTTTCGACGGGTCACAGTTGTGTGTTTTTACTGCGACACAGTACTCTGCAGGGGGGAGCGACTTCGTAGTGCTTTTGAGACTATCGTCTCAGAGCACGAGAAGACCTGCTCACTACCCAAATAAAACCCACTCTACATCTTCCTCTCTCAGCTCGCCCTTTCTTATCCCTGTGGTTGGTGTCCCCCTCTTTACCCTCCTTTCCCCCCACTCCTAGTGTGTCGTGTATAAAAAAAAACAAAAAATATAAAATTACAAAAATAAAAAAAAAAATAAGGCTCTTTTCAGAGCCGCCTTTCACAGTTAAAAAATAGAAGTGAAAGAAATGGAGCAGGGCCCTTTGCATTTCTTAGAAGTCCACAGACAGTCCACGGACATCTAAAATTTTGGGGTGCTACCCTATCATAACCATTGCAATTTTCTCTGGGAGGGAGTGGTGGCTCTGAAAAGATCCTTAGGGAGGTGTTTGTGTTTTAAAAATTATAAATACTCAACACCTACTTCAAAATGGATGCTGTAATTCTAAAAAAAGGTCGCAATGCATTTTGTATGTTTCTTAGAAAAATCTGAATGCCAGCATAAGTTAGATGTACTCCATCTCTGCGAAAAATGTATGTACAACGAAACATAATATTTTCATTGTGAAAAGAGGACATGCCAAAATCTCTTAGAAAGGCACAAACAGCTTTATTGCCATTGCGCCTTGCTTTCTCCATTTGTGGACCAAATGAAGAAGAACGAAGCCCCATTTGTCTCCGCGCAATCCGTGAAAAAATTACTTGAGAATTTGGAAACATGTCCATGAACTTCCCAAGTCCCTCTTTCATTGCAAATTGCAAAGAAATTCCAGACACATGTCCTAAACTGTTCCCTCCACAATGAATTATAATTATATCTGGATGTTGCTCTGTTTCCAAAGTAGCACAGAGAGGTAACAAGTCCAACCACTTCATTCCACATAGTCGATGCCAGTGTACTTCCACATGTGGGAATCCAAGATCTACAGCTACTCCACAGGTTTCTGCATGCACCTTCAACCAATGTATCCACGAGTCTCCCAACATCCAAACAATCTGTTTTCTGAAACAGACAGCCATAGCTATCTGTTCTTCTCTCAGCAAAAAGAGTATCTGAGAAACTCTCTCCTGGCACAACACACCCACTAAACTTTCCTGACCAATCCCTTTCAGTGCTCATTCTCATTTGCATGACTTCTGACCCCAAAAATCCCCGGATGTAACACCCGATGTCCGCGAACTACCGCCATGTCCGCGGACATATCGTAACATGAACAGCCCTTCTACCATTTCCAGTTCACTCTCTGTGCCATTTCCTCATTGGATGTAGCTAAGAAGTCACATGACCATCCACCAATCACATTCAAGATCTCTACATCTAACTGCATCATCATAGATCAGCACTGCAAATGTACTGTGAATCTCTCTGAGTACAAGTGTCATATCATTGGCAAGCACCATCTACAAGAAATACTGTACAAGTCTCCAAGATTTCTACTTGCAGCTCCATGCATATCCATATGCATGAACACAAAGTACAGGTATGCATATTTTCTGTACAGTACATGAACACATTTTCTAACTGACTTTTAGCTTGTATAATCTGTAAAATGAATCTACTATCTTTTTTTCAATCTCCTAAAATCAACTGTCACTTACAAATCTTTATACTATTTAATTTCTTTATACACACACACACTTAAATCATGTTAAACTAACATTTTTGAAATTAAATATATAGACTACATATAGTCAAACAAAATTGCATGCACACTCTATGTTCAAATCTCAAACAATGATACTTGTACAATTACATAATTTTATTTATGTATTTATTAATTTAATTACTTACATTTATATAGGACAAGCAGCCCATGACATTGAGGCACTATTGCTTGGAAGAGATTAGTTACAGGAATAATGGTATTCAGTGGTACATTATGAATTTCACAAGACATAGTAAAGATATTTTGTTTGCTACAGTTAGTCATTGCAATACAATTTGTTCATTAAGAACATATCATATGTATTCAACTGGTGCGACATATCTTATGTAAATAAGATAGTTTTAATGGTTTTGAGGAAGGCGCTGAGGATTTCAATTAAAAAAATCAATGTCTAAATTAAAAACAGTGCTATTTACAAACAAAATTACTAATTTGTTTCTTTTACAATTGCAGTGAAGACCATTCTCCTGAAAAGAAGCAACCGAATTTGAAGTACAAAGAACAACTAAGAAGTAACCTGTTCATTTTAGAAAAAAAGTAAGTAGAATATCACCATAATATTTGTATTATTACTCAAACACACTGTAAGGTTAATTCATGCTATTTCTGTGCCTAAAAATAGAGATTCTGCACCATTCTGTCCAAAAATCCCCATGTCTTAAACACCGATTTACAGCCAGAATGGCCCACAAATTCCTATTTTTCGACACACAAATTACCCAACTCAACCGCTAGAATTTAGATGTTATAGAACAAACAACTGTTTTAATTGTATAGCATTAGATATACTACTTATACTTCTCCACACCACTAGCTTACTTTTTTTCTGTCTTCTGAACCCCAGTTTAGTAACACATTAATTCAAGAATACCCATCTCTACTAGTTGTAGTTCCCAATGCACAATCACACACCATTACATACATCTTTATCATCTTACTCAAACACTCATGCACATAGCACACATACATTGCAGAGCACCCCAACCCATACCTTCTTTATTTTTTTCAGCAGACCCTAAAGAATGCCTACTAAAAATCAAGTCTGTAGAAAGCAACGCAGAAGTGGAGCAAATGAAAATAAAAGTGTCCAACATAAGCATCCATCTCTAGCACAATTTGTAAAAAAAAGTTGAAACAAAACAGCTAATACAGCCATTTAGTGAAACAAAAGAAGTTTCAAGTACAAAAACTTTGCCTCTTCTATCAAAATGTAAACCAAACCAAAAAACAATTAGCAGAAAATCAGCTATCACTACAGATAAAACAGCTTCTTTAAATCTTGATATAGTTCAAAGTAAGCAAACCAAGAAAAGTATTTTAGCCAAAAAGTTCCGTCACAAAGTCCTTCAAAATCTTATAAAAACAGGAGAGAAACCAGGTTCAACACTTAAAACCTATCGTAGGAAATTAGAAGCGTTGATAGACAGTGCAATTCTTCTCAAAAGAAAGTTATTTATTTTAGTGTTAAACAAAATGAAACCACTAACAAAACTAATAACTAAATTACAAAAAAGACTTCTCAATAAATGAAATGTCAACAGAAAGATCTTCTTAAGTATCTGCGGAGGTGAATGGTGTCACACTACGAGCACAGAACCATACTTTAATGAAGAAGCGTACAAACAAAAGCAAACAAATACAATTGCCATACATAGCAGTGGTCGAGGTTATGGAAAAGTTAATAATACCATAATGGAACAAGAAGTACTCCTTACAAAAATATGTCCTGAAAACTTAGAATTACCCCTCCATTCAACTGAATCAGAATGTCTAGTGTACAAATGGCCATGCACGTCAATGTGTAACATTCCCAAACAATTTTTCAAGACTTTATGCCAATTCCTCAATCAATATGTGAAAAGCAAAGACAAAATCAAAATTAAACTACTGCAAAATATGGATACCTGTCCAGTACGCAAGTACATAGGACTACAAGGACATTCATTGGCCTGCATTACAGGACCTACTTGCAAAACCACCTTCCATAATATCAAAAGGATATCAACACATCATTAAACTATAAGAAATCTAGTTTATAAACTGTACTATGCTAAAAGTCCTGCTTTAGCACTAGCCAATTTAAATAACATTCTTCTACATGGTACAGCAAAAGACCTACTAGAAGAAATCGACTATATCCAGAAAAAATATTTTGGAAGTGAAACCCACTTACAGAATGAAATAGCTGTAAACCAAATTAGTAACAATTCTACACATGGCAACCTTTTACTACACACATACAAAAAAGGAATACTAAAATTTAAAAGTACATCAGCTGAAGTACCAAACCATGTGTGTGTATGTTGCTGCAGAACTTTTTATAAAAGTAACACAAAAACTGTAGACCTATCATACAAAATAGAAGACAATGAAGATTCTGAATGGTTTGAATTAGCTCTCTACCTTATAGCAGAAAACTAATACGAAATAACAGACCCCGTAATACTTTGTAGTTACTGCACTACAAAACTTGACAACAACCAAACTCCTTCACGTGCTATCACAAATAATTTGGAATTATATACACTACCAAAACCCCTTCAACAACTTAATTTATATGAGAGCATCATAAGCCTTCAACCAAAAACTGCAAAATTACCTCCCTCTGAATTAGTGAAAGGTATTTGTGGAAAAGTAGTGTATTTACCATTAGATCTAAAAGAAAATGTGCACACTCTAGGAGTGCAACGTCCAATGCAACAATCTTTAATTATCTTGGTAAATGGAGTACCTACAAAAGACAAAAAAAAATGACAACAGCTGGTAGATGTACATAAAGTTATAGAAGCCTTGCAATAGCTTAAAGATAATAATGAATATTACAAAGAAATTAATATTGAAGAAAACTTGAAGGATACAACTGAAATAATTCAAGAGACACAAGAATCTGGTCAATTTGAGCTCCTAGATCCTGCTCGAATATCAAACACTTTAGACCATTATACAATTCATCCATTGCACTCTAATGACACCATTGAAGATGCACTGGAAACGTACCAAATGCGTCAAACAAAAGGATCACCAATCAGCATATGGGAAAAAAGTATAGAAGCACGTGCTTTTCCTCTACTCTTTCCTACTGGAAAAGGAGGAAGGTACGATGATAGACCTATTCAAATATCAGCATCAGAATACCGCTCATTACGGATGTATTCTGAAGATCCCAGATTTAGACAAAATGTGGAATACATATTCCACCTACTCTTTGAAAGTGAACTAGCAACTTTATGTTACGGAGTTGCACACATATTAAAATCAGGATCACACTTTCAAAATATGACAGCTACACAATTATTACAAAAAGTGCAACAAAAAGATGAGGTTTTAAATAAAATATTACAAATCTATTAGCAAATATGCGTGGTACTGGTTTCGACGTCACGGAGATGTACGTTGTATGATCAGAAACCTTGGCCCACCCACTTGGTTTGTTACATTAAGTTGTGCAGAATATGCATGGGAAGATTTAAATGATTTCCTACGCATATCAAACAAAAACAAAACAAACATAGATATACTAACACCTGGAGAACTTTGTTCTCTGGATCCTGTTAATGTGTCAAGATATTTTCACCATTGCTTCATTGCTATGCTACATTTTATTTGTAATAAAACTGTTCCTCCCCTTGGAGAAGTGTAACACTTCTTTTGGAGAAAAGAATACCAAGCCAGAGGAGCACCACATATCCACATGCTTTTATGGATTAAAGATGCTCCTAAATTTGGTCAAGACAGTGATGCCACTGTTTTACAGTTTATTGAAAAATATGTCACTTGTGAAATTCCATCGGAATCCAAAAATAGTGATCTTCATGCACAAATTTTACAATTTCAAAGACACAAATGTGTCAAATATTGTCGTCGCAAATGCAAAAACAAAGGGAAATACTACACCAAATGCCGATTTGGTTTCCCTAGACCAGTTACAAATACAGGTCAAGTGAACAACCTCATGTCTTCAGTTAGACATACAGGCCGATTCATGGAATAATTAGCGCGGCGCAAGTGGGCAAAAACATGCGAATCGCAGTGGAATAGCGAAAATCGCAGTGCAATTGCGAAAATCGCACGAAAAGCAGGGCACGTCGATTCATGGAAGGCCGTGTGCGAGAAAACCAGCGTATGTGCGATAAAAAAGTGCGCGGCGCACGTTGGCGCACAGGCCATCTAACAGCGTGCACCAGGTCACAGCGAAAATCGCACAGGCCACAGCGAAATTCGCACATAGCGCGGCGCACGCAACAAAAGTAGGCGGAACACGGGCGTAACACTCGGAATGGGGAACAACTTGCCAAAACGTGGGCATCACAGGGGAAGTACAGGGCACAAGTGCGCGGAACGCCCACACGCTCGCCTACAACACGTATTCATGGAATAGAATAGGGCAAAAAAGCGCACGCTCAAACCAGCGCACAGGCACAAACACGACCGCCACAAGAAAGCAGGCGGTAGCGTCTCTGCGGCTGTAAGAAATGTGCGCCAAAAGGTGCGCCAACAAATAGCACCTATATACTGCCATGATGAATGTCCCATACTGTGGCCCTCCAGGAAAAATGACGTGCAAAGGGGTACCCACAAACACGGACACCCGCTGACAAAAAATACGTGTGCGTGTATACCGGGGTGCGCGGGAAGTCTAACACGTGATTTCAGCAGGGTACGTGCATCACAGGGGTTCGCGTGAAGTTATTCACGCGATCGGGCCTGGGGGAGCGGGCTACGTGTATTTCAGGGGTTCGCGTGAAGTTACTCACGCGATCGGGCCTGGGTGAGCGTGCTACGTGTATTTCAGGGGTTCGTGTGAAGTTTCACACGCGATCGGGCCTGGGGGAGCGGGCTACGTGTATTACAGGGGTTCGCGTGAAGTTCCTCACGCGATCGGGTCTGGGGGAGCGGGCTACGTGTATTACAGGGGTTCGCGTGAAGTCCCTCACGCGATCGGGCCTGGGGGAGCGTGCTACGTGTATTTCAGGGGTTCGCGTGAAGTTTCACACGCGATCGGGCCTGGGGGAGCGGGCTACGTGTATTACAGGGGTTCGCGTGAAGTTCCTCACGCGATCGGGCCTGGGGGAGCGGGCTACGTGTATTCCAGGGGTGCGCGGGAAGTTCCACACGCGAATAGCCTGGGCGCGTGTATTTCAGGGGTGCGCGGGAAGTTCCACACGCGAATAGCCTGGGTGCGCGTGTATTTCAGGGGTGCGCGGGGAGTACCACACTTGAATAGCCTGGGTGCGTGTATTTCAGGGGTGCGCGGGAAGTTCCACACGCGAATAGCCTGGGCGCGTGTATTTCAGGGGTGCGCGGGAAGTTCCACACGCGAATAGCCTGGGCGCGTGTATTTCAGGGGTGCGCGGGAAGTTCCACACGCGAATAGCCTGGGCGCGTGTATTACAGGGGTGCGCGGGAAGTTCCACACGCGAATAGCCTGGGTGCGCGTGTATTTCAGGGGTGCGCGGGGAGTTCCACACGCGAATAGCCTGGGCGCGTGTATTTCAGGGGTGCGCGGGAAGTTCCACACGCGAATAGCCTGGGTGCGCATGTATTTCAGGGGTGCGCGGGGAGTTCCACACGCGAATAGCCTGGGTGCGTGTATTTCAGGGGTGCGCGGGAAGTTCCACACGCGAATAGCCTGGGCGCGTGTATTTCAGGTGTGCGCGGGAAGTTCCACACGCGAATAGCCTGGGCGCGTGTATTTCAGGGGTGCGCGGGAAGTTCCACATGTGATTTGACAGTGTGGGTCCTCCCAGGTGTACCCTGTACACCCTCCACGGCCCCTGCAGGCAGCCCACACCACAGGGGACTACCCTGCATCCCTGGTCATGTCCCGCAGGCAGCCCACCCAACATGGGCATGCCCCCCAGCAAAGGCACATGTCTCCTTGAACTAATGAACACCAACTCATGTCCCCTTGCACCCCCACCCCCCAGCACTGTGGGGCACCTGCCAGCAGGCCCCCACCCATGTCCAACTCATGTCTCCCACCACCCCCACACCCCAGCCACCAGGGGCACCCTCCACCAGGCCCCCACTCATGTCACCCACCACCCCCACCCCCCAGCCACCAGGGGCACCCTCCACCAGGCCCCCACTCATGTCTCCCACCACCCCCACACCCCAGCAGTGCAGGGTCACCGTCCACCAGGCCCCCACTCATGTCTCCCACCACCCCCACACCCCAGCAGTGCAGGGGCAGCCTCCACCAGGCCCCCACTCATGTCACCCACCACCCCCACACCCCAGCACTGTGGGGCACCTGCCAGCAGGCCCCCACCCATGTCCAACTCATGTCTCCCACCACCCCCACACCCCAGCCACCAGGGGCACCCTCCACCAGGCCCCCACTCATGTCTCCCACCACCCCCACACCCCAGCAGTGCAGGGGCAACCTCCACCAGGCCCCCACTCATGTCACCCACCACCCCCACACCCCAGCAGTGCAGGGTCACCCTCCACCAGGCCCCCACTCATGTCTCCCACCACCCCCACACCCCAGCAGTGCAGGGGCAGCCTCCACCAGGCCCCCACTCATGTCACCCACCACCCCCACCCCCCAGCCACCAGGGGCACCCTCCACCAGGCCCCCACTCATGTCTCCCACCACCCCCACACCCCAGCCACCAGGGGCACCCTCCACCAGGCCCCCACTCATGTCTCCCACCACCCCCACACCCCAGCCACCAGGGGCACCCTCCACCAGGCCCCCACTCATGTCTCCCACCACCCCCACACCCCAGCAGTGCAGGGGCAGCCTCCACCAGGCCCCCACTCATGTCACCCACCACCCCCACACCCCAGCACTGTGGGGCACCTGCCAGCAGGCCCCCACCCATGTCCAACTCATGTCTCCCACCACCCCCACCCCCCAGCCACCAGGGGCACCCTCCACCAGGCCCCCACTCATGTCTCCCACCACCCCCACACCCCAGCAGTGCAGGGGCAGCCTCCACCAGGCCCCCACTCATGTCACCCACCACCCCCACACCCCAGCACTGTGGGGCACCTGCCAGCAGGCCCCCACCCATGTCCAACTCATGTCTCCCACCACCCCCACCCCCCAGCCACCAGGGGCACCCTCCACCAGGCCCCCACTCATGTCTCCCACCACCCCCACACCCCAGCAGTGCAGGGTCACTCTCCACCAGGCCCCCACTCATGTCTCCCACCACCCCCACACCCCAGCCACCAGGGGCACCCTCCACCAGGCCCCCACTCATGTCTCCCACCACCCCCACACCCCAGCAGTGCAGGGTCACCCTCCACCAGGCCCCCACTCATGTCTCCCACCACCCCCACCCCCCAGCCACCAGGGGCACCCTCCACCAGGCCCCCACTCATGTCTCCCACCACCCCCACACCCCAGCAGTGCAGGGTCACCCTCCACCAGGCCCCCACTCATGTCTCCCAGCACCCCCACACCCCAGCCACCAGGGGCACCCTCCACCAGGCCCCCACTCATGTCTCCCACCACCCCCACACCCCAGCAGTGCAGGGTCACCCTCCACCAGGCCCCCACTCATGTCTCCCACCACCCCCACACCCCAGCCACCAGGGGCACCCTCCACCAGGCCCCCACTCATGTCACCCACCACCCCCACACCCCAGCACTGTGGGGCACCTGCCAGCAGGCCCCCACCCATGTCCAACTCATGTCTCCCACCACCCCCACCCCCCAGCCACCAGGGGCACCCTCCACCAGGCCCCCACCCATGTCTCCCACCACCCCCACACCCCAGCAGTGCAGGGTCACCCTCCACCAGGCCCCCACCCATGTCCCCCTGCCCCCAGGTCCTGACGATACACAATCATGGCAGTAATGGGCAGCATACCCAGCACAAACACCCAGGCAAGGAATGCATCCACCCACATAGTGAATGCAATTACATGACACAACCCCAATGGCAAGTATGTAAATGAACACATGTCCGTCACACACACATATACAATGGCTGCAAGTGAATGTCAAAACCCATTTCATGACATGTATGAAACCAAAGACAAAATAAGACAAGTGGAAGTAAAAATAAAAAATGTATTAAAGATTAAAAATAAGTAAACAAATCAAACATACAACTATGTGGATAACAAAATAAATGGTCCATGTTGGAGAACAAAAGTAAAAATCAAAAAACGAAAAAGGAATAAAAAAACAAATGTTGACCAAAGCAATATCAAGTAGAAGCAAAAGAATGAAAAACCATTTCCACATGGTGAACACAATAATGAAAAAAAGAAAATTTCCCTTAAAAAAACAAACTAAATACAGGAATGTACCAGGGTCCATGAGCCCAACACCATAAAGGAAACCTACTACTACCTAATGAAAAAAATATATACAAAAAAGTGGCCATTGTCCGAGCGGTCCAAAATAATAAAAACAAATAAAGGAAACCTAACACTAACTAACTATATAACTATATACAAAGGCAGCGGGCAAGTCCTGCGGCTCACTTGTTGATGTTGTTGGCCAGGGCATCATCGAACTCCATGTCGATGTCCTGGAGGCGGGACTCTGTCCTGGCCCGAGGTCTCGCAGGGATAACCCCATGTTCAGCTCAAACTCCCTGCGAGCTTCCTCGAGGCACTCAGCCCGCCTCAACGCCCGACGCATGGAGAACTCCGCCCTGACCATGGCGAGCCGCTCCTCTTCCGCCCGCTGCCGCTCCGCACCTATCCGCTGGACCAACTGCTCCCACACGGAAGACACCACCATCCCAGGGTTGCCCTGCCCTCCGGCCGATGCCTGCCCCTCTGATCTTGATGGCCCCGAGCCATGATGCCTCCCACGTCTGCTGCCTCCGACGCCACTGCCTCTGCCAGCACGACGGCATCCAGGCTGATGGAAACCACCGACGCCGTTGTGCACGTGCCCTGCCTGATGATGCTGTCACATCTTCCATCTGCTGGGGTCCAGTTGCTGTGTTGTCCACCCGTGCTGGACCTCCGACTCCCAACTGTGGCAGGGATGGGATCCCCACCGAGCTGGCTGCATTGGTCGGGGCAGGTCCACAGGGGGCCCTGGTGGCATCTGGGCTGGAAGACGGCAAGGAGAACGACTGGCGGATAGCCTGCACAGAGGAGGAGAGGGCCGCCACATTGGCCAACACATGCAGGAAACCCCCGAACATGGCCGATCCCAATTGGGCCACGTCGGCACGGTGCACTTCGTGATGACGTGCGTGCTCCTCCCGGGAAGCACGCACGGCATCACGAATCACAGCCGTGCGCATCGCGACCCCAATCAGGACCTTCTCCGCACGGCCAGGGGTTCCCACGTCCGCAGGTGGAGGGGAGTCAGGTGACATGGACATCCCCTCTACCTGCGGACAGGCCTGGGACGGGGCATCCCTGCTGGTGCATGGTGGTGCACTCACAGGGTCAGGGACAGCGACATGCACAGGCCCCTCCACGGTGACCTGTGCTGCCTCCTGCCCCTGGCCCTGGACTGCACCACTTGCACCAGCAGGGATGCCCCCACCAGGCCCCATGTGTGCCCCAGTGGCGGCCTCCTCCTCCTCTGTGCAAACCACCAACCTGGATGGCTCCTCACCGTCTCCCACCGTAGCAGGCCCCTGTGGGGGCTCACCCACCCCTTCCGCTGCAGCCGTGGGGGCATCCCCGCCGCCTTGCTCCACAGCGCCGTCTCCGCCCTCTTCTTCACTAGCCGCTGCGTAGAGGGAGACAAAGAACACAAGCATCAGGGCACTGTACAATGGTCCCCTAGACAGGAAGCAATAGCAGATGAGCACCACTGTCAAAGTACACTTCCATCATGTCCCTCCACAACACATGGGTCAGTCCAGGCAAAACACACACAGTAACAGGCATGGTGCATGCCATGGACATTTCCATGCATGTCCAATGGACTCTTGAAACATTCAATGATATGTAACTCACATGCATCATGGCTCATGCCTATCACATGCACACACTTCACCTCAGTCACATCCATCTGGCCCCAAACACACCAAACACAGCGGATACAAGTGTAATTTGCCTGCTTCACTGAATCTGTGCATTGTCACACACATGTGTCATGCATCCATGGCATGCACAAGTCACAGACACGCAGGTCAGGCACACAGACATGGCTACCATATATGTACCTGGCATCAGCACCCATCCCTCACCCCCACCCATGTCCAGGTACAGTGACTGGCATGCTCTCATGTTCAAAATCTGCATAGGGCTCCCCATGCGGCATTTCAACACATGCAACAACCATGTGGATCACACATCACTGGTCGCACATGCATTACCATGATGTCCCTGCACACATACATGCATACATGGCCTATGGCACACATACAGTCAAGTATCATAGAACCAGCACACCGCCACATGCCCTGTCTCACACAGTAATGCTTGGACACTTACCGCTCAACTCCAGACGGGCCTCCCTCTCAAGGATCTGGGCGTGGAGCGCTGGGCGTACGCGTTCCAGGACCCTCATTTGGATGGAACTCATGCGGCCCCGGCCCCCCTCCACGAGGCGCCGGGCCTTCACAAGGGTCCTGGACCTCAAGTCCTCCCAGCGCTTCTTGATCTTCAGGACGTCGCGGGTTGCCACCCCCTCCGCGTTGATGGCAACCACACAGTCGGCCCAGATCCTCTGCCGTCCTTCCTTGCTGGCGCGGGACGATCCAAAGAGGGCATCATACTGCCCCAGGACATGCTCCACCAGGACACCAACTTCGGTGACAGTGAAGCTGGTGCCCCTCTGCCCCTCTGGCCTGGGGTTGCCACTGGTGCCAGATGTGGAAGTGCCCGACATGGCAACCCCAGAGGCAGGTGTGGGTGGGCAACTGGGTCCTGGGGCTGGGCTGTGGAGCGATGTAATCCCAGTCGGGAGTCTTCAGTTCCAGCAGGGGTGGACACAGCAACTGGACCCCTGCAGATGGCTGATGTGCAGGCACCAAATGGCAGGGCACGGTGGCAGCAGGCAGGCAGGCAGCAGCAGATGGCACGTGGGAGGCTGCTCGGGGCACTGGGGGGCAGTAACTCGGCCTTCTGGGCAGGAGCGTGGTCTTCCGTGTGTTTTCGCGTGGCCAGCTTGATACGGAGTGATTTGGCACGTGAAAATCCTGCACGTCAGCGTGAAATCCGAGGAAAGGCCCTTAGCGTGTAAGCGCGTCAGCACGCATACGCGATTCTATTGGACCAGAGTCCCTCAGCGCGTAAGCGCGTCTGTGACGTGACCCGCACGGGTGTTCCCCACTCAGCACGTGATGACGGGGCACACGTGGAAATACTGCACGTCAGAGTGTCATCGCGTGTAATTGGACAAAAGTGCGCGTACACGCGATTGGCCTATGTACGTGTATTTAATGGGTGCGCGGGCACTTACACACGCAAGTACGTCAGCGAACCTGTATCCCGTGGTGCGTGTGAATTTCCACACGCTATTGGACTGGGAACTGGATTCCAGGGGTGCGCGGGTCACACGCTCGCCTAGAACACGCGCAAAGCATAAATTTGCGGACTTTAACAATAACAAGCTCAGACGCCAGGATGAACATACCGTTCCTAGCAGCAGTGGCAGTGGGCTACCAAAGGAGGAGGAGGAGGATAGTCAGGGCCAGAATATTCACACCCAGAACCAGCCTTTTCGGGATGCCTGATGACCAGGTGTATGGGAGGTACAGGTTTCCACCACACATTATACTGGACCTGGTGAGTGAGTGGGAGGATGACCTCACATCACCCACCCTGTGCTCCCAAGCACTCAGCCCCCTGGAGAAGGTCCTCAATGTACTGCACTTCTTAGCCACTGGATCATTTCAGCGGACAAGTGCCATAGTGGGTGGGGTGTCACAGGCCACCCAGTCACGCTGCCTACACCAGGTCTTGAACATCATCACTGCACGCCCATCAGTCCGCAGGCACATATACCTGCCCAGAACACCTGCAGAAAGGCATGCTGCCGCCCTGGATTTTTACGCTGTGGCACGATTCCCCAAAGTGCTAGGTGCCATCGACTGCACCCATGTGGCTCTACGTCCCCCCAGGGCATCTGAGCACATCTATAGGAACCGCAAGCACTGGCATTCCATCAACGTGCAGGTAGCATGTAATGCCAAGGGAATCATCACCTCAGTATATGCCAACTATCCCGGCTCCACCCACGACAGCTTCATTTACCGAATGTCCACCCTAAGCCGGGACCTAGAAGCTGGGCGGCATGGCGATACATGGCTGCTTGGTGAGTATGTATGCCACTGCACATGCATGCATGTTGGATACTGAGCAAGGTCACAACCCCACCAATGATACCAATCACCACCTCCACAGGGGACAGTGCCTACCCTCTCAGCCCACACATGATGACGCCAATTCGGAACCCCACCACGCCACCCCAGGTAAGATATAACACAGCCCACATTACAACCAGTGGCATAGTGGAGCGCACATTCGGAGTGCTAAAGTCACGCTTTCGCTCCCTTGACCGTTCTGGCGGGCAGCTGTTATACGCTCCCCCAGTAGTGTGCAGGATCATAGTGGCAGCATGTGTCCTGCACAACGTTGCAACACGCCGGGGCCTGGCCGTGGACATGGTGGTGCCCCCCCATCCCCAACCACATGCACAGCCGCTGCGCATGGGAGGGGAAAGGGCACGGGGGGAGGCAGCCCGTACACAGCTAGTGGCTAATTACTTCACATAGAAATCACACCCCTGTGGAGTGCACACTGCCCTGGCACATTCCATCTGACAATCAATGATGACTCAACCTGACACTGATCCTGAATGTCTGGAGAATGAACCGGGAATACCATGTCAGCCTGAGATTGTTCACCTGGAAGTGTCACAATGTGTGCATCCCTACCCACACAGACACCACCAATGCAGTTTAGTGAAGTTACACATTGAAGCAGCTAAAATGAATACCCACTTGCAAAATGCAACAAGAGGACAGTGCCATGTCAGCCAACCCAACCCCAGCACCGCCACACGACACACCGTGCCATGTCATGCTAATTGCAGGTAAACAAAGTAATCCCCACAACATGACATCAGTCTCACTATGTACAGTGGCACTATTAGAAACCTGCAACACCTGAAATGCTCACAGCAATGCCGGACCAACAACATACTTGAGCACGTACTACCATTAGCATGACATCACAAATGTTACATATTAGTAGTCTCACCACCTGGAAATGCCTGCACTCCCACCACTACCAACTGTGCAGTGTTGTCGCCATGTAGAGTTGTAGGTGCACTGCTGCCAACATGGACCCCATCTCCAGACTAGAGGTCCTTGTGTGGACATGAGGAAGGGACCTGCAAATTGGGAGGTAGACACAGAAGAAGAGTTACACATCAATGCAACATGCAGTGTACAACACAACAGCAATATGCACTAGGAATGTATACACAGTATTGACTACAGACTGGCCACACAGCTCATGGGAGTCCAACGTCACTGTGTAATTCACTGTCACTTGGGCACACCCTTTGCAAGCCCATGGAAACGGGAAGCAGGAGGGGTGTGTGTGACTCAAACCCAAGCATCTGAACCAAATACATTACAAGCCTGCATGTGCCCAGCCACAATGCAGCGTATGCCCACAGGAACCACGGAAGCCAACAGATCGTCCCAAAAAAATTGGGAATAAAAGAAATCAAAATAAAAATAAAAATAAGAAACAATCAAAAATGGCCATTGATGGGCCTGGGGGGGTTGGGGAGGCCACCCAGGAGGTCCGAGGACAGGATGCACACCAGAACCCACCTGCGTGGATCCTGGGAAGATAAAACACCTCCATGGGCTCATGGCCCACACGGCTACCCTATTGTGGGAGTATCACTGCTGTCGCTATTATCACCCTGTGCAGCTGCATCCGGAGGTGGTTGCACTATGGGAGGCAGCCCACGCAAGGCCCTAGTCTGCTCCTCCATGGCTGCAAGCATGCGGGTGTGGTAGGTCTGGTTCTGGAGGATGAGAGTGCGGAGGTCCCCATGCAACAACTCACGGGATGCCCGGACCTCTGCCCTCGTTGCCTGCATCTCAGCTGAGAGCGTACGGGTGAGACGCTCCAGCTGCTGTTCTGTCCTTTGGTGTGTTGAAGCCTCAAGCTCAACAAGAGTCGTCCTGAGGTGAAGGAGCTCCTGCCTCAGGGCTTCCCTGTGGCCCTGGGACTCAATGGAGATGGCCTCCTGCAGAGTCGCCAGTGCCGCCCGCCTGTCCCTGTTGGACCCCAACATGTCCTCCCTGTGTGACTGGCAGATGGAGTCGGTTGCCTGCTCTAGTCGCTCCATCAGCCTTTCTGGGGGGACAATGGAAGTGGCCACCCTATCCATGGCCTGAGCCATCATCTCGGATGATGCAGCCTGTTGGGTTGCCATACCGTAAATGGATTGCTCCCGTGCGGTATTGCCGGGTGGCGTACGGCCACCACGTCGGCGGGCACCACACCTGTCTGGGGCAAGGCGAACTGCGCCTTGCTGTGCCGGCACTGCCTGAGGCTGCAGGACTGCATTCCCCCTCTGATCTGCTGGCCCAGGAACAGGATCAGATGTCGCGGAGTGTGACCCTGCATCCGTAACCACCGAAGGCGTAGCTGCCAACACTGACATCCCCATGGAGGGTTCTGACCCTGGTGCAGGTGGGTGAGACAGAACAGAATCCCTCCCTGGAACACTCACCTGCGACGGCACGTAGGTCTCATCCGAATCAACACCTGAGTACAGCTCGGGGGAGGTGCAGCCAGAGACACCCCTTGAGAGCATGACCTGCAGCACTTGTGGGTTCTCCCCCACCACCACACCATGTCCCTCACTGGTGGTTGGTCGGCCCTCGGACCCCTCCTGGGTCTGCACCATCTCCACAACCCCAGCAGTATCAGGTGCGTCTTCCCCTGCAAAGACATGAAAACAAAGAAATGGAAACAGGCATTAGCACCATGGCACACAATGATGGCTGAGAAGCAAGAGAACCAGTACTTGATTGACACATGTCCCACATGACTAAAACCCTCCCATGCATGCACCCTCACTGCGTATGAAGTGCAGGCAAATGGCACACACTGATGACACCAAGATGGAAGATGAACACATTTTCTGCATGCTGCCTGGCAGTGGCATCACACATTGGCCTGTGATTGCCAGGTGAAACACACATGCCATCACACAGATGGCATGTACCATTGCTATTGAGTGAAGATGGAGAGGAGGGCAGCACCTATTCATTCAGTCCAGTTCCCGCATGTAATTGCTTTTCTAATTCTAACAGGTCAGATTTTTCACCTGGAGCTGCCAGTCTGAAATGGTCCAATTGCACAGGGACATGTGTGTACAAATGATATCCAGGTAACAAAGTCACTCCACTTTACCATACCCATGTCAGACATGTGACTAGTGGACAGCGACATGCCTAGTGAAAGTGGTGGAATGCAAACAAACTGACTGAATGAACAGTGAAAAATAGGCAAATATGTTGTGGCAAGGTGACACTTCAAGGGCAACTGGCGTGCAGTTGGGCTAGATGTCTACTGTTGGCAGAAGGGATACTGCTATGGCCAAATGCAGCTGCGCAGGAAGTATTGCATGAAGCACATGGCTGACCCATACGACTCAGGCGCACACACTCTCACCTGGCACACAAACAGAAGCCCTTACACACACACCATGCACATGGATGACACACACATGCATGTGCACTCACCGGACAATGCCTCGTAATCAGCCAGATCTCCCACGCCTTGGATCTGTTCCTCCGTGACGTAGGTCCCAGCGACTGACTCATGTGGAGTGAGTTCCATGTCTACTACTGGAGACCCACCTCCAGTCACTAGAGTTGCGGCATGACTTGAGGCCAGCTTACTCTTTGCCCTGCGCTTTAGGTCATTCCAGCGCTTATAGCAATCATTGGCTGTGCGCCTCACGATTCCAAGGGCACTTACGATGTCCGCAACGGTCTGCCAGTGTGCCTGGCATTGTGCAGGTGTGGTCTTGGATCCTGCAACAATGACCATCTCGTTGTCATGTCCGGACACATACTCGACAAGTGCATTCAGTTCGTCATCCGTGAAGCTGGGCTTCCTGGACGGGCCGGACTGTGTAGCCGTGTCTGGGGCATCAGCCTGTGCCGGACGAGCACTCTTCCTCTTCCGCTTGGAAGGTGGTGGTGATCCTGAGTGTCCTGCGCCGCTCTGGACACTAGGGGCAGGAGCCCTGGTGGACTCTGTATCAGGAGTGTGGGATTGCACACTCAGCATGGGAGTTGGTGCAGGCATTGGCTCTAGTGTGATGGTGTCAGGGGGAATGTCAGCAGCATGGACTAGGACCGACACTGTCCTGGCTGGGTGTGTGAGGGCTGGGGTGGATGGAGCCGCAGCTGCCCCTGCAGCCTCTCCGCCCTGCCTCCTTGGTGCAGCAGATGACCTTGCTGCCCCAGATCCACGTGGCATGATGGCATCAACGTGCACCAGCGCACGTGTCGTAGCCCTGCTGACCTGGAAGTCAGCCATGGAGTCAGCCAGGTCTGGTGCCACAATGGGCTGGTCCAACAAGGGCTGAGCATGGATGGTGTCAGCCACATCAGCCTCAATGGGAGGGGGGAGGGGGGGATTATGGGTGCCCGTGACTGGTCCTCCACACATGGGGGGACAGGCTCACCCTGCAAGTTACGACCACGTCCCCTACCGGATCCACCACGGCCACCACTTGTGGCTCTTCCACCTTTGCCACCCTTACGGAATCCTCGCCTCCCAGCCATGGCACTGATGTTAATGTGCGTATGGGAGTGGATGTAGACTATTGTCCTGGGCAATTGGGGGTCAAAGGGGTTGGGTACCAGATGGTAATTGTACCCTAGTGCTCTAGCAAGGCTGAATGTAACCCCTGGGGAAAGATGACGGGTCACGCAACGCACAGGAGGCCCAAAAAAGGGAGATGACGTGCACGCAACCCCTCCTAGACCACGTGTGCAGAAAGAAAAACCTGCACTACGCTGTGGCACCCAGAAACACAAGAATGAACGTATGCGTGTCACACGCAGCCTAGAATGACCTCTGAAGGGGTAGGCTACACACGGGGCAAGCACAGATGTTAGATACGTGCGTGACTCACCGTCTGCCTGGTAAACGAGCGTGTAAAAGGAGCACGTTTGGTTGGCAACACCCCCGCCAAAAGAAGATTTGTACGCTGTCTGAGGAGACAGGACAACAGTAGAAGGGAACACTGTTTGAGGGAACAGGCCCAGGTAAACCAGTAAAATCGAAAGAAGAGAAAAAGCTGTCAGAGGTAACAGTAAATACGAACTTGAAACGCCGTGAAGTAAATCGCGTGTGAAACGACAAGAAGTACAGAACTCACCCACTCGCTCTCCACGAAAAGCACGTACAAGGAAGTGGTGTTCTACGCGTACCTTTTATACAGGCCCACACGTCCAGCGTCACTTACGCGGCATGTACGCGCTAGGGCCATTTCCACCAATTACACGCTTTGTCACTTCTGCGTGTAGGGACATTTCCTCCAATTACACGCTTTGTCACTTCTGCGTGTAGGGACATTTCCTCCAATTACACGCTTTGTCACTTCTGCGTGTAGGGCCATTTCCACCAATTACACGCTTTGTCACTTCTGCGTGTAGGGCCATTTCCACCAATCACACGCGATGAGACTCTGACGTGCAGTCTTTCCACGTGTGCTCTGTCATCACGTGCTGTGTGGGAAACACCCGTGCGGGTCACGTCACAGATGCGCTTACGCGCTGAGTGCCTTTGGTCCAATAGAATCGCGTATGCGTGCTGACGCGCTTACGCGCTAAGGGCCTTGCCTCGATTTTCACGCTGACGTGCAGGATTTTCACGTGCCAAATCACTCCGTACCAAGCTGGCCACGCCTAAGCACACGGAAGACCACGCTCCTGTCCAGAAGGCCGAACTACTGCCCCCCAGAGCCCCGAGCACGCTCCCACCTACCATCTGCTGCTGCCTGACTGCCTGCTGCCCACGTGCACTGCCATTTGCTGCCTGCACATCAGCCAGGGGTGCTGTTGCTGTGACCACCCCTGCTGGTACCGAAGACTCCCGACTGGAATTCCATCACTCCACAGCCCAGCCCCAGGACCCAGTTGCCCACCCACTCCTGCCTCTGGGGTTGTCATGTCGGGGCAAACACCATCTGTGACCACTGACAACCCCCGGCCAGAGAGGCAGAGGGGCACCAGCTTCAGTGCCACCGAAGTTGGTGTCCTGGTGGAGCAAGTCCTGGGGCAGTATGATGCCCTCTTCGGAAGTTCCCGCGCCGACAAGGAAGGACGGACTCGGATCTGGACTGACATCGTGACTGCCATCAACGCGGAGGGGGTGGCAGTCCGGGACTTACAACATGTCAGGAAGCGCTGGGAGGACTTCAGGTCCAGGACCCTGAACAAGGCCCGGCGCCTCTTGAAGGCAGCGGATGCCAAGGGGCGCCGGGGCCACTTGTCGGAAGAACAGATGGGGGTCCTGGAACGCATATCCCCAGCGCTCCACGTCCAGGTCCTGGAGAAGCAGACCCGTCTGGAGTCGAGCGGTGAGTGTACATGCATCCTGATTGTGAGCAGTGCGTGTGGTGATTATTCGGTATTGTGCAGGTTGCACATCTGTTTGTATGGGGTCGAGTATGGGTGGGGGTGTACATGGCCGTGGGGCTGACACATGCGAGGGCTGTAATGTGTGAGACATGGATGGTGCTTGTGTGTGTAGGCTTGCATGGCAAATGCAGTTGTGCGTGCACACATGTTTGTATGTATGTGTATGTAAGTAGACATGTCCGTGATGTCACGCATGTATGTTGTATTGGGCTGCATGTATGAGCACTGTGTACATGTGCATGTGTGTGTATTTGACAAGGGTGCAACAGTGATGCAACATGGATGCATGTGACTGCGGTATGTGTAAGCCTGATTGGCAGATGTGACATGGATGCCCGTCTGAACAGTGCGACACTTGGCAGAGGTGTACACATGCATGCAAGTGTGGTGGTGTGTGTACATGTGTGGTGCACTTCCTGTGTTGCATGTGATGTCTGGGTCACCTTTGGCTGCTCATGCTGTTGTATGTGTATGGATGGTGGTGGCAGTTGCGATATGGCTGTGGTATGGCTCATGTGTGCGAGTTGCAATGACATGTGTGTTGGGGATTGTGATGACATGTCTGAGGTTTGCCAATGCCACTCATGTGCAACTGTCATGTGTGTATGTGTCCATTGTACAGTGCCCTGATGCCTGTGTTTTGTTTCTCCCTGTCTGCAGCGTCAACTGATGAAGAGGGCGGAGAAGGTGCTGTGGAGCACAGCGGCGGGGATCCGACCACCAGCCGGAGACGCAAGGCCCGGCTCCCCTCCCGTGTTGTCATCTCGTCGGGGAGTGAGGAGTCCGGTGCCGCGTCCCAGGCCGCAGCTGCCGGGGGGAGGTCCAAGAGGCGGAGGTTGGAGTTGGACTCCTCGGCAGCAGAAGGGGCAGCTGGGACCCCACAGGGCCCAACAGGGGAAGATGGCACGGAGTCCTCCAGGTTGGTGGGGGGTCTGGTGGAGGAGGAGGCCGTGCAAGCACCAGAGACGGGGTCTGGAGGTGGGGATCCCACTGGTGCTAGTGGTGCAGTCCAGGACCAGGGACAGGAGGCAGCACAGGCCGCCGCGGAGGTGCCTGTGTGCAATCCTGTCCCCGATCCTGTCCCTGCATCCTCTTGCACCAGCAGGGATGCCTACGTCCAGACCCGTTTCCAGGCAGGGGATGAGCTGACATCAACTGGCCTTCCTCTGCCTGCGGACGTGGCTATCCAGGTCCGGGTTGAGCCTGTCCTGGCTGGTGTGGCGTTGCGTCAACGGGCCATGCGAGGTGACCTGCAGTCTTTTCATGGAGAGACTGCACGTCATCTCGAATGGCTCGTTGACCACGTCAGCCTGCTGGGACAGGTCACCCAGACCGGATTCCTCCGTCTGATGGGGCTTGTTCCGACCCCCTCCTCAACTGGACCCCCTACGCGCCAG
This sequence comes from Ambystoma mexicanum, assembly GCF_040938575.1. Classification (NCBI taxonomy): domain Eukaryota; kingdom Metazoa; phylum Chordata; class Amphibia; order Caudata; family Ambystomatidae; genus Ambystoma; species Ambystoma mexicanum. Next base: position 896,050,026 of record NC_090941.1, read on the forward strand.
TCGTCCTCTGTGCCATCTTCCCACCCATCAGTCACCTGGGTGCCCTGTGGAGCTGCCTCTGACAGTGCGGCCAGGCTGGTGGAGGAGGCATCCCTGCCACAGTCGGGAGTCGGACGTCCAGCAGGGGTGGCCACATCAACAACTGCACCCCAGCCGGCGGAGGATGTGCAGGCAGCAGGAGGCAGTGCACGGGCAGAGGCAGAGCAGCAGCAGCAACATGGTGGGAGCCATGAAGGCTCGGGGCCTTTGACATCGGAGGGGCAGGCATCGGCCGGAGGGCAGGAGGACCCAGGACAGAGAGTGTCTTCCGTGTGGCAGCGGTTGGGCCACGCCATAGGTGCGGAGCGGCGGCGGGCGGAAGAGGCGCGGCTCACAATGGTCAGGGCGGAGAACTCCATGCGGAGGGCCCTGAGGCGGGCCGAGTGCCTCGAGGCAATCCGCAGGGGGTTGGAGGAGGACACGGCGTCGTCCCTGCGGACCCTCGGGGCCATGGAACTGGACCGCCTCCGGGACATCGAACAGGAGTTCGATGATGCCCTGGCCCGGAACACCACGGAGTGAGCCGCTGGACTTGCCCGCCGCCTTTGTATATAGTTCTTTAGTTTTAGGTTTCCTTTGTTTTTTCTTATGATTTGGAGTCGACGGACACTGCTCCACTTTTTGTATATAGTTGATATTTAGGTAGGTTTTTTAGGAGGTTTCCTTAGTTCAGTTGTGATGATGGACCCTTGTTATTTTTGTACATAGTTCTTTGTTGCATGGAGAGTTTTTACATTTCACTTTGGACAAAATTTTATGGATTTGATTTTCTACTTTTGTGTTTTTATGCGGACATGCAGCTTATTTTTTCACATTTACATTGTAGTTATTTTTCTTTCTTTACCATTCGTATTTTTGTCCAATACATTTTTTTTTCCATTGTTCACTGTGTGGTTTCATCTCTTTGGTTTCGTGCATGTCATGTTGTGTGTCTTCCCATTCAATTTGAAAATCTGTGTGTGACGGACATGGGTTCATTTGCTTCATGAACATTGGGGGTGTAACATGTGTTTTCATTTCCATGTGGGTGAATGGGTTACTTGGTAGGGATTTTTGGCTGTGGAGGCTGACCATTACGCACATGATTGGGGATTGTGAGGACCTGGTGGGGGCTGCACATGGTGGCAGGGGGGTGGGGGTGGTGGGAGACATGAGTGGGGGCCTGGTGGAGGGTGCCCCTGGTGGTTGGGGGGTGGGGGTGCAGGGGGACATGAGTGGGGGCCTGGTGGAGGGTGACCCTGCACTGCTGGGGGGTGGGGGTGCAGGGGGACATGAGTGGGGGCCTGGTGGAGGGTGCCCCTGGTGGCTGGGGGGTGGGAGTGCAGGGGGACATGAGTGGGGGCCTGGTGGTGGTTGACCCTGCACTGCTGGGGGGTGGGGGTGGTGGGAGACATGAGTGGGGGCCTGGTGGAGGGTGACCCTGCACTGCTGGGGGGTGGGGGTGGTGGGAGACATGAGTGGGGGCCTGGTGGAGGGTGACCCTGCACTGCTGGGGGGTGGGGGTGCAGGGGGACATGAGTGGGGGCCTGGTGGAGGGTGACCCTGCACTGCTGGGGGGTGGGGGTGGTGGGAGACATGAGTGGGGGCCTGGTGGAGGCTGCCCCTGCACTGCTGGGGTGTGGGGGTGGTGGGAGACATGAGTGGGGGCCTGGTGGAGGGTGCCCCTGGTGGCTGGGGTGTGGGGGTGGTGGGAGACATGAGTTGGACATGGGTGGGGGCCTGCTGGCAGGTGCCCCACAGTGCTGGGGTGTGGGGGTGGTGGGTGACATGAGTGGGGGCCTGGTGGAGGCTGCCCCTGCACTGCTGGGGTGTGGGGGTGGTGGGAGACATGAGTGGGGGCCTGGTGGACGGTGCCCCTGCACTGCTGGGGGGTGGGGGTGGTGGGAGACATGAGTGGGGGCCTGGTGGAGGGTGCCCCTGGTGGCTGGGGTGTGGGGGTGGTGGGAGACATGAGTGGGGGCCTGGTGGAGGGTGCCCCTGGTGGCTGGGGTGTGGGGGTGGTGGGAGACATGAGTGGGGGCCTGGTGGAGGGTGCCCCTGGTGGCTGGGGTGTGGGGGTGGTGGGAGACATGAGTTGGACATGGGTGGGGGCCTGCTGGCAGGTGCCCCACAGTGCTGGGGTGTGGGGGTGGTGGGTGACATGAGTGGGGGCCTGGTGGAGGCTGCCCCTGCACTGCTGGGGTGTGGGGGTGGTGGGAGACATGAGTGGGGGCCTGGTGGACGGTGCCCCTGCACTGCTGGGGGGTGGGGGTGGTGGGAGACATGAGTGGGGGCCTGGTGGAGGGTGCCCCTGGTGGCTGGGGGGTGGGGGTGCAGGGGGACATGAGTGGGGGCCTGGTGGTGGTTGACCCTGCACTGCTGGGGGGTGGGGGTGGTGGGAGACATGAGTGGGGGCCTGGTGGAGGGTGACCCTGCACTGCCGGGGGGTGGGGGTGCAGGGGGACATGAGTGGGGGCCTGGTGGAGGGTGACCCTGCACTGCTGGGGGGTGGGGGTGGTGGGAGACATGAGTGGGGGCCTGGTGGAGGGTGACCCTGCACTGCTGGGGGGTGGGGGTGCAGGGGGACATGAGTGGGGGACTGGTGGAGGGTGACCCTGCACTGCTGGGGGGTGGGGGTGGTGGGAGACATGAGTGGGGGCCTGGTGGAGGGTGACCCTGCACTGCTGGGGGGTGGGGGTGCAGGGGGACATGAGTGGGGGCCTGGTGGTGGTTGACCCTGCACTGCTGGGGGGTGGGGGTGGTGGGAGACATGAGTGGGGGCCTGGTGGAGGTTGACCCTGCACTGCTGGGGGGTGGGGTGGTGGGAGACATGAGTGGGGGCCTGGTGGAGGGTGACCCTGCACTGCTGGGGGGTGGGGGGTGCAGGGGGACATGAGTGGGGGCCTGGTGGAGGTTGACCCTGCACTGCTGGGGGGTGGGGGTGGTGGGGGACATGAGTGGGGGCCTGGTGGAGGGTGACCCTGCACTGCTGGGGGGTGGGGGTGCAGGGGGACATGAGTGGGGGCCTGGTGGAGGGTGCCCCTGGTGGCTGGGGGGTGGGGGTGCAGGGGGACATGAGTGGGGGCCTGGTGGTGGTTGACCCTGCACTGCTGGGGGGTGGGGGTGGTGGGAGACATGAGTGGGGGCCTGGTGGAGGGTGACCCTGCACTGCTGGGGGGTGGGGGTGGTGGGAGACATGAGTGGGGGCCTGGTGGACGGTGCCCCTGCACTGCTGGGGGGTGGGGGTGGTGGGAGACATGAGTGGGGGCCTGGTGGAGGGTGACCCTGCACTGCTGGGGGGTGGGGGTGGTGGGAGACATGAGTGGGGGCCTGGTGGAGGGTGACCCTGCACTGCTGGGGGGTGGGGGTGCAGGGGGACATGAGTGGGGGCCTGGTGGAGGGTGACCCTGCACTGCTGGGGGGTGGGGGTGGTGGGAGACATGAGTGGGGGCCTGGTGGAGGCTGCCCCTGCACTGCTGGGGTGTGGGGGTGGTGGGAGACATGAGTGGGGGCCTGGTGGAGGGTGCCCCTGGTGGCTGGGGTGTGGGGGTGGTGGGAGACATGAGTTGGACATGGGTGGGGGCCTGCTGGCAGGTGCCCCACAGTGCTGGGGTGTTGGGGTGGTGGGTGACATGAGTGGGGGCCTGGTGGAGGCTGCCCCTGCACTGCTGGGGTGTGGGGGTGGTGGGAGACATGAGTGGGGGCCTGGTGGACGGTGCCCCTGCACTGCTGGGGGGTGGGGGTGCAGGGGGACATGAGTGGGGGCCTGGTGGAGGGTGACCCTGCACTGCTGGGGGGTGGGGGTGGTGGGAGACATGAGTGGGGGCCTGGTGGAGGGTGACCCTGCACTGCTGGGGGGTGGGGGTGCAGGGGGACATGAGTGGGGGCCTGGTGGAGGGTGACCCTGCACTGCTGGGGGGTGGGGGTGGTGGGAGACATGAGTGGGGGCCTGGTGGAGGGTGACCCTGCACTGCTGGGGGGTGGGGGTGCAGGGGGACATGAGTGGGGGCCTGGTGGTGGTTGACCCTGCACTGCTGGGGGTTGGGGGTGGTGGGAGACATGAGTGGGGGCCTGGTGGAGGTTGACCCTGCACTGCTGGGGGGTGGGGGTGGTGGGAGACATGAGTGGGGGCCTGGTGGAGGGTGACCCTGCACTGCTGGGGGGTGGGGGTGCAGGGGGACATGAGTGGGGGCCTGGTGGAGGGTGACCCTGCACTGCTGGGGGGTGGGGGTGGTGGGAGACATGAGTGGGGGCCTGGTAGAGGGTGACCCTGCACTGCTGGGGGGTGGGGGTGCAGGGGGACATGAGTGGGGGCCTGGTGGAGGGTGACCCTGCACTGCTGGGGGGTGGGGGTGGTGGGAGACATGAGTGGGGGCCTGGTGGAGGGTGACCCTGCACTGCTGGGGGGTGGGGGTGCAGGGGGACATGAGTGGGGGCCTGGTGGAGGGTGACCCTGCACTGCTGGGGGGTGGGGGTGGTGGGAGACATGAGTGGGGGCCTGGTGGAGGGTGACCCTGCACTGCTGGGGGGTGGGGGTGCAGGGGGACATGAGTGGGGGCCTGGTGGAGGGTGACCCTGCACTGCTGGGGGGTGGGGGTGGTGGGAGACATGAGTGGGGGCCTGGTGGAGGGTGACCCTGCACTGCTGGGGGGTGGGGGTGCAGGGGGACATGAGTGGGGGCCTGGTGGTGGTTGACCCTGCACTGCTGGGGGGTGGGGGTGGTGGGAGACATGAGTGGGGGCCTGGTGGAGGTTGACCCTGCACTGCTGGGGGGTGGGGGTGGTGGGAGACATGAGTGGGGGCCTGGTGGAGGGTGACCCTGCACTGCTGGGGGGTGGGGGTGCAGGGGGACATGAGTGGGGGCCTGGTGGAGGTTGACCCTGCACTGCTGGGGGGTGGGGGTGGTGGGGGACATGAGTGGGGGCCTGGTGGAGGGTGACCCTGCACTGCTGGGGGGTGGGGGTGCAGGGGGACATGAGTGGGGGCCTGGTGGAGGGTGCCCCTGGTGGCTGGGGGGTGGGGGTGCAGGGGGACATGAGTGGGGGCCTGGTGGTGGTTGACCCTGCACTGCTGGGGGGTGGGGGTGGTGGGAGACATGAGTGGGGGCCTGGTGGAGGGTGACCCTGCACTGCTGGGGGGTGGGGGTGGTGGGAGACATGAGTGGGGGCCTGGTGGAGGGTGACCCTGCACTGCTGGGGGGTGGGGGTGCAGGGGGACATGAGTGGGGGCCTGGTGGAGGGTGACCCTGCACTGCTGGGGGGTGGGGGTGGTGGGAGACATGAGTGGGGGCCTGGTGGAGGCTGCCCCTGCACTGCTGGGGTGTGGGGGTGGTGGGAGACATGAGTGGGGGCCTGGTGGAGGGTGCCCCTGGTGGCTGGGGTGTGGGGGTGGTGGGAGACATGAGTTGGACATGGGTGGGGGCCTGCTGGCAGGTGCCCCACAGTGCTGGGGTGTGGGGGTGGTGGGTGACATGAGTGGGGGCCTGGTGGAGGCTGCCCCTGCACTGCTGGGGTGTGGGGGTGGTGGGAGACATGAGTGGGGGCCTGGTGGACGGTGCCCCTGCACTGCTGGCGGGTGGGGGTGGTGGGAGACATGAGTGGGGGCCTGGTGGAGGGTGACCCTGCACTGCTGGGGGGTGGGGGTGCAGGGGGACATGAGTGGGGGCCTGGTGGAGGGTGCCCCTGGTGGCTGGGGGGTGGGGGTGCAGGGGGACATGAGTGGGGGCCTGGTGGTGGTTGACCCTGCACTGCTGGGGGGTGGGGGTGGTGGGAGACATGAGTGGGGGCCTGGTGGAGGGTGACCCTGCACTGCTGGGGGGTGGGGGTGGTGGGAGACATGAGTGGGGGCCTGGTGGAGGGTGACCCTGCACTGCTGGGGGGTGGGGGTGCAGGGGGACATGAGTGGGGGCCTGGTGGAGGGTGACCCTGCACTGCTGGGGGGTGGGGGTGGTGGGAGACATGAGTGGGGGCCTGGTGGAGGCTGCCCCTGCACTGCTGGGGTGTGGGGGTGGTGGGAGACATGAGTGGGGGCCTGGTGGAGGGTGCCCCTGGTGGCTGGGGTGTGGGGGTGGTGGGAGACATGAGTTGGACATGGGTGGGGGCCTGCTGGCAGGTGCCCCACAGTGCTGGGGTGTGGGGGTGGTGGGTGACATGAGTGGGGGCCTGGTGGAGGCTGCCCCTGCACTGCTGGGGTGTGGGGGTGGTGGGAGACATGAGTGGGGGCCTGGTGGACGGTGCCCCTGCACTGCTGGGGGGTGGGGGTGGTGGGAGACATGAGTGGGGGCCTGGTGGAGGGTGCCCCTGGTGGCTGGGGTGTGGGGGTGGTGGGAGACATGATTGGGGGCCTGGTGGAGGGTGCCCCTGCACTGCTGGGGGGTGGGGGTGCAGGGGGACATGAGTGGGGGCCTGGTGGAGGGTGACCCTGCACTGCTGGGGGGTGGGGGTGGTGATAGACATGAGTGGGGGCCTGGTGGAGGGTGACCCTGCACTGCTGGGGGGTGGGGGTGCAGGGGGACATGAGTGGGGGCCTGGTGGAGGGTGCCCCTGGTGGCTGGGGGGTGGGGGTGCAGGGGGACATGAGTGGGGGCCTGGTGGTGGTTGACCCTGCACTGCTGGGGGGTGGGGGTGGTGGGAGACATGAGTGGGGGCCTGGTGGAGGGTGACCCTGCACTGCTGGGGGGTGGGGGTGGTGGGAGACATGAGTGGGGGCCTGGTGGAGGGTGAGCCTGCACAGCTGGGGGGTGGGGGTGCAGGGGGACATGAGTGGGGGGCTGGTGGAGGGTGACCCTGCACTGCTGGGGGGTGGGGGTGGTTGGAGACATGAGTGGGGGCCTGGTGGAGGCTGCCCCTGCACTGCTGGGGTGTGGGGGTGGTGGGAGACATGAGTGGGGGCCTGGTGGAGGGTGCCCCTGGTGGCTGGGGTGTGGGGGTGGTGGGAGACATGAGTTGGACATGGGTGGGGGCCTGCTGGCAGGTGCCCCACAGTGCTGGGGTGTGGGGGTGGTGGGTGACATGAGTGGGGGCCTGGTGGAGGCTGCCCCTGCACTGCTGGGGTGTGGGGGTGGTGGGAGACATGAGTGGGGGCCTGGTGGACGGTGCCCCTGCACTGCTGGGGGGTGGGGGTGGTGGGAGACATGAGTGGGGGCCTGGTGGAGGGTGCCCCTGGTGGCTGGGGTGTGGGGGTGGTGGGAGACATGAGTGGGGGCCTGGTGGAGGGTGCCCCTGCACTGCTGGGGGGTGGGGGTGCAGGGGGACATGAGTGGGGGCCTGGTGGAGGGTGACCCTGCACTGCTAGGGGGTGGGGGTGGTGGGAGACATGAGTGGGGGCCTGGTGGAGGGTGACCCTGCACTGCTGGGGGGAGGGGGTGCAGGGGGACATGAGTGGGGGCCTGGTGGAGGGTGACACTGCACTGCTGGGGGGTGGGGGTGGTGGGAGACATGAGTGGGGGCCTGGTGGAGGGTGACCCTGCACTGCTGGGTGCTGGGGTGCAGGGGAACATGAGCAGGTGTGCAGGGTAGTCCCCTGTTTTGTGGGCTGCCTGCTGGGGCCGTGGAGGGTGTACAGGGAACACCTGTGAGGACCCACCCAGCCTAATTGCGTGTGATAATTCCCGCACACCCCTGTAATACACGTACCTGGCCAAATCGCATGTGAGAATTCCCGCGCACCCCTGTAATACACGAACCCAGCCGAATCGCGTGTAGAACTTCCCGTGTACCCCTGTAATACACGTACCCAGCCAAATCGCGTGTGATAATTCCCAGGTACCCCTGTAATACACGTACCCTGGCCAATCGCGTGTAGAACTTCCCACGCACCCCTGTAATGCACGTACCAAGCCAAATCGCGTCTGATTATTACCACGCACCCCTGTAATACACGTACCAAGCCAAATCGCGTGTGATCATTCCCGCGCACCCCTGTAATACACGTACGCAGCCGATTCGCGTGTAGAACTTCCCGTGTACCCCTGTAATACACGTACCCAGCCAAATTGCGTGTGATAATTCCCACGTACCCCTGTAATACACGTACCCTGGCTAATCGCGTGTATAACTTCACGCGTACCCCTGTAATACTCGTGCCTTGGCTAATCGCATGTAAGACTTCCCGCGTACCCCTGTAATACACGTTCCCTGGACAATCGCGTGTTGAACTTCCCGCGTACCCCTGTAATACACGTTCCCTGGACAATCGCGTGTTGAACTTCCCGCGTACCCCTGTAATACACGTTCCCTGGACAATCGCGTGTTGAACTTCCCGCGTACCCCTGTAATACACGTTCCCTGGACTATCACGTGTTGAACTTCCCGCGCACCCCTGAAATACACGTACCCTGGCAGCCTGGCTAATCGCGTGTATAACTTCACGCGTACCCCTGATATGCACGTTACCCGCTTTGCGTTCCTTGTTTGGCAGCCCTGTAAACTGGTCCAGGGTTAGCGCAGCCCTTTGCGATGATTTAGCGATTTTGATGGCTTTTCCTTGCGCGAGGGCGTTCTTGGGGGCGTTACTGGCGCTGCTGCAGGGTCGCTGCGATACTCTGCGCCACGGCTGGTTTGGGAGCCTGAAATCCATGAATACGCTGTGCGCGGAAATCGGTTTTAGCGCACGTGCCTGGCGCAGACAATCGCACGCGGACACTCTGCGCCAGCCGCTTGCGACACTTTTCTGCGAAATTCTATGAATTACCCTCTATATGTGTTGTCAGGATTGTTTGCTGCATTTCTGTGAAGTACTAACATTTGCAAACACAAAGGGTCTGTACTGTGTAAGTAAATGTTGTCAACAATTGGTGGTAATTGAAATAGAATATTCATTGATACATTTGCATAGCAACTTACACCAACTATATTTGAGAATTTAAATGGTCCAGGTAGTTCTGTATCTAACTGCTTTTTTTGGAGTTTGCCTTCCTTCTTTAAAGAAGTACCTGGTTTACTTTCTCTAATTGATTCTTTTTTGTTTGTGGTACTTGATGAAGTATTAGTTTCTTTTACTCTCTTTGGAGGATTTGCAGTGACGTCCTGTTGCATTTCTTTTTGATTTAGTTTTCTTTTACAACGTTTTAGTTTTTGTGGAACAGAATATGTGTTTAGATGGGGAGTGTATAGTGAACAAAGTCTATTATATTCTAAAATGCAAGGAATATCAGCGTTTACTTTACTTGCATCAAAGTTGATTAGAAATAGACTGTCAAGTGTATGTAAGCGTGATAGTGCTACGTAGCTCATGCCTTCTTTAAAGACTGTGTTACCAATATCTATCATTGCTTTGTCTAGGGTAAGACCTTGTGATTTATGAATTGTGACTGCGTATGCAAGAGTTAGAGAAAATTGTTCTCTGTGTACATACATTTCTTTGAAGAGAAGGAATCTAGCTGTTGAGCGTCCTATCCGTTTTACTTCTGAAAGTTTGTCAAAGAGTATATTGACAAACTGAATTTTGTTGTCACGTGGGTATGTTTGAAAGCCAACAACTGTACCCAGTGCTCCGTTAACTAGTCCTTGGTCCACGTCAAGGTTACGTTTAAGCATTACTCTGCAAATTAAGGATAATTTTAACATCTTTTCTAAGCCTGCTGTGTTTGAGATTGATTTTTCTAAATTATTTAGTCTTGTTGTGGCTTGGTCACACATGGGTAGTGTCATACCATGTACATCTAGTTTGTCTGTGGCGCTAATTTCCATTATTGGTTGCATTTCTTTACTTAACATTATTTCATTGAATTTGAGACAGCTTGCAAGAGTTGGCATTAAGGCCATACAATTGACATTTTTGTGGGCTAATTGTTCCATAACATCTGTAGCACATGCATTATCGCCATAAAGTGCATTAATGTGCCGGGTTTTCAATGTTGCTTCTGTTTCTTTAGAAAGTATACCAACTCTCAAACTTTTTAAAAAGTTGGCATAAGTTAGATCTGCAGATTGGCGCATGTTTTCTGTTAATTCTCTGTATTGGTTGACATTTCCAATGCTGCCAACAGTTTTACGGCAGTTTGTGCCCTAATGTTTTAAAAATAGGTTCACCTTTTACTGGTGTTAATTGAAGCAGATCTCCAAAAACAATAATGTGTTTTCCTGCAAAGAGCTCTTCATAGTCTGTTTTGAGTACTTCTTGTAATCTGAGGTGAATCAAAGCTAACATCAGGTTGGAGACCATGCTCACTTCATCTATTAGTAGCATTTTCATTTGTTTCAATACTCTGCGTAATTCCATTGCAGCTTCTGCAGAAAGTTTGTAATAGTCTAATTTGTTCTGGTGTTCTACTGGTAATAGTAGTAATCGGTGTAATGTAACACCACCTATGTTGTAGGCAGCTAAACCTGTGGGGGCAGTGACAACAGCTGACAGTTTGTTGTTTGTCAATTGTTGAAGGAACTTACTAATGATTTTGATTAGGAATGTTTTGCCAGAACCAGCTTCACCACTGACGTACAGTAGTATAGGTTTATAATTATGGCAGGAACATTCTTTATTTTCATGTTTTACACCATGTGCAATTTGTTTTGTTACTTCTTGAAAAATGCTACTTTGCTCATTGTTTAGTTTTGATTGTAGTATAGTTAAGTCTTCCTTATCTTCATACTGACACATGGTGTTTTCTACTTCTATCATAGCTAATTCTGCCTCATTTGTTATTAGTGGTTCTCCCAGTGGTTCTTGGCTTCCTGTTACAGAAGGTTGACTACTGTCAGGAGTATCCTTATCTAGTTGGGCTTGGAGTTCTTCTTCATGTTGCTGTTCATTGTGCAACATTGTTTTGTACTGTGTAAAGTTTACATCAGTTATAGTGCTTTCATTTGCTTTGAAAGCATTCTCATATGAGTCATAGTTATCTAGTAATTGTTCTTCTTTTCTCCATGGTTTGAAGAGTTGTAGCAGGGACATGTAATATACTTCTTTATGTTGAGGAGTCTTCAATGACAATTTGATATGATTAATTAAATTTGGTTTAGTGAGTTTAAGTAAGCTGCCTTCACAGTCTGTCACTCTATATTTCTCTTTTTTTTCATCAGGTTTCATATTATTTTTGTATGTGTAGTTTTGGGCTATTTGGTATAGACACATGTTTTCCAAAGTATTACTTCTGTTTGGGTAGTATGTGTCCAATAAATTGTTTTTTAAAATGTCTTGGCTGTTGGGATCATGTTTGGCTATTGTTTCTATATCTTCATATGATTTTAGAACTCTTTTTCTAGATTTAGCTGGACCAAGACTTAGCCATACTATATTTTCAGATTTACCATACAATGAAGTACCAGTTAAATGATCAGCTGCTTCATAAAATCCACATTCTCTATGGGTGAGCATTTTTATGCCGAAGCTGTATAATTTCTGAGATACTGTTTTATCTGATGACAGGTCATTCCAGAGGTCTTGGAGCTCTGTCTTTTCTGCTTTAGTTAAGTATGCTGTGACATATCGTGCAACTGCAGTAGAATTGTCTGCAATGTGCTGCACATCTATGTTTGCATTCCATAAGTGGGCAATGATTGCATTATAATCATTGATATATTTTTCTTCTTCTTTTCTTTTTATGTAATATGTATTTTTAGGTGACTTACCTTTAACACTATGGCCCTCATTAGGACCTTGGCGGAGGACCATGGCGCTATTAGCACCATGGTCCATGGCGCTAAGCTGCCAACTCCGCCATGGGGGTTGGCGGACTTACCGCCCCCTTCCGAGGTTGGCGGGGCGGTAAGTCCCCAATCCCCATTTACCCTTCCCCATTCCCATTTCTGGCCCCATAGGGCATAATGGGAGTGGGGAAGCCGTTAATTACGCCACCGTAAATTACGGTGGCGTAATTAACAAGGTCCCTTAGCGCCATGGATTTTAACGCCTGCTAAAAGCAGGCGTTAAAATCACCATGGCGCTAAGGGAACTCGTACTCAGGCGGTAAGGGGCGCCATGGTTTACGCCGGCGTAAACCCCTTACCGCCTGGGTCCTAATGAGGCCCTATGTCTAAATGAAGACATGAGGTTGTTTACTTGACCTGTATTTGTAACTGGTCTAGGGAAACCAAATCGGCATTTGGTGTAGTATTTGCCTTTGTTTTTGTATTTGCAACGACAATATTTTCCACATTTTTGTCTTTGAAATTGTAAAATTTGTGCATGAAGATCACTATTTGTGGCTTCTGATGGAATTTCACAAGTGACATATTTTTCAATAAACTGTAAAACAGTGGCATCACTGTCTTGACCAAATTTAGGAGCATCTTTAATCCATAAAAGCATGTGGATATGTGGTTGGTATCTTGCTTGGTATTCTTTTCTCCAAATGAAGTGTTGCACTTCTTCAAGGGGAGGAACAGTTTTATTACAAATAAAATGTAGCATAGCAATGAAGCGATGGTGAAAATATCTTGAAACATTAACAGGATCCAAAGAACAAAGTTCTCCAGGTGTTAGAATATCTCTGTTTGTTTTGTTTTTATTTGATATGCGTAGGAAATCATGTAAATCTTCCCATGCATATTCTGCACAACTTAATTTAACAAACCAAGTGGGTGGGCCAAGGTTTCTGATCATACAACGTACATCTCCATGACGTCGAAACCAGTACTCTTTAGTACCACGCATATTTGCTAATAGATTTGTAATATTTGATTGTAAAACCTCATCCTTTTGTTGCACTTTCTCTAATAATTGTGTAGCTGTCATATTTTGAAAGTGTGATCCTGATTTTAATATGTGTGCAACTCTGTAACATAAAGTTGCTAGTTCACTTTCAAAGAGTAGGTGGAATATGTATTCCACATTTTGTCTAAATCTGGGATCTTAAGAATACATCCATAATGAGCGGTATTTGAAGCTGATATTTGAATAGGTCTATCATCATACCTTCCTCCTTTGCCAGTAGGAAAGAGTAGAGGAAAAGCATGTGCTTCTATACTTTTTTCCCATATACTGATTGGCGATCCTTTTGTTTGACGCATTTGGTAAGTTTCCAGTACATCTTGTACGGTGTCATTACAGTGCAAAGGATGAATTGTATAATGGTCTAAAGTATTTGATATTGTAGCAGGATCTAGTAGCTCAAATTGACCAGCTTCTTGTGTTTCTTGAATTATTTCAGTTGTATCTTTCAAGTTTTCTTCAATATTAATTTCTTTGTAATATTCATTATTCTCTTTAAATTTTGGAAGGCTTGTCTAACTTTATATAAATTTACCAGCTGTTGCCATATTTTTTTGTCTTTTGTAGGTACTCCATTTACTAATATAATTAAAGATTGCTGCATTGGACGTTGCACTCCAAGAGTATGCACATTTTCTTTTAGATTTAATGGTAAATAAACTAGTTTTCCACGAATGCCTTTTACCAATTCAGAGGGAGATAATTTTGCTGTTTTTGGTTGAAGGGGTATTATTGCTTGAAATGGGTGTACTGTTTGAATTATGATGCTCTCATATAAATTAAGTTGTTGTAGAGGTTTTGGTACTGGGTATAATTCCAAATTATTTGTGATAGAACGTGAAGGAGTTTGGTTGTTGTCGGGTTTTGTAGTGCAATAACTGCAAAGTATTAAGGGCTCAGTTATTTCATATTTGTTTTCTGCTACAAGGTAGAGAGCTAATTCAAACCATTTAGAATCTTCATTGTCATCTATTTTGTATGATAGGTCCACAGTTTTTGTGTTACTTTTACAAAAAATTCTACGGCAACATACACACACATGGTTTGGTACTTCAGCTGATGTACTTTTAAATTTTAGTATTTCTTTTTTGTATGTGTTTAGCAAAAGGTTGCCATGTGTAGAATTGTTGCTTAATTGGTTTAAAGCTATTTCATTCTGTAAATGGCTTTCACTTCCAAAATATTTTTCTGGATATAGTGAATTTCTTCAAGTAGGTCTTTTGCTGTACCATGTAGAAGGATGTTATTTAACTTTGCTAGTGCTAAAGCAGGACTTTTAGCATAGTACAGTTTATAGACTAGATTTTTTATAGTTGAATGATGTGTTGATATCCTTTTGATATCATGGAAAGTGGTTTTACAAGTAGGTCCTGTAATGCAGGCCAATGAATGTCCTTGTACTTGCGCACTGGACAGGTATCTATATTGTGCAGTAATTTAATTTTGATTTTGTCTTTGCTTTTTACATATTTATTGAGGAATTGGCATAAAGATTTGAAACATTGTTTGGGAATGTTACACATTGACTTGCATGGCCATTTGTACACTAGACGTTCTGATTCAGTTGAATGGAGGGGTAATTCTAAGTTTTCAGGGCATATTTTTGTAAGGAGTACTTCTTGTTCCATTATGGTATTATTCACTTTTTCATAACCTCGACCACTGCTATTTATGGCAATTGTATTTGTTTGCTTTTGTTTGTATGCTTCTTCATTAAAATATGGTTCTGTGCTCGTAGTGTGATTCCAGTCACCTCCGCAGATACTTAAGAAGTTCTTTCTGCTGACATTTCGCTTATTGAGAAGTCTTTTTTGTAATTTAGTTATTAGTTTTGTTAGTGGTTTCATTTTGTTTAACAGTAAAATAAATAAATTTCTTTTGAGAAGAATTGCACTGTCCATCAATGCTTCTAAGATTAATTTCCTACGATAGGTTTTAAGCTTTGAACCTGATTTCTCTCCTGTTTTTATAAGATTTTGAAGGACTTTGTGACGGTATATTTTGGCTAAAATGCTTTTCTTGGTATGCTTACTTTGCACTATATTAAAATTTGAAGAAGTAGTTTTATCTGTACTGATAGCTGATTTTCTGTTAATTGTTTTTTGGTTTGTTTTACATTTTGATAGAGGAAGCGAAGTTGTTGTACTTGAAACTTCTTGCGTTTCACTAAATGATTGTATTAGCTGTTTTGTTTCAACTTTTTTTACAAATTCTGCTAGAGATGGATGCTTATGTTGGACACCTTTATTTTCATTTGCTCTACTTTTGCGTTGCTTTCTACGGACTTGACTTTTGTTAGGCATGCTTTAGGGTAGTTGAAAAAAATAAAGAAGATTTGGGTTGGGGTGTTCTGGAATGTATGTGTGCTGTGTGCATGAGTGTTTGAGTAAGATGATAAAGATGTATGTAATGGTGTGTGATTGTGCATTGGGAACTAAAACTAGTTGGGATAGGTATTCTTGAATTTATGTGTTACTAAACTGGGGTTTAGATGACAAAAAAATTAAGCTAGTGGTGTGGAAAAGTACAAATAGTAAATCTAATGTATACAATTAAAACAGTTGTTTGTTCTATAATATGAAAATTGTAGTGGTTCAGTTGGGTAATTTGTGTGTCCAAAAATAGAAATTTGTGGGCCATTCTGGCTGTAAATCGCTGTTTAAGACATGGAAATATTTGGACAAAATGGTACAAAATCTCTATTTTTAGAAACCAAAATAGCTCGTATTGATGTTATAGTATATTTGATTAATAATACAAATATTATGGTGATATTTTACTTACTTAACATCTTAATTAACAGGTAACTTCTTAGTTTTTCTCTCTTCTTCGAATGTGGCTGCTTCTTTTCAGGAAACTGGTCTTCACTGTAATTGTAAAAGCTTCAAATTAGTAACTTTGTTTGTATATAGCACTGTTTTTAATTTAGATATTGATTTTTTTAATTGAAATCCTCAGTGCCTTCTGTAAAACCATTAAACTAATTTATTTACATAAGATACATTGCATCAGTTCAGTACATATGATATGTTCTTAATGAACAAATTGTATTGAATGACTAACTGTAGCAAAAAAAATATCTTTACTATGTCTTGTGAAATTTATAATATATTAGTGAATACCACTATTTCTGTAAGTAAACTGTTCTAGGTAATAGCGCCTCAATGTCATGTCTAATTTAAAGTAATTAAGTAAATAAATAAATAAAAACAAAAAATATGAAATTGTATAAGTATTTTTATAAAGGTTTAAACATAGATTGTGTTTGCATGCAATTTTGTTTGAATATATGTAGTCTATATATTTCATTTAAAAAATGTTAGTTTAACATGATTTGAGTGTGTGTATAAAGAAAGTAAATAGTATAAAGGTTTATAAGTGATAGATGATTTTAGGAAATTGAAAAAAGTACAGTAAGCTCATTTTACAGACTTTACAAGGTAAAAGTCTGTTTGAAAATGTGTTCATCTACTATACAGAAAATATGCATACCTGAAGTTTGGGTTCATGCATATGGATATGCATGGAGCTGCAAGTAGAAATCTTGGAGACTTGTGCAGTATTTCTGGTAGATGGTGCTTGCCAATGATATGACACTTGTACTCAGAGAGATTCAGAGTACATTTGCAGTGCTGATCTATGATGATGCAGTTAGATGTAGAGGTCTTGAATGTGATTGGTGCATGGTCATGTGATTTTCGAGGTACATCTAATGAGGGAATGGCAGAGAGAGTGTAGTGGAAATGGTAGACGGGCTGTTCATGTTACGATATGTCCGCGGACATGGCGGTAGTTTGCGGACATCAGGAGTTACATCCGGGGATTTTTGGGTTCAGAAGTCATGCAAATGAGAATAATCACTGAAAGGGATTGGTCAGGAAAGTTTGGTGGGTGTGTTGCGCCAGGAGAGATTTTCTCAGATACTCTTTTTGCTGAGAGAACAAAAGATAGCTATGGCTGTGTGTTTCAGAAAAGAGATTGTTTGGATTTTAGGAGATTCGTGGATACATTGGTTGAAGGTGCATGCAGAAAGCTGTGGAGTAGCTGTAGATCTTGGATTCCCACATGTGGAAGTACACTGGCATGGAGTACGTGGAATGAAGTGGTTGGACTTGCTACCTGTCTGTGCTACTTTGGAGACAGAGCAACATCCAGACATAATTGTAATTCATTGTGGAGGGAACAGTTTAGGACATGTGACTGGAATTTTTTGCAATTTGCTATGAAAGAAGGACTTAGGAAGGTTATCGACATGTTTCCTAATTCTCAAGTGATATTTTCACGGATTGCGCAGAGACAAATGTGGCTTCATTCTTCTTCATTTGGTCCACAAATGGAAAAAGCAAGGCGCAATGTTAATAAGGCTGTTTGTGCCTTTCTAAGAGATTTTGGCATGTCTTCTTTTCCCAATGAAAATATTATGTTTTGTAGTACATACATTTTTCGCAGAGATGGAGTCCATCTTACTTATGCTGGCAATCAGATTTTTCTGAGAAATGTACAAAATGCATTGCGACTTTTTTTGGAATTACAACAATGATTTTGAAGTAGATGTTAAGCATTTACAATTTGTTTGTGATGGAGTAGCAACCCAACTTTTTTAATGTTCGCGAACTGTCCGCGGACTTCTAAAAAATACAAAGAGCCCTGCTTCATTTATTTTCACTTCTATTTTTTAACTGGGAAAGGCGGCTCTGAAAACAGCCTTATTTTTTTTTGATTTTTGTAATTTTGTATTTTTTTGGTTTTTCAGACACGACACACTAGGAGAGGAGGGTAAAGGAGGGTAAAGGGGGACACACCAACCACAGGGATAAGAAAGGGCGAGCTGAGAGAGGAAGATGTAGAGTGGGTTTTGTTTGGGTAGTGAGCAGGTCTTCTCGTGCTCTGAGGCGATAGTCTCAAAAGCACTCCGAAGTCGCTCCCCCCTGCAGAGTACTGTGTCACAGTACATACATACAACTGTGACCCTCGAAAGGTAAGGGTCATCAGCATTCTGTATGGCCTGTGAGGCAGCTTGAGGAAGACGCTGTCCCACAGAGGTGGTCCTTGTGGTGACAGGATCAGAAACAGAGGATGAAGTAGAGGAAATCAACCTGCTACGTTCTTCGCAAGGTACAACCCTGCGAATAGCCCCAGAGTGAAATGACCTCAGGTGTCGCTTCATAGTAGTGGTCCCAAAGCTGTACTTACCGTGCTTCCCGCGACTGAGTATCATTGTGCACTCATTGCAGGTAACACGGTTTGCACAAGCCTTAGGAACATTACCATGAATGGTAAATAACCGCCACACCCAAGACTCACGCCTAGTGCGGGTAGTAGGGTTTTCCTCTACCTCATTCTCATCATCCTCTTCTTCCTCCTCCGCATCCTCACTCCTGTTCCCCTCTTCAGGCCCTTGGGGAGGTGCTGGTGGTGGAGGGGGTGAGGGTGGTGCTGAAGCAGGTGCAGCACCAAGTGGCAGTTCAGCAGCCAAGGATGCCATCTCGATGATGGTGTAGTCTGCAGGTGGCAGCAAAAATCACTGTGTTCTGAAGAATAGCCAGAAACACAATGGGAATAAGCTCTTGGGCGTTGTCTTTTATAGGGGTGCTTGTGCGCGGTTCGCGGACATGCGCACTGTCCGCGGACAGATCGAACACAAAAAAAGGATCGGAAAGTTTCAAAAGGTATATAGAAACTTAAGATTGCTATGTGGGACTTGTGCCATGGTGAGATTTTATTGAAAAATATTATGGATTAACTGAAAATGTACTTTTAAATTGTTCGGGGACACGAACAGTGTCCGCATTTCAGGACACATGATGAGCGTGGGCGCGGTCATATGATCCGTTCGCGAACTAGTCCGCGAAGGAAGCGCCTGTCCGCAGGACACCAAGTGCACGGAGATTGGTTAGCGCATGCGCATTGATGTCCTACGGACACTGTTCGGGTTCTGAAGTAATTAAAAGTGCGTCACACGTGAAACGAACATTTCAGGACACCGCGTGTGTTCTTAGAACAGTTTAAACTTGGTAGCGAACAGTAAGGACAGATATAGTGTTCTTCAGGACACGTGTAATTTAGTTTATGTACGAACATTTCAGGACACCAATTGTGTTCTTAGAACAGTTTCAATTGGGTGGCGAACACTACGAACGGGTATATTGTTCTTCAGGACACCTCCATTTTCGTTTACGTACGAACATTTCAGGACACCAATAGCGTTCTTAGAACATTTTGATCTTGCTAGCGAACAGTACCGGACAGGTATAGTGTTCTTTAGGACACTTTAATTTTTGTTTGTTTACGAACAATTCAGGACACCTCGTGTGTTCTTAGTACAGTTTCATGTTGCTAGTGAACACTACGAACAGTTGTACTGTTGCTCAGGACACATCATTTTCGTTTATTTATGAACATTTCAGGACACCAATTGTGTTCTTAGGACAGTTTTAAGTTGATAGCGAACATTACGGACAGATATAGTGTTCTTTAGAACACTTTAATTTTTGTTTCTTTACGACCATTTCAGGACACCACGTGTGTTCTTAGAACAGTTTCAACTTGCTAGCGAACAGTACGAACAGGTGTGGTGTTCTTCAGGACACCTCCATTTTCGTTTATGTACGAACATTTCAGAACACTCGCACTGTCCGCAGACACTTTTATTGTTTTTTTTTAAAAAAAACGGAAACTATTCACAATACAATATAAAAATTAAACTTTATTTAACATATATTAATAATTTATGACAGAGAAGGTGAGGCAGAAACAGAAACAAAAACAGGAGAATTTGGGGTTTCAACATGATTGGTATTAGGTGAAGAAGGGATGGAAATCACATCAAAACGTTTTGGATTATGGAGAGGGTTTGGGGATAATTGACTGGGATATGGTGAGGAGGGACAAGTACATGTGGGGCAATGGTACGAGGTTTTTGGTTTGAAATGATTTTCTACAAAAGTTTTTAAATTATTAAAATTAGCCAACAATGCATCCATTTTTTCTTCTATATTGTGAAGACTGTTATCCATAACAGGGTTTTCTGAAGTTTTTTCTATTTTGGTATGCTCTGTACAAAAAAATAATATATATGTTAAATGTATATAAAAAAATAATAAATAAATGGTTTATATTATAAAGTGTTTACCATTAGTTTCACTATCTTGTGACATTTCTTCATGTGGGAAATTGTCCTCTAGCCATTCCAGAGTACTAGACATTTCTGTGAGAAAAAAAAAAGATAATATATTTTTTAATCTAATACAGAAAGTTTATAAATATATGAGTAAAATGAAGTACACTTACTATTTCTGGCAAGATAAATCCTATGTATTCAGTGGGTCTGGTTTTGTTCTCAGTTCTGTTGTGTCTGTGAGGTAATAATCTTGGAAGCCAATTTATCTTCTTGTGGTATATTCCATTTCAGAACATATTGTATTTAAATGAATGGTTAGTGTGTTACATATATGGGTTACATTTCTTATGTATTACTATATATAATGTGTTTGTGTGCTGCTTTTTGAATTTGTTAAATGTTCCTATATTATGATATAACAATCAAACATACCCCCCCACCCCCCCCACAGTTTTTAGGTAGTGGTACTGTTCTCCGAACATGTCCGCGAACATTAAATAAGTTCGCGGACATCAAGTTCATAAGAAGAGATCTAGTCAGTTCCATATGACATGTATATAAAGTCAAAGTCATTATTGTTAAGTTGTGCTACTAAAAAACTATGAAATTCAGTGAAAAAACTTTGTTAAAGGGACGTTATGGTTAAGTTGCGCTACTAAAAACCTATGAAATTCAGTGAAAAAAACTTTGTTAAAGGGACGTTATGGTTAAGTTGCGCTACTAAAAACCTATGAAATTCAGTGAAAAAACTTTGTTAAAGGGACGTTATGGTTCCAAGTAAAACCGAAAAACCCTTGAAATTCGCCAGTTATGGTAAGCTAAGCAACCATAACTCGCGCCACCACCGTGCACTGCTAAGACTAACACCCAGGACATCAAAGATGACATCACAAATGTCATTGATGACATCACTGATGACATCACATGTCTGGCTCACTATTTTTTCTTTTGCTGACATATCTAGGCCACATGGTTTTCTTCAGTAACAGTCAGAAACTAAGAATTTTATTTTATTTGTAGACATATCCTTCTAGTAGGTTCTTACAGTAATTCCCTTAGAGTACAGTCACATCATATGAAACATATACATATTGGAAAACACAAGCTTGAAAGACAGCAATCCTTTTGTGCATAAAGATAATCACTAGATTTATGAGCACTTTCTGATAGTTCTGTTTTTTTTATGGCTGTACTTCCCCTGTATATGGTCATATTTGTATACATTGTACTCACACTACTTTCCTTAGGGTCCAATCACATCAAGTGATACATATACATAGGGTAAATAGCAGCTTTGAAACAGAGCAATCATTTATTTGCATGAAACTAATCAGTTAAGTTATGAATTGTTTCTGCTACTACTTGTGCTTTTTTGCTAACTTCACTTTCCCTGTATATACCCATATTGGTATGTGTTCTTGTGTCTTTGTGTTTTGTATATAGTAATGCAATTATGTAATAGATGGGTTTTATTAGCTACTTATTACATATTTCACAGTACACAAAAATCTATTAAGAAAACAATTATCATTTCATTATTCAACATATTAAGATTACGAATATCATACCTTCATCTTGTACGCTGCACACAATGTTATGTTTCTGTATGAGTAGCTTAGTATACTAGATAGAACCCCATAATAGGATGCTATTTATATCAATGCATCGTTCAATGCACTTATTAGGGTATATTTCTTGCAATGATTCTTGACACTTTTTTCGCAACATAATAAGAATCCCTTCTACACATATTTCATGAGAAGTACATACACATGTGATGTCATCAGTGATGTCATCAATGACATTTGTGATGTCATCTTTGATGTCCTGGGTGTTAGTCTTAGCAGTGCACAGTGGTGGCGCGAGTTATGGTTGCTTAGCTTACCATAACTGGCGAATTTCAAGGGTTTTTCGGTTTTACTTGGAACCATAACGTCCCTTTAACAAAGTTTTTTCACTGAATTTCATAGGTTTTTAGTAGCACAACTTAACCATAACGTCCCTTTAACAAAGTTTTTTTCACTGAATATATATATATATATATATATATATATATATATATATATATATATAGTCTTCTCTACTTCTGACTATTTTGTTTTTCCTTCCCCCTCCGTTACCCTTTCCCTTTACTTTTTCTAAAGCATGCACTGTTTGCCAAAGCACTCAATTTTTTCTTCACTCACCGTTCTCATAGTTCTTCTCTGGACCCTCGGGATCACCGCCTTTGTTACCGCCTTCTTCAGCTTTTCACCCAATCGGCTGTTTGTAGGAATGGGAAGTGTTGGAAAACGGGTCCCTTCAGGCCCTAACTGGAGTTTCGTGCTTACGCTACCATTGTCTACGGGGAGCTTCACAGTCTACTCAGCCTAATGGCAAAGGACTCACAATATTGCTGAAGACCTAGAATTACTTTATGTCAACGGTCAATAGGTGTCTTATTTTAATCAATAATGGATAGTCGATAAACCATCATCTGCTACCAACTGTACTGGAGAGACCCCCGGCCGGCCCATAGAGTCGGGGTTTGCTCTGCAGTACTTTAAGACGAGATAGCTGCACCTTGAGATGGATGGGGTGCAGGTTTTCTTACTCCAACACTAATCAATAAGGACAACTCAATGGTTTGGCAAAGGGGAGTCCGTTTAATGACAAGTACAAAAAATGGGGAAACATGGAAATCAACAGTGATGCGATAGCCCGTCTCGCTTCAACTCCCAAAAACGTCATACAAACAGTAACATTTATACCCAAAACTCGTCATCATTGACGTGTAATACTCAAAAAAGTTAACATGCAATTCTATTGGTTGGGAAAAGGTAACTTTAATATAGGTGCTACATCTGTATATGGTAACGGAGTGCGGGGATTGGAAAAACACTATTGGGTGGGCGTCTAAGCCCTTCCTTCAAAAGCGACTATGGAAGACGTCACTAAAAGTATGACATCCCATTGGTTCTACAATCTATAGGACCCTAGATTATTTGGTCAATTGTGATTGGGTTGGCATCAACCCCATGCATAAATCTCCACTTTACTTAGCAGCACGCATAATGGTCAACCAGGTGCAGGATGCCCCACGATTCACCCGGCCTCCCTTCCATCAATCATTACTTTAGTGGCTATTTGTCAATTAGTTGGCTGTGGTCGGTCTCGAAGCTGTATCTTCTTGTCAGGAAAAGTTATGATATCTTCTGTCTGGGCGACAGCCAGGCGTAGGTGTGAAACAGTGCCTCTTCTCGCTCGGCTGGTCACGTGCTAGCACACTGTGAATCTGCCTAGTTTCCTTCTATTTGCGCATTTAATTCTTATTCGGCTTGCCACCTGCCTGGCCATCCTTATCTCGGCTTTCCTGAGATAGGCTGTTGTGTTCTTAAGTTTCGATTCCGTGAAGCTACTGTTCGCTCCTTCTCTTGGTCTGATCTTGGCTTCCCAGGCACGAGTTGCTCTTGCAGAGTTTCGATTCAGTCATCTCTTCCCGTTTTAGCTGGAATAGGAATCCTGTCCTGTTTGACCTCTTGTAACCTGAGTTAATTCTGATTTTGTGTAAAGTGGACTTGCACTTATATAATGTGCTTCGTTGAGGTAGATATGTATAAGTGGCGCTTGCCGCAATCTATCTTCTACTAAACATAGCTAGCCGCACTGTTTTCTTAGCTTCTTGCGGTTTCAAGCATATGTACATGCGTTAGCTGGTTGAATATCTTCATCCTGCTTACTGCTAAGTTTCTTTGTATGTCAACATCGTTTCTCCTTATAAGTTCTCGATATCCTTATTCGTGGCGTTTCATCTCTGTATGTCATCTTTGGGTCGTCTTATCTTCTATCTGCAAGTCTGTCCGGGTCTTCATGACGTCACCATTTGTCTTCAATTAAGGCCCTTTGAGTTTCTTCCGGGACAGTGTTTAAGCAATCTTCATTTCATGTCATTTGCTGGTAGGGTTTTCTCAATGGATACCTTGCTGTCCAGGGTTGTCTGGTTATCGGTGCTTCAATAGGTATTATTCTTTTGATAGGCACTGGGCAGAGCCCTACTGCGGCTCTCTGCTGGTTTATTTGTTCATCATAACTCACATATCTCGGCGTGAACGTTCCTGGTACTTCAAAATGGGCGATTGGAGTGCAGGCCTCACTCGGGACCTGCTCTACACAGTCACTGGGGATAATACATAAGTGGACATACATAAAATAAGGACAACCAACATTGGACATTTTTAAGCTCAGGTAGGCTGTATGGCCAGCTGTGCTCGGAGTGCGACCATAATGGGTGAAGTGCTGGAATTGAGGCAGAGGAAGTGAGAGACAGGTGTCAATGGCAGCTAAACCATACCTTTGAAATGCATGTCTGGCAATATCCAGTTTCTCCTGATTCCCCATGAGGATCAAATGCCAAGGATGGATAAATGGGGAAAAGGAGCTAAGTATGCACCAAAAACAGACACAGTTCACAGTAAATTTGGGTTAGGACCCTTTGGCTTTCATCGGTCTCAGCTGTCAAACTTGTAGGCATGTACCTGGGGTCATTTGTGTCTGAAGGACCGTAGCCCTGAACTGTCAACCACTTAGCAGTAGTATCAGGTAATATCATCTCCATAAATAATGTCGGCACACATATAGTCGCCAGGAAACGGCATAGGTGACATTATTTATGGGGATCATTTATGGGGTAAATGTGAGCGGGGGTTGCGGTGGTATCCACCACTTTATTTAAAATATTATAGGGGTTGTGGGGGTGTCCCCTGCAGGTTCAATGGGGTAATATCACTGCAAAAAAACAGCACCATTCTTGTATGGTGACATTTGTGCGGGGATATTATAACATGGAACCTTATAAGCTGGGGTCAGGGACAATTGCAGTTATGGGATATTAGCAGCTTGGTCATCAGTGGAGTCAGGCTGTGGTATTGGAGAGATCCTCATGACTATATGCCAGAGTAAAGAAGAAAAACATGCCTTGAGAGGTGTTCTAGTTAGTAATAGGCCAATGAGTGCATTCTGAGCAGCTGGCCCATGTCCAAGGTCCTCTGGTTGAGAAGAGGCATGGATCTGGTTATGCTAGGACATTGCCCTGCAAGTAAGTCCAGGTTACTTGTAGTCTTGGGGAGCTGAGGGCACAACACATTGGTGTTCTTGCAGACTCGACCTTACCTGTACTTCAGATAAATACAGACTCCTGAGAGAGAAATATGTCTTCTCTATTCATCAGGGGAACCATGCTCAACCAAGTTTTTCCCCTTCTGTAGTGGCTTGGCGGGCTGAAGAACAATGGCCTGGAGGGTTGCCCAGAGCAACGAGAGAGGTTAGGATTAATTCCAAACCTTCCAGCCATCACCTCTTTTGTGTTGCATAAGTCACCTCGAGTTGAACGTGTATGTCAAGACGTGGGTCCCGAGCCTGCTGGGCCTAGATACCCAAGCTCCTCATCACGGATGACACCCAATAAGGCTGAAACATCTCTAGGAATGCTGGTGGTGCAGAAGGGATGTGACCTAGCAGTTTGTACGGGACTGCCCCTTTTGGGGTGTGACCAAGCATGATTTGCATATGGTCTTCCCACTTCTGTGATGGATTGGCAGGCTGAAGAGCAATGGTTTGGAGGGTTGCCCAGAGCAATGCCAGAGGTTAGGATTAATTCCAAACCTTCCAGCCATCACCTCTTTTGTTTTGCATAAGTCACCCCGAGTGAGACGAGTATGCCCAGACGTGGGTCCTGAGCCTGCTGGGCATAGAAACCCAAGCTACTCCTCAGTGATGATGCCCTATATGGCTGAAACATGTCTGAGGATTCTTGTGGCCTCGTGCAGAAGGGAATGTCACCTAGCAGTTTGGGCTGGACTGCACCTTTTGGGGTAGGACCAAGCCTGATTTGCATATGGTCTTTCCCCTTCTGTAATGGCTTGGCAGGCTGAAGAACAATGGTCTTATTGAGGGTTGCCCAGAGCAATGCCAGAGGTTGATTAATTACAAACATTCCAGCCATCACCTCTTGTTTTCCATAATCTGCGTTCAGTACATTAATTTCAAAACATTCATAACATACTCATTATTCTCTATGTTCATACATGGACTCTAGCCACAATACAACCATTCTGGGAATGTCCTAATCTCATAGTGCTGCTGCCCTTATATCAATGTTTTGAATTCTTAGCCTCTTTTCCCACCATTTATTTGCTATAGTTGGCAAATGACTAGACCAGTTCTTCCCCAAACCAGCTATAGCAATCAAATAATACAAATAGTCTACTTTTCATTGTTACCAAACCTTTATCATTATATCAGAAAATAATGGAGATTCTACTTATCTTGAGATCCTGATGGAATGTTTCATATAACCTCTCATCCACATTGGTGCAGTATTCTGACAGGACAGGGCAATTATTCAGCACATTTTTCTATGAAGGTTCTCGTATATTGTCAAGTTGAATACCCAGGTGGTTTAATTCTCTTCAGTTTAGGTTTATTGAAATGCTAGTTTAGCTTTTGAAAGAGAGGTTTGAGGAAATAAATGCACGCTGTTGGAACACTGGAGATGGATTGAAAAGACGCCGTCTGCTGCTTACTTTGGCACGGGTGTTATAGCTCAGTGGCAACGCTCTCGTCTTGGAAGCAATCGAAACCTCTTCAGTATTAAGCACGTTATAAAAAAACTCTTATAATATTTATAATAATTTCAAAATGTGCAACCAAGAAATGCAGGCGCATCTGAACAAGCCATATGATCCTATACATTCACTTAACATTGCTACACTTTGTTTCTCTGAACTGCCAAAATTGGCATCACCCATAAATGATTGTTTTAAGAATGCACTTTACAAAGTGACTTGTTCATTCATGGTTTAATTAAGCAATAGAACCCGAGCGTCGGGGGCATTACCGACTCACGTAATGCCCTGGGCCCAGAGGTAAGGACCAGCTCGGTAATGCCTTTTGTCCCGAAATGCTGCAGCGTTTCGGGCGCTGTGGCGTTTTGGAAAACAAACAAAAAAAAAGAAAATGCCTGCCGCCATGGAACGGGAAAACGGAGTCCGATTTCCCTTTCCATGGTGGCCATCGGGAGCGGACACGCTGGGAAAACAAGTGCTCCCGAAAAATTATCAAAATGAAGGTAAGTGGGGTTGGGAGGGCGGGAGTGGGACGGGGAAGAGGGAAAAAAAAAAAACGTACCTGCGTCCCCGGCGGGGGACGAGGAAAGCCCCCAGCCGTGTGGAGGCGCAGAGCAGGGTGGCCCTGCTACGAGTCTCCACACGGCTGGAGGCTTCCCTCGTCCCCCGCCGGGGACGCAGGACCAAGAAGGTAAGTTGTGGGGGCGGGTGGGTGGGAGGGAAGGGAATTAAAAAAAAAAAAAAAACTTACCCGAGTCTCCGGCGGGGGCAAAGGCAGATTCTCAGCCGGGGGGAGGCTCGGAGCGGGGATGGCCCCGCTTCGAGCCTCCTCATTGGCTGAGGGGTTGCCACGCCCCCCGCCAGGGACAAAGGCCGTGGAATCCCGACAGAGGGATTCCCGGCCAGGTAGGGACCTGGCGAGAGCCAATCAGAATGCTTGTTGCATTCAGATTGTCTCTCGCCGGGTTACTAATAGAATACAGTGTTGCTTCATATATAATAATATTGTTCATATCAGAAGTGCTGATTGTCCCTTAGCTCACTCGTGGCTCATCAGTCATGAATGTTTGTTCTCGCACTGCACAGTTAAGTGAAATAAATCAACCACATTGTTTGATGGGTGGGAGGAGCATGCAGAATGTCATGCAGAATTCGGTGTAGGAGGTATGAAACGGTGTGATCATGACAAGCAGTGCTCAGACTTCCCCAAACACGTGGTAACACTCGAGTGTGTGTGGGACAGAGGGTGGCCAAATCAATCCAAACTTGGGGTGGCATGGGGATGGTAGCACGCCCTCCACAGCGGGGCTTTGCACCGCTGGACAACTTTAGCCAAATCGGAGCCATTTTTTAGATTGCAGGGATCTCGAACGGAAGTTTGAATGGTTCAAGTTTCCATCGAACGTATTCCAGCAAGATTAGTTATGACTATGTGAAACTGTATGCAAAAGTGTGGCAAAGTAATGGAAGATATGAAGGCACAACAATCGTAAAGAGAGATGATGGCCATTGCCCTGTTAACATTTTTCATGATATGATGATTCCTGATTAATCAGGTTTTCAGTTTCAGTTTTGCACCCCCAATTGCTGTTTGGAAAGCTCAAGGTCATGTCCCCTTAATATTACTGATTAAACTATGCCACCTTCCACGGGGGGACAGGGGGCCTAGTATGCTTGTGGTCTTTGCATCACTCACATTTGAATATTTTTAAAGTATTCTTTTTTTTTATTTTTTACGATGCTGCAGTCAACCATGAGATACCCCTTTTCTATGTCCTTTTTTTTCTCATTTACCCACTTAGAAATCTATGCATTTTTTTTTTATTAAAAAGAAACGAACTATGCTTTGAAAACTGTTAGCTTTACACAGATGCAAAGACATACCACTATCCCTGCACAGATGTAAAGGCATGTTACACTGTTAGAAGTTATCAGCAAGCCTTTCTGCTTCTTCACCAGGACTTTGCCGTCCCACGTTCAGGTAGAAGTCTTCTTCCAAATGTAGGCGTGGTGAATGGAGCAGAGCACCACACTTATGGGTAATTGAGGTGAGGGCGGGGCTTCTGAGCACAAATCACTGAGCAGCATCCATTCAAGCCTTTGCCTTCCCACCTAATATGTGTTGGTCACCACCTTTCATTTCTGCTGGCTACTTCCTGAGTTACAAGGTAGGATGTGGATTCTTGGCTCACCAAACTTCTTGAAGACCTATGTAGGCGGACTACGTCCATGTAAAACCACACCCACTTCCCATCCACACCTTGTAGAAACAATGTCCAACCACAGAACCCTACTCTGCATTAAAGGCGGTCAAGGGGCCTGCATGTGCCCCAGCAGAGTTCAGCCCGGCTGTGCTCCCTCAAATGGACCAGTAAGTAGCCATTTACCAGAGGAACACCCTTTACGGATGGCCAGGATAGACTGCTCAATTGAGGTCCTTGACATAGATGGTGGGACCTCATACCCTCAAGGATGTAGAGTCCGCAAAACATGGCACATGAAGTTTCCAAGCTCTACCCGAGCTCTGTGGGCAGGAATATTCGTGAACCGATTAGGAAAAATAAAGTCCACTGAAACAGGATTCCAGCCCAGGGCTATGAGCCTCGAACATCGGAACACGCTGTTACTTCCTCTGTGTTTACTCGCAATATGATAACTCCTA
The DNA here is from genome assembly GCF_040938575.1 of Ambystoma mexicanum. Lineage (NCBI taxonomy): Eukaryota > Metazoa > Chordata > Amphibia > Caudata > Ambystomatidae > Ambystoma > Ambystoma mexicanum. The sequence goes on from NC_090941.1 coordinate 896,079,079, forward strand.
CAACAATCCTCAAAACCCCACTCCATCCATTGCTGTTCCTAGAGTTTGCTTGTGCATTTGTTGAGGTTTATGTTTTCTCTTCTGTTAGCCCTGTACGTGGGTGAACGTCAGGATCACTGAGTTTGCAAAGTATTCACAACTGTATTTACAGTCGAGCTAAGAAACCCAATCACATTAACCTTAAGGACCTGCAGAGGGCCAAAGGGGTCTGGCGTGGCTTGTTCCACACTGAGAGACCCCAGGTGTAGCATGCACTATAGAATCGCCTTAAGTCAGTACATGTAAGGTCAGGATTTTGGCGTATCTATGGGATCACTTCAAAAAATAAATACTAAAGCTCAAAATGCCAAATTTTGTTTTTTCGTTAAACCCATTTCACCGCATATATATGCCGGGGGAGACCCCTCCACAGCCCTCTATACTCCCCACATGTATTAGCACCCTAACCTAACCCCCACACATATATGCTGTGAAATGCGGCATTTAAATTCTGGCATTTTGGGCTTCGGTATTTTCGTGCAGTAAAGGGCTGATATCGATTTTGTACACCCGGGAAGATCATTCATTATTCATCCTCTGTGCACCCCTTTACATACCTTACCCCAATGTGTGCCGAATCCACCAGCTCAGGTGATGCATACCCCGACAGCATGTCATCTTGTATTTGCCTGACGTGGTGAAATGAAAGCACTTTTGGCCTGTGTACTGTGTCCATACAGGATCCAGCAAAGTGCATCAGCAGCGTGAAGGGGTGGCAAATTAAGTGGTTGAAGGGGTAGGGGTACACTACCAGGAAACACATAAGGGGTTAACCCTGATATGGGGTGCAATGGCATAGAGGCTTGTTCCAGGAAATACCACGCAAGCACCAATAACTCAGCTAACAATTTTTACTTTCTTTGTTAAAGTTTTGTGAAAATCAAATGTAACACTGAAAAGTGAAGGGGAAAAAAGTAAATTTGTGTGTTCCAGATAGAGTGTAGGGTAGCTTAGAGCTTGGGTTGAATTCGAAAAGAATGTATACATAGAGTAACGGGCAACAGTGGTGGTGCCCGGCGAGGGGGTGGCTGACACCCTTTGCTCCCCCCTAGTGTCCAGTGCGCCCCCAGCCTCCCGCTGGTACCCTATTATCCACCTTCTCTGGCAGCCAAAGCTGCCTCTGCTACTGCCGAGCAATCTGCCATACATTGAAAATGATAAGTCCTCAAGCTGGTAGCCAACACACAGATTGTCGAAAAGAAGAGATCAGTGAGAAGTTAGGAAGTTTGAAAATAAGCCGAACAGCTGCATTTTGAGTATTTTGAAGACATTTCATAAGATTACCCATGATGCATGCATACAAGGTGTTGGCATAATATAGCCGAGAATTGCCCGGGGTGCCAACAGCAACAGCATGGTCTTCGTGAGAGCACCTTGATGCATCTGTTGAGAAGTGGGCACACTCGTCACAGGCCTCCAATAGGTTCCGAAAGAAGCGGAGGCCTAAGAGTGTGATGTAGGTGCTTGGGGACATTATAAGGGGGAGGAGGGTGTCGATAGAAACTGCATTATGGGTAGGTTATTATATGTTTGGGTATAGATTACACTTGGAGGGAAACGCCATCTCAGAAAACAGCAGCCATTTTGAAATTGAGGCCTAGCGCCATACTGCAGTCTGGGCAGTAGGTCCGGGCCCAGAAAAAGATATGTGTGAGCATGAAGGGTCAGGTTGCAGGCTGGGCAGCAGTGAGAAAGACCAAGTCTGCTGAGATTCATAACCATTACACTGTCTCATACTATTAGAACTTGTATGGCAGAAGGAACGCACCCTGCAAGGCCTTGAGGGGGCTAAGTGCTCCCTGTGAACAGTTATCCCACGAGAAGTAGGGCACGAGCCTCTGACCTTTACCAGTCCAAACCTTAAAGTTATAGTGGTCAGATGCCCCCATCCCAAGACCCCAGCATTCCAAGGCACCAGCCAGCCAGCCCCAGACCACTGACAATAAAATGGTTAGACCGTCAATCTATCAGGGAGATCACAGCAGAAAGACGAGTTTGCAATGCCCTTCACCCCTGAGATTTGTGTTGCGAGATGCCAGGGGGGAAAAGTAACAAACCTAAGATCAGGGTGGGAAGATTTGGGAAGGTACCGACCCGTCTGTGATTGAGCTGGGGTTTGCAAGTTAGCGTAACCTCGAAAGTATTCTCTGCACCCATGTCTGCAGTATCAGGTGCACATTAGGCCACAGATTGGGAATGCTATGATTTGTGCTTATAATTTCCCATTAGGAGCTTTGTGCCTGGCCACGCACCAAGAAGAACCCACATGGAAGAAGACAGACAGGAGAAGCTGAGACCAATGGCCTGGCATCCCTTATGGAGCAGCCAGCATATGTATAGGGTCGCACCAACCAGCCAACCAGATCTGTAATCTATGTAATCTACGTCACTCATGACACTGTGTGCCCTTATAATTTGTTGGTTATGATGTTTTCATCGGAGCGCTCTGTGGCAGCAGAGTTCTTTCCTGGCATATCTTTGTCTTTTCTGGAAATATACCTTGTTCTCCTTGCAAGAGGTGTGCTGGGCCCTTTCCCTAGTGGGCTGCATTTTTCTGGTGTGAGCATTGAGGGGCTTCTCGACACATCGGAAGACAGAAAAAAAGGATTTACTACTTTGTTCACTTGGTGGGCATGACTCAAATCAGAGCCCAAAGAACACCAAGAATTTTTACCTTGTTGAAAAAGTTGCAGGTAGCCCAAAAAGTGAAGATGAAGGAGGGCATTTATGTGGGTCCTTCAATAGATGTTTAGGTCCCATCATCATTATCTCAGTTTTGTCAGGATTTAATTGGAGTTCATTGTTAACCATCCATAGTTTGACTTGCTTGAGACAGAGTTGAAGATGGAAACAATTCTCAAAGGGCCACTGGTCTTGAGAAATAGCTGTGTAACACCAGCATAATGGTGAAACAGAAGGCTGAATGGGCCATCAGAGTTTCATGTAGATGTTAAACAAAAGAGGTGGCAACGGCTACCCTTGATGCACACAGCATGTCACCGGTGGGGAGTTCAGGGGGTGTGGGGGGGTTAAAATTCTGGTGTAAATAGACCAACCATGACAGCTTGAGAACTTCCAACAAGAAAGCTTCTGAACCAATCAAGAGAATTATCTTATGCCCCAATTAGATATTTTAGCAGACATAATAGGATGCAATGGGCCCCCGTATCAAAAGCAGTGGACAAATCAAGCATCACCTGCAAAGATAAGTGACCTGAGTCAGCACTATGCAAAAGGTCATCCCAGACAGAAACCAGAGCATTTCCCATTCCATGCTTAGTGTGAAACGCTGACTGGAATAGGTTCAACATCTGATGGTCTTCCCGGAGGTCTTCAATTGCATTGTCACCAAAATGTCTGGCTACAACCAGGGTAAACCAGCAATCGGTTTATAATTGCTGAGCACACCTCGATCAAAGGAAGCTTTCTTTAGTTAGGGAGTGAAGGGAGTGCTCTTTAAACCACAAGGAACCACCCCTGGCCCAAGGAAAGATTTAAACAGTTTGATGCCAAGGGTGATGATTTGAGGATTAGGTTTTTTAGGGGATTGCCCTATGCATTGTTATTTTTAAAAACATTATGTGTCTTTTGTTTTGAAACACGCAGCTCCATAATGTCCAAAGATCATGCAAGGGAACGTATCAGCTTTCAGTTTTAACATGTTCACTCCAGTACTGCACATTGCTAAGAGAGCATCACCAGAAGGGTTTGTTCCAGCCCTCCTGCCTTGTACCCCTAAGTCCCCCGCCACCACCTTCATTCTGCATCCCAATGAAGATTCCCCCTGCTAATAGCGCAGGGAGCTCTTGATTCTATTAAAGACAAGGAGGCGAGCATTAAGCTTTCTCTTCTCTTTAATTCACTCTCCAGCAGTTTCAACAAATACTTCATATTTCGTGAAAATATATATAAAACTTTTTTTTTTTTTAAACTTCAAGTCCCATCATTCTCTGTAGTTCTAGTCTCTAGTCTCTGTGCCTTAGCCCTTCCTGTTCCTATGTTCCTCCTCTTCTTTGACTGCTTAACTGTAATCCTCTGTAACAGTAACTTGCCAACGGGCCCAACTGCTTCACTCTTCCTGCTTTCAGCAGAATTCGATCTCTTGCCTCGAAACTTCCAATCTGATCGGAACCATCTAACTTCTTTGAAAGGAATCATCCGTTCTTTTGGTCATCTCCTAGCGTCAAAATAAACAATAGAGATATGTTAGGGCTGGGAATACACACCCTATTTTGAGGAGAAAACGGTCATCATGGTTATTCACAATTCATATGTCCTTCATTACAATACTCTTCTCGTTTTATGTGTATCTGGGTCGGGAATTTAATGCTCGCCTCCTTGTCTTTAATAGAATCAAGAGCTCCCTGCGCTATTAGCAGGGGGAATCTTCATTCTATGTCAAGACGGAGGCGAGCATTAAGCTTGTTCAAAGCTTCTTGCTACCGCCCCTGCCACCGTGTTGATTGGTCTAAAATAAAACGTTCTAAACGTTTTATCACTAGCCCAATCTGCTGCCTTCATGATATCTTGTAAGGTTGCGCCTTGCCCTAATGCTTTAGACGCCATCGCTCCTCTGACAAAGTGTGCTCCAAATGCAGATACATTAATGCCCGCTAAGCTCATGATATCTCTGACCCATCTCGCTATTGTGGCTGATGCTACGCCTTTGTGTGGTTTTCTGCGCGCTATAAGTAGTTGGGTTGTACCTACTGGTCTCATTTCTGCTGTCATACTCTCATATTCCTTAATACATGAGGCCACGCACCATTTTGGATAGTCCTGGATATGTGATTGTAGCTGAGTCTGTTTTAGTTCTCTTCGCCAGGTAGAAGGTTACACCTTCCGGTCCATACGTTTTCCTATCTATCTCTAGTGCTTTTACGTCTGCTACTCTTCTGCACGATACCATACACAGTAGCATGGCTAGTTTCCCTGATAGTTGTTCTAACGATAGATATCTGTTGCTAGGCCAGTCTGCTAGTAGCTTCAGCACCACCGACACGTCCCATAATACTTTATATTTAGGTTGCGGTGGCTTCCTAAATCTTATTCCTTTCAGGAGTCTAATCACTGCTATGTTCTCCCCTACTGGAGTACCATCAAGAGGTGTGTGACCTGCTGAAATTGCAGATCTGTAGACTCCTATGGTTCTATATGCTTTGCCGTCCTGCAGAAGCTCTGCCAGGAAGTTCAGTATTTCGACTAAAGGTGCAGAAACGGGATGAAGATCTCTCCTTCTGCACCATGACGACCACTTATTCCAAGCTGCGTCGTAGCTCCTTCTGGTTGAGGGTGCCCAAGACTCGGCGATAAGATTTGCAGCCTGCGCCGAAATGCCTGGGAGGTTCCAGCATCTCCTGCTATCCTGCACGCCATCAATGGCAACATCCCCTTCGCTCTCAGAGGGTGAAATGACACAACTGGGTCTGTGAGCAGGTTCACTCCTTGTGGCAGTATTCTCGGATAATCTACTAGCATTTCTACGAGTGCTGGGAACCAAACTTGTGATTTCCATATTGGCGCTATTAGTATCAGATTCGCTGCTTCCCTGCGAGCTTTCGCTAACACTCTGCTCAACATTAGGAACGGCGGCAAGGCGTATAGAGTCTGTTCCCTCCAGTCCTGCAGGAAGGCATCTACTCCAGCTGCTGCTGGGTCTAATCTCCAACTGAAGAACCTTGTCGTCTGTGCGTTCAGTCTGGACGCAAACAGATCTGTATGGACCGGCCCCCAAAGTTCTTCCAGCTGTCGAAAAACTACTCGGTCCAGCTTCCAGTCGCTGGACTCCGAGAGGTACCTGGAGTTCCAGTCTACTATCACGTTCTGTGATCCTGGAAGGTATTCCGCTACCACTGAAATCCCTGATTCCAGGCAGGAGTGCCAGAAACCCTTGGCTATCTCCGCCAGAAGTTTGGATCGCGTTCCACCTAGATGATTGATATATTTCACTGCTGAAATGTTGTCCATTTTCAACAGAATACAGGAGTTCACTTTCCCTCTCGTAAACGCCTTGATCGCAAATGACCCTGCTAGTAATTCTAGACAGTTGATGTGCAGTTTGAGTTCTTCCGAACTCCACTTCCCTCCTGTCTGCAGGTCTCTGCAACGGGCTCCCCAGCCTGCTCTGCTGGCGTCAGACTCTATGATCAGGTCTGGACGGTCGCCGAAAATGGCTCTCCCGTTCCATGCTTCCATATTTGCTAGCCACCACTCCAGCTCTGTTCTGGCCTCCTGGTCGATGTGGACCAGCTGTTGATATTGCAGACCCTGCTGAAGGTGTCTTATCTTTAGTCTCTGAAGGGCTCGATAGTGTAGGGGCCCCGGGAATATTGCTTGTATGGAGGCTGCAAGGAGGCCCACCACTCGGGCTATTGTGCGTAGTGATATAACTGCTCTGCTGAGACATGTCTTTATCTCTCTTTTTATGTCTCGTATCCTTCTGTTTGGAAGTTCTAGTGTCGCAGATCTGGTGTCTACCACGAAACCTAGAAATTCTATTCTCTTGGCTAGTTTCATTTCCGATTTTTCTCGGTTCACTAAAAATCCCAGCAACGTCAGGAGACTCACTACCCAGCTGGTTTGATAGTGGAGAGTCTCCCTGCAGCTGGCCATCAGCAGGATATCGTCTAGATATATAATCATACGAATCCCCTTCTCCCTAATCGCTGCCGCTACTGGTTTCATAATTTTTGTGAAGGCCCAAGGTGCTGATGCCAGGCCAAACGGCATGGTAGCAAACTGCCATAATTGCTCGCCCGAGTAGAATGCTAGGAATGGGCTGAAATCTTTTCGAACTGGTATCGTCAGATAGGCGTCTTTGAGGTCTATTCTCACTAACCAATCGTCTTGTCGGAGTGTGTCTCTGAGATGATGAGTTCCTTCCATTTTGAAATGGTTGTAAGTTACCCATCTGTTCATGTCTTTTAGGTTTATTACTGGTCTCACTTTGTCCTTTCGATGGACTAAGAACATGTTGCTCACGAATTTGGGAGGGGTCACGCAAGGCTCTATCGCTTGTTTTCCTGCTAACTGCAGCAGTTCTGTGTGCAGGAGATCTATCTCTTTTTGTTCTTCGCTAGGGGACGTGGTGCCTGACTCTGGTAGGGAGTCTCTATAAAATCTATGAGCATGCCTTTTGCCGTCTGCAACACCCATGCATCGCTGGAAAGCGCTTTCCAGTTCTCCCAGAAAATTGCTGTCCTCCCCCCAATTGGTGGATAGTTTGCGACTATCACCTGTGGAAGAATTTTGTCCTCTCCCTTGTCCTCTGCTACATCTTCCTCTCGGGAAGCGACCCCTTGCGGGGAAGAAGACGTATGGCTGTCTGCTTTCCCAGTAATTACTCCTGTTTCCTTGCGGCCTTCTGTAAGCTTGGCAGCGACCGGCCGCTCGGCCTCTAGACCGACCGGTCCATCCAAATATTCGAGTCGGGAAAATCTTTTTCATGGATGCCTGGGCCTTTTCTAGGGAAGTGTATGTTCCAACAAACCTCCCCATTTCTTTTCCGAAGGTGTCCCCGAATAGAAGGCCTTGTGCAGCTTCGCCTGCTTCATAAGACGACAGGTCTCCTAACTTCTGATCAACTTTTAGCAGAAGCCCTTTCCTGCGTTCAGAAGAAATTGCACAGTTTGCATTTCCTAGCAGACATACTGCTCTCTGGGCCCAGTTTGCCAGAACTCCTGGGTCCACTTCTTCCCCCGTGTCCTTCGCACGTTCGGCCAGATCCATGATCTTCGCTAATGGACCCGCTAGGTCAAGAAGCTTCTCTTGATAGCTTTTCCAAGAGCGGGCAATGCCTTTTCTTGGATCTTTATTTGCCTTTGATACAAATGACAACATTTTCGGATCAAGCTCCGGAGCGTCTGCTACTTTCCCCGGTAGCTCTGGTTTCGGGCACTCTGCCCTCATCCTTTGCCTCACTTCTTTTTCTAAGGCCTTGCGCAATCTCTGCGTCATATATTTCACCACCCTTGGCGACGGTACCCATTCTGATGACCTTGGGTTCCTGATCTCCTTGGGGTTAAACATATCGGCGGTCTCCTCCTCCTCCAAATTGTTGAGCTTTCTGAGTCTCTTCCTCGGAGGAGGTTGGCTGCTCTCGTCCCCTTCGTTATCCACCTCTTCTTGCGAGGAGGTAGGGGATTCTGGGATTTCCTCTTCGGGGAAACCTCCCTCCATGTTGCCCATATTATCATCCCCTGGGTAGGGGGTCTCGAGGCTCGGCACCTGTGTTTTCTTAATGAACGCTTCTCTTAGCTTACTAAAAGCGTCTTCAGCCTCCGGGGCCTCAGTATTTGCCCCCTCAGTTTGGCCCGGGGGGTCAGAAGAGTCCTTGCTCTTCCAGGCCTTGGTACACCCCTTGGGGTCCTTTGCAGCGACCCTGGTGGACGTGCTGTCTCCGGTGCATTTACCTTGAGAACTCAGGTATAATTCTATGGTATGTAGCCTGTCTTGCAGGGGTCTCACACCCTGTGCTACTGCCTCTGTGAGCGAGTCTCCCAGCACTTCTTTAAAGCTGTAGGCTAGATCCTCTGTGTAGGTAGCCTCCTGCTCCTCATCACTCCACTCAAAGTTAGATATTACTGTGCTGTTCAGGTGCCTTCCCAATACCTTTCCAGGTGCAGGTGCACGTCCACTGCTCCACTCTATGAGGCTGCACCTGTCTGCCCTTTTTTTTCCTGCTGTGCAGGGTGTTGCAGATATGGGCTTATGTTTTATAAGAGCAAGAAAGTGCTTTTCAGCTATCTTGCAATGTTATTTTATTACTTTCTGAGCTTATTAGTGCTCCGAACACGAATGCGGTGAAAATCCCTTCAAAATTCCGGAAACTCACCGCATTGTGTAACTTTCTCCTCCTCCCCAAGGGTGGGGGCCCTCAGGAGCTGAGCGCTCACGCTCTGATAGGCTCTCGTGTTCACTCTGCTAGGAGGAGGGACAACGCCCCCCCTCCTAGGGCACGAGCTTCCGGGTCCTCGCTCCGCCCCCACGAGGGTGAGGGCTATCTCCCTCCTAAACGCGAGCGGGAAGGCAAACCTCCCGCTCGCGTCGCTTGCTCCGCCCCCTCAAGGGTGGGGGCCACTAGCCCGCGATCGCGCTACGGAGCGCTGTGGGCTTACTTACTTGGGGAAGATCGGCAGGTCCCTACTGTGTCGGTAATGCGACACGGGGCCGCCGAATCTCCTCAGTTAAAATATAAATCGTCACGCTGCGCGCCGCGCTATGCCACGTCTCGCCAACATTCCAATGACAATGTCTTCTTATAAATGCGTTAACATACAATTTCACATGCACAATATATAAACAAATTCACGGAGCTCTACAATAACGTGTTACTTATCTGGAGAGCAGGAAAAGAAGAGGAGGAACACAGGAACAGGAAGGGCTAAGGCACAGAGACTAGAGACTAGAACTACAGAGAATGATGGGACTTGAAGTTTAAAAAAAAAATAAAAAAAAAGTTTTATATATATTTTCACGAAATATGAAGTATTTATTGAAACTGCTGGAGAGTGAATTAAAGAGAAGAGAAAGCTTAATGCTCGCCTCCGTCTTGACATAGAATGGTATGTTTCCCCATCTCGCCAAATCTTCCTGTGGGCAGCCCCCTCTTGCGATATGGTATTCTTTCATAGTCTCTATCCACAAACAACTGCAAGAGAGGGGAAACTGTGAACAGGCCTTTCCTGCTGCACACCTTATCTCTGCAACAAGTTACCAATGAGGACAAGACTGACCCCCTCCATTCCCCATCCTCAATCCTACACTTCAGTAAGAATCTTAGAATCCGACCCTTCAAATAATTTCCTTCCCATGGCGAATTGCTACCATGGGCCTTCCCTTCCTCCCTTGATCTCCCTAACTATCCAAGCTCCTCGGCTACCCCTGCAACCTTACTTGTAAATCCCTGGGTGCACCCCCTATGTTTTGTGCTCTGTTGCTTTCTCACTAGGTTCATGCTTTATAAAGCCCATACATACATACATTTCTGCAGGGGTGAACTCCTTCACCCAGGGCACCATGGCAGCTCTTTTAGCAATTACAGGGCCAGTGTTTACTAAGAGATTTTCATACCGGGGTGCCTTATTGTCTGCTCATGCTCACTGAAGTACCAGTCCTAGATCCTGGACTACTCTCCACCATACCACTGTTTAAGGCTCTGCCATATTGTCTTAGTCCCAGTGTTAGTATTTCCCAAGATGCACATTTTAATTGGTTAGAAATTGAAGTTGCGGTATATGTACTCACTGAGACTTCTGATGGCTCACCCCTCTACTGTACTTTGGACGTTTGTGTGCAACTCATCCATGTGTCTGTGGGCCCTCAGTCAGTTCTCCTACTTCAATATGTCTGGTACTAGCTAGGCATTAGACTAAAGCCCTAAAATGTTTTACCAAAAGACAAGACCAGCTCTTGAACCATAATTTAGCTAAACCGGTATCAATTTCAAGGATCTAAGTTGTTTCGCCGCAGGCTGATTTGATCGAATCCCAGATCTCCGGGTCCAATCTCGGTGCTGCAGGAAAGATAATTTCCCATTGCGCGCCTCCTCTCCACTATTCACATATGAGGGCAACAGCCCAGCAACCTCTGTAGTATGCCCAACCCTACTCCCCCACTACTTACTGTGACTAATCAACTTCTAGGGCACCAGTGGACCAGGGATGAATATCAGCTTCTAAACCATCATTCAGCTCCACACCTCTAGTACACCAGAAGGGATCCAAACAGATTGGAACACAAGTAAACTATAAACCTCCTTGTCCAATTTTGGTAACGTGGACGGAAAGCTTATCTCTGCAAGGTCGTGGATCGTTGGTTAGTTGCAACACATTGAAAATACAATGATTACCCAATGATAAAAGGAACTGTCCAATCAAGGTTGTATAAATATATCTACTTAATATTACAACAGACAGTTCTAGCACACTACAAAATAGAACCCACACTGTAAAGGAACACAGAGGACAGACAGTTTCACGAAGGAAAGGATGCACTCTGGATACTGACAGGAGGGTAGTCGGTAAAGCAATCAGTCTTAACTGTTCAAGGTTATTTGGTTTCAACACCAATGGATCAAGGAGTCGTAAAGGGGTTGTAAATGTCACTAGGGGCATTTGGAGAAGGACCATGGGGACAGAACCATGTACCTGGTGCTTGAAATGTTCTTGATGCTTGACAGCATTGGGTCGGTTCCAGAACGCTTTGCAGCTCCTGCGACAGAGTTCAAGAAGGGAGACAGCTGCGGGTATCAGGCGGCAGGCAGGGACGTCATTTCACCAAAATGCCTGGGGTAGCGGAAGTGACATCACCCGACCCTTGACCCCCGATGACATCACAGTAAGTGATGTCATTTGACCCCGCCCCAAAGTGATATCGCGGGAAGCAATGGAACACAACCTTTCAGCGCTTTATATAGAAAAAATGTACACCCGATATCACCCAACCTGTGTTGCTACTCATTTATCGACCTCTGAAGGCTGAGTTGAGGCATTTAAGAACAGACTTAATCATTGACTCGCCCCCGAAGTGTGCCTGAAATAAAAATTTGATGAGTCTAACAATTATTGTATAGAATTCCAGAAAGACACATTATTTGGTATTCCAATTCTTTCTTATTTAGGGTCAGTGATGAAAGTGTTAGACTTGTGGCACTCCTGTTCTTATTTGTCTTCTTTTTTTTAAAGGGGCCTGAACAAGAAAGCCAGCCACGGCAGACGTAAAGAGCCACATGGTGCTGGCCACAGCCCAGAAGCTTGCATTACCAAAAATTTAAAAAAGGTATTTTTAAGACAGAGGTCGCAAGGGAGACCTCAGAGGTCGGAGTTGCGACCTCTGGCGACCCCTAAATGACGTCCCTGGTGGCAGGCAGTTCGGCAAGCAAGACTGGATGGATGGCTGCAGGCTAGCCTACACGGTGGCTCGGGGTCAAGATTTGTTGTCTCTGTGCTGGTCGGCGGATCTAGAACGCTGGTTGAGGCGTCTCGTACGGCTTTAGTGACTGCAGCGTGACAACAGTCAGTAGTGCAGCCAGTCACGGTTTGTGGGCTCGACGGCCTCAAAAATTTCCTTAAAGGTTGGACGCTGGTTGATGCTTGTGTGGCATTCCTCCTAGCTTCTTCACAGGGCATGTGGCGTCCTTTCAAGGGGGACGGCCCAAAGCTGAGGAGAGTGTTTTCAGGCAACTGCCTTGTCCTTTGTTCAGAGACTCTCTGGCACTTCCCACCTAGGAAGCTTGCTGGCAGAACTTAGCAGGGCACACTGTGTTCTGGCTGGGTACTAGTTGTGGAGCTGCTGGACGGGTAATGTGAGTGTGGTATCTCCCTCTGTTCCCTCAGAGATGTTTAGGGGAGGGATCTTGCTTCCCCCTTGGAAGTCCTGGCCTTCCTTCAATGGCAGAATACGTAAGGCAGACTGTACCTTCAGCCGGGGTTCAAATAAGTCCTTCTTCTTACTCCTTTTGAAGTCGTCGGATAATATGCTAAGTGAGGGGCTCAGCCCTCTTTTAAAGCCAAATGAGCACCAGCGATTGGTGCAGGGAAAGGCTTCCTTAAGGAACCAATCTGGGGTCCCCACCAACAATCTTGTGTTATGCGTGAAGTCAGGACCAGAGTAATTTGCAACAGGAAAGGTAAGGGGGGACATCATCTACTCCTAAATCCCACCCACCTTCCGGTCTGTTGTAGATCAACGTGGCTCTCTGGTTAACCGAACCCTCAGTGGCTCTTGATACAAGTGCAGGTCTCCCTTGATGTTTGCGGTGAGAACAGATTTCTGTCTCCCTCAAATCACATACTTGTCCCTCTGAAAGCGAGTTTGCCTACTGTAAATAGTTACAGACATTGACATTCACTGCCCTTAGTACAGAGGGGTGGGAGGTAGCTTCAAGGTGACACATTGCATATTAAAGAGGTGTTAGTTTTCCTGCCCATTGTTAAGTTCTGTGACCAGGCCTATTTGCAGGCCTGCTTCAATTAACTCTCATCAGTATGCACCGCCACCACACAGAACTTAGACAATAGAACAGGGCGGATCCATGGAGCCTTTGATGAAGGTGTTGCCCTTCTCCTCTGGATGCGTTCGTGCACCCCGTCACCTGTCAAATACATGTGACAGGGAGAACTGCGCCTGTAGACAGTGTCCCCCAAAGTACACTGGACTATGTGTTGCTTGTGCGGTGACCATTAGAAAATGTGCGCGGGAATTGCGCCACACACTTTTCAGAGGTTGTTCTCCCATCATTCCATTTCCTAAAAAATCATTAACAAAAAAACCCAGGTGAGCACCCACTCCCCGTTCGGATGGTCGAATCTCTCACACTTACCCTGTGTGTTGAACTGGGGAAACCCCAGTCTGCTCCCCGTCCTGATCTCTGTCGCTCTCCATCCGGTTCTCTCTCCTCTTCACCCACCTTGCCACAATCACACTCACACATACATATAAATATATCCACACATGCAACAATAAACATAAAACGTACCCCAGTCCCCCTCCTTACCTTCTTTCTCTGTCTTTGTCCACTTCTGCATTTCAAGCCGGTTAGTTCGCTGCGAGCAAACTGGATGTATCGTATTACGCATTACGTGATTGATGGTGAGTTCGCAGCGTACAGATCGGCCGGAACAAATTCCAATAGTCAACATCCCTTTCCATCGTCGTTTTTTTTGTCTACATTATAAAAAGGGAACACTCATGACTAACCAGTATTGACACTTCCCCCCAAAGGGAGCAATCTAGTCCAAACTGTTAAACGATGGTCCCAAACTGTAAAGTAACGGTCGAATCTTCACAACAACTGAAGCAGCTCCACTTTTGTTCACCTTTATTTGGGTCAAGAATTGTCCCTCCAAACAGTTGATTTTCGCACCAAATTTCTCTAAGTTGGACCGGCATGACAGTAGGGGTATTTCACCATACTGGGCTTTGGAATCTGTGCACTGGGACTTAGTAAACACTATACTATGCATCTGCATCTGGGTTTGAAAGGAAATAAACAGGTAGGTCTCTCCCCTTCAATCATTTTACGAGTGCCTCTTTTGGGAGCCTTGTTTTCTGTAATTGGGCGGTGTAGAGGGTGGACCTCGGGCTTTAGATCCATACTGAATGCAGCAAATACTATCTATAGAGCGGAGCATTATGCTGACCTTCTGCCTACTTTTTTCTCTGTCTCTTTGCTTGTCTTGAGCAGCATTTATAGTGAATGTGTGTCATTACCAGGGGAGTAGCCATATTCACTTCCAAAACAGAAAATCCCAGCCATTGGCTGGTCAAGATGGCCTGCTTTCCTACTGAACATTAAAAAGCAAATGAATTACAAAATAACAACCTTTTCTTAAACTTTTTCACCAAGACATCCATTTCATGACATCTGTGTTTCATTCTATTTGTTGGACTGCACATTGTATTCACATAATGCATGACACTAAGCTTGCAAGCTTGTATCAAATAATGACTAAGACTAGGTGACCATATCACACATGTACAATCAAGACGATGGTATTTAGCCTCTGATTATTTTTAATTCTGGAACTTGTAGGGCAGCATTTATAGTGGGAAAATAAAACTGTGAGAATAGTTGTGTAAAACAGAATGAAAATATCTGAAAAGTTGGATTAGAAGAATATCCCAAACCTGAGAGAACTTTGTTTCTGCCTGTATCCTTTTGGAAAGTGGGTGTGGGTAGTGCTTAGTCCTCTTTCATTCAGATTATGGGAATGTTCAGAACTCAAAGGTCAGAGACAATGACCGCCGAGCATTTTTTGTCCAGTATGAAAAGGGAAGGTTTTGGTGTCCATATACCAGTTCCCCCTATTCCTCTCCTGCCACATCCTGACTTTTTTGAGATAGAGGTCATATTTCCTGTGACATCCCTGATTGTGACGTCACTTCCAGAGGGGCCAAAGGTTTTGTCTGGTGATTGGTCCCCAATCTGACAATCTAGACGTTGCTCCTCTTGACTTGGGGCAAAGCCTGAAGGAAAATGGAACCTGCCCTGTGGGACAATCGTTTGGGAACATCTAAAGTAGAATGTGCAAGGCAGTAGAGCATGTTTCCGAAAGGGTGACGTTTTTAATGGCTCCACGCCCCTGTGGCAGTTAAAAAAAATGGCTTATTGAAAATGAACAATTACATTATAGGTATGCCATTAAATGCAGCCTTTTAATGGCATCGTCCAATGACTAGATGTGTTTCCATTCCATGTATCAATAAAATGACGGTGGGAATAACTCGTACTTCTGGTTGGGATATCTAAAAAACAATTTTGTATTTTCAGCGAATTTGTGATTTATTTTTGCCGGGACGAATCAGGATTTCTTTTTTTCATGATTACGAGGCTTTGCTTTGGTGATCCAGGTTTCTTCCGAGGCGATCCCTGCAGGAGGGAGATACCACTGCAATGCAAAGGCGGAGACTTTAGTTGAATGAACAAGACCCCGGGCGGTAGAGGAGATTCTCTGCATCACCGCAGAGGAAGAGAGGGACTCTCCACCTACGGGGAAGGGGAGGCCACAGAAGAAGGTGACTACAGAGGTGCGAGTCAATGGAAACCAGCAGAAGAGTGTCTGGTAAATAAGACGCTGCAGGTGAAAGATAAACTGCAGGGGAGAATGATGAACTGTAAAGTAAGGGTAAGCAGAATGGGACAAACCGAAGGGGAGAACGAGGAACTGTACGACAAGAGGAGACATTGCAGGGGAGAATGAGGGAATGTATGAGAAGAGCACACAGCAGGGGAGAAACTGCAGGGGAGAATGATGAACTGTATGACATGAGAGGGCAGCAGATGAGACATTGCAGGGGAGAATGAGGGACTGTATGAGAAGAGCACACAGCAAGGGAGCACTTGCAGGGGAGAATGAGGACCTGTATGTGAAGAGCAGACATCAGTGGAGAAATTGCGAGGTTGAACGAGGAACTGTTTGGGGAGAGCAGACAGCAGGGAAGAATGAGGAACTGTATGAGGGGAGCAGAGAGCAGGAGCTGAATTGCTTGGTGGAATGAGGAACTTCATGGGAAGAGCAGACAGCAGGGAAGAAACTGCAGAGGAGAATGAGGAATTCTTTGGGAAGAACAGACAGTAGGGGAGAAATTGCTGGGTAGAATAAGAAAGTGTATGAAGAGCAGACAGCAGAGGAGAAATTGCTGGGTATAATGAGGAACGGGATGGGAAGAGCAGACAGCAGAGGATACATTGCAGGGGAGAATGGGGAACTGTATAAGAAGAGCAGACAGCAGTGGAGAAATTACTGTGTAGAATGAGGAACTGTATGGCAAGACCAGACAACAGGGGAGAAGCTGCTGGGGAGAATGAGGAACTTTATGAGAAGAGCAGACAGCAGGGGAGAAACTGCACGGGAGAATGAGGAAATATATGGGAGAAGCAGACAGTAGGGGTGCTGGGTAGAATGCAGAACTGTACGGGAAGAGCAGAAAGCAGGGGCGAAACTGCAGGGGAGAATGTGTAACATTATGAGAAGACCAGAGAACAGGGGAGAGTGAGGAACTGTACGGGAGGAGCAGACAGCAAGGGAGAAACTGCAGGGAAGAATGAGGAACTGGATGAGAAGAGCACACAGCAGGGAAGAAACTGCAGAGGAGAATGAGGAATTCTATGGGAAGAACAGACAGTAGGGGAGAAATTGCTGGGTAGAATAAGAAAGTGTACGAAGAGCAGACAGCAGAGGAGAAATTGCTGGGTATTATGAGGAACGGGATGGGAAGAGCAGACAGCAGAGCATAAATTGCATGGGATAATGGGGAACTGTATAAGAAGAGCAGACAGCAGGGAAGAATGAGGAACTGTATGGCAAGAGCAGACAACAGGGGAGAAACTGCCGGGGAGAATGAAGAACTTTATGAGAAGAGCAGACAGCAGGGGAGAAACTGCATGGGAGAATGAGGAAATATATGGGAGGAGCAGACAGTAGGGGAGAAATTGCTGGGTAGAATGCAGAACTGTATGGGAAGAGCAGACAGCAGGGGAGAAACTGCAGGGGAGAATGTGTAACTTTATGAGAAGAGCAGAGAACAGGGAAGAGTGAGGAACTGTACGGGAGGAGCAGACAGCAGGGGAGAAACTGCAGGGAAGAATGAGGAACTGTATGAGAAGAGCACACAGCAGGGGAGAACCTGCAGGGGAGTACGATGAACTGTATGACAGCAGGGGAGAATGTGAGACCGTATGAGACGAGTAGACAACAGGGAGAAACTGCAGTGGAGAATGAGGAGCTGCATGGAAGGAGCAGACAGCAGGGGAGAAATTGCTGGATAGAAGTGGTAACTGTATGGGAAGAGCAGACATCAGGGGAGAAAGTGCAGGTGAGAATGAGGAACTGTATTGGAAGAGCAGACTACATGGAAGAAATTGCAGTGGAGAATGGGGAACTGTATGGGAAGAGTTGACTGCAGGGTAAATCCTTCAGGAGAGAATGTGTAACTGTATGAGAAGAGCAGACAGCAGGCGAGAAAGTGCAGGGCAGAATGAAGAACTGTAGGGGAAGAGCTGACTGCAGGGGAAATCCTTCGAATGATGAACTGTATAAGAAGAGCAAACAGCAGGGGAGGCACAAAATGCAGTGGAGACCCATTCAATGGGATTCTTAAATAGAGAGAACATATATCAGAAGAAATGAACTCCTGGCAAAAAGTGGTAAAATTCAGGTGGAAGCAGAGGCAGGGAAGACCACAACACAAATGGGGCCTCTGCATGAATAGGGTGGTGACAAAAAGATGTCAGGCCAAGTTATGCGTTACCTATAAAACAGGCCGTATTTTTTAATACTGCCTGTTTAACAGGTCTGCATGATTTCCGGTTTAGAGGGGGTAATGGTCCAAATGTGAATAGCTGTGAGGGATTCGACCATCCGCACGGGAAGAGTGCGCTCGCCTGGGGTTTTTTATTTAAAAAGAATGAATGATTGAAGAACAACCTCTGAACATATGTGGGGCCATTCCCACACATATTTTCCATGCTCACTGCACAGCAGAAAAATAGTCATGTACTCTGGGAGGACACAGCTTACCAGCACCGACCTCCCCTGTCATGTGTAGCTGACACCTGACAGCCCTGGGTACATCAAAAGCCTTTGGACGTGGGCAGCCTGATTAGAATTTCAAGGCCCCATGGATTTGCATCTCCATTGTCAAACCTTGATGGTGGCGGTGAATACTGAAGAATGTTAATTAGCAGGCCTCAGGGAAGGCCTGGGTGCAGGAAGTGACAATGGAGACCAGACGCCAACACCTCTTTGTAATGCAATGTGTCAGCTTGGTATTAACACCCCTCCTTGGTATGAAAGGGCAGTGAATGTCCTGTCTGGAACCACTCCTTTCAGAGCAGGGAAGTATGTGAATTGTAGGAGACAAAAGTCTGCCTGCAACCCCCTACTTCAAAGGAGGCTCATGTTGTGATCAAGCGCTGCATAGTGCTCTGTTAATTAGGGAGACACTTTAATAATAATAATAATAATAATAATAATAATAATAATAATAATAATAATAATAATAATAATAATAGTACTTTGATGTACAGCAGACAGGAAGATGGGTGGGACTTAGAAGTATATGTTGTCATCCTTCCCCTGTCTGTTACCGAGCGCCTTGGTTCTGACCTGAAGCATCACTCAAGATTGTTGGTGGAGACCCAGAATTGGCTCACTTAAGTTAGGCTTGACCTACACCAATCCCTGGGCCCCATTTGGCTTTAAAAGAGGGCTTAGCCCCTCACTGATCAGAACATCTGAAGACTTCACAAGGAGTAACAAGAAGGACTCAATTGGACCCGGGCTGATGATACAGTCTACCTTACATCTTCTGCCAGTGAAGGAAGGCCAGGAGTTCCAAGAGGGAAGCAAGATCCCTTCCTTAAACATCTCCCAGGGAAAAGAGGGAGATACCACACTCAGAGGACCCATCCAAAAGCTCCAGAACCGGTACACAGCCAGCACACAGCGTGCCTGCTAGGTTTTGACAGCAAGCTTGTTAAGTGGGAAGGACAAGGCTGTTGCCTGCTAACACCCTCCTGGGCTTTTGGCCATCTGCTCTGAAAGGACACGAGCCCTGCAAAGATGCTAGGAGGAGTTCCAGACACCCATCATCCAGCATCCATCTTTTTAAGGACAATTTCGAGACAGTTGAGTCCTCAAACCGCATCCGGCTGCACCGCTGACTGTTGTCATGCCACAGTCACCAGTGCTGTACGAGATGCCTCGACCAGCATTCCAGATCAACCTACCAGCACAGAGATGATGATTCTTGGCCCTGTGCTGCCGCACCAGACAGCCTGCAGACGTCCGTCCAGCCTCGCTTGCCGAACTGCCTACCTCCTGGTACCCACAGCTGTCTCCCGCCACTAACTTTGTCTCAAGGGTTGCAAAACACCCTAGAACCCCTCAACACTGTCAAGCACCAAGAACATCTTCAGCACCAGGCACATTGTGGTTCTGCCCCCCTGGTCCTTCTCTGAAGGCCCCTAGAGACAGTTACGACACTTTGCCCCTTTGGTGTTGAAACCAAATAACCTTGAACAGTGAGACCGATAGCTTTACCAACTCCCCTCCTGTCAGTATCCGGAGTGCATCCCTTTCCTTAGTGAACTGTCTGTTGTAGTAATAATAAAGTAGATATTTGTATACAACCTTGACTGGACAGTCCCTTTTATCATTGGGTAATAATTGTATTTTCGCTGGGTTGCAACTAACCAACGATCCACAACCTTGCAGAGATAAGTCTGCAGTACTCTCCACGTTACCAAAATTGGACAAGGAGGTCTTATAATTCAATTGTATTACAATCTGTTCGGATCCCTTATGGTGTACTAGAGGTATAGGTTTGATTGATGGTTTATAAACCGATATTCATCCCTGGACCATTGGTGCCCCGGAAGTTGATTTGTCACAATAGTACATGCTGGAATTCCTCCTATGCGCAAAGGTGTCTAACGGGAGTATATAGGGAAGAACAGAGGCCCTATATTAGATAGTAAATTACTGTTACTGCTTCTTGTAATAGTAATTGGGTTTGCAGTATTACCACAGATACTAGTGCCAAACCTGTAATGAGGCCCATGATATTTTCATTACCTCAAACCTTTCAAACAGTGCTTGATTATGAATTGGAGTCATTTAAGATATTTACAGCATGGATTATATAAAATGCACAACATTGGGTAAATTACCCCAGCAGTGAAGCAAGCGGTGAGTTTTTAGCCCTGCCTGCACCCAATACCATGTTGACTACTAAATAAATACAAGGAAAGCTTCCTTGCCTGCTAATCTATGACATTTGCACACCTGTCCCTCTGTTCCCTTGCCTCTTTCTGATCCTCCTTCTCCCCATCTCCCACCCAGCCCTCTGGCCTGTGATTGGCCTATAGCCCCATATTACACTCCACTGTAGGGCACCCCATCTGCCCAGGCAGCCCCTCAGCTAAGGAACCCGAGGCAAAGGGCAGCGCCTGCAGAGACAGCGCCAGACCGTGTTGGCCTGTGTTAGCCTTTGGGGCCTGCAGCCATCACCCGGCAGCCACTGACTGAGTAAGTGTGGTTATGGTCAGGGGGTACAGCCATTACTGCCCCCCACTAAACTGACCAAACCAATCCCACCTTATCAACTCTCTAACAGCATTGGATCCAATGTATTCACATTTAGCCTGATTGTGCCAGATAGTCTGCTTGTGCCAGATAGCCTGATTGTGCCAGATAGCCCTATTTTGCATTTAGTCTGCGTGTGACAGATAGCCTGATTGTGCCAGATACCCTATTTTGCATTTAGCCTGCTTATGCCAGATAGGCTGCATCTGCCAGATAGCCTGATTGTGCCAGATAACCTGTTTGTGCTAGATAGTCTGATTGTGCTAGATAGCTCTATTTTGCCTTTTGCCTGTGTGTGCCAGATAGCCTGATTGTGCCAGATAGCCTGCCTGTGCCAGATAGCCTGATTGTGCCAGATTGCCCTATTTTGCATTTAGCCTGCTTGTGCCAGATATCATTGTGCCAGATAGCCCTACTTCGCATTCAGCCTGCTTGTGCCATAACCTGATTGTGCCAGATTGCCCTATTTAACATTTAGACTTCTTGTGCCAGATAGCCTGATTGTGCCATATAACCCCATTTACATTAATCCTGCTTGTGCCAGATAGCCTGATTGTGCCAGATAACCTGAATGTGCCAGATAGCCTGATTGTGCAAGATAGCCCTACTTTGCATTTAGCCTGCTTGTGCCAGATAGCCTGATTGTGCCATATAACCCCATTTACATTAAGCCTGCTTGTGCCAGATAACCTGAATGTGCCAGATAGCCTGATTGTGCAAGATAGCCCTACTTTGCATTTAGCCTGCTTGTGCCAGATAGCCTGATTGTGCCAGATAGCCCGCCTGTGCCAGATAACCTGATTGTGCCAGATAGCCCTAATTTGCATTTAGCCTCCTTGTGCCAGATAGCCTGATTGTGCCAGATAGCCTGCTTGTGCCAGATAGCCTGCTTGTGTTAGATAGCCTGTTTGTGCCATATTGCCCTATTTTGCATTTAGCCTGCTTCTGCCAGATAGTCTGATTGTGCAAAATAGCCTGCTTGTGCCAGATAGCCTGATTGTGCCAGATAGCCCCATTTACATTAAGCCTGCTTGTGCCAAATAACCTGAATGTGCCAGAGAGCCTGATTGTGCCAGATAGCCCTATGTCACATTTAGCCTGCTTGTGCCAGATAGACCGTTTTTAACATTTAGCCTGCTTGTGCCAGATAGCCTGATTGTGCCAGATAGCCCTATTTTGCATTTAGCCGGCTTGTACCAGATAGCCTGATTGTGCCAGATAGCCCTATTTCACATTTAGCCTGCTTGTGCCAGATAACCCTATTTCACATTTAGCTTGCTTGTGCCAGATAGCCTGATTGTACCAAATAGCCTGCTTGTGCCAGATTTCCTGATTGTGCCAGATAGCCCTATTTCGCATTAATACAGCTTGTGCCAGATCACCTGATTGTGCCAGGTAGCCTGCTTTTGCCAGATAGCCTGCTTGTGCCAGAGAGCCTGATTGTGTCAGATAGCCTGATTGTGCCAGATAACCCATTTTTCACACTTATCCTGCTTGTGCCAGATAGACCTTTTTTAACATTTAGCCTGCTTGTGCCAGATAGCCTGATTGTGCCAGATAGCCCTATTTTGCATTTAGCCGGCTTGTACCAGATAGCCTGATTGTGCCAGGTAGCCCTATTTCACATTTAGCCTGCTTGTGCCAGATAACCCTATTTCACATTTAGCTTGCTTGTGCCAGATAGCCTGATTGTGCCAAATAGCCTGCTTGTGCCAGATTTCCTGATTGTGCCAGATAGCCCTATTTCGCATTAATCCAGCTTGTGCCAGATCACCTGATTGTGCCAGGTAGCCTGCTTTTGCCAGATAGCCTGCTTGTGCCAGATCACCTGATTGTGCCAGATAGCCTGATTGTGCCAGATAACCAATTTTTCACACTTAGCCTGCTTGTGCCAGATAGCCCATCTCCAATTTAGCCTAATTGTGCCAGATAGCCTTATTGTGCCACATAGACCTTTTCACATTTAGCCTGATTGTGCCAGATAGCCCTGTTTCGCATTTAGTTTGCTTGTACTAGATAGCTACACTAACTGATACTACTAACTTAATTAACACTCACCTCCCCCTAAACCACCAAGACCTGCAATAATTACACCAACCGCCAACTACACACATTCGTCACACTCCCTAGGAAATCCACTGTGTATTACAAACTTATTTAAATGCTTATTATGTTGTGAAACCCAGGCCTTTCTCCCGCTATCCAGGAATCTCAAATCTAGGTCTGTTCTCCCTTATCAGCCTAATGTATTCTGAAACCTAGTCCTTTTTCCCACTACACTGGAATCTCAAATCTAGGTGTTTTCTCCCGTATCAGCCTATTGTATCGTGAAACCTAGGCCTTCCTCCCACTATACAGGAATCTCAAATGCAGGTGTGTTCTCACTTATCAGCCTAATGTATTGTGAAACCTAGGCCTTTCTCCTGCTATACAGGAATATCAAATCTAGGTGTGTTCTCCGTTTTAGCCTATTGTATTGTAAAACCTAGGTCTTTCTCCCACTATATTGGAATCTCAAACCTAGGTGTGTCTTCTCATATCTACCTTTTATAAACCCAGGCCTTTCTCCCACTATACAGGAATCCCCAATCTAGGTGTGTTCTCCCTTTATCAATCTACTAAATTGTGAAACCTACCCTTTCTTGCACTATACAGGAAACTCGAACCTAGGTGTGTCCTTTCATATCTGCCTTTTCTAAAGCCTAGGCCATCCTCCCGCTATATGGGAATCTCAAATCTTGGTTTGTGCACTCATATCTGCTTTTTGTGAAAACCTTTGCAAAAACGAGGCCTTTCCCCCGGCATACAGAAATCTCAAATCTAGGAGCAACCCCTATTGTGTGCCATTTTTTAAGCCCAGGCCCTCTCCTCAACTGTACAGGAATCTCTAAGCTAGGTTACCTCTTCAGGTGTGCCATTCAAAACCCAGGGCTTCCCCATTATCCTGGTACACCCAACTAACCGCTAAAAGCAATCACCTACAGCTACGTCACTGCCCCAGTTGAATACAAACCCTTTGTGTAATTCAGGAAAACTACAGCCATACCAACTGCTCTACCCTCCATCCAATGGCTAGTATCCCACCCACAGAAGGAAGAAGACCGGAACCATAACCCACCACTTGGCTAACCGCCCTGAAACCCTAAGCTAACTAACCACACCCGAGAACAACCAAAAACCTGGAACCTCCTCCAACATCTGCAACTCATTCTGATGCAGACACCCCAGCCAACTGACAACAGCAGCCCTCAATATCACCACCACCCCGGACCGTAACCAACGCACAAAGACACAAGCCCATTGCGCTCACTATGCTGTCTCAGCGCAACTGACAAGACCAAACACCATTGAAATCTCACAAGGACCTACCGAAGTCTACAGCCCCAGTAACCAAACTCCGAACCTTCCTACCACCAAGGACCCGAAGATGTCACAACACAGAGCTGGAGGCCACCAAAGAGATCAGAACAAAGAACAATTCAAATGGCTACACGCCCTCTTCCAGCTGAAACCACAATAAATACAGAACACACCCCAAAAAATATTCCAGCCAACAGAACAAACACCCTGAGAAGAGAAAAATCCCTGATTCTAACACGTACCTTGCAACTGGCTTACCACCTCGACACCTGAACACCACCGACATGTCCAGGCACACTGAGAACTCGCTAGATCCCTGCAGAAAAAATGAGAAGACCCGAGAAGAGGTGGGAACGAAATCAACGCCATCACCCCTTATATCACAAAAACACAAGGGCAGCGTCAGCAACCATATCAAAACATAGAAGATGAACAAGCAGAAGAACTGATCAACCCACCTATAAAGCTAACAGATCGTTTCAGTGAGGAAGTAGATTGCACAGACCACAAACCAATGTGTGACAACTACACAGAAGAACTCTGACAAAACAACTGTAAGACAAAACAAGGATTAAAAAAAATAAAATCAACCACGTCAAAAAGATCCATTTCAACCTACTCAACACTAGATCAATGTCCAAGCATGCCACAGAGATCTTCGACCTGCTGTCCGACGGGGGTCTCGACATCCTATTCATAACCAAACAGGGCTAGACAACAACTACAACATCACACTGCACAACTGCATCCCTGACAACTTCAAGTGGTCACAAGCAAACAGAAAAAACAAAAGAGGAGGAGGAGTGGCGGACAAGGGCCACCTGAAAATCAAAACAGATGAACCACTAAACATCAAAAACTGCAAATCCCTAATCCTTCACCTAACAGCAAACCCCAAAATATACCTCAAATTTCTTCTGGTATAAGACCACCAAATACGATGCAACCTTCGCTGCCGCTTTCACTGAAGCCATCACCAACCTAGCCATCGAGCAGGAACACCTGATAATCCTGGGAGACTAATATATGCGGTTTGATGAAGAAACCACTAACTCAGAAAAATCACTAGCCCAACAACTGAAGACAATGAAACTACATCAGCTAGTCAAAGGGGCAACCCACATGGCGGGACATACGTTAGATGCAATCTTCACCAACAAAAACCTCATCACCATGATGCCACCATTACAGATCCTCTGGAGCGACCACCTCATCATCCCCTTCATGATCGCGCTCAGCCATGTTGACAGACAAACATCCCGACAAGCTTCCGACCACCACAAAAAGAAACTGGAGGGCCATCAGAGCCAGCAACTTAGCAGAACAACTGGAAATCAACAAACCACCAACAACGACCCTGGACAAAGCTGACCTCGACAGAAAAACAGAAATACTTCATAAACGGATCGCCAGAACAATCGACCAGATCTCCAAGGAAAAACCTTTCACCCCATTGCGCAAAAGAGCGACAGCAAAATAGTTTATCCCGCTACTCAGCGCCTTAAAAAGAAAAAACAAGAAGCTGGAACTCGAATGGAGGAAAACAAACAATTAGGCAAAGAAATTACAACTTCAAAGACAAATCCACGCATACAAAAAGGAAATCTATAAGGCCAAAAAGAAATACTACGACAACAGAATCACAGATTCATCAAAGCCGCCAACACCCAAAAAGAAATGTATAAAATCATAAACAAAATGAGAAACCCTCCTGGCTGCAAACACACGCTGATACCTTCACTGAGATCATGCAATGACCTTGCAGACCACTTCAAAAACAAAATCTGCACCATCCAACAGATCATACAAAACAGACCAAGCAATTCCAACATGCAACCCACCCAGCTATGCAAGGATCGCCAGAACAAACTGCGAAGCTTCATCCAAATAGCAGCGCAGACATTCATGAAGCTGGTAAGCAGCAGCAACAAAGCAGGCTCCCCCATGGGTCAATGCCCCCAGACATACACAAGTCTATCCTCAGACAAGGAACACCCATGGAATACTACAGAAACATTTTCAACCAATCACCTTCAACAGGGAATGTACGGCAATCATTCAAATCAGCAAACATGAAGCCGCCCCTCAAAGACACAGCAGGAAACGTGGAGGATCCGACAGACCCATTTCCAACAACCCCTACCCAGCGAAAATACTCAAAACATACGTCTATAGAATAACACAAGAATTCATAGATGAACACCAACTGCTGGACCAAGCACAAGTAGGCTTCAGACTGATGAGAGGAATGGAAACGGCACTGCTTTCAATTTGGGATGATCTGAAAACGAATGCAGACACAGACAAAAGCACAGCTCTAATACTTCTGGACTTCTCTGCAGGATTTGGTACAGTCAATCACGAAATCCTCATCATGAGATTGGAAGAAATAGAAATCAGCCCTACTATGGATTAAATCCTTCCTAATAAACAGAATAGAAACCATATGGATCAAATCTTTCAAATCCACCACAAGGGAATGCACCTGTGGAGTACCACAAGGTTCCTCCTACTCCCCATTGCTTTTCAACATGTACCTGATGCCACTAATAAAACCCATTAAAAAACACGGCCTCACTTGCTAGAACTACGCTGATGACACACGATCGTCTACAAATTACAAGATACACAGGAAGGAAACTCAACCCTGGAAGACTGCCTACAAGAACTGTACAGCTGGGTGAACACTAACAGACTCAAACTCAACCTAAAACCGAAATAATGATCATATCCAAAAGCGGGGAAAACAATCACTACATCCCATGGCCGACGGAACTGGGAACAGCATCGACTCCATCAACGATAGTAAAGAACCTTGGAGTCCTGATGGACAACAAACTAATACTTCAGCCACAAGTAAACGCTATAATCAAGAAATATTTCTTTCTCCTACACGCAGTAAAAAGGATCCTACCATTCCTCTAATTCACCCACAAAAGGCTCACCATCATTGCACTCATCATGTCCAGAGCAGACTACGACAACAGCCATTACCTAGGAATGCTAGAATGACTATTAAAAAAATGTCAGCTCATCCAGAACGCTTTGGCCTGACTCTTGCTCAAACTACCATGAAGAGAACACATTACCCCAGCGCTGAAACTGCTACACTGGCTACCAATAAAACAGCAAATAAAGTTCAAAACGATGTGCATAACACAGAGAGCAATCCAAGGCCAAGGAGCAGAGTTCCTAAATGAGAAAATAACTGTCGACCATCTGACAAGACCATTCAGATCAAGCTATGACATCTGCTTAGAACCAAAACCATACAATAATAGAGAATTCAGAGGATCATCCTTCTCTCACCTGGCAGCAATAAGTTGGAATCCCCTCCCAAAAAACATACATAACGCAAGGGATTATCTGGAATTCAGACAACTACTCAAAACTTGGCACTTTGTGCTGGAAACAGGAGGATACGACTAGGAAGCTTAGGCCCAACAGGAAACAAGAAACCCAGGGAGGAAACCATAACCCCTATCTCAATCTTCCGTAACTAGAGGCCGGGGGGGAATGCCCCAACCAACCTTGTCCACATACCGCCAACCTACCGAGGAAACTTAGGTAGGTAAGGCCCCCACACTGGATGGGCTGGGTGGGACCAGAATCCCCTAACCTAAACATCGCCAACCCCAGGGTGGGAAAACACATCGGCATAAACCAGTGTAAGGAACTCATGGTGGCAACAGCAAAGACAGACAGAAGTGATCACAGTTGAAGGGTGTTTATTAAACAGTATAGGTAGGTTGGAAAAAGGCCTAATCTAAACCTAAATCTAAGATGGTAGCAAGCTTCGACCATCAAACAATAATAAGGCAGTCCAAATGGTATCTTTTCAAAATAAAAGGGCATATACTATAAAAACCAATTGCCAATCCTTACGCTAAATACAAAAAGAAGTGTGGGATAATATTCATAATAAAGAAGGAATGGTTCTTAAATAATAAGTCAGGATGCCTTAGTCGGGTCTCACTTTCCCACGTTTTCAGCACTGGACAAGGTAAGACTTTGGAGCACAACACACACTCAAGCTTTGCCAACACGAGCTAACAGTTCTGCTTTCGGCAATCAGGACTTTCGGTGGTTAAGTCTCTTTACGACAAAAAAGTCTCTTGTCTCAGTAGACCTGATATATCGAAATAATAAACAAAGAGTTCTGTTTTCACATATACCGGGGTGATGCCTTTTCCACCCTTGGATCGCCTTCTTCCGGGCTCGGACCCTTATCTCCTGTTTGCCTCCCTCCACCCGGTTCACTATGGCTATCAATTCAATCTTCTTTGTGTCATTCACAAATCTTAATGTCTTTTTAAACAGTTCACTGTGGACATCCCTTGGCGGGGATCACTCTAGTCAACACACTGTATTCCGGGTCTTTAGATTTCACCCCGTTTTATCGGCATCCCTCTTTTGGGTTCGCTCTTGCCAATCTTGTCAATCGTGCCTTTCTCATTCAACTCTTACGATGCAGGATTAATTTCCCTTTTCTTCACAATCACCTGTCAGCCAAAGACTTTCGACTGTACAGAGGATTTTACAAGACCCCTGTAGGACCACTTTGACACCCTTTTTGCCTTTCCCAAGGCCTTCTGGTAATGGTAGTTTCAACAATCGGGTAATCGCCCAGAGTTTCCTGAGTGAGTACCCACGTGGTGCCGGACTCCTCAATTGCTGGTTTTCCCCCTTTTTGCATCAATAGCTTTTTTTTATCCTTTCACAGTACAAATTAGCTGTTTGCTACTTTTCGATCAACACAGTTTGGTTTCTTATCGACTCTCCCCTCGACTCACTGGCTGTGATGAACCGCTTGGCTTTCTTTCTCTTTGGAGTCAAGGTTGGTATCACAGAGACAAGCATCTCTCACCGGCTTGGTTATCATCGGAGGAGGGTCTAGTGTACCGTTGATATCTGCTGCAACACACACTGGCTATTGTTCGCAGTCTTACGATTCCCTCTGTGGAGGTATTACGGGCCTTGGTCAGAAAGGGCAAGGTTGCTTCTCTCCTTGTCTCCCTCTCGGTATGCGCCATCTTTCTCCTCCTCTTGAACTGCCGTGCTGAGTTAGCTCTCACGCCGTGCGGTCGGCCTTGCTCCTATTGCTCTCTTGTGCTCTACCTTTTATCCCTGTGGGGAAGGGCCGTCAGGTGTGTGTTATTCTGCTCAATTGCCTGACTTTGCCTGACTCTTGTGTTGGGACATGTCAGGTAATTGGTTCGGGTGTTAGTCCGTCGTCCTTCATCATATGCAAAAGTGTTCGTGTTGGAAAAGGGTGGGTTGTCACAGAATATTATACTCTTTGTCCTAGGGGTGTCGGCAAAGTGGGAAAGGTGAGATTGGTGGGGTTTGCTAACCAAATAGAAATGACCGTGATTGTTAGGGTGGACAACAGAGACAAGAGGATTCTCTGAGCTGGGTCCGAGAAGTTTACTTAGAGGAAGGGAGGTAGATGTCATATAGCCTACAAAGGCCTCATGGGTCTCGTCCTCTTCTCCCTCTTCCCTGGTATAATACCGTGTCCCACCTGGGGCCCTTTCATCGAGCACAACCCCGGGTTCCCCCATCCAGGTGATCGTTTCTCTTCCATTGGCCCCTGGAGTTGGGGGACGAGAGCATCAGCCCTTCACAGGCCACCTGAATAAGGGATTCTCTGGGCTGGCTTGGGAGAATACCCTCAGGTTTTTCACGCCAGGCACACATACCACTAGAGCAATACAGAGGAAAACTAATTACCGGCACAACAGCCGATGGGAATTTGCACCAACCCGATAACCACTTAAGCTCAGCGAACGGTGCAAACCGAACTGGAGCTGCCAAGAGGACATCACAATTCTCACTTTCCTATTCCCACTACACCCTACTAGTCCCCCATGCTCCCCTTTTTCTTCACACTTCTTTTTCAGATCCGCCAGAGCGCCTGGGGACCACCCCTGTGGTGACGGTGCGCGGTACAAATACCTTTAACATTAGCATTAACATGAACATATTTACCAAATGTAGTACTTTCTATGTACTGCATGTGACAAATATCCCATGCAATCCAAACTCATAATTAAGTGGCATTTTTCAAAAAAGCATATTTTTATTTATTATATACAAATAAGATATTGTTCATCAGAAAACTTACTGCGGATAATAAATGTAGAGTCTATCAATCAGAAGTGGCTGCAACATATATTTATATTTTGTCCTGTTTTACAATTCGACAGACTGAAGCTATGTTCATGATGAAGCACAATTGAATAGTTTCTAATTTTGGTCAAAGATATTTGATTGGAGCTCTACTTCGCTTTTAATTGCGACTGTCTCGTTCTTAACAATGTTCAATTTAACTGATGATTATTAAGTGATGAATTTTGATGTTGATTTTAGATATTTAGTAAACTGTAATCATTGCACTGATATGTGTTGTGTTTTGATGAGCTGTGGACTATATATTATTAATTGATTGTGTATCCTAACTGTAATTATTGTATTTTTTTCTTTTTTTAGTATATGCTTGTATAAGGTTTTATTCTTAAAACGAATACAATAAAGTAAAAACCATTTGGTATTTAAAATAAGAGGGGCCCTTTTAAGAGGTACAGTGTTATAAAAAAAGCGACATTAACAGGATTATCATCACTTTTACCACCACCAAATTTAGGGTTTCAGTACTGAGACTCATGGACTTGGTTTAATGTAGAGCACATTATCGTATGTGGTTATATCGCATGCAGCAATATCAGATTTCCCCAATGGAGTCTTATGAGGCTCCAAAATGGGGACTAACTGAGGGGTCTGCATGACTGAATTTTGCTGATCCTTATTGTTACTGTGTGATTACTCGACGCACTAAGGCAAACTCTTAATGAGGCCTCAGATTTCTACCATTATGACCATGCCTATAAGGAGTCCACATATTCTCCATGGCGAGATGGACAATGTAGAGGGCGATACTGTATATATCTGGGACGTGGAGCAGATTTACAAAAATTGCTCCAACAAAGAGAAACTTTCTGGATCGAGAAATTGGACTCAATGTCCCCACGAGGAATGAATCTTTAATGGGATTTATATTGTTACTTGTGACAAATAGGTATCCAAGCATGCAATACGTGAACCAATTCTAATTTTTACCAACTCATTTAAGCCTATAGAGCACAGTTAGTTTAATTTAGTGTTGTGACACATCCAATAATATTTTGCTTTTGTGAGACAATTTATAGGGGCTCGGGCGTGCCCATACCCCCTGAAATTGACTAACGGTAAAACAAATTACCATTTAACTTCATGCACCCAATTGTAATATCGCAAGGCTTTATATGAACATAAAGTAATCAATTAATCCATCCGCAGTTCCTTCGAGTCTGTAAAACGTCAATTAAACTTAATAGATTCCCTGCAATGTATAGCTGGCGGCCATTTTTCCATTCAAGAAGGCGCATACCAGAGCATTCAGAGTAATTTAGAGACTTTCTAGTCTATATACGCACATACATTCACTGATGTTGCAAAGCAATGGCCGGCCAAACAGGAAACATTCCTGCTACTCTGCAACCGAGCCACGAGGACACACCAACGCTCTGACATTCGGGTAACTCTTTAATTTAGATTAAGTAGACCTAAATATCATCTTACGTATTTACAGCACATTTGGGTAACTAGATGACTGATACGGAGATCATTTTTGTCTCCAGTTAACAGCTGATGAACCGTCCTGTTAACGTATTACGTAGAGCACTAGGCAACAACGCGTTTGAATTTACAAAACTTGAATGTACGCGGTGCTCTCTGACTCTATCAAGCGTGATAAGAACTAACTATTCACCAAGGCCTTCATTTTTAATACGGAGCAGTCTGAAGAGCTAATCCTAAGGTACTGGCCATTTATGAATTGCGCTTTATGCTTATATTTGATCACGTTAATTTACTCGTAGTTACATCCGAGTCTTTACTGTCTCTCTACTCCAGCCACCATTATATCTTTCATGATGAAGTTAAGGGACCGCAGAAATGCCTCATGAATTTGGGCTAAACACGACAAAGTATGACTTACCCGATTAGGTGAGTCACACATTATGTGTCAATTTTAATCACTAAATATGCAGCGGTCCATGAGCGGCACCCAGCGCTCCTTTTTTGAAGCGACTGGTCCCATGATGGATCGCATAAGTATTAATAGGTAAAATACAACTCACTCACTAACTCTTTATATTTCTCTCTCTTGTTACTTATAGGGTCTGAACATTCTTTTCAGAGCCATATGTTGAATATTGACCACGAGTACTGATTACAGTTACAGGTTAGTTCAGTGACTATCATATAGAGGCTTCAGTCTTCTTACTTCAGTTAATAACTATCAGAACATCATGTTTAATTTACTTATACTATTTTATACATTTTTTCAGAAAGAATCATCTGATATTGATACCTGAAGAAGGGTTTCTATCAACCCGAAACGCGTAGTATGAGATAGGGGCCACAACAGCAGCACTTCCCTGTCTAGATATCAGACTATATGTTTTGTGAAATATGTTTTGAATCAATTATGGTTATTTAAAGACCACTGAATGATATGTGGATCTATTGTATCTAACTGTGAACTATCTGTTTTCTTTACAAAAATGTATGTTATTTTGAAACCAGGAGAAATATTGTGAATAATTTGTTATGACTATTTCTAATTAAATATTTATGTTTGACAATTGACTATACCAACAATAATACTTTTGCCTTAACTATATTTCTCTGAATTTACTATCCCTTTAGCAATAAATGAACTACTTATGTCAAAATATTTTGCAGCTATTAATTTCATCTGCTTAGGTTTGTGCCCTTGTTTGTATCTCGAGTTTTCCTCGATATACCCTTCCCATTCTTTATATATCTGGGATATTGTCAGGTACGGCTTGTGCCTTTCCTCTTCTACATTTTAAATAGGATTTTAATTTCATTTGAATTTATTTTTGTTGGTTATTTTACTTTTAGGCTCTGGGTTTCTCCGACTGCGGTGTGTGACTAGGCACCTTTTCTTCTTACCTCCACTCATGTGCGCTTTTATTTAGTGTTTTTCTATTTTATTTCTTTCAGTTGCTTGTATGCCGTAGTGCACGGCTTGAGGGTGCCTGGCCTCAGACACTGTCACGGGGTCTCGCGCCAGGCAAGTGTTTATTGTTTTCTATCACTGACTCCCACGCAGCACTCAAGGGCAGTCTGTCTTCTCTTCCTACTTGTCAAATTCACAGGATTGGCTTAGGTGATACCATGTGTCATTTTAAGTATGTGGTTGTGAGGAAGCATAGTGGACGAGAGCAGCGGACCCATGCCTGCCACATCAAAGTCGTGCCAGCCAGTGTGTGCTCCTCCGTGCACAGTCTGCAACATGGGTAAGACCTGCTCTTCCTATGTGTTACGGAAGCCTGGCTGAGAGACTCATCAGAACCAGCGATTATCCAGGATCTCCCCAAGGATTACTACATTATACACCTTGACTGAGATTTAACCCCCCAGAGGCATGGGGGTCGCTATAATTCATCTTGCGCATTTTGCCATGTCCTTGCTGCCTCTTTCACTCAATATTAAGTGCAAAGCTCTTTTGGTGCACGTCACGACTTTCAGCTTCAATTTCGATTCATATTTTAATAGTTTACTGCTTTACTGGCAGCGATTCACTCTTTTGTGAGCAATTCTTGGAACTTGCTGCTGGTTTGCATATTAAATATTCCTATTTAATAATTATCGTCAATTTTAATCTAAAATGTAATTCCCACTCTCCCTTGTCCATTTCTCGTTTGTTTATTGCTATGAATGATCTGGGTTTGAAGCAGTTTGTACCTGAACCCTTGCACACAGTAGGTAACATTCTTGACCATATTTTTTTCAATTGAATCACTCATCTATTTTCCATCCCTGGCAGCTGACGTGGTCAGACCGCTTGGCTGTTCCTTTTACTTTTCAGATCCCAGCGCCATGGTTAAAACCTGCAGTGGAGGTCGTTTTTAAACTCTGATGGCACAGTGTCTAGGAAAGATGTGATTTCTTTTATCCAGTACAAATGTGATGAGGCTTATTTTTAATTTTTGTCCAGGGCGTTTGTATTGGTAGCAAGTTGTGTTGCTTCTTTCAAGCATAACAAAGCTCATTGTCGTCCTTCCACTCACTGGTTCAACAAAGTTGAAATCTCTCCGTGTTCAGCAGAGGCAGGTTAAGCGTAAATGGCGATCAACCTACTCCTCTGCTGCTATGCTGAAATTTCAATTGATCACCAAACAATACCATCTGGCCATCCAGGAAGCTAGATCTTCTTTTTACTTTGATAAAGTGACAAAGGCTCTGAACCAACCCAAGAAGCTGTTCCCTTTGGTTCTGTCTCTCTCCTCTGGCACCAATGCTCTGGCTGGCCTCATTCAGTCTCAAATCCTGTGTGACTCTCTCTGATTTTATCATTTAGAAAATTGAGGACATCAGGAAACACACCTCTTCCTCTGGCTTGTCTGCTAATTTCCTGGCAGTCACTAGCTGGGCTACTGATCCCTCTCATACTTGGTCTTCTTTTCCGGTTTTCTCATCTAATGATATTTTTGCAGCCACTGGACGCCTTAAATCTTCCTCTGCGCAAGATCCCATTCCACTAGCTGTTAATGAGGAGATTATTCCAGCTATTGCTTTTCAGGTGTTACTGGTGGTTAATTTATCCTGCTCACATGGGTTTATCCCTGCAGATTTGAAGCATGCACTCATTATGCCTCTTCTGAAAAAGCCGTCTTTGGATCCCACTGACCCTGCACATTTCCACCCTATTTCTATTTTAATGAAACTTTTGGAAGCACTGATCTCTCCTCTCTTGACTTCTTTTCTTGAGGAATCCAGTTTTTTTGACCCGTCTCGGCCAGGATTCTGCCCGCACTGTGGCACAGGGTGTGTGCTAGTCTCGGCAATGGATGATCTTATTCGACTGATCAATCTGGGGGTAGTTAGCGCTCGGATTCTTCTCGATCTATCAGCAGCTTTTGAAATGGTTCACCTCTCCCTCCTGCTCGCCTGCCTCGCCATAGCTGGCCTTTCTGGCGTGGTCCTGTCATGGCTGAGAAGGGCCGAACTCTGGCTCTTTCATCTTTTAACTCTTGTTTCCGCACTCTTTTCTGTGGTGTGCCCCAGGGCTATGCCTTGTCCCACATATTATTCAATGTTTAGATTCAGCTTCTTGCCTGGCTGATCCACTCCCATAGTTTTTGCTGCTACTCCTATTCCGATGACACTCAGATCATCGTCCGGCTTGATGTTTCTGAGCCGGACACAACGCCTCGGCTTAGGGTTTGCTTCACAGCAGTCGCAGGATGGGTGGGCAGTAACTGGCTTAAATTGAATGGTGAAAAGATGGAAGTCCTGGTGGTTGGTACCACAACCTGTTCTTCTTCTCTTTCTTCTTTCTGGACTTCTTCATTTTGGCCTCAGGAGTTTGGCCCGCCTCTCACCCCGGTATCTGTGGTGAAAAATCTTGGGTTCAAGGTCTTGGCATCTCTATCCACTGAGGCACAGTAAGTGCTGTCTGTACAATGGGCTACTTTCAGTAAAAAATTTTGCAGAAAGTTTTAACTTTCCTCCCTTCTCATCTTCGTGCTTTGGTCGTTGCTGCTCTTGTTCTGAGTTGCATCGACTACTATAGCTCTCTTTTTTCGGCACAACCACTCTATCTCACTAATCGTCTCATGCTCCTTCAAATCTTGGCAGCTTGTGTGGCCACTGATACCCCTTATGGGTCTCATATCTCCCCTGTGCTTCGCTCTCGGCACTGGCTGACTGTCTCTAAGCGCATTTATTTTAAGCAGCTCTGTATAGTGCACTGCACATTCTATGTTCAGGGTGCAGGGTACTTACAGGATACGTTTTCACCGTACTGCCCTACTCGCCAGGATTGGTGGCTGCCTAGTGTCCGTTGCTGCCGCTAGGCTATGGAATTCCTTACCACTTGCTCTTAGGGCCACTGATAATCATCTACAGTTGGAAGTCTATTAAAAACCTACTTGTTCTAGCTGCTCTCGTTTTTCGGCCCCTGTCGTTCTTTTGGTACCCTTAGCACCAAGTTGCTTCTGGTGTTTATACGTTTATGTAACATAACATAGCAGAACATAACTGCCTGTGATGGATGGGAATACTGAGGCTGCAGAGGAGAGCGAATGACTGTACATGGACTAGTGGCTTCCAGGGGATTTGCAATTCTGCTGCAGAATCACTGCAACAGATTATGCAGGGGACAGAGAGCAGCTCATTTTCCAAGTCCTTGTAGCATAAATGAAGGTGCTGAAGGCAGACATAAGGGTGTTATGTCTGTCCTAATACCTGTTTTTACACTCCAGGGCATTTTTGTGCTTTTCTGAAGGCAGAGGGAGGCCACGGAATGGTTACTATGTTTCCAATTTCGTTTTTGCCCTCCACCTCCAAAGACTGATTGGTTTTGTGCCTATGGTATCCACAGCATTTACGCCAGCATGAGAATGTCATGCTGGCATAACTGCGGGAGTATTTGCAGGGCAGTGTGGAATGGGGAAGTGGAATCATAAAATATGATCCAAGCCTGCTCTCTGCCATACAAATACAGCCAATTAATGAGAGATCTAAAATTCATGCATAAAAGGTTTACACGTTAGTACTCAATTTAGTGTACCATGTAAATTATACAGAGGGGATTGGTGTAATTTTCACCAATTGCGCTTCGGTGTGCAAAAGGGAAGCGTAAGGTTGAGGCAAAATTGCTTTTTAGATCCAACTAGCACAGTGAAAATAGAGTAGTCACAGCCAGCCCTTTGAATATGGTAGGCAGCGTTTACAATGGATTCTTATGGAATCCTCCAGCTTTTTGCTGGTGTAACAGCAAGAGAATTCCAATAGGAATCCACAACATTTGCACCAGCATAAAAATGACATACTGCTTAAATGCTGTTACATTTGTATGGCAGAGAGGAAGTTTGAGGTGGAATTGTAAATTATGATTGGTGCCGCTCTCTGTCATACAAATGCATCGAAATGAGGTCGAACGTAAAATAAATGCATGCACGTTTTACGCATGATTTTCACACATTTATTTTACGCTACCCCTTTTTCAACATGAGCCCCATTGATTTGTTGCCTTCGACACCGTTATTAGAAATCGTTTATGGTGGAAATTGGTGTCGTGGGATATACCAGCTGTCATGTTGTCTATGGTCTTGCATTTATACACAGACACCAGGGTGAGAATACAGGTTGATGGCTGGGGTCAGGTTACGGGCTGGATAACTACAGGAAGAGGCTTGAAACAAGGTTTTATCCTCGCTCTGACCCTTTTTAACTTGTACTTGGCAGGCTTACAGGAAGTGGTGCACACTCATGAAACATGCAAAGTTGAATACAGTGAACTTAAAGTAGGGTGGCTAGGGTAGGCAGGTGACCTACTACTTTTAGAGTATACCCCCTACGGTTTGCAATGCCAATGGTAGGCACTGGGCCAGGATGCCTTGGAAAATGGCTTGAGTACAAAATAATGGTCAACTTGAGCCGGCGTTGGTCTACAAATAAGCCGTCTGCTGGTTGATGAAAAACGAAACTGGGCAAAACATTGAGACTACATTAAAAGTAAGTCCATGCAGCAGGCTCGTGCTCTAAGTACGTTTATTGGAAAACAGGGCGGCTTCTCTTTTAAAACCATCATTTTGCTATGTACACCCAAATAACAGCAGGTAAGTTACACGGGTCTGAAGTGTGGGCTATCAACTATTTGAAACCTTTGGAAGTGTTGGAAGGAAACATCTTTAAATGCTTAGTTAGACTTCCTGAGGCCCTGTCTTTAGGATTCTTACGCCTGGAATTTGATCTGATGGGGTTGCCCACATTTCTGACATATAAGAGGATAATGTGCTGTGCAACCTTGTTGCAGTCAGGTCACTTGATTATCGGGCAATTGATAAAGTGCTTCCTAATGAAATATGAAAGGGAAGGTTTCGGCTGCCTAGGAATGTTTTTTTCTACCTATAAAAAATGTTTGGCTAAGATCACTTGTGGTCCAGGATTGTAAAGTGTTAAGACCCATTGTAAAAAAAAGCACTAAGAAACTTTGATGGAGAAAACACATTGGTAAAATGGGCGTCTAATGCGAATAGTGGGGGCTTTGTGTATTACATCATGGAAAGAGTCACAACCCCTAAATATATATAGGCCTATCGCACGCGTTTTATGGCGACACATTATTTGAGAATCAAATTTAATGTTGCCAGTTCCTTGGAAATCGAAGGTGCAAAATTGCTGATTCCACGAAATGCACATTTTGCTAGGAAACCTGTATTGAAGCGATTGACCATTTGCTCCTAACATGTTCGAGTTTGGACCATATACGTTACGAACACTGAATATGTTTGGGAATAGTGCAATAATGTATAGGCCTGAACATTTATGGGATCTTTTTATGCAGGGTAATGATTTGGGTACTGATTTAAATTGTATTTATTTCATGGTGAGATGTTATAATGTGATTATATTGACTTTAGATGAAATATTGGATGGGATTTATTAATGCAGTTGTATCCGTGATATTATTATATAATGATGTGATATACAAAGCCCAAATTTGGCTATAAGTATATTATGTAAATAGATAAATGTATGTTACTCATTAAGGAACATGATCCCCTTTGTTGGGGGATAGAGGAAAGAGAAACTGCCATAGTAACAGGACATTACGCGGGCTGGACCCCCTTTGCACCAGGCCACGGACAGGTTTAACATGTGGGCTTGAGAAGTGGCCCTGCAGAGCACCACAGATTCTTCGCTCTTCTCACTGTAAATTGCGGCCACTGCCTGGAGTCATTACTATACAGGGCTGATGGAAGGGAATGGGAAGTCTTTGTTTTGTTAAAACCTGCCTTTTAACTTTTTAATTGAAGACGTTTTGAAATTAATTGCAATTCATGATTAAAAAAACTGGAGAGTATATTTTTTCACTTTTTTGTGGGGGGCTGTAATAGTTGTACGCAGCTCGTGTGTTCTTTTGGTGTCGGGAGCTGTGTCCTGCATGTTACAAGAGGCCACATTAACAGATCCCTCGTGCTAGGCCGGCAAATTCTGACCTGCAATGTTCAAGCGTGTTTGTGCAGCTACCTATTTTAAAGGGACCTTCACTGGTCTATTGTGATTTGATTTTGTCACATTCACTTTTCATATTTTCATTTTTATCAGATTTTGTTTCTACTACTGATTAATAGATTTAACACAACATTTATAAAACATATATTTGTCTCCCTTTCATGGCAGGTATACGAAGAAATCTACCAAAGCCAGGTAAGTGTATTTAAGCTCTTTATTGTGTGGACCCCAAGTACGAGATCCGCCACCAAAGGATCCAGAAAATAACTGACCGATGTGGAATGTTGATGCCTGAAGTGCACATACCTTTACATCTTAACAACAGTAGATCAGAATTACATATTTTGCAGGAGCCACCGAATTGCACGTGGCCATTCCTAACAAATGTAATCTCTAAATTTTATGGGCGGCCCACACCGCTTAGGGACACGCCCCACAGTGTGCCGCACTTTAGCTTGCTGAGGAAATGCAATTTGATTATTCTCATTCACTCCTATATCGGAGGGACACACAATATCCTCTTCATGTCCACACCTATTTCCTTGGTAGTCAACAGGATCATAATTCAAAGCAACATCCTGAGATTCCTGAGACTCGACATTCAAATCTCCACCTGAAGCACCAGCATACTTGCCATCATTCACCACCACACTTCTCTTACTCCAAACAGAGCCAACTGCACATGGCCCTTCCCCTCCTTTACCACTTTCCTCCATGGCAAATACTTGCTGTTGCCCTTGTAAACAAACCTAGGATTTTTAATGTACACAGAATCCCCAGGCTTAACACACAATTCTTTCCTGGACTTCTGAGAAGAAACCATAGCTTCCTGGTGTGCCAAAATACTGCGATGAATCCCATCCAGATCCACCTTAGATGGACCACCACCACCCAAAGCCAAGGTTCTCAATAAGGTTCCAGCCTTCCTGCCTCTCATAAGTTCAAAAGGAGACCTCCCCGTAGCCACAGGAGTCCTACGATACGCAGCCAAATACTGTGTAAAAACTTCCTGCCAATCCAAACCGTTGGCCAAAGCCAATTGTATAGCAGACTTAATGGTACCATTCGCCCTCTCCACCAAACCATTGGCGCAAGGATTATATAAAGCAGTCCGGTAATGAGAGATGGCATGCTGATCCAGAAATTCTCTCATGGTCCTGGATGTGAACTGCACACCATCATCTGTCACCAAATCGGCCGGTAACCCTTCTCGGTCAAACACTTTCCTCAAAAAAGCAATAACTGAATCAGTAGTGACCTTTCCACATGCAGCCACTTCAATCCACCTAGACGCATAGTCCACCAACACCAACAACTATCTACACTCAGGCTGAAGACACTCAAAAGGACCCATGATGTCCAATGCCAATTTGGTCCAGACCTGTTTAGGAACATCTACAGGATGTATGGGTTGGGGATGCAATGCCTTGCTTTTATCACTGATGGAACAAGCCTGACAATCCTTCACCATTTGTTCTACCTCCTTGTCCATAGACGGCCACCAGTAATCTCCCTAAGTCTCCTCTTGGTAAGAGAACGGCCCAAATGCCCAGCATGTGCCAACTCCACAATTTTACCTCTGAGACATACGGGGGTTATTAACTTGACACCTCTGGAAACACCCCAAGGACCCACAGCCAACTCATGCAATACCTGAGAATAGCCCTTTCCCTCAGGTCTATCCTGAACAGCCTTCCAGCCTTTTCTGAGACCTTCCCTGATCCACTTCAACTCCACATCATTCTCTGACTCAACATCCCACACTGACTTCTCCACAGCGGAAGCAACATATGCAACCTGACACCCTTGCAAATCCTCCTCTTTCTCCAGTTCTCCCTGACCCTGATGTCTCCCTCCACTACAGGCAACCGGGATAAACAGTCCGCCACTACATTAAATTTTCCTGGAACATAGTGCAAGGCAAAATTGTAATCTTGTAACTCCACCGACCACCTCGCAATCCTTGGTGACACCGCCACAACACCTTTGGTAGAAAACACCTGCACTAAAGGTTTGTGGTCCGTCCTGATTATATATGGAATACCCCACAGAAATGTCCTGAAATGCTTTGAAGCCCACAACACCGCCAAAGCCTCCCTTTCAATTGCCGAATAGCTGCTTTCCACATCTCTCAGAGTCCTCGAAGCAAATGCCACAGGCTTCCATTCACCATCCAACCATTGTTCCAGCACCGCACCCAAACCCACATTACTCGTATCCACACTCAGTACAGTCCTGTTTTTGGGATCAAATGATTTCAAGCATGGGGCATTTTCCACATCTCTTTTAACCAGTTCACATTCTGCCCCACACTCCTCAAACCACACAACTCTGGCCGACTTTTTCATGAAGGCCCTCATGGCCACCGTTTTTTCCGCATAGTTGGATATGAATTTGACATAATACTCTGCAAGTCCAAGGAAAGCCCTCAGCTGGTCTTTATTGGAAGGATAGGTGTGTCCCTCAAAGCTTGTACCAACTCAGCCTTAAGACTCACACCCTCCAAACTTAATGTATGACCTAAATAGGTAACCTCCTCCACTCCCACTTGACATTTGGCCAGTTTCACAGTCAGACCTCTCTCTTTAAGAATCCGCATCATCTTCCTGACCCTGACATCATGTTCCTCTCTGCTACTACCCCACACCAAGATGTCATCCTGAAAATAACTTACTTCGGACAATCCGCCAAACATCTGCTGCATCAACCGTTGAAATACTGCAGAAGCCGAAGCAAGGCCAAACGGCATGCGACAGAAACGGTATGCCCCAAAAGGAGTCACGAATGGTGTGAGAGGCCTAGAATCAATGTGCAGGTCAATTTGATGGTAAGCGGTAGACAAATCAAACGTTGAATAATACTTTGCATCCCCCAATGTCAACAACAACTCGTTAATGTTCGGCAAGGGGTGCCAGTCCACCCGAATACTAGAATTCAACTCCCGAAGGTCTACACACATTCTAATACTTTTATCAGCTTTCTTGACTAAGACCATGGGAAACAACCACTCTGATGACTCAATGGGCTCAATTATACCTGCCGTCGGTAGCTTGGTCAACTCAGCTTCCAATCCCTCCCTTGCTGACACTGGCACTCTCCTCACTTTGTGTACCTTAGGCACAGCACCCCTCTTCAACACAATGCGATAGGTAAAGCCCCTAAGCTTACCAAGGGTTTCCGAAAATACTTCAGGAAACTCACCCATCAGCAATGCTGGTGTAACTATGGCGCTATTCACAGCTCCCTCTGCAATACTGAGAACAGGAACCTCCTTACCAGGATGAATTTGCATTCCTAAAGCCGCCTGTTCATCCCAACCCAACACACTGGTACCCTTGGATGCTACATACAATTTGCCCAGAGCTTGCCTACCATTGAGCGAGAAATTGGACCAACTGTAGCCCAGTACATCAATGGGGTTCTGCCCATAGGCACACGGCTTGATATCCGAAACAAGCAAAGCTGAAATCTGCTTGCCCAATTCTCCCTGATACACTTCTGGAGCTACCAAGGTGTAAGGAGACCCTGAATTTACCAACATATCCACAGGATGATCATCAACCAATACCGGAACCCAGGGGCCCTTGCGCACACTCCCATCCACATGCAAAATCACTGCTTGTTCAGGTTTATCACCCAAGACACCTTCTTGCAACACCGTGGAATCATCCGGAATTACATTAGTCACCACCTGCACCTTGCACATGCGTGCATAATGGCCCACCCGTTTTCATTTCCTGCATTCAACATTGCTAGCAGGACACAACTTGGAATCAGCCGCATGGCTGGACCAACCACAATTTTTGCACCCATCCTTGCCCTTAGATGACCTGCCCCCTTGACCATTAGACTTATCAACCATTTTTTTGTTCCTTGGTATCACAGCATGAACCACCTCCCTAGACCCATCCCTCTCAGTCACGATCTGTACACTTGGCCTGGAGGCCTCAATTGCCCTCGCGATCTCCAACACCTTCTCTAAGGGTGGGTCGCTCTCAATGCACAACCTTTCTCTGATTTTTTGATTAGAGGTTTTCATCATAATTTGGTCCCTGATGTGTTCATCCAAATTACCAGGAAACCCACAAGTGGCCATCAGTGCTCGTAACACCGTAACATATGCATCTATACTCTTCGTGGACCCTTGTGCCCTAGAAAAGAATTTATAATGCTCCAAAACCACATTAACCCTTTTACCAAAACGAGTTTGCAACTTCTTCAGAGCAGTCTCATAAGTACTTATGACCACCTCCCCCTCACCGCCACCTGGAACCATCACATTCTCTCCAGGCAGGTGACGGAAAACTATCAACCCTTCAGTACCAAGACAATTAAGTAGTGCAGCCTCCTTCTCATCATCGCTGAATTTGGCGCCGCCGGCAGGCCTCAAATATACCTTGAAGGCATCCACCCACTGATCCCATGGAGCAGTAGGTTCACCAGGGCTTGGCAGAAAGGCGGGAGGAGGCCTCGCAGCTGTGTGCAACATGTTGACAAGAGTACCACGGTTCACCTCAAATCAATTTTTTGAACAGCAATCACCAAAACAGTGCCTCCCTAGTGAAATCCAAGCAGGATCAGTCAACACAGACGGACAAGGTACTGCCGCCTCGTCCCCAGACTTCGAATTGCAAACTGCAGCACCCTCAATCAGCCAGGAGTACCAGGCCGGTACCTACAGCGTCAAAGTACTGGATGCAATCCAGGGAGACAATCCAGTGCAAGACAAGGGAATCCT
This sequence comes from Ambystoma mexicanum, assembly GCF_040938575.1. Taxonomy (NCBI): domain Eukaryota; kingdom Metazoa; phylum Chordata; class Amphibia; order Caudata; family Ambystomatidae; genus Ambystoma; species Ambystoma mexicanum. The sequence continues at coordinate 896,122,900 of NC_090941.1, forward strand.
ACCGGTCCGTAACCACAATGCAGCCAGGGGCAGCCAGGGGCAGGTCAATCACCAGCTCATGCCTCCAAAGTTAGCAACAGTCTCTCCGAGTCTCTCCGCGTCACTCCAACTCTGACACGGACACCAAGAAGCTGGCTCCGCCTCCTGGTAGCAGCGCCTGCCGGATGACGAAACAGCATGGCCCACTGTTAATCCCCAAAGCACGCCTCCCAGTCAGCAGCAGCCTATCTGCGTCTCCTCACTCAGGCACGGACGCTAGGAAGCTGGCCCCGCCTCCTGCTAGCGGCACCGGATGGCAAAACCGAAAGAGGAGAAGAGGCGGACACGATCCCCTGACGTATCCTGGGCCACCCCTTCTCCGCCGGCCAGACTCCGATCCAGCCGCTGAAAACCGAATGTCACAGACATGTCTGAACGCCGGGGGCCCTCAGATCCGCGGGCTACCCCCAACGCAGCGAGTGTCCAGCACACCGTCCGTCGTGCAGAGCTGCTCCGATCCCCCTCCGCAGAACGGACTCCGCTCCAGTCCCAGCTGCCACTGCCACCAGCAAAGCAACTCTGCCGCTGCACAACCGGCAACAGCTCGCCAGACTCGGAATGGCGAGGCAGAACGGGACAGCCCCGGTCCCCGGGGTGTAGGGCCGCCAACTGCCACAGACCTGCGGCAACACCAGGGGCCTTCAGATCCGGGGTGCCCCAATCCCGCAGAGTGCCAGGTACACCGGCTGTTTCTCAGTTCGGGGGCCGCTCCAATCCCCCCAGCACTCCTCCGGTACTCTGGGCACATCCGAAGCTTCCGGCCGGGGAAATCAGGCCACAGTGCGCCATCAGCAGTGCGGATGGCAGCGGGAAGGGGAAAACGCACGCGTGGAGCCGGGAGGGGTCCACACTGATCCTCGTCGCCACTTAAGAAACCTACCAAAGCCAGGTAAGTGTATTTAAGCTCTTTATTGTGTGGACCCCAAGTACGAGCTCTGCCACCAAAGGATCCAGAAAATAACTGCCCGATGTGGAATGTTGATGCCTGAAGGGCCATCAACATTCCACACGCGCATGGCCATGGACACATTACAACAGTATATTTTGCAATCGATTGAATGGTGGACCGTGATTGTTATGTCATTATGTTAATTGAATAAGCCTGACCCCCACCTTTAAAAATTGTTTCATAACTATTTGTTTGTCTTCACAAAAGTTAGTTCGTTTTCACTTTGGTGCTTTCAATAGGATGTGGCATGTTATGATGAATGCGCAGTGACATCAAGATTCTCTCATACAGGGAAAGCCTTGTTGGAAGAAATTGTGTGGGAAATGGCATTGCTCTTTCTTGAATTTAGGGCAATGCTTTCTTTCCGTTGTTTGCCTGTGTACCTCTGAAATATTTAGAATGCAGTCAATGGCCCTCATTACGACCCTGGCGGAAAGTGACTGACCGGAGCGCCACAGCGTAAATAGCGTTTCCGCCATTGCACGAAGGAGCAAAGTGCGGCCCATTCCGACCCATCGGGCACGAGCACCACGCCACGGCGGAAGTGCAAAGTCCGCGATGGCGGAAATGACCCCAAAACGGCCCACACCGCCGCCGTACGGCGCCCTAGGTGCAATACCGCCACCCCTCTTAGCGGTCACCGCAGTGTGCGCCTACCGGAAAGTACGGTGACCGGAAATATACGGAAACGGAAGTTAAAACATGGGCCCGGAACGGGAAACATCCCGGCGTACACCTATAAAAACACTAAAACCACACAACCACTAAAATCACTACCCTGAAACACACCCCAACCCGTCACCCACCCTAGCGAAACCAAGAAAAATGGGAAAAGTAGCGAAGAAAGCGTGCGACCGCAAGCGGCAGGTCCACTTCTCCCGTGAGGAACTCACCGTGCTAACAGAGACCCTCCAGGAGAATGCTGCCGTCGTCTTCTCCACGCAAATGACCAGAACGGCACTTGCAAACAAGAAGATCATATGGGCTCTTGTGGCACAGCGGGTAAGTGCGGTGGGGACCGCACCCCGCACCCCACAGCAATGCCGCAAGCGATGGGACGACCTGCGGATACGCGTCCGCAGCATACTCTCTGCCAACCGCAACATTGCCACAGCCACCGGGGGAGGTCCTGAATCACCCATCAAGTTGACCCCCTGGGAAGAAATCTGTGCCTCCACCATCGGAATGGAGAGCATAGAGGGAGTCGGAGGGATGGAGAAAGGAGTGCAGACATCCGAAGATTCAGGTAGGTGGGCCAGATAAAACAATGCCAAATCCACACAGTCCATCCATGTGAAGTACCATGCGTCCACATAGTGCAACAGAAACACATGTCCAGGAGAACGTCCACACACATCGGCCTGATAGCGCACGTTAAAACCCACAATAAATACATAAATAATTAAAAACCCCTAATACACGCACTACACGTGCAGCAGGCACACCCAAACTGCAGGGTGCCAAACAACTGCACCCTCACTCCACACACAAATGAAAGCACCTCCAAGGCCCCGACCCAAATCACCCTCAGGTACCACCCCAAAGCATGTGATACAATGCCATTCCAATTCCCACAGACCCATCAATAACCCTCGCCCTCCTTTACTCCACCACAGGGTCCGATCCAAACGACGAGCTACAGGACACCCCTACCAGCACACCTGCAAAGAGGGCCAAGACCAACGGCCAGAGACCCTCCACCTCAGCTGCACGCATCAAGACACGGCAGCAGCACAAATCAGGTGGCAGCACAGAGGAGGGAACATCAACAGGCACCCCAGCAGCCAGCATGGCCACAACACCACCACCACAGGTCCCCCCAATGGATGCCACAGAAGGCACTGCCTCTGGTGGCAGCAGCACCATAGGTGACACCCCATTGATGGCAGCATGCTCGGACACAGAAAACGGGGATGTCGAGGTCAGATCCATCCATGACCTGTCCCAATCCCCCTGTCTGTCCCATCCCGTACAACATGAGGATACCACGCAGGTGCAGCCACAAGACGACGACTGGCCATCCCCCACAAGCCCTGTGGCAAGGCAACATGAGGACAACAGCCCCTCTGTGACACCCCCGCAAATGGCCATGGCCCAGCAGAGGCAACAGTCCCTCGACAAGTTAATCGTCCAACAGCAGCAAATGGCCACACTCCTCAAGGACCATGCCGATGAATGTGGGGGCACTAAGGCAGACATAGAAACATCAACTGAGACACTTAGGGCAGAAATGGAGAGAGGTACAGAGACGCTAAGGGCACAAATCGAGAGTAGCACCGAGAGCCTGAGAGTCCAAATGGAGAGTAGCACCGAGAGCCTGAGAGTCCAAATGGAGAGTAGCACCGAGAGCCTGAGAGTCCAAATGGAGAGAAGCACCGAGAGCCTGAGGGGGGAACTGCATGCGACGTCCAAAGACGTATGTGCCGAACTTGCCGCAGTGCGCCGTGTGCTCACTGAGCTCTCGCAAACCCTTAGGGACATGCATGGACGTGAGCAGGCAGACACATCATCCGTTGCAAGTTCCGTCCAGGGCAGCCCCCAACGTAGATCTGGAAGGAACCTGCGCTCCACAGGCAGGGGTGCCCCTGATACCCGCAGAGGGGGCTTGCAATAGCGACAGCCCACTGACAATGAGCATCTTTGGACACTGGTGTTCGTGGGGGAGGTAGGAGGGTGGAGGGGGTGTGTTGGGCTCACTTGGGTGGCGGGTCGATAGGGTGTTCAACATGATATCACATATGCCATAAAAAGTGCACGATCAACCAATGAGATGTGTGGACATTGATCTTAGTGTACTAGGCCATCATAGGCGTACAGTCCATATTGTGCATGTCCCAGACACACGCAGTGCCACGAGTCCCGTGTCCATGTATCAGCCACCAGGCGTGAGTGCTAGAAGCATACATCAATGAGATTCTGACGAATGTCACGGGCCTCCGGTGCCTCGCAGACTCCATGAGGTGCTGCCACATCCCCACCCTCATCATGACCATCATCAGGTGCTTGCAGTTCTGCGTCAGGGGGCATGGGCACATTTCTACGTACGCACATGTTGTGGAGCATGACACATGCCATGACCATCTTTGCAACCTTCTCATGGCGGTACAGGAGTGCCCCGCCAGACCTGCTGAGGCAGCGGAAACGAGTCTTCAGTAGGCCGAATGCCTGTTCTATGACTACACGGGTACGTGAGTGGGCATGGTTGTAGTCCTCCTCATGCTGGTCCCGTGGGTTCCGGACTGGTGTGAGGAGCCATCTCTTCAGTGGATATCCAGCATCACCTGTATGTGGACGAGAAACGTATGATGTGGAATGCCATTGATACGTACGCACACCCCCCACCCCCTTCCTGCCAGGTCATTGCCAATTCACATACCCCACATCATCATGCATGTAATGAGACTCACCGAGTAGCCATGATCTGTTCCCTGCGTGTCGCTCCATGTAGCGTGGTATTGTAGAGTTCCTCAAGACCATAGAATCATGGGTTGATCCAGGGAATCGGGCACAACAATGTGTAATGATCCTGTTGGAGTCACACACCATTTGTACATTCAGGGAATGAAATTGTTTCCGGTTGCGGTACTGGGCCTCCATGGTATGTGGGACGACCAATTCAACATGGGTGCAGTCGATGGCACCAATGCAACCCGGTATGCCGGCTAGTGCATGGAATCCCACTTTTGTGTTGGTAATTTCCTGCTCCGAGCGTGGTAGAGAGATGTAGTCGTCTGCGTGCTGCAGGAGGGCATCGAGCACTTGCAATAGTGTCCGTGAGAACAGTGGCTGAGAAATGCCGTGCAACTGTCCGACTGTGTGCTGGTAGGTGCCTGTGGCCAGGAAGTGGAGTACAGACACCACCTTCAGTAGGGGTGGGATGGCGGTTGGGCTATCAATCATGCTGACAAGGTCAGCCTGTGTCATGTCCACAATGGCGGCTATGGTGTCCCGGTCCAAACGGTAGAGGGTGTGGATCTGCTCATCAGTGAGGTTGAATGGATGTGCTCGGAGGCGTGGGATTGCGGGCTGCCTGCGTGGTGGTAGTGGCTGTGCTGGCGGCCCTTGCTGGCCCTGCCTTGGCCTCCTCCTCCTCCTGCGTCTCCTCCGTGCGGCTGGTTGTAGATGGTGTTCGTCTTCTTCTTGGAGTCGGAGTACTTGCAGTGCTATCAGGTCCCCCAGGGCCAACATCGCGAGTCCTGCCGGTAGCATTTCGGTGTGGTTGTGGGAGGAGGCTGGCTGTGCAATTTATGTGTATTCAGGCTGTATGGCCTCCACCTGTGGTGATTAATTCCACCTGTGCAAACTGCTCTCCCCTTTGGCCGAGCACGTCCCGCGCACAACGCTGCAATTCGGGGAATGGTATCTTGCTATTGCAATCATGTATTTGTACCTGATGGCCGTGTAAGATTGGTTGATATGTTCATTCTGCTGTGGTCCCATTGTTTCCCATACTATCTGTGCAGTCGCGAACAGACTTGTGAAGGGTCAGTGGAACGTAGTACTCGAGTAACGGTGGGCCCTCATGCATCACTGTACCGAGTTGCAACGACGGGCGGGGCGTCCCATTTGTGGGTGAAGGCAGTTGCCATTTTCACACACAGCCGCACTCGATTGAATAATTAGTGATTTCAAACGGCCACAGATGCCTTTTCGACGTGATGTTGCAAATGAGGAATTCGAAGGGCGGCGCTTTCGGTTTCCAGCTAGCGGCGAGGAGATGCCCACAGGTCTGACTGAAAATATAACGTTCTATTGTTCAGTTTCCTTGAGACAGGGCCCATGGCGAGGGAGCAATGATTGATATGAATAGTTTGGGATGCGCAATAGCTACGTGGGCGATGAGGCCGGCCGTTCCCAGATACATGTTACTTCACAACACTGGAATTACGGCCTGGGGCACTGTGGATTTAGCAGGCTGCATAACGCACAGACTCAATGGATGTTTCTAATGTCATGTGAGTAAATAATCAGGCGTTTTGGTCCCGGGATGGGGGAATGATGAATGGATGCATGGGCAGGTGATTTGATACAGAGTTTGCCATGTACAGGGCTTCTTGGGATCTTTCCGCCTCCCCTACGCTATGTGATGCAGGGCTGCCTTAGTGGGACCATCGTCTATCTGGCCTTGTTGAGCCCTCCCTGTCTCGAGGCGCACTCAGACACTTGTGTCCATGCACGTTGACATTCCCATCTGATGGAATCTGTTTTGACAGACGCATGCACAGGTACACTCGTTTGTGATGGTGTTTGCACCTCGATATAGATGGTTATGAGTCGCAAGTGGTTTTGGGGTGGTGATGATCCTTTTGAGTGGGCTAGCATGCATATGGCTGTGGATTTCGTGTGATCATTGAAGTGAGTTGTTTGAATGTAGTTCTGATGGCCATTCTGTTCTTTTTCTGTTCTTTTGGTTGACAGGTATCTCCTCCCCTTTTGCCACTGCCATCTGTATGCCACTCCTGTAGATGGGGTTTACTCCCGACACCTGCTGCTTCGTGTTAATCAGTGGAGCAGCATTACGATCTTATGGGACGATCGCCAATGGCCCACATGCCCTTACGCAGTACTGGTGGCTCGGAGCAACATTTCGGCCTTTCAGCTGGACTAGTGCCTCCCCATTGGGACGGCCCTGCGGTTCTGTGCGCTTCCATGTTGCCTTTTCGTACGTGAATGTGGCTCTGTGTACCATGGGGGAACAGGGCGACACACAGGTAGTGGCTGGTCATTTCTTGCGGATGCAGCCCACGATGGTGATTGGTGTTTTGGAGTTCATGGCCTGATGGCTGTATGGGCTTGGTGACTTTGATGTGCATTAAATTTCTATTCTGATTTGGCCCGTGTAGCGTTTTTCTTTGCAAGTGATGTGGCATATGCCGATTTGGGGGGCGATGTGTTGTGAGGAGATCTGCATTGGGTTCCAACTTCGGGGTTTAGTTGCGTGGTACTGTGCTGGGCGCGTTTGCCTACGAAGCCCAGTGAGGTCAGGGATGGGGGCTGCCAATATGGCTGTTTGAATGTTGTCATGCTCAGGGGCGGGGGATTGGGTTTTGTGTAACAGATGCCGGTCAGCCAGGTGGACTGGTGGATTGATGTGATTTTCGGGATATTGCTGGTCTCAGGTGCCTGTGTTAGCATGCGTTTCTTGGTGGGGGTCTGTGGTCATGTCCATTGGGATGGCTTCTGTATTCGTGCCATCTGTGCCCTGCAGCTCCCATTGGCCCCTCTTGTGTTTCTTTTGTTCGTTGCCATGCATGGGTGACTTGTACATTTCAATGGTTGCATTGTGACTTCATTGCACCTACGGGAGTTGTACTTTGTGGGCAGGGAGCGGTGTACAGGCACTCAGTGGGGCCGTTTACGGTTGATTCGCGATGCCGTACTTCTCGCCATGGCGGAATGGTACATTACGCCATGCCTGATGGCGTTAGGTACATGTCCGCTAGGGTCGGAATTGGCGTACCCTTGCGCCATGGTGGTGTTTGCGGTTTGGCATGGCGCGCGCGCGTGCTTGGTGCAGTTAGCGTTGGCGTTCACTACGGTGTCGCTAATGGCTTCGTACTTTGCGGTGACGGGTCATAGTCGCACCGAGCGCTATTCGATGGCGGTATTGCATTTCCGCCATCGTTTTTCGATTTCCGCAAGGGTCGTAATGAGGGCCAATATCAGTAGTTATTGACTGCATTCCATGCTGATTCCCTAAAAGGAGGCCCAACATGACTCCCATGTTCTAATTACACATTTGGTGGTATTTCCTTCTGATATACCATCAAATGGCAAGACCTTGATAGCATGCAGTGCACAGGCAGTTATTTGAAGAGCATGCATGAATCCAAGTCACTTGTTTCCTATTTTGGAGTCCTCTCGGGAACCATGGGGTTAGAGTAATTACCATGGCCCTCATTACGACCCTTGCGGAAATCGAAAAACGATGGCGGAAATGCAATACCGCCATCGAATAGCGCTCGGTGCGACTATGACCCGTCACCGCAAAGTACGAAGCCATTAGCGACACCGTAGTGAACGCCAACGCTAACTGCACCAAGCACGCGCGCGCGCGCCATGCCAAACCGCAAACACCACCATGGCGCAAGGGTACGCCAATTCCGACCCTAGCGGACATGTACCTAACGCCATCAGGCATGGCGTAATGTACCATTCCGCCATGGCGAGAAGTACGGCATCGCGAATCAACCGTAAACGGCCCCACTGAGTGCCTGTACACCGCTCCCTGCCCACAAAGTACAACTCCCCGTAGGTGCAATGAAGTCACAATGCAACCATTGAAATGTACAAGTCACCCATGCATGGCAACGAACAAAAGAAACACAAGAGGGGCCAATGGGAGCTGCAGGGCACAGATGGCACGAATACAGAAGCCATCCCAATGGACATGACCACAGACCCCCACCAAGAAACGCATGCTAACACAGGCACCTGAGACCAGCAATATCCCGAAAATCACATCAATCCACCAGTCCACCTGGCTGACCGGCATCTGTTACACAAAACTCAATCCCCCGCCCCTGAGCATGACAACATTCAAACAGTCATATTGGCAGCCCCCATCCCTGACCTCACTGGGCTTCGTAGGCAAACGCGCCCAGCACAGTACCACGCAACTAAACCCCGAAGTTGGAACCCAATGCAGATCTCCTCACAACACATCGCCCCCCAAATCGGCATATGCCACATCACTTGCAAAGAAAAACGCTACACGGGCCAAATCAGAATAGAAATTTAATGCACATCAAAGTCACCAAGCCCATACAGCCATCAGGCCATGAACTCCAAAACACCAATCACCATCGTGGGCTGCATCCGCAAGAAATGACCAGCCACTACCTGTGTGTCGCCCTGTTCCCCCATGGTACACAGAGCCACATTCACGTACGAAAAGGCAACATGGAAGCGCACAGAACCGCAGGGCCGTCCCAATGGGGAGGCACTAGTCCAGCTGAAAGGCCGAAATGTTGCTCCGAGCCACCAGTACTGCGTAAGGGCATGTGGGCCATTGGCGATCGTCCCATAAGATCGTAATGCTGCTCCACTGATTAACACGAAGCAGCAGGTGTCGGGAGTAAACCCCATCTGCAGGAGTGGCATACAGATGGCAGTGGCAAAAGGGGAGGAGATACCTGTCAACTAAAAGAACAGAAAAAGAACAGAATGGCCATCAGAACTACATTCAAACAACTCACTTCAATGATCACACGAAATCCACAGCCATATGCATGCTAGCCCACTCAAAAGGATCATCACCACCCCAAAACCACTTGCGACTCATAACCATCTATATCGAGGTGCAAACACCATCACAAACGAGTGTACCTGTGCATGCGTCTGTCAAAACAGATTCCATCAGATGGGAATGTCAACGTGCATGGACACAAGTGTCTGAGTGCGCCTCGAGACAGGGAGGGCTCAACAAGGCCAGATAGACGATGGTCCCACTAAGGCAGCCCTGCATCACATAGCGTAGGGGAGGCGGAAAGATCCCAAGAAGCCCTGTACATGGCAAACTCTGTATCAAATCACCTGCCCATGCATCCATTCATCATTCCCCCATCCCGGGACCAAAACGCCTGATTATTTACTCACATGACATTTGAAACATCCATTGAGTCTGTGCGTTATGCAGCCTGCTAAATCCACAGTGCCCCAGGCCGTAATTCCAGTGTTGTGAAGTAACATGTATCTGGGAACGGCCGGCCTCATCGCCCACGTAGCTATTGCGCATCCCAAACTATTCATATCAATCATTGCTCCCTCGCCATGGGCCCTGTCTCAAGGACACTGAACAATAGAACGTTATATTTTCAGTCAGACCTGTGGGCATCTCCTCGCCGCTAGCTGGAAACCGAAAGCGCCGCCCTTCGAATTCCTCATTTGCAACATCACGTCGAAAAGGCATCTGTGGCCGTTTGAAATCACTAATTATTCAATCGAGTGCGGCTGTGTGTGAAAATGGCAACTGCCTTCACCCACAAATGGGACGCCCCGCCCGTCGTTGCAACTCGGTACAGTGATGCATGAGGGCCCACCGTTACTCGAGTACTACGTTCCACTGACCCTTCACAAGTCTGTTCGCGACTGCACAGATAGTATGGGAAACAATGGGACCACAGCAGAATGAACATATCAACCAATCTTACACGGCCATCGGGTACAAATACATGATTGCAATAGCAAGATACCATTCCCCGAATTGCAGCGTTGTGCGCGGGACGTGCTCGGCCAAAGGGGAGAGCAGTTTGCACAGGTGGAATTAATCACCACAGGTGGAGGCCATACAGCCTGAATACACATAAATTGCACAGCCAGCCTCCTCCCACAACCACACCGAAATGCTACCGGCAGGACTCGCGATGTTGGCCCTGGGGGACCTGATAGCACTGCAAGTACTCCGACTCCAAGAAGAAGACGAACACCATCTACAACCAGCCGCACGGAGGAGACGCAGGAGGAGGAGGAGGCCAAGGCAGGGCCAGCAAGGGCCGCCAGCACAGCCACTACCACCACGCAGGCAGCCCGCAATCCCACGCCTCCGAGCACATCCATTCAACCTCACTGATGAGCAGATCCACACCCTCTACCGTTTGGACCGGGACACCATAGCCGCCATTGTGGACATGACACAGGCTGACCTTGTCAGCATGATTGATAGCCCAACCGCCATCCCACCCCTACTGAAGGTGGTGTCTGTACTCCACTTCCTGGCCACAGGCACCTACCAGCACACAGTCGGACAGTTGCACGGCATTTCTCAGCCACTGTTCTCACGGACACTATTGCAAGTGCTTGATGCCCTCCTGCAGCACGCAGACGACTACATCTCTCTACCACGCTCGGAGCAGGAAATTACCAACACAAAAGTGGGATTCCATGCACTAGCCGGCATACCGGGTTGCATTGGTGCCATCGACTGCACCCATGTTGAATTGGTCGTCCCACATACCATGGAGGCCCAGTACCGCAACCGGAAACAATTTCATTCCCTGAATGTACAAATGGTGTGTGACTCCAACAGGATCATTACACATTGTTGTGCCCGATTCCCTGGATCAACCCATGATTCTATGGTCTTGAGGAACTCTACAATACCATGCTACATGGAGCGACACGCAGGGAACAGATCATGGCTACTCGGTGAGTCTCATTACATGCATGATGATGTGGGGTATGTGAATTGGCAATGACCTGGCAGGAAGGGGGGGGGGTGTGCGTACGTATCAATGGCATTCCACATCATACGTTTCTCGTCCACATACAGGTGATGCTGGATATCCACTGAAGAGATGGCTCCTCACACCAGTCCGGAACCCACGGGACCAGCATGAGGAGGACTACAACCATGCCCACTCACGTACCCGTGTAGTCATAGAACAGGCATTCGGCCTACTGAAGACTCGTTTCCGCTGCCTCAGCAGGTCTGGCGGGGCACTCCTGTACCGCCATGAGAAGGTTGCAAAGATGGTCATGGCATGTGTCATGCTCCACAACATGTGCGTACGTAGAAATGTGCCCATGCCCCCTGACGCAGAACTGCAAGCACCTGATGATGGTCATGATGAGGGTGGGGATGTGGCAGCACCTCATGGAGTCTGCGAGGCACCGGAGGCCCGTGACATTCGTCAGAATCTCATTGATGTATGCTTCTAGCACTCACGCCTGGTGGCTGATACATGGACACGGGACTCGTGGCACTGCGTGTGTCTGGGACATGCACAATATGGACTGTACGCCTATGATGGCCTAGTACACTAAGATCAATGTCCACACATCTCATTGGTTGATCGTGCACTTTTTATGGCATATGTGATATCATGTTGAACACCCTATCGACCCGCCACCCAAGTGAGCCCAACACACCCCCTCCACCCTCCTACCTCCCCCCCGAACACCAGTGTCCAAAGATGCTCATTGTCAGTGGGCTGTCGCTATTGCAAGCCCCCTCTGCGGGTATCAGGGGCACCCCTGCCTGTGGAGCGCAGGTTCCTTCCAGATCTACGTTGGGGGCTGCCCTGGACGGAACTTGCAACGGATGATGTGTCTGCCTGCTCACGTCCATGCATGTCCCTAAGGGTTTGCGAGAGCTCAGTGAGCACACGGCGCACTGCGGCAAGTTCGGCACATACGTCTTTGGACGTCGCATGCAGTTCCCCCCTCAGGCTCTCGGTGCTTCTCTCCATTTGGACTCTCAGGCTCTCGGTGCTACTCTCCATTTGGACTCTCAGGCTCTCGGTGCTACTCTCCATTTGGACTCTCAGGCTCTCGGTGCTACTCTCGATTTGTGCCCTTAGCGTCTCTGTACCTCTCTCCATTTCTGCCCTAAGTGTCTCAGTTGATGTTTCTATGTCTGCCTTAGTGCCCCCACATTCATCGGCATGGTCCTTGAGGAGTGTGGCCATTTGCTGCTGTTGGACGATTAACTTGTCGAGGGACTGTTGCCTCTGCTGGGCCATGGCCATTTGCGGGGGTGTCACAGAGGGGCTGTTGTCCTCATGTTGCCTTGCCACAGGGCTTGTGGGGGATGGCCAGTCGTCGTCTTGTGGCTGCACCTGCGTGGTATCCTCATGTTGTACGGGATGGGACAGACAGGGGGATTGGGACAGGTCATGGATGGATCTGACCTCGACATCCCCGTTTTCTGTGTCCGAGCATGCTGCCATCAATGGGGTGTCACCTATGGTGCTGCTGCCACCAGAGGCAGTGCCTTCTGTGGCATCCATTGGGGGGACCTGTGGTGGTGGTGTTGTGGCCATGCTGGCTGCTGGGGTGCCTGTTGATGTTCCCTCCTCTGTGCTGCCACCTGATTTGTGCTGCTGCCGTGTCTTGATGCGTGCAGCTGAGGTGGAGGGTCTCTGGCCGTTGGTCTTGGCCCTCTTTGCAGGTGTGCTGGTAGGGGTGTCCTGTAGCTCGTCGTTTGGATCGGACCCTGTGGTGGAGTAAAGGAGGGCGAGGGTTATTGATGGGTCTGTGGGAATTGGAATGGCATTGTATCACATGCTTTGGGGTGGTACCTGAGGGTGATTTGGGTCGGGGCCTTGGAGGTGCTTTCATTTGTGTGTGGAGTGAGGGTGCAGTTGTTTGGCAGCCTGCAGTTTGGGTGTGCCTGCTGCACGTGTAGTGCGTGTATTAGGGGTTTTTAATTATTTATGTATTTATTGTGGTTTTTAACGTGCGCTATCAGGCCGATGTGTGTGGACGTTCTCCTGGACATGTGTTTCTGTTGCACTATGTGGACACATGGTACTTCACATGGATGGACTGTGTGGATTTGGCATTGTTTTATCTGGCCCACCTACCTGAATCTTCGGATGTCTGCACTCCTTTCTCCATCCCTCCGACTCCCTCTATGCTCTCCATTCCGATGGTGGAGGCACAGATTTCTTCCCAGGGGGTCAACTTGATGGGTGATTCAGGACCTCCCCCGGTGGCTGTGGCAATGTTGCGGTTGGCAGAGAGTATGCTGCGGACGCGTATCCGCAGGTCGTCCCATCGCTTGCGGCATTGCTGTGGGGTGCGGGGTGCGGTCCCCACCGCACTTACCCGCTGTGCCACAAGAGCCCATATGGTCTTCTTGTTTGCAAGTGCCGTTCTGGTCATTTGCGTGGAGAAGACGACGGCAGCATTCTCCTGGAGGGTCTCTGTTAGCACGGTGAGTTCCTCACGGGAGAAGTGGACCTGCCGCTTGCGGTCGCACGCTTTCTTCGCTACTTTTCCCATTTTTCTTGGTTTCGCTAGGGTGGGTGACGTGTTGGGGTGTGTTTCAGGGTAGTGATTTTAGTGGTTGTGTGGTTTTAGTGTTTTTATAGGTGTACGCCGGGATGTTTCCCGTTCCGGGCCCATGTTTTAACTTCCGTTTCCGTATATTTCCGGTCACCGTACTTTCCGGTAGGCGCACACTGCGGTGACCGCTAAGAGGGGTGGCGGTATTGCACCTAGGGCGCCGTACGGCGGCGGTGTGGGCCGTTTTGGGGTCATTTCCGCCATCGCGGACTTTGCACTTCCGCCGTGGCGTGGTGCTCGTGCCCGATGGGTCGGAATGGGCCGCACTTTGCTCCTTCGTGCAATGGCGGAAACGCTATTTACGCTGTGGCGCTCCGGTCAGTCACTTTCCGCCAGGGTCGTAATGAGGGCCTATATGTGGTAATAACAGCATGCAGTAATGCTTTTGTGAGGAGGTAATTTCCACCACTGAAAAGGAGGCCGAAATGAAGAGTTTCAGTACTGAAACTAGCAGTTTGACTGAGCAGTAAAACCTCTGGCATTGTGAAATACTGAATGTTTTACCACTACCGCCAAACTTGTTGTAATCAAGTCCTTAGTGAAATTTATGCCTGAAGCAAGGAAAGAACTTTCTTTAAAAAAAATGAGGTCCAGCATGTGCTCCATCTTGAACATTATAGGACTATGAACCCAGGCTGCATTTTACTTTGCTTCTATCAGGTGAAAACACAGGTGCAAACAGCGAGCATTGCAGTAACCAAAACAAATTGATATAAATGGGAAAGAGAAAAAAAAAGCGATTACATTCTGTGGAATGGATCAACTTTCAATGCGGTCAAGCCCCATCCCACCACGAGCTGCCCTGCCCCCACCAGGAGGCGCCTGCAGAGACAGAAGCCAGCCCTGCAATCTGCACCCGGCCCCCTACTCCAGCCTGGGCTCACCAATAAAACAAAGGCCCCGGCGGCTTAGGCCCCTCCATTGCCTCTTGAGTCACCTCCTCCGGGGCTGGATAATTATGCTGTGTGCAGCCTTTTGTCTCTCACCTGCGCAGCGCCTTTGAAAAAGGATTTGGGGGGATATTTGGATGTGTAAGTCGCCTTTCCCTAGTGCTTGCTTGATACTTAAAAGGCCCAACTACTAAAGCCTCAGACAGAAGTCTTCAGCCAGGACGCCCATGATTAAGATATAGCTTTCTCAGCGAAACGCAGCCTTTCAAGTGTCCGTCCATTGCAGCTGCGTCACAGCCACAGCGCTGCCGAAGGAGCCAGCGCGCCTTTTTCAACAATGGCCGTGAAAGGCCTTCTTTGGAAACTCATCGCCTCTTCAACCTGGAGTGCACGCTTGCTGTCTTTCATCAAGATGTGTCGGGCGCCGGGCGCAGATGAAGCAGTGGAAACTGCAATTACACCGTGGAACACCATCAT
Source organism: Ambystoma mexicanum (assembly GCF_040938575.1). Lineage (NCBI taxonomy): Eukaryota > Metazoa > Chordata > Amphibia > Caudata > Ambystomatidae > Ambystoma > Ambystoma mexicanum. Next base: position 896,138,044 of record NC_090941.1, read on the forward strand.
AAGTGATCAGCTGCATAGAAAAGACAAGGAGCATTTTCTCCGATGCCTTAAATGCACTGACGTGACCAGTGACCACCAATGTTTGGGCCTTTTTGTCGTGTGCACTGCTGCATGCAAACAAATGCATGTAAAAGCTGGTGGACCCGGCTTTAGGCACATCTGCTGCTCTTCAACATACCTCACGACCTTTGAGGCTCCCTGGGCGGGTGACCGCCCACTGAATTATAAGGGTGTGGGTTTGTTCTCTTTACAAGGCGGGTGAAACCCGCCAAAAGCGTGTGAGTTGAGAGCTATGGCATAGTGCAAAGAAGTGTTAACGCCAGGACTCTACAATGGATTGCTTTGGCATCCAACAGTTATTAGCACATGCTAGAAGTTGGCATATGCCAATAGAACCTAATGGTTGTTCACTAGCATGAAAATCACATGCTGGCCTCAAACCCATAGTGGGGACAGCCCACAACTGCGCCTCCCATGGTTATAACATCATCACCTCATTCCGTCTACTACCCCCCTCCCCCCACCCTGTAAAGACCTCCTGAGGATTCCCTAAAATAAAGAGGCAGGACCAGTATTCAAAGGAGGAAGTCACAAATGCTGCAACAAGCTTTATTGAAGCATCAAGCGAGGAGTTATCTTATAGGTGAGCCATTTCTCCACCACACCTCAGGATTAGTCTGTGCTGCGTGTGGCTTCTTAAGCACCCCCCCAGCCCCGTCAGCGTAGGCCCGTCCCTACATAAACATTCCCTCTCTACCCATGCCCATTTCTTTGTTCATGAGCTTTTCTTCAATTCTATTTTCTATCATTTGTTCTTTCTATCGCTCAAATATTCGAATTCTATTTCTTAGTTTCTTTCTTCCCCATTCTTTTTTTTATTGCGTATACAGATATAAAACGTTTATACAAACTTTAAAAGGAGAAGAAATACAATATCTTCCTTATTAATACATGTTAAAACAAATATCTCAAAGTGCACATTTTGTTACTATTTATACTAAGAAGAACATGAGCAACAGAAGGTAGACACAAACAGAGGAACCTAGATAACAATCAGCAAAATATAGAAAAAGGAGACAATACAAACAATATTTTACCCTTCTTCATTGTTCTCTTCCTTTGGTTCTACTTTCCAATTCCTTTCTTTCTTACCCCCCACCGGGCCCCTTCACCCATCTAATCCCCCCTTCATTTCTGAGTCTCTTCTTCCTCCCCCCAGTGCTTTCACCTTTGTTTTATTCCATTTCTGCCGCTGCTTGCTTTCCATACTCAGTTCTTTCTATTCCCCACGTTGCCTGACCATTCCCCCAACCCCCGGTTCTTTACCATCATCCCTCAGCAAGTTTTTCACCAAACGTCTAGCTCTTTCAAGACCTGACAACCTTTACTGTCTCCTACTCTTCACATTCCCCCAGATGCTTCCCCTTCCCCCACTTCTTTCCTTATCTAACTTCTTCCTTACCCCCTCCTTATCCGTTCTCCAAATTCTTCCTTTACCCAATACTTCCTGTAACCAAATTCTTCTCGTTCCCCCAACTTCCCCTCAGTTTCCCAAGTTTCCATTCTCCCTTACCTTCCCCACACCCCCTGCGTTTGGTGTTGGCAGGACTTCCAAGCCCCCCAGCAACTCCCCATTTTTCCCAGGGCCTACCCTGAGTCTAGTACTCCTGGGCGCCGATACTTCTAAGCTATTGGCTGCGCCGTCCCCGCTGGGATCCGTCAGTGCTTCTTCTCGGGATCACAGTGTAACATCGGTGGGGCTGCTCTGGAAGAGAAAACAACAACTAATTTCAAGACAGTAACAGGAACATAGATCTGGAGTGTGACGGGTGGGTGGGTTTCTTTTCATCTGGGAGGGGGAGCAGGACCAAGAGGGCGCATCTGGGAGGTCACAGGCCTTATATAGCCCCCCTCTCCTATCCTGCTCCCCCTCCCTCTGACCCCCCCGTAACGCGTCTCCGCTCCCCGCCTCCTCCCGTGGATGGTGGGACCATTGCCTTGTCCTTCCTCCCTTTCCCCTTTGATCCCTTGAATCGGCTGGGTGGGTGTCCCCACTAAGGTCAGCACCGCCATTTACCGTCCGGACCGACGGTGCGTTCACCTGTAATTTTGCTTTGGCAATCAGAGTGGAATGGGGAGGCAGGCACAGTCATCTCATTCTGTGTCCCCTCTTCACTTGCCAAAACAAGCAACATTCTGCAGAATGCAAAAATAGGTAGTAAATCAAGAATAACACTTTAACATTTGATTTTACACCTATTTCTTCGTTCCAGCATATTGGGACTTCAGGGTCCAGGTGACTAGCTTGGACACCACCCTTCACACCATCAACAAACACCACCACGACCATCCATTATTTCACCAAATTCATGTTAAACTTTTGACTCTGATGTCATCACCAAAAGTGATATTAAGTGCCCTCTGGCCGTGTTGACCTACTGGCCATTGCATCACACAATAAACATACACTAAAATGAATAAAACACCCCCAAACAAATACAAATTCCCAAAGCACCACTGAAATGCTCCTCTGTGGCCAAATAAGAGGGTGCAGCCAGAAACGCAACCCTTTCTAAGGAACCATGAGGGCACTTTCAGTGAACCCGCGCCCAATGTTCTTTTTTATGGGATCAAATGCTGCAACCTATATATGAACATGTATTCTGAGAAGCCAAAGGTTTAGAGGCTGCTGTTAAGGGAAGCCTTAAGTGCATGGATTTTGAAGGGGTCCTCGTGATGCAGCCAGTTTGCCACTGTTTACCACACTAGCCAGGTGTATTATTTCCCTTCAGGATACACTACATTTATGGGCCCCTCTCAAAAATGTGGGGCCTGCTGAAGACACCCTGGATTCTGAGCAGCATTGCGTTTGATCTGTAAGGGAATAGCCTACGTAAAGCTCCGGTTCTGCAGGCAAATGAGGGGGGTTTGTTGGGTTTGGTGTGATTGGGGAGCTCGATGAGGCAGTCGTCCAACATCCAGAAAGAAAAAAGAAAATGGTGCCAGAATTAGAAAAACGGCATCAGGGGGCTGGAAACAGCAGGCAGAGTATGTATATTATTGCCCTCCGTTCCAGGCACCTGATTGGCTCAACGCCCTTCCCCGGGTGCACATTCTTTTTAACCTGTAGTTGAAGGTGAAGGAGATGTAATTCGTCTCAAATGTCAGATAAATGAGGTCCTACGTTCTACATGAAGCAACAATGGTTTATCCAAAAATGTTGATGATATAGACTAGGTAGACTGGGTCTCAAAGATCGAAATTACAGCAATAAGATCTGGGCTTCCCACCTAGCATAATTGTAATGGAGGGCTTTAATGCTAAACTGAGCATGAAATTAACCCAGAAGAAAGAGATACTTATGGAATAATCAGGCTGGGGAATCAAAATGACGGGAGACAGCTTCTCCCACAAGAGACAATGTGAGTCTGCACCTTTGCGATGTACTGGTGACAAATATATTTAGGAATGTGAATGGAAGATTGGCAAGAGATATCCCAGTTTCATTTCTGTTCATGACTTCTAGGATTTGATTACTTATTCATTAAATTTGTATAAATGTTGAATCATGGTCAATATTAGTAGATTATCAAGCCTTAAAGAAACAAGAGAGTGAGCAATACCTGGTCGTTGTCACGATTCAATGTGCAAATGTAATGTCTAGCCCAGCACAAATTCCTAGTTAGCCAATCCAGGACCCAATGCAAATCAAGGGCTCGCGGCACTTTCTTAAATGGAAATGGCATTTGGCTGGAAATTAGATCGTGTTACATCAATAAGTTTGGTAAAGCAAAATCTACACTAACTGAGAACTTTAAGAACAAGAGTCCGGATTTGGGATAATTTAGGGCAATTCATAAAATTTAAAAAAGCTAACAACTGGAGAAAAGATACATTTTCTATGAAATGTATGGTCCACCTTAAACAGAGCAGTAATATCTAATAATCATGAGGTTTTCCGGGAAATCTGGATCCACAGGGAAAGTCTACGTGGAGACAAGAATTGATCTCACTGGATAGTATAACGTTTTTGCCCTAATTTATTTTGGAGTAGGTTTTACTTGGGTCACTAGCCATTGGCAAAACAGAGGTGGCTGCTCAGCCTGCTGTACATTCAAACAAGTCTACTCTATTACTCACCTGTGTAGACGTGGCAGAATCTATAAGAAAAATCAAACATGGTAATGAACCAGTCCCAGACACAATCCCACACATAGGATATTATTCTATGGGTATTGTTCCTGGTGAGAGTTTTTTTTATCAGGTCTTTAGTACCAAATTGAAATAAGACTCATTCAAGTTTAACTCGTATCCCCTTTTGTATTTTCTTGCTTGCCGTCCTTCGATGGTGAGAGAGATGTGCTATGGTGCTGCATCTACACAGGAGAGGGGCTGTCGTTACCAATTATGGGGTACCATCTGAGTCCTTTGGTATATCAAAACCCCCCATGGTGTATGTGTGGCATGCCTCCTCTTGGAGAATTGAAAGGCTTCTCTAAGCAACCCTTCTGCAAGACAAAAAGTGGCTCTGTGACTCACAAATACTCTTATTCAGTTGGATGATTTAAAAACCTTTCTTATTTTTATTTGCTCACGCAACAATCGGAATAACTATAACCATAACAAATATGGGCCTATAAATGACTTGACCCGTCCCTTTTTTAACACAGCTGAGATTCACCTTCTGCATGCCTCTTACCGAACATCATTCCCCGCCTACCCCCCCTGAGTCTTTGGCCTGTGAGGGGCTCCGGAGTTGCTACACTTATCCAAAGGGAAAATTGTTTAGTTCCAACCGGTAACTGGAAAACACGGGTGAGTTGATAGGAGAAAGAAAGAAAGAAAGAACGACAGATATCATCCAAATCCGCAATCACCCCTCCTGCAAGTTGATAAATAATAATCTACGGCATTCCATATTTGCCACCAAGAAGCACTACTTTCCAGAATTCAGCAAAATGTGCCTCTTGTCTGCGGTTGTTGTTGGTATTCTTGTTCAGAGAAGACTTGCCTAGCATTTCGGTGCTGGACTGCCCTGGTGGGTGGGACAAAACTGATATGCAAATTGTTATCTCTTCTGTGTGAAAGGGACAGTCGGCTAATACGTGGTTGTAGACCTTCCTGAGTGGGAAACCTCCCATAGAACAGGGTATTTGAATCACGTTCATCCTCAGTAGAGCGGCTCACACAATTTTGTATGATATGGGAAAGAAACCTGAATTCTTTGCCAAAAAAGTATGTGTGCTTGCAGCTGTCGCTTACGGGGGTACAGTTTGTCAGGAATGTATGACTCTGTAGAGATTTTGGTTCAAACCCTGCTCTCCCACCCCGCGGTTCTTACCATCAGGATCCCCTGAAATGACTGTGCACCTTGTTTAACCTCAGGCGGATACTCGGACAGGTGTTACTGTACTTCGGCTATGCTCCTGATTACACATCAATGCAAATCTGCTGTTCCGGATCAGAAGCATAACTTCCGGTCAGATGCTGCTTGCCTCTTCCCACCACAGGAGTGAGTCACTGCAGGACAGCTGGTGGCTCTTAGGATGGATCATAGGTGTGAAAATCCCTGAAACAGGACTGAGCAGGCAATAGGGATGACTCCCTCGGGGGTATGGATTGCAGAAGACTGGGACCTGCATTTGGAGGTTCAGGATACAGGTTGGAGGCCTGAGGTTATTTCTGAACGCCATGCTCTCCTTGTCTGTCTTACACTGCTTCCCTCACTCTCAACTGTCAACCTACCCTCAGAAAAACGCTTCCTCTAAGGCTGCTCGGACTGTTCCATTTGACAGACTCACGGTAGAGCTTGATCAAGGGTTGTTACAAGGCACTGTTTTTCGTTCTTTGCCTCCTACATAATCCTAACACATTAATGTATTTGTACATTTAAAGGAGCGCTCTAAACCTTTAGGCATCAAGCCGCTAGTTACAGAACAAAGTCATAAATCAGAACATTGGGCCTCATTACAACCCTGGCGTTAAGGGGTTAACGGCGCCGTAAAAGGCTGTGGCGCCGTTAAACCCTTAACGCCCCATTCACACTTTAACGCCTGCTTTTTGCAGGCGTTAAAGTCCAACCCGCTATGGGACCTTGGTGCTAATTACGGCACCGTAATTTACGGTGCCGTAATTAGCGCCTTCCCCATTCCCATTGAGCCCTATGGGCCAAAAATGGGAATGGGGAAGGGGCCATGGTGAATGGGGATTTACTGCATCGCCAACCTTGGAATGGGGCGGTAAATCCGCCATCCACCATGGCAGAATCCGGCATGGACCATGGTGCTAATAGCACCATGGTCCCACGCCAGGGTTGTAATGAGGCTCATTGTGTGATCTAGTGCTTTGCGAGTGAGCGGTCAAGGCAAAGTTAGCTAGATCCATGTTCAAATTACATATTTTGGTACCAAACTCCCAATAGTTACGCCTGTGCAAAGACAACTCTCCTGCTGCAAGGGTCACATGTAGGTTCAATCAGTGACCACTGTCAGTTAGGCTTCCAAGAAAAGAAATGTACAAGTGACCAATGTCTAGCACTCCATTTACTGTTGACAAAGTGTAACCAGATATGGAAAGAAAAGGTTTTCATGACATTCTTAGAGCCAAGCATGGCTTTTGACAACATCTCGCTATGGGAGCTTTTCTCCACTCAAAGCATGCCACATCAACCCTTATGGGCAACAAAGCCTAATTCACTATGGAAGGAGAGGTGAGCAAACTAAGCCGTTTCCAGTGAAGTGAGGCGTAAAACAGCGATGTGTATTAGCACCACTTTTGTTTGTCTTATATATCCACAATTTGGATAACGGATTACGTTTTACCACCCCAGATCTGCCAAAAAGGAAGAGCTGTCCAATGCCCCTGGACAAAACAGAAGCAGCTCTGGACAAACTGTTAAATGACATGGCTACATGTTCTGATGAGTAATAACTAACAATCAACGGGGCTAAGTCAAAGGTCATGATAAAGGGCCAGCGAATTAGACCCAGGAATTAATTTTGAAATAAAGGGAGACCCTCTAGAAATGATTGGCTCTTATATACATTTGGGCTTAGTTTTTTTTATTAAGCTTATTCTGGTCAGATCAAGACACAATAGTGCACTAGAAAATGAGCCAAGCCACAGGTGCAATATTGGGGTCACCATTTTCCAAAATCCGTGATAATATTTGGTTAAAGTAGCGTTCTGTTCTAGATATGCTATGGGGAAGAAGTGTGGTGTCTCCAGTCTCTAAATGGCTTCAGATTGGATGAAAACTGATTGATTTGAAGAAGGCTTTGGACATAAATATAACAACCTCAAATATGTTAGCAGGCTGTGAACCAGGAATGAATTTGATAAAGTACATAGTCTTGTTCCATTACATCAATGTGTGGGTTAGACCATAGACTGATAGTTCATTAATATGAAAAACAACATTTTGTTTATCTAACACCATGCATTACTAAGAGACAATTAGGAGGAATATTTCGAATGCCTGGCTGCTAAACTGAACAGATGGAATACCCCGCCTCTGTCCATGGCTGGGTGTTTAGCATTAATGAATATGGTAGTGCTACCTAAATTACTCTACCTTTTCCAAAACATCCCCCTTTGGGCGGTTGGAGATTATTTTCACACCCTCCATAACCTGTTATTTCAGTTCCTCTGACACGCTGGTGCCGCAATTAGGTAAATATCGAACTATTTCACCAGACCCTATGTGGATGGTGGCTTAACGACCCCAGACTTTGTACTCTACTGGATCGCAGCCCATGCGAATTTTGCATTTTACTGATTTTGTCCTATGCAGCCTTCCCTGCATGTGAAGCTGGAACGTACAGCGGCCGGAGACAGTTACATAAACACTATTCTATTGTTACATACCTATACTGACTCCTATACATTTGATCCTCTTCAAAGTACGCTTCTGGCGTGGCGGAAAATATATCTTTTGTCTGGCTCGACAGAGCCATACAGAAAGCATCTTCCACTCTGGCGCTCTGCCTGCATTCCTCCCACCATGGATTGGGCCACATAAAAGAGTTGGCCTAGTGCAAGTACCAATACACTAGGAAACCTATTTATTGACAGATCGTTTTTGACATTGGACGCCCTGGCTTCTACTCGTGCCTTGACACCGTTATTCAAACTGCACTATTACAGGATGCTGGCGGCAGTCAAGGCACATTGGTCCTGCTTCCCTTCTGAACAGGTGAATACCCCATAATTACTTCAATTATCAATTTGCACGGCAGCTGAAACATAGCCTCCACGCTATACAACCTATTGCAGAGCGTGGCGCCCACTTCCCTAGATCCGCTCTGGTGACGGGCCTCTGATTGGTCCAGAGGGCAGTGTGATGTCCGCAGACATCAGACGTGCCCGCTAATTGGATGGTGAAAAGCGTTAGGTGCGTCAGATGTTTGGAAACACCCGCCATGTTGGATTTGCAGTCAGCACCCATGGTCCGCGGACACCGCGGTACAAACATATTAAAAAACACAACATTGCACGTGTCAAACTAATGAAACAATCTCTAGGTAGCTGAGGGGTGATGATGATGGGATGGGATATGGCCTTAAAAGGCCAAAAAACTGTCGTTTTTCTTTTCCGATATCTGCAAACAGTCCAGTGCAGTCCTGTGATGTTCACGGACATCAAACATGTTCGGGGGCAGCTATGCTCTTTTGTGCATTACAGGGTTGGCAAAAAGCAGTTTTTGGATGGCTTATAACTTTGGCACCACTCAATGAAACTGCATGACATTTTTGAATTTTATTCTAGACCTGATTCTGAATGGTTTCGGAAAGTGCAGTGATGTTTTGTCAAGAGGGGACACAATTAGAGGGGTGGTCCCAAAATATTGTAAAGGCTTATACATGTGGTGCCATTTGATAAATCTGCACAATAGTTAGCAAACAGATTTTAGATCTAGATATAAATGGTCTTGCAATGTTTGGTGGGATTTTGTCAAGAGGGGGCTAGATTAGAGGGGGGTCGTGGTATCAACATTTTTAGATGGCTTATAACTTTGTTGCAGTTTGACAAATATGGACAAATGTATTTAGAAAGATTAGATACCCAACCTTGAATGTTTGTGCAAAGTGTTAATGGATTTTGTCAAGTAGGGGCTACGTTATATGACTATTGTATGTATGTACATTTTGACACTTTTGAAAAAACAACACATGGGCGGATTTCCAGCAAACTCGTATAAGGAGCATTGGCATGGACCTGAAAGCATGGTTTTACAAATGTGTCCGTGTTTTATTTTTTGACAAGTGCCATAATGTAGGTACAAAACCTAGTGATATTCCTTTGGGGACTGAGGTATAGTCTGTGGCCATGGGCAGTGGCCAGATTGTCTGGGTCATGACATTAGGTCATGACCCGGACAATATGGTTACTGGCTATGACCACGAGGGACAACCATTGGGGATAAAGTGACCAGGTCCACCAGAGACCGGCTACGTGGTCAAGCTTTTCAAAATTGGGATAGGTTTGAAGGGGAAATAAAAATGTGCTTGTGGTAAAATGGTCACAGGGTTCACTCTTCACCTTCTGCAGGCCGCCATGGAAAGGGAAGAGGGCTCTGTACAGAGCTCTGCCTTCTCTTTCCATGGTGGCCATCTTGGAAAAGGAATTTCCTTCCTACAGTGGGATGCTGTGCGCATCAAAGGTGTAGGAAGAAAAATAGTTTTTTTTAGCACCTGCTTTGGCAACCCGGGGTGCTAATTTACTTCATCCTCCATTACTGAGGCTGGAATGGGGGATAACAGTCTGGAACCCTCGCTATCTGCCCTTGCTTCGCTTGGGCCGATAACTTGGGCTGGCGGCCCATTTTCCTGCTTTCCAAGCTCTGCAATAGTGGTTGAACGCCACATTATTACCATTAGCATAACACAAAATGCTAATGGAAATGTTGGAAAATCTTATTGAGTCTATGTACTTTACTGAGAAATGTAAAGTAGATGGAGTCTATAATATTTTTTTCTTTAGTTCTATCTTTTAGTTTTATCTTTTAACTGTGAAAGGTGGTTCCTAAAGGAACCTTTTTTTGTTGTTTTTTGATTTTTTCTTTTTTTTTTGCAGGTGAGGTTACAAAGTAAGGTGGGCAGGGAAATGAGGGAAGAGGCACCAAGCACTAATATGGAGGGGCAGGTGGAAGATGTTGCGTGTGTGTTACATCTAAGGTAGGGTGCAGTGTTTCTCATGCTCCTTGATTACAACTTCAAAAACACTTTGAAATTGCTCCCCCTGCAGAGTGATGTGTTGCAGTACATACAAAGGACTATTGTCTTCGAAATATATGGATCAACAGCCTCTTTTATTGCTTGCAAGGTAGCTGGTGGGACCTTGTGTCTCACACAAGTAGGCTGCATGGGTAAAGTACTGGTTGCGGAAGATGAGGTGGAGGAAGCCTACTACTTGCTAAGAAAGGAACAGATTTCTGAGAGCATTGCAGTGGTTGGATTGGGTGTGGCTGTGCATGGAGGTGGCCCCGTAGGAGTACTGTCCACTTAGTCCGCGACTGAGTACAGTGTTGCACTCAGTGCATTTCACTTTGGTAACTTTAGCCTTTGGTGGATTGCCAACAGTGGAAAAGCACTGCCACACCCATTATTATCTCTTGGTGCTAGAGGTAGGCGCTTCCTCTGCCTCATCTTCTTGGTCCTCTTCATTGTCTTTTGAAGTACTGCACCTCCAGCTGGTGGTGGTGGTGGCTGTTGGGGAGGAGATAAATAGCAGTTTTGCTAATATTCTTTCAAGTATGTGCCCTGTACTAGATTGTTAATAGATAATGAATAAGAATTGCTGTAGGAGCTGTGCTAGGGGAACATTTTGAGCTTGAAAGTTTCTAGATCAGTAGAAAATGCAGTTCCGAACTGTCTGTGAAGCACGGACCCGAGTGGAAAGTGAGGACACATTCGCGGACATGACATCATGCAGCACGTGTGGTCACATGACATGTCCAGAAAGTCTGCGATGACACCAGACGTTCGCTAATGTCGACGGACACAAAAACAGTGGAAAAAGTTGCAAAAAATGTATAGAAGTGTTAGAAATTATGCTAGGAGGTGGGAAATGGCAGAGTTTTAAGGTGAAACTTTGTAAATTGGACACAAATGTTGATATATTGGGGTAAGTATGATATTAGTAAGTTGTAGGAAATTAGCACGCACTGGTGAAAGAAGGGACGTTATGGTTAAGTTGCACTAATAAAAACCAAAGAAATTCAATGAATGAACTTTGTTAAAGGAACGTTATGGTTAGAAGTAAAACCGAAAACCTCAGAAATTCGCCAGTTATGGTAAACTAAGCAACCATAACTCGCGCCACCACCCTGAACTGCTAAGGCTAACACCCAGGACATCAAAGATGACATCACAAATGTCATTGATGACATCACTGATGACATCACATATGAAATTAATTTTGATGAAAATTCCCTACAAGGGGTTGTGTTCATAATGTTAGTAACAAGATGTCAGGGGTGATCGGGAGACCTATCATGAACTACTTAATTTATTAAAGAATGTACTCATCTAAACAAAACATTGTATTGGAATGTTGTTGTTAATCAAGGAATGCAATCATATATACACACAGGAAATGGCTGCAGCATGCACCATAGAAGTACAATATTTGTAATCTTGTCAATTCTGATCGTAAAATAATGAATGCTGCCTTATCAGAGTATTGAGTAATGTTAAACATGTAATAAACAGCTAACAATTCAAGACTTACTACACACTTGTGCTAGCACAAAAAATACATATGAAGACCCACAATGCATACAAATCAGAGGCACATAGAGGGAAACTAAAGTAAGGAAGAAAGAAACAGCATCACCAGAAAATGTTAACATTAAAGTTCATCTTCCTGACTGAAACCTTAACTGCATTGGTTATCCGACCACCATGTTGACGCGGGCCCAGGTCCCTCCACCACCATTTACACACACCTGCACTGCCTTCCTGGCAAACCCCACACTTGTGGACTGTTCTGTATCCCTACACTCCCACCTCCAGCACTTGACACCTGCTGCCTGCACTTACCCTTGCACTTGCCACCTACAGGCCTTACTTTTATTTATTGTTATTTGTTCTATTATCCCTTGTACTGCACTTTCCCCTTTCCCCCTTCCCATGCACTTGCACGATCTGAATGACACCTGGCCTAGTAAGATCGTTGTCTGTCTCCCCCCTGTTCTCCCTCCCTTGCCTCGTCCCACCTTGAAACACTTGTCTATAGGCGCGTTATAAATGCCATATCATATCATATCTTCATGTATACAAATGAATTGTGTGTTTGAGGCCTACTCATTGCCCCATGTATGTGCACCATGAGCTGAGACCAAACCCTACGGAAATTACTTTAAAAACATGCAACAAGGTTAACGTCTAGTTATATAGCACCTTTTGAATTTTAATATTCTGACTGTCAGTGAACAAAACCACCTGGCCTATATATGTCAGCAAACAAAAATACGTGGCCCAGATATGTGATGCGATCAGTGATGTCATCTTTGATGTTCTGGGTGTTAGTCTTAACAGTGCACGGTGGTGGCGTGGGTTATGGTTGCTTAGCTTACCATGACTGGTGAATTTCTGAGGTGTTTTTGTTGTAAAGTGACTTCCAGGCTTCTTGGGATTACTTATATGTTTATTACAAGTACTTAAGTCACAGTTACATGAAGTTATATACATAAGTGGACAGGACATAACACTGGCTCCCATCACCCAGGCTGGGGAGCTCTAACTGGCTGGGTGTGGAATCCTTGGGTAAACATTCCGACATTCACAAGGCAACACTCCAACATGACATCACCAGCTTTCACATGCAGAGACAAGCACATCACAACACATCTCTTTCCTTTACTGATAAACATTACAAACACACTCAGGCACGATATAACACATCTCCTTCCTTTACTGATTCACAATGCACCCACACAGATACATCAAATAGACACAACATATCTCCCTTCTTCTCAAACGTCAACACACACGGACAAGCACACCACAGCATATTCCCCTCCTTTCCACATCCATCACCAGCAAGGGGAATATCAATTCTTAGGGACACTCTCCCTACTTCTGTAGGCCACTAACCCTACACACCCACCTACACCTTCAAGCATCTGGGGTGATATCTCCAATCACACTGGTGGATATGCTACCTCCAAATACTCTAGCAGATTCGCTACACGCTACCTCAAAATACTCTTGCGGAGGTGCTACCTCCAATCACACTGGCGGAGGCGCTACCTCCAATTACTCAGGCAGAGGCGCTACCTCCAAATACACTGGCAGGGCGCTACCAAATGACACAAGCAGAAGCGCTACCTACACATACTCTGGCGGGGCCCTACCCCCAGTTACTCAGGTGGAGGTGCTACCTCCAACTACACTGGGGCCCTGGCGGGGCGCTACCAAATGACACAAGCAGAAGCACTACCTACACATACTCTGGTGGAGGCGCTACCTCCAATTACTCAGGCAGAGGCACTACCTCCAAATAATCTGGCAGGGCACTACCAAATGACACAAGCAGAAGCGCTACCTACACATACTCTGGCGGGGCCCTACCCTCAAATACTCTGGTGGAGGCGCTACTTCCAATTGCACTGGCGGAGGCACTACCTCCAAATACACTGGCAGAGGCGCTACCTCTAATCACACTGGTGGCGGCGCTACCTCCAAATACTCAGGCGGAGGTGCCACCTCCAATGATACTGGCGGAGGCACTCCCTCCAAATACTCTGGCGGAGACGCTACCTCCAATCACACTGGCGGGGGTGCTACCTCCAACTACTCTGGTGGAGGCGCTACCTCCTATTACACTGGCAGAGGCGCTACCTCCAAATACACTGTCGGAGGCACCACCTCCAATTACACTGGTGGAGGCACTACCTTCAAATACTCTGGCGGAGGCACTACCTCCAATCACACTGGCGGAGGCGCTACCTCCAACTACTCTGGCGAAGGCGCTACCTCCTATTACTCTGGCAGAGGCGCTACCTCCAATTACTCTGGCGGAGGCGTTACCTCCAAAAATACTTTCATGCTCCTCATGTGGGAGGCGCTACCTCCACTGTACTCGCGGAAGTGCTACCTCCACTATAGTCACGGAGGCGCTACCTCCTCACTTAATTGTAGCACTTCCACAGGCTACACACACTATGGGTGCTGCCCCATTTCACATCTTCTCTGACTCACTCTCGCTTTCACCTCACTTCACCCATTACACTATTTCATAACATTCCAAACCTCGCATCTCTCAAAAACCTGCCTTTTAATGGAGAATGGTACTCCGCATTAATCTCCTAATCTACACACTTAAAGCCACAATGGAACAATGAGGGAACATGAATGCATCTTATTATGGAGTGATGAAAACTCACATAAATCCTCACTGTTATGCTTGGAAATGCTACCTCCCAACTCACATACATTCTCACTGCTATGCTTGAAAGGGAAGTAGAGTATGCTTGGAGGCGCTACCTCCCAGCAACACCTGTGGTATTCCGCAACTCCTGTGGTATTCCTAACCACACACACCTCTAACATACCCAAATGGTCACGCAGGCTCTCCACCTTTACCCTGCACAACTGGATGTACTACCGTCCAGACCGCTGTGGCACACTCACCACATTTCTCTAGTGTAATGGCGGCGCTACTACCCATACAGCTGTGGTTTCACTTAACCACACTCATACTTACATATACACTGGAGTCGCTACCTCCAAACCCGTGTGGCACTTTCACCCACATACAATACATATTCTGGGTGCTACCCAACACTCAACCTCTTTGACTCTTAGCAAAACACATGTTTTACCCATGTGCACCCATTTCATACATGAGTCACATAAAACAACATTTTGCATTACCATTTTGCAAAAATTAAAATCCTAATAATTCATGTTGCACAATACATATACTTCTTTTCTCACCATTAAAGCAATAGCAAACTATATAATTACATTTCCTAAAATCCATGGCCAGTTTATGTACCACCCTGCATCTTTGTGGCACTCACCCACAATCACTCTGATACACTATGTTCTTGCACCTCTGTGGCACTCACCCACCCATACACTTGTGTCTACACTGCCTAACAACTCAACTTCATAGTGACAATTGCGTACACAGCCCTTATGCTGTAACCAAGAAATATGCGCATTTATTCCTACATGTCTATGTTGGCTGCAGCCTACCCTGCAATCCCTCAATGGTTACTCTAACCTCTCTCACACCCTGCTACTGACTTGCACACATCTAGGCATATTGTGCATGTTCAGAATGTCCAAATGAGTCCTTTTGAACCTGAAATTCCTCAAATGTGTTAAATCTAATAAATTTAACTTTTAACCTCACTTCCTGCACGCATATATCCACACAAAAACTTCTCATGCACCTCCCATGCTTGTCAATCCTTAACCTGTTACAAAACTCTGTTGGTACCACAAACTTAATGCATACGCATATTGTGCATGTTCAGAATGTCCAAATGAGTCCTTTTGAACCTAAAATTCCTCAAATGTGTTAAATCCAATACATTTTAGATCTGAACCTCAATTCCTGCACGCATATATCTACACACAAACTTCTTGTGCACCTCCCATGCTTGTCAATCCTTAATCTGTTACAAAACTAGGTTGGTAACACAAACTTAATGCAAAAACAGTTAAAGGATACACGTTGCTGCTCCTGAATGTCCAACGTTATCTTCTGAAAGACCAGATTCGTGACCATCATAATCACTTAAACATAAAATGATACACTGCAGCCATTACTTCAAATGCGGTCCTTGTGCCTCCTCTGCAGTCGCAGCACCTTGATGCACCATAACCCAAATTTGCCGCATTCCTTCACCAGGAACGACATTCATGACAACAATAATGACATCATTGGCAAATCCTATAGTGGAATTCGAATTTCCTACTGCGGTCTTATTCCTGTCTGATTTTCCGACTCACCGACGTGCTCAGCAGTGCTCTACATCTCTCAGCCGGATAATACCAATAAAATCGTAGGCACACTGTGACGGTGATTCGTAAGGGGGTCTCTCCTCTCACCCCACAACGCACTTAGGCTTATTCACTCATCTTACGGCCCAATGCCTTCAGCTCTCCTCTTCGTGTGCACGGCAATGCAAGTTGCAGGGTTCTTTCCTCATAACATTGTTTATTTTATTCTTCATCCTGCCTCGGTTAATGGCTTCGGCTACCGGCTGGAATCTGGCATGGTAAGTGCATTCTAATATGAACATAATGCTTGAATCTGGCGTTCTATGGCATCGCCGACTCCCTTAAACCAGCTGTGATGTCAACAATCACACTTCTGCCTCGGGGCAATGCTGATCTTCATAAGCCAAACATCACTCATACCACGTACCTCGACCCAGCATATGTCATCCTTCAACTTCAATATTTTAAAACGGTTCACTGCTTCCAAAACACGATCCGCTTTTGATCCTTGAAAACAAAGTGGCACGCAGGCAGTTTTCCCTGCATCCCTTTCCCTGAGCTACCAGACTAGCGCTGCCTGGGTCTAACCTTTAGTTCACATTGCGCTTGGGACATGCAGAGCCAGTACTCGCTGCTCACTCCAGACTGTCACTTCAAAATCTTCCCTAACATGCTAGTGGCTCATTGGGGAACCCCTCAGCTCACTGTCCGCAGTCTCACATCCTTCTCCAAGTCCCACTTATGAACTCAAAGCAGACTTACACTCCTACATGGGAGGAAGCTTACTGGGCTTCATACTTTCCCCAAAGCTTACTTTTGGTTTCATATGAGGGTAAACAGCATCACATCCCTGCGCTGCTTGACTGGGGAATGATACTTTGACTGGTGAATGGAAACATCACTGCAGAGCTTTCTTCTTCACCCCTCAGTACTTCACACTTGCAATGCAACCTCTGACAGGCGACAGCTTCACCCAGCACGCCATACACCAGGAACACCTTCCTACCACAAAGAGTTGCTGCTGGTCATGGCATCAGCTGTCTTCTCTTGCCCGCAGCTCCTTAGCTCCTCCCTCTCTCATCGGAGTCATCTTCACTACAAGCTTTGTTTAATCTACAGGTTTCTTAAACTAATGGGGTGGGATTCCTTCTTCAGTTTAAGGGACCAGGTGTCATTTTAAGCTTCCTTTTATCTTCACTTAACAGACAACACTTCTGGTTTTACTTTAATAGGCTTCACTTCTTCACACAGATTTCTCAATCTTAAAGGCCTAGCTCCCTTCTTGAGCTTCCCTTCAAGGCCCTGCTCCTCTCTTCAGCCCCAGAACCCAGCTCTCCCTCCATTTTATGGGCAGCTTATCCTTCCTATATAGGGCTTCCTTCCTCCCTTTTGGTGCCCTGGGTGATGGGTCTTACTTGTGTTTTGGGGCAGTGTTGTCCTTCTTTTCCATCTTCTTCCTGCACCCCCAGCAGCAGGCTTCTTCCACTTTCTTCAGTTTCTTACTCGCATGTTCTTCTTTTTAAGACCACCTCGTCGCCAATGTTGTAAAGTGACTTCCAGGCTTCTTGGGATTACTTATATGTTTATTACAAGTACTTAAGTCACAGTTACATGAAGTTATATACATAAGTGGACAGGACATAACACTGGCTCCCATCACCCAGGCTGGGGAGCTCTAACTGGCTGGGTGTGGAATCCTTGGGTAAACATTCCGACAGTCACAAGGCAACACTCCAACATGACATCACCAGCTTTCACATGCAGAGACAAGCACATCACAACACATCTCTTTCCTTTACTGATAAACATTACAAACACACTCAGGCACGATAAAACAGTTTTGGTTTTACTTGTAACCATAACATCCCTTTAACAAAGGGTTTTCATTGAAATGCTTTGGTTTTTATTAGTGCAACTTAAACTTAACGTCCCTTTAACAAAGTTTTTTCAGTGAATATATATAAAATATAAGCACATGGCGGAATTGGGCTGAAACATGTGCTCAAATGGTCTACGTCAACAACATAGTTTTCTATTAAAATGACAAGGAGAGCAGGCAATGCCAGAGGAGAGAGGGAGGTCAACAGCGAAATGAAATGAATCATTGACTTTGCTCAGTAAAATTAAAATGATGCATGCTGAAGAGCTTGTCCTGGGAGGGCTCACGCTTGACGGGATCAGATTATAAGCCACCCATTAACCAATAACGTTAACTTAAACTGATGTTAAGTAGAATTATGAATACATTTTTCAATGTGTTTTAGTACCCCCAGTAGCAACACTAAGTATTCTGGTAACTTTCCATTGACTTTAGACACTATATGAGCACATTCTCTCAGTAATACCAATGTAGCCTAACAATGAGCCATACCCGGGCAGTCCAAGATATACTGGTGTTAAAGTATAAATAAGAACTTAAAATATGGGAAGAAGTGCTCCCGATCTCCTTATTATGAGGCTATTGCTGGCCACCTTGGAGGGTTGGACAATGGGGAGGCAGGAAGTAGCAGCCAAAATATAGTGATAAGGTCACAGAACTCAAAAGTGATTTTCAAAGTCCATTTTATGTACATTTGAGGGTATTTTAATCCTTATAATTAACGGGCACTAGCACATGTTCCACACCAAAAGAATCCACCAGTTACTCTAGATTCTTCTTTTCTTTCCCTTATCTTTTAAATTTTGTGATTTTCTTTTCTGTTATCTTGCTCAAGCATTGTCCTATTTCGACCAGCTTTGTTTTCCTTTATTCCACGCAAACAACTTCCTTCCCCTCGCACCTTTCTGCTGTTTTCTTTATCTTTTAGTATTGTAAGGATGCAGAAGTAAGACTCTGATACAGTGAGCTCATGGTGGTTGACGATGATGAAAAGGAGCGTGGGTGCTTTCCCAAGCTGTGCTGGGTCCCTGACCCTGGTTGGCAGACCTTGTTCCCTTCAAACAGGTATTCTGTCAAAGAAAGAAAGCTTAGGTGCTTTCCCAAGCTGTGCTGGGTCTCTGACCCTGGTTGGAAGTCCTGGTTTCATTATACTAGTTACTGCGATGAAGAAGTGTAGCCTGGATGCTCGTCCAAGCTGTGGTGGGCCCCTGACCCTTGTTAGCAGATCTGGTTCCTCTGCACCAGGCACTGTGACAAAGAAAAGTAGCTTGGGTGCTTTCCCATGCTGTGCTGGGTCCTTGACCCTGGTTGGCAGACCTGGTTCGCTTGTACCAGGTACTGCGATGAAGAAGAGTAGTTTGGATGCTTCTCCAAACAGTAGACCTGATTTCCTTCTCTGACGGGTCTTTTGTTCCCAGAAAGAGACTGCTAAGTTATATGTTCATCTGCATTACCTTCACAGTTCTCTTTAGAGTCTTTTATCCTCTCAGGCAGACTCAGTTTACTCCCCCACCAAGTACAGCTCTCATATGTTTCACTCTCACAGTTCTTCTCAAGGCCTGTTGACCTCACCTGAAAACTTGGTTTCTCTCCTGCCAAGTGTTGCAGTCATATTTCTCAATCTCACAGTTCTCTTTGCATTCTCCTCTCTTATTTGAGAGTCCAAATTTGCATCCCTACAAGTATGATCACGGAGAAGATTGGGTGCCTCTGTTAGGGTATGCGATTCCTTTTGGTAAGGGTCCCAGACCATATTCTCTTCACTGTGCTATCTTAAAAACATTCCCTTTAATGTTCCGCAGACATGATTTTGTATGCCCCACTTTCCTTCTGCTGTGGGATTTGGTGTTTTATGCACCCTCTGTGGAACCCTCAACCATAAGCTCAGCCACTCAAATACCTTTAGTGTCTTGGTTGCAGCCCTCCATTTGGTCGCAGGCTTACCCTGCTCTTCTGCTGCCTCACTGGTGCTCTGTTGCTCTCCTCGGCTCAATGCAGCGGCTCTGCGACTTCTGCTTTTGTTCAATGTGCTTCTCGCAGGCAGACTGCCTGGTTCTGCCGTGCTGTGCTGTTGGCGTGCCCTCCAGCCAGCCCTTCGGTTCACCCAGCATGTCCGGTGGAGACCGCCAACTCAGCATCTTTGCATCCAGGTATGCTCCTGCTGATCTCCTTGGCCAGCGTCGGTCCCTCTCATGGCTCTTCTCCAGAGCCTCTGATGATCCGGTCAGTCCCTCATCAGTTTTTATGCTGCTCGCAAGTAAGTTCTGTGACTGAAGACTAGATCGTTCAGTTAAATTCCCCTAGACTGATCCGTGCGGCTCTTCGCGTCTTCCTCGTCCCAGTTTCTTCTTTCAGATCTTCATTGTACTCATCCCAATTCCTTCTCACCTCAGTCCTTCCTACTTCTTTCATACTACAGAAGTATATAGGATAAGAGAGTAGGGGTGAGGAGAGTGGGGGTAAAGGAGAGGTGGGGTTTAAGGGGAATACAGCGTTCTCCCATGATAATTGTCACTGGTCCCATGTGGGGCTTCTCCTCTTATTAGATCCACCCGCTGAGAACTACCCCAGGGGGACTATCGGGTAGCGGCCTCACCTCCTTGGCCTCATGGGAAGGGGCTCCCCTACAGAAGCAGTGATGACATCCTGCGATTTGTCACAGTATCTTAATTTTTCTAATTCAGTTCTGCTTGACCATCCCCTTTTTTCAGTGTGTCTATTTTCATCTTCAGTGTGTTATGTTATTATGCTTCTGTACTGCACCGAATCACCACTGTAGTAGCTTCAAAGCACCAAATCCTTGTCTGAGGTGAAATGGGCTCCCGGCAGGGTTCACCAGACCCTTGTATGCTGTGTACAATGGTATGACCAAGGGTGAAGTAATAGGGAGCGAAATGGGGCAAGGAGTTTACAGACGCTGGGAGTGAGTTAGGCTGACCCGACTGCTTGTATTAGTATGAATGCATGTTCCTCCATTACATATGGAGTACCTTCTAGAGAGAGGCGACACAGAAAAGTATGTATTTAGCTTATATATGCACTGGGATTACAAGGCACTTTTGGAAAATTATGATATACAGATAGAGCAGAGTTTGTTGTGTGAGGGCCTTGAGAGCATGTTTGGGCAATTCTGATAGATATGCAGGCTTAAAATACCCACCATGTCTATTTATAGTACTACAGGTAAATCCCTTAATAATAATTCTGGGACTGCCACACAAACTCAGAAGGTGACCTTAACAAAAGTCAAGGGTGTTGGGTGAACAGGATTAATAAAAAAAAATTGTTATGTCTGGCCCTAGATGCTACGTAAACAATGTTTGCGTTCTTTATGGTGCTTAATGCCCCAGAAAGACAACCTCAAAGCACTGAGGAGTGGGGACGGAATCTGTCAGGCTGGAAGCCAACATTGTAAGTACCAGTGTTTCCAAGGAGCAGCACTTGGGGACCCTCAGCCCAGAATAGTCAGTTCTGCAATAGGGATACATGGTGGCACTAAAGGCACTTCAAGTTGAGAATGGCTTTCAATAGGCGGGTTCCCTGCTGAGGAAGCAGCCTGAGCCTGAGGCTGCTTCCTGAGCAGAGACTGCGCCTTGGCAGCAATCCTCTGAAGTTTCCTCAGTTGCTGTGGAGGCTGGGCTCTCCTTAAGCGGTTGCTGGGGTCCTTTGGGAGTAATTTGCAGATGAACCACCCATTTCTAATTCCTTCTGTGTGCGGAAGTTGCCTACTTAGGTTAGGTTAAAAGGTGGCAGTAGGGAGAACCCCAGATAGCGTTGAGGAAGCAGCTCAGTTTACTGGACAAATGTGCTCTTTCTATAGCACTGAACAGTCTTTAGGCCCCAAATGAAGAGAATGGGCTTCAAACACAAATTGATTTGCT
Source organism: Ambystoma mexicanum (assembly GCF_040938575.1). Classification (NCBI taxonomy): domain Eukaryota; kingdom Metazoa; phylum Chordata; class Amphibia; order Caudata; family Ambystomatidae; genus Ambystoma; species Ambystoma mexicanum. The sequence continues at coordinate 896,159,763 of NC_090941.1, forward strand.
CCATAAACAAACCCAGAGACAAGAGAAATTGTAATCGGAGTAGTTCATAAACCTGGATATCCTATAAAAGCAACAGGCTTGGTTTTCATTAAAACCTGTCACAGCACAAATTAGTTTACTGTAAAGCCTACTTCTAAGCCGAGGTCCTTTGCCAGCATCAGGATAAATGAGGATGTAGGCAGTAGATACACTGGGAAATCATTCAATACCCCTTTCAAAACACCCAGACAGAATTAAAACCTGGGGAAACACACATTCATTTGCACCAACACTGACTAAACTAAAGATTTTCTGGCAGCAAAGAGAAGTGTGTTTTAGTTCATGTATTCAAATTGGGCCTTATCACGAGTTGGTCTGTAGCCCTTAATTGTGGTGGCAACACTATTACTGCTGCATTTAAGGGTCCGCCCTATCATGAGTCTGGCAGCATTTCCACCGAGCTATAAGCTGGCGGAAAATGTGCCAATTTAACACGCATTTTCGGTGGCAATTGGCGTGGTGCTATTAGCATGCGCTAATTGTGCCAAAAATGCCCCATTGGGTCTAACAGACCCAATGGGGAATACCCATTACCGCCCATCCCTTGATCTGGTACTAATAGCGCCAGATCGGTTGGCTGTAACGCTATAGCCCGGGTGTTATACCAGCAGTAATTCTGCCAGGATACCGCCCAACTCATGATGAGGCCCCAAATATGTCAAACTACCTTTTCCCTTTAAGCGAGAGAGCCATGGGGAGCATGCAAACACCAGTGTAATTGGTGGAAGGAGAAAGCAGACAGAGGTGTGTGAATGATATTGTTACAAGCGACGGTTACTACAAGAGAAATATCATGTAATATACAATTTATTGGTAATTTATGGCAATAACCAATAACAAGACAATTAAGCTTTTATACTGCGATGATGAAACGTCTTATATTATAATGAAGATTAGAATAAACAATGTTGATGGCAAGGTTTAGAGTGTCTGCCTTTGATGCAGTCATGCATTTTACCGAAAGCCATGCAATCATGGACTCTTACGTATTTCCATATTTGTAATCGTGCAATGAGTATAGGATGCATTATCCCAAAATGTGCTGTCTTTTTCTCAATAAAATCATTATATTTTTTAAAACGTGTCTGCACAGTACCTGAAGAGTGGAAACTCATCACATTATACATGCAACCACCACCACCACCCCAATCCTTGCCGCAAATGTCCTTCAGCACTGCCCATCAAATTCATAAAGGTTTGCATTCCAATGTCAACCTCATGTTGCCTAATCTAGAGAATGCCATCTGGATCAGTGGTGATGGAATCAAAATGCATAGGTCTGATTTATAAAAAATCATTAGCGAGCATCTTCACATTCTAGAATATTCCAGAAGGTCCTGTGAGGGGTCAGGAATGAGAGGCGGACCCAAAGTGGTAATATTTTCAGCATTAGCCATTTTATTAACAGAAGGCGGTTTAGATAAAGGCCTTGCTTTCCCTATCCTAACGTGAAAGTCCCTTCCTATGAAACTTAAACTAAAGCAGGATAACCAGGTGTCCAACCTCAATCTGACCCTCACACTAACATACACAATTAAACATTGCAAGGTACATGTTTCAAATTTCAACTCAACAGAAAAGTGCAACAAGTCAAACATGTAGCTTCAATCAAAACAATCCTTGCATTTAAGGGGGTGACTCCTTTCCCCTGGTTTATTTCAGGTAAACTGTTCACAATGTTCCATGTCAAGACCAGTCTCTTAAAGGCATTGTAAATGTCTCTTTTACCTAATACTCTCCTCAGGATGGTAAAACAAATGTTCTTCCCGCAAGACTAGTGGGGATATGGTAAAGAGAATTCTTTACTACTTTTCAGGATGGCAAAACAATTTTTGTATTTTTTCCAATAGTGATTGAAATATGGTAAAAGTCTCTGGTTGACAAAATGCTTGATTGACACACAAACTTAATATAACCCAGTCTTTCTTTAACATACCAATTCAAAGTGAATTTCCGTCTGGAAACCTCTCAACTGAAGACTCTTACTAGTCTGGCTTACCTTGGTGCCAGGAATATCCCTCTTTGACCCACATAGATCCCTTGGAGTACTCTCGTGCCAGAGATCTTCCTCTTTAGTACAAGTGCACTCCTTCAGTGACACAACTTTGTTAACTTCATTTGTTCTTTGTGCCAGTTTCCCCCATACTAACATCCCATATATGAGGGTCCGTTCAAGCTCCGTCAACCTGTCTTTCAATCTCTCTTTACTCTTGGCAATGCTTGTTCCACATTTCCCCCAGCTGACATCTCATGTCAGAAGAATTGTACAACTCTTGTCTCTTTGTTTCTGTCACAATCTCTTTTGGATCTTGACAATATTCATTCCAGATTTCTCCCAACTGACCACTTATGTCATGAGAATTATACTATATTTGACCCTGTTGTTCTTTTGTTAATGTCTTTTGGCTTAGGCAATGCTGGTCCCATGTTTCCCCCAACTGACATCTCATGTTAGGAGAACTGCACCATGTTCGCCTTTTCCTTTCAGTGCTTTTTGGTCACTATTCAAAATTACTTTCAAAATGCCTTTTAGCGAATTTGCACATCCCGGGGCCCCTTTCGCTGCAAGGCTGACTCAGCGGTTCATCGTGTGGCTACTGAGATGTGTTTGCGAGGGGCCCACTTCCCCTTCTTCTGCGCAGAGCCTCACTAGGTCTGTGCGTCGGCTCTCCTGTCCTTCACCACCAAGACCCATGCAGCTCTGCAAGACTGTCTACTCTCGCAGCCCGACTGCACACCATCAGCTCTCTCTCTTCTGGAGTTCCTCTCCTCCAGTTTCAAATGCCACCAACTTTCTTCTAGCGAGCATATTTAATTCTCCCATGAACCTTCATGGGTTTTCCTCTGCCATCTGTCCTGCTTTCTGCTCCGCACACTCTGCGGCTTTCCTTCTCTCTCCTTCCTTGCTCTTTCTTCCACAGGTGATCTGGAGATTTAAATGTCCTGCAAAGAGCACTAGGTTGGTAACAACTAGACTGCACATTATTCTTAGCATCACATTTCCTCCACATAATCCCCTTGCTCCTTTTCCTCGTCAAAGTACTTGAGGATTTCTGGGACTAGGAGTTCCAGTAGGTTTCAAGTGATTTGAAGTCACCTTGTTGAACAGTTACATTTAAAATACAATCCACAACAATATGCCATCATAAACTCTGTTAGGGTTCCCTCCTCACAGAAATGGGGAGAATACCACATCCCTTGCATCGGAGCCATCACTTCCCCACGGTTTTCATCTCCTCCTCCATGTTCCTCCCTCCTGAAACCAATGCCATGGTCAGGATCAGGTAGCGGCTGCCTTTCTCTGGCCATGCTGGCGGAAACTACCACCGGGGTATCAGTGATGACTCAGCAGGATTCATTGCAGTCCATGTGCCATATCTTTACATGTGTTGTTTATCCATGTATGCACGACAGCACTAACTTGTATTTGGCCATCAATAGAGTTGCTTGATTAAATCTAAAGGAGTCCTTGCTTTTTTTCCCTGAACTGGAATTAAACCCAGAATGCATTGTTGAATGTGTTGTTTGGTCCAGAGTGAGGTGAATCTGTTCAAATTTTTTCAAGTGCTTGCATAACCAACTCCAGACCATAGCTTCTGGTGCATAATCGTTAATACACGCTTATGTTATGTTAGTTATCCACTATTTATACTGCCCCCATCACCACAGTAGTGGTCGTACGGTGCCTAGCCTTGTCCAAAAATAGCATATTGTGCCCCTGTCAGGGTGTCACCAGACCTTAATCTGTGAAAAGGAAGGGTATTTCTGGGGAGGAGAAGAAAGGAATCAGAAACTAGACAATGGAAGGACCAATAAATGGAGAAAAAACTATTGGGCTGAGTGGGGGGCGGGGGGAGTATGGTTGTTGAAGTAGGGATGCGTGTTTCGCAAAATGCTATAAGTTAGTGGTATGCATGAGTGTAGGACTCAGGAGAGTACAGCTTGGATTAGAACAGAGTTATATTGTGATTGCAACATCTTGAACCAATGACGCATGGTACTAGATGTAGTTAGATGGTGAGTGGTTGTGTGTTGTCCTTAAGAGATGCTCAAGCAAGCCCTAGTAGCGTGGAGGCTTTCACCAGATTAGTTTGTAAGAAGCAATCCCTATATCAAGGGAGAACACTGGGTTTGCCAAGCCAGCTGACAGGAGTGTCGATGCAAGAGTTGGATGTGTATAGAAGTATGCTTTGGGAGAACGTGGGATAAGAAGTAGGGGAGGGAAAAATGAGACATGATGGACTCCAGTAATATTAGGTTCTTTAAGCTATGATCGAGGTGTAACTCACTGTAACTTAATACAATTACATTCATAGCAATATAGCTCAAGTGATGAGTTATTCAAGCTAAGAAAACAATTACAGTCCTGAGCTAACCTTTAGAGCTTCTTGCAGGATAAACTCCAACACACACTAGATACCCAACAGCACTGTCTTCCAGATCAGACAGAAAGCAATCACAGGGTGATTTGCCTTCTCATTAATGCTCATTCAATGTCCAAATGACAACAACATCTATTGAGTACTCCTTTAAGGCAGCATAAGTTTAGCCAATTAATTTAGTCAACCTCACCAGCAGGAGGAAGGCAAAAATCACCCTCATAGACAAGATTACCTCGACAATGACATTAGCCTCCATCAGAATCCCGATTATGAATCCTGCCTGCATTTTATGGGGGAGCTCTGGGCTAGGATGATGCGTGTTCGGTCTGAATGTATCAAATGCTATGTTATCTGCTAGAAAGGATGTTATCAAGAATATTACTGTGACAGTTCAGTTGGGGTAGCAGTCAGTAGTATGTGCAGGACCTTTCCCAAACATTGTCAATACTGTGATAATAGCTTCTCCCATCAAGTCGGGTGATATGTACTGAGCAAGTGTCTCCCCGAACATTCCCCCCAACCTCTGTCCTCGTTTGTTCTCTAATGGCTGGCGAAATTCAATGCTGAGCATATCAAGTCTTGGAGCTTTGCAATGTACCATCCCATTGACTGTTCCAATGTATTTCAAGCTTTTCTATATTTCTAGCCAGCATGTCCGAGGTTTGTTTCTGTAGTCTATGCAGTTCAAAACACATTCTTCTAATATCATATCCATTTGACTGTCATGTATGCCTATTTCATCACATACAACTAAGCTGTGTTCTTTTGTAATTCTCAGCATTTGTGGTTACTCCATCTCTTTAATTGTGAGGCAAGCACGCATGCTACTAGGCTTGCCACCTTATACATACATTTTCTGTTTGTGCTGCATTTGCTAAGCCTGTCCGTTGTTACTGCATATTAGCTGTTAAGGCATTTCAGCTTAAGTATATGCTGTGGGTAAGTGTAGCCTAACTTTGCCTCTTTGAGTGAGTATATCTCATTCTCTAGGCACTTGAGACATGTTCACGTGTTTTTACCACTCAGTTTTTCAGTGCAGAATGTTTACTTTTTAAATGTTCACCTTTTCAAATTCAGCGCAGCAGCAAAATGCAAGTCAGAAACACCAGCATCCCTCATTAACTCTCAATTCCAACCAAATAAACATTATCTAATTTTCCAAACACACTATCCAAACCCTTTTTACAATTATTTTTCTACACTTAAAATGTGTTTGGTGATTATTTAACACTAAAATCAATAGGGTCCCTTAAGAGTGTTACACATCATTCCACACACGCCTGTCTCAGTAAAAATGCAAATACTCCATAAAGGCTGTGTAAACACAGATCACTGTAAGGAAGGTATGGTATCAAACAGTGAAGACAGACACTAGTGATCACAGTTCAAGGGTGTTTATTGAACTTCAATGGGTTGGGTAAATGCCTATCTAACCCTAAATCTAAGGATGAGAGTAAACTACGACCATCAAATAATAATAATGCAGTCCTATTTGAGTCTCTGTCAAAATAAAAAGGCCTATAACTAATAAACCTATTGCCAATCCGTACTTCTAAATACAAATGGTGTTGGATAATAATGTATGCAAAAAGAAAAGTGTTCAAGAAATGATATGTCAGGATAGTTGAGCAGTTGGCTTCCCATCCCCCCATGTTTAGCACGGGACAAGGCGGCACATTCGAGATTCGCACACAGTGTGGCTTGATTGCCACGAGGATACAGTTCAAAGCAAAGATATCATGGCCGCCTGCCTAAAGTCTGTCTTCTTTGTGCAGTCTCTTATTCCAAAGGGTGTTCATTTCTTCTCAGGAATTTCACATTCACAAGTTTCACAATTGGTCTCCCTCGTTCGGGCGCGGATCACGGATCTCCCTCATTCGGGTTCGGACTGCTTTAGCACAATGTTCACAATTGGTCTCCCTCATTCTGCCTCAGACCACAGATCTCCCTCGTTTGGGTTCGGACCCCTTTAACACAATGTTCACAATGGGTCTTGCTCATTTGGGCTCAGACCATGTATTCTCACTTTCGATAGCTTTCCTCCTTGTATCGAGAATCAAAGACCTTCAATTGTGCGATGGATTTTGCTTAAACCGTCGTAGGACCACTTTGATTCATTTTATTCCTCATTACACTCTTTTACTTTCACTTCTGCCACTTGGCTGGGTACCACAGAGACTTTCGATTGGGCAGACTCGTGGTGCTGAACCACTCTGTCACTGGTATTGTATCTTTTCACTGTTAAAGTTCAAACTTCCATAATCTATTCATCTTTCCTCGCGTCTTTCATCACATGCATTACCAATCTTCACTCTTGCGCTCCTTATACAATGCTGCCACTTTCAACCTTGATTTCAACACAGACCGGTCTTGCATCAGTCTCCCCAACTCACCAGCTGTGTTGATCGTTCTGGTGCTGCTTTGATCTTGGAACCAAGGACGGTACCACAGCAGCTGCTGCTCCTCCTCGATTCGTTCAGCCATCCGTACAGGAAGCCCCAGGTATCTCCGACACACAATGCAGGATTCTTCACTCTACTTTCCTTGCCTTCTGCTGTTAAATTTGAAGGACTCGTGGAAGTAACAGTTTCTCACCGGAAAGGTCAAGGGTATCTCCCTCCTTGCACACCCTTCTTTGTTTGCTTTCTTTCTTCCCTCATTCAGCTGCCATCTGGAAAATACTGTTCCTTTGTGTGCTTTGCCTCACTCAGAGTGTGCTCTCATGCTCTGCTTTTCATCCGTGTGGGGAAGTTTAATGGAAGTCAGGTGTGAGTGTTTTCCTGACCTTGCCTGACCATAATAGTGGGACATGTCAGGTATAATGCTCGGGTGTGAGTCTGTTTTCTCCCAGAGCAGGCTGTCTTTGTGAAATTGTTCATGAAGGGAAAGGGGGGGGGGTAAGTTCCCACATGGGTAGGATGGGGTAAAGGTGTTAGAGGGAAGGGAATTCCGTGTCTCAACGGCAGGTGTCCCACTCCCCAAAGACCCCTCACCCAGGTGATCCTCCCTCACTGCTCCACCCCCAGGGTCTGCATCCAAAGACGATAGCCGTGCCTTGGCCACCTGAGAGAGAGATTCCCAGGGACTAGCGGGCAAGACAACTTCTGGTTTCTCACATCACCTTAAATGATAGCTGTCGGTCAACTCATCATGAGCCTCCAAGACTATTTGCAAGCAGTTTTTCCTGTACGTGAGAAAAGCAGGATTTAGTAGTGTGTAAGATTGGAACCTCCAGGTCAGCCTATTTACCCCAAAGTTCACTATATGTATCATACACACTAGAAGCAAATGATTCAACAGGACTAAAGAGATGCAGTTCACATCCACTTTCTTTGTACCCCGTAAATCTATACTAGTGCAGGAGTCACGCACTTGTGTAGTATGAATGCTATCTTGTATTTCTTTTTGTATGTCTCTGGCAAGGGGGCATCCAGGGTGGCAGCAGTGGGTGGGGGTAATCCATGGAAAAAGTCCCTTTTTTGAAGGGGGAATCGGGTGTGGTTAAAGAAGAGAGCAATACCTAACCAACCATCTTCCTGGGCTTCCCTGCCCCACTCCAAAAATAGCACACCAGTCTAGAGTGTTGGCAGCTGGTGAAATTGTAAAGTGGAGGGGTGTAAAGGTTTTTCATGAACTGACCGGAGCAAGTACACCTGAAATCATCCAGAAAGACTTTGGGCAGTGATTTACTCACCTATGGTTTTGGGCAGTGATTTTCACTCCAAAATACTTCAATTAATCACAGGTCACCAAGAGTTCACAGAAGCATTTTGCAGCAGTTGTTGATGCTGGCGTGCCCCAATGAAACACTATGAGGCCTCTCTCAATATATGCCAGCATTGCTCGCGTTCAAGCAGGTTGTGCTCAAATCATATCATGACATCTATTTATTTTTTTTGCTTTGTGTCCAAAGAAAACAATGATGCTGGTTGCAACAATATATGGCAGCGTTGCCGTAGCAAAACATGTTTACATGTTGCTAGTGCGCAAAGAAAACAGAGTCCTGTCTCAGCAATATAAGGCAGCGCTGTCCAACTTTATTCATGCGGCTAGCGTTCATGCAGTCTGTGTCAGTATATGCAATGCTGCTTTCAGTTCTGCTTTAAGTTGCTCTCAGTGCCCATAAAAAAAAACACACACACACACACACACCCCTTTTCTTTCTATTGTATGAGCCTAAACGCCAGGAATGGTTAACTATTTCACTACTGACATTAGAAAACTTGAGATCTCTTCAAATGTCCCTATGGGTCTTAATAAGTTTAACCTTTAGACACCCCACTAGAGCCTTTGCGATAAGCCCATCGGAATGTGGTCATCATTCAGACAACATCTGTACATCAAGCAGTCAGCAGTACCAATTAAGAAGGGAGAAGAAAGGGCTACATATGAATTGTTTGTCATATCTTCTGCCAAGGGTGCAATTGGCAAAGATTCTGGGGGTAGGGAAGACTAATGCGTCAAATGGTGGGGAGCGGCTACCATCAAAGACTTTATGCGGGCAGGGCAAACCTACTTGCAAGGGCCCGCATCTTGTTCTCACCAAGGAATATTTTTGGGAAATAGTGTCAAATTAGCGGCAAATGATGAAATTTAAAGCATATTGGGCCAGTGACATTGCCCCAAAAAACATCAAAACATTGTAGGATTTAAATAACAAATGCAGAGTTTAATGGTACCAGCATGGTAATGGTTGGCTTTGTCAATTGCTTGTTCATGATGTTTGTCTAGCTGCATTGTACCAGAATCCAGGGAAGGACTGAGTGGTGCTTCAGCTGGGATTGTTTCAGAGGTTTCAGTGGGATGTCCTGACAACTGCCTAGAAATTGTGGGCCGTGAATTCGTAGCATAGTGGCAACTGGTGTAGCATCACTTAGTGTAACATCACATAATATAGCATTACGGGACAGAAAAGCTGAAAAAAGAATATTCTGCATGGATATACATAAAAAAATAAAGAAATACATACACACACCAACTGTGATGTTTCTAAAGTCCCCAGGGCTTGTGTACAAAGCATGTAAACAGTATCTACCTCTAAATCACCACTGCGATGGGCACAACAGACAACCACACAAACAATTTACATTAGTAACATTAACTACTTCTCCAAACAACTAATAACGTATCTAAAACATGCACATCACAGAGATGCCTAGATTTTAGATCTTTTCGCATCAACATTGCAACAATACAACCTTGCCCTGCTGATATATACTAAAATCTCTGGTTCACTGACTGACTACTGAGACTTCATATCTGCCTGCCGAAGCAATTGATATGGGACTGAGACTCAGTGCAGCAATAATGTAATTCTAGGTGACAGTCTCTGGGCCCACTAACACAAAAGCCAAAGGGGGAACAATTTTTCTCACTCAAACCATTCAATCTGCCCCATTATCACCCTGCTTCATGGAATTATATTTGTGTAAAACGTAAATTTGTGCACCATTCTTCCCGAAAATCCCCATACCTCAAACAGGGATCTTCAAGTGGGACAATTCAAGAAATAACTAGCGGTCCAAAAGATATTTTTTCGGAGCTACAGCAATATCTAATCGGAGTAGGAGTATGTTTACATTTGACGTCACACGTTTTTAAGTGTGACGTCATCACGTAATGTATGCGCTACATATATTTTGTTAAAATGGCAAGTGCCGACTTTATATTTCAGCCAATATGTCCATAAGGACAATTCAAGAAACAACTAGCAGACATATTGCTATAAAAAATAAGCAATAAACAAAGAGTTTGTTGACATTAGACGTCATACGTTTTAACGTGTACAACGTGTATAGCACGCGTTTTCCCACGATTCGTCCGCGAACGGCATTATGCCCAATGGAGACGCGGAGCACTCGGGATAGATCCCTTCAAATACTAGAAAGGAAACAAGGTAAACTATAACGAGGCAATGAATGGGGCAATGTACATAACAACTAGAAACTACCATTTTCTAAATATTATAATGATCATATTAGTTAAAATAATATTGAAAACACTACAATGGGCATTGGGACCTATATTATGAGTAGGGGGTCATTAATAATATTTAATACCTGACATGTAAAACATGAGTTGCAATTAGATGGCACATTTTTTCAACGATTTGCTGACAATGATAGCATTATACAATCCAAGGTTGTAATATATCACCGCTTTTATAGGTGACAGAAGCTATTGACAGCTGGGATTTTCATTTTTGGGTATTGGGAGCCACACATAATCTGGTCTAAGGAGGAGATCGTTATCTAACAGAATGTTTTTCTGGTAGCTACAGAAATCTGGTAGGTTACCATTTATTACTCTTTCTTTAGGATACTCTAAACAAATATAGAGGCCTCTAAATTTACTTTAGAGTTTTCTGTTTACAGTTAACCATTGGTAAGTTCAATTACCCAATTATCCGAAAAACTATAGGTTTGGAATTTATATATATTAACAACAAGCACAGTCCAAAGAACATACAAGAATGATTTTCAATTACAATATCTGATACTTGATGGAATGGCTCCACAATCATCTAGTTATAAAGGGAGAATGATGTATTTTTACTGAGTTTGATTTATTTTCACTGTTAATGGCACCAGTCCGCCAATTTTTGAAATGGATACATAAAAATATTTTTTATTTTGCTTTTTTTCTTATCTTTTTCTTCCACTACCCTGAACTCACCTGTCCAATCTGATCCGGTGTTGTAACACAATATGGTATGATTTACATTCCTTACTTTTTGTGCAACCAATTTCTGCCAACACGCATACAAAATATTTTGGACACTGTCATTTCACATTTGTTATGAAATAACTGAATGTATTACTATTGTTATCATCTGATTATGCAATTCGTACAACTACATGTATGGTCAAACATTTAATACAGCATTGAGAATGACCAGTGGTCGAAACACGTGTCGGCTGTTCACCATATTAAAGAACTTTTGTGACATCAGAACTCTTATTGGAGTGATTTCTCAGCATTTCTGAAGCCGTTATTTGTACTTTATATGTTATTAGGTTTTAGCACGGACCTTGATAAACCCCCCAGTTTCTGTTGATCGTTTACAATTTACAGAACCTTGTGGGAAGCTCTGTGGGAGGGGTTTTGCCCGCAGCCAACCATCCCTTTTTTCTTTCGTACCAATACAATTAGAATCAATAATTATTCAAAAAAATATGAGTGGTCACTAGCGCACAGTTGATATACGATAGCACATTCTGTATTTACTGATTTACTAATTCGTATGTTGTGCTGCTAAAATCCACTTATCTACTATGGCAGATTATATGTGTAACAAGGTTGAAGATAAAGCTGCTTTGCTTGATCCAAGATGGAGCACTTCTAATCCCTTTAGAAGCAGTTATAATACTGCTGAAACTTTGAAACAGAAATTTATAAAATTAGAAAGACTTTCTAAATGAGAAATCAACAAGTACTGAGAACATGCATCCCTGGCAAATTATCTTGAAAATGGTCTCATTCCTAGATGTTTACGGATCCTAATATTTCCTAATTTTGAAAATAATGATGACGCGGATTTAGCAGAAGATTGGAATTTTTTTTTAACCAAAGCTCTAAAATTATGCTAGAATTATTAATCACACATGCCATGAGAGAACACAAAAGGGTTATAGTACAAATTAATGTATTAAAGGAAGAGATCAAAAGGCATGCCAAATGCAGAAACCACCAAAGATAAAAATTATGAAAAGATGCATGAAATTTTGCGTGATTATCAGGATGAAATTAAAATGAGGGCATTTGGATTTTTCTTTAGGGATAATAAAGACTATAGGCAGGATCGGGTTTACACCTTCCAACCCAAGTATGACAATATTGCACCAAGAACTAAAGTCAGTTCAAGAAATACTACACCTGCAAGCTCGGATCCGGAATCAGAGGAAGATATCAATGGTACTGGCTCTGCCAGTAATGGTACCAACCCCACAGACAATGAAACCACAGAACCTGTCTCTAAAGCAGGTCAGAATTTTTTAGACCAAATACGCAGAAAGGGAATGCTCGTTCAGCAAATCTCAAATAGGTCAGATTTACAATACCACCCAAGGTTTCTACAGTAACAACAAATGTCACACCAGGGGCAGGAGAGGGGGGAAGCCGAAGTGGCAGTGGAAGCTCTGACGAGGATCAGAGCCAACCAGGAATTCTGACAAGGTCAACAACAAAGAGAAACAAGCCAAGTGATGCAACCTCACTTGATTACAAATCTATCTGATAGACAATTAACAAATGCAGACATTTCTGTGCTTAATATAGGTTTTTCATTCGCTCTAACTATGTTAACTTCCAAATTGACCTATTTAAATTTCTAAGGAAACTTAAATTGAAGAAATGTTTCTCCACCCAAGTTCAGACTTTTAAGCCCAAGATCACCTTAAGCCCGCTTAGCACATATTCCATTGTAGATGTGATTAATATAGAAACATTAACAACACTCAGTCAGGAAGTAGCCACGGACTTGGATACCATATGCAAGGATTTAGATGTGTGATCAAGACATTTGCCAATAAAAGAACTTAAAACCAGATCCAAATTCACACCGCAGTTGGAAACAGATAATGTTATAGAAACCTTCCATAAAGCTATCACAAAAGACATCCATAAGTTTTTGGACAGTAACCCAAATAATAGAAAGAAATGTAGATCAAATCTCACTACTCACGAATTACAAGCTTTAGAAAATGTGGCTAAAGACAAATCTATCACAATTAAAGAGGCTGACAAAGGGGGCAACATTGTGGTTATGAACACTAAGGATTATATCTCTATAGCTATGATACATTTGAAAACACCACAATGTTATACCCCCTTGAAGTTGAATCCTACTAAGAAAATTTTTGAAGACTCACTTACTCTTGTTCAGGTGTGGTATGATAAAGTGTTTCTGAGTGAGAAGAAAAGGCTTTTTTGACTAACACAGACCCCACAGTACCCATCATATATTTCTTACCTAAGATACATAAACCCTATGAAAGTTTGCCATCAGTAAGACCAAGAATGAGTGGCATAGGATGGGTGACAGAGGGTCTTTCTCAATATTTAGATGAGGCACTTAAACCCTATGTTCTCAAGATGCAATCATACATCAAAGATAGTGCACATGTACTGCAATTTTTCAAGACAATAAAATGGGAATCAGACTATTTGCTGGCCACACTAGGGGGGTAATTCATGGCAGTCTGCGCGAGCCGCGTGCGCCAAAACCCATTTAGGAGCACAGCATATTCATGGATTAAAACATCCATAAGCAGCCGTGGCTCAGAGTGGCGCAGCAACCCTGCAGCAGCGCCAGTTACGCCCCCAACCCTGCCCCGTGTACCAAAGAAATTGCACAAATCCAGTACCTGGCGCAAAGGCCAGTGGACCAGCATACAGCCCCCAAACCACGAAAACGCGTGTAAAACTTCCTGCGCATGCCCCAGAATACACGTACCCCGCTAGCGCCAGTGAAAACGTGTGTAAAACTCCACGCGCATGCCCCAGAATACACATACCCCACTCGCGCCAGGCCCATAGCGTGTAAAACTGCCTGTGCACCCCTCAGAATACACGTAACCCCCTCGCACTAGTGAAAATGCATGTAAAACTCCCTGCGCACCCCTCAGAATACACGTACGCCTCTTGCGCTAGCAAAACCGCGTATAAAACTCCCTGCGCACCCCTCAGAATACACAAACCCCGCTCGCGCCAGTTAAATTGTATTGAAAAAGTCCCCCCTGTGGTGTGTGCTGCCTGTGGGGCATGGCCAGGGTGGATGGGCTGCCTGTGGGGCATGGGGAGGGTGGATGGGCAGCCTGCATGAATTTCAGGGGTGAGTAGGAAGTTTCACACGCGATAGGCCCTGTGCGAGCAGGGTATGTGTATTTGGGGGGTACACAGGGAGTTTCACACGCGATAGGCCCTGTGCGAGCGGGGTATGTGTATTTCGGGGTGCACGGGAAGTTTCACATGCGATAGGCCCTGTGTGAGTGGGGTACATGTATTTGGGGAGTACGCGGGTTCACTTCCATCATGTCCCTCCACAACACATGAGTCATTGCAGACAACACACATGCGGAAACTGGCATGGCGCACAATGAACGTTTGCATCCATGTCCAAGGAACTGTTGAAACATACAATGGTGGTTTGGTACTCACATGCATCATGGGTCATACTGATCACATGCACACACATCACTGTAGTTCCATGCATCTGGCCTCGTACACCCCAGGCACAGTGGATACAAGGATGACTAGGCTGCATCAGTGAATCAACACATCGTCAGGGACATGAGTCATGTATCAATGGCGTTTTCAAGTCACACACACGCTACTCAGACACACAGACATGTACACCATACATGTACATGACAGCAGAACCCATCTCTCACACCCCAACCATGTCCAAGAACAGACACAGGCATGCATTCATGTGTGCATTCCGCATGCTGCTCCGCATGTTGCATTGTAACACATACACCATCCATGTGGTTCACGCAAGACTGGTCTCACATGCAGCACCATCGTGTCCCTGCACACACACATCCATACATGGCCCATGTCACACATACAGGCAAGTAGCTAACTACCAGCACACTGCAACATGCCCTGTTTCACACAGCAATGCATGGCGACTTACCGCTCGACTGCAGACGGGCCTGCATCCTGAGGATCTGGTGGTGAAGCACTAGGCGAATGAGCTCCAGGACCCTCATCTGCTGGTTGTAAGCTGGCCCCGAGGGTCCTGGACGTGTAGTCCTCCCAGCGCTTCTGGACGTGTTTGATGTCGCGGGGTGCCACCTCCTCCGTGTGGATGGCACCCACTATGTCCGTTCAGATCCTCCTCCATCCTTCCTTGTCAGCACGATGGTGTGAAGAGGGCATCATAATGCCCCAGGACTTGCTCCACCAGGATGCCAACTTCATTGGAAGTGAAGCTGGCAGCCCTCTGCCTCTCAGCTAGGGGGTTGCCACTGGTGCCAGATGGTGTTGTGTCGGACATGGCAACCCCCGAGGCAGGTGTGGGTGGGCAACTGGGGCTGGGCTGTGAAGTGATGGAATACCAATCGGGAGTCCTCTGTTCCGGCAGGGGTGGTCACAGCAACTGGACCCCTGGAGATGGCAGATGTGCAGGCACCAAATGGCAGGGCACAGTGGCAGCAGGCAGGCAGCAGCAGATGGCTCGCGGGAGGCTGCTCGGGGTTCTGGGGGGCAATAATTTGGCCTTCTGGGCAGGAGCGTGGTCTTCCGTGTGTTGCCACGTGGCTAGCTTGATATGGAGTGCTTTGGCACGTGAAAAAACAGCACGTCAGCGTGTAATTCGAGGAAAGGCCTTTGGCACGTAAGCATATAGGTGACGTAACGTGCGTGCGGGCGTTTCCCTGGCACAGGTTGAAGGTCCCACGTGGGTTTCCATCGCTCTGTTCGTGCTTTTCGTGGGAAGTGGTGCGTGTGTTTTCCAGATGTTGGGATTCACACGCAATTACTTCACAGCGGATACAGTGCGTACCTTCTTTTGGCGTGGGTGTTGGCTATGCATTCTTCTTCTACACTCAAGGCAGACGGTGAGTTGCACACACGCTATTTTTCGTACTGCGGGTGTCCCGGTTGGTCACGTACCCCTTTTTTCCAGGCATACTAGCCCGCATGTTGATCACGTATGCATTTTTTGTGTTCCTGGCTGCCACATCGTACTGCGTGTGTTTTTTTACACGCACGTAGGCTACAGGGGTCGCGTATCTATTTTTCATGCTTTGTGATGCCTGAGCATTGCGTGCCACATAATTTCTCCTAGGGGGCCACAGAATGGGACATTCATCATGGCTGTATATACGTTTTTGTTGTTTACACGCACTTTTGTAATGCGCAGGGACGCTACCGCCTGCCTTCGTGTGGTGGACGTGTTTAGGCCTGTATGTGTCTTTGGCCGTGCGCGGGTCTCCCCTATTCGATTCCATGAATACGTGTAGTTCGCATGCGTGTGGGCGTTCCATGTATTTCCGTGCAGTACTTCCCCACTTATGCCTATTTTCCACGCGTTGTTCCCAATTCTGCGTGTTCTGCCCTGTGTTCTGCCCCCTTTTTGGTGTGTGCGCTGACCTTGTGCGCGTTCTGGATATTGCAATGACGTGTGCGCCCGTGTGCGCCATGCAAGGATTTGGCGCACATCCCGGGAAAAACACACGCAGGGCCTTCCATGAATCGCACGCGTGCGCGTGCGCTTGCTTTTTCACTCTTGCGCCAGCTTGCGCCACGAGTTTCGGCGCACATTTCTTCCATGAATCGGCCCCTAGATGTTTCTGCATTATACACAAGTATTGACCATGATCTGGCCATCCAAACAATAGATTATGTCTTTAAGAATGCCTCTGCATTATACTTACAGCATGTCCAGATGCTCAAGAGTTTTCTAAGGTTCACATTGGACAATAATGCATTTATTTTTAATGACCAGTACTATGTACAAGCCAAAGGGGTGGCAATGGGTGCAATATTTGCCCCCCTTTGGCGAATTTGTTCATGTCACAACATGAGGAAACTCACATCATCAATAACGATTCCTTTAAGACAAATTTGATCGCATGGAAGCGCTACATAGATGATGTTTTGATTGTGTGGATGGGTACTTTCACGACATTTGATTAGTTTGTAGTGCATGCTAATACTAACTGTTTCGGTATCAATTTTACTGGTTCAGCAAGCAAGAATGCTATTGATTTCTTGGATTTACACATTTTTGTAGAAGAAGGTACAATACAGACTAGAACATATTGCAAGCCAACGGAGGTCAATTCCGTACTATATGCACAGAGTAGCCACCAGAGGGCCACAATCAGCAATATTCCAGCAGGAGAGTTCTACAGAGCCAGGAGAAATTGCAGCAAAGATGCTGACTTGCAAAAAGAATCACAGATACTTATTGGGAGGTTTACTAATAGGGTATATTCTTTGAATGATGTCAACAAAGCAGCACGTAAACATAACGGAAAAAAGCAGTCAGAACTATTGCAAGAGTGTGCCAAAAGCAAACTGGATGATGGTCACATATCAATCATAACACAGTTTTCACGAGACTCTTCTACCTTGTATTGTATGGTATCCAAACACTGGCATATCCTAAGACTTGACAATGATCTGTTACCCTATTTGTCAGAGAAACCCAAGTTTACATATACCAGAGCAGGTACTATTAAACAGAAATTGAGTCCATCTTTTCTGAATCTGCAGGAAGGTAATCAGACAATTGGCTCAACAAGAACATTGGTTTTTTGAAATGTGGTAATTGTAATCAATGTAAATTTGCTCACAATAACTGTAAGGTTTTCACAGACATGAATAGGACTACTGTTGGTATTGGAGACTTTATTAGCTGTAAAACATGCTATGTAGTATATGCCATTATTTGTGTCTCTGGTAAACTATATGTAGGTAGCACCATCAGACAATTGAGAATAAGAATTAGAGAGCATTTGGCGAGTTTGAAGAATGTGGAACCTAAATCACCATTTTCCATTCACTGGCAGGAACAACACAGATGAGCAACAAAGATGACATAAGATTTATAGGCCTAATGAAAGCTAAGAAGGGTAAACAAGGTGGCAATATCTAACTCACTCTGAGACAAATGGAATCCAAACTCATATGCTTAATGAGAAGTACTCAAGTCGGTCTCAGTTGTGACCATAAGATGCATGTTTTTTCTGTAACATGAAATAACCATGAAATAGATATTACTACTTTCTGATAGAGGCATTTTAAACAATACCACCAGAGGAGAGATGTGAAGCCATTCCGTCTGTATCTAGATCAGTAGATTAGTGTTTGAAGACTCAGGACCCAGAACCCGAGGCAGTGTGTGGGTTTAGAAATTTTGAAACCAATAATGATTATTTAAGTACTCCCATCATAATACCTATAATAATCAACATGATTTTTGATGTCTCACAGTAATGATAGAGGAACACAGAACACTAAGATTATTTTTTTGAGCCCAGCATGTACGATTGGAAAAGATATTCCTTTCAGTAATGGCCACGAAAACACAAAATGGACTCTATTGTTGTCACACGCAGTCACGTGTGTCATATTGTTTGGGCCAAAAAGACCTCTCTATTATTTGTTAATATAGTTCATAACATATCAGGCCCAATAGTTATCTTTCCGGAGCTATAGCAATATCTAATCGTAGCAGGAGCATGTTTACATTTGACATCACACAATGTATTTGTTTCCATTAATTGTGTTATAATGACAAGTGGGACAATTCAAGAAATAACTAGCGGTCCAAAAGATGTTTTTTCGGAGCTACAGCAATATCTAATCGGAGTAGGAGTATGTTTACATTTATTTTGTTAAAATGGCAAGTGCCGACTTTATATTTCAGCCAATATTTCCATTAGGACAATACAAGAAACAACTGGCAGACATATTGCTATAATAGTTCAGCAATACACAAAGAGTTTGTTGACATTAGACGTCACGCGTTTTCACGTGTGACATCACCACATATAACATGCGTTTTCCAGCGATTTGTCCGCGAACGGCATTATGCTGAACGGAGATGTGGAGCACTCGGGATAGATCCCTTCAAATACTCGCAAGGAAACAAGGTAAACTATAACGAGGCAATGAATGGGGCAATGTGCATAACAACTAGAATCTACCATTTTCTAAATATTATAATGATCATATTAGTTAAAATAATATTGAACACACTACAATGGGCATTGGGACCTATATTATGAGGAGGGGGTCATTAATAATATTTAATACCTGCCATGTAAAACATGAGTTGCAATTAGATGGCACATTTTTTCAACGATTTGCTGACAATGATAGCATTATAGAATACATGGTTGTAATATATCACCGCTTTTATAGGTGACAGAAGCTATTGACAGCTGGGATTTTCGTTTTTGGGTATTGGGAACCACACATAATCTGGTCTAAGGAGGAGATTGTTATCTAACAGAAGGTTTTTCTGGTAGCTACAGAAATCTGGTATGTTACCATTTATTACTCTTTCCTTAAGATACTCTAAACAAATATAGAGGCCTCTAAATGAACATTAGGGTTTTCTGTTTACAGTTAACCATTGACTAATTGGAAGACGAAGCCGATGTGCAGGACCTATTACTAAGCTGATATACAGAGTTTATTACAACTAGCAATTTTCCCCAATTCATAACGATTTACTTAACCAAACGGAACAGTTACCTGGTAAGTTCAATTACCCAATTATCTGAAAAACTATAGGTGTGGAATTTATATATATTAACAAGCACAGTCCAAATAACATACAATAATGATTTTCAATTACGATATCTGATACTTGATGGAATGGCTCCACAATCATCTAATTATAAAGGGAGATTGATATATTTTTACTGAGTTTGATTTATTTTCACTGTTAATGGCACCAGTTCGAGAAAAATGAAATGGATACATAGAAATATTTCTTATTTTGCTTTTTTTCTTATCTTTTTCTTCCACTACCCTGAACTCACCTGTCCATCCTGATTCAGTGTTGTGACACAATACGGTATGATTTACATTCCTTACTTTTTGTGCAACCAATTTATGCCAACACGCATACAATATATTTTGGACACTGTCATTTCACATTCTTTTATGAAATAACTGAATGTAATACTATTGTTATCATCTGATTATGCAATTTTTACATGTACATGTATGGTCAAACATTTAATACAGCCTTGAGAATGACCGGTGGTCGAAACACATGTCAGCTGTTCACCATGTTAAAGAACTTTGGTGACATCAGAACTCTTATCAGAGTGATTTCTCTGCATTTCTGAAGCCGTTATTTGGACTTTATATGTTTTTAGGTTTGAGCGTGGACCTTGATAACCCCCCCAGTTTCTGTTGATAATTCCATTAATCAGGCTGTATATTTATTTATTTCAATTCTTGGAAACGTGCCACATCGCCCGTAGGCCTCAAGGTGCACAAGAAACAGACAAACAGACAATGAACAAACAAACAACAGAAAGTCAGGAAAGACTGTAGGAGTTGGTAGGAAATCAGAGAACAGGTCTATGTAGCCTTAAAAGGTAAGGTTTTTCTTTATAAAATCTGCCAAATATGTGATGGTTTTGAGATACAATGGAATTGGATTCCAAATGGCAGGAGCTAAGGTGTCGAACATTGTTTTTCCAAACTTGACTGATCGAAACCTGTATTGGCACAATTTGGCCTGATCTGAGGACCTCAGGTATCATGTAGGAACGTACCAGTGGATGCGTTCAGAGAGATAGCTGGGCACCATCTAAGTCAGGAACTTAAAAGTCAGTGTAAGGATTTTAAAGGATATGCAGTGCTTGACTGGCAGCCAGTGCAGATTCTCCCTGGCAGCAGTAATAGACTGCCTATTGGAGATGCCCAATACTGCCCTGACCGCCCCATTTTACATAACCTGAAGGGCTGAAATGATAGATCGAGCAGATCCTTCCAGCCAACTATTGCAATAGTCTAACCTCGAGTTGACTAGTGCAGAGACAAGAATGGACATGTTTTTGACAGTAAGGTACAGGCGTAGGTAGGCAAGCTGTTTGTTAATACATCCACATGAGGCACAGATCTTAGCAACACGTGGACTCATGGTCAACTCAGAATCCAGTGTAACACCCAATGTCTTAACAGTCTTTGCAACAGGAACAGAGACATTGGAAATTACGAAGGAAACGTACTCTGGAGAGAGATTTTTTTGAATATGACTGGAATCCGCGATGAGTATCTCGTTGTTGTCCATCTTAAGGGCCATGGCATTTTCCTCCACCCAAGAGTGGGTGGTAGACTAGACGGCATTAATGGCATGTGAATCCAGAGAGTAAGTACCAAGATGACCTGGGTGTTATCAGCATAATTAGTATACAAGACACCCAAGTCATCAAGTAAGAGAAAAAGAGGAAGAATATAAATATTAAAGAGAGTAGGTGACAAAGAGGAGCCATGTGGAACACCTCGTGTGAGAAGAGTGGGACAGGAGGAGGCATCATGAAGTGTAACTCGAGCGATACATGGACCCAGAAAGGAGACACGCCATTGTGTTGCTAGATCGGAGCAGCCCACCAGAGATTGTAACCTGGTATTCAAAAGCTCATGGTCGACCAAGTCGAACGTGGACAAAAGATCAAGCAACATGAGGAGTGCAGGATGACCGCGATCGACAATGGCCACTAAATTTACCTTAAGATCGAGCATGGCAGTCTCAGTCCCGTGACGTGCCTGATAGCCCGATTGGTGGGGCCCTAAAATAGAATTATCCTCAATGGATTTTTGGAACTGAAGATAAGCCACACAATCCATTACTTTAAGAATAAAGGGCACATTGGTGATGGAACGATATTGCTTCGGCTGGAGAGGGTCGAGATTTTCTTTTTTAAGCAGCAGGGTTATACAGGCTTCCTTGAGGTCGGTGGGTACCTGTTCCTCAACAAAAGATTGATTTGTAAGTTTGATAATCCAGGGACAGATGGCATCAATGGACCCAACCAAAGGTCAATAGGGACAGATGTCACCCCTGCATGTGGTGGGTTTCATGTCCAGGATGATCTTTTTTTACCTCTCCTACTTTGCAAGGGGCAAAGGAGAACGTGGATTTAGGAATAGAATACGCCTGGTGGGCATGGCTCCACGAGTGGAGGCAGGACTGATAGGCTCCTGTAAAACCGAATTAGGTGAGACGCTTGACTCTAGGTATTGTGTGATTTTGGCTGCAAAGGCATCGTGGATGGGCTGACACCAAGCAGAGTCTTGAACAATGTTAATCCTAGAATGAGCCTCAGTGTTAAATTACCGGAGAATGGCAAACAGCTCCTTGGTACTTGATTTGGCCTGACTTATCCTGATGCTATAGTAAGCAGACTTTGCCAAGGTTACTGTGGCTTTGAAGTAGCGGCAAGTTTATAGGGGGTCAAGAGGACTGGAGACGGGTTCTTCCGCCATGCATGCTCAGCTGACCTCCTACAATGTCTAAGGGACAAGATGTCCTCGTCAAACCAATGTTGAACCAAAGTTTCTGGCTTCACCTGCTTAGTGGTTAAGGGAGCGAGATCCTCCATAAGGGAGTGTAGGGTAGAGTTTATGTGCCCAGAGAGGACCGAAGGGGCAGTTGTAGTCCTCCATATCAATTGTTAATTCATGGGAAAGTTTTTAAGATGTTAGGTTTTTAAAAGATCGATCCTGAATAGACTGCCATAAGCATGTCTTTTTTAGTAGAGTGATCTTAATAACTTCTTAGGACTAGAATGTTTGCAGTTAAGTCACAGTATGATTATATTATTTGCCCAGGATCACACACTTTAATGGAAAGTGAATCTAGGACTTTGAAACATTCTGCAATTTAGACATTTGACCAAATCCTTCGCAAGCTTTTCCTGCTACAGATATTTACACTTTAGCTTTCAAGGACTGCAAAAATCATGTCTTATAGTGTTTACTTACAAAATACACAAATCCTGCACACATCCCATAGCAAAGCAACCTGACAATATGTAAATGCTTATAGAAACAAGTTAAAAAAAAAAACGAATGTCATTGTGGCTTTATTTCTACATCCTGACTGGAAAACTACAAGACCAAGAATGCAAAATAACGTGAGCCTTAAAATCTCCTGTTTCACAGCACTATAATTTTAGCAACCAGTAAAAGAAATTGTGAATTAAGGTCACCTTGGTATGACGATTATTTGTCACAAAATTCAAGTTTGCCTTTGATTAAATGTAAGGCTCTCCATTATATATTGCAAAGCCGGAATGGCTTTACACTGAAATACCATGTAATTAATGTTAAACAGCTATAACTGAGTGGCCGGAAAACACATGATGTTGCAGACTTTAATGAAAAAGAAAATGTACTTTTTGCATGTGTGCTACATCTCTTTATATGCCTAGGCTTTATTACATTGCCATTATTAGTAAAAATTGCATAAATAGAGCATTTTCCATTTCCATTTAGCTTTGCAATTGCCAATTTAGTTTGAACTTTGAAATGGTTGTTTGTGCACGTGTCAGCTTTTTTGAAAACAGAAATACAAAGGCCTCATTATCTGTTACTTTGATTATGGGCCAAAAATGGGAATGGGGGAAGGGCCCATGGTGAATGGGGAATTACCGCCCCCGCCAACCTTTGAATGGGGCGGTAATTACGCCATTCACCATGGCAGAGTCGGAAAGATAACGGCGTCAACCAAGGCGCTAATAGCGCCTTAGTTAACGCCAGGGTCGGAATGAGGCCCATTGAACTGGAGTGTTGAAAGGGTGCAACTGATTCCTTGAGAACAGTGAGAGAGATAAGTGCTGCTGTCTCCACATTCCAAATGATACAGTATTCCTGAACACAAGCATTTAAATAAACAGAACATTGCAACCAATTCAACACTCCACACATAGGGCCTCATTACGACCCAGGCGGAGGACCATGGTGCTAATAGCACCATGGTCCATGCCGGAGTCCACCATGGCGGAATGGGGAATTACCACCCCATTCCGTGGTTGGTGGGCCGGTAATTCCCCATGCCGCCATGGCCCTTCCCTATTCCCATTTTTGCCCCATAGGGCTCAATGGGAATGGGGAAGGCGCTAATAACGGTACCGCAAATTGCGGTACCGTTATTAGCACCAAAGTCCCTTTGCAGGTCCCTACTTTAACGGCTGGAAAAACCAGCCGTTAAGGTCGGGTCCCGCAAAGGGACCTGGTAATTAGGCGCTAAGTGTTTAACGGTGCCGCAGCCTTTTACGGTGCCGTTAAACACTTAGCGCCTGGGTCGTAATGAGGCCCATAGTGTCCATTATGTTTGTATCTATGCCCAAGCTAGGAAACAATAGAGTGTCACAGATAATGTCCAACATTTTAGATTTAGTCCTAGAATAAGTGAACCATCTAGACAATACTTTTCCCTGATGCCGATACTAGTTGATGGCTTTACAGAAAGCTACATTAGCCCTTTTGTTTTAAATTTATACTGAGAACTCACCCACCATTTGATTTTAGGGAGAGGTGTGTTTCAGACAGAATTCTCCACACTGTAAATTGTCAGAATCAACGTTTAGGAAAATCAATGTCAACTTGTTTCCATACTGTGAGATATGAGAAGATTCTATTTTGTATAGAATTGTTGTATACATTTGATTATAACACACACACAAATATACATATATGGATGTCTGGGTATATTGAAATGAAAACCTTAGAGAAACAACAGAAGACAGTTTATCTTTTCGTATCTGTTATCAAGCTGTCTGTATTTATTTTCCTGATGTATTATTTTAAATAAAACAGAATATTCAGATTAAAAAAGGCATGATTTTTGTGGGGTGGAGTTAAGGATTTGGGATGGGACCTCATAGCATTTTTCTTTTTTTTTTAAAAAACCTTTATTTTTGGTTTTTGTATTATTCTATAAAGACATAAGAACAAATACACACCCACATTAGGGTGGACTTAACTCTGCGCCGTGTCCCACCACCCATCCTCCCCCTCCCCTCCCCCTCCACCCCCCGGCTCGGCCCATAGTTCAACTGTTTGTGCCGTCCTGATTCCAGGTCGATGTTGCATGGAAATGGTGCTGTTAGTTCTGTGCCTTCACTGTGACCTTTCTCCTGTGTCTGAGGCATCTGGTTGGCTGGTAGAATCCTCCTCTGATTCTTTTAGCAAGAATGTTATCAGCGGACCCCAGATGTCTGGAGGCCGGGCATGTAGGGGAAGTTGTTTGACAAAGTCTGTTTCTACATCCTGGCAATAAAGGATGTCTTTGCGCCAGGCGATAAACGATGGGGGGGGGGCCTCGGCCCCAGGACATGGCCACTCTCCTCCGGGCCAGTGTCAGCAGAAGTCCCGTCAGTTTCCTTGTCGGGGCAGAGAGCAGCCTAGTCATACCGAACAAAGCCGCTGTCCGGCTTGGTTGTATCGCCTCTCCCACTATTGCTGCCGTTGTCTCCAAGACATGATTCCAGAACGGTGTTATTTCGGGGCAGTCCCATGCCAAATGGACGAAGTCTGCTGAATGTTCTCCACATCTTTCACATTTTGCAGCTGTTTCAGGGCGATGCTTGTTTGCTTTCGCAGGTGTGTAATAGGTCTGGTGTAGAAAGTTAAAATGGATTAGTTTAAAGAGTGAGTTGAGGGCGATTTTTTGAGTCTGCTTCAGGATGTAGGTCCAGTCCTCCTCTGACATTGTACTGTGCAGGGACCTTTCCCATCTGATCTTTGCTTGGCAGAGTTTAGGTGATGTATCAGTAATAATAGCTTTGTAGATTTGTGACACCAGCTTGCCTTCACCTTGTGCTTGAATGGCGTTGTGTAGTAATTGCCAGGTCTGTGGCTGACGTGGGAAGTCTGGCAGGAGCGCTTGGAACGTGTATCGGGTCCTAAAATAGAGGAATACATCGAGTGCGGTGTTGCCGCCTTTCGATTTTGCTTGTTGCGGCGTTATAAAGCCGTCCTCTGTGAAGAGATCCACCAGAGTCTCAATTTTCAGTTTTTCGGCCCACTGATGAAAAACTTTTTCAGACGTAAGCGGAACTCCTGGAATGAATTTAACAGGCAAAAGGGGACAGTATCTCGTTTTTACCCCGTACCTTTGGGCCAATCTCAGCCAAACTCTATATGTTGACAGCATTACGTTCATGGTGGAGTTGGGAACGGGAATTTGACTGAAGATGACTGCGATTAACAGGTTCGGTGTTGCTAGCGCCCGTTCCACCTGAACGTGAGGTCTGATTGTGTGGGAGGCATACCAGTGACTGAGAAATTGCGCTTGCGCTGCCCAAAAGTACTTTTCCAGGTCTGGGAGGGCGAGGCCACCGCTCGCCACTGGAAGTGTTAGTGTTGCATATGCCACTCTGGCCGTTTTGTCTGCCCATAGTAGTTCGAGGACCATGCTTTTTAGTCTCTTCAGATAAGTTTGAGGGAGGACTATTGGAATATTGGTAAACAGGTAGAGTAATTTTGGTAGGATCACCATCTTGACCAGGGAAGCTCTTCCCCAGAGCGTTAGTGGTAGGGTCTTCCATCTTGTCACTTTTTCCTGAAGGGACTTGGTCACCTCTTCGTAATTGTCGCGGAACACCTCATGGTATCTCAGGGACATTTGGATTCCCAGGTATCGGACATTAGACGTTTTCCATGTGAATTGGAAGTCATCTTCGAAGGGTTTGGTGGCTGGGGTCAGCGGGAATATGATGGACTTTGATTGATTGATTTTCAGGCCGGAGGCTGTCCCAAATTTGATTACTTCCCTCATGACTGGGTTCAGGTTCTCTTCGGGATCACGAACGAACAGGACCACGTCGTCCGCGTAGAGGGATATGATGAGCTTGTGTGGTCCAATAACGAGTCCTCTTCGTTGCCGATGTTCTCTTAGGATGGAGGCCAGCGGTTCCATCACCAGGACGAAGATCAATGCTGAGAGTGGACAGCCTTGTCTGGTGCCCCGCTGGAGTATCACTGGAGCCGATTTTGCCGTACCTATGATGATGTTGGAGCGCGGCTCGTTGTACAATAACGATACTAGTTTGATAAAGCGGGCTCCCAGACCCATTCTGGTGAGCACAGCGAACATAAACGGCCATTCCACCGAGTCGAATGTCTTTTCGGCGTCGAGGAGGACCGCTATTGCTTGAGTTGAGGGGTCTAGTGCTTCAATGACGCTGAACAGCCTCCTGATGCCGAAGGTCGTGTTGCGGCCTGGGATGAAGCCTGCCTGATCTGACAGGACGAGGGTGGGCATCAATGGTAGTAGCCTGTTGGTAAGCACCTTTGCGAGTATTTTGTTGTCGAGATTGAGGAGGGAAATGGGCCTGTACGATGCACAGTCCTCTGTTTGGCTTGCCTGGTTTATGCAGGAGGATGACGTTGGCTTCACGGGCGGAATGGGGGAGTGTCGCTTTTTCTAGTGCCTTGGCGTATACTGCCGCCAGAAGGGGGGCGAGGGTGGTGGCGAAGGCTTTGTAAAATTCTCCCGTTAGGCCATCTGGGCCAGGAGCTTTTGAGCTAGGGAGAGTTTTGATAGCTTCTGTGATCTCCTCTTGAGTGATTAGGTCGTTCAGCGGTTCCCGCAGAGAGTGCTCGACCCAGTACAACTCTGCATCTTCGAGGTACTCCAACGCGACTTGTGGGTCGCTGTTGTGACTGCTGCTGTATAGGTCCTGATAGAAGAGCCTGAATTCCTCCGCTATGTCTTCGTCAGTGTGGACAAAGTGTCCTTGCCTGGACCGAATCCTTTCTATTGGCGATTGATTGTTGTGTGCCTTTGACCTTCACCGTATTGTCTGACTAGACTGTTGCGATTTAGAAATTTCACTTCCCGATCCGCTGCGTTACTGAGTTTTTGTAGCTCTTCCCTCAGGGCGACTGGTATGTCCGGGTTGGTTGTGTTGGAGCGCTGGAGTTCAAGTTGTTTTAGTTTCTCTTCACAAGTTGTTAGCTCCCGCCGTATGAGTTTCAATATGCCATTTTCTTTGGCGTGGCAGACCCCTCTGACGAAACACTTTAGAGTTTCCCACAGTGTGCTGGGTGAGGCCACAGATCCTGTGTTGACTTCGAGGAACAACGCGATCTCTTCTCTTAGTTCGGCAGCGAATACCTCATCACGCATTGAGCCGGTTTTGAAACGCCACCGTTGTAGGGGGGGTTTGGGGTGTGCTGGGTTTAGAACGAGAGTTACCGGGGAGTGGTCTGAGAGAGTTCTTGGATGGATATCGCATGGGCCGCTGATCCATGGGCCGTTCATGGAGGTGAACAGATAGTCGATCCTGGAACTCGAGTTGTGTACGGCGGAGTGGAAAGTGTATTCACGCAGCTCCCCTTTAGACGTTCTCCAGGCATCCATCAGATTGAATGCCTTGCAGATTTCTTTTATTTGGAGGCTGGCTTTGGATGGAGGTTGTGGGGTTGCTCTTGATCTGTCTCTCACCGGGTCCAGCACTGTATTCATGTCTCCGCCCCAGATTATGGTCGCAGGTTCTTGGGATGATAGACGGGATAGTACCCAGCTGAAGTTGTCGGGGCCGTCTATGTTTAGTTAACAAAGGTGATTTTCTGGCCTGCTATAATGCCGCTCACAAGAAGAGTTCTCCCTACGTTGTCTTTTGTGGTGTGGACAAGCCGGAAGCTGATCCTCTTGTGTATTAAGATCGCGACTCCTCTAGAGTAAGATGAGTACGAGGAGAAGTATCTATGGCAACCCCAGCTCTTGGCCCACTGATGATCCTTCCCTGGGAGTAAGTGAGTTTCTTGAAGCATGGCAACGTCGACTTCGTGTCTTCTAAGGTACTGGAGGATTTTCCTGGTTTTAGATGGGATGTTGCCTCCTCTTATGTTCCAGGTTATGATTCTGAATGGAACGGGTCAGGGTCTATATTGATTCGTTTTTTGTTCCCTATGGTCTTGCCAGGAGGTCCGGTGGATGGACGGTGAGGTAGAGGTGGTGGCGAGCGGAGGGGATGCAGGGTCGGAGGACGGCGTGGAACTGGTGGCGCACAACTTGGCCGCTCCTCATGGCTAAACGAAGGTGAGGATGCGCACCTCAACTGGAGGTGGTGTGGCAACTGTGACTTCCCTCCCGCGCGCGGGTAACCCCCAACTGACCCGCGAGGTTCCCTCTTCATTACTAAACTATAAGGGTTGCTGTGCTTGGGGCACTTGTGCCTCCCGAGAGGGGCGGGTGGCTCTCCAACGCACTGGGAGTGAGTCTCTGCAGTATTAGGTTTATGCATTGGTGCCGGGGGTATGAATCCTGTTCCCTTGGGTGCCTGGGTCGAACATTATGGCGGTTCTCTGCGTCTTTGGTGTTCACGCTGCGGTCTGGGGTTATTAGCGGCGGATCTGCAGCCGGCGTGATCAAGGTAGTCGCTGGCTTCCTCAGGTGTGTGGAAGAAGAGGGCTTTCCCTTCGTGTTGGATGCAAAGCTTTGCTGGGTAGAGCATTGAGTAAAGTATCTGGTTGTCTTGCAGCCTTCTCTTAACTGTCGTGAAGGAGCGCCTCAGTGTTTGAACGGTAGGGGAGAAATCTGGGAAGAACTGGATTGGGTCTCCGTCATATTGCAGTTTCCCTTTTTCTCTGGCTGCCTTGAGTATCGCATCTCTATCTTTATAGTTTAATAGTTTTGCAATAATCGGCCGTGGATTTGCGCCTGGGATTGGTCTGGTGTTCGGAATTCTGTGGGCTCGTTCAACTACAAACAATTTGGAGAGAAGCTCTTTCCCGAAGAGGTCTATGCAGATCTGTTCGACATGGTCCTCCATTTTCGTTCGGAGTTGTTGTGTTCTGATTCCGATGATTCTGATGTTATTCCTTCGTGAGCGACCCTCTAAGTCTTCATTCTTGGCGCAGACTGCTTTCATCTGGGACTCGAGGGTGGTGACTCTTGTGGTAAGGCCTGTTGCGCCATCATCCAGGTCGGATACTCGTTGCTCCACTGTATCTAACCTATCGGCGTGCTTGTCGAGACAATGTTGGAGCAGGTCTACTTTAGATGATAGGTTGTCGAGTTTACTGCCTAAGTCGCCAATTCCAGCTTTGAGGTCCATCAGAATTTCCCTAATATCGAAACTTGGTAATTGCTCTTCTGGCAGGGACATAGAGGGTGTTGGTGACGCTGCTCCGCTCGCTTCGGAATGCGGTTTGCTGGTGGAGCCAGACCCAAAGTTCAGTTTCTTTTGGGATTTGTCTAATTTCCCCATTTTAAACTATCTTCTGCTTCCAAGCACTCGAAAATGGAACAGGCGGATAACTGGTGGTCAAAGACTGGTGAACGAGTGACGCCTATTGCTTTCGTTAAGGTAGCTACGTTAGGGTAGTAGCTGCGTCGGCGTTGGGTTGCTATTTGGGGGAGGTTTGGAGTGAATTCCTGGTGAGGCGGCTTTTTTCCCCTTGATTTGCAGAGCAGGCTCTAGCAGTCTACTCCCTTTACTGCAGAGGCACATAAGTATGGGGTTAGCTCGGGGGTTAGGAGCGTCTGCCTCTACTAGAGGGTTTGTAGCGCCGGGTTGCGGAGGCGTCCTCTGAGGTTCTCAGACGGGGTCGTTGTGCTCCTTAGGCTGCAGGTATTCTGGTTGTGAGCTGCCGGGCTTTTTCCGGGCCTCGGTGTGAGGAGTTGTGTCGCCGATCGGCGGGATCCGTATGGCCTTGTGTCGTAGCCAAACCCCTAGAAGTGATACTGTTAGTCCGGGTCTCCTATGCCTGCCGTTCTGTTGTATACTATGGGGTGCTGAGGGTCTCTGATCTGGGCACTGTTTCTCGGCGGCCGTGGGGTTTGACAGTGTTGGCCTCGGCCAAATGGGCTGATCGCTGTGGCTTTCGCTGTGGCTGCGGGGAATGATGGTGATATCCCCCCGTCGCTGCGTGTTCCACTCCGCTCCGCCTTGGGTCGGGTGTGGCCCTCGTACGGAGGGGAGGCAGCCGGTTCGGCGTTGGGGACGGTTGCTGGCGAGGCGTATCCTGCTGTGCCTCCCTCGTTCACCGATGATTTGACGGAAGCGCAGGGCGTCCGTAGACAGACGGATCGGGGAGGCAGCTTGCGCACGCTGGGGGGAGCTCCTACCTGGGTGCTCGGCGAGAGCACCGCTGCTCGTCGCACTTCTTTTTGAGCTGCGGCCGGGCTGTTGCAGGGACGGAGACTGTGTGTCTCTTGGCGCCACCGGCGCGCACGTCTACCCGCTGCTTGACGCGGCCCAGCTCTACACTCCCCGCGGGTCTCTGCTGGCTCTGGGTGTCGGGTGTTACACCGACGCCGCCGCTCGAGCTTTGATGGGGAGCTCTTGCACCTCTCTCTCGATCCCCTCCTCCGTCCGCGGCTCACCGCCGGCGTGAACGGCAGGGCTTGCTGGCCAGGCCGGGACTCAGCCGCTGCTCTGCCGCCAAAGACGATTTTGGGCTTAAAATGTTCGTCGGCGCCTCCTGAATGCGCCTGGCTGTAGTTGTGGGAGAAACGGACACCGCAGAGGGAAGGATGTCGCAGGATTAATGGAGAGCCACACAGAGCTCTCTAGGAGGCAGCCATCTTGGATGGCTCTCTAGCGCCCTCTCACTCATAGCATTTTTCCAGATACCTAGCAGAGAAACTTGGGCTCATCAAAGACTCCCCACTGCAAGAACGGAAGACTCATCCATGGGGCAAAGTATACTGTCTTTATTGTTCAACACAGACAGGGATCATACAGAACAAATAATTCTCCAGCATTCTTAGCTTCTGAGCCTGTGTCACACGGTTTTACATACATGTGATGTCACAGAAATCGGGTCCACCCCAAAAGTCATAGGTCAGTTTGGGCTAACTATGTATAAAAAAAAACGCTAAATTAGTCTGTTTGTTGGTCCTCCGTATCATGTGACTCTGCCTGAGACTACCTCTAAACCTTACAAACAACACTGTTGCTGGGTCGCAGGAAGACCATTGGCACGTTCAACAGTTATACCACTTCACAAATGGCGCTTCCGAATTGGCTAGAGCATGTCCTGCCAGGCCTGGGACCCTGTCTGGTCGCAGAGCACAGTGTACCTTTTCAAGTTGATGGGAGGGAACATGCAGGGCCCTGTGTTCCATATTGTTACCACTGTCTGATCACCTAAGCCTGATAGAGTGCCTGCAGGTTGCAGCTTTGGTGGGCAACACTTGTATCAAACCACTCTGTCTCGCTGGGAACAGCTTCTCTTCCATCACAAGTAGATGAGCATTGTCCCATTCTGCTGGGTGATGTGTGAGGGGACCGCAAAGTGAAGCCCTTCTGTCCGCAATTATAAGGATTTTATTCTGAATTCTTGCAGGTGGCCTTCTGCCTCAGGAACCAGGAATTTCCCACCAGCCCTTGTCCTTTGCTGTGAACACCAGCTCTGCGAACACCAGCTCTGTGCCACAGGCTGGAGGGATTGTGTCTTCCCTTCCATGTATCTGTGAGCTGTCTTTCAAACCTGATTCACTTCATTCACCCTTTAGGTTCCCTACGTGGCTTCATGGCTTCTTATTGTTAGTTGCAATAAAGCTTGGGCTACGTATATTCTGCATTTTGCGGTTTACCTTTGGTGAAAGTAAGGAAAGGTTCTTAGCATTATGTAAATATATCCCTCCTCTACCTTTTACAGAAGTTATAAGCATGTTTTTTATGTTTACAAGCAATAAACCAGTGCATGTCTTTGTAGCTTCATGAATGGATGCATATTTGCTTCATGGTTAACGCAGCCGCCGTGATGTGTCTAATAACATCATCGATATCTGGCTTTATTGTCAGTCGATCTGGTCCATTGATGAGACCTCTGTCTCCTCGAAACCATCAACTGGATATGGTTTAAAAGGCTGCCTGAGTAAACATCTCTTGTCATATCTGTGATACATTGGTGCAGTTGGTGATGTTAGGCAGAATCACCTGCAGTACCCTTTAGGAACACTACAGGTAATTAGGACTACAAGTGTAAGCACAATTTCACCTTTGGTACAAGCCTGTACCACACAGTATAGTGGTAGCGATGGCTGAGCAACCAGACCTATCTCAAGAGTTTAAAAGTGAGCAGTAGAACAAGTTACACAAAGGACCAACAAATACAGTGATTCAAATATCCACTAGTCAAGGTTTATTGGTAAAAGAATATACATTTATTTACTCAGTCAGTTAGAAAACATTACACTAGCATAGCAGCTCAATATCACACACTAATAAACCACAAAAATACAACCGGTAAGTAAATGAACAAGTTTAGCTCCAAATGAAGTGGGAGCAAAATGTCACTTCAGATACTTATTAAAGGAGTAAAAAGACAAGGTTATAAGAATAGACATCCCAAATACATTCATAGGCAGGGCAAAGGGTTTCAGTTAGATACAACCAGTAATTCTTCTCAATAGGGCGGGACCAAAGTCAATGGTTCAGGGTCTTTTGTATAGCATAGCACAGTTCTGGTAAATAACGGTTAAGTCTTACCACAGAGATAAGAATTTGGATAGGCGAAAAGTTTGACGAATGTTAAGGGAAGGACAAGCCTTCGTAGTTGAGGAAAGTTTCACGCACTTTCTCGATGGCCGAAAAGATTTCTGGACCGCATTTGCACAGTACCTTGTCAATAAAGAAAGCTGTAGTTGAGGCAGTTGTTCCTGGCAGTTCGAGCAGATCTCGCTGTTCCTGAGCTTCAGTCGTGGGGACAAGAAGGAGGATGTCGGGAGGTTCCTGCACTGCCCAGGGATGAGGCCAAAAGCTGTAGCAAGACATCGGTTTAAGGTGTGAGTGCCTTAAAGTGCACAAGCTGGTTTCCTTCCCTCTGGCTATCCGGTTTTCAACAGCACTCTGATGAAAATTCGACCAGATGGGGATGGTGTCCAGTTGGCTTGCGAGTTGGTTGTTCCCAACAAACTCAAGAGAAGAAGTTAACCTTGAAGGGCTTCTCTGTCGATGGAGTTTCAGGCAATTCGGACCTGCAGCAGGGCTTCACCGGTCGTCCAGGAGTTGCAGCAGTCCTCTTCCTTCAGCTTGTATTCGTTTCTTTCGTTCCAGTGGTCAACTGTGCTTTCCAAATCCCAGAGACCCACTTTTAAACAGTTTTCCCCCATTCATTGCAGCCTAGTTGCCACTCACACAGCAAGGTGGCTGTCCTTGCTGGACAGTCAGCCGGCCAATCGCGCCAGAGTGCATTCAGGTCTCCTAGGAGACTAAGCACAGGGAATTTCGGGCACCTCCCTCACATTCTGTCCACCCCAGACACTCAGGCGCCTGAGGAGGGCTTCAGCAGAGACACACACAAGAAGGACCTTTCCTAAAAGAAATGGCAAAAAAAGATGACCAGAGTATGTTTTTACAGATAGGTCTTGGGCGCCATATTGAAAAACATGGCTGACCCGATTTCTTGCTCCGGGGAAGCTAGGCAACTCCTCCAGCACTCTATAGGAAGATAGTGTGTGCTGGGTCAGTACATTTAAAGAGACTAGTAATTTAACTTTACATGCTCTGAGAGACAGTGGTCAGTCCCAGAGAAGGTATTTAAACCTTGGGCAGTCTAAAAGCCATCCCTGTGCCATTGCACTGAAGGTGCTGTGTGACACACAGAAAAAGTTGATGCCCTTGGAGTTGTTTTAAAACTCCATAACCAAAGAACACACAATTAAACACATCCAAAATACACAGAAGAGTGGGAAAAAAGTTCTCACACTCTTCCCAGGCAGAAAAATCAAATCCTAGAAATCCAGCCAAGTTGCTGGGCGTCTCAAAATGTAAGGGAAATAAGCACATTTGGAGAATTCTCCCTAACACTCGTCCCCCCAAACTAAAGGACGGGGGGATTTAATCCACTCTTGGATGAATCTCCTTACTCCAGCTGGTCAAACATCCCGGGGAGTTCATCAGCATTTTGGTTGTGACACCCAGACCTGTGTTCAATGGTAAAATCAAACCCTTGTAGGCTGATTGACCATTTCAGTAGTTTTGGGGTTTCCCCTTTCATTTAAATCAACCATCTCAAGGGTTGGTGGTCAGTTTGATTCACAAAAGTAGATCCATACAAGTGTGGTCTAAACTTCTTCAATGACCACACAATAGCAAAGCACTCGCGCTCAATGGTTACCCACCTTGTTTCTGGTTCCTTCAGCTTCCTGCTGATGAAGAAAATGGGGTGCTCCCTACCTTTCTCATCCAGTTGACTAAGGACTGCACCTATACCTGTATTTGAAGCATCTGTCTGCACAATGAAGGTTTGGTTGTAGTCAGGAGCTCTTAGTACTGGAGCCTGACAATGGGTTCTCTTTAGGCCTTCAAATGCTTGAGTGCACTCCTCCTTCCACCGGACCTTTTTAGGGAATTTGGGAGAGGAGACCACAGTCAAGGGAGAAGCTATGGTCCCATAGTTTTCTATGAAGTTCCTTTAGTAACCAGTGAGGCCTAGGAAGGCTCTCACTTGGGTTTGAGAAGTAGGGGTGGCCCAGTTGTGTGCAGCTTGTACTTTGCTAGGCAATGGCCTGATTTTGCCTCCTCCTACCTCATGTCCAAGGTAGCCGACTTTACTGTGACCAATTACACATTTACTAGCCTTTATGGTCAGATGGGCCTGCTCAAGAGCCTGCAAAACATATCCTAAATTGTCAACATGTTCCTTCCAAGTAGGGCTGAACACTGAAATGTCATCCAAGTATGACATGCAGAAGTCCTCCATCCCATTCAGAACTTGATTAACCAGCCTTTGAAATGTAGCAGGTGCATTCTTTAGTTCAAAAGGCATTACCTTAAACTGGTAGAGGCCTGCCGGGGTTGAGAATGCAGTTTTCTCCTTGGCATGGTCTGTCAGTGTTATTTGCCAGTAGCCTGAATTGAGATCAAATGTACTGAGGTACTTGGCTGAACCAAGTTTGCCCACCAGTTCTTGGTAAAGGGTGGGCATCAGTCTTGGTGACTACATTAAGAGCTCTATAGTCCACACAGAATCTCAACTCCTTGGATCCTGCCATTGGTACTAGAACAAGTGGACTAGACCATGTACTGGTAGAGGGCACTATTACCCCAAGATCAAGCATCTTGTTGACCTCCTCCTTTATGTGGGATCTTATATGATCTGACATCCTGTAACCTCTGTTTTTAACAGGTAAACAGTCACCAGTTTGAATATCATGCTTGCCCCAAGGGGTCATGCCTAGTGATAGTGAAAACAGGGAGGCAAACTGATTCAACAGAAACTTGCACTCCTCCTATTGCTCAGGTGTCAAATTAGAAGAGAGATTAACTCCTTCTATTTTCTCATCGAAAGGGTGACCTCTGGGTAGGTCAGGTAGAGGTTCACTCTCCCCCTCCTCTTGAGCTGAAGCTAGAACAAAAGCTCCAACTTCTGGGCTCGAGACATAAGCTTTTAAACGGTTGGTGTGAAAGACTCTGGGAGCCTCCTTAGCATTGCTTAAATCCACCATATAGTTGACCTCTCCAAGTTTACCCACAACTTTGAAGGGTCCTATCCATTTGTCCGGTAAGCCCTCTGTCTTGTAGGTACCATAACTAGAACTAGCTGGTCTTGAGTAAAGTCAACCATGTTGGCCTTCTGGTCATGCCAATGCTTTACCAGAGCCTGACCTGCTTTCAAGTTGTCTGATGCTTCTGCCATCATGTGTGACTTTCTCCTCCGGAGACATATCAGATAGTCAGTAACTCTCACTGGCTTGGGGGAAGGAGCACTCTCCAACCCATCCTTAATTAGGGCCAAGGGACCTCTAACTGGATGGCCATAAAGAAGTTCAAAGGGACTAAATCCAACTCCCTCCTGAGGGACTTCTCTATAAGCAAAGAGAAGGCATGGCTAAGGGGTGCTCTAAAGCACCTATCATGCTCTTCATTGTACGTTTGAGCCTCTCTACCAATCCATTTGTCTGAGGATGGTAGGCAGTTGAGAACTTGTAAGTTACTCCACAGTTTTTCCATATGGCCTGTATTTAGTGGAACATAAAATTTGACCCCGTGCCAGAGATAACTTCCTTTTGAAAACCTACCCTGGTAAAAATACCAAGTAGGGCCTTAGCAACAACCTAAGCTGTAACAGTTCTCATTGGCATAGCTTCAGGATACCTAGTAGCATGATCTACTACAACCAGGATAAACCTGTTTCCAGAAGATGTGGGAGGGTCTATGGGACCAACAATGTCGATTCCTATCCCCTCAAAAGGTACTCCCACCACTGGGAGAGGCACCAAGGTTGCCACATTCTTGGCTCCACTCTTGCCAGTGGTTTCGCAAGTGTGACAGCTCCTACAGAACTTATCTATATCAGACCCTAATTTAGGCAAGTAGAAATATAAAGAGAGCCTTTCCTGGGTCTTCTTAAAACTTAAGTGACCAGCCAAAGGTATATCATGGGCTAACTGTAGGAACTGGTGTCTGCTTTCAAGAGGCACTACAAGTCTTCTTTATTCCCCTGGGATAGATTCAGTCGTTTCACTGTACAAGAGGCCATCTTCCCAGTACAACATATGCTTCCCTGGCTCTTGCCATCCAGCTGGGAAGCTACCTGTTGGTGAAGACCTTCAAGAGTAGGACACTCTCTTTGACCTCTGCTGAAGTCTGCCCTACAGGGTCTACCTTCTGCCAGTAAAGACTACAGCTCAGGATGGTCAGCCGGATCCAGATCTCCAACAGGAGCAAGGTCCTCTTCCAGCTCTGATTCCTTAGCAGCTGATTCAACCACACAATGTTGTTCTACACACTCAGCCTCAGCTGGTGGAGTCACAGGTATGACTTTGGACAGTCCTCTCAGGGATGCCCTGGTTGGTAGCACAGGAGTGCTGGCTGGTTTCTTCCTGGCGGTTTTAGGATGCCCCTTTTCCTCTTTCTTCTTAGAAATGGCAGTCGGTAAGTCCTGTGGACTGGGAGTTATAGTTTCCTCTATAATCTCCTCTGGAGAGCCCCTTAGTCTGGGTCCTAGTCTGCTCCTGTTTCCTTTTGCTGGACGGCCTGGGGGTGCTTGATACAACCCCAAGAGTGTTTAAGTCATTCCCCAACAGGATTCTCCCAGGTACTTCACTCTGCACACTTCCAGGTATTTTGACAGTCATGTCTTTGCACTGGATGAGAGCTGGTAACTGTGCAAGCATTTGGACAGGGCCCCCAGAAAGCTTAGTTAGGAATTTGGGTGCCTTAGTAACATCCTCTTCTTTGAAAAATGATTCATCAACTACAGTTATACTGGCTCCAATGTCTCTGATGGCAGGGGTCTGCTGACCATTCACAAGAACACTGTCTTTGTAATACTCTTTAGTATTGTCTGGAATAGAGTTATACACATCTAAGTTCTGTTGTTCCCACAGACCCAGGGATACTAAAGAAACACTGTCTGAGACTTTCATGGGTTCCTCAGTCAGTAAGTGAAAGTCTCCACTTGCCATTGGTACTTCATCCTTTGGGGAGAAGGCTAAGGAGACAGTGTGGACCCTTGAAGGTTTACCCTTACATCTGGGATCCCCCTTCACATGGTCATTTCACCCACAAGCATAACATTTACCAGATGTCTTAATGAATGGGGGTTTGTTCTGACCTCCTTCTGGTTTGACACCAGAAGGTACACTAGCCTGATTTGGTTTCCCTTGTGCTTACTCTTGTTATTTTTGGGGCCCTCTTTTGGATTGAAGGTATTAGAATTCTCTTTGGTATCTTTCATGTGCTGCTTCCCCTCATCCTTCTTCTGAGTTACCCCAGAATACTTGGGGTAGCCCTGTTGGCAACCCACAAGTCAGCCGCCCTTGCTAACTTCTTTGGAAAAATGTCCTTAGAGTCAGCCAAGTGCTATCTCAGCTCAGGAGAGCAGGCATCATATATAGATTCCAACATGAACAGATTTCTCATACATTCATAAGTGTTCACTCTGTAACCCTTAACCAATCCATCTAAGTTTTTCAACCTCAGTCACCCAGGTAGCCCCAGGGGTACCATCATGCTTTTTGTGGGTCCTAAACCTCTTAAGATACTGAGAAGGGGTCTTCCCAAATCTAGCTATCAAAGCTAGCTTCACAGTTTCATACTCCTTTCTGTCTATATCACCCAACTCCATTACCACATCAGTTGCAACAGGGGGTAGCCAAGAAAAAAAGCAGCCAACCAATCCAAAATATCAAGCTTACCCTCATACATACTTACTGCATCTTTGGGCATGCAAGGCCTCTTAGGATTGGAAGACCTAGAGGACTCTGGGAGAGAACCAGTTTCAAGAGACAACTTTTTCATTTCAAGTGCATGATTCAATTCCATTTCTCCGAGTCTAAGCTCTTGATGCTTGTTTTCAGATTGAGCTTGGATTCTTTTAAATTCTAACTCAAGTCTCATCTTTTCAAGTGAGACAAATTCAGGACATAGGTTTGGACCTGATGGGGTCCCTGTGGTCAAAGGTTGAGGCCTATGAGCAGGTAGAGGTAAGACAGGGACTACATTCTGAGACTATTCTGCCTCATCTAACGCATCCACAATATTAGAGCTGGGTTCAGACATATTATCATCCTCATCAACATTTTCCACATTTGCTGTAGGTGTGGGGGTTTCAGACCCACTCCTCAGACTTTGGTATTGTAACAACTTTTCTATCAATTCAACCTTTTTGCCTTTTACAGTGAGATTCTGAGCTTTACACATATCTCTCAATTGATTGACAGTTAAAGTCACTAGTGTCTCCTGTCTGTAGCTTTCCATATCAGTCATGATAAAACAATTGCTTTACTAGTGTTGGTTAGCCTTGGGAGGATTATTTGAACAAAGGTAAAAGTAGCACTCTAAATGTAACAAGTATACTTTATCCTCACCGCTGTACACCAGTGTTAGGCAGAATCACCTGCAGTACCCTTTGGGAACACTACAGGTAATTAGGACTAGAAGTGTAAGCAGAATTTCACCTTTGGTACAAGCCTGTACTACACAGTAAAGTGGTAGCGATGGCTGAGCAGCCAGACTTATCTCAAGAGTTTAAAAGTGAGCAGTAGAACGAGTTACACAAAGCACCAACAAATACATTGATTCAAATATCCACTAGTCAAGGTTTCTTGGTAAAAGAATATACATTTATTTACTCAGCCAGTTAGAAAACATTACGCTAGCATAGTAGCTCAATATTACACACTAATAAACCACAAAAAATACAACCGGTAAGTAAATGAACAAGTTTAGCTCCAAATGAAGTGGG
Source organism: Ambystoma mexicanum (assembly GCF_040938575.1). Taxonomy (NCBI): domain Eukaryota; kingdom Metazoa; phylum Chordata; class Amphibia; order Caudata; family Ambystomatidae; genus Ambystoma; species Ambystoma mexicanum. The sequence goes on from NC_090941.1 coordinate 896,199,821, forward strand.
AGCAAAATGGCAATTCAGATATTTATTAAAAGAGTAAAAAGACAAGGTTATAAGAATAGACAGCCCAAACACATTCATAGGCAGGGCAAAGGCTTTCAGTTAGATACAACCAGCAATTCTTCTCAATAGGCCTGGGCCAAAGTCAATGGTTCAGAGTCTTTTGTATAGGATAGCACAGTTCTGGTAAATAACCGGTTGTCCAGGAGTTGCAGCAGTCCTCTTCCTTCAGCTCCTCTTCGGTTCTTTTGTTCCAGTGGTCGACTCTGCTTTCCAAGTCCCAGAGACCTGCTTTTAAACAGTTTTCCCCCATTCATTTCAGCCTGGCCTTCACTCACACAGCAAGGTGGCTGTACTTGCCGGACAGTCAGCTGGCCAATCACGCCAGAGTGCATTCAGGTCTCCTAGGAGACTAAGCACAGGGAGTTTCAGCCACCTCCCTCACATCCTGTCCACCCCATACACTCAGGCACCAGAGGAGGGCTTCAGCACTGAAGCCCGCCAAAGGCCAATGAACAAAGGGACCAAACCTGCTTTGGCGCGCAGAGACAAACACAAGAAGGACCTTTCCTAAACGAAATGGTGAAAAAAGATGACCAGAGTATGTTTTCACAGGTAGGTCTTGGGCGCCATATTGAAAAACATGGCTGACACGATTTTTAGCTACCATTGTTAGTGGTTGGGAAAAATCATGGTAGTTTGATCGAAAGCACTGCCACGAGCCATTTAAACTAGGAAAGGGTAAATTTTGACTGTTAGATGAGTGTTTTGATTCAGGGGAAGCTAGGCAGCCCCTTCAGCACTCTATAGTAAGATAGTGTGTGCTCGGTCAGTAAATTTAAAGAGACTAGTAAAAGTCAATTTAACTTTACATGCTCTGGGAAACAGTAGTCAGTCCCAGAGAAGGTATTTAAACCTTGGGAAGTCTAAAAGACATCCCTGTGCCACTGCACTGAAGTGCAAGATGATGCCATTGGAGTTGTTTTAAAACTCCATAACCAAAGAACACAAGAGTAAAACACATCCAAAATACATGGAAGAGTGGGAAAAAAAGGCTTACACTCTTCCCAGGCAGAAAATCAAATCCTAGAAATCCAGCCAAGTTGCTGGGGGTCTCAAAAGGTAAGGGAAATTATCACATTTGGAGAATTCTCCCTAACAGGTGACTGGTTACGCCTTTCATTCTTCATTCTACGGGTTGACAGTCATATAGGGGTTATAAGGGCCATTCCCGGGGCCCTCTCTTCAATCCCCCCTCTGGTCAGCTTGTCGACAACACCTCCACCCGTATTCAGCTTCAGCTTCGTGAGCCAGATCTTTGTCACTCCCACTAGGTGTCCATAGAATCTTGCATGATCATCCAAACTCCATGTCATATAACTGCAGTCTTCTCCAGGGTTGCACCAAACTCATCTTCACCAATAGTCTTAGTGTCACAGGGATACTCTAATAATACTCCAGCCAGAAACAGAGGGCAGTCTGTTATCTGGGCCCTCAGTGTATCTCAAGTCTGTATTATCTTGTTATTGCCTGCTTTAAAGCCTACTCGCACTTTCATCCCTATATTCTTTTCAGTCAACTTTTGGCATTGTGTGATGCACATTCTGATAACATGGAAAGTCATTAATACTAATACTAGTGCTGCTGCTAATACATTCAGTCTGTGGGCCACCCATGTTGGTACCCATGAGAAATGATATGCCAGCCAACCTTCATCTTTTCTTTTAGCGTTAATTTCTGCCTCCATTTTGGCATGCATCTTTGATAACCTGCTAACCGCCTCAGTGAGTGTTGCATTGTCTTCATAATTTGTTGGAACAAATGTACAGCAAGAAGACCCAATCTTGGTGCAAATTCTTCCTTCCATTGCTGTCAGTAGATCTGAAACATATCTATTTTTTAGCGCTATTAACCTCACTGCTCAGAGCTCTTCTTTGATTGTGTGGAAACCCTTGACGGTTGGATTTATTGTCTGCATCAGCTCCCACCTCATAATCTGGAGCCATTTTGCATTTGTGCTGGCCTGTACTGCTAGAATGATGGATGCAAAGAATATTTCTGTTTGCTAAACAGTCTATCCTCTGGTAGTATTGCATACAGGTACTCGTCCATTTTTGATGATGCATAATTTCCCCTCTTCACTCTTGTCAGCTCTACAGACCTCTTCATTTTCTTGCTAGGGTCCATTTGCCTAATCCTTCTAGCTTGAAATCCTTCTGGAGCACTACCAGCGCTGGTGTGTTCAGGTGCACCAGTGAGCAGGCCCCTCCCAGTTGGGTGGTAGTTTCATGTATGCTTTTGATCAGCAGGCCCAACAGCAGTCCATCAATATTGCTCTTCCAATCTTCATACATGGAATTTTTTTCTGTCTGCTTACATTCCTGGTATCCTCCAGCCTTTACTGGACCATCGTTCTGGAAGCATAATACTGCTTCTTGGATTGGTATTATGGGCATTGGCCAGCTTCATTCTACACCCATGTTAGTAATTTTGAAATTGCTTCTCACTCTTTCAGGCATTTGTCGTTTTCCTCTTGTGCTATTAGAACTGGAACTGTTGGGCGCACATGTGCCTGGCCCCCCACCACTCCTTCTTTCCAACTGTCAGCTGTGTATACTTGTCCATACACCAGCATTTGTGGTCTTTCCCAGCATCCTAGTCCCCCTCCTTTCTCCAGTGGTCCTCTTTTGGGACATGGTAACTCTTTTGTATCACTACCCTTGTTTCTCCCTTTTGTGGACCTTCAGTTATGTATTCTATGGCTTGATCATTCTTCCTGTAATCATCCATAATTTCTTGAGTCTTTATATAGTTATCTTGATATGGAAATGCCTCATCTTAAGGTAGCTCTTTTCCCTTGAAAACCTCCCCTTGTGGTGCACAACGATAAATGCATGAGGCATTGTGCCATTGCTGCTGGTATTTCTGTTGCCAAAAACGTTGTGGAGGCACTCATGGCATAGGGGATGAGAGAACACACATAACAGCTCTCTCCAGTGGTTTGTTTACCTACTTTGGCAATGTGCTTATACCACATTTTATTAGATATACACAGGATGCATCAGTTAGATATTAATCAACCTAACTTAAATCTGAGTCTGCGCTGCGTCTACTTCTCTTTGGTGGTTTGGCAGTGCTTATTGCCTGACCTGATATGGTCGTCATGCCTGCCTTAATTGGGGTTACATTAGTAGGGGTAACAGCTTGTGCATCTACAAAAAATAATCTTCATACGAGGATGAGGGTAAAGAGGTAGAGACAACAGAAGGCACACAATATCAAAACTGCACTTATAATAATGGTACCCATAACTTACTCGTCTTTGGTATCTTGTGTTGCTTGCTCCACATGTGGTGAAGAAGCCACCCGAAATTCCTCAAAAATGCAAGATTATGTTGTTAATGTATGTTGGATCAAGCTCTATGGGTGTAGCAGTGTGCGAGTGCGATGAAGATAGTTGTTCCCACACAATACAGATTCTGAGGTCACTGAGCACTTCTATGACATATGGGTTTCCACAATGAAGTCATGGATAAGTTTGGGCCAGATAAAGCAAAAACACATGAAAAATAAACCAGGAGACACCCCTCATTCTTGTTCAGACTGTATGACGAATTGAACGAGGTGATCCTGGAAAGTTAGGGGCCTCTGGGAAATCATGGAACACACAAATAAAAGCTGCTATCTTCATGATGAATAGCTATTTGTAAGAAAAAGACAGTGTGCCTTATCTAGGTGTATGGAAAGTCCTTGCCCTAATCCTATTGCTCTAGAGCATGTGAGTCCTGGCTGCAAGTCTTGTGCCTGTCTTGTCTTGATTTGATATTTTGCTCTTCCTCTTGCCTCAAATCACCCTATTCTTCTTTGCAGCTGGGAGAGGTCTCTGCCCAACAGGGTTTCACATCTCCAATGTAGTTCCAGGCTCTCTTTCCTCATTTTTCACTGCCCGATCGGTTGCTTCCTCCACGGTATAGGGGCCACTGAACCTGGACTTATACCAGTTCCTAGTAAAATTTTGATAGCAGCACAGGGTAGAGTAGTGGTGGTGCAAATCGATTTTTCCTGGCCTCTGGGATGTTGTACTTCTTTGACCTCTACCACTGTTCCTGCAGTTGTCGAGGAATAAGAGATGCACTAGCTATCAAAGAAGCCACATAAACATACATCTCTTTACCAAACACATCAAAAACAGAATTTGCATCTGTCAATGCTCTATTGGGAGGAACCAGGGGTAGTCGCATGCGCCGTCCGGTTACCACCTCGTGTGGCAGTAAATGATGGTGAGACCCAGGCTGGTTGTGCAATGTGAACAGGGCTAAGCGCAGACAATGTAGCCAACTCTTATTTACAGTTGCTTCTTTTTTTTCCTTTCAATAGGCCATTTAGGCGTTCACACCCCTCAATCGCTTGTGGGTGATATGCACAGGAAAACGTATGCTGTATCCCCAGTCTGTATTAATGATAGTGGAATTACCAGCTTGCCTGTACTTTACTGCTGCCGTAGGGCGTCTGACGGAGATATAGAGCATCCCCTTCTTACCCATAATTCTTTTTCTTCCCTTGGTGCACTTCCCTGTAACTCCATTATCTGTGTCACAGGTAACGCGCAGTACCCTTCATGTAATACCATTGTACGTACACAAATGTGTGTGTGGGATGGAGTAACAAAATCTAGAAATATGCTGCATTCTTCACTTCTACATCTGCTGCTTCATTGCCCCTGGAGACTTGACCCCCCCCCCCCCCTTGTATGGGCCTGGCACTTCACACCTGCTATGCCTACTGGGAGTTGAAGTGCCTCTATGAGTGTTCCCAATAGGGGCGTGGCTGGCGCTGGCATGCTGCTAGCATTTTGGAAGCCCCTCATCAGTGATCTCTAACCCAGAGTGTACTGTTGACGTCACATAGGCAGTCCGAATAGACTGTCCTTTCCTGGTCCTTGCTCTGCTTTAATGCCAATATAAGAAACACTAACTCTGTTGCTTGAACTGAAAATTGTGATGCAACGTGTGCATGCTACCACTTCAGCTGTCCTGTCTGCCTTTATTTCTTTATTTTCACTACCACCGTCCCAGTGTTTCTCTCCCCGTGGTCTGGTCTATCGTAGATGAACCGTCAATGTAAAGAACCTCTCCCCCCCTCAAGTGGCTTTTCTCCCACTCTCGGAAGATAGTCATACTACTCCATGTATGTGGTGCAATCATGCATGTAGTCTCCATCCTCTATTGGTTTGGCTAGAAATGTTGCCAGGTTCACGGTCCTGCATCTTACTATCTTTATGGATGGCTGGATTTTATAGTATTACCGTGTACCCTGAAGCCCTTTGTGTGGTCAGAGTACTCTTGGGCCATTAGAGTATTGGAAAGAGAGCATGCTCCACAAAAAGGGTCATACTACACCCCATTGTGATACTCGCTGACATCTCTACTGCAAATGTAGCAGCAGCTAGTGCTTGCTCGCAAAGGTGATGACCCCTCATTACTGGATCTAATTTCCCGCTAAAGTATGCCAATGGCTTGTGTCCTAAAGTAGTCTTCAATGTGAGGACCGTAGTCATCACTACTTCATTGGAGTGTGAGAATAAATACAATTTGTCCTGATAATCTGGGATCCCTAACATGGGAGCTGTGCATATTGCTTACTTCAGCTCTTCAAATGCATATGTCATCTCTTCTGTCGATTGAATTGTGCCCTCCCCTCTTCGTGCTTCTCTTAGTACACTAAACAAAAGTCTCATGTATGTGGTGTAGTCAAATACCCAAGCTCTTCAGTAATTACAGAGACCTAAAAACTGTTTTATCGGTCTCATTGTCGTAGGTGGCAGCGTCCGAGGGATTGCCTGCACCCTTTCTGGTGTCACTCTCTGCCCTTCCTGCGAGATTAGCTGTCCAATGTACAGCACCTCATTCTGGCAATACTGTAATTTTGCCTTATCTACCTTGTGCTCTTTCTCTGCTAATACTGTCAACATGTGCACTGAGTTATTTATGCACTACATTTCCGACTTGCTGCAGATCTTTATGTTGCAAATGTACTGTATGACATAGGTTCATCTGGAGAACTCTATTGAATATGGAAGGTGACACACAGTGCTCTTGTGGGAGCCTCGTTTCTTTCCACTTCCGGTTTCTATATAGGAAGGAAGTCAAGTCCTTTGACTGTGTGTGTAGTGGTATAGAGAAGAAAGCATATTTCAAATCTAGTACAGTGAAGTGGGTAGCTTCCATTGGAATGCTCCATAAAATTGTCACTGGGTTTGGAACTAAAGGAAATTCTGCCTCTACAATCTGGGTCAAAGGGCACAAATCCTGTATAAAACACCATGACTCCCCTGCTGCCTTTTTCACAGGGTACACTGTGGCATTGCACTGTGATTATGATGGCACCAGAATGCCCTGTTTAACTAATGCTGTAATTGTCTCATAGATGACCTTATCCCCCTTGTTTGATATGGGATACTGTTTGGCCCTTGGTAAAATTGCTCCTGATTGAACTGCCACTATCAGTTTAATTTGCCCAAATCATAGGGACTTGTGGTCCATAAGACACTGGGTACCCTTCCCAAGTCTTCCTCGAGAAATGGTGATGGTGCTTTCTGCAACATAGCCATTCTCTCTGGTACTTTCCTGCAGTGTATTCTTACCCAATATGTACTGCTGATGTCAAACACTACTTCGTGATCTGTCAATCATCCTAAAATAGTTCCTCGTCAGTCACATCAGTCAAGCTGTACTCTTTCCCCCACTGCAACCACTGTCCTCCAGGATTGTCCCGTGTCATCTGTCCCATGCAATCTTATTCTGTCTTCCCCCATTATTACTGCATCAAGTTCTATTGGGATAATTTCCCCTCAGGCTCATCTAATGGATCTTCTGGCCTGAACATATACTCGTTGGATAATCGTCATAGCATTCCCTGAATCCCTGGAAGCCAGGCTTTCAATGCCTCCACTCCATATAGAGCTGCTACTTTCCCCCCTTCTGTCTGGTTCTCTCCTCCCTTGTGTCTCCTTTTACTCGTCATCACTAAAAGATGCTAAACCCATCTTTACTGATGCCCTTAAAGAGCGTCCCTCCTCTTCTTTGCGTCATTGCTTCTTAAGGATTCGTTCGACTTCTAACTTCCTCTTGTCCTTCTTTATTTGCACTTGCCTTTCTCCCTCTGAAGTCAGACTGACTTATAAAAGAAATGAATGTAAAGAGGGCTCTCAGCTGAGAGCTCTCTTTACTTTCGGTTTCTCTCTGCGACCCTTAACCAGGGTCAGGGGTCGCACAGGTGTTGCGAGGGGTTGCTGTTGGGACCCCTCACGACCCCCAATTGACGTACCTAATTAATCACTAAATGATATGTGTAGTATGTTTTTCAGCATGTTTGTCTGTTTCTCAGTTTGTGACTTATGTTAAATCGGTGTAGTTACTGACTTTAATATACACATGGTTGTTTCCCTTCTTTTGCATTTGACATTGTTCTTTGCTGCATGTCATAGATTCATTCTTAATCTTGTACTTTGCTGGTTTTCATTTTACTCATTTTGCAGACATACGTTCTCGTTCGCATCTCTTTGTTCTTTCAGAGTGAATCATACTGTTTTACCTAACATGTTTCTATAAAAACATATTGTACGTCGTCAAGTTAGTTTACCATGTGTTTTGTTGCTTTGTAAATCAGCTTTATTGAACACATAACACAGGTGGAGTTTTTGAAAGACAATTAAGCAGACAGCATTTCACATTGATATAGAAAGAAGGGGTGCAGCCTACTGCCTGAATTGCAAACGCTAGAACCAGCCTACTGCCTGAATTGCAAACTCTAGAACCAGCCTACTGCCTGAATTGCAAACTCTAGAACCAGCCTATTGCCTGAATTGAAACACTTGTGTATAGGCACGTTATGAATGCCATATCATATCATATCATATCATATCGTGGAATCTGTGCTACAACACCAGTTTCTCCACTTGCCCAACATACATAACCCTAGCCAAATTACTTCACATTACCTTGCCTTACTTTCCCAAGTTGACACATTTGATAACACTTAGAAGTTATTCTTTTAGATGTGCACTACACAAAGGGAATGGCTCATGAATTGTTTAACATACTGCACTGTTGCAATGTATATAATATTAACATTGACTGTTTATATGTATATTGTATTACATGCAACAGGCCGAAGTGCCCCTAATGTCACTCACGGCTACATTAATTGTGATTGGTAGATTAGGGAAACTACAAGGTTTGTTACACGGGAGTATGATCGTATCTGGTGCTTGAACATTGCAACACAGAATTCTGGGTCGTAGGCAGGAAAGAATCTGATTATGATTGAGATACATCCTGCAAATGTAGATTATTAAACAAAGAATCATGTCACGGTGCAGCAGAATGTCAAAGTGAATTACAGCGATTGTTTCATTCAAAAGTACATTGTAAAGTGCTGGTTCAAAAATCGCCCATTCTCATTTTTAGCTGGGTAAACCACACAGCTTTTTAGGAAAAACAACACCCCACTTCATTAGTGACTAATCTGGGCCCCTGATCTCAAGTCACAATTTGGTAATTCTGTAACACAAATAACTTCTACCTTTCAACCCCCTCTCGGGGTCGGAAAGCCAGCAGCACAGCATGTGATCCACCTGATAATTAGCCGTTCAATAGCTGCACCTGGCAATGCCTTCATTCCTTCTCAGGTATGGTCGAGCTCGCCTTTCAATGCAATCCATTTCCGAGAGGAGATTGCCGTGGTCAACGTCACTCAGACATCTACTGCTTCCCGAAGCTCCGAACCATAGCAGTACTTCTGCCCCACCCTGCCACCGTGGTACATCTCCTGCCACTGTTAAGTGTTGATAGTTGTGTTCCTTGATTTGCCACACGCCGGAACCCTCTACCAGCACCATTATTCCAGTGCCTTCTAGCCTCCCAGTATCGAGGACCCTCATTCTGGACCTTGTGTTCACCTCACAATATCAGTCAGTGCTCCTGCTCTGGCCTGGCTGCTCCTCTGTTTTTGCTTCATTCACTACCCCTTCTTTCGACAGGGGTTTATTGTGCTCTAGTTCAGTAGTCCCCTCCGTTTGCACCACACTTTGCCCACGGTTCCTCACCCTTACAGTTTCTGTTCCGTGTAAATCCTGTATTTTGGAGGTTGAATAAGTCAGTTTGTGTTTACCTCCTCTTGGCGCTTTTAGCAATCCCTCGTTTTTACTCATACTTTTTCTTTCAAGGTCAGACATGGCCCCTGTTAGTTTACGTGCTCAAACTACTTGACAAGTGTCATAATCCAGGGGAGTTCAAAAAGTCCTAATCCTGCTCCTCTCCTTCTCCAGTAAGCATTAGTATTTCTGCCCATAGGACTACCCAACGTAGTGAATGCTGAATACCTTTTTCCTGTTCCCGCTACTTAGGTTAAATCGCCTGCTAGACAGTGCATAGGGCATAAAGACCCCCCATGTATCAAGTCTTTCTACTCTTCTGCAACCTACTAATGTTACTTGTGATTGTTAGCACTTCATGGACGCGCCTCACTGATCCTGCCTATCTCCAAGCAACTGCCCCTCAAAACCCTATTGTAGCCTACTAGTCCCTGTCCATCTGCATGTGTGTCCTTCAGGTGTTAAGGGAACTGAACTGCACAGAGAAGTGCGGTATGGGCTGCTGTCTTATTGGGTGCTGCGTGAAGCTTGATGAGCCTGTTCCCGGCACTTTCAATCTTTAAACCCTTTCCTAGAGCCAATCATCTTAAAAGCCATCAAATCTGTTGGTCGTTCTCCCTCACCAACTTATTCATGGTTGCGCCATCATCCTGGCAGACATCTTACTTCTTGTCCTCCCATCATTATTAACAAATCCTTTCAGGAAGGCATTGTTCCCAAATTCCATGAACTTGAATTTATCACCCTCTTGAAAAACAGAATCTGGATCTGAACTCTCCTGACAATTCTATCTCCTATCTTGATCGAATCTTAGCAATCATGGAGAAATTTGCAGACCAATAACTTCAGAACTGGCTCATAACTAATAACCTATTGAACAGTCAACAATTAGGATTCAGAAAAATGCATAGCACTGAGCCGCCACTCTTGGACATCAGGGAATGCATCTTAGAAGACTTTGTGGCTAATACTTCTTCTGTTCTTATCTTTCTCAAGTTACCAGCATCTTTTGACCTCATCAACTACAAAAGCATTCTTTGAGTTCTAGAACACTGTTTTGGGCATTATTGGTACTGACCTAAACTAATTGATATATTTCTCTGCAACTGCTACCAACAAATTAAGATCTGCCCCTTCTTCTCCTGCCATTGCAATATTGACTGCAGGTTCCCAAGCATCCACCCTTTCATCTCTTGTCTTAAGCAGCTACCCGAGTGAGACCCCTTGATGATGTAATTTATCACTTCTACTTAGATTGCCAAATGTAAACCTGATCTTTATGTACAAAATATATAGCAAAAACAAAGAGGTGATGGCTGGAAGGTTTAGAATTAATCTTAACCACTGGCAATGCTCTGGGCAACCCTCCAGACCACCGTTCTTCGCCTGCCAAGCCATTACAGAAGGGAAAGACCATATGCAAATCAGGCTTGGCCCCACCCCTAAAGGGGCAGTCCAGCCCGAACTGCTTGGCCACATCCCTTCTGCACGAGACCACAAGCATCCCCAAACATGTTTCGCCCTTGTTGGGGCTCATCAGTGAGGAGTAGCTTGGGTCTCTAGGCCCAGCAGGCACGGGACCCACGTCTGGGCATACCCGTCCCACTCGGGGTGACATAGCAAAAACAAAGAGGTGATGGCTGGAAGGTTTAGAATTAATCTTAACCACTGGCAATGCTCTGGGCAACCCTCCAGACCACCGTTCTTCGCCTGCCAAGCCATTACAGAAGGGAAAGACCATATGCAAATCAGGCTTGGCCCCACCCCAAAAGGGGCAGTCCAGCCCGAACTGCTTGGCCACATCCCTTCTGCACGAGACCACAAGCATCCCCAAACATGTTTCGCCCTTGTTGGGGCTCATCAGTGAGGAGTAGCTTGGGTCTCTAGGCCCAGTAGGCACGGGACCCACGTCTGGGCATACCCGTCCCACTCGGGGTGACATAGCAAAAACAAAGAGGTGATGGCTGGAAGGTTTAGAATTAATCTTAACCACTGGCAATGCTCTGGGCAACCCTCCAGACCACCGTTCTTCGCCTGCCAAGCCATTACAGAAGGGAAAGACCATATGCAAATCAGGCTTGGCCCCACCCCAAAAGGGGCAGTCCAGCCCGAACTGCTTGGCCACATCCCTTCTGCACGAGACCACAAGCATCCCCAAACATGTTTCGCCCTTGTTGGGGCTCATCAGTGAGGAGTAGCTTGGGTCTCTAGGCCCAGCAGGCACGGGACCCACGTCTGGGCATACCCGTCCCACTCGGGGTGACATAGCAAAAACAAAGAGGTGATGGCTGGAAGGTTTAGAATTAATCTTAACCACTGGCAATGCTCTGGGCAACCCTCCAGACCACCGTTCTTCGCCTGCCAAGCCATTACAGAAGGGAAAGACCATATGCAAATCAGGCTTGACCCCACCCCAAAAGGGGCAGTCCAGCCCGAACTGCTAGGCCACATCCCTTCTGCACGAGACCACAAGCATCCCCAAACATGTTTCGCCCTTGTTGGGGCTCATCAGTGAGGAGTAGCTTGGGTCTCTAGGCCCAGCAGGCACGGGACCCACGTCTGGGCATACCCGTCCCACTCGGGGTGACATAGCAAAAACAAAGAGGTGATGGCTGGAAGGTTTAGAATTAATCTTAACCACTGGCAATGCTCTGTGCAACCCTCCAGACCACCGTTCTTCGCCTGCCAAGCCATTACAGAAGGGAAAGACCATATGCAAATCAGGCTTGGCCCCACCCCAAAAGGGGCAGTCCAGCCCGAACTGCTAGGCCACATCCCTTCTGCACGAGACCACAAGCATCCCCAAACATGTTTCGCCCTTGTTGGGGCTCATCAGTGAGGAGTAGCTTGGGTCTCTAGGCCCAGCAGGCACGGGACCCACGTCTGGGCATACCCGTCCCACTCGGGGTGACATAGCAAAAACAAAGAGGTGATGGCTGGAAGGTTTAGAATTAATCTTAACCACTGGCAATGCTCTGGGCAACCCTCCACTGATGAGCCCCAACAAGGGCGAAACATGTTTGGGGATGCTTGTGGTCTCGTGCAGAAGGGATGTGGCCAAGCAGTTCGGGCTGGACTGCCCCTTTTGGGGTGGGGCGAAGCCTGATTTGCATATGGTCTTTCCCTTCTGTAATGGCTTGTCAGGCGAAGAACGGTGGTCTGGAGGGTTGCCCAGAGCATTGCCAGTGGTTAAGATTAATTCTAAACCTTCCAGCCATCACCTCTTTGTTTTTGCTATGTCACCCCGAGTGGGACGGGTATGCCCAGAAGTGGGTCCCGTGCCTGCTGGGCCTAGAGACCCAAGCTACTCCTCACTGATGAGCCCCAACAAGGGCGAAACATGTTTGGGGATGCGTGTGGTCTCATGCAGAAGGGATGTGGCCTAGCAGTTCGGGCTGGACTGCCCCTTTTGGGGTGGGGCCAAGCCTGATTTGCATATGGTCTTTCCCTTCTGTAATGGCTTGGCAGGCGAAGAACGGTGGTCTGGAGGGTTGCCCAGAGCATTGCCAGTGGTTAAGATTAATTCTAAACCTTCCAGCCATCAACTCTTTGTTTTTGCTATGTACAAAATATATGCCATCATTGCCCTGCATTTGCTTGTGGCAAAATATATGCCAGTATTGCTACTGTAAAACACTTTCATTCTGGTGCCCACGATATATACCAGCATTGCCATTTTAAAGAACTTTTTCATGATGCCTATGTATACACTATATGCCAGCATTGCCCTGTAAAACAATTTGTCATGCAGCCTGTAGCCCAAAATATGACAACACTTCAACTATAAAACTCCTCCATGAAACGTGCCTCCAATGTATGTCAGTGTGTCATAGACAAGTCCAATCATGTTGCCAGTGCAGGCCCTGACTTCAGGGTGAAGTTGCGGGCCCTCACATTCATAGTGCATACCCCAGCAAAAAAAAAACACACACACACACACACACACACACACACACACACACCACACACACACACACACTCGCAACTATCACACAAAGACTTATTTCCTTTTTTTGTCTTTTTTTGTAAGCTTATCTTTTCTGCAGTGAGGACAGGTTGCTGTGCCCTTGCGCCATCTGGTCCAAGCTCCTCTCCAGGACTCTCGGCAACAGTATAAACCGCAAAGGAGGATGCACATGGCCTGAGACATTAAAAGAATATAAAAATGGACCTAGCAGAAAAAGTGCCCCAATACCGGGCACTTCACGACCCTTAATTGGGTAGACAAGGTCATTGGCAGAGAATGGGAGAAACCTTTGAAGAAAAGTAAAAACTTAAGGTTGGCAGTAAGGCACCAACACGGCACCAGCACTGTTCATTTGGGTCCAGTGATTAGGGATGGCAGAGCCTACATACATGCACTTTGCTTAACCACACAGAGGATATTTGAAAACTGCAATGCCAATGCTGCAAATAGGGGCAAGTGAGCTGCATGGAAGGGACACCAGACACGTGGATAGAGTCCAGGAGGGGTCATGCACATCCTTGCCCCTATCTCTGCCACCACCAAGATGCACTGATGTCAAACACTGACAAAACTGAAGCCTGTGTCTTAGCCTCCCTGGCCGTCATTCACTGCCTTTCAGATGGCCTCTGGCATGTGCCCAGCAACTTCCCTGGCAAAGTCTGTATGTAACATGTAATCTCTTGTTGATGGAAAGTTTTTGCTCTAAGGCCATACCCACAATGTGCTAAATCCTTCCTCTTCCACCTCGGATTAGTCTATAACATTGCACCCTATCGTCCAACCCTACTTTGTGCCTTCTCATGAGAGCAATCCTCATTTCCATCCCAACCTACGCAAACTCCCTCTACATTGGTCTACCACATTATTCGACAGCCAAACTGCGATCCATCCAGAACAAAGCCATTGGAATAATGTTCATACTCAAAGCCCACGATCATATCATCCAACAATTACGCAACTGTACTAGTGTCCAGTTTCTTCCAACATCCCATTTAAGATCCTGTCAATGACGAAGCTATAGACCCCACCAATCTTGAACCCTGCATTAAGATAAACCAATCTTCCCGATCCCTTCGATCCTCCTTCCCATCACAAGTTGCCCAATACAACGCCAGGGAGGTCACAGCACATGCTCCAAATTAATTTGTTTGTCTTACCAAGGCTGAGGGGCAACACGCTAGTCTTGGAAGCAAGACAATACAGAGCAACACAGGTTTGAATCCCGGGTCTGAACTTACAAACCTCTTTGGTATTAAGTACGTTATAAAAAAAAATTCTAATAATTATACTTACATGAGTGTCCTACAAACATCCAATACAAAGAAATAAAGGCATGAGACATACACCCAGTAATAATCATGGTAACTGTGCAAAGACAATGTTGAAGAGTACATTATACATTCTGGTAGTAGCAGAGGAATGAGGAGGTAGATTGGTCTGGTTGTTGGTATCTGCTGCCAACATAGCTTTGGGCATGACAGTATGATCCTCAGGGTGGTCACAATTTCTGTCTCACAGATAACAGTGCCTGCCAAAATTATTGATCTTCAAAATCTTCATTGATGTCGCCAAAACCTGGTTCTTGGATCACAACTTAGAGTTCGTTGATGTCATTATCAATGATGTTCACAGCACATTTTATTTATTTGGTTTATTGTTGCTTATATAGCGCTTTCATTCAAAGTGCTTTACATAAATAAAAACTCAGTACAAACATTGAAAAGATGAAAAACACCAGCCAGCAAGATCTAAATTCACACCACGGTTTCGGGAAAGAAAGACTGAAGTAGATGGCATTTTAGATGTTTCTTAAATTGAGGTAGAGGTATAAAGAGGTAGAGAATTCCACAGCTTCGGCGCAAGCCGTTGAAAGGATGAAACGTGAGGACGCTTACGGAGGACGAGGGACAGCCAACAAGAATTGTGATGCAGAATGAAGATTTGGAGAAGGTATTGTGAAGAGATTAAGGAACAGGCATAGGAAGGGGCGAGAGCATGAATACTTTTAAAGACAAGACTATTGAAATCATTGCTGAATTGGCAACTAATGGAGACGACCAAGATAAGGAGTGACATCAGCACAAAAGGGTGGACAAAAAAGAATCCTAACAGAAGAATGTAAAATAGAACGCAAAGGAAAAGGAGCATACCTCATAAGCCCCAAAAAAAGGGAATAGCAGTAGTGAAGATGAGATAAGACCAAGGTTTGCAGCAAAGTTTCGGTAGAGGAAAAGGTGAGCAGATGATATATTTTTCTGATATTAAAAAGATGAAAATGACAAGATTTAACCACGGTTGCAATTTGAGCCTAAAAGAAAACAATAATACAAAATAGTAGGGCGCTGAAGTGGAGAGAATGATATAAAAGAAGGAGGGAAATATTAGAAGTAGGAAAAAAGAGGATTTTGTTTTTTGTAGAGCTGAGACAGAGGAAACGCAAAGACATCCAAGATTGTATAGCAGATGCGCAAGCAGCGAGACGCGGCTGAATGCAACCACTGGATGCAGGGAAGCGTCATTTGTTGCCGCAGGGTCAGAGTAGCCATCCTTGCTCCCATCCACCCAACGACACAACCAAATCGTCTCCTTAAACCATGGAACAGCACCAGCACCCCTGGAACTACCACAACTGAAAGAGACGGGCATTTGAGGGTCTAAGGCAAGCAATTCTAGCCCTTCTCCTAGGGCCTCTAGGCCGTAGGGGTGCACCAGGAGGCATTGCAGTGCTCTGACAAGTCCTACAAGTAGAACCTCCTCAAAATGGCACCTTTCCAGTAGCGGCCTAAATCCTTTTGCACTATCCCAGAGGACAGACCCTTTGTTAGGAGCCCGAGCTAGATTTACTTTGCCCCATTTATCCTAGCGTGGTATTACTGGGGAGCTTTAGGCATTATCGTCACTCCCTATGTATATATACGAAGGTCATGACAGGTGCTTGCCGTGTAATGATGAGGGACAGGTGCCTGTGCTATGGTTACACTTTGACACATGTTGCATTGGACTTGAAGGGTTCTATGTGATGTCATCGTTTTTTTTTTCATCGAGGAAGAATTGATTAAATGTATTTTTTTGTAGAACATGTTACCACTAATGTATGCAGGGGAGAACCCCCCTCCCACCCCAAGGCCACCCCACAACCCCCTTACCTTTATTATTAACCTAACCCTTCCGCCACATACATTTGCGGTAACATGCAGTAGACAAAATTCGTCAAATTCTCCCTCAAGTTGGAAAAACCTGTAATGGAATCTTCCTATCCTGACTTTAAGCGATAAAGTTCGAACCAGAAATCCGGCGAGAAGTCAGCTGATCCCGCTGACTGAAGATAAGAAACTTCAGAAGCCCATTCATATGCAATTATTTACATCTGCTCTTCTGGGAGATTCTCACGCTCAGCAGCTGGCACTGGGGACGGGAAGCAGGGAATTCACACCATTACACAGCATCAGCGACAGAGCAAGATCGTGAAACACGAGTTCCTGTTTCCAAATGTTTCTAAATGCGGGGAACCAGTGGATGCATCTGCTGCGCGCATAACTACTTTATCTGCAAGAACACCTCGCTGCATGGGGGTACATGTTTAGTTGCGGGGCGATTGGCAGCTGCTGAGCAGAATTCGCATGCTGCTCTTTGGCAGTGTTCCACGCCATGTCATTTGATGCTGGAGTATTTTCAGCATTCAATCTTTCTGAATGAAGTGCTTCCTCACACAAGGAGGTGTCCGGACAGCAGATGGGCGTGTGACCCATGTGGGAACAACGAGGAGTATGTGCAATAATAATAATAGTAATAATGTGTGTTCTCATATAGTGCTTAATGCCAGATTCCGCCTGCTTCTGAACGCTGTAATAACAGGTGTCATTATTAACTCTCAATTTTTATGGCACTCAATTTATCAACTTTGGAAAGTGCAGGCTGCCCTCATTTCTGAAACCAGTGCTTTACTCATGAGCTACCCACCCAGACAATTGAGGAAACTGTACAGGACAAATTAGCATTTGCCAAGAGAACAGATTTTCCTATTACATTGCTGGCTGATTATAATCTCGGAAGCCAGAAAACTAGCACACTGGCTCCCAATAAAAGAAAGGATCATCTTCAAGACTCTGACACTGACCCACAAGTGCATTCACCTTACTGCCCCCGACTACCTCTCCCAAAGGATCCACCCCGTCTCATCTACGAGGCCAACCAGATCACCATATACTAACATGCTCTCTGTGCCATTAGTAAAAAAAGCCAGAGCGGGTGGATCCAGCTTCCCATATCTCGCACCTACTCACTGGAACGCCTTACCTCCCACAATCCGAGGTGAGGCCTCCCTCAGCACCTTCCGCAAAACCATGAAAACCATCTTATTCACATAAGATGCCTCGCACCAGTTGAATACATCTCATATGTTCCTAATACATAATCTGTATTGTAATGACTAAATATCAGCTCTATGCCTTGTGGAAGTCATAATGTACCACTGAATGCCTCTTTGCCTGAAACCAAGCTCTTGCAAGTAACAGCGCCTCAATGCCGATGGGTTACTTGCGCGCTATATAAATATAAATAAATAAATAAACAAATAAATAAATAAATAAATAAATAAAACGTGCACACCTTTTAGATTTAAGAATCTCTTTCAAAGCATGACCTGTATAGCAGAATGTCAATAAGAGACATTTGACTGCTCCATGATGAGCGATTCATGTGGTCTTATGGCTACGTGTTTCTCCTCACAGCCTCACGGCCTCAAGGCCTCAACTCCTGGCCGTGGCACGTCCACCGACATGGTCTTTCGACTGGTGCCCTGGCCCAGATGTATAAACACAAATGAGGAAATTGGCAAATGGCATTGAAGGTGCGGCTCTGTGACAAGGGTTTTTACTAGGCTCAGAAGTAGAAGGAACATTACCATATAAAAAGCAGGGTAAATGCACCCAACGACCATCTCATTTAGAGGGATGAAGGAAATCCAATCACAGAATTCAAAATGGCCGACACCAGACACAGAAGGACTAGCAGTAGTGTGGCAGCAAGGAGAGGGCTGAAGAATTTGGGATTCATGAACAATTAGGCAAAAATTGTGAAAACACATATACAGTATTAGAGCAAACATTACCATATATATTGATAGTGAAATGTAGTAATAAATGTGCTAATTATGCGTTCAAAAAGGTTAAAGGGAGCCTGTGCTAGGTATGAGCAGGGCAAGCCCTGGCAGTAGCATTTTAACACAAAAATAGGGCAAAAACACTTAATGGATATACTGTGCAACACACTAAACATTCAAACAGGATTGGGGAAGAAGTGTGTAGTGTTCCCACTGGTTGCGTGCCTCTCCTTAAGTGGGGACAGGATCAAGAGGACAGAATGATTGTCTAACTTTCCGTGCCTAGAGGGGGGCTATCCCTAGACTGTGCTGGCGGGAAGCCTATCTAAAAGTGGATAGAAAAAGAGTGAGGTATTCTTTCCTATTTCTTATTTTCTGCCAGTGGAAAACTTCTGTTCAAATCTCAGATAATGAAATCTCTGCTAATGAGTCACTTCTTTCTTCACCAATTTCACTTTTAAAAAACTGTTATTGAAGGCCCACAAGACTATTCATGGCAAGCACACTTTTATTGGCCAATAGTCTGGGAGTCCATGTGTTCCAGAAACAAATAGTTAAAACATGTGAAGACACATAATATGATCAGTGATGGACCCAAAATGTATGCCGGTCTAGCTATGATCACATCTGAACTGGATCTGTAGGCATGATTCCTGATACCCTCACTACAGTTTATGTTGTCTACCGGTTTCAGTGGTTTTGATTTCTTACACCCACTTTCTTCAGGATGGTCTTCAATTAAGATAAGTGATTTACTCTCTGTTATTCTGTTTAGAGGTGTATGTGCATTGCTCCTTACCACATCCCAGTTCTATCACTGTATTGAGACTGTAACTGTGACCCTGTAAGAGAGATTAGAGGGATCACGGTGCTGCACATTACATGGATTAGACAGTTAAGTATGGAAGCTTATTGCAACTCCTGTGCACAAGTCATGTCACAAAAACACAGTTGACTCCACAGTCAATGACCAAATTGTAAACTGAAACGGCTGAAAATTATCATGCAGATTACAGTATCTCTGCGAGTGTTCAAGGGAGATTACAGAGATTTGGCAAATAAGGTTAAGATTACCGTAGTTTGGGTTCACTGATCCATTGTTGAAGTGAACAGTTTTTCGGCTTCTGATGTTGATCGGATACCACTTGTGGCTGTTGGTGAGTCAGGTCAACAAGTTTCCTGCAATTGAAGGGGCAAAGAGGAGAGAGGAACTTAGCTTTCTATCCATGACAGCTTCTTTATCATGCCAATCGGTTTACATCATATCCAGATATGTTTGGAATGCGCTCTGTGTGAGACAGGGTGGCGTGCACTGGACCGTAGCTCACCACCGGACCGCTTATGGCAAATATGCATGCTAACATTCACAATGGATTTTTTACCTTCTGGTAGCTGCAGCCCTGTATGACAAGGTTCTTAATTAATTCGAAAACAATTTACCCCGCGCGACCCATATCATGCAGTTGCGTTGTTGTAATGTCAGTCGCGCCACGATTGTTGATAGCAGCGTGGTTCTGCTCGCACGTCAGACGCATGTCTATCCCGTCAGTAGTGCATCTGGGCGTCAACGTCAGGTGCTATGTGCCTGTGTCATAGTTTGCAGTGTGAAACTGCAATTGAAAGTAGGTTGGTAACTATAAAGGTTGGCAAATATAAGGGGTACCCTGAGGTATCTAAGATAATCCATCCATAGTTGTCCATGTTCATTGCCAGCTCCTCAGCTATCAATGCAGGTTGGGGATTAACACCTAATAATAGTGTAAGTGATTTCAATCCGGCACACACCCAAGTCTCGCCCACCATGTAGTGCGCAATTGAAGCCCTTATTTATTTTTGTCTATAAGTTCAATATTCTGAACTATATACCACTCATATCACACCCTTCTCCTGAGCCCCCCCCCCCCGGTCACACTGAACCAGGAATCAGGCTAGTTTGCAAAGGTAAATATTTATTTATGTATTTAAAATGTAATCACAATATATTTTAATAGGTAAACAACAATCACCAATGGGTGACATAACACTGAATAGAATAGCACAAATCAAACAGAATATCACTCCCACCTTCCCCCTTCTAAACACAAGAGAAAAACGGAATTGACTTTTCAGCTGTCAGCATGGCTTTGAAATTGTCTTTGGAATTGACTCAGCAAAAACACCAAATATGGTCAAAATGTTTAAATGATCATAAATTCCTATGGGAGCCACTTTGAACAGTTGCACACAATCACAAACAATGATTTAGTCAAAAGAAAACAATTGAAATCTCAAAGTCCAAGTTGGGAGCAGTTTAAAGCTAATTGACACGTGTACAATTTCTCAGAATGTAAAATCACGGCAAACTTTTCCTTGCGTGAATTATGCTATAACGGGTGAATCGTGCTATTGGGTTCTATGGGTAGCTAAGGATGATAGGTACAGGTAGGAGTTGAAATATCGTTAAAAACTGAGGGAGTTGTAGAGGTTTTAGTAAGAGACGTTTTTGCAAAAGAGGCGCGAGAATGGAAAACAGAAATGCACTTTGAAAACACAGATGGGTTGATTACCATAGATTATGACTATGAAAAAGAGAATGCCACAGATGGATTTTACAGTTACGTGATCAGCGTAACCCACCTGTTGTGGATACTCTACTTCTTCAGATGAGAAAAGAAATCAGCGCAAAAATAGTTCTAGCAAGACGATGCTTCTGAATTAGAGATGGGATGGGTTTGAGATAGGGATCAGACAATGCAGCTATATTAGGGTCACTTGTTTTCCTATTAATACTCACAGAATAAGTTATTAAATTGGACTGTGAGTTCTGGTCATGGATTGGGCAGGTCCACCGGCAAACAGGCACCTCTGGAGGGAGCCGCGGTTCTGGTCAAGTTTGGACTGCACCTCAGACTGGATTTGGAAGGGCCCCTTCTGGTGACTGGACACGGTAGATAGCCGGATACAAGTTTTCAGCGGGCAAGCCTAATGGTAGCCAGTCAAGATGAATTAAAATGAAGTCCCTTCAGGTTTGGGATTTTTGCAATTGAGTCAGGCTAGCAATAATTTTGCAATGCTAGAGTCTGGATTCTACAAGGAAATCTGGATCTCTCAAAGAATTCTGGAGTCAGCTACCAAATGAAGAGTTCTGGAATAAGGTGCTGCACAGACATCTGGATGGGTTCTGGAAACAATTTGTGGAGACCCTATGTGTAGTGCCCTTTCCATATTTATCCATTACACATTTTATGGCATGGGCAGAACTTCAGAACACACCCCCCCATCTGTGAGTGGCTGCAGGCATGCGCTTCATTTAGGTTGGCAGCTTAAACAGGGGTGTCATGACAGGATTTGGGAATTCCCCTCTGGTCTTTTACCCCACACATACTTTTTTTTGCACAAATGTACATTTCTTCCATTATGTACAATCACCAAATTAGACACATATTTTTCACATTTGGTTGTCTACATTTATATCCAATTTCCATCTTTGTGAGAGCTGTATTGGTAATTTTATGGATTTTTATCAATTTCACCCAGAACACTTTGGATTCATCATTTCTAATTCGATACACCTCTGGGCGCTGATCAGTGGATCGTGTACACACAATTTTAAGCTTGCAACATTAATAGTTTTGCCACAATTAGTGTTTTAGTGTATCTTTGGTCCCTTATGTAATAAGAACTCCTACCACATCTTCAGCTGTCTAGCATGAGTTCAGATTCACAAGTTTGTATTTTTCGCTTGTCTACTTATTTTGGCTGTCATGTTTAATGTCATAAAGTTCTGAGGCAAAACAAGTAATTTCCATTCAAAATCCAGTCCAGTTTTTTTTTCTTGCTTCCCAAAGTGAGCAGATGGCCAGTCCTTTGAAGTTCACTGAGAAACCTCCCCCACATCCTGCTCCTCCTTGCAGAGGCCAATTCACATAATGTCATTTGTTCTTTGGTCAGTCAGCAGATGTATGTTTAATGCAGACCCTTTGAGTGGCTTGCTGGGATTATGTGTGACCCATTAACAGCCATTAGCCTTCCTGTTCTCAAGGGAGTGTCAACCGGAGATGTCAGTTTTCCGAGGCCAGGCCCTGTCAGATCAGAATTCACATGTGGATTGGCTTCAGACTGGGCTCTTGGACATTACAATCTTTTCAGTTCACATATAATATAATAAGTACAGAGTATAAAGGATTTAACCATTTTAAAAGAATTAGCCCTTCACCCACATACTTGAAATAGTGGATTTTGCAATTTTTCAGGACAAGGAAATACATTTAAGCTAAGTTTTACAGCCAATTTCTTTAGGCAGCTGTCAGGCTGTGATGCCTGGATTCCTCTGACTGGCTGGTTTTTTCCATGATTCCAGCACACTCTCCTTTCAATAATTCACTGGGGAACATAACTGAATTTAGCACCAAAACAGCACTTTGAAGGTTTCCCTTGATTAGGAAACTGTATTTAGGGGCATTTTCGGATTTGCGGGCTTGTTTCCAGTGACAGATGATAGATGACAGCAGTGATTCCTGCTTTTACGCCACTTTCCCGGTGTATTTGGCAGGGTGTGCAGCTCCTTTGGTGGGTTATGAACTCTGTGCAATTTTGCAGACTTAGTGCGCACAGGGGTTATTGCCTCCATTCTTGGCAATTTCCTTTCCCTATTGGCAAAGGGGTGCAGTGTGGCACAGTGGCGTGGATAAAAATACTCCACAATAGGCATCCTGGTACTTGCAGTCTAGAGGGGAGATGCTTATTACTAATTGGTATGGTGGAAGTGAAAACGGTGCTATAGTGTGGCAGACACCATCCCTGGTCCGGTCGTGTAGGAAAGTCACCACTGACGCACTGGATGCCATCCCCATGGCTCTCTCAGTTTATACTAAAGGGGGTTAAGGTTTGAATTAATTGCATTAAGGGGATGTTGGAGTCCAATAGGTGTCGAATCAAAAAGGACAATATCGTCTGCATAAGATAGATAGTTTATAGCCAAGCTACCCAATTTCTGAGGGTTGTACCTTTACAATATTGCATAGTTAAGAAAAACCTAATCACAATAAAACGGATTCAATTATTAAAAATATCACCAATACAAACAATTCATCACATTAATATAATAAAACAAAAGATTTAAAATGTATTATTTGTAAAAACTACATTAACATACTCCACACAGCTTTAAAACCCAACAAACCACACTTTAAAACCACAACAAGTGTTAAGGCAACAAATTCCCTAGCCAACATTATCAGCCAGAGGTTATCTACATCTACCCAAGCCACATTATGCACACATTTTAAAAACATGACACTGCACCATCGGGGTGGGACATGTTAACAGTACATCTTTCACATCTTCCCTCACACCCAGGTCCGACAGAATCTGCAAAATGCCATCTTCTTTGTGAGGCCACTACGAATGGACACAATTGTATTTGTTGCTAAAATATTAAAACAAAATTGCATAAAGGTATTATTTTGTGCCCTATCTGGAAATGTCAACACACAAAGCTCAGATTGGCCAGCTCTTTCATGAGCATAACTCAAGTGTGCATACAAGGTAAGGGCCGCCCCCCACTGCGTCACCCATGGCTATCCAGTCCCTTAATAACACTGTCAACTTCACAGGTATTTAGAACCGGTGTATCCTTGGTCATATCCAAGGCGTGAAGCTGTTTAGAATAATACTCAACAAAATCTCTTATAGGGAAACCAGTCAATGTCGAGGCTCCTCTACCTATATACGCATACATAGTACTCGGTGGGGAGCGCAAACATTTCCGCTATAGAGCCATCTGTTTCATAATACCCTGCTCTGAAGGGATTGGAGTCCAAGCTCGTGGCGTATAACCACTAGCGGTACGTAGTTCGGGAGAAAAAAAATACCCTTCTCCAAATCATGCCTTCATAATGATCCAATACACCCACCAACCAATTGGGGAGGACTTCCAACCCATAGAGCAGCTTCGGAACAACTTTCCCATTATAACATTTTAGAACTCGTGCTAAGGAAAACGTTCCAAATGTATTATTAATATTCTTCATCTGAGCGGCGAGCATGGTAACTTTCTTAGCTAAAAGTTCTCGATAATATAACTTACATGGGTGAATCTGGATCGGGAGACCCAAATACACAATACTATCTGTGATTTGCAATCTGATTCAATTGATAAACCAACCAAATTTACATTTCTTTTCCTTACTTCAAAACTTAATAACTTTAGTCTTTTATGGGTTAATTTTCAATTTCTTAACTCCCATGTAGTGCTCAAAGGCCGTTATCATACACTGTAAGCGTATAGGTGTTTTATTTAAATGAATAACATTATCAGCACAGGCTAACCACGATATTTAAATTTCCCCCACCCAGGGAGTGATAAAAGCATCCTTCTCCAAGACCTCTCCAATGTCTGCAACATAGAAATTAAAAAGTCAGCGTGCCAAAATGCACCCTTACCGCAGGCTAGAACTTGATGCTATAGGCCTTGACGTTACACCTTCATTGTTTAGTCTCACCTGTACGGAGGTACCATCATGCAAATGCATCAAGATTCATAACAAAGCACAATGCAGCCTCCACTGATATCATTTATGCCACAGCAAATTCCTATCTACCAAGTGGAAGGCAGTGGAGAGATCCAGGGATACTGCGTAAATAGGCACGGCCTACCTTTTGAATACAGTTAATTAAAAACCCATTACAGTTTGTTCCCATTTTACGTCGAAAACCGGTTTGAAATGTATTTAAAATCCCCTTTCCCTCCGCCCACTCCTCCACTTTTCCCAAAACCAATGCTTAACATTTTTTGCCATCTGAGTCAATAAGTGTTACAGGGTGGCAATTATTCGGTAGCAAAAAAGGTATTTCATATGCATTCTTCCAAGACGTCGGCGTCTTCCGTTTATTTATAATTTCAGTAAACAGCGTATGTAAAATGCTTGCCCAAATTTCATGGGCTTGTTTAAAAGTTACACACGAGAGTTGATTGGGACCAGCTGCTCGCGAGCCACTTACCCGCATGATAACTTTCTCCATACGATAAACAGTGAATTCTATATGACAGCCAAGCTCAGCCATAGCTGTTAGTTGCACCAGTACCGCTTCTTCCTGGCCATACAGACACGAATAATATTGCACCCATACCTCTTTTAAAATGGGGTTAGACTGCACCACCTCTTGCTTAATTTCTATGGCATTGACAATTGAGCCGAAATTGGCTTCACTCTTCCCTGCTATTATATCCAGCATAACCTCGCCATCCTATTGCACAAGTGGATGGCGATAGGCTTTTGACCCATTTCTAAGCCTTTGCTTTTCTTTTCTAATGAGACGCACCCTATACATAATATCTAGTTCACTACGTTTTATTTCAGGTATCACTTTCCTTCTTTTCTTTTTTTTTCCTTAATGATTTGGTCAAACCTATGCTGATGACGGCTTGCCACAGTAATACTGCTAATTCGCTGGATTAATGGCAAAATGGATTGTTGAATGGAGGTGTTAATATCTTTCACAGAGTATAATTACATTTTCTGTTCTAAAGTAGTATTAATAAAAGTGAACTTAATGTTATTATTAAAAAGAGCAATGTTTCTATCACTCCATTTCAGCCTATTCCCACTACAATGTACCACACATAGGCGCTATATAAATAAACCAGCAATTCAATTCAATTCAATTCAACCTCTCCTACTCCTATTCCGTAACGCTCACCTGATTCCCACGGAGGCGCCGATCTGTTCTGGACTGCTATGACCTCTTCTAAGGTGATGCGCAGGACTCGGAAGACGGACTGGACCGGACCCCCAAATCTCGCCTGTCTGGCCCGTAGAAGAATCCTTCTGTAGATGGAAAAGGGGATTAACTGTCTGCTGGATAATGTGTCGGATTCCCCCCTTCCCCCTCTCACACTCCTCAAACCCCCTCCGCGATTCCCCGTAGAGTCTCACCTTAGAGACTGAAAGGACGAGCTCTCCATCTTGCTTCCGATGCAGGGGCGCGTTGATTTCCAGTTACTTCACTGGATCTCGGGTTTGGTGAGTATTCAACTCTGCTTGACTTTTCCGATATGAGGCCGTAAGTATTCAGTTGCAAAAGTTCAAGCCTTAATTGTTCGTTGTCCTTTTCTCTATTTCAGATGTAGGATGAAGAATCCGCGTAGAGGAATGGATTCGCCGAAGGTAACTCTGGTGAGTCTTTTTGACGGATGGTTCCCTTAGTGATCTTGCTTTCACCCACTAATGCGTGTGTCTTTTTCCCCTTAGGGGCCGGGGTACGGAAGTGCCAAAGAAGCGGCGCCGACCCGAGGTGTGGAAAGATTGTCCCAACAATAATCAGGTAAGTCTTAAGGTGGAGGAATCAGGCCTTCCTCGATCTGTTCCTTCGCTCACCTTTGTTTTGTCTCTTTTTACCCTTAGGGGCCGGGGTACGGCAGTGCCAAAGAAGTGGCGCCAACCTGAGGTGTGGAAAGATTGTCCCAACAAAAATCAGGTAAGTCTTAAGGTGGAAGAATCATGCCTTCCTCGATCTGTTCCTTCGCTCACCTTTGTTTTGTCTCTTTTTCTCCTTAGGCGCTGAAAGGTGACGGATGGTGCCAATGGTGGCTGAAGAGCCCGAGGGCGCCTCGTGAAGGTGAGTGGAACGCAGCGCTGCAGCGAGAGATGCGATGCACTTCTAAAAATAATGTCTTTTCTCAGGATCGTCGGAGTGATGGTTCCAGACTCCGGATGGAGGTAGGTAAAATTCAATTATTCACCTTTCTCTCCTTTCCTTCCTTTTCAGGTGTTCCAGGTTGCAGGCGGGTGTGGCTGGAGCCAGGATGCAGGAGCAGACACGGTGAGCGTCCAGCTGCTAGATGCAGAACAACGCGAAGCGTGAGCTGCTGTCTGGGCGTGGTTTAAATAGCCCCCAAAGTAGTTCCAGGTAAGTATTCTTCCTCAGCCACGCCCGAGTGGTAAAATAGTCCCATAGGTAAAATAGTCCCTTTCAGACCTCAAGGAGGTCTGGATCCGGCAGCATGGTCTGCATCAGGTAAGTCCATCCAAGCACTCCCATAATGAGCCTGGCGCCTATGGTGCCAGGACTGATGCCTTCTATGAGCCTCGCGCCAAAGGCGCCAGGACAATGTCCAAAGAGCCCCTATAAGGGGTTGCTGGGTCCCTCCCTGGGGACATCATGTCTGCTTTCGGGGACGCTGGCCCTGAACTGGCTTCCCGGGAGTAGGCATCATGACAGCACTCTCCCCCAAGGCCCCTCCCAGGATTGTTCCCTCCGGGGGTTTTGGTTTGTTTGGGAAGATCCGGTGGAATTTCTTAATTAATCGAGGTGCATGTACATGGTCACTGGGTTCCCACGACCTCTCCTGAGGCCCGTATCCCTTCCAATCGATTAGATAGAAAAGTTTTGACCTTAACATCTTTGAATCTAAAATGTTCTTCACCTCGAATTCAGGTTCTCCATCTATTTGAATGGGTTCTGGAGGCTTGATTAGTCTGGTTCCAGGTTGCACTGGTTTCAAAAGTGACACATGAAAAACAGGGTGAATTCGCATGTTAGCTGGTAAATCAAGTTTAACGGCCGCTGGATTGATTATGGCCGTAATGGAGTAAGGCCCCAGATATTTTGGATTAAAAGTTCGAGGTCCCTTGAGCGATAAGTGCCTGTTAGCCAGCCATACTTGGTCCCCAATCTGGTACTGAGGTGCTTCACTCCGATGCTGGTCAGCATTCTTCTTGTATTTTCTCTTGGCTTGTTGTAAATGTGTAGTTGCTTCTTTGAAGGCTTGGGTAATTGTAGAATGCAGATGGTCCACTGCGGGCATTCCGAGGCCTTGAGGCGAGTCGAGGTCTGAGGTTCGAGGGTGATGCCCATATAAAGTATAAAGAGGACTTTGCCCAGTTCCAGAGTGTACCGAATTATTATATGCATATTCGGCTATCCAAAGAATGTCTTTCCAGTTACTTTCAGATTGCTGCAACATACACCATAAATATTGCTCAACGGTCTGATTTGTCCTCTCTGTTTGACCATCGGTCTGAGGGTGGTGACTAGTCGATAATCTTACATCGATTTGTGCCAATTGACAACATCTACGCCAAAAGTGGGAAATGAATTGGCTTCCCCGGTCTGAGATTAGTACAGAGGGGAATCCATGTAAACAAACAATATTTTCAAGGAATTCTTTGGCTAGAACTGAAGCTGAAGGTAAACCTTTCAATGGAATGAAGTGGGCCATTTTGGAAAATAAATCCACAATAACAAGAATAGTGTTATATCCTGAACAAGGAGGTAAGTCCGTAATAAAATCCAATGACAGGGTGTGCCAAGGTGCTGGCGGAATGTCTAAAGGTTGAAGGAGACCGGCTGGTCTTTTCTTTTGGCATTTATTTTGGGCGCAAACACCACAGGACATCACAAATGATTTAACATCTTTTCGCCAAGAAGGCCACCAGAATCGTCGTTTCACCTTTTCTTCCGTCTTGGCAATACCGGGGTGCCCCTCTATTAGTGTATCATGATAACGAGAAATAACGAGCTCTTGTAATTCCTTGTGTGGCAGAAATAAGCGCCCTTGGAAATAAGGTAAATCATTATTTATAGTAAAGTCAGATCCCTTTTGTACCCAATCCTGTAGGTCTGTAGGGTCCAGGAGTTGTTTAACTCTAGTTTGAATGTCTTCAAGCGTTTGTAAAGAAGTCATGTCCAAAATTCTCTGTTTGGGAATTATCGGTACAGGTTCTGAGATAGTATCAGTTTCTCCCATTCCTATTCGGGATAGAGCGTCCGCTTTGTTATTCTTACAGCCAGGACGGTAGGTGATTACAAAATCGAATTCCGCAAAAAACAAAGCCCAACAGAGCTGTTGAGATGACTGAGCCTTGGCGGTCTTTAAATACTGTAAGTTCCGGTGGTCGGTGATCACCGTGATGGTATGTATAGCGCCAAGTAGATAATGCCGCCAGGCTCTAAAGGCGGATTTAATGGCTAACAGTTCTTTGTCAGTGATTGTGTAGTTAACCTCGGGTGCCGAGAATTTTCTGGACCAAAATGCAACGGGATGCAGTTGGTTAGTTTCGGGATCTCTTTGAGACAGGACAGCTCCCATGGCTAGGCTGGATGCATCAGTTTCGATGACATAAGGGAGATCTGGGCGAGGGTGCTTCAATACAGGTGCGGAGGTAAATTTAGCTTTTAGTTCCTGAAAGGCCTGCTCGGCTTCTTCAGACCATTCAAAATGTTTATTTTTCCTTAAGAGCGCAGTGATGGGTTGAACAACACGAGAAAATTCCGGGATAAACCTGCGATAAAAATTGGCAAAGCCAAGCATGCTTTGGACACCTTTCACGGAGCTAGGCGATGGCCATTTGAGGATATCATCCACTTTTCGTGAGTCCATGCAGACTCCTTTAGGTGTCAGGATGAAACCAAGAAACTCGACTTCCGTGGCATGGAAAACACATTTTTCAAGTTTAGCAAATAGTTTGTGTTGTCGCAATTTCTCGAGAACTGCCCTGACATGTTTTCTATGATCAGATTCCGAAGAGGAGTACACAAGAATGTCATCGATATATACGACAACACAAACGTCGATGAGTTCCCGAAAGACATCGTTCATGAAGTATTGGAAGGCAGCCGGTGCATTGCACAATCCGAAAGGCATCACCTGGTACTCGAATAGCCCATATGTGGTGCGGAAGGCAGTTTTCCATTTGTCGCCTTCCTTTATTCGCACCAGATGGTAGGCCCCCCAGATATCTACCTTGGTGTATATGCAGGCATCCTTCACCTGGTCAAGGAGTTCAAGGATCAGAGGCAAAGGGTATCGGTTTTTAACAGTTATCTGGTTCAATGCGCGGTAGTCAATACAAGATCTGAGGTTGCCTTCTTTTTTTAGGCTCGAAGAATAAAGCCGAGGATGCAGGAGACTTAGACGGGCGAATAAAACCATTGGCTAGGTACTGATCTAGATATTGTCGTAAATGAAGATTCTCGGGTTCGGTAAGGGCATACATCCTGCTGCAAGGGGGTTGTGCACTGGGCAATAGATCGATCTGGCAATCGTATGACCTGTGAGGCGGTAGAGTGTTGGCCTGTTCCTTTTGGAAGACGTCTTGAAATTCTTGGTATTCTGGCAGTATTGCAAAATGACAGGGGTTACTGTAGCTAGGCCAATATTTGGATTTTTTGGATAACAGGTTTGTGCACAATCTGGAAAGGATATCCTCTTTGCTCGCCAGTCAATTCGAGGATTATGTGTTTCCAACCAAGGGATTCCTAGAATTACTTGAAATTGCGGAGCCTTGATTACATCAAACACAATTGCCTCCCGATGTCCGTCTTGACCCAACAATGTCACTTCAGTAGTGGAGTGTGTTACCGGCCCAGAGGCGATTTCGGTTCCATCCACTGTGGTGATGACATCCTTACTGGTTTTAGGGCAAAGAGGGAGGTTGATCCTGGAAGCCAATTCACGATCCACATAGTTTCCTATAGCCCCACTATCAATGTATGCCTTAATGGCATGTAACCGCCCAGGCTGCTTCGGATTTACGAGGACCATTGGCATGATGAAATGCGAGGTCAGAGAGTTAGTTTTTAAGCTTGGCAAGCGGACCCCTACGCTTGTCGGGCGTGGTCGTTTCCCGACTCAGATTCCATCTGGTTCTTATCAGCGACTCCTACCGCCTTTCTTAGACGGTTTTATAGGGCAATCTCGTAAAAAGTGTCCAGAAGCCCCACAATAAAGGCATAATTGCATTTGCCGTCTTCGTTCACGCTCCTTTTGAGTTAAAGGTCCTTTAACCCCTCCAATTTGCATAGGTTCAGTAACATCGGCACCCTTGGGGTTAACATGGGTTTTGACCAAAACCCGGGTCTCAAACTTGGACCGATCTGCCTTTCTGTTTTGAAGCCTGTGATCTAATTGGACCACCAAGTCTATATATTCAGAGCAGTCTTGGGGTGGATTTACGACCTGGGCCAGGACATCCTTAAGTTCTCCACGTAGACCTCGATGGAATAACGTGATTCTTTTATCCTCCGGCCATCCAGTCTCCACAATTAACCTATTGAAGGTCGCGATATAGGCTAAAAGGTCCTAGTTTCCCTGTCGTAGGTATAGAAGCTTGTTGTCCAGGGCCTGTCTCTGAGAATGCCGCGCAAAAAGTCTTTCCATGCTTGTCTGGAAGGCTTGAAAGTTCTGAAGAATTGGGTCATCTTGAGTAACCAGTGGAACTGACCAATCCGCAGCACAGCCGCTGAGATATGATAGTACAAAAGCGACCTTGGTTTGGTCGTTAGGGAAGGCCCCAGGTCTGCAGAGGAAGTGCAATCGGCATTGATTCATGAATACGGCGAACCTTTTGGGGTCCCTGGCAAAACGTTCCGGTGGGGCCAGTGGCGTATTTCCAGGTAGATTAATTTGCACGGGGTTATTTGAAACCAGTGGGGCAGAATTACCCCCAGAACCTGCTAAAGGAGTTTGACCAGCCTGACCTTGTAATAGCTGTCTGGCAAGATCATCAGTTCGTTCTTTATATACAATTAACTCTCTCCTGAGGGCATTCGTCTCCTGGCGAGCGGAATGAACTTCAGCCCGTAATTCCCCCAATAGCTGGGCCAGCTGGTCTGTCTCGGAAGTCTCCATAGCGCCCGGTTGGGAAATTGTAGGTAGGCTTCGCGTTCTGTAACGCTCACCTGATTCCCACGGAGGCGCCGATCTGTTCTGGACTGCTATGACCTCTACTAAGGTGATGCGCAGGACTCGGAAGACGGACTGGACCGGACCCCCAAACCTCGCCTGTCTGGCCCGTAGAAGAATCCTTCTGTAGATGGAAAAGGGGATTAACTGCATGCTGGATAATGTGTCGGATTCCTCCCCTTCCCCCTCTCACACTCCTCGAACCCCCTCCGCGATTCCCTGTAGAGTCTCACCTTAGAGTCTGAAAGGACGAGCTCTCCGTCCTGCTTCCGATGCAGGGGCGCGTTGATTTCCAGTTACTTCACTGGATCTCGGGTTTGGTGAGTATTCAACTCCGCTTGACTTTTCCGATATGAGGCCGTAAGTATTCAGTTGCAAAAGTTCAAGCCTTAATTGTCCGTTGTCCTTTTCTCTATTTCAGATGTAGGATGAAGAATCCGCGTAGAGGAATGGATTCGCCGAAGGTAACTCTGGTGAGTCTTTTTGATGGATGGTTCCCTTAGTGATCTTGCTTTCACCCACTAATGCGTGTGTCTTTTTCCCCTTAGGGGCCGGGGTACGGAAGTGCCAAAGAAGCGGCGCCGACCCGAGGTGTGGAAAGATTGTCCCAACAAAAATCAGGTAAGTCTTAAGGTGGAAGAATCAGGCCTTCCTCAATCTGTTCCTTCGCTCACCTTTGTTTTGTCTCTTTTTACCCTTAGGGGCCGGGGTACGGCAGTGCCAAAGAAGCGGCGCCGACCCGAGGTGCGGAAAGATTGTCCCAACAAAAATCAGGTAAGTCTTAAGGTGGAAGAATCAGGCCTTCCTCAATCTGTTCCTTCGCTCACCTTTGTTTTGTCTCTTTTTCTCCTTAGGCGCTGAAAGGCGACGGATGGTGCCAATGGTGGCTGAAGGGCCCGAGGGCGCCTCGTGAAGGTGAGTGGAACGCGGCGCTGCAGCGAGAGATGCGATGCGCTTCTAAAAATAATGTCTTTTCTCAGGATCGTCGGAGTGATGGTTCCGGACTCCGGATGGAGGTATGTAAAGTTCAATTATTCACCTTTCTCTCCTTTCCTTCCTTTTCAGGTGTTCCAGGTTGCAGGCGGGCGTGGCTGGAGCCAGGATGCAGGAGCAGACACGGTGAGCGTCCAGCTGCTAGATGCAGAACAACGCGAAGCGTCAGCTGCTGTCTGGGCGTGGTTTAAATAGCCCCCAAAGTAGTTCCAGGTAAGTATTCTTCCTCAGCCATGCCTGAGTGGTAAAATAGTCCCATAGGTAAAATAGTCCCTTTCAGACCTCAAAGAGGTCTGGATCCGGCAGCATGGTCTGCATCAGGTAAGTCCATCCAAGCACTCCCATAATGAGCCTGGCGCCTATGGTGCCAGGACTGATGCCTTCTATGAGCCTGGCACCAAAGGCACCAGGACAATGTCCAAAGAGCCCCTATAAGGGGTTGCTGGGTCCCTCCATGGGGACATGATGTCTGCTTTGGGGGACGCTGGCCCTGAACTGGCTTCCCGGGAGTAGGCATCATGACATATTCTCAGTGGAGAAGGTCTCCACATGCATATTATGATCACTGAGGTGAGCTTCATTCATGTGGAGTCTAGAAAAATCTCTAAAAGTGTCTTAGTTACAAACCTATAATCAATAACGGAAGAAGAGAACCCATATGCCAAGTCAGGGTACTATCGAGTTCCCTGATTTGTTTCTCATTAAGCATATGCAGGCCCAAATCCTCCATTGTCTGTCTCCACAATATACCCTTTTCGACTTTGCTTTAATCGACTTGTGCCACACTTATGCCTCTGGTTGCACTATCGGACCTTTGGGCTACTTCACAGTAGGAATTCAAATCTCCAGTGACAATAATCTGCACTGCCGGAGAGGTTGTTCACTGTTCTTTAAACAACAGAACTAAATTTCCTAATGTAACTTCAAGATCGCTATCAGAACGTTCCCAATAAATGTTGACAAGCAAGAGATACATGTACTCCTCAGAATAACCACTAACATACCACTCACTATCTTCATTTGTTTAACAATAGTGAATCCAGAGTCATGCCGTATAGTCACAATAAGACCCCACGAGGGACGACCACGGTTTTCTTTCATTGCTGGTTTCAATACTATCTGATAGGCTCTCTAACCCCAGGCCTAACCAGCCCGGCGACCATCTCTGGGGACTAGCGGGAGAGACACCTTCAGGTTTCTCACAGTGTTTACCCACCATGCTATTAGTTCATTTGTGCCATTCCAGTCATTGTTCTGTATCATTTTTCTGTTGCCTCTCCTCCCGATTGCTAATAGACAGAATCTCTCATTCTTTACCTATTTCGCAGTACGTAGCACTGCATTATGCGGCCCATAAAAGATACATATTATTTAGTCTTGTCTCCGCGTTATACATTATTGTGTGTATATAGATTATTCCATTGATACAGATATCATGCCATTTAGATATTCATCTTACATTAGTCATGTATTAGCTATCTTATTAGCTATGCAGAGCGCAACTTCTAACATTTTCAAGGGATTCAGTTGCTCTTAAACCAAATAAGTTTCATATTTCATGCCCCATAAATAGTGACTATTATTGAGGTATTAATTTAGATATATATATATGCTCTAGTCCCACCATAGTAGTGTTTCCTTTATTAACATTCCATTTAGGATTGTATTATGTTTACATCTAATTTGATTGACTATTTAATTTGCAATTGTGTTCTTATTACAAACCCCTGGATGTTATTGAATCTTAAAAAGTAACGAAAGACAGGGAGTGATCACCGAACTGTGAGAAACCTGAGGGTATTCTCACCCCTAATCCCCTTATATCCTCTCTGCAGGTGGCCAGGGAAAGGTCATCACTTTTGAATCCTGGCCCTGGGTGTGGAAAGGTAAGGGAGGATCACCTGGGTCCTTGAGGATTGGGAGTGCGATGCCTCTAGGTGAGACATGGTATGTCCCTTTTCCTAGTAATAGTCAACCTACCTCTCCCCCAAACCTTTTAGGCTGTTACACGCCAACTCCCCTCATGATTTCAACACACAACAACTGACAGTACTGAGACAAAGAAGAGGCAACTGAGAGTAACGAAGATCTTCCTCTTCACCACTTAGGTACTGAGATGAGGAAGCTGTTTCCCAAACACTAAGAAGGTCAGGCAAGTCTGCCTAACAATGGTCAGGCACGTTTAAATAACCCATCCCTCCTGCCACCTGTTAGAGGACTGCAGATGTATAAGAACAGAGAGCCTGCAGGGAGAATGAGAACAGAGAGCTGTGAAGGAGATGCGGAGAGACCAGCAAGGGATCCACTCTCCGAGGGCCCACCGTGGAGGGGCTGGGTGCCCAACCAGGACGCTGGCAAACCCAGGGCTCATAGAATGTTGTCTGCATTCATCGTAAGCAGTGAGGCGAGCAGGGCTTGCATTGGTGGTGTTCCCGTCCCAAAGCAGAGTGGTAACTGCGACAGAAGCCACTGGGAATAGGAGTAAAGTGCAGGGGAGTGTCAACTGGACACACAAACACGAGTGAGCTCCAGGACGACCCACAGGTAGGAAAAGCAAACCACTGGTGAGTGTCAGAGACACACGTAAGCAGTGAGAGCTCTGAACAGGACCGCAGGCAAGTGCCCGTCCACATAGTAAATGTTGAACATTTTGAATACCGAACTACATGAAACTTTAGCATTGCCTGAAACCAAGGTATACTGAATACTGACCTACACGAAACTCTAACACTGCAAGGAACCAAGGTATACTGAATACCAAACTACATGAAACTTTAATATTGCAAGAAACCAAGGTATTGGGATTACTATTCCATATTACAGCCACAAGGAAACAATTGATTTTCTAGAATTAACTTTAAATGCAAATGGCAGCAGACTAAGACATATACATATGTATCGAAAAGAGACTGATGTGTACTCTACACTGTACACCACAAGTTGCCACCTGAAATCAGTAATAAACAGCATCCCAATGGGGGAATTCATCAGAGAATGGTGCAAATGTGAACAAAAAGATATATTTGATAAAGAATGCAACCTTTCGGAGACACGCTTCTTGAAATGAGGATACCCATTAAATTGTATAAAAAAGCACAGGAAAAAAATCTGGACAATGGAAAGCGAATTGACTACGATACCCAAAGAGCAGGAAAGGAAGAACGCTCAAGGAAACACTAAATCTGTCACCAAATATTGCAAGCATAATAACTTGATTATGAAAGCATTGAGGAAACATTGGCACCTTCTACACTTAAATAATGATTTAAAAGGGAGTTTGGATGAGACTCCAAGGATTATATTTACAAGGGCAGCGACCCTGAAAAACAAACCCAGCCCATCTTTTCTTCCATGCATGGACAAAAATCAAAATATCAGTTGGCTACACCCAGCAAGAACTGTATTTTTGAGATATGGGACCTGCACTATGTGCAAATACCCATATAGGAATACTCAAGAATTTAGTGCAACAAAAGGAGTTAAGATTAAAATTGAAGAAATTATTAACTGCAGAACCAACTTTGTTGTGTATGCGATTGTTTGCAAATGTGAGAAGATTTACATTGGCAGTACAATCAGAGAGTTAAGGATCTGTATTCAGGAACATTTGTTGTCTTTGGGAAGACAAGATCCCACATTTCCACTAGCTGCACATTGGCAGGCCATACACCAAATGGATGATAAAAGGGACCTTAGTCACCACCCCCTTGCTACTATCATATTGGGATGACAGACAAAATGTCATGATGGGGAACCGATGTCTGAATTCCTGCAATGTCCCTGCACCTCATCGAGTATATGAGAGACGATATGCATTGAGACAACCCTTCAGAGTATACTCGCAAGCTGACATAGTGGAGGAAAGTTATCAAGAAGGATGTACTTTGCTGAGCTGTCAAACTGTAGCTATGAACAGAATTGATGAGCATTTAATCAAAGTCTGACGACAGCAAAGGAATGTCATAAAGAAGATATAAGAACCTATGCTGAAACGATATGAAAATACTTAAGAATGACGAAGTAACTGGAGCTCTAAGAGAAACATGTACCCTATGATACAGTAATTACGAACACAAAGAAGAATAAAGTTACTTATTGATCAGTAACTGTAAATACGCCAAAACACAAGATAGAAAGAACATATAGAAGCTTGCTTATAAGATGTATATATTCAATGTTTAGGACGACCATCAGAAGAAGATGGACTACGGCTTATGTCAATTAACCCAGCTACCTCAAAATGCAAGCCTAGGATCTTAAAGTGAAAAGATGATGAAGAAATGTTTTCCCTTACAAAGTAGAGGAGTACACTGGCTTGGAACCAAGGATGCTATTTTGAGAGATGGAGGAAAAGAACAAAGGGAGTCTAACGAGCAGACCATGTGCAATGACATATTTCCAAAAGATTAGGAGGAACAAGAACATTAATGGATGCCAAGTACTGGACAATTAAAAGTGCACAAAGTTTATATGGGATAGAGTGAGCAAGTCTCTAAAGGCCTAGAGGAGCAACTGCACCCAGCATATATAAATCAAATGGTCTTAAATGCACTGCCGATATGGATACATTCAAGGCCTTGTATCACATGCTGGAAAGGCTGCAAACAAGAGCAATTCATGAAGTCTAAAATTAAGGTAATGGTGTGCCTACATTCCATTGAATGTCCTGAGACAGTGCAGACTGGCAAGGTCAGCCTTCAAACAGAAGACACTGGCATACGGCCTACTGATGAGAGGAGGTAGATTAATTGGGAAAAAAAGGGGAGAGCTGACGTATCTCCAAGCACCTGGCTTTCGTTTCAATTTACGTGCTGCTAGCGAGCCGAAAGTCCAAGGTTGGATTTGGGTTGACAACCAATCAGAAAACTCTGCCATGCACTTTTACATACCATGTTGCAAAGTGTTATTCTGCTGTCATATTCTCTGCTATGACGAGCATATTATACCAAGTGTATAGAAGTAGCGCAGGGTGTCTCTCACAGACAAGAGACCACCAAACACGCATATTTTCTACATTTAGACATGTTCCCCTAATCCAATCCCACCCCTCGATAGGTTTTGCAGTTTGTCATGTAGGATGACATAATCGATGACGCATCTAGCATTATATAAACTGAGCATAATGAAAAAGAAACTAAGCCAAATAGACGCTAAGATTATATGTAAAATGTATACAACAGACATTGTATTGAACACCGACAATGAGATGGTGGCATTCCTAAGATATGAGTAACCCAAACAGGGTTCTAATCAGTAGTGCAATGTTTTAGGTCTATGACTACTAATGTTAAATGAAAACTATGTGGTGTTGTAATGATCTGCATGTATATGCAAATGACTTATGATTAATAGGCCCCTAATTTAGGATGCAAGAAATATGGCCAAGTAGGCTAAGAAGAAAAGGTAAATAACTACCATTTGAGTAAGTATGGTTTATTAAGATAAGGACACAATTGCGAATTAAATAGCCTTATTCAAGGAAAAGGCGAGCCAGTCAAATTTGATGTAAACATAATACAATCCTAAATGGAATGTTAATAAAGGAAACACTATTATGGTGGGACTAGAGTATGTATATCTAAATTAATACCTCAGTAATAGTCACTATATGGGCCAAGAAATATTAAACGTATTTGGTTTAAGAGCAACTGAATCCTTTGAAAATATTTGAAGTTGCGCTCTGCATAGCTAATAAGATAGCTAATTCATGGGGAAATCAATACGCCAAGTATATAATGTT
This sequence comes from Ambystoma mexicanum, assembly GCF_040938575.1. Lineage (NCBI taxonomy): Eukaryota > Metazoa > Chordata > Amphibia > Caudata > Ambystomatidae > Ambystoma > Ambystoma mexicanum. Next base: position 896,238,439 of record NC_090941.1, read on the forward strand.
GAGGGATTAAGCCTTAAGGATGATATAAAGGATACTAGAAAGCATTTATATATTTTAATAAATAGGGCAATAATACATGCCATGAGGATACTACTGCAAAATTGGTAATGTCTATAGAACACGTATTAGTAATGTAACTTTATAGAAGAATGTACTTTAAGATGGCAGAAATGGAGCATGTGACGTCGGGCACAGAGCGGGTGTTGTCAACCTGTAAACAAGAATGAATGCCGGTTCTAAAAGCCAAGAATATAATGTCGGGGAATTAGGCTTTAAGGATGATATGTAGGATACTAGAATGTAAATATGTATTTTAATGAATAGGGCAAAAATACATGCCCATAAGGATACTACTGCAATATAAAAGGAAATTGGTGATGACTATAGGACATTTATAAGTAAGTGCATGTAATGTCATGGAGGAATATACTCCAAAATGGCCAATATGAAGCGTGAGACGTCATGCGCACAGCGTGTGATGTCACATTGCAAACAAGAATAAATGGTGGTTTTAAAATGGTGGCTGCTGCAAAAATGCATGCGGAACACCACTGAGATTAAGGTAAGGACATTGGAACCTTGTATGGGATTATCCCCATTGCTGATGACTATAGTATGCAATTAGAAGAGGATAGAGGAAATATACCAAAAGAATCATGAAAGTATTACTCTACAATGCCAGGTAACAAATGAATAGACTATATGGAGGGCTATTCTAATGTGTGCCTAAGAGGATTGTCTCCAATGGTACATAATACTAGTTGGATATTGCTAGCAATTAAATGTTGTAATCACCAGGACAACTAAGAGGATAAAACCTACAGTATAGAGTGTATGAATTGTTCAATAAAGAGAAAATACTGTTATTAAAAATATAGGGACAACAGGGATTATTATCCTTCATATAGGATGATTGAAGACTAATTGGAAGCAAATCGGAGCTAAACTGATAACACAGTGAGCATACTTGTGGTGAATAGAATGCAAATGAAATAACATAACACACAAGAAAAGGAGTAAATGGGGCTATCTAATACTATGCACAAGAGTGTAATACTCTATTAGCATGTGTGTGGAGAGACAACAGAAAAATGATACGAGCAATGACTAGAATGCCACAAATGAACTAGTAGCATGGAGGGTAAACACTGTGAGAAACCTGAAGGTGTCTCACCCGCTAGTCCCCGGAGATCTCAGCCATTGCTATTGAATCCAGTTCCTGGGGGTGGACTAGTGGGGGAGGATCACCTGGATGAGGGGTTTTCGGGAGTGGAAGTGGGACACCGAAGGTTGAGATGCGGTGCCTCCTTACTTTTAACACCTTTTCCCCATCCTACCCTGTATGATATTTAGAAGCTCTATCCCACCCCTTTTCTGATACACTTTCTTACACCATAACAGACAACAGAATAACACCACAGCTGTTTACCTGACATGCCCCAACACAAGGGTCAGGCAGAGTCAGGCAATAGACGATGATCACACACACCTGACGTCCTTTTACTTTCCCCACAGGGATTAAAGGAGAGCCACAAGAGCACACTATGAGCAATGCTGAACACACGAGGAAACAGCTACATGGAACCGGCAGTTCAAATGGAGGAGAAAGACGGAGAGACCTGGATGGACGAGGAATGGGAAACCGCCCTTGCCCTTTTCAATTCAGACCAACAAAGCCCCCAAAAGGGAGTTCATAAGACCGGGAGTTACAGCTGGCGTGTGGTGAAACAATTGTCAACGTTGCACGGGGGTCTCCCGCATTCATAACACAGGCGGGGAGGCACGCTGGCTACCGTGTTACCGTCCCTGACTCCAGAAGCAAGCCAAGCCAACGGACTTGACAAAGTGAGTCGAAGGAAGCTGATAGCAAACTGGAGTGTATTGAGCCCAAGTTTCCAAGTGGCAACATTAGATGAACACAAGAACTTGAGAACAAAGAACTTGTGTATTTAAACTTTCGTGAAAGCCCAAGAAGGGCCAGCTGCAAAGTGATCAGGCACTGGATGAGTGCTCATTCGAACGACTCTCACTGGCACCTTTTTCGTAGGAACTGTAAGTACCCAGAAGGCCATAGGAAAGGTTGGCATGATGTGTCGGAGTAGTCCGACAAGGGTCACGACAAATCCCTTGTACACTCGAAAGTCTCTGACCCATTGCCAAGAGAAAGCTAAGGGAAGCTAAGGGAAGCGAATCCCATATTGTGAGAAAGTAAAGTGAACTGTATATTTGGCAAATGTGAACCCGCTTGAGGGATGCCTGCATGTTGGGGTGAAAAGTAACATTGTGTAGACAAGAGTGAACCCGGTCGAGGGTTGTCCGGAGTGGAAAGTTGTGTAAAAAGACATTAAGGTTCTTGAATATTGCAAGCTGCATTTGAAAGGCCACATTGAACCTGACAGAGCGAGGCTCAAGTTGCAAGAAGGATCCGAGCCCGGCGGTCAGAGATCCAAGGGGAGAAGAGTATACGTCCAAGGTACAAGATTACTGAAGGAACATTTTTTTGTTTGTTGCTTTGTTCCATCAGGCCTTCTAAGGCAAGAGACTTTGCAGAGAATAGTCTTTGACCCCTGATGGCTCTGGTATCGTTGAACTGGAATTGTGAACCTTGGCTGGAGAGGTCCAGGAGTGCACTGTGCTTAGAAGTCACTCCTTGTTCTGTGCTAAAAATGTGGGAAAGGGAGACGCAGCCATACCATCCTGACTTATCATTTTGTGAACCCTTCTTTCTTTTCTGCTGAACATTATCCCACACTCTTTTTTGTAACTTAGTGGTAAGGATTGGCAATAGTTATTTTTTAGTATAGGCCCTTTTAATTTGACAAGACGCTACTAGGACTGCCTTATTATTATTTAATGGTCGTAGTTTTCTCCCATTTTAGCTTTAGGTTTAGTTTAGGTGTTTTTCTCACCCATTATAAAGTTCAATAAACACCCTTGAACTGTGATCACTTGTGTCTGTCTTTACTGTTGCCACCATGAGTTCTTTCCAACACCAACATAAAAAGGTGGGAACACTAAACGATAGGACAATAAGGATATTAGGTATTGCAATCAAGTTAATGGTTGTGTTGAAAGATTTCACAATATAAGAGGTGATACTTTGATATTTTGACTGGAGTACTAATGAAGCGAGGCGGATACATGGAATATATAGTATATAAATGTGACTCTACAAAACGAATGGAAGTTGTGTATCTGTTGTCTCTCTCCCCTCTCTGATCCTCCCCTTTGCCAATGTAGGAATGGTATATTTGGAATGTAATGACTATGTGATAATAATTGAATTGGGAATCAGTAATGATGGTGTAATGAACAATTACTTATCTATAATATTTATCAATGTTAAATATCGATACAGACAATTTCCAAATACTCACACATGTAATGTGGAATAGTTAGCTTCATGTAATAGCCCTGTCTTGTAGAGGACCGAATTCAGTTGAAACATGTTTCGGCATACGGACATTTGAATTAATAGAATCCTTTCTTGAAACACAGTCAATAGCATCAAGCTAAATATTTTAAATCAATAAGTGGACAGGCGCAATGCAGGGGTGACACACTATATGATATTTTGAACTAAGGTCCCTTTAAACATTTTTTTTAAGAGGCAAGCGCGGACTGACTTAACATCCTCATCGTTACTTCTAAGATCACAACCATCCTGCAATAATTAAGTGGCATCACCACTGTGCTACAATAATGTATTGGTCTACAGTATTACAACATACTTGGTTTACAATTAACCTTTTGCAGGAGAATACTGTGGTGTCCATGTTGAAATGTGAGTCCATCACAACCACGATGGTGTAATATGAAGATATAAATATATAAGGGAGTTGGAAGGACAATATATGGCCAGTCATCTGAGTGCTCAGTGACATTGCATACACTTTGTGGACCAACAAGTATCACTGGAGTTCATTTATGCCTGATATTGTACTTGAATGGCACACACCAAAGGACATTTTTGGAATACAAGTAATACAATATATACTACAATAACATCCATGGGGTCATTGAGATTACCAATGTCGGAGGATTTTTTCAAGTGATTGACACTACACTCATGGGCGTAGGACATGGGGGGGACAGGGGGCACAAATCCCCCCCACAATTTTAAGTGGGGGGATGTAATGTCATTTATCCTCCCAGAATATGTGTTTGGTGTGTTGTGCAGGGATCTGTTTTTGAAGTGGGTGGGGGGGGGGTGCTTACGATGTAAGCTGCCCTCTCCCCCCTGCCCCCCCAAAACATGGGGGCAATACCCAGGGGGCAGATGGGTGATCATCTGCCCCCAGGCAAGGGGGGGCAAACAAAAAAAAAAGATATTTTTTTTAAACGTAGTTTTGGGTCGGGTGGGTGCGGGTGTGACCACTAGCCACCAGGGATTTTTTCAAGGGAGTGGCCCTCGCCCCCCCACCCTAAGTGGATGGGGGTCACCCTATGTAGCCTCCATGAGGGTAGATTTCTGCCCCTAGGAAGGGGTACATGAGATGCCCTCCATCCATTTGGGGTGGGGAGGAGAGGCCACTGCAAATATTGGCAAAGCCACCCCTCCCAAGCCTGGGGCAGTATGTTTTGACCCCCCCCCCCGGGGGCAGATAGCCACACACATGTGCCCATCTGCCCCTAGGGAAGGGCAAAAGGGCAAAACAAAAAGATATATATTAATGCTTGTTTTGGGTGGGGGTGGGGGGGGCACTAGACCACCAGGATTTTTTGTGTTTGAAAGGGGGTTGGACCTCCCCCCCACCCTAAGTGGATGAGGGCACCTTATGTAGCCCTCCCTGGTGGCCGATTTCTGCCCCTAAGAAGGGGTATATGAGATGGCCCCATCTATTTGGGGTGAGGGGGAGAGGCCACTGCAAATATTGGCAGAACCACCCCACCCTCAAACCTGGGGCAGTACGTTTTGCCACCCCCCTGGGGGCAGATGGTCACAAACATGTACCATCTGCCCCTAGGGAAGGGCAAAACAAAAATATATATATTATAACTTGTTTTGGGTGGGGGCCCACTAGACCACCAGGATGTTTTGTGTTTGAAAACGGGGTGGCCCTCTCCCCCCACCCGAAGTGGATGGGGGCACCTTATGTAGCCTTCCCTGGGGGCAGATTTCTGCCCCTAGGAAGGGGTACATGGGATGCCCCCATCCATTTGGGGTGGGGGGAGGCCACTGCAAATATTGGCAGAGCCACCGCCCAAGCCTGGGGCAGTACATATTGGCAGAACCACCCCACCCCCCAAACCTGGGGCAGTACGTTTTGCCAACCCCCTGGGGGCAGATGGGCACACACATGTGCCCATCTGCCCCTAGGAAAGGGGCAAAACAAACATAAAACTAATTATAACTTGTTTTGGGTCGGTGTGGGGGGGCACTGAACCACCATGGATCTTTTTAGTGGAAAGGGGGGTGGCCCTCTCCCCCCCACCCCAAATGGATGGGGGGCATCTCATGTAGCCCCCCCTGGGGGCAGATTGCTAGCACAATCTGCCCCTAGGAAAGAGGCAAACCAAAAACGAAAATTAAAAAAAATATAATTTGTTTTGGGTGGGGGTCACTAAACCACCCTGGATGTTTTTTGTGGAAAGGGGATTGCCCACGGGTGTCTTCTTTTCGGAAATGCATGGGGATCTCTGTTTTCCTTGGTGGCTTCGGCCCCCAAGCCCAAATCTGTAGGTTGTCCACATGAGCAAAATCTGCTTTGCCGAAAGGCTTGGGGTTATCAGTGGGTTAGCCTTTTCCCTTTGCACCGAGGTAGGTGCATCCACACATGTGAGATACCGTTTTCGTCGGGACACCTGTGGGAACGCTGGAAGGTAGGCCATGTGTTGTTGGCTGTGTGTTTAGGTGGGTGACCAGAGTGAAATGTACGGAAATTGTGTTTGTTTTTCTGTCATTTTCCCGCTTTCCCCCCAAACTATGGAATCTATCCCTACATAGTTGTTGCCTGACCTGCGCAAATCACCCCTTCCTAAACTTGGAATATTGTCTACTTTTCAGAAATGTATGCCTTTCTGGCTTCCCATTCAGCTTTCCTACCCTTTTCTTCCCATTCCGTCCACGCATGCCCTATTGGACAAAAAAACGCCAAAATCGCCTACCTCTCACAAAACGGCTGATTAGCATATCAAAATAGGTTATTTTGGTTTCCACTCAATCTGTTCATGAAAACCTGGAAAATGGCGAATCCAGCACAGCATTTGTTCCTAGCTCTTACAAGGAAAACACCACAGGCTTCTTTGTACAACATTTTATTGGTATTTTCTGAAAAACCCCAAATGTTCTCCTTTTTGGTTATTTTCACTCACCCCCCTACAGCAAACTAGGATTCCAGGGTGGCGTTACGACTGCCTACATGGGGGAAAAAGTGGCCAACCTTGGCCGAGATATCTCATGTAACAAAGAAGTTACAAGGGAATTGAATGGTGACATACCGAAATCACCAGAAAAGGCCTTAGCACTGGGGGGAAATACCCATGGCAGTTAAGGGGTTAAGACGGTAAAGCCCCAGAGGAGATATCATTTGTAAGGTAGCTCAGTTAGTTAATTCTCCAAATGCAGATTGTGCACAGGAGTATGTAACACCTGTGTTCAGCACCTGGCTTAATCTTCCGGTGGGATAATAGGCAGAGTGAATGCATTCAGCTTCCGATGCAACACAGCATTTTCCAGGTCAATTGGTTCAGAAAAAGTGGTGGAAAAAACTATTACTGTCGCTTTTTCTAACTGGCCAGATTTTCGTGCATTTTCTGGGTGGAGTTCGGGAGCCGAGTGGACAACCAGGACCCCCTGTATTTCCCGCTCCACCAGACAAATGCGGCCTTACTGCCAGCATGGATTCTTACACTGGAAATAAGGAAAGGGATTCCTCTGGGATCTGCTTGGAAATTAAACCTGGTAAAAGTGGGCGGAGTCCAGAGGAAGCCATTGTCAATTCTGCCAGCAATCACTAATTGCGCAAGGTATTTACACTCTTCCAAAGTGGAAAAGCAATGTGATTTCACCTGCCCTTTACGCAAAAATCTTCCATTTTGTGATGGAAAAGTAAAAACGTGCGCCAATGGAAGTGGTCCACTCCAGGCAGTTTACTTTGCGCCTTGATGCTTGTGAGTTTTGCGTGATGCTACACATGTAATAAATAAATAAATACATTTAACATGACCCAGATAAATGCCAATTCGTGATCAGAATGAGTGAGCATAGCATGTCACTGGTAAGAGGGTGTCCTGTGCTTCTTGAGTGCGTTGGCAAATCCCCTTAATTGCCATCTCGCATTAAGCAGGTGCTTAAACCCATCAGTGTGGATTGCGCAATAATAAGTACACAGAGGTATTTCAAATGGCCAATTTCTCTCTTTGGGTGACATTGTCAAAGTGTGAGAATGTTGCCCAGCATGTGCCACTTTCTCTGCGGAGTGAATTGTGCCCACCCCGAGGAAGAAGTGTGAAAAACCCACAAGGGCACTGTGCCCTGCTCTTTCTGTGTGTGTCTTCCCCACCGGGCGACAGATGCCGACTCAGACATGGGTAAGTCTCAGGTGGCAAGCCTGTACCCTAGTTGATGTGGCAAAGGATTCCAGACTTCTGAGGCTGATAACATTAGTAGCATTGAGTTACATGCCACCTGACAGGCATGTGTGATAAAGTTGCAAAGCAGAGCTGTTAGTGGGCTAAAGCAGGAGGCAATGTCTGCCCATCCTCAAAGGGTACGTACAACCAAAAGTAATAGGCCCCTCCCCCCATCACGGCTGTAGGGGCCAGACTCCAAACCAGGGCAATAATGCCCTCCAATCATCCATGCCCAGGAGTAGGGTACTCCTCGTGCTCCAGGAACCCTGTTGAGCAACCTCTGTGCTTTCCAGGTGATACTAACATTATTTAAAGCCAGAAGTCTAAAAGGTTATCGCTTAATTGCAGCTGGAAATTAGCTCCTGGCGTGATAAAAATGTCTGAACCAAGTGTGACATCATCCCCTTCATCATTAAGCAATATCTGTGTTCTCGCGTTTCTTCATCCACTGAATTACTGTTAGAAACAAAGGCAAGAGTTGTGTCTCTTGTGTAGGCATTAGGAAGGCAGTTGCCAGCCTCTGACATAATATGCCATGTTCTTCCAATATTGGCTAGCTGTTGCCCTCTTATGGCCAGGTAGAACCATCATGGCAGTGACTGGCAAATGCCTTTCCCCTGCAGACATAAAAGCGGAAATAAGAGGCCAATTCAAGACATGGAACAAATAGAAGTTAAGACAGACTGCAGCTGCCATTGCTGTGTTAGGGAGAATATGTTGAGTGTTCAAGCAAGGAGGTATGTATTAAGCAAGCAAGCAGTGAGACAAGGGAGAGGAAAAGAAAGGCCAGAGGGGCTCTTTGAATAATGTAACAGGGCAGAGTACCCATGCTCTGCCGTCCTAGTAACATATGAGAGAATCAAATAGATCAGGCTTTGCAGCAAATGTTAAACGAGAAAGGAACAGAGTCCAGCTCTGCATTCAGAATTACAAAGGCAAAGAAAGGCTCTGAAGCCAGCATGAGATGGAATAAGAGGGACCAGACTCATCGTGAGGGGCTGACCCGGCCCTCGCAGGGGCGCTAGAGGGGCAGCCCACATAACGGGCTGCCCCTCTGGCCACCCCCCTGGGTCCACATACACCCCACCTACTAGGCATCCCCTGGGTCTGATGCATCCGGCCGTGGACCTGGGGAGTGCTTATAAGGGGGTGGGCTTGCTCATCCTCCTTGTTTGCTGTACCCCCCACCCCCAGAGGACAGTCAAAGCAGTAACATCACACATCTGGTTCTTCTACTCCCATAACAGGGCTTACTCAGAGGTACAAACAAGATTTCCTCTTTCTTTGAAACCCCCATCTTTCCATTCCAAGAGACACACACGTCTCCTTGCCCCACAGAAAAAAGTAGCAACTTGCAGTTGGTAGAAAAGGATGCAACTCCTTTATTTGGCAGGAGTCCACTTACAGGAGATCTGCCTCTTAACGAGCTGGCGTTCTAGTTGTGGCCCACTGGAAGTAATTGTTATTTCCTCTCTCTTACCATGAGCTCATAGTCAGATAGAAAATCCAGAAATGCAACATACAAAGACATGTTCTTTGCTGCTGCATCCTTCACTTATCTTCGGTTTTCTTTTCTTCTTTTCTCTTGTTTTATACAGTGATATTTGTAATTTAATACATACTGCTATTTTAATTCTAATTTTGTGAAAAGTCGAGTTCTCTGACTAAAACACAATAACTAAATAAATAAATAAAGCAAAGTCCCCAAGATGTCCCCTGTACCGCCCCAGATTTTTTGTGTCTTCTACTCCCCTGACTACACTACAGAGTGACACATGGTCTGACACGTAGCTCCCAAAACGTGAAATCTCAAGGGAGGGCTTTTTACTTGGAGTTAAGCATCCACCTTCCCTGCAGTGCATCGGGTGGAATGTATTTACTTCTTTTTTAAGTTATGGCCTTGTATGGCCTTACTCTAGACTGGAACCCGGCCTTAGTGTGTTAACGGGGCACACTGGCATGTAGTCTCACTGTGCCAGCTGGCCGTGTTAGAATCATCCCTTTCTTTGCTAACAGGGCACTTTTTTGTATTAAATGGAAAAACAAGACAGGAAACCATAGGGTGGGTTGGGAGGGCTATTTTAAAGCCCCATTAGTAACCGTGCAGCATACACGGAAGCGCACGCCTGACCACGCTAACGACGCACTGACAACCATGCAGAGAGGGTCACGTTAAGCAGACACTATCTGTCAATAAGTATATTTCATAACCCACTCCTCCCTCAACAGGGCGAACTCCTGCTGCTGACCTCTCCCCAGCCTGGTCACTTCCAGGCGCATCCTGTCGCCAGACTTTAACTAAATCTCACACGACAACAGGTGTCAGCACACTGGACCTTTGAGATAGCCCCTTGTGATGACAGGCATGCGGCCAACACCTGCCAGGACCTGCCTGTGTCAACGCTCAAGTGACGCAATGAAAGGCACGTGTCACGTGATGCATGAACCTCACTCACACACTACAGGCAATGATAACTGTGTTGTAAAATGACTTATTTGGTGAGAAATAAACCAACTAAATATACACCTACCAGTATATAAATGTGAGCGGTTTCGCCCCTTCATTCTTTGTAGAGGCGGTGGGCCTGTACTCTGTGAAAATCACTGAAAAATGTAACCAAGTCCGACACAAGTTATTTTCACTGTATGCTGTCCACCCATAACAAGGAAATGTATCCTTCTACCTCCGCATATTAAGGTAGGTAATGCCCCGGGACGGAAGTTAGAAACCCGAGCAAAGCAAGAGCTTTAACGTAAGACCAGGGAATGACCTGGCTGGTAATGTTTCTGTCAGAGGGTTGTATTGCAATTAGTACCCAGTCACGTTATACCGGGGTACTAATAGTGTACTTTTCTCAAGTTGAGAAACAGCGTGTTAACCATTTCCCAACTCCAGAAAAAACAAGAGGGCTGCCATGGATCAGGGAGAAGAAAACTACAGGTAGTCCATTCTCCCTTTCCATGATGGCCATACAGGAGTTGAAGATGAACGGAACACTAATCTTCCCGGTGTCTGTGCTGGTCAAGGAAGCACAAGGTAAGTGGGGAGAAGGAGGGGGGTCCTAAACATGTGGAAAAGGGGGGTTGCGTTGGGGGATGGGGATACAGGTACACTTACCTGATTCTCAGAGAGAGAAGATGGGGCCTACCACTGTGAAGGGACGCAGAACAGTGTCTATAGCGTGTGGAGAAGACCTGGTTCTGAGCTCATTGGCTTGGAGTCTGGCACACCCCACTCGCCGGGTACTTATGCTTCATAATAGAGCTTTTATCACACAAGAACGCTCACGTTTCCCCCTGCCCATGCTTGAAAAGGCCATCCAGTACTGTTTTTTGATCCTTTGAATCCCTGGACTTGTAGCTTTTTTTCTTTCCCATTTCAAATTTGGGAAAGTGATGATATAACTGTGCCTCAACATGTAAATATTTGAACTGAAAATATGCAAAATCCTTTTGTCCTAGGTGCCGCCCAATACTGTCCCATTTGCATACACCCCACCCCACCTGTCCCTTCTGCTAAGCTCCTGATTTCTGTCTGCTGGTCGTAACCAGATCCCCACACACGTTACTGTTCTGTCTAAATGTGCAACACTGGACGACTAGCACCAGGGAGGTGTGTCAGATCCAATAAAAAGGGTCGGCATCTGGGCATTAACCACTGGTATTGTCCACGTTCTGAGCCATCTCGCTACCCACACTGGGCTCCTAGCTCACCTTTCTGTCCCCTTCCAGTGCTGCAGTGTCCCTTTACTTCCTGGAATCTGCCTGCCCATGGTGTTGGCCACCTTCTCTTCTCATCCCTCCTCCAAACCCCTTAGCTGATGGTGCCTGTTTTTCCTTTTCCATGGCAGCCATCTTTGGTTTTTTTCTTCTTGTTTTGTGAAAGCTGTCTGCGCCCCAGGGAAATAATAACCTTATAGCTCGTCGCATCAAGCCATAGCTATAGCTGATAGTAGCTGAACAAAGAAGCTGTGGAGGCAGTGATATGAGGTACAGAAGGATATGATTGTTAGTTACTTAAGCATAAATAGTTTGTACTGAGCAGCACTAGATGGTGAGGAACAGTTAATGAGCATGCCCAGAGGACCTCTGTTGCTCCCCAGGCTCTGCGTCAGTATGAGTCTTGTTATGCTTGATGTGCGCATGCACCCACCATCCTTGAGCATTCTCCTCCTCCCAGTATTACATGCTTCATGAGGCGCGGCTGCTGCATGCCATTATGGGGTGTCGTGTACTTGATATTCTTGAATAATGATTCATCCATCTTGTTGAGACTGGACAACTCAAAGTCTCTAAAATGAATAGTCATTTGTCATTCGTCTTTCTTGTACTGACTCGTATGCCGTGCCTAATTTGTGGGGTGGTTTGCTAAGGCTCAGCCCTGGCACTTATTTCTGAGCATATGTACTTTTTGTCTCACACTCAGGTTGATTTGATTTTGATGTGGTGTTTTAGCAACTTTATTATTTTCAGTCACTGGCAGTCACCCAGTAGGCAACACTGCATCCAAGATGTAGAGATGAAGGGCACAGGTCTCTACCCCTTGGAGCGCTCATCGTTATTGATGACAATGCTAGTTATCTATTTTCGGGAATATCAATGAGTTGTAAGGTGACAAAGCTGCATGCTCGGGCCGGGACGCTTGCATACTGCTCCTGTCAGCCACCATGACATTTGCGCTGCTCCACTACTGTAATAAGTGGCAGCCCTGGCATATGGTGTGGGGTGAGCCAGGCAGCACAGTACCAGGGCGCAATTAGCTAGTTCATTAGGCAGGGAAACACACATATGCATATGTGCCAGCATCACAGACATGGCTAAGACGTTGCCCAGATGGCTGCGCCTCCACTGTGCCTCTGCAAGCAGGGGCACACGTATGTCCTTGTAAAGCTGTGCACTGCCCCTTCCTCTTCTCATATGGAACCAGCATAGGCTGTGCAAATATGCAGGCACGTGCCCATCCGCGGACTCTCTTGGTGCCAAGAAGATGGAAACATGTGACTATGATTGGCACTGCACAGTTGCCAGAGTCATTTGAAGGGTAGAGAAGCAGCCCAGAGGGGTCATCAACTGGACAGTCACTTCTCAGCAGCACCAACAGAGGGCAAGGCCAGGGAAAAGCTCACTGTCGTGCAAGAGTGCCCGTGCAGTAAAAGCCCACTGCCGTGCAAGAGTGCCCGTGCAGTATTTGACAGGCAAGTTCATCAGTTCAGTAATGATTTTGCCTGCATTGGTCCATCAATTGACCATAGGAAGAAAGCACTTTGCTCTATTTTCTGTCTACATGTTCCACTTGCCACCAAAAGAATTGGATCAAAATGTTATCGATGATGATGATTTTATGTTATGTTGGTTGGTATTTATAAGTCACACATTGGCCATTGGGGTAGTGCATCCGTTATCGTACCAAAACATCAAAGCATATTTTTTCGAAATCCCATAACAACACATTTCTTTCAACACATTTCACCAAAATGTAGATGGGGTTGCGTTAGAGGATTTAATACGGTGAGGGGATGTATAGGAGGATGTAGGGTCTCTTCATTTAAAAGAAAATCATTTGATATTATAGTGTAGAGGAGGAGCCAAATGCGTCTACCCAGTGCTCCAGATAAGATTTTTAGGTGTGAGTATTTTACTCTCTATTTTTAAACTTTGAGGGTAAATGTGATTTTAAGAGAGTAAAGATTACTTTTCTCCTTCGCAAGAGAGTTAAATGTATGCGACATCCAGCCGACGTGTGAAAAAAACTGTATGGAAATCAATACTATGCGGCAGCTTTCTGCATTGTGACAGAATACACCTTACATTATTTCTGGCCATTTGAGCTCTCCTGTATATATTTAAATGTTGAAATCACTAAAGCCTAGCCAATTATATAGTAAAGCATACATGACTTTGTATTGTGTGTGAGATTCAATAGTAGAATTGTCTTTTGATGTTTAATGAAAGCCCTAATTTCCTGGCGCTATTACTACGTAATGGCATGCCGATGTTATGATCCAACAATGCAGAGGCAAGGACTCCATGCTAAATTCTATATCTAATCTAGTGGTCAAATGGTTATTTATATAGCTCTTTTGGCAAAGCACTGTACATAGAACATATTTATCAGAATTACCACCAAACCAAAGTCGGTACTCCTTTATCGACCTCAAAAGGATGAAAGGCTGAGTTGGACTTGCCGGGATTCAAACCCGCACCCACAGATCATGCAGAGATTGCAGCAACGAGTGCTCTACTATCTTATTGGCTAACATCCTTCAGAGGTGGGTTAATTGAGTATCGACTGAGGTATAATGGTCACAGTACTTAGATGTATGACGAACCATTTATGAAGCACTACATAAAGTTAAATCCCTATCTGGATCATCACAGGGACAAGTTTTGTTGAGTTTCTATTTCAATTACCAATGTAACTTTCATTTGTTTGTTTTTGAACAGCGCTTGACCTTTCTTGAGAGTCAGGTTTTGGATGATTTATTTGTAGTCTTGAAGATTTGAGAGGCTAGAACACCTGTGATCAATGTAATGACAATTACTCATCCTTTAGCAAAGACTCTGCTGCCACTGACCATTTATAGTAATGTACCCCATTGACTGCAAGGTTGAATGGATGTAAACTAGACTGTGCAGTCATCATTTTACACACTGTTTTTATAATTAGACTGTACATTAAATTAGAAGTGTGAAAATGATCTGCCTCTGCATGATTATGCACACAGCACCGGAACTCTGAAAAATACAATTGTGCAATACTGGTTTGCTTTCACTGGAAAAAGAGCATAACTTTAAAAAAAAATCTCAATTGCAACTTAGTTTTCCATCTTATTAATTATACAATCCTAAAATTCTAGGAAAACATGCACAGTGCTTCTGGAGCTGAATGGAAAGAAACCATTCCTTTTATCAGTGTGCAGTTTATTTTTTTGAAAGGCTTCATTGAAATACATTATGTTTCAGAGGTGGCTTGCAATTACATCCATGTAGATAAAATAACAAGAAGCCTTCCGGTTTCTGTCAAGTAACCTGACCTTTGCACTGCCCTCTGCTCTAAACCTGTGTGTCAATGTAACCAGGAAAATAATAAAGCTTGCATATTTACAAGATTTTAATGTGTAAAAAGGCCGGGTAGTCGCCTTATCTGGAGCCCTGCATCTACCGGAAGTACCGCCCCCATTTTGACTATATGTTGGAAGCTGGAAATTGCAAAATGCACAACGCCAATAATGATCCCTATACCACGAAGAATCCTCGAAACAAGGTATCCATTGAGAAAGCCCTATACGATGTACCCACAGAGGAATGACAGTCTCTCAAAGGAGGTTCCGGAAGAAGTGTGAAGATGAATGAAAGAGAAGACTGGTGACGTTACATAAAGCAGGAATGAGGCACCCAGAAAAGATGCCAGTGAAGAAGATGGATAGACCTTGTAGAATCTGACGGCTAAGTGAAGCATTGAGTAACATTTCATGTGCGGAATGAAGATTGCACGTGCAGAGAGTACTGAAGAAAATACAAGCCTTTTTTATAATTGTGTAGATGCTGAAACGCAAGTAAACTGAGTAATCATGACGGCTGGTAATATGTAGTGAATAGACCGCAGGTGGTGCCGCCAATATATATATGTTTGTTTAGAATCTGGATGTTCCACGTCATGTTTTAGCAAACTGGGAACCATGAACAGAAGGTCTGAAAGTGTGGTGCAGTAGAAGAAAATAGCTGACAATGAGGGAAGAATCGAGAAAGCGTTTCTGGCCAGGTGTCAAGGGTTGGGGCAGCCAAGAAACTGGTTGTCTATTTGAGAATATACAATGAACGTGAGAAGCGAGGCAAGCTCCTGTTAGGGTGTAATGGAAAAACACTAGAAATGCCAGGTTTTATTCATTTAATAGTGTTAAATATGAAAAAAAGAGCTCAACACAGTCTCCTGTAACATGGTCTAGATGAAAATAGACTTTGGGCAAGCTACACCAAGACTTGAAGATAAGACCATGCTCACACTTCCTTCTATTCTCAGGCACATTGATACTTTCCAAGGCCGAGTTCAAAACAATTCGAATGGCAGACAGCAGGAGTGATGATGGATGTTGGGCTAATTGGGTGAGGAGGTATGACCAAGCCAAAACCTCCAGCACCTGGGGTACCAGCTTGCATGCTGCTAGCGAGTGGAATATTCAAGAAGGGTACATGCGTGCCAACCAATCAGAGGGCCACATAGCAAAGAGCCCTATAGTTTGAAAGTCAATGAAACATGTATTTTATGACACTTAGAATGACTTGCACTAGGGGTGGGCATAGATGTCCACCTGACCCCAGAGACCCAATCACTATCCTATCCCCCATAGAAAGTATACCTAGATGTTGCCCGTAGACCAACCACAATCCAAAGTAGGTTTCCTTATTTTGCCACATAGTATGACGTCAATGATGATGAGTTTTTGCTATATAACTGTGTTTTTTATTAAATGCTTTGAGAGTTTTTGATGAGAGACTTGAGCGAACATCCGTTGATGTCGATTGTACTCCCTGTTTTAGATAATTGTTAATAAACAGCTAAAGATTTGCCAACTTCCTAAGTACATCTTATTATTGGTGGAAGAGTAAAATCTGCATTCCCATCCATCCCATATAGAGCTACGTGGTAGCAGAGGGAGGATTGTTCTGAAAAGACCCATCGACTAGTAGGTCTCCAGTATTCTGGACAGTATTCTGGACAATCTGACACCCTCCGCCATCTAGCCATCTAGCCGGAAGATCGTAAGGTTGAAACACTTGTGTATAGGCGCGTTACAAATGCCATATCATATCATATCATAAGGTTTCCTGTGGAGAGTGGCTGATATAGAAAATTTCCAAGAAGATTGATACAGGTGGGAAGGGTCCCTCTTTGATGAAACCCCTTCTGATTTCCACAGGTGCTGAGTGGACAGAAGGCGACAGTGGTCGATTGGAGGATAGGAGATGATACTGAAGGCCTTGAGCTGCAGAGCGAATGGTGAGTAGATTGAGGGGACTAGCAAAATAAGGGAATGGGATTGTGGTAACATAGAAAAGTAACAAGGGGTTGTCTAGTTTAATCAAAGAGTATTAAGTATATAATGAGAAGCCTTAAAACGAGGAGTATTTTATAGAGCCTGGTTTCCTACCTCAAGGCACCTCTAGAAGGAGTCCCTTCAAAACCCCAAGTGGATAAATAGGTGGCACATAAACAGGTTTAGGATAGGGAATGACTCAAACTCCAGGAGTACCATGATGTGTATTTGAAAAGTAGACTAGTCTGTCTGTTTGCGTATATTGTAATTAAAAAAAGGTGTTGAATAGCGACAAGGTTAAATTGTGAGGTTAAAAGAGAGATAAAAGGTTGTTATCTATTTTTCAAATCATTGTCGGCGCCGACTGAAACAGTAGGTTGAGATAACTGAGAAGTAGAGGGTGTGAGCGGCGCAGGTTGGAGCGCGCTCATATTTGGTTTTTTTTAAACATATCTGTGTAATCAACGGTAAGTATTGACAGTCAATTGAGACTTGTCACAATGGGGGATATTACTCCACTGATGCACTTGTAAAAACTCTGCCAAAACATATGCCTAAGCTCAAACAGTACAATGCGGGGTGGGTAAAGGGAACAGCAGACAAGATGTTCATGCCATGGCCACAAGGGGGATCACTGTCAAAAGCTGTATTGCAACACATGGCCACATAATTGCATGCTGCATACACAGGGAAAACAGGTTAGCTATTTTAGAGCTCTGGAAGATGTATCAGGAGGAGCTGGAGGATCCTCCGCCTGAGGATTGAATCCTTAATCAGTATAAGGAGGAAGGTGTTGAGCCTTCTGCTCCCCTTACCTCACCCAAAGTAAACAGCGATAGTACAGAAGATGTACTATTGTATCCGTTAAAGGAACTAAAAGCGGCAACAGCAGTATCAATAGTCCAGAAGAGACTAGAAGAAAGGAGGAGAAAATTGAATGATCGAATGTAACCACAGACATAGAACGAGAGATTAAGAGATGGAAATGAGAAAAGTATAAAGCTGGCGAGGTAGCGCTCGTTAAGAATGAATGAATGGGTGGACAGATATTGCTCAAGCTCTATGGGAAAAGCATCGAGAAAGTCAGGCAAAGTGCAGATCAAGGTGAACCAGATAAAAAAGACAGAGAATGAGAAAAGTGACTGAAAGAGGATGAGTGTAAGAGAAAGAATAGACAAAAATGAGAACATATGTATCCGGAAGAACAGCAAAGAAAGGGAGAAAGGGCAGAGGAACAAATGAAGTATGTCAACAGACAGAGAGAAATCAAAGACCTAGATAGACAAGAAAGGAAGAGAGAAGAGGAGGAAGTGCAGAAATTAAGGGATAAACTGATGCAGAGAAAAAAAGGGAAGAAGAAGAGCGAAGGGCGAACGAAAGAATGGAGGAGAAAAGACAAGAAGAGAAGAGAGTTAGATGGGATACGAGATGCAGAGAATTATATGAAGAAATAGAGCAAAAATTAGATAAAGGGAGCGCGATATTGATCGCATTCAGAGGAGTTAATGGAACCAAGTCCAGTAATATCATGGGGCAATATAGAGGAGTTCTTCCAGTCACAGGGAGCAATGTCAGGACCATATAGGGTAGCCCTAGAGGAGAATTTTGACATAGGGAGCATTGGAGATAGGATCGATAAAGCCTATCAAGACTTAAGGGGAAGCAGCAAATTGGGAAGCCGACGGAAGGGAGAACAGTGGCTGGTCCTCCAATCACGAAGTGAAGAAAGAGACACTTTCAGTCTCGAGAATAGAGCCTTGTCCTTAGACAGGCTGACTTTGAATAAGGGTGAAGGGGACAAAAGCCATACTAGCTGAGGGCTAGATATGTCAAACGAAGCGAGAGAAACTTTCCTTGGGGAGGAGGGAGGAAGTGCATCTGAAGGATGTCTGCAGAAGACAAGGAAGTAAGATGGTCCAATTTAGAGCAGCCTAAGAATAGGACACAAGAGGCTGTAGCGTATCCAGAACGTCCTAAAGGACAATCCCATAGAGAGAAGGGAGAGTCATCACCATATGTGAGCAGGCTAAGGTCATTTCCAGGTAGAAGGTCATCAGGAACGATTGTTCCCACTATGGATAGGCAGACAATGGGAACCAATTGTGGATTTGAATTCATCAGGTCCCTTTATTGGAGAAAGGAGGGGCCAGACCACAGTATATTCCATAGCCACAAATGGATAAGGATCATTTAAGGTGTCAACTTCCCAGTTTAATGGTGGGTGCTGGAAAATGGATCTATGAGCTATAGAAAATGACAGGGGGAAATACTGTGGCAATAGGGGACTTTAAGGGTCTCATAGCAGCACTTCTTGGGGAAAGGGCTGATGACATTTGGACAAGAGCAGGGTATTCAAGTGTCACGGCACAGAACACAGGGCACGATGGAGCGCCATTTAACAATTGTAGGGCAGATGTCTGGAGATTGCTCAGAGTGCAGTATCCTGACACATCAGATATGGGTGCAATTATGGCACGTAAGATGAGAGAAGATGAAGATCTGCTTTCTTACATTCAAAGTATTAAGGAAAGGTGGACCCTGGAAATGCGGGAACCATGGGGGAAGACAGTGGCAATATTTTACCACATTTTATGGCAAGGAGTGCCAGAACAGGTAAAGAGACAGTTCAAGAAATTAGTGGGCATGGAAGCGAAGCCATTGACAAAAATACAGTGGACCATAGTGCATCACTGTCGGTTGCAAGAGAAAAATAGGAAGAGGGAAGATGCTAGAAAACCTGAGGAAGCCACGTTAGTTCAGAAGAAATTGTCAAAATATGCCATAGAAGGGGCGGTATTGACAAGCAGAGAAGGATTGGAAATGCAGTAAGCAGTGGGTGCATCGATGGCAAATAATCAATGCCAAATGGATCAAGAGGGAATGGGTTTATGCCCCGAAACAGAGGAATGGGCTACCGGAGGAAGGGGTGGTTTTCAAAATAATCAAGGTGGTTTTCAGAATATGCAGAATGATAATCAGAATGTGCAAGGAGGGCTAGTCAGAAGAGCTCCTCCGATATGTTGGATATGTGGGATGACAGGGCACATTGCGTGCACATGTGGGAGCCAAGGGTATGTACAGAATGGGCAATTATCAAGAGGGAGGACAGGTTATCCTCCAGCATATAGCTCACAGGCTAGGGACGGGTTTGCCCAAGATCAGACAGTGTATCAAGCAAAAACGCCGCAAATTCAACAGTCATTGCAGCCACAGCAAGCACCATTGAATCCGCTGCAAGGGCAGTTACAGCACACAACCAAGCAGATACAGCATAAGTTTGCATGTATGTAACTGCTTATGTTCGTTCCGACACAATGCTTTTTCTGCTGATACTGTTGAGGTAATATGCGATTAGTGCTTGTGCCATACTTTCCTGCAATTGCCTTTATTTTTTGTACCTATTGCTTCTAATCTGGGCATTAATCTGTCCGCTCCACTTTACTAGCGTAAAACCAGTGCCTTCACCAACAAGCCTGCTTGTTCTCTTTTGCTTTTGCACAAACTTAGCATCTCATTTAATTCTGAAATCATACCCTTCTGCATTATTTACTCGGATGAGACCAGTGCTTCCTCTTCCTGTTAGCCTTGCTTCCCTATATTGGTTGCCTTGCAACCGTCTGTGCCTAATTGCCTGCTGTTTAATTGCTAGCAGTGCATATTAATATGCAGCCAGTGCCTCTCTGTGCCTTCACTTTATTGGCCTGTAATTATTTGAGACTATACTCTGCTACAATGACCCTGTTTGTACTATATTACTAGCACACGGTTAGTGCCTCCCCATGCTTGACTGCCTTGTCTCCCTATGTTGATGGCTGTGCTATTGCCTGTCTCCAACTGTTTTGATTTGCAATTGCCAGCACTGTATATCAGTATGTGACCCATGCCTCTCTGTGCCTTCACCTTACCGGCCTGTAATTGCCCAAAATCATACTGATCAGCTGGACATTATAGCTAGCCTGAGTCCACTGCCGCCACTGTCCTGCCTGTCCTAATCTGTCCTGCAATTGCCCCCCTTTTGTATAGACTGCATGTCTTGGCATGAGAGTAAGGACCTGAATGACTCGATGGCCTTAACTTGATCCTTGTTGACCTATGCCTGCAGAAACGGCTTTCCTAGTTACTATTTGACCGGATGCTTGAGCCTGTGGTTAGCACCCACTAGCTTGCTGCATCAACTGACCCACATCTGATAGATGTCCTGTACTCCTTGCATGTCTCAACCTGCAAAGATTTGCCTGGCCTAATCTTTTCTGGGCAGCCTAGGCTCACTTCAATTGCTCACCCACCCTAAGCGATAGGACTAACCATTAGCCACCCAAGAAACACCTACCCCTAACCAATTAGCATGTTCTCCCTGGCCACCAGCCAGACTGCCTATCTCTTGCTGTTTATAAGCAATCTCATGCTCTACAACATGGTACCTCAGTCACCCACCTCTATGCCCTCACACAATTCTCACAGCACGCCAACTACTAACTCACCTTCAAATATGAATGACACCCAACCCCTATTGTTAGGAAAGATTTCGTAATTATAGGTAACTTTCCTTCCATGTGGCAACCCCTAAACTTTTTGCTGTTGTTTTTCACCTTGTTCTTGACTTTGCCAGAGAAGTGCAGCCTTCTGCTGCACTCCTCTGGGCTTTCGCTCCTTTTCTTACGGGGAAACTGACATGCCCTTAAGACAGTCAGTACCGGGGAATGCTGTTTCCCGTAGTTTCTTTTATCATGTTGCGGCTTTAGTGCAACATGACACAAGAGGGCACTGTAAGCTAAGTTACAGCTCTCTTGGGTCTCTAGCCTTCTACAGGCCCTAGTTACTCGTTTAGGATTGTATTTGATCGGTGCAAGTAATTCAGGGATGGGAATGGTGGCAGCGATCGTTTTCTTGTGTTTTGAGCTCCTTTTGGCGTTCTAAGCGCGTTTCTCGCGCTTAACCCAAAATGGTGGCCTGGCTCCCAAAATGGCCAGACCACGAGGCTCCTTTGTCCTGTCCGCTGACCGTCTTGCTCCCTTCACCTTCCCCTGGTCGAGCCGACCCGGGGCCTTCCTTATTTGGGCATGTACTTTCCCGCGAAACACGGATGCTTTCGCGGGCTTCTACATGTCTTTTGTGTGCCTCCAGGATGTGGGCTGGGATGTCTGGTCCCAATACACATCCTGGGTGCCAGAGAGTCTAGGGTGGTGTGAATGCCTGGGACCACCGTGGTCCGTGATTGGTCCACGAATGGTGTGAGTGTTGATGAGCGGATCTCCCATTGGGTCCCCTCCGTTTTGGCGCGAAGGGAACCGTGGATAAGAGGGGGCTGGAAACACCACTACCATGTCGATCTCCTGAGTTCTCACGAACGAAGGAATACAGGAGCGAAGTATCCTGCAACCAAGAGGCTGGACCGAGGAATCGCTGGTGACCCGCTGAAGGACTCCTCCTCTGCACTGCTGTCGCCTTGTGAAACCCTTTTCACCTTTGATCGAACCAGAAGGCCTGTACTGGTACTTCGACCCTTTGGAATAGCGGGAACAGCTATTCTCGGCATCTTCACCATCTCCTGCCAGTAAGCCTTCGGAAGTGTCTCTGGGCCATCCAGTTCACTGACCAGCTTACACGGGAGTTTTGCTCTGTAACCGCCGCCAGGTTGTGTAGTATTTCGAGTCCTTGTCACTCTCACACGCTTCGTACACTTGGCGTTCCCAAGTCTGAAGTGAGTAGTGCACATTTGGCTCAGATACACACGGCCGCTCCGTTGCCCTGCTGTGGTGACAAAACTGTGCAGGTTTCTTCGATTGGGACGTCTTTTTACTCAACACGACGACGAGGCGTTCCCTGCTCTTCTGAACCTGCCAGCTGCTGAAACTGACGCGGAGAAGCCTGGGTCTGCTTGCATCGGGGACCGGTGAGTAGTTTAGCTAGGATCTGGTCGCCCTCCTGCAGGAGCCCATTGCTTTTCCCCGCTGTGTAAAACAGCACCCTTTTGCCGTACTCGCGCTCTGCTTCTGCCCACTGTGGAGGCTGCGCTTGAGTCGCGGAACTTGTTCTTCTTCTGTAAGCACTAAACTGAACTGCCTGACTTCCTTCGAAGAGCTTCTCCTTTTGCCCGTTGGCACCAGCGTGTGCAGGTACTTTTGAGCACAAGGCTCCACTCTTCGCAAGGCTCGGACTTCCATCTAGTTAGGTGCCTCTAAAGGCGAACTGAGTCTAAAGCATTGTATCGCACTGCCTGTTTTTCTTCCCTTGCAGGTGGACTGCACATTTCGTGCATCTAACGCTTGCGACTGTCGTATTTGTATATATATTGTTTTGATATGGTATGTGTTGGTTTAATATTGTTATATTGTGATTTTCTCGCTACGGTCATTGTTTTAAAGGCCTTAAAATAAATGTGTATATATTTTTAATATAACAACTGTTTGGAGTAGTTTGTAAGTGATCTTGCTTTGTGTGCTCATTGCGGGCTTTCAGTCACCCTCACCCCTCTTGAGACCTAGTCTTGACCGCCGCGATCGCTACCTTGATTGGTCTGGCTCGTCCAGAGGTTACCCTGTTCCAAGTAATTAGGTTGGCCTTCTGAACTTCTGCGCCACCAGGACAGAGTTCAGAAATCCGTCTTAACACCTATTAACAAGTATTCCTTGCCCAACTCTAGCTAGGAACTCAAGACTTAGAGCCAGATTAGCAGAAATGTATGAACCTCCCATCCGCTCAATGCCCACTACATCTAGACTAAAGACCTTGCCAACCCGGCCCAGCCAAACTAACCTAAATTTAAACCCACTTCATAACTTTGACTCCAGACTCCCAAATAGTCAACCTAAGCATAGCAAACCTAAAAACATACAAGACCAACACCCGCACACAACTACTGTGAGCCCTCAGATCAAAGGGGCACTAATTAACGACAGATCTTTAGGAGCTCACGCTATGGAAATTGCAGACCTGATCCTCAGAGAAGACTTTGACTTCCTTGCTCTCACAGAGGCCTGGCTACATCCAGCAGCAGGCCCTATGCTCATGTTAGCAGTCCCGGATAGTTACTCCATATTAAGACAAGACAGACTAAATTCTAGAGGAGGGGGCATTGCTATTATTTACACATGCAGTCTCTCCATGAGATTACTCCCATTAATGTCCTATCATGTGAATTACTTTCTGTTAAAGTTCCACTCACTACTGCCCAAACCCTGAACATCCACCTGATCTACCGCCCCCCTGACCCAACGGGAACATTTGATGCGGACATTAACACTATTTTGCCCAGCAACCTCAAAAATTCCACACAAGTACTTATTCTTGGGGACTTCAACATGGGCTTCAATGACCCATCTGACCAGCTTGCCAGCATTACTTCCAACACCTTCTCAGAATTAAGATTTACTCAAAGAAGTAATGCACCCACACACGATAAAGGTAGAATACTCGACTGGGTGGCCGACTACAATTGTCAAGCCAACATTCTCGCTATTTAACCTTTAGCTTGGACGGATCACCACCTTGTGTCTTTCATGCACTCTACTACCAGAACCCCACTCCCACTAGCCATCAGAGCTCCACCTACGCTAACCAGAAATAAAAAGAGTATCACTGTGGAGAGACTTATCCCGACCTTAAACCCCACACTTAACACGCTCCCTGCCAATGTGGATCATGAGACCTTAGTTGAAGAATATAACATAATCAAGTCCTCCTCGCTGGACCTAATTGCCCCCCTCAAACTCAGACCAAGTAAACCCAAAACGCACTGGAATAAATGGTTTACACCATTCCTCAAAACCCTACTGCAGCAAAAAGAAACTGCAAGGCCACTTGGAAAAAACTACCATCAGCAGCCAACAAACTTAAACTCACTAAACTCTCAGCCCTTTACAAAAAAGAAATATGCCTAGCAAAATGAGTCTCTTTTGACTCACGCATATCCCAAGCTAAATCTAATATGAAGGAATTATTTTCTATCCACAAAGAAATAGAGACTCCTATAGCACCAGCTGACACGTGCACCAAAGATAAAATCTGGTGCTCGGAGATCCAAAACGCTTTAGCCAATAAGATTTCTACTCTACAAAACAAAATCTCCTGCAAAAGAGCCTCATTAAATGACCCCTCCCCTACACAAATCTATTGAGGGTATTACAGACACTGAATCTACCCACTTCAATTTCACCAAAGTCTCCATACTCGAAGTAGAAAGAATCATCCTGTCACTGAAACTCTCCCATTGTCAGGGTGATCTATGCCCCGCACAGCTCATCAAGGATGCTGCCCGAGACCTCTCCCCTTTTATCACAAAGCTAATCAATGTGTCCTTTTCCTCTGGCACTCTCTAATCTCAAACATTCTTGGGTAATTCCCCTCTTAAAAAAACCCACCCTTGACCCATCCACGCCAACAAACTATAGACCTATCACAACTGTACCCTTTCTCCTAAAAATCCTGGACAAGGTTGCCTACGTACAAATATAGAAGATCTTGGAAGCACAGCACCTATTAGGAGCCAGACAATCAGGCTTCTGTCCCCAACATCTGACTGAGACGGCCCTCATTGACCTTAAGACACAAATCAATGAACTTAGACATAACGGCAAAGCAGCCCCACTCCTCCTCCTAGACCTCTCGGCTGCATTTGACTTGGTCGACCATACCATCCTATGCACCCACCTTAACACAGCCGCTCACTTCTCCAATGATGCCATCACCTGGATTAGATCCTTCCTCAATGGTAGAACCATGAGGGTCTTCTCGCCCATAGCAGCGGCAGACCCCATACCTATCTCCTGTGGCATGCCACAGGGCTCTTGTGTCTCGCCCACACTGTACAATATTTTTACCAAGCCGCTTTCGATGATCAGGATCATCTCGGTATCACCTACACTAGTTATGCAGATGATACCCAGATCCTCCTTCCGCTTTCTGGGGAAAAGGATTTGGCCTTGGTGAATAGAGTGTACATCATCATCCAGGCATGGATGGCCACACACAGACTATGCCTGAATGATGACAAGACTGAACTCATCATCCTGGGCACCTCCTCCAGCTTAAGGAAAGTAGGCCATGTCTACTCTTCATTTATAATCGATGGCAACAGTATCAAAGTAGGACAAGAGGTCAAAACACTGGGCGTTTACCTGGCTTCAAACCTCCCATTTAATAAACAGGTGAACTCCTTAGCATCCTCTACTGCCTACACGTGTAAACTAATCTGTGAATCCAAGCCATTTTCTCTGATACCAGTTGCACGACCCCTGCCAGAGCCCTTATACTGTCTCGCCTGGACTATTGCAATGCCCTTTATCTAGGGTCTACCAAAGCCATCACCAGCAAAATACAAACCTTACAAAATAACGCCCTTAGAGCGGCATTAGGCATCTCTAGAAGAGACCAGATCTCTGCATATAGCCAACAGAATAACTGGCTCCCTATTAATGACAAAATTCTGCTAAAAACCCTATCACTTACTCATAAATCTCTCAACAACGCTGCTCCCACCTACTTGATCTATAGATTCCACAGACAGACCTCCTTGAGACCCACAAGAACAGCTTACAAAGATTGCCTCTCCATTCCTAATTTCAGTCGCTCCACAATAGGGGGCAATAGCTTCCCAGTGAAAGCAGCTAAACTGTGGAACTCCCTTCCTCCCACTCTGAGAATGGACCTCCCCTACCAGAACTTCCGGACTAATGTTGTCCTAATGAAAACGCAGGATCACTTTAGGCAACATGCTGCCAGGTTTAATCATGAGGAGTGCCACCCCTCATCTCCACTATTTTACTTGTGTATACCTTATTTAACGTTCACTTGCTTACATTCCCTATGCTTGAAAGCGCTCCGTCTGATCCAGCAGTCCATATCCACACATAGTGTACCTATACCTGTATGTATGTATATAATCTTGCTTTTCCTGTATGCATGTATATATTTTCACTGTTGCAACTAAGTTTTGCATAGTTATGTAACTGCTGTGCCCTGTTACCTGAGGGTATGATCGCGCATTATGAATAATAAAACAAACAAACAAACAAAACAAACAGCAGAATGCAAATATGGACAGTTATTGACACCTAGAGTAGGGGGTGTCACCGTGGTGGGAGGAAGTCCTTTTACAGTTAGAGGGATATGCATGTACCCACAATAGGACAGATCACAGGGCGACTTGATGTGTTCAGTACTATCGGTGATAACAGACCCCAAGAGGAAGCAAGGGTTGATGTGATGTTAGGAGGCAAATCTTTTTCTTTTTTAGTAGACACTGGGGCTACTCGTTCATGTATATGAGAGGGAAAATATCCAATGTCGGGAAATGCCATGAATGCTCAAGGTTTCTCTGGAGCTACAAGCAGAGTTCCTTTTACTGATGAATTACCAGTCTATATAGGAGAGTTTGACATGTCCGTTCTATTATTGTATTCAAGGCCGACACAGGTTAATAATTTAGATTGAGATTTAATGATGAAGTTTAATATGACGATTTATTTTACTGATGAAGGCATAGTGTTTTCTACTCCAGGGATACATTATATGAATGTGGGCAAATTTATATTGGCGTTTACAGGGCAAATGGCTCTCTGAGGAATGCCACTAGAGCCAGAAGTTTTTCTTTATGGGGTACGCATTCTGATGACATGGCTACCCAGCTTAGTGGGAAAGATTATGAGAATACCTATGGACGAAGAGAGGGGACAGACCATTCCCCTAGAGTTAAATGCAGTCATAGTGCAAGGCGAAATGGCCATGCTTGAAGGAACCACTATTGGGGAAGGGTATAGATTGACTGACGTTGCTGATGAGGATATGTTAAAGGATGATCCATCAGATGACAAAGTAATATTCAAGATGAGTATTACATTTTGGATCAGAATACAGAAAAGAGAGATCACACAGTGAATAGTGATGCTGCGACAGCGACCGGCATTTTTTTGAGGAAGATTTGGAAAAAGTGCCAAATTCTTTATGGACTACGGGCCCCTATGACATAGGCCTATTGAAGGGGGTAGGGGAGGTTAAGAGTAAGCTGAAGCCAGGAGAAATTTTACCTCGAGCAAGACAGCACCCCATGTCTCGAGAGGCAGATGAAGGTATTTTTAAGACTATTTTGGCTCTAATGGAACAGGGTATTTTATTGACATCAGAGTCACTGTATAATATTGCGGTATACCCTGCAAAGAAATCTAAGGGAGGGTCCTGGAGATTTATTCAAAATATAAGACAGATTAACCAGATTGTAGAGGCAGAGTTTCCTCTAGTTCCAAATCCGGTGACACCACTTTGTAGTATCCCAGCAAAAGCACGATATTTCACAGTGATTGACTTGAAAAATGTGTTTTATTCAATCCCGTTGCATAAGGACTCTCAAGACCTGACGTCATTTACGTTTCGCCAAAATAAACTGAAGAGCACTTGTTTGCTGTGCGTCTCCATCGACATTTAATAGGGTGCTGCAGATGGAGTTAGGCAATATTGATTTGAAAAGCATTGTGCTACAGTACATAGATGATATTTTGGTTTGTAGCATGACAAAAGATGAGTGCAGACAAGACTCGATTCAGTTAATGACTATCCTAGCAGACAAGGGGGGTCATTACGACCTGGGCGCAAAGGGATACCGGGCACCCGTTATGACACTGGTGCCGGTAATCCCTTTGTGCCCTATTCCGTGGTGCCTTTGCGGTTCCCTCCCTTAATGCCTGGTTTTACCAGGTGTTATGGACAGGACCCACAAAGGGATACCAGGGTCAATAACTGTACCGCAATTTGCAGTACCGTTATTGACACCTTCCCCCTTCCCATTGAGCCCTATGGGGGCTCAAATGGGAATGGGGAATGGCTTTTCAAATGGGGACTTACCGGTCCGGCATAGGTCGGAATAGACTGGTAAGTCCCCATACCACCAAGTCGGTGGCGGTACCGGTATTGGTGCTAGTCATGGCGTTAATAGCGCCATGACTAGCACCAACCTCGGAATGAGGTCCAACGGATATAAAGTGGATAAAGAGAAGTTGCAATATTGTCAAGAAGAGGTGTTGTACACAGGCCAGTTGATTTCACATAAGGGTAAGAGGGTCACACCTGCAAGAGCTGAGAGAATTATGAAAAAAGCAAAACTGCACACAATAAAGCAAATGAAGCAGTTTTTGGGATTATGCTACTATGTTAGAGCATGGGTACTTGATTAAAGTTCAAAAACAAGACCCCTTTTGCAGGCTCTGAAGAAAGCACATGTGAATAAGAAGAAAATAGAATGGACTGAGGAAATGAAGGGAGGGTTTGAAGAATTGAAGAAAGAAATTTGTACAGCTCCAATTTTAGGAATTTCCAACTATGACGAGGAATTCTTTTTATTTTCGAATACGAATGGGACTGTCATGAAAGCGGACTGCATTGGGGTACAAACCACTGGCATATTACAGTGGGATTTTAGATCCGGTTAGGAGAGGGCACTTTCCTTGCGAACAGTCGCTGGCAGCAGCTGTGTTCGCAATAGAAAAGTCTACACATATTGTGATAGGGTGTTTTATGGCATTGTTTGTTGAGCATGCTTAGTTTGCCATTTTGGAAAAATGTAAAGGTATATTGACATCTCAGAGGGCTTCTGCATATGAGGTGGTTATATCAAACCAAGCAATCAAAATAGTCAGGTGTAAAATAGTGAACCCTGCCATGTATGCAGCGAAACCTGTGGTAGAGGATTGATAATGTGCATGATTGCGCTAACGATGAGGAATGCTATGATGACATCCCACACGTAAAGGAAAACGTGCTGTTTCGAGGGGAGGTTCTCTTTATTGATGAGTATTCAAAAATTGATCAAACTGATGGGTAAAGGCGTTCACGTGCTTCCGTGGTGAGGCACAGAGCAAATTGGGGATTTGAAGTTATAGCAAGTGCAATATTACTGTCTCACTTTTCAACACAAGCAGCAGAATTAGTGGCACTTATTGTCACGCTCGTAAATCAGGTAGGGTAGGATGTAACAGTGTACAGTGACACTGCTTATGTGACGTCGACCGTACACGCAGGGCTAGCACGTTGGAAAAGGAGGGGCTACCTCTGAGCAGATGGCACTCCCGTGCAACACGCAGCATTATTGGACAGGCTTATTAAGGCACTACAACTCCCAGTAGCCATCCCAATAGTTAAATGCGCAGCACATACTAAGCAAACTGATTTTATCTCTCGCTGGAACGAAACCGCAAACGAAGAGGCCAAAACGGTTGTATATTCACCTGATAGTTTAAGTTTGATACTACAGATGTGATGGAAAAAGTAGCCACAATTATGATTGTAAATGAAGGGTTTAATCATCTGTCAAGAACACAGTTGATGGAGGTACAAGACGGTGCACCACAGGAAGAACAGGAATTGTAGAAATGGAGGGGGTGATCTTTATCCCCCTCTGAAGTATTGTGGCAACAGGACAGCACTGGACAGCCAGTGATGCCTGTAGCGTTGTTAAAGGTAGCGCATGAACAGCTGCACTACCCTGTGCATGTAATTAGGGAAAGCCTTGGAGCAGCTATTGCGGAGGACTGGTTTGTACTAGACCTCTTAT
Organism: Ambystoma mexicanum; assembly: GCF_040938575.1. Classification (NCBI taxonomy): domain Eukaryota; kingdom Metazoa; phylum Chordata; class Amphibia; order Caudata; family Ambystomatidae; genus Ambystoma; species Ambystoma mexicanum. The sequence continues at coordinate 896,268,589 of NC_090941.1, forward strand.
AACATGTTGCATTTTATGTAGTAAATTGCATTATATGTCAAAAGTTTACTGCCGGGTATACACTGCGAATGATCAGAGGAGTAACTCCTCGACCGAACGGTAATTTTCAGCATTTACATATTGACTATGTTGATATGCTGCAAGTATGTAGTGGATACAGGTATATGATAGTGGTGGTGTGTACGTTTTCAAGGTGGTTTGAAGCAGGTCCTTGTACACACCCTGATGCCATTTGTGCAGTGCAGTTTCTAGTACGAGAAGTCTTTCCGAGATGTGGAGTGTGTGAGGTGTTGAGATCTGACAATGGTCCCAATTTTGTTAATGAAGTATTTGAACAGATTAACCTATTATCAAGCATAAAACATAGGTTTTCTTCTGCTTATAACCCGCAAGCAAAGGGAATATGTGAGAGACTCAATGGTCTTCTTAAAGAGAGAATTGCGAAATTGAAATTGACACTGAAGAATGGATGGCTGTACTGCTTGCCCCTTGCATAAAGGAATCAACCTGGGGCAGTCCACCACCTCACACCCCACAAATTAGTGACAAGGAGGCAAATGATAACGCCTTTGTCTCCTCCATCGAGGAGCAGAAGTGATGCTCAGAAGACTGCAGAAATTTTAGGAATTGAGTTACGTGCTTATTTGACATGTATGACCGCTAGTATCTCTGTCCTTTCAGATCAACTCAAACGCAAGGGGGGTCGTTCTCAGGACACAGATGAAGACCATTCAGCAACCAGAGCTCTAGAATTATTACCTAGATTATTTATGTGAGATTTTGTCTAATGTGTGTAATTTCACCAGGAAGTGGCACAAGCCACGCTTTAGTAGCCCCTTTATTATAGAAGATGTTACACCCTCAGCAGTAAAAGTCCAAAAGAGACACGCATTGACATACTTGAATGACGTAAAGCCTTATGCTGGAGAGACTGACGTACCCCCAACCGTTGATTCAGAAGCAAGACAAGAAGAAGAAGTTCAGCAAGTGCAGACCCGATTCATGACGAGGAAGAAGGACGCTAAGGTTGCTGATTAGATAAATGCAAGTGTGCATTTGGACTGTGGTTCACCCTGGACACTCTTTATAGATATTATAGCAGGAGTGCGAACTAAATTCTTGAGTCACAGGAATCTTTTGAAATTTGGACTTTAGAAAGTGTAGAAATATTACAGACATGCCAAACTTGGAGTTCAAATGCGACGACTGGAAACGTGAGCAGTTTCCAGACTCGTCCCTCACTGAGTTTCTGTTCAGCTAAATCAATGGTCCTATTCAATGTCGATGTCCATAGGCTCCTTCTCGCTGTTTTCATTTTTGTTCTTAGAGATTATCCTGCTCTTTTTGGGCACAGTACTAATATACGTATTTTTCTGCACAATCCTAACAATGGCCCTGCAATCAGGTGGCTGCTCATGGCAATAGTTGAACAGATCTGGCAGTTACCTGAACACTTAACAGAATTGCCTGATTAAAAAGATTTTTTCTTCCTTAAAGCAGTATACAGGCATAATGAGAACTGTCGAGAATGGGACTGTTTTGGAAAGTGAGCAAACTCAACAACATTTGGAAAACCGTTGATGGTGGGGATTGATGTATTGGTGCATAATATATGCGTGCTCAGCATTTATTTTTGTTTTTCTGATTTTTCTAATCCATACTGTCTACTTCATTGGTCCAAGCAAGGTAGAAGTCCCTATGATTCTTCCCACTCCAGTGACTTATGCAGAATTATCTGTTACAGAAAGACCAAGGCCATTTGTGATTATCCCTACACCAGTGGTGCGTGTGAGGCCACACATTTCTATGACAAGTGTTTCTATGATTCCCCCTGTAGGAAGGACCCTTATTAATATACTTCATGAGCATTATGCACGCACCCTCTTCATGAAAGGGAGACACAGGAGAAGCACAAGGGAAGATGATTATGAATTAAATAATTATCTAGACAGCACAGCACATTTGGGGAATAACATGTGGTATCAGAACATGAAAAAGGTGTGCTATGTGTGTGCTCTCATACTTTATGCCATGGGGAATTCCACGATATTCATAATTATAGAAGTAGCATGCCAGAAAGCTCATTATCTGATGCACCTTGCACTCTGCAATATGAGAGGTCAGTTCCAGGGTCGAACAGCATCCTTGGTATGGGTGACTGAGAAGACAGCTCCAGAAGAAGATGACTATGTGCAAGATTTGAAGACAAGAGAGGGACCCCACACCAGAGAACACGTGATAAGATATGAACAGCCTGGAAAGAATGAAGCAGGAATCAGATGGGAAATAAACAAAAACTCAATAGTCAAGGAAAGGACCCTGAAGAAATACGAAGATGCAAGGAGAGAGGTCAGCTGGAAATCAAGGGAACAGTGCTTTCTCCAGATGGATGGGAAGAAGGCCAGATTGTGTGCAAGTTACCAGCATTTACAAGATACTAAGAGCCAGTTATAGATACTGCAGAGAATGAATGCAAACATCATTGGCCAAAGATTGCAAAGTTGCTGACATGGGTTGATGATAAAGGAGGCACAGGAGGCACGTTGCAGATAGTGCCTCTGTCTAGTACAGAACTATGTTTCAGAAACAATGGGACAAGAAAGGTTGGAATGAATCAGCAGTGTGGTCAATGTTTCGATTTACCAGGAATGAAGGATAGAACAGTAGTGATAATGGACACTATTGGTCCTGTGGATACAGAGCTTATATATGAAGTTGCCCAAGGACTGGGGAGGGATGTGTTCTATAGTGATCCTTCATGTTCCAGCATTGGTGATTCCGAAGAGTTACCTGAACATTGGAGAGTTTCAAAAAGTAGATGTTCATATAAGGAAGAGGAGAGCACTTGAATGCATTATTCAAACAAAGAGGGAGAACTACTTTTCAGCTAAATCAATAGAAGCCTTTCATTCTATTCCGTATTAACACAGGTTATTCAGTCAGACTTTGGCAGTGTTCGCGACAATCTTCATAACAAGGATGCAGACTATGGAGAATGAAAAGTGGTTACAGATTACTCGCTGGGAGCTCCTACAGATGATCAAAACTACCATAAAGGGATTCAATGCTATCAAAAAAGAGTTGAGAGCCATAAGACTGATGACCCTGCAGAATAGATATGTTCTGGAAATGATTACAGCAATAGATGGAGGTGTTTGTACCAAAATCGGAAAATCATGTTGCACATTCATACCTTCGCACGATGATGAGAATGGGACCTTGACAGAGGCTATAACGCCGATAACAAACTTGCATATCAAGATGGAAGATGAAGTAGAAGATAATGCAGATGACAGCTGGTTTGCATCGATCTTCTCATCGGTTCCACAATGGATGGTGAATATCTTCAAGTTTCTCGGAGCATTGTTGGTGATGATCATGTTCGTATTCTGTTTGATCAGAATAATAATCACAAAGTGCAAGAAGACAGCAAAGAAAGCAGTACGAAGGAAGATTATGATCGATGTCGAGTCAGGGTTTGGGCCCAAAGAGCTAACAGATGAAGAAATCAGAAAGTATATAGAAGCAAGCATTCTAGCACCTGAGGGAACGAAGTTCCTGTATCCAAGAAACCACAAGAAGTATGTGGGTAGGTGGATTTCCTGCAGCCCAAATGGACAATGTAGTCACATGACCTGGAGTGTTGATGACCATGTAAAATCAGCAGGATCTCTGAAAGGAGGAATGAAGATATGGATTCCAAAGAAGCACCTTTTCAGAAGAGGATGTCTGGATGTGGAAACAGGTGAGAAAGTGGTAAATGAATCAACCAGAGGGGGGAGTGTGGAGGAGGAGCCAAATGCCTCTACCAGAACACCCGCCCCCATTTTGCCTATATTTTGGAAGCTTGGAATTGTGACATACACAACACCAATAATGGTCCTTATACCGCGAAGAATCCTCAAAATAAGGTATCCATTGAGAAAGCCCTATATGATGTGCCCCCAGAGAAATTACAGTCTCTTAAAGGAGGTTCTGGAAGAAGTGTGAAGATGAATGAAAGAGAAGATTGGTGATGTCACATAAAGCAGGAATGACGCACCCAGAAAAGATACCAATGAAGAAGATGAATAGACCTTGCACAATCTGATGGCGAAGTGAAGAATTGAGTAACATTTCATGTGCGGAATGAAGATTGTACTTGTGGAGATCACTGAAGAAAATGCAAGCTGTTTTATAATTGTACAGATGCTGAAACGTAAGTAGACTAAGTAATCATCAAGGCTGGCTATACGTAGTGAATATACCGCAAGCGGTGCCGCCAATATATACATGTGTGTATAGAATCTGGATGTTCCACGTTGTATTTTAGCAAATTGAGACCCCATGAACAGAAGGGCTGAAAGTGTGGCGCAGTAGATGAAAACAGCTGACGATGAGGGAAGAATCGAGAAAGCTTGTCTGGATCGGTATCATAGGTTGGGGCAGCCAAGAAACTGGTTATCTATTTGAGAAGATACAATGAACGTGAGAAGCGAGGCAAGCTCCTGTTAAGGTATAATGGAAAAACACTAGAAGTACCAGGTTTTATTCATTTAATAGTGTTAAATACAAAATAAAAGAGTTCAAACACAGCCTCCTGTCACAGATGAAAATAGACTTTGGGCAAGCTACACCGAGACTTGAAGATAAGACCATGCTCACACTCCCTTCTATTCTCAGGCGTAGTGATAATTTGCAAGGCCGAGTTCAAAGAAAATTTGAATGGCAGACAGCAGGAGTGATGATGGATGTTGGGCTTATTGGGTGGGGAGGTATGACCAAGCCAAAACCTCTAGCACCTGGGGTACCAGCTTGCGTGCTGCTAGTGAGAGGAATATTCCAGAAGGGTACAAGCGTACCAAACATTCATAGAAGGCCACATAGCAAAGAGCCCTATAGTTTGAAAGCCAATGAAACGTTTTCTATTTTATGATAACAAGGATTACTTGCACTAGGGGTAGGCATAGTTTAGTTTAGTTTATTATTTATAAAGTGCACCTAACCCTGAGGTAGCTGGACGCTGTAGCTTATGACAAAGTTACAAAGGCATACAAATAGAATACAAAGGAAGGACAAGCTTGTCGACGATAGGTTACAAATTGGTCGACTTGCTAATTACTACATATAAAGGCATAGCATTGTCACCGAAGGTGACAGTTTGAACAACAGTACAGGAGACCAGTAACACAAAAATACAGTAATGCACAGGTTCATGGTGATATGATTTAAGGGGAATATTTTTCAGTGGAGGAGAATTCTGATTTGCCTGAGGCCTATTAGTGTTTTATTTTGCAAAGAGTCAGCTTTTCACTTTTGCTCTGAAAGACCAGAAGGAAGGATCAGCTCTGATAGTGAGGGGGAGAGAATTCCAGCTTTTGGAGGCCAAAACTGGGAAGCTAGCTCCGCCCGCCATTTTTTGGTTGCACCTCGGGATATTGAGGCAGTGCGAGTAGAAAGATCTGGTAGGTCTGGCAGGTTGGTCTCTAGAGAATTTGTCAGCCAGATATTTGGTTGCAGTGCTTGACAGACACTTATGGGTGATAACTAGAGTGCGAAGTGAGATCCTGTCGTGCACAGGGAGCCAGTGGGTATCCCGTCTAATGGTTGAGATATGGCTGGACTGGGGTATGTTTAACGCTGATCTCAGGGCATTATTCTATTCTGTAGGACATGCAGTCTGTTGAGGTTATGTTCTGAGGAGCCTAGGAAGAGAGTACTGCAGTAGTCCAGCTTTGATAAAATGAATGCCCTGGCTAACGTGATGCAACTGTTGGGGGACAAGTATGATTTGCAGGCATTAATCAGTTTATTGGTATAAGCGGTAGTAGAGGCAGTGGCGTTCACTTGTTTCTTAAGTGAGAGTGTGGAGTCCAGATAGAGGCCTAAGGTTTTGACCTCCTTGGCAACTTTGATAGTGTTCCAATCAATGTTGAGGTTTGTGTACCATGTGTCGAGTTTATTTAAACATGCTTGCAAACCAATGATCAAAAGCTCTGTCTTGTCATCATTCAGACATAAACTGTGTGCAGCGATCCATGCCTGGATTTCAAGGTAGATTTTGTTTATCAATTTTTAGCCATTTTCATAACATCCAGTCAGCGTAATGGGAACTTGGGTGTCATCTACATAATTTGCATATGCGACACCCATGTTATCAAGACGATCAAAGAGGAGCTTTGTGAAGATATTATAGAGCGTCAGAGAGACGCGCGAACCCTGTTGTACTCTACAGTGGGTGGGGACTAGATCAGCTGACGCCGTAGGTGCGAAGACCCTAGTTGTCCGGTTTGAGAGAAATTATTGTATCCATTTAGAAGCATTTGTGGAAAAGGCAGCGGCTGTGGTGAGATGTTCAGTAAGGATCTGGTGATCGACCACATCAAATGCTGCAGATAGGTCCGGTAGCAAAAGGATGGCCAAGTTGCAGTTATCTTTGGCTTCATCCATTTGGATTTTTAAGGCCAGATTGGCGGAGACCTAGTAGATTATTATCCTCCAGATGTTTTTGAATTTGGAGCTAGGCCACTCTATCCAAAATATTTAGGATGAAAGGAACGTTTGTAATGGGCCTATAGTATGTTAGGGTCTAAGTTTGCTTTTTAAGGAGGGGCATGACCGAGGCCTCCTTGAGGTTGTTGGGGACCAAGCTGGTATTGAAAGAGGAGTTAATCACAGCAGCAATGAATGGGGCCAAGTCTTTGGCACCTTCCTTAATGACTGGGGCAGGGCAGATATCTCCCTGGCACCTTGATGGTTTTAGGCCTAGGATGATATGTTCCACTTCTTTCGGAGTGACTAAAGAGAAGAGGAACAGAGGGCAGGATGGGGGAGAGGGTCCAATGGGGTGTTAAAGTTGGAGCTATTTGCCAGGCTGTTCTTTTTCATCTCTATTTTAGTTTGTAACTTGTTATTTTGTCAGATAGCGCCTTCTGTATTTTCGCAAAAAAGTCTGCATCCTTGACGCATGCTTCTGTTGGTGGAGCTGGGGTCTAGAATTCCGTCAAAATGCTGAAGAGCTCCTTGGTGCCAGATTTTGCATTTAGTATTCTGTTATTGTATGTCTCTTTTTTAGTGTTGAGGATGGCCGATTTATAGGTGGAAGCAACCGAGGTGAACACTGCCTTGTTAGGAGTGTTGGCCGTTTTTCTCTATGGGCATATATATCCACTTGACCTTAGAGACCCAATCACAATCCTATTCCCCATAGAAAGTAAACCTAGATGCTTCCCGTAGACCAACCAAAATCCAACTTAGGTTTCCTTATTTTGCCACGTAGTATGACGTCAATGATGATGAGATTTTTGCTTTATAGCTGTGTTTTTTATGAAATGCTTTGAGAGTTCTCGATAAGAGACTTGAGCGAACGTCCGTTGATGTCCGTTGTACTCCCTGTTTTAGATAATTGTTAATAAAATAGCGAAATATTTGCCAACTTCCTGAATCGGTCTTACTATTGGTGTAAGAGTAAAATCTGCATCCCCTTCCATTCCATATAGTGCCACCTCGCTTAAAGGACCTACAGGTGCAATGGGATTAAAAAAAAAAATAGGATGTCATCACGTGGATCCAGTAAACACATGAGATGCCCTATGGAAATTAAACATCAATATTGTGCTTCAAAAATGGTATGATAAGGTAAGGAGACCAGAAGTGTACTTTCTATTGTATTGTAATTTCAGAAAAAACCTTGATAAAACATTTTCAATCATACAATTGAAACAATTAAACACCCATCATTTCATTTCATTAACAATAACCATTTTTTGTGCAAAACACGCATTATTTGTGCAAGAAAAGAGCATCATTTGTGCAAAAGAGAGCATCTATCAAGCATCTGTTTATACTAACTGAACTAGTTCTTTATAATTACAATGCTGGGATCAATATTGCTCCTACTATTAAACCACAATTCAACATCAATGGTTTACAATCTTCTAATTCCATATCTTGCTGTTAGTCCACAATTACACATCAACTATAGGTGTCCAAGAGTATTTTAGCAGTACTTTTTCATTGTAGGACTTCCCTTGTTTCATAGTTTCGACTTGACATCAATTAGTTAAGTTCTTATCAACCACTGGTCAACGTCTTCTTCAGGATTTGCGGACTTTAGCCCAATTGTTACTTTAAGGCTTTGTCAATACTAAAAGAATAAAAATAACAATAACAATAAGCTATTAGAATATATACACAATTAAAAGATACAGTCTATCTCTCCTACCCCATCACATCTCCTTTCACTTTCAATTAATCAAATGGCGGGGAACAACACCTAATTTTATTGCACAGAACCCAGTTTCTTTGGGTAAATGACCTCCATGAAACATTTATTTATGGTTAATAAACTAATTACAACCTTAGAATGTTTGGACCTTCAATTATTAAATCAGCCCAACTACAAATTCACTAAAACAGAGACTTCAGATGAACACTCAAAGGCAGCTCGTACCGAATCTCTAACAACTTTTTATAGCACGACTTATTAATGCGTGTTCTAAATAGCTAAAGATAAAGGGTCATCATCATTTCCTTCAACTTTATGATGGTACGGTTTTTGTTTCCCATTCATACAATCAGACAGCAAAAGAAAAGAAGCAACTTTCAATTGCCACAGCCCCAAACCAAACTCCATTTGGTACCTTAATGGTATCTTTAGGTGCTCCATCAACAATCTTTTGTTTTTTGATTGTTCGATGTGGATCCAGTGCATCCATCACCACCAATGAGGCGGTGAGAGTTTCAGCTGCAACACCAAATATGTTTGTTAATAACATGTTTGTAACGCTCAAACCTTGAGGCGTATGGTACATAAAGAATATCGGTAGGAGGAATATAAGATACCAAAATTATTCATACTTGTCAAAGAGCCAGGTTTTTACAAGCTTTTTGAATGCAGTGTATGTTAATTTCTGCTGGCTGTAGGGAGAGAGTTCCATAGTGCAGGTAAAAATATGGGGAGCAACTGGGAGTTGTGGCAATTGTGGAAGAGGAGCTTTCTGTTCCTATAGCACAGGCTTTCTGCAAATATTTATGGCCCTGATCATGCACTGCCTGGATGCTCTTTTATCAAGGTGGTGTGTGGTTCTCGTCAGTGATATGCTGGGGCTGCTCGGGACCCCGTTGTTAGGCCTGTGTGGGAGTGTGGACAATCTGTTCATGATTGCAGTATTATGCTCAAGTATCAAGTTATCTTCAATGTAGGGTGTGATCAAAGGCCCAAACAAAAATAACTGAAAGGCCCATTATAAAAATGACCTGCCAGTTTTTGTGTTACAGTTCACTGTATAGAGACGTTATATATATATTTACAGACATTTTATATTTTTAAAGAACTATTCATTTTTTTTAAAGACTTTTTTTATATTATTTAAGGATTTTTAGTTACGCAGCTTCTTAGGGTTAGTTTGTATGGTAAATATTGTCTTGAGAATTCTCAGTTTTGTATACAAATCATAAAAAAAAACCCTGCTGGTGTACCATATGAACATATACATGAACCAAACAACAACTAAAGAAACACGCATCAGCATTCCTTTACCCGCCTTCACTTTTGTGTGCCATTTATTTTAACACATCTCTCTCCTTAGGGGTTTTGGGAAAATCCATCCTGCCCTAACCTTTGCCTTTCCATCCCCTTTCAATGCCACATCAAGGCTCACCAATGTGATCTCGAACCCAGGTAAAAAGGATTTGGAGACAGGTAAGACGTGGGTCAAGTATTTAGTTAGGCACACAATACCTATTTTTATGCCGTACCTACACCTGTCTCCAGTGCATGCCACTTTCATAGGGCGGTGGGGGCGCCTACCCCCCATCCAGGACCCCTCCAGGGAAATTCACAAGTTCAACCTTGAATGACCTATAAGAGATACGTTTCTGTAACTGCAAAATAGGGGCCAATTGCCCAAGCCAGCAACGCTGTAAATGCGTTTCCTAGTTCCAGTGTCTGACGTGCAACTGTGTTGAACAGGTAACAAGGGGTGTGTGTTTTCCCAGTTGACAACGTAGTGTTCCAAGGCACTTTCAAAGTAAGTGACTCGAAGCTGTTTAGAAAGCAAGGTGTGCAGTAGGTCAATGCCGATGCATGGGTGTCTGCAGCTTTCATGCTTGGGGCTTGAGTACTGGGGTGGGATCAGCCTGAAACCTTAGCAATGATTACTTCCAACATTTCTCAAAACTGCTTAAAAAACCGAGCTTGCCACTGCTATGAGGAAAAGTGGGAGGTACACCAGGTAGCAGCACCCAGTCTTTACTGTCTGTTGCCATGTTTGTCTGAAAAAGTTTTAGGGCGCCTCTTAACTAACTCTCGGAAAATGTTTAATGTTAATGTTAAAGGATATTTGTACCGTGCACTATCACCAACGGAGTGGTCCACTGGTGCCCTGGTGGCTCTAAAAAGGGAAGGGGGTGAGTTAGTGGGAACGAGCGGGAAAAGTGCAAGAGAGCAGTGATGTGCCGTTGGCAGCCTAAACCCGGTTAACACTGTTCGCTGGGCTTGGGGTGTTTTCCGATCGGTAGCTGTCACGTGCTGTTGTATGAGTCTATATGTGGTGTGTTGTTGCGGTGTAGTACAGTTTGTGTGGTTTGTTGTGCTATAGAGTTGTGGTTGTGTTTGGTTAGAGTTTGAGAGGTAAATGCAGAGGGGTGAAATTGTTAATGGGTTGGTTATTGGAATCGCTGTCCAGAAGTGATGTGCTAAATTCCACGTTCTTTCTAGATGTGGCAGGTGAATATATCTGCATTTCTATCTAGATCCGGTATTGGTTAATTTTCATAATCCTTTCTATATGTGATTTCCACCAATATTCAACAACTGTATCCAAATGTGACGCTGGGCCACCTTCAAAAATCCTGTCTATGTGTGAAGCAGGCTAGTATTCCCAGTTCTATCTAAGTCTAGCCTTGATAGTATTCCCAATGCAGTCTAGACGTGGCACTGGCTTACAGTCGCTATTCTATCTAGATGTGGCACTGGTTGACATTCTCGATGCTATCCAGTAGTGACGCAGGCTATTGTTCACAATCTTATCTAAGTGTGGCATATGCTAACATTCGTAATTCTGTCTAAGTGCGGTGCTTGCTATCATTCACTATTCCATCTAAGTGTGGCACAAGCTTTTTTTAGATTTCATCTAAGTGTGGGACTTGCTGACATTCACGATCCTATCTAGATGTGACACAGGCGAATATTCACGATTCCACCCAAGTGTGGCACATGCTAACATTCACATTTCTATCCAAGTGTGGCACATGCTGATATTCATGATCCTATCTAGATGCGACAAAGGCTAATGTTCACGATTTCATCTAAGTGTAGCACATGCTAACATTCACATTCTATCTAATTGTGGCACATGCTGACATTCACGATCCTATGTAGATGTGACTCAGGGTAATGTTCAGGATTTCATCTAAGTGTGGCACATGCTAACATTCACATTCTATCTAATTGTGGCACATGCTGACATTCACGATCCTATGTAGATGTAACGCAGGCTAATGTTCACAATTCCATCTAAGTGTGGCACATGCTATCATTCACAATTTCATCTAAGTGTGGGACATGCTAGCATTCACATTTCTATCTAGATGCGATGCAGGCTAGTGTTCATGATCCCATCTAAGTGTGGCACATGCTATCATTCACAATTTCGTCTAAGTGTGGGACATGTCAACTTTCACATTTCTATCTAGTTGCAAGAATTTGTGGCAATTTCAATAGTAGGCCTTGTAAAAATGCAAGGACTGCTGCACTATAATGGAAGAAAATGGAGCAAAGTGTGACCCAGACCTGGTCAAACAGGCTGGAATGATTCTTACTACATATGTGTAGCAATTTAGGAGGATAGCTCACAGGTTAATCGCTCACCTCTGACATGGGGCCAGCAAAGGCACATTCTTAGCCAACTCTATCGACCAATGTATAAACTCTATGTGCATAAACTAGGGAGATTAGGTTATTTTTTTAATGGCGGGTATCATTTTGGGTTCATTCTTTTCTAATATTTAATTTAAGTACGTCCATGCCTTTGTTACCTTTCTGGATTCTTCAATGGACATACATTTGAAATACACATATGCATGGAAATACACACACATGCCCATACACACAGTAGGTATGCACTGAAGCACACATTTGCATGTAGCACATACATATACAGAGAAATGCATAGCTAGATATGCATTTAAAGCTCTCGTAATCACCACACACGGATTGCTTGTTCAATCGCCCCATGCTTTCAATTGGTGTTTAATTCTTTCTCACACTGTTTTAGGCTGTCCACCAGCATGGCAGACCAACGGCATCCCCTGACCCTCTGCAGGGCTGATCGAATTGGAGTTTTAAAAGCAGTAGCTGCTTTCTGCATCTGGTCTCCCCGAATGCAGTGACCCCGGCAGCTGAGCTGGGGGCTGGACTTCGCTTTCCGTGGCATGCCCTTGCACACCCCAGAAACAACAGAAATCAATGCTTCTATCACACGTGCATATAGCTTATGGCAGCTTCCTCTCACTTCTAAGTTCTAAGTGCTGTAATTCTGTCATAATTATTAACCATCTTAGTTCTACTCTATTGACCTCAGAATGATGGCACGCTGACTCACCCCGGATGGGACTCAAATCTGTTATTACATAACACACACAGCACTCTTAATGGAGCATTTAACTTTCTGGCTATCATCAGCCTTTTGGAAAGAGCTCCATGGTTGTAGTGGTGGGACTGGTGCAGCCAATATCACTATTTTGGGAGAGGGTTGCAGGTAGGAGGAATGCAGAGGAGAATGGGATGCAGAGAGCAAAAAGGGACACATGGGAGTTTAGAACAGGAGTCAAGGGGGTTCAGCCAGAACGTGTAGTGAGAGATGCATTGAGAATGAAGAGAGAAAAGATGGTGCCAGGTGAAGGACAGAGAAAAGAGGCTGCAGATGCAGGACAGAGAAAAGAGGGTGGCAGGTGCAGGACAGAGAAAAGAGGCTGCCAGATGCAGGCAGAGAACAGGATGTAAGTGATAAACAGGTACAGAAGAGAAATGTGTGTTTAGGAGAGCGAGGGTAGTACAGGGGTGATACAGGGGCGATCTGGAAGAGCTGGCCAAGGGGTGTGCACGCAGAGGGGGAGGGGGTGCAGAATCAAGGAGTTTGTAAAAGAGACAGCACTGACTAATTATACTTCAATGTCATGAAATAGCATTCCTTTGAAGAATTACTACATGATCCCATATAAATATTTACATGATATTCTGCTTATTAACAGGTGTTACTGGTGCTAGAAATTAATTCAGTGGATCAATTGCTCTCAAAACCATTTTCTGGACTCGTACACTGTGAAAAACTGGAGGTGAAATTAATAGGGCCTGATCGGCCATATTTCAAAATTGAACAGTCTGCTAAAGATAGGGGAGAGGCCTGCACATGCACATTTTCCATGGTTTGGTATGAAAAGAAGACATGGCTCACTGGTAGTGTTGCTAAGCGAGATTTGTTCTGCTTCACCTGCCTGGATAAAAACAGGAGTCACTGACTTAAAGCATCCCTCGACCACCTTGATCCTAAGTATTACAGACCGATCTCCAACACCAGATTTCTCGTGAAACTCATTGACCGGGCTGCATATTCCCAGCTCAACCGCTTCGTATAATCCAACAAACTACTCAACCCTGCGCAATAAGACTTCGGGCCGCACCATGGAACAGCAACCACTCTGATCTCGATCTGGTATGATCTTAAAGTCTCAGCAGATTCTGAGGGTTGCACAGCACTGATTCTCCTTGATCTGTTAGCGACCTTTGATACCGTTAACTATTCTATCCTCCTTGACCACACATTCCACTCCCTAGGAAACCGTGGCTCGGCACTCAAATGGATTGCTTCCTTCCTCAGCAACAGGAAACAAACTGCTTTCCTCTCCCCTTTTGTGTCAACTGCTCACGCTGTGAACACTGGAGTACCTCAAGGTGCCTGCCTCTCTGCTCTCCTATTTAACCTCTATCTGATGCCCCTACCAGGAATCATTTGCACGCACAACCTCTCCTTTTACAACTATGCTAATGATACCCAAATTATCCTGAGAATTCCCAAAACAAGCACCAACCCCCGCTCAACCTTAAAGCATGCCTTAGTGATATTGACTGATGGATGACAAAAAAAACAACTCCTTCTGAACCCAGATACAACCGAACTCATGGTGTGTGGCAATATTGCGATTCTCCTGCGACCACTCCCATGGCCCTCCTCTCTTAGCACCCCCCTCCCTCCAAAATAGTCAAAAACTTTGCTTGCACTATGCACTCAAACCTAACTTTCTCCCGCCAGATCAATAATGTATCTGTTATGGCCACAGGCCCAGAACACAAAAACCACACCATCTAGTGATGGGGGCAATGGGTCACTTGACTCATTTATGTCCCTTTGGGCCTTTGGGACCTATAAACACATGGGCCCTGGCTGGACTCAGTCCTGGTGCTTTTGGCACCGGGCTCATATAGAGATGTGAGCATGAACACTTTATTTCAGTGCAGGAGTGCTTTTACTTTATTTCAGTGCAGGTGTGCTTTTATTTTACAAGAACTTTCCAGGAGCTGAAAGCCTTTATTCCAGAGAACATCCTCATGTGCTGACTCATCAGGTGTGGCTCCCTAGGCCTGGTCTTCATGTGCTGACTCATTGGGTGTGGCAGGGTGTGGCAGGCAGGCTAAACCTGGTGGGCATGGCTTCAGAAGCTCAGCTATATAAGCTGCTCCATCCTTAAGGCCGGTGCTTCACGTTACTGTGCACTCGCGTACAATGTGACGTTCACCGCCGTGTGGACCAGTTTACTTACCTTTGAAACCAGGCGTTCTCCTGCATACTCACCTCCAGGAACCCGGTGCTTCATCGCTTCATCTGCAGTCTCATCTCCTGACAGCCAGTGATCTTGATCCTGACGCCTCAGCACCGCACTCCGCATCCACAAACTCGGACCCTGTGAAGAAGAAGAAGAAAGACAAGGTTAGAACATCTGTCCTAGGGCCGCGCGACATTTGAACCCTGCACACCCCCTAGTTCCCAGCTACTGTACCGCTGCTGCTTTGTTCCTCATTTCCTCTGGCTGTCGCCTCGAGCTCTGCAGCTTCTGTCAGGCCGGCAACATCACCTGCAAGGGAAAAAGCAAAAGGACAAACATTAAAAGTGGAACGGACAGCAATACAAGACAACAAACTTTACAATACAACAAAAACAGACAAGGAAAGACAAAGGCAAACAGGAGCAATTACCTTTAGTATAGTGGCTTAGTCGCAGCAGGACTGGACTACCACGTGCAAGGGACCAGTGAAGGAACTCAGTCCAGATCATGCAAGCGCCCCTGCCAGAAGCAGCAGGACAGAGTGCTCGCCAAAACTAATCAACAGGTGAGCTTTCCAGGGCCAGCGCATCCCACGGGTACCACTGTTTGGGAGAAGAGGTCTGGAAGGGGATCAGGCACACAAGCTGGCATACTCACACCCCTTATTCTCTACACAGGAGCAGCATCACCTATTACCACCTATTACCACCAGTCACCATATCAGCGCAGAGGGCAAAGTCGGACCCGAGCGCCCTCATCCCCTAGAGGGCTGCAACCATGCCCCAATGCATCCGCAGAGACCAGGTGAGCGTAACAGTATCAAAATCCTGTCACTTCCACCTCAACTCCTTTTACGCATTTTCCCTTACCTCACCTACCTCAACAGACTCTGTTATGTCCATTGTTATGTCGAGACTGGACTGTGCCAACTCCTTATACATGGGAGCACCGGCATACCAACTTAATAAACTCCAAAGAGCCCAAAATGCTGCCAAACTCCTTCTCGCCTTGGACACAGAGAACACATCTCGCCCGCTCTCTGCATCCTTCACTGGCTCCCTGTAGGATGAAGGGCCACCTTCAAAACCCTCTGCACTACACACCGAGCAGTGCACAATACCAGCACAACGTACCTACAAGAGAAGATTAAACCCTACCTCCCATGACACACCCTAAGATCAAGCACTGCCCTCTCACTAGTGATTCCAACCTTCAATTCAGCCAGGATTGGAGGATTCACCTTCTGAACCTTGGCTCCAAGACTGTGGAACTCACTCCCCACACACATTCGACACACCCTAGACTACATGGCCATCCGCAAAGCCCTAAAAACCTGGCTCTTTCCGTAAACATGATTAAGCCAATCTAGGACTGCAAAAAGCCTATAACACCTTGTGCCAGAACTTCAATAACATTACATTGGAATGTAAATGCAACTTGCGGACATGCTCGAGATGATACTGAGCAATGACACCATTGAAAGCAATTAATAAGTCACCAAGACAGAATCAGAAGACAGTTACTATGGATGACAACCATAGCGTCCTGCAGGTGCAAGCTTTATGACCACTGACTAGCGGCTTTGTGAGTCCACTACACATGCCTAGCTACCCCTTGTCCCATCTCCCACTGAGTTCAGCTATTGTGAAGTTCATAAATGTAATCAAGAACAGTGGCCTTGTAAGAATAAAACATCTATTAATGACACTCACCTCTCCTACCACTATGCTCACTCTCTACACCAACACACAATAGAGTGCAGCTACATCCCTTGATCAATTTCGGCCTAGCTGCTCACATAGGAACAATACTCCATGAACAACTCCACATCCTGCAAGAAGGCAGCTACACTCCACGAAAAATCGGCATAGCTGCACACATAAGCGTCCTACACAGGCCTAATGCCACAAGAATGCAGTCTGAGACCAACCACCAGTCTGCACACATTCAGCTGATCTCTCAATACCACCACACCTAAGGTTATGATGCAGCTACCATCAAGCATTCGCATCAGCTGCTCACATATTGAGTGCACCCAAGCAACCTATAACACCCTACTCTCTCGACTGATTTGGACTGCGGTCCCCAGGGGGTTCAACCCAAAAACTCTTTGAGATCATACCAATGATATGTAGAGCAATATATATATGACAAATAACATAACATTTGTCAGAAAACAGCAAGCGACATGAATCATTCAAATCTCATATTGAGAATATATTACGGCTGCACATGTTGGGAAGTGTAAACATTACAACACACTTGGACGATGCTTATTGCCGGAGGGTGATGAAGCATAATGAGGATGTGGATAAAACCGATACATCTTGTCAAAGTTAATCGACTGCATGCGTTTTGCAGTGCACTTGAATTGGCTTTACATGGCTATGATGAAAATGAAGATTCTTTGAATCCTGGTGTATTTAGAGGCCTGGTGGATTTTGTATCCAGCATAGACAGTGCAATGGAACTGCATTTAAAGAATGCAACAGTATTTAAGGGCACTTCAAAAACAATTCAGAGTGAGCTGCTGGACTGCATTCTCACTGTCACTAGAGAGATCATTGTAGAGCAGTTAAAACACACATATTATGTGGCTATTCAGGCAGACGATACAACCAATGTTTCCACTAAGACTCTGTGCTAGTCTATTGCTACATTGATGAACAATTCAGAATTGTTGAAAGGTTTTATGGATTTTCTCATCTGAAAGACTGTAGTGCACAGACCATTTTACTGCCATAATGGAAAAATTGGACAAAGTATTCCCTGAAGATTGCCATAAAAAAAGTAATTGCGCCAACATATGATGGGCGAGTGTAATGAGGGGGTTCTGGTGGAGTCCAAAAGAAAGTAGCTGAAGTGTATCCAAATGCTCATTATATACATTGCTATGCACACCAGCTTAACCTCATCATGGAACAAGCTGTTTCCAAAATATCAAAGCTCGGATTTTCTTTACTGATACCTCTGGCTTTGGTGCATTTTTTTCTCATTCTCCAAAAAGAACAGAAGTTCTAGATGAAGTATCAGATAAAAGACTTCCAAGACCATCGCTCACTCGCTAGAGCTACTATATTTGGGTAGTAGAAGCCATATATCAGCATAGGGACACACTCCGTAGATGGTTTCAGACCATCATTGAAAAAGTGTTTGATTTTGAGGGAGTTATGTGCATGAGGCCCGGGAATTCATTAGAAGTCTGAAAGAGAAGGAGTTCCTTTTCTTCCTGTTTTTGTTCAATGACATAATGCCCCATGTTGACATTCTTTATAACCAGCTTGAGAAGCGAGATATTGATTTTGTGTATGTGCAGAAAGCTCCTGCAACTTTTATCATGTGCATTGGCAGAGTACGTTAAAGCACTGACAATTTGGAAGCTAAATTTCCACCAGAGGCAACTTTTGTAAGTTGCAATAACAATATGACCACTTTAAATCATTTTGCAAAAGAAGCATGTGATATAATAGTTACATAAGCCAAAGAATGCTTTGCATTTACTAAACACTTGGAGGGGGCCAAATTGTTGCAGAGGGACCTATTTGTTATTTTTTTTTTATTTGGCATTTCATGGTTAAACAAATGAAACCTTTACGCCACATATTTAATCCATAAAAAGAGAAAAAGAAAAGCTGTATCCCCCACACCAATATGACTTTGCCCTCCAGTCATTGCATTTGTTAGTTACATGCATCCTCATCAATTTATTTAAAAATTGCAAGTACTAATTTTACAAAAGCCAGCGTGATAGAAACCCGCTCTCCCGATAATAACTTTTTCCATCATTCCTTTTTTGTGCAGTTGCCATACTTCTGGATTGATTCTGACATCAACCATACCCTTAGGTCAATTACAGCCGGGCATATCATAACCATGTGATAGAGGGTTTCCATTGAGTTAAGTTTTTTACACAGGCGACATCCCAAGTGACCATCTCCCTCCTTCCTAAGTCTCAGAATCTCCCTTGTCGGAAACAAATTCAGTCGTATTCTTAGAAATTGCAATCTGAAATACCAATTGGGGAAAAGCTGCAGATACTTCGGCAGGCAGTTCAACTTCTATTCCTCTGCCCAGGATTTACCATAAAGTTTGAAAGTCCCGCTCTCATCGTGCATCTGGATCCAATCCCCTCTGTATAGTTTCAACTTTACTTTGTCCGGATTGCAGAGCAGGTTAGTGACAGTTTATTCAAGGTCCATAATACATGCTCCTTCCCATTCTCGTAGAGGTTGTTCAGAGTTGGATGTTAGGGCATTTAGTAGGGTCTTAAAGCCACCACTCAGGTTTTCTTCCCTGCATTTCCTCTGCAGTTGTAGAGTTTTCCACCTCATTGTGGCTTTTAGAGACGTGAACCCCAGCTCCAGCCTTACAGCCTGTATCAGGACGCTCTTAGGCAGACCCACCATGTTTTTCCAAAATAAGCCTTCGAGGGACGGCCAGATCTTAGCTTTGCAGTTCAAAGAAGTCTCTGCTCCATATGTCAATCTAGGGATCACTTTCATCCTATAAAAGCTGACAAGCGGGATCATTGACAAACCACAAACCTTTTTCATGATGATTAAACCCTGGGCTGCTAAGGTCTTTGCTTTGCTTCTCAGTAATTTAATCATACTGGCGTCACTGTAGCGTGTGTTTAGACAAACTCCCAAGTAGGATAGGGATTTTCCCTCTTGTAGCTTTTGGATGCCAAGACTGTGGAGTGTTTCCGATACTTGCAAGTGAGTTGTCAAATTGCAATATTGTTGTTTTTGATGGGTTGATCTGCAACCCATTTGCCGAAATATATACCTGCAATGCGTCAAGTTGCCTTTGAAGGCCTACTGGCGTTTGGTCGGCCAAAACAATGTCATCAACGAACAGAAGTCGCCCTACTGGTTCCAATCCCAATTTAGGTTGAAAGCATCTTGTCTCGTCAAAGGCATGGTCAATGTGCGAAATGAATAGTTTGAACAATTCTGGCACAAGTGGGCAACCTTGTTTCAAGCCCTTAGTTGTTGGTATGGGCCTTGAAAGAATGCCCATAGAATGCATTCTCACTTGCAGCATCGTATCGGTATAAAAGTCTTTGATGGGGTCCATGATGCTCCTCCAATGCCATCGTTCCATGTTCGTCCATAAAGCGGGTTGCTTGATAGTATCAAACACTTGAGATTAATCCACAAAGGCCAGGTATACCCTTTTTGTTCTATTTTTCTCTGCCCTTTTAAAAAAAAATGCTGATGATGAAGAGATTCAAGGTTGTCCCTATGCCCTTTGCGAATCTGGATTGCCATTTGTCTCTATGGGCAGATGTTATTGCTCATTGTGCTAGATTTTTTAGTAGTTGGGAAGCAAATCATTTGCCTACCACATCCAGAGAGCTATTGGGCGATAATTGGCAGGTTCTGACCACAAGCCTTTCTTTAAATACGGGTACAATGATTGATTTTTTCCATGACCAGGGTACTTTACTGGCCTCCACAATGTGGTGAAATAGGATCGACAGGAAGTCCGCCCATTGGCTAGGATTATCCCTCAGAATCCTGTTTTTGAGTCCATCTGGACCCGGTGCACGCAAGCTGCTTACTTTCTTGATGTTTTCTTTGATCGAGTCAGGTGCCAGGTCAAGTTCCACCCACCCACTTTTGGTCTTGTTCAGCCACTACTCCGGACTCCACGACCCTCGTATCTGAACATTTCTTAAAGTGTTCTATCCATGTCATTACCGGTATGGAGTTCGTCAGATATGCTTCCTGGGGATCTTCCTGTCAATTTAATATCGACCATATTTCACTGGTATTCCAGGACATGATTTTGTCCATCATGTCTTCTGCATCACTTCTAAGAAATGTTTTCTTATGCAGTTTAAGCCAATTTCTGTGCTGCTGCCTAAGCTTCCTAATTAGGTCAATACTGTCAATTGGTCGATCCCTTTTCAGCTGCCCAATTCTCTTATATAAGATCTTTTTTCTGACAGCGACGACCTGGTTGTAGCAATGATCAAAAACTTGTCTCGTGACCTTTCTTTTTTTTGCTTCAAATGCATTAAATAAACCCATATAGTCAACTCTCGCCGTTCCCCCTTTGGACTTCATACTAGTAATCCAAATGTCCAGGCTTGTTGTAAGATGGCTAATCTTGCTGGGCGGGATCCACAGTCGATTTCTACAAGGTGTTATTTCTAGCATTCATTTGTGTCACCCCGCGTTCATGGCAAACAGAGTGCCATGTCAGGCTTAGCAAATTATGGTCATGTGTCTCTTTTTGAATTACTGTCAGGGATCTCACATGTTTTGCCATGTTTGCAGATGTGCAGATGTAGTCCAAGATCAGACCCCGTCTGGAGACACTTCTCGTCGCTTTCCCTGGTTTGTCTCCATCTGTACTGTGTGTGGGAGCGAGGGGTTGTTTGGGCCCCCCTCACACATTCAGCACAATGTGGACCACTTGCTCGTACAATAGCGGGGGATGACTCCATTGCCCGCGTACTAACAGTAGCATAAGCGGGGCTATTGTGGGGGACACTTGGCTTCCATTTTTGTGTGCCCTCGACTCCATCTTTGGACTAGGCCTCACTGCGATAATACAAAAAGGCTTCTCTACCCTCTGCAGCACCGCACACACCATGCTCATGGCCCCCGCCTTTTCTCACTCTATCTGGAAGCTTCACAGCTCCATTTCTCACGGTTGCGCCGGGGATAATTGAAACAAACACTACACTGTATCATCTCACCCTTCCTCTGAGATCACTGTCCTGTGTGTGAACTGGCTCGAACCATGCCTTCTCCACAAACCCGCCAGTGCCCTCTTACCCCTGCTGTTGGAAAATGACTGCCAATGTAACCCTGTGCCCTCCTAAGGTATTCCATTGATGTACCAGAAGTGTGACCCTGCTGTGAAGCCCCCCCCCAGTATATATGACCTGTGTCACAGTATATTGCACACTAGATCTAACAAATGTCAGCTTGCCCCATAGTTGCTTTGATGCACACAGGCCCACACCATGATCAATGTTACCACACTGACCAAGACCCCTAAGCCTGGTACTCCATATAAGTCCTAATGAGTGATGGTCTGATTATATGCATGCAATGTATAGGTTTAAAAGGATTTACTTAAGAATATACTAATGATTATTGTTTATTACATGTCTAATGGTAGTTTTTCATGCTAGCTTAGTTAGTTTCTGCCTTACCTCACCGCGACCTAACCCTCACCCCTCCTGGACCCTGGCAGCCCCCTGGCAGCGGATCACGTGACGTTCACCCTCCTGCCAACTCGGCAACCAATCCAGATGAAGCAGCACATATTGTTCTAAATGTATCTTTATTGTCCAGCCAATCCTGCACTGGTTTAGTACCTTATGTTAGCTGCGTCATCTATGACACTAATTTACTTTATATGTGCATGACTTTCTAATATTTGCCAGAGCGCTCTCGAGGCAGCAGAGTTCTCTGGATGCCAATTCTTTATAATGAAAAATAACTCTTGCAACCTGTTCTCTTAGTCTCATTACCCAATGGGGTGTTTCATATTTATTTGTATTCGCATGTGTAAGACGGGGAGTGAGCCTTTACATTTGGTGACCCCCGCGACTTCATTGGGACAGGTGCGCCGAGGACCCGTGCCATGGGCGAGTTCCGGGACGCCCCCAGCAAAAGCATCGCCTTCGCGGTTGACCAGTTTGCACGCAAAACAAAAGGTTCCAAGGGTCCTTGTCATTTTTGCAAATACCCAACTAACTGCTTGCCAAGGCGGGTCACGGCTTGGTTGGGGTGCAGATCAGATTGTGGATAGACCATGAACGGCGGCTCTCAGACCACCCTTCTGAACACGTGAGTACTGGTTACGAGACTCTCAAGGGAGAAGGGAAAACAATTGGAAAAGTGCTATAAAAAACAAGAGGGACAAAATATTGGGAAAATAGAAACTGAGGGTGAGGTTCAGGGCCTGTGTGAGTGAATGTGGCTGAGGCTTTTTCTTATCTATCCTTTATATGGCCATTAGGCTGTTGTGGAAAAAAGATAAAAAGGAACATGGGATCCTATCTCCGAAGGGGGGTAGAAGGTGATGCTGCATAGCATTGTCTCGACCAGTGCAGGGAACAAGTGGAGATAAAGAGAATGAAAGTAGGAGTCTTATATATTTAGTAGGCTCAGAGTAGTACTTTAGAATATTCTTTTTCCGTGTGAGCAGAATTCTTTAAGAGGTAGCCTAAGGGGGCTCAGAAATGGGGAGTGACTGAGAAGATAAGAACACGGGTAAAAAAGTAAAGTGATCCAGAAGGGGAGTAAAACTGAAAGGTAGTATATGTTACATGTTTAATGTGTTTAAGTCCTCCGTGTTGGTTTGTGTATTCTCCAAAGTAAGGTCTGATGAGAAATGTTGGTAAATAATTTGTGATTTCTGCAAAAGGGTGTAAGTAAAAAAGGTTATTGGTATTTATTGATGTTGACAGCGAAATAAGGTTGAAAAGAGGTGTCAAAGATAGAAGTTTATTTGGTAACTGACATTGTGAAATTGTACCCAGGAAAAGAGAGAACACTGGTTAAGAGCGAGAAATAAAGTATCATGGGACGGAGCACATTTCTGCCAACACCTCCCTTTGTATAGTGAGAAAATACTAAAGTACCACGATCAGTAGTTGACTGAAATAAAAGGAGAGGGTGTGTCGCCAATATGGCCAGAGGGAGGGTCTTTTGATAAAAGATTATTAGATCTTGTATCAACACTTTTGCTAGCGAAATACAGGGGAAAGCAATTGCAAAACAGGAGAGAAGTACTAGATTTATGGCGAATGTTTGAGGAGGTAACCCCTAGTGGTGAGGTAAGAAAAGGCACACCCATAGAGAAAGGAGAAGGCCCTGGAGGGGGAAGAAGGTGCTGTGTGGGAGGACTGTACAATAAAAACAACAGAGACTGATCTCATTAGAATTTACCCGTTAATGACAAGGCCTGCAGTGGGATACAGTGAGCCCAAGTATGTGCCGGCACCCACTGCACCAAACACTCCGGCAGCAGTGGCTGCCACAGCCCCGCCACCGTATGAAACCGGAGGGTTATACGGACCAACTAGTGCCCCTCCAGTGAATTTAGCACAGCTGACTGAAAATTTAGACAGGCAGCTCGCACATGCCCAAATAGAAATAACACGATTAAGAGCCTTGTGTGATAAGGGCCAGATGTTGCCCGGGGGAGGGGAAGTACCACCATTAGCAGCAGTTGATCTCACACCTCCACCAAGTGTGGCGAGGGGATCTACACCGTCCCTGCTGCCAAAAGCACCAATACCGTAAGGGCAGGAGCAAGAGTGGCAATCAGGAGAGTTCCTTTTCCATTTAAATGGCAAACCTGTAAGAATAATACGACCTGGAACCCCAGACAGCCAAAGAGGGGAGGGACAGGGAGGAAGGGAGTCAGAAGAAGAGATAGAGGAAGTCTGGAGCGATCTAGATGAGTACGAAGATGGGGCAGCAGCAGCGGGGTCCCCACTGCCATTTCCATTTGATCAAGAGGATGAGAGGGCCGCCCCAAGATGGCAAGGGAGGTTAAGGCAAAGAGTAGGGAACATTCTGGTAAGTAAAACAAAGAAGGGAACGGTAAGTAAAAAAGGAGGAAAGGCAAAACTCCAAAAGCCCCTGATATATAAAGGAGCAGGGAGACCACATTGCATACCATGGGCACAGATGGACAAGAATAACTTGTTGAAGCTTCTTCCTCCACGTTCGGGTGTGGCGGTGAAGTGGATGCATGCATTTGAAAAGAACGCAACAGGGGTGCCATTAGCTATAGGGGATGTAAAACATTTATTAGTGTCCAAGCAGATGCAGTGTGGGTGAAGGAGGGCTTCCCGGGGGTTACAATGAACTGTGACCGCCATGATGGGTCATCATTTAATAACTTAAGGGCACAAATATGGGATGCATTCCGGAGAACTTTTCCAGACACTCCAGATTTACACTTAGTGATGCAATGCACTGTGGGAGAGGAGAGGGAGGAGCCTATGCAATTCATCCTCCGCGTGCAGCACCTGTGGAGATCTGAAACGGGCACGGCGTGGGACCAATCCACCGCCCTGTTCTACTTTATAATTAAAAAGGGACTCCCGAAGGAGGTACAGTAGGCCTTGCATAAAATAGCTGGGATAGAAGCCAAAGGCTAGCCAGAGATTCAGAGCATAATTGTGCACCATTGTAGGAGGATCAAAGAAAGAGAGAGAGATAGTGCAGAGAAGGTGGGCAGACGAAGCAAAGTTAGTACAAAATAAATTAGTGAAGGTCGTGGCAATGGATGCAACAACATCCACTGACAGGCAGGGGGAAGGAGAGGAAGGGTTAGGAAACACACCAGCAAGGATGGCAGCAACTTGGTCTACAAACGGACAAGAACAATGGAATGGAGAGGAGCAGTACGGAGGCCCCAATGGCAGGGCAGGCCCACAAGAGGATGAGGTGGGTACCGAGGACAGAGAGGGGGATTCAAAGGATTGGGAAATAGAGGATTTGGAGGGCAAGGGATGAGAGAAGGACCACAAGGGCCATGTTGGAACTGCGGGAGGTGAGGACATTTTTTGAGAGAGTACAGAATGTGACCAATGGGTTATTACCAAGGGCAACACCCAATGGGAAATGAACAGCAGCATAGCCACCCACACCCAGGCAATCCCCATGGGTTACCAATGGGAGAGAGTGGGCAGAACGAACAATGCTATAATGAACCACAACAGAGAGAGCTACAAATGCAACAAAGACAGCAACCACAACAGAGAGGTATGCAGCAACAAATGGCAAGGCAGAATACTATGGGAAACGTGAACACCAACATTTTTGCAACTTCTGCAAATGGCGCACTGGCAGCTTTTCACGGCACAGCCATAGCGGGGGACAACGTATTCTCTGTTCCAGGAACGGAGACATATGCAGATTAGGATAGCCCACAGAAAGCACTTGCTTGTCCAGTCCTATCAACTACCCTATGTGCAGAAGAGGAACCACTAGTGGGGGCGGAGATAGGCAACAAACAGTTCATCTTTATGGTGGGCTCGGGAGCTGAAAATCATGTTGCATGGGAGGCCGGTTCCCGCACTCTGGGAAAAATTTGGAAACGCAAGGGTTCTCTGGGACTATTTTAAATGTTCCTTACACAAAAGATCTTGACATAACGGTGGGGGGAAAACAGTGCGAGCACCTCTACTATATCATGAAGATTCGCCAATAAATTTGTTGGGAAGAGACCTCCTGAGTAAATTGAATATGACCATCTCATTTACTGAGCGAGGGATAGTGTGCTCCACTCCAGGGGTGTGCCCAGCAAGAGCCCAGCAAGAGGGATGTTGATGATAAGCACCATGACAAATGAAATTGCTGTAAGGGGGGTGCCCATAGACATGGACATGTTCATTTATGGGATCAGGGAACTTGCCAGGGTGGTACCGGAAATAACAAGAAAAGAATGGAAGGTGCCTTCTGATTTTGTCTTTCGCCTAATTGTAAATACAGATGTTGTGGCCGGCACAATTTTGACTATTGATCTGGAAGGGGTACAGGTCTCAAGCAAATGTATTGCAGTAATAGGACTGGACACACATGGTTTGCGAATGGAGAACATTGCTGTGCATAGACCCAAACATAACATTGCGCAATTTAACTGATGAAGAATTGTTTACTGACAGTGATACTGATGGGGAAATAATAATGGAAATAAGTATACCTTGTGACATCATGATCCAACACAGAGAAATACACAACCCTCTCATGGCTAGTGTTAATGTGCCACCCACTATATTTGAGGCAAACATGGAAAAGGTACTGCCAGAATTATGGACCACAGGCCCCCAATACATAGGACTGTTGCAAGAGTTCACACCCATAAAAATAAAATGGAAACCAGGTGCAATACTGCCTAGAGTAAAACAGTACCATTATCAAGAGAAGCAGAGGAAGGGATACAAAAAAAAATAAATGCATTCGTACAACAAGTGATAATAGTGCTGATCAATTCACCATGTAATACTGCAATTTTCCCGATCAAAAAAGCAAGGGGTGGGGCTTAATGACATCATGCAGAAATAATTCCCACTAGTGCCTAACACTGCATCAATTTTATGTAGCATACCTGAAGATGTTACTTGCTTTCCAGTAGTGGATTTGAAGAATGCCTTCTTCTCAATACCACTTAACCCGAGTTGCCAGTACCTCACAGCATTCACATTAGTGGGCAACAGATATGAGCATTGTAGATTAACACCAGGGTACTGTGAGAGCCCCAGTATCTTCAACAGAATATTGCATGAAGATCTTGGTAACATAAATGTAGAGAGCATGAGAATTCAGTACGTAGATGACCTGCTCATAGGCAGCAAAAGTGACGAACAGTGCAGGGCTGATTCGATATCATTGCTAAATTTATTAGCTACAAAAGGATACAAGGTGGACAAAGTTAATTTGCAATATTGCCTAGCAGAGGTACTCTACTTGGGACAACTGATTTCAAAGGATGGCAAACGAATAATACCACACAGAGTAGCAGCAATATGCCACCTAATGATGCCAAAAACAGTAAAAGACATGCAAAAATTCCTTGGTATTTGTAATTACTGTTGCGCATGGATACTTGACTATGCAGCATACAGAGGCCCACTATTAGAGGCTTTGAAATAAGCACAGAAAGACAACGTCCCCTTAAAATGGACTCAAAAGATGATAACAAAATATTTCAAGTTAAAGGATCTCATTGCGCATGCACCAGTTTTAGCGAACCCTGACTATGATCGGGAGTTTTACCTGTTTTCACACTGCAATGGCATTTTAATGACAGCAGTTTTAACACAAAAGACATAACTAGGCCACAAGCCATTGGCCTACTACAGCGGTACTCTAGATTCAGTAATGCAGGGCCACTTTGCGTGCGAACAAGCTCTCGCCGGAGCGGCCTTCGCGATAGAAAAAAGTACCACCATCGTGATGAGTTGTTCAGTGACACTATACGCTGAACACTCACTGTTTGCCATTTTAGAAAGGCCCAAAAGCACTTTCACCACACAAAGGGCAACAGCATATGAAATAATAATTTCGAGCCCAAACGTTCACATCGTAAGGTGCAAGACTGTGAACCCAGCCATATTCATTACTGAACCATGCACAGTAGAAGACATACAGGAACACAATTGGGCCACATATGAAGGAGAAGAAGATGACATTCCAAAAGCAAATGAAAATGCACTGGAGGAGGGGGAAATATACTTTGTAGATGGGTCAGCATCAATAGACAGCGAGACAGGTGAAAAACGTGTTGGGGTGGCAGTGGTAAGAATGGAAGAAGAAGAGTATGAAGTAATTGTACAAAACAAGGCTCACCTCACACTATTCAGCACAGGCAGCAGAATTGATAGCACTAATTGAAGCGCTAAATACAGCAAAAGGATGTGCTGTAACAATATACTCTGACTCAGCATATGCAATAAAAACAGTGCACTCAGGATTGTCACGTTGGCGGCGAAGAGGGTTTAGAAGGGCAGATGGTTCATTTAGCAGAACCGTCGGTGGTAGCATTGGTGACGTGCCAAGCACATACCAATAACACTGACGCGATCTCATTGGGTGCTGCAAAAGAAGGTAGTAATTCCCGTGGAATTGTTGGAAATAGCATTTCAACAACTGCACTTCCCAACGCATGTGACTAAACAACACATTGCAGCTGAAATACAGGAACACGGTTTTTTCCAAATTTGCAGGAACTTTTGTCAAAATTCACAGTAGAATGCACAACTTGCCAAACATACAGCTCAGGGATGACTCTTAGAACACTGCGAGCAACACTACCGCGTCCTGTGGGCCCGTTCAGAGATGTCCACATTGACTACGCGGATATGGCGAGAGATGCAATGGAGCAAGAAATCTGATTGTAATAGTTTATCCATTCTCGAGGTGGGTGGAAGCTGGACCCTGTCCTCACGCATATGCGAAGTGCACAGCAACATTTTTAGTACAAGAGGTTTTCTCAAGGTGGGGCATATGTGAAGTGAAGGGAGGTGCGGGTGGATATAGATGGGGATGGGGTATATACATGGCCTGCACACCCGATGAATACGCCAGGAGAGGGTACAGCCTAAGAGGTGTCTTTAGGGCTTGGATGCCAATAAAAGGTACACCGGCATGGGATGAGGCAGTGCAAGAGGCAGAATATCATCAGAGGGAGAATGATAAAAAGGATTAGTTTGTTACTTCAGATGTAACGAAAGGGCGGAATGTGTGGGAGCAAGGGCTTGTTTGGGCCCCCCTCACACATTCAGCACGATGTGGACCACTTGCTCTTACAATAGCGGGGGACGCCTCCATTTCCCGCGTACTAACAGTAGCATAAGCAGGGCTGTTGTGGGGGACACTTGGCTTTCATTTTTGTGTGCCCTCGACTCCATCTTTGGACTAGGCCTCACTGCGATAATACAAAAAGGCTTATCTTCCCTCTGCAGCGCCGCGCACACTGTGCTCATGGCCCCCACCTCTTCTCACTCTGTCTGGAAGCTTCACAGCTCCATTTCTCACAGATGCACCAGGGATTATTGAAACAAACACTACACTGTATCATCTCACCCTTCCTCTGAGATCACTGTCCTGTGTGTGAACTGGCTCGAACCATGCCTTGTAGCTCATCCATCTCCACAAACCCGCCAGTGCCCTCTTGCCCCTGCTGTTGGAAAATGACTGCCAATGTAACCCTGTTCCCTCCTAAGGTATTCTCTTGATGTACCAGAAGTATAACCCTGCTGTGAAGCCCACGCCAGTATGCCGCCTACTAAAACCAGACCTCTGTCACAGTATATTGCACCCTAGAAGTAACAAATATCAGCATGCCCCATAGTTGCTTTGATGCACACATGCCCACCCCATGATCAATGTTACCACACTGACCAAGACCCCTAAGCTTGGTACTCCATATAAGTTCTAATGAGTGATGTCCTGATTATATGCATGCAATTTATAGGTTCAAAAGGATTTACTTAAGAATATACTAATGATCATTGTTTATTACATGTCTAATGGTAGCTTAGTTAGTGTCTGCCCTACCTCACCGCAACCTAACCCTCACCCCTCCTGGACGCTGGCAGCCAGATCATGTGATGTTCACCCTCCCACCAACTGGGCAATCAATCCGGATGAAGCAGCACATATTGTTCTATATGTATCTTTATTGTCCAGCCAGTCCTGCTCTGGTTCAGTACCCTATGTTAGCTAAGTCATAATGTTTGCCAGAGTGCTCTCGAGCTGCAGAGTTCTCTGGATGCCAATGCTTTATTAGGAAAATAACTCTTTCAACCTGTTCTCTTAGTCTCATTCCCCATTGGGGTGTTTCATATTTATTTGGATTTGCATGTGTAAGACGGGGAGTGAGCCTTTATAACTGCCATTCAGATTGATAAGTTCCTTGAGGTCATCATTTGCTACCATATCCTCCCTCTCTCTTCAGCTTTTGTTGCTTGGATTCGATCAATATCTGATAGCATACACTTGGCGTCAAAGCAAATACAATTTAGGTCCCCACAGAGGACTAACTATGGGTCCTTGTGCTTTAAACGATGGTCATCAATCAGTTCAGCTACTTGATCCGGGAAAAGCGCACATTATGCGTGTGCCGGGTTCCAGTATAAGTTCATAATGATTACTGTCTTTTTGTAGGTTGGTTCTCCCATCGTCATCTTGCCAACCAGTGGTTGGATGTAAGGGTTCGGAGAAGAAGATTCAACTAGTTCAAAACCCAAATGATCTTTAATAGCGATTAATAGGCCTGATGATGATCTACCCCTGATACCTTTAATGACTGGGTTTAGGTACACCTCGTAGCCCTCAAGTAGTGGATCTTCTCTCAACCATTTCTCGTGGAGACATATAATGTTATGGTTTACAAGCGATTCATCACCAACAGAAAATAAGTGGACAAATCCCCTAGTGTTCCAGCTGGCTAGGCTCATCGGGACGTTCTCCACCCTCTAACCCAGTGACAGCATGTTTATTTTGTCAGCTAGGAGGCCCACAAGCCACTTCCTGTTGTTGTCTTGTATTAGGTCCTTTTTTATCCCTCGATGGCAGACTGTTTTGATTGTTTCTTTTAGAATCGGATCTTGTGGCCTCTGAACGCCTTGATCTATTGTGGACTAGATCTCTTTCCATTCAGTCTCGTGGTACATATCTCTTGCTGTTTCTATCACGTGACCTGCTCCTTGATCTTTCCGATTTCTGTCTTGGTTTCCCAAACCATGACTTCGATGATTCTCTTCTGTTAGCCCGCCCATGGTCTCTCTCCTTAGAGTATTCCTTATCAACGAGGACCTTTTATTAAGGGTTATCAAATGCGGATGACTTTGTGTGGGATCAAACTCCAATAAATCGAATCCTAGTGGCCTCAGGCGTGTTGCTTCCTCTATCAAGAGTCGGCTGATCAACGAGGTTGAAGGATAGAGAGATACCCTGTCTGTGCGTAATTCATCGAAAAATTCAACCATGGTGAAGTCATCCGAGGTAAGGAGTCGAAGGCTTGGAACATGATGGAACAATCGTACCACATTTGCTCTGTTCATTATTAGTCCATCATCTGCCGACTCTATCCTCTCAAGTAGTAACCCATCTTGATCAAAGTGGTTCAACCTCTGAGACCGCCCTTCCTGGGCCTTTTTAGCCATCTCATAAAGATTCTTGGTAGATCTGGCTTCGCTTCGTAGATTCCTTTGGGAAGACAATTTAAGAGGGGAAATGAAGATGGTATCATGGTTTGGTCTGGTAGGCTCTTCCTCTGGGGTCATTCCCCCTTCCAGTATCTTTGCCATACTATTAGTCTTGGTCGAGGATTGCTGATTAGCAGAGCCCCCCCTTCTGTGTTTGTTTTCCTTCTACATGTTTACCTTTTACTTATACCTCTTGTATAGGTGCCCCTTTACTAGCTGCCCCCTTTTCCCTTCTTGCGGGTCAGCTGTCTCAGCCTTTTTCTTCTCGGCTTCTCCTCGGTCTGGACTAGAGTCAGTCGTAGCCCGTCCGAGGCATGCTTGTTTCTTGTTAGTCTCTATGACCAGTAATTAAATCATCGGTCTTCCAGCTGATGCATGAATTTGACTTTGTTCCACCAGTCTGCTGTTTGTTGCCAGGGGATGGAATTTTAGCTTGTTGTTTGGAGCCACCCTAGTCGGGCCCGCTAAACCCCCTTCCCAGATTGATTTCCCATCTCTCTCTTCTCCATCCTCTACGACACTTCTCTTGTTGCTTTCCTCTGAGTTTTCTTCTTCCGATATCGAGTAAGTAGACAGGTCCAGAAGATTCACCGAGATCTCACCATCGTCATCCTTTTCTTCACTCTGGGCACTCTGTATTTAGGAGGTTGTGAGCTTTGTGTTTTAGCTCTTTATCTATTCATCTCCGCTGTAGGGTTTTTGGTCCTTTCTTGTTTCTTTGTTCATTGGGACGGAGTCGTAAGTCTCTTAACAAAGGTTTTTCTAGCATTTGACCTTGTTTTACTGAGGTTTTCATGTTCTTTGTTTCTGTTGCACTAATCGCCTCCTGTGGTTTGTGTTTTTCCTTTAGTATTTTTTGCGTTAGCACATTGTCAGGGCTCATGTTTGTTGATGTTTGAGTTCGCTTTGTCATTAAACATTTTTTTGTAAAAATTGGGCTAATTTTCTCCTGCAGGGACGCAATCTGGTTGGGCACACAAGCTGGCCTACACTTGGAGGCCGTTTCCACCTACAGGTCCATGATATTATCTGTCCTGCTGGAGTGGTGTGATAGGTCTTGATTTGTCACCTCTACGGGCATGGCTTGCTCGGTCCCCCTGACCTGTTTATTGGATTCAATTACCCCGTCAAGTTGCAATCTCTGGGCACCATTAGGACCTTCAATTTGTGCCTCCTCGGTTCCTACCTTTGTCGTATTTAGCTAGTCAGGGACATTTGAAGGTTGCTCAATCAGATCCAATCTTTTTGCCATAGTCGGATCCAATGCGTAGAACACGTTGTCCACAGAGTGGGACCCTGTTGGGTCGAATATTTTCAACGCTCTCCTTGACTCTTTCTCTTTAATAAATGGGTCCAAAATGGAATGTAGAGGTTCCACCACTTGCACCACACTATTGTCCATGTTCTTCTGAACCCCTGTCACAAAACCGTCCACAAATACTGTTTTGCAATGTAGCATGACTAATACAGTGGTCTGGTCTCTCAATTGGTCTGCCACCTGCTCGTAGAGCTTCATGAATGAGTTCATTATACAAGCTAGGGTTGCGATTGCCAAAAAATCTAGTTCTTGAGGGCAATTTCCTTCACCTCCTTCTAGCAACACTGGTGCAGTTGACTCTGTTTCAGTATAGTCAGAAAAGGAATTGTACCCTTCCATTTGCCCCAATGATTTATCTACTCCATCCGTTGGGGTATAGACTTGGTGATGGATTGCTCGCTCCTCTTCCCACAAAGGCTCAACCGGCTCTAGTCTCAATCTTTTAAACAGGACTCTATATTTACCTCTAAGTTGGCCATCTTTGGGTTCCTTCATTGGCGTATAGTTGTTTGAGCCCTGCAAACCAGAGTCTCTATGTTCTCGTCCAAGTTGATCTTCCTGATGGTTAGAGGTCACCGGAACAGGGGGCTGAGATAGAATTCCTTGTTCCGCTCTGCGCGGCTTAGTTATAAAAATTGTTAATTGAAAACAATCTGGAAGAAGCATTCTGTGAGACAATGCATTTACTAAAAATTAAGATTACTAAACTATTTCTGTTGCATTTTTCTCCATGCAATATGTATGTGCTATTTCTGTGAACTATGCATTCCACGTGTTTCAACTCTGAGCAACTGAAGGAACTACGACTCAGCGAGGCAGACAGCCATTAGAGGTAGGACAAATGTTGCATTAATTAAGTCATTAATAAGTCATATTTTTGATTAGTTTCTCCCCTTTCAGAAAATGCCTAAAATCCCACCTTAGTAAGAGGATGAACGAATATGCATACACCATAGTACCAGCTATTTTCAATACAAGCTGCTGTAAAATGCACCATCACACTTGCACATGTAAGAATAATGTACCATCATTAGTCTGTAAAACCTAATTCTTTTTATATCATATCTCGGAGTGTTTGGACAGTAAATTGCACATTTTGGAAGCCATTTTTCAAAAATGTTTGTGGGGGGAGAACACCCCGCAGTACCCTTGGTGTGGTGTGAGCTCACTCCTGAATTTGCCAGGGGACATTTATGCCCCACCATCTTTTAAACTCGCCAGCCGCCACGGCATGTCTCTCAAAAAGGCGCGTAGTAGGAACCCCGTTATAGACATATAAAGTCTAACATGACTATTTCCTTTCCTACAACACTTCTTTCGTGGAGCATGATGATGGGTCTTTAGTCATTCATCGCTCAGAATACACTCATGACAATGAACAGCAGCATTTTCTACTTCATTTCAGGACTCCAGTATGCTTCTCTGAACTGCCTTTTGGTTAGGGTGATTCCTAGATAATCTTGATATGCTTAGTCTGTGATGGAAGTTCATTTGAGTTCATTTCTACAGACAGGACTGCCTTACAATTTCTGATCATCACAGACTCTGTTCTCGATAGTTCTGGAGATAGTTGCCAGTAGTAGCAGTAGGACAGGAAGGATAGAACCAGAAGACAGGCCTTCTCTGCCTATGCCCCAAGGCTCCACCTCAACATCAGACTTGCCCCCTTGCTTCTACAGTTCTGGAAGGAGATTAAGAACCTCCTCTTCAATTAATGGCTCCTCACTTACACCTAGCTCCTCACACCTTCCACTCACCAAACTACCTGAGGGTGGGTGATCTGCTCTCCACTGTTTCTTCCCCTGATTGTTTGTAGCTTCCTTGCTACCAAACTCCCCCTCTGTTAGTTCCCTGCACCATTGTTTCTCTGCTTCCCTCACCATGTTCTTCCTCATATGACTGTAAAGCGTGTTGTTGCTTCCCAAAGCTAGGTCCAAGCTCAATATGTACAATAATAATGACAATAATAATAATAATAATAATAATAATAATAATAATAATAACAATTATTATTATTATTATTATTATTATTATTAGTATTATTATTATTATTATTATTATCATGATGATGCTTATTATTATTATTATTATTATTATTATTATTATTATAAGAATAATAATGTTGTAATGCTCCTGATGAACTCCTCTAATCATGCCAGCCCTTATTAATATAATGTTTAACTAAGTTGAGGACTTTTTCCACAGCTATGTTCCATCCATATTCACTGGGGGCGTGAGCCCTTCATCGCATAAGTGGATACCACCCATCCATCCTGAAGGAATGTATTTTCAGGTGACTGTTTTAGGGGAAGGTCAAGTTAAGCCACAGATGGCAGACGACTGGCAGAATTAAATCAAATACACAAATTGCATGAAGAATAAGACGATTTCACAGTGTCAGAATCACGTGACCAGCCCAGCAGGAGGGGATGAAACTTTCACACCTACGCATGGACCTTGGCCATGCACAGACGCCTTAACTTTCCCAGACCAAGAAGAAGACCAACCACAAAGAAATAATTGACACATGACCACTGAAGTGGGGATTGATTGTAGCAATAATTGGAGGGGAGCTGGGGGTGCAGACAAACTCCCTGCACCTGGCCGGCTGTTCTGCACGCTGCTAAGCAAGTGGAAAAGTATGAGTGGGGTTGATGCCAACCCAATCATAGTGGAGCATGTAATTGAGGGTCCTATAGTTAGGAGAACCAATGAGACGTTGTACTTTTAGTGACATTTACAGTAGCCATTTTCAAGGAAGGGCTTAGTTGCCTCACCTGACATTGTTTATCCAATTCCCTCTCCCCGTTACCATATACAGATATAGTGCCTATATTAAAATTACCTTCCTAGAACCAATCAAGTTGCATACTAAGTTTTGATAGTTACACGTCAGTGGTGACACGCTTTTAGTATAAATACTATGTTTTTTCTGAAATTAATTGCAGTTGTAGTGAGAAGGAAGATTGAGCAATTGCTGATATTCATGAACTCCCCGTTTTTTGTACTTGTCATTAAATTGACTCCCTTTGCCAAACTATTGCGTTGTCATTATTGATTTGGTGTAAGAGTATGAATCTGCATCCCCATGCATCTCGAGGGTTCTGCTACTCATCTTAAAGTGCTGTTTGGAAACCCCCAGTCCTATGGGCCGGCTGGGGTCCATCGAGCACACAATCTTAGTGGCAAAGTCTAGCAGTGCAGCAGACAAGTGGCTTTGCAAAAATATCCTTTTGACAAACGGCTACAACAATGGCAGAGTATCTCCAAGAAACGTCCCTTACCTTGACATAGCTGTAGTCAGGGGTTTGGGAATGCTGCGGGCAAAGGCGCCAGGCGAACAGGCAAACAGGAAGGTGCCCTTTGCTGGCTGCCTGGACAAGGCTGCCCTAGCATAACTGTAGAAATAGGATTGGGGGAGGGCTCATGTGACTTCCTGGGCCTACTGTATACCTAGATTTCTTAATAGGGTTGTGGGGAGGGGAGTGCAAAAGGTCTCCTTGCAAAGTGAACTCTGTTGTATCAAAGGCTAAAAAAAAGGGGGAACAAAACCAATACAGCTCAAAGCACACAGGTTATTTTTCTGACGGCTTAAAAAGGGAGGCAAAATAGGAATTCAAGCTGAAAAAAACTAAAATACCTCAAGCAGGACACAGAGGGCTTTTTAAAGGCTTACAAAAGGAGGGCAGATGGATTTAAGCTATGGCCAGGGCCTTTGTCACTTTGACCCATTGTCTGCCCATGGGCCTCTGGCATCGGGATTTGAAAAGGGCCAGTGGTCGCTTTGCTTGGGCCATGGCTTTTGGCTATGCCATGGGCCTTGCCGATTGCCAGGCCCAGTGGCCACTTTGCACCCATTGTGCGTGCATGGTGCAATGGTAATAGACAATGGTATCTTTGTCCGGGGCATGGTCTCTACCCATGCACTGGGCCAGGCCAAGCCAGCCAAACAGCGCACTATGTCTGGCCTACATCAAAACCCAATGCCCACATTGCCCCATAGTAGACCAGCCGGCCACTTGACCTGGCATTTGACCACGGCCACTTGGCCCACCAAGCCACTTAAAGTGGCCACTGGAC
This sequence comes from Ambystoma mexicanum, assembly GCF_040938575.1. NCBI lineage: Eukaryota > Metazoa > Chordata > Amphibia > Caudata > Ambystomatidae > Ambystoma > Ambystoma mexicanum. The sequence continues at coordinate 896,305,485 of NC_090941.1, forward strand.
CTGGATGCAGGCTCACTGGTCACTTTTCCTCAACTGCAGGTCTGCAGACCACTGGCCAGAGGACACTTTGTCTGGGACATGGCCTTCCATAATGCCCTAGGCCCCACATAGCCACCCCGTTTCCCACTGAGTCTATTCTGCAGCAAGGTCCAGTGATCAATCTGCCCCCATTAAGGGTACAGAAGCAACCAATAGCCCTGCTGACTGGGTCTGCACCCACACGTCAGCTTGGTGGGGCTCAAGCTGAGCCTTTGGGCATGTCTGAGGCACCCTAAATAGGATTATCACTTCCCGTGGGCATCCTCAGTAGCCATGGTGGGTTTATCGTTTTCACTATCCATGCAGACTCATTTACACATGCAAGGTTCATGGATCAGGGGTCTGACACTGGCCGACGAACATGGCCTTCGCCTGTGGACTAACTCATGGGTTAGTTCACTGGATTGACCACCCGGCCCTGCGAAAAGCTGCATTTTTATTCTATTTTGGGGACGTGTTCCACCTTCCTGTGAATCCATTTTACCTTGCCACGGGTCAGGTGTGTCAGGGATTTGCAGTATGCTTCTTTTACACGGTTCGACTGAGCAGTGTCTGCAGGTTCCCACAAATAGTCAACGAACATAAATGGAGCTGCTTGGAAAAACATTCTGGTTCCCCAAATCCTATTGCCGGTTGCTCAACTAGCTAATCGGCCTGCCTCTTCCTAGAATCCATGCTAACGTTGTGAGTCTTGGAATGCAAATTGGCCAATTAGGGCCCTGGGAGTCGGCATATGGTTCGGATGAACCCAGGTATCACTAATGGGATTGTGCCTACTTTTGGCCAGATTTGAACAAATTACCAAACATGCGAACTCCCACTTCGGGACCGAGACCCACTCATCATGAAAGCATCATGCAAGTTCGTCCAGCGGTTTAGGCTGTAGGTCTATGAGAACTTGTATTGTTGGACCTCCACAAAACAAAAAATCTTTAGAATCAGGTATCCATTTAACGGATGTACGTCATCGAAGCCTGGCTGTCCGGCCCAAATTGGCACTATGAGGAAACATCTTCCCTTTCCGGTGCCCCCTCGCTGTTCGTTCCCGATGCGGGGCATACCCGCGCATCTCTGTTCCCCATTCCCCTCAACCCCTAGGCCCAGTTCAATTAATCTACTCTGAAGGGCCCACCCCCGCCACCGCTGACCTGCTCTCGAAGCACAACATTCACACACACACACACACACACACACATACATACATTCCCTAGCACGCCCAAAACTCATCCTTACCTGTCACTGTGCGCCGCCGCCATGTGCACTTCTTCTATGAGCAGTAAACGCACATGCAGGGATGTCATTTCACCAAAATGCCTGGGGTAGCGGAAGTGACATCACATGACCCTTGACCTCTGATAACATCACAGGAAGTGATGTAATTTGACACCATCCCAAAGTGACATCACGGGAAGCAACAGAACACAACCGTTTACCCCTTGACAAAACAGGAAGTGGCATCACATAGCATTGTTTCTAAATACACTATGAAAAATATGGTTACAATATTACTGTATCTTGATATACATTAAATACAGGAATGGATCACCATATGTATTGACAGAAACAAACATGCTATAACTGCTACTTGCGAAAAGCAAAATACGTAGTCCGAAATGGATGCTTGTTCTACTCTAAATGCTTTTTTGAGGATTTTGTCTGCATTGTGAATTTGAAGTGTTTAAGAACAGACTAAATCTGTGACTCACAGTGTGCCTGAAATAAACCTTTAATGAGTCTAGCGATTATTTTATGGAATTCCATAAAGACAAATAGCTCAAATAGCCACATGGCATTGGCGCCAGCCCAGGAGCTTCAATTTGTAAAACAAAAAAGAAAAAGTGTTTTTTAAAATTTTTTATTTGTAGGGATAGCAAGGGAGAAAACAGCGGTACTAAGGGAGACCTCAGGGGTCGCAAGGGAGACCCCTGGCCACCCCTAAATGACATCCCCGCGCACGTGCAGTTTCCTGATAGGCCGCCTTGTGATGAAAGCGACCTTTCGGTGAACTCGCAACAAGGAAATTGGGCTGATTGTTTATAACTTGACCATGAAAACATGACCGTTGTAGTTGAGTTTGTAATATATCGGAGATATCACATAAAGGCCCCGGTTTCTCCACAATAAGTAAAATCCACAGGAAACCACTGTCCTGTAGCTGATAGATCCCAAAGTAGCATAGCTCTGCCTGGGCACTGGGCTGCCCTCTGCAATGCCATCAAGTCACTAGAATGTGTATTTTTCCCTGCTGCGGAATGGATATTGTTTTGCGTGAAACAGTATTAGGGCAGAAGTTCACTTCTAATGCTATGTTGTGGTTCATGGAAATCTTATGATGCTTCCATGTCAGAGGTTTGTTGGCAGGTACTTTGTTGATTTGCGACACAAGCAGGAGCACGGAGGTATAAACATATGGTGAGTGTTCTTATCTGTGCCCGCCTGTTCTCACACTGGCACAAGCCCTTTTCTTATCAGTGTGTCAATATTTCCCTCACATCCGGGCTTTCTCCCATGTGTTTGCCAAAGCTCAGAAAATATTAACTGCGGCGGAAACTATTCACATATTATTCAAATACATCCCTAGAAATGATCTACCAGAGTGCACGAACCATTCACTGAGTCGCCGAAGTCCTTTCTCCTCCAAAAAGCCACATTGGATCACCCGTCCTCGGGGTCACTCCTCAGAACTCAAAGTCATTAACGGAGAGGCACCTGAGTCCACAGACTCCGCAGTCATGTGACGTGTCCCAAGAGTGCGAGGCTAAGGCAGCTCAAAGGAATGCCCATTTTCTGTTGGCTGGGTACCTCCACCCTTTACCCAAGAACCACCTGGCTTGGGACCCTGGCAATAAAAAAATGTGACTTAAAGCAGAAAGAACCATTTAAAGGGCATGCTTTTTTTGCTGACGTCACAACGCCCTGAACAGAGCTTACATACCTCTCTGCATCCAAAGAGACCCTGAGCTCCCCCTCAAGTAGTCTCCTTGGGTACCAGACCTTCAAGGGGCGGTTTAAGTGCCGTATTCCGCATTGATCACACTCGCTTTTCTCTGTCTTTGTGGGCGCAGTCACATGCTTTGTATTCGATGAGGTACTTCCTGGTTCAACGCGCCATAAGGTGCTACTTTTCCTGTCCGTTCTTTAAGTGGGATGCGAAATCAAGCAGCACCTAAATGAGTCTCACACCACTATTTTGTGGCACGGTCTAGGCAGTGTCTGGCAGGTCTACCAATTGCAAGTCAGTCAATATATCTTTAATCGATATGAAATAATTTCGGCAAACATGTAAAACATCAAAAGACAAACACAGTAGCATATCAAATACCTAAAAATGGCATATAGGACATACTGCAGGAGTCATGAATACAATATAGATCCAGATCAAATGAAAAAAGGGAGAAATATAAAATAAAAGTACTTTCATCAGATCATCTGTCTATAAAGGATGAAATTCACAGGTCATCAATTGTGTGCACAGAGATTTCCACGCGGTACAACAGAAACATCAATAGGGAAAGAGTCATGACCATGGGGGGTCGTTGCGAGTTGGGCGGTGCAGGTGTAAGGCAGCAATATTACCATATACCGCCGCATTACCACAGAAAGTTGGAGGGTTCACCTCCAGCCATGAGCAGGAGGTAATTCCACCGACGTTTGCCCCTTTTTGGTGGAATTACCCTGCAGCGATAATTCAATGGAAATACCCCATTGAGTCCAATGGAGTAAAATAAAAGGGGACTTACACCGCCACCCCCACTTGTAAGCCGGCGGTAATACCACCAGACCAAGTGGCGCTAACAGTAATTCTGTTGGGCGGTATTCTGGCGGATGTACCTCTGGAATACAGCCCAACTCGTAATGACCGCCATGTATCTAAGGGGTTTTTCCTCATAAGCCACGCTCTGTGGGTGCACTGAGCTACTGTAGCAACTTGAGCCATTGAGAATTGTGACAAAGGAAACTGTAAGAGACATGTGGCCTTTGCAAATATAAACACGAAATCAAATAGAAAAAGGTTCCAATCCGTCAGTTTGGTTGGATGAACTACGTATTTGTTATGTATTAATTCATTGTGCTAAATCCCTCTGACAAGACCTCAATATAATATGTTGCAAAAATCAATGCATCCTCTATATTCCATTTTCCTTTCAGGGAATCTGAAAACAAATGATCTAAGCGAAATGTCTCCTACTGTTCATGTGATTCTAAACATGGCTGATAGTGACATCTACTGGCGAACAGCAGTACTTTCACTAGTCTTATTATTTTTACTTTTAGCTCAGGATAAACAGGATGGAGATCCCAGGCAGAGCTCAAGGGTGGTTTTTGGACCCTTCTTGGGCTGAGCCCCTACCCACTTAGAGTCCTATTTCCAACAAAAAATACAGAATGTGTTACATTCATTATCAACTGTAATTCACCCACTCACTTCACCTTCTTTGGGAAGATGAAGTGAGTGGGCGAGTGCTCCCCACCCATGACTCTCCCGCAGGACACACATCTCGCGCCCATCTCTGGCACACAATTTCTGAAACATTTCTCTTTTCATTTGCCCATGAAATGCGATTCAAACCCCATGGGGAAGACATCTTCGTATCCATACAGCGCTCTGTTGCTTCCTAGCTAGGTTCACGCGTGATTAATGCCATCCATCCATTCAGCCATATGCATGCATACATCCAGGGCTCAAGTAGAGGGGACACACGAGCTGACGGAGTCCCCCCACTTTTTTCAGGAGTCCCCCCACTTTGTCCACAGGGCACCTTGATAATATGCCTATTTCTGGTGGCGCCACATTTAATTGGTATGTTAATGAGTCCCCCCCACATTAATTTTTTTAGGTTAGGTTGACCCCTGCATACATCTCTGTGGGGTGTGGTCACTCTAATGGTTTCTATCAAGTCATCACGTGGAACTGAAGGGATGGACGAGAACCGGTGGTCTACGTGGTTCAGATGTTCTTTTTGTAAAAAAAGGATAGCTCTTCGAAATGGGGCACTTCTTAGGACTATGCTCTGCCTGAAAGCTACATGTACATTCGCCATCAGGCATAGAAAGGCAAAGACGAACCTCTCTGCAAAAAGCCTTGCTTGTGAGCCTTACTCTGACATTTTTTCCCAGGCCGTGTGATTAACATCACCCCACCTTCCCAGGGTATCAGGTAATAATGTCCCCATACATAATGTCCCCATACATAATGTCCCCATGCATAATGTCCCCATACATAATGTCCCCATGCATAATGTCCCCATACATAATGTCCCCATACATAATGTTCCCATACATAATGTCGCTGGGAAAAGCCATTGGCGGCATTATATATGGTGACATTATGTATGGGGACGGGTTGCGGGGATGTCCCCTGCTCCCCTTGCAAACACAAAATAATAATCCAGGGGCTGCGGTGGTGTCCCTGCATGTTCAATGTAATAATGTCACTACAAAAAGTCGACTTTCTGTAGAAGACATTTTTGCGGGGACATTATTACATGGAACCATCCAGTGCTTTAAATGTTGGGTACTTACCAGTCCTGAGTCCCTACACTTCTTTTATTTGCATTACATAGTACGGGTACCTCTTAGTAGGAGTCTAATACTTTTAATGGAGGAGTACCATCTCTTCTCAACAGTAAGCAGGTACTCTGGGGTATGCAGTACCTGCACTTCTGACTTTACATTTATAGCACTGCCTGCATCCTTTCGCAGTCGAGAAAGTGGGTAATTGTGACAGTTTATTATCATTGCACATATAAGTGAGAGGCTCTGCTGTGAACTGACGTGCTTGACAGCTCGTGAGTCCTGCTAGAAGTCTCCAGAAGATGGGTTCGTTTCTGTGTGAAACTGAGCCCTTCTTGGAAGTTATTTGTGTAATCCAGCCCCTTTCAACCTTCTGACAAGGGGCCCATTGAGAGACTATATTTTCAGGCTGTCAATGTTGTTATGTTCTCCATTCCCAGAACCTAGCCATGGTTTATGTTCTCAGCCTTAGCCCTTCACCACTCAGTATTTGTCACTCAATATAACAGTGTTCTTTCCTAAAGGCACCTTACTCTAGGACGGGCTGCGCTCTCTGTTATTGCGTAATTTTGTATGTAATTTCTGTTCGAAACGACATCTGGGTCTTCAATAAATGCAAATGTTCCCACCGTTTGTTTAGAACTCTACATCACACACTTATAAAACAAGTAGATTCGGACACAATACTTATGCAACACACTATGTGTGACATCACTTGCTGATGCAATGAGCACAGGCTAGTTAACTGGTGCCTTCACCGATGAGGCAAAGCGCCACAGAAAATCCAAGCAGTTACAGATAAAGTACTAGGGAAAAGAGAGACTTCTTCTCACATTCTCCCCAATGTGAAGAGGCCAAAGTACACAGATCACTGTTTATAGATTTGGGTTTAAAGGGTTTCCTTAACTTCTAGTTTTTTAAAGAGCTGACTATAGAGAGTAAATTGTCACAGTTTAATCTCCATCAACTGTCCCGGGTTTGCAGGCCTCTGTCCGAGAGTATTTTTCATTTAAAAACCCGGTTTTTAAATAAAGATCATTATATTTTCAGAATGTTGTTGTCTGAGGATGGGCTCGAACTGCTAACCTTCCAAGAATTAGCTGTATACATTAACTGCTTGCGTGTGTCACAGAGACAGGCAGAGAAACAAGTAACTAGCAAGGCATGTAAAGTCAAACAGACCTAAATCTCCTTTGTTATTTGCATGCCTTTTTTTTAAATTAAAGTGTGTTATAGTAGAGATGCTCAACTTTTTAAAATAAATACCAATAACAATTGAGTTCATTGTATACATATGACATTAAAATACATAATTCAATCAGTATTACTTGAAATAAAACATGCTTGCTATTTAAGTGCTTTTTATCAACAGTCAAAACTGCACAATTTGTATACAGATACTGTCGGTTGGCAGGGGAGGGAGGGAGTTCAGGTCAAGGGGAGGTTGGAGAGGTGAGTGTGTTAGTCCTTCTTCTACGTTGTTGGTCGTTCCGTTTTTTTGTCTTGAACATCTGGTCAGCACAGCTTGTAGACAAGAGTCTATGCAGTTTTTAGAACAGGGTCTTAAGCCCCAACAGTGTGGTGAACAATGTAGAGTGTTTTGATCTCTATTCTCTGAGCTTTTTATAGCCGATGTGGCGTAAGCAGGCCAGCTGTGATGCTGCCTCTCCCCTTGGTCCTCTTCAACATTCTCACTGCTTTATGCTGTAAATGTTGAAGCTGCTGTATAGTTTTATCTGGGTGATCTAATGCTCATTCAGCCCCATGCCTGTGTGTCATTGTCAGTAAGGGAAGGGTGCATTTTCAGAAGTATAGGAGTATGTCTGTTTTGTGAGACACATAGTTAACCTGTTGGACAAGGTAATTAATTGTTTAATTAGTTACTCGTTTATAACGCGATTAACACCAGAGACCACGGTGGGAACTGGATTCAAACCTGTGTCGCTCTGCGTTGTCTTCTTCCAAGACAAACACATTGCCTCTGAGTTGAGGTCAGAAACCTAACATTCCTACCTCCAGTCACTGGAGTTAGACAGGGACTCATAGCAGGTGCCCAAGGGAAAGGCATGAACTGGACGCTATGTAATGTAAAGAAAATTAACCCCACGGTGGAGGAGTTCAGACACACGTTACTGTCCTTCATCCCATTATGTACAGAATGATATCCAAGTTGGATGGAATTACGTGTCAGAAGCGGCCTCAGAGAAGTGGAAGGGGAAGAGGTGCGGCTTGACACGTCTGTGGGTCCTTTCCTCTAGCAAACGAGGCGAGGCGAGTGAGCCGCGAGCGAGCGAGCGAGGAGGCGAGCAAGCCGTGTGAACCTGTGCTCTGTGGGGCGGTCGGATGCGACAGTGGTCCGTGGGTACACTGCGAGACTAGTAAGTACTGTGGGCTGCCTTGGTCCCTGGGTCCCTGGGCAGTGCGGACATACGAGCCTGAGTACCACAAGGAGGGCTGGGACGGCAGTAGCCCGTGCTGTGCCAGTGAGTACTGGGAACACGGCACCGGGTGCTCAGACGGAGCTCAGACGGAGCGTGTGAGCGACTCAGCGCTCTGCAGGGCGCCCTGCGAAAATCGTGGCCCGTGAGCACAGTGATTTGCCCCTGGTGCTGAGATAACCTCCTACCTAAGGTATTGGTGATATCCGGGGGGAGAAAGAGGGCTCCTAGCAAAGAAGCATAAAGAAGCCTCTGCAGTACCCAGCGCACAACACTGGAACTGATACCTCCGGTGAAAGGTGGCATCGCGCCTAGCAAGGCGCAAGCAATTGAAGTGGCCAGTGGGCTGAGGGGAGAGACGGGGTTACCTAATACGGTTCGCTGGGCGTAGACCGAAGGGACCGAAGGGATCACTTCCTCAGGAGAGTCCATCGAAGGAGCTGCCTCTGTGATAATAACAGAGCAGTACCCTGGACTGGGCAGCTAATATTCTCCGGTCGCCTGGGCGCAGATGTGAGTCCTAACACTCCTTGAACTGCGTTATATCCACTTCCTGTCTGCCATAAATGGAGCAGTTTGGTGCAACAGACAGACCCCGGGACTCTCCCTAAATATTAAAGGGGGCCTGCACATTAGGCATGCAGCGGGGGAAAAGAGCCTTGCACTCAATCTACAATCTAAGGAACAAGGCACAAGCAAAAGTTCAGAAAGAGCCTATGGAGCCGAAAAAAAAAGGGGCCAAACACAGGAAGAACACTAAATATGAGCTCCCAGTAGTGTATGGTGCCATCACGGAGTTTTTCCCGGTGAATCCACCCCCTAAGATAAACTCCACTATAATGGATGAAGAACCTGTGCTGAATGAGGAGCCGGCGCAAGTGTCCAGAGTAAGTCAGTTTAATAACTCTTCAAATTATGACGATATTGATAACAATTCCCTACTGGACCTGTGCCTCACAATACAGAGGGGAATGCAACCACTTACCCCACAGATCATCTTTAGTGGCTCCCCAACCCAGAATGACAACAGCAGGAACACTATAACGGAGGAGCATAATGCAGCAGGCCACCGTGAACGCCTATCTGCCTCCCCGAATTTTGTAATGGTCTCGATGGAGGACGAGTCAGATGAGGAGACTATGGGGGATAAGGGATCGGTAGCCGGACCCATCCAACTTGCTGAGCTACAAACGTCGGTGGGGGCCCTCCAATTTGCCCTAAAAATACTGCTGCAAATGACAGGCCGTATCTTGGCAAACTCCGATGCCATTGTATTGGCATTGGAAATGAAGAACTCACCGCAAGAGGACGTGGAAGAAAACCTAGCAGAGGCTATACAAATTGGCAAGTAGATGGAAGGAAAGACAGACGAAAGAGAGGCGAGTGTGGGTATGGAGGAACCGGAACTTAATATCTCGAATGAAGAAGCCCCCGCTGAGGAAATAGATTGGGAGCAGAATGACAGTCCACTGGCCCCGTTAACACGGAAACAGCAAAGACTGGCAAAAAAGGCTCGTAAAAATAAGCCTCCCAAAGTTGGCCTGGTGCCTCATACGGGGAGTAATGGCCCTGCGATCGAAACTCGATCTAAAAAAGCCCGGAAAAGGATGATGAGAGCAGCTGCGAGGACGGCAGGGAAAAAAGGTCCTTTGGAAGATTGGTTGAAACCTAAAGAGAAACAAAATGAGGAGGACCTTGACCCTACTACCGGGGAGATCACTGAAATAGAATGCGAACTAAGCATGATAATGCTGCCTGAGACCCCAGTAAGAGAACCATCGGAGCCTATACCTACAGAGAAAACGAAGGAGGCCTCGGATAACCACATGAATCGTATCTGCCTTATAAAGAACTTATATCCAAGGGACAGCCACTCCTGGCTGGCACGATCGGAGTTATTGACTAGGTTATACCATATACCTCAACTCCGTGTATTAAAATCAGAGGATTTCTTATTCATCGAGCCTTTAACGGGCCCGAATCCCAACGTTTCTGCCCTCCACTGTGTGTTCTTGAATACTGCACAACTCTTAAGGAAATATGAGGAAGAGCTGAAAGCAGTAGACATTGCCATAGATGTGGATCTACAAGAGAAAGACCTAACAGCAATGCCTGAAACCCCAATTGAAATAGCGAACGCTGGAAATGCCCCCGGTCAGGTGACAGAGGAGAATCCACTATTAGCTGAAGTACAACAAGCAATCAAGGCTCTATTGGAGTCACTTCCGCAGTTGGTGCATAAGCACTGAAGCCTATCATTACTATCCTGGAATTGCAGAGGCTTCTCCCATCTATTGAGGGCAGAGGGTTCGTCTGATCTTTTGCTCCAACATACCTTCATCTGCCTACAAGAGACTTGGGCTCGGGAACCCCTTCTACTGGATGGATATGTTGTTTATCAATCACTGGTACAGAGGGGAAGTATAGGACGTCCTTTTGGGGGTCTACTTACGGGAGTTTCTAATACCATTCTGTCGCAGAAAATCCGTTGCCGAGCGGAGGACCAATTATTGGCAGTAGAAGTGACGTACCCTCAAGAAGAGGGAAGTGGCAAGCTATTGCTTATTAACCTCTACAATCCTCCTGGTGCAGGTATAAGAGAGTCCTTGCAAGAAGCCATACAGGATCTACTGTCTTCCTGGTCACTAGGAGCAAACAACACCGCAGTGATGGTAATGGGGGACTTTAACTGTCATATGGAAGATAAAACTAGTATATCCACTAATCCTGCACTGAGAACTAGATGTAAAATGACCCATGGGAAAAGAGAAAAAGAAGGTCTGGGTTGGCTGGAATTATTTGAGTCTTGGGACCTGGCGATGATCAACGGCCGCACTATGAGTGATAGGCCGGGGACACACACTTGGTCTAACGGATCTTTAAGGAGCACTTTGGACTATGTATTCATGTGCCCCCTTATGCAGACAAGAGTGGCGGATATGTGGGTGAAGTCCAATAGCTGGAGCGATCATGCGGCAGTACTATGCTCATTCAGGACCCAGTATCCTGACACTCCCAAGATAAACATTGGAAGTATTGCAACTAACTGCACAGGAACCAGAATAGTTTGGTCTGAAAAGAATGTCAGAGCGGCCACAGAAACACTAAAGGGCGCCTTGGAGGACAGTGGGCGAGACTTTCACACTATGTCCGCCAATGAAATTGAAGAGTGGATATCCAGATTCTCAGGCCTACATGCAGCAACCAAAAAGAATTATGTCATACAGGAGGGAAATAGGAAAATTAGAGATGCTAAAAGAGAAATGAGAAGAAAGATACGCAGCCTAAAAGATCAGAATATCACGATAATTCGACATCAACAGAAATTAAGATCAATTAAAAACTGCTATAGGTCGGAGGTGAGAGGTATTAAGGCGATAGAGAAGAATACTGGCTACCAACGTTTGGTCAAAACTATCTGCTCCAGAAATTCGAGAAGCATATGGGCGTTATTGAATGAAAATAGAACCAAGGTCAAAGGCGCAATGACTAACCCAATAAACAAGAAAGTCTGGGAAAAATTCCTACTAGACCGTAATATGGAAGAAGAGGAGGCGGCAAATAGGACCACGGAAAAACCATCGATGTCTCAACTATTCGATATTTCTTCGGAGGCAATACTCAAAAAAATTATGATTCTTAAGTCCTCCAGAGCCCCTGGCCCTAATGGGCTGGCGAACGTGGTTGTAAAAAATAACCCGGCCTTCTGGGCAGAACTATTCTCTATACTCTTCAATAAGGTATTTGCAGGGGGAGAAATCCCCCAAACCTGGCAAACGGCGATCTTGATCCCGGTGCATAAAAAAGGTAACCGCACTGACCCTAACAACTACAGACTTTTATCGATGCTGGATGTGTCGGGTAAACTTTTTGCTTCCCTTTTGCTTAGTGAACTGCATAAATGGGTGGAAGCTAAGCAAATACTTAGCAGATTTCAATGTGGCTTTAGACGGGAGTTCTCGACAGCACATAATCTTCTTGTAATGGACATACTACGCACGAGAGCACTCAGCAAAGATCAGCCACCATTGTATGCTATGTTCATTGATTTCAAGGCCGCTTTTGATTCAATTCCTAGAGCGAGGCTTTGGAATAAACTAGAAGCATTGGGTTGCCCTATAGGTTTGTTATACTATCTCAAACTACTACATCGAGATACCATGGTGAGCCTCCGACTTAACTTGGAGGGGCACTCAACCGATAAGGTTATTCAAAATAGAGGGGTGAAGCAAGGCTGTGTAACAGCCCCCCTCATATATAATCTGTATGTACATGATATTCCTGTGACACTAGCGGAGGCAAATAATTGTCCTCCAAAACTTGGTGGGGAAAAGTGCTTGGTCCTGGCATATGCAGACGATCTGGTAGTACTAGATAACACTATTGGCGGCCTCAGACGCTCTGCACATGTCCTTTGGGAATATGCCAAGCTTAATGGTTTGACCATCAACCTGCAGAAGACCAACGTATTAAGATTCACTAGGAAAAGAACAACTCGTGTGAACCTGATAGTACATGAACAGATAATTATGTATGCCCCTTCTTATCGCTATCTTGGAGTGGAGATAGAGCCCCTAGGCGATTACACACTTTGCAAACAGGATCGGAACAACAGGGCCCTCCAAGTGATCTCGCTTATAGCATCCTTTACCAACAAGCAAGGGGGCTTTACTATGTGGGGAACTCGCCATCTCTACATGCAAGTCTTCGCCCCAATGGTCATTTATGGCCTGGAGTCACTGCTGACAATGAATCTGGCATGGTTACAAGTACTGGAAGGAAAGTTCTGGCGACCTATGCTGGGACTACCACCGGGGGTGCCTATGGCTCTGATAAGACTAGAGCTAGGTCTTCCTTCACTCAAGGCCATGGTACTAAAAAGAAGAGCTGGCTTCTACCTTAAATGACAAGTGGTTCCCCTAATGCCCTATTAGGGACACTCCATCAGGAATTAGATAAAAAATCTACCACTGCATCCCTATACAAAGATATGGGTAAATTTCTTAATGAAATTGGCTGGATGCACAGAGAGGCAACTGTCACCAAAGATATGCTAAATGCCCTGAGGAAAAAGGTAGACCTATGGGATTGGCTAGAGAACTTTGCCCACTTGGAATCCCTCAAATCCTATCATTTTGTGACTTACAGAATATACAAGTTCATGAAACCACAGGACTATCTTCTCCTATGCCCTACTAGAAGACTCCGCCGTTTCATCATCTTATTCAGACTGGAACAACTGCCCACCCTATCTAGAATAGGAGTAAGGGAAAACATACCTGCAGCAGAGCGAATTTGCCGAGTGTGCAAATCTCCTGTATGTCTAGAGACGACAAGACATGTATTAACGCAATGTAGAGCAATTAAGAAGACTATTGTCCACTATCTGGGAGAATTTGTGCATGATCCGCTATCTATACCCAAACTTATGTTTTGGCGCTATTGCACTAATACATCGAACATGCATCTATTCATAGCCCTGTATAATGTCTGGCAACAGATAGAACATGAAGTGGGAAAATGAGCAAACTCTATCATTGACGTTTGGGTAACGATCTGTAGAGGCTTTTCATACTTGACATAGCTGTCCAAATACTAGTTTTGAATAATATGAAGGCTGTATCAGCAATTATGTTTATCTTGATCCCCTACCACAATTCCCACCCCTCTTGTTTGGATTTTAGATTTCAGATTTGTGTCGTATGTGGTGATAAATATTGGTAGGATGAGTTTAGATGCAAGATTGTATATGTAAGATTTTCATTTTTAATGTTTATTGATATATGTGTAAAGTTTGAATTTATTTTTCATACTATATCACATTAAAGAATTATTATTATTATTATTATTATGTACATATTGTGGGCACTTAGTGAGTGGAGGCTTTAAGGAAGTTGCTACTAAGGTAAATATGGAGTAGTGTGTCATCGGCATACAGCTGGAATGAAGCCACAAATGGTTCTACAATGAAGGCTAAAGGAGGCAGGCAGGTGTTCAGTAGCCGTGAGACAAGGCTGAGCGGTAGAGGACCCCACCGTTAATGGGGTGTGGTTTGGGGTGTTAATGACCTCCCTTGACCTGGCTAGTTCTGACCTGAATGAAGGATGGTAACCACCTGCTTGCAGGATGTCACAGCCCCATTGAGTGTTGAAGTTGATGGAACAGGGAAGTATGTTCCCCCGAGTGGTCAGCAGCGAATTGGTCCAGTGAACTCAAGACAGAGGTAAGATTCCTGTCCAAATATCTCACTATTTCTTTTCTCATGTGAGCGAGAGTTAATTCTGTGTATCTTATCTGGCCTTATTGTTTATTGCGAAAGAGGAAATAAACCTACAGAGGAGTTGGTGTTGTGCAGACAGATTTTTTTATTCAAGAATTTTGATAGTGGGGTGTTTGAAATGGGATTAATTCAGCCAGATCATGGGGTGCTACACTTTCGTTGGGTTTCTTGATGAAGGGGATAATGGGTGGGGTTTTTAAGGCTTCTGGAATGATCTCAGTCCTTAGCGATTTTATACAGATGTCGGCCAGAGGTGGCACTAAAAAGTCAATATTATCTTTCGTGACAGCTGCAGGGTATGGGAATCAAGCTTCTTTGGAAGCCTCCAGAAAACCTTGTATTGTTTCTCATGTCTCCTGGGGTGATGGAGACAGAGGAGTGGTGACATTCCTTGCTACCTAGAAGGCTAGTGGACAGCAGGGTTGTGGTACATAGAAGGCTAGTGGACAGCAGGGTTGTGGTACCTAGAAGGCTAGTGGACAGCAGGGTTGTGAGCCTTTCCTGCCATTTAATAATATTGTGAACATCAGATTTTTTCTCCTGGAATACGTTTGCTGATTCATCCTCTAGCCTCTGCGCTGGGCGTGGGTGATTGGAAGCTTGTGATGGACTACATTGCTCCATTTAATTCCTGAAGACCTGTAAAGCTGTGTTGGGAGTCCCGCCGAGTCCCAAATATATGTGTGAGGACTAGGTTTGTTTCCTTCCACTCTACTTGTGGGTAGAAGCCACACGTGTGAATAAAGTCTCTGTTTGCGCTTGTTTTACTCCAGGCCATTCAATAATGTATAGGTAGTTTGGATGATACTCCACTAGTACTGTTTGTAAAGAGTTATTATTAGAACCCTGCGAAGATTCCCACCAATACACAAGCTTTTTTGAATGGATCAACATTTCTTGGTACCTTTTTAAAAAACATTTCTATTATTTGTTTTGGTCAAAACTGACCTTTACAAAACGATTTTTAACATTAAAATGCACTTTCCATAGTTTCCATTCTGCATACCTATTTCAATCATGCCTGGTCGTAAAGTATAATGTCTATTTAAAAGTAGAAAGAAAAAGAATGACTTTCAAGTTACATAGAAAACTAAAGATGAGCAGGAAAGTTAATCAGGATAAAAAAGAAAAATACTTAAACAACCAGGCCACAACATTTTGTCTAAAAGTAATCACCCATTTGCTGTCTTGTAATTTGCTTGGGTATTCAGGCAGAGTATTTTTCCAAAAAGAAATAACCATAGCCAGCAGAAGACCATCGTCCCTTCCATATTGTATCTATTTGTGTTTCAGGATAGTGTCTGTGCTCTGCCAGTCGAAGTGTTGAATTTATTCAGCCTTTGACAGAACCTGGCCAACTGCTATTGTTAAGGCTGTATTGTTTCCTGAGATCAGTAGGTTCCAGAAATGTTCTGAGAGCAACCAGTCCACTTTATCCACGAACTTGGAGAAGTAGTTTGTTCTTATGTCCCAAATCCCTTCACAGTACAAAACTATACGACTCAGGTTCTGTTAAGTTGGATCAGCACACATATTACACAATTTAGTTGCATTTTGGTTTTGTCCACTGATGTTTAATATTTCTTCTGTGTGGATAATATTTAGGCGCGCCCTCAGAAATATGTTTCTCGATTCCCAATTTGGATACTTTATTAAATACTTTGGTAACTGCCCCAGATTTTTGTCCACTATTTGGAAGCTGTTCCTAGGTTTAGTTTGCCACATTTTGTCCCCAGTTTTGATCCAATCCCTCGTTTCGATTTCTTTCTTTGCTTTCAGGGGGTTGGTAATCAAGATTTCAATAGATGAATCAGCCTCAGTCAGGATTCTTAGGACTTTTGTTTCCAGATGTTTTAGTATCTAAACATTGCAGATGTGATTTAATGTCCTCATACAAAGAATTTAATTGTGGTTCTGCTATCATCTTGTAGAGTGAAAGAAGTCCCCATTCTACTAGCTGTTCCAGAGATTTTAGGTCGAGTTCGAACCTGAGAACTGGCACGGGAAGGCACTTTAGCAGGCCTAAAGATCTCTTTCATATCTGCCCTTCCACTTTTTGCCAGTCTATGTCCCAGAGTGTTGGTTGTTGGTTTGGACTCCAAGCCATATAGAATAGTTGGAACTATTTTTGCAACATAGAACTTTAGTAGTGGTATGATGGAAAATTTGCAGAGTTCACGAAAGATCTTCTTCATCTGTGGCACAGCTCTTTTCACTTTTACTCTTATCTCCTCTTTCATTTTGCTGATTGATGGAGAAGCGTGGGCTACATAGCCCAAATACACTGTCTCTTCTGTTCTTGGAATAGCTTCGCCTTCGAAGAACCAACCTGCAAAGTTGATATATTTGTTTGGATGTTTGAATACTAGAATTTCTGACTTCTTGGGATTTACTTGGAGTCCATTTGTTTTGGTGTATTCACTCAGACCATTCAGTAGATGTTGCAGCCCTACTGCATTCCTGTTGATCAGGACGATATCGTCCGCGTAGGCAAGCCAATGCACCTTAGTTGTATTAAGCCTTGGGCTCGCCATTGTCCAGGACTGCAGAAAGGGCCCTAGATCTGACAGGTATAAATTAAAGAAAAAGGACGGTCCCAAGCAGCCTTGTCTCATCCCTTTCCCGACCTTGATCGAGTCAGTGAAATGTCCGGCCTCATCAAGCCGAACCATCAATGAGGTGTCTTTGTGTAATTAAATTAGTATTGACAACAGACTTCTCAGAGCACCTCATTCCCTCATTTTGACCCACAGGCGTTCCTTGATTAGCAGGTCAAAGGCCCTGCATTAGTCTATCCAGGCTCCATAAATGGGACCCTCTCCGAATTCCTTTGCGTGTTCTGCCAGAAGATTCAGTGTTAGGCCATTTAGTGTTACATCCCACTTCAGAAGCCTGTTTGAAATTTAGATAATATATTTGCTTTCTTTTGCCCAGTCTTCTAGCTCTGTCAACAGAATCCTCCTGAAAATGTTGCTTTCAATATCGAGGAGGGTGATTGGCCTATAGTTCTCCGGTTGTGACCGATCGCCCCCCCCCCCCTTATAGAATGGTATTATGATTACTTGTTTCCATGAAGAAGGAAACATTTGGCTTTCTAAAATGTTATTGTATAGATGGAATAATAAGTTTGCCCAGGTCTTGGTGTTATTTTTTAGGACGTGGTAAGTTGGGCCATTTGGGCCGGCCGCCTTTGAGGATGAGGCTTTTAGGATTAGGTCTTCTATTAGCTGTGTATCGAAGGTAGGTTCCCACTGTGCAGTTTCTTTCACACTCCACTGAGCCTCTAGTATACTTCTAAAATGTTTAGTAAGATGGTCTGTCCACCTTTTTTCAGACACTATTGTTACTTGTTGAGATTTTGGCCAAATTATTTATGATGGACCAAAAGTTGCGACTGTTGTCTTTGCAAAGGGCTGTAAGCATCTGTTCATTGTATTGTTGGTGACGTAAGATTATTCTTGAGCGTGACCACTGCTTTTAGGCTCTTACCAGCTTTTGTAGCTCTTCTCGTAGTGTGGTCTGATTGGCAATAGCTTTTTTCAGCCGTCTACTTTCCCTCCTTAGGGTTTTTTGTGATGTTGATGGAGGGTAGTTTTCTATAGTCTACCTGAGCTTGGTGGGTGCACAGCCCAGATACATTTCTTAAAATTTTCCGGGTTACAATTTTCTTTTTGTTCTTTTAAGGAGATAGTGGAGAGATTATAATTCAGTTTCTTCCCTTCTCTTTTGTACTTTACCAATCTTTCTTTACCTTTTCTCAGGATCAAATCATGATTGCATTTTTCAGATTGTGTGATATTAAAATCTAGGATATCTATTTTTATACGGGCATGATCACTCCCTTCCCCCAGATAGATTCCATCTTTTAAGGAGATAGTGGAGAGATTATAATTCAGTTTCTTCCCTTCTCTTTTGTATTTTACCAATCTTTCTTTACCTTTTCTCAGGATCAAATCATGATTGCATTTTTCAGATTGTGTGATATTAAAATCTAGGATATCTATTTTTATACGGGCATGATCACTCCCTTCCCCCAGATAGATTCCATGAGTATTTTCTTTGTTAAGATGTCTTCAGAGACAAAAATATAGGGTGGAGAAGGAGTTACCTCTTGACCAGGTTGGTCCCGGAGGGCTATCGCCTGGTACAGCACCATTCAGCATATTGAGTCCCCATGAATGCAGATAGCTTACACATTGTGCCCCAATCTTTGATTTATTTTGCCCATTTTAAGTTGTTCCTGGGGCTCCGAGATGGTATACATTGAGCATTAAAATCCCCTGCTAGAATCACATTGGCTTCACCAATGATCAGGGCTATCTTTTCCATTACTGTTGATAGTGAGAAGTGGAAAGTCTGGAGGTCAATCTGTGCTGGGTTCCAGTACACATTCACTACTATAAGCTGCAACCGTCCCACTGAGGATTGTACTCCCACTTTACATGCGAGGATACCATCCTTATTACTGTATAATAATGAGACATCTTTACTAAGTGAATTGGTGACTCCCAGCAGATGCCCCCCTGATGGCCGACCCTTTGCCTTCTGGGTTGCTGGGGTTGTGAAGATTGTAAAACCTTCTATTTGTATGGGGTGGGTAAGCCAAGTCTCTTTGAGGAAAACAATATAGGTATTGCAAAAAAGGGCTTTTTTCATTCTGTTAGTTGTGAAGGAATTAGGGCCACGGGTGTTCCAGCTTGTAACATTGACTTTGTCATGCCTAAAGGTTCTGTGGCCTCAGGCCTAGTTTTTGAAATACCTGTGTGAGGATCTCAGGGAGTGCGGCCAACACACTAACCTGTGAATCCCCAGTGTTCCCAGGTGGTGCCTTTTAATTATTTATTTTAAATGTCAGTGTCTTCAGTGTCGCCACTGAATGCATCCTGCTTCCGGTGCCAATGGAAGCCGTAGGTATCTAATCAATACCGGTAGGCTCTATATGCACATCATTAGCCCCACTTTAAGGCATCTGTTTAGTCTCTATGTCTGACAGGTGGATGACCTGAACTGGCGGTCTGGCCTTTTGCCCACCAACTTATTCTTGTAAAAGAGTTTCTAACTCTCCACAATACAGGCATTGTTTGTTCTGGTGCCTCTTTTTACACCTTGGTGAAACCGCGATGGATTAGATGTTTTTTGGTCACTCTGTTCCCGCTGCCAGTCATTTCACGTAGATGATAGGATAAGGATTACTTTGTTGTAATGTCAAAAATTCATTCTCATTGCTCCAAACTAAAGTTCAAGATCACGTATTGAGATCCAAGTGCAGTTATGGTGTGTGCGCCAACCGGTTATTGCGCAAAAAAACCCGGTTGCTGTTAGGTGTAGAGAGAACCATGTCTGGTAATGCACATCAAAAATCATTGCATAAATAGAGCTTAATTGGACAGACTTTTATTCTAGAGGTTTTGCCCTTCGATAGTAGATAGAATTGAACGTTTCATTAAAGGTGTTTTATATCAGAGTCTTTCACATTAAATCACAGCCTCCCTTGATATATCTTTTCCTTCAGTTATCTTTCCATTATTATCTCAGTCCCATAGCTCATTCTCTCTCCATTCCTCTTTTAACACATAATTGTATTTTACATGTTGTAACCAAGCTTTGAATATCCTTATGCCTTGCGTCTGAATACCCTCGGGTCTGGAGCGCAATACAAATAATAAACTAAACTAAACTAAACTATGTGTTCTTTCACCTATTTTCAACACTCGTATTTTCTACTTATCCTAAACTTGCCAGAAGCGAGACTCAGGTTGCTCTCCCTTCTTGACACTTTTGTCTTGTGGAATGACTCCAGACCCAGAATCGCTTCCTCTGTTGAAAAGCTTGTCTTGGATTCCTGGGATTTTTTCATTTGTCCCAGAGTCTAACAGATTTTCGTGGGAGTTGTGAGGGGTCAGAAATGAGAGACAGACACAAAGTTGTAATGCTTTCAACATTAGACATTTTATTTAAATAAAAGGGTTAGGATAAGGGCCTTTCTGTCCCTATCCCAAAGAGAGCTTTCCTGCCTAGAAAATGAAAACTAGAGATTAGTCTGTGTCTGGCTGTCAAAATTAGGAACATTTTCCTTGTGGCCAAAACGTATCTCACCCTCACACTACAAATGAACAACAAAATGTGCAAGGTAAATGTCTATGCCTGAAATTCAGCAAAAAGTGTGCAAAAACTACGTCTCCTGGGTTTGGAAATCCCCTGGTGTACTCTCCTGCCAGGTATCATTCCCCTAAAGGCTCACTGTCTGATGCACTTCTTTCACCAGGTCTTCTTACAATCTTTTCTTTAGCTTTCAGTTCACTTTCTCTTTAAGTATAACACAGTTGTACTCCTTCACTGTTTATACTTTATTGGCTCCATGTATTACTTGTTTCAACTCCCCCCATATAGGCATCTCATATATGTTGACTTGTTCAAGCTTTGTTTGTTAACTTCATTGTTAGGGTTAATTGGCTTGTGGCAATACTTGTTCCAATCTTCCCCATATCGACATCTCATATATGAAGATTTGTACAGACATTGCCTTTCAACTGCTTCATTAGGGTTCACTTGTTTATGACAACATTTACTCCAGTTTTCCCCATATCGACATCTCATATCTGGAGACTTGTGTAAAGTCTGTCTTTCTATATCATTTGGTTGATATTCAAAATAGGTTTCCAATTGTTTGAACGCCTGTCAGTACACTCCTGGTCTTCCAATGCTTCTGTGCAGACTCACCAGTGTTTGTTTGTTCTTCTGGCCCACGGCGCATGGCTGTGGCAAAATCTGTGCTTTAGGAAAGTGTTTTCCCCTCTGCAGACTCTGCTGCGGTTCTCCAGCCAGCTTCTCCTTCATCCGCCAGTGGAACTGATGCTCTTTGCTGAGACTGCATCTCCGATAGCCTCTCCACTGCTGCTGGCTCCTCAGCAGTTCACCTGCAGCATCTGCTGTGCTACTCCCGGTCCCTCGCCTTGCCAGTAGGAAGCACCTGCCTCCTTCATACAGTCCGTCCACGTGTGTCTGCGCCCGGTTATGCTTCCCACTTTGCCTGCTCTGCATCTCTCTTCCTTCTTCAACCTCAACTTGGAAAAGCACACCATTTTTAAATGCCCGACACAGCTGTTTTCTATTATTTCTATTACAACAACTAGGCTGCACGTTTAGCTTGATGTTTCTTCTGCTCCACATTAACTCCTTTCTCCTCTTCCTCGTCCCAATACTGGAGGTTTTATGGGAGTTGGAGTCCATAGGAGTTTTAGACTTTTGAAGACTGCATTCTTTTGAATACTTGTTTGAATCAAAACTGTCAGAAACAGGAGATGTTAAGTGAGCATTAAGTGTAATAGTATATTTCCTGGGACCCTTACTTAGGATAAAACCATCAGAGACAAATGATGATAAATGTGAGTCATGTGGACCTGAGATGTGAATGATATTCTGCCTAGAGTGTTTTGCAGAAAATGTTATTTCGGTCCTACAATAGGAGGGATTTGTAAAGTGACAACATGCCATTAGGATTTTAGGAATGATAGGGTTTTCCTCATTATTAAGAGAAAAATACTGCATCTCTCCTGATGGTGTCACCACATCTTCCTGACAGCCCTCCTCTCCCATGTGATCCTCCCTCATAGTACCACCCCCAGGGTCAGGATCAGGTAGCAGCTGCCTTGCCTTGGCCACATGGGAGGAGAGCCTGGGCTGGGGATTAGTGAGGACTCCACAGGATTTATCACAGATTCCAAAAGTTCCAACATGGATTCGAATTTTTCTTATCATCTATACATTTAATTTTTCTCTGTACAAATGGTATGTCTTTCTTACATCACCTAGTGTCTGTCCCACCTTTTGAACAATTTGGGATTCTCACTCCAATTCCCAGAATACAGCATTTTCTTATTTGGCTCAATCGTCTTTTCCAGACATTGGATGCTTTTGGGATTCCCACTGCAATCCCTAGAATTAAGTGTTTTTTAGCCCTTTTCAGTTGTTTTTTCTCAGACTTGTAGCACTTGTGGGATTCTCACTACAGTCCGCAGAATGCTGCATTCTCCTACTTGCTTCTGTTCCTCCACACTTGTAACACTTTGGTATTCACAGAATAATTCACAGCATGCCATGTTTTCTTAATCCATTTCTCTTTTGCAAACTTTGGGAATCTCACTTAAATTCCCAGAACACAATAGTTATTCACTTGGTTTAATTGCCTTTCCTACTTTTAATCTCTTTGGAACAGCCATCTTTGGTTTAACCTTTCAACTTTGTCGGTTTCTTTGTCTCATTTTTATATACCTGCCTTTGAGCTCTGTCAATACTTCCCCATTTTCCTTGTGATCTCTGTTCGAGCCATCTTGGTAGCTCACCACTAGCTTACGCTTTGTCCCTTCTCTCTTGGCATCCTGACTGTTCTCTTCATTTATCAATCTTTGTCCCACCCGCAGCGTCTCTCCTGCACCCTTAATACCAGATCATCAACGCACCCTTTACGGCATCAAACGTCAGATTTCAACATTTCGTTAGGTGCTTCCCTCTTGCCTGATGCCTTAGGCATGTGGGTAGTTGTTAGTTTGCAAACTCTCCTCTTGGCTCCAAACGACATGCCAGTGGAGAGCGTCCTACAGGATACCTGCAGCAGATTTGTAACTTAGGTCCTTTGTATTTTCTAAGTCCTCTCCGCAGCAGCTCACCATCGTTTGTCTGGCAGTGATTCCCTCTGTGCATAAGTACTTTATGGTTTTGGATTCTGGAAACATTTTTGCATGCTGAATTCATCACCAGCACTGTTTGCTGCATGTCTGCCATTCCCAGACTGTACTGATCATTGTCACCACTTCTGGTCCTCATACCTCATGTTCCTCGTGGCTGCTAAGGCTTCCTCACCCTCAATGCCTTGCTTATCTTCTCCTTAGGACTCTGAAATGAGTTCTGCTTTTATTAGGCCTCTCCCATGCACTGGTCAGTCTGTCATAGGCATGGAAGACATAGGTGTCCAGTCTGCATCCTACACATGGTACAAACCATTGAAGGCTTGCAGATGTTTTGCTAACCAAAATGTAAGGAACCCTACCTTTCTCCTTGCTTCTGCTTTTTCAACTCCTCTCCCCTGAGGACCTCCTGGTTGAAACAGCAACTGCACTGGTTACCTGGCCACCCTCTGATCTCGGTCCCAGGTCCCTCCCACACCAGTCACACACAGAGACTTTTTCTGTATCCTTACAGTCCCACTACCAGTACTTGACACCCGACGTCTGCACTTCCTTGCACTTGCCACCTGCTGGCCATTATTTTTACTTTTGTAATTATTCTATTCCCATGTATTGCACTGTCCCCTCTCCCCCCACACTTTTCCCTTCCCCCATCCCATGCACTTTCACGTGCTGATTGACACCTGGCCTAGTAGGATTGTTGTCTATCCTCCCTTTGTTCCCCCTTCCGTGCCTCATCACGCCTTGATACACTTGTGTATAGGCGCGTTATAAATGCCATATCATATCATACTCAAGACAGACTGGGAAATACTAGAAATTACAAATAATTGCCCCATTTGGAAACGATGCTCAAAATATAGATCAATTATACTATGTCCTAGCAATGAATGCAAATAATTTGTTTGATGGGCATCCAAAGAAATAATACTAAGCAGTTATCGATCATCTTAGTTAATACTCAGAGTAGTCACATTTATTAGAAAAAATACGTTATTTCATAATTTTTATTTTGAATACATCTTTAGAAACATCTTTATACAACATTTTACAGAAAACACAAGGTACTCAAAATACAGCAACACAGTGAGTAACAAAGATGTAAAAACTCACAGTGACTAAGATCAAACATGTTTTGAGGAGGTAATACACATATACTCCAATATAGCAACTAATGCGTTGGGGAGGTCATAGGTTACAGAATGAACCACAGGTGTTGAAACAGAGGCGTGGAAACACCAAATCAATCTGATACAATAACAGGAATCACTTGACCAGATCATGAGTTGCACGCCACACTGGTCATGGTGAAGCTAGTGTACAATAAGTGCATCAAAACATAACAACGTCATAAGCTTCTCATCAAATTAGTGATACTAGTGCAGTTAAAAGAAAATTGCTTCAAGTTATATCAGTACACAATGTACTAGAGGTGTAAGAGACTCAAGCGAATAGAGGGTAAGTGCTTCACATAATGTCATACATGGTCTACTCTAGCCTAAGAGGACCCATCCCCTCCCTCTATGCATGATTTCATCACTTTCTTTCTAAATTTCCAGGACAGGTGGCCTATGATCAGATGTCTTGATACCTTAATGCCCGAGCCCTCTTCTTCCCTGCAATTTGCTCTCTGTTTCGGCTCATACTATTGAAAGAGCTCTCCTACATGTTATTCTTTTTCTAACTTCTGCTCGTCACTATATATTCTGCTTGATTTGTCCACAGCTATTGACACAGTTTATGATTCTATTCATTATCTCTTTCCTCTGTTGGAATCTTGGGTTCTGCTCTGTCTTGGTTATCCTCCCGCCTTTCATTTCGCTCACAGTTTGTACCTTCCACGCGTGACTCTTCCTACCCACTCTCACTACAGTATAGTGTTTAACACCTCTCTTGGAATCTTGGGTTTTGCTCTGTCTTGGTTATCGTCTCGCCTTTCATTTCGCTCACAGTCTGTATCTTTCACGCGCGACTCTTCCTACCCCCTCCCACTACAGTATAGTGTTTAACACCTCTCTTGGAATCTTGGGTTCTGCTCTGTCTTGGTTATCCTCCCACCTTTCATTTCGCTCACAGTGTGTACCTTCCACGTGTGACTCTTCCTACCCACTCCCACTACAGTATAGTGTTTAACAGAGATCAGTTCTAAGTCCTCTGTTCTTGGCACTTAACATCGCTCCCCTTTCATCCATTATCTCTTCTTATGGCTGAAGCTGTTATTTTTATGCATACAACTCTCAAATATATTGGTTATTCTCTCTTTCTAGCTGCCTCTCTGCCATCAGACAACTGGTGCATTGCCATTCACTTCAACTCAATTCATCTTAAGTTGGAAATCTTCTCTTTTCTACCCCTTCTCCTATGGTTGTTCCGCTGATCGTACCCTTAGTGTCATTTGTGTCTTTGTCCTATTACCTCTGTGGCTCCTGTCTGTCAATTGAAACTTTGTCATATTCGTAAAACCCACCCTTTTTCATACTCTCAGGCTATTAAGATGCATATTATGAATTTGATATGTTCTCGTCTTGATTATTGTTCCTTTCTTTTGCTTCATCAACCCACGACGGCCCTTCCTCCCATACAATCGTTATTCTTGTACACTTTGTTTCTCCCGCTGTGTGCTCATATTTCTCCTGCTCTTGAGTCTCTTGCTTCCTTTTTATTCTTGTCTTCACTTTCGCTATTTTTTTATTATTTTCAAATGTGTTCATGGTTCGTATTCCTATAACCCATTTAGTTCCCTTAGTTCTTCTTCCTATCACTGCATGTATCATATTCCTCATCCCCCAATCATCTTCCACTCTTTTTCTCTCAATGCCGGCAAGTTCTGGAATGTTCTTCCTCTTTCATTATGTTCAGCTGCTTCCCGTGCTTCTTTATGCTCTTTACTTAAGACTCATTTACCTTTTCATCTATTTATTACATTTTAATGTGCTACAGTTTATACATAGACTGTTAACATACAAATAACATTCATTAATTCTAATCTCATGATTAATCACATATTAAAAGTCATAATTCACCTTTTTATTCAGACTCTTAACCACTGATATTTGTGTTTTTGCTATTTGTAGATACATTTCCTTGTTTTTGGAACAGGCCGGTGAATTTTGTAAGGCACTTTTCGGAAAGCCCTTTCAAAATTCAAATAAGTAAACCAGTAAAATGATACCCTCCTTTCTTGTTGGTTAGGCAGCTCTAGAATGCCACCCCTTTTTGCCCAGTCTCACCACTAATCTCTGTTTGTAGAAAACTTTTAAAACATGGCCCAGCGCGTGAATAGGTGCTACCAGGTACATCTCCTCCAGGACCAACAACAACGCATGGCTGTAGGTAAGCGCTATAACCCTCCCAAACACAACACACTTGGGGCATCTGCAGTTCTGTAACTGCCAGGTTTCTTGTATGGCTGTCATGATGACTATGAAACCTAACAAAGTTTGAACTCCAAAAATAAACACCACAGTAAAAGTAACACTGTTTGTACTAACGAAGGTGTTAATCATGCTTAGTTCATGCTTCATTCAGAGTTCATGAAATGTACCACAACATTGCTACTATCATTGCACCTTGAATTCTTGTGTTGAATGTTCATTTGGAAATTTTAATTACTGTGCAGAAAGAATTGCTGATAAACTGCTGTATTACATTGTTATTGCAAGCGCTGTTTAAGCATTTCTATTACACGCAGTGTGCTTTCCAACTTACCCGCTTTGAAAAACACAATCAGGGTGGGAAACTATTTTTCGCATCTGTCCTACCGTGTATATTCCGAGACCAGGCACACCAGCGGCGCACCAGCAACAAGCCCGTCTTTGCCGGTCATCGTACGGTATTGACGCCTTCGGCGGCTTCTTTTCAGAATTCCAGGTAATCTCGCTCTGTACTTGTGACTTGTTGCTACCTAGCAGGTTTACCTATTTTCCCTGGTAGCCGCTCCCATCATGAACATTGTGCAACATTGCAGTATTAGTTCAGTATTCCCAACATACCACTTCTTAGAACCGAGAGTGCCTGAGGAACTGCGGAAATCAAACATCACCCCCACCTGCCTGAGATTGAAATCTTGTTAAAATCATGGGCTTCACAGATCATCTCAATCTGCTAATCGCATCACAAACCAGCATCACAAAAGGCCAATTTTGTTTGGCAACTGTCAGCAAGTACTTGCAGGCAAGATCAAGTGAAGTACCAGGTCCTTCCCCGTACCCAGCCCTTCACTGTGACCCTCACAACTGCCCCGGCACAGCTTGTGCCTCTCACAGAACCAGCGGAAGAAAGTCCAGTCTGTCCAAGGGCCCTCCCCAGGGCAACTGAAGAATCTAAATACCAGCCCTTAAGCCCAGCCCATATATTTATTCCCGAAGCTGATAAGGAAATGATGTTCACCACAACCCTGGCCTCTCTGGGACATGTTCCCTTCGCCTTCAGCCACATTTGAAACCCCAGCCAGGAGTCACTATGGGTTCAAAGAAGCCCTAGTAATAGACCCATTTCCGAGGGCCTTACCTATGCTAATGTTCTAAGCAGGGCTGGTCCACCTCCGGTCAAGCCAAACAAGACCCTGAAAATTGCCCTTTTAAATACCAGATCCCTCAACAAGCATGTTTCAGACATACATGACCTCATCACAGGGAGGGATTTAGAGGATTTCACAATCTACTGCAAGAATAAGGACCAGGGTCATGGGGGAGGAGTGGCTATCATCGCAAAAAGGAAGTTTAAACTTTTTACTGCCTCATGCCCTCTGCCAAGAATGTGAAAATCTTCATCTAAAAATGAACCCCACTGACTGCAGTTGTGTCAACTTCATCTTGATTTACCGCCCCCCTCACCCCCCCAGAAATACCAGGTTTCAACGAGGAAATCTCTCAGATGCTGAGTAAGTTAAATGGACCAAAGCGCTCAGCCCTTAAACCGCTGGTGGGGCAATATGGTGGATAGAGACACCATTGACCTGGAATCAACCCTTAACAATATCAACCTCCAAGTCTGCAACAATGATTCCACGACGGCTAAAAACAACATGCTGGATTGGGTGGTGGCAAGGAACTTATCTGTGCACATTGATAATACCTCCCTGTGCATAAGGTCTGACCGCTATATCATCGAGTTCCATATCCAATTACAGGAACCCTCCCAAAAATCAGCAAAACACCAAAAAAAATCACTAGCCTTAACTTTAAAAAGCTACAACTCGCCGATCTCCACGGGTGCTGGCTGAGCTTACGATTTATACTTTGGACTCGGACTCGGCCAAGATTCTTGTGACCTTCTTATAACAGCACAATCACAAGGATATTAAAAATAATGGCCCCCCTTAAAACTAAGTCAGTTCGAGATAATGTGGGCCATTTGAAAAAGGCCAAAGGACAACTTGAAACACAGTGGCTAAAACATCCGTCAGACAGCAATAAATTAGCTATAAAAAACTAACATTGAAACAAAAAAATAATCTTTTAATAAACAGATCAATGAAGCCTCTAACAGTCCAAGGAAATTGTTCGAGATTCTTAAATCAATGCAATCACCTAGAGCCCAATTAGTAACACTTGCGCCATCCATCGGCCCAAGACTGTGTCAATGTTCAGCCAGCATTCGCATCAAAAGTGATCAAACCTGCAATAAAATTAAAAAAGACCTGACCAATTTTCAGCCCCTTAAAGAACAAGGAACTTTCCAAATTCAGGCTTTTACCTATTACTCCTGCAGACATGGAGAGAACACTAGCCGTCAGGCGCCCCACGACCTGCCCTGAAAACATCTTACCAACTAAAATTATTCCTGGACCACAAAGAGGTCTTTACTCCTTTTCTCACAAGCCTGGTCAATGCATCCTTGCAAGACAAGCACTTCACGAATGCTGTTAAATCTGTCTCAGTCACCGCACTCGTAAAAATGCCTGGTTTGGGTCCGAAGGATGCCACCAACCTACGGATCATTACCAATTCTAACATCCTTTTAAAAATCCTGGATAAAAGGGCCACCTCACTGCTTCAAGTGGCCGTGGAAGCAAATGTGATACTCCATCGTAGACAATCGGTTTTAGACCAGTGCATAGCATGGAAACGGCCCTTATTGACCTTCAGACACATATGCTGAGTACACTTGACAAAGGATAATCCAGACTACTGGACCTTCTCGACCTGTCAGTGACGTTTAGACCTTCTCGACCATGAAACCTGCTCCAAATGTTGGGAGACCTCTGCAACTGCTCAAAGGAGACAAAAGACTGAGTTCAGTAATTTCTGTTGCATCGCATGTCAAGCATCTGCTGGCGGGGGCTCTCTCTTCGCCCCCCCTAGACATTAGCAAATATTACGAGCTTGACATGGCCAGTGTTGAACACACGTATAACCTAGTGGAATCTTGGATGGCAAATTACTAGCTGTGCCTCAACGGTAGTAAAACCGAATTATTGATCTTCGGTTCCCTCCAAGCAATATGCAAACTGACTTTTGAATATCAGAGTTTCAAAATTCAGAACAGTGAAATCCCAGTTCTAAATAAGGTAAAAATAATAGGCGTCTACTTTGAACCCTCTTTGCGTGCAGAACCCCACATTAACCAAGTCGCGAGGAAATGCACAAACTATCTCAGACTGCTACGCAACATGCACCCCTTCCTCTCAGAGAGGAACTGTGCACTCATAGCCAGAGCAACCATACTTTCAAGGCTAGGCTATTGCAATGCCTTCTGATTGGAGCAAACAATGCATGCCTTCAAAAATGTCAAACCATTCAAAACGATGCTGTCTGCATTATTAAGGGAGTCCTGAGGAGAAACCACATCTCCAACCACAGGAGAGATTTACACTGGCTTCCAGTGCTGGCATGAATTAATTTCAAGGCAGCCACTTTAGCCCATTGATGCCTTTATGGATTGCCCCCTGCCTACCTAAAATTCTTAGTGACGAGCTATATTCCACCCAGAGCCCTTCGCTCATCAAATCTATCTCAGCTTAAGGGCCTGATTCACAGAGCGTTTCCTATTGGATTGTGCCATTATAAACCGATTCTGTGAATCAGGCCCTAAGTGTCTAGGATTAAAACACACAAATGGACTAGGAAGATCATTTACCATCCATTCAGTGAAAATCTGGAACTCTCTCCAACTGAGCCTTAGACAGGAGAAAAGTTTAAAGACCTTCTGTCGGTCCTTCAAAACATTATTATTTGAGTAAAGGATTAACCCCCCCCTTCCTAGTCCCCTATGCTCCCCTGATTGTCTGTCCTGTGTTATGTGTTTGTATAACCTGTGTGAATGTGTGCCCTGATGCCCGTGTGCTACCTGCGTGTTACAAATAAACAAATAAATAAATAAATACATAAATAAGGTATGCTTGCC
The DNA here is from genome assembly GCF_040938575.1 of Ambystoma mexicanum. NCBI lineage: Eukaryota > Metazoa > Chordata > Amphibia > Caudata > Ambystomatidae > Ambystoma > Ambystoma mexicanum. The sequence continues at coordinate 896,335,787 of NC_090941.1, forward strand.
ACTGGGGCTAGAAATCTGGCATACTGAATGGGCACTGGGCAACTATTTTCTGTCTTATCCAGAGAGAATTTAGTCTGAAATGTAATTCATAAATCATGAAGCTTGAATCAACGTCCAATACATATTTGGGCCTACCCCAACCTTACATCAACCCTCCCTTAAGGACCCACACATTCAGTAGATCAAAGTAGGAATAAGCATATTCTTCAGTCTTCAAACAATTCAAAGGGTCGCAATCATTCTATAAAATGCAGCAGAGGTGTGCATACATCTAATTCTTCTGTTAACTTATTTTGTCACAAGAGCTTTGTCTTTATGTTAACATTTGATTGGATTTTACATACATGTAATATTAAACATAGAAACATCTTTATTATTAGAGAACTATAATTGTCTTGCTATCTGTATTCAGAATGACTGTAATAGCCCAGAGATCTTTAACTCATCTACTTATTATTCTGTAAATTGCAATTCTCCCCCCCCCCCAACCCCAGGTGCTTTTTCATGAAATCATTACCAATAGATCAAATTAAACTTAGATAGTCATTGTGAAGTTTTTCTTGCCTCCAAATAGCTAATGGATAAGGGTGATCTTCATTGTTTATGAAGGATAGGTGATCGATTTCCTGTTTCACTTAGATATTGCTGTAGATATTCCTGTAAATCTGAGTGTAAATGAATAATGTTTGTTCACTAGTTCATAAAGTAACGTTCCACTCTGTTGTGCTGTGAACTGTATTTCTCTTTTGAACTTTGAATGATCAAATTTTTTTAAAAAATGAATACGTTTGTTTAAGGATTTCACATTAACTGTTCTTTCCTCACAGCCTCCTTCCATATGATTTAGCCTTATCTGTAACATTTCTTTTTTCAAAAGCCAAATGTCATGACCCTTGCCCCTCGCCCTCACTGGCAAGTCAGCCTTCCAGTTAGGGCCTGGTCAAAGGCCTTAAAACCTCATCCAAGACTCTCTTGGTGTCAGTCATGGCGCCTTTGGCGCCAGGCTCATAACCATCATGAAGACCAACATTACAATGGGATGATTTACTTGGGACTATTTAACTTGGGGGTTCAGCCAACATGGAGGCACACACATAGCTCAGTTACAAGGAACTGAGCTATGCGGTCTAGTCTTTTGGGTGTGGCAACCCCGGGGACTACTTTACCTGGAATACTTTACCTGAGACTATTTAAACCGCACCCAAACAGCAGAATATGCTTTGCGTTATTCTGCTGTGGGCAGCGTAACGCTCACTGTGTCCAGTTCTTTGATGCCAGCTTACCTGAAACCAAGGACCTGCAGAGAGAGAAAGAACACTACGAAACATATCTGGAACAGTATCCTGTCTTCAATCCATCGCCGACTTCAGTTCCACTCACCTGAAGGTACGAACTCCATCATCCGGCACCACATGCATCCTGGAATACCATAACCTGGAAAGAGGAGAAAGAAAGACAGCGTTAGTAAGTGTTTACTCACGTTTCCCCCCGAATGAAGAAAGCCACACAATTCTTACCTGTGTAGTCATCTCCTGGTCAGTATCATTGCTGGAACATTACGGCGCTCTGCGAGGAACATCGCAACCTGCAAGGAGAGAAAAGACACGGGTTAGCAATATAAAAGGCAAAACAGCGCTTTGCATCACGCATTACTCACTGGACAGCATCGCGCACACCGCGCTTTCGGCTACCGGCCTATGCTCATCTTCAAACTGCATGACAACACCAAAATACCTTTCCATACCTAAAAGGAAAGAAGAAAGACATTATTATTCAAACTAAGAGGAACATAACAACTGCATATAAAGACTGTAAAACAGCAAACCTATGTATGGAGTCGCAGCAGGCCTGGATTCCCACAGGGGGGCTTGCACCAGTGAAGTAACTTGGTCGCTGCTCGCCTCCCTCTTCGCGTCCCTGCCATGAGGAGCAGGACGGAGAACCCACCTTTTTACAATATTAAGACCCATCTTTAACCAGAGGCCTTACCAAGGGACCGGGAGAGGGTTCGAGAGGCAATGGTTTGGCATAAATAATATTATACATATTTACAGACATAAGATATTTACATATACATTTTTATGTCTGTTCATAATCAGTAATATTTACATATGCAACCTTATTAGCATAAGTAATAAGCAAATGATATAGTGCAGATATATTCACATGAGCAGATTGTGTAGGATGAGACTATGATTATTAAGGCTCAAAGGCTACACATTGGCGGTGAGGAACCAGGCTTTAAGTTTTCTGCGGAATGAGATGTGGGATAGGTCAGAAAAGGAGAGACATTTCCAGAAAGGTATCCCAGCTAGAGTGAAAGGGTTACTCTTTGCTTTTGAGGCTTACGGTCACTTTTTCTGTGCACTGTAGTTTTTCAAACTCCTCTGTCCTCTCATCTACTATAAATGTTCTTGTTGACTTGCTGTTTTTTTGCTAACTGACCTCTTTCTCAAAGAAATGTCCTTTTTGTTATGTAATGTCCCCATACGTGTTAGGTCCCTTGCTTGTTAGGAATGTCTTTGAACAGTAATGTTATTTGTTGCGTATCATTGATGAATTTTGAAGTAGCATGATTCGGTCACAACCGTACCAATGACTCTTATATTTGCTGTAAACTCTGAGACACTTCGACCATTGGCTTTAGTTCATCAACTTTGGTTTATACATTTTGTCCTGCAGGCAATGCATCCAGTATAACATTTCTTACTGGGATAGTCATTGCGTGAATTGATATGAACTTCTATGTCAATATTTTAAATTCCAGTCCCAGTGCGCAATCTGACTTTCATTTGGAAAAATGGTTCATGTTTTCTTCACTAATACTCTTTCTGACCTTTGCAGATGAAAGGTCTGAGACTTTCCCGATACCACTTGGATGATTAACAATCTTTGTGTTGTCTCTTGGCTGAATTGACTTGCCTTAGGGACCCCTCCACTCTTGTCAGGAGCATGTAGTAGCATATCTCAGTTCTGGGCAGAATGTCGTCCATTCTCTGTTCTCTGAACAATTTCAGTGGTCTGTTTTTTATGGGGATGTCCTCAGTAGTTTGAATGTTTAGTCAAATTCGGTCAATTCGGCTTTTTCTTGACGCATATGTGAATGCAAGAGTTACTTCAACATGTTGCACCCAATTGTGGTCTCCATACTGCTTCCCCAAAAGCGTGACACAGAAAAGACAAACGCTCACAATACACAGTATGTCAGGCTTTAGGTAAGCGGTCTGGAGACCACAATAAATATGGTTCAGGGGCTGGTAAAGTTAAGTACGAGGCCATGGGGAAAGCAGGCTGAGAGAGACGGGGTAAGAGGCTGCAGTGTGGACCTTCCAAAACGGACAAGGGGAAAGGGGGTGGTGAAAAAGCGAACTTGCAGGGGTCGGCTGGGTGGGCTTCCGTAATGTTACTCTTTCATTTGGTTCAGACAACAATCCATTGCACCTTGTATGGTTTTAATGTCTTTCGTCTCTTTCTAGGCCACTAGGTGGAAGATGTCTCTAGCCATAGGTAGACTAGTTGGTTGTCCTATGATATGTTCATAATTTGGTTGTAGCAGTACACGTTTTGCATTCTCTTTGTATGACATCATTGACTCAGATGACATCAAGGTCAGTTATCAGATTGTGAAAGTGAGAGCTTGGCACTCTGTGCCAGTATTTTGCTATGTTAGTAATCGTTCATGTTGGCAGACCAAAACCACCTCTCTCAATGGGGGATTGCAATCTTGAGAGTGATAGTTTGGGGGTGTTCCCATACAAAATTCAGCAGGAACCAGTCAAGTTCAAAGAATGCCATTTCTTGAATTGAGAAGTGTAGGGTTGTGAGGTGATAGAGCAATTTTGGAAGGCAATCATGTTGATAATGTTGATGGCCCAGTCTCTGTGTCAGCAGTTTCTCAGTTTCTCGCATGATCTCATTGAATAGGGATTAAGTTTCTCTGTTACTATTTTCTGCATGTTGCTCAGAAAAAAGATCCCCAGATATTTGCAGGCGTCATTGTTAATCTGCACCTTGAAATTGTCTAGGATCCAGTGCCTTTAGGTTTGGTGCTTTTGGCATCATTACATATTTGACCCTGTTTATTCTGTAACCTGACACCTGTCTGGATTTCTAGGATTTCCAGGATTTGTGAAAATTCTGTCTCTAGGTCCTCCATAGTCAAAGCATATCATCAGCCTTAAGCAATGTGTTGACTTTAAGCTGTTTTATAAGTTTCCCTTTGTGAAGTCATGTATCCTCTAAGTTGTATGTCTAGCACTTCCAGTACTAAGTCAGATAAGAAGGGATAACAGACATCCCTCCTTCGACCCTGACTCAATCTGTATTTCTGATGATGCGTTTTCACTTACATCCATGAATTAGAAATGTCTCACCAAGGTTTATAGACTCAAGCACTTTAAAAAGGAATGTCCAAGAAACATTATCAAAGACCTTTTTGGCCTTAATGCTCAGAAGGGTACCTGGGATTCTGTTCTCAGTAAAGGGCGCTGGCAAGGTGGCAGGTATGCCTTTCTGTTCTAAATGAAGCTAGCTTGATCGAGGATCAGCAGTTCCAGAGATAAGTGTTTCCTATTCCTTTATTAGAGCTTTGTTTGTGATGTTGCTGTCCATATTGGTATATAGTTCTCACACAACTCAGTATCTCTTCCTGGTTTGGAGATCATGTTTAAGATGGATACTTTGAAGATTTTATCAAAGTGGGTCTTTGATATTCCATTTTAAAAACTGTACACAGTCTCTCTGATTTTCTTAGAAGAAAGTATCAATAACATTCTATTTGCAGGCCATCAGAACCGGAGCATTTTATGCAAATTCTTGATTGCCTATAACATTTTCCTGTTTAGCAATTAGGGAGCCTATACTTTCTATTTCTAATTTAGAGACCTATAGGATTATGATATTTGGCAGGCTTACTGTTAAACAACACTACTGCCATGGGTCTACCTCTGAAGTATATAGGAACTAATGTCTATTGCCCTTGTAAATATGAGAAACATTAGATGTTATCGATACCTTCCCCACACAGTTTTACCAGTAAACCAACAAGTATTTGCACTTTCAATGTAGTGTCTTTTCTACTCATAATAAGGAACCCATCAGAAATGCTCTGATTCTTTTTATTTATCTTGTAGAGATATATAAAAATAGTCTAGTCAAATAAAAATACCCTTCCAATGTGAGTGATGAAGTAGTTGTATCGCATTCTGCTATTCTTCTAGTTACTTCTAAAATGTTGAAGCTACTTACAACCAATAAGCAATGTGTATGCGACCAGTGTGGCCTGGTGACATTTAAAATTATAATCATAACTATGGTGCTTTCAGGATGGGTGAGGCAGGGGACATGTGAGATTATGCATACCTATTAAATGGAAAGGGTTGAAAACTCTGTCAAATGTCCATGGTGTTTGGACAAGAACACCCGAGTAGACACCTAAAGCCATGGATTAAAAACTATAGGTAAAGCATTTTAAATCTACCGGCAAGGATTCCTTACATCTATCCTCCTTGATGTGATGGATCAGCTTATCCTGGCCAATGAAATACGAGGGGCAGCACAGGCTGATGGTATGTACTGTGCCAAAACTTGTATATCAATAAATTCAGTGTTTCACTAGCACCAGGGGTAGTTGAAGTTTAACCACCACAAATACATCATGATGTATCTGAATGGTGTAACTATGGAAATGAAAAATATATGTTGCAAAAATGGGTAGACATGGCTGATTTCAACCCACAAAATATTGAAACAGTCAATTAGAATTTGGAAACAATTGTCAAACTGCCATTGTTTTAGGACCATGAGGAATTTACTGTCTCAGGGTGAAGGCATCTGAAATCTGTTAGCTTCTTCTTACAGGCCGTTCACCTCTGTAATTCAGTTTTGTCTCTAAATAATTGATCAAGCATTAAAAATCAGAATTTGGGAACATTGAAAATTCTAGGCACTTAGTCACTATAGCTTAGAACTATAGAGATAGTCAATGCCCATGCATTAAATTAGCTGCTTTCTTTCCCTTACCCAGTAAGGCACGTCTTGTGGGTCCAGCAAGGTCTTACAAACTTTGCCCACACCTGGCATCTTCAGTTACCTGACCAGTGGCTGCTTCTGGAATATATGTCCCCTGCTGTCTTGTGCAACTGTTTATACATTCATAGGCCCCCCCTTTCAGGCTAAACTGAACCTCCCTTATGTATTTGCTAGTCAATACTGACTATTGATGTCATTTATTTAATCAGTAGTTTTCATCAACTTCTCTTATCGCTCCGTTACTTTCTTATTGAAATACCAATAGTTTTGCAATACATTTACACAAGAAAGTGTACTCCATCTTGAAAATGCCTCTTGAAAAAAGTGCTGTTCCACTGCAGTCTCTGATAAACAGTTGTTGATAAAGTAAACAGAACTGGAGCTCCACGGCCTATTAACACTGACATTTGAAAAAGATTATTCAAGAACTTCCAGATTAGATTATAATTATAATAATTAGATTGAGTGCACCCCTATTATAGCAGATTGAGTGCACCCCTACATTATAGTTGCAGCCAATTCACACCGGCTTCATATTACTGACATTGCACAATTATGAATTTTGTTATTTATAATAATGTAAATAACGAAATAAATAATGCCAAATTTTGATTTTTCACATTTTCTAGATATTCAATTTCATGGATCAAATAGAAATTCCAATTTTGTAACAGTTTATGTTACAATTTACAAAGATGTGAAGAGGATTTACCCTCCTCAGCTATATCAAATATTTTGACAAAAGGACCAATGATGTAAAATAGGCAATTCTGGTTATACCTTATTGACAATTGGGTTATGCCTATGTTATGCATTATTGATGCACTTAGAAATATCATTTCCATATTTTATAAAGACCACTACTCATTGAGGCTTGATGGGAGGAGTATAGACTGATTTCATGGCAAGGGAAGGCCTTGGGCATTCTGATTTAATTCTGTTTCTTGTGCAGTCCAATCAGTATAGGAGTCCACCAAAGGGTGATCGTTGCCATCACATGAATAAGGGTGAGTGAAGCTGTCTGGGTCAAACATGAGTCCTACCACTGAATCATAAAAACCAATAGATCCCCTCCCCTCTTTGGGTCTTCGGGTCATCTGTTTGATTTAGGTGTGACAGTGTGACAAAATGTCAACTGTGACAGTTCAATCACCTGAGATTAAAAAAGAACAATACAGGTAGATCTGTCTCTAATTGTAATGAGTAACATGGCAGTTACAGAATGACATGTGCCTTCATACAGACAACCCAAAGATGCCAAAATCCAGGGACTGCCATTTTTAACCATGGGCACCCTTGGTTCTAGATATGCATCATTGCGTACCCATAGGGCCTGGTTGCATTTGAATAATAACTAAATATAAGTCATGTTTGGTTTGACATGGTAGCTCCTGGGAATATACAATTATTGTTGAGGAATCCCCAAAATCCCAGATAGGCCCAGAGGTATCAAACTCAGCCCAAACAAGACTCAATGATGGAGCAGACAAGGTGCATGGCAAAACCCAGCTTTATTCAATCCAAGACAAAGCCAGGGCAGCATACAAGTATTCAAATCTCATTTCTTTCAACATGTTAATCATAAACAATTGCTTAAGTATTAAAAACACTTCATAGATGACGTCACAACATGATATCAGGTTCACAAAACCTATGGGCAATGGGGACAGGCTAGTGGGTATAGCTACATATAGATCCCATAGGGGTTAAACATTTAGTTGGGTTACAAGTATCTGATGGCTCCATCTGGAACCACCCCTATATTGATAAAGGTCAAAACACATCATCACTATGACAAGTGGTTGGTTGGCATTTTACTTCATGGCCATTGTGACACCAAGGATTTTGATAGGTTGGAGCTTTACTGACCAACCTTGGATACTTCACAGGCCATCAAGATATGAGCCAGACAGAGTGGGAGGAGAGAGGCCCATGGACTGCTCTTCTTCCAATTAAAAGTTAGCATCCCTCATCCTCAGGCCATAGGACCAAGGAATCCCTTTGTACTGGGCCCTGTGCAGCGATTTCTGTCTATGTGTGATTTTAGAGAGTATCGCAGGTGCCATATCTGTGTTGGCTTCTAATGAATGGCCAGTGTTTTCCATGTCTAGGTCATGTGCAATCAGACCATGTATAACATCGAATTACCTTCTATTACTTAAGGTTTTAGCTAATATTAATGTAGGTGTCGTGTTTTCTCTTGCCGCTGGGGCATTCTTGGATTGTTCTTTATGGAGTCTTTTAGCTTACTGTCATACTGCATCCGGCTATCAAAGGCTGTTTGTGTCTATCTGAAACCTTAATTAATCTAGGAGTATGCTGCTTACGTCTAGGGAGCCAGTATCTCATGCCTTCGCTCCGCCGTCCTCATCCTCCCTTATTTCCTGTAACCTTGGTGCTTGTTGCCAACCAATGTCTGAGCTCTGCACGGATATTTGTTTTTGTGGATTCAGGGTTTTGAGCATTTTGCGGAAGCCTTGAATTCTTTGCTATTGGTGAGACATGCTGTGGCTTCTATCTTTAAGAGGATGGCTGCCCAATTACACTCTCATTTCCATGTTAGCGAGTTATAGTTGCATGTTGTTCATGTTTCATTTACCTTATACATTGGTCATGTTAATATTCTTCATGTCTTACTGATGCTATGTTAGTAGTCTTCATGTCTAAAGGTATATATTACCTAGTGTACGTGTTCCTCATATGGCATGCATGTATGCGTCATGTCTAATGCATGCACTTTTTACTGTTTAAGCATTAGTTTGGCTGCTTTTGTCATCTTCAGCTCACCTTGTCCCCAAGCTCTGCTGTATCATGGGGGGATAAGGATGGAAAGGCTGTCTTTGGGAGTAACGTCTATCCTCTGGAGCAGCGGAGGGGCAGAAACTATGGATGACAATCATCTGCCTCCCAATACTCCCCCCTCTGGTCGAATGCTCAACCACACTAATTCTTCTGCTCACCCCCCGATAGGGCACTTTAAGTATCCCTATTTTGTTCTCCCCCCTCAATCGACCTCCACATCTAACTTGTTCATCTGGACTCCTGGTCATGTAACAACAGTCCCCTTCAGAATCACAGTTTACCCAGTGCCCTGTGTAATTTTGGGGGTCTTGAGGATATGTGAATTTTCACCTAGGCGGTGCAATAGGACTCATCATTGTTTGTATATGGGGGAGATCATCTGTTTGTATATACTCATACATCTGAGTATCCAATTTTTTCGCTATGTTCATACCCACTGCCCGCATTGCCTTATTGTTATTCTCAGGACACAGAAAGCTAATAATACTAATATCAGTATGGCCACTAGTATTTTCTAATGTGTTAGCCAACCAGGTGGGCACCTATGAGAACAGGTAGGAGAACCAGTCATCATCCTCAATGTCTTCCACCTCTTCCACCATTTTTGTGTGCACTTCTTTCAGAGTGGCTGTTGTCTCTGTGAGGGGCCCATGTTCCTCATTATGGGCAGATATGAATGTTCAGCAAGACCGGACAGTTTTTATGCACACGCCACCTTCAATGTTCGTAATAAGGTCAAGGACATACCTATTTTGGAGAGTCATGAGCCTGACTAGCTCTTCCCTTATTGCATTAAATCCTTTCACAGTTGCATTTATTATCTGCAACAGCTCCCATCTGGTTATTTGCATTTCTTATATGTGTGTTCATCTCGGAAAAATCATCAATCTGCACCTCACTCTGGGGCACTACTAGGACCAGTGCACTTATTACCAACAGGGAGCAAAGACCTCCCAGTTAGGAGGGAGCTGCATTTAAGCTCTTGGACCACATGCCCAATAATGGTCCATGAATACCGTTGGGCCTACTTTCACACCTGGCACATCAAAAATGCATTTGGCCCCTTTCTTTTCTCCTACCTTTACTGTACCTGTATTTCTGAGGCATACAGTACCATTCTCTGAGGGTACTATTTGTAGTGGGCCTGCTTCATCCTCTATCCATGTTAGTATTTTAGTGTATTTAGTCCATTCTGTGGGGCATTCATTATCTACCTTTTGCACAACCACTTGTGGTTGTTCTACAAGTGCCTGTGCCTTACAGCCGATCATCCCTTCGACCCAGCCTTCTATAGTAAATACATGTCCTTTAATTTGTAACTGGTCTTCTGTTATTATTTCCCCTCTTCTCAGGTCTGACAATATGTAACATATTATTTCATGTTACATTTAAACATCGCTCATCAGGGACACTTCTTTTATAAAATGATCCTCACTTTCAGAATCTGCCTTTGTTACCTAGTGTATAGAGGCACTTTTACACTAAAATTGTCCTCCGCTCATGCATGATGCAAGGTGTGTCAGGAAGTGTGCTATGTGTGCGGGTACTTCAGTGGCTATGACTATTCTGGAGGCACCCACGGCATACGGGCTGATGGAAGATACAAAACAGCTCTCATCAGATGTCTCTCTCGTACAGTGAGCAAAAAGAGATGGCCGAAGACTCTCAAAGTGGGAAGAAACCACAGAACAGGTTACCATGCCATGTTCTTTCTAGAGAGGGGTGGCCTGCTACATGTTTTGAATTTTTGCAAGGAACTTGGGCTTGGTCACCTTAAGTTACCTGGGGGAACCCAGACGTGGACCTCTTGTTCACTGTGCTCAGAGAGGCATAGCTCCACCTAACTGATGATGCCCAACAATGCTGAAATACGTCTCTGGGGTCGCTTTTGGTACTCTTGTTCAAAGGAGGTTTGCCTGGCATTTCGGTGCTGGACTGCCCTTGTGGGTTGGACAAAGACTGCTATGCAAATGGGTATTCCTCTTTTGTGAAAAGTAAAGTGAGCAAAAAGCAATGGCTGGCATCTCTCAAAGTGGGAAAAAACACAGAACAGGTTACCATGCCATGTTCTTTCTAGAGAAGAGCCCCGGCTATCTTTTTTGTATTTTTTTAATTGGTCACCCTAAGTTACCTGGGGGAACCCAGAACTCGCTGTACTCAGAGAGGCAAAGCTCCACCTCACTGATGGGGCCCAACAATGCTGAAACACGTCTCTGGGGTTGCCGTTTTGGTACTCTTGTCCAAAGGAGGTTTGCCTGGCATTTTGGTGCTGGACTGCCCTTGTGGGTGGGACACAGACTGATATGCAAATGGGTATTCCTCCTTTGTAAAAAGTACAGTGAGCAAAAAGAGATGGATGTGCACTCTCAAAGTTTGAAAAAATGACAGAACAGGTTATCATGCCATGTACTTTCTAGAGAGGGGCGCCTGCTACCTTTTCTGTATTTTTGCAAGGAACTTGGGTTTGGTCACCCTAATTTACCTGGAGTAACCCAGATGTGGACCCCTTGGTCACTTTGCTCAGAGAGGCACAGCTTCACCTCACTGGTGAGGCCTAATAAGGTTGAAACACATTTCTGGGGTTGCTGTTGGTAGTCTTGTTCGAAGGAGGTTTCCCTGGAATTTCGGTGCTGGACTGCCCTTGTGGGCGGGACAAAGAATGATATGCAAATGCTTATTCCTCCTTTGTGAAAAGTACAGTGAGCAAAACGCGATGGCTGCGGACTCTCAAAGTGGGAAAAACACAGAACAGGTTACCATGCAATGTTCTTTCTAGAGATGGGCACCTGCAACCTTTTTTGTATTTTTGTAAGGAACCCGGGGTTGATCACCATAAATTACCTGGGGGAACCCACACATGGACCCCTTGCTCACTGTGCTCAGAGAGGCAAAGCTCCACCTCACTGATGAGGCCCGAAAAGGCTGAAACACGTCTCTGGGGTTGCTGTTGGTACTCTTGTCCGTAAGAGGTTTGGTTGGCATTTCGGTGCTGGACTGCCCTTGTGGGTGGAACAAAGACTGATATGCCAATTGGTATTCCTCCTTTGTTAACACTACAGTGAGCAAAAAGCGATATTTGCAGACTCCCAAAGTGGGAAAAAACACAGAACAGGTTATCATGCCATGTTCTTTCTAGAGAGGGTCACCTGCTACCTTTTTTGTATTTTTGCAAGGAACCTGGGGTTGGTCACCATAAGTTACCTGGGGGAACACAGACATGGACCCCTTGCTCACTGTGCTCAGAGAGGCACAGCTCCACCTCACTGATGAGGCCCAACAATGCTGAAACACGTGCTTGGATTGCTGTTGGTTCTCTTGTTCAAAGGCAGTTTGCCTGGCATTTCGGTGCTGGACTGCCCTTGTGGGCGGGACAAACACTGATATGCAAATGGATTTTCCTCCTTTGTGAAAAGTACAGTGAGCAAAAAGCGATGGCTGCTGACTCTCAAAGTGGGAAAAAACCACAGAACAGGTTATCATGCCACGTTCTTTCTAGAGACGGGCACCTGCTACCTTTTTTGTATTTGTACAAGGAACCTGGGGTTGGTCAACCTAAGTTACCTGGGGGAACACAGACATGGACCCCTTGCTCACTGTGCTCAGAGAGGCAAAGCTCCACCTCACTGATGAGGCCCAACAATGCTGAAACACGTGTCTGGGATTGCTGTTGGTACTCTTGTTCAAAGGAGGTTTGCCTGGCATTTCGGTGCTGGACTGCCCTTGTGGGCGGGACAAACATTGATATGCAATGGATATTCTTCCTTTGTGAAAAGTACAGTGAGCAAATCACGATGGCTGCAGACTCTCAAAGTGGGAAAAACCACAGAACAGGTTATCATGCCATGTTCTTTCTAGAGAAGGGCACCTGCTACCTTTTTTGTATTTTTGCAAGGAAATTGGGTTTGGTCACCCTAAGTTACCTGGGGGAATCCAGACATGGACCCCTTGCTCACTGTGCTCATAGAGGCACAGCTCCACCTCACTGACGAGGCCCAACAAGGCTAAAACCTGTGCCTGGGGTTGCTGTTGGTACTCTTGTTCAAAGGAGGTTTGCCTGGCATGTCGGTGCTGGGCTGCCCTTGTGGGCGGGACAAAGACTGATATGCAAATGGGTATTCCTCCTTTGTGAAAAGTAATGTGAGCCAAAAGCGATGGCTGTGGACTCTCAAAGTGGAAAAAACCACAGAACAGGTTATCATGCCATGTTCTTTGTAGAGAGGTGCACCTGTTACCTTCTTTGTAAACATGTTATTAGTGACATGACGTATGTTATCAAAATGTTGTACCACAAATCGTTCATCATCAATTACATTCCGTTTTCCCTTCTACCTGGAGTACTATATTTAGAATATTTCCTAGGGGTCTTTTCATTTGGCATGACCATACGTACTTTACTAGTATTAACATCATGAAGAACATGGAATGCTGGCCTTACCTTGCTATATTTACTATAGTGTTGTACTGCAAAAAAATAAATTCAAATTCACAAAATAATTAAATGCTTTTCCAATCATAATTGCTACTGATTCTGACTTTTGCATAAGAATGTACCTGCACATTCATTTGGGCAACAAAGGGGAATCTTTTACTTTACTCAACAGTTGCATTATATCTTGGGAAAATCTTTCTTTTATCACACAGAAATCAATGTCCACACTAAAAAGCGTCCTTTAAAGATCCTAAAAAATAAAAAATAAGTCTTATACACTCTGAGTGCTCCACCAAAAATATTTAGTAAGATACACTTTTCATGTAGCTCTAGACATATGTGAACCAAGGAAGAGGGCACTTTATTTAAAAAAATAGTCCTTCGGTGTTGTTTGAACACAGTCTGTGGGACAGTACTTAAACAATAAAGGTCTCTACTCTTATTTTTCTTCCCGCTGTTGATTGACTCTGTTCGTTGATCTTGTCTGGGGTCTTCACACATCTTCTTCCCCTTTGAGCACAGTATCTGCGGACAGGGGGGGGTCTCATCTCAATATAGTTTGACGTCATCAAGATGGATCCATGCGCTTATGCCTTCAACTTTGACCGTAGATGGTGTGACAGCTTCCACAATGTAAGGTCCTTGGAAACGTGGGCTTGTGTCAATTTTGAACAAAGTTACAGCACATTACCCTGTCCCTGGGTTATAACAAAAGCGGTTTCAACTAATTATCTGGGTCAGTTTGTGCATGTGATTCTTCTGTGTTTTTCAAGCACCCCTGCTGCATTTCCTGTCCAAGTACAAGGGCAACATTTTCAGCATCAGTATGAGCCGGTGTGAAAGGAGCAGTTGGAGTATGTATTCAGCATCCCGTCACCAGCTCATGTGGAGTCATGTGATGGTCAGGTGATTGTCTGAGTCTGGCTGATTACGTAAGGCAAATAGGGCTAAAGGAAGGCAGTGAGCCAACTCTTTTTAAGAGTTTCCTTTATTTTGGCAATACATTCTTTTAAGAGGCTGTTTAGATGCTCACATATTCCGTTTGTGGATGATAGGCAGATGAGAAAGTGTGCTTTATTCCCAAAAATATAGTGTTGCTCAAACAATTCCTTTACAAAGTGTGGTCCGTTGTCTGAACGTAGCATGTCACACACTCCCCACCTTGGATAAACCTTCCATGCGAGGAATTTCACCGCTGATGTGGCATCCGGCTTCGATCCAGTGGAACAAGGGCATATCACTACCATCATATTTATAACTGTTACAAATTTAGAGGACAGCCACATAGTCAATATGCAAATGCTGAAAGGGTCCGGTAGGATGGGGTATTGCTCCTTATACTGTTCTCAGTGTATGGCCAGCAGTGAACTTCTAGACAATTAATAACAACATTTTCTATATGCTCATTCATATTAGGGACAAACCACTCTTCTGAAATCAGTACTGCAAGACATTCCCTTGTTATGTGTGCTGGATAGTGCGGTTGTTCTAGTGCTAGTGTAAGCAGCCATTGGGGCATAACAGGCTTCCCAGTGCTGTCCTGCCACAACATTGTTTCTGTTGGGGATAATAAGCACTCCATCCTCTTTCACAATTCCTGCTCTTCTAGTGGGGCCCGTCCCTGCAACACTATAATCTGTGTTACGGGAAGTGCATTAAACCCCTCCTTCATCACCATGTTCCGTACACATGGTATTTGTTGGGGCAGTTGCAATGTCAAATCATTCTGTAAAATATGTTGCCCTTTTTGCTTCCAGTTCAGTGGCCTCATTGCTGCAGGAAATCATGCCTGCATCTCTGGTGTGCACTGCACACTTCACTACGGCAACAGCTCATGGGAGTTCAAGTGCATCTATGAGCCTTTCTAGTAATGGCGCATGCTATACTGGTGTGCCATCTGCGTGCTGGAATACCCACTTTTTCCAACGTGAGAGTCCTGCATGTACCGTTGACATCACGGAGACAGAGTCGGACATCATTGTTATCCCCTTGTCCTAATACATTTCAAGTGCCAAAATCAAAGCTACCAACTCTGCTGCTTACACTGAAAAATGCGATGGCAATCGTGCACTTGCTACTATTTCAATGCTGTCATTCTCTCCTGCCGTTACTACTGCTGTTCCACTGTGCCTCTCTCCCAAGCTCTGATTTATCGTCAAAGAGAATGATTCCCTTCCGAGAGCATTTTCCTTGACACAAGTTACATTGCGAGTTACATCACCATAGTAATAAGTATAGGTAGTACAATCATGTACATCGTCTGCCTCCTTCACTTCTTCTGCTATGAATCTGGCTGGGTTCACTATTCGACACCTGACCATTTTGATAGATGGATTTGATATAATCACGTCATATATATTAACTATTGCTCGTGTTCTTCATGTGGTGTGCATTTATGCTTCAGGTCTAATGCATGCGCTTTTTACTGTTAAAATGTTAGTTTGACTGCTTTTGTCATCTTCAGCTCACATTGTCCCTAAATCCTGCTGTCCCAGTGGGGGATAAGGATGGAACGGCTGTCTCAGGAAGTAACGTCTCTCCCCTTTGCGGTATTGGTGCAGGGGAGGGGCAGAAGCTATGGATGATGTATTCATCTGCCTCCCAACATTATACTGGCCAAAATGTATTTGTGTCATATTATTGTCAGCTTGGTTACTAATGACTTGTGCACTGAGAGTGCCTTATTTATATTAACGTCTGGGAACTGGGTTTCACCCAAAGCAACCATTTGGGACCTAGCTGGGGAAACTGCTTTTCAAACTCTCTCAGAAGGTTTGTAACCTTTTCCAGAGGATGGGAAAACTCCACAGGGGTCTACCTGGCAACCACTGCTTTAAAGGCAAGCTCTACCAGTACAATGTACAGCTCACATCAGGGTATTAATGAACAGAAACTCTTTGACGTAGTCGTACAGGAGAAGGGGTTCAAATAGAATAGTGCAGGAGAGGACTTTCTAGCAAGTGAAGGGCCCCACAATCCAGGGATTTCCTGGTGCTCCCAAACTTCTTAAGGTGGTGAAACCCCCCCTCTTTTGAATCATCGTTGGACTACTGAAGAAAACGAATAACACTGGAAACTTTGTTGAGAGGACTCTCTGCTCCAAATTCCTCTGCCATAGAGGTGAAGACAAACACCTCTAAGAAAAGGGCAAGTATTTTCCCTCAACTATATCAGAGGAACATTTGGGGTGGTCTGATGGCTAGACAAGGCCTATTATAAGCTGAAACCACTGCTACATAGGAACCTGCTCATTGGAGGTGACAGCCCATGCAAGGCTTTCCTAAAAACCTTCCCAGCTGGTAAATGCAGACCAAAGTTCTACCTTGATCCTAGAGACACTGTGGAGACCCACATCAACCATAAGCCAAAAACAGATATGGGTCCCTGTTTTCAGGGTTTACCTATTTTGAGCAGGCTTCACCAATTCAAGATGCTTTTTTCTAGCAGTTGCAATCTCAAATGTTGCATTTTGATCTCCTGCCGAACTGTTTAGCCATGACTCGACCCATCACCCATCTGTGTTCTGGCCATTTTTGATCTGATTGCCTGTCAACAACCGCACTGCATCATGGGACCTCTTTGAGCCAGTTCAGCCTATTTCGGGATTCTGACTCAACCCATCGTCTGCCTGGTCTTCATCCACTTCAAGCCAATCACTGCTACATGACTGCACTGCATCGCTGGACCATCCCAATCCAATTTGACTCTCTCAACATCTGCGATCCATTGGGAACAATCGACTTTGAGTTTATTGACCCTGACTAAACCCATTGCAAAGCAACTAGATGTCAGGCATGATCTGGAACCGATCCAAGAGCAAGTGATAAAGGTATTTGGAGTGGTCATAGCCCCATGCTTAAAGGTCCCTGGTGACTGGTTAGACTCCACTCTCTAGTATTTTAAAAGCCATCTTCAATTAAATTAGCATTGTATATTCAGTGCTTTCTCTTGTAGGGTTGGGTTACAATGTTCTTGGTTAGTTTGTTTGCATTGTTAGTTTAATTAAAGTATCCTTTTTTTATAGAATCTTGGTTGGACATTATTTTTATTTTGGTACCACAGTACAATAGTTGTTTGGCTTGCTTCCGTGGGAGTTCACATCCCTCCTGAGAGTATAGCTTGTCCTTGGTTCTTGCTACCTTAAAGAGGCAAAGGAGGTACTCCTCCTGCCGGGCTGTGCCTTTTTCACCTTTATGATTGGGATCACTGCTGGTTTAGTACCAGTGCAAGGGCTGAGAAGGACTTATATTCACTATGCCTCACTGTACCCCTGTAGAGCAGTAGCCATTGTGTGCCTCTATGCCAACAACATCATCATCCACCCCCACAACCCCTTCATCATCAGCATCCGCCCCAGCTGTCTCAGTGGGGATTAGAGGTGAGGGGAGAAGGTGGCGACGATTGTGGAGCCACATGAAGGTTCGCTCTCTTGGCCAATCTCTGACTATCCTCGTGGCCTGAGGGTCCAGTGAGCACCTGAAGAAACTCCTTCATGGACAGTCCCAGCATTTTCTCCGACCCGGGGTGACTGGGCATAGGAAAAGCAATGTGACTATCCTCTGGGTGTTTCCAATTTACAGGTATTAGACATCCCATGTCGCCATCCTACGGGCCAGAAGCACCTGCTGTAGGGGGGCTGAGTTTCCTCTAAGTCAGTGCTGCAACTACGGACTCACTGTTTGGGAAAGAGAGCATATTGTTTTAGAAAACATGATATCCATTGTTTGAACAAGTGAAGCATCAATAAAATGAACTAACTTTCCCTGCCTAGCCTCATTGCTGCCATCTGAAGCCTCCTGGGGAAAATAGCAGCCCTAAGCCTGGCCCTCCACATCTTTTGCCATTCTACCATATACCCTGTCTGACTAGTGGCCGAATTCAAAAGCTATTTCTTTACATGCAGTCAGTGGAACCTGTGGGCTGGGATTTGCCTCTCGCCCTGCAGTGTGCGCGGTCTACCACTTGCCCCAGAGAACAGTGCTGCGAGCCAGAGGCCTTCTCTACTGTCTGGCGAATTCTGAATGCGGGGAGGCTTTCTTCTAGCCATGCAGTGGGCAGGTCCCTCCTTTCGTTTCATTGAGGGAGCTCCGCTGTGAGCTGGGTGCATACGCGCTGGCTCTGATGATGCTTTGCATTATATAAAGAGTGGGCAGGGACATCATTTGGCAGTCGCTACGGTTCACTCGGCAAACCCTGTGTGACCCATGGCACTGCCTCTGTGACCCCTGGGGGAGGGCTCGGATTTCAAAAATAAATAATTTCTATGAAGTCACTCTGACTTCAAAAAGACATTTTCCGTTTTGCTTTGCCGTAACGTAAATAATTTCTTCAAACAGTGACTTCAAAAAGAAATTATTTCATTTTGAAATCTGAGGCCCCTCACCCCCCAGGTCATGGATGGCTCTGGCTCCTGGCCTCTGCTGCACATGACAGGAGCCAGAGCTGGTTCCGTATGTGCGTGCTAGAGTTGGGAGTCAGATTCATGCCTGAAGAGGAGGAACTGCAGCAACGGATTCTGGAAGGAAAGAACATTTATTTTTTAAATGTGTGTGTGTATGGTGTAATGTACGCGTGTATATATCATGTAATGTGTGTGAGTGAGTGCATGATGTTTGGGTGGCTGAGCGTGCTCGTGTGAGTGAATGGTGAATGAGGGCATGTGTAAATGAGCAAGTGGTGTGTGAATGGGTGTGCTTGTGTTAAATACCTGGATTAGTAACCGGTAATCTTTATTACTCCTAGTCACACACTTCCTCGTCCCAGTCTACACATAAGTACTGGGACAAGGAAGAGTGCAGTTAGGATATACTGGGCTGAGGAGTTGATTTTGGGGTTTGGAGGAGGAGAGTGGGAGGGAGAGGCAATGTGTGGGAGGAGTGAGGCAGGAGAGGGGTGCGCTAATACATAAAGGTCATCAATGATAAAGCAGGCATGACATCTATTAGTGCCTAGACTGGCATTTTGGTACAGCCAGTCTAGTCATTTCTTTCTGAGCATGATATTGTTTAATGGCCATCTACGATAAAGTAAGCATGATAAGTGTTATTGCCTATCTGGCCTGGAATTTGGGGGCAGCCAGTCTAGCATTTTCTTACTCTGTCATGGCATATTTTCTGGGCATACATATTGAAGTAAGCATTGTACGTGTTATTACGTGGACACACTAGCATTTTGGTGCAGCTTTCTAGCAATTTCTTATGTTGGCTTGACGTTTTGTAATTACTTGGCTAGACTGGCATTTCAGTGCAGCCGGTCTAACCTTTCCTTACTGCGGCATGATATATTTTTCTGAGCATCTAAGGATGGTAAGTGTTTTACATTGTTCGACTGGCATTTTGTGCAACCCATGTAGGTATGTCTTACTCTAACATGGCGTTTTTTACTGTGCATCATCAAGGTTACAGCAAACATGATAAGTGTTATTACGTGTCTAGTCTACATTGTGCCAGTTTTGGCATGTTTTCTTACTGCGGCATATATTTTAATAGCAAAGCGGTAAGATAGCTCAGTGGGTTGAGCGCTTGCTGCAGCGGTCTATGTGTGATCTTCAGGTTGAAGGTTCAAATCCCAGCTAGATAATGAGTATCAACTTGGCTTCAAATGATAATTGTATTCAAATATGTGCATTGTATAGTGCTTTGGCAAAAACGCAACATAAATAAATCATTATCATTAATGAAAGCATTAATGATCCTTGGCATTGTTGGTGACTTGCATCTATCTTCTGGATACGGTAATATCTCAGCAAATGGCAATGCAGGGCCTTTACTTATCAACTTATGATATAATGGCAATACCTGACATGCAGCTATAACTGTCATACTACAGAAGTAACCAGCCATACAATGCTGAAGTGGCATACCTATGGCATTTCCTCAGCCTATGTTGATTCTATCATATCATGACCCCATCCATGGCATACGAAGGCAGCATTCGTGTTAAAATGTGGTTGGTATGTAAAATAGTCTTGTCTGCTTTAGTACCTATTTGGTATTTTAAAGTGTGATTTGTGCACTTTTTTATATGCCTGCAAGCCACTTCTGGTTATATCACCAGGGTTAAAGAGGAATTGATGCCATCTAGGTCAAATGTCAAGTGACAAAACTTCCTGTGTGTGATGTCACTTCCACTACCCCTGGGATTTCGGTGAATCGGCGTCCCTGGGAGTGGGGAGGTGTACAGTCTGCAGTTACCCTAGGATCAAAGGGAAAAATGAAACGTACTATAAGGGGCTCAAGTACAACGCGCGCATCCTGTGTAACTTTCCAGGCTATCTGAACAATGATCATACTTTACTGTACAGCAACACCTCCATAAAATAATAAAGAAAAGAGAAAATGCTTCAGAAACATGTGCAGTGTAACAGGACTACCGGGGAGGGGATTAGAAGATAACACCCTGGGAATTATGGGTTTTGTAGTTTGTTATGTTGTTTTCATTCCTACTGCCTGATTCATTTAAAGTAAGGAAATATGAGCATACTAGGAAGCCTCTGTGCCATGCCTTAGAATAACCAAACACTGGAGGCCTCGGATATAACAACCAAAATGCTTCTCATGTCATGTGTTTACTTCTCATAAACTGTGGCCTTCAATGTCTGCATGCATGTTTTGTGATTCACAGAGTGAACCTGCATGTGAGGGTGCGAGTACAAATACATTGCACACCGTCATGTACTGCATTTGTATTAATTGGGTGTCTGGATGTGCTTTAAAAAACATGTGAAGTGCTACATGGGTATCAAGGAGGGGAGTGGAGAAAACACCATGGGGAATACTGGGGGTTGTGGTTTATTTAAGTTGTATCATTCTTACTGGAGTCCTAATGGGTCAGTCAAATGCAAACACTTTTTTACATTTCGCCCTGATTACAGGGATGTAATATAATAGAAATGTTCATGCTCTTCATGAGTAATTCTACTAGAAAACAACAATCTGGGAAGGAGGCAATTCGAGGTTGAAGCGAACATGGGACAAGAAGATCCCCTTCAACAGTCTCCACTCTGAAGAGGGAGGGCACATCTGGCTCAAAACATCTGCCAGACCATTCTCTATTCCCCTCACATGCATAGCCTTGATGGAGAGGAGCCTACCGGTATACACGCATTTCGTCGACCACTTTTTCATTGTGGGACATTTCATCGCAGACCCGTTCATCTGCAACATTTTTTTAAAAACATTTTTTTTTAGGGGGGGGGGGTGTTTGTGCGGGTTGGGGTATGATGATTTAAGTAAGGGGGGAGGTTTGGGGGGCGCAGCCCCCCCATAAATAAATTTAAAAAAAAATAAAAATTGGCGATGAAAGGGTCGGCGATGAAATGTCCCACGATGAAAAAGTGGTCGATGAAATAACGTAGAACCTTTAGCCTACCCTCCTCCCAGGACCCCAGGGAACAGGCAATCTTGTTCAGTGAGACAGAGTGCCCATTTGATGATGGATGTCGGAAAAGACAGAAGTGTTTTCCGTTCTGACCCAGATTCTGTGCACTTGCACCTCCTTGCTGAAGGATGTCAGGGTATGTCTCACGAACTCCAGTTAAATGGAATTTGAGAATAGGGAGGATGTGAGGTGCATCCATGGACCCTGCATGGTTCTTTGCCCCATAATTGCTCCCGAGCCAATGACACTGTGCCCATGGTAAAAGTCAGTTCAGGGGGAGGGTCCAAGGAGAACCCTGGCAGGAGGTGGTCCTTCCTTGTCCACCACCGTAACTGCTTTGCTAGAGCAGGGGGACACAGAAATGAAGTTTTCAAAGTTCTTCGACTCTGGAGACCAATGTTCAAGGAGGTGAACTAGAAGAAGCCAAAGATGCAGTCTGACCCCTGTGGTCACAAACACTGTGGGGGCCATCAGTCTCTGAATCCAAAGGTAGAAGCGAGGCTGGGCCTTCAATAGCTGGTACAATTTCTGAATTACCTTCCATAGAGAGCAGCTCCTGACTTAAAGGAGATAGACCCCTCCTGATTCAGTTTTGAATACGTGCCTGAAAATTGTTACTGCTGGGTCGGATTCAGTTGAGATTTCTTCTGCTTGGCCAGAAAGCTGTGAGCTGCCAGCAAGCTGTGAGTCATCAGGTTGAACCTCCTGGCTTCAGCTTGTGACGCCTATTGAACACCGGGTGACCTTCACGTACTGAGGCCCTGTAAGTGGTATTGAAAACTGTCCCAACCTGGAATGACCTCCGTAAGGGCTTAATCTGCACCTGAGAGAGTCCACATGATGTGCCTCTTTATGGACTGGGTCGGTCTTGTATTCCAAGTCATATCTGAACAACCTGGTTCCTAGGAAGTGAAGATGGAGGGCCATGGATTTATTTGAGATCTCGGTATTCCAGTCTCTAGCATCAATATGTGTCTGGCTGCTATAGCCAGGGCCCAGGAGGCAGCTCTGATTTGATCATGAATCAGGTGTAGTAACAGTTCCAACTGCATATGCATAGCTTCAATCAAGTCTGAACAGTCTGCCCCCTCCTCATTTGATTGTAAAGGACCTGGAAGTCCTCCAAGAGAGATTTGACCATGTATGAGGTGTAGGTGCCAGATCTAAGCACAGTTGGACCCCGCATACATTTTCCTGAACGCAGTATCAACCTTCTGATCTGTGGAATCTCTTACTGTTGCTTCTTCTGATAACATAGAAGACTTTGCAGTACGACTTGCCAGCAAGAACTTCACCTCGATGTTCACTGACAAGTTGGCCTCATCCAACAAGGGATACATTTTCTTCGTAAATCTAGGCGTAACAACTTCTCTGGGTCTTTCCGGTTCCATCATATCTGTTTCCCTCTGCCAATGCCAGGGGCTTTTTACCCAGACAAGGAGGCAGAAGAGACAGAAGAAGAAGGTAGCACCAGGCCATACCCCCAACACAAATGCAGAACAGACGGCGTGGGAACAGACAGGATCAAGTATGGTAGAGTTAATAAGTGTATTTAACATATCCTCTCAGGATTTAGCCAACCATGAGTTGAATCTCCTTAAAAAAAGGCCTTTCATTCGTACAGGTGTATAAGACAGACTTTGCCCAGATGAGGATTGAAGTTACAAAATTTCTCAGAAAAATCAGGCTTGATCATTTCTTCAGAAATCATGACAATGTAGAAGAAGCTATTAATACTGCCCTAAGACCACCTCTCTCGTTCTATCCTCCTGCCAACACAATGTCACCAGAGATACTTACCTTTGAGAATCATATTTGGACAGAAATAGATAGAATTGAGAGATACAGACTACATATTACCCCCAATATCTCTAAGGACGAGAGGTTGGCTATTACTACCCCTAGGAAAGACCACACGATTATTATAAAGCCAAAAGATAAGTGCGCTGGCATAGTGTTGATGGATATTGCTAAGTATAAAGCAGAGGTTTTGAAAAAGGTTGGAGATCGAAATTTCTACAGTCTCCTCGAATCAGACCTTACCAGTTAGTTACAAGAAATAATTGCATCACTTATCACCAAAGTGATAGGTGAGGACTGGATTACAGAAAAAGAGTCAGAATATCTCATACATGATCACCCAATCATTCCTGCCATCTAAATCCTCCCTAAAATACATAAAACCTTAATTAATCCACCTGGGAGGCCAATTGTTTCAGGCATAGGATAAATCTTTGAACCACTCTCTAAATTTGTTGACTTTTTCCTTAAATGTTTTGTACCCTTGATACCAACATACATCAAGGATACTACCGACATCATTCAGATCCTCGAAAACATTCCTTATAATCACATGACACAACGTTTAGCAACTTTAGACGTTGAAACCTTATACACAAACATTCTACAAAGACAAGCCCTCAGTATCATAGAACACATACTTGACCAAAGGGAAGAACCAGTCAGGCCCCCGACAGAATTCCTAATTGACCTCACTGAGATCACCCTTACTTGAAATGTCTTTACTTTTAAGAATGACTTGTTCCTCCAAATAAAGGGGACAAGTATGGGGTCGACATTTGCCACAAGTATTGCAAATCTCTTAATGGACTTATTAGAGTGCAACTTCATCAACCATGACTGCAATTCGCGCAAGTCGAAAAAACTTTTGTGGAAGAGATATATAGACGACGTGATCATGATATGGGAAGGCTCCAAGACAGAATACACATTTTTCGTAAAATTGGTTTAATATGTATACACCACATATATGCTTCTCAATACAATGTGACAAGGGTAGCATTTTGTTCCTCAGCTTCACCATTTGGAATGATAATAACTATCTACAACTGAAGACATTCCCAAAGTACACATATACGAATACTCTCCTCCATTGGGGCAGTTCCATCCTACAAACCTTAAACAATCTTTACCGTTTGGCCATTTCCTGAGCCATAAACGGAACTGTACTGATATTAGTGACGATAAAAATGAGGCTAACAAACTTCAAGAGAAACTCCACAAGAGGAGTTATCCCAAGAAAATCATCAGTCATGTACACAGGAGAGCAAATTGCTCTCAACAAGACAGGCTTCTCACTGGGGATGTGAGAACTGTGCAAACCAACATGATCACTTGTGTCACCACTTTTTGTGCTCACATGAACGGGCTGCAAAAAGCAGTCAGAAAAAATTAGCCCATCATAAAAGACAGTAGAGACAAAAAGAGAGTGCTGTTTGCATTCAAACGAGGGAATAATCTCAGACAGAAATTAGTCAAAACGTATACTGAACCTAGAGACATATCTCTATCACAAATGTGGGGTTTACCGACAATTTGGGATCACTACCCATGTGGCAACTTTACTGCATGTGGTTCAACTGAGGCCAGCAAGTACTTTGAGTACAACAACATTAAGTGGAAACTAAGGTTTCATTCAAACTCTAACTCAAGTCATGTCATATATGCACTGACTTGTCCATGCAACAAAATGTATATTGGACAGACCAGTAGAAAAGTATCTATCAGGCTATCAGAGCATAGAACACGTATTAGGACGCAGACGGCCTCCAACAGAATCACTGAACATTTTGCACAATATGGGTACAGTGTGAATGAACAATGGTGGACTATCATCGAGAAACGTACCTTGTCTCGCAGGCAGGGGGACCCCAGTGAAAATGCTAAAAGACAAAGAAGCATACTGGATATCTCAGACTGATGGAGTCAAAAAAGGCCTTAATGAAAGAAAGGAATAACTGGTGCTGATGGAAAGCTACGGTGATATGGGAACTCAGTTGAATATAAAAAAAACAGATGATACAGTGTTCTGTCAGATTCTTCCCACCTAAGGCTATTTGGGAATTATCACACTTAAATATTATTGCGATGATGCACATTCTATGACACAATCTATATCATGAGATTATTGTGTCTGCATTCCTGACACTTATATATCAAAATATACACATAATTCATATGTATATGTGCTACATGCTGCCTTGAGCTAAATTCTCACCATCCGGTTTGCAAGCATTATCAAAAGAATATTATTCGTTAGGCCCCATGCGACAGTGGCTCATTATACACCATTAATGTGCACTCTGAGATAGTATTCACAGCCAGACGTGCTGGACAACACACGCTTTCAGTAGAGATGTCCTGATAAAATACCAGAATTTTGGGTGTTGTTCAATCACACCAACTGGACAAAAGAGCAGGGCTACCTGGTAAACGCTGACATAGATGGGGATGCTTTATCGCAGTTCATTGGAATATGGCACCCATGTTTACTATGCTCTACTCATGTGACCATGACCGGACGTCAGCACACGTCGCAGGAGCTCAAAAGCAATGGTTGCCTGGTTACCCTGAGGTGCATCTTTATTCAGCGTTCAACAAGCAAATGCAATAGGAATTTACAGCCTTCTCGGGTTCCTTACCTATTGGAAGGACCCTGCCACGAGAGGACATTTTGCCTCTATACATTTAGGAGAACCGGTAAGCAATCAACTTTTAATTCCTACCACTACTGCTCGGTTTGAGCACTTGTATCATTTAAATGCATCCCAAAACAGTTTCACACAGTAGCCGTATGGCACTTCTTTTGCTTCTATTTACCCTGCTTCACTGTAGTGAAGTGACTTCCAGGCTTACCTAGGTTACAACAGGGGGTTATTAACAAGTACTTAAGTTACAGTTACAGAAGGTAAGGACATAAGTGGACAGGACATAACACTGACTCCCATTACCCAGGCTGAGGAGCTCTAACTGCCTGAGCATGAAACCCTTGGGTAAACATTCTGACATTCACAAGCCAACACTCCACATGACATCACCAGCTCAACACATACACAGGAAGGCACTATATAACACATCTCCTTCCCTCACTAATGCATAAAACACACACACAGGTACATCATAGAGCACAGCACAACACAATGGAGCACAACACAACACAACACATCTCCCATCTTTACAAATGTCACCACACATGGGGAATCACATCACACACACTGCTCATTCACACGAAAACTGATCTCTGTTGCACACAGATGCCACCAAAGATTCGTTGATAGAGATGGGGCAGCGCAAACCTCCTTGCAGAGAACACAGCCAAGTGGAAGCCATATGTCCTTATGCGCACACAAAGAGAGATAACACCTTCCACCAACTAACACTCCTCTTCAACGAACATCGCGTGATGCTTATTGTTCCAGACCTCACAAGAAATGACATTCAAGATAGACCTTTCATTTTACACACAAATAGTCCCATTGGGATGACGAGGAAACAGGGGTGCATATTTTTATGGAGATATGCAAACTCACATTAAAAACTCTATCCTATACTTGGAGGCACTACCTCCAGAAGCCACTCTGGTGTTCCTATCCACGCTCACAACTCTAACGTACCCAAATGGTCACACAAGATGCACTACCATCCCAAAACCCTGCAGCACACCAGACTCCTCTCATCCTCACCGTCACACACTCTCCACATTTACCTTTCACTACTGGGGGCGCTTCCACCCAAACCGCTGTGGCACTCACCACCACACTCATACACAAAACCGGGGGTGCTACCACCCAGCATGCTGTGGAACACCCTACCACACACAATACACTAATTCTAGATGCTGGAGGTGCTACCTCACACAAACACAACTCACAGTGACCAACTCTGAACTTACTTAGTTTTACAACATATCACAGATTGAGAACGTTAAAACATTTCCCAGAACAGCTTCCAGAACATCTTCCTAACTTCTTGAACTTAATATACTTCTCAAACTTATATACTTCTTAAACTTTTACACTTAATTTTCCTGAAAGTCCATGCCCAATCAAAGGCTGTAAAGCTTGCAGCAAACCTAAAAGTCCATGCTGCTTCGTAGCAGCCTAAGACTGCAAATCCTTAAATATCGTTATCTCTTATTACATGCATACCTCACTTGTACACACAGCACTGGTCATCAGCCTCCCAAATCATCTTAAAACATACTTTACTCACTGACAGTGAACTATCAATTTTAGTATATTACGTAAATCCTTGGGCAACACATATGCTATGCGACATTATTGTAGCACTTTAAGTTAAACATTGCTATTGCTCTACTTCTAATACCTTCAATATACCTTCTATTTTCAAAACAACCCACAGATTACAAAGGATACTTGTGGCGTAGAAAAGGTTCTTTAGTCTTCTTGTCTGTGCCACGCTCCATTGGGGCAACCTCGCGGCACAGACCCCCACCTTGCAACAGAGACTTCAGAATCTGTCATCCTGCGCGATCCGCAGCTCCATAGTCTATTGCCATCCTGATAATCCAGTGTTTAAATCACCAGACGGCACCAACCACAACTATACGACACTTCTTTTCCGCATTTTACTCCTTGCACACCACCAATCTGTCCCTCGTCGGCCTCTGTGCAGTCACTGTAATGTCTCTATTTTTGCTCCTTTTTTTTCTTCTTTTTTTACATCGCTAGTACGCGGACCCTTTAACACCCTCAGCATGATCACCGAAATGACGAGCAACTCCTTTCCAGTCAATTCCATGTCGTCGTTTCATGCATTGAGGTCCTTTCCTCACAAGTTATTGCATTTTCTCAGCAGCGTAACAGTGGCAGTTAATCACCATGAAGCGTAGGTAGGCTATGTTCGCACATTACTGTCATATGTGAATCTTGGGAACGCTCATTCCACACTCTCGCAATCTCCCCCTGCTGCTAATGTGACGGCATCAGTTACAAAGGGGAGCAGAGCTTGCCAGATCTCCAGCTGGCCAACGGTCATCATATGACCGAGCTGGAAGTGAGGTGCTGTAAGACGTTTGTTCTTTGAAACGCACACTTTGCATTCAAAATTGTCCAGTTCTCTAAATCCAGCGACCTCTTCAACGGGAAAGAGTATGCTCTACCACTCCACCTTGCAACAGAGACTTCAGAATCTGTCATCCTGCGCGATCCGCGGCTCCATAGTCTATTGCCATCCTGATAATCCAGTAGTTAAATCACCAGACGGCACCAACCACAACTATACGACACTTCTTTTCCACATTTTACTCCTTTCATACCACTGATCTGTCCCTCGTCGGTCTCGGTGCAGTCTCTCTGACGTTCTACCGCTCCAGTAAAACTTCCATCGCAAATTCCATAATGCTATTTCTGGCGTTATAACTCCCCTGCATCACTTAAGTCTCTGGTAACCGTACTCCACAACGGATGTCAACCTTGCTCCCTACAGATTATGGGGAACTTCTCCCTCCCTTTATAGGCACAGCTTCCCTCTTCAAATTATGGAGGCAGCTTCCCTCTCCAGCATATGGGAAAGCACCCCTTATTCAGTATATGGGTGCAGCTTCTCCTTTTCCAATTTATGGGACAACTTCCCTTTCCCCACATTATGGGACTGCACCCTCCTTTCTCTGTTTATGGGCGCAGATTCCCTTTTTCCAGATTTTGGGGCAGCCTCCCTTCTCCAGCTTGTGGGGCAGCTTCCCTGCTCAGCCCCTGGACATAGCTTCCCCTCCTTGGTACATGGGCGCCTATCCTTCCAGTAATGGGGCTCTCATCCTCCCCCTTAGGAGCCCTGGGTGATGGGTCTTATTTGTCTTCGGGGCAGTGTTGTCCTTCTTGTCCACCTGCTTCCTGCAACCCCCGCAGCAGGCTCCTTCAGCATACTTCTGTTAATTGCACGCAGGTTCTCCTTTTTTTTTTGTAAGACCAACTCGTCGCCATTGTAGTGAAATGACTTCCAGGCTTGCTTAGGTTACAACAGGGGTTTATTAACAATTACTTAAGTTACAGTTACAGAAGGTAAGAACATAAGTGGACAGGACATAACACTGACTCCCATCACCTGGGCTGGGGAGCTCTAACTGCCCGAGCGTGGAACCTTGGGTAAACATTCTGACATTCACAAGGTAACAGTCCGCATGACATCACCAGCTCAACACATACACAGGAAGGCACTATATAATATTCACTTTAGACAAAGACGCCAGGAACATTACCACACGTGACCATGCAAGATATGGTTACGAGCAATTAAGATCTTCGGGCTCCAGTTTAATCCCCACAGACCAGGTAACCTCACAAGACGCCCACTTCATTATGGACTTTTAATACTGAAACAGAGTGGGGCCATTTCCAAGCGTGTTCATTTTTGTTTTGAAGTCCGTGTCTCTGGTTTTTGTGTTTATTACAGGACAACTGCAAGAAAGTCGGATTAAGACACTGATATATATCAAACCAGTTTGCCAAGACATAACTTCACAATATGTGAGTGTCATATTATTCAGTGTCTGGGTTCATATGTGATCACTTTCCTACGCCCTTTTCACCCACTAACCCACCCCCCAACCTTTTGTTTACAGATCCGCCTGAGCGCCTGGAGACCAACTCCGTTGGTGACGCTGCGCTATATAAATACCTTTAACATGAACATTAACATGACTACTATTTAGTTAGAGGCCCATGTGCCCCGGGACACGTGTGGGTGCTGTTCATCATCACACCTTCCCTTCCCAGCACAGGCATTTCATTTACACAAATGGAGGAATCGCATGGATAGATGCCAGTGCACTCACTCCATTTCTTGCACTGTGTCCACTGCCAGTGGTTTAAGATGGGCATGCAGTTCCCCTACGTTCCCCTGTTCCTCGCTAACACACTGGGCACCAGGGTTCACTTTACTTTACTTTGGGTCATTTCTTTCCCCAGTTTACGTTTGCCCTTACCATTATTTGGACATTCACACTTGTGGATAAACTTACACATCTTTGACTAATCCAACATTTAGGTATAATTAGATATAAGTGACAATAGTCAATTCAAGTAGTGTTTTAGGATTTCAAACACACATCCATCTGCCCTGATGAGACGCCGCCGGGCTATTCCAACATCACCAATTTATGGAGACCGACGAATAAGATTGAACTGTTCAACAGCACCAGCCTCAATACGTCAATGCACGTGTCAGCAGTTTAAAATACATACACTTTCTGTTGTGTGTTGGTTCCATCTCAAGTTGATGTCCACATGTTCCTTGTTAGAGCACATTTTTCCAGTTAAGAATAGTAATGAATGAACTCACGAGTGATTCAACAGATTAGACACAATTGTGTGTTTTATCCTTAATGTAATTACTTTCGTTTTCTTGTAACCATTCATGTTGCCATAAATATATGACAATTGTACATATAAAAAGAAAATGTGCAACACCATTTCTTGGTCTTTGGGCATTACTGATCATCAAACCCAGTTGCTAATTTAGAATCATGCAACAAGCGCCTGTGCAAAAAACGACTAATGGTGGTCTCGGTTGGTCACCATTTTAGGTTTCTGGAGGGGTCATTGAAAAGCCTTCCTGCATGGGCTATCGCAGACCCCTACGAGTTTCGCAGGACCTGCGCTTGGTAGTTTGCACATGTTTGGAAAGGACTACATTGCACAGGAGGCCACACAACATGTGTTCTCGCCCTTTGGCATGACAGAGTGAGACCATTACACACAACGTCTCCTCCAAGGCCGCATAATCAAATACAGGGACGGTGCAGCCATGGACACGCTAATCCCGGAAGCTTGTCACCATGGCCCCAGCCTCAGGAGGCCTTTCTTTTCATTTGCCTCGTCAGCCTGGCCCAGCTCGCAGTCGCATGGAGGTGCTGAAAAGGGCCCACCCCCTTCTCGCCTGCGTGGTGCTGCTCGATCTCATACAGTGATGGGCCTCCTCCTTTTCCTGTCTACGGCCTGCCCTGTGCATGGCTTGAACAGGAGCCTGGAGAAGGATCTGGCTTGCTCTCTAGCACTCCGTGTGGTGACATGGATGAACACAGGACTTTCGACATGGGGCAGCAGAGGTGTCTGCCGCAACCGTGGTGTCCTCCTTCCCTCTGCCCAGCAGTTGGGAATCCTAGGAGAACTGGACCAGCCCAGAAGATCCAGCTACTGTTGAAAGAACAGAGAAGAAAACAGGCAGTACCTTGGAAAATAATATCGGGAAGGCAGAGGGCCTTCAAAGAATAGGTAATGGGACGAGGAAGAACAGTATAGTTAATGGCTCCTTTTGTGATCAAGGGGTGCACTCTGCTTTTGTATGAGGTAACAAACTGCATGCCAAAGCTCAATTGAGCTTGACTTTTCTGTTTTGGGAATCAGCTGTCACAATCTGCAATGAGCTTTCCTACTTACCTGCACAATTATCACGCATAATAAAACACACAGTGGCAATGCCAACAGTTTTGGCTTTTGTGTAGGCATGGGACAGTGCCTTGCCAGGTACTGCTATAGTGTTATTAAATATTAACAGGGGTAAAGTGGTGCGAGTACCTGGGCATCTAATAGCAGTGTCTAGCTAATGCTTAATTATTATACACAAGCAGAAATTGTTGTCTTTGCCAATGCTTGTTTTTAACAGGACTTCAGTGAAGGGCACGTATAGTGCTTATAAATCGTGTGGCTGAACGCTGAAGGCAGACAAGGTTAAGACATGTTTACATCAGTAGCAGGTTTACAGCTCCACTTAATTAATTAACTCTCGGAAGACTGCTTTGAAAAAACACTGGCAGGCACTTTGAGTACAAAGTGTGATGGTAAGCAGTGGTCGAAGTGGGCGGGAGCGGTGCTCCTCTACTTCTTTTAATTAAGTTTTACTGTTCCTATACTTTTATTTTTAAAAGAAACCATCCCGGAATATTTTCGTTTTAAAATAAAAGTTTAGGAAGAAGTTGAAACTTGCACTTTCAGTGCACTGCTCTGAACATTCCCCTAAACAGTAGGGGCATGTGTTTTGGGGTTTGTATTGTGCGTGGGAAGGGGTGTGGTGATGGGGTTTGTGGGGAGCAGTGCAGGCCAGTCAGGAACATAGTTCCACTACTTCTTCTCGTACACTTCAACCACTGATGGTAAGCCTTGATTAAAGCGAGATCAAAGAGTTTCCATGAGGAGGTGTTTTGGGTGGGGAGGGGCAGGAACTGGGTGGGAATTGCTGTAGGGATTAGCATGGCCATGGGCAGTCAATGGATGGGCGCATAACTATACAGCACCTACAAGCTGTGCGTCCCACCTCATATGCCATTTCTCTCTATCAGTACTGTAATGCAATAGTTTCGGCAAGCATCAACTAAAAATGCGTCAAGAGTCGTTACTGGGTCATCATGCTTTCCGGCTACCCAAACAATGTACCTTTTTTGTTTACTTGCAAATTATCAGATTTAGAATAGCGTAAAAACTCATCTTTTCAATTAGTGGGCTGGTTAATAAAATGCGAGACTGATGGTTTTTATCTGCTGACGCATTCCTATTTGTGTCAATGTGAGTTGTATAGTACACTGCTTACAGAACAGGACAGTGTGATATCCGACCCGCACATACAAAAGGGATGACTGGACGCTCCAAATGTTTTGGAAACTGCCATTATTTCCAGAGCCATGTATGGCTCCTCACCTCGTCACTTCCTCCCAGCATCATCTTGTACATAAACATAACGATGCTGACATGCCCTCTAAATAAAACATTAGATTCTCCCTCTCAATTAGCGGTATACTAGTGCGACTAGCCCATCCCTTCAATTCACTGTGCGGGTTGTCTTATCAGTCGTTGAGGTCAGGTGTTGTCCGGTGATTGATGTTCACATTGTTCATTGTCATGTTCTGTGATGTGTGGCCATTCTTCATCTCCAGCACAGCCCGACTCTGCATGTGTGTCAACCTATGTCATTTCATCATCATCTTTGTTGTGTGCGGAAGGGTGTGTCACCCTTTTAAAGAAGGATATGTTGCGAGTGACTTGTTGGCCACATCATTTCACCGTGACCATTGGGCCCTTTCTATAAGCTACTGTTGCTGGCTTTGGACTAAAAGGCGGAGCGCCTTTATGCGGCATGTGTTGGAATATAAATATGATGTCTCCTACTTGGATCCCTGATGTATTTGCTTTCTGTCTTCTGTCTGCATAGGTTTTCATCTTTTCCTTTGATGCTGTATCGACCTTCATCATGCCGACTGTCATGCAAGAGTCTCATACGTACTTGTTTGCCAAACATTAGTTCTTTCTGGCATTTGTCTGTGGTGCTGTGAGGTGTATCCCTGTAGTCTCGCAATAGCTGGTAGAGATAGTCTGTTCCAACGTTTTTCTGGTAATTTTTGATATCCGTACTATTCTCAAGATGTTGGACATAAAATGTTCAATGGCCCCATTGGCTTGAGGCCATAATGGGATTATCCGACTCTGATGGAACACTGTGTATGCAGCAAATGCCTTGAACTCACAGCCGGTGAATGGGGTCCGTTGTCCGACTTTACAATCTTGGGTACCCCGTATGTGGAGAATGTCCTGTCCAGTGCTGGTATGACAGCAGATGCAGCCGTGAACTGTAGTATTTGGATTTTGGGATAGCGTGAGTGTTAATCTAAGGCTACTAGTATGTAGATTCCCGACTCTAATGGTCCAAAGAAATCCACTGCTATCTCCTCCCAGACGTGTTCAGGCAACGGGTTCATGTGCAGCGATTCTTGATGCATCTTTGGTTGCAGGTTTTTGCAGGCATATATTGCCCTTTTTCACGGTTGATTCTAGCAGGTGCTCCATCCTTGGGAACCATACCTTCTGATGCAGTAGGCGTTTTGCTGATACTGCACCTCTGTGCCTCTCATGGGCTTGGTCGATCACTAACTTATGTAAGGAAGAAGGGATTGCAATGTTATTTTCTTTGAGTAGTAAGTAGGTGAGAGTTCGACGTGGACAGCTTGTCCGTCACATAGTGTGAAGCTCCACTGACACATTTGTCTGCTCAAGCTGCTGGGCATGTTTCGACTTGTCCGACTTGAGGCAAGTAATGACGATGTTGATTGTTGGGTCTTCCACCATGTGTTGTTGCAATTCTTCAGCTGACAGTCTGACAGGGCATGCGTGGTGTACAACATAGTTGATGTATTGATCAGCCACCGTTGACGCGTGAGAGGGCAGTGGATGGTGTGACAGATAATCTGCTGAGCTTGCATGCTTCCTAGTTT
Source organism: Ambystoma mexicanum (assembly GCF_040938575.1). Classification (NCBI taxonomy): domain Eukaryota; kingdom Metazoa; phylum Chordata; class Amphibia; order Caudata; family Ambystomatidae; genus Ambystoma; species Ambystoma mexicanum. Next base: position 896,370,445 of record NC_090941.1, read on the forward strand.
ATGGACAGTACTGAATTTGTAATCTTGCAGGTGCAAGCCCCACCGTGCTATGTGAGACAGCATCTGTGCACCAATAGCTTCCCATGGATGGTTATGTTCTTTTAGTGAAATGTAGTCTTTCCTTGGTCTCTCTTTTTTTTGTTGATGATGTTCCCATAGCCTTTCAACCCGGGGAAACAAGTGGGCCTTGCTCTCACACCACTGCCAAAAGTGACTTTGCTAACTTTGCTTGGCAACAGTAGTCAATGAACAGCTACTGACATGAGTTGCAGCTCTCTACGTGCTCACGCCCATAAAATCCGTACCAGCCAACACAGGAGTGCTTGGTGGATGGCACACTGTGGGCGAGGCGGAGCAACGACATCCGAGGCGTGGCTTTGCTCTGTATCGTTCGCGTGTGCTTGTGACTGAGCACCACTTCAGGTGGCACTATGGAGTGCGGCAGAAGGTGCAGATAACAGCGCTGCTTCATATGCGTTGAGGCTACCAATATCCTTCGTTGCCAGTTTCATATCCCACACGCACATACAAAAGGTACGACTGGACGCTTCAAATATGTTTTATGAACTGCCTTTATTTCCGGTGCTCCATATACGGCTCCTCATCTCGTCACTTCCTCAAAGCGTCATCCTGTTCATAAACATAACAACGCTGACAGGTCTTCAAAATTGAACATTACAGACGGGTAACAGTCAAGCTTAACATTAATTATACATCAAAAAAGACAAACACAGAAAATAGCCGTAAATGAAAAACGTGCAAAAGGGAATGCCAGTCATCCAATTGTTTAGATCAAGACCTTCTCATTCGGTAAATCATTGCTTGCAAATTCCTTTTCTGTCGCTAGATGGCAGTGTAGTTCTTTTAAATGGTTGAACCGGAATGAATCGAAACGGTGCATTCAGATCAGCTTCCATAACTCTCTCACATTTATGAGTTTGGGCCTCATTACGACCCTGGCGGTAATCTGCCGACATTACCGCCATGGCGTAATGAGCGTTTACGCTGTGGGTCGATGGCGTAAAGAGCGCCACATTACGACCCATCGCGCACGTGCATTACGCCATGGCGGTAATGTAAATAACGCCATGGCGGAAAGGGCCCCTACCGGCATCGCAGGGCGAGCAAGGTGCACTTCGGCCACCGTAAGTAGCGGCCACCGTAATTAGCGGTGGCCGCAATTAGCGGTCACCGTAAAAAGCAGAACCGGAAATAGCGTCATCGCGATGGAACGGGAAACAGCACGTCGGCCATCTTTAAAAACACAATCCATTGCCATCCTTCCGAACAACACCAGATCCAACCCTGACACCTGTCCCAACCCATCACCCACCCATTCAACCACCCAAAAATGCCTAAAGTTGTTAAGAAGGCATGTGACCGCCAGCACCAGGAAAGATTTACCCGGGAGGAACTCTGCATGCTTGCGGAGACCCTGCAAGACAATGCAGCTGTTGTTTTCTCGCCGGAAATGACCAGGCCGGCGATAGGAAAAAAGAAGGCCATATGGGCCCTGGTGGCCGAGCGCGTCAGCGCGGTGGGGACCGTACCCCGCACCCCACAGCAGTGCAGGAAGCGTTGGGATGACCTTCGCATACGGGTCAGAGCCGTCATCTCTGCGAACCACAACCTTGCCCTGGATACCGGTGGAGGTTCGGAATCCCCACTGAAACTCCAACCGTGGGAGGAAATATGTGCCACCACGATTGGCATGGAAGGCATTGAAGGCGTCGGAGGGATGGAAAGGGGAGTTCCGACATCAGGCGATGAAGGTACGTGCCTCAAACAAGACATGCCATAGTCACTGCAGTCCATTCATGTGTAGCACAATGTTGCCCTAGAGTGTAAATGCAACACATTAGCTGGACACTGCCCACAGCCACATGCGAGCTCCACCCTCTATACATTGCTGGCACCCACATACCCCCATCCACATTCCACACAAAAAGGAGACAACCTGCATGGCCCTGCCTGAAATCTGCCTCATCTACTGACCAGAATCATGTCAATCATTGTCATTCCAAAGTCCGCAGACCCATCAATAACGCCCTCCCTCCTTTGCTCCACCACAGGCACAGAATCACACCCCGAGGACCAGGACACCCCTGCGACGAAAAGAGCCAAGAAGGCCAAGAATACCATCCCCGCACCCTCAACCTCAGCTGCAGTGAGGCAGACCCCACAACAAGCAGAATCCACTGCAAGCAAACCGGATGGCCCACCGGCAAGCACCCCAGTAGGCAGCAGGCCATCAGCAGCAGCACCACCTGTACCAACATTGCCTGCCACAGAAGGCACCGGGTCTGCGGCCAGCAACAACATGGGTGAAACAGCTGCAATTGCTGCATGTTCAGACTGACATTGAGGAGCACGACGTCAGAAGCCCCACTGACCTTCTGCATTCCCCCTTTTTGTCAAATGCCAGCCCCCATGAGGATCACACACAGGGGCACACAGAGGAAGAGGAGTGGCCTTCTACCCCATGCCCAGTTCTTAGTCCACAGGAGGGGAGCAGCCCCTCCATCACACCACCAGCACTGGGCATGGCCCAGCAGGGGCAGCAGTCCCTCGAGGACATCATACAACGGCAGCAACATCTGTCCACGCTGCTGACTGAGCATGCTGCGGAATGTGTGGGGGCTAGGGCAACCATTGAACAGGCCACGGAGACCCTAAGGGCCGAAATTGCGCAGAGCACTGCCACCCTGAGGGATGCTATGCAGGCCATGTCAAGGGACATTTGTGGCGAACTTGCCGGGTTGCGTCGTGTGCTCACTGAGCTCTCCTACACCCTACAGGACGTGCATGCACGGGAGCAGGCAGGGACATCCTCCGCTGCCAGTTCTGCACAGAGCAGCCCCGTCCAACGTTCAGGACGGAACCTGCGCTCCACAGGCAGGGGTGCCCTGGGGGCCGGGACAGGGGGCTCGTAACAGCCTGTGGCCACTGTCACAGGCATCTGTAGACACTTACATGGGGTGTGTTGGGGTGTGCAGGGGGGAGGTGGGAGGGGGTGTGTTGGGGTGTGCAGGGGGGGAGGTGGGAGGGGGTGTGTTGGGGTGTGCAGGGGGATGGGGAGTGGGAGGGGGTGTGTTGGGGTGTGCAGGGGGGAGGGGGGAGGTGGGAGGGGTGTGTCACGACAATTTATGATTGAAATACACTTTTTCCTTTTCCGAAATGAAATGTGTGGACATTTTCATTGCATATGTGTGCTTTATTGGTGTACAGTCCACAGTGTGCATGTCCCAGAGACACACAGTGCCCCAAGTGCAGTCTCCATGTGATACACACCAGCCGTGTGTGCTAGAAGCAGTGGTCAATGATATTTTGACGCATTTCACGCCCCTCCTGTGCATCGCCTCCTCCATGAGGTGCGGCCCCATCTGCACCCTCCTCATCCTCATCGTCAGGTGGTTGCAGTTCTGCGTCAGGGGGCAGGGGCACATTCCGTCTGACGCACACATTGTGTAGCATGACACATGCCGTGACCATCTTTGCCACCTTCTCATGGCGGTACAGGAGTGCCCCACCAGACCTGCTGAGGCATCGGAACCATGCCTTCAATAGGCCGAATGTCTGCTCTATGACCACACGGGTACTTGTATGTGCACGTTTGAAGTCCTCCTCGTGCTGGTTCTGCGGGTTCCGGACTGGTGTAAGGAGCCACCTCTTCAGGGGATAGCCTGCATCACCTGTATGTAGGCGAGAATGTATGTGTCAGTCATGACGTCTGATCAAGAACATGATGTGCCACCATGGCTTGCATCCAACTGTTACTTTGGCTCACTTCTACATGCACTAATTGATTCACACAATGCAACCAGTATATGCTCATGGCTCTCATGGCCTGTTTTGCATGCCATCACCCAATGTATGCAGAGGGGTGGAGTGCATTGTGAGTGCCCATCCACTGTGTCCGTTCATGCCGTTTGTTTAGTTGGCCTGGCACATGTCCTGTGATGGCAATGCGCAAATCATTGCAACATTGCTGTGGGCCTCATCATGACCCCAGTGAGCAATGCTGATGTAGATAGGGACATTTTGGGGGCCCTGCTGTCTGTGTAATGGTGTGTTGATGTTTCTGTCCGTCATGTGCCTCCTTCGTGGGCAGTTATGGGGGACTGGCCTATCGGTTGATGGTGTTTGGTGACGTGCATGTAGGTGCATTTCATTGTTGACAATGTGGTCTGAATTGGTAGAATGCACTTGCAGATGGTTGTGTCATGGTTGGGACACAACCTCATTCATATGGTAGGGCTGCATACATTGGGTATTGGCTTTACTGGTGTTGGGTGGAGTTTGGGTTGCTTTAGGGTATCATCTGTCTCCGTTCTCTCTGCTACTCGCAGCCAATTGGAGTATGCATCATTCCCCCCCCCTTTCAGCCAGGTGGAGTATGTATCATTCCCCCCCTTTCAGCCAGGTGGAGTATGCATCATCCCCCCCCCTTTCAGCCAGGTGAGGTATGCATTGGTACGTCATTCACCTACCCACTTCACATTTCCATGGTCATGACATTGGACTCACCGAGTAGCCAGGATCTTGGGCCTGCATCCCGCTCCATGTAGCGTGGTATTGTGGAGTTCCTCAGGACCAAAGAATCATGGGTTGATCCGGGGAATCGGGCACAACAATGTGTGATGATCTTGTTGGAATCACAGACCATTTGCACGTTGATTGTGTGGAACTGTTTCCGGTTGCGGTACGGTACCTCTATGGCACGTGGAACCACCAATTCCACATGGGTGCAGTTGATGGCACCAATGCAACCAGGTATGCCGGCTAGTGCATGGAAACCCACTTTGGTGTTTGCAATCTCCTGGGCAGTCCGTGGTAATGAGATGTGGTCGTCTGTGTGCTTGAGGAGGGCATCGAGCACTTGGATGAGTGTTCGTGAGAATAATGGTTGTGAAATGCCATGCAAGTGCCCCACTGTGTGCTGGTAGGTCCCTGTGGCCAGGAAGTGGAGTACAGACACTACCTTCAGTAGGGGTGGGATGGCGGTTGGAGTTTCTATCATGCTGACAATGTCGTTGTGTGTCATGTCTACGATGGCGGTGATGGTGTCCCGGTCCAAACGGTACAGGGTGTGGATCTGCTCAGCAATGAGGTTGAATGGATTGGCTCTGATGCGTGGGATTGGGGGCTGCCTGCGTGGTGGCACTGGCTGTGCTGGTGGGGCTTGCTGGGCCTGCCTTGCCCTCCTTCTCCTCCTGCGTCTCCTCTGTGCTGCCTGTTGTTGTTGTTGCTGTTTTAGCACTTGCATTGCTATCAGGTTCTCCAGCCCCAACATTGCTAGTCGTATTGGTATCATTGTGGAGTGTGACTGGGTGTGGGAAGGGGTGGAGTGTGCTCTTTTTGTACTTCCTGAGTCTGTATTGCCTTCACCTGTGCTGTTTCTGTGCACCTGTGGCAGCTGCATTCACTTTACATGGCCATTTACGGTTGGCTCGCGATGGCGTAATTAGCACCATGGCGGTAAGGTACTTAACGGGCTGGGTGATGGCGTTAGGTGCATGTCCGCTTGGGTCGGCATTCGGGTACCTTTTTCGCCATGGCGCTAAGTACGGTGTGGGAGATCGCGTGCGCGCGCCCTTGGCGCAGTTAGCGGCAGCATTAACTACGATGCCGCTAATGGCATCGTAGTTAACGGTCACGGGTCATAATCGGACCTAGCGGAAAACGATGGCGGTAACCATTTACCGCCATCGTTTTTCACTTAGCGCCAGGGTCGTAATGAGGCCGTTTGTCACTTTTGTTCCTTATTGTAAAAGCATTCTAATAAATGTGTTTTGTAAAAACACAGGAGATGCTCTGTACATGCAAGCCTTTGTGTACTCTAGCCGAACGACCAGATAAACTCAGTGGGACATGTTTGCCTGAATGCCTACTTCTGGTGTTCAATTTGTGGCTCTTCAGCTGTTTGGCCGCCTATGGCGGTATTACAGAAACTTTACATGGTTGCAAGTGCAATTAACACTAGGGAAAAGATTCGCATATTGGAAAAAATGCATATTATTTCAATACTTTTTTTCATCAGGGAAATGTTTGCCTGAGTCCTATGCCATTAGTTTTGTGAAAAAAGGCATTGAAATTATATATTTTTTCACTGGGTGAACATCTCTGTCAATGAGAAGGTGTTGCCTGCAGTGCTTAATGCCCAATGGTGCAAAATTGCACTGAAATAATTGTTCTTATTGTTTGTGTAATTACACCACTGCAGAGGTTCTGTAAGGTATTAGCATACTTGATTGAAAAACGTTTGACCGTTTCGAATTGACTGGATTTTTTTGCTCCCCCCCGCATTTTCGACCAAAAAGAAATAGGTCAAATTAGAAAGGGTCAAACATTTTCGACCAAGTAGACCTAAACCGTTCTTTAACGCCACCCCTAATATTTTTTTTCCTAATGGGTGAACCTCTCTGTTGAGGAGCATGTTTTATGGCTTGTTGCCACCTATGACTGCTCAAGGCACTGTCCCTGTGTTACGTAGAATTCTCATTTCGGTGCTAATTCTCTTTAACCTTAGAGACCCTTAGATCTTTTGCTGAACTTTAGGACTTTTTACTTTTAACCCTGGAGTGAGCCCTTTTTCTCACTCTCTCATGTGTTTTGACCTGATTTGGATTATGTGTTTCCTTTCTTTTGTAGTCTGACAAACTCCATAGGCATCTACGTTTCGTATGGTGACAAACAGCACCTTCAGTGCAGTGTCACAGAGAAATTCTTTCGATTTCTCATAAGGTTTAAATACCCTTTCTTGTGTGAACTACTGTTCCCAAGAAGAGTAAAGTGAAATTGACTTTACTTATCTTTTCTCTTTGTGCGTCCAGCACACAACATTTTATATGGAATTCTGGGGGGTTACTTAGTAGCCCCTTATCCTACTTACTCATGTAATATTTTTAATGTTAACTGCACTACTTTAAATGGCTGGTGGCAGTGGTTTAATTTTCCTACTATGGTGCTATTCTACCGCAGGCTGAATCCTCAGCTTCAGTATAGCACCCATGGGTGACCATTTTGTCAAAATGGCCCCAGTCTTCTTTTTTTTGTCATTTTCTGTTTGTGGTGTCTTTCTTGGGTTTTACTCTGCACGCCAAGCCAGGTTTGAGCGCTCAGTTCATTTTGCCTTTGGTGGGCTTCAGTACTTAAATCCGCCTCTGGTTCCAGTGTGTCTGGAAGGCCAGGAAGTGAGGGAGGTTCCCGAAAACTCCCCTGTCCTTTGTTTTAAGGAATGCCTGAATGCACCCAGTCCTAATTGCCTGGCTGGCTGTCCTTTCTTGACAGCCACCCTGCTGTTTGAGTGACAGCTATGCTGTGCATGAATGAGATTAACCTGCTTAAAAGGCAAGGGTTTTGGGACTGAAGACAGAGTCGACCAATGGGAAGAACAACCCGAAAAAGAAACCATGAACAAAGTTTGCTGCATCCTTCTGGATCTTTGAATTGCCTGGTGAAGCCCTGCTGCGCTGAAACTCCCTTTTCTGATCAACAAGTGAAGCTCCGTAAGGGACAACTTCTTCCCTGGGGTTAGTGGGACCAACTAACCCAGAGACGAACTCCACTGGACCAATTTGTCCGACTGGCTGTACTTTATTGCTGCTGCAGGAACCGAGTGCCAGGGAGAAATCCATAGTAGAGTGCAACGTCTATGATCCGGCCAGAACTCCAGGAGTCTCCTAAGGGCCCTGCAGAAGTAGGACGACCAGAGCTCGAGTCCCCTCACCAGAGTGCATGGCTCAAGGAGTGAAGGAAGCCCAGCCGGTATCCAAGATCCGTGTTGGTGCTGTTTACCGAGAGCTGATCTGAAAAGAGCCCGTAGCTGCCTCCGACCTCCGAATTGCTGCCGCAGGAGTCCTCCAGATGTCCTCCCTCTTGTCCCCATGACTGAGGCCCAGGAACCCAGGATCTGCATCCCTGCAACCAGACAGAAGCCAGCTGACCACTCTTCTGCAAACCAAAGGTACTGTTGACTTGGGGTACTTACCTCAGTGTCTTTAGCTCTGCTCTTCTCAGTTGAGATTGCAGTAGCTGCTTTGCTAGAGTTGATTTCAGCTCTACCCTTCACAAGTGTGACCGCTTGTGACTCTAGAGTGATTTTTCTTCCACAAACTCTCTAACTGTGTGCAAGACCTTGCTTTCTAAGAAGTGCCTCAGCTCCATAGACTGTGCTGCAAATGACTTTGGCTGACCTGGCTCCCTGCAGACTCTGCTAGTCCATTTGGCTTGGATATTTACTGTTCCCCAGAGGCGATATCTTGGTTTTTAATCATTATTGCTGGGAAAGGTTTTTGTCTAGATTTCATTGGAAGATTTAATTGCTCACATGCTCTGAGAACCTGTTTAACCTTTTCCCTCCCCTTAACCTTTCCTTTCTACCAACCTCAGAATCTACAAAGTGTACTAGTGATATGTAAATTCCATTACTGTCCTAGTTAGTGAAGTCAGCTCAGGATGTAGGAAGTGTGTAAGAAGCATCTCTAAAGAGTATCTACTAGCTTTGTGTTGATTCTAGAAATTAATTTTAAAGTATATTTGATTGTGACCTAAAGAATGCTCCTTTTAAAGAATGCTTATTTAAAAACTGCTGTTAAATAAATAACTATTTTTAACTAAAACCTTGAGTTTCTTGGTTACTTGTATTTGCGAATTTCATTGCTAAAGCTCTACAGCTCACATTTACCCCTCTTCAGATAAACCTAGCTGCTCAGTCACACTACCAACTTGTGTAGAACAGGCCCGTACCAAAAGGTGGGCTACCTAATACCAAGAGGACAATTGTTGTGTGGTCTCCCACAGGGTTACTGCCTAACACTGGTGGCAGGCAGTGGGCTTGATGTAGAGTGGTTACATTGATTATGTGATGTACTTATGCCCAACTAAACCAGCCACAAGTCTAAGCTCCATCAAAGTGAAACAATTGTAACATGCCAAATAAGGATAACTTTAATGAGGCAGCCCTGATTGTCCTGAGAGTAGATCAACTGAAAGACATGTGTAAAACCAGGGGTCTGATTCTGAAAGGAAAAAAGTGTGCATTGATTACAAGGTTGTTGAATCACCAAAGTTTGGGTAGTAGGCCTGTAACACCTACTCACCCAAACAATGTGGAAGATAATGACGAGGAAGCTGCAATCTGCAAGAGGGGTTAGAGGAGGTAGAAGAGTCTCAGGAAGAGAGACCTTCTCTGCCACAGCCTGCCCCTGTACCTCAGCCACTTCCCATTGGTAACCCACAAGGTCCATACTTAAGCCCAGAAAATATTTCTCTTGAAGGACTGAGATTAGAGGTGGAGTTCAAGAAACTAAATGTCCAGGCTGAAACCAAACATAAAAGAGGTGAAGAGAAAGAGAGATGCAGCATGACATGGAAATGTGAAAGATGTCCCTTGATTCTGCTTCCCTTGCAGGGTCCTCTAGGTCTGCTAGACCCAAGACGCCTCAGCTGCCCAAAGAAGCAGTCAGTATATATGAACCTGAACTCGATGTGTTGGATTGGCTGGGTACGTTTGTATATGTCTGTGGTCTTCAAGGAATAAGTGGGAATGATTTAATTCCATGGCTCATGTCTATGCTCCCTGTGAATGGCTGTGATGGAATTGGGTACCAGTGAGAGAAAGGATTATGAAACAGTAAAACTGGCATTAATAGCCAAATTTGGGAAAACTCCTTCCCAGTACCTTAAGAGGTTTAGACTGATGGTACCCCTTGGGCTACCTGGGTATGTGAATGTTTGAAAAACGTACATGGTTAGGTTAAGGGGTACAGAGTAAACTCCTTCGAAGGAATGAGGAATCTTTGTTTGTTAGAGTCAATTTTTCATGCTTGCTCTCCTGAACTGAGGCAGCAGATGGCTGACCCAAAAGAGATTGATCCCAAAAAGCTAACACAAGCTTCTGACTTGTGGGTAGCCAACAGGGCTACTCACAAGCATCATGGGACAACTCACAAAAAGGAAGAAGGGAAGCAGCACAAGAAAGAAGGTAAAGTGAATCCAAAAGAGGCTACATTGCATGGGAACCCTGGTAGGTCTAGTGAAACCTCTGGTGTCAAACCAGAGGAGTACGACGTCCATTCATCGACATTTTTTTCTCCACAGAATGTTTTGCCGCATATTGTTTTGCCGCAAAAACCCATCGAAAAATATGGGCGGGGGGTGGATAGAGGGATATCATATTTTAGGGTATTGCGGGACAAGATTGTAAATAGGTGAGAAGTGGTGTTTGGGGGTAACCCCCCGCAACAAAAAACAAAAAAAATATTCAATGAGTTTTTGCAGCAAACAAATCCGTGGCAAAAAATGCTGCAAAAAAAACAACGTGCAATGGAATGACATGGAACTACCAGAGGGAGGTCAACAGAACCCCCTTTCCAGAGAACGTTTGGGAAATATTTTGTATGTGGGTCTGTAGATCAGGTGAAAGGGGATCCCAGATGTCAGGGAAAACCTTCAGGGGTCCACACTGCCTCCTTAGCCTTCATCCCTGAGAGAAAAGCCCAAATGACAAGAGTACACTTTCAATTACTGGCTGAAGACCCTATTCCTAGTGTTTCTTTAGTGTTCCTGGTTCTGTGGAAACAACAGAATGTGGATGTGTACAACTCAATACCAGATAACACAAAATAATATTATAAGGACAGTATTCTGGTAAATTGTCAGGAAACCCCTGACATCAGAGACACCGGGGCAAGCATTACAGTAGTAAATGAAAGTAATTTCAAACCTGCGTATGTAGCTGAGGCACCCAAAGGTGCCACTAAACTTGCAGGAGGCCCTATCCAAATGGTTCCTATTCTGCCAGCTCTCATTCAGTGCAATAATATGACTGTTAGAATTCCTGTTAGTGTACAGAATGAAGTGCCAGGGAGAGTTCTGTTGGGAAATGATTTGGAAACTCTTGGAGTTGCATCTAGTACCACCAGTCCTCCCAGCAAAAAGAAGCAGGAGCAAACAAGATTGGCCAGAGAGGCAACCTTGAGAGACTCTCAGTGTTAGGTGGAGGAGATTTCCAATACCTCCAGTCCACAGGAAGGGCACCCTTCTATTTCCAAGAAAATGAAAGAGACAAAGGAGAAATCCAAGGTCTCTGGGATAAAGAAAGGTCTCAAACCTAAACCTGCCCACAGGACAAGGACATCACCGAGAGGACTGTCCCAGGTCACACCAGTGACCCCTTTCCCAGCTGAGGCTGAGTGGGAAGACCAATCAAACTATGTAGAGACAGCAACTGGTGACACAGAGCTGGAAGAAACCCTTCTCTGCATTGGAGATCTGGATCCTAGAGACCACCCCGAGGTGCGGACTTTACTTGCAGAAGGTGGACCCTCTAGGGCAGACTTCAGCAGAGGACAAAGAGAGTGTCCCTCTCTAGAAGGTCTGCACGAGCAGACAGCTTCCCATCTGAAAGGGCAAGAGCCAGGGAAGCATAGGCTTTAATGGGATGATGGCCTCCTCTACAGTGAACCAATTGAGTCTACCCCAGAGGAATACAGGAGACTGATAGTGCCCCAGGACGTGAGACAGAAGTTTCTACAGTTGGTACATGAGATCCCTCTGGCTGGCCACTTCAGTGTCAAGAGGACCAAAGAGAGGTTATCTCTGTATGTCTACTGGCCCAAGATGGGGGATGATGTACAGAAATTCTGTAAGAGCTGCCAAACTTGTCAGACTTCTGGCAAGAGTGGTGCAAGAGTGTGGTACCTTTAATGCCCCTCCCTGTGGTGGGAGTCCCTTTTGAGAGGGTTGGGATTGTCATTGTCGGTCCCCTGGACCCCCCAACTTCTTCAGGCAACAGATGTATGTTGGTTGTGGTAGACCATGATATGATATGATAAGTAATTTATAACGTGCTTAATACCCAGAGGTTTCTAAGCGTAGACCCTTGGATCAAATCTGTATTACTCCACGCCATCTTGCTTCCAAGACGAGCAAGTTGCCCCTGAGATATCCTCCTAAAACCATGCTTCCAGGTATCCTGAAGCCATACCTATGAGAACTTTTACTGCTCAGGCATTGGCTAAGGCCCTCCTTGGTATCTTCACCAGGGTAGGTTTTCCTTAGGAAGTCATCTCTGACAGGGGATCACATTTTATGTCCCACTATATGCAGACCATGCGGAAGAACTGTGGAGAGACTTACGGGGTCTCAACAGCCTACCATCCCCAGACCAATGGATTGGTGGAGAGGTTTAACAGAACTATGAAGAGCATGATAGGTGCTTTAGAGGAACCCCTTAGCAGAAAGTGGGACCTTCTACTGCCATGCCCTCTCCTTGCTTATAGAGAAGTCCTTCAAGTAGGGGTTCGGTTCAGCCCCTTTGAAATGTTCTATGGTCATGCAGTCAGAGGCCCTTTGGCCCTCATCAAGGAAGGGCTGGATAGTGCTCCTTCCCTACAGCCAGTGAGAGTCACTGACTATATGGTAGGCCTCAGGAAGAGGATGTCACTCATGATGACAGCAACATCAGAAAACCTGAAAGGTGGTCAGGCTCTGGTTAAACATTGGCATGACCAGAAGGCCAACATGGTGGAGTTTACTCCAGACCAGCTTGTTTTGGTTATGGTACCTACAGGGTAGAGGGCCTTACAGGACAGATGGATTGGACCCTTCCAGATTTTGGGTAAACTTGGAGAGGTCAATTATTTATTTGGACGTGGGCAATCACAAAGAGGCCTCTAGGGTCTATCACACTAACCATCTGAAGGCTTATGTTTCCAGACCAGAACTAGGAGCTTTGCTTATAGTCTCTGATCAAGAGGAGGAGGAGAGTGAGCCTCTACCTGATCTCCCCAGGGGACAACCCTCAGATGAGACAATTGAAGGAGTAAAACTCTCTTCAGATTTGACTCTGCAACAACAGGAGGAGGGCAAGGCTCTTGTTGAATCAGTCTCCCTGTTCTCAATGACACCAGGCTTGACCCTTGGGGCCAGCGTGATATTATCACTGGTGACTGTCTCCCTGTCAAAAGCAGGGGTTACAGAATGTCAGATCGTGTAAGATCCCACATAAAGTAAGAGGTCAAGAAGATGCTTGATCTTGGGGTTATTGAGCCATCTATAAGTCCATGGGCTAGTCCAGTTGTACTAGTACCAAAAGCAGGAAACAAAGAGATGAGATTATGTGTGGACTATAGAGCTCTTAATGCAGTCACCACTACTGCTGCCTACCCTTTACCTAGGACAGATGAGCTGATGGGTAAACTTGGTTCAGCCAAGTTCTCAGTACATTTGACCTGACCTCAAGCTATTGGCAAATAGCTCTGACAGACCATGTCAAGGAGAAAATAGCTTTTTTCAGCACAGTAGGCCTCTATCAGTTTAAGGTTATGCCTTATGGACTCAGAAATGCACCTGCTACATTTCAGAGGATGGTGAATCAAGTTCTGAATGGGTTAGAGGACTTCTGCATAGCATACCTGGATGACATTGCATCTTCACCAGCTAGGGTATGTTTTGCAGGCTCTGGAACAGGCCCATCTGACCATAAAGGTTAGAAAATGTCAAATTGGTCAGATTAAAGTGGTCTACCTTAGACATGAGGTAGGAGGAGGTGAAATAAGGCCATTGCCTAGTAAGGTACAAGCTGTACAAGACTGGGCCACCCCTACTACTCAGACCCAAATGAGAGCCTTCCTATGTCTCACTGGGTATTACAGAAATTTTATAGAGAACTATGGGACAATAGTTTCTCCCTTGAATGTGATATCCTCACCCAAATTCCCCAAGAGGGTCAGGTGGAATGAGGAGTGCACCAAGACCTTTGAAGGACTGAAGAAAGCCCTTTCTCAAGCTCCATTCTTGAGAGCTCCCGACTACAACCAATCCTTCATTGTACAGACAGATGCTTCTAAAATAGGGATAGGTGCAGGTCTGAGTCAACTGGGTGAGAAAGGCAGGGAACACCCTATCTGCTTCATCAGTAGGAAACGGAAGGACCGTGAGACAAGGTGGGCAACTATTGAATGTGAATGTTTTGCCATTGTGTGGTCTCTGAAGAAGTTTAGGCCATACTTGTATGGTTCTCTGTTTATTATTCAGACAGACCACCAACCCTACAGATGAAGGGAGAAAATGCAAAATTGTTAAGGTGGTCAATCAGCCTTCAAGGGTTTGATTTTACCATACAACACAATTCAGGGTGAAATCACCAAAATGCTGATGGTCTCTCCAGAAAGTATGACCGACTGGATTAGGTGATTCATCCAGGAGTGGGTTAAATCCTCCTGTCCCTTCGTCTCGGGGGTAAGAGTGTTAGGGAGAATTCTCATTTCTATGCTAATCCCCTTCAAACCTAGAGACCCCCAGCTCTTTTGCTGGACCTTAGCACTTGGATGGAGTGAGCCCTTTTTCTCAGCCTCTCATGTGTTTTGACCTGATTTGGATTATGTGTTTCCTTTGGTTTTGGAGTCTGACAAACTCCATAGGCATCTACTATATGTATGGTGACACACAGCACCTTCAGTGCAGTGTCACAGAGAAATCCTATAGATTTCTCATACGGTTTGAATGCCATTTCTTGTGTGAACTACTGCTCACAAGAATAGTAAAGTGAAATTGACTTTACTTACCTTTTCTCTTTGTGGGTCCAGCACACACCATCCTATGTGGAGTGCTCTGGGGTTACTTAGTAGCCCCTTATCTTACCTACTCATGTAACATTTTTTATGTTACCCTCACTACTTTAAATTACTGGTGGCAGTGGTTTAATTTTCCTACCACTGTGCTTTTCTACTGCAGGCTGAATCCTCAGCTGCTGTATAGCACCCATGGGTGACCATTTTGTCAAAAGGGCCGGTCTTCTTTTTTCGTCATTTTCTGTTTGTGAGTGCCAGGGGTCAAGAAATCCGTAGTCGAGTGCACTGTCTGTGATCCGGCCAGAAGCTCCAGGAGTTATCAAAGGACCCTCCAAAAGCACGAAAACCAGAGCTCAAGTCCCCTCACCAGAGTGCAAGACTCAAGGAATGAAGGAAGCCCAACCAGTGTCCAAGATCTGCGGTGGTGCTGTTTACCGACCACTGAAACTGCGAAGTGCTGCTGATCTGAAAAGAGCCCGTAGCTGCTGCCAACCTCCGAATTGCTGCTGCAGGAGTCCTCCAGATGTCCGCCCTCTTGTCCCCACGACTGAGGCCCAGGAACTCAGGATCTGCATCGCTGCAACCAGGCAGAAGCCAGCTGGACCACTCTTCTTCTCACCAAAGGTACTGGTCTGACTTGGGGTACTTACCTCAGGGTCTTTAGCTTTGCTCTTCTCAGCTGAGACTTGCAGTAGCTACTTTGCAAGAGTTGATTTCAGCTCTAACCTTCACAAGTGTAACAGCTTGTGACCCTACAGTGATTATTCTTCAACTAACTCTCCATCTTTGTGCACGACTTTGCCTTCTAAGAAGTGCCTCAGCTCCATAGACTGTGCTCATATTGACTTTGGCTGTCTTGGCTCCCTGCAGACTATTTTAGTCCATTTGACTTTGATATTTATTGTCCCTCAGGGGTGATAATCAATCAAACTACCAACTTGTGTAGTACAGGCCTATACCAAAGGTGGGTTACCTAATACCAAGAGGACAAGTGTTGTGTAGTCTTCCACAGGGTTACTACATCAATTCTTGCCTAACACCCTGCATGCTATTTCACCGTACACAAGCCTCTACAGCACAGCCTGTGCGCCACACAGCAAGTGTTCTGCGTTGATCTGGTGAAAATCCTGTGCCCTGACCTAACCTGGTGATAAACATTACCTGCTGTCACATTTCCTCTCTTCATAACAGTTGAATGTTGTCGCCCTCTTGCCCCCTTTCAACAGTGAAGTAGCTTTGCTAAAAATGTTTGGCAGGGGACATGACATATAAATGAAAGGGGCCCCTGCAAAATGAGTGGGACAAAATGGTGTGCCACAAAAGTTGGGGGGACAAACATCCTTGTCCCCCCATAAAATTACGCCCATGACTATCATTCCTTTGAGGTTGGCCCTGGTGGAGAAACCCGAACTCGACTCTGCCCTCTCTCCCACTCAAACTAGGGTTGTACGTCGATTTATTTATTTATTGTGCATTTGTAAGGCACTTATACATCAAGAAATTGTGTTTCAAAGCACCCACAGGGCAAGGAGAGGGAACAGGGGAAAAAACAGAGGAAAAAAGGCAAATACAATAAAATTGATGAACAAGACAGAGGCAGTCCTTCTATGCCTTGTGAGCATTCGGATCATGCAAGTTTAGAAAGAGAGAAGGGACAGACACGTGTGGCGCAGGGTTTGGTGATTGCTGGAGGTTCCACAGAGGGGGAAGCGCAAGAGAGTCAGTTGCAAGCAACAGCTGTCATAGCAAAGATCCCTTGGTGAGTGGTCGCCTGCAAATATGTAAGTGCAGGCCTGTGGGACAACACAGGCCAGTGGGTGCCCAAAGGCAAGTTCTGGGGGGAGGGCGGAGGCTGAGGCGATTGGACGGAAGGCCTGGGTAAAGAAGGACACAAAAGTTTTCAGGCCACCAATCTCAGCGACTGC
Organism: Ambystoma mexicanum; assembly: GCF_040938575.1. Lineage (NCBI taxonomy): Eukaryota > Metazoa > Chordata > Amphibia > Caudata > Ambystomatidae > Ambystoma > Ambystoma mexicanum. Next base: position 896,386,946 of record NC_090941.1, read on the forward strand.
AGGGTTTAGCACGTGAGGGAGAGGGGGAAGGAGGAGGTGATGAGGAAAGTCTTGAGAGGCTTCCAGAATTTGAGGATGTCCAGCTCAAGACAGAGAGGAAGGGGGAGGCCTTCCAGAGGAGGGAGCCAGCTGAGGAAAGAGATCGCCTACCAGCTTGCTGCTTAGCGAAGTGCTTAACACGCAGAGTGTTTGGGCCGGAAGAACGTAAAACTCTGAAGGAAGAATTTTTGGTGAGAGCAAGTTGTATATAGCTTGTTCCCTGGCCCCAGACAGCCTTATGGATGCTGCAGAGGGATTTCAATGTAATCCTTGCAGCAACCAGGAGCCAGAAAAGGGCTTTTAGGGCTGGAGAGATACAGTGCCGGGGCTTAAGAACAAGGATAGTTCTTGCAGCCCTATTCTGGATAAGCTGGAGGGGGCGGAGAGAGGACAAGGGTAGATTTAGGAAGAGGCTGTTGCAGTAGTCCCGCCTAGAGAGTACCAGAGTTCTAGAGACATTGAGTTTCTTGGCAATAGTGAGGAAAGGAAGAATACCTCTGAGGAGGTGGAGTTGAAAATGGTCCTTCTTGACAAGGTCCAGGATGTGAGGGGAAAAGAGCGAGAGGAGTCGAAGATAACTCCAAGGTTTCTGGCTTCAAATGAAGGAGAAGGGGCAGAGCCCGTAGAGGGTGGTCAGAGTGAAGGGAGGAAAGAGGGAGAGGGAGTTCCAATAGGAAGGTTCTCAGTCTTGCTGGCATTGAGGCAGAGATCATTAGAGGCAGACCAGAACTGGATAGCAGATAGATAGTCAGGAATGGTACAGGGAATAGAGAGAGGATCATAGGGAAGCTTGAAGAAGAGTTGGGTGTCGTCTGCATAATACTGGAATTGAAGGGAGAAAGTTGAAATAAGGTGAGCAAGCGGGCGAGATAGACATTAAAGAGCCAGGGAGAAAGGTTGGAGCCCTGGGGAATGCCACAGGTGGGGATAGATGTGGGAGAGGAGAAAGACCCCAGGATAACCTGGGAGGGACGGTGAATGAGGAAGGAGGTCAGGCAGTCCAGTGCCCGTTCTGAGATACCAAGGGTATCATGGAGCCGTTTTATGAGGATGCAGTAGTTGACCATGTCAAATGCAGTGGAGATATTAAGTAAAATAAGGACAGCGGGTGAGTTAGAATCAAGAGATGCGTGCAGTTCTTCTCCGATGTTCAGGAGAGCAGTTTCTGTGCCTCTGGATGCTCCGAATCCAGGTTGATGGTCGTGAAGGCAACCAACGAGCTCAGTGTGCTAGGTCAGATGGGGGAAGACCAGCTTCTCCAGAAGTTTCTCAAGGAACTGAGTGATAGAGATGGGGCAGTATTAAGCCAGACACAAGGGGTCAGCAGAAGGCTTTCCAGGAAGGGGTGCACAAGGGAGTTCTTGAGGGAAGAGGGGAAAGACCTGGAAGCAAGAGAGTGATTTCAGAAATCAGCAAGGGAGCCGATGTTGTCCTTAATAGTTCTGGAGAACAGGAGGAGATCTGTTTACAGGAGATGTTCATGGAGCGAACAACCCTAGAGACCTCATCAGATGTGCTAGGAGAGAAGGAGGAGAGACTGGCTAAGGGAGGATGAGATGCCAGGAGTGGCAGTGGGATGGAAGGAGGCAAGGGAGAAGGGGAGGAAGAAAGAGTACTCTCAATGTCCTGATTTTTGCAGTCAGGTGGGTGGCTAGTGCAGTGCAGAGGGCCGGGAGAGAAGAGGTGAGGTGGAGACTGCAGAAGGATTGGCTGGTTCCTTGCAGAGTTTAAAGAGTTCAGCCATGTTGTTGGATGCTCCAGAGATGCAAGCCTGGATGTGGGCCCTCTTCATGGAATGAATGGAGAGATGATATTGCCTTTGGAGAAGGCAACAGGCCAGTTTGTCAGAGGATGAGTTTTAGGTCTGCCATTTCCATTATGCAGCTCTGCACTTGCGTTTCAGGGCCATTAGATCAGAATCGTACCAAGTGTTATGCTTGGTGGCATGTTTCATGTGGATCCTCATGACTGGGGCAAGAATGTCTAGAGTGTTAGTGATGGCAAAATGGAGGTTGCTGAGAGCAGAGTCAGAGGTATAGTCTGCAGTGGGAGGAGGGGGGATGAAGGTGAATGCAAAGGCAGTAACTGACACTCACTTCATCGGGAGGATGTCCGTGAACGAGGTTGGCAGAGCTAGGGGAGGTGCGGTCAGATGGCTGAGAAGGTCCAGGTGAGAGGAAAGGAGGGAGTGGTCTGACCATGAGAGCGGGGTGGTGAGTTTAACACAGAGATACAGATCAGTGTGGATCAAGGCATCGAGAGTGTGTCCAGCCAAGTGGGTCGGAACAGAGGGGAGAATGGAGAGGGAGAGTGAGGTGCAGAGGTCACGATAGAGAGTGGAGGCCAAGATTGAGGAGCTGAGGTGGATGTTGTAGTCACCCAAGAGGAGGAGATTAGAGATAGATGTCAGGAGAGAGGAAGAGAAATCCGCCCATTATGATAGGAACCGGGAGATGGAGCCATGTGGCCTGTAAATAGTGGCAATGGCAAGGGAGGAAATAGGAGAGATTACCAACTTGCAGACCAGGCTATCAAAGGAGAGGTATGATTGGGTGGGTACAAGGGAAGACTGGACCCACTCACGGAACATTAGGGCAACCCCACCGCCTGCACAGTAAGGGTGCAATTTAGAGATGATCTTGTAGCCATTAGAAAGAACGGAGTCAAAAGCAGTGACTGAGCTGGCACTGAACCATGTCTGGGTAGGAGAGAGGATAGAGATGTCAAGGTCTTCGAGAAGGAGGCAGATGTCAGCAGAGTGTTTGATAGTAGAGCGAGCATTAAGCGTGGCTAGATGAAGCAGGTCTCTGCCTTTAAAGGTTTTCTGAGGAGGGTTACAGGGGCGTGGTACACCCGTCGGAGGAGAAGCATGAGGAGGGACAGAGAGAATGGAAGACAGAGTAGCAGGCATAGGAAAGAAGTCGATGAGGTTCGGCAGGCACGGGTCCTCAAAGAGGAGGAAGTTGGGTTGAGGACCCTGAGCCATGATAGTGCCATTGCGATAGACATTAATGATGCACCTGGATGATGAGCAGCACGCCAAGAGTACTTCCCATCTACTGCCACCATTAATGGGTGAATACTAGAGAGGAGAGAGAGTGGGCATCAGATGAGGAGTCCATACATCTGGATAGGGGACATAAAAGAGGATATCAGTGACAATCTGTCTGGAGGTTGTGCTGATGCATGTGTATGCGATGAGTAAACAAGGGTTAGTAGCCAGAAGGTCTTTTTAAAACCTTTTTCTTCCAGACTTCGTGAGAGGGAGAGGATAGGTGATTTCATAGCAGTTAGAATAGATAGGGAGATGGAGAGTGCCATAGAGGTGGAAGAGAGGTGAGAATGGAGGAGAGAAGGGGCCTTCACAGCACGAACACAAACTCACCAAGCGGCCTAACAGCGAAAAAAGGTTGGTAGGTGTTCAACTTGTGTTGTGTTATCAGGGTGATGCGGCTTGCATGCATGTGAGATTGTTTTACCCACTCCTGGAGTATCCAGATCATGGTCAGACGATGTAGCAGTCAGCGGATCCAGGAAGGGTGCGCAGACGTGAAGAACACAACATTTGAAATATCCAGAGAGCACACAAATGCAGTACAAAGTGGAGGGTGCACAGACGTAAAGCACACCCAAATTCGAAATAGCCAGGGGGCACACAAATGCAGTACAAGTGGAGGGTGCACAGATATAAGGCACTTCAGAGTTTGAAGTAGATAGGTCTTAAGGCAGTTATTCAGAAGCAGAAGTTAAGGTGAGGCCAGAAGGAGAGATCACTGCAGATAGATGTATCACTAGAGAGTTCTGGGGACACTTTTTAGGGGCAGCTGCAGCAACAGAATGCAGAACATAGTAGAGCACGCGGTGAAATGAAAAACCTCAGGTATGCAATTAGGTACAGAGGCCAAAGGATCGGAGCTCAGAGGGGTGTCCAGGAAGAGTTAGTACAGGACAGTCTGGTAAGGATTGGCCAAATGTCCAGCGACAAAGTTAAAGGTAGAGGTGGCCAATAATGAAGGTGGGTCACCTGCGTAGTGCCACAGAGTGCAGAAGGGGTGCATGAAGCACAGTGAGCGTGACCAGTGAGGCTTTGATGGCAAGTGCAAGAGATGCTTACTGCAAATCAATCGGCACTTCCCTGCACCATTGTGATCGTGGGGGGACCTACCAGGCCTGGACAGGGACAGACAAGGGAGGGCGAGACCCTTTTAGGTGGCCCTTTGAGGGGGCCGGCGATCGCCTGCCGGCTCCATTGCCAGCAAGGAGGAAGTTCTGCAGTCAGCCAATCATGGCATGCATCCACAACGAGCCTGGGCAGCAGATCAGCTGGTTGGGATCCCGCGTGGGGTTTGTAGAAGCACCACACAGTGCAGATGAGCACCCTCAGAAGAAATAAAGCAAGAGTTTAGAAATCTGGGCCTTGGCTTTCACCATCTTTGTTGTGGCAATAGCCCAAAAGTAGGACAAGAAGAATGCGGATTGCTGCTACCTCTGCAGGACCAGATGTCAGTGTCATTGCGGTAGAACTGCCAGAGGACATCACAGATTGACGCCTATGCTGCACTGGAAACCAGTAGAACGGGATGACACCAATTACTCGAAAAATCTTCATTTTAATCAACATTCATATAATAACAATAACTTCATGTATAGTTTAAAAAAAACATCAATTCATTTAGTCAACATCTCTCCCAGACATTCATTCTCAAACCCATACTTCCTCATTTAAAAATAATTTAGCAATAAAACCAATTTGGCATTTCATATACTGTGTATTCATACTCTTTAAACAGAACTCTCCATAGATTGCAGTCGTGTATTAGTGACCCAGTCCTTAATATCAGGTGTCATGTCAAATCTGGTTTCTAATTTCCAGATTGTTCAAATAGGGAATAATGACTCGAGAATAATGAAGTGAATAAAGATTACCGGGGAGGACGAGGACACCCGAGAAGAGAAAGGTTACCGGAGAGGACACTAAAGAAGTGAGAGAATTCGCCTTATTCCTACTCTTTTAATACAAGCGGCTAGAAGAAACGTGCACCCATAGTCCCGAAGAAAGTGGAACAAATAGACTACCATAGTGATTAAAGATGCCGTGAAAGGGGTATGCTTAGACTCCATGAAGGGGTAATGATTAGAGGCAGAGATATCTGTGACCAGCTGGTGTTCGTCTACTCTGTTAAGCGTCTGTCTTACATGTTTTTTGTTGTGATGTCATACATCGAAAAAATATAACATTTTGTGAAAAATCGAGATTGGAGCTTGCAGTGTTTGGTGCTCGCTCATATTGTTGGAACTGTTTAAGTCACGCAAAAGCATTGAGAAGTGTTATATAAGAGGAAAGGGAACAGATTTAAGCATGGAAGACATAACTCCATTGACACACTTATGCAAACAGTTGCCAAAACACACACCCAAACGAAAGAAATACAGTACAGAGTGGGTTAAAGGAACCGCCCACAAAATGTTTATGCCATGGCCACAAGGTGGGTCCTTATCTAAAGCTGTCTTGCAACATATGACAACATATTTGCATGACACCTACACGGGCAAAAGATTGAGACAAACGCCTAGCTATTTTAGAACTTTGGAAAATGTATGAACAAGAAAAGGGAGAGGAGCTGCCAATAGATTGGAAACTCAATGTTTGCACAGAGGGGGGTGAGACGTCTACCGCGCCACCCGCCCCATCCGAAACGAAAGTTGAAGAAAGTAAAGACGAGGGATTATACCCACTGAGAGAACTTAAAGCAGCCATGGAGTATAGCAACCCCGCATATGAAACACCTACGCAAAGTAGTGACGAAAATCAAGGGAAAGATAAGGATAAGGATATTACCACCACAGTCCCACGGGACAAGGGGAGATGCGATGATTACGGAAGAGATCAGGCACAGACAAGTGCATCTCTTGACAAAGAGAGAGAAGAGAAAAGATGGAAGTGTAACAAAGATAGAACTGATGAGATAGCATTTGCAAAAAATGAATGGATGGGAGGGCACATTTTATTGAAATTTGATGGCAAAGGCATTGATGACGCAAAACAAAAGCAGAGGTCAGATGATGTACAGAGAAATGGGAAAGAGAAAGAGTCAAGAGACTAAAGAATAAGAAAGAAAGACAGACAAAGGCGAGAACAGCTATATCGTGAAGAGCAAGAAAGACAGCTCGATCGCAAACCAAGAGCAGCCAATGATCAAGACAGACAGGAGCAGCAAAGGTTAGAGGAAGAGCAAAGGATATGTGAGAAAAGAATAAAGAGACGAAGAGCTGAGGGAATTCAAAGGGCAGATGAACGTAGCCATGAAAAGAAAAAATAAGAAGATAGAGTCAGAGAAGAGGCGAGGAAACACAAAGAATTTGATGACGATGTGGAATGTAAGCAAAGACAGAGAGCACGCGATCTTGAATATCTGGGGAGAGAGGTTAAAAAACCAAATCCAGTAGTAGACTGGGAAGATATTGAAGAATCTTTTCATGCGTACGAATCAGTACCAGGCACGTCTAGGGCAAATATGGAAGACGACTTCGACACCAGAAGCATCAGAGAAACGATATACAGAATATGTGATGAAATGGGGTTAGAACAAACTCCCCAAGGGGAGGGGGAGGACGAGCACCTGGAGAGCACTCAGCTGTACGACACTGAGGATGTCTCCCGAAGTATTGGGAATAGAGAACTATCCCTGGGTAGACTAGAAATAATTAGGAGTAAAGAAGACGCAAGAAGTTGCACGAGGTGGGCACAGACAATGTCTGACTCAGAAAGGGAGGAACATGAGGAAAACGAGGAAGAGACACGGAGAGAAAGACGACTCCCAAGGGAAAAAGGAATAAGATGGTCAGACACTAGCGAGTCTGCACTGAGGACATCAGAGTCAGCCACGCCATCTGACCTATATGAAGAAGTATCTCACTGTCAGAGGGGGGTGTCTTCACCGCCCTACGTGGACAGACTTAGGTCCCTATTACCCATGCCATAGATAGAAGAACCATGAGGGAAGAGAGAGAGAACTGTACGTCCCAATTTCTGTTACTCGAGAAAGGGGGAGCAAGACCATAATATATTCCATGGCCACACATGGATCGAGAAAACTTGAAAAACAAGCTTCCAATGCTGACATCGGGAGCCGGAATGTGGATACACAAGTTAGAAAAAATTACAGGAGGAAACACGTTAGGGACATCAAAGAGAGAGGGAGCAGACGATGTGTGGAGACGAGCAGGCTACCCTGGTGTAACCACAATTAATACAGTGCATGACAGAGCTCCATTTAACAACTGCAGAGCCACAGTATGGAAAGCGCTACAAGTGCTATATCCAGACACTTCTCATATGGGAGCTATAATGACATGAAAAATGAAGGAGTCTGAGGAGCCGTTAATTTATATAAAGATTTTTCAAGACTCATGGGTACTCGAGACTCATGAATCTTGGACGAAATCTATATCTGTGTTCTACCATATATTGTTCCAAGGGCTTCCAGAGCCGGTACAGAAACAGCTCAAGAAATTGGTAGGAATTGAGGCTAAACCTTGGGCAGAAATACAGCTGACCATCGTACATTATTGCAGACTGCTGCAAGAAAAGAATCGCAAAAAGGAAGCTGCACGAAAGGGTGAGGAAGCGAAATTGGTGCAGAAGAAATTGTCAAAGTATGCTCTTGAGGTAGCCATGATAACTAGCACAGCTGAACCAAGGATGCAGCAGGTGACTAATCCACAGCAGAATAATCAGGGCAATACAGGGTTTTACCCACGGGGTAGAGGATTTAGGGGACGAGGATGGCAGAGTAATCAGGGAGGCTTTCAGAATAACCAAGGAGGTTTCCAGAATATGCAAAATGGCAATCAAGATATGTCAAATGGGCAAATGATACGACCACCGCCAGTATGTTGGTTGTGTGGGATGACAGGGCATTTATTGCGCACATGCAGAAACCAAGGCATGATGCAGAACGGCCAAGGGACAGGGGCAGGAATGGCAAATCCACCTGCAGTTTTACAGCAGGGTGTTGCACAAAATCACACGGTGCAACAACAAGCGACAGGAGTGCAACAAGGCGTGCAACCTCAGAATATGGGGAATCCTCCACAAGGACAATCCCAGCAGGCACCGATTCAACTGTCAAGGCGATGAGCACAGGGCAAACCACAAACTCTAGAATGGGAAGTAACATTGGGAGGGGGGGAAATCAAACATCACACAGTGGGCCAAACTTGTTCATGGACTAGGACAGATCACTGGGGACCATGATGTGTTCTATCCTATCAGTGACACTAGACCCTCACAGGGAACCTAGGGTGGATATCGTTATAGTGGATAAAGAATATTCCTTCCTAGTAGACACGGGTGCAACACACTCGTGCATATGTGAAGGCAAGTTTTCCTTGTCCAGCGAGGCCATAAACACTCAAAGTTTCACAGGAGCTAAAAGTCGTGTTCCCTTCACAAATGCACTTCCAGTCTCCATCGGAGAATGTGAAATGAATGTGCCTTCACTATATTCACATCAGACCCCAGTAAACATTTTGGGTCGAGATTTAATGACCAAGTTAAACATGACAATCTTGTTCACGGAGGAGGGCATAGTATGTTCAACTCCAGGAATGCACTATTCAAATGTATGCAAAATAATCAGAGCATATGCGGGACACACAGCCATGAGGGCAATACCATTAGAGCCAGAAATATTCGCATATGGTATGCGTATGCTTATGGCAGGACTGCCAGGCCTTGCAAACAGAATCATGAAAACCCCAGATGAGTTTCTATTTAGACAAAGAATACCGATGCACGAGGAGAAGGGACAAGTATTTCCCCTGGTGATAAACACAGCTGCAGTACGAGGGAGAATGGCCTTGATTGATGGTTATGATGATGAGGGCCGACAATGATGTGCAGTAATCGCCATTGAAGAAGGACATCAATTGACTGACGTCACCGTTGATGATCTGTTTGAAGAGCAAGCAGATATGGGAGAGACAATAATGGAAGTGAGTCTCACCTTTTGGGTGAAAATGATCAAAAGAGAGGTAACCTCAGAGAATGATGTCGGCACAAAACCGTCCTAAATACTTTGATGACGACATGGCCCAGGTGCCTGTCGCAGTATGGACCACAGGCCCCTATGACGTGGGCCTCTTGAAAGGGGTTGGAGAAGTGAGAATTAAATCGAAACCAGGAGCAATTATACCAAAAGCCCGACAATATCCCATGTACAGAGAGGCGGATGAGGGGATTTGTAAGACAATTTCTGCAATGATGGAGCAAGGTATCTTAGTAACGTCAGAGTCGTCATGCAATACTGCGGTTTATCTGATCAAAAAATCAAAGGGAGGGTCATGGCGTTTAATCCAAGATCTAAGGCCAATAAATAATATTGTTTAGGCCGAGTTTCCTCTAGTCCCTAACTCGGCTACAATTCTATGTAATATACCTGTTGAGGCAAAATGTTTCACGGTGATTGACTTGAAAAATGCATTTTTCTCAATCCCGTTGCACAGATGCATCTGAAAAGCACGAGGCTTCGCCAGGGGTATTACGAGTCTCCATCTATTTTTACCAGAGTCCTGCAGATGGACTTAAGCAATATTGCATTCAAATGTGTTTTCCTGCAATATGTGGATGACATCTTGATCTGCAGCACGACAGAGGAGCAATGCAGGCACGATTCTGTCCAGCTATTGGCTATACTGGCTGAGAAAGGATATAAGGTTTACAAGGAGGAGCTACAATATTGTCAACAGGAAGTGCTGTACATAGGCCAGCTAATCTCACATGAGGGAAAGAGAGTGACCCCAGAAAGGGCTGAAGCCATACTGAACACGGCTAAGCCACACACGATAAAACAGATGCAGAGCTTTTTATGCCTATGTAACTATATCAGAGCATGGGTATTCGATTATAGCTCTTACACTAAGCCTTTACTTCAGGCCCTAAAGAAGGCCCAAGTAACAAAAGAAAAGATCGAATGGTCTGAGACCATGGTGAAAGGATTTGCTGAACTCAAGAAATATATTTGCACAGCACCAGTTCTAGGAATTCCCAATTACGCAGATTAATTTTACCTCTTTTCGCACACGAATGGCAGCGTTATGACGGCAGTGCTCACACAGAGAACCGCATTGGGGTGCAAGCTCCTGGCATACTATGGCGGAAATTTGGGCCCAGTAATGAGAGGTATTTTCCTATGCGAACAAAGTTTAGCTGCCGCAGTGTTCCCCGATCGAGAAGGCTACAGCCATTGTGATGGGATGCTCTATGACGTTGTACGTCGAGCACTCACTATTTGCCATTCTAGAGAAACCAAAGAGCACATTGACATCTCAGAGAGCTTCTGCTTATGAAGTGATCATATCAAATCCATCGATTAAGTCCGATGTAAGATAGTGAACCCAGCTACATTCCTAGCAGAGCCAGTCACTGAAGGAGAGCCAATACATGACTGTGCAAACTATGAAGAATTCTATGACGAAATCCCCAGGGTGAAAGAAAATGCCTTGGCAGAAGGAGAGAGTGTCTTTATTGATGGTTCTTCGAGGATCGATCAAAGTGACGGACAAAGATATACAGGCGTTGCTGTGATGAAGCACACAGCAAATGGAGAATTTCGAGTACTTATTTGTGCACAAATACTATCTCATTATTCAGCACAGGCTGCAGAATTATTGGCATTGATACTCATCATTGAGAATCACACAGACCAGGAAGTAACGGTGTACAGTGACTCCACCTATGTAACGTCGACAGTGCATGCAGGCTTAGCGCGCTGGAAAAGGAGGGGCTACCTCCGAGGAGACGGCACGCCAGTACTGCACGCAGCCCTATTGGATATGCTGATCAAGGCACTACAGCTCCCAGTGGGCATAGCGGTCGTAAAATATGCCGCCCACACGAAGGGGACAGATTTGATCTCACGCAGAAATCACGCAGCAGACACGGAAGCCAAGCGTATGGCATCAAAAAATGAGATGATCATGGAAGTAGAAGTTATCCATGCCAATGAGCAAATGAGGGTTGCATGGATTGCACCTGAAAGTTACAGTAATTTGGGACAAACACAGCTAATGGAACTCCAAGGGGAGGCACCACAGGAGGAAAGAATCTTTGGAAAGCCGAGGGTGTTCTTTAAACCCCTCTGACAGCTTGTGGTGACAAGACAGCACTGGTAAACCGGTGATGCCTGTAGCCCTATTGAAAATAGCACTGGAGCAGTTGCATTACCCGGCGCACATGACCAAAGAGAATCTCGCAGTAACACTCACAGAAGACTGGTTCATACCGAATTTAACCGAGCTCGTTGCATTTCTTATAGTAAACTGTATATTTTGCCAACAATTCACAGCTGGGCACACATTAAAAGTAATGAAAGGAGTCGTCCCCAGGCCAAATGGGCCTTTTCAGCACTTGCATGTCGATTACGGCGACATGATTCAAGTATGTAATGGGTACAGATACTTAATTGTTGTGGTGTGTCCATTCTCTAGATGGATTGAGGCAGGTCCTTGTACACACCCAGACTCTACCTGTGCGGCCAAATTTTTAGTGAGGAAAGTGTTCCCCAGGTGGGGGTTGTGCGAGGTCATGAGATCAGATAATGGCCCTCACTTTGTTAATGCAATATTCGAAGATTAGCTTGCTGCTTGGTATAAAGCACAAGTTCTCGTCGGCGTATCATCCGAAAGGTAACGGGATCTGCAAGAAGCTCCTCGGCTTGTTAAAGGAAAGGATAGCCAAGTTGAAGCTTACTATAAAGAAGGGATGGTTGCACTGCCTTCCTTTGGCACTGTATGCATCCGGAACCAACCTGGTTCTGACCATAATCTTACTGCCACACAGTATAGCCACACGAAGAAGAATGAGAACCCCCCTGAAACCCCTAAATAGAGCTAGATATGATGCCCAGTCAACAGGAGAAATGTTAGGGTCTGAGACGCAAAACTACCTGAACTGCATGACATCTTGCCTTACTGTAATTTTAGACCAACTGCAGCAATGACAAAAGGGGTGCAGGGCAGCACGGAACACAGAAGGAGATACTACTACAGATGCAGCTCAAGGACTTTGTGTACCATCCGTTTTCTCTGGAGACACTGTCCTTGCAAGGAACCATACAAGGAAAAAGTGGAACGAGCCGAGATTTAACGGTCGCTTCACAGTGGAGGACTGCACTGCATCCGCAGAGAAACTACAAGGCAGGAGAGCTTGGATTTTTCTGGGTGATATCAAACCCTACATCGGAGAAGGCCCCCTGCCTGCACCCCAATGAGAGGAGTTGACTAGCGACGGGGAAGAACCGCAGCACGTGCAGATGAGATCCATGACGAGGAAAAAGGACGCATGACCAGACAGACAAAGACAAAGAACCGTTGCAAATTGTGGCTTAAATTGGACACTTCCTCTAAGCAAAAAAGGGGATAAGGACATAAAAACAGACACTCTGTGCATCCTAGTTGCAGGGTGAATAAGAAAATTGCACGTATAAGCCACAACATAGTCTGTTGAACTGTGAACTCTGGACTGAGGCACACTTAAGCCTTGATGAGAACAGAATATGCCAAATTTTGACCGAGGACACTTACATTGGAAACAAATACAGCATCCCGACTCATTCCACACCGAGGATCTATTCAGAATCACTTATCGTGTCCCACAGTAGTGACATCACAAAGGACGTGATAACTTATTTTAACCTAGTGCAAAGATCATACCCCTCATTGGTGGGACGGCTCACCAATGTCACTGATTTTCTTCAAGATCCTGAAAACGAAAAGACAATAAAGAGATTGCTTACTGTTATTGTCAAACAATTTCTCTTACTTCCTGAGTACAGTGAGAAGGAACCAAATGTCTCAAACACAGATGGAAATAAATGAGCTTATCAACACATTGTTCTTTCGTATAATCGAAGACTGTCCAACTCTTGTCGGAAGAACAACAGACACACTCACGTTTCTTCGAGATCCAGCAAATACAGAGCTTCTAAGCCAACTCCTAAATAAAATTATGATCTTAGTTACACTCCATGCAAATGGACAGTGCAGACATTGTTTACATTGAAGAGAAAGCATACAATCCTGAAAAACTCAGCAAGATAGGACGGATGTCCCTGTCACTAGAAGACAGCAGGTTAGCTCACAATGTCCTTTTTCATGTAGTCACTGACTTTCCAGAGCTAGTGAGGAGACCAATCGATGTTGACGTCCTCACATTCATCAGAGATCCAACTAATGTTGCACAGATGGGCATGCTCTTGCATGGAATCGTACTACAAATAGAACTCTCGAACCATCAACAGAACTATCTGAGGAGATTCTAAAAAATCTTTCCGCTGAGGAAGCAGTGTTAAGGACTTCACTTATTGCATTTGTTGATATTTTGCCCTTATTCTTCATATTGACCAGCATACAATATGTCCTCAGGACTGAAGCAAATCTGAGGAGTGGACTGGGAGCTTACTTACTTTGAACATGCACAGTAAAGAGACGTACTGAAGTGTTATTTGATTTGATTTTTCCCATATTCTAGTAAATGACCTGTATCCTGAAATAAGAGAAAACTCATCACCCGCAAGAGGGGGGACACTTGTGGAGCACCTGACACTCTTAAACTCAGAGCCCGAAAGACAATATTGGTTAAAGGAGTAAAATACAAAATGGACACTTGGCGAACGTTCGAAATGGGGGTTCAGAGCAGCAATCTGATAGTAGACTCATTATGGCCGTTCATAGCCAAAGCAAGGAAAATACAAGAGTAACTGAAGAATAAAACTGCAGAGACTGTATTACCAAGCATATATGTTCCAACACAAGGGACAAGTACCAGTTCTACAATACAACCATATACCAGACCAGCGTCAGGGTGGTTGGTATGGGCATTTGTAACCAGCAGGAAAAAGATGTATGAAGAGAAGGAAAGAGCTGCCAGACTCTTATACACTCAAATGGCACAGATGAAGAAGCCTGCACCATGGACCGGGATACCTGATAATCCTCCAGCAAGAAAGAGCCATACAGATGCATTTAGGGATGTAGGGATGTAGTTATAGCCAATTACAGGAAAACACTAAGAATCAAGAGAAGCATACATGGAGATGACAATGAACTAAACAACTGCCTGGAAAGCACAGTATATCTGGGAAACAACATTTGGTACCAGCACATGAAGGACGTTGGAAGACAAAGGGCAGAAGGGGAATGCTTTGTTTGTGCACTCCTACCATACAGCATGGGGAAGTCCAAGATATTCGTAGCTGTAGAAATTGATGTCCAGACAGCACACTGTCTTTCACACGTAGCCATGTGCAAAACTAGAGGCCAATTTATGGGAAGTGACGCTAATATGGGCAACTGAAATAGCCTATCCCGATGAAGATGATTATGTTCAAGACATCAAGACAAGAAACAGGGCTCATACTAGGAATCATGTGATCAGGTACGAAAAGCCTGGAGTTAAAGGAGCAGGAATAAGATGGGAAGTCAACCAGAAACTAAATGTACAAGGAAAATCTCCAGAGGAAGCTCGAAAGTGGAAGAACAGAGCCCAAATGCAGATTTGGGGAACAGTGCTTTCACCAGATGCATGGGAGAAAGGAGTGGTGATTTGCAGAGCCTGGGTGATCACTGGACTCTACAAAGAAACTGTTGACATCGTGCAGAATGGATGCAAGCCATTATGGCCAAGACTTGCAAAACTACTGACATGGGTCAAAGACAGAGGAGGACCCTTACAGATAGCGCCACTAGAAAGCCCAAAATTCTGCTTCAGGAATAATGGAACTAGAACGAACAGAGAGAATCAGAACTGTGGACGAGTTTTTGAGGCTCCAGGAATGGTGCATGGAACTGCACTAATTATGGATAATTATTGGGCATGCAGATCCAAAGCATACGTCAGACTGCCAAGTGACTGGGGAGGTATATGCAAACAGTGAACGTCCACGTTCCAGCATTGGTGATCCCGAAAAGTAACCTGAATATTGACAGTTTCCCAAAAGCATATGCTCACTTGAGGAAGAAGAGATCTGTGGAACTGATAACTCAAATGAAGAGAGAGAATTACTTCTCTGCTAAATCAGAAGAAGCATTTCATGCAATCCCATATGAACACAGGCTGTTCAGCCTCACCTCATCAGTGTTCACGACGATCTTCATGCCAAGGATTTAAGTTGGAGTAAATACTAAATGGTTGCAGATAACCAGATGGGAGTTACTGCAGACCATCAACATGACCATGAAAGGATTCAATGCAATCAAGGAAGAGTTAAGAGCCATCTGACTGATGACTCTCCAGAACAGATATGTCCTTGACATGATCACAGCTATGGATGGAGGAGTTTGTGCAAAAATAGGAGAATCGTGTTGCACATTTATACCTTCTCACAATGAGGAGAATGGAACTTTAACGGAAGCCATAGGTATGCTAACAAACCTGCAGAACCAGATGATCGATGAAACTGACGAAGTTGATGATGACAGTTGGTTTGGATCACTCTTTTCATGGGTCCCACAATGGATGGCAGATGCATTCAAGTTCTTGGGAGCCCTCCTAGTGACGATATTACTAGGGTTTTGTGTTATCAAGATAATAATCTCTCAGTGCCAGAAGACTGCAAAGAAAGCCATAGGGTTGAAGATCACGATTGATGTCAGGCCAAGATGGAAGCCCAAGTACCTGACTGATGAAGAAATAAGAGACTTTGTGACAGCCAGCATTTACGCACCAGAAGGAACTAAGTTTCTCTATCCCAGAAAGCACAGAAATTATGTGGGAAGATGGGTTTATTGTAGCCCAAATGGGCAATGTCAACTAATGACAAGGAACAAAGACAAGCATGTAAAAACCGCAGGAAGCCTGAAATGAGTAATAAAAATATGGACTCCAAAAAGACATTTCTTCAAACCATCATTTATAGACGCAGAAGAGAAGGAAGGAATGAACCCAGGCGATGGAGTAAAGATAAATACAGAAGAATCGAGTAAGATGAATCCAAAGACGGAGGTGAAAGTGGTCGATGAATCGCCCAGAGGGGGGAGTGTAGAGGAGGTCCCAAATAAAGCCTGCACTCCAATTGCCCATTTTGAAGTACCAGGAACGTTCACACCGAAATATATGACGTTTGATGAGCAAATAAACCAGCACAGAGCCGCAGTAGGGCTCTGCCCAGTACCTATGAGAAGAGGAACGCCTATTGAAGTCCCGATACCCAGAAAACCATGGACAGTAAGGTACCCATTAAGAAAACACTACCAGCAAATGAGATGAAATGAAGATCGCCTAAGTACTGTCCCAGAAGAAACCAAAAAAGTCTTAATGGAAGACGAATGGTGATGTCACAAGGACCCGGACAGGCTCACAGATAGAAGAAATGATGACCCGAGAATGACACACAGAGACGAAATGCCAGGAATAAAGAGATTGTGAACCTAAAGTGGAAGAACAATGTTGAAATAGAAAGAAGTTCAAGCTGTAAGCAAGATGAAGATATTCAACCAGTTTACACCTGTAAATATGCTTGGACCCGCAAGAAAGCTAAGAAAACAGTGCGGCTTGCTATGCTAAGTAGAAGAATAGTGCGGCAAGTGCCATTATGCATAACCTACCTCAAAGCGAAGCACAGTATTATAAGTGCGATTCCACTTTGCACAAAAAGCAGAATCAACTCAGGTTACAAGAGGCCAAACAAGAAAAGATTAATATTCTATCAAAACGAGAAGAGACGACTGAATCGAAACTCGGCAGATGCAACTCGTGCCAGGAGAGCCAAGGTCATACCAATAGAAGGAACAAACAGTAGCTACATGTAATTGAAACTTAAGAACAGAATATCCTGTCTCTAAAAGGTCAAGATAAGGAAGCGTAGGCAGGTGGCAAGCAAAATAAGAATCAAATACACAAATTGAGATAAACCAGACAAATTCACGGTGTGGGAAGCACGTGAGCAGCCGTGCGAGAAGCACAGGTTCACACTTACGCTTGGCAGCCTCCCAAGAAGAGATATCAGATCTTTTCCAGACAGAAGATGCAGTTTCGAGGCCAACCACAGTGAAATAATTGACACATAGTTGCTGAAGCGATGATTGATTGTAACCTTAATTGGAGGAATGCCGGGTAACTGAGGGGCATCTCGCACCTGGCTGACCGTTCTGCGTGCTGCTAAGCAAAGTGGAAAGTTATGCATGGGGTTGGTGCCAATCCAATCACGATGGACCAAATAATCTAGGGTCCTATGGCTAATAGAACCAATAGGACGTTGTACTTTTAGTGCAGTAGTCATTTTGAAGGAAGGGCTTAGATGCCCACCTGACAGTGTTTTACCCAATCCCCTCACTCCATTAACATATACAGATATAGTACCTACATTAAAGTTACCTTTTCCTAACCAATAGAATTGCATGTTAACTTTTGAGTGTTACACGTCAATTATGATGAGTTTTGAGTATAAATGTTACAACTTGTATAAAGTTCGTTGGAGTTGAAGCGTGAAGGACGATCGCATCACTGCTGATTTCCATGGCTCCCCGTTTTCTGTACTTGTCATTAAACGGACACCCTTTGCCAAACCATTGAGTTGTCCTTATTGATTGGTGCTAGAGTAATAAATCTGCACCCCCATCCATCTCAAGGGTGCAGCTATCTCGTCTTTAAGTACTTCGGAGCAAACTTCGGCTCTATGGGCCAGCCAGGGGTCTACGGAGTACACCAGCCATGCAGATTTTTCAGCTGTAAAGGTGAACAAAAGAGCAGTTGAAACATCTTTAAGGAGGGACGTAACCAGAATAGAACACATTATTTGAATGGTTGACCCTGGTCTTATAATGCACTCTGCTAAACATATCAAGCTATTAGGAACAGTCCCAAACGTGAAATAGAACAAAGGTGGATTTCAATCCAAGGCAGTTTGTGGGGCATTTGAAAAAACTCTGGGAGACCTTGGAAAGGACGTACCACCCATTATTCTTGACGGAAGGAACGGTGAGGGGGAGGGTGAATCACCCTCACTAAATTCCTCAACGACAACATCATATTCCTCATATTCAATACAAGAACATATTGGGGGAATACATTTAGAGAAGTTCCAGGCTCATGAGAAGCCCCTGCTATTCCAGAATTGTGTAATTCTATGTCTTTGCTGTCCATTGCCTTGGCCCAGTTTTTGAAACTTTATTAAATCTGAACAAATGACAATATGAAGGAACAGGTGACCTTAATCGCTATGTTGCACTCAAAAAGTGTATTCATCGAGGGTTACATCACGGCTGCTAAGGTGGCCGAAGATCGGGGATTAAATAAAAAGGAGATATCCTGGAGAGCCCAAAGGAAAAAAGGCATTTCAATCGAAGATCCACATATAGATCGGAGAACAAATGAGGAAAGTGTAGGAAGTATAACAACCCTGGTAGTGCCAAAAATAATGACGACCGGTTCTGATGTTGAATATCAGGGAAAGACAACAGACAGGATGCAAGCAGAGAAAGAACCCTCACAAGTTGTATGCTTGGAGCCATCACTGGAAGATCTAGTGCTAGACACAGTTACTCAGGGAGGCCCAGTGGACCCCATTGAGTTCACGTCAGATCTGTGCACTGGGAGTTTAAGCAACAAAGAAAACTGTGTAGCCCAGGAGCTGTCTGAAATATCAACACCCTATCCAATCTTTCGGCAAAGATGATGGAAAAGAATCAGAAGATCACAACAGATTGTAAAATCGAAGAAATAGAAACCTCAGCTTATGTTAAGATCAAAATATTCGAGACATTTCTTGTGGAATTTATCAGTTTCAACTCAGACAACGGGGCATTGTGAAAAAAAAACAACAGGAAACCTAACAAAAAGAACACGGCAGAAGCAGTGAGACAAAATCATGAGCCACCGCTGGAGGTAGACAGATTGGATAGAGCTCCCTCAAACTCCTAAATGGACCCGTTTGTCTACTCAATCGAAATCGGAGGAGCCCCAGTGAGAACTCACAAATAACAACATAAAACTCCAGCCAGACTGTTCGGAAGCTCCGGTCTTCGCAATAGAAAGCTGGTGAGAAGCAAGTGGTAAGGTTTCAAACACTAGCAGAAAAATGGCACGCAGCAGATATTAGATTTATGTGAAATGTCATCAGGCCGAGTATGATAGTTAATTTCACATGCTTACTGTTCATGGCCTGTAAGAATGTCATTGTATTTTCCCTTGTTTCCTCCCTTGCCTTAAAGCACTTTGAAACACATTGTGTATAGGCGCTATATAAATAAACTATCATATCATATCATATCAAAGCAGAAAGCCATTTGCGCAAATAAAGACCTTCAAGCCACTAAAGTAAAAGCTCTGGCCTTTAACGACTCTAAAACTAAAGTGACATTTTCACCTGTACACAATGGTAAAGAGTTGAGGGCCAGTCCTGAGCCTGGTACAACTTCGAGCAGTGAAAGTTTCCAGACACTGACACAAAGAGACTTGTGGCAGATAATCTCTACATGCAGAAACAGAAAAAGGTAGCGGAGTCCAAAAAACTGACCACATGCCTAATAAGATTGGGGCAGTAGGGAAAAGAAAAACCCCTAAAAGAGATGAATCGAGGTGTTTAAAGCTAGAACTGTTGGTGGACAGAGAAGATAACTTTATCCTGAACAGAAGAAATGTTCTGGACCTCCTTCATTGCATCCCAAACCTTAGTCAAATAAGCTCTCACGATTTGTCTTTGAATGAATTTGTGGAAGAGGCCTGCTTGGACTTGGTGTATTTCTCCAAATATTCCACAATTTTTCAAGATGCGTTATTAGAAGCAACTGCAAGCCTTTGGTTACTGGGTTTCCATTTAACACCTCCAACAGATAAGGGCTCACAGGAACAAGGAGGTAATAGTGGAAAAGGTGTTTCCTTCTGCATCACAGTCAGGCAACCCTTGTTGAGTGAAGAGCCAGAATTCAAGGAATGGAAGGTGATGATAACGTTTGTCCTGCCATAACAATGAATTCACTGACTACGAGTGGGTCTGCAAATTTTAAGAACGAGCCACACTCTAACCTCCTACTATGACAGTGAGCTTCCAAGGAGGCCTTGATAATGAGAGAATAGTTGAGATGCCAAAGAAGAAAGGGTTAAATGCAGCTGAGAGGGACTCCTGGTTGTGGCTGCCTGGTGCCTTGATGGGGCTTAAACCACAGTAGCTGGATAAATTGGGGGGGGGTGTCCCAAATAGCTCTGAATGGCTTCATGGAAGACCAGAGGCTTCTCCCACTTGCTTGAAAAAGGAGATGTTAATCTGGGGGACTTTGATCTAATATGCCTTGAAGAGACATGATTATGTTATAAACCAAGCCTGAATGGCTTTTTAGTCTTCCAAAACCCAGTTATCTGTGGCCTAAAAGGGAGACCAATATCCGGACTCTTAACAGCCGTCAGAAACGGAATGGGACTAAAAGTGAGTAAGACCGAAAACATAAGTTAAGATATACAAAAAGCGGTGATGCAATGGGACCCATGAAGCATATCATCTACAAAGAGTGGAATGAAAGGCCTGACAATCATCAACCTTTATAGGAACCCGACAGCAGTGGAAGATGCTGAGTTTAATGAGAAAGTGTCTGAACTGACAGAGCCAAAAGGGTAGAGCGTTTAAACACTGCCATGTTTACAATAGAGTGGTTGTGGAAGAAAGAAGGGAACTAACGAGAGACCTTAGAAATTAACATTCTTAAAACCTGAGGCCTCTAATTCAGCTGGCAACAAGTTAATACAATCATTAAAAAAATGGCTTTGTTGGTATAAGGCCACAATCCTTCAGCAAAATCCAGAAGAGATGCTGAGGGCTATTTGTAAAAAATAAAAATGGGGGGGGGTCTGGACCTAATTAAGAGTAATGAGAGCCCTCAAATGGTCTTTCAGACTAATGGTGTCTCAGAGATGACCTGGGTGGAACATTTTCAAACTTTATACTCAAAAGTGAACCTCAAGGAGTATGTGGAAAAAGGGAGTTGGTAAAATGGCATGCCCCTCATAGCATAGAAGATATATTGGCAATAATCCCAAAGGCAAGTGTTTTCAGAGCTCCGGGGCATGGTGGCCTAACTAACACCATTTTGAAGCAACAACCAGAGGTGTGGATTCATTTTTTACATGTCCTATTTGAGCAAATCAAAAGTTCATGTAATATACCCGACTCTTGGACGAGAACGACCGTAGTCCAACTATTTAAAAAGGGCAATAGGGATAATCCTAAAAACTATGGGCCTATTGCCCATTTGGATGTTGTTGGAAAAATCTTTGGGTCGCTTTTACTGTCCCGATTTAATGAGTGGTCTGCAAGGGAGAACCACTTTGGTATCTTCCAAACAGTATTTGTACGGGGCTTAGGAACTAGCCCAAATATTACTTTGATAACCTTGCTAAAAGGTGGAACCCTGGAAAGCAAGTCAAGGATCTACAAAGTTTTTCTCGGTCTGGTACAGGCCTTTGATAGTGTCAACAGGTCCCGGTTGTGGGCTGAACTTGCTAAATGGTATTGCTCAGATTACCTTTTAGAGCAACTGAAGGCTCTGCACTCAGGGACAAGATTGAGGGTCAGGCTGAATGCTGCTGGGCCGTTATCAGAGGAGATAAGTTCATTCTGGGTGCTTAAACAAGGCTGTCCCCTAGCTCCAGCACTTTTTAATTTCTACTGCTCCGATTTAGATGAGAAATTAACTGAGGCGAAAAGCTTTCCCCAAGATTTGGAGTTAGTTCTATCAGTTGGCTGCTATTTTCAGATGACTTGGACCTAATGGACCAAACAGCGACAGTTAAAGAAGCTAGAAGTATATGTTGAATAAAATGAGCTGGTAATAAATACTGAGAAAACAAAGATCATAGTTTTGGAAAAAGCTCAAAAAAGAGTAAGATTGCAGTTCTCCTGGCGCTTGGGGTCAACAGGGGTAGAGCAGGTGGAATTTTTAAGGTTTAGGTACTCGGGAGTGTGTATCAATATGAGTAAGGTAGAGGCTAACACTGAGAAACTATTAAAAAATAAGGCAAAAATACTGGCAGACGGGGCAAAGGCCCTTGATGAAAATGTATGCAGTTTTTCTTTATTACCAGTGTTGAAGTTCCATAAACTAAAGGTCACGGATGTATTGACATATGGTTCTGAATCCTTAAGCTCAGTAAACTCCTTAAGACATTCCTCTTCTCCTCTTCCTTCTCTCTCACTCTACCCTGCTAACCTCTCTTCTGCTCTATCATTCTCTCCTTCCTTTTTCCACACAGCATGCTGACTGGCTGCCAGGAGTACTTCAGAGTCTCACAGATCCCCAACACCCTTGCCAGTCCCCCAGCACTTGCCTCAGAGCCTGAACTTGCTGCATTGCTACTGCACATTGAGAATGGCATCTCTCAGCACTTATCCAGTTTCTGACCAACTGGAGCATCTTGATTCCCCACCCTGCACTTGCCCTCTTCCCTCTCCCCTCTCCGGTACCGTCTGTGCACTTGCACGATCTGAACGTACTATGCCTTGAAGATCGTCTATCTTTTCCTCCCTGTCTCCCCTCCTATGTTCTTGGAAAAACTGCACAATCGTCGTCAGATCTGTTTGTGGTTAACTACACTGTTAACTGTATTACATGCACTTAATCTGCCCGGGCAGACTGGTTATCGTTCAGAAACTCAAGGGCTCTGACTGTTGTTTTTCTCCCCTGTTCCCTCCCTCCTTGAGCGCCTTGAAACACTTGCCTTGTGTATATGCACTTTACAAATAAACATTACAATACCATTCGATACCATACCTATCTCTTATACAAAAAGTGTGTAAAGGGGAATATGTATGCAAAGGAAAGTCAGTCTTATGACATAAAAAATCAATGTGGCTGAGTCAGCTCTCCTTCTCGCGTTGGACAGCACGGAAATAGGCGGCCCTATAAACAGGATGACACACTCTGGCTCAGGTTCTCAAAACCATGGCAGTTCAGAAGGTTGGTTGAGGACCGCTTTGCCTTCCACGTTAGAGTCACTTATGCCCACGTTCAATACGTTATTTCACCGTTGAACCAAAAAGTTCACGTAGCTCTCTGTCCGTCGGTCTCAGACTTCTCAAGGCTTTAACAGTTCACATATGTCTCCTTCAGCCAGGCTCGGACCTCTCAAGGTATTAAAAGTTCACGTAGCTCTCCCTCAGTTGGGCTCAGACCTCGAATTCACAATTTAAAGTAGGTCTCCCTCAGTTGGGCTCAGACCTCTTTCAACAAAAAGTACTTGATTCAACATAGGTCTCCATCATCCAGCTTGGACCTTGCAATCACAGCATTTGCAGGGGTTCCCTTCCTCAAGCTTTATTCACATTTGTTAGGGGTTCCCTTCCCCTACCTTATTTCATGTTCCAGGTCTCCCTCAGTCGGGCTCAGACCTTTCATTGATTTCGAAGAAATTTGAATGTGCTTTACCATAAACCTCTGCAGGACCACTTCCACTTTCACTTCAGCTCACACTATTGTGTTATTTGCCCCACTGTCTCTTGGTCCTGGTAGTTTAGCACCATAATCACAAATGTTCATAGAAATCTTTATCTGAAAGTAAACCCCTTTCAACTTCCCTTTTCGCCCCGGGGTTCATTTTGACCATTGCGGATTTCAGGTTTGTTCACTTTGCTGCTTTATAACAAGACATCACATATTCCACAGAGACTTTTGAATTTGCTATTTCCTGTTGCCGGATCACTCTGCTACTCTGTATCACTAGCTTCACAGTTATCGGTAATTTAAAGTTCACCAAAGGTCTGCCTTCTTTTGCATCTCATCAACACGCACGCAGCTTTCAATTATGAGATATACAGTGGTAACTTCAATCTTTCCTTAACACACATCAGCTTTTCATATCGTTCGCTAACTCACTGACTGTATGCCTTCCTTTCTTGTCTTTGCAGCTTTAATTCACGTGTGAAGCTCAATAACACAGGGTTGGCCTTACCTCCCCAACTCTGTCATTCACCCATCCTTGAAACACAATGCACTCTTCGTGTCTGGGATTTGGCCTTCTCCGCGTATCTTTCACGGCTCTTTAGAGGCAACAGCCTCCTGCAGGGATCAGTCATTCTGCTCCAGTGGGTTTGCCTCTGCCCCAGAAAAGCTGCTCCTTCTCGTGTTTCACCTTGCTCAGAGTGTGTCTCTATGTTCTGCCTTTTATCTGTGTGGGGAGGGCTAATGGGTATCAGATGTATGTGATTAAGGTCAAGTGCCTGACTTTGCCTGACCCGATTAGCGAGACATCTCCAATGAGATATGTAGGGGTTAGCCTCTTTACTCTCAGTCACCCTCTTCCTCGGCCCAGTGTTTGTGCAGAAAGGGGGGGAGTTGGGACATTGGAGAATCTTATAAAATAGGATGAGGCATGAGTACAGGAAAGGGGGAATACTGCGTCTAACCATCGGTTGCCTCACCCCCACTCCCAGAAGACCCCTCACCCAGGTGATCCGCCCGCACTGGTCCACCCCCAGGGTCTGGATCCAAAGGCGATAGCCATACCCTGGCTACCTGAGAGAGAGATCCACAGGGACTAGTCGGCGAGACACCCTTTGGTTTCTCACAGTACACAAATAAATGTATGGGTGGCTGGGTGTGCACGTGTGTGTGTATGGTGAATGGTGTGTGTGCTTGTGTTGAGGGGCACAACGAAAACTGAATTGCGCAGCGAGGGCGGGTGCTAACTCTTCAAATGTTGGGAGAGGTGCTAACTACACAGCAGTGGGGGAGGGGCAAACTTATTTTTGTGGGGGCTTCTAACTTCTTTATGCATTCTAACGAGACTATTCTAGTGCAACTTCAATGTTACACACAGTTAACTCTCTCCTGAAAGTCTGAAAGCACCCAGTTATTGACTGCTGTGAGAATACGCTGTCTCCTGTCCCCTCTCTACCCTTCCAATCACTTCCCTGGCATTCAAGTACTAAACCCACATCAAGATGTTAATTGCCTAAAGAATTATACATTTGAATGCAGGTACTAAGAGAGAAATGCTTTAAGTTAGTAATTGCCGAGCCTTTGTTAACAGTGAAAACCAGGTGCCGTTTAACATCTGTGTCCTGTTCTGTCAGGCCACGGCTCTGTACGTCAGCCAGGTCATGTCAACATAGCCCAAAATTTCAGGGGTTGGTGTGGGGCGAGGGCTGAAGCCCAGTAAGCTCAATGGTGTTGCACCACTACTTGTGTTTAATCCCTTGGTTACTTATTGGTAATCTTCTTTACTCATAGCCCTATTCTTCCTTGTCCCAGTATGAGCCACTTTGCCTGATACACAAGTACTGGGATGAGGTAGAGGGACATGCAGGTAGCGCCTGGCTTATTTACCTGTAATCTTCATTACTTCTCGTCCCACTCTTACTTATCCCAGTGCTTACCTATGAGGCAAGGAGCCTCATAGGTAAGCACTGGACAAGGAAAAGGGACGTGGAGGTAATTCTGGGCCGAGAAGCTGATTTTCAAGGTTGGGGCAGGGGGTGGAAGGGAGAGGGGATGTGTGGAGGGTGGGGTGGTACAGGCATTGTGCGATAAATCCTTATGCTCATCCATGTCCAGGCTAAGCAGGCATGATATGTGGTATTAGTAGATAGAGATTCAGTTTGGTGCAGCCAGTCTAGTCATTTCTTAGTTTGGCTTGACTGGGCATCTCTGATTACCTGGCTAGACTGGCATTTGGGTGCTGCCAGTCTAGCCATTTCTTATCACGGCATTGTATATTTTTCTGGCCATCTGTGATAAAATAACCATGTTAAGTGTTATTGGTTCGACTGGTATTTTGGTGTAGGTCTAGATATGTCTAAATGTGGCCTGGCATGCTTTACTGTATGTTGTTACGTGTCTAGACTGGTCTACATTGTGCAGCCAGTTGGACATGTTTTCGTTGTGGCATGGCATTTTTAATAGCAAAACATTATATGAATTAAAGTATTAATGTTCCTGTGCACTGTTGGTGACTTGCATGTATTGGCTTTTTGGATTGGTGTTACCCTACAAACCAATTGCAAACACTCTGGCCTTTAAGCCAATTTTCTCAGAAAGTGTGCTGCATAATGCATTAAAACACACATTTATATCGTTCTCCTAGTGCAGTGTGTGGCGTAACCCTGCAGCAGCACGTTCCTGCATATTGCGCAAGCGTGGTAATCTAGGCTAGACCAGAGTGTGGCGTGACCCGTGATTTGTTGCCGAGTTGGGTGGGGGGCCAGCAGCATAGCTCGCAGGGGGTCCCCCAAACTTTTTGTGTTATTCCACTGATGCCTGCAATGTTGTGATGCAGTGCTATTTGTACCACAGGCCATGGCCAATAATGCCATTTCCGCTCGGTGGAAATAGCGCCGGCTTACCACCCAAAATCTGATGAGGCCCTATGAGGTGGTAAACACCTCGGCTAGCGACCACAAACCTCTTGAAAATGTGTTCCTTGTGAAGGGTTGAAAGGGAGGGTGCCGTGGTCAAAGTTGTTGTGGGGCAACTGCCTCAAGATGCCAAGGAAGAACATTGAGAGCTTGGTAGCCCAATTCTTTTGGTGGGTGCATTTATGGAAGGTGTCTGATCCTACAAAGCTGCAAAGCTATTAGACTACACACCCAGTTTACAGAGTTTCATGGTAAAAAGACAGGGCCAAAAGGGTAGAGTGTTTAAACACTGCCACGTTTACAATAGAGTGATTGCGGAAAAAAGAAGGGAACAAAGGAGAAACCTTAGACGGCTAATATTCTAAAACCCCGAGGCCTCTAATTCAGTTAATACAATCATATAAAAATTGGCTTTGCTGGTATAAGACCACAATGCTTCAGCAAAATGCAGAAGAGATGCACCCTGCGATATTTGTGTGTGCCCCCTACTCCCTCTTGCCCCTGAGATGTTGTGTGCCTCCCCAGCCCCTCTTGCCCCCTGTGATGTTTGTGTGTGCCCCCACCCCTCTTGCCCCCTGCAATGTTTGTGTGTGCCCCACCCCCTCTTGCCCCTGAGATGTGTGTGCCCTCAGCCCCTCTTGCCCCTGTGATGTTTGTGTGTGCCCCTCACCTCTCTTGCTCCCATGATGTTTGTGTGTGCCCCCCCACTCCCTCTTGCCCCCCGCGATGTGCGTGTGTGTTGCCCCACCCCTTCTTGCCCCCATGATGTGTGTGTGCCCCCCCAATCCCCTTTTGCCCCTGCGATGCTTGTGTGTGCCCCCACCCCCTCTTGCCCCATGATGTTTGTGTGTGTCCTCCACCCTCTCTTGCCCACAACGATGTTTAAGTGTGCTCCATCCCTCTTGCCCCTGAGATGTTTGTGTGTGCCCCCACCCCCTCTTGCCCCCCGAGATGTTGTGTATGCCCCCAGCCCCTATTGCCCCGTGATGCATGTGTGTTCCCCACCAACCCCCTCTTGCCCCCATGATGCTTGTGTGTGTCCCCTACCCCCTCTTGCCCCTTGAGATGTTCTGTGTGCCCCAGTCTCTCTTGCCCCCTGTGACATTTGTGTGCCCCCACCCCCTCTTGCCCCCAAGATGTTGTGTGTGCCCCCCAGCCCCTCTTTCCCCCCGAGATGTTGTGTATGGCCCAGCCCCTATTGCCCTGTGATGCATGTGTGTGCCCCACCAACCCCCTCTTACCCCCCATGATGTTTGTGTGTGCCCCCAGCCCCTCTTGCCCCCCTTGATGTTTGTGTGTCCCCCACCCCCTCTTGCCCCCTTGATGTTTGTGTGTGTTCCCCCACCCCCTCTTGCCACCTGTGATGTTTGTGTGTGCCCCCACCCCACTTGCCCCTGTGATGTTTGTGTGTGCCCCTCTACCCCCTTTTGCCCCACAAGATGTTTGTGTGTGCCCTCCAGGTCTTCTTGTCCCCCGTGATGTTCATGTGTGCCCTCACCCCCTCTTGCCCCTATGATGTGTGTGCCCCCAGCCCCTCTTGCCCCTGTGATGTTTGTGTGTGCCCCGACCCCCTCTTGCCCCAGCAATGTTTGTGTGTGCTCCCCACCCCCTCTTGCCCCCCGAGATGTTTCTGTGTGCCCCCACCTCCTCTTGCCCCCCAGGTTCTTTGTGTGAGCCCCCAGCCCCTCTTCCCCCTGTGATGTTTGTGTGTGCCCCCCACCCCCTCTGTGCCCCTGCAATGTTTGTGTCTGCCCCCACTGCTCTTGCACCCTGGGATGATTGTGTGTGCCCCCACACCCTCTTGCCTCAGTGATGCACGTGTGTGGCCCCTGACCCCCCTTCTTGACCCCCATGATGATTGTGTGTGCCCCCCAGCCCCTCTTGCCCCCATGATGTTTGTGTGTGGCCTCCAAGCCCCTCTTGCTCCTGCGATGTTTGTGTGTGCCCCCCACTCTTCTTGCCCCCTGAGATATTTATGTGTGCCCCCACCCCCTCTTGCCCCCCGAGATGTTGTGTGTGCCCCCAGCCCCTCTTGCCCCCTGTGATGTTTGTGTTTGCCCCCACACCCTCTTGCCCTCGCAATGTTTGTGTGTGCCCTCCACCCCCTCTTATCCCCTGCGATGTTGTGTGTGCCCCCCACCCCCTCTTGCCCCCTGTGTTGTTTGTGTGTGCCCCTGCCCCTCATGACCCAGTGATGTTTATTTGTGCCCCAGCCCGTTTTGTCCTCCTTAATGTTTGTGTACCCCCACCACCTCTTGCCCCCTAAGATGTTGTGTGAGTCACCCAGCACCTCTTGCCCCCTGTGTTGTTTGTGTGTGCCCCTACCCCTCTTAACCCAGTGATGTTTGTGTGTGCCCCAGCCCGTCTTGCCCCCCTTGATGTGTGTGTGCCCCCCACTCCCTCTTGCCCCGTGAGATTTCTGTGCTCCCAGTGCCCTCTTGCCCCCTTGATGTTTGTGTGTACCCCGCAGCCCCCCTCTTGCCCCCCAAGATGTTTGTTTGTGCCCCCAACCCCTCTTGCCCCCCTTGATATTTGTGTGTGCCCCCACCCCCTCTTGCCCCCTGAGATGTTTGTTTGTGCCCCCCAGCCCCTCTTGACCTATGATGTTTATGTGTGCCCCCCACACCCTCTTGCCCCTGCGATGTTGTGTGTGCTCCCGCACCCCCTCTTGGCCCCCGCAATGTTTGTGTGTGTGCACAGCCCCTCTCGTCCCCCAAGATGTTGTGTGTGCCCCCAGCCCCTCTTGCCTCCACAATTGTTGTGTGTGACCCCCACCCCTCTTGCCTCAATTGATGTTTGTGCGTGCCCCCACCCCCTCTTGCCCCTGAGATGTTTGTGTGTGCTCCCAGCCCCTCTTGCACTTCGAGGTTTGTGTGTGCCCCCCACCCCCTCTTGCCTAGCATATTGTCAACAAAAAATCCAAGATACTTGGTTGCTAATTGTGCCAAGTGACACTTCTTTTGATTTGCTGTTATCCCGGCTTTTCTTAATGCTCTGGTAACTAGGTATAAATGGTGTGAATGTTCGTCCCCCTACCAACTGTCAGGATTCTATCATCGATGTATGCTCTACATAAAGATGCGTAAGGCCAGGGGACTTGATCCATTAAACTATGAAAGGTGGCCGCAGCTCTGTGTAGCCCAAAAGGTAATACCTTTAACTGAAAGAGTCCAATGGGGGTAGAAAGTGCTATTTTCTCATTGTCCTCTGGGTTAACAGGGACTTGCCAGTATTCCTTCGTCAGATCAATCATGCATAGAAAAACAGTTCGATCAATCAGATCGTCTATCCTTGGCATAGGGTAACTGTTGAGTTGCGAGACTGCGTTCACCTTTCTGAAGTCAATGCAGAATCTCCTCGACTTATCTGGCTTGGCAACAAGTACTATCAGAATGGACCAAGGGCTCTGAGATGGTTTGATGATAACGGCTCTTAGCATGTTTCCACCTCCTCTATGATGTTATCTTTTCTAGACTTAGGTATCCGGTAGGGCTTTAAATTGACCACTTTCCCATGGTGCTATATGTATGTAGTGAAACATCCCCTTAACTCGAACCTTGCTCAGTTTGAAAGTCATCAGAGAATTGTTCCAGGAGGTCCAACTGGTCTTCTCTCTGGTTTTGCAGGATGGAAGAAATTAGGCTGTTCCTATTTGATTCATCAGACAAAAGACTAGTCAATACTGTGGTGGTATCTTAAAGAGGGTTTCCCTCCACTCCTTAAGGAGATTTATATGATAGATATGGCTCTTAATTCTTCAGTCAGGTTGTAATATGCAATATCCATCAGCCCCTGTGTGTTCTATCACTTTATAGGGTCCATGCCATTTGGCAACATCTTATTCTCAGATGAAGGAAGGAGAACAAGGGCCTTTTGTCCAATGGAAAATGTTCTAAGCAAAGCTTTCCTATAATGGTAACCTTAATGATGTTCTTTACTTTGACCATAAGAGTTTGAACTATTGTCCTGACCGTAGCCATGTGTTCCTTTAATCCTTCGGCTGTTTGGAAAAGGGGCAATATGGCTTTCTTCCGTTCTTCCCAGGTTGCCCCATTATGTCAAGGGCATCCTGTGGCTCTCTGTCATATAATAGTTCAAATGGAGAGAATCCTGTTGAGAATTGTGGGGTCTTTCAGACAGCAAAAATGGCCCAAGATGTCACGATATCCCAGTTTTTGACTAACTTCATTGAGATATCTTTAAAAGTCTTATTAAACCGTTCCAGTAATCCATCAGTCCGTGGGTGATAAATGGAAGTACTAAGTGTTTGTATATGTAGAATTTCCATTACTTCTGACATTAATCCCATGATCCGTTAAGATCTCTTTCCGGAACCGAAATTGGGAAAAATAGGGGTTCAAATGTTTGAGAATTGGTTGGGTCACATTATTGCATAAGGGGAATGCTTCAGAATAGTGAGTTGCATAATTCACTATTACCAATATATATTGGTTCCGTAGTTTTGATGGTTCAAAGGGCCCAACTAAATCCATGCCTATACGTGAGAAGGGCACATCAATGATTGGTAAAGGTTGCAATGGTGCTGGAGGGGCCAGCTGAAAACTAATATTTTGTCATGAGGCACAAGTAAGCACAAGATTTTTCACGTTGGCATAGATCCCTGGCTAACAAAAATGTCTTGATATTTGTGCTTGGATTTTAGCTGTTACTAAGTGACCGCCTGTCAAATGAGAGTCAGTATTGTCTAACACTATTTTTTGTGTGACTTTTGGCTACCATTCATTGTGACCTAGGATTACCATCAGGACCAATCTCTCCTCTATATAGTAGCTCAGTGATTAGAAATAAAAACACCCCCCCATTCTTTCTGTCCTCCTCCTCGGGTAAGGAAAGGCTCTGCAAGTAAGGGATAATTACTTTGAGCAAATGACAAGTCCAGAATATTTTCTGCATCTTTCTGAAGGGATTTAGGTGTAACTGCCTCAGATTTGGTGTGGGTGTCTGTGTCTGCCTCCCCAAAACCTGTGCTTCCCCTCTCAGTTTTATCAGAGTTTTTGATTTCCTTTGTCTTAGGAAATAGATCACGCTCTAGAATCACCTGAGCTATTTTTTTCTCCTGCCTTTACTTGATATACCACCTTCCTGCTGTTTTGAACAAAGACATTGATGTTGCCTCTATAATCAGGATCTACGATGCCTCCTAAGACGTCCATGCCATATCACTAAGCCAGACCTGATTTAGAGGTGAGTCTAATGTAAGTTCTGGGTGGAGGCATTAGGACCAAATCAGTTGGTATTAAAACTCGTTCTCCAGGTTCTAGCAACTCTTCCCTGCTACTACATAAATCAAATCCAATGGAGTGTTTTGTAGCTACTGATGGATCAGAAGCTATGTTGCTAAGTTTCTCAAACCTTAAGGTCCCCCAGTTTGTGTCAACTGTGCCCAATCCCACTCCCGACACCATATATGAAGAGTCAGGAATGAAACTCGGACAAAGGTTAGTCATGGTTTTGGTTAAATACTTTAATTGAAAATAAAAGTGGTTGGGAAACTGCCTCTCTGACCCTGCTCTAAGAGGAATGTCCTTACCTAAACCAAAACTAAGGCTATGTCTGTGTCAGGATGACCAAAACAAAACTGTCCAATGTTCTAAGTGCTATTCTGACCCTCAGACTATAAACTAAATTCTACGGTGAAGGGGAAATGTCTTTAGCCTTGGGTGGTTTAGAAAAGTGTTCATAAAAGAGGAATAAATGGCTCCAACACAAATGTTCTTCGAGGATATAGGTCCTTGTTCCAGAGGTTGTTCCCCTTCCCCTGGATTCCTATTTTCTCTCTGATGTTTCACACCCAATGATTCCTTGAGCCTTTCTTGGCCAACAACAACACTGGCACAAAACTGTCTGGCTTTATAATTTTGTCTCTTTCAGGACACCTTTTCTGCCATGGTTTTATTCCTTCTCTACTGGTTAACAAAATCCTTTTTTGAAGTGCTGATGTTTCTTCTCAGAAATTCTTTATTTCACACAGTTGTAGTTGCCTGGTACAATCTCCAGCCAGGGCTTCTTGCATTCACACACTTGTAATTGCCCGGTATACTCTCCTGCTAGGACTTCTGTTCATATGGGGGCTCTGCCAAATCACAGATTTGCATATATACTTTGTTTGATAATGTATCGTCTTGATATATTATCCCATCCCGGTTTCCCATATACTTGTACTGTATACATTCACATATTAATAAGCGTTTCGCTTATAGTTCAGTTCCCCCTTTAACATGAAGTTCTTTTCCTCTTTCTCTCTCGGTTGCTTGATTTACAATGTCTTGCATGCGGCGTGGCCGCAGATAAGCTACAGTGTCTCCGCTGTCTCTGGGTGGACTCACCTTGTTGATGTTCTTGAACTCTTCAGAGGTGAGCCGGTAAAACATTTCCATCTGATTCCTTCTCACGATTCTTCCTCTTGGTTTTCCCATCTCTCGCAGCTTCCACTTGACACCTCTGCTTTGTTCCAGGCTACGGTAAGTGAAGTGCTACTCTGTTACCTATGAATGCCCAGGAGTCTCTCACTGGTTCCCGGCGTTCCTGCAGCATGTCCTTCTCGTGCAGAAGCTCCTTTCTCCTTTGTTGGTGAGCCGCCTGGCTCCACCACACCAGTCTCAGCCTTTCTGTTTCTCGAACCTCGTGGAGAGGCACAGTTCTCTCCCACCAGCAGCAGACATTGACTGTCTGCTTTTGCGCTTTACATTTCCCAGGCACAGGTGTGTGCAAACAACCACTAGAGCTTTCATTGAGCTTGTGGCCTCCTTTGGTCTGCATTCCAGTATCCCTCTTCCTTGTACCAGTATTTTGGTAATTCTGGGAAAGGAAGTCCAGTTTTGATAACTGGATAAAATAAATTGATAAACATTCCCAATGGTTTTAAATAGCAAATCAGTCCTCGATGATTGGCAGGTGGAACTGGAGAGGGAAGTTTCATAGGTTTCATAGGAGTTGATGCATGACAATAGGCCATGAGGTTATTAGATATGGGTGGGTTATCTTCAAGAGAAAATTATACAGTCCCTAAGTGCGAGTGAGGCCCGGAGGCAGTGCAAGGGACTACTGGTTGTGCAGGAGCCTGGTGCCCGTGAGGTTCAGAGGATGGCCAGCTGGGGGATACCATGTCTCACCATGTCTCACCTGATGAAGCCATGGCATCTCCCCCAAGGTTGTCTACCCCCATGTGATCTTCCCTTACATAGCAACATAGTTTGTTCTATTAAAACAATAAAAGAAGTCATATACCTAAGATGTTGAGCAATTACAATGCAATATCTAGAATGACCTCCTTTGATTATTTAGGAATACACTTTTCTATGCATTTAACAGGCAGCGACCACATAAATATGCAAGCCACCAGAATGAAACAAGCTTTGAGTGGTGTTATTCATTCGACCAAAATGTGTAAAGCTCAGCCAATTGATATAATTCTAAATGTCTACATTGCTAAAACCAAATCCATTGTAAAATATGGAGTTATGCTTTGGGGCGTTTTAGATCTGCCTCCACTTCAAACTATAGAGAATGATTTTACCCAAGTATTAATCAGTAGTATCTTGAGTAAGGCAGGAGGCAATACTATTCCTTGGTTGAAACATGTAAGACAGCTACTAGGGATTATTAGTGTACAAACTCATTTTATTAATTTGTATATTTTAGATCGCACTACTGCACTTTATTTTAAAGAACGCTTGAGTTCTTACCAGCAGGAACAGCGAGAAAACAAGATTTTGAATCAGTTCAGTCGTAAGTATCTGGTGCTTCCAGTAGTGCTCTTGGCGCAATCATGCACATGAAAGATTCCTAATTAGTTGGGCGAGATTTAACTTTATTCAATTAAAAACGATTACAGCAAATTGGAAAGGCATATCTGAAGAAAAATACAGCCCATTTTGTCCTGCTAGTAGTGCAGATCTATTGCACTTCTGGTATTTTGGTCCAGCCTATACGCAGGTCAGAGGAAGTACATTGTTTTTGATTTTAAGTGATACCGGTTTTCCTCAATGTCACTGTGCATTATGTTATCTATTGAGAGCAGAAACTCGTTTAGTTGGTTGGACTCTATTGACTTATCTCAGGCAGGCTTTAACAGGAAGCCTTATTTATTGATGAACTATAATGATTGAAAATGTTCTTTTATTCTTTGTATGCATGTATCTTATGCTGTGTGTTTTTATGAAATATCACATTCCGAAATAAACTGTATTTAAAATGGAATGCCAAAGAATGTAGTCTGAAATGTATATATTCTTTTGACGGGAGACAAATGCGTTAATCCTGAGTTTTCACAGGGATATTCTTGGCCTCATTTTGTAAAATGCTGTAAAACATATTCACGGATAAGAGACATTTTATTCAGAGTGATATATTCTTAAAGTGAAGTGAGAAGGAGATCAGTTTGTCCACTTTATTCCCCAGGTAATAATGTCAAATTAAATTTCCAATGTCATTTTTCCCAATAACATTGCATAGAAAAGAGAGGATTCTGCATTAAGAGGGCTCCAAATACCAAATAGAAAGGAAATGCTTACTCCTATTTAATACTCCTATTTAATATCCAAGTTACATTTTCATGCTCGCATGACACTTTGAATGATCATAGAGTTTGTGCACTTCAAAAACAAAAGCTTCTATTGTAAATCCAAGCCTGTAGACAAAGTAGTCCAACAGGCTACCCTGTATTTTACAGACATATCCAAAGAAGAAATCAACCACACACTACATTCAGAGTAGGAATGCTTATATATGATTCCAATGCATGTGTTCTCTGAAGGAACACTAGTTGATAGTATGTGATGTAAACATTTTAACTTCTGATGAACATATGGAGATGAATTCATATATTTGTCTAGACTAATCATTCAGATTAGATTTTATTTGAATGGATGTTTGTATTTTGAATCTACTTAGCAAGACAATAGCAGGCAGGTTATGTTTCATTTCTGTAGGTAGGTGGCCTGTATCTATTTGCAAGGAATATTGTAGGTGATTTCCACAGCATGTTAGGGGAACACCTTTCTTTTTGATTTACTATTTTAAATAAAAATGAATTTCCTGATCAAAGACAGCCTGTTCTTTGTCCCAAAATTTTGGGGTGAGACGGTTGTTAGATCAGGTGCACCTCACTTCATGAATATGCAAATTAGTTCAAATCACGTGTTGATCTAGGAATCTGTAATGTTGTTCTTCCTCCTGTGTCGTTAGGAATGGGTAGTGCTGTACTTTCTCCTCTCTTGTGGGCATTGGGTGTGGCTTCCCCTGCATTATCTGCCTCAACTTTAAAGACCATCTCTGTGGGTTGGTCTAGTCTCCTCCCAGGTCGCTTGACCCTGTTACTGTAATTGTGGTTTCTGGTCTGGGTTTTCCTTTAATCAACCGGGTGATTATGCAAGATGTGGTCTTCTGCTCCTGTTCAGTGGAGAAAGGTGGGGTAATCTGGGTTGGGGACATGCTACAGGGCATTTTTTTGTTTGTTTTTGGGGACCTGGCTTGGAGTTCCATCTGGTCAGCTGACTCCCAAATCCCCAGTCACGAGTTCTTGATATGATCCAGGTTTTGCTCCCGACACAGTGTGGAATTCTGGGATTTTTTGTTGTCTCTAGGCATCTTTCCCATAGTGGCCTGGATAATTGTGGAGGTTTTTAAAGTAACCTTGCTGGTTACCTCTGAATCCTAGCAGTGGCCCTCATCACATAATAACACAAATTCATGACTTTAAACATAACTTTTAACACTTTAACAACTTCAAAAGCTAAAAGCTAAAACTCTTGGCATTGCCAACGCATTTATTTTCAGCGAGCATCTAAGTATCTCAGCCACACAGGCCCAGCACCTCCCCGAAAGAAGAGGCCTCCACATGTTGTATCGGTAATGACAGACATCGAACAAACAACCTGACGCCAAAATGCTAGACTCACAGTCTTTCGATAAAGCAGAGCTCCGCTCATTGCAGCCACAAACTGGCTTTAACGATTTCTGTGCTACTTCTGCCGGTCACAAAGAAGGCTCCAGGGTTGACAGTAATCACGCAGCCACTCGCATGAAGCGCCATCATCAATTTTCTTTGCACATTCTATCATGAGGGAACAGCTCCAACACATAGTCAGTGTTCTTTTATTTTCAAAATTGTCTGAAACATGGACCATGTGAGTTTGCACACTGACGCTACATCCTAATTCAAGACATCAATATCTCCTAATTATAAACTGCCTTCTGGTAATGTTGATTGAGAGGTCAGAACAGGATGGGTGTGGTTGCAACCTCTAACCTCACAAACGTCACCAGGGTTCAATGACCAGAGCCGGCAGCGTCTACTTGATTTCCCGTCTGGAGCAAATCTCTCCTCCCCCTTTCCTCCACCTTCCCCATCACAGGTCCCTGCCAAGCCTGTTGCTGGCCACATGCCAGGGCAAGGTCTCGCGGGAAGGGTTGGGATGAGATCTGAAACAGGGTGTTTATTAATGGAGATTTATCAGTGCAGTGTTCCAGTCTGCACAAGACATGAAATAATAATAATAATAATTTGTGTTTTATATAGTGCTTTAATGTAAAGCACCTTACATAGGACATAGTTACATACATTACTATTACATGACATTACTGTTAGGACAATAGACAATCTATTTCAAGAGGGGCCATGTTACAATTTTGACGGTGCATTAAAAAAAAGTGGCGGTAATCCCATTACAAAACAAAGAAATACAGTTCCTAAGGCTGTACGCCGAATGTAACCATACTGGAAATATTAGAAAGGATCAATAATCAAGTTTAATGAATAATCGAAAAGTTTACAATTAGTTGCCGAACATGCTGAAACACAAATAAATAACCACAGACATCTCTCTATACATAAAAGGGAAAATGTGTGTGTGTGTCTGTTCGAAATGTTCAGCATACTTCCCAACATACTACAAACCTGAAATCCGGCATGTGGGTAGGTTCTATGGTGTAGACGATGTAAAAAGTATAAGATATACATTTTTCGAAATGTTCAGCATACTTCCCAACATGTTACAAACCTGAGATTTTGCATGTGGGTAGGTTCCATGCACATTAAATAAATAAATAAATAATATAGAAGATAAGCGGTCTGCAATGCTTACCCCTATTATACATGGATGTGTGTGTGTCTCTTCGAAATGTTCAGCATACTTCCCAACATGCTACAAACCAGAGATTTGGCATTTGGGTAGGTTCCATGGCGTAGACAATGTTAAACATATTAAATATAAATGTTTTGAATTGTTGTGTTTTTTTAAGCGGTTTGCAATGCTTACCCCTGCCATATGGCTGTCCGTGCCGCAGCTCTACCGTAGTTCTACGTAAACATCAGCAGTTCATTGTTCCTAAACTTTCCACACTATCAGCATTCTAGCTGACATTAGTGGCACTCACTTCTGAAGTCATGCTGGTGACACAAAACAGTGCTTTTGAAGTAATGCGGGTGACAGGAAACGGTGCATGTCTCTTCAATAGTGTCCACAATGATGTTGTCTGTCACATTGTGGCAGATCTCTCATGACCATTACAGGAACTTCATTTCCCATGGGAGTTTATGGATGTATGCCATCTCAACAGTACAAAGTGCACATGCTTAAACTGTACACGCATGGGTACAGCACTTCAAGCTACACACTTCAGCCCTACATGGCACTTATGTTGAGGTCGCTACTGCCTCGGCTGTAGATTGGGACACCAATAATGTTGCTGCGCAATCTCAACGTTCCAACCTAAAGTAGCTGGAATCAATTGCATTGCTATTCGGGTAACGCAAACAACCATGCAACATCAACATCTATATTAGTTCATTGAATCAACTTCAAACTAAGACTGAAGTGAGAATTACCGTGCGAAGCACGGGTACACCTGCTAGTATGTAATAAAAACGAAATAAAAACTGGTAAATCTTAATCAACAAAGTCAAGGTATCTATACGGCAACAAAGTGTTAGGGAGAATTCTCAAGAATGTGCTAATTTCCCTTACCATTTGAGACCCCCAGCAACTTTGCTGGATTTCTAGGATGTGATTTTTTACCTGGGAAGAGTGTGAGCCTTTTTTCCCACTCTTCCATGTATTTATGTGTGCTTTACTTTTGTGTTCTTTGGATATGGAGTTTTAAAACCACTCCATAGGCATAATCTTTTCTGTGTGTCACACAGCACCCTCAGTGCAGTGGCACAGGGGTGTCTTTCAGACGCCCTAGGGTTTAAATACCTTCTCTGGGACTCACTACTGTCTCCCAGAGCATGTAAAGTTAAATTTACTTTACTAGTCTTTTTAAATTTACAGACCCAGCACACACTGGGCCTCATTACAAGCATGGCAGTCCGGGAACTACGGTACCGGTAAGCATGCCGGTACCGTAGTTCCCGGACCGCCATACTACATGCTCTGCTCGTGGTTGCCGTTTCACCCACCAGGTTTTTCTGTATGTGCCGGTGCATCCGACCTCCCCATCCGCATTCAGCCCTATGGGGCAGAATGGGGATCGGGAGGCCCTTCATTCCGGCACCAGCAAATGGGGAATTACCGGGTCTGCCAAGCTCGGCATGACCCGGTTCTTGCCCAATCGCGGGCGCCGGAAAAAATGCAACTCCTACCACCAGATTTGTAGGTTTCCTAGCTTCCCCTGAGTCTACACACTCATGTAACAGTCAAATGTTACCCTTTCCCGCTCGAAATGGCTGGTGCCAGCGTTTTTAAACAAACTACCATGATTTTTCCTGACCGCGAACACTGGTAGCTAAAAATCGGGTCAGCCATGTTTTCCAATATGGCGCCCAAGACTTATCTGTAAAAACAGACTCGGGTCAAATTTTTTCAACATTTCTTTTTGGAAAGGTCCTTCTTGTGTTTGTCTCTGCGCGCAAACCAGGTTTGGTCCCTTTGCTCATTGGCCTTTGGCAGGCTTCAGTGCTGACAGGATATGAGGGAGGTGCCCAAAACTCCCTGTGCTTAGTCTCCTAGGAGACCTGAATGCACTCTGGTGTGATTGGCCGGCTGGCTCTCCGGCAAGGACAGCCACCCTGCTGTGTGAGTGATAGCCTGGCTGGAATGAATGGGGAACATTTTTTAAAAGCAGGTCTCTGGGACTTGGAAAGCAGAGTCGACCGCTGGAACGGAAGAACCGAAGACGAGCTGAAGGAAGACGACTGCTGTAACTCCTGGTCCACCGGTGAAGCCCTGCTGCAGGTCCGAATTGCCTGAAACTCCATTGACAGAGAAGCCTTTCAAGGTTAACTTCTTCCCTTGAGTTTGATGGGAACAACCAGCTCGTAAGCCATCTGGACACCGACCCCAACCTGGTCGAATTGACTTCAGAGTGCTGTTGAAAACTGGATAGCCAGCGGGAAGGAAACCAGCTTGTGGACTTTAAGGCACTCACACCGTAAACCGATATTTTGCCAAGCTTGTGGCCTCTACCCTGGGCAGTGCAGGAACCTCCCAACGTCCTGCTTCTTGTCCCCATGACTGAAGCTCAGGAACCGCAAGATCTGCAGGAACTGCCAGGAACAACTGCCTCAGCTACAGCTTTTCTTCACCTACAAGGTGAGTGTGAGCCTTTTCCCCCCACTCTTCCATGTATTTATGTGTTTTTTACTTTTGTGTTCTTTGACTATGGAGTTTTAAAACCACTCCATAGGCATCATATTTTCTGTGTGTCACACAGCCCCCTCAGTGCAGTGGCACAGGGGTGTCTTTCAGACTCCCTAGGGTTTAAATACCTTCTCTGGGACTCACTACTGTCTCCCAGAGCATGTAAAGTTAAATTGACTTTACTAGTCTTTTTAAATTTACAGACCCAGCACACACTGGGCCTCATTACAAGCATGGCGGTCTGGGAACTACGGTACCGGTAAGCATGCCGGTACCATAGGTCCCGGACCACCATACTATGTGCTCTGCTAGTGGGTGCCGTTTCACCCGCCAGGTTTTTCCTGGCCGGTGTAACGGCACCTGTGAGCAGAGCACGTCGGATGCACTGGCACAACTCTGTATGTGCCGGTGCATCCAACCTCCCCATCCGCATTCAGCCCTATGGGGCAGAATGGGGATCGGGAGGCCCTTCATTCCGGTACCAAGCTCGGCATGACCCGGTTCTTGCCCAATCGCGGGTGCTGGAAAAAATGCAACTCCTACCACCAGATTTGTAGGTTTCCTAGCTTCCCCTGAGTCTAAACACTCATGTAACAGTCAGATGTTACCCTTTCCCACTCGAAATGGCTGGTGCCAGCGGTTTTAAACAAACTACCATGATTTTTCCCGACCGCGAACACGGGTAGCAAACAATCGGGCAGCCATGTTTTCCAATATGGCGTCCAAGACTTATCTGTAAAAACAGACTCCGGTCAAATGCTTTCACCATTTTTTTTGGAAAGGTCCTTCTTGTGTTTCTCTCTGCGCGCCAAACCAGGTTTGGTCCCTTTGTTCGTTGGCCTTTGGTAGGCTTCAGTGATGACAGGATATGAGGGAGGTGCCCGAAACTCCCTGTGCTTAGTCTCCTAGGAGACCTGAATGCACTCTGGCGTGATTGGCCGGCTGGCTCTCCGGCAAGGACGGCCACCCTGCTGTGTGAGTGACAGCCAGGCTGGAATGAATGGGGAAAAATTGTTTAAAAGCAGGTCTCTGGGACTTGGAAAGTAGAGTCGACCACTGGAATGAAAGAACCGAAGACGAGCTGAAGGAAGACGACTGCTGCAACTCCTGGTCCACCGGTGAAGCCCTGCTGTAGGTCCGATATGCCTGAAACTCCATTGACAGAGAAGGCCTTCAAGGTTAACTTCTTCCCTTGAGTTTGATGGGAACAACCAACTCGTAAGCCACCTGGACACCGACCCCAACCTGGTCGAATTTTCTTCAGAGTGCTGTTGAAAACTAGATAGCCAGCGGGAAGGAAACCTGCTCGTGGACTTTAAGGCACTCACACCTTAAACCAAAGTTTTGCCAAGTTTGTGACCTCTTCCCTGGGCAGTGCAGGAAACTCCCAATGTCCTCCTTCTTGTCCCCACGACTGAAGCTCAGGAACCGCAAGATCTGCAGGAACTGCCAGGAACATCTGCCTCAGCTACAGCTTTTCTTCACTTACAAGGTAATGTGCAAGTTCAGTGCAGAACTCTGTTTGGCCGCTGTGAAAGTTTGTGAAACTTTCCCGACTTTGAAGGCTTGTCCTTCCCTAAACCAACATCTAACTTTTTGTCTGACCAAATTCTTCTAAGATGCATGGCAAAGACTTAACTGTTTACTCTCAGAACTGTGCTTTCCTATACAAGACTCTGCACCATTGACTTTGGCCCAGCCCTATTGAATTGAATTGCTGGTTGTAGTGTACTGAAACCCTTTGCCCTGCCTATGAAAGTATATGTGCTGTTGATTCTTATAACCTTGTCTTTTTACCCTTTTTTAAAGTAACTTAAGTGCCATTTTGCTCCCACTTCAGGGAAGCTGAACTTGTTCAGAAACTGATTGTTTGTGTGTTGTAGTATATAAGATTGTGATATTGAGCTGCTCTTACTAGTGGAATGTTTTCCAAATGACTGTGTAAATAAATGTATATTCTTTTACCAAGAAACCTTGAGTAAGTGTTTGTTTGAATCACTGTATTTGCTGGTCCGTTGTGTAACCTGTTCTACTGCTCACTTTACTCTTGAGCTAAGTCGGGCTGCTCAGCCACTGCTGCCACATTACTGTGTAGTACAGGCTTGTACCAAAGGTGAAAATGTACTTACACTTGTAGTCTTAATTGTGTGTAGTGTGCCCAAATGGTACTGCATATGATTCTGCCTAGCACAAAGATCCACCTTGCCCAAAGTATGGATCAAAGCCATGCACTAGAGATGTCCCCAAAACAAAGGACACCAGTTAAAACGATGTTTCTGGTCACTGCAGTGTGAGTCCAGTTGTACATTCTAGTAGGATTTATGTAATTTCTGTTTTTTCATACTAAAAGTGATCTTTCGAATTACCACCACTTTTACCGCATTGTATATGCTGGCGATGAAGCCTCTACTTTATTGCCAAAAATCAGATGAATTAGCGTGACGGAATTACCACTCACGTAATGCCATGAAAATCCTCATAGAGTCCTATGGATTCCAAAAATGGGTCTATACACCATGTTGCCTCCTTTTATGATCTTGTGGTAAATCCAGGGGACCATGTGACGGGAATGGTAATCAAATGTAGAGATAATTCAGCAGATTTACCACTAAATTACCGCCAAACTCAGAACGAAGCTGCATGTATTTTTCTGCACGGATATTCTGATTGGGGTGCAAAGTACACGAGCGTTCTTTTGAAGCTTGGCATCACATTATTTAGCAGTGCTTAATGCATCTCTTTCAGTGCGTACCAGTCTGTTGGATTATGGAATAGTGAAGTGCCTGAGGGTTGTTGTACTGTGAGTCAGCAGCTGTTTGACGTATGACTCCCTTGCCCCCTTACCATTGACTATGCTGGGTAGGGCTGATATGAGTTATAGGTCAAAATATCTGCAGAGACAGAGGTGGTTGCCTAGCACTAGTCTGCTTCCATTCATTTTCCAAATTCGTTTTTTCTGAAGTGACCACTTTCACCTTTTGTCCCCTTTCACATGCTCTACTTTTATATTTGTGTGTGTGTTCTCTTCAATATTAAGTAACAGGGCAAACACATGTTAACCCGGTTATCAGCCACAGATGCTGGGAGCACACAGGGAACTATCCTCGTATTTGCTTGGTGTGAATTGTTATTCATATCACTCAATTACCCAGATTTTCATGATACATGTTTA
Source organism: Ambystoma mexicanum (assembly GCF_040938575.1). Taxonomy (NCBI): domain Eukaryota; kingdom Metazoa; phylum Chordata; class Amphibia; order Caudata; family Ambystomatidae; genus Ambystoma; species Ambystoma mexicanum. The sequence continues at coordinate 896,430,097 of NC_090941.1, forward strand.
CTAGCCAGCTTAAGAGAGTGACTGTATTCATCGTGTTTTCTTCTGCACTTTTATTTGTTTCCCCACTTTCTTGTACCTTTGTTTTAGAAAAGGACTTTGATAGGGATTGCCACAATGTAATATCTGAAGTTTTTGACATTCCTACAATCAACATCACTGCTTAGGTTGCTGGAATACCATACGAACGCACAACAGATTGGCCCCATCTCTCCGGGACTGCAGGAAGGAACACCTTGCCTTCTGTTCAACCCCAGATAGCATTTTCCCCCACTTCACTCCTTCTCCTACTCCTCTCTCTCGTCCCTCTTTCTGTGCTCTTCTGATGTTCTTCTGATGTGAAGGAGAGATGGGACCTCTGGTGCTATAGAGGCCACCAGAGATAGTGACCTTTTAAGACAGGTAGGATGGGGCCTCTTGTAGTATCAACCTACATGCAATGCAGGCCATTTTTAAAGTGATGTGGGCTCAGAGGGGTATCAATTGCAACTCTCTGAGCCCTAATCACTTTCAATATGGCCTGCATTATATGCATAGAGGGGTATCGATAGCAGCTGTCTGAGTGTTGGGGTGACGTGGTTGTATTTCTTCATTCCAATGATGAGATGGGTTGTGGTGTGCCGTACAGCATTGAGTAGGACGAGGTTGGTGGGCGAGACTTCGGCAAGCAGAGTGTTGCCCCTGCCAAATGGGAAAGGACCATTACTTGGACAACGGTCCTGAAATCTACGGTGGGGATTAAGGGCATGATTTAGTGAATGAGGGAGAGTTCGTACTAGTTTTTTTGTTTCTTTAAAGTGATTCTTGAAGGAAAGGTCACTGTTGATGAAGAAGCAACGGGACTAAACATAAGTTTCATTCCTGTCAGCAATTTCTGAATTTGAAACTGCATGGCGGAGCCTCTAAAGAGAATGAAATCTGCCTTTCTGGGTTGCAGTTTTAGGTAGGTGGTTAATATCTTTACTGAAATGGGTGACTGGCTAGTTATAGTTGATGGATGTCATAGATGGAATTAACCTTTAGAGCTGGGTTCCTTGGCATAGTAGTTGATCTTGATGTCAATGGTAATGCAGAGTTGGAGTGGTTCCATGTAGAGTTTGAAGATGACTGATGATAAGGTATAAGATCGACCCTTGTGCAACTCAGAATTTGGGTGTCTTGGTGCCCATCCAGACATTCTGGTTACTGTCCATGGGGTAGGAGATGAGTCTTTAATGAACTGAGTCATTGAACCCCATGCTGATGGTAAGAATATTGAGAAGAACCTTGTGGGGGTGATAGTATTGAAGGGGGTTGGTAGGCAGAGCAGAACCACTAAACAGCGGTCACCTTTATACATAATGAGGAGGGCATTGTCAATGACTTCGATTGTAGAGGTCTCCGTATAGCTTCTTGGCAGGCATACAGATTTATAGCTCTGTAGGTCACGTTTGATGATCTTTCTGTTCAACTGAAGTGTGCAAATGCTTTATCAATGATCTTCCAGATGAAAGCAAAGTGTGTGATGGAGCAACAATTGTCAAAGTAATCTCGGATGAGTGTAGGCTTCTTCAGTAAGGGAAGGATGTGTCCAGTATTGAAGTTATCAGTGAAGATGTCTTGAGTGAGGGAGGAATTGATTACATGAAGAAGCCAGCTGAGTGCCTTTCCAGAGATAGGGCCTCATTAGGACCCAGGCGGTAAGGGGTTTACGGCAGCGTAAACAGCGCCGACCCTTACCGCCTGATTCCGAGGTCCCTTAGCGCCATGGAGGATTTAACACCTGCTTTTAGCAGGTGTTAAAATCCATGGCGCTAAGGGACCATGTTGTTAATTACGCCACCGTAATTTACGGTGGCGTAATTAACGCCTTCCCCACTCCCATTATGCCCTATGGGGCAAAAATGGGAATGGGGAAGGGTAAATGGGGATTGGGGACTTACCGCCCCGCCAACCTCGGAATGGGGCGGTAAGTCCGCCAACCGCCATGGCGTAAACATAGTTTACGCCATGGTGGTAAAGGTAAGACCCAGGCGGTAACTTACCGCCTGGGTCGTAATGATAGTCTTGATGATGGATGTTAGGATAATATCAGATTGGACATTTTGACATGTCCTGTTGTGGGGTGGTCCTCAATGTCTGTCCAGAGCTTTGTGCTGTCAATGGGCCTCATTACGACCCAGGCGTTAATGGGTTAACAGCGCCGTAAAAGGCTGCGGCGCCGTTAACCTATTAGCGCCTAATTACGAGGTCCCTTTGCGGGACCCGACCTTAACGGCTGGTGTAGACCAGCCGTTAAAGTAGGGACCCATTTGCGGCACTGTACTTAGCGCCTTCCCCATTCCCATTGAGCCCTATGGGGCAAAAATGGGAATGGGGAAGGGCCATGGAGGAAGAGGGAATTACCGCCCCCCCAACCTTGTAATGGGGTGGTAATTTCCCCTTTCTCCATGGCGGAGTCGGTAACTTACCGGCATGGACCATGGTGCTAATAGCACCATGGTATTCCACCAGGGTCGTAATGAGGCCCAATGTGTCGTCTGCTTATGACTATTTTATCAGTGGAGATGCGTTGCATTTGTCAGTGGAGAAAAATACTGCAGGTTCTGGCATGGATGTAATCTGTGACAGTGTGGCTGGGTGGGCGGCACAAAGTGGCTGATGCAAAAGAATGATCTTAAAAAAAGATTTTTTCTGACAACAATAAAGTAATTTTAGGATGCTTCTCCCAATCACAAATTGTAATCAAAGGGAAAACATTGTCTTTCAAAGTTCAAGCCAGGGGTACGTCCAGCTATCAAATATGCAATTGACGAATCTTGTCTTTGACTTCGGACTGCAGCTGTTTGGTGTTCCCGAAGGTTTATAGTGATTACCTCGAAAACATACTGTCGACATGCCAAAGCATCGAATCAAAACCGTCGAATGCAAAAGCATTGACAACCTATATTTTACATATAAAAGTGCAATTCCATTGAAACCAGTCCATCGAAAATATACATGGACTGGTTTCAATGGAAATGCACTTTTACATGTAAAAAGTAGCATTTCCATGCATTTTTTGTGTAACTTTAAAACGTTACATGGCGCTGTCCAGTGCCGAAATGTCAGCACTGGCCAACCCCTTGTAACGTTTTAATATTTTTTTATATGGGGGTTCCCTCCCAGAATCCCCCCAATCCCCACACCCCTCCAACCCTAACCCAAGCCCCAACCCTAACCCTAACCCTAACCCTAACCCCAATATAACCCTTAAACTAACCCTATCCCCAACCCTAACCCTATCCCTAGCCCTTACCCTAACCCAAACCCTAACCCTAATTTAACTCGAAATCTAACCCAAGCCCCAACCCTAACCCTAACTCTAACGTAATCCTTAAACTAACCCTAGCCCCCACTCCAACCCTAATACTTACCATTACATGTGGATGGAACCATCAAATTTTATTCAACGAAGTGGCCGTGGCCATTTAATGGAATGGTATTTCGATGAAATAAATTCGATGGTTTGACATTCGATGGTTTGGGTGTAGATGGCATGACCGGATACCATTCCCGAACCCTTGTTGGTTGAGTATGATGTTTAGGCCCTCCAAGCGTTTGGACAAGTCTGATGTTCTCCTGCAGGATATTGAGGTACCAGGGAGGTTTTTTTTAGGTGCTCACCCACTCTCTTGGGGGGGGGATCATAGGGTTGAGGCTGTGGTACCCTTTCTCCGATGACCACCTTCCTGCACTATGGTCCTGTTCCCCAGAAATAACTTTGATCACTTCTATGGTAAGGTCCTTGCCTACCATTGAAATAGCACTGTCTTATATCTCTTCCGGTCACCTCTAGTTTCTGCCCTGGACTGACCTGGTCTGTAAGACCCGCGTCTTTATCTCTGGTGGGGGTGCTTGTTCTCCTTCTACCATTTCAGGCATAGTAGCTGTATCTTGGTCCCTAGTCTTTCCTCCCCTTTATCTAATATTTCAATGGCATTGCTCTCCTTCCAACTCATTGGGGGTCATTACGAGTTTGGAGGCAGCCATGATGCTATTAGCACCATGGCTGCCTCCAAATCTGTGTCTGGGTCCAGGTAGACAGAATGGGGACTTCCCGGGTCATTCCAACCTTGAAGGACCCGGTAGGTCCCCATTCTGAATACCATTCCCCATTCCCATTTGAGCCCCCATAGGGCTCAATGGGAATGGGGAAGGAGCTAATAACGGACGCGCAAATAGCGGCCTGTTATTAGCTCCATGATCCCTTAACGGGTCCCGCTAAGGGACCTGCTAAGGGACCTCGGAATGTGGCGGTAGGGGGTTAACGGCACCGGCATCCTTACTGGTGCCGTTAACCCCCTACCGCCATACTCGAAATGACCCCCATTGTCTTGGTTGCCCTTGCTGGTTTTTCTCCTCCAACCTCCCCACTCTGTCTACCCCTAGATGATATCAAAGTTTCCTTGAACCTCCTCAATACACTCCCATTAGCCTCTAACCTAATCCTTCTGCTCTCCGCTCAGTACTCCTCTCTCTTGCTGCTCTCTGCTAAACTCCTTCCTCCAATTCCTATTTAAACTACCACATTGCAAAAATGGAACTATGGGCTTTTTAGTCAAATTGGGGGATTTTTAGGATATGAATGACAACCCTGTCCTAAGAATTGTGCTGTTCTTTTGTTGGCCATAGGTTGGTGGTCCTTAGGATGGCAAGTGGGCTTGCCAACATTTTGGAATGCAGAAAGGCCAGGGACATGTGCGGTATCTCCTTCCCTTCCTCTAGTACAACTGTAGCCATTGCCTACTTTAATATACCTCCATCTGTTCTTCCAGCACGTGAATCTAGAATCAGAACGCCATCATGTAAGTATGGGGGGAAGCTGTTTGTTGCTTTTACAATTCCTTTATCATGCAGAATTTGCAACTTTGTAATTCCTGTGATGCTAGCCAGACCAGGAGAATGAAGTTTGTTTACTAACTCTTTTGTGAATCAATCCCTTATTATTTGAGCACAACAGTATTTGCTGAATGTATGCAGGCTACTCAGGCATGAAATACAATGAAAAGTATGGGCCTCATTACGATTTTTCGCGGTAGCCATGCCGCTATTGGCGGCATGGCTGCCGCCAAGATCGGGGCTGGGTTCCCAGAATGGGGAATTACCGGGCCATTCCTAATTCGAAGGGACCGGTAATTCCTCCCTCGAGGAACCCGGGCCCGGAACTTCCCCATTCCCATTTAAGCCCCCATAGGGCTGAATGGGAATGGGGGAGGGGGCAAACAACGGGCCGATTACGAGCGGCCCATTGTTTGCTCCCTCTTCCCCTCGCGGTACCCGGTAAGCAGGCCTGGTTTCACCAGGCGTTACTTACTGGGTCCCGTGAGGGGAGTTTGCAATGAGGCGGAACGGGTTTAACAGGTCTGCCTCCTTTAGCGGGTCCCGTTAACCCGTTCCGCCTCACTTGTAATGAGGCCCTATGTCCTTTGGCATTGGTGCTGATGGACAAAATGTATTTCTTTATTCATCAGTAACTTTGAAAAGTTGCATCATTGTTCCCTTAAAGGCAAAGGCCTTAAACGGAAAGGCCACATTTTCCACGCTGGGGGTTTGGGTCTGTCTAGTGAGCTGGAATGGCTCACCAAGCACTCTATTAAGTGAGGGGTCTCTTTGAGTGTTTTAGTCATTCCTCCTCCCTTTGGTGGTCACTGTCATTGATGGAGGGTTGGAGTATGAGTGCTCCTGTTACTGCCCCCTGCCTTAGTGCAGGACTCATGCATGGGTGGTCTGCAGATCTCACATATGCCTCCTCTGAGCCCTGCATCTACTATCTTGGGTGGCACCCCGCACTTCTGACCACCCCATTATTGGTTCCCAACGTCAGACAGGAGAAAAGTACTGGTGAGAGGTACGGTTGGAGAAGTGTGGGTTAGTGAGGAGTGTAGTATTGGTAGTAGAAGCAATAAGAAACTGTTTGTGTGTACTCGAGAGAGAAATAGCTGTATGGTAGAGACCAAAAGGGGTAACAGCTGGGAAGAGAGTGGAAAGCGTTCCATCGTGGTGAGATTGGGAAAGTGACAACTGAGAAGGAAGGAGACCCATGGGAAGTGATAGACGAAGAAAGTGGAAGAAAGGAAAGAACACAGTTAGGCAGAGGAGGAGAAGAGAAAGCTAAAACCTGGAATGAAGGAAGAAGGAAACTTGCAGAGAATACTAGAATGAAAGAGCAAAAGAGAGAGAAGAATTATGTAAGGATAAAGATAGAGCCACTTCACCAGACAGCATCCTGATAGCCAACCCAGAAGGGATAGTTAGCCTTGGAAGGCGGAGAGGAAAAAAGCAAAAGAAGGTAGGAAGAACAGAAACCTAATGATGGAAGGCAGTGGGAACAGAAGAAAAGAGAACCTGGTAAACCCAAGAAGGGAGTGGAAGAAGGAGGTACAAGGAGACAAGGACAAAGAGAATAAGGCATTAAATAAAAAGCAGCCATAGAATAATGAGATGCTACCAAGAGTGAAAAAAGAAGGAAATAAGACACTAGAAAGGGGGGATAAATTAGATGTTAGTGGGGGAGGACAGGAAGATTATTGAGGACCACATTTATCCAAAGGAGTATAGAAGAGGGTGGAAGAAAGAGAAACAGACAACACAACGAAGCAGAGGGATAGGCAAGATATGCCAGGTGTAGGCAGGGCAGAAGAGAAATCCTGATAGAACATCTAGAGGAGCAGATTGGGGAACGGGATAGTAGGGCTCTGCTTCTCCACTGAACAGTTCGCAGTCAAGCCTCACAACAGGACCAATACTTGTCATGAAATGGTTGCCATCCATAAAGGGAGAGCTCTAAATACCTAAGCTATAAACCAGAGATTTCGACAAACTCTAATTGCCTGACAACTGGGGTTGGGGAAAAGCCACTCCTTAACTCTGTGGATGCAAGAGCAGATGACCTCCGCCAACCTAGCCCTAGGAGGTGGGACACCATCCTACCTGAGGGTGGGATCTTTCAGACTTTTGCCTCTTCCTTTTGAGTTGGATTTAGAGACACGTTTGGAAGACACAAGGAAAAATTTTGATTTTCACCTTCACCCGTGCAGATTGTTTTAGACTTTCTATTGGGAACCTGATGAACCTGAACATTTCTTTCTGGGGAACCTTTTGAAGCAAGACAGGAGGCACTATTCTGTTAAATGCTGAAGAGAGAGAATGGCCCTATCTTCATCTCATCCTGGATACTTGCGGCCCTATCATCCTAACACCCAAAGCCATGATTAGCCTAAAACTTTTATTTGATGAAGACACTACATCAACTAGAAACCTTATATTGTATTAAAGGCAATAACATGCAATTAAATCATATTTCTATGCATCTGAATGTCATTCTTAAGAACACAATAACAGATGGCATTGGCCAACACATCACACCTCCGGCAAGTAAAGATGTCATAGCTCCTTGAGCTATGGAAGAGCAGAAGAGGGCCTGAGCTCTTCAATGGATGTTACCACTACTCTGAATTACTACTTAGTTGACAGTATTAATAAAATGCCTCCCTCATTGTTTTTGAGAATATTCCACTGCTCCATATATAATAATAATGTTGACAATGTATATTTGAACACTAGAAAGTATTTTCTTTCTCTTGTCTTACTCATGGCAACTCATTGTAAGGTCACTTCCCCTGATGTTCTTGAGTTTCAAAGACTGAGATGGCACTCCCTGTAATGTCATTTTCTGTGATGTAAAAAACAAGGGGGGTCCTGGAAGTCCGTCTGCCGGACATCAGTCCTGGTTACCAGAGCCTTGCCCAGATTCTTTAGCTCACTAACTTTCACAGAGGAGAAATATCCAAAACATTTCAGTCTTTGTCCTGCCCTGAGGCAATCCAGTGCTGAAATGCTAGGCAATTTTCCTCTGAACAAGAGTCCCAACAGCAACCCCAGACACGTCTTTCAGTCTGGTTGGACCTCATCAGTAGGGTGGAACTGTGCCTCTCTAAGAATAGTGAGCAAGGAGTCTACATCTGGATTATCCTAGTAACTTACGGTGAAACTCAAACTTATTAAAATATGCAAAAAACAAGGGAGGGGTGCTGGGAGTCCCTCTGCCGGACATCAGTCCCAGTTACAAGAGCCTTGCCCAGATTCTTTAGCTCACTATCTTTCACAGAGGAGAATATCCAAAACATATCAGTCTTTGTCCTACCCTGGGGCAGACCAGTTCCGAAATGCTAAGCAATTCTCCTCTGAGGAAGAGGTAGTGGCCCTGTAGTTATGTTTAAGTTGCGCAGCCCATGGAAGGGTACTTTTTGGGCAGCTTATAACTTTGCCCCCCCCCCGGACGAAGCCTCACAAAACATTGCAAAAAAAGTATATTGCCCCACCAGATTGATTCTCTAAAGTTTGGTGCGGTTTCGTTAAGGGGTGCAAAGTTATAGAGGGGGTCCCATAATTTGTGTTTTTTCCAAGAGATGCAATGAAAAAAAAATTCTCACGCCTACAACCAAACCGCTAGACGGATTTTCACCCCAAAAAAATGGTGATATATGGGTTTGGTCCGTGTACTCACTTTCCTGTTTGTTGCATGTACGGGCTTCCGATTGGCCCAGAGGCCGACATGAGGTCCGCGGACATCAGAAGCACCCACTGATTGGATGATGAAAAGCGTGAGGTGCGTCATATTTTTGGAAACGCCCGCCATGTTAGATCTGCGGACAGCCGCCGATCTCTGCAGACAGCGCGCTAGGGGGAACAGTCAGGAAAACACATATTGGGTTTTTGGTCTTGACAAGAGGGGCTAGAAAGGAGGCAGTGGAATAAAGATGATATGGGGCGCTTTCTGAAGGTGGAAAAATGTCAGGAAGGTGTCATAGCTGCCCACAGACTCCATGGTAGTTCACGGTCAGCGTTGTGAATGGACAGCTTGGAAAAGACATTTGGAGTTATTTGTTGGATGAAAGAGGGTGTAGAAATGGTAGGGAACCGGAATGAAGGTAACGTGGAGCTGTTTTTACAGGTGAAAAGGGGGTTTTGAAATGCCACTGAGTCTGCGGTGTCAGTGTGAGCAGACATCATTTCAATTGCAGAAGGTCAGGGTGAGTTTTATTAGTTGATGGCGTATGGTACGTACTTGTTATATAGTTAATTGTATTGTGGTGGTTGAGGCCAGTGGCCAGATTCTCAGTGGCATAGCCGCAGGCTTTGGCCCCAAGAATATGTCCACTGGCTACAACCACCACAGTACTAATATGTGTATAGTAATTATAGGTAATGTAGTGGGAGTACAAAGTGTTTGTAATATGGAAGAATTATGTAATTGAACTGTATATTGTACTTATGATTGTAGTACAATTGAGGACAGTGTTCATAGAAATATGTATTTGATTGTAATAACTATGACTACTTAGTTTTATAGCATTATGAAGATGGAATGTTTGGTTTATTTTCTATGGAAAAAAACAGTACAATTTGTTAATTAGGATAGTTTAAAGCTGTAGTGGTACGCAATTTTACATATAGATTTTTTTAGACCCTGTGAACAATACATACTTTAGTATGCGACACACTGCTGTTGTGTTGACATTAAATAATCATTGGGTCATTGGGGAAAGAAATCCATACTCGATTAAAAATAAACAATTACAGTTCTGTGAGTGTAAATGTGAAATTATGTTTGTTTGATGTTTGTTGTGATTACGGGAATGCTTGAAGTGGTTAGATACCTGTTGGCGTATTCTAACTAAATTAGAGGTTAGAAGATGTTTTGTCGTATAAGAATTGAGATGAGTATTTGAAGTGCTTTGGAATGAAGGTTATTTATCAAGTAGTAAGATACCTGTTGGTGAATTCTAACTAGATTGACTTTGAAAAGTACTATTGTAGTATTATGGATGTATTTAGACACCTGTTGGCATATTCTAACTGTTAATTGTGCTATAGTTTAGTGACTAAATTTGGGTTGAAGGAATATTAAGTAGGCATTTGCTAAATTTGCTGGTAATCTATGTTTTGGAGTAACAGAGATATTGTTACATTAAAACCAACCACTTCTTTTTTTGACACATGCAGTGTAGTGTCCTGAAGTGGTTGTGGCACCAGTGTGTTATACTATACCTACTGTTTTGAAGGTTTTCTTTCCAAGAGATACTTGGCCGTGTGTGAAGCCTGTAAGCTTACAGTTATTTCTGGTACCATCTGCATTGTACCCTCGAAGCATAAGTATGACATATTGGCTTTTTGAGTTTATTTGTATGGTGAAACAATTGTCTGAATTGCAAAAAGGGCATAATATGCCATGATTTGCATTTTGCAGAAGTGGGTGAAATGGAATGGATTCAAAATTTGGTATGGATACATATACACATCATTCATTAGGGATGTGGTCTTCTGAAACATGGTTGCAGAGAGTGCATGCATGTTTCCACTTGTATGAAATCTGGAATATTTCATTTATAGGGATGGTTTTGGTTTCCAGCACTTGTAGTAAGTAGATTAGGAATTATTGGGGCTCTGCCTGTGTGTTTATGGTAAAGCTTACCATTCCTGCACAGTTGTCCAATTCTTATACCTGAGACACTGTAAGTATTGTGAGGATTATTTGTGGCATTTCTATGACGGATGAGCATTTGCAAACACAACTGGTCCGAGCCGTTCAAGTAAATGTTGTGAACAATTCGTGGCATTGAAAAAGAAGATTCATTGTCACATTAGCATTACAATTTACTACAGTTGTGTTGCTGAATTTAAATGGACCAGAGAGTTCTGTTGGGCCGGTAGATCTTTCTGGAGAAGAGACCTCTGTTTCTTTCTTTTCTGATGGACATGCTGTTAACTTTGTACTAGATATTTTTGTGGTTGTATTGTTTGATGCAGAAGGAGATGGTTGTTGTTTCTTTAGCAGTATTGTTGGGAGATCTGCAATAGCTTCTGTTTTTATTACTTGTCTTTTTAAAGGTTTCTTTATTCGAGGTACATTTTTAGATGGGCATGTTTAGCGCTCATAGCCTGTTGTATTCGAGAATGCAAGGAATGTCAGCATTGACTTTGTTTGCATCAAAGCTAACTAGGAATAGACCATTTAGTGTATGCAGAAGTGAAAGTGCTACATAACTCATACCTTCTTTAAAGACTGTCCTGCTAATGTCACTTAATGATTGATATAGGGTTAGACTTTGTGATTTGTGAAGTGACAGCATATGCAAGAGATAGAGAAAATTGCTCTCTGCGTACATACACGTCTTTGAAAAGAAGGAAAAGTGCTATTGACCTGCCAATTTCTTTAACTTTGGCAAGTTTGTCAAAGTGAATGTTGACAAACTGAATGTTTTTGTCATGTGGATATGTTTTGAAGTCAACAACTGTACCAATTGCTCCATTGACTAAACATTGTTCTATGTGAAGGTTACGTTTTAGAATTACTGTGCAGTTTAGACACAAAGGGCCTCATTACGACCCAGGCGGTAAGTTACCGCCTGGGCCGTGACTTTACCACCATGGCGTAAACTACGTTTACGCCATGGTGGTTGGCGGACTTACCGCCCCATTCCGAGGTCGGCGGGGCGGTAAGTCCCCAATCCCCATTTACCCTTCCCCATTCCCATTTTTGCCCCATAGGGCATAATGGGAGTGGGGAAGGCGTTAATTACGCCACCGTAAATTACGGTGGCGTAATTAACTCCATGGTCCCTTAGCGCCATGGATTTTAACACCTGCTAAAAGCAGGTGTTAAAAGCGCCATGGCGCTAAGGGACCTCGTAATTGGCGGTAAGGGGTCGGCGCAGCTAACGCTGGCGCTAACCCCTTACCGCCAGGGTCGTAATGAGGCCCAAAGTCAATATTTTCTCGAATCCAGCTGTGTTGGAGATACATTTAGTGGTGCTGTTCTTTGTTCACACATAGGAAGTGTCATTCTGTGCACTTCTAGTTTGTCTGTGTAGCTGATATGCAGTATGGGTTGCATTCTTTTTCAACATTGTCTCGTTGAATTGACTACAGCTTGCAAGTGTTGGCATTAAGGACATGAATTTTAGATTTTGTTGAGTTAATTGTTCAATGACATCAGAAGCAGATGTGTTTTGTCCATATAGCTCATGGATTAGTCTACTATTTAAGATGGATGTTGTATCTTTAGAAAGCAGACCAGTTCTAATGCTTTTTAAAATGTTAGTATAGGTGAGGTCTGCAAACTCATGCATGTTTTGAGTTAGTTCTCTGTAGTGAAAATGTTGCCAGAGATTTACATTTCCAAATGCTGCCAAGGGTATTGCAGCATTGTTTGTGTTCTAATGTTTTGAAAATAGGTTGACCTTTCACTGGTTTTAACTATAGGAGGTCTCTGAAAGAAATAACATATTTTCCTCCAAACAGTTCTTCGTAGTTGGTTTTTAGGATGTCTTGCATTCTGAGATGAATTAAAGCCAACATGAAGTTGGAAACCATGCTTACTTAATCTATCAGGATCACTTTAATTTGTTTTAGAATTCTGTGTACTTCAGTAGCAGCTTTAACTTGTTTGGTGTTCTGTGGGGAGGAGCAGTAGCCGGTGTAAAGTTACACCTCCTATGTTGTAGGCAGTTAAACCTGTGGGGGCTGTTACTACAGCCAAAAGGTTGTTGTTTGTCAAATTTTGTAAAAATGTGTTGATTATTTTAATTAAGAATGTTTTACCAGAACCAACTTCACCACTTACATACAGGAGCAGAGGTTTATAATTTTTACAGCAACAGGTTTTTAGTTTCATGCTTCAATTTCTTGAGTGACCTCAAGATAAATGGTGAGTTGTTCATCATTTAGCTGTGATTTGAGCACTGACAAGTCTTTCTCAGATTGTTTAAAATTGATATATGGTATTTTCTACCTCAGTCATTGCCTATTCTGCTTCATTTAGAATGAGTGGTTCTCTAACTAGTTTTTGGCTTCCTGTATGGGAAGATGTATTTATTTATTTATTCAGATTTGTAGAGCACGCAACAGACCAAGGGCATCGCAGCGCTTGTTAGTAACAGTTCTTAGTTACAGATAAATGAACATTTGCAATTTACAGTGTGGTTGCTATTGTTACAGACAATTTATAGTTACAGATAAATAACAACAGTTGCAATTTACAGTACAGAAAGTGAGGTTTTAAGTTTTCTTTGGAAGGCAAGGAGGGAGTTTTCTGCTCTAATATCTGTGGGTAGTGCATTCCAGGATTTGGCGGCAATGTAGGGGAAGCCTAGGCCTCCAGCTTTGGCCCTATTGAGTTGTGGGATGTGAATTTGGTTGGTATATTGTGTCCTAGTGGGTCATGTAGGCGAGGATTTGGTGATTGTCTCTGATAGGTATGATGGTGCAGAGAGAGTGAGGCATTTATGTGTGAGGGTGAGAATTTTGAAAGTGATTCACTCTTTGACCGGGAGCCATTGAGCTGATTTTCTGGCATGGGAGATATGCTCCCTTTTTGGAATGCTTAAAGCTGCACAAAGTGCATTGTTCTGCGTGACTCATAATCTGTTTAGGTTTTTTTCAGATGTACCTGCTAGTAAAGTGTTGCAATAGTCTAATTTAGCACAAATAGTTGCTCTAGCTATTGATAGACAATTGGGTTTGGATAGGTATGGTTTTATGGCGTTTATGAGCTTGGTGGTGTGTGCGGATGAGGATGTGATAGCGCTGACCTGTCTAGTCATGGATAGTGTGAAGTCTATGTAGACCCCCAGGGTCTTGACAGATGTCGACACAGGGATGGTAGTATTGTCAATGGTAAAGTTGGCGTACAGTTTATCAAGTTTGACTAGAGTATTTTTTTGACCTAGTATAATTAATTCAGTCTTATCCCATTGAGGCAAAGGCCATTGACCTTCTTCCAGGCCTGGATGGTGGAGTAAATTGTGTGAAGTGCCTTGGCATCTTTGTGGTATGAGCCAGAGAAAGGTAAGAGTACCTGAGTATCGTCAGCGTAATTTGTGTACGCGATACCAAGTGAGTTGAGCTTATCGAAGAGAAGCTTCGTGAACAAGTTGTATAAAGTGGCTGCTGTGCAAGAGCCCTGTGAAGATTCTGCAGTGGATGGTGGTAGGGGTAGCATTTGCTATGTTTGAGAACACCTTCATTGCTCTGCCTTCAAGGAAGGAGGTGATCCAGATTGACTGCCCTCAGGAGGGTCTTTGTCTAGTTGAGCTTCAATTTCTTTCTCTTGTTTGTGTTCATTGACCAATATTTGTTTGTATTGTTTGAAATTGTCATTTTTTATACTGCTTTCATTTGCTTTGAATGCAGCTTCAAATGAGTCATTGGGCCTCATTACAACCCAGGCTTTAAGGGTTAACGCCGTCGTTAACCCTTAACGCCTATTCTGATTTTAACGTCTGCTTTTAGCAGCCGTTAAAATCCATGGCGCTAACCTGCCATGATGCTAATTACGCCACCGTAATTTACGGTGGCGTAATTAGCGCCTTCCCCACTCCCATAATGCCCTATGGGGCAAAAATGGGAATGGGGAAGGGAAAATGGGAAATGGGGATTTACCGCCCCACTCACCTTGGAATGGGGCGGTAAATCCGCCATCCACCATGGTGTAAATGTAGTTTACACCATGGTGGTAAAGTTGCCGCAATTAGCGCCTGGGTTGTAATGACCCCCATAGTCACCTAATCATTCATTTTCTTTTCTCAAAATTTTAAAAAGATGGAGTAGGGCCATGTAATACAGTTCTCTATGTTGTGGAGATTTAAATGATAACTTTATATGATTAATTAGACTGGGTTTGGTGAGTTTCACTAGGCTTCCTTCACAAGTTGAGAGAGAATATTTGCCAGTTGTGTCATTTGGTGTGACATTGTTTTTGTAGTTGCAGTTTTGGGCAATGTCGTACAGACACATGTTTTCCAAAGCAGTACTTCTGTTTGGGTAGTATGTGTCAATTAAATTGTTTTTTAAAATGTCCTGGCTGTTGGGATCATTTGTGGCTATGTTTTCTATCTCTTAGTAGGATTTTAGTACTCTTTTTCAGGAGGAAGCTGGTCCAAGGTTCAGCTAGACAATGTGTTCAGATTTGCCATATAAGGCTGTACCCGTTAAATGGTCTGCAGCTTCGTAGCACCTGCATTCTCTATAGGTGAGCATTTTTATACCGAAGCTGTACAATTTTTATAATAATGTTTTGTCAGATGATATGTCATACCAGAGGTCTTTTATCTCTGTTTTCTCAGCTTTGGTGGGATAGGATGTGACATATCTTGCAACTGCAGTTGAAATGTCTGCAATGTATTGTATGTCCAAGGTTGCATTTGTGAGTGTACTACAGTTCCCCTTCCCCTCCCCCTGGCACTTCTCCCCTTCCCTCTTCCCCACACTTATATGATCTGAATGACACAAGGCCTAGTAAGATTGTTATTTTGTCCTCCCTTTGTTTCCCCCTCCTTGTCTTGTTGCACCTAGACACACTTGTGTACAGGCACATTATAAATGCCACATCATATCATATCATACCATTCTACAAGAGGGCATCAATTGCATTGTAATCATTTCTAGGGGATTAGCCTTTTACGTTGTGTCTAACAGAAGACATCAAGTTATTTACTTGTCCTTTTTTGCAAACTGGTCTAGGGAAGCCAAAGCGCCATTTGGTATAGTATTTGCCTTTGTTTTTATATCTATGTCAGCAGTATTTGCCACACTTATGTTTTTGGAAGCGTAAGACTTGTGTATGTAGGTCACTATCTGTGGTTTCTGAAGGGATGTCGGAGGTAATGCATTTTTCAATAAACTGTAAAACAATGGTGTCACTATCATGGCCAAATTTAGGAGCATCTTTTATCCACAAAAACATGTGGATGTGTGGTGCTCCTCTGGATTGATATTCTTTTTTCTGTTGCACTTCTCTGAGCGGAGGGTTCATTTTATTGCAGATAAATTGCACCATGGCAATGAAGCAATGGTGAAAGTACCTTGATAGGTTGACATGGTCAAGAGAACAATATTCTACTGGTGTTTTTATATCGGTTCCATCTTTATTTTGGTTTGCAGTGCATAAGAAGTCATGCAAGTCATCCCATGCATACTCCCTACAACTTAAAGTAACAAACCATGAGGGTGGGCCTTGGTTCCTTAGCATACAACATACATCAGCGTGACGTCGGAACCAGTATTCATTTGCACCACGCATGTTTGCCAATAGATTTGTGATACTTGACTGCAAATCTTCATCATTATCTTTTATTTTTTTAAACAGTTGGGGAGCGGATATGTTTAAAAAGTTAGAGCCTGCTTTTAATGTGTGTGCAACTCCATAACATAGGTCTGCTAGTTCACTTTCGAAAAGGAGGTGGAAAATGTATTCAACATTGTGGGCCTGAACATGACCTTGGCGGTAACGCTAACGCTATTAGCGCGACCGCCATAGCCCCCGGCTCTAATAGCGCGGGATCACCAGTTGGGCGGACTTGGAAGTCCCCATTCCCCATTGAGCCCATTCGGGAATGCCCCATTCCCCATTGGGCTCAATGGGGAAAATTTGCGCTCTTACCAGCAGCGGATTTCCCGCTGGCGGTAATAGCGCGAATTTTCGGCAGATTTCCCCCCAGCCAAGAGCTGGGGTAAAATCCGCCGAAGCCCTGATTCGGCGGACCCTTAAATCCGGCGGTAATAGCGCTACTGCCGGATTTAAGGGTTACCGCCGAGGTCATGATCAGGCCCTGTGTCTGAATCTGGGGTCTTCAGAATACATTCTTAAAGAGTGATATTCTGATGCACTAATTTGCGTGGACCTTTCATCATATCTTCATCCTTTTCCTGTAGGAAAGAGTAGAGGAAAAGAACGTGCTTCTACACTTTTTCCCATATGCTCATTGGGGTTCCTTTGGCTTGATGCATTTGATATGTTTCTAAAACATCGTCAATGGTGTCTTCAGATTGTAGTGGGTGAATTATATACTGGTCTAAAATGTTGGCTGCAGTAACAGGACCTACACATTCAAACTGGCCAGTTGCTGGTGAGTCTTGAATCATTTGGGTGGTTTCTCTTACGTTTTCCTCTATGTTTATATCTTTGTAGTAGTCATTGTTTTCTTTTAGATATTGTACGGCTTGTCTAACTGTTTAAGTTGACTAGTTGTTACCATATTTTTTTTTCTTTTGTTGGCACACCATTAACTAGTACAATCAAAGGTTGATCCAATGATCATTGTACTCCTAGAGTTTGCACATTTTCGTTCAGATCTAATGGCAAATATACTACTTTGCCAAGGATGCCCTTTAGTAACTCGGATGGAGGTAATTTGGCTGATTTTGTTTAAAGGCGTATTATAGCTTGAAATGGGTGCACTGTTTGGATTATAATGCTCTCGTACACGTTAAGCTGTTATTAGTTATAGCACCTGATGGCATTTGGTTATTGCCAAGCATTGTGTTGCAGTACTGATTATAAAATTAAAAGAATGCCTACTCAATGAGATACTGATTTTTTTTTGGAATTAACATTGAATTTGTGGAATCAACAGACAGGTAGAGCACTGATACTACAAGACCCAGTTTGCTGATGCTTTTTGATTCACCCTTCTCTTAGGCCATATGGGTGGCCTTGTTGGGTCATCTGGTAGTCGCAGCCTCACATCTCATATTACTAAATAGGGCCTCATTACGAGGCTGGTGGTAAGGGGTTAATGGCACTGGTAAGGATGCCAGTGCCGTTAACCCCTTACCACCACATCTGGTATTTACAGTCTTTCCAATGATCAGACTTTCAATCTAACAGTTTCACTCTGAGTGCTGAGCCTTTCAAGACACCCTTTGGTTTCTCACAGGTCATTGTACTGTTTTGAGCAACAGAGTGGGTGTTGTAATGGTGGTGTGTAGATGGGAATAGTAAGAGTGTAAATGGTGGAATATAATGGGCTGCAGTGAAAGAAATGTTGGTTTGAAAAGAGTAGTCTGGGATAATATATAGTGGAACTGTGCAGCCGTAATTACATACATATACATGGTATATTAATGTACTTTGTTGGTTGTGAAGGGTATTCTTTTTTCGGTTATTGTCTTCTGTAACGTGCTTCTTTTCTGTAATTGTAAAAGAATGTTAGTGGGGATATGTGGTGATGGTGAAGTACTTTTAGTAAGCAAAGGTTATGGTTACTTATGAAGGAAGGAGGTGTGGTCGGGAAAAATTGTTAATAAAATGGCTGGATGGTTAAATGTGCTTGCTTTTAGGAACATTTTTATGAAAGTTAAGAAATGCGTGTGTGCATTTATAGAAGCTCAGTAATGTTTTGTAAAAGAGAAGAAAAGTTGATGGAAAATATTTGTAGTACACTTTTAAATGGCAGTTGGTGTCTGGAAGTTTAATAGGTTAGGAATATATGCATACTTGCCAACATGATGCATTATAATCTGCAGGTGTTTATGTAGTCCTAGATTCTTTGCTTGCGTTCTGGCACTTGAAGTTCCACTTTTCCTATTATGAAAGTTGGAGTACAAGTCACAGATTGAAGAGAAAAAAGTAGGACTGCATAAGCAGCTGAAGATTGGAATGGGTTACGTTAGGAAGTATACGTGCACTGTCAATATATTAAACTGGCACACACTAAGTGCCATTTACAAATGGTGTACAAATCTATGTTATCTGCTTTAACTTTTTTTAATGAAAAAGTGACAGTGTTGCTATAAATGCAGATATGCATTTTCTTACTTTCTTCAAAATGCATCCAAAAAAGATATTTTTAAAAGCACATTTAATATGGTTATTTGATATAAATGTCACAGTTTTGAAACTTGAAGTTCAGTCGTGTTTTTTTCTTTGCATTCCGGGACTTTGAGTTTTGAGTTTTATAATGGACAAAGTCAATTGGAAGTGACAGAATGCAAAGGAAAAAATATAAGACTTAATAAGCACCTATAGATTGGAATGGGTGATGTTGGGAAGTATGCATGTGTTGCCAACATATTAAACTGGCAGACATTAAGTGCCATTAAGTGCCACTTAAATGGTCTAAGGATCTATTTGATCTGTTTTTCCTTTATTTTATGAAACAGTGACACAGTGCTATACATGCACATATTCATTTTTTAACTTTTGTCACAATGCTTGTAAAAAGAAACAGTGGTTACAAAAGAGAATATGCATATTGAGAAGCTTATTATAGGGTAAGTTGCAGCAACTCTCTCTATATATATATTTGTTAAAGAGTTGAAGAAAACATTTGTTTAAATATAAGCATACCTGTACTATGTTTTGCTATATAAAGATATTGTTGAATCTAGAAATAGAAATCTTGGACAGTTGCACAGTAGTTTTTGATGCAGATGCCTTTCATTAATGGGAGATATGTACTAATTTCAAGTGTACATCTGAAGGGTTGAAGTGAAATGACAGGGTTAGGTGTAGAGGTTTTGGATGTCATTGGTGGATGGATGTGTGACTCTTTAAAAGCAGCCAAAGAGGGAGTGTTGAGAATATGGAAGTGGAAAGGGTACGAGGCCTGCCCCTGTGCTACGGTGTCCGCAGGTACCGCGGTATTCTGCGGACTGCACGTGCCACATCCAGATTTTTTGTAGATGCCTGGCATGGAAAAGGGACTGTGGGGATTAGCCAATCAGGTTTGCTAGGTGTGGTGTACAGGAAGAGAGGGTTAAAGGAGTTTTGTTTGCACTGAAAATTGCTATGGCTATGTGTTTGAGACGGCAGACTGTGTGGATTCTGAGGGACTCTTCAATTCAGTCATTGAAGGTGTATGCTAAAATCATGGCATCCTTAGAAATATTGGATTGGCAGAAGTGGAGGTTTTGTGGAATGCAGTTTGTGGCTTAAACTGGGCAAGCTTGTTTTCATTCTGTTAGAGTATGTCTCACTTTATGTGTCCAGACATTGTGATTGTGCATTGTGGAGGGGACAGTTTGGGGTTTGTGACTCCAGTGTATTTGCAGGTTGCCCTAAAGAATTTCTTTAAAAGTGTAATGGAACTGTTTCCTGCTGCAAAGATTTTATTTCTGAAATAAATCAGAGGCAAACATGGAGATATCCAGCAAATGTTTTCAGTGCACAAATTGAAGAATCAAGGTTCTTGTCAATTAAGCTGTGTCTGCTTTTTATATGCTGCAGGAGTTCTGATGGTGTGATTTTTTTTGTTGTCAAGGTGGAGTTCATTTCACAGATGTTGAAAATGCAATTTTCTTTTGCAATAGTAGGAATGCATTGAAAAAGGTTCCTGTAAGAAAATTGTAGAGGAAGATGTAGAGTGTACAGTACTACTGTTTATAAAAGCAAAAACAACGGAAAAAAAGATGTTTGTTAACAAATCCCCCAAATCCCCCCAAAAAAAGGTTATTTTCAGAGCCACCACTAAAGATGAAATAATTTACATTGTGTTTCATTCCTCCCCTGCCCTTTCAGTGGCTGCGGCGTCCGAGCACACTGCGGTGGTCCGCTGACGGCACGTGCCACATCTGAGTCTTTTAAGGTTGCCAGGCATGGAAAGGGGACTGTGGAGGCCGCGGAGAGTGGTGGTGTCCGCGGGCATTAGCGGATCAGCCAATCAGGTTTCCTGGGTGTGGTATATAGGAAGAGAGGGTAGCAGGAGTTTTGTTAGTAGGAGTTGTGAGAGGATTGAAAATGGCCATGGCAATGTCTTTCAGCAGGCAGAGTGTTTGCATTTTGAGAGACTCTTGGGTCCATTGATTGAAGGTGTATGCTGAGCATTGTGGAATAGCCAAAAATCTTGGATTCCATGTATTGGAAGTGTTCTGGTATGGAGTGCGAGCCATGAAGTTGGTGGACCTGATCTCATTTTGTCCAAATATGGTTGAATTGAAACATCCGGACATTATTATTGTTCATTGTGCAGGGAACTGTTTGGGGAACGTGACTGGAATTACATTTCAGTTGGCAATGAAGGAGACATTGGGAAAGTTGAAAGAAATGTTACCCAATTCACAAATTATTTTTTCACATATTATCCAGAGAGAGATGTGGATGTGCTCGAGTTCATTAGATCCACAAATGGAAAAAGCAAGGCACAATGTCAATAAAGCTGTGTGTGGTTTTGTGTGAGATATTGGCATGACATTGCTTGGTAATGAGAACATTAAATGTGATAGGGCCAAAGTTTTTCGGAGTGTTGGAGTCCATCTAACTGATGTTGATAATCAGATTTTTGTACAAAACATTCAAAATGCTTTGAAGCAGTTTTTGTGAGAAGTGAGAAGACATAATTAAATTCAGTAAAATGTTTTCTTAGTTCAGTTTATAAAACCAAAAATAAAAAATATAAAAGCCAAAAACACAAAAAAGGTTCTTTTATGGGCCACCCTTTTTGAATACAAAACAATTAAAATGATTTCAAATGTCCCACCCGTGGAATTTTTTAGAAGTCTGTGGACTACCACACTGTCCGCTGACTATGCAGGCTGTATCAGGGTTTTTTACTTTTTTCCCACTTTGATTTTGTAACTTTTTTTCTCAGGAGAGGCAAGGTAGGCGAGGAAAGGGGCACTAACCACAGAGACAAAGGGGGACATGGAGAGAGGAAGATATTGGGCGGTCCTTAATCAGGTAGGTGGCAGTGTTTCTTATGCTCCTTGACCACAGCTTTGAAAGCACTCTGAAACTGCTCCCCCTCCAGATCAGTGCTTCACAGTACATATATAGTACTGTGACCCTTGAAAGGAAAGGGTCGACAGTGTTTTGTATGGCCTGTGAATATGCCACTGGGATCCTCTGCCCCAAAGGAGTATCCGTTGTGGTCACAGGAGCAGATGAAGATGATGGGGTGGAGGAAGTCAACCTGCTCTGACCTGAGAAAGGTATCCCCTTTCTCAGAGCAGTCAGGTGCATCGATTTGGTGTGGCACCTCATGGAAGTAGTCCCGTAGAAATACAAGCCAGGTTTCCCGCGAATGAGTACAACTTTGCACTCCCAATGGTTGTGAAAAATTGCCACATCCAGGACTCACTCTGAGTACTGGTGACAGGGACTTCCTTCACTTCATCCTCTTCTACCTCGTGATCCTCCTCTTCTGTATCACTGCGCCTGTTCCCCTCTCCATTCCCTCCAGATGATGATGGTGGTGGTGGTGTCTGGGAAGAAGCAATGGCCATAAGAGATGCCATGGTCTCAAGCAACAACTTCTGCAAAACAAATCTGCACTGGAGTGAAGCAAGTGCTCTCTCCTGGATAGCCAGATTGAGAATGAGGAAAAGTAATGGGTAGGTCCCTTTAGAGGAACCGTCCACGGACAGTCATACTGTCTGCGGTCTACCGAGTTGAACATAGGCTGTGAAAAGTTGAAAAATGTTGCCAGATCAACCAAGAATCGGTCTGTGAGCTCTGGAAGGGTAATGTTTCTGCATGAAACACCCTAGATTGGCTGGAAAAGCACTTCTAAACCATCCACGGCCATGCATACCATTCGCGGACACCCCTGTCATGCTGCATGGGTGCAGTCAGATGATGATGTCCGCGGCCATCCGCGACCCTGATGGCCGTCCACAGTAACTCATCGGGTGGGAAATGCAGTGCACATGTGCCAGGAGTCCTTAGAACAGGCTGGGTGTCCGCGGACTAATTAAAAGTGCGTCAGGCAAAACTGACATGACTAGACATCGCCCTTGTCCGGGGGCACCTCCATTTTGAGAGCAGACACCCCAGACATTGTGCTGTTATTGACTTATAGTTGAGCTTTTTTTTTTTTAAGAAATATTATACAACATGTTTTGTATACTGGATGGGGTATTGGAATGGGAAACATAAATGGGAGATTTAGGAATTTGTGTACAATAATCATGATGGGAGGACGGGATTGAGGTTTCATCAAAGCGTCTTTGATTAAAATGTTCAGAATTTGATGGGGATAATTCCTGGGGACAAGGGGGACAGGTGCAAGAAGGACAGTGTTAGGGAACATGTTGTAATGACATGATTTTTGACATACTGTAAAAGTTCCTTAAAATCATTACTTACTTCATCCAATTGTTTTGAAAAGTTCATGATTTGACTATTTACAGTTGGGGATAGGACTTCTATTTCTAATTATTGGGATTGTGTATTATTCAGTTGGGACATGGTTTCTTCATGTACTGTAAGAAAAACAGAAATTGGGGAACCAAGATGGCCGCCTTTTAGAGGAGGCGCGCTCCGCTGGCCTCTGTCCGAGGGGGAACGAAATAAAAGGAGATAACAGAACAAAATTTGCCTAATACCAAAGCTGTCAGTGTCGGAAGCTACATGGACTGCACCCCCGAGGTTGTGCTGAGGATCTGGCAAGGGGCACCCCTCTGAGAGGCGACGGAGCAAAGCTGCAGCCCCATAGCTGCAGGCCAGCGAAAGGCCCCAGGCAGCGGTTGACGGTGGCGGAGGGAGGACGGTCCTGGGGGCAACGGAAGAATCTACTGGCCCACAATATCAGTGCCCGCACTCACTGTAGCGGTGTCAGGCCCCCGCGGGAGCCGTAACCAGGCGCCGAGTGGGGTTGCCGGTGAGGTGTGGAGCCATGGGAAGACGGAGCTGACCTGCGCCTGGTGGGGCTGTTGACGCCGGGGTGCCTGCCACTGCCACGCTGCGACCAGAGCTGGGCAGGGGCCCTGGGAGCTTTTGATGAGCTTGCCGCGAACCCGGGGCTCACGGCTCCTGCCGCCAGTGTCCCGCTGGCATGCATATAAAGTGAGGCACCGGTGGCACATTGTGGAGCGGTCCGCCGGGAAGGAGTGGACTGGGCGGAGAGGAGAGACGCGGGTCCCTTGGGGACCCTATGAACCCCATCATGGGCCCGGGCTCACGGCTGCTGTCGCTGATTCGCCCCCTTTGGAAACCGCTACTGGGGGGTGTGGAAGAGCTCCTACCCGGATCCCGTTCTGGGGTGGGGGAACGCTGCGAAGTTGTCAGTGCAAGTGAATAGCCCAAGCCGCACACATAACATTCAATTTACAAGCACTCCCCAGTGGGCTCCGAACTCTGAAGCTGTAGGGAAAGCAGGAGAGCAGACTGGAACAACGGTGGAGGAGCCAGGTGGCAGTTGAGCACGGTAGGTGGGGGTGAGGTGGGGGGCGGCGGGAGGGATCGAGCTCCAACGGGTTCCCACATACCTGTTGGTGGCACAGCGGTGCTTGGTCCCCCTGGGCCGGCCCAGCGTCTCTGCCCGGTCCCTGGGGTTGGACGGGCCTGCTCCCGGTGCTCCCTCACCCCCTGCCCGCCCCCACAAGTGGACACACACACATTCAAGCGGGCACCCAGGAGACGGGCAATCCAGAACCAGCAGTGAGCTGGTGAGGGGTGTGGGGGGGTGTGACCTCCCCCCCAGCAGAGAACCACACAGACTGTTTGTGCCGACTGAATAAGCTGGTGGTGAGCACGAAAGTGGGATTCAGGACTGGCCACCCCAGAGGAATCACTAAGGGCGACTGGGGTCTTGCGCCGAGGTATTACGCCGCTCACAGCACATAACTATCATCAGAAACTTGAGCTAATCTAGCCCCACTATATCTAAAAGAGTGACGGAATCGATAGTCCAGTAAAGGGCTCGATCCACCTGACCACACCAATCGCTGGGATCCTCTCTCCGGCCTCTGGTGCTGACACAGATGCCAAGAATCAAGGCCAAAGAAGCCCGGTCAAGAGCCCCACACACACTGAAAGTGGGAGAAGGTCAGTTGGAACATTGCTGGAGACAGCCTCGTGAGGAGGTGCCACGGGTCAAACTAACAAACCGGGAACACGACGCCCAGAACTCTGTAGAGGCATCTGCGGAGATGGCACTGAACAAAGAGGAGCTACTGGAGTGTCTACAGGGAATGGAGAAACGTATGATGGACTCCCTTCAGGACCAATTGGGGAAAATAAAGGAAGAATTATGCTCATCCCTGAAGGAGGTCAAAACGAGACATCATGGACCTTGGAAAGAGAGTAAACACAACAGAGGCAGGGCTCTCCAAAATTGCAGAAGACTCCAAACAGATGAGTGTACTCCACGGCAACGCACAACTTGGAACTCCAGGCAGAGGATATGGAGAACAGATCCCGCAGATCCAACATACGGGTGAAAGGTTTGGCCAAGTCAATTGGGGACAAGGATCTGAAAGAGATGATGCAAACCTGCTTCAGCAGCCTCCTACCGGATGTCCAGCCGGAAGATATTCTCATAGACAGGGTGCACAGAGTTGGCCCGCACAGAAAAGACCCAGGGGCCAGACCCAGGGATTTCCTATTGGCAATGACCTCCTACACGATGAAAGAGAGGATCCTTCGTGCAGCGAGAAACCCACAACCGATCACCATCAATGGTGCCCAGGTCCACTTGTTCCAGGATCTGGCTGTGTCCACCTTACATAAAAGAAGACTAATGACGTCAGTTACAAGGGCACTAAGAGACAAAGGGATTATTTATCGATGGACATACCCCTTTGGCCTGCAGCTTACCTGGGAGAACAAACTGCAACGCATCGCCACTTGCGAAGAAGGAATGACTCTCCTACACCTCGAGGAAGAGGAACAACGCCCGGCCCCATATTCGGCTCGTAGCCTCAGAAGTGGAAACCCTAGACAGTGGGAGTGGTCATCGACCCCAACTAAGAAGCGGGGAACGGAAGGAAAACGAGAAGCCCTTAACCGAAATGTTTGTAAGAACCTGGGAAAACTGAATCATAATTGAAGATGCGAATAAAACCTACAGCGAAAGAGGCTGTGACCCTCGGACCAATGCAGGACAGTTACAGGTCCTGGCAAAATATCAGCGGGAGGGAAGGTGATACCCAATGCCCCAAACGGGGTGCAGAGAAAGTTCAGAGGAGCTTTGTTCTGAAGGGTACTAGGGGGGAGGGAAAGTTGAAGGGGGAAAGGGAAAGTTATGCAGTTATTTAACTTTGTGGGGTGGCTTGGACCAACATAGGCAAATGGGAAAGGGAGAACCGAGGAGAAAAGACAAACCGAGAGATAAGGGCCCATATACAAATACTAGATGGCTGAACTGAATCCAGTCTCGCTCAATGTGCAAGGCCTCAACTCGCCAGTCAAGCGCCAATCTATTCTGTCGAGGCTCATAGACTTGCAGGCTTCAAAAGCCTTCCTCCAGGAAACACACCTCCTCCCGGAGGATGAAAGAAGACTGAAGCACAAGACTTTTCCCCGCCAATATTTTGCCTCGGGTGGTAGGAAAACTAAAGGGGTCGCTATCCTGATGGGGGCCAATCTGACCTTTAAAAAGCAAACAATACACAGTGATCCGGAGGGGAGATATCTGGTCCTAAAAGGCATGATACAGGAACAGCTATATACATTAATAGCCATTTTACGCCCCGAATGAGCAGCAGGATATATTCCTGAGGGACACACTGAAAACTCTGGGGGGTCTGTGTGAAGTTCAGATGATAGTTGGAGCAGATTTTAACTGTGTTATGGACCCAGCACTGGACAAAACCCTTCCGCCCACAGCAGCAGATGCTAGAAATAGGCAGGCATTAGGCAAACTCTTCAGAGATCTAGAGGTGATAGAGACATGGCGGTTCTTTCACGGCCAACAGAGGGAATTCACCCATTATTCGGCAGTCCATAAAGGGTATTCGAGAATTGACATGGTGCTGGTGTCAACCACTCTGATCCTGCATATTAGTAAAGTGGAGATAGAAGTCCAATATGTTTCAGACCACGCCCCAGTCGTAGTACAATTAGAGATGGCCCAGAACACCCATAAAAACCGCAGGCCTTGGAAACTGAAGGAGATAATATTGAAGGACCTGGCTCTTAGAGCGCACATAGAGGAGGCAATTAACAATTATTTTCAGGAAAATGACAACGGTGAGGCAAACTGGGCGACAATTTGGGATGCAGGTAAAGCAGTAATCCGGGGTGAATTCATCTCGCAAGCAACAACGTACATGAGGGAAAGAGGGCTGGTTAGAAAGACCCTCAAAACAGCATTAAATGAAGCAGAAAGACAACATAAGGATAGACAATCCCAATAAACTCTCAGGGCAGTCAGGAAAGCAAGAGCACAATTAGAAGTTCATGTAGCAGAGTGCACGGCACAAGCACTAAACAACACCAAGCAGACATACTAAACTCAGGGTAGTAAAGCAAATTGGTTCTTAGCAGCCAAACTCCGCAAGCAATACTCCCGTAATTATATAGCTCGATTAAAAGACGAATTGGGGGAACCATGCGCTACAGAGGAAGGGAAGCTCAGGATAATAGAAAGATTCCATCAGGGTTTGTTAGAAAGCAAACATTTAAACCTCCAAACACAAAAAGAATATATATCGGGGATTCCTCTCCCCCAGATCACCGAAGAGGATAATACTGCTTTGCAGGCCCCTATAACGGCACAGGAAATTAGCGATGCCATAACAGCGTTGCCCCTCAACAAAGCCCCAGTCTCGGATGGACTTGGAAGCGGATACTATAAGACATTTCACAACCAGCTGCTGGGCCCATTAATAAAACTATTTGACCACATAAGAACCAGCGGCACAGTTACATCCGAGATGGGAGAATCCACCACCATCCTAATATTTAAACTGGGCAAGGACCCCACAGACTGTGCCAGTTATAGGCCTATCTCCCTATTAAACACTGACGCTAAGCTTTACGCTAAAGTCCTCGCAACTAGACTTGCCAAGGTCCTTCCCAAAATAATTCATACCGACCAAACAGGATTTATAAAAGGGAGACACACTCAAGATAATATCAGGCGGGCAGTTGACATAATAGATCTGGGTTGTAGGACAGGGCAAAGGTTCTCTGTAGTCGCTTTAGATGCCAGGAGAGCATTTGACAGCCTAGACTGGAAATACCTAGAACTGGTGCTGCAGAAATTTGGGTGTGATGCCACCTTTAGCAGAATGATCTTGGCAAACTTCCGCCTCCCAAGCACGACCTTTATGGTTAATGGGAACCCCACAACAAAAGTCACAATATATAGAGGGACAAGACAGGGCTGACCTCTCTCGCCCTTAATCTTCGCCATGGCGATGGAGCCTATAGCTGAAACAATAAGACAAGACCCTGCTATACAAAGTGTTAAATGCAGTGGAACTGCCCATAAAATAGCACTATATGCAGATGACATAATGCTGTTCCTCGGGAATCCCAAGAATTCGCTGCCAAGAGCTCTTAACGCCCTACATGAATTTGCCAAGATTTACGGATTCACCATAAATTTCACTAAATCTAAGGCCCTGAACATCCCAGAGAGGGAAGAGATAGTTGAAGCCCTGAGAGCAGGATACTCATTGTCCTGGGAGAAAGATTCACTAGAATACTTAGGGATTCAACAGACCAAATGCTATAAAGACCTGTACGGGGCAAACATTACCCCGCTGTTAAAACAACTGAGAGAGGACCTGCATAGATAGGATATCCAGGAATTGTCCTGGTTTGCACACATTGCGGCACTCAAAATGACCCTATTACCACGCCTATTATATACGATGAGTTCGCTCCCAATAGAGATCCCCCCCAAGATTAGCAAATCCTTTCAGAGAGACCCAACCGCCTTTATATGGCATAAACGAAAAGCTAGAATACAACGAGAAATACTAACAAGGCCTCCATGCTTGGGTGGTTTGGGGGTCCCTGATGTGGAGAGATATGCCCTGGCCACACAAAAAGACCAATGTTGGCCTGGGGGGAGGGGACAACTCAAAAGGATGGGTGGGAATAGAGCAAGCTGTGACCACGATTCCTCTACAGGTACTTCACGGGGTAAGGGTGGGAGATAGGGAAATAGAGGGTGGCCTGCTTGAAGTAACCAAGATCACATTGAGAGGCTGGGACTGAGCACTAAAAAAATGTAACATTGCCCCCGGCTGGGCCCATTCACCCCAATGGCCCACAATCAAAACTTCACTCCAGGCAGACCGCCTAACTTCTGGAAGAACTGGGGACAGGAACAAATACTATATTTGAAAGACTTCTTTCGGTAGGGAAACCCATTGCAATTCGAAGAGTGTAAACAAAAGGTTTGGGATAGGGGAAGCTGACAGATACACCTACATCCAGGTGCGCCATTGGATCACGCACAAAGAACTCAAGAAGGCAGTCACTAGGGCGCTGATAGGACTGGAATTATTGCTTCATGAAGGGGATGAGGTTAAGGCGGTCTCCAAAATATACAAGATGTTGGATAGGGCACAAGTGAGTGACACATTCTCATATATGAACAAGTGGGGAAGGGATATAGGTGTCCCTTTCACAAAGGAGTATTGGGCTCAAATCTGGAGGAGAATACGGGGATCTTCTAGATGCACTGCCATTAAAGAGTCTGCACACAAAATCTGCTTTAGGTGGTACTTAACTCCCCAGAGATTGCACAAAATGAATTCCAATTATTCACCTATGTGCTAGAAAATTGCAGAAACAAAGGTGACTTATTTCATATGTGGTTGTCTTGTCCAAAAGTGACTATCTACTGGAACGAAATCCTGGGGTACATAAAAGAAATTACAGGGAAACAGCTGCCAGCAGAGCCGAAGGTTATACTTCTGGGCACAACGGCTGAAGATATATATGCGGCATCTGGCAACAATGCGACGCTCATCACTCACCAACTAATGACAGCAAAGATGACTCTGGCACAAGCGAGCTATAAGTGTGAAAGTGTGTAAGGAATTAAACATGTCGTGTATGGTATGACTGTGGTAAGAAAGACAGAATGGGTGATAAGAACACAAAATTAAATGTGGTATGGACAGGGGTGTGCTTCTCTATGAGAGAGGATAGCAAACAACAGATCCTTATTGAGAAACTATTCTTAAAAATTGTTAATTGATTGGAGTACTACATAATATTGAATGTGTACAGTAGAATGAAATCTTATTGTGAAATGTCTGTTTTTTTAGAAATTGTTTAAAAACTCTTAAATATTGTAGATGTGAAAAAAACTTTTTTACGAAAGATTTTGATATAAAACAATAAATAAAGTTCTATTTTTTGATATAAATTTGAGTGGTATGTGAGAATTTAATGAGTGCTATTCACATACATAAGGGAAAACCCGAATGGTCTTGGGGAAGCAAGTGACCCGGTGAACATATTATATTGTTAAACTCCTGTTCTCTATTAACATCATTTTTGACTTCATAATCTTCATGTCGTTCAGCAATGCATAATCAGACAAGGCATCCATGGAATGCTGTAGGCCGATGGGTGTAAGATCTAATAGTACTGTATCATCGGAGTAACTCATCCATGAAAAGGGCTCTTTGCCGATTTTAGAGGGAACATTTCGGCAAGCATTCATATTTTCGTCCATGTTGGCTACGTATAAATTAAATAGCAGGGGTGAA
This sequence comes from Ambystoma mexicanum, assembly GCF_040938575.1. Taxonomy (NCBI): domain Eukaryota; kingdom Metazoa; phylum Chordata; class Amphibia; order Caudata; family Ambystomatidae; genus Ambystoma; species Ambystoma mexicanum. The sequence goes on from NC_090941.1 coordinate 896,460,292, forward strand.
AGTATGCACACCTGCTTGGGCCCTCGATTAGTCAGAATGCTCCTACTTAGGGAACCGTTCTGATTTATTAATACCATTACACTGGTGTCCGAATAAAGTTGTTTTATGAGGCTTAGGAGACAAGGTTCCAGTTCCCAGCGCTCCAATTTGCTTCATAATTAAATTTGAGACACGCAATCAAATGCCTTGGAATAATCTACAAAGCATAAAATTAGTTTTTTCACAAGAAGCCAGAATGTCAGCCGTGACATGTTGTAGGGCACATATATTGTGAGATGTACTGTATGCCTCGCGAAAACCTGTATGATATTGTTTCAGGAATGTGTTCTCCTTCACCCCCTTATCTAACTTTTTTAAGAGCAAAGATGAGAATATCTTTGAATTGGTATCCAGCATTGCCAGCAATCTATAGTTGGAGGGTTCCAACATGTCCCCATTTTTATAAACGAGGACCAGGATGGTCTCCCTCCAACTTTCAGGAATTATCCGCTCCACAATTATGCATTTCAACCAACACACTTGTAGGGAAGCCCAACAATTGGGGGCGGTTTAATAAGGACATTGGGGACAGAGTTATGACATGATATGATATGGCATTTGTAACACGCCTATACACAAGTGTTTCAAGGCGCGACGAGGCAGGGAGGGGGAACAAGGGGAGAACAGACAACGATCCTACTAGGCCAGGCGTCATTCAGATCGCGCAAGTGCAAGGGGAAGGGGAGAGGGGAAGTGAAGTACATGGTTAGTAGAATACAAGATAAGTGATAGGGCCAGCTGGTGGCAAGTGCAAGGAGAGTGCAGTACATGGTTAGTAGAATACAAGATAAATAATAGGGCCAGCTGGTGGCAAGTGCAAGGTAAGTGCCGGGAGAAGGGGCTGTAGGATACAGAGACAGTCACGTAGTGCAGGTAGGCAGTGCAGGGAAGAGTGGCAGGGCCAAGGACCGAGATCGTTGAGTGGCCAGTTGCAGATTCAGTGCAGGTTCAGTGATTTTAGCAGGGGAGAGAGGGAGAGAAAGCGGAGACAAAGAGGAAGGTTTTGAGGTGCTTCCGGAACCGGAGATGGTTCTCCTCAAGTTTCAGGGAGGCAGGAAGGCTGTTCCAGAGGGAGGCCCCTGCTGTGGAGAGAGATCTACCCCAAGCTCGTTGCTTGGAGAAGCAGCTGACCCTGAGGTAGTTGGAGGTGGATGAGTGAAGAGCTCGAGAAGGAAGATATTTTGGAAGGGAGAGTTGAAGGTATTTTGGCCCAAGGCCCCAGAAGGCCTTGTGGACAATGCAGAGGGTTTTGAACTTAATCCTCGCGGCCACTGGGAGCCAGTGTAGCGATTTCAGTCCTGGAGAGATATGGTCCCTGGGCTTGAGGCCAAGGACAAGTCTCCCAGTCCTGTTCTGGATGAGTTGCAAAGGGGCGGAGAGTAGAGGCAGGAAGATTTATATAGAGGCTGTTACAGTAGTCCAGCTTCGAGAGAACCAGGGCTCTGGAGACAGTGAGCTTCTGGGGGAAGGAGAGGAAAGGAAGGATACCTATGAGGAGGTGTAGCTGGTAGTGTGACTTCTTAGAGACGTCAGATATGTGAGGAGTGAAAGAGAGTGTGGAGTCGAAGATGACCCCAAGGTTTTATGCCTTGCAGGTAGGAGCAGGAAGAGGGCCAAGGGAGGCCGGCCAGAGAGCTGCAGGGAAGGAGGGAGAGGGTGTGCCGATAAGTAGAATCTCAGTCTTACTGGCATTAAGGCAGAGGTCGTTGGCGGCACACCATTCCTGGATAGCAGAAAGACAGTCGGAGATGAGGGAAGGGGAAGAGGAGGCCGAGGGTAGCCTGAAAATGAGCTGGGTATCATCCGCATAGCACTGAAAGGTGGGGCAGAGAGCGGCGATGCGGTGGGCAAGGAGTGCCAGATACTGGTTGAACAGCCAGGGGGAGAGGTTAGATTCCTGGCGGACACCACAGGTAGAGAAAAAGATGTCAGAGAGGAAGGAACCCAGTTGGACCTGGGAGGGTCGATTGGAGAGGAAGGAGGTCAGCCATGCCAGAGCCTGACCAGTGATACCCAGGTTATCACGGAGACGGTTGAGCAGGATGGTGTGGTTGACAGTGTCAAAGGCAGAAGAGAGGTCGAGCAAAATGAGAACACAAGGGGTGTTCGAGTCAAGGTTTGAGAGCAGGTCCTCACGGATGTTCAGGAGAGCATTTTCCGTGCTTCTGGCAGCTCTGAAGCCAGACTGATGGTCATGAAGACTACCAACAGATTCAGCATGGAGATTACGCTGGGAGATGGCCGGTTTCTCCAGGAGCTTGCCCAGGAAGGGAGTTGGGGCCGGGGGCGCGTGAGGCTTTAAATTTCTTTATTACAATTAATATGTCATCTGCATTGAAGCCTTTGCGCATTGTGGGGGAAATAAGATATGTACCAGATACGTTTGATGATATTTATAAGTCAAAATAAAGCTTGCTAGTATAAGTGATCCAGCTACTTTCACTGGTCAGATTTAATTCCGGTGCTTCACTACCCGCAAGGTATTTGGGGTACTAGTGCCAGAACGTTTTACTGTCATTGGTTTAAAGTAGATGGAATACAAATTTCCAATTGGCATTCTGGGTCGAGTGTTTATGGTTCCTCACCTAGTTTTTATAGCCCATTGCAAGAGATACCACTTGCTTTGTACGATCCGTCTGCCTCATATTACAGGATCTCTTGATCCGAGAGACTGCTCTCCAGCATACCCTCTTTCTCCTATGTACCAAGACATCGAACACAGCGCTGCAAAAAGTGCCATTATTACACCATACTCTGCCCAGGGGAAGCATTGATACACATATGGATATTTATTTGCCCATTCTCCAATTACTTCATGTCAGCAGTTGTACAGGACTCTGAGAAATGGAATCTAGTAATGTACTAAGTTTGTTTATGTTTATATCGGACCATATGATCTTGTTCCCCTGTAGCGTGGTCTCCAAATTGACAGTCTTACGATCATCTCTTCTTTTTTGGACGAAAGAATCCGGCCAAGTAAGTAGAGCAAGGTCACTTAGATCAGTAAATGACACTATTAAAAGACTGACCTGAGCCCACCTGGGAGGGTGAATAAAAACACAATCTAATGTCAATGAGAATTTCCCATCCGTCCATGTAGGACGCAGGTCATTATTGTAGAGTCTTCCATATTCAAACAACCAAAATCGTACATATTCATGCATTTCCCCAATTCAAAGTCCACCGTCTTCCCAGCGCTATGTGAGTTAAAACTCCAGCAGTACAGAAACTGCACTCTTGGGACTGTTCACATAGGCAAGGTCCAATGACAGAGGTATTCAAACTGGTGCAAGCCCCCCTGGGGGGGTGTAAGGTGGGTGTGGGACCCCAGCCTGACATTACAAAGAAAAGAAAATAAGAGGAAGGAAAAACACAGCCTGGGATGGGATATGCTCGTTTGTCCATATCCCATCCCAACATGGCCCCCGCCACACATGCTCAGTGTGGGGGGCTAGGCTTAGGGTCAGCGGGCGTGTCTGACCCAGGAAATAAACAACCCAGAAGTGAGCTCCCTATCCCTTTCCTGAGAGCTTGCTTCCAGGGTTTTCGAATCCAGGTGGAGGAACAAAATGTGACCAGTATTATACGAGGTAAGCAGGGGTCCCTGTTTTTTTTTGGAGTGGGTGGGGAGCCCTGAAGATGTTTTTGTAGAGGATCCGTGTGCTTTGGTTTGATTTTGGAGCTGCTGGGGTGGTCCTGGGATTGTTTTTGGAGCAGGTGGAGGGGCCCTGTGGTTATTTCTGGAGGGGGTGGGGAAGCTCTGGGAGTGTTTTTTGAAAGGGTGCGGTGTCCTGGGATTGTTTATGGAGTGTGTGGGGGAGTCCTGGGATTGTTTCTTTAGTGGGTGGGGAGCCCTTTGGTTGTTTCTGGAGAGGGTGGGGTCCTGGGACTATGGAGGGAGTTTTGAGAGGTTGGGGGTCCTAGGATTGTTTTTGGAGTGTTAGGGGTGCCCTGGGATTGTTTCTGGGGTGGGTGGGGAGCCCTTTGGTTGTTTCTGGAGAGGGTGGGGGGCCTGGGACTATGCAGGGAGTTGGGTAGAGGGAGACCTGGGAATATGCAGAGAGTCGGTTAGGGGGTCCCAGGGACTATGCAGAGGGTGGGGGAGCCCTGAGAATGTCTCAGAGAGGGGTGGGGAGCCCTGGGATTGTTTTGTGAGTAGGCAGGGAGCCCTGAAGATGTTTTTGGAGGGGGTGGTGGGCCCTGGGATTGTTTTTTGAGAGGGTGGGGTGGTGGGCCCTGGGATTGTTTTCTGAGAGGGTGGGGTGTCCTGGGATTGTTTTTGGAGCGTGTGGGGTGCCCTGGGATTGTTTTTGGAGCGGGTGGGGGGGCTGTGGTTGTTTCTCGAGAGGTGGGGGTCCTCCGACTATGCAGGGAGTTGGGTAGGGGAAACCCTGGGACTGTGGTGGGAGTGGAGTGGGGGTGCCCTGGGAATACGCAGAGTCGGGTTTGGGGAGCTCAAGGACTACGCAGAGGGTGAGGGAGCCCTGAGAATGCCTCAGAGCGGGGTGAGGGAGCTCTGGGGTTGTTTTTGGTGCGGGTGGGGGGCCCTGGGTTGTTTTGGAGCGTGTGAAGGGTCCTTGCGGCTATTTTTGGAGCAGGTTGAGGGGTCTTTGGGTTGCTTTCGGAGCAGTTGAAGAAGCCCTAGGATTGTTTTTGGAGCGGGTGGAGGAGCCCTGGAATTGTTTTTGGAGCGAGACGGGAGCCCTATGGTTGTTTCTGGAGATGGTGGGGGGGCCTGGCACTATGCAGGGAGTGCACTAGCGGGAGCCCATGGACTATGCAGGGGGTGTGGGAGCATGTGATGGGGAGCCCAGGGCATACCTGGCCTGGGGTGAGATGCGACTATGCATGGAGTGGTGGTGGAGAAGTGAGGCATGGGGATCCCAGGCACTGTGCTGGGTAGCGGAGTGGTGGGAGCCCAGGCACTGTTCTGGGAGCAGGGTGGGGAGGAGTCGAGGGACCGTGCTGTGAGGGGGCTGGGGGGAGCGAAGGGACTGTGCTGGGAGCATGGTGGGGAGGGCCATGGGGCATTGGTGGGGTGGGGAAAGCCATGGGACACTGGTGGGGTGGGGAGAGTCCAGGTACTGGGCTAGGAGAGGGATGAGGGAGCCCAGAGACTGTGATGGGAGGAAGGGGGTGAGCCCATGGACTATTGTCATGATCCACAGAACACGCCTCTTTTGGACCTCATGGTCCTGTCACAACGGGGCTTGTACTCCTTGATACTCCCAACATGGCCGTCTAACGTGCAACATCTTCCTTGTCCTTACGTTAGACGCAGCGTATTTACAAATAGGCCACGCCCCGCGGGCCTGCGCGTCTCAATGCCACTGCAAGGAGCGACTAGACGTGTGCTCTGTAGTTCTCTACACTGTTGTCCTTGTTCCTGGACCTCCTAATTCCATTCCCATTACCCCCTTCCTTCCTCCTTGTTTCCCGGATTCGTTTGCTGTGTGCTTACCTTCTTCGTTCCTGGATCCTGAAGTGTCTGAGTCCTATTGCTGGAGCTTTGAACGCACGCTGGAGCCAGAAGAGGCTCGCACGGGCTTATACAAGACCAGGTCCGTGCGTAATAAGACACCGTCCAAGAAATCCTGCAAGGATCGCTCTCAGGTGAGAAAGGGGGAATTCCGTGACAGTTTGAGACGCCAAACGACCGTCAACCATAACTCGCGCCACCACCGTGCACTGCTAAGACTAACACCCAGGACATCAAAGATGACATCACAAATATCATTGACGTGGCATGCAAGAACTCACGACTGAGGTACAAAATGTAAAGGCGGAAAACGCTGCTCTCAAACAATTAGATCTATCCCGTGATTCTGCCACAAAGGAAAGCGTATTGATGGGCGGCATTGTTGACAAATACGATGGGTCGGCAAAAACCCTTCGTGGATTCCTTGATTCTTGTTTGGTCCACTTTACTTTTAAGCCCTACTACTTTTCAACTCCTAGAGCTAAGGTTGGCTTCATATTTCACACCTTTCCGGAAATGCTCTAACCTGGGCTACGCCCTTAGTCAATTCTGGTGATGCCCTCCAGGATGACTACAATGGGTTCATACAAGCCCTTAAGAACATGTTTGACCGCCCTGAGCAGGTCTATAGTGCCCAGGAGCGCCTGCTAGACTTTCAACAAGGATCCCAGGATATGCTTACGTATGTAACCCGATTCAAGCAATTGACCAAGGAAGCTGACTGGTCTCCTGAAGCAAGTTTTACACTTTTCAGAAGGGGACTGAATGAGGAGATCAAAGATGAGTTGGCCAGAGTGGCTCGCCCAAGCTCGTTCCAGGCTCTTTTGGACCTTGCCATGCAAATAGATTTTCGTATCCAGGAAAGATAGGCAGAAAAAAGGAAATACAAAGTAACCCCCCCCGAAGGCATCCTTCGAGATCACCTCCAAGACTGACACAAATCCAGGGTCAGCTGCTGAACCAAAACCTATGCAGATAGGAGCCTTCCGTGGACCCATATCCCCGCAAGAAAGGATGAGAAGGATTCATACGGGGTTATGCATGTACTGTGCCTCGGATACACACCTGGTTAGAGAATGCCCTCTAGCCCCTCCTCGGCGTTCGGGAAATGCCAGCTCCCGATCCTAGATGGAGCAAGGCTTCGGGAGAGAGATGTTTGCTCCACGTCTATTCCATCCTTTAACTCTCCTGGACAAAACAGCCTAGTGATTGTACAGGCCCTTCTATCGCCATCCAAGAATAAGACCTACTCCATTTTGGCCTTGGTTGACTGCGAAGCTATGGGAGTATTCATTGATCAAGATTGGGTTACGTGTCACCACATTCCATATGAGACACGAAGTACCATGCAACCGGTGGAAGCGATTGATGGAAGACCCCTCACTTCAGGGCCTATAAGCCTGCAGACTAAAGAGATCCAACTTTCAATAAACCATCACCAAGAGCTGATCAGATTTGACATCATTAAGTCTGCTCATTATCCCATGGTCCTGGGTATGCCCTGCTTACAGAAGCATAATCCGTATATCAACTGGGCAGCAGGATCCTTATTTCTTGGATCTGAGTTTTGTATGTCTCACTGTCTATTCCGGGAATCATCCGTGACACCTTCCAAAGAACCATCAATAGATCAGCAAGTTCCACTCATGGTTTCCAATATCGTATCGGTTCCAAAGGCCTATCAGAGTTATGCTGATGTGTTCTCAACTGCCAAAGTCCAGGCTCTACCCCCTCACAGACCTGAAGACTGCGCCATAGACACAGAACCCTCAGCAGTGATTCCCTTTTGGAGGATGTTCATCCTATCCGAACCTGATGCCCCTGCCGTCTTTCAACGTTTCATGGATAGGGTGTTCTCCGATATGCTGTTCATCTTCGTCATCGTCTACCTGGACGATATCCTGATCTATTCCAAGGACCTTCTAAGGCATGAAGAACATGTTAAGGCTGTTTTAGAACGACTACGTGAACATAGACTCCTAGCCAAACCCGAGAAATGCCTGCTTAATGTGACCTATGTTCATTACCTAGGATTTGTCCTTAGTCCAGAAGGAATTAGTATGGATCAGTCAAAGGTAAAAGCCATATTATCCTGGCCGGCTCCCACTTCTGTGAAACAAGTTCAATCCTTCCTGGGGCTAGCCAATTTCTACCGGAAGTTCATACCCACCTTTTCTGAGATTGTTCAGCCGATCATTGCACCGTTGAAGAAAGACACTCCCCTTCTCTGGTCTACACCTCAAGACAAGGCATTCCAACATTTAAAGACAGAGGGCCTCATTACACGGTAGGCGGTAACCATGGTGCTAATAGCGCCATGGTTGCCACCGGTATTTTACCGTGTCCGCCTTGGTGGATGGCTGAATTACCGCCTTACTCCAAGGTGAGCGGGGGCGGTAATTCCCCATTCACCAAGGCTCTTCCCCATTCCCATTTTTGCCCCATAGGGCATAATGGGAATAGGGAAGGTGCTAATTGCGGTACCGTAATTAGCTCTGAGGTCCCTTTGCGGCACCCGACTTTAACGGCTGGTAAAACCAGCCATTAAAGTCGGGTGCCGCAAAGGGAACTCGTAGTAAGGCGGTAGGGGTTTACCGGTACCAATGCCCTTACAGGTACCAGTAAACCCCTACCGCCTACCGTGTAATGAGGCCGAGAGTTTTCTCAAGCCCCCATCCTAGCCCAACCCGACATAAATCGACCATTCATAGTGGAGACGGATGCCTCTAACTACACCATAGGAGCAGTGCTGAAGCAAGAGTTCGAGGAGAAGATGGAACACCCCATTGCTTATCTTTCAAGAACTCTGACTCCCAGTGAGACACATTACTCTGTCCTGGAAAAGGAACTGTTAGCCATCCGTCAAGCCTTCACTGGAGGGGATAGATTGCCTCCACCTTAGGTGATTTATACGGGTGCCGGTAAAGGTTCAGGAACTTTTGGCGGTTAACGCCGTTCAGTGTTGGCTGGACGTTCTTCGGCACAGCTGCTGAAGTAGTCTGGCGGCCTGGGGGGGCCCACAGGAATGAGCGGGAGACCTGGTAGAAAGCAGGGGGTAGGAGAGGTAAAAAAAATATCTTTTCATGAAAAAATAAAAAATAATAATAATAATAATGAGAGGGACATAGTACCTCTGGAAACTTTTGCCCCCCTCCTGTTCTAGGGCGGGGGTGGCTTATCTTTGGTTATTCTTGACATTTTGGGGTTTAAAGGTTTTGCTAGGTCTGTTGACAGGAATGGACTGCCTAGCTTAGCTTAGCTTACCATAACTGGCGAATTTCAAGGGTTTTTCAGTTTTACTTGGAACCATAACGTCCCTTTAACAAAGTTTTTTCACTGAATTTCATAGGTTTTTAGTAGCGCAACTTAACCATAACGTCCCTTTAACAAAGTTTTTTCATTGAATTTCATAGGTTTTTATTAGTGCAACTTAACCAAAACGTTCCTTTAACACATTTTTTTAACTGAATTTCATAGGTTTTTGTTAGTGCAACGTAACCATAATGTCCTTTTCAATAGATGAAGACCACTAGCATCCTAGGTCCTCAAAGTGGGAACCCCGGCCGGTGTAGGAAGGAAAATCTTTTACCAAGATGGCCACCATGGAAAGGGAAGGCGGAGTGCATAAAGAGAACACAACAGGGCATCAGCGGGGGGTGTGGGGACCAAGAGGTCAACAAGGGGCATCATAGGAGGGGGGACAAGAGGAAGACACGGGGCATGAGCGGGGGGTGGTGGGAACAGGGGAGACACGGGGAATGAGCGGGGGGTGGGAGGGAACAGGGGAGACATAAAGCATGAGCAGGGGGTGGGGGGAACATGGGAGACACGGGGCATGAGCGGGGGGTGGGGGGAACAGGAGAGACACGGGGGCATGAGCGTGGGTGGGGGGAACAGAAGGGAGACATGGGGCATGAGCGGGGGGTGGGGGGAACAGGAGGGAGACACAGGGCATGAGCGGGGGTGGGGGAACAGAAGGGAGACATGGGGCATGAGCGGGGGTGGGGGGAGCAAGGGAGACACGGGGCATGAGCGGGGGCTGGGGGTAACATGGGAGACACGGGGCATGAGCGGGGGGTTGGGGGAACATGGGAGACACGGGGTATGAGTGGGGGGTGGGGGAACAAGAGAGACACGGGGCATGAGCGGGGGTGGGGGAACAAGAGAGACACGGGGCATGAGCGGGGGTGGGGGGGAACGGGAGGGAGACACGGGGCATGAGCGGGGGGTGGGGGGAAGAAGAGAGACACGGGGCATGAGCGGGGGTGGGGGGGAAGAAGAGAGACACGGGGCATGAGCAGGGGGTGGGGGAGGAAAGAAGAGAGACACGGGGCATGAGCGGGGGTGGGAGGGAACAGGAGCGAGACACAGGGCATGAGCGGGGGGTGGGGTGAACAGGGGAGACAGGGGGCATGAGCGGGGGGTGGGGGGAAGGAGGGAGCAGGGGGTGGGGGAACAGGGCAGACACGGGGCATGAGCGGGGGGCAACAGGAGAGAGACACGGGGCATGAGTGGGGGGTGGGAGGGTACACGAGGGAGACACGGGGCATTTGCGGGGGATGGGGGAACAGGGCAGACACGTGGTATGAGCGGGGGTGGGGGCAACACGAGAGAGACATGGGGCATGAGTGGGGGGTGGGGGGAACAGGGCAGACACGGGGCATGAGCGGGGAGTGTGGGAAAAGGAGGGTGACACAGGGCATGAGCGGGGGGTGGGGGGAACAAGGGGAGACATAAAGCATGAGCAGGGGGTGGGGGGAAGATGGGAGACACGGGGCATGAGCGGGGGGTGGGGGGAACAGGAGAGACACGGGGGCATGAGCGGGGGTGGGGGGAACAGAAGGGAGACATGGGGCATGAGCGGGGGGTGGGGGGAACAGGAGGGAGACACAGGGCATGAGCGGGGGTGGGGGAACAGAAGGGAGACATGGGGCATGAGCGGGGGTGGGGGGAGCAAGGGAGACACGGGGCATGAGCGGGGGCTGGGGGGAACATGGGAGACACGGGGCATGAGCGGGGGGTTGGGGGAACATGGGAGACACGGGGTATGAGTGGGGGGTGGGGGAACAAGAGAGACACGGGGCATGAGCGGGGGTGGGGGAACAAGAGAGACACGGGGCATGAGCGGGGGTGGGGGGGAACGGGAGGGAGACACGGGGCATGAGCGGGGGGTGGGGGGAAGAAGAGAGACACGGGGCATGAGCGGGGGTGGGGGGGAAGAAGAGAGACACGGGGCATGAGCAGGGGGTGGGGGAGGAAAGAAGAGAGACACGGGGCATGAGCGGGGGTGGGAGGGAACAGGAGCGAGACACAGGGCATGAGCGGGGGGTGGGGTGAACAGGGGAGACAGGGGGCATGAGCGGGGGGTGGGGGGAAGGAGGGAGCAGGGGGTGGGAGGAACAGGGCAGACACGGGACATGAGCGGGGGGTGGGGGGCAACAGGAGAGAGACACGGGGCATGAGTGGGGGGTGGGAGGGTACACGAGGGAGACACGGGGCATTTGCGGGGGATGGGGGAACAGGGCAGACACGTGGTATGAGCGGGGGTGGGGGCAACACAAGAGAGACATGGGGCATGAGTGGGGGGTGGGGGGAACAGGGCAGACACGGGGCATGAGCGGGGAGTGTGGGAAAAGGAGGGTGACACAGGGCATGAGCGGGGGGTGGGGGGAACAAGGGGGACACGGGGCATGAGCAGGGGGTGGGGGGAACATGGGAGACACGGGGCATGAGCGGGGGACGGAGGGAACATGGGAGACACAGGGCATGAGCGGCGGGGGTGTGGGAAAAGGAGGGAGACACGGGGCATGAGCGAGGTGTGGGGGGAACAACAGAGACAGGGCATGAGCGGGGGGTGGGGGGAATGGGAGGGAGACACGGGGCATGAGTGGGGGTGGGGGGGAACAGGGGAGACACGGGGCATGAGCGGGGGTGGGGGGGAAAGAAGAGAGACACAGGACATGAGCGTGGGGTGGGGGGAAAGAAGAGAGACACGGGGCATGAGCAGGGGGGTGGGGGGGAACGGGAGGGAGACACAAGACATGAGAGGGGGGTGGGGGGAACAGGGGAGACACGGGGCATTAGCAGGGTTGGGGGGACAGGAGGGAGACACGGGGCATGAGCGGGGGGTGAGGGGAACGGGAGGGAGACCCAAGGCATGAGTGGGGGTGGGGAGAACAGGGGAGACACGGGGCATGAGCGGGGGGTGGGGGGAACAGGAGGGAGACATGGGGCATGAGCGGGGGGTGGGGGGCAGCACGAGGGAGACACGGGGCATGAGCAAGGGGTGGGGGAACAGGTGGGAGACACGGGGCATGAGCGGGGGTTGGGGGGTGACAGAAGGGAGACACGGGCATGAGCGGGGGTGGGGGAACAGGAGGGAGACACGGGGCATGAGCAGGGTGTTGGGGGGAACAGGGGAGACACGGGGCATGAGCGGGGGGTGGGGGAACACGAGGGAGACACGGGGCATGAGCGGGGTTGAGGGAGAAACGGGGCATGAGCGGGGGGTGGGGGGAACAGGGCAGACACGGGGCATGAGCGGGGGTGGGGGGTACACGAGGGAGACACGGTGGAGACACGGGGCATGAGCGGGGGGTGGGGGGAACACGAAGGAGACACTGGGCATGAGCGGGGGGTGGGGGATACACGAGGGAGACACGGGGCATGAGCGGGGGTGGGGGGTACACGAGGGAGACACAGGGCATGAACGGGGGGTGGTGGGTAACACAAGGGAGACACAGGGCATGAGCAGGGGTGGGGGAACAGGGCAGACATGGGGCATTAGCAGGGGGTGGGGGAACGGGAGGAAGACACGGGCCTGCGATTAGTGTGCAGGCCGCAGATCCCGCTCCTCGGCCCTCCGCATGTGCGGGGGGTGGGGGTACAGGGGAGACACGTGGCATGAGCGGGGGTGGGGGCAACACGAGAGAGACATGGGGCATGAATGGGGGGTGGGGGGAACAGGGCATACACGGGGCATGAGCGGGGAGTGTGGGAAAAGGAGGGTGACACAGGGCATGAGCAGGGGGTGGGGGGAACATGGGAGACACGGGGCATGAACGGGGGACGGGGGGAACATGGGAGACACAGGGCATGAGCGGCGGGGGTGGGGGAAAAGGAGGGAGACACGGGGCATGAGCGAGGTGTGGGGGGAACAACAGAGACACAGGGCATGAGCGGGGGGTGGGGGGAATGGGAGGGAGACACGGGGCATGAGTGGGAGGGAACAGGGGAGACACGGGGCATGAGCAGGGGTGGGGGGGAAAGAAGAGAGACACAGGACATGAGCGGGGGGTGGCGGGAAAGAAGAGAGACACGGGGCATGAGCGGCGGGGTGGGGGGGAACGGGAGGGAGACACAAGACATGAGAGGGGGTGGGGGGAACAGGGGAGACACGGGGCATGAACGGAGGGTGGGGGAACTGGGGAGACACGGGGCATTAGTGGGGTTGGGGGGACAGGAGGGAGACACGGGGCATGAGCGGGGGTGAGGGGAACGGGAGGGAGACCCAAGGCATGAGTGGGGGTGGGGAGAACAGGGGAGACACGGGGCATGAGCGGGGGGTGGGGGGAACAGGAGGGAGACATGGGGCATGAGCGGGGGGTGGGGGGCAGCACGAGGGAGACACGGGGCATGAGCAAGGGGTGGGGGAACAGGAGGGAGACACGGGGCATGAGCGGGGGGTGGGGGGTAACAGAAGGGAGACACGGGCATGAGCGGGGGGTGGGGGAACAGGAGGGAGACACGGGGCTTGAGCGGGGTGTGGGGGGGAACAGGGGAGACACCGGGGCATGAGCGGGGGGTGGGGGAACACGAGGGAGACACAGGGCATGAGCGGGGTTGAGGGAGACACGGGGCATGAGCGGGGGTTGGGGGGAACAGGGCAGACACGGGGCATGAGCGGGGGTGGGGGGTACACGAGGGAGACACGGTGGAGACACGGGGCATGAGCAGGGGGTGGGGGGAACACAAAGGAGACACGGGGCATGAGCGGGGGGTGGGGGATACACGAGGGAGACACGGGGCATGAGCGGGGGCTGGGGGGTATACGAGGGAGACACAGGGCATGAACGGGGGGTGGTGGGTAACACAAGGGAGACACAGGCCATGAGCAGGGGTGGGGGAACAGGGGAGACACGGGGCATTAGCGGGGGTGGGGGGGAATTGGAGGGAGACACAGGGCATGAGCGGGGTCGGGTGAACAGGGGAGACACGGGGCATGAGCGGGGGGTGGGGGGGAAGGGAGGGAGACACGGGGCATGAGCGGTGGGTGGGGATGGAACAGGGCAGACACGGGGCATGAGCGGGGAGTGGGTAAAAAGGAGGGAGACACGGGGCATGAGTGGGGGTGGGGGGAACAAGGGCGACACGGGGCATGAGCGGGGGTGGGGGGAACAAGAGAGACACAGAGCATGAGCGGGGTGGGGGAGAACGGGAGGGAGACACGGGGCATGAGCGGGGGGTGAGGGGAACAGGTGAGACACGGGCATGAGCGGGGGGTGGGGGGGGAAAGAAGAGAGACACGGGGCATGAGCGGGGGTGTGGGGTGGAACGGGAGGGAGACACAAGGCATGAGCGGGGGGTGGGGGGAACAGGGGAGACACGGGGCATGAGCGGAGGGTGGGGGAACAGGGGAGACACGGGGCATGATCGGGGGGTGGGGGGAATAGGGCAGACACGGGGCATTAGCGGGGTGTGGGGAACGGGAGGAAGACACAGGGCCTGAGATTACAGTGTGCAGGCCGCAGATCCCGCTCTTCGGCCCTCCGCATGTGCGGGGGCTGCGGGGAACAGGGGAGACACGGGGCATTAGAGGGGGTGGGGGGAACGGGAGGGAGACACAGGGCATGAGCGGGGGGTGGGGTGAACAGGGGAGACATGGGGCATGCGCGGGGGGTGGGGGGGAACGGGAGGGAGATAAACCAGCAGCCTATCTACCGCAAAGGAACAACGCGTGGCTCAAAATAAACTTTTGCTGATCGACAGCAGAGACAATAGCAAATCGCTGAATATTCACTAAACATTTAATGTGAAATAAATGTACTTTACCAAATGTACAATCCTGCTGTTTACTTTTGAACCACAGTTTCATATTCCGAATTGTGGCGCACTGAGTTGTAAGCTGATCTAACACCCTCTGTACCGCAAAGGAACATCGCGTGCCTCAACATGAACTTTTGCGGATCTACAACAAAGACAAATGCAAATTGCTGAATATTCTCTAAACATTTGATGTCAAATAAATGTACTTTACAAAATGTACAATATTGCTGTTTGCTTTTAAATCACTGTTTCATATTCCGAATTGTGGCGCGCTGTGTTGTGACATAATGGGCCTCATTCCGAGGCTGGAGGTAAGGGTTAACGGTCACCGTTAATGGCAACGGTGACCGTTAACACTTACCTCCGTATTCCGAGTTCCCTTTGCGGGTCCCTCTTTACCTCCTGCTTTTAGCAGGAGTAAATAACGGGACCCGCAAAGTGACCTTCGAGTAAATTACGGCACTGTAATTTACGGTGCCGTAATTTACTCCTTCCCCATTCCCATTGAGCCCTATGGGGGCAGGAATGGGGATGGGGAACCGGTATGGTGAATGGGGACTTACCGGTCCCTCCAACCTTGGAATGGACCGGTAATCACTCCATTCACCATGCCGGATTTCCATGGAGTAAATAGCTCCATGGTTGCTTACCATGGAGCTATTTACTCCATGGTTACCTCCAACCTCGGAATGAGGCCCAATATGTGTTGTCTTCCGGGTTCTGTGTAAAGTCACTTAGGACTGCAGAGGACTGAGCGCGTTTGATGACGCACCCTGTAACGTCACGGAGAGAGGCAAGGAATATGAATGCTTTGATAATATCAGGCTTAGGGGCGGGAGATATGATTTAGTGTCGCAAAAGCAAGTCAGCCAGGTCAATAGCGCCAGTCATAGGATTACCACATAATGTCGGCGCACACCAGCCGGATTTATCGTTTCTTTAGTGGACAAAAAGTCGGTTGACGCCCATAGGAAATTGTACTATTAGCAGACAAAAGGAGTGGTCTTAAAACACTTTCACCCTGACAACGAACAATACAAACAACGTTCTCAGAACACCCCCATTTTGTGTAATTGCAACCATTTCGGGACACCGCGAGTGTTCTTAGAACACATTCAACTAGACAGATTACAATACGGACAGCGTCCTGAGGACACCCCCAGTTTGTGTATTTACGAACAAGTAAGTACACCGCGAGTGTTCATAGCTCATTTTTACCTTCCTTGCAATCAAAATGGATACATACTCCGTCCTCTAAACACCCCACCATTTAGTTTATTTACAAAATGTCAGAACAGCCGTGTTCTCCGCGGACAAATCGAACGCAACAAAAACGTCTAGCACATAAAAAAAAAACATTGAACCTATCTCATACTCCCCCCCACCCTCCCCAAACTCTCTTACACACCAACACAGGGCACTAAATACAATTTTTTATCCACGTTTCACCGCGCTGTACGCGGTCGACGGCGAATACAAGTGGCGGGCGCCACAGAAAATCTGACGCGCTCCACGCCCCTCGCCATCCAATCAGCGAACACGTCGCATGTCCGCAGACATGACGCAAGGCCATGGGCCAATCGGGGTGCTGTCCGCGGAGCGGACAGGGAAATCGGTCCGCGATGCGAACACAGATATCACTAACGTTTTTGCCTTACGTTTTGGTCATTTTATAAAAAACTACTGGACGGATTTACACCAAATTTGCAAAAGCACGCTTTCGGGACCAAGCCCCCGCTCCTGCCGCAAATTTGGTGCAAATCCGTCCAGCGGTTTGGCCTGTGGCCGTGTGCAAAGTTTTTTCCCATTATGTCAATAGGAAAAAACACAAGTTTTGGGACCCCCCTATAACTTTTCCCCCCCTGGACGAATCCTCACCAAACTTTGCAAAAAAAATACAGAGTGGGCCATATACTTCTTTTGCAAAGTTTGGTGAGGATTTGTCCAGAGGGAGCGAAGTTATAAGCCACCCAAAAAATGCCACACCAACTTAACCATAACTACATGGACGCTACCGCGTCCATGTAATGTAAATAATTGTAGAAGGAATTTACACAAAGTGCTAGGCAGAAACAATGAGTGGGCTTTTGCCATGTTTGGTCCCCGATGGACGTTTGAGCTTCTAGCTCCCCCACCCTAGCATTCCAGGGGGGCCCAATGGGGGTTAGTGGTTTCCAAGGGGCAGTTGGTGGAGATCACCCAGTAGAGGGTGGGAGTCCAGAGTGGGGGGTGCTGCTCAAGGAGGACCACAGCGTCACCTTTGGGGGTGGGTAGGAGGGCTCAGTAAAGCCACAAGTTTCGTCACAGAGGGATGGGAGTTGGCAGAACACCATCGCCCAGGGAGCAACAGCATGGGGAGGGCGAGGGCGTCCCACCTACAACAGGAGCAGAATGGAAATAATACGTCCCTGGGTCTGATATCTCAATGTATGGAGATGGCCAAACGCTTTCACGTGCAGAGATGAGGGAGCGATTTTAGTCAGCTCCCCCCAGTGGCAGTGCAGCGGTGAGGAAGTTCGCAGTCAGTGGGGAGAGATTTGGATGGATTCCCCCCAGCGGCAGTGCAGAGGTGATGGGGTGTACGCTCCACCCTACAACAGGTTGGATGAAGAGGTGAGCAGGATTTGAACTGAAGGTGCAGTGGTGTTTGGCGGTGTGAAGGTGATGCAGGTGAGGTATTTGGTGGGTAAAGGATGCGATTAAATAAATATGATAAACAATAAAAGTATAAAGGAAAATAAATAAGAAATATGAAGGAAGAGCGGATATCCCAGGTAGGAGTATGATTGGGGGGGGTAATATTAACAAAAGAAATGGCATTGCCGAACTTGAAGGGCAAGAATCTGGATTGGCAGGCATGATGAGGATGAAGAGAGTGACGGTGGGATGAGTAGGGGCAGGGGAGGAGTAGATGATGTGATATGATAAGCCATTTATAACGCTCCGGTGCACAAGTGTTCCTAGGAGGGACAAGACGGGAGAGAGAACACAGAGGGAGGACACAACAACCATCTGTCTAAGCCTTGTGTCATTAAGATCATGCAAGTGTGTGTTGCAAAGTGCAATGGGGAATGAGAGGGGAAGTGCCAGGGGGAGGAAAGGGAGAAGTGCAATAAGGGCAGCAATGCTTTGAGTAAGGGCAGCTAGGGCAACACTGCTCTGAGTAAGGGCAAAGGGGGAGTGGCCCTTTAGGGTCCCTAGACAGCCTCTAGTGTGCGGTAGTGCTGGAGGAAGGGCAGGGGCTACATGTCAAGGGAGGGCCTTGTACCCGGGAGACTCGGAGGGTAGCCAGTCAGCGCAGTATACAGGCTTGTCAGCAGGGGAGAGTAAGAGAAAAGCAGAAAAGCAGTAGAAGAAGAGTAAGGTCTTGAGCTGTGCCGGAGTTTCAGATGGTCTGGCTCAAGTTTGAGAGGGACAAGGAGGTCATTCAGAGGGAGGTACCAGCAGGTGAGGGAGATATACACCCCACTCTCGGCCTGACGAAGAATTTGGCCATCAGAGATTTGGAGGTGTCTAAGAAAAGGCCTCGAGAAGGAAGGAGCGAGAGGAGGGAAGGTGAAGATAGTTTTGGTTCTATTTTAAAGTGAGGACAGGGATTAGGTGGTAAGGTAAAGGGTGATTGGTTAAGTGGGAGAAGGGGTCAGTAGTTACAGTGAAATAGGGGGTAGCCTATTCTAGGGTTTTGGGGCATGAGGTATCGGGCCCAGGCCCAGCATAGAGCAAGAAAGGGGGTGTTGTGGTTGTACGGCCCCTCTGGGCCTTATGGTTTAGGAGCTTGTTGATACTGGCCCAGATATTGGTTACCTGCCCAGGACAGGGCATTAGGGCAGGGGGGGGGGCAGCAGGTAGATGGCAGCCAGCAATCTTTGGGAGAGGGGTTGCAACAGGCGTGGTAGCGGCGACAAGGTGGAGAGGGTTCCTACAAGAAGGAATAGTGGGGATAAGCATATCGGGTGAAGAAGTAGTTGGGGTTGCATGAACGGAAACACAGGGAGAGAATCGCAATTTACTGGGAGAATGGAGATGAGCAGAAGGATGGTTTGAGGGGATGGGACGAACATTGTAGCAGTGTAGAGTTAGACTACACGTCAACAAAGCAGTTTAGACTAATGGGGAACTTGGATGATCGAGGAGGGTGAGAATGTCAATTTACTGGAAAGTTTAGATAGGGAGAAGGAAAGTTGAATGGGAGGTGACGAACATGGCAGCAGTGTGAAGTTCTACATTCTCGGCACAGGGATGGAGAGGGTGGCTTCAACAAAAAAAGAGGAGAAAAGGTAAAATGGTAAGAAAGGAAAAGTTTCAAGAATTTATAAAAGATAGAAAAATGGTGGAGTGCAAAAAGGGGGCTATATCAGAGGATGGGTGCTCTGTGTAGGAGCGAAGCAGAGCGGCATACCAGGGGATAAAATGGGAAGTGATGCTACGTGAAGTAGCAGGGCTTGTGGATTGAACTGCATGGACCGGGGTGCAAGGACGGGCCCTGGAGCAGTGGAGGAAACATCAATGATATGGAACATTTCCAAGGGTGAGCATGGGGGTGCCGTGGTCTAGAAGGAGGGATGTGGTGTCACAGAATGCAGTGCGCAGAGGGAATTGAACTGAACAGACAGAAGACGCGGGTGTGGCAACCAGGCAAGAGGGGGACAGCATGTGAGGTGTGTAGCAGAGAGCAGGGGAGCAAGTATTGACAAGGGTGAACACGGGGTACATTGACAAATGAGGAGGGGGAGGAGTTACTGCGTGGGGGGAATTAAACTGCATGGACGGAGGGAGCATGTATGGCCCCCGGTGCAGTGGGGGAGCAATACGGAAGGGTGCCGGTTAAGGCATGAGGAGCAAATGGGTATGGTTGGGTTTGTAAAGGGGAGTACCCATACAAGGGTACATTGTTTGGTAGATGGCCATGAGATGATGTTCAATATGCTGGCCCCTAATAAAATGAGGTTGGATGGTATAGGGTTACAAGGTATTACATGGATTGGCAGGGGAGAGGACGGGAGACAGTTTGTGGTTGAAATGATGAATATGGGAAAGAAAAGGGTTAGTTATGGCAATAGTTGGGGGTACTTGAGTGGAGCGCATACAGTGGATAGTAGAGACCGGGCGATGTCTGCAATAATACTTAATGCATTGACATCGCAAGGGCTCTTAGTGGGTAGTAAAAAAAATAATTAGAGGAGGATCCGGTTTTCATAACAAATTTGTTGGTTGTAGCAGTGGGCTGGTGGGCAGATGGTATCAGAGAGCAGTGAGTAGATGGGCATGGGGTATAAGGGCAAGAGGGGTGTCTCTAAAAAAGTAAATAAATAATAATAAATAAAATGGGGGAAATAGGAAATAAGGTCAAGGAGCCCAATGTGTTGACAAGGACCTGCTAGGGCTCTGAAGAAGTGTTTGCGGGGAAGCGAATGGGTTGGATGGTTTGAAAGTAGAGGAAAGGGCTTTGGTGAAAATAGGGGGGTTTAGCAGGTTAGAGGGGGAGGGGGTGGACAAGGTGGGACGAACAAAGTTTTGGGAGTAGGGTCCACAGGGGGTGGTGCATAATAAGGGTGCTGGTGCAGATTTACAATGGTTTAACTGCAGGAGGTTTGAGACAAGGAAGTTGTTATGAATAATAATAAATAATTAAGAAATAAAATCAATAAATGAGAAGGGAAAGGAAGTTATTTGGCTGCTAGGGTGAAGGGAGGGACATTGGTGCCCAGTTAGGAAACAACATGGTTCAGACGCGTAAATAATAAGAATAGGTTTTTGTTATCTGGTCAGGTGGGAGAATAGAACACTAGGAAAAGGTGGTAAGGGGTTGGGTTGTGAGAGTACTTGCAGCACAAGAAATGTTATGGGGGGGGATTTGCCAGAAAGGGGATTTAGTGAGAAAGGAGGAGGAGCAGGATTCTGAAGTGGAAGGAATTATTGGGGGCGAAAGGTAATGTGAGGTTTATGGTGGCAGGCTTTAGGTATGATAGAGTAGGAGTAACAGAGTGCAGTAAGGGGGCTTGAGTTCAATTACCTTTGGTGCTTAATTTGTCTTTTCTTTCACAGATGCGGAAGGAGGTGGTGTTCTGAAGATGACTATATGGCAAAAGTCAATGTATGGAGGGCGTATGTTAATGTAGCAGTATATAGGTTTTAGGGCCGTTGGGTATGGTGTTTTTTCCCTAGTGAATGCTTGATGGTAGGGATAAAGGGCATGAGGACTATTATGATTATGTAGAGAAGTAAAGTGGCAATGGCAGTTGGAGGTCAATTTTAGTTATAAAGTTACGGAAGTGGTTAGCCTTCTATGATGGGTTTTGGGTAGGGATGCTATCGGTAGAAGAAAGGGCAGAGAAACGCTAAGGTGTCATTGTGAGCAATTATGACGGGGTAGTGTTGGAGGTAAGGGAAGGAAGATGAATTACGGAAGAAGAGGAAATAGAGAACGGTTCTTTCAGTTTGGGACTTTATGTCTAGCAGTAAGGTTGTTGGTGGGGAATGTTTTTTTAAAAAAAGAAAGGAAAGGAAAGCGAAGGAACAATTAAACAAAGAGTTAAATAGGAAGATTATAGGGGTGTGGGGCAAAAAGAACACCTCTGGGAAGGGTTTTACTGGTGCCGGGGAAACAGTAAAGTAAATGATGGTTGGTTGAAGCCAAAGGATTATTATCATCGTAAGGAGGGTGGTTAGTGCTGTTTGGACAGACAGGCTAGCCCAGGGTTACAAGAGAGGGGAAGAGGTAGGGAAGAAAGATGGGCTGTGGCTCGGGGAAAGCACATGGATAAAGTTTGGAAAGATGTGGGGGAGTTGAAGGGGGAAGGAATATTTGAAGGGAGGGAATGGGGGGCGGAAGTGGGTTTATCTGCATGTTTAACATCTTGTTTAGTCTGTAAGGCCTAGGGGCAGGGTTAATGTAGTTTGTAAGACATGGCCTGTCATGTTAAAGTGACCTTTTCCACTAACGGCGAGCCTGGGTATTTTGTGCAGTCAGCCCAAAGGGGGAGAGAGAGGGTGCTAAATGGGGGCCTTGGGTAGGGGTGAAACACCCGCTTAAAAGAAATATGAATAAAGGCAATACTTTATTCGGCTACATGCCAAGAAAATACAAATTGCAATACATAAATGAATTGGATTTAAAACTCATGCTGTAAAGCAAAACAAGTGATACAGTACAAGTATGAAATTCAATCCATGCAAGCAGTACTAGATTAAAAAGTGCAAGGATAAAACATTTTTTAAATTCTGGAACCGCTGATAAAATAGCATCATGCATACACTACACTAGTAAAGTGCAGGCTTATCTGAACAAGCTGAGAAAGTAGGATCACAACAGATTAAATTTACTACGCTCCTTACTTTGAAGGCTACATGAAGAAAGTGTGTTGGAGCAGTAAATGTTTCCATGTTGTTGAAAGCTTTAACAAAGTACACAGCTTCTTCTAAATGTCTGATCACATAGTTCTCATGTAGTGGTCTAGTCCATTTGTTCCGAAGCTGTGGTTATCGGTTTCTATTGTGATGCCACAGAGCGGGCAAAACCTGGAATTGCCTTGAACCCATTTCGAAGTACGAGCTGCAAAGGGCATAATGTCTAATAATCAAAATCGAGCAATCAGGGCTCAGTGAGTGGTTTCCTAGAACCAAGTAAGATATTGATTAATTCCACAGCTACATTTTATGTTCAGATATAATGGTACATTTGGGCCAATAGTCCTATAATGAATACAATGGGATGAAGTCCAATCCTGAAATGCTGCTTTCACTAATGTGTTGGTGCTATTATCCCTTCTGGCCGATATTCTCCAAAGGTGGCCTAAGCCAAGCTCTGCCAACATATTATTTTGAATACATTTTAACCATTTCCAATTGCTTCCATGGAGATTGTTGGTAACCAACGATAACCATCCTTCTATGAAGCGCCCCATTTCTGCTTACATTTATATGCACCCAGGACAGCAGAGGTTTTAGGTAGATCTCATAAATTATCGGGGGAGGGGGGAGGGGAGAGGAGAATAGGCATTTCATCATACATTAGGATGGTTGGAGCTGAACGTAGAAGTGCCAGTAAGTTCTGTTATAATGCCCGTTCCACTAGGCCCCGCCTGCCTGTATCCAGATGACCCCATAATTCAGATCCCGACATGGTTTCGGAATGTACCACCGCTTTGTACATTTCCAAAACAGGAAGTGTTGCATTGCCCCCAATTTTGTGCATAAATGAAATAGTTGGGGCAACCCATTGCCTCAGTGTGCAATTACTGAATTTCAGTTGGTCACTCCATTCACCATTGCCAGAAATGTGTTTACCAAGATAATTAAATGAATCGACTAAACACATCTTCCTCCCTTCAGCTTCAATGGGTTTTCCGTATCTGTGCACAGGTGCTGGCGAACCATTGTCACTGTCTTGGTGTTATTTATTTCGATCTTAAAATGATCAATAAACTGTTCCAAAATTGCCAGCTACTTTCCAATGCCATACAGTGTTTTCGAAATTAAAACCACATCATCTGTGTGAAGCAGAATCCTGATTATTGTACCATTCTATGCTGGGGGCATCACTATCTAAGTTAGTTATCAATTTGGCCAGTTCATGTATATAAATAAAAAATAAAAAGTGAGTCAATACACAGCCTAGGCGCACTCCCTTATTCACTGGAAAAGGATCAGTACGTTCGCCATTCGGACTGTGCCTGATTCTGGCAGTTGCTTCGGAATAAAGCGACTGTAGTGCATTCAACAAACTAGATAGCAATCCCAAAAAATGTAAAACCTGCCAAAGTTTAGCTCTTTCTACTGTGTTAAAAGCTGTTCTAAAATCAACAAACAATAAAACGTGTTTTTTTCTCACTTTTACAGAGTGATAATTAAAGAATTGTTCCACCCACCTCGCCCCTTGACTAAAACCACACTGATAATCTGATATAACATACTCACTAGCCCGATAAGACAAGTCTTATCGGGCTAGTGAGTATTCAAGACGAGTCAGCAATGCCCTTTCATACATTTTTTATATTGAATGCAAAAAAGAAATTGCCCGACAATTAGATGGAGAAGACATGTCTCCTTTCTTGAAAATTGGGATAATATCAGCTTTATGCCATGATGATAGACTGGCTTTGTAGTCTTTAAACATTAAAAAAGTTTGTTAACAATGGACGCCAGATTAATGGGCTCGTGCATTTTTGTGGTCACCCGGGGATCGGGTCCCAGAGCTTCTCACTGTTCTGTTTTCCTATTGGGTTGGTGACCTCTGAAAGGTTAAACTCCAAGGCATCTTCTCTTAAATCTGTACCGATATTTGTAATTGAAGTTTTTGTGTCATTACTCAGGGCTGAGGTATCATAATATGTAACAAAAGTACCTTGAACCTTCAGTGCTAGAAATAGAAGCTATTGTTACAGGGATTTTGCTAGACCTCCTTTATGACCACTTTGACCTGTCTTGACTGCTCTCCTACTGCTCTCCTACGGCCAGCTGGAACCAGTTATTTTACTCAACATGGGATAGACCACAGTATCTCGAATTAGCACCCATGTGGTGCTGGTTCCCTCTGCAGATGGTCTTCCCCTTACACTTTATAGTTCTTCGCAACTCTTCTCAATATGCCACTTTGCGACTTTCATGTAACACAGTTCGGTTCTTATCGGCTTTCCCTTCGACTCACCAGTTATGATGAACCACTTGGCTTTCTTTGTATCTGGAGTCAAGGCCGGTGCCACGGTAGCAGGAGTCTTCCTCACTCCTGCTTATCAGCATAGGCATGATCTGTGTACCATCGGCATCTGCGGCAACACACTTGGGCTATTATCCTCAGGCTTACTATTCCTTCTGCGGAGGTCTTGCAGGTTGGTTTTGAAAAGGGCAAGGTTGTGTCTCTCACTGTCAACCTCTCGATATTCGCTGCCTTTCTCCTTCTCTTGAACTGCCGTGCCTGGATAGCTGGGTCGTTGTGTGGTCTGCCTTGCTCATACTGTGCTCTCTTGCTCCACCTTTTATCCCTCTGGGGAAAGCCAAGGGCAGTCAGGTGTGTGTGATTTAGGTCAATTGCCTGACTCTGCCTGACCCTTGTATCGGGACATTTCAGGTAAATGGCTCTGGTGTTAGTCTGTTCTCGTGTTGTACGAAAGTGTTCATGTTGGTAAAGTGGGGGGGCAGTGTTTTTGAATGTTCTATGTGAGAGGATGGGGAAAAGGAGTTTAAGGAAGACGGATACCGCATCTCGTCCGTTGGTGTCTCCCACTCCCACTCTCTGAGAACCTCCCATCCAGGTGATCCTCCCTCACTGGTCCACCCCCAGGTACTGGATCCAATAGCGATTGCTGTGTCCTGGTCACCTGGATGACAAATCCCCGGGGACTAACTAGGGAGACACCGCCAGGTTTCTCACACATATCCTTCCCCTCTACAAGGTGGATATGCCTGTTCTTTGGTCAGGTCTTTTGTGTCAAGACCGGGCAGAGAACAGGGATGAGAGATGTTCATGAACTCTCGCATATTCCACTGATCGGTTTTAGTAGGTAGAGTGGTTTTATCACTCTCTTTACAATAACCCATGAACATGGCTTCAAGGGTTGTCTTGGATTTTGTTGGTTCTGGGTTTTCCCAGTACCATACGGGTGAGTTTTGGGAGTTATAGGTCTCTTTCCAGGATATCTGGGGTAGAAAATCTCCAAAGGGAGGTGGAGACTCCTGTAAGAGAGTAGAGAAAATGGGGAAGTATTTTCCCAGAATAAGTCTTCAGGGAGCCCTGGAATGATTTCTGATGGTACTTTACAGGATTCAACCCGGATTTCAATGTGTACTGGAATTTTCATGTATACTTCGTTGTCGCTGAAAGAACGATGACTGCAAAGTCAGTGTAACAAACAGGATTTTACAATGAATACAGACCCCCCAGCAAGTCTTTCTTACAGGCTGGGGCACTGCAACTGATATAGAACTAACATTCAAGTCTAAACATTCTGGGTTGCATCACTCTCTCCACAGACACTCCATTAAGAACACAGATGCATCACAAAGGGGATACATTGGCAACCTTCTACATACTAATTTGTGACATCAATAACTATATACATAAGCATAATCACAACGCATCTCCTTCTCTTATCAATCATAACCTCTCCTCACAACAGAAATCCTATTTGTATTCCATACCTGTCCTCCACTCACTCTCACAGCACCCTTGAACACTGCAACCACTCTCACCAGATCAAAATATAGTATATCACCTTTCCTCTTTAGCACAGCTTTTCTGATCCTTACAAAATCCCCATACTCCACTCTGAGTTCCCTTATACCTGTCCTGACGTTCTCCCTCATAACATACTGCTCTTTCTTTCAATGAGTCTTTTCCTTAACTTTTCCACCACACCATCCGAATCACATTCTCTTCCTAACCATGGTGGACACAACTCTGAATAACCTTTGCAACCCCTCATGAGCTCAAATGGTGACACTCTGGTAACTGAATGCAGAGCCATTCTCAATGCACATAATCTTTCCTGGACTGACGTTTTTCTATCTATCCCACATGCACCAGCTAGCCGAATACATTTCATTATACATCTGTTCATCCTTTCTACTAATCTATTACCTTCAGGCTGGTATAACGCTAACCTCTTATGAACTATTCCACAATTGCGCACATACTCTTTAAACAATCACTCATAAACTGTAATGCGTTATCTATAAGTATGCAACTTGGAAAACATTCTCTTGAAAAAGTCTCCCGCAAGAATGACATAATACTTCTACCACTCACCTCTCTAACCACCTTACACTCACACCACCTGGAAAACATGTCCACCAAAACACCAACAAATCTTCCTTGTCCAAATCCCATTTCTACAGGACCCTGGATATCGATGGCCACGTCATCCCAAACTTTGCTTGGGACATCATTCATCACCATGGGTTGCTCCTTTTGCCACAACGCCGTTACAACTCTTTATAAAATCTATACAGTCCCGTAACATTTTCTCCACCTCCCTATGAAACCCGGGCCACCAGTAATCACCCCTCCATATGGCCTTGGTTTTACTAACTCCAACATGTCCTTTATGGGCAATATCAATGATGCCTGGCGTAAGAATTCCCAGCACAACAGCTCTTCCCCAGCGAAATACAACACCATCCTCCAAAACCAGTTCTTCACAAACCTCCCAAAATGGCCTCTCCCCTTGAGACATCTCTCCTTTGCTAGGCCACACACTCCCAATGTACATCTTAACTTTGGATAAAACTCTATCATTATCCATAGATCTCCCCCACTGCTACTTATCTATGATACTATCACCCATGGCAAACACAACCTCCATGGCATCATCCGGTTGATTTTCCTCCTTCTGGGCAATCTCGATATACAATCCGCTAACATGTTGTCTTTTCATGCCACAACACACATTTCAAAACTATGGCATTGTAGGTGAGTGACCCATCTGGCCACTCTTCTCGATACTTTATCTAAACCTTTCCACTCAAAGATGGCCTTTACTGGCCCAAAAACAGCCCAACGCTTACTTCTCCAATACAGAATATCTCAATTCCACACCCCTTAGTGCCCTAGATGCATGCACAATGATTTCCTCCTCTCCTTTGGAATTCACTTGGGATAAAACAACTCCTAGACATATATCACTTGCATCAACAGTGAGAATACTCCTCCTTGTATCAAACTTTTTTAATGGGGCAACCAAGTCAATTTCCTCCTTAATTTTGTTAAATTCAACACTACACTTTTAATTCCAGGCAAACTCATAGCCTTTTCTTGGCAATTTTCTCATTTCAGTACCTCTTTCAGAGTAGTTCTTTATAAACGTCTGATAAAATTCCAGCATTCCTAAAAAGGAGCGTAATTCTCCTTTTGACTTGGGTTCAACCACATCTTATATTGCACTCACCATGGAACTCTTGGGACTTATTCCTGGGGCCAAAATCTCATGGCCTAAATACTCCACTTATTCACACAAAAAACACACTTTTCCTTTCTTAATGTTATACCTCTATCACCCAGAATTCCTAACACTTTTTCTAATCTCTCATTGTGTATCTTTACACTATGTCCAGACACCAAAATGTCATCCTGGAAACAGAATATACCTTCAATTTTATGGAATAATTTATCCATTATCCTCTGAAAACCAGAAGAAGCTGATACAAGTCCATATGGCATTCTCCCGAATGGAAAGACACCTTCATGTGTGATGAAAGCCCACAATTTTCCCCAACTTCTACTTGATGATAGGCTGACACCATCATTGAGAAAACCTTACCCTGACCAACCTGCATCTGTCCATATTTGGCAATGGATGCCTAATCACCAACACAGATCTGTTCAGTTCACGCAAGTCCACGCACAGACGGAAATCCCCTGAGGATTTCTTAACAATTACCAATGGGGACGTCCATTCCTCTCCCCCCGCTCTTTCAATTACTCCCATGCTCAACAATTTTTGCAATTCTCTCTTCACGTCTTCTCTCAACGCTGAAGGTACAGGTCTTAATTTGGCACTCACAGGCTTACAATCTTTTTTCAATATAATTTGATGTTCCATCCCTTTCACTTTGCCTATACCCTTACTAAATACCCTTTCATGGCCATTCTCAATAGAAGTGTTTATCTGCAACACCTGATAATCTTGGTTGAGATCTA
Source organism: Ambystoma mexicanum (assembly GCF_040938575.1). Classification (NCBI taxonomy): domain Eukaryota; kingdom Metazoa; phylum Chordata; class Amphibia; order Caudata; family Ambystomatidae; genus Ambystoma; species Ambystoma mexicanum. The sequence continues at coordinate 896,488,488 of NC_090941.1, forward strand.
ACCTTATCATCAATTTCTTCTGGTCCTGCCAACCAAACAGTGTCATTCCCTTTTTGATAAAGTAAACTTTACCCTGGGCAATCCTTCCTTTCAACTCAAAATCCCTAACAGTTCTATTTTGTTCTGATTGTATCTGCCCGGATTTATGTCTGGCTCAAGTAGATTTCTCACATCACCTTGCATTTCTTCTTCAAATACTTTCCTAGACATTAATGATATTTTGGACCCTGTGTCCGCCATCATCATGACACTCCTTCCATTTAGCCTCACATTGGCATATGGATGCTCACACTCACTATCGTCTCCATCTTGAAACACATTCATGATGATGTTCTTAACATTAGCATTCTCTTCCTCCTCTGAACACACTTTCCCATCCTCATCATGTACTACCATGACTCTCCTTTGATTGGTCTGCTACTTCCTACAGCAATTGGCAAAATTACCTTGCCTCTTACACTTGACACAAACTGCCCTCCTTCCGGGGCATGATGCGGAGGCCGCAAAATGCGTATTGCTCGCACACTTAGAGCACAAGCACTCCTTCTCGTCCCTTTTTTCACCTTTCAACTTGTACGTTTTGTAATCTAATCTTTCTTTCCCATTGGGCCTATCCTTCCCCTTTTTCTTTTGTTTTGCATCTACGACGTTCAACAATTCAATTCTGTCTTCTTTGTTATCCATCTCCGTTATTTTTGCAACGCAGGCCATGGAATGTTCCACCCTCTTCGCAATGTTAAACACTTCCTCCAGAGATGACTTATCCCTCAACCATAATTCCTCACGTATTTTGTTACTTCTACAATTAATCATAAATTGGTCTCTAATGTGTTCATCAAAATATTCTTTGAATTTGCAAGAAAGATCAAGATGCCTAGAGCTGTCACACACTCTCCTACAGTCTCTCCTTGTTCTTGTGCCCTGATACCAAAATTGTACATCTCAAGGATCGTGCTGGTCTTTGGGTAAAGTGGATGTCCATCGACAGCCAAAGCATCGAATGCCATACCATCTAAAAGCATCTAAAAAAAAGCATCTAATGCATTTTATTTCATTTTTAAAAAAGAAAAAAGAAATTAATGGAGGGGTTCCCCCCAATCCTCCTTCTTTTAACCTTTAAAACCCATTTTTATTAAACTCAACCCTTTACCATTTAAAAAATGCATTAAATGCTTTTTTTTTAGATCCCTTTTTTTGACTGTATGGCTGTCGATGCTTTGGTTATCGATGCAATGACCGGATACCTCGTCTTTTATATACTTTGGACAGCGTCTAGCTAGATGTCCTGTTTCTCTATAGGAAAAACATATCAGAGGGCTGGTTTGCTTCCTTTTATTTCCTCCCTTCTACTTTCATCTTTAGGCTTCTGATCAGTTTTCCTTACCTCTATTCTCTTTTGAGGCATCCCTTCTTTGATCTTATATGACCCCCCTTGTTTGCCTATTCCTTTTGGTTGAGGCTGATGGCTGGGTTTATGATCACTTCGATCTTCCCATAAATGGGCTAGGTGGAAATGTTTAGCCGCACCCAAGTGGTTTTGCGCAGTTTCAATGGCCATGGCTAGGGTAGGTCGATTTAGTCGAAGGACAGATTTTTGCAAAAAGAGGGTAAGGAATTGGTAAATTGTTCCAAAGTATTCATCTCCATCAGTTCATCTAGAGTTATATTATTAGTCCATAGGGCCACTGTGTTTTTAACCCTCTCACCCATTTCTAAAGGAGTTTCTCCTGGGTTAAACATGATGGGTCGTAGTTTTTGCCGATAAAAATTGCACATTTGTCCTACTCTTTTCAATAGGCCTTCCATGATGGATAGGAAGGAGGCTCCCTGTGCAAGGTCGAGTAGCTGATAGGAATTTTGGAGTTCCCTTTTCAGCAAAGGTCCCAAATAGCATCTTTTATGGTTCTCTTCCCACATTAGTTGTTCGATCAGGCGTTTTGAAGATTAGAAATACAGTTCCCAAATCTTCGCCTTCGAGATATGGTTGAAGCACACCTTAGGGTAGGGAAGGCATTGCTTGCCATTCAATTAGTTTATTTAAATTTTCTTGGAGTCTGTTTTCAGCCTGAATATGATGGGCCGATGATATTAGTTAGGTCAGCCATTTCTTCCAGGGTGTAACAGTTCCCTTTGTCGTGTCCGAATCAGGGGAAAAACAGCTCTCGACTCCTTTGGATAAGGTCACAAAATCTTCGGAGTCCTCTGATTCTGAGTCTGTCGAAGGAGTGCACTGGGATGGAATGATTTTTAACCCTGATGGTCCAGCCCCTGATGAAGACTGAATTCCCTGGAAAAAAAGACTCAGATGGAGGAGGATTCAGTGCATTGGGGTTGATGAAAGAGAAGACTGGTCGAACTTTTAGAATTATTCGGTCCCACAGTTGTATGTTATTATGCGATAGAAGCAGGGTATCTAACAGGACTTTGGTCTTAAGGAATAGATCCTACGGACTAGATGGAATAAATAATTGAGAGGACAATACCTCTTTCAACGTGGATACGTGGTCAAAGTGCAGGAGATCAACTATTCTATTTTCCCCTACTGGCTGTCCACAATTGTGGCTGTACCACAATTATTAGCATGCATTTTCAATTTTTGTCAGTTGAATCGTATCACACTCTGACACCATATATATGGTACCCATGGTGGCAACAGTAAAGACAGACACTAGTGATCACAGTTCAAGGGTGTTTATTAAACTGAATGCAGGTTGGAAAAACATCTAATCTAAACCTAAATCTAAGATGGGATCAAGTGTTGACCATCAAATGAAGAATAAGGTAGTCCTAGTGGTGTTGTGTCAAATAAAAAGGGCCTATACCAAGAAAACCCTATTGCCAATCCTTAAAACGAATACAAAAGGGGTGTGGGATAGGTTTCAAGAAAAGAAAGAAGTGTTCACAAATAATATGTCGGGATGCGGGAGCGTGTGTCTCCCTTCCCCATGTTTTCAGCATAGGGTAAGGTAGGATCTTGGAGATCACTACACTTTCGAGCTTCCCCAGCATGAGATGACAGATCCGCTTTCAGCTATCAGCTATCAGGGCCGTCGATGGCCAAGTCTCGTTTCTCTTGCATTTGAGGACCTGATGTATTCACGATAACCAAAACAAAAGTTCCTTTACCAATGATAGTTCTTTTCTATATCTAACTTAGGGTGATGATTCTTCACCCCTGGTTCCCCCTCTTCCGGGCGCTGGCCCCTCTCTACTTTCAGCCTTCTTGATTCTCCTTTTAGGGTGATAGTGGCTCACCCCTGGCTCCCTCTCTTCTGGACGCTGACCCTTCTCAAGTCTCAGTCTTGATTCGCAGCCTCCCTCCGCCGGGTTCACTGTGGCTTTGCACAAAAACAGTTCACAATGGATATCCCTCTGCCGGGTTCACTTTTGTCTATGCACTGTTTCCTGGGACTTTAGACTCTGCCCCTCTATATTGGCATCACTCCACTGGGTTCACTTTTGCCATTTCTCTTATCATTGGATGCCAGTTTTCCACCCTTAAGACTCCCCCTCTGTCTGGATCAGCCCCATTCTCGACTGTTAACTCGACTGTTAACTTCTCTTTGATACACTTGTATCCTTAATTCACAAATCTCAATGTGATTTTACACAATTAACTGTTGACTTCCCTCCATCGGGTTCACTCATGCCGTTTCACAATCCCTTTTGCTTTTAATGACTGTGGGATTCACTCCCCTTGCTTTCTCAGCATGCAGGATTCACTTCCCTTGCTTTCTCTACAGTTCTTAGGTCAAAAGCTTTCGACTTTATGGGGATTTTGCTAGACCTCATGTATGACCACTTTGACCTGTCTTGGCCTTCTGGAATCAGTAGTTTTAGTCAACACGGGCTAGACCAGAGTCTCCCAAATTAGCACCCACGTGGTTCCGGTTCTCTCTGCAGCTGGTCTTCCCTTCACATTTTATAATTCTTTGAACTCTTCTCAATATACCACTTTGTGACTTTCATATAACACAGTTCGGTTCTTATCAGCTTTCTTTTCGACTCACCGGCTGTGATTAACCGCTTGCCTTTCTTTGTATCTGGAGTCAAGGCCGGTACCGCAGTAGCAGGAGTCTCCCACGCTCCAGCTTATCAGCATAGGCATGCACCATGTACCATCGGCATCTGCTGCAACACACTTGGGTTACTGTCCTCAGTCTTACGATTACTTCTGCAGAGGTTTCGTGGGTTTGAGTCGAGAAGGGCAAGGTCGTGTCTCTCCATGTCAGCCTCTCGATATTCGCCGCCTTTCTCGTCCTCTTGAACTGCTGTGTCTGCATGGCAGTGTTGTTGTGTGGTCTGCCTTGCTCGTACTGTGCTCTCTTGCTCCACCTTTTATCCCTGTGGGGAAAGGGAAGGGCCGTCAGGTGTGTGTGATTTAGGTCAAATGCCTGACTCTGCCTGACACTTGTTTTGGGACATGTCAGGTAGACGGCTCTGGTGTTAGTCCATTCTAATTTGTGTTGTGCGAAAGTGTTCTTGTCGGAAAAGGGGGGCAGTGTTTTTTGAATGTCCTACATGAGAGGATGGGGAAAAGGTGTTTAAGGAAGGGGGATACCGCGTCTCATCCATCGGTGTCCCACTACCAGTCTCCGAGGACCCCCATCCAAGTTTTCCTCCCTCACTGGTCCACCCCCAGGAACAGAATCCAATAGCGATGGCCGTGTCCTGGCCACCTGGATGACTAGCCAGGAAGACACCTTCAGGTTTCTCACAGTGCAAGCAGGCATCGAACAGGTTGGTTCAAATGCAGTAGCTCTATGTGGTTTGGATGCAGCATTCAGTGAAGCCAGTTGGAGCACACAGCAGGATCTTTTCGAAGCCGAGCTGGGTTGAGTGGGTTGTAAACACTGGGAAGGGTTGGTGAGTGATGCTTTAGTGGTGTGAGTTGTCGAATGCTAATGATTTGAGTCAGTAATCCTGTGGTTCTGAAAAGCGAAAACTTGAATGGCGAGCTGGATAAAGTCGTGGTGTAACCCCTGGTTCGAGTTGATAAGTGACTCTCCAGTGGTTTGAGTCAGGTCCCGGTGATGAGTGGTTGATTCAAGCCTAGTAGGTGACTGGCTCAGCAGGGGAATGATGCAGCGTTGCACTGGTTTGAGGTACAGGCAATGCAGTTCAAATGATCAGAGGAGTGCCAAAGACAGCACTGGCGGGATCCCTTTGTTTCTTTGAGCGTGAACACTGTTCAACAAGAGTTTAACCAGCTAGTTGCAGCACACCAGGGAGCCTTCGCTGTTTTGGTCCTCCAGATGCTGTGAGACCTACTCCAGGGGTTGTAAGACAAAAGTGAGTCCTTTCAGAATCTGCTCCCCCAGTCTTGGGAGGTTCTGGTGCAGTGCGGCAGGTGCTGGTCCACAGCAAGAGTCATCCCCAATGTGCCCTGGTACTGGGGTGTGAGGGAGGGGGCAGCCTTGGACTGCTCCTTCTTCACCCCAGTGGTTGAGGGCTTTGGAAAGTACAACTCTCACAAAAGATGTCCAAATTAATCTTTTCTCCAGTGTTTGTTCCAGAGTGAACCAATCAAGCAGTGGGAGACTTCTTCTTTTAAATGTGAAAGTCTGCAGGTGATTAAACTAAAGTTAGCTTGTATTTGAGGTCCAATTCCTGCCTCAGAATGAGTGGACTTTGCCCTTCTGCCATCAAACCCAAAGTGCTTTGCACTAGAGAAAGTGGCGAAGATAGGCAGGAGAACTAGAGACAGAGAGAAACAAGATGGTGGAAACCTCCCACGGTGTACAAAGCACTCCTTGTCTACACTAAACCTGCCCCTCACTTCGCCTTAGAATCAAATGCCGCTTTGGTATATTGCACCCTGGTGTGAGGCTACTCCTTTTGAATGGGTGTGGTCCTTTGATTCCTGGGGCCAGGACAAGCTTCCTGTTCAGTGGCTGTCTCTAGAGGAGGGTGCTACCTACCCTCACAAAGATGAGGCATGGCCATTCAGGTTCCGGTCATGGAACTTGGTAGAACCACCCCGTCTGGCCAGAATACACATCACTTCCACAGCTGAGCTGGCTCAAAGGAGCGGACATTTGTGCTATCAAATTGGATGTGGCTGCAATGATTATGAGCAGTGCAATGCACCATGCCCTATCTCAGGTATAGCTTATATTTAGAGTTTACCCTGCCACCAGCACAGGGTACTCACAATCATAATATTTTGGAAACTAGGCTGCATATCTTAAATGCACCCCTGGCCTGCAGTGACTTTGGATGTCACTTCACCTGTCAAGAGGACACTTGTTACCTGAACATGATCTGTGCCACTGTCAGGCTGGTGCTGCAATCAGGCTACTGATACAGCAGTGCACCGATGTGCACTATTCTTTTGACCTGGAGCTTATGACACATGATTATGATCAACAGAGGACCCTTTCAGAGATGCAATTACCCACATAATTTGAATTAGTAATAAAAATCAAAAAAGCCAGCGCTACTAGACCCTTGCTAGATAGCAATTCCTCACACCCTCACAAATGAAGTCATGTGCAAAAACGCATGTTTGCTCATGTAACATCAAATTGCTATTAGTTTTTGTTGTTGGTAAACCAGAGACTACAATGGGAGAACATGAATGGAAAGGTGGAAGAATGAGGAAAGGGGCAAAGATAGGGCTGCTTTGCAAGGGAGGAACACATTAATATTAATTTGTGGTCTTGCAGCTAGTGGCTGCGTTTATTTCCGTTTTGGCAGAAGCAGATTTGAAATGGGGTTACGGTGTAAACCTTTCTTAACAATATGTGCAAGAGACTGAGTGCAGTGGGGGAGTCCACACAGCATACAATGGATTTTGTAGAGTAACAAATGAAAACTGCAATAGATACCATGTCAACAATAGTGCACAGCAGCATTTTTCAGTGTACTTTCATGATTTATGTGCCAGAATTCTGCCACAGTAAAAATCATTTTCATGCTGGCTGTGCCCAAACATGTATGTGGCAATATATTTCAGTACCCCATGTAAGAACATACTCATGTTTGCTTTGCTGATATTGCACATGCTGGCTGGACCAATATAGGCCATTATCATGTCCATTCTGGCTGCACCAATATAGGCAAGTATCCCCAGGAGAGAACTAAACTGGCTTTGCTCATAATATCAGCAAAAATGTCATGCCACTATAAGTTCATGTAGGCTGTGCCAATGAAGGGCAGTATTTCCACACAAGAAAGCCCAGCTTGTCGACTTTGCCTACAATTCCAGTAAAAATGTCAAGGCACTACATGAAAACAGGTGCGTGCAGGCTGCAATGTAGAACACTTATGTTGGCTATATCCATGATGCCAGTAAAATACCATGCCACTCTAAGAAAACATGTTCATGCTCACTGCACCAATTTACGCCAGTATCCCCATGTAAGAACATTTATCTTGTTGGCTTTGTCTGATATGCCAGAAAAATACTATGCTACAATAACGCCATATGTCCACACTAGCTGCACACATTTAGGCCAGAATACCCACATAAGAACATTCATCATGTTGGCTTTGCCCATAATGCCAGTAAACAGGCTATGTCACTGTAGAAAAGCATGCCCCTATTGGATTCACCAATGGAGGCCAGTATTCCGACATAAGAACACCCATAATTTTGGCTTTGCCCTTTAGGCCAGTAAAAATGCGATGCGTTTTTACTGGCCTAAAGGAGGGAGGATAGCTCAGTGGCAACGTGCCTGTCTTGGAAGCAAGCTGACACAGAGCAACACAGGTTCGATCCCCGGGTCCTTGCTTAGAAACCTCTGGGTATTAAGCACATTATAAATAACCTATCATATCATATCATGCCACTGCAAGAAAACATGTCCATACTGGCAGTACCAAAGTAGTCCACTATCCCTACGTAAGAACAATCATCATGTTGGCTTTACCCATAATGGGGATAAATATGGCATAAGGTTGTAAGAAAACATGTCCACTCTGGCTGCACCACCGTAGGCAAATATCCTTACATAAGCACACTCATCATTTTGGCATTGCCCATGATGCCAGTAGAAATGCTGTGCCACTGTAACAAAACATGTCCATTCTGGCTACACCAATGCAGGCCAGTATACACATGTAAGAAAACTCACCAATTTGTCTGTTTCCCTAATGCCAGTAAACATATTAAGCTTTTAGTTTGGGACCTATATACTCTCCTCCTTCCCCACAATCCCCCAATCAGTGACTCGCCTCCCCCAGCCCCCATGCACCCATTTTAATTCACATCCACAAGCATACCCATACATCATAACATGCCCACTGCACTTTCATGGACACTGATGCCCATACACTACAAGATACACACTGCACTCTTATTCACACATGCACTCATATGCTACAACACACACTGCAATCTCATTCACAAATGCATTAATTCACAAGTACACTTACACAGAAACAAGCACTCAGTTCCAGCTCAGCAATCTCCCAGCCACTCCACATACTAATGATGATGGCCCTACACAGAGAGGAATCAGCAAGTGGAGGAGGTGTCCATCAAGCCTGTCTCCCTTCCTGGCTTCTGACATGGAGAGCGGGTCAGAGCACCTTTAACATAATCCCCCAGCCCCTCTGAACATGTGAGGTTGCATAGGAGTATCCCCTACACACATATTTACCTGTAGTACCCCAGCTTTCATGCTCGATGGGCCATGCAGGCTGGGGAAACAAAACACCTGTGGTCTTGCATCGCCCATTGTATGTGGCGGCTGCAGTAATTCAAGCTTCAACAAAGCTACCCCAGGGGCGTACCATATCATCAGGTGATTGTTGCAGCTGAGGAATCGCCCAGTGTTTTCAGGGGGGCTGGTTTGGCTCCTCCATAATGGGTGGTGGGTCGGTACCCCAAACCCTATTACGGATGAGCTGCACTATCTTGGTGTTTGCTATTTTAGTGTGACCAGATGATTGCCATTGGGACACTACTTTTCAAAATATGTTGTTTTTTTTTTAAATTCATTGTTTTGTGGTATTTCAGTTTAATTGAAAGCAACTAAGCCTCTAACTCCCAGAATTCATTAATTTGCTAAATGAAAGCCTGAGAGTCACATGAGCACATTATATAGTGGACTGGAACATAGTAAAAAAAGAATATTATTTGCAGAAGTTGTGAAATATATATATATATATATATATATATATATATTACAGGGTCGCTGATATAGTTATGGTTAACTTACACTACTCACAGGAAGATCACTTTTTGGGTGGCTTATAACATTAGCGCCCATCGCCAAAACCGCATAAAACTATTAAACAGTGATGTCACCGAAGATGCCAGAGGCTATTTGTGAAGTCCCTTTAACAACGTTTTTTTCCTTGAATTTCACAGTTTTTATTAGGGCAACTCAAGCATAACGTCCTTTTAGCAAAATGTTTTTCTACTTATAACTATACATATATTTTTCCCCTCGTTTTCTGCTGCTCTTAAAGTTTTACGCAAAAGGAAAAAGGAGACATGAGTTTGATAAATAGCGGGTCAATGAAAATGGTTCCTCTGTCGCAACATATTCACCATTCAAAGAAACATTTATTGTTTCTTAAATGGGTGGGTAGACGTGAGGATGTTGGGTACTTTTGCTGTTGCTGATTGTCTGAGGGGCTTAAGTAAATTAAAACTGATGAAAACATTTGACGGTATCTCATGGGTAAAAAGCGGCTTGTTCAACTTTCCATTGAGAGGAAAATGTTCGAAAAATAGATTACGTGACAGCAGTAAACACTTTGGCGAATCTAGGCGGGAACTCTTTATTTAGAAAATGAGCACATATATAACACAATGAACGTCAATTGGTATTGTCTACTTTCCTATGGTTAATTATTACTTTAAGGGCTTCAATTGCAAGTTAAGGCAGCTTTTGTTTATAATACATTGCTTTTATAATGTAGGGCTGTATAGGCAGTTTGTAAGGGGGTACATTTAAGTGTTTCTCCTGTGGTGCCAGATTGTCTTAAAACTGCGCCATACACATACTATTGGCCATAGGCTGCACAATTTTTGAAACGTTGCGACTCAGTTAATACATCTTAATGTGGTGTTTGTGTTTTTCCTTAATATGTCACATTCTGCTATCATATCGAAAATAAATTGGCAACTTTGATTCACGTTCATGGTAAAGTATAAACAGGAAGGGCTAAGTGTGCACACAGGATACCAGTCTCCACTGGAAGCTGTAATACTTCAGTTTTAGACAATGATTTGGCTCCTGGATTTATAACTGCGGAAATAGAGATATACAACCTGCTATTGAGACCCCTGGCCTAGGAAGGATATTTATACGTGTTCTCGTCATGCGGAAATGACAGGAAGCAAAACAACCGGAAGAAGACATGCACAGGAAATGGCATCATGGCTGGTGCTTTCCCAGTGTGCCTGACCTTGGGTGTTCTACCTTAACATCGTTTATCCGGTCGCCTCTATAGGAAACATGCATAAAAGCGAGGTGTGGATTTCCGGACAGATTAATGGATCGTCAATGGCAGAGTGCCTTTTATGGAAACTCGAAGACTGTAATATCGGGTTAGATTAGTAAATGCCCAAACGTCAGTCCACGCTGGTAGGAGTCTGCATCACATATATGACACTTAATAATTTAGCAATAATCCTGCGTTCTGCGGGCTACACCGGCTGGTAACGGCAAGGGGCCAAAGTTACAGGCCTGAGCAATGCGAGGGCTGTAACGCTGGGCGCCATTGCTGTTACCGGGCTGGTGTAGCCCGCAGAACGCAGGATTATTGCTATTAGTGTTATGTATGGGTCTAGTGTTTAAGTTGAGAGAGCGTCATGACATCGTCATGACGCTTCTCTAATAAAAGGGACTCTGCTGGCACGCACAAGTTAGTGCAGAAGAGCCCCAGGAAGTGGCAACTCGTGTCTGTGTCCCGTTCTTTGGATTAGGTGTTGCCGCGTGATCGTGGCCTGTTTGTGTTGGCCGGCTTGGGTGCCCCCAAGGCCGAGACCACCGAGTGCTGGGAGCCCTCAGATGATGGGATCTGTCCGGTGAACCGGACCCTGCAGGGTGATCCCTGCATCTACCTTGTTGCGTGACTGCAGCTAAATTACCCGTGTTTGGTGACCCCGACTCTTGGTGTGGCCCGCCCCAGTGACCAGAGGCTGCCGGGAGCCCGTGGAGTGGTTCTGCCTGCGGCACCAGTGGATTGGAGGAGGCCCTAGTTGTGCGGCTGGTCACCCAGGGACCTCGTGATGGACTAAGGCACGGGTCGCCTGGTGCCAGCGAGTGCAGCTGGGGTGCTGGAGGCCGCCGGAAGACTGAGGAGGCTTTTGTTTTCATTGCGGCTTCCGCCACTTGGGAGAGGAGGCTGCCGGGCTGCATGGTCCGGCCAGAACAATGAAAAGGGGCAGAGCCCATTATCCGTAAGCCCGCGCACAAAGGAGAGGTGGGGGTTGGTGCTCGTGAGAGCAGCAGGCGGCCCCCATCCAGACCCGGGCCGCGTGGTGTGATACTTTGATCTGGGCCGAGTTCGTGCCCGAAAGGGAGGCATGGGCTCAGCAGCATCCCCAACGAGGGGAGAGAAAGGAGGGGGCGTGTCCACACCACCCAGGTCTGCGGCCATGAGTAATCCCAACATCCCGTCAGAGTGGGGGATGTGAGCGCACCCCATTAAGACCCGGGTTGCAAGCGGTTGGAGACGACAACCGAATTGGACAATTGAGCTTATATTTCATCTTGCCCATAGTGAGGCCTGCAGGGGCGTGGCCTCAACGTCACAAGCCCTTGATCAACAGGGGTTCTTTGAGAAAGATAGAAGATGGCAACTAACTCTTCATGGTGTCTAGTATTACCACACCCCAAGGGTAGCGACGCCCCGGGGGAGTGCTTGTGCGCCCTCCGGGTCCTGGGTTTGGCGGGGTCAAAGAGCCATTGTCAGATCATCACCAGCAACGAATCGCCAATAGAGTAGTGGCTCCACAAAAGTGTTTGTGCACCCTCAAGGACGTTCACAAGTGGACAGATCACCTAAGACCCACCGGCAGTAGTCACACGCCGCGCCCAGTATTCGTAATGGCGAATGAGGACAACGAGGTGGCGGGTTGACAAGGGGAAATCTGGTGCCACTGTATCCTTTGGACGTAGTGGGTGCGCCTGCCTGTTTGGGGCCCCGGTGGACAGCGTGGGTACAAAACCTGGAGCTGTATTTTGAGGCGGTGGAAGTCAGAGACAGAGCGAAACGCCTAACAATCCTATACTCCGCTGGACTGGCCATCCAGAAGCTTTTTAGAACCCTATGACTGAGAGACCAGTCCTTTGACACATCCATCGAAGCACTGAACGAGTACTTCAGGCCCATGGTCAACAGGGATTTAGAACGGTTCAGGATGAGGTGCGCGAGGCTGGAGAAAGGGGAGAGCCTTGATACATTTAATAGAAGGCTGCGTGGCATCGTGTGTCCTGTGCGCTCGGGAAGTTCGAGGAGGATGAGATCACGGTGCAAATCATCTTCGGCTGTAATTCATCGAAGCTGTGCAAGCAAGTCCTGAGGGACCCAGTGTTAGTCAGAATCACCTGCAGTACCCTTCGGGAAAACTACAGGCAATTAAGACTACAAGTGCCAGTACAATTTCACCTTCGGTACAAGCCTGTACTACACAGTTATGTGGTAGTAATGGCTGAGCAGGCAGACTTATCTCAAGAGTTGAGTGAGCAATAGAACAAGTTACATAAAGGACCAACCAATATAGTGATTCAAGTAAACACTTACTCAAGGTTTCTCAGTAAAAGAATATACATTTATTTACTCAATAATTTATAAAACCTTACACTAGCACAAGCAGCTCAATATCACACACTAATGCACAACAAAAATCCAACCGGTAAGTAACTAAACAAGTTTAGCTCAAAAATTAAGTGTGAGCAAAATGGCACTTTAGATACTTAGAAAGGGAGGGAAAAGACAAGGTTATAAGAATAGACAGCCCAAATACATTCATAGGCAGGGCAAAGGGTTTCAGGTACACACAAGCAGCAATTCTTCTCAATAGGCCTGGGCCAAAGTCAATGGTTCAGAGTCTCTTGTATAGGATAGCACAATTCTGGTATGCAACGGTTAGGCCTTTGCCACAGAATTTTAAAGGATTTGGCTAGGCGAAATGTTTGACAAATGTTTAGGGAAGGACAAGCCTTTGTAGTTGAGGAAAGTTTCACACACTTTCTCGATGGCCGAAAAGATTTCTGGGCCGCGTTTGCACAGTACGTTTTAAATGAAGAAAGCTGTAGCTGAGGCAGTTGTTCCTGCAGATCTCGCTGTTCCTGAGCTTCAGTCATGGGGACAAGAAGGAGGACGTCGGAAGGTTCCTGCACTGCCAAGGGAAGCGGCCAAAAGCTGTAGCAAGACACCGGTTTAAGGTGTGAGTGCCTTAAAGTCCCCCTGGTTTCCTTCATTCTGGCTATCCGGTTTTCAACAGCACTCTGATGAAAATTCAAATAGAATAGGACGGTGTCCAGGTGGCTTGAGAGTTGGTTGCTCCCACCAAACTCAAGGGAAGAAGTTAACCTTGAAGGGCTTCTCTGTTGTCAGAGTTTCAGGCAATTCAGACCTGCAGCAGGGCTTCACCAGTCGTCTGGGAGTTGCAGCAGTCCTCTTCCTTCCTCTCCTCGTCGGTTCTTTCGTTCCAGTGGTCGACTCTACTCTGCTTTCCAAGTCCCACAGACCTGCTTTTAAACAGTTTTCCCCCCATTCATTCAGCCTGGCTGTCACTCACCCGGCAGGGTGGTGGTCCTTGCCGGACAGCCAGCCAGCCAGTCATGCCAGAGTGCATTGAGGTTTCCTAGGAGACTAAGCACAGGGAGTTTCGGGCACCTCCCTCGCATCCTGTTCACCCCAGACATTCTGGCACCAAAGTAGGGCTTCAGCACAGAAGCCAGCCAAAGGGCATGAACAAAGCGACCAAACCTGGTTTGGCGCGCATAGACAAACACAAGAAGGACTTTTCCTAAAAGAAATGGTGAAAAAAGTTGACCAAAGTCTGTTTTTACAGATAGGTCTTGGGCGCCATATTGAAAAACATGGCTACCCTTGATTTTTAGCTACCATTGTTAGCGATCAGGAAAAATCACAGTTGTTGATCTATACCACTGCCACCAGCCATTTAAAGTAGGAAAAGGTAACATTTTACTGTTACATGAGTGTTTTGACTCCGGAGAAGCTAAGCAACCCCTCCAGCACTCTATAGTAGTCAGTAAATTTAAAGAGACTAGTAAAGTCAATTTTACTTTACATACTATGGGAGATGGTAGTCAGTCCCAGAGAAGGTATTTGCACCTTGGGGAGTCTGAAAGACACCCCTGTGCCACTGCACTGAAGGTGCTGTGTGACACACAGAAAAAGATGATGCCATGGAGTTTGTTTAAAACACCATTTCCAAAGAACACAAAAGTAAAACACATCAAAATACACGAAAGAGTGGGAAAAAAGGCTCACACCCGTTCCAGGTAAAAAATAAAATCCCAGAAATCCAGCAAAGTTGCTGGGGGTCTCAAAAGGTAAGGGAAATGAGCACATTTGGAGAATTCTCCCTAACACCCAGCACTAACTCTCAAATGCATATTAGAACTTGGCCGTGCCCAGGAATTGGCAGAGGTGCGGACCTCGGCCATGCACTCACCCAGACAACACCTCAAGCTGGAGGCTCCCATGCAACGGGTCAAGTTGGAGGAGGTGTCAGCTGTCGGCAAGTGGCAAGAAGGTAGGCCAACGAGGAGGGGATTGGCCAAGGAGAGACCTGGGTGCCACCATATGCCATCAGTGCGGGTTGGATCTTCTACATCCGCAGGACTGCCAGCTAAGGGACACATCTGTGGGAGGTGCGGGAAGGTGGATCACTTTGCACAGGTGTGTCTCGCCCCAATGCCCACCAGCAGTGATTCGAAGTGGAGCGGGGGAGGAATACCCCTAGGGTGGCTGTTGTCCAAGTGGCTGAAGACCAGAGGACGGGATGTCATGACGTCGCAGAGGAAGAGGAGGAGGAATACATTTATTTTTGTCCTGCAGCAGCATCAGCGGCCAATTCGATCCGGACATCTTTTGATTCCCAAAGACCTCTGTTGGGCCCCCCCACACCCCCTGCGGGGTGAGGACTGGAACACACCAGTTTGGTTACAGTGCTCAACTGGTTTATTAGGTGGTGCCTGGACTGGAATGCACCTTATGTTTGCAGTGAGTGTGTAGGATTAGGATTGGTGCGCAGGCTGGAATACACCATGTTTAGACCCAGTGCCAGGTCCCTATTTGCAGTGTGTGGTGATTTTTCGTTTTGCTATAGTAAGTAATTAGTATAGTATAGTAATATAATAAAGGAGGGATATTATGTATGGGTCTAGTGTTTAAGTTGAGAGAGCGTCATGACATCGTCATGACACTTCTCTAATAAAAGGGGCTCTGCTGGCACGCACGAGTTAGTGCAGCAGAGCCCCAGGAAG
Organism: Ambystoma mexicanum; assembly: GCF_040938575.1. Taxonomy (NCBI): domain Eukaryota; kingdom Metazoa; phylum Chordata; class Amphibia; order Caudata; family Ambystomatidae; genus Ambystoma; species Ambystoma mexicanum. The sequence continues at coordinate 896,503,913 of NC_090941.1, forward strand.
CGGCAACTCATCTCTGTGTCCCGTTATTTGGATTGGGTGTTGCCACATGATCGTGGCCTGTTTGTGTTGGCCGGCTTGGGTGCCCCCAAGGCCAAGACCACCGAGTGCTGGGAGCCCTCACCTGATGGGATCCGTCTGGAGAACCGGACCCTGCAGGGTGATCCCTGCATCTATCTTGCTGCGTGTCCGCAGCTAAATTACCCATGTTGGGTGACCCTGACTCCTGGTGTGGCCCACCCCGGTGACCAGAGGCGGGCCACCACAATTAGCACCCCAAGGCAAACCCATGAGGTGCTAATAGCAACAAAAAAGAAATAAAAGCCGGCTGCGTTACTTTGATCGCAGCTGTGGCCAGAAAGAGTCAAGCAGGGTTTCCATGGAAATGGAAGGTGGGCCTCCGCCCGGAGCCCCTCTTCCATTTCCATGGCACTTAAGCAGGAAGCTGTGCAGCTTGGGTGGAGGAGCCCCCGAGGTAAGGCGTGTTGGATTGGGTGTGGAAGGGTGATGTGGAGGGGCTGGGTTGTGGGGCAGAAGACTGGGGAGGAGGGAAACAGCAGCGCCAGGGGAGGGTGGGTGCGCAGAGCACTCAGGCTGCTCCGAAGCCAGGCTTGTGTCAGTAGAGTTCAGTAGAGTCAGCCTGGGTTTGGAGCAGCCTGATTGGCTCCTGTACCTACAAAGGGTGCTAATTTTGAAAATGACCTTATCAGTGAGTAAGCTACGTCATTAGTTTCTGATCTTCCTTAGCAGGGGGGTTCTTATAGAGGTAAAAGCAGTTTCGGCTTGGCACTGTAGGGACATTTCACACATGTATATAGTGGGGCTGTAAAAGCAAAGGAAATGAAGCTTTCTGTTCCCTGACAGATTGAGTGCCCTGTTTAGGTGTTCATAGCAGACTGCCTGCTGAGCAGCATTGTACAGACTATGTTATTTTCTCTCAAGCACAGTAGTATTCTAACCATTATTTGAAACAAGCATTGGCAAAGCCAATAGTTTGGGCACTTACTGATGTTCTTTGCATTTTGCATTCATAGGCACCACAGTACAAGGAGGAGAGTGAAAAGTTTCATCGGAGGCTGCAATAAGTGGCGTGGGTGTGCAAGAGAATAAGGAAGGAGAACAGAGTGTAGAGGAGGAGCCAAAAAGCCTCTACCGAAAGTCCTATGCCTAATTTGCCTATGTGTTGGGAACCGGAAATGATGACAAGCAAGACACCTGTAATGATGCCAATAACGCGAGCACCCTTTGAAGCAAAGTACCCATTGAGAAAACCATTCTTTATGTATCCACAAAGAGCTTGGGGAAGATCCCTGAAGAGCACTTGTATGCACCATCCCACCTCCCCTTGGTCTTTTGGTCCACCTTCTCCTGCTTTGACCTCACCTCAACAACCTCTGGCTTTCCTTTCCCTGGGGAGGTGTTACAGATAAATACAGGAAGGGGGGTTAAGCCCCACCCTCTTGTATGTGGGTGTGGCTGCAATCAGACATGGAGGCCCACTCAAACTATAATCAAAGTCCCAGTTTGAATTAGTGAACCAGAATTTCTGAAATGCTGGTTTGATATGGGGACCGCTGTGCAGCACTGCTGAAGGTAAGAATGCTGCTGCAGTTTGTATTGTGCTATGCGCCTGGGTTTCAGTCTTGATGTGCAGAATGCTCTGTGATTCTGTTTCAGGTGAGAGAACTGTCACTGTTCATGTCATGTAATGCGCTGAGATTGAGGGTGTGCTGTGTGGATAGTTTTGCAATTCCACAGTTCTCTGTGTCTCTTTCTTGGTTGGGTTTTTCGCTCTCCTCCACTGACAAGCCTTCTGGGTGAACTAGTCCTATCAGACTACTCGAAAGAAACTGACAGGTGTTGTGCAATACAGGTGGCAAGAAAATGTGATACTCAGTTCAGTCATGCAGGCACAGGCAGAAGACACAGAGATTAGGTCCCACCTAAGTCGTCCCACACCCCAGTAATGGGGCAGGACTAGCTCTGGTAAAGAACCGGGTAGGCCTCCCACCCCAGGTTAAGAGCAGTCCCCCACCTCTTGACAGGGTCAGGTCACTGACAGGCATTGGGATGAGTCAGTGGCTCAACAGCAGATCGAACAAGTGGCAATTGTCAAAGCAAAACTGGGTACTTGCAGTGGCTTGAAAAATGTGTCAAAGCAGTTGAACCAGCTTAAAAATGGCTTGTAGCTTGAAAACAGGTGCAAAACTGTTTTTTAACCTCTGGCTGTTGCAGGAACCCCGCCCAAGGTCTTTAGGGCATGGAATGTATTTTCTTCCGAACTTCCGAATGAGGAAGGTCCTAAAGAGGACATGCATGGTTCTATCACCTGCAGTTAACAGGTCCTGGCCACCAGTTGTCTTAGCTGCAATAGGCCTTGACCAGCCAACAAGTCACACTAAATATTGACTTGGACTGTTAAGCAGGAAGAGCTTGCCTCTTTTTCGAGATTGTGGTTTTCACCTCTTTGGCAGAGGATTTTTAAGCAGACTGTACTCCCAAGAAGGCTCCAGATGAATCCTTCTTTAAATGTCTACAGATGAAACTAAGGAGAGGGTCTCCCCCTTATACAGGGACTCTTTTACAGCAGATTGGTACCCTTCTAACCTTATTTTAGGGGCCCAATTGAGGCTGTTGTTTCAGAATTCGCTGACGTGTTATGCCATACCCAGAATGCTTTGTCTGCAGAAAGTGGGGTTGGGGGTTGCAGAAAGCTGTGAGCCCTGGGAAAATCCAAGATGGTGGGACCCTTTTGTGGACTGAATCTTCTCCCCTGGCTTCAGGTGTATGTGCAGTGTGTGCATGTAAGTGCAGCTTGTGTGTGTGTGTGCAGTGTGACTATTTGCATTGTGAGTGAGTATAGACAGTGTAAGGGGCGTGTGTGGAGTGTGAGGTTGTTTCAGCAGTGTGAATTGGTGGGTGGGTGAGTGTGTAGTAGCAGGGATGATTTGCAGTGTGAGTGTGTACGTGTAGCATGAGTGTGTGTGTCTAAGTGCCCGGTTGTATGTGCATTCTGATGGTTGTATGTGCATTGTGAGGGCATAAAGTGTGTGGGTGCAGGTGCAGTGTGTGGTTGTGTGCAACGTGATTATGGGTGTACAGTGTGTGTGTGTGCACAGTGTGTGGGTGTAGTGTGAGGGTGTATGTTCACTGGATTCATCTGCATTATAGGATGAGCCAAAGCCAAAATATTCTAACAATATATCAGTTAAAACAGAACGAATACATGAGCTACAAAACCAGTCCTGTGCAAACCATGCTATCAGGCACCCATACACTGATTTGCAATATTTTCTTTCAATTAGCATCGTATGCGATTCATGACATTACTTAAGAAGGGTTTCCCAACTCCCAACTAGAATTATTTCAAATTGAAATGTGTGTTTAGTCGTCAGAAAGCGGATATGTAGCCACTGGACGAACCAAATATTCTGTTTAATCAATGTGACTTAATAACAAAGGCAGAGTTTAACACTTTCCTCCATATATGATACAATGTTAACTGCTTGGTGCAAGTTCTGAAAAAACAGATTTGAATTCCTCTGTTAGCACCCGACTTACATTTGCATGACCCGTCATTAAAGCTCTTAATTAGTTTGGCTATCTTTGCAGAGGAAAAGGGTACAGCAAATAAAGCACCCCATCGAAAGTGTTCAAAATTTCACATGTCAATTTTTTCACTAAATGCATATTTGGTCGTCCTGGGGACAGTTCTCATCTTTTCAGTCGCGGCTGTGGCTTTCTCCAAGGGTTGGCAAGTAAGTGGCTGGGATTGGGTGGTACACATAGCCCACCCTTCCTCCCCACCCCCATGGTTGGACGCCTATGGGCATGTGATGCTAAGCACTGCTGTATGTGGCTTCTGTCTGCCTCCAATTTTAGAAGTTGCTTCTAAAAAGTGAACGTTTACGATTGTAGCAAAAGCAAACAACTTCAGAAATGCAAACTCGTTGTTGACATTTAAAATAATACCATAAGTGAAAACGGATTTAAACAACAAACAGGCACGAATGATATACAACGCAATAATAACATTTAGATGGTAAAATATATGCATCTTACCTCAAATTTGGGCTACTTTTTGGTAAAATAACAAATGTGTTCCTTGCTGACTACAACCAATCAGAAATGGCAGCAACACTGACAAAATGTAGACAAAAGGTGGCTTATTAATTTTTGGCGGAGTGCTTCCGTAGGGGGCCGTTTGCTTCATTTAAAAAAGAAACTGTGAAGAAGGTATGGCCCTACATGAAATCTCCCCGCAGGTTCTGCTGGGAAACCCAGAGATGGCGAAAAAGAAAGTCCTAGAGCAAGACTGGGTTAATACCCGTGAAGAGAGTAGGAAGTATCAGCCCTATGGGGAAATAAACTTAGAGGCCAAAAAAAGGTGCTTCTTGCCAAAATATCTCAGGCAGCGTCCTGATGGCCGGTACAGAGACACATTCATGAGATTTCGCCCCTCAATTAGACCCGGAAGTTCTATCTATTTAGAGGCCTGGGTGAACCAGCAGCATGTTGCTTCTGTGGAGCGACCACAGAAAGCTTAAAACATCTAATGATAACGTGCCGGAAGCTTCAGAAATTCCGCTTGGAAATTTTAGCCCTTGTGTATAGACCCAAAATCTCTGAATGAAGACACCTGTTGGCACTACTTGTTATCAGGTAGCCCGACTTCACTCTTGATTAGAGTTGTTAAATTCCTAAGGTTTGAATTAAACTATGTACAATAAAAAATTAAAAAATGTCTTTGCAGGATTTGTTTGACATTGCAAAATGAAGCACATCATTAAATGCCATTTCATTGTAAAAGAAAGAATACAAATCAGTGGGGGGTTTGTCGGGCAGCTTTTGGTGCCAGAGGGGCAGTTAGAGACAGGATTCTAAATAATTCATTGGCCAGTTCTCACGGCTGCTAAATGTTTGCAGTGGAGGGGCCTAAACATGTCCCAAATTTCCACGATGGAGCCCCAAAATATTTAGGAGCATTTGAGGGAGTTGGGGGGGGGTAGGGGTGTTATTCCACCAGAGAAAACATTTATAAGAATGGATTGAAAAGGTGCCGTTTTCACATTTTGCAACACAATACGATTTATAATGGATTCTGTAGAATAACACGCGAAAAGGGCCACTCAATGTCATGAATCAATGCACGTTATGTCTGGTCAATATTTTAATTAGTTCCAGCAGCTAAGCTTAATGAGGGAGCCTCCAGAAATGTTGGTTCTTCCCCGAGAACATTTTTAAGATGATGTGTTCAAATGGTGCTTTTAAATAACAGAATTGTTGTGAAAAATTAGGTAAAAAGCCACTCATTTTACAAGTGGTTCTCTAGTACACATGAACAAATCTTGTAAAGGCCTTGTCGCCAACAGTGCACAGGAGCACTATTCACCATTTTAATGAGGTTGCGGCCACACTCAATCTATTCTGGTAATGGTCACTGTAAATTCCTTGCACGAGGCTTCAACCCCAACCTTTCCATGTAGCAATGGCTGCTGAAAATCCAATGGTGGAGGCTATGACGACAATCCATCCATGCCAGCAATATTCACAATAAATCACTTTCATGAGGCTGCAACCACAACCTATCGATGCCAGTAATGCTCATTGCAAATCACTTGCATGGAGCTGCGACCACAACTTACAATGCCAGAAAGGGTTACTGTAAATCACCTGTGTGCTCCTTAGGCCACAACCTATTATTGCCAGTAAGGAACACTGTGAATCACTTGCAGGGATCTGAGTCAGAAAACACAACAGAAATCCGCATTGCTACGCCTCTTACACACACACACACGCTCTCTCTCTCTTGGATGCTGACATACCCATACATGCATGTACAGCTCGAGACTCTCTCAACTATTCTTACACACATATACAGTCACGCACACAGACACACACTGAATGCATTACATTCAAACATGCATTGAAGCATACATTATGTGAAACACACCTATTTAATACTACTCCGCAAATAATGCAGTGGCATGGGGCACAGCACCGGGCGTGGACGTATCCAGGCATGCATCACAGTGGTACTAGAACACCCGGGGTGTGCTGGTGCAGTGCCACTGATCAACATGTTTGTAAGAAACCTGGGGGCATGCACTTTGTCAAACATGCTGGTGCATGCGCTACCTGTTTTTGTAAAAACTTAATATGAAAAATGCCAGCCCTGTGGGAAGCAAGGTGGCCAAAACGGGTCCCAAGGAGGGACCGTGGGAAAATCACTCCCCAGCCTCCACAAAATATGCCACTGATACAAATATATATCTATATTAATGAATAACAGTCAAAACCTAACTTAAATTGTATGAACATTTTAAGGCTTTGTATCACACATTGATACTCATACACTTTTCTCCCTTTTATAGAAATTAAACTATGAAAAGGGAGGTGTAGGAGTACAAGCAGACACAACACACCTGATATTATTTTATTTATGTATTTATTGAATGCAAATTACAGGGAAAACAAAGCATTTTTGGGACAAAATTGCTTACAAGCCTTTTTAACATTGAATTACAGAGCGGAGGACCAGTGTCGTTAATGATGGATGAGACAATGTGAATATAAGACTAGATGATGCAGGGGAGGTAGGAACATAAATCAGGGACAAGGACAGTAGAAAATGATAAAGGAACAGGATAGTGTAGGAAGTGCTCAGTTTTAAGGTGATGGATAAGTGCTGTGGGGTTGGGGGAGAGGAGAACAGGGAGATGTGGTGGCTTACAATGCTATGCAAGTGTTTCTTCAGAAAGGAGGAGAGCTGGGAAGGTGGCTTTAAATGGAGATACAGTTGGAATAGTGCAGGAAGGGAGAGGAAGAGCATTGCAGAGTAAGTGAGCAAGGAGAGGAAGAGAGCGGAAATGAGAGGGTGTGCAAGGGGCATGAGAGATGGCAAGAAGGTGAGGCTGATCGTAGGGAGTGAGATGGACTGATAGGTAGGTGGGGCATGTCCATGTATAGTTTTGAAGATGATGAGAATGAGTTTATACTTTGCCCTCTTTCTCATAGTAAACCAGCCTAACTGACGATGGGCATGCACCATGTGGCAGTGACGCAGGAAAGGTTGAAGAGTGTACGGAGAGCGAAGTTGAGGACTTTGTGGAGAGTTGAAAAAGCATGATTGGAAATGCCATAAAGTGGACTTGCATTGTAGCCAGATTGAGAGAGAACTAAATAGGCAAATAGTTGCTAATTAATGCTGAAGGGATGAAGTTGTCTTCATGTTCTGATGTTGAAGAGATTAATTCTAACCACATTGGCAGATTTAGAGATGAAGAGCAAACGGTTGTGAGATGGGTTGAAGATGACACCAAGATTTCAAGCAGGAGTAGAGTAGGGAAGGTAGTCAGGAGAGGAGAGAAGAGTAGTAGAGGGGGAGATGAAGAGATAGCCTGTTTGGATGGGAAATAGAGAAACTCAATCTTAGTGGAGTTGAGCATGAGCAAGTGAATTACCATCCAGTATTTGATGGCAGAGAGACAGTTAGAAACCTTTGACCGTAGCTCATCAGATAAGGAGGAAAAGGAGAAGAAGATCTGAGAGTCATCAATAAAGAGTTGATAGGAGAAGCAGTGTTCGAAGTGTACGAAAAGAAGTAGTGGAACTATGTTCCCTGCTGGCCTGCACCCACTCCCCACAAACCCCATCATCAAGTCCCCTCCCACACACAATACAAACCCCCAAACACTTGCACCTGCTGTTTAAGGGAACGTTCAGTGCAGAGCACTGAAAGAGCAGGTTTCAACTTCTTCCTACACTTTTATTTTAAAACGAAACCATTCCGGAACGATTTCTCTTTAAAATCAAAGTATAGGAGCTGTAAAAGGTAATTTAGAAATGTAGAGGAGCACCGCTCCCGACCGCTCCCGCTCACTTCGACCACTGAGGAGAAGCCATAGGAGGCGCTCAAGGTGCCAAGAGCAGAGGTATTGTCATGAACGCCAGGTCCATGACAGAGAGGTGGTCCATATGGCAGCATTGGAAACAGATGCAGAGACGCTGGCCAGCGCCGTTACGCTATCTGGGAAATTTGAGGTGGCGGTTTAGCTTATTCCATGACAGCTGCTGTTTCTGTTCTTTCACACCTGGTTGTGTTTATCAGACTGCATCCCGGTATGCGCGCCACATCGCAACACGGCTTTGCTGCCCTGATGCACCATTGCACCAGTAAGTGTCTGTTTCTACCTTCTGTTTATGGGCTTTCTTCCCCTAAATCCCTCTCCTGCTTTTCGCCTCATCCTGTCCTGCTTGCCTGTAGCTCCTGCTGCTGCTTACCTGGAGCCTTCAGTTTGGATTCCAACTGCCAACATCAACTACCAACACCAACCACCCAGGTGTTTTTTTCTGCCTTGTGTTTTTTTCCCCCCTTCTTTGAAGTGTAAAGTGAATCCAATAGGAGGGAAGTAAGAGGCGAAGGGAGCGTTAAAATCAGCGTTAAAGTTATTGACAGCTTTATCAGGAGGCGTCAGAGGCAGCCGTGCTTAGGCAGTGCGTCTTGACGTCTGTATCCTGTATAGGGTGCTTTCCTCGAAACATCCAAAGGAACGAAGCAGCCCGTGTTGGTGAGCAACAGTGAGCCCTGTGAGTCATTTTTTTCACACGGTTTGCCTACCGCGATTAACTGCTTCGTTGGTAGTGAGGAGTGTGGCACCTCATACCCCCCATACCTCCCTGAAGCTAGTTGGAGCCCTTACCCCTGGCTTTTCCGCCTTACAGCTGTCTGGAAGGTAGCTTGTGGTTTCAGCTTTGGAGGGAGGCTTGTAGAACACTACAATGGCCCACATTATGAGTGTGGCGGAAAGGCAACAACGGCACCGGTAGTGCTACTGGCGCTGTTGTTACCTCTCCACCACATTACGAGTTCTGCTCGCGGGTGCCGGACTGCATGCCTGGTCTGACCAGGAGTGCAGACCGGCACCCGCAATCAGAACTCAAGATTGCACCAGCACCGTTATTAACGGTGTCAGTGCAACCATGTTCCCGACCCCAATTCTGCCCTGTGGGGCCGAATGGGGATCGGGAGGCCGGCCATAATGGCACCCGTGAATGGGCAATTACCGGGTCCACCAAACTTGGCATGACCCGGTTCTTGCCCATTTGTGGGTGCTGGAAAAAATGCAACTCCGGCGGCAGCCGTGCCCTTAATAAGGTTGTAATGAGGGTCAATGTGTTTGCTCTATGCTCTGTGCTTGGACAAAACAGGGCTTATCACGCGGGTAAGCGTTTGTTGCTTTTTCATTTCACCCTGCATATTTACCGGCGTCTGGGTGTTGGACCGCTGGTCTCTCCTGTGTAATCAGCTGCCAAGCAATCATGTCCCTTACAAGGTATCAATCCCTGCTTAGCTTGGACAATGATATTGTCCATTCCTTAGAGGTGGATTTTGTCTCTACACCGGTGCTGCGCAGCACACAGAAGGATGAGGCGGATAGTGTGGTTGGGGTGGCTTCCTTGCCAGTCTAACCTCGACCAGAATGTCACAGGAAAAGTAGTAGCCTCTCCGAGGTTCTTGCCTTAAGTGCAATAAAGCGACAGAGGTTACAGGCAGAATACTCTCTCAACTCTTGGTTAAAAGCAAAAACCTTAGTTGTGATATTAAGAACAGTCCTACAACAGAACTCGGGGGAGGGAGGGACTTGGTCTAACTTGAGCCCAGGAGTGGTGGTGATAGTAGAGGTGTAGAGGTGGAGAGTTGAGAGGAGATGAGAATAAGGTCAAGGGACTTAACATTCAAATGGGTGGGCAGAGAGTGGACAGGCGAAAGTGAGTGGTTATGGAGAAGCGAGATTAAGTCAGTGGATAGGGGAGTGGAGAGAGAGGGGAGGTTAAAGTCACCAGTGACAATTAGCTGATAATAGGGAGGAAGGGATTCAATTATTTGGGAGGGGTGGTCAATAAAGTGACCAGCGAGAACAGGTGGTCTATAAAGAGATATAACATGAATGTCATCGGAAGCAGTGATTGTGGAGATAGTGTATTCACTAGCGGGAGATAGGAATTTTGGAACATGCAAACAGTACTACACCGCCACCCTTACTAGTTGGGTGGGGAGAGTGGGTGAAGGTGTAGGCAGGGTTGTGAAGGGCACAAACAAGGGTTACAGAATCTGAGGGAGAAGGCCAGCTTTCTGTAAGGGTAATGAGGTCAAGCAAGGAAGAAAGGGAAAGAAGGAAGTCAGGGGTAGAGGAAGTCTTGTAACAGGCAGATTGTGCATTGAAAAGATCAATATAAAGTGAGTGACATATAGAAACATAATGCTGTTGAGTCCGCGAATTAGAGAGGCGCTGAGTGTAGATGCGAGAAGAGGAAGTGTGGTGAAAGTTAGGGTCAGAGGTTTTGTGAATAGAGTTAGTAATTGATCGAGAAGAGGGGTGTGTCAAGGAAAAGAGATGATAGGGATAGGTAGAGAGTTGAAATGTTTTTGAGCAGAGGAGAATCAAGAGAGAAGTAGAAGAGAAAGGAAAGACAGTAAGAGCAGTGCATGGTGAGGACAGGGCTAAGCAAATACGTAATCGGTACTCACAAGCAGGTAGCAGGTCACAGCAAAGCAATAGCTCAAAGGTGAAAAGGCAAAGGGGCTGGAAGAAAGGCTGGAGGTTGGGCCTTAGTTGTTTGCCTTCTGCTGGGTCTTCCATGACTGAGCCGCCCCAAAGCAAGGAGTCAATAATTGAAAGTGGTGAGGAGCCTCCAAAGGTGGGAAGGGGAGGTGGGACCACCAGCCTGCGTCTACAGAGCAGGGCAGGCCAGGCGATGGAGTCCAGGCTCAGTCACCCTGTTTGTCGCTTGATGGTGGTGCAGGTGGCTAAGGTGAGCAGGCTGGATGGAGGATGCTGCCCTCAAATTAGTAGCAGGAGCCGATTGGGGCGTTAGGCCACCTCTGCAGGCAGCCTCAGGCAGATGGAATGAGTGCTTATGGTGTTGGTGTGTTGCTCTCAGCTCAGTTTAAGGTCCTCTTGGCGGTGGAAAGGTTTTGGGTCAGAGGTCACGTGAGAAGTCCATGGATCGATTATTATACTATTACTATTGATTTGTACACACAGCATGGGACAGAGGCAGCATTGGTGTTGACGCATCTGCATAGGCCAGTAGATATTACTAAAAGTACTGACATTAGGCCAGACACAGCTGTTATGTAAACACCCTGACTTATCTCTCTGAATATGCAAATAAATAACATAAAGGCAGCTAAAGCCTGGCATGCATTTTCAAACAGTGGCTCCAATGGAGCCGGGATTCACTGAATGAATGTGTGTGAACACCTGCTACTCTGTCAATTTACATAAAATCTCTGAGCAATGAATACATACCCAACATGACTGCAAGATACAGCTGACAATGTTATAGTTGTTATTAGTTGTTATAGTACATAAATAATAATCTTGGCTTTTGTATCTGAAGATATTTTCTGAATTCCTGAACACGGACGTACTTAGAAGATGGTGGATGTGTCTACGAGAAAGCAGAGTGTGGATTCAGGGGGGGGGGGGGGGTGGATGAAGGAATACTAATGTGACGATTGATGCATAAGTAAGAGCGATGGAGGAGGCGTGAATAAAAATCACGAGGCCCGAGGGATGAATGAAATATTTTGAAGAAGGATAACTAAATAAAAGTTTAAGGTCATGTGGTAATCTGAGGTTGTATGGACGGATACATGAATGTGTGTGATATGGGTGAATGGATTGTTGATTTAACAGGCAGAGATGGATAAATGAGCGTGATGATGGGTGACTTCATAAGAATGTGAGCATATGTGAATGGGAGTATGATAGCAGTGAGGTGAAGACTACAGCAAGCCCAGTCCAAGTGACTCCACTATTTAACAGAAAGGAATGTGACAGGATGTACGGTCGTGTTTCAGCAGCAGTTTGCCACCCCTGTTTCAAAATGTTTGAATTAGTGAGGAGAGTGAGGGTGGATTTAAGCTGCTCATTCTAACATCATCCGTGCCGTAGGATATGCACAATTGAAAGAGTTGTGTCCCACCCACACAGTGCTGGGGGCAGCACATGATGTCAGGTGTTAGAGTCAGGTGACTTCAGATGGGGCACCAGCATTCGAAATGAGGTGGCTGGTGAACAATTTCAGTTGAGGAGTATTCATAATTCCCCTGAATTAGTGTGAGCTCTGAGCATTAAATGGACCCCTAAGTGATGTGGAGAGGAGGTCGGGGGTGGGAGCGGGGCTAGTGGAGGGGAGTGTTCCTGTTCCTCCCTGTACATTCCTTCAAAAATGGGTTGAACTTATACATTTTACAGCACACTTTTTGAGAAAAATGAGATAAAATCCAATATAATTTTCAATCAGTTCAGTAAAGTAACACATTAACAAATCCAATAGGCGCTGGGTCTCAAATAGTATGTAGGATCATTTTACAACATCTTCACTATAAAACATTTTCATAATGCATGTGATCACAATATATTCCAGCATTTCCACTGTAAAGCGCTTTCATGATGCTGGTGCCCAAAGTACATTTTATCATTACCACCACTTTTGTGATGCTGCAGTTGGGCCCACGATAATTGCAAGTGTTATTTCTAGAATGGCGCCAGATGTATTCCAGAAGTACCAGTAATGTTACTGATACTCAGTTTCAACATTGTCGGAAATAAAGTAACATGTTACATCATCCTTTTCATCGCCATTACACATGCAGTGCCACTGTTACATTGTAAAAATAACATCACTCTGAAATGAGGCTTTGGATGCTGGGGTAGGAAAGTGAGTAGGAAAGAGGGAGTTTGGGGGAGGGTAAGAGGGTTGCTGGGGTAACCCATCAGAAGAGTAAGGGGTTAGGGCGCCTGCTCAAGAGTAGAAAAAGAAGAAGAGAAAGGGACAAAGGGCAGGGGAGAGCAAATTAGTTGTGGGGGTGCCCCCGCATGCAGGAAAGTGTGGGAGGAGAAGTTTGAGAAGTCACATCCTAAATAAATGTTGTGCTGCAGGAGGATGTAATAAATAGAGGAAAATGGGTGACTGACAAAAATTACACATTGCGTGAAGTGGGGGGATATTTTATTCAGGTCAAGGAAATCTGAAATTACTCATTAAATACAGAGCCACAAAGAAATGTACCACAGTGTATCTGGAATTAACAGTTAGCCACCCTCACACACTGTGGCCCTGAAACCACACAGAACCATGTTTTCACTATTTCTGTAATTGGTGTATATTTTTAAATACCTTTAGTAGTGGTGGTAATTACTGCATGTGCTATTTCACCCCAAAACACCCAGACTCTTGTAAAACCAAAATTTGGTAACTTTACTGCAAACAAGATAAGATCAACAGACACAGAGATGAGTATAAACAACAGAGTTTATTCGCTTCAAGCCGACCCAGGTTCTACCAAGCTATAGCTGTGCAGAAGTGAGCAATTTACAGAAAGAAAATCACGTCCTTTTAGGCACCCCAGTTTACATCAGTTCTGCTGTGAGTGGAACGTCATCGATGTCATAGATTCTTTACAGCTCTCTGCTACGTATAGGGTTTTCTGTGAAAACATACATTTGTCAGTGATTTCAGGTTTGTGCATTCTAGCTATCTAACTGTACAAGACAACAGACTGTTCTAACTGAAAGGAGACATTTCTACCAACATTATTTTTTGTTTGCATGAACGAGGGTTACTGTGCAGCGTCATGTTTTACAGTTTATTTAGGATAACCCTTTCCGTGTACAAAGAGAACAGAACAGGTCCTGTGTCATAAACTATTCTTATTATTAGTACATACATTTGTGAGACCCACCTAATTAATAGCTGCAGACGAAAATAGGTTAGTGCGCTTGGTCCGGTCTGTGCAAGACCCAAGGCTGTAATAACAAGGAGCTCATTTCTTTGCAACAGCATTTTCTATGTGGGTCAGCACTCTTACTCAGTGAATATATTCTTTTCAGCTTTAAATGGGAGATTTTGCAAGATGGACTGTGTTCATGAAACAACATGGTGGTGCGTAAGGTTAACCTAAATACATGCATTTTCAAAAAAAAACTTTTAGCCTAAACTAACCCATTTTTATATACATCATCAAATGCATGTATATCAATATTCATACATTTCTGAATTTCCATATCCTGCATAATTAGTTCATTTGTCACATTTCCAGGGGAGCAAGCGTTCATGTTGTAAGTGTTCCAGATATCTTGAACAGCAGTGGTATAGCATAGATCCTAACGTAGGTAAGCTATGTATGCAGCAACAACGGCAGAGAATGGCAACAGCAATAATAGCAAGGACAGATAGTATTTTCTGACCCCATGTGGTAAACAAATTCCAAGCCTAGATACCGATGTCCCAGCTACCTTTGTTAACATGAATTTCGGACCCCAATGTGTGTAACCTCTGAATAGCGTGACACACAGTAAGGGAGTAGTCTGCTATGCAAACACAGCAAGATGATCCGACCATTTTCCAAACCTCTCCTCTTTCAGCTAACATTGTGTTCAATACTATCCTATTCTGAAGTTCAAGCAGCCTAATAGCTCTCTGTTAAAATGTCATATTGAATAGTATATCGGTCGTCTCATTAATCATTCTTTCTAACAGTCGTGCCAACCTTTTGATGTCTCTGGAGTTTATTGCCGGGCCCCAAAAGGGAATTATCGCTTTTGACACATGCCCTCATATTTGGCCTGTTGTGTCATCATCGATATCCCTCCTGGTACGGTTTTTCAATATTTCTGAAGTTGATGTCAAGTAAACCCTTGGTAACAGCATCCCTAAGTAACATGTTCCTTTTGGATCTTTGGGTAACCCTGGATATGCTTTCTTCCTCCAGACAAAATAAATTGATCCCCCAATGTGCAAAGGGCTTGTTTTGTTCACCAAAACTGCAGTTTTCATACATATGTACCCATGTACCTAGAACCTTCCTTACTTAGACAAAAGGGTATAGTGGCAGGATTATTGATAATTGTGTATGCTGGAGGAGTTGCTTCCCTATTCCCTACTGGTGCCATTCGAAACAATAACATTGATTGGTATGGCCTAGAATTCCTGATTTTAGCAGATGAATGGAAGCAAAAACTATGGAAATCCACTTGTTTTGCCCCTGCATGCGAATCTTACGCAGGCATAAATTAAAGTGGACTTTCAAGATGGATGTGGAAGGCACAGCCGCTTTGTGCTGCTTTTCCACCTTGAAAGCAATTGTAGGTTTGCTGTATCAATTAATGAAGACATACACACATTATACTTTGCTTTCCAGCCTTCATTTTCTACACTCCCTATTATAAAATGGCCTCCTAAGTCTTTTCTCTGTAGCCAAATTGAATATGCAGCATATTTTAAATAACGAAAGGTAGCTCCATTTTATTCCTGAAGTACTCCCATAGCATTGACATGTGCAGAGCTCTCCAGGTGCTCCACATCAGATTTGGGTAGCCCACATATTCCTGATTCTCTATTTGCACCTTGGTACAATTATAAATAACCCACCCCAAGTCCTAGAATACAAAGAAAAAACTTGTGCAAGTACCGCTTTTCCGCTTGGTTACTGTGTTTACCTGCTCCGGTTTGTTGGACTAAATGCTGGATACCATTGCTGGATACCATTGACAAACTAATACTTTTTTTGCACAAGGTGACTTTTGAGATTGGGTTCCGATTAGAAGCGATTCCTATTGGAGGACTCTGTGCACAATATACAGGTAGTAAAAGAGATAAGGGATAATATAATCCGCCTGCCGTAGCGTCGCGGCGAACAACGGTTACAACGTTTGTTTTCTCTTTCTCTCCCAGCCTGATTGGACCCTGAACTTGCCCCACTTCTGCAAACAGCAGTCTGAGCACTTCCTATAATGAGAGAGCGCATGCGCACAGCACGCGCGCACTAGCAGAAAGTACTCGTGCAAGTTCTGCTTTTCCGCTTCGCCTCGGCGCTAAGGCAGGTGGATTATATTATCCCTTATCTCTTTTATTACCTGTATATTGTGCCCATTTTGTTTGAAGCAGGAACAACGTAGGCTGATATTAGATATTATATATATTCATGATGTTCATTCCAAACTTGAAAACTGGTATGCCAGGGCAAACGGGTTTCGTGTTACCTGTCAGGAAACGAGATAAAGTCTATTCTTTCATCACATACTTCAATCACCCTCTCTCCAATTGGTGCTCAAAACTCCAACTCTAGAAAGCAAATTGGAAGTGTGGACATGTTAAGACCAACTATGCCTTCCTGTTTATTTAACCTTGCACAAATGTCTAGTACGTTGTGGCTCACACAGCTGCTTCTAATGAAGGTTTTAAAGCATTAGCAGTTTATAACGATGTACAAGTGGTCTCTGATCACACACTTTTGAAACAACAACAAAGAATGATAAGTGAAATAATCGTTATCCACGTCCTATGTTATCACTAATTCCGTACTCAAACTGTGACTCTAACTCAACTGGCATGTCAATCTATGCCAGTCAGTGCGAGTCTCCAATCTCTATTATTGGGGAGCGGTCGAAAATATCAGTAGCCTTCGATAGATTTGATGTAACCAATGTGCACTCCACAATTCCGTCTTTTGTATCACCAACTCCTCGGCCCCCCACTCGTCCTCAGACCAGTGAACCTCTGCAAAATTTCAATATGATTGAACTTCCACTCTCAGCTATGAACACAACTATTATGAGCATGTTTAAATTATTTGAATGTTTGGATGCCAAAATTGCTAAACAGTCTCTGCAATTAGATGACCTATCTAAATGGTTAACTGATAACTGTAGGATCATCATGGAAAGAAATAGACATGCTCATGGTGGCCTTGTTGCAGCGTCTTACTCTGTGATGATAACTGAAAATAACATCTCACACAGAACACCACAGTGTTCGACGGTGCCAATGCTTCCAGTGACTCTGGTAACACAAGCTCTACCTGAGTTTGTGAATATTATTTGCCCGGTTGATGATACCACTGCTGTAATTGATAATATTGCTCCCCCAACCTTTGGGGGTACTGAATGCCCAATTGAAGAACCAATCGGGCATCAACCTCCACACAATCATGCGAATACTGTGCCTGCTAAGAAAAAATCGAATCGGTTACAGATAAAAGGTCCCTGCCACACATCTAAAAAAATCAAAAAATATGCCTGGTGGGAGGCCCTCGAAAAATGTGCTTAATGCCTTTTTCAAAGCTATAGGCGGCACGGCACCAGGGTAAAACAAACAAGATAATAAAAAGACACGAATGAGCAGCCTCACATACAGGAAGAACCTATAACAAGATCTACAAGATTAACATCCCCACCATCCAGGTAGATTCCTCCAGTTCCCAAACTCCATCTGACTGTCCCTGTCATACTCTCCATTAAGCAATCTTGTGCATATTATTGAAAGCTCAAATCAGTCTGAGAGGGAACTCGACAAAGAGCGCTTAATGAAGGATAGAACCCCAATTCAACCTAACCTGTCTCTCCCCACCTCATTACCTAAAATACAGAGTGAGGAGGCAATGGCAAAATTGAAACAGGCCGTTGATGACTATTTACTGGAACATCTATTACCAATAGCTACTGATAAATTGGTATCTTCACAAGTGGACAAGTCAAAGGGAGCTATTATAAATAGTGATGAATTACCTGTTAATGTTGAAATCTCAGAGGGTCCTTTTGAAAGGGGATTTTCTCGTAGTCAAACAGTTGATACCCTGCAAAGAAATTATTCCATCGTACACACTACAGCAAAGTGTACTCAGCCTTTGAATTGTACATCCAATTCTCTTATTTTTAAAAGTAGAGGAGGTACCTTTGAAACATATGATCTAAATAGAAGAAGTGTGTTAAATATTTTTAGTGATGTATCAGAACTGCAAGATGTATCTTCCTGTGATATAGCTCAAATTGAGTTTGTTTCAGATGTGTCTAGATCAATAGTGAGACTGTGGATTCCTTCAAATGTAGTGTTTAATGTGATTTGGCAAATGAGAATGAAGCTGTTTGACCTGGGCTTTTTATTAGCACGAGACCCTGAGCAGATAACTGCCCAGATGCAAGGTCCCCCTATGAAATTAAATATTTATCAAAGCGCAAAAAATGGGACTGGTGGTTTACCAGGAGGCTCTGTTGCTATTAGAAATTAACTTTCAATTAGTACTCAAACTACAAGTATAGCAAGCTGGTATACACAAGGCCATTCACACCTGCATTCTTCGATCAAAAAAGTTAACCACTTGATATCACATCATTGTGTTGGAAGAAACCTGGTTAACTAATAATCCAACATGGGATGGCTACGATTTACTACTCTCTCCAGCATTAATCACTGGTGGTAGACCCCTATCAGGCTTACTTGTAGAAGTAAACCTTGATTCTAGTTTCACTATCACACCTTGGATGGTTGAAACTGCTTTTTTACATTTAGTAAAAATTACCTATCAACATCAAATAATTGCACTAATAAACTTCTACCATAATCTGGCAGGGATCTCAGATGCTGTGTTCTATGCAAGCCTGATTAAACTGTTAGATTTAATCTATATGGACGCAAATATTAAACATATCATTATCATAGGAGATTTAAATTTAGATGGTTGTAATGTCTCCCGAGAGCCCAATGAAACAAATACCTGGATTACATTTATGTCGGAAAGAAATTTCCAGATGGTCAATGGAGCGGTTCTTGGGGACATACCAGCTCAACCCACATGGAAAAGAAATACTAGTAACAGCACCATTGACTATATGTGTATATATATATATATATATATATATATATATGTATATATATATATATATATATATATATATATATATATATATATATATGTTATACATAGCTTTTTCATCGGATTCAGAGACTAGACGTATGCCCCCAGATACATAGCAATCATAAACTTTTATCTTTAACCATAATATGGGATATAATCCCTGCTGGTAAAAAATATCTTATTCAAACTTTAGCAAAGAACAGCGCAAGAATTCGACTGAGACGGACCAATATGAGTCTTAACTCATTCAGATGGGTAGTTGAGAATAATGTGAATTCAAATATTCAGATGCAATATCCAGATCTTTTACTACCATATTTTAATACGATCACCGAAAGCTCTAAAAATAGAATGATCCATAAACATGCTTTTGACTGCAATATACAAAGCAAAAGTGCTGAATTTAGAAAAGAAAAGAGAAATATAATAGCGTCAAATACATTAACCTGCTGGCACGATTTGAAAAATGCCAAAGTTCATAATAAAAACTGGCTAAAAAGTCGAAAAGCCTTGACTTTCCAAAAAGATAGTGAAAGAATGCAGAGAGCTATCGCTGATAAGAACTCAGCGGAGATGTGGCAACTATTACATAGCCACAACACAAACTTACAAGCAGATGCACAGCTTAACAGAGTTCACCAACACGTATGGGTTCATTATTATACAAAGCTTTATGCTGATGATGAGTTTAATACATTTCAAACACCACATAAGGTCTCCCAACCGTAGATTCTAAAATGTTCATCTGACACTATTGAAGAATATATAACACATGCTAGTACATCTAGAGCCTGTGGTCCAGAAGGAATAAGCAACGCTATGCTTAAAGCTAATTCTCGAGAATGGTCTGCAATTTTGAATAATATCTTTCAGTCAGTAATGTGATTGCAAATGGTCCCTTCAACGTGGAAGACGTCAATCATAATCCCAATTTTCAAAAAAGGTGACCGGATGCTACCCCAGAATTACCGACCAATCGCCTTGCTTGACTCGCCGGGAAAGATCTTTTCAAAAATGCTTCTGCTTCAATTTAATGCTTGGACCTTAGCAAATAATTTACGGGATCCACACCAGACAGGATTTGTTTCCAGCATGGGCACACACATTAACTTAATGTGTTTAAATGCAATTAAGGCCCAATGCCAGACTACTAAACAAGCAGTTTATTTGGCATTTGTTGATGCGTTTTCTGCTTTTGATTCAATTTCTCGTGTGATTTTATTTCGGAAATTGCAAAGAGATAATTGTCCCGCAACACTATACGATCTCATTTTCGCATTACACTCTAACACCTCGGTCCGCATTCGACTATCCCTGGATAGTCTATTATCTGAACCCATATTAACCTTGCGTGGGTTGAAACAAGGCTGTCTACTGGCTTCATCAATTTTCAACTATTTTGTGCATGATTTAAGATATGTTTTCGATGCTACACCTTCAGACTCCCCAAAACTTAATGGGCAATTTGTTAAGACTTTAATGTATGCAGATGATTTGATGTTAATTTTGGAAACACAACTAGGTTTGCAAAAACTTCTGACATCATTTAACTCATATTTTGCTCAGAATTAATTAAGAGCTAACCTTAATAAAACACAGATATTGGTTCACCATCCAAAGAGAGCAGGGCATACATCCTTTGTGTGGACTATTAACAACACACAGTTGAGCCTAGTTAAACAGTATACCTATTTGGGTATGATTTTCGAAGGCAATACAACCAATAGTGGCCACATAGAGCGTGTAGAAACTAAATTAGAGACTGCAATCTCTCAAGTAAAAATCATTATGTATAGATTTGGAAAATGTTCTATCACACCAGCTCTTCATTATTGGGTTCAGAAAGCAGTACCAAGTTTATTATATGGTTTAGAGTCTTTGTCAACTAACTCTCTCTTTCTTTTTGAGAAATGGGAAGGGAAATTTTGGAAGCAGATTCTGCATCTGCCAAAATGTGTTCCAATTTACTGGATCCTTTATGACCTGGGATTAATCTCATTGCACGCGCATTACACCTGGCGCTTGTGTTCATTATTTAGAAAATGCTTGGTGTCTACTAATTTGGATGTGATTTTAAGAACTCTGACCGGATATGTATTTACATCTCATCATATCTTTGTCACTGCATGGATTAAAAGCATATATCAAAAATTGGCTGATGCTGATGTTAGCATTGAATTATTGGTTAATAATCCGATGAAGGCGAAGGAAAAGATTTATATTACTGATTGGATAAAAACTTGTGAAAGATGTCTACAATATTAAGATGGGGATATCTACCGATTTCCACCAAAATAATTGAGAACATTACCATTATACTTGCGTAAAGCTTCATCAATGGTTTATCGCTCAGCAATTTTACGTATGCCCTTTAATTTGTGGCCGACTAAGGATGTCAGTGCCAGACGTAAACTCATAGAGAATCACCTTAATATTTGCCGATTTTGTAATAATCCAATGATAAAAGAAACTTTAGAACATCTGGTTACACAATGTTTACAATTAACATCTTTTAGAGAAAATCACTTTACAAGTCATTGCACATATCTAAGAAGCCTGAATCAGAAACAATGTTGGGCCTTAATTTTAGACTGTACTCAGTTACCAGTTCAAATTGCTACAATAAACTTTTTAAATGGGTTGCAGTTAGATTAAATCGAAGAGGGAAAAAAATCAGTATGTGACTTAGCTGATGAATTACCATTGTGAATATTAAGTTTAAGGATGATTTGATAATATTTGAAGTGAGTAGAATTGCAATTATATTTTATGAATTGTTTTATTTGTATTTTGTATTTTTAGGCTTGATGTACATATCTTATGTTTTTTTTTTGTTAACTGGTTAGAATTGAGTTGTAATTTTGTTCTTTTTGAAAGGTTGATTAATTTCAACTAAGACAATAAAAAATTAAAAAATAAAATAAAAAAGCAAAAACCAGGACTCCACGGGCATGGGAATCCTGAAGCACCGGTACCGCTAGTAACGGTGCTGGTGCTTCAGTTAAAAATCTTCCGGTATGGCCAGAACTACCTGCAGGTCAGGTCTGCTAGTAGTTCTCAGCACCTACCGGCAGACTCAAAGTGAGCCAGTCCGAAAAAGGTGGTGGTAACAAAGTTACTGGCACCTTTATTTCTGGACTGGCTCACTTATAATGAGTGCCATGGTTGCTTTTGCATGATATTTTGGAATGTTATCCTTGTATCTCAGCAGGGATTTGCAAAAATGCATGAGGGAAGCATCTCATCCCATAATGGTATGTCATGCTCTTGACTGCCGATACTTACCAAACCTTAAAAACACCTCCTTCAAATCTACTCCTTTTCCACTCCTCTTTTAAAATTAATATGTTGTCCAACTTTCAACACTTCCTATACCTCTTCCCAAGTTTTCAGCTTCACCAACAACCATCTGGGTGCGCTCCACGAATGCTCAATACTCTGTCCCTAAAGTTCAAACAAATGTTCCACGTACTATACAATATAAACCAATGTCAACAAACCCTTGTTTTCACAACCTTAAACAACTTTTGACTCTCCTGCTTGCTTCGCAAAATCTCCTCACCACCTACTGCTGGTTGACAACCCATCCGTCACTTCCTCCTCAATCTGCACGCAACCTACTGTTGGCCAGCAATCATTTGCATATATAGGTGCACCTTCAAAATCCTACAATCAAGGAAAAGAAAAAGAAACACACCTGTCTTCTTGTCACACTTCAAGGAAATCTTCTCTTACTTATACCCCAAAGGGATGTTTGAAACGTATTCTTCCTAACCTCGCTCTGAAACACTTGTGTACGAGCACGATACAAATAAAATATCATATCGTATCATATCATAACCAGTTGGCTAAGGATATCTTTTATCAACCACTACTTCAATACCTTGTTCTGACGTTTAATACTTCACCTTCCAAGACCTTGTCCTAGGTAATCTTCTCATGGATAAACACTTCATCACAATTCCCCACTCTATGCAAACACTTCCCTCCCACCTTCGTTTTGTCACTACTATGCTCTTATACTTACATCTGTGGATCGCCTGAGGCCTCAGGTTTCACTCCTTCCTTAACCGGCCCCTCGCCTTCACCCTGCGGGGCACCTCCGTGGGAATGTGGGTAGGATTTTAATGAAGGGAGCTCCTGACAACCATCTTTAGGGTTCACACGTGATTCTCCGGTCTCCACGGGTTGCCTCTGCAGTCCTCAGGCTCACGATGGGAAAGTGTCAACCTTCCAGGGGACCTGACCATCCGTCTTCTGCTGGCATATGTAATGGTGGAGTGGAAAGTCCCAGCCCTGAGCAGACCAGATAGACCGGGAAAACAAAAGGGCCAAAAATGGAAGAGTCAAGGTAAATGACAAAGGCCTGTTTCATTTACAATCACTATAAAACAGGAACAGCAACAGACACAATTTGTCTCAGTGCTCTCCAAGAATTTCATGCAAAACATAGCTTATAATCAAAAATACATTATAAGTGACGTTGCATGGCTAAAACCTATGCAATGGTAGGATTGGTGCAGGGATTTATCTACATAGAGAAAACATACTGATCAGTGTTGTTATTGGATACAGACCTTCTAGTGGCGCCACCTCAGACCACCCCTAAAAGCGATAAGGTAAGAGAATACATCATGACAATAATTAATTGGCACCTACAACAGATGCAAGACTGCTCTATCTGAGAGCAATAATTAGTTGGTACTGGCTCCACCAACCTTGGGCTCTTGGCAGGTCATCAGCACATGAGAAAAATATAGTGGTAGGAGCAGAGGGCTGAGGAGCTGCTTCTTTTAATTAACCAGGATACCATCCCTAATTTTCTAGGCTCGGGCCAGGGCTTCTGACTTTGAACTTAGCCTTAACCAGCGACTATGCTCTGAGAATGTTTAGGGCGTTGATGCACGTGTGTCGCCATAGCTGGTGCTAATGAATGGACGGTGTTCGTTATTTGTGAGTCACGTGTGAGGAGACCATGTTTCTAATTATCTTGGTCAGTGTTTACCATGAATTTTGCTCCCATTATTGTGTGTGCTATTGCTATTTTCCACCTCTCCAGACTTGGTTGAGTCACTCTTCATGTGTTTTTAAGCTTTTAATTAACTGCCACCTGGCATCTGAAGGTTGTTTGTTCTTTTACCTACTCTAGGAGAAATATGTCTTGCTCTTGGGAACTGTTATCTTTTGTTCTACTTTTTGCTCGTTGGCCCTACCTTTCCTGCACTACCCTTAAACGGGGGCTGCGTAGCTCTTGTCTGATCTATGAAAATCTGTGTTTCAACGAGTTCAGCAAACAGACTTTCTCCGGAGCACTGAGGCATCCTTGAATTCTTTGTTCACTTCAACATGGCTGTGCCGTCCATTTTCCCCAAAATGGCCACTTGTTATTGTTACATTTCTGCATTGAGCAAGCATTATATGTCTTCTTAGGTGTCTTTCGTTTCAGCGTATGCATATAAAAATATAGAGTACACATGTTCTAGTGGCTATTGAATGCAAGAATATTCGTTATGTCTAAGCGCAGTTTGACCTACAGACCGCGTAACTTCCTAGTGAATGCATGTCTGCTTCATGTCTAATGCATCTATGTGTATCAGGTTCAGCGATAGTGTCATTTGCTTTCATCCTCTTTGGTTACGACATGTCCATGTCTGCTAGAGCTTGCAGATTTTTCTCTTCTTCAAATATCCCGATATGGTGGCGGGGAAAGGACAGGCTCCATGAATGCACGTCTTTCATTCCTCCAATATTGAGGTGGGGAGGAGCTAGCGGTATGGATGACGCATTCATCTACCTCTGGACACATACTTTATGGGCTATTTTATTGATGGATTCAAAGGGATAAGGACAGGTTGTCCCAAGGACGAATCAGGGAAATGTTGGCGTGAGATCCCAATTAGTGAGTGTTCAGCCACAATTAGATTGTGGGGGGGCAGGTGAAGAGAGGGTAGAGGTCATGAAGGAGTCCGATTATGTTGATGTATGTGCTGTTTATATATTTTTTTACAAGCTTTATTTATCATCAGGAGTCATGCAAGTTACAAACCATACTCAACCATTGCTTAAACAGATGCTGTATCATAAGGTGACATCACTATCTCCATAGAGTAATCAACTCCCCACTCCTGAATTTAGTTTTAGACAAAAGCAAAATAATACCCAACCAAAGACAGGACAACCGACCATCTAATAGCACCATCACTGATCAATACATACAATGACCTACTAACTTCTACACTACCACAAATTAACCATTGCAATTTACTAATGTCAGAACAACCCAGATTAGCACACATCACCTGCACAATCAAAGCAACCTCCAGTACAGAACCACTCCACACTGATCCATACTCTACACCCCACAAAACATCGGGTGACATAGATGTTAAACCACAATGGCTCAGGTCCTTTTTTCTACACATCCATACTGACACTGGTATCCTGGCATTGCAGAAGGCTTCAAGGCCTGATCACCATGAGCCAAAGATGGCTGCTGGTGATATGGCACATCTGCTCAACACCAGAGGAATTATTCCCTGAGAAATTCTTCCTTGAAAGCATCTCACCCATGTCACATCAACTGTTTGTTGAACTTTGTGCTTTGGAACTACTAGTTAACATAACATGACATAAAGCGGATCAGATTTTGAAGATATACATGGAATCACATTTTGGTTCTGCCCAAAGTTATTTTTTAAAAGTGAATAAGAATTATAAACATGAAATGTGTTTTGAGGCTTTTAAGGTACAGTAGTCCATTCTGAACTTTGCAAGGAATTTTGGATTTGCTACTAACTACTTTTGGCCAAATAAAGACGAAAAGGGAGTGCTGTATTTAAGACACATGGGCTAATTCAATGGTTAAATGTATATGAGTGCAGAACAACTTTGTAAGGACTTTCAGAAGAAACCTCAAGAAACAAACAAAAGGATACAATTGTATGTTCTACAATTGCTCACATATTGCTCCTGCATTAAAATTAAATTGCACCAAATAGGAAAGCAATATTATTTCAGTGATAACATAACAACCTATGTAGAACACACAACAAACTGAAATAGGATTTGCTACTGAGCCACAACTGTCTGGGATTCAAACCTTCTCTCTGAAGGTTTCAAACAAATCTCAAGAGCTGCAGCGTAACTTACTGAACTATCATTCGGACTCAAAGAAAATGGAAAACTGAATATGCTGGCATTGGCTCCTGCAGCTATTATAATGCATAGGGTGTCCACCTCCAACCCTGCCAGTTAGCAGGTATCTAATTTACAGTTAGAAGGACAGAGGAGGATTCTTTGACCCACCCACAATTGCTTGTTAGGTTGCTGTATTCACACTGATCATGAAAATGCTTCTCCTTTCTGGCTTGGGTGATGATGGTGTTAATATCTGTAATGAGTAATGATGTCCTACAGTGTTGACTGAGCTGTCATGAGTGAAAGAAAAAATAACAGCTGGAAACAAACATTTGTTTGAAATTTCCATTACAGTTTGCACAATATGCGAATAGACCGCAATTCAGAGAGAGATTGTGGTTGTGATATTGGCATTCTTTGTTTTTTCACCAACACAAATAGTAATACACATAAGCCGTGAAGACGCACAGAAATACTGAACATCTGTTTGGGTTAAGACAGGAGGAGTCTTATCCCACTACCCAGTATGTTTATGTCTCCCATGCTCCTGCTTTGCAGCTATCATTGCCAGAGTCCCTTGGAGAAACGTGCACAGAAACACACGTGTTTAGAGGGTGTTCTATGATATAAATGTGCATGTAGAAGCCATTCTATGTGCAGAACACTTAAGCACCATGGCAGATGTGTGAATAATAACACAACAGCGTATGCGCATTAGCAAATACACATATGGGAACACATCTGTGTGTGCTTTCCAAATCTGTTTCACACAGCAACGCAAAGAGGTCCTCAATTCTACAGTCAATTAAGAAATACTGCAACCTGATTGGTACAAAGGCCTGTGAAAAATAAGGAAGCACAGATTCACAACCTGATGTTTCAAGTCGTCAAAACGGAACAGAGGCACAGGTATAATTTGTCTGCACTC
Organism: Ambystoma mexicanum; assembly: GCF_040938575.1. Classification (NCBI taxonomy): domain Eukaryota; kingdom Metazoa; phylum Chordata; class Amphibia; order Caudata; family Ambystomatidae; genus Ambystoma; species Ambystoma mexicanum. Next base: position 896,530,681 of record NC_090941.1, read on the forward strand.
CCAATACTTATGCGAGACTGCACAGCGCCATCTGTTAACAGCTTGTGGAAGTGCTTTCTTCTGCATCCAACGTTGGTGCCTTAGTACACACTGCTGCCTATCAGGCGCCTTCATCAATGGACTAACCCCTTTAGTTCAAAAACCTTTGTAATTTAAAGAAGCACAGATTTATAGTTTTACTTTCACCTGGACAAGTGACACAATTGTAGCGTGTCTGCAGTTGCAATACTGGTGTAACACTACATGGTGTCATTTATTAACCATGTATGATTCTCCACTGCTGTACGCATGTGTTTGTGCTAGATTGCATAGCACCACCAATTACTAGCCTAGAGTAATGCAACTTTGTGCATCCACTGTAGGTGTCCAACTGCACATTGATGCATATTAAAACCTGTGATAGAGCACTCCTCTATATCAACAGCTGGTGCTTAGCTCCAGAGATGTAAATGTTGGCTTGCCCATGTACATTAGAATGGCCCCCTCACTAAATATTGGCCAGTGTTTAGCCATAATGCATCACGGAGTGGCCTACTCCCTTTCCAAAATAATAAGCAGAATAAATGTGAATGCAGCACATAGGTGAAAACAATATCAATAGCTTGCAAAAGCCTGTGAAAAACAAGCAAGAACAGGTTCCTAGTCTTGTGTTTAACCGAGACAAAAGCGGCAAGGGTGGCATAACTGGAGATAGATTACTTGTGCCAGACTGCACAGTGGCACCAATTAACCATGTGTGGCAATGGACTCCTGTATGCACGTGTTGGTGCCACATTGAATAGCATCGCCGATTTGCAGCCTAAGGTACAGCAACCTGGTACAACCAATGTTTAAAGCCTATACTAGTGCACTCCTGTACAGCAGGTGCAGGTGCCTGGCTCCGCAGCATTACATAATGTCATGTTACATAGATGAAATCAGTGTCATAAACCACATCCAAATAGACAACTTCTCTAAACAAAATGTGTCCGTGTTCAGCCAAGCATCATGGAGCTGCCTGCTCTGTTAACAAAAGAAGAAGAATATCAATAAATGGAAGGCAAATAAAGTGAAGGCACTGGGTAAGGTAGAGTTAAGGAGCTCTCAAAGGGGACAATCTACAACTACAACCTCAACTTACAGAGCAGTCATGGCTTTTGCATATGGCGGATCCTCTACACCATCAAGCCATTGTGCTCATTTTTCCCAGAGATTGCCTGCTTCTCCTCGGGGTTGCAGGTCTCCCTCTTATCTTATAAGGTGTTCTAGCCTAGTGTGAGAAGGGTGAAGCTTCATTGTTTTTGGCATAACAGGAAATATGTGTCAGTGTTTAGCCTTGCATCATTGAACAGCCTGCTCCCTTCACAAAACAATGGGTAGAATAAATATGAAGGCAGCACACAGGTGGAAACATATGAATGCACTTCAGAATGCTGTGACAAATAAAGACGTAGAGTAGATTCAGAGCCCTGTGGTTCATCTTGACAGAAATAACACAAGGGAAACCACTGCAGATCCGAATGGTCAACTTCGTCATGCCTCATGGAGCAGCATGCTCTTTTTACAAAATAATAAGAATACATACAAATGCAGCAATATGTGGAACAAATATCGATGTACGTGGCTGGGTAGACTAAATGATCTTTTACAGGCAACATTCTACAACTCTAGCCCCAAATTAGACAGAAGCCCAGGCTTTTACAAAATGGCTGTTCCTCTGCGCGCAGAAGCCATTTTGTTTATTTTTCAGGGAGGTACAAGTTTCTTTGTATTGCACATCTCCCTCTTTATTATCAGATGTGCCAGCATGGATAGACGGATGGTAATGTTGCATCGTTTTTTGTGGTCACGAAAATTATTTGTCAGTCTTTAGTCATGCATTATTTATGCAGGACTGTACAGCACCAACTATTAAACACATGTCATGCTGGACTGTACAGCGCCAGCTATTAAACACATGTCATGCTGGACTGTATAAACAAAAACAAATGCACTTAAAAGCAAATTCATAAAGCATAAATGAACAGCTCTCTCCCCAATGTCTGCACTAGCAGCGCAAAAGTAGAGAACTAAAACAAAACTTAAGATATGTAAAGCACCTTTACATATAAATCAACACAAAGTAACAATACACTGTGCAGGGAGTGATAAAGAAGCTCTTGCCTGAAGAAGACAGTTCTGTAGAAGGGTGCGTTGCTGGAGTCAGCGGCAGGTTTCTTAAGAATGGGATGGCTGTGATGGTTTTAGAACAGGCAGGGCAAATGCCAGAGGAGGAAGAGACGGAAGTGGGGGCCAGGGGGAACTGGGGAGGCCATAGGTGCACGTGCTTTGATTGTTGGAGTTACACATGGGTCAATGTGTACACAGGAAGGGTTTGGGTGAGCAGAGCAATGGTAGGTGTTTAGTGGACGAAGTGGGGGAGTGATATAAAAATGATAGGGAGGAGATGATACGAGGTGGAGAGAAGGAAGGAGTGTGTGGGAAGTACAGAGGGGATTTTAAGGCATCACATATTTTTGTGATTTTTGAATAAGAAGTAGGAGGCACAGTCATCAGTTGTGAGGGGGAGTTTAGTGGGGATTCTTTTTTAAAGAGGAGACATATTACTGGGGTCATGGAGAGCTTGCTAGGGTGATAACTGAGAGCGGAATTGGGATCAGTGGAGTAGGATGATTTGGTAGAGTCAAGGGTGGTATTAGGGTCAAGGAGAGAGTCTTTGTAGGCAGCAAGGAGGGTTGTGGGGGATTTTTTGCACCACTGGAAAAGGTACAGAGTCATGGATGTCCTTAGCTGTTGGGGGTGGGATGGTAAAGGAGCATGACGGGTGCTGATAGCCAAAGGGCGTGAGAATGGTGTCACTGAACTAGTTGAAACTCATTTGGATGGAGTGGGTAATGGGAAGTGAGAGGGCTAGGAGGGAGGATTTTGCGTTGTCCGGGTACGCCCAACTATCTGGCATATGATTTGGTGATCTATTTGCAAGTTTAAGGCACAGTGACATCCATGCGGCCAGGATGTTATCATTATGCTTTGCCTTGCATGCTCTGCATAATCCAGTGTTGTCACCTGATCTTTCGCCCTGATGATATCACTGGCTACAATAAGGGTAACATCAATCCTATTCACTGAAAAACCTCATGTTGAAGGGAGTGCAGCACAAAACATGATAATGGCTGACATTTCACAATTATTTCCAGAGCATCCATAGCTCAGCCAACGCCAAGCACTGCTCATGACGTTGAATGTTGTTCTCGTGAAGAACGAAACCATATTCTTAAAAATAATCACTGTAGTCCGTTTAGGTTTTGCTTTAATGTTGTCCTTGAAACCAAATGTTAAACTGTACATACGCTGTTTTAGATACTTCCATTGTTCTCATGTTGTTGTACCTCGTGGCCTGTGGGAACTGTGGGAACTGTGGGTATGTGCATGTCAGCGGTGATGTCATCCCAGTGGCAGACACATGGTTGGTTTGGGAATCGTACCTGCCATATTTATGTGTCTTGCATATTCTGTACTGCAATGGTGCAACCCCTTCAATGTACTGATTTTCAGTGACTTTCAAAGGTGTTTATAAGTGAAGACAATTCATAATGGTATTTGATACAGCGTATACACTGATTTGTTTTTATTTTTGTAGTTGATATACACTAACATTGCCCCTGTCACCACTGAAAATGTCCAATGGAGACTTTGCTCAGGTAAGTTTAAAAGACTGATGGTGCCATTATACTAGGCCTGTCGCCACTCCCAATGGACACTGTGCCAACAGTGGATATTCTGCCTAGAGGAAGAACTAGGCACCTAACACAGGCACGACGTGCCTAGTGGACAGAATACCAGGAGCATGGCCTATGGGCATCCACAAGCGGCCCAAGTGTGCCCAGTAAACACTGTGTCAGGGACATGTCCTTTGGCATTTGGGCACTCTACAGGTACCCAGTATGCCCACTATGCCTGGCTATTAGCCATACACAGTTGACAAATTGCCTGTGGCGTAGCCTTTGATCATGCCTCAAGCACCTCAAAGAGAACCAAGGTGTCCACTTGGCCTTGCCCCAGGCCAGGCCCATTGAAAACGTTAAATAAATGCATTCAAATCTTTTTTTTCTCGATGCTTTGTTGTCAAACGTTTTGTCATTCGATACTTTGACTGTCAAAACAGTCACTATAAACCTGCTGGTCCTATGGTATTCCTGGATCTGGGTCGGGTTCCATAGACATTGCTTGGGGAAACAAACCCAGACACAGGTCTTCTAACCTTTAAGCCAAATCAGCCATTTGCATTGTTTCAGATGCATATTTTACCTCTCCAATGCATCCCCTCCCCGTGCTAAGTGTGAGATTTACCATGAAAGGCTTCTATGCTTAAAGCCTTAAAGGTTAGAAGACCTGTGTCTGGGTTTGTAGTCCCCAAGCAATGTCTATGGAACCCGACCCAGATCCAGGAATACCATAGGACCAGTAGGTTTATAGTGACTGTTAAGTTATGGGTGCTTTGGGAACAATTGTGAAATGTCCGTCATTATCATGTTTTGTGCTGCATCCACAACCTTTGTGACACCCTGAAAGCAGGATTCTGCTCCTGCCACCTCAGGGAAACTGCTCTATCATAATTCTCCATGACCTTCCTGCTGTCTTTGACACTGTCGATCACTGTGATATCCTTAATACTCTCCTTCTTGAATTCGCGATGGTGCCCTTGCCTGCATCGAATCCTATTCTGCACCTCGCCAATTATATCTTTCCTGGAGAAACAACACCTTTCAACTCACTCCTCCAAATGTTGGTGTTCCACAAGGCTCTGTCTTGGGTCCACTCCTCTCTACACTCTACACACCTGCTCTAACGCACTAATCTCCTCCTTTGGGTTCCCGTACCAACTCTTCATGGATGACACACAAATCTTCTCTTTTCTTGAACTCTCCTATCATCTCTCTATAAACATTGCAAACTGTCTCTCTGCCAAAAATATTGCATAGCATTGCAATCAATGATGTTAAACTCTACCAAATAGAGGTGCTCTTCTTCCCTGCCAAAAGCTCTCTCTCATCTCTTCATCTGCCTATCCAGTTCCCACCTGACACTCTCCCATACTACTCTTCATATTGAAACTTCTGCGTCATCTACAACCCTTCTCACACCTTCTCTAAGTTCATCTCCAAAACCGATACAGCAGCTCACATCATCCTCTTCCTAAATATTAGGAAAATCAGGAACCTCCTTCCTTTCAACACTGTCAAGCATCTCTTAACCCCTCTTATATTCTCCAAACTGGACTACCGTGCCAGCATCCTCTTTGGTCTCCCCAACTATGCTTTTTGTCCTCTCGACAAGATAATTAACTTCAAAGCTTACCTCCACGCCTCCGAGTTACCCTCTTAACCTATCTGTCATCTGCCTGCTAGCTAACATTGGTCCCATGCCTTTAACCTGCCACTGTCCCTCACTTCCTCTGCCTCCACTCTAGCACTTCACCCATCATGGTCACATCTCGAGTGCAGCGAGTAAGGCACCCAGCAACGGCCCCCATTTGGGCAGTCGTTGGTCTAATGAAACTGCAACATAGCGGTTTCATATGAGACTTTAAATGTGTGTTTTGCAGTGCACAAGTTACAGGCTGCATTTGCTGTAGCCCTTCAGGTCGGCTCTTTCGCAGTATCCAACAACGATCTTATCACCTCGTTGCCTTCTTACTCTGGTTAGTCTACGTTTGCCCCTTATTAAAAAAAAGGTCTGATATATCACTTTTCAGTGTACATTTAGTGTTTCAGCGACAACGGATGCCCATCCCATCTGTGGCTATTAACCCTCTGGCAGCATTGCTTTGTCTCCATTATAATGTATGCAACCCACGGGTGCCTGAGACTGTTTTCACACTCTAGGCAAGGGAGCCCCCAAACATCATGTTGAAATGGGCCCCCACGTTCCATGACATATCTTCAGCCAGGCCTGACACCCCTAGACATGTGCTGCACTTGCTGCTGTATGGAAAGTTCCACACCTGGAACAGGAAGTTACCAAAATCGGATTGAAGATGTTTCAATGCATGAGCTGATCCTTGCACCTGAATGCTGAAATTGCAGAACCCGAGTTATCCATTTGAGTCCAGGGCATGTTCAGGTCTACAGATGTCAATACAACTCAATTTCATTGGCTATTTAAAAAAAAACCATGTTTGTGTTAGAGCTGGACTGAACATTTGTGATGGGCCTCCCGGTTTGGTGTGAATATTGTGCAATGGGCTCACAGATGCCGCGCTGCATTGAAAATGAAAAGCGGCGCATAGAAGCCTTTCATGGTAAGCCTAACACTTAGCACGGGGAGGGGATGCATTGGATGTCTAAGAACTTGGTAAGATGGTTGAACACAACCCTTTCAAGCAATTTAGAGTAGTGTGGAAGGAGAGACACAGGGTGAAAGTAAGGCGGTAGGTTTGGGTCAGCCCCTTGCTTTTTTAGGAGATGGATGACTGTGGCTGTTTTGAAAACAGAAGGAATGCAAGCAGAATCGAAGTACAGGTTGAACAGTTCAGCGAGGTAGGAGACCTTCTAAAGGGGCAACAGGCTTCACTAGCTGAGGAGCAAGAGGTTCAGTGGAGCATAGCAGGGGTTCACCTTCATCAATAGAGAAAGCACCTTGTCAGTATTAGTGTGACTAAAGTGGGAGATGGAGGCAGAGGATGATGGTAGAGTAGGTGGAGTGTAAAATTTAGGAGGAGGGAGTGTTAGGACGCTAGGAAGAGAGTCTCTATTTTGGAAATCTTTGCAGCAAACTATTCAGCTTGGTCATTAGCTGTGAGAGTGGAGTTGCTAGTCATAGACTAAGGATGAGTGAGAAGTGAGTTTACGGTGCCCTGTAGCCAGCGAGGATGGTTGGAGGGAGAGTCAATGAGGGTTAGGTAGGATTCCCTTTTTTGCTCTATAAAGAGTGGACTTGAGAGCGTTCAGGGCAGAAAGGTAGAGTTGCAGGTCCTCATGCGAGAGGGTATGCCTCCATTTGCACAGCAGTCGACGCATGTCTGTGCAGAGAGTGCGTATAAATTAGGTGACCCATGGTTGAGGATACAGGTTGAAGGGATGTGACACAGTCCCTGAGGGGTGTCCTACTGCATGGAAAAGTACCCTACACATGGAAGCACTGCATAGACAAAATCGAGGGCAAAGCTTGTTTTTGCATATGCTATTTGAAAATGCTAGTTGCCATGACACCCCAAGGACACAGCGATACAGAGAAATGAATACCTTTTACTGCGTACATGGTACTCTGTAGTAAGAAGCTGCATTAATGCAGTGCCTGAAAATATTGCACAAGGTCAGGTTTTTACGAGAACAGATGTAAACCCTGGCCCATATGGGGCCCTTAAACATAGGGGGGTTATGGAAGAGTATATACATAAATATATAAATAAAGACAAAACACAAAAGGGGTTTTAAAAACGTGTTTTTTGATGGCAAAATGAATTTGTGCTTCTGTGGGACATACTGGACTCACCAGAAGAGGACAGTTAAAAGTGACAGCTGGAAGAAGGGGCACAAGAGGAAAGACACAGAGAAATTAATAGAGAAAAGACATAAGGAGAGCAGAAAGAAGAAAGGAAAAAATGTCAGCGCTGGCTGGGGGGGTCACAGCCTCGAGCGCAGCCCCCCCACCCCTCCAGGGCTATCTGAGCAGGCCTGGCTCCATCTGTTAGCAGTAGCCCGGTGTGAAGATAAGACCCAGACCGCCTGTGGGGTACAGCCTAGGTGAAGCAAAACACCTGGGGCATGTGTGCGTGGCTGTAGCCGAGTGAGAGCATGGCCTGGGAAGCAGTGGCCAGCCCGGTGACCAACCCGTGCAGGCCAGAAGAAAAGCAAGTCCTGGGTCACCTGTGCGGTATGGCCTGGGTGAAGATAATGCCCCGGCCTGAGGCCACGTGTCGCCATGACCCGAACCAGAGCGTGGCCTGTGGGGAATTGTCACCCCGGTGGCCAACCTGGCGGACCAAAGAAGGTGGAAATCCAGGACCGCATATCATGCGGCGCCCCGGGTGAAGAAATGGGGCCGGACTGCGCAGAATTCCACCCGCTGTCAGTTGGGTGGTGAAGACAGAAGAGGAAGTCCCCGATGGCTTGCCCAGGCCGCCATGGGCCTCCTGTGGACTAACCTCTCTCCCAGGGGGCCAGACAGGCAGAGCGGGGTAAAGACTTACCTGGAAATTCGACTGCATCATTTCTGGTGTGGCCGTGGTCAGTGAGGGCTGCCTGTGACTGGAAAAGGCTCCGCCTGGGTGGGCTTGACCTGGGCAGGGCCCAACTTCAATAAACCTCTCTGCGGGGAAATTAATTTAAATATGCACCACCACAGAGGACACAAACCTTAACCCCTGCACTGCCAGTCAAGGAAGGAGGACATCCCAAGAGCTATTTATTAAAAACATCACTGCCACAGAGAAGAATAAACGGAAGATAAGGTCTCACAAAGCCCTAAAAGGAAGATAAGGGCTCCCAAATCCCTAAAAGACGAATAAAGGGTCCCAAAGCCCTAAAAGACAAATTAGTACTCCCAAAGTGCTATGATAAATTCACAGTCAGTTGTCCTGTTCCAGCCACCCGCGGTTGAGTGGGAGTTTGAGTGCATGAGGGCAGAACTGTGTTTTAGGACTAACCAATGGGGACTGTGGTTTAGTTAATGAGGGCAGACTGAAGCTGCCAAGGTTATTTAAAGGGTTGCAGTGGCACAGTATATGTGATATGGGGTGGGGATGTATGTAGTATTTAACAAGAGTGATGCCCAGGGTGAAGTAATTGATAACCTGCCTAAGGTTGATATGAATAGGGGTTTGAGCAATGCGTTTCTTTTACCTTTAGTAATACATCAACATTCATGGAATGGAAATATGGTTGGGCCATGGGTTGACTTGAAGAGATCAGATATGTCTAACAGTTGCATCTTATTTTATATAAAAGCCTGTAGGGCACCAAAATTCCCCTCCAGCCTAGCGTGCCTTATTAAGATCTGGAACTCCGCACTGTGGCCCATCTCCTGAATTAACATCTTTTATTTGCAGGTTACTCAGTGTCCCACCAGAGCAGCTGGTCTGGGATGGTGGGGTGCCGTCAGTGTGGTTTGTTCCTGGCTCAGAATATTTGTAATACTTTGGTAGCCCTGTCCAGGAATACAAAACTGTGCACATCTCAAAAGGAGGATAATGGATAACTAATTTACTAGGTGCTGGAAGTTATTTTTTCACCTGCCACATTACTGCTCTGATCACAGTTTATGTGATAAGAACCGCAATCATTTACTAAGCAAATTTGAGAATGGTGGAAAATATTATTAAATCCAAATAGAAGTCCAAGCATTAGAAAGAATTTATCAACATGGAAAATCAACCATCACTCTCTGATATCACACCACCATAGTCAGATGAGCTATTCAACCATAATGCCTGAGATGCCATGACATCATGTTCGAATGAGCTAGCAACACACATATCACCCATAATGCAGTGTTATTACACTATCATATTAAGAGGAACTAAGCAACCATACTGCTGTGATCACACCATAACATCATGATGACCTCGAAACATTAAAGTCAACCATACTACTGTGATATTGCACTGAACAAGTTGATGAGAAAGTGAAGAGTTACATAATACATGCAAGGGAAAAATGAAAATGAGAAATAAAGAAAAATGAATGCAGGTGAATGATATGATATGATTTGGTATTTATAACGCGCCTGCACACAAGTATTTCTAGGTGCCACAAGACAAGGAAGGGAGAAAAGAAGGAAGACACAGTGATCCTACAACGACTTGTGTCATTCAGATTGTGCAAGTGCACCGACAAAAGTGCAAGGGGAAAGGGAGAGTGGGAAATGGAGGGGAGAGGGAAGGGGAAAGTGCAGTCAGGTGATCAAGGCTCTGATTAAGTGCAGCCAGGGCAGCACGTCTCTGGGTAAATGCATGGAGGACAGGGGACACTAGGGGTTACAGTTACACCCCCTAAGTGTGCAGTAGGCCCAGATGCTGTGCAGAAAGACTGCTCAAGGAGGGGCATTGTCCCAGTGAGACTCTGAGGGTAGCCAGAGACCAGGGAGGGCAGGCAGACAGGAAGGTTAGCAAGGAAGAGGGAGAGAGAAGGCAGAGGAGAAAAGGCAGAGGAGAAAAAGACGGTCTAGAGCATTTTGGTAGGGGCAGGTAGACCATTCCAGAGGGAGGCACCTGCAGAGGAGAGAGATCCACCCCCAATCTCAGCTTGGAGAAACGTCTGACCCTCAGAGAATCGATGTAGCTTAGCGAATTGCTCTAGAAGGAAGGTATTGAAGTAGAGAGAGTTGGATATAGTGTGGGCCCCTGCCCCAGAAAGCCTTGTGGATGAGGCAGAGGGTCTTGAACTTGATCTTTGCAGCCACCAGGAGCCAGTGCAGAGATTTCAGGGCTGAAGAGATGCGGTCCCTGGGCTTGAGGCCAAAGATAAGTCTTGCATTCCTGTTTTGGATAAGATGTAAAGGGCGAAGAGTAGTTAGGCAGATTGAGAAAGAGGCTGTTGCAGTAGTCAAGCCTGGAGAGAACAAGAGGTCTGAAAATAGTGAGCGTCTGGGGGAAGGTGAGAAAAGGTAGAATACCTCTGAGGAGGTGCAGCTGGAAGTGGGCCTTCTTTGCAAGGTCTGTGATGTGAGGAGCGAAGGAGAGAGTGGGGTCGAAGATGACCCTGAGATTTTTTGCCTCAGAGGAGGGCAAGGGTAGAAGGCCCAAGGAGGGTGGCCATAGTGTGAGAGGGAAAGTGGGAGCAGGGGTTCCAATGTGCAGAATCTCAATCTTACTGGCGTTGAGGCAGAGATCATTGGAGGTGCACCATTTCTGAATCGTGGTTATCAGTAAGGAATGAGCGAGGAAGGAGAGGAGGGGAAGCCTGAAAGAGAGCTGTGTGAAGAGAAAGAGTGAAATAGACAAAGAGTACGTGAAAAGAAAGAGAAAGAACGAATGAATGAAAGAAAGAAAAAGAGAGAGAGAAAGAGAGCTCAGAATATCTGTGAAAAATAGTATTATATGTGGTAATTTTCTGAACTGTGTCAGCTACAGGTGCATTATATCACTGCTCTTCAAAGTTAAAGAATGTGTTTCCTGGAGTGGTCAGTCAAGCTTATTATTAATACTTTATCACAAAATCCCAGCAACCATGTTATTTGTTTTGGAAACAAGTCCAAGAGAGTGATGCCAACATTTTAAAGTGTCTCCCTGCTGAAGCCAACTGAGAGCTACTTTCCGAAACTTATGAAGATGTTTGTAAGTCTGCTGCTTATCTGTGACACTCGAGATTTCTTCCGTGTTTTGAGCATGGGCGCCAGGAATGAAGTTCAAACATGAGTAAATGTTGCTTCATTTTCTAGAAAGTGATGCAAATGTTCATCATTACCCACTCAGTTGCAAGCGGCATGTCACAGGTGGGCATTCACACACGTATGAGCACATCCGTCTAACGCATTGGTGGAAGTCTAAGTGTTCAGAAAGTCTGAGAAATACGCCAAATGGCGTATGAATGTCAGCATGTGCGTGCGTAGTTATAACAGTCATGGACGTTGTATTTTTAATCAAAATTAAAAAGGGATTCATTTAAGTTCCTGATCTGTATTGCATAACTATGCACACTTCACGGCTTTCATGATTATTCAAATGCAGTGATCCATGTTCAGAGGTAATACTTTTTTCTTCTTAAATTCCTACCGTTTTCATGTGTGATTTCTGACATGCATCATGCGTGGCTCTTTGCACATGTCAATCCCAATTCTGTTTAAATTCGTAACTGAACGTTATCTTGTGTTTTAACGCACGCCTTCACCACAAGAGGTACCCTCAGGACAACTCTACAGTGTGTAAAGAGCCATCGAATGTTACGCAGTTATCCAGTGACACAAGATCACAAATTGCTTAAGAGTTAGTAGAAATGTTCTTTGGTATTCTTAATTTTCGATCCCTATGATTAAAACTATAAAACACTTGCTCTATTGTATTGGCAGCACTTTAAATTATGTGGTGAAATAGTGATCTTGGATGTTGGGAATGATGTCATTTATAGATAGTTACGTTCGTTTAGGTGTCTGCCATGTAGCCCATTCTCTGATCGTGGGCATGCAGCATTTTGTTTCACAGTCATTTATCGTGAAATCGTGAGCTGTCCTTTTGTTGTAATTGCAAATGGGACAAACACATCACAACACCCTCTTTAAACAAAAGCACCCCTCTTATATCATTGAACACAGTCTTCAAAAATAAGTGTCTTGCATACCTAGCTGGTCCACCTGGACCCTTCCACAGACAGGCGGGTCCACTCACCACTCTGTAAAAGTCTATCACTGTTTTTGAGCTCTGTGTTTGTAATGACTTTTTCTTGGTTTACTGGTGCCCGCCTGGCAAAGCCGATGGGCACTGATGCAGGTAGATACTGGCAGGGTTTTAAGTGGGCCAGGGCTAGCCAGGCCAAGCCCCGGCAGTTTCCATAAAGGGCTCCGGAGCTGGGGCCTTGCCAAAGGGGCCACTCCGACTAGCGCCATCCACGCCGACTCCTCAGGCAGCCTGTGTAGCCGAAGTGCTGCACAGTTACACGGATTGCCTGCAGTTGTCAGCACTTCGGAAGTACTGACAGCAGCAGGCAGTTAGAGTAACCGTGACTTCGGGCTGCCAGATGACTCTGTTCCCCAAAACAGAAGGAGGGCTGGAGGGCCCGGTCTCTTCTTTTGTTTCTGAGTAAAGAGTCATTACGCAGCATGAAGCTTCGGTTAAATGACTTCATGCTGCATGATGACTCTTTACTTGGAAACAATAGGAGAGACAGGGCCATCCAACCCTCCTCCTGTTTCGGAGTGCAGAGTCATCACGCAGCAGACAGCCTGTTCATTCAAGGAGCCTGTGATTTATAACCACCCGGCGCTTTCAATGAAAGGGCTGCCTGTGAGCGTGAGAGTTGGGGCACACTGGTGTCACACCTTTGGTGCGTCCAGCCCTCAAGGGTTGGACGCACTAAAGGTAATAATGCCAGTGCGCCCCAGCTCCCCTGATTACACCAGCACCTTCCCTGCCCATTTGGCGAGGGGGTGCTCTTTTAAGGGGGTGTGACCTAAGTTATATCAGGCCCCCTAATGAGAGCGCCCCTCAATTTAGCATCCCACTTAATGCACTGCCTACTGGGGTTTTGTTAATCAGACCCACGGTCCTTGCATTTTACTTTTCATTCATTCAGAACCCAGATGCACAGTGCCAGTAAACCAGTATCTGATCTATACCACAGAAGAGCGCCTTATACAGTGTGCGACTACCCCACTATCCAGCTGTTGGAATTTGTCAACACTTTTTTTAGGCTAACCCAAGTGCTTCTTGGTGGTCGGTCAAAATCTCGAAAAAAAAATCTCGAATGACAATAAGGTCGAAAAATAAATCTCGAAAAAAAAAGTTGAATTACTCTTTTTAATTATATATTTATTTTGGGGTCCGGGATTAAAAAAAAATGGGTAAAAAAAAGGATGGGTTGGGGGGGCAAACCCCCCCCTTTCGAATAAAAAACGGCATAAAAAAAAGTCGACTTTTTTTTTTCGACTTTTTTTTCAACCTTTTTTTTCCGAGATTTTATTTTCCAATTTTATCACTATAAACGATGCTTCTTCATGAACTGCAAATAATTCAAAATTAGGCCACTAGGCTGGTGCTTCATTTAGGACATAGAGCGCGTGACTCACCAGTCTTGCATTCCCTTCACTAGCTGAACAACAAAGCCATGTGCATGGTACCTGAGGCTTATAACAATCTCACTGTGTTTTTATAAAAAAGGTTCTACAAATATCTTCCTTCTAGAGCTTTAAATTCAGCATCGCAAGACGGCTTGGTGTGCCTGGATTTTTGTCAGCGGATGGGGCAATCAGGCTTTTTCAGTCCCGGCCTCAACGCTCTGGAATTCCTTTGCAACTTGTCTCCGCCTTCCCGAACACTTTATGAAATTCAGACAATAACGGAAGACTTTCCAATTTCCTCGATAATCACGTTTTGGCCTATGGTTTCTGGGTAGTGTTGTTTCTTTTCCTCTTCAACGGCAGAAAACCTTTTCAAGGTGATTGTCTGCACTTCATAAGTCTTGGACCACACCATATCATACCACTGCGAGGAGATTGCAAACTTGAATGATAATGATATGCTAGTAAAAAATAACAAAAGTTGAAATAGTGTGTTAGGGGGACATAATGACAACATTTTCGACTACTGTAGAATGTAATATCATGAACAGAACTGTCCCTGTGCTGAAATTACTATTTTTGCCATGCCACCCTATGCCAGGTTATATTTAAAATATATGCCTATGTACAATAAAGCAAATAAATACAGTTTGTGAAGAAGGATTCAGTGATGGGAAGCATGGGTTCCAACTAATCCAATAGCAAATTTAAAAACAAACCAGGCAGTTACATCATGTAAATATCAGACTTAGGAAACGTCTGTCTTCTTTTTCCATTGAGATTTTTATTACAAATTATTTCAGAAAAATGCAATTATATAATTTTTAATCTTTAATCTTTAAAACCAGTTTCCTTAGATGTTTACATGGTCAAGTCAAGCAATGAGTAAAGTACATCTGAATGTTTCTCATGGTACTGCCGACCATTTCGGTGTTAAAAAATACTTCAGGTATTGCTAACACATGATACTCTGGCACGCATTCTGCTCGACTAAGCCGACTATAGTAGTGTTCCACCCAATGATGCTTATTTTAAGTTTTTGCCTAAATTGCAATGAGGTGAACATTTATGCACTTACACACAACCTTAGTCGGCTTAGTCGAGCAGAATGCGTGCCAGAGTATCATGTGTTAGTAATACCCTGAAGTACCATGCGAGTTTCACATTGATTGGGAAAAATGCTCATGTCAATTTCAACGGTGCCAAGATAGGCTTACAGTTAAGCATACCTAATGCCATTTCATTGCCTCAGAAAATTACCATTCCACTTTCATAATATATCAGGACACTATCCTTGCTGGCCCTTATTTACAGAGCGTTTTCCTATGGGGTATTGCAATTATAAAACACAGAGTTGACGGAGAGATGTAGTCCGTGCAGCTGACAAGTCTTTTTACCCTGTTTGTGCCCGAGGAAGAGCCAGCTTTGAAAAAACCCTCTCCCGCTGCCTAGCGGGCGCGTAGTTGACGGAGAGTTGCAGTCCGTGCAGCTGACCAATCTGTTTACCCTGTTTGTCCCCGAGGAGGAGACAGCTTTGAAAAACCCTCTCCCGCGCTTAGTGGCCACAGAGTTGGCAAAGAGTTGCAGTCCTTGCAGCTGACCAGTCTGTTTACCCTGTTTGTCCCCGAGGAGGAGCCAGCTTTGAAAAACCATCTCCCGCCGCAAAGCGACTGCAGAGTTGATGGAGAGTTGCAGTCCGAGCAGTCAGTGGCAGTCAGTGGCCGGTGGCAGCGGGAATATGCAGGGAGTCATACTCTCGGATACCTAGAGTAAGCCAGAGGCATCTGCTGGTTATGCCCCTGGATCCACCACACCAACCGGGATACCAGAGGAGACACCCCTGACCAGTCTGGCATCCACAAGAAGCAGGAGAAGCCAAGTACCCTCAAGCCTCGAGGTGAGTGTATGTCTTATTACGATAACTGAGCCCACCAATGACTGTCAGCCGCTTGCTTATGAGTACGCGCTTTCGGGAGAGGTGGACCAGCACTGGACTTTTCATCAAGAACTCGAGTGCGTTTTAGCAGTAATTATGTCCACCATGATGATATTGCTTCTAAATTGGCTTCAGCGTATGTTGCTATCCACAAAACAATGTCACCCATCAGTAGGGATTCACTGACGTTTCCAGTGGCTATGATAGACATAACAATTGCCTCACAACTTTGTGCGCATCTAACGCCAACTACTAGTGCAGGATCTTCGACGGTTATTGAATCCCTTTCATCAAGCCTTGAGGGCACGCTCTCCCATGACTCAACCCAAGACCTAAGGGGTAGTGGCGCAAGTTTGCCCTCGGATGGAGGAGGCAAGCCTACCAGGCCGTCTGATGGCAAAACCTCGGCGCCTCCTTCCTCTATCGTCTACCACTGCAATTTATCTAACAGAAGAATTAACAGCTCAGAACCCAGTCTGGCAGGCTCTGACCAGAAAGGCCGGCAGTCTTGAAACTCTTGAAATATCAACACAAGCTTTCTAAAGTAACTAGGGGGCCCAATGAAGGGCACAAGTATGAAGAAAACCAGCTAATCATTCAATGAAAAATTCTATCAATCAACCATCAAAAACATCTGGAAGCCGTCAGGCTCGACGTCCACAAACGTGTTAGCAAACCAACATTTCTTTAATAGGAAACCTGTAGCGAAACGCTACCAAGGATCTTCGGCCCAATCTAACTGTGACAGTGAAGAGCCTGGTATTCAGGGAGAGGTTTCCGACAGTGCTCTACTGGAGAGTACCCTGTCCATTGACCCAGGAACTGTCTCCCCCCAGGGCAAAAGCATCATAAAAGACAATACAAGGGTCCATCCTCATCTAGAGCTATTAGGGGGGAGTCAACCTGTCGACAGCACTGAGAGGGCTAAGCTTCCATGTATGATCGGTGCCTTGCAGAAGGTCCAGCAAGGAACTGCCAACAGGACGAACAAATCCTTAGAGGCGTGGGCAGCTGATTTGGCCTTGTTGGCCCAAAGGAACCCTGCACCAGACAGATGCACCGAACCACATTCTGGAAACTTTATATGGCATCAAAACACCAAGAGGTTGAAAAGTCTGAGTAGTAAAATGGAGCTCAATGGGTCTAATAAAAGATCAAGGACCATTTCAAGACAGGATGAACTGACCAAATCTCCACCAAGGACAACCGACCGCTCTACCCTTACTGAACCGATCCGGCTCTGATTCAAATATCTGACAGCTTCCGGGTCCAACAGGGCCTAGACACTAACACAATTGCTGCCTTATCCATTACCTTGGTGCCTTTTCTGAAGCTATCCGAAAATACAAGCGACCAATTGAAGGATCAAACCACAATTATCACCATGATGCATGCCAAAATGTTGTTCGCTGAAGGATTCATTACAGGCATCCAGGACCACTTAGATAATGGTTCGGGCCAAGTCTCCAATCTACTGCACAGCATATTAGTCCCTATCATTAAGGACAAACATAATAAATGAATGTCAAGTACGAAACAGAGTCTATCGAGTTCCTTAACGACTAAACCGACAGATCCAGCCAAAAGTAGCAACACCTCAAAGCTGGACAGAATGTCACTGGGCAGTACTAATAAAGAAGACCTAACTATTTCAAGCACGTCACAGACTAGCCAGTCCGTGCTGATTCAACCTATAGAATTAAACACAGCAACAGCAAGAAACTTGGAGGAATCAGGATGTCCACAAGTGCAACAGACTGTCACTGACAGACTGGCAATTTCCCTATTGCAAGATGATTGTGTCGATAGATCCCAGGCTGATGCTGTCGGTCTTAAGTCCCCGATGAGGAAACTGCAAAAAGAGACAACCCTGAGTCAGAGCATCGAGAAGAAAGCAAAAGAATTTGACATTTTTAAGAGGACCCAAGATGGAATTGGAGCTAAACCAGGGACACCATCCAAACCAGCGCAGAATCAAAGGAAGACAGTGTCGAAACATCTAAGGACACCACAGATTAAAGAAATTCTTCAAAAAATAAAAACAAATAAAAGTGCCCCACCTAAGCCAAGATCCAATGGAAGCCGGTCTTTTAACAGAAATCTTACCCTCCCAAAACACGAGGAACCATTCCAGTTGAGAGATCCTCCAGATTGGTTACTTCCTGGCAAGACCAAGGTGTCTAACTGCACACAGCAATCAGCAAAGAGAGCAAGAACAAGATCAGAAGAAATTGCCATGGAGGACCTGGTGGATCTCTCCACGTACACTGTGAAGGAAGGAGGGGTGACAAACAACTCACTAAACTTGGAGGGCGAACAAATTCATATTGACCTGGATTCCACCTCTGATGATGAGAGGTTAAGGAGTATGAGTCTGACTACGCCAAAAGTGAAGAAGTACTCAAATCTCCCCTTCGCTCATCAGGAGACCAGAGCACGGGAATTCTGACATCGAAATTAAGAGTTGTGAGAGTGTATCCATCCTGCCCCCCAGAGGCAACAAGAAATGTAGGGTCCATGGCGAACGTGAGATTTGCATCCAGGGACACCACCGATACTTCAGAATAGGGACCCAGCTACGACAAACCTAAAGCAACAGAGATACAACTGATAAAGAAATCACAATATACAGATGAGAGATTCATCAAGCTTCATGAGAAGCCCAATCAAGCCTGGCCAGTGGCTGAAGATGGCATTCTCCTCGAAGAGCGGGATTCGAATACCTCTTCAAGAATGGGGCGCAAGGCTTCTGTGAACTGGTGAAGCGACAATGCAAGGGAATCTAGAGAAGTCCAATCCCCGCTCTTTCAAACAATGGAACAAAGGAGAAAAGAAGCGCTCACGGGATGTATAACCGTGACACAGGTTGAAAACAATGCGACCAAAGATCAGAGATCGACCAAAGACCGAAGACGGGCACGGTGTAGAGTTCCCGTCAAAACAAGCAATTGTCTAACATTGGAGAGAATGCTACGCCTGAAAAACAGCTTGATCCTGAATCGAGCTAACTTCCTATAACTATTCCACCATTTTCCAAGTTTAAATTCACTGACAACCTATGACCTAGACATCATCGAGTTCCCAGAAGAAGAAAGATTAGACAGGGTGATTGTCTACCTTAACTTGTCATTAGTCAAACAACTGCTGCTGGGTGAAGCCCCTTGCCTGTTACCAATGGGATTCGACCTGATGACAATTGAGAGTTTATCTGCAGTCTCAGGAAGTTTCAAATGAAAGCCGGGTAATTTAGGGAAAAAGTGACAAACCCCTGAAGGAGGATACCAGACAGCAAGATCTTAATAAGGACAAGCTGCCAACAATGACAATCACAGTGGAGGGCTACAGGAGGGAGATGGACTGCAATGTCGGTTCAACTGTACAGACCCAGAAGGGAGAGGAAGAAAACTGGAAATGGCTACCAGGGACACTGGCATATAAAATCAGTAAGTCATAAGGCCATGAACCCATTGCTACCAATGAGTTTGTCTTTGGCATTTGGAATACAGGAGGTTCTGCCCACCTGTTTAAGCCAGGGGAACTACACTTTGAAATGTTTGATATAATCTGCCTCCAGGAAACGTGGCTCCTGCATTCCCCGTATTAGGCGATTGACCACCTATCTAAATCCGGCAGTTAAAGGAACAAAAGGTAGGCTAAAGTCAGGTCTATTAACTGCCATGAAAAATGGGAGCAACCTTAAACTATTGTCAACAGAAAATCCAAATCCCTACATTCAGGTGGTAACGTTAGAGGTGGGGCCAGGTTAGGCCATAAGGTGAAGAACTTTGATAATCTTCAATCTGTATTGGAATCCTGAAGAGCTTGAAACACCCAATTTACCCGCAATCATTACAGAAATTTTAGATAAGCAATCGGATCAGTGGATGGACCCCTGGCTCATCATCAGTGGCTACTTGAACATTCATTGCTTTGATCAAAGCCGCAAACTGATCCAGAGTGCAGACTTAGTGGCAGGTTCTACGATAAAAAGAGGTCTGGAGTGTCGGCACATCCTTGCTATGAGAAATATTGATATTTTGAATGGCCAAACTGAAGAATACATTCCCACTCAAATCCCCAGAAAAGGAAGAAGGACTGGGCCAATCCTAGATTACATCGTCATATACCGGAACATGGCAGCCATAGCAAATCGGCTGGAAGTGAAGGACGTGACAATGAGTCATCATAACCTGTTAAAACTCATCTGTTTACCACTGAGCACGCACCAAAGAGAGTTCGACCCAGGTGAGCTGGGAGTGACGCCCAGAAGAAATAGGCTGATCTTTAACCCAGAAAGAATCGGCCGTTTGACCATAAAAATAAGATCCCAAATAGAGCATGCAAGTGGGGACTTAGTTGAACCACTGATTAACTACTCCATGATGTTGAAGGACTTTGTGGAACACAAGAGCTTTCGTAATAAGAACATCATTTGCCATTGCCACAATTATAACCAAGAGCTGGTCAAAAGACAGAAAACGGCACATTGGAAGCTCAGTTGATCATTAAAAAACTTAAGCAGAAATATCAAAACTGTGTGTACTCACACAGGAAGATGATGCTCCAGCAAGAATCTAAAGCTATGTTAATCAAGATTGCATCAAAAAGGAGTTGGGACATTTGGCAAATAATAAATTCAATGCATGCCCCCGAGGTTCCCTAATCACAAACAAGGTCGCAGCCAGTCAATGGGTAGACCATTTTGCTTGCTATTTGAGTGCACAGAAGCGGATTTGAGCCGAGATATACCACTGCATAATATTCTGTGGAGCTTTCCCACAGACAACATAGCCATTCTGGAACTTATAAAGCAATCCAGAAACTCAAGGGCAGCGGGCCCTGATGGGATGTCAAATGCCATGTTAAAAAAAGACCCAGATCTATGGGCTACATTTCTACACAATCTCTTTGCCCATATCAAAAAAGCCTAGACGAATCTCGCTGTCATTGTAGTCTTCAGTGGTGGTCCCCATCTACAAGGATAGGTCAGATCCTAAGAACTATCGGTCTATCGCCCTATTGGATGTAGCAGGTAAAATATTTGCATTGCTGATCTTAAAGGCACATTTCATCTTGGAGTGTTTCCTCAGGTCATAGGGAGACATGGCAAGCAGGCTTTGTTAAAGATGTCGGTAGATCTCTTAACATGTTCCTGATCAACATCCTGAAGGCTCATGCACAGATAGGAAATGGAGTGAAAACCTATATGGCATTCATCGATTTGGCACAAGCTTTCGATTCTATAAGCCGGCCCAAGTTATGGAAGAAACTGGAGGAATGGGGCTGCCCCTGCAATATCAGAGAAACCCTAAAATATCTCTATGGGGGATTGACCTTAAGGGTCAGATAGAAGAGGGCTCTTATCCGACCCTATTGCAAACAGCAGAGGTCTCAAGCAATGTTGTCCTCTTTCACCTGAGCTGTTCAATCTGTTCATTTCAGACGTACAGGAAGCCTTTGCCAATCTTAGATACCCCCCCAAAATTGCAAATGAAGCCATTGGTAGACTGCTTTATGCGGACGATGTTGTGCTAATGGACCAAACGCCCATAGGTCTACAACGTCAGCTGGACACTCTACAGGATTATGTGGGGAATAATTGACTAAAAATCAATCCCAGAAAATCCAGGATCCTGGCATTCAGTGGGAAAAATGGCGGCAAGCAGAGAAAGAAAAAACCTTGTGGTACATCAGAGGAGAAAAGGTTACTGAAGTAAATTCTATTACTTACCTGGTTGTATGTTTGAACACCAGAAGCAGAGACGCCCTGAGGGAAACAATCTTAAGGAATACAGCAAAAAACCTCACTGCACAGGGAATGATCCTACCTAAACAAATTCAGTGGCTTCTCATTGATGCCTTTGATTTCATTCTACCATATGAAAGTAGTCCCAATCCTTACGTACGGAGCAGGAGCTTTCTTCGGATTACCAACGGACACCTGGCCAAGGATTGAAGGGCTGCTTTGGAAGAGGGTCCTGGGCCTGGCAAAAAGCACCCTAATGGAAGCAATAAGGATGAAACTTGGCCTGACATCGCTATATGCGATAGTGGTGTGGAAATCTCTCCCTTTTTATCGCAAGTGCATATTACCCAACCCCCCCCTGGGTAGTTTTTCGGTCTTAAGCAAAGCGCTACATGAGAATTCCGAGAGAATTCTAGACGAATGGAGGAACATCTGCCAGGCAATTTTGACAGACTTGGAAGAAACAGAGAGTGGCCTGATGTCACTTCAGAGCACAATTTATGCACTTACAATTAAATTTGTTCCCCACAAAAGAAATACTGAGACCAAGATCGTGCAACAGGAGGTCCAAAACATCATGTAGACTGTATTTACAAGAACAAGAAGGTTGGGCAAAAAAAAGCCAAGTGGGACACTGCGCTTGCAGTCTTGGTTAGTGTTAGATGGAGGGCAGCAGGTGACTGGGTTGTGTGGGTATATTGCCCATATACACCACTGTGAGGTAAAGTTAAGGAGGAGTGTTTCCAGTCTCACTGCGCCAACACATACAAATTTAAGACACTGCTTGGTTTGCAGTTTTATTAGGTGAGTATGGTACAGCCTAACACGTGTTTCGAGCAACACTGCTCTTCCTCTGAGGCTTGTACATCAAAATTAAAATTAAATTAAATATTGGTCAACCATATAAGGGGTTGTAAAGGTAACAAAATAAATAACGAGAAAAACATAGAAATAAATGCAAAGCAACCATAAAGTGCAAATTCATGGATTTCAAAATTTAAGAAGTACCATGGGGCAGTAGGGGTGATATAACCCCCAATTTTTAAGATAAGTAGGTCACATTTATGCCCCCATTAGTTAAGAGGCGTGAGTAAAATTATATAAGGCAAAAACGTTTTAAGTCCAAAAGTAGCAGAAAACATTATACCATGCAATGCATATGGAATTAATACATTATTGGGTGATCCCACAGATCCATTTGTATACATTTAGCATTGTCAACCAGATAATAAGGAAACCCACCGTGTTAATATGGTGGGTTCAAATTGCATAAATAGTTTGGAAACAAGGTTGTAGAGTTGAGAAGGAGCGGAGAAAAAGAGAGAGACAAAACAATGGGAAAACTGTTAGTGCATAATTGCAGTGTATTCACAGTGGCCAAAAAATGTAAGGTTTAATTTAATTTAAAAAAACTAAATATAAGGTACCTTGGATTGATTGTTGAACATACGTGATTACGTGTTGTAGTTGTACTGAAGGTACAAACCTAAAGTAAATGATATTGATTATGGCATTGGTCGTAATTAATCAATTTGGAGTTGCTAAATTATGCAATTTAAAATAATTATGGCATACCTTGTTATATTCCTCGCAATTGCGGAAAGCTACCCAGTTAATATATCCGACTGTAGATGTAACAAAACAGTTGATCCGAATAAGCATTCCATTGGAGCAAAGCCGTAAAAGAAAGAGAGGTAAATCATTAGGTTAGAGCGCTAGCCGCTTGTCTAATTATAGACAGGTGGGCATGCGAACACATATTGAAGGGTGTTCTAGGGACCGGCGACAGTTACTTACCCCGGTGGTCCTGACTGAACGATCTATTCCCCACGCATGCGCTGTGTGAACTGTTGTTTTTATTGACCTGCTTATCGCTGTATACTCCAAAATGGTCGAACCCCATCTAAACTCATGTCGGCCATTTTGGAAGGGTTAAAATACTGTTACTTTCAATTGGAAAAATGGTAAAGAGACGCCTAGCGCGAAATAGTGCATGATATTTTCAAAACCTAATATATTGAAACTCATTTAAGCAATTGTCCAACTGAAAGTTATGGAGAAATAACAGAATTCTAAATGGTGTTCCAATAAAAATCTCAGGTTGCCATGGAGACCAAATACATCTCTCCAATATGGTGATGTAAAGTGTTATAGAGGGCCAAATTGATAAATTATGATTGGCAACTATATGTATACCTTGAGATATAAATGCATTGAGCAGCTAAGAGGTAAATTACAACTCTTGGCAAGGGTGATAAGACGGACTCGCTCTCTACTAAATTGATGGATTCCGGGAATTGTTTGTCTAAAACTGTTTGCCCACTCCTAAACCTTATGCACAGCGATTGCTAAAATTTCATATAGTCATGGGATAAGACTAAGTTAAATAATGTTATGTGAAAGACACGAACACAATTGGATATAGAACCAGACCAGGAAAGACAATAGGAGGAGAAACTTGAAACTAAATTAGGCAATAATAGAAGGGCTTTCGATATAGTCTGAGCAAATTAAATGAAACATTATTATAGAAAAACTGAAAGTTCATGGTCCGTGTTCAGACCCTCAATTACTGTTCTGTATTGGCATATGAGGCGTGCTTCCAATCGGCGGAGAATCAGAGTGAGGTTACCGCCTCTTTGTGGTAATGTCACTTTTGCAAGCCCTACAAATCTAATGTTTTGTTTGAGATCAAGCTGATGGAATTTCTGCCAATGTGATGCTAGCGGGAATTTGGCATCCTGGCTAGCAATGGTCGACAGATGTTCACGAATTCTGGTTTTGAGGGGCCTGATCGTACTCCCAATATATTTCTTACCACAGACACAAATGATGCAGTAGACCGTGTATTTGGTATTACAATTAATGAATGACTCAATCCGATGTGTTTGCCCAGGATTAAACAAAACATTATTAGTTTCTAATGTATATGGGCACATGGAACAGCTGCCACATTTGTGAAAGCCTTTGAATTTGTCTTGGTTGAGCCATGTTGTTTGGCGATCTTCATTAGGCATGAATGATGGGCTGAGTAAATTTTTTAGAGTCCTTCCTTTACTAAAAGTAAAATTAGGAAATGGGTCAATCCAGTTACTGATATCCGTATCCAATTGCAGTAAGTGCCAATGTCTCTTCATGATAGAGTATAGTACATGACTATCCGAATTATATCGAGTAATCAGTCGAATCTTGTCTGGACCTTGTCGATGATTCATTTGTTTGGGATGGAGTAAGGTATCTCTCTCTAACAAGCTGACTTGACGGGCTGTGGCAACTATTTTAGGTTGGTAGTAACCCCTTTGTAAAAATCTATTTTGTATTGATTGACTTTCAAGATAATATTCATTCAACGTTGTACAATTCCGACGTGCTCTAATCAGTTCTCCCTTAGGTATGTTTGAAATCACATGTTTTTTGTGACAACTGTCAGCATGCAGAATTGAATTAACTGCAGTAGTTTTCCTGAAGGTTTTGGTTGTGAAGCCACAGTCCGAAATGTTGCCACAGCCCGTCAAGTCAGCTTGTTAGAGAGAGATACCTTACTCCATCCCAAACAAATGAATCATCGACAAGGTCCAGACAAGATTCGACTGATTACTCGATATAATTCGGATAGTCATGTACTATACTCTATCATGAAGAGACATTGGCACTTACTGCAATTGGATACGGATATCAGTAACTGGATTGACCCATTTCCTAATTTTACTTTTAGTAAAGGAAGGACTCTAAAAAATTTACTCAGCCCATCATTCATGCCTAATGAAGATCGCCAAACAACATGGCTCAACCAAGACAAATTCAAAGGCTTTCACAAATGTGGCAGCTGTTCCATGTGCCCATATACATTAGAAACTAATAATGTTTTGTTTAATCCTGGGCAAACACATCGGATTGAGTCATTCATTAATTGTAATACCAAATACACGGTCTACTGCATCATTTGTGTCTGTGGTAAGAAATATATTGGGAGTACGATCAGGCCCCTCAAAACCAGAATTCGTGAACATCTGTCGACCATTGCTAGCCAGGATGCCAAATTCCCGCTAGCATCACATTGGCAGAAATTCCATCAGCTTGATCTCAAACAAAACATTAGATTTGTAGGGCTTGCAAAAGTGACATTACCACAAAGAGGCGGTAACCTCACTCTGATTCTCCGCCGATTGGAAGCACGCCTCATATGCCAATACAGAACAGTAATTGAGGGTCTGAACACGGACCATGAACTTTCAGTTTTTCTATAATAATGTTTCATTTAATTTGCTCAGACTATATCGAAAGCCCTTCTATTATTGCCTAATTTAGTTTCAAGTTTCTCCTCCTATTGTCTTTCCTGGTCTGGTTCTATATCCAATTGTGTTCGTGTCTTTCACATAACATTATTTAACTTAGTCTTATCCCATGACTATATGAAATTTTAGCAATCGCTGTGCATAAGGTTTAGGAGTGGGCAAACAGTTTTAGACAAACAATTCCCGGAATCCATCAATTTAGTAGAGAGCGAGTCCGTCTTATCACCCTTGCCAAGAGTTGTAATTTACCTCTTAGCTGCTCAATGCATTTATATCTCAAGGTATACATATAGTTGCCAATCATAATTTATCAATTTGGCCCTCTATAACACTTTACATCACCATATTGGAGAGATGTATTTGGTCTCCATGGCAACCTGAGATTTTTATTGGAACACCATTTAGAATTCTGTTATTTCTCCATAACTTTCAGTTGGACAATTGCTTAAATGAGTTTCAATATATTAGGTTTTGAAAATATCATGCACTATTTCGCGCTAGGCGTCTCTTTACCATTTTTCCAATTGAAAGTAACAGTATTTTAACCCTTCCAAAATGGCCGACATGAGTTTAGATGGGGTTCGACCATTTTGGAGTATACAGCGATAAGCAGGTCAATAAAAACAACAGTTCACACAGCGCATGCGTGGGGAATAGATCGTTCAGTCAGGACCACCGGGGTAAGTAACTGTCGCCGGTCCCTAGAACACCCTTCAATATGTGTTCGCATGCCCACCTGTCTATAATTAGACAAGCGGCTAGCGCTCTAACCTAATGATTTACCTCTCTTTCTTTTACGGCTTTGCTCCAATGGAATGCTTATTCGGATCAACTGTTTTGTTACATCTACAGTCGGATATATTAACTGGGTAGCTTTCCGCAATTGCGAGGAATATAACAAGGTATGCCATAATTATTTTAAATTGCATAATTTAGCAACTCCAAATTGATTAATTACGACCAATGCCATAATCAATATCATTTACTTTAGGTTTGTACCTTCAGTACAACTACAACACGTAATCACGTATGTTCAACAATCAATCCAAGGTACCTTATATTTAGTTTTTTTAAATTAAATTAAACCTTACATTTTTTGGCCACTGTGAATACACTGCAATTATGCACTAACAGTTTTCCCATTGTTTTGTCTCTCTCTTTTTCTCCGCTCCTTCTCAACTCTACAACCTTGTTTCCAAACTATTTATGCAATTTGAACCCACCATATTAACACGGTGGGTTTCCTTATTATCTGGTTGACAATGCTAAATGTATACAAATGGATCTGTGGGATCACCCAATAATGTATTAATTCCATATGCATTGCATGGTATAATGTTTTCTGCTACTTTTGGACTTAAAACGTTTTTGCCTTATATAATTTTACTCACGCCTCTTAACTAATGGGGGCATAAATGTGACCTACTTATCTTAAAAATTGGGGGTTATATCACCCCTACTGCCCCATGGTACTTCTTAAATTTTGAAATCCATGAATTTGCACTTTATGGTTGCTTTGCATTTATTTCTATGTTTTTCTCGTTATTTATTTTGTTACCTTTACAACCCCTTATATGGTTGACCAATATTTAATTTAATTTTAATTTTGATGTACAAGCCTCAGAGGAAGAGCAGTGTTGCTCGAAACACGTGTTAGGCTGTACCATACTCACCTAATAAAACTGCAAACCAAGCAGTGTCTTAAATTTGTATGTGTTGGCGCAGTGAGACTGGAAACACTCCTCCTTAATCATGTAGACTGTGCCTAAACAAAGATTCAAGGGAAACTTTGAGGCATTTGATTCTTTTCTACCCAGCTGTTGGGTGTCTTGACCCACGTTTGAACTATTATGCTACAACATTTGGTGCTGTGGGCTTAGAAAATCCAAGATGGCGGAAAAACCCACATTTGGGCCAGAATCCAGGAGAACCGCGCAGTTTTGCGCATCACCAAAATGGTCGCCTGACCTGCCACCTACCAGTGCAATGAAAGATGGTTCTGTTCAAAATCTGTTTTTATTAATTTCAAAAATTGCTAAGATCATGGCCACGAAACCACCAAACAAAAATCCAACTCTGGTTGAGTGTTCTACTTTACTCTACTGCAGATCCACATCAATGCCATGTCAAGCAAGGATCACATACTATCAAGTAAAATCCTTTCTTTTTGAAATGTATTAATTCAAGACAGCTTCCAAAAATAGGTGCAGTACCGGCATTGGACACTAACCGGCACTAGCGGTCTAAACTCTGACAGGAGAACTGTATTTCAGTAGCTGACAAAGGAGCCTGAGCCAGCCTGGACTTCAAAGCCTTGATGGTTAATGAAAATTCTTAACATCTGCTGTTCCCAGAAGACAGTCTGATTCAATTAACAGTCCAAGAGGCTGGGAAGCCTTCACACCTCAGAACTCCACACAAGAAGGCAGGAAATCACAGGTTTCTGTTAACCAAATGCAGAGTGGCCCCCTGGTCTGCTGACCTCAGTCAGCACCCTTTCCATTGAATAGAATATGCTGATTTGAGCTGTGACTGTAAACAGTGCTCTGGGGGAAGGAGAGACATTTTATCTCTGAGTCAAGCCAAGCTTCTGGGGGCAGACCCAGACTCATATGTGAATTCAATTAAGGGCAAATGTATGTTTGATTAAATTGCTTATAAAATCTTGTATTAAGCTCACAGAAATGTACTATGTGGGGGTCCTTAATATGAAAAATGCCCTCACGATTTGAGACCAAACTCCACTTTGTCCGGTGTTCTGGGACCGAACCCTGCTATTTATTAACATTGCAGAGGTAAATCTGCTGAAATACCGCCAAACGGAATTACTGTTACTGCCACTTGGTCCCGTGGATTTACTCCAGGATTACAAGTGGTGGTAGGCAGTGTAATTCCCCATTTTCAGGAGTACATAGAACTCCATGAGGATTTCAGCAGAATTACCACTGGCGGTAATTCCACTGGTGGTCATTCTGCCAATTTTGCCATATTTTCATCCATAAATTGGAAGATTTACCTCCAGCATTTTGCTGGAGGAAAATCCTCCACCTTACCACCAAAGTTAGAGAACAGGGGTGCAGTAATGCATGGAGTACCCCTGTTTTTATCCATCAATTTCAACAAACTGTGTATCTGGGAAATATGTGTTTTGGGTAAAATTGATTTTTCTAAATGAAACCAAAGGGGAGGATCCTCTGACCCATAAAACATACCTGTAGTGTTGACGACATAATAAAGAATTAAGAAAGAGAAGGAAGGAGACACGAGAGGCAGGAAAAAGGTTAAAATAAATAAACATGTTAATGTCATAATCTAGGTGGATACACTCAAAGTAGATATCACATTCTAAAACTCAGACTAAGACTATAGTGTTGGAGCCTTAATGGATATGTATCATTTAGATCAAGATCCAATTCTAGTAGGTGCCAGTGTTTTTTCAGTATGTTATATACTGTATTGCTATCTTTACTGTTTTGCGTAACCATTCTGATTGGTTCCTCTGTATTAATGTTCTTAGTTTTGGGAGTTAAGAGTTCTTTACGTGTTCTTGTTTGGGCCAGTTCAGTTTCTGAGTTGATTAAATCAGTTGAGCAACCCCTCTCTTTGAATATATTAGATAGTGCTAATTTTTATGATTAATTGTCTTCTGTTTTGCTGTAATGTCTGCGTGCTCGGATGAATTCCTCTCTCAGTATGGTTTTAATAGTGCTATCGAGATGGTAACTCTTGGCATGACGATTTAACTTCTGTGGGTATTCTATATGTCCTGGTTTCTATTAATATAGATGTCTAAGTCCCAGCATGTGATTTTGTTATAGTCATATTGTCATGTTATTTCTAAACCAAAGTTGTTCCCATTAATATGTGACACAACGTCAATTAATTCCAATGGTGTGCCTCAATAGATGAACAAAATGTCATCAATATATGTCATTCATTTGATGATTTGTTGAGTGTTTGCTGTGTTAGAAAGAACATGGGTTGTTTCAAAGTCACCCATGAATAGATTGGCAAGAGGTGGCTTGAAAAAGGCCCCCATTGCAGCCCCTTTTGTTTGACTGACAAGATAACCTTTGAAGAGAAAAACATTATTTTGAAGTGTATAAGACATTATTTTATCATTTTTACATAAAAAAGTAAGAGGCTGATTTAGATCTGAAAGCAAAATCTATGGTCTATGGAGACAATTGGTGATCAATGTTGTCTCCTTCCTTTTCTTTTTTAATCCTGTCCTATGTCCTTGACACTGCATGTGAATATATGACATCATATTGATTCAATGGAATAACTTTGTTCATATCACAAGGAAAGCTTGTCTGGTGCACTTTATGTAAGCTCAACAGATTTAGCCTTTAAAAAGCCTTGGTGAAGGTGAAACAGTAGCACGCGAATGACCCTAGGTTTGTTCATCAACATATACAATTTAAATAATAAACCTTGAAAATATGCAATATTTCTCCTAAGAATTTTCTTTTGCTCTTTCAATATTGAAATTACATAGTACCGTCTTTTAGTTTGCGCATTGCTACATTAGATGAATTTCTTATATCTTCTTTCTTATTGGTTACCTGGTGGAGCTAAGCATTCCCCTGAGTACATGCCGCAGAGAGTCACTTCAGACTGGATCCAAATGTTTTTCTTTTTTTTTTATCCAATTATTTTCTTAAATATCTGGCGCAGGTTTATTATTCACCACCCGACACATATTTCCAAAGAACCAACCTCCAGAGTGTCAGTGGTAAGTTCGCTCTGAGGCCAACACATCACAAGCTTGTCATAGTCTTAAGTTCACTTCCAGAAATAGTCTGAGGCAGATGTGAATTTTCTCAACACTGATTTGTTCTCCCAGGTTTCAAGGGATGACGATTTCTTCTCCCAGGTTTCAAGGGATGACAACTTCCCTCCTCTAGGGTCCTGATTGCTAAGGCACTCCCATTCTTGCCACCACTGCTGTAGCCCCCATGTCCTTCGAGCATTTGCATCATCTTGTACCGTATCTCAACTTTAATGTCTGCTGCTGAGAGACCTGGCTCACCAGACACTCCCTTGGCTCACTGATTAGTAGGGGTGCCTGCTATTTTCTCACCTTCTCAGATTGTGCAAATCTACCTCCCCATCAAGCATATCCCCATCCACCTCCCCAGATTCTAGTGGCTTTCTCCTTCTCCAACCTACATAACTTCTCTCCAGATAAACATTCCCATCCAAACTTCTCAATAACTCTCTCTCCAAATGGTAACATTCCCAGTCCAGCCTCTTTGATTCCCTCCCTCCAACCTCCACAAAAACTCTCTCTCCAGATGGTAACCATTCTCCTTCCAAACTCTTCAATAACTCTCCCTCCAGAGTTTAACAATTTTCCTGCAATGTCACTTTCTACCTCCAGCACTCTCTTTCTAGCACTCCTTTTATTAGACCTCGCTCTCCAATATCCTTCAAACACAGTTTCTTCTAGCGACTTCTCCCCATACCCTTTACTGACCACACTGTTTTTTTTATAGTCTGGTCTGTTCTCCCCTATAGTGGACCCTAGGGGTACGGATTTCACCTGTGTAGCATACTGGTCTGAGCTGGGCTGAGATTAGGCCATGTGCTTGTGCTCATGCGAACTAAAAGGAGGTTGGCCTGAGTTTATATCAATGCCTGCTACCATCTAGGATGTTAAAACTGCCCTGGACACATGTGAGGTCTCATACTCTCCCTTTTGGAGTCCTGCTGACATTGCCTGCTGTTAACTGGGTCCCTCTATTTTCCCTGCATGTAAATCAATTGTCAGAAAACCTTTGGTAAGAAATGTTTTGTTTGAATGTAATGCTGGCATCACGTGGACATGACAATTTATGAAATCTCTGCAATGCTACCTGGTATGGGAGAAGAGTGTATGCAATGTTTTGATTCTCACTTACTATACTGATAAATACGAATGATTGTTCCACTCCATTCCTTTTTCAGGAGAGTACAACCCCTGACCTACTGTTTGCAAAATGAAGTGATTGTCGAAGCCTGGCATTATCAAGAGTGGTTGTTGGCATAATGTGCCCTTTCATTCTTTAAAGGCCTTCTTTGTACTATTGGTCCATTAGATTTTGGGATACTTCCACACTTTTGTCCACTCAGTGATGAGTGCAGCGGCCGTGGGGAAGTTATGAATAAACCAGTGATAGTACCCACCCAGGCCCATGAGTGCACGCAGTTCTTTCCTTGTTTTGGGAACAGGGGCGCGCTGGATATGTTTGACCTTAAGCATGTGTGGTTGTACTGTCCTTCTTCTCACTTGGAATCCCAGGTAGCAGACTGAAGGTAACGCCAAATGTCTTTCGGCGGGGTTTGCAATGAGCATGGTACTCCTAAGGGTTCGAGGTACAGCATACATGTGAGTCATGCATTCTTCCCAGCTCCTGCTGTGGAAGACAATGTCATCCAGAGGATATTTTTCCAGCTTCCTTAAAGAGTATCTGGAATCACTCATCCCATGGGTCACCAGGTTCATAAACCAGTCTTTTTAGAGACCAATGTTCCTGAATCTCTCAAAGAGGCTTGAATTATGCCGCTATTAAAAAAGAAAATCTTGACCATGGTGACCCGAGTAATTATAGACCTATAAAAAATGTGCCATTTCTGCTGAGAGTCCTCGATAAAGTTGCATGCTGCCAATATCAAGTATTCATGGAACAACATGAAATTCTCGCTCCTGGACAGTCCGGTTTTTGCAAAAATCACGGGACTGAGACAGCCCTATTAGACTTGAAATCAAACATCGCAAAAATCATTTACAGAGGGGGTGTAGCACTAGTGTTGCTATTAGATCTCTCTGCTGCCTCTGATTTAATGGATCATGAACTCCTGACGGACAGATTGGTTAGGGTTGGTAAATGTTCTAGCGGTGCTGCCAGTTGGTTTAAATCTTTTCTTGGCCCAAGGATGGCAAAAACAGTTAAAAATGATATACAATCTCAAACAATGCCCCTAACTCGTGGTGTACCTCAGGGCTCGTGCCTCTCGCCACTACTGTTTAATGTATACTCCAGACTATTGTGTGATCTCTTGGTTGGTCTGGGTGTGTGGTTTGCAAACAATGCAGATGACACCCAGATCGTGCTGGAGTTGTCCAGTTCATACACCAAAGACTCAGAGAGGGTTAATGACAATTTTACAGCCATACAATCTTGGATGGCAGTGAATTCACTTGCTCTGAACAATAAAAAAAACAAGCTGGTCATTCTCGCAACTGGCTCTAAGTTGAAAAAACTGGTCTCGCAGTACAGTAACTTCATGATCTCACGCACCACTATTCAAGTCTCTGATTCTGTAAAACCCCGAGGGTCTATTTTGACTCCCAACTAACCTTTAAGAAACATGTACCCCACTTAAACTTTTCCTGTTCTTACTTGATACATCTGCTATGGCAAATTCACCCTTATCTTTCTGAGACTAATAGGGCTCTGATCGCAGCAGCCATTATAAATACAAAATTGAATTACTGTAATATCTTTCTTGTAGGCACTACTCAAGCTAATATGAAAAGGCTGCAGGTCTCTCAAAATGGGGCCGTAAGCGCAGTCTGTGGAATGGGACGTTGGTCCCATGTGTCTGAGGGCCGATGGGAGCTGCATCGCCTCCCGGTAAACCAGGGACTACAATTGAATGCAGTTAACATGGTGCATAAATGCTTGGCCGACGATGCTCCTGCTTAACTTTGCTTGCAAATTAAGAAGATGCCTATGAGATGCACTTTATGCTCAAATAAAGTTGCTCTTCTGTTTCAACCACGTGTTGCCTTGAAGGAAACTGGAGGTTAGTTTTGATGCCGTTGTCCAGTTCATACATCAAAGACTCAGAGAGGGTGACTGACATCTTTAAGGCCATACAATCTTGGATGGCAGTGAATTCACTTGCTCTGAACAATTAAAAAAAAACAAGCTGCTCATTCTCGGAACTGGCTCTAAATTGAAAAAACTGGACTCGCAATATAGTAACTTCATGATCTCAGGCAACACTATTCAAGTCTCCTATTCTGTAAAACCCTGAGGGTCTATTTGACTTCCAACTAACCTTTAAGAAACATGTACCCCACTTAAACATTTCCTGTTCTTACTTGATACATCTGCTATGGCAAATTCACCCTTATCTTTCTGAGACTAATAGGGCTCTGATCGCAGCAGCCATTATAAATACAAAATTGAATTACTGTAATAGCTTTCTTGTAGGCACTACTCAAGCTAATATGAAAAGGCTGCAGGTCTCTCAAAATGGGGCCGTAAGCGCAGTCTGTGGAATGAGATGTCGGTCTCATGTGTCTGAGGGCCGCTGGAAGCTGAATCGCTTCCCGGTAAACCAGGGACTACAATTGAAAGCAGTTACCATGGTGCATAAATGCTTGACCGACGATGCTCCTGCTTAACTTTGCTCGCAAATTAAGAAGATGCCTATGAGATGCACTTTATGCTCAAATAAAGGTGCTCTTCTGTTTCAACCACGTGTTGCCTTGAAGGAAACTGGAGGTTAGTTTTGATGCATGGGCTCCTCCTTACTGGAATGCTCTTCCTCTTGCACTTAGAACAACTCCATCAATAGTACAATTTAAAAAAATTTCTAAAAACACTTCTTTTTGATAAAGATGTAGAATGATTCTAGACCTTCGACTGGTGTGCTATCTTTATTTGTTTCTTGTTGTCTCTGTCTTGTGAACACCATGAGGCCTTTGTGTGAGTGGCGCAATATAACAAACGTATAGATAGATAGATAGATAGATAGATAGATAGATAGATAGATAGATAGATAGATAGATAGATAGATAGATAGATAGATAGATAGAAGTATGCCACTGCATAGCTTTGGTGGGGATGCAAACTAGTGTCCCTCACCCTTTAGAAGGTTGCTAGTGATCCATGCAAGCCAAATAGGAGTACAGTAAATTTGAGCAGGCCTCTTGGGGTCATTAAGGCAGTTTTCTCCGGACCCTCGGGTGTCCATGGCATCTGCCAATACATCTTGTTAAGATGAGTGTAGGTATGAGCAATACAGAGCCTCCAAGTGCCATCAGTGTTTGGAATTAGGGTAGTCGGAGAGGCCCAGTGGCACCTGGAGGGAATGATGACTCCCAAGTCCAGTATCTTCTGTACATTCATCTCCAGAGCTTTCCGTCTTGCTTCTGGCAGGCTATAGGACTAAAGGCAGACAGAATTCCCTGGATGTGTCTCAATCTGGTGCATGAACCTGTGTGCTTACCCTGGAGATTTGCCAATGATATGAGCAAACTGTTGGAATAAGTCCTCAAAATCCTGGTCTTGATGCAGTATCAGGTTATCCAGAATCTGCCCTTCCTGATGGGACTGTTGTTGTTGTTCGTCTGTCAGTAGGTGGTCGAAGAGACAGATCATATGCCTTTCTTCAGATTTTAACCCATTGATATGCTAAACTTTAGTGGTCGTCTTCCAATTATCTTGTTGTTGTTGGGCCAGGCCCTGGGTCAGATGTAACCTCTCATGAGTGGCATGAACAATGTTGCTGTTATTGTTCCGTGACTCCTCTTGTCCTTCCCAGACTTCCTTTAAAATGAACACCACACCTCATGGCTTCCTTCATACATGAGCTCAAAGGGCAAATACATGTTAGAGGCCTGTGGTGTTGTCCTGACAGTGAACAGGGGCTAGAGTGGCAGCTCATTCCAATTGCATCTGTCTTCATTGACCAGTTTCTGAAGGAAGTTCTTTAGTGTTTGATTAAAGCACTAAATCAATCTGTCGGTTTGGGGTGATAGATGGATGCGCATTGGGCAGGGATCCCCAACCTTTTGGGTGGGTAATGAGCAAAATGTGCATTTCAAATGAAGTGATGAGCAACACCCATGTTTCAACGGAACATATTGGTGCTCAGTTGGCGGACAAATGATTGCAACGCAAATTAGAAATGTAATAAACTTAAGACTGCTTATAGAACATTTTAATTTGCAGTACTTAATAGTTCTTTAGACCACATGCAGTTCTAGTAAAGGAAATATTCAAGGCCTTTAACTTCATTTGTCATTAAGAGGTTGTGTACAGGAAATGTTGAGGAAATTGAGTGGTCAGTAGGAAATTTTTAAGCACATAGGACCAGTCAAGTAGTTCAAAATATAATAGGACTAAATAAAAATGACCAGGGTTTCAAGTTCTCGAGCAAAATTGTTTTCAAACCTATAGTGCAAATGTTTGGACAGTAAAATTGGTCACAAATGGTACATCGATTTTTAGGTGTACTTTGGGATTCTGCCTGTGGATATTCTGGGATCCTTAGCGGCAAATGGGGCATTCCTAAACATACAAGATCAGCAATACTGTTGCACAGTCATTGATTACTGTATTGGGGGTTGTTTTTCTCAGGAATGTTATGACATTATTCATTGCTGATTTGAGACGGAGTGAACACTATCCTCTTCAGTACATTTTCCAAAGTCCAGGGTAGGCACCACCTCGAAGATGTCCGACAGCCAGAGGGGCTCGTTGGTGATGCCTAAACTTGACAAGGAGGCAGAAAAGACTTACTAATACACAAGAAATTAAGATATTCTCTAAAAACTGTTAAACAGTTCAGAGGCCACACAGGAAAGTGGCACGTTGTTTGAGTCTTTGGTTGAAACTATCCGGGAGAGAGCTATTGGCAAACAGCGTCCTCTTGTTCCGGAAGTCCATTTTATAGAAAGGGATGCCCCATGGTTCAATAAAGAATGGAGAATCTCAATGTAACCATGGTTTAATAAGTGGTGTGTACATGGCTGGACAGGTTTATGGTTTCAAAATGGCATATAAAAATTGACAAAAGCCCAAAACAAGTTTATTGAGAAACAATGGTAGCTTTTTTGAAGGACACCAAATTGTTTTATGTTTAATACAGTTGTCAAGACAGGCATTATGGCATCTTCTTGGGCAAGTAGTCCTTGGAACACCACCCCATACCCCTACAGTCCCAGACCAATTGCTGTACTGGACATTGGCAGTAAGGTATTCTCCAAATGTTTGTTGCTCAGACTGGAGGAGTGGACTCAAAGTAACAACATCTTGAAACCTCTCCAAGTAGGTTTTAGGGGAGGGCTTAATGCAGTGGACCATTGCTTCACTCTGACCACCATCATGGAGAAATACAGCAAGGTTAATGGAGGGAGATTATTTGTTTTCTTTGCAGGTTTGGAGAAAGCATTTGATTTGCTTGATAGAAACATAGTGTGGCATAATTTACATTTTATTAGGGTCCCTAATGGTTTATTAAATCTTATCCAACTGTGATACACAGACATCTCAGTGTCTGTCCAATGTACAAGATGAGGGAATTATGCATTGTTTTTCCCCACCAATAAAGGTCAAGCAAGGGTGTCAGTTGGCCCCAATTTATTCCTTTCAGATGTTGATTCTAATACATATCGCAGGAAAGTTAATCCACCCTCTCTGAAGGGTACATTTTATAGCATTCTTCTTTAGGCCGAAGATGCAGCTATTTTGGACTTAATCCCAGCAGGTCTCCAGCAGGGCCTGCTAAACACAAATCACTATTTTGGGGACTATAGTTAGAAATTAAATATGATAAAAACTAAAAAGATGGTGCTCTGGAAAAGGGTGAAACCTTGTAGCTAGTTTTTAAATAAATGTAGAGATGAGGTGGCAGTCTTATCTTTAATTGAGCCTACTCTTCTCAAACAGCGGTGCCTGGGTTAATCATTTTAAGAAGACATCTGAAAAGCTATCATTAAGGGCTTTCTACATTTGTATTTCATGTTTGGGCATTCTGATTGGACAAGTGCCTGGAGGTATATAAGGCAAAGGTCTGTTCCATGATTTTTACGGCAGCGAAATGTAGGGTGGTTCAAACTGTCATGCCCTGGAGGGATTGTAAAATAAATTCTCCAGCATGGGGTCTGGCATGGATTCACATGCTCATGAATATTCCCCGTCGTCAGGCTGGGAATCCTCGGCAAAGAAAAAATCAGTTTCAGTTTCATTTCTGAACTGTCTTTCTCCTAATAACCAATCACTGGTCTCTGGGTCATACTGCCCCCAGCCAATGAATGCCCTCTACCTAAGCCCCTCCTCTGGCAGCCATATTCAGATTTTTACCGCATGTTCAAGTGTTGGGAGTCCTCGTGCTGTAGTTCTCGAGCTTTTACTGCTTTTTGCGAATTTTCAAAGAGATTCATCTCATTTTTCGGTCAATCGAGCCTCAAGCTCCACAGTTTCTACTTCCGATCAACGGGGACCCATTTCGGATTCTTCAACGCCCCTCAAGAGTGGAATTTTCATCGAGTTTCACTTCTCGGAGGCTTCCAGAAGATCTTTGAGGCCTACCCCGCATGTACATGGCCCAGGAAAAAGGAAACACGATGGCCGGACCCAAGCTCTTCAGGAGCTGCCCTGGATGTGGACTGCAGAATGTCTTCAAGGAAGATGAACATTCTCGATTTCTCTGCTGCCTTCATGAAGACAAAATGCACATGGAGAAGGACTGTGTGTTTTGCAAGAACATGTCCGAACGGACGATGAAGGATCGTCGTGCCCGCCTCACCAACTGGCTGGAGGGGAAGAGCCCAGCAGCGGGTGAGAAAAAGAAGAAGTCTGAGCGGTCTTCTATGTCCTTTGAGGGCGCCCCAGTGACTGCGGCCCAACAAAAGGCTAAGCACCGCAAGTCCACGGGCACCAGGAGCGCCGAACGGTCGGGCTCCTCAGCTGCCAGGCAGGGCGCAATTTCACAGACACCATCAACCACGAACCAACGCTCTGGCTCGGGGAAGAGGAAAGCGGAGAACCCGGGTAAGCTTCGGGAGAAGTCCCAGTCGATCCCGACGACAGCCGAGGGGGAGCGAGGCAGTGACCCTCCCCTCAAGGTGAAGCCCTCAAGCGCCTCCAAGGTCGTGAAGGCCTTGATTCACCCGGCTAAGGCCTCTATCAAGGGAGTCGTGGCGGCCCTGGCGAAGCCTGTGGACGCTACCCCAGTGGAGGTGACCTCGGGGCCTAGAGTTTCCCTGCCACCGCGGAGGGAATCTTCTTTCCAGCCCATCGATAAGACCCCCGTGAAAACCCCGGTGGGAAAAGAGGGAGGGGCCGGTGGCCATCACGGACACGGATACAGCCTCTGAAGAGGAACTGGCTGGAGTCGTAAAGGTCCTGAGCAGATAGTTCGTGGAGGTCCCGTCCCACGGGAAGGATCCCGAAGAGGCGGACCGGGAAAGCGACACTGGTGGCGACGAGGAACACGTGGAGACAGAGGATTCCACTCCCGTACCGTCACGCCCATTGCTGCCGGTCCCTTGGCCACAAGACAACTCAGGGGCGATCTTGATGGCGATCCAGGCCTTGTGTACGGAGATAAGGACAAGGTTGCCCTTACCTCCAACGGACGACCCAGCGGAGCCTGGCCCGTCGGAAAGCCCTCCAAGCAAGCGGAGGAGAATTCATCCACCCCCTCCTTTCCAGCCTTCTTGGCCCGCACAGCCTTCTTCCCTGTCTCCTGAGCCGAGGGGCGATACGGGAACAGAGACAGCCATGACAGGAATGGAAGACGACGGTGGTGACGACGGGATGGACCTTCCATCACCACCTGCTCGGGCCTCCCCACCCAATGAAATTGGCTCCTTCCATGCCATGATCGCCAGGGTATCCGAGCTCTTCCAGCTCTGCTCCGTGGAAGAGAAGAAGGAAGGCTTCCTCTATAAATAAAGGGCGGCCAAAAGGAAGACGGTCCTCTCGGTCCCGTTACTCGATGACATCTGGGACGAGGGGCTGTTGCTCCTGAAGAACCCATCCACGGCCCCTGCCAAGAGAGACCGGTACGAGAAGAAGTACCGGGTTCCGGATTCCACCCCCATGTGCCTTAGGGTGCAACCTACCCCGGACTCGGTTGTCTCCGCGGCAGCCAAGAAGAAAGTGGCGGGGGCGACGGCGTCAACTTCGACATCTCCGCCGGACGGCGAAGGGAAGAAATTGGACGCCATTGGGACGACGAGTCATCTCGTCGGCGGCGACTACCATCAAAGCAGCCAACGCCCTTGCGATCGTGGCCCGCTATGACAGGGAGCTATGGTTTAAGATCGCTCCTCTACTGGATTTCCTCCCGGACGACAAGAGGGCTGAGGCCCTAGAGATCTACAGGAGGGAGAGGTGGCGTCGCACCACGCATAACGGTGGCCACGGACATTGCAGACACCGGCTTCCGCCAGATGGGCAACGGCGTTTGCCTTCGCCGACGCGGTTGGCTCAAGGCAACCGATTTCCGTCAAAACGTACAAACCAGGGTCCTGGACATGCCCTTCGACGGGAACAACCTGTTTGGAAAGGCAGTGGATGAATTGCTGCAAGCCAACAAGGCCGACATGGAGACGGCTCGGGCCTTAGGCGTTCTTCAGCAATGACGGCCGCCCTTTCGGGGCTCCGGAGGCAAGCAGGGTGCCTCCAAGGGATTTGGCGGTAGCTCCTCAACATACCACCAGGTGGCTCGCTCCTCGCCGCAAGAGGCCTACAGGGGACGCGGCAAGCAAGGAGGATCTCGTCGTCGTCTCCAAGGAGGCCAGG
This sequence comes from Ambystoma mexicanum, assembly GCF_040938575.1. Lineage (NCBI taxonomy): Eukaryota > Metazoa > Chordata > Amphibia > Caudata > Ambystomatidae > Ambystoma > Ambystoma mexicanum. The sequence continues at coordinate 896,570,881 of NC_090941.1, forward strand.
ATTAAACCAGCCACAGGGTCGGGCTCCCAACTGAGCACCCCGGTGGGAGGCCGGCTGGCAAACTTCGTCAGCATGTAGGAGTCCATCTCCACCGACTGTTGGGTGCTGGATGCTCTGGCCCACGGGCACACACTGGAATTTCTAAGAAAGTGCCCTCGTTTTCACCGGTGGCCAGAAAGGAAAACCACTTCCCACATCTACTACTGGAGGTAACAGCGATGTTAAAGAAGGGAGCCATCGATCCCGTCCCAAAGAGGCTCCGGGACTCCGGAGTATACTCGCGGTACTTCCTCGTAAGGAAAAAGACTGGCGGTTGGCGACTCATCCTGGACCTTCGTCGCCTAAACAAGTACATCAGGTCCCAGAAGTTCCGGATGGTTACTCTCCAGCACATGCTGGGACAACTGGAGGAAGGCGACTTCCTATCGTCGCTGGACTTGGATGACGCCTACTTTCACATCCCCATCTTGAAAAAATATCGAAAGTTTCTGCGATTCATAGTCCAAGGACGGCACTACCAGTTCAAGGCCCTTCCCTTCGGACTAAAGTCGGCACCCAGGGTGTTCACCAAGTACCTGGCACCAGTGGCGGCGCCGCTGCGTCTACAGGGGATCCACGTCTACCCTTATCTGGACGACTGGCTCATCCAGGCGGAGTCAAGGAAACTCGCCGTCGAACACACAAGGAAGACCGTCCAACTGCTCACGGATCTAGGATTTTCGATCAACTTCACAAAATCCCACCTGGTACCATTGCAAGTCTCCCTGTTCCTGGGAGCCAAGCTCGATACAGTGGCGCGACTAGCATTGCCGTCGGAGGAGAGGACGAAGGCCATCCTAGGCAAAGTGCAACGGCTGTCGACCATGGACGTGGCCAAAGTGAGGTCCGTCAAGTCCCTGCTTGGCATGATGTCCTCCTGCATTTACCTCGTGCGCATTTGCAGACTACGGATGCGACCACTGCAGGAGTTCCTTGACGCCCGTTGGATGCAAGCAACGGGCAACTTCGAAGACAAGATCTCACTCAGCGAGACCTTTCGATGAGCAATCCGGTGGTGGGGCAACTGCGTGCATCTGATGGCAGGTATGGATTTCTAGACCCCGGCCCATCAGGAGACGGTGACGACGGACGCCTCCCTGGAGGGATGGGGGGCTCACTCCGGAGATCTCCACGAAAGAGGCCTTTGGCTACCGCAGGAGAGGTCACTTCACATCAACGTCCTGGAGCTCCGAGCCGTGTTCTGGGCCCTCAGGTCGTTCCTTCCGTCCCTCAAGGGCAAGGAGGTGAGAATCTTCACCGACAACACCACAATGATGTTTACATCTGGAAGCAGGGAGGCACCAGATCCCCAGCCCTATCCAAGGAGGCCCAGGATCTGTGGCATTGGGCCGTAGCCCAAGGTATGTTTCTGGTACCCTTCCACCTGGCAGGAATAAAAAACACCATAGCCGACGCACTCAGCAGGGACTTGCGCTTGTGCCACGAGTGGGAACTGCGGCAGGATCAAGTGGACATCCTCTTCCGACGATGGGGCAATCCCCAGATCAACCTGTTCGCGCCAGAGGTTTGCCAGCAGGTTTCCCCAGCCGCGGAGCATGGGTGATGCCTTCTCGTTCCCCAGGGACGCCTGGCCTGTTCCTGTATGCGTTCCCTCCGTTGCCGTTGCTGCTGCGACTCATCAACTAACTCAAATGGTCCCGGTGCAGGATGATCCTCGTCGCACCGGTGTGGCTGAGGCAGATCTGGTACCCGGACCTTCTGGACATGTCAGCGTCCCCCCCAGTCAAACTGCCGATGGACGCGGATTTCCTTGTCAGAGAAGGAGGCGCCATCCGCCACCACGAGCCGGCGTTGCTGAACTTGCAGGCCTGGCTCCTGCAGCGCTAGAGTTTGGAGGGTACAATATCTCGGCGGACTGCAAGGAGGTGCTTGCCAAGGCCAGGTCGCCCTAGACTCTCAAGTGTTATGGACACAAATGGAAGAGATTCTCTGTCTGGTGCCGTGCACAGAAGATTAACCTCCTGCGGATTACGGCCCCTCAGGTGCTGCCGTATCTACTGTCGCTGGCCAAGGCGGGCTGGCTCACGCCTCCATCAAGACCCATCTAGCGGTGATTTCCCACTACTCCAGGACCCCGGGGTGATCATCTCTCTGGTCCCATTGCCTGGTGAAGGAGTTTATGAAGGGACTGTTCTGGTCATTCCCGCCGGTGAAGGCTCCGGCCCCGGCGTGGGAGCTCAACGTGGCGCTGTTCAGGCTCATGGGGCCGCCATTCATGCTGCTGCATTTGGCACCATTGAAGTTCCTGTCGTGGAAGATGGCCTTTCTTGTGGCCATCACCTTCGCACGACAAGTGGGAGAGATCCAGGCCCTCTCCTGTAAACCTCCATACTTGACTTTTCACGATACGAGGGTGGTGCTGAGGACGAACCCCTCCTTCATGCCCAAGGTGCCGTCGGACTTCCACCTCAACAAGCCCTTGGTGTTACCTGTTGTCTTCCCGTCACCTTTGTCACCGGCTGAGAGGACTTTGCACTCGCTGGATGTAGCTAGAGCGCTGAAGTTCTACGTGGACCGCACAAAGAGTTTTCGGATTACATCACAGCTGTTTGTGAACTTTGGAACTGTGAACCAAGGGAAGGCCCTCTTGAAGGCTTCCATTTCCAGATGGCTCTCCGGCTGCATCATGCACTGTCACCGGGAGGAAAACCGACCGTTGCCCGCTGTCCGAGAGCCCATTCGACCAGAGCGATCGCTGCTACCACAGCGTTCCTATCTGGTGTGCCCCTGCTGGACATCTGCAGGGCTGCTACGTGGAGGTCGACGCACACCTTAACGAGATTCTACTGCATCGACCGGGATTCAAGGGAGAAGTCCAGAGTCGGCCAGGCAATGCTGCACAACCTGTTCGCCTGAAGGTGGGCCTGGTGAGGAGGTAAGAGTTGCTCAATGTTGAGTGATGAAATGCTTATTGTTGAGCCTTGCCACCTCCCGTGGTTGTGCATGTGTGTACTACTATGTATTCTTGTATTCATGAGCATGTGAATCCATGCCAGACCCCATGCTGGAGAAGGAACAAGTTACTTACCTGTAACTGTTGTTCTCCAGCATGGGTCTGGCATGTGTCTGGTATGGATTCACATGCAAACCCTCCCTCCTACCCCTCTGCGGCTCTTCACTTGGTCATATTGCCACTTTACGTGCTACCAAATCTGAAGATGGCTGGTAGGTAGAGGGCAGTCATTGGCTGGGGGCAGTATGACCCAGAGACCAGTGATTGGTTATTAGGGGAAAGACAGTTCAGAAACAAAACTGAAACTGATTTTTTCTTTACTGAGGATTCCCAGCCTGACGACGGGGAATATTCATAAGCATGTGAATCCATGCCAGACCCATGCTGGAGAACAACAGTTACAGCTAAGTAACTTGTTCCTTCCTGTGTCAAATAGCAGGTCTCTTTGCAGATTAACCTGGTAGCGCCTTAGGAGCTAAATTGGGAGTGTTCCGTTTAAGGTGTCCGATCAGTTAAGACTTTTAACTTATTTTTTAAAAGCATATGTGGGATTTTCTGCTAATCATGAAAAGTGATACAGCTAATTGTAAGGCACTGTCTATTTGAATAGGAGGTGGGCTATAACTACATTTGGCACATTAAGTAAACTCAAAATAACTCTTAAAGCAAGAGCTTGTCCCATGGGGAGGGAGGCAGATGTCAGAAATATTACATAGGCTTCTTACCTTACCTAGGGCGTTTGATTTTGCAAAGTCAACTCTCAACCAATATCAGGATGCTTTGAATCGGGGAATGACTCACCTGATAAATCAAGTCGTCTGTATACTGACGCACCAAAGGACGTCGTGTCTGCGTTTCTTGGCTTCCGCCTCGTTTCGGGACCCTCGCCTCCTTGTTCTCTAGCCAGGCACCTCGATCAGGGATCAGATGTGTGCAGATCTGCAAAGGAGTCTCTCATCACTTTTACAGGGCACCCCGAACACCTCTTGATCCCGGCTCGATCGTCCCGTCCTCGCCGTTCTCTGTCTTTCTCAATTACAACGTTACGCAAAGGAACAAGTGGGGGAGGGTCCCTATTCGGGCGCCATCCAGAATGCAGTAGACTCATACTAATGGTACATTTAAATGTACCCACCCCTAAATAGATTAAGAAGGTGTACAGGTGGAATCACAAAGTGCGCCTGCAAAATAGAAGTCAATGAAGATTTGGCTCATTTTCTGTTAATTGGTCGTTGTTTCTCTGTTTTGCATAAGCGTGTACATGCATGGGTGCTATGTTTTATATAATTAATTGTAATGATCAGGGTTTTATATATAGCTTGTTTGAATATGTTAAAGCTGATTTTTTATTTTGGGCTTGTCCTATGTGAATTTTATGAAACATGATACATGTTTTGAAATGTTGCTAACTTACTGGAGAAATGCGATTAAATAAATATTGATTGATTCATGCTGGTCATTGAATGGTAGGCTTTAAAGATCACTTCACTCGGGCTTTGGAGGTTACCTCCCAAGAATTATTTTGGCATCTAATGGCAATTAGCAGCCTGGGTAGTGGGGTCATCCAATCAGTTGGCTAGGAACGCAGACTTACACTACCAGTGAAAGCTTGCGTTCCAAGCCGCCTAATGGCTGGCTACCCTGCCCGCCATCTTCCCCAGCCATCCCTGTTTTTTTTTTTGTTCCATCTTGCATCCCACTTACGTGATTACGGTGGCGGGGATCCACCACTGCAGCTCTTTTCCGTGTGTGCCTGCCATGGAAATGGAAGAGGTGCTCCGTATGGAGCACCGCCTTTCAATTCCCTGTTGACCATGTTGGTATAGTATTTTGTCTCTCTGAGGGTCAGATGCTTCTCCAAGCAGAGAGTTGGGACAGATCTATGTCCTCGGCTGGAGCCTCCCTCTGGAACAGCCTCCCTGCCTCTCTCAAACTTGAGCAGAACCACCTCCGGTCCAGAAGCAACTCAAGATCTTCCTTTTCGCTTCCGCTTTCTCTCTTGCTCTCCCCTGCTGATGCACCTGACTCACTGGTCACCTGGTCAGGCTCTGAACTTGGGCCCAGGCTCCTGCATGTCCAGTTGCCCTTGCACTGCGTCTGGGCTCCCCAACACTTCAGGGTCTGTATCTGCAACCTACAGTCCCTTCTATCTGCACTTATGAGCCACCCGCTGGATGCACTTATGGGTTACCTGCACTTCCACCCTTCCCCTACCCCTAGGCATTTCTCCCCTCCCCTCTTCCCTGCACTTGCACGATCTGAATGACACAAGAGGCCTCATTACATGGTAGGTGGTGGACCAAGGTGCTTTTAGCACCTTGGTCTATGCCGGTAAAATACCGGCACCGCCTTGGAGGAAAGGGGAATTACTGCTCCTATTCCAAGGTTGGCAGGGCGGTAATTCCCCCTTCCCCCATTGCCCTTCCCCATTCCCATTTTTGCCCCATAGTGCATAATGGGAATGGGGAAGGTGCTAATTACGGTACCGCAAATTGCGGTACCTTAATTAGCACCCTGGTCCCTTTGCGGGTTGTTTTTTAATGCCTGCTAAAAAGTAGGCATTAAAGTACCAACCCTCAAAGGGACCTCGTAGTAAGGCGGTAAGGGTTAACGGTCACCGGTACCATTACCGGTGACCGTTAACCCTTACCGCCTTCCGTGTAATGAGGCCCAAGGCCTAGTAAGATCATTATTTTGTCTGCCCTTGTTTCCTCCTCCTTGTCTTGTCACATCTAGAGTTTCCCCCTCCTTGTCGCGTCTGGAAACACCTGTGTACAGGCGCGTTATAAATGCCACATCATATCATATCATATCAATATATTTGAGACCAAAGAGCTTTATCAGCCTTAAAAATTGAATAAGGGAGGCCGTTTGGCCCAGCAGCACTCGATGACAAAGATCTGGAGAGGAGTAGATCAATATCTTCAACAGTTAAATTCAGTTCCCAACGAGAATGATCCACTAATCCCCAGGTATCGCCAGTAGATTTTTTATAAAGTTGCTCAAAATGCTCCTGCCAGCAATCTTCAGAAACATGATTACTTTGCAGAAAGTTCTGCGGTTTCAGATCCTGATTTACCACAGACCAGAAATTACGAACATTCTTGGTTGTGAATATACAGACCATCTGCTCACTCACCATCTGGGCCCTCAAAAAACAGTACGCTCTGAGCCTGTTCTTGTAGCCTGATTTGAGTTGTCTTATTTCCAGCCGGAGAACTTCCCCTGCTAAGCCTACGTTTGTCAGGACCCATCAGTTCTTTCTTGAGACTCCTTTAGTTTCTCAAACTTCCTGATCGAATCTATGCCTATGATTAATCACAATCTTCTGGTCAATTTTTTAGGGTGTGCCCTGATCACACAGAAAATCCCAAAAGCTGAAAACTGAGCACGCCTACTACAACTGTTATTCATATACATAAGTAGAGCAGTAGCCACGCAAACCTACTGAACATTTACTTATTTATTGTTCATTTGAAATCCACACTATACAGCAAAATTGTGTTTTGAGGCGCATCAAGGCAAGGGGGGCGTGGGGACGGAGTTAAGGAGGGTACAAAATAAAAACGAAACATTCTTAAAAGGTCTTGAAACATTCAGAACTTGCAAGTGCTGAAGTATGAGAGCAAAGGAGGGTCCAGGGGCGAAGGAGGGGTAGAGGGATGAAAACAAACAAAAACATTCTGACTAGGTCATGAGATGATTTAGAATATGCAAGTGCTGAACATGAAAGAAGGGGAGAGGGGGAGGAAGGGAAGTGCAAGAGGGAAAGAGGAGATAGTTATAAACGAAAAACAAATTAAGTGCAGGAACAAGTAGGTAGATTGCATTAGGAACCCAGAATACTATTGTGACAATCAGGTAAGCGTGAATGCAGACTGGAAAAGCCACTCCTCGTGGAATGAGGAGCTACATCAGGCAGGAACAGATTGTGCTAGTTAGTCGCGCTTGCCCCAACAAATTATTGCAAGTGAAATTATCAAGTGTTCTTTTTCAATGTTATTGTTTTATTGCAGTCCAATCTTGAGAAAATACAGTCAACACGTGTTTTGACAAGCCTTTTTCAAGGCTTTACCGATATAACAGTAAAATGAAGCAGTATTTGCACATTTACAAATGATAACAGTAAGCAAAGATGCAAATCGGAATCAGGAACTAAAGCAAATAAATGTTGCGAAAGAAAAATAAATATTAAAAATGTGTAAATATGCATACCGGAGTTAATGTGTATGGCCAGATAGCAATCACAAAAGTAACCATTCTTTTACATAATTTCCAAATGGTATCTCGAAATCGAGACATAAAGACGATTGTCTTTGGTTAAGATTGCAGGTGACTAGTGAATTATAAAAGAATTGACCTGTGTCTAAGCCGGGTCGAAACTGAAGCGCCCAAAATACTCTCATGCAATGTGATAATGGGTCTAATCTTCCCATGAGCGGTGGATTTGAATCAGTCATGTGGTTGCCTATGTGTATGCATGCAAGTGACTGCCAAGCATACAAGTGTGTTGACATAAGTTAGACATTGCTTAGTGCTGTAAGTGTAACGTTAGGCATGGTGTTGCCACTCACTATTGGTCACTGAATGGATGTCCCTGTGAAGTAAAGCAGGGGATTGGTTCATAATGCATTCTAGCTATTAGGAAACATGATTCTAATCAATACACTGTTATATACTAGATAATATATACCCTTGTGCCTTGGCGATTTCTGTTAGTTGTGACGGCAGTCAGAACTGCTGAGTGGTTTATCTGCTGAAAAGAAAATCCAATGACTATTTCTAGAAAACATTTGCTTAATGCACTGACATATTGGGCCTCATTACGACCCTGGCGGAAAGGGGTTTGCGGCAGCGTTAGCTGCGCCAACCCCTTTCCGCCAATTACAAGTTCCCTTTCCGCCATGGCGGTTTTTACACCTGCTTTTAGTGGGTGTAAAAAACCATGGCGGTAAGGGAACTTGGTGTTAATTACGCCACCGTAATTTACGGTGGCGTAATTAACGCCTTCCCCACTCCCATTATGCCCTATGGGGCAAAAATGGGAATGGGGAAGGGTAAATGGGGATTGGGGATTTACCGCCCCGCCAAGGTCGGAATGGGGCGGTAAATCCCCTTACCGCCATGGCGTTAACGTAGTTAGCGCCATGGCGGTAAAGTCACGGCCCTGGCGGTAACTTACCGCCAGGGTCGTGGGTTCACTCACCTTATATTCTTGTAATTTCTGTAAACGGTGCTATGTTAGTGCAGATCAGGAAAAGTATATAATCCTGCAAAAAAACAGGACATTACGTGATATGATAGCATCTGCATCCTGGCTGGTAGCTAGTTCGCAATTGGTATAATAGGGCAAGGCTTTGCTGCAGCGAGCGATACTAGCTCGAAATTGGTATGGCATAGCAAAACATAGCAGGAGTGAGGATACGGTACCTCTGTGGCTAGTAGGGTCACCACTTTGCATCTATTAATGACATAAGAGCACAATATTCCTACCTTAATAGGATTGGATTCCCGGTTAGAGGGACCCTTGTAGGAGATCTGTGTGTGTTGGACACGTGTGCGTCATTTTGTGACTATTTAAGTCGTTAGCATGCGTGTGATGTCACACGTGATGCGTGCGTGACGGCACATCAGCGATTCAAAATGAAAACAAGCCACATTTAATGATAGTACTAGAATAGAAGTTTCTCACGTTAAATGGATTTGATTCCTGAAGTGACCGACACGTCTAAACCACGTGTCTGCCATTTTGTGGCTATTGTTTATGTTAAAAGCATGCATGTGACATCACACGTATTGCGTGCGTGATGTCACGGCTGCGGCTCAAATTGTAAACAAACCGTCTCAGATCTAATGACGGTTTGTAATATAAAGATGCTAGATGTAGTAAAATGGGATGCGAACTGGTAAAATATAGTATAGTAAGGCCAAATTGTCGGATATCAATCTTTGATAGGGTGAGTTTTCTGAAGAATTATTGGGCTGATGTCAGTCAGTATGTATAGTTCATATTGTAGAATTGAGCAACTAAGGGGATGCAGTCATCAATAATCAAATGTGTGTTAACCAGTAATGTAGACAGGATGTCCCAAAGTAGGATCATTGATATGCAATAAGTGGCACGATATGCAGTTATGTTCCAAAGTAGGAAGGCTGGTATGGTAAGGGGAAAACCATGTCCAGTGGTGGTCACAGTGAGTAGGTATGTGGGGTGCTTCATCCATCGTGTACTGTAATGGTCACATATTACCATTATAGTGGGTGGTAATAAGTGCTGACTTGGTGCTACATAGTACTCGGGGCTGCATGCCCTATCCTTACTGTAGGGAAGGCATGGTATCAAGAATAGACAGACACAAGTGATCGCATTCAAGGGTGTTTATTAAACTGTATAGTTAGGGTAAAAATATGCCTAATCTAAACCTAAATCTAAGATGGGAGCAAGCTTCGGCCATCAAATGAAAATAAGGCAGTCCTAGTGGTGTCTTGTCAAACAAAAAGGGCCTATACAAAAAAATCTATTGCCAAACCTTACAACTAAATACCAAAAAGAGTGTGGGATAGAATTCACAAAAAAGAAAGAAGTGTTCACAAATAAGTCAGGATATGGTAGCCGGGGGTCTCCCTTCCCCACATTTTGCGCATGGGACAAGGTGGGACTTCTGAGCATAGCACACACTCAAGCTTTCCCAGCACAAGACAACAGTTCCGATTCAGGTATCAGGGCCGTCGGTGGTTAAGTCTCTTTTCTACAAAAAGTCTCTTGCCTCTGAGGACCTGATAGGCTCCAAAATAATAAACAAAAAGTTCCTTTCAAATGTATACTGGGTGATGCCTTCACCCCTGGGCCCTCCTCTTCCGAGCACAGACCCTTCTCGACTGTTTGCCTCCCTTCATCGGGTTCACTCTGGCTTTTTCAAAGATATTTTCTCCTTGGCATTCAGAATTCTTAATGTGTTTTTAAACAGTTCTCCATTGACATATCTCTGCCGGGTTCACTTTTGTCAATACACTGTTTCTTGGGACTTTAGACTTCGCCCCTCTTTATTGGCATCCCACCTTCGAGTCCACTCTTGCCACCTCTCAATTCTTTTTGCCCTTTCTTAATGCAGGATTTACCTCCCTTGCGTTTTCAATGGTTTGTCGGTCAAAGACTTTCGACTGTACAGGGATTTTGCTCAACCCCTGTATGTCTACTTTGACCTGGCTTGGCGGCACTCCTACGGCCTTGTGGTATTAGTAGTTTCAAACAACATGGGATCAACCAGAGTCTCTTGAGTGAGCACCCATGTGGTGCCTATCCCTCTGGAGCTGGTCTTTCCTTAACAATTTACAGTACTTTTCTCAATGTGCCACTTTGCGACTTTCATTCAACATAGTTCGGTTTCTTTATCGGTTCTGCCCTCGACTCACCGGCTGTATTGAACCGCTTGGCTTTCTTCGTATCTGGAGTCAAGGCCGGTACCACGGTAGCAGGAGTCTCCCTCGGTCCTGCTTATCAGTGTAGGGATACTCTGTTTACCGTTAACATCTGCTGCAACACATTTGAGCTATTGTTTGTGGTCTTACAATTCCTTCTACGGAGGTCTCACGGGCCAGGCTCGTAAAGAGCAAGGTCGCTTCTCTCCTTGTCACCCATCGTTTTGCGCCGTCTTTTTCCTCCTCTTGAACTGCCGTGCCTCAATAGCTGTCTCATTATGCGGTCTGCCTTGCACGTCCTGTGTTCTAGTGCTCCACCTTTTATCCCTTGGGGAAGGGAAAGGGCTGTCAGGTGTGTGTGATTCTGGTCAATTGCCTGACTCTTGTATTGGGATATGTCAGGTAAACGGCTCTGGTGTTAGTCCGTTGCCTTTCATGGTGTGCGAAAGTGTTTGTGCCGAAAAATGGGGGGGCAGTATTTTGGAATATACTACGTGGCAGGATGGGGAAAAGGTGTTGAAAGATACCATCTGTATCCCACTTCTACTCCCCGAGGAACCCCATCCAGGTGATCCTCCCTCACTGGTCCACCCCCAGGAACTGGATCCAATAGCGATGGCTGTGTCCTGGCCACCTGAATGACAGATCCCCGGGGACTAGTTAGGGAGACACCTTCTGGTTTCTCACATTACATAGTAAATATGTTGGAAACATGTAATAATTCAGAATGCTAAACAGCGATATACATCTCCTGTATTGGTATCATTTGTAGTTAGTTGTTATAGTGTAGTATATTGGTCTCTTCTCAAGTTACTAAAATCGTCCTGTTCCAGTAACATGATGTGTTGTGCATCAGTCAGTGCATAGGCACTGGTGATAAGCATATGCATATGGAAACCATTAATTAGATGCAACTCAAATTAAAATGAAACATTCATCTCATGTTCTGTGTTAAGCCTGTCTGTAGTGCACCGCAGTTTGCAAATGCATTTGGATTCCATACGCCTTGGCCTCATGAAAGCCAAGTGTGGCAAACATGAGGTAATCTCACACTGATCCTAAGACATTTAATTTCTCTCTTATCAGACATTTGGTGATTAGTTTGCCAGTGTTGTGCCAAGGGTAGCCTTGGATCTTGGCCATTAAGACTGGCAAGAGGCTCTCTAATTCGTATTCTAAGTTGCCTGATGGTGCTCCCAATGTACAGCTTATGGCATACACATATAATGGCATATACTACATCTGTTTTTACATTTAATAAAATCTATGATAGTGATCTCTGTACCAAGTATGCCTCTGTTTTGGTACAACCTGTATACTCATCCATGCTCTCATATGGTCTAAAGTCAGCAGCAAGGATCTTCACAAATATGCTGGAAGGGGTCATGGCAGTATTCCACCAATAGGGCATCCAGGTGGACCTGAACCTCGAATACTGGTGCATAGTCAACAAGTAAGAGGTAGGTGAAGGTAACATACCCAGATAGTGTGCCACGTGTTGAGAGTTGTGGTGAACCACAAAAATCTCATCTCTCACCATCCCAAAATTTGGACTTCATAGGAGGATCCTTTCAAACCAACAAAAGCCCAGGGGTGACTCCCCATAAGACTCAGTGAAAACACTAAGAGCATTCTCAGCTGCTTAATGCAGCCGAGGATGTCCTCTTTGGATTACATTTGTGTTTAGGGAAACATGGTTTCCTTTTCAGAAAGACTGTTTTCCAGTGCTCATGCCCAGTGGGCCATGGAAGACTCTGGCATGTTGCTTCTCCAGACTTGCATGGCCAATTGTGGATGCAGGCATGGGTCTACAGGGCCAAATGTGTTAAGGGAGAACTCCTGCACCTCCTTTCATATTTAGACGGCCTGATCTCTCACATGCTAATGGTACAGCTCCACTGCACATGTGCAGGAACCAGAAAGCTCTCCCTGCTTCCTGGTTCCTTTTCATGCTGTGTGGGAGCCATCGGGCCATCCTTGGAGCATGAGGTGGCCTGTGGTGTCGCCATTGTTTATTTGTTCAGAGGATGAGCCCTCTGTTTGTTGCCATTAATTAGTGGGCTGCGACCCACGTGTGCAAAGGGGCGGGGCTACCACCAACGAGGCAGTTGGAAGCTGATATGCATTAAGTAAAGAGGTGTTGCACCCCAGCTCCTGTGTCGGTGTATCCTTGTGTGCATGAGGGTGACTGACTGGCAGCGTGAGGCGGTCCACTCACGAGATACTACAGCCTTAGGCAGAGTGGTGTCTTGACTCCAGACCGAGGATTCAGGTAAGGAAAAAAGTCTGTATGTATGAATGAGTGTTTTAGTGCATTGCGTGCATGTATGTATGCATCAATAGTTTGTGTGTGCATGTGAATGCAGTTTATGTTGTATGGGTGCACGTTTGAATGAAGCAGTATGTTTTGTAGGGGTGCATCTGTGAATGAGATAATGTGTGTGTTGTATGAATGTGTGTGTGCATGAGATGGATGTGTGTTGAATGTATGTGAGTGCTACGAGCTGGCTAGCAATGGTGTTCTGAACAGGGGTGGGCTCATTGGTGCAGGCTGAAGGTATGTGATGTTTGACAGTTGCAATGCATTTTTACTGTATTAAATGAATAAAGACAACATAAATAGGGTTCTTACATTCCATATTGGCCTAAGCTAGTTAAGCCAGTATAGCCATGGTTTCTGGCAGTAGCCATGTTTTCTGACAGTAGCATGGCATTTTCTAATGGAAGTTTTAGAATGTTTGGCCATGTTTTCTAACAGTGGTATGACATTTTGTAGTGACATCAAGGGCAATGCCAGCATGATAAGTACTACCTGTCCATGCTACCTACCTGTCCATACTGGCCTACATTGGTGCACTGGCCTGGGCATGTTTTATTTCTGTGGCATGGCATTTTTACTGGAGACAATTTTCATTGGCAGAAAAGGTAGAGCAAACATGATGAAAGCTCTTAAATGGCCATACTGGCCTACAATGGTGTAGTTTGGAAATGTTTTCTTTTAATAGAATGGCATTTTTTTGCTGGCTAAAAATCTGCAAGAGTATGTTCTTAGGGAGGATACCGGCATATATTGGCACTGGTCGTGCAGAGCATCCACGATGGAGCCGGAAAAGTGAACACAATTGAGAGTCTGTTTCAAGACCTGGACAGGATGGCTGTTGACTAATGCACAGATGAGTGCAGAACCAGACTAAGAGCATGGTACAAGCTTCTTAAGAAAAGAGTCAAAGTTTGTCTGAACACTCGGCGACAACGGACTATGAGGCATGCACAGATTACTATATCAAAAGATTAAGAGCAGGCTATAGCACTGTGAAGCTTTAAGGAAAAGAAAAAAAGCTAAAAATATTTTAACACATAGGACTGTGGGAAGAGGCATGAGTAGTAAAGCACTTTATTTGCATATGGTTCATGATATGGTTCTACTGAGAAGGTCCACGTGAAGCTTTCCTGGAAAGAGAAATCTTTATATTCAAACATCACTGAGGCCTATCATGTGGAGTTTTAAATCATGTTGTGCATCCTGAAGAAAACCCTTAAAGTAGCCAAATGGCTGTGAGCATACTGATCCGACCCTTGTATGATTGGCCGAAACACAGATGTGTCGTCATAAATATTTGTTTCATGGTACAATCTAGGTGAAGAGTACAGTAAATGTTTAAGATGTGCATAGCAGTGCCATATCAGGTGCAAGTGGCACCTGTGTTACTGTACTCATTGGACTGTTGGAAACATGGGTAGGATTAGCTATTGACCATGTTACAGTTATAGTGGGCTAATACAGTTCAGATCTAAACCTGTAAAATGTTTAATCGTAATTCGTAATTGGTTATTTAATGATTGGCCCAGCAACTGAGCCGTTGGATCAATGTCACCCAGCCTTGGCCGGCCCTCCCACAAGGCCCACTCCAGGCCACGGCTCTACTTCCTGCATTTCTTCGATTCTTCTGGTAACCAAGGCTGCTCTGTGGGGGACTGCTGCTGGCCACTGACCTTCCATTTGGAGCCATCCATTGCATGGCCACATGTTCTGCAGCATAGGTAAGCTCCCTGGGGCCCCTGCATCTTGCGCGCATGATCGCGCTCATTTTTGAACATTTTCATTGTTTAATGGGTGCATTTCTGCAGCGCTTTACACTTCGTCTGTGTGTGTGTGCATGCTTTTTATTAACACATTGCTGAAGATAAGGGCTCTGAAGACTTTCTCCCTCATTTGCTCCGCTGTCAAAGCCATTCCAAGATGGCTATATTCGCCTTGGCACTGGAGTGCCTGGGACTCTTTCCTTCCGTGACCCGTGATAGACTCCATCACTGTGCTTCACAGTCTATGGCAAGCCGGCAGGCTTGGCCAGCCCTCCCACAAGGCCCACTCCTAAGGCCCCTGTCTGCTCCCTGTCTGCTACAGGTACGCTACCCCATGGTCACCTGTGATGTTGTGCGCCCCCATACCCCCCATCTGGTCGCCTGTGATGTTGAGTGTGCCCCCACCCCCTCTGGTCACCTGACCTTGATGTTGAGTGTGCCCCCCACCGCCCTCTGGTCACCTGTGATGTTGAGTGTGCCCCTCACACACCCTCTGGTTGCCTGTGATGTTGTGTGTGCCCCTCATGCCACCCTCTGGTTACCTGTGATGTTGAGTGTGCACCCATCCCCCTCTGGTTGCCTGTGATGTTGAGTGTGCCCCCCACCCCCCTCTGGTTGCCTGTGATGTTGAGTGTGCCCCCACCCCCCTCAGGTCACCTGTGATGTTGAGTGTGTCCCCCACCTCCCTCTGGTCGCCTGTGATGTTGAGTGTGGCCCCCAACCCCCATTCTGGTTGCCTATTATGTTGAGTGTGCCCCCCACCCTCCATTTGGTCGTGGTTGACTGTGATGCTGAGTGTGCCCCCCAACCGCATCTGTGTGCTGCTGACACCCTGCAACATGGGGTAGGCACCATGTACTTGCCCTCTGATTTGACATTGCATTTGTGTGCTGTTGCCACCTTGCAACATGGGGTAGGCACCACGTATTTGCCCATTGATTTGACTTTGCATCTGTGTGCTGCTGCTGCCTTGCAACATGGGGTTTGCACCATGAATTTGCCCATTGATTTGACTCTGCATCTGTCTGCTGCTGCCACCCTGCAACATTGGGCAGGCTCCATAATTTTGCCCATTGATTTCACTTTGCATCTATGTTCTGCTGCCGCTTTGCAACATGGGGTTGGGACCATGTATTTGCCCATTGATTTGACTCTGTATCTGTGTGCTGTTGCCACCCTGCAACATGGGGTAGGTACCATGTATTTGCACTTTGATTTGAATCCGCATCTGTGTGCTGCTGCCACCATGCAACATGGGGTAGGCTCCATGTATTTGCCCATTGATTAGACTTTGCATCTGTGTGCTGTTGCCGCCCTGCAACATGGGGTAGGCACCATGTGTTTGCCGATTGATTTGACTCTGGATCTGTGTTCTGCTGCCTCCCTGCAACATGGGGTAGGCACCATGCATTTGCCCACTGACTTGACTTTGCATCTGTGTGCTGCTGCCGCCCTGTAACATGGGGTAGTCACCACGTATTTGCCCATTGATTTAACTCTGCATCTGTGTGCTGCTGCCGCCCTGCAACACGAGGCAGGCTCCATGTATTTGACCATTAATTTGACTTTGCATCTGTGCGCTGCTTCCGATCTGTAAAATGGGGTGGCACTTTGTGTTTGCCCACTGATACGACTTTCTTGCATCTTTGTGTTGCTGCCGCCCTGGAACATGGGGTAGGCACCATGTATTTTCCTATTGCTGGACTTCCACATCTGTGTTCTTCTGCCGACCTGCAACATAGGGTAGGCAACATGTTTCGTCCCATTGATTTGACTTTGCAACTGTGTGCTGCTGCTGCCCTGTATCATGGATAGGCACCATGTATTTACCCACTGTTCCTGACTTTGCATCTGTGTGCTGCTGTCGCCCTGTAACATGGGTAGGCACCCTGCATTTGCCCACTGTTCCTGACTTTGCACCCGTGTGCTGCTGCCGCCCTGTAACACGGGGTAGGCACCATGTATTTGCCTTCTGATTTGACCTTGCATCCGTGTGCTGCAGCCACCTGGCAACATGGGGGCAGGCCTAATTCATGAGATCAGCATGTACTTCTCTCTTGCACTTGGTGTATGATGTTTTGCCATTTGTTCACATCACAATGTAACTCACCTATCACGCTTCCTTTTCTGTAACCTGAAGCTCTTACTGTAAACATATTCTTAAAAAAAAGCGCCTAGATACCTTTGGGTTTTGAATTTCATGAAGGATTTTCTACCACTTTGCTATGATCTTATGCATTTGCTTTAAATCCCATATCTGTGCCCCATATATATACTTTTAAAAGGTGGCCACTTGAATTATAATTCAATTTCTCTTCCGTTTCAGTTTACATATTTTCATTTTTGTCCGGCATCTAAAATGCTAGTAAATTGCATGTTTGTATTTTCTTGCTCACCTTTAAATCCTTGGAGAAAGTTTGTCACAATTTTGTAATCCTAACAGTTTGTCTTGGAGCTTGTCAAAAAAGCAATTTGGTATACACTATCTATTATAGTTGGTGTTACTACTGCAGTAACTTGAGGCTAACTTACTTCATAGATGTCTTACTATACCTACTGTTGTCGCTAAATTGTATATTCTGAGCTTTTTTCTCATATGCCGTTGTGTGCCACAGATGTAGTGCTCTACAAGAGAAGGAAAAGAACATTCTTACCAACATTAAAAACCTTTCATTAGTATACAATTCTTTGAATGTTAACAGTATTGAATAGTGCATTTGTATATTAAGTATTACACAAAATGGTGCATCTCCTGGTCCACATTTAAACCATATTGCATGTGTCCATGGTGCATATCCAGTACACTTCCCATTTTCTAAGTATGGATTCCACATTTCCTCCTCTCTGTGGTGAATTGATTTGTTCTATCCCAAAGCATTTCACTTGTGTGATTTTTGAGTGAGGATGAATTCCATGAAAATGGGTAGCTAGCAGTCATCTCAGATCCTGATTGGTTATTGCTTGAAGGTGTTCACCTATCCTAATTTTCAATTTTCCTTTTATGCTTCCTATGTAGGTTTGATGGCACACACATTGGATTCCGTAGATGGCATATTTGCTATTGCAATTAATCATATTTTGTATTCTTATTTTTTGCCCAATTGGCTTCATGAATTCTTGTTTCGCATTCAACATATGTTTACAGATGTGGCATTGGCCACATCTGTCGGTTCCTTTTGTTGGGGCTGGAAACCAGCTTTGCTGTTCCGGTCTTTTTGATGGTTCTAGTTTGGTTTGATCACAATGTGAAGGGCTAAGAATTTGTTTTAAGCTTTTACTTCTTTGAAAAGTGATGTTAGGACGATCTCCTAAAATTTGCATCATATCTGGATCTGTTAGTACTATATTCCAATATGTTTGTAAGATCTTCCTTATGGTGGAATTATTAGCTCTATATGTTGTGATCAACCTTGTTTTCGTTACTTGTTGTGTGTCTGTAGTTTTTGGCTTGCTTCTTAGTAGTTCATCCCTAGGTCTTCTTGGCGTTTTTTAAATGATTTTTGTAAATGTTTCTGGCTGTAACCTCTTCTCTTTAGTTGTTCCATTGCTTCGGTTGCATGCTTGTGATATTCTTCTTCTGTGGTACAATTACGTTTAATTCGTAGTAATTCTCCGTACAGGATATTTTGTGTGATATGATGAGGATGATTACTGGTTGCAAGTAATATACTGTTGACAGCAGTAGGTTTTTTGTACAGGATGGTTTGCACACAGTGGTTTCTTATGTATAAGTGGAGATCCAGGATGTCTATTTCAGTTTTGCTTTAGTTGATTGTTAAGGTGAGATTGTAATCATTATTGTTGAGAAATATGTGGTATTCCAAAAGTTCTTGCTCTGTTCCATTCCATATCAAAATTATGTCATCAATATACCTTCCCCAGAAGGTTACCTTGTTGTTGGTTGTGAAATATTGGTGTTACCATACATTCTGAGTCTCAAAGTGTCCCATATACAAGTTTGCATACGATGGAGCAAATTTAGCTCCCATGGCAGTCCCTTGTGTTTGTTTAAAGATCTGGTCTCCAAAGCAAAACATTTTATTGTTAAGAGTAAAATTCAACATTTCCAGGATCATTTGATTTAGTTCTTGAAAAGATGTTGAGCTTGTTTTCAAAAAGTGGTATGTTGTGCCAACTCCTTTATCATGTGATATACCTGTGTAGAGAGCTGTAACATCTAGAGTTTCAAACCAGAAAGTTGTTTCCCAAAATGTGTTTTCCAATTGTTGTATGTGTGGTATCCTTGATGTATGATGTTAGACCAGCTGCCCTAGGTTGTAAATAAAGATTGATGTATTCTGATATCCTCTCTGTGAGTGACCCGATACTGTTCATTATTGGTCTACACTGGGGTAAATCTTTGAAAGCTTTAGGAATTTTAGGAACAAAATAGATAATTGGTAATATTGGGTGTGACACACTCATGTAAAAGTGTTCCTCCTCCATTAGGAGACCTTGGTTACGCCAATGTGAGTTCATAAGGCTCCAGTCTAATTGCAATTGTTTGATTGGCTATTTTGTTAGTTTTTGGTAGCATGTTGTATTGTCTAACTGTTGCATTGCTATTGTCATATAGTCCTTTGTTGTTAATAGAACAATGTTGCCCCCTTTGTCTGCAATTTTCCCTTTGATCCTATGATTTTCTTGAAGTTGTGTCAATGCTTTCTGTTGAGATATTCTCAGGTTTTGTCCGATTTTTGGTTTGGTGTTCTTTAGATAGAGTTTCCTCAGGTCCTGTTGGCATGCCTTTTGAAAAAGGTCCACTGTGTTGTCTGTTCCTAGGATTGGTGTAAATTTTGATTTGGATTTGAGTTTGGATTCCTGTGAGAGTCCCATTGTTATTCCTTGCTCTTGCACAATTGTGTCTGTTGTATGGATATCTACGGTTTCTGGCAGGTTCAGTAGTGTCACTATGCGTTCAACATCTTGTTCTGTCATGTCCGAAACAATTCCCATATTTTGAGTTTTTGGTTTGGCGGCAACGTTCAAAAAGAATATTTTTTAGTTTGATATTCCTACAAAATTTATATAGGTCTGTGCTCGTTTCAAAGTAATCATATTGGTTTGTGGGGCAAAAGGTAAGTCCCTTGTTGAATACAGAAATGAGATGGTCTGGTATTTCCTCTTTTGTGAGGTTGACTACTAGGTTTTCTTCTGTCTGTATTGATTCTTGGATCTTGTTTGTATTCCTGTATCTGAATTTCCTTGTCCTGTGTTGTTTGTTGCCTTTGCCCCTTGATCCCCTCTTGGTCTTGTTTGAGATTGAGTCAAGGTAGTGTCCCGTGTTTGGTATGGTCCGTAAATGTTTTGGTTTTTTTTGTATTCTTTGAACTCCTCTAGAAAAGTAAATGTAATTGGAGTGGTGTCTTGAATAAGTGTCTCCGTAGGTATCTGGTTAGGGTGTACAGGATCCTGTTCTTGTTCCACGTCACTCACTGAATCCATTTGAAAAGTCAATGTAATTGGAGTGGTGTCTTGAATAGGTGTCTCCGTAGGTATCTGGTTAGGGTCTACAGGATCCTATTCTTGTTCCATGTCGCTCACTGAATCCATTTCTGTTTCTGAAGGGGATGGGGTTAGTTGTTGTTGTTTATCTGTTGGTTGTTTTGATATGATTTTGCTTGGATTTTTTCTGCTTGTCGGACGATTGAAACTATAGACTCTTTTAAATGTGTGGTCTAGTTCGTCTCTGATAAACTGCCTTTATTTTTTTCATTTTGATTTCTTGCGAGAATCTTTCTATCACATCATCTAGTATTTCATAATTTTTTAAGGTGTCCTCTGGTATATTAAGTGTTTCTATTTTATCTTTGATGATGGTAATCTCTTTTATTACCTTGTCATTTTGTTTCTTGTTGTTTTGAATTAGCTTGTGGATCATTTCTTTAGATGTGTTTGTAAGTAACTCCTCCCAGTCTTTTAGACTTTCCACATCCTCTTCATCAAAAGGTGTAAAATACAGATACAGAGGCCTCTGGGTATGCGGCCTACTTGAAGATATTTTTCTTGGTTCTGATTTCCCACTATTTTGTGAGTTCTGATTTAAGTAATTTCTCCTGTTGTTCAAAAGGTTGCTTCAGGGATTTTGTTGTTGTTGTTGGTTCCCTGGTTGTAGAGGGTTGGGTCAGATTTGAAAATATTGAGTTAGCCTCCTGTTCTCTGTTTGAGAAATTCTTTAAAATGTTTTTGGTATTTTCCTTTGTAGGTTATAGTTTTGGAGTTTGCTGCCCTGTTCTGCTTTTATGACTAAGTTTTTAGTAGTGGTTGATATAGTCTAGGCAGTGTTTGGCGCTCCTCCTGGTCATTTATTATGCTCTTCTATTGGTGCTATCTGCTGCTGATTGCTAGATCCTTGGGTTTTGTGTGCAATACAAGTAGCAAAATAAATAAAATAAATTAACACCTTCACCTTTCCAGTGATTGTTTTTTATTGACGTTTTAATATGTATGAGTGTACAGATTTATTCATTTTTTTCATATTTTGTGTAAAATAATATAAATTGTGTATATACTTTTTAAAAATTGTCTGAGCAGTGTGTGTATCGGAGTGATATATTAGATAGTGGAGAAGGTTTATTGATTCTTATAGTACGTCCCAGCCAGAGAAATGAATGGTTGTCTCGAGAGGATAGCTCAGGGGCAACGTGCTCGCCTTGGAAGCAAAACGACAGAGCAACACAGGTTCGATCACTGTGTCCACGCTTAGAAACCCCTGGGTATTAAGCATGTTATAAACCTATCATATCATATCATGTGTTATGTTTGCATCCCGTAAGTGGGAGGTACTTGACATCCCAAAACAAAAAATACATTGTTTTGCACATATATTGGCAGAACCAGCATGAACATGTTTTCTAATAGTATCATTACTGGCATGATGGGCAAAGAAACATGAGTATGTTCTTAAATGGTAATACTGTAGCTTTATAGACCTGCAGCGAGGGCCGTACCGGGCGTTATGGGCCCTGAAGAAAGAGTTCTGAGGGACCATACGCCCGGTACAGCCCGAGCTGCAGGACTATGAAGCTATTAGAACACCCTCATTGTTTAATTAAAGTAGAAAAAAAGGATACATTACACATACATGCTGCAGAAATGAATTCTTTATTGGGAAAAGGGTTAGCGGTTGGAGTAGAAAATACAAGGTGTTTCCCTACCAGGGTGTTCCTGGTATTGGCTTTTTAACATGGTTGTGGGAGGTAATTATCAGTGGGTAGCTGGAGTTTTTAATTGGACGAAATGCAAATGTTTTTTGTAAAGTTTTATTTTCAAGCATGCAAATTTAGGATTAAAGTAGTGACCAATTAGTCACAAAAGTATCATGAATACCAATTGTCTACATTCAGTATAAGGGTATTTATTTGCATTATTTAAAAATATGTTACACTTTTGGATGCGAGTTCGTATTATTTTCAGCATTGTTGCCCATCAGAAAAGGTTTCTTTTGTTTGTGTGAGGGAGCAGGGGCTACGGTATACCGGGTTGCACAGCAGGCAGATGAAAGTTTCTGGCCTGTGCTTCAGGCGCAGGATAAAAGAGGTGTGAAGGGCCATGATCACTTTTTATGTCACTGCATATAGATAGGGCATTAAGTTGTGCCGGAACGCAAAGCTCAATGCTTTATGTACAGTGAAACACAAAACGAAAGTAAAATGTGTTTTTTAACTCTTGGAGGGGGCGGGGCTACGTCAGGCACCTCCCACGTAAACACAGAACATCGGCTATTGTAGTTCCGGATTGGGACACTGACGCAAGCTTTGGAAAAAGCTGCAATTAACTTGCAGGCAGTGAGTACATTTTCTGGGCTGTAATGGCCTGGGCAGGTAAGCAGCTATATTCAATATGCGGGCTATTGCAGTTGGTATAGCCTGCAGATTGACTAATCAGGTTTCTGGATACACCACTAGGGTGTTCTAATAGCATATATTGGTGCAGCCAGCATTAATATGTATGGGCAACATGTAATTATTTTTTATGCTTGCATTTATTGTGGGGAAAGCAATCATGAAAATGTATTGGAAAGTTTTCCTGTGCACTATTGGTGACTTGTTATCTACTGGATTATTTCATGTGTTACCCTACAAAAACCGATTGCAAACCGTGTAGCTTTTTACCCAATTTTTCAATTTATCATCGAAAGTTTGCTGTAAAATGCACCATTTTACACATTATTTTTTTCATTTTCTTGGTGGAAAATCCCCCCAACCTAACATAGTTAGTTAGCACACACAAAACAGATAGACATCATTTTCGTGGTTCCACACTCGCGCAGGTGCTCATGAGTGCCACTCCTACTAAAACTTACAGTGGCTGAGGAGATAATTCTACCCTCAACTCATTCCTCATTACAAGACAATACTGTGGCAGCTCAGATCAGGTCCAGAATCAAGGTTGGGTGGTCCGCAATTAACAGAGGCGGTAAACCGCCGCCACTGTTAATTCCGGACCGCCCGATCCCGAGTCCTGCAGGCGGTAGGTGATCTTCCTGCCAGGTCTGACCTGCCGGGTTGAACACCTCCCGCCTGCAGGCAGACATGGAAACACCGGCACCATCACAAGATGGTGCCGGTGTTTCCACTTCCCAATTCCCATTGAGTCCTATGGGACTCAATGGGAATGGGGATTTACACCATTTCTGCCTCTGGGATTCCCAGGACACGAGGGTCGTAATGCCCTGGTATTTCCGGGAGTCACGGAGGTGGAATGGTAATACAGTCCGGCGGTAACCAGGCAGTTTTACTGCTGCGGTTACCGCTGGACTCGTAATGAGGCCCAAACTCTTGGTTTGGAGGCTGAGCAGGAATGTCAAGAGCATGTGGCTTGTCTACTAAGGAGTCAAAGATATCAAGGTTTTCTGCCGAGACAAACTGGCAGGGAATTCGTTCGTCATTGGGCATATTTCCAAACATGGAGCTGTCAAAAGGGCATCCACCCACTCTACGGTGAGATTCCCAAAATATTCGATTTTATGTTAGAAGGGTTTCATATGGGACTAGCAGTCTCTTCACTAACGGTCTAGTGGATGGAACGCAAGGTCTTTAGGAGGAAGTAGTAGAACTCCTGAGTGTAGTCATTCTTTTAAATTCACCTTGTAAGAAAATGGTACCCCCTTGGGATTTAATTGTAGCTTTGTGATCATTTCTAAAGACAGAGATAAAAGAGCTGTTTTATTAAATGCTCTGTTTAATAGTAATTATCCTCCATCTGAAGATTAGGGAACATTGGGCCTCATTCCGAGTATGGCGGTAAGGGATAGCGGCCACCGGTAACGAGACCGGTGGCGGTAATCCCTTACCGCCATACTCCGAGTTCCCTCTGCGCCCTCGCCCTTAACGCCTGCTTTGAGCAGGTGTTAAAGTCGAGGGCGCAAAGGGGCCTCCAAGCCAATAACGGTGACCGTAATGAACGGTCACCGTTATTTGCATCTTCCCCATTCCCATTGAGCCCTATGGGGGCTCATTTGGGAATGGGGAAGAGCCTTGGTGAATGGGGAATTACCGCCCCGCCAACCTTGGAACGGGGCGGTGATTCCGCCATCCACCAAGGCGCTGCCGGTCCGGGTACGGCGTCAACCAAGGCGTTAATAGCGCCATTGGTTAGCGCCGTACTCGGAATGAGGCCCATTGTGCATCTTAGTCACTGGCCCTCATTACGACCCTGGCGGAGAACCATGGTGCAATTAGCACCATGGTCCATGGCGCTAAGTTGCCAACTCCGCCATGGTGGTTGGCGGACTTACCGCCCCATTCCGACCTTGGCGGGGCGGTAAGTCCCCAATCCCCATTTACCCTTCCCCATTCCCATTTTTGCCCCATAGGGCATAATGGGAGTGGGGAAGGCGTTAATTACGCCACCGTAAATTACGGTGGCGTAATTAACAACAAGTCCCTTAGCGCCATGGTTTTTACCGCCTGCAAAAAGCAGGCGTAAAAATCACCATGGCGCTACGGGAACTCGTACTCAGGCGGTAAGGGGCACCATGGTTTACGCCGACGTAAACCCCTTACCGCCTGGGTCGTAATGAGGGCCACTGTGTTACACCAAATCTAGATGTTGCCCTGCCTTATGCATTCTAGCCATTGTGATATGTCAAATTTAGGTGCTGCCTTGCCATGTGCATTTTAGTCACTGTGATATATCAAAACTAGATGTTGCCTGGTGCACCTCAGCCTAACTGTGATACCTCTGCCTGGTGTTCTCTGTACTATTGTATTAACGCCCCTGACACTCAAATTCAGCTGTGCTGTATTTTGCACTGCCTCGTCCTGGCATCTAGTCATATCAAAGCATGTGTACCTACGGTGCTCTGGCCATTGATACTTCTGCCCCATCTAAGGAGACCCAATATTGCCCCTGTGAACAATTTCATAGGTATCCTACCCAGGTAGCTAATACTACCATCATGCACATCAGTGTGCTCCTTCTACTACACTACACCTTAGCCCTACGGGCTGCCCTAGTCACCCAACTACCCACTGCAACCACCCTTCCCCTTGGGGTTAAACCTGATCAGCCACCTAATAGGCTGGCCTACACCACCCAGCTCTACCGTCTATTACTATGACTCCTAAAATGAGCACTGCAGCAACGGCCGCAGGTTTATACCACCCTTGTTACCAGATTAACCAATACCTTAACGACCAAGCTCTCTGGCTGGAACACTTTGCTACGAAACCTACTCCCAACCAACCTTGCCCCCTCTTTCTCAGAAACAAGAGACTTGGCTGATGTGCATCATTGTAACTTTGTACAAATTGCGCCCTGATGCCTCCGGGCCTGCTGGTTTGCGCGTTATATATAAACAAATACAAATGCAAAATACAAATTGCAGCTCTGTGCTGCAATCTTCCTTTTCTGAGAATCCTTCCCAAGGACATAGACCAGGCCCTGGTTTTCTCCCAAAAATGCATCAAGATATTATCCTACGTAGCTTAGGTAATATGGGAGGATTACAAAGTAAACACAGAGTCTATCTCTTGTGGGTGCAAGAAGGGCAGTATTGCTCTACTTGAAAAAAAAGAACCCCCAAACTTTCCACAACCTTTTTGTTAAATTCAGGAATGCCAAGAGAGGTTCATAGTTGACTGTCTCTTTCCTATGCAGGTGGATCTGAAGGCCTGGGAGCGAACGGGACTGCCTCTTCCTCCGATCATCCAGGGAATCTCTACAAGAGGAGTAGCAACCCCATGGGAAAAGGCAACACAAGTGCTCCTGGCAGTCATCTGGCGCAGTCCCAATGACTTTCATTACCCATTAGGTTCTCCAAGTTCATAGCTCAGATGTGGAATTTGTGGCCAAGACGACTGCGTTGGGCACAGTCAACCAGAAGTAGTTAGATGGGTGTTGGCCACAAATAAAGAGGTGCTGCATTGACAAAACACGATTTGTGTATCCTTTTGACGTGTCATAGGTATGTCTCTGTTCCGTCCTCAGCATAGTGAAGAAGGTGATGAGGGTTGGGTGTTGTTTGATAAAGTCTAAAATGCGTGTGCAGGGCGGCTTGGGCAGAAGATGACGGGGGCCTGTGGGTGATTTGTTCTGTCTTGGGGCCGGTTGGGGCCAGCCCCAGAAGATTGTTCACCTAGGCCATGTGAATGGTGTTGCCCATGAGAGAGGGGAGTGGAGTGTCCTGGCGGCGTGCTGAGCCACCATGGGGCCAGACAGGGCAGTCCAACAGACATGCTCCTAATAATATAAGGCTACAACGTCCCCTAATCTTCGGATGGGAGATGCTGCTACCAAAAAGTGCATTTAATAAGGCAAATCCTGAAGCTGCAGGTACATTCCAAGGGGCTACCACTTGTGTACGAGTCGTATTTAAAAGACTAAATACTTGCAGGTATTTTGGTTCTGCTTCTGCAAATATTTCCATTTGTCAGCTGTACCCATCAATAGTCTGCTGTGATCTTCCTTGATGTGTTAATGCACCACACACTTCTTACTTGGGAAGCAAGGACAATGCTGCTGCCCTTTGATTCATCAAGACCTTCCAATACGTGATGCATTGCAACATCTGTCCTGAGATCATGTGTCTCAGCACTTTAGAAAGCTTGCACTGCTGTGTCTGCAAGCACACACCTGCGCCTCTGATAGCCGTTCACCTCGGCACCCTCAGATCCCATGATTTGCAGAGGCGTTATTCTGCTGTACACAAGTGTCACTCTCAAGCCCCAGCCTCCTCACCAGCAGAGATTTCTGACATGAACGCCATGGCTGCTCACATCATGACCTCCGGAACACCTTGCTGTGGAAACACAGCGCTCACTCTCACTGGTGCAAAGTCCAACAGCCCCCGTGCCAGTGCAGCACACGTCACAGCTTTTCTCTTCCCAATAAGACAGTTTAACCCGTCCCTGTCCTTCGATATTTCCGCGGCAAGAGCCAAAGTCTTTCAAGGTACTTCCTCTCCCTAAAAATACAAATATAAATACATGACTGCAGGCCCCATCACTGCATTACTGAACTGATCCTCTCCGCAAGGGGAAAGGATTTCTGTCACACACTCATCATGGCCATAGACAGATATGTGTCACAGATCAGAACGATTATGCATTTATATGCCCCCCCCCCTTTTCTTCCCCTGCGCTACTCTTCAGCAAGCCCAGTTTTGAGAGGATATCACCCCCACCTGAAAAGGAGCACAATGCCAGCAAAGGCTTTTGTGTCATGGGCACATAATACTTCTTCAGGCTGGCCTGACTTCAGTTTGAAAGGGTAATACCTCGTTTATGGAAGCTGGGGTCTCTCTTCCCTGGTCTTCCACGCCAGAGCACACACAGGTCTGTTTCTTGAATGTTGTCGTCTGTGTAATAATGAGTCTTCAAAATGGCGTGTACTCTAGACAGAGATATAAAATCACTTTTCAGACACCCACTGGCCCATCCTTCTCACAGCTAGTGAACTCCCAACCTACAACCAGAGAACTCTCCCGCATAGCATGCACTCAACATTCCGGTCCCCAAACTTTTCATGACTCCCATCAAGCAGGAGTCCGTCCGCACCCACAATGCTGACAGACGAAGCTGCCACAAACATATATTTATTACACATTTCTAATCCAAGAACTAGACATGACACAAGTCAACAGAGGGCTTAACCCTTTAGCACATAAACTTACAATAATCAACATAGAAACACAAAATCAGTAATAAAAACTGCAGAAAATAAATGCTGGAAGTAGTTATCCAGCAGAAAAAGTCTACACTCTGCAGTAGACCGGGCTTCAGAAGAAGAACTTCAGCGCTGTTGGATGCAACAAGGAAGTCAGCTCCACCAAATAACTGAACTTGCAGAGAAAGAGTGTATCAAAGTAGAAATCATCTTAACCTTGCCAGCCACTAGAAACACCTGTTCCTGTGCCCATATGCTCCCAAACCCCCACCAAATTACCACCAACCTCATAATGAGGTCCACTCTAGAGTCTTGTGTGTAAAACACAACGTTTTAAGTGAGAACCACGCACCCATGCTTTGCCAATATAAATTCTTCTGCTTAGGCGGGGCATTTTCAAAATGTCTGGACAAAGAGAGCACTCTGCGCATTATATTAGTGGCGCAAAATAGGATTTATGAAGACCCACAAGAACAACACTCCCATTGTCAGTAATGAATGAGTTCAGTATCGTTGCTCAGTCAAATGCACATAGCAGGACAATCGGTTATAAGGAGTGGCTCCAAATTCTCCCAAATCTGCTTCCTCCATTCTGAATTTAGGTCTGGTTAGTGCTTTGCTAAAAACATAAAAGAAGTTCTTGGCAAGGTCCTGGTGGCAAGAATCAGCCATGACAAGATTTGATTGTCCCACAAGGTTTATTAAGTGCAGATACATCTCTCTGCAAGATCTGGGCCCACAGGTCGCCTCTTTGGTCTCATGATACCTCAGCTAATCCTTGTCTGTGATTTGTTGATACCTTGAAGTTCACCTAAAAGGTGTTTACCCAGCACTAGTGCTGCTACGCTTAACTTGCATGATCAATATCTTTATTAATAATGCCTTGATTTTGGCAATAGGTTACGCACTAAATTGTAGCCTATTGCTGGATAATTTCAGTCTCAGACCTTTGAGGAAGCACTTGTGCTTTTTTTGGAGCCCATTCTTTATCAGTATTCTCGGTAAACACATTCAATAGCAACATATTTTAAACGAAAAAAAGAAAAAATAGCTTAAAACGAAAAATAAGCAATTACGTTAAATTAGGCCAAAACACTAATTGTTGTAGAAAAGAAAAGCACTTGTCATTATACCCACAGATTGAAATCAAGAGAGGAAATTATTCTAGCCACCATTTGGTAATTTGCGGTATGCAATAAAAACTGGTGCAATTTTTACTACATTTTTTAACATTCCATAATAAGATTATACATTAAAATGTGTTGTAGCTCAATTAGCTGTGGGGTCAACTTGCTATTTCCGCACAAAAGGAAGCAAGGAGAAAGCCAATTTATTTATTTTGCATTTGTATTAGGGCGCTGTTTTAACCAGTTACATGCAGTGAGGAACAAAAGAGGTGTTACATTTCCTCCATTTAACCTGAAGCTTTGTACATATTGAGCGCATGGTTGTCCGAGGGCTCTGGGTCGCAAGATCTGAGTTGGGGTGTCATCATTGGTTAAATAATCAGGTTTTCAGGGATTTTCTGTAGACCCATTAGGATTCCTCTGCTCTTAGGGTGGGGGAAGGGCATTCCAAAGATTTGCAGCCACTGTGGGGAAGCTTGATCCACCTGCTCTAGATTGGGTGTATTTCTTTAGAACAAGGTGATGAGTGTGGGTGGCCCTTACTGGTGTGATGGAATGTGCTCTCACGATTTTCTGAGCGAGGTATGCAGGGGCAGTGTTCGATAGACATCTATGGGTGATAGATAACGTTTTGAAGATGATTCTTTCTCGAATGGGGAGCCAGTGGGCCTCCCTTCTTGCTAGTTTTACGTGGCCTCTTTTGGAGATGTGAGGGCTGAGCGTAGGGCATTATTTTGAATTGCTTGCAATTTCTTCAAGTTCTGTTTGGAGGTGCCAGTAAATAGGGCATTGCAATATTCGAGCCTAGCCCCTATGATCACTCGAGCTAGGGTGAGGCAGCTAGATGGGGATAGGAAGGGTCTGGCTGGGTTAATCAATTTTGTTGTGTACGCCGAGGACGATGCAATTGCTTTCAATTGTCTTGTGAGGGAAAGGTTGGCATCCAGGTAAACACTCAGGGTTTTCACCAAGTCAGAGACGAGAATACGAATTTCCTAAATCTTGAAGGAAGTATACTGTTTGTTGAGCTTTTTCAGAATTGCGGGGGAGCCTACCAGCAGGATCTCTGTCTCGTCATCATTGAGGCATAAGTGATTCATGGCCATCCATGCCTAGATTGTCCAGTAGATTTTGTGGAGGGAGAGGAAGTCAATGTGGTAGTTGCCTGTCAAAGGGAGGAGGATTTGTGTGTCATCCACATAGTTAGTGTAAGAAATGGCTAGGGAGTCTAAGATCTTGAAGAGGGGTTTTGTGAAGATGTTGTAGAGGGTGGGGGACACACAGGATCCTTGTGGGATGCCACATGCAGTCGGAGCTGGAGGGCACTGGCTATTTCAGAGAAGACTCGCATGGATCTGCCTTCAAGGAATGAGGCAACCCATGTGGAGGAGTCTTGGAAGAAGTTGGACGATAGGTCATGACAAAGTATTTTGTGGTCTACCTGGTCAAATGCCGACCTAGAGATCCAGTAGGAGCAGCGGGGCAGGTTTTCCCTTATCCCTAAAGTTGTTGAGCTGATTTTTCAGGTCAAGCAGGGCTGACTCATTACCATGTCCCAGTCAGAAGCCTGATTGTCGCATACCTAGGATGCAATTGGTTTCTAAGAAGATTTGTATTGGTTGTAGGACGCTCTGTCCAGTATTTTTAGCAAGAAGGGGACTGACGTTATTGGATGGTAGTTATTGGGGGATGTTGGGTCGAGAGAGTTTTTTTTTAACATGGGGAGGACCCAGGATTCCTTGATGCTCATTGGGACGATGCTTCGGAGCAGTCTATAATGATGGAGGATGGGAAGATATCCCCTTTGCAGTTTGAGGATTTAAGAGATTTGAGGATGTTCTCAGTTTCGAGATTCAGTGATGTTTCTGAAGATTGAGGTCTCTTGAGGCAAGTTGCCTGGTCGTTGGGAGAGTGTCGTGGGGAGTGGAATAATGATTTTGTTTTAGTACAATTTTCTCCTGTAGGGAATGTATTTTAGATTGCATGGCATTTTGTATATTTATGCACCATTGCTCGTCTTTGATGATGGAGGCTGGAGGGGCGGACAGGGATTCGAGTTCCCTAAGTATTCTGAATAATTATTTGGAATTGGGGGAGGCGTTAGTAATTCTGGTGTTGTATACTAGCGATTTGGCAGTGGTGATAGTGGGGGAGATACAGTTTCAGTGCAAAAGCACCAACATAATATTCCAGTCTGAAATTACTCTTACGAAAAGGATTGCTTCTCTAGAACAAGACAGCAGCCACTTCTGGTAGTCGTAGTAGCAGAGGTTCTGATGCTTTTAGTAATACTAATACAGTTGCTGTGCCACCACTGATAGAAGTAACCCTACTACTACTGGTAGGACAACTTCAATTATCGGTAGAAGTGGTACTGGCAGAAATGCTACACCTGCTTGTAGTGCTGCCTCGACTACTGCTCGCAGTACTGTTACTGTTGGTAGCACTACCACTGTTTGTATTATAAGTGGTAACCATTGCATTAAAAGTACTGCTACAAATGTCATTACTACTAGTAGTTGTAACAGAAGTATTAGTACCAATAATAGCAACAGAAGTACCATGCCTAATACCAATGCAAGTATTATTGCTGCAACCTCCACTGTCAGAAGGAATTATAGCACTAGTATGAGTAATAATAGCAGTGCTGGTAGTAATATAATTTTTTACTAAAAGTGTTACCATTGGTGGTAACAGTAGTATTACTGTCACTTGAACTGGTGCTACTAATGCTGTGAATAGTCCTACTCCTATTTCCACTACTATTAACAATGTTCGTACCTTGCACCACTATGGGCCTCATTACAAGTACAGGGGTGTGAGTAAAATGGTGGTAATGCAGCGGTAATTCTATTATCACTGCATTACCGCATTGCCGTACTACAAGTTTGGGTACAAAAGACAATTTCCAAATACCCTTTAATTTTGAAGTTTTCATACAGATATAACAGGTTTCTAGTTCAACACAGATTAGGCGACTGCTTGTGAAATCTGGTTTACATTACAGAAATTGTGATCAGTAATGATGGGTTTTATGGGTCTTGCGTAATATTATCTTCTGCATTTGTTTAGTGTCCAAGCACTAGACACATGAAAATGTGAATGCATGAATGCCTTTAATTAGTAATCCCAGCAAAGCACCTCCAAAGAAGCCCATTGAAGTCACTGAGAGTTTGGTGGAGTCAGATAGGTTTAATTAATCACTGAGTCCATTCATCATCTCATTGGAAGTGTGCCAACTGCTGCGCTGCCTCATCTGCCTCCAAAGCCATCTTATATTCGTTTTAACCTTGTAATAGTTCTTAGCAAGATCATGTTTCCTTTGTTAGGGGTGGTCCTGCCCGCGCTGCTTCTCACCCTAGATTTAATTGCAGGACATCACTACGGGAGATCTCTGAACCTTCCATTTGGTTTGGCATTTGGCACAGTTTATGTTAGAGATGTTTTCTCAAGTGTTCAGCCCCTTACACAAAGGCGTTTGACCTGTTGTCTGCGGCGATCTGTTCGCCGCCAGTAAAAAGGAATATTGTACTCATTACCATTGATGCCTTTGCCAAATGGACCCAATCATTGCCATGATGAGTCTGAGCTGCACCTCTTAAGAGACATGTGTCTGTTACTTCCTAATGAGGTGTTTCTAAAAGGTGATGCTAGGAACAGTACATGTCAGATTTCACCCCCGAGATCACTTGATTGCAGAATCCAGGCTCATGGGACTTCCCAGA
Source organism: Ambystoma mexicanum (assembly GCF_040938575.1). Lineage (NCBI taxonomy): Eukaryota > Metazoa > Chordata > Amphibia > Caudata > Ambystomatidae > Ambystoma > Ambystoma mexicanum. The sequence continues at coordinate 896,603,358 of NC_090941.1, forward strand.
GGCCCATACTAGGCCATTTGCGTTCAGGTGGAGAGCTCACAAGTTAAGTGCTTCTCTCCGACCTGGGGAGAGCCTCTAGTGTGCAAATAGCAATCATGGCATGGCGAACTCAACTCTTCAATCTTTCCGAGGTTGATAAACTGAGTACAATTAAATTAATAATAATGGAAATTTGCTCCTGGGATAGAACATAGGAATCATGGGAGCGAATCAGGATCCAGGGCTTCGGGCACTAGCCATGGAACCTGACGGGTGTCAGAATTCCCATGTGCCACATCAGGAGCAGTCTCTGCCAATCCTGTTCCTGCTCTTTCCCCGCTACCTCCCAGTCCAAACCCGATCTCACAGCGCATGGCTATTGACGCTCTCCTCCCCCTCGCATCACTGCCGGTCACACCGTGTAAACATAAAAGAAGGACTGTCGCCCTCAGGCCCCCAAGTTTCCATTGTTCAGCAGCCAATACTAAGTGGCTGGGAAGCTTTTTTTAATTATGTCTTTCCAAACTATGCGTTGTCTTAGCACTCAGACTGAAGGCCAGGTGCTAATATCCTGATTGCTCTCAGCCTTCACCACTTGGGCCCATAAGTCAGGCTGCCGGTAACGTGATAGGCCATAAACGGAATACTATATAAAATATCTAGTATTATGTGCCAATCTGGAGTACCTGTCTCTTCAGTGGTGCACATGAGCTGGAGATGGTCCACACCATGGGTGCAAAGGCAGGGGCTCAAGCAGGCAGTGTCTTACTGCAGATAAGGACAGAACCAAGCATCGTGGGAGTTTAGGTACACGAGCCATTAGCCACAAAGACCAAGGAGTAAGTAGAACATGCCCATGAGTTGAAGATTCTCGCAAAGAACAATCTCAGTTTGTCAACAAGAGGGAATCAATAAGGCTGTCTTAAACAGTGCCTTTCATCGATCCAGTTGTGTGATTCGTTCTGACCAATACACCTGGATTCCGCAAACCAATGGGAAACCCAAAAAGGATAGATGAAGTAATTCACACAAAGTACATTAGAAGTATGCATGCCTATGATAAACCATCTTTATTCATAACAGCATTCTGTGTACTGACTGCGGAGAACCACCTCTCAGAGACAACCAACATTGTGCACTGACTGCGGAGAACCACCTCTCAGAGACAACCAACATTGTGCAGATGGTCAGAGTAGAGATGGGAGCACTGTTGCACTGCTGGCCATTTGAGGTGCTGTAGGAACCAGAGGGAGTTGAGCGCTTGCTCTGAAGCTGCAACCCTAAGGTCAGTCTCCCTTTTTACGGAGAGTGGCCGCACAGGTGTCTGCTCTAGGTGGTGTTCCATGGAACAGAAAAGAAGAGCAGAAGGGCTGGTTCCACAGCCCATAAGTGGCCTCCAGCTGCTGTGGAAAATGGTGCTGAAGTAGCATGCAGGGATATCTAGGGCGTGAGAGTGCAGCTACCCGTGGCACCACAATCCCTCTGAGATATGATGCATGCCTCAGTTGTAAGAAAGGGTAAAATAATACATTATCCTATCCATTCTTGCGGAGCCACAGGGTTGCCTTTTGGAGAGCATTAAGGGTGTTTAAAAACGTGTCCAGCAATTTGCTAGGATTGCCCTCACAGTAGCACAGGGAATAAGCTGAGCCTGTCTTACTCTTTAACCCGTTTAGCCGCTCACTTTATTGTACTGAGGTGATATTCCCCTCGGCCGCTGGCTGATCCTGTCGGTAATGGCCCATGGCACAAATTAACGGTCTGAGCATAGCAAGGTTCCCTTAATCAGGGCGGCGGTGCCATTACTGACAAAGACGGGCCACCGCCAATCACCCTTAGCACCCATGTAGTTAACTACACGGGTGCTAATTGTGTTTATTTTATTAAAAAATTAAACGTACCTTTTCTGTGTGGCCTGGCACTGCGTCGTGGTTCATGTCTGATTTTCTGGATTCTCTAAATGTGTTCTTTGAAGCCTAAACTCAACAATAAGAAATTGAATAAACTCTGACACTCTGAAATTACTCTGCTAGTCAATTTTGTCTTAGTGACTTCTTAATCCCCTCCACCTTGGCCTGTTTTATGTTCCTCGTTGTCTATCCATGTGAGCTCCCTGAGACCCTTGGGTTAGTGTTGCGCTATATAAGAACTTATTAAGTTAGTTAGTTCTTTTACTGAGAGAATGTGTGTAGAAAGCATACCACAGTACACACACACATGCAGCACCACCCATGCAACAATGATAGGAGCCTCTGATTAGCTCAACAGTCTTTATTTTCTCAGGCGGCAAACTAACCCACCGTGTGGGATCGATAATGCGCATGCGCGTGACTCATGCATTCTTATTCCTACATTTGCTTTGTGACAGAGATCCATGGCTCTGTTAACTGTGTCCTCTCCAGGACCCGACATCTTCCCCCGTCAAGCAAAACAAAGTCACTTACAGTTCTGTCCTCACATTTCTTCGATCAGACACACAGGTCTTCTGCTGCCTCTTGTCAGTCTTCCACAACGCTCTTCCTGCTCATCTTCAGCTTCTTCTCTTACGGGCCCATCATGTGATGAAGCTGAGTTCTCTCCCTCGTAAAGTTCTTGATAATCTTCCTTGTAATACTTGAACTGGAACAATTAAACAATGAGTGTACCCTTACTAATAGTGTTTAGACCACAGAAATTTAAGGTGACAGATATATTAATCACCAAAAACTGTCCACTGGGGTGGTGTAGAAAAGAAAGGAGGTTTCTTGATTCCAGAAATCCTCTGGATGAGTCAACAGCTAGATGCAGGGAAAAACAATATTTTCACATAGTACAAATAATCAGGTACAATTAGGGTGATTAACAGAATTACAGAGGATTTGTTAAAGAAGAAAACAAAACAAAAGGACAATGCTTCATATTAAATCACTATCAAAGTGGTATTCTTAAGAAGGGATACAAATGCATGTACAAAATTCAATAGGTCCATTGCCTCATTGATCCCAGTTTGGAAACTTTAGTTATCCTTGGTGTAGCAGAGTTATTCAATAAGAAAGAAGCAATGAATGCTGCAGGGTCTTTGGATACAAGATATCTGACCTCTGCCGCTCGGGGTCGCGTAACTAGTTAGCATGGAGGATTCTCGTTCGTTATCGGAATTAACCAGACAAATCGCTCCACCAACTAAGAACGGCCATGCACCACCACCCACAGAATCGAGAAAGAGCTATCAATCTGTCAATCCTTTCCGTGTCCGGGCCAGGTGAGGTTTCCCGTGTTGCTTGAACTGGAAGACATTTCAAGTGATTACTTTTGTGGGGGAGAGAGCAGTTACCATTGTTCCATTCACGTGAGATATCGTCAGATAGTCCGGATTGAATCTTGAATCCAGTTTCCTGTCTTGCCGTCTGCATACAATTATCCTGTCCCCTATTTGCAAGCCAGAGCTCTTGGCTCATCTTCTGCTGTTGGCATATGTATTCATGTCCTGTTTCTTGCAGGCATCCACCTCTCTAAAGTGTTTTGTGTCCTCACTCAGGTCACTTTCAAGTTGAGGAAGTCTGGTCTTTTTCTGTATGCCAAATAACAACTCAAAGGGACACTTTTCAGTCCTGCCATGTGGTCGAGTTTCTGTAGTCCCTGAGCATGTTACACAGGGCCTGATTGAGTGACAGGGACCGTAGGTCATTTTGTTGGAGGACCCAGGAATCACTCCACCATTCCATGTGCCTGTGGCCATAGTGACCTTTGTGTGGTGGATGCCCATGTATTGCAAACATTTTGCAAATGTCAGGCTGCTGAATGGCAGACCGTTGTGCGACTTGGGGACTGTTGGAATACCCCAGATGAAGAAGTTGTGGTCTAGCAGCGGTATGATGGGCTGGCTGCCGTGGATGGTACCATGAGCACTAGAAGAAATTGCAAATATTCATCCATGATTACCAGACAATGTTTGCTCTCCCCAAAGGACCCGAAATAGTCGATTGCAAGGTGGGTCCAAGGGAGCTCTGGCATGTTCGACATCTTTAGAGGTTCTGGGTAATTAGGTCTGGATGTGCTCTGACACAGGCAACAAGCACTGATCATGTGTTCCACCATCTGATCTATTCCTGGGAACCACATGGTGTCTCTCACTTGTCTCTACGTGGCCCCCACCGTGCGGTGCCCTTCGTGGGATATAACTAGGATCTGTTGTCACATATCCATGGGAATCACTATTCAGTGTCCTCGCATGACGACACCTTTTGCCAATATGGACAGCTCTTTTCTTATATTCCTGAAGTCCTGTAGTTCTGCTGTGGCACAATCTCCTTCTTGCCTGCTTCTGAAGTCTGTGTTTCTCCACCTCCTGGACGTGATCAAGTCTTGCACCTTCTTTAGCATGACATCCTGTCGTGTATGATCCAGGATTGTTGTTAGCATAATGGCCCCTGGGGGCCCATGATGAGTGAGGAAGTTGGCATACTCCTCTGCCTTTGAGTCATTGGTGGACGTGTCTAGTAGTGGGTGTCGAGACATGAAGTCTGTTGGGGTGTATTCCTTTCCTGGTTTGTGGACGATTGAGAAGTGAAAGTGTTGCAGGCGCAGGCCCCATCTCTCTATCCGTGGTAGCATCTTGCATTGAGAGCTGCCGTAAATGGTCAATAGGGCGTGGTAATCCATCCCGATTGTGAATGGCTAGACAAGGAGGAACAGAACATTTGAAAGTGCTCACAAACTTTTTCAGGTTGCAAGTATCTTGTCTCTACTTCTGACAGGCTCGTGCTGGAATAGGCAATCACTGTTCTGGGAGATTCTCGCCCTGGTCGATGTTGCACCAGAATTGCCCTTAGGCCAATAGGACTAGCATCAACAGTTACTTCTGTGCACATATTCGGATTGAAATTTGCCATGCGTGTGAATGCTTCTTCACATTTCAGTGTCCATCGGAACACCCTGCCTTGCTTGTTGAGTTCTCTGAGAGGGGCACTGGTGGTTGTGAAATCTCAAAGATACGGGCTGCAATAGCTAGCCATCCCTAGGAAGGACCTGACCTCGCTCCCATCCTTGGGGGCGGAAATCTCACAGATCGCTGCACCTTTGCTTGGGTCACTGCTCATGTCTTCATGTGAAAATATATGTCCATAGAATTTGAGATGAGACTTATGAAAGGTGCACGTGTTATGGTTTAGGGTACAGCCGGCCTGCACGAGCACTGTGCAGACCTGTTGAAGAGCTTGATCGTGCTGTGCAGTGGTGGCTCCAAACACCAGGATATCATCACTGTAGTTAAAAAAGTTATTCACATGGCAAATGACCCTCTGCATGCTCTCCTGGAATATTTCAGCTGCCGATCAGATGCCGAAGCTGAGTCTCTTTTATCTGAAGAGCCCAACCGGTGTGGCAAATGTGGTGATGTATCAGGATTGCTTATCTATCCTGATCTGATGATACCCTTTATTTAGATCAAGCTTCGAGATCACTTTTGCCCCATTTATTAGGCTGATTCTGCCATCTAGGTGCATTCCGGGTGTCTGTCGCGCCCAATGGTCTTGTTCGCTTTCTGCATGTCCACACATATGCGTAACTTGTCTGGGGATCCTCTCTTGGGTATGGCCACTATGGGGGACAACCATGGAATCGAACTATCGGCTGGCTCTATTAAGCCTTCACTCACTAAGCATTGTATCTCTTTTTCCACAAGTGGTTGGAGATGAATCGTATTCTCCTTGGGTGCTGAGCCACAGGCGGTATGGATTCATTAATGTCAAGTGTCACAGGGCCTCCTTTAAGGCAAACGATGCCTTCAAACAGAGTTGGGAAGGCTCTTGTGACTGACAGGTCACAGCCACAATCTCCATCTCAAGGGCAGTGTGGTGGCCCTGTGTGGGAACTTCCCCTTACAGTACGTGAATTCAGCTTGTGCACATCTTTCCTTGTAGCGTATTGTTGTGAAGAACTTCCTGTGATTCCGCACTAGCCCTCTGACTGCCCACTGGAAGACCTTCAGGTCAGGCAGCCTTAACTGCGGAGGAGATGTCATCCTGCAATATTCTGATGCACACATGATATTTAGGTTGGTACCCATGTCAAGGAGAAATGTGGCCTGGTGATCTCCTCCTAGTAGGGTGATATTGCCTTCAGATGACTTTGTCACTCCGTTCATCATGTAAGCATAATAATGTTGGGTGATCCCCGTAGAAGTTGAGGATGCTGGAGACCTTCCTGTCACTCTCCTGACGTGTCTCACAACATCCCTCCTTGCACCAGTATCTCTCCTTGGACCAGTGCTGCACATGCTAGGCTCTAGTTTGTAGGGTGTGGAGTTGTATCCCAGTGACCGTCTAGGTGGAAAGTTGCAGATGACCCCCAAATGATTCTCTCTGCCGTATTTGGTGCAAGTTTGCCCTAAGGCGGGACATTTCACGCCTTCCTGATAAGGGAATGGGAGGCTACATCGATAGCACCTGCCTGATGAAGCTGGCCCTCTGGATGCTTTGAAGCTTGTAGGCTTGCTTCGAGTCACTGGCAAGACGGGATATATTTGTTCCTTTACAGGGTCTTGGTGGTTACAATTTGTGAGGCCTGTGTGTCGGCGTGGGACTCCATCCTAGCCCTTTGTACTATGGTAGCTAAAGGAAGTGGCTCTCGGAGTACCTTCTTTCTAAATGATGATGACAGGCATCCACCTATGATCCTCAGTCTAATGGCCTCCTTCTTCATGAATTTGTGGAATTCACAATGTGCCACCAGTTTATGAAGACGGGTTGTGAAGGCATCCATGGGTTCACCCACTATCTGACATGCCATATTGAATGTGTGTCTCTCAATATCAACGTTGCGCTGCGGGTCAAAGTATGTGCCCAGCACTTCTTTGAGGCCTGCGTATGTCTAGACGTCATCTGGCTGGAAGGTAAGTATGAGATCCTCTACCTCATCACCCACTAGATTCACCATCAACGGCCTGGCCAACTTGTCAGGCGCGGTGTCGTCATGGGCATGCAAGTTGTTTAAAAACCTCCTGATCCATCTCTCCCATTGTGGACCCAGGTCTTGATGGTCCCCCATATCAAACGGCATAGACCAGCAAAAGGCTGCTGCACTGCATGCATCTTCACCAGCTGTTTCACCTTCTGACATTTCAGTGGTTGGGTGACTTTGGCTACACCTCACGACCTTGTTTTGCAGCGTGTGTCACAGTGGGGGCTTTCCTTCTCAGAGAGGACATTCCATCCTCATCTCCATTGTCTGATTTTCTGGGTTCACTAATGGTGTTTTTTTACGGAGAGAATGTGTGTAGAGAGAATGCCACCGTATATACACACACATGCAATAATGACAGGAGCCTGTGATTAGCTCAACCATCTTTATTTTCTCCAGCGGCGAACTAACCCACTGCACGGGATCCCTAATTCGCATGTGCGCACCTCGCTCATTCTTATTCATCCATTTGCTTTGTGACGGAGCTCCATGGCTCCGTTAACTGTGTCCTCTCCAGGACACAACAGTTCATAGAGTCCATTTTTAATGTTGAAAACGGACTTTGGGGGCAAAAGCACTGCGCAGCACCGGGCCACGCAGCAAAGGTAAGTTTCTTTCTTTAAAAAAAATTAAAAACACAGTCTTAGCACCCACGTAGGGTCCTACGCAGGTGCTAATAGGTGAGGGGGGAAGGGGAGCGGGTAAGGGGAAGGATGGGGCGCTGGCTAGCCAGGCTGCTCAGAATGCAGGCTTGTACAATATAATAGAGCCTGCATTCCGAGCATCCTGATTGGTCAGTATCCCCTCCCAGGGTGCTAATGAAGCTAATCACACTTTTGCAAAAATTAAGTTACACTACCACAGCGCCTCCTCTCATCTTGTCATTAGCTAAGATATTGGTATTCTATTTCAATCATTCTATTACCTTCTGCTACCTGCCAATGAGGGACTATCTTCCTAGACACTGTGAAGATATTAGTAGCAGATGTGCAGGAGAAGTTGTCCAAGAACGGCAAGTCTTAGATATTGCTCCTTTACCATCATATATGACCAAACATTGATAATGGCAAACCTCTGCATGCAAGACTTCAACACAATCTTTCATCTCTATCAGGCTCCATGCATAGTTGTTCTTTTGGAAAGCCAAATTGAATCAAACAGGGGGATCTACAACACGTAATAGCCACATGTCCAAATTTCTTGACCTATTGGACTGGCATTTTTTCAAATATCAATAATACATGTCACATTCAGATAGTTTATTCTAAGTCGCAGTTCTGGGTCTTGTGGCCACTATGATAAGTTTGTATTCTTGGCAGTGGCAATAGCCAGACTCTTGATCAAGACATGGCTGCCAATTTATGAGATGTGGTGCCAGGAAATGCTGAGCTACTGTTATACTGAAGAATCAATATCTTTCTTTGGGCCTCATCACGAGTTGGGCGTATCCTGACTGTAATATCGCCCAACTGTAATAGTGTTAGTGCCAACTGGTCCGCAGGTATTGCCACCGGATCATGGGTTGGGCGTTAACGGTAAATCTCCATTCCCCATTGGGTCAGCCGGACCCAATAGGGAATTCTCGGTGCAAATACTGCACGCTAATACAGCCGGCGGTAATTATGCCAAAAACAAGGCGCTAAATGGGATTTTCACCTCCAGAAAAAAGCTGAAGGTAAAACAGGCCATTTACTGCCCAACTCGTGATAGGGCCGGACAATAAATGTGGCGGTAATACCTTTACCGCTGCATTTAAAGGCTACAGTCCAACTCGTGATGAGACCCTTAGATTACCAGGCAGAAGAACAAATGGGCATCTCTACAATCATTTAAAAACAAGGATTAACTCAGGTTGGTGTTCAACTCTTGCCTTTATGGATTGCATTCAAGCATTTATGTAATTGTAATTGTAATTGTTTATTTATATAGCGCTTATACACAGGTGGAGTGCATCAAGGCGCTTCAAGGTGGAAAGGGAACAAGGGAATACCGTAATCATTCTTAGGCCTTGATGTTTCTGAATGATCTAACAGAAAAACTAGCATACTAGGCCTGGCAGCATTTCTCCTAGTGCAAATGCATGAAGTGTTACTGTTGCAACCAAGCTTGGGTCGGGGGACAAAACAAAGTGGGGGGGACAGGACAGACAAACTAACTAGTTCTATTACATTTAGGTCATGCATGTGTACAGACGGAGATGCAAGGAAGAGAGTTTGGGGGGAACCAACAAGTCCGGTCCAGCAGGGCCCTGGGTTGATTGCAGACAGGTTGCTCCGCTCATGGAGAGTAAGCTGTAAATGCAGTAATGCTGAACATAGTGCATCAGCCCGGAGGCAAGTGTAAAAGACTGGCAGAGGAGCCTGGGACCTGTAAGGCTCTGGATGTGAACCAGGCAACCAGTCAGCAAAAACTGAACAGAGTTAGGGAGGGGAAGGAGGGTGGAGAGAAAAAGAACAGAGGTTAGCAAGGGAGAGGGCGAGAGAAGGAGGAAGCAAGGCAAGTTAGATAAAACAATGGCAGACTGGTTCTCTAGCTACTAAGACAACATTCTGAATGAGGATCACCCCACCTGGGCAACCTGTAATAAAGAGTATTAACAAGCCCAGTCCATTAATGTTTAAATAGTCTTGTTCCCTGGTCAAAATGTTCAACTACCCCAATGTACCTGAGTTAGAAGAGTTTCTTTCCGGGTTCATTGACTGATCCTTTGAGAGTGGACTCCCTTTAAAGCAGGAGCCACAGGGCATCGAGATTCCTCGAAGAAATGTGAACCCTGGCATCGAGACAGCAGCTTTGAACTTCACAGTGCTCGTTGATGATCGATCGTGAATTTCCTGTGAGGATGAGGCGTGCGGAGCACCTCAATGCAAAGAGTTTGGTACTGAAAAGAAGACTCAGTAAAGATCGCAGGCCCGGCAGCGGGCGGCGGGTGTCGGCACTGGCATCGACGATAGGAACTCAACCACAGCTGGATTTTGAATCTTCACTTGTCAGCGCCTTTGCCGACTTCGGGTGGCGGGAAACCCACCGGCAGACTTTCCTTGGTTGTTGACGACCTCGACTTTCTCCGGCGGGACAAAGCGGTCGATGGGCATTACGGCTCCTGACGTCGAGCAGCACAGTGTCAAGCTGTACCTGCTTCCGGGCAGCACAACTTGACTGGCTTCCAGTGGTTATGGAAGTCCTCTGAATCCTGGTTTACGCTGATGGACTTCGACGGCCTCGATGTCATGGTGCTTTGCTTCAAGATTTCTTGGCGGACCCCATCTCCAGTCGGCAGACTTTCGAGACTGGCTTCCAGGATGCCTCGATCAGCTTCTGCACGATGTATCCTCGTAGCTCGGTCAGAGCTCTTCTAGCCAGGTCCTCTCTTGGATCAGTCCAAGCAACTCTCTTGGATCAGTCCAAGCAGTCCCAGCAACAGAGTTTTTTCTTCCAGCTGGGCATCAAGGATAAGCAGCTTCAAGTTTCAGCTTCAGCTTCTGAACAAATTGGGAAGTGAGAGGTCCCCAGATATACACATCTGTCCCTCATTCACACTGCTGAGCCAAGCTCAGTCAGCCAATCAGGCAGAAGGGCATTCATTCAGGCAGGCAGCCAATCAGTCTCACAGTGCATTCAGGCCATTCACTTCCACCCAGACACCTATAACAAGGAGTGTGGATTGGGGCAAGCACCCAGCCTTTCAGCACACCACACTGCATTCATGTCAGTTTCGGGCAGGGCTGTCTCATTCATTGTGTCACACACGCATAAACCAAACACCCATAACATCGAATGCATATTGGTCAGACACTCCAATCACCCAGGTCCCAACCCAAGGGTGTACTTACAACATTAAGTCATTGGGAAGGCTCCAGCCAGTCTGTCCTGGACATCCCCACAATACCATATATGGTTCTTCCACCCAACAGCCAGTCAAGGGAAGTGACAGAGTCAGGGCTTCCCAGGACATTGGGGAAAACAAGGTAACCGGTAATAGAAACCAAGAGGCCACAGGGACCATCTTGCCTTCTATGAGGAATCCACTGATTCCTATGGCAGGGCCTGGGTATCCCAAAATGGAGAATACTCAGAGCACCTGTCAATTTCAGCATGGAGCTGTCACCAGCCCATACCCTGCTCTGTGGGTCACATACAGGTGCCCCAAAACATACACTAGGAGTTCAGGGTTGTAACTCCACCCATGGGTGCCATAGGGTATGCAAAGGGTCTCTGTTTATGACAACCAAAAAGAAGATCTGCGCTGCCACGAGTACCAACTGGACTGGCTGCACAGAAAACAACACAGAACACATATGATAAGGGAGTACAGGACAAGGACATGGAGGCTCTGTCCCTCCAATGCATGTGCAGCATCACAGGGCCCCGGCTCCAGAAATCCTTGTGGATTATGCAGAGGGTCTTGAACTTCATCCTTGCAGCCACAGGCAACCACTGGAGGGATTTCAGTGCAGGAGAGATGCAGTACCTGGGATTGAGGCCAAGGATAAGTCTTGCGGTTCTGTTCTGGGTGAGTTGTAGAGGACGGAGAGTAGAAGTAGGAAGTTTGAGAAAGAGGCTGTTGCAATAGTCCAGCCTAGAGAGAACCAGGTCTCTCGAGGTGGTGAGTCTCTGGGGGAATGTGAGAAAATGTAGAATACCTCTGAGGAGGTGCAGTTGGCAATGTGACTTTTTGGAGATGTCTGAGATGTGAGGAAAGAAGGAGAGAGTGGAGTTGAAAACGACCCCTGGATTTTTTGCCTCATTGGTAGGTGAGGTGAACCGTGTTATTGTAGAATAAAAGACGTTGAAAGCAAAATAAGTGACCATACTTTTTGGAACAGCAGGAGGTATATCTGAAATAAATGGCAATGTTTAAGAGATTGTGTAGAAATGCCATTGAAACCGAACGCAATGAAAATTGCTATACCACAGGTCGTTCGCCTGTTCATAACTAGACTAGCAAGCAATGAACTAGACTAGCAAGCAATGGAGTAGCAATGCATGTATGGAGGCAGATGGTATGCCATCAGCTTCATGGCTATATGACATATCACACCCATTACAGATAAGTGACATATTTACGGCACAATGACTCACCTACACAACTAAGGTTATAATAACAATGAAATAAAAAGCTTACATTAGAACATAAAAAGGTATCTACAAATTGAAAATTGGATGTATTCTAAATGTAGTATATGTGTACATTTTCCAATGCATTGTTCTATAATATTAATTTTCTGACATGTTAGACTCCAAAGAATACCATTACGTTTGCATTATACTGCAACATATGAATCACTACTTGGATTCAATAAGATTGCATTATTCCGCTTTCAGAAATCTAATTTTCGACCACAGTGCAGTGCTTCTTGAAAAAGAGCACACATAATCCCCTGCACGTGCATTGGAATGATCCATATCGCTCTGTGTGAAGTGCTGCACGTGTCTGCATTGTTCCTAAAAACCTAATACAATTCTGCTGAATGCAGTCCTGTTGGCTTAAATACAAGCCTACGAGAACTGTGACTCTCAAGCCACATAATGCAGTTCCATTACCTTATTGCATAAGGCATGACAAACCAAGAGCTTCAAATGCAGACCTGATTCAGGCTGTATATAGGTTGGATGTAGTGCACATACAAAATTGCATTGTTTTCAATGGCAGCATCCCTAAATTCTGTGACCTTCTTTCCATCTAATGCTACGCTGCCCTTTGTTCTGTGTGCAGCCCTTTTCAGATTCTTTCATTTGATCTTATCTCGTTTGGACTGCTCTAAGGCGAGTGCCTATCTGCTTGCTGTTGTTGTTTGTTAAGTCACCAGTAGTATTTATTTTCTATAGTCTTTACTTGTTTACTGTATATGCCTCTTGAGTTGGGTCAGTTGTCTCCTCCTCTTTGTGTGCGTCTACAAGTGTCGCTTCCCTTGGTTTATTCTGCCACTAGCAACTCTCGATAACAAGCTCCTCAATGATACAAAATATAGATAAAAGTTGAAAGAGTAACAAAGAGTTTCATACACAATGGGCCTCATTACACGGTAGGCGGTAGGGATTTACCGGTACCGGTAAAATACCGGTGCCGGTAAATCCCTGCCGCCTTACTACGAGGTCCCTTAGCGGGTTGGAGTTTTAACGCCTGCTTTTTGCAGGCGTTAAATACCAACCCGCTAAGGGACCTCGGAGCTAATTACGGCACCGCTAAATTGCGGTGCCGTAATTAGCGCCTTCCCCATTCCCATTGAGCCCTATGGGGCAGAAATGGGAATGGGGAAGGGCAATGGCGGAAGGGGGATTTACGGCCCCTCCAACCTTGGGATGGGGCGGTAAATCCCCTTACCGCCAAGGCGGTGCCGGTATTTTACCGGCATGAGCCATGGCGCTAATAGCGCCATGGCTCACCGCCTACTGTGTAATGAGGCCCAATGTCAGCAAATAGTAAGTGAAAACAACCTGTGCTTCTAAAAAGAGATATGTCCATGCTAACTGTGAGAAGTGTTACAATTGTGAGGACCAATATATGATCGCCAAGTCCTTGAATGTTCCTATACTTCTTTCAATTTTCAGAACTAAATTGAACTGTTGGAGGGAATGATATGTATGCAGAACAAAAGACTGCCTACTGCAATTCATAACTAAAAGGAACTGAAGTTGGGTTCTAAGGTCCTGAAGAATACAACACAGTGGGAAAATGGCAGAAACCGGTCGACAATAGACTTGAGATATCCTTTATTGATTGGGATGCTCATTAATATGAATTGTTTTAATTCAAAATTAAATCAAATATACCTATTCAGTTGTGGGAAGAATATGGTGATCCCTTTTTGTATTGGGAATTTATAATGTGCTTATAAACAAAGTGTTTTGAGGGGCAACAAGACAAGAGGGTGGGGGAAACAGTGAGGACAAAAACAAAACTACTAGGCCTTGTGACATTCGAAACATGCAAGTGCAGTAAGAGAAGTGCAGGAAAGAGGGGCGGGGGACTGTCGGTCAGGGCCGAAAAGGCCTGTGAGAAAAAGAGAGTGCCACGGTAGGCCAGGTGTATAGAGCCAGGGGAAAGCAAAGAGAGCAGATGAAGGATGGTCCATGAGCTAAGTGCGAGGTAACAGGCCAGAAGGGCTACAATTTGCAGGCCCAGTCAGGCAAGTGCGGGGGGAAGGACCCATAAATGCAAATGCAGGTTATGGGGAGGAGGCTCCAGGGAGACCAAGTGCATGTGCCCTGAAGACTCTGAGGGAACCAGGCAGCCAGTCAAGAAGCAGACAGGGACATTAGCAGGGGAGGGGATGGGGAGGAAGAAGAGTAAAGGAAGGTCTTGAGAAGCTTCTAGAACTTAAGGAGATCCGGCTCAAGTCTGAGAGGGGCAGGGAGACCGTTCCAGATGGAGGCTCCTGCGGAGGAGAGAGATCTACCCACAACTCTCTGCTTGGAAAAGCACCTGATCTGCAGAGAGTTAGAGGTAGACAACCAAAGGGTTCTATCAGGAAGGTAGTTAGGGAGAGAGAGCTGGATGTAGAGGGGTCCCAAGCCCCAGAAAACACTTTGGATGATGCAGAGGTTCTTGAACTTGATCCTCACAGCAACTGGGAGCCAGTGGAGATATTTCAGGGCTGGAGAGATGCGGTCCCTGGGCCTGAGGCCAAGGATAAGTCTTGCAGTCCTATTCTGGATTAGTTGAAGGGGGCGAAGGGAGGAGTTAGGAAGATTAAGGAAGCGGCTGTTGCAGTAGTCCAGCCTGGAAAGGACCAGAGCTCTGGAGACATTGAGTTACTGGGGGAAGGTGAGGAAAGGGAGAATGCCTCTAAGGAGGTGCAGCTGAAAATGTGTCTTCTTGGCTAGGTCTGTGATTTGAGGAGAGAAGGAGAGAGAGGAGTTGAAGATAACACCAAAGTTGTTTGTCTCACAGGAGGGTGGCGAGTGGGGGCCCATGGAAGGCAGCCAGAGTGCGGGAGGCAAAGAGGGAGCAGGTGTCCCAATAAGAAGGATCTCTGTCTTACTGGCATTAAGGCAGAGATTGTTAGCAGAGCACATTGCCTTCCAGTTCTTCCAAGAGTAAGCAAGCAGCGGCTTCATAATTTTCGTGGTATTCAAAGGAGCTCCCTTGATTACTGTGTGAAAGGTTATTCTATATGGTCAGTATTCTACATGGCCCGTGTATGAAAAATTTGCTAGGTATTTCTGCTGGTTTTTATATGCTGGTGGTAAAAATGTCAGTGGCTGCATTATCATAAACACACGTTGCAAAGGCAAAAGTGCATAGTGTCCGGTTTGAGTTAAGACGGTTAACAGGGACACAGACTGGAATGCCCTTGAAAAAAATAATCTGTGAATGTGCCAGAAAAGCAGCTTAACCACCCCAAACTTTGCTATATATATAGCTGAAGGTAATGTGTGTATTGCACCAGTATCATGCTTTCAACTTCGGAACATACTCAATTACCACTGAGAGTTCATTTACCAACTTCTGAACCCCAGAGTTCTTTACTGTCCACTTTCCTGACCACAGCTAGGCTTCTGGTACAGTGCCGCACTGCAGGAATCCAATTTGGTTCTATTTAAGGATGCAACTTGCTATGTTGTGCATGTGCCTGTAATAGACAGTGAAGACCCTGTGAACTCACATGCTCTTGTACAGTAAGAAGAGGAGCAGTATGGGCCTCATTACATGGATGGCGGTGGACCAAGGTGCTATTAGCACCTTGGTCCATGCCGGTAAAATACCGACACCGCCTTGGTGGAAAGGGGAATTAACGCCCTATTCCAAGGTTGATGGGGCGGTAATTCCCCCTTCCCCCATTGCCCTTCCCCATTCCCATTTTTGCCCCATAGGGCTCTATGGGAATGGGGAAGGAGCTAATTACGATACCGCAAATTGCGGTACCGTAATTAGCTCCCTGGTCCCTTTGCGGGTTGGTTTTTAACGCCTGCAAAAAGCAGGCGTTAAATTCCCCAACCCGCAAAGGGACCTCGTAGTAAGGCGGTAAGGGTTTACCGGTATCGGTAAAATACCGGTAAAATACTGGTACCGGGGGGGCGTGGCCTGGAGCGCTGACTATGCAGTCGCTTCCTTGATGGCTTCCGTGGGACGCCCGCTGCATCTCAGCTTCCTAAGGCTCCCATGCAGCGTTTTTCGAACCTAATTAGGTGAGGGGGTGTGAGAAGGTTCGGAGCCCCGCCGGCATGCTGCTGGGACCCAGAATCGCCAAGATGAAGATAATCGGGCTCTCCTTATTCCGCGGCCCCTCCGCCGCGTAATCCAAGATGGCGGACGGGACCCAGCGACAACAACCGAGACGTGGCCTCGCCATCGGAGCTCCTCCTGTGGACCCCTGAGTCGATCTGGACCCAAGAGCCTCCCGCCTCACATGACCGGAGGGACCCGAGCCACACGCCTGTGCTCCAGCTGATACTCCCGGCGGCGCTCTGGGGAAGGCTCTGGGAGTCGCGCGGACGGCAGAGGGCGAGGTAGGTGCCCCGGGCCTCCTCTGTTTTGGCCCGTCTCCCCGGACATCCCCAGGGGGATAAAACCCTGCAGCCACCCCAACCGCGCCGGCGGCGCGGCAGGACACGCAACTGCGGTCTCCCTGCTCTCGCCCTCTGCTGTATCCCTCCGCCTCCACTCCAGAAGAGGGGGCTGGAGCCGGAGAGTCCTCGGGGGTGCACCGCAGAACAACCCTGCCTTCAATTGTGAGGAGGCTGCAAGACCTTATTGCCCCCGGACTCTGCACCTCTGCAGGAGTGGACCCACTGGCTCGTGGTTCCGGTCAGCGGCGCCATGTTCTGCTGCCCTCTTTATTGAGCAATCCGCCCTGAAATAGACCCTCTACTGCCACCACTACCACCAAGAGTCTTGCTAACACCCATGGCGATCTGGGTCCTCACCCTCCACCCCAAAAGACTACACTGGACTGGTGTGCTCCAGTATCTAAGTTGCTCCCTCTCATCTCCCCGTTTGCTTCCTGGGGCGCCCCGGCCCACATTCACCCTCCCCTTGTCCGACTTGGTACCAGGGAGACCGGGACAACACTGCAATCCTCTTCCTCTTCACTCGCACTGAAATCACCTATGCTAACCAGAGTCCAACCAAGACATCGGAACCCTCATCCCGACCCTCTGAGAGGCCTCAAGCTACCCTCAAACCATCGCCACCATTGCGACTGAGCTACCTGCAGCCGTTGACCCACTCCTGTCAGACCACACTATGTCTAGGCAACCGAAATCCACCAAGTCCTCAGACATAGCAACAATGCTAATGTCATCCGACAAAGCGAAGAAACTGGACACTCTCCCCTCCATCTCACGAGAATCCCTGGACAACAAGGGACCTCTAGCGACCAAGGAGGATATCCATGAATTCATGGCTGACATTAAAACCGAATTTCGATCATGTATGTCTGAGCTTACCGCCAAGTTGGAGAATACTGATAAAAGGGTTTCGGAGATGGAACAGAGAGTGGGAGAGATTGAAGATCGCGTCCAGGACCACGCCTCCTCCCTGACTGAGGTCCAGCGTTCTGTTGGGCTTCTGCAGGACAAGTACGAAATCCTGGAATATAAGCAGGAGAACATGGAGAACAGAGCCCGGCGCAACAACCTCCGCATTCGGGGGGTTCCCATGTCAGTCCCAGACCAAGGGCTGGCCGAATATGTAGGCCTTTTCTTTCAATCTCTCCTCCCCGATCTGGAGGACTCACTACTGCTACTGGATCGCACTCACAGGCTAAACCCCCGTCGTGGGGTGGAGTCAGATGGCCCACCTGATGTCATCACCAGGGTGCATTTCTTTACGACAAAGGAAGCCATATCGGCAATAAGTCGCTCCGAGAATGAAATCACCTTCCAGGGGACTCCCCTTCAGATCTATAAAGACCTATCTCCGTTGACCCTTCAGAAAAGGCGAGCCCTTCGCCCACTAACCACCTTCCTCCAAGCCCAAAAAATTTGCTACAGATGGCTCTTTCCCACAGCTTTGTAATTCTCCTATAAGGGTACCATACGTAGGATCAATCACCTGGACGACGCTAAAAGTATATTGCATCCGGACTCCGCTAACACCTCGTCCCCACAGGCCACTGAAGCGGCGGCTGACTCGGACCCCATAGCCTCCCCTAGGTCCAAACAAAACACATGGTCGAAGGTTCCAAGATTTAGGAGGAGGAAATGACCCAGAGCGACCCCATGAGAGACTCTTCTGCGCCCTGAGACCCGGCTTAGCGAACCCGGCGCTGTGGAGCCGACCGCAACTTTTGGAAACATGGATGAACTCCATCCCCGATGCAGCGGGACTCCCCCCACGGCCCATGCCCAGCTCCAAGGTACATTCCACCTATGAGTCCTTGGAGCATTTCACTCAGACTATTCATACCTTTAGCCATGTTGGCTATTCTCTGTTATATGGCCCCGTTGGCCAGGGGAGGGCCTGACCCCATAATAGGTCCCCCGCCCCCAGTTAAATCTTGGACTTCCCGTTGGCGGTCCGAGCAAAAACCCCAAAAGCAGGATAACAGATGGTCACATCTCCCACGACATAATGGCTGATTCTTCAGTAGCTCCCCCCCTTCCACAAGTCTCATCAGCGACCCCAGGTCCCGCCCCGGAACAGCAAACCTGGAAGTTTGTCTCTCTGAATGTCAAGGGACTGAACTCACCGGCTAAACGCAAATCAATTCTACAAAAACTCCAGAATGATACTACCTCTGTGGCCATGCTACAGGAAACTCACCTGCTCCCGGCAGACTTCAGCCGCCTACACTCTCGCGACTTTCCAAAGCAACTCTTCGCGTCTGGAAGCTCCAAGCGAGGTGGTACGGCAATCCTGTTCCGGAGGGGGCTGAATCCCCAGATACTGGACTCCATAAGCTGCCCGGAGGGACGCTACATAGCAGTGAAATGCCTGCTAGCGGGACAGCTGTTCTCCTTGGTCTACGTGTACGCGCCGAACTCTGGCCAAGCACCCTTCTATGATTCGCTAACCACAACTCTCTCTCCCTTTCTGGAGGGCCAGATAGTGATCGGTGGGGACTTTAATGGGGTCCCAGACCCCGTAAAAGACAAATCGCATCCACCCTCTGCCGGGGACTTCACCACGGCCCTAGCCCTCTTGCGATTATTTAGAACTCTAGGGGTGGTGGACTCATGGGGGGTACTCCACCCGTCTGAAAAAGACTTCTCCTTCTATTCTTATGTTCACCGGACATTTTCCAGGATAGATCTTCTTCTGATATCTCCGCAGATCTTCGCTTTCACTGAGGAGGTGACTATAGGCTCCAGAATCTTATCCGACCACGCCCCGGTAACCTTGGAAATCCGAGTCCAGGGACCTCCTGATCCCCAGCGGCGTAGATGGACTCTATATGATCCCATCCTTAATGAGATGCCACTCAGAGACGCAATCGCAACTACGATCAACAACTTCTTTAAGGAAAACCCTAGCGGAGATACCTCTTTAGCCAACAACTGGGATGCAATGAAGGCAGTGGTGCGGGGAGAACTGATTGCCAAAGGGGTAGCCTATCATAGCCATAAACAACAAATTCGTCAGGGCCTCGAAGAGGAACTTGAGAGGGCGGAGAGGATCCATAAGGAGAAGGGCTGGACCCCTAAAACGCAGCGAGCTCTCCGAATAGCAAAAAAGAAAACTGAAGCCCACTACGCTGAATATACCGCCCATCAAATGACGAAGGCTAAACAGTTCTATTATGCCAAAAATAATAAAGCAAACAAACTACTGGTGGCTAAACTTGTCAAGACAAGAAGGAATAACACAATCGTGGGCCTTCGGGATCAGCAGGGCAAGACTCAGTACTCGGATCTCGACAAGCTTCAAATCGCATCGACCCACCTGACCCAGGTAATGACCACCCCGGCCCGAGACGTCAAAGAACAGAGGGAATACCTGCAAAGGGTGGCGCTCCCCTGACTGGAAAACGCAGCTCGGGACTCGTTGGAAGCCCCAATCACCGACGAGGAAGTCGATGAGGCGATAAAATCCCTTAAATCTCGAGCCCCAGGCCCAGACGGCTATACGACGAAGTTTTATAAAGTTTTCAAACCCCAACTCCTGCCACCTCTGGTACAGCTGTTTAATTCATTCAGGACCACGGGCACTATAACCCCGTCGATGCAAGAATCAATCACAGTTTTGCTGCCCAAACCTGGCGGTGACCCGAAGAATCCTGCGTCCTACAGACCGATTGCTCTGCTCAATATAGATGCCAACATATACTCCAAAATTTTAGCAACCCGCCTGTCCCGGATTCTGCCAGAGATAATCGACGCTGACCAGAGTGGCTTCATCACACACCGCTCTACCGCTGATAACATTCGTAGAGCTCTGAACCTGGTGGAACTTGCCTCCCGAGACTCCCGAGAGCTGGTGCTTCTGGCCCTGGATGCAGTTAAGGCCTTTGACAAGGTGGACTGGAACTTCATGAGGCTTACTCTCGAGGCCTTTGACTTTGGTCCAGAGTTCTGCGCCATGACTTTGGCTAACTATACAGCGCCCAAGACCCTTCTCAGAGTCAATGGCATCCTCTCCCCCCCTATCGACTTGACCTGTGGAACCAGACAGGGCTGTCCGTTATCGCCACTGCTCTTCGCACTAATCATGGAACCATTCGCCCAACGGATCAGGCGAAACCCGGCGATTAAGGGCTTCCAATCGAATACAATACACCATAAACTGGCCCTCTACGCAGACGACGTCCTACTAACCATCACGGAACCTCCCACTTCCCTCCCTCAGGCCCCAGCTGAGATAGAGAGCTATGGAAAGGTCACAGGCTTTGCCATCAACTTCCGGAAGTCAGCTGCCTTGGGGGTAGGCCTGTCCCGGGAGGTCCGGGAGGCTCTGGCCCCATTATGTCCGATACAATGGACGACTAAGAGCATCAGTTATTTGGGTGTCCAGATCCCAGCTGACCCTGGGGAAGTCTATCGAGCAAACTTTCTCCCACTGTTCACGGACCTCGAGGCAGACTTAAAGCGGTGGGCGGCACAAGAGATCTCACTGATGGGCCGCATCACGGCCTGTAAAATGAACTTGCTACCAAGGCTCCTATATGCCTGCTCTTTGCTTCCAGTACCAATCCCGGCACCTGCCCTTCAGAATCTACAAAAGAAAATGTCACGGTTTATTTGGAAAGGGAGGAAGCCCAGAATCCCTAGGACCACGATGCTGGGCAATGCTAGACTGGGTGGCCTCGGAGTTCCAGATCTACAAAAATATCAGATGGCGGCCCAACTCGCCTGCATCCGATCATGGCAGATACTTACCAACCGCCCGAGATGGGTGGACCTCGAACAGGCGCAACTACCGCTCCCGCTACGTTTTCTCCCGCATATCAATCCCTCCGAGCGCCGACAGTGGCAGAACCTCCTGATGACCACCAAACACACTATTGCTGTCTGGGATAAAGCGCTGAAACAAAAGAAAACCCCAGTGGGACTCAGCCCTTCCTCCCCGGTGTTCCTGAACCCAGCTTTCTCCCCTGGCTGGTCCACCCGGAACATCAGATCCTAGATTGCGGGAGGCCTGGAGACCCTGGGGCCACTATTCGAAGGGGGACAACCCTGCACCTTTGGGCGTTGTAAAGAACTCTTCCAACTTCTGGAACAGGATAGATTCACGTACATTCAGCTGCGCCACTGGAGCTCCCATCCACAGACCCGCCAAGCCGCCACCCGCCCTCCCACGGCTATTGAACTGACCCTAAATGACCTCCCAACCAGGGGGAGAATCTCCACTCTATACAAACGCCTCCAAAATGACTTCCTAACCTCTAAAACCCGGTACATGGCCCAATGGGAGGCGGACCTAGGCCACCCAATCGAGGGCCAGCTATGGGTTGACATTTGGTCGCGGGCCCACACTTCTTCATCTTGCATTACGAACAGAGAAGGCGCCTACAAAATCCTTCTTCGCTGGTATTATCCTCCCCTAAGACTACACCATATGAACCCCACACTTAACCCGAACTGTTGGAGGCAATGTGGCCAAGTAGGGTCTTTCTTTCATATGTGGTGGTCCTGCCCGAGGGCCCAGACCTTTTGGAAACAATGCCTAGCAACAATCGCAGACATCACTCAGGTACGACTTCCCCTGGAGCCCGAACCCATCCTCCTGGGAGCCCCGGTCCCCGGGATCTACCCGAGATCTGGCCCTATGGCCAAACTACTAACCCAATGCCTACTGGCAGGCAGAAATGTAATAGCTCGGACTTGGAAAACCGCAAAAGGACCACTAATGCCTTTTTGGTGGACTAAAATATGGGACATCTTAATCGCGGAGAAGGTGACGGCTGCCGGGGCAGGCCGCCTACATCGCTTCGAGAACATCTGGGGCCCGATCCTAGACTTTGATCAGAATTATCCAGCCCTGACATACAAGCCCCAATTAGCCAGGAGAACTTTACGGGACGATAATTCGCAGCTGGGACAGGTAGAGGAACATTAAGACCCGGGGGAGGGGAGGGAAGAGCAACCAACTGTATTGCTTTTGTACCATATGTCGTGATTGATCAAGTTTTGTATCATTTTATCCTGTCTGTTTAAAATAAAATTAACCTTGCGAAGATTAAAAAAAAAAAATACTGGTACCGGTAAACCCTTACCGCCTACCGTGTAATGAGGCCCTATCTGTCTGTAGTGAAGGAAAGTCCAACTGTTTTATCAAATTAGTCAGTACGTTCAATTGGTGCATACTACATTCCCAGCTTCAAAGGCAAGAACTACATTACACATGTTTTTGTAGAACCACTGTTGGAAGAAATATACAACTACGAAAATATGCACATTGTTTTAAATTATAGCAACACTACTATTTCTAATTCAAACGTATTCCAAAAGCAGGCTGTGTAGATAAGGTGCAGATTTTGCTCAGAAATATTTTATTTTGTGCATTGGCCTTTATATGTTTCTACAATGCGAGCAAATGATATGATACCCCTGGGTTTGGGTGTTACACAAATGCAATAAATACACAAATAACTATGTCTACCTAGGGATTTGGGAAGAAGCTGGAGAGTTAAATATGGTCTTCATTGTTACCAAAGGCCAGTGTAAAGTGGGATATGGGAACATGGCACTTAGCACCTGTGGGACATAATGGACAATACTGCTTATTCCTTTTCAAGTAGAGGTGTTCTCCTTGAAATATTCTCCTCCTTTTTGGCTTCAGGATTACTGGGAGACAGAAGGTTGTGGTAGTGCCATGGAGGCATCTTTGTGAGTTTCTAAAGATTAAAGAAAGCTGCAAAAATAAAGCATTCCAGTTGTATTTTCCCCCAAAACAAGTAGTATTTGTGCACTGAGCATGGTCAGTCCGCAGGCATTGTGTCAATATGCAAGTCCACTGTGAGTCCCAGCAAGTACATCCGGGTCACAGACTGTAAGAAGGCAGGCTCAGACTTCACGGCTTTACCTTGCAGTGCAGTGGTTGGTGCTCATGGGCAGTACCTTTCCCTGACTGTGGAATAGTGCCTTGGCTGATTGGTCGCTGGGTTGCTGTTATTAGTTCCTGTTATTATGTTGTAAGTTTTGCTAAAGTTTTCGAGGGAAACATTTCCCACCAGTAAATATTTCATTAACTTATTTAAGGTGCCCATTTTAGAATAGTGAGCAATATTTTTTTGTTGGGCCTTTCAAAGCAAATTGGTCCTATCACTGCAGTGGGGTTATTTTAAACAGATGTAGAACTACAGAAACCGTCCTTCAATGGTTGTTGAAATGCGAGCATTTTGAGTTATTTATGAGATTTCTACAAGTAATCATTTTTTGTGTCTTCTGGGACATGCAGTTTAGAGAACCCGATCCTGTTAGGAGAGTGTATATGCTTCCAGCAACTGCTCGTAATCTAATGGAAAGTTTTCAATAGGACGTGCTGGGGGCCTTTCAGTGTCCAGGTGCTTACACCCTGGCAGATTGCAAGACCCAACACGATCAAGCACCCAATCTGACACAGACAGAAATGTTTTCAGATTTTAACTTATTCCGATTGAGAGGAAAAGTAGAGTACACATTGTCAGCCGAGTGGAAACAGATCACTATTGCATCACTGGTGAAAGAGGAAAATGCAAGCAATCAAGATGTTTCTGGGGTTCTAAACATGGACTCCTTTCAGGAGAGTATGCCTAGAGGACAACATCAGATCTAGGTTTGACATAGTCCTGTAATGTTCCCAGGTGCATAAACTAAGGTTACATTTCGAACTGCTAGTTTGCTCCACGTACCCTAAGCAAATGCAAATCTATGCGTTCCACATAAGTACCTTGTGACAAAACAGAGTGGCTGATCTTTGACTCAATCAGCACCCTCTGGAACTCAACTCCAGAATTTTGTGGGGTGCATTTAAAGGCCCCAAACAGAAGTCCCTTTCACATGAATAGTAGGCATTTAAACACTGCAGCAAAAACGCCCTGTTTTTTTCTTTTGTTGTTCATGTAGAGTAAAATGGCAGGAAAGCAAAACATGATGTGTGGGTTGACCATAGCAATGTATATTATGTTTCACCCACAAAACTCCAGTGACATTTGAAGAGACACTTACTTCAGGAAAAACTTGTTCTAGCTGCAGGCAAAACTTCCCAATGGGAAGCCCCACTCCAGCTGGATGTCACAACTCCCATCTAATAACCCCGAAATACATTTTGATGCTGCTGAAAGCGTCAAAATTCAGTATCCTCCAGACCAAAAAAGGTGTGAATCCTTGTTGCACCCACTGCAAAGAGCACACAGTAACTTCACAGAGACTCATAAAAACCTCTGGTCGCAGGCTGGCCCATGGTGTAATATAGATGTCATTATCATCAGCGGTTTTGCTAAATAGTTTGTTCTCATCCGGAACGTCGTTGTAAGCCTCTATGTACTTTGATGAGAAGTCATTCTCTCTTTTTAATCGATGAAGATGAAGTGTTATCTTCCTTCTGGTATATTCATTCAATATGGAGGTCACTTTGGGAAATCCCTAGTGCTGGAACATATACATTCATTATGGAACATACTCCTCCCCAATCCTTAGGCAACCGCATGTAGGCTCTGGATCCACAAGCCCAATATTGATTCATTAGAACTGAAGTTCCTACTATCATTCCCGGTACTTCAATTATTTCTCAACATCCTTTATTTTTTCCAGCATAACCTTGGCATCATTCTTGAAGCAGGTTGTTGCATTCTTCACTTCTAATATATGCTTTGGTCCTGCTTCGTTCTCAACCCAGGTTACTAGTCTTGCATGTATGGCCCATGATTCTAGGCATTCATCATTCACCTTCTGCACCTCGCTAATCATTTCTTTATTCAATAAATGTGCAGGGTATGATATTAAACCATCTTCCCTCCAGTTCTGGTTGCTATGTGCCCATATGCCAACAGCTGCATTCTTTTCCCAGCATCCTGGTTCTCCTGATTGTTCAGTCACGTCAGAGCAATTCTCTTCATATCAACAACTTGTATCTTCTCTCCAAATTGGGATGGATACATAAGCTTTTTGTTTGTCCACCCTAATCCACTCCCCATCCTTTTTGTCTTTACATATGTATCTTCATATGGAAATGTTGGTCTAGATCGCCATCTTCAAGTTGCCCACTTCCCTTCAAATTGGCCTCTTGTAGTGCAGGCTGCTAAATGACTGAGACATTTTGTATCATGTGGAGACATTTATCTTGCAATAAATGTTCTTGCTGAATTCATGGCATGAGGTATTAAGGAACAGACATAGCAACTTTCTCTGACGTTCTTTCTCACACTTCTTTCATGTGCTGATACCATAAATTATTTGCCAAATGATCCGATGTGTCTAAATAGGAATTTTCGTTACCTTCTTCAGCATCTCTGTTAATTCGTGAAAAGGGTTTTTTCACATCAGAACATAATGGCGCTCCTGTATTCTTAATCTGGAAAATGGGAATATTGGCACTGGTAGAGGATGTCTATTTCCTACTTTCTCACTGCCTATAATTTTTGTGAATGCCAATGTTATTAGGAGAATGGCCAAATCAGAATACCACAGTCAATTCCACAAATTATTCTGCATTTGGTACATCTTTTTCTTGGAGCGACAGCTCCCACTTCTTGAAACATTTCCGTTGTCACCACTTTATTTTTGCTATATGTCAGTTTGTATCATTTTACTCATGCCATACATGTATAGCAAGAACTGTAAAATGATTACCAAAGCAATTCTTAAAATAATGAAGCCATTTTTTGGATCCCCAAAAAATGGCACTATATTCATATTCCTTCTTATTTATGTATTTATTTATTTTATTTATTTATTTATTTATTTATTTTTGTTTTGGCTATAGAAAAATACATTATTCCAACCTTTCAACATTTATATTTCACATTTTTACCACTGTTTCTAAAAATCTTTGTAAAAGTTATTTACTTCCATAAAATAAACAACACAGTAATTTAGCATGTGTAAATATTTCTTGCATGCACTGAAATAAAAATTAATTGAATGAACATTCCATTAGAATGGATGTCATTGCAATACGGGATCCAACAATCAGTCCCGATTACGGCCAAGAACAGTATATACATGCGATCTTGGTATAACATTCTATAGTTTTACAGCTTTCAGAAAATTAATTATCGCATATTGGACTGATTATTTGTCCGTGTGAAACAATGTATGCCATAGCTGTTCATGCATAACATTGATTTGTCCTTGGAATAAAAGATTTAAACAATTTGCATCTTAAAGCCAACAAATTTGCGCAGTCGATCAATAAATGCTGCAGAGTCTCTGGTTGGGTTTGGCAGAATCGACAATTGATTTTTTCCTTTGATAGCGTGTTACGTTTACATAGAAAATCTGCCGTTGGGCACAGTTGAAGCCTAAAGCGTAAAAAGACCAGGCGATGCTGAGAGTTAGGTGATACTAACAAATATCGGCAGTTTGACCATGTTTTTTTAATTCAAATGGATTCTCCTGTAATTTTTTATATCGTATGCATTGTGCATGTGTTTGATTCCAATCGTATTGCCACATCTTTTCCTTGGCTTTACGGGGATTGTTGATCAATAATTGCGTAGATATATCAGCATCGCTAAACAATTTTATCACTCTAAGCCTCCATGTTCTTATAAAGTTATTGTGTATTTCTTCTGCAACATAGTCTGCCATCAGATGAGCTAGGCCATTTTACAATTCGCCCATTATGAGCTTACGATATAGGGAGCACCATTGCCACTTATATCTGCCATGCAGAGATATTAATCCTAACTCATAGCGAATTAATGGCAGCGGCTCAGAGTTGGGTAGCTGCAACATCTTTCTCCAGTAGGCTCCTTCAATTCTAGCCGAATAGACATATGGACGCCACTTTTTAGTTTTGGTTCCATATAGCAGGACAGGTGTCATTTTCTGTTTATAATATGCTAACAAAGGGTATATCGAGAATTTGCAAAATTTCGCCCTGATGATTCTGGCTTGTGATATGGCATTGTGTAATTTGTCCTTCTTGACTTCATCATAGGGTAGATCAGTAGGATGATTAGTTATCAAAATTCCCAAATAGGAGTATGTTGTGACCACACTCAAGGTGCTATTCTGTAGTATCCACGAGTATTTTCGACATCTCTGCCTAGGATTTCCAAATTGAATAATGTGCGTTTTAGTTGCATTGATAGATATGCAGTTAGATTGTGCATATCCATCAAGTGCCTTCAGCATGTTTTTGAGGCCCTGGGGTTTCTTTGACATGAGCACCATGTCATCAGCGTAAAGAAGCCAATTTATAGGGATTCCCCTGAGTCTTGGTGCATCTGTGTTCAGACCCTGAAAGGTATGACCTACATCCGAAATAAAGAAGTTGAAAACTGCAGACACTAAGAGGCACCCCTGCTTCAAACCCCGGTCTGTTTTGATGTCATTGGATAATAAGCCGTCTCTACGGAGGCGGACTTGAATGGTTGTCTCAGAACGAAGCTGAATTATCCATTGCAAAATAGACCGGAGGCAGCCCTTGTCCAAAAGCTTCTTAAATAGCAGTTCTCGTGGTACGCCATCGAACGCAGTTCGGAAATCAATAAAGGCCACGAAGATGGGCTGTCTTTGTTGTTTGTGGGCATCTATGAAAGAGTTCAGAGTGATCAGATTTATTGATGTACCAAGACCAGCTACAAACCCAGTTTGAAAGTCATCCCTAAACTGTCTTATGGTCAGCCACATATTAAATGCAGCTAGTAGCAGGTGTGCAGAGATTTTGCCAGGACAGTCCAAAAGTGCGATTGGACGATACGATCTTGGATCAGACCTCAGGCCTTTTTTATATATTGGGACTATTATGGACTTTTTCCAAGAAATGGGGTCCTTGCCAGTCTGTAATATGTGTGGAAAAATGTTATATGAAATGGCTGCTCATCTTATTGGATTCTGACTTATTGTCAGGTTGTGTAGTCCATCTGGCCCAGCTGCACGAGACCTGCTTAGTTTAGAGATGCAATGTAGTATATCATCCATGTCAAAATGAAAATACAAGTTCATCTTTAGAACTGACCAGTTTAATTTGACCTGTGGAAAGGGGATCCGAAAGAGGCCAGTATAGTATTCAGACCATGTTGATTCAGGAATTTGCAGGGCACTTTGAGGCGTAAAAATAGCCTCATTAAGCAAGGACCATATGCCACCAGTTGATTTAGCCAAAAGCATGGACAGCATTCTTTCGCCATCTTTTTGATATTGTACGGCACGCCGCGCCCGACACCAATTCTTATAGAGTTGTTTTAGGGTCTTTATCAGATCAATGTTCTTTTTTGACAAATCTCGAGACAGATGTCGTACATCTCTGCGTAGCTGGATTTTCCTTATTTTAAGCTCTAGGTCAAAAGCGTGAGTATGTCTGACATCATGCTGGCGTCCACTGGGCCCCCTTCTGCTAAACATTTGCATGGAATGAATATAACATACGCCTTCCTTGTCATGTGATGTTCCTAGCTCGACTTCTAGAGCCTGATTGAGCAACATGAGCTTATGATCGGTCCATTTAATGCGATTCCCTGCTTGGTTAGTCTCGATAGATTGCAAGTTCTGTTGTATGTTTGATTTTATAGGCTGGGGCCAACGTGGCTAATTTCATGTCAAGCATAGTTGACTGTGATCACTTAAATCTGTCTCACAAACCGTCAAGGAGATTGTAACGTCCATTAGGGCAACATCCGCATGTATGTAGTCCAAGTGTGCTGTTAATAATTCCCTATGCCATGTAGCCTTTGCTGCTATGCCCCAAATATGTAGCCATTTAGCATTATAAGATTTCTGTCCCGCATCTGTTGTATCCACTGTGAATCATGAGACAGATGATTTGGTAGAAGATGTAATTTTAAGTCACCCAAAAGAATTGTGTGATTTATGGTTGCATCCATAATTAGGGAATTGAGCACATCGGAAATATATGTAAAGAATAGCTCTGCTGATAGTTGTTGCTTTCAGCCAATAAACGTTAACAATCGCAGTTGTAACATTCACTTTAGTTAATTTGACTACCTGAATATAATGCGACGGAGACTTGCAAGCAATCATTCGCAGATTCAAGGATTTTTTTTATTGCAATCAAAAAGCCTGCCATTGGACGGCCAAACAGATTTTTAATTGCGGGGGTCTTCCTATTGAAATATGAATCCCATACGGGTTCGTTAACGAGCCATGTCTCCCGGAGAACAACAATGTCAAAGGCCTTAAGTTCTTTATTTGGTGTGTTTAAAAAGTGTTTATGGCCACGCGTGTTCCAGGAGATTACTTTAATGTGTTTATCTGTCTTGCATTGTTATGAGTTATATTGATGGAAATCGGAATCCACGGATGAGGCCTTGTTTGAATGATTAGATTGTGAGATGTTCGTGGTGTTAGGATAGATTCTAGAAAGTGGCATGGATGTAGAAGTAGACATCTCTTGAATTATGTCTTGAGTTATAACACATCCCAAACTGTAAAACTCCGCTCTGGCTTGCCACAACGGATTCAGCGTAATTCCTGATCGCATGAATAATCTGACACTGGATAAATCATTATGACTGATAAATTCCACAAGGTCAATGTATGCGCTTGATAAATCCTGAAGAGTTGATATGTCAGCACAGATATTCAAAACATTCATGCGATTTAGGTCATATTTGACAAATGGATGAGGGCAATAGGACATCACCAAACGGTGACAGTGTGGGTAGGCTCCATGAGCATGGGCCTGCCGACCAAGGCCCATGGATTCTGGGCAAGCAGATGTTATCATTGTTTGGGGCTTTGGCATCAGTGACGCCATGTCATCTTGCTTGATCATTGGTCCTTTCAAAAGATGGGATATATTTGGTATTGATGCAAATGGCTGTTGAGTCGTTACCAGAGATCCCAAAGCATCTTTAGATTGCAAGATGTACTGTGCTATCGATTCTCTAATTTCATTGTGCAAGTCCTGTCTATTAGAAGTTTCACTTATAAGATTCTCCTGCGCTTTGTCATCCATGGATTGGGCAGGTATGCCTTTTACTTTAGTGACAGAAGGTACAGTCATTTTTGCAAAGTGTTGTGATAATGCCCCCTTAATCTCATCTCGAACCTCTTCTAAAGAGGGATGAATAGATGAGTTGGCTTGGGCCTGATTAGGCGGGAGCGATGGGGCATTTGCACTTGGTTTTGAGCTAGTTGTTGATTCCATAACTTCTTTCAAGTTTGGAGCAAGGTATACAGAAGTTTGGGCAAGATGAAGGGATATGGTCTTCGTAATTTCTTGACGTATTTCTTCTAATGAAGGACTGGAGTGCAAATTGGCGCTTTGATGCTGTTTTTGGAAGGATAAGTTGCTGTCTCTTGTATTAGGGTTAGATATTAAAGCCACCAACGTATTTAAGGGGTCATGCTCTTGAGGGCAGATCGCATTTGGTTTTGGATTTACATCGGGCTGACTCAAATGTCTTACAGCTGAGCCCTGTAACCTGATCGTATCTGGGACAGTAGTTTTTACACATGCCTTTTTCATTGGCGGGTTCTTTTTGCGTTTGATTGGCATCACAGTTTTTTTTCCTTTTCACTTGGTGATGCATCGCTGTCTTCCCCATTAGGGAAAATGGGTTAGTCAATTTCAAGGTGAAATGTTGTTCTGAAGGTTTGACTTTTTTGAGACAAGGTTGGTCCATGATGATCGATGGATTGACATTATCCATTTCTCTCACACTTACTAAACTGGAGGTCAGAGAATTTTGCCTGGACATTTTTTGATGTTTTGTTAGTGCTTGCTTGTACAGCATTTTGAGTATCAGCAATGCCATCAGGGGAATTTTTTCCAATCCCTGATGGTTCCACTGTCCCTAGATTTTGCTGCGATGTTTGTCCGATATGCAATACATTTGACTGATCATCACAGCAGTCAGTTTGCGAGGCTATGTTGTGAGCCTCAGAAGCTATAGCAGTCAGCGGCAGGGAGGCTTCTCTAGTCAGTTGAACTACATCAGGAGCTCTTGCCCCTTTCCTTAGTGGTTGTTGTAATAGCTGCGTCTGATCATTCATTTTGGTTTCTAGAACCTCATATAATCTTGCTATTGTCATCAAAGCTGTATTCATGGCACTTAGTGTGTTGTTAAGAGCTGGTGCTTCCGGAAAGGAGGGACGACCGGCTCGAAGGCCATTGATGAAGAAATTGTGATCAGAGGGTTGCTCATCAAACCTTGTTCCGTGAGGGGTGGGCGCGATGAAAGATACCGAGTTGTTGGATGAGCAGCCCGGGGATTTGTCAAACATGTCTGGAGAATTGGATAACTCGTTGGATGAAGTCATTGTCCCTACTGCCATGGATTCAAAATTAGCAGGTGTTGTATATTTGGGGGACATTCCTTTCTGGGATATTGCTATGCTGTCTTGTTCCAGCTGTGTCAGATCACCTGTGTTGGAACAGATATGCGTAACATCATTGGCGTCTATGCAGGTGGTATTAGGTGTGTTCATGAAACTAATCATGTCCTCATCTACCTCACCTGCAATAATCATGGCCTCATGCGCTGCACACAGATTTTGTTGGGCAAGGACTGTGCAGAGTGGCACAGGCCGGTCCGGTGGTTCAATATCTTGTTCCAGAGACAGCTGTTGTGTTGTGACCACCTCGCCGCTATTACATGCAGTGAGTATGGTTGAATCTGAAGTTTCTTTGACCGGCCCTAAAGCAGGTTCATTTGAAGCTCCTAGAGATACCTGCAGTTGAGTACTAGTGGTGATAAAGGTTGAGCATGGTAAGTCAGAAATTGTACTAGAGATGGTTTCGTTTAGGGATTGGGGAACGATATTGACTGAGCCTAATCCTGACTGGGTATCAGCAGGGTTAGTCTGACACTGCTGATTAGTTGTAATATCATAAGAACTCTTAGCTGTGTTGGTCGTCATTAAAATCAGGGATTTTGTGATTGTATGAGAGCTTAAACCTGAAATGGTAAAGTTTGGTGCTTTTGGTTCACGTGTTGATAGATCACCAATACAAAATTGGCATATATCGTCAGGCTAAGGAAACCGAACGTTCCTTTCTTTTTTATAGACCTCCTATTTTAGATTTGGAATGCTGTTGCATTTGTTTTTTAGTCTCTAAGACCATAGATCGTTCATTCTGCTCCACATTTGCATTAAGCGGCATGCCTGTTTTTAAAGTGTAGGAGCCGGCAGCCATATATGAATTTTGAAAACAAGCAAATGTGAATATCAAATAAATAAATGTACAAAACAGTGTAGGAATATGCAATAATATTATATAACAAAATTAAAACAATGATACATCAGTTGGTGGTTTCAACCAATAAAAAAACAAAAGGGAAGCAAGATTAGTAATAAATATAAAAAATAAGATGCTGACTTGAGCCTATGCATAGAATTCAGAAACCCTTTGGACTCGAGTTCACCATCAACCAAGAATAAAATAAATGGACATTTGCCTTTGTAATTCACTAAATCGGCCAGCACCCGCACCGCTCACCGTGAACAGTAAACAGTACTTTCACGTACTTCACGGTGCGCGCGCGAGTGCGCTGGCTTGTGGGTATTTTTAGGGAAACAGGCACAACAGAGTTCAGGGACGGGGCCACCAGTCAAGCAAGCCTAAGAGCGAAGAGTATGTTTTAAGGGCAAGGCTTAAGTTATTGTAGCAGAATCACTCACCCAGAGGTCTCCTTACTTCTTAAAGGAGCCACAACAGTTCGGTGTTGCTTTTAAAGCAATCCTCCTGGGACGATTTCGCTGCATGAAATTATCAGCATGCATGGAAGTCCAGCGGCAGTAGAAAGTATGAACAGAGTCCAGCACCAGTAAACAGTACTTTGATGTACTTCACGGTGCGCGCTGGCTTGTGGGTATTTGTAGGGAAACAGGTACGACAGAGTTCAGGGGGCAGGGCCACCAGTCGAGCAAGCTTCTTAAAGGCGCCACAACAGTTTGGTGTTGCTTTTAAAGCAATCCTCCTGGGACGATTTCGCCGCACGATGTTATCAGCATACACATGGAAGTCCAGCAGCAGTAGAAAGTATGAACATAGTCCAGCACCAGTAAACAGTACTTTCACATACTTCACGGTGCACCTTCTTATTAATGCTGGATAAGACTGAAGCATGTAAGAGAAAGCAGCAAGTAAGAATGTATGGATGATTACTCCATAGTTTTCTCTAATCCAGTTCTAGAGAAGATATTTGGATATTTTTGCAGCTGTAAATCAATTCTAACCTAAAAGTGTTTTGTTTTCTTTATCCGGATTTTTGATCATTGATCTTATGGTCATCCTTTGCTGTTCTTCCCTTGCTTTGCTGTGGACTCTTGCTTCACTGGAAATGCTTGCTTCGCTGTGGGCACTTGCTTCACTGGAAACGGGTGCAGGAGAGGTCAATGTTGTTTCACTTTTACATGGTTTGACTTCGTGGAGGTGGATCCAAGCCCTTCTTCCTTTTATTTTAACAGCAGTAGAGCTTATGTCCTCCATCTCACATGGGCCTTCAAATGGAGGGGTACTCCAGGTGCGTACAAATGTGCATACTAACACTTGGTCCCCTATATATACAGCCAATGCCTTTAATGAGTTTCACAAATTGTAAGCCAAATTGTCCTCTTTGTTTACATTTGACCCCTCCTGTTGACGCTTGATCTGTTGAGAAATAAAAGAAATACTTTGAGTCATAGTTTTTTAAATAATCATGCATTTCATCACTTAGTGCCCTTGCTACACTCTGAGAATCTGTATTTGTCCTGTCGGGGGGGTGAAAGAAGTTCTCATTCAACATCCAGTCACCAATTCATGGGGCGTTAAATGGTGATAAGAATCAGGTTGATTCTTCAGTGCATATAATGCAAGAGTTAGGCAATGTAGGCACCCTTTGCTCAGTGTTAACTTTAGCTTTCTGATTTTTTCCTTCAAAAGTCCATTTAATCACTCACACACTCCATTGTCTTGCAGGTGATAGGCTCAAGCAAATGTATGCTTGATGCCTAATAGTGAGACTATGTGAGTCCAATGTCGGATCGTGAAGCTTCACACCCCCCATCTTGGAAAGACCTTGCAAAGCCAAAACTTTGCAGCAGATGCAGCATCAGGCTGCATGCAGGATCCTGCTTCAATCCATCTAGAAAAGGGACAAACTACAACTATCATGTATCTGAACTGGATAATCCCTCCAGCCCTTTAAGGCGAGTAGCAATACCCTGGAGATCGATGGGGATGAAGATTGTATTCATACATCAATAATCAAAACAACTCAGGTAGTTTGCCAAAAGGAAGACTGTTTCATTTTCAATGATCTAAAACAGGGAGTACAACGAACATCAATGCACTCACTCGATCCTCTTACGCAATGCATCTTAACTAAACTGGTTACTTATACCCAAATTTAGTCATCAATGATGTTAACCTGCGTACTACCAGCGTCATCCTACGTGGCAAACTACAAAGACCTATGCACAGTAATGATAGGCTCTCATTGAATATCTAAGTATACATTCTATACTAGCATGAGTCAGTGAATGAAAGTGATAGGGTACTTAACATCAGGTGGCGTAACTAAGCTTAGTTACGCCACCTGATGTTAAGTACCCTATCACTTTCATTCACTGACTCATGCTAGTATAGAATGTATACTCAAAATGTCCACTATGAATGTCACTAAATGTATGACGTTCTATTAGCTGCAAAACTATAGGACCCTTAATTACACGGTCCTCTACAATTGGTTGGCTTCTAACATCCGTCAGTAATTTTCCACCTACGTCTAGCAGCAGGCAGGCTGAACATGCAGGTGCTGGTGAGCTCTCCTTAACACCAGCTTACCACCAATTAGCATACTAATCCATCATCACTGCAATGGTCCAGTGTCAATTAGGACTTCGAAATTCGGCCTTGAGAGTGTTCTTGGCTCTGAAAAATTGAAAGCACGGTCTGCCCTCGTGTGTAGGTGTGACTACCTCATTCGTCCATCTTCATCCTTCCACCTGACTAAAGACCATGGAACCGAGCTTCTGGTGTATTTAAAATACTAATTCTTAATAGACCTCGATGTCTTTTGTTTTTGTCCATATCTTCAGAACAGGAGTTCTGTTCTTTCACACGATTTGTATCCAAAGTCAGTTTGCTCCAGTTTGATAAAACCTTGGCTTCTTGGCTGATCCAGCCTTGTCTGCTGAGATTCATTTTGTTAATTCAACTGCTTTGTAACAGCGACATACTAAAATCAGGCCTTCTTGTTACTGTTCAGCACTGCTATAATGCGTAGTGGAAACATCCATCCTTTACTAATTCATCTGCATATATGTATATAATGGCGTTTGCCACAATCTATTCACTATAAAACATAAGGTTAGCTTCATGATTACTTTGCTGCTTGTGTTTCTTGCATCTATACATGTGTGAACTAACTTGATATCTTCATCGTTTCTGTGGCATAAGCTTCTTCACCTTGAGCCCAAGATTTCACTCCTCCTCGGTACTTTCTTGATGCCTTATAGAAAATCTGCATTCTCTGGTCTCTGCATCTCTTCTATACACGTCAGCTCGACTCTGTGTGATGTCACCATTCATCTTTGCCGTTTATCTGCTCTGTTTCTTCAGGAATCTTATTTAAATGGTTGTCATACTTCTTTGTGTGAAGGTATGGCTTTCTCAATGGGAATCTTGCTTCCAGGATTCTCTTAAGTATTGGTAGTCTCAATGGTACTGCACTTCTCTTTGTCGATTCAACTGCTCTGTGTACGTCTCATATTTTGGTATAAAGTCTATAGGCAACATAGGCGATATAGGTGAAGTGGTTGAGGTGGGGGTACTTGGCTCCTCCTCTACACTCCCCCCTCTGGGCGATTCATCGACCACTCTTTCATCATCCTTTATATCCAGGCATCCTCTTCTGAAAAAAAGCTTCTTTGGGACCCATATCTTTATGACTCCCTTCAGTCAGGCAACCTGCTGTTTTGACATGCTCCTATTTGGTCCATGCCATGTCATGTGTTGAAATTGTCCACTTGGGCTGCAATAGACCATCTTCCCACATATTTCTTATGGTTCTTCGGGTACAGGAAGTTCGTCCCCTCAGGTGCATGGATACTGGCCTCACATAGGGCCTCATTACGACCCAGGCGGTAAGTTACCGCCTGGGTCGTACCTTTACCACCATGGCGTACACTATGTTTACGCCATGGTGGTTGGCGGACTTACCGCCCCATTCCGAGGTGAGTGGGCGGTAAGTCCCCATTAACCCATTTACCCTTCCCCATTCCCATTTTTGCCCCATAGGGCATAATGGGAGTGGGGAAGGCGTTAATTACGCCACTGTAAATTACGGTGGCGTAATTAACAACAAGGTCCCTTAGCGCCATGGATTTTAACACCTGCTAAAAGCAGGTGTTAAAACCTCCATGGCGCTAAGGGACCTCGGAATCAGGCGGTAAGGGTCGGCGCTGTTTACGCCGCCGTAAACCCCTTACCGCCTGGGTCCTAATGAGGCCCATAGTCTCTGATTTCTTCATCTGTCAATTCTTTGAACTTCCATCCCTGCTCAACATCGATCATGATCTTCATTCCTATTGCTTTCGTTGCTATCTTCCTGCATTGCGAGATTATCAGCTTGATCATACAGAAACCAAGCAAATCCATCACTATCAGAGCTCCAAGGAACTTGAAGATATCGGCCATCCTCTGTGGAATCCAAGAAAAGATTGAACCAAACCAGCTGTCATCGGCAATATCTTCAACCTCGTCTATCATCTGCCCATGGAGTGTATTCAGCATGTCTATGGCCTATGCCAAGTTTCCATTCTCATCATCATGAGAAGGTATGAATGTGTAACATGATTCTCCAATTTTTGCACAAACACCTCCACCCATAGCTGTGATCATATCCAAGACATACCTATTCTGGAGAGTCATCAGTCTTATGGCTCGCATTTCTTCTATGATTGCATTGAATCCTTTTATGGTCATGTTAATTGTCTGTAGCAATTCCCATCTGGTAATCTGCAGCCATTTGGTGTTTGCTCCAAACTGGATAGCCTGCATGAAGATCAACGTGAACACTGATGAAGTCTGGCTGAACAGTCTATGCTCAACAGAATGACATCAAAGGCTTCTATTGATTTTGCTGAAAAGTAGTTCTCTCTCTTCATTCTTTTTAGCAGCTCCACAGATCTCTTCTTCCTCAGGTGAGCATCTGATTTCAGGAAACTGTCAAGATTCAGATCACTCTTTGGAATTCCCCAAGCTGATATATGAACATTCACTAGTGAGCAAAGTCCTCGTCAATTCTCTGGCAATTTTATATATGCTCTGGATCCACAGGCCCAGTAGTGATCCATGATCACTGCTGTGCCAATCTTCATTCCTGGTACATCAAAGATTCGTCTGCACTTCTGATTTTCTGCCATTTTTCTTTTACCATTATTTCTGAAGCACATCTTTGCACTTTCCAAGGGAACAATCTGCAAAGGTCCTCCTCCATCTTCGACCCAAGCCAGTAGCTTGGCAAGCCTCGGCCATAATGGCTTATATCCATCTACACCAATTCAACTGTCTCTTTATGAAATCCAGTTATCACCCAGGCTCTGCAGATTACCACTCCTCCTTCCCATCTGTCTGGAGACAACGCTGATCCCCAGATCTGCATCTGTCCTCTGTTCTTCCATTTTCAAATGTCTTCTTTTGATTTTCCTGGACTTTCAAGTTTCTTGTTCACTTCCCTTCTGATTCCAGCTCCTTTTTCTCCAGGCATGTCATATCAGATCACATGATTCTTGGTCTGGTCTTGATCTCTTGTCTTTGTGTCTTGAACATAATCATCTTCATCAGGATCTGTCCATTCAGTTGCCCATTTGAGATAGGCATCTCGACCCATGAACTGGCCTCTGGTTCGGCAAACAACAACTCTTTTCTTTGTTTCTCCTGTAAAGGCTGTTTCTGGAGTCCAAAAATAACTTCCAAGACCTTTGTTGCATGTGAACAACTATCAGTATCAA
Source organism: Ambystoma mexicanum (assembly GCF_040938575.1). Lineage (NCBI taxonomy): Eukaryota > Metazoa > Chordata > Amphibia > Caudata > Ambystomatidae > Ambystoma > Ambystoma mexicanum. The sequence goes on from NC_090941.1 coordinate 896,641,713, forward strand.
TTATCTAAGGCTGAGACCCTGTGTCATCTTTCTTTGGAACAGGAATGACTACATAGGGTCTCGGCTGCCTAGTAGTTGCCACGTTGATACCTTCCTTCTGCTCAGGAAGATTCATTGGAGTCTTAGCTCCATGCACGTCAATATAGTATGACGTTCGCACTGTGAGTGAAAGCAATACAATTATGAACAGAATGAAAAAGTACATGACACAAATATATGCAATTTTGCAACATCTACTTCGTGGACAACGTGGACATCTCTCAGCTTCAGGCAATATCTTATTACTACTAGCAACACCCATCTTTATTGCCTAAGGAAGGAAAAAAATCAAAATTTTAATTTTGCAACATCATGTACTGTTTCTTGAAAACTGTCGACTTGACTGAGCGCTTTGTCCTGGCTGATCAAGGACAACTCACCCTCAATGCTCTTCCTGCATTAATCTTTTCATCAGATGAAATGTAGACGTCTCTTAAGTATGATGAAAATGATTACACTAATGTTCTTTTATTCTTTTCTCTAGAAAGTCTCTTTTTAGAATGTTCTCATTTGCTTCACTGTTCAGACAAGTTCAATAACCTATATCAGCTCCCAGTCTATGCTGCAAATCTGCTTCAGACCAGATGACATGATGAATTTCTTTCAGCATGAAACAAGAGTCTTTCTTTGACCAGCAGCCTCTCGATCTGTCCCTCGAAGGAAAGTTTTACTCCAACTCCCTCATTAACAAGCTGTGGGCATTCTTCGATCAAATAGTAGAATACAAGACTGATTAGCCTGTGTGCATTGTCAGTTATTAGGGGCATTTGCACTCCCCCCCACTATACTCAGGAAGCTGCCAAACTTGCTCAATGATTGCTATGAGTAACCTCCTCACAATTGGGCCATTCTTAGGATCTTGCAAGAAAACACAAACATTGGAAGTTCTTCCAACGATATCCAGATAAGTGCGCAGAATGAAGACAAAAACCTCAAGAGTGATACTTGAAACGTTGTTATTAGGTAATACCATGAGAAAATCCAAACAGAAATTTAGCATGAAAGGAATCAGGATTCTGTAGTCTTTTTCAATTGTCAAAAACCTTGATTAGAATTTGGCATATTTTCTCTTCTTATCAAGGCTTTAGCATGCCTCAGTCCAAAGTCTATCAAGCTCCTGTGGCATAAGAGCAAAAATATTTTCCTTTAGCCTGCAAAGACTGCACAGAGCATTAGAATCAGCTTTTCTCACTCCTTTATGGAAGGCTTAAAAGAGTGTCCTGAACAAAGCCACAGTCCAAAGAACTCTTTAATCTTTTACTTGTCAGCTTCTGCGTCCTTCTTCCTCGTCATAGACATTGTCTGCACGTGCTGTGGTTCTTCCCCGAAGCCTGTACTTGCTTCTGATTGGTGCGAGGGCAGTGGGGTTCCTCCAACATGAAGTTTGGCTTTGCCTATGAAAGTCCATGCACGTCTGCCTTGAACTCTGATTGTAGACGGAGTAACGTGTTCCACAATGAATGGGCCGTTGAAGCAGGATTCATCCCACTTCTTCCTTTTATGGTTGCAGATTAAGACCGCATCACTGGGGAATAGTTGGGGAAGACGTAACTTCTGAGATTCACTTGTTGCAGCATCTCCTTCTGTGTTCGGCACTGCCCCACACCCTCTGTGATGTAACTGACCTGAAATGACAGAGATACTTGAAGTCATACAATTCAAATAATCACGTAATTCCAACACTAACAGATCTGAAGTTGGCTGTGCATCACTTCTAACTCTGGATGGAGGTGTGTGGGGCATTCTCATTCGGCTTCCCATCACAATGGGGGTGAGATGGTGGTCAGAACCTGGCTGGTTCCTCAATGCATATAATGCCAGTGGTAGGCAATGCAACCACCCTTTCTTCAAGGTAAGCTTCAACTTGGCTATTCTTTCTCCAAGCAAGCCGTTGAGCCTCTCGCATATTCCATTCCCCTGTGGATGATAAGCCGAAGAAAACATGTGCTTTATACCAAGCAACAAGCTTATCTGATCAAATATCTGCTTCACAAACTGAGGGCCATTATCTGACCTCATGACTTCACATACTCCCCATCTAGGAAAGATTTCCCTCACTAAATAGTTTGCTGCACAGTTGTAGTCTGGGTGTGTACATGGACCTGTTTCAATCCACCTTGAAAAGGGACAAACTACTACAATCATGTATCTATATCCATTACATACTTGTATCATGTTGGCATAGTCGATATGCAAATGCTGAAAAGGGCTGTTAGGTCTCGGTATAACTCCCCTAACTGTGCGCAGTGTATACCCAGCCGTGAATTTCTGACAGACTATACAATTTGTCATAAAGAATGCAACATGCACTACCAGATTTGGTACAAACCAATCCTCAGCAATAGTTGCAGCAAGATTCTCCCTAGTTACATGCGCGGGGTAGTGTAGCTGTTCCAGCACCACCCTTAATAAGGTTACAGGCATCACTGGTTTACAATGCTTCAGAGGGGTTTAAAGAACACCCTCTTCGTGTCCACAAATTCTTTTCCTCTTGAAGTGCTTCCCCCTGGACCTCCACTAGCTGCATTTTTGACAAGCTATTATAACCCTCAGATACAGTCATCCTAATAATCATTGTTTCATATACATCATGCGTTTCCACATTCATCATGACTTTATCTCCAATTGCTACATGCTTGGCTTCAGTGTCTGCTGCTTGATTTCTACGTGAGATCAAATCTGCTCTTTTAGTGTGAGCTGCACATAGCAGCCAACTGCCAGTTGTAGTGCCTTTATGAGCCTGTCCAATAAGGCTGCATGCTGTACTGGTGTGCCGTCCGCTCGGAGGTAACCCCTCCTTTTCTAACGTGCTAGCCCTGCATGCACTGTTGATGTCACCTAGGTGGAGTCGCTGCATACTGTTACATCATGGTCTGCATGATTCTCAAGCGTGAGTATCAACGCCAATAATTCTGCAGTCTGTGCAGACTAATGAGATGGTAATCATGTACTTATAAGCACCCGAAATACTCCATTAGCTGTGTACTTTACCACAGCGGCACCTGTATATCTCTGGCCATCATTTTGTTCGATTCTTATAGAACCATCAATGAAAACAATCTCTCCCCCTGCTAAAGCATTTTTCTTTATTTTAGTGATTTCCTCATAGAACTCTTCATAGTTTGAGCAATCTTGTACAGGCTCTCCTTCAACCTCAGCTACAAACATGGCAGGATTCACTATTTTGCATTGAACTATTTTGATCATTGTATTCGATATAACTACCTCATAGGCAGAAGCCCTTTGGGATGTCAGTGTGCCTTTTGGTTTTTCTAAAATAGCAAATAATGCATGCTCAACAAATAACGTCATAGAACATCCCATCATTATGCTTGCAGCCTTTGCTATAGCAAAAGCGGCAGCAGCTAAAGATTGTTCGCATAGAAAATGACCTACTGGATCTAAAATTCCACTGTAATATGCATGGGCTTCTACCCCAACATAGTCCTCTGTGTAGTACTGCTGTCATAACAGTGCCTTATGTATGTAAGAATAAAAAGAATTCCTCAGCATAATTAGGAATCCCTAAAACTGGGGCTGTGCAAATTGTTTTTTTCAATTCATCAAATCCTTCCTCCATTTTCTCAGTCCACACGATTTTTGCCTGTGTTGCCTATGCTTTCTTTAAAGCCTGTAATAAAGGCTTTATATATGTGCTGTAGTCAAAGACCCATGCTCTGACATAGTTACATAATCCCAAAAATCTCTGCATGTGTTTTATTGTCTGTGGCTTGGCTGTTTTCAAAATAGTCTCAGCTCTTTCAGGAGTATCCTTCTTTCCTTCATGTGAAATCAATTGGCCTATGTACAGAACTTCTTGTTGACAATATAGCAACTTTTCTTTGTCAACGTTATATCCTTTGTCAGCGAGTATAATCATCAGCTGAACAGAATCACGTCTGTACTCTTCCTCTGTGGTGCTGTAGACTAAAATATCATCTACGTACTGCAACACAATGCTCTCTAAATCAATATTGCTTAAGTCTAGGGCTGTACCGAATAGCATATTTAGTATTCGGCAGAATACCGAATGATGCCGAATATGAAGCCGAATAGTTGCTTTATTTAATAAATCATATTCCAAACTTCAAAAAACACACTTATTAAAAAAACAAATAAAGCACCATTTTAAATACATTCTATACGTTTATTTCTTTTCATTTTAATTAATGTAGCGCGGAGTGGCTGCAGAGTGGCAGTCTCAGCTGTGCCTTCAACGTGTTCTCTACCTGTTTCCCGGTGACTGTGTGTTTTGCAGTCTTTCTACTGTGGCTGCTGAATTGAGGGCAGACTTTCTTCAAAATCCCTCTTTTCCCGCGGAGCGGCTGCAGAGTGGCTGCAGAGTGGCAGTCTCTGCAGTGCCTTCAACGTGTTCTCTACCTGTTTCCCGGTGACTGTGTGTTTTGCAGTCTTTCTACTGTGGCTGCTGAATTGAGGGCGGACTTTCTTCAAAATCCCTCTTTTCCCTGGGAGCGGCCACGGAGTGGCTGCAGAGTGGCAGTCTCTGCAGTGCCTTCAACGTGTTCTCTACCTGTTTCCCGGTGACTGTGTGTTTTGCAGTCTTTCTACTGTGGCTGCTGAATTGAGGGTGGACTTTCTTCAAAATCCCTCTTTTCCCGCGGAGTGGCTGCAGAGTGGCAGTCTCTGCAGTGCCTTCAACGTGTTCTCTACCTGTTTCCCGGTGACTGTGTGTTTTGCAGTCTTTCTACTGTGGCTGCTGAATTGAGGGTGGACTTTCTTCAAAATCCCTCTTTTCCCGCGGAGTGGCTGCAGAGTGGCAGTCTCTGCAGTCTATGGCAGCTAAGGCAACTAAGGCAAATTTAGTCTTCTCGCAGCCCGAGGTGAAGGGCCCTCGTCTACGAAGTTCACGAAGTTCAAGAAGTGCTATAAAAGAAATGGCCCACTCGGAGACAAGCTCGTCGCCTCGAGGTCGAGAACGGGATCACTCGGCCTCGCACCACAATTGAACTTTGTCCCCGCCCCAAAAAACTTACGATCAATCTGGAGCAGCCGGACTCTCTTGCCGACACTGGCCGTTCAGTCCCGCCAGAGCTCCTTTCTCCCGCTTGCAGCCTCTCGCCATGTGAGCCGGTTTCTGCGTCGCTTCTCGGAGGAGAGGAGACGCGGCCTGCAAACGGTGAGTTGGCGCTCGGGGGATGGGTGGGAGTGTGGGTGGACGAAGCGAGCCAGTCGGGGACGTACAGCCTGATGTTTCATTACCTGCATGTGTGGCCGTGGACCTGACGTTGGAACCAGCGGCCAGCTCGCCAATTTCCCCCGCTGTATTGTGGGAACTCCCCACTTGTGACGGGGTGGTGGGGCACCCCACTCTGCCAGCTATCGCACCCCAAAGTGCAGACAAAACATTATTACAGTTGCACCAATGCTGCACCTCCCTAGTTCCCCGCCGGGGATCAACTTAAAGGGGGGCACGTCACCTTTACATGACCAGAGAAATGGGGGGGCAGGAAGTAGCTCCCCAGAATCCAGAACAAAAAGTCCCTGTTCACCCGAAAGCACCTGTAACAAACCCAGGTAAGGGCAAAACCAGCAAACCATCGCATGTCTCTATGAATGCCCTCCTTCAAAAGAAAAAGGCTGCACCTGCGCGTAGAAGACGGTGCGCATACCAGCGCCAGAAGCCGGTTCTCAAAGTACTATCTAATCTACGTCCAAGATCGCTAAAAACATCAGAAAGTGCATCAAAATCCCCTCAAAAGGGGGTCTCGATTTTGTCAGCGACTAGCAATAAATTGTTCGCCAACTTCTTAAAAAAGAGGCAATCCCAAACGGAAGAACTTTCAGATGCGGAGATGCTTAGCGCTGTCTCAAATCAAATGTCTGTGCAAAAACCACTGGAGAAAACTTTGGTCCAGGGTCCAACTTTCCCGTTGGATCCTGCCCGCTTTCGATTCTCCGACATGGAACCTGATGCCAGAGTCAGATGGCGTTTCGGTTCGCCACAACTTAGACCATCCACTCTGTCTAGACAATCCTCAAACAACCACAACAACGGGAATGAGGAAATCAATTCCCACACTTTGAGAGACTCCAACGACTCTGGAAGGGGCGCATCAAATTTAAATCTGCAAGCGAGGGAGTTCAGGGGTGCCTCCCTCGCACCCTGAGAAAAACCACCGCTCCTCTCGTCTCCACCAGGAAACCGGGGTCTCGAGCAACCTCTGGTAAAAGAAAGAACTATGCGAAAGGACGTAAAGGGTAACCAGCCTGGCTGGTCTTCACTTGTTTCTGTGCAGCATACAAAAGAACCAGCCATTACTGACTCAGCATGGGCCTCTCCCTCCTTGGAGACATCCAGACTTGTGGACCTGACAAGCCCTCAAGTTTCACCTGAAACTCGGGATACTCAAGAACTTGAAACTAGGGGAGCTGTCAGACAAGAGACTAGTTTAGTGGCTTCTGACCCCTCTAGCATGGCTCCGTGTGGTCCCACAATAGGGGCCCGAAACTCAAGCTCGCATACTTCACCAAGTCCAACGAGAGCTCGCCGTTCAAGTGAGTGTCCTAGCTACCCTCCAAAAGATTCTTCACCAAAAAAGACAGATTTAAGGCTAATCATGTCGACTGTAACACTGGCCATGGCACCATTCTGTAAATTATATGAGTCGATAAATGACTCATTGAAAGACCATACTTCAATTATAGCCATGATGAACAGTCGTCTTATTTTTCTTGAAGGGTATATAAAAGCGCTGAACAACAAAATGGAAAAACGTTCTATGGACGAGCAGGCTACATTAGTGCAAGACTGCCTGGAAATTTCTAGAAGTCTGAGCCCAAATAGATCGAAAAAAGCACCGCCACTTGACCTTTGTGCCCATACTTCAAAAGAGCGTCCGACCGTGCCACTTAAGAGCCACATGGACACCACAGGGGCAGGTTCCCCTGCGACAAGCATCTCGGGGATAAACCCAAAAAAGAAAACTGTCACTACAAACGGTGCTGTCTGCAATGATAACATCATAATCTTGCAAGAGAAGGAAACCCCTCATACAACTTTGGGGTATGAAAAAATCCCTGTACAGAAAGGGCAGGGGTGTCTGCAATCGGCGAAAGCAGTAAGGTTTCCTTCTACTGAACCAAACATCTTATACGAGGCGCCCTCTACAAAGAAAGCGGCTCCTCGCATTTGGACTGAGAACCACTCATTCCCAAAAGCATCGGAAACATCAGCTCCCCACGACAGCTTACACAGTAAAAGAGGAGAACTATCTAGACCCAGTCCTAAAAGAGCTAAAGGCACAGATACCGAGGTGGATGAAGAATTGCTAAATCTCAGCATCTATTCGTTACCCGATGACCAGGAAGCCAACAGCCAACTACAATCTGACAAGGAGATGTTTTCACCCTTTCACACTCTAGAAAGCAGATGTAAGAAGCTCACAAATAAGCCTTGTTGGGGGCAGGGTCAACACAAAAATCAAGAAACCGAATATGAATATAACGTCGATAAACGAAGCAAAAGAGCCCAGCGTAGCCCTTCTGTCTCCCCTTGTAGGAGAAACTCAAGTCCCGCTTTTCCCCCAGACGCTGATACGGGTGTTAAAACACGATGGGTTCACGCAACCCGGGCCAAAGGCCCATTAGGCAGGCAAACCTTATCCGAACATCAAAAAAAGGACAAAAAGACCAGAAATTCCCCAAGTCACAATTCAAGGGAAACCTCCCGGACAATGATCCGTCTACCAAAAACAGCTTGAAGCTTCAAGATTGAACAACTCCCAGACAATAAGAAATACGTGGTCTTAAACAGAGGCTATGTGCTTCAACTCCTCAAGTGTGTCCCGTCACTTAGACACGTGGAAACTAAAGACCTTGCTCGAGTTGAACCGTTTCATGAAGGAAAAATCGCCAGTGCTTACCTCTATGTAAAGACAAACTCGGCGAAAATCAGGATTTCGGAAGCAGCAGAGAACCTTCTGAAGTTAGGGTTTGATCTGCTTGAACTGGAAGATAGTCTCGACGCCTCTTCAAAAAGGAACATTCCAACGACGGCAAAGCCAAGCAATTTCTTCTGTCACACGAAAGAAAGCGATAAACGGGAACAGACTGCGAGATCTTCGGAGCAAATGTGTGGTAATTTAAAACCTTGTTTGAACGATCCACCCTCCACGGCCAGAAATATACGAACCATCTCTCTGAGTTCGGGATCCGAATCAGCTACCCCGCGACTACTGGAAAAAGAACAACAAAGTAAATCTGCTTATAAAGATCCTTTGGGAATTGGAAGAGTTCCTACAGGTCCCACGTTAAAAATTCAACGTATTGTTACTCAACCTACTAGAACCAACGACTTGGAGCTCCAAAAACCTCTTAAATCTGCTTCATTATCGCAACTTTGGGCCTGGCTACCGAAGGCCCTGATGCTCAACAAGAAACAATAGCAATCCATCAGACATCGGGATGTGCCACTCTCCACCAGATCCATCCCCGAGAAAGAAGAGCTGTCCTTGGGGTCATGGAACACGAAGGGTTTTTTACATCTCACAAAAAAAGGAGATTTCAACCTTGGAGGGTTCGATATACTCTGCTTACAGGAGTCGTGGATGACAACACGTCCAGCCATGGATGATGGGTTATTGCCTGTGCACCAGCTATTAAAGGAATTTTTGGGCGACCATCTTCCGGTTTTATAACACCTATCCGAGAAGGTTGCGGATTACAGCTAATAACCACATTTAGATCGACCACTTACCTTTTAGCCACCGAGATAAGTTGGGATCGCGCAGGGGGAAAAGAAGATGTTCGATCCCCACAGCTCCTGATGATTATGAACGTCTACTGGAACCCTGCTGCTCAGAAGGACTCAGATTTTATAGCCTTGATCGGAGAGACTATTGTTGAAGCACGCATAAAGTCTCCAGAGGCCTTGTTGATCCTCTGCGGGGACCTAAATGCCACCTGGGCCCCGCAGGGGGCAGTTTCCTCTACTATATCTCCTCAATCGCCCAGGAAAAGACGTGGATCAAAGTGGCTGACCCTAATGTCTTCGAGAGACCTGCTCTGTGTTTGTAACGCTCACCTGATTCTCGCAGAGGCGCCGGTCTTGACTGGGCGACTACCGTATCTTCAAAGGTGATGTGTAGCACCCGGTTGGCTCTTTGGGCTGGACCTCTGTGCACTGTATGCCTGACGTGTAGAGTAAGATGTCTGCAGATAGAAAATATGGGGTTAATGAACTGGGGTTATTGGGGTGTCCCTATCTCTTTCCTCTTCTCCTCTCCTAAAGACCCCCAAAGGTTAACGCTCTCACCTTAGGTAAGTGAATGCCGAGCTCTCCATCTGCCTCGGGGCAGGGTGCTGTAACCAGTTTCTTCACTGGATAGGTAGCGCAGGCCTCTTGACTTCAGAGGACTGCTGTCCGTCGTTTACTGCACGAACGGTAAGTTTCGAGTCATTCAAATGTCTTTAAAGTCTTTAGTAATGATGTCTCTTGTTTTGCAGGGTTCCGGCGATGGCGGATGACGGGCTGAAGTGAGTTGAAGATGGAGCCCGTGTGATGAATAGAAGCGCCTGGAAGCACGTAAGTAAGCGCTTGTTGCCTGCTTCACTATGCGCTCTAACTGTCTTTTTATTTTGCAGGTACGAGTTCGGAGCGGCTGCAGGGTGCCGGAATACCCACTGGATTAGATGTGGAAAGGAGTAATGGCACGTGAGTATTAAAGTTCCCCAATGTCTTTAAACGCACCTTGTTTTGTCTTTCAGATGCGGGATGCAGCGCCGAAGGCCTCCGGAGCGTGTGAAGAGTTGGTAAACTTTTGTCTTTCAGATGCCGGAATGCAGTGTGAAGACCTCCGGAGCGCACGAAGAGTAGGTAAGCCTTTGCCTTTCAGATGCCGGAATGCTAACCTGTTCTTTCTTGTCTTTATAGGTGTTGCTGAAGACTGGATTCAGGATGGTAAGCCTTTGCTTTTCAGATGCCGGAATGCTAACCTGTTCTTTCTTGTCTTTATAGGTGTTGCTGAAGACTGGATTCAGGATGGTAAGCCTTTTTCCTTAGGCCCAGGACCGGATGCAGAAGACACGATGAGCGTTCTGCTGCAGAGGTTGCAGAATAACGCAAAGCAAGATTCATCCACCGGGTGTGGTTTAAATAGCCTCTTGTAGTGCTTAGGTGTCTCCTTCCACAGCCACGCCTAAGTAAGAAAAGAGTTCCTGGTAAGAAAAGAGTTCCTGCCTTCCAGAAGAGTTCCAGTGTTCTGAATCTAGGGAGTGGCTCCAGCCCCACCCAACAGGAAAAGTAGTTCCAAACAGAAGAGGATCAGAGGCTCAACTGGCAGGCAAGTAAGCAGCATGGTCTGCTGAAGGTAAGTCCACCCAAGCATTATGAGCCCGGCGCTTCCAGCGCTGGGACTGGGCATATTTATGAGCCTGGTGCCACTGGCGCCAGGACTGGGTCCAAAAGGTCCCAATTGGGACTGGTTGGCACTCGGAACCTGGGTTATGGATCTGCTTCCAAGGGAGTTGGGAAAACCCTGACCTTTTGGAAGCAGAGATCATGACAGTACCCCCCCTCAAGGCCCCTCCCAAACCGGGCTTCTCCGGGGGTTTTGGCTTGTCAGGAAATGTTCGGTGAAATCTTTTGATTAGGCGAGGAGCGTGGACATATTCAGCAGGTTCCCAGGATCTCTCTTGGGGGCCGTAGCCTTTCCAGTCAATTAGGTAGAATAGTTTAGATTTGGAGATCTTGGAGTCCAGAATGCTTTTGACTTCAAACTCGAGTTCTCCATCCACTAGGATAGGTTTTGGAGATTTGGTTAGTCGGGTTTGAGGTTGCACGGGTTTTAATAGAGAGACGTGGAAGACCGGATGTATCTTCATGTGCGGGGGCAAGTCCAACTTGACCGCTACTGGGTTTACTATGGTAGTGATGGAATAGGGACCAAGGTATCTTGGGTTGAATGTGCGTGGCCCTTTTAGAGATAGATATTTGGTGGATAACCAGACTTGATCCCCTACTTGATAGTGAGGGGCTTCCTTCCGATGTTGATCTGCTCCTTTCTTGTATTGTTCTTTAGCCCTTTGAAGGTGAGAAACAGCTTCCTTAAAGGCTTGGGTGATTGTAGAATGCAGGTAGTCTACTGCTGGTGTTTCAAGATCTTGGAGGGTATCCAACTCCGAGGTTCGAGGGTGACTGCCGTACAAAAGAAAAAACGGGGTTTTCCCAGTTCCCGAATGGACAGAGTTATTGTAGGCATACTCGGCTATCCAAAGGATATCTTTCCAAGTTTTTTCAGTTTGTTGCAGCATGCAGCGTAAATACTGTTCCAGAGTTTGATTGGTCCTCTCGGTTTGTCCGTCGGTCTGAGGGTGGTGACTGGTCGATAGTCTCACATCAATTTGAGCCGACCGACAGCAACTTCGCCAAAAATGAGAAATAAATTGACTACCTCGATCCGAAATTAGAACCGAAGGAAAACCGTGCAGTCGGACGATGTTTTCGAGAAATTCTCGGGCCAGAGTTGCTGCTGTTGGCAAGCCTTTGAGCGGAATGAAATGCGCCATCTTGGAGAATAAGTCCACGATTACTAGAATCGTATTGTATCCGGAGCATGGAGGTAGATCGGTGATGAAGTCCATAGAAAGCGTATGCCAAGGGCGAGGTGGGATGTCAATAGGGCGTAAGAGGCCTGCTGGTCTTTCCTTTTGACTCTTGTTTTGGGCGCATACTCCACAGGACATTATAAAGTCTCTGATATCTTTTTTCCAAGACGGCCACCAGAAGTAGCGCTTGATCTTTTCTGAGGTCTTGGCTATACCGGGATGACCTTCCATTAAAGAGTCGTGATAACAAGAGATTACTTTTTTCTGTAAATCTGTGCTGGGTAGGTATAATCGTTCTTGGAAATACAATAAGTTGTCCTTTACTGCAAAGTCCTTTCCCTGCAGATGCCAATTCTGTATGTCTGCTGGAGTTACAAGTTGCCTGGCTTTATCCTTAACTTCCTCTATGGATTCTGTGGCGATTACACCCAGAATTCTTTGTTCGGGAATGATTGGTACAGGTTTAGGGTTGACCAAGTGTTCTTCCACTCCCATCCGAGAAAGGGCATCGGCTTTACCGTTCTTTGTACCAGGTCGATAGGTAATTATGAAGTCAAACTCGGCAAAGAATAATGCCCAACGGAGTTGTCTAGAGGATTGGGCTTTTGCGGTCTTCAAATATTGCAGGTTTCGGTGATCCGTAATCACAGTAACGGTGTGTCGGGCCCCCAGCAGATAATGCCGCCAAGCCTTAAAGGCAGACTTGATAGCCAGAAGTTCCTTGTCAGTAATCGTGTAATTGATTTCAGGAGGCGAGAATTTGCGGGACCAAAATGCCACGGGATGCAACTGATTGGCTACCGGGTCCTTTTGTGATAGAACTGCCCCCATGGCAAGGCTTGAAACATCAGTTTCCACGATGTAGGGGAGTTCGGGGCGAGGGTGTTTTAAGATTGGTGCAGAGATAAATTTAGTCTTCAAATCCTGGAAAGCTTGTTCCGCCTCGGTAGACCATTCAAAACGTTTGTTTTTCTTTAACAAGGCAGTGATGGGCTGGACTATTCGAGAGAATTCGGGGATAAACCTGCGGTAAAAGTTAGCGAAGCCTAACATGCTTTGCACACCTTTTACGGAGGATGGTGATGGCCATTTGAGAACTGCATCGACCTTCTTTGAATCCATACGCATTCCGCCAGGTGATAATATGAATCCCAAGAATTCAACTTCAGTCACGTTGAAAACACATTTTTCCAACTTAGCGAAAAGTTTGTGTTGACACAATCTTTCGAGGACCATTTTCACGTGTTTCCGATGTTCAGATTCCGATGAAGAATAAACGAGGATGTCGTCAATGTAAACAACAACACATACATCTATGAGCTCTCTGAGGACATCGTTCATAAAATATTGAAAGGCGGCCGGGGCATTGCAAAGTCCGAAGGGCATGACCTGATATTCAAATAGCCCATACTTGGTGCGGAAGGCCGTCTTCCATTCATCGCCCTCTTTTACTCGTACCAAGTGGTAAGCTCCTCTAAGATCCAGCTTTGTATATATGCATGCTTTTCTGACTTGGTCCAGGAGTTCAGGGATCAAAGGTAACGGATATCTATTCTTAACGGTGATCTGGTTCAGGGAGCGATAATCGATACAAGTTCTAAGGTCTCCTTCCTTTTTTGGAACGAAGAACAAAGCTGAAGAAGCAGGGGACTTGGAAGGACGAATAAACCCATTTGCCAGGTATTGATCCAGGTATTGTCGAAGGTGAAGGTTCTCAGGCTCGGTGAGGGCATAAATTCTACTACAAGGAGGAGTAGATCCAGGTATCAGGTCTATCTGGCAGTCATAAGACCTATGAGGAGGTAGAGAGTTAGCCTGATCCTTCCGGAAAACTTCTTGGTATTGTAGGTATTCGGGAGGTAACTGGGGAGTCTCTGAAGAAATTGCGGCCAGTGCAACACCAGGTGGAGGGTGACAAGTAGAGACACATTCTGGAAACTGGACCGTTCTTGCTCGCCAATCGATCAGAGGATTGTGTTTCTCTAACCAAGGTATTCCTAGAATAATCTGAAACTGAGGGGCCTTGATCACATCGAACACGATCTTCTCATAGTGTCCATCTTGACTTACTAGCGTCACCTCTTGAGTGGTATGCGTTACTGGCCCGGAGGCTATCTCCGTACCATCCACCGTAGTAATGACGTCCTTTACAGCCTTGGGACAAAGAGTTAGATTCATCCTCAAAACCATTTCATGATCCACATAATTGCCGATGGCACCGCTGTTGACGTAAGCTTCAATTGCATGTAATCGATCCGGATTATCAGGGCTAATGAGGACCATAGGTATCACGAAATGCGAGGTCACGGAACTGGTTTTCACGCTCGGCAAGAGGACCTCTATTCTTGTCGGGCGAGGTCGTTTCCCTGCTCAGAGTTTGTAACTTTGGTAACTGCAGCTCCTACTGCCTTCTTGGCAGGTTTCACCGGACAGTCTCGAAGAAAGTGCCCTGAGTTTCCGCAATATAGGCATAATTGCAACTGTTTCCTCCTTTCCCGCTCCCTTTGTGTTAGAGGACCTTTCAGACCCCCTATTTGCATGGGTTCCCCGGAGTCTACTCCTTTGGAAGGAGTTGGCGGTTTGGAAAATACTCGAGCATCAAACTTGGAACGATCGGCCTTCCTGTTCTGCAGCCTGTGATCTATTTGAACGACCAAGTCTATATAATCCGAACAGTCTTGTGGGGGATTCACTACTTGGGCTAAAACGTCTTTGAGCTCTCCACGTAGACCTCTATAAAACAGCGTAATCCTTTTGTCCTCAGGCCATTGAGTTTCCACTATTAGTCTATTGAAAGATGCAATATAAGCCAAAAGGTCTTGATTACCCTGTCGCAACGAAAGAAGCTCATTGTCCAAGGCCTGCCCCTGTGAATGTCTTGCGAACAGTTTTTCCATACTAAGCTGAAAGGCTTGAAAATCATGGAGACGCGGATCATCTTGATTAACTAGAGGGATCGACCAGTCTGCCGCATTGCCACTAAGGTACGAAAGTACAAAAGTTACTTTTGCTTGATCAGTTGGAAAGGCTGCTGGCCGGCATAAGAAGTGCAACCGGCACTGATTGATAAATACTGCAAACCTCTTTGGGTCACCAGAAAATCGTTCGGGCGGAGCCAGAGGTACATTCCCAGGTAGGTTGATCTGCACTGGATTCATAGAGGATGTTGAAGGAAGATTTGCCCCTGATGCGGGTAACGGGGTCTGTCCGGCTTGTGACTGTAGCACTTGTCTAGCAAGATTGTCTGTTCTCTCCTTGGAAATAATTAGTTCCCTTCTTAGAGCATTCGTTTCCTGACGAGCTGCATGCACTTCTGCCCTTAGTTCCCCAAGTAACCGGGCTAGGGGGTCAGTATCCGAGGTTTCCATAGCGCCTGGGCGAGAGTTTTGCGGTAGGCTTTGCGTTCTGTAACGCTCACCTGATTCTCGCAGAGGCGCCGGTCTTGACTGGGCGACTACCGTATCTTCAAAGGTGATGTGTAGCACCCGGTTGGCTCTTTGGGCTGGACCTCTGTGCACTGTATGCCTGACGTGTAGAGTAAGATGTCTGCAGATAGAAAATATGGGGTTAATGAACTGGGGTTATTGGGGTGTCCCTATCTCTTTCCTCTTCTCCTCTCCTAAAGACCCCCAAAGGTTAACGCTCTCACCTTAGGTAAGTGAATGCCGAGCTCTCCATCTGCCTCGGGGCAGGGTGCTGTAACCAGTTTCTTCACTGGATAGGTAGCGCAGGCCTCTTGACTTCAGAAGACTGCTGTCCGTCGTTTACTGCACGAACGGTAAGTTTCGAGTCATTCAAATGTCTTTAAAGTCTTTAGTAATGATGTCTCTTGTTTTGCAGGGTTCCGGCGATGGCGGATGACGGGCTGAAGTGAGTTGAAGATGGAGCCAGTGTGATGAATAGAAGCGCCTGGAAGCACGTAAGTAAGCGCTTGTTGCCTGCTTCACTATGCGCTCTAACTGTCTTTTTATTTTGCAGGTACGAGTTCGGAGCGGCTGCAGGGTGCCGGAATACCCACTGGATTAGATGTGGAAAGGAGTAATGGCACGTGAGTATTAAAGTTCCCCAATGTCTTTAAACGCACCTTGTTTTGTCTTTCAGATGCGGGATGCAGCGCCGAAGGCCTCCGGAGCGTGCGAAGAGTTGGTAAACTTTTGTCTTTCAGATGCCGGAATGCAGTGTGAAGACCTCCGGAGCGCACGAAGAGTAGGTAAGCCTTTGCCTTTCAGATGCCGGAATGCTAACCTGTTCTTTCTTGTCTTTATAGGTGTTGCTGAAGACTGGATTCAGGATGGTAAGCCTTTGCCTTTCAGATGCCGGAATGCTAACCTGTTCTTTCTTGTCTTTATAGGTGTTGCTGAAGACTGGATTCAGGATGGTAAGCCTTTTTCCTTAGGCCCAGGACCGGATGCAGAAGACACGATGAGCGTTCTGCTGCAGAGGTTGCAGAATAACGCAAAGCAAGATTCATCCACCGGGTGTGGTTTAAATAGCCTCTTGTAGTGCTTAGGTGTCTCCTTCCACAGCCACGCCTAAGTAAGAAAAGAGTTCCTGGTAAGAAAAGAGTTCCTGCCTTCCAGAAGAGTTCCAGTGTTCTGAATCTAGGGAGTGGCTCCAGCCCCACCCAACAGGAAAAGTAGTTCCAAACAGAAGAGGATCAGAGGCTCAACTGGCAGGCAAGTAAGCAGCATGGTCTGCTGAAGGTAAGTCCACCCAAGCATTATGAGCCCGGCGCTTCCAGCGCTGGGACTGGGCATATTTATGAGCCTGGTGCCACTGGCGCCAGGACTGGGTCCAAAAGGTCCCAATTGGGACTGGTTGGCACTCGGAACCTGGGTTATGGATCTGCTTCCAAGGGAGTTGGGAAAACCCTGACCTTTTGGAAGCAGAGATCATGACAGTGTTGAAGAACTTTTTCCCAGTGAAAATAGACCCCCGACCTGGGAACGAGGAAACTCGAAAGCAGACATAGATCACATCTTTATAAGCAGACAACTGGTAACTCAAACCATTTCGTTCGATGTCTTAAAGTCCACAGCCAGTGACCATAACTTACTGATGTTAAAGTGGAAAACGGCCCCAAAGGAAAACTTGCACATGATTTCGCATGTAGAGACAAACAATCAGCAAACCCGCCTAAAGCTTTCGGCGGCCTCAATATTAAAAATCAAAGACAACTATCAAAGGAAAGGAATGGGTTCCAATTGACGGGAAGCACCATCTGCGCCAGACTATCAACCTTTATTAATACCATTTCTATGAAAACCTAACAGTTTAGGGCGCATGAGTACAGTCGTAAACTTGTGGAGCAGAGGCGACTTGTGAGACAAGCAAAACGAAAGTTTACCACGCATCCGTCGCCACAGACTCAAGATTGTCTAGTGAAGATCACGAAAGCTTACAAAGCCTGGATTCGACATCACAGGCTTCAGCTGTATCAACAGGACGCGGAAAAAATGTTAAAGTTGGTATGCGGACACCATCCACAGGAGTTTTGGGCCTTGTTAAGGTCCTCATCTATCCCTTTAGAAATAAGTCAAATCAACCCTATATGTGAAACAGAGTGGACTAACTTCTACAAAAGCCTGTTCCAGGCTCCAGGGCACAAACCCCTCTGGAACCTGCCACCAAATTGAAGCCCTGGGTTGATTTGAGTGACACAGCTGGAATAACAAAGGTCCTCCTAAGACTCAAACCATCAAGAGCACCAGGTCCAGATGGTATCACTAATCTGGACTTAAAACAAAATGTAAAAGAATGGGCACCACTAATTAGTGAGATTTTGAAACGTTGCAAACACTCTAGGCAAATTCCGGTGTCATGGACCACATCTATTGTGGTACCAATCTACAAAAAATGCCAAAAGGCAGACCCGAAAAACTATCGCCCCATAGCGCTGCTTGATACCATCGGCAAGCTCTTTAGGTCTCTTCTTCTCCAACATTTCCAGCAATGGGCTAAACAAGCGGCATGTGTCGACCCGTTCCAAACGGGTTTTACGAAAGACAATGGAACGGCAACTAACATCCTGTTTCGATCAGGTAAACCGAGCAACCTTGTGGAAAAAGCAGAGTCTTTGGAATTGTCCGACAGACATTCTTCAACCTATTCAAGCGCTCCACAAAGACACTAAGCTACGCGTAAGGCTAAATCAAGCCGGGCTCCTGTCAGCAGAAATCCCTGTGGAAAGAGCGGTAAAACAGGGCTGTCCATTAGCCCCAGCCCTCTTTATCGCCTATCTTGGCGACTTTAAACAATCTGAACTAGCCATTCGCTCTTTTCCACCGTCCATGGGATCCCAGAAAGCTACAAGACTTCTCTACGCTGATGACCTTATACTAATGGACATGACGCTGATTGGCCTTCAGCACCAGTTAGATAATCTGGCAACATACATCAGAGGAAATGATCTCACAATAAATGCATTAAAGACAAAAATTCTGCTCCTAGAAAAAAGGAAGCGACCTAAAGAAAAACTGCATTGGTATTTGGAGGGGAGCGTCTTAGAACAAGTATACAACTTCAAATCCTTGGGAATAATATTCGACTGTTCAAGCATAAACTCTACTCTACAAAGTTCGCTGTTGGCCAAAACGACTAAACTGGCGGCCAAAGCCCGCGCTCTGGATAACAAATTCGGATGCTTCTCGCTGCTTCCGGTGCTCAAATTCTATCGTGCAAAAGTGGTGCCTTCTCTCACCTACGCAGCGGAAGCCCTGCCGCATACTACTGTGAACTTTTGGTTGAAGCTAGAAGGTCTTTTCTGGCGTACGGTACTAGGTCTCCCAAAGACTACATCGATGCCTTTAATCAGAAGAGAGTTAGGTCTTTTATCTCTGGGAGGAACCACAGAGATCAAAGCAATGGCACTCTATAGGAAAACGTTGCTCCCTGGTTGTTACTCGGCATAATATGCGCAGAAACTACATCGGAGCGCTGCAAAGTCCTAAACACCTGGGAAGCTGCATGCAAAACAAAACTGTCAGAAATTCAGTCGTCTGAGAAAGACCTGGTTTGTCACCTGCAAAAAATAAAAAGGAGAATGGCTGAGCTTGATTGGATCAAAACCTTGGACATTGCTACTAAGGCAAAATCAGTCAGCCATCTCCCGCCCTATCAAACCAAACTGAACTTGGTCCCAAAACTATCTGGCCAAGTTCCCTAGCAGACCGGCCAGAAATCTGTTTTTGAGAGCACGCCTTAACTTGCTGGCAACAAATGAGATTCTAAAATTGAGAGGACAAAGCACTACGAATACATGTCGTTTTTGCAAAAATGAACAAGAGATGGAAACGATACGCCATCTGTTACTAAACTGCCCGCCACAAGAGCAACATGCGAGAAATTTTTGTTACCACACCTGTCGGCGTCCTACACGAAGGAAGAGGAAGTATGGTGGAGTCGCCTGATGAGCGGGGAAAAAACAACCTGGACTATTGCCACAACACAAGTGCTTAAATCTATATTGTCAACGTGGTCAGAAGCCTCAGAAACTTAAATCTTGTAGACTTGCAATGTGAAACAGCAAAACTAAGTCAGCAGAAACTTGTTTCAAAAAGATGCTAATATACTGAGTCTCTGAGAATCGCCCTGTTCGGGTTTGAAACCAAAAATGAAATTGAAATTGTTCTACAGCTTCTTTGCTGCGCTGCCTTTTCTTACCACTTTTCTGACCACTTATCTTATCTTATCTAATTTACCTTCTCTTCTCCTTCTCTACTTTCTACTTTTTTTTTCTCCTCTTCTACTCCACTTCTCTCCGTTCTCTCCTTGTCTTCTTCATCTCCTTTTCGTCTTCTTCTTTTCTACAATGTTTTGTAAAAATCAATTAATTTGGTTAAATCAAGTAAATAAATAAATAAAATTAATGTAGCATCTTTATTTAAAGTATAAAAGCCAGAAATAAAGCAGATTTAACCAAAATGAAGGGACCAAATGTACAGAACATTGTTGCATATTCAGTGCCAGTTAAAGTAGGAGGCTTCACAAATGCAAAAGGGCTGCCTTTGTGAATCAGATACATTGCATTCTCTATCCAGTTGCAAAGTCGCTGTGGTCGAGTTTCGAAACTTCTTTTCAGCTCACATAGAAATATATATAATGGTTCATGTCGGCTCATGCAGGACACAAGTCAAGAGGAAATCTGAAATGCGTGAACTCCATCTCACAACTATTCACCCCACCCAAATAAATGCTGCTCACTTTTCACTTATTTTAGCCACTTCTTCTCGCCAATACACAAACATATGCAACTTATCATTCCTGATAAAATATCAGATAATGTTAAACTCAGGACTGAAGTCCTTAAAAAAAAGAATAGGGGGGGCTATGACGTACACAATGGGAAGTGACATGACAGGAACTGAAAGCATCTATGTACATGTCTTTCAGTTTGTCTTTTCCAACTGAAAAAAGTGCACATTGCATATAAGCATTCGCCAAAAGAAAAGATTTTCCTGTATTGTTGCAAGCTAAGTATAAAAGATGAGAACCTTTTATGTCTATGAATCTGTAACAAGAAATGCCCTAAAGGGCAGATTACAATATAGGATATTTTTCAGCTGTGTGATAGCTATTTGTCTGGTCTAATTCTATTCAGTTGAGAATGTCAAAGTATTCGGCAAGAGCCGAATAGCAAGAAACTATTTGGCCGGAGCCGAATAGCTTTTTTTCAGCCGGAATTCGGTCGAATACTTACTCGAAGCTGAAGTTCAGTACACCCCTACTTAAATCCATCTGGAGGACTCTGTTGAAAACAGATGGAGACTCACAATACCCTTGTGGCAAACGAGTGCTTTTCAGATGAGTTTGTCTGATAGTAAATGACGTCAGATCCTGCGGATCTTAATCACTGCGAAATATCGTGCCTCAACAGGTATATTACATAAGATCATAGACGGGTTAGGAATTAGAGGGAACTTGGCCTCTACAAACTGGTTTATCAGCCTAAGATCTTTAATTAAATGCAACAACCACCCCTTAGATTTCTTGAAGGGATACACTGCGGTATTACATGGTGACTCTGATGTCACTAAGATGACCTGATCCATCATGGCGGAATTCTTCTTAGAAATACCTTCATCTGCCTCTTGAGACATAGGATACTGTCGTGCTCGAGGTAAAATTGCTCCTGGTTTCAATTTAATCTTCACTTCTCCAACCCCCTTCATCAGGCCTACATTATAAGGGCCTGTGGTCCATAGTGAAACTGGCATTTTCACCATATCTTCTTCAAAATATTCAGGTCGCTTTTGTTCTATCATCATTTTCTGAGGGAGTTCTATTTTAATTGTTCTCACCCAATAAGTAACAATAATTTCAAATATGACATCGTCATCAGATGAATGATCTCCAAACAGATCGTCATCAGTCTGTAACCTTCCCCGATGGCGAATAATTGCACACCATTGTCTGCCTTCATCGTCATTTCCTTCAAGCAAAGCCATTTCTACTCGCACTATGGCAGCTTGTAACTCTAAGGGAAAAACTCATCCCTCCCCTTCAAGCATTGGTATTCTTGGTCTGAACAAAAATTCATCAGGTATTCTCATTATCCTGCCTTCTAGGCCTGGCAGCTTTGTCCAAAGAATGCACACTCCATACTGAAAAACTTCTGGCTCTTAAGGCGCTGCTCTTATGGCTACCCCTCCTGCAAACGCCATGATATGTTCACACACGTTTAAATAATGCATGATTGGTGTTGAACACACTATGCCTTCATCCGTAAACAAAATGGTCATGTTCAACTTTGTCATTAAATCTCGACCCAATATATTGACAGGTTTCTGCCTCGAATATAGCAATGGCACTGACATGTCACACTCTCCTATGGAGACTGGTAATTCTTCTATGAAAGGAAATCTGCTCGCAGCTCCTGTGGAGCCCTCAGTATTCATGGTATTGCCAGACATTGAAAACTTTCCCTCTCGTATACATGAGCGTGTTGCACCCGTGTCTACTAAAAACGTAAAACCTTTGCCTCCTATACTGACGTCAACCCTTGGTTCCTCGTGAGGATTCGACGTCACGAATAGTATTGAAAACATCAGGTCTCCCAGTGAGCTGTCCTATTGCGGATACAGCCTCCTTCCATTACCCGTAAAAAGGATTCCCTCCATCGACAGTTACACCCACTATCCTAGGAGTCATTGACTGTCTGTGCTCGTGTTCTGCTGAAGCTGCATAGGTGATTGCTGCGACTGTCCCTGTGGTGGACTAATCGCTGCTTTTTGTGTTTGCAATCCTTGCTGCACTCTCGGCGCTTGTGTTTGTTGCATCGTTTGATTCTGAACAAATCCGTCTCCACTTTGCTGCGAATACGCAGGCAGGTTTACCATCCCCCCTCTTGAAAACTGTCTGTTTTGCACGAACCCTTGGCTTCTGCACATGCGAGCAAAATGCCCTGTCATCCCACACGTCCAACATATAGGGGGGGGTCTCCTATTCTGCCCACCCTGCATATTCTGATTGTCATTCTGCATAGTTTGAAACCCACCTTGATTATTTTGGAAGCTTCCCTGATTATTCTGCCAATTCCCTTGGTTACCTTGCCATCCACTTCCCTGAAATCCTCTTCCCTGTGGAGCAAACCCATTATTACCCTGATCAAACTGCCTTTGATTATTCATTTACGGCATGTTCGCTGTCTGCTGTGAATTCAAACTATCTATGCTAGTCAGCATTGCCCCTTCAACAGCATATTTAGACAATTTTTTCTGCACTAGTTTTGCCTCTTTGCCTTTCCTTACATTGTATTTTTTGCAATTCTTTTGCTGCAGGAGTCTGCAATAATGCGCAATGGTCAGCTGAAACTCAGACCACGATTTCGCTTCCGCCCTTGGCATAATATATGATAAAATACTAGTATAGATTTCCCCCAAGCCTCACATGTCTCAAGAGCCCACGCTGCCTGAAAATATTGAATATAAATTAACGGATCATATCCTTCCTTCATCTTTTTCATCATTACAGCTCCCATATCGGATGTGTCCGGATACAGCACTATAAGTGCTTTCCAGACTGCCACCCTGCAGTTATTAAACGGTGCTCCGTCATGAGCAGTGTTGACTATAGTGACACCAGGGTACCCTGCTTGGGACCAAACGTCATCTGCTCTCTCACCAGGTATGGCTATTAGGAGACCCTTAATGTCCCCGATAGCTAGCATATTTCCTCCTGTTATCTTTTCTAATTCATGTATCAATTTCCCTGTGCCAGAAGTCAGACTTGGGAGTTTACACTTTAAATAATCTCTATCCATCTGAGGCCATGGTATATACTGAGGTCTAGATCTCCCTTTCTCTAACAAGGGAAACTGTGAAGCCCCAAACTCATTCTCATTTCTCATCATTTGTCTATCCACCACTTGGGTGATATTCCCTCACCGCCTTCGACCTGGCAATGACCTGAGTCTGCTCACATATGCTGGCTATTCCCCCCTCTCACCATGGAGTTGCCCTTTTGGTCAGTCTGACTGTGACAATGGTTCTAATGCCCCAAGTACAGGTGCATTTAAATCCGACCAACTCAATCCCTTATCCATTGAAAAGCATCCCCCAGGACCAGATGTGTTACCTCTCTCCCCCCCATGAAAGGTATATCTGTCTTTGTCTGACATTTCCTATGCCCAACTCGTACAACTTCTCTCCTCCTCATCTCTGTTCAGAGTCAGTCTATCTAAAGGCAGCTCCTTTGGCCTCATGCTACATGAGGCTCCCTCAGTTTCGTACAGCTGTGTACTCTCGAGTCGATCCTTCCGCAATGCTTCTCGAGTCAAACTCGTCTTCTAGATTTGCTCTAGACGGTCCTGGTAATGACTCGTATTCTGGAACAAATTCCTCTATATCTTCCCATGCAATTTGTGGATCAGGATTCCTTATTTCCTTTTCAAGCGATCAAGATCGCGTGCTCTCTGCCTTCGTTTGCATTCTATATCATCGTCAAATTCTTTTTGCGTTCTTGCTTCCTCTCTCACCCTCTCTTCCTCTTTTTTATTCGCATCTCTTATCTCATTTGCCCATCGGATCTCCTCATTCATTTGCCTCTGTATTCTTTTATCCCATACTTTTTGCTCTTCCTCTTATATTCCTTTTCTTTCAAGCCTTTCCTGTTCTTCTATTGCTCTCGGTCTATTGTCACGTTTTCTCTGCTCCTCTGCTCTCTCTAGTTTTTTTAACTTGCTCATCTTGATACAACTGCTCTCATCTCTGCCTATTTTTTTTTTCGCCCCTTTGTCTTTTAATCATTCCTCCCTTTCTTTATCTTTTCTGTCCTGCTCATCTTGATCTTCCCTTTGCCTTACCTCCACAATGATTTTACCATTGAGTTTAAGCAAAATCTGACCGCCCATCCATACGTTCTGTATAAGCGCTAACTCGTCGGTTTTATCTCTCTCTCCCTTCCATCTCCTGATTTCTCTTCCTAGATCTAGAGATGTGCTTGCACGATCGCTTCTTTCCTTCTCACCTCCCTCGGGATCTTAGAGATTACATCTTTATCATTATTTTCTCTGTGTCTTCGACCCTGCTTTGCGCAGGCAGCTCATACATCGGGTTACTATACCCTGTCGCTGCTTTAAGCTCCCTTAATGGGTATAACCCATCGTCTTTCTTATTCTCGCCTTCCATTTCAACCGGGGCGGGTGGAGCAGAGGGCTCATCACCCCCCTCTTTGCATACATTAAGTATCCAATCGAAAGGAGGCTGCTCATCTTTCTCTTGTTGGTACATTTTCCAAAGCTCTAAGCTTGCAAGTCGCTTGTCTAGCTTCTTCCCAGTTTACGCAGCGTGCAAATATGTCGTTATGTGCTGCAAAACTGCCTTCGATAGTGACCCTCCCTGTGGCCATGGCATAAACATTTTATCTGCGGTTCCTTTAACCCATTTGTCACTGTATTGTTTAAGCTTGGGTGCATGTTTGGGCAGCTGTTTACACAGATGCACAAGTGGTGTAATCTCCTCCATTCTTAACCCCGTCACTCTTTAACTTATTTGCTTTTATCACAGGTTTAAAAATTTGCTTCAAAAATCAGCACAACATGAGCCTGCACCAAACGTCACAGCTCCAATCCCTTAAATCACAATTTTTTACTTAAATCTTGCTAAAAAACAACCATCAAGTTTAATTTAAAAACAATCAATTTCTTTTTCCAGTTTCACGCTTCTCTTTTGTCACCAATTTTTTATTATGACGTCATCAAAATCCATGAATACATAAAACAAACAGACGAACAAACACACTTGACTGGTCACATATATTTCTCTCTACATCCGTTCTCCAGGGTCTTTCGTGCCCTCTAAAAATTGCTCCTTAATGGAACTTAAATCTATCTCTTTAGGTTTGTCTTTAATCAGATCCGTTTCCTATATGTTCCGCCATGGGACTGTAGATTAAGATTTCTTCTAATGTTCTTTATAACTTAGGTATAGGGCATACACTCTTTATGGTGGCCTCTCTCACAATGTCTCTCTACTTGCTCGGCAACACTCAAGTCAAGTTCTATTCAATATCGCTAATATTCTTACATCAGGTTCATCCTGTCTCCCTCCGTTACTCCTCTTTTCCCTCAATGCTTCCTTTCATTCACTGCACATGCATCAATTTGCCATACTCCTTCGTTTTTACTCACCATTCGCCTTTTTTCTTCTTAGGACTCTCGGGATCGTATGCCTCTTTTACCGCCTCTTCAAACTTTCGTCCGCTCAGCTGCTCGTAGACGTGGGAGAGGATTCTTGATTAAATCAGGGGACCTGTCACACCCGCCTTGCAAGGGCTTTGGTTTTTTACACTAACCACTATCTACAGGGAGCTTCACGTCCCATCAGCCAAATGGCAAAGGTTGTACGATATCGCAGCGACTCTAAAGTTTACTTATGACGATGGATTTTTTACAAAACCATCCTCTCCGCTGCCACGTGAACTGGATAATCCCTCCAGCCCTTTAAGGCGAGTAGAAATACCCTGGAGATGGGTGAGGATGCAGATTTTATTCATACACCAATAATCTAAACAACTCAGGTAGTTTGGCAAAAGGAAGATCGTTTTATTTTCAATGATCTAAAACAGGGAGTACAACGAACATCAACGCACTCACTCGATCCTCTTACTCAATGCATCTTAACTAAACTGGTTACTTATACCCAAATTTAGTCATCAATGACGTTAACCTGCATACTACCAAAGTCATTGTACGTGGCAAACTACAAAAATCTATGCGCAGTAATGATAGGCTCTCAGTGAATATCTAAGTATACGCTCTACACTAGCATGAGTCAGTGAATGAAAGTGATAGGGTACTTAACATCAGGTGGGGCCACTAAGCCCTCCCCTCAAAATAGCCACTATCAAAGTCACTAAATGTATGACGTTCTATTGGCTACAAAACTATAGGACCCTTAATTACACAGTCCTCTATAATTGGTTGGCTTCTAAGGTCTGTCAGTACTTTTCCACCTACGTCTAGCAGCAGGCAGGCTGAACATCCAGGTGCTGGTGAGCTCACCTTAACACCAGCTTCCCACCAATTAGCATACTTATCCATGATCACCTGAATGGTCCAGTGTCAATTAGGACTTTGAAATTTAGCCTTGCAAGTGTTCTTGGCTTTGAGAAATTCAGGGAGTGAAAGCACGGTCTGCCCTCGTGCGTTGGTGTGACCACCTGGTTCTTCCAACTCCATCCTTCCAAGTGACTAGAGACCATGGAATCAAGCTTCTAGTGCATTTAAAATACTAATTCTTAATAGACCTCTGACATCTTTTGTTTTTGTCCATGTCTTCAGAACAGGAGTTCTGTTCTTTCACACGATTTGTATTCAAAGTCAGTTTGCTCCGGTTTGATAAGATCTTGGCTTCTTGGCTCATCCAGCCTTGTCTGCTGAGATTCATTTTGTTAATTCAACTGCTTCTTAACTGTGACATACTAAAATGAGACCTTTTTGTTACTGTTCAGCACTGCTATAATGCGTAGTGGAAACATCCATCCTTTACTAATTCAACTGCATATATGTATATAATGGCGTTTTAGCAATCTATTCACTATAAAGCATAAGGCTAGCTTCATGATTACTTTGCTGCTTGCGTTTCTTGCATCTGTACAGGTGCAAACTAACATGATATCTTCATCATTTCTGTGGCATGAGCTTCTTCACATTGAGCCCAAGATGTCACTTATCCTCGGTACTTTCTTGATTCCTTATAGAATATCTGCATTCTCTGGTCTCTGCATCTCTTCTATACACGTCAGCTCGACTCTGTGTGACGTCACCATTCATCTTTGCCGTTTATCTGCTCTGTTTCTTTATGAATCTTATTTAAATGGTTGTCATACTTCTTCATGTGAAGGTATTGCTTTCTCAATGGGAATCTTGCTTCCAGGATTCTCTTAGGTATTGGTAGTCTCATTGGCACTGCACAGAGTCCATACTCTGCCCTTTGTCGATTCAACTGCTCTGTGTATGTCTCATGTTTCGGTACAAAGTCTATAGTCAACATAGGCGATATAGGTGAAGTGGTGGAGGTGGGGGTACTTGGCTCCTCCTCTACATATCAATAACATTACATGTTTTCAACATATCCACATAGTCTATGTGCACATTTTGGAAGGGGCCATTAAGTCTGGGATTACTCTCACTGTTCGCAGGGTGTGCCCTGCTGTAAATGTTTGACACACAATACAATTTACAATGAACCTGCTCACTGGGGTTCAGTATGAACCAGTCTTCTGTTATGGTAGCAACTAGACTCTCTCGAGTCACATGCGTGGGATAGTCGAGCTGCTCCAATTCTACTCTCAATACAGCTAGAGGCATAATTGGCTTTCTTGTGCCATCCTGCCTCCAAATTGCCTCAATGGGGGATAAAGAACACCCCTGCTTTTTCCATGGCTCCTTTTCTTCCTGTGATGCTCATCCTTGGATTTCAATTAACTGTACAATAGACATTATATTGAATCCTTCCTTAACCAAAAAGAATCACCCTTTCACTTTCTTTAATACTTCAAACTCATCTTCCCATCTTCTTCATACACATATATGAGTAATATGCGGCACGTAGGGCCTCTATGTGTGCGGCTTTGTACCTGCGAGTGATCAAGTCTGTTCTTTTTGAATGCGCTGTGTATTTTAAGATGGCTATTGTTGCTGGGAAACTTAAGGCTTCAAGGAGGTTGTCTAATAGCCCCACATGTTGCACTGGAGTGCTGTCTGCACATAGGAAACCCCTCCTCTTCCAAAGTGCTAGGCCTGCATGTACTGTTGACATCACATACGCAGAGTCAAACTACACTGTTGCTTCCTCATCCTCAAAGCTTCGCAGTGCATCAATAAGCATGGCTAATTCTGCAGCCTGCGCTGATTAGTTAATGGTAATCATCTGGTCATTAATACTTCAAAGGTGCCCTCTTCAATCATGTCGTCTGCCCACACCAATTCAAATCTTCTTTGAGTACTTTCAAGAGTGGTCAAATATATGAACTGTAGTCAAAGACCCAAGCCCTGCAGTAATTGCATAGACCTAATAATTGCTGCATTTGTCTCACTGTGTTTGGCGGCACGGTTCTCATAATAGCATCTGCTCTTTCAGGTGTCACTATTTCCCCTTCATGTGATATTACCTGTCCTATGTAGAACACATCTTCTTGACAATACTGTAATTTTTCCTTGTCTGCTTTGTACCCTTTCTCTACAAGTATCATCATAAGTTTGACAGAGTCTTCTCTGCATCTCTCTTCTGTCTCACTACATACTGTCATCTACGTATTGAATAATGGCGCTTACGAGCTCATCATTTCATAAGTCCATCTGAAGGACTCTGTTAAAAATGCAAGGGGATTTACAGTACCACCGAGGTAATCTAGTATATTTCAGGAAATTGTTCTATATGAAAAGGAAGTCAAATCCTGAGAACCTTGTGTAAGGGAATTGAGAAAAATTCATTTTTTTAAATCGACAGCAGTAAAATACCAGGCTGTTGATGGGATATTGCATAATATTGTCACAGGGTTTGGGAATAAAGGAAACTCTGCTTCGACTATATGGTTCATAGGATAAATCTCCATGACCCCCCCTTTCATTTGTTAATAGGTTACACAGCAGTGTTACATGGCGAATCTGATGGTACCAGAGTGCCTTGTTTCATTAGTGTGGATATGGTTTTAAATATCCCCTCATCTGCCTCTCTGGACATCAAATACTGTTTTTCACATGGCAAAATAGCTCCTGATTTAAGCTTAATTTTCACTGCTCCTACTCCTTTCAATAGGCCTCCGTCATATGGACTTGTGATACATAAGATACTTTAGCACTTTTTCCATGTCTTCCTGAAAAAATGCCAGCTTCATTTTTACCAACACCATTCTCTGTGGTACCTCTATGCTCTCAACTTTAATCTAATATGTGAGACTTATTATGAATACAAATTCGTCATCTGAATAGTCATCCCTGAATAGTTCCTCATCTGTCAAGTCTGTCAGTCTATATCCTACATCGAGTGCTATCACTGTTCTCCATCCTCTTCCCTCATCATCTGTCCCATGAAGCATCATCCTTTCTTCTCTTGCCACTGCTGCTTCGAATTCCAAGGGAATAACTTGCTCTTCCTCATCATCCATGGGAAATTCTGGCCTGAACAAACATTTATCCTGAAGTCTTATTATTTTACCTGTTAATTTAGGTAACCATGATAGTAAAACCTATGAATACTTCCTGATCTACAGGGACTCCTCGTAAAGCTTTCCTTCCTGCAAAGGCTAGTATAAATTCCCTCAGATTTATATAATGTATCCGCAGGGTTGTACACACTATTTCTTCATCAGTAAAAGATATCTTCATGTTAAGTTTTGTCATCAAATTACGTCCTAATATATTCGCTAGTGTCTGTTTAGAATATCGCAATGGCATAGATATGTTGTGTTCTCGTATAGAAAGTAAATTCATCTGTAAATGCAACTAAAGTTGTTGCCCCAGTAAATCCCTGAGCATTCATGGCAATGCCTAACATTGAACATTTTCCCTCACAAACAAGTCGCTCTATTGTGTCACAATCCATGCCCCTGACCCCCTCAGGTATAACAGCCCCCTGGAAGCAGTGGGGATAAAGCCCTTCACACTGGCCCCAAGGGCCTTAAAACTCCATCAGAAACATACATGAGTCAGTCCTGGCAACTTTGGCGCCAGGCTCATTATCAGGAATAAAGCAATACCACTTTTGGACATTCATCCAACATGGAGGCCTATTACACAGCTCAGTTCTTTAGAACCAAGCCATGTGGTCTAGTGTTTTTGGTGTGGCTGGGCCTGGAACTACTTGGTCTGGAACTACTTTACCTGGGCTATTTAAACCACAACCAAACAGCAGAACACGCTTTGCATTATTCTGCACTCCTGAAGCGTAACGCTCACCTATCCAGCTCCTGCTCATCTGCTTCTCCGGTGGCCGATCCTGAAGCCCTAGATCCGGATTCCATTAATAACCTGGAAGAACAAGAACAGCATTAGCAAGCAAGAACACTTACCTGTGAAGTAACCGGTCTTGAATCCATCCTGCGCTTCGCTTACCTCGCACATCTCCGGAGTTTGCCACAACCTGCAAAGGTAAAGAAACAAGGACAGCATTAATAACAATTCTTACCTGGGCAAGCAGCAAGTCCTGGCAGCACCCTGTGCTTCTCTTACCTCGCCCATCTCCGGGTTTCACTGCAACCTGCAAGGGACAAGGAACAAGGTCAGCATTAACAAAGCCCTTACCTGGGCAAGCAGCACTTCGATCGCTCATCACTCCGGAACATCACCGCAACCTGTATAAAGAGAAGAGAACACAGGTTAGCAATTAACACCAATAACCAGTGCAGCGCTCCATGCATCAATAGCTCACTGCGGTCTTCGCCATCGGCGCAGCAACTCCGACATCGCAACCATCCATGTGAAAACAAAAAGAGACATTCATGGTGGAGCAAGACGCCAAGAAGACAGAGAAAACAGAGGGAAAGAAAGAGACAGAATAAAGACAGAAAAGACATTATAACTCACCTGGAAGACAGCAAGCAGAGTCGGAGTCACAGCCGGTCTGGACCCGACATAAGGGCACACAGACCACTGAAGCAACTAGGTCCATGGTACGCCCACACCAACCACGCGCCCCTGCACAGAGACGCAGGACGAAGAGTTCAACGCACAAAAACCTAAGGTGAGCAATAACCCCAAGGGAGGAGATTTGGATCAGAGGGAGGTGGGAGTCCACCCATCACAGAACCAGTATCTTAAGCCTAGCATTGTCCTGTTATAGGTGCTATGCAACGTCTGGCACATAACCAAGTAGAGAGGGGTCCGGGATAGCGCTTAGACCTCCATCCAGTATCGTGTGGTGCCCCCATGGATACCAGGTGAGCGTAACAATTGTCCACAAGAAATTAGTACGTCTTGCCTCCTACCGTCACCTTAACCCTTGGTTCTTCCCTATGGGCTGTCCTATTGTGGGTAAAAAGGCATCCCAATGCCTGTGAAAGGATTTCCTCCGAGCATTGTCACGCTCCTTAGTTTTGGGTTTGACTACCTGTGTAGCTCCCGTGTCCATCTGCCATTGTGATGCACCTGTCTGTTGCTTTGGGATATATTGTATCTGTTGAGTGGGTGCCTGTTGCATTTGCATGAGTGCTTGCTTTTGCTGCCCCTGTAATGATTTTGAGTGCATTGGTACTTGCTGGAATTGCTGTGGTTGTGACACTTGTGTCTGCATTGGCGCTTGCTGAAATGGCCGTGGTTGTGGCGCATATGCCTGATTTCAGGTGTGATCCTGGGCATAAAATCCTTGTGTATCTGTGTTATATTGTGGAGCATATCCCATCCCCCTCTTGAAGATTGCCAATTTTGCTGGTGCATGGCTGCTCTACTTCTACATACTCTAGCCATGACCCTAATGTTCCACAATTCCAAAATATTAATGATTTTCCACCATAAAATCCTCCACTTCTTTGAGGGTTTTGAAATCCTCCTCATCCTCCTCCTCGAAACCCATTCCATCTACCTCGCGGCACAGCATTATTCCCATTCTGATCTTTGGTATTGACTATATTATTTTGCTGTGGGAATTGTTCTATTTGCGCCATGTTTCACTCATTGCTTGTCAACACTGCTCCCTCTAGGGCATACTTTGATACATGTTCTGCACCAACTTCACCTATTCTTGCTTTCTTCTCTCAGCTTTTTTCTTAGCTTTTTCATTTATTATTCTGCAATAATACACGATTGCCAATTGTATCTCTGGCCATGGTTTTGCTTCCATTCAAACCTGTTTCTTTAACTGCCTCTGTTCTGGTTCTAGCAGTGTCTGACATAATATATGGTAAAATAGCACTACAGGTTTATCCCATGGTTCATGTGTCTCTGTACTCCATTTGTCTTAAATATCCTGAATAAAAGCAATGGGCTCTTCATTCTCCCTCATCTTCCTAGTCAATATAGCCCCAATATCTGATGTATCTGGATATTGTACTCTAAGCGCTCGCCATAGATCTGCACTACAATTATTGAATTTTGCTCCATCTGGCACTGTATTTTGTGTAGTTACTTTTGGGTACCTTGTTCTTTTTCAAATGTCATTGGATCGTTCCCTTAGAATAGCTGACAATAGGCCTTTTATATCGCCTATAGCTAAAGTCATTCCTGATGTTTTTTCTCTAATTCCTTAATCCATTTTCACGCATTGAACGTCAAACTCAGCATTGTGCATTTTAAATTGTCCTTATCCACCTGGGGCCATGGTATATGTTGTGATCAACCCCCTCCTTTCTCTAATAGTGGGAACCGTGAAAACCCTAAACCTTTATTATACCTACCACTCTCCTTGTTTTCCAAACAGCATTATCATCACCTGCTTGTTTTCTCCCTTGCAATGGCCTTAGTCTGATCACATATGGTGGAGATGCATCCCCTGTACTGTGCAATCGTACTTGTAGTTGTTCAGTATATGGTACTGGTTCTCGTGTTTTTCTTATAGGGTTCTCTAGGTCTAGCCATTTTACCCCTTTATATATGCTTGATTCTTTTGGAAATTTATATGCGCATTCTTCTCGCATCTCCTTATTTTGTTTCCTTTCCTCATCTGACATCATTATACCCAAACTCATGTGACTATTGTCCTCTTCCGCATCCTCAAGATCTAACCCACTTAAGGATATAGTCCTATGATTGTTTATTCTGACATCATCTAAGCTTCCTCCTGTTCCCCTAAAGGATGCTTCATGTTTGGCCTCTTGAGTTCGATACCCTTCCTTATCCCTCATTTATCTTTATAGTCTCCTCATTCTTGTTCCTATACCTTCTGTATCTTCTTCTTTCCATGTTGGCATATCTAATGGTCCTCGCCATCCCCCACAGGATGGTTGCGATCCCCTCTCTTCTTCGGTTTGCCCTTTTTTTACTATGGGTATTATGCTTCTACTGCATAAATATTCAATCTCATCATCTTTAAATCCTGTGCTTCTATTCATATCTTCCTTCCTTCTAATTTCTCTTGATTCCTCTTCCTCTCGCCTTCTTTGTAACCTACATTGTTTCGATCTTTGGGCTTCTACTTCTTCTTGCTTCTCCTCTTCTAACCTTTCTTTCTTCCTCTAAGCCTCATGCTTACTTTGCTCTTCCATTCGTTTACATTCCTTGGGGGTCATTACGACCCTGGAGGTAGCCATGTCGCTATTTGCGGCATGGCTACCCCCATTCCGGGTACCGGGTCCGGGTTCCTGGAATGGGGAAATACCGGGCCATTCCGACTTTGGAGGGCCCGGTATTTCCCCATTCCAGAAACCCAGACCCTGTACATCCCTAATGGGAATGGGGAGGATGCAAACAACGGGCACGTTAATAACAGGCACGTTGTGTGCATCCTGGTCTGCTCGCGGGAACCACTAAGGACGCCTGGTTTTACCTCGTAATGCAGCGGTAGGGGGTTAACGGGGCCGGCAGCTTTCCGGCCCCGTTAGCCCCTACCGCCAGTGTCGTAATGACCCCCCTTGTCTCTCTCTTATTTATATAACCTCTCTATGTCCTGCTCTTCTGCTTTTTTACCTTGTTCTTCCCTTTGCGCTCTTTGTCGAACTCACCAATTGAAACACTGCCTGTGTATAGGCACTTTATAAATAAACATTACCATTACCATTACCAATAGCTTTGTCATCTAACTTAAGTTGTTTTTGTCCTCCCATCCATTCACTCTGTACTATTGTTGTACCCTTAGCCATATCTGTTATTCTCCTTTGTTTCTCTGCCTCTTCTATCTCTATCTGTTTATTCTGTCTACCTTTTTCTCATCATGCTGCTTACTTTCATTGTGTGTCTGTATACATTTATGTTCTCTACTTTTCCTTTCTTCTTCTGTCTCTTTACTGGTATAGGCAGGGGGTTCATATGGTTGATTAACATACCCTGCTGCTGCTTTCAATTCCTTTAAAGGGTAAAACTCCTCCTCTTTATTCTCAATGTCTTATTTCTCAGAAGGGGAAAGAGGAGCTAAAGGTGTTACATCTTACTCTTTCTGTTGACTTTCTGTTGTCAGTATCCACGTCTGATAGACTGGGTCTTCCTTCTCATTCTGATACATTTTCCAGAACTCTAATACTGCCAATATCTTCTCTAGCTTCTTTCCCTTATATGTGGCATGCAAATATGTCGTCAAATTTCATAATACTATGGTTGATAATGAACCTCTTGGAGGCCAGGGCATACATGTTTTATTGACTGTGTCCTTAATCCATTTGGAAAGGTACTGCATAATCTTGGCTGTATATCTTGGCAATGTCCTGCATAGGTGTGTGAAAGGTGTCACCTCCATTATGACAAGCCGATTCAAACTGTCAATACTTAATTCCCTATCTTTGTTTATTATTTTTGAAAATAAAATGCATTCAACACTATTTTTAAACCTCCTTTATTTGTACTTTCGGTTAATTATTTTTATATCATTCTTGCTTTTTAAAATCTTTAGACTGTCTTCTTTACTTCTATTTTGGTTTATCTAACTCTAGCTTTTCGATGGAATATATATATATATATATATATATATATATATATATATATATATATATATATATATATATATATATATTCCCCCCTTAGGTACGCCTTTTCCCACAACCTTATTGGATGTATTCTCTTCTCATTTTATTTACCCCCTTTGAGGATTTAAGACTCACTCTTCTACCTGGCTCTGGCAGTAGGACTCCTTAATGTTCTGCTACAGAACTATAATGTGCGCCCTTTCTGTCTCTCGAGCCTGTGAATTTGAAGTATCCTTATCTCTTTTTCTTAATAAAACCCCTAAAAATCGAGTTACTTTCTATACCTTTGTTTACAACATAACATAATTCAACCCCCCCATACGCTTTTACCAACTATGGTCTACTTACGTCTGGTCCTCAACTTGAGTTCCCGGCATCGACTCTCCCATTATCAACCAGTTCACTTTTCGTTCGCAGGACACCTGCGTGGACCGAACAGTAATTTCTTCAAAGGGGCACCTGCTGACCATATATCAGTCACGCGACTTCAGTTTTAGTGCACTTCACTGCAGGGAACTCTGCACTCATCTGGATTATGGTGGGAGTCGTTGATTGTCCGGGAACCTAAGTCTGGGTTCTAGGTCTGAGTTCTAGGTTGATTAGACCAGAATCATCCTCTGCTATCCATGTGCTGTAACACCTTGAAGCATGTGTTGCGCTAGATGGAATTACCATGAAAAATACTTTGAACCCAATAACCGGACAGATTCAAAGGAGATGGTAAACTTGGCTCATGCAGGATCACATGCTTTTTCAATCATGCGTAGTTTATATAATGCTAGATGAGTCATCTATGATGTCATCCGATATGGTAAACTTCGAAAATCTATTGAGGGGTGGGATTGAATTAAGGGAACAAGTCTACATATAGAATGCATGAGTGTTAGTCTCTCATTGGCAGCCCCTTGTCTGTAGAACACACCCTGAGCTACTTCTAGTCACACAGTATAAAGCAATCTTCACAGCAGAAAATATGGCAGCAGAATGATATCCTGCAACATTGTTTGAAAACGTGTTTTGCACGCTATTCTAATGGGTTGGCAACCCAAATCCAACCTTGGACATCCGACTTGTTAGCAGCACGTATACAGAAACGAACCCCAGGTGGTTGGAGATACGTCAGCTCTTTCTTTGCTTACAAATTAGGCCATCCTCTTTCATCGGAAGGCCTCATATTAGTGTCTTCAATTTGAAGGTTGAACTTGCCAGTCTGCACAGTCTTAGGACATCTGAGGGAGTGTAGATACACCGCTACCTTAGCTCTAGGCCTAAAGAATAGCCTTTGTTTGCAAGCTCTTCATCACATGTTTTAAGACCATGAATGTGTCCATATCAACGGTGCTTTTAACCTTATTTGATTCAACCTTTGCTGGGTGCAGTTCTTCTTTTATCCCTTAGATACTTGCTCTAGGTCTAAAGAATAGCCTTTGTTTGCAAGCTTTTCATCACATATTGTAAGACCATGAATTTGTCCATATCAACGGTGCTTTTAACCTTTTTTGATTCAACCTTTGCTGGGTGCAGTTCTTCTTTTATCCCTTAGAGACTTGCTAACTCTATCCAATATTGCTTTTGTGCCTTTTAATCACCCAATATTTGGCATCACTAAATGTTTGTGTTCCTCCTAAACTTTAGAAAATATGTCCTTGCGCATGGTCTGTGCATAGACTCCCTTTGTGCTTTTACTTCATCTCTCAAGATAGCATTCTTGATTCAAAGCCAATGTACTCCTCTATTTTGCAAGGAAAACAGCTTCTGCATTGTCTCTCCATGTTTAAGATCCTGGGCTTGTGTTTTTAGCTATCTGGGTTGATTGACATGAGCGGTCGTCCATCTTATTCTGATGGTAGTCCTAAACGTTGAATCTATACCTCTCTTAAGCAAACTTCTATGCATTCTTTCTACCTTGTGTTTCAGCGTATTTACAGTTATTGACCAGGGGGCCACTTCATTTTTCTTTGTATTCGTAAATATTGCATCATGGAGTACATGTTTCTATTACTGCTTCAGTTACATTATTGTTTTGTTTCAACATAGGAACATATATCTTCTTTCAGACACTTTTTTGCCTTATGAGACTTTGTTCAACTTACATCCATAGCGCGCATCATTTTATTGATAGCGGCTTTTGAACAACTCGGCATGCAACATCCTTCTTGGTAGGTATCCTTCACTGTTTCAATGTGAAGGTATCTTCTGAATGACTGCAATCATGCATATCGTTTTTCATACAGTCGACGTTGTATGGACATGTCGCATAAACCTTGCATGGGTTCCCAATTGTAGTTCCTCAACTCTTACTCCAATAGGGTCGGGGTGAGGGGATGTTGACAAGGGAGAATGCGTCCACTTGCTCCTCTACAATCTTTATTGATAATTCCATCTAGCACAAGACACGTTTCAAGGTGCTAGAGCACAAGGGTTCTTTGCAGGCTTCTGTGACAGAGTTTGAGACGGGTGTCGCTGCGGGTATCAAGTGGCACAATGTTTCGGCAAGCAAAGTTGGGCGAACGGCGGCAGGCTGGCCTACATGGCAGCTTGGGGTTAGGAATCATTGTCTCAGTGCTAATCAGCAGTTCTGAAGCACTGGTTGAGACTATTCAGATGTCTTTAAGTGACAGCGGTTTGACAACGGTCAGTGTTGCCGTTAGTTGCGGATGGAGGAACTCGACTTGCTTGAAAATGTTCTTTAAGACAGACGTTGGCAGAGGCTTCTCGCGGCAATTCCCCCAGCTTCTTCAATTGGCTTCTGTCATCTTTCAAGGTCAACAGCCCAAAGCTAAGGAGTGTGTTGCAGGCAGCTACCTTGTCCTTGATTGTAGGTTCAGAGACCTTCTGGCACTTCCTATCGAGGACGTTCGCTGCAGAGCCTAGCAGGGCACACTGTGTGCTGGCTGGGTACCAGTTCTGGAGCAACTGGAGGGACCTCTAACTTTTGTATCGCCCTCTGTTTTCTGGGAGATGTTTAGGGAGGGGTCTTGCTTCCCTCTTTGGATGTCCTGGCCTTCCTTCACTGGCGGAAGATGTAAGGCAGACTGTACCTTCAGCCAGGCTCCAAGGTTGAGATCTCCTTTCTTACTTCTTGTGAAGTCTTCAGATGAACTCCCAGAAGAGGGGCTCGGCCCTCATTTAAAGCCAAGTGGGCCACAGAGATTGGTGTAGGCTAAGAATACCTTAATGAACCAATCCTGGGGTCCCTACCAACAATCTCTTGTATGTTTGAGTGCTTTGCTACAGACAAGGTAAGGGGGTGAAAACAGGAAGAAGATGTGCCCCAAAATTAAAATGGCAGAATCCTTCTTTCAACAGAAAGAGCTCTGGCTCACTCCCTTGTGGCACTAAACCCTACCCATCTTCCTGTCTGTTGTTTTCAAAGAATCTCTCTGGTAAATGGTCCTCTCTATGTGATCCCTGTTGAAGCAGCAGAGCTCCCTTGAAGCTGCAGAGATGCCAGACTCTCTGGCTCCTGCAAACCTCATTCTCCTACCTTATGAATGGGGTCTCCCTATCAGGGTGCCCTACTGTAAACAACAGTCCCAGACATGACAGCTCACTGTCATTGATACTGAGGGTGGGAGCTGGCTTCAAGTTGACACAGTTACATATGAAAGGTTGTTGAGTTTCCTGTCTTCTTTGTTAACCTCTGCAGCCATGCCCCGTGTGGGCCTGTTTAAAGTACCCTCTATTGGTATGTTAATTGCTGCCACCAGTTGCAGGGCCTAGCAAAAGAGCAGGGCAGATCCAGGGAGCCTTTGTTAGTTAATCAGGCTGGCCATGCCAGCAGAAAGTTGTTCCTTCCCCTTCCTGGAGATGACAGAATGCACTCCGGAATGACAGGGCCGACTGTGCCTGTAGACTGTGTCCACCCAGAGTACACAGGTCTATGCGTTTGTCGTGGTGTAAGCATAGAAAAATGTTTGTGGATTAGCCCCACACATTTTCCTGCAGTTGGTCTACAATCATTCCATTTAATTTAACATTTCAAAAAGCCCAGGTTAGTGCATGCCCTCCATGCGGATTGTCGAATTCCTCACACGGACAGAAACTCACGTTTCAACACATACCTCAAAGCAAGATTACTCCACTTGGAGAAATAAGGTGCATGGCATAACACTTGCACTGGAGACAGCGATTACGGTATTGGATCATGACTTTGGGATTAGGGTTTGTCAAGGACAATTCAGAAAAACTCAGGTGAACATAGAAAATAATGTAGGAATATTAGCGCAGGGTTTCAGCCTAGGATTTTCGGCCTTAAAACAGGAAAAGAGGCAGTGAAACTTCTAAGTTGCACATTCTCTGCACTTTCATCTGCTAAATGTAGCCGATAAAATATGTTTAAAAGTAGCTTGTGAAAAATAGCTTTACATCGAGCAAATATAAATGCAATTATGAATTCAGTGATTTCTCACAATGTGTATTAGCAACATAGTTTTTCTCACAAAAATATCCAGAATTTGCTTCTGAAAGCTGCAAAGTACATGAAATATGGGGCCTGGCCAACCCTTTCACCCAGCGGGAACGGAAAGGCGGAATTCGTCTGAACTATGTTTTTCATCACAGAAAGTGCGTACAGCAGGAAAGAATTGTATGTTTATTATATCATTTTATCCTCCACAGATGTCCAGTGGTCAAGCACAAGCCACATGTAAAATATGGCTGGCTGAACGCATTTCAGTGCAACTGCCAGCGAAACCACTTCTAACATGTACATCGAAGCGACTTGGTTTGTGGGCCATGTGCTTTAATTAATCTCAGGAGTCCATTCCTCTCGCCTCCTTGGCGCTCTTCTCGCAGTCTTGCAGCTTAAATAATACCTGATGGTGCTGCTGTCCCATTCAACATCACGTTAGAGTTGGCAGGGTGGACTTCCATTCTGTTTTCCACCGTGTATGTGATTGCAATGTATATAATTATAATACAACTCTGCAGAGGTTCTTGGAGAGCGAAATGTGGCGGGGGTTTGTTTGGTAAGTAGAGGTGCACTGCAATATACCTTTGGGATATTCTGTCAAACGCTGAGACCTCGTCCGGTGGCCAGAGCTGCTCAGATTTAATGAGGTGTAGTATGTCTCCTCCAAGGTATGCATGCAAATACTGGGAATCACAAGGGAGAGACTCATTAATAGTTCTTTTAAAGTCTTGCAGATGTTAAATATCACATTTCGTGTTTTTTATGTTGCCTTCTCAAATTCACTTGAGTTCACACTTTTATTAAGAGAAAATTGCTGGGGGATTGGCAATTGAAATAAGAAATAAAATAATACAATTTCTCAAGCATACACGCATTTTTGAACATGTTGAGACTGTCAGACTGTGAATTTTCTGATCAATAAAAGGGCAACCTCATAATACGTAGCTGCCAAGTGCCCCCATATCACGTGTGACACCATTAGTCTTTCCCTGTTGAATGATGGGACTAGTAGTTTGGTTTTCCCCATTAGAAGTATGGGCCTTGTAGGGAACTCATGGTGGCAACAGTAAAGAGAGGCACAAGTGATCACAGTTCAAGGGTGTTTATTGAACTTTATAATGGGTGAGATAAACACCTAATCTAAACCAAAATCTATGATGGGAGCAAGCTACAACCATCAAATAAAAATAGTCCTAGTGGCGTCTTGTCAAGTAAAAGGGCCAAACACTAAAAAATAACATTGCCAATCCTTACTACTAAATTACAAAAAGAGTGTGGGATAATGTTCACCAGAAAAGAGAGATGTGTTCACCAAATGAAAAGTCAGGATGGTATGGCTGGGTCTCCCTGCCCCATGTTTGAAGCACAGGACAAGGCGAGACTCTCGAGCACAGCACAAGCCTGGGCCTCGTCAGCACGAGGTTCACAGTTCCAGTTCAACGATTTCAAAACCTTCTGAGGCTAAATCTCCCTCCTAACAAAGTCTCTTGCTTTAGAAGGCATGCTGTTCACAACGACAAACAAACAAAAGTTCTCTTGGTGATCTTGCACCTTGGGCGATTGCTCTTCGTCCCCAGGATCTCCCTGCGCCGGACTCGGATCCTCTTTGCCATTTGGGCCTCCCTTCTTCAGGTTCACTACGGCCTTTCTTTAACACAGTTAATGTATTTCTAACACAGTTCATGCATTGATCATTTTTATCAGAAAGCAGGGTTTTCCTTCTCCTAGCTTTATTTCGGCATTCCTCTGTCGGGTTCACACTTGCCTTATTCTACAGTTCACAATCTTATCGGAAAGCAGGGTTCCCTTCCCCTAGCTTTGCTCTGCTAATGGGTCAGAGACTTTCAATTGTACAAGGGATTTGACATGACCCGTGTAGGACCCCCTTGACGCCTTTCGCCACTCCCTCCTAGGACCTTCTGGTTCTTTTAGTTTGAAAAAGAGGTCCTGGGCAGAGTCTTTTGAATGAGCGCCCACGTGGCGCCAAACCCTTTTGCACCTGGACCTCAACTGGGCTTGCTTTAAAGTTCAAACACATACACAAGTTATTTCTCTTTCGGATTCCTTGCGTTAAAAATGTTCCTTATTGCAAACTTGGGCTCAACACAGTTCCGTTTGCTATCAGCTTCCTCTGACTCACCGGCTGTGCTGAGCCCATTGGCTTCTCTGATCTCTGGAGTCAAGGATAGTACCACGGTAGCCAGCTTGCCTCTCCGCCTTCATTTTCAAAGCGGGAGGCCCCCATGTATCATTGGCATCTGCTGTTCCTCACGTCAGCTGCAACTCTCGGTCTTATGCTTTCCCTTTCAGAGGCTTCCCGGGTCTGAGTTGAAAAGGGCAAGGGCAATTCCCCCTTTGTCATCCTGCCATGTCTCCCCGCCTTTCTTCTCCGTTTGAACTGCCGGTTTGGTTTCACTGTCTCCTTGTGCATTCGGCTTTGCTTGAAGTGTGCTTTCGTGCTGCGCCTTTTATCTCTGTGGGGAAGGTAAAGGCCCATCTGGTGTGCATGGTTACTGTCAATTGCCTGACTTTGCCTGACCCGTGGGTTGGGACATGTCAGGGAAACTGCTCTGGTGTTAGTCCGTTGTATGCTACCTTGTAGGAAAGTGTTTGTGTGGGAATGATCAATGACTAAGGTAAACTTTCTTCCTAAAATGTATCTCAGATGGATAGTGGCCCACTTGATGGCCAGGGCCTCTAATTCCGGAAGAGTAAAGTAAAGAAAAGTTGCACCCACATATTCTGGGTCATTCCCTGCGATTTCAGGATCGCTGTCTCATCCAGATTCCACCATTTATTTATTTATTTACTGCTAGACAAACAGGCCCATAGGCATGATAGCGCTGATAAAACAAAAACACAGAAACAGACAACTACATATCAGCCATTAACAATGTCGGGGGTACAAAATATAGGAAAATCAATGAGACAAAGATTTTATCAGCTGACTAGAACTAAACCAAATCAAGTACAAGTCTTTAAGTCTGCTAAATAAATTAGGCAGATTATTATCACCACAACCCACCAAGACACAGTTCCTATTACTCTGAGAACATCAATTGGCAATTTCTATCCCATGCAGCATCCTAAAGTCTGAAGATCGTTTGATGCCTGGTCCTGTTTTTGAACGTAACCAGTGTAGCACTTTATTTTTAAGGGCTTCCATTGATTCAAACTGTCGGTTTATTCAACATCCTTGATCACAAAGTTT
Source organism: Ambystoma mexicanum (assembly GCF_040938575.1). NCBI lineage: Eukaryota > Metazoa > Chordata > Amphibia > Caudata > Ambystomatidae > Ambystoma > Ambystoma mexicanum. The sequence goes on from NC_090941.1 coordinate 896,683,988, forward strand.
CTTCTGTCCATGACAAAGGCAGTTAGAGCCATATCTGGGACCATAGGCTACAGTCTTTTCTAATATAAATAGAATAAAGAATGAGAAAAGAGGGAAATACCACAAATGTATAATAAATCTAGGAGTGGAGGAAGAGCTTACCCTGGAGCAAATGACAGATTCCTGATTACTATCAGCCAAGTCGGTAGTGACAGAAAAGCTACAGTGTAAGGGACCTAATAGAGCAGAAGGCAAATAGATTATGCTCAAATGTGGTAATCTCAGTCAAGATAGAAACAGAAGACCGAAAAACAAGGGAATATATAGCCTTAGCAAAGTACCCGTAACTCTGTTGACATGAAGGGGTATAACAATCCAGAAGACTTAGGGCGGAAGACTGCAGAATATTCCTATGCCTGCTTCCTAACGTGTGACGAAGGAATAACAAAGTTAAATGGAACATGTGCAGAGTAGAACAAGCAAACTAAAGAATGAATCTCTAGCAACGTGACGCTACGCTCAAGACAAACCTTGAGAGAAGTCTGATTGTTGAAGGAAGTAACTATTAGCCACGTAAGTACGAACAGTCACTGAAAATATCTAACAACACAGATCAAAAGAAACAGAAGAAAGTAAATTCAAGGGACTTCAAGAAGGGAAGTACAATTCAAGAGTACGTTTGAGAAATAGGAAGATAAGCGAACTTATGGAGCGCTGTGCAACTCTGACTAGAGAAGCAACGCATCGGTCTGATGTTCGAGACTCCGGATATGTGATTCCGGAAGTTGGGGGAGTGGCTACCCGCTCGCAATGAGAGTCGAGAAAGACTGAAGCGTTGCTGGTGGTTCCCGGCTCCTCCATGTTGCGGGTGCCTTTCCAGGGGAAAACCGCATACATAGATGCCTGTAAAGGCGGAGTCGGAGAATCCGTTAGAAGGGCTGTAACACTCTTAAGTTCTTACAAAGGCGACGTTTACACTTGGTAGGGATAGGGGATTGGTAGGAATAGGGCAGACAGGGCGTAAAGATGCTTGAATACGCCCGCCCGGTACCTCTGAGTAAAATTCAGGGCACACCTCCACTGTGTCAACACATTTATCTTCCAAAGGAGAAAGATCTGTCTGGCAGGATTTATCCTCAATATCTATGGCAACCGCGGCCTGGAACTCTATTTTATTTGTCTAGAACCAGGAGCCATGCCTTTTTTCGGTGGCAGCTGCAATGCTATGGAATGCTTCTCCTTTAATTTTGAGGTCTACTGAGAATCATTTGGCGATTGGACGTCTATTGAAAGCTACTTTTTTTAGCACTAGTTTCTGCACAGCTTCTGTTAGTTTTCTTGAGTGCCAAGATGCCTTCTGGTGAACATGCGCTTTATACATTTGTTAACGTAAAATAACATGAGATCCAGATTTAAACTAGGGAACAGCATTAACAATTGTTGTGAACCATAGAAAAATCCCAACTGCCACAATTAGAATAAAAATATGAATGGCACTCTCAATTTAACAGTGCAATTCGTGCTGTGCATAATGTCAGTTGTGTTAGACTGCATCAGAGCTTAGCAACCATGCTGGCATCTTGGCAACTGGCATTTCTCGTGTTGGCTCGTAAAATTGGGTTTTGATCAGAGTTTTGCCTCAAACTGCACTGTGCTTTTGAGCTATTTTCAACTCAGCAGCACACCACCATGCAGATGCTATTCTTTGGTATCAGCTGTATGGAGGGAGACTATTTCTTCTGGGCTTAAGCCAAATGACTCTCCCCTAACCGCTCCCGCCTATGCATAATTTCCACAGCCACCTGGGAGAGTTGGGGCACAGCCGCTATTATTTTCTATGGATTCTCTTTGTACTCCATCACATTTTTGAGGTTTTTCTGTATTAGGGTACACATTGTAAGGAATTTCAATCAGGCACACACCCAAGTCTCGCCTAGCATGTAGTGCGCAAATGAAACCCTTATTTATTTTTGTCTATAAGTTCAATATTCTGAATGATATACCACTCATATCACACCCTTCTCAAAATACCCCCCCCCGATCACACTGAACCAGGAATCAGGCTAGTTTGCAAAGTTAAATATTTATTTATTTATTTAGAATTTAAAATCACAATATATTTTTAATAGGTAACAACAATCACCAATGGGGTGACAAGAACAATGAATAATATCTTTAATCCACAGGGAATCAGGTTATGAGCACAAAAACAATGCAGCAAAGAAAATAATACTTTTGGGTTGGTTTGGAACAGATAGCACTGTGGTTAGAGGTTCCCCCTGCAAAACCCCTCAACCCACCAATAAGCAATTTAAAGAGATGTGAGGAGAGAGCAGGTACTTAGGAATAATACAGACCAAACAGAATATCACTCCCACCTTCCGCCTTAAACAAAAGAGAAAAACGGATTTGACTTTTCAACTGTCAAAATGGCTTTGAAACTGGCTGAGCAAAAACACAATGTGTTAAAAAATGCTTACATTATAATACATTTCTACGGAAGCCACTTTGAACAGATGCAAGCAATCAATAGCAATGATTTAATCAAAAGAAAACAATTGGAATCTCAAAGGCAAAGTGGGAAAGAATTTAAAGACAATTCACACATGTAAAACTTTTGCAAAATGTAAATTCACGGCAAACTTTTACTATGCAATTTATGATAGAAACGGGTCAACTACACTGTTTTGCAATTGGTTGTGGATGTAGCTAAGGTTGTTAGGTATCAGTGGGAATTGATTGTTTCTATCTTTAAAACTTAGGGAGTTATGGAGGTTTTAGTAGGAGGTGTTTTTCAAAAATAAAGACACGAATTTGGACAAGAACTTCAGTTTAAAACCAGAAATTATGGATTATACTTTTACTCAAGACTAGAGCATGCAGGCTGGACAACCAGGTTGGGATGAAGTAAGCTCTGAGACTGATTCATGAATTCAGTAACAGATCCCCAGTGCCTTCCCCGGCGGAACCAGTCCAAACACTCGAAGTTGGATTTTTGGATCAGAGTTACAAAAATAAAAATGACTATGAAAATGACGCTTTAGCAAATAAACAGAATAAAATAGCACTAAAGATTTTGACACTGTCACTGGTCATGAACGTAAGGTAGTTCAGATATTAGGGTGGAACAATATAAGGCAAGGTATACAATAGTTCTCTAGCATCCTGTTAATAGTCACAATTCACTGGGATTTAAGATTTTTGGCCCGTCAAGATTCTGGTCAATGGATCGGGTCTATCAGGGTAGGACAGCACATCAGCTAGGATCAGCTAGGCCGGTCACTGGAACTGCATGGGATCTGCCCCCATTGTTTCTGGATATTTCAGATCAGTGGGATGGCGAGTTCTTCAGACAAGCATTATGGTAGCAAGCCAGATAGTTTCAGGATGCTTCCCCACACCACAGTGCTTCACTGGGTTGTAAGGATTAGTTGAGGATTAATTGAGGATTGAGGCATAGCTGAAAATGGTTCAGATACTGCTTGGCCTGGTGATTGGCATCTGGATCTGGAAGGATGTTAAAGGCTGGATGTTGAATGCTGGATCAGAGTGCTTCGCTGGAATCAGAAGAGAGAGTGTGTATGTGTTGTCAGATGTCTCTATTTATCCTTTCAAATGACATCACAAAAATGGGTATATGGGCCAGCTTAACTAAACTTGCCTCTGTGAACTGGGATTGTATCAGAGCCTCATCTCCGCCTTGCATCCGAGTGATTGGATCAAAGTCAGATGATGTCAAGTTTATGGTTTAGTTTTTACAATCCTTAGAAACCTCCCCTAGCCACTAGTATCAAAATCGAATTTTGTCCTAAATACATATTTATACATTTGTAACCTCTATGAAAATCACATACAAGGATAACATATTTTATGGAGTATCTGCTCATCAAAATCCTACAGCTGTGAAACCTTGTTTCTCTTTTTTGCAGCATTTTGTCCATTTCGCCATGAATACATTTTCCAAACTTCTCTAAATTTCCACAAATATGCGTGTTTACCATAGGAATGTGTGTGCAAAGTTTAACAATTCTAGCATAGATACAGTTCCCATAAAACCACATATATTGCCATTCCTGTTCAGAATATGCTACACAGTTCTACCACATTTTGAAATATAGGGCCAAAAATTAGATTAACAAATCTGCCCTTTTTATAATTTTCACCACTTCTGATAGCGGGTTTATAAGTCTGTAAAAAATGTTCATTACATATTCTTAGCAGCAAATGGTCAGCCTTTTGTCTGTCTCTGGAGACAAAGAGCAGCCCCCACCTTCGGGATTTCCTTCTGCAAGCCTAGTTTACGACCTCTTCACACGTCCATTTCCTGGCCTGGAGAATCTGCCATTGTTCAGTCCTTTGTAGCAGACAAAAGTCTGGCCTACCCCACAATTATCATGTGTCAGTGAGCATCTGCTGAGATCAATGCCCTCCCATTGGGTGGAAACCTGTTTTTCAACCTCTTGCAGGCCCAGCCAGCCTAAGTTAATTTTTAATTTCTTGACTTGAAATCCAGCATAAAACAAGCTTGTTGCATCAGATTACATAGAAAATTACATTCTTAGGTTTAAACATGTGGGATCAAAACAACTGAGATCCGTGTTCCTTTCAGCAACAGTCCTTTTATATTTGCTAATACGGCAGATCTTTAGTTTCAGACAACTTTAAAGTTTAATCAGGAGAGCCCATTTGACAGGGGCTGTCACTCACAGTTAGCCCAGTGTGGCTGCACATAGATTTTTGACAGGAATTGTCATTCACAGGCTATCCAGTTTTGCTGAGAAAATGTTTTGCTCTTAACATTTCAGGACTTTGTAAATTCAAAGTGCTTCATTAGATTAACTGAATTTTAGTGCCAAGCAATATTTTGAGTGTTGGAAAGTGTTATGTACAGGCATTTTGAAGTTTCAGCAGCAAAGTAAATGTCATTTGCTGGCAAGTTTTGGAATTTCACTTGCAAAGCGCGGCTTCTCCCTCTGTACTCCATGTTTACTTGTCGTGGAGCCCACTGGCACTTTTTCTGCAGCGTGTGCTCTGTTCCACCACACATGCACCATGGGTGGCAGGTTGTGCAGCCATCTTTTTGTGTGTTGAAAAAATGTGGTTTTGGAAGTTTTGGTGCGCACAAGAGTTTTGCCGCCATTTTGCTGTTTCTCGCACCATAAATAGCAGAGTGCGGCCGCATAGTATAGCAGAGTGGGTCAGTACATCCCACAACATGATAATTGACTTTGTCTTTGTGGCCAATGGCTCACTATGCTTTGTGAAGCCTTCCTAGCCTGTCCACTCTCGTCCACCCCTCCACCTTGTTTCCTTTTTCTCTTTCTCATTACTCGCTGCAGGTGCCATTGTCTACTGACATGCCAGCATCCCAACATCAACACACACATCAGATATCCTCCAGAAAGCCACCAAGCGCCCATTGCTCAGTGGCCATTCCCAAGTGGAATTACCTTTTTTCCCACCCCTCAACATTTTGACTGTGTTGCCAGCAACCCTCGCTGCAACTGGGCGCTAATAGTAACATTGCCCTGAGCTGCAGAGCAATACAGGTTCTTATGAGCATGTAGACCTCGTTAGGCACCCTAACTTCAACCTGGTCCCTGAATCAGGTTTGTGAGCTCGTAGGAAGTTGTTTTGCCAGCAGACTAGACAATATTTCTTAAGTACCTACCCATTTTGCCAACTAAGGCACAGTGCGATACAACAATTTGCGCAGGGTCAAACACTTCAGTTAAAGACGAAATCCAGGGTTATAGCCTGTCTGAGATTTTAGCACTTTCTTACTTTATTTGTGGCTTCACTTTCTGTCTACAGCATCACTTCCTGTGGCCAGCTTGGATCATTGACATCACTTCCTGTGGTTATCTTGGTTTCGTGACATCAATTCCTGCAGTAATCTTGAGTCAGCCCACTCTCCAGCTGTAGGCTACAAGAAAGTCCTATGGGAACACCAATCAGGAAGAAATCACCTTATCCCAGCAACACCAGAAAACAAAAAATCAGAGACACCAATCACTGATGCACTAGGGGATCAGGTGACGCGAGTGTGTGCCATCACTTCTGAACTCCATATGGGTGTCCAGACAGTGGCACCCCAGTGAAGGGCAGAACAGTGAAGGCCGAAGACCAGCCATTGATCAGCCTATTTGCCTCTTCGCCAATGAGCCTTTGATTTTGCCTTCCTCCCAGCTGCATCTGTGAGTACTCCTAGCTTGCTAATTACTGTGTTGTCTCTCCACTCTGCGGTACTCACCTATTATGTATCCACTCCGGCTGCTTTTCCTACTCTCTTGACCCATACAAGCTCCTTCCTCATTCTCACTGCCCTGCCCTCACATCCAATGCTAACACTGCCATCATCCATATTGCCCACATCACAGGCGATCACATCTTGCACAGGTCTACTGTGACTGCTGTAAGAAAGGCATGGTATCAAGAATAGACAGACACAAGTGATCACAGTTCAAGGGTGTTTATTAAACTCTATAGTTGGGTGGAAAAACGCATAATCTAAACCTAAAACTAAGATGGGAGTAAGGTACGACCATCAAATCAAAATTAAGGCAGTGCTAGTGGCGTCCTGTCAATCAAAAGAGCTATACTAAGAAAAACCTATTGCCAGTCCTTACGCTAAATACAAAAGAGTGTGGGATAGGGTCCACAAGAAATGAAGAAGTGTTTATAAAGAATAAGGGCCTGATCATGACTTCGGCGGTAACCCTTAAATCCGGCGGTAGCGCTAATACCGCCGGATTTAAGGGTCCGCTGAATCAGGGCTTCGGCGGATTTCGCCCCAGCTCTGAGCTGGGGGGAAATCCGCCGAAAATTCGCACTATTACCGCCGGCGGGAAATCCGCCGGCGGTAAGAGCGCGCAAAATTCCCCATTGATCCCAATGGGGAATGGGACATTCCCAAATGGGCTCAATGGGGAATTACTTTCCCGCCAAACTCGTGATCCGGCGCTACGTGAGCACGGGACAAGGCGGGACTCTGGAACACAGCACACACTTGAGCTTTCCCAGCACGAGACAACAGTTCCCTTTTCAGTTATCAGGATCTTCGAATGCCAAGTCTCTTGCTCTGTAAAAAAAGTCCCTTGCCTTTGAGGGCCTGATGTATTCAAAATAACAACACAAAGTTACTTTCTGCTTGTATGTGGGGTGATGCTTTTTTTACCCTTGAACCTCCCTCTGTGATATTCATGAATCTTAATATTTTTTCAAACAATTCAATGTCGACCACCCTCTGTCGGGTTCACTCTTGTCAACACACTGTTCTTTGGAACTTTTAGACTTTATCCCTATTCATCGGCATCCCTCTTTTGGGTTCACTGCTGCCAATCTCACAGTTCCTTCTACTTTCTTAGGATGTGGGATTCAATTTCCGCTATTCGCGATCATCTGCTGGTCAAGACCTTTGACTGTATAGTAGATTTTACTACACACCCTTATGATCACTTTGACCCTCTTCTAGCCTTTCGCAAGGCCTTCTGGTAATAGTAGTTTCAACAATCGGGAAATCGCCCAGAGTTTCTCAAGTGAGCACCCATTTGGTGCCTGGCTCATCTGAAGCTGGGTTTCTCATTTTACCTCAACAATTCTTTGTACATTCTGCAATCAGACATTTGCTACTTTTGTTCAACACAGTTCAGTTTCTTTATCGGTTCTCCCCTTGACTCACCGGCTGTGATGTACCACTTGACTTTCTTCGTAGCAATAGCAGGCGTCTCCCTCCTTCATGCTTATCAGTGTAGGCATGTTCTGTGTACCATTGACATCTACTGCAACACATTTGGGCTATTGTTTGCAGTCTTACAATTCTTTCCGCAGAGGTCTCACGGGCCTTGGTCGGAAAGGGCAAGGTCTCTCTTCTTGTCACCTTCTCGGTTTGTGCAGTCTTTCTCCTCCTCTTGAACTGCCATGCCTGGATAGCTGTCTCGTAGTGCAGTCTGCCTTGTTCGTATGGTGCTCTCGTGCTCCACCTTTTCCCTGTGGGGAAGGGAAGGGCCGTCAGGTGTGGGTGATTTTGGTCAGTTGCCTGACCTTGCCTGACACGTGTGTTGGGACACATCAGGTAAATGGCTTTGGTGTTTGTCTGTTGTCAAACATGATGTGCGAAAGTGGAAAGGGGGGGGGGCAGAGTGTTTATATATCCTACGGGGTAGGATGGGGAAAAGGTGTTATAAGAATGGGGATACCACATCTCACCTTTCAGTGTCCCACTTTCACTTCCAGAAGACCCCCCTCCGATCCAGGTGATCCTCCCTCACTGGCCCACCTCCAGGAACTGGATCCAATAGTGATGGCCATGTCCTGGCCACCTGGAAGACAGATACGTGGGGACAAGTCAGGGAGAAACTGTCAGGTTTCTCACACTGCCACAACACCCTCACCATTCTTCAACACCAGAATCATCCACCAACCTGGCACAGTCCATCACAGACCATCACACCTATTTTCTTCCACTGCTACCACTCTGTACAAATTCCAAACAGAACCATCTTCGACTGTCACAGCATTAGGCAACAATTTGAGAACTCTCTTGTGTTCTGAAACCTTTGACCTCCCTTTAACCACATGTGTGCCCTTCTTGATCCTTACCCAAGTTCCTTTTGCTTCTTTCCCAAGTTGGCATCATAACTCATTTTATTTTTCCACTGTGCTGCTCTTAACTTCCTCTTCACTGCTATTTTGTTAACGCAGCCAGGGTTGAGACCTATGTTGGCTTCCCTTCCTCTCATGATTCTAAAAGGTGACATCCCTGTGACACAAATTGGGTGCCACCCTCACATTCCATAACATCTTCCTAACAGCATCCTTGACCTCCATGCAATTTCTTACCGCTTGCTCGATCACATCACTGCCACTCTATTAAAATACTCTACCAATCCATTCTACTGCGGTCTATACAGCGATATGAATTTCCATTTCATCCCCCTTCTCTCAGCCTATGTGCTAATCTCTGTGCTTTTGAACTGTCCTCCATTATCGCTCACAACTTTGTAAGGTTACCCTTCTCTCCGAAAAACCTGCTCCACAAATGATATAATGTCCCCACATCCTTAATCCACTTCACTTCCAGTCATTTTGAAAAATAGTCAACCAAAACAATCATGTAACTACATTCCTTGCCTATAATTTCATATCCTCTCAGTATGTCAACCACAATTCACAATCATGCAGACTCTGGCGAAGAAATAGATGACAACTCCTCTTTATGAGTTTTCATAGCTTTGTCACAATTCTGACACACCCAACACTCTCTCACCACTCTCTCATACACAACGTCCATCGCTGGCCACCAATACCTTCCTCTCAATTTCCTCATGGTGTCTGTGATTCCTGAATGCCTTCCGTGTACCTTATTAACCAATTTCTCTCTGAAACACTCTGGCACCCCCAAAGCACCTCCTTTCAAAAGTAAATTGTCCTCTACCGTCAACTCATCTCTAACCTTCTAGAAGCCTTTAAACTCATCCAAAACATCCTCAATTGGCACACCCTTTTTTGTCTTACTCCAAACCACTCTACCACTCCCCTTTCCCTACAAATGCATTTTACTCAACTCAACAAAAACCTCTGTCAGAAAAGCCACCATTTCCTGCTCCTCCATAAATTCACAAGTCACTCCCCCAAATAGTCAGCAACACTATTCTGAACTCCCGGTACATACTCCGCTCTCAATTCGTATTCTTGCACCCTCATACACATCCTGGCTATTCTAGGAGTAACCTAGAATACCTTTCACCTTGAGGACTTCTATCAACGGTCTGTGGTCAGTTCTAAGAAGAAACTGCTGCTCCCATACATTCTTCCTAAAATACTCAATTCACCATACACAAGACAAGACAGTAACTCCCTCCCGATGACTGAATATCTGCTCTCACACTCCATTACCACTTTAGAAGCGTGATAAATCAGCCTCTCCTCTTTTCCTTTTCCCTGCGACAGTAGAGCACCCAGACATTTCATACTTGCATCCACCATGATCACATATTCCTCCGTAACATTGAACTCTCCAGGGTTCCTTGTGTTGCAAATCCCTTCCTTAATCAATTCCAGTCCCTCCTGATACCTTTCATCCCACTCGAACTTCACTCCCTTTTTAATAGCCTCCTAATGGGTTCAGATAGCCCATCAAAATTCTGTACTAACTTGTTATAAAACTCTGCACATCCCAAAAAGGCTCCAACTTTATCCCTGCTCTTGAGAGCCGGTGCCTCCCTCACAGCCTTCATAACATCGACTTTCGGTCAGTAACCTTTACCATTCACTACATATCCAAGACACTCTATTTCTTTCACCCTATAGTGACATTTACTTGGTTCATTTGTTATCTCTTTGCATCTTAGTATGCTCAACACCTCATGCAGTCTCTTATTATGCTTCAACTCATTCCTCCCCTACTCCAAAATGTCATCTTGGTACACAAGTGTACCAGCAACTCCTTTGAGTATTTTATTCCTCATTTTTTGGAAAACCACTGCTGCTGCTAATCAAACGATATCCTGGGTAACAGAAGAGCCCAAACGGCACGATGAACATTGTCAAGTTTTCACAAATCTCTGTTGGTTGTATCTGGTGGTATGCCACAGATATGTCCAAAGTGGTGAACATTGATATCTCCCTTAAACGGTTCAGCATTTCTGAAATCATAGGTAATGGGAATTTGTCCACCATGATGTTCTTGGTAACATCCCATAAATCCACACGCATACTGATTTTGCCATTCCTCTTCCATGCCCCTACAATGGGACTGACCCATTCCGCTTCCTCCACATGCTTAATTGTGTCACTCTCAAGAAACCTCTCTAATTCCTTTTCTACCTCTCCTTTGATCATCTTTGGAATGTGCCTCAATATGTGGCAAACAGGTTTTGACTCTGATTTCTACACAGTCTAATGAGCTAAGCCTTGCAAACACCCCACCTTATTGTTAAACACCTAAGGGAACTGCTTTTCTTCTGTGGCATTGATGTACAGAAACATCACCCGTTCTTCACTCCTGGGATCAAGGCCACCTGATCATGCCATCTGAGTACGTCCACTCTTTTTTTGCTACATAGTATTTAAGCACAGCCAATCTCTCTTTTTATTCCACCATGGTTTGAAGCATTCCATTTAAAACAATCATCAAACTCTCATAGCTTACAGGGGGCTTAATATTTGATCTCTTGTGTGAGCCTTTCAGGCCAGCCTCTTGTAGCTTCTTCTACCTGTTCTCCTTCATGATCGAATAGGATGGACAACTATCCACTATCACCTTCACCTGAAATCCATATATTCTAATCCTGCAGCTGGGACACTTCATTTTTGAATAATCTTTGGGCCTCATTACGACCCAGGCGGTAAGTTACCGCCTGGGCCGTGACTTTACCACCATGGCGTAAACTACGTTTACACCATGGTGGTTGGCGGACTTACCGCCCCATTCCGACCTTGGCGGGGCGGTAAGTCCCCAATCCCCATTTACCCTTCCCCATTCCCATTTTTTCCCCATAGGGCATAATGGGAGTGGGGAAGGCGTTAATTACGCCACCGTAAATTACGGTGGCGTAATTAACTCCATGGTCCCTTAGCGCCATGGATTTTAACACCTGCTAAAAGCAGGTGTTAAAAGCGCCATGGCGCTAAGGGACCTCGTACTCAGGCGGTAAGGGTCGGCGCTGTTAACGCTGCCGTAAACCCCTTACCGCCTGGGTCGTAATGAGGCCCTTTATCTGCTTTCTTTACCACCACCACTCGATCTTTATCATCCAAGCTCACATCTTCCTCTTCTTCTTGTATACACAAAACGTTCTTTTTCCTACACAGGTGGCAGTAAAATCTCCATTCAATGCACAATTTGAGAATTTTTGATTGATGGTGGGACACGACTTTGAGTTTGTGAGGTGTCCCATCCTCCCCATCTGTAATACTTGCCCTTCTCATATTCCGTGTATGACATTGTTCTCTTTTTTTCTCTTTTCTCCTTTGGTGTCCTAGACCTGATCATTCTTTACTCCGCCTTTCCAGATCTTTTTAGTCACTAAACAAACTTGACCCTGTTACTTATTACTTGCCTCCGCTTTACTAAATTCTGCTACCTAATATTTCTTCTTTTCCTTTATCAATCTAGTGTGGTGTTTACTACCATGCCAAGGTTGTTTCATTCACTGGCTGCTCACCATTTCACACCGGAAGCTGCCCCAGACCAGCAGCACCCAAGTCAGGTCCAACGATCCAGCTGTCAGTCATCGCCAAAATATGGTCACTCACACTGGAGACAGGAAGCGGAAAGTCACTTTATTGTATGTAAACCCCACAGCAGTCACGATACAAAGAGTGGCGATCTTCAAGCTGTGCCCCCTTCAACAACCACCACACAGTCTCCCATTTCACATTCCAATTATAACCCAGAATAGATTAACAGTCCCCAGTTACCACACACTATGCCTACTCTACCATCATTCTTGGCCTCTATCTCTCATTTTATTCACACTAATACTGAAGAAGTCCTATGTAAACTGATGACGGCTAACCACTCAGACTTACTTCTCAGCTAGTCAAACCTATTTTCCGTTTTAGTGGCCGCCTCACCCCACTGAACTCCTCAACCTGTCCTTCGACTCTGCTTGCTCTTCCTCTACTTTCAAAAACAGCCATGGTCATCCCTCTCCTAAGAAACAAGGGGCTGACCCGATTCTAGTGGCTAACATTCTCACTGCGACTTTCCTTCTGCACTACACTAAAGTAGTCAAAAGGGTTGTGTTTAACCATCTTATCAATTTCCTGGCCTTCAAAACCACCTACAAGAAGATTTCTGCTTCTGTCACTCCATGGAAATGGTTCTCATGAATATCTTCAACTTCATTGCCTCTGCTAAGCACTCCAACCTATCCTCTAGCCTAATTCTCCTGACCTGTCCGCTGCCTTTAACAGTATCGATCACTTTGATCGCCTCAATACTCGCTCTTTTCTTGGGATTTGCGATCAAACCCTTGACTGGATTGAATCCTACCTGGCACCTTACAAATTATTTGTCTCTTGGAACAATAACACCTCACAACTCACTCCTCCAACTATTGGTGTTCTACAAGGCTCTGTCTTGCGTCCCCTCCTCTTTACATTTTACACCTCTGCTTTTGGGGCACTAATCTAATCCCTTTGGGTTCTCGTACCAACTCTTAGCGCATGACTCCCAAATCTTCTTCTCTTTTCCTGAACGCTCCTCTCATCACTCGATCAAAATTTCCAACTCTTTCTCTCTGCCATTAAATATCGGATGGCTTTGCACTCTCTGAAGTTAATCTCTACCAAAAAAGAGGTGTTCTTCCCAGCCAAATACGCTCTCTCATCGCTTCCCCTACCTATCCAGTTCCCACCTAACACTCACCACTCCTTTTCTTCAACTAGAAATATAGCTGTCATATATGACCCTTCTCACACCTTCTCTGCTTTCATCTCCAAAACTGCAACGGTGGCTCGCCTCACCCTTATAAGTATTAGGAAAATCAGGCACCACCTTCCTTTCAACACTGCCAAGCATCACTTAACCACTCTTGTCTTTTCTGAATTGGACTACTGTGTCACCCTGTGCCTTCTCTTGCTTGCGCTCTTTGTATCTTTTTGCTCCACTTGCATGTAATTCTCATCCCCCAGACATCCGAGAAACATTCGACACTGATTTGTTCAAAACCATATTAAAAGCCTGCCTCCTTGTCTCTGAGTTACCTTCTTAACCTACCTCTCATCTGCCTTCTAACTAACATTTTCCCTTACCTCTAACCTGCCTCTGTCCTTCACTTTCTCTGTCTCCACTCTAGCAGTTCACCCATCATGGTCACATCCCTAACACAGCTGGCTGTGAAGCCTACCTGCTCTTAAAAATGTCCAATGTTTATTGTCCTTACTTTATCTAAGTCCACCCATGTATTTATTTATTTATTCGCATTTGTTGAGCACACAGCAGACCAAAGGCATTGTGGCGCTTGTTGCAGTGTTGCTTATACTTAGTTACATAATATTCAGGTCCGTCGGTGTTACATTGGACGAGAATGTTATATTTTTTACATATATACATGAGTGGTAGGTAGCTGGGAGTGCATGGTTAGTTGAAGAGGGCAGTTTTAAGTTTTTTGCGGAAGGAGAAGAGAGATGTTTCCGCTCTGAGGTCAGTGGGGAGGGAATTCCACAGTTTAGGTCCAAGGAATGGGAAGCCTATAGCTCCTGCCTTGGTCCTATTGATGCGAGGTATAGTGAGTTGATTGGTTTATTGTTGTCTGGTCGGTCTGGTGGATTGAGATCTGTATAATGTGTCAGATAGGTATGAAGGTGCTGTGAGGTTGATACATTTATGAGTGGTAGTGAGAATTTTGAAGGAAATGCGGTCCTTGACTGGGAGCCAGTGAACTGTCTTCCTGGCTTGTGTGATATGGCCTCTTTTTGGGATGCTGAGGGCTGCTCTGAGAGCGTTGTTTTGAGTTGTTTGGAGCCTAGATAGGTTTTCTTTGGAGGTGCCGGCTAAGAGTGCATTACAGTAGTCTATTTTGTCTCCTATGGTTGCCATAGCGATGGAGAGGCAGTTATCCTTGGTTAGGAATGGTTTTATTGCATTGATGAGTTTAGTACTCAGTGCGGAGGCCGAGACTATGGCACTCACTTGTTTGTCCATAGATAGGGTCGCGTCTATGTGGACCCCCAGTGTTTTGACTGAAGATAATACTGGGATGATGCAGTTATCTATGTTGAAATTGAGGTACAGCGGGTTGAGGTTGGAGAGTGGGGATTTCTGGCCCAGAATGAGGATTTCGGTCTTCTCCCCGTTCAGACAGAGGCCATTAGTAGCCATCCACGCTTGTATGGTGGAGTAGATTTGCTGTAGGGTAGTGGCGTCTTGATCATAATTCCTCGTAAGGGGAAGGAGAACCTGGGTGTCATCAGCGTAATTTGTGTATGTGATCCCGGGTTTGTCCAGTTTATCAAAGAGAGGATTGGTAAAAAGGTTATAGAGCGTGGGGGCAGTACATAAACCTTGTGGGACAACGCAGTGGATGATGGAGGGTGCTGCATGAGCTGTGTTAGAGAACACTTTCATATGCTGCTGCGTCCTTAGAGAAGTGCGCTGCATGCGTAAGATGACTGGTAAGTGTGATGTGATCTACCAGATCAAACGCTGCTGAAAGGCCAAGGAGGAGGAGGAGGAGAGCGGGCTTGCCTTTGTCCAGGATGTTAGTGATTTCGTTTTTTAGGTCTAGAAGGGCAGTTTCGCTTCCGTGCCCCTTGCGGAACCCAGATTGTCTTTTTCCTAGAATTGCGTTTGATTCAAGGTAAAGTTGAATCTGTTTGTGGACGGCCTTGTCTAGTATTTTCAGGAGGAATGGAACTGTTGTTATGGGTCGGTAGTTATTGGGGTTAGCGGGGTCTAGCGTTGTTTTTTTTAAATGAGGGCACACCCAGGCCTCTTTAAGGCTGTCTGGGACTATGCCGTTTTGAATGAAGCATTGATGAATGCCGTCAGAGGAGGGGCGAGCGGTTCTGCGCAGTCCTTGATGATTTTTGGGGGGCACACATCACCCTTACATTGTGTGGGTTTGAGGTGTCTGAGGATGTCAATGACATTGGTTTCGGAAATTTCAGTGAATGAGAATTTGGGCATGTTGCTTGTTTTTACATTAGGTTGTGTCTGTACATGGGGGCTTTGCTTAGGTAAGGTTTTGTAGTGGTGAGATATCTTGTTTTGGAGGAGGTTTATTTTTGCAAGCATGGCTGATTGTATGCCTGTGCACCATGCTTCGTCTTTGACGATCTCATCAGGGCATGTGGGTGGTACAGTTAATTCTTTAAAGATACTGAAGAGTTCTTTGGAGTGGGAGTTGGCAGCGGAGATACAGTGGTTGTAGGCTTCAGATTTAGGGATGAAGATGGCGTCTTTATATTTTTTGGCTATGGATTTGAAGCTATCTTTTGTGGTGTCACAAGGATTGCACTGCCATTTTTTGAGCGCCTGGCGTTTGTTTTTGCGCAGTGTCTGAAGTTCCTCTGTGAACCAGGAATTGGAGTGGAAGGATTTTTTATCTTTTTTGTTTTCTAGTGGGGCAACGGTGTTAACAGCCATGGTAATGGTGTCTTTGAATATTTCTGCAAGGATGTTGGGGTCCGGGGAGAAAGGGGGCGCTAGGCATGGCAGATTGAGGTGTGCTCTGAGGTTGTCCGCAGTGAGTTTTTTGACACTTCTGGCTAAGGTCGCTGTGCAGTGGTAGGCACTTTAGTGTATATTGGGACTGGGATGTCGAATTGGAGATAGTTGTGGTCTGTCCACGGGAGGCTGATGTTGGAAGTGATGGCTGTGTTACAATTGTTGTCTATTATCCAATCTAGGATGTGACCTTTTGCGTGGGTAGGCGATGTGATTTTTTGTGTGAATCCTAAGTCGTGGAGGTCTTTGGCTAGAGAGGTGGCAGTTTTGTCCTTGGGGTCGTTGAATCCTAGGTTTAGGTCTCCTATAAGTAGTGATTTGGTGGATTTCTTAATATTGTTTCCTAGGAGGTGATTGACTTGACCTATGAAATTGGCAGTGGGGCCAGGTGGTCGGTATATCATATGAATATTTATAGTACTGTTTGCCGAGAGTGCTAGTTTGACTGATAGAGTGTCAACATTTCCTTCCTCTTGGTGGGGTATGGTTCTGTTAGATAGTGTTTCTTTGTAAATAAGAGCTACCCCCCCTCCTGGTTTGGCGATCCTGTCTTGTCTAAGGATGGCATACCCTTGCGGTAAGGCTAGCATGATGGCTGGGTATGCCAGGTCTCTGTGATAGCGAGTATGTCTAAGTCGTGGGTGGTTATTAAGTCATTAACTTCTAGGGCGTGGGTATTGAGCGAGCGTACATTGATTAAGGTGCACTTGTATAGCGTGGGGCACAGGTTCTTTATAGGTATGGTAGGAGGGTCTGACTTGGGTGAGGCGGTATGTGGAGTTTAGGAGTTGTCACTAGGTGTGGCATGTGTGAGCTTAGTGTTGTGGCCCTTAGAGGTATCGTCGCGATGGCAGTGTGTGTTCACTTTGATAGTTTGTGAGCTAAGTCAGCAGTTTCTGTGTGGTATGAGTGTATGGGTGGCATGGTGGTGGAATGGGAGGGTACGGGATCTGAGTCTGACTAATCTTCGGCTCAGGTTAGGCACCTGAGCATCTGGTATGTTGTGTGGAGTGTGTGAAGGCTTGGTGTCCATTGAGAGGGCACAACTGGAAGCGTTGTGGTCGTAGTAGTTAAGCTCTAGGCTTGGGAGGTTAGGTGTAGTCATTTCATAGAGTAGCGCGCTTAACAGACATGCGTAGAGGGGCAGGGAGTACATGCTGTAGGTGAGTTTGCTGTGCCGTTAAGTATATTGGCGTTTGAGGTAAGGAGGTTACTCACAGGCAGGGATCATGCATCACAGAATGGGCCAAATGCAATTAAACACAGGATGGCAAGAATGGGCCAAATGCAATTAAACACAGGATGGCAGGACTGGGCCAAATGCAATTAAACACAGGATGGCAGCAATGGGCCAACTGCAATTAAACACAGGATGGCAAGCATGAGCCAAATGCAATTAAAATCATGAAGATTGTCGTTCTCTTCTGTTTTATTGCTGAGGCTTGGGCATCATGCAATCAATCAGCGCCTATAACTTTGCATGCCAATGCATTTCGGACCTAGTCGTCGTCAGGGCTCTTAGCGCTTTCTTTACATTTAAATATGTTACATATAGAACATATTATATATATAGGGAAGCATAAGGTATACAACCAAAATATAAACATTATGTCCATGTATTTTGAATATTTCAAACACATTTGCCCACATGAAATTGATATATATCATACCCAGTCGTCATATGTGTATATAGCATTAAGTCACCAACATTCTAATTAAATTCAATATTACATGAATAAATTCCACAATTAATTTTTAGAAAGCAACATCAACATCGTGAAACGTTATATCCAAATGTTACGGTCAGATATGTCACAATTATTAAATAAGTTCAATCATATCAAAAATATCAAAAATTGTAGTCACATACCATTGTTGTTGTGATTTGCCAGTTGTGCATCATCATTAGTGAACGAAAAAACTATAATAAATAATTACATGTGAGTATTAGAACCAGGTGTCTAATAGTTTAAAATAATAGCTTTCTAAGTATATTGTGTACCTCGTAGATTGCTGTAACAGCCTCCCTTTTGATACTTTGTGATGCCTCAATCTTATCTGTATACGATAGACCTGAAAAGAGTTATCGTATCAGTTAATATACCCCTATGTCTAGGTATTAGTGTGTTAGTATGTTAGCATCTAACCTCCATTACTTGCCTCTGACTGCCGTCAGCTATCCATTCGTTCACTTTCGCGAAAATCCGCGTCGTTGTAAGATGCCGGTTTTCTATGTTTCTGTTGTGTTGCTACGCAACCCGTGCGTGCGTAAAAGCATCACCAGTGTTTACTTACTTGTGCCGCACTTGCGTCGGCTCTCCTGATCCCAGTCTCTTAAAGTGACAATAATAATGTGTACATAATTGTTCTTATTGTGAACTCAACATGCTTGTGTTATATACTGCATATTACAATTACGAAGACCCGCGTTCTCATAAGACGCCGGTTACCAGTGTTTGGGAGTGTTGCTACGCAACCCACGCATGGGTAAAGGAATCGCGGGTGCTTACGTTCTTGTGCCGTGCTTGCGTCGGCTCTCCTGATTCCAGTCTTTTAAAGTGACAGTATCAATATGTACATAACTGTTCCTATTGTAAGCTCAACACACTTGTATTATGTACTGCATGTTGCAACTGACCTGAATTAGTTATGAATTCCATTATTTAAATACTTACAGTAGTTCCATTTTATATCATTCTCATCAGATTATTAAAATAAATTAAATTTGTAAGGACAATATTACTGCAAGAACCTCATGAATACCTCATGAATACCATAACAGTTCCCCATTATGAATTCAATCTCAATATCAACTATATCAGATGCTAATACTTCAAAGATGTAATTAATATTAGCATAAATATGTATACACACAATCCACAGTCCTTACAGTGACCACTAATGTGGGAGTCCACGACAGGAAGATTCCTGTCTTGGGTCCCGCTCAATACATTGTACTGAACGGGAATGACCCTCACTGTGACCACTGCGTCATTACTCCACCGTTATCAGCTTGTTCCATACCAATATATGAGTGACTAGACAATTAATATCATTGTTCAAAATTCGCATAGTGTCATCCTTAAATTAATTAACAACAGATGTTTATTACAAAAAGCATGTGTAGTTAATTTCTTCATTAATTCCACCAGGTTTCAATGAGTCCAATCTATCTATCCAATAAGATTCTCTTTGATTAATTTTCCTGGAGACATCCTCATGTCTGTCTCTCGGTATGATTACTTCCAGGACTTGAATCCTGATTTGGTTGATGTTGTGTTTCTTTTCTTCTCAATGTCTAGCTACTGCAGAGTTCTTATTATTGGTGTGTATGTTGGATCTATGTTCATACCATCTTAGACGGCCAGATCTAGTTGATTGTCCAACATAATACATTCCACAGGGACATTTTATGGCATAAATTATGTTCATGGTGTCACAAGTAGCAAAATTTCTTAATTCAATTTTTTCACCTGTGCGAGGATGATTAATAATGTTGCCTTTGGTGATAAAATTACAATTGCTACAGTGTAGGCATGGGTATGTTCCTGTTCTGCGGATAATAGATTGTTGTATCTTTGGTCTAGTTTTCACCAATCTGTCTCTCAAATTTCTCTTGTATGCGAAGATGGGGTTGTCCTCAAATAAGTGCTCTACTCTTTAGTCATTTCTCAATATTTGCCAATTTTTCAGTATTGTTGTTTTTATTCTGCTACTTTGGAAGGAGTAGCATGATACAAATACCAACAGTGTTTCTCTTTTTTTGAGATTGCTTATCTCTTGTGATTGTGGTGTTGACTGTGTCAAACGTTCCTTTGCTGCTGTTATCTCAGTTTCCTTATATCCTCTCGCTAGAAACTTCTTACCCACTGTTTCAATCTCTCTTTCACATAAAATAGGGTCATTAACAATACATTTAACCCGTTTCATTTGACTATATGGAAGGTTCCTGAGCAAACTTGGCTGATGGAAGCTCAGTTGGTGTAACAAGTTATTCCGATCTGTTTATTTGCGATAAATGTTAGTTGCATATCTTCCTTCATTGATAGATATGGCTACATCTAGGAAGTGGATTTCAGTAGGGGAATTTTCATAAGTAAATTGTATCCTTTGATCTATTGTATTCAAGTACACAAAAAATTGTTGTAATCTCTCATTTGTTCCAGTCCATATCCCAAAGATATCATCTATGTATCTTGTCCATAACGCTATCTCCCCTTTCCACTCTGTTTGTGTTAATATATGGTCTTGTTCAAATTTGTACATGAAACAATTGGCATACGTAGGGGCCATGGTGGCCCCCATTGATGTTCCTGAGGTTTGGAGATAAAATGTGTCCTTGTATTGTAGATAAGAATTCTCGGCAATGAACTCTAGCAAAACCATAATAAATTCCCTTATTACTTTCATTTCTCCTTCCTCATTTATAAGAAACCATTCTATTGCTTCTTGTCCCAAGTTGTGGGGGATTGATGTATATAGACTTTTAACATCCACTGTAAACATAATTGAATTTTCAATGTAGTCAGTGTTCTGCAAACGGTTCAGGAAGTGTGTAGTGTCTTTAGTATAAGTGCACATTTTTTGTACTAACGGTTGGAGAAAAAACTCTATATATTGGCCTAATGGTTGCAATAAACGGTCTATACCTGACACTATAGGTCTGCCAGGCGGTTCAGTTGGATGTTTATGGACCTTTGGTAATGTGTAAAAATTAGGTATGCGTGGGTGCTTATTTAATAGAAAAGCCTTAGTCCTGTCATTAATCCATTCCATTTCTTCCGCTTTGTCAAGCACTTTTTCAAGTTGTCGCATAATATCAATCGTTGGATCTCTATCCAACTTTGCATAAACATTGGTGTCACTTAATTGTCATTCACATTCTCTATCGTAATCTTTACTGTCCATAATTACAAGGGCGCCCCCTTTATCCGCTGGTCTAATAGTGATTTTATCATCTGCAAATAAATCTTTCAGTATTTCTAGCTCATTAGGTTTCAAATTACTGTATTTGGGTCGCTTGTAGGAGATCTTTTTAAGATCATTAAGGGTCTGTTTATGAAAAATCTCGATGGAAGGTATAGTAATGGGTGTTATAAAATTACTTTTCGTTCTGAATTCTCTCAATACTTGCTCTTTATGGCCTCTGTTCTCTGATAGTTCCAATTCATCAAAAAACACTTTAAGCTTGAGTTTTCTTACTAATTTAAAAAGGTTGATTTTGGTTCAGACCTCAGACCTTTTTGTAACGCATCCTTTTCAGTATTATTCAGTATCCTAGAGGATAAGTTAATCACTAGCTCTTCTTTTGTTGTAGACGTGCAGCTCTCGTCTCTACTCTTGTGTCGTCTCTTACCCCTTCTTGCCTTCTTCTTTCTGCCGGTTTCCCTAAAAAAGGTTGTCTAGTTGTTGTTGTTCTAATTGGTACTGATCGATTCTCTCTCTGTGGTGATCTTTGTCTTTCTTCAGTTCTTTTAGGTTGGGTCTCTCTGACCTCAGAGTCAGTACTGGAGGAGTTCTCTGTGCTGCTTTTATTCGGATTTCTCTGTGGTGGAGCTGTATATCTATCCATCCATGTGTAGACCTCTCCATTCAGATAGTCATATTTGTCCCTTCTGAATTTTCTTATTTTCTTCTTCTCTAATTCTGTCTTATATGATTCCAGTTTTTCATTAATATCATTGACTATTTCATCTAACTCTTCTTTGCCCAATAGCATGCTTAATTCACTTTCAATCTCTTCTATTTCAGCTTTAAGAGATGTTACATGTTTGGTTAGTTCTGTTAGAAGAATTAGATCCAAAGAGCACTTATTAAGGATTGCTTCCCACTTTCGTACAAATTCTTTGTCCTCTTTGCACAATGTTGGTCTCAAATTGATCCTCAATCCACGTGGAATCTTTTGGTTCTTGTAGTAAGGAGGCATGCAACACAAATGTCTTTTGAAGATATAGAAACATTAACTAATGTACGAGCTGAAACCTTGGGTTTCACACCAGAGGAGGCAGAAGCAATTCTCACGAAAATAAGTGATTCTTTATGGTCAAACAAGAATGATGATATAAGTGATCCAGCTAAAAAGATTAAACAATTGGAGTATTTAATACGTAAAGAGATAAACCGAAAATGACATAATATAACTTTAGGACGTTACTACAAGAACCAAAGAATTCCACGTGGATTGAGGATCAATTTGAGACCAACATTGTGCAAAGAGGACAAAGAATTTGTATGAAAGTGGGTGGCAATCCTTAATAAGTGCTCTTTGGAACTAATTCTTCTAACAATACAAGAACTAACCAAACATGTAACATCTCTTAAAGCTGAAATAGAAGAGTTTGAAAGTGAATTAAGCACACTTTTGGGCAAAGAAGAGTTAGATGAAATAGTCAAAGATATTAATGAAAAACTGGAATCATATAAGACAGAATTAGAGAAGAAGAAAATAAGAAAATTCAGAAGGGACACATATGACTATCTGAATGGAGAGGTCTACACATGGATGGATAGATATACAGCTCCACCACAGAGAAATCCGAATAAAAGCAGCAAAGAGAACTCCTCCAGTACTGACTCTGAGGACAGAGAGACCCAACCTAAAAGAACTGAAGAAAGACAAAGATCACCACAGAGAGAGAATCGATCAGTACCAATTTGTTACACTTCAGGCTTCCCCGCGGGCATCCTTGCAGAATACAACTTCTTTACAGGCTCCTCTATGGTCCAGGTACAAGCTACCATGGTGTCTGTACAAATGTCGACGCACTCCAGGTCACCTGACACGTCTTGTACGTGGAAGACGTACAGCAAGCCACACCCCTCTTACGACTATAAAACCACCGTCTTCCAAGGGGCTCGTTGCTGCTAATTAGCATTACCAGCTACACGCGGTTTCGTCCGTTTCCTCTTCGTGTCTCCCTACACGAATCCTTATCTGAACTCCTGGCTTTGACCTTTTGCCTGACTTTTGGATTGCTTCGTCTCCTCCTTTATTCTTGTCGTGCTCGCCTGGTTGTTGGACTCGGAACGCTACTGAATACGGCTCCCTTCTGTGTCTTGCGGTTCTTTCCTGGTTGCCACTCTGCACATCAATTTGCTATCTACTATCCAGATCATCTCAACAACTACTCAACTATACTCGTGTACTCAGGTACATACCTTTTGTCTTCCATGGATATTGTCTTCTGTTGGATTCTGGGACATTGAGTGACTTTCCTGTGAGATTGCTCTTAAGTGCATATGAACGCCCTCCTGAACTGCACCAACCCGGCACTAGTGCATCCCTCATGCCGTTCGGGGTTACTTACCTGTACTAACTTCCCTGTTTGTTATTTTCTCCTGTCATTGTCTTCAGAATCCTGGACTCAGAATCCTGGACTCCTCTTATTCCATTTATCTTTACTCAGGTCAGTTGTTATCAATTCTATAGCTATTGTGGGAACCGATACTAATTTAGTTCAATTCAACTCATTTGTGTTATTCTTTGTAGATCATCCCGGGGAAACTCAACTCCACTCCAATATCTATCTAGGTAGTTGTCCAATCATTTCAACTGTTCTAATCACCTGTATAATATCAACATTGTCTAATATCTTGGTATTCTTTTTGCAGCATTGGTATTGGCGGTGTGTGTTCTCCCTGCTCTTTTACTCAATTGACCTCTCTGTCTTTTCTAACTGAAACAGCAGAGAGGTACATTGTGGAAAAGAGCCCCTCTTTGAGGAAGCCTGAGTCTTGTACTCAGGGGAGCTGGGATGGAAGGCTGAATTCGTAATCCTATACCACCAACATCTCCAAGGTCATTTTTCTCTGCATCTTCGGCCTATTCGGAGTGGTGAGTAACAGAATTAGAACAACAACAGCTAGACAACCTTTTTTAGGGAAACCGGCAGAAAGAAGAAGACAAGAAGGGGTAAGAGACGACACAAGAGTAGAGACGAGAGCAGCACGTCTACAACAAAAGAAGAGCTGGTGATTAACTTATCCTCTAGTATAGTGAATAATACTGAAAAGGAGGTGTTACAAAAAGGTCTGAGCTTCGTACCTACACATAGCACTACGTTGTTTGAAACCAAAATCGACCTTTTTAAATTAGTAAGAAAACTCAAGCTTAAAGTGTTTTTTGACAAATTGGAACTATCAGAGAACAGAGGCCCTAATGAGCAAGTATTGAGAGAATTCAGAACAAAAAGTAATTTTATACCACCCATTACTATACCTTCCATCGAGATTTTTCATAAACAGACCCTTAATGATCTTAAAAAGATCTCCTACAAGCGATCCAAATACAGTAATTTGAAACCTAATGAGCTAGAAATACTGAAAGATTTATTTGTAGATGATAAAATCACTATTAGACCGGCGAATAAAGGGGGCGCCCTTGTAATTATGGACAGTAAAGATTACGATAGAGAATGTGAATGACAATTAAGTGACACCAATATTTATGCAAAGTTGGATAGAGATCCAACGATTGATATTATGCGACAACTTGAAAAAGTGCTTGACAAAGCGGAAGAAATGGAATGGATTAATGACAGGACTAAGGCTTTTCTATTAAATAAGCACCCACGCATACCCAATTTTTACACATTACCAAAGGGCCATAAACATCCAACTGAACCGCCTGGCAGACCTATAGTGTCAGGTATAGACAGTTTATTGCAACCATTAGGCCAATATATAGGCTTTTTTCTCCAACCGTTAGTACAAAAAACGTGCACTTATACTAAAGACACTACACACTTCCTGAACCCTTTGCAGAACACTGGCTACATTGAAAATTCAATTATGTTTACAGTGGATGTCAAAAGTCTATATACATCAATCCCCCACAACTTGGGACAAGAAGCAATAGAATGTTTTCTTATAAATGAGGAAGGAGAAATGAAAATAATAAGGGAATTTATTATGGTTTTGCTAGAGTTCATTGCCGAGAATTCTTATCTACAATACAAGGACACATTTTATCTCCAAACCTCAGGAACATCAATGGGCGCCACCATGGCCCCTACATATGCCAATTGTTTCATGTACAAATTTGAACAAGACCATATATTAACACAAACAGAGTGGAAAGGGGAGATAGCGTTATGGACAGGATACATAGATGATATCTTTGGGATATGGACCGGAACACATGAGAGATTACAACAATTTTTTGTGTACTTGAATACAATAGATCAAAGGATACAATTTGCTTATGAAAGTTCCCCTACTGAAATCCACTTTCTAGATGTAGCCATATCTATCAATGAAGGAAGATATGCAACTAACATTTATCGCAAAGAAACAGATGGAAATAACTTGTTACACCGACTGAGCTTCCATCAGCCAAGTTTGCTCAGGAACCTTCCATATAGTCAAATGAAATGGGTTAAACGTTTACTTCAGCAATAAAACAGAAGAGAACGACAATCTTCATGATTTTATAAATTGACTATAGAGAGCTTTTTGAAAGTTAAGGAATGATATCAGAAATGAACTCGAGCAACTCCTAGTGGAGAGCATGGGACAGCACACATGGGATCAGATTAGGTTCTGAATCCTTCTTATTCACAGTTCACTCACACCCTGTGCCAGGGTTTCAAGGTGTGCCCCAAATATTGAATAAATATTTTCGCAACTTGAAGTAATCAACCCAGCAGTGCCAACTCTTCCCACTTCCAAATGCAATGAATCACAGGATGGCAGGAATAGGCCAAATGCAATTAAACACAGGGTGGGTGCGTTTATCACAGTCTGTATGCAAATGTCTGTCATGGTGAGTGGGTCTTGGAGTCAGTTTGGAGGACAAGCGGAGGTGACTTACGGTTGCAGTCGGCTAGTGCTGGTTCAGGACGTGGCAGTGTATTTTCGCGTTGCTCCGTTGGCCTCGGGTACCTGTCGCATGTGGATCAGTCTGCATGCGTTGAAGCCCAGTGCAGCGCATTTGTTAGTGCAAGTCTTTGGAGGAGGAATTGGGCATAGTGGGGTGCCGACGCCGTCTGGCCGTCCCTGGACAGGCCCAGGACAGGCGCGTTGTATGTGGTGCCTTCGATGTGGGTGCCAGCTTCCGCCTGCCGGTCCACCCTATTGGCTAAAGTAGCTACTGCCGCTGATTGGTACGGCGTCGCAGTAGAGAGGCAGAGCCTCATTCAGAAAATGGCATGTATTGTCCCCTGAGAGTGTTCCATTTACTCTACTCCACAAACTGGTCAGAATGTCACTGGAACTCACCCCATTCTAAGAAGCTCAGTGCTTCCCATCAAATCGAATTTCTTATCTATTGTACGTTCTTTTTTATCAAAAGAGCATTGTTCTTTCCTGCATATAAATAAATAAATAATCTTAGCTATATTTGTTAGAATTGTGTATTAATGTTTAGCTTTCAGAAGCTAAAACATTAGTGCTTTACATAGAAGACTCACAATAATGGGTTATTAATGTGGCCGCACTAGGTTTGCCACCTATTTCCCAAGGTTATTTTAATGCATATTTACTGTGCATATACAACAGGTGGCAAGCCCTGGTTCCAAATGTGGCATGTGCTCTTTGACTATTTCTTGTGAAATCTTGCTAGTGACATTTTGTATGCCTGCCCTGACTCTGCCGACAGCTCCCACCCCAGGAGTTCTCCCACATCATGCATACGCAGCTCACAAGTCCTGTTTTCCCCATTGCATCATTGTGTGACTTGTCAGCACATATAAGGGTGAACTTGGGCACACAAGTAGGCCAATAGTAAAACCAAAACTAGAAGACATAAGGCTGGCATCGGACAACCTGAGACTGCTCAACCTTTCTTGTATATAAGGAAGGTCTGCATCGTTCCTTTGATGAAGGGGTCAAATTGAATTATGTGGATTGGGACACAATATGAATCTGGTAATTCTCTGAATAATGCTACTTGTAAAATGGTAAACACTCTTTGCTGAGTGTTGACCCTCTGAGTGAGACTGGCTGAGCAGTAAGGGGAGCGGGGAGAAGAACTTCTGTTCTCTGAAGTAGTGCTGGGTTGCCATGTCTCCAAATGACATGATGTGCACCATAGTGGCAGAATGGACTATTAATGCACAACACCACTTTGTTTTTAAGTGGGTGACAGGGGCCCCTTGGTTGTAAATTTAATTTGTTATTTTTGCTGTTAATTTGGTACTGGCCATGGGGTTTACATTTTGACAGAGAGCATTTTCAGTAGTTCCCTCACTCTTCCTCGTCACAGTACTTATTTCATGAGGCCTCTGCCTCCGACACAGGACCTTCTTCTATTTCTTCTTTTGTATAAACTCCTCCCCTTTTTGTCAACCCTCAGTTTAATATTTCCTGCCTCCCGCAGGTTTTCTGTTCCGGGTGCTGGGCACCGGGAGCTCTGTTTACTGACCCCATGAAGGGGCTGAGTGGCAGGGCCTCGGTTTCCTGATTGTGCAGCAGGCTCCCAGTTCCCCTGTGGGGCTTGGGCTCCGGTTGAGCATGGAGCCTCTCCTGGTTGTATGCGTGGCATCATGGCCGGTGTGTGAGGCGTCGCCTCCTTGGGTCGTTCGGACCCAGGCCAAGGTAAGGGGCTGCTCACTTGGGAATATTTCTTTCTTTCTTTCTTTCTTTCTTTCTTTCTTTCTTTCTTTCTTTCTTTCTTTCTTTCTTTCTTTCTTTCTTTCTTTCTTTCTTTCTTTCTTTCTTTCCTTCTTTCTTTCTTTCTTTCTTTCTTCATTTGTAGAGCGCACCTTAAGATTAAACATCTATTCCAAATGCTTCTGTCCTGACGAAGGCCTGTTTTCTATCAGAAGACCACAGCATGGATGTGGTCTATCTCACTCTTAAAGGCCGAAACGCAGTGCGTCGACAACACTTTTGCTTATCCATTGTCTCACTCTAAGTGAAAAGGAGGGTGATAATCAACAAGCACCCCACGGGGACGGTGCTAGGTACCTAAAGAAAAGACTGTGAAGGAACACAGAGACATTATAGAACTTTCAGAAAATGCAACAAACACAACTGTGAAATGTTACCATCACAAATAATCTTAGTCTAGTCAGAGCCAGGCAATAAGAGTTGATGTGATTCCGTCTTTTGTGTTTTGGTACAATGTATTAAGACACCGCTCCGAAAAAGACGCTCTTGCACCCACTTAAACCTCTATAAAAACAGATGTAAGGGTGTGAAAAACTTGATTGTACAATATTGTAGGCCAAAAATGAACTAACCCAGAATAAATGCAATTGTGTATAATGTAGATTGATTTGTTTATATGTTTTTTTTATATGTATATGAATTAATATGTACAGGCAACCAAAGTAATTACCTAAAACATTTATGGGAATAAAATATACCTTTTGGATAAGAAACAGGGTTGTTTCTTATGTAAAGTGGTTTGGTTTGGATGGCAGCAGTTAGCTACTCCTGAGGTATGTGTTTTGCTTGGATCTGACTAATAATAGTCATAAAAGAAACAGGAGCAGGAGGACGCTTGTGGTTCATATTTTGTCCGGGGGTGTAATGTGCACATGCAGACATGGATACATTTCATAGTATACAGCACCAAAGTGGTGGGCAGGACATATTTAAACGAATCATAAGGTACATTTAACAGATATCCGCATGAAGGTGTAAATCATTAGAGGGCGGCATAAAGGAGTATATGCGTAGATGGGTACCATTACAGCATCTGACTTCTGAATGGCACATTCATCCGGGTACCGGCGCATCGAGAAGTGTGGCGTTGTCAGGTGCATACTGCAATGGACGTGATCGTGATTAACTGCATGCAGTCACTTCAGGTGCAGGTTTTGCTAGTCCGGCATGAGCGGTACTGCGGATGCATTCAGTGTGTTATAGTGGACTGATGCGTGCAATTTGCATAGAAGCAGCAACTAGTAGAAGTGGGTCCGTGGTAAATGCAGTTATAAATTGGGGTGAGGGGGCGAAGTTGGCGCTGCAGCCAGATAGATCCTGCTAGCTAGCGGCAGGTATGCTTGGTTGCAGCCGGAAGAGCTCGGTCTGGGTGGGATCCAGAGGAAGCTATGTGATGTAAAATATTATAACGTAGCAGTGGGTGATCATAGAATAACATTATCTGTGTCTAACTGTAGGTAGTCTTATATGAGGGGTTGCGTGAGACACTAGGCGAGGCAGGCAGTCACTTATGTCACAGACAGGGCCTTTGAAATGGGCCTTCGACAACAGGGGCCGGCTTCCACCTACTGGCCAATACTGTTGGCTTTTAGTAGGAATGGTAGGCCAATCATAAGGGAGCAATGGCATGAATGGTATGTCTTATACAGATACGAAGGCTGTGGCCATTTTGAAGGTTGGAATTGCTTCTTTTATTAGCATTGAATTCGAACGGAGCACGGAAGAAATAAACGCTTCTGCAGTGTTTAGATCAACGTTATGGGCATAAGCACAGATCTGCTGTAATGTGGAAGCATGTTGCAGTGCTGGGGCGCAGAATACGCTTTTACAGTGAAGTAAAGATATTATGGCTCTGGGTAGGTATATATCCCCATGGTGCCTCCTGGAAGTACGCGATGGGTGGCTGTGCTGCCCCTGCAGCCGGTGAGGATGAGTAGATGGTGTAAGCTTCTGCCACATGGCTAGTGTGAAGAAAATTCTGCACGAATGTGTCGGCCCCCTGTATTTGCCCTGAATTCGGTACTGGCCTGCCATGTGGTTTCCTGCCTCATGCTTATGCGCCTGGAACAGTCTGTTGTGGAAGTTGCTCCTTCACGATTGGATGGCTTCTGGAGGCGGGTTGAGAGACCGCCTCCGTGAGTTTATTAGTGATTTGGAGGGGCACTACTGTGGCAGCCTGTTGCAATGGGGTTTAAATGTTTTTTCAACCCTATTGGTGGTTTTCTACTGGTCCAGGTTTAAAGTTGCATGGCTCAGGGTTCTTTTTTTCTGGTTTTCCAGTTGGGTGTTGGTGTTCATCTGACTGCACCATGGGGTAAAGCTCTGGGAAGCTCAGGCATCTTGCGCTTTCCTCTTCCTTGTCTTCTACTTCCTATGGACATCGCAAAAGAAAGGGGAAGAAGTCAAGACGTTTTTCCTTGACCAGGAACGACATTAAGAAGTTGCTCCTTGAAAGTCATGGGCACACGCATGGGCACAAGCACCGGCATTTGTCATCTTCATCATCCTCCTCTTCTGGGGCAGAGGCTTCCTCACGCACGTTCCTTGTCGGCTTATGTGGAAGGGAAATATCTGGACAGGGAATAGGTGGAGGACGTACTTACTCAAATATGGGACTGTATGGGTGTTTTGAAGCCCAGAGGATGGGACTGACCCCACTATTAGACAGTACAAGCATACCCCAAGGATTGGCTTGCCGTTGGTCTCTGACATCCGTGCTAAAATCCTTCATGAGTGGCGTGATCTGGAGAAGATTGTCATGCCCCACTACATGGTCAAACTCTACCCGTGAAAGGGGAGTGAGAAGTTGCTCTCTGACCCTGTGGAAGTTGATGAAATCCTCGCTGGTCTGTATCAGCTGAAAAGTTAGTTTAGTTTAGTTTGTTTATTTGTATAGCGCGTCTGAACCCTCAGATAATTGGTCGCATTGTCTTATGGACAGCAGTGTTACAAAAAGTTGCACATACATACAAGGTATAACATAGGAAGGTGTAGTACAATAATAGTATGAAGGACCGAGTTACAGAAAGGTCTGTGCGGAGGTATGTATTAGTTACAAGGGTACATGTAGCCTAATTGGTGATACCTCTTTAGATCATGGAGAGCTTGAGCGCAGGATAAGGCTGAGTGCAGTTGAGAATCTATTGCTGAGTTGTGAGTGGATCCTTTACCTTGGCTCAGAACGACCAGAAAGATGTGTCGGCTCTAATAGTCATGGGTAAGGCATTCCAGGATTTGGCTGCTAGAACAGGAAAGCTGGATCCCCCAGCTGTTTTCAGGTTGTTAAACCTTGGGACGTTGAGTTGGTGTAGGTATGGGGATCTGGTAGGTCTAGAGTTCTGTCTCGTGAATTTGTCAGATAGGTATCGAGGGGCTGTCCGATAGAGGCATTTGTGAGTAATAACAAGTGCTCGTAATTTAATTCTCTCATGGATAGGCAGCCAGTGGACTTCCTTCCTGGCCGAGGAGATGTGGGCCTTGCATGGGAGGTTGAGGGCACATCTAAGAGTGTTGTTTTGTAGTAACTGTAATCTATTTAGGTTGTGGTTTGTAGAGCCTAGGAAGAGTGTGTTGCAGTAGTGTAGTTTGGATAAAATGAGGGCCCTAGCCAGTTTGAGGTGGCTGTTGGTGGATAAAAAAGGTTTGCAGGCGTTGATGAGTTTATTGGAGTAGATTGTGGATGAGATGGTGGCGTTGCTTTGTTTTTTGAGGGAGAGAGTTGAGTCAAGATACACACCCAGTGTTTTGACTTCTTTAGATACTTTTATAATGTTGCCATCGATGACAAAGGATTGGTATGTGGGGTCAGGTTTATTGAGGCAGGCCTGTGACTCAACTATCAGCAGTTCCGTCTTGTCGATGTTTAAGAAGAGGCTATGAGTGGCCATCCATGCTTGGATTTCAAGGTAGATCTCATTTAGTTCAGCAACATCTTCCTCCTAGCTTCCCGTGAGTGCAATGAGGACCTCAGTGTCATCAGCTGTAAGTGATTTCAATCCGGCACACACCCAAGTCAAAGCCCAGCATGTAGTGCACAACTGAAATCCTTATTTATTTTTGTCTATAAGCTCAATATTCTGAACAATATACCACTCATATCACACCCTTCTCCTGGAACACCCGGTCACACTGAACCAGGAATCAGGCTGGTTTGCAAAGATAAATATTTATTTATGTATCTAAAATGTACTCACAATATATTAATGGGTAAACAACAATCACCAATGGGGTGATAGAACACTGAATAATATCTTTAATACACTAGGAATAGGTAATAAGCAAAACAAATGCAGCACAGAAAATAATACTTTCGTGTTGGTTCAGATCAGATAGCATTATGGTTAGAGGTTCCCCCTGCAACACCCCTCAACCCCCCAAAAGGCAATGTAAAGAGATGGGAGGAGAGAGCAGTTATTCTTTTTTTCTTTATTTTTTTATTGGTTTTTTCAAACCTTTAAAAGTGACGACATATGTACAAACAACAAAGCAACATTTAGACATACAAACAAACAATCATCAGTAGTAGACTTTTGTGCGAGGTCCATTCACAAAGTTATCATACAGGTTATACCGTGACAGGTTTTACTAATTTGATTCCCCTACTGGTGCCATCATCAGACATTTTTCAATTTGCTCCAAAAAACGTGTTAATGGAAGTATCAGTTTCAAGTCGGTTCCTTGGTACATCTGGTTCCACCAGTCATCAGCACAAAAGGATGGATGGATTACACTCCATGGGCCCAAGTGGATTGATCTTTCAGATTTCAGCTTAGGGCAAAATAGCACTAAATGTTTGAGTGACTCTTTGGCTAACAGACAAAGTCGACATTCGGATTTTAAGTGCTCATTGTTCTTCCATAAGCGAAGACGTTCAGTAGTTTTGAACAGATTTAGCCTGAACAGTAGAAACAGCTTTCTTGCTTGTGGATCTGGAAACAGAGTAATGTAACGCTGCTAGGTATTAAAGGCACGTGCTTCCAGTGGCACATCACACATCGATTTGGCCATCGCTCTCTTTGTGCATGTAAGCTCCCAGTCGATGCGCCAGATTTTAAGCTTTGCCGCATCCGGATTTTCGTGGAGCAACTCGCTCTTGATGTCGAAATTCTGTAGTAATTCTTCGCACCTGTTTGACCACATTGTGATGACATTGGAGTTACCAACTGAACCATCATAGAAGATGTCAAATTGAGGAATTTGTGCTCTAGAACATGTTTTACGATACAAGTTTAGTAGACTCCAGCTGATCCTGGCATGAATCGATATTATCGACAGTTCGTATCTTATACAGGCAGTCTTCACGCCTTTCGGAAGTGTTAATACTTTGGACCAAAAGCAGTTCTCTAAAGAGTCCCAAATTTCATAAGAACAGCCGAAAGCATTTTCAGCCCCGTATGTCGGAACGGGGATTACCTTCTGATGGTAGAAGGCCAGCACAGGTTTTAACGAGAATTTACCATATTTTTTGTGGATAATTAGTGCCTGGTTTGCTAGTTGTTTGCATTTTCTTCTTATGTCAGCCTGCCACGTCCATCCGTTATTGATGAATTTATGAGCATTCCCAGGTATTTAACACTGGCAGATATTTGCAAATGTTCGTGGCCTAGCGTCCAGTTTGGGGTGCGTTTCCGTGCCACCCAGCCTCCTTTTAGGTTTTGCAGGACCAGTATTTCACATTTTTTCGTGTTGATCAGTAGTTGATTAGAAATAACGTATTGTTGAACTGCATTTAACTTTCTTTGCAGCCCAATAGGCGTCCGGTCCAGGATGATCAAATCATCAGCATATAGTAGCCAATTTAAGTGAGATTTGGCCACTTTCGGCGGGAATGATTTTGTTGCTCCAATTGCTTCACCTATGTCCGATATAAAAAGGCCAAATAGTACTGCAGCTAACGGACACCCCTGTTTGACTCCTTTGAAGGTGTTTATTGCTTTGGATAGTTGCCCTAATTGATCCAGCCTTACACGGATAGAGGTGTTTGTGTGCAGTTCTCTGATTGCCGCTATTAAATCTGACGGGCATCCCCAACGCTTCAGTTTTTCCCACAGGATTGCTCTATTGATGGTGTCAAAAGCATATGAAAAGTCTATAAAAGCTAGATAGACCTTCGTGTTAGACTTTATCGCTTCCATTTTAATAATGTTTAGCAGGAGTAAATTCAGCGAGCATCCCACCTGCTTCACGAAACCTGATTGGCGCTTATCCACGTGGTTCGAAGTTTGTGACCAGGCTACGAGTTTTTGTTGGAGCATCGTGGCGTAGATCTTACCCAGGACGTCTAATAGAGCAATTGGACGATAGATCTTCGGGTTTGCTCTGTCGCCTTTTTTGAAGATAGGTACAACTATCGCGGTCTTCCAGGATTTTGGCGTCTGGCCACTTAAATTTACTCGATTAAACAACGTTACACAGAACTCTGCCCATTGCTCTGGATGTTGTTTTATAGTGAAGTTTGTCAGGCCATCAGGACCAGGTGCCCGTGAATTTTTCGCTTTATTAATGATGGTCACTATTTCATCTTTTGAAAAAGACAAGGCCCATGATTTAGGTGTTAATTTAACAGGGCCGTCAGTTGAAACAGGTGCTTTGTATAAACCTTCAAAGTGAATTATCCAATCAGATTCAGACACCATGCAAACTTGTAAGGCTTTTTGGGGGGCGTGCTGATTGTTCATAAGCCTCCAAAAGTCTCTAGAGTTCTTATTTTTTAATACCGTCAACATCTGTTCTGCATCGTTTTGGGCCATTACATGCTTATGAGCTTTTAGCCAGTTTTTGTATCTCTGCTTAACCACCTTTACGTCACGTAAGTATGTTGTGCCCTTTGAACACTTCAGCCTTCGGATGTCTTGACGCATAAGACGCTTTTGTGTCCGCAATTCCCGGTCAAAGCAGTGTTGGCGTACAAAGGCCATATTTTAAAGCCCGCTTGCTTGGGCTTATAGTGTATCAGAAGATGATCATAGTCAACGTTTGGGCAGGTCTTGCAGTAGAGATTTACCAGATGTTCCACATCCTGTGTTTCAAGGCTCAATCTTACTCTATTACAAACCACTTGGAGTTGATGGGGCCATAGCTCAGGTTTCTGTTTTGTCATAGTTGTAAATTCAGTTATTAGCATGTTGTGATCGCTTTCCGTCTTTTCAATAATTTTCAGCGAGGTTATCCGAGGGTGTAGGGCTTCTGATACAAATATGTAATCAATTGTTGACCTTTGCCCATCATGATGCCACGTGGGGGCTGACGGCATATCATCACAAGTGTTACCATTTAGAAGTTGTACGTTTCTTAGGGTCAATTCCTCCGACCACGACTTGGCCAAAGAAGTTTTTTCCGGGCCTGATGGTTTGAAAAGGTCGATGTTTAGATCACCACAGATGAGAATGTTCGGCCAGCCATTTGTTTCCAGCAGTTCATCAACTATTTCCATAATTTGATCGAAGAATTCTGTTTTCCAGCATTCGTGTGGTGCCAGTACAGGTTTACAACACAAAACTGTTCCGTAGGCGACCCTTCGTGATTTAGTTTTGACATTAATGTTGCTTGGATGAAAGGGGAGTAATCGGTCGAACTCACAATTCTCCAGCCTGAAGATTTCCTAACCATGGTGGCCAAGCCCGACATCGGGCGTCCTTTTAAAGGTTTTAGAGCAGGGTTTAAGGCCACCTCAAAGTCGTCCATTACTGGGGTTTCTCGTAACCATGTTTCCTGGAGACAAGCGATGTCGATTGCTGCAAGCCAGTTTGAATTAAACAGGTGTGAAAAGCCACGAGTGTTCCAAGAAGCCAATCTACACCGAGCTTTAGGGACCTCATTCCGGCATTATTGGGGATTTCTGCTGCACACGGCTACAGACAACCATTGCCACTCTTGCTTACCGCCACTAGGGCTGAAGGATTTGTTACTAGAAACACTCGATCCACCTTGTTTGGCATTACAGAGTATAGTAATTCATATATTCTCTTTTTGTAGCTCCCTCTCAGAGACCTCCAGTATCTGGTCGTGGCAAGAATTACCCAGTTGGTTCTGTTTGGTTCCATCCAAGGGTGCCTTCTGAGTTGATAAACAAGGAGGTGCTTGAACGTTGGTGACACTCTGATCCATGGGTTCCGGCATACTCACACACGCGTCCTTACTTATGGCTTTGTGGGTGTATGGGACCTCAGTTCCATTGGATGTTTTGTGAGCCGATTCAGAGTATTTATAGACTTCAAAGCCAAGGGAAAACAGGGCGATATTGGCGTCCAGTATTATTGCAGCAACAATAGGTGACGAAACGTGAAGCACCACCTTATCGTTCCTTTTTTCGTTGAAAAACTCCACGATCATCAGATTGCTTGAACTTATGGCCCGTAGGGCAGGTACAAGATGTAAGAGCTTAATTATGTTGCCTCGGTTCAGTATTAGATTATTGCACAAATCTAGCCTTTCAATGACCAGTTTGTGGATAGGGCACTTCAATCTGGCTCCTCCCGACGTTCTGGGCTGAAACAATCGAACGTCATTCAGGGAAGCCTTTGAATTGCGAACTTGACACTCACCATGGTGAATCATATCAGTATCTGAGATTTTTACGGTATCATTATGCAGCCTTGCTACCGCCAGATTAGCGGGGACATACGGATTAGTCTGAATATTTCCAGGGGCCGACGACCCCTGTTCCGTAGTGACCCGCATCCTTTTTTCATGTAGGGTCATAAACACTGGACTGTTCGGCGATTTCAGCTGCCCCTGCTGGACTTCCTTTTCATTAATTAGTTGACAGGTTCTTCTTGCAGAGCACCATGCATTAGGAGTCGTTTGCGTGCCAGTCACGTAACAAGAGCTTAAGTTGATACTTGGAATAGTTTGGATAACAGGAAGTTCATTTCCAGGGCCATGTGCTGGAGCGTCGATGTTAATTTGTTTGGCGTTCTCTACGTCTATCGAGGTGTGGACGACGTCTCCCTCTTGGTTCTCATGGGAAGAGGTGGCCTCTACATCCTGGATCTCGTGTGTTACTTTGTCGTATGTTGATAGGTTCAACAGCTCACTTGATAACTCGTGGTTCGAGCCTGACGCAGCCGCTGCATCAGGTGTTACAGGGACTTCTGTGTCTAAGGGTTTATTTTGCGATTTCCCACTGATTGAAGAGGCTGCCTTTAGACACTTGTTGATGTTACATGCCACGTTCTGGACCACGTTTATGTTACGTAGAAATTTCCGTGCACCATGCAGTGCCTTGTTTCTAAGACCTTTTTGATTCTTCGGTTTCTTCACCTGTTTTGCAGGTGGAATAGCCAAGGGCTTTGAGGTCGACACCTTAGGTTGTAACGCCTTGTTGAAGACCGAATAAGTGGGTATTGAAGTCACTGCAGATATTGCAGAGGGAATAGTTGTAGAAGCTTCAGCGCCCAGATCTCCCTGAGAGGAAGATGCCACCTGGGAGTCTCGTAGAGCTTGGTTCAAATTTCCCCTTGCCTGTTCAAATGCAGTGTTGAATGAAATGTCAGAAGTAATATCTTCAGATGTTGTCATCATTATAGGCAAGGGTTCTGCGTCTTGCATGGGCAGATTCTCCGTTATGTGTATCAGACTTGGGGGAATCACCTCACTTATGGTTGGTGAAGTTGCCAGCTTTCCCAGTATAGGATCCGTCGAGACCGACGGGCCAGGGTGCGCATCTACCTGGATTACAGGAACAGGAAGGCTCTTGAGAGTTTTGGTTTACATCCTCTAAACAGCATTCCTTTAAGGACTTATTGTATCGAGTCGGTGTCTTGCTCACAGTTGGTTGAGTGATTTGCTGCTTTTGCCGGTTTGAAGTTAGACCATCGTATTTGAACAAAGCTAGCGCCTCTCTCGCTACTTCAGCCAAGAGTTTTTTGTCAATTGCATCGTTTTTCCTTTGCTCTTTTAACAACGTACATGATCCGTCTAGTCTTTTCAGACCTTCTTGTTGGTCATTGTAAGACTGATCACAGACTTGTTCAATCCGGATTAGTTTCGAGTGCATTAGAGCCACGACAGTTGTCAGGTCCTTGGTGGCTTCATGCAAGGCTTCATATAGTTTCATATAGGGGGCCATTGACATCGTCATAGATGAAATTATTAGAGTTTGTAGCTCAGTCTGAGGCATAGTGGCTCTGTTTTCAGCACAGAACACTGGTGGCTGAAGTCGATTGGCCATTTCCGACTTTTCTCTAGTGTGGCGTATTTTCAGAAATGGACGTTCCATCAACGAGGAGTCTTGTGAGTCTTCCGACAAGCATTCGTTGGTGGCAGAGCGCTGTGAGGTATGGGTAAAAGACGAGAGGGACCTATTAAGGTGGTGTTGTTGCGTGTTCAACCTTTTCTGAGAGGTCAACACGTGTTCGAGTCCCTCGTGTGGTTCACAATTACTTGGAGTTTGATTGTTGATTTTGAAGCGTTTTTAGCACACCTTAGACCATATGTCTTCATTTGCGCCACTTAGTTGTGATATTTGCCTTTTTGTGGTGTGTTTATCAGGTTTCAACGTAGGAGAGGTAGGACCTTTCTTAGTGTTTGCAAGGCATTCTTTATTCATTACTACAGAATTGTCCAGAACCTTTGTCTCGGCACTTAAGGAGTTTTTCCTGTTTTCAGTGAACGGAGCACTTGGGTCAACTTGTGTCATGCACACAGGTCTGTCGGAGTGGGGATCATATTGGCGTTGGATACGGTCCTGACCCCAGCTCATCACAGACTGTGTAGAGTGAGCAATCTCATCAGTTGGGAAAGAGCGGCAGAGAGCCATGCGGGACAGATGAACGGGGAAACGGGCACTTAGAGGAGTAGGCTGGACGGGGCTACTACCGTGCTGCAGCACACCAGGAGTCACCACCGACAACAGAGGTGCTCCGCCACTCCAGCTATCCGCCTGGTCCGCGCACACAGCAACGAGCACACCTTCAATCCAGTCAGGGGTGCGGTCTCCCACAGGCACCGCCCCCAGATGAACCTCCGCGGGAGCAACGACGGCTCGCCCGTCAACATCGCCGGCTCCGGGGCTCTGCACCCCCGCCTCATCCAGAAGCGGAAAGGCGGACAACCCAGCAGTGGGTAAGCCGACCGTTTTTTCAACAATTATACACGCGTCCTGGACAGCAATGCACATGTCGCCTTCACATACTCTTGTGCCCACAGATAACCGGCCCGCCTGTGGAGCTACAGAATGGACCTCGACACAGATCACGTTCTCAATCAACGGGTTCACATGTGATAAGGGTCGCGCCACTTCACAACATTTTAAAGCAGCCGACACCACGTCTGAGTGAGGTATGCAGTTTTCGGACGTGCAAATGAAATCTCCGGCGTCAGGTGTTTCTTGGCGAACATAAAGCGGCTCATCAGCAACAGAGTCAGAGTTTGATGAACATGAAAAAAATCGGCTTACTTTTCTTGCCGGTGTACGCGGAGTGGTTTCTTGCAGCGCCTTCTCTTTGCGTCGTATTTGCGCCCTTGTTCTCAGGGCAGTTGGAATGGAGTCCAACATGATCGATGTGTCCTGGCTCCCCAACTCGCCAAACAGCGGGGATATCTCAGGCCTTCTCTCCTCAGGGCTTAACGCCGCAAGGGCGGTGGAGGCGGCCACTTATAGTCAGCTGCTGAGAGTCAGCTGAAATGGATAAAGGCACACGCACCTCCTCTTCTCTGCTCCGGATAACAGCCAAACAGCGGGGATATCTCAGCCCTTCTCTCCTCAGGGCTTAAAGAGCAGGTATTCAGGAATAGCACAAATCACACAGAATAGCAGTCCAACGTTCCCCCTTCAAACACAAGAGAAAAACGGAATTGACTTTTCAGCTGTCAGGATGGCTTTAAAATTATCTTTTGAATTGACTGGGCAAAACACCAAATGTGGTCAAAAATACTTAAATTGTTATAAATTCTTATGAGAGACGCTTTGAACAGTTGCACATAATCACAAGCAATAATTTAGTCCTAAAAAGAAACATTTGAATCGCAATGTTTTTAAATGCGAGAGGTTTTAGTAAAGGTCGTTTTTGTACAGGGGCGTAGGAGACCCATAAAATCTGGGGGGGACAGGAGACACCTTGGGGACTTTGCTTTTTTAAATGTATTTATTGTGTTTTAGTCAAAGAACTCGACTTTTCACAACATTAAAATAGCACTATGTATTAAATTACACATACCATCACTGTTTAAAACAAGAGAAAAGAAGAAAAGAAAACAGAAGAAAATTAAGAAAAAGATGATGGAACATGAGTGTGCCCC
Organism: Ambystoma mexicanum; assembly: GCF_040938575.1. Lineage (NCBI taxonomy): Eukaryota > Metazoa > Chordata > Amphibia > Caudata > Ambystomatidae > Ambystoma > Ambystoma mexicanum. The sequence continues at coordinate 896,723,994 of NC_090941.1, forward strand.
TTTACAGCAGTGTTTGGGCTGCAATCATACCTCGACACCAGGGTATTCACTGGATTTACATGGATAGCGCAACAAGTGCTGTTGTAAATCTCGAGGCTGTGCTTTATTTTTTTCTGGGTCACCCAGATGGCTTATGGTGGCCTCTATTAAAACTTGTCTACAACTCATTATTCAGCTGGTGGTGGGTACCAAAAATGCAGTTGTATCCCTATTTTAAAACAAGTGTTGGCAACGCCAACCGTTTGGGCTTAAATGTAGGCATGGAAATGGCACTTGCCAAGCACCGCCATAGTGGTATTAGGTACCCACTGATGGTGGCAGCTGCAAAATGGCGCAAGTATCTGGACATTTAATAGAAGTGCCCGGCAAATGTCTAATACATATACACAAGCAAACGCTTGCCATTGCTGGTTTTTAGCAGAACTTCAGTGAAGGAAATGCATAGTGCTAATAGAGTGGATGAAGTCATCCCTGGATAAGACATTTGTATTACACCAGTAGTATGTTCCCAGCTCCAATTCAGTTATTAACTACACAGGGCTTTGTAGTAACCATCCCTAGGTCAGTGGCTTTATCTAAACCACAACTGGGACTTTATGTGTCCTTTATAGATCATTCTAGTGTTTTTCAAAGGAATAGGTTATGGCGTAAAATGAGTCTGCGGCCTGCGTGACATCCATCCACCAGAAACCAATGATGGTTGCTAAGAAAACCCAAATAACATGCTGTGTCACAAGGCAAGATGCCACGCACCCTGGCACCAGCTCCCACTACAGGACAGGTCAGAGGTGAATATATACCTCATTTAAGGTTAGTCCTGACTTCAGACCTGGGCTGCAGGCAGGATTGAGTGAAAAGGGAGTTGATGCAGGAACAGCCTGCTGTGACTGTCTCTTCCTGGGGAGGAACCAGACAGGAGTGCAGATGACACTGAGGCAGTGAGAGAGCGCCGAACCCGAGCTCCCACGTTCCCTCTAATAAATCCTCCCCATGCCGGCCTGCACCTGGAAGAGGGGGGCCACTGTGTGTATTATCAGGCCCAATCAAAGCACAGACAGATATGGTGTAGTGTATATATCTGCAATTATTTCAACAAACGACTTCTAATCTTCCTCATGCAGGCCTCGTGAGCATGGATCAAGCATTAGAAGAAGACACATTCGTGACTGCACCCTTTATCTGGTAAAATGAGGTGAGCCACCATTCATCCTTGTACAAATCTCCCCTTTGTACCCTTCTCTACTCCACATTCTTGTCTGCTGTACACCCTTTTCTCCCAAGTCCCTTCCCTGCACCCCACACCAAGTCACTCCTCTGACACACTGCCCTCTGCATTTTCTCACTTGTCTGTACTTCTCTCTCATTTGCAAAACCCGAAGTACCTCCTATTCCATTTCTGCCCTAAACCACTCTCCCTGTGCAATTTGCAGTCCCACACTCTACTGCACACCAGTCCCTTGCTCCCCATTCCCCCATGGCCAGCACCCCACACAACTCTCATCTGAAACTTACTCAGCACTTTCTCCTCAGTCTTTAGAGCACCCTCGATATCCTGGCTTACATTTCACAGGTTTTCGCTTGCACACCTTTACATAACCAACCACTCCATATTGTTTCTCATAATATGCTGGAACAGGCATGCCAGATCCATGACCTTAAAAGGGCCCATTGATACCTGCTACATTGATACTAAGAAATAGTCAGGAGCAAGGATATTTGGAAGGGGGGACAGACACAGAAGTCACTAAATCCACGTACTGCCGAGGCTCTACCCAAAAATCTGATCGCATTGCAACCACTCAAGTACGCTGACAGAAACAGCCAGGCTGAATAAACAGGGTGAAGCTTAGCCAAGACTTACAGAAGATTAGCGCTTGATTTCTTTTGAGAGATGCTCAGGATCGGCACAACAAATGGTTTATTTTGGGCAGGGACAGAGTTCAGGTCTACTAATAGTTTGTTTTATGGAATATAATAACACTTTGGTCATAGCGCTTCATGCTAAATGCTTTCAGCTTCTAGTCAATGTAATAGCAGGTATTATTACCCTGATTTGAACGGTACTGAATTTATGAAAGGTTAAACTGGACATGTCCGCTGCTGGGTTTGAACTAGCGAAATGCAGGTAGCCCTCACGTCAGAGACCAAGCTTTAGGTGTGGTACCATCCAAATCTCAAGCATGTGTGAGTTGGTGGGAAGAGGTGGAGGGGTGTGCCTTAAGTCCTACTGATATTAAGCGTTTTCCCTTGCCTACCTTAGACACTACTATGGAAAAGAGCACACATTCCACGTAGCGGTCTTCTTGAGATTGGCTCATCCTCATTTTACTTTATATGTTTTCATGAGGATTTCGTATACAATGTCAGGCTAATATCTCAGGCAGTGTCTGAACTTTGCAAGCCAGGCCTGGGGTACAGGGACATCTTGGAGAAAATCCAGTCTTTGCCAGATTGTGTGATCCTGGGCGAATTGTGTGACCCCCCCACTGTGCATTATTTTCTCTATAGGTTGCCTTGGGATTACCTAGAAGTGATTCAGTTGGCAGTGTACACTATAACAAAATGCCTCAATCGTAAATGTTCTAACATAGTTTCTTGTTGCTCCATGTATGCTAAGCATGTTGAGTGAGTGAAAAGAGGGACAAAGTGTCACAGCAATAGATGTCACCCCCAGCTGGGGGACCGGGTCTCATTTGGGGAAGCAGTTATAGATACATGCATAGAATTTGTTTTTTTGCAGAGAAACATGCCAGGTGCAGTCAGCGTGATACAACTCTAAGGAAATAAACTAGAAACAATCTCAAAGCAACCTGACAGTTTAGGGGCACTAGTGTAAGCAGCAAAAATAATCGTCACACCCTTCTCCTTAAAAAAGGCAATACATAATATATTAAACGGTTTTGTGCCTGGCATTTGTATAGGAACTGCATGTACATGTCAATACTATTAGGAAAGATTTACATGTATGTGTAATTTTCCCTCCAGTTGTGTACCCCCCAACTTTTTGCTGTTGTTTAACACCATAGTCTGACTTGTTGCAGCTTTTCTGCAATATGTAACAAGTGCACAATGTCCATTCCAATACAGTGCACTTGGGTCTCTTAATCATTTCCAAAGGCCCTAGATACTCTTGAAGGAATTTTTAAGAGATGCGCAGATGTGTCACGGACAGGGCTGGTGGCAGCTTATCTCTTCATATAATTTTAACCCTTTCCTGCCAGGTAAACTGTGATTAAGGCCTTTGCCACGAATAGGGGGCCTGGCTCAAAAATGGCCATGCCACAAGGTTCTTTGTCGAGTCCTTTGACCATCTTGCCCTTTCGCTTTTCCCAGGTCGAGCGACCCTGGTCATTCTTTATTTGGGCATGCATTTTCCCCCAAAACGCCAAGCTTTCGCAGGCTACTGCATGCCTTGTGTTTGTGCCTCCAGGATGTGGGCTGGGGTATCTGTCCCCAATACAAATCCTGGGTGCCAGAGAGTCTGGAGTGCTGTGAATGCCTGGGACCACCGTGGTCCGTGATTGGTCCACGTATGGTATGCCTGAATGTGAGCAGATCTCCTATTGGGTCCTCTTCGTTTTGGCGCAAATGTGATTCTGGATAAGAGAAGCCCCCAAACAGCCATACCATGTCGATATCTGGAGTTCTCACTGAAAGAAGCATAGGATCCAAGTATCCTGAAGCTAAGAAGCTGAGTCAAGGAACCGCTGGTAACCCACTGCAAGGTTTGGCACCCTAAACCTGCTGTCGTCCTGTGGGACCCATCTGCATCTGGTCATCCTAGAAGGTCTGGGAAGACGCTTAGACCCATTGCAATAGTGGGACCAACTATTCTCGGCACCTTCACCAAAACCTGCAAGTAAAACTTCTCTGAAGTTTTCCTGGGCCAACCAGTGGGCTGACCAGCTTATGCAGGACCTTTGCTCTGTCTCTGCCGTTGTTTCAAGGAGGCACTCAAAACTTGGTATATTGCTAGCTGTGTGTTCACGGCACCCTCACACTGAATTTTGTACACTTGGAGTTCCCAGGTCTGAAGTGAGACGAGTGCACCAGAACCAGAGCATACGCAGTTACTGTGGCGCCCAGCCGCAGTGACGATCTTTGCAGGTGTGCTGCATTTGTGCCCCACTTGCCCCTGAAGCCTGCTGAAGTGATACTGGCCTGATCCATCCATCAGGAGCAGAGAAATAGCCACTGTCCCGTTTGGGAATCATCGCTGTATCTTCATCGCTGAAAGCCGCAGAGCTGCCAAATTGCTGCACTTGAACCTGCAACCGAGTTGGTCCGGAGTGCGCCGGGGGTCGGTGAGTAATCGCAACCCTAACTGGTGGCCCCTAGCACCTCCATCCATTTTTACGCACGAGTGGCCCCTGGAGGCCCCTCTTCTTTCCACTGGTAGTGCGAACTAGCAAACTATTCCCAACTCTTGGAATCAACTCTGCCCTCAAGTGGAAACCTTTCTTCAATAGTGGGAACCTATTCTTCATCGCCTCACCCACCTTCCTGAGCTGCTAGAGACCCCTGAAGAGACCCCATTTTGCCCATTGGAACTACTGCGTGCGCTTGCATTGCCTGTACTTTTGAGCATTAGGTTCCTCTCCTCTTAGGGATCGGACTGCCTCTTAGTTAGGAGTGTGTTGGATGTAGAAGGGGCTAAAGACTATTTGCACTGCCTGTTTCCTTCCCCTTTAGGTTTGTATTTATTTGTATTTATTTAGATTTATATAGCGCTTTAAGCCAAAGCGCTTTACATGAGGAACAAGCAATTACAACAAGCAATACATAACATTGAATCAAACCAGAAAACAGTACAGTGAACAATTTACAATATTGTGGAGGTTAAGTGAAGATGGAGGGGGACTAAGTGAGAGAGGAGGGTTAGAAGGTGAAGGAGGAGGAGGATTCAATGGAGAAGGAGGAAGCGGAGAGAGCTAGGGGGTGAATGGAAGAGGTAGGATTTTAGAGAAGTGCGAAATGAGGGGTAGGTGGTAGTAGAGCGGATTGGGAGAGGAAGGCGGTTCCAATGGTAAGGAGCGAGAAGTTGGAAGGAGCGGAAGCGGAAAGGGGCACAGGGTGGAGGAGGAGGAGAAAGAAGGAGGAGATCTGCAGAACGGAGAGAGCGAGGGGGGGGTGTAGAAAGTGAGGAGGGAGGATAGATAGGCAGGGGCAAGACCATAGAGGGGTTTGAAGACTAGACAGAGGAAATTAAATTTAAGCTGGGAGTGAAAAGGGAGCCATTTTAGTGAGTCAAGGGAAGAGGAGATAGAGTCATGAGGTGAGAGAAGGCAGAGGGAGCGGATAGCGGAGTGGTAGATGGATTTGAGGGGTGAGAGGTAGGAGGAGGGGAGTCCAAAGAAGAGAGTGGAGCAGTAGAAGAGCCTGGAGAAGATGAGGGAGGAGATTCAGAGTTTTAGGAGGTTGCGGACCCATTTTGTGCTTTAATCGTTTATACCCCATTGGTCCTGTATATATGTATTTTGATAGTATTGTGTTGGTCTAAATAGTATTACTGTGATTTGATTGTGTGTTTGAAACTCAAAGGCCTTGAAATACATGTATATGTATTTTTAATATATCTACACCTGATTGGGAGTGATTTGTAAGTGTCCTTTACTCTGTGTGCTCATTGAGATCTTTCAGTCACGCTCACCCCTCCTGAGATCTAGTCTTGACCTCCGCCAAGCTAGCTTGAGTGGTGTGGCTTGTCCAGAATGTTACCCTGTTCCAAGAAACTAGGTTGGCCTCCTGAACCTCTGCCCACCAGATCAGAGTTCAGAAATCTATTTTAACAAATACCAGCTCCCATTGTGCACCCTTGATCCTCCGCTGTATCGGTGAATGGCCTCTGTATTTTGTTTGTGCGGCCTTGCAAACCTGTGTTGGCCAATGCTTGGAGCTTAAATGTGAGCCCTGGCTGCCCAACAGTAAAGAACGAACAAAGAGCTGTTCCAATGTGATGTTCCTCTTTGGCAGGGACACCCTTTCATGAATTGAAAAACCTGAGGGCGGCAGGGCCTCAGGTTTTTCAATTCATGAAAGTGTGCCAACTTCAGATATACCGTTTCTAAACACGTGTGGTGCGCTGCAAACTGATCAGGGAATCCTGGCCTCTTAAAGTTTCATCATGAAACATTAAGAGGCCAGGATTCCCATCAGTTTTGAACACGCTGCACATGTTTAGAAACTGTATATCTGACGGCAGTGGCACATTCCCTTTAATAAATCCTCCCCATGCTGTCCTGCACCTGGGATAGTGGGGCCACACCACTTGACTTACCTTACGGTAGCTGAGGTCTCAGGTCGGAGGTCGAATCGCAGTCGGACTCAGAGTCTGTCCCACTCTGTCTCCCTTGATAACACACGCTGTTCCAGAGCCACTGGAGCAGGGTTCGCTTTCTGGCTTCTCCTTCATTCTGGAAAAACGAAGGCTGAGGCTGCGCAGCAGTGCACAGCACAGTCAAGGCACGTGCAGTTTGTTTCCCGTCCTGAGCACGTTCATTATGCGAAGGCGCGGGCCACCACAGCAGAAGTTGCAGACAGTCTACTTTTAACTTTTTCAAGCTGACATCGTATTTTACACGCTGCAGATACTTGCCTGGTGTTCCAGGGCCAGCTAAACCACCTGTCCCTTCAAGATGGCCCAATTCAGATGTTGGTAGTGGTGATCCCATTAAAAGCAAATTAGATCACATATATTCTGGCGGTAATGAGGCAATACTAGTCCGCCCACCCCTTTCTAGATTATGAAAAACCTTTGGCTTTTCGTGAGGGTGATGCTGATCCCAAGGAGGGTGCCAGTGGCTCCCCTCCATCGAGGTTGATGTGAGAGGTGTGGTGCTTACATTTTGCGCTTTGCGTAAACACATTTTGGAGACATCTTTATTATATTTTGACCAGTTTGTCAGGGCCGCAATGAAACCATTCTAGTCTGCACCATTTGAGAATGGCCTTAAGTACTACTTTGTAGTAAGCCTGCACATGTTAATCTTCCCCATTTCAATATCTCTCATTTTACTGTTCTAAGCGAGATAAAGAGCTCAGTTGGGCACATGTGACATGTGATTGACTCCTCCTTTTCTCTACTGATCTTTAAGAGGGATCTGCGTTTAATAATGGCCACCTGGGTGCATCGCCTATGTACAGGGGCTGCTTTCCACATAGGTTTATGCTTTATAAAACAAATGCATTCATACATTACACAATTCCGTGGCAGGCATTTGATGGCTGTCAGAAGAACAGAAGGTTATGTATGCACACCCAACCTGTAACTGCCCCAGCCCAAGCACAGTCTCGGAAGTACCAGCATCTATAATACTTCTGGAATATTATAAATCAGTTTTTCTTTTACTGCCCACAGAAGGATACATGGACGCACCCAACCCACCTGACCTGACACTCGACTGCCTCAACTCCCCAGCTCTGCCTTTCAACGACAGCATAAGAAATGCACGCATTTCAATAATATGCTACCTCCCTCCACCTACCAGTGCTGTGCTGCAGTTCTGTTATCCCCTCCCCCCTTCTCTCTCCTGGCCGTGTATCACCCCCTGTTTGTACGAGGCAGCATATGTTGGTTCTCCAAATATTGGACTATCTGAGTATTGTATAGTACCAGTAATATACAAAAGTGCTACAATATCGCCATGAGGGGAACATGTCTTCTTTTGGGGATTAGGCTTGTCTTTCAAGGTGAATAATTTGTTATCAAAATGCTTCCAAAAATATCTCACACGAGGCGACACAGAGTCTTGGCATGGCGACTGATGTGGCCAAGAAGGGACAGCAACGCTGACACAGCGGCCTCACAACAAAAGCGCACCCTGGCATTGACCGGCCGAGGCAGTGGGGGCATCCGTGGCAGTGGCATGCACAGCTCTCCATGCAGAGGCAATGGAGCGCCCGGGGAGGGCCAAGGGTGGCACCACTGCAGTGGAAGGGTGGTGGAGGGTGCATGGGTGCCGCTGTGGCACTGCATACAGCAGGGAGTGGTGGGTGAGGCACCTTGTGTGGCAGTGCATGCATTGTGGCCAAGGGGTGAAGGGAGGAAGCAGGTCCGGCAATGGGGCATTGCCACATTAGGGTGAAAGGAGTCAGAGGGGTGTGTATTCTGGCATTAGATGCGCTTGATGGGGGAGAGAAAGGGTGTGTCTTCACACAGTGCATGTAGTTGGGGGTGCAGTGAAACAGATGGGCTGTGTTTCATCACTGCATGCATTCAAGTGTTAAAGGGTGCTAAGGTGCAGGTGTTCTGGGGTGCTTTCTTTAGGCGTTGCATGCATTATGTTGGGGAGTGTGGGTGATCTAACAATGCATGCATTGGGGGGAAGAACGTTATATGGTGTGTGGTCTGTCACTGCATGCGAGCAAGGAAGATAGAGCGATTGTGAATGGGGCACTCAGCAAAGCGCCCCTTCCTCGCCACAGTCCTTAACCCAGGACTACAGCGACAAAGACACTGGATGAAAAGGTGTGAGTGCTCTGGCACTGTGTGTACTAGGCAGCAGGGAGAACACCGGGTGTACTCTGTCACTGCGGGCGAGGGGCAGGGGAGTTCTGGTCCTGGACCCAGTGAGGTGTTTTATTGCACCGCAGGACAGGGTCGGACGGGACAAGAAATAGGCCCAGACACCCAAAAAAAGTGGCCCACCCCTCACCTCAAAAAGTGTTCCACCCCTCGCCTCACGACCTTTGACCTCTGATGACATCACCAGAAGTGATGACATTTGACCCCACCCCAATGTGACATCCCGGGAAGCGATGAAACACGACCTTTCACCCCTTGACACCCCTTGACAAAACATGAAGTGGCATCAAATAGCATTGTTCCTAAGTACACTACGAAAAATATGGTTATGATTTACATGGTTGTGATATACATTTCATACAAGAATGGATCACCATATGTATCATTAATATCTGTGTGTATAGATCCATATTGTCAAATTACTGTGAATGAAAGCAGACGTCCAAGGCCAAATGATAATGTGTTATTGTATAGCACTTACGCTTAAGCTCTTTTTTCTAGAACAAATTTGCATACAATATCACCCAACCTGTGTTGGTACTCATTTATCACCCTAAGAAGGATGAAAGGCCGAGATGGCCTTGCTGGGATTCGCACCTGCAGATCACACACACATCTCAGCAGCGAGCGCTCAACCCACTGAGCTTTCATATCGGCTATAGTAAAATGAGCAATTATTCTATAGTGGATACCATTAAACTGGTAACTGAGATTTAACAGCAGACCAGTTAAGTTAATCTGCAAAATAATTGTTTTTTTTTCATTTTTACATTTTCTTTCCAAACGGGCCCAGGCGTGGCCAGAAACCAGCTCCCACTCTCACAGGCTGAGGGGTCAATCCAGCCCTGCCACAGGAATGAAACACACACACGTGGCATTGAGGTGAAGACACTATAGACACACATTCTGGGGGGGGGATAAAAGCTATTATATCCCCCCACTTAAAATTGTGGGGGGGATTTGTCCCTCCAATTCCGCCCCATGTCCTACACCCATGTTTTTGTAAAATAGGCGTGAGAATGGAAAACAAAAATGCACTTTTGAAAATGACAAATGGGTTTGCTTACACTAGGGTATGACTATGAAAAAGCGAATACCACACAGGGATCTTACAGTCACTTGATCAGGGTGACCCGCCTGCTAAGGAAACTCGACTTCTGCAGATGTGAATACGGTCAGCGCAAAGATGGTTCTTACAATACTGGTTCTGAAGGAAAGATAGGATGGGTTTGAGATAGGGATAAGACAATGCAAATATACTATGGGCCACAGTTCTTCCTATTAATACTCACAGGATACATTTTTTAATGAGCCCGTCAGCTCTGGTCATAGGATTGGGTCTGGTCTAGGAACGACAGTACATCTGGCACGGTACTGGAACAACTAGGCCGGTCGCCGGATTTGCACAGGATCTGCCCTCCTAGTCTGTGGGTATTTGAATCAGCTGGATGGCGAGTGCCTCAGCCAAGCCTAGTGGTGGCAAGCCAGAGGATTTCAGGATACTGGTTCAAAAGGCCTTCTCACACCACCCAGCGCTTTACTGGGTAGAGAGAATACATTTGAGGATTTGGGCCTTGATGGAAATCAATAGTCTCTATTGCTGGCAAGAGATTTGGTATCTGGATCTGAAAGAATATTAAAGCTGGATGTGGAATGCTGGATCAGAGTGCTTCACCGGAATAAGGAAAGTGAGTGGATCTGTGAGTCCCGATGTGTTGTCAGATGTCTCTATTTATGCTATAGGATGACATCACAAAGAGGGTGTGTGGGCCGGTTTAGCTAAGCTTGCCCCTGTGAAAGGTGATTGGGTCAGAGTCTACTCTCTGCCTTGATAGGAGGAGAGAAACAGAGTGTCATCTTTATGGTATAATTTTATGATGCTTAGAATCCACCCCTAGCCACTGGAACACAAAGTCTAATTTTGACAAAATACGTATTTACACATGTGCAACCTCTATAGAAATCACATACACAGATTGCATATTTTATGGAGTATCTGCTCCTCAAAATCCCACAGCTTTGAGACTTTGTTTCATCTTTCTGCATACTTTTGTCAATTTTGTAATGATAACATGTTCCAATATTTCTGTACATTTCCATAAATATGCACGTTTACCATTGGAATGTGTGTATAAAGTTTCACAATTCTAGCTGAAATACAGTCCCCATAAACCGACATTTATTGCCATTCCTGTTCAGAATAAACTACACGGTTGTACTAAGTTTTCAAAGGTAGTGCAAAAATTTAAGTTAATTAATCTGCCATTTTCAGATTGTGCACCCCTTCAGATAATAAGTTATACACCTTCAGAAAATGTCCATTACATATCCTGTACACACCAAATGGACAGTATTTGTCACTCCTTGAAGCATGTGGTAGCCCCCTCCTTTGGAATTTTCTTCTGTCAGCCAGGGGTTTCCTGGGCTGCAGCAGTTTTACGACCTTTCACACCTTCAATATCCTGGGTTGCAGATTTGTTATTGTTCCTTCGCTATCTGTAGACAAGATTCTGTTCTAACCCGTAATTAACACCTCCTAGTAAGTTTCTGCTGAGAGGAAGGCTCTCCTTCTGGGAGAAAACCCTGCTTTTCCAGTTCTTGCAGCTTCAGCCAGGCTAATTAACTTCTTAAATCCAGCAAAACCCAAGTGTGTTACATCAAACATAAATACATTTCTTTCTTGGCCTTAACATCTGTGGGAAAAAACACAACTAAAATATGTATTCCTTTTAGGCCACAATCCTTTTTATGTTTGCTAATCCAGCAGACTTTTTAGTTTTAGGTCACTTTTAAAGTATCATCAGTACTCATCTGACAGCTGTCATTTGAGTATCCCCGGGTACTGCACCCAGATTTTGACATAGGCTGTCAGTTCGCAGACTTTGGATATTTCACAATGCTTCATTTGATACATGAATTTTAGGCAAGATTGTGAATGTGCACCAGGCAAGATTGTGAATGTTGAAAAGTGTTGTGTTATGGGTATTTTGGAGTTTTTTGGCAACAAAGCAAATGTCATTTGTAGGCACATTTGGGGGTTTCGACTGCAAAGTGCTGCTTTTCTTTTTGCACTGTGTTTGCTGGTCATGGAGTCCACTGGCACATTTCTGCAGGGTGTGCCCTATTCCACCGGACATGTACCATGGGTGGAAGGTTGTGCATCCCTCTTTTTGTGTGCTGAAGCACACGGTTTTTGTAGGTTGTTGTAGGTTTTTGGCACACACAAGGGTTTTGCCGCCATTGTTGCTGTTTCTTTCACCATAACTGGCAGGTTGATGCCACATAGCATAGCGGAGTGGGTCAATACATCGTACACAGCATAGTTAGTATAGGTAACTCCCAAGTCATCAAGGCGGTCAAAGAGGAGCTTAGTGAAGATGTTGTAAAGCGTGGGAGAGATGCACAAGCCTTGGAGAACTCCACATTGGATCGGGACAGGGTCTGCTGCGGCGCCGCCTGAAGGGGCAAAGACCCTGGTTGTTCTATCCAAAAGGAAGGACCAGATCCAATTGGTGTCATCCTGGTAAAATGCAGCAGCCAAAGAGAGGTGTTTGGTAAGTATTTGGTATTCAACTAGGTTGAAGGCTGCAGACAATTCTAACAAGAGCAGGATGGCCAGATTGCCCTTTTCTTTGGCTTCATCCATTTGGATTTTAGATCCAGGAGGGCTGTTTCAGTCCCTTTCCTGGGCCTGAAGCTGGATGGTTGCAGGCCTAGAAGATTGTTGTCTTCCAAATGTTGTTGGATTTGGGGGTATGTAACTCTGTGTATTATTTTAAGGAGAAAGGGGACAGTCGTGATGGGCCTATAGTTTGTCGGAGTGTTAGGGTCAAGGTTAGGTTTCTTTAAGTAGAGGTAGAGGGGGCTGTCCGAGACCCAGTGGACCGAAGGGTTAATTCCCGCCTGAAGAAGGTCCATGCTGGTGCACATCTGACCTCCAGGGCTAATGTCTACAGATCCTACACTGCGGAAACAGTACCAGGTGGTTTCAGGAAGTTGCGGAAGGCTTTGGAAGGGGGCTTTTCTTTCCTTTACTGCCACCAAAATTCTTGTCTCTTTTCTTATTTTCTCCTGTCTCTTCTACTGTTCCTCTCTTCTCCTCAGCCTTCCTGCTACTCATCTCTTTCCCTTTCGCTCTATCTTTAATTCCGCTATACGTCTCATCTTTTCTCTATCCTCTTGCAACTCTATTGCCCCTGCTCTTGCCTCTCTTCATTGGCTCCCCTTTGAGTTACATTTCCTCTTTATCTTTATTTGTTTGGTCTTTAAATGCCTTCATGATCTTCGCCCTTCCTATCTTTCTTCTCATTTTTTTCTATGTCCTATCCCGTTCTATCCGCTCTCAATCTTTCTTCTTACTGTTCCTCGCCCCACTTGTGCTAATTGGTGTTACCGCTCTTTCTGTATCTTGGCCGACAAGCACTGGAACGAGTTTCCTCTCCGTCTTTGATCGCTTTCTTCTTTCCCTGCCTTCCGTTCATGCCTCAAAACTCACTTGCTTGCCTATTAATTTGTGTTTTTCATTTTGCTTTTCATGAGTTACCGTTCATTTTAATTGTGTAAAGTGCTTTGGCGTATAGCGCTATATGAATATAAATCAAATCGGTGCTCTGGGAACCCAGCCGACTGATTGGATAGCATGTGATCTACTGCTTTTCAAATGCAGCCACTCCTTGCCACTTACGCCATTTTATGAGTATTCGCATTGCTACTCCCTTTTCTCTTATTGTTTTTATTTCCTTTTATGTTAATTTAAGTCTAGGGTAGCCCTGCCCTCTTTTCATTATTTCGCCTTGGGTCGTTTTGATGTCCTAGAAGTCCCAAGGTACTCTCTGACTGCTTTGAACTTCTATGCTGGACTGCCATTGCAAGTTTTGCGCCCACTTGTGAAACAGACGGCTGAGCTACCCAATGAGCAGACAGCACGTGACCCACTGCGGACATGTGCAAAACTGCACGGCCTCAGCAGCATGGCTGTGTGCGCATGTCCAAGTTGGTGATCGAGCTCGATGTCCTGTCTGGTTAAACTTTTTTGTAAGTATTTGTCTGACTGCTTAAGGCTTGTTGAAGGCCGTCAGAAGGCCGTCACCTACTTTTCTATGTAATGGGGTCAAACGCTCAAATCTATTGCTCCCTCGCGCCTTCGGACTGTACTCCGCCCATTCTTTCACCCTCTTCCTGGTTTTCCACCATTACTTTTCTCAACTGCTCTTCATACTGCCCGTTCATTTGGTGAAGCACAACAAAAACAGGGATTTTTGGCTCATAGTCGCGCTCATTTTGCTGATACAGTTTGCTCAGAATACGAAACCTGTACCGTTATTTGCCCCTCAAGCCTGTATAGAAAGGGGTTGCTTTCAACTTATTCTTCTGTTACTCTCTCTCCACCTTTAATTCTGAATTATACACACAGGGTGGATGGAGTCCACCCACTTTTTTCAGAGGGTGGACTCAGTCCCCCTCCAGCAAAAAATGAGAAACATTGAATGTCCCGTTTGAATTTATGAATTAAAGTTGACCCCGGGGATTGAACCGCAGTAATGAGGTTTTCAGCCGAACAGTTCTGCACAGCACTATATAATCTGACGAAAAATAACAAACTAAAAAAGTCAAATGTCCCATTTCGGCACTGCATGTTCCAGGGAAAACATTTGTATAGGTTCTTGGAGTTTAAAACATGCACACCTTTTAACGTTTTCAAAAACACTATTTCGAAGAAAATATCCTCTCTTGTTTTTTTTTGGGTGTGTTGATTGTCAAAAGGCAAATGCCATTCGTCCTGTGCAATTTGGATGGTATGCAAAGCCAATTTAATGAAATGTGCATATTTCACCTTGATATGGTAATTTCTGATGACGTCACATCCCATTGCGTTTGCTGATGAGTCCTCCCTCTTCACAACCAACATATATAGTCAGATTTTCCCCACTATGTATGATATCATGCAACTGCAACATGTGGCATGACAATCATTCCATCCTGCCGCTTACAGCTGGCTGGCTATCTTTTCTTTGGGCCTATATCAGTTCATATTAGTCCCCACTCTTCTCGCAGGTCAAACTCCCAGTTTTATCTTTCCTGCACCTAACATTATAACCTGGTGCGCTTCTAGCAGGCTTTTCCTAGTGGCGCCCTTTTACTATGGGCTGTAATATCCACTTCCCGCATTTAGGGCAATCTTTCCAATGTCCCAGTCGTCCTCTCCCTGCTTGGGGAGGATTTCTTTTTTTCTTCATTGACTGTTACTAGGCAACAATGGTACCATTTTCTCCCAGTATTCCCACTCGACTATTTAATCTGCATAGTCAAAACTATCAAAACTATTAGCACATTTCCGGAGTGTAAATCTTCGTAGGGGCACCTAGATCTCATTTTAACCTGTGTAAACGGGCAGTTTTTATTACCAACCGGGAAGCTTTTTACACCAAGAAATCAGTGCACCGAATAATAGCCCTTTAAGGAATATTTTTGCCATTAAAACATATCTTAAATGAAGGCCATAGCCTCGCATATTTTGAAAGCAAACAAATGCAATACAGATCAGCAAAACGTAAAAAAGACAACATTCCTTAATGTGTAACTGACAACAAACCATAGAGCCAAGGCTTTAAATGAAAGATGAATGTGAACATACAATGTCCTTGATGCGGGGGTCAGTAAACTGTGGTGTTGAAAACATGAATCAACATTTTCGAAAGCAACATGTAAACAAGTCATTACTTGGGCTTGCATGATGAAGGCCACGCACGAAGAGTGGGCTTGAAAGAAACCTAGTGTATTCAAATATCCAGTGGTCCCGGCCAGGGGCTGCTCGGGCATTGTTGCTATTGATGTCCTCTGGTGCGAAGCAGAGATGCTTTCAGCAGAATGCCCCTCGCTATGCTGCCATAAGCGCTCATTAAAAGAATCATGTTTCATTGTTGTATTTGATTGGAGTTTCACATGTTCCCTCACTATGTAACAAAAACAGTGATTGCGGCGGCAGACCATTGCAGTGTATGGGTGCAGCTCTTCCACTAGATACTAATTGTTTGGCTTGTAATCAGAATAATTGCCAAGGCCATGGCTAATAGCGTGTTATCTACTTCTGGGTCACCCAAATTAACATAATCCATATGCAAAGCTTAGACGTACATATGGTCAACGACGCAGTGCCTCTTTAAATAACTTGCCACATTCATGTTCTGAATATGTACAATAATTACATTTCGACATGTAGCCATAAAATGTCCTAGGTATGTGTATTTGTCATGGCATTACCCCTGTTAGAAATACATATTATAGCTTGACTAGATTAGTTGTCAGAATTCCTGGAAACCACATCTGAACTCCTGTACAAGGTGGTGAATGTGTCAGGTTTGAGATCTTTTTGACCTCACACACACACACTGTGACCTTATCAAACATGTTGTGAGCTTTTAGGTGAGATTCTATGTACTCCATCTAATTGCACTGAAACAAAGTTCCCTATCTATCACCTTGATCCATTCCTCACACTTGGAACTTTTCGACCATCATTTCACCTCACATGGATTTGCACATAACACAGCTGGCCCAGCTGCTACATGTATTCTCCAGTCCTACTGAAAATTCGATTTTAGTATGCCAGTATTGCAGCCTGCCAGTATTGCGTATATTCTCCTGACCTACCGACAATTCTAATTTAGCCTGCCAGCATTACATGTATTCTCCAGTCCTAATGAAAATTCCATTTTAGTATGCCAGTATTGCATGTATTCTCCAGTCCTACTGAAAATTCTAATTTAGCCTGTCGTTATTTCATGTATTCTCCAGTCCTACTGAAAATTCGATTTTAGCCTGCCAGTATTGCAGCCTGCTGGTATAGCATGCATTCTCCGGTCCTACTGAAAATGTGATTTTAGCCTGCCAGTATTGCATGTATTTTCCAGTCCTAATGAAAATTCTAATTTGGCCTGCAGGTATTGCATGTATTCTCCAGTCGTACTGAAAATTCGATTTTAGCCTGCTAGTATTGCAGCCTGCCAGCATTGCATATATTCTCCAGTCCTACTGAAAAACGCTTTAGCCTGCCCAGTTGCTACATGTATTTCTTCTGTCCTACTAAAAAACAAATCTAGTGGTGCCTTGTGGTGCTGTGTTCCTCACTACCTGCCACGCATCCCTCTATCTCCCCCCTCCTCCCTTGTGCCTTCCACCTCTCCTTTCCTCCAAGTGCATCTGTGCTCTGACTAGTAAATGTCTCCCCCCCTTTTCACTGAAGCCAACCATGTCGCTCTCTACCTCTTCTGTCCTTTCCAACTGCTTCACTCTCTCCTATCGCTAAATCTGGCTGGAAGAAACCTAAGAAGGGCACTCTAGCCCCTGACCCAGGCATTCCTATTGCAGACACCTATTTCACGGCTTCCGCCAGAGAGACTATCACTGACATCCTCTTTTTTGTTAACTCACCTGACCTATGGACTCACTACATGGTCGGCTTTCTCTCTCTTCTATCATCTCTTCTTCCATTAATGGTGGCACTTGCTGGGAGGTTCTCCTTGACCTCTTCGCCATTTCCATTTTCAGAGTCATCATTAATGTTTATCTCAATGGAATCATCATGGTTCAGGGTCCAAAACCCAACCTTCTTCTCTTCGACAGGCTCCTCCCTCACCTCTCTAACCTCACCTCTCCCTCCTTCCACTCTCCCTTGCGTCCTGTGCCTTCTTCCTCCTCTGCGCAGGCGGCCATTCCTTGCCATACTGTCCCGGCTCCTTTGCTACAAAATCTTCTCTGCGCCCGGGCCTAAGAAGGCAGGTGGGGGAGTGCACTTATCTTCCCAGAATGGATACTTGTGTCCATCATCCCTACTCCTCCTTTGAGTGCCTAGTTTGCAGAAACTCACTATCCCCTAAATCTTCTCTCATTATGGTCACCTTCTATCGGCCACCAGGCAGTCCACTCTCTTTCTCTCGGAATGGGCTGACCTGGTCTTCTCTCCTCTCCTCCTCCTGTCAACTCCTCCTGATAGGAGATCTGAACATCCATCTGGAATCTCTGACTGCTCAGGTCCTTTCTGCAACATTTCCGACTCTCTCGCCCTTTCTATCCTTCCATCTGGCTCCTCTGGGATGTATTGACCCACTCCGCTATGGTATGCGGCATCACCGTGCTAGTTATGGGGAAAGAAACAGCAACAATGGCAGCAAAACCCTTGTGCGTGCCAAAACCTACAAAAACCGTGTGCTTCAGCACACAAAAAGAGGGATTCACAACCTGCCACCATAGTACATTTGTGGTGGGATAGAGCACACCCTGCAAAAATGTGCCAGTGGGCTCCATGACCAGCAAACAGAGTGCAGAGAGAGAAGCAGCACTTTGCAAGTGAAACCCAAAAATGTGCCTACAAATGACATCTGCTTTGTTGCTAAAAACTCCCAAAGGCCTATACACAACACCTCTCAACATTCAAAATCTTGCCTGGTGCTAAAATTCATGTATCTAATGAAACATTGTGAACATACAAAGTCCCAATGTGAAGAGCAAAACATTCTTCAGACAAACTGGATTGTCTGAAAACTGGCAGCATATGCCAAAATCTGGCTGCAGTGCCCGGGGCTACCTGAATGACAGCTGTCAGAGGAGTACTGAGGAAACTTTAAAAGGACCTAAAACTAAAAAGTCTACTGGATTAGCAACATAAAAAGGATAGTTGCCAAAAAGGAATACAGATTTTAGTTGTGTTTTTCCCACAGATTTTAAGGCCAAGAAAGAAATGTATTTATGTTTGATGTAATACATTTGGTTTTTGCTGGGTTTAAGAAGTTAATTAGCCTGGCTAAAGCTGCAAGAACTGGAAAAGCAGGTTTTTCTCCCAGAAGGAGGGCCTTCCTCTCAGCAGAAACTCACTGGGAGGTATTAATTGCGGGTTAAAACAGAATCTTGTCTACAGAAAGCAAAGGAACAATGACAAAGCTGCAGCCCAGGAAACTGGAAGTTTGAAGGGGTCATACATGGCCTCTGGAAGGAACAAGCAAGGAGGGGGGTTCCCTGGACTGCAGGGAGACAAAGGGGCGGACCACCTGTTGCTAAACATGAAAAAAGAACCAATTTTTAAAAGACCCACAACTTGCTATTCAAAATGGTGAAAAATAAAAAAAGGACAGAGTTGTTAATTTAATTTCTGGCTGCACGTGTGAAGAGGCGGTAGAACTGTGTGACATGTTCTGGACAGGAATGGCAATATATGTGGTTTTATGCAAAATGTATTACTGTTAGATTTGTGAAAATGTACACGCATATCCCTATGTTAAATACGCACATTTGTGGAAATTTGCATAACATTTTGGAAATTGTGTTCATAGCGAAAAGGGCAAAATTCTGTAGAAAGTTGAGACAAGATCCCACCGCTGCAGGGTTTTGAGGAATAGCTGCTACGTAAAATATGGCATCTTTATGTGTGATTTGTATAAAGGTGAACAATGTAGAAATGTACATTTAGTATCAAATCCGATTTTGAAACCAGTGGCTAAAGGGAGGCCTCTGAGGGTTGTTCAGAACTAGTATTGTTAGGAGTATCTTTGCATTGTCTCATCCCTATCTCAAACCCCTCCTATCTTTCGTTCCGAACCAGTATTGTTAGAACCATCTTAGCGATGACCCTTTTCTCATCTGAAGAAGTCGAGTTTCCTTAACAGGCAGGTCACCCTGATCAAGTGACTGTAAGATCCCTGTGTGGTATTCGCTTTTTCATAGTCATCCTCTAGTGTAAGCAAACCCATTTGTCATTTTCAAAAGTGCATTTCTGTGTTCCATTCTCGCACCTATCGCGCAAAAACGACCTTTACTAAAACCTCTATAACTCCCTCAGTTTTTGTGATAGAAACGAAATTTCAACTCCTACTTGTACCTAACATCCATAGCTATCCATGGAACCCAAACAGTGCAAGTCTCCCATTATCGGGATTTTAAAAATCGGAAAGGTTTATACGTGTGAAATACCTAAAAGCTGCTTCCAATTGAGATTTTAAGATTTCAAATGTTTTCTCTGGACTAAAACATTGCTTGTGATTGTGTGCAACTGTTCAAAGAGGCTCCATAAGAATTTATAACAATGTAAGTATTTTTGACCACATTTGGTGTTTTTGCCCAGTCAATTTTAAAGACAATTGTAAAAGCCATTCTGACAGCTGAAAAGTCAATCAGTTTTTCTCGTGTTTATGGGGGGAAGGTGGGACTGATATTCTGTTTGATTTGTGCTATTCCTGATTACCTGCTCTCTCCCCCTATCTCTTTACATTGCCTATTGGGGGTTGAGGAGTGTTGCAGGGGGAACCTCTAACCATAGTGCTATCAGATCTGAACCAACACAAGTATTATTTTCTGTGCTGCATTTGTTTTTGTGCTCATTCATTACTTGATTCATAGTGTATTAAAGACATTCTTCAATGTCTTTAATACACTATAAATAAATATTTACCTATAAATAAATATTTACCTTTGAAAATTAGCCTGATTCCTGGTTCAGTGTGGCCGGGGGGGGGGGGGGTGGTTCCAGGAGAAGGGTGTGATATGAGTGGTATATCGTTCAGAATATTGAACTTATAGACAAAAATAAATAAGGGTTTCAGTTGTGCACTACATGCTAGGCTTTGACTTAGGTGTGTGCCGGATTGAAATCACTTACAGCTTGGGGGCTCGTCACGAGATCCTGAATTAGACATACCACTCGTGACAGTCTACACATAGCATGCTAGCCGAATGGGTACATACACCTTGTTGGGTAACCATACTGTGCTACACTGTAAAGCACCCCTGGAAAGAAATACTCAAAGGAGTTGGGCCTGTTTGCAAAAGTAAAGTAACCCTGAGATAAGCCAGAAGGAAATGAATATTTCTGGAATGGCGACCACAATGGAAATCAATATTGCAAGGGAACACCTACATCACACATTGTTTGTCAGGGGTGAATGGCACAAACAGGACAAACAGGTATGGCTGCAGGGAATAAAACAAGAAGTCACTGAAATCAATCTTAATATCTGGCAGGATGAGGGTCTATTACATCTAGCAGTCAGTGAGCTGCACATGAACCCTAAAATAAAAGAGGAGCAATGCAAAATTGCCAAAGTAGCGGCCTATCTGTACCTCCACATAGGAGTCATACAGGAAAAGTATACAAACGATGTAGATTTCACAAAGAGGCAAGGGGGAGCACTTCAGAAAATCCAGAGCTATCTGGACTCTGCAGAGCAAAGGCTCCAGGATAGCAAGGAATCTGAAACAGAGGCTAGCCAGTATTCCACCAAACTCCAAGACGATCTGGCTCTCTTACTGCAAAAGAATGCAGAGCAAGATGCCCAGGTACTGACACTGCAAAAAGAGTGTCAGGAAAGGTTGGACTCCTCAAAACAAAGTCAACAAAAGTTGGTGCAACAATTAACTCTGAACAGAGTCTGTGCCGAACAGCTCAACGTCTTACAAGACCAGATAGACCAATTAAAAGAGGAAAATAATAAATTGATTATCAAAGACCTAGAATCCCAAACAGAGTTTGACGAGGAGTGCCAGAAAGCCAGGGCACTTAAAAAGCAGAGGGATGACCAGGCTGGACATAGGGGCACTCTAACTCAGGAAAGGGATGCCTTAGGCCAGGAAGTCAGTCATTTAAAAACAAAGTTAGAAGAAAATCACCTGGCCCTTCAGGAACTGGGTGAAATCAAAATGGATTATGAAAAGCTGTTAGAGCACACCAGGTGTGTGGAGGAGGCTCTGGCAAAGAATAATCATCCAGTAAGGTCCAAACTCAGGAGGTGAGTATCCTGCAGCAAAAATTGTCCCAATACTCCCAATTCAGGCAGGGAGCACAGAGAGACAAAGAGGCTATCTGTGAAAAGAATGACAGGCCCATAGACAGATAGCCATGCAAGAACAACTCATAGAGACCAGTAAGGCCTTAATAGAGGAGCAGGTCAGATATTGGCATGTCATCAGGGAGTAGGGGCTGAAAAAGATGAGGTAAGATGGGAGAGAGAAACCCCTGAGCATAATCTCAGGAACCCTGGCATCAGGGACTTTAATCCCTTCAACTCCATGGACTCTGCCCCCGCCCCCATGTCCACTGGCTCATATGAGCCAAGGGCCATGGGGATGGTAGACCTCAACACAATGGGAAATATGGGACTTATAGATCAACGCCTCCCAGGAATGAAGAGGCGGGCATCTATGTACAGGTTCCCAAATGCTAGGGCTAGCCTGTCTGATCAGGGAGACTCCAGTGAGGGGAGAATCAGAGAACTGGATCCTCAGAAATATCACCTACCAAGAGATCAGTCAGTCAAATTTGGTGGGGAATTCCATGAGACTAGGCCCACTATGAGCATCTTAAAAACCTCTTCCCAGCTAGGACAGTGGGGTGGGGAGGAGGATACTCAGCCAATCCTGGGAGCAAGGGAGAGTCAGAAGACTCTTCTGAGCGTCGCAGGTTTCGAGAGACTAGGCCCCCACATTCTGCCAGCCATTCCCAAGCTCGCAGAATCAGGGAGAGCCTAGGGGACCAGACAGCCACCTCTGGTAGCAGTGCCTCTGAGTCAGAGGATGAGTGGACCAGGGTGACCAGAACTAAAAAGGCCAACAAAGTTAAGAGAGCTTTACTGAAATATCCCATGAAGCAAATCAAGGCTATTCGGAGCGTCATAACGCCCTATCGTAAAAATGCCAAATATTCAGTTTGGGAGCACGTCGAGTTGTTTGAACAAATTAGTACTCCAGCTTCTTTGCGAGGCTGGAGGATCAGAACTACATAAGATGGTCCACCAATAGGGCGGCCATCTTAAAGCATTTTTCAATCCATAGAAACCCTCAAGAGGCCCGCAAGGCAGCCTACAACCTGCAATGTGGGGAAGACCAGGCCCCACAAGAATTTGTCCAAGAACTGAAACGTGCCTTTGCGCAGACCACCAGGTGGGTGCGCACAGACAGTAGGGAATTTGTCAATATCTTCTTTCACGCCCTCCCTAAATACATTATGACCCAGTTGGTGAGGGACTTTCATGAGAAAAGATCACAAGACTGGGTCATTGAACAAACAACTCGCATTTACGAAGTTCAGAAGCCAATAGAAAGTAAAAGTGCTCATAAAAACCCAAAACCAACCAACACCCTGGAGATGGGGGGGCCTAAAAACATTCCTGCGCAGAATCCTTCCAACTCAAGACCCAGAAGGCCCTCGGGCCAATCCCAAACAGGGAATCTGGGAGGTAACCCCACAAATGGTACCCCTAACTCCCCGGACTACATCAGCCCCCGTTACAAGGGCAACAGACCCATCCTGGGCTATTTGTGGACTCCTCCAGCCCAAGGAGGGGGGATCCGACCAGGCAGCCGCCAACCCAGGAAACTTCCCTTCTCACTTTCCCCAGGAGGGCAGTAGTCCCCCAAATGCCAGGCTGAGTTTCTGTCCCCGGTATCCTCCAAACACCAACCCCCAAAACAACCCTTCTTTCTTTCCTCACTTTCCTGTGCCCAGACAGCCCAATCCGGGAGAGGAGAAGCCATGGGTGGAGGGGTACCAAAACTGTCCTAACCAGGGGTATTATGGGAGAAGGGACAGTTACCCTTCCCATGATCAACCAAGGGCAGACCAGAGGACCCTGTACCAGCCAGAGCGGGTGTCCCAACTGGATGGCCACATCCAGAACATGGCACAGGATCTGGGTCACATGCTGAGGGCTCAACAAAACCCTCAGATGAGCATGGTGATTCAGAAGTTCTCAAATCAAGAGTCTGGTGCTCCAGAACAATGATGAGGGAAGAATCCCGACAACCCACCGGTTCCCAGGGAGGAGGTACAAGGGGAAGGGGGGTGTAAAGCCTTAGAGGAAGCTTCCTTCCCCACCCGTGGAAAGCCCCTGGAAACCCAGGAACTGGAACCAGAATATCCTGCTCCTGAAAGTCTGCAACCTAAGGAACGGAGGGCGGGTAGGAGAAATAAAGAGCCTAGAAAAGCCCATTTTGTGGAGGAGGTGCAAATCTTTCAATTTGAAGGAGAGGGGTCCTCAGAGGATTCTGGGAAAATGATCTTCTCCTTAAGGGATGGGGGAACTCCTCCCAAAGGAAAATGGGTCCCAAGAGATCCTGATTAAGACTGGGTAGATGAGGGGACCGAGTTAAAACCACCCATCATTGAACCCCAGAATGACCAGCACGAAAATCACCCTGTTCAAAGCAATGCTGGTGACTGCCTCTAGTAAGGGGGGGCAGCCCAGAATCAGAACCAGGGGAGCCCAAAACTCCCCCCCATATTAAACTATCCGGTTTTGTTTGCAGATCCCTAAGCTCACACCCAGGATCATGCCCAAACCTATTCTGGCGACTGCCTCCAAAAAGGGGGGGGGGCAGAACCAGAGGAAGAAGAGTCCTTAGCTCCCCAAAGCCCTTCTGAGGACTGTCTCCAAAAAGGGGGGGACAGCCCTGAATCAGAAAGGGAGGAGCCTGAGACTCCTCAAATCACTGAGTATGAAATTGTGTGGCCAGATACCCAACTATCCCACTGCATTCTGGGGACCGCCTCCTAGAAGAGGGGAGCAACCCAGAACCAGCCCAAGAGGAACCCCAAACCTCACCAACCACTTCTGTTGACTGCCTCCAGAAAGAAACAGAACAAGGGGAGCCCGTGACTCCCCAAATAGCGGTGTGTCAAAACTCTGTGCTAGATTCTTCAACTCCGACACCGTCTCTTGACCCAACTATCCCGGTGTCAAAGTCAGAAATAAGCAAATTGACCATCAAGCTTACCCAGAGCACTAATTACCTTTGCCCCTTGGAGGAGAAGGAAGGTAGATTATACGCCTCCATCCAGGTGCAAGGGCAATGCGCAATTCCAGCACTGGTGGACACTGGATCGCAAGCAACTTTGCTGTCAAAGAAAGTCTTTGAGCAGCTAAATTCGGGAAGGGGAAGAAATACCAAATTCCTCTCACCCCTCTTCCTGGACAGCTCCAGAACTTTGATGGGAAGGAAATTCCTGTTGAAGGGTCTGCAGAGCTGGAAATTAAGATTGGGCGACACAAAATGAAGCACCAGGTCCTAGTTGTGGTGACAGAGAGAACCCCCTGTCTATTAGGAAATGACATCCTCCGCAGGCTGTCTCCCCTCATAGATTGTGTAAACAAGGTCCTCTGGACCCAGACCCACAGGCCAATTAAATTAAAGCAAAGCATCAACCATGTGAGTCTAAATGGCACATGCCACATGGTTGAGCAAAAACCGGACCTAGTTAGATTCTACTTTCAAAACAATGACACACCCTACGTCACTGTCATAGCTATGGGACCACCAAACGGTGAGGTGAACTCTTCTCCATTTCTGCAAATTGGCCTCCCTTCCAGTCTCAAGTGGCATTCCACCCTGGAGGGAGATACATTGAAATTTTATACTAATGTACAATCCGAAAAATCACCAGTTCATAGCCAAAATTGACATCAAACCAGCACATAACTTAGCTGGCATTCTGGAAAACGGTGAACAGTGCTTCCTCCTGATTCAGTTAAATGACGGGAAGGAGTCTGTCCTCACCCGAGTTGACTTGAGTAGCGAAGAAAGCTTCATCAGCGAAGTATTATTCAAAAAACTCCCAAAAGACCAGACCCTACCCGCCATAGAGACAGTGCAGCAATGGGTGCGGGACCTGGAAGCACCCCACTCCAAACAACCTCTGCTTAGCAGTTGCATGATCAACATTTCTAGGAATGGCAAAAGCATAGTAGATACTTGTTGGGTTGTGCGAGATGTTCATTCTGCCTTTTATATGAGCCGGGACCTCCACAACCAAATTGAGATTAATTTGGACCCTAGTTATTAATGGGATTTCATAAATGGAGGAGAGGGGATCATCCCAGGACTCACCTACAGAATCCACCTGTTAAAACCAGTAGTGAACATAGATGAGGAATATTGCCAATTATAACCAATGCAAGTGTCTTTCCCACTGCTGACATCCCCAGATGACGTGTGGACACAGTGGTGGGAAAATATCCATAACCATGTTATGTTCTATCTTCTAGCATCTGGACAAAGAATCATGCAAAGGATTACCAAGGAGGACCACTCAGGGACCGGGAGGAAAGACCCAAGGAGCCCGGAGTGCCGCTCCATACTCCCAACCAGAACCAGCAATACTCCTGACCAGAACCAGCGAGGAGAGCGGGTCGCCTCCAGCACTGACGGGAGAAGCAGCTGAATTTCTCCACATGGACAAAAGAAAAGAACATCCCAATCTTCCGACTTCCCCTTGACGGGCGGTCAAAACCAAGTCAGGAGGGGGGCTCTGTGGGATGTATTGACCCAATCAGCTATGCTATGCGGTATCACCCTGCCAGTTATGGGGAAAGAAACAGCAACAATGGCGGTAAAACCCTTGTGCACGCCAAAAACCTACA
This sequence comes from Ambystoma mexicanum, assembly GCF_040938575.1. Taxonomy (NCBI): domain Eukaryota; kingdom Metazoa; phylum Chordata; class Amphibia; order Caudata; family Ambystomatidae; genus Ambystoma; species Ambystoma mexicanum. The sequence goes on from NC_090941.1 coordinate 896,749,917, forward strand.
AAAACCGTGTGCTTCAGCACAAAAAAAGAGGGATGCACAACCTGCCACCCATGGTACATGTGCGGTGGGATAGAACACACCCTGCAAAAATGTGCCAGTGGGCTCCATGACCAGCAAACAGAGTGCAGAGAGAGAAGCAGCACTTTGCAAGTGAAACCCAAAAATGTGCATACAAATGACATCTGCTTTGTTGCTAAAAACTCCCAAAGGCCTATACACAACACTTCTCAATATTCAAAATCTTGCCTGGTGCTAAAATTCATGTATCTAATGAAACATTGTGAACATACAAAGTCCCAATGTGAAGAGCAAAACATTCTTCAGACAAACTGGATTGTCTGAAAACTGACAGTATAGGCCAAAATCTGGGTGCAGTACCCAGGGCTACCTGAATGACAGCTGTCAGAGGAGTAATGAGGAAACTTTAAAAAGACTTAAAACTAAAAACTCTGCTGGATTAGCAACATAAAAAGTATTGTTGCCAAGTACAGATCTTAGTTGTGTTTTTCCCACAGATTTTATGGCCATGAAAGAAATGTATTTATGTTTGATGTAACAAATTTGGTTTTTGCTGGGTTTAAGAAGTTAATTAGCCTGGCTGAAGCTGCAACAACTGGAAAAACAGGTTTTTCTCCCAGAAGGAGGGCCTTCCCCTCAGCAGAAACTCACTGGGAGGTATTAATTGCGGGTTAGAACAAAATCTTGTCTACAGAAAGCAAAGAAACAATGACAAAGCTGCAGCCCGGGAAACTGGAAGTGTAAAGGGGGTCGTAAATGGCCTCTGGAAGGAACAAGCAAGGAGGGGGATGCCCTGGACTGCAGAGAGACAAAAAGGGGCGGACCATCTGTTGCTAAACATGAACAAAGAACCAATTTTTAAAAGACCCATAACTTGCTATTCAAAATGGACAGAGTTGTTAATTTAATTTCTGGCTGCACGTGTGAAGAGGCGTTAGAACTGTGTGACATGTTCTGGACAGGAATGGCAATATATGTGGTTTCATGCTAAATGTATTACTGTTAGAATTGTGAAAATGTACATGCATATCCCTATGTTAAACATGCACATTTGTGTAAATTTGCATACAATTTGGAAATTGTGTTCATAGCGAAAAGGGCAAAATTCTGTAAAGTTGAGACAAGATCCCACTGCTGCGGGGTTTTGAGGAATAGCTGCTACGTAAAATATGGCATCTTTATGTGTGATTTGTATAAAGGTGACCAATGTAGAAATGTACATTTAGTATCAAATCTGATTTTGAAACCAGTGGCTAAAGGGAGGTCTCTGAGGGTTGTAAAACAAATCATAAAATGTGACATCATCCGGCCTTGATCCAATCACTGTTACGCTCACCTGGCTCCCACAGAGGCGTTGATCTGAACTGGACAGTTGCGGTCTCCACCAATGTGACGCGTAGGGCCGAGATGACGGACTGGACTGGCCCACCTAGCTTTGCTTGCTTGGCCCGTAGGAATATTGTTCTGCAAATGGAGAAAGGGAATTAACCACCCGTGGAGTTGAGTGTAAATCCCCCCGCCCCCGCTGTTCTCCCCACGGATCACCTTTCATGTCCCCTCTTATAGTCTCACCTGATGGTTTGAAAAGATGAGCTCTCCATCCTGCATTGAGCGGAGGGGCGCGTTGATAACCAGTTGCTTCACTGGCTCGAAGGAATCGGTGAGTTCCAGAACAATATTGACTCCGAAAAGTATGTAGTTCATAAGAGTTCAAATGCCTGACTTTCACTCTTGTCCAATTCCTTGCAGATTGAAGCTTGACCCTACTGAAGAGTTCCTCGTGGCAACCGGTAATATTCTGGTAAGGATTTGTAGTTTGACTACAGTTCGATAAATAATGTCAATATGTAACCTGCTGCTTTCTCCCTTATTCAGGCGCTGAGAGAAAGTATGAAGTCTCGGGGAATAATACCTCCGGCGGTAAAATCAAGTAAGTCTATTGTGGTGAGTAGGGTTCCCCTTGATAGTCCCTTTGTTTCACCTTGCTGTCCTTTTGTTTCCCCTTAGGGGCCGGGGTTCGGCAAAGATGCAGTGGAAGCTGCGCCGACCCGTGAAGAGGAATAGTACCCCAAGAGGTAAAATCAGGTAAGTCTATGGGGGGGTAACTAATATTCCTCTGTGTATTCCCTTGGCTCTCCTTGCTGTTCTTGTCTACTCCTTAGGTGCCGGAATGCGGCGGGAACATGCAGGAGGATGCGGTTGAATGTGAAGATGCTGCAAAGGCCGGTGAGTTCAGCGCGGCGCTGCAGCAGGCGAGGCGACGCGCATAAAATAACTTTTTTCTTCCAGCTCGAAGGCACGATGGATCGGGAATTCAGGTAAGGATCAAAGGTATTGCTCTTGTTCTAACCTTTTCTCCTTCTTTCTCCCTTTTTCTAGGAGCTCCAAACTCGAGGCGGGCGTGGCAGAAGACTGGATGCAGACTTGCAGGCACGGTGAGCGTTACGCTGCTGGATGCAGAATAACGAAAGCGTGTGCTGCTCTTCGGGTGTGGTTTAAATAGCCCCCAAAGTAGTTCCAGGTAAGTATTCCTCCCCAGCCCCGCCCGAGTAAAAAAATAGTCCCTAGGTAAAATAGTCCCTTCCAAGCCTCATTTGGCTTGGAGCTCTTGCAGCATGGTCTGCATCAGGTAAGCTTGCAGCATGGTCTGCATCAGGTAAGTTCTACTCTATGAGCCTGGCACCTATGGCACCAGGACTGACTCTCCATATGAGCCTGGCGCCATAGGCGCCAGGACCGCACCCAAACAGCCCCTAGAAGGAGTTTTTGGGCTTGCTCAAAATAACTTGATGCCTGCTTCCAGGGTTGCTGGACCTGGTTTGGGTCCCCGGGGGTAGGCATCATGACAGCACTCACCCCAAGTCATTCTTCCCCGTGGTTTTGGTTTGTCTGGGAAATTTCGGTGGAATCTTTTCACCAATCGAGGTGCATGCACGTTTTCACTAGGTTCCCAAGACCTTTCCTGTGTTCCGTAACCTTTCCAGTCGATTAAATAAAAGAGTTTTGACTTCACCATCTTGGAGTCCAGGATGTTTTTAACCTCAAATTCGGGTTCCCCGTCTATAAGGATGGGGTCGGTGGCTTGGTTAGTCTTGTCCCTGGTTGCACTGGCTTCAAAAGTGACACATGAAAGACGGGGTGAATTCGCATATTAGCAGGTAAGTCCAACTTGACGGCCACCGGGTTGATAATGGCCTTAATAGAGTAAGGTCCTAAATATCTAGGGTTAAAGGTCCACGTTCCCATGAGAGTTATGTGTTTTGTGGCCAACCATATTTGATCCCCTATCTGGTATTGTGGAGTATCACTTCTATGCCGATCAGCATCTTTCTTATATTTCTCCTTCGCTTGTTTTAAATGTGCAGTTGCCTCCTTAAAGGCTTGTGTAATCGTAGTGTGTAGATGGTCCACTGCAGGCATTTCTAAGTGTTGGGGTGAGTCAAGGTCTGAGGTTCGAGGATGGTGCCCATATAGGGTATAAAAGGGGCTTTGTCCAGTTCCAGAAAGTACTGAATTATTGTATGCATATTCGGCGATCCAAAGAATGTCCTTCCAATTACTCTCAGTCTGATGTAACATACAACGCAGGTATTGTTCAAGAGTCTGGTTGGTCCTCTACATTTGACCATTGGTCTGGGGGTGGTGACTGGTCGATAATCTCACATCGATTTGCGCCAATTGACAACATTTCTTCCAAAAATGTGAAATGAATTGACTGCCCCGGTCAGAGACCAACACGGACGGAAATCCATGTATGCAAACAATGTTTTCGAGGAATTCTTTGGCCAGGATTGAGGCTGAAGGTAATCCTTTTAAAGGAATATAGTGGGCCTTTTTCGAAAAAAGATCCACAATAACTACAATGGTGTTAAATCCATTACAAGGAGGTAGATCAGTAATAAAGTCTAACGATAAGGTTTGCCATGGTGTAGGCGGAATGTCTAAAGGTTGTAAGAGTCCAGCTGGTTTTTTCTTTTGACTTTTGTTTTGGGCGCAAATGCCACAAGACATCACAAATGATTTAATATCCTTTTGCCAGGTGGGCCGCCAGAATTGTCTTTTAATTTTAGCTTCAGTTTTTGCAATACCTGGGTGCCCCTCCATTAGGGTATCATGATAACGGGAAATGACTAGCTCTTGTAGTTCCTTGTGTGGCAGAAATAGCCGCCCTTGGTAATAAGGCAGATCATTGGTGACAGAGTAGTCCGGGCCTTTCTTTACCCAGTCCTGCAGGGCTGTAGGATCAAAGAGTTGCTGGATCTTTACCTGAATGTCCTCTAGTATCTGTAGAGTAGTCATGCCAAGAATCCTTTGTTCGGAATTTATAGGTACTGGTTCTGGGTTCACTTCTGCCTCTCCCATCCCTATTCGGAATAAGGCGTCTGCTTTACCATTCTTACAACCTGGTCGATAGGTTATCACGAAATCGAACTCGGCAAAGAACAATGCCCATCGGAGTTGATGTGACAATTGGGCCTTGGCTGTTTTTAAATACTGTAAGTTCCGGTGATCGGTGATCACAGTAATGGTATGCCTGGCACCGAGAAGATAGTGCCGCCAAGCTTTGAAGGTGGATTTAATGGCTAATAGCTCCTTGTCGGTAACCGCATAGTTTAACTCAGGTGCCGAGAACTTTCTGGACCAAAATGCTACTGTGTGAAGCTTGCCAGTTTCAGGGTCCTTTTGAGGCAGGACAGCTCCCATGGCTAGACTGGATGCATCAGTTTCCACTATGTATGGAAGGTCAGGGCGCGGGTGCTTTAATACAGGTGCAGGCGTGAATTTCGCTTTCAGCTCTTGGAAGGCATTTTCAGCTTCTTCAGTCCACATAAAGCGTTTGTTTTTTCGCAAGAGAGCTGTGATGGGATGTACGACATGTGAAAAATGTGGGATGAATCTGCGGTAGAAATTGACAAAGCCGAGCATGCTTTGTACTCCTTTAACTGAACTTGGTGATGGCCACTTAAGGATTGCGTCCACCTTTCGTGAGTCCATTCGGACTCCCTTTGGTGTCAGGATAAACTCAAGGAATTCAACTTCTGTGGCATGAATAACGCATTTTTCTAGTTTTGCATATAGTTTGTGCTGGCGCAATTTCTCAAGGACTGCTCGGACGTGCTTCACGTGATCAGATTCTGAAGAGGAGTATACTAGAATATCATCGATATATACGACAACACAAACATCAATGAGTTCACGAAGGACATCGTTCTTGAAGTATTGGAAGGCTGCTGGTGCATTGCACAATCCGAAAGGCATCACCTGGTATTCGAATAACCCATTCTTAGTGCGAAAAGCAGTCTTCCATTCGTCGCCCTCTTTTACACGTACCAGATGGTGTGCCCCCCGGAGATCTAATTTAGTGTATATACAAGTGTCCTTCACTTGGTCTAGTAGTTTAGGCATCAGAGGCAATGGGTATTGGTTCTTAACAGTTATCTGGTTCAATGCGCAGTAGTCTATGCATGTTCTGAGGTCACCTTCCTTTTTGTTTTTTTTTTTAAACTTTTATTTTTGGCGGCAGAGGTAGCATGGTACACACATCAAGGCAACAATCACAATTTAGACAGTATAAGGTGAAGCAATACATGAAGCATAGTACATTGGTGGTAATAGCGTCAGACAACAGACATAAGGGAATCATGTAGGTATGGGTTCATGTAGTAAGGATGGTCACTGAAGGAGTGGGGGACGAAACAGAGCTGGAGGTGCCCTCCCCTTGACAATTCAGGTATGAGTTGAACTCCGTCCAGATGTTTCTGGGGCGAGAGGTGGCAGGGAGCATAGATATAAATTCCTCCTCACAGTTGCGGGACCAAGTTAGCATGTGAAGCCATTTCTGGTGGGTCGGGGGGAAGGGACTTTTCCAGCTCTGAAGAATGCATTTCTTGGCTATCATACAACCAATATTAAGGAATCTAGCCGAGCCCCTGGTGTCATCTGTTTTCCAGGCACCAAATAGGACAGCCAGCGGGTCGGGGTCAATTACAGTGTCAGTGATGGCCGTGAGTGTTTCTAGAATACTTTCCCAAAATCTAAGCAATTTGTCACAGGACCAGAACATGTGTAAGTGATCAGCTTCTATAGCCCCGCAGCGGGGGCAGGGGTGCGCCGCAGCCCGGGCGAATCTCGAGGTCCTGTGCGGAGTGTAGTATAGTCTATTTAGGAGTTTGTACTGCATGGCGCGAAAACGAAAATTGAGGGAGACTTTTTGGGTGTGTAGGCACATAGCCCACCAAGTCCCGTCTGATATCTCCAGGCCTAATTCGCCTGCCCATTCAACTCGTGCCTTGAAGGTGGGTGTAGGGGTAGTGGCCTGAAGAATCTTGTAAAGTGCTGAGACTATTCCACGGGCACCACCAGAGTTAGCGATGTATGCAATGGTCGAGTTGTCAGGGGGCTCTTCAGGAAATGAGGGCCATTTGGTACGGAACGCAGCCCTTAATCTAAAGTATTGAAGGGTCTCCAAGGCGGACCCTGTGTGGCCCGATTTCCAAGTTCGGGGGTCAATAAACCTGCCATTGGGGTAGAAGTCCGTCAGTGCCCGGTATCCCAGCTCCCCCCAGTGTCGAGCCAATGACGCATCATGAGTGGGTTCTAGGCCGGGAAAGTCCCAAACAGGAATCCATTTGTAGTACGGGGAGGCCTCCGGTGTCTGAAACAGAAGGCGAGCCCAGGCCAATAGGGTCGTGTTGAGTGGGTCAATGGGAGAGTCGGGTGTGTATTGCCGATTTAGTATGATGGACATTAGGTCAGTGCCAGTCGCCGCCAGCCGTTCCAGTTTGACATGGGGACGCACTGGGGTACCGGGGTACCAGTGAGTGGCAAACTGTGCCTGGGCCGCGTACCAGTAGAGTGATAGCTCCGGAGCCGTGAGTCCCCCTAGTCTATATGGGAGTGTCATGTCCGTCCACTTTTTGCGCACTGCGCCAGAGTGCCAGAGGAACTGTGCACAAATTGTGTGTAGTCTAGCAAAGTAGCCCTTCCCGGGCCACACAGGTATATTGCCAAAAGTGTAAAGAAGTTTGGGGAGAAGGATCATTTTAATAAGGGAAAGCCGACCCGCGATGGATAACGGAAGGGCGCGCCACCGTTGGACTTTAGTCTCGACTATCTGTGCTACCGCAGAGTAGTTATCAGCAAGGAGGGTGGATTTAGTTAAGGATATTTGCACACCCAGATATCTAACGCCCTTCGGTGACCAACGGAGGGGGTATTCAGTGGTGGGTTGTTGGGTGGATTGAGTGAGCGGAAAGATCTCAGATTTTGAATAGTTAATGGTGAAGCCGGAGTGGGTGCCAATACGGGTGATGTCTCTCAATATTGGGTCGAGATATAACGTGGGGTCTCGGATGTATAGCAAAACATCATCCGCATATAGCGATATAATCTCGGGGCTGTCTTTCAGTCTTATCCCCTTGCGGGCATGATGAGCACGGACATAGTCCGCCATCGGTTCAATTGCTAGAGCGAACAGTATTGGGGAAAAGGGGCAACCCTGTCGGGTACCCCTAAAGAGTGTGAAAAGGTCGGACGTCAACGCATTGGTCCTCACCCTCGCCACGGGAGAGGTGTATAGTAATTTAATGAACCTGATCATGTTTGGGCCGATGCCCATAGTCTCCAGAACAAGCCATGTGTATTTCCAGGAGACCATGTCGAAGGCCTTCTGGGCGTCCAGTGTGACCGCCACCGCTTGCGTATTCTGGTCGATGCGGGACATCACATTAAAGAGTCTCCTAATATTATGGGAGGTAGACCTACCAGGTACAAAGCCGGCCTGATCTTCATGGACCAAATACGTCATAATGGGCAAAAAACTATTCGCAATGATTTTCGCAAAGATCTTCGTGTCTATATTCATAAGGGAGAGGGGACGGTAGGACCCACACTCATCCTCCGGTTTACCGGGCTTGAGCAGCACAGTGATAGCTGCCTCGCGCATGGAGGGAGGGAGGATAGATAATCGGAGCGATTCATTCCAGACCTCAAGAAGCCTGGGGGCTACTATGGCGACGTGTTCTTGGTAGAAGGCGGCAGTTAGGCCGTCAGGTCCCGGGGCTTTGCCTTTGGGCAAGTCGGAAATGGCTGTCACTATCTCATCAAGTGTAATAGGGGAGTCTAACCCGTCCCGAGTAGTGGAGGAAATCTCTGTGGTGGGGATCTGGTTGAGAAGTTCTCGCATATATTGTTCAGTGTGTTCAGCGGGTTGGGAGTAGAGGGACCTATAGAAATCAGTGAATGTGTCCAGGATTTGTTGGTCAGCCCATTGAGCATTGCCCAGATTGTCTTTAATGGAGGTGATTTGCTTTCGGCCAGATTCCCATTTAATCAGTGACGCCAACGTTCTCCCGGGCCTGTCCCCCTCCCCATATTTCCTGGCTGCTTGAGGGCGGCCAAGGTATTGTATTTTGCTGACGGCAAGCGTGTTGAACACCCGGAGTTCATCGGAGACTTGGGTAAGCGTGACAGGGTCAGCCCTGGTGGCACACTGCAGTTCCAGCTGTTTCAGTTTGGCTTCAGATCGACCCAGTGCGGTTCTGATCGTTTTCAGCACTCCAGCCTCACGGGAGATGGACATACCCCTAATATACACTTTGAAGGCGTCCCATCTGACTGCAGCCGAGGTATCTCGGAGAGTGTTGTGTTCAAAGAAGGACTGGATATCAGCAAGTATTTCAGCCTTAAACACCACGTCCCTAAGGGCATCCGATTTGAAACGCCAGGTGCTAAATGTCGGGGCAGGCACACCCAGCCTCACCGAGAGTGTAATAGGGGAATGATCAGACAGTGTGCGGGGTAGGATATGGGAGTCCACCACTCCACCCATGATTCCCCTTGACACAAGAAATAGGTCAATCCTAGAGGAGCTATCATGCACTGATGAGTAGTAGGTGTAGTCCCTAGATTGGGGGTGTAGCGATCTCCAGGCGTCACAGATGTCTAGGTTCTTGGTGTGGGAGTTCAGTCTGCGTGCGGCACTAGACAGGGGACGGGGGGCAGCACCAGTTCTGTCCAGGACCGTATCCAGAATAAGATTCAAATCCCCACCCCAGAGGATCGGTACACCCACATATCCCAACAGGATGGAGGCAATAGTATCGAAAAATCCAGGAGAGTCCACATTGGGGCAATAGGTGTTGACAAGTAAATATTCTCTGTTAACTAGAGTGCAGTGCAGTATAACATAGCGTCCCTCAGGGTCAATGTAACTTTTGTGCAGTGTAAACCTAATGGACTTATGAATCATAGTTAGAGCCCCCCTGGATTGAGTGGAATAGGAGGTGAAGAATCTTGCCGGCCCCCAGGTCGGAGCCATGGATCTAGGGATGTGGCCATCGGAGTGGGTCTCCTGTAGGAACACCACTCTACACCCATGCCTGTTGGCATAGGCCATTATTTTACGGGCCTTAGTGTGGTTACTTAACCCCCGGACATTCCATGACATTATGACGGTAGACATTGCGGTGACGGATATTCCATTTCATGACATATATTCTCAATGGACATCACGGACCCACCAATAGTGCGTTCTCCAAAATTCGGAATCAATCTTGCGGTAGCGGCCTTTTAGTGCGCGCCTCATGCAACCTTGTGTGCCTTTTGTAAATAACACCCCGTTCCCTCCCCCCACCCTCACCACCAACCCAAGTTTAGCAGTGTGAACCCAACCCATCCCAACCAGTGCACAGTCGGGTCGACCCCAACATGATCCAATCTGTGCAAGAGCCCAACAGGGGCTAACCCAAAACAAAATTATGAAGAACAGTGCAATCGCAGTGGGGTACGCCATTGCCGTGTGCCAGCGTGCTTGGAACCAAAGGAATTCGAGAGAAAACAAGCAGTGTGTGCGGTTTGGTAATGTAAGATGCTGCAACTATAGGTGGCCGTGTCGAACCTGCATGCGAATCCAAGAAGCATGCCACTCAGCAATAATTGGAAGTCAACATGGGCAAAATGAGTAGTTCAGCATATTAACTTACAGGAGCTTATTTGAGAAAGTAGGTGCAGCGAGTGTAGCCCAGAACATGTGAAAAACATAAACGTAACAGCAGAATAGTTGTGAAAAAGGCCAATGTGCAGTGGAACCATCTAAAGCGCCCGACCAGAGGCCGATCCACAAGGGCAGGCCACAAGCAAAATCTAGACATTCCCCATCATGTCAGCGGGCGGGAGAGGGGGAATATGTGCTTCTATGAATTTCACTGCTTCCGAGGGCACGGTGAAGAAGTAAAGTTTATTGTTAAATGTGAACTTTAGACGCGCAGGAAATAGGATGGCATAGGGAACACTTCTTTCCATGAGCAGCTTTTTAACGCCAATGAATTGGCGACGCTCCTGCTGAACCCCGATCGAGAAATCAGGGAAAATTCGAATCACTTGTGAGTCCAATCTGAGCTCGCCTTTTTCACGTGCAAGGCGGAGGATCTGGTCACGGTCTCTGAAGCTCAGAATTTTCGCAATAATGGGCCTCGGGAAGTCCCCAGGCTTGGGGCGCGGAGCCAGTGTTCTATGAGCCCTTTCAACAGTGAAGAAGGGGGACAAATCGGGATTGTCTAAAAGTTCCTTCAAGAGGATCTCAACAGCCAGTTCAAGTCGACCCTTCAGTGCATTTTCCGGGACACCAATAATGCGTATATTGTTCCTACGAGATCTGGATTCGAGGTCATCACATTTGGCCTTTACCGACTTCATGTCTACGACAAGGGTAGATACCGTACTCTGCAGTGTGACTATATTGTCCTCATTAGAGCTGATCCTGTGTTCAGTTTCGGTGATTCGCACCCCCTGTTGATCTAGTTTAGCCTTCAGGGACGCCACATTTGCATTAATGTCGTCCAGTTTTTCATGAAAGGCTGCAAAATTTCTAGCCATTGACTCCATCATGATCGTCAGGTCTGCAGGGGGCCCTTCCGCAGGGGGTGGTGGTTCGTTCTGGGCGCATGATGCATGGGGCGATTCAGCCCTCGGGGTGGCTTTTGCGAATTTGTCCATGGCCCCGGTCTTGCTGGTGTTTCTGGACCTGCTGGACATCGTGTGGCGCGAAGCCTGAGAGCTCAAGTGCCGTGGTAGGACTATAGTGTGGGTGTAGTAGCTCCGCGCGGTCACAGGGACGTGGTGGAGGCCGCCATCCTGTCGGCGGGCAGAGCTATCGGGGGAGGGTCACCCCGAGCCGGGATTGACCAGGCAGCTGGCTCCTGTGGGTCTCAGGAGGTGTAGTGGGCATACGCCGGGCCGCGGGGCCCAGTCCCAGCGAGGAAACGGGGGCCAGCAGCCGGGTCGGGCCAGGGGAATCGCAACTCCTCACCTCATGAGCGGCCGCCCGGCTGCGCGCAGGAACAGGATGGCGGAGACCCAGCGAGACCACGCAGGGCCCCCGCGGCCGTCACACGCGGCCAACGACCCAGCTCCAGCGACGTCCAGCAAGGCCTCCGGGCTGCCGGGTGATATCCTCCAGGTGGGCCGCGGCGCCCCAGCGACCGCGGCGTAGAGCGAGGTGAGGCAGAGGCACTGCAAGAGCGTAAGGCAGCGGGCAGGGAGATCCAGGCAGCAGGCGCCGGTACCCCACGTCGGATCAGCGCGGCCGGCGTGGGTCACACATACAGCCCCCTCGCATCAGCCCAGGACAGCCGGCCGCGGCGGTCCTGATAGAGGGCCAGTCAGGCAAACGAGCCGCGAAGCCACCAGCAACAGCAGGGGTATCTCGGCGCCGCCACACACCCCGCCCGTCGGAAGTGCGAGGGCCCAGAGCGGCCCAGCGCGGAGGGCAGAGCTCGCGGCTGAATCCAGAGTCAGAAGGTCCGAATCAGGGCCAAATTTCACAGGCAGGTGGCTCAGGGTATCAGCAGGGTGGGAGCCAAGTCTCAGATCGGGGGTGAACAGCAAACCGCAGATGGAGCCAGATTCGTAGCAGCGGCACACAGAGCTGAAAGGCTAGGCAGCCATTTTGTCGGCTGCTCAACAGCGCCCCCCTCACCTTCCTTTTTGGGCATGAAGAACAAAGCTGAAGATGCAGGGGACTTGGATGGGCGAATAAAGCCATTGGCAAGGTACTGGTCTAAGTATTGTTGTAGGTGAAGGTTCTCAGGTTCCGTAAGGGCACAGATCCTGCTACAAGGGGGTTGTGCACCAGGTATGAGATTGATTTGACAATCGTACGATCTGTGAGGATGTAAGGTGTTTGTCTGTTCTTTTTGGAAGACATCCTGGAATTCTTGGTATTCTGGAGGTGGTTGCATGACTGCTGTGGTTACTGTGGCCAGGCCTGCGTTCTGATTTTTCTTTGGGTAACAGGTTTGTGCACAATCCGGGAATGTTATTCTCTTCTCTCGCCAATCAATAGAAGGATTATGTGTTTCCAACCGAGGTATCCCCAGTATTATTTGGAACTGTGGGGCTTTGATTAGAATAAACACAATAGTCTCTCGATGCCCATCCTGACCCAATAGTGTCATCTCTGTGGTGGAATGAGTTACAGGCCCAGAGGCAATTTCAGTTCCATCGACTGTGGTGATGAAATCTGAGGTGGTTTTTCGGCAGAGAGGTAGATTCATCCTGGAAGTCAATTCATAGTCCACATAGTTTCCTATGGCCCGCTATCAATGTATGCCTTTACTGCGTGCATAAGTGATGGCTGCCCTGGATCTACGAGGACCATTGGTATGATGAAATGCGAGCTCTGAGTATCCTTATTCAAGCTCGGCAAGCGGACCTCTACGCTTGTCAGGTGTGGTCTTTTCCCGAGTCTGACTCCATATAGCTTTTATCAGCAGCTCCTACCACCTTCTTGGGTGGTTTTACAGTGCAATCCCGTAGAGAATGCCCAGAAGTTCCACAATATAGACACAATTGCATTTGACGTCTCCTTTCTCTTTCCTTCTGGGTTAAGGGTCCTTTAAACCCTCCAATTTGCATGGGTTCTGAAGCATCTGCTCCTTTGGGGTTAGCGTGGGTGTTGACCAACACCCGATTCTCAAACTTGGCTCGATCAGCCTTTCTGTTCTGAAGTCTGTGATCTAACTGGACCACTAAGTCTATATATTCAGCACAGTCTTGAGGTGGGTTCACAACTTGAGCCAAGACATCCTTAAGTTCTCCTCAAAGCCCTCGATGAAATAACGTGATTCGTTTTACCTCAGGCCATCCAGTTTCCACTATCAACCTATTAAAGGTCGCAATGTAGGATAGAAGGTCCTGGTTACCCTTTCGTAGGGACAAATGTTCGTTATCCAGGGCCTGTCCTTGGGAGTGCCAGACAAATAGCCTTTCCATGCTCGTTTGAAAGCCCTGAAAATCCCGAAGAATTGGGTCATCCTGAGTAACTAGTGGAATTGACCAATCAGCTGCACTGCCGCTGAGATATGACAATACAAAGGCTACCTTGGCTTGATCGTTTGGGAAGGCTCGAGGTCTGCATAAGAAGTGCAAGCGGCATTGGTTCATAAACACAGCGAACCTTTTGGGATCTCCGGCAAAGCGTTCGGGTGGATCTAATGGAATATTTCCTGGTAGGTTTATTTGCACAGGGTTACTCGATAACACAGGAGCTGGATTTCCCCCGGAACTAGGTAGGGGTGCTTGTCGAGCCTGGCTTTGCAATAGTTGCTTAGCAAGGTCATCAGTTCTCTCCTTTGACAAAATCAGTTCTCTCCTAAGAGCATTGGTTTCTTGACGGGCGGAATGCACTTCAGCCCTCAATTCCCCTAGTAATTGGGCCAATTGGTCAGTCTCTGAGGTATCCATAACGCCTGGGTGGGAATTTGTGGGTAGGCTTCGTGTTCTGTTACGCTCACCTGGCTTCCACAGAGGCGTCGATCTGAACTGGACAGCTGCGGTCTCCACCAATGTGACGCATAGGGCCGAGATGACGGACTGGACTGGCCCACCTAGCTTCGTTTGCTTGGCCCGTAGGAATATTGTTCTGCAAATGAAGAAAGGGAATTAACCACCCGTGGAGTTGAGTGTAAATCCCCCCACCCCTGCTGTTCTCCCACAGATCACCTTTGATGTCCCCTCTTATAGTCTCACCTGATGGTTTGAAAAGATGAGCTCTCCATCCTGCATCGAGCGCAGGGGCGCTTTGATAACCAGTTGCTTCACTGGCTCGAAGGAATTGGTGAGTTCCAGAACAATATTGATTCCGAAAAGTATGTCGTTCGTAAGAGTTCAAATGCCTGACTTTCACTCTTGTCCGATTCCTTGCAGATTGCAGCTTGACCCTAGTGAAGAGTTCCTCGTGGCAACCGGTAATATTCTGATAAGGATTTGTATTTCCAACACAGTTCGATAAAAATAATGTCAATATGTAACCTGGTGCTTTCTCCCTTATTCAGGCGCTGAGAGAAAGTATGAAGTCTCGGGGAATAATACCTCCGGTGGTAAAATCAGGTAAGTCTATTGTGGTGAGGAGGGTTCCCCTTGATAATCCCTTTGTTTCACCTTGCTGTCCTTATGTTTCCCCTTAGGGGCCGGGGTTCGGCAAAGATGCAGTGGAAGCTGCGCCGACCCGTGAAGAGGAATAGTACCCCCAGTGGTAAAATCAGGTAAGTCTATGGGGGGGTAACTAATATTCCTCTGTGTATTCCCTTGGCTCTCCTTGCTGTTCTTGTCTACTCCTTAGGTGCCGGAATGTGGCGGGAACATGCAGGAGGATACTGTGGAATGTGAAGATGCTGCGAAGGCCGGAGAGTTCAGCGCGGCGCTGCAGCAGGCGAGGCGACGCGCATAAAATAACTTCTTTCTTCCAGCTCGAAGGCACAATGGATCGGGAATTCAGGTAAGGATCAAAGGTAGTGCTCTTGTTCTAACCTTTTCTCCTTCTTTCTCCCTTTTTCTAGGAGCTCCAAACTCGAGGTGGGCGTGGCAGAAGACTGGATGCAGACTTGCAGGCACAGTGAGCGTTACGCTGCTGGATGCAGAATAACGCGAAGCGTGTGCTGCTCTTCGGGCATGGTTTAAATAGCCTCCAAAGTAGTCCCAGGTAAGCATTCCTCCCCAGCCCCACCCGAGTAAAAAAAATAGTCCCTAGGTAAAATAGTCCCTTCCAAGCCTCATTTGGCTTGGAGCTCTTTCAGCATGGTCTGCATCAGGTAAGCTTGCAGCATGGTCTGCATCAGGTAAGTTCTACTCTATGAGCCTGGTGCCTATGGCGCCAGGACTGACTCTCCATATGAGCCTGGCGCCATATGTGCCAGGACCGCACCCAAACAGCCCCTAGAAGGGGTTTTTGGGCTTGCTCAAAATAACTTGATGCCTGCTTCCGGGGTTGCTGGACCTTGTCTGGGTCCCCGGGGGTAGGCATCATGACAATCACTCAAATTGCAAGGTGGAGATGAAGTGTGGTCCTATCCCAGCTCACAGGGGCAAGTTTAGCTAAGCCGGCCCACACACCCCTTTTGTGATGTCATTCTATAGCATAAATAGAGACAGCTGCAAACACATAGGGACTCACTGATCCAGCCACTTTCCTGATTCCGGTGAAGCACTCTGATCCAGCATTCCATATCCAGCTTTAATATTCTTCCATATCCAGATGCCAAAAACTCTGGCCAGCAATAGAGAACCATTGATTTCCAGCAAGGCCCAAATCCTCAAATGTATTCTTTCCTCTCAGTAAAGGCCTTTTGAGCCAGTATCCTGAGATCCTCTGGCTTGCCACCACTAGGCTTGCCTGAGGGACTCGCCATCCAGCTGATTCAAATACCCACAGACTAGGAGGGCAGATCCTGTGCAAATCCGGTGACCGGCATAGCTGATCCAGTACCATGCCTGATGTGCTGTCTTTCCTAGACCAGACCCAATCCTATGACCAGAGCTGACGGTCCAATTTAAAAACTTATCCGGTGAGTATTAATAGGAAGAATTGTCGCCCATAGTATATGTACTTTGTCTTATCCCTATTTCAAACCCATCCTATCTTTCATTCAGAACTAGTATTGTTAGGAGTATCTTTGCATTGTCTTATCCCTATCTCAAACCCCTCCTATCTTTCCTTCAGAACCAGTATTGTTAGAACCATCTTTGCGCTGACCCTTTTTCATCTGAAGAAGTCGAGTTTCCTTAACAGGCGGGTTACCCTGATCAAGTGACTGTAAGATCCTTGTGTGGTATTTCCTTTTTCATAGTCATCCTCTAGTGTAAGCAAACCCATTTGTCATTTTCAAAAGTGCATTTCTGTTTTCCATTCTCGCACCTGTCTCGCAAAAACGACCTTTACTAAAACCTCTAATTCCCTCAGTTTTTGTGATAGAAACGGAATTTCACCTCCTACTTGCACCTAACATCCATAGCTATCCATAGAACCCAAACAGTGCGATTCTCCTGTTATTGCGAATATCGCACAATGAAAAGTTTGCCGCAATTTTAAAAATCGAAAGGTTTACACGTGTGAAATAGCTCACAACTGATTCCAATTGGGATTTGAAGATTTCAAATGTTTTCTCTGGACTAAATCATTGCTTGTGATTGTTTGCAACTGTTCAAAGCGGCTCCCATAAGAATTTATAACAATGTAAGTATTTTTGACCACATTTGGTGTTTTTGCCCAGTCAATTTTAAAGACAATTGTAAAAGCCATCCTGACAGTTGAAAAGCAATTCCGTTTTTCTCTTGTGTTTTATGGGGGAAGGTGGGACTCATATTCTGTTTGTTTTGTGCTATTCCTGGTAACCTGCTCTCTCCCCCTATCTCTTTAGATTGCCTATTGGGGGTTGAGGAGTGTTGCAGGGGGAACCTCTAACCATAGTGCTATCAGATCTGAACCAACACAAGTATTATTTTCTGTGCTGCATTTGTTTTTGTGCTCATTCATTACTTGATTCATAGTGTATTAAAGACATTCTTCAATGTTCTGTCACCCCATTGGTGATTGTTGTTTATCTATTAAAACCTATTGTGATTACATTTTCAATACATAAATAAATATTTACCTTTGCAAACTAGCCTGATTCCCGGTTCAGTGTGACCGGTCGAGGGGGGGGGTTCCAGGAGAAGGGTGTGATATGAGTGGTATATCGTTCAGAATATTGAATTTATAGACAAAAATAAATAAGGGTTTCAGTTGTGCACTACATGCTGGGCTTTGACTTAGGTGTGTGCCAGATTGAAATCACTTACACTCCACGCACACTGTATGCTACACCTTAGATGCTCTCATCTCTACTGACATCCCTCTCCGTATTCATCTCACTACATCCCTTTCTTGAACTGACCACTCTATTCTTTCTACACACCTTAGGCTCTTCTCTCCTCTGGCAGACATATATTCGGCACAGCCACTGGGCTTCAAAGTCACCAGACCCATGAAAAAAGTGACAGTGGCTTCTTTTGCCTCCTCCTACTCTCCTCCACCCACTTCCTTGGCTGACTCCCACCTTCAGGGCCAGTCTTTGTGTCAGGCAGCTCAGGCGGCTGCCTGACCTCAGTCAGCCTCTAGGGGACGCCACACCTGAAGTCCGCGGCGCTAGTCCTGCTGCTGCATTTGTTATAGCTCGCTTGAGCCTCGAGCCGGTCCTCCTGCGAGGCCAGGCCGCATGCACCAGCCAGCTAGCCACATTCATCATTTTGATAATGTTTATTGCTAGAAGCACACTGCTACAGCCTCGGCCCTCAGGTAGGGCAGCAATTGGAAAATTAGCAACATTTGTTGCTTTATTTCACTAAAATTCCCCTCAGGTGGCGCTGGCGCCGTTGGCGCCAGCCAGGCCCATGTGTGCATGTGCCCTTCTCCAGGCTATACGCGGCCAGGCTATGCTCCTGCACACAGTGCACTGACAGTGACACAGGATGGATTGATTGGGGCTGGCGTTGATGGCCCCCTCCCCATCTTTACGAGATAAGAGGAGTGGGTGCGCAGGTTACAGTAAGTGTTTGGGGCACAGCCTGGCATGATGTGGTGATGGCCCGGGTCCGTGATATTGTCAGCTCCTTTGGCTGCTGCCACTGGCCCTAATGGTTGGTTGGGTGGGCGGGTGGGGGTGTGCTGTGTGTTCTTTGACCTGGGCTGAGGGGAGGGCTGGGGGCATGAGGGGGGATGGGGAGCAGTCGGTCCCCGTCGCTGCGTCGCATGGCATGCATTGTGTGAGCTGTGCCATCATCCTTGTGATACCTTCTCTGTGTCTGTCATTGCCCCTTGGGAGTCGGGCCCTGCACTGGACACTGAAAACAAGCAGCATCAGCCACCTGACATATTTGTTATACTGATACTCGCTGAATGTGCCAGTCCAATGCCCTTTAGCTATCCTCCACGTGTCTAGCCGTGCCCATCTTCCAGTAGCATGGACACCTGTCAGTGTCCATTCCCTTCCAATGCCCCGTGGCAATGCCCACTTACCGCTGGATGCACTCGTCTGTTTCAGTGGCAGTCGAATGCTCCCCAATACCTCAATCTAGCTGCAGTGATCCAAAGCCCCCAGGCATTATGCACTTGATCATTAGTGGCCAAGTTCCAGAACATATCTCTCTGCCTGGCGCATCTTACCGCCCCTAACCATTGACTCTGATTACTATCTGCGCATTGTGAACCGGCACTCCCCCACCTCATTCCGCAGGTAACGGAACTGCTCTGGTCACCCAATTCCAGCGCTGCACCCGGCAGGTCATTAAAACAGCAATAGTGTTATTGCCCGCGGTTTGCCTCTCCAACACACGCTGGAACCGTGCAGCACTTTTGATATTGATCGTGTGTGGCATAAAAATACAGGGAGCAAAGCAGCACCCCCAACACTGCATTCCCCAAACCCATCCTTGACTTTTTCAATATTCCCAAAACCATCAATGGCACCGAAAATGTACCAACGGTCCCCCGAACTCTCCAACCAAAATTCATCTCCTCGATCACTACCAAACACAAACTTGACTGCACCAATCTCGCAGCACCAGACTTGCCTTGCACCAGCACCCGGCTCGCCTTGTACCCAATCACTCACATGCACTGCTCTTTGCAAAGACCATCAGTTGCCTTGTGTGTATATCTCTCCACTGGCAATATGCCCCGTTCGATGCCTATTGCACCGCGTTCCCATACAATGCAGCATGTATAATACTACCCTTGCATTACCCCCAAGGTTTGTATGCCGGACACTTCACCTCTGCATTATATAACCTGATGAAAAATAACGAACAGCTAAAGGTGAAATGTCCCATTTTGGTACTGCAAATCCCAAGGAAAACATTTGTAGTGGTTCTTAGAGTTTTAAACATGCAGACCTTTTAACGTTTTCAAAAACACTATCAGAAGAAAATATCCTCTTTTGGTTTTGTGTGTGTTGATTTTATGAAAAGGCAAATGCCCTTTGTCCTCTGCAATTTGGGTGGTTATGCAAAGCCAATTTAATGAAATGTGCATATTTCACCTTGTTATGCTAATTTCTGGCAACATCACATCCCATTGCATTTGTTGATGAGTCGTCCCCACTTTATTTTTTAGGACTTGACCTCTGCTGAGTAGTGTTGATTCACTCAGCTTGGAGGAGAGCTGTGGGCATGGGCTGCCTGCCCTTCCTTGACCTGCTGTCCCGCGAATAATCTGTGTTAGTAGTAATTTGCACAGAATCATGAACGGATCAGGAGGCTCAGCCACAGCGCAGCCCGCGGGTGCCAAGTGCTTC
Source organism: Ambystoma mexicanum (assembly GCF_040938575.1). Classification (NCBI taxonomy): domain Eukaryota; kingdom Metazoa; phylum Chordata; class Amphibia; order Caudata; family Ambystomatidae; genus Ambystoma; species Ambystoma mexicanum. The sequence continues at coordinate 896,769,542 of NC_090941.1, forward strand.
TGCCTTCTGTCGATCAATAATGTAAGTCAGGGGGCCTCCATACCGGGTTCCAGTACCAGGTTCCTCCAATGAGGTCTTACCGGGCTATTCCAACCTTGGACGACCCGTTACGTCCTCATTGGAAAAACCCACCCCCATTTCCATTTGAGCCCCCATAGGCTCAATGGGGAGGGAGCTAATAACATGTGTTATTAGCTCCCTGGTCCCCTCGCGGGACCCACTAAGGACGCTTGGTTTTACCAGGAGTCCTTACCGGGACCCGCAAGGGAATTTCGTAATAGGGCGTGCCGTAATGAAGGGTGCCGGTCCTGTACCGGCACCCTTCATTACGGGAGTGCCATGGCCATAATGAGGCCCAGTGTGTTGCTAATGCTGGTACTGCTAAGCTAACCACTGTCAATGGGTGTGGCAGCGTGCCAAGATGCGGGCATATGGGCTGCGGCAGTTCACTTACCTTAATGTAGTCCAGATGTTGCAACCATTTAATACTTGCATCCAACAATTTAAGCTGTCCAAATGAGCTCGTATGGTTCATGGTTACAAACATTTTAATGTTAGGGTGAGTATTGTGAACCGTGATGTGAGCACCAAGCTGTGCATCGGTTATGCATTTAGAGATTCACACATACAATCCTTTTATCACAGACTTGTTTATCAAATGTAGAGATCTGTGATCACTGTTATAGTCCTGAAATGCTGTGTGATTTAATGCAAAGCATACAGGAATCCTCATTGGTGCTATTTGTCCCCTTTCCCACTCTCAGAGAGGTATTTTGAAAGAGTACAATAAGAGTGTACCAGACTGTCCATCTTGGAATGATAACCTACTATCAGAAAATTATTCATATGGTTAGTCTAGTATTGCCCCTTGTGAAATACGTGAGGTGGTACGAACAGAACTCCTGCAACACAGAGCCAGTGGTCAGTGGGCCATCAGCCCCCGGCAGGCTGGTCACACCGCAGTGTGCCAGTAAGGACAGTTTGAAACTGCATTCAGGCAAGGCCTTCCCTAAGAGCAGGTGATAGAAAAAACATTTACTTGGGCAGCAACAGCTGTGTTTTCACATTATAATTCTTCTGTAAAGTCCTTGAATTACAATGTAATGAAACCAGCTTCATTTATATAGCAATTATTTATTCATGTTGAGGAGAGGTTTTGTCGCACGACAGAGGTGTAGTTTGGGAGTGACATGAGCCAGTCGAGGGTGGGAGGGAGCCAAGGATGCTTCCCGCCTGGGGTGCAATCTGGTGTAAGACCGGCCCTGCCCACCTTGACACAGACCTCGCTAACCTCAATTGCTCTATCTCCAACACCCTTGATACCCTTGCCCCTATCATAAGGGTACGACTGAAGCCTTTCAAAAAGTGCAACTCTTGTTACGATTCCGACCTGGCTGCCCGCAAATGCAAATGTAGGGCAGCTGAGCGGTAATGGAATGCGCCAGGTGAACCATCTGACAAACTGGCCAGCCGCTTCTTTTAAAGGCATTATCGACTCTACATCCACACCAAGAAAAGAGTCTTTATTCAAGCCTGCATCTCCGTGGCATCAAACAACACGGCCAACCGCTTCAAAGTCTGGAAGGAGCTGGCCAATCCTGCAGCTGCATCTTCATCTATCACACCCACCCAGGCCCTGGCTGCACACTTCACTATGAAAACCCTAGACATCTGTTCCACCATCTCTTCCACACCACAGCATACACCAACACCAGAGCCTCCCTTGGCCCCCCTGCCACTTACCCTCAATTCTCTCTCACCTGTCACACCGGATGAGGTTACCAGACATGTCCGATCGATGAAGGCTTCATCCAAACAGGTGGACCTCTGCCACTCAAAAACCATTAAAGACAATATTGACTCCTTCTCCTCAGCCTTGGCTGATCTCTGCAATCTTTCCTTCCCCACTGGAGTTTTCCCAACTGCAATGAAGCACTCCTTTGTGCACCCTCTGCTCAAGAAATCCTCTGCTGACCCCTTCATTACAGCAAACAACCGCCCTATCTCCATCACTCCCTTCCTGGGCAAACCCCTGGAGAAACTGCTATCTCTCAGCTGGCCCAACACATTGAATTTATTGGTTGCTTCCATGACCATCAATCTGGCTTTAGAGTATCCAGAGACACGGAAACTGCTCTTCTGAAGACCTTGAAGACCTGTTCTCAACTCTTGACACTAACACCCCATCTATCCTCATTCTCCTTGACTTCTCCTCTGCCTTCGACATGGTTAACTACAACATCCTGATCGCACATCTCCATGACACCCTGGGAATCACAGGTCAGGCTCTGGCGTGGTTAACCACCTTCTTCTCTGACCGTCCATCCAAGGTGGAGCTGATGGCCTTTCACTCGACTATCACTCTCTCAACCTGTTGCATTCCCGAGGGATCTAACCTATCCTCTTGGTTCTTCAAAGTCTATATCGCTGCGCTGGCATAGGTGATTGCCACCTTCACCTCTAACACACAGTGCTATGCGGATGACATGCAACTATCTTTCAGGCTACCCTCAGCCGCCTCCTCCCCACTCATATCTGACGGTCTGTCCGCTATTCAGTCATGGTGTGCTGCAAACGACCTCTGCCTTAACGCCACTAAGACTGAGATCATGCGCATTGGGACCCCTGCTTTCCCACTTTCACTCTGGCCGGCCTCCCTTGGCCGTGCACCCACCTGTGAAACAAGAAACCTTGGGGTCATCTTTGATTGCACTCTCTCCTTCTCTTCTCACATTTTAGACATCTCTAAAAAAATCTATCAACTACACATCAGAGATATTCTACCCTTTCTCACTTCCCACAGAGGCTCGCTGTCTCCAGAGCCCTGGTTCTCTCCAGGCTGGACTATTACAATAGCCTTTTCCTCAACATCCCTTCTTCTGCCCTGCACCCTCTGCAACTCATCCAGAACAGAACCGCAAGACTTATTCTTGGCCTCAAGCCCAGGTGCGCATCTCTTCAGTGCTGAAATCGCTCCACTGGCTCCCGGTGGCTGCAAGGATACAATTCAAAACCCATTGCATTGTACACAAGGATTTCTGGGGCCTGGGACCTACCTACCTGCAACACTGCCTACCTAAATACTGTCACTCACGAGGCCTCCGCTCATTTACCTCCAACCTTCTGCGAGTGAGCCGGTTCTCCAAGCAGAAATTTGGTGGGAGCTCCTTATACCCAGCAGGTGCCTCCCTCTGGAATAGCCTCCCTGCCACCCTATGTCTTGAGCCAGATCTCCTGAAATTCTGGAAACTCCTCAAGACCTTCCTCTTCTCCTTTTCCTTCTCGCTCCCTCTACCCTGCTAACCTAGCTCTCTCTCCTTTCCCTCTATCACTTCTATTCCTTACAGCATTCTGACAGGCCTCCTGGTGTACCTCAGAGTCTCACTGGTCTCCGGCACCCCCACCAGCCATCTCGCACTTGCCTCAGAGCCCTACACCCCACCCTCACTCAACACATTGAAATATGTACCCAACAGAGTGGCTCAGTCTGCACTTACACCAACTGACCGGGTGCACTTGACCCTCTCCTCCCTGTGACCCTCTGTGTACTTCTTGATCTGTACGCACCACACCTGAAGATCATCTTGTCTGTTTCTCCCCTGTCTTGACCCCAATTGTACTGTTAGAAAATTGCAGAATCGCTGTCAGGCCTATTTGCTATATCCCACACTGTTAAATGCATTTTATGCACTTACTCTGCCTGTGCAGACAATTATCGTCTCAGAGTGTCAAGGGCTCTGAGTGATTGTTGTTTTTCCCCGTCTTCCCACCCTTCTTGAGTGCTTTGAAACACTTGCCTGTGTATAGGCACTATGTAAATAAACAATACATACATAAATAATTGTTGCCCAGTTGGGTTTGAACCTGTAGGCCCTTTAAAAGAGGTAGCGCTTTATTGGATGTATGGGGATACAGAATTTAGTCTTACACCTATAATAAGACTGTTTAAGCAAGTTGGTATAACTTAGCTGTTTTATTTGCAATTGTCTATAACAGGGAGTACAACGGACATCAACCGACGTACGCTCAATTCTCTCAACGTTTAACATGAAAAAATATACATTTATAGCAAAAACCTATCATCATTGATGTCATACTAAGTGGCAAAGTAAGAAAACCTACTTGGGGTTGTGGTTGGTCTACGGGGAACAGCTAGGTATACTTTTTTTGGGGGATAGGTTTGTGATTGGATTCCTAGAGTCAGGTGTACAACTATGCCCACCCCTAGTGCAAGTCATCTTCATTGGCATGAAATACACAACATTTCATTGGCTTTCAAACTATAGGACTCTTTGCTACATGGCCCTCTATGATTGGTTGGCACACTTGTACCCTACTGGAATATTCCACTCGCTAGCCGAATGCAAGTTGCTACCCCGGGTGCTTCTGGGTGGACTTGACCATGCCCTCCCACCCAATTTTTTCATCATCCGTCATCACTCCTGCTGTCTGCTATTCGAATTGTCTTTGAACTCGGCCTTGCAAAGTATCACTGCACCTGAGAATAGAAGGGAATGTGAGCACATTCTTATCTTCAGTCTCTATGTAGTTTGCCCAAAGTCTATTTCCATCTACCCCATGGGACAGGAGACCGTGTTTTAGCTCCTTCCTCTCATTTAATACTATTAAATGAATAAAACTTGGCACTCATAGTGTTTTTCTATTGCACCTCAACTGGAGCTTGGCTTGCTTCTCTCGTTCATTGTATCTTCTCGATTAGATAACCAGTTACTTTGCTGCCTCAACCCTTGACACTGGGCCCGACAAGCCTTTTCAATTCGTCCTTCATAGTCGGCTGCCTTTTTCTGCAGCACCATACTTGCAGCCCTTTTCTTTCACTGGTCCTGGCTTACTAAAATCCGACGTGGAACATCCAGATTCTATACATGTATATAAACATTGGCGGCACCGCCTGCAGTCTATTCACTACACATAGCCAGCCTTCAATGTTACTTATCATACTTGCGTTGCAGCATCTGTACAGTTATAAAGCAATTTTGCATTTTCTTCAGTGCTCTTCGCACGTGCAATCTTCATTCCGCACATGAAATGTTACTTCATTCTTTACTTTGTCATCAGATTCTATAAGGTCTATATACTCTCTTCCTTGGCATTTCTTGTTGGTGCTTGACCTCTGCTTCATGTGACGTCATCATTCTCTTGCCCTGGTCACTTCACACTTCTTCAGGGACCTCCTTTAAGAAAATGTCATTTCTAGCAGGTATATCATGTAGGGCTTTCGCAATGGAGACCTTGTTTCAAGAATTCTTCGTGGGATAGGTACCATTATTGGCGTAATGCATGTCGCAATTTCCGGCTTCCAACATATAGGTAAAATAAGGGCGGGAGTTCCTCAGGTAGAGGCATTTGGCTCTTCCAGTACACTCCCCCTCTGGTTGATTCATTGACCGCTCTTCCATCAGTCTTCACATCTATACATACTCGTCTGAAAAAGTGCTTCTTTGGAGTCCATATCTTCATTACTCCTTTCAGAGATCCTGCCGATTTTACATGTTCATCAACGCTCCAGGTCATGTGACTACATTGTCCATTGGGGCTACAGTAGATCCATCTTCCCACATACTTCTTGTGGTTTCTTGGATACAGGAACTTTGTTCCCTCAGGTGCTAGAAGGCTCCCTACTATATATTTTCTGATTTCCTCATCTGTCAGCTCTTTGGGTCCAAACTTAGACTCAACATCGATCATGATCTACATTCCTACTGCTTTCTTTGCTGTCTTCTTGCACTGTGTGATTATTATTCTGATCGCACAGAATCCATAGATGATCATCACCAATAGTGCTCCGAGGAACTTGAAGATATTAGCCATCCATTGTGGAACCCATGAGAAGATTGATACAAACCAGCTATCATTCGTAATATCTTCTGTCTCATCCTCCATTTTGAGGTGCAAGTTCATCAGCATTGTCATGGCCTCTGTCAAGGTCCCATTCTCGTCATTGTGAGAAAGTCTGAATGTGCAACATGATTCTCTGATTTTGGCACAAACACCTCCATCCATAGCTGTAATCATGTTCAGGACATATCCACTCTGCAGGGTCATCAGTCTTATGGCTCTCAACTCTTCCTTGATAGCGGTTAATCCCTTTATGGTAGTGTTGATAGTCTGAAGCAGCTCCCAACGAGTGATTTGCAACCACTTTGCATTCGCCATCGTCTGGATTCCTGGCATGAAGATAGTTGTTAATACTGCAGCAGTTTGACTGAACAACCTGTGTTCATACGGAATAGAATCAAAGGCTTCTATGGACTTGGCTGAAAAGTAATTCTCTCTCTTTATTCGATTAAGAAATCCAATTGATCTCCTCTTCCTCATGTGAGCATCTGCTTTTGGGAACTCTCCAATATTCAAGTCACTCTTCGGAATCACCAATGTTGGAACATGAATGAGTACTATGGAACACCGACCTCCCCAGTCTCTGGGCAACTTCATACATGCTCTGGATCCACAAGCCCAGTAGTGGTCCATTATTACTACTGTTCCATCCTTCATTCCTGGTACATCAAAAATGTGGCCGCACTGCTGATTCATTCCAACTCTTCTTATGCCATTGTTTCTGAAGCACAGTTCTGGCCTAGCTAGAGGCACTATCTGCAACAGGGCTCCTTTATCATCAACCCATGTCAGTAACTTTGCAATCTTCGGCCAGTGATGCTTGCATTCATTCTCTGCAGTATCAATAACTGGCTCATAATATCCTGTAAGTGCTAATGCGTTACATATAATTAGGCCTTCAGCCCATCCCTCTGGGGTTCCTTTGATTTGCATCTGACCTCTCTCCTTGCATCTTTGTATTTCTTCGTAGTTCTTTCCTCAACAACTGAGCATTTTATTTTCTTCCCTTCTGATTCCTGCTCCATTTATTCCAGGCTTTTCAAATCTTATCACATGATCTCTTGATACTGGCCTCTCTCTTGTCTTTAAATCTTGCACATAGTCATCTTCCCTTGGACCTGTCTTCTCAGTCACCCATACCAAGGATGCTGTTCCTCCCTGGAACTGACCTCTTGTATGGCAGAGTGCAAGGTGTGTCAGGCAAGTGAGCTTTTTGGACTGCTACTTCTATGGCTATGAATATCTTAGAATTCCCCCTGGCATAAGGTATGAGAGCACAAACATAGCAACTCTCTTTGGACGTCTCTCTCCCACCTTTTTCATGTGCTGATACCACGGTATTACCCAAGTGTGCTGTGCTGTCTAGACAATTATTTAATTCATAATCATCTTCCCTTATTCTTGTCTTGTGTCATCCTCTTGCAAAGTGTGTGAGTGTTATCATAATACTCAAGAAGTATATCAGTAATGGTCCTCCCTACAGGATAGATCTTTGGTAAATCCACTTTAGCAATAGGCAATCTTACATGCGCTATTGGTGTGGTACAAATCATGAAAGGTATTGGGTTTTCAGCAATAGACAATTCTGTGGGAGTCACTGGAGTGGGCAGACTCCTACCTTGCTCAGACCAATTAAGTAAACAGTATGGATTAGCAAAATCAAGAAAACAATGATAAATGCTGTGCACGCATATATTAAACACCAATACATCAATCCCCACCATTTACGATTCTCCACACGCTGTTGAGTTTGCTCACTTTCCAAAACTGTACCATTCTTAGCATTATTCATAGTGCCAATATACTGCTCTAGGGATGGAAAACACCTTTTTAATCAGGCAACCCTGTTAAATGGTTGGGTAAATGTAGGATCTGTTCAACTATCACCATAAGCAGCCTCCTGGTTCAAGGGCATTTTTAGGATCATGCAGAAAAGTGTGTATATTAGTACTGCGCCCAACATCAGCAGGATAAGCTTGAAGTACGAAAACAAAATCAGCAAGAAGTAGCCTATAGGCATCGGCATCTGTTAGGACCATTAAATTAACCAAAGAGAAACTCAGTACAGAACGAGTCTGGATACTGCTCTCGTTTCCAGTCATCAAATTCAAACTCCAGGTTTGCCATATTTAGTACATAAGCACCTTCTAAAGTCAAATTCAACGATCCCGTTGACTCAAGAACTAGGTTTGCATCTATAAGATTTATATCTATAAGATTTATATCTATAAGGAGTTTCCAGTCTGAGCCACAGTCCAAATGCACACTTACATTTATTTAATCAGCAACCTTAGTGACCTTCTTCCTCATCATCGATTGGATCTGCAGATGCTCAACTTCTTCTTCTTGTCTTGCTTCCGAATCGATCGTTGGGGGTGCGTCGGTCTCACTAGCATATGGCTTTACATCACTCAGATGGACACAGGTACCTCTTTCTTGGACTTTCTGAGGGAGTCATGTTTTCCACCACATAGGGACCAGTAAAATGTGGCTTGTGCCACATCCGGTTGAAGATCTTTATAAGAACTGGGTCTCCAATAAAAAGTGTAGGTACAGGAAGTAGTTCTTGAATTCTGGTTGCTGAATGGCCTTCATCTGTGTCCTGAGACCGACCCCCCCGCTTGCACCTGAGTTGATCTGAAATGACATGGATACTTGTGGTCATACATGTCAAATAAGCATGTTACTCATTTACTAACATTTATGCAGTCTTCTGGGCATCACCTTTGCTCCTCGATGGAGGAGACAAAGGCATTCTCATTCGCCTCCCTGTCACTAGCTTGTGAGGTGTGAGTTGGTGGTCCGACACAGGCTGATTCCTTAATGTATAATGCAAGGGGCAGGCAGTACAGCCATCCCTTCTTCAGTGTCAATTCTAATTTCGCAATTCTCTCTTTAAGGTGACCGTTGAGTCTCTCACATATTTCATTCACTTGTGGGTGATAAGCAGAAGAAAGCTTGTTTTTTATACTTATTAATAGACTAATCTGTTAAAATACTTCATTAACAAAGTGGGGCCCATTGTCGGATCTCAACATTTCACACACTCCCCATCTGGGAAATACTTCTCAAACTAAAAACTTTGCTGCGCAAGTGGCATCAGGGTGTGTACAAGGACCTTCTTCGATCCACCTAGAAAAGGGAAACACCACCACTATCATGTACCTATATCCACTACATATGTGCAGAATGTCAACATAATCGATATGTAAATGCTGAAACAGACCATTCGGTCGAGGAATTACTCCTCTGATCATTCGCATTGTGTGCCCAGCAGTAAACTTTTGACATACAATGAAATTTACTACATAAAATGAAACATGTTCTAACAGGTTCGGTATGAACCAATCCTCTGCAATAGCTGCTGCAAGGCTTTCCCTAGTTACATGCGCAGGATAGTGCAGTTGTTCAAGCACTACCCTTAACAATGCTACTGACATCACTGTCTTTCCAGTGCTGTCCTGTCGCCATAATGCTTCAGAGGGGGATAAAGAACACCCCTTTCGTTTCCAACACTCTTGCTCTTCCTGTGGTGCACTGCCTTGAACCTCCATCAACGGTGTTCTCGATAAATGATCAAACCCTTCATTTACTGTCATAATTGTGATTACTTTTTCCTTTAGATCTGGATTATCAAAACATGAAATATCTGGGGAATATGCAACCTTCTTGGCCTCTTTGTCTGCGGCTTCTTTCCTGCGAGAGATAAAATCAGTTTGCTTAGTATGTGCAGCACATTTAACTATTGCAATGGCAACTGGGAGTTGTAGTGCCTTAATAAGCCTGTCCAATAATGCTGCGTGTTATACTGGAGTGCCATCCGCTCAGAGGTAGCCCCTCCCTTTCCAACGTGCTAGCCCTGCGTGTACGGTTTACTTCACATAGGGGGAGTCACTTTACACCATTACTTACTGCCCTGCATGTTTCTCAAGTGCAACAATAAGTGCCACCAATTCTGATGGTTGTGCCAAAAAGTGAGACGGTAGTCTTGCAACTGCTACCACCTCAATTCAACATTTGCTCTATTTCTTATCACAGCTGACCCACAATGCCTTTCCCCACTAGTTTCATCAATTTTCAAAGAACCGTCAATAAAGAGAATCTGCCCCCTGCTAATGCATTTTCTTTTACGTGTGGGATGTCATCATAGAATTCCTCTAGTTAGCACAATCATGCACATGCTCACCCTCTACTACAGACTCAGCTACAAACATGGCAGGGTTAACTATTTTACACCTGACTACTTTGATTGCTGGACTCGATATAACTACCTAATATGCAGAAGCTCACTGAGATGTCAAAGTACCCTTGGGTTTTTCCAAAATGGCAAATAAAGCATGCTCTACCAGAAGTGTCATGGAGCACCCCATAACAATACGAGTAGACTTCTCTATTGCGAACACGGCTGCTGCCAGTGTCTGTTCGCAAAGAAAGTGCCCTTTCATAACTGGATCCAGAATCCCACTATAATATGCCAGAGGTTTATACCCTAAAGTAGTTCTCTGTGTAAGTACTGCTGTCATGACTGTCCCATTTCTGTGCGAAAATAAAAAGAACTCCTCTTCATAATTTGGAATTCCTAAAACTGGAGCTGTACTAATTGCTTTCTTCAGTTCTTCAAGCCATCCCTCCATTTCCTCAGTCCATTCTATTTTTGTCCTTATTCACTTGTGCTTTTTTCAGAGCCTGCAAAAGGGGTCTTGTATATGAACTATAATCAAACACCCACGCTCTAACATAGTTGCATAATCCCAAAAACTGTTGCATGTGTTTTACCGTCTGCGGTTTTGCTGTTTTCATAATCACCTCAGCTCTTTCAGGTGTGACCCTTTTTCCCTCATGTGAGATCAACTGGCCTATATAAAACATTTCTTCTTGACAATATTGCAACTTCTGTTTGTCTACCTTATATCCCTTGTCTGCCAGGATAGTCATTAACTGAATTGAGTCTTCTTTACACTTATCTTCTGTTGTGCTACAAACCAAAATATCATCTGCGCACTGTCCACAAAGCTTTTCAAATCAATATTGCTTAGATCCATCTGAAGAACCCTGTTAAAGATTTATGGAGACTCACAGTACCTTTGGGGCAAACAAGTGCTTTTCAGTTTAGTCTGGTGAAACATAAATGACGTAAGATCTTGGGAGTCCTTATGCAACGGGATTGAGATAAACGCATTTTTCAAGTCAATCACCATAAAATATCATGCTTATGCTGGGATACTACATAATATTGTCACCGGATTAGGCCCTAAAGGAAACTCTGCTTCTACAATCTGGTTAATCGGTCTCATATCTTGTATGAATCTCCACGACCCTTCCTTCGAGTTCTTGATAGAATACACCACAGTATTACACTGTGACTCTGACATCACTAAAATACCTTGTTCATCAGGGCTGAGATAGTCTTCAAAATACCCTCATCCGCCTGTTGAGACAACGGGTACTGTCTTACTCGAGGTAAAATTGCTCCTGGCTTCAGCTTAATCTTAACCTCCCTAACCCTTCAATAGGCCTACGTCATAGGAGCCTGTAGTCCATAAAGAGTTTGGCACTTTTTCCAAATCTTCATCAAAAAATGCTGGGCGCTGTCGTACTATCACCATTCGCGGTGGGATCTCTCTTTTCTATATTCTGATCCAATATGTAATACTCATCTGTAATATCACTTCATCATCTGATGGATCATCTCTAAACATCTCTTCATCCGTGACTTCATTCAAACTATACCTTCCCCAATGGCAATCACTGTTCTCCGTGGCCTGCCCTCATCATTGGTTCCTTCGAGCATGGCCATCTCCCCTCGCACTATGGCTGCATTTAACTCTAGGGGAAAAATCTATCCCCCCTCTTTGTCCATAGGTATCTGTGGCCTGAACACAAACTCATCAGGTATTCTCATAATCTTTTCCACTAAGCCAGGTAGCCATTGCAACAAAATGCGTACCCCATAAAGAAAGAAGGTCTAATGGCATTCCTTGCAGAGCCATTTGTCCTGTAAATGCCAGTATAAATTTGCCCACATTCCTATAATGTATCCCTCGAGTAGAACACACTATGCCTTCATCAGTGAAAGAAATTGTCATATTAAATTTCGTCATTAAGCCTCATCCTAGAATGTTAACCGGTGTCTGCCGTTAATACAATAATGGAACAGATATGTCACACTCTCCTATGGAGACTGTTAATTTGTCAGTAAAAGGAACTCAACTCGTAGCTCCAGAGAATCCTTGAGCATTTATGGTATTTCCCGAAATTGGATATTTTCCCTCTCGTATGCATGAATGAGTAGCCCCAGTGTCTACTAAAAAAGAAAAAGATTTGCCTCCTATCGTCACATCAACCCTTGGTTCCTCTTGAGGGTCTGGTGTCACGGATAGTACTGAACATATCAAGTTGCCCTGTGAGCTGTCCTATTGTGGATACATACTCATCCCTGTACCGGTGAAAGGACTTCCTCCTACCACAGTGACACCCCCTACTCTAGGTGTCAGTAGATGTCCTGTGTTTGCATTCTGTTGTATCTGCATGGGTGCGTGCTGTGACTGCCCTTGTGGGGGATTCAATGGTGCTTGGTGTGGCTGCAATGCCTGTTGCATTGGTGGCGCTTGAGCTTGATACACTATCTGATCTTGGGCAAACCCATCCCTAGCTAGTGAGCTATATGCTGGGGGATAAGCTGCCCCCCCTCTTGAGAATTTCCCATTCTGTACATACCCTTGCTTCCACATGTGCGCACAATGTGCCCTGTCATCGCACATGTCCAACATACAGGAGGAGCTCTTCTGATTTGTCCCCCTGGATTAAATCCTCCTTGCACATTCTGACTTTCATTCCACATATTCTGAAAACCACCTTGATTATTCTGAAAACCACCCCTTCCTCTATAGCCCATTCCTCTGCCTCGTGACATAAGCCGATTCCCTCCTTGCTCCATTTGGAGCTGAACATTTGTCTGTGATGCACCCACTGATTGTTGCATTCTCAATCCTTCTTCGCTTGTCAACACTGCCCCTTCTATGGCATATTTTGACAATTTCTTCTGAACTAACTTGGCTTCCTCAGGTTTTCTAGCATCTTCTTTCTTCCTATTTTTCTCTTGCAACAACCGTTAGTGATGCACTATGCTCAACTGCATTTCTGCCCATGGCTTCGCTTGCATTCCCACTAATTTCTTGAGCTGTCTCTGTACCTTTTGTGGCAATCCCTGACATAGAATGTGGTAACATACAGCCACTGTCTTCCCCCATGGTTACCGCATTTCAAGAGTCCACCGTTGCTGAATACTTTGAATGTAAGCAAGCCGATCTTCATCATCTTTCATTTTACGTGCTGTAATTGCATCCATATCTGAGGTATCAGAATACTGTACCATTAGCGCTCTCCAGACATCAGGTCTACAAATATTAAATGGTGCTCCATCATTGGCTGTGTCCTGTGCCAAGACACTTGAGCATCCTGCTCTCGTCTAAATGTCATCAGCCCTTTCCCAAAGAATGGCTGCTAGGAGACACTTAATGTCCCCTATTGCTAAGGTATTCCCCCCTGTCATTTCTTTGAGTTCATAAATCAATTTTCTCACACCCACCATTAAACGGGGAAGTTTACATCTTAAATTATCCTTATCCATTTGTGGCCAAGGAATATACTGTGGTCTGGCCCCTCCTTTCTTCAATAAAGGGAACTGCGTGAACCCAAATCCACAATCGGCTCCCATCGTCTGCCTATCCATAGTGGGAACAATGGTTCCTGATCGCCTTCTACCTGGCAATGACCTCAGCCTGCTCACATATGGTGGTGAGTCTCCCTTCTCGCTATTCGATTGTCCTTTAAGTCGCTCTGGATACCCTTTAGGATCTGGCATCCTATCTTTAGACTGCTCTAGATCAGACCATCTCACTTCCATGTCTGTCAACATACATCATTCAGGACCGCATGCACTTCCTCCATCCTCCCCTTGGAAGGTTTATCTCTCTTCGTCTTACATATCTAGCTGCCAGCTAGTATGGCTCTCATCCCCTTCACCTTTATTTAAGGTCAGCCTTTCTAAGGACAATGCTCAATGCTCGAGACTGAACAGGTCTTTTTCTTCACTTTATGATTGGAAGACCAGGGTCTGTTCTCCCTTCCCTTGGCTTCTCGGTTTGATACTTTCTCTTAAACCTTGATAGGCTTTATCGGTCCTCTCTCTGAGGCTCCCTATGTCAGAATTCTCCTTTAGGGCTACCCTAGACAGCCCTGACATTGCCCCCTGTGACGGAAGAAACTCATCTTTATTGCCCCATGATATTAGTGGACTTGGTTCCATTAACTCTTCCTGAATGCGATCAATATCGCACTCTCTTTGTCTCCCTTTTCACTCCATTTCTTCATCTAACTCTCTTTGCTTTCTCGTTTCCCATCTAACTCTTTCCTCTTATTGTCTTTTCTCTTCTCTTCCCTTCTTTCATTCACTCTATGCTCTTCTTCTTCCCTTCGTCTTTGTATTCTTGTATCCCTTAATGTATCTGCTTCCTCCTCTTCCCTCTTCCTTTCTTGCCTATCTCCTTCTTTGATTGCTCTCTGTTGTCATAATTCCTTTGCTCCTCCACACTTTCTTCTTTCCTTTGCTGTTCTTCCTGATACATCTGTTCTCGCCTCTGCCCACTGCCCACTCTTGTCTTTTCTATCCTGCTCATCTTGATTTTCCCTTTGCCTAACTTCCTCAATACTTTTCCCATCAGGTTTGAGCAATATCAGTCCTCTAATCCATTCGTTCTGTACGAGCGTTACCTCATCAGCTTTGTCCTTTTCTACTTTACATCGCTTAATATCTTGTTCTATGTCTGTGGTTACATTCAATCATTCACTGTTCTCCTCCTTCCTCTGCAAGATCTTAAAGATCTCCTCCTTTCTTCTAGCCTCTTCTGGACTATCGTCACTGCTATATGAAAGCGGTACATATATTGGGTTGCTATACCCTGTCACTGCTTTTAGGTCCTTTAACGGATACAATCCTATGTTTTCTTCACTATCACCTTTACTTCTGGTGAGGTAAGGGGAGCCGAAGGCTCGACACCTTTCTCCTTACTCTGATTAAGCATACAATCCTCAGGTGGAGGATCCTCTCTCTCTTCGTGATATATTTTCCAGAGCTCTAAAATAGCTAACCTTTTCTCTAATTTCTTCCCTGTGTGTGCAGCGTGCAAGTATGTGTTCATGTGTTGCAATACCGCTTTCGATAGTGATGCCCTTTGTGGCCATGGTATGAGCATTTTGTCTGCTGTTCCTTTTAACCATTCCTCACTATACTGTTTGAGCTTGCAGAGTAATATCTCCCATTGTGACGAGTCTCAATTGACTGTCAATACTTATCATTGTTGAGACAGATACATTTCAGAAAAACAACAAATATGAGCACACTTCAACCTTCGCCACTCAAAGCCTTTATTCTCAATTATCTCAACCTACTTTTCAGTCTGCACTGACAATGACCTAAAATAGATAATAACTTTTTATCTCTATTTCATCTTTACACAGCTTATTCCTGTCGCTCTTCAACACCTTTTTTTCATTTACAAAATACACTTAATACAGACAGACAGATTAGTCGACTATTCACATATATATACCACAGTTCTCCTTTTCTCCTAGCCCCTAAAATACTCTGATTGGAGTTTGAGTCATTCCCTATCATGAACCTGTTTATCTGCCGCCTATTTATACCCTGATTGGGGTTTGAAATGACTCCTTCTACACCTGCCTTGAGGTAGGAAACCGGGTTCTATAAACGCTCCTCTCTTTAATACAAACGCTCCTTGTTATTTTTTAAACAACTCATGTTACTTTTTTATGTCACCACAATCCCAATCCCTTATTTTGACAGTCCGCTTAGTCTACTCACCATCCGCTCTTCAGCTCAAGGCCTTTGGTAGCGCCCCCCCTCCTCCAATCAACCATCATTGCCTTCTGTCTGCTCAGCGCCTGTGGAAACCAGGAGGGATTTCGTCAAAGAGGGACCCATCCCACCTATATCGATCTGTTCTTGCAAGTATTCTATATCGGCCACTCTCCACAGGAAACCTTGCGATCTTCTGGCTAGATGGCAGAGGGTGTCGAGTCGTCCGAAAAAACATAGAAACATACTGGTCGATGTGTCTTTTCAAACCATTCTATCTCTGCTACCACGTGAACCCGTAGGCCCTTTAATTGAGGTAGTGCTTTATTGGATGGATGGGATGCAGATTTTACTCTTACACAAATAATAAGACTGACTCAAGAAGTTGCCAAAACGTAGCTGTTTTATTTGCAATTGTCTAACACACGGAGTACAACGGACATCAACGGATGCTCGCTCAAGTCTCTCAATATTTCACATGAAAAAATACACATTTATAGCAAAAACTCATCATCATTGACGTCATACTATGTGGCAAAGTAAGAAAACCTACTTGTGGCTGTGGTTGGTCTATGGGGAATATCTAGGTATACTTTCTATGGGGGATAGGATTGTGATTGGATCCCTAGAGTCAGGTGGACAACTATGCCCACCCATAGTGCAAGTCATCTTCATTGTCATCAAACACACAACGTTTCATTGGCTTTCAAACTATAGGGCTCTTTGCTATGTGGCCCTCTTTTATTGGTTGGCATACGTGTACCCTTCTGGAATATTTTACTCACTAGCAGCATGCAAGCTAGTACCCCAGGTGCTTGTGGGTGGATTTGACCATGCCTTCCCAACCAATTAGTCCAACATTCATTATCACTCCTGCTGTCTGCCATTCGAATTGTCTCTGAACTCGGCCTTGCAAAGTATCACTGTGCCTGAGAATAGAAGGGAGTGTGAGCACATTCTTACCTTCAGTCTCAATGTAGTTTGCCCAAAGTCTATTTCCATCTACCCTTTGTGACAGGAGACCATGTTTTAGCTCCTTCCTCGCATTTAATACTATTAAATGAATAACACTTGGGACTCGTAGTGTTTTTCCATTGCACCTCAAGAGGAGCTTGCCTCACTTCTCACGTTCATTGTATCTTCTCAAATAGATAACCAGTTTCTTGGCTGCCTCAACCCTTGACACTGAGCCAGACAAGCTTTTTTGAGTCTTCCTTCATCGTCAGCAGCCTTTTTCTGCTGCGCCACACTTTCAGCCCTTCTCTTTCACGGGTCCTGGCTTACTAAAATGCGATGTGGAACATCCAGAATCTATACATGTATATATACATTGGCAGCACCGCCTGCTGTCTATTCATTACATATAGGCAGCCTTCATGGTTACTTATCCTACTTGCGTTGCAGCATCTGTACAGGTATAAAGAGATTTTGCCTTGTCTTCAGTGCTATTTGCATGTGCAATCTTCATTCCGCACATGAAATGTTACTTCACTCTTTACTTCGTCATCAGATTCTATAAGCTCTATATACTCCCTTCCTTGGAATTTCTTCTTGGTGCGTCACCTCCGCTTCATGTGACGCCACCAGTCTCTTGCCTTGGTCACTTCACATTTCTTCAGGGACCTCCTTTAAGAGACTGTCATTTCTCTGCGGGTACATCATGTGGGGCTTTCTCAATGAATAGCTTGTTTCAAGAATTCTGCGTGGGATAGGTACCATTATTGGCGTTGTGCATGTCACCATTTCCAACATATAGGCAAAATTGGGGCGGGGCTTCCGGTAGAGGCATTTTGCCTCCTCCTCTACAGGTCTGCTCTCAATGCATATTCTTCAGCAGCTCATAAACTCCTAAATAATATCTAGCTAGTGTCTGGCAGAAGAAACCTATTTACAATACAAGGTAGATAATAGTGCAAACTAAACTTATATGTTCAGTAATGCTAAGTTACATTATTTGTCTTTTTTTTTTGGTTTGTACATCACCACCATAAAAGTGCAGATTCATGTCTGTGCAGAGGCAAAATGTGGGTCCGCCCACGGAGGGCAGCTAGAACGGTGTCTTTGGGCTGCTAAGGAAATGGGATCAAGGAGGCCCAGAAAGGAGAACAGTGGAAGTGCCACAAGCAGCACTCACAAAAAATCTAACCCCTGCTATGTTTTGAGATTAAAAGGTGAACTCCTTTAAGTTAGTGATGTTCAATGACATTTCAAGTGTGTGAGATAAGAACACCGGGGACCAATGTTCCCACTAAGCTGTGCACATTTACTCTTGCCCAGCTTCCTTCTGGGTGCCGCTCAGAAGGTTTTTAGCAGCGCACACAAGCAATTCTCACCTATTCAAAAATATTTAATAAGGCACTAGCCACAGCAATTACCTGACATTTGCTTTCTCTTAAAATAACAAACGAGTCATGATATTCTGGTGTAGCTCATTTGCATTACCCTACTATGCAAGCGTGATCTTAAAAACCTAAAAACCCTAAAACAGAATACAGCCACAAGAGGTAAAAACTAATATGAAAAGGTGGCTCTATGAACAGAAAACTCAAATTAAGATATGCTTGCACACATTAACCAACAACTGTTCCCTCCCCACCCATGACTCCTATTCTTTTACTCTACCACGCGCTTACTCTAACCTCTACCCCAGGACATATTTAGATATTACCAGACAACCTTGTCTCTTCCTCTCTTGGATTTGAGAAAGGTTACCAGGCATGTACGTTCATCCACATATTTTATGTTTGTTGTGATTTGAATAACGTTGAAGCACTAGAATTTCTGTTATTCATGGTGCCTTATCAAAGTTCCTTTTAGGAAGGCCTTCCAGAGACTACCCTGGCACTCCTGAGATTTGTCCTGCATGCTGCAGCATGACTCATGAAAGCACTCTGGAAATTAAATCCTGACCCTCCTTAACTGCATTGGCTCCCGCCGGATGCCTGTATCATCTTCAAATCCTATTGCATCATTTACAAGACTGTCACCCTGAAGTCCCCAGAGAATCTCAGCATCTCCAGAGGCCTGCAATCCACCAGAAGTAAGGAAATGTGAACAGTACAGGAAGGAAAGAACGAACGAACGAACGAACGAACGAACGAACGAACGAACGAATGAACGAGACAAACAGCCTTCTCTGTCTATGCTCCAAGACTCTGGAACCTCCTCCCGTCAACATCAGACTTATCCCATTGCTGCTACAGTTCAGTTCAGTTGTATAATTCTACCCAACAATATAAGGGTGGAATAAGTTGGAAACGATCATGTGCATACTGCAAAATCATTGTGTACCTGCAGATTCATTACATTTTCTTAAAATGCATACAATGTCATAGTGGGGCAGTAAATATGTATTACTTGCAAAGTACTATGGGCATGCAAATATCCCAGGAGGAATTTCAATGCTACAATCTCTCATGTTTTACAGTGCCCTGTCAACTAGTATTGGAAGAGAGCACAGGAGCCGGAGAGGGGTACGGGTAAAAGAGCACAGGAGAACACTCCTTGTGGGTGAAGAACAAATCAGTAACTTTCAAGAACCAAGTCAGTTTTTTCGGCAGTACAGTACAGTGTAGAAAATATATTTGTTTGCTGAAGGAAAGGAAATTTTAGTAATACGTCAAGAGAACTGCACTTTCTGTTTCTCTGTATGCTCAGCTGCTTAAGGCATTTCAATATAAATATGTGTTCTTTGTTTATTGACTGTAGCACCCCCTGCATCTTGTCTAACTGATAACAATGAATTACAGAGTGATCCCTAGTTACAGAAGAAGGCTCAAGGCACTCAAGCGGTTGTACCTCTGAGCATTGATTTTATTATCCCAAAAAGCATACATATGTGATTTACTTCAACAGGGCTCTATAATAAACCTCAGTAAGTCTCTTGTTGAATGTTGTCTAGGCTGTGGTGAAGAAGGGTGGGGGAAACTATAGGCTGTATTATGTGCCCTGTCATTTTGCTTCCGACATCAGGGTTACAAGCAAGGCTCTGATAAGAATTTGTTTCCTACTTAAAATGAAATGATTTTTCATGGAATAAAAAAGGTCATTAGCTTTGCGAACAGGGATACTTTATGCTTATTAAAAGAGGTTCTTTGCCCTTATAATTTGTCATGAGATCAGTCAGAAATATCATTAAAGTTCCTTCCTATGCCACTGCTCTACTGGTCACTGATTCAAAGAAAATCAGTGGAGCTTTGTGAGCAGACGCCAGGGGTTAGTTCCTATGTGTTCATTGTTTCCCATTTTTATTGGGCGCATTATTCTGTTTTTAGGGATTAAAAATGGATGGTGTATATTTATCGTAGCTGCAAGGCTGGTTTGGAGTAACTCACAGGACAACATAATGTGGATAGTCAGCAGAAGCCAGGGAATTTTCATCATCATATTCTAGGGTGCAGTTAGTCTGATGGAATTATCATTCTTACAAAATTCATGAGAGGCATGTTTTCCTGGCCTTTAGATGACTTCATTAAAGTGGCACATGAACTCCTATTGGCATGTTTTCTGACACCTTCCTTTTAGTTGCCTTCATTCCATCTGCAAATATTGTGTGCAGTCTGATTTTTGACAGCCACATCGGTTATGAAGAGCAATATTTTCTTTTTTGTAATACACATGAGTGTTTTTCCAGTGGCATAAAGCACACATTTCTCTCTGCACAGGAGTACTTTTGCGAGCTACTGTGGAATATCTTGAGGTCTTGAACTGGTTAATGAGTTTGCTTTATAATCACATATAAAATATTTATTTCTTTAGCCTATGTGCTTGGAAAAAGTGTTGTAAAACGCACATTTTACGCAGATTTGTAAAGATTCGTAGTGGTTTGGAAGGGGCAATTCCTTTCCAAACTCTCTTCAGGAATGGTAGCTCACTAACTACGTATGCTCACAAAGTGGCTTACCTAATTAGTCAGTTGCGCACATTGAAAATAAAGTGTGCATGAAAGGTAACCAGTTCCACACTTAGAGAAAAATAATTAGAGGGAACATTGCCGGGGACATGCACAGCATGGTTCTGCATGCTGTAGGAATGATCCTGTGATATCACCTCCTGTTATGTCCCTTCCCATTTCACATTGCCTTGAACCCTATAATTTCCAATATTAGCTTCAGGCTTGATCTTTCAATATTACCACCATGGCCGTAATTATAGGAGGGGACGGGGGGTTTTGTCACCCCCAACTTTTGTCTCATGCCTTATTGGCCCCCCCATATTTTGGCAGGAGGGCAGGGGGCTGCATTGTGACCGCCGGCTGGGCTGACCCACATGCAGAAGCAGAAAATAAAAATCAGCTTGTCTGAGTTTTATTTTCTGCTTCTGCGTGTGCAGCACTGCGGCGGTCCGAGCCTGTTTGTAGCTTTCTCTCTGGATACTACAGTATACAATATTTCATTGGCTGTTTGTCAGCCAATGAAATTCGTTATAGTGGGCATGTGGGGTGAATGATGACCCTGCTGCCTGCTGCCCACATGCATGCACATGGGTGGCACCTTCTGGAGTGTTGTAGGCGAGGGCGAAGCACATGAGCAATGCGCAGACAGTTTAACTTTCCCCCACAGTGACAGAAGATGTGTGCCTTTTTACCGATGGTGCCCATGCCTAAGCCTTGCAAGTTGCTTGCAGCCTTGTTGTTGCGAGCACCCGAATGAAGATTCAGGGATCGATTTGCAAAGCACAGCAGGTAAGAAGAGTTTCATTCTCCCTGTTTTATTGCAGCGTGCTTTTCTTTGCCCTGGTCCTGGCAGCGTTCCATACACAGCCTGCCCGGGACGGGTTAAAGTCCGGACTTGGCTCCTCTGCTGCAGAATAGGTTGTGATGGTTCAAATTGCAGGGAAGCGCTCCCTCATTTCTCGCTTTGTCTCAACAAAGCATTATAGTAAGCACTATTGCTGGTTGATGACCTAGCCACCAAGTGCCAGATGAAGGTCTCTTGTCCCATAAGAGGTGCACATAGTTGGTGATGTTGGGCACACAAATAGTTTGAGCGCTTTGAAACACTTGCCTGTGTATAGGCGCTATATAAATAAACATTACCATACCAACATAAATTGGAGGCTAGCATAACATTTCATGCTGTGTGATTCATGACTCATGCACACGACTTCAAATTCAATTGTATTTTATATCACTGCAGATACAGGTTTAACACTTCAATGATATTTGCTTTGGTTCATATACCTCTACAGGCGGCTGCTGTAATTTCCCATTCAGGATGAGGAAAATTAAAACTACAAGCATTCTATTTGCTTAACATGTTTCTATAGCAATTTATATATTGCCAGGTTCCTTTGTTGTATTATGTTTGTGCTTTGCAAGGCATTGCAATAACATGTATGATTATTTAAGCTTTTGAACCCCAAAGTTTAACAAAAACATCTGTAAACTGGAGCCGAGAAGATACGTACATCGCACACTGGGCCCAAATCCCGATTTTGCTACGTAACCCACGTGTGTGATCCTGGGCATATGTTTAATCTTAATATGTGTTACCCGCCAACATTTGAAGACCAAGGAATTAATTGAGTGTGCATCTTTTTTTTATAAAAGTCAAATTCACTCTGATGTGTTGCTAGACTAAAAAGTTACTACAAGTGCAATAATAGTAACCAGCCATGCATGAAAGCCCACAAAGTCATTGGGGCTCATTACGAGTTTGGAGGTAGCCATGCCGTTTTTAGCGGCATGGCTAGCCCCAAACTCGGGTCCAGGTCCCGCAAAAGGGGACAAACTGGGCCATTCTGACCTTGGAGGGCCCGATAATTCCCTTTCACGGCACCGGGACCCGGTACATCCCCATTCCCATTTGAGCCCCCATAGGGCTCAATGGGAATGAGGAGGATGCTAACAACAGGCCCATTAATGATCGGCCCGTTGTTATCATCCTGTACTGCTAGCGAGTCCCGCTCTGCACGTCTGGTCTGGCCAGGCGTGCAGAGCGGGACCCAGGCAGAAAAAGCGCCATTAGCGCCGGAAAGAGGGGCACTAATGGTGCATTATGGAACCACGCGCCACACAAACTTCCGATGCGCCTCCACGTCTAACGTGTCCCAAGAAACCATTTTGTATAGTTGGCCAACCGGCTTCCTGCAGCAGCTGACAACGCCATTGTCTGCAGACACTGCAGCCCCAACTCTAAAGACCTCTGAGCACGCAGCAGCCACACCACACCGCACTTTATATATGACACACTGCATCACCTGCACACACTGAAGCCCTACCACTATGGCCCGTTCTACGCCACACAGCAGCCCCATCTCCATTACCCTCTGTACACACTGCAGCCATAGCACACAGCCCCTTATACGACACTGGAGCCATACCGCATAGCCCTTTGTATAGTACACTGCATCACCTGCACACACTGAAGCCCTACCACTATGGCCCTTTCTATGCCACACTGCAGCCCCATCTCTATTACCCTCTGTACACAATGCAGCCATAGCACGTAGACCCTTGTACGACACTGCAGCCATATCGCACAGCCCTTTGCCTGCACACAATGACGGTCTACCACTATAGCCCATTGTATGACACACTGCAGCCCTATCTCTATTACCCTCTGTACACACTGCAGCCGTAGAAAATAGCCCCTTGTACGACACTTCTGCCATACCGCACACAACCCGCTGTATGGCACACTGCAGCCCCTGTACACACTGAAGCCACTGTAGATACTTCAGTCCCTGCTCCATTGCACTCCATACATGCCCTGTGTACACAATGAAGCCCATCAAGTTTTCATTTAACACCTGAGCCCCTCCCAAATAGTCCTTTGTAGAACACACTGCAGCCCCTCCTCTGTAAACATTACATCCATACCTCTATAACCCTTTGTACGACACTACAGCCTATTTTCACACTGCAACCCCTCCACTATTACCATCTGTACACATTTCAGCCACAGTTATAGCCCTTTGTACACACAATGCAACCCGTTTGCTGTCCACTAAAAACACTGCTGCCCTTCCTATAGCCGTGTGCGCCCACTGTAGCTCTTCGTGTACAAACACACCAACCTCTGTACACGCTGCAGTCCCTCTACTGAGCTCTCTACACACTGCACTGGGTTGCCACCTCACACAATGTCCCAGCATTAGGGTTTCACTTCTTTGTGGTGTTGGGCCACTTCAATAGAAATTAAAGGGCTGAAATGGAAATAAAAGCCGGGCCCAGAATTGGAGTAGGGTGTGTTTCCTTACACGGAACACAGACAGGATCCTTTGCTATGTTTGCATTTAAAGTGTGCCTTAGGAACAGCTTCAGTGCTTTAGTTTTAAACCTGTTCCATGTGCATAATGTGCAGGACAATGCCTGAGATCTAGAGTTAATGCTCTGTTAGGAGTCTTCCATGCGGTCCGGTCCCCTTGCCAGTCACACCCGCCAGTAAAGCGTCTGCAGGAGGAGGTCTCAGCTTGTGTTTTTACACAACGTTGATGGAGGCAAACAGTTTGTAGAAGAGAAAGTGGAGTATTGCTGATACCTTTAGCCCTTCCCTCCCAATTTACATTCTTGTGATGAACGTAATTTTAAAGTTATATGGCACAACAGCAGTATGACTTATTGTCCCTGGATAATGGGAATGTGAGTACATTGTTAATGGCTGTTGGGGGCTGGGCTCATCCTTCCAGAAGGCAGTGCACTGGAGGGTGGGCCTGGGTGAAGGATGCACACCATCCATTGCTGAAAAAGGTAGTGTGACATGTCCTTTCTGGACCGGAGGGTCCATGAAAGGGAACAGGACAGGCCCGGCCAGGCACCTGGAGGGGGAAGCAATGCAAGTGGTGAATGGGGAGGAGGACAAGCTCTGGAATGGGAAACAAATGGGCATTGAAGAGGGCCTGGGTGAGGAAGTGGTGGAGGTTACAGGGATATCCCCTGGATTAGTGGCACCAAGTGTAGCTGGGTTGGTGTAGGGGCAGGTTTGCATTGCGTCCCCCGAAAGGTGTGGTGGGGTGGGTTGGGGTACTGGACAACAGATTAAGCAGCCTGCTGTTCTGGTCGGTGAGCGCTCCCATGAGGTGCTCTGGAGTCGCACACCCCTAACCCTCATTCTTTGTGCTGACAGCCTTTCAAGTGGGGCAATTTAAAAATGTGTCTCACTTAACAAACCATTGTTTTTACACAGTATGTTTTGCTTAACATTTCAGTGTTAAGAACTGAACATGGAGAATTTGTATTCAACAGGCCAGCACAAGTATCAGTTAGCTGACCAAACCTATGCATTCTTCTAAGAGAATTAAAATGCCACACAGGAAAGTTCAAAAGTATTTTCTTTATTTTCATTTCTCTTTATTTGACACATCCCTGGGAAGGTTAACTCTAATTTTCCTGCTTAGGTATTCTAGTGGCTGCTTTGGGACATGGACTAAATGCATCTGCTCAGCATCAAAGGTCGTTTAATTGTCTAAACAAGCCAGCCACTGCCCAGCGCGCACACCAGATGGCAACTCAATGTCACTTGGCACCTTGATTAGGAAAGTAGAGTTCATTGTCTGTCACCGTGCAGACAGTAGTCCATGGCAAATCAGTGCAGTGATATGTTTGCAGCAATGATTTGTGCGCTGCACAAGTCACCACCCCATTGGTTATTGGTGCCTATGTGGTGTTCCCTTATGTAACAGCACATATACCTGTTTTTGTCTGATGTGCCCAATGTCCATACAAGAGCACACTGGAATGTTTTGTGTATATGATTCTGACGAGCATGCCATACTGTGCCCACGCTTAAACACATAAAGCAAAGAAGTTGCTTCAAATTGTAAATCCACTAGGCCAAACATGCTTTCTACACTGCCGCACCATGATTTTCACTAGCTACCAGCCAGCACTAATAAGAGATGCTAAGGCCAGCTCTTTTAGATAAAGCATGGACCTGCTCTTTTTTGCCAAAATAACCCCTGAGGCCTGCGTAATATTGAGGAGGTTGCGGCTGATGAACTGTGGACCCTTGCTTTAGAAGCCAGTTTTGTTTAAAACGCTTTATTACTGGTCAGGCTAAAGTTTGGAAAAGCTACAATCCTTTCTGTGTAGCCTTTCTGTGCATTGTTTATTGGGTCTCTCTTGTGCAGTATCCTGCCCTGTATGTAGATATCATTCCCTGTATATGTTTCTGCATTGGGGTTGGGAATGCACACATTGAGACCTAGTCCTTCCTCTAAAATTCTTCAGAAACTATTCTTCAGAAACAATAAGCAAAAGAGCCCTTGTACTCCCTGCCATCTGCAACTCCAGAATTAATATTTGTATTGAACTACATTTGGATCACATGGACTAAAGTAGCTCATACATCTATTTTCTTAATAATCTTTAGGTGAGGAGGACAGAACGAGTGATTGCAGCAGTCCTTCCAGCACCACTCTGTGTGCTTTAAAGGACATCCTTCTTAGAGATCAGGGCAGAGAGAAGAGACACAGGTAAGGCAGAAGCTGAGCTAAGTGAGATAAGAAAAGGCCTGAGCCATAACCTGCTCTGTGTATCCTTTAGTGTATTCTTGGCTTGCGGATGCCCAGACCTCTACTCACAGTGTACTGATTTATAATGCTAAAATGTACTTGCTGAGCGAGTCTGTTTTTGATAGAACAGGGTATTTGACTAGTTAGCAATACAAATTATGTTACATATCTACATTTCGGAGCAATTCAATATATCCATCCAAACCAGAAAGAGTGCAGATGAAGCGCCAAAGGGAAGGCCAGCCTACCATTGAAGCCTTTTTCAAACGACCGGCCGTTCACCCTGCAGATCATACTAAAACTTCATCAATTAGTGCTCCTCATGAAGAAGAAATCCATACTGAGTGTCCCGATGAGCATGAATCAGAAGCCCAAGTTGATTCACAGTCACAACCAACAAACTGTGCTGGTGATGACATCGCTACAATAAGTTCTTTCACACCAAATAGCACACTGTGTCAGTCTCCAGGTGACCATGTAACCCGGATGTCAATCCTTACTTTGCAAGAGCCCTTTCAACCACCTACTGAGGAGATTCCTCCACAAAATTGTTGTCAAAGAAGCCTGCAATTTCAAGGTGCCTGGTACAAAGAATTTGAGTGGCTGCATTTCAGCCCTGACGTGAAGGCAGTGCTGAGTTTCACTTGCAAAAAAAATGGGTTTGCTTGCTTTGTCAAAGAGACGTGAGCCAACATTTTCTTCAGTAGGATTTTCCAAATGGAAGAAGGCACGTGAAAAGTTTGCAGCTCACCAGTCATCTGAAACTCACCAGCATGCGTCTTGGAAAATGAAACATGCCCTACAAGGACAGAGCATTGATGCTACTCTGCAAGATCAGCCAAGGAAGTCACAAGAACTTTCAAGAAAGTGCTTATATAAGGTGTCATCGCTTTGCGCTATCTGGTCAGACAAGGACTGCCACTGCGGAGTCATCAACTGGATGAGGGAAATAACAATGAGTTACTAAAAATGTTGAGCGGCTGTGAAGGGAATGAAATGTTCAAAATGTAGCTACAGTGGAAGCAAGACTACACCAGTCCAGCAATACAGAATTAAATCATCTGTTCAATGAGTCATGAAATAATCTGTTCCATCATAGCCGACATTAACTGCAACTCAATGTATTATTCTATTATTGTTGATGGAACTCAGGACTGCTCAGGAAAGGAACAAGAAAGCATATGTCTTTGTTATGTGGACTCTGATATGAATCCTCATAAAGTGTTTATTGGCTTCTATGAGCCCAAGAATATGACGGGTGATTCTATTGCCAACCTAATTCTTGATATGCTTGTTCGTCTTCCTCTTCCTGTTGCTCTCCTCCGAGTTACGGCATTTGATGGTGCTGCTAACATGCCTGGGGCATATCGCAGAGCCCAAGCTTTCATTAAAAAAATGCAGCCACTAGCCTTATTTGTGCACTGTGGTGCACACTGTGTGAACCTAGAAGTGAAAGAATGCTGTGACGCGAGCCCCTTGCTACGAAATGCCCTAAGTTGGTAAATGAGCTATGGAAGTTATTTGGTGACTCCCTGAAGTTCAGAACAATGTGTTCAGCTATTGCCCATACGGAAAATGTATCAGTCAACAACATTAAAAAAACTGCGACCTCTTTGCCCTACCAAGTGGACAGTCCGACAATCTGCAAATGATGCTGTCCTAGGACAGTATGAACTTGTCCTACAAAGCCTACAAGGAATGGAGGAAAGTACTGGAGAAGCAGCCGCAAGGGCAAGTGGTCTCCTGGAGCACTTTCTGAAAGGAAATACTATTCTTAGTTCAACACTAATACAATCATTAATGGAACCACTCACAATACTAAATAAAAGCTTACAAGAGCGGAATTGCACCATATCAGGCATGCTGAAAAAAGTTAATCTCATACAAGAAAACCTAATGAGGCTCAGAGATGAGTCACGTATTCTCGTGTTTTTCCAGCAAGCGGGGGCAATAGTTCAAAAGCTGGATTTAGAACCAATCGCTCCTCCACGACCTAGAAGATTACCAGTATGTTTAGCTGGTAATGGAGTACAATACACTTCCAAGACAGCTGAACAGTTATTCAAAATCGAGTATTTCAAAATCATCGATATGGCCCTTTCTCAGCTACAACACCTGTTTAGTCAACCAGGAGTGCAAGAAGTTTCCCAACAGGAAGAAATAGTTCTCAATGCAGCGAAGTGCAGTGCTGGCCTCACCGATGAAAGCATTAAACATTTAAAGTCATATCCAGACATCAATGTTAGATTTCTGAAAGTGCAACTGGAAATGCTCTCACACAATTACACATACACTTCCTTAAATGAGGCTGTGAGCCAGTTCCAGCAGCTCGGGAGTGATGTTAGGAGACTTTTTGGTGAGCTGGAAAGATTTCTTAGGCTGCTGCTGGCCATCCCTGTAAGCACATGTGAAGCGGAGAGGAGTTTCAGTGCTCTCCATCGCCTAAAAACATGGCTGCGCTGCACAATGACATAAACTCGTTTGAACAGCGTTGCTGTTTGCCATGTGCATCAAAGTCCCCTAGATCAGGTGTCTTTAGACAAGATTATCCAGCAATTCATTCAAGGAAATGAACGCCATCAAGCTACATTTCGACACTGGCTACTTCCAAAAATGGCATCTTCAACCAGGGTTCAGTCTTGGGTAAGCTTCTGTTTTCTCTCTTTACGATTGCTCCATGTCTTGCTTTTGCTCCTCTTCCTTAGTGGCCCTTAAACATTGGAATGTACTCCTTTTCTTCACTCTCGCTCCTCTTTTCCACACTTCTCTTCTCGTCTCAAAACACATTTGCTTGCTTACTGATTTGGTTGTTTCATTTATTTCCAATTGAATTGTACAGTTTCTTTTACTTGTTAAACACTTGCGTTTGCTGCTCTATACATAAAATAAAATGCAAATAATCAGCGATGCACTCTATTTGTGTAAACTGTCGCTGCATCTATAAAAAATCAAATAAAAGATATTGCAAGTAATTAATTAAATCAGAATAAGCAACCTAATGCGCTGTTCTTTCAGGTATCCATTTTATATTATGTCTATATGCTTGTTTGAGTCAGTGCCCTGGTGGCAATAATCAAACACCAGCTCCCTTCCGCCCGCTTGCAGGCCCTTGTTAGGTAGAGGGGGAGCAGGCTTTTTTACTGTTGTCGATTCAGTGAATTCTAAAGACCAACTGTGGTGTTATAAGTTTCAGAAGACTGGGAGTGTCTTTAGAATTCAATTTCAAAGATACCCATCAGTCTTATGAAAGTTATAACCGAGCGCGTCGGCAATGGACTCTTGTCGTGTAGTACTTTAGTCTTATCCCTCAGTGCCAACGTCTGCCCACTCCACCCCACCCCTTTTTTTCAGTTGTCATGATGTCCCCCCCAACATTTTCAGCAAAGTTACTCCACTGATTACCACCATTGGCAGCAACACCTGGCGAGAATGCCCAGTTGTCTGTAGCTAGAGTCAGACCCTGCAACACAGAAAACTGTTAAAAAAAACACAACTTTAAAAAAGTAGCATTTGTCCCTAAAGTTTATCATTGTGCAGCCACGCCCACTGTAGGCTCCGGCTCCATGACACACACACCTTGGGCCCTCAGTCATTTTTGCCAACTGGGCCCTTTGCCTGAAATATTCCACTGCTGGAGGCATGGAGATTTAGCCAGAGAGTCCCTCAGAAAGCTGCCATTTTAGAGGATGGTGATTTAGCTCCCTCCTTCCCCTCATGCCCCAACACTTGGTTTTTAGTGACTTTAGTGACTTTGATCAGGTGAACAGGTAGGCTACAATTTCAGGGGTATGGGGCGAACCATTCAAATGTTAGGAGAGGGGCTAACTTTAGAGACTGTGGGGGAGGGACACAAATGCGTGGGGGCATCTAACTTCTTTATGCATTCTAATGAACGAATCTAGTGCAGCTGCAATGTTACAAGATGTTAACTCTCTCCTTCATGTCAGAAACCACACACTTAAGGACTGCTGCAAGATGTCTCTGGTCCCCCTACCCTTCCAATTACTCCCCTGAAATGCAACTGCTAACACCCCATCACAATTTCAATTGCCTAAAATGTATGCACACAAATGCAGGTGCTATCAATGAAACGCTTTACATTAGTAGTTGCCGGGCCTTTATTGTCTGCTCAGTCAAAGGCACTGTTTATTGTATGTGTCCTGTTATGTCCTTCCAGGCTCTGTAGGTCAGCCAGGTCACGTCAACATGACCCAAAATTTCGGAAAGGGTGGAGGCTAAAGGCTGGACTGACTAATGGCCATGGCTTTTATTATTGTTTTTAGAACCTTGCTTGGACGTTCCTTGAATTTTGTGGCATTATGCCTTGTTCCAAGGGCAGGAACAGGGGCTTAACGCATTATCACCCCTGGTTAATAAAGCGGTAACCTGTGGTGCTTAAAAAGTATTTTCAGTGATTGGGCCTCATAAAACCGGCAGGCTGCTGCCAAACTTGCACGTTTTTCCAGCGTCCAGGAATGGGAAATTACTGGGATATTACAACCCCGGCAGACCCGGTAATCGCCCATTCCCAGGTGCAGGAAAATATTCTTCCCCATTCCCATTTGAGCCCCATAGGGCTCAATGAGAATGGGGAAGCCGGACGCACCGGCACCATTCCTGAGTTGTGCTCGCGGGTGCCGGTCTACCCCCAGATCAGACCTGGATTGCTGACAGGCACAGCGCATAAAAGAATGTACTCGCTCTTTGCAGCCAGAATTGAATTTCATTTCAAGAAAATGTGAATATATGTTTATAGGGTTAGTCAACAAATTGAGATATAATAGGGATCTGGGAACAGGTGGGAAGGATCGAGGGAGGGGCAGAGACTGGGTGCTGCTTCCCGGAGCATGGCAGCAGGCAGACGAAGAAGGGTGAGCGAGCGTGGAATGAGGCCACGGAGCCGCTGGCATCCGCTGGGGAGCCGCTGGCATCCGCTGGGGAATGGCGGGCAATGGGAGCGGTGCTAGGCGTCCAATCAGCGGCAGAGGAGCAGAAGATAGTGCAGGAAATTAGGACTGAAGGGAAAGTGAAGACTTCTGGGTTGGGAAATTTCATTTGGGGGCATTTTGTGTGACGTTATGTGATATTTCTAAAGCGCCAAACTTCCGTTCATATGGACTCGAAGCGCTGTGCCATACTGCTAGATAGGACTTTATGGTGGATGAAGACCAATACTCAGTGGGTGCAAGAGAATGGCCATAGTGACCATTGACGCATTTTTTTGGGTAGTCAGTATTGGAAACAGAGTCATATGTGGGGTAAAAAACTAGGACGAAGAAGAGTAGGTTGCAGCTTCTAATAGGCTTCATAATGTGCATAGTCACACCGGGAGCTCTTTCCCCGCAAATGCCATACCCTCAGGGGGTGCATTAAATTCATGATGGGGAAAGATCGCGAATTTGCGAAGCGCGAGCAAGTTATCACTAGGCGGCATTGTGACCGACGAGGACATCACTCCTCGCTCGTCCTCGTCCTCTCACCACTGTTCAGTGGAAGTGTGATTGGAGGGCGCGGGCGTCACACGCAGACCTGCACTTCTAATAATGCCACCAGGGACTGAGCACACACGTATGCAGCTGGGAGGTGCAGGCAGAGGCGCTCGGGAGGGGGGGCTGTGGCCGGGTGCAGCCAGCCTGAGAGACCGCCCGGAATCAAGGCTTTCCGTCCTCAGTACCTGCCCTCGGTGCACGAGCGCGCAGCATCCGACTGCCCAAGAGATCAGTCGTGACCCGGCGCTTCCTGCGGGCGCTACACCTCCTGGAACCCCATGGGCGCCTCGAGGACAGTTCTCCCGCCTCCCGGCCCCAGAGGGATGTCTCCCGGGACAGCGCTGCTGCTGGCGCTCCTGCGCCTCTTCACCGCAGTTCAAGGTAAGCACGTGCCTGGCACCCCCGGGCGATGATAGTTTCGTTTTGTAGGGTATCGATTTAAACTGAACTGCGGCCACCAAACTTTAATCCGATGGCACGAACAACTGCAAGCAGCCAAATGCCTATTCAGAAGGGCACGCCGTGTGATTGCACAGCTATATGCATGACGTGTGAGCATACCCATTCCCCTGGAAATCCATCTACCTATCTATCCACACACGCATTCATCCATAGCTCCATCCGCCCATGTATCCATCCATCCATCCATCTGCCTATCTTTATATCAGTCGATATATCCATCCACTCACATATTACACACATCCATCCGTCTATTCACCCACACGTATCAATCCATGTATCCATCCACCCAGCTATTACTCCACCTATGTATCAATCCATCCATCCATCCATCCATCTTTCCACACAGATATCAGGCCATATATCCATCCACTCACATATTCCTTCCTTCCTTCCTTCCTTCCTTCCTTCCTTCCTTCCTTCCTTCCTTCCTTCCTTCCTTCCTTCCTTCCTTCCTTCCTTCCTTCCTTCCTTCCTTCCTTCCTTCCTTCCTTCCTTCCTTCCTTCCTTCCTTCCTTCCTTCCTTCCTTCCTTCCTTCCTTCCTTCCTTCCTTCCTTCCTTCCTTCCTTCCTTCCTTCCTTCCTTCCTTCCTTCCTTCCTTCCTGCAGCTATTACTCCACCTATGTATCAATCCATCCATCCATCCATCTTTCCACACAGATATCAGACCATATATCCATCCACTCACATATTCCTTCCTTCCCTCCTTCTTTCCTTCCTTTCCTCCCTCCCTTGTATCCATCAGGCAGCTATTATTCCACCTATGTATCAATCCATCCATCCACCTGCCTATCTATCCACACATGTGTCAGTCCCCATATCCATCCATCTATTTATCAATCAATCCATCCATCCACCAATGAACCCATCCACCTCCCACCCCCATCCATGCACCTATATACCTATCTATCCACTAATGTAACGTGCCAACTAACACTCAACCTATTTACCAATCCATCCACCCACCCACCTAATCCATCCATTCATCCATTTGCACGTGTGTCAGTAAACAATGACTATACACGAAGCACAGTAATCGGGCAAGTCATTCCAGGCAGCACGTGACTATTAGCTATGCACGGGTTGTGCACCATGTGGCATTCACTCTTCATTTCCTCCGCCGGTTGTCGCTTCCCCTCGGTTGACTCCCCCGCTGGGCTCTTCAGGTGACACCTGTGCGCAATCTTCCAAGCGTAAGTAATCCGCAGACACCTCAATTACCCTCTCGGAGCCAGAGCATTGGGGGTGAGGGGGGGGGGGGGTTGATATATTGCCTGCCTTTGAGTGCCGCTGCTATCTGCATCCTGGCGCCGTGGCCGCATCCACGCGTCCTGCTGAGTGGAAAGCAGGCTCCACACAAAGGCAGTCCGCCTGCAGGGAGCGGATTACGGCGATCCTTAGCAAAGTAGCACATAGCACATTTCCCAGAAACATTGTGGCTTTTTATAATTCATAGAAATTGAGTGGCTTTGTATAATTTTCAGCAGAGTTGGCTCACCTGAATTTCTGTTTCAGTTAGATGTGTTCCTGGGGGGTTTGTGTGTTTGTGGGGGGCGGGGGTACCTGTCATCCACGGGGTCTAGCTCGAATTAAGAGAAATGTCTCCCTTCCATTGCCATGATTTGGTATCTGGGAGCAGGGGTGGCAGCGTTCAGCAGGACCGAACCTCATGGAGAAACATTTGACCCGTGAAATCACAGGGCGTGGCGACACATGCACCTGCCTGGGCTGCCAAGGACTTGCTTTTTTAATGGCAGTCTGTCTTCCACCAAAAGTGAAAAGTGATGCTTAGACGTTTTGTTTTAATGAATCGTAACCACTAGAATTGGTCTGGGAAACCTTACATGTCATACATTAGTGGCAGGACCAAAGCTGATTTGCAATTAGGTCTCCTTCTGTAATGGGGCAGATGAGCTAAAAGAAACGATGCCCAGAAGAATGACCATTGTTATGATTAATCCAAACCTGGAACCCATCACTCTTGTAGTGCAAAGAGGCCTTACAAATGGAAGAAGTCGTTCTATACAAGATCCTTCCGAGGCTGCTAGGTTGAGTACATTTGATTTGGTTCAGCTTGTCCTGTCTGGCAAGGGATGGGCGAGCGGCGCACAAATCTGCTGGTGGGCTTATACTGGCAAAAGCGGGGGCAGCAGGTGGCAACCACGTGTCCCGGATGGCAGGAGAGAGGGGACAAAAAACTAAAGCAATGTGTGGAAGGCACCACACCTCAGGATTAGACAAGCAGCCCCATGCCTCTGCCCCTAGGCTGATCGAGGGTGAACTCGGGCTGGTGGACTCCTTGGCCTCTTACCAACCAAACACCTTTCTGTTAGGAGGGTCCCAGGGTTCAGAGGTGATGACGCCCTAAGCAATGATCCAGCTAATGAACAATTCAGCCTGTGGTGTGCGCTACACACATGACACATATCCTCATTATCTGTGGGCCAAACACTGCTCACTAAAAACCATAAAAGCGCGAGGGCTTTTGCGTCATTATCAGTTCACAATATCCCTTTTTGGTGATTCCAATTGGTGTGGCAGCCAAAAAAGTAATGTCCATTTGGGTAGACAGATTTATCTAGGGCGACGTAGCTTGGCCAATTGGGGAGGCCTAGCTGTGTGCCCAGGTTTTTCGGGTTGCACAGTGTGACGATGTGCGCAATCCACAGAGCTCATTTTTTGCTGTTGCAAATTTAGTTGGTTTTGGTAAAGGATGGATGCTTGTCAAGTATTGTTTGTGTTAGCTCACATCATCCTAAATTCTGGTACAATATTTGTAGATGCACTTTGCCAGTATAAAACATAAGGCAAACGTTTTACTCTAGATCGTACACCTCAGTTATTAAATGGGTTAGCATTCATTGGAATTGGCGAAATTGGATCTACAACCATATGTTGATGCTATCTTATCATATTAAAAGGCATGCTTTCTAAAAATGCAGATACTTTAAGAGGGTTTGTTATAACAACTGAAGACAGCTCATCCATATATTGGTCATGACTCAGTGTGCTCTTTATGTTCTATCCTCCCTGCTGGTGTACTCACATGGGAGCTTTCAGAGACATTTGTTTACATTTTTCTTTTTTATTGGTCTTATAGTTAAATAAGTTAACTTTAACCATGTAAGAAAACAAAGATAATAAACAATACAATCACAAACATTAAAATCTAATAGAGGCACAATTCATAGAATTCATACTATGTTCACAGTAAAAGATAACTGAACATTTCGAATCCAATAGGTACAATAAGGTCTTGTGCAAAAGTGACTCATAATTTTCCAAAATGCATAACCTGTAGTGTACATTTAAAAATCAAGACTAACTGTATTGAGGTGGTTCTGCTAGCAAGGCAAGTTTTCCAAAATGCACTCCCATCAGAGTCACAGGGGTTTCTCCCATTCATATGTTTATGAAAGAAAGTCAACTTTTTCCTTTCCAGGCCATGACATTGTATCACTAAGTGATTCAGGGTTTCCTTGGCATTGGATGATGCCTATTATATTTCCAAACCACATCTGTGGTTAAACACAAATTGAACTTGAATTTTAAAAATGGTCTTCTATAATGTCTTTTAGGATGTCTAATTATACCTAATTTCTATTTCATTTTTTTAAAACATTTTTTATTTGAATAAAATTGTTTTAGTTGAATTAACAACTTTTTCAATTACTTACATTTTCATCTGTATTTCATTCGTTTTTAAGATTATACAATGGTTCTATCAAACATGAATTCAAACAGTTGAATGGTTAGATAGTGATTATTACTAGAGCATGCATAAAATTGAACTTGCCATCTTTAAGACCATAATTCAGAATTCAGTTTACTACCTTTTTTTCTTCATTTTTTACAATTAAACTAAGTCAACAATATTCCTAAATTTAAAAGAAGGGAAAACGTAAACATCAGGCAAGAAACAAAATTCAGTTATAAGCAGATTTCAACATGCGAGTGAGTTTGCCATTATTATTACTCTCTATTGAACCACATTTGCTC
The DNA here is from genome assembly GCF_040938575.1 of Ambystoma mexicanum. Taxonomy (NCBI): domain Eukaryota; kingdom Metazoa; phylum Chordata; class Amphibia; order Caudata; family Ambystomatidae; genus Ambystoma; species Ambystoma mexicanum. The sequence continues at coordinate 896,805,681 of NC_090941.1, forward strand.
AAACCAAAATTAGTTTAAGTTCCTTCAGAAATTGTACAATATTGATGATGAGTGAGGTGTTAGAGGTATTAAATATTGCCACCTATAAATCATCTTTAGTTAGCAGTGATAGATGACTGAAATGTTTAAAAAGATAATGAGTTCTCATATCGATCGAGGCTACACACTCTACTAGGAGATGTCTTGGTGTCTCGATAGAATCATCAGCTTTACAATAAGTACAAGATCTGGACAGATTCAAAGAGTTAATGTATGTGGAAAGTTTGTCTTTTGTGAGAAGCAAATTAAACCGAAAATGTAAAAAAGCATCTGCATATTTACTATCTGGAAACTTGATAAGATATTGATGTAACACATTCACAGCACGCAATTGGAATGAGCCCTTTTTTAACTGCTTGATACGAGTTCGTTTGATCAATGGTATTGATCCAATCATGTCTCCACAATTTCAGTTTTGCTTTATCTGGAAATTCCAACAATAACAATATAGAAATAGCTTCTTAAAGAATTGTAAGACATGATTTTTTCCATTTGTGCACTGGTTGAAAATGTGGTTTCTCCAAAACCACTTTCAGTACGGGAAACAAGTTCCTGGTTGAATCGTTGGAAATTAGGCATTTCCTATATATGGCTAACATGTGCCAGGAGACTGACGCATTCAAAGAGACAAGACTGAGCTCATACCTAATAAGAGAGCTGGGAGTACACGTGGGCACCGATAGAATATGCTCTAAAATATCCCACCTCACAGCCTTAGGGTTTGCCTTAGTTTGACTTCCATGTGTTATTATTGGGATGACTTTTTGTGTATAGAATATCCTGGAAGGAAGAATGGAAAATTTTCCGTAGCCTTGTTGGAGTGCTCTGCCCTGTATGGCAAGTAATCTCATTCTGGCTGATAATTCCCCTTTGTAAGGTAAATCCAGAGGGTGCGTGTTTATGTTTAATTTATAATTAGTTGAGGATCGTTGATGTCGAAAAATAAGAACATTAGATTTAGATGTATTAATTATTAACTCGTTCCTCTGTGCATAATCATACAGGGCAGTACGTTTCCTTTGTAAACCAATGGGTGCTCTATCTAATAACATAACATCATCTGCGTATAATAAGATATTTCATGATCATTGCATTTTGGCGAAAATGAGCGTATGGAATTAAAAGCAAGATACATGTCATTAATATAAAAATTAAAAAGAATCGAAGCAAACTGACATCCTTGTTTTAAGCCAGAATCAGTTTCAATAGATTGTGATAACAGGCCATTTGTTGTCAGTTTGATTCTCATTGTGGTGTTAGAATAAAATGTAAGGATTACAAATCTGATATAGAAAGGACATCGCACACTGGGCCCAAATCCCGATTTTGCTACGTAACCCACGTGTGTGATCCTGGGCATATGTTTAATCTTAATATGTGTTACCCGCCAACATTTGAAGACCAAGGAATTAATTACGTGTGCATCTTTTTTTTTATAAAAATCAAATTCACTCTGATGTGTTGCTAGACTAAAAAGTTACTACAAGTGCAATAATAGTAACCAGCCATGCATGAAAGCCCACAAAGTCATTGGGGCTCATTACGAGTTTGGAGGTAGCCATGCCGTTTTTAGCGGCATGGCTACCCCCAAACTCGGGTCCAGGTCCCGCAAAAGGGGACAACCTGGGCCATTCTGACCTTGGAGGGCCCGATAATTCCCTTTCACGGCACCGGGACCCGGTACTTCCCCATTCCCATTTGAGCCCCCATAGGGCTCAATGGGAATGAGGAGGATGCTAACAACAGGCCCATTAATGATCGGCCCGTTGTTATAATCCTGTACTGCTAGCGAGTCCCGCTCTGCACGTCTGGTCTGGCCAGGCGTGCAGAGCGGGACCCAGGCAGAAAAAGCGCCATTAGCGCCGGAAAGAGGGGCACTAATGGTGCATTATGGAACCACGCGCCACACAAACTGTTTCCGATGCGCCTCCACGTCTAACGTGTCCCAAGAAACCATTTTGTATAGTTGGCCAACCGGCTTCCTGCAGCAGCTGACAACGCCATTGTCTGCAGACACTGCAGCCCCAACTCTAAAGACCTCTGAGCACACAGCAGCCACACCACACTGCACTTTATATATGACACACTGCATCACCTGCACACACTGAAGCCCTACCACTATGGCCCGTTCTACGCCACACAGCAGCCCCATCTCCATTACCCTCTGTACATACTGCAGCCATAGCACACAGCCCCTTATACGACACTGGAACCATACCGCATAGCCCTTTGTATAGTACACTGCATCACCTGCACACACTGAAGCCCTACCACTATGGCCCTTTCTATGCCACACTGCAGCCCCATCTCTATTACCCTCTGTACACAATGCAGCCATAGCACATAGACCCTTGTACGACACTGCAGCCATATCGCACAGCCCTTTGCCTGCACACAATGACGGTCTACCACTATAGCCCATTGTATGACACACTGCAGCCCTATCTCTATTACCCTCTGTACACACTGCAGCCGTAGAAAATAGCCCCTTGTACGACACTTCTGCCATACCGCACACAACCCGCTGTATGGCACACTGCAGCCCCTGTACACACTGAAGCCACTGTAGATACTTCAGTCCCTGCTCCATTGCACTCCATACATGCCCTGTGTACACAATGAAGCCCATCAAGTTTTCATTTAACACCTGAGCCCCTCCCAAATAGTCCTTTGTAGAACACACTGCAGCCCCTCCTCTGTAAACATTACATCCATACCTCTATAACCCTTTGTACGACACTACAGCCTATTTTCACACTGCAACCCCTCCACTATTACCATCTGTACACATTTCAGCCACAGTTATAGCCCTTTGTACACACAATGCAACCCGTTTGCTGTCCACTAAAAACACTGCTGCCCTTCCTATAGCCGTGTGCGCCCACTGTAGCTCTTTGTGTACAAACACACCAACCTCTGTACACGCTGCAGTCCCTCTACTGAGCTCTCTACACACTGCACTGGGTTGCCACCTCACACAATGTACCAGCATTAGGGTTTCACTTCTTTGTGGTGTTGGGCCACTTCAATAGAAATTAAAGGGCTGAAATGGAAATAAAAGCCGGGCCCAGAATTGGAGTAGGGTGTGTTTCCTTACACGGAACACAGACAGGATCCTTTGCTATGTTTGCATTTAAAGTGTGCCTTAGGAACAGCTTCAGTGCTTTAGTTTTAAACCTGTTCCATGTGCATAATGTGCAGGACAATGCCTGAGATCTAGAGTTAATGCTCTGTTAGGAGTCTTCCATGCGGTCCGGGCCCCTTGCCAGTCAAACCCCCAGTAAAGCGTCTGCAGGAGGAGGTCTCAGCTTGTGTTTTTACACAACGTTGATGAAGGGAAACAGTTTGTAGAAGAGAAAGTGGAGTATTGCTGATACTTTTAGCCCTTCCCTCCCAATTTACATTCTTGTGATGAACGTAATTTTAAAGTTATATGGCACAACAGCAGTATGACTTATTGTCCCTGGATAATGGGAATGTGAGTACATTGTTAATGTCTGTTGGGGGCTGGGCTGATCCTTCAAGAAGGCAGTGCACTGGAGGGTGGGCCTGGGTGAAGGATGCACACCATCCATTGCTGAAAAAGGTAGTGTGACATGTCCTTTCTGGACCGGAGGGTCCATGAAAGGGAACAGGACAGGCCCGGCCAGGCACCTGGAGGGGGAAGCAATGCAAGTGGTGAATGGGCAGGAGGACAAGCTCTGGAATGGGAAACAAATGGGCATTGAAGAGGGCCTGGGTGAGGAAGTGGTGGAGGTTACAGGGATATCCCCTGGATTAGTGGCACCAAGTGTAGCTGGGTTGGTGTAGGGGCAGGTTTGCATTGCGTCCCCCGAAAGGTGTGTGGCGGGGTGGGTCGGGGTACTGGACAACAGATTAAGCAGCCTGCTGTTCTGGTCGGTGAGCGCTCCCATGAGGTGCTCTGGAGTCGCACACCCCTAACCCTCATTCTTTGTGCTGACAGCCTTTCAAGTGGGGCAATTTAAAAATGTGTCTCACTTAACAAACCATTGTTTTTACACAGTATGTTTTGCTTAACATTTCCGTGTTAAGAACTGAACATGGAGAATTTGTATTCACCAGGCCAGCACAAGTATCAGTTAGCTGACCAAACCTATGCATTCTTCTAAGAGAATTAAAATGCCACACAGGAAAGTTCAAAACTATTTTCTTTATTTTCATTTCTCTTTATTTGACACATCCCTGGGAAGGGTAACTCTAATTTTCCTGCTTAGGTATTCTAGTGGCTGCTTTGGGACATGGACTAAATGCATCTGCTCAGCATCAAAGGTCGTTTAATTGTCTAAACAAGCCAGCCACTGCCCAGCGCGCACACCAGATGGCAACTCAATGTCACTTGGCACCTTGATTAGGAAAGTAGAGTTCATTGTCTGTCACCGTGCAGACAGTAGTCCATGGCAAATCAGTGCAGTGATATGTTTGCAGCAATGATTTGTGCGCTGCACAAGTCACCACCCCATTGGTTATTGGTGCCTATGTGGTGTTCCCTTATGTAACAGCACATATACCTGTTTTTGTCTGATGTGCCCAATGTCCATACAAGAGCACACTGGAATATTTTGTGTATATGGTTCTGACGAGCATGCCATACTGTGCCCACGCTTAAACACATAAAGCAAAGAAGTTGCTTCAAATTGTAAATCCACTAGGCCAAACATGCTTTCTACACTGCTGCACCATGATTTTCACTAGCTACCAGCCAGCACTAATAAGAGATGCTAATGCCAGCTCTGTTAGATAAAGCATGGACCTGCTCTTTTTTGCCAAAATAACCCCTGAGGCCTGCGTAATATTGAGGAGGTTGCGGCTGATGAACTGTGGACCCTTGCATTAGAAGCCAGTTTTGTTTAAAACACTTTATTACTGGTCAGGCTAAAGTTTGGAAAAGCTACAATCCTTTCTGTGTAGCCTTTCTGTGCATTGTTTATTGGGTCTCTCTTGTGCAGTATCCTGCCCTGTATGTAGATATCATTCCCTGTATATGTTTCTGCATTGGGGTTGGGAATGCACACATTGAGACCTAGTCCTTCCTCTAAAATTCTTCAGAAACTATTCTTCAGAAACAATAAGCAAAAGAGCCCTTGTACTCCCTGCCATCTGCAACTCCAGAATTAATATTTGTATTGAACTACATTTGGATTACATGGACTAAAGTAGCTCATACATCTATTTTCTTAATAATCTTTAGGTGAGGAGGACAGAACGAGTGATTGCCCCTCTCCTTCCAGCACCACTCTGTGTGCTTTAAAGGACACCCTTCTTAGAGATCAGGGCAGAGAGAAGAGACACAGGTAAGGCAGAAGCTGAGATAAGAAAAGGCCTCAGCCATAACCTGCTCTGTGTATCCTTTAGTGTATTCTTGGCTTGCGGATGCCCAGACCTCTACTCACAGTGTACTGATTTATAATGCTAAAATGTACTTGCTGAGCGAGTCTGTTTTTGATAGAACAGTGTATTTGACTAGTTAGCAATACAAATTATGTTACATATCTACATTTCGGAGCAATTCAATATATCCATCCAAACCAGAAAGAGTGCAGATGAAGCGCCAAAGGGAAGGCCAGCCTACCATTGAAGCCTTTTTCAAACGACCGGCCGTTCACCCTGCAGATCATACTAAAACTTCATCAATTAGTGCTCCTCATGAAGAAGAAATCCATACTGAGTGTCCCGATGAGCATGAATCAGAAGCCCAAGTTGATTCACAGTCACAACCAACAAACTGTGCTGGTGATGACATCACTACAATAAGTTCTTTCACACCAAATAGCACACCGTGTCAGTCTCCAGGTGACCATGTAACCCGGATGTCAATCCTTACTTTGCAAGAGCCCTTTCAACCACCTACTGAGGAGATTCCTCCACAAAATTGTTGTCAAAGAAGCCTGCGATTTCAAGGTGCCTGGTACAAAGAATTTGAGTGGCTGCATTTCAGCCCTGACGTGAAGGCAGTGCTGAGTTTCACTTGCAAAAAAAATGGGTTTGCTTGCTTTGTCAAAGAGACGTGAGCCAACATTTTCTTCAGTAGGATTTTCCAAATGGAAGAAGGCACGTGAAAAGTTTGCAGCTCACCAGTCATCTGAAACTCACCAGCATGCGTCTTGGAAAATGAAACATGCCCTACAAGGACAGAGCATTGATGCTACTCTGCAAGATCAGCCAAGGAAGTCACAAGAACTTTCAAGAAAGTGCTTATATAAGGTGTCATCGCTTTGCGCTATCTGGTCAGACAAGGACTGCCACTGCAGGGTCATCAACTGGATGAGGGAAATAACAATGAGTTACTAAAAATGTTCAGCGGCTGTGAAGGGAATGAAATGTTCAAAATGTAGCTACAGTGGAAGCAAGACTACACCAGTCCAGCAATACAGAATTAAATCATCTGTTCAATGAGTCATGAAATAATCTGTTCCATCATAGCCGACATTAACTGCAACTCAATGTATTATTCTATTATTGTTGATGGAACTCAGGACTGCTCAGGAAAGGAACAAGAAAGCATATGTCTTTGTTATGTGGACTCTGATATGAATCCTCATAAAGAGTTTATTGGCTTCTATGAGCCCAAGAATATGACGGGTGATTCTATTGCCAACCTAATTCTTGATGTGCTTGTTCGTCTTCCTCTTCCTGTTGCTCTCCTCCGAGTTACGGCATTTGATGGTGCTGCTAACATGCCTGGGGCATATCGCAGAGCCCAAGCTTTCATTAAAAAAATGCAGCCACTAGCCTTATTTGTGCACTGTGGTGCACACTGTGTGAACCTAGAAGTGAAAGAATGCTGTGACGCGAGCCCCTTGCTACGAAATGCCCTAAGTTGGTAAATGAGCTATGGAAGTTATTTGGTGACTCCCTGAAGTTCAGAACAATGTGTTCAGCTATTGCCCATACGGAAAATGTATCAGTCAACAACATTAAAAAAACTGCGACCTCTTTGCCCTACCAAGTGGACAGTCCGACAATCTGCAAATGATGCTGTCCTAGGACAGTATGAACTTGTCCTACAAAGCCTACAAGGAATGGAGGAAAGTACTGGAGAAGCAGCCGCAAGGGCAAGTGGTCTCCTGGAGCACTTTCTGAAAGGAAATACTATTCTTAGTTCAACACTAATACAATCATTAATGGAACCACTCACAATACTAAATAAAAGCTTACAAGAGCGGAATTGCACCATATCAGGCATGCTGAAAAAAGTTAATCTCATACAAGAAAACCTAATGAGGCTCAGAGATGAGTCACGTCTTCTCGTGTTTTTCCAGCAAGCGGGGGCAATAGTTCAAAAGCTGGATTTAGAACCAATCGCTCCTCCACGACCTAGAAGATTACCAGTACGTTTAGCTGGTAATGGAGTACAATACACTTCCAAGACAGCTGAACAATCGAGTATTTCAAAATCATCGATATGGCCCTTTCTCAGCTACAACACCTGTTTAGTCAACCAGGAGTGCAAGAAGTTTCCCAACAGGAAGAAATAGTTCTCAATGCAGCGAAGTGCAGTGCTGGCCTCACCGATGAAAGCATTAAACATTTAAAGTCATATCCAGACATCAATGTTAGATTTCTGAAAGTGCAACTGGAAATGCTCTCACACAATTACACATACACTTCCTTAAATGAGGCTGTGAGCCAGTTCCAGCAGCTCGGGAGTGATGTTAGGAGACTTTTTGGTGAGCTGGAAAGATTTCTTAGGCTGCTGCTGGCCATCCCTGTAAGCACATGTGAAGCGGAGAGGAGTTTCAGTGCTCTCCATCGCCTAAAAACATGGCTGCGCTGCACAATGACATAAACTCGTTTGAACAGCGTTGCTGTTTGCCATGTGCATCAAAGTCCCCTAGATCAGGTGTCTTTAGACAAGATTATCCAGCAATTCATTCAAGGAAATGAACGCCATCAAGCTACATTTGGACACTGGCTACTTCCAAAAATGGCATCTTCAACCAGGGTTCAGTCTTGGGTAAGCTTCTGTTTTCTCTCTTTACGATTGCTCCATGTCTTGCTTTTGCTCCTCTTCCTTAGTGGCCCTTAAACATTGGAATGTACTCCTTTTCTTCACTCTCGCTCCTCTTTTCCACACTTCCCTTCTCGTCTCAAAACACATTTGCTTGCTTACTGATTTGGTTGTTTCATTTATTTCCAATTGAATTGTACAGTTTCTTTTACTTGTTAAACACTTGCGTTTGCTGCTCTATACATAAAATAAAATGCAAATAATCAGCGATGCACTCTATTTGTGTAAACTGTCGCTGCATCTATAAAAAATCAAATAAAAGATATTGCAAGTAATTAATTAAATCAGAATAAGCAACCTAATGCGCTGTTCTTTCAGGTATCCATTTTATATTATGTCTATATGCTTGTTTGAGTCAGTGCCCTGGTGGCAATAATCAAACACCAGCTCCCTTCCGCCCGCTTGCAGGCCCTTGTTAGGTAGAGGGGGAGCAGGCTTTTTTACTGTTGTCAATGCAGTGAATTCTAAAGACCAACTGTGGTGTTATAAGTTTCAGAAGACTGGGAGTGTCTTTAGAATTCAATTTCAAAGATACCCATCAGTCTTACGAAAGTTAAAACCGAGCGCATCGGCAATGGACTCTTGTCGTGTAGTACTTTAGTCTTATCCCTCAGTGCCAACGTCTGCCCACTCCACCCCACCCCTTTTTTTCAGTTGTCATGATGTCCCCCCCAACATTTTCAGCAAAGTTACTCCACTGATTACCACATTGGCAGCAACACCTGGCGAGAGTGCCCAGTTGTCTGTAGCTAGAGTCAGACCCTGCAACACAGAAAACTGTTTAAAAAAACACAACTTTAAAAAAGTAGCATTTGTCCCTAAAGTTTATCATTGTGCAGCCACGCCCACTGTAGGCTCCGGCTCCATGACACACACACCTTGGGCCCTCAGTCATTTTTGCCAACTGGGCCCTTTGCCTGAAATATTCCACTGCTGGTGGCATGGAGATTTAGCCAGATCGTCCCTCAGAAAGCTGCCATTTTAGAGGATGGTGATTTAGCTCCCTCCTTCCCCTCATGCCCCAACACTTGGTTTTTAGTGACTTTAGTGACTTTGATCAGGTGAACAGGTAGGCTACAATTTCAGGGGTATGGGGCGAACCATTCAAATGTTAGGAGAGGGGCTAACTTTAGAGACTGTGGGGGAGGGACACAAATGCGTGGGGGCATCTAACTTCTTTATGCATTCTAATGAACGAATCTAGTGCAGCTGCAATGTTACAAGATGTTAACTCTCTCCTTCATGTCAGAAACCACACACTTAAGGACTGCTGCAAGATGTCTCTGGTCCCCCTACCCTTCCAATTACTCCCCTGAAATGCAACTGCTAACACCCCATCACAATTTCAATTGCCTAAAATGTATGCACACAAATGCAGGTGCTAGCAATGAAACGCTTTACATTAGTAGTTGCCGGGCCTTTATTGTCTGCTCAGTCAAAGGCACTGTTTATTGTATGTGTCCTGTTATGTCCTTCCAGGCTCTGTAGGTCAGCCAGGTCAAGTCAACATGACCCAAAATTTCGGAAAGGGTGGAGGCTAAAGGCTGGACTGACTAATGGCCATGGCTTTTATTATTGTTTTTAGAACCTTGCTTGGACGTTCCTTGAATTTTGTGGCATTATGCCTTGTTCCAAGGGCAGCAACGGGGGCTTAACGCATTATCACCCCTGGTTAATAAAGCGGTAACCTGTGGTGCTTAAAAAGTATTTTCAGTGATTGGTCCTCATAAAACCGGCAGGCTGCTGCCAAACTTGCACGTTTTTCCAGCGTCCAGGAATGGGAAATTACTGGGATATTACAACCCCGGCAGACCCGGTAATCGCCCATTCCCAGGTGCAGGAAAATATTCTTCCCCATTCCCATTTGAGCCCCATAGGGCTCAATGAGAATGAGGAAGCCGGACGCACCGGCAACATTCCTGAGTTGTGCTCGCGTGTGCCGGTCTGCCCCCAGATCAGACCTGGATTGCTGACAGGCACAGCGCATAAAAGAATGTACTCGCTCTTTGCAGCCAGAATTGAATTTCATTACAAGAAAATGTGAATATATGTTTATAGGGTTAGTCAACAAATTGAGATATAATGGGGATCTGGGAACAGGTGGGAAGGATCGAGGGAGGGGCAGAGACTGGGTGCTGCTTCCCGGAGCATGGCAGCAGGCAGACGAAGAAGGGTGAGCGAGCGTGGAATGAGGCCACGGAGCCGCTGGCATCCGCTGGGGAGCCGCTGGCATCCGGTGGGGAATGGCGGGCAATGGGAGCGGTGCTAGGCGTCCAATCAGCGGCAGAGGAGCAGAAGATAGTGCAGGAAATTAGGACTGAAGGGAAAGTGAAGACTTCTGGGTTGGGAAATTTCATTTGGGGGCATTTTGTGTGACGTTATGTGATATTTCTAAAGCGCCAAACTTCCGTTCATATGGACTCGAAGCGCTGTGCCATACTGCTAGATAGGACGTTATGGTGGATGAAGACCAATACTCAGTGGGTGCAAGAGAATGGCCATAGTGACCATTGACGCATTTTTTTGGGTAGTCAGTATTGGAAACAGAGTCATATGTGGGGTAAAAAACTAGGACGAAGAAGAGTAGGTTGCAGCTTCTAATAGGCTTCATAATGTGCATAGTCACACCGGGAGCTCTTTCCCCGCAAATGCCATACCCTCAGGGGGTGCATTAAATTCATGATGGGGAAAGATCGCGAATTTGCGAAGCGCGAGCAAGTTATCACTAGGCGGCATTGTGACCGACGAGGACATCACTCCTCGCTCGTCCTCGTCCTCTCACCACTGTTCAGTGGAAGTGTGATTGGAGGGCGCGGGCGTCACACGCAGACCTGCACTTCTAATAATGCCACCAGGGACTGAGCACACACGTATGCAGCTGGGAGGTGCAGGCAGAGGCGCTCGGGAGGGGGGGCTGTGGCCGGGTGCAGCCAGCCTGAGAGACCGCCCGGAATCAAGGCTTTCCGTCCTCAGTACCTGCCCTCGGTGCACGAGCGCGCAGCATCCGACTGCCCAAGAGATCAGTCGTGACCCGGCGCTTCCTGCGGGCGCTACACCTCCTGGAACCCCATGGGCGCCTCGAGGACAGTTCTCCCGCCTCCCGGCCCCAGAGGGATGTCTCCCGGGACAGCGCTGCTGCTGGCGCTCCTGCGCCTCTTCACCGCAGTTCAAGGTAAGCACGTGCCTGGCACCCCAGGGCGATGATAGTTCCGTTTGTAGGTTATCGATTTAAACTGAACTGCGGCCACCAAACTTTAATCCGATGGCACGAACAACTGCAAGCAGCCAAATGCCTATTCAGAAGGGCACGCCGTGTGATTGCACAGCTATATGCATGACGTGTGAGCATACCCATTCCCCTGGAAATCCTTCTACCTATCGATCCACACACGCATTCATCCATAGCTCCATCCGCCCATGTATCCATCCATCCATCCATCTGCCTATCTTTATATCAGTCGATATATCCATCCACTCACATATTACACACATCCATCCGTCTATTCACCCACACGTATCAATCCATGTATCCATCCACCCAGCTATTACTCCACCTATGTATCCATCCATCCATCCATCCATCCATCCATCTTTCCACACAGATATCAGGCCATATATCCATCCACTCACATATTCCTTCCTTCCTTCCTTCCTTCCTTCCTTCCTTCCTTCCTTCCTTCCTTCCTTCCTTCCTTCCTTCCTTCCTTCCTTCCTTCCTTCCTTCCTTCCTTCCTTCCTTCCTTCCTTCCTTCCTTCCTTCCTTCCTTCCTTCCTTCCTTCCTTCCTTCCTTCCTTCCTTCCTTCCTTCCTTCCCTCCCTCCTGCAGCTATTACTCCACCTATGTATCAATCCATCCATCCATCCATCTTTCCACACAGATATCAGACCATATATCCATCCACTCACATATCCCTCCCTCCCTCCCTCCCTCCCTCCCTCCCTTCCTTCCTTCCTTCCTTCCTTCCTTCCTTCCTTCCTTCCTTCCTTCCTTCCTTCCTTCCTTCCTTCCTTCCTTCCTTCCTTCCTTCCTTCCTTCCTTCCTTCCTTCCTTCCTTCCTTCCTTCCTTCCTTCCTTCCTTCCTTCCTTCCTTCCTTCCTTCCTTCCTTCCTTCCTTCCTTCCTTCCTTCCTTCCCTCCTTCTTTCCTTCCTTCCCTCCCTCCCTTGTATCCATCAGGCAGCTATTATTCCACCTATGTATCAATCCATCCATCCACCTGCCTATCTATCCACACATGTGTCAGTCCCCATATCCATCCATCTATTTATCAATCAATCCATCCATCCACCAATGAACCCATCCACCTCCCACCCCCATCCATGCACCTATATACCTATCTATCCACTAATGTAACGTGCCAACTAACACTCAACCTATTTACCAATCCATCCACCCACACACCTAATCCATCCATTCATCCATTTGCACGTGTGTCAGTAAACAATGACTATACACGAAGCATAGTAATCGGGCAAGTCATTCGAGGCAGCACGTGACTATTAGCTATGCACGGGTTGTGCACCATGTGGCATTCACTCTTCATTTCCTCCGCCGGTTGTCGCTTCCCCTCGGTTGACTCCCCCGCTGGGCTCTTCAGGTGACACCTGTGCGCAATCTTCCAAGCGTAAGTAATCCGCAAACACCTCAATTACCCTCTCGGAGCCAGAGCATTGGGGGTGAGGGGGGGGGGGGGTTGATATATTGCCTGCCTTTGAGTGCCGCTGCTATCTGCATCCTGGCGCCGTGGCCGCATCCACGCGTCCTGCTGAGTGGAAAGCAGGCTCCACACAAAGGCAGTCCGCCTGCAGGGAGCGGATTACGGCGATCCTTAGCAAAGTAGCACATAGCACATTTCCCAGAAACATTGTGGCTTTTTATAATTCATAGAAATTGAGTGGCTTTGTATAATTTTCAGCAGAGTTGGCTCACCTGAATTTCTGTTTCAGTTAGATGTGTTCCTGGGGGGTTTGTGTGTTTGTGGGGGGCGGGGGTACCTGTCATCCACGGGGTCTAGCTCGAATTAAGAGAAATGTCTCCCTTCCATTGCCATGATTTGGTATCTGGGAGCAGGGGTGGCAGCGTTCAGCAGGACCGAACCTCATGGAGAAACATTTGACCCGTGAAATCACAGGGCGTGGCGACACATGCACCTGCCTGGGCTGCCAAGGACTTGCTTTTTTAATGGCAGTCTGTCTTCCACCAAAAGTGAAAAGTGATGCTTAGACGTTTTGTTTTAATGAATCGTAACCACTAGAATTGGTCTGGGAAACCTTACATGTCATACATTAGTGGCAGGACCAAAGCTGGTTTGCAATTAGGTCTCCTTCTGTAATGGGGCAGATGAGCTAAAAGAAACGATGCCCAGAAGAATGACCATTGTTATGATTAATCCAAACCTGGAACCCATCACTCTTGTAGTGCAAAGAGGCCTTACAAATGGAAGAAGTCGTTCTATACAAGATCCTTCCGAGGCTGCTAGGTTGAGTACATTTGATTTGGTTCAGCTTGTCCTGTCTGGCAAGGGATGGGCGAGCGGCGCACAAATCTGCTGGTGGGCTTATACTGGCAAAAGCGGGGGCAGCAGGTGGCAACCACGTGTCCCGGATGGCAGGAGAGAGGGGACAAAAAACTAAAGCAATGTGTGGAAGGCACCACACCTCAGGATTAGACAAGCAGCCCCATGCCTCTGCCCCTAGGCTGATCGAGGGTGAACTCGGGCTGGTGGACTCCTTGGCCTCTTACCAACCAAACACCTTTCTGTTAGGAGGGTCCCAGGGTTCAGAGGTGATGACGCCCTAAGCAATGATCCAGCTAATGAACAATTCAGCCTGTGGTGTGCGCTACACACATGACACATATCCTCATTATCTGTGGGCCAAACACTGCTCACTAAAAACCATAAAAGCGCGAGGGCTTTTGCGTCATTATCAGTTCACAATATCCCTTTTTGGTGATTCCAATTGGTGTGGCAGCCAAAAAAGTAATGTCCATTTGGGTAGACAGATTTATCTAGGGCGACGTAGCTTGGCCAATTGGGGAGGCCTAGCTGTGTGCCCAGGTTTTTCGGGTTGCACAGTGTGACGATGTGCGCAATCCACAGAGCTCATTTTTTGCTGTTGCAAATTTAGTTGGTTTTGGTAAAGGATGGATGCTTGTCAAGTATTGTTTGTGTTAGCTCACATCATCCTAAATTCTGGTACAATATTTGTAGATGCACTTTGCCAGTATAAAACATAAGGCAAACGTTTTACTCTAGATCGTACACCTCAGTTATTAAATGGGTTAGCATTCATTGGAATTGGCGAAATTGGATCTACAACCATATGTTGATGCTATCTTATCATATTAAAAGGCATGCTTTCTAAAAATGCAGATACTTTAAGAGGGTTTGTTATAACCACTGAAGACAGCTCATCCATATATTGGTCATGACTCAGTGTGCTCTTTATGTTCTATCCTCCCTGCTGGTGTACTCACATGGGAGCTTTCAGAGACTTTTTTTTACATTTTTCTTTTTTATTGGTCTTATAGTTAAATAAGTTAACTTTAACCATGTAAGAAAACAAAGATAATAAACAATACAATCACAAACATTAAAATCTAATAGAGACACAATTCATAGAATTCATACTATGTTCACAGAAAAAGATAACTGAACATTTCGAATCCAATAGGTACAATAAGGTCTTGTGCAAAAGTGACTCATAATTTTCCAAAATGCATAACCTGTAGGGTACATTTAAAAATCAAGACTAACTGTATTGAGGTGGTTCTGCTAGCAAGGCAAGTTTTCCAAAATGCACTCCCATCAGAGTCACAGGGGTTTCTCCCATTCATATGTTTATGAAAGAAAGTCAACTTTTTCCTTTCCGGGCCATGACATTGTATCACTAAGTGATTCAGGGTTTCCTTGGCATTGGGTGATGCCTATTATATTTCCAAACCACATCTGTGGTTAAACACAAATTGAACTTGAATTTTAAAAATGGTCTTCTATAATGTCTTTTAGGATGCCTAATTATACCTAATTTCTATTTCATTTTTTTAAAACATTTTTTATTTGAATAAAATTGTTTTAGTTGAATTAACAACTTTTTCAATTACTTACATTTTCATCTGTATTTCATTCGTTTTTAAGATTATACAATGGTTCTATCAAACATGAATTCAAACAGTTGAATGGTTAGATAGTGATTATTACTAGAGAATGCATAAAATTGAACTTGCCATCTTTAAGACCATAATTCAGAATTCAGTTTACTACCTTTTTTTTTCTTCATTTTTTACAATTAAACTAAGTCAACAATATTCCTAAATTTAAAAGAAGGGAAAACGTAAACATCAGGCAAGAAACAAAATTCAGTTATAAGCAGATTTCAACATGCGAGTGAGTTTGCCATTATTATTACTCTCTATTGAACCACATTTGCTCAAACCAAAATTAGTTTAAGTTCCTTCAGAAATTGTACAATATTGATGATGAGTGAGGTGTTAGAGGTATTAAATATTGCCACCTATAAATCATCTTTAGTTAGCAGTGATAGATGACTGAAATGTTTAAAAAGATAATGAGTTCTCATATCGATCGAGGCTACACACTCTACTAGGAGATGTCTTGGTATCTCGATAGAATCATCAGCTTTACAATAAGTACAAGATCTGGACAGATTCAAAGAGTTAATGTATGTGGAAAGTTTGTCTTTTGTGGGAAGCAAATTAAACCGAAAATGTAAAAAAGCATCTGCATATTTACTATCTGGAAACTTGTTAAGATATTGATGTAACACATTCACAGCACGCAATTGGAATGAGCCCTTTTTTAACTGCTTGATACGAGTTTGTTTGATCAATGGTATTGATCCAATCATGTCTCCACAATTTCAGTTTTGCTTTATCTGGAAATTCCAACAATAACAATATAGAAATAGCTTCTTAAAGAATTGTAAGACATTATTTTTTCCATTTGTGCACTGGTTGAAAATGTGGTTTCTCCAAAACCACTTTCAGTACGGGAAACAAGTTCCTGGTTGAATCGTTGGAAATTAGGCATTTCCTATATATGGCTAACATGTGCCAGGAGACTGGCGCATTCAAAGAGACAAGACTGAGCTCATACCTAATAAGAGAGATGGGAGTACACGTGGGCACCGATAGAATATGCTCTAAAATATCCCACCTCACAGCCTTAGGGTTTGCCTTAGTTTGACTTCCATGTGTTATTATTGGGATGACTTTTTGTGTATAGAATATCCTGGAAGGAAGAATGGAAAATTTTCCGTAGCCTTGTTGGAGTGCTCTGCCCTGTATGGCAAGTAATCTCATTCTGGCTGATAATTCCCCTTTGTAAGGTAAATCCAGAGGGTGCGTGTTTATGTTTAATTTATAATTAGTTGAGGGTCGTTGATGTCGAAAAATAAGAACATTAGATTTAGATGTATTAATTATTAACTCGTTCCTCTGTGCATAATCATACAGGGCAGTACGTTTCCTTTGTAAACCAATGGGTGCTCTATCTAATAACATAACATCATCTGCGTATAATAAGATATTTCATGATCATTGCATTTTGGCGAAAATGAGCGTATGGAATTAAAAGCAAGATACATGTCATTAATATAAAAATTAAAAAGAATCGAAGCAAACTGACATCCTTGTTTTAAGCCAGAATCAGTTTCAATAGATTGTGATAACAGGCCATTTGTTGTCAGTTTGATTCTCATTGTGGTGTTAGAATAAAATGTAAGGATTACAAATCTGATATAGAAAGGACATCGCACACTGGGCCCAAATCCCGATTTTGCTACGTAACCCACGTGTGTGATCCTGGGCATATGTTTAATCTTAATATGTGTTACCCGCCAACATTTGAAGACCAAGGAATTAATTACGTGTGCATCTTTTTTTTATAAAAATCAAATTCACTCTGATGTGTTGCTAGACTAAAAAGTTACTACAAGTGCAATAATAGTAACCAGCCATGCATGAAAGCCCACAAAGTCATTGGGGCTCATTACGAGTTTGGAGGTAGCCATGCCGTTTTTAGCGGCATGGCTACCCCCAAACTCGGGTCCAGGTCCCGCAAAAGGGGACAAACTGGGCCATTCTGTCCTTGGAGGGCCCGATAATTCCCTTTCACGGCACCGGGACCCGGTACTTCCCCATTCCCATTTGAGCCCCCATAGGGCTCAATGGGAATGAGAAGGATGCTAACAACAGGCCCATTAATGATCGGCCCGTTGTTATAATCCTGTACTGCTAGCGAGTCCCGCTCTGCACGTCTGGTCTGGCCAGGCGTGCAGAGCGGGACCCAGGCAGAAAAAGCGCCATTAGCGCCGGAAAGAGGGGCACTAATGGTGCATTATGGAACCACGCGCCACACAAACTGTTTCTGATGCGCCTCCACGTCTAACGTGTCCCAAGAAACCATTTTGTATAGTTGGCCAACCGGCTTCCTGCAGCAGCTGACAACGCCATTGTCTGCAGACACTCCAGCCCCAACTCTAAAGACCTCTGAGCACACAGCAGCCACACCACACTGCACTTTATATATGACACACTGCATCACCTGCACACACTGAAGCCCTACCACTATGGCCCGTTCTACGCCACACAGCAGCCCCATCTCCATTACCCTCTGTACATACTGCAGCCATAGCACACAGCCCCTTATACGACACTGGAGCCATACCGCATAGCCCTTTGTATAGTACACTGCATCACCTGCACACACTGAAGCCCTACCACTATGGCCCTTTCTATGCCACACTGCAGCCCCATCTCTATTACCCTCTGTACACAATGCAGCCATAGCACGTAGACCCTTGTACGACACTGCAGCCATATCGCACAGCCCTTTGCCTGCACACAATGACGGTCTACCACTATAGCCCATTGTATGACACACTGCAGCCCTATCTCTATTACCCTCTGTACACACTGCAGCCGTAGAAAATAGCCCCTTGTACGACACTTCTGCCATACCGCACACAACCCGCTGTATGGCACACTGCAGCCCCTGTACACACTGAAGCCACTGTAGATACTTCAGTCCCTGCTCCATTGCACTCCATACATGCCCTGTGTACACAATGAAGCCCATCAAGTTTTCATTTAACACCTGAGCCCCTCCCAAATAGTCCTTTGTAGAACACACTGCAGCCCCTCCTCTGTAAACATTACATCCATACCTCTATAACCCTTTGTACGACACTACAGCCTATTTTCACACTGCAACCCCTCCACTGTTACCATCTGTAGACATTTCAGCCACAGTTATAGCCCTTTGTACACAAAATGCAACCTGTTTGCTGTCCACTAAAAACACTGCTGCCCTTCCTATAGCCGTGTGCGCCCACTGTAGCTCTTTGTGTACAAACACACCAACCTCTGTACACGCTGCAGTCCCTCTACTGAGCTCTCTACACACTGCACTGGGTTGCCACCTCACACAATGTACCAGCATTAGGGTTTCACTTCTTTGTGGTGTTGGGCCACTTCAATAGAAATTAAAGGGCTGAAATGGAAATAAAAGCCGGGCCCAGAATTGGAGTAGGGTGTGTTTCCTTACACGGAACACAGACAGGATCCTTTGCTATGTTTGCATTTAAAGTGTGCCTTAGGAACAGCTTCAGTGCTTTAGTTTTAAACCTGTTCCATGTGCATAATGTGCAGGACAATGCCTGAGATCTAGAGTTAATGCTCTGTTAGGAGTCTTCCATGCGGTCCGGGCCCCTTGCCAGTCACACCCGCCAGTAAAGCGTCTGCAGGAGGAGGTCTCAGCTTGTGTTTTTACACAACGTTGATGGAGGCAAACAGTTTGTAGAAGAGAAAGTGGAGTATTGCTGATACTTTTAGCCCTTCCCTCCCAATTTACATTCTTGTGATGAACGTAATTTTAAAGTTATATGGCACAACAGCAGTATGATTTATTGTCCCTGGATAATGGGAATGTGAGTACATTGTTAATGTCTGTTGGGGGCTGGGCTCATCCTTCCAGAAGGCAGTGCACTGGAGGGTGGGCCTGGGTGAAGGATGCACACCATCAATTGCTGAAAAAGGTAGTGTGACATGTCCTTTCTGGACCGGAGGGTCCATGAAAGGGAAGAGGACAGGCCCGGCCAGGCACCTGGAGGGGGAAGCAATGCAAGTGGTGAATGGGCAGGAGGACAAGCTCTGGAATGGGAAATAAATGGGCATTGAAGAGGGCCTGGGTGAGGAAGTGGTGGAGGTTACAGGGATATCCCCTGGATTAGTGGCACCAAGTGTTGCTGGGTTGGTTTAGGGGCAGGTTTGCATTGCGTCCCCGAAAGGTGTGTGGCGGGGTGGGTCGGGGTACTGGACAACAGATTAAGCAGCCTGCTGTTCTGGTCAGTGAGCGCTCCCATGAGGTGCTCTGGAGTCGCACACCCCTAACCCTCATTCTTTGTGCTGACAGCCTTTCAAGTGGGGCAATTTAAAAATGTGGCTCACTTAACAAACCATTGTTTTTACACAGTATGTTTTGCTTAACATTTCAGTGTTAAGAACTGAACATGGAGAATGTGTATTCAACAGGCCAGCACAAGTATCAGTTAGCTGACCAAACCTATGCATTCTTCTAAGAGAATTAAAATGCCACACAGGAAAGTTCAAAACTATTTTCTTTATTTTCATTTCTCTTTATTTGACACATCCCTGGGAAGGGTAACTCTAATTTTCCTGCTTAGGTATTCTAGTGGCTGCTTTGGGACATGGACTAAATGCATCTGCTCAGCATCAAAGGTCGTTTAATTGTCTAAACAAGCCAGCCACTGCCCAGCGCGCACACCAGATGGCAACTCAATGTCACTTGGCACCTTAATTAGGAAAGTAGAGTTCATTGTCTGTCACCGTGCAGACAGTAGTCCATGGCAAATCAGTGCAGTGATATGTTTGCAGCAATGATTTGTGCGCTGCACAAGTCACCACCCCATTGGTTATTGGTGCCTATGTGGTGTTCCCTTATGTAACAGCACATATACCTGTTTTTGTCTGATGTGCCCAATGTCCATACAAGAGCACACTGGAATGTTTTGTGTATATGATTCTGACATGCATGCCATACTGTGCCCACGCTTAAACACATAAAGCAAAGAAGTTGCTTCAAATTGTAAATCCACTAGGCCAAACATGCTTTCTACACTGCCGCACCATGATTTTCACTAGCTACCAGCCAGCACTAATAAGAGATGCTAATGCCAGCTCTGTTAGATAAAGCATGGACGTGCTCTTTTTTGCCAAAATAACCCCTGAGGCCTGCGTAATATTGAGGAGGTTGCGGCTGATGAACTGTGGACCCTTGCATTAGAAGCCAGTTTTGTTTAAAATGCTTTATTACTGGTCAGGCTAAAGTTTGGAAAAGCTACAATCCTTTCTGTGTAGCCTTTCTGTGCATTGTTTATTGGGTCTCTCTTGTGCAGTATCCTGCCCTGTATGTAGATATCATTCCCTGTATATGTTTCTGCATTGGGGTTGGGAATGCACACATTGAGACCTAGTCCTTCCTCTAAAATTCTTCAGAAACTATTCTTCAGAAACAATAAGCAAAAGAGCCCTTGTACTCCCTGCCATCTGCAACTCCAGAATTAATATTTGTATTGAACTACATTTGGATCACATGGACTAAAGTAGCTCATACATCTATTTTCTTAATAATCTTTAGGTGAGGAGGACAGAACGAGTGATTGCAGCAGTCCTTCCAGCACCACTCTGTGTGCTTTAAAGGACATCCTTCTTAGAGATCAGGGCAGAGAGAAGAGACACAGGTAAGGCAGAAGCTGAGCTAAGTGAGATAAGAAAAGGCCTGAGCCATAACCTGCTCTGTGTATCCTTTAGTGTATTCTTGGCTTGCGGATGCCCAGACCTCTACTCACAGTGTACTGATTTATAATGCTAAAATGTACTTGCTGAGCGAGTCTGTTTTTGATAGAACAGTGTATTTGACTAGTTAGCAATACAAATTATGTTACATATCTACATTTCGGAGCAATTCAATATATCCATCCAAACCAGAAAGAGTGCAGATGAAGCGCCAAAGGGAAGGCCAGCCTACCATTGAAGCCTTTTTCAAAAGACCGGCCGTTCACCCTACAGATCATACTAAAACTTCATCAATTAGTGCTCCTCATGAAGAAGAAATCCATACTGAGTGTCCCGATGAGCATGAATCAGAAGCCCAAGTTGATTCACAGTCACAACCAACAAACTGTGCTGGTGATGACATCGCTACAATAAGTTCTTTCACACCAAATAGCACACCGTGTCAGTCTCCAGGTGACCATGTAACCCGGATGTCAATCCTTACTTTGCAAGAGCCCTTTCAACCACCTACTGAGGAGATTCCTCCACAAAATTGTTGTCAAAGAAGCCTGCGATTTCAAGGTGCCTGGTACAAAGAATTTGAGTGGCTGCATTTCAGCCCTGACGTGAAGGCAGTGCTGAGTTTCACTTGCAAAACAAATGGGTTTGCTTGCTTTGTCAAAGAGACGTGAGCCAACATTTTCTTCAGTAGGATTTTCCAAATGGAAGAAGGCACGTGAAAAGTTTGCAGCTCACCAGTCATCTGAAACTCACCAGCATGCGTCTTGGAAAATGAAACATGCCCTACAAGGACAGAGCATTGATGCTACTCTGCAAGATCAGCCAAGGAAGTCACAAGAACTTTCAAGAAAGTGCTTATATAAGGTGTCATCGCTTTGCGCTATCTGGTCAGACAAGGACTGCCACTGCGGGGTCATCAACTGGATGAGGGAAATAACAATGAGTTACTAAAAATGTTCAGCGGCTGTGAAGGGAATGAAATGTTCAAAATGTAGCTACAGTGGAAGCAAGACTACACCAGTCCAGCAATACAGAATTAAATCATCTGTTCAATGAGTCATGAAATAATCTGTTCCATCATAGCCGACATTAACTGCAACTCAATGTATTATTCTATTATTGTTGATGGAACTCAGGACTGCTCAGGAAAGGAACAAGAAAGCATATGTCTTTGTTATGTGGACTCTGATATGAATCCTCATAAAGTGTTTATTGGCTTCTATGAGCCCAAGAATATGACGGGTGATTCTATTGCCAACCTAATTCTTGATATGCTTGTTCGTCTTCCTCTTCCTGTTGCTCTCCTCCGAGTTACGGCATTTGATGGTGCTGCTAACATGCCTGGGGCATATCGCAGAGCCCAAGCTTTCATTAAAAAAATGCAGCCACTAGCCTTATTTGTGCACTGTGGTGCACACTGTGTGAACCTAGAAGTGAAAGAATGCTGTGACGCGAGCCCCTTGCTACGAAATGCCCTAAGTTGGTAAATGAGCTATGGAAGTTATTTGGTGACTCCCTGAAGTTCAGAACAATGTGTTCAGCTATTGCCCATACGGAAAATGTATCAGTCAACAACATTAAAAAAACTGCGACCTCTTTGCCCTACCAAGTGGACAGTCCGACAATCTGCAAATGATGCTGTCCTAGGACAGTATGAACTTGTCCTACAAAGCCTACAAGGAATGGAGGAAAGTACTGGAGAAGCAGCCGCAAGGGCAAGTGGTCTCCTGGAGCACTTTCTGAAAGGAAATACTATTCTTAGTTCAACACTAATACAATCATTAATGGAACCACTCACAATACTAAATAAAAGCTTACAAGAGCGGAATTGCACCATATCAGGCATGCTGAAAAAAGTTAATCTCATACAAGAAAACCTAATGAGGCTCAGAGATGAGTCACGTATTCTCGTGTTTTTCCAGCAAGCGGGGGCAATAGTTCAAAAGCTGGATTTAGAACCAATCGCTCCTCCACGACCTAGAAGATTACCAGTATGTTTAGCTGGTAATGGAGTACAATACACTTCCAAGACAGCTGAACAGTTATTCAAAATCGAGTATTTCAAAATCATCGATATGGCCCTTTCTCAGCTACAACACCTGTTTAGTCAACCAGGAGTGCAAGAAGTTTCCCAACAGGAAGAAATAGTTCTCAATGCAGCGAAGTGCAGTGCTGGCCTCACCGATGAAAGCATTAAACATTTAAAGTCATATCCAGACATCAATGTTAGATTTCTGAAAGTGCAACTGGAAATGCTCTCACACAATTACACATACACTTCCTTAAATGAGGCTGTGAGCCAGTTCCAGCAGCTCGGGAGTGATGTTAGGAGACTTTTTGGTGAGCTGGAAAGATTTCTTAGGCTGCTGCTGGCCATCCCTGTAAGCACATGTGAAGCGGAGAGGAGTTTCAGTGCTCTCCATCGCCTAAAAACATGGCTGCGCTGCACAATGACATAAACTCGTTTGAACAGCGTTGCTGTTTGCCATGTGCATCAAAGTCCCCTAGATCAGGTGTCTTTAGACAAGATTATCCAGCAATTCATTCAAGGAAATGAACGCCATCAAGCTACATTTCGACACTGGCTACTTCCAAAAATGGCATCTTCAACCAGGGTTCAGTCTTGGGTAAGCTTCTGTTTTCTCTCTTTACGATTGCTCCATGTCTTGCTTTTGCTCCTCTTCCTTAGTGGCCCTTAAACATTGGAATGTACTCCTTTTCTTCACTCTCGCTCCTCTTTTCCACACTTCCCTTCTCGTCTCAAAACACATTTGCTTGCTTACTGATTTGGTTGTTTCATTTATTTCCAATTGAATTGTACAGTTTCTTTTACTTGTTAAACACTTGCGTTTGCTGCTCTATACATAAAATAAAATGCAAATAATCAGCGATGCACTCTATTTGTGTAAACTGTCGCTGCATCTATAAAAAATCAAATAAAAGATATTGCAAGTAATTAATTAAATCAGAATAAGCAACCTAATGCGCTGTTCTTTCAGGTATCCATTTTATATTATGTCTATATGCTTGTTTGAGTCAGTGCCCTGGTGGCAATAATCAAACACCAGCTCCCTTCCGCCCGCTTGCAGGCCCTTGTTAGGTAGAGGGGGAGCAGGCTTTTTTACTGTTGTCAATGCAGTGAATTCTAAAGACCAACTGTGGTGTTATAAGTTTCCGAAGACTGGGCGTGTCTTTAGAATTCAATTTCAAAGATACCCATCAGTCTTATGAAAGTTATAACCGAGCGCGTCGGCAATGGACTCTTGTCGTGTAGTACTTTAGTCTTATCCCTCAGTGCCAACGTCTGCCCACTCCACCCCACCCCTTTTTTTCAGTTGTCATGATGTCCCCCCCAACATTTTCAGCAAAGTTACTCCACTGATTACCACCATTGGCAGCAACACCTGGCGAGAATGCCCAGTTGTCTGTAGCTAGAGTCAGACCCTGCAACACAGAAAACTGTTAAAAAAAACACAACTTTAAAAAAGTAGCATTTGTCCCTAAAGTTTATCATTGTGCAGCCACGCCCACTGTAGGCTCCGGCTCCATGACACACACACCTTGGGCCCTCAGTCATTTTTGCCAACTGGGCCCTTTGCCTGAAATATTCCACTGCTGGAGGCATGGAGATTTAGCCAGAGAGTCCCTCAGAAAGCTGCCATTTTAGAGGATGGTGATTTAGCTCCCTCCTTCCCCTCATGCCCCAACACTTGGTTTTTAGTGACTTTAGTGACTTTGATCAGGTGAACAGGTAGGCTACAATTTCAGGGGTATGGGGCGAACCATTCAAATGTTAGGAGAGGGGCTAACTTTAGAGACTGTGGGGGAGGGACACAAATGCGTGGGGGCATCTAACTTCTTTATGCATTCTAATGAACGAATCTAGTGCAGCTGCAATGTTAGAAGATGTTAACTCTCTCCTTCATGTCAGAAACCACACACTTAAGGACTGCTGCAAGATGTCTCTGGTCCCCCTACCCTTCCAATTACTCCCCTGAAATGCAACTGCTAACACCCCATCACAATTTCAATTGCCTAAAATGTATGCACACAAATGCAGGTGCTAGCAATGAAACGCTTTACATTAGTAGTTGCCGGGCCTTTATTGTCTGCTCAGTCAAAGGCACTGTTTATTGTATGTGTCCTGTTATGTCCTTCCAGGCTCTGTAGGTCAGCCAGGTCACGTCAACATGACCCAAAATTTCGGAAAGGGTGGAGGCTAAAGGCTGGACTGACTAATGGCCATGGCTTTTATTATTGTTTTTAGAACCTTGCTTGGACGTTCCTTGAATTTTGTGGCATTATGCCTTGTTCCAAGGGCAGGAACAGGGGCTTAACGCATTATCACCCCTGGTTAATAAAGCGGTAACCTGTGGTGCTTAAAAAGTATTTTCAGTGATTGGGCCTCATAAAACCGGCAGGCTGCTGCCAAACTTGCACGTTTTTCCAGCGTCCAGGAATGGGAAATTACTGGGATATTACAACCCCGGCAGACCCGGTAATCGCCCATTCCCAGGTGCAGGAAAATATTCTTCCCCATTCCCATTTGAGCCCCATAGGGCTCAATGAGAATGGGGAAGCCGGACGCACCGGCACAATTCCTGAGTTGTGCTCGCGGGTGCCGGTCTACCCCCAGATCAGACCTGGATTGCTGACAGGCACAGCGCATAAAAGAATGTACTCGCTCTTTGCAGCCAGAATTGAATTTCATTTCAAGAAAATGTGAATATATGTTTATAGGGTTAGTCAACAAATTGAGATATAATGGGGATCTGGGAACAGGTGGGAAGGATCGAGGGAGGGGCAGAGACTGGGTGCTGCTTCCCGGAGCATGGCAGCAGGCAGACGAAGAAGGGTGAGCGAGCGTGGAATGAGGCCACGGAGCCGCTGGCATCCGCTGGGGAGCCGCTGGCATCCGCTGGGGAATGGCGGGCAATGGGAGCGGTGCTAGGCGTCCAATCAGCGGCAGAGGAGCAGAAGATAGTGCAGGAAATTAGGACTGAAGGGAAAGTGAAGACTTCTGGGTTGGGAAATTTCATTTGGGGGCATTTTGTGTGACGTTATGTGATATTTCTAAAGCGCCAAACTTCCGTTCATATGGACTCGAAGCGCTGTGCCATACTGCTAGATAGGACGTTATGGTGGATGAAGACCAATACTCAGTGGGTGCAAGAGAATGGCCATAGTGACCATTGACGCATTTTTTTGGGTAGTCAGTATTGGAAACAGAGTCATATGTGGGGTAAAAAACTAGGACGAAGAAGAGTAGGTTGCAGCTTCTAATAGGCTTCATAATGTGCATAGTCACACCGGGAGCTCTTTCCCCGCAAATGCCATACCCTCAGGGGGTGCATTAAATTCATGATGGGGAAAGATCGCGAATTTGCGAAGCGCGAGCAAGTTATCACTAGGCGGCATTGTGACCGACGAGGACATCACTCCTCGCTCGTCCTCGTCCTCTCACCACTGTTCAGTGGAAGTGTGATTGGAGGGCGCGGGCGTCACACGCAGACCTGCACTTCTAATAATGCCACCAGGGACTGAGCACACACGTATGCAGCTGGGAGGTGCAGGCAGAGGCGCTCGGGAGGGGGGGCTGTGGCCGGGTGCAGCCAGCCTGAGAGACCGCCCGGAATCAAGGCTTTCCGTCCTCAGTACCTGCCCTCGGTGCACGAGCGCGCAGCATCCGACTGCCCAAGAGATCAGTCGTGACCCGGCGCTTCCTGCGGGCGCTACACCTCCTGGAACCCCATGGGCGCCTCGAGGACAGTTCTCCCGCCTCCCGGCCCCAGAGGGATGTCTCCCGGGACAGCGCTGCTGCTGGCGCTCCTGCGCCTCTTCACCGCAGTTCAAGGTAAGCACGTGCCTGGCACCCCCGGGCGATGATAGTTTCGTTTTGTAGGGTATCGATTTAAACTGAACTGCGGCCACCAAACTTTAATCCGATGGCACGAACAACTGCAAGCAGCCAAATGCCTATTCAGAAGGGCACGCCGTGTGATTGCACAGCTATATGCATGACGTGTGAGCATACCCATTCCCCTGGAAATCCATCTACCTATCTATCCACACACGCATTCATCCATAGCTCCATCCGCCCATGTATCCATCCATCCATCTGCCTATCTTTATATCAGTCGATATATCCATCCACTCACATATTACACACATCCATCCGTCTATTCACCCACACGTATCAATCCATGTATCCATCCACCCAGCTATTACTCCACCTATGTATCAATCCATCCATCCATCCATCCATCCATCCATCCATCCATCCATCTTTCCACACAGATATCAGGCCATATATCCATCCACTCACATATTCCTTCCTTCCTTCCTTCCTTCCTTCCTTCCTTCCTTCCTTCCTTCCTTCCTTCCTTCCTTCCTTCCTTCCTTCCTTCCTTCCTTCCTTCCTTCCTTCCTTCCTTCCTTCCTTCCTTCCTTCCTTCCTTCCTTCCTTCCTTCCTTCCTTCCTTCCTTCCTTCCTTCCTTCCTTCCTTCCTTCCTTCCTTCCTTCCTTCCTTCCTTCCTTCCTTCCTTCCTTCCTTCCTTCCTTCCTTCCTTCCTTCCTTCCTTCCTTCCTTCCTTCCTTCCTTCCTTCCTTCCTTCCTTCCCTCCTTCTTTCCTTCCTTCCCTCCCTCCCTTGTATCCATCAGGCAGCTATTATTCCACCTATGTATCAATCCATCCATCCACCTGCCTATCTATCCACACATGTGTCAGTCCCCATATCCATCCATCTATTTATCAATCAATCCATCCATCCACCAATGAACCCATCCACCTCCCACCCCCATCCATGCACCTATATACCTATCTATCCACTAATGTAACGTGCCAACTAACACTCAACCTATTTACCAATCCATCCACCCACCCACCTAATCCATCCATTCATCCATTTGCACGTGTGTCAGTAAACAATGACTATACACGAAGCATA
This sequence comes from Ambystoma mexicanum, assembly GCF_040938575.1. NCBI lineage: Eukaryota > Metazoa > Chordata > Amphibia > Caudata > Ambystomatidae > Ambystoma > Ambystoma mexicanum. The sequence goes on from NC_090941.1 coordinate 896,833,534, forward strand.
GTAATCGGGCAAGTCATTCCAGGCAGCACGTGACTATTAGCTATGCACGGGTTGTGCACCATGTGGCATTCACTCTTCATTTCCTCCGCCGGTTGTCGCTTCCCCTCGGTTGACTCCCCCGCTGGGCTCTTCAGGTGACACCTGTGCGCAATCTTCCAAGCGTAAGTAATCCGCAGACACCTCAATTACCCTCTCGGAGCCAGAGCATTGGGGGTGAGGGGGGGGGGGGTTGATATATTGCCTGCCTTTGAGTGCCGCTGCTATCTGCATCCTGGCGCCGTGGCCGCATCCACGCGTCCTGCTGAGTGGAAAGCAGGCTCCACACAAAGGCAGTCCGCCTGCAGGGAGCGGATTACGGCGATCCTTAGCAAAGTAGCACATAGCACATTTCCCAGAAACATTGTGGCTTTTTATAATTCATAGAAATTGAGTGGCTTTGTATAATTTTCAGCAGAGTTGGCTCACCTGAATTTCTGTTTCAGTTAGATGTGTTCCTGGGGGGTTTGTGTGTTTGTGGGGGGCGGGGGTACCTGTCATCCACGGGGTCTAGCTCGAATTAAGAGAAATGTCTCCCTTCCATTGCCATGATTTGGTATCTGGGAGCAGGGGTGGCAGCGTTCAGCAGGACCGAACCTCATGGAGAAACATTTGACCCGTGAAATCACAGGGCGTGGCGACACATGCACCTGCCTGGGCTGCCAAGGACTTGCTTTTTTAATGGCAGTCTGTCTTCCACCAAAAGTGAAAAGTGATGCTTAGACGTTTTGTTTTAATGAATCGTAACCACTAGAATTGGTCTGGGAAACCTTACATGTCATACATTAGTGGCAGGACCAAAGCTGATTTGCAATTAGGTCTCCTTCTGTAATGGGGCAGATGAGCTAAAAGAAACGATGCCCAGAAGAATGACCATTGTTATGATTAATCCAAACCTGGAACCCATCACTCTTGTAGTGCAAAGAGGCCTTACAAATGGAAGAAGTCGTTCTATACAAGATCCTTCCGAGGCTGCTAGGTTGAGTACATTTGATTTGGTGCAGCTTGTCCTGTCTGGCAAGGGATGGGCGAGCGGCGCACAAATCTGCTGGTGGGCTTATACTGGCAAAAGCGGGGGCAGCAGGTGGCAACCACGTGTCCCGGATGGCAGGAGAGAGGGGACAAAAAACTAAAGCAATGTGTGGAAGGCACCACACCTCAGGATTAGACAAGCAGCCCCATGCCTCTGCCCCTAGGCTGATCGAGGGTGAACTCGGGCTGGTGGACTCCTTGGCCTCTTACCAACCAAACACCTTTCTGTTAGGAGGGTCCCAGGGTTCAGAGGTGATGACGCCTTAAGCAATGATCCAGCTAATGAACAATTCAGCCTGTGGTGTGCGCTACACAAATGACACATATCCTCATTATCTGTGGGCCAAACACTGCTGACTATAAACCATAAAAGCGCGAGGGCTTTTGCGTCATTATCAGTTCACAATATCCCTTTTTGGTGATTCCACTTGGTGTGGCAGCCAAAAAAGTAATATCCATTTGGGTAGACAGATTTATCTAGGGCGACATAGCTTGGCCAATTGGGGAGGCCTAGCTGTGTGCCCAGGTTTTTCGGGTTGCACAGTGTGACGATGTGCGCAATCCACAGAGCTCATTTTTTGCTGTTGCAAATTTAGTTGGTTTTGGTAAAGGATGGATGCTTGTCAAGTATTGTTTGTGTTAGCTCACATCATCCTAAATTCTGGTACAATATTTGTAGATGCACTTTGCCAGTATAAAACATAAGGCAAACGTTTTACTCTAGATCGTACACCTCAGTTATTAAATGGGTTAGCATTCATTGGAATTGGCGAAATTGGATCTACAACCATATGTTGATGCTATCTTATCATATTAAAAGGCATGCTTTCTAAAAATGCAGATACTTTAAGAGGGTTTGTTATAACCACTGAAGACAGCTCATCCATATATTGGTCATGACTCAGTGTGCTCTTTATGTTCTATCCTCCCTGCTGGTGTACTCACATGGGAGCTTTCAGAGACATTTGTTTACATTTTTCTTTTTTATTGGTCTTATAGTTAAATAAGTTAACTTTAACCATGTAAGAAAACAAAGATAATAAACAATACAATCACAAACATTAAAATCTAATAGAGGCACAATTCATAGAATTCATACTATGTTCACAGTAAAAGATAACTGAACATTTCGAATCCAATAGGTACAATAAGGTCTTGTGCAAAAGTGACTCATAATTTTCCAAAATGCATAACCTGTAGTGTACATTTAAAAATCAAGACTAACTGTATTGAGGTGGTTCTGCTAGCAAGGCAAGTTTTCCAAAATGCACTCCCATCAGAGTCACAGGGGTTTCTCCCATTCCTATGTTTATGAAAGAAAGTCAACTTTTTCCTTTCCAGGCCATGACATTGTATCACTAAGTGATTCAGGGTTTCCTTGGCATTGGATGATGCCTATTATATTTCCAAACCACATCTGTGGTTAAACACAAATTGAACTTGAATTTTAAAAATGGTCTTCTATAATGTCTTTTAGGATGTCTAATTATACCTAATTTCTATTTCATTTTTTTAAAACATTTTTCATTTGAATAAAATTGTTTTAGTTGAATTAACAACTTTTTCAATTACTTACATTTTCATCTGTATTTCATTCGTTTTTAAGATTATACAATGGTTCTATCAAACATGAATTCAAACAGTTGAATGGTTAGATAGTGATTATTACTAGAGCATGCATAAAATTGAACTTGCCATCTTTAAGACCATAATTCAGAATTCAGTTTACTACCTTTTTTTTCTTCATTTTTTACAATTAAACTAAGTCAACAATATTCCTAAATTTAAAAGAAGGGAAAACGTAAACATCAGGCAAGAAACAAAATTCAGTTATAAGCAGATTTCAACATGCGAGTGAGTTTGCCATTATTATTACTCTCTATTGAACCACATTTGCTCAAACCAAAATTAGTTTAAGTTCCTTCAGAAATTGTACAATATTGATGATGAGTGAGGTGTTAGAGGTATTAAATATTGCCACCTATAAATCATCTTTAGTTAGCAGTGATAGATGACTGAAATGTTTAAAAAGATAATGAGTTCTCATATCGATCGAGGCTACACACTCTACTAGGAGATGTCTTGGTGTCTCGATAGAATCATCAGCTTTACAATAAGTACAAGATCTGGACAGATTCAAAGAGTTAATGTATGTGGAAAGTTTGTCTTTTGTGGGAAGCAAATTAAACCGAAAATGTAAAAAAGCATCTGCATATTTACTATCTGGAAACTTGATAAGATATTGATGTAACACATTCACAGCACGCAATTGGAATGAGCCCTTTTTTAACTGCTTGATACGAGTTCGTTTGATCAATGGTATTGATCCAATCATGTCTCCACAATTTCAGTTTTGCTTTATCTGGAAATTCCAACAATAACAATATAGAAATAGCTTCTTAAAGAATTGTAAGACATGATTTTTTCCATTTGTGCACTGGTTGAAAATGTGGTTTCTCCAAAACCACTTTCAGTACGGGAAACAAGTTCCTGGTTGAATCGTTGGAAATTAGGCATTTCCTATATATGGCTAACATGTGCCAGGAGACTGACGCATTCAAAGAGACAAGACTGAGCTCATACCTAATAAGAGAGCTGGGAGTACACGTGGGCACCGATAGAATATGCTCTAAAATATCCCACCTCACAGCCTTAGGGTTTGCCTTAGTTTGACTTCCATGTGTTATTATTGGGATGACTTTTTGTGTATAGAATATCCTGGAAGGAAGAATGGAAAATTTTCCGTAGCCTTGTTGGAGTGCTCTGCCCTGTATGGCAAGTAATCTCATTCTGGCTGATAATTCCCCTTTGTAAGGTAAATCCAGAGGGTGCGTGTTTATGTTTAATTTATAATTAGTTGAGGATCGTTGATGTCGAAAAATAAGAACATTAGATTTAGATGTATTATTTATTAACTCGCTCCTCTGTGCATAATCATACAGGGCAGTACGTTTCCTTTGTAAAACAATGGGTGCTCTATCTAATAACATAACATCATCTGCGTATAATAAGATATTTCATGATCATTGCATTTTGGCGAAAATGAGCGTATGGAATTAAAAGCAAGATACATGTCATTAATATAAAAATTAAAAAGAATCGAAGCAAACTGACATCCTTGTTTTAAGCCAGAATCAGTTTCAATAGATTGTGATAACAGGCCATTTGTTGTCAGTTTGATTCTCATTGTGGTGTTAGAATAAAATGTAAGGATTACAAATCTGATATAGAAAGGACATCGCACACTGGGCCCAAATCCCGATTTTGCTACGTAACCCACGTGTGTGATCCTGGGCATATGTTTAATCTTAATATGTGTTACCCGCCAACATTTGAAGACCAAGGAATTAATTACGTGTGCATCTTTTTTTTTATAAAAATCAAATTCACTCTGATGTGTTGCTAGACTAAAAAGTTACTACAAGTGCAATAATAGTAACCAGCCATGCATGAAAGCCCACAAAGTCATTGGGGCTCATTACGAGTTTGGAGGTAGCCATGCCGTTTTTAGCGGCATGGCTACCCCCAAACTCGGGTCCAGGTCCCGCAAAAGGGGACAACCTGGGCCATTCTGACCTTGGAGGGCCCGATAATTCCCTTTCACGGCACCGGGACCCGGTACTTCCCCATTCCCATTTGAGCCCCCATAGGGCTCAATGGGAATGAGGAGGATGCTAACAACAGGCCCATTAATGATCGGCCCGTTGTTATAATCCTGTACTGCTAGCGAGTCCCGCTCTGCACGTCTGGTCTGGCCAGGCGTGCAGAGCGGGACCTAGGCAGAAAAAGCGCCATTAGCGCCGGAAAGAGGGGCACTAATGGTGCATTATGGAACCACGCGCCACACAAACTGTTTCCGATGCGCCTCCACGTCTAACGTGTCCCAAGAAACCATTTTGTATAGTTGGCCAACCGGCTTCCTGCAGCAGCTGACAACGCCATTGTCTGCAGACACTCCAGCCCCAACTCTAAAGACCTCTGAGCACACAGCAGCCACACCACACTGCACTTTATATATGACACACTGCATCACCTGCACACACTGAAGCCCTACCACTATGGCCCGTTCTACGCCACACAGCAGCCCCATCTCCATTACCCTCTGTACACACTGCAGCCATAGCACACAGCCCCTTATACGACACTGGAACCATATCGCATAGCCCTTTGTATAGTACACTGCATCACCTGCACACACTGAAGCCCTACCACTATGGCCCTTTCTATGCCACACTGCAGCCCCATCTCTATTACCCTCTGTACACAATGCAGCCATAGCACGTAGACCCTTGTACGACACTGCAGCCATATCGCACAGCCCTTTGCCTGCACACAATGACGGTCTACCACTATAGCCCATTGTATGACACACTGCAGCCCTATCTCTATTACCCTCTGTACACACTGCAGCCGTAGAAAATAGCCCCTTGTACGACACTTCTGCCATACCGCACACAACCCGCTGTATGGCACACTGCAGCCCCTGTACACACTGAAGCCACTGTAGATACTTCAGTCCCTGCTCCATTGCACTCCATACATGCCCTGTGTACACAATGAAGCCCATCAAGTTTTCATTTAACACCTGAGCCCCTCCCAAATAGTCCTTTGTAGAACACACTGCAGCCCCTCCTCTGTAAACATTACATCCATACCTCTATAACCCTTTGTACGACACTACAGCCTATTTTCACACTGCAACCCCTCCACTATTACCATCTGTACACATTTCAGCCACAGTTATAGCCCTTTGTACACACAATGCAACCCGTTTGCTGTCCACTAAAAACACTGCTGCCCTTCCTATAGCCGTGTGCGCCCACTGTAGCTCTTCGTGTACAAACACACCAACCTCTGTACACGCTGCAGTCCCTCTACTGAGCTCTCTACACACTGCACTGGGTTGCCACCTCACACAATGTACCAGCATTAGGGTTTCACTTCTTTGTGGTGTTGGGCCACTTCAATAGAAATTAAAGGGCTGAAATGGAAATAAAAGCCGGGCCCAGAATTGGAGTAGGGTGTGTTTCCTTACACGGAACACAGACAGGATCCTTTGCTATGTTTGCATTTAAAGTGTGCCTTAGGAACAGCTTCAGTGCTTTTGTTTTAAACCTGTTCCATGTGCATAATGTGCAGGACAATGCCTGAGATCTAGAGTTAATGCTCTGTTAGGAGTCTTCCATGCGGTCCGGGCCCCTTGCCAGTCACACCCGCCAGTAAAGCGTCTGCAGGAGGAGGTCTCAGCTTGTGTTTTTACACAACGTTGATGAAGGCAAACAGTTTGTAGAAGAGAAAGTGGAGTATTGCTGATACTTTTAGCCCTTCCCTCCCAATTTACATTCTTGTGATGAACGTAATTTTAAAGTTATATGGCACAACAGCAGTATGACTTATTGTCCCTGGATAATGGGAATGTGAGTACATTGTTAATGTCTGTTGGGGGCTGGGCTCATCCTTCCAGAAGGCAGTGCACTGGAGGGTGGGCCTGGGTGAAGGATGCACACCATCCATTGCTGAAAAAGGTAGTGTGACATGTCCTTTCTGGACCGGAGGGTCCATGAAAGGGAACCGGACAGGCCCGGCCAGGCACCTGGAGGGGGAAGCAATGCAAGTGGTGAATGGGCAGGAGGACAAGCTCTGGAATGGGAAACAAATGGGCATTGAAGAGGGCCTCGGTGAGGAAGTGGTGGAGTTTACAGGGATATCCCCTGGATTAGTGGCACCAAGTGTAGCTGGGTTGGTGTAGGGGCAGGTTTGCATTGCGTCCCCCGAAAGGTGTGGCGGGGTGGGTCGGGGTACTGGACAACAGATTAATCAGCCTGCTGTTCTGGTCGGTGAGCGCTCCCATGAGGTGCTCTGGAGTCGCACACCCCTAACCCTCATTCTTTGTGCTGACAGCCTTTCAAGTGGGGCAATTTAAAAATGTTTCTCACTTAACAAACCATTGTTTTTACACAGTATGTTTTGCTTAACATTTCAGTGTTAAGAACTGAACATGGAGAATTTGTATTCAACAGGCCAGCACAAGTATCAGTTAGCTGACCAAACCTATGCATTCTTCTAAGAGAATTAAAATGCCACACAGGAAAGTTCAAAAGTATTTTCTTTATTTTCATTTCTCTTTATTTGACACATCCCTGGGAAGGTTAACTCTAATTTTCCTGCTTAGGTATTCTAGTGGCTGCTTTGGGACATGGACTAAATGCATCTGCTCAGCATCAAAGGTCGTTGAATTGTCTAAACAAGCCAGCCACTGCCCAGCGCGCACACCAGATGGCAACTCAATGTCACTTGGCACCTTGATTAGGAAAGTAGAGTTCATTGTCTGTCACCGTGCAGACAGTAGTCCATGGCAAATCAGTGCAGTGATATGTTTGCAGCAATGATTTGTGCGCTGCACAAGTCACCACCCCATTGGTTATTGGTGCCTATGTGGTGTTCCCTTATGTAACAGCACATATACCTGTTTTTGTCTGATGTGCCCAATGTCCATACAAGAGCACACTGGAATGTTTTGTGTATATGATTCTGACGAGCATGCCATACTGTGCCCACGCTTAAACACATAAAGCAAAGAAGTTGATTCAAATTGTAAATCCACTAGGCCAAACATGCTTTCTACACTGCCGCACCATGATTTTCACTAGCTACCAGCCAGCACTAATAAGAGATGCTAATGCCAGCTCTGTTAGATAAAGCATGGACCTGCTCTTTTTTGCCAAAATAACCCCTGAGGCCTGCGTAATATTGAGGAGGTTGCGGCTGATGAACTGTGGACCCTTGCATTAGAAGCCAGTTTTGTTTAAAACACTTTATTACTGGTCAGGCTAAAGTTTGGAAAAGCTACAATCCTTTCTGTGTAGCCTTTCTGTGCATTGTTTATTGGGTCTCTCTTGTGCAGTATCCTGCCCTGTATGTAGATATCATTCCCTGTATATGTTTCTGCATTGGGGTTGGGAATGCACACATTGAGACCTAGTCCTTCCTCTAAAATTCTTCAGAAACTATTCTTCAGAAACAATAAGCAAAAGAGCCCTTGTACTCCCTGCCATCTGCAACTCCAGAATTAATATTTGTATTGAACTACATTTGGATCACATGGACTAAAGTAGCTCATACATCTATTTTCTTAATGATCTTTAGGTGAGGAGGACAGAACGAGTGATTGCAGCAGTCCTTCCAGCACCACTCTGTGCTTTAAAGGACATCCTTCTTAGAGATCAGGGCAGAGAGAAGAGACACAGGTAAGCAGAAGCTGAGCTAAGTGAGATAAGAAAAGGCCTGAGCCATAACCTGCTCTGTGTATCCTTTAGTGTATTCTTGGCTTGCGGATGCCCAGACCTCTACTCACAGTGTACTGATTTATAATGCTAAAATGTACTTGCTGGGCGAGTCTGTTTTTGATAGAACAGTGTATTTGACTAGTTAGCAATACAAATTATGTTACATATCTACATTTCGGAGCAATTCAATATATCCATCCAAACCAGAAAGAGTGCAGATGAAGCGCCAAAGGGAAGGCCAGCCTACCATTGAAGCCTTTTTCAAACGACCGGCCGTTCACCCTGCAGATCATACTAAAACTTCATCAATTAGTGCTCCTCATGAAGAAGAAATCCATACTGAGTGTCCCGATGAGCATGAATCAGAAGCCCAAGTTGATTCACAGTCACAACCAACAAACTGTGCTGGTGATGACATCGCTACAATAAGTTCTTTCACACCAAATAGCACACCGTGTCAGTCTCCAGGTGACCATGTAACCCGGATGTCAATCCTTACTTTGCAAGAGCCCTTTCAACCACCTACTGAGGAGATTCCTCCACAAAATTGTTGTCAAAGAAGCCTGCGATTTCAAGGTGCCTGGTACAAAGAATTTGAGTGGCTGCATTTCAGCCCTGACATGAAGGCAGTGCTGAGTTTCACTTGCAAAAAAAATGAGTTTGCTTGCTTTGTCAAAGAGACGTGAGCCAACATTTTCTTCAGTAGGATTTTCCAACTGGAAGAAGGCACGTGAAAAGTTTGCAGCTCACCAGTCATCTGAAACTCACCAGCATGCGTCTTGGAAAATGAAACATGCCCTACAAGGACAGAGCATTGATGCTACTCTGCAAGATCAGTCAAGGAAGTCACAAGAACTTTCAAGAAAGTGCTTATATAAGCGTGTCATCGCTTTGCGCTATCTGGTCAGACAAGGACTGCCACTGCGGTGTCATCAACTGGATGAGGGAAATAACAATGAGTTACTAAAAATGTTGAGCGGCTGTGAAGGGAATGAAATGTTCAAAATGTAGCTACAGTGGAAGCAAGACTACACCAGTCCAGCAATACAGAATTAAATCATCTGTTCAATGAGTCATGAAATAATCTGTTCCATCATAGCCGACATTAACTGCAACTCAATGTATTATTCTATTATTGTTGATGGAACTCAGGACTGCTCAGGAAAGGAACAAGAAAGCATATGTCTTTGTTATGTGGACTCTGATATGAATCCTCATAAAGAGTTTATTGGCTTCTATGTGCCCAAGAATATGACGGGTGATTCTATTGCCAACCTAATTCTTGATGTGCTTGTTCGTCTTCCTCTTCCTGTTGCTCTCCTCCGAGTTATGGCATTTGATGGTGCTGCTAACATGTCTGGGGCATATCGCGCAGCCCAAGCTTTCATTGAAAATAAGCAGCTACTAGCCTTATTTGTGCACTGTGGTGCACACTGTGTGAACCTAGAAGTGAAAGAATGCTGTGACGCGAGCCCCTTGCTACGAAATGCCCTAAGTTGGTAAATGAGCTAGGGAAGTTATTTGGTGACTCCCTGAAGTTCAGAACAATGTGTTCAGCTATTGCCCATACGGAAAATGTATCAGTATGAACTTGTCCTACAAAGCCTACAAGGAATGGAGGAAAGTACTGGAGAAGCAGCCGCAAGGGCAAGTGGTCTCCTGGAGCACTTTCTGAAAGGAAATACTATTCTTAGTTTAACACTAATACAATCATTAATGGAACCACTCACAATACTAAATAAAAGCTTACAAGAGCGGAATTGCACCATATCAGGCATGCTGAAAAAAGTTAATCTCATACAAGAAAACCTAATGAGGCTCAGAGATGAGTCACGTCTTCTCGTGTTTTTCCAGCAAGCGGGGGCAATAGTTCAAAAGCTGGATTTAGAACCAACCGCTCCTCCACGACCTAGAAGATTACCAGTATGTTTAGCTGGTAATGGAGTACAATACACTTCCAAGACAGCTGAACAGTTATTCAAAATCGAGTATTTCAAAATCATCGATATGGCCCTTTCTCAGCTACAACACCTGTTTAGTCAACCAGGAGTGCAAGAAGTTTCCCAACAGGAAGAAATAGTTCTCAATGCAGCGAAGTGCAGTGCTGGCCTCACCGATGAAAGCATTAAACATTTAAAGTCATATCCAGACATCAATGTTAGATTTCTGAAAGTGCAACTGGAAATGCTCTCACACAATTACACATACACTTCCTTAAATGAGGCTGTGAGCCAGTTCCAGCAGCTCGGGAGTGATGTTAGGAGACTTTTTGGTGAGCTGGAAAGATTTCTTAGGCTGCTGCTGGCCATCCCTGTAAGCACATGTGAAGCGGAGAGGAGTTTCAGTGCTCTCCATCGCCTAAAAACATGGCTGCGCTGCACAATGACATAAACTCGTTTGAACAGCGTTGCTGTTTGCCATGTGCATCAAAGTCCCCTAGATCAGGTGTCTTTAGACAAGATTATCCAGCAATTCATTCAAGGAAATGAACGCCATCAAGCTACATTTCGACACTGGCTACTTCCAAAAATGGCATCTTCAACCAGGGTTCAGTCTTGGGTAAGCTTCTGTTTTCTCTCTTTACGATTGCTCCATGTCTTGCTTTTGCTCCTCTTCCTTAGTGGCCCTTAAACATTGGAATGTACTCCTTTTCTTCACTCTCGCTCCTCTTTTCCACACTTCCCTTCTCGTCTCAAAACACATTTGCTTGCTTACTGATTTGGTTGTTTCATTTATTTCCAATTGAATTGTACAGTTTCTTTTACTTGTTAAACACTTGCGTTTGCTGCTCTATACATAAAATAAAATGCAAATAATCAGCGATGCACTCTATTTGTGTAAACTGTCGCTGCATCTATAAAAAATCAAATAAAAGATATTGCAAGTAATTAATTAAATCAGAATAAGCAACCTAATGCGCTGTTCTTTCAGGTATCCATTTTATATTATGTCTATATGCTTGTTTGAGTCAGTGCCCTGGTGGCAATAATCAAACACCAGCTCCCTTCCGCCCGCTTGCAGGCCCTCGTTAGGTAGAGGGGGAGCAGGCTTTTTTACTGTTGTCGATTCAGTGAATTCTAAAGACCAACTGTGGTGTTATAAGTTTCCGAAGACTGGGCGTGTCTTTAGAATTCAATTTCAAAGATACCCATCAGTCTTATGAAAGTTATAACCGAGCGCGTCGGCAATGGACTCTTGTCGTGTAGTACTTTAGTCTTATCCCTCAGTGCCAACGTCTGCCCACTCCACCTCACCCCTTTTTTTCAGTTGTCATAATGTCCCCCCCAACATTTTCAGCAAAGTTACTCCACTGATTACCACCATTGACAGCAACACCTGGCGAGAATGCCCAGTTGTCTGTAGCTAGAGTCAGACCCTGCAACACAGAAAACTGTTAAAAAAAAACACAACTTTAAAAAAGTAGCATTTGTCCCTAAAGTTTATCATTGTGCAGCCACGCCCACTGTAGGCTCCGGCTCCATGACACACACACCTTGGGCCCTCAGTCATTTTTGCCAACTGGGCCCTTTGCCTGAAATATTCCACTGCTGGAGGCATGGAGATTTAGCCAGAGAGTCCCTCAGAAAGCTGCCATTTTAGAGGATGGCGATTTAGCTCCCTCCTTCCCCTCATGCCCCAACACTTGAGTTTTTAGTGACTTTAGTGACTTTGATCAGGTGAACAGGTAGGCTACAATTTCAGGGGTATGGGGCGAACCATTCAAATGTTAGGGGAGGGGCTAACTTTAGAGACTGTGGGGGAGAGACACACATGCGTGGGGGTATCTAACTTCTTTATGCATTCTAATGAACGAATCTAGTGCAGCTGCAATGTTACAAGCTGTTAACTCTCTCCTTCATGTCAGAAACCACACACTTAAGGACTGCTGCAAGATGTCTCTGGTCCCCCTACCCTTCCAATTACTCCCCTGAAATGCAACTGCTAACACCCCATCACAATTTCAATTGCCTAAAATGTATGCACACAAATGCAGGTGCTAGCAATGAAACGCTTTACATTAGTAGTTGCCGGGCCTTTATTGTCTGCTCAGTCAAAGGCACTGTTTATTGTATGTGTCCTGTTATGTCCTGCCAGGCTCTGTAGGTCAGCCAGGTCAAGTCAACATGACCCAAAATTTCGGAAAGGGTGGAGGCTAAAGGCTGGACTGCCTAATGGCCATGGCTTTTATTATTGTTTTTAGAACCTTGCTTGGACGTTCCTTGAATTTTGTGGCATTATGCCTTGTTCCAAGGGCAGGAACGGGGGCTTAACGTATTATCACCCCTGGTTAATAAAGCGGTAACCTGTGGTGCTTAAAAAGTATTTTCAGTGATTGGGCCTCATAAAACCGGCAGGCTGCTGCCAAACTTGCACGTTTTTCCAGTGTCCAGGAATGGGAAATTACTGGGATATTACAACCCCGGCAGACCCGGTAATCGCCCATTCCCAGGTGCAGGAAAATATTCTTCCCCATTCCCATTTGAGCCCTATAGGGCTCAATGAGAATGGGGAAGCCGGATGCACCGGCACCATTCCTGAGTTGTGCTCGCGGTTGCCGGTCTGCCCCCAGATCAGACCTGGATTGCTGACAGGCACAGCGCATAAAAGAATGTACTCGCTCTTTGCAGCCAGAATTGAATTTCATTACAAGAAAATGTGAACATATGTTTATAGGGTTAGTCAACAAATTGAGATATAATGGGGATCTGGGAACAGGTGGGAAGGATCGAGGGAGGGGCAGAGACTGGGTGCTGCTTCCCGGAGCATGGCAGCAGGCAGACGAAGAAGGGTGAGCGTGGAATGAGGCCACGGAGCCGCTGGCATCCGCCGGGGAATGGCGGGCAATGGGAGCGGTGCTAGGCGTCCAATCAGCGGCAGAGGAGCAGAAGATAGTGCAGGAAATTAGGACTGAAGGGAAAGTGAAGACTTCTGGGTTGGGAAATTTCATTTGGGGGTATTTTGTGTGACGTTATGTGATATTTCTAAAGCGCCAAACTTCCGTTCATATGGACTCGAAGCGCTGTGCCATACTGCTAGATAGGACGTTATGGTGGATGAAGACCAATACTCAGTGGGTGCAAGAGAATGGCCATAGTGACCATTGACGCATTTTTTTGGGTAGTCAGTATTGGAAACAGAGTCATATGTGGGGTAAAAAACTAGGACGAAGAAGAGTAGGTTGCAGCTTCTAATAGGCTTCATAATGTGCATAGTCACACCGGGAGCTCTTTCCCCGCAAATGCCATACCCTCAGGGGGTGCATTAAATTCATGATGGGGAAAGATCGCGAACTTGCGAAGCGCGAGCAAGTTATCACTATGCGGCATTGTGACCGACGAGGACATCACTCCTCACTCCTCGCTCGTCCTCGTCCTCTCACCACTGTTCAGTGGAAGTGTGATTGGAGGGCGCGGGCGTCGCACGCAGACCTGCACTTCTAATAATGCCACCAGAGACTGAGCACACACATATGCAGCTGGGAGGTGCAGGCAGAGGCGCTCGGGAGGGGGGGCTGTGGCCGGGTGCAGCCAGCCTGAGAGACCGCCCGGAATCAAGGCTTTCCATCCTCAGTACCTGCCCTCGGTGCACGAGCGCGCAGCATCCGACTGCCCAAGAGATCAGTCGTGACCCGGCGCTTCCTGCGGGCGCTACAACTCCTGGAACCCCATGAGCGCCTCGAGGACAGTTCTCCCGCCTCCCGGCCCCAGAGGGATGTCTCCCGGGACAGCGCTGCTGCTGGCGCTCCTGCGCCTCTTCACCGCAGTTCAAGGTAAGCACGTGCCTGGCACCCCAGGGCGATGATAGTTCAGTTTTGTAGGGTATCGATTTAAACTGAACTGCGGCCACCAAACTTTAATCCGATGGCACGAACAACTGCAAGCAGCCAAATGCCTATTCAGAAGGGCACGCCGTGTGATTGCACAGCTATATGCATGACGTGTGAGCATACCCATTCCCCTGGAAATCCTTCTACCTATCGATCCACACACGCATTCATCCATAGCTCCATCCGCCCATGTATCCATCCATCCATCCATCTGCCTATCTTTATATCAGTCGATATATCCATCCACTCACATATTACACACATCCATCCGTCCATTCACCCACACGTATCAATCCATGTATCCATCCACCCAGCTATTACTCCACCTATGTATCAATCCATCCATCCATCCATCTTTCCAAACAGATATCAGACCATATATCCATCCACTCACTCCTTCCTTCCTTCCTTCCTTCCTTCCTTCCTTCCTTCCTTCCTTCCTTCCTTCCTTCCTTCCTTCCTTCCTTCCTTCCTTCCTTCCTTCCTTCCTTCCTTCCTTCCTTCCTTCCTTCCTTCCTTCCTTCCTTCCTTCCTTCCTTCCTTCCTTCCTTCCTTCCTTCCTTCCTTCCTTCCTTCCTTCCTTCCTTCCTTCCTTCCTTCCTTCCTTCCTGCAGCTATTATTCCACCTATGTATCAATCCATCCACCTACCTATCTATCCACATATGTGTCAGTCCCCATATCCATCCATCTATTTATCAATCCATCCATCCACCAATGAACCCATCCACCTCCCAACTAACACTCAACCTATTTACCAATCCATCCACCCACCCACCTAATCCATCCATTCATCCATTTGCACGTGTGCCAGTAAACAATGACTATACACGAAGCACAGTAATCGGGCAAGTCATTCCAGGCAGCACGTGACTATTAGCTATGCACGGGTTGTGCACCATGTGGCATTCACTCTTCATTTCCTCCGCCGGGCGTCGCTTCCCCTCGGTTGACTCCCCCGCTGGGCTCTTCAGGTGACACCTGTGCGCAATCTTCCAAGCGTAAGTAATCCGCAGACACCTCAATTACCCTCTCGGAGCCAGAGCATTGGGGGTGGGGGAGGGGGGTGATATATTGCCTGCCTTTGAGTGCCGCTGCTATCTGCATCCTAGCGCCGTGGCCGCATCCACGCGTCCTGCTGAGTGGAAAGCAGGCTCCACACAAAGGCAGTCCGCCTGCAGGGAGCGGATTACGGCGATCCTTAGCAAAGTAGCACATAGCACATTTCCCAGAAACATTGTGGCTTTTTATAATTCATAGAAATTGAGTGGCTTTGTTTAATTTTCAGCAGAGTTGGCTCACCTGAATTTCTGTTTCAGTTAGATGTGCTCCTGGGGGGTTTGTGTGTTTGTGGGGGGCGGGGGTACCTGTCATCCACGGGGTCTAGCTCGAATTAAGAGAAATGTCTCCCTTCCATTGCCATGATTTGGTATCTGGGAGCAGGGGTGGCAGCGTTCAGCAGGACCGAACCTCATGGAGAAACATTTGACCCGTGAAATCACAGGGCGTGGCGACACATGCACCTGCCTGGGCTGCCAAGGACTTGCTTTTTTAATGGCAGTCTGTCTTCCACCAAAAGTGAAAAGTGATGCTTAGACGTTTTTTTTAATGAATCGTAACCACTAGAATTGGTCTGGGAAACCTTACATATCATACATTAGTGGCAGGACCAAAGCTGGTTTGCAATTAGGTCTCCTTCTGTAATGGGGCAGATGAGCTAAAAGAAACGATGCCCAGAAGAATGACCATTGTTATGATTAATCCAAACCTGGAACCCATCACTCTTGTAGTGCAAAGAGGCCTTACAAATGGAAGAAGTCGTTCTATACAAGATCCTTCCGAGGCTGCTAGGTTGAGTACATTTGATTTGGTTCAGCTTGTCCTGTCTGGCAAGGGATGGGCGAGCGGCTCACAGATCTGCTGGTGGGTTTATACTGGCAAAAGCGGGGGGAGCAGGTGGCAACCACGTGTCCCGGATGGCAGGAGAGAGGGGACAAAAAACTAAAGCAATGTGTGGAAGGCACCACACCTCAGGATTAGACAAGCAGCCCCATGCCTAAAATGAGTTTCCTCTCCACCGCCTCACCCTCCAACTGATGGAAACCCAGAGGGCCTCTGCCCCTAGGCTGATCGAGGGTGAACTCGGGCTGGTGGACTCCTTGGCCTCTTACCAACCAAACACCTTTCTGTTAGGAGGGTCCCAGGGTTCAGAGGTGATGACGCCCTAAGCAATGATCCAGCTAATGAACAATTCAGCCTGTGGTGTGCGCTACACAAATGACACATATCCTCATTATCTGTGGGCCAAACACTGCTGACTATAAACCATAAAAGCGCGAGGGCTTTTGCGTCATTATCAGTTCACAATATCCCTTTTTGGTGATTCCACTTGGTGTGGCAGCCAAAAAAGTAATATCCATTTGGGTAGACAGATTTATCTAGGGCGACATAGCTTGGCCAATTGGGGAGGCCTAGCTGTGTGCCCAGGTTTTTCGGGTTGCACAGTGTGACGATGTGCACAATCCACACAGCTCATTTTTTGCTGTTGCAAATTTAGTTGGTTTTGGTAAAGGATGGATGCTTGTCAAGTATTGTTTGTGTTAGCTCACATCATCCTATATTCTGGTACAATATTTGTAGATGCACTTTGCCAGTATAAAACATAAGGCAAACGTTTTACTCTAGATCGTACACCTCAGTTATTAAATGGGTTAGCATTCATTGGAATTGGCGAAATTGGATCTACAACCATATGTTGATGCTATCTTATCATATTAAAAGGCATGCTTTCTAAAAATGCAGATACTTTAAGAGGGTTTGTTATAACCACTGAAGACAGCTCATCCATATATTGGTCATGACTCAGTGTGCTCTTTATGTTCTATCCTCCCTGCTGGTGTACTCACATGGGAGCTTTCAGAGACTTTTTTTACATTTTTCTTTTTTATTGGTCTTATAGTTAAATAAGTTAACTTTAACCATATAAGAAAACAAAGATAATAAACAATAAAATCACAAACATTAAAATCTAATAGAGACACAATTCATAGAATTCATACTATGTTCACAGTAAAAGATAACTGAACATTTCGAAACCAATAGGTACAAATAGGTCTTGTGCAAAAGTGACTCATAATTTTCCAAAATGCATAACCTGTAGGGTACATTTAAAAATCAAGACTAACTGTATTGAGGTGGTTCTGCTAGCAAGGCAAGTTTCCCAAAATGCACTCCCATCAGAGTCACAGGGGTTTCTCCCATTCATATGTTTATGAAAGAAAGTCAAATTTTTCCCTTCCAGGCCATGACATTGTATCACTAAGTGATTCAGGGTTTCCTTGGCATTGAATGATGCCTATTATATTTCCAAACCACATCTGTGGTTAAACACAAATTGAACTTGAATTTTAAAAATGGTCTTGTATAATGTCTTTTAGGATGTCTAATTATACCTAATTTCTATTTCATTTTTTTTAAAACATTTTTTATTTGAATAAAATTGTTTTAGTTGAATTAACAACTTTTTCAATTACTTACATTTTCATCTGTATTTCATTCGTTTTTAAGATTATACAATGGTTCTATCAAACATGAATTCAAACAGTTGAATGGTTAGATAGTGATCATTACTAGAGCATGCATAAAATTGAACTTGCCATCTTTAAGACCATAATTCAGAATTCAGTTTACTACCTTTTTTTTTCTTCATTTTTTACAATTAAACTAAGTCAACAATATTCCTAAATTTAAAAGAAGGGAAAACGTAAACATCAGGCAAGAAACAAAATTCAGTTATAAGCAGATTTCAACATGCGAGTGAGTTTTCCATTATTATTACTCTCTATTGAACCACATTTGCTCAAACCAAAATTAGTTTAAGTTCCTTCAGAAATTGTACAATATTGATGATGAGTGAGGTGTTAGAGGTATTAAATATTGCCACCTATAAATCATCTTTAGTTAGCAGTGATAGATGACTTAAATTTTAAAAAGATAATGAGTTCTCATATCGATCGAGGCTACACACTCTACTAGGAGATGTCTTGGTGTCTCGATAGAATCATCAGCTTTACAATAAGTACAAGATCTAGACAGATTCAAAGAGTTAATGTATGTGGAAAGTTTGTCTTTTGTGGGAAGCAAATTAAACCAAAAATGTAAAAAAGTATCTGCATATTTACTATCTGGAAACTTGTTAAGATATTGATGTAACACATTCACAGCACGCAATTGGAATGAGCCCTTTTTTAACTGCTTGATACAAGTTCATTTGATCAATGGTATTGATCCAATCATGTCTCCACAATTTCAGTTTTGCTTTATCTGGAAATTCCAACAATAACAATATAGAAATAGCTTCTTGAAGAATTGTAAGACATGATTTTTTCCATTTGTGCACTGGTTGAAAATGTGGTTTCTCCAAAACCACTTTCAGTATGGGAAACAAGTTCCTGGTTGAATCGTTGGAAATTAGGCATTTCCTATATATGGCTAACATGTGCCAGGAGACTGACGCATTCAAAGAGACAAGACTGAGCTCATACCTAATAAGAGAGATGGGAGTACACGTGGGCACCGATAGAATATGCTCTAAAATATCCCACCTCACAGCCTTAGGGTTTGCCTTAGTTTGACTTCCATGTGTTATTATTGGGATGACTTTTTGTGTATAGAATATCCTGGAAGGAAGAATGGAAAATTTTCCGTAGCCTTGTTGGAGTGCTCTGCCCTGTATGGCAAGTAATCTCATTCTGGCTGATAATTCCCCTTTGTAAGGTAAATCCAGAGGGTGCGTGTTTATGTTTACTCCGATATACTTATATTCTTGTACTTGACTTAAGGAGCACTTTCCCAATTTCCAGTTAAATTTATAATTAGTTGAGGATCGTTGATGTCGAAAAATAAGAACATTAGATTTAGATGTATTATTTATTAACTCGTTCCTCTGTGCATAATCATACAGGGCAGTACGTTTCCTTTGTAAACCAATGGGTGCTCTATCTAATAACATAACATCATCTGCGTATAATAAGATATTTCATGATCATTACATTTTGGCGAAAATGAGCGTATGGAATTAAAAGCAAGATACATGTCATTAATATAAAAATTAAAAAGAATCGAAGCAAACTGACATCCTTGTTTTAAGCCAGAATCAGTTTCAATAGATTGTGATAACAGGCCATTTGTTGTCAGTTTGATTCTCATTGTGGTGTTAGAATAAAATGTAAGGATTACAAATCTGATATAGAAAGGACAATTTGCATCTAAAAGTTTTCGCCATAAAACCTGTCTCGAAACTGAATCAAAATCTTGCTTAAAATCAAGAAAAGCAATAAAAACAGGTTGCTTGGATAGAATGACTTGTTGTTTTATGGTCAACAAAATAAGTAGATTTAATGATGTTCCAATGCCTGGTACAAAGCCAGATTGGTTTATGTCCAGGAGTTGTTGTCTTACAAGCCATTTTGATAAATCACATAAAACTAGCTTAGCAAACATTTTCCTGGGTGCATCTAGGAGGGCATGGGTCTATAATTGTTGGGATCAGACCTATCACCTTTTTTGAATATAGGAATAATAATGGCCTTTTCCCAAGATGGTGAAATTTGTTTCGTATCTATAACCCTCCGGAATATAATTTCCAAAAGAGACGCCCATTTCTCTGGGTTAGCTTTGAGTATAGCATTAGTTAATTGATCAGGACCTGGGACTCTTGACAACCTTAATTTCTTTATTATAATAAGAATGTCAAGTTCATCAAATTTAAGAACAGTTAGAGCAGGGTTGTCAATAAGGTCTACATTATATGTAAGGTCAGATTTTTGTAAAAGTGATTGAAAGTGTGTGGTCCATAGAGTTTCTGAAATGGGATTCAACAAAATGGATCGATGAGCATTGGAAGGTATGTTGTTGATCACTTTCCATATTTCACCTGAAGATTTGAGATTAGAGCTTTTAGCATGAGTTCTACTTGTTCCTGTTTATGAACATATAAAAGCTGCTGTATTTTGTTTTTGTACTCCCTCTTTATTTGATTTCTTGCAGAGTTACAGAACTTAATTGGTGGAATTCTTAGGGCACGCTTCATTTCTTTTTTAAGAATTGAAATGTGCAGTATTCAAGGGTATTTATGGACAAAAGTTGGTCTAGGTGATCTACAGGACTCTTGTCTTATCAACAAGATGCATTCATTCTAAGAATAGTGAGCAAGGGGTCCACGTCTGGATTCCCCTAGTAACTTAGGGTGAGACCCAAAGTTACTTAAATATGTAAATAAACAAGGGGGTCCTGGGAGTCCCTCTGCCAGACATTAGTCTGATGAGGTTCAACCAGACCGAAACACGTGTCTGGGGTTTCTGTTGGTACTCTTGTTCAGAGGAGAATTGCCTAGCATTTCGGTACTGGACTGCCCCAGGGCAGGACAAAGACTGATATGTTTGGGATATTTCTTCTCTGTGAAAGATAGTGAGCTAAAGACTCTGGGTAAGTCTCTCGTAACCAGGACTAATGTCTGGCAGAGGGACTCCCAGGACCCCCCTTGTTTATTTACATATTTAAGTAACTTTGGGTCTCACCCTAAGTTACTAGGGGAATCCAGACGTGGACCCCTTGCTCACTATTCTTAGAGAGACACAGCTCCTCCCTACTGATGAGGTCCAAACAGACCGAAACACGTGTCTGGGGTTTCTGTTGGTACTCTTGTTCAGAGGAGAATTGCCTAGCATTTCGGTGCTGGACTGCCCCAGGGCAGGACAAAGACTGATATGTTTGGGATATTTCTTCTCTGTGAAAGATAGTGAGCTAAAGACTCTGGGTAAGTCTCTCATAACCAGGACTAATGTCTGGCAGAGGGACTCCTAGGACCCCCCTTGTTTATTTACATATTTAAGTAACTTTGGGTCTCACCCTAAGTTACTAGGGGAATCCAGACGTGGACCCCTTGCTCACTATTCTTAGATAGGCACAGATCCACCCTACTGATGAGGTCCAACCAGACCGAAACACGTGTCTGGGTTTCTGTTGGTACTCTTGTTCAGAGGAGAATTGCCTAGCATTTCGGTGCTGGACTGCCCCAGGGCAGGACAAAGACTGATATGTGTGGGATATTTCTTCTCTGTGAAAGATAGTGAGCTAAAGACTCTGGGTAAGTCTCTCGTAACCAGGACTAATGTCTGGCAGAGGGACTCCTAGGACCCCCCCGTTTATTTACATATTTAAGTAACTTTGGGTCTCACCCTAAGTTACTAGGGGAATCCAGACGTGGACCCCTTGCTCACTATTCTTAGAGAGGCACAGATCCACCCTACTGATGAGGTCCAACCAGACCGAAACACATGTCTGGGGTTTCTGTTGGTACTCTTGTTCAGAGGAGAATTGCCTAGCATTTCGGTGCTGGACTGCCCCAGGGCAGGACAAAGACTGATATGTTTGGGATATTTCTTCTCTGTGAAAGATAGTGAGCTAAAGACTCTGGGTAAGTCTCTCGTAACCAGGACTAATGTCTGGCAGAGGGACTCCCAGGACCCCCCTTGTTTATTTACATATTTAAGTAACTTTGGGTCTCACCCTAAATTACTAGGGGAATCCAGACGTGGACCCCTTGCTCACTATTCTTAGAGGGGCACAGATCCACCCTACTGATGAGGTCCAACCAGACCGAAACACGTGTCTGGGGTTTCTGTTGGTACTCTTGTTCAGAGGAAAATTGCTTGGCATTTCGGTGCTGGACTGCCCCAGGGCAGGACAAAGACTGATATGTTTGGGATATTTCTTCTCTGTGAAAGATAGTGAGCTAAAGACTCTGGGTAAGTCTCTCATAACCAGGACTAATGTCTGGCAGAGGGACTCCCAGGACCCCCCTTGTTTATTTACCATCCTGATTTAGTCTGACTTACATGACAGAATGCTCATGCAAGCCTATTAACAGCCTCAATAAACCGAAAGGTGTCCCCCAGCCCTGTAGGTTTCTCCAAAGAAGCACCCTATTAACTCTATCAAAGGCCACTGGTAAATCAATCATGCCTTGGTAAATAGAACAATATTTTTTAGTCCAAGCACACTATTGAAGGCACTTCAGTAACAAACCTTTCAATGTGGTCCCCATATACTTTCTAACACCTGTTTGCCATGTTGTGATTCTACCCGTCTCCTTGGCCCAGATCTCCAAATAACACAGCAGCAAAGCAGCATAAACTTTGCTGTCTGCGTCTAAAATGGAGATTGGTTGATAATTCTTCGAGTCCGATCTTGGGCCCCTTTTATAGATTGGCACTACGCGGGCAATCTGCAACTTTTCTCGAAAGGTATTAGAATCAATCACATTCCTAAAAAACCAGGACAGGATACCTGACCATAACGAACGATTAACACGAAAAACAAACTTTGATAACCTATTGGGTCCTGGAGCCCTAGATTTACTGATTTTACCAATTATTTCCATGATCATTTCTTAATCAAGCTCAAGTTTTCAGTCTTCTGACGTCTCACAAGTAGTAACATTTATATTTAAGTCATCTAGTGAGAAGATCCTTTCGAAGTATGTAACCCATTCCGGTTCTGCAGCCTCATTTAACGGCATGGTAGTTTGGGGCTTGGTAGTGCCATTCATTATTCGCCAGAACACCAGGGAGTCCTTACTATCCAGAGTCTCCAACATATGTTCACTGTCCCTCTGACAGTATCTTAACCCAGTTTCCGTACCTTAACTGTGTTTTCTTGATAAGTTGAACTAGCCTAGGTCGATCCTCACCCTGGGCATTTTTAGTTGCCCTAATTTCAGCCCATGACCTCTTTTTACGTTCCGCTAGTTCAAAGTCATATTTATGCAGGTGATGCCGTAAATTCCCACTGTGGTAATGCTGTGTGGGCCTAAAGGCTTTAGATAATATCCTTTCAACAAAGGGATTACATGATTCCACCATTAAGGTCTTCAATATCCAATCCCCAGAAGTAGAGTGACTCTATTCTTCAAATGCTTGATTGGCCTGCATTACTTTAATTGGATTCCATGCTCCATTTACCTCGATTGTTCTGAGGACCACCCCTCAGGTGAACACCGCATGGAAGGTTTATTTCAGTTGTTAGAAAGGAATGGTCACTCGGAGTAGTTCTGGTTACCTTTAGTGGAGAACCATGTCTCAGAAGGCCCGCCTCCACAAATATACAATCCATAGTTGAACTGGCCATGCCGTTATACCAAGTATGGTGGTCCACTGGATTTGTTGGAGAAACCTAATTCAACTTATGTCAAACCCAGGCCCTCCAAACTGGGGCCCCACTTCCAGCCAGCCAGACTCTTTGCATTTTTACTAGAAGGACAATTGCCAGCGGACCGGGCTAGCTACTTCTCTTTACAAACAGATTTCAAATCCACTACCACCATAACAAAACCCTGAGGGTTTAACTCACACCAGCCATTTACACACAAAGGAATATCCTTCAAGATCACTTCCAGAACACAGATACCCCATTGCCAATAGACATTCAACATCAGAATTTGCACCATTAAACTGCCAGCATTCAATTCTACATGCACAGACAGTAAACCCCTCCTTGAAGCATCCGAGGAGACAAATTCCATTCCTGAATTTATTTTTAATAAGATAAGAAGACCGACCAAAGGTAGACCAATTGTAGTAGGAGTTGCTTATTGGGACACAGAAGCATAGTCGTCTGTGTGGACTTCCTCAGTTAGCCATGTTTCTTGCAGGCAGATAAGGCTATGTTGTCTCAAGTTTCCCCCTACTTGTGGGTCACTTAACGATTTAGTATGGCCCGTGGTATTCCATGAAAGCATATGAAATAACCTCTTTGATTAAAGGGATCGTTGGCCCAAATGCTCTCTACTAGAACCATTTAGGGTACCTCCTATACAGGACCAATCCTGCAACCCTTGCCCACCATTAAATGACTGATTTATAAAGGTAACCCTTTGTTCACCTTCCCTATGGGTATTTGCAGATACAAACAACTCATTTTGTCGCAATTTTGGGAGAGAATCCAAGATCTCCGATCCCTTCCTATCAATTGAGACCGAGTAATTCAGACACCATGTTATGTGTTCTAAGAGTGATACGTGAGTGTTCTTACTGTGGTTTTATGTTGAAAACGAAATAAATTATAAGTATAAATAAACACAGGGCTGCATGTATCCAAATGCAATCTGATGGGGGCCCAAAAGCCAAGAGTCACAGGTCATCCCAGATGGGCAAACCTGAGAGGCCTTTAATGGGTATGTGTGACAACTGCATCTGCTCTTAGTATTTGAAACATCAATTAATTTACTTATATGGATGATGTGATTAGAAGTTGCACTCAACAGAAAAACCTACAGCGAGTATGCTACCATTTTTCAGTTTTAGAAAAGTATTCACTTTGTGACTTATTCAGTTTCTTTAGAGAAGACCAGGTCCAGAAAAAAAAACACATTAGGGTCTTTAGAGTTTACTTTATACACTAGAGCCCCCGGAGCTCACAGTGTGGGTCATCAGGGAGGGAGGGGGGGGGCATTCAAACACAAAGGCCCGTTGTTACCAACAGGAAACCCTTCTTGCACTCTTATTGGGCTAAAGCTCTGTAAATGTTTTTCAAGTGTAGAAGAATCCCACACCGTAAATTCAAAGAAATTAATACCTAAATTGCAAACCAATGCTAAAGGATTGTAAACATGCAATTTAATGGAAGAACTTCAAAAGAAGAAAACAAAATTTATTGATATCAGGGTGTTAGATGTACCCTTAGTTATCACAAAAAAGTACATAAATAATGCTACATAGTGCTTGGATGAATGGCAAACATAATCATTTTGTTGATCAGTTTCTTTATTTTTTAAATCGACTGCAGTGGACGGCGGGATCCCCACGTTCAGACTAAATACACACAGGCTTGACGCTGTATATGCCAGTCAATCCTTTTCTTGCTTATATCGATAGCAATACACACTATCTCTTATAGTCACTGGTGAAAGCATTAGGACGCTGAATCATTAAGCCTCACATGCAGGTTGCTATGCTGCAACTAGGCACCGACTCAATCTTTTCAGTGACCCTGAGAATCCAGGACAACTAGCCATCCAGATCCACTCCCTCACTAAGCTGCTTCTCTCGATGAGGCGGGTGAGTGTTTTCTTTTCATTGTTTTAGTCATAGACATCGGTTACAAACTTCTGATTAGTTTTTATGATCCTTATGTAGTAGATTGTTCTAATTAACAACAGGACCTTATTTCTTTGATATAGGTTCTGTGAAAGGTAGAGAAATACACACTGCAATATATCTATACATGTTAGTACATTTAGTCTTGTTTACCGCAATTGTTTAAAAAAAAAGTAAAAGGACATCGATCCATTAAAAACATGTGACTAAGTACATTCACCTGTTGTATTCACAGGTTCCCCTATTGTCTGAACACATTGGGAACATTTAGCCTCAAATGCCCTGAAGATGGATAAGGATTCCGAAACGCGCTGGCCGTGGTTGTTTCTCTAAACAACAATATGGGTTTCTTTGGACACTGTGAATCTTTAATTAAACTGCTTGGATGTACATTTGTGTATGTGACTCTCCAATAGGGTTTCAGGTTTAGATCAATCAACACCCAGAATATCGATGAATGTAATTGGTATTCCTAATAGTATTTATTTTTGACACATCATCATTGGATTTAAGGAAATATTCTTTGTACTGAATACATCTTTCAAGTACTTTAATGTGGAGTTTTCTATTTATGTACTTATCTTTGCGATAACTAAGGGTACATCTACCACCTTTATATCATTACATTTAGGTTTCTTCTTTTGAAGTTCTTCCATTAAGTTGCATGTTTACAATCCTGTCGCATTGTTTTGCTATTTAGTTATTAGTTTCTTTGGATTTACGGTGTGGCATTCTCCTACATTTGAAAAACATTCACAGGGATTTAGCCTGATAAGAGTGCAAGAAGGGTTTCCTGTTGGTAACAACGGGCCTTTGTGTTCGGATGATAGCTTAATGGTCCCTGGTGGCCTAGAGACCATACCCTTGTGCACCAGAAGTTGTACAATTCTACTTTTATATGGAAATCAATTGT
This sequence comes from Ambystoma mexicanum, assembly GCF_040938575.1. Classification (NCBI taxonomy): domain Eukaryota; kingdom Metazoa; phylum Chordata; class Amphibia; order Caudata; family Ambystomatidae; genus Ambystoma; species Ambystoma mexicanum. The sequence continues at coordinate 896,859,783 of NC_090941.1, forward strand.
AACAGGGTCCTTAGTTGAACCTGATGGACGCATTTGCTTACTAAGATTGTGCCCCTCCCCCTCTCTCTGTTTGCACCAGCAGGGGGACATGCCACACTTCCATGTAAATTCCCCTCCATCAAACAGCTGATGAGCTGATGACCCTACTTTATTCGCTCTCATTTGAAATGAATCACTGTTGCCAGAGAAAACATTCATTTACATAGCATCTATGGCCTCGAGGGCTACCAAGTAAAAATTGCCACTATTGTTGTCAATACCCAACCAGACATGAAGGGGAAAAGATCCTCTGTAATCTTGGTAGCTGGGGATGCAGGGATGGAGTGCAGCATCCGGAATGGTCTCTTTTCTTTAGATAGCAGAAGCATGTTTCCAGGCTGGCAGTACTTCCAGTTCAATTGGCACCCGTGAACTGGACACTGCTGCATGGTAGTGTTGCAGGCAATATGATCCACTTGGAGGTTTACACAGTTTGAGTCAGAATAGAGTTTCAGTAATCGTGGAAGGACCATTGAACAGCCAGTCCGTCCAGAAGCTCTAAAATGTGGAATGAGTTTAGAAAATAGAGCTGTCATATCAGATCTCATGTAAGGAGATCATCCTCAGTGCCAGAAGAGCTCTGAGTGCTCCATTCAACCCTGATTTAGTAGCATAGTCTTCAGAGGTTATAGACAGGGTCAGAGCTATGCACAGGACGCCAGTGCAGTGGCACAGGGCCTCACGCACATGGGTGCTCACCTCCATCGCCACCAGAGTACTCCAGGTACTCCCTCCCAGACAATGCTCATGCAGCAGACATACCTGTGTGTGCTCGTTGGAGTGACCTTTGTGGCGAACAAGCCCCCATAACTATGCCCACTTCATAAATTTGTTTTTTTTTTTTAATCAAATGATCTCATGCAGAATTTAACAAACAACACACCCCACAATATTTATGAAAATCAGCTTCATCATGACAAATCTGTTGAGTTGGCAGTAACAGAAACAAATTTCCAGAAGGAAATCTGCATGAATTTGTTTTCTAATTTGTCAAATTCTATGTCTACCCTCATTATGAGACTGGAAATGGGTGATAAATAGGAGCAGTTTATTTTTTTGTAAGTATACTAAGGGTGAATTCTGACCCTTTTGTGCATTAGATGCAAAGCGGGTCAGGTCAGCATCAGAGAACCTTCCTTTATTGAAAGGAAGTAAAATGGCCCACTCAGCACTCACACTTATACAAGCCAAAACACAAGGCAATTATAGAGGTAAAACAGGGACATTGAAGAGATATACCTCCTTCACCTTTTATGGCAAGGCAGGCAGAGGGAAGGCTATACTCTCAAGAGGAGTTTTAAGGTGAACCAATCAAACAACACAGTATCACAGTCCAAAATAAACGGGAATGTCCAATCAAGGTTTCTATAAAAATATAAACACTTTAATAAAACACACCATCCGCAAGCAGAAGGAAAATAGATTGCTGTACAAAAACCCACCCCAAAGGAAAGAACAGAGAAGATGCAACAGACTGGAGAATGTAGCACTCTGAGCGTAGTTCCATGGGTGATAGGTAAGGTACTACCATAAAAAGGATAGTGGGTTGAAAACAAGAAAGGCTGTGACCTAACCAGTCTATAGAGTCCCAGTGGACCATGGGTCCAGTTCAGGGCCAACAGTACTTGGATTCAGTTCTTGATGGGCTGAAGCAGCAGACCCGGTGTCAAACGATGATGTGAGTTGATCAGGCCCAGTCCAGATATGTAGGATTGCAGAGGCCCTCGCAGCAAGTGGGCATCGAGCAGGCTTGAATTCGGGTGCTCTGTGTCATTGAATGACGGTGGACCGAGACATGATTGCAACCCCGGTTAAAGTCAGCGAGTGACCCCTCAGTGATTCGGTTTGGGGTCCAGCGTTGAGCAGACACTTTGGAACTAGCAGTTGACATGCTTCGCTAGGACATGATGCAGTGTCAAGCTGGTCCAGATGCAGTGCAATAGTTCGGCTGGTTGTAGGAACACTGACACCAGCACCTTCCCTATTGTTCAGGATGCAGGGAACACAGAGCGACTGGTTTGGTGCATGAGAAGATGGAGCATTGGCTGGTCTGGCCTTCTACTTGCTGTGAGGCCTTCGCAAAGAACAGAATTCTCCAGTTCAAGGTCTCCTCTTCTGGCACAGACGAGCCATTGCAAATTAGTTGGTTTTGGTCCACAGCACTGGTCGCACCCAATGTTCCCTGGGAGTGGTTAGGGGGCAGATCGTCTTTCTGTCTTGGACAACTCCTTCATCACCTCCAGCTGAAGGCTTTAGGCAGTGTAACTGGCCCAAACAGGGGAAGTCCAGATGAGAATGTTCAGAATATATCTTGGGCCTTAAAGGATCCCTGAGGAACTGAGGAATTCTGCTGAAGTGATGCAAGACTCCTTCTTTTATGGAAAAAGTCCTCAGGTGATTGGTCTATAGCTAGCGTGCTTTAGGGGACCAATCCCTTCTCCTGGCTGCAGTGAACTTCAGCCTGTTGATCTGCTTTGTTCCAAAGGACGTGGAGGAGACACGAACAGGAAAGAGAGACAGTGAGAAGCAAGCTGGTGGGTGGTTTCTTCCATTGTCCAGAGCACTCCTGCCTATCCAACTCCCAGACCCTTCCTTCATACCGACATGAAGACCTTTGGATATGCAGCATTCTGGTGTGAAACTACTTCTCCTGAATGAGAGTGTTGCTTTCATTCCTAGGCCCAAGACAGCTGCCTGCTGTGCGGCTGTCTCTGGGGGGGGGTGGTTTGCGGCCCTCACAAAGAGAACCTAAGAGTGGCTGGGTTCTCAGGGTTTCTATCCTTTTGTGTGGCAGGATCGGCCCATCTGACTCAAATGCACATTCCCTTCCACAGCAGAGCTGACTCACAGGAGCTGACAAATGTGCAATATCAATTGGGACGTGGCAGCCATGATCATAAGTATCACCATGCACTATGCCTAAACTCAGGCATTCTTAGAGATGACCCAGCCACCAGCATGGGGTGCTCATGATCATCACAGTTTGGGTACATGAGGCCTATCTTAAATGTCGTCACTGAGCTGCAGTGACTTTGCTGTCGCTGCAGTGATCGAGTGGGCATCTTGTTGCCCTTGGACCTCCCCCGTGCCACAAGCAGAGCCGGTGCTGTGGATCAGGCTACTGATGCAGCAGGGCACAAGTGCACTTTGCTTTGGCATGGAGTTGCGACAAAGGGGGATCTGGTTAGCAGATTACCCCTTAGGAGAAGTAATCACTCGCATCATTTTATGTTCTAATAAAAATAAAAAAAGCCCAGGCTTTACTTGCACCCTTGCCTGATGACAATTCCTCACATGCCCCCGGCACAAAAAGTTGAGGCTCACCCTTCTAAGGATCTGGCTCTTCCACCTTGCGAAAGCACCTACTGAGGCCTACTGAGCAGGTCGTGCCTTGCTCATCTGCAATCCCCATCATATCTAAAGTGATTACCATTAGATTGTTTTTAAAAAAATAAAATTGTACAAGGACGTGCAAAGAAAGGCCTTATCAGTTTCGCTAACATTTCTTAAAGCAACCGGCCACCCATGTTACACAAGCATTCTTCATTCAAAAACTGCTGGTGATAACAGTTCAGAATCATTCTGATTTCATTAAATGTTACAGAAAGTAACACTAGTGTATATCTGAGCACACTACAAGAGACTATATATAGGTGAATTTAGATGTATCTACATTAAGGTGTGGAACATCGGGTCATGATCACTGTCAACATGCTGGAGGACCCACAGTTCTCTCACCAACGGCCATTGCTAAACATCTATTAGAAAATAATTTATATGGCTTTTTGTTTTCTGAAATTTCACTGCCATGTATATTATATATGCCATACCTTTTAAAATGTGAATACCATCTGTATCCAATGTGTTTTAATGGAGCAAGGCAGTACCTAGTGGTGCAGGGGACTGGCTGCCCTCCCCAGGCACCTCCTCTGTTTACCTGGTGAAACCAGCCAGACTCGCAATGGCTAGTGCTTATGCTGCTGTATTAAATTTAATACAAAATAATAATAATAATAATAATAATAATAATAATAATAATAATAATAATAATAATAATAATAGAGCGTGGACAGTAGAGTGTGCAGTGCGGGGTGCTTCATTTGCTAGCCCTGCCTGACATCGCTTAGCATCCAACAACATGTTGAGAGACCTGCTCTGGCATGTTTTGTGTGTGCAAGTCCTTCTAGGATGCATCAGTGCTGCTGAATTTCTTCCCACATGGCTCCCACTAAATCTCCAGTTTGCTGCAAAAGACGAGGTAAGTTTAAATAAAAAATATTTGTAGTTTGTTATGATATGCATGTGTGGTTTCATGTTTGGTTGTAATGTGTGTTTGTGTGTGAGTGTGTGTGTTTGTGTGTGTTCACGTAATTTTTGTGCAAGAGATTCAAGTGAGTCTGTGTGTTGTATGTTTCTGTTTGTGTCAGAGTGAGAGTGTGTATGTGTGTGTGTGTGTCTGAGTGTGTGGATGTGTGACTGTGTTTGCAATTTGGGGGTGGGTTGGTGGCTTGTCAGTATAGGATGATGGTGTGGGCTGTAGCTGCAAACTCATGAAAGTGATATAAAGAGTCCATTACTGGCATAGATTATGTTGGCAGCTTCATACAAGAGATTTACAGTGACCATAACTGACATAGATAGATTGAGGATGTAGCCTCATGGAAGTGATTTACAGTGGGCATTGCGGGCATAGATTAATTGTGGCTCTGGGGTTATGCTGTGATTTAAAGTGACTATTACTGGCACAGTTTAGCCACAGACAAGTGATTAACAGTGACCATTACTGGCATAGAATGAATTTCACCGTAGCCTCAGGCAAGTGCTTTACTGTGACCATTAGTGGTATAGCATGATTGTGGCTGCAGCTCCATGCAAGTAATTTACAGACTCTAAATTGCTTTCATGAAGCTGCTACTACAATCTCTCTATGCCAGTGGCATAAATAGATTTTGGCCTCAAGTTCATAAACATTTTGTAAAAGTCTCCTGTGCACTGTTGGTGACAGAGCATTTTTTGGATTGTTTCACTTGTTAATAATAATAATAAAAATAATTTGGCACTTATATAGCGCTACGAACCCTCAGGTATCTGAGCGCTGCTTATTATTTCCCACGGTGCGTGGTGCTCATTTATCGACCTCGGAAGGATGAAAGGCTGAGTTTGGCCCTGCCGGGATTCGAACCTGCGTTAGCAGGCTCTGCACCAATGTCAAAGCGAGCTTACTCGCTGTGCCACTTAGAGAAGGTTACCTTAGAGAACCAATTTAAATTGTATGGCTTTGTAACGTTATATTGAGAGACCACCATTTACTCGGGGAGGGCACCCCCTGGATTCAGGGAGCCCTACTATACCTTGCCTAAGTTTTATTTTAGAGCTGGCCTTATAGAAGACTCATATAGAGCCACATAAATCTCCCCCCCTTCCCCCCGTGCCCACAGTGAGCCAGGAACCGGGCCAGGGTATAGAAAGAATACATATTTATTTTAATTATAATTTCAATTAATAATAATTCTGTTTAATCACACCACCTTCTTTGTGACAGAAAACACAGCTTCAATTGCAAAACACACCTTTTTTACATTTACTTTTGTCTCACAAACATGGAACACAGAAAACTCTTTTCAAATGAACCCAATTGAATGTGGAATTTCAATAATAATTATATGGCACAATATTAGATCATAATCTTCACATTTCTGGCTGAAAGTTTTTTAGTGTCAAACATAGGCACAAATTTTGTTTTATGAAAACTAGTTCACCTTCATGGCTTGAGATTGTTCCCTGCGCACTCAAAATGCTAACATTTGAAATTGCAGGTTTCTAAAAATGCCTTCAGCAAATATTACCCAATATTTACCTTAGGAATAGACACAGGGTTGATTTAAAAACAAGATATACATCACACGTTCAGTGTTGGATACACAAGGTCTCACTTTTGCAAAACACTTCTCCCCCAGCCCCAAAAACCCAAGCATCAATGACATGCAGCACCCTTATATTCAAAGGCTAGGTATAAGTAGTGGGGACAATTTAAATTTTTGTTTTCCACCCCCCGCCCCCTCACCTAAAGGCCTGTGTTGGGGAAGTTGGACAATAAAATGGGGATGATTATGAATTTTGTTTTTTCAGACCCCCCGGCACTTAAAGGCCTGTGTTGGGGATGTTGAACAATAAAATGGGGATGAATATGAATTTTGTTTTTTCAAACCGCCCTTCACTTAAAAGCCAAGGGCACCCCTTGGTTAAATGCAATGTTGAAAGAGTGGTGACAATTGGGAATTTCATTTTAAGATAAAATACCTTTTATTTCAAAGCAAGTTTTTGGGACAAGTATCTTTTGGGTTGAAAAGCAAGGTTTGGGGATGGTGACAATTATCAATTTTGTTTTGGTGGCTAGTATATCTTTTGTTTAAAACCAAGTTATGGTAAGGGGTTCAGTTGGGAAGTTTTATGACGGGACATCCCTTCTCATTTGAGAAGTCGGCAGTGAACAGGAAAATCAAGGCACCCCAATTACTTTAATTACTATCTTGTATCTTCCCTCTAGGCGAGAGGGTGAACGTTTTGAATTCTTCTAAGCCCCCACCTGTGTCGATATATTTCAGAGTTAATTAAATTAATTTATAGTCAAATATGCTAAAGGTCTTGTGGGATGTTCTGACTCACTAGTCTATGCCTTGCAACATCACTGCATGCTGCTTTCATCAAAAACAACAGTATGGCCGCCAAAAAGCCTTATGTGCGCTAAATATCTGTGAGACGTGCGCAGGGAAACCTGAAAAATAGGCTGCCAAATCTATTTTTGCCTATGTCAGTGGTAAAACAGGAGACCACACTGCGAAAACCTATCATCGGGCTGCCCACAGAGTGAAATAGAACTGCTTGAAAAGTCAGTGCTGCATTGCCAGGAAAATCCAGAAGTGCTTAAAATCCGTTTTCCTTGGCTGTTGAAAGTGCAAAATCATGGTTCCCAAACATCAGAGAAGATCCAACATCCTTGTGCAGTGTTCATCATCACCTTATTTAAGGAATCCCCATAAGCACAATGTCAGGAGAAACACCTTTCATCCTAAAAAAAATCCACATTCAAAAGGAGCTTGCTTGGAAAAATATGTCAGATAGGGGCGCAGTTCCGCCGCTCACCTGCGTCCTAGCTGTCATTACTTATACTGTCAGTTTAAAACTTGTGTCTTAAAATCAAATTGTAGAAAAGAAGAGACTTGCCATCAATAGCAATATGGGTTGATACAATTCAATTTCTATGTTTTAAAAATACTGGAATTAAGAGATTTGTGTGGATATTTGTAGAAAATGTAAATTGTATTTTAGAAAAGACCCTTTTAACCAGTGTTTAAAAGTGAAATAATGTCAGCCACACTGGACTTCAAAGACATTCCACAGCTTCTTCCCAAACAAAGGAATCTTCTTCCTGCTCTCTGCTCAGGAACTGGCATTGAGTGGTTAATGGAAGTGGGAGGAGGTTTTGGCCTGTTGCTCTGAGTAGGGACAAAAGGCTCCCTTGACTGAAAGGAAATGCAAATTCGGGCGTCACCAGAAACCAACTGCCAAAGGAAGAGAGGCTCAGGTTGCTCTGGCCCAGCCAAACCTTGGAGGTGGAGCTAGACTGATATGTGTATCTGAAACTTCAAGGAAATATCTTTTTGGAAAAAGACTCATAGAAAACTGTGAACAATTTGGAAAAATCTGTATTTTATAGGTTGTTAATAGAAAAATGCTGCTCACAATTTGAAACTACTCTGAACCCTGTGCGATATTCAGAGACCGGACTATCAAAATGTTGATATTGTAGTAATTGTGATCATGCTAGGAATATGAAAGTTTACAGGATTATGCCCAGATGACATGCGTATGTATGTGGAAAAATGTGTACAGATCTGACACTGGGTAACAAACCAAAAGCACAAAAAACAGACAATTTTGAACCGAAACTCTCAGAAGATGGGACTCGGACGGATACGTACTCTATTAAATATGTGATGTGAATATGTATTATTAGCAAGTTGGTGATATTGTAAATATGCTGTATATGAAAAATAGGTTTTCTGTGTAGAAACAAAAGGGAGGTTTTTCCCTGGATTGTAAATTGCAGCATCACTATGACACTTGATTTCCTTCTCAAATCAGGAGAGGGAAATTACTCTGACCAATCTGTTTCCTAGAGGGTGGGCTTAGTATAATCAGCCTACCCACCCCTTTGGGAAATACATAAATAGGGACTGTTTTAGGACCTAAAAAACACACACACATTCACCCATCAACTGATTTACTGGCGAAGTGCTCTGCAGGAGAACCCAGATCCAAGACTCCAGAACTCTGAAAGCTGAAGGCCCAATTCCAAAGCGGAACCTTTCTCAGCTTGGCCTTTAAGATCTTGCAACCTGATTTAACCCCCAGACTTCCAAGGGGCACATCGAAAATTGAACAGCCTGGCTGTGCTGTTTTCTGCTTCCTGCCAAGAACGCTTGCCAGAACCCAGAGATCCAAACCAGTAGAGCAGAGCTAAAACCAGATAGCTGTAAACTCCAGAAGCAACCCGTCAGATCCAGTCCAGAGTGCTGTGCAGAGACCAGATTGCCATGCTGAGTGCATAACCGGGTACCTGAATCCTGTCTGGTGGGCTAGCAGAATTCCAGTCCAAAACCTTTGACCAGATCCTGACGGGCCTATTCCAAAACCAAACCATAGTTGTGAGTACTTAGCATAGAATTGTCCATAGCCAATCATTTATCCTTAAGTAATCCTATCCAACCCATTCCAACATATCCAGAACTGCATTGTAGAATCTCTTTTGTCTGTTCTGAATCTTTCCCTCATCCATATAGTCCTTTGTTAATTGTAGTGATAATATAATTGCTGAATAAAGACAAGTGTCTCAGCGGGCAAAAGTCAGAGCGGAGGCACCCTGTTCTGGTGGCTGTACCATTGGGTATCTTGCATCTTCATAGCCTCCTTAGTTCCAAGAAAATTATTGTTTGTAATATTCAAAAGCGCATCTTTCATTTGAAAATCTTGACTCTTTCTAAATAATCGACCTCTACTAAAACCTTCATAACTTTTGAACCGTACATGCTAGAAACAAATAAGTGGCAAATTGAAACTTACTTCCTCAGTTTTCAAATGAACCTAAAACCGTATTCCAACTCCTTGTAGTATTTCTGTAATCGCGTTCCTCGCGCGCTGAACAGTTTGCTGCAGATCTGCATTTGGCTCAATTTCAACACATGTAAAATAGCTATTTCTTGCATTCAACCTCTGAATTCAGTTTCCTATCTGCTAGTTATCCAACCATCATTGCTAGTGTTTACCTGAAGCTATTCAACGTGGCTTGCACTAGTTGTGAATCCCATTTAGTGAATAAAATCCATTTTCAGTATTTTTCCCATTCATTGCAAACCACATTCAAAAACAGTTGACCTGTTTTGAAATCATTCATGTTTCTCTCTAAGCTTGCTGGGGGAATTGTGAATGAAACTGCATTTGTAGAGTGTTTATTCCTGAAACCTGTTTTCTCTCCTTCCATCTCTATATTGCATATTAGGGGGGGTCAGGGGGAAAGAGTGATTACATTGAATTTGATTAAATTCATATCAAGTATTATTTCTGTGCTGCATTAATTTCCTAGCATTGCACTTTATTGAACCCACACAAATTTTTATTCTATGCTACATTATTCTTCTCATCCATACTCCTATTGAAAAAAGAGATTGTTGATTGTAATATCACCCAACTCTGATCATTGTATAAATATTAATAGTGTGATATCTAAATATTGTTCAAATTCATAAAAGTGTGATATATATCTTGTTCAAATCCATAAAATAAATCTTTTAACTTTGCAAAACAACCTACTTCTTGGTTCAGTGAGACCGGAGGGGATTCAAAGAGAGGGGCGTGATATAAGGGTACATCATTCAGAAATAAAAGAACTTTAGACATAAAAATATATAATTAAGGGTTCCAGCAGGGCATCACACGCTAGGCATTGACTTAGGTGGAGTGCTGGTTTGAAACCACTTACAGTCTACATAATTTTACCCCACCACCCACTAATCGGGGAGAACACACTATGAAAGGGAATCGGTTAATTAACTAGATCCCTAAACTGACATTTGGTTAGACAATCTACTAAAAACAGGATTCTGGCCAGCACTTCAGTCAATGGTATAACACAGAAATCCTCCCTCTATGGTTCCAAGGAAGCCTATCAACTTCTGCTTTCTAGTCTCCGCAGCAATATACAACTCCAGCCCTCTTCCAATATTTCCAGCCAGATGCAATTTCAGCAGATCTCCTTCAATGATTTTTAGCTGCTGTCCCATAGTACAAGACCATTTTACTCTACAAGCCCCTCCCAAGGAAATTGAACATTAGGCAGTGCTAATTTATGCTCTCGCAACCAGGATTGGACATTCACATTTCTCTCCAAACCCAAGTCCACCCCTTTCTCTAAGGAATGGTTCAGGAGTCTAGAACAGAAATACTGCAACTTCCTATTGAAATTCCCATTTTTATGTCCCGTTTTACCCCAAAAAGTACCTACATAGCAACTGTTTCTAATTTACTAATAATTGCCATGATATATATATATATATATATATATATATATATATATATATATATATATATATATATATATATTCCACTTCAGATAATCATGGGGGATTTCATAAAATGACAGCCGTATTCACACCATGATGCATGGGTGTGTGACAATTTTTTTACCATTGATAAAAAAGTATAATAGTTATTAACATGCAATTTAATCTTCAGATACCTTATTTTATAACGCATCTGCTCTCCAATTCTTAAATATTTTATATTTTCGGGCCAGCCAGAAACAGAATTTAGGTGATAACATGATTTCCAAAAATTGCATGTGGATCCAATTTATATCAGAACAACCAGCGTTTTACTAGCTTTCAACAGACCTATGAATGGATGCAGTGCAACTTATTGTTGCTGAGAAAATCACTAGTTATGATAGTCCATTCAAACTAATGGGAAATCTTCACATGTATGCACATCTTAGTTCTTATTTCTCCAGGCCAATTTAATTTCTTTTTTAATTTCTTGTCAAGCATGTGACCAGGTGCTCCTGGACGGAATGTTTCTTTTTAAGGCTGCGGTAAAAGCCATTAGCCTTTTTGTTGTTTGAAAGTAGGTGGGCTGAAGAGATCCCTATCATGCAGCAGACAATTCACCTCTTCCCTTTAATGCTGTGAGGTCATGTTGACATCAGACACTTTGTCCTGTTGTCTGAAGTTGACCACAACTTTGATCTCAAAACTTTATATTCCTTAGGATTTTTCCTCATCCAGGGCTGTGTCTGTATTGATCTGGCTCTGTTGTAAATACTGTCCTGGAGGATACCTGTCTTGCTGAAGATCTTTAGCAGTCCTGCGAAGGAGCTGCGACCCTGGGAGTGGATGGACGTCTTCTCAGTACCCTGCAAAAAAGAGCCCTCGGAAGTGTCCCAGGACCGTCCTTTGGCAGACCAGCTCAAAGTTTGGGCTACTGTGCTGCCGATGTCACCGTTCCGAGTTTCAACCTGCAACTTTGGAGATCCTCAGCTGGTCCTACAAGACTCACCTGTGCAAAGTCTCGGCATCCTAGCTTTAAGGTGATCAGCGATAGGAGGGAAAGTCTGTCCGCAGCAGTTGAGTCCATTTGCATTGCCGTGCTGCAGTGACCACGATCCGAAATCACTTACCTGACCCGAGTCCAGTCCTGAGAAGGGTCCTGCATTGAGTTTTGCTGCCTTCTTCATTCAAGAGTCCTTGCAACAGTAAAAGACACCAACGGAGATCAAAGAACCTGCAACTCCTGCGAGTAGAGGACTGTGACTTACAGCAGAAAAAGCAACATTGAACCCTTCCTTTGTCCTGCCAAGTCTGGGGAAGAAATGGAGTACGGGGGTAAGTTACAGTGATTCTTACCTGCCCCTATACTCCCATTATAAGTCAATGAGCTTATAATAAACATTATTATAACAATATTGGCTTTACCATTACTTGCTTGCACAATACTTCTGAAAGTTGGGGCTACTTCTGTTAGCTAGTTCAACTTGCATTCTAACAATTAGAACCCTTCATTGGACCCCAGAGACCCTACCTGCATTTTTTCCTGCTTCAAAGATTCTGTGGAACTTTACCTGAACTATTGGGCACAAGGCCCCAGACAATTTAGGGCTGGACAATTTAAGTTAGAGATCATTCTATGTGGACCTATAAGTGCACAGTATAACTTTACCTTTACTTTGCAGCAGATTGAGATGTATATTATGCTCTCCGATAAATGAATGTACATATGCAATCTATTTTTGCTAGTGTTGTGTGATAACTTTACCTACCAGTAATCATTTTTCTATAGTGTGTTTAGGCCATAAATAAGAATTGTATTTTTGTACATCCTGACTAAGTGTAATCTGTAATTGCCATTGTGTGAACTCATTATGAACCCTTTACAAGCTCACCACCTCTGAAGTACTTAGCCTAGACTGCCTGTAACTACTAACTGATATGGTTTGGCTACATCTCCCCAGAGTTGCCCCGGTCACAATATATGTTGGGCTTCTATAAATCTGTCCATCATGCCAAAGTATAGAAAATCCATGCTAACAACAAGGAGCCAGGCAGACCTTGAAATTCTGCCCAACAACAAAAAACAGTGTCTGTGTCGGGCCTATGGAAACAAAAAAGCCTTTTTCAATTGTTGTCTGTATTTTCCCTGTGAAGCATATTATCTATTTTAATTCATTGCATCTTGTGAACACACCAGGGGCCTCATTAAGACCCTGGCGCTAAGTGTTTAACGGCGCCGTTAAACACTTAGCGCCTTACTACGAGGTCCCTTTGCGGGACCCGACCTTAATGGCTGGTCTACACCAGCCGTTAAAGTAGGGACCCGCAAAGGGACCTTGGTGCTAATTACGGTACCGCAATTTGCGGTACCGTACTTAGCGCCTTCCCCATTCCCATAGAGCCCTATGGGGCGAAAATGGGAATGAGGAAGGGCCATGGTTCAATGGGGAATTACCACCCCACCAACCTTGGTATGGGGTGGTAATTCCCCATTGAACCGTGGCGGACCAGTTACAACAACGGCACCAACCAAGGTGCTAATAGCGCCATGGTTTAGCGCCGGTGTTGTAATGAGGGCTAAAGTCTTTTCCCTGATATCTGTAATTTAGCAGGGGAACATTTTTCTCATGTCTTGATTTAAAAACTGCAAAACACACATGCAAAGCCATTTTAGTGTCAATATTTGAAAACCATGCTTTTCATGAAAAAGTGGCCTTTGATTTTCTCTTGCAAATGCGAATTAAAGGCTGCTTTTCAGTTTGACCTTTCCTTTTGTAATGAAAGATAGGCCTTTTGATTTCCAATGCTTGTCCATTCACATAGCTCTTCCTTGTGTTACTTGCAGAAGCACACACGGTCTGCATTACTAGGCCCATTTTCAGTGTGGAAGCTTTTGAAGGCTGGCAGGTCATTTTTCCAGTGGGCCTCTCATTTATGTTTGTTTGGGCCTTTGATTAAACCCCACATGTCCACCCCCATTCTTCCATGGGGAAGAGCAGTGGAGAGTGGGGTTTTCTACCTAAGTCCTTTTTTTTTCTCCTTTTTATATTTTATCTCTTTGTTGGAGCCGGTCTGGCTCAATTTCCTTCCTAAGGGAGTGGGCACTCCGGCCTCCAGTTCCGTCTTTGGGTTAGGGTATGTAGAACAGAACCCCCTTCCTTCTTCCTTTCCAGAGTCCCTGGTCTTAACATTTCCAAAGGATATTTGATTAAACTATTCACCTGTTATCAGTTCCCAACCAGGGATTTCATCCTTCCTTTCACTCCACGGATGTGTAGAGAGGCAGATATACATGTCATTTATAGAGCCCACCCCCTCACCTCTGTCATACTGGAAGAACAGCAAGAAAGCACTGTGTTTGACACCTGGTACCATTCCAATACCACATTGAAGGTATGAGAGATGTTATGCGATCAGACAACTGTATTGAATGTACCCTCGAACTGATGCAGTGGATATAAGCCTATTTCTCTTAAGATTAAGTAAAGGAGAGAGCAATTTCGAGTGCAAAGTATTGGTCAATTGAAGATGCAGAGAGCACATGCAGGATGAAGCAACCAAGTCTACAGGGGCCAAAGAGAGTACTAGCACCCAATATAATTGAATCAAATAGCATTAAATAGAAGGGCAAATGGACAAAATCATGGTCTCCTTACATGTGATTCAGGACCGCAAAACGAGGCCTATTCATAAAGCGCCAGACGAAGATAGCCATGTACATTCACTCCCTTTAAGGTTCTGAGGAAGTGAACAGTCAGCAAGGTCAACTACAAAGAAGAAGCCTTGGCATAGAGCCTAAATGATGAGAGATAGTAGGCTAATTAGCTATGAAAGGCAATTGTCTGATGTTGTTCCCTTGCAACTAGGTTTCGGTGCTTACGTACTGCTAAAAAGCGAAATGTCCAAGGTTGGTAAGAGAGTGCCAACCAATCATGAGGGTCTATGTAATGGTGGACCATTGTTGCACAGGCCTATCTACTGCTGTTGTTATGCTTTTATCAGTATTATACGTAGTTAGAGGTAGCTCAAGGCGTGCCTACCAGATAAGGGGCATCCAATGATGGTACTAACATTCATACAAACTATATGTATATGTTTCCCTTAGCCAATCCCTCCACCCAGTAGTTTTCTACTGTTAGCCACATATGATGACATCATAGCTGACATATGTCTAGGAATAAAACCTTTTGTGTAACTGAAATACATTGAAAGTGTGTGAGCTGCAATCTGTTTGTTCACCAGTTTTCCCTACTTTATTTTGCCATCTTCCTTGAGTCTGTCCAGTTATTTGGGCCTCAGATCATTTATTGTGGTAATCCCATTTGGCACTTGGAACACTGCAGGTACTATTTCACATTTGGTAGCGGTGCGGATGGTTCAGATCCAGACTCTTTGATTTTGTACATCTTCCACCATCAGCCGGAAGATCGCAGAGTCTACTGTGGAGAGAGGAAGAATCGCGCATGTAAATCGCGATGGTCGGCAGGTACCTCTTTGAAGAAATTCCTGTCCGGTACCCATGGGCGCCCCGTGGTCTGAAGGCAAAGTGGTCGATACAGAAGGGCTCGAACTGAGAAACGGACGTAAGTAGAACATTGAAAGTAGCAAATAAAGAGGGATTGAATTGCATGTGTATATATATATATATATATATATATATATATATATATATATATATATATATATATATATACATATATATATGGGGAAAACGTGAAGGGATTTGGCTAAAGAGAGTTTTCCCGATTCCCACTCTCAAGGAAATAGAAGAAAACCCATCACAATCTAAAATGGAGTATTAAGATTAGGGATTCCCGAGGCAAGGCCAATATGAAGGATGTGTTTTTCACTCCAAAAAGGGGTGGGGTTTTATGAAGATGTTAGTTTAAGAATTTGATTTGTTTGAAAAAAGACACGTCATTTTATAAGTTGTGCTGATTTAGTTTGTGGTTTTAAAATAA
This sequence comes from Ambystoma mexicanum, assembly GCF_040938575.1. Classification (NCBI taxonomy): domain Eukaryota; kingdom Metazoa; phylum Chordata; class Amphibia; order Caudata; family Ambystomatidae; genus Ambystoma; species Ambystoma mexicanum. The sequence continues at coordinate 896,875,384 of NC_090941.1, forward strand.
ATATAGAATGATAGTAACCGACAAAGGAAGAGCATGGAGGACAGTAATAGCCCTTGATGAACTGTATAGACTAACAGACAAGGAGTTGTTCAGAGGTGAATTAGTGTTTTTAATAAGTCTTACTTATTGGATGAAAATGGAGAATAAGGAAATGTCACAGAGAATGGCATTGGTAAGAAAGAAGCCATCATTTTTCCAGACAGATTTACAAAGGGAGCCAAGCATTTTTTGAACCAATAGTCCATACGACGTGGGACTATTGAGTGGAGCAGGAGCAGTTTAAATAGAGCTTAAACCGGGAGCAATGTTACTACAAACAAAACAGTACTCTATGTCCTGGGAAGCAAAGGAAGGTATATTTGAAACCATTTCTGCTTTAATACAGCAGGGAATATTGGTGCCATCAGATTTCCCATGTAACACAGCTGTGTACCCAGTAAATAAATCAATGGTGGTGTCATGGAGATTCATTAAGGATCTACGCCCCCTAAACAATATTTTTGAAGCAGAGTTTCCTCTGGTTCTGAACCCAGCTACGATATTATTCAACTCCCCAGCTACAGCCAAATATTTTACATTAGTAGATTTAAAGAACGCCTTCTTTTCAATTCACCTTCATGAGGACTCCCAAACCTTGACCTCATTTTCGTATATACATCAGCAGTGGAAACATACACGATTACCACATGGGTACTGTGTGTCCCCATCAATCTTTAATAGGGTCCTTCAGATGGACATAGGTAACATACAACTTGAAAGTACAATAGATCAGTACGTAGATGACATATTAGTGTGCGGTGAGACAGAAGAAAAATGCAGAGAAGATCAGGCCAGTTAATGACAGTATCGGCAGAAAAAGGAAACAAAAGGGACAAGAAGAAACTACAGTGTTCCCAGGAAGAGGTCCTGTATATAGGACAGTTAATCTCTCAAGTAGGGAGAAAAGTGACACTTGAGAGAGCAGAAGCAATCGTGAAAACTCTATGACCTGAAACAGTGAGGGAAAGGCAGCAGTTTGTAGGCCTATGTAATTATTGTAGGGCCCGGGTTTTTGATTACAGTACATAAATTAGACCACATTTAAAAGGACTCAAAGAAGTGCAGACAAGTAAAAGTGAGATAATATGTACAGACAGAAGATTTTGAAGAGTTAAAAAAAGGCGATTTGTACAGCCCTTTGCTAGGAATTTCAGACTATAATGAGTTTTATTTATTCTTGCATTCAAATGTGTGGTGATGACAGCAGTCCTTGAGCAGAAGACAACATTAGGACATGGACATACACCATTTGTGTATTACAGTGGGATTATACACCCAGCAACGAAAGGGCATTACCCCTTCTTGAGAGACCAAAGAAAATATCGAGGCTTAGTACCACCAAAACGAAATACGTCAATCACAAGTTCATAGTTATAAGTATACTTTTTAATCAAAGTACAGATAGCTATCTGGCTCTCAAGCACCTCGCAGTGTGTACCAGCAGACACTGTGAGGAAGAGAGTCCTGGACATCACAAAGCATGCATTATTTATACACAGTCCCGGTCATTGCCCAGCCCTTCTCCAAACTAATACGTTTCAAAAAAGCTTCATGCCCAGTTCACATGACAAATAAGACAATATTGTCTTTAGGTTTAAGACATGTGTTTCTATATATGGGGTACAATGGTGGCAAACTTTGTTCTGTTCGGCCATGTAGATCTTTCCTTGTTCTTGAGCTTAAATTAAGTCTAGTTTCAATTCGGTGGGTTTCTGCAAAGGAACATAGTTTTAGTTGTCCAACATTCAGTTCCAGTGTTTGTATAAGGATGAAGCTATTGGTGTAGACAACACTTGAATTGAGGTTCAATAGGACTTGAAGGTCTCTTAGCACAGGACAAACATTCTGCTCTCAGCAGCTTCAATGTTGACATAGTTCAAAGTTCATTCAGCTCTGTTGCAGCTGAAAACACAATTTACCATTTTAGGACAGAAAGCAGGAGTTAGAATCAAAATGGCAGATGGTTCTAAAATGGCGGTGAAGACAACTCTATTCAGGTCTGTTTACATGCATTTTTTAGTACAAATGCAAATGCGCTTAGGCCAATGTTCATAATCAGACGATACTATGCGAATATAGTTTGACAAACCCTCCTTTTGCCCTAAGCCAAGAGCATTACTCAAATATTTTGACTGTACATAGACCAGGTATCGCTATAAGAACACCCTGAGTTGCTGGTTTCTAGGACATCAATCACCATTAACTCTTTGATAGCAATGTCCTGCATTACAAAGGCATCGGTTGCTTTTTCAGGCATTTGTATCTTAGGTCCTAGTGTACCTATTACTTTTGCACAACATCCTCCTATCATGGAACATATAACATGAACATTTTCCAACCCCAAGATCACAACAAATCCCAGAACCATGTACTTAGATTCCAGTTTCCCTCGGGAACATGTACTTTAATACGTAAGGTATGTAAGTTTTGAATTGCCTTAAATATGGCGGGAGAGGAATCGGGTACAAAAACACAACATGCAGATCCCACCATTTTGCATACCCTACCACGCTCAGCTAAAAGGATGTCTAACACCATTCTATTTTGGAGGGCTACTAATCTAATTGCCTTTTTCTCTAGCGTCATGTTGTACAAAATATCAGTGGTCCTATTGATGGTTTTCACTAATACCTAATGGGCATTGTTTCTCAGAGTCTGTTAAGCCTCTCCGTTAGGCTTTTTTAGGTCATCCGTTGGTGGCTCCTGACCACGTGGCCTATGTTGATTGAAGGTAACTTTGCCGGTCCCCTTCTCTTATTTATGTTCAGCAGAAGAGTGATGAGGGACTGGCTCAACGATGGTTTCTTGCAATTTCAACTGATGCTGTACTGTAAATTTGGTTTCGTGGTCACAGATTGTACCTTAAGACTCCAGGTACGGTGTGATCTGCAAACAGAGTGTCGTTGTTTCCTGAAGGCAATGAAGACAATGAGGAAGGAGAAGAAAGATTGCTTGATGGTGAAGAAGAATTAAAAGACAAAGCAACAATCCCCCCAGGCCCCATGGACTTAGGAAGGTCTTTTGCAGACAAAGCAGCAGTCTCCCCAGGCCCCACGGGCTCAGGAAGGTTTTCCGGGACACCCTCAGTGTCGATTACAGCAGGCCCATTGTGAGCAGCAAGATCACAATTCTCTTCTCCTTGTCTTTGTTGTGGGCCAGAGGAAAATGAATCCTCTTCACATACGTCGCGTGGATGCAGTTCTTCTTGTCAGTGACTCGGACAGCAGTCTGTGTGGCCAAGAGGACTTTGTGTGGTCCTCTCCAGCGAGGTGCGAGACAGGAGGCTCTTTCAAAGGCTTTTAATAGAACCCAGTCACCAAGTTGAAGTCGATGACCTGGACCCTCATATATTACTGGGAGGGTTTCTTGCACCTGTTGATGAATCAAATATAAATTTTGAGTTAACTGGTCACAATATTCAGAAAGAAGTACATGCTCATCATCTTTCAATAACTAGGGTTTTGGCATCTTCCATATTTTGGCTGGTCTCCCCATAAGGAGAGGGGCCTGTCTTTGATTGTGCAGTTGTCCGCATTGGTATTATACAATACAGGATCTAACAATGTGCAAATCTTTTTGGCACATATGTGTGTTGGACCATGAGCCATTGTCACCATAGCAGTAACATAGGCATTGGGTAGCATCCATTTTTGTGTTTTCATTATCTACCCAACAACCATCATCATCTAAACTTTCTGGACCCTCAACCCACTGTTTAATTTCATATGGAGTAGTGTCAGCCTGAATTTCTTTTATGCAACCAATTCCTTCATCTATCACACAAGTGTTAGTGGCCCCTTTTCTTGGTTCTAACACATACATTGTGGAATAAAAATTGGTGGCAGTCTGTTTGGCTATTCTGTCAGCAAAAGCATTTCCTTTTCCCACCTCGTCTGTTACTTTCTGGTGTGCTGCACACTTCATTATGCTAACTGTGCAGGAAGCGCAAGTGCTAAAAGTAGCCAAACTGTTAGAGTGCCATGCTGTATCTTAGTTCCATGCGAGGTCAAGAAACCCCTTTCAGCCCGTAGTCGACCAAAGTTATGCACCACTCCGAAGGCATATTGGCTGTCTGTGAATATATTCACACTAAGCCCTTCAGAAAGTTCACAAGCTCTAATGAATGCAATAATCTCTGCAGCCTGCTCAGAATTATGCGGAATTCTTTTAGTCTCCACTATGGTGCTTAATGTAGTAATTGGGTAACCAGCAGTGGATGTACCATCCGGATGTTTGAAGCAGGAGCCATCGCAAAACAGCTTCCCTTGTGGATTTTTTAAAGGTGCATCGCTTAGGTCAATTCTGCCCTTAGTCTCTTGTTCTGTGGTATAGAGGCAGTCATGTGACATTTTGTCACTGCAATCAATTTCTTGCGGAAGAGGTAATAGTTCAGCCAGATTTAATGAGAAACATCTCTTAATTTGGATATGCGGTGCAAATATTATCAGCTTGTACCTAGTTAGTCGTGCTGATGTGAGATGTTGCGTCTGCTTTCTGTTTAGTAGAACGTCTACAGAGAGAGGTAACATCACGGTTAAAGAGTGACCCAGAACCATACCCTCACTTTGTTTTACAGATGCAGCGGCAACAGGTCTCAAACATATCCGCAAAGCGCATGCAACAGGGTCTAACGTGGAGGAAAAATAACTGCATGGTCTATTCTTACCCCCATGTTCCTGCGTTAAAACAGCCAGAGCACATCCTTCACATTCATGCACATATAATACAAAGATCTTTTCATAATTTGATGTGCCCAAAACTGGCGCTGAACACAACGCAGCCTTGAGCAGATCAAAAGCTTTCTGGCAATCCATGTTCCACGGTAAAGGCAAATAAATGCCCTTCATTGTCAATGCCAACATAGGTTTTATCATTAATGAAAAATTTGGGATCCACTGTCTACAGTATGAAGCCATACCTATTAAGGCTCTGACCTCTTTCTGTGTGTTTGGGACAGACATGCTAGAAAAGCTTTGTATCTGTTCAGGTGTCAGTCTTCTTCCCTCCTTCAACAGCAGGTAGCCTAAATAGGTGACCTCCTGTTGACAATACTGAAACTTTTTTAATGAAGCTTTATGCCCATGTTTTGCTAAATTAATAAGCAGCAACACGGTGCCCTTCTTTCAAGCAACTTCAGAATCTGCAGCTAGAAGCAAATTGTCTACATACTGTAACAACTTGCAAGTAGAAGGTAACTCAAGTGTTTCAAGCTTTTCCTCAATGCTCTACTATAAATGCTTGGACTCTCAGTGTACCCTTGTGGCACACGAGTAAATGTAAACGAGCGTTCTCCTAGGGTGAACGCAAACAAATATCTACAGTCAACATGTACAGGAATACTGAAAAAGGCATTCTTTAAATCCACAAAACTAAAATGGGTAGCTGAGGCTGGAATCATGGTCAATATTGTAGTAACATCTGGTACAATCGGAATCTGTGGAGCAACAACCATATTAATAGCGTGTAAGTAAATAATGAAACGAGAAGAAATCGTATTATCCCCTTTCTTATAGACTGGTAGAATCAGACTATTACACACGCACCTTACAATTTCCTCAATCACACCTATGTATACAAAATCAGAAATAATACTCTTCAAAGCCTGCTCACCTTCAACCGTAATCTTATATTGCGGAATACGCTGTAACTTAACACCTGGTTTCAACACAATTTTAACAGGTTCAGTTTGTAAAATACCAACATCATTGTCATTAACTGCCCATATACATGTCGGAACCTTATTCAGTTTGGGTGGTAAGGGTCTAGACAAAAATTGTGGAAAAGAAGTTTGTTGAGGCGAAATCATTAAATACACTCCGTCCGGAGAACAGTAAATTCCAGCACTGAATTATTTCAACAAATTCAATACCAACACATTTTCGCTACAATTTGTCATCAAAAGAAATGGACATGAATCAGTAAATGGCCCCAGTGAATGTACCGACTGAGAGACCAGACTAACCACTGGCGTACCAGAGAACCCTATAGAAATGTTACTCAGCCCTGACAGGGTAATATCTGGAACCCGTGAGGGATTAATAGAACACTTCTGTGCTCCTGTATCTATCAAAAATAGATGGTCCCTATTCCCCACCTTCATTTCAACATAGGGACCTTTCTGATCGTCGGGAATAGGTACCGGTTCCAGACCTTGCTTTGGGCTGTCCTAACGGAACAGTATATCATCAAATGCAAGATCCTTGGAAAAATAGACAGTGGAAGGATTATCGAATATGCTCCCACTATTAACTCTATGTTGGTGAATATCCTGTGAAGGTGACTGTTGATTCTGAGTGAACTGACTTCTACCAGGACCCCCTATCACAGGACGGCCTCTGGATCGTCTGCCCATGACACCATATGGTCTATTCGATCTCTGCTTAAGGATCGAGCATTGTGCTCACCAATGACCATCTTGTCTGCAATAGGTGCATTGGTTCATGTGTACAGGACCCAGTTGCATATTACTCTGTGGTGTAAATTGGCCTCTAAACTGTGTATTGCCCCTCTGGCTCCTCTAGCGATCTGCTGGAACAGTACTCTAGTTTTCAAGTCTCCCTTCTTCTTTTCCACTCTTTCCTTCTCTGAATTAACTCTATTTTCATAGTACTGAGCCATATGTAATACTTCGGATTGTGATGTTGCTTGCCAAGCGCTTTCAGAAGTTATTATCTGTGATTGAATTTCAGGCAATAATCTGCATACAAACTTGTATGCAAATAGCCTTTTTCCTGACTCCGTATTCAAAACTTGACCACTAAAGCCTGAAAATACTTGCTCAAATCTGTTAAAATACTCAGTTGCACCCTCTGACTTCAATTGTACACAAGCCGTAAGCTTGTCCCATATGATTCTTTTCTCGGGAACCAGAGTTTTTACTTTAGCTACTATTCTGTCTGGCAACATTAGTATCACCTGTGGTGGTTTCTCAGCAGCCTTCCTTTCCCCATCTATTCGCACCAAGTTAAACCATGTATCGCCCGTCCCTGCCTGATCATCTACAGTTCTAATCTGCTTCCATAAATCAGCAAGAAGGATCACGGGAAGCAGCAAATCTATGTCACTCAGCGTGTAAACTGATGAATGCAAGACAGATTCAATTTCTTTATAAAATCCTGTTGGATACCTCCTAATATCTGGAATCGTTTGTCTAATGGTATTCACTTCCTGTCTAGAAAATGGGACATGGACAAACTGTGAGACCTAATGTGCTTCAATAGTAGTGGCTGGTGTGCCTGCTGCAGCAATTTCTACTTTCGGAAAAAAATGTCAGAGGAACCTCTCTCATTGGCAATTGTAAGGTAGGCAATTCTGAACGCTTATTAAGCAACAAAACTAAATCAAGTGACAAAGTAGTCAAAGCAGTATTGGACGAGAATGCTCTTTTATAAATGACCATCAAATCTGCAGGACAACAAACCTTTCTCTTCAAAAACTCATCTTGTAGACACTCTACTATCACTAGTAACACTTTCCTTTGCATTGCCGGAGCATACTGACTAAACGTGTCATGCACTTCAATGGGAGAAATTGAAACATCCGAAATCCATCTATGAGCGTCTCTTGTGCAAACGCGCATTTCTTCACTCATTGGTTTCAATGGAGGAAGAAATTGCTTCTGCACATATGAGGCTTCCAGTCTATTACCATCTAAATCATCTTCCTGTAACCGATCTAGCTCCCTTTTAAACTCAAATACCTTCTCAACATGCTCATGTACTTTTTCTGCAGTGTCCCTTGAGCGGGCAAGGACATTCAAATCCCTCAACACCTGTGGGACATTCATGTCCGTCAAATCAATCCAAATATCAGCCAAATGTGTTCCCATTCCCTCTATCAAAATAGTCTATTCGGGAATACTTTCTTGGACAGAAATTGCAACTAAAACAGCTGATTCTTCACCCTCTTATATATATTTTTTAGCCCATGTATACAATTCTCTTTTTCTAGCTTTAGATACTGTACCACGAGGCACTATTCTTGAATCAGCTCCCGCCCCTTCAACCACTATGAGTGGAGTAGAACCACTTGGAAAAGAAAGTTCAGACGAATCTTGTTCAATAGGTAGCAGAGACACTACCGCTGGCGGTGGAGACGGAATTAAGGGAACGGCAACTGTAAGGGTGGAGATGCAGAAGGAGGAGCAACAGCAGGAAGAGGAACAACAGGAAGAGGAGGAACCACAACAGAAGGAGGCGCAACAGCGGGGGCAGGCACATAAGGAGGAGGTACAGTGGGAACATTTCTACGTTCATAAATTGTTTTTGCAATATTTCTTGTAGCTACATTTTGTACAATGTGTAGACTTTATTTTATTATTATTATAGCATTTCGTTAAATGATGTTTTACAATAGTGATGGAGTGTCCAACAATGAGGCATCTGTTTCTATTCCTAACAAAAGCACGAGTGACATTTTCCCTGATATTTCCAAACAAATGAATTGGCTTAAGAGGGATGCTGGAGAAGTTTACCAGGATATAAAAGCATATCTTTATAAATCATCTCATTAAAAAAAATAACCAGTGTTACCAGCACATGAGTGAGGTGGGGAGCAGAACGTCAGATGAGAGTTGTTATGTGTGTTCTCTCGTCCCTTATGCCATGAGCACAGCTAGAACATGTATAGCAAGAGCAATACCGGCACATGATGCAAAGTGCCTCAGCCATTTAGCAGCATGCATGACAACAGGACAATTAGAAGGGAAGTTGGCAACCCTACGATGGATGTAAAAAAGAACGTTCCCAAATGAAGATGCTTACATAGAAACACAGAAGATGATAAAAGACCCAAACTTAGCAAAATGATCCAATACACATTGAATGGTCCAAATAGAGGAGACATGAAGATTGTTGAACAAAAGAGTGAAGAGAGGGTCCATGAAATGCCCCTTGTGACCCTTATATGCATGACAACCTGAAGACTGAGAAACAAGAGATGCCAGTCACTATTTTGCCAGCCCACAGGAGGGCCAGTACATTTTACATATGTGAGCAGATATTATCTTAGACAACCATTCAAACCCTATCCAGCTGATGTCTTTGCGGATACAAGCACCTCACCACTGGACCATGTTGACTTACAATAAATATCCACCTCTGCTGATGTTATTAGAGACACCACAACAAAGTAACATTAGTCACGCATCAAACTTGCATCCCTGCACGAAGTTACATGGACACACATCTGCACACACGAAGAACAACACTATCGAAAGAGGAAAGATACATGCACACACTGTTGAAAGTCTTTCTTATTTTCTTTCATTAGCCAAAGGCAGACATGCAAGATAGCAAGAGTTACACAAAACAAGCTTGCAGCCGCTTATTGCAACTAACCATGTGGAACTTCAGGGACATATAAGGAACCCGTAAGAACTGTATACTACTAACCTCAAGAGACAGCAATACCATAATACATATATAGACATAGAGAAACCATAGAACAACTGTAGTGAAAGGGCACAAAGCCACATGCCTCAGAATGAGGAACGAAGACATGCAAATTCTGCAGCATGAAGCAAGGGGCCAGTGCTCGCAGCCAAGGACAAAGGCGGGTGGAAAATTCTGGACTCCAGGTGGCTCCTGCAAAAAAAACAGAATAAATCCTTACTAATTGCAGACCAAAAGGCTCAGTTTTGTGGTCCTCACCTACGTGATGTGACAGAGCTGAACAATGACCATTTACTCATGGTGGGAAGAGAAGCTGTTCCCAGCGATGCAGACAAGAACTGATACATGTGTTCCCCAACAAACATTGCAAGTTGCAGGCACTCAGGCTAGGTGGATATATTTGTTTGTTTGTTTGTTTATTTTATTTAGTATAGTTCTCCAGACCCAGGGGTAAATGGGCGCTTAAGAACAAGTTCCAATGAATACAGTAGAAAAAACAGTTATACAATTATGGCAGAGAAATGCCATATATGGTGTGTTCAGGCAGGAAATAGGAAACATATCAAAGTATGTACAATATATACAAAAAGTACTGAGCTTAGTCTATCTGAGGTTTTCCCTCTCCAGGGGCCAACTAATGACTAGTTTTCTGAACAATTGGAAGGATTTTGCCAGCTTAATATTCGGTGGTAGGGTGTTCCAGAGTTGCGGGGCGAGAACCGTGAAGCTCGAGCCTCCCACTCTTTTGGCTGTGAATCTGGGCACGATGAGGCTGAGAGTATTGGATGATCTAGTGACTCTTAAGTTAGGTTTGAGAGTAAGTTTGTTGGTCAGGTACTGTGGGGCTAGGTGGTTTAGGGCTTTGTAAGTGAGGCAGAGGGTTTTTAGGTCATTTTTTTGCTGAATGGATAACCATTTACAAGATATTCTTGTGTGGGAGATATGCTCTCTCTTGGGAATATTTAGTGCTGCTCTCAACGCGTTATTTTGGAGGATCTGAAGTTTCTTGATTATAGCTAGGTTGGCATCAAGATAAAGGCTATTACAGTAGTCAAGCTTTGATTGTATGAGGGCCCTCGCCAGGATGAGGCAGCTGTTTGTAGATAGAAAGGGTCTACAGGCCCTGATTAGTTTTCCCATGTATGCGGTGGCTGAGGCAGTCATATTGACTTGTTTGGCAAGGTTGGTATTGGCATCGAGGTAGAAGCCTAACGTTTTCACATTTTTCACAACTGGGATGATGTTGCCATCTATGGTGAAATTTGAATATTCAGGGCTGAGTTTCTGTAGATTATTAGGGGACCCGACCAGGAGGAGTGCGGTCTTCTCATCATTCAGGCAGAGGCCGTGTGAGGCCATCCATGCCTGAATGATGGAGAAGATTTTGTTAATCCTGGTGGCGTCAGTATTGTAGTTGCCAGAGATGGTGAGGAGTAACTGGGTGTCATCTGCGTAATTGTGTAGGTGACACCCAGATGGTCCAGTTTATCAAAAAGGGGCTTCGTGAAGATGTTATAGAGGGTAGGGGAGACGCAGGAACCTTGTGGGACATCACAGGTAATGGGGATGGGGTCTGCTGCAGCCACCGATGAAAATACCCTCATGGCTCTTTTGGCTAGGAAGGATTGTATCCATATGACAGCAGAGGGGGAGAAGTGGGCTGCAGAAGAGAGGTGGTTGCAGAGTATTCTGTGGTCAACCAGGTCGAAGGCTGCTGAGAGGTCTAGGAGGAGTAGGATGGCTGCTTTGTTTTTGTCCTTGATGTCATCAATCTGGCTTTTAAGGTCAACAAGGGCAGTTTCCGTTCCATGTTGAGGGCGGAAGCCAGATTGACGCAGGCCTAGCAGTTGATTGGACTCCAAGTAATCCTGGATTCGCAGATAGGCAACTCTGTCGAGGATTTTTAGCAGGAAGGGGACCGTGGTGATGGGCCTGTAATTGGTGGGAATGGCCGGGTCCAGAGATTGTTTTTTTAGAAGAGGGAGAACCCAAGACTGTTTTAGGTTGTTAGGTACAGAATTGGTAGAGAAGGATAAGTTTACTAGTTTGGAGATGAAGGGGGCAAGATATCGCGCCGCGTCTTTGATGATCTTAGCGGGGCAGCTGTCCCCTTTACATTTAGAGGGTTTAAGGGATGTTATGATTTTTTGAATTTAGGGTATAGTAACTGGTTTGAATGTAAAGCCGGAAGTATTGCTAGTAGGGGTAGGTGTGCTGGGTGTGAAGGCGTTACTGTTTGAGAGTTGTAATCTTTTGGATTCGATTTTGTTTTGAAGACCAGTGATTTTGTTAGCTAGGGCATTTTGGATGCTGGTACACCATGCCTTGTCCTTCACGCAGGTATCTGTTGGAGGATTCAGATTTTCTAATTCCTTCAGAATGGTGAAGAGTTCTTTAGTAGAAGATTGGGCATTATTTTTTCTGACATTATAGGCTTCTTTTTTTGACCGGATTATCTCTTTATTGTAGTGGGAGGAAATGGTCGTGAGATTCGTTTTGTTTTCTGCAGAGGGGTTGGTTTTCCATAGGGTTTCCATCTTGGCTTTCTTTTTTCTAATAATTTTGAGTTCTGGTGTGTACCAAGGGTTCAAGTGAGCTATGGGCTTGCATTTGCGTTGCTTTAGTGGGGCAACGGCATCAATGGTGCTAGTTAGGGCATCATTGTAGGTGTCGACTAGAAGGTTAAGGTCGGCAGTAGCTGGGATAGTGTTTAAAAGGGGGAGGATTAGTGGTGTGAAGGTCTCTGCGGTGATGTTGCGCTTGCCACTATATCCGTGGCAACAATTGGGACGGATAGTCTTTCTCATCACCTTGAGAAGGTAAAGGGAGCGCTGAGAACAGAGCAGAGTCGCAGGCCTGAGGAGACCCATTCCAGCCAATCAGGGAACACAAATTCTAGGGTGGAGGGTAACAGGAAAGGGTCAATAGCAGTCTTGCGACCCTGCAACAATGTAGTAGATCTTTTTTGGGGAAGTCTCAGGGGAGACCACCAGACATGCAAGGACCAGTTAGCTAACACCTATAGGTGCCTTCTATAGGTACTACCACCCCAGCCACCCAATAGTTTGGGCTTGTGGCTTTTTTGTTAATGATTCTAAGTTATGACAATATTTGCTAACAAAAACCCTGACACAGGCTCGGGAGCTGTGATTGCTGGACATTTCTTTTCTTGTATGATCCCTGTCTGTTATGGAACAGTTCTAACTTGCCCTTGGCTGAGCCCTCATTACCGGGGGAGGGGTTGTTAGGCCTGGGCACTCTGCAGAATGGTGACTGTGTAGCACAAACCTTGGTCCTCTGGTATACCTGTTTACAAGAGACTGGATTGTGCAAATACATGGGAAACACCAAGATTGCCAGGATGCTTGAAGAGACCTCAGCTACTGGTATATGGAAATGTAGCCACCAGTAAAGGGTGGGAAGAAGGAATGATGGGATGCAGTGCACAGTTATTGAGCCAATCAGGGAACACAGCCTAGGGTGGAGGGTAACAGGAAAGGGTTAATGGTAGTCTTGTGACACTGCAACCAAGATCAGGCCTTCTTGCTGTAAATACATTCCTCACCATGATGGAGAAAATGGAACCCTGACAGAAGATATAACCCTGTTATCGACCCTACATATGAAAATAGTGGAATAGGTAGATGAAACCAAAGAAGATGATTGGTTTTCATACCTGTTCTTATGGATTCCAAACTGGCTGGCAAATGCATTGAAGATGGTGGGAGCAATACTAGTGTTACTGTTGCTGGGATTCTGTCTTATAAGAATAATTATAGCACAATGTAAGAAGACAGCAAAGAAAGCAGTCGGAACGAAGATGATGATCAATGTGAATGCTGTGACCAACGCGCTTAGAGCCCTCTTGCACCCCAGGAACAAAGGTTTACTATCCTAAGGACCATAAGAACTATGCAGGATGTTGTGTGTTTTGTTCACCAACTGAGGGGTGCTGCCATATGACTTAGAGTGTGGATAAACACATAAAGAATGCAAGTGATCTGAGGGTGGTGACAAAGATATAGGTTCTGAAGAAACCACATTGTGAACAAAAGGTGAAGAAAATTGAGGAGGTGGTCGAGGACTCAACCAGAGGGGGGAATGTAGAGATGCAGATGTACATGTCATTTATAAACCCCATCTGCTCACCTCTGTCAGACTGGAAGAACAGCAAGAAAGCACTGTGTTTGATACTGGTATCATTCCAATATCACATCAGAGGCATCAGAGACATTATGCGCTGAGACAACTCTTTCAAATGTACCCTCAAACAGATGCGGTAGACATAAGCCTGCAGACACCACTGGATATAGAAGAACTAGAAGTAAAGCCAGACAGAGGTAAAGTGACACCACTAAAAGCGAGGTTACGTGGACACACTGAACTCGATCAATGGATATCTAAAGAATGAAGATGTGGTTAAATTAATGAAGTAAACATATATGCGAATATGAAAAAAACGTATTCACTAAGACGATAAGTGACAAGAGATGTAATATATATATATATATATATATATATATATATATATATATATATATATATATATATATATATATATTTATGCAGAAGCAAAAGGTGGATAAGACAACATAGAAACTTGGTAAAGTAGGAAATAGAACGCAAGTAAAGCAGCCATGCTAAGAAAATGGACGTCAGCATCGTGTAATAGTAAGCAAGAAGCCTCGAGAAGGAAAACCAAGGCTGAAATGCTGACAGGCACCAGAATACACATTTGTGCAAGAACAAAGGATATTTGCTTGGCTTAAAATCACGGATGTCACAGCAAGAGCAATTAAATGGCTCAAAAGGAGTCAACGAGGATAAGCTATTTATGCAGGACATATTTCTCTTAAGATTAAGTAAAGGAGAGAACAATTGCGAGTGCCAAGTATTGGTCAATTGAAGATGCAGAAAGCACATGCAGGATGGAGCCAACAAGTCTCCAGAGGCCAAGGAGATAATTAGCACCCAATATAATTGAATCAATTAGCATTAAATAGAAGGGAAAAATTGACAAAATATTGGTCTCCTCACACTCCTATTCATAAAGCTTGAGACGCAGATAGCAATGTACCTTCACTTCCTTTAAAGTTCTGAGGAAGAGAACAGTCAAAAAGGTCAACTGTAAAGAAAAAGCTTTTGCTTATGGCCTAACTGATGAGAGATAGTAGGCTAATTAGCTGAGAAAGAAGTTGTCTGACATTGTTCCCTTGCACCTGGGTTTCGGTGCTTACGTGCTGCTAATGAGCCGAATGTCCAAGGTCGGTAAGAGATTGTAACCAATCATGAGGGTCTATGTAATGGCCTACCAGACAAGGAGCATCCAATGATGGTACTAACATTCATACAAACTATATGTATTGGTTTCCCTTAACCAATCCCTCCACCCAGTAGGTTTTTATTGTTAGCCACACAGAATGACATCATATCTGACGGATGTCTACGTATAAAACATTTTGTGTAACTGAAATGTATTGAGAGTGTGTGAGCTGCAGTCTGTTTGTTAACCAGGTTTCCCTACTTTATTGAACTGATAATAAAGTAGTATTTTGCCATCTTCCTTGAGTCTGTTTGGTTATTTGGGCCCGAGATTGATTGCGGTAATACCATTCAGCAGTTGGAATGTTCCAGGTGCTATTGTACAGATGGTTCCTTTCCTCGACTTTCATTTGGCTCCTCAATCAGTCGTAAAGCTTATCAAGGAAGACATCTTTTCAACTGATTCATGTGGACCCATTTTTCTTCTGTCTCTTCTCCTTTTGGGATGCAGACCTTGTAGGCAACAGGAGATATGTTATCTATAATTTCAAAGGCACCACGCCAGGATGAAAGAAATTTCCGCTCCTTGGTCTGATTCTTTGAAAGTTGTACAGGTAAACCTTGTCCCCTGATTCATACTCCTTCTTGGTGATCTTTAGATCATAATATGTTTTAATCCCTTCAGCTGACTTTTTTAAAAATTTGCTAAGCATAAACAAAAGCATGCTGAAGGTGCTTCCTTAAATGTTGAATGTACTCATGAGTAGTGGATGCATTTATCAGTGTCTGCTCCTGAGTTCTGTAGAGAAGAAGCTGAGGTAACACCATTTTTCATCCATACATAAGCTAAAATTGAGACATTTTTGTTGCAGAAGACGGTGTAGACATAATGGCCATCAGGACAAGTGGTAATTGGTTGCCCCAACTGTGTCCGGAGTCTGCCACAAACTTCTTTAAGATACTCACAAATGTCTTGTTGTCTCTCTACACCCCTGCTCGAGGCTGGGCAGTAGGCAATGTGGAGTTTCTTTCTACCCCTAGAATCTCCCACATCTTCGCCATCACCTCACTGCAAAAATGACTTCCTTGATCTGACTCCATCCTTTGCGAGGGGCCGAAATGAGAGAAGATGTTGTTGATCATTAGTGCATCTGCTATCTCTGCTTTACAATTTAGGGCACGAAGACACTCTACCCACTTTGTGAACAATCATGTTACAGTCAACATGTACTTGCTTCCTCTAGAGGAGCGAATCACTGGCCCGATGAAATCAACTTGCAAATCTGACCAAGGCAGTGTCATTCCCCTTTTTTGTAGGGGAGCTCTGTGTGTGAGTAAACTGGGTTGAATTTGAACACACACAAGACACCCCTTTAGGTAAATGTCAATGTCCTAGCCTATGTGTGGCCAGTAGGCAGCCTCACACAAGATTTCTAATGTTGTATGAACCCCCCTATGACCAGCAGTGGCTACCTCATGGTTGTGGTTCAACATCAGGCTTCAGAATGAGGTAGGTACCCCCCACTGGTCACACCCAGATAGGGCCCTCCATATCAACAACCTGTCTTGGATCTGGAACATCTTGGAAAACTTCATCAACAACCGAAGATCCTTGGTACCAGCATAATCTGGTTCGTTTCAAGGAAAACTCACAGGGTCTTCAATGTGTCGATATTATTTTCCAATAATCAGGTCCTCTTTCTGTGCAGTGATCAAATCTGCATCTGGGTTATCTTTGTTCCACTGGGCAGTCGAGAGTTCACTATTTGCATGAGTTTGTGACCTGGTGACATCAGCCACTTGGGTTTCACCCAGCAGAGATTCTGTTTCTATGAAATCCCCCTGCAGATCTCTGGTTTTGGTGAGCTGGTCAGCCAGGTCATTCCCAGTCTTATCTGACCCCTCTATTTTGGAATTACCTCTTATCTTCTTCCAATAGCTCTTTGGAGGTCACCAGATAATCAATTAACTGGATCAGTTTTGGCATGCTTTAAGGGTTTATTGTTGGCACAAAGCATTCCACGATTCTTACACTTAATCAGGTGCTCTTTGTCTTGGTGGTGCACTGCGGTGAGGATGGCTTGATGAACGGTCATCAACTCTGCAACCTGATGACTTTGAAGTCCTATTGTGTAACCAGAAGTGTGTTACCGGGAATCGTTCACTGAGGCATTCCCAATGCCAGGCTACTAGTTATTTTCCGCATTGTTTTAAACATGGTAGGAGCACCCATCCACATGAACTGTGGGTATCCCCTGACAAGTGTCTTCTTCATAGACCTTGTGCGGGGAAGTGAAGACATCTTCATATTGTTGTTGATCATTACACTTTCATCCTCAAGACAGTTTTTTTCAGCACAATCATGAAAGTCTGCAAACCCTTGTGCTAGGTACTCTTCTTGTTTTGGTCATATCTAACCTCCACGGGAAAGCCCTTCATCGACAGAATACAGGAAGTAATTCTGAAATGTCTGACATTCCCTGCCAGAACTCTGTCATTTTGTAAATATTGCAAGGGTTGGTTAGGAGTCTCGTCAATGATGTGCTACCCCTGGATGAATGGGCGGCAATTTTTCAACGCCCACACCATTGCCAGGAGTTCCTTCTCGCAGCCATTGAATGTTTCCTCTACAGAGACCAAAGGTTTTCTTGCGTACAATATGACTTTTTTGACCTTGTCATGCTTTTGAGACAACACCGCTGTTAAGCAAGTATCCGAAAACTCTGTCTCCAAGAAGGATCTCTTGTTTTTTATGGCGTAAGCCAAACAAGGAGCCTGGAAAAGGCTTGTTCTGGACCCCACTCCCACTTGACTGCAGCCTTTAATAAATGGACCAAGGGTTGAGTGACCTCTGCATAGTCTTCAATGAACTTTCCACTATAATTAGTGAGACCAAGGAGGCTATTTAAATCGTGCAGAGTAGTAGTGTCTTTTAATTTCATTAAGGCTTCCACCTTCTTCACCTGGGGATTAAGACCCTCAGGGGTGACCTTGTGCCCTAAGAAGTTCACTCAGGTCTTACACCATTGTTTCTTCTGAAAGGACAGTTTTGCTCCGGCTTTCTGCAACTGTGTCTGAACATAACGATTTCCTCCTATATGCTCCCCCACATTTGAGTTCTTGATCAGAACATCATTTACATAGGCCAGGTTTCCCCTTTTGCCCAAGTCGGCATGGCCTTATGTAGAAAGATGTTGAACTCATTGCCAGAGTTTATGTATCTAAAGGGGGTTCAGGTCCACATCTACTGCTGCCCCCAGAAGGTAAAGGCAAGCTTGTACTCATCTTCCCTACTCACTGGCACTGTACAATAGCTGTTGATCAATTCAATAGCTGTGTACATCTTTGACCCTTGGATCAGTGGCAGCCACTGATCGATGTAGGGAAGTGGCCAACTTTAAATGTGGACTTGTTTGTTCAATTTCCTCAGGTCTGCACATAGTCTCCATTGGCAATAATTTCTGTGAGTGACTCCATGGACGCGAGAGGTAACCGGTATTGCTTCACAAATACTGGAGCCATCTCGGGGTCCATGGGTATGGTGGTTGAATGAATAGAGGTGTGTCCACAGTCGTATGAGTCCATTGAAAAGATATGGAATTCCAGGAATACCTGTTTCAGCTTTTGTCTATGCTCCTCAGTCTCATAGGCATCAGCAAGATTGATCCTTTCCTCAACCATCTGCTTGAAACCTGGAAAGACCTCGTCGAGGTTGGCAATTTCAGCTGTATCCTCCTGTTGGGTGGAGAGATCTCTTATGATGGTGTTGACCTGGAATGGAGGTTCCAAGGATTCGAGTTAGGTCCTTGACTCTGAACACTACCTCCTCCTGTCACGGAATTCCCCCTTTCTCACCTGAGAGCGATCCTTGCAGGATTTCTTGGGCGGTGTCTTCTTATGCACGGACCTGGTCTTGTATAAGCCAGCGTGAGCCTCTTCTGGCTCCAGCATGCGTTCAGAGTTCTGGGATTCAGATACTCTGGGGATCCAGTAAACGAAGAAGGTGCACAAGCACGGCACATGGGTCCAGGAAGCAAGGAAGAAGGAAGAGGGGTAAGGGAATAGAATTAGAAGGTCCAGGAACCAGGATAACAGTTCAGCGAACTACGGAGCACACGTCTAGTCGCTACTTGCAATAGCATTGAGACACGCGGGGCCGCAGGGTCGCGGTCTATTTGTAGATTACGCTACGTCCAACGTGAAGACCGAGGAAGGCGTTTCACGTTAGACTGCCTTGTTGGAAGTACCAAGGAGTGCAAGCCCCGTTGTGATAAGGACCATGAAGTCCAAAAGGGGCGTGTTCTGTGGGTCATGACAGCATGCCTCCTCCGAAAACCTGTTCCACCAGGTTTGCCTGGGTGTATGAGATGGTATCTTCTGAGCAATCGAGGGGTATTCAGATTAGAAATTGGTTCCCAAATTCTTTCACTAGGAGGATATATTTTCCATTCAACCAAGTATTGAAGCTGACCCCGTTTATACCTGGAGTTTCATATTCGGGACACTTCATATTCCAGTTGGTCGACCACCACCACAGGAGTGGGTCTGCAGGATTTCTGGGAGGATCAGATGTAGGGTTTTAATAAAGAAGTGTGAAAAACTGGGTGAATTTTCTTCCAGGAGTCTGGTAGCTTGAGCCGGTATGAGACTGGATTTATGATTTCCATGATGGAAAATGGACCATAGTACCGGGGGGCCAATTTGTTTGGCCCTAAATGTCGGGGTAGTAGTTTCGAGGACAACCAGACTTGATCACCAATTGCATAAGAAGACCCTGGTCTTCTTTTGGTATCCGCATATCGCTTAGTATGTAAGCGGCACACGGGTCCAGGAAGCAATGAAGAAGGAAGAGGGGTAAGGGAATAGAATTAGAAGGTCCAGGAACCAGGATAACAGTTCAGCGAACTACAGAGCACACATCTATTCGCTACTTGCAATAGCATTGAGACGCGCGGGTCACGGTCTATTTGTAGATTACGCTATGTCCGACGTGAAGACCGAGGAAGGCATTTCACGTTAGACGGCCATGTTGGAAGTACCAAGGAGTGCAAGCCCCATTGTGATAAGGACCATGAAGTCCATCCAAAAGGGGCGTGTTCTGTGGGTCAGACACCTCTCTCCTGATGTCACAGGTCCCCTCTTCCACCTATTCCACATGTAGGGGCAGGAAGAGTACACCAAGAAATTCCCTCCCATGCCTAGTGAAAATGTTTTCTGGAGGAACCTTGTCGCTGATGTCGAAACAGTCATTTGCGAATGGTCCCATGATTTCATTACCTAAATCAATAAAATAATGTTAGGCATCAGCCGCCATTCCAATAAAGGTGCCTTCACCCAAAATGATACTTCGAGGGTCGCTGTTATCCACCAATACTCGAATGCTGTCATGTTCTAGGTCTACTAGAGGTGTCGGATTTAAATACAAATCTTATTGTTGGAGATGCGAATTTCAATTTATATAGGCGTCCTGATGTTTGAGGTTCTGTCTTTGCTTACCTTTTAGGGGCTGGTGAATTGTCGAACCGTCCTGGAATGGTAACTTCTTCTCATACTTCAACTTCAACCACATAAGGCAGCATTTGAGCTGACCAGAATGCTTTTTAAGTGTTGTCAAAGCCCATGGGGTTACCCCCCCAGTCATGACCAGGCTTTATTATTAATTAGGTCCAAATTGATTGCTAATCGGTTGAGAATGTCACTACCTAAATAAAAGGCAGAAGGGACATCTCTCACGGCCCAACACTAATGCTCTATTCTTTTGTTGCCAATGGAAACTGTTAGCATTCGCCTCCTATGCAGGAGATGGTTGGAGTTTGGAGTTTCTAGACCCACTTCCCATTTGTCAATCAATTTAAATGTGGAAAGTGTCTGATCTTTTTGGAGTTTCCTGACTAATCCTTTGTTGATGAAACTCCTTCCATTATTCAGGTATAATCTCATGAGCACAGGCTCCTCCCCCTCATTTATCTGAATAGGGAAAAACACTTGTTTGTCTTTTTTTTAACGTCTTTTAGACTTTGAGCAGGTTCTTCATTGTCTGGTTTCACAGGACTCAATGTTTCTTCTGATTTTTGACTGTTGTAAAATTTGAGGGTGTTCACTTCCAGTGTGGATTGTCACTTAAAACTGGAAGGGAGGCTGATTTTCAAGAATAGAAAAGAGTTCCCTTCGGGGTGATGTCTGAGACCTTGTTTCTCTGGAAATGCAACTCTACTTTCTCGGCATGTTGATCAATTAAACTCATGCTTACATAATTGGTGCTCCTCCAGGGGGCAAAGAAAGTGTGAGTTATTTGCCAGCCCAGTGGTAATTTTCTTAATATTCAACTCGGACACTGTGTGTTCTTGGGAAATTTCTCATATTGAAGTTTGTGAATCTGTAAGGAAAATTTTACAACGGACAATTTTGGGAATCTTCTTTCTCCCCCTAATGTTTGCTGTCTCCCTTTACGCAGGGAGAGTCCTTAGAACCTCTCTGGAGAAAGAATACCTCTGTTCTACCTTGTCTGGCTCATATTTTTGGGGTTGAACAGTTTCTTGTTCTCGGTCAGTCTCCATACTTACCCAGTCCCACTCAGGGTCTTTTGGGACCCATTGTTCTTTCGGAGGGATCCTCCCATTTCTGAAAG
This sequence comes from Ambystoma mexicanum, assembly GCF_040938575.1. Lineage (NCBI taxonomy): Eukaryota > Metazoa > Chordata > Amphibia > Caudata > Ambystomatidae > Ambystoma > Ambystoma mexicanum. The sequence continues at coordinate 896,896,705 of NC_090941.1, forward strand.
AGAAGTTCTGCTTACCTGAATCATCCAGGTAATCTTCTCTCTCAAAGGGAACGTTTCTGAGTTTCTCCACAAAGTGGGTTCTTTTTTGGCCTCTCCTACTTCCCCGTTGCCTTTTGGGTTCTATTTTCTTGGTGTAGAAGAGTCACTTTCAGGCTGAGTTGTTTCTTGGGGTTCTGTCCTGGTGAGAAAGGAAGCTTCCTGTAGGGCTTTGCATCTCCCCTCCATCCGGGCCCCCTCCTCTTCTTGAGGGAAGTTTGGAGGGAGAGTTCCTGGGGCAATACTTAACTGATTGGTACCCCCATGGGCTGGGGGGGGTGTATACATACCTCAGGATTGTACCCAGGGTTTACATAGTTGGCAGGGTTAGAAGGATCATTGTTCTTGGCCCCTGCCTGACTACCGATCCGATCAGGGTAGGGGGACCCTTCTGCCTTACATTTTGCTTGTTGACAGGAGGGTTACTTTTAGGCCCCCTGTCTCGAGGACCACGGGAGGGGTAGTTCTCACCTCCTCCACCTTGGCAGCGGCAAGTGGGTTAGATGGCTTAGGGGTTTTGGGGGTGTTTTTATTCTCTGTGGGCTTCTGAACCTCATAGAACCTGGTGGCATGTTCAATTACCCAATCCAGGGTCCTGTGCTCATGAAAATTAAGCACCAACTGAGTTATTATGTATTTGGAGAGCACATGGAAATAGGTTGTCATGAACTCCCTACGATGTGTGTTCACCTGCCGGGAAGTCTGCGCAAATGCCTGCTTTAAAACACCCTAGGCGCCTGATCCTTCCTACATTGTAAATTATATGCAGCCTTACGGGCCTTTTGTGGGTTTCTGTGTGAGGAGGTATGTTTTAAAATGGGTGCCCTGTAGGTGGACCATTTATAATGATCCTGGTCCTCCAGACCTGCAAAGAAAATGCACTACTCAGTGGAGAATGTCCATTTTGCAAATGCGATGCAATTCACATAATTTCTGATCTGGAATGATGCCCTCATTTGCTCATAAAGTTCCCGGTGCTCCCATACTGAATTCTTGGCATTCTTATAGTATGGGTTCAGGAAGCTCTTTATGGCCTTGATTTGTCTTAAACCCTTGCTCAGTTTCCCTGTCCTTTTCTTCCTTTGCACCAAGTCCATTCGTTTTCTGACTCAGAGCTACTATTTGTACTCCATTCCCTTTCCTCTAGGCACTCTCTAACTCTGTGAGATCAGGAATATCTCCCAGAGTCATAGGATCTAGACTCCTCTTGCCTGGACCGCAATGAACTCTCAGTGTCACTTTCCCTGTAGTTACTTTTAGGCCCAGGACAGAACACAGTTTCATCATCGCTCCTTTAAAGGGAGTCTGAGGAATTCCCTACTTCCCCTGAATGTACAGAGGTTTTTTGAATGCCCTTCCTAGGCTGAGGGTCTGGCTTTTCTCCTTCAGTGAAGCGGGCAATGTGATCTCTTTGTAATCTCATCTTCAGCCAATCCAACCCCCTGACTTTCTCATCATCTGAAGAACTTACAGTATTCTTTTTAGTCTCCCAGGACACGATGGTATGGCCCCTTCCCTTCTGTGTGTTAGAGATGAATACTCATCAGGATCAGATAAGGACTGGCCTTCTCAATCAGTTTGGCTAAATCTGGGTAAGTCCAAAGCCTCATGTTCCCCTGTTCTTTATCGGTGGCATGCATGCAGTCAGTTCCCATTTGTAACTGGGAGGATGCAAATGACTGGCCTGAGGCCCCTGATCGAGGGGGAGGGGGCGTCTCACCTCAATCAGTGGGTCTTGTCCCATATCCTGATTGGTCAGGGTGCCTCAGAACATGTTTATAATTTGAATTTCCTTTGTGGGACTCTCACACCTGTGTCTCTCTTTCCTTATTTCCTGTTGTATTCCGAGAGCTGGCTTTTTAATTCTGACACTAAGGCCTGATTGGTGCACAATAAAAACGCTTTAATATTTGTATACCTCAGATTCTTTTGAGAAGGCCTCCAACCCATCTTGCACACACCCTACACAAACACCCTTTGTCACAATGGACTAGGAACCAGATTGGTGTGTATCAATAATATATTTATTAATTTATTATTTAATGTCAAATTAGAATCAACCAATTACAACAGCCACCAATGTTGTGGCAACACACAAATGCAATGACCTCTATAAGCGACCAGGTTAGGATATACTGTCACAAATACTTCCTTTTTTAATGACAAAACAGAAGAACAATTCAATAAACAATGATAGCACAAGAGCTAACACTCCCCCTGCGACACTCAACCCCCAAACATCAATTGGATTTGATTCCTTTGAATGGAAGTCAGTGGCAGGGAGTAGGAATACATGGGGTGAAATGCGTTTTGGGTGGTGCCCACAGAAACAATATTGCGAGCCAGCAAAGAGGGGGAACATTTGTTTTAGAGCACAATGGAAGAATGGAAATAGAAAGACAGGGAACTCACTTGCTTCTACTTAAAAATGGGGAAATTAATTGATTTGCTTCCAAAAATAAACAGACACATGAGGGGTTTTTCAATAGGGATTTGCTAACATACACAGGCAAATAGGGGAGTTATTCAATGGGGAGATGACTAAAATGCATAGAAAATTGGGGGTTTTCAATGGGGAATTTCAGTGGGGGAAATATCAAATGCAATGCTACAAGAATACAGGGCTTATGCCAGCTATGGTTTCTGGGGTTTAGTTTACTTACATGAGAGGTCTGGACTGTATATCAGGAAGCATCAGAGCACCACTGCTTGGACAGCCAATGGGGTCAGCTAAGGATTTCCTCTATCCTCCAAGGGTTCCCAAGTCATCTACCATCTCTCCTGGCTCCTCTGCAAGATTAGGCCTCACTGCTAGTGCTGGGATTGATCAGAGTTCGGCAGCATCTCATGTCAGAGGTTAGTGGGCAGAAGAAGTCCTGATTTGAGGCGGGTGACTTATTTATGGGGCAAATGACATCACTAATGTATCAGAGTTCCCACAGAAGGGATTGTTACTGTTCAAAAGTCCATTCCCATCTGTGTGCTGATAGGTCCAGGAAATGTAGGAGTGTTTTGGGACCACTCCATCATCTTCCTTTGACAGGGGAGCTTGGTCTGGTTCAGGGACATAGACATCTCACTGCATGAAAAGTGCCCCATATTTTGACACATATCAAGGCATTTCTGAACACTATATTTTACTGCACTACTTAGAAGTGTGTATGTCATTCTTATGCAGAACTACAGTTTGTCCACATTTACTCCAGAATTATATCAGTGAAAAATATGGCACTTGGTGGGCGGCATATGAATCATATTTTACATGTTTTATCAAATTTTTATGGTTCTCACATTCATGCGGAGGGCCACATTAAGTTTGGATTAATAATGTTTGGTATGCTGGTCTCACCAAAATCGTTTTTAGATAGTGAGAAGCAGCTCGCAGACACCTTTTCAGAAATCCTACCATGACTATGTTTGACAAATATTACCAATTTTAAAAGATGAAAACCATTTCTCTACATTTACACAATGGACGGTCAAACCACTCCCTAATCTTGGCCCTCACGCTTGCCATGTGCCTGTTCCTGGCTGTGACGTCAAGAGGAGTCCTGTATTGAGATTAGCTTGCACATTCCAAGAGCTAATTGCCAGGTAAGGCAAGTTTTATTGTGGCCTAAGTGACCTGGGTCATACAAGCTGGGGAACAGAGATGCCTTTATCTTGTCCACACTGCAAATCTGATCTCTACAAGTATTTAGTTTGTATTTTAAAGGAAGGCCCTCATGTCTGCAGTGAGCCAGGCCTAAATCCCCATGACAACATGGGCTTTAGAATTTAGTTTCACATCTGAGGAAGCCACAAACAGAGAGAATCAAATCAATGGCAAGCAGCCCACTTAGCCAACATTACCTTTTAACTCCCATTTTCACTTTAAAATGACTCTTGAAAGGCACACAATTTTAACATGGATAAATGTCCCTGCATACGGTAGTTAAACGAGCGTATCATAATTACATTTTTAAAGGCTTTGGTGTAATTCTGGCTTTGCAAAGTGTCACTTAGAAGCAAAATCAAAATGACATTGTGTTGCTTTCAGCCATGAAATGCCTTCATTTTACTGCAGTTGAACATCTCCTTATAGATTATGTGTACTGTTGTCTCCTCTGCGATGGGCTCATGATGGAAAGAAACCAAGTTCATATTTGACAATCTTGCACACATTTTGAAGAACATTACTTCAGTTTAATGGGAAAAAACAGAATTATTCTTTTTATTTTATGTTCATGACAGAAAGCAATCTGCTTCACTGAAATTTCGGCACACAATGCTGACATCCCCTTGAGGGTTCTGTGGACTGTGGTTTCTGAGAATGTTACTTCGGCTCTTTAATAATTTGGCCAACATTGCCACATGTCTTTCCCCTATGCCAGGCAGTTGGAATTTTTATGCCTCTCAATGTTTTGAGGCTCAATTTCACTCCATTTTGCTTTGACAGTGCAGGGCCTCATTTCCACAATATTTTGGTACAGGCCTGGGAATTTGGTCAGTCCTCATAACTGACTCTGGCCTTTTTATTTCTTGCATCCAGGGGTTATTTCACCCCCCCCAAGAGAAGCTTCTCAGCTCTGGCTACATACTGTGAATGTTTTATTCCATATTTAGACTCCATTAGGCAACAAAGACAAGCGAGAGTGCACTGGGCCTGAACAGAGCTGAAGCAAATTGCATTTGAGGCAGTCAAAATAACCCTCACAGGACATGTCATGCTGGCCTACTTTTTCAAAGAGAGACTCGTGGAACTGGTTGTGGATGAAATCCTGGTGGTATTAGGTTCAATTCTAACCCAGGTGGACACCAATGTGGCCACAAAAAGCCTGTTGCAGTTACACTTCAAACACGATGGAGAGGTGATGCTCAAAACCACGATGGGAAGCATTGATGATATTGTGGGGCTGTTGACATTTCAATCTTTAACAATGCTTCAGTTAAGAGTGACTAATAGCCAGATTACATGTATCCGAAGCTAGGAGAGGTTTACATTGGCTCCCTCTTGCGGCCAGGATTGAATCCCGTCCTCTTTTGATTACCCACAAATTCTTGTCAAGGCTGGCATAGCTGGTTGATGCTCTAGAGAGCAAACCATTCATGCGAGATCTCAGATCTAAGAATCTCAACCTATTGAAGGTGCCTAGATGTAAACTCACACAGGCCATTAAGGTGCGTTTTTTGCAGCAGCACCTAAAGCCTGGAACACGATACCCCTAACTTGAGAGCAATGAAATCTACAGAACTTTTCATGAATGAGTTAAGAACCCTGCTCTTTAGATAATCTACCCTGTTCCATTTGACCATGCCAACATGTTCAGCCCCCGTGGCCGTTTCACATGAATACTGTTAACTGTTTGTTGTCTGTCTAGTGCCCGTATGCCTCCGGGACACTTTGTGCATAATACAAATGTATTAAAGTAAAGTTGAAACCTCAGCAATACCAATACAAAATGGACTGTGCATGACTAATCCACCAGACCACTTCCCATATCATTCAAGACAGATGATGGTTTAAGGCAAAACGGAATTGGACGAAACCGAGAAAAGCATGAAATATGTATTCCAGTATGCACTCCTGCGAGAGGTGTCATGGACAAGAGAACAAGATGAGGGATGAGTCCATTAAACTGCCAAAGGAAGCAACAACCGCGACAGAATGGGAAGAATTAATTTGCACATTACCAGGGCACACTGCACAGGGAAGAGGCACACTGTGCGCATCATCGCAGGTGCGCAGGGAACTCATAGTGTTGCCAGAGGGTCTCTTGCTAAAAGGTGCATGGAATTTGACAGGTCCCTTACGAGGCAAGGAATCAGTGTTTGTTCCTGTAGAGGAGCAAATGCTAGATCTGGAGGTGGTGCCCAAGCACTCCCTGGGAAACGAACAATGGGAATTCACTTTAGGAATGCCATTGGCTCAGGCAGTAGCAATTCTTCAGAAACACGCATCATCAAAAACGTACAGGTTCTGTACAGTGAACAGAAGATTTTGCTTGGAGTAATTCTGCAATACTGGCAACGGATGAAGAAATGTGAATCTGCATAGCCATTGAGTTGAACTGAAAACAGTAATTTTCAAGTCACACCATGGGAAGAATACAGTCTACCCCTTTGCAAGTCCTGAAGAAGACGGGAGTCAGTAGCCAGTAATGGGCATCTAGACAGCACACCGTCGAAACTATAGATAAAGGAAGTTTGTACATTTTAAGAGGAGGAATATGTTATCGGTTTCAGCACTCGACAAACACCTATAGTTGGCAATTACTTGAATGGCGTTTTCTTGAAAGTGGAATGACTTTTCTAGTGTGATAAAAGGTTTTCTGATATAACTAATAGGTGAAAACATTTATTGTTTGTTTCACCTTTTGCCCTTTGCACATGCACTTACATGGGCTTTCTCTTCTAGTGCTGCAATTGCCTGGAACGGGATTTCACCTTACCTCCGTTTCATGTCACATTACATGGACTTTCTCTTCTAGTGCTGCAATTGTCTGGAATAGGCTTTTGCCTGACCTCCGTTCCATGTCATGTGACATGGTCTGTCTATTCTAAACCTGCAAATGACTGGAATGGGCTTTTGCCTGGCCTCCGTTCCATGTCAGATTACATGGACTTTCTCTTCTAGTGCTGCAATTGTCTGGAACGGGATTTCGCCTTGCCTCCGTTTCATGTCACATTACATGGACTTTCTATTCTAAACCTGCAAATGTCTGGAATGGGCTTTTGCCTGGCCTCCGTTCCATGTCAATTGCATGGACATTCTACTCTAGTGCTTCAATTGCCTGGAAAGGGCTTTCACCTGGCCTTCATTCCATGTCATATTACATGGACATTCTATTCTAGTGCTTCAATTGTCTGGAATGGGTTGTTGCCTGGCTTCCATTAAATGTCAAATTAATGGGCTTTCTCTTCTAGTGCTGCAATTGCCTGGAAAGGGCTTTCGCCTGGTTTCCGTTCCATGTCATTTTACATGGACTTTCTAATCTAGCTCTTCAATTGTACAGAATGGGCTTTTGTCTGGACTCCGTTCCATGTCATATGACTTGGTATTTCTATTCTAAACCTGCAATTGTCTGGAACGGGATTTCGCCTGGCCTCCGTTTCATGTCACATTACATGGACTTTCTCTTCTAGTGCTGCAATTGTCTGGAATGGGCTTTTGCCTGGCCTCCGTCCCATGTCACATTACGTGGTCTTTCTATACTAAACTTGCAATTGTCTGGAACAGGCTTTTGCCTGGCTTCAGTTACATGTCACATTAATGAGCTTTTTCTTCTAGTGCTGCAATTGTCTTCACCTGGCCTGCATTCCATGTCATATTGCATGGACTTTCTCTTCTAGTTCTGCAATTGTCTGGAATGGGCTTTTGCCTGGCCTCCGTTCCATGTCATGTGACATGGTCTGTCTATTCTAAACCTGCAAATGTCTGGGATGGGCTTTTGCCTGGCCTCCGTTCCATGTCAGAATACATGGACTTTCTCTTCTAGTGCTGCAATTTTCTGGAACGGGATTTCGCCTTGCCTCCGTTTCATGTCACATTACATGGATTTTCTATTCTAAACCTGCAAATGTCTGGAATGGGCTTTTGCCTGGCCTCCATTCCATGTCAGATTGCATGGACTTTCTACTTTAGTACTTCAATTGCCTGGAAAGGGCTTTCACCTGGCCTCCGTTCCATGTCATATTACATGGACATTCTATTCTAGTGTTTCAATTGTCTGGAATGGGCTTTTGCCTGGCTTCCGTTAAATGTCACATCAATGGGTTTTCTCTTCTAGTGCTGCAATTGTCTTCACCTGGCCTGCATTCCATGTCATAATATATGGATTTTCTATTCTAGTGCTTCTATTGTCTGGAATGGGTTTTTGCCTGGCTTCCGCTACTTGTCACATTGTTACGCTCACCTGGTCTCCACAGAGGCGTCCCACGAAGCTGAGCGTTGAACGTCTGCGCGCGTCTCTTCCTGTCTCACTACTTCTCTCACACTTGGGCATTCCCCTAGAATGATGAACGGAGATGTTAACTTGCTGCGCAAGGTGGGTAAGACTTCCACCTCCCTTAAACCTCCAACCGCTTCCCTCTGTGCTTATGTCTCACCTTAAGTATTTTAACGATGGGCTCTCCGTCCTGCATCTGAATGCAGGTGCGCTTTAATGTTCTTAGGCACCTTCACTGGATCTAGTTCCGTCACTGATCCTGTGGCCTGTAGAGGAATCCAGACGAGCTGTGAATCCGTAGGTAAGTCCTTGTACCAATTGGTTCTTGGTAACAGCTTTTGTTTAATGTGTTCTTTGTTTGCCAATGTTTCACTATTGTGCTTATTCTTTTGCAGGAGCAGTATTGGAGATGCCAGATGAAGGAATGGACTCCTCACTGCGACGCTGAGCAGTATTTATGCAGGTGAGTGTTAGCGCGAAAGCGTGGCGAGATGTATTTTAAAATGGATATTTCTATTGCGCGGCTAACCTGGCGTCTCTTTTCCCTTCCTCTGCAGGTGCGGTGAGGCTCTGGAGCTGCGATCGCATGTACCGCTTTGATGGAAACCTGAGATGACTGTCGCCTCCGGGTAAGTATTCGTTCTCCCTTCTTGTGTCGTTTCCAGGAGGGGCGGAAGAGTAAGCCGTTTGGATGGAGCTGGAAGACTGCTTCTCTCAGGTAAGAACTCAACCGCTGTTCTTCTTCTTGTTTTCTCTTTCCTTTCTCTCGACAGGTGCTGATGGTCCGTGGTTCCCGAGGTGTGGCTGAAGTCCAGGTAAGCAGGAGCTGAGCAGGCACGATGCGCGTTATGCTGCAGGAGTGCAGAATAGCGTGAAGCGTGTTCTGTTCTTTAGGTGTGGTTTATATAGCCCTGGTCAAATAGTCCCCGGTAAAGTAGTCCCAAGCCAGCCACTCCATGGAAACTAGACTGCATAGCTCAGATCCCCAGGACTGGGCTATGTGTGCCTCCATGTTCACTGAATCCTCATCCACATGATCAAATAATATGAGCCTGGCTCCAGGAAGGCCTCTGAAAAGGTTTTGTGTCCTTAAAGGTCCCAATGGAAGCCTGCAACTGGGGAAGGCAGGTCTGGCCCTGAAGACTGGAGGCATGCATCATGACAGCACTCCCCCCTAAGGCCCCTCTCAGGGTGGGTTCCCCATCTGGTCCAGGCTTGCTTGGATGATTTTGATTAAACCTTTTCACCAAGCGTGGTGCATGAATGTGGTCACTAGGTTCCCATGTTCTTTCCCGCAGTCCATAGACTTTCCAGTCAACTAGGTAGAATTATTTAGATTTGACAATTTTGGAGTCCAGAATATCCTTAACTTCAAATTCAGGTTCTCCGTCAACCATGATTGGCTTTGGTTGTTTTGTTACTCGAGTTCCTGGTTGCACTGGTTTTAAAAGTGAGACGTGACACATGGGAGGAACTTGCATATGTGGAGGTAACTCCAATTTCACTTCCACAGGATTGATGATGGCTTTAACGGTGTATGGTCCTAAATATCTGGGATTGAAAGTGTGAGTTCCTTTTACAGGTATATGTTTAGAAGCCAACCAGACTTTATCCCCAATCTGATACTTCGGAGCTTCACTCCGACGTTGGTCTGCAAAACTTTTGTGTTTTTAATTAGCTTGCTTTAGATGGCCCGCTGCCTTTTTGAAGGCTTGTGTGATGGTAGCATGCAGATTCCTTAGGGCAGGCATTTTCAAAAGTAGAGGAGGGTCTAGATTGGAGGTTCGTGGATGTATTATGTAAATCGTATAGAACGGACTTTGCCCAGTGCTGGAGTGTAAAGAATTGTTATAGGCATACTCGGCTATCCATAAAACATATTTCCAATTACCCTCCGTTTGGTGTAACATGCATCTTAGATATTGTTCCAGCGTTTGGTTGGTTCTCTCGATCTGACCATTGGTTTGAGGGTGATGGCTAGTGGAAAGTCTTACATTGATTTGGGCTAACTTGCAACACTTCCTCCAAAAATGTGAGATGAATTGACTGCCACGATCTGAAATCAGAACGGAAGGGAACCCATGTATTCGAACGATTTGTTCTACGAATTCTTTTGCCAGGGCGGAAGCTGTGGGTAGGCCTTATGCCAGGGTGTAGGTGGAACGTCAAGAGGTTGTAACAGACCAGATGTTTGTTTCTTTTGAGTCTTGTTCTTTGCACAAATACCGCATGATAGCACAAATTGCGTGATGTCTTTACGCCAAGTTGGCCACCAATAATTCCTTTTGATTTTGGCTAAAGTTTTGGCAATCCCAGAATGACCTTCCACCAGTGATTTGTGGTAATTCAAGATGACCTGTTCCTGAAGTTCCATACTGGGTAGATAAAGGTATCCTCGAAAATATGGCAGGTGGTTCGCAACTGTTTGGTGTTTGCTTTGGGTAGGCCAATCTTGAAAAGTCTTTCCATCAATTAGGTGTTTAATTTTCTTGTGGATGTTGTCCAAGGTCAGAGATGTCCTAATCCCCAGGATTCTTCCCCCTGGGATTATGGCTACTGGATCTGGGATTGTGTATGCTTCATCTATGCCAATACGGGACAGAGCATCAGCTTTTCCGTTCCAACATCCAGGTCAGTATGTAATCACAAAATCATATTTGGCAAAGAACATCAGAGGGCACATTGGAGCTGGCGAGATGACTGGGCCTTTGCCGTCTTTAGGTACTGCAGATAACGATGATCTGTGATCACTGTGACGGTGTGCCTTGCTCCTAGGAGATAATGCTGCCAGGCTTTAAAAGCTGATTTAATGGCCAATAGTTCTTTGTCTGTCACGCCGTAATTTGAGAATTTCCATGACCAAAAGGCCACTGGGTGAAGTTGACCCGTCTCAGGGTCTTTTTGGGAGAGGACTGCCCCCATTGCCAGACTGGAAGCGTAGGTTTCCACCACATACAGGAGATCTGAGCAAGGATGTTTCAGGATCGGAGCTGAGGTAAATCTTTCTTTCAATTCCTGGAAGCCCCTTTCCGCTTTATCCGACCATTGAACGCGTTTATTCTTTCGCAGTAAGGACGTGATGGGATGCACAATTTGCAAAAAAACCCAGGATAAACCGGCGATAGAAGTTTGCAAAGCCGAGCATACTTTGGACTCCTTTGATTGAAGTTGGAGAGGGCCAAATGAGGATGGCATCTACCTTACGCAAATCCATATGAACACCTCAGGGAGTTAGAACAAATCCGAGAAACTCGACTTCTGTGACGTGGAAGGAGCATTTTTCTAATTTGGTGTATAATTTGTGTTGCCAGTTTTTTTCAAGGACAGCACGGACGTGTTTCACATGGTCTTGCTTGGAAGCGGAGTACACCAAAATGTCATCAATGTACATCATGCAAACATCAATCAGTTGTCATAGGACATCATTCATAAAGTACTGAAATGCTGCTGTGGCATTACAAAGCCCAAAGGGCATCACCTGGTATTCAAATAGCCCATATTTGGTACAGAAGGCGGTTTTCCATTTATCTTCCGTTTTGACTCGTACAAGATGATACGCCCCTCTGAGATCTAACTTAGTATAAATCCGAGCGTCCGTCACCTGATCCAGCAGCTCAGGGATTAGAGGTAAGGGATGATGATTTTTTACAGTCACTTGGTTCAATGCGCGGTAGTCAATGCAAGTCCTTAAATCTCCTTCCTTTTTAGGTACGAAGGATAAGGGCGAGGCTGCTGGGGATTTGGATGGAGGAATGAAACTGTTTGCTAGATATTGGTCCAGATCAGCTTTTAGATGGAGGTTTTCAGGCTCAGTGAGCGCATAAATTCGACCGCATGGAATCTGTGCACAAGGTACAAGGTCGATTTGACAGTCATATGGTCTATGGGGTGGCAGAGTTTTGGCTTGGTCTTCTGGAAGACATTTTGAAAGTCTTGGTATTCCTGGGGTAGTGGGTTTGTTAGACTCATGACCGGTGCCACCTCTTTTCCTTCTTCAGTCAAGGATTCTTCCACCTTATAACATGTATGAGCACATTCACCTAAGAAGGTCAACCTCTTAGCACGCCAGTCAATGCGAGGATTAATTGTTTCTAACCACGGCATTCCCAGAATTGTGAAGCCTTAATTATATCGAACACAATGGCTTGCCGATGCCCGTCTTGGCACAAAGGTGTCATCTCTGTCGTTGAGTGCATTACAGGACCTGAGGATATCTCTGTTCCGTCGACAGTGGTGACCAAATCGGTTGTTGCCTTCTTGCAAAGAGGAAGATTCATCATTGAAGCTAATTCTTGATCCATATAGTTACCAATGCCTCAGCTGTCAATGTATGCTGTGACCGCATGCATGCGAGACGGTTGTTGGTGACTGATTAGAATTATTGACAAGGCTAGGTGCGAGGTCTGAGAATCTTTCTTTTCGCTCAACAAACGGACCTCTACGCTTGCCGGGCGTGGAAGTTTTCCATCTCCGGTTCTGCTTTAACCTTGTCAGCGACCCCAACTGCCTTCTTGGGTGATTTCACTGGACACTCTAGGAGGAAGTGGCCGGCAGTCCCACAATATAAATACAACTATTGTTGCCTCCTTTTGTCTCTTTCGGTCTTGGACAATGGACCTCGAACTCCTCCAATCTGCATAGGTTCAGACATGTCGGTTGGTTTAGAAGCGTTTTCTTTAGGGCGCACACAAACCCGATTTTCCATTTTAGCTCGATCAGCTCTTCGATCCTGCAGTCTGTGGTTTAATTGCACCACCAGATCAATGTATTACACACAGTCTCTTGGCGGATTCACCACTTAAACGAATATGTCTTTTAGCTCACCTCTCAATCTACGATGGAACAGTGTTGTTCTCTTGTCTTCGGGCCAACCAGTTTCCACTACCAATCTGTTGAAGGTTGCGATATACATTAACAGATCTTGGTTCCCTTGACGCAAAGATAGCAGCTCGTTGTCTAGTGCTTGACCTTGGGTGTGCCAAAAAAACAGCTTCCCCATTTCATGTTGAAACCTCTGAAAGTCCCGCAGAAGAGGGTCATCCTGCTTAACAAGTAGTACCGACCAATCCGCAGCGCTGCCACTGAGATATGAAAGCACAAAAGTCACCTTCGATTGATCATTTGGAAAGCTCCAGGTCTACAGAGGAAATGAAGGCGGCACTGGTTCATGAAAATAGCATATCTTTTTGGGTCTCCAGTGAAGCGTTCAGGTGGAGCCAAAGGTACGGCCCCCGGAAGAACCACCTGTATGGGGCTGCTTGACGGAGCTGGGACTGATGACCCGCTTCCTGGTAACGGTGTTTGACCATCCTGCGACTGAAGTAATTGTCTGGCTAGGTCATCCGTGCAATCTTTAGTCATATTCAGTTCTCTTCTTAGAGCATTTGTTTCTTGTTGAGCAGAGTGCACCTCGGCCCTGAGTTCCCGCAAAAGCTGGGCCAACTGGTCAGTCTCAGATGTTTCCATGACGCCCAAGTAGAGGATTTATAAAGGCATTGCATTCTGTTATGCTCACCTGGTCTCCACGGGGTCGTCCCACGAAGCTGAGCGATGAACTTCTGCATGCATCTCTTCCTGTCTTACTACTTCTCTCACACTTGGGCGTTCCCCTAGAATGATGAACGGAGATGTTAACTTGCTGCGCAAGGTGGGTAAGACTCCCACCTCCCTTAAACCTCCAACCGCTTCCCTCTGTGCTTATGTCTCACCTTAAGTATTTTAACGATGAGCTCTCCGTCCTGCGTCTGAATGCAGGGGCGCTTTAATGTTCTTAGGCACTTTCACTGGATCTAGTTCCGTCACTGATCCTGCGGCCTGTAGAGGAATCCAGACCAGCTGTGACTCCGTAGGTAAATGCTTGTACCAATTGGTTCTTGGTAACAGTTTTTGTTTAATGTGTTCTTTTGTTGCCAAAGTTTCACTATTGTGCTTATTCCTTTGCAGGAGCAGTATTGGAGATGCCAGATGAAGGAATGCACTCCTCAATGCGACGCTGAGCAGTATTTATGCAGGTGAGTGTTAGCGCAAAAGCATGGTGTCGAGATGTATTTTAAAATGGATATTTCTTTTGGGCGGCTAACCTGGTGTCTCTTTTCCCTTCCTCTGCAGGTGCGATGAGGCTCCGGAGCTGCGATCGCATTTACTGCTTTGATGGAATCCTGAGATGACGTTGCCTCCGGGTAAGAATTTGTTCTGCCTTCTTGTGTCATTTCTGCAGGTGCGGCGGTTCCCAGGAGCGGCGGAAGAGAAAGCCGTTCAGATGGAGCTGGAAGATTGCTTCTCTCAGGTAAGAACTCAACCGCTGTTCTTCTTCTTGTTTTCTCTTTCCTTTCTCCAACACGTGCTGATGGTCCGTGGTTCCCGAGGTGTGGCTGAGGTCCAGGTAGACAGGAGCTGAGCAGGCACGATGAGCGTTACGCTGCAGGTGTGCAGAATAACGCGAAGCGTGTTCTGTTCCTTGGGTGTGGTTTATATAGCCCTGGTCAAATAGTCCCTGGTAAAGTAGTCCCAAGCCCAGCCACTCCCTGGAAACTAGACTGCATAGCTCAGTTCCTCAGGACTGGGCTATGTGTGCCTCCATGTTCACTGAATCCTCATCCACATGGTTTGGCGCCAGGACTGGCTCCAGGAAGGTCTCTGAAAAGGTTTTGTGGCCTTAAAGGTCCCAATGGAAGCCTGCAGCTGGGGAAGGCTGGTCCGGCCCTGAATACTGGAGGCATGCATCATGACACACATTACATGGACTTTCTCTTCTAGTGCTGCAATTACCTGGAACGGGATTTCGTCTTGCCTCCGTTTCATGTCACATTACATGGGCTTTCTCTTCTAGTGCTGCATTTGTCTGGAATGGGCTTTTGCCTGGCCTCCGTTCCATGTCATATGACATGGTCTGTCTATTCTAAACCTGCACATGTCTGGAATGGGCTTTTACCTGGCCCCCGTTCCATGTCAGATTACATGGACTTTCTATTCTAATGCTTCAATTGTCTGGGATGGGTTTTTGCCTGGCTTCCGTTACTTGTCACATTACATGGACTTTCTCTTCTAGTGCTGCAATTGTCTGGAATGGGCTTTTGCCTGGCCTCCGTTCCATGTCATATGACATGGTCTGTCTATTCTAAACCTGCACATGTCTGGAATGGGCTTTTGCCTGGCCCCCGTTCCATGTCAGATTACATGGACTTTCTATTCTAATGCTTCAATTGTCTGGGATGGGTTTTTGCCTGGCTTCCGTTACTTGTCACATTACATGGACTTTCTCTTCTAGTGCTGCAATTGTCTGGAATGGGCTTTTGCCTGGCCTCCGTTCCATGTCAGATTGCATGGACTTTCTACTCTAGTGCTTCAATTGCCTGGAAAGGGCTTTCACCTGGCCTCCGTTCCATGTCATATTACATGGAAATTCTATTCTAGTGCTTCAATTGTCTGGAATGGGTTTTTGCCTGGCTTCCGTTAAATGTCACATTAATGGGCTTTCTCTTCTAGTGCTGCAATTGCCTGCTAAGGGCTTTCACCTGGTTTCCGTTCCATGTCATATTACATGGACTTTCTATTCTAGCTCTTCAATTGTACAGAATGGACTTTTGCCTGGCCTCCGTTCCATGTCATATGACTTGGACTTTCTATTCTAGCTCTTCAATTGTACAGAATGGGCTTTTGCCTGGCCTCCGTTCCATGTCATATGACTTGGTCTTTGTATTGTAAACCTGCAATTGTCTGGAATGCGATTTTGCCTGGCTTCCATTTCATGTCACATTACATGGACTTTCTCTTCTAGTGCTTCATTTGTCTGGAATGGGCTTTCGCCTGGCCTCCGTTCCATGTCACATTAGATGGACTTTCTAGTCTAGTGCTTCAATTGCCTGGAAAGGGCTTTCACCTGACCTCGTTCCATGTCATATTACATGGACTTTCTATTCTAGTGCTTCAATTGTCTGGAACGCCTGGCTTCCTTTACATTCTCATTAAGTCTGGTAGGAAGAAATTCAAAAAGGATATCTTGGCCTCTAACCCTGGTTTTCCTAGCGCTGACACCTATTCCAGTGCTTCAGCCAGACAGACCCTCACTGACATCCTCTTTGTCGTTCCTTCGCCAGATCTTTGGACTCCTCATATGGTCTCTGTGCTCTGCCCTATCTCTTCCTCTCCCATAAATGGTGGCACTTCTCATGGCTTCCTTCGACTCCTCTAAGGTCATCATAAATGTCTACCTTAATGGCACTGTCATGGTCCAAGGCCCTCAGGCCAATCTCCTCCTCTTTGATAGGCGCGTCCCACGCCTCATCAGTTTCCTCTCATCTCCTGCTGTCCCCTCCTCTACCCCCTTGGCTACCTTGCCCTCTCTCTCCTCCTTCTCCTCTGCCCCTCCTAGGGCTCTTTCTCCTCCGCAGGGCGTACCTCTGATCTGTACCCCTCCGGAAGGTCTTTAAGGCTGGCAACCTTCTTCATATTGCCACTCTCAACTCTCGCTCTGCTGTCAAACACTCCTCTGACATCTGCCACCTCCTACAAGAACTAGACCTTGATGACCTTGGTCTAACTGAGACATGGTTCACAGCCAGCTCTGTTACGAGCTTTGACACTCTCCTCCCTGATGGCTACAAGATCCTCTCAGCACCCAGATTCTCCCGGTCCGGTGGGGGGGTAGCCCTGATCTTTCCTGAGTGGATTCCTGCTTCTATCATTCCCACTCAGATCTACTCCTCTTTTGAATGCCTTGTCTGTAGGCTTTCTCTCTCGCCTACCCATTCTCTTACTTTGGTTACCATCTACCGGCCTCCTGGTCAAATCAGCTCATTTCTCTCTGAGTGGGCAGACCTCTCCTCCTCCCTCCTGACCTCTACCACTCAACTCCTCCTCCTCAGTGACTTCAATATACATTTAGGTTCTCCTTGCTCCTCCTCTGTACTCTCTGTGACCTCTGCGACTCCCTCTCACTGTCCATCCTCCCCTCTGGCCCGACTCACTCTGCAGGGCACACACTCAATGTCTTGATCTCCTCTGAACTCCCCCTCTCCATCCCTCTGACCACTTCTCTTTCCTGGAGCGATCACTCCCTCCTCTCATCTCATCTCTCCCTCTCTTCCCCCCAGGCCAAGCCAACCCCAACACTGGCACCTACCTTCTCGGACACCGGCCCATGAAGCGTGTGTCAGTTGAGGCTTTTGCCACCACTTTCTCTCTCCCGCCTCCACCTTTGACTGTCTCACATCCTGACACAGCCCTGTCTCTGCTCTTCTCTTCAATTTCTGATACGCTTGATGTTCTTGCCCCTGTCATGAGGATCCGTTTGAAGTCCAAAGCCAAGTACAATTCCTGGTATGACTCTGACCTGGCTACACTTAAACGTAAGTGTAGGGCAGCTGAGAGGAAATGGAGGACTTCCTGTTCATCCTCTGACAAACTGGCCTGTCGCCTGCTACAAAGGCAATACCGACTCTCTGTCCTCACCAAGAAGAGAGTCCACATTCAAGCTCGTGTCTCTGCGGCATTTAACAACTCATCTGAACTCTTTAAAATCTGCAAGGAGCTGGCCAACCCTGCTGCAGTCTCTACCCCTCATGTTTCCTCCCAGGCTCTTTGCAATGCCCTTGCCTCTCACTTCATCTCAAAAACCCAGGACATCCTGTCCACCCTCTCCACCCACACCCCTCCTCTCCCCTCTCCATCTGTGCTTGCTGACCCACCTTTAGCCACCCTCCCACCATCCTTCTTGTTCTTTCCTCTTTTCTCCCCTGATGAGGCCGCTAGACAAGTCCGATCTATGAAAACCTCATCAAAACAGGTTCATCCCTGTTCCTCTAAAACCATCAAGGACCACATTGACACCCTCGCTCCGGCCCTTGCTGATTTTTGCAACCACTCCTTTGCCTCGAGATCCTTCCCCTCCCCTCTGAAGCACTCCTTTGTGCATCCTCTTCTCAAGAAACCCACAGCTGTTCCTTCCTGTCCTACTAACTATTGCCCAATTTCCATTACTCCCTTTCTTGGCAAACTCTTGGAAAAGTTGGCCATCTCTCAGCTTAACCTTCATTCCAATTCTGTTGGCTGTCTCCATGACCACCAGTCTGGCTTCAGAGCTGCCAGAAGCACAGAAACTGCTCTCCTGAACATCCGTGAAGATCTGCTCTCCAACCTTGACTCTAACATTCCCTCTGTCCTCATCCTTCTCGATCTCTCTTCTGCCTTCGACACGGTCAACCATACCATCTTGCTCAACAGTCTCTGTGAAAACCTGGGTATCACTGATCAGGCTCTGGCCTGGCTGACCTCTTTCCTCTCAGATCGACCCTCCGAGGTCCAACTTGGGTCCTTCCTTTCATTTATCTTCCTCTCTACCTGTGGTGTTCCCTGGCTTTTCAACTAATACCTGGCAACTCTCGCCCACTGCATTGCCACTTTCTGCTCAAATTTCCAGTGCTACGCTGACAACACTCAACTCATTTTCAGGCTGCCCTCTGCCACCTCCTCTCCCTCTCTCATCTCTGATTGCCTAACTGCCATTCAAGATTGGTGTGCCGCCAATGATCTTTGTCTGAATGCCAGCAAGACGGAGATACTCCTCGGCACACTTTCACCATCCTTTCCCCTCACTCTCTGGCCGGCTTCCCTTGGCCCTCCTCCTACCCCCACCTGCGAGGCTAAGAACCGCAGGGTCATCTTTGACTCCACCCTTTCCTTCTCCGCCCACATCTCTGAGGTCTCTAAAAAGTCAAATTTCCGACTGCTCCTCCTCAGAGGTACTCTGCCTTTCTTCTCCTTCCCCAGAAGCTCATGGTATCCCAAGCTCTGGTTATCTCTAGCTTGGACTAATGTAACAGCCTCTTTCTAAATCTACCTTCCTCTACTCTCCGCCCTCTGCAACTAATCCAGAACAAGGCTGCAAGACTTGTCCTTGGCCTCAAGCCCTGGGATCATATCTCTCCAGCTCTGAAATCTCTCCTTTGGCTCCCAGTGGATGCAAGGATTAAATTCAAAACCCTCTGCATTGTCCACAAGGCTTTCTGGGGCCTGGGTCCAAAATACCATCAGCTATCCCTCCGTAAATACCTCCCCTCTCGAGCTCTTCGCTCCTCTACCTCCAACTCCCTCAGGGTCAGTCGTTTTTCAAAGAAACGATCTGGGGGTAGATCTCTGCCTTCGGCTGGGGCCTCCCTCTGGAACAGCCTCCCTGGCACTCTAAAACTTGAGGAGAACCATCTCCGGTTCCGGAAGCACCTCAAGACCTTCCTCTTTTCTTCTGCCTTCACTCCCCCTCTCCCCTGCTGATCTGTTCTCTCTTGGCACCGTGCACCTGGCCACCCTCAGTCTTTCGGGCCCAGGTACCTGCTCACCCTGCCACCCTCCCGCACTGCCTCCGGGCCACCCCTTGAACTGGGGTCTGTATCGGTACCCATACAGCCCCCCCTTTTTTCCTGCACTTATCAGACCTATCCTGTCTGCTGCCTTAAACCTAGCACTTGCAAATTGCTGGCTGCACTACCACTGTTTGCTGCCTCTATTATTTATTTATTGTTATTTATCTGTTTCTCCTCTGCTTCGCACTTTCCACTCCTCCCCGCTTCCATGCACTTTTCCCCTCCCCCTCTCCCATGCACTTGCGCGTTCTTAGTGTCACTGGGCCTAGTAAGATCGCTGTTTTGTTCTCCCCTGTTCCCCTCCCTTGCCTTGTCGCGCTCTGAAACACTTGTGTACGAGCGCAATCGAAATAAAATTCTCATATCATACATGTCACATTAATGGGCTTTCTCTTCTAGTGCTGCAACTGCCTGGGAACGGCTTTCGCCTGGCCTCCGTTCCATGTCATATTACATGGACTTTCTATTGTTGCGCTTCAATTGTCTGGAATGGGCTTTTGCCTGGCCTCCGTTCCATGTCATATGGCATGGTCTTTCTAATCTAGTGCTGCAATTGTCTGGAATGGGCTTTTGCCTGGCCTCTGTTCCATGTCATATGACATGGTCTTTCTATTCTAAACCTTCAAATGTCTGGAATGGGCTTTTGCCTGGCCTCCGTTCCATGTCACATTACATGGACTTTCTACTCTACTGCTTCAGTTGCCTGGAAAGGGCTTTCACCTGGCCTCCATTCCATGTCATATGACATGGTCTTTCTATTCTAAACCTGCAATTGTCTGGAAAGGGCTTTCGACTGGTCTCCGTTCCATGTCATATGACATAGTGTTTCTATTCTAAACCTGCAAATGTCTGGAATGGGCTTTTGCCTGGCCTCCGTTCCATGTCATATGACATGGTCTTTCTATTCTAAACCTGCAATTATCTGGAAAGGGCTTTCGCCTGGTCTCCATTCCATGCCATATTACATGGTCTTTCTATTCTAGCGCTGCAGTTGTCTGGACTGGCCTTTTGCCTGGCTTCCGTTACATGTCACATTACATGGACTTTCTATTCTAGTGCTTCAAATTCCTGGAACGGGATTTTGCCTGACCTCCATTACATGTCACATTGATGGACATTCTCTTCTACTGCTGCAATTGCCTGGAAAGGGCTTTTGCCTGGCATCCGTTCCATGTCATATTACGGTTCCATGTCATTTCATCATGGGATGTTTTTTCACAGGTTTTTTTTACCGCAGATTGTTTAACGAAAAAACTCATCGAATTTTTCTTTTTTTCCTTTTTGGAGGGGGGCCCCTTCTGCAAACTACCCATCGCCTTTATTTTTATATATTCCCGCACACCCACACCCCAAATATATATTTTTCTAACCCCCCCTAAAAATTTCGCTGAGGTTTTTTTCGTTAAAAAATCCACTGTAAAAAACCCTGAGAAAAAACATCCTGCGATGAAAGGACGTTGGACCCATATTACATAGACTTTCTATTTAAGCGCTTCAATTGTCCGGAATGGCCTTTTGCCGGCCTCCCTTCCATGTCATATGATATGCTCTTTCTATTCTAAAACTGCAATTTTCTGTAAAAGGGCTTTCGCCTGGCCTACGTTCCATGTCATATTACATGGACTTTCTATTCTAGTGCTTCAATTGTCTGGAATGGGCTTTCGCCTGGCTTCCGTTACATGTCACATTAGATGCACTCTACATTATAGCTAAATGCTTTGTAATGCATTTCTGTATTTGGTGCTGTCTATTTTATTTCTCTGGGGATTTAGCTTAAAAATATATAATCCCACAAAGTATTTCTGAAAAGGTTTCTGAAGTATTGTGCTGCAGCTTCAAAGGAGCCCAGGGTTTATATGTATGCCGCTGGTTTCCGCGAGACTACTCTGAGTGCATGTGAGCATTTCAATGTGGAAGGAACTGGCAACAGCTGACAGGGTTATTGATGTTTTCTAGAAATGTGAGGTTCCAATTGATTTAGTGCCATACACATCATGTCAGTGTCCTTTCAAATCATTAAAACAAGGTGTGTGCTAATCTGTACGATTGGTTGTCTGTAAATCACAATGAAAGGTTTGACGCCCTGTTATTCCAGATTTAGAATTCAAGTTTGAATAGCTTTTATCGTATTAACTGAATGTAAAATGCTAAAAGAAGATACAGTGCATTTGCTTTTTAGAGTCTCTAGCATCAGACGATAGACACAAAGAAAATGGAATATCAGAGCCTTGATTTCCCCTTTCCCCGTTAAAGACTCCTTTTCACGGGATAGTCTGTGAGATTCTGAAAGCTAACACGCCGTTCCATTTTAGCATATTCCTTTCAGTTATTCCACTGCACGTTTTTAAAACCTGGATGCTTGGGTCTGTGTGTCCAAAATTGCACAGTGGGGTTATGACCAGCGCATTGAAGCTGCTTGTGTTCTGTTTGTGTTACTGGTCAATAAAATAAGTAATGGAATGGTGCATCCTGTGCTGCACTGCATGGCAGCTTCAAGGAGGGAGAGTTCTCTCGCTGCTGGCCCCCTCATGCACCCCTCCGGATGGGTGTATATGTGCAAATCCCATAAAGAAAGACAGGCAGACGCACCCAGCGCTTCACAGAAATGTGCACCTTTATTCCACATGGGGTAAACTTACAGAAACTTTGCACCGCTGCAAGTACAATTCTGCATACTTTTAACATCCCAGTTAAAAGAACACTGGGCCCACTTTAGAAAACCTTTGCACCATTGCATGCACAATTTTGCATGGTATTAGCACTAGGGAAAAATCTGCACTACTATAAAAAAAAAAGTGTGCTTTCAATGCTTTTTTGCACATTCCGTATTAGCACTATGGCAAACTTCACCTAGGTGCAAAAATGCACTGAAAGAATAGGGTTTGCCAAATGGCACGCTTTGCCCTAGAGATAATACCTTGCGAAACCTAACTTTTCATGGTGCTAGAGTTTTCTGATATGGCCCCAAATATTTTGTGCATTATGGCAAACTTTGTCCAAGTGCTAACACCGTGCAAAATTGTGCTTTTAATGGTGCAAAGGTTTTCTAATATGTCCTTAATACTTATTGCACTAGGAAAAATAACGTGCACAATTTAATTTGCACCAGGGCAGTTTCTGTAATCTGGCCGCAGATCATCCAGTTTCGCGCCATTAGGGCTTTCTGAAGATAAAAGTGTCAAAAAGCAAACCACTCTTTAAAAAAAGAAGTCCTTCCCACAGGCCAATGCCTGGAATAAAAAATGAAGAGACACATAGGGCCTAATTCACAGAAGCATTTTATGATGGCGCAGTCCCATTGGAAAACGCTCTGTGAATCAGGTCCATAGTATGCAGCCCAGCGTTGTCCATGGACACGTTAGACAGACGCACTATTGGTGTGTTCAGAGGGTGAAAAAACGATAACCTAAACGACGAAAATGACTTGTCATGATAAAAATACATAACATATCCTGTCCAAAATCACATCATAAATGTAGACGGAAATTAGATATACTAGAGCTCAATCTAAATAATTGTGTAAATTGCCCAGACGGGGGCCGTGTACGTCTGCGCTTATGTGCGAACAGCTACCCATCAGGCAATTTACATCATTTGCACTGTGTTGCAAATGGTGGCAGAATAGCCTTAACGCCTCCTTTTGCTCTTTGCTGTACCCCATGAGTAAAGGATGCCTGCCAGTCATGCCTACGGAACCCACATGCTTTTTGCTGGTGTGAAAACTAAGCCGCTCCCATAGGAATCCATTGGTTTTATGCCAGCGTGAAACAGTGATGCTGGTGTAAAACCATGCGGTTTTTGAAGACGGAGAGGAAAGGGGAGGCGGAAACGTAACTCCCCTTCCGCCCTCCCCCTTCACCTTCAAAAACCATAACATACCCCCTGCATTATGCATGAAGGTGTTGAGACAGGAATAGTACATTTATGTCTTCATTTACACCCCGGGGACTTGGACAATGAGCCCCATTGTGTGTTCTTAGTCTTGCAATGTGCAGCATGAGTAGCCAAAGCGAGGTGGTGATTCGATTTGATTCCTTGTTGTAGTGCTAACGAGCTGGGCAGAATAAACTGCGTCTGGGCACAGGTGTTACAGAGGGAAAATCTTCAAACGGGTCAAACATTAGAGAAACTGACGAGTCTGAAGCTTTTGACGCAACAGAATGATGGAATGAATGGATCTAAGGGAGGATGGTTGAGAGTTCCTCAGGTGGGCCTGCCACTGAGGAACACCTGTCCCCTCTGTTAACGCAGTGGGAGGAAGGCGCTGCCAAACGACGTTGGTAGGCAGAGAGGAGGCAGCACGTGTGATAGCAGGAAGTAATTCTACTGGCAAGAGAGAGAGGGGCTCGCCTCTGAATGCATTTAAATGCCAGGAACAGTATCTTGAAAAAACGTCTTTGCCTGACAGGCAGCCGGTGAAGGGGACGCCTCCCTTTGAAGATTCGGGAGAATTTGCACAACCACCCTACCACCCCAGTTTGGGCAACTTCGAGCCTTGAAAGTTGTTCAGGGATGCCGAAAAGAATGGCGTTTGAATAGTCCAATTTGGAATTAACCAGAGCCCTCACAACTTTGGCACAGTGTCTGGTGGGGATAAATAAACAGAATGGATAGAAGTAGAAAATAAACTGATTTTACAATTTCACTCACCTGAGATTGACAGGCGAGATTTGCCTGCCAGCAACATCCCAGATTTGTTCACCTTAGTTGCAAAGGAACTGGGAAGACGAAACAAAGAGGGAAGAAATGGCATACATACGGGATGTGTTAGCAAGAGTTTAGGATCAAAAGAATACGTTGCATTTTAAGGGTTCATTTGCAGTTTATGTCTGATCAACCATTCACTGATCCAAGGTGCAGTCAACAGTATTCTGGGAGTAAGAAGAATTTTTTATACGCATATAGATCTGAGTGCAGGTTCGGACTGGCCTATAGGGCAATAGGCTCATGGCCGAACCAAAAACACAAAATGCTGCTGTAGGCCAGTTTTTTTGGTCAAAGTGGCCCACTTCTTTGGCACATTTGAACCAGTTTGACAAGTTAATTCACTCTAGGGCTAGTACTATTCAAACAGTATCACAAAAGGAATGAATTGCCATTGGCAACTGTGGGCCACTTTTTCATTGGTGCCCGAGACAATTTTATGGCCCAGTCCAATCCTGTCTGGGTGTCATCGGCATATGAGTGATAGGGAAGTTTTAATTTTGAAAAATGTGCCTATGTGGGTAAGTATACAAATTAAACAATGGTGGGAACAGGGACCAGTCCGAGAGACGCCACATTTAACTGGAATAGTATCAGAGTAACATCTGCCAATTCCAACTTGTTAGGAATGATTGGGGAAGGCAAAGCGGTCCAGCATGATCAGGATGTTAGAGGCACTTTCACCAGCATTCTGCAATATGTCTTCCCAGACTGCACAATCTAAATGATACTAGGCCTAGGAAGATCGGGCGTCTTGTTCTCCCCTGTTTTCCTCCTCCCTGCCTGATTGCGCTTGGAAACACTTGTGCATAGGCGCATTATAAATAACCTATCAATCAATGAAGTAGAACTATTTCCATACCACGAGCTGGGCGAAACCCTGACTGAAATATATCAAGAAGGTGATGCACGTTAATATGTTTTCATAACTTATGGGTTACGAGGTCTCCAAAACCTTGACAGGCAAGGGCAAGCAACCAATTGGATGATAGTTGGGTAGAAAACTGGGGAGGTTTATGAAGTGAAGGTCTAACAGCAGAAGCTTTGACGCTTTTGGGTTCAGTCCCTAGATCAAATGAGAGATTGATCAATGAAGCATGAAAACTGGAAAGGGCGGGAGCATGGACACGGGCAAGGTATGCAGGAATCAGATCACAATTAAGATTTGCAGCTTCTAGAGCCAGAAGGCGTTCCGAAGCCGAGTCTGGAGAGGCATGGCACAGAACAGAGGTAGCAGCATTAGGGGTTAGTTTGAGAATTGTAGACTGCCTAGGCTGGCTAAGGTGTCTAAAATTCTTTTGGATCCAATACATCTTATCCAAGGGGAATTTCTTGAACTCGTTTGCCAACTGCATTGAGGGGCAGAGATTCTATCAAACAGGACCGTTGGTTTATTAATGGATCAGTTAATAAGGTTCTAGAAATGTAGTGATTTAGCCGTAGAAAAGGCCTTCTTAAAGGTTTGAAAGGCACACTTAGCTGAACCTGGAGATGAAGGATCTCTGCTCTTTTGCCAGGTCTTTTCCTTCCTGCGCAACATCAGAGTTTTGAGGATTTTGTCTTTGGCATCTAGCCTGGGGAGGGCAGATGGGGGTTACACACTGACCGAAGGTTGCGCATATTAGACGATTATTAGGAAGAGGGCGGTCTAAGGCTGAAGTGAGATTATGCTCAGACATGTCTAGCTCCTTTTATTGCATAGAAGGAGGGGTTTAGACTTGGGTAAAGAAGTGGCAAGGGTCAATAATCAGAATCCAAGGAAAGCAAACTTGCAGAATGATCAGACCAGGGAATTGGGCTATTACCGAGGATCTTGATGCGGTGCCCCTAAAGAGGATGCGCTCTAGACAATGGCCAGTAATGTGCGAGGGGGAGAAGACCATAGATGATATATCACGGTGAGCCCCTTAAACAGTCGCTGCGAGGTCCACTCTAAAATAGTGGGACTCATTGTGTGTAGCCCGGCGCAGCATGTATGCCTGTACAATAGCCTGGACTAGGGCCAGATTACCAGAACTCTTTTCTGCCAGTGTATGTGTTGCTTCCTCACACACCATACCTCTGCACTAGCAACACATATGTTATCATCCAACAGTATGAGTAACAGATAAACAGCACACACTGCGAATTAAAGTGCACATCTGCTAAATGCGAATTAAAAGCAATGAACACATGTTACTGCCATAGTGGGCATGGCTGCCACCTCTCAGAATTTAGCAGCACACACACTGTCAATGACCAAGCAATAGCAGACCAATAGAAATTTGACACTGAGGCTTACATCCCAAGGATAATTATTGTGTACCCTCACCCTCAAACCACTTACGGAAACCCACTAAGAAATATGTACCGGATAGACAGAAACACAAGAATTCGGGATATGCAGAGCAGCAAAGGATATATGGTCTGTCCTTATTATTTCACATGTCATCACACAAGCCTAGTAACATGTATATTGATATAACATAGAAACCTGGTGCACATAGGCCTGTGCGACGACATATGAAATATTGGAAACATACTTTCTTTGGTGGAATGCAATATATTTTATCTGGTGATATTTGTGTTTGATCAATTCGTAGTCCAATAACAGACTTGTTTGTGTCTGGACTTTCTGTCTGTATCTCACCTGTAATCCCAAGGCACCGTATTCTGCCTCCTCTCTGTCCACTGAAAGGATTCCTACTTGGAGTGGAGCAGAATCCAATCCTATCTTCATACGGTGTTAGTTCCTCCTTCCCTGCTCTCCCTGCCATTCTCTCTGCATTCTCCCCCTTCTTAGGGTTGGCTATTAGGTGATACTCGAGCGACAACTATATGCCAGCTCTATTTGCACATGAGTTGAGATTGGAAGGAGATGGGATGTGAGGAAGGACACACAGTCTGGTTTCTTGTGCCGCTTTTTATCCATCCATTGGCATGTAATCCCATATGGCCATTCCCAACTGTCCACCCCCAAAAAGTGTATCTGTCTGAGCTAACTCTCTCACGCATTAACATCAAACTATGTGCTGTTATGGGGCAGTCAATGTTATTTTAAAGCAGTTTTCTGAAAGGTAAGGGCTCACTTGCAGCTGTAAAACAGCCCGCGCTGTCATAAAAAATGTCCTAAACAAGAGTGCAGTCAGTCGCTTGATTTATAAGCAACGGCTTCCTACAACTAGTTTAAACTTCAGAAACCTCCAATGTTCATTTAAGGGGACAGGCTGCCTGCTACTGTTTATTAATACAGTACTGGTCATGCATGGCCATTTCTGCAAACCATGTTATTGTTATCTTCTTGTACATTAGAGTGTTCTTTTACAAAGCCTGGTTCTATTTGTTCATTTATGTTATGTTATTTTATGTTATCAAAATGTCTTCAAGCGCAAAGGATATCTTGGTGCTATAGAGTAACAAGATAAGGAGGCAAAGGAGAAAGACATCTCAAAGAAAGGAGAAAAACACAGTAAGCAGACTTTTAAGCACTTTCCGAAAGGCCAGTTAATCAACAGTAGCACACAAGGTCAGGCAGAGAAGATTCTACAGAGTCGAGGCGACAACCGAGAAAGCTCGTCCCCCAATGGTAACTCTGAAAAAACGGGGGACACACAGCAGTAGCTGATTTGCAGAATGGAGGTTTCGTGAAGGGGGCAGACTTGACCAACTTCTCTCGAAGATAAGATGCATCAGATCCATAATAGGCCGATGGACAAAATAAAGGGCCTCATTACGACCTTCACGGAACGGGTTAACGGGCTCTGCTAATGGAGGCGGACCCGCTAAACCCGTCCCGTGAAATTACGAGGTCCCCTCACGGGTCCCGCGAGGGGAAGAGGGAGCTAACAACAGGCCGGTCGTAATCGGCCCATTGTTAACTTCCTCTCCCATTCCCATTGAGCCCTATGGAGGCTCAAATGGGAATGGGGAAGGTCCGGGACCGGGTTCCCAGAGGGAGGAATTACCGGGCCCTCCGTACTCGGAATGGCCCGGTAATTCCCCGTTCTGGGAACCCGGTAAAGGAGCCCGGTTTGGCGGCAGCCACGGAGCTAATAGCTCCATGGCTGCCGCCAAACTCGTAATGAGGCCCATAGAGTCTTAAGCTCAATTCTCATCACCACTGGCAGCCAATGGGGGCAAAGCAGTACCGGAAGTAGCATGCGCAAACTTCAGAATACCAATGGCCAAACGCGCAGCCAAATTTTGTACCAACTGGAACTGCTGTCAGAGAAATTTTGGCTGAGCAAGGAGCGTCGCGTTGCAGTAGTCCAATCTCCATGAAATAGATGTTGACACTACCAAACTCCATAGTTCTCTAGGAATAAACAGGCACATTTTCCTCAGCATCCTGAGTTTTGCATGCCCTGAAGTACATCTCGCCTTAATCTGGGAGGAAGCAGAAAGACATGCTGCAATTTTAACTCACAGATTTTTTACTACCTCAACCGGGGTAGGAAGTGGGCCCAGTGATCAGGGCCAAAAATCATTGGTCCAGGGAGCCTGGGAAGCTGAAAATCGTCCTAGAACCATCACAGGTCAGGGTGGAGAGGCAGAAAGAAAAGAAGGACTGGAAAGCGCTTGTGTCCGGACAGCCAAATCGGATGTAGACCAATCAAGGGGCGTTCCACCAATCCCAGTTTCTGCTAGGCGTTTACATAAAATAGCAAGATCAATTGTGCCAAACACTACAGAAAGATTGAATCAAATTAGCACCGCCCCCGCCCCCACTCTGCCCTGTTCCAAAATCATAGTTAGATCATCAAGGACAGAAGTCAGCACTGTACCCATCGCAGGGCGGAAACACGACTGGAAAGCATCAAGGATAGCCAACTTCTTCAGAAAATCTCTAAGCTCTAGAGTAACCATTGCTTCCAGTGCTTTAATCAAAAACACTAGAAGCTATATGGGCAGAAAGTTACTCAAACAATTGGATCCAAAGTAGGCTTCTTTAACTGAGGGGATAGCACTGCACGCTTCACGACAGAACGAACCGAGCCTGAGACCAGCGAGTGGTTGAGCGCATTAGTAAGAACTGATGTAAATTGTGAGGAATTCAACCATCCCCACGGGGAGTGTGCGCTCCCTTGGGCTTTTTTGATTTTTTGATAAATGAAAATGAATGATGGGAGATAAGTCTCCAAAATGTGTGTGTCCATTCCCTACCCATTTTATCTGCTCACCGCACGAAACGCATAGTCACGTTGAACTCTTACTACCAAGAGCCCCTTAAGAGGAGGTTGCAATACTCAGAGGCGGATGGGGATGCAGAAGTTACTCAAACATCAATAATCAAAAGACTCAGGAAGTTGGCAAAGTACTTGCTGTTTTAATATCAATGATTTAAAACAGGGAGTACAACGGGTATCATCCAACGCCGCACAGCTCGATCTCAACGCATTTCAGAAAAAACAGTTCTTTTATAACAAAACGGGTCACTGCAAACATCATACCACATGGCAAACTAAAAAACATATGAGTACCTGTGGTTGGCTCTCAGTGAACTTCTAAGTTTATGTTCTATATAGCCACTTGTTATGATTGGGTAATTAAGTCAGATAGGCATCTAAACCCACCCCCAATAACTGGTCACTATTGTCATCACTAAACACATGACAATTCATTGGGTCTTCATACTATAGGGCTCTTCATTATACAGCCCACTATGATTGGTTTGGCACCCTTGTAACCCTCTGGTCTGGAATATTCCTCACGCTAGCAGCACACAGGCTACCATCCCATGTGCATGGACGCTCAGTGTGATCATGCTGCCCCTCCAATTAACCCACTATCTGTCAACACTCCTTCAGTTTGTCAGACAATTCGCTTTTGAACTTGGCCTTGTAGCTGTGGACTTTGTCTGGGAAATAAAAGGGGGTTAGCTTCACTGTGTCTTTTAGTTTCAGTACAGCCTGACCCAAGCTATTCTGATTTCATCCATGTAACTTGATCACCACTCTTTTCGAGACTTTTGCAGCAGTTAATCCTTTTAAATGATGAACTGTAGAAACCTTTAGTGTTTTTTCATGCTACTTCAAACAGAAGCATGTTCCTTTCTCACATTGGTTGTATTTTTCTTGACAGGAATCAGTTACATTGTGGTCTTTTTCCTTGGTTCTGGGCCAACCCCATCGTCTCTGAAACTTGCCATGCCATCTGTAATTTCCAATTGCACCATTCATTTGAAAGTCGTTTTCTTGTTCATGAATTTTCAGGCCTACTAAAGTGCCTTGTAGAACATCCAGATTATACGCATTCCTATGTATATACATTGGTGCATTACTGCAATCTAATTCACTTCATAGCCAGCCTTATGAATAATTTTCCCTACTTGCGTTTCCAGCAACTGTACACGTGTAAACTGATTTACATATTCTTCAGTGTTTCTGTAGCATGAGCATCTTCTTCCCGAGCCCGGAACGTTGCTCATCTGTACCACCTGTTCCTCAGATCTTTAGAGAACACTGTTTATGTTTCTTCTCGCCATTCAGCTTTCAGACATGTCAACTCCGTTTCATGTGACATCATCAGGCTCCTTTCTGTGTTCAAATGCATATTTCTTCTGGTACTTCAGCCAAAATAATACTGTGTCTCTGTTTATTTAGGTATGGTTTCCTTAATGGATATCTTGTCTTGAAGGTTTTCTGCGGTATTGGCACACTGACTGGAACTGCACATGTCATCATCTCTGGTTCCCAACATATAGGCAACATAGGGGTGGAGCTTGGAGTGAGGATGACTGACTATACCTCTACACTCCCCCCTCTGAGTGATTCATAGACCACTTCTTTATCAATCTATACATCCAGACATCCTCGTCTGCAAAACTGTTTCTTTGGGACCCAAATCTTCACGACTCCTTTCAAGCCTCCTGCTGATTTTATGTGCTCATCAACGCTCCAGGTCATAAGTGTGCAGTGTCCAGTAGGGCTACAGTGAATCCATCTTCCCACGTACTTCTTCCGATGCGATACAGAAACTTCGTACCATCAAGTGTGTGTATGCTGGCTTTCACATAATCTCTGATTTCTTCATCTGTTAGTTCCTTAGTCATCCATCCTGATTCAACATCAATCATGATCTTCATTCCCAGAGCTTGCTTTGCAGTCTTCTTGCATTGGGAGATGATTATTCTGATCACACAGAATCCAAACATGATCATCACCAACAGAGCTCCAGGAAATTGAACATATCCACCATACATTATGGAACCCATGAGAAAACTGCTCCAAACCAACTGTCATCAGCAATGTCTTCTACTTCATCAATCACCTGGACATGTAGGTATGTCAACATGTATATGGCTTCTGTTAAGGTGCCATTCTCATCATTGTGAGAAGGTATAACTGTGCAATATGATTCTCCGATTTTGGCACAAACACCTACATCCATAGCTGTAATCATATCCAAGATGTATCTGTTCTGAAGAGTCATCAGTCTTATGGCTCTCAGCTCCTCCTTAATTGCATTGAATCCTTTTATGGTGGTGTTGATCATCAGCAGGAGCTCCTATCTGTTTATCTCCAACTATTTAGTATTTGCATCTGTCTGGATCCTGGGCATGAAGATTATTGTAAATATCGACAAGGTCTTGCTGAACAGTGTGTGTTCATATGGGATAGAATCGAAACCTTCTATTGATTTTTCGGAGAAATAATTCTCCCTCTTCAGCCGGCTCAAAAGTTCTGAAGACCTCTTCTTCCTTAGATGTGCATCTGCTTTTGGGAATTTACCAATGTTCAGATCACTTTTTGGAATCACTAATGCTGGAACATGGATATTTACTATAGAACACAGTCCTCCCCAATCCTTGGGCAGCTTCATATAACCTCTGGAACCACAAGCCAAGTAGTGATCCATTATCACTGCTGTCCCAACGCTCATTCCTGTACATCAAAGATTCAACAACAGTTCTGATTTCCTCCCATTTTTCTTATGCCATTATTTCTGAAGCACAGCTTTGCACTTTCTCCGATGTCAGTAATTTAGCAAGTCTTGGCATTACAGGTTTGCATCCATTCTTTACAATGTCAATAGTCGGTTTGTAACGACCAATAACTACCAACGTTCTACAGATTACCAAGCCTTCTTTCCAGCCATCTGTCGAGAGTACTGATCCCCAGATCTGCATTTGGCCTCTTTCCTTCCATCATCGGATTTCTTCTTTAGTTTTTCCTGGGGTTTCCAGTCTTCTGTTCACTTACCATCTGATTCCCGCTCCTTTCACTCCAGGCTGTTCATAGCTTATCACGTGATTCTTTGTGTGGGCTCCTGCTCTGGTCTTTGGGCCTCATCACGAGTTGGGCTGTAGCCCTTAAATGCGGTGGTAACGGTATTACTACTGCATTTAAGGGATGGCCTATCACGACCTGGGTGCTAAATGGGCGGTTTTACCTCAAGCCTTTCCCTGCAGGTGAAAATCCCCTGTTTTAGGCTGTATTACCGCCGGCTGTATTAGCCCGCATAATTAGCGCTGAAAATGCCCCATTGAAACCAATGGCCCGAATGGGGAATGGGGATTTACTGTTAACATCCAACCTGTGATCCGGCGGTAATACAACCGGACCGGCCGGTGCTAGGGCTATTACAGTCAGGTGATATTACAGCTGGGATACAGCCCAACTTGTGATGAGTCCCTTTCTGTCTTGTACATAGTCATCTTCATCTGGATCTATTCATTCAGTTGCCCATTCTAAATAAGCTGTTCGGGCCATAAACTGGCCTCTCGCCTTACAGAGTGCTATGTGAAATGTGCTGTTTGGACATCTATTTCGATGACTATGAAGACCTTGGATTTCCCCATACTACAAGGCAGGAGTGCACAAAAATAGCAGTCCTCCTCTGATGTGCTCTTTCCCACCTCTTTCATATGCTGATACCAAACATTGGGCCTCATTATGACCCAGGCGGTAGGGGGTTAACGGCACTGGTAGAGCTGCCGGCGCCGTTAACCCCTACCGCCTCATTACGAGGTCTGCTCGCGGGTCCCGCTAAGGACGCCTGGTGAAACCAGGCGTCCTTAGCGGGTCCCGCGAGCAGACCAGGATGCTAACAATGGGCCCGTCATTAACAGGCACGTTGTTAGCATCCTCCCCATTCCTATTGAGCCCTATGGGGGCTCAAATGGGAATGGGGATGTACCAGGTCCGGGTTCCTTGAATGGGGAAATACCGGGCCCTCCAAGGCCGGAATGGCCAGGTATTTCCCCATTCAGGGAACCCGGTACCCGGTATGGGGGTAGCCATGCCGCTAAAAGCGGCATGGCTACCTCCATAGTCGTAATGAGGCCCATTGTTTCCTAAGTGTGCTGTGCTGTCTATATAATTATTAAATTCATAATCATCCTCTGGTGCATATCTCCTAGGTCTCCTCCTTGCCACATGTGGCTCAATGAATATATCATGCATTATATCAGCATACCTCTTTCTTACTGGAGGGATCATATGAACATTAATTGGTACACCTGGTGTCCTTACATGTACTACTGGAGTAGGGGTGATTACAAGAAGACTTATTTTGTTTCTCTCTAAAAATATGTATCTGATGCTCAAGAATAATATCTCAGACGTCCTTTCCTGAATATGGATGCCTAATGACATTTGCCACCGAACCAGGTGCTTTCACATAAGCTACTGGAGTAGGAACAATCACATAAGGCCTAGGATCTCTTGCAACCTGAACTTCTCCCTTACCTTAAGGAGTAGGGAGAATAAAAGGGACTCTCCCTTTTTTCAGATCCATCACATATGCAACATATATTACCAGGATTAGAATAACGACAAAAAACATAAGGCAGGCATAGATCATGCACCAGTAAAAGATGCCCCAACAACTTGAAGTTGCTGATCGTCGTCGTCTCTCTCTTTCTGGAATACCTAGGTGGTTTATAGACCACATGATTTGCCTGTGATTAACTTTAAGGAAAGGAAAATGTTTTATTCAGGCAATCTTATAACAACGCCGACAGCTTCTGTATCTTTTCCACAAGTTCCACAAGCAACTGGCTACTTGCTGGACCATTAATAGGGTTCCTGGTGAAGACAAAAGTGTCGTCCTTTTGCCAAACGAGGTAGGGATGTGCTTCGAGTAGGTAATTGGAGATTAACGCCACTAAATTATGGACACCTTTCTGTGAAAACAACAGTTCATGAAGAAACATCGTAAAACTGATGAATCTGTTCTATTATTTCTCGTAGCAATTGATTACGGGCAAGCTGATTGTTTGGATCTCTCAGAAATGTACAGACATCAGTTTGCCTACCAACAAGATGTGGGCGTTCTGCAATCAGGAAATGGAAGACCATACCGCATAGCTTCTGAACGTCATCATTGGACAAGATCATCAGTTTGCTCACAAAGATGCACCAGGCGATGAATGAGTCTTCTTGTAAAGTTCACGTATCAACCAATTTATTGCAGGTTGATTTCTGGGATCCCTCAGAAATACACAAGTGCTTGTGCATCATCCAACAAGATGAGGATGCTTGTGAATCAAAGGGTAAAGAATCAATCCAAGTAATTTGTGAAAATCTTTATCAAGCAGAACAATGATTTTTTTCACTCTATGCTGTAACAAATGCAAAGAATGCTTTCCAAGAAAGCCACAGTCCAAAGTTTTCTTTGTCTATCCTTAGATAGTCTCTGCGGCCTTCTTACTCATCATTGATTTTGTCTGCATATGCTGAACTGCTTCTTCTTGACTTGCTTCCGAATGGGGTGGGTGTGCGGGAGGATCTCCAGTGTAGATTTCCACGTCACCTTTATGAATCCACAATCTTCTTCCTATAACTTTAATAGCTGACGGTGTAATAGTTTCCACAATGAACCGGCCACCAAATCTAGGCTCGTGCAACTTCCTGGTGAAATTGCGGATCAGTAGCTGGTCTCCTGGAAAGACCTTTGGTACACAAAGTTCTTGCACTTGAGTTGATGAATGGTCTCCATCTGTCGTCTGAGCCCAACACCCTGTCCGATTGACTTGGTCTGAAATGACAGTCATACTTGTGGTCATGCATGTTAAAAATTCTTGTAGTTGAGTTCCTAATAATTCTGCAGTTGTCTGGGCATCACTCCTAATCCTCGATGGAGGAGTTTGAGGTATTCTCATTCGCCTCCCAGTGATTTGTTCATGTGGTGTGAGGTGATGGTCTGAGCCAGGTTGGTTTCTAAGCGCATATATGCAAGGGGCAGACAATGCAGCTTGGCTATTCTTTCCTTTAATAGGCCATTGCGCCTCTCACAAATCCAATTTCCTTGAAGATGATAAGTCGAAGAAAACCTATATTTTATGCCAAGCAGTAAGCTGAAACACTTAAGTAACAAAATGGAGGCCATTATCTGATCTCAGCACCTCATATACTCCCCATCTAGGAAAGATTTTCTTGAACTAAAAATCTCACAGTAGGAGTGGAATCAGGATGTGTGCATGGGCCAGCCTCAATCCATCTAGAGAAAGGGCACACTACCACTATCATATACCTATAACCATTACAGACATGCAGCATATCCACATAATCTATTGGCCTCATTACGAGTCCGGCGGTAACCTGCCGTTTTTTTTGGCTCGGTTACCACCGGACTCGTATTACCATTCCGACTCTGTGATTCCTGGAATTACCGCGGCATTACAACCCCGGTGACCCTGGAATTCCGGAGGCGGAATTTGGTAAATCCCCATTCCCATTGAGTCCCATAGGACTCAATGGGAATGGGCACCATGGAAACACCGGCACCATCTCGTGATGGTGCCGCTGTTTCCACATCCGCCTGCAGGCGGACAGTGTTAAACCCGCCAGGTCAGTCCTGGCGGAAATGACACCTCCGCCTGCAGGACTCGAGATCACCCGGTATGGAAACAACAGTGGCGGCTGGTTTACTGCCACCGTTATTTCCATACCGGATGACTCGTAATGAGGCCCTATGTATAGGTGCTGAAAAGGACCATTGTCCTCCTCTGACTGTTTACAGCTTGTGCCCAGCAAGTAAACTCTTGACATACAATGCAGTTTACTACATAAAATGCAATTTTGTTCTAACAGGGTCGGCACTAACCAATCCTCCCCAATGGTTGCTGCAAGGCTCTCCCTAGTAACATACGCAGGGTAGTGTAGCCACCCTTAATAAGGCTACAGGCATTACCGGTTTACCAGTGCTGTCCTATTGCCACAGTGCTTCAGTGGGAGATAAAGAGCACCTCCTCCGTATACATAGATCCTTTTCCTCCTGTGAAGCACTACCATGTATTTCCATAATAAGCCAGTAAGATAGCTCAGCGGGTTGAGCGCTCGCTGCTGCGATCTGAATGTGATCTGCAGGTCGCAGGTCCAAATCCCGGCAAGGCCCACTCAGCCTTTCATCCTTCCGAGGTCGATAAATGAGTACCAATTTCGGTTGGGTGATATTGTATGTAAATATGTGCTCTGTAAAGCGCTTTGGATTAAGGCGCTATATAAATAACACATCATTATCATTATAATCTGTGTTTTTAACAAATTATTAAAACCTTCATTCACATTCATCATCACCACAATCTTCTCTTTCACATCAGGTCTATCAAAGGTCATTATATCCAGTGAATATGCAACTATTTTTGCCTCTTCGACTGCAGCTTGATTTCCAGACAAAATAAAGTCTGTTCTCTTAGTATGTGCGGCAAATTTAACTATTGCAAAGGCTACTGGGAGCTGTAGTGCCTTTATGATCCTATCCAATAGGGCAGCATTTTGCACTGGAGTGCTGTCAGTTCTGAGGTTGCCCCTCCTTTTCCAACGTGCGAATCCTGTGTGCACGGTCGATGTAACATAGGCAGAGTCACTATACACCATCACTTCTTGATCTATGTGTTTTTTGAGCGCGACAATAAACACCACCAATTCTGCAGCCTGTACTGTAAGGATATTTGGTGTGTTACAGTACAGAGTACAGCAATACTGCACAAGTAGCACAATTTTTTTTGCAGCACCACCACAAGGGTGCGGTGCATTGCTATATGGGTTACCAGATTAACAAGGAAAGACAGGCTATTCAGTCAAAAAACGATTTTAACATATAAGATGCAAATCTATTTTTACAGTTAAAAGCACACGTGCTCATTTAAAAATGCACACTATTTTTCACCTGAAATGCCTATATTGCTAGAGACACATTTGAAAATTAACAGCTAACCTATTAACCATTAACCTGACTAATAAAACCTTATTTAATATAACCCACTAATAAAATGTGTTCTCCACTGCAGAATTAGGCATACTCTGAAAACCATTTAAATGTGTGTGCAGATTTTTTTTTCTCTTCTCTTCTCTGCCTGATTCTCCGTGTTTTTGTGCACAGTAACTGCAGGAAGAAGGAAGTCAGATTTGCAACAATTGCAAATGTATAAGCGAAGCTATTGTTGAAGAGTAGGAGGATGAGAGATGATGGATTTCATTGGGACACGTCATACAGAGGGCTGAGAGGAGAGTTTTAGTGGGCAGTATCAAGGAAAAAGACAGGCAGACATTTTTCTGCACTACTGGGGAGAAGACCTGGCTGTGGGGTCCTGACTGAATGCAGATTCCTGTGTCCTGCTGCAGTCGAGATTGGGGAGAGCTGAAAGAAAAACCTTTCCACTGGCTGAGGCATTCCTATCTGAAAAAGCTGAGAATTCCAGGCAATGACCCCGGCTTGAGAAGGCAAGCGTTCCTTTTTGCTGGAGTTAATCCAAGAGAGCCACATTCACAAAGAGAACAACTAAAAAGATAAGGTAATGAGAAGTGTGGGAGCTGAGTGTGTACGGTAATATGCAGTCAGTATAGGATTCCTGTGCGTGTCTTAATCAAGTGCTAATGTTGCAATTTGAGTTCTGTTCTCCGCCACTATCTTTGCAGAGTGTCACAGACAATGCTTTGACTGTACCATTTTATTTCTGTAAAGAATGAGATCGTTTTTAAATACAACTTTTATAATACAGAAAAATATTTGAAAACAGACGGGTGATGTTTATTGTTTACCATTACAATGCTGATGATGTGGGGAGATTTTTAAACAGTGCAATGGTCATTTTAAGACAGATGTGTGCATGTCAAAATCAGTATGAATAATTGTGAGTGACTGTAGCATAGCTTGTTGGAGGTACATGAGCCAACGGGAAGAGAGACTCTCTGAACATAGCTCCCTACCGTATATAAGGTAGTGGAAATTACCACAAGACTACCACATATAGCTCTCTGTCGTAAATAAGTCAGTGAGTTCGCCCATGGTGGCACACCAACACTATCACAGGAAAATGTGGTCTTCCTAGAATGCAGGTCTGAGGTCTCTCTAGTGATCACACGAAAAATCTAAGCAAAGATAAGGGATTCTGGACATTGGGGCCACAAATAAAACAAGGGAATTATGCTCACCAAAATACCACCAACCACGTATACCAAATATGCAGGTCTGGGTGCTGAAATAATGCATGTCCATTGTATTATTGTTGCACATGGCCAAATCTGAATACAAAGAGTGATTATTGCTAAGTTATTTTTCGGCGGTAATAAAATACCGTCAGGCCCCAAATCTCCACAAAATACCCTACATATTTATGGTGCGTTGCAGGCCGGGAAAGTGATCACAGAGTACCTACTGGGCGTGGCAAGCGTGTCTCACACTGCCATTTGCACATTAAAGGGAACCCATTTTCAGAATGTCACAAAGGGAAACCACATTCTCAGATCTAGTGCAATATTTAGAGGCAAAGTTATTTGCACATGGGAATTGGTCTTCGAATAGTACGTTAGAATGGAGTAACCGCATTCAGGGTGAGGTGCAGAAAGAAAAACTAGACAATATTTTTGCAGAAGGCAGCATAATTCAGGTCTGCCTTACAAGATTATTGAATGCAGCCGATAAAAGTGCAGAGAAAGACTGTTTAATACGGCTATGCGGCAAAATATGGTTTATTTTAAACAAGTCCCTGCGAATGCAAGAGAATGATACTCAGCTAATTAACAGGTTAAAGACTGAATTAGATGGGGCAAGTAAAAATCAGGAAATGTTGAGAGCAGAATTGGATGTATGCCAAAAAGACATGCAATTAAAATGCAGAGACTTTGATACTCAGTTATCCAAAAGCAAGAAACAATTTGAAGATAGTGAGCAAGAATTGACACACTTAAAAGCCTTAGTGGATCACATTAGGCAGGATAAAGATGAGGTTGTTTCAGAAATGCAGATTTTACAAAAAGAACATTGTGAAAAAGAAGGTGATCTCCAGAGTGCAGAACAAGAAATGATTAAAATGATTCAAGAAAGAGACAAAAGAAATAAAGAGTTCAATGAATGCCAAATGCAAATGTGCGACATGCAGGAGGCGATTAATAAAATGAGCGATGAAAATAATTATTTGCAGAATGAAGCAACCAGACTCCTTAAAAAGTGTAAGGACTTAGAACAGCAAATGTGCATTCCCAGGTCCCAAGAGAGGCGGCAGGGTACCACATTCAATGGAGTGGAGGTGAATTCTAGCTCTGCCCAAAGAGCTAGTGCCCCAGTGACTGGGCCGGTGACTGAACTTGGTTGCAGCGCCCTTGGGGGATTTGATACTCCCATTGGGGGCAGCCACCAATCTCATACACCTGAAAACAGGATTGAATCACAAAATAGTGCAATTCCATGCATTGCAACAAGTAGCCCCATAAAAATAATGAAATCCATTAAAGCCCTGATCAAACCATTTAAAAAGGGAGGAGAATGCTGCATTGAGGATCACTTAGAAGCGGTGCATGACATTTTTAAAGCACTCCAGATACCTAGGGAACAGTACAGACAATATTTTCATTTAACTTTAGATGCCCCGACGGCCAGCATCATAAGGGGATTAAATGAACAGCAGAATATGACATGGCTGGAGTTTGAAAAAGAAATTAGGCGTCATTTTTCTCCTTTTCAGTCATTGCAGGAGGCAAAGAAAGTCGCGTACACAATTAATGCTGGACCTAATACATCCCCTCGCCAATTTTTACAAGACTTAAAAAGAGCATTCTCTCGCTTTGATGTATCTTTTGACTCAAATTCCAATGAGTTTAAAACTGCATACTTCTATGGGCTACAGAAAGACATCATATCCCAATTGGTCCGTGAATTTGACCGTGACAAGTCCCTTGAATGGATTGTACATCAAAGCACAAAGCTATATGAGGTACTCTATTGTCAGGGTAGAGAAAGTGATAAAATGAAAGATACCAGGTATAAATCTAAAGAACCCTCAGCCACAGTAATGGAAATCAGGTCAGCCAAAATGTCCCTTGAGTCTGCTCAAAGTCAAGGTAAAAATAATGTGACACCTGAACAAAGGGGTAATCAACAAAGATCGCCATTGCCTGTACCAATGTTCCAAACACATGATCCTAGTAATAGAGAGAGCTACATCAGCCCTAGGTACTTAGGGGATAGACCCCGGGTAAGATACCGGTCTGATATGGCAGGTATGAACAATAACCAGAGACAAAATCAAGATCAAAGAAATGATGGTCCCTACCAGTCATTGGGGACACAGAGTAGGTTTGATCCCAACACCATGATATATGGTAATCAGGATAGGCCCCGATATGTGGATCGATTTAATGATAATGGAAATCAACATAGGGGCCAGTACCCACAATCTGAGAGACAGGACATGAGGCAAAACGTGAACTACAATCCACGCCAGTACAATGATTCCCCACCAGGGGACTATAATCAAAGGATGGGTGCAACCCGCTCCCCTCCACAAATGAATCAAGAGTTCAGAAACCATCCCAACCGGTATCAATCACCTGAGAGGTATCAGAATAGATCCAATCAGGGGGAAAACAACCAATATCGACCTAGGCCACAGAAAGAGGATCCTAGAGAGATGGAAAGGTTCCAGTGCCTTGAGGCCCAAGTGAAAATGTTAGCTGAGCAAATAGGAAAGCTCTATACAGCGCAAAAACAACCTTCCAAAGAGGGGGCTGATGGCCATAGCAATGACCGGGGGGCTTCCGAAAAGTGACTAAGTACTCATGATAACTGCAGTGCCAAAATGACAGATTGCTCTGATATAATTTTGCATAACGACTCTGAGATGCCTAATGGATTAAAAATGAAAGTACCAGTAAATGAAATTGTGACAGAAAGTGCAAATACTTCTAAAAAAGAGGTACGGTTTAACTTAGAGCTAAATAAAACAGTAAAGATTTGCACAAATGAAAAAGAAACATTAGGAATTCCAAAAGAACAAAGGAACAGATTTAAGAAAAATGACTCATGCATGGGGAATACCAGTGAACAGGGAGTAAGTGGGGATGCCATAGCTCCTTCCCTGGGCAAGCAATACAATGACCAAACACAGACAGAAAAAGGAAATACTCACAAGGAGGGTACAAGTCAATCACCTGAAGAATTCTTTGAGCCACATATTCTTGAAGAGGCTGCAAGGGCTGATATGACACTAAATGATCACAAATGCACAGAATTAAAAAATGACAAATTGCTGAATGATGTTGTTACACATGTTCAGTTGGAAGGTTGTAATGTGGTCCCTGATGTTACCCAGATGGATGGGCGAACGGTGGCCACACTCCAAAAAACCTCTGAACATGGAGAAATGAATAAAATATCTCGCACAGAAATGGGTAAAAAGGAGGAAAAAATGTCTTTTCATTTACCAATGTGCTTAGCCAAAAGTGAAAAAGACCTGAGAAAGGTGAGCCCTGAAATCAGTAAGAATTCACATTTCTTATGTGTATTAGAGGAAGTTGAGGACAGATATTATGCACCCATCACTGTAGAAGAAAAGTGCCACACCTTTGCTATGATTGACACTGGCGCACAGGCCACAATTATGTCCAAGGAGCTGGTAAAGAGTATCAATGAAGGGAGGCCTCCACAGAGTCAGATCACAGTGAAGGCAAATCAAGGCCCAGTGCATAACTTTAATGGGGAGGAGGTGCCCATCATAGGTGTAACTGAGGTTGACATAAAAATAGGAAAGCACAGAATGAAACAAGAGGTATTGATCACATCTATTTGTGAAATTCCATTTCTGATGGGGACAGATTGCCTGAAAAGATTGTCTCCTCTCATAGATGGGGTGAATGGAGTGCTGTGGTCCTTAACCAAAAAACCATTGAGGCCTAAGA
Source organism: Ambystoma mexicanum (assembly GCF_040938575.1). Taxonomy (NCBI): domain Eukaryota; kingdom Metazoa; phylum Chordata; class Amphibia; order Caudata; family Ambystomatidae; genus Ambystoma; species Ambystoma mexicanum. The sequence goes on from NC_090941.1 coordinate 896,938,828, forward strand.
AACTAAAATCACAAAACAGCAATATAAATGAATGTCACACCGTTGCCAAAACAAATGATGCTGTGGAGGTATATCTCCAGAATAGCTGCATACCTAGTGTCACTGTTATATTAATGTGTCAAGACAAAGATCAGAGCGACAATGAAAAACTACCTGTACAAATATACTTGGACCCAAGGAAAGATTGGCAGACTGCTATAGATGAGCACACATTACGTTTTTACTTAAAAGAGAATGCATGCAAACAGAATATTGTTCCTAAAACAGATTCAGAAAAACACATTACCACTCTGGCAGAAATACACATGGAAGATGAGCAACCATGGGTTCACGTTGGTATAAATGATTATCTTAAAACAATAAAAGCCACTTTAGCGCTTGAACATGAAAGGAGTTTCATTAATGAGAAATTGTTGCAAAAAATTATGGAGAGGGAAGAAATCCCGAAATTTAGGATTAAAAACCAATATGTTTCTGGGTTGGACAGTCCAGACTTTGAAAACCGAATTGCAGGCAGATGCATGCTTAAAATTAGCATTGGGCAGAAAACAATTTACCATAATGTATGGATAGTGAATGGAGCACAAAATGAATTTTACATGGGCAATGACATCATGCACAGAATGTGTATGGTGTTAGATTTCCTTAATCAAAAAATATGGTCACGCCTAGGTGGGCCGGCACCTGAATTTGAAGACAAAAGAAGGGCTTATCATTGTGCACAACTGGTTCCTTATGCCATCGAGTTACAAATAAGGAAAGATACTATTATTCCTGCATTTACAAAACAGTTTGCAATAACACTGAAATGCAAAAATGGACAGCAGATGAAAGGCTCTGATGCATTTGTATGCCTGAATGAATCCATAAAACAGCAAGGCCTGGATTATGAATACATTCCATTGGTAGACATTGGTGAGGGATCTGTAAAAATCATGGTAAATAATAAAGGTTGTCAGGATATTCATTTAGAGGAAAACTCCCCATTAGGAATGGCCATACAAAAATCACATTATACGGCAGATTTAAATAACATGGTGATTGGGAATATTCCTGAAAAATATGTAGATGCCAAGGGCGAGTTGCCAGAACACCTGGACTCTCAGCCCAAAGGAATATTTAAAATTCATTCTGTGTATCCTTATGATTCAAATGAGACAGTGTGCTGCCATCAAGAGGATTGCATAATATTTAATTTAAATGAAAATGAAACAGGAAATCAGCCCATTGAAGTGGAAGCTGATATGCCAAAATATTTAAAAGTGGCAGCTCTACAAAAAGACACAGCCACACAGTTAGAGGAAAGCGCTGAGATTCCTTTACCAGAAGAGTTTCCAGAATTTTCCAGAATGGTAGAAGAGCAGATCTCCTTAGCGGATGCATGTGACAGCGATGGGGATCGAAACGACCTGAGGGAAATATTTATGGAGTTTAAGGATGTATTTGCAAAAGATGCTTATGATCGTGGTTTAACTGATTTACATGTGGCCACACTACCAGAAGGTTGTAGCAGAAATCCAGTGTTTGTACGCCAGTATAGACTACCGCTGGCATGTTTAGAATCATTGGCAGAGATTATTAAAAATTTGGAATCACGGGGAATAATCAGGCCCATTCATAGCACATCCAATACGCCTATTTTAGGTGTGTTAAAGCCAAATGGTCAATGGCGGCTGTGTGCAGACTTAAGAGAGTTAAATAAAAGAGTACCAGTATCTAGATGGCCACTACCATTCATTGATCAGGGCCTAGCTCAGATACATGGTTCAAATGTATTTACCACGTTAGATCTCACATCTGGATATTGGTGTGTGCCATTGGCAGAGGAGATACAACACTTATTTTCCTTTACATTTGACAGGACTCAATATGCCTGGCTTAGAGCTCCGTTCGGGTACATCAATAGTGGGAGTGAATTTGGCATATTTTTGAGAAAGGCCATGCCGGATGCAGCGGAAAGAGGAACAATAGTTTATGTGGATGATGTCCTGATAAAAAATGAAAGCCTTAAAAGCCATTTTGATGAAATAAGACATATACTTGGCCAATTGCAGAAAGCAGGCGCCAAAGTATCTTTGCAAAAAGCACAATGGTGCAAGAAAAAAGTGAACTTTCTAGGGCATGAAGTGACTGAACATGGGCTAAATCCACAAAGGAAGAAAATAGAGGCCATACAAAGATTAAAAGATCCTAAAAATGTGAAAGGAGTAAAAAGTTTATTAGGGATGACAGGCTATAACAGAAAGTTCATTGAGAATTATGCAGAAATCACTCAACCATTAACTAAACTGCTTAAACTAAATACTCCCTGGAGATGGGAAAGAGAGCAGTCTGATGCAGTGGCTAGATTGAAGGAATGTCTTGTAAAGGCACCATGTTTAGCATACCCCATAAAGGACAGGGATTTCTTTATAGAAATAGGCTTTTCTGAACATTGTATGTCAGCAGTGTTATCACAAAAACACGATTTGAATCACAAAACCATTGCATATGCAAGTAAGGCATTTTCCCAAGTTGAAATGAAATTTAATGAATGTGAGAAGGCCCTATTAACCACTGTGTGGGCGCTACAACATTTTCGCCCCATTGTTCAGGGAGAAAAGGTGATTATTGAAACAAATCATCAACCTTTGCAATTTTTAGAGAGTAAAAGAATTAGATCAGGCAATCTAGCGCAATCCAGAATCACTTCATGGACGCTGGCATTACAAGGTTTTCCCGTAGAAGTGAGATATGGACAAAATAAAAAGAGCCCAATTGCTCAAGGGTTAGCTGACTTACATGACTGTGCAGCTGAACAAATACCAAATGAAATGGAAGTGGAAACTAGTTTACAGGAATTTGAACAATCATCACACAAAGCTTTTGATGAAAAAACATGCAAGGATTTGCCAACTGTATATGTGGATGGTTGTGCTTTTCACATTGAAAATGACAGTAATAAACAGTTAGTGGCAGGAATAGGAAATGTCTGGTTGAAATGTGAAGGCGTTCCCAGTATAGGGATGAGGATTGGAGATAGGAGCAGTCAGGTGGCGGAATTGGCAGCCATTTATAAAGCAATTGCTACTGCAGTTGATAAAAAGTTCAGTGAAATTGTCCTGGTGACTGATTCTGACTATGCACGGAATAGCTTTGTGGAGTATTTGCCTGGTTGGAAAGCAAGAGGCATGGTTACATACAACAAAAAGCCACTTAAACATGGAAAAATGATACAAGCCATAGACAAATTGGTGTCAGAAAATAATTTAACAATATACTGGAGAAAAATTCGTGGGCATTTAAAAACACCAGGAGAGGATAAGGAGGGAAATGATAAGGCAGACCATCTGGCTAAGATTGGGGCTGTGATGGGAGAATTGCTACCTATTGATTATTTAATGGGTGAAATACAAATTGATGCAGTCACACGTTCTAAAGCACCAAAGGAGGTAGATCAACCGGTGGTGCAGTGGAGTCATGACACGCCAGACCAAGATTTGATTGAGGCACAAAAGAATGATCAAATTTTGGGAATCTATTATAATCATTTGATAGATCCTGAACAAAATCCTTTAACAGAAAATGATTGTATGGGAAAAGAAGAGTTGAGGGTGTTATTAAAGAACAAAACACGAATTAGATTACAGGATGGGCTCATGATTAGAGAGTCCATAACAGGGCAAATACAGTGGGTAGTACCCCTTTCATTCAGAGGACTAATGCTACACCATGCACATGATGCCATAACTGCAGGCCATAGAGGTTCACAAAAAACATTAGAAATACTAAAAGATTATGCTTACTGGCCTCATATGTCCCAAGATGTGGAATTATATACTAGAGGATGTCTAGTATGCGCCCAATTTAAACCTGCTTCACCAATGCATAGAGCACCATTGATGAAAAGAGGCCTAACTCTCCCATGGTCAGATTTGCAAATAGACTATGTAGGTCCTTTAAAAAGGTCGAGCAGGGGACACCGTTATATTTTGAGTGTGGTATGTTTGATGTCAAAGTGGATTGCGTGCATTCCTGCACCAGATTGTAGTGCGCAAACAGCAGCCACATTGCTGGTGAACCATGTGTTCTCAAGGTTTGGGTTGCCGCAAAGAATTGAGTCAGACAGAGGAAGTCATTTCACAAGTACTCTAATGAGCAAGGTATGGCAAATACTAGGTGTGAAAAGGAAACTACATATCGCATATCTGGCGGCGTCTTCAGGTACAGTTGAAAGAAGCAATAGGTCTGTTGTGGATATTTTAAAGAAATTTGTGGCAGAAGCAGGTTCCAGCTGGGATTTGCGTTTACCATTGGTTTTGATGGCAATCAGGTCGACTCCTGCCAAAGCAACAGGTGTTAGCCCCCATGAGGTCTTAACAGGTAGGAAAATGGTGTTACCACAACACCTACTATACAGAACACATGAGCAAACTCTAGTGAGTGCATCCACAGTTCATGAATATATTGATGAACTGAGGAGGCATTTGCAACATGCATTTGCTTTTGTGCAGAGAAATCTGGAAAGAGCTGCTGACAGTGCAAAGTCATATTATGATAAAAAGACATCAGTAAAGGAATACAGTGTAGGGGATCAGGTGTACAAGTTTCATTTTGGAAAAAGTAAACAGAAAAATTCTAAATTTCTAGCAGCCTGGCAGGGGCCATTTCGAATTATAGATAAAGTCTCTCCTGTAGTGTATAAAATTTTGAAAAATGAAGGTGAAACAGCAATAGAGCAGTTTGTCCATGTAAATCAAATCAAACCATGCCATCCCAGACATGAGATCAGGCAACTTGAGCATGTAGAAACGGATAGAGTCCCTTGAGAAAATAAATGGGTGTAATCAGGAGGCAGTGACAAAGAAGTTAAAAAAAGTTGATTGTTATGATGGCACATAAACACTGTAATATATGTAAAAATATATAATATAAATAAATAAATAAATAAATAAATAAATAAATAAATAAATAAATGCACATATAACGGAAGCTCGTGGTTGGTGTGCAGAGAGAAAGTGTATTAAATATTGAATGCTGTTTTATATATGCTTGTTTTCTTTTAACTTGTATTTGATTTCAGAAAAAAAACAGAAAAAAATATAAACGAAATATTTTTACCAAGTATGTTTTATTTTTGGCAAAAGGTGGAAATTAGTATTATGCTATGTACTTAATCTGTTTATTTTCTATCTTGATTTAGACAATTAACATTATTTGGTCGGAGGTTCCGGGATCAGAGGCCACGGGAGACGATGGAGTCCTGGAGTCCCCTGGATGAAGACCAAAAGATGCCTCCCTCCAGGTGGAGGTGAAGACAAAATAACCGGAATGCCAAAAGAGATGACTACTGTGGATTCAAGATTGCCAAGATGAAAGAGTACTCGAATGAACCGAATAACATCGCTGGTCGGGACATACCAAAAGAGACAAAACAAAAGTTCCGGCATATGAAGTTCCACGTATTTATTATTTTAATTATTTATTTTAACTTGTTATATTACTTATTTGTTTTAGTTAGTTGTTTTATTTCATTGTTTTTAATTGACTTGGAAAATTTAAACTTAAAGTAATGCCACTTCCACTGAGAAGGCAAATGTGGAACATTTTATGAACTGATGGACTCAGATGAAATGTTGATTGCAAATTTTCATTGATGCACATGAATATTTATTTTGTTGGATTGCTATATTGTAAAAAAAATAGAACAAGTTGTTTTTAGGAATTGGCTTGGATTATAGCCAAGTTCTAAAAACAAAAGGAGGGTATATGTAAGGATATTTGGCGTGTTACAGTACAGAGTACAGCAATACTGCACAAGTAGCACAATTTTTTTTGCAGCACCACCACAAGGGTGCGGTGCATTGCTATATGGGTTACCAGATTAACAAGGAAAGACAGGCTATTCAGTCAAAAAACGATTTTAACATATAAGATGCAAATCTATTTTTACAGTTAAAAGCACACGTGCTCATTTAAAAATGCACACTATTTTTCACCTGAAATGCCTATATTGCTAGAGACACATTTGAAAATTAACAGCTAACCTATTAACCATTAACCTGACTAATAAAACCTTATTTAATATAACCCACTAATAAAATGTGTTCTCCACTGCAGAATTAGGCATACTCTGAAAACCATTTAAATGTGTGTGCAGATTTTTTTTTCTCTTCTCTTCTCTGCCTGATTCTCCGTGTTTTTGTGCACAGTAACTGCAGGAAGAAGGAAGTCAGATTTGCAACAATTGCAAATGTATAAGCGAAGCTATTGTTGAAGAGTAGGAGGATGAGAGATGATGGATTTCATTGGGACACGTCATACAGAGGGCTGAGAGGAGAGTTTTAGTGGGCAGTATCAAGGAAAAAGACAGGCAGACATTTTTCTGCACTACTGGGGAGAAGACCTGGCTGTGGGGTCCTGACTGAATGCAGATTCCTGTGTCCTGCTGCAGTCGAGATTGGGGAGAGCTGAAAGAAAAACCTTTCCACTGGCTGAGGCATTCCTATCTGAAAAAGCTGAGAATTCCAGGCAATGACCCCGGCTTGAGAAGGCAAGCGTTCCTTTTTGCTGGAGTTAATCCAAGAGAGCCACATTCACAAAGAGAACAACTAAAAAGATAAGGTAATGAGAAGTGTGGGAGCTGAGTGTGTACGGTAATATGCAGTCAGTATAGGATTCCTGTGCGTGTCTTAATCAAGTGCTAATGTTGCAATTTGAGTTCTGTTCTCCGCCACTATCTTTGCAGAGTGTCACAGACAATGCTTTGACTGTACCATTTTATTTCTGTAAAGAATGAGATCGTTTTTAAATACAACTTTTATAATACAGAAAAATATTTGAAAACAGACGGGTGATGTTTATTGTTTACCATTACAATGCTGATGATGTGGGGAGATTTTTAAACAGTGCAATGGTCATTTTAAGACAGATGTGTGCATGTCAAAATCAGTATGAATAATTGTGAGTGACTGTAGCATAGCTTGTTGGAGGTACATGAGCCAACGGGAAGAGAGACTCTCTGAACATAGCTCCCTACCGTATATAAGGTAGTGGAAATTACCACAAGACTACCACATATAGCTCTCTGTCGTAAATAAGTCAGTGAGTTCGCCCATGGTGGCACACCAACACTATCACAGGAAAATGTGGTCTTCCTAGAATGCAGGTCTGAGGTCTCTCTAGTGATCACACGAAAAATCTAAGCAAAGATAAGGGATTCTGGACATTGGGGCCACAAATAAAACAAGGGAATTATGCTCACCAAAATACCACCAACCACGTATACCAAATATGCAGGTCTGGGTGCTGAAATAATGCATGTCCATTGTATTATTGTTGCACATGGCCAAATCTGAATACAAAGAGTGATTATTGCTAAGTTATTTTTCGGCGGTAATAAAATACCGTCAGGCCCCAAATCTCCACAAAATACCCTACAGTACTGAGAAATGAGATGGTAGTCTTGCACTTTTCACTACTTCAAACTCCCCATTAGCCCTATGGTTCACTACGGCAGCACCTGTATATCGTTGTCCATCAGTTTGTTCGATTCTCAAAAAAGCGTCAATAAAAACAATTTATCCTGCGGTGAGAGCATTTTCTTTTACTCTCGGAATATCATCATAGAACTCTTCATAAATGGAGCAATCATGTACTTGCTGGCCTTCTGCCAATGGTTCAGCAACAAACATGGCAGGGTTCACCATTTTACATCTATTTTAATCGTTGGATTTGATATTGCCACTTCATAAGCAGAAGCTTGCTCAGATGTCAAGGTACCCTTAGGTTTTTCTAGGACTGCAAGCAGAGCATGCTCAACAAATATCATCATGGAACATTCCATTACTATACTAGCAGACTTCTCAACAGCGAACACAGCTGCTGCCAGTGACTGTTCGTACCGGAAATGGCCTCTCATAACTGAGTCTAGAATCCCACTGTAATATGCCAGGAGCTTATACCCTAACGTAGTTCTTTGTGTAAGTACTGCTGTCATAACCGTTCCATTTGTGTGCGAAAATAAAAAGAATTCCTCTGCATATTGGGCATTCCTAAAACTGGAGCCATACAAATAGTTTTTTTCAATTCATCAATGCCTTCCTCCATTTCCTCATTCCATTCAATCTTTTTCAAGCTCTGTTGTGCTTTTTTCAAGGCTTGCAGCAATGGCTTTATATATGACTGTAACCAAATACCCATGCTCTCACATAGTTACACAGTCCTAAAAACTGCTGCATTTGTTTTATCGTGAACGGTTTTGGTTTTTTCAAAATTACCTCAGGCCTTTCTGGTGTAAATTTCTTTCCTTGGTGCGAGATTAACAGTCCTGTCTATAATATTTCCTTTTGACAATACTGCAAATTCTCTTTATCCACTTTATATCCTTTCTTTGCAAGAATATTCATCAATTGAATATAGTCCCGTCTACACTCTTCTTCAGTTGTGCTGCAAACTAAAATGTCATCTATGTACTGCAACACAACACTCAGCAAATCTATATTGCTTAAATCAATCTGCAGGACTCTATTAAAGATTGATGGAGACTTGCAATACCCTTGGGCAACCTTGTGCTTTTCAATTTAGTCTGACCGAACGTATGTCAAGGATTTCAATCAGGCGATACACCCTGGTCTCAGCCTAGTATGCAGCGCACAACTGAAATGCCTATTTTGTTATATATATATATGTATATGTATATATATATATTACATGGCCACGGTAGTGGCCATGTAGTTATGGTTAAGTTGCTGTTTCCATAGGAAGAGCACTTTTTGGGTGGCTTATAACTTCGCTCTCCCTGGACGGATCCTCACCAAACTTTGCAAAAAACGTATTTGGGTCACTCTGAATTTTTTTGCAAAGTTTGGTGAGGATTCGTCCGGGGGGGGCAAAGTTATAGTGGGGGTCTCAAAACTTTTTTTTTTCCCATAGACTGAATGGGAAAAAAATGTTGCTTGCGCCTACAGCCCAAACCGCTGGACGGATTTCCACCAAATTTGGTGAAAATCTGTCCAGTAGTTTTTTTTAAAATGACCAAAAAGTAGGTCAAAACAAATTTGTGATATCTGTGTTCGGCTCGCGGACACACTTCCCTGTTCGCTCCGTGGACAGTGTCCTGATTGGCCAATCGTCTTGCGTGATGTTCACGGACATGCAACGTGTTCGCTGATTGGACGGCGTGGAGCGTGAAGCGCGTCAGATTTTTCGGTAGCGCCCGCCATCTTGGATTCGCGGACGTCCGCGCACAGCGCGGTGAAACTTTGTTCAAAATGTGTATTTTGTAGAGTGTGTTGGTGTGTAGGAGTGTTTGGGGAGGGTGGGAGTGTATGAAATAGGATGAAAGTTGTGTTTTTTATGTGTAAGACGTTCTTTTTCTGTTCGATTTGTTTGCGGACATCATGGGTGTTCTGAAATGTTCTAAAGAAACTGACTGGGGGGTGTTCTAAGGACTCAATATGTGTTTGTTTTGTTCGCAAGCAAAGTGAAACTGTTCTAAGAACACTCGCGGTGTCCGGGGAGTGTTCGTAGCGGGTGTCCTGAGGACGATGTCCGTATTGTTCTCTGTCAAGTTGAATGTGTTCTAAGAACACCCGTGGTGTCCTGAAATGTTCGCAAATAAACAAAATGGGGGTGTTCTGAAGACGTTTTTGAGAACACTTCCGGTGTCCAGAAATGTTCGTAGGGGGTGTCCTGAGGACGCTGTCTGTATTGTTCTCTGTCAAGTTGAATGTGTTCTAAGAACACCCGCGGTGTCCTGAAATGTTCGCAAATAAACAAAATGGGGGTGTTCTGAAGACGCTTCTAAGAACACTCGCGGTGTTCGGGGAGTGTTCGTAGGGGGTGTCCTGAGGACGCTGTCCGTATTGTTCTCTGTCAAGTTGAATGTGTCCTAAGAACACTCGCGGTGTCCTGAAATGTTCGCAAATAAACAAGATGGTGGTGTTCTGAAGACGCTTCTAAGAACACACCCGGTGTCCTGGAATGTTCTTAGGGGGTGTCCTGAGGACGCTGTCCGTATTGTTCTCTGTCAAGTTGAATGTGTTCTAAGAACACCCGTGGTGTCCTGAAATGTTCGCAAATAAACAAAATGGGGGTGTTCTGAAGACGCTTCTAAGAACACTCGTGGTGTTCGGGGAGTGTTCGTAGGGGGTGTCCTGAGGACGCTGTCCGTATTGTTCTCTGTCAAGTTTAATGTGTTCTAAGAACACCTGCGGTGTCCTGAAATGTTCGCAAATAAACAAAATGGGGGTGTTCTGAAGACGTTTTTGAGAACACTCCCGGTGTCCTGAAATGTTCGTAGGGGGTGTCCTGAGGACGCTGTCCGTATTGTTCTCTGTCAAGTTGAATGTGTTCTAAGAACACCCGCGGTGTCCTGAAATGTTCGCAAATAAACAAAATGGGGGTGTTCTGAAGACGTTTATGAGAACACTCCCGGTGTCCTGAAATGTTCATAGGGGGTGTCCTGGGGACGCTGTCTGTATTGTTCTCTGTCAAGTTGAATGTGTTCTAAGAACACCCGCGGTGTCCTGAAATGTTCGCAAATAAACAAGATGGTGGTGTTCTGAAGACGCTTCTAAGAACACACCCGGTGTCCTGGAATGTTCGTAGGGGGTGTCCTGAGGACGCTGTCCGTATTGTTCTCTGTCAAGTTGAATGTGTTCTAAGAACACCCACGGTGTCCTGAAATGTTCGCAAATAAACAAAATGGGGGTGTTCTGAAGATGCTTCTAAGAACACTCGCGGTGTCCGGGGAGTGTTCGTAGGGGGTGTCCTGAGGACGCTGTCCGTATTGTTCTCTGTCAAGTTGAATGTGTCCTAAGAACACTTGCGGTGTCCTGAAATGTTCGCAAATAAACAAAATGGGGGTGTTCTGAAGACGCTTCTAAGAACACTTGCGGTGTCCGGGGAGTGTTCGTAGGGGGTGTCCTGAGGACGCTGTCCGTATTGTTCTCTGTCAAGTTGAATTTGTCCTAAGAACACTTGCGGTGTCCTGAAATGTTCGCAAATAAACAAGATGGTGCTGTTCTGAAGACGCTTCTAAGAACACTTGCATGTCCGGGGAGTGTTCGTAGGGGGTGTCCTGAGGACGCTGTCCGTATTATTCTCTGTCAAGTTGAATGTGTCCTAAGAACACTCGCGGTGTCCTGAAATGTTCGCAAATTAACAAGATGGTGGTGTTGTGAAGACGCTTCTAAGAACACTTGCAGTGTCCGGGTAGTGTTCGTGGGGGGTGTCCTGAGGACGCTGTCCGTAGTGTTCTCTGTCAAGTTGAATTTGTCCTAAGAACACTTGCGGTGTCCTGAAATGTTCGCAAATAAACAAGATGGTGCTGTTCTGAAGACGCTTTTAAGAACACTCGCATGTCCGGGGAGTGTTCGTAGGGGGTGTCCTGAGGACGCTGTCCGTATTGTTCTCTGTCAAGTTGAATGTGTCCTAAGAACACTTGCGGTGTCCTGAAATGTTCGCAAATAAACAAAATGGGGGTGTTCTGAAGACGCTTCTAAGAACACTTGCGGTGTCCGGGGAGTGTTCGTAGGGGGTGTCCTGAGGACGCTGTCCGTATTGTTCTCTGTCAAGTTGAATTTGTCCTAAGAACACTTGCGGTGTCCTGAAATGTTCGCAAATAAACAAGATGGTGCTGTTCTGAAGACGCTTCTAAGAACACTCGCATGTCCGGGGAGTGTTCGTAGGGGGTGTCCTGAGGACGCTGTCCGTATTGTTCTCTGTCAAGTTGAATGTGTCCTAAGAACACTTGCGGTGTCCTGAAATGTTCGCAAATTAACAAGATGGTGGTGTTGTGAAGACGCTTCTAAGAACACTTGCAGTGTCCGGGTAGTGTTCGTGGGGGGTGTCCTGAGGACGCTGTCCTTATTGTTCTCTGTCAAGTTGAATGTGTTCTAAGAACACCCGCGGTGTCCTGAAATGTTCGCAAATAAACAAAATGGGGGTGTTCTGAAGATGCTTCTAAGAACACTCGCGGTGTCCGGGGAGTGTTCGTAGGGGGTGTCCTGAGGACGCTGTCCGTATCGTTCTCTGTCAAGTTGAATGTGTCCTAAGAACACTCGCGGTGTCCTGAAATGTTCGCAAATAAACAAAATGGGGGTGTTCTGAAGACGCTTCTAAGAACACTTGCGGTGTCTGGGGAGTGTTCGTAGGGGGTGTCCTGAGGACGCTGTCCGTATTGTTCTCTGTCAAGTTGAATTTGTCCTAAGAACACTTGCGGTGTCCTGAAATGTTCGCAAATAAACAAGATGGTGCTGTTCTGAAGACGCTTCTAAGAACACTCGCATGTCCGGGGAGTGTTCGTAGGGGGTGTCCTGAGGACGCTGTCCGTATTGTTCTCTGTCAAGTTGAATGTGTCCTAAGAACACTCGCGGTGTCCTGAAATGTTCGCAAATTAACAAGATGGTGGTGTTGTGAAGACGCTTCTAAGAACACTTGCAGTGTCCAGGGAGTGTTCGTGGGGGGTGTCTTGAGGACGCTGTCCGTATTGTTCTCTGTCAAGTTGAATGTGTTCTAAGAACACTCGCGGTGTCCTGAAAGGTTCGCAAATAAACAAAATGAGGGTGTTCTGAAGACGTTTTTGAGAACACTCCCGGTGTCCTGGAATGTTCGTAGGGGGTGTCCTGAGGACGCTGTCCGTATTGTTCGTTGTTAAGTTGAAAGTGTTCTAAGAACTATCGCGTTGTTCTGAAATGTTTGTAGGGGGTGTCCTGAAAACGGTGTCCATATTGTTCGCTGGCAAGTTCAAAGTGTTCTAAGAACACTCACATTGTTCGCGGACATTAAAAGTTTCCCATAGATCATAGTTGAAATTTTGACTCTATGGATGTGATATGCTGCGGTGGTTGTTGCCAGGGCATAGAATCTTGTGTACATGGCCATTTGGCCATGCACCGAAGACTCTATGCCCTGGCAACAACCACCGCAGCATATCACATTCATATTTGCTTATAACTTTGGGTGAAAAACAAATGTATAAGGAACAAAGGTATTAGATACTATGGATGTGATATGCTGCTATGGTTGTCCTTATTATTGTATACTTACTGTTTGGTCTAGTAATGGGAGTCCATGTTTTTCTTCTTCATTTCTGTGATAAAAGAAAATAGCATGTTAGTATTAGTATTTTGTAATGACTTATTACATTGTATAAGCAATATACTTTTATTTTTTTTCGACCCTCATATTTAGTAGAGTACAAATCAGAGTACTGTGCAATTTGCTCAGTTTCTGTATTTGTTGCTAAAATCATTGGGTCTGTTGATTTAAAAAAAAACCTTTTTCTGTTATGCTACAGTTTATTTGTTTGTTTGTTTTCAATGTTCACTTTTTGTTTCTGGCTAATGCTTTATACTTTGCTTTGTTGTATTTTTTTTGGAGCAGTAACAGATTCTTCATTTGTTTTGATATTACAAAATTTTGGAGCACTTAGATACCAATTGGCGTATTATAACTGTCTATTTTTTTACTATATTTTTGTGGTTTTGATTTATCTATTTGGATATTGTTAAATTTTGGGACAGTTAGATACCAATTGGCATATTCTAACTGTGTATTTGTTGGCCTAATTTAGTGGTATTCATTTATCTGATTAGTTGTTGTAGAATCTTTGAGCTGTTAGATAGCTTTTGGAGTATTCTAACAGTTTATATTATTTTAACACAAATTTATAATTTTGGGACAGTTAGATATTCTAACTGTGGGCCTCATTACGACCCAGGCGGACTTCGCGGTGCTAAATGCACCGCGAAGCATGGCGGAAAGCCGCCGATAGCGCCATGGGGGTTGGCGGATTTACCGCCCCATTCCGACCTCGGCGGAGCGGTAAATCCCCAATCCCCATTCTGCCCTTCCCCATTCCCATTTTCGCCCCATAGGGTATAATGGGAGTGGGGAAGGAGTTAATTACGCCACCGTAAAATACGGTGGCGTAATTAACAACGAGGTCCCGTAGCGCCATGGTTTTCTCCGGCTGGTAAAACCAGGCGGAGAAAACCTCCATGGCGCTACGGGAACTCGTAGTATGGCGGAGAGGTACGCCATGCACTACGCTGGCGTAATACCCTCTCCGCCAGGGTCCTAATGAGGCCCTGTGTATTTTTTGGTCTAATTTAGTGGTATTCATTTATCTGATTAGTTGTTGTAGAATCTTTGAGCAGTTAGATAGCTTTTGGAGTATTCTAACAGTTTATATTTTTTTAACATAAATTTACTTAAAGGTTTAAATACAGTTTATTTATCAAATTTTGGTTTTAAGAACATCAAATAAGCGTTTGTAAGATTTGCTGGTAATCTCTGCTTCAGAGTAATGGTACTATCATTACATTCAAACCATCCACATTTCTTTTTTATATATGCCGTGTAATGCCCTGAATTGGTTGTGGCTCCTGCGTGGTAGATTATACCTATTGTTGTGAAGGTTTTCTTACCAAGTGATATTTGACTATGTGTGAATCCAATCAGCTTGCAGTTGTTTTTGGTACCATCTGCATTGTAACGTAGAAGCATTATTATTACGTATTTACTATGTGTTTGTATTACTAATGTGGAGTGATTATCTGAATTGCAGGTAGAGCATAATCTACCATGGTTTGCATTTTGTACAAGTTGCTGGAATGGGATGGATTCACAATTTGGTATTGATATATATATGAAGCGTTCATTGGGAATTTCTTCTTGTGTCACATTGTTGCACAGAGTGCATGTATGTTTCCACATGTATGAAATCTGGAAGATTTCATTTATAGGTATGTTTTTGTTTTCCAGTACTAATAGTAAGTACATTAGAAATTCTTGTGGATCTTCCTGTGAGTTTATAGTGAATTTCACCATTCCAGCACAGTAGTCCAATTGTCGTCTTATTCCAAAAACACTATATGTGTTGTCAGGATTGTTTGCTGCATTTCTGTGAAGTACTAACATTTGCAAACACAAAGGGTCTGTACTGTGTAAGTAAATGTTGTCAACAATTGGTGGTAATTTAAATAGAATATTCATTGCTACATTTGCATAGCAACTTACACCAACTATATTTGAGAATTTAAATGGTCCAGGTAGTTCTGTATCTAACTGCTTTTTTTGGAGTTTGTCTTCCTTCTTTAAAGAAGTACCAGGTTTACTTTCTCTAATTGATTCTTTTTTGTTTGTGGTACTTGATGAAGTATTAGTTTCTTTTAATCTCTTTGGAGGATTTGCAGTGACGTCCTGTTGCATTTCTGTTTGATTTAGTTTTCTTTTACAACGTTTAGGTTTTTGTGGAACAGAATATGTGTTTAGATGGGGAGTGTATAGTGAGCGAAGTCTATTATATTCTAAAATGCAAGGAATATCAGCGTTTACTTTACTTGCATCAAAGTTGATTAGAAATAGACCGTCAAGTGTACGTAAGCGTGATAGTGCTACGTAGCTCATGCCTTCTTTAAAGACTGTGTTACCAATATCTATCATTGCTTTGTCTAGGGTAAGACCTTGTGATTTATGAATCGTGACTGCATATGCAAGAGTTAGAGAAAATTGTTCTCTGCGTACATACATATCTTTGAAGAGAAGGAATCTAGCTGTTGAGCGTCCTATCCGTTTTACTTCTGAAAGTTTGTCAAAAAGTATATTGACAAACTGAATTTTGTTGTCACGTGGGTATGTTTGAAAGCCATCAACTGTACCCAGTGCTCCATTAACGAGTCCTCGGTCCACGTCAAGGTTACGGTTAAGCATTACTCTGCAATTTAAGGATAATTTTAACATCTTTTCTAAGCCTGCTGTGTTTGAGATTGATTTTTCTAAATTATTTAGTCTTGTTGTGGCTTGGTCACACATGGGTAGTGTCATACCATGTACATCTAGTTTGTCTGTGGCACTAATTTCAATTATTGGTTGCATTTCTTTACTTAACATTATTTCATTGAATTTGAGACAGCTTGCAAGAGTTGGCATTAAGGCCATACAATTGACATTTTTGTGGGCTAATTGTTCCATAACATCTGTAGCACATGCATTATCGCTATAAAGTGCATTAATGTGCCGGGTTTTCAATGTTGCTTCTGCTTCTTTAGAAAGTATACCAACTCTCAAACTTTTTAAAATGTTGGCATAAGTTAGATCTGCAGATTGGCGCATGTTTTCTGTTAATTCTCTGTATTGGAAATGTTGCCAAAGGTTGACATTTCCAATGCTTCCAACAGTTTTACGGCAGAGTTTGTGCCCTAATGTTTTAAAAATAGGTTCACCTTTTACTGGTGTTAATTGAAGCAGATCTCCAAAAACAATAATGTGTTTTCCTGCAAAGAGCTCTTCATAGTCTGTTTTGATTACTTCTTGTAATCTGAGGTGAATCAAAGCTAACATCAGGCTGGAGACCATGCTCACTTCATCTATTAGTAGCATTTTCATTTGTTTCAATACTCTGTGTAATTCCATTGCAGCTTCTGCAGAAAGTTTGTAATAGTCTAATTTGTTCTGGTGTTCTACTGGTAATAGTAGTAATCGGTGTAATGTAACACCACCTATGTTGTAGGCAGCTAAACCTGTGGGGGCAGTGACAACAGCTGACAGTTTGTTGTTTGTCAATTGTTGAAGAAACTTACTAATGATTTTGATTAGAAATGTTTTGCCAGAACCAGCTTCACCACTGACGTACAGTAGTATAGGTTTATAATTATGGCAGGAACATTCTTTATTTTCATGTTTTACACCATGTGCAATTTGTTTTGTTACTTCTTGAAAAATGCTACTTTGCTCATTGTTTAGTTTTGATTGTAGTATAGTTAAGTCTTCCTTATCTTCATACTGACACATGGTGTTTTCTACTTCTATCATAGCGAATTCTGCCTCATTTGTTATTAGTGGTTCTCCCAGTGGTTCTTGGCTTCCTGTTACAGAAGGTTGACTACTGTCAGGAGTATCCTTATCTAGTTGGGCTTGGAGTTCTTCTTCATGTTGCTGTTCATTGTGCAACATTGTTTTGTACTCTGTAAAGTTTACATCAGTTATAGTGCTTTCATTTGCTTTGAAAGCATCCTCATATGAGTCATAGTTATCTAGTAATTGTTCTTCTTTTCTCCATGGTTTGAAGAGTTGTAGCAGGGACATGTAATATACTTCTTTATGTTGAGGAGTCTTCAATGACAATTTGATATGATTAATTACATTTGGTTTAGTGAGTTTAACTAAACTGCCTTCACAGTCTTTCACACTATATTTACCTTTTTTTCATCAGGTTTCATATTATTTTTGTATGTGTAGTTTTGGGCTATTTGGTATAGACACATGTTTTCCAAAGTATTACTTCTGTTTGGGTAGTATGTGTCCAATAAATTGTTTTTTAAAATGTCTTGGCTGTTGGGATCATGTTTGGCTATTGTTTCCATATCTTCATATGATTTTAGAACTCTTTTTCTAGATTTAGCTGGACCAAGACTTAGCCAACTATATATTCAGATTTACCATACAATGAAGTACCAGTTAAACAATCAGCTGCTTCATAGGATCCACATTCTCTATGGGTGAGCATTTTTATGCCCAGGCTGTATAATTTCTGAGATACTGTTTTATCTGATGACAGGTCATTCCAGAGGTCTTGGAGCTCTGTCTTTTCTGCTTTAGTTAAGTATGCTGTGACATATCGTGCAACTGCATTAGAATTGTCTGCAATGTACTGCACATCTATGTTTGCATTCCATAAGTGGGCAATGATTGCATTATAATCATTGATATATTTTCTTCTTCTTTTCTTTTTATGTAATATGTATTTTTAGGTGACTTACCTTTAACACTATGTCTAACTGAAGACATGAGGTTGTTTACTTGACCTGTATTTGTAACTGGTCTAGGGAAACCAAAAACGGCATTTGGTGTAGTATTTGCCTTTGTTTTTGTATTTGCGGCGACAATATTTTCCACATTTGTGTCTTTGAAATTGTAAAATTTGTGCATGAAGATCACTATTTGTGCTTCTGATGGAATTTCACAAGTGACATATTTTTCAATAAACTGTAAAACAGTGGCATCACTGTCTTGACCAAATTTAGCAGCATCTTTAATCCATAAAAGCATGTGGATATGTGGTACTCCTCTGGCTTGGTATTCTTTTCTCCAAAAGAAGTGTTGCACTTCTCCAAGGGGAGGAACAGTTTTATTACAAATAAAATGTAGCATAGCAATGAAGCGATGGTGAAAATATCTTGAAACATTAACAGGATCCAAAGAACAAAGTTCTCCAGGTGTTAGAATATCTATGTTTGTTTTGTTTTTATTTGATATGCGTAGGAAATCATGTAAATATTCCCATGCATATTCTGCACAACTTAATGTAACAAACCAAGTGGGTGGGCCAAGGTTTCTGATCATACAACGTACATCTCCATGACGTCGAAACCAGTACACTTTAGTACCACGCATATTTGCTAATAGATTTGTAATATTTGATTGTAAAACCTCATCCTTTTGTTGCACTTTCTCTAATAATTGTGTAGCTGTCATATTTTGAAAGTGTGATCCTGATTGTAATATGTGTGCAACTCCGTAACATAAAGTTGCTAGTTCACTTTCAAAGAGTAGGTGGAATAGGTATTCTGAAGCTGATATTTGAATAGGTCTATCATCATACCTTCCTCCTTTGCCAGTAGGAAAGAGTAGAGGAAAAGCATGTGCTTCTATACTTTTTTCCCATATACTGATTGGCGATCCTTTTGTTTGACGCATTTGGTAAGTTTCCAGTACATCTTGTACGGTGTCATTACAGTGCAAAGGATGAATTGTATAATGGTCTAAAGTATTTGATATTGTAGCAGGATCTAGTAGCTCAAATTGACCAGCTTCTTGTGTTTCTTGAATTATTTCAGTTGTATCTTTCAAGTTTTCTTCAATATTAATTTCTTTGTAATATTCATTATTCTCTTTAAGATATTGGAAGGCTTGTCTAACTTTATATAAATCTACCAGCTGTTGCCATATTTTTTTGTCTTTTGTAGGTACTCCATTTACTAATATAATTAAAGATTGCTGCATTGGACGTTGCACTCCTAGAGTATGCACATTTTCTTTTAGATTTAATGGTAAATAAACTACCAGTCCACGAATGCCTTTTACCAATTCAGAGGGAGGTAATTTTGCTGTTTTTGGTTGAAGGTGTATTATTGCTTGAAATGGGTGTACTGTTTGAATTATGATGCTCTCATATAAATTAAGTTGTTGTAGAGGTTTTGGTACTGGGTATAATTCCAAATTATTTGTGATAGAACGTGAAGGAGTTTGGTTGTTGTCAAAATTTGTAGTGCAATAACTGCAAAGTATTAAGGGCTCAGTTATTTCATATTTGTTTTCTGCCACAAGGTAGAGAGCTAATTCAAACCATTTAGAATCTTCATTGTCTTCTATTTTGTATGATAGGTCCACAGTTTTTGTGTTACTTTCACAAAAAATTCTACGGCAACAAACACATACATGGTTTGGTACTTCAGCTGATGTACTTTTAAATTTTAGTATTTCTTTTTTGTATGTGTTTAGCAAAAGGTTGCCATGTGTAGAATTGTTGCTTAATTGGTTTAAAGCTATTTCATTCTGTAAATGGCTTTCACTTCCAAAATATTTTTTCTGGATATAGTGAATTTCTTTAAGTAGGTCTTTTGCTGTACCATGTAGAAGGATGTTATTTAACTTTGGTAGTGCTAAAGCAGGACTTTTAGCATAGTACAGTTTATAGACTAGATTTCTTATAGTTGAATGATGTGTTGATATCCTTTTGATATCATGGAAAGTGGTTTTACAAGTAGGTCCTGTAATGCAGGCCAATGAATGTCCTTGTAGTCCTGTGTACTTGCGCACTGGACAGGTATCTATATTTTGCAGTAATTTAATTTTGATTTTGTCTTTGCTTTTTACATATTTATTGAGGAATTGGCGTAAAGATTTGAAACATTGTTTGGGAATGTTACACATTGACGTGCATGGCCATTTGTACACTAGACGTTCTGATTCAGTTGAATGGAGGGGTAATTCTAAGTTTTCAGGGCATATTTTTGTAAGGAGTACTTCTTGTTCCATTATGGTATTATTCACTTTTTCATAACCTCGACCACTGCTATTTATGGCAATTGTATTTGTTTGCTTTTGTTTGTACGCTTCTTCATTAAAATATGGTTCTGTGCTCGTAGTGTGATTCCATTCACCTCCGCAGATACTTAAGAGGTTCTTTCTGTTGACATTTCGCTTATTGAGAAGTATTTTTTGTAATTTAGTTATTAGTTTTGTTAGTGGTTTCATTTTGTTTAACAGTAAAATAAATACATTTCTTTTGAGAAGAATTGCACTGTCCATCAATGCTTCTAAGATTAATTTCCTACAATAGGTTTTAAGCTTTGAACCTGATTTCTCTCCTGTTTTTATAAGATTTTGAAGGACTTTGTGACGGTATATTTTGGCTAAAATACTTTTCTTGGTATGCTTACTTTGCACTATATTAAAATTTGAAGAAGTAGTTTTATCTGTAGTGATAGCTGATTTTCTGTTAATTGTTTTTTGGTTTGTTTTACATTTTGATAGAGGAAGCGAAGTTGTTGTACTTGAAACTTCTTGTGTTTCACTAAATGATTGTATTAGCTGTTTTGTTTCAACTTTTTTTACAAATTCTGCTAGAGATGGATGCTTATGTTGGACACTTTTATTTTCATTTGCTCTACTTTTGCGTTGCTTTCTACGGACTTGACTTTTGGTAGGCATTCTTTAGGGTCTGTTGAAAAAAATAAAGAAGATATGGGTTGGGGTGTTCTGGAATGTATGTGTGCTGTGTGCATGAGTGTTTGAGTAAGATGATAAAGATGTATGTAATGGTGTGTGATTGTGCATTGGGAACTAAAACTAGTAGGGATAGGTATTCTTGAATTTATGTGTTACTAAACTGGGGTTCAGATGACAAAAAAAAAGTAAGCTAGTGGTGTGGAAAAGTACAAATAGTAAATCTAATGTATACAATTAAAACAGTTGTTTGTTCTATAATATGAAAATTGTAGTGGTTCAGTTGGGTAATTTGTGTGTCCAAAAATAGAAATTTGTGGGCCATTCTGGCTGTAAATCGCTGTTTAAGACATGGACATTTTTGGACAAAATGGTACAAAATCTCTATTTTTAGAAACCAAAATAGCTCGTATTAATGTTATAGTATATTTGATTAATAATACAAATATTATGGTGATATTTTACTTACTTTTTTAAAAAATTAACAGGTAACTTCTTAGTTTTTCTTTCTTCTTCGAATTCGGCTGCTTCTTTTCAGGAAACTGGTCTTCACTGCAATTGTAAAAGCTTCAAATTAGTAACTTTATTTGTATATAGCACTGTTTTTAATTTAGATATTGATTTTTTTTATTGAAATCCTCAGTGCCTTCTGTAAAACCATTAAACTAATTTATTTACATAAGATACACTGCATCAGTTCAGTACATATGATATGTTCTTAATGAACACATTGTATTGAATGACTAACTGTAGAAAAAAAAAATATCTTTACTATGTCTTGTGAAATTTATAATATAAAAGTGGATACCACTATTTCTGTAAGTAAACGGTTCTAGGTAATAGCGCCTCAATGTCATGTCTAATTTAAAGTAATTAAGTAAATAAATAAATAAAAACAAAAAATATGAAATTGTATAAGTATTTTTATAAAGGTTTAAACATAGATTGTGTTTGCATGCAATTTTGTTTGAATATATGTAGTCTATATATTTCATTTAAAATGTTTTAGTTTAACATGATTTGAGTGTGTGTGTATAAAGAAAGTAAATAGTATAAAGGTTTATAAGTGATAGTTGATTTTAGGTAATTGAAAAAAGTACAGTAAATTCATTTTACAGATTTTACAAGGTAAAAAATGTCTGTTTGAAAATGTGTTCATCTACTATACAGAAAATATGCATACCTGAAGTTTGTGTTCATGCATATGGATATGCATGGAGCTGCAATTAGAAATCTTGAAGACTTGTACAGTATTTCTGGTAGATGCTGCTTGCCAATGATATGACACTTGTACTCAGAGAGATTCAGAGTACATTTGCAGTGTAGTGGAAATGGTAGAAGGGCTGTTCATGTTACGATATGTCCGCGGACATGGCGGTAGTTCGCGGGCATCGGGAGTTACATCTGGGGATTTTTGGGTTCAGAAGTCATGCAAATGAGAATAAGCACTGAAAGGGATTGGTCAGCAAAGTTTGGTGGGTGTGTTGTGCCAGGAGAGATTTTCTCAGATACTCTTTTTGCTGAGAGAACAAAAGATAGCTATGGCTGTGTGTTTCAGAAAACAGATTGTTTGGATTTTAGGAGATTCGTGGATACATTGGTTGAAGGTGCATGCAGAAAGCTGTGGAGTAGCTGTAGATCTTGGATTGCCACATGTGGAAGTACACAGGCATGGAGTACGTGGAATGAAGTGGTTGGACTTGCTACCTCTCTGTGCTACTTTGGAGACAGAGCAACATCCAGACATAATTGTAATTCATTGTGGAGGGAACAGTTTAGGACATGTGACTGGAATTTTTTTGAAATTTGCTATGAAAGAAGGACTTAGGAAGGTTATCGACATGTTTCCTAATTCTCAAGTGATATTTTCACGGATTGCGCAGAGACAAATGTGGCTTCGTTCTTCTTTATTTGGTGCACAAATGGAAAAAGCAAGGTGCAATGTTAATAAGGCTGTTTGTGCCTTTCTAAGAGATTTTGGCATGTCTTCTTTTCACAATGAAAATATTATGTTTTGTAGTACATACATTTTTCGCAGAGATGGAGTCCATCTTACTTATGCCAGCAATCAGATTTTTCTGAGAAATGTACAAAATGCATTGCGACCTTTTTTGGAATTACAACAACGATTTTGAAGTAGATGTTAAGCATTTACAATTTTTGACTTACAAACACCACCCAAAGGCTCTTTTCAGAGCCACCACTTCTTTCCAGAGAAAATTACAATGTTTGTGATGGAGTAGCAACCCAATTTTTTTAATGTTCGCAAACTGTCCGCGGACTTCTAAAAAATACAAAGAGCCCTGCTTCATTTATTTTCACTTCTATTTTTTAACTGGGAAAGGCGGCTCTGAAAAGAGCCTTATTTTTTTTTTATTTTTGTAGTTTTGTATTTGTTTTGGTTTTTCAGACACGACACACTAGGAGAGGAGGGTAAAGGAGGGTGAAGGGGGGGACATCAACCACAGGGATAAGAAAGGGCGAGCTGAGAGAGGAAGATGTAGAGTGGGTTTTATTTGGGTATTGAGCAGATCTTCTCGTGCTCTGAGACGATAGTCTCAAAAGCACTCCGAAGTCGCTCCCCCCTGCAGAGTACTGTGTCACAGTACATACATATAACTGTGACCCTCGAAAGGTAAGGGTCATCAGCATTCTGTATGGCCTGTGAGGCAGCTTGAGAAAGACACTGTCCCACAGAGGTGGTCCTTGTGGTGACAGGATCAGAAACAGAGGATGAAGTAGAGGAAATCAACCTGCTACGTTCTTCGCAAGGTACAACCCTGCGAATAGCCCCAGAGTGAAATGACCTCAGGTGTCGAAGACCAGTTTCCTGAAAAGAAGCAGCCGAATTCGAAGAAGAAAGAAAAACTAAGAAGTTGCCTGTTAATTTTTAAAAAAAGTAAGTAAAATATCACCATAATATTTGTATTATTAATCAAATATACTATAACATTAATACGAGCTATTTTGGTTTCTTAAAATAGAGATTTTGTACCATTTTGTCCAAAAATTTCCATGTCTTAAACAGCGATTTACAGCCAGAATGGCCCACAAATTTCTATTTTTGGACACACAAATTAGCCAACTGAACCACTACAATTTTCATATTATAGAACAAACTACTGTTTTAATTGTATACATTAGATTTACTATTTGTACTTTTCCACACCAATAGCTTACTTTTTTTTTGTCATCTGAACACCAGTTTAGTAACACATAAATTCAAGAATACCTATCCCTACTAGTTTTAGTTCCCAATGCACAATCACACACCATTACATACATCTTTATCATCTTACTCAAACACTCATGCACACAGCACACATACATTCCAGAACACCCCAACCCATATCTTCTTTATTTTTTTCAACAGACCCTAAAGAATGCCTACCAAAAGACAAGTCCGTAGAAAGCAACGCAAAAGTAGAGCAAATGAAAATAAAGGTGTCCAACATAAGCATCCATCTCTAGCAGAATTTGTAAAAAAAGTTGAAACAAAACAGCTAATACAATCATTTAGTGAAACACAAGAAGTTTCAAGTACAACTTTGCTTCCTCTATCAAAATGTAAAACAAACCAAAAAACAATTAACAGAAAATCAGCTATCAGTACAGATAAAACTACTTCTTCAAATTTTAATATAGTACAAAGTAAGCATACCAAGAAAAGTATTTTAGCCAAAATATACCGTCACAAAGTCCTTCAAAATCTTATAAAAACAGGAGAGAAATCAGGTTCAAAGCTTAAAACCTATCGTAGGAAATTAATCTTAGAAGCATTGATGGACAGTGCAATTCTTCTCAAAAGAAATGTATTTATTTTACTGTTAAACAAAATGAAACCACTAACAAAACTAATAACTAAATTACAAAAAAGACTTCTCAATAAGCGAAATGTCAACAGAAAGAACTTCTTAAGTATCTGCGGAGGTGGATGGAATCACACTACGAGCACAGAACCATATTTTAATGAAGAAGCGTACAAACAAAAGCAAATGAATACAATTGCCATAAATAGCAGTGGTCGAGGTTATGAAAAAGTGAATAATACCATAATGGAACAAGAAGTGCTCCTTACAAAAATATGCCCTGAAAACTTAGAATTACCCCTCCATTCAACTGAATCAGAACGTCTAGTCTACAAATGGCCATGCACGTCAATGTGTAACATTCCCAAACAATGTTTCAAATCTTTACACCAATTCCTCAATAAATATGTAAAAAGCAAAGACAAAATCAAAATTAAATTACTGCAAAATATAGATACCTGTCCAGTGCGCAAGTACACAGGACTACAAGGACATTCATTGGCCTGCATTACAGGACCTACTTGTAAAACCACTTTCAATGATATCAAAAGGATATCAACACATCATTCAACTATAATAAATCTAGTCTATAAACTGTACTATGCTAAAAGTCCTGCTTTAGCACTAGCAAAGTTAAATAACTTCCTTCTACATGGTACAGCAAAAGACCTACTTGAAGAAATTGACTATATCCAGAAAAAATTTTTGGAAGTGAAAGCCATTTACAGAATGAAATAGCTTTAAACCAATTAAGCAACAATTCTACACATGGAAACCTTTTGCTAAACACATACAAAAAAGAAATACTAAAATTTAAAAGTACATCAGCTGAAGTACCAAACCATGTATGTGTATGTTGCTGTAGAATTTTTTATAAAAGTAACACAAAAATTGTGGACCTATCATACAAAATAGAAGACAATGAAGATTCTAAATGGTTTGAATTAGCTCTCTACCTTCTAGCAGAAAACAAATATGAAATAACTGAGCCCTTAATACTTTGCAGTTATTGCACTACAAAACTTGACAACAACCAAACTCCTTCACGTTCTATCACAAATAATTTGGAATTATACCCAGTACCAAAACCTCTACAACAACTTAATTTATATGAGAGCATCATAATTCAAACAGTACACCCATTTCAAGCAATAATACGCCTTCAACCAAAAACAGCAATATTACCTCCCTCTGAATTGGTAAAAGGCATTCGTGGAAAAGTAGTTTATTTACCATTAAATCTAAAAGAAAATGTGCATACTCTAGGAGTGCAATGTCCAATGCAGCAATCTTTAATTATATTAGTTAATGGAGTACCTACAAAAGACAAAAAATATGGCAACAGCTGGTAGATTTATATAAAGTTAGACAAGCCTTCCAATATCTTAAAGAGAATAATGAATATTACAAAGAAATTAATATTGAAGAAAACTTGAAAGATACAACTGAAATAATTCAAGAAACACAAGAAGCTGGTCAATTTGAGCTACTAGATCCTGCTACAATATCAAATACTTTAGACCATTATACAATTCATCCTTTGCACTGTAATGACACCGTACAAGATGCACTGGAAACTTACCAAATGCGTCAAACAAAAGGATCGCCAATCAGTATATGGGAAAAAAGTATAGAAGCACGTGCTTTTCCTCTACTCTTTCCTACTGGCAAAGGAGGAAGGTATGATGATAGACCTATTCAAATATCAGCTTCAGAATACCGCTCATTATGGATGTATTCTGAAAATCCCAGATTTAGACAAAATGTGGAATACATATTCCACCTACTCTTTGAAAGTGAACTAGCAACTTTATGTTACGGAGTTGCACACATATTAAAATCAGGATCACACTTTCAAAATATGACAGCTACACAATTATTAGAGAAAGTGCAACAAAAGGATGAGGTTTTACAATCAAATATTACAAATCTATTAGCAAATATGCGTGGTACTAAAGTGTACTGGTTTCGACATCATGGAGATGTACGTTGTATGATCAGAAACCTTGGCCCACCCACTTGGTTTGTTACATTAAGTTGTGCAGAATATGCATGGGAAGATTTACATGATTTCCTACGCATATCAAATAAAAACAAAACAAACATAGATATTCTAACACATGGAGAACTTTGTTCTTTGGATCCTGTTAATGTTTCAAAATATTTTCACCATCGCTTCATTGCTATGCTACATTTTATTTGTAATAAAACTGTTCCTCCCTTTGGAGAAGTGCAACACTTTTTTTGGAGAAAAGAATACCAAGCCAGAGGAGCACCACATATCCACATGCTTTTATGGATTAAAGATGCTCCTAAATTTGGTCAAGACAGTGATGCCACTGTTTTACAGTTTATTGAAAAATATGTCACTTGTGAAATTCCATCAGAAGCCACAAATAGTGATCTTCGTGCATAAATTTTACAATTTCAAAGACACAAATGTGGAAAATATTGTCGTCGCAAATACAAAAACAAAGGCAAATACTACACCAAATGCCGATTTGGTTTCCCTAGACCAGTTACAAATACAGGTCAAGTAAACAACCTCATGTCTTCAGTTAG
This sequence comes from Ambystoma mexicanum, assembly GCF_040938575.1. Taxonomy (NCBI): domain Eukaryota; kingdom Metazoa; phylum Chordata; class Amphibia; order Caudata; family Ambystomatidae; genus Ambystoma; species Ambystoma mexicanum. The sequence continues at coordinate 896,965,914 of NC_090941.1, forward strand.
ACATAGTGTTAAAGGTAAGTCACCTAAAAATACATACTACATAAAAAGAAAAGAAGAAGAAAAATATATCAATGATTATAATGCAATCATTGCCCACTTATGGAATTCAAACATAGATGTGCAGTACATTGCAGACAATTCTACTGCAGTTGCACGATATGTCACAGCATACTTAACTAAAGCAGAAAAGACAGAGCTCCAAGACCTCTGGAATGACCTGTCATCAGATAAAACAGTATCTCAGAAATTATACAGCTTGGGCATAAAAATGCTCACCCATAGAGAATGTGGATCTTATGAAACAGCTGATCGTTTAACTGGTACTTCATTGTATGGATAATCTGAAAATATAGTATGGCTAAGTCTTGGTCCAGCTAAATCTAGAAAAAGAGTTCTAAAATCATATGAAGACATAGAAACAATAGCCAAACATGATCCCAACAGCCAAGACATTTTAAAAAACAATTTATTGGACACATACTACCCAAACAGAAGTAATACTTTGGAAAACATGTGTCTATACCAAATAGCCCAAAACTACACATACAAAAATAATATGAAACCTGATGAAAAAAAAGGTAAATATAGAGTGACAGACTGTGAAGGCAGCTTAGTTAAACTCACTAAACCAAATTTAATTAATCATATCAAATTGTCATTGAAGACTCCTCAACATAAATAAGTATATTACATGTCCCTGTTACAACTCTTCAAACCATGGAGAAAAGAAGAACAATTACTAGATAACTATGACTCATATGAGGATGCTTTCAAAGCAAATGAAAGCACTGTAACTGATGTAAACTTTACACAGTACAAAACAATGTTGCACAATGAACAGCAACATGAAGAAGAACTCCAAGCCCAACTAGATAAGGATACTCCTGACAGTAGTAAACCTTCTGTAACAGGAAGCCAAGAACCACTGGGAGAACCACTAGTAACAAATGAGGCAGAATTAGCTATGATAGAAGTAGAAAACACCATGTGTCAGTATGAAGATAAGGAAGACTTAACTATACTACAATCAAAACGAAACAATGAGCAAAGTAGCATTTTTCAAGAAGTAACAAAACAAATTGCACATGGTGTAAAACATGAAAATAAAGAATGTTCCTGCCATAATTATAAACCTATACTACTGTACGTCAGTGGTGAAGCTGGTTCTGGCAAAACATTCCTAATCAAAATCATTAGTAAGTTCCTTCAACAATTGACAAACAACAAACTGTCAGCTGTTGTCACTGCCCCCACAGGTTTAGCTGCCTACAACATAGGTGGTGTTACATTACACCGATTACTACTATTACCAGTAGAACACCAGAACAAATTAGACTATTACAAACTTTCTGCAGAGGCTGTAATGGAATTACGCAGAGTATTGAAACAAATGAAAATGCTACTAATAGATGAAGTGAGCATGGTCTCCAACCTGATGTTAGCTTTGATTCAACTCAGATTACAAGAAGTACTCAAAACAGACTATGAAGAGCTCTTTGCAGGAAAACACATTATTGTTTTTGGAGATCTGCTTCAATTAACACCAGTAAAAGGTGAACCTATTTTTAAAACATTAGGGCACAAACTCTGCCGTAAAACTGTTGGCAGCATTGGAAATGTCAACCTTTGGCAACATTTCCAATACAGAGAATTAACAGAAAACATGCGCCAATCTGCAGATCTAACTTATCCCAACATTTTAAAAAGTTTGAGAGTTGGTATACTTTCTAAAGAAGCAGAAGCAACATTGAAAACCCGGCACATTATTGCACTTTATGGCGATAATGCATGTGCTACAGATGTTATGGAACAATTAGCCCACAAAAATGTCAATTGTATGGCCTTAATGCCAACTCTTGCAAGCTGTCTCAAATTCAATGAAATCATGCTAAGTAAAGAAATGCAACCAATAATGGAAATTAGCGCCACAGACAAACTAGATGTACATGGTATGACACTACCCATGTGTGACCAAGCCACAACAAGACTAAATAATTTAGAAAAATCAATCTCAAACACAGCAGGCTTAGAAAAGATGTTAAAATTATCCTTAAATTGCAGAGTAATGCTTAAACGTAACCTTGACGTGGACCAAGGACTAGTTAATGGAGCACTGGGTACAGTTGTTGGCTTTCAAACATACCCACATGACAACAAAATTCAGTTTGTCAATATACTCTTTGACAAACTTTCAGAAGTAAAACGGATAGGACGCTCAACAGCTAGATTCCTTCTCTTCAAAGATATGTATGTACGCAGAGAACAATTTTCTCTAACTCTTGCATACGCAGTCACGATTCATAAATCACAAGGTCTTACCCTAGACAAAGCAATGATAGATATTGGTAACACAGTCTTTAAAGAAGGCATGAGCTACGTTCCACTATCACGCTTACGTACACTTGACGGTCTATTTCTAATCAACTTTGATGCAAGTAAAGTAAACGCTGATATTCCTTGCATTTTAGAATATAATAGACTTCGCTCACTATACACTCCCCATCTAAACACATATTCTGTTCCACAAAAACTAAAACATTGTAAAAGAAAACTAAATCAAACAGAAATGCAACAGGACGTCACTGCAAATCCTCCAAAGAGAGTAAAAGAAACTAATACTTCATCAAGTCCCACAAACAAAAAAGAATCAATTAGAGAAAGTAAACCAGGTACTTCTTTAAAGAAGGAAGACAAACTCCAAAAAAAGCAGTTAGATACAGAACTACCTGGACCATTTAAATTCTCAAATATAGTTGGTGTAAGTTGCTATGCAAATGTAGCAATGAATATTCTATTTCAATTACCACCAATTGTTGACAACATTTACTTACACAGTACAAACCCATTGTGTTTGCAAATGTTAGTACTTCACAGAAATGCAGCAAACAATCCTGACAACACATGTAGTGTTTTTGGAATAAGACGACAATTGGACTACTGTGCTGGATTGGTGAAATTCACTATAAACTCACAGGAAGATCCACAAGAATTTCTAATGTACTTACTACAAGTACTGGAAAACAAAAACATACCTATAAATGAAATCTTTCAGATTTCATACATGTGGAAACATACATGCACTCTCTGCAACAATGTGACACAAGAAGAAATCCCCAATGAACGCTTCATATATATATCAATACCAAATTGTGAATCCATTCCATTTCAGCAACTTGTACAAAATGCAAACCATGGTAGATTATGCTCTACCTGCAATTCAGATAATCGCTCCACGTTAGTAATACAAACACATAGTAAATACGTAATACTAATGCTTCTACGTTACAATGCAGATGGTACCAAAAACAACTGCAAGCTGACTGGATTCACACATGGTCAAATATCACTTGGTAAGAAAACCTTCACAACAATAGGTATAATCTACCACGCAGGAGCCACAACCAATTCAGGGCACTACACTGCATATATAAAAAAGAAATGTGGATGGTTTGAATGTAATGATAGTACCATTACTCTAAAGCAGAGATTACCAGCAAATCTTACAAACGCTTATTTGATGTTCTTAAAACCAAAATTTGATAAATAAACTGTATTTAAACCTTTAAGTAAATTTGTGTTACAAAAATATAAACTGTTAGAATACTCCAAAAGCTATCTAACTGCTCAAAGATTCTACAACAACTAATCAGATAAATTAATACCACTAAATTAGACCAAAAAATACACAGTTAGAATACGCCAATTGGTATCTAACTGTCCCAAAATTATAAATTTGTGTTAAAATAATATAAACTGTTAGAATACTCCAAAAGCTATCTAACAGCTCAAAGATTCTACAACAACTAATCAGATAAATGAATACCACTAAATGAGGACAAAAAATACACAGTTAGAATACGCCAATTGCTATCTAACTGTCCCAGAATTTAACAATATCCAAATAGATAAATCAAAACCACTAAAATATATTAAAAAAATAGACAGTTAGAATACGCCAATTGGTATCTAACTGCTCCAAAATGTTATAATATCAAAACAAATGAAAAATCTGTTACTGCTCCAAAAAAAATACAACAAAGCAAAGTATAAAGCATTAGCCAGAAGCAACAAGTGAACACTGAAAACAAACAAACAAATAAACTGTAGCATAACAGAAAAAGGTTTTTTTATTAATCCAACATGGATTTTTTTTTCTCCCACAGACCCAATGATTTTAGCAACAAATACAGAAACTGAGCAAATTGCACAGTACTCTGATTTGTACTCTACCAAATATGAGGGTCGAAAAAAAATAAAAGTATATTGCTTATACAATGTAATAAGTCATTACAAAATACTAATACTAACATGCTATTTTCTTTTATCACAGAAATGAAGAAGAAAAACATGGACTCCCATTACTAGACCAAACAGTAAGTATACAATAATAAGGACAACCATAGCAGCATATCACATCCATAGTATCTAATACCTTTGTTCCTTATACATTTGTTTTTCACCCAAAGTTATAAGCAAATATGAATGTGATATGCTGCGGTGGTTGTTGCCAGGGCATAGAGTCTTCGGTGCATGGCCAAATGGCCATGTACCCAAGATTCTATGCCCTGGCAACAACCACCGCAGCATATCACATCCATAGAGTCAAACATTTCAACTATGATCTATGGGAAACTTTTAATGTCCGTGAACAATGTGAGTGTTCTTAGAACACTTTGAACGTGCCAGCGAACAATACGGACACCGTTTTCAGGACACCCCCTACGAACATTTCAGAACAACGCGATAGTTCTTAGAACACTTTCAACTTAACAACGAACAATACGGACAGCGTCCTAAGGATACCCCCTACGAACATTCCAGGACACCGGGAGTGTTCTTAGAAGCGTCTTCAGAACACCACCATCTTGTTTATTTGTGAACATTTCAGGACACCGCGAGTGTTCTTAGGACACATTCAACTTGACAAAGAACAATACGGACAGCGTCCTCAGGACACCCCCTACGAACACTCCCCGGACACCGCGAGTGTTCTTAGAAGCGTCTTCAGAACACCACCATCTTGTTTATTTGCGAACATTTCAGGACACCGCGAGTGTTCTTAGGACACATTCAACTTGACAAAGAACAATACGGACAGCGTCCTCAGGACACCCCCTACGAACACTCCCCGGACACCGCGAGGGTTCTTAGAAGCGTCTTCAGAACACCCCCATTTTGTTTATTTGCAAACATTTCAGGACACCGCGAGTGTTCTTAGGACACATTCAACTTGACAGAGAACAATACGGACAGCGTCCTCAGGACACCCCCTACGAACACTTCCCGGACACCACGAGTGTTCTTAGAAGTGTCTTCAGAACACCACCATCTTGTTTATTTGCGAACATTTCAGTACACCGTGAGTGTTCTTAGGACACATTCAACTTGACAGAGAACAATACGGACAGCGTCCTCAGGACACCCCCTACGAACACTCCCCGGACACCGCGAGTGTTCTTAGAAGCGTCTTCAGAACACCCCCATTTTGTTTATTTGCGAACATTTCAGGACACCGTGAGTGTTCTTAGGACACATTCAACGTGGCAGAGAACAATACGGACAGTGTTCTCAGGACACCCCCTACGAACACTCCCCGGACACCGTGAGTGTTCTTAGAAGCGTCTTCAGAACACCCCCATTTTGTTTATTTGCGAACATTTCAGGACACCGCATGTGTTCTTAGAACACATTCAACTTGACAGAGAACAATACGGACAGCGTCCTCAGGACACCCCCTACGAACACTCCCCTGACACCGCGAGTGTTCTTAGAACAGTTTCACTTTGCTTGCGAACAAAACGGACACATATTGACTCCTTAGCACACCCCCTAGTCAGTTTATTTAGAACATTTCAGAACACCCGTGATGGCCGCAAACAAATCGAACACAAAAAGAACGTATAACACATAAAAAACACAACTTTCATCCTATCTCATACACTCGCACCCTCCGCAAACACTCCTACACACCAACACACTCTACAAAATACACATTTTGAACAAAGTTTCACCGCGAATCCAAGATGGCGGGCGCTACCGAAAAATCTGACGCGCTTCACGTTCCACGCCGTCCAATCAGCAAACACTTTGCATGTCCGCGAACATTACGCAAGACAATTGGCCAATCAGGACACTTTCTGCGGAGCGAACAGGGAAGTGTGTCCGCAAACCCAACACAGATATCACTCATTTTTTTTTACCTACTTTTTGGTCATTTTAAAAAAAACTACTGGACGGATTTTCACCAAATTTGCAAAAGCACGCTTTCGGGACCAAGCCGCTGCTCCTGGTCCAAATTTGGTGGAAATCCGTCCAGCGGTTTGGACTGTAGGCGCGAGCAAAACATTTTTCCCATTCACTCTATGGAGAGTGAGTATAATGTATACAAATATGAGCATATAGAGGGAAGGTAGAGTAATAAAAATAAAACCATGAGAAAGTGCTGATAACCATATTGTTTATCTTCATGCACAGAAAGGATTGCTCTCTTTCAAGCCTGTATCTTCCGCTATGTATATGTTTCATATGATGTGACTGGACCCTAAGTCTACAAATATAGTACCTTTTCAATTTTTACTTCCTGACTGTTACTGAAGAAAACTATGTGGCTTCGATATGTCAGTAAAGGATAAAAAGGGAGAGCCAGCCATGTGATGTCATCAGTGATGTCGTCAATGACATTTGTGATGTCATCTTTGATGTCCTGGGTGTTAGTGTTAGCAGTGCACGGTGGCGCCAGTTATGGTTGCTTATGTTACCATAACTGCCGAATTTCAGGGGTTTTTCTGTTTTACTTTGAGCCATAACGTCCCTTTAACAAAGTTTTTTCACTGAATTTCATAGGTTTTTAGTAGCGCAACTTAACCATAACGTCCCTTTAACAAAGTTTTTTCACTGAATTTCATAGGTTTTTAGTGCACAACTTAACCATAATATCCCTGACTTCATATACATGTAACATAGAACATACTAACCCCCTCGTAGTGATTTTCATATCCGCGGACTACCGCCATGTCCGCGGACACATCGAAAATCTGAGCGTGGTGAATGTAAATTTAAATAGTGTGCCCCATTTCCCCTTTGAAGTTGGCTCTGAAAAGAGCAGTTTTTTTTTTAACAGATGCTTGACAGACACCTGTTATTTTGTATTTTTTTCTTGTTTTTTTTCTTACTTTACTCCTAAAATCTTCACATAACCTTCTCCAAAGCAACCCTTACATTCCAAAATAGAAAGGCATTTCCCGTAAAAGATAAAGAAATGCCATCTTCTTTAAAATTAACAGCATTACTGGCATCAATATTCTCATTGTTACAGAAGAACATACCAGCTCTAAGAATGAAGACACACATGCCTCGGTTGATGACACACCTAGCAATATTTTGCTGAGGACAAAAAACTGAACTATTGTCCCATATTGCCCTAGGTAGTAATCCAGAAAAAATTACTTTTGCATTTGGAAGGATCTTCATTACTGCTTGAACCAAGCGTTCCAAATCAGCCAACAAAGTAGGGGCACTGACGTTGCCCAAATGGAAAGCACAATAGTGCAAAACTACCACATGCGGACTGTTCATCGTGGCCATATCCTCACAAACTTGTACAATTCCCTGTACATTGCAATCAGGCACACTGCTCCACACCACCTCCAATCCTTTCACATCAAAGTTCTTTGCAACATGCCTGCATTCAGCGTACTGCTGTAAACCATGCACAAACATATCTCCGAGCACCAACACCCTGACTTTCTCCACTTCTGCCATCTTCACCACACACAGTCTCTTTCAACACAAATCCACAACCTCGACATCTGATTGGCTGATCCGTACAGTCTTCTTTCCATGTTGGATTTCCTGGAAAAACCCGGATGTAGCACGCCCTGTCCACGAACAGCCGCGGTGTCCGCGGACGGCGTCCACTTTACTCTCTGTGCCATTCCCTCATTGCATACAGCTAAACAATCACACAATACGAATTACGTCCTCAGAACAACCCCATTTTGTGAATTTTCGAACATTTCAGGACAATTATTATTTCATTATTCAACATATTAACATTACACATATTCTACTTTCATCTTGTACTCTGCACACAATGCTATGTTTCTCCTTTAGTAGCTCAGTATACTAGATAGAATCCCATAATACAATGCTATTTATATCAATGCATCGTTCAAAGCACTAATAACGGTATGATATTTATTGCAATATCCTTGACACTTTTTTCGCAACATTATAATAAAAATCCCTAGTACACAAATTCCATGAAAAGTACATACACACGTGATGTCATCAGTGATTTCATCAATGACATTTGCGATGTCATCTTTAATGTCCTGAGTGTTAGTCTTAGCAGTGCACGGTGGTGGCGCCAGTTATTTTTCAAAGCTTAACATAACTTGCGATTTTCAGGGGTCTTTCGGCTGTACTTAGAACCATAACGTCCTTTAAACAAACTTTTTTAAATATCACGCAAACAATATGCAAACATGGCGTGCAAAAACCAACTTCTACAGATGGCTTTACACAGAATGTTTCAAAGTAAGAATTTATGCTCGTTCACAGTGAAGATCAGCTACTTCCACAACTTCTACAGATGGCTTTACACAGAATGTTGCAAAGTAAGAATTTATGCTCGTTCACAGTGAAGGTCAGCTGCTTCCATTTTTTTCTCGGGCCCCGGAGAGACTCACGAAGCGGACTATAAGGTTGTATTGTGTTTTGACCTTGACAGACAGAGATTGTGATGAAAGACTTCTCTTGAAGGAGTGTTGCTAAAACGTAAGAGAAGATAACGATGAAACTTCTGAAACGAAACCACTTTTATATATTATATCACTATGCGAAAGTTCGTTGGCACACGCGGAGTCGTATTTTGGGACTGCACTACTCGTAGACAATGGAAATTGCAATTGTACTGTAAGTAACCCTTTAGATTATTTTATACCAAATATAATTACAATAGCGTAGCATTAAAGACCGCTCAAGTTGAACTTGTTCGTTGAAAGTGGCATAATGTTTTCTACCGCGCACTATCACCGCCGAATTGATCCCCTGTCGTTTAGAGGGCTCTGAAAAAGGCAGACGACACAGGGTGGGTTAATAGAAATAATTTAACCGGTCTATAGGCGGTCAACCGCTCTACTCGCTGTGCCACTTCACTGTAGCCTGTCAAGTGGCACAGCGAGTACAGCGCTCGCTTTGACATCCGTGCACAGCTTGCTAACGCACGTTTGAATCCCGGCAAGGCCAAACTCAGCCTTTCATCCTTCCGTTGTCGATAAATGAGCACCACACACCATGGTTAATAATAAGCACCGCTTAGATACCTCACGGTTCTTAGCGCTATATGAATGGGAAAATATTATTATTTTATTATTAACATACTCTGTTGCACTATCTTCGATAGCAAATATTTTCACGCCCTAATAAATAAAATGATGATTTTTAATGAAGATCGGCTGGTGATACTAATTTATGTTTTTTAAAACAGGTATGTGGCTCCATTTTGCCTATGTCACGATTTAAAGACTCCAGCGGATGGCGTCTTCAACTGCCAGCTGCAGGTCCAAATATGCAACTTCATGACCCTCACCATTTTATGGGACAATCGCCAAGGACCAATATGCCCTTACGCAGTACTAGCGGCTACAAACAACATACCAACCAATAGGGTGGTCTAATGGCTTGTTGTTGGAGCAACCTTCCGATTATCAGAGCGACCATTTACTGCTTTTATCATAAACCAACAGCCTATTTACCGCAAAGGAACAACGCGTGGCTCCAAATAAACTTTTGCTGATCGACAGCAGAGACAATAGCAAATCGCTGAATATTCACTAAACATTTCATGTGAAATAAATGTACTTTACCAAATGTACAATCCTGCTGTTTACTTTTAAACCACAGTTTCATATTCCGAATTGTGGCGGACTGAGTTGTAAACTGATCTAACACTCTCTGTACCGCAAAGCAACATTGCGTGTCTCAACATGAACTTTTGCGGATCGACAACAAAGACAAATGCAAATTGCTGAATATTCTCTAAACATTTGATGTCAAATAAATGTACTTTACAACATTTACAATCTTGCTGTTTCCTTTTAAATCACAGTTTCATATTCCGAATTGTGGCGTGCTGTGTTGTGACATAATGTGTGTTGTCTTCCGGGTTCTGTGTAAAGTCGCGTAGTGCTGGAGACGACTGGGCGCGTTTGATTACGCACCCTGTAACGTCACGGAGAGAGGCGGGGAATATGAATGCTTTGATAATATCAGGCTTAGGGGCGGGAGATATGATTTAGTGTCGCAAAAGCAAGTCAGCCAGGTCAATAGCGCCAGTCATAGGATTATCACATAATGTCGGCGCACACCAGCTGGATTTATCGTTTCTTTAGTGGACAAAAAGTCAGTTGACACCAATAGGAAATTGTACTATTAGCGAACAAAAGGAGTGCTCTTAAAACACTTTCACCCTGACAACGAACAATACAAACAACGTTCTCAGAACACCCCCATTTTGTGTAATTGCAACCATTTCAGGACACTGCGAGTGTTCTTAGAACACATTCAACTAGACAGATTACAATACAGACAGCTTCCTGAGGACACCCCCAGTTTGTGTTCATAGCTCATTTTTACCTTCCTTGCGAACAAAAATGACACATACTCCGTCCTCTAAACACCCCACCATTTAGTTTATTTACAAAATGTCAGAACAGCTGTGTTCACTGTGGACAAATCGAAAGCAACAAAAACGTCTAGCACATAAAAAAACAAAACATTGAACCTATCTCATACTCCCCCACCCTCCCCAAACACTCTTACACACCAACACACGGCACTAAATACAATTTTTTATCCACGTTTCACTGCGCTGTACGCGGTCGACTGCGAATACAAGATGGTGGGCGCCACAGAAAATCTGACGCGCTCCACGCCCCTTGCCGTCCAATCAGTGAACACGTCGCATGTCCGCGGATATGACGCAAGGCCATGGGCCAATCGGGGTGCTGTCCGCGGAGCGAACAGGGAAGTCCGTCCGCGAAGCAAGCACAGATATCACTAATTTTTTTGCCTTACATTTTGGTCATTTTTTAAAAAAAAACTACTGGACAGATTTACACCAAATTTACAAAAGCACGCTTTTGGGACCAGGCCGCCACTCCTGCCGCAAATTTGGTGTAAATCCGTCCAGTGGTTCGGGCTGTAGCCGTGCGCAAAGTTTTTTCCCATTCAGTCTATGGGAAAAAAAAAAGTTTTGGGACCCTCCCTATAACTTTGCCCCCACTGGACGAATCCTCGCCAAACTTTGCAAAAAAATTCAGAGTGACCCAAATACTTTTTTTGCAAAGTTTGGTGAGGATCCGTCCCGGGAGAGCGAAGTTATAAGCCACCCAAAAAGTGCTCTTCCTATGGAAACAGCAACTTAACCATAACTATATGTAATATATGTATATATATATATATATATATATATATATATATATATATATATATATATATATATATGTTCAATATTTGAGAGATACACCACTCATATCACACCCCCTTTTTAAATACCCCGTGTCACAATGGACCAGGAACCAGGCTGGTAAGTAAAGGTAATATTTATTTATTTATTTAGAAATTCAAGAAAATCACACCATTTTTAATATATGGGGCAGCAATCACCAATGAGGTGATAAAACAATATGAATGTAAGCAATGCACTTAGTTTATCCTTCTATTAACACAACTACAAAACACCAGGGAATAGAAACACTTTGGAATTTTTGGAAAGATAGCACTCAAATTAGGATTTCCCCCTGCAATATTCCTCAACCCACAAATAATCAATTCTAAATAGATATAAGGAAGCAGCTGGTAACCAGGAATGAGGAATGAGGAATGGGAAATAGAATTCGAATCCAACCTTCCCTCCCCAAACAAGAGAGAAAAACAGATTTGAACCCTTGCAATGTTAAAGTGACACTCGGAAATGTTTGAATAAAACAATGAATGTGTGCAAAAATCCTTAAATAAGTACAATTCTCTATGGGAGCAACACTGGAAAGTTACAAGCAATCATAAGCAATAGATTGAGCCAAAGCATACAATTGTAAAATGAATGGAAGGTTTAAAACAATTTATAGTAAAAATAACACGTGTAAAACTTTGCAAAAATGCTCATTCCCGCCTGAAATTAACCAAACGGTTTTTAATACAAACGGGTGAAATATTGTATGCGGTTTTTGGATTGGGGGAAGCTATGGATTCTAGGTACCATATGTAAGTGAAATGAGGTCTCTAGCTGTTAATTTGAGTGAGTTATGCAGGATCTAGTGAGGTGCGTCTTTGGAAAATAAAGGCAATTTCTTACAAGGACAGTTTTACTTTACACTAGGGCATTCAGGCTAGGCTACCAGCTTGAGACACAGTAAGCTCCGGAGTTGATCCGCGGAATCAACCCTAGCACCTACGCACCTGCACTGGCAGACCCAGTCCGATTACCCGAGGGAGGATTAAGGGTTTAGGATTTCTCAAGACAAAATTATATAGCACTAGCACAAGGAATCAAAGCAGGGTTTCAAGAATGATTATGACAACATTACAGTTATCAGGATGAGTATTGGAAGACTTAGAGATTGGGATGGAACAATGCAAGGCAAGGTTTTCTATGTTTCAATGGTTCCTATTGATACTCAAGTCCACTTTTAGTTCGGCTTTTGGACAGTCAGCGCTCTGGATCACCACACGGATCTGGTCTAACACAGGGCAGCCGGACAAACTCAACGGGACAGAGTCAGTTGGCAGGGACTGGATACCAAAGGATAGTTCTTATGGACTGGCAGTACTTGTTACTGGATTGTATAGGGCATCAGGATAGCAGGATAGCAGGATAGCAGTGAGTGGCAGCAAGCCAGGTAAATTCAGGATGCTTCCCCAAAACACCACAGCGCTTCCCTTGGTTATGGGGATTATTTTAGAATGGAGGCCTAGCTGAAGCAGGATCAGCAATTGCTTGGCTTTGTGGTTGGGATCTGGAGTTTAGATGGATAGATGCAAGATGAAGACAGAAAAGGATGCCGGCGTAGGAATCAGGAATCAATGTGTGTCCTGAGTGCTAGTCAGGGGCCCTTATTTATAATGCAGATGACATCATTACAGTATATGACAGGGGCAGGATTCACTACCCAAGCCCATAACGATAGGATTTGGCAAGGGCATAGTCTCCGCCTTGCTCACAATTGGTTGGATATCAGAAAAGTGATGCCATGTTTATGAGGTGATGTTTCCTGTATCTAGAAACTCCAACATTTCCTTTACTGAAAAGTCTGATTTTGCCAAAAACAGATATTTATGCAGTTTCCACCTCTTAGTAAATCAGATACACAGGTTACATATTTGGTGCAGCACAGATTAGTCCAAACCTCCGGTCTGTGCGACCTTGCTTCGCCTTTCTGACACATTTTGGTAATTTTACACATTAAAGATTTGGCCCACAATCCCCAATTTTACACACAGATGCAAATTGTCCCCAGGGATGGATGTACAAATGTTGACATTTGCAACATGGATGCTTTTCTGGTAATACAACATATATCATAATTTATGTCCAGAGTGAGTCACGACATTCTACCAAGTTTTCAAACGCAGCCCACAATTCCACTTTTAGGCTGTGAAAATCTTTTTTAAAGTCTTTTTAAAGTTCTTTGTACAATAGTCTTAAGACAAATGGGAGTCATTGCCTGTCATTTCTTTTCTTCCCAGCTAACACCAACTGGCAGTTTCTTTGATGGGGGCCTCTCTCTTAATTGAAGGTTTTATTGCCCTTCACACTTGACAGGGGAGAGCCCCAGGACTGCTATTGTCCTAGCCTGGAGCAAAGACGAATGTCTGATGAGCATGTGAAATCCCTTTGTCCTGGTCCATTCAAAGTCTTTCAAGCTGGCAATTAGTGCTTTCCTGTGCCAGAGTTTATGGTGTGCCTCTCTTCATGAAGGAAGTTACAGGGCTGTAACTTGAAGAGCAGGTTTTTTTTTATAGCTTGCTAACTTAGCCTATGAGTTTAGCCTTCATTCTCTCATTTTAAAACTTGACTTAAACAAAATCTGTGGAATCAAAAACAGCTCATAGGTGTACTTTTACCAGCAACAAATCCTTTACATTGCTAAGTAAGCAGGCCTTCACCCAACAATTTACTTTTAAATAGGTCAATTTTTCTTCAATCAGCAAAAAACACATTTTACCACATGTGTTAACAACTAATAACATTTCTTTCTTTTTAAATTCGACTTGGCAGCCCCATCTGCCTTTGCAAACACTGCCTTTGCAACCAAAGTAATTTTCCTGGAAGCATGAGTTTTATCACCACAATGGTACATGAAACTAACTAGGCTTAGATAGTTAGAAGTTCTTTGAAGGCAGCTGATGTTTGATACATTGTAGAAAAATGTGCACGCTTTTCCTTGCGAGTGAAAACAGAGTCTTTGGTTGATTTTTCAAAGTTGCTTTTGACTGGAGCTGTCATTCAAATGAGGCCAGGTTGCTCTGAGACATAATGAATGATCCTGGACATGACAGGGTTTTTTTCAATCACAGTAGTTTCATGAGAAATTGATGAATTTAGCGCCAAGCAGCACTTTTAAGGTTGAAAAAGGTGTCATTTTTAAATGGGAGTTTTGAGATTTCCAGCAAGGCAATGATGCCTCTTTCACTTAATTTGTAGAAAAATATTGCAGAGCACACTGGCACACTCCTTGTCAGAAGGAATCCTAGAAGCCTATGGAGACACTGGAAGATGCATAATCCACGATATACTCAGTGGAATCCACCTGCTTGACAATGTTACCACTAACTAGCATTGCAGGTCTAGTCTTCCATTCAATATTCACAGCTTGCAGTATACCATTCATTTGTACTTAAGCTTCAAGAACTGACAGGTAACTGCGTTGCTACTCTACTACTACGTTTAGCATTGCTCCGTACTGTTTACTTTTTCTCAAACCTTCCAAAGGTTTAATCCTTACTCGTTCGTAGTTTTTCTCTTCCTGCCTTTGTACGCGGCGTCTCATTCCACCGGAGACCTGGCCATTCTGCCGCTCTCTGCTCTAAATTACTTTTCGGCTCTGTGCCGCTTGTGCGGCTCTTGGCTCCATTCGACTTTTCGTTTCCTTGCTCGGAGTTCGACTTCTCTTACCTTCCGACTTGCTGCATTTCTTCGCCGCCCTTGGCTCTCCGTGCATCTTGCGCTTTGCCTTCCGGAATCCTTTTCCACTCTCTTTCCAATCTGGGTTTCATCTACTTGCCTTTTCCATTTCCTTGCCCATACCTGTATTCTTCCTCTTGTCTTTGGACTCCAATTTATACCGGAATACCCCTGCAGCTAATCTTCGTTCCTCCACGTGGAAGATTGCAACACTTTTCCATTGGACTTCCATCTCGTCATCTGATTCTGGGTTTTCTTCCCCACGAGGGTTTCCCAGGGGGTAGCCCCCTGGTCACACATAGCACAGTTTTATGGTCTCTGGACTTCCGGGGGGATGCCTCTTACTTCTCCAAGATTGCCGCTGAACCCAAAGACCCGTGAGTACCATCATCGGTCAAAGCAGGATTGTGGTGTTTGTAAGACTCCTGCAGTGTGTACTCTGTTCCTCTCCGCCTGAAATGTGTGTGGCAGGGTGATGCAGCCATTATTTTGGTGGTTGTAAAAACGCAATTTTGAAATCCTGGCATGTACAGGTGTTAGCGCAGACATTTTGCTGTTTCTTGCACCAATGCAGCAAATGATGTGTTAAGGCACATCTGAGTGGGTCAATATATCCCAAACATGAATGACATCAGATCTTGAGAATCTTTGTGTAATGGGATTGAGAAAAATGCATTATTCAAGTCAATCACTGTGAAATATTGTGCTTCGACCGGGATATTACATAAGATTGTTGCCGGGTTAGGAACTAAAGGAAACTCTGCCTCTACAATTTGGTTAATCAGGTGCATATCCTGAATTACATGCCACAACCCCCTTTACTTTTTTTAATAGGGTACACGGCAGTATTGCACAGTGACTCTGACGTCACTAGAATGCCTTGATCCATCAAAGATGATATAGTCTTTAAAATCCCCTCATCTGCTTCTCTGGACATATGATACTGCCTTACATGAGGTAAAATTGCTCCTGGTTTCAGCTTAATCTTAACCTCTCCTACTTCTTTCAGTAGTCCTACATCATAAGGGCCTGTTGTCCACAAAGAAATGGGCACCTTTTCCATATCCTTATCAGAATATGTGGGATGTTGTTGCATGATTGCCATTTACTGTGGGATCTCTCTTCTTTCTGTTCTAATCCTATATATGATGCTTATTTCAAACACCACTTCAATATCTGACGGGTCGTTTTTAAACATATCCTCATCATTGACGTCAGTTAATCAGAACCCTTCTTCAATAGCAATCACTGTTCTCCATGGCCTGCCCTCGTCATCAAATCCTTCAAGCATGGCCAATTCTCCTCTTACTATGGCTGCTTGTAATTCTAGGGGGAATATCTGCCCCCTTCCTCATTCATGGGTATTGGTGGTCTGAATAAAAATGCATCAGGTATTCTGATTACCCTGCCCACTAATCCAGGTAGCCATGTCAATAAAATGCCTACTCCATAAGAAAAAACCTCAGGCTCCACTGGCTTTCCTCGCAAAGCTATTTGCCCTATGAATGGCATAACAAACTCACTCACATTTAAATAATGTATTCCTGGAGTCGAGCACACTATACCTTCGTCAGTAAAAGAAATTGTCATATTCAATTTCATCATCAAATCCCAACCTAGTATATTAACTGGCGTCTGTTTCGAATACAATAATGGAACAGACATGTCACATTCTCCTATTGAAACTGGCAATTTTTCAGTAAAAGGAACTCTACTTGTAGCTCCTGTGAAACCTTGAGTATGCATGGCATTACCCAATAACAAAAATGTTCCCTCTCATGTACATGAGCGAGTTGGTCCATTGTCTACTAAAAAAGAAAAGGATCTGCCTGCTATCGTGACATCAACCCTCGTTTCCTCATTAGGATTAGGCGTTACCGACAGTACTGAACACATCAAGTCCCCCAGTGAGCTATTCTATTGTGGGTACATACTTATTGCTGTACCTGTAAAAGGATTCCTACTCTCGACAGTGACACCCCCTATTCTAGGACTCAACAATTGTCCTTTGTTTGCACTCTGTTGTATCCGCATAGGTGCATGCTGTGATTGTCCTTGTGGAAGACTCAATGGTGCTTTCTGGGATTGCAAAGCCTGTTGTGTTTGCGGTGCTTGTGTCTGATATACTGTCTGACCTTGGGCAGTTCCATCCTTACTTGTGGGCTATATGCTGGAGGATAAGCTGCCCCCCCTCTCGAGAATTGTCCATTCAGTACATACCCTTGGCTCCTACATGTTCACGCTATATGCTCTGTCATTCCACAAGTCCAACATAGAGGAGAGATTTTTCCAATTTGCCCATCCTGCATATTCTGATTAGTACATTGATTATTCTGAAATATCCTTGGCTATTCTGAAAGCTTCCTCGTCCTCAGAAACCTCCTCTCCCTCTCTGCCTAAATCCATTTCCTCCTTGCTCTGGCTGCCGTTGGTTATTCAACTGAGGCATACTCGCAGTCTGTTGAGATCCTGCTCCATCTCCACTAGTTAACATTGCCCCTTCAATGGCATATTTAGATAGTTTTTTCTCCACTAATTTGGCTTCCTCTCCCTTTGTAGCATCCTCCTTCTTCTTGTTTTTCGCTTGCAACAATCGGCAATGATACACAATGGTCAGCTGGATTTCTGGCAATGGCTTTGCTTCCATTTCCACCAATTTCTTGAGCTGCCTCTCTACCTGTTCCAGCAACCCCTGACACAAAATATGACAAAACACTGGTATAGATTTCCCCCACAGCTCTCGCGTTTCCAAAGACCACTGCTCTTGGAAATATTGAATGGAACGAAGCGGATCTTTCCCTTCCTGCATCTTTCGGGCCATTATAGCTCCCATGTTTGACGTATCAGGATACTGCACTCTAAGCGCTTTCCAAACTGCTGCTCTGCAGATATTAAACAGCGTGCCATTTTGTGCCGTGTTCTGCACGGTAACCCCTGCGTATCCTGCTCTGGACCAAATGTCATCAGCTCTTTCCCGAACAACGGCTGCAAAGAGACCTTTAATGTCTCTATAGCTAACGTGTTACCTCCTGTCATTTTCTCTAATTCGTAAACCCATTTTCTGGCACCCGACATTAAAGTGGGCAACTTACATCTTAAGTTTTTATTTTTATTTATTTTTTACATTTGTAGAGCGCACTACAGCCCGAAGGCATTGAGGTGTTTTTTACAAGAAAGTGTACGTAGGCAAGAATACAAATTAGGACATGCGGTTACTTAGTTACAACATAAGGTAGTAGGTTACAGAGTACAGTTGGGCAAACATGGTTGGTTTCAGTAGAGTACAGAGTAAGAGCTAGGACTAACATTTCAAACAAATAGCCTGGTTTTGATGGCTTTGCAGAATGCTAGGTGGAAGTTGTCCTTATCCATTTGAGGCCTTGGGATATACTGTGGTCTGACCCCTCCTTTCTCTAGTAAGGGAATCTGTGAAACCCCAAAATCACAATCAGCTCCCATCGTTTGACTATCCCTAGTAGGGACAATGGTTCCTGATTGTTTCCTTCCTGGCAATTACCATAATCTGCTTACATATGGCAGTGATTCACCCTGCATTCTCTTGGATCGTCCTTTAGGTTGACCTGGCCGTGCCACTGGGTCTAGTGTCCTCGGTTTAGGTAGGTCTAGGTCTGACCATCTAACCACTTTGTCTGTTAACAAACATTCTCCAAAACCCATATGCACCAGTCCCTTCTTCCTCACAGAAGGCC
This sequence comes from Ambystoma mexicanum, assembly GCF_040938575.1. Taxonomy (NCBI): domain Eukaryota; kingdom Metazoa; phylum Chordata; class Amphibia; order Caudata; family Ambystomatidae; genus Ambystoma; species Ambystoma mexicanum. The sequence goes on from NC_090941.1 coordinate 896,984,811, forward strand.
TCCTCTTCGTCGTCTGACATTTCCTGTCCCCAACTTGTATGACTTCCCTCTTTCTCATCTCTATTCAGAGTCAGTCTGTCCAAGGACAGAGCTTGGTGCTCGAAACTAAACGGACTTCCCTCCTTTCCTCACAGGTGGGAAATCTCAAATTGATCATCTTTCCCTTTGCTCTTCAAATCACTTTTCATCTTCATTTCATGATATGCTTTCGCAAGTCTGTCTCCAATCGTCTCTTCTTCAAAATCTTCCCCTATGTTTACTCTAGAAGCTCCTGCCAGCAGCTCTTGCATCAGGAGGAACTCCTCTATGTCCTCCCATGCTACTACTGGGTTTGGGTTCCTTAACTCTTTCTCAATACAATCAATGTTGCGTGCTCTCTGCCTCCTTTTTCGTTCCATTTCCTCATCAAATGCTCTTCGATTATTTGCTTCTTACCTAATTCTCTCTCCCTCCTGTTTCTTCATCTCTCTTCTCTCAACTGCCCTGCGTATTTTGTCATTTTCTTGCCTTTGTATTCTTTTTTCTATTAACTTCTCTTCCTCTTCTTTCTCTCTCTTCTTGTCTGACATATCTCGTTCTTCAATTGCTCACTGTCTATTGTCATATTTTATTTGCTCTTCTGCTCGTTCGTCCTTCCTCAGTTGTTCCTCTTGGTACAGCTGTTCCCGTCTTTTTCTGTCCTTTCGTTTAAGCTTGTTCTCTTTCAATCATTTCTCCCTGTCCCTATCTTTTTTATCTTGTTCATCCTAATCTTCCTTTTGCAGTACCTTCCCAATGCTCATCCCATCGAATTCGAGGAATACCTGACCTCCCATCCATTCATTTTGTATGAGCACTATCTCGTCAGTTTTGCATTTTTCTCCTTTCCATCTCTTAATTTCCCTTTATATGTCCAGGGTCATACCTGGCCGTTCACTTCTCTCTTTGTTCCATGGGACTGTAGAGACCGTGTCTTTCTCCAGAGCTTTCCCTTAACCTTCATTGCTGCTATACGCAGGCGGTTCATACATTGGGTTACTATACCCTGCTGCTGAGCTCTCTGAGTGGATACACTACATCATCTTTTGAATTACCATCATTTACTTCAGGCAGAGTGGAGGGAGCAGAAGGCTCATCACCCCCCTCTGTGTGCTGACTTAATATCCAGTCTTCAGGAGGTGGGTCTTCCCATTCCTCCTGGTACATCGTCCAAACCTCTAAACTGGCTAACCTATTCTCCAGTTTATTCCCTGTGTATGCTGCATGCAAATATGTGGTCATATACTGCAAAACCGCTTTTGACAGCGATGCCCCTTGTGGCCATGGCATGAACATTCTATCTGCTGTTCCCTTAACCCATTCTGCGCTATATTGTTTGAGTTTGGGTCGTGTTTGGGTAAGTGCAGGAACATATGCGCGAGCTGAGTAATATCCTCCATTGTGACAAGGCTCACTTGTCTGTCGATACGTACCGTGCTTTACACAAACAAGACTTTACACAACCAATCACTTCCAACATGAGCATGCACCAATTGTTGCAGCTCAAACCCTCTATGCCTTGTTTCTCTTTATCTTCTCTACTCAGTCAACACTCTAAACAACACAAATAAACAATTATTTTTAAATGTACAATATTCTCCTCTTGCTCTTCAACACTTCATTTTTACTTTAACTTACATACATATAACAGAAAAAATACAAACATACTTGCCCGGCCCACACATATCTCCTAGCCAACACTCCTCGCGGCTCTCTAAATGCCCTAATTTTTACCCCTGATGAGGGGTGTAAAATATCTTCTTTAACAGACCTGTCTGTTCGTCTCATTTGGCTCTACTTTAGATTTTAAGATATCTTCTTCTGATGTTCCTGAACGCAGGCTTCTGGGCTAACCTATGGAACACTCATCGTCCATATATCTCTATTCTATACCTGTTATCAATATTCGTAATATTCAACCAACCCTCCGTTACCTTTCCATTTTGTTAGTTTTCCCCATGCATACAGTTTGCCACGTTCCCCAATCTACTCACCATTTGTCTTTCAACTTCTGAGTCTCAGGATCACCTCCTGCTCTATCAGCCCCTTCAGCCTTCCGTCCGTTCAGCTTTCCGTAGAAATCGGGAGGGGTTTCTGTGGAGAAATGCGAGGGACCCATCCTACGTAACCTTGCAAGGGTTTGCACTTTAATCTAACCGCTACCTACAGGGAGCTTCACGTTCTTTCAGCTAAATGGCGAAGGCGTCCGATATTACCGGAACCCCAAAGTTTTACATAGATCAATGGGCCTTTAATCATCACCTCTGCTACCAAGTTAACTCTTACTCCCAAGAGCCCTTTAAGACGAGGTAGCAATACTTAGAGGCAGATGGGGTTGCAGAAGTTACTCAAACATCAATAACCAAAACGACTGTGGAAGTTTGCAAAGTTCTTTCTGTTTTAATATCAATTATCTAAAACAGGGAGTACAACGGGCATCATCCGATGCCTCACAGCTCGATCTCATCGTATTTCATAAAAAATAGTTCTTTTATAACAAATATTCGTCACTGCAAATGTCATACTATGTGGCAAACTACAAAACCTATGAGTTCCTGTGGTTGGCTCTCAGTGAACATCTAAGTATACATTCTATATAGCGACTTGTTATGATTGGATACTTAGGTCAGGTGGGCATCAGAACCCACCCCCAATAACTGGTCACTATTGTCATCACTAAATACATGACGGGTCTTCATACTATAGTGCTCTTCATTATACGGCCCACTATGATTGGTTTGGCACCCTTGAACCCCTCTGGAATATTCCTCACGCTAGCAGCACGCAGGCTACCATCCCAGGTGCATGGAAGCTCAGTGTGATCATGCCACCCCTCCAATTAACCCACTATCTATCAACACTCCTTCAGTTTGTCAGACAATTAGCTTTTGAACTTGGCCTTGTAGCTGTGGACTTCGTCTGGGAAATAAAGGAGGATAGCTTCACTGTGTCTTTCAGTTTCGGTGCAGCCTGACCCAAGCTATTGTAATTTCACCCATGTGATTTAAAGATCACTCTTTCTGAACCTTTTGCAGCATTTAATCCTTTTAAATGATGAACTGTAGAAACCTTTAGTGTTTTTTCATGCTACAGAAGCGTTTTCCTTTCTCAGATTTTTTGTAGCCTTCTTGACAAGAATCAGTTACACTGTGGTCTTTTCCCTTGGTTCTGGGCCAACCCCATCATCTCTGAAACTTGCCATACCATCTATAATTTCCAATCGCACCATTCATTTGAAAGTCGTTTTCTTGTTCATGAATTTTCAGTCCTGAAAAAGTGCGTTGTGGAACATCCAGATTATAAGCATTGCTATGTATATACATTGGCGCATCGCCGCAATCTAATTCACTATGCAACCAGCCTTATGAATACTTTCCCTTCTTGCGTTTCGAGCAAATGTACATGTGTTAACTGATTTACATATTCTTCAGTGTTTCTGTAGCATGAGCATCTTCATCCCGAGCCCGGAAAGTTGCTCATCTGTACCACCTATTCCTCAAATCTTTAGAGAACACTGTTTATGTTTCTTCTCTTCATTCAGCTTTCAGACATGTCAACTCCCTTTCATGTGACATCATCAGGCTCCTTTCTGTGTTCAAATGCACATTTCTTCCGGTACTTCATCCAAAAGAATACTGTGTCTCCGTGTATTTAGGTAGGGTTTCCTTAATGGATATCCTGTCTTGAAGGTTCTCTGCGGTATTGGTACACTGACTGGCACTGAACATATCGTCATCTCTAGTTCCCAACATATAGCCAGAATAGGGGCAGAGCTTGGAGTGAGGATGTCTGACTGTACCTCTACAACGTGTACTCTGGCAAAGACACAGCCTACAGGTGCCGTCTTCTCCTGTTATGTTCACCTGGAATGTGACTGCCACAGGTACATGAAAGCATCTCAAGAAGGGGGAAGGCACACCTTCCCCCAGCCATGGGCAGCCTAATTTCAATATCAAAGGCTCCATGGATCTGCTTTTCCTTTGTCTAATCAGGCTGGTAGCAGTGTATACTAATGAGGGATAAGTGAGACAAGCCTGCTGCTGAGGGGGCTTGGTTGGCGGACAGACAACAGGAAGGTGGGGCTAACACTCCGTTGGTATGCAATGTGTCAACTTGAAGCTAATTCCCAACCCTCTGTATGAAAGGCAGTGAAATGCATGTCTCGGGTTTCTGGAGCACAGTAATGGTTATGCTTCCTGCTTGTGTCGCCTTACGATGGCTAGTTATATGGCGTGGCAACTTTCAACACTTATTTTCTATGATGCGGAACACAACTATGGGAAGCAGCACAGTTAGATCTCAGAGCGCAGCAGGGGAATATAACAAGGTTGTACCAACAGTTTGAATGTGAAGTATGGCTACCGTATGTAATTAAGGCTCCATCTAGAGCAGTGGTCTTCAAACGTTTTTGGCCTAGGCTCCCCTGAACAAAATTTGGACAGGCCGGGCCCCCCCAAAAATGCCAAATGGACAGTATTACAAATGGCAATGAACTATTGCATGATATCACTGCACCCTACTCCAAGTATAGTCCCTGGGCTGCCCACCTGCTCCCATCACAGTCGCTGGGCTGCCTCATCCCACTTCTACCCAGTCCCTAGGCCCTCCCCATCCCAACCCAGACCCTGGGCTCTTCCCACCCTGCTCCCACCACTATCCCAGTTGTCCCACGCATCCTGCTCCCACCACAGTCCCTGGGCTCCCCCCACCACGTTCCCAACACAGTCTAAGGGCCAGTGGGAGCTGGTGAATTGTTTAAGTGGAGCGGCATAAATGGTGGTTCGTGAGGGGCTTTCTGCCAGTGAATTTTTTTTAAATAATGGGTTAACATGTTGTATTTTAGAGCATTTTTCTTTTAAATGGGTAAAAAGCCAAACCGTTTGCAATTGGCACTGGTTGGCCAAAGGGGGGAAAGCATGTTATTTTTGACTGGACATCTATGACAGATATCCAGTGAGAAAATAGCATCCCTGTCCCCTGGGCTTCACAGCACCTCAGAAGTAGAGCTGATTTTGGCAGGTGGGTAGCGGGATTGTGCAACAAAGGCATTTTTAAAACCCTACTTCCCCATCTACTCCCCACTCGCCAAAATCAGCTCAACAGACCAAAACAAACAAACACACACACGCACACACACACACACAGCTATCACTCTATCATTCATACAAGCACCCATCACATACACTCACTCATAACACAAACATACATGCATCCATAAACATATTTAAATAAAAAATAAATGAACAGAAACGTACCTTCTGCAGGGGCCTGTGTGTGGATGCTGAAATGCTCCACTCCAGGTTGCTCTGTCCGTATGTGCGAGGAGGTGCAGGAGCTCCCCCTCGCACATACAGACATGCAGCGCCCCAGCCAGCATTTCCAATGAGCTAACGCCCCCATCGTTGCATGGCTCAGTGAGCATGTGCGGCTGGGGAACTGAACTGTCAAAGTGAAACAATGTTTCCCTTTGACAGTTTAGCCTGCCCAGGAGCACTCCCTCAGATGGAAAAAGCAGCTGAGGGAGTGCTCAGTGTTTCACTGGGCTGGTTCCTCAGCTCCTCCATAATGGGTGAGGGGGCCACTGGGTGGACGCCCCCTCGCCCATTATGGAGGAGCCGCCAGGCTCGGACTGGCCTATAGGGCAATAGGGCGATGCCTCTACCAAAAATGCAAAATGCTAGTGTAGGCCAGTCAAAATAGGCTACTTTTTTGGCCAATGTGGGCCAGTTTGATGAGTTACTTCACTATGCAGCTAGTCGTCTTTAACATTTTTGCTGAATACATATTCTTTAAATATCACAATTTGCTTACATTTTGACAAAAAACACCCCCTTGGGTACTATTCAAACAGTTTAAGACTAAAGGAATGAATATCCATTTGCAACTGCGGTCTGCTTTTTCATTGGTGCCTAAGACAGTTTTATGGTCCAGCCAGACCATGTGAGTCACCCCTGTCCATTTCATCCAATCTAAAAAAAAAAAAATCTCTTTTTTTATTTTATTTTTTTACATTTTATGCTCGGCTCGTGCTTCCCCGCCCCCCCACCCCCCGTGATGTGGCTGCGCCCCTCTGGGGGACGCGCCCCACAATTTGAAGACCTCTGATCTAGAGTATAGCTATCTCAATGAGTGACAAAATGGCTACCTTACAAGAGAGGGTAGTTGATAGTAGGTAATAAGAGTGGTGGGATTTTATTGGAGTATAGTAATGGCTGTACTCCCCACCCAAATCACACTTACTTTATCAGTCATTGCTGGATAATTGCAGTAGGCTTCCCAGGTGAACACGAGCAAACACGAAATTGAGCTGATTCTTCAGGAGCTGCCCTTTGTCTTGTGTTTATTATCTATAGTATTACTCCATAAATAACTATAATATTAACATGTTATATAATGAAAACTTGTGGGATGGCAGGATGACATGTGTGGGTCTTGTGTTGTGTGGAGGCAGGATTCCTAGTGAGGATCTTATGTTGTGGGGCTGGGGGTGGTGTTTAGACAAGGTTTCAGGTCTGTTTTTTTGTCGTTGGGTGGCGAGGCTGGAGGCCTGCTCTTGGAGTGAATCCACACACCCTGGCTGGACACTACCATTGAAATATCTATCTTCCCAACCTCTTTGCATTGGGTTCAAACTAAAGATGGGAAGGTAGGGGAAGGCCTGCTGTAAAATTGCAAACTGGGACACTAGGAATTCTGGGGTCAGAAACCAGCTTCCACATTTCACCAAATTATATTACCCTGGTTAAATCATTTTAATACTCTTGGTATGTGGGAGATGCAGGGACATAATTTCACCAAAATGCCAGGGGTAGCAGAAGTGACATCACACGACCTCAGATGATTTGACCCTGGCCCCAAATGACACCACATGAACTGATGGCACATGACCTTTCACCTCTTGACAAAACAGGAAGTGGCATCACATAGCGTTGTTCATCAGTACACTAAGAAAAATAACGTTACAATATCAGTGTAATATGATACACACTTCATACAGGAATGGATCACCATAGGTAGTATTAATATCATATTTTATTTATTTATTGCATTTATTGGTAGCACCCAAGATCCGGAGGTATCATGGTGCTAGATGTTACAGAATATTCAGTGCATTCGAAACACACGGTACCAACAAGGTAGCGTAAGGTAGTTATGCAGATATGTAATAGTACAGAGGAGAGCACTTTCAATCATATTTGTTGAACAAAATGCTTTGATCTTTTTGCAGAAGGACAGATAGGAGGGGTCTTCTTTGATGTTGGGTGGAAGCATGTTCCATAGGGTGGGAGCGACGACTTTGAAGCTAGTTCCTCATGCTCTTTTTCTAGAGTATTTTGGGGAATTTAATAAGGTAGAGGAGGAAGAGAGCAGACTGCGTAAGATGGTTTTATTTTTAGATGCAGTGGGAGAGGTAGGGTGGGGCGGTGTTGTGTAGGCAGCGATGAGTAATGGACAGGATTTAAAATTCGATGCAAGCCTGGACTGGAAGCCAATGGGTTTTGCATATCACACTGGAGATGTGGTTAGAGCGTGGGAGGAAATTCTGATTACTTTGCTTTTGCACTTCATTCACTTTCTCGTTACAAACAATGCACCTTTCGAGTGGGCTACTTCCTTTCTCCGGATGACTCTGTTACTCAATATTGCTGATTCCACAGCTGTCTTTTTACTTCAAAGTTCATTCACAAGTCTGCCTTTCTTCGCGTCTCATCCACATGCGTGCAGCCTTCACTTGCGATATAATGTAGCCACTTCAGACTTTTTAACACACACCGGTCTCTCAGATCGCTTGCCAACTCACCAGCTGTGTGTGTTTCTTTCTTGCTTTTACGATGTCCAATTTATGAGTCAAGGTTATTACCACAAGCTTGGTCTCACCTCCCCAACTCTGCCGTTCACCCGGGAGGGTCGCTGGCATCCTTGAAACACAATGTAGTCTTCACTTGCGGGATATGGCCTTCCCCACGTCTCTTTCACAGCCTGTCGGAGGCAACGGCCTCCAGTAGGGAACTCTTGGGTTTTTCCGACCAACTGCTATCGTCCCTTGGTCCATCGCTCTGCTCCAATAGGTTTGCCTTTATCCCAGAATTTATGCTCGTACTCGTGTTCCACCTTGCTTAGAGTGTGTCTTTAGGTGTTGCCTTTTATTCGTGTGATGAGAGCAAATTGGAATCAGGTGTATGCACTTGAAGTCAAGTGCTGGACTTCGCATGGCCCGATTAATGGGACATGTCCTGTACGATGTATGAGATTTAGGGCCTCATTACGCGGATGGCGGTAAGGGTTTACCGGTACCGGTATTTTACCGGTACCGGTAAATCCTTACCGCCTTACTACTAGGTCCCTTTGCGGGTTGGGGAATTTAACGCCGGCTTTTTGCAGGTGGTTAAAACCAACCCGCAAAGGGACCAGGGAGCTAATTACCGTAATTAGCGCCTTCCCCATTCCCATAGAGCCCTATGTGGCAAAAATGGGAATGGGGAAGGGCAATGGTGGGAGGGGGAATTACCGCCCCACCAACCTTGGAATAGGGCGGTAATTCCCCTTTCCACCAAGGTGGTGCCGGTATTTTACCGGCATGAACCATGGCGCCAATAGCGCCATGGTTCACCGCCATCCGTGTAATGAGGCCCTTAGTCTTGTTACTCTCAGTCATCCTCTTCCTCGGCTGTGTGTGTATCTAAAAAGGGGGGGGTTGGGACCTCAGCGAATCCTACAAAATAGGATGGGGTAGATGAACAAAAAAGGGGTAATACTGCATCTCACCCCCACTCCACGAAGACCCCTCATGCAGGTGATCCTCCCACACTAGTCCAACCCACGGAACAGAATCCAAATGCGATGGTCCTATCCTGGCCACCTGGATGACAAGTCCCCAAGGAATAGTAGGAGAGACACCCTTCAGTTTGTCACAGAGTTTAACATGAGAATTGGGGTGGAACTGTTGGATGACCCCACAGAGACAAAAAGGTGTGCTTGCAGGGTGCAATATTTTCTGATTTTTATAAAACATCTTTTAGTGCCGAGGAAATTGAAAGAGAATCCAAGAAGTGGCCCTTATAATTTGGAAATTCAGTACCATAAAAGAAGGTATATGAATGAAGTTAGAAAAATTGAAAGGATGGCTGTAGTAACCCCTTTGATGGAGAGTGAGCTGAAGAGGTTAAATCAATGCAATAAAAATAGAGTCAAATCTATTCAGGCATTGACAAATCAAAGTAAGGGGGATAAAGTGCTCTCCTGTATCATGGCAGAAGGAGAAACAAACTATTGGAAATTAATCAAAACTAAAGATTGTTTTCAACACTCAACCCAATCACATCCTATTTCAGAATCTACTTGGACAAAGCATTGTACTCAATTATACGAAGAACCTGAAGACTCATTATTACACTGGGAAAGTTTGAAGAAGGAAGCTTGGCTCTTCGAGCCTACAGTAAACCCAGTAGAAAATATTATAAAACGTATTAGTAATTCTAGGGCACCACGTCCAAACACCTTTGTAATAGAGTAATCAAAGGGGATTCCGAAATGTGGGCTGGAATTTTGTGTAGCATTTTTCACTCTATCATTTCTTTAGAAAGGACCTTGTTTACTTGCAAAGTAGTACACATAAGACCTATTTGTAAAAAAGGTGAGACAGATTATCCTTTAAATTACAGGCCGATCACCCTACTAGACGCAGACTCTAAAATGTTTGCGTCAGTAGTGCTTTCGTCATTTAAAGAGTGGGCAAATGTAAAAGGCGTCCTAATGCGCAATCAAGTGGGTTTTCGAATGGGGGTGGGTACAACAGTGGCCGGATGGGTGCTAAATCATGTGCTGCACGTTGCTTTGGAAGGAGTGGTAAAGGAGGTGTTTGCCGTCATGGTGGATCTTTGTCTTGCTTTTGATCGAGTAAATAGAGACAAATTGAGGTTAGAATTACAGAAATGAGTATTGCCAGCGGGTTTGTTAACAATACTTATTCATCTTCACAAACATTTTGTATTGAAGATAAGATTAAACTAAGAAGGAATGCTGTCTGCCTTGACCCCAACAACCGGTCAGGACTGTATTTTAGCCCCCTTTTTTACTTAATATTTATGTAGCTGATCTGGCGTCATTTGTAGCCCCCTCTGTGCTAAGGACAAAAATATATTGGCTAACCCTGGACTGTACCAAGGTGGGAATTAAAAAATTAATGGACATTTTTAATATATATTGCAAAAATAATGATTTAATATTATTAAATGTGCGGAAAACTCATGTATTAGTCCTGGTGGCAGACAAAAGATTTTTTTAAAGTACTCTGTGGTTGGAAAGTGGGAAAGTAGAACAGCTAGATAGCATGAAGCCTCTTGGTTTGAATATTTTTGTTAACCCTGGAAAAATAACGATTTAGGAAGATTTTTATGATAAAGCTTCGATTGCAGTTGCAAAAATGACAATTTTTATTTATAGGTATGGAAAGTTCTCTATCATCCCTCTTTTAAAATTGTATAGAACAAAAGTCATTCCTATGTTGGTGTCTGGAGTTGAAATACATCACATTATGTTGGATGAGGATTTTAAACATCTTGAATGTTTTATATGGAAAGAGTTTTAAGGCTGCCAATGTCAATACCCATTAGTGTCATCAGATTGGAATTAGGGTTGTTGTCATCTGATGCACATATTTTACAAAAGAAGAAGGTTTTCTTTTTTCAGAAATTTGAAATCCTGCCAGAAAATTCTTTGTGTGTGGACTTTAAGTAAAAGGATGCTGTGTCGCACTTGTGGCTCTTTGGGTGGGTACGATCGATTCAATAGATTAATGAAGGCCATAAAAAGTTTGGAGTGTGTCCATGATATCTTTGTCGATATCCATCATGGAAAATTGGGTACACTTTATTAAGGTTTAGGTTAGACATCTTAACCACAGGGGCAAATTACTTCAGATGGAAGAAGACGGACTCTCTTTCAGACAAGTGTACATTTTGTCTGGAATATAGCGAGACGTTGCATCATCTACCATTGGAATGTGAGGCATTGGTTGATCAGAGACGAATCTGCTTTGAAAAATATATTAACAGGTTTGGGTGTAACACGGGGCCCTCCGTATGGAATTTGTGCTTGGCAATCTTGCCTTACCAATTAAATTTCTGCTAAATCTGATGGATTAAAAAAGAAAACAAATGATCCATAAATGTATAGGTATGATATTTCGAAAGAATAGAACATAGGCATTTAATGAATATTGTGTCTTTGGTTGTAAGATCGATGAATTTAAGTGACTTTTCTAACTATTATATGGTTTATGAAAAACTTTACATAGACATTTATTAATGGAATAATGTAATAATATGTGTTTATTTTATGATGATTTGTGTACGTTTTTATCTTGTTTTAAAACTGAATGGACAATAAATAATTAAAATAAAGTCTTACCACTTTGCTTCCAAAAAGGAAAAATGAACATCCAGATAAAAATTAGCAGTCACCATATGTGCTAAATGCAGGCTTCCTGGCGCTAATACAAGCAGACTCTCCCCTGAACCCTTCACACAGGAGAGAAGGGGACATGTGTCTAAGAAGTGGAGCCCCAGACAGAGGTCATGCCAGTTTTCAGTACAGTATAGGGGCGCAACGAACCCTAAATTTCAAGGGTGGGGGGCAAACCCTTCAAATGTTGGGAGAGGCGCTAACTTAAGAAACTGTGCGGGAGGGGCAACCCTACTTGTGTGGGGCATCTTACTTCTTTAAGCATTCTAATGAGACTATTCTAGTGTAGCTTCAATGGTACAAGCACCCACTTACGTACTGCTGTGCGAATGAGTGGTCTCCCTTCCCCTCTCTACCCTTCCATCACCTATTTTGTTTTGCTTAGCCACCCAAGTGGGATGGGTATGCCCAGATGTGGGTCCCATGCTTGCTGGGCCTAGAGACACAAGCTACCCCTCACTGAAGAGGCCCAACGAGGTTGAAACATATCTGGGGATGCTTGTGGTCTCGTGCAGAAGGGATGTGACTGAGCAGTTCGGGCTGGACTACCCCTTTTGGGGTGGGACCAAGCCTGATTTGCATATGGTCATTCCGCTTTTGTAATGGCTTGGCAGGCGAAGAACAATGGTCTGGAGGGTTGCACAGAGCAATGCCGGAGGTTAAGATTCATTCTAAACCTTCCATACAACACCTTTTGTTTGTGCTTTGTCACCCCAAGTGGGACGGGTATGCCTAGACGTGGGTCCCATGCCTGCTGGGCCTAGAGACCCAAGCTACACCTCACTGATCAAGCCCAACAATGCTGAAACATGTCTGGGGATGCCTGTGGTCTCGTGCAGAAGGGATGTGACTGAGCAGTTTGGGCTGGACTGCCCCTTTTGGGGTGGGATGAAGCATGATTTGCATATGGTCATTCCGCTTTTGTAATGGCTTGGCAGGTGAAGAATGATGGTCTGGAGGGTTGCCCCGAGCAATGCCAGAGGTTAAGATTTATTCTAAACCTTTCTGTCATCACCTCGTTGGTTTTGCTGTATAAGGAATAAAACATGAAAATATGGCTGCTTGGGAATTCTTTCTGAATTCTTTTGAGTCACCGGTAGGTCACTATAGCCAAGCACCCTCTCACTTTTCTCGTCCACCCTCCAAACTTTATGTCTAAACCCATGGGATTCGTTGATTGGGTTCACTTTGAACAAACCCTGCACTTACTTTCCTACTCCAAAGATGTCTGGCTCGATTAAAGACTGTGTGCCATAAGTAAACTGCAGTTTCAGGTGGCAACCCAGGACATACAAATCACAAAAAGCAATGTTTATTTCATTCATCTAAAACGCATGTGAATAAGAAGGGCAGTTGATGGGTAGGAAGGGTTCATGGGGAACGCCCGGCATGTTTCGCCTGGGCACTGGCTTTGCTAAAGATGCTCGTTACCATTGCAGGTGTCCTTTGGCGAATCTCCCTGATTGCCTAGTCAAATGATCAACGTTGGCTTGAAATGGAATCCCAGTTCAAATAAAATCATCCAACCAAGGAATAAACAAGCAGGATAGCTATGCATCTCCAAGTGGATTTCTCAGGACCTTAATATCACCAGTAAGTGAAATGCTGACTGGAAATCACGAAATAAGAAGTAAAAAGAGCACATTATTCTCATACCGAAAAGCCAAATTATGTGTAGATGGCATGTCTGCTGGTGCACTGTGACAATTCCTCAAAACCTCCCTAATATAACAAACAAGGCATGCTCCACTGAAAGAGCTCACAATACTGTCCAGATTACAAACCCTAACACAATGTAGTCTTTGATGTTGATGACTATATTTCCCTTGTTGTGTGTAGTCTCTTGTTCATTGTCTTCTTCTTGTTCCGAGAGCCTCTTTTCTCCCCAAGCATATCTCGGCCCCTCTTTGTGCCTCTCCTGTTGCTCCTTTTTTCTATTGTTCTTCCGTTTTCCTATGAGGCTTGTGCGCTTCCTTCTCTGCTGCTGCTTAGCCTGAGCAGTTCCCTTTCCCCACAAAAAGGATCCTCCTGGAATAATAGAGGGTTTCAGTGTAAGGAGAAACACTTTCAGATCACTCCAGATGCATGCACTGACATGAAGAGCAACTGGATGCCCCAACCAAAAGTAAAGTGCTAGATGCAGGAAGGAATGCACTATTCACCACGCTTATTCCCATGACCTGTGGCAGTGCATGTGCAAGGGTTTGTGGTGGCGCACAGGGTAGCATGTCACTTCCCTTTAGCTACCCCCTATATCTGAAACTCTACTATGACCCAGGCATGAGCCCTGAAGAGTCCCCTTCTTCATGTCTTTACCTGTTAATTATTATTTTTTATTTATTTATTTTGGTTGGTTAAATTTTAATATAACCTTTCAAAACAAAGTTTTTTTGTGCAAATAAATCAATAAAATGTAAATGCAAGATACAATTTTTCATTATTTCACATTACATTTGAGAGACACATTTATCCATTTTTAGGAATTTTTAAAAGTCCCCTTCTTCATGTCTTACCTGTTAAAGTTCCACTCTTGCCACTGTGCACAGTCCTGGGGCCTCATTACGAGGCTTGCGCTCCCGTAATGAAGCGTGCCGGTTCGGGACCGGCACCCTTCATTACGGGATGCACAATTACGAGGTTCCCTTTGCGGGACCCTGTAAGGACGCCTGGAAAAACCAGGCGTCCTTTACGGGTCCCGCGAGGGGAAGAGGGAGGTAATAACGGGCCATTCATAATGTACCTGCTATTACCTCCCTCCCCATTCCCATTGAGTCCTATGGGCGCTCAAATGGGAATGGGGATGGGTTCCTGCAAGGAGGAATTACCGGGTCCTCCTATGTCGGAATGACCCGGTAAGTCCTCATTGCAGGAACCCGGTATGGAGCCCGGTATGGAGGCAGCCATGGAGCTAATAGCACCATGGCTACCTCCATAATCGTAATGAGGCCCCTGGTCTCTCCCAGAAGGCCTTGGAGGTCATTACAAGGTTGGAGGTAACCATGGCGCCATTAGCGCCATGGCTGCCCCCAAATCCTTACCGACTCCGCCCTGGTGAATGGAGCTATTACCGCCCCATTCCAAGGTTGGCGGGGGCAGTAATTCCCCATTCACCAGGGCCCTTCCCCATTCCCATTTGAGCCCCCATTGGGCTCAATGGGAATGGGGAAGGCGCTAATAACGGTACCGCAAATTGCGGTACCGTTATTAGCTCCAAAGTCCCTTTGCGGGTCCCGTCCTTAACACCTGGTAAAACCAGGCGTTAAGGGAGGACCCGCAAAGGGAACTCGTAGTAGGGCGGTAAGGGATTACTGGCACCGGTGCCCTTACCGGTGCTGGTAATCCCTAACCGCCCACCTCGTAATGAGGCCCCTTGTATCTTTCCTACTCAAGCCAGTGGCCCAGGTAAAGCAGAATCCTTGAGTGCCACTTCCATAACCACCCAGCACTACTTTGCCATGCAGAGGACACTGGATTTCAGAAGCACTAGCCTGGAAGGGAAATAATTACTGCTGCCCAGAAACAGACACCAGGGCTCACGGGGAGGGCAGAGAGACAGGCAAAAACAGAAGGCATGATAGGGGAAGTGGTCATTTATGGGACCACCCAGAGGAGAGTCTTGGGCCTCATTACACGGTAGGCGGAGGACCAAGGTGCTACTAGCACCTTGGTCCATGCCGGTAAAATACTGGCACCGCCTTGGTGGAAAGGGGAATTACCTGCCTATTCCAAGGTTGGCGGGCGGTAATTCCCCCTTCCCCCATTGCCCTTCCTCATTCCCATTTTTGCCCCATAGGGCTTTATGGGAATGGGGAAGGCGCTAATTACGGTGCCGCAAATTGCGGTACCGTAATTAGCACCCTGGTCCCTTTGCGGGTTGGTTTTTATCGCCTGCTAAACAGCAGGCGTTAAAGTACCTACTTGCAAAGGGACCTCGTAGTAAGGCGGTAAGGGTTTACCGGTACCAGTGCCCTTACCGGTACCGGTAAACCCTTACCGCCGTCCGTGTAATGAGGCCCTTAGACCGAGAGAAAGACATTGGCCCTCATTCCGAGCTAGGAGGTAAGTACAGGTACTTTCCGGCATGGTGGAAAGTACGACACCGGCCTGGTGTCAGACCGCTAATTGCGGCCCATTCCGACCTCGCTGACACGCGCTTTTCGCCATGCCGGAAAAGTACCTAGCGGCATGCCGCTAAATGACCCGCAAAACCCCCTACCGGCATGCTGCGACACGTACATAACAACACCGCCTTGGAAGCAGCAGCGTCTGTAAATAACGGTGACCGTAATTTACGGATCCCGTAAATTACGGTCACCTCAAAACAACGGAACCAGAAATTTCGTCATTGCACAGGAACGGGAAAGAGTGCGGCAGCCATCTTTAAAAACACAATCCATTGCCATCCTCATCAGGCAGCACCCTTGGGAGCAATCCAAAGTCGGGGAAAGGACCACACACCCAGGAACTATGCCAAAAGCCCCAAAGAAGTCTGCGGACCAGCTCCGCAAGAAGAAATTCAGCCCTGAAGAGCTGCAGGCCATGGTGGACTACCTGGCAGAGCACGCTGACGTTGTGTTCAGCCCCGACATGCGGAGAGAGTCAGTAATCCGTAAAAAAAACATCTGGGCACAAATCGCCCGGAGGGTGAGCGCAGTAGGCACCACCCCCCGCACCTCCAAGGACTGCCGCAAGCGGTGGGATGACTTGCGGGTGCGGGGCCTCCTCTCTGCCAACCGGAGTCAGGCAATGCAGACCGGAGGGGGCCCAAGTTCCCCAGTGAGACTTGAGCCATGGGAGGAGACACGTGCGGCATTGATCGGGACAGAATCGATTGAGGGCGTCGGCGAGATGGAGTGTGGGGCAATGTCATCTGCCGAAGGAGGTGAGTGTCCAAAGTCAACACTACCAATGGCAATTGCATGATGTATACTCCCCCAAGGGCCATCAAAGGCACCTTGTCCCCCCCATCCAACTAATGCAGAGCCAACTGCCACGCAATCAAGGGCCAAGTGCAAGTACATAACGCACATCAACCATAGTGCACTAACTTGCACATCCCATCATGCACACTGTGCAGCAGGTTCGGCAGCGTGCCAGCCAGACTGCACATTACCAGGCCAGGATGAGTCACTCTGAAACCTGCGTACATATCATACTCATGCACATGTACCACTGCCGTTGCTACACCCAAAAGGCCACAAACCCCAAATGACTGAAATGTGAATGCAGCCATGTATGCTATTAGGACATCATACAATCACTCATGTTGGCCCTCTCTTCTACACCCACAGGCACTGATCATGACAGCGGTGAGCCACAGACAAGCCGTCCAACTACCACCTCCATGGGCAGTGGCAGGGTCCGGCGCATTCCAGCACTGAAAAAAACACCCACCCCGGCTCCTGAAAGGTCAGTGGAGGCTGCACCACCCCAATCCCTCCCAGCATCAGCGCCTGCCACAATGGCCACCCCAACGTCGGCAGAGTCTAGTATTGCTGGTTGCAGCTACGGGCCCCGAGGAGAATGTGGACAGCCCTTCATCCATCTGTGGGGCGTCCGAGGAGGAGTTTTATCCCACAGCCCACACCCCGGAGCCCAGCAATGTCCCCCTGGCATCATGCAGTGACTCTGGGGATCCTGAAACAAATGGCCATAGTGCTCCAACAGACACACAGGGATACGATGATCATGGCCCAAGTTCACTAGTCCAGTCCATGCCAGAGCACGTAGGGCCAAGTCACTCCAGTGATGAACACCCATCATCTAATACACGTCGTGCAACTCAGCTGACTGACCTCATCACTGTGTTCATGGAGGACAACCGCCAGGCCAGGGTGGAATGGCTAAATGAACTCCGGGAAATGCGTCAGGCAGTCACTGAGAGCACTAACAGGTTGTGTGACGTCCTAGGACGCATAGCTGATGCCCTTGAGGCTGCACATTCCAATCCACAGCATCAGCAGGAGGACACGGCCACATCCAGTCGTGACACACCGGCAACTCCTCCGCGACGCACTCAGCGTTCCATGCGGCGCCGGGACATGCCTCCCCCGGGCCCCGGGAGCATGCATTAATCGACATTGCTGCCACATGTGGCCTTAATGTACTACATTGGAGTACTGTTGTGGAGTTGGGGGGGAGGGGGAGGGGGAGGGGTGAGGGTTTGTTGTGGAGTTGGGGGGGAGGGGGAAGGGGGTGAGGGTTTGTTGTAGAGTTGGGGGGGATGGGGGTGAGTCCAGCTTCGGCAACTCATATGTGCCTTATGCAAGCCAGGTGGCTGCTTCATCTCCATGCATGTACGGGTATGGCCATTATAACAGGGCTCCCTGGGCCTGGTCTGTGGGTTTCTGATAGGGGTCCGGTACCATGGTGTCAAGGGACAGCCGCCAACACCTGCATGTGTTGCCAATTTAGGTAAGTGTCTGGACTGTCATGTAGGAGAACTGTTCTTGCTTGCCTTGCTTTCCGTCTGCACGTTGGGGGAATGGTATTGCTTGCGGTTGTGATCCGCCACATGCATGCCATGCAGGTCAACCTAATCAAGGTGGGTGCTGTCAGGGACACCCATGTCATTTGGCATGCCTGCCAATGCATGGGGGCCAACTTTTGTGTCGTATATCTCCTGGGTAGTCCTTGTTATGGATTTGTAGCCCCTTGTGCGCCTGAGGAGGTGCTCCAGCACTTCGTTCTGCGACCGTGCACTGGACGGTTGTGACATGCCATGCATGGGTCCAACTTTGTGCTGATAGGTGCCTGTGGCATGGGTGTGGGGCACCACCTTCAATTGTGCCGGTAGAGTGGTGTGTATTTGTATGCTGCTCACTTATCTAGTAATTTCGCCACCAAATTATGGTGGTGAGGCTGTCACATTCTAGTGGGTAGGGGGTGTGTGTCTGCTCAGGGGTTTCCTTGAGGAACAGGACCTGCTGCGTGGGAATGAGGGCTGCTGGGGTGGTGGCAGAGGCTGCACTGGTGCTGCATGCTGGGCCTGTCTCCCCTCCTTCTCCCCCTGTGTCTCCTCAGTTGGGAGGCCTGGTGTTTTTGGTGTAGTTCTAGTGGTTGTGACCTTGTTGGCAGGGCCTCCTGCCTCATGTGCTGCTACCACTATTGGTCTTTTCTTGGTGTGGGAGGGGGTGTGGTGTGTGATCCTTTTGTGCTGTGGCACACTCCATTGCCTCCACCTGTGCTGATTGTGTGCACCTGTGGCTCTGTGGACCACTGCTCAGGGTTCTTTACTCCTTCTCTGAGATGCCTGTGTGTACTCCATGTCGGTAAGATACTTTGCGGCCTTAATGAGGCCGTTATTTACGTGTGCTCCATACTTGTGATCAGCTCCGGTTTACGCCATGCCGCTAATTCCGGCATGGTGGGGCGCGCGTGCGACCCAAGACCGCTATTTTCAGCATTGTAGATTATGGTGCCGTAAATAGCGGTCTGACCGGTCGGAATGGCCCGTAGCGGTAATCCTTTACCGGCATTGTTTTTCCCTTTACTCCAACCTCGAAATGACCCTGATTGTCATTTTTGCTTAGTTGTGCAGTTGGTGTTGGTCTCAGGAGGAGGGCTCACCTCAATGGATGAGGATAAGAAGGGAATGACGAATTGTAATACTTTAGGGTCTGGCGCAATACCCAGGAGCAACATTTCTTGGAGCAGCAAGGAAATGTGTGTGCCTGTTGCAAAACGATGGATGCACAGAAGACACTTCTTGTGATGCAGTGTGCCGATAGATAAACAGCCCATTACAAAAAGACTTCTTGTGTCACGAGAAATACCATCAGCTTTAGACACCATGCCAGGGGAGAACCAGCGCTCACGCATGAGATCACATTGTGCAAGAAAAGGCATGCGGGCAAGAGTTCATGGCCTCAAGACTTAGCAGAGTTTTCACTCCAATATAACTATAAAATTAGGCTCTCTACCCGCTGTCCCAGGCTGGATCCTGGTTCACTTTCTCGGCTATTCTTTTGAAATGTATATCGCAATCGTCTGGCGGTCTTGCATCCTTCCTGGCAACAAAGTGCACGAGAGAAATCCCCCCTCTCATCTTTTTGTGAATGAAGAAGCTCCATTTTCTAACAATACAGAATGATTTATAGAAGTGCCTCTGAAAAAGAAGACATTTTCCTTTGTCTTATTTTGTTGTTGTCTTTTCTGTGGATTTTTTATTATATGAAAGTTGCAAGAAAAAAAGGCCAAATATGGAAGCGGACACGGGTAAGCCGTCAGCTCAACTCAATAAATTGCATTGAATTTGTATAATTGCACTTGCACTAAAAAGAATAAAAAGGTAGCAATTTACATAAAGCACAAAGTAAATAGAAATCCATTTGCATAGGCAATAAGAGCAAGCGGGTTCCAGTGATCATGCATGCCTTCATTTCTAATGACAGGGTGCAGCTCGGATTGAGGGTTTCATGTACCTTGTTTATGTGGATTGTGCTTTTGGCCAAAGTATAATGTCAAGGTGGATTATTCCAGTGAGGAAAAAGAGAGAGTGAATGAATAAACCTGAAGGAGAATAAATAAGAGCAATGGCATTCCAGCAACAATGCTCCCAAGAGGGAACAGTAGCAGGTATGGGGACCCCAGAAGGAAGGAGGTTTTGGGAATGTGTGCGGGCCATGAAAAAGAAAAATAGACAGAAACAATGAAAGGAAGCATGGGGGAGTAC
Source organism: Ambystoma mexicanum (assembly GCF_040938575.1). Classification (NCBI taxonomy): domain Eukaryota; kingdom Metazoa; phylum Chordata; class Amphibia; order Caudata; family Ambystomatidae; genus Ambystoma; species Ambystoma mexicanum. The sequence goes on from NC_090941.1 coordinate 897,004,966, forward strand.
AAGATGGTGAACTAACTCAAAGTCACTTAAGAGGGTAGTTTACCTAAATGAAGATCAGGAAAAGTAATCAGATCTTTGTAAATAGTACTGATGGTATTTGAGCGTCGTGTTTTAGAGGTATTTTAAACATGCGGTTTAATGATCGATTAAGTTATTGATTCCGCAAAAAAATGTAAGATGATGATGATTCAGACAAAGCCAGATTGTAATTAGAAGGCAACTCTGGGTGCTATAACAGAAAAACAGGGGGATTGAATTGTCTGGGATGATGTAGAAAGAGGTGATATGCCCCGAGGTAGGTAACGGCCTGCTGCCCAAGTTAAGGGCCCAGCCTACAGGGTCGGCCCACCACCAATGGGCATATTGTATATAGCACCCGTGTAGATCCCTACACAGGTGCTAATGTTATTTATTTTTATGAAAGAAGGAAAATGTACCTTTATCCCGCGGTCTGACGAAGCAGAGCTGTCAGCCAGGAAGTCCATTTACAATGTTGATGACATCATCAACATTGAAGACCGGCTTCCTGCCTGACAAAACTGTGCGACATCGGGTTGCGGGATAAAGGTAAGTTATATTTTTTTCACTCCAAAAAAAGAGAAGACATCATTAGCACCTGCGTAGGGAGCTACACGGGTACGAAGGTGAAAGGGGAGCAGGGAAGGGAAGGAAAACACCTGACACCAATGAAACGCAGGCTTTCCTTAGTGAATACAGCCCACGTTCCGAGCATTCTCATTTGTGGATGGCACCTTCCAGGGTGCTAATGTAGATTGGTGACACACACATACATTACACAACATATTGTGCCCCCGTCAGGAGTAGCCAGATCTTAGTTTGAGGAACACAATCAATGAAGGCAGGCAAACACGAGGCAGTGTGAGAAGTGTTACGAGGAAGGGGTGCACAGAACTGCCAAAATTGGGAAATATATACGGTGGGGTCAAGGTAGAGGGAATTTGGTTCTATAAGTAGGGGGTGCATGCATAATGGTTAATAGTGGATCAAAAGCAATGCTGATCTGGACAGTGGGAAAATAAGACATCTTGTGGTCATTAGTATTTCCCACAGATGGCAGTTTATGGTACTTTGGAAGAAAACACAAGAATAAGTGGAAGCTGGGTTGTGTGTGTGACTAAAAGACTACTGATCTGCAAGAGTACAAGAATGAGTAGTGGATGAAACTACAACTCTGTAAGAAAAGACAAATAATGTGTAGTCCTTATAATGAAAGGGGGCACTGGGTCTGAAGACAGGGATACACAATCAATTTTTCCAGCAGCAAAGTCAAGTTCAATGAAGTAGATCTTTAAAATGGTAAGAAGTGGAGTCTTGATTGTCACTAGGGCACTTTAAGGCCGGCCAGGGGGACTGAATCACCACTTCAAATATATTTTAAGCTTATTCTTAATGTTCAACAGCATTGATACATTCTTCTAGGTGTCTCACAATAGGACAAGAGCGAATCGAGATGTTCAAGTCAGTTGTTCACATTGGATCAAGTGTATTGAGATAGTTGAGTCGGGTTTGGATGGTCCAGCAATGCAATGCAGTACTGTAGCAGTGATCATCTCGAATCGGGTAATAAACAGGCAGGTGGTGGTCAAGCCGGTGTCTTGAATCATTCGAGTTATCTTGAAGAAGTCCAACGATGTGATGCTGGTCTTCACTGGTGATCAGCTCAAAAAACGACTGGAGCACAGGCAGTTGATATATGAGCCAATGACTCAACCGCCTGCAATCAGATCAAAAAGCAGTGAGTGTCAAAGGCAGATCTGGCTGCTTGCAGTGGTTCAGAAAATGGCCTAAAGCACTTGAGCCTGCTCGAAAGCTGATCAAAACTGGAAAATAGGGCCATGAGCTGTTCCTTGATGTCTGGTTTCTGAGAGACCTCGTTGAGTATCCACATCGGTAACTTGAGTCCTTGTTCTGCACTTTCCAGCAAGGAAGGTTGCCAGAGTGTACTTGCCGGGGCTGTCACACCAATGAACAGGATCCTAGATACCACTGGTCTCGGCTGCGGCCATGCCTTGTCCAGATAGCAGGTCATCCCAAATGGTTCTTTGGGATGGCTGAGGGAAAGGTATTTCCCACTTTTTGGTCCCTTTATATTCATCTTTATGGACAGACAATACAGCCAAAAGCATAAAGGTGAAACCATTTTTCTTCGGTACTTTATTTTTAAATATGCTTACTCTGTTTCAAAAGTACAAGAATAACAAAACAAAAAAGAAGTCGAAAGGGGCATTAAATAAAACAACCAAAGAAAGTTGGCATCATACAAAATTGGTCACCTGTACAGTAAGGCAATATGTAGCACAGTCATCATCACAGTGGCAGGCTACAACGATAGGCATATAAAGCTCTCTGCAGCCCAAGCTCTTCCAGACCATCAGTCTGGTCCCTGAGGTGAGGTGCAATATCCCACATTCTCAAGCAAAAGAATATATAACAGTCTTCCCGAACTAGCACATTGGCTAGCCTTGAGCTCCATATCTAACAGCTGTGAGGAATCTGAGGCCGTCCTCACTTCGTTTCACTCTGTATCCTCTTCTCATGTGTCCAGGGAAGGCCATTGCTTTTGGATCCCGACCCTGGGGGCGGATACGCGAGGGAGGAAGACCTGGGTGGAGGAAACTTGGGTAGTAGGGAGAGAACGTCCTTAGGTGAGACATGGTATCCCCCATTTCCCTTTCACCACAAACCCTCCATCCCTCAAGCCTTCATAGGCTTTTGCCAGCCCTTTACCTGTGATTCCCCTAAAGTATTCCCCAAATTGCATCAATATGGTACTGGGACGAAGAAGAGGACAACTAGACCAACTGATCCTCATTTTGTGAAAGCACATAATTATCAGCCCCAACCAAGTACTCGGAAGAGGAGAAGGACAACAAGAGCATAGAAGGACTACCACTTTGCTGGTGAGCGGGCTAGTGCTTTTTGTAATGAAAATGGACGCGGGAGCTTTAAAAGCTGGAAGCCCCGAACAAAAGGTGTCAGCAGTAGGAGCATAGTCAGCTGTGTGCAGTGCAGAGCGTATTCAGGGGAAGTGGTGGCACAAAAACCTGAAAGCTGGTGGCAAGCTGTTTGCAGGAAGCCGGCTGCACTGAGGGAAGTAGGCGTATGTATCCTGCTTTGCCATGGAAGCACTGCCTGGTGTGCGCAAGCCACAGGAAGACTGCCACGGGAAAACACGAGCGACCACACTGAGAAACAGGAACCTGTGGCGGCGGAAGACCTTGTGAGGATCCATAAGACCACCAGTGGGTGAAACCAGAAAAGGGGAAAACAGAGCTGGCAGTAGGTGATGCAACAAAATGAAAGTAAGGCATTTTGAATACCGAACGCAAGTTAAAGTAGATGACAAGTATTTTGAATACAGAATGAAATGAAAGCAAGGTATTTTGAATACCAAACGAAGTAAAAGCAAATTAAAGTAGATGAGAAGTATTTTGAATATCAAACGAAATGCAAGCAAAGCCTTTTGAATGCCGAACGAATTGAAAGCAAGTTGGAAAAACTCTGCAATATTGAAATGAGTGAAAGAAAGATTGTGAATTTTACTGAAAGGAACGTTTTGAACTGCATTAACTGAAACAAGTGCTAGCAAAGCCAAGAGAGCACAAAGAGGTGAATGCAGGATATGAGAAATCCAACACTGGTCATAGCCAAGAAAGTGCAAAGAACTGTATATTATAAGGAATCAAGCATTGGCAAGTGCCAGGCTAACAAAAGAAGGGGTACCAAACGCAAGGTGGTTACATCGGCCACAATACAGGAAAATGGACACATGTGACTGAGACAAACCTCACTGCTGAGGAGAAGCAGTGGACTAATATTAAAAGAAAAGCAGTCAAGGAAGGGTACCGGTTGCGTGACATGTAATGGGTGGACTATGTGGTCCGACAACTGCACCTACACCGGGTGGCCCTGAATGGAAAAACCACTTAGAACACCCATAAAGAAGCTTGTGTTGTGCAAAGACCTTGTTGTGATGTTTAAAGTCAAGTGTTATTTTGAAAGCTGGAAGATCTGAACTATTGAGGAAATAAAACCCCTGTGTTGTTTTTTTTTTTATTTAAAAGCTGGAAGATTTGGAGTCTTGGGGTAGGGAACACCTGTACTTGATTAACTACTTTGAAGTTGGGGAAGGGGACCTGATTACAAGCTAAAGAGCTAGAAGAAGCTCTGAACTATACTTTGAACACTATTCCTTTTGATTCTAACATCCCTACACATTGTATGCAGTTAGTTGTGAGGACAAGTACAGGTTTTGGACACAGACATAAGTTTTACTTTGGACTTCCTGGCATAGACTATCCTTAGTTTTCTTTAGGTAGGGAAATCCCACCTTAGCATAGGGCAAGTTAGGCATTCATCCACCCTGCCTTTTAAGTTAAACAAGACTTTGTTGAGAAAACTGGAACCTGTTGTCTGTGTCTGACCCCATTATGCCTTCACACAGAACACATATAAAGTGTAGCAGGCATGTTCCCTCATGGTGGTTTCAAATCAGGGAGGATGCGAGTACATTCAATAACTGGCCCAAGTTCATCAGTAAACCTTTCTCTGTATCGATGTCTTTGACCTTATGTAGTACTTCTAATTCCGCTAATCCCCATTTCTGTATATATCCAACACTACTGTAGTTCAAAGATGATTCAAAACAATGGTTAATCTTGCCCCTTTAAAAAGGCAATGCGCCACAGTAGGTTGGTACCCTTCTAGCCTTCTGTAAAGGTCCAAACCAGGCTGCTCTGTTCAGAGTATTTTAACTGGTGAAGTCAGTCCCAGAATGCTCTGTCAGAAGAAAGTGGAAAGAGGAGCACAGGGAGTGTGGGGGCTCTGGATGATTCTAAGATGGTTGTGTCCTTCTGTGGACTAGAACTACTCTGCTGGATACTGTAATCCTGCCCTGTCTCCTCTCTGCCCTATGTGGGGGGTGGTTCCTTAATCACCTTAACCTAAGCGGGCCCACCACCTGAGGAACGAGTGCACGTTTTGTACATAAAGCATGTTTATTGTACAATCGTCCAGAGAGCAGTTAGATCAATGTGGAGTCAAACTAACCCAAGGCTCAACGAACCACATACATTTATAGATTACAAACAATTTTGCACAGTTAACAACACTCACATACATTTTATTACAATCATGTGATTGGACATGTCCTCTTCAAAGAAATCCCATTACTTTCCAATTCCATTTATTTATTTATGTATGTATTTATTTATTTATTTACTTATTTATTTATTTATTTGACATTTGGATGCACCTATACACGAGTGCTTCCAGTTGCCACAAGACAATATTGGAACTAGCAATGGCTATCCTATCTGCCCCAGCTATAATGGCTCCACTGAAGCATTCTAATTTATGTGACTACCATTTCAACACATGGCCTCTAGTTCCACCCTGAGAAAACAATTGAGTGATGGACACCATGGCCTCGGGCGCCATCTGTCCCAAGCAAATGGCCAAACCCCTATGCACGACTCCAATGCAATGGAAAAAATTACATCTGTTCCTTGATGGAACTACTAATCCATATACCACTGCATCCTATTCGACGGCTGATCTTCTACTGGATTACTCATTATTTCTCCATTAATCCACAAGCCTGCAAAACCAGAACTTCCCAGTTAGCTAAAATCGCACAGACTGCTAACTGCAAAGTCTGAATAAATTCACAAAACCCCACTACATGCCGATTTATATAAACTCTCTTTGTATGTTCGTTAGTGTGCATGTCTAACAAATATTATTTCTCCTTTACCGTGGGTTTTTGGGACAGGCCCCTTCTTCTCGTGCGCATTAAAAACCTCACTGTCTCCCATTTTCTACGTACTTCAGAGTACCCCTCGTGTGAATCGTATTTATGTTACATTTGGCAGTTTTAATATTTTATCTTTCTGCGTGCATGCAAATCTGATATATCAATTCTAAACAAAAAGCAACAATAAGTAACATATCCCATCCATAATTAACTACAATGGATACATATGAAATTGCAACATCGCACCCAGTTCCCCGCACCCCAGTCACAAATATGGCTCGCAACATAAACCCCTCTAGATTGTGGGGACCTTTCCTGACCACCCCAACACCTGCATCAAAGAGTCTCTAGTAACCACCTCCCCTGGTGGAAGCTATCCATTGTCCTGTTAGGGCTTTCATTTGAAGCACTGGTTCCCATCTAACCCCCTGATGATATTTCCTTTGATGCGGGTGACAAGCCTTTCTAGAGAGCTCAAAAGGGGGGTTTCTCGGCTGGTCCCAAAGGGTATGTTTTTGGTGAAACCCAGTCCTAGCTGGTACACATAGGACCCTATCAGTGAAATTGGTCACTAGCAACCAAGCTGACAATAAAATAAAACCAAAATGTTTTGACCAGTATAATTGTATATTCCCAGAGGCCACCTTTTCAAAACTAGCCATGGCTTATATTTATATTTTAATCTGCCACCAGGCTCTGGCAAACCACAATTATATAATTTGGATCACGGTTGCCAACAGATGAAGGCAGTTCCTGCCCATTGGAGCTTGAGTTCTGTAAGGCTGTTTGCAGGAATGCACATGTCACTCTGTAACTGCAATGTTGCTAAACTGCAAGGCAGTTTCTGAGGGGTGTCAGTAGTCAGGCTCAGCAGAGTTGCATGTTTGCACTATACTTTTCAGCATATAGCATTATGAAAGTGAGGTCGGATTAGCAGAAACCGCAGACAGAATTCCCTGCATCATTTTTATAGATGGCATGCTATCACAGCCTTAAGGCCAGGCGATGTGCTAGGGACGCCTTTGAAATGTGGAGTCCAAAATGATTATATAGCATTTCTTCCACACCAACCCGCATGTCCAGGGTTATGATTTGGAACTGAGAGAGCAACTCGCAGTCCCAGACCTGCCATAGCCAGGTATTGGCTGTATTAACAGGTGATTGTGGGGAACCACAGAGGGAGAGGGCAAATTCACTACTGTGAGATGTCGGAAATATGGGAACTGTGTGATGCCAGAGGTTCAAGTTTGAGATCCTTCTGTGCGCTGTTCTTGTGCTTCCCAGTAATGGGCTATTCTATTAGCATCTAAGAAGGCCTGTGCACCAGGGAAGTTACAGACTGCTGTTGGATTTACAGGCCTATAGTAGTTGCCACCTTGTCTTCCTATGCCTCCTGCAGAAAATAATCTATAACACTTTTCAATTATATATGTGTACCATAAATAAACCAACGAAGACCTTACAAATACTGTGGGCCTCATTACATACCGGCACCGCCTTGGCGGAAAGGGGATTTACTGCCTCATTCCAAGGTTGGAGGGGCGGTAAATCCCCCTTCCGCCATTGCCCTTCCCCATTCCCATTTCTGCCCCATAGGGCTCTATGGGAATGGGGAAGGCGCTAATTACGGCACCGCAATTTTGCGGTGCCGTAATTAGCTCCGAGGTCCCTTAGCGGGTTGGTTTTTAACGCCTGCAAAAAGCAGGCGTTAAAGCACCAACCCGCTAAGGGACCTCGTAGTAAGGCGGTAATGGTTAACGGTCACCGTTACCATTAACGGTGGCCTTTAACCATTACCGCCTTCCGTGTAATGAGGCCCCTAGAATCCACTAACTCTTTTCAGGTGCTTATCCAGGCTACTCAGGGAGAAAACCTTTATATTTGTATCTGTTACCCTCAAATGTATGTACTCTAAACCCCAGAGCAAAGTTAGGGAACAGAGACCTAGCATTGCCTTCGATAAAACGTGAGAAGCATGAGACAGTAATGCCATTTAACACATGGATCAGCACCCAAATGCTAAATGATGTTTGGCTAGTCCTCTAAAATACAGCAATTTCTGGAGACATCCAAAGCTCAAATCTACAACTCTAGAATTGAGAAAGCCAACTCCAATTCCCAGGAATTGTTCAAAATCCTTGCAGAGCTAGAAATGGCAGTCTTAGCCGCTAATTCCAAAAAGAAATACGAAACATGATGCACAAATATTGAGAATTCCATGGGAGACAAAATGGGCATACTACAGAAATAAATAGAGTTCATAGAACTCAAAACCACCCCTATTAACCCACCACTCCTCACCAAAGTACTCCCCGCACGTGCCTTCCACTTCAGGGAAATCTCAGAATTAGAAACATCCAAGATCCTCAAAAACCTTAAACCATCAAATTGCAAGGGAGACATCTGCCAGCGTCCATAATTAAATTTTGTTCTGAAGCCCTGGGCGCGTCATTACGAAATTCATCAATGTCTCCTTCTCCTCAAACAAAGTTCCAGCTAGCCTTAAGGAATCCTAGGTCCACCCCTATTGAAAAAACACTCACTGGACCCTGTGGCGCCAAACAACTACAGCCCCATCACAATGGTACCCTTCCTGTTAAAGATCCTGGATAGAGACGCATACAACTCGATCCAACCTTACCTTGAATCGAACCACATCATAGGGATGCACCAATCAGGCTTCTGACTAGGCCACGCACTGAATCGGCTCTACTGGATTTAAAAATCCAACTTGACTCTTTCAGAGATGAGGGCAAACCAGCCATCCTACTCCTAGTAGATCTATCGGCCGCCTTCGACGTAGTAGACCACAAGACCTTATGTCACCATCTAACCACATCAGCCAATTTTTCCCCAAACCCACTTCTTGGATAGCCTGCTTGCTAAAAGGGAGAACTATGAGAGTCTTCTCAGACATCGCTAGTGCTCCTCCTATCCCCATCCTTTGTGTCATCCCCCAACATTCCTGTGTCTCCCACTTCTTCTACAACATATTCACCAAACCCCTATTCAAGCTCCCGGATGACATCGGCATATCTTATACAAACTATGCCGAATACACCCAAATCCTGGTGGACCAAATGGTCCATCCACAAGGCGTTGAAAACCTGGCTTTTTGCCTAACTGACCTCCTCCTGCTCATGCCATAAAAAGGTACCTATTGTTTATTAACCCGCACTGATGTTTTTATCTGCATACGCATGTTGCATTATGCACTGCCACATAAAGTTTACGTATCATGTAACTTGTTTGGCAACAGCGCCTTGGTGCTTCAGGGTTTGGGTGCTTTACACATGAAAAAATAAGTTAAAAAAATAAATAAATAAATAATAGGTTTGGGTGTGTTTAGACATTCGGCAAAATATGGCAAAGAAATTGATATCTCAGAAGGAGTATATTGTAAAAAGAGTTTAAGGGCCTCATTACACGGATGGCGGTGGAGCAAGGTGCTATTAGTCCATGCCGGTATAATACTGGCACCGCCTTGGTGGAAATGGGAATTACCGCCCTATTCCAAGGTTGGTGGGGCGGTAATTCCCCCTTCCCCCATTGCCCTTCCCCATTCCCATTTTTGCCCCATAGGGCATAATGGGAATGGGGAAGGTGCTAATTACGGCACTGCAAATTGCGGTACCGTAATTAGCGCCCTGGTCCCTTTGCAGATTGGTTTTTAACGCCTGCAAAAAGCAGGCGTTAAATTCCCCAACCCGCGAAGGGACCTCGTAGTAAGGCGGTAAGGGTTTACCGGTACCGGTAAAATACTGGTACCGGTAAACCCTTACCGCTTACCGTGTAATGAGGCCCAAATTGTTTCCTTCAATTTAATTTTTGTTTGCTTTATTTTTTATTTTTTATTGGTTAAATAAAAACCTTTAACCTTTAACATCTTAAAAACATCATACATCAACATCAACATATTACATCAAAGTGACTTAAAACATCAAAAACTGTTCTCAAGAAGAAAAGCAACAACAGACTTATAAAAACAAGTAAAACAAAAGAGAACACATATTTCATAGTGATAAACCATTAAAATGAATATCCACATAATTTCCAGCCCTGTATTATTAGACCTGGTAATGTGTTTGCTGAAAGCATTACATCGTACACCTTGTAGCACAGGGCAGTGCAGCAACAGATGTGTTAATGTTTCCCGTTGCTCACTGTCCTCACAGATTTCTTTTGTGTAGATTAAGTTCCAGCAAAACCTCAAAAAAGAGTTGGCGCGTGTGCTTATCGGGGTAAATCGACAAAAATATTCCACCCCTTTTATGGTCGCCCCTCAGGTGGCTCATCAAAGCATAGTGATGGAGTTCCTCCACAGTATGCGCTCCGTCGAGATCATAAAGTACTGGCTTTACTCTGCATGGGTTACTAATCAGTTCCTCTGAGTCACAACCACATTTAAACATCAAGTCTGTGGATAATTCCTCCAGCTCTCTCAGTGCCCTCAAGCCCTGTTCCACACAGATTACTTTAAGATCTTTCAACAGTGAGTTTTCACTTGGTGCAAGAATTTCCCGATAGAGTGAAAGCTATCGCCATTGTGCCCTGGCCTTCAAGGAGACTAGACCCAGTTCATAGCGCGTTACTACATGTGGAATGGAGCCAGAAATGCGTAAGACTCTTCTCCAGATCAGGGCCTAGAGAACTGACAAGTAGTGCACTATAGACAGGTCGTCCACTTCGATTCCATACAGAATCTTTGGAACAACTTTTCCCTTCCTAGAATTGAATTAGCACGAGATTCTGGCCCGGCAAGTTCCAAATAGACACATGTCTATGACACAGACTTAAAATATGCAAAAGACCATAGAGGAATACGCTCCTGCAGACACTACCACATGAACCTACAAGAGGGTGTATTCTAGAGCTTCGGTGAACATGCAGCCATGTTAAGTCAAACAAGGGAAAGCATGTTCCCATAATTGACCCCTTGGGCCCTACTACACAGTACACAAGTAGATACCATACACCCATACAATAGAGGGCATTTAAGGCCATATGCAAATGTACACTGAAGTTGAAACGTAAATAAGGTCAGAAATGACTCCATGTTATCGGCCTTACTGCTCGGTCGTAAATGTGGGGTTTCGAGCATAGTGTCCAGTTGGGGTACATAAGGCGTCTCAATTAGCCTCACACTCACTCACACATTCATTATTGCAGTCATCCGTTACATGTTCCCTCGCTCGAGCATTCCATCACTCGCTCATTCATTCACTCACAGATGATTAATCCACCTGTTTATTTATTAACTCATTCATCATAGAACAAGCCACTTATTCTTGCTTTCCCTCATGCACCCATTCATCCAATCATTTATTCCCGCATTAACCTGCTAATTGCTTCTCATTCATTATTCGATTCCCTTGCACAGTTATTAATGTCCTGACCAGTCAATCTAACTCGCGCATTCATTCATTTGCCCACATCTTGGATGTAGTTTCCACTTACCAAATGCAGCAAGCGATCTATCCAGAAATGGCAATACAGTATGCAACATAGGGCTTGGGCACCAGAGGAGGCTCAGGCGGGCATCCCATTGATTATTAGAGAAAGCAACCACGTTATGCTCCCGACCTGCAATGTCAAGGGTCACACGTTCTCAGGACAGCCAGGCATGAGCGCCTGGGGAAGATCCGTGTGTTTAGCGGAAGAGTACAGCGAGGAATGAGTTTCCAGACAGGACAGGGGAGCAGATGAATGGAGTGGGCACCTGTTGGGTGCATAGAAAACTGCTGGCAGGAACATGTAGGACATGAAGAGGCCCCTGTCTGCAAGAGTGACATGCTGTGTAAAGAGACGAAAAGGTAACAGTAGACATCTGCTGTAGATTGGATGTATGAACTGTTGGGAGACATGCCTAGCACTTCGCCTATGGCTCTCCCACGAGCTCGGACTCCCCAGCACTTACCCCCTCTTCCCACTTCCCACTTTCTGAGTACTCACAAGGCATAGCAGGTTCGTCCCTCTCCCTTCCCCCCTCTGCTCTTAATTATTGTGTTGTGATGTATTTAACACCCTCCCTCCCTGCCCCGTGGGCGCTTTGAAACAGTACATTCTCATTGTATAAGTGCCTAACAAGCAAACAATAAATAAAATAAATTCAATAAATAAAGAAAGCTGTTAGTTTATAATTGTGTAGTGTGTATGGACCCTGTATCTCTCTTTTCCAACCCCTTGCCCTTTCCCTTATGAAGCAGAACTGCAGGGAGGTTAGAGAAGTTGCATGAGGACTTTATACAATATAAAAGCTATTGGGCCTCATTATAAGGTTCCGGTAACAATGGTACCGGTAAGCTTGCCGGTACCATTGTTACTGGACCGGCAAATTACGAGATCTGCTTGCGGGTGCCTTTTCGCCCACCAGGTCTGACATGGCGGGCAGACCAGCACCTGCGAGCAGACCATGGCGGATGCACTGGCACCATTCCAATGGGACTCAAATGGGATTGGGGAGCATTTTTTCTGGCGCCCGGGAATGGGCAATTACCAGGTCCGTCGCAGCTGTAATGCCCCAGTATTTGCCCATTCCCAGGCGCCAGAAAAAAAATGACTCAGCTGGAGTCATAATGAGGCCCATTGTCTCATTACGAATTTGAAGGTGCAGGAACAAATTGTGGTAAACTAATAGTAATTCGATTACCACCACTTTTCTTCCGATGTCGTGCACTGACAAATTCTGAGTTGGGTGGTTAGTGTAGAAAATACCCCCAGTGCTTGCTGAAGGTTTTCTCCCCACTTTACTGCCAAACAAATGAAGGATTTACCGTGAGCCAGGTTATCGCCAGTGGTAAATCCTGCAAATTCCCACTGGAGACCTATGGACTGTAGTAATGAGGATCAGCACTGCCATTCTGCCCCTCGCAACCAAGTGCATTTACTGTGATTACAAATGGTGGAGGGCGAAGTAAACTTGTTAGTGAGGAGACCCCAAATTCCCAAACTTCTTTCCACACAGCACCCTAAAAAGGAAAAAGAAAACACAAAGAAAATGGGTTATCGCCCTGCTGCGACATCATAGCAGTTGATTATGACTTACACAATACTCTGCTGTGATGTCACAGCAGAAAGATATAGGGCCTCATTACGAGTTTGGAGGCAGCCATGCCCTTGATAAGGGCATGGCTGCCTCCAAACTCGGGTCCGGGTTCCCTGAATGGGGAAGTACTGGGCCATTCCGACCTTGGAGGGCCCGTTATTTCCCCATTCAGGGAACCCGGACCATACCCGTTCCCATTTGAGCCCCCATAGGGCTCAATGGGAATGGCGAGCATGCTAACAACGGGCCCCGTTAATGACGGGCCCGTGGTTAGCATGCTGGGCCGCTCGTGGGACCCGCTAAGAACATCTGGTAAAACCAGACGTCCAGAGCGGGTCCCGCGAGCGGACCTCGTAATAGGGTGTTATGGGGTTAACGGCTCCGGCGCCTTTACTGGTGCCGTTAACCCCTTACCGCCCACCTCGTAATGTCTCCCATAGAATTTGAAAATTGAAATAGTTGGTAATTGCTTCCTATAGAAGCCATACAAATCAAAGTTGTTCATGGCCATAACTCTAGGTGGAAAATACAGGAATGGCAATACGGATTCTTTAGCTTTTTCAGCTGTGAAAACTATTTTAAGTGTAAGGAGTGAATCCCTGGTGAGGCAGAGGTTGCTAATAAAAGGGAAAGGGACCTGGCAAGCACAGAAAGAATTTGTCCGGAATCGTGAACACCACGGGTCTGTGTCTGCATTGATGGCAAGCAATTGTGTTTAATTAGGATTGAGCTTCACAGAGTTGTTATAGCTATCAAACATTTTCTTAATTTTCTTGATGATATTTATCTGTTGCGAGACAGTTTCACCAAAATGTCAGTGTCATACAACATTTTCAGAAAATGTATGTCCCCTTTCCTGATTAGGTCTGCATTGGTGGACAGATATAAAGATTAAAGGAAAGTGGCAATAGTAATGACGCCTGAGGGAAATCACACATCATTGGTCTAAAAGCAAAGGAAAAAGAGCCTACCTGTATAGATCGTGAAAAATGCAATAGAAAAGAGAGCGCCACTTGTGGACTGCGCCACTTGCTCCATGGTTTTTATATGGTCTAGGCGTATCTGATGATCTAGCGTATCAGTCACTGTGGACACATCCAACAAGACCAGTTTTACGACACCACCTTCATCAAATTCCTCAACTGGTCAGGCATATTTGTTATAATATGTTTGATGCTGCAGTCCAGTCTAATATCCACCTATGCCGGGACATTTTGTGAGTGGTGCCTCATCCAAAATGGACTATGGGGCGCTGACCCGCAACACTTTCTGGACATGCCATACAGCGAAGTGAAAACAATGAGTGCTCTCTCAGCTGCAGCTAGCAGCTGAGGTAGCACTCCTGGAATCGGTGTTGACTGTCAAAGTCAAACCTGGTATCCCTTTGCCAATTTCCATTCCCCAGAGAGCATGCCCAATGGACCATGCCAGGCTGGGGGAGTTTTGCTTTGCCAGCCTTACATGGCCCATTGGGAATGCAGAATAGGGAACTGCAGGTCTGAACGTGCTAAGCGGTTACTTCAGTGCCTCCTGCACATTCAGATAGATTGGGGCCTTGCGTTTGAAGTGCTCCAGATCCTCTTTGCATATGAAGGAAACAAGAATGTTCCCTCTGCATACTGGTTACTGTTACGTTATGTACAGGAGCAAATGTGAACCGTAGTCGGGGACTAGAGGACAGATGATCAGAGACAGGACTGGAGCAGAAGGTTAAAAAATGTGTGATTAATGTATGAGCGTATGCATGTATGCATGGTTTGTGTAAGAAAGGGATAGTGTATGGTGTATGGGTGGGCGCGTGAGTGAATGCTGCATGTGTGTGTGTGTGTGAGAATGAGCAAGTGAATCCTGTATGTATGAGCAAGTGAATTCTATAGGAATTTGTGTGTGCTGCTATTTGTGCCAGAGCCAGGTTTTGCTGATCTGTGGCAGGCTGGGACTCATTTGGCAGCCAGTCTATCTGGCTCTGTTTAGTTAATGTTGTTTTTAATCGGTCTCAATGGTAAAGCAAGCATACATGTTATTAAGTGGCTGGAATGGCCTACTTAGATGTAGCCAGTCTGGCTGTATTTCTTCCTTTGGCATGGTATATTTACTGGTTATCAATGGTAGATCAAACATGATAAGCATTAGTACATGGGTGGACTGACCTACTTTGGTGCAACCAGTCTGGCCATGTTTTATTAATGTGCAATTGCAATTTTTTCTGGACATTAATGGTAAAGCAAACATTATAAGTGTTATTATGTGGTTTGATTGGCCTACTTAGGTGCTGCCATTCTGACTCTATTTTTACTGTGGCATGGCATTTGTACTCAGCATCAATGATAAAGAAAAGCATTATAAGTGTTATTAAATGGCTGGGCTTGCTTATTTAGGTGCTGCCAATATGGCTATATTTTGTTACTGTGGCTTGGCATTGTTACTGGCCATCAATGGTAAAGCAATCATGAAACATGTTATTATTGGGATAGACTGGCATATGTTTTCTTACTGTGGCATGGCATTTTTTACTGGGCATCAAAGGTAAAGCAAACATAACAAATGTTATTGTGTGGCTAGACTGGACTACTTTGGTGCAGCTAGTTTAGCTATATGTCATTTTTTACTGGGCATCAAGGGTACAGGCAGCATGCTAAGTGTTCTTGCACAGCACTACCGGCTTACATTGGTGCAGCCAGTCTGGACATGTTTTCTTATTGTGGTATGCCATTATTACTGACAAAGCCCACATGACTTTGTTGCAATGTGGGAATACAGGAATTTGTTGGCAGAGCCAGTGTGGACATGTTTTCTCAAAGTTTCATTACTGGCATTTTGCGCGAAGCAATTATGAATATGTTCTTATGTGGGAAAACAGGTATATATTGGTTCAGCCAGCATGGAAATGTCTGGGCACAGCCAGCATGAAAATGTTTTCTATACTGGCAAACTATTGTGGGAAAAGGCATCCTGAAAATGCATTGTAAAATGCTTCTTTGCACTATTTGTGACTTTGCAACTATTTGTTTTCTTTCATGAGTTGCTTTACAAAACCGTTTGCAAACTGTATGTATTTTTATGCAATTTAGCACAAAAAGTATGTTGTAAAATGCACCACTATAACCCATTATTTTAAATATTTTCTCTGGGGCATAACCCTCCTCCTGATTAATGGATTCATGAACTGTTCAACAAGTGCGAGCAGTTGAAAGCTCTTAATTTATAATTGTATGTTGTGTATAGACCGCATACCTCTCTTTTCCAACCCCTTGCACTGTTACTTATGAAGCAGACCTGCAGGAAGTGTAGAGAAGTTGCATGATGACTTTATACAATAAAAAAGATATAAATTGTCTCATTACGAATTTGATGATGCAGGAACAAATGGTGGTAAACTAATAGTAATTCGCTACCCACCACTTTTCTTCCAATTTCCTGCACTGACAAATTCTGAGTTGGCTGGTTAAGTGTAGAAACTACTTCCAGTGCTTGTGAGAGGTTCCCCCCCCACTTTACTGCCAAATTAATTAAGGATTTACCATGGTTACCAGCAGAGTCAAATCCTGAAATTCCCCCACTGGAGACCAATGGACTGTAGGAATGAGGATCTGCACTGCCATTCTGCACCTCGTAATCAGGCTGATTTTCTGTGAATGGCCATAGCTCTAGGTGGAAAATGCAAGAATGGTAATAGGATGTGTTTTAGATTTGTCAGCTGAGAAAAAAACTGTCTCAAGTGTAAAGAGTGAATCCCTGGTGAGGCAGGGAATAACAGGGAAGGGGATCTGGCAAGCACAGAAAGATTTTGGTTGGAATAGTGAACAACATGGGTCTGTATCTGCATTGATGGCAATCAATTGTGTTTAATTAGGATTGAGCTTCACAAAGTTTGTATAGCTATCAAACATGTTTTTAATGTTCTTGATGATATTTCTCTGTTGTGAGACAGTTTCACCAAAACGACAGTGCCATACAACGTTTTCAGAAAATGAATGTCACTTTTCCTGATTAGTTCTGCCATTGGTGGATGGATATAAAGATGAAAATAAAGTGGCAATAGTGATACATCCTGAGGGAAATCACCCATCATTGGTCTAAAAGCAAAGCAAAAAGACCCTACCTGTATAGATCATGAATGATGCAACAGAAAAGAGGGCAGCCACTTGTGGACTTTGGCACCAACTCCATTGGATTTCATATGGTCTAGGTGTATCTGATGAACTAGCGTATCAGACACTGTGGACAGGTCCAACAAGGCCAGTGCTACGACACCACCTTCATCAAATTCCTCAACTGGTCAAGCATATTTTTTGTAATATGTTTGATGCTGCAGTCCAGTCTAAGACTCACCTATGCCGGGATCCTGGAAATAATTTTCCTCAGTGCACATGCTCAATTGTCTCATCACATCTTGTCAGTGGCGGCTGGTACAGAATGGACTACAGTGACCTGCCACTCTTTCTGGACATGCCATGCAGTCCAGTGCTCACACAGCTGCAGCTAGCAGCTGAGGTAGTGCTCCTGGACCGGGGTTTTATTCCCCAGAGAGCAAGTCCAATGGACCCTACAAAGCTGGGGGAGCTTTGCTTCCCCAGCCTTGCATGAACCATTTGGGAATGCAGAATAGGGAACCGAAGGTCTGAATGTGCTTAGGGGGCACTCCAGTGCCTCCTGCACATTCAGTTAGATTGAGGCCTTAGGTTTGAAGTGCTACAGATCATCTGTGCATATGAAGGGAACAAGTAAGTTCCCTTTGCTTCCTGGACTGTGTTACTTTGTGTACGGGAGCAAAAGTGATCCATAACAGGGGGTGCGAAGACTGAAGATCAGAGACCGGACTGGAGCAGAAGGTAAGAAAAGTATTGATGATTGTATGATTTTATGCATGTATGCGTGATGTGTATATGAATGAGATAGTGTATGGTGTATGGGTGGGTGCACGAGTGAATGCTGTATGTGTGTGTGTGTGAATAAGCAAGTGAACCCTGTATGTATGAGCAAGGGAATGTTATAGGAATTCGTGTGTGCTGCTGTTTGTGCCAGACACATGTTTTGCTGATTTGTGGCATGGTGGAACTCATTTGGCAGCCAGTCTGTCTGGGTCTGTTTTGTTACTGTTGTTTTTACTGGCCTAAATTGTAAAGCAAACATATTAAGTGGCTTAACTGGCCTACTTAGGCATAGCCAGTCTGGCTGCATATTTTACTTTGGCATTGTTTATGTACTGGTTATCAATGGTAGAGCAAACATGATAAGCATTAGTACATGGGTGGACTGGCCTACTTTGGTGCAACTAGTCTAGCCTTGTTTTCTTAATGTGGAATGGCATTTTATTCTGGACATTAATGGCAAAACAAACATTATAAGTGTTATCATGTTGTTGGTCTGGCCTACTTAGGTACTGCCAGGCTGGCTGTATCTTTACCGTGGCATGGCATTTTTACTAGGCATCAATGATAAAGAAAAGCATTATAAGTGTTATTATTTTATTTGATTTCCTTGGACATTTGTATGGCGCATATACACAAGTGTTTCCAGGAGCCACAATATAATGGGGGAGGGGGTGAGAGGCGAAAACACAACAGTAAAAACAGTCCTACTAGGCCTTGTGACATTCGGATCATGCAAGTGCAGTGGCAGTAAGTGCAGAGGGGGTGTCGGCAGGTCATGGCGGAAGGGCTGGGATGGGGGAAGGAGAAGTGCAGGGAGTAAGGGGCACCAGGGGCTGGGCAAGTGCTTAGGGGAGCCCAGGAGGGCAACTGCCAGGGGGAAAGCCAGGGGAAAGGGTCAGCTAGTGCGAGGAAGGGGTGGACAAGATGAATTGAAATTGTATTTATATTGCGCTCGTACACAAGTGTTTCAGAGAGGCTAGTGAGGGAAGGGTGCTTGAGGGCAAATGCTGGATTAAGGGGTGCTGGGGTAGACTGGATAAGGAGGGCCTGGCCTCAACAAGGCACATAAGGGACCAGGCAAAGTGGCAGGGGGAAATTAGCAAAGGATGGGGAGAGGGAAGGAGGAGTAGAAAAGGAAAGTCTTGCAAAGTTTCCGGAACTTGAGGAGATCTGGCTCACGTCTGAGAGGTGCAGGAAAGCCATTCCAAATGGAGGCTCCTTCTGAAGAAAGAGATCTACCCCCCACTCTCAGCTTGGAGAAATGCCTGATCTACAGAGAGTTGGAGCTGGAGGACTGAAGGACTCTAGCAGGGAGGTATTTAGGGAGAGAAAGTTGGATGTAGCGGTGTCCCATGCCCCAGAAAGCCTTTTATATTATGCAGAGGGTCTTGGATTTGATCCTTGCAGCCACCGGGAGCCAATGGAGAGATTTTAGGGCTGGAGAGATGCAGTCCCTGGGCTTGAGGCCAAGGATAAGTCTTGTGGCCCTATTCTGGTTTAGTTGAAGGGAGATGGGAGGAAAGAGGCAGATTAAGGAAGAGGTTGTTGCACATGACAGCAGATGTTTCACTTACATCTATTTTTAAACATATGTAATCAGTGATATGTAGTTGGTGATTTCTTTCCTAAAAGTATGTTTTAAATATCTTAAAGAAACGCTGGAATTGTATCCAGTCCTCATGTTCACAATTGTTAGAAACTACACTGCCCACCCTCAACCACCTTTGTAATCACAAAGTTAGAATTAGATTCTTCAGCAGAGAAGTAAAGGCCTCCAATGAGCAGAGGCTGGGTTCAAAGTGGCTCCATTGGAATTCCCATTGGAATTCTGAAGAATTCACTGCAGAGATGTCACGGTCAACCTCAGAGCTGATTTGATCCAGCCTTTAAGAAATGATGGCAGGGAGAGAGAGCGGCAACACATATCTTCAGAAATACTATCCTAAGTCATGTTGGCTGCCTAGGACATCAGATGAGACCTCAATGGCCACAAAACAAATGAGGAGATGTTGGTGGTACCCACCTGCTGTTAATGGATCTACAGACCAGCGCTATTGGCTAGTAAGAAGGCTTCATACTCACTACAACCAGATAGCTTCACATGAAGAAGGACAATTGATATATCTCCCCCTGAACTTGTACCATATTGGTGGTTGGTCTGCCTCACAGAAAAGAAAAGGGTAAGGAGTGTTCTCTCTTAGCAATAGTCCAGCCAGAGTTATGCATGCTATGTTATATTGGTGGGTCATACTTAGTGCCTCTGATGCTTCCAAGTCCTCTTAGCACTTAGGAAGCTGCGACGATGTGGGTCTAAGTGGGATATTTTTAGGAATACAGAGAGTAGAGGAAGGAAGCCATTGTTGCATTATTGATTAATGCAGATCGGAAGAACCCAGCCTCCATCTGTAGGGAAGCTTTTAGGTGTTTATGGAGGTGCTGTGTCAGTTGAGATCTGTCTTCAGCATACCATTGAATGGGGATGTTTGGCAGTGTGTGTTCACTAAGTCTTGTTCATCCATTCATGTCATGTGCTTTGAGGTTGTGGTTAAGGGTGTTTGGCACGGCACGCCGTGTTTCAATGTTACGATTTAGTGGATGGCTGTGGTGCTGGTTTCGTTGGGAGGGTGAAAGGTCAGTTGATCATTGATAATGGGGTTGGGTGATGCAATGTCATGGGGCGCTTTCATCTGTCTGGACCACCAGTGGATAATAAAAAAACGCCATTCAGGTAGACAATTGCGGAACGGTACGCATTTGACACATTTATACTTTGCAAATGAGCATTACCACAACGTGGTATGCAGAATAAATTAGCAGAATAAAGTAAACTATCCCTTAGCACTACTTGTAAGCACAGTAATGCTGTAGTTGGGATGCGTGTGGTAGGCTTGGCGATTTGCTAATGCATGATGTGTTTGTGGCTGTATCTTTGTATGATATTCTGTTATGTATGATTGTGTGAGAATATCTGTCATGTTATGTTATGGTAATAGTTTCCGATACTGTCCCAGACACTAGTGCAGCGGTCTATGTGATGAATCATCACTGCACCCAAGCCTAGAATCTTCTCCCATGTGGACAGGGGAAGGCAGTCGCTACCCGATCCTAACCCAGGGGGTGGCCCCATGAGGGAGAATCACATGGAAGCATATGACTGTCATGGGGAAGTGGGGATCATTTCAGAGAGACGCAGTATTCACCTTCTTGTGAGGATGAGTGTTCTGTAATTCCCAAATATCTGATGGCATGCTGTCATTGCACAAGTCCCTCTCATGAGGACACCCAAAGAACCTTCTGTGAATAGTTACTGAGGCAGAATAGGTTGTGTATCTTGGGAGCTCCTGAATCAGATGTGACATCCTGAAATGGCCATAATTCTGTCTTGGGTAGAAGTCTTAGCCCTAATGTAAAGTCACACATCACTCTTATAACATCTCCTAATTCTGATAACATCCAGTTAAAAAATCAAATCGAAATGAAGAGACATAAAAGACACAAACCCATTATGAACTTCAGGACCCATAATGCCTGTGGTGCTGGGACGAGAAAGAAGGATCAAGAGTCAATTAGGATCAAAGATGCCACTGAAAGGAATATGCAGTATAGTTGCTTCAAGGCGAAGTACCTGAGCAGGACATTTAGAACTGAAAATGGACCACAGCTAACAAGGAAAGAAGCGACAGAAGCACACGCAGTCTGGAACGACACTGAGGCAGTCGTAGCAGCAGCAGGAGTGCAAACGCCAGCAGAAGCCAATGTAGGAAGAGAAGGCGTGTGAATTTGCAGACAACGCACAGCAGGAAGCAGAGTCATGGTCAGTAGCAGGGAGAAAAGCCCAGCTGGGTAGGAGACATGAGTTCCCTGGAGGTGCTGGAGGACGCAGAGATCCAGCGCGGCCGGAGAGACTCAGTAGAGGTGGTGGCAGGTACAGAAGAGCTCTCAAGTGAATTACCGATCCGCCGGGGGTCCATTGCAGCAGCAGGCAACACAGAGATGCCAAATAAAGCCAGTGAGTTGGCCTGCAAGAGAAGGTAGCCCTGAGCCACTCCGATTGGAATGTTTGCTAAAATCTGTCTCTTCTGGAAACCGAGCAAGTAGAATAAGAAGGCAAAAAGGGTGAATTCCCTCATTTATGAAACATCACCTTGGGGAAACCTGTAACCCAGATTGCCAGCTAATAAGAGGCTACCCAGAAGAGGTAAGTGTGCAAAAAGGGCAAAATTCTCTATTTATGAGATGTCAACATGGGGAAACTGTAACCCACATTGCCCTCAGCCTAGAGACTATACCAAAGATATCAAAGGGCAACAAGGCTGTAATTCTCCTTTCCTGAGATCCCAGGTTGGGGAAACCTGTAACCCATATTGCCACTGACGGAAGTTTTTTCTTCCTGGTAGGAGAGGGAACCAGGAAAGGGACCATTTGTAGTTAGTCCTTGCAGGTGAGTAGACCAGGAAATGAACAGCTGATTTGAAGAAATGTTTTTTATTTTTTTTTATTTTTTATTTTGGTTGGCTGAATAAATTCAACCTTTCAAAAAAAGTTCTTCATTACAAAATACATTAATCTTTCCCAATTTTGCAATTTTACAATTTTACAATTTTTCATAAAACATTTTTACATAAATTGATTTATCGAGTTTACAATTTTTCAAGCTTTCTATAGCCTATGTGCATGTTTGATTAATTGATTTAATTTTACAGATTTGATTCAGAAGTAATAGACAATGTTTTGTTCACAAGGACAATTGACAAATAATGTTAAAAGTTGAAAACTAAAATGAATAAATAAAACCCGCATATCCTGAAGTTTAAAATACATTTGTCAAATGGCCATAAACGATAAATTGCGAGGTAATATCGTTTTTATAAATTGCGTTAAAGCGATGTGAATAGCGGTGCGATTGCTTGTCATTAATATAGTCCATATTTCATATGATGAGCGATCACAGTATAATTGTAATACATTACTAAAGAAATGTTTTCGTATACCACTCAAAGCCGGGCAATCCACTACTAGATGAGCTAAGCACTCTACTTGCATAGCATCTTTACAGAAACGACAAGATGTTTCAGTTTTTAGGATTACACCTCTTCGTGCTAGAATTTGATTTGTGGCCTGTAAATTCAAACGCAATCTTAACATTTCAGAACGAACATGGTGTGATGGAGACTTTAAAAGATAGTGGGCCATTTGTTTGAGCTTCTTGTGAGGGAACAAATTTCGATCAAAATCTACATATTTTTTACATTGTTCTTGTGTTACGTTCCAATCATGCCAATACAATCTTTTTTTTGCTAAAACAGGATTCTTGATTAGCAAGTCAATTGAAACATTTGCACTGGCTAGAGCAGTAATGATTTCTCTTGTCCACCTTTTAGGGAATACATCATTGGATACACAAATATATATTGCAATTGAACCCAGCATATTCTTAGTTTGAATACCCAATAGACATTTTCGATAAAAGTTACAAAATTTCCAAAGAATTAGGCCAAACAGGGAGATACTACCAAGTTCGTACCTTAACATACACAAGGGCGTACACACTGGTAAGCACAAAACTGTTTTCCAAAATTTTCCTTCAAGTCGGTCCCAGTAAGTTCTAGATTGAGGTAACAGAGTTTCAACTCCGTAAGATAGAATTGGGACCACTTTTTGATTGAAGAAGGTTACCACATGCACTACAGTGAATTTGCCATACTTATGTAGAATTATTTTGGCTTGTGAAATTAGGGTCATGACTTTGATTTTTACAGAAACATCGTGAATTTGGTTTGACACAGAGCCAGAAAAATGTAATCCTAAATATTTGTAACTTGGTACCGTTTGTAAAGGAACTTCGCGCAAAAACCACTGACTTCTAACCATTTTTGTGTGCCTTTTTCTTTGACAAATCACTATCTGAGTTTTGTCCACATTGATAGTTAGGTTGTTGGTGTGCGTATAAGAGTCCAATTTGTTCAAAAGGTTCTGTAATCCGCTAGGAGTTTGTGAAATGAGGACAAGATCGTCAGCATACAAGAGCCATATAATTTTCTGAGCTCCTAGTTTGGGAGAATCGGACACTGCTTCTTCAAAGGAGGTCCCAATATCTAGTATGAAAAGGTTAAAGAGAGTGGACGCCAAGATGCACCCCTGTTTTAGTCCTCTCATTGTATTAATGTTCGCAGACAACAGCCCTTCAAGCGATAGTCTGACTTGCATTGTCGTATTCGAGTGTAATTTTTTGATTATAGTTAACAATGACGGCGGACACCCATAGCTCTGCAATTTCTGAAATAACAAAGATCTATCAATTGAATCAAAGGCTACCCGAAAATCGACAAATGCCATATACAGGGGTTGATTAAGTTCTGCATATTTGGATTTTAACATATTTAATGTGATTAAATTCACTGAAGTGCCTAGCCCTGCAACAAAACCAGTCTGAAATGGGTCTCTTTTAAGGTCATATAGGGTCCAATTATTCAATTCTTGGAGAATAATACGACTGTAAAGTTTGCCAGGAGCGTCTAATAAGGCGATGGGTCTATAGTTCTGAGGCAGACACCGATCACCTTTTTTATGAATTGGCACAATCAAAGAATGAGTCCATGATGCCGGAAGCTCTTGAGATTCATTAATGTACTCATATATATGATATAAGATTGTCGACCATATTACTGGATGTTCTTTAAACATTTTGTTTGAAAGACCGTCTGGGCCAGGCGCCCTAGACTGACTTATTTTATTGATAAAATATAAGATGTCGGATTTATCAATATTAATATGAAATCGTTTGTGAGGGGTGGTACTTACAGGTAATTTGCAGTCAGGCGGATTGGCATAGATTTTGGAAAAATAATCAATCCAGCTTGCTTCTGGTACACTCTGCGTTTGTGACTTTATTTGCACCGGAGAGACGGCACAGGTCAGGGCTTTCCAGATTTGGGCAGTATTGCTATCACGAATATTTCGTAACATTAATTCACCATCCTGTTGAAATAATTTACTTCGATGGTTCCTCCGCCAGTTCCTATGTGATGTTTTGATTTGTGTCAATGCAGAACGCCTAATACTCAAAGGAAGTTTCATGGCTTCTCTTTTTTTAAGGCGAAATTCAGTTTTCTTACTTTTGGTCTCCAGGTCAAACACATGTGAACTTCTAAAGAAGTGTTTTTTCTGTACCCTGTTATCTGAGAAATGATGTATTAGATCATGATAGAGAACTGGGGTGCGAGGTGTGTTATTCCGTGAGTGACAAAAGGCAGCTTGCAGGGAAGTATTAAAGTTAATTAGTTTGTTTTCAGTCCAAATAATACGATTCAACTGATTGGAGACGGTTAGTTGACCCAAATTCACCATCATGCTACGATTGGTTTCCGTCGCTATTGACGCCCACTGTAGCGTGAGCATTCGATGGTCACTATTTGGGTTTGTTACAATGTTAAAAGAGTGAATTTGTGAAAAAAGTCTATCATCAACATAAATGTAATCAATTGTAGCTTTTGCGCTGCCCTGTTGCCATGTATGAGACTGCTCGCTTTTGTCAAATTTACTCTCATTCATCATACAAAATCCTCTCGTAAGCATAAGTTGTTCCCACAATTTACAATTTGAATCCCCCGATCTGTTCATCGAGGGGAGGCAGTGAAGATTTAAATCGCCAGCGACAACTATATGCTGTATTTCCGGAACAAGCATGATAAAATCCAGCATGGAAACAACATCACCCAAAAACTTCCGATTTTTAATGCTTTTGTGGTTCCAATAGAGATTAACTATAGCGCACAAGGTTGAGTCAATTGACATAACAGTTAATTGCGTAAATGAGTTAGGAGTATGCGAATATAACATGCTGATATTAGAGCTTAACTTAGTTGCTGTGATAAGGCAAGCCATCGGACGGCCTCTCTTTCCTTGAAGAGCTGGCAGAAAGTGAATTTCATGGTTATTCCATAAGGGAGCAGTTGTTAACCATGTCTCTTGTAAAAGAATCACATCGTGTTTATTTAAGATGTTTTGTGTGTTATTAACCAAATGATTAAAACCACGAGTGTTCCAAGAGGCCAATGAGATGTATCTTTCCTTCTCCGCCTTGTACACAAGTTAACTCTTGGAATCGCAATTACAGCAGCATTTGGAAGCTTCTGTTATTGCATCGCTATCTGTGTACACAATACCCTTATTAGGTTCCCTTATGACAAAATCAGTCCACATTCGAGCACTAGGAGAACCATTAGATGAATTCGTTGGGCCCAGAAGTAGAATAAAGCCCAGTGACAAAAGTTGGTTTTTAGCTTCCCAGATGAGATTTCTGACGACTCTTGACGTCAGCCATAGGCATGCCGTACTTACTGTATTGTCGTTGAAAAATTCAACCTGTGCTATGTCTGCAGAGCCAATGTCTTGCAATAGCGGAATATCGGAGAACACCTGTAATATGCTTTGTCGATTTAGCACGTATTGCGGATATGGAGCTGGCCGGCATCCTAGCACTAGTGCAATATTGTTATCCTTTGCTACTTTGGACTTCAAAATTGATTTACCTGGTAGGTTATTAGAAGTATTTTGTGCAACTGTGGGAGTTTGTTTAACCCCAGAAGAGCACAAAGTTTTTAACATGGTAACAATTTCATCATCGTGGGAAGCCAAAGGAGAAAGCGACTCTATTACTTCTGTGTTTTTATCGCATTTGAATGAGACTGAAGGTTTCGGTAATGAATATTGAGTTTGAGAATGATCAGTTTTCTGTGATTCAAGTAAGGGGGCTTTGAGTCTCGGTGCTACAATAAGTCTGCTCATGTAAGCATCAACTTCTTTTCTGATTTCAGCACGACAACTAGCAAGCGTATCTTGTTCATGTTCATCTTCATTCACTAAAGAGGGTTGAAAAACGCGTGCTACATTGGTTTTAGATTTCTTAGTGCATGATGATTTAGCTCTTTTGGCAGAGGATAAATTCGCACCGGATTCAGTCAAGGCTAATGGATGATGTATTTCCAGGGCAGCTTGTTCTTGTTCATGGCTATTGACTGCTTTGATCAAATTATCTAAGGGCTCATAGGGCGTTGCAGATACTTGTCCTTTCATCACAGAGCCCAATTTATTTTTACGAATTTGGCTTAATTGTATGTACTTTTTCGTAATGGCACAGGCAGTTTGTTTACTATGTTTATTTGGAATGGTCAGCATATTAAAAAATTGTTTTGAGCTTGTTGGCGCCTGTACTTCATTTTTTTTAACATTTTTAGTTTTTTTAACAGTCTTAAGGTTTTTCCTTTTTTGCTGTATTGTTTTCCCAGATGAATTGGGTTTCAAAGCAGATTGAGTCATCTTTTTGCAAAATATTGTATAGGGCTCTGGAGTTGGTGAGCTGATAGAGTCACGCTCTGTCTCCTTTTCATTAACAGCAACAACCTCTCTAATCACCTGTCCTATATACGGCAAAGAACACAATATGCCGGAGTTGTCTATGGTGATTGGAGACAGTTGGTTCTCTGATTGGGCGATTAAATTTGATACTGCTGGTGTACTATTCGATTCATTTGCGGACATAATAATTGGAGCCATGACTGTTGTCATAGTGGCAACAGTAGCCATTTTGGTTGCCATTGAGGACAACTCAATTGGACTGTTCGGCGGAACATGAGGCTCTTTAGTTATCAAGTGCGGAGGGGCTCGCCAAGTTTCTTGCTTAGCCTGCCAGGCTAGAACAGCTAGTAACTGGGCACTTTGTACATCCATTTTCGTGTTCAATGTATTGAACAAAGTAGTAATGGTTTGTAACGTTAAATTCATTGCTCCTAAGGTTAATTCGATTACATTTGGTACATTTGATGGAGTTTGAACCTTTTGCATAGGTGAACGCTGTCGAGGAGTGGGAAATAAAAAAGAGGAGGTGAGATTTGATTTCGTATAGCCTCCATTTGAATACAACTTGGGGGAAAAGGAAAGATTAGCAAGTGACTCTTGCATTGTAAAATCCGAGCCAGGAGAGGGTAGATCAATCACTGCTACATCCCCCAGCGTTTTGGCTAAGGCAGGGCTAGATTTAGTAGCGGAAAGTATCGCCAATGATTCTCCTCTTAATACGGTGCTGTCCGATAAAGAGACATGCAGAGTAGAGCCACAGCCCGCCTGGTTGTGGTTTGCTGTCTTTGGGTCCTTAGAGTTTTTTAAAGAAGCACTTTGTATAACGCAATCAGGGTAAAAAAAACGTATATCTTTGGTACTCAGATTTGGTTTCAATGCGTTAGCGACAGAAGTCACAGCGCGCTTTTTTAGTTTAAAGTTCTTTGGTACTTCTGTATTGACTGTACAAGGAGTAGATACACAAGGCACTGCCCCAGTTGATTTACCAGTGAGGTTTAGGGACGGCCCTTGGATCGGGGGCATTCCCGTGCGAAGTGTGTATAAATTACGTTTCATGATGTTATAGTTTAATAACAACTGATTACCCCTACCCACCAAGGACTTTGAAGAAATAATCCACCAATTTGCACTTCCACCAATTTGGCGACGCGCAGACTCTTTCTTATCAGGTGAACAACAGTCAGTGTTTACTAGCGATAGACCCCCGGCCCTCGCTTTGCTCGCGACGCCGCGGCGAAGCGGCAAAGCGGGACTTTCTCGGGACTTCGCCGGTGCGCGCGCGCACACACAGAGGGCTGCAAAGCCTAAATTTAAAAAACGCAATATAAATATGTATGTATATAATGGGTTAACAAGTTAATAACAATACTCTGCTGATCCTAAGGGCTTCACCTTATGGGAACTGTAGTTGTTTTCAGTTCTTCACGAACAATACTTCTCAAGGAAATGGCAGAGAGCAGAGAGCAGCGGCAAAGCGGGACTTTCTCGGGACTTCGCCGGTGCGCGCGCGCGGTGCGCGCGCGGTTCTTCTTAAATAGGCACGCCCACACAGAGGGCTGCAAAGCCTTATGGGAACTGTAGTTGTTTTCAGTTCTTCACGAACAATACTTCTCAAGGAAATGGCAGAGAGCAGAGAGCAGCGGCAAAGCGGGACTTTCTCGGGACTTTGAAGAAATGTGGTTGTGGTAAAAAGGTGTTGTGGAAAGACATTGGTAACGTTATCATTGTGACAAACGGTTGCATCATCAAAAGTAGTTGCTGTGCTATCCTCAAAAAAGCATTCTATTGGAAGATAAATTGTGATATGCTAATACTTGCTTTGAATCTTGAGAAAGACATTGTGTGGAGGAAAAGAATTGCCTTGGTTTATAAACTATTGTTTTGTGAAAGAGACATTTGCCTTACCAGGAAGGATATGGTGGAAGAAAACAATTGCTTTGAATTTTGAACAAGTGTTTGTGGAAGAGACATTTACTTTACCACGTGGAAGGATGCAGTGGATGGAAAATACATTTTGAGTGAATCTGAACAGAACTTTGTTGAACCAGAACTTTCCCAAGGGTATTCCTGAATTGATCCAGGGCAAGAGAATACTTTCTAAAAACGAGAAGTTTGAACTCTTGCACTATATTGATGAGCTGAAGACAGCCAAATATTCCCTGTACAGTTTTGCTGTATGTATTAGTGTGAGGGTCAGAGACTTTTGGACATTATGTCATCTTTCTTCAGTTTTAGTTTGCTAGATAGTGACATTCTCGTTAGGAAAGGGAAAGATAGGCGATCTCATCTCCCTTTTTAAAATAAATGGCAAACATTGAGAAACCTATACCTCTGTGTCCGTCTCAGATTTCTGACCCCTCACATCTAACAGGGCCAAGGTTTGTCTGGAGAGTATAGCATTGTGTCCCACACCAAAGGTACCACGAGAATAAAAGAGGCATCATAGGAGGTATACGTGAAAAGGGGAACACAGGGGTTCAATGCACACAAGTAATTTGTACAGGTAATAGGGACTGAGGAGTACAGATGGAGCTTTCTCCAAACACATAGAATTCACATATGCAAAGACTGTGGTTTTGTCCATCCTAACAAGTATCCTAGATGAAAGAAAGGAAGACATGAAGAACCCTGTGAGTGGCTGGAAGCTTGTGCTAATTTGATGAATGTCACACATGGCACATTAATCACTCCAAGTCTTAGAGAAGGTTCAGGAATTTTTATTTTCTTCTTTGTAGGGCATTGGGACATCCCTCTCTCTCTTCCCTTGAGAAGACCCTCCATCCTAACCCAGGCATCCTTAACTCATGGCTAGTGCTATAGAATATTTACCCATACTGTTTAAGATGCTAGCTTCTGCTAAGAGGTTGATCTAAATGCCTGCTATCTATGCTCCCTCAGGAGCTTTTTAACTACCCCTACTCTATCCAACGCTTAGTGTTCTAATGGAACTTGGGATAGTGTCTTGAAATCACATTGTTGGATTCAGGTTGTTTCTAACGCGCACCCTTTCACTTCCTTACTTTTACTCTCACCACCTCACCCCTTCATGTCACTCCTCCCACCAATCTCCTGTGCTTACAATGTTTCACTCCTGCACACGCTTGCCTCTATCGTTTGAGGTTACTCCTCCACCTTTCCTTCCTCCTCTACACTGCCACTACCTCCTCCACACTATACTACTCATCCACACCACTACTCCCTCCTCAACACTACTACTCTCTCTTCAACACCACTACTCCCTCATCAATAGTACAATTCCCTCCTCCAGACCATTACTCCCCTCTCCACTACTACTACTCCCTCCTCAACACCACTACTCCCTCATCAACAGTACAATTCCCTCCTCCAGACCATTACTCCTTCCTCCACTACTACTCCCTCCAAACTACTAGCCCTCCAAAACCGCTATCAGAAAGTCATAAGAATTGTTAGAAGCCCCCGTCATCTATCAAAGATAACAGCTCTTGATGGACACTGTTTATGTTTGTGTTCTAGGACCTGTTTCCAGAGGGTCATCTGGCGGATCCGTTTGGGCAGGGTGGATCCTTTTCTGCATTTTGCGCTTCGAGGTCTAGGGGACCTTTAGCACTCCTTTCCCAGACGTGGAGGCTCTGCAGCGTTGCTGAATATAGACCCTGTCTCTCTCTCTCACTCTCTCTCGCTCTCACTGTAATGGCTCTTGGGTGTACATTGGTTGTGGCGCAGTGACTGTGTTTTTGCGATGTGAGGTCCTCTCACTGCACAATCATAATTCTACATGCAGGGCTCTGATGCGCTATTCTCCTGCCGTATGTCCTGATGTTATTTTTTTCCCATTAAGATTCAGGTGGGATGTTTCTATAAGAAATGAAAGACGATAGGTGTGTACATTGCAGACGAATCTCATTAGTTTGCAGTTTGCAATGCTCCTATCAAAGACAGGGGTGCAGAATCAAAAATACACCTTTACAGCTCATCAGACATTTGTATTTATTATTAAGTTTATATAGCACTTTACGTCAAAGGGCTGTACATTACAACAACAAGAATACATGGGATAAAATAGAAGCATAAAATTACAAGACATGAAACAAACCATCAAAAACAGTATGTACAACAATTTACTGAGGACAATATAAGAGAAATAGAACTGGGGAAGAAAAGAAGGATGAAGTAAGGAAAGTTGGGGCAGGGGAGGAAGATGAGGGGGGAGGGGAAGAAGGAATGGGGAAGAAGGGGAGTTGTAGGAAGGAAGGATGGAAAGAGGCATGAAGGAGGGAGAAAGGGGAATTTAAAGAGGGATGTCAGGATGGGGGGTGAAGAAGAAAAGATTTCAAGGAGGCGCGAAAGGAGGAGTAAGAGGAAATGGAGCAGATAGAGAGAGGAAGAGAGTCCCAGTGCAGAGGGGTAAGGAGCTGAAAGGATCGGAAACAAGAAGAAGCACAAGGAGATGGAGGGACAGTGAGTAGGAAGAGATTGGCAGACCGGAGGGAGCGAGAAGGAGTGTAGAAATAAATGAGAGAGGAGAGGTAGGGGGAGCGAGATCATGAAGAGATTTAA
Organism: Ambystoma mexicanum; assembly: GCF_040938575.1. NCBI lineage: Eukaryota > Metazoa > Chordata > Amphibia > Caudata > Ambystomatidae > Ambystoma > Ambystoma mexicanum. The sequence goes on from NC_090941.1 coordinate 897,036,557, forward strand.
AAACGAGGCAGAGCAAGTTAAATTTAAGTTGGGAGTGAAAGGGGAGCCAGCCAAGATAAAAAAGCGAAGAGGAGATGGAATCATGTGGGGCAAGAAAACAAAAGGTGCAGAGCGGTAGAGGGATTTGAGGGGGGCAAGATGAGAGGCGGGGAGACCGAAAAGGAGAAAGAAACAATAGAAAAGACGGGAGAAGACGGGAGAAGATGAGGGAAGAGATTAAGAGTTTAGTAGCATGGAAGGCGAGGGAGGAACAGATTTTGTGAACATTGAAAAGATGGTAGTGACAGGCGCGGGAGGTCAGAGAAATGTGGTGTGTAAGGGAGAGGGAGGAGTTGAGGTGGAGGCCTAGGTTGTGAGCAGAGGAAGAGATGGGGAGGTTGGTAGGTGGAAAGAGAATAAAAGAAGGGGGAAATGGAGGGGGAAGCATGTTAAAGGGGAGGAATAAGACTTGAGGGAGCGAAAATGAGATTACATCCAGTTTTTGATTGCAGTAAGACAGGAAGAAAGATTATGGTGGAGTTCAGGGGTGAAAGAAGAGAAGGAGAGGTAGAGCTGGGTGTCATCGGTGTAGAAATGGTGAGATATGCCGAAAGAAGAAATGATAGGGGCGAGAAGGGAAGCGTAAAGTGAGAAAAGGAAAGGACCAACGGTATCAAACGCTGCAGAGAGGTCAAGGAGGACGAGGATGGAGGAATGCTTAGAGTAGCGAGCAGTAAGGAGGGAGTTGAGAACATAGATGAGGGCAGTTTCAGTAAAGTGTTTAGGGTGGAATCCAGATTGAGAGGGGGGAAGAAGAGAGAGATTGGTTACAAAGGTAGAGAGCTGAGAGTAGGCTAGACGTTCGAGAAGCTTAGAGAGGAATGGTAAGAGCGAGATCGGATGAAAGTTGAATGCAAGATGGGGGTTATCACAGGGTTTCTTCAGAATGAGGATGATGGTAGCATGTTTGAAGGAGGAAGGGAAGGTGACAGAGCAGAGAATGATATTAAAGAAGGAGGTGAGGTAGGGAATGAGAAGAGTGTACATTTTAGGAATAAGGGGGGTAGGGAGGGGATCAGAGGGAGCAGCAGTAGGGTGAGTTTTGGACAAGAGGCGGGAAACATCAGAAGGAGTAACAGGCGAGAAGTCAGACAAGTAAAAGAAAGGGGTTGGGAGAGAAAGGGGAGGAGGGGAGTAAGAAGGGGAGCAAAGAATGTATGGCGGAGAGAGAGTATTTTGGAAGAGAAGAAGTTGGCGAAGTCAGAAGGGGAGAGAGGAGAATTAGTAGAGAGGTCATGAGTGGGCCGGGGAGAGAAGATGAGATAGGATCTGAAAGATGCGACGTGGGTGGGAGGCTTTGGATTGGAGAAGGTTGGAATAGTAGCTACATTTAGCTAAGCTAAGGCATGAGTCATAAAGAGAGTGGTAAGAAAAATAGGAGGCCTGATCAGCAGGAGAGCAGAGCTTGAGCCAGCGTCGCTCAAGGCGACTAAGGAGTTGGCGTATAAATAGAAGGTGAGGAGAGAGCCAGGGGGGGTCTGTTGATAAATAAGAAGGAAATAGGGTGAGGTGAAGTGAAGGATTCATACAGGTATTCAAAGGAAGAGAGGGTAGGAAGAGACGTTGTGGTTGGGGAGGAAAGACATTCAGGGTGATGGAGAAGACCAATGCCGCCATCGCGACGATAGGGGCGGGAGACATAATAAAAGGAGGAATTGGTGGTGAGGGAAGCAGGTACAGTGGAGTTGTGAAGGGGGATCCAAGTATAGTTATGCAGAGGAATTAAGACGCAAGAACATGTCGAGAACAGCTGCGGTCTCGTTGCAGAGGGATCTTGCGTTCCAGAGGGCGATATTGATAAGGTTGGAGGGTTTGACGATAGTGGGATAGATGAGGTGGGATGATGAGGGAGGGTAGCAGGGGGATGGTATGAAGAGTGGAAGAGGTTGAAGGAGGCAATGGTCATGGGGATAAGGGAGAGGGAAAGGAGAAGGAGCCAGAAGAAAGGATGAGGAGAGGGGGAAGAGAGCAGAGAGTAAGGCGGGGGGAGAGTGGTATCGGGAAACACGCATGACAAGAGGGGGGAGGAGAGAGTGAAGGACCAGGAGAGATGGTGAGAGTACTGGTATAGGAGGCTAAAGAGGGGAGAGTAGAGTGGAGAGAGGGAGCACAGGGGCAGGGGGAGAAGGGAGAGTAAGGGGGCCAAAAGGAACCAGCCGAGGTAGTACCGGAAAAGCTTCCAAGATGACAAGCAAGCACTAGCCAGCTGCAAGAAGACTGCAAATGATAGTTTGGCATGGCCAAACGGGTGAAGAGGGAAACAGCTAGAGGTGTGTAGGCTTAAAGGGGAGAGTGGGGAAGACGAGGGATGAGGGTGAGGGCTCTAGGGAACAGACACAGTGCTGGTGAGAGGCAATAACAGTAAAAGTGGGGCTAGAGGGGAAGGAATAGCCGAGCAGCAGGTGTGCCACACTGCTATAACGCCAGCAGAGGGGGGGTCCAGATAGATAGCAGGGAGGATCAGCAGGTAGAGAGGCAAATCGCAGGTAGAGGGGGAGGCCAGCACTGAATGCTGAAGGGAATGAGGAAGGGCAGAGTATCAAAGAAGAGGGTCCAAAAAAGTAACCAGTTGTGGTAGTGGAAGTTAAATAGCGGACAGCAGTAATAAACAGGAGCAGGAGTTAACTTGCAGTCGGCATTAAAGTTAACTTGGAGGCAGTGGTGAAAGTCAGTTGCAGGAAGAGTAGTGCTGAGGTACCGGCATGCACAAATTGGGGAGTGACAGCAGAAGTCCAAATCCGTGGGGTCTGGAAGGAATGGCGCAGCTCAGGGGAGCAACACGCAGGAGGACAGGAGATCAGGAGATGAAGGAGCGAAGATGCAGTCAGGGCAGGCTCAGGCATCCAGATGAAGACACGTGCAGGATGGGAACGGTCAAGGAGGAGGGGAACTCCAGGAGAAGGCCTGTGTGGATCTAAGCCCTAGAGCCAGTAATGGGGTTGAATAGCAATCAGGTATCAATCAAATACCTTGGTGCATTCGTACAAAAATATTGCATTGCTTTGAATCCACTAGTTAATATAAATACTCCTCATCATCTAGTGAGCTGCAATCGATTTACCGCTTATTCCGATCAAACAAGGGGATAAAAGCAGGTGCTCAGAAAAAAACAAAAAAAACGCTTTCTTTAAACTTTCTTTTTTACCATCATTAAATACAGTTAACAACATATATAAGTGCATAGTTTGTAGCTCGACCAACCACATTACTACCACCTACGTCTAAAAGCACGTTTCATCCCTCAACGCAAGTATCGGGTCTTCTTCAGGACAAGTATCTCTATTGTTGATAAACGACAAACACGTTATTTCACAACCCAGGGAGTTTGGAATTGATCAATATTACCCTTGGACGGGGCCATTACCAGGGCAGATAATGCCACGGGCTATCGTTAAAGCCCTAGCTTCGCTCAGACTTCTAAATGTCCCGGGGCATTACCTGGCCCAGTAATGCCTCCGCTGCTCAGGTAATATTGCTTAATTCCAAACTCTCTGGGTTTTGGTGTTTTTGTCTGTGGTGTGCTGTACTAAAGGCTTTGTAGTATCTTTTCTAGGAACGGTGGTCACCTATTCTAATGGTGATTTTTCTCATTGTCATTCCTATGTAAAGCTGCGTGCATAGATATTTAGGCGCATAGACCACCTGTTTGTGCCTGGCAGTTGGTGAAGTGTCTTAGCTCCCAGAAAAAATCGTGATATGTAAACGATTTTATCTTTTTGTGTATTTACAGTTTACACATTGCCCACAAGCAGCTACAACACTGAGTAGACTGTGCATTTTGGAAATGTAGGCTAGTGAGCAACATTGGCTGCAACATTCATTCATGTGTAGTTGTAGACTTGACAATCAGGTTGAAAAAACAAGAGGGATACCTCCCCTGAAGAAGAACCGATACTTGCTTTGAGGGTTGAAACATGCATGTAGCCATAGGTGGTAGTAATATGGTTGGTCAAGCTAGAAACGTTGCATGTATATATGTGTTTTAACTATATTTAGTGATGGAAAAAGAAATAGTTAAAATATTGTTTTGGGTATTTTCTGAGCACTTAGGAGTCTCTTTGTATTTGGCACTGCACTCACTCTGTTTTTGTTACGCACCTACTTGTATCTCCTAGGTTGATTGGAATAAGAGGTAATTCGACTGTGGCTCTATTGATGAGTTTGCAGTGGTCTGCAGACAAACATTCTGGCGCCACGGGGGGGGGGACAGGAATTGGGGTCCTCTCTGCTACGACCATCTATCCCAGGGGTAGGACTAGCTCTGTTTTTCTCCCTACACCGACCATCCCCTTTAAAAAGGGGTTCCCCGAGAGGGCGCTAGAGACACATCCAAGATGGCAGCTCACTAGCGAGCTCCGTGCTGTGCCCTAAAACATCCTGAAAAAGCTGTGCTTGTGCGTACATAGATGAGCCTCCCGAGATCCAGCCAACAAAGAAAACAAGACACTTGTCATAATTAGAGCTGCGAGTGGCAACTAGTAGCTGCAACCTACTAATAATCCAAGAGGGTCGAGGCAGCAAGACACTGTGTTGGACCCACCTCGGACTGTTGCCATATACTGGTTGCGCCTGCGCCGTCTGCGTCGGCGGCCGCGCGAAGCGGGGCCTGCAGACATCAAGCAAGGTGCCCGAACGCTTCTGGAGATCCCCCGGAGTGACGGTGGTGCCTGAGGCGGAGGCAGTTGGGAGCCCGTCTCTGTGCACCGGAGTGAGAGCTTGCTGGCGGCATTGGCCTGGGCGCTGGGGAAGGAGGAGAACCCCGGCCCACGACATCGGGCGGTGGTGCTGGAGCGCTCTGCTGCAGGGCACCGCCAGCTAGCGCGGCCCGGAGCGGGATCCGAAGGGCTTGGCTCCATGGAATGGGAAATGAAGAGCCACAGTCCTCTGGGGGTTGCTGGTGGTCCAGTCTTTCACATGCACTTAGCACTGGGCCGCCACTACTGCTCCCATTGTTCAAGCAGCTTCCCTTGCTCCACCAACAGCTCCATCAGTACGTCATGGAGAGCTCTGAATTCTTCCATCGGGGACTTAGACATGTATGACACATATGTGCATGTCTACAAAGACAGGTGGGCCTCTGTAAAATTCTTCCTAAGTGAGGAGTCCATCTTCTTGCCCATGGAGTCTCTAAATGACGCCTCCTCACTGCACACGGTAGCCTCCCTGTTAGTCTGGCCAACAGGACGTCTACTTCCATAGACAGCTTGATCTCTTTCTCAGCCCCATAGGTATATTTCTGCACAAAGCAAGGCACTATCATTTTCTCTGCGTCTTTCACCTCTTTCAAAATCATCTTCACAGTGTCAGGAATAAGTGGCAACTTCCTCCTGATCATCTCGACAAAATGCTGGACCCTGAGAGCCTGTCTCCCCCTCCAGCTGTGTCACCTTCCAAAACGTAATATAATCTGAAGTCATAGACAGCACCTTAGTGACTGCCTCCTTCCCCTTGTACTCGCCATTGAGCTTCTCAAATTACCCTTTTGAGGACTCGGAAGAGTATCTGGGTGACAAAGAGGCGGGAGAAGCCATCGGCACCATTAAGCTTCTTAGTATGCTTGATCTCTTTCTCTTCTCTCAAAGCCACCTTAGAGTTCCTTAATTCTGTCTTCTGATTTGGAAATCTCCTTAGGCCTCTACAGCCTTGTACTCTGATTCAGAGGAGGTTGAATACACTTCCCTGTGTATTCTCTTTGGACTCTTTTCGCCATGATCTATGCAAACTCATTTTGAAAAGAATGGCCACTCAGTAAGTTTCGCACCAGCACTCTCCAAGCAAATCTGCTACAGCTTGAACACTGGCAATAGGGTTCCATGTGTTAAAATCACGGCATAAATTGTTGTGGTTACAAATTATCACAGCAAAAATGCTGTGGTTTTGCCGCCGCAATCCATGTAAAGAATGCGGGGGACACCCCCGCAACCCCCTGGCCCATTATACCATTTAAGGGGGGCGGGGGACACCTCTACAACCCCGGCTCCTCTTAAATGGTATAACGGGGTTCACCTTTACCAGGTCAAACCACTGCATTTTTGCCGCGATCTTTTGCGTAGCCGACATTTTTGCCGCGATTTTATCACTGCATACCGGCAATAGCTGCTACGGCAAATGATGTGTCAATCACCCCACGTCTCCATGCCAATCCCGTGCACACAACAGGGTTTAGATGCTTTTGCCAATGCATGCAGGCACTTCACTTTATCCCCACGAATGTGCACCCCGCTGAACCCGGGCTCCGATGCAACATCAAAGCAGAAGTATAATGGCTGCTCCCATCGGCCCATCTGCCCTATGCAAAATGCAACCCTTGCTCCTAATGCCTGAGACTCCACTCCCATTGACCCTGAGCCCCACACAGAAATGTCATGGGGGAACACTACCATGCCCCTCCTGGCTCCTCAACCCAGCAGGGACCTCAAGAGGATACACACATCGTGCCTCCTTAACCAAACTGGGGGCAGCCATCAGCCAGGGACATCAGCCCAGCAGCCATCCTCAGGAAAACCTGTTGACCAGATAGACAAAAAAACAGGGGGATTGTGGGTAGGTACCTGCCTTTTGTGAGAATGGGCATTAGAGAGGAGAAGTCCTAAACGGATGGTTGTGGAGAACATCTGGTGCAAGGTGGATAACCCTTCCTGTTCAAGGAAATGGCAGAGGTCGAGGGACGTGGAGGTACAGTAAAATGCTTTCACCAGTGCATGCCACTTTGCCTCCTGGTCCCTGTCTTCTTCAGGCGGCTGGCCCCTCAGGTGCTCACACTGGGTCTGCAGAGCAAGCAATTGGTGATGAGCAGCTGAGCCTCAGGGAGTGTGAAGGACTGCACGGTGGTAGACAGCATGCCGCCATTTTGCAGATCCCGTTCTGCAAGTTACAACATTCAATTAGCTGTTTAGTACTAGTAGACCTGAGACGAGGTAACTTGCAAGCTAGTGCCGCTTTGGGGAGTGGGTCAGTCTAGTAGCCCTGCTCACAGGATGGGCACATCCTATTTATTCTACTACCAGCGAGTGCAGAATTATTTGTCCTTCTAACTAGGAGCTCTCTGAAGGAGCAAGGTACCCACTGCCCACTTGGTCGATAAACCACTGCCCAAAATATATTCTTTCTCTGCTCATAGTAGCGCTGGATTGGTTATTTCCATTTATGACTCTGTTTTCATCGAATAAGTTACAGGTGCTTAAAACAGGTAGTCATTGTATTTATCGAGGGTACGGAATACAGGCCTCATTCCAAGGGTTGGTAATTCCATTATCTACACTTTTTTGGCAGTAAGGTAATTACCACAATTTGTTCCTGCACCGCCCAATTATAATTTTTGGTGAATTTACCGCTGGTGGAATTACCTCATGGTAAACTTGCTGATTTTTGGAAGAAAAGTGACGGATTCATTTCCAGCTTTTTGCTGGAGGTAAATCTTCTACTTCACCTCCAAAAATCGCCAGTTTTACCACACAGCAATTACACTGACAGTAAATCTGCCAACAATCCCCATAGAGTCCTATGAATGCCAAAAATGAGGAATTGCACCTCTTACCAACACTTGTATTCCTGTGGTAAACACAAGGGACCAAATGTTGTTTAAAACAGCAACCCATTTGACTGCAATTTACTGCTGAATTACCATGAAACTCGGAAAGAGGCCAATAAAGTGTTTTTACTGGAAACACTTACAAATGGCAATCAACAGACCGTGGGCCCGTCCTGACTCAGGTCCTCCACATCGGCAGAGGTGCTAGCGAGCAACTAACCAATGGGTTTTGAGGAGTACATGGTACAGGAACTGGAGATAAAGAACACACATAACAAAATTGTTCGAGTGGTCTAGGTATTGGTGAGGCTCAGATCAATGATATCTATAAGGGTTCCGAACTAGCTTCGCTCCAGATCAAGCCATGGCTACTACCCTCACTCGGAGGACACGTTATTTGACTTGCTCTATTATAGTCCCCTCCATGGCCTTATAAAACTGTTAAATATCACAGGGGAATTAAATGGGCCTCATTACGAGGCTGGTGGTAGCCGTGCCTGTACTACAGGCACGGTTGCCGCTGTAATCCATTTTTTCCCGGCACCCGCGAATGGGCAATTACCGGGTCATGCAGGGTTTGGCGGACCCGGTAATTGACCATTCGCGGGAGGCGGGAATAAGGGACTCCCCATCCCCATTTGGCCCCATAGGGCTGAATGGGAATGTAGAAGGTGGTAGCACCGGTACGTTAAGAACAGTACCGGTGCTACAGTCCTGTTCTGCTCGGGGTGCCAGTACAGACACCAGGTCAGACCTGGTGGCTGCAAAGGCACCCGCGAGCAGAACTCGTAGTATGGCGGTACGGTAGCAACGGTGCCGGTGGCACTACCGGCACCGTTGTTACCTTACTGCCATACTTGTAATGAGGCCCAATGTGTTTTCAAAATTACCGGCTACACAGTAATTGTGGCATTATGGGCCTCAATATAACATTGGCGGTATGAACGGTGCCGGTAAGGCACCAGCATTGTTCATACCGTCCTACCGGATTACGAGTTCTGCTCGCGGGTTCCTGACAGCCCGCCAGGTGTTACCTGGTGGGCTGTGCGGCACCCGCTAGCAGAACTCGTGATTGCACCGGCACCGTTATCAACGGTGCCGGTGCAACCATGCTCACGACCCCCATTCGGCCCCACGGGGCAGAGTGGGGATCGGGAGCCCGGCATTACCGCCAACCGTAAATAGGCAATTACCGCCCCATTCAACTCGTAATGGGCCAGTTATTGCCCAATCGTGGGGGGCAGGGCCGGTAGCGAGCAAGGCGGTAGCCTTCCCTGCCATACAGGCATGGCTACCACCATGCTCGTAATGAGGCCCTATGTGTTAACGACTGGAACTAACCATGGTGTTTACTGTAGGTTCCCGATTTGTCACATCAGTCAAGGTTACATGTAGTCAATCAACATTTATACAAATACTCTTTTTTAACATTGTCCAAGGTAGCACACTACATAGCTCTCAACTCACACGCTTTTGGCGGGTGTCACCCGCCTTGTAAAAGGCTAACTCACCCACCAAGCCTCCAGCACGCTCATTCATTTCACTGGGCGTCTCACCCGCCAAAAACAAAATCGGGTGATTTCACCCGCCTTTGCAACACAAATGGTTGAGAGCTATGACACTATGTTCGTACAGATAGGTTGAATTGCGCTTTTTTATTCTGTCACACTATGTCATCTCTGCATGAACTTGACTTTTCCTGTCCTGAGATTCGGATGGCAACGACCCATTTCTGCTTTTTATGGACTGCATGACTTCAAAGGAATCCCCCAGTGACTTCGCCCTACACGGCCCCCTTTAATATCTTAAATAAACGGATTAGTGAATGAAGAGAGTCTTTTCATAATGTAGTTAATCCGCTCACCCAATTTTCAAATCCAATGGAACATATGCGGCAGGACGCAATTCCCATCTCTGTCGCGCGGATGAGGTTATAGGGACGCGTCTTCCTGCTTTTGAAGGCCCTGACTTGGCAGAGTGGGCTGCAGCTTGTTGCCTCCATTGCTGGAGGTCGCAGGGAGACTGAGGTGCAGCAGGACTCTTTGACTGAACGCATTCCTCTCATTCTTCTGCACTTTTGTGGTTTAATCAGATTGCAATAGATAAAACGATGCATGGAGTGCTTCACAGTTCAACCATAAAGTGCTTCTTTATTTTCCGTTCTGTATGCATGTCGCTGCCGAGCCTTAGCTCAGCGTGAATTGGTTGGGTATCGCGAGCTCGGCTTCAGTGGACTTTGCATTTTGTTATCAGGTGAACGCAGGTCTGGTACGTGCATTGTCCACTCTGATGCTGAGAATCACATAACATGGAAGAACAATGCCCAATTTAGCATAAAAGCGGGTGTTCAGCCATAGATTGGGAGCTGGGAAACCCAGTGACATCTTTGAGTTTTCAATATACTGAGCTCGATAGTTGCACTGCTTTATGATTGGATCCTCTGTCACGATAACTAAGCAGTAATGGGTGGGGTGCAGGGCAGCTTGAAGAGGCCCTTAGAATTAGCTCGCTGGCCTTAACCTATCGTGTTGATTCTTTCACCCAGTTTATCCTAGTTGTGTGGCCGTAGTACAGTATATCTTCTAGCAATGCAAAACAAAATCAAAGGCACTCCACAACACTCTTTGAATGTGGTGTTTGTGCAAGTTCCACCAATAACAAGTATAGGTGAGGGGGACACTGCCATTGAGCAGGGCACCCTGGTGAAGCATCTTAACAAACAGGAGCACACTACCACCATCTACAGCTTCTTAAATACCAATCGACCTTGTTCTACAGAAACAAGCAGGATCATACAATAAGTCACAGCTACCAGTGATCAATAGAGACATTACTGAAATTAAAATATATTTGAATACACTGTCATATGTTCTACCTCATTGGCGATGCAGTTAAAGAACTGTAACATTTGGAATTTAGTACAAATCCAAAGAACATGTGTATAAACTGACACTACAATTGCATCTTATTGTGTAATGTCAGAACAATAGTTATTTTTTTATTTATTTTTTTAAATTAATTTTATTAGTTTCAATACAAACCTTTAAAATATTACAAAACATTACTCACATTTCATCATACAACCTTACAGCACCCAAGTACTTGGTGAACTATCTTTCTCCCTAATCCCTTTATTCAAAAGTCAGTTCGGCCCTAGTAGGTATTTTTAACTTGTTTTCAATCACAGCTAGTACAGACGTCAATGGGATTATTAGTTTCATATCGGTGCCGTTAAACATTCTCATCCACCAATCCTCAGCACACAAAGATGGATGTTCCTCACTCCAATGACCCAAATGAATGGATCTCACATTTCTCACTTTGGTACAAAACAACACCAAGTGTTTGAGGGATTCTACTTCACGGGAGCAGAGGCGACAAGATAAGTCCGAAGCTGCATTACAAGCCCATGTACGTGTCCGCTCTTTAGTTTTGAAGGCATTTAAACGAAACAGCATGAATAGTCTTCTTGCATTGGAATTCGGGAAAAGCTGTACATAGTTTTGGGGGACATTAAAGCCTCTTGCTTCAGGAGGTGAGTTATCCATAAAGCTGGCAGCAGATCTCTCGGAGCACGTTACCTCCCAGTAGGCTCGCCAGATTTTTAATTTTGCTGCATTGGGATTGGCATGAAAAGTTTCCACCTTAATGTCATACTCTAGTAACAGATTCTCACAGTGCTTGACCCACATTTCAACCATGTTGTGTCTATTTGAAGATGCGCCATGAAGAATTGGAAATTGAAGAATTTTCTCGCACGCTCTTGATTTGCAATAAAGGGCCAACAGATTCCAACTGATTCTTGCGTGTAAAGATATTAGGGCTAATTTATACCATATACAAGCTGTTGATATACCTCTTGGTAAGCCTAGTGCTTTTGACCAAAAGGTATTCTCTAGCGTTGAACAGAGGACGTGAGAACAGCCCAGCGCGTTTTCCGCTCCATAAATTAGAATTGGAGACACTTTCTGTTCGTAAAAGGTCCGTAGTGGTGTTAATGAAAACTTTTCAAATCTTTTATGCAGAAGCAATGCCTGACAAGACAGTTGACGGCATTTCCTCTTAGATTCAATGGCCTATGGGCCGTCATAAATACTGGCGCTTAACAGCATGCCTAAGTATTTTACGCTGTTAGAAACGCGCAGAGGATCTTGGCCCAACTTCCAGATGAACTTCGAGTCTTTTGTGTGTTGTATCGCACTTAGATTTTTGAGCAGCAGGATTTCACATTAAGTCGCGTTGATTTTCAGTTTATTCATTGTCACATATTTTTGCACTGCCTCGAGCTTTCTTTGAAGACTGATAGGAGTCACGTCCAGTATAACCAAATCGTCCACATAAAGCAACCAGCTAACATGCGACAAATGAAACTTTGGTGGAAATGCATTTATGGCATCATCAATGTCTGAAATAAAGGGACTGAAAATTGCCGCAGCCAAAGGGCATCCTTGTTTCACTTCCTTGTGAGTCTTAATCGGTGCGGACAAGTTGCCCGATTGATCTAAATGGATTCTGATTGTAGTTTCCGTGTGTAACTCTTTAATTGCCTCTAGCAAACCGACTGGGCAGCCCGAAGAACCCAACTTTTGCCAGAGAATCTCACGGTCTATCGTGTCAAACGCCTAAGAAAAATCGACGAAAGCAAGGTATACTTTGGTGTTAGAACGTAAGGCTTCCATCTTCAACAAATTCAGGATTAATAGGTTTAAGGAGCATCCAACGTTTTTAACAAATCCAGCTTGTCTTTCGTCTACTCGTTTTGTTTTTAGTGACCATTTAATCAGCTTTTTTTGAAGCATTGTTGCATACATTTTTCCCAGGACATCCAACAGTGCCACTGGGTGATAATTTTTAGGGCAAGCCCTATTGCCTTTCTTAAAGATTGGTACAATTATAGTGGTTTTCCATGACAAGGGTGTCTGGCGTCTTGTATTTACTCTTTCAAATAAATCTAGACACAGTTCAGCCCAAAGGTCTGGGAACTGTTTGATGGTAAAGTTTGTCAAGCCATCTGGACGAGGGGCCCTACAGCTTTTTCCTTGTACTATAATGTCAATATTTATTTATTGAAACTGAAAATGCTCAATCAGAAATCAAAATTTGGGGAGCGCTTGGGAGCCAGCTCAAGATGGCTGCTTAACTCGAGAGAACCGCTGACCGGATGTAGGCTGCGGCGCAGATTATCGTCTAGTCCACCTGGTAACTTCTTCATGCCTCAGGGAAGTGACCTTGTGATACTGGCGATCCCTTGGGGAAGCGGTTCCTCCTGCTCTGGGCAGCCGATGCAACACGTGCAGCCCTGTCGGTCCTCTCTGCTCTTGTGGAGTCTGGGTCAGCAGGGAGGTGATTGGTCCACTGCCATGTGTTTCAAGGAGTGACTCCGCGATCGAGTGAGTTCACCTCCCCAGCCATGCGAGACCCTGATTGGCTCCTAGGTCCACTAATCCACTGCCTGTTCCTCTTCTCCGCCATGCCTGGGGGGGGCCTGGATGGTTGCGTCGCAGTGCGCAGCAGTGGTGCTCTTTATTCATGCAGTGCCCGGAAAGGTGAGGTGTGTCCCTGGGGGCCAAGGGAAGGGGTCAGTGACTTGCACAGTGGAGAGGGCCCCTTGAAAATAAGACTGGGCACCTCAGACCTGGTAGCCTGGCCCCATCTCCCGAAATCCAGAATTGAAATCACATAATTGCCATGGGCTGTACAGGGGATTTAAGTGGGGAGTAGCAAATGATCCATGCCTGTTAGCCACTTGAGTCCTGCTTCCTCTGCTGATTTAGCCATTTTTAGAGATGCTACCTAGTGAGCACCAATGTCATTCTCTGCTGTTAAGGCCAGGTTGAGAGAGAAGGGAATGAAATATGCAATGGTCTTTCCATCCAAACTGAGAGTCGTCCGAATTTCCTCCTGGTGCCCAGTCCGTCCTGGACTCTCCTCCATCTTCCCGAGGATCTCTTTTCATAATGTCATTGTATTTTCTGGTTTGCAATTTGCTGCCCCCTTAGTCCAGTAGGGATGTATGACGGTGCTTACTCTTGTGGTCTGTGGTGAGGCGCATAGATACCCCCCTGTCTGTCTTGGCCGACGCCATAGCTAGCAGTTTCTGTTGATTACCTGAAGTAAGTATGGAACGATCCAGTCCATCCTGTTTTATAAATCCATGGGCGTTGTACAGGCAGCTGAGTCTCCTGGTCTGCGTGAGTTTGACATTGGTGGGCTTCATCTAGCGCCCTCAGGCTGTTTCCCTTGGAATTTGGGTGGGAGGGAGCAATGATGGGAGGGGTTTTGTCACTGCGAGTTGTGGAATGGCAATGTGGGTGGGGGCGGGATAGGAAATAGTTGAGGGGGATCGGGTTCGTTTTTTAAAAACTGCAATATTGTCACAGTGCACCTTCTCCGTAGCTAGATACGGAAACAACTTGCTAGAAGCTAGTTTCATGCACAGGCCATGTGGGGGAGTAGGCCCCCTTGGCCAGGTACATACTGCTGCTTTTTATTTAGTTAGTTGGAAAGTAAGGGGATTCAATTCTATTATAAAAGCACAGAAAAATGAAAACTATTGTGAACGATAGGGAGATAAAGTCATCCTGCTGCACAAATCCCTCCCACTAACATTGACATAATGTGATAGGGACGACCAGGGATGGTTTGTCATTGTCTCAGGTATCCCTGCGCAAATGAGAGTCACCATAGTAAATGTAAACTCCCCCAACACTGACCACCGCCAATTTCATAGAGCATTGTTTGAGAAAGGTTTGAGATACATGGACACGTGTATCAGTTGGTCCGAAGATTTTAACACTATCCTAAATACACAATTAGATAGGTCTACTAACGCTCCTAGAACACTCTCACACTCTACATGGTAAATACTCAGGGGGTGGCGGTGTGGGCCTGGTCGACATTTGGAGAACTAACAATCCAGATCTTCTACAACATTCTTATTACTCTTTGGTCCATGACAGCTGGTCCAGGATTGACTACTTGTTCACACCAGTTCCACTGCATCATCCCACCAAGGACCTTAGGGTGTGCCTGAGCACCCTTTCAGACCATTCAGCATTGACTTGATCATTCCATGGTCATGATGTAGTGCCAAAGCACCCGCCGTGGCGAATTAAGTCACAGACCCTCAAGGATTTAGCCTTGAAAAAGCTATCACTTTATTTTTTTGAGTTTAACACTTAAACACTTCCTTCAGGGATAGGCATAACAGACACTGGAACCTGCAAATTATGTAGTACCTTCCTCTGTTTCACACGTTTTTTATCCCATGGTTGTACGATATCCTCCCGCTCTACATTTGTCTGACAGGAGTTATCCATCGTATTTATACTCTTCCCATCCACTGAGGATTGATTTTTTCCCAAGGAACCAATAACAGTTTTCAATATCTGATCTCTTTTATCTCTAGTCTTATCAACTTTCACTGGCTGGAATTGTACTGCCATCTTATCCATCATATCTATCCAATAGCAGAAGTCTGTACAATTTTTACATAGATCAAGCTCTCCAATGAACCTGTCACTAATTGGCAGCCATTTTGTCAGACTGATTGGGTCAAATTGACCGGTATGTTCATCGCCACCCTCAACAACTCTGGAGAGGCTTGCACAGGAGATTCCCTTGTCGAATTTCCTGATATAGGTGGGTTGCTAGATAGTTCATCAGAAAACATCATAGATGGCTTAATAATGTAAGACTCTTGAACACAGCCTTCAAAAGTGTCTTTCCCAGGGACACCCATCCACTCCTCCATGTCAGTAGTCACTTTAATACAGGATTCACCAGCGTCAGATAAAGGGACCTGAAAACAACCAATGTCATCCACAGCTGAAGACAAACATGGGCCCAAACACTGCAGTCTCTGCTTCCATCATGCCCTCAATGCCATAACCTGTGCTAAATAATTATTCCTGAGTGGAGGAGTCTTACATACAGATATTGAAGGAGAAGAGTCTTTATTCACCTAGCATTGGCTCTAATAGGCTCCCTGCAGGAAAAGGTTTGACGAGACCCCTATTTAGATATAGAAACTCCTCCCACATCTACGAGAAACGGATCGGAAAGTGGCTTGTGAGGCGGCAACGAAGGCGGTGATCCCGAGGGTCCAAAGACAAAAAACATGCGAACAGTGAGTGAATAGACCAACGAGTGTGGCAAAGGGATGCATGCGTAGTAAATAACGGAGAGTAACAGAGGGCAGCGGGATAATATATACGCAAGAGTAAGAGTGTAATATATATGTATATGGGAAACAAGATATTTATTGACTTGGGTATGATCAAGTAATATATGAAGAAAAATAGTTGTGAGGTGTAGCCACGCTATGAGGGTACACCCTGTTCCTAGACTTTAAAGAGTGCTAGCAGAAGCTTTAATTCAGAGCCCCTTTACTTGCAACATATAGGAGACGAGATTAGTTTAAAGACATTCTTAAAGGAATTAGCTTAAGTTCCAATTGGAGCAGAATAAAGAGGGTAAGATGAGTCCTAATAGAGGATCGTGAGGTGCACGTACATGTGGCCGGTCAAGTCTGTTTTGTTTCATGTGGTTATAAAGAGCGATGACGTCAGAGTTGAAAAAATAAATGTTTAAAGTGATTAAAAATGTAGAGATGCGAAAAGTGATTGTTTTAAGATTAAACTTTGATGGTTGTTTTTTTTAGCAAGATTACAGTAAAAAAAATGCATTGTGACGGGATTGGAGCTTGTGACGGTTGGTGCTTGCTCATAAGTGTATGTTGACTGAAACGTAAAATCGAGAAATAAAAACTGTATCTAAAGCATAAGCAAGTGGTAGCCAAGAGAAAAGTAAAGGTTAAAAAATGGAAGAGGTTACGCCATTAGTGCATCTTTGCAAACAGCTACCAAAGCACACGCTTAGACTTAAACAGTACAGTGCAGAATGGGTTAACGGGACTGCAGACAAAATGTTTATGCCAGGGCCACAAGACGGGGGTATCAGGTAATATTATCGCCACCAAAAATATCGCCGTACATATGGGAGTCGGGAACGGCCATAGGCGATATTTTTGGTGGGGATAATTTATGGGGTAAATGGATGGGGGGTGGCGGGGTTGTCCCCCGCTCCCTTTTAAAATATATGGGGGTTGCAGGGGTGTCCCCCGCAGGTTCCATGGGGTAATATCGCCGCAAAAATATGGCGACATTTTTGTATGGCAATATTTTTGCGGCGATATTATCACATGGAACCAAGACGGGTCATTATCAAGAGCAGTGCTGCAGGATATGACGACATATTTGTATCCTGCGTACACAGGAAAAAAGTTAGAAAAGCGCCTAGCAAGTCTAGAGCTTTGGAAAATGTATGAACACAAGAAGGAGGAGGAGCTTACTTTAGATTGGATACTCAATATATGCAAAGAGGGGGGTGAAGAGCCTTCTGCTCTGCCCGCCCCGTCTGAAATAAAAGACGAGATTAAGAAAGACAAAGGGTTATACCCATTAAGAGAACTTAAAGCAGCGTCGCGATATAGCAATCTGTCGTATGAGTCACCTACGCAAAGTAGTGACAAGGGCCCAGAAAAAGACACGGAGAAAGATATAACCTCTAAAGTCCTGAGGCACAAGGAAAGACGCGATAAGGAGAGAATTGATCGAGCAAGTACATCTCTAGACATAAGGAGAGAAATAAAGAGATGGAAAGGAGACAAGGATAAAACTGATGAGATAGCGCTCGTACAGAACAAATGGTTGGGAGGTCAGATTTTACGTAAACTCGATGGTAAAAGCATCGAAGAGATAAGACAAAGGGGAGATCAAGACAAACAAGACAGAAAAGAAAAAGAGAGGGAGGAGCGATTGAAAAATGAAGGAGCGAAAAGAAAAGATAGACAAAGACAAGAGCAGTTATACCAAGATGAGCAAGCTAAAAAAACAAGAGAGAGCAGAAGAGCAAAGAAAACGCGATAATAAAAGGAGAACAGCCAATGAACAGGAAAGGTTTGAAGGAAAACTAATAGAAGACATAGAACAGGAAAGGATAATAGAGAAAAGAATACAAAGACAAAGGGGTGAGGAAATACAAAGGGCATATGAACGAAGGGATGTGAAAAAGAAAGAGGAAAATAGAGTAAGAGAAAAAGCAAGGAAGCGCAGAGAAGTCGGTGATGACATGGAACGTAAAAGAAGACAGAGAGCACGAGATCCCGAGTATTTGGAAAAGGAAGTAAGAAATCCAAATCCATGAGTAGCATAGAAAGACATAGAGGAATTCTTCCCCGAGTCTGAGTAATTACCAGGCACGTCTAGAGCAAATCTAGAAGACATGTTTGACTCACAAAGCATTGGGGACACAATTGATAAGGTATACCATGAAATGTAAGCCCAAAAAGAATAACAAGGGAAGGGGAAAAAATGATCGTCTCGAGAGCACTCAGTTGTATGACACGGAGGAATCTTCCTGAAGTGCGGGACAGAAGGAGCTGTCTTTAGACAGACTAGCATTAAATAGAGATGATGAGGAGAGAAATTGCACGAGTTGGACACAAGAAATATCAGACGAAGAAAGGGAGATCTTCCTGAGGGAAAAGATAAGTTACTTGTGTGTTTCAGAGGGCTGTTCACCTATGGATAAGGGAGTAAGATGGTCAGATTCAGAAATACCTATGTCTAAGGCACCAGAGCCCCTGACACAGTCAGATCGACATAAGGGGCAACCCCATGGTCAGAGGGGGGAGTCCCCAACTTATGTTAGCAGGCTAAGATCATTGCCAGGTAGACAGCGATGTGGAAATATTACTCCGGCGGTAGACAAATGATGAGAGATGAGAATGAGTTTGGAGCGTCACAGTTCCTCTTGTTGGAAAAGGGAGGGGCTACGCTGCAATATATACCATGGCCCCAGATGGACGGAGAACATTTTAAATGTAAACTCCCAAATTTAACGTACGGTGCTGGAAAATGGATACATGACTTTGAAAAATGACGGGAGGGAATACATTAGCTATAGGGGATATTAAAGGTCTTCTAATCGCCATACCTGGTGAGAGAAATGATGACGTATGTACACGGGCAGGATACCCTGCTGTGACTACAGTCAACACTGCGCACGATGGAGCACCGTTTAATAACCGTAGATCAGCGATTTGGAAAGCGCTTCGAGTTATATATCTGGACACGTCCGATATGGGAGCTATAATGATGAGAAAAATGAAGGAAGGAGAGGACCTGTTGCCTTACATTCAAAGTTTTCAAGACGCATGGGCGCTTGAAACACGAGAGGCTTGGGGGAAGTCCATACCTGTATTTTATCATATATTACGCCAAAGGCTGCCAGAGCAGGTACAGAAACAGCAAAAGAAATTAGTGGGGATTGAAGCTAAACCATGGTCAGAAATCCAGTTAACCATTGCACATTACTGCAGACTCCTGCAGGAAAAGAGTCGCAAAAAGGACGATGCACGAAAAGGTGAAGAAGCCAAATTAGTTCAGAAAATGTTATCTAAGTATGCCATTGAAGTGGCAATGTTAACTAACGTAGGCTGATCAAATTCGCAGCAGGCAGTGCACATGCGACAAGTAAATAACCAAAGACAGCTTGATTAGAAAAATAATGCATATGCTCCACGAGGAAGGGGATATTGAGGGAGAGATTGGCAAGGTAATCAAGGATATTGGCAGAATAGTCAGGGAGGTTTTAAGAATGGGCAACAGGGGTTCCAGAAATTGCAAAATGGTAATCAGAACATGCAATATGGGCAGATGGGGAGACAGCGTTTGTATGTTGGACATATTGCAATGGCAGGGCACATAGCTCGTATGTGCAGAAGCCAAGGGATGGTACAGAATGATCAATTTTTAAGACAGGGAATGTCAAATCCACCTGCATATTCACAGCAGGACGGAAATGGATGTGCACAAAATCAAACAGTGCAGCAGCAAGCGCCGAGAGTGCAGCAAGACTTGCAATCACAGCAAGTTACAGGTAATCCACCGCAAGGACAATCACAGCAATCTCCTATGCAACTTCAGCAGAACACAAACACAGAACCGTCTATGAAACGTAGAATCGGAGGTGTTACTGTTGATGGGGGAAATCCATTCTTAGGTGATGGAGTGAGACTGTACCCGAAATAGGCCAGCTCACTGGGAGACCTGATGTGTTCAGTCCTATCTATTACTCTGAGTCCCCATGAGGAGCCAAGGGTAGACGTAATTGTAGGCGGCAAAGCTTTTTCCTTCTTAGTGGACACGGGTGCAATGCGCTTGTGCATACGTGAGGGCAAATTTTCAATGTCTGACGATGCGATGAATACTCAGGGCTTTACAGGAGCAACAAGTCGTGTTCCTTTTACAAAGGAATTACCAGTCTCTGTAGGAGAATGCAACATGAAGGTGCCACTGCTTTATTCAAGGCAAACACCTCTCAACATATTAGGACGAGATTTGATGACGAAAAGGAATATGACCATTTCGTTCAAAGACGATGGCATAGTATGCTCAACACTGGGAATGCATTATGTAAATGTATGCAAAATGATCAGGGCATACGCAGGGAAAGTAGCACCTAGTGCGATAACATTAGAACCCGAATTGTTCCATTATGGGATGCGTGTTTTGTTAACATGGCTGCCAGGTCTAGTTGTCGGAACCATGAGAATAGATGACTTTCTATTTAGATCTCAGTTACCCATGGTCGAAGAGGAAGGGCGAATTTTCCCCTTAGGCATAGAAGCAGCTATAGTTCGAGGAAATATGGCTTTGCTGGATGCAACTGATGATAAAGGTAGACGATGAAGCACAATAATTGCCATTGAGGAAGGTTGCAGAGTGACTGACATCACTGATGAAGACTTATTTGGAGATGACAGATCTGAGGATTTTGTGATATTTGAAATGGCCATTACTTATTGGGTAAAAGCGATTAAGAGAGAAGTTCTGCAGAGAATGATGCTAGAAAGAAAGCGTCCTGAATATTTTGATGAAGATATGGTGAAAGTGCCACCTTCATTATGGACCACTGGCCCCTATGATGTAGGCTTACTGGGAGGAGTTGGGGAAGTAAAGATTACATTGAAACCAGGGGCGATTTTACCTCGGGCACGGCAGTATCCCATGTCTCGAGAGACAGATGAAGGTATCTTAGTGACGTCAGAGTCAACATGCAATACGTCAGTTTATCTGATTAAAAAATCAAAGGGAGGGGTCTTGGACATAGTTAAAGATTTACACCCAATAAACAAGATTGTAGAGGCTGAGTTCCCTCTAGTTCCTAACCCATCTACAATGTTATGTAATATACCTGTTAATACACGATATCACACGGTGATTGACTTGAAAAATGAATTTTCCTCATTCCCATTGCACAAAGACTCACAAGATTTGACACTGATTACTTTTAGACAAGTGCGATTAAAAAGCACAAGGCTGCCTCAGGGGAACTGTGAGTCCCCATCTATTTTTAACAGAGTCCTCTAGGTGGACTTGAGCAATATCGCTTTAGAAAGTGTTGTGTTGCAATATGTAGATGACATTCTAGTTTGCAGCATGACAGAGGAAGGGTGCAGACGCAATTCTGTTCAGCTGATGATTATACTTGCTGACAAAGGATATAAGGTTGACAAGGAAAAGTTACAATATTGTCAACAAGAAGTGTTGTACATAGGACAATTGATTTTACATGAGGGAAAGAAGGTCACCCCTGAAAGAGCTGAGGCCATTTTAAAAACAGCCAAGCCACACGATAAAACAAATGCAGAGTTTTCTAGAACTATGTAATTATGTCAGAGCATGGGTATTAGACTACAGGCCTTGAAAAAAGCACAGGCAACAAAAGAACAGATTTTGTGGACTCAAGCAATGGAAGAAGGGTTTGATGAATTGAAAAAAGCAATCTGCACAGCTCCAGTTCTAGGGATCCCCAATTATGCAGAGGAATTATTTTTATTCTCGCATACAGATGGTACTTTTATGACAGCTGTACTCACACAGAGAACCACATTGGGGTACAAGCCCCTTGCATATTACAGTGGAATTTGGACCCAGTAATGAGAGGTCACTTTCCATGCGAACAAAGTTTGGCAGCTGCAGCGTTCGCCATAGAAAAGGTTACAAGCATAGTGATGGGATGCTCCATGACGTTGTTTGTTGAACACGCATTATTTCCCATTTTAGAAAAACCAAAAGGCACGTTGACTACTCAAAGGGCTTCTGCCTATGAGGTTATCATATCAACTTCAGCGATTAAAATAGTTCAATGTAAAATAGTGACTCCACCCATGTTTATAGCTGACCCAATTACCGAAAGGAGAGCCTACGCATGATTTTGCAAACTATGAGGAATTCTGTGATGAGCTCCCTAGAGTAAAAGAGAATGCACTCGCAGGGGGTAAGATTGTCTTCATTGACGGGTCTTCGAGGATCGATCAAAATGATGGGCAAAGATATACAGGCACCGCAGTAGTGAAACATTTGGCAAATGGAGAATTTCTAGTGCCTGTGAGTACTCGATTGCCATCTCATTATTCAGCGCAAGCTGCAGAATGATTTGCGTTGATACTCGCACTTGAGAATCACGCAGACCAAGAAGTAACCGCCTATGTGACGTCGACGGTGCATGCAAGATTAGCGCGCTGGAAAAGGAGGGGCTACCTCCGAGCAGACGGCACGGCACTGCTGCATGCAGCCTTATTGGATAGGCTCATTAAGGCACTACAACTCCTGGTGGGCATAGCAGTCGTTAAATGCGCAGCTCAAACGAAAGGGACAGATTTCATCTTGCGCGGAAATCAAGCAGCAGACGCTGAAGCCAAGCACATAGCAAATACAGATACAGGGATGATGAATACCGAAACCAAAAACGTGAATGAAAGGATGACTGTGATAATAAGTGTGGATGAGGGATATAATCATATGTCTAAAACACTGATAGTGGAACTTCAAGGAGAAGCACTGCAAGAGGAAAAGAACTTGTGGAAGCGAAGGGGGTGCTCTTTAAACCCCTCGGAAGCATTGTGGCGACAAGACATCACTGGTAAACCAGTGATGCCTATAGCCTTATTAAGGGTGGCGCTAGAACAGCTACACTACCCAGCACATACAACTAGGGAGAATCTTGCTGTAACCATTGCTGAGGATTGATTTGTACCGAACCTAATGGAGCATATTGCATTTTTTATGGTAAATTTTATTGTTTGCCAACAATTTACGGCTGGGCATACACTGCCCATAGTGAGGGGAGTCATCCCAAGACCTAATGGCCCTTTTCAGCACTTGCATATCGACTATGTCGACATGATACAAGTTTGTAATGGATATAGATACCTATTAGTTGTAATATGTATTTCTCTAGATGGATAGAGGTAGATCCATGCACGCACCCAGATTCTACCTTTGCAGCAAAGTTCTTAGTGTGCAAAGTATTTCCCAGATGGGGAGTGTACAAAGTAATGAGATCAGATAACGGACCTCACTTTGTTAATACAGTTTTCGAGCAAATCACCTTGCTGCTTGGTATAAAACACAAGTTTTCTTTGGCTTATCATCCTCAAGGAAATGGTATCTGTGAAAAGCTCAATGGCTTGTTAAAAGAAAGAATAGCTAAATTGAAGCTTAAGTTGAAAAAAGGGTGGTTGCACTACCTACCACTGGCATTGTATGCATTGAGGAACCAACCAGGTTCTGACCACCATCTTACGCCGCACGAGATCGTGACAGGCAGGCAAATGAGAACGCCTTTAATGCCTCCATCCCGAGTTAGAAGTGATGCTCAGCCAACATCAGAAATTTTAGGACTTGAAATGCAAAACTATTTGAACAGTTTAACATCTAGTCTTTCTGTGATTTCAGGACAGTTGATGAAACGAGGGTGCAAGGCAGTACATAATACAGAAGGAGATGCTTCAACAACCCAAACTCATGAATTTCTACGTCCAAGACCCTACCCAGGAGATAAAGTCATAATTCGTAACCACACAAGGAAAAAGTGGGACGAGCCTCGTTTCAACTGACCTTTTGTCGTTGAGGACGTAACGCCATCTGCTGTCAAAGTGCAGGGTAGGAGAGCTTGTATTTTCCTGGGAGACACGAAGATCTACTCTGGAGAGGCCCCTCTGCTTGCACCCCACCACAAAGAAGCTACAAACACTGGGGAGGAAACACAGCACGTGCAGACGAGATACATGACGAAGAAGAAGGACGCATAACCTGACAAGTGGAAAGAAGGAACCTACTAGTGAACTGTGGCATAAATCTGGACACTCCTATTTCAGCTACAAATAAAAGGGTAAAAGGACACATTCGAACACACTGTGCATCTTAGTTGCAGAGTAAAAGAAGATCTGCATTTTTGAAAGCCGCAGTAGTTTATTGACTTTGGACTAAGGCATGCTTAAGCCTTGATAAGAATAAGGATATGCCAAATTTTGATCGTGGACACAGCAATTGGAAGAGGGTGTAGTACCCTCATTCCTTTTACACAGAGTTCTTGTTTGGCCTTACTCATGGTGTTACCCAGTGATGACCTTTCTAAGTTCGTACTTTCATATTTTGAGTTGGTGTTACGTTCTTATCCGTCACTGGTGGGGAGAACTTGCCACATTCCAGCTTTCATTGGTAATCCTGACAATGAAAAGATCATTAGACGATTGCTCATAATCATCACTGAAGAGTTTTTGAAGTTACCTGAGTTCAGTGAGGAAACCACAAATGCCCCTATCAACCGACGCAGCACATAGACTGGTCAGTGTGGTGTTCTTCCGTCTAATTGAAGACTACCCGCATCTTGTTGGAAGACACACAGATGTAGTAACATTCTTAAGAGACCCAAGAAATACTGCGAACTGTAATGTGATCCTGGAAGGAATCATAATCCAGGTGGCGATCTATTCTGAAAGAAATCACAGAGCTGTGTAGAAACTTTCCTCCGAGGGACAGATCGAGAAATTGAATAAGGGACAAAACTCTTTGTTCATGCTGACAGGGTAGCAACATGTCATCTGGACTGAAGCAGATTCGAGGCATTGATTGGGAACTAATAAATGAAGCAGGTTTCATAGAGGCTCGCTGAGGAAATTTTCCTTCACGATAAAGGAACATTTTCAATCCTGATTGGGAAAACACTGGTTCCAGAGACAAGGATACATTTATTTCGTAAAAACATCCAGAAAGCAGACAATTGATGAAGGATGAATGCTGAATGAAGACAACATCTTCCAGAAACAATCTAAAGATGCAGAGTCATTAAAGATTATTTTTCCTTCCTTCGCATCAAATGATCGAGATGGGGAACCTAACCAGCAACATTGTGTTACCCCATGAGGAGAGACACACAAATTGTCCCAGAATCAGATGCTGTCGCATCACCTATTACTGTATTATTTACACATGCATTATATTCATACTCATATTGCTTTCACTGACAGTGAGAACTGCTTTCTATATAGGAGCACATGATGCAAAGATTCCTGTATGTGTTTCTGAGAAGAAAGAAACAGTGAGCATGGCAACTACAAAGCAGCCTAGATCCTATATAGTTATTCCTGTTCCAAGAAAACATGGGAAGATATCGGAGCTTGATATGGATGTTGTCAGTAATAAATCACACACAGCACTTGTTTCAGACACTGCCTTAAAACGCCAGAGACAGGGTCGGTGGAATGGGCAAAATAAGGGGTTGACAAAGGTTGTGCCTACACAAATGATGCATACAGACACACCTGGTCCAGCAACGAAAGGCCCAAGCACAAGTTCCACGAAGAAATCACATGCAGAGATGATAGCAGAATCTATATGGCCTTTTTTAGCTATTGCCAGAAAAAAACAAAGGGATAAAGAAAGACTTGCTGAACTTTCTTCTACGCAGGGAACCCAGATGGATGATCCTGCAAATCGACCAGTCAGAAGAAGCTATACTGATGCATTCAAAGATGTTGTTATAAGTAACTACATGAAGATTTTGAGGACCAAAAAAAGCACTCAAGAAGATAATTATGAACTGAATGATTATCTGGACAGCACAGCACACTTGGGAAATAACATATGGTGCCAACACATGAAAGATGTTGGAAGAAGGATGTCAGATGAAGAATGCTTTGTATGTGCACTCCTGCCATACAGCATGGGGAAATCAAAGAGCTTCATAGCTACTGAAATATATGTACTAACTTCACACTGCATAGTGCACCTAGATTTCTGTAGTACCAGAGGCCAATTTATGGGTCGAACAGCCTCTCTCAAATCGGCAACTGAAGTGACAGATCCAAATGAAGATGACTATGTTCAAGACATAAAGACAACAAACAATGCCAAAACAAAGAATATTGTGATCAGATAGGAGAAACCTGGAGTAAAAGGAACTGGAGTAAGAAGAGAACTAAATAAAAAACGGAAAGTTCCAGGATACTCTACAGAAGACATCCGCAGATGGAAGAACAGAGGCCAGAAGCAGATGTTGGGAACTGTCTTATTACCAGATGGATGGGAAGTGGGAGTAGTGATATGCAGAGACTGGGTAATAGTGGGTCACTACCAACCAACAATTGAGAATGCACAAATGTTATGTAAGCCACTATGGCCAAAACTTGCTAAACTACTGACATGGGTCGAAGACAGAAGGAGGACCCTTGCAGATAGTACCATTGGACAGTTCTAAATTGTGCTTCAGGAACAATGGTACAAGAAAGCTTGGAGAAAATAAGAACTGTGGTCGAATCTTCAATGCACAAGGAATGAATATCGGGACAGCAATAATCATGGATCATTATGGGGCGTGTGGATCTAAGGCTTACATCAGACTGCCTAAAGACTGGGGAGGAATCTGCACATTGGTGAATGTCCATGTTCCTGCATTAGTGATTCCTAAAGGTGACCTGAACATTGATAGTTTCCCGAAAGCAGATGCTCATCTAAGAAAGAAGAGATCTGTGGAACTAATAAATCGAATGAAGAGGGAGAAGTACTTTTCAGCTAAATCAATAGAAGCCTTTGATGCTATTCCATATGAACATAGGCTGTTCAGCCAGACTTCTTCAGTGTTCACAATGATCTTCATGCCAAGGATCCAGGTTGGAGCAAATACAAAGTGGCTTCAGGTCACAAGATGGGAACTGCTACAGACGATTAATACTACCATAAAGGGAATACATGCAATCAGAGGACAGCTGAGAGCTGTAAGATTGATGACCCTCCAGAACAGATATGTCCTGGATATGATCACAGCTACCAATGGAGCTGTTTGTGCCAAAATTGGAGAATCATGTTGTACATTTATACCTTCTCAGGATGGCGAGAATGGAACATCGACAGAGGCCATAGATATGCTAACGAAGCTCCATGGCCAGATGATAGAAGAGGTCAAAGACATTGCTGATGACAGCGGGTTTGGATCACTCTTCTCATGGGTTCCACAATGGATGGCAGATATGTTCAAATTTCATGGAGCTTTGTTATTATTAGTAATGCTTGGATTCTCTGTGATCAAAATAATAATCTCACAATGCAAGAAGATGGCAAAGAAAGCCATAGGGATGAAGATTATGATTGATGTTGAACCAGGATGGAAGCCTAAAGATCTGACTGATGTAGAAATCAGATACTTTGTGAAGGCCAGCATCCGTGCACCTGAGGGAATAAAGTTCCTGTATCCAAAGGACCATAAGAAGTATGTTGGAAGATGGATCTATTGCAGTCCAAGTGGGCTCTGCGTGCTCATGACATGGAACAAGGATGTGCATGTGAAATCACCTGGATGCTTGAAAGGAGTCATAAAGATATGGATTCCTAAGAAGCATTTCTTCAGACAAGGATATCTAGATGCAGAAGAAGATATGAGAGTGATTGATAAATCACCCAGAGAGGAGAGTATAGAGGAGGAGCCAAGTACCCCCACTCCACCTGCCCCACCTTCATTACCTGAAACCTATGAACCAACATATGTGACGTATACTGAACAATTAAACCAACAACGAGAAGAGAGAGTGCTCTGTGCAGTACCCATAAGAATACCTACACCTAAGAGAATATGGGAAGTAAAGTACCCATTGAGGAAACCATAATTGCATCCAAGACAATATGATGGCCATTTGAATGAGACTCCTGATGAAACAAGGAAACTGAATGACCAGGGTCAATGGTGATGTCAGACTGTGGGATGTTTCAACCCACTAGTCCAGGCCCTGCAACATTACTGTGCATTGCTTGCAGCAGAAACATCAGAATGGCCGCCGGAAAGCATGCTGCTCGCTAAAAATCCCCAGTAAGTGCTAAAAATCTGAAAAATAGGCCGCCATCCACTTTTGCCTACGTCAGTGGGAGCACAGGAGAATACTGCCAAAACCCATCATTTGGCTGCCCACAGAGCAAAATCATTGCAAAAGAAACACAGAGCTGTTTTAAAAATCAGTTTTTTCCCTGGCTGTCAAATTTGCAAAAATCATGGCTCACTAACCACCTAAAAAGATCCAATCTCCTTGTTGGGTGGTGAACATCATTCTACTTTGAGAATCCACATAAATACAATGTCCACAGAAGTATATATTATCTGAACAAAGTCCACTTTTGTGGATGGTTGAGCTGGAAGAAATCTGTCAAAAATGGGTATAGTACCGTTACTCACCTCTGTCAGAACCCGGCGATTTAAAACCTGTCATGTGTAAAGTATACATTGAAAAACTATGCCAAAGAAAGACATGCTGTCAAAAGCCTAAGAGGTGGATACAATTCAAAACTATATTCTAAAAAGGCTTGAAGTAAGAAATTGGTTGACGTATTTGTTAAAAATGTCAGTTATATTTTAAGAGAAGACAATTTCAGACATTGTGCTTAAAGTTAAAGTTTCCCACACTGGGCTTCATACACATTCCACACCTCCTCCCTAAACAAAGGAATCTGTTCT
The DNA here is from genome assembly GCF_040938575.1 of Ambystoma mexicanum. NCBI lineage: Eukaryota > Metazoa > Chordata > Amphibia > Caudata > Ambystomatidae > Ambystoma > Ambystoma mexicanum. The sequence continues at coordinate 897,064,977 of NC_090941.1, forward strand.
GCTGTGCTCTGCTAAGAAACTGGCAGGCTGGTGTGAAAAGGAACTGGGAGGGGCACCATGGCCTGTTGCTCTGAGTGCAGACAAAGGGCTCCCTTGAGCTGAATGGAGATGCTAATTTGGGGCGTGAATAGAAACTGCCTTGGCAGGAAGGAGGCCATGTGACTCTCTGACTCAGCCAAGACCTTGGAGACGGGCCAGACTAAAAATGTGGATTTGACATTGGATTAAATATATGTTTAAGGAAAACACTTCTAAAATATTTTACCGAACTGACAAAAATATGAAATTTAGAGATTATTAAAATGAAAAATTTGCTCACAGTTTAAAACTAATCTAGAATCTGTGCGATGAATCACGAAAGTTTTTAATATTGTGGCTATTGTAGTTGTGCTAGGAACATGAAAAATTACAGAAGTATGACCAGATGGTATGTGCATGTATATGTAAAAGAATTGTACAGATCCGAAAATGTGTAACCAACCAAAGTGTGAATAAACTGTCATTTGCGAACCAAAACTCATAGGGACATGGGACTTGAACAGAGACGTGCCTTACTTAATCTGTGATGTGTATATGCAATATGAACAAGTTGTGTATATGGGAAATATGTTTTTGGGGAAAAATAGATTTTCTAAGTAAAAGCAAAGGGGAGGTTCTTCTCTTGATTGTAAATGGCAGCATCACTCTGACACATGATGACACACTGTCCCTTTCTCAAATCAGGGGACAGGGAATTATCTGACCTATCATATCCTTAGAGGGTTGGGCATAGACAATCAGCCTCCCCACCTACTTTGGAAAATGAATAAATAGGGACTGTTGAGGACCCACAGACACACACTTTCTCACTCATCAACTGACCCCCTGGCGAAGCACCCTGCAGGAAGAACCAGACTCCAGATCCAGACTCTAGAACCAGACTCTAGAACCCTGAAGCAGAGGCCTAATCCAAAAAGCTGAACCCTTTTCAGCAGGCCTTTAAAAACCTTGCAAACCTGATTTAACCCCTAAACTTCCAAGGGGCACCACAAAATCCAACAGCCTGGCTGAGCTGTTTTGCTGTTCTAGCTAAGAACCTTGTGCTAGAACCAAGATCCTGACCCATAGAGCAGAGCTGTACCCAGAACCAACCCGTCAGATCCAGTCCAAAAGGCCGCACAGACCAGAGGGCCTTGCTGAGAGCAGAACCCAGTGCCTGAGACCTGTCCAGTGGCGAAAGAATCCCAGCCAAACCCTTGACCAGATCTTTGACGGGCCCATTCCATTCCAAAGCCATAGGAGTGAGTATTTAGTATACAACTGTCCACAGTTATCTCTTAGTTTAAAGTAATCCTATTCAATCCATTTCAACCTATCCAGAACTGCATTATAGAATCTTGTGTCCATCCTGAATTCTTCTCATTATATAGTCTGTGATAATTGTAGCGATAATCATCTGTGCGCTGATATTTTCTGAAGAAAGTCAAGTGTCCTGGCGCACAGCAATCAGAGCGGAAGGCGCCCTGTTCTGGTGGTTGTCCTGTTGGGTATCTTGTACTTTCATAGCTCCTTAGTATAAGTCCGTCTTGGTTCCTAATCTTTAAAGCGCATCTGTCATTTTGAATCTTGACTCTGTTTCTGAAAAATCTACCTTCACAAAAACCTCTGTAACTTTTGAACCGTATGTCCTAGAAACAAAATTTTAATGTCATTCTGAAGCTAACATCCTCATCCAAAACGACATTCCAATTCCTTATAGTTGTTCCAGAAAAGTTGCCGCAATTTCGCATTTGGCTCAATTTCACCACATGTAAAAATAGCTATTTCTTGATTTCAACTTCTGAATTTCGTTTTCCATCTGCTAATCATTCTACAACCATTATTGCTAGTGTTGACCTGACCCAATCCAAAGCAACTCTCACTAGTTCTGAATCCCATTTAGCGAATTAAAATCATTGTAGCATTTTCCCATTCATTGCAAATCACCTTCAAAAGCATTTTGACCTGTTTTTAAAGCATACCTGTTCTCTCTAAACTTGCTGGGGGAATTGGGATTGAACTGCATTGTTGATTGTTATTCCTGATACCTGTGTGCCCTCATTCCATATCTTCATATTGCATGTTGGGGGGAGTGAGTAACAACAGGGGGAAAGAGTGATCATATTGTCTTTTGATTGAAGGCATATCAAGTTTATTTCTGTGTTGCATTCTTTTCTATCATTGCATTTCCTTGAACCATACAAAGTATTCTCTGCTACATTAATCTTCCTATTCCTACTCCTAATTGATTAAAGAGAGTGTTGATATTGTAATATTACCCATTGCTGATCATTGTTCATATTCATAAGTGTGATATTCAGATATTATTCATATTCATAAAAGTATAATCTATATATTGTTCAATTCTTCAAATAAATCTTTTAATTTTTCAAACAAACCTATTTATTGGTTCAGTGAGCCCGGGGGGATTCAAAGAGGGGGGCGTTATATAAGGGTACATCATCCAGAATTAAACGAACTTTTGACATAAAAATATATAATAAGGGTTTCCATTGGGCATCCCATACTAGGCATTGACTTAGTTGGAGTGCTGGTTTGAAATCACTTACAATACAAAATTGAATCGACACCCAGATAGAAAGATAACCAGACCAGAGAGGCAGACGATTTATAAAGAACAAAGAAGTACCAAGGATAAGTGACATCTTGGGATCAAGATGAAGAAACCTATGCCACAAACGTGATAAAGATATTTAATTAGTTTAAACGTGTACAGATGCAATAAAATGCAAGCAGCAAAGCAATAATGAAGCTAGCCACATGCTTAAATAGATTAGACAGTGGCAAGCGCCAACATATACCTTTATACCTCATAGATACATATGGATTAAGTGAAGAATAAATGTTTCCACTAGGTATAAATCAGTAGTGAACAAACAGGAGAAAGGCCTTATTTCAGTGTTGCAGTTATAAAAAGCAATTGAAGTAAATAGAATCCAGTTCAGCTAAGGAGTTCACTGAGCAAAGAAAGCTAAGGTCTTATCAAACTAAGAGTTGGCTAACATTGGATACAATTAACGTGAAAGAGCAGAAGCTCCTGTTCAAAAAGGTCAAGCAAAAACAAAAGATGTCAGAGGACTGTTGAAGAATAAAATCAAATACACAAAAAAGGCTCATTTCATAGTGTCCAGTCACATGATGGAAGAAAGTTGGACGGATGAGATGGTCACACCTATGCACGGAAGCCGGATAGTGCCAATACTCCTTAAAAATTCTCAAAGAGCAGTACAAATTCAAGGCCAACTTCAAAGTACTAATTGACAAGGGACCATTGAAGTGATGATGGATCCTATTTTAATTGGTGGGAAGCTGGTGCAAAGACAAGCTTATCTACACCTGGTTGTTCAGTCTGCGTGCTGCTTGCGTAGGTGGAAATTACTGACGGGGGTTAGAAGCCAACCAATTGTAGGGGACCGTGCAGTTAGGGGTCCTATAGTTTGTGTAGCCAATGGGACGTCATACATTTAGTGACATTCATAGTTGCCATTTTGAAGGGAGGGCTTAGTTGCCCCACCTGATGTAAGCTATCTTATTACCTTTCTCCGTTACTCCATACAGATATTGCACCTATGCTTAGTTATTCACTTAGAACCAATCCTGCTTCCCGATAAGTTTAGTAGTTTGCCACATAGGATGACGTTGGTAATGACGCAGGTCAGCACGTCAGTGATGACCACTTTTGGGTACAAAAGCCCATCTTTTTTATCAAGTAGGGAGAGTCAGAATATCAAGCGATTGCTGATGTTCATTGTACTCCCTGTTTTAAGACTTGCATTAAAACAGACGAACTTTGCCAAATTATTTGTGTCGTCTTGATTATTGATGAATGAGTAGAATCTGCATCCCCACCCATCTCCAGGTATTGCTAGTCATCTTAAAGGGCTGTAAGACTCCAGTTCACAGACGATACACAGGTTCTCTTAGATTAGACCTAAAGCAATGTGAGGTTGGGGATAGGCTAAAAAAATGCTTAGAAGCCATCCAGGTCTGGATGGAGTCTAACTGGCTAAAACTAAACGGCGGTAAGACAGAGATTTTGATCTCTGGTCCACCTGGTGCAGTCGAGGAATGGACAAATGATTTCTGGACTGTATCACTGGACCCACTACCTAAGCCTGCTAAAGTGGTGCGAAATCTAGGGATTAAGCTATCTGAATCTCTATCTATGGAGGCACAGGTAAACTCTGTATATTGTGCTGGTTTTATGAAACTTAAACAGCTAAAGAAGGTTCTTCCTTTTATTCCAGATAAATTCCATGCTCCAGCCATTGCAGCATGTGTTAATGGGAGCCTATAATACTATAATGCCATTTATCTGGCGCAACCTGCATTTCATATCCAGCACCTACAAGTATTGCAAAATGTTACGCACGCTCCGTTAGGAGTGGGTATAACCGGGGCTCGAAAATCTCTGCATTGGCTACCCATTGAAGCGCGGGTACAATTTAAAGCATTGTGTGTTATGCACTGTGCTTTGTGGGGGAAGGGGTGCTTAGCCATCCAGGAGAAACTGGAGAGATATATTCAGCACGTTCATTAAGATTTTTAAATGCAGCATTGCTGCAAATACCTAAATATAGGAAAGAACGTCTGGGTGGCCGTGCCGTTTCATTGGCAGGACCTAGGCTTTGGAATTTGTTACCTCTGAGGTTGAGGAAAATTGAGGATTTTCTCTTCTTCAAACAAAGCCTCAAAATGTTTCTTTTCACTTAAACGCCGTGGTCTTGGCATGCTTTCGTGTGTTGCTCCAGATGCTGGATGTCTAAGTGCCATGATGACTTTGGTGAAAGAGCGCTATACAAATAGCTGATTTATTGACACATTTTATTTAATGATTGCTCATAAGGGCTCAAAGCATTCAAGGTATGCATATGATCCCTCTCATGTCCCTGGTGACCCATTTTCTCCACGGACAATCAAGTAACTTTCAGCTCTCCTCAGCTCCTGTTTCTCTTTCCTCTTTAATTTCTCCTGGGATCTTTTCTACCCACATAAAAATCCTACCGATCCTAAAAAAGGTATTTTGCTGACCCCAAAAATCCCATTCACTATGAGTGTGTATCTGTCATTCATCATAATTATAAAATCCTAAAAAATCTTTCTTTTAACAGGAGCTCCACCTATCTTGGCACCAATGCTCATTGTGGCCCTCGCCAGTCCAGTTTCCACAGCCGGCGTTTTTCTGAAACATTCCTCGCCCATGTCTCCAATTTACCAATCTTTGATCACCATTATAAATTATGCTCTATCCTAATCCTTCTAGGCCTCTCTGCCACATCTGATACAGCAGAACACCCTCTTCTCCTTCAGAACCTTGCTGACCTCGAAATCCTGGTTAATGCTCTCGACTCGGTTGCCTCCTATCTCTGCCATTGTACCTTCTATGTCTCAGAGAACACTGCCACCTGTGATTCAACCTCAGTCCCTCTCGGTGTGTCCCCAAAGCTTCATCCTTGGCCTTCGACTTTTCACAATTCACACTTCCTCCCTCCGTTACCTCATTGCTTCTGCTTTGCTGATGACACCCAAACATTCTAATCCTAAATAGTCTCTCCTGATCTCTATGCACACATTTCTGAATCCCTCTCTGCAATCTGCCACTGGATGGCACATCAATGTTTCATGTTAAACTCCCTGTTGAGGGAGGTCTGCTACCCCCTATTTTCCAATCTCCCCATCTCCTTCTCTCACCTATCTCATTTACCATTGACCTACTCCCCTCAGCCCCTCAGGCATGGCAACCTTGAGGTCCTTTGTGATAGCAATCTCAGTCGCCACCATTTTATCACTGCTGCCAAGTATAGCTTGCTTAATATCAGGACAATCTGCCCTCACTTCTGCTACCACTCTCCCAAACAATAATATTAAATGTTATACCCAGTCACCTTGACTACTGTGCTAACCTCCATCTTGGTGCCCCCTATTCCTTCTACCTGCTTGACAAAATAATCACCTGTTACCTGCACCTTCCATAATCTTCCCTCCTCTTCTCCCACTCCCAAACACGACCTCCATGCCCGCTGGCTCTCTATGAGTAAACCTTCCCTTTTCAAATTCCTACTCTCTGTCTTCAAATCCATCCATGGCTTGCCTCCCCCTACCTGGCCAATCATCTCTTGCTACTCTTTTATGTGCAACCTCCACTCTAAGAGCCTTCGTAATCTCTCAGTTCCCTGTCCTCCCTTTGCACTATCTTGCATTAGATTCTTCTCCCCTCTTGCTCCTCACAACTGGTACACACTACCATCCTACCTCAAATACACCACTACCATCTACTCCTTTTAAAATTCACTGAAGCTCCACCTCCTAATGATATAACGAGAACTCTTACATCTCCAAGTCATCCCTACCCCATCCATGACTATCCACACCCTAGCTCAACTGCATTAGGACTGCACTAGGACATTTCATGTCCCCTAGGACTACTGAGTGTCATGTGGCTTATCCTGTACCCGTGTGATGTATCTTCTATACACTGTTATCAATTGGTCAGTCAATCATTACTAAACTTCAAGTACAACTCAGAGTGGTCTGAAAGCAAGTCTTGAGCAATATTCGGCCCTTCTGAACCCTTCAAAGGGCAAGTTATTTGGAAGTATATAATCGATTTCAGTATAACAATTATGAATCCCTGAGTAATTGGTTTACCCCTTCTGGTGCCTCCAAAGTGCTGAGCATTTCAAATGTGCTGCAGTTTGTCTGAACCTCTCAACCACCTTGAAAATGTTACAGGGTCTCACTAATGACCTGTCAGACATTTTGTCTATAAACAAAATTAGGGTTTCCTCTCCTCATTAAAATCTTTTCTCAACAAAGGCCAACCCCCTCTATCGACTCTTAGAAGAAACCTTGACTCTTATATTTGAGGCCTCCTCTTCTCCAGCGGGCAACCCTTCAAATTCAATCTGTGTAAATTATTCATCTGGACATAGGAGGCTAATTGCATATGTAATAGGTAACATACTCTTCCCTTGCGCTTCATATGTGTATAAAAGTGTCTTAGGCCTCTACCTAGTATACCCGTTTTCACATGATCCAATCTAGTGAGGTGTATTTCTTGTACAAACTCAAATTTGTATGTTAAAAATTGCAATACCCTTTGCATTTATGTAAGGTACTTTGAGCCAATAACAATTAGGTATGGGTGTGTCTATAAGCCAATGATGTACCCAATTGCTACGCACTATTGCACACACCAGCATTGCTAGGCAAAGCTCCACTTCTCTTCCCAGTTCCAAATACCAGTCTAGGGGCCAGATCACGAGTTGGGCGGTATCCCATTTGGGATACCGCCCAACTTTATTAGCGTTAGCAGTCACCCGTCTGGCTGTATTACCACCCAAACACGGGTTGGGTGCTGTTAGTCCAATTTTCAGCACAATTACCGCACATTAGCCGCATTTAAGGGCTGCCACCCAACTCGTGAACAGGCCCTCCCACTTCTAGGACATGTATGTATTGCTACCTAAGAACACGAAGATGGAGGGGGGTCAGTCTGACTAGCCCTGTTGATGCCTCTTTTGTCACAAACAGGTTCTCTTTCCCACGATGTGCCGCAAACATGGTTATGGTCCAAGCTCCAATTCTATGCAGGGAATGACTTAAACTATTGAAAGTAGCCTTAGTGATACACAATTCAGGGGTCTGAGAGAGAAATATAAGGTATTTGTGAAACCCACTTAACATCCCAGTGAACACCTGTTGAGCACCCTGGAGAAAGTTGCTGGCGAAAGTAGAAAAGCTTAAGCCACAATGCTTTGTAAGGGGCCATGGGAACAGACTTGCAAAACAGCAAGAAGTACTGCCAACAGGGAAATGGCTGTATGGGTGACAGTGTAAGCCTCCAATGCATCTTTCCTTGCCCTCCAAAATGTACAGAATGGTTTACCGGTAAAGACTGTAACTCTAAGTATGTGAACCCTGGACCCTGCAAATGGTCATTTATACGCTTTCTTTCATGCTTCTTTTCCTTATGGGTACACCCCGGCATGCGACAACACAATATATCCCACCACTGTACGTTTCTGATATGACTTTCATTACTAATGGAATGCAACAAGCAAACTAAACGAAATGTTTTCTTCTTATGAGGAAAAGTATAGCCCAACCATGCTCTGGTGCTCCAACCGAGATGGACAAAGGCCCACCTACCTCAGAAAACTGATTTACAGTGACAAAACCATGTTCTACAGCACCTAGTAGTTGGATAGCATAACATGTGCAGATAATGGGTGCTACAAATCCCTCTAATTCAGTTGGAAATGTCGACATCTCTGAGTTACACTTGGGGCCCTCGCTAAAATACAAAAGTGATTGCCATTCTTCCAACACATACAAAGCAACTGACTTAAAGTGGCCTTGGTAACCAGAAATGCTTTTACATGGACCAATATTGTCTCTAAGTACTCCTGTTAAATGCATTATGCTTAAGTAAGCATGGATACACATATTTAGGCATATTCCAAAATGTCTGAATATAGGGTGTTTCTCTCGAATCAAGCTTTTCCCAAAATGATCATTAGAATGGGCAACATGTTTCAGGTGCTTTGGACTAAAAAGAACATAAATAAAGCATGTGTGTTTGGATTTCGAGATCAGTCTTGTGAGGCAGAGGGTATAAAGTAATATTATCCCCACCAATAATATCACCATATATATGGTCGTGGGATAAGGCCATAGGCAATATTATTAGTGGGGATAATGTATGTGGTTATTAGGACTGGGGTATGTGGTGGCGGTCCTAAAAGAATTATGGGGGTTGCAGGGGTGTCCCCCGCAGGTTCCATGGCTTAATATTGCCGCACATGTTGTTTTGATGTACAGCGCTTTGGCGTAAGGCACTTTATAAATAAAATAAAATACAAAGTACAAATACAAATATGGCGATATTTCTGTATGGCGATATTTTTGCGGCGCTATTAACACATGGAACCAGGCAGAGGCAGGAGGTTGCTAGAACAGTTGCGGCAAAAGGATTTAGTTGAGGCAGCAGGTAGACAATTAACATAGGATTTATTGGCGGGAGACATAGTAAAGGTCAATAGGATTTAGTTGAAGGACAGCTAGAACGCTGAAACAGGATGGGCCATCTCTTTGTGACTACTGCTAATACATCCCAGTGAGAACCGTGCATGACACTGCTTGTCAGGGGGAGAAGAACATCCTAGACATGTTTTTAACTAGACAGTTGAGAGCATACAATGGTTGTAAGTGAACATGTATCATATTGAGAAACACAAAATACATATTCATGCCTGCATAGAAACATTTGTTGAATTCCTTCGAGGTAGTGTTCCTCGTCTTAAAATTGCGGCAAAAATGTCTGTGAATACAAAATATTGCTGCAAAAATGCTGTGGTTGTTTGCGCCACAATCATGTAAAGGTTGCAGAAGGTGGAGGGTTACCAGAACTATCCCAACCAAGTGTATTATGGGAGAAGGGACAGTTACCCTTCCTATGATCCACCTAGGGTGGACCAGAGATCCCCGTACCAGCCAGAGCGGGTGTCCCAACTGGAGCATGAACCCTCAGATGAGCATGCTGGCTCAGAACTCCACCAACCTAAGGAACAGAGGGTGGGTAGGAGAAATAAAGGGCCTAAAAAGACCTATTTTGTGGAGGAGGTTAGTGTCTTCCAATTTGAAGGAGGGGGGTCCTCAGAGGACTCTGGGAAAAGGATCTTCTCCTTCAGGGATGGGGGAGCTCCTCCCAAAGAAAAATGGGTCCCGAGTGATCCTAATCAAGACTGGGTAAATGTGGGGACTGAGTTAAAACCGCCCATCATTGAACCCCAGCATGATCAGCCAGAAAGCCACCTTGCCCAAACATATTCTGGGGACTGCCTCCAAAAAGGTGGGGGGCAGCCCAGAGTTAGAACCAGGGGAGCCCAAAACTCCCCCAATATCCAACTGCCACATTTTTCTTACAGATTCCCAAGCTCTCACACCAAATCCTATCCAGACTACCCCTCTGTCAGAATCAAGAGTCAAGAAATTAACCCACTAATTGGCCCAAAATGTACATTATCTTTGCCCCCTTGAGGAGAAGCAGGGAAGATTTTATGCTCCGGTCCAAATACAAGGGCAATGTACATTTTGGCACTGGTGGGCACCGGATCCCAAGCCACCCTTCTGTCAAAGAGGGCCTTTGATCAGCGGAATTCAGGAAGGGGGAGAGATACCAGATCCCTCTCACCCCTCTTCCTGGCAACTTCAGAACTTTGATGGGAATGAAATTCCTGTCGATGGGACTGCGGATTTAGAAATTAAAATTGCACGACACAAAATGAAGCACCCGATCCTAGTCGTGGTGCCAGAGGGAACCCCCAGTCTATTAGGGAATGACATCCTCCGTAGGCTGTCTCACCTAATAGATTGTGTGAATACGGTACTCTGGACCCAGACTCACAGGCCAATCAAATTAAAACAAAGTGTCAACCATGTTAGTCTAAATGACACATGCCACATGGTTGAACAAAAACCGGACCAAATTAAGTTCTACCTTCAAAACAATGACATACCGATGTTACCATCATAGCTGTGGGACATCAAACTGGTGATGGTAACACCTCTCCATTTCAGCAAATCAACCTCCCTTCCAGGCTCAAATGGCATTCCACACTGGAAGGAGATACTTTGAAATTTTACACTAATTCACAATCAGAACATCCCCATTCCATAGCCAAAATTGATATCAAACCAGCACAAAATGTAGCTGGCATTCGGAAGAAGGGCAAACAGCTCTTCCTCCCGATTCAGTGAAATGATGGGAAGGAGTCTGTCCTCACCCGAGTTGACTTGAATAGCGAAGAAAGCTTCATCAGCGAAGTATTATTCAGGAAACTCCCAAAAGTCCAGACCCTGCCTGCCGTTGAGCCCCTTGGTCCATGGGTATGGGGCTTGGAAACTCCCTGTTCCAAACAACTTCTGATTAGCAGTGGCATAATCAAAATCTCTAGTGATGAGAAAAGCATAGTACATAGTTGTTGGGTCGTGCAAGGTGTTCCTTCCGCCTTTTATATGGGCAGTCACCTCCTCAACCAACTCGAAATTAATTTGGACCCCAGTTATTGCCAAGCCCAGTCCCAACTGGAGAGTAAATCTCAGGGTCCCAGAAATCCTAAAGGAAGCCTCCCAGTCAGCCTAGCGCTACAGAAGGAAATGAAATTTCAGAAATGGAGGAGAGGTCACCATCCCAGGCCTCACCTACAGAATCTGCATCCCCAGGGGAAATTTTACAGACGGGGAAGACAAGTGGGTCTACATAAACCAGTTAAAGAGTTGGCATCCCAGGCATAGTTTGCGGCAAATAGAAGAGCCTACCAAAAGTTCCAAAGTGTCACTCCACCCTTCCAACCTGAACCAGTGAGGAGAGCGTGTCACGTCCATCGCTGACGGGAGAAGCAACCGGATTTCTTCAGATGGACTGAAGGAAAAAAGAAAATCCCATGTGCCCGACTCCCCCATGACTGGACGTCACGCTGAAGTCAGGGGGTGGTGTGTGGGAAATGTTACCCATGCCAGTGTGCACCCCACTATAGCCCTTTGCCAATGGGGGAAAGTAAACTGCAAAAAATGGATGTGCTAAACCCTGTACGCACCAAATCTGCAAAACTGTGCATGGTTCACAAATCACAAAAATGATGCACACACTGCCACACAAAGTCAAAGTTGGTGTAAAAACAGGACTCACTGAATGTCAGTGGGTACTGTCACCTGTCACATGAAGCAAGGCCACAGAAGTGCGCTAAAATCCAAAAATGCCCTTAAAATCCAGTTGTACCCATCCATTGCAACCTTCAAAGTGCTGTTTTGGCACTAAATTCAGTCATTATCCCAGTGAACTATTGAAAGGAAAAGTATGCTGGAATCACAGATTCTCCAGGTGGCTCAGAGAAAGCCGGGCCTCACTGACTGACAGCTGCATATGAAAATTAGATGTCAAACCCTGTTTAAACGTGTTTCTTTTTCCTGAAGAAATTACAAAATTCACTTATTTAAAGCATGTTTGTGAAGGGCTTAATTCTTTGACATGGTTGAATCCCTTGTAAACTGTGCTTATTTTTATATGTGTAAAATGAAAAGACTTTAATTTAAAGAAACCCAGTATTGGAGTTAAGTAAATACTTAAATCTGACCTGACAGTGCTAGCCTGGAAAGATTGACACTTCCAAATTGACACTCCCTTGCTACAGGAATCCTTAATGGTTCCCGCATATTTACAACAAGGCGCACAATGGACTCATCAGACTTTAGTCTGTGGCTGAGCCAAGAACAATGGCAAGCTGCCTACTGATCTCTACAGGGGAGCATCCCTCGCCAGGAAGAGGACACACCTCCCTGATCAAAGGACTGTGACAGCTGTTGCCTGTGAAGGGGAGCTACAAAGGAGAAAAAAAAACTGCTGGAACTTTTTGATGTTTAAATCTTTATTTGTAATTAAATTTGAAACTCTTTAACTGTGCAACCTGAAGGAGGATAAATCTAAAAATTGGTAGTTGTTAACCTAATTTGAGGCTTTTGCTTTGAAGACATTAATGAACCCTGTACCATCTAAGGAACCAAAGTTACAGGGAAAACCCTAATTGGAGCAAAACTGTAAATGTTGCCAGTCTAAGATTGTATAGACATGATCCAGTGATAATTGCCCAGATATGTACTGATTTAGAAATTATTAGGCCGGACTGTTATGATTAAAATTGATACAATTCTATAGAATGACAAAGACAGCTCTCACAGAGGTGGGGAGTGAATGTGAACATAACCCATCTAATATACAATGTATGTGTCCGATGTTATTAGGGGACATCATTTTAGAAATGTACATTTGTGCAAAAGTTACGTTTTGGTCAAAATCAATGTGGGAGTTCCTAAATCCCATCATAAAGATGACAGCTCTATTCTGACTGCCAAACAGAACAAAGCAAGTGCCTGTGGCCACTCACAGTCGTGGGGGTGTGTTTTGAAATGCTGCTCACACAATAAACTTTGTGATGTCAGTTGGTAAGATAAATATATGAACTTCACCACACATAGGACACACTGCTTCCAGAACCCATCCAGATTTCCGTGCAGCACCTTGTTCCAGAACTCTTCACCTTGCAGCTGACTCCAGATTTCTTGGCAGAATCCAGACTTTCGCATTGTTGAACTCTTTCTGGCGAGACCCAATTTAAAACATCCCAAACTTGAAGGGATTTAATTCTGATTCAGTTTGGCTTGCTACCATTAAGGCTTGCCTTATCCAGTAACCAGAAGGGCCCATCCAAATCCAGTCTGAGGTGCGATCAAAATTGACCAGAACCACACTGCTGATCCTATCCCACCAGAGGTGCCCTGTTGCCGGTAGACCTGACCCAATCCAATGAGCAGAACCCTGACCGTCCAATTTTAATCACAAGGGACTGTAAGTATCAATAGGAAGAACAGTGACCCATAGTATATTTGCATTGTCTGATCCCTATCTCAACGCATCTCATCTTTAACTTCAGAACCTTAGTATCGTCAGAACCATTCTTGTGCTGATTTTTATCATTTGTTTTATAAAACCATAAGTCATTAGTGATTTTGAGTAACTAAAGTATATCCCAGAAAAGAAATAGAGTATCCACCACGTGAAGGGTTACGCTGGCCATGTAACTGTGGAGATTCCCGTGTGGCATTCTCTTTTTCATAGTCATAAATATAGTGTAATCAAACCAATCTATCATTTTTAAAACCGAATTTCTGTTTTCATTTTTGCGCCTATTTTGCAAAAACACCTCTCACTAAAACCCCCATAACTTATTCAAATGTTTAGATAGAAACGAAATCTCAACTCTCACTGATACCTAAGACGCTTAGCTACCTCCATAACCAAAAATTGTATTGTATTTATTAAAAATCGCATAGTGACATTTTGCCGCAAATTTACAGTTTTCAAATGTTTACACGTGTCTTTTTCCCATCCAAAGTGTTTCTCAACTCCCATCCTGATCTCAAGTGTGTACTGTTGTTTATATTGTAGCTCCTGGCCCTCATTACAACACCAGCGCTAAACCATGGGGCTATTAGCACCATGGTTGGTGCCGGTGTTGTAACGTGTCCGCCATGGTGAAATGGGGAAATACCGCCCCATTCCAAGGTTGGCGGGGCGGTATTTCCCCATTTCCCCATGGCCCTTCCCCATTCCCATTTTTGCCCCATAGGGCTCAATGGGAATGGGGAAGGCGTCAATTACGGTACCGCAAATTGCGGTACCGTAATTGCCATCAAGGTCCTTTGCGGGTCCCTACTTTAACGGCTGGTGTAGACCATCCGTTAAGGTCGGGTCCCGCAAAGGGACCTCGTAATTAGGCGCTAAGTGTTTAATGGCGCCGCAGCCTTTTACGGCGCTGTGAAACACTTAGTACCAGGGTCCTAATGAGAGCCCCTGTGTGTTAGGACCTGTTTAGTGTTGCTTTCCTAAGAATTATTCTCCATTTAAGCATTTTTGCACCCTTTTGCCTTATTTCACAAAGCCTTTTCAACTGTCAGTTTAAAAGTGTCAATTTCAAAAATGGTTTTCTCTCTTTTTGGGGAGGGAAGATTGCTTTTAAACTCTAAACATTGTCTTTCATTCCTGAATACCTGCTGATTACTCACATCTGTGTAGGATTGTTCATTTGTACCTTAAGAACTTTGCAGGGGGAAATATTAACCTAAATGCTATCTGTTCACAGACCAAAACTGTTCTTTTTCCTGTGTTTTATATTCTGCATTAATATAAGTGAATTCAATTGCTTTACTTATTTTGAATTGTATTGTCACGACTTGGTGACTGCTGCCCCATACATATATATATATTAAAATGTATGTGTGATTTGAATATTAACTAAATAAATAAATATTTACCTTTACAAACTAGCCTGATTCCTGGTGGTTCAGTGTGACCTGGGGGGTATTTTGAGATGGGTGTGATATGAGTGGTATATCATTCAGAATATTGAACTTATAGGCACAAATAAATAAGTATTTCGTGGTGCACTACATTCTAGGCGAGACCTGGGTGTGTGCCTGATTGAAATCCTTAGCATACTGTGCTGCTAAAAACAAACACAAATACAGTCATATAATAACTGTGAAAAGTTCCTTCCCAGAACTGAGCAGGAAGCCTTAAAAGGCCATCTGCTGAAAGGGCTTTTAATGCATTAGTACCCAGCTTTGCGAGTCCACGGGATACACTAAACGTGGATTGGCTCGTTTCCGAGCCATACCACAGTGTAATCACGTGGACTCATGAACATCGTTCGTGTGCCGGGTAGACTCTTTTGTTTTTTTCTTTTTCTGGCGACCATGGAAAGGGAGAAGGGACCACACGTAGTCCCTTCTCCCTTTCCAAGGTGGCCAGTTTCCTCTCATTCATTAGTACGGAGCAACTTGGCCCAAAATGGCGCCCTGTTGCTCCACACTATTGAAGCAGTACGCCCGTTCTAGTGTTCCTAGAACTAACGCGTACTGCGACAAAACCTTTTCAATCGGCAAAAGTAATGCTGCTTGAAAAGACTTCATCAGCCATTAGTGTTCTGGGGCTGCAAACTCAGGAAAACTAGTTTCCCGAGCCTGCAGATCCCAGAATACTAATGGCAATAAGCCCCTCAACAGCAGGCCAATACCACCCATGGTATTGCTCCCGGGGCCTTCGTTAAGGTCCTCGCTACGCTCGAGCCTGTAACTATGGGCCTCCGGGGCATTACCTGGTGTGGTATTGGCCCACCGTCTCGGGGCTTATTGCCACATTATTTGTGGATTTATAAATTATGTACATTATGCTCAGTAAGATGCTCCCCTTGGAGGCCCCAGAATCCTACCTTAGCGAAGCCAAAAGACGAATAACTAAATTTATATGGCAGGGCTGGAGACACAGAATAGGATATGAGACCCTCACCCTCCCCAAGGATAGAGGGGGCTTAGCCCTCCGAGACCTGCAAACATACCATAGAGCAGCTCAGCTTCGGGCCCTGGCCCCACACCTTAGGGAGGACCCCAATAAACAATGGGTTTTCCTTGAAAATTTCTACCTACACCCAGTCACCGTGGGGGAATGGTTATGGGTTCCCCCTGAAAAAAATACCCAAAAGAATCAGGGACCACCCCATCCTTGGAACTATGTGGAAAGCACTTGCAGGAAAGGGAATTAGAGAAAAGGTGACCACCTGGCCCTCGCCCCTGAGCCACATCTGGTCCACACCAGTTCTAGAGCAAATCCCAGGCCACAAACACTACCAGCCCTGGTTCGAGGCTGGTCTAGCCAGAGTCGGTCAGCTGGTGCGGAAGGACTCCTTCATTCCCATTCAGGAACTTGAGGAGGTCTTGGGAATTGGTACCCTCTCCCCGCTCTTATATCTACGTCTCAAGGGTGTCCTAATGAAACCCAAACTAAAGCCCTGCATACAAAGAAAGCTCACCCTGGTCGAAAAAAATCCTAGACTCTCACGTAGAAATGAAAAGACTCATCTCCCTCCTCTACAGAGCCCTTATGATCCCCTGGGAGGGAACGACCAAAAGCCTTAGAAGGAAATGGGAGAGGGACCTGGGTTGTGGAGTGGGGGACGGGCTATGGGGACGTATTTGCAGCAGGGCGTTTAAGACATCCATCTCCTGCCAATATAAAACACATGCTGTCAAACTCCTTCATAGATGGCAGTACAACCCGATCACCCTCTCAAGGATGTTCCCGGACATTGACCCAGAGTGCTGGCACGGATGTGGGGAAAAAGCCGACTACTGGCATATGTGGTGGTTGTGCACGAAGGTTCAAGTCTTCTGGTCTGAGGTCCTGAGCTGGTTAAGGGAGGCGGGAGAGGGGGTTTACCCACAAGATCCTATCTTGATAATGTTTGGCCTTCAGCTAAGGGATGAACGTTGGGAGAAACTTCCCGACCTGACGCACTCGTTACTCCTGGCAGCTCGAGCAGCTCGGGCTAGAACATGGAAAAGGACCGGCCTTCCCACGAAAAGTGAGTGGGTAGCTGTGGCTAAGGATATCTACTTCATGGAAAGACTCACAGCGGCTACGCAGGGCTCGAGCGCCCAGATAGAGATGGACTGGCTACAATTTATGGAGGCTTTCGGCCACACAGAGGAAACGCCCTGAGAATCATGGGGTCTCATGACCCGGTCCAAAACCATCTGTAGCATGTAACACTTTGCCTTAGTTTTGGAGGAGTCGGTTTAACCACGGACGGCCATTAGCCCGGTCGGAGTTGTTCTAGGAGAAGAGTTACGGACGATCCGTTCCGTGCCTTGAACTATGGGGTTTGGGGGGAGAGGGGGGGAAATATTCAAGGGATGTATGGTTGGATTGTAAAGTTATGATGGGCATTTGCCCAAAAGTTGACACGCTGTAGAAGCCTCTTGTTACCATTAAATGCCAATAAAATTTGATTTTAAAAAAATATATGTATATAATTTCCTCTGTTAAAAAAGAACTAAAAACAAAAAATTACCACACATGCTCATCTGGGTTGTGTGAATCTGAATGTAGTACACCCATTGGGTAGTTTGCAGAGATCCTGCGTT
Organism: Ambystoma mexicanum; assembly: GCF_040938575.1. Lineage (NCBI taxonomy): Eukaryota > Metazoa > Chordata > Amphibia > Caudata > Ambystomatidae > Ambystoma > Ambystoma mexicanum. The sequence goes on from NC_090941.1 coordinate 897,082,554, forward strand.
GTGCCATGTCAGGCTTAAACTAACAATCAATCAATACGTGTTTACTTCAATCATATTGCCCTCTGTCACATGGAGTGCTGCATTTATAAAAAGTACCAGAATGCACAATAGCATGCCCTACAGATCTTAAAACATATAGACCATGATTTGAGAGCTCAATTTCAGCATATTTTGAAGCAGGGGAGTTGCTACGTCTGGAAAAGACCCGGGGCTAAGCTGATGTCGGAAAGGTTGGGACTGGGGGCTAGCTAGTCTTTTGGCTGTAGCTCCTGAGATTCTATCCGGGGCTACAACCAAAAGATCAGGGGCTATAGCCCCCTTAGCCCCCCCCTAGCAACGCCCCTGTTTTGAAGGTACCGAAGTGTGAATAAAGTAGTGTGTTGTAATGTTGTTTCCTTATCTGCGTTACAGTGTGCATAATGTTCATGGATATAGTTCTGTGATCATTTCTGCATTGTCCACTGCTGTCTATCTTTGAATGTACTGACCTCACTACCTTCTACTGCATGAAATGATTATGGTTTACCATCAGGAATGTTGGGAGAGTCCGTTGGCAGGTAGCACTGGAAGGAGTGACTGCAGCCTTACCTTGGTGCTGTGTGAAGAATACATCTTACCTCTTCTGCACCATCCTCATTTGTGTCAGTTTCCATCTTCATTATAGAGTGATGTTAGGTGAGACAGGTGGAGAGGGTTTTTCGGCATTACTGGCATTGGTAGGGTTTAGAATTTTCATATACATCAGTTACTTTTCATGCATTTTACTGTTTTGTGGCCAAACAGAAAACATGCTTAGGCCTGAATTCTGTCCTCATCATCTATTGCATTTGACACAGATGATAAATAAAGTGGCAATTAGTTGGGTAATGTTTACATGTATTACTTTGATGCAGCAATGGTTACCCCGTGACCTGTGAAATCTTCCGAGTAAGAGTAAATGTTAGAGTAATTTGAATGACCAAAACACACACACCTCTTGGACTGTTCTGGGTCTCAAACCTAGAGACTCCCCAGACGTATTATCACACAACAAAGTCTCAGGTCAATATTCATTCATCATTTTTGCTTTTTCCATTACCAACATGTGTAACCCTAGTCTATCTTGCCCTTCAACCACACTAAACAGATTTGTGGTTTTTAAACAACCCCACACACTACACAAAAGAGTTCATTCTTTTGACTCTAGATGTGATGTGTTTCGTGAACTTCAATTCACATCCTTCCTGTAATTATTGGAAGGATCTACTTACGACCTTTTACCATCTCAGTGGTCGGTTTCTTGGATGTCAGGTCGGATCAGTCAGGTCTACCGGTTTCAGTGTACTAGTATGAATAAACCACTTTCTTCAGGGCCACCTGCAGCAGGTCTATATGTGCTGTTTTCTGTTCACTTGCAGCAATACATGCCCCCACCCTCCTCTTCTCGATCCTAATTTGTTTGATCCATGTGAAAGGGACAGGTATAATTTTCGTCATCCAGGTTGCCTCAATTATAGGCATTCCATGTTACCTTGCGGTACGATTCGCAGAGGTTTTTTTTTCCGTCCAGGGTGGTCTGCAACTCTTTTTTGTAGTGTGTGGGGTTGTTTAAAAACAACAAATCTGTTTGGAAAACTCCTGACAGTATGTACTCTCAGTTCTGTATCTCTGCAAATATCAAACACAGACTGACAGCACTTTTATGTTATTTGTTTTAAAAACATCTGCCAAACAAAGAATACCAATAAAAATATAGTACATTCATTTGTAAAGCAGAAGACACATGCCCTGATGCTCATGACATGTGCCTTTTAGCAAAGCTTAATTAGTCATTGGAAGTGTTGTGTGTAGAAGATTAGTGATAGGGCAAGTTCTCTTATACTCCCCCCTCACCCTAGATAAGCAGAGCAATCAGTGCTACCTAGGGATAGAACACACAAGGGTTTAGTTTAGTGTGGTTGAAGGGCAGGATAGACTAGGGTTACACATATTGGTAATAAAAAAAACAAAAATGATAAATGAATATTGACCTACGAATTTGTTGTGTGATAAAAACAAAGAGTGATTTGAATTACAGTGGGTGCATTGGGAATCAAAAAGACCCTGCACTACTGTTACCAGTCGAATCCTTTAAGACAACACACTTCATAACAAAGTAAAGCCCTTTCTTTTTCAACCTTGTTTATTTGTTATAATGTCTGCTTGTTAGACATGCACGAAAAGTTGTTTAGCACTTCAAAACTTTTGTCACATCACACACAACAACAAGCCGCAAGACCTTGTCAAGCGATGACTACTAGCAGGTGTCTTATCAAACAGCGACTTCAGGAATGTGCCCCTTTTTACACAGGTTCTTTTGTTGTGTGTCTTGAAACTGCAGTAGTAAATCTGTAAGGTTTTTGGGCATACGCAACGTTCTGTTCTGAATTCAAGGAAGGGAGCAGTTGGTCAAATTGTATATTTTAGCTATTTTGGTAAAATTCGAAACTAGCCTATAATAGTTCATAGTTTAGCATCGCCCACATGAACATGCGAAAGAAAATGCCCCAATTAAATATTCTCTAGTTGCACATACCCCTGCTATAGACATTTACATGCTGGTATAAAACCAATGGATACTTATGGTATCCACTGGCTTTTTGCACCAGCAAAAATATGCGGTTTCCATGTGATCCCATTGTAAATGCCACCTGTCATGAGCAAATGGGACACGTCATTTTCAGAATTTGTACCGTGGAGTGTACAACGGGAGCATAAAAGTGCTTCTGCCTCCATTTTACAGATCCCTTTATCACTCTGCAGTGCAAATAACAAGAATTGCCTGAAGGGTACCTGTGTGCATGTAAGTGCAAACATGAGTGTTCCCTTAAGGGCAATGTATTGTATTTTATTAAATGAGCTCCATTGTGCTTTGTCCCACCCATGGTAGTAAATGTGATAATAGCCATCCCTAGCGAGAAGTGTTTCCCCTGCCGCCCATGAACTATGTAAATATGCAGGAACAGGGCGAATAGGATTTGTTGGATTTCTGCGTTGAGTGGATTTATAACAGTAGTGCAAGGTTCATGTTCTCAACCATGTGCTACAATAGCACAATATATGGTCCAATACATTGATTCTGGATTAGTCCCTTTAACTCAGATTAACTCCTTAACTCATTTGTCAAACGTTGTCACTCCTTTTCAATTCTGCAGAGCATAGTGCAACGTCCAGTGTTGGTTATGGTTTAATTTTCCACCACAAAACAATACGCTGTTGAAGTGCCTTCTGCTACTCTCTTTGACGCTTTTGTGTAATGTATATCCAGTAACTCCTGCAGTATTTGTGGACTCTGGCACTGAGTTTGAGGGCAGTCACTCCACCTGGCCTTTTCCTAGGCTCTATCCCAACAATCACCCGTAGCCCTCCCAACTAGTGCTCATCCGGCAATACAGGCAGTAGGTGGCAGCATGACACGCCAGTTAGTCCCTCTGTGCCTGCCTAAGTAGCACCACACCCACAGAACGACCATCACCGCCAACAACACGTTGCAGTGGTGATGGGGTTGGCAACAAGGCACTTCTGTTGGATGGTGGCACTGGCATAGGGTGCACAGAGGGCAGAAGTGCTTGTGTAGGTTGAGAGAGTCAATGGACTCTTGGGTGCTTGTGTCAGTGTGTCAAGCCATGAACAGGCACCCCCCCTCCGCGAGAAACCTACAGATACTCCCTCAATGCCCCCACCACCAGTAGAGGGAGCTATGTAGGAGGGGCCAGTGGAAGAAAGGTGCTATGCACCCATCAGGACTTGTCAGGCCTTGCCTCCATTTCAATCCTTTTGTAGCATGCCCAAGTTCTCTGGTATCATGCATTGTTTGCATATCACAGTGCCTTCCTGCGCTCCCTCAGTCTTCCCCTCTGGGATGCTGAAGTGGTCCTAGGATCATTACAAGGTGGGACTGTCCAGACGTCCTCTCTCCTGCATGAAGCCTATCATGGGGCACGCCTGTCTGCCATGCCTCCTCTGAAAGAGTAAGCGTAGGTGCAGATGCCTCAGTGCCTTTCTCTTCCTGCGTCATATGCTTGGCGACCTTTGTCTCTTCAATCTGCTGCTCTTCCGTCTCCTTTAGCATCATCACCTGCACCCACGCCTTTCCTCCTGGCAGGCCACACCTCTGCCTCGCCCCTCAGTGCTGAGTTACCCCCATCTCCTCTCCAAATGCAAAGCTGATTGACCTGTGGGTCCTCCCCCACCACCTCTGGCACAAAGGCTAACTGCATGTCAGCTCTGAAAGGTCGGCCACCTCCACTGCTCCCTCGCCTACTCCTCCTCTTATGGCAATGGCAAGCTCTATTTTGTTAGTCCTGCCTCTTCCACTAGGTGAGGTGTTTAATGCAACCCTCAGGTGTTTAGTAAAGTATAGTCCACATTCCATCATGTGCATGTTCCCCCTTGACGTTTTGTTAGGGTGGGCATAAAACACCAAACTCTGACCTGGATGCATGGAGTGGGCTTGTCTCTGTGGATGACGAGAAGATGAAAGAACTGTGGATCAAGGGGAAAGGGCAAAAGGCTAGGTACAATGCTGAGCACAGTGTGAAGCGAATTCCAGGTTAAACAGTAAGCTACCCAGACTTATGAACAATGGAGAATAGACTTTCAGAAAGGGCTGTAGTGACAGAAGATGTTGGCAATGTGATGTGATAGATAGAGGGTCATGTTTGGAGCAAGGAACAGATGGTGGTACTGCGCAAGTGTAGGGATAGTCAAACTTAAGTAAGGTTATCTAATTGCAATTCTTCTGGTGGATTATGTGTAAAGGGAAGGAACTGTCTCAGGATTCGGAATCTCCTGCCGTCTGGGGATCTCTGCCACATCAAGCATGGACCACAGCCCCCCGCCACCTATTGTCAGCTCCGCCTCTCCTCCTATTCTTCAGCCGACCCCCAGCGTCTCTCCTACTGTGGCTTTGGGCACCTGGCACCTAGATAGTCGACAGCCACTGGGGCACGCTATTGTCCACTGGTATCTCCACATGGCAACTACAATTCATATCCTGTGGAAAAGTGAATATCCTCTTCTTCTGTCACCTCTATTGCCTACAGATATAACTCCCTGTCCCACTTTATTTCAATAAATGAATTTGGAAGAATCAACAATAGAGGCAAAAACAATAGAGGCAAAGAACTATCTAGGGCAAGCAATGTTCTCGGACACACAATGGAAGGCACACAAAGCGGAGGGAGGAGTCTCTGGTTCATGCACAAATTCCTTCTGCAAAGTCATCAATAAAGAAACTGCAAAAGTCCTTGAGCACTCCTTGGCAGAGAAGGTGTGGGTTCGCCATTTCAAAGACCTGTATGCACCCCCAACGACATTACAGAATTTAAAAGTCTGGACTTGGGGAGCAAAATTACATGGGATAAAGTAATTTCAGAAGAAGATCTATCAGGAGAGAATCTGCACTTTAAAATCCTGTGCCAGGACCTTACAGGTTATGTAACCAAATTAAAAAGAAAATCCATATACTTGGTCAAGAATATTATATATTCTGTCTAAACTGGTTATCAGAACTTTTTAGAGAACATCATCATGGGATACTTCTATTGTCCCCGTTTTTAAAAGGGTCCGAAAGGATAACCGGAACAACTATCATCCCATCAAATTGCTCGATGTAGAGAGCAAGGTCCCGACCACGTTTGTAATGGATCATCTGATTGCTTGAGCTACACTGACACGTTATCTCTCCAAGTTTCATCTTGTCTATAGAAAAGGAATGGGCATATTATATATTCCGTATATTCCGTAGTCCACTAAGACCTCTTGGATAGACACGGGCAGCTTGGATCTAACTGCAGCGTTCGATAAGGTCTCTAGGCAACTGCTGTGGGCGAAATTGACTCACTGGGGTATCCCACAGGGGCCTTTAAACATCATAAAGTGGCATTATCAGGACACGCATATACAAGTCAGGCTCAATGTTTCTGAAAGTGTCCATACATTTGCAGGTCCTAATCAAGGATGCATTTTAGCAGCTACCCTTTTAACTTACATCTAACTGATTTAGAAAACATCTATGACACAGTCTCCTTGTTTCCCCCCCAAGCTGGGAGCTACTAGAATTTCTTGCTTCGCATATGCCGACAACATTATTCTATCAGACAAAACACCAATTGGCCTGCAAAGGTCTCTAATAAAAGTGGACAAATATCTCACTGCTAAAAATGTGAGGATTAACACACTAAAGTCAAAAGTGATTATCTTCTCTTAGAATTGATAGCTCCTACCTTGGCTTGGTTGAGGAGTTATGCTACTGCGGTTTCCACGTATGCACACATAACAGGGAAACTGTAATTTACAACATTGTAGAAAGGAAACTGGCTCCATTTATTTCACAGATGGGTAGACTTTTGTAAAAAGTAGGGAACTTCTTGTTAGTGTCCTTGACCAACATTTATAAAAACCTAGGTCACACCCTGCATTACATATGGTCTGGAATTAGAGCTGACAAGCAACCTAAATTGGTTAGGAAGGTTAGAGGGGTAGCCGTGGAAAGAAGTTCATAGACTGCCCAAAGCCCTCCCAACGTCTCTGATTCGTCATGAGGTAGGGTTAATATCCTGGGAAACCACTATTATCTGGAAAAATACACCGCTACATATGAACATTGTACAGGCTGCCCCTGATTGCCTAATGCAGGACCTGGCCATAGTTCACGAGGTTCACGAGGAGTATGGTGTTACCTCATTAGAGACGTTCATGAGCACCTGCGAAGCCACTTTTGAGGAGGCAAATTACAGTTTGGGAATGGACAACCTCATTCCACACATTTTAAATCAAGCTCCATGAAAATCGGGCGATAAAGAACGAGCAAAGGATTTTAAACTATGTTTCACAAATCGACTACCCATATGTAGATTGAAAACTGGGAGTGTTACTTAAATATTTAACTCAATGTCCTTCTCTTATCTTTATTAGTTTGTTTCTGGGTTTAAGGCTGAACTGTTTGTCTACATTAGCAAGAGCGGCTCTTTTAGAGACATTCACAAGGAGAAGCGTTTCTGGCGTGTTATTTCTGGTCGAGAGAATTTGCATGTGCCGATTATAAAATTAAGCTGGCACGCCTAAGATATTTGCACTATTGTTGTAGAGCCGTGCATATTCCACATTCACAATATTATATCAGGAGTTTTTTATTTACCCGAAAAAAACGTTTTCAAAATAAGATTTATTCAGGTTTTAAATGATATAAACGCTCTCATCCGATTGACAGATGGAGTCTGGGATCACGGACATCTAGAACAAGTCACTAATTAAGTTCCCACAATACAAAGATCGGATTTTTGATCTGCTGGATGAAAATTACTTGCTCTGATGAGCCATATCTTTCATGGCAAGTTCACCAAATGTTGCTCTTTCATTTCACATCTCTGTGCCATGAAAGGTTCTTTTGAGAATGGCTGAGGAAGGAGAGCTCAGCTGAATGGATTTCAATTGTTTGTGGTCTGGGACTTCCATCAGTTTTGGGTCACATCAACAACGCGCAGTCATTGCCCATTTCATTCATGTCATCAGAATTCTTGTGAAACGGTTCACAAGCTCTCGAAAGGTCAGAAAAAGCCAGTATTGGATAAGCGTCATATTTTTCTGCAGCTTCACAATTGCCTTTTAACCTTTTGTGATGTTGTCCACTGAATGGGAATCAGAAAAAAGTTAATGGAACGTGACTTCAGTTCATTCGAGGCTTTACATTACAGGAGGGTATGGATTGGCTAATGGCTAATTGTTTTTGAACCCTGCGTTCTAATCCACACGTTGGCTCTACACCAAATACTGTGTGTCAAGTACTATGTGTAATGCTAAACCAAGCATTACAGTGTACTGTCCCGATTACATCCTCCTCTTCCCCCAATGAACCCCTACGCCGAGTCTGGGCGAGGGTAGCTAAGCAACACAAAAAGGTGATGGCTGGAAGGTTGTGAATGAATCATGACCTCTGACATTGATCTGGGCAACCTTCTATGCCATTGTTTTAGATAACCAAAACCTTGACCATACGCAAAAAAATGGAGCAAATTAATTTGCCAATAATGTTGTTGCTTGTATAATATGGAATAGGACAAATGGTTATATCACAACCTTTATTATCTGGATGTACGTTATAATATTGTATCCCAAAAGACCGAATTACAAAATCACAGAGTCCGCTAGCCCGCATTTTGTAAATCGGTCTTTTAGGATTTTGGCTGTTTGTCTCCCGCAATGCCTACAATGTATGCGGGGGACACCCCCGCAACCCAAAATACTGAACTGGAGGTGCAGGGCGCACCCCCACAACTCCCGCTCCCCTGTTTGATATTATGGGCTTAGATCTTATCTACTATGATATGATATGATATGATATGACATTTATAACGCGCCTATACACTAGTGTTTGAAGGCGCTGCGAGGCAAGGGAGGGGAACAAAAGGAGGACGGACAGCGATCCTACTAGACCAGGTGTCAGTCAGATCGCACAAGTGCGTAGGAAGGGGGCTGGGATAGTGCAGTACATGGGAAAGAAGAGAACAATAATAAGTAGCGGCCAGCATGTGGCAAGTGCATGGGTAAGTGCATGGGTAAGTGCGGGCAACAGGTGTCAAGGGCTGGTAGGGGGACTATAGAGATACAGAAAAAGTCCCCAAGTGCAGGGGTTGCAGGTGGGCAGTGCAAGTGTGTGACGCTGGTGGGGGAAGGACCTAGGGCCCGAGATCAGAGGGTATCCAGGTAGCCAGTGCAGTTCCGGTTACAGCCTGGAAGTCAGCAGAGGAGAGGAGGAGAAAAAGCAGAAGCAAAGAGAAAGATTTTGAGGTGCTTCCGAAACCGGAGATGGTTCTCCTCAAGTTTAAGGGAGGCAGGGAGGCTGTTCCACAGGGAGGCACCAGCCGAAGAAAGAGATCTACCACCAACTCGTTGCTTGGAGAAGCGACTGACCCTGAGGGAGTTGGAGGCGGATGAGCGAACAGCTTGAGAAGGAAGATATTTAGGAAGAGAGAGTTGAAGGTATTGAGGCCCGAAGCCCCAGAAGGCCTTGTGAACGATGCAAAGGGTTTTGAACTTAATCCTCACAGCCACTTGGAGCCAGTGCAGAGATTTTGGTCCTGGAGATATACGATCCCTGGGCTTGAGGACAAGGACAAGTCTCGCAGTCCTGTTCTGGATGAGTTGCAGAGGGCGGAGAGTAGAAGCAGGCAGATTCAGAAAGAGGCTGTTACAATAGTCCAGCCTAGCGAGAACCAGAGCTCTGGAGACAGTGAGCTTCTGGGGGAAGGAGAGGAAAGGAAGAATACCTCTGAGGAGGTGCAGCTGGTAGTGTGACTTCTTAGAGACGTCAGAGATGAGAGGAGAGAAGGAGTGTGGAGTCGAAGATGACCACAAGGTTTTTAGCCTTGTAGGTGGGAGCAGGAAGAGGGCCAAGAGAGGCTGGCCAGAGAGCTACCGGGAAGGCAGGAGCCGGTGTGCCGATGAGGAGAATCTCAGTCTTACTGGCATTAAGGCAGAGGCCATTGGTGGCACACTACTCCTGGATAGCAGACAAACAGTCAGAGATGAGGGAAGGAGAGGAGGAGGCTGAGGGTAACCTGAAAATGAGTTGGGTGTCATCCGCATAGCACTGAAAGTTGGGGCAGAGAGTGGCGATGTGGTGGGCAAGGAGTGCCAGGTATTGGTTGAACAGCCAGGGAGAGAGGTTGACCCCATGGGGACATCACAGGTAGAGAAAAAGATAGCGGAGAGAAAGGACCCCAGTTGGACCTGGGAGGGTCGGTCAGAGAGGAAAGAAGTCAGCCACACCAGAGCCTGACCAGTGATACCCAGGTTATCACGGAGACGGTTGAGCAGGATGGCATGGTTGACAGTGTCAAAGGCAGAAGAGAAATCAAGCAAGATGAGGATGCAAGGGGTGTTAGAGTCAAGGTTGGAGAGCAGGTCTTCACGGATGTTCAGGAGAGCAGTTTCCATGCTTCTGGGAGCTCTGAAGCCAGACTGATGGTCATGTAGACAACCAACAGATTCAGTGTGGAGATTAAGCTGGGAGATAGCCAGTTTCTCCAGGAGCTTGCCCAGGAAGGGAGTGATGGAGATTGGGCGATAGTTAGCTGGGCAGAAGGGGTTGGCAGAGGGTTTCTTAATAAGAGGGTACATAAGGGAATGCTTCAGGGGGGATGGGAAGACTCCAGATGCGAAGGAGTGATTGCAGAAATCAGCTAGGGCAGGAGCCAGGGAGCCGATGTGGTCCTTGATTGTTTTGGAGGAACAGGGGTGAACCTGTTTCGACGAGACGTTCATAGATCTGACTTTTCTAGAGACCTTGTCAGCGGAGAACAGGGGAAAGGAAAAGAAGGAGGGAGGAGAGGTGGCTGCAGAAGGGCCAGAGGAAGAGCAGGGAGTAGGGGGAAGGAGGGGATAGGAGGAGAGTGAGGACAGGCTGTCCTGAGTTTTAAAGAGGTCAGCCAAGTTGTTAGATGCCGCAGAGACGCAGGCTTGGATATGAGCGCTCTTCTTGGTTAGGACAGAGAGCCGGTATTGCCTTTGGAGCAGGCGGCAGGCCAGTTTGTCAGAGGATGTACATGAAGCACGCCATTTCCTCTTTGCCACCCTGCACTTGCGTTTTAGGGTGACGAGGTCTGAGTCATACCAGGAGTTGCACTTGGGTTTGGGCTTCAGGTGGATTCTCATGACAGGGGCAAGGATATCAAGAGTATCAGATATAGCAGAGTGGAGTGTGGAGAGGGCTGTGTCAAGGTTAGAGTCAGCCAAAGGGGGAGGAGGGGTGAGAAGGTGGCAGCGAAAGCCTCAGCTGACACGCGCTTCATGGATCGGATGACCAAGAAGGTGGGTGGCAATGATGGAAGTGGCTTGGCCTTAGGGGTAGGGAGGGTGAGGTGGGAGGAGAGGAGACAGTGATCACTCCAGGAGAGAGAGGTGGAGAGAGGAACAGAGAGGGGAAGGTCTGAGGAGATCAGAACATCCAGTGTGTGCCCTGCAGAGTGAGTCAGGCCAGAGGGGAGAATAGTGAGTGAGAGAAAGTCACAGAGGTCGCGGAAGAGTACAGAGGGAGGACAGGAGGCATCCAGGTGGGTATTGAAGTCCCCAAGAAGGAGGAGTTGAGTGGTTGAGGCCAGGAGTGAGGAGGAGAGGTCTGCCCACTCAGAGAGGAAGGAGGAGATCTGACCAGGTGGCCGATAGATAGTAGCCATAGTAAGGGAATGGCTAGGGGAGAGAGAGATCCTGCAGATGAGGCATTCAAAAGAGGAGTAGGCCTGCGTAGGAGTGACAGAGGCAGGGATCCACTCGGGGAAGATCAGGGCTACACCCCCACCAGAGCAGTTGGACCTGGGTGCGGAGAGGATCTTGTAGCCATCAGGTATGAGGGTGTCAAAGCTAGTGATAGAGCTGGCCGTGTGTCATGATGCCTACCCCCGGGCATCTGGATCGTGTCCATCAGCCCTGGGAGCAGACATCCAGATACTCATTAAAACCCCAACAGCCCCGGCTGGGGGCTGTTTGGATTCAGTCCTGGTGCCTTAGTCGCCAGGCTCATCATAGAAAACAGTCCTGGCGCCATAGGCGCCAGGCTCATAGACTTTACTTACCTTATGCAGACCATGCTGCAAATGAGTCCAAGCCAACGTGAGGCCTGGGTGGGACTATTTTATTACAGGGACTATTTTACACTCAGGTGTGGTTCTGGGGAACTTCTTACCTGGGACTACTTTGCAGGCTATTTAAACCACGCCCGAACAGCAGCCCATGCTTCGCGTTATTCTGCATCCAGCAGCGTGACGCTCACCGTGTCTGCAAGTCAGCATCCAGTCTTCTGCACCATCCGCCTCGAATCCGGAGCTCCTAGACAAAAGGAAAAGAAAGGAGAAGAGGTTAGATCACAGACATTATTTGATTCCTTACCTGATTCCGGACCCAGCACATCTCCGAGCCTGGAAAGGACATTATTTCAGCACGCGTCGCTTCGCCAGCAGCAGCGCCGCGTTCTACTCACCAGTCCACCGCATCTTTTGACTCGGCGCTGCCTCCATCATTTTCTTCGTCGAAATCCAGCACCTGGGGGGGGAAACAAAAGGAATAACAAGGTGAGCCGAGAAAACCGACAAAGACAATCTCTTTGCCACCATTGGCTTACCTGCTTTACCACCGGAGGTATTATTCTTTAATTCGCCGCATCTTCCTATGCCGCACCTATAAAGGGAGAGAAAACAGCAAGTTAAACTCATGCAACTTTTACCGGACAGTGTTTGGTAATACAGACTGTTCTGAATGCCATCAGCTGCCTCCAGGCAATATTCTTTTAGACCCAGCTGCAACCTAACGAGGGAATGGAACAAGAGTGAACATCGGACATATTGAACTCTTTGAACTTTATAGACACTGGAGTTAATATTCCTCCTGAACTCCTCCTGTACCTTCAACCCAGTGAAGTAACTGGTATCTATGCGCCCATGCATGCCATGCAGGATGGAGAGCTCATCATTTAAAAACATAAGGTGAGATTACCAAAAGGGGATATCGGAGGTGATTAGTGGGGAGAACGAGAATTGTTGGGGGGCCATCACTAAAGTCCACGGGTGGCTAAATCCCTTTCTCCACTTGCAGGAGAATACTTCTACAAGTCCAGCAGACAAGATTAGGCAGGCCACTCCAGACTGTCATCTCTTCACTACGCATCACGTTGGTGGAGACCGCAGCTGTCTCTGTCCGATCGACGCCCCTGTGGGAACCAGGTGAGCGTAACAGAACGCGAAGCCAATCTACAAATCCCCACCCGGGCGTAATGGAGACCTCAGAAACCGACCAACTAGCCCAATTGTTAGGAGGACCTAGGGCTGAAATGCACTCTGCGCGCCAAGAAACTAATGCCCTCAGGAGAGAACTGATTGTGTCAAAGGAGCGCACCGATGATCTTGCCAGACAACTGCTGCAAAACCAAGCCGGGCAAACACCACTACCTGGACTTGGGGGGAATTCAACCCCCGTTTCATCGAGCAGCCCTGTGCAAGAGGTTCTACCAGGGAGCATTCCTTTAGCTCCACCCGAACGCTTTGCTGGGGACCCGAAAAGGTACGCCGTGTTCATGAACCAATGCTGCTTGCACTTTTTATGCAGACCAGGAGCTTTTCCAAACGACCAAGCCAAAGTAGCCTTTGTACTGTCATACCTTAGTGGCAGCGCAGCGGATTGGTCAATTCCATTAGTCAACCAGGATGACCCTTTTCTTCAGGATTTTCAAGGTTTTCAATTGAGCATGGAAAGATTTTTCGCCAGACATTCGCAGGGACAGGCCCTGGATAACAAACTTCTATCCCTACAACAAGGAACCCAGGACCTGCTAACTTATACCGCAACCTTCAATAGGTTGGTGGTGGAAACCGGATGGCCAGAGGTAAAGCGAATTACATTATTTCATTGTGGACTTCAGGGTGAACTCAAAGATGTTTTGGCCCAAGTTGTGAACCCACCTCAGGATTGCGCAGAATATATAGACTTAGTGGTCCAGCTAGACCACCGACTTCAGAATAGAAAAGCTGATCGAGCTAAGTTCGAGAATCGGGTATTGGTTAAACCCAATGTTACTCCCAAAGGAACAGATGCATCAGAACCAATGCAGATTGGGGGGGTTAAGGGACCCTTAACTCAAAAAGAAAGAGAAAGGAGACGACAGATACAGTTGTGTCTGTACTGTGGGGCCTCAAAACATTTTCTACGGGATTGCCCTGTAAAAACCATCCAAGAAAGTAGTCGGAGTTGCTGATAGAAATCAAACAGAGCCTGATTCGGGAAACGACCATGCCCGACAAGCGTAGAGGTCCGCTTGCCGAGCTTAAAGAAGGACACTCAGACCTCGCACCTAATCATACCAATGGTCCTTATTGATCCAAGGCAGCCATCACGTGTGCACGCAGTTAGGGCATACATTGATAGCGGGCCGTAGGAAACTATGTGGACCACGAATTGGCTTCTAGGATGAATCTACCTCTCTGCAAAAAGACCAGTTCAGATGTTTTCACCACAGTCGATGGAACTGAAATTGCCTCTGGGCCTGTAACTCATTCCACCACAGAGATGACATTTTGGGTCAAGATGGGCCTCGAGAGAGGCCCATCTTGACTTAATCAACATTTTGACTTAATCAAAGCCCTGCAGTTCCAAATAATACTGGGGATACCTTGGTTGGAAACACATAATTCTTGTATTGATTGGCGAAGAGAAGAGAGTAACCTTCCCGGAGTGTGCACACACCTGTTACCTGGAAAAAACCTTGTACAAAAGCCTGGCCACAGTCGCTAATCCAGCCATCCAGTTACCTAAGGAATATCAAGAATTCCAGGATGTTTTCCAAAAAGAACAGGCGAACACCTTACCACCTCATAGATCATACGATTGTCAAATCGACCTCATACCCGGTGCACAACCTCCATGCAGTAGAATCTACGCCCTTACGGAACCCGAAAACAGTAACCTACGACAATACTTGGACCAATACCTTGCTAATGGCTTCATTCGTCCATCTAAGTCCCCTGCATCTTCAGCTTTATTCTTCGTGCCCAAAAAGGAAGGTGTCCTCAGAAAGTGCATAGACTACCGCGCATTAAACCAGATCACGGTGAAGAACCAATATCCATTGCCTCTGATCCCCGAACTACTAGACGAAGTAAAGGGTGCTTGCATCTACACTAAATTAGATCTCCGAGGGGCATATCATCTGGTACGTTTAAAGAAGGGTGACGAATGGAAGACCGCTTTTCGCACCAAGTACGGATTATTCGAATATCAGGTGATGCCCTTCGGGTTGTGCAATGCACCAGCAGCCTTTCAGTATTTTATGAACAATGTCCTTCGTGAACTCATTGACGTCTGTGTTGTCGTATACATAGATGATATTCTAGTGTACTCCTCCTCAGAATCAGACCATGTTAAGCACGTTCGTGCAGTCCTTGAGAAACTACGCCAGTACAAGTTATATGCAAAATTGGAAAAATGTGTTTTTCATGCTACAGAAGTTGAATTCCTTGGTTTTATCCTGACTCCAAAAGGAGTCTGAATGGACTCTCGAAAGGTGAACGCAATTCTCAAGTGGCCATCACCCAGTTCAGTTAAAGGGGTGCAAAGCATGCTTGGGTTTGCTAATTTCTATCGCAGATTTATTCATGACTTCTCATATGTTGTACACCCCATCACAGCACTTTTGCGAAAAAACAAACGCTTTTTGTGACCAAAGAGGCTGAAAAAGCATTCCAAGAACTGAAATTGAAGTTCACGTTGGCACCTGTCTTAAAGCATCCACGCCCGAGCTCCCATACATAGTTGAAACCGATGCATCCAGTTTAGCCATGGGGGCTGTCCTGTCCCAGAAGGATCCAGAAACCGGTCAACTTCATCCAGTAGCATTTTGGTCCAGAAAATTCTCGGCCCCCGAATTAAACTATTCGGTTACCGATAAAGAGTTGTTAGCCATCAATTCCGCCTTCAAGGCTTGGCGACATTATCTTCTCGGTGCCAGGCATACCATTACTGTAATCACCGATCACAGGAACTTGCAGTATTTAAAAACAGCCAAGGCCCAATCATCGCGTCAACTTCGATGGGCCTTATTCCTCGCCGAATTCAATTTCGTGATCACTTATCAACCAGGTTGTAAAAATGGTAAGGCAGACGCTTTGTCCCGAATCGGGATGGGAGAAGCATATTCGAACCCAGAACCGGTGCCTATAATTCCTGAACAAAGAATTACTCTACAGACCTTAGAAGATATTCATTTAAAGATCCAACAACTTTTCGATTCAGCAGCCCTGCAGGACTGGGTTAAAAAGGGCCAAGATTATTCAGTTGTCAATGACCTACCTTAATTTCAAGGGCGTCTATTTCAACCACACAAGGAACTACAAGAACAAGTCATCTCCAATTACCATGAAGCTCTGATGGAAGGACACCCAGGTATTGCAAAAACTGAAGCTAAAATTAAAAGACAATTCTGGTGGCCCACCTGGCGAAAAGATGTAAAGTCATTTGTACTGTCTTGTGGCATCTGCGCCCAGAACAAAAGTCAAAAGAAGAAACCAGCTGGTCTTTTACAACCTTTAGATATTCCACCCGTACCATGGCACACTTTGTCTTTAGACTTTATTACAGATCTACCGCCATGCAATGGATTCAACACCATTCTAGTTATTGTGGATCTTTTTTCCAAGATGGCCCACTTCATTCCTTTAAAAGGATTACCTTCTGCTTCAATCTTGGCCAAGGAATTTCTCGAAAATATTGTTTGAATACATGGATTTCCTTCCGTATTGATCTATGACCGAGGTAGTCAGTTCATTTCGCAATTTTGGCAGAAGTGTTGTCAATTGGCACAAATCGACGTAAGGTTATCAACCAGTCACCATCCCCAAACTGATGGTCAGATGGAGAGAACCAACCAGACTCTTGAACAATACCTACGTTGTATGCCCCACCAAACCGAAAGTAATTGGAAGGACATTTTATGGATTTCTGAATACGCATACAACTCTGTTAATTCAGGAACCGGACAAAGCCCCTTTTATACCATTTATGTACATCATCCTCGAACCTAAGAACTCGATTTGCCCCAGCATTTAGAAATGCCAGCAGTAACTCATCTGCATTCTACTATTACACAAGCCTTTAAAGAGGCAACAAAACATTTGAAACAAGCAAAAGAGAAATACAAGAAAAATGCTGATCAACATAGAAGTGAGACCCCACCATATCGAATCGGAGATCAAGTTTGGCTGGCTACAAGACATATACCTCTGAAAGGAACTCAGACTTTTAATCCTAGATATTTGGGACCATACACCATTAAGGCCATTATCAACCCGGTGGCCGTCAAATTAGAACTACCCTCTAATATGCGGATTCATCCTGTCTTTCATGTTTCACTTCTAAAACCAGTTAAACCCGGGACAAGATTAACCAAACCACCTGACCCCATCCTAATAGATGGAGAACCTGAATTCGTTGTCCAACTACCAAGACACAGTTATGTGTGAGGATCCCCCTACCAGGGCAACCTGTAATAAAGAGTATTAACAAGCCGAGTCCATTAATGTTAAAGTAGTCTTGTTTCCTGGTCAAAATGTTCAACTACCCTAATGTACCTGAGTTAGAAGAGCTTTTTCGACAGTTCATTGACAGATCCCGCATGAGTGGACTCCTTTTAAAGCAGGAGCCATAGGGCGTTGAGATTCTTTCGAAGAAATGTGAACAATGTCGTCAAGACAGCAGCTTCGGCCTTTGCGATGCTCATTGATCGTGGATGTCCTGCAAAGGTGAGGTGTGCAATTGCACCTCGATGTAAAGAGTTTGGTGCTGCAAAGAAGACTTGGCGAAGAACGTAGGCACGGCAGCGGGTGCCGGTGTCGGCATCAGCGTTGACGATTGGGACTCGACCATGGCTTGATTTCGGATCTTCACTCATCGGCATCTTTATGGACATCAGGTGGGGGAAAACCCACCAGCGGACTTTCCTCGGCCATCGACGACCATGACTTTCCCCGGCGGGACAAAGTGGTCAACGATGATGGCAACGGAGCCCTTCATTAAAATGTTCTTAGGCAAAGGTGGAGCATTGCGGCTCTAGTTGTCAAGCAGCGCAACGTCAAGCTGTCTCCACTTCTGGGCAACACAGCTCAACGGGCTTCCAGCGGTCACAGAGATCCTCCGAACCCTGGTCGACGGCAATGGACGTTGACAGCCTCGATGTCCTGGTGCTTTACTTCAAGGTTTCTCGGCAGACTCTGTCTCTGGGCAAGAGCCTTTCAGGACTGATTTCCAGGGTGCCTCGATGAAGATCAGCATTTGCATGATGTTCCCTCGTAGCTTGGGGGGGAGGTCTCCTAGCCAGGTCCTCTCTTGCATCAGTCCTCGACAGACTCAACAGCTTTCAGATTTCATCGACGGTAAGCAGCAGCAAACCTTCTTCTTCCCGCTGGGCTTCAAGGATAAACAGCTTCAAGTTTCAACTTCAACTTCTGAACAAATTGGTAAGTGAGAGGTCCCCAGATATACACATCTGTCCCTCATTCACACTTCTGAGCCAAGCTCAGTCAACTAATCAGACAGAAGGGCATCCATGCAGGCAGGCAGCCAATCAGGCTCAAAGTGCATTCAGGCCGTTCACTTCCACCCAGGCACCCATAACAAGGAATGTGGATTGGGGCAAGCACCAAGCCTTTCAGCACACCACACTCCATTCATGTCAGTTTCAGGCAGGGCTGTCTCATTCTTTGTGTCACACACACAGATACCAGACACCCATAACATGAAATGCATATTGGTCACACACTCCAATCACCCAGGTCCCACCCCAAGGGTGTACCGACAACCTAAAGTCACTGGGAAGGCTCCAGCCAGTCTGGTCTGAACTTCCCCACAATACCATATTTGGTTCTTCCACCCAATAGACAGTCAGGGGAAGAGACAGAGTCAGGGCTTCCCAGGACTTTGGGAAAACAAGGTAACAGGCATTAGACACCTAGAGGCCACAGGGGTCATCTTGCCTTCTATCAGGAATCCATTGATTCATATGGCAGGGCCTGGGTATCCCAAAATGGAGCATACTCAGAGCACCTGTCAAATTCAGCATGTAGCTGACACCAGCCCATACCCTGTGCTGTGGACAGGGCCAGACACAGGTGCCCAAAAACATACACTTGGAGTACAGGGTTGTACCCCACAACCATGGGTACCATAAGGGTATCCCAAAGGTCTCTGTTCACCACAACCAAAAAGAGGAAGAGCTGCACTGCCAGGAGTCCCACATGGACTACTGTGCAGAAAACACCACAGGATAAAATAAGACTCCCAGAATATAGGCACGGGTACCTTGCTTGCTTTTCCCAGACTCCTAGATCTTCAATTACATATATTCTCATATCTAGTATTCACAGATGTAATACTGAATAAATGCACATCTGAAATATATCGGAAAGAGATGATCTGCCCGTATTACTGGTTATTGCCTGTGACTCTATACAAAAGCCCCTTGACTCTATGAAGAGGGATTTAACCTGTGGTGAAATTAAAGGAAAGTGATATGCTCATAAACCTTTGTCTTTGCTCTTGTACTATCTGTAATGTCAACCAGCTGAGTACGATAGTTCATTTCACATCCTTACTGTTCATGTCCTGTAAGAATGTCATTGTATTTTCGCTTGTTCTCTCCCTTGCCTTCAAGCGCTTTGAAACACATTGTGTATAGGCGCTATATAAATAAAAATATCATATAGCATATCTGGTAGCCTTGGGTGACTTCTAGAAGAGACTGTTGTGGCTTGGATGGCTATTTCAGCCTCTGCTGTTTACCTAAAAAGATATGATTAAGAATTTGGTAAATAGGAGTAGAGGTAAGAACAAATAAACATTTGGCAAAGCCAGTTGTTCTGACTTTTATTCAGCCAAGTCCAATAGCTGTGCAGGCCACCTCTCATATTTCTGCAGAGGGACTACAGAGGATCCCAGAAAGGCTGAAGGTTACCGGCTGCATTGCCAAAGTTTACCATCAAATGTATACATATTTTCGCCTAGCCGATGTTTGCCATCAATTTTCTTTGAGGTTATCCTACTGCCTTTCACTGCTTTCAACTCGTGAGGTACTTGTGATGCCAAGGATTGCCATCAAATGCTATGAAGATTGCCTAATTGGTATGGAATGTGATTAACTTCTCAGCTACTTGCCCAAATGCCTACGACGGCCATGATATGAGCAAAGTTATGGTCCATTCCCAAGGATTGCATACCCAGACATATATCTGATTGCCATCACTGCTTCCACCTCAATTTCCAAAACTTCTCCAACGTTGGTGCATACCAGAAGAACAAATCAATGCTGTGTTTATGCCAGGAGAAGGAGTAAGCAACAGGGCTCTATTTAGGTGCTGTGATCATATGTACGTACCTCCATCCATCCAGGGGAGGTATTGCAGTCATTTTCAAATCATCTTTTACGATTACTGCTATACTGTTAGGGAGAGTTCTTAAAATGTGCTAATTTCCCTTACCTTTTGAGACCCCCAGCAACTTTGCTGGATTTCTAGGATTTAATTTTTTTACCTGGGAAGAGTGTGAGCCTTTTTTCCCACTCTTCCATGTATTTTGATGTGTGTTTTACTTTTGTGTTCTTTGGTTATGAAGTTTTAAAACAACTCCAGTGGCATCATCTTTTTCTGTGTGTCACACAGCACCTTCAGTGCAGTGGCACCGAGATGTCTTTCAAACTTCCCAACGTTTAAATACCTTCTCTGGGACTGACTACTGTCTCCTAGAGCATGTAATGTTAAATTGACTTTACTAGTTCTTTTAAATGTACAGACCCAGCACACACTATCTTCCTATAGAGTGCTGGAGGGGTTGCCTAGCTTCCCCTGAGTCAAAACACTCATGTAACAGTCAAATGTTACCCTTTCCTACTTTAAATGGCTGTTGGCAGTGGTTTAGGTTAAATTACTGTGATTTTTCCCGACCGCTAACAAAGGTAGCTAAAAATCGGGTCAGCCATGTTTTTCAATATGGCGCCCAAGACCTAACTGTAAAAACAGACTCCGGTCATCTTTTTTCACCATTTCTTTTAGGAAAGGTCCTTCTTGTGTTTGTCTCTGCACGCCAAACCAGGTTTGGTCCCTTTGATCATTGGCCTTTGGCGGGCTTCAGTGCTGAAGCCCTCCTCTGGCTCCTGAGTGTCTGGGGTGGACAGGATGTGAGAGAGGTGCCCGAAACTCCCTGTGCTTAGTCTCCTAGGAGACCTAAATGCACTCTGGAGTGATTGGCCGGCTGGCTGTCCGGCAGGGACAGACACCCTCCTGTGGGAGTGACAGCCAGGCTTGAATGAATGGGGGAAAACTATTTAAAAGCAGGTCTGTGGGACTTGGAAAGCAGAGTCGACCACTGGAACAAAAGAACCGAAGACGATCTGAAGGAAGAGGACTGCTGCAACTCCTGGATGACCGGTGAAGCCCTGCTGAAGTTCCGAATTGCCTGAAACTCCATCGACAGAGAAACCCTTCAAATTTTACTTCTTCCCTTGAGTTTGGTGGGAACAACAAACTTGCAAGCCACCGGGACACCGTCCCCATCTGGTCGAATTTTCTTCAGAGTGCTGTTGAAAACCGGATAGCCAGAGGGAAGGAAACCAGCTGGTGGACTTTAAGGCATTCACACCTTAAAACAATGTTTTGCCAAGCTTGTGGCCTCATCCCTGGGCAGTGCAGGAACCTCCCGACGTTCTCCTTCTTGTCCCCACGACTGAAGCTCAGGAACAGCGAGATCTGCTTGAACTGCCAGGAACAACTGCCTCAGCTACAGCTCTTCTTCAATTTAAAGGTACTGTGCAAACGCGGTCCGGAAATCTATTTGGCCATTGTGAAAGTGTCACGATCCATGCCCCTGACTCTCTCAGGTATAACAGCCCCCTGGCAGCAGTGGGGCTAAAACCCTTCACACTGGCCCCAAGCGCCTTAAAACTCCATCAGAAACATACATGGAGTCAGTCCTGGCGCCGACAGGCTCATTATCAGGAATAAAGCAATACCAGTTTTGGACCTTAATCCAACATGGAGGCCTATTTACACACCTCAGTTCTTTAGAACCAAGCCATGCGGTCTAGTGTTTTGGGTGTGGGTGGGCCTGGAACTACTTTACCTGGGCTATTTAATCCACACCCAAACAGCAGAACACGCTTCGCATTATTCTGCACTCCTGCAGCGTAACGCTCACCGTGTCCAGCTCCTGCTCATCTGCTTCTCCGGCGGCTCGATCCTGAAGCCCTAGATCCGGATTCCATTAATAACCTGGAAGAACAAGAACAGCATTAGCAAGCAATAACACTTACCTGTGAAGTAACCTGTCTTGAATCCATCCTGCGCTTCGCTTACCTTGCCCATCTCCGGAGTTCGCTGCAACCTGCAAAGGTAAAGAAACAAGGACAGCATTAATAACAATTCTTACCTGGGCAAGCAGCGAGTCCTGGCAGCACCCTGTGCTTCTCTTACCTCGCCCATCTCCGGGTTTCACCACAACCTGCAAGGGAGAAGGAACAAGGTCAGCATTAACAAAGCACTTACCTGGGCAAGCAGCGCTTCGATCGCTCATCACTCCGGAACATCACTGCAACCTGTACAAAGAAGGGAAGAGAACACAGGTTAGCAATTAACACCAATAAACAGCACAGCACTCCGCGCATCAATAACTCACCGTGGTCTTCGCCATCAGCGCGGCAACTCCGAGATCGCAACCATCCCTGTGAAAGCGAAAAGAGACATTGTTAGAGAACAGCATAGTGGAGCAAGATGCCGACATGACAGAGAAAACTGAGGGAAAGAAAGAGACAGAATAAAGGCAGAAAAGACATTATAACTCACCTGGAAGACAGCAAGCAGAGTCAGAGTCACAGCCGGTCTGGACCCGACATAAGGGCACACGGACCAGTGAAGCAGCTAGGTCCACGGAACGCCCGCACCAACCACGCGCCCCTGCACAGAGACGCAGGATGGAGAGTTCAACGCACAAAAACCTAAGATGAGCAATAACCCCCAGGGAGGGGATTTGGACCAGACGGAGGTGGGAGTCCACCATCACAGAACCAGTATCTTAACCCTCCATTCTCCTGTTATAGGCGCTACCCAACGTCTGGCACATAACCAAGCAGAGAGGGGTCCGGAATAGCGCTTAGACCTCCATCCAGTATCGTGTGGCGCCCCCGTGGATACCAGGTGAGCGTAACAGCAAGTTCATGGAACTTTCCCCAACTTCGAATGCTTGTCCTTCCCTAAAAATTCATCAAACTTTTCACCTAGCCAAATACTTCTAAACTCTGTAGCAAAGACATAACCGTTTACTACTAGAACTGTGCTATCCTATACAAAGACTCTGAACCATTGACTTTGGACCAGGCCTATGAACTGAATTGCTGGTTGTAGTTTACTGAAACACTTTGCCCTGCCTATGAAAGTATTTATGCTGTCTATTCTTATAACCTTGTCTTTTTACCCCTTTCTAAAGTATCTGAAGTGCCATTTTGCTCCCACTTCAGGGGAGCTAAACTTGTTTATTTACTTAGCGGTTGTGTATTTGTGGTTTATTAGTGTGTGCTATTGAGCTGCTCTTGCTAGTGTAATATTTTCAAACTGACTGTGTAAATAAATGTATATTCTTTTACCTATGTGTAACTTGTTCTACTGCTCACTCAACTCTTGAGATAAGTCTGGCCACTCAGCCATTGCTACCACTTTACTGTGTAGTACAGGCTTGTACCAAAGGTGAATTTGTACTGACACTTGTAGTCTTAATTGCATGTAGTGTTCCCAAAGGGTACTGCATTTGATTCTACCTAACATATACCATTTGACCACAACATCAAGATGGAGGCATTTTTATCTTATAGTCTGGTTTCTGCCTCTTTC
The DNA here is from genome assembly GCF_040938575.1 of Ambystoma mexicanum. Lineage (NCBI taxonomy): Eukaryota > Metazoa > Chordata > Amphibia > Caudata > Ambystomatidae > Ambystoma > Ambystoma mexicanum. The sequence continues at coordinate 897,105,980 of NC_090941.1, forward strand.
ACTCTGTTTGTTCTCATGGTCTATCGCCCTCATGGCCATGACCTCTCCTTCTGTGGGGACATTTTAACACTAGCATCTGAGATATAGGTGAAATACTCTAACTTACTGATAGTGGGTGATTTTAATCTCGCTGTCAACAAAGTTGGTGATCAGTCCATATATCATTTCTTGGCCTCTATGTGTGATCTAGGCCTATATTCCAGCATGTTGTTGAACCCACGCATCAGTTGGGCAACACACTTGATCTTGTTTTTGCCCCTGAGGCATTAGCTTCTATTTTCCTGTTACGTGGTCAGACCATTGTATTGTGCCTTTTCTTATTTGCTTTGAAGCTCCTATTATTAATCCTTGGAGACAGGAGATCTGGAAACGCAGGTGGAACTCTGCTTCCATGCAGGATCTAGGCACTTACATTAATGCACATTGTGCTAATGCTGATTCCTGCTCTCTAACTACTCTGACACAGGCCTTTAGAAATGCTGCAGACTGTATTGCTCCTCAGAGTCTCTCTAAACAAAAAAGCTGTCAATCGGAACCTTAGTACAATGAGGATTTAAAATCCCTCAGGCTTAAGCGTAGACAGGCCGAAAGGAAATGGTGGGCCTCCTATAGGCCTCTCGATAAGGTCTTATTTCGTCAAGCCATAGCCACTTATCAGAAATCGATTTTTTCAGGCTAAGCAGCTTTTCTTTAGGGAGAGAATTGAAGGTGCAATCAACCAGCCTAAAGCACTATTTGATTTAGTAAGTTCATTGTCCTCTCCTACTATGGCTCATTCTGAATCTTTGTAATTCTCTGTCTGAATTCTTTGTGGAAAAGAATATAACTATTGGGATAAAATTGCTGGTTCCGGGCCTCAGACAGGTAGATATGATTCCTCTTCTTCTGACACCATATCTGGTGCAGAATGGTCCACTCTTCCCTTTTTTTCCACCCAGGACATATTGTTAGCCACAAATAAGTTAGAATCTGTGTCCCCTCTTGATCCAATCCCTCTAGCCATCCTTAAAGTTACTCTCTCTAACATTGCCCTTTGGGTTATGCAAGCGGTTAATGATTCTTTTGCTACAGGATTTATTCCTGATCAACTGAAGCATGCACTAATAATCCCCTTTCTTAAAAAGCCCTCATTGGATCCCTCAGTTCTGTCTAATTTCCATCATATCGCACTTCTGTCTTTCTCTATAAAGTTGCTTGAATCCTTGGTTTTGGCCCTACTTAGTTCTTTTCTTGAATCCTCAGATTTCTTTAATTTTTTCAATCTGTTTTCTGACATGCACAGCTTGTGGATCAGTGTGGAGTGGGTGCACTGATTTTGTTAGAACTGTCAGCTGCTTTTGATACAGTATACCACTCCACTCTGATCACTCGACTGTCCCGGGCAGACCTGTCTGGCCAGGTGCTTGCTTGGTTTATATCTTTTTTGTCTACTTTTCTATCTCCCTTCAGCTCTAAACCAGTAGCTCTGAGCTGTAGAGTACCCCAGGGTGCCGCTTTGTCTCCTATGCTGTTTAACATTTATATCCAGAGTTATGTTGAATTCTCCTTTTGGCGCACGCATGTCGCCCATCCTCCGGCAGCTGCACTGGTTTCCTATTTAGTACTTACAATCAGAATTTAGCCCATATTCTCACTCTAGCGTGCTCCGCTCTCAGTCATCCTTTACCATTCAGGTTCCACATGTGAAATGTTCTCGCGTAGGCGTAGGTGGGCATGCTTTCTCTGTGGCAGCAGCAAAGGCATGGAACTTGCTTCCATTGGCGCTGCGGGCCACTGAGAATCATTTGTCATATCGGCGCTCTCTGAAGACCGTTTTGCTTAATGCTTGGGATTTCTGCTCTCTGTATAGTTATATGATGGGTTAGCACCAAGATGCCCTTGGGTAGATGCTGGGGTTTGCAAGATTTGGTAACATAACATAACGTAGTTGATTGCAATCCTAGCAATAATTAAAGCAGCTGAGCAGTTGATAACAAACTTTGGTGATGGAGCAAATGTCTTCCAAAATCCTGTAGTTGGAATATTCTTGTAAAGCAAATAGTATCCTGCACCTAGTGTTTGCAATTCTTCTTATATTGTTATATTATTTTGATATGGTGAAATTGCAATTTGTGCTATACGGAATAGGCACTCTTGCACTGCACCTAATTATAAGAGTCACAAAAACTGTACATTCTGTTAGCATTCACACACACATTTCTTTGTTTTTTTGTTTACAATTCTAAAGCATTTACATCAAGCATATATTGCTCTATAAGCATTCAATGGCCCTCATTATGAGTGAGCCGGTCTGGAAATAAAGGTGCTGGTAAAAGGTTTCCAGCACCTTTTCTGCACCGGCTCACCTTGAGTCTTTCGGTAGGGGCAATGAAAAACTGGCAGGCCTGACCTGCTGGGAGTTCATGCCCCTATCAGCAGGCTTTTCACTAAAGCACCGGCACCATTACTGACGATGCCACTGCTTCAGGGTTCCCGTTCCCATGGAGTCCTCTTGGACTCATGGGAATGGGAACTTACCGTACTGCCGCTGCATGTGACATCCCGCAATGTCAGGTGGCAGTAACAGTAATACAGGGTTGCCGGCAACCCAGAGGTGCCACCCGCGGTTTGTCTGCAACCTCGTAATGAGGACCAATGTCATCTTTCCTTTAAATGATCAATTAAATGAAGTTGAACAAACTCCCAAAAACTAAAGTATATCTTTATACTAAGACATATATGATTTCACAAGTTACCTTTTTCTTACATTTCATAGATCCAATTGGTCATTCAGTTTGAAAAGTATGTCTTGCTGCCTACACTGTACACATATATGTGTTTCATCCCACAAGCTTTTCAACGGATTTGGCAATTGTACTGTAGATGTATTTAAAAAGTTTCCAGCTGATACAATAATTTGTGTAATAATTATATAACTATCACAACATTTGCATTTGACCAGTTGTACATATTAAATGCAACACATGGATTTTTTGGTGATTCAATTGACAGAGCATCCAGGGTTGGCAAAGTGCAGCAAAGCCTTTCTCATGCTTCCCTTCCTCCACCCACCTCATCACCTCAACTGGCCATAGCCGTGGGTGCTAGACAATTGGGGAGACATGATGCACTATTTTTCTCCCACTACCTACATCTTGTTAGGATATGAGCAGTAGAGGGAAACAAGTTTGTAGTGGGGGGCTTGATGCAGTCTGCCTTCTCTTTGCGCAAAGTCTTGTTAAAAGAAGGTAGGCATACTGGGTATGGATGGTAATCATGGTAAAGATAGTGCATGTTTTTAGAGGGTCATTTGAACAATGTACTGTAAAGTCACCATAATTGTGTACTTTGGGCCTCATCACAAGCTTGGTGGTATCCCAGTGGTAAATATGCTGGAATACGGGCCAACGCAATTACCGTTACCACCACTTGGTCTGGCGGTATTACCGCTAGATTATAAGTGGCGGTGGCGGTGTAAGTCCCCATCTTTTCTGAGTCCATAGGACTCAATGGGGCATTTTCAGTGCAATTACTGCGGTGGTAATTGGGCGTCAGTAATTGAATGGAAAATGAGTGCAAAGTCGGCGCATTCACCTCCAGCTACGAGCTGCAGGTGAATCCACCAACCTTGCTCTAAACTCGTGATTGAGCGGTGTGGTAATGCGGAAGTAACACTATTGATGCCGCATTTTTACCGTACAGCCCAAATTATAGTGAGGCCCTTGGTCCCTACACACGGAGAAGTTACTTGAAAACAACATAAATGTCAGCTAGATTGTGTTGGTAGATCCTAAATATTAATAATAGAGTCAGTAAGAAAACTTCTGTTCGTTCTGATGCAAAGGCAGCTTTATACTATTTGTATTAGTAATGACACGGGTCTGACTTTTTGCTGCTTTCAAGTAATTACTGGATATGTAGAGCATATGTAAATCATTATTGTGATGGTATTTCATGTTTTCAGATGGTCACAGTACCATCTCAAAATGCACTATTACCTTGCGAACTTGCTTACTTGGTCTCTAAATGCCCATTAATTATCTGAAAACTGATAAAAAATGGCTGCAAATTAGTTTTTTTCAAACCTTTGACATTAATAAGAGACATAGGGTCTCATTACACGGAAGGCGGTAAGGGTTAACGGTCACCGGTAATGCTACCGGTGACCGCTAACCCTTACCGCCTTACTACGAGTTCCCTTTGCGGGACCCAACTTTAACGGCTGGTTTTACCAGCCGTTAAAGTAGGTTGCTACAAAGGGACCTTGGTGCTAATTACGGAACCGCAATTTGCAGTACCGTAATTAGCGCCTTCCCCATTCCCATTATGCCCATTATGCCCTTGGTGAATGGGGAATTACCGCCCCCGCTCACCTTGAAGTAGGGCGGTAATTCCGCCATCCACCAAGGCGGACACAGTAAAATATACCTAATGGCGCTAATAGCGCCATGGTTACCGCCTACTGTGTAATGAGGCCCATGGTCAAAACACTTAACTTTTTTACTATGTTTATTACTAAGGTTATAGGTCTGCAAACGCTAATTTGCTGAATTTACTGTTAGTTTTCAAATAAAACTACTGGCTATATAGGGCATGTTTAAGTCATCATGGTGATGTTACTGTATAGCAGAGCTATCTCAAAGATATCCTGGGAATGGTGTTTTGGGCAGGAATGGGTGGGGACGAGGAGGGAATTCACATAGGCCTTAGTATGGTTATGGGTGCAGAAGGGGTGGACACAGACAAACAGCACCCACAGTGTGCCGCATCCCATCTACTGCATATCTTCTCTCCAAATGCGAATAGTTCAGCTTGAAGGGGCTTTCGATCTTCGCCATATAACAAAAACTAAAAAAGAAGAAGGTGGTTTGAATGCCAAGAAACAAGTTTGCTCATGAGGTATAAGCATGGAAAAGACAGATAAACTGCAACATGGAGAAAATTGGAACCGGTTCAGTGAAAAATTGAACAACATAGAAAGTTCCATAGGTATAGGATAGGAAGACATTTTAGATCTTCAGGGGGACTCATTTAGAGCAACTCCAAGCAATTCTAGTATCTGGTTAATAACTCCTCCCAACCTTTCTCAGAGGTTTCACAAGCATTGCAGAATTGGTATGACATTATCTCATCCATATTCAAGGACACAGATCTGAGCCAGGCATGGATTAGTCTTCAGAAATGTTGGATGTTCATTGTTGTAAAAGAATTGAAAATAATAATATACTCTTTAAAGGTTTCAAGTGCATTTACCCCACATGGCTTTTCTAGGATGGCCCTTAATGTTTTTTTCAAACTTAAAGACTATCCTTTTATTACCCTGTTCCAAGAGGTGGTATGTGGAGATGTATTCCTACCTCCTGGAGAGAAAGTCTACTAATGACATTTACAAAAGGGCAGATAGTGACTTGTCATTCATTACTGACTGATAGAGTTATGGTACATGAAGGTAACATGTTTGCAAAGACCCTATTGATTGAGATGTTTCAGTGGGCCAAGTAGAAGGACCAGTACCCATTTCTCAAACTTACTTTCATCCTGGGATATCCATTCTTGCAAGCGCTTGGTGCTGTTAGCAGAACATGCTGCGTCAATGTCCAACTAACACATTTATGGAGGCGTGTGAACTTCACAACAGCTTCTGGCAAAGTGAATATTGCTGGAATGAGTCACTCCAAGCTGTCGTAAACCAACCAAATGTACCTGTGATTTTCACAAGCTACATGTGTTTGGAACTTGGCTATTCCCTTTGATAGGGTTTGGTAAAACACATAGAGAGATGCATATTCACAAATGTGTATTTCGAGGTTTTGGCTTTTATAGCTTTTCCTTTCAGCACAGGTAAAATACACAAAACATCATTAAACCTTTTCAATTGCATGATAAGGAAAACACATGTGACATGAGAGCGTGCTGTTTAAGATCCGGAAGAAAGCTGTGTTTAAAATACATTTTTTTTTTAATCCTAAAAGCAAAGATGTGAACTACTAACATTCTTATCTTGTATTTGAATACAAATAATGTTGTCCAAGGATAGCTGCATGCTGTGCCACAATGAGCATGTGTAGTGATTTGTCTGTTATTTCTCTTTCTTTATTATGATAACACAGCAGTGCACAATGATTCAAAATCATAGCATGTTTATTTGTTATAACTCATGTTTTCATAAAAAGATTAACTGTATGCTGGGGGAAGGAGTTGGGGGGCCGGAGCCGGGTTTTCTTCTTTGTATTATAATGCACCCCGGATGCTCTACGAGGCCCCTTGTCTTTGGAACTGGTCATACCGTAATCCACCTGTCATTACTCTGTTTCTGTCCCCACAATATGTTACATTAAATACATGTTTTTGGAAAAGAAGAGATTAATTAAAAACTGTAATAGAAGTATATTTACAGTATGGCACAAAGAATAGCTTTGTAAATTGTAAAATGGTTGGTTTAAATAATTTTCATTTTAACATAACCATGTTACAGAATATCTGAGAAATCGGCAATATTGAAATGTGACACCATGCAAAGAAAAAATGCTTACTTATACATTGCCATTCATAAGAAACAGATGCTAATAGGCTGCAGTTACAATTAGGGGATGTCCATGTCCTAATCTGAAGTTACTTTTGTATTGGTGGAATATGTTGTAGTCAATAAGAAATAGCACGGAATAGCCTGAACATATTTTGATATGAGCTGAAAGCAGCCGGGGAAAGGCACAGAGTTTAGCATACACTGTTTTTGGCGTAGGGCATAACAACACCCTGTGCTGTCCCTCGCCCTCATCCTATTTTGGCCAGGATAAATAAGTGCATCCATCAAAGCACAGAGCAAGGGAATGAGGAATCCTTGCACGGGGATATATAATGCTTTACCTGTTTTGTTTTTTTTTGTAATCCATGGCTCTGGATTATTTTTAGGTTGATTGTAGTTAACTGCCCATAGAAGCCATGGACCGTTGACAGAGTTTTTAACCCTTTCCATCGAATGGGTTATTTAGGGGTTGGTCTGTATATCCTCACCTGCCCACTCGTTCACCAATCCGCACAGCATCAGGATTGTAAGCATTATATTCAGTTTCCCTGTAACACAATGGCTACACAAACATTACTGATTGGTTATAGATAGTTGTCTTCTTCTCGTTAATGTGTTTTTGAGCAGTTTATGAATGAACTAGAGAAGAGTAGGAGAAGAGTAGGAAGCTGGTTATCTACTCAACAACTTTATTGTTAATATGGAGAACTGTATATTGTTTTACGATTCTATTCTGAATGCTCATATATTATCACTACAAGACAACAAATACACAAATGCTAAACAAGAGAGTGAGAGTATTCTTAATATTTTTCTATTTATGAGTATAAAATACACTATATTGCAAGTGCAAGTACTTTCTGTTTTGGGATAGAACTGTGTAGAAAAGATATTGCTAACATCTAATGTTGTTGAAGGGGGTTGTAGATGCACACACCTAACGTATTTAAAATATTGTCTTTTAGTACAATAGATAACTAGGCAATTTATTTTGTTGTAGGTTTCGTTCTTTAGAGCACTTGATAAACTCATTGCATCCTGAGGACTTAACTACTACTGGGCACCATCTTCAGCCCACAGCATTTTTAAGAGCATTTAGCTATCTTGGACCTGACTGCACGCGTAGTGAGAGGTATGCCTTTGCATTTACTCTCTGAGTTCTATTAGCTTGTTTTCTCATGTTATTTAATAGCATTTTCTCAATATGTCTCAGAACATACACCTATTTATTGTAGTCCGTAAGTGACATTCTGTTTCAGTCAGTTCAGACGTTATTATTATATCATATGATTGTTCTTTACACATTGAGATTACCGCCCTGACAGGGAAGTTGTTCATTCGTCCTGAATTTTGAGGACCGATACCCTCACATCACGCCCTTGAGGCAGTTACTTTTCCTTTCCAAGAACACTTTTTAAAGGTATGTTGGTCTCTACCTTTGCTTATTAATCCGTGTCCTGTAACAACACCTACTTAGATCATTGATGTGTTTGTTCACTTCATCTCTGCTATAATCCAGACAAATTGACTGTGAGGATTATTTATTGGTCACATTGCCAACTCCCCCTTAGGGGATAGGCGCTTTTGGAAGAATATGTAACCGATTTAATACATATGATCTATATTTTGGCTCCTTAAAAATGTAGGAATTTCAATGGATCATTCCACAATTAATGGGTTGTGTCTTTGCCTTAATTCATGCTTTGTGAGCACTTTAATTTAGGAGTATTTACTAGTCAAAAAACCTGACATGCGTTTTTTTTTCATTTAATTTTCCTTACAGTTTACAATTCACTTGGCTCTAGAAGAAGGGACAGGATCCCGAAACGCGTCAGCCATTTTTTACTTGAGTTGTGATTATATATACACTGGGTCCACATGGTCCTAAACAATTTGTATATTGTATATTATTTGACATTTGTTTTTGATCTCAGCATCACAAGATTTATTGATGTATATTTCTTCAAAAAAATGGTCTTTAACCATTAAACTTTTTAATTTGAAGCATTTGGTTGTCTTGAAATTATATGATTAAATATTTACATTACCTTATATCTACGCTTTATTTTAGATTTATTCTTAACTGTTATTACACAGGATACTAATAGTGTGCAGGGGACGGGAGGGCTCCTACCTTTGGATCCTCTTTTTCTCAGTACGGATAACATCTAATGGTTATCATACACACAAGGGTAATCCGTATTGGTTGTTAGATACATTAGAGATGGACCCACAACAATATTGATGTCCAATAGTAAGCCTGTTAGGTGCTCAGGGGCAGCAGTTTCTCTTGCACTAAGTTCAGAGATCCAACTCTCCCTAGAGCCTTGCATCAGGTATGGCACTATTCCCTGCTGCAAAACCTGCCACAGCCCTAGGTGGGCATTTAGACTGCCGTTGGGGTGGAGGTTAGGCTCTAGCATGCAAGGTATGATAAACATCATGAAAACGCACTGCCTTCAGTACATGGGCAGGTCACTCACCAGGCTTAGCAAGGTTTTGTTCATCTGCTCACTTAGGGTCACTGTGGGCAGGGGTGGCTCGTTCATAATGGGTGAGGTACCATCAACCCACTGGGTCTTGACCCCCTCTCACCCATTATGGAGGAGCCAGCCCAGTGAAATAAGAGCATTCCCACAACCGTTTTTTTCCGCTGAGGGAGTGCTCTTAACTGTCAAAGGGAAACAACATTTCACTTTAACAGTTAAAGTTCTCTAGCCATGCAAGCTCATTGAGCCATGCAAGGCTGAGGAGATTTGCTTCCCTAGCCTTGCATGGCTCATTGAAAATGCTGGCTCGGGAATGGCATGTCTGTATGTGCAAGGGAATGCTCCTGCGGCTCCTCACACATACAGACAGAGCAGGCTGGAGTGGGGCATCTCGTCACCTATTCTCAGGCCCCTCTATGCATGTGCAGAAACCATAAAGCTTCCTGATTCCTGCTCATGCTAGCAGGGCCCTGAACGCTGTTGATGAAATACCTGCGGCAGAAGGTAAGTTTGTTTATGTTCTGGTTTTTATAACTTAAATTATGGGTATGGATGCGTGCATGCTTGTTTTGTTAGGTGAATTAATGTATGATGGTGGATGCTGGTGTGCATGAGAATATGATTGCTGTGTGCATTTTGTGTAAATGTGTGTTTGTATGTTCATGTATTTATTATTTAAATATGTGTATAGATGCATGTATGCTTATGCTATGAGTGAGTCCATGATGGGTGCTCGTGTGAATGAGACAGAATGCTTGCAGTGTGTATGTTGTCTAAATGTGTGCGTTTGTCTGTTCATTTATTTATTTAAATATGTGTATAGATGCGTGTATACTTGTGTCAGGAGTGAGTGCAAGATGGATGTTCATGTGAATGAAACAGAAAGTGTTTGCTGTGTGTGTGTTTTGTAAATGTTGTGTTTGTATGTTCATTTATTTATTATTTAAATATGTGTATGAATGCATGTATGCTTGTGCTATGAGTGAGTGCATGTTGGGTGCTTGTGACTGTGAATGAGACAGCAAGTGCTTGCTGTGTGTAAGTTGTGTAAGTGTGTGTGTGTGTGTTGGTTTGTGGTGGTTCGAGATGATTTTGGCGAGTGGGGGTAGGAGGTTTGTACAGGCATTTTGAAAATGGCTTTGTTTCACAACCCCCTCTCCCCACTGGCCCAAAATCAGCTCTCTGTCCGAGGTGCTGTCTGGGCCAGGGCACAGGGATGGTATTTATTTACTGGACATCTATGATAGATGTCTAGTAAAAAATACCATACCTGCCCCGTGCCTCCAGTGCCTTGCATACACACATAATCACTTTGATTGTGTGTGTTTGTGATGGCGGTGAGGGGTCCAGGGCCGAATTGTGCCGAATTGTCCGAATTGTGGCGAATTGGGCCGAATTGTCCGAATTGTGGCGCACTGTGTTGTGAGATGGTCTGTGTTGGTTTCCGTCAGGCTCAGGGGCGGGGGAATTGATTTAGTGCCGCAGAAGCAGGTCAGCCAGGGCGATGCGGCAAGTGATAGGATTATCACAAAATGGCGGCTCCCTGGCGCCTGTTTTCATGTGCGTTTAATGGACGAAAACTCTGTTAATGTCCATAGGAAAGTTTTCTAAAATCAAGCCACTTAGGCTTAAAAAAACATGGCCGACCCGTAGGGACAATAACATTTTTTACTGGACCAGGCCTTTAAATACAGACAGGTCATTCAGGAGCAGACCGTGGACCCTCAGATGCGCAGACGGTCAATGCCCATATACTGAACACTTCACCTATGAGAAGGGATTATTAGAAAGTTTATTGGTGCAAAAAGTGGTCCATCTGGCCATTGTCACGGGTATGATTTGCCATTTAATGCCTAAGCTTCCGCCCCCGCAAGTGTACAGTCTACGATCATTTTAGTCCAACCTGGGATATTGTCCCTAACTGTAGGGAAGCCTCTCAGAGCTGCATCCTGAACAATTGTTGTTCACAACCAAATAAGCAGTCACTTCGTGACAGAAGACTATATGGAATGACATTTGCACGTAGCTAGCAGAACAGCTCAGATGGTGATGATGACTTGTTACCTGGTACATGTCAGACACTAAAAATTGGAGCAAGTTGTTTCATGGAAAGTGTGATTGGGAAATTGATGGCTGTAGTACTGGTTGAGTGCTCCTGACCAGTTGCTGACTTGCGGATGACAACATACCATTCCCTTTTGTGTGAGCACTGTTTTTGAGTCCTAATATTGCCAATATCACAACTGCGGTTACCAGTCAAATGGTCGAAAACATTTGGCCGACAGACAATTTGGTCAACACCATTTGGTCGAATGCCAAACGGTCGAATTTCTTTTTTTTTTTTTTTACCCATTTTTTGGTTTTTTTGGGGGGGTCCCCCCCCAACCCACTTTTTTTTCTTTTTTATTTTTTTTCCCCACACGAAAACCCACAAAACACATATATATAAAAAAAAAAAATTGACCATTTGGCATTCGACCAAATGGTGTCGACCAAATTGCAGTCGACCAGTTTGTTGTCGACCAGTTGACTGGACACCCACAACTGCCACTTGTCAACATTTCCTGGGCTCTCCCTTAAAGTGCTACCCCATTAATTTCACAGTCTTTCCCTCAGAGTGAAAACACACACTCAATTTCACAGGCTCTCTCCCAAAAAACAGCCACCCCATAATGTTTAAAGGCTCTCCCAAACAGTGATGCAACCCACTAAAGTTCACAAGATCTCCCACAGAATGCAGTTACCCCCTAATGAGCTCTTAAATAAACTGTACCATGTGGGGAGCGTCCCTGAGAGGACAGTCACTGAGCCATGACTGTCTCATTCCTTCCTTCTGGGCAGTCAATTACAGGAGGGAAGGATGGTTCCTCAGCAAATGTCTCTCCATGGCAGCCTTATTTGGGTATCAGGTAATATTATCCCCATAAATAATGTCGCCATACAGGTAGGCGCCGGGAAACGGCATAGGTGACATTATTTATGGGGATAATTTATGGGATAAATGAGAGCAGGGATTGCAGGGGTGACCCCCTTTCCCTTTATAAATATGGTGGTTGTGGGGGTGCCCCTGCAGGTTCCATGGGTTAATACCGCCACAAAAAAAACTTGTATGGTGACATTTTTGCGGGGATATTATCACATGGAACCCTTATTTGCTGTAGAGTCCAGTTCCCCTTCATGGAGAGACACCAGGCATTGCAAGCGGTCGGTGCCTGCATTCCTTCTAATACAGTTCAGTATATTTAGCTCAAATGCAGATTCAGTCAAAGGTGTGCTGCCTCCAATAACTTGTAGGAGCAGTGATGTCTGCAGTTCTTAGTGCCATTAGAACTGATTGAGCAGGCTGGGCGGTGTGGGTTTTCCCTGCTGCTTGGCACAGCAGGGGAGTAATAATTTGTGAAAGGCAAGGAAATCAGCCAAGAGTATAATTAACCTTTACAAGAATAAGAGAATTTCTCAGACCGGGAATAAGTAAAAAGAAAACAAGAAGAAAATTCTCATTAGTGAGGTCATAAACGACACTATGGGACTCAGTACACGGTAGAAGGTAGCCATGGTGCTATTAGCACCATGGCTACCCCCTTACCGCATTCCGGGTCCGGGCTTCCGAAATAGGGACTTACCGGGTCAATCCAACCTTGGAGGACCCGGTAAATCCCCATTCCCGGAACCATTCCCCATTCCCATTCGAGCCCCCATAGGGCTCAATGGGAATGGGGATGGAGCTAATAACGGTACCGCAATTTGCGGTACCGTTATTAGCTATGAAGTCCCTTAACGGGTCCCGTCCTTAAGGCCTGGTAAAACCAGGCGTTAAGGAAGGGACCCACTAAGTCACCTCGGAATAGGGTGGTAAGGGATTACCGGCACCGGTGACCTTACCGGTGCCAGTAATCGCTTACCACCTACCGCGTAATGAGGCCCAATGATTTAAAAAAGTGATAATTGTTAACATCTACAATTACTAACTTTGTGCCGGGAGGATTGCTCAGGGGCAACGCATGCCTGGTCCCATGCTTAGATCGTAGTCTCCAGGACTAAGCGTGTTATAAAAGGTTAATCAATTAATTAAATTCTGGAAACATTGAAAAGAACTTGAAGCAGCATCAGACAAAAAAGGCAGAAGCAAGAGTTTAGAAAAACTGTAGGCCAATAACCAAAATGATGATTCAGTGTATAGGGCTCTCCTGATAAAGGTGAAATTGCTCACATGTTGCACTTCAATACTTCAAACAGCTTTCTGTAACACTGGCCCTAGAGACATTTCTATAAGACGTTTTTTGGTTTCTAGGGGAGAATGAAAAGTTATCTGATTTGGGTCTATACAACGTCCATATCACCGGATTGCGATATACTTAGGAAGCTTGAAGCCCTATCTGGATGCCAATCTGGGTATGATGAGTTCTATCTGTTATTTAATTGGATTTGGATTTGCATAGAATGAATTTGATCTAGACCCTTTACAGATGATATTTATTGCTATTCATTTTCTATATCTGTCAGAAGGATTAGGAAACCGTATTTTACATGTTTGTTTGTGCACTAATATTTGTTGTTTATATGTTGTGAAAGGCGTTGGGCTATTCAATACTTTATGAAATCCAAAAGAGGATAACTCTGGAAATAAGTCTGTGCGATCTGTTGGGGAGTAAGACTTGGCTCTAGTGAGAGTTGAATTTAGCCTGACGTTCTTGTTGACTTTAGCTACTTTACAAACAAGAGGTCACAATTGTATACATTTTGAGGGACTTGCTTGGATCGGGAGTAGGTAATAATGTAAGAAGAACTTAGCCAGGAGCAATGATTTTTTGACAAAACACACTAGGGCCGATTCATGGAACCAACGTGCGCCGAAAATCTTCGCGCAAGCAGGCGCAAGCGGAAAAAAACAGGCGCACGCGCAAGTGTGCGATTCATGGAAGTCCCTGCGCTTGTACACCTCGGGATGTGCGCCAAACCCGTGCATGGCGCACAAGTCACTGCAACATCCCGAAAGGCGTGCGCGACGCGCACAGTGAAAGCGCACAACCTCGGCGCATACACCAGAAAGTGGGCGGGACACGGGGCGTAACGCGCGGAATGGGGAACAACGCGCGAAAATAAGGGCGTAACTGGGGATGTACTGCAGGGAAGCAGACGGAACGCCCACACGCACTCGAACCACACGTATTCATGGAATCGAATAGGGCAAAGCCACGCACAGCCAAAGACACGCACAAGCTGAAACACGTCCGCCACACGAAGGCAGGCGGTAGAGTCCCAGCGCATCACAAAAGTGGCAACATACAGCAATTGGGCCTGTGCGAGCGGGGTACGTGTATTTCGGGGGCGCGTGGGAAGTTACACACGCGATTGAGCGGGGTACGTGTATTTCGGGGGTGCGCGGGAAGTTACACATGCGATTGAGAGGGGTACGTGTATTTCGGGGGCGCGCGGGAAGTTACACATGCGATTGAGCGGGGTACGTGTATTTCGGGGATGCGCTGGAAGTTACAAACGCGATTGAGCGGGGTACGTGTATTTCGGGGGTTTGCGGGAAGTCACACACGCAATCTCATCAGGGTACGTGTATTTCAGGGTGCGGGGGAAGTATCCCACGCAACATCAGCAGGGTACGTGTATTCCAGGGGTACGCAGGAAGTTCCACACGCGATCTCATCAGGGTACGTGTATTACAGGGGTGCGCGGGGAGCAGCACACGTGAATTGCACGTGTGGGTACTCCCAGGTGTTCCCTCTACAGCCTCCACGGCTCCTGCAGGTGGCTCACACCACAGGGGCCTACCCAGCAAATGTCCTGCAGGCACCCCATCCACCATGGCCATGCCCACCAGCCAACCCACATGTCAACTTGCACTACTGCCCACCAACGCATGTCCCCCTGCACCCCCAGCCACCAGGGGCACCCTCCACCAGGCCCCCACCCATGTCTCCCACCACCCCCACCCCCCAGCCACCAGGGGCAGACTCCACCAGGCCCCCACCCATGTCTCCCACCACCCCCACCCCCCAGCACTGTGGGGCACCTGCCAGCAGGCCCCCACCCATGTCCAACTCATGTTCCCCACCACCCCCACCCCCCAGCAGTGCAGGGGCACCAACCACCAGGCCCCCACCCATGTCTCCCAGCACCCCCAGCCCCCAGCCACCAAGGGCACCCACCACCAGGCCCACACCCATGTCTCCCAGCACCCCCACCCCCCCAGTCACCAGGGGCAGCCTCCACCAGGCCCCCACCCATGTCTCCCAGCACCCCCACCCCCCAGCCACCAGGGGCACCCACCACCAGGCCCCCACCCATGTCTCCCACCACCCCCACCCCCCAGCAGTGCAGGGGCAGCCTCCACCAGGCCCCCACCCATGTCTCCCAGCACCACCACCCCCCAGCCACGAGGGGCAGCCTCCACCAGGCCCCCACCCATGTCTCCCACCATCCCCACCCCCCAGCCACCAGGGGCAGCCTCCACCAGGCCCCCACCCATGTCTCCCACCACCCCCACCCCCCCCAGTCACCAGGGGCAGCCTCCACCAGGCCCCCACCCATGTCTCCCAGCACCCACACCCCCAGCCACCAGGGGCAGCCTCCACCAGGCCCCCACCCATGTCTCCCACCACCCCCACCCCCCCAGTCACCAGGGGCAGCCTCCACCAGGCCCCCACCCATGTCTCCCAGCACCCCCACCCCCCAGTCACCAGGGGCAGCCTCCACCAGGCCCCCACCCATGTCTCCCAGCACCCCCACCCCCCAGCCACCAGGGGCACCCACCACCAGGCCCCCACCCATGTCTCCCACCACCCCCACCCCCCAGCAGTGCAGGGGCAGCCTCCACCAGGCCCCCACCCATGTCTCCCAGCACCCCCACTCCCAGCCACCAGGGGCAGCCTCCACCAGGCCCCCACCCATGTCTCCCACCACCCCCACCCCCCAGCAGTGCAGGGGCAGCCTCCACCAGGCCCCCACCCATGTCTCCCAGCACCCCCACCCCCCAGCCACCAGGGGCAGCCTCCACCAGGCCCCCACCCATGTCTCCCAGCACCCCCACCCCCCAGCCACCAGGGGCAGCCTCCACCAGGCCCCCACCCATGTCTCCCAGCACCCCCACCCCCCAGCCACCAGGGGCAGCCTCCACCAGGCCCCCACCCATGTCTCCCACCCCCCCACACCCCCAGCAGTGCAGGGGCACCTGCCAGCAGGCCCCCACCCATGTCCAACTCATGTTCCCCACCACCCCCACCCCCCAGCACTGTGGGGCACCTGCCAGCAGGCCCCCACCCATGTCCAACTCATGTTCCCCACCCCCCCCACCCCCCAGCACTGTGGGGCACCTGCCAGCAGGCCCCCACCCATGTCCAACTCATGTTCCCCAGCACCCCCACTCCCCAGCACTGTGGGGCACCTGCCAGCAGGCCCCCACCCATGTGCAACTCATGTTCCCCAGCCAACATGTCATCACAATCTAGATCCCTGGTCTCTATGGTCAGCTTCCAAATGCAAAACACCCACCCGAGTATTGCATCCACCCACTCATAATTTTGCAATTTCATCACAGAACACCAATTGCAAGTTCCGAAACAAACACATTTCCCTCACATACACCCAATGGGTGTCAGTGAATCTCAAAACACATATCATGAAATGCATGAAACCAATGAGATACCACACATTGAAGTTCACCAAAAAATGAATGGTCAGCAATGGGGTGTATGGTCAGCCTTTTGATACAATGCTAGGCATCCCTGTTTTGGTACTGGGGTGGAGGGGTGCTTGGCTTCTAGACATGGTACACATTGAATGCACAATGCACGTGATGTCTGAATTTGACATTGCACTGCCTTCACATTTCCTGGCACACACCATGTAGTGCTTGTAGATGTAGGTAGTGAGTGGAGTACACATTTTCTGCACTGCATAGACCCACTTCCATGGAAACTGCCACCTTTCAACAGGTCTGATCACAGAAGCTATTCAAAGTAGACCCAGCATGCATGCCAGGTCATATGTTGTGTGTCACATGTCTGCCGGATGCCTTTGCTGTCGGTGTGTGTGTTTGTCATGTGCTTCTGACATGTGTATTGACCTTTTTCTCTCTATTTTTCAGGTGATGACGCAATGGAGGCGGAGGATGGTGTTGTCATGCCAGACACAGGGTTGGTAACACCACATCAACGCGGCACTAGTGGGGGTCGTGGGGTGGTAGGCCATGAAAACCCCCAAGTGCTGCAGTCCATCTTGTCTCTGGCTGCCTATGAGTCCAGCCTTGATGACGACTCTGACATCCATGTTGAGTTGGATGAGCATCAAGTCCATGTGTCAGGGGTGAGTGATTCTGATGTGGACACTCCTCTGTCTGCGACACCTGCACTGAGGGATCAGACAGTCTTGGTTCCTCCGCCCGTGGTGGATCGGGACGCAGGGTCACCCTCCACACCAGTCACTGATGTGCCTGGGACATCACGTCGACGGGGGCATGTAGTCGTGCAGCTGCAGGCGGTGCCAACACAGCGAGGACCCCCGGTCCTTGGGTCCCGCAGGGGTCAAGCCCGGCAACGCGGTCGCCGCGTGCAACCGCTGTATACTGAGTGGGAGCAAGACATGACTGCCAATTCCGAACGGCAGGGGGCAGCAATGGAGAACATCGCTGAGAGCATGGAGCGTGTGGCCCGATCTGTGCTCCCCCCTGATAGGCAGGTGCTTCTCCAGCAGCAGGCGGCACGGTCCACGGCCCGCTCGCTCAGGCTGGGCATGGCGGCCTCAGACAGGGCACGCCAGGCTGAAATGTCGTCTCTGCATCAAGCAATTGCTGCTCACGCAGAGGCGCCCATGGATGCCCTGAGGGAGGAGTATGCTTCCCTCAGATCCACTCTTCGTGTCCTTATGATGTCCCAGAGGCAGCAGGCAGAGGAGAGGTTTGCACAGCTTGAGCGTACCATCTCGGCTGAGCTACAGGCTTGCCGGGAGGTGCAGCGGTTGTCCAGCCAGGCCTTGCAGGAGGACCTCCGTGTTACACGTGCTACCTTGCAAGAGGAAGCACGTGTATCACATGAGGTTCTGCATGCAGACCTACGTCACATCGCCACACAGAACCAGGCTCACCCGTCCGGCAGACTTGCTGCCGACGAGGGGCAAGCTGCGGCTAGGCGTGGCCAGGCTACTGTGCCACGTCCTCCTTTCCAGGATGAGCCAGACTCGGACGACCATCTATCTCCCACATAGGTCGTGCTGTGCAGACGTTGAGCCCATGGAGGATTTTTTTTTTGGCTCAGCATCATCGCATGTGGATGTTGAGCAGCACCCTGTACCTCCCCCCTCCTGGGTGCCTCCCCTCCCCCCCGGGTCGTATGTGGCCATTTTTGATTTTTCTTTTAGTTTAGTTAGTAAAGTTTCTGTTTGATAGTTAGTTTAAATAGGTAATGTAGGTTTTCCATAGTTAGTGTAATTAGTTAATAGTTGAGTTAGTTTAAAATTGCTAGTCTATTGTGCTTTCATGTGACTGTGCGGTGCTTTGTGGCTTTTGAAGGCTCCACTGTCTGTTCCAGCTGGGCCTTTCATGGTTGTCTTGTGTATGTGTTTGCTGCTTGGGGTCCTTGACTCACATATGCCACTCCTGCCTCCCTTATCCATGGGCTCGCAAGGATGGTTCGGTGTTACAGAATTTTACACAAGGGCTTTGGACTGTCATATCTGTGGCATGTCTGGTGCTGTGTGACATGTGTTGACACCCCTAGTGGGGATGATTTAGGTGTCATTGTCCACTGTTCAGCTTTTGCTAGATGGGGTGTGTCATGATTAATGTGGACATTGATTGCTATGCATTGTGTAGTATGTTTCATATCTTTCCTGTACACGTGCTTGTTGCAATTCATGCTGTAGATAGTGTTCCACACTTTGGAGGTGAAAGACGGACTGATGGTGTGATTCGTGATGTGACTCTCTGACATGGTCAAGTAATGAGATGCCTGAAGAGACACACACAGATGACTTTGAAGCATTAATCATGTGTTTCATGCCCTTTATGCAGGGGGATGAGCCTCCAGAGCACCTTTGCCAGCAGACATGGCCCATTGGACGACGGAATTCTGGACCTGTTTGTTGGTGCCCACATGCACATGTGTGCACAAGCAGAGGCACAGTGATTGCAGACCCACATCCTAGAACTGCTGACATGTTCCAAGGAACTCCAGGCAAGGTGAGCATCACAGGGGGGCCACGACACAGCAAAGCTTGCACCAGGCGAGTTGCACATGCAGGCTTAGTCACAGCACTGAGCTGTTGAAGCACACAATGCAGCTCAGATGTGTTTGTGGACTGATGGCTGTTGATAGTAGGGTTGTCTGGGACACATGCAGGGGCAGTGGCACATACCCTCCGGTACACCAAGGTCCATTGAGGCACGTGTATCAGCCATGTAGCCTTCCGAGACATGGAAAGGGGCAGCTCACAGGGACATACAGCAAGGGACATACTCGGGTGCAGTGCATGTCTTTTCCACGTACTTCATGATAAATGCACTGCCAACTTTGTTTCGGTCATGGTGGTACGCAACTTGCTCTGTAGTCATGGCTTGCTATATGGGTCTGTCTGCTTACCCAGGGAACATTGCATGTTGTGTGAATTGTGACACATTGGTGTTCCATTTGCCACGCACCCACCAGCGGCTAACTTACTGCATTGACTGTGTATGACCCGTCACAGGGGTGATGTCATATATGGGTACGAAGCATCGAGCACAAATTGTCTGTCTGTAGAGTAGTTTGTTGCTATGGGGCATGTTTGGTGTTGTGTTTTTGTGTAATTGGCACGTACAGGTTGTTGACTGTGGCTCTCTTTGCAGCATTGCAGTGCTCCTGTAACCGGACCTGAGAATGCGCAGGCAGGAGGCCAGCACTCAAAACCAGAGCTAAGTGTCTTGTTGTTTTTCTTACGAACTGCTCTGCATAGGCTTGCTGTGGAGTGTACTGATGCATGGATGTATGTGTGGTTCAATTTGGTATGTTTTTTCTCCCTAATCACCCATGATCCTATGCAATTTTGAAACCTGTACCCTCTACCCAGTGTTCCTGCTTCCCGTGCCTATCCAAGCAACGTTCCCTGACCCTCTTTCCCCACTGGGGTTGCGGATGCCTGTGTAAGCCCCGAACTTGCAGGCGCTAAAACCCTAGAGGGGGTGGTTGGTTCGTACCACTCCTGAGCCTGGACTACAGAAGGCCATGACAATGATGTCCAAGTTTGTTTGGATTGTGTATGTGTTCATGCAGGTTGTTCATTTTCGTGCATTCCCTAGTTTCATGTGTCATTCCTCCTCCCCTCTCCTGCCACTCATTCCAGTCATCCAGTGTGTCAACACCTGTCCCGACTGCATATCCCTGAACCTCATTCCCCACCAGGGTCTCAGGGGCCTGTGTGAGTTTGACCTTGCAGGCACCCGGAACATGGTGGGGGTGGTTGTTTCGTGACACTCCCGCGCCTGTACAGGGGACCTGTGACAGTACACATCCATTCATGGTGCATCATCCTATGTCATGTACCACACATGTCTCACATCCTGTCGTGACATTGTTTTGCTGTGCTACCTTTAGTTGTTTGCGCGCACTTTTATGCAGTGCGCGGGGACGCCTCCACCTGCCTTCGTGTGGGCGGACGCGTTGACGCCTGTGCACGTCTTTTGCCGTGCACGGGTTTCCCGTATTCGGATACATGGTAAGACTGTAGGTCCAAGTGTCATCGCGTGTGATCAGAGGGGAGTGAGCGTATACGCGATTGGCCTGGGTACGTGTTTTTTGGGGTGCGCGGGAAGTTCCACACGCGATTAGCCTGGGTACGTGTGTTCCGGGGTGCCGGGAACTTTCACACGTGATTGGTGGAAATCCACGTGTGTTCTGTCATCACGTGCAATGAGGGAAACACCCGCGTCACAGACGCGCTCACGCGCTAAAGGCCTTTGGTCCAATGAAATCACATATGCGTGCTGCCGTGCATACGCGCTAAGGGCCTTTCCTCGTATTACACGCGGACATGCAGTTTTCCACGCACACTGAAATGCCCATGCACGTCTGTACGTGTCACGTCACAGGGGCGCTTGCGCTTGAGGGGCCTTCTGTCCAATGAAAATGCATATGCGTGCAGACGCGCTTACGCGCTAAGGGCCTTTCCTCGAATTACACGCTGACGTGCAGATATTTCACGTGCCAAATCACTCCCTATCAAGCTGGCCACGCGTAAGCACACGGAAGATCACGCTCCTGCCCAGAAGGCCCAACTACTGCCCCCCAGAACCCCGAGCATGCTCCCACCTGCCAACTGCTGCTGCCTGACTGCCTGCTGCCCACGTGCCCTGCCATTTGCTGCCTGCACATCAGCCAGGGGTGCTGTTGCTGTGACCACCCCTGCTGGAACCGAAGACTCCCGACTGGGATTCCATCGCTCCACAGCCCAGCCCCAGGACCCAGTTGCCCACCCACTCCTGCCTCTGGGGTTGTCATGTCGGGGCAAACACCATCTGAGACCACTGACAACCCCCGGCCAGAGAGGCAGAGGGGCACCAGCTTCAGTGCCACCGAAGTTGGTGTCCTGGTGGAGCAAGTCCTGGGGCAGTATGATGCCCTCTTCGGAAGTTCCCGCGCCGACAAGGAAGGATGGACTCGGATCTGGACTGACATCGTGACTGCCATCAACGGGGAGGGGGTGGCAGTCCGCGACTTACAACATGTCAAGAAGCGCTGGGAGGACTTCAGGTCCAGGACCCTGAACAAGGCCCGGCGCCTCTTGAAGGCAGCGGATGCCAAGGGGCGCCGGGGCCACTTGTTGGAAGAACAGATGAGGGCCCTGGAACGCATATCCCCAGCGCTCCACGTCCAGGTCCTTGAGAGGCAGACCCGTCTGGAGTCGAGCGGTGAGTATACATGCATCCTGATTGTGAGCAGTGTGTGTGGTGATTATTCAGTAGTGTGCAGGTTGCACATCTGTTTGTATCGGGTCGAGTATGGGTGGGGGTGTACAGGGCCGTGGGGCTGACACATGCGAGGGCTGGAATGTGTGAGACATGGATGGTGCTTGTGTGTGTAGGCTTGCATGCCAAATGCAGTTTTGTGGGCACACATGTTTTGATGAATGTGTATGTAAGTAGACATGTCCGTGATGTCACGCATGTATGTTGTTTTTGGCTGCATGTATCAGCACTGTGTACATGTGCATGTGTGTGTATTTGACAAGGGTGCAACAGTGATGCAACATGGATGCATGTGACAGCGGTATGTGGAAGCCTGGTTGGCAGATGTGACATGGATGCCGGTCTGAACACTGCGACACTTGGCAGAGGTGTACACATGCATGCAAGTGTGGTGGTGTTTGTACATGTGTGGTGCAATGTGATGTCCGGCTCATCTTTGGCTGCTCATGCTGTTGTATGTGTATGGATGGTGGTAGCAGTTGCAATATGGCTGTGGTATGGCTCATGTGTGCGAGTTGTAATGACATGTGTGTTGGGGATTGTGATGACATGTCTGAGGTTTGCCAATTCCACTCATGTACAACTGTCATGTGTGTATGTGTCCATTGTACAGTGCCCTGATGCCTGTGTTTTGTTTCTCCCTGTCTGCAGCGTCAACTGATGAAGAGGGCGGAGAAGGTGCTGTGGAGCACAGCGGCGGGGATCCCACCGCCAGCCGGAGACGCAAGGTCCGGCTCCCCTCCCATGTTGTGATCTCGTCGGAGAGTGAGGAGTCCGGTGCCACGTCCCAGGCCGCAGCTGCTGGGGGGAGGTCCAAGAGGCGGAGGTTGGAGTTGGACTCCTCGGCAGCAGAAGGGGCAGCTGGGACCCCACAGGCCCCAACAGGGGAAGATGGCACGGAGTCATCCAGGTTGGTGGGGGGTTTGGTGGAGGAGGAGGCCGTGCAAGCACCAGAGACGGGGTCTGGAGGTGGGGATCCCACTGGTGCTAGTGGTGCAGTGCAGGACCAGGGACAGGAGGCAGCACAGGCCGCCGCGGAGGTGCCTGTGTGCAATCCTGTCCCTGATCCTGTCCCTGCATCATCTTGCACCAGCAGGGATGCCTACGTCCAGACCCGTTTTCAGGCAGGGGATGAGCTCACGTCAACTGGCCTTCCTCTGCCTGTGGACGTGGCTATCCAGGTCCGGGTTGAGCCTGTCCTGGCTGGTGTGGCGTTGCGTCAACGGGCCATGCGAGGTGACCTGCAGTCTTTTCATGAAGAGACTGCACGTCATCTCGAATGGCTCATTGGCCATGTCAGCCTGCTGGGACAGGTCACCCAGGCCGGATTCCTCCGTCTGATGGGGCTTGCTACGACCCCCTCCTCAACTGGACCCCCTACGCGCCAGTCGTCCTCTGTGCCATCTTCCCACCCATCAGTCACCTGGGTGCCCTGTGGAGCTGCCTCTGACGGTGCGGCCAGGCTGGTGGAGGAGGCATCCCTGCCACAGTCGGGAGTCGGACGTCCAGCAGGTGTGGCCACATCTACGACTGCACCCCAGCCAGCGGAGGATGTGCAGGCAGCAGGAGGCAGTGCACGGGCAGAGGCACAGCAGCAACGTGGTGGGAGCCATGAAGGCTCGGGCCTTCAACATCGGAGGGGCAGGCATCGGCCGGAGGGCAGGAGGACCCAGGACAGAGAGTGTCTTCCGTGTGGCAGCGGTTGGGCCACGCCATACATGCGGAGCGGCAGCGGGCGGAAGAGGCACGGCTCACAATGGTCAGGGCGGAGAACTCCATGCGGAGGGCCCTGAGGCGGGCCGAGTGCCTCGAGGCAATCCGCAGGGGTTTGGAGGTGGAGACGTCGACGGCCCTGCGGACCCTCAGGGCCATGGAGGAGGACCGCCTCAGGGACATTGAGGAGGAGTTCGATGATGCCCTGGCCCGGGACATCCACAAGTGAGCCGTGAAACTAGCCCGCTGCCCTTGTACATAGTTATGTAGGTAGTGTTAGGTTTCATTTTTGTTTTGATTTTATTTGGACCTTTCGGACATTGGCCACATTTTTGTATATAGTTTATTTTATTAGTTAGTGTAGTTAGATAGGTTTCCTTTCTTTTGTTGGGATAATGGACCCTGGCTTGTTCCCATGTACATAGTTCACTGTTGGATTGTATTTTTTTTTCACTTTTTAACCATGGAGCAATGGCTTTCTTTTTTATTTCCCATTGGATTTTGTTTTGTGGACATTGACTTTGGACAACATTACTTTGGAATTTTATTTTTGGTTTTGCTTTTTTTCACGGACATGCTTCTTTTAATTTTTGTACATTCACATTTCTGTTTCTTCATTTTTTATTCTATTTATGTTTCCTTTAATACATATTTTTTTTGGTGAACTTCAATGTGTGGTATCTCATTGGTTTCATGCATTTCATGATATGTGTTTTGAGATTCACTGACACCCATTGGGTGAATGTGAGGGAAATGTGTTTGTTTCGGAACTTGCAATTGGTGTTCTGTGATGTAATTGCAAATTATGAGTGGGTGGATGCAATACTCGGGTGGGTGTTTTGCTGGCAGGTGCCCCACAGTGCTGGGGGTTGGGGGTGGTGGGGAACATGAGTTGGACATGGGTGGGGGCCTGCTGGCAGGTGCCCCTGCACTGCTGGGGGGGTGGGGGTGGTGGGAGACATGGTTGGGGGCCTGGTGGTGGGTGCCCCACAGTGCCGGGAGGGTGGGGGTGGTGGGAGACATGGGTGGGGGCCTGGTGGAGGCTGCCCCCTGGTGGCTGGGGGGTGGGGGTGGTGGGGAACATGAGTTGGACATGGGTGGGGGTCTGCTGGCAGGTGCCCCACAGTGCTGGGGGGTGGGGGTGGTGGGGAACATGAGTTGGACATGGGTGGGGGCCTGCTGGCAGGTGCCCCTGCACTGCTGGGGGGTGGGGGTGGTGGGAGACATGGGTGGGGGCCTGGTGGTGGGTGCCCCACAGTGCTGGGGGGTGGGGGTGGTGGGAGACATGGGTGGGGGCCTGGTGGAGGCTGCCCCTGGTGGCTGGGGGGTGGGGGTGGTGGGGAACATGAGTTGGACATGGGTGGGGGCCTGCTGGCAGGTGCCCCACAGTGCTGGGGGGTGGGGGTGGTGGGGAACATGAGTTGGACATGGATGGGGGCCTGCTGGCAGGTGCCCCAGAGTGCTGGGGGGTGGGGTGGTGGGGAACATGAGTTGGACATGGGTGGGGGCCTGCTGGCAGGTGCCCCTGCACTGCTGTGGGGGTGGGGGTGGTGGGAGACATGGGTGGGGGCCTGGTGGTGGGTGCCCCACAGTGCTGGGGGGGTGGGGGTGGTGGGAGACATGGGTGGGGGCCTGGTGGAGGCTGCCCCTGGTGGCTGGGGGGTGGGGGTGGTGGGGAACATGAGTTGGACATGGGTGGGGGCCTGCTGGCAGGTGCCCCACAGTGCTGGGGGGTGGGGGTGGTGGGGAACATGAGTTGGACATGGGTGGGGGCCTGCTGGCAGGTGCCTCTGCACTGCTGGGGGGTGGGGGTGGTGGGAGACATGGGTGGGGGCCTGGTGGTGGGTGCCCCACAGTGCTGGGGGGTGGGGTGGTGGGAGACATGGGTGGGGGGCTGGTGGAGGCTGCCCCTGGTGGCTGGGGGTTGGGGGTGGTGGGGAACATGAGTTGGACATGGGTGGGGGCCTGCTGGCAGGTGCCCCACAGTGCTGGGGGGTGGGGGTGGTGGGGAACATGAGTTGGACATGGGTGGGGGCCTGGTGGTGGGGGCCCCTGGTGGCTGGGGGGTGGGGGTGCTGGGAGACATGGGTGGGGGCCTGGTGGAGGCTGCCCCTGGTGACTGGGGGGTGGGGGTGGTGGGAGACATGGGTGGGGGCCTGGTGGAGGCTGCCCCTACACTGCTGGGGGGGTGGGGGTGGTGGGAGACATGGGTGGGGGCCTGGTGGAGGCTGCCCCTGGTGGCTGGGGGTTGGGGGTGCTGGGAGACATGGGTGGGGGCCTGCTGGCAGGTGCCCCACAGTGCTGGGGGGTGGGGGTGGTGGGGAACATGAGTTGGACATGGGTGGGGGCCTGCTGGCAGGTGCCCCACAGTGCTGGGGGGTGGGGGTGGTGGGAGACATGAGTTGGACATGGGTGGGGGCCTGATGGAGGCTGCCCCTGCACTGCTGGGGGGTGGGGGTGCTGGGAGACATGGGTGGGGGCCTGGTGGTGGGTGCCCCACAGTGCTGGTGGGTGGGGGTGGTGGGAGACATGGGTGGGGGCCTGGTGAGGCTGCCCCTGGTGGCTGGGGGTGGGGGTGGTGGAGACATGGGTGGGGGCCTGGTGGAGGCTGCCCCTGGTGGCTGGGGGATGGGGGTGCTGGGAGACATGGGTGGGGGCCTGGTGGAGGCTGCCCATGCACTGCTGGGGGGTGGGGGTGCTGGGAGACATGGGTGGGGGCCTGGTGGAGGGTGCCCCTGGTGACTGGGGGTGCAGGGGGACATGCGTTGGTGGGCAGTAGTGCAAGTTGACATGTGGGTTGGCTGGGGGTCATGGCCATGGTGGATGGTGTGCCTGCAGGACATGTGCAGGGTAGGCCCCTGTGGTGTGAGCCACCTGCAGGGGCTGTGGAGGGTGTAGAGAGAACACCTGGGAGGACCCACACGTGCAATTCACATGTGGTGCTCCCCGCGCACCCCTGTAATACACGTACCCTGATGGAATCGCGTGTGGAACTTCCCGCGCACCCCTGAAATGCGCGTACCCTGCTCGCACGGGCCCAATCGCGTGTGGAACTTCCCGCGCACCCC
This sequence comes from Ambystoma mexicanum, assembly GCF_040938575.1. Lineage (NCBI taxonomy): Eukaryota > Metazoa > Chordata > Amphibia > Caudata > Ambystomatidae > Ambystoma > Ambystoma mexicanum. The sequence continues at coordinate 897,132,701 of NC_090941.1, forward strand.
TGGAATACACGTATCCTGATGGAATTGCGTGTGGAACTTCCCACGCACCCCTGGAATACACGTACCCTGCTGATGTCGCGTGTGAAACTTCCCCCGCACCACGAAATACACGTACCCTAATGAGATCGTGTGTGGAACTTCCAGCGCACCCCTGAAATACACGTGCCCTGCTGATGTCACGTGTGAAACTTCCCCCGCACCCCAAAATACACGTACCATGATGAAATCGCATATGGAATTTCCCGCGCACATCTGAAATACACGTACCCTGCTGAAATCGAGTGTGGCACTTCCCGCGCACCCCTGAGATACGCGTACCCCCAATCGCGTGTGGAAATTCCCGCGCACCCCTGAAATACACGTACCCTGCTGAAATTGCGTGTGACACTTCCCGCGCACCCCTGAGATACGCGTACCTTGCTCGCACAGGCCCAATCGCGTGTGGAAATTCCTGCGCACCCCTGAAATAAAACGTACCCTGCTGAAATCGCGTGGGGCACTTCCCGCGCACCCCTGAGATACGCGTACCATGCGGAAATCGCGTGTGGAACTTCCCGCGCACCCTTGAAATACGCGTACCCTGCTCGCACAGGGCCAATCGCGTGAGGTACTTCCTGCGCACCCCAGTGATACACGTAGCCCGCTTGCCGTGCTGGTACAGGGTTAGCGCAGCCCTTTGCGCTGGATTGGGTATATTGATGGCTTTTTCCTGCGCGAGAGGCGTTCTTGGGGGCGTAACTGGGGCTGCTGCAGGGTCGCTGCGCCACTGTGCGCCACGGCTGGTTTTGGTGGCTGGAATCCATAAATACGCTGTGCGCGAAATTGGATTTTAGCGCACGCGGCTGGCGCAGGGATTCGCACGCGCACGCTGTGCACCAGCCGCGTGCGCCACTTGTGCGCTGAATTCTATGAATTACCCCGACTATACATTAGATGCAGGGGTTTTCCTCCCTAGGAACCCTATGGAAATAAAGGAAATGGGGCACAAGTGGGATTTGGAGTTCAAGTATAACTATTTAATGAATAGATAGGCTAATGAGTTCTAGAAAGTGCTCCCTTGGTATACAGCAATTTTAACATATATACATAAATGCCCTGATAGACACATGAGACAAGTATTCATGAAACAATGTTATTGTTTGGATACATTGGAAATTGTTGGGCCCTGCAAAAGTCGCTAAAAAACGAATATGTTGTTTGTATAAGGAACCTATGGAGTCCAATTATGAGCCTGTCTTGCATAACATCATTACTTGAGCTCTACAAAACGCAAGAAGGACCCGGATAAATCAGGACCTTTAAAAAGCTGTGAACAACCTATCAGAGATTTGAGGGCCCTGCTGGCCTGAACAAACGTGACAAACCATTTCTTAAGTACTTTGATTGGCCCTTCCTAAAGTGCTTTGATTGGCCATTCCTAAAGTGCTTTTATTGGCTGATAGAACTGGTCTAATAAGCCCAATAATCAACCCCATGTTCAAGGCTACTGATTGAACCACGAAGCGACGCTAGAGGCAAATGTGCCATCAGTTTTGACCTAGGATTTGACCATGCCAAAAATCTCTCTTACACTTGTGTGATGGGTAGAATTGAAGCAAAAACATTTAAGGGGCTCGTGCACCGCTTTTCATGAAGTTCACCCAGGCTTACTTTGGGGATCCACCATAACCCCAAATCATAGCTCCGCAAAGAGGTGCTGTCTTGTCTTGTGCTTCATATGTTTTCACGGTGGAAGATTTGGCACAGCCAGCTTTGAAAAGCTAAAAAGTCACTTCTGCCATAATTAACTTCTTTTTTTGGGGTCAACTCTCGCCAAAGGCTGCCAGCATTGAATTAGGTGCTGAGATAAGCAGAAATGTCCCCTTTATAACTGCATCACCAGCCCATCATTCCATCCGCAGAGGGGCGTGAAATGTTTTGAGGGGCCTGGAAGTGATGAACGTTCTCTTAACATTTACAGCTTGGTCCTTTGCCTTACACAGTACGTAAAAAAATGTTTAATTGCTTTTGTATTCCCTTATATGTCTTATAAATCAAGACCACGTCATCGGCATATAGCAGGAATATATGTAAAGTGCCAAGGACAAGAATGCTCGTCCTTTTTGCATAAACTTGCATAATAGCCTGGCACTTAAGGGGTTAAGATATGTTCGTGCTCAACTACATTCAGAATGATAAAATCTGTAAGCGTGCAAATTGGATATCTTGATAATAAATTGAGCGCTGGTTTATTTTTTCTCAAGCTGAACAAGTTTTACGTGTTCATATCCTCTTCGGGTCACAGCTGTTCTGCTTTGTGCTATCCTTGACCTATTAAGACAGGGAGGAAGATATTGCAGAAGGCCTGTTTAGTCAGCACAGTAGGCTGCCAAACAGCAAAGCGGAAAAAAACACATTTCTGGCAGGTTGCAGTTTCTTACTGAAGTCTAACTGTAGTTAACCTTACACCTAGTTAATAGTGCGTGTTGACTTCTTTTCCAATTAATGGTGCATTACTCCATATAATTATAACGTCGTCCTACAATAATGCACTTCATACTGGATTACTCCAAAGTTTAAGTGCTAGAATAACAAGGGTTTGTATTACTCACTTCATCAGTACTTATTGACTTCAGAAGGAGGAAGGGCCAAGTCGAAAAATTGCATTAACGAATGGTCCTTTTTCTATTTTGCCATTTCACCCATTTATATATATGTGAGTGTCTGTACATGCAAAAATGGTATTGCTCATAACGTTTTACTCATTAGACACATCTATTTGACATTTTCCAAAGATGTTTTCTGACCAAAGCCTCACAGAGAGGAAAGTGTGGTGCAAATTTGTGCAATGGGTTAAAGGTTATGAAGCTTGAAACAAGGGGTGCTTTTTCACATGCCTTGTAGTGTCTTTATTGACATGATCTCTACTCATAGATGCCATAAAGTAGAAAATAATACACAATGCAATCATAAACTCACTTCTCGTTATCTGATTTTCCAGGTGAAGACATGGACTTCCCGCCGGTGACTGTCAACGGAGGACTCCATTCTGTATTGGAAGGCACGGTGTCACCAGCTTTTGGGGCCACCGTCATCATCATTGTCACTGTCATCATATCTGGGAGCGCCTACTTATGTTTCTTGAAATACATTTGCTCCGGGTGCTGCAAATCTACACCAGTTGGCCCAATAACAAGACTTGATCCCAGCAAATCTGAAGAGCAAGTATGACGCAAGCTCTCACCAGACCTCCAATCAGAAGATCTTTCCAGATAGAAGATGACGCTCCCATAGGGCTGCGATAGCGCACTGAGGGCTGCAAAGGCATGAAAGAACAAGCCAGTGAGTCATGAAACTGGCAAAGGTCTAGATACTGACATGGGTTTGGACATACATACTAATCAAAGACATGATCACAAACTTCAAAGAGGTTTTGTGAAAGGTGTAAGAAGTATACAGCTCACTATGCTGCAGCTTTCCGAGTGTGCGAGGACTGTTAAGCTCTGTGGTATCAAAACTGGGAACTATTATAGCAATAATCAATTCAGGTTGTTGGTGCTGTATGGATTAGAAATTACACTGTCATTAAGCAAAAGCTTATAAGGGCATGCAGTCACAAAAGGTGAAAGTCAATGGTCAGATAAACATTGGAGGTAGCCTGCTGTGCCCTGCTTTTACTTGATCTGATAACACCAATGTTGAGCTTATGAACTGTTCTTTCAAAGACATTTTTGGACATGAGCAACATTCAGCCTCCATAGCCTTGCATGAGGAGAAACATGAAGTGAGAATAGGTTTCCTACTGTGATGTTTGGAGAGTTGGTTATATGGACCTGAATGCAGGTGTCAATAATTGCAATCATGTGATGACCACCCCATCCCTTTCATATGAGTATCTTCCAAAAATGTACGTGTCACATTTATTTTAAAACATTATTGTCCCTGTGCTGGTTTGGAAAATGGCGTGTGTATGTAAAAGTCAATGGGCCTCATTACGAATGTGGCGGTACAGTGACAACGGCGCCTGCAGTGCAGTTCTTCTTGCGGGTGCCGCTCTGCACGCCTGGTCAGACCAGGCGTGCAGAGCAGCACCCGCGAGCAGAACTCGTGAATGCACCGGCACCGTTATGAACGGTGCCGGTGCAACCATGCTCCCCACCCCCATTCTGCCCTATAGTGCAGAATGGGGATCAGGAGCCCACCCACACTGGCAGCCGTGAATGGGCAATTACCGGCCCATTCAACTCGTAATGGGCCAATTATAGCCCATTTGCGGGTGCCGGTAGCTAGATCGGCGGTAGCCGTGCCCGTAATGAGGCTCAGTGCTTCATTCTGAGTGCGTTAGTCCGATAACAACAGTGCTGGTAAGCCTACCGGCACCGTTGTTACCGGACCGCCCCACACTGCGACTCCGTGGCCAGGTGCCGTCCCGCACGACCGGGTCTGTACTGGCGGGCGGAACGGTACCCGCCCGCAGAGTTTCAGAGTCATTGACGCAGTTGGCACGTTCGTGGTCCCCATTTCCCTTGAGTCCTATGGGACGCAAACGGGAATGGGGATTTACATTTACCCGGCACCTGACTTCTCAGAACACCAGGGACGTAATACTGCAGTGTTGCTGGGAAGTCAGGCGCCGGTAAATATTGCAAGTCCGGCGGCAACCTGCCGGTTTCACTGGCAAGGTTACCACCGGACTTGTAATGAGACCCACTTTTTCCCCCAGATACAACTGTTATTTATTGCTAATATATTTCTAATACCTTCATTTTTTGGGACCCAAAACGTACAAGTGTGCTTTGTTACGTCACATCGCAATACAAATTTTCAGAGCACTTGCGGTGATTGACATCATTCACCAAACGGCATGCTGTTGTTGTTGTCACTGCCATAGAGACACAGCTTCCAAGCCTCAGAGAGCATAATTGAAGTGTAAAAGCCAGGCGTTGGCCATGTCTGCCTTTCTTTTACCCTATGCAGCATTTTGAAGCCATTTGGAGACAGAGGGAACCCGAGACAGATTTAACTTTCCCGCCATGTATCCCGCCTCCAGCTTCAAAGGGCACATGTTTTTACGCCTTCAAGAGATGTTCATGCAGGCCTCAAAATAATGGATCTCAATGGAATCTGCCTGATTCCATCCAAATCTGGAGGAATCCATTGTAAATGCCACCTGCAAACTGTCATTGGCACACAGCATTACATTTACAGAGGAAAAGCAGGGGGTCAAGGCGATTTCGCCGGTTTGTACATTTTACTTTTGCACTACATTTTCTGCAAGTTGAAAATTGCATGCAAGGGACCTGACATCTGTTCTACCGTCAGCACACTCTTTACAATGATGAATCTATGCCAAAACACAATGCAATGTTGTTCCCAAAACTGATCTATGTTCACGGTTGACCTCTTCTATGCCCGCTACTTCTTGCCACAACCACAGAGATTGGGATAATGCCTTGCTCTGTGCATACTGTCTCCATATTTGTGTTTGGGCTTTATATGTTACATGTCGCCTGGCCTAGGAACCTACACTCGGTCCAGGTGGAAAAAATCTGTGAAAAGATGTGCAAATGGCAAATGTTTGGGGCAAAACCCTTAGGGTCCAGGACCTCAATTTGCGCAATTCCCTTAATCGTACATTGTGTTACTAATCAAACTATCTCACCTTTCTGAAAATGTTAAAGACAGAATTGCTCAAAGGGGCTTCAAATGACAATGACGGTCTTCCTGAGGCTAATGTGTAAAACCATGGCTGGCTGGATTCTAACCTATACACAATAATATGGCTTGGCACCCAATCTTTGCCCCATGTCAGATGTTCTTCTCAACCCCATTTCCTGATGCCCCTGAACCCACCCTGTTTTGTCACCATGTACTCTGCCATGATTCCCTCTATGACCTTCTACTGACCATGGTAAGTCCATGGCTCTGAGAGCCAAGACCACCCTGTACCATCTTTCCTCCCTCCACTAACCGTACCCCAATGATAAAGCACCAGATTGCTATGCGCCCCTTTGCTTAAGCTCGCCTTGATGTCCAAGGTGACAAAACCTTCCGAAGTGGCTGCAAGGCAATACTGAGGTGCTAAGTAAAACACGTAAATAAATAAATAAACATGTCCAGCAGGAAGGGTACACAAATTTCACTAACATTGGTGACAACGCTTCCAACATTTCCTTATTTTCAGAGATGACAGCAATCGTGCAATGCTTCAAGTTACAGTTCAGGAATAAGCACTCAAGGAATTTAAGGTAAAGAAATCTTTCTTTTCCTAGTTTCAGGTAGTACAGGTTCAAGTAAGCTGAACTGAACACAACCATAGCTCTACAGCACCACAAACTGTGCGCACGCCAAAACACCACAACAATGAAGCAAACTGCACATATAATCTCACATGGCAACCATAAAAACACACCTATGCTCAGTGAACAGTGTCAACCAAACTGAAGCTCACAAGAGCATATCAGAACTCTGTTGCTCTTTATCCCACTCAGTCCTACTAACTTGCCCACCTCCCTCCCTTATTTACAAATCTGCCAGAGCACCAAGAAACCACGCAAGTGGCAACAGTGTGTGGTATAAGTACCTTTAACATAACATAATGCCAGACTCAGGAGGCAGACCTACTGGCACATCCATACATCATCCAACTGTCATGTCTAGAACATTCACCTCAGATTGCATGCGCACACCTGCAGCACTCCACTCATCACCACAACAACTATGACATCACACCAGCCTCTCACATTCACTGCATAACACGAAAGACATGTCACAACTGTAGGTACACACTAAACGTAACAAACAATAAAAAAAGAAAAATGATAACACCTTCCAATGCGTACTCCAGACAACACTATAGAGAGGAACAGTCAACCACACAAACACACACATCAGCAGCAATGCACTAACATCAACCAACAGAAACCCCCTACAGAATCACTACAACAGAACAACATTCCCCACAACAGAGCATCTTAATGGATGCTATGAAACCCAGAGTCACATCCACAACACAATGATGACAATGCCGGCGTTCTCAACATGCAACAGAGAGAAGTACAAAACTGTGCTTGAGCGCAGCTTGCACATTCACACACTGTGATTAAATGACTATTGCTCTACAGGAGTGAAGAGATGAGTGGTGAATAAAACCCCCACTCAGCCCCACACCAATACTAAAACAGCAACAATTCCAATCAAGCACAGTCCGACAGGTGTACCGCCTTTGCCTCTTTAAGGTAGCAAGAGGGATGTGAGCTAGCAGAGAAGCAGACCAAACAACAATTGTACTGTGGCAGAAAAATAAAAATATGTTCAACCAAGGTTCTATAAAAATAGGTGTATAGTATTCAAAATTGTACTCATTATTTTGAATTTGTAAAATTGTGGAATTTTATTTATATTTAGGTGCATCTGTGCTCAAGGAGATCGACTTCCTCGATTGTTATTCTATTCTCTGTAATTACTGTCTTGTTATATTGTTATGGTTTTAAATAATTTTAATATTTGTATTTTTTCAATGGCCGAAATAAAGTTTTGCTTTGCTAAAAAATCGGATATTTTAATTAAACTAAGCATGCACACAACTAATAAAAACACTAATGACCCACCCTTGTAAAAGAAAGCACACAGAATATGCAAACATTGGAATAAAGGGGCAATGGGCACTCTGAGTTGTTTGAAGACAGTGGTAGCCAGGCTAACAGTTTATGCAGCAAATGTTCTAGTTCAAGACGTTGTGCCTAAAGATTGGAGGAATACTGCCAAATGGAATTAGCGTTATCGCCACTTGGCCCAGCCGGATTACCACCAGATTACCGGACTCATCACGAGTTTGGCGGTAACCCTTAAATGTGGCGGTCGCATTTAAGAGTCAGCCAAATCATGGGGTTGTTAGCATTTACCCCCAGCTGGAGCTGGGGGTAAGTACACCAGGAATCTGCCGATTTTCGGTGCAATTACCACGAGGTAATACCACCAACGGTAATTGCACTGAACATTCCCCTTTGGATCCAATGGGGAATGGGAAATTCCCCAATGGGCCCAATGGGGAATTACCATTCCTGCCAAACCCGTGATCCGGCGCTAATAGCGCCTGAGGGGTTGGTGGTAATGCTATTAGCCCTGGCGCTTTCCTGGTGGTAATACTGCCTGAATACCGCCCAACTTGTGATGAGGCCCTACGAGTGGTGGTATGACACTGTTGGTCCCCATTTATGGAGTCCATGGGACTACATGTGGATTTCAATGGAATTATCACCTGCAGTAATTCTGCCGATTTGGCTTTTTTTTTGCAGTAAGGTGTCGGAATTACCTGCAACATTTTTCTAGTGGCCTTTCCTCTGCTTCACCACCAAAGTTATAGTACGTCAGTGTGGTAATACGGTCGTAATGCAGTTATTTTTTACCACACCACTGTACTTGTAATGAGGCCCATTGTTCTAAAAGGGTAAAGAGTGTGGTCTTAAAGGTCAATGAGGCCCTTTAAAGCAGGGGAGGGGACAGAACCACTATCAGTACCTTTATTCATACTTTCTGTGTCCACCAGGATTCTGGGCATTTTTGGTGCAGAACCAGGATCAAGTCAGGAAGTGGCATCAGAGCGATTCAATGACTCAATGGTTCAAAATCCAAAGGCATTCGCGGAAAGGGTAGTTGTATTTTGGATAGAGTATCCTCTAATTAAGAAACACTGCTACAAAAAAGAGATACATGCATGCCCAAATTCCTCATACAGGTTCTGACCCAGTTTCTTCACCACCCTGTGACACTGTAAAGAAATGGCTTAGGTAGGATACAGCCCAGCACAATTTCCAGGCACCACGGTCCCTGTAGAGACACACCCAGTTTCTAATTTATACCTCCTTACCTTCAGATGTCCCACCCTATGATACATCGATGAACACTACCAAGTCCCCTACACTTGTCCTGAAGACGGCACCAGAATACTAGCCAACCACAGTGTGCCAGAAACACCATTGTGTGTCGACTAGACAGATGTGAAGACAACCATACCACATTCTAAAGTCACCAGATGTACTAACTCACACTGCAAAAACTGGATGCAAAGAATCGTTGTATGAGGTTGATTTGAGATGCCTTAAACAGTGTATCACTATCCGGCAAATACGGGCAAACAAAAGGTTTTGGATGATATCTTTGTGATGCTTTTTTTATGTCACATGAATAAAACTGTTATTGTATTAAATGCAATTTGGGTGTTCTCTTATGCACAGACCACCTATAGGGATCTGTACAAAGTGTGCTGGATCCATTCCCGGCCAGCGTCAGACAGGTGGGGTAGCCTAAGTCCCTGTTGTTCCTAACAATACTATATCCCCTCATGACTTAGGCCCCCCCTATCAAAAAAGAGGGCTATACCACCCCTTTATATTATAAAACGTACCACGAGAGGATGCATGACCTAAGAAAGAAATGTTCGTCCTTCAAAAAGATTCTGGACTCCCCACCGCTAAGCCAACAAGGCAGCAGCTATTGCTGCCAATCAGCCGAATAGACTCCATCACAGCCTTTATGTACATAGGATTTTAAACTGTTGATGTACTATTTGATTGTTCGTGCATCCCAGCTGATTTTGCTGCACTTGCCAGTGTTCTCTGTCTTGCTATCCTGACTCAATGAAAGCACCAATTCACTTATGTAGCCCCACTGGCCGCAGCGCGGACATCTTGCAGTTCACTGGGAAGCTTCTATTTACATTAGCAGACAGGGGTGAGGAGCAGTGTTCTTGCTTCTTGCTTCCTGCACAGTCGGAAAAGAATAATTGGAATGAAATGTTATCCAGCAGAGTTCCTGGAACATCACATAATCAGCCTGAGAAAATTGCTCCCAGTAGTCTTTATAATGAATGCCTGCAGCGTGGCGTGCAGAGATTGTCACAACGTGACATGCTTCCCTTTAAAAATACACATACTTTTATTTCAACAATCACTGTTGTGTGTAGTGTTCCATGTTGGCTTCCTCCCACGTCTGAGCACTGTAATAGTAAGTGGTGTTGTTATTAACAAATGTAACAATCATTGAAGGATGATGGCCTAAACTGGCCATACTGGGATTAGAACATGTATCCTGCAGGGTGAAAACAGATGTCTGGATGAGTGCTAAACTTGCTGAGATAGCTTACCAGAATTAGATGGCAGAAATAACCACAAGACGTGTCAAAGCGTGCCATTTTGCGACACACTCTTGACATGGCCGTCAGACGCAGCCTTACTTGCTCACTGCTATTGATGCCCTCCTTTTTAATGTGTTTCTACAGAACTTTATTTATTTACTCACTCATTTATAGCCACGCACAAGCCCGGAGGCATCTAGGCGCTAGTTACATACATATCAAAGCGATTTACAAAACTCAAACAAATTGGTGCAATAGTGAGAGATCTGATATCTTTCAATTAAACATCAAAAAGAGAGTAAAAGGAAAGACAGATTACAGATAGAGAAGTCCATAATAAAAACGAAAAAGTAATGTGTCCAATGTGAACGTTTTTAAATGTAAGATTTATCAAGAGGGAGGCATTAGCTGAACCCACCTCACAGATGGTTTAAACATGGCAGGAAGATGAACTTTGCAGGAGATAGAGGCAGCCAAGCGGTCACCAGTAGACATGCCAGCAAGAGCTAGTGGGCTATGAATGGTGCATTGCTTTGAATTAAAAAGGTTTTAAAACATATATTTTTCTAAATTAATATGTTTGACATTGTAATGTATTAAGATTTTCACTTTGGTGGTGGAGTCACAAACTTTGAGCACATATTGACATATTTTTAAGACTATTTTTTACATGCTTATATTTGTATTTTTGTAATATGAATTTGAAATAAAATATTTTAATATAGGTTGAGAATTAAACTTCCCCTCTAGGAAAGTGCCAATCCATGCACTCCAACCTTTATAGTGTGTAAAGAGAGTCTTTTTGAGTCCGGGGAAAGGTTGGAGTTCTCGGAGTGTAGGGCGCTCAAGACACCCTGGGATTCCCTCCAGGATGCTTGTGTATGCCAGCAAGAGGACCTTTACTTTACTTTACTTTGTTATTATTTATATTGTTACATACCCAAAGGCCTCAGAGCGCACACAAAACGATAAAAGACAAACAGAAAAAAGAGAAATGAAAAAGTACAGGGGTAGCAGAGTGTGAAGATGAATCAGTTCTTCTATTGAGCGAGTAGGTCTTCAGACCCTTCTTAAATTGAGTCAAGCAGAGGCTATTCTTGAAGGAGGCGGAGGGGCATTCCACAGTGATGGAGCCTATTCATCAAAGCATGCTCCTCCAATTTTTTTTAGTGAATGGGCCTGCATGTGTGTAGTTACACCCTTAGCTATGCAGCATGTGTGTTTCAGTGTTCCACAGTGGCATGCAGCCCACAGACAATGGTCCCATGTGTGAAGTGTGACATCTGTTCATTGGACAAGTGCTGGTATTGCAGTGTGTATTTGTACATTTACACAAACTGTTCCCATGCAATGTCACTCAATTTCTAGACGCGCTTCAACAGCAAGGCTGCTTGATGGGGATGTTGTGTCCATGTGAGGGCCATGCATGATGGACATGATGGTGCTGTGGACCATTGGAATTTGTGGCTATCCACCCTAGACATCTGGAGAAGGCATGTGCGTATTGATGTTTGGCGGTGTGAAGTTGTGGCATTGACATATCGGGGACATTGCTGTGATCTGTCATGCCGCTGCATGTGTACTCTGCGGTTATGTGTGCACATGCCATGTGTATGTGCTTGGGGCTATGGCCTACTCACATGTGCCGGTGCAATTGATGCATGTATGTGTTGCATCCTCACAGTTCAGACTGTCAGGGAGGCGTGTTGTTTGATGTGATTGTGTTGACAGATGATTGAGCAGGTGTTGACATGGCCATGCTGTGAGTAGTGCAATCAAGAGTGTCTACTGGGAGCCAGCATTCTACTGTGTGTCTTGCCACCAACGTGTACACACCGGTACCGCAGCCCATCTGTGCTTCCATGCATTCTGTGTTTGGCCAACCTACCAGTTGACTCTCTGCCCACCCCTGAGCCCCTGTGCCATTTCTCCCGTAGCAACGCAGCAGGTTGCAGTTGGGTCACATTGTGTTTGCCATTGTGCCATGTGATATATCTTGGTATGTGTCTGTGCACTGCCCTCTTTGTGCTGTGTTTACATGTGAATGTGTCATGACTGTGGTCATCATTGACCCTGGATTGTTGTGTCTGTTTCAATGAGCATTGCATGGTCATGTGTGTGAGTGTGGATGTTGCTGGTTATACCATGACCACTTCATGTCACTGTGAATTTTGTGTATGCCACACATACTTTGACACTGTACACTGATGTTGATGTTCTGGGTCTCCTTTGCCGTAGTTGGTGCGGCTGGAGAAGAGGGCGTAAGTGGTGCAGTGGAGCATGGACGTGGGGACCATTCCACCAGACAAAGGCGCAAGCCCCAGCAACTCCACTGTGACAGCTTATCTTCGGGGAGCGATATGGCTGAGGTAGCACCATGGCCATCAGGCGTTGCTGCTGAGGGTAAGTCCAATGCGGTGAAGGTGGCAGAGGACTCCTCAGCAGCAGTGGGACACGGTGATGCCACAAAGGGGCCATCCACGGGCGAAGAAACCCTTGAGTCATCCAGGGTGACAGAGGTAGAAGCGAAGGAGGTGGCTGGTAAGCCCAGCCCATGGGGTTAGGTGGGGGTGCCAATGAGGGTGTACATGCTGCAACCCTGTCCCGGGGCATGAGGCTATGCAGGCCACCAAGGAGGTGACTGTTCAAAATCCTGTCCCTGGGCAATCGGATGCAGCTTGTACGCACCTTCTGGGAAGCCTCCAACCAGACCAGCATCCCCATGCCAGCTGATGTGTCCATTAGGGATCATGTGCTGTCCCTGCTGGCTCATCTAATGAGGTGGACCACAGTCATTTGTGATGTTGGACAGGCTACTTGTGGTATGCTTGTGCATCCTCACAATTAGCTGTGCAGCCTCATGGCCATACTGGCAATAGCACTTTTTTCCTGGTGGGTTCCGTGTGCTGTTCAAAGCTGTGACCCCCTCCTCAACTTCCTCCTCTGTGCACCAGTCGTCCTTCAGGGTGCCTCCCGGGCCACATACCAGCATGGCCCCCTGTACACCACTCACACCACCAAAGCCCCGTCTTGTGGCGCTAACATCCCAACTCAAGGTGGGAGTCCCATCAGCATCAGCAGAGGTGGTCACCAGGCCTACCCAGGCACCGACAAAGACACAGGCAATGGAGAGTCAACAGGCACCTCAAAGCAGTGCAGGTGCTGTATGCCACCGACAAATGTCATCTCGTCGCAGGGTGTACTGACAGAGCATGCACTTGGCAGAGCGTCAGCAGGTGACAAATCACACTGAGGAGGCAGGTGGCTACAATGAGGCAGGAGGACCATAGGGGGGGCCTTGACGGCCATTTATTCCATGTTCTGATAATATGAGAGGCAGCTGTGTGCATAGAGGAAGCAGGCACAGGAGGCGCAGGTGATGGTGGCCAGGGCTGAGGTGGCTCTGCGTTGGGCGTGGAGGTGGGCTGCCATCCTGGAGGTATCTTTCAAGCTCTCAGGCAAAAACAGAGGCCTGCCTGAGAGAGGAGGATGCAGCGTATGAATCAGCCCTGTTGGACAAGTTGACGGAAATTGGTGAGGACTAGCCCCCTGCCTTTGTATATACTGCTTTAGGCATAGGTTTAATTTCAGTTTTTTTCGTTTCCCCCAGACTTCAGTGACAATTCTTTCCAGTTTTTTATATATATATTTGTTTAGGAATAGGGTTCATTTCTGATTATTTCTTTTCCCCCAGACTTCTGGAATATTCCTTCCCTGTTTTTCATGTGCATAGTTTTGTTCAATACAGGCTTTCTATGAGTTCCAAGCTTCATGCAGTTCATTTGTCTGTCTGCACATTTGATTGTTTCAATTTTGCCCAGTACATCTCTTCATTGCAGGTCATGTGTATTGTGGCATGCCTGTGTGTGTCATGTTAATGGTGTGGTGTTTGCGGGTGGAGTGATGCACATGTGGTTGACATCTGGGGGTGAGGCCATCAGACGACTGGAGGCTGCACTGGATGATTGTCATTTTTCATTACTTGTCCAGCGTCACTGCATATTTGGCATCAGTGTGTCAGTGTGGTTGGCTTGGAAGCTTCTGTTGTGTGTGTGATTATGTACATACAGGTATGGTTGCAGTGATGGGTGGATGTGTTATGGATTTTTTGTTGTGGATTGGAACTTGTTCATGTGTATTTGCACGCTTTTCGGATTGTTTTCATTTTGGGTCCACTGTTGTACATGTGTCCCCTTCGCACATGCTTGGGATTGTGTATGTGTCCACACTCTATTCACTGTAGTGTGTATTTATCATTGTGGGTGCTGCGGTGGGAAGTGGGCTCACTGTGGATGGGTGTCCTGGACACATCACTTGCACATTTGTTATTTCATTGCTGTGTCACTCCCAAGACATGACATGCTCAAACGCCCACCAACATCTGCAGTCACACACTGGCTGTTGCTATGTCATGCTCCACCTCTGCCATTGGAATGCAGTTGTGTACCACGTTTGCTGTTTCTATGTGGAAGCACACATTTCCTGTCTCATTGAGTCATGTACTCTCTTGCTGACCTCCCATCACCCATGTGCAGGCCTGTCATGTTCTTGTTACTGACAGGGAGTTTGAGACCCCTAACACACGGCCTACTTATGTAATGCACCTAGTTTTGGATCTGCCCTCTGTTTAATTCTGTGTGCTTCTGTCCTCAACACACATTCACTTGCTGTGCTTTGATGCCTTTGCAATGACCCATGGGCAATATGTGTATGCCACTTTGCATTGCATTCACATGTCACACATGGATGGGGTGGCCACAGTGTTGTTGATGCAATATTGTGATGTCCAGTTGAGGTCCTGCACATTCAGGTCTGCCAGGGAGTGACAGGAACTGCTACAGTCCTGGATTGCTCATCAGTGCTACCAGTTCATCTTATTGGTGGTGGACATGTTGGAGGTCTGTTTCATGGTGGAGGTAGACCAAAGAGGTTCAGGTGAGTTGCAGTTATACATTGGACTGGTAGGGTGGCAGACTGTTAGGGGGCTGCCTGGAGTAGTGGGTTGGTGGGTGCTGTCTGGGCTTGAGGGGCTGACTGGGGGTATTGGCAGAGCCAAGGGTGGCTGGCGGGTGGTGTTTGGGCTTGAGGAGGCTGTCTGTATTAGTGATGAGGTGAGAGGGGCTGATAGGTGGTGTCTGGGCTTGAGGGGGCTACCTGGAGTAGTGGCAGAGGTGAGGGTGCTGGTGGGTGGTGTATGTTCCTGAGGGGGCTGCATTGGGTTATTGGCAGAGGTGAGGTGGGCTGGTTGGTGGTATCTGGGTTTGAGGGGGCTGTCTGTGGTAGTGGCGGAGGTGAGGGGGGCTGGTGGGTGGTGTCTGGGCTTAAGGGGGCTGCCTGGAGTAGTGACGCGGGTGAGTGGGGCAGGTGAGTAGTGTCTGGGCTTGACAGGGCTGCCTGGAGTAGTGGTGAAGGTGAGGGTGGCTGGTGGGTGGTGTCCGGGCTTGAGGGGGCTGCCTGGAGTAGTGGCAGAGGTGAGGGGGACTGGTGGGTGGTGTCTGGGCTTATGGCAGCAGTTTGGGTGCCTTGGGAGTAGGGGGATGGTGCACAGTTTGGCTGGGGTGCAGCTATTATTTACGGGGGATCTTGTGTGGTTTCACAGGGGTGCAGCCTTGGCTTACGAGGGAGCTTGCGCGGTTTCACAGGGGTGCAGCCTTGACTTACGAGGAAGCGCTTGCGGTTTTGCATGGGTGCCACCTTGACTTACGAGGGATCTTGCATGGTTTTGCACGGGTGCAGCCTTGACTTACGAGGGAGCTAACACAGTTTCACAGGGGCGCAGCCTTGCCTTACGAGGGAGCATGTGCAATTTCATTGGGGTGCTGCCTTGCCTTAGAAGGGACCACACGGAGCTGTCGCCGGGGTGCTGGATGGTGTCAAGACTGGCTAAACTCTCTTCCCACTCCTCATCACCTATATCTTCAACGGAACTCTCTCCCTGTTCTGACTTCTTCTTTGTATGGTGCAAATAAGGAGGCCACAGACACCACCTTGACCTGATTTGGGATCCAGGTCAGGAGAAGGCCAAGGAGCAAGCCCTCCTTTCAGGGAGAAAGCCTTAGCAGAAAAAAACCTGATTTGAATGGTCTTGGCATGAGGAACCTCCTTGAAGATCCTTGGTTAAACACAAACTGGAAAGTATCTTCTTGATGGGTACCACAGAGTAACTTGGCAGATCGCACGGTATAGTCAGGGCTCGGAAGAAATCTGGTAACTGGTTTCAGATATCCGATAGAAGGAACCCTATCCGTAAACAGAACTGCTAAGAAAAGGTAAGTGATAGGAACTAGGGCCTTCAAGAGAGTAACTGGTGAGTTTAGTAACGAAAAATAGGTAAGTAAAGAAATGTCAGCCAAATTAGAGAAGGCTGGTACAACCGACACTGGAACAACAGTAGTGGAACGAAGGAGAGGACTAGGAGAAAAGTGAATATGCTTATTGCGAGAGTCAAGCGTATTAAAGAAGACCGGAGCCGAAAGGATTGAGACAGAGAAAGAAATACAGTATACCCGAGAGCGTAGGTAGCCGTATACCAAGAGGCGAGAGCAGGATAGAAAAGGGCAAGAAGCAAACGAAAGTGAAAGCGAGCTCCCAATAATGTGACAGAAGGAAAGAACAGACTGACAACTAAACGTACCTTAGCAAACGGAATCCCAAGAGTGACAAGAAACAGGCAAGTGTATAAATCACTGGTTGAAAGGAGAACAGAAGGGTAGAATAACTGAAGGTAGTCACTGGAACAAACACAGGAACCGTCAGCGTATAGGATCATAGATGATACAACGCGCCGAAGAATTAGAGGAAAGGACCCAAATAATGTCTGACGGCCATATTGGAAAGGCATAGACTGTCAAAGCGGAAACAGACACGGCCATATTAGAGGAACAGCCATCTGTTCCAATACTTCCAATCCTGATGCATGACAGTGCATACCTCCACCCGGCTTTCCCGGAAAAAGCCGGTGGAATCTTTTGATCGGTCTGGGTGCATGGGTATGCGATCGGGGTTCCCAAGACCTTTCTGACCTGGGATAACCCTTCCAATGGACCAGATATTGTAAAATTCCATGCTTATAACGAGAGTCCACCAATTTGGAAACCTTGTACTCCTCTGGCTTTAGGTGACAAAGTCTTAACCTTCTTAAGTGGTCTCTTGCAGGGATCTTCCTTATATTCTTTTAGCAAGGAAATATGGAACACTGGGTGTGCCCGTCTTAAGCTGAGGGGCAATTTTAGCTTGAAGGTAACTGGGTTTATCCTTGAAAGCACCTGAAACAGCCTGAGTTATCGGGGGATAAACTTGCCTAGTTGTACCCATCTCGGCAAGTACTTGGTGGCTAATCATACCCGCATACCTGGATTCCATTGAGGGTTGTTAGATCATTTGCGGTCAGCAAACTTCTTGTAAGTCTTTTGGCTATCTTCCAAAGACAGCAAGGCCTCTTTATGTGCTCTTTCTAGCTCGGATAGCATTCCATCCACGGCTGGCGTTTTAGAGGAAAATGAATTTATGGAAGGTATATGCAGAGGGTGATAGCCATAAGTACATTTAAAGGGACTCATATGGATGGCTGTATGATAGGTATTATTATAGGCAAATTCTACCATTGGGAGATAGTTCACCCAGTCATCCTGTTCCTTATTGCAAAAACATCTGAGGTACTGTTCCAGATTGGCATTAAGCCTCTTGGTCTGTCTGTTAGATTGAGGGTGATAGCCTGAAGAGAGTGCCCTCTGAATACCCAACGTGTCACAGAGAGAAGTCAAAAACTTAGAAGTAAATTGAGTACCTCTGTCGGAGATCACTGTCCGTGGAAATCCATGTAGTCTTACCACATCTCGGAGGAATATGGTCGCGGTTTCTGAAGCTGCAAAATGTGCCAATTTAGTGTAAGAGTCTATTATCATTAGAAGAGCAGTCTGTCCTCGAGATACAGGCAGATCGACAACAAAATCCATGGACAGAATCTCCCAGGGCCGAGAGGGTATTTCAGCCTGCTGTTAAAGACCCAAAGGTCTTTGTCTGGACACTTTACAGGAAGCGCATACCGGGCATGCGGTTACATAAAATCTTCCATCTTGACGTACAGTCGGCCACCAAAAGCTTTGAGTTATCAGTTCATACGTAGCCTTCTGTCCCTTATGACCTGCCAAGGGAGTATAAGGACAGGATTGTAGAGCTATTCTTTGCAGAGAACGAAGGTAGGAATAGAGTGTTACCCCGGAACCACAGACCTTTTCTTTTCTGCAAATTGTATGACTTCAGTTCTATGGTGGAATAATTGCTTAAATTCGCCTGTATTTCCTGGAGGAATGTGTTTACCTCAGTTACAAACTTGTGTTCTGGCAAGATTATTTCACAGTAGGTATTCCTTGGTCATCCTTCGGCCAACTCCTAGACAATGCGTCTGCTACACTGTTTTGTATGCCAGGGATGTAGGTAATCGTGAAATCAAAGTTGGAAAAATAACATGCCCATCGTGCGTGTCTGGCATTCCTACACGCAAAATCTTAAGGTTACGGTGATCAGTCCGTATCAAAAAAGGATGGATAGCACCTTGCAACAAATGACGCCATTCTTCGCTTGCCATTCGCATAGCCAACAGTTCACATTCAAGGACAGAATAGTTCCTTTCACTGGCAATCAAGGAGTGTGAAAAATAGGCTATGGGGTGTTCCTGTCCATCTTTGTCCTCTTGTAGCAAAACCGCACCCAAAGCTCCTCCAGAAGCATCAGTCTCTAGTACAAATGGTTTAGACTGATCAAGTTGCATGAGTACAGGTGCCGAAGTAAAGGCTTCCTTTAGACATAGGAAGGCCTTGTGTGCTTCAGTTGACCAAACAAAAGGAACACCCTTCTTTAGCAAAGAAGTTATGGGTAACACACTCTCAGAAAAGTGTGGGATAAAACAGTGATAAAAATTCACCAGACCCAAAAAATGTTGCACCTCATTAACAGAAGATGGCTCTGCCCAACGAGTTATCACCTTCACCTTGTCTGGATCCATCCGAACTCCCTTGGCAGAGAAAATGAACCCCAGATAAGGCACTTCCGCAGCCTCAAAAATACACTTTTCAGGCGTAGCGTACAAATGATTCCTTCGGAGTCTGCTCAATACCTCAGGCACATGAATACGATGTTCCTTGAGATTGTTGGAGAAAATAAGAATATCGTCCAGGTAAACAACTACGGATACATATAGCATGTCTGCAAATATCTTATCAATAAATCTCTGAAAGATAGCCAGAGAATTCACCAACCCACAAGGCATTACGCAATACTCATATAATTCCATAGGTGTCTTGAAGGCTGTCTTCCATTCATCTCCGCTTCTTATTCTCAACAGATGGTAGGTGCCACAAAGGTCTAATTTGGTGAACATCTGTGCATTCCGAACTGCTTCAAGGACATTGTGTATCAGGGACATGGGATATCTATCCCAGATGGTAATACTGTTGAGACCATGATAGTCAACATATGGACGCAGCTCTTTGCAATTCTTCCTTGTGACAAAAAAACAAAGAAGCCCACCTGAGGATCTTCATTCTCTGATAAATCAGTTCTTGAGATTGGCCTCAAGGTATTCCTTCAAAGCCTGTTTTTCCTGTACAGATAACGGATACATTCTCCCAAAGGGAAGAGGAGCCTCTTCCTTAAGGTCGATGTTGCAGTCTTCTGGACAGTGAGGTGGGAGGAGTTGGGGTATTACATCCTTGAAGACTTCCGTATAGCCCTTATACTGCTGGGGTATAGTGGTGATTGTGTTGCACTGTTGAACCTTAGAGACATTAGCCTGTATCTTAGGTTGAGGTTCCTTGGGACAGTGGTTGCTACAGAAGTCAGAGTCAAAGTATAGTTTATTCGAAGCCCAATCAATCTGGGGATTATGACGCCTCAGCCAAGACATTCTGAGAATTATCGGAAAGTGAGCAGCTCGTATGACATCAAAAGTGAGAAATTCAGTGTGATGACTCATGGAAATCCGGATAGGAATAGTCTCTTTTGTTATCAGCCCTGATGTCAATGGACAGCCATCTACCCCCTCGACTGGTACTGCCTTCTACTTCACCCGAAGAGGTATTTGATGGTCTTGGGCCCAGGATACATCCATAAAGCTTCCTGCAGCTCCGCAGTCCAACATGGCCAAAATGGAAAGTGGCAGTCTAGATTGGATAACCACCTCGAGTTGGAACACCATCAGACTATTGTCCTCTAATCCTTCATTCATTGCTTGGGTACAGTTGCAAGGGTTGAGGCTGCTTCCCCGGATATCTCCCTTGCATAGATACAGGGCAGAGCATTTCCCAAATGTCGAGGGGGAACATCAGGACAGTTTCACAGTAAATGTTTGGAGGACCCACAATACATACATAGGTCAGACACACGTCTTCTCTTCCTCTCTTCTGGTGTCAAAGGGCCTCTTGTGGCTCCTATCTGCATCGGTTTTTCTGTAGGAGCCTTTTCCTTCACCTGAGGCTGAATTAGGGGCCATTGAGGGGGTGAACGGGCCTTCCTCTGTAACTGACGTCTCTCTTGTAGTTTAAACTCTATCTGAAGGACTAGTGACATTAGTTCTTGAAATGAATTAGGTCTGGCAACCCGGGCCAGTTCGTCCTTTATTTCCTCTTGAAGCCCTCTTCGGAATATGGTCTGTTGGTCTGTGTCTGGCCATCCGGCTGTATATGCTAGCTTCTGGAACTAGGCTATGTAGGATTGAACATTCTGGTTCGCCTGCTTGACGTCCAGCAATTCTTCATAGGATTGGTATTGTACCTCTGGACGGTCAAAATGGGCCTTGAGGGTCTGGACAAACAGTTCATAGTCATTAACAGCAGGATCCTGATTGGTTACTAAAGGGGTTGCCCAGGCTAGAGCAC
This sequence comes from Ambystoma mexicanum, assembly GCF_040938575.1. Lineage (NCBI taxonomy): Eukaryota > Metazoa > Chordata > Amphibia > Caudata > Ambystomatidae > Ambystoma > Ambystoma mexicanum. The sequence goes on from NC_090941.1 coordinate 897,153,689, forward strand.
TCCCTACCATATTTGATATGGTAAACCCTACTCAAGAGCTATTGGTCTCAAAGGCCCTGGGTCTGAAAGAGAAATACACAGCATAAGCATCCAAACATTCTTTCAACTGTTTTGGGTTTCTGTCGTACTTTTCAGTAGCAAGAGGCATAGGGGGTCGGGGTCCTCAATTCTTGTCTCGGTTATCTACCTGTTGCTTGAGATTCTGATTTTGAGCTTGAAGTGTCTGCATGTCAGCACGTAACCCCTGAATGGCGTTAAGAAGTTCCTGGAACTGCTCCAGAGAGGCCATTGGTTCTTGTTGGCGTTGTATACTGTCAAGACTGGCCAAACTCTCTTCCCACTCCTCCTCACCTGTATCTTCAACGGAACTCTCTCGCTGTTCCGACTTCTTCTTCCCCCTGGTAGGCTTGATCGGTTTGTCCTTTCTTTCTTTTTTATGGTGTAAATAAAGACGAGCTCCCTCAGCCACCACCTTGACCTGATTTGGGGTCTAGGTCAGGAGAAGGCCAAGGAGCAAGCCCTCCTTTCAGGGAAAAAGCCTTAGCAGAAAAAACCCTGATTCGAATGGTCTTTGAACGAGGAACCTCCGTGAAGATCCTTGGTTAAACACAAACTGGAAAGTATCTTCTTGATGGGTATCACAGAGTAACTTGGCAGATCGCACAGTATAGTCAGGGCTCGGAAGAAATCTGTTAACTGGTTTCAGGTATCTGATAGAAGGAACCCTATCCGTAAACACAACTGCTAAGAAAAGGTAAGTGATAGGAACTAGGGTGTTCAAAAGAGTAACTGGTGAGTATAGTAACGAAATATAGGTAGGTAAAGAAATATCAGCCAAATTAGAGAAGGATGGTACAACCGACACTGGAACAACAGTAGCAGAACGAAGGAGAGGACTAGGGGAAAAGTGAATATGCTTATTGCGAGAGATCAAGCATATTAGCATATTAAAGAAGACCGGAGCCGAAAGGATTGAGACAGAGAAAGAAAAACAGTATACCCGAGAGTGGAGGTAGCCGTATACCAAGAGGCGAGAGCAGGCTAGAAAAGGGCAAGAAGCAAACGAAGTTCAAAGTGAGATCCCAATAATGTGACAGAAGGAAAGAACAGACTGACAACTAAACGTGAATCCCGAGAGTGACAAGAAACAGGCAAGTGTATAAATCACTGGGTGAAAGGAGAACAGAAGGGTAGAATAACTGAAGGTAGTCACTGGAACAAACATAGGGTCGGGCAGCGTATAGGATCATAGACGATACAACGTGCCAAATAATTAGTGGAAAGGACCTAAATAATGTCAGACGGCCATATTGGAAAGGCATAGACCGTCAAAGCGGAACAGACACCGCCATATTAGAGGAACCGCCATCTATTCAAATACTTCCAAGCCTGATGAATGACAGATGGTGGGTTAGAGGTGGACACAGAGGTTTGTGCAAAGGTTGGTCTATGGCTATGGTTTCTTTTTTCATGGGGGCATGTTTTGGACATTCCTCGCACAGCTGGGCTTTCTTTGCGGGTCGGGTTGCTTTGCGATTTTAAATCCATGAATACACAGATTGCGCATTGGAAATTTTGCGCCTACAGTCTTTTTCAGCACACAGACTTTGCAGGTTCAATGCAAACTTTCTGTGAATCAGGCTGTATGTCTGACAACAGCTCCACCTGTTGATAAACTGACCACGATATAGGAGCACTATCTGCTCCTTCCTTTATAGCAATATTGCCTTTTCACACATCGTTCCTCAGTGGTATAACCGAAGCCACTATCATGGCCTCTACAAATCCCAACCTTTCTGCTGACCTGTGGAGTACCCCAAGGATCAGAACTTTCACCTCTTATTTTCAACATCTACATGTCACCCCTATTGGATCTCATCAATCACTTGGGCAGCTCCTGCTACAACTACACCAGCAACACACGTATATACACATTTCAGAACATTTCATCAACAAACACTGAGACACAAAACTGGGCACATGAGTGACAGCAAATAGACTAAGAATTAACCTCATCAAAACAAACTGAATTGGTTGTCTGCAATCCAGCCCCTTCAAACACTATCTCAATTCACCGGCCTGGGGAGAAGGGCCCATGCCAAGTACCATCCTCCAAAGTAAGGAATCACTGTTCCATAATGGACGATGCTTTCACACGTAAACCCCAGGTGAGAGCCATTGCCTGTCAGAAACACATTTCTCCAACTCACTTTCTCAACTGCATCAGACCATAACTATCAGCCACTCACAGAAACATGGTTGCAATACCTCCAGTGCTTGCACAACTGAATTACGTAAAAAACCTCCACTGCAGAACCAAAATTTGGTGGCCATGCTACTGTAGTGGCCAGGCTACTTCTCAGAATGAAAATGTACACACACATCTCCCAGCACTGCTCACACCTATGCATGGCCCCCTGGTCCTACCATGAAGAAGGCAGCTCTCTTTCAGAAGAAGGTTCCAGCATTACATACAATCGGGGACACTTAGCTCCAGTAACGGAGCACTAGTTAGAGGCCAGCATTTCAATAGGGAACGACACAGAGGATCCTTACTCTCCCTAACGAACATGAAACGCTGCAACACCCTACCTCTGAGCCTCGCAGAGAGAATCACCTGAAATGTAGGAAACAGCTCAAGGCTTCAGCTAACAGATTGGTAGAAACAACAATGAACCAAAGACTGCTCTGATTCCTCACCACTTGGGACAGGAGGACAAGGTGTGCAGCCCGTCACACTAACACTCTTTACTGTCAATAATGACCACTTTATAACCTACGGGCTCCCTCCTAAGAATGTAGAGTTTACACACTGACACATAGCTAACGGTACTTCCAACCTGCACTCATTAACACCGCAGGTTTTCTGCAACTGCCTTTCCATCTGACCCACCCACTGCTTAATTTGTGGGGGTGGTTGCCGGTGCCCAAGAACGGCACTCTTTTTTGGGCACCGGAACTCATGTGGGGCCAGCGCACATGCAATTGCTTTGTTTGTTCTTCCACTTTGCTTTGCTTCGATTATAAATCATTGGGATTTGTCATTCAGATCTCGGGTCTCTCTCGTGCTTGCAGGTTGCAGGGCATGGCTGACTGGGCCTGGGAGGGGCCAGCAATAGCAATGAACAACAAACTGCTACAAACAACAGCCAATGAAAACTACCATTCTGTTGTTACTATGCAGTATTTGATACATTCTGTATAGTAACACAGAATGTGCAGTTTTCATTGGGTGTTCTTCTGAGCCAGTGAAATTACGTGTTATTGTTGCCACAGGAGGCAGCGCAGCGACACCTTTATTTCACAAGTAACTGTGAAGTGAAGGTGTAGAGGCGTGGCGTCATCGGTCCTGACTTGTGAGAGAGAGAGCCTGACCTGCTGCACTACGTGGTGCGGCCTAGTTGCTTCCTGGGGCCCCCTCTGTCTGCTTTTTCATTTGTGCAGGTGCCAGTGAGCGCACCCGGCCCCCCCACCCTGAGACCTGACAGGAGACCAAGTCCCAGCCAGCAAAGCAGGTAAGGCACTTGTTGTTGTTGTCACAGTCAAGTGATCAGGCAAGGAAGGTCCAGGTCAGGACCCGGGCGGCGGCACGGTCCCCTGGAGGTGAACTGTCTGCCCAGGAGTCAGGACTCCACCAGGGCCCATCCGCGCCCGGGCTTCTGTTTGTATGACCTGTGTGCAGTGTGCTGCTCACTGCAGTCAGTACCAAGCCCAGGCCAATTTCTGTGACCAGGGGCTGCCGGCTGCCGCAGACTGAGTCGGATGACTCTGCCGCGGGCGGCTGGACCTGTGGATTGTGCCCAAAAGTATGTTTTTTACTTTTGTCTTTTAAAATCTTACCTTCCGTGGGGCCGCTGTACCAAGCACCTATTTTTGTCATCATCAGGCTCAGCATGGCTGTGGCGGTGGTGGCCCCACAGGAGGTAGCCTAAGTGATTGAGGCAAGGCAGGGCGAAGCCCAGGACCCGGCGGGGCACGGGCGGCAACGTGGTCCCACTAGTGTCTGTCACAAAAGGAGTTAATTGTCGTTTGCAACTTTGGCCACTTTTTCATTGGTGCAGAGCCCGACTCGAGACAATTGTATGCCCCAGTCCGACCCTGGATAGCATTCATCTAAACGAAACATGAACTGTGAATTTTTGCCTGGGTTTTTCCGTTCTTCTTTTTAATGTTATCAGCCTCATTAGTTCACAAACAAGCTTTAGTGAGGGGACCCGGAACGGTGCACGTATTGGGCCGAAACCGAACCAGCTGCACTTCGCGAGAAAAGCCCATGCAAAGATGAACTTCTGAAATGCCATTTCAGGCTTAAAGATACACACATGGAAACTAGACGGGGATAAACATGGTGCACGTGCCCACTAATCTGTTGTCATAAATAAAAGCACTAATTGAGTATTTGTGTACAATTCTCAACCGTTTTTTGCTGTCATTTATTTTACATAATTCCAGCGCATGTTTTCAATCCTGATATGTGGTTTATACACCAGATGTGGCCCCTTAACCTGGGTACAATATGCTCCGTGCATGTGCTCCGAATGAGAGCACATGCAATCCTCAGATAGGAATCCTCAGATAGGGAGGTGGGTTACACCCCGCAGTTTAGTGAAGTAAGTCAAGAACATGTCAGTGGGAAGGAGATATCCGAATATGCATTCTCCTCTGGCTCCTGAATATTGGGTGACAAAACATATTTAGTTTTTTAATATGTGTTAAGGTGGAAAGAGTCCCTAAAGCAGAAGTAGCACAGGCCGTTGATTTCACAACGATGTCTTGCAGAAATGACTTTTTCCAAGTTATACAACACCATGCTCATGCTTGAAGGAAGGGTGAAGGGGGATGCATTTATGAGATGTGATGACTGATAAGGGCTTGAGAGTAAATTGATTATACAAAACACCTGGATGAGGTGACTGAAGAACGGGCTGAGGGGAGGGTGCTCTTCCTAAAGGTAACCGATTAACAATACTTGGTGTACTTTAACAGACTGTCAGATGGGGCAGAAGGGGTAGTGATAAATACCGTGCAACAGCGACTGAAACAGAATGCTTTTTTATTTATTAGCATTTTTAAAGCGCTCACACAACCCGGGGGCATTGAGGCGCAGTTACAGGAGGAGCATGTCTTAGTTGCGGTTTTACTACTAGCCTGTGTCAGCAGTTGCTGTAGCGCCAAACATGTGGCATGGAGCAGCAGTGTGATGGGCTGGTGGTGGGCCAATATAGGTAGGTCTAGCACTGAACTGGCACGCCCGGCGCACCCGCGATAAGGTTGGTGCTGAGCCTGCGCTGAGGACGGCACCGCGCCCAGCATTATGGGGCCAATATTTTTTGGGCACTGCCACTTATTTTTTTACAAATTAAGCACTGGACCCACCCCTTTCTCTTACAGAGCCAGGTGCACAGAGGCCAACATTATTGGCAGGAGTGGGCAATATAAGGCCACTTTACCTTCCCTTCCCTGATTCTCCATTCTGGGCACATTGTTGCATGCCTTACTGTTTGCAGTCCATGCTCATTCCCCATGCGCTGTGGACAGAACGCCTTTGCCCTGCAGGCCCTGGGAGGAACGCTCTGACCTTCCATGACTACCTCCTGCCTTTGCACTCATGTTTCAGGGAATCCTGTTGTTGTGCGCTGAGCAGCCCAGCAGAAAGGAGCTGCATGAGTTGTGCAGCCCAGGTGACAAGAAAATTGTAACTATGGAATTGTGGGACATTGACGTATTGTAACATCAGAGGGAAGGGGAAGGGGCTTTCATTAAAAATGGGGTCCTGTCTTAGAGGTTGGTACCTCAAAGGTGAATACTGCCACAAAGAAGAGGACATGGGGGTAATGAGTAACGATAGCTCATGCCTTGTTAGCAAACGCATTAAAACCACTTTCACAAGCAACAAATGTGAAAACATCTGATTTTTTAATAATGTACTTTTTAGCACAACCATTTAAAGGGCCTCATTAAAGTTTTGCTGTCTGGAAATAATGTGCTGGCAAAAATGTTTACCGCCATGTTTCTGCACTGGCAAATTACAGATTTCCCAGTGGGGGCCTGATTTACCTCCAGCCAAGAGCTGGATGTAAGTCAGGCAGACCAAGGGCAAAAAACAGCCGTTATTACTGGCAATCCCCCAATTCCCGTCCTTACCACCGCTTTTAACCTGCCAGTAATTCCGGCAGACCAAGTGGTGGTAATGGTATCACTGTTTGTTGGTATCCCGCATGATTTACCGGTGGGATACCACCAGACCTGTAATGAGACCCTTCTAAATAATGTCATTTTGCCCACTTTGCAATTGTAGTAAATGTATTTCTAAATGTGGGTAGAAATGGTGCAGGTGGTCGTTCTTGACAATGATCTTTCCCTTCATTTAATTGACGTACGCATGGGAATCCAAGTACTTGTAATCTCACACATGGACAGGTGAAATGCCCCCCTTTCTGTGCTTGTAGCCACACACCTGACCCCATCAAGGCAAGCCACCACCCCACAGCCGGCCTCATTACAGGTGTCCACACATTTGACTGCATCTCTTCAACAGTGTGCAAGATGATATGGGAAGCAGATATTCTCTCACTATGCACTCGCCTACTATATGTACTACCTCAATTTCCCCTGATTCCCCAGGTTGATGTCTCAATTCAGTAAGGATAACGCCTCTCTAACCTTGGTGGCTCCTTATTGGACTTGTCAACACTGTGTTATATAGTCATCTTACAGTTGATCATTTAGCAAAAGGTCACCACAACATGCAGATAATTGATTAGATATAACTAGTCCTTTCTGGAATGGCATTGTATGAAATTATTTCTGGAGAGTGATGAACGGTAGTTGTTGCGAGAAGAGGTCTGGAGAGCATGTCCCTGAGGGGGCCTCATACCCACAGACCTGTTCTGAAGAAATACTCGATAAACCGAGTTCCTATTTACATGCTTCCTTGGACTCTATAATACACTGGTTACCAACTCTGGTGAGCTTAGTAGGGTTGAAACCGTTGTTTCATCTCTCTATCCTCTGTTCTGTCCTGCTCCCTCAGTTTGAAAATTGGCTCAGCTCCATCTTTTGGCATGGCATTTGGCAAGGAAGGTCGATAGGCTATGGATTGTCGGAAAGTGTGGCTGGCCCCATTCAAGTCTTCAGGAAGTTGTCTATTAGCCTCCTCACATTAATCATAGTCTTTTCAGAAGTTGTGTCTGGAGAGGAATCTCATAACAGCTACCTGTCATCCTCCACTGGTATTGCGTTTTCTGTTGAACCAGCTTCAAAAGCACCTGGTGGCAGCAACACTTGAGGTGCACTGGGCGGCCAGCAAGGCCTTTAGATTTCCGATCCCTTACTCCTGATATTATTTAAGGTGTGTTTCCTTTTAACCAGCCCTTGTAAGTTTTCTCTTCCTTCTTGAGATTTTCCATTGGCGTTAAGATTTTTTGCAGTGTCCACCTTTTGAACTTTTGGCTGACCGTACCTTACATTTTTGGCTATTTGGGACTGTTTATTTGGTGTCCATCTATTCCTGTTGGTGGTTTGGTGCGCAGATCCTCCTATTTGAGATGTCTGGCAAAGGCTTTTGTGCTCAAGATGGGTCTCAATTATTTACTCAAGACCTGTTTTTCTTTTCTTTTGGTGCAGGAAATAGTTCTTCCAGTGCTGTGCTAAAACCCTTCATCCTCTGAGGTCCAGCGGCTGCACTGCCTAGGCGCTCTGAAATGTGCACACTTGTGATTTGGCGCATTATAAAAGCACATTACCATAACATAACAGGGGGCTCTTCTGACTTATCTGGAGAAATGAAAGGAGGGTTGCGGGCCGGACAGACTATTTGTAGACTTTGGTGGGGGTCACTAGGGAGTGACAGTGTCTGTTGCATTTATATGCAGGTGAGTAAGGACATTGGTTGACAGGGCAGTTGACATGGTGCTGCCCACCCCCCCCACTGGCATAAAGAGGGCCCCCGCAGCCCCTTCGGGGGCAGTGGCATTGGGGGGGATCGTAACAGGACTTGCAGTGTGGCTCCACATTTGGTGTTACGCCACTGCCCCCCCCACCCTTATTCAAGGTTGATAACCAGGAGGGTGTCTGCATCTTGGTCAGCGGCTTTTGCTGTTCCCTGGGTAGACATCTGTAGAGCTGCTACGTGGGGATCCCCAGACACCTTCTGAGACGCTATCAGGTGCAGGTCCCCTTGTTCCCTTGCATACAATTCTTTCCTCGTGTGATTTGTGTTACAACATAAAAACTGTCTTAGGGAGCTGGAAGCTGCTGGCATGCTCTTGCCACAACGCTCCATCACCTATGTGACTGCGCACACATGCAGCAACTATTGTCTAGACGTGAAACAACACATTGTGGATAGGTGGTTGAGTCTGTGTGCACCCTTATGTATATTCAGGCAGAATTATGCAAACCAAACCAGAACCTGGACCCCTGAACACCAAAATGCCATTAACTGTCAAGACTCCTTAGGATGGGGCAGGCTACTGTCATGTACCTTTTGGACATGTACCTTTTAAACTATTATAGCCCTTTAAGTTCTGCACCAATGGCGAATCTAGGGGGCCCATTTGTTGGCCAAAGCAGGCCATTATTATAGATTAGTTCCCTGTACAGATAGCTGTTTGGGAGAAAAGGTATTTTGCCAATATGGTCTATATTTAACTCTCTCACAAAATGCACGTAATGGAGTAATCAAACAGTATTTTAAAAAAAAAAAAAATTACATTTAGAAATCTGCTCTGGCAACATTTTTTGTCCCTGTCTGACTGTAATTCTGAGCACCTACCTCTCTTTGAATGTTGTTCATGGAATTGTTACTTGGAGGTGAGACACATTATGTTGTTGCTCTTGGGTGATGTGTCTTTTGGTGTGTGCCTAGTGGAGTACAGAGAGGAAAGGCACCCCTGAGTGTGGTGACTCTTCCTCAGAGTCTCTACAGACGCTGTGCCAACTGCAGCCTTTGTATGTTTGCGATTAAGTATAGGTCTACAGTTGCTGAAAATAATGTACTGTTAGCAAAAAACTAAGACTGGCGTAGCGTGCAACTAAATAGCACTGAGCAGTAATATGGGTTCCATATGTTAATATCCCCCCAAATATATTGCGATACAAAAATATACATTGACCCATGGACCCTGCGGAGGACACCCCTGCAACCCCTGCATTATTTTAAAATGTGTGGGGGACACCCACAAATTATCCCCCCAAAAAATATCGCCTATGGCGAGACAAACAGGCGTATGTACGGCAATATTTTTGGTGGGGATATTTTGTAGGGCTACCGTAATATGCAGACTAACAGTCTAGAGAGAGGCAAACTGCCTCATTACAAGTGTGCCCGTCCGGGGTAAATGCCAGAATAAGTGCTGATAATTCCGACTCTGGCATTATTTCCAGACTGGCACACTTCAAGTTTGCCGGTGGTGGCCAAAGGTCTCCCAGCAGGCCTGACCTACTGGTAGATTAGGCCTCTACTGGCAAAGAAATGCCTGAGTCACCGGCACCAGTGTTACCGCTGCTGGTGACTCAGGCAACCCCATCCCATTGAGTCCTATGGGACTCCATGGAAATGGGAACTTACCGGCTCTGCGCCTCCTGTCATATCCCGGTAATATCGGGATATCGGGCGGCAGAGACAGTAAGGACAGTTTGCTGGTATCCCGCCAATAATACCGGCAGGTTACCGGCAAACACATAATGAGGGCCTTTGTAATCATCAAGGTTAAAAAACAAATTAAACAAAGATCAACGTGTTTATGAGTAGTATACGGCTATAGCTATAGTTTTGTGAACTAAGCGATGGCCTTTTGTATTGTTCTCACGAACCACAAGGAAAACCTCCATTCTGTAGAGAATCATAGAACTCCAGCTCGTACAGATTGAAACATTGGATCCGGAGGGAATATTAAAACATTGCGCTGGAACATGACATTGTTTTGTTCATATCGTCGCAGTCACACAGACTGTTAACGTTTCTCCCGGGGGGTTATCGGAGTTCTCTGAGCCAGGCCTGGGTTATGTATGCACAGCGGGGAAAGGGTTCACAATGCAGAACGGGCCCTTTTGTTATGTGCCATTCAGAGCTCTGAAGAGCGAGGGTGTGCGAAATGCTAAATGATAATGTCGACATTCCGTGAAAAACACTCGAGATTTCATCTGAAATGCCAACCTTGAGCTGCGCAAGCACGAGTGCCCTTACTCGACATCTTTGAAAACAAAAGTCAAGCGCGCGGCTCTGCAGATGACGATTCAAATTACAAAAAACAAGTCATTTTAACGGCGTATGTGAAGATAAAAATATTCCGTCAGATGGCCATTAAGAGTGGAAGCCTGACACATCAAAAAGACAATGGACAACATGTTACTAAAATTCGTAATTTGACAGCGGGAAGCCATTACTTGTTGACAAGTACATAGGGTAGGCGGCTCCCCGATGCAACATTTTTGTCATTTGCACGCACAGTGCAAAAAGTCCAGGGCAAAAGGCGGCATACACATGTGTTTACTTTTCATTGTGAGAACTGCTTGACCTGCTTGCATGGCAAGCAGTGCTCACAATTGCAATTTAACCATGCCTGATGCGTGTACAATGGATCCCTATGGGGTCCTCCTGCTTTTTGCTGGTGCATAAAACCGTCACACTCCATAGGGATCGCCAGCATTAGAGCCGCCATGAAAATGCAGGCCGACGCAAATGTTGGAGCATTTTTATGGTGGAGAGGAAGGGAGCGGCGGAAACGCTAGGTGCGTCCCCCCACCCCTCTTCTCCACCATACAAATGCTAGAAACAGAGCTGGGGCGTTAATGGAAGGAGTAAAAGCCGTGTCTGAAGGTTTTGATTTTTCATAGTGTGGATATCTTAGCCACACTATTTGGCCCTGTGTAGTCATAGTGTGGATATCTTAGCCACACTATCTGGGCCTGTGTAGCCATAGTGTGGATATCGTAGCCACACTATTTGGCCCCGTGTAGTCATAGTGTGGATATCTTAGCCACACTATCTGGGCCTGTGTAGGCATAGTGTGGATATCGTAGCCACACTATTTGGCCCTGTGTAGTCATAGTTTGGATATCTTAGCCACACTATCTGGGCCTGTGTAGCCATAGTGTGGATATCTTAGCCACACTATCTGGGCCTGTGTAGCCATAGTGTGGATATCGTAGCCACACTATTTGGCCCTGTGTAGTCATAGTGTGGACATCTTAGCCACACTATTTGGCCCCGTGTAGTCATAGTGTGGATATCTTAGCCACACTATCTGGGCCTGTGTAGTCTTAGTGTGGATATCGTAGCCACACTATTTGGCCTTGTGCAGTCTTAGTGTGGATATCTTAGCCACACTATTTGGCCCCGTGTAGTCATAGTGTGGATATCTTAGCCGCACTATCTGGGCCTGTGTAGGCATAGTGTGGATATCGTAGCCACACTATTTGGCCCTGTGTTGTCATAGTGTGGATATCATAGCCACACTATTTGGGCCTGTGTTGTCATAGTGTGGATATCATAGCCACACTATTTGGGCCTGTTTTGTCATAGTGTGGATATCATAGCCACACTATTTGGGACTTTATTCCTGTGTGCTTTTGGAAGGAAAGGCTACTATAAATAATGAAGCACAGGGATTTGGCTCAGATTCATAGCTGAGGAGTGAATCCTTCCAGACTCATGTCATCCACCCATTGTGGTGAGTGCTGTCCTGGGGGCTACTGATCTCAAGCTATAGTTGATTTGCATAGGTGTACTGATTGATGGCTATCTTGGGTCATATAGGAGAGTTCCCAAGGGTTTCATGTACAGATTGAAAAGAATTGGGGAGAGGATGGAACCTTGAGGGACAGCACATGTAGGGTCTAAATGAGATCAACTATACAGCCTGGTTTGTGTCCTATCTATCCGACAGAAACCAGGCTGTATAGTTGGGCTCATTCAGATCCAACTGACCTCCAGAGAAGCACATCCTGCAGCAAAGAGGTATAGGAGTGTTAGGTTGTCAACTATGTCGAAGTCATCCAAGAGGTCTAAAAGGACTTGGAGGCACAAATCTCCTGTGTCAGTGATTTGCAGTGTATCAACCACCACTCGGGTGGTTGCAGTCTCAGTGCTGCATTTGGGGTGGAAACCAGGCTGGTAATTTCAGAGGAGGCCAGGATGGTCACAACTACTTTTTTGATAAGCTTCCCAATGAAAGTATCCCACTTTCACAATGCTGCAAATCCAGGGATACATTCACATCCTCTTCCACTGGGAAGCAAAGGCCTGGAGTCACCCTCCCACTCAGAGGCCCACCTTTGCCTGAGACTGATAGTCAGGAATTGCCCTTCCACGTACTTGATGAAGTAGAGGCATTATGTTTCACTCCTTCGCCAAAGGATGCACCACCTCTTTTCAGATGTCTACTGGTTGGGCCTAGAGTTCTTAAACACAATAGCTTTACTGGGGTACTTCTTGGGAGGTATCATCCCAAGATCACTATCTTCAAACATTTTCTTCACCATCCCATCCAGATCACGCCTGAACATAATTTTCTCATGGAAAGGCATGCGCAAGACCACATTCTTTTGTGAGACATCCGTCTTCCAGGATCTGATGTGGATATTGTGTCTGGTGGTCACTGATGCACTGTCCTTCACTAATGCTGCCGATATAGCCTCCATCACCGTTTCAGATATCAGCTTTACTCTATGTCCCATGATAGCCAGAATGCAGGCCCACTTTCCCCCTCCTTCATTAAAACATGTATTTTCTGAAAATCCTTCAGCGTCAACTGCTCTAAGTAGACCAAATATATGGTAGAAAGGAGAGATAGATTCAATCCTGCAAAAGCCTTCTAAATCACTGCATCAATCTTCTTCTCTAGAGAAGCCCTGGGAGTCATGTTCACCGCTGCCATGGGAACTTTCCCAGTAAAGTTAGGAATTAAAACACCCACTTTAACATTTTCTGAGAGGCAAGTGACTGTGCCTTTCACTGGGTTCCGATTTGAAATAAATGTCGGTATCATTGCCATCTGTGATTGCAATCATTCCTTGTTAAAAAACTTCTGAGCTGAGCAAATAACTGTGAATTTTCTACTAAATATGGTACTGGACTTCAAGATGGCTGCCGGCACGAGATAGACATGTCGGCGGTGCTCCTGAGGCCCTCAGCAGTTGTAAGCGGATCCACCACCCGTGAGAGCTGCACAGGAGCTACGGAGGAGAGAAAAGGTGTGTGGACACCCCCGGTGGAGAAAGAGATTAAACGGAATCTGCAGAGAGCACACTGTGGTCACGGCGGGAGAAGGAGCAGGACCGGCCGGAGACCCGGGAAGGAGGGATACAGTGTGGCAAGTTGCAGACCCAGCCAAGAATAATGGCAGAGGCCGGGGGGAAAGCAAGAAACACGGGCAGGAAAGTAACAGCAACACCCCACACAGAGATTGAGAGACCGTAACGGATACGGGAGGCGCCAACTGGGTGGTTAACCCACACAGCGAGAGAAGCAGCCCAACTCGTTTCAGGCTGCCCTCGGCCACCTCCTCTCCCTCTGTCATCTCTGATTGCCTAACTGCCATTAACGACTGGTGTGCCGCCAATGACCTTTGTCTAAATGCCAGCAAGACAGAGATCCTCCTCATCGGCACACCTTCACCATCCTTTCCCGTCACTCTCTGGCCGGCCTTCCTTGGCGCTCCTCCTACCCCAACCTGCGAGGCTAAGAACCTTGGGGTCATCTTTGACTCCACACTTTCCTTCTCGGCCCACAACTCTGAGGTCTCTAAAAAGTCAAACGTCCTACTTCACCTCCTCAGAGGTACTCTGACTTTCCTCTCCTTCCCCCAGAAGATCACTGTCTCCCAAGCTCTGGTTCTCTCTAGCTTGGACTATTGTAATAGCCGCTTTTTAAATCTACCTGCCTCTACTCTCCGCCCTCTGCAACTAATCCAGAACAGGACTGCGAGACTTGTCCTTGGCCTCAAGCCCTGGGATCGTATCTCTCCAGCTATGAAATCTCACCATTGGCTCCCTGTGGATGCAAGGATTACATTCAAAACCCTCTGCATTGTCCACAAGGCTTTCTGGGCCTTGGGTCCAAAATACCTTCAGTTATCCCTCTGCAAATACCTACCCTCTCGAGCTCTTCGCTCCTCTACCTCTAACTCCCTCAGGGTCAGTCATTTTTCATAGAAACGAGCTGGAGATAGATCTCTGTCTACGGCTGGGGCCTCCCTCTGGAAAAGCCTCCCCGCTACTCTAAAACCTGAGGAGAACCATCTCCGGAAGAACCTCAAGACCTTCCTCTTTGCTTCTGCTTTCACTCCCCCTCTCCCCTGCTGATCTGCTCTCTCTTGACACTGTGCACCTGGCCACCCTCTGTATCCTGGACCCAGGTACCTACTCACCCTGCCACCTTCCTGCACTGCCTTCTGGCCACCCCTTGCACCGAGGACTGGATCTGTACCCACAAGTCCTCCAGTCCGCATATCCTTTCTTTTTTGCACTTATCAGACTTTACCCAGTCTGCTGTCATAAACACAGCACTTGCTGGCTGCACTACCACTGTCTATTGGCTCTTTTATTTATTTATTTTTATTGATTATTATGTATCTGTTCTCCTCTGCTCCGCACTTTCCATTCTCCCCCTTCCTGTACTTTTCCTCTTTCCCTCCCCCATGCACTTGTGCGTTCTAAATGTCACTGGGCCTAGTAAGATCATTGTTGTTGTTCCCACCTGTTTCCCCTCCCTTGTCTTGTTGCACTCTGAAACACTTGTGTACTAGCGCGTTACAAATAAAATATCATACATATCATACAACCAGGGAACGGGGTGGCCTGCGGAGAGGAGAAGCACCAGGCCAGCAGTGGATACTCCCTCCGGAGTGAGAGAGTGAACGGAAAGGATGGAGGGCACCCATTGGAGATGGTGGGGGAAGGAGAGAGGCCAGCCTGGGACCCAGAATGAACGGGTACTGAGAAACGGATCGCCAGGGCCGTGAAAGGAGAGCAGCGGCGCTGTGAGGGAAAGGAGACGGCCCACCCAAGGGAGAAGTGGAAGGGCCGTAACAAGGACGCAACACTGAGGAGTCCAGGAGAGTGCAGAGAAGCTGATCAATGGCAACCCACCCCACGGAGAGAAGCGACCCGTCGAGAAAGGCTGCGGCCCCCAAGACAAGGCCGACAGCAGTGAAGAGGAGCATCCCAAATGGAGCCGAGGGCAACCCGACCATCCGTGGGAGGGCCGCCAAGACAGGAGCAGGGATTGTGCGTCCCCGCCAGGAGTGGAGGGAACCACACCGTGGGGCAGAAGAAAGGAAGAGGGGCTTCGGTGGCCACGTAAAGACAGCGCCATCAGAGAGGAGACAAGGCCTCCAGGAGGTGAAGGAAAGCCCCGGGAACCAGGAAGGAGCCAAGACAAGGCAAAGGAGGGGAGAGAGACCGCTGGGGGTGGACGCACCGGTCACCAAGCCGAGGCCCAGGCAAGAGGAGGGAGATAGGAGCCGCTGGAGGGGGAACCACTGGGGGGACGGGAACCCCCCTCGCGAGCACAACTTAAAGTGCTGTTAACGGAGGGCATACCAGAGGAGTGGAACCCCATCTGGAGACCTATGAGGTCTCACGTAAATAATTAAAATAAGCACAGGCTCGACCCATCCGGATCCCCGCAGGGCCAGACACCCCAAATCTGCAAGGAGGGGGCATAATACAGAGGAGCTGCGAGGGGGCACCGGGCCACCGAGGCGAGGGAAGGTGCAGAGAGGGGAGTACAAACCCACTCCCCCTAGCACGTACAGCAGGCCGCTAAGGGGAGGCACACCCCCCTAGGAAGAAGTGGGCCCCCAGGACGACTATCAAGAGAAAGGTACATGGTGGGGAGCGGAGACGGGAAGGCCATCTGTGAAGAGAAGAGGAGGGAGTGCTGGAAAGACAGAAAAATGGCCCAGCCCATGAACGGGCCAAGAAGCGAGACAGCCCCAGGGAGAGAAGAAAAGGGCAAAATAAAGGCACATGGCAGGGGCAGACCCCCGCTCAAGAATGGGGAAACACAATATATATAACTGCTCCAAGTCTGGCTTGAAAGAAGCAGGGAGAAGTGGAGTCCCCCCAAACCCCATAAGAGCGCCCTACCGGAACACATGAGAGCAGGGCCCAAGTACCTGAAGCAGGGTAGAGCAGCGATACACACAGCACGCCCCAACCATGGTAACCAAAAACAAAAGCAGATTGAACAAAGGTGGCAGGCACATTGGGATAACCCCGGAACACTCCCAACAACCTGGCAGCCCAGAGAAGCTACGGAAGCCCAAACGTACTCCCAGGAAGGGATGGCAGGTCGCAACTCTCCAGAGGACGGTGATCCAACCACTCCAATGTCATGCCAGGAACTTCATGGAGAAATGCTTGCTCCACAGACTAACCTGGCAAAGATATTCCAGGATAAAATTCAGCTGATTAGATCAGATATCAACCTGGCCATGGCTGAGATGAAGCAGGGTGTGGGGCAGCTGGGAGAGAGGATGGACTTTCTGGAAAAGGGCCTACAGGAAATGGACAGAGAAACAATGGCAAACAGTGAAGCGATTGAAAGACTGGATACAGCAACAAGAAACTTGGAATTTAGGATGGAGGACATGGAAAATAGATCCAGGAGAGTCAACATTAGGCTGAAAGTACTAACAGAAACAGTGGCAGACAGAGAGCTGAAAGGGGCTTTACAGGACATTTTTGCCAAACTACTAGGAGAAGCAACCCCACACACAGTAGAACTGGACAGGGTCCACAGAGTGGGACGTATCAATAAGGGCCTAAACGCTAGACCAAGGGATGTACTTGCTGCTTTTACAAGATATGGGCAGACGGAAGCAGTCCTAAAGGCCACCATAAAGCGAGAGCCTGTAGATTACAAAGGGAAACAAATTGAACTGTACCAGGACCTAGCCAACAGCACCCTGGTGAAGCGCCGTCAAATGAGCCCAATTGTTACAATACTCTAAGAACGGCGGGATCCGATACAAGTGGACTTTCTCCTTCGGTCTCCTTTTCGAGTGGGCAGGGTCACAGAAGAGAATAACCACCCTGCAAGAAGGGGCTGATCTCATGCAATTAGACTTGGAGCAGGTGGACCGAGCAGGGAGACCGGAGACATCATCAGAGGCAGAGTCCAGATCGAGACCCAGACAATGGGAATGGGCAACGGTCAGAGAGGGCAGGAAGAGGAGAACCACTCTACGAGGTCCACTTAGAAGGGGTGGAGGCAAATGCAGAAAGGGGAGAGGTGGCCAATGGAGGGAAACCCTGAAAAGGTGACATGACAAAGGGGTGGTGGATACAAAGGTGAACACAGGGGCAGGGGGCCGTGGGGAGAAAACATCATGAAGTTAGTAAGGGTGAAGAGACCTGGGCGGGGCGAAGGGGAATAGAGGGTGGAGACTCTCAACAGGGGACGAGGAGGAGGGAAGGGGGAGGGGAGGGGAACAGGACAAGGAAAGGGGGCTAAACAAGTGCAGAGGGGGCAACAAAACAAACCAAAGGAGAAACTGGAGAGGGGATCAAGAGCATTCAAGTGATAAGGGAGGAAAGGGAGAGGGGGGCTAGAAAGGGAGGAGGGTTCCCCCAAATAGCAGTAGCTTAAGGCACAGGGCTAAGGCACACTCTTCTAGTGGGTGACTCATAATGTAAGGTGGCTCAATTCCCCTTTACAAAAAAAAAGTTGGAGAGGTTCACAAGGAAGGAGGGACCAGATATTCTGGGATTACAAGAGACGCACCTCTTGCCCAAAGATCAGGCATGGTTGAGGCTGCGTGGATTTGACCAAATCTTTCAAGCGGCAGGGGTGTCCAAGACAGGGGGGGTGGCGTTGGCCATCAGGAACACAGTGAACTTCAGTGAAGCCGAAAATCTCACGAGATATGGAAGGTAGATACATAATAGTGCAGGGAACCTGTAGGAAACACACATACACAATAGCGGTTGTCGACGCACCTAACACGGGCTAGGAAATATTCCTGAGGCAATTCTTGGGGCTACTTGAAGAAAGCGTGAGCGGCCAAGTGGTTCTGATGGAAGATTTTAATATTGCTTGGGACAGGGAACGTGATAGATCGGGGAGAAAGGGTGTAGGTGGGGGAGGGGTAGCTACGGCGGACCTACGGGAAAGAATGGCACAGATGGGCCTAAGAGACGTATGGCGAGAAATGAAGGGCGACGAAGAAGGCTATACATTTCTTTCGAGTGTGCATGGCACACAATCTAGAATAGATTACATATGGGTGACGGCAGCCCTCCTAGGAAGGGTCAGGGAGGTAAAAGTAGGCCCCACCGGAATAGCGCATCATAAAATCATTACTATGCAACTGGAATTAGGGGATAAAAGAAGGGGGATGTGGGGATGGACATATCCGGGAACCCTGTTGAGGGACCCAGTAATTAGAGAGGAAATGGAAGGGAAAATGAGGGAATTTTTCGAGATCAACAAAAGGGGGGACACAAGGGACGATACCAGATGGGATGCATTTAAAGACACAATGAGGGGTGAGCTCATAGCAGCCAAAGCTCAGAGGGAGAGGCAGCTGGGAGAGATGGAGATACAACTAGAGGCAGAGTTAAAGCAGCAAGGAAGAAGGCAGAGGAGACACCCAACAGGTCCTCCCTGAGGGATTATAGGAGGGTGATGGCTCAACTGGGAGTCCTACGAGCAAAGAGGGCGGAAGGGGCACTACTCTTTGTTAGACAAATATTTTAATGCGAAAGCAAACAAGGTGGATGCTCTTTTGGCGCATCTTCTTAGGGGAGCGGCAGACAAAAATGTAATAACAGCATTAAAGGCAGACACTGGGTAATGCATTACACGTATAGAAGACATCCAAGAAAGTTTAGCAAAATTCTACAAGAAGTTGTACACATCACAGAACCCCTAGCCCCACTTGCGG
The DNA here is from genome assembly GCF_040938575.1 of Ambystoma mexicanum. Classification (NCBI taxonomy): domain Eukaryota; kingdom Metazoa; phylum Chordata; class Amphibia; order Caudata; family Ambystomatidae; genus Ambystoma; species Ambystoma mexicanum. The sequence continues at coordinate 897,172,585 of NC_090941.1, forward strand.
GAGGAATTCCTGGAGAGATTCAGCTTATATGAAATAAGTAGGGAATCCCAGGAGGCTTTAGAACAAGAGATCACGAAGGAAGAGGAGAGAAGGGTTATCGCGGGTCTACCTACAGGTAAGCCCCTGGGCCCAGACTGCTACACCGTAGCATTTTATAAAACTTTTGCAACAATCTTAGTACCGCACCTGACCCACCTCTACAACAAGTTCAAAGATACGGGTTGCATAGCCCCCTCCATGAAAGAGGCCAAAATGAGTCTAATTCTAAAACCCCATAAGGACCCTATGGAACGTACATCATATTGACCAATCCCATTAATCAATGTGGATGCCAAAATCTATACGAAAGTGCTAGCGAATAGACTGCAGGGGCTACTCCCAGGTCTGATCCACCAGGATCAGGCAGGCTTTATAGGAAGCAGGCAAATGGCAGACAATATAAGGAGAGTTGCCCACCTGTTGGAAAAAGCAAAGAGAACGAACATTCCCGCGGTCCTGCTCTTGCTGGACGCCAAAAAAGCATTTCACCGTGTGGAGTGGTCCTTTCTGTTTCGGGTCATGGGGAGGATGGGTCTGGGAGGCAACTTCTTAAAAATGGTGCAGGCCAACTACCAGGGACCACTGACATGGGTGACAGTGAACGGGGCTTTGTCACGGCCATTTAAATTGGCAGGGGAATGAAACAAGGATGCCCTCTCTCCCCGTTACTTTATGCAATTTATTTAGAAGCTCTCTGCAGGCAATACAGGAGTCAGACGACATCCACGGAATCCCCTTTGGAGGAAAACAGCATAAAGTCACTGCATTCGCAGATGACATGCTGCTCACCTTGACTAGTCCCCTAGAATTCATCAGGGCAAGTAGGAACATATTGGAGACATTTGGGGAGGTGTCAGACCTGCGTATAAACATCGGCAAGTCATAGTTGATGAACCTAACTCTAAGGAAGGAAGACTGCAATAGGCTGAAAGCTGAGACCCTGTTTGTATGAAGTCCAGGGGGAATTATATACCTGGGAGTGCAGATTACCCCGATACTTAAGGGGTGGTATGCAGCAAATCACCTCCACCTGCTGAAGAGAATAAGGAAGGATTTCAACAAATGGCGGGTCCTGTGAATGTCATGGTTGGGGAGAATAGCCGCAGTGAAGATGATCACGCTACCACATATGTTATAAATATTTTAGGCAATCCAGCAGGCAGTCGCGACGAGATTCTTCAGGGAGTTACGTTCTCTGATGAATGAGTTTATATGGGAAGGAAACAGGGCAAGTATCAACAGGCACCTGCTTGCAGCTCCAAGGAGGGAGAGGGGGCATGCCCTCCCCAATTTCAGGCAGTACTACAAAGCAAACCAGCTAAGGGTTATCAGGGAATGGCTACACGAAGGCGAGGGAAAGCTGTGGGTCAGGATGGACAGGGCAGTGACAAAACACAATCTGAAGGGGGTACTCTGGGGGTACTCTGGCATGCGGAACCAGCATAGACCAAACAATATGTACGAAAGCACTATAAAAAGATTGGTGGTGGAGCATTGGGATAGATTAGCAAAAACGTGGTGCATCACAACTTTCTCGTCCCCCTTTACGCCCATTTTCAATAATGGAGATTTCACTCCCGGAACAGAGAAGGGAGTGTTTAGGAAATGGCAGGAGGGAGGCTGCAAGAGGATGCAGGATATGTTTCAGGATGGGGAGATTCTGTCCTTAACAGATTGAAAAAGGGTATTCGCAATTGGAGAGGGGAGAGAGACTTAGATATGCCCAATTACTCCACTGGCTTCTGCATCCGGCGAATAAGGAAGCAGCCAATAGGGAGGTGACTCAGTTTGAGAAATTTTTCATGTCAAATGATGGGTCTAAGGGACTGATCCCCAACCTGTACAGGATAATAGATGACGCTATTCCTAGATAGCAATGTCAGTATATGCAAAGATGGGAACAAATACTGGGGAGGGAGTGGGGGAAGCTATGGGGGAAGATTCCCGAGCTAGCCAAGGCCTCCCAGCTGCAAGCAGCTCAGTATAAAATACTTTTTGGGTAGCAGTATATGCCAGCTCACCTTCACAGAATTTATCCAGGAACATCAGGGGAGTGTTGGAGGGGATGCGAGAAAGAGGGCACAGTGGAGCACATATGGTGGAGGTGCCCAAAAATTGACCCTTGTGGTCCCAAGTGCAACAGACATTCCAGAAAGGGGGAAGCAGACCGCCGGAACAGATCTTACTGGGCCTAAAGGGAAAGGAGGTGGCGGGGGAACCCAGTAATAGAGAAAAGCAAGAGTGGTTCTAACCCTGGCGGCAATTACTTTAATTGCGCAAATATGGAAAAGTTTGAATAAATATGGTACTGTATTTGCTTAAGCAATATTTCTCCTCTTCTTGCACTGTAGTGTCCATTGAGAACTGATGTTTTTCTCAAATGTAGGCCAGAACATCAGAACGCCTCCTCATCCATGATGTAATGCCCCTTTGCATCTGTGTCTTCTTCCTCTATAGCTGAGTTATTCAAGCTGCGGCTCTCCAGGTGTTTTGGACTCTGACTCCCATGATCATTCAGCATTAACTACACTATAGTTGTAGTCCAAAACATCTGAAAAGCCAAAGGTTGCAGACCCCTGAATAGGTTGACCCTACTGCCACATTTCAATTTACTGCCACATTTCAATTTCTTCTTTAACTGCAGCATCAACTGCATCTGTAATAGGAAGGATCGATTCACCAATTCATCAATTCAACTGCAACCAAAAACGGCCCTGCTTTGCTTTTATTTCACATGAGTGGCAAGAATTTCTACACTGCAACCAAAAACGGCCCTGCTTTGCTTTTATTTCACACGAATGGCAAGAAGTTATACACTGCAACCAAAAACGGCCTGCTTTGCTTTCCCTGTCAAATGAGTGGCAAGTATTGAAACACTGTAACCAAAAACGGCCCTGTTTTGCTTTCCCTTTCACATGAATAGCAGCCTTTAAACACTGCAACCAAAAACAGCATGGCTTTTTTCTTTTATTTCATGTCAAATTAAAGAAGCATGGAGAAAGGGGCTTTCCCATCATCATCTGTGGACAAGCAGCAATATAAATTCACCCAAGGAGAAATCAAAGAATCATTTGACCTGCAAGACAGGATATTTAAACATTAAAGCAAAAATGGCCTGCACATGTTTTTGCAAATAAACACGGCTTTAAAAAGCCACAATGGTAAAAGATATTACTGCTCACACAGAAAATGTCAGGGAAACATGATGTGGGGGGGTGACCAAAGTAAATATATATTAGGTTTCACCCACAAAAAGACACTACCTCAGGAAAAACCGGTTCTGGCTGAGGCAGGAACTTCACAATGACAAGCTTCAATCCCGCTGGAGATCGCATCTCCCAGCTATCCACACTGCAATAAAATGTGATGCTATTGGAGGCGTATAATTCCCTGTTTTGCAGACATGATGACAGGAATGCAGAGGTTTCAAAAGAAGGCAAAATGTGGCTGAGGCATGACAGGAAGGTGTGAGTTCTTGTCGCACCCAGTTCAAAGAGCAAACTGCCAATTTCAAAGATGCTCATAAAAATCTCTGGTTACAGGCTAACTCAGGGAAACAGATGGCTGTGGGGGATGGAGCGGCCCTCCCATAGGTTGACAGGCATTGCAAAATCATTTGAAAAGACTATTTTGTTTTAGGCATTTTGCGCAGCCATCATCACACTGAGGATTTATTTCAACTTTTTTGCCATTGTTCATGCAATTTCCAGGTGGTTTTAAGGATCTAAATTGCATTTACCTGTGACGCTGGGAACTGTAATGGCCAGTTAAATTATGTTTCTGCCTGATCTGAACATGTGACAATTATGAGATTTGACGAAAAGATGGAGGATGAAAATAGGACTATGCTTGATGTCTTACATATTCATAACTGTTGTACATTTTATGAAAATGACAAAAATGTGGCACTTGGCCAGGCTACATCATACGGATTTGGTGATCGGCTTATCTAATTCCCCATGACCAGCTCAAGTCAAATATCTGTTTCATATGGCAGTTGCTAGTACAATAATGAAGTTATGATACATAACTAGTTTTTGCCAAAAAAGTGAAATGAGAACAAAGCATGGTAATAAAGGGAAATAGACAGATGGTGCTCCAAAATCCCTAAACCAATCCTGCCTGGGGTCGGAAAGAGAGAGAGAAACTGTCCAGTCCTGGAGGCAGTTTGCCTCTCTCTTTCCGAGGCAGGAATAATTACAGGGTACTACCCCTAGATTGTAAAGTTAGTGATGTCATTTCTGCTATATAAAGGGGACTGTACTGGGAATCAGGACACACACAAAAACTGCAGGGACAGAAAAGGAGGACAGAGAGAAGGCTGCAGAACCTTACCATCTTTGAGAGTGCAGTGCCCAGACCCTTGCCTTTTCTTTCCAGAGTGTCCTGAGATCCAGCTGACTTTCCTGAATCTTAAACCAAGGCTTGCTTCGTAAGTAGCATGTTACCCCAGCCCTAAATTGCATAAGTCCTTCATTTTTATAGTAGTACATTTAATATTTCCCTATTGAAAACCCCAAATTACCAGTATAATTCAGTCATCTCCCCATAGAAGAATCTCTTTTTTGCCTCTGTATGTTAGCATATCTCCTTTGAAGAGCCTTTCAGTTGTCTCTTTAAATCCTTAGTATTTTTTTTAAATACATCAATGAATTCCCCCATTGAAATTCACAGTTCAAGATTGTTGCAATTTGAAATCAATCCTCTTGTTCCTGGTGTTTTTATTTAATTCTTATAGTCAGTAACGTGTTGCCTCAAAATAATTATTTTCCTTGTAACTAAAAACCAAATTTGCCCGTGTATTGTGTGCTTTACCAAACAAATTCCTATTTGCATCGGTCCTATTAAACCCAAACAGGTGTTCCCATTGTGAGCAATCCCTTTTGCCTCTTATGTGCCTCTGTCATTGAAAACCGATTTTCCTATTTTAAGCTAAACCCCTTGCCTGAGCTGCTTGCCATTGTAAGCCTCAGCATAAACAAGTTTCCATTTGCCACTGTATTTTCCCTTTGCATTTGCTTCCTCCCAAAACCGATTTTCCCACTTCATTTCTATTTTTGCTCTGGTGTGCTCATTAGTATTCCCTAATGTTTCCCTATCTCCTAAGTGTAAGCAATACGAATTTCTTTCGATTCTGTCCCCTAGCAGTTGTGAGAAATAACAAAAATCATATTCTTCCATTTTGCTCCAAAACGGGGTTTCCCTTTCTTTGCTGGCTTCCAATCTCGTGGTGGTGGGCTTTATCCCAAATGCGATTTTCTCTCTCTATTCCTACTCCGTGCCACTGCCTTCCATTCAAAGGAATCAAGTTTATTTGATGTTGGGGGGTCAGCGTTGCAGGGGGGAGTGCTAAACCGTTGGTGCTATCACTTTGTAAAAATTGTTTTTTTTCTGTTTTCCCATTAAAGACCTGAGTGAACTGTAATATGATATCTTAACCTGGTTGTTCTGTAGAGATCATTGCATTTTGTGCTGCCACAACATTGGTGGCTGCTGTATTTTGATTATTTTCCTTTTTCATTAAATAATAAATTAACACATAATCTTATTGATACACACCGGTCTGGTTCCTAATCCATTGTGACATTGGGTGTTTGTGGAGGTTGGGTGCGAGATGGGTTGTAGAATCCATAGTTTATTAAAAATAAAAAGCGCTTTATTGTGCGCCACATCCATTGTAGGAAACGGAGTTCCATAGCTGGTGTGTGCCATGAAATAAACTGTGACAGAAAGATACCCACTTCACCAACCCTGCAGCCTAAAAGCAACACAAACCTTGGCCAGAGTGGATGAAGAGCTTCTGGGTGCTAGCAGAGAGACTTCAATTGACAGTCTTGACTAAAAGCACTACGGAGACGTGCTCAGTGCCATTAGGGCCCTCATGACATAGCCATGTTAGACATGAAAACACGTGCCGTCCGCACTGAACCACTCAAACGCGTGATTACATGAAGGACACGGATAGGCAGTTCTGTAGTTAGAGGACAGAAACTCATACATACTTTAATTTCTTTTGTTAGTTTGTCACTCGTCTCAATGCAGCAATACCGCCATGCAGAATCTACAAAATACAAGAACTCCTGTTTAAAGGCTTGCAGATGCTTACATGAATTAACCCTATGGAAAAGCAAAAGCATTTGGACCACCTAACAGCGCTATAACTAATTAATTCATGCATTATACCATGGCACAGTGGAAGCCATGCCTGGCTCAGGAATATTACAACTAAATACACTTGTCTCAGTGAAGTCCAGCAGCATTGGGATCCGCGCAGACAGCAGGAATGCACTCCGCAAATCCAGGCTATCAGCCAAGGTGGTGTAACAGATAAAATTCCTTTCTCTGAACAGCAGTGAACTCAAGCGCAGACAGCATTCTTAATTCTTTTGAAATACAGCTAATTCAGAGCTGGAAAAAGCCCACAGCATTGAGACAGAACACGTGATTCAGTGGACCTGATATCAAGCCAAGGATTTTTCTCTGGGAACGAAAGACAATTTCGCAAAGCCCAGACATGATTTGAACAAAGTGTAACAAGAACACCTGTATGCTGCATTTAGAAGCGAGTGCACTCAAACACAGTGGTGATTCACACATAGGTATGACGCAGAAGGGGCAGTTACTTTTATTTTGGAAGGATACAGGTCAAGCTGAGAGCAAATTCTGTCTCAGGCCTGGGGCATCAGCTAAACCGATGGGAAGACATTCACAATGCAACATTTTAGAATTAGGTAATTGGGGAACTGCCGGGCCAGCCCTGTGACAATGTAGGACCAATGAAAATGAATTCTATAAGGGAGCTATATGTGGCCTATCACTCAACACCCAATCACAGGGTGAGATAGGTTTCTGGGAACTGGCCCAAGCTATGATGTCAGCAGGACACTAAGGGCCTCATTACACGGATGGCGGAGAACCATGGCGCTATTAGCGCCATGGTTCATGCCGGTAAAATACCAGCACCGCCTTGGCAGAAAGGGGAATTACTGCCCCATTCCAAGGTTGGCGGGTGGTAATTCCCCCTTCCACCATTGCCCTTCCCCATTCCCATTTTTGCCCCATAGGGCGTAATGGGAATGGGGAAGGCGCTTATTACGGTACCGCAAATTGCGGTACCGTTATTAACTCCCTGGGTTCCTTTGCGGGTTGGTTTTTTAACGCCTGCAAAAAGCAGGCATTAAATCCACCAACTCGCAAAGGGACCTCGTAGTAAGGTCGGTAAGGACTTACCTAGCCGCATTTGCATGCAAGACGCTGTGAGTGTAGGAATGAAATTACTCAGTGATCAAAAAGGTGATGCTGACTTGCGCTTGGGAAAACTGAATACTTAAGCACATATGAAAGGGGAAGAAGATACCACCTACTCACTGACCAAAAGCCTCTGGTCCTCCTATTCAGCACTGGTGGCACTGAAACACCCACACTGAGACTTGAGAGGCTTGCAGCCAAGCAGCAGGAGTTCACTTACAATATACATCAGATACCTGGATGGGGCAATGGACAGGCAGACTATATGTCCAGGTTGCCAGACCCACACAGACCGAGTCAAACCTTTCTCAAAGATGAATGCATAGTGGCCACATTGTCCAATCCAATATATGTGATGGTGACCATCTTGTGATACACATCTTTGTAAGCAAAGTGACCTGGAATGCATTGAATGAACGGTTCCCAGAAACAAACATAATCAAGTGATTGGAGATAGACGGATGGCCAGTCAAGAGGAGTCTCCCAGAGCCACGATGCCTGTATATTCAAATTGCCTTGGGACTCCGTGATCAATGACATGTTCTTCAGAGGAGATATAGCAGTTTTAACAAAATTAGTCATCCCCTCAATTTTTTGTAACCATAGGGCCTTGACTCAAAAGGCAGGAGCTGGAATCAGAACTAAGCATGTGAGTATCAGGCTACCCCTGCCCCTTGTGTGGAGACCAGTTGGCCAACTGTGGAAAAAGTGCAGATGTGTAACAAATGCTGCACAATACCTCAACTTTAATTTCTCATTAAAACATTATTATTTATTTAATTCTTACTCTGAACAAACATATAAAATACACAAAATTAAGAATTCTAAAGTATCACCAGTAATGTCACAGAAATGTACAGCAGTAGAGCAGAAATGTTCCCATGTATGTAGCATTTAGCAGAAAAATATCATTTATCGTGCAGGCAAACATAAAAAGAAATGTCTCCTATTCCTTGTAGTGCATCAGTGCAATGTGGGGTTAGTACTATATAGGTGCTGTGTATGCAAACAACATAATTTAGATAATTTCTCTGTTGATGGGAGCACATACCCTCACAATTATGGACTGTTTCATTGATATGCGCGAGTAAAAGTATTACATACAATCAGCCCTCCAGATAAGGTGTGCATCAGGCTTTTTTATGCACAGAAATCTTGTCAATACATCCCTTTTAATTCTTCCTTGGTATCTCTTACACAGGCTAATTATTGGCAACACCCCCGTAAATCATGGCACTCACTGGTGATAGCCTGGCTGGCAGCAGCTTGCAAATACACTCTTTACTAAAGTAATCAACACAATTCCTTGAAAGAAGCAACTGGAATGAGTCCTGGTCTGTTTAATTGTTTTAACATGTTCCTCTGTTAATGATTCTATCAAGAAAACAATTTCTGAGTATTGTAAAATGGAATTTGTGTTTTGTTCACTTTGTTCAACTGCCTGCATTTTTGGGTTACAGTGCTATTAAAGCATCTTGAATCATGAACATGCTTTTCACTTTGCTTTAGGACACAGGTAGTATTATGTAAAATGAAAATTGTCTTAAAGAAGGGCTGCATTTCTGCTTAATTGGCTTTATAGGGGCACCATAGTTGAAGCATCATGGGCATTTCATACTTTGTTATCTTCATCACAGAAGCACACCAGTTGTATAGCTAAACATGTGGTCTGAACTTGAACTCCCTTTCTGACCACCTACAACAAGCAGGTATAATGGATACGGGTAGAAGCAGCGCTGTATATATTTTCAGTGGCCCGGATTGTACCTGTACCTTTCAACAGGACTGCTATAAATTCAGGAAAAGTAGCCTGATTTATCAACGTAGCTGCTATACCGTACGCATGTCATTGCACAATGCCAAATATTCACAGCAGGGCTGATTGGATCATTCCCACATTTCTTAGCAGGACTGCTACGTTTTGGGACAGTACCTACATTTCTTAACAGAGATGCTATTAAACCATGAACATGTGTTGGCATTTTCTGCAACGAGCTAAAGTACAGAGCAAGAACAGTGTCTGAGCTCTTCCCATCAACCTCCGACAGTGTGAGAGATGGCATTGCTGTCATATACTCAATCCCTTCTACTCCGTCTTGCGCTTTTCACAACTTCTGCTTCTACCATGTTAGATTACTGAGACCCACTGCCAAAAATCTAGCACATTTCAAAGCCTCATTATGAATCTCCTGACTAATGTAGGATAGTCCAAACAAGCTTAGAGCTTTTGACAAGCCATTTATGTCAGGCAAGTCTTGCATGGAACTGGCAGTGTTCTAACCCTAAGTGCTTTTCAGTGTCAGCGGCCTGTTGGGAAAGGCAGCTCAGTGGGTTAATAACCCTGCTGAAGTGATTATTGTATAACCCGTTAGTTAAAATCCTGTTAATAGGTGAGTTAATGAGTCTGCATCAGAGATATGCATTTAAGATGCAGGTAACACTCAATTGTAACACAGTTGACATCACTTTCGACTTATCAAAAGGACTACTAAATGTTCAGTGATTCAGAACACACACATTTCATCCGGGATGCTCTACTTGTAATGGCTCAAAACACACAACTCATCACGGCTGCTCTACCTGTGATTGCTCAGAACACAACTCTTCAGGTATGCTATGTTTGTAATGGCTCAGAACACACACCTAATCAGGGCTGCTATACCTGTGATGGCTCAGAACACACAGCTCTTCAGGGTGACTATACTTATAATGGCTCAGAACACACAAATCATCAGGGCTGCTATACCTGTGATTGCTCAGAACACAACTCTTCAGGGCTGATGTGCTTGTAATTGCTCAGAACACACACCTCATTGGTGCTGCTATACCTGTGATGGCTCAGAACCAACACGTCTCATTTGGGCTGCTATGCTTGTAATGGCTCAGAAGAAGCACATCCCATGAGGACTGGTATATGTGTAATGGCTCAGAAAACACACCTCATCAGGGCTGCTATACCTGTGATGGCTCAGAAGTAGAATATGCACAACCCATGAGGACCACTATACTTGTAATGGCTCAGAACAGACATCTTATTTGGGCTGGTATACTTGTAATGGCTCAGAAGAAGCACATCCCATAAGGACTGCTATACCTGTAATGACTCAGAACAGACACATCTCATGTGGGCTGCTATACTTGTAACGGCTCAGAACACACACCTCATCAGGGCTGCTATACCTGCAATGGTTCAGAACACACAGTACAGTAGCCCGAGAGAACCACACAAATTAGCCTGCACCACCTCTGAGCAGAAGTGTGAATGTTAGCATATGCCACACTTGATGGAATCTCTAATAGTCTTTCTTTGAAAGCGAATCTAGAAGTGTACCTCTCCGCGAAAAGTTGATTTTGAAGTGCTTTAGAAGCTGAATTCAGACATATACACAATTGCATTTACAAGTTGTGACCAACAGCCTGTCTGAGAAAGTTGAACCCAATTGCATTCAGGAGTGTACCCAACTGTATTTAGAAGTGGCTCCCAAGTGCACTTATAAGCTGTGACCAATAGCCTCTCTGAGAAAGTTAAATTCAAATTGCACCCAGTTCATTAGAGGTGTGCCCATTTTGCCTCTCTGTAAAAAGTTGAATTAAGAAGTTCATTTAGAAGTGTGCCCAATTTGCATCTCTGTGAAAAGTTGAATTAAGAAGTTCATTTAGAAGTGTGCCCAATTTGCCTCTCTGTGAAAAGTTGAATTAAGAAGTTCGTTTAGAAGTGTGCCCAATTTGCATCTCTGTGAAAAGTCTAATTAAGAAGTTCATTTAGAAGTGTGCCCAATTTGCCTCTCTGTGAAAAGTTGAATTAAGAAGTTCATTTAGAAGTGTGCCCGATTTGCATCTCTGTGAAAAGTTGAATTAAGAAGTTCATTTAGAAGTTGCATTTAGAAGTGAACAGAACGCGAAAAGTCCATTTAGATGTGTGCCCAACCTGCCTCTCTGTGAAAAGTTGAATTAATAAGTTCATTTAGAAGTGTGCCCAATTTGCCTCTCTGTGAAAAGTTGAATTAAGAAGTTCATTTAGAAGTGTGCCCAATTTGCCCAACCTGCCTCTCTGTGAAAAGTTGAATTAAGAAGTTCATTTAGAAGTGTGCCCAATTTGCCTCTCTGTGAAAAGTTGAATTAAGAAGTTCATTTAGAAGTGTGCCCAATTTGCCTCTCTATGAAAAGTTGAATTAAGAAGTTCATTTAGAAGTTGCATTTAGAAGTGAACAGAACGCGAGAAGTCCATTTAGATGTGTGCCCAACCTGCCTCTCTGTGAAAAGTTGAATTAAGAAGTTCATTTAGAAGTGTGCCCAATTTGCCTCTCTGTGAAAAGTTGAATTAAGAAGTTCATTTAGAAGTGTGCCCAATTTGCCTCTCTATGAAAAGTTGAATTAAGAAGTTCATTTAGAAGTTGCATTTAGAAGTGAACAGAACGCGAGAAGTCCATTTAGATGTATGCCCAACCTGCCTCTCTGTGAAAAGTTGAATTAAGAAGTTCATTTAGAAGTGTGCCCAATTTGCCTCTCTGTGAAAAGTTGAATTAAGAAGTTCATTTAGAAGTGTGCCCAATTTGCCTCTCTGTGAAAAGTTGAATTAAGAAGTTCGTTTAGAAGTGTGCCCAATAGCCTCTATGTGAAAAGTTGAATTAAGAAGTTCATTTAGAAGTGTGCCCAATTTGCCTCTCTGTGAAAAGTTGAATTAAGAAGTTCATTTAGAAGTGTGCCCAATTTGCCTCTCTGTGAAAAGTTGAATTAAGAAGTTCATTTAGAAGTGTGCCCAATTTGCCTCTCTGTGAAAAGTTGAATTAAGAAGTTCATTTAGAAGTGTGCCCAATAGCCTCTATGTGAAAGTTGAATTTAGAAGTGCATTTAGAAGTTGCATTTAGAAGTGAACAGAATGTGAGAAGTCCATTTAGATGTGTGCCCAACCTGCCTCTCTGTGGAAAGTTGAATTAAGAAGTTCATTTAGAAGTGTGCCCAATTTGCCTCTCTGTGAAAAGTTGAATTAAGAAGTTCATTTAGAAGTGTGCCCAATTTGCCTCTCTGTGAAAAGTTGAATTAGGAAGTTCATTTAGAAGTGTGCCCAATAGCCTCTATGTGAAAGTTGAATTTAGAAGTGCATTTAGAAGTGAACAGAACGCAAGAAGTCCATTTAGATGTGTGCCCAACCTGCCTCTCTGTGAAAAGTTGAATTAAGAAGTTCATTTAGAAGTGTGCCCAATTTGCCTCTCTATGAAAAGTTGAATTAAGAAGGCATTTAGAAATGTGACCAACAGCCTCGCTGAATCTAGAAGTCTGCCCAATAGCCTCGCTGTAAATTTAGAAGTGTGCCCATTTGCCTCTCTGTGAAAAGTTTAATTCAGAAGTGCACTTAGAAGTCTTCCCAATAGCCTTGCTGTGAACTTAGAAGTGTGCCCAATTGCCTCTCTATGAAAAGTTGAATTTAAAAGTGCTTTTAGAAGTGTGCCCAATTGCCTCGCTAAATCTAGAAGTGTGCCCAATTGCCTCTCTGTGCATTTAGAAATGTACCCAAGTCCCTACCTGTAAAAAGTTGAATTAAGAAGTGCATTTAGAAGTTGCATTAGAAGTGTGCCCAATCTCCTCCCTGTGGAAAGTTGAATTAAGAAGTGCATTTAGAAGTTGCATTTAGAAGTGTGCCCAATAGACCCTCTTTGGAAAGTCAAAAGTAGAAGTGTACCCAATAGACTAATTGTGAATTTAGAAGTGTGCCCAACAGCCTCTCTGTGAAAAGTTGAATTAAGAAGTTCATTTAGAAGTGTGCACAATAGCCTCTATGTGAAAGTTGAATTCAGAAGTGCATTTAGAAGTTGCATTTAGAAGTGAACAGAACGCGAGAAGTCCGTTTAGATGTGTGCCCAACTTGCCTCTCTGTGAAAGTTGAATTTAGAAAGTTACCCACCCCGAAAGTTACATTTAGAAGTGTGCCCAATAGCCTGTCTATAAATTTATAAGTGGACCCAACTGACTATCGGTGATAGTTGAATTTAGAAGTGTGCTCAACAACCTCTCTGTGAAACTCAGATTTAGAAATAACCAACAGTATAGCTGTGTAATGTAGAATCTAAATCGGTGACTAATAATCTAGAAAGTTGATTTATATCCATGCCTAATACCCTCCCTGCATAAAGATGAATTGAAAGAAGTCCACCATTACCGTGCCCTATTCAATCCTATTAGTATAACTAACAACATAGTTGTGTAATATAGAATCTAAATCTGTGCTCAACAACCTCTCTGTGAAACTCTGATTTAGAAATAACTAACAGCATAGCTATGTAATGTATAATCTAAAACAGTGACTAATAATCTAACTACAAAGTTGATTTAGATCCATGCCTAATACCCTCCTTGTATAAAGGTGAATTGAAAGAAGTCCACCACTACTGTGCCCTATTCAATCCCAATAGTATAACTAACAGTATATCTGTGTAATATAGAATCTAAAACTGTGACAAATAATCTAATACCCCCTCTAAGCAAATTGAATCTAGAGGCTGACCGAATATCTTCTCTGTGTACAGGTGAACTTAGAAGTGTACCCAATAAACTAAAATCACCTCTGTTTACAATTCTATCTAGAAAACCACCAATAGTCTAGTATCATCTTGAAGCAATTGAACCTTGAGGTGTGCCTAAAAGCGTGTCACCACCACCGCGCCTCAGAACTACAATCAGAAAGCCCTCCTAAATCAACCTAAAAGCTTGCACCAATCATGAGTGCACCCACTCCTCCAGAGTCAGTCAGAAACGAACCCTGTGGACCACCCCCACTCTCCGATCTGCCTTCCCTCCCGCCCCCCCTCCCAAATCTCCCCACCCTCCTTCGCACACCCTGCCATTCCCCTCTCCAAACACCAAGCCAGGAGGGCACGATGGCGAGCCACTCACCCTAAGACCACTCATCCCCTGAACCCCACCCCGACCCACCAGCATTACCCATACCCGCTCCCCTCACTATAATTCCTGGCACACCCCACCCTGCATTCTCCCACCTCCCCTCATACCCCTGCCACCCTCCCCCCGACCACACCCTTTCCCCTCCCTAAAAACTGCACACCTAGCCCTAGCAAGAACTGAAGCTGCATCCCTCTCCCCCTCCGACCCCCTACTCTCTCCCACACACCAGTCGCAGCAAAGAAACTAAAGAGGAAACGTTCCTTGTCCCCTTCAATCTCTCAGCACTCCTCACCTCCCTTGTCTCGACCCATCACCTCTATCCCGCAATCTCCTCCTTCCCCCATGGCTTCTCCCTGCCTGAAACCCCTCTCCCTCGATTTCACATCACCTGCAACTGAAACTCCTAACCGCCAACACCCCTCCTTCAAATCCCCCAACCCAAACCCGATCATCCTATCACACGCAGCCTTCAAACCCCACCCGAAGCCTGCCAATCTCTCTGCTCGCCCACTATTCCCATCTATCATCACCCACCCTACCCCCCTCCGTCCACCCTCTCCTCCACCGCCCCATCCCGCTCCAGCACCAAGACCATCCTTGGCTGCCGATGTGAACTGCATCCTATTTAACGCCCGATCTGTGGCAAAAAACAGACTTTGCATCTTTGAACTCCTCGCCTCAGTCAAACCAGACCAAGTTTTCATCACTGAAACCTGGTTCTCTGACGACTTCGGCCCAATCGCTAATGAAGCCTTTCCGCCTGACTACTCCCTCATCCCACTGAACCATCCGTCCAGGGGAGGGGGGATAGCATTCGTCTTCAAATCTCTCTTCCGTGCCTCAATCATCGACAACCAACCCTCCATTCCATCCTGCGAATCTCTCCTCGTTAAACTATCCCTCTCCCCATCGCTCTCACACAGCTTCCTAATAATCTACAGGCCTACTAGACACTTCGCAAACAACCTTTGCGATTCTATTGCCACCCTCCAACTAAACCATCCCAACCTCACCCTTCTTGGAGACTTCAACATCTCGACACCCCTACCAACCCTATGACATACTCCCTGGTTGACGGTTTAGATGCAATTAATCTCCAACCCCACATAAACGGCCCGACTCACTATAAAGGACACACTCTTGATGCCATATTTAGCTCCAACACCCTGACTCATCTAATGCCACCCACCCCTGTCATCTGGTCCGATCACTTCATTCTCTCGTTCGCCATCCACTCACCCAAACCCCTTCCCGTACTCGTATCTGAACCTCCAAACATACGCAAATGCTGGAAGAAACTAATAATCATCCCGGACCTAGCCGAGGCACTCCTCCAGTCTCCACCACCTACCTGCCATCTCAACAATCAACTAACCCCTGAGGCCTTTGATTCATGGCTCAACGCATCTCTGATGCGGCTCACCCCCTCGTGCAAACCAGCAACCCGCCGTGGCCTTTTCCCCAGATGGTTCACCCCTGAGCTGAAGACCACTAAACGACAATACAAATACCTAGAACGCAAATGGCAGAAAGAGAAAACCCATGAGAGCAAGACCTCCTTAGCCCGACACCTGTATCGGTACAAAGCCGAAATCCGGAAAGCAAAAAAAGCCCACTACAACTCCCGAATCCTAAACTGCAAAAACCAAAGCAAAGAACTTCACAAAATTATCTCCGAATTCACCAATCCGGCTTGTAACACAACCATCCCGACCGCGTCACAATCACTGTGTGACTCTCTCTCCCTCCACTTTTACTCCACGGCTATCGAAAGGACAAAAACTCTAACCACCAAACTGGCTCTCTTACAGCCACCAGGCAATCCTCCGCCCGTACCGGCCAGCCCATCAGCTGCGACCTCTACGCAACCAACGTTCGAATCCTTCAGACCAATATCACCAGAACAATTTCTCAAACTCCTATCGGCCAGCAAACCATCTGGATCACCATTGGACCCCTGCCCAGCCACAACCCTAAAAGAAATCTTTGCCTCCACCTGCGCAGGAGAACACGCAAGATCTATCATAAATGCCTCCCTTTCCGCCGGTATCTTTCCAGACGCATTCAAATTGGTGCACGTCAAACCTCTAATTAAAAAACCTTCGCTCGACCCTCTCGAGCCCAAAAACTACCGCCCCATCTCAAACACCAGGTTCCTTGCCAAACTCATTGACCGAACCGCCTACTCCCAACTAAATGCCTTTGTTGAAGCCAACAATCTCCTTGACCCCGCCCAATCAGGATTCAGAACCCGTCATGGAACTGAAACCACCCTAACCTCGATCTGGGATGACCTTAAAATGACAGCTGACTCCGCGGGATGCGCCGCACTAATCCTTCTCGACCTATCGGCCGCCTTTGACACGATCAATCACCCAATCCTCCTGGACCGCCTCCACTCTCTAGGAATACGTGGAACCACCCTTAAATGGATAGCTACGTTCATCAAAGACAGGCACCAAATAACGACACTCTCCGACTTTACCTCCCAAGCCCAACCAGTCGACACAGGAGTCCCACAAGGAGCATGTCTATCCGCCCTCCTGTTCAATCTCTACCTGATCACCCTCCCACCAATAATTCGTTCACACAACATCCTGTGTTACAATTACGCCGACGACATTCAACTAATTCTAAAAATCTTGAACGCAAAACCCAACTCCCGACCTGATATTGCATCCTGCCTCCTGAACATAGAACGCTGGATGACCCAAAGCCACCTCTTGTTAAACCCATCCAAAACAGAAATCATGGTTTGCGGCAACTCCGATCTTCTACCGCACCCACTACCCTGGCCACCCGCCATGGGCAACTCACTGACACCCTCCAACACAGTGAAAAATCTTGGATGCACCCTTGACTCCGACCTAACACTCTTGCGCCAAGTCAACAATGTCTCAAAGTCCTGCCACTACCACCTCAAAAACCTTAGGCGCATCTTTCCATATCTCTCATTTCCCAACAGAGTTTCCGCGGTCCAATCAATCGTCATATCAAGACTGGACTACGGAAACCCCCTATACCTCGGAATTCATGCCTACCAACTGAATAAACTCCAAAGAGCACAAAACGCGGCGGCCAAAGTGCTACTCGCGCTCGGTCCAAGAGACCACGTATCCCCAGCCCTCAAGACACTGCACTGGCTTCCAGTAGCCCGTAGGGTGGCCTTCAAAACCTTATGCCTCACCCATCGAGCACTACATAAAACTGGACCGCAATATCTTCAAGAAAAGTTAATACCTTATCACCCCACTCGTACCCTTAGATCAAGGTCAGCCGGCCTCCTAGTAATTCCCAAGACAAACTCAGTCAGGTTAGGCGGAGCATCATTCTCAGCCCTGACCCCAACCCTATGGAACTCGCTCCCTCCTCACATCCGCCTAACTAAGGACTTAACAGCATTCCGCAAACTACTAAAAACCTGGCTCTTTCCCTAAAACCAACCGGTTCCAAACCAGCAACATCAATCATCACAATAACACCGACCCAGCAAACCACAAAATAAATAAATAAAGTACAGCTAAACTAACCAGACTGTAACCTACAATGACAAACAGAACTAAAACGAGTAATGTAGATCTAAAACAGTGAAGTGGATAATAGGAATAAATCACTGGGAATGTAGAAAGTGCAGAGAGCGGATGAACGGGGAGACCGGACGAGCGTGGAGAGCAGAAGAGTGTGGAGGGCGTGATTGGACGAGTGGGGAGTACGAATGAGTGTGATGAGTATTGATGAGTGTGGATGAGTGTGGAGGATGAATGCTGTTGGCGGATGAGTGTGGAGGGCAATTGAGTGTGTAGGTCGGTTGAGTGTAAAGAGCGGACGAATATGAAGAGCAAATGAATGTGGAAGACAGATGAATGTGGAGAGCTCATGAGTGTACAGAGCGGTTGAGTGTAGAGATCGGAGGAGCGTGCAGAGCGGATCAGAGTGGAGAGCGGATGAGCGTGGAGACCCGACAAGCATGGAGAGCGGTTGACTGTGGAGAGCGGATGAGTGTGGAGGACGTGAGCGGATGAGTGGGGAGAGCGAATGAGTAAGGATGAGTGTGGATAAGTATAGATGAGTGTGGATGAGTGTTGGAGGATGAATGCTATTGGCGGATGAGTGTGGAGAGCGGATGAATATGAAGAGCAAATGAATGTGGAGGACGGAAGAGTGTGGAAAGCAGTCGAGTGTAGAGAGCAGTCGAGTGTGGAGAGCAGTTATGTGCAGAGAGCGGAGGCACGTGGAGAACGGAAGAGCGTGCAGAGCGGAGGAACGTGCAGAGTGGAGGAGCGTAGAAAGCGGAGGCGCGTGGAGAGCAGAGAAGCATGAGAGCGACTGAATGGGGGGAACGACTGAGTGGGGGGAGCGACTGAGTGAGGAGAGCGACTGAGTGGGGAGAGCAGTTGAGTGTGCAGAGCGGTGGGGGGAGCGACTAAGTGGGGGAGCGACCAAGTGGGGGGAACGGATGAGTGTGGAGAGCGGATGAGTGTAGAAAGCGGATGAGTGTAGAAAGCGGAAGAGTGTAGAGAGCAGATGCGTATGGAGAGCGGATGAGTATGGAGAGCAGATGAGTGTCGAGAGCGGATGAGTGTCGAGAGCGGATGAGTGTCGAGAGCGGATGAGTGTCAAAAGCGGATGAGTGTCGAGAGCGGATGAGTGTCGAGAGCGGATGAGTGTCGAGAACAGATGAATGAGGAGGGCGGATGAGTGCGGGGGATGAGAGAGCTGAATAGGAGACCGAATGAATATAGATGAGTGTGGATGAGCGTGGAGGAGGAGCGTTGCTGGCGGACGATTGTGGAGCGCGGATGAGTGTGGAGGTTGGTTGAGAGTAAAGAGCGGACAAATATGAAGAGCAAATGAATGTGGAAGACAGATGAATGTGGAGAGCACATGAGTGTAGAGAGAGGTTGAGTGTAGCGAGAGGTTGAGTGTAGAGAGAGGTTGAGTGCAGAGAGCATGGAGAGCTGAAGAGCGTCCAGAACAGAGGACCGTGGAGAGCGGAGGACCGTGGAGAGCGAAGGAGCGTGGAGAGCGAAGGAGCGTGGAGAGCGAAGGAGCGTTGGGAGTGGCTGAGTGTGGGAGCGGCTGAGTGTGGGAGCGGCCGAGTGTGGGGAGCGGCCGAGTGTGGAGAGCGGCTGAGAGTGGAGAGCGGCTCAGAGTGGAGAGCGGCTCAGAGTAGAAAGCGGCTGAGTGTGCGGAGAGGGGCTGAGTGTGCGGAGAGCGGATGAGTGTGCAGTGAGCGGCCGGGTGTGCGGAAAGCGGCCGAGTGTACGGAGAGCGGCCGAGCGTGCGGAGAGCGAACAAGGATGTGGAGAGCGAACGAGGGTGTGGAGAGCGAACCAGGGTGTGGAGAGCGAACGAGGGTGCGCAGAGCGAACGAGGGTGTGGAGAGAGAACGAGGGTGCAGAGAGCAAACGAGGGTGCATAGAGCGAACGAGGCTGCGGAGAGCGGACGAGTGTGTGGAGAGCGGACGAGTGTGTGGAGAGCGAACAAGTGTGTGGAGAGCGAACAAACGTGTGGAGAGCGAACGAACGTGTGGAGAGTGAACGAGTGTGTGGAGAGCGAACGAGTGTATGGAGCGAACGAACATTGTGGAGCGGATGAACGCATGGAACAAATGAGTGTATGGGTGAATAGTGCATAGAGCGTATGTGAAACAAAACACATAGAACGGACCTGACCGCTCAGAATTGCGTGACGTGCATATTTGTTTTGGAATGCAAGGAATCTTTGAAAGAGCATACTGCATATCACACCCCACGCTTACTCTCTCCTTACACCACCATTCAACTAGAACACAGAGATACTATGACACCATTCGGTATAACTGTTCTCATATCAACATCTGCCGCTCACCCCCCATCACTCTAAGTAAACATGGCTGGTCTCACACCCCCAGCCAGGCGTTTCTCCTCAGGCCTAACGCCGCCACACTCGGTCTGGATAATTCCAGCCACACCGAACACATACCCCTGATCTCTCAACCACCACACCTACCGCTAAGAAGCAGCTACCACATGAATTCCGCACCAGCTGCACACATACCGGTGCGCACACGCACCTTTGGACTCTCTCTAATCTTTCCACTGACCCGAACTTCGGTTCCCAAGGGCGTTCAACCTACCAGCGCCTTCAGACCATACCAATGGTATATAAGGCGCTATACAAATGCAAAATACCAATAACAATAACACAACTCTTCAGGGCTGCTGTACTTGTAATGGCTCAGAATACACACCTCATCCAGGCTGCTATACCTCTAATGGCTCAGAACACACATCACATATGGGCTCCTGTACTTGTAATGGCATACAGTGTTGGTAAAGCATCTGCATTCAAGCAAGTGCTGCATCTGGTCAGACAAACCTCTTACTCTATAATCCCCAGACTAATGGCCAAATGAAGGTTTGCACACATCTAAAAAGGAGCACCCAATGGTAAAGCTGCACTAGATTTTCAAATAGGAAAGGCATTTTCTGCTTTTTTGGATATTTATTGGTGCTATCTTAAAAGACAAACAGAAACACGTGAGAGGAAGAGCCACTCTAAACCTAAGCAATACAGAAGAACAAAGGTGTGGCGGGGGCGGTGGGGGCAAAGAGACAGAGAACATATTAGACAATCCAAAACAGGAATTCGAGCAACAGGAAGAGAGAGCATTGAGATACATGATAGGGCAACAAAGAAAGTGAGAAGGGAAACAGAGTTAATAATGGGACAAACACACAACAGGAGTGAGGGATAGAA
The DNA here is from genome assembly GCF_040938575.1 of Ambystoma mexicanum. Classification (NCBI taxonomy): domain Eukaryota; kingdom Metazoa; phylum Chordata; class Amphibia; order Caudata; family Ambystomatidae; genus Ambystoma; species Ambystoma mexicanum. The sequence continues at coordinate 897,193,514 of NC_090941.1, forward strand.
GCAGAGCAAAAGAGACATTTGGAGACAGTAAAATAAAACACCGATCAAAAGCAGGTGGGGAGAGATGGAAATAGAAAACCAAGACTAGAGAAGGGCAGGCCAATGATATAAGAGACAGAGCAAGAAAGATAATCAAAAGGAATACCAACCACAACCAAGCAAATGAAAAAAACAGATACAGCCAGAGTAATGATATGAGAGAGGAAGAGGAGTTATATCAACGGATACAGCGACATATAGGAGGGAAAAAGTAACAATAGAGATGGGAGATCCAGAGTGACAGAGAAACAGACCGCAAAATGTGCCATCGCAACACTTAAGGGTATTTGTTTTATTTGTATAGCGTAGACCAGGCCCAGGGGCAACCGGGCGCATATCTTAGTGGAATATTACATTACAGGTAGTAGTACATTACATTACGGGTGGGGCCTGTAGTAGACAGCGGTCCCAGCAGATCGCAGACAGAGTATACAGTTGACGTTACACATCATAGATGTACAATTGACGTTACACAACATAGATGTACCATTGACGTTACAAATCATGGCAGCGATCAAAGCTAGGTCCCAGATGGCCTGTTCAGACAGAAGAGAGGTTGTTAATGGGATGTAGCTAACCAAAGCTTGGCTTTGTGTTTCAATTGGTTAAAAGTGGGTAGCGTTCTGATCGTGAGTGGTACAGTGTTCCATAGCTTGGCTGCCAGGACTGGGAAGCTAGTGCCACCAGCAGAATGAAGCTTGAATCTAGGGACCGCAAGACCAAGGGTTTGTGCAGATCTGAGTGTTCGTGCTGGAGCATATTGCGTGAATCGCAAGGCTAAGTATGAGGGGGCCTGGTGGTTAACACATTTGTATGTGAGAGCCAGTGCTTTCAAGGAGATTCTTTGGGCGACTGAGAGCCAGTTGAGGTTCTTCCTGGCTTCTGAAATGTGGGCCGATCGGGGGATGTTGAGGGCTGCTCTAATGGCATTGTTTTGAATTGTCTGAAGTTTGTTACGATTGCCCTGGTTAGTGCCCTGGTACAGTGCATTGCAGTAGTCCACTTTGGACATGACCAGGGTCCTGGCCAGGGTAATGCAATTCTGGGCAGTAAGGAAAGGCCGACAGGCTGAGATCAATTTGCAGGTGTATGCCGATGCAGCGGCCACTGCATTGGTTTGTCTGGTGAGTGTCAAGGAGGCGTCCAGGTGTATACCCAAAGTTTTGGTGTCTTTAGATACTTTAATCAGATTGCCATCAATGTTAAAGGAGCCGAACAGGTGACTCAATTTGTTGAGTCTCTGTTGCGTGCCTAACCTGAGAAGCTCAGTCTTGTCATCGTTGAGGCACAATTCATGCTGGGCCATCCAGGCTTGTATGACAAGGTAGATGTCATTAAGGGCTTTGGAATCAGCAATGTAGTCGCCAGTGATGGGTATGAGTATCTGGGTGTCATCAGCGTAATTCATGTAGGTGACACCCAGATAGTCAAGCACATCAAATAGAGGTTTGGTGAAAACATTGTAGGGAGTTGGGGAAACACACGACCCTTGCGGGACCCCACAAGGGACTGGTGTGGGATCGGCTGATCCAGTAGGGGAGAAAACTCTCATGTGTCTGTTGTCAAGGAACAACCTGATCCAGTTGGATGAATTGTCAGAGAAATGGGCTGCTGACTTCAGGTGCCGACATAGTATTTGGTGATTGACCAAATCAAAGGCAGCTGATAAGTCCAGTAATATTAGAAGGGCCAGTTTACCGTTATCTTTAAGGTCCTCAATTTGAGTTTTGAGATCAAGTAAAGCTGTTTCGGTCCCGTGCTTAGGTCTGAAGCCAGATTGTCTTGATCCGAGGAGGTTATTGGTTTCTAAGTAGTTCTGAATCTGCAGGTAAGCTGCTCTGTCCAGTATTTTGAGAAGGAACGGTACGGTGGTGATTGGTCTGTAGTTAGTTGGTGTTTCAGGGTCTAGAGTCGTTTTTTTTAGGAGAGGGATAACCCACATGTCCTTTAAGTTGTTGGGTACCGTGCCCGTTTGAAATGAGGAGTTAATGAAGGTGGTTATGAAAGGAGCAAGGTCATGTGCTGCCTTCCTTGATGATAGGTGCTGGGCAGGAGTCACCTTGGCAATTAGAGGGTTTTAAATTGCGAATGATGTTTTCGACCTCAAGGATGGTGAGTGGGGTGAAGCTAAAAGGGGAGTGAGTAAATGAGGCCATCGGAGTGTGGGACGGTTTAGTCGGGGGGTTGGTGAGTAGGGTGGTTTGTTTGGCATTAATTTTAGATTACAAGGTGGTGATTTTGTTAAGGAGAGCGTTTTGGATGTTGTTGCACCATTTACTGTCTTTGGTGCAGGTGTCAGGCGCGGGGGATGGGGAATCCAATTCTTTAAGGATTTTAAATAGCTCCTTAGTATTGGATTCCGCTTGTACGATGCGTTGGTTATAGGTGTCCTTTTTGGCTTGTAGGATTGCTTCCTTGTAGTTGTGGGTGGTGATGATGAGGCGATCTTTGTTAGAGTCAAATGGGTGGCTCTTCCAAAGTGATTCGGCCTTGCGCTTTTCTTTGCGTAAGGTTCTTAGCTGCGGGGTGAACCAGGAGTTCAAGTGGGCCTGTTGTTTGGCTTTCCGTAATTTGAGCGGTGCTATATTGTCAATGGCTTTGAGCAGTGTTTGATTGAAGGTGTCTACTAGGACTGTGGGGTCGTATGTTGGGACACGCATTTATTCAGGATGGGAAGGATGAGGGGGAGGAGTTTATCCTTGGTGATGTCTTTTTTATTCCTTGTGGGAATGGCTGGAGCTATCATAGGAGTGGTGTGAGGGGTGGTCACTGGTAAGTGGAAGATGATGATGTGGTGGTCAGACCAGGCACAAGCGTGGTTGGAGCTTATGGATGTGTTGCAGTTAAGGTCAGTAATCCAATCAAGCGTCCTGCCCTTAATATGGGTAGGTTCGTCAATGCGTTGATGGAAGCCTAAATTAGCTATTGTAGTGGCTACTTCAGAGGCTAAGTGATCCTTGGTGCCGAGAAGGCCCAGGTTAAGGTCACCTAGAAGCAATACCTGAGAGTTGGGTTTAGTATTGACGGTAAGGATGGCCATGATCTCATCTATGAAGGGGCCAAGTGGTCCTAGATGTCTATAGATGAGGTGGAGGGTGGCAGTGTTAGTTGGAGATAGAGTGAGTTTCACAGAAAGGGATTCTGCGGAACTAAGCTCAGTGTTGGGGATAATTCTGAGTGTAATGTTATTTCTGTGTATAAATGCGACACCGCCTCCTTTGGATGTTGTTTGATGGTCAGCTCTAATGATAGAGTACCCGTTGGGGATAGCAAGTGCAAGGAGTGGGCCGGAGGCTGCGTGTAGCCAGGTTTCGGTAATGGCTATAAAATCGAGGTTTTGAGTGGTGATAAGGTCAGAGATGTCCAACGCGTGGGCGGTAATAGATCTAGCGTTGATGAGGGCACCCTTGAGTTCTTTGGCAGAGATGGTGCTGTGGGATGATGGTGGCTTCTGTGTGGTAGTGGTGTTATGTGTGTGTTGAGTGCCGGAGGCACGAGGGGCGCGAGGCAATCTGGATCCCAGTCTGAGATTCCTGACTTGGAGCGTGCACGGTTGATTGGGTGTAGGTTTGGTGGCGAAGTGTTGGAGCCATAGGGCAAGGTCATTGAGGTATGGATTACTAATGGGCATTGTGGGAGATAAGGGGGTGGAGTGATGTGGGCTGGTCTTAGCAGTGCTAGGAGTGGGGGGACAAAGTAATGTGGCAAGGATGAACCCTATGAAGGTGGCGAGAGTAGGGTGGCTAGCGGATGGCAGTGGCTGCATGTCGTGATCCGTGTCCTGACCATCTGTGACTCAAAGGCAGAGGTTCAGCTAGTCTGGCAAGGAAGTACATGTGCAAAATGCAATCAATGACTCAGTGAATCAAAGGCAGAGGTTCGGCTAGTCTGGCAAGGAAGTACATGTGCAAAATGCAGTGAATGACTCAGTGACTCAAAAGCAGAGGTTCAGCTAGTCTGGCAATGAAGTACATGTGCAAAATGCAATCAATGACTCAGTGACTCAAAGGCAGAGGTTGAGCTGGTCTGGCAAGCTAAGTACATGTGTAAAATGCAATCAATGACTCAATGACTCAAGGGCAGAGGTTCAGCTAGTCTGGCAAGCTAAGTACATGTGCAAAATGCAATCAATGACTCAATGACTCGAGGGCAGAGGTTCAGCTAGTCTGGCAAGCTATGTACATGTGCAAAATGCAATCAATGACTCAATGACTCAAGGGCAGAGGTTCAGCTAGTCTGGCAAGCTAAGTACATGTGCAAAATGCAATCAATGACTCAATGACTCAGAGGCATCGGTTTCAGCTAGACTAACTGGGTGAGTACAGCAAGTGGTGAGTGATTGGTATAGCGACATGTGCTATGCGACTACTGCACAGGGAGACTGTTGAGCGTAAATAAGAGCCTTTAGAAGAGGCGTTGAATCGTAATGTTAATAGACAATAAGCAAGTGATACTAAGTTGGTGAGTACGCTCCAAGCGAAGAGAGGTGAGTGACCTTAGTAACCAGTCTGGGCAAGAGGAGCGACAACAAGGTGACTTCTACCATATTAGGTACAAATAGGTTAGTGTAGCGAAGTGTCTTACCGCCTTTCTTGTTATGCGAACAAGTTCCATACGTGTTCTGTACAACAATGGTACGGAAGGCGTGACGATAGGGTGCTGCTGCGGAGCAGTGTCCAGCGCCGTAGCGGACCGGTGCGGACAGGGGCAGACAGGAGGGGCCTTTGGCTCACGGGCCTTAGGCTGCTAAGGCCGGCTTCCGCCTCCGGTTTTTCGGGGCGGTAGATATGTTGATGTGGTTGCTAGGCAACCGAGATGAGCGTCGTGATGACGATCCTCGTGGCGGCCATCTTGTGGCCGGGATCCTCAGCGGATTCGGGCTGCTACGGCAGATATTTCGTGCAAAAAGGTGCAGAGGTGCACAATGCAGGCAGGTGCAGGAACTCAGTAGTGCCAGTTGCAATTCAGGCAAGTCGGGGAGATGGAAGTCCGTGTCCCAGCTGCTCCGGCAGCGTGGGAGCGACATCGGGCCTCGGCGCGAGATGGCGAGATGAAGGTGCAGGGCTCCTGCAGGGCTCCTGCCTGGATAAAGAATGGTCTGAGGGGCAGACACGAGGGGCCTTTGGCTCACGGGCCTTAGGCTGCTAGGGCCAGCTTCCGCCTCCGGTTTTTCGGGGCGGTAGATATGTTCATGTGGTTGCTAGGCAACCGAGATGAGCGTCGTGATGACGATCCTCGTGGCGGCCATCTTGTGGCCGGGATCCTCGGCGGATTCTGGCTGCTACGGCAGATATTTCGTGCAAAAAGGTGCAGAGGTGCACAATGCAGGCAGGTGCAGGCACTCAGTAGTGCCAGTTGCAATTCAGGCAAGTCGGGGAGATGGGAGTCCGTGTCCCAGCTGCTCCGGCAGCATGGGAGTGACGTCGGGCCTCGGTGCGAAATGGCGAGATGAAGGTGCAGGGCTCCTGCAGGGCTCCTGCCCGGATAAAAAGTGGTGAGAGGCAGAGCGTCAGAAAGTGAGGGACAGGGGAAACAAAGTAGCAAAGGGAAGGAGGGATGGAGAAGAAGCATGGCGTGGCTGTCAAGCAGGTAATGCCAGGCATCAACAGTCGGCCCGAGAGGCAGAGAAGTGATGCTGGTAGAGTGAGGGACTTGATTTATGAATCACCCGATGTAACTAGCTGGCATCTGTAGTAACTCTTAACAGAGTTTGTGCCCAGGCATCATGAAGATGAAGTTCAGCAGTATGCATCTACAAGGATCTTTTGTGGGGAAAAATGTTTTCCACAGGTGCAATACATTATTTAGAACCACTTTGAAATACAGCTGTTTTGTCACTTATGTTTTCTAACAAAGTTTTAATTTTACGCACAAATGGGATAGTTATCAGATTCTTTTTACTCTCTTGCGAAGGAGGAAAATAATTTTTACTCTCATGAAATTGGATTTACTCTTTAATTCTAAAACTTGGGAGTAAAATACTTTCACTCGAAAATCCTATGTGGAGCCCTGCATACATTGTTATTTAACAATCGGTTCTAACACTCTGTGTGCATACATTGCCCAATGGCTGAGATCTAATCTAATAATTTTTAATTCCTGCTTTTCGGAGGATATAATATGGAATATACGGTCGACACAGCGTGTTTCTGCCTGTTAATGAGGGTCTTCACCTCCTTCGCGGTCTTATTTGACAGTTTTATGTTGGGCCTTCATCAGGACATACAATGAGTTTGAGTACATGATAGACAAATCATTCGACTACCCCTTAGTATTTCTTTTAGATTATGAATCTTGTTTTGCTCACTGGCATGGTGAATATTTCTTTTCTTGCTTCTGCTTTTAGGTTTCGTGGCTATTCACAATGATTCCTTGGTCAGCATTAATATATATTGCCGCAGCTTCTTTCATTGGTCACCCTACTTTCACCTGATGATTGTGGACCGGTTATTTTAGTGCTAATCCGTTTGGCCTTCTGTCGATTTAACTTTTGCCATTCTGAGGCAGAGTTTCATCCTGGTGGAGGCTGCGTTTGTGTCTTGCTTGGATTCTGCAAACAAGCAAGACACAAACGCAGCCTCTGCCGGGGGTTCCAGGACTCCATCAGCTAATAAGAGGAAGGAGAGCATACCCCAGGTTGATTCTGCCGTGGCTTCCAGATATCAGAGGGGACAGTTATACATCTGTAGAAGACATCTTGCGGCGTGTGAAGAGAAAGCAAAGCCTCAGGAAATTCCTCTATGACAAATGAAATGCACAAGAAAATCGAACTTTTCCATAGAGGACTGATTCTGAGTAAAAAGGAATCAGAAAACGACAGACACCCAAACGGAATGACCAGGAGCAAATGAGTCAGCAAGGAGGCAATGTATCTCCGCAGAATAATTGGCTGCTACAGGTCTTAAGGCAAGTGCTAATAATGAGAATTATCCAAGCAGTTTTGAAACCACACATCTTGATAAGATTGGTATGATATGATAAGTCATTTATAACATGCCTGTACACAAGTGTTTCTAGGCTCCACAAGACAGAGGGGGGACAAGAAAAGCGATCTTACTAGGCCTTGTGTCATTCAGATTGTGCGAGAACGAGAAGTGCAAGGGGAAAGGGAGGGGGAAGTGCAAGGGAGAGGGGAGGGGAAAACAGGGCAGCAATGCTCTGAGTGAGTGCAGCCAGGGCAGCGTGGCTCTGGGTAGTGCAAGGAGAACAAGGGACTGTAGGGTTACAGTTACAGCCCCTAAGTGCGTGGTAGGGCCAGAGGTAGTGCAAGGGTGACCGATGAAGAAAAAGCCTGGTACGCAGTGAGACTCTGAGGGTAGCCAAGCAACCAGTTGGTACTCCCAGACAGGTAGGTCAACATTGGAGAGGGAGAGGGAAAACAGGGGAGAAGAGGAAAGTGTTGAGCTGCTTCCGGAACTTCCATTGGTCTGGCTCAAGTTTGAGAGGGGCAGGTAGGCCATGCCAGAGGGAGGCACCTGCAGAGGAGAGAGATCTACCCCCCACTGTCTGCCTGTAGAAGCGTCTAACCCTTAGAGAGTTAGAGGTATCTGAGTGAAGGGCTCGAGAAGGAGGGTATTTTGGAAGAGAGCATTGGCTGTAGTGCAGGTCCCGGCCTCAGAAAGCCTTGTGAACAATGCAAAGGGTCTTGAACTTGATCCTTGCAGCCACCGTGTGACAGTGGAGAGATTTCATGGCTGGAGAGATACGGTCATTGGGCCTGAGGCCAAGGATAAGTCTTGCAGTCCTGTTCTGGATTAGTTGCAGAGGGCGGAGAGTAGAGGAAGGCAGATTGGGAAAGAGGCTGTTGCAATAGTTCAGCCTAGAGTGAAGCAGGGCTCTGGAGACAGGCAGCTTCTCAGGGAAAGTGACAAATGAAATGCACAAGAAAATCTATCTTTTACATAGACGACCATGAACCCTCCTCACCCAAACCGGTAGGAGTCTCACCCTGGTCTGAGCATGTCACCTTGCCAGAGCCCAAGTGCAAACCAATGAGTGAGAGACGGTTGCCTGCAAGGTAACATGACTAGGACATGAGCTATGTTCAAGGACAAGTAACTGTTGTTGAAGAAAAGGAGATGTGCGGTGTCCCAGAATGAGTTGTCAGGGACCAACTTCTTGAATGCCTGATGACACGGGAGCCCACTGGGATGCATCGCCCAAGATGGTGCATGCATGCTGGAAAGTCCACAAAAGGACACACAAGGATGGGAGCACAATATGTAGGGCCAGTTTCTCTAAGCTCAAATCAACCCATGTCTCGAAGTTGCTTTGATTCTATGGTTGACTGCAGATGTTCTGACTCTCTTACCTTTATTCTTTCAGTCAGAGCAAGATGGGGGCACAAGATGGAGAATCAGCTCCTCTGTGGCTCCTCTAATCTCATATAGATCCATGCTTAGTAGTTACCTTGATTGTATGTTTGACTGCTCAATGTGATAAGTGGCATATCCCACAAGGTTGACTCCACTGGAAGTGAGACATGGACTCTCATGGTGAGTTACTTACTGCACCCAACACGTGTGGATCCTTTTTTATTCACGGTCCCCCATGTGTACAGTTACGTCCATGACTTAGGGAGTCCTGGAACAAAGGACATCCTCTGTCACAACACCCCAATCCCAGGTGCAACAAAATAATGCAAAAGTCTTTAAACCTACGTATATATAATACAGTCTTGCAACCGAGTCAGGATACGTCATCCGGCACTCGGTGGAGATCTACTTGAGCTATCTTCATCTGCTGATTCACTGCAGCTTTGGGGTTACATATCTTTATCTCCAGGGCCTTCTAACCTTGAATTCCCTTCTGCTGTTCTCTCAACATTTACGGCATCCAGGGTATCTTCCTCCTGTCTGCTAACCCTTCCCCAACCCTCCATATTGGTCTGTGAGATTTCTTGAACCAACCACAATTTCTTGTAATCGTGGACCGACCATCTGCAGCTAATATCATTAACCCTTATTTCTCCACAGAGTCTCCTCATATGGTAGCTTAACTTATGTTGTGTATTCCGGTTCCGTATTAGTACTGGTCCACCAACATCTAGCAAGATGTCTCTGAGATGTCGTCTGACGGTCTCTTTGTCATTGTCCTGGATTTGCTTTTGCCAGGCAGATGTTGTGTCAATATATACCCTCACCCGTGATTGTTGTTACAGTACAATGGACTTCACCTTTCGGTTCCACAGTTCCTCTGCCGGTGACACCCCTGTTGTTGTTTGTGGAAGAGTTCACAAGGCAATGAGAAATGTTGTGAGAACCTGTTTGAATACTTCTACTCGTTAACAATGCAGAATATTTTGTTAAATGTTCTCATAAATCTCTCAAAATCCTTGATGGCACGTGACCAGAGGGGTGTGATTTGCCTGTGTTTTATACCATATTGTTGCCTAAACTGATTTTGTTGAAATGGTGGTCCATTGTCAGACCTCACAGTTCAGGTATACAATGAGCAGTGGACAGTTCCTCAATCACGGGTATGACCTTTCTTGCAGTAGTTGTTGCAATGTACTTAACCTCAGGGTATCAGGAGAACTCGTCCAACACCACTAGGAAATGTTTCGAATGGAATATTGTCCCAAAGTCCAGGCTCAAATCCTTCCATAGGATTGTTCTTCTCTCTGGTGACTGAATGGGTGGTGTTCTTAAATGTGTGCCGGTGGCTTGACACCATTTATATGCAGATAAATAGGAGTCCACTTCTGCTACCAGATTTTGGAACCAGACCTTTTATCGCAGTCTTATTTTTGTCTTACTGGCCCCTTGATGACCTATATGTGAAAGAGCCATGACTTTCAGTATCAGATTTGGTGGGATTACAACCCATGAATCCAACAATAGCATGCCTTACGCCACAGCAGAGAGTTCGGACGTCACTGTGCGAAGTCCTTGCAGGAATGCTTGGTCAGCCAGCATTCTGTGGGTATGTTCAGCCAAAATGTGTTTCCATTGCTCCGGCCCGAGTTGCTCTAGCACCTCCTGCATGTCCGTATGTTTGGAAGTCTCTTCTGTGATTTCTGTGAGAGACATAGACTTGGGGATGATGGTTTTTGTGATGGTATTGGCGTGTTTTTCCGTTTCGCTATATACAAGCCATTCTTGCCCTGCCTGTTCGGCAGGATTGTCCAACAAGTAATCTTCCAGATTGTCTGCTCCTGTCCAGAACTGCAGTGACACTCCAAAGTCCTGGACCTGAAGTAATCATCTTTTCAGCCTAAAGGAGGTCAAGGGGCCTAGCCCGACACATTGGGCTCAAGCGACTTGTGTGTATGATCAATCACGGATCTACCGGATATATATAGGTGGAAGTGCTTACACCCCAAAAGCACAGCCAGGGTTTCCTTCCCAATTTGCAAATACCATTGTTCCATTGAGGTGAACACCTTACTGATGCACAGTATGGGTTTGGCCATGCCATCATGCTGGTGTTGTAATAGATCCTCTACCAAGCCCACAGGGCTAGTGTCACCTACAATTTCCAACTCCTAGTTGGGGTTGAAAAACGCCATTGTGGTGTCAGAGAACAGAGCATTTTTTCATGTTTTCAAATGCCACTGCTTCTGGAGGCCCCCACACCCAGGGACAGTCTTTCTTTGTCTACACTCTAAGGGGGATTGCCACTGGCCGGGGAGCCAGAGACATCACATACCTGAATCAGGCAACCACAAACAGTGAAGCCTGCTAGTGAATTTCTTCTCTGTCCTGCCCCTGCCTGTTGAAACGGTCCCCTGCTCAGGTCATCTCATGGCATCGATGAGGCAACTCCTGAATCTTCTTCTATGTACTTATGATCCCAAGAAATGAGGTATGTGCCTTCCTACCCACACAGGCTACTGTCTGTGTAACAGTTGGGAATTCAACCAGCCCTCTCTCATTGTGCGCTTCTTCTTCTACTTTAATGCATGTCCCTTCCTAAATTCGTGTTTTTCTCTAGAGTAGTCTCACTAGCACCCAACCAGTGGTCAATGGAGTTTTATAATGGGAAAGTGGAACTACAAGCCCCAGTACTGGATAAGCACCCACATATTGGAATGAGTCATGTTTAGAACTATGCACGCAGGTCCGCGCGCTCACCCCTCACCTAGAGACTGAGGAAGGAGTGCATGATGTGTGCATGGGGTAGCACAGTGCACTGAGCAATCTGCACTGCACACCAGAACCTTTTGTTTTCAGGGCCGAAGTGCCTCTGCCACTGGCACCTCATCGCCCGTTGTTATATGCACCATAACCTGTAGGGTCTTCACCTAGGAAAGAAAGACATGGACGCCCGTGGTGATTTACTGAACTCGCTTTCTTCTTCTTCCTCTTCTTCTTCTTCTTCTTCTTCTTCTTCTTCTTCTTCTTCTTCTTCTTCTTCTTCTTCTTCTTCTTCTTCTTCTTCTTCTTCTTCTTCTTCTTCTCCCAGTGGCTCCTAAAGGTCAGGAACCGTCAATTTACATCTAAATAGATGACGTTTGCCTAAGTCACACAAATACTGGAACAAACTAAACCTCCCAACGAAAAACCAAACCACCACTACCACTGAACCCACACCACAGTACAACCACCTCCTATCACACAGCCCCCTTACTCAAGATCTCATTCAAATAGTCCCTCGAGAAACCGACTATGACCAGGAACTTCTCTGCCACCTTCACAATTAACACAATTCCTCAGTCTTACTCTGCATTTGAAAGGAACGATAAATGACCTCAATCATAAACAGCAAAAACCTCTGCTTCATTAGCACCAAAGCTTCCCTCACCACCTGTGCCGACACTGCCTGCTCCTTAGTGACATCCGAAGCGTAATAATCCTGCGGAGCACGAGCCTCACAGACAACCGGCACACGCGCAACTTCCTCTGCATACGTCAAGCTGTGAGAAACTTTCACTGATTGCACCTGGGCCGCATAACACTGTGATCCACACCGCAGTTCCTACATACAGTTACGCCAATGACAGGGGGTGTCCTGGAATGACAGGGTGTCCTCAGCCACAACACTCAATGATAGGGGACATCCTGGAATGCCAGGGTGTCCTCGGCGACAGCACTCAATGATAGGGGGCGTCCTGGAATGCCAGGGTGTCCTCGGCCACAACACTCAAAGATAGGGGGTGTCCTGGAATGCCAGGGTGTCCTTGGCCACAGCACTCAATGATAGGGCGTGTCCTGCAATGTAAGGGTATCCTCGGTCACAACACTCAGTGATAGGGGGGCGTCCTGGAATGCCAGGGTGTCCTCAGCCACAACACTCAAAGAGAGGGGGCGTCCTGGAATACCAGGGTGTCCTCAGCCACAGCACTCAATGATAGGGGGTTTCCTGGAATGCCAAGGTGTCCTCGGCCACAACACTCAATAGGGGGTGTCCTGAAATGCCAGGGTGTCCTTGGTCACAGCCCTCAGTAATAGGGGGTGTCCTGGAATACCAGGGTGTCCTCGGCCACAACACTGAATGATAGGGTGCATCCTGGAATACGGGGGTGCCCTCGGCCACAGTACTCAATGAGGGGGGTGCCCTGGAATTCCAGGGTGTCCTCTGCCACAACACTCGATAGGGGGTGTCCTGGAATGCCAGGGTGTCCTCGGCCTCAAACCACGATAGGGGGTGTCCTGGAAAGCCAGGGAGTCCTCAGCCACAACACTCAGTGATAGGGGACGTCCTGGAATGCCAGGATGTCCTCTGCCACAGCACTCAGTAATAGGGGGTGTCCTGGAATGCCAGGTTATCCTCGGCCACAACACTCCATGATAGGGGAAATCCTGGAATACCTGGCTGTCCTCGGCCACAGCACTCAATAATAGAGGACAACCTAGAATGCCACGGTGTCCTTGGCACAGCACTCAGTGATAGGGGGCATCCTGGAATGCCAGAGTATCCTCGGCCACAACACAGGGGGTGTCCTGGAATACCAGGGTGTCCTCGGCCACAACACTTGATAGGGGGTGTATGGAATGCTAGGGTGTTCTCGGCCACAGCACTCAGTGATAGGGGGTGTCCTGGAATGCCAGGGTGTCCTTGGCTACAACACTTAATGATAGGGAGCGTCCTGGAATACCAGGGTGTCCTCGGCCACAGCACTCAATGATAGGGGGCGTCCTGGAATGCCAGGGTGTCCTCGGTCACAGCACTCAGTGATAGGGAGGGTCCTGGAATGCCAGGGTGTCCTTGGCCACAGCACTCAGTGATAGGGGGCATCCTGGAATGCCAGGGTGTCCTCGGCCACAGCACTCAGTGATAAAGGGTGTCCTGGAATGCCAGTGTATCCTTGGCCACAGCACTCAATGATAGGGGGTGTCCTGGAATGCCAGGGTGTCCTCAGCCTCAACACTCGATGATAGGGGGCATCCTGGAATAGCAGGGTGTCCTCGGCCACAGCACTCAATGATAGGGGGTGTCCTGGAATGCAGGGTGTCCTGGGCCACAACACTCGATAGGGGGCATCCTGGAATGCCAAGGTGTCCTCGACCATAGCACTCATTGATAGGGGGCATCCTGGAATGCCAAGGTGTCCCTGGCCACAGCACTCAGTGATAGGGGGCGTCCTGGAATGCCAGGGTTTCCTCGGTCACAGCACTCAGTGATAGAGGGCGCCCCTCGAATGACAGTGTGGCCTCGGCCACAGCACTCAGTGATAGGGGGCATCCTGGAATGCCAGGGTGTCCTCGGCCACAGCACTCCGTGATAGGGGGGTGTTGTGGAATGCCAGGGTGTCCTCGGCCACAGCACTCCATGATAGAGGGTGTCCTGGAATGCCAGGGTGTCCTTGGCCACAGCACTCAATAATAGGAGGTGTCCTGAAATGCCAGGGTGTCCTTGGCCACAACACTCCATGATATGGGGAGTCCTTGAATAGCAGGGTATCCTCGGCCTCAACACTCGATGATAGGGGGCATCCTGGAATAGCAGGGTGTCCTCGGCCACAGCACACAATGGTAGGGGGTGTCCTGGAATGCAGGGTTTCCTGGGCCACAACACTCGATAGGGGGCGTCCAGGCATGCCACGGTGTCCTCAGCCACAACACTCTATTGTAGGGGGCATCCTGGAATGCCAGGGTGTCCTTGGCCATAGCACTCATTGATAGGGGGCGTCCTGGAATGCCAGGGTGTCCCCGGCCACACAACTCAATGGTAGGGGGCGTCCTGGAATGCCAGGGTGTCCTCGACCACAACACTCAAAGCTAGGGGCGTCCTGGAATGCCAGGGTGTCCGCGGCCGAAGCACTCTATGGTAGGGGGCGCCGTGGAATGCCAGGGTGTCCTCGGCCACAGCACTCTTTGATAGGGGGCATCCTGGAATCCCAAGGTGTCCTCGGCCACAACACTCAATGATAGGGGGCGCCCTGGAATGACAGGGTGTCCTCGGCCACAGACTCTTTGATAGGGGGCATCCTGGAGTCCCAAGATGTCCTCGGCCACAACACTCTATGATAGGGGCCGTGCTGGAATGGTAGGGTGTCCTCAACCACAATACTCAGATCCTGGCTCTCTCACTTCCTATGTATCCCTTGTAAAAATGCCATTCTAGCCGTTCTGTGCATTTACATGTACAGAGAGTTCATTTAAGCCATGAGCGAACTAAGGGCCTCATTACACGGTAGGCAGTGAGACATGGCGCTAGTAGCGCCATGGCTCATGCCGGTAAAATACCGGCACCGCCTTGGCGGAAAGGGGATTTACCGCCCCATTCCAAGGTTGGAGGGGCGGTAAATCCCCCTTCCACCATTGCCCTTCCCCAATCCCATTCCTGCCCCATAGGGCTCTACGGGAATGGGGAAGGCGCTAATTACGGCACCGCAATTTTGCGGTGCCGTAATTAGCTCGGAGGTCCCTTAGCGGGTTGGATTTTAACGCCTGCAAAAAGCAGGCGTTAAATCCCCCAACCCGCAAAGGGACCTCGTAGCAAGGCGGTAAGGATTTACCGGTACTGGTATTTTAACGGTACCGGTAAATCCCTACCGCCATCCGTGTAATGAGGCCCTAAGAGAGCTTCCATAATTGGCCCCCTTTTCTCGACGCAGGTTCTTTTGACTATAAGCTCTCTCCCATGGTGTTTTAACGTGAATGACTCAATCCTGTCCATCATTTATTGCCATCAAAATACATTGCACAGAATAATTGCTGGCAAGCAGGGCATCTGCATTTAGAAGAAACTAAGGTACACTACAAGCGAACCCACTTCCGGAGTCCTCTTCAGGTTTTGGTGGAGCTTGGCCAGAGCTGCGCGATCTCAGAACATCACTGAATACTTGATCTCCCCAAAGCGTTTAATCGCCTCCACTTCTTGTGCACCCAGAACAATGACCTTACTTCAGCTGCCTGCACAATGAGGCCTTATCACGTGACTGCTGACATTTCATAAGTCAACAAGATGCAATCGCCTGCCCCTGACATTTCCCTTGTAACCCACTCAGCGCCCCCTCCGCGTACGCTTTTTGTTTACTGGAAATGTTGTAATGGCAGCACACATTTTTTTTTGCATTTTCACAAAGCCATAAAACGCGAATACATATGCAGTGCAGAGAAACTCTGGCCGCTGGCCTGTGCTTTAGGCAATGGTCCTGATTCACAAACAAGTGCGCAAAGCTGCCAAATTGTATATTCACAGATGTTATTTTTGCATTTGCTGAAGGTCACACAATGTAAACACATGCCCAGGCTGTGAATAGTCTCCGCTGAGGACTATAGTCTCGTGACTATGGGTCTGCAAACTACAACTCTCCAGAGGTTTGGACTAAGGGTCCGATCCTTGGAATTTTTTGCACGGTTCAAAGTGACTTTGCACTGACGACACAAACCCTGATTCATGGAACCGTACAAAGTCACATGCAGGCGCAGCTCGAGCTTCATGCAGATAATGTATATGTTCACCTTGAACCGCTTAAGGGACCGCTTTGCCATTGTTGATACCAACCTAGCTATAGTCATGTATGTCTCAGGCAGGGGCTTCTATGTGAGGGGCGAGGAAGGCTTAACAGAGCCTAGGAACCTCCACCTGAGGGGGGTGCACGCCTGCTGGGAAGATAATCCAGAGATGTAAACTCTGGCTTTGGCCTGCAGGTCACATGGTTGAATCCCAGCAGTGCCGACTCAGACCTTTATCCTTCTGCAGTTGATATCTAGAGTTGCATTAAATTAGTGTGACAAAAACACCTGTGATTAGCATACTTAGGAGAAGGAGGGATCGAATCCGACATGAAACACTCGATGTAAATGTGATGATAATATAGTCTCCACCCCTCTTGTGAGGGCTCTGCAGGGGGTGCCAAAGAGCTCAGGGGCAGCATGCTCGCCTGGGAAGCAAAACGACACGGAGCACCACAGGTTCGATCCCCGGGTCCGTGCTTAGAAACCTCTCGGTATTAAGCGCGTTATAAATACGCAACTAAGACATATTCCGGTAACAGCGCCTCATGCCCCCAGGCTGTGTGAGCGCTTTAAAAATTCAAATAAATAAATAAAAATAGATGTAAACGTGATGCTAATATTGTCTCTACCCCTCTTGCGAGGACTCTTCGGGAGGGGACGGAGAGCAGTGTTGAAGTAACAGCATTACCGCCTTGCTTCGCTGGCAAATAGTGCATCGGAGAACACACTTCATGTAATGCACTAAAACAATGCAGTCTTTGGGTGCAATATTTGCAAACATTTGTTGAAATCAAGATTAGGAGCTATGCCCCGAACTTTGTATATTTCAAAGCAGAGTTTTAATTACAGAACGTTCTTTGTTTAAGCCTTTTATCAGCATTTGGTTTCCCCTTACCAAATCGTTCAATACCCAGTACTGTTTGTGCACATCATTTGCGAACTTTGCTTATCATAAATGAATTTTTAAAAGCAATTGAGGTGGCACTAGAGAGTCTTTGTGCGGTGCAAGTGCAATCAAAAAATGCCCTAGTGCAAAAACATACGCCTTCAATGGATATTTGCACTAGGACGAATGGCTCGACTAGGACAAACATTGCAAAAAAAGCATTGAAAGATTATGGTCGTGATTTACAAAACCTACTTTTCTTCATTTTCACTTTGTTTCGACCAAAGCACTTTTGTAAATCAGGCCGTGCGTTTTTTGGCATTTAGGCAGTTTTTACCGTAGTGGTACTTGCACGGTTGCACCGGTGCAAAGTTTCGCCAAAGGCACCCTTAATTTCCCAGTGCCGCCGATATAATGTCCCACTCGATGGATGGGTGATTCCGTGGAGGCACCTGTCACCTGTGCACCGCACAGGGCAGGGGATTTGGTTATTCTTGCCGTGAATAAACCCCTTGAGTCCTGACTTCTGCTTGCAAGAGCCCATGATCCCGCATTCCTTCCGGTGCGGCACAGCGGCCCTGCTGTTTCTTCCTGCGCAATCCTGCCCCCGTGATATTCCAGGCGAGGCTGGCCGCCTCTCAGTAGCCAGCAGGAATGGGCTGCGATAAGCCAGCGCGCCGCGGCCAAGCCCTTGAGATAACGCAAACATGCCCTTCCGGTTCCCCTCGCAGAGCCAGCATTTTACCTACTGATGAGGGCAAAATGCCAGCCTCTTTTTAAAGTTGATTTCTTTTTATTTTGACCTAAAAATAACACCTAATATCAGAAGCCCTTCCAAAATAATATCTTACGTGTTAAAGATACTAGAAGAAAATTGTGATCCGTTTGATGTTCGTTTTTGAGGTAAAAAAAATATCAGCACTGAACGTTTTGGAATCCACAGACACGTAATTTACGTCAGATGTACATTGCTGTTGCGTCTAGGCGTGAATTGTACACGTCGATGGCATTCACAATAATCCCAGACCCAATGCCACAATGGCCACAATGGCCGCAAATGACAGGGTGTAGTAGGTATGGATTTACTAAGATTGTGCACCTGGGCCTGAACCTGACAAGGTCCACAGGAGTATATCATAGTCCACACATGTAGAGATGCGAAGAACCTTTAAGGGCTACTGCCTTATGATTTCATTGTTTTCATCCCTAAAATCTTTCTCTGTTGCCCCTTGACACACACCTGCTGCCACTAGTGCACCTTACAGCTCTTGCTCCGCCACTTAAACATAGACCATTCAGGCATGGGGCCTCTGCATGCTGCGCGACATGCAGAACGGCAAATATGTATTTTTGTGAAAGAAACTCGATAATGCACATTTGTAAAAGCAAGAGAAAATATCGAGGCTGAGTGCCCCAAAAGGAAATACACCAAACACGGGTTTATAAAGATTCACATATCTTTATTCTAAGACTGTACCGTTTACAAAGAAACAAAGTATCAGATAGCTATCTGGCCCTCAGTACATCACAGCGAATACCAGCCCTTGTGGTGTGAGAAGTGAGAGGTACTGGACGTCTAAACAGTTCTGCTTTTTATACATTTCCAATCATAATGTCCAGCCTCTCTACAGGTTAATGATACTCGGTTTAGGGTTCGTCCCGAGTTCACATCTGGTTTGTCCAACTATATGCATGTGGATCATCTTCAGTTTACATGTCAACAAGTCACAATGGCAACAGTGTATTCTCGGATTTAACATTACCTCCACGTCCACTCTTCCTCGTCACAGTACTTACCTCATGAGGCGCCTGCCTCCGACACAGGACCTTATTTTATTTATTTTTATTTCTATAACTCCTCCCCCACACCCACGTCACTGAGTTTAATTTTTTCCTGCCTCCGGCAGGTTGGACTTGTTTATTCTTCCCGGCGCGGGGCGCTGGGGAGCTCCGATCGCTGGCCCCCTGGTGGGGCTGTGTGGCGGGGCCTTCGGCTCCCTCAGGTGCGGAAAGACTCCTGGGTTCCCTGCGGGGCTTGGGACCCGGTCGATTCAGGCTGCCTTGCCTGGTTTCTGCTGGGCTTTGGCCAGCGCAGGGCATCATGGCCCGGGTCCAAGGAAACGCACCCGGGTTAGGGTAAGGAGTTTGGGGGCATGTTTTCCTGTTGCATGTCCATGCTGCATGGGTGGCTGTGCACGGATTGGCGGCTCCTTTTTCTTGTTTGATCCACGTGCTCCGGAGGTGGGTGGGCTCCGCCTCTGGTGCTGCAAGCAGTGTTGCTATAGGAATTAATTGTTGATATTCCTATTGGTTGTTGTTCTTTCTGGCCTCTATTTGAATGTGGGAGAGGCACGTTGGAAATTGTCTGTATGTGGGGCCTTGGATCAGTCTGCAGAGGGCTTTGGTGGTGAAGCAGGCTTACTTTGGTCACTATTTTTGGACATTCTCAACATGGGAAAACATTCTGCAAAGAGCAGGCATCTGGTCCTGTCTTCTTCTACTTGTTCTTCATCTTCCTCTTCTCCTGAGTTATACAGAAAGAGAAAGAAGAAGGTTAAGTGTATTTCCCTGTCCAGAAAGGAGTGGAAGAAGCTACTTAAGCACTATAGAGGGAGTCGCACACATACTCATGGACACAAGCGCAGGCGTCTGTCTTCCTCATTCTCCTCTTCTTCTGGCACTGAGTCATCGGCCTCTTCTTGTTCCTCTTCGTCTGATGCTGAAGGGAAGTATCTGGACAGAGAGGGAGTGGAGGAGGTGCTTGCTCAGGTTGGAGATTGCATGGGATTTTCAGAGCCCCTGGCGCCGGTGGAGGGCACCAACCATTCTATTCACCAGTATAGGCATACACCTAGGAAGGGGTTGCCATTGGTTTCCGATATCCGGGATAAAATCCTCTGGGAATGTCATGACTCGGAGAAGATTGCAATGCCCCGCTTCATGTCCAAACTTTACCCATTGAAGGGCGAGACTTTGCTGTCTGATCCAGTTGAGGTTCACGATAGCCTCGCCAGCCTGGTGGGTCGCTCCTCCATGTGAGCCGAGGAGGCGGCCATCCGGAATCCAGTGGACCGCCGAGTTAATTCCGGCCTTAAGAAGGTTCACGCAGGGGCGCATCTGGCCCTTCGAGCGAATATCTACGTTTCCTACACGGCTGAAACGGTGTTGAATGGTTTCAGGAAGTTGAAAAAGGCTGTCAATGAAGGCTCTGATTGTGCCCCTTTGCTTACAGACATGCAGAGACCGGGGGCTGGTGTATCTGCCCGGAGGCATTTGCATCTGAGGGACTGGAAGACTGATGGGTCTCAGAAGGCGGTTGCCCTGAAACTTCCTTTCACTGAGTCCAGGCTTTTTGGAGATTTCCTTCTAGGATAAAGTGCACAAAGGTTTTAGGGTGGACAAACATGCTGACAAACTTCGACACAAGCCTCCTTCAACGGCCAAGAAGTCTTCCTCTGGTTCTGCTCAAGTGGCCAGCAGGTCTTTCCCTGGCTCCTCATCACATTATTTTCGGAGAGCTGGGGGGGGGTCGGGGTCCTCCATGCTCTTCGCGTCCTCGGCCTGTTCCTAAGTCCTGGCGGTTTGGAATTGCCGGTGGGCGGGCGGTTCCGGCAGTTTTTTCCAGTATGGGAAAGGTGGTGTTCCGACTCATGGGCTCTGGACACGGTGCAAAGGGGTTATCAAGAGCATTTCCTGTCTCCTCCTGTCCAGCATTGCATGGTTCAGACTGTGGTTCCCAGGTCTTGGCTCAAAAGGTTGGCCATGGACGCCGCTCTCTCCGAATTAGTGTTAAAGGAGGCCATCATGCCCGTTCCTCTCCCTGCTCAGGGTCAGGGGATCTACTCGCGGGTGTTCGTGGTCCCCAAACCTACGGGAAAGTATCGGCTAATTCTGGACCTCAAGGCCCTGAATTGCTTCGTCCAGAAGGAACACTTCAAAATGGAGACTTTACAGAACATTATTCCAATGTTATTCAAGGGGGATTGGATGACATCTCCAGGACGCTTATTACCACGTGGCTCTCCGTCTCTGCAACATGAAGTTCTTCCGCTTTGCAGTGGGATCCCGACATTTTCAGTTCAGAGTGCTCCCGTTCGGACTGCGATCAGCCCCCAGAGTAGTCACCAAGCTAGTGGCTCCCCTGGTTGCGCACTTGCATCTGCAGGGCATTCAGATATTTCCCTACCTGGACGATTGGTTGATCAAAGCATCCTGCCGGCAGACTGTCATGTCTCATCTCTGATTGGTCTGCCAGGCATTGCAGGAATGGGGTTTCCTGGTGAACTGGCAGAAGTCTCAACTGGAGGCTTCTCAGGATCTAGTTTTCATTGGGGCACAGGTTTGCACCAGGATGGGGAGGGTGTTCCTGTCCCTGGAGAGGGTCCATCGCTTGCTGGCTGTTCTGGACAAGGTTCTCAGGAGGCAGTATGTTCCGGCTCGTCTATTGCTGAAATTACAGGGGCACATGGCTTCTTGTGTGTTTCTAGTTCCCTGGGCCCGTCTTCATTTACGCCCCCTGGTGTCTTACCTTCTCTCCCACTGGCTCCCGTCATCTCAAGCTTTCGAGGCTTTGATTCCAGTGTCCCCAGCGCTGCGTGTCTCCCTGCAGTGGTGGTTGGGGGTTCAAAATCTATGGGCTGGGGTGTCCCTGATCATTCCTCCTGTGACCACTCTTACTACCGACACCAGTGGAAGGGGTTGGGGGGCTACGTTGGGGGTCCTCTCTGCTCAGGGGTTGTGGGATCCGGAAGAGAGCCATCGAACATCCAATTGGCGAGAGTTGTGTGCCGTTCCTTGGGCTCTGGTGTACTTCAGGAGGTTGCTGGTAGGCCGGGCAGTTTTGGTCCAGACGGACAATACGACAGCTTTGGCTTACGTCAACCACCAAGGGGGCTCCGGCCGCTCCTTGAATGCCCTGGCAGCTCAGATAGGGGTATGGGGGGAATCTCATCTGGTGTCCCTGGTGGCTTCACATATCAGGGG
The DNA here is from genome assembly GCF_040938575.1 of Ambystoma mexicanum. Classification (NCBI taxonomy): domain Eukaryota; kingdom Metazoa; phylum Chordata; class Amphibia; order Caudata; family Ambystomatidae; genus Ambystoma; species Ambystoma mexicanum. Next base: position 897,215,270 of record NC_090941.1, read on the forward strand.
GGTGGACAATGTTCAAGCGGATCTTCGCAGCCGCCAGTTTCCCTCCTCGGTGGAACTGGTCCTGTCAACCCAGATCTTTGCAGAGATCTGTGTCAGGTTCGGGACCCCTGTTCTGGACCTGTTTGCATCTCCGGCCTCAGCGAAAATTCCCCTCTTCTGCTCTCGGTTTCAGGCCGAGGGTGCATGGGTGGTGGACGCCCTCTCTGTGCAGTGGCCTCAGTGTCTCCTTTATGCGTTTCCACCTATTCCTCTTCTGCCCCGGGTGGTTCAGTGCGTCAGAGTGTCCAGGGTGACTGTATTGTTGTTGGCTCTGTTCTGGCCCCGCCGGAGTTGATTCCCCTCTCTGTTGGAGCTTCGGTCCTAGGAGCCTTGGCTGGTTCGGAAGTGGCCTTGTCCCCTTCGAGGGGATCTGTGGCTGGGGGTCCGCCAGATACAATGGGCAGTGTGGCTATTGCGCATGCTAGGCTGATATCTCAGGGGTTCTCTGGTCCTGTGGTAGAGTCCTTAAAGAATGCTCTTAGACCCTCCACTCTGAAGGCCTACGGCAGACATTGGAGCCATTTCCGGGACTGGTGTGGGCAGTGTGGGATCCCTCCCCTACGTTCTGGCCTCCCCGCTATCCTTCAATTCCTCTGGGATGGGTTTGACAAGGGCCTGGCAGTTTCCACGTTTCGCTCTCAGTGGGCCTCCATAAAATTCCTTTTGGGAGACTCTGATGGGCACTTGGATGGGGAGGTGTTGGTGGGGAAGTTGCTCAAGGGTTTTTCTTCTTCCCGTCCTTGTACTTATAAGGGGCTTCCACCTTGAGATCTCCCTCTTGTCTTAAAGTTCCTTCAGGGGCCTCCTTTTGAGCCCATTTCCGAGATTAATATGAAACATCTGACGCTGAAGACTGCCTTTCTGATTGCCATAACTTCTGCCCATAGTCTTGGGGAGATTGGGGCTCTGTTATGTCACCCCCCTTTCCTGAGGGTTCTGCCGGCTCGGTGGTGCTGAGGTGTGATCCGAAGTTTCCCACTAAAGTTGTTTCTCGGTTTCACACCTCTCAGGATCTCCTCCCTGCCTTTTTTCAAATTCCGCAAATGCCTGAGGAAGTGGCTTGGCATAACATTGATGTGCGGTGGGCGGTGTTGGAGTATTTGGCTAGGACTGCCCCTTTCCGCCACTCTGGCAGTCTTCTGATTACTTTTGGCCCGGCTGGGGCTGGGCGTGAGGCATCTGTAGTATCCATTAGCCGATGGATCTGTGTTGTGGTCTGCATGGCCTATGTGGCTTCTGGCCTGCCTGTGCCTGCGCACGTTCAGGGGCGGTCCACCAGAGGTTTGGTGGCCTCATGGGCAGATGCAAGGGGGGTTTCTCTACAGGAGATTTGTAGGGCTGCCACTTGGGCTGATCCGAGCACCTTCATCAACCACTATAGGTTGAATGTCTCCCACTCAGGGTTGGTTCCTTCGGGGTTGGAGTTTTGTCTGTGGTGATGTAAATTTGGAGTTATTAAAGGTGTGTGTTTCTGCACTGTTTTTACTCTGTGTCTCATTGGGACCTGTTTCTCCATTTGCTGCTTTGGTATACCTCATGAGGTAAGTACTGGGACGAGGAAGAGTGGATGTGGAGGTAATGTTCCGATTATTTACCAGTAATCTCATTACTCCTAGTCCTACTCTTCCTTGTCACAGTACTGACGACCCTCCTCACCCTCCCTGCAGGGAAGGTCCCATGCTACAGCTTGGTAATATGAAACTAAGTGATGTGGGTGTGGGGGAGGAGTTATAGAAATAAAAAGCAATAAAAGAAGGTCCTGTGTCGGAGGCAGGTGCCTCATGAGGTAAGTACGGTGACGAGGAAGAGTAGGACTAGGAGTAATGAAGATTACCAGTAAGTAATCAAAGCATTAAGCCTAAACACATGTCCTATACAATGTAGTTCAGCAAGTGTCCATGTTCAGTATTTAGACAGCATTGTAGTTGATGTATGTCCACGGATCGGACTTGCTGGCGCAGATAATCCTCTGTCTACAAGTCAGACATGGGACAAGGTCTCTTTACTCGACCCAAACCTTCGGCCAACGGACAGTTTACACATTAACCAATGAATAAAGGGCAGGACGGCTCAGTTACAAGCGGGAAACACTGTCCACCATTTTAGAACACAGAATCACTTTAGAGTAGAAATCAAAATGGTGGACCTAAAATGGTGGCTAAGTCGATCCAAGATCGGAACTTTGCAACGCGGTTTTCCTCGCAGAGCTACTGGGCTTAAGCCAATATATACAATAAAGGAGGCATGATATGATATCCAGTGTAACAAACCCTCCTTTTGGCCTAAGCCAAGCGCCAAACTACTTCTAGTCACTTTACGAGTAACTCCACGTCTCAATGTCCATACATCCTGAATCACTATTAGAGATATCAATTGCCATGAGGTCGGGGACTGAGATTTCCTTCAGCACACATTTGTTAGATATTTTCTCTGTGGCGTATACCTGGTGCCCTAATGTACCCATCGCTTGTGCACAACATCCTTCTAACAACGAACACATACCAGGAAGACATTGTACACAACAACAAAGAAACAACAGAATACCTAAAATAATCAGTAAGGCCGAAAGTAGCTTCCATCCCCAAGATCGCAAGAAGTCCCAGAACCAAGCGCTAAGATCCCAGTTTCCCTCGGGAACATTAACTTCTGAACTAAGGACGTGCACATTTTGTATTGCTCTGAAATTCGTTGGGGAGCAATCTGGCACGAAAACACAGCAAGTGGACCCCACTAATTTACATACCCCACCATGCTCAGCCAGGATGACATCTAATGCCATCCGGTTCTGAAGTGCCACTAACCTTATTGTTTTTTGTTCTAAAGTCATGTTATAGAGTATGTCAGTGGTCCGGTTGATGGTCCTCTCCAGTGCTCTCTCTAGTATTCTGATATCTTCAGAGTTCAGTATTTGCCCCCAAAATGGCACAAAGGATTTAGCTATATCACCCAGAACTTGTGCTGAAGTATCGCCATTCTCATCCCGCTGTGGACGAGCCTTTGAAACCTCTACAGTGCTAGTAATGAATACCCCGGGTAACAGAACCCCTAAATAACAGGTTCCCTGCCAATCCCTGGGCAACCATGCAAATGCTACATTACCGCAAACAAAGTAGACAGGTTCGCCTACATACAAAGGTCTGTCCTCACTAGTCAAATTCGTAACATTGGCGCAACCCTTGAAATCACCCATTGACTGAGTACCATTCCTCTGTATGCAGAAAGAAACTGAATCAGGGCTTTGGTTAACAGTGTAAGAAGGTGGCGTGGCATCCCTATTGCCTATAGGAGCCATCTTGAAAGAGATCAAAGATTGAAAAGGACGGGTCAGTCTATCAGAAGGCCTAATAGAAGCAACATTAAGCTTGCTCCTATTTGCAAAGAGTGAGCATCCCAAGGGCATTAGAACACGTTTCTCAAAATCGTTCAAATTAGTTCCATCAAAGTTCCCGAGACGCTATTGTTCCATCGGCCAAAGAATAGTGCCCTTAGAGAAGCATAGCATGCAGTTATCAAAGGTAAAGGATGAATATACCAACCCAGCTCCTTATCCCCGTGTTGCAGTAAATGCGAGCAGACCCAACAATTAGACTTATTGAAAATGGCATGTGTAGCATTCATAATGAGTAATAGAGTATTGTTATGGTAACTCTGTCTATGCTGAGAGTCTCTAGGAGATAGATTGTGCAGATGCACAAAAGGCGTAGAAACAGTAGGTACATTTTCAGTAGGTAACACATTTTCAAGCGGATGTACTTCTTCTAGATACCAGAAACATAAGGCAATGACTGTTGTAAAACCAGTTAACATTATCACAAGACAACAATACGTTTTCGGGGCCCACGCATTCGATTGTTCATTTTCACGGCCGATCACACAGTCTCTTATCTGTTCCGTACGAGTGGGAGCGGTTGCAGGCATTGTTTCGTCAAACGATTGCACCAAAGTTAATTTGCTGGTGATCTCCAGATCGAGCGTCTTCTTAGTCCTTTCACAAACCCTAGCCAACAGAATCCCCTTGTGTACAAAAGATCGGGCCAAAGAGACAAGCCCTCCGATGATTTTCCTTGATGGCACAGCCGAATCGTGCACTAAGTCTACTTCCTCGGACCTTGTGATCCCTGGTACTGAATGATCTGTGAACAAAGGGTCGTAACTTCCTGATGGAAGCAGCGAATGCAACGCAAGATCAGACACAAGATTCGGAACAAATTTTGAAAAAGGAACTGTTGGAGAGTGTGGAGATGAAGTGGCTGTTTCTCCAGGCCCCACGGGCTCAGGGAGAGTCTCCGACACACTCTCGATGCTGTTTAATGACAAAAGATCGTTGGTTACGGTATTGGTGAGGGGTTCTGTGTCTTCTGTGGCGTGTGGCAAAGGGTAGGGAACCCTCTTGATGTGAGACGCGTGGATCCAATGCCTCCTTCCCTCCACTCACACGGCGGTCTGTGTGACCAGGAGGACTTGATGGGGGCCCCGCCAACGAGGTGCGAGGCAAGAAGATCGCTCAAACACTTTGTGAGGACCCAGTATCCTGGCCGTATGCTGTAACCGGGGCCCTTGTATTTTACAGGTAAGGCCTCTCACACCTGGTGATAAATCAAATACAGATTTTTAGTTAACTGTCCACAGTAGTCAGATAGAAGTACATTTTTCGACCTTACGTAAAGAATGGGGCTTTGGTAAGTTTCAGATGTTGGCTGGCCTACCCCTGACCACCTGAAATGGAGAGAGCCCAGTCTAAGTTTGAGGGGTTGTTCTCATAGACAATAGCACGATCGGTAAGGCGTCCGGCCGTTTTAGTTTGGTGCCGACACACGTCTTAGCGAGCTTGTTCTTGATGATGCCGTTATTTCTCTCTACTAAACCAGCACTCTGAGCATGCGTAGCCGAATGGAACCGTTTATCGATCTGTAATCCCACGCATATCTGCAGGATTACAGCAGCGATAAAATGTGGACCATTGTCCGACCAAATGACTCTTGGCAAGCCAAACCTAGGAAAATATTCCTTCAGCATGGTCTTCGCCGTTGTCATAGCTGTGGCATCTTTGACAGGAAAGGCTTCAACTCAATTACTAAAAGCACAGATAATCACTAGTACGTATTTGTAGTTATTGCAATACTCCATTTCAATAAAATCGAAGTGGATTACCTCGAAGGGGACAGAAGGTGGACCAAAACGACCCCTAGGAGTCGATGTGCCCTTCCCCATATTATGCTGCAGACAAATCATACACCATTGGACAAAGCGCTCGGCTACTTTAGAGATTTTGTCATTTACCCAAACATTTTGCAACATTTTGGTGACTTTATGTGCACAAATATGGGTGGGACCATGAGCCATAACAACCATCATCATAACGTATGCATCAGGCAGTAACCATTTCGCCTCTACTTTGTCCACCCAACACCCATCATCATCTAATTTTGCCAAACCCTCAGCCCATTTCTTAGATTCCTCTAACGTGGCATCAGCTTGAATATTTTTCACGGATTCAATACCCTCATTCATAGTACAGGCATTTGTGACTTCCCTTGAAGTATACATTTCTGAAGAGAGATCAGTGGCAGTCTGTTTGGCAATCTGGTCAGCAAAAGTGTTCCCTTTTCCTACATTATCTATAATCTTGTGATGTGCTGCGCATTTCATAATTGCTAGCTGAATAGGGAGTGCAAGCGCTGAGAGTAACTGTACTATCAAGGAGCCATACTGGATTTTAGTGCCATGTGAGGTCAAGAAACCACGTTCTGCCCAAAGTCTGCCGAAGTTGTGGACCACCCCAAAGGCATACTGACTGTCAGTATATATATTTACGGTAAGCCCTTCAAAAGAAAGTTCGCAAGCTCGGGTCAACGCTATAATCTCTGCGGCCTGCGTGGAGTAATGTGTGATTCTTTTGGTCTCCACGACCGTGCTTAATGTGGTGATTGCATAAGCAGCTGTGGATGTACCATCCCGGAGTTTGAAGAAGTAGCCCTCACAAAACAGCTCCCCTTGTGGGTTATTCAAAGGAATATCTTTAAAATCGATTCTGCCTTTTGTCGATTCTGCCTTTTGTCTCTTGCTCTGTAGTGTAAAGGCAGTCATGTGACTCTTCATCACTGCAAGAAGTACCTTGCGGGAAAGGTTAAAGTTCAGCCGGATTAAGGACACAACACCTCTTTATTTGAAAGTGCGGTGCAAACAAGATCAATTCGTATCTAGTTAATCGTGCGGAGGTGAGGTGTTGCGTTTGTGTTCTGTTTAATAGAACATCTACAGAGTGAGGTACCATCAGGGTTAAAGCATGGCCTAGGACCCTTCCCTCGCTCTGTTTCACCGACGCAGCAGCAGCAGCGACAGCTCTCAAACATCTTGGCAAAGCGCATGCAACAGGATCAAGGGCAGAAGAAAAGTAGCCGCACTGCCTATTCTTCCCTCCATGTTCCTGCGTTAATACAGCCAAAGCACATCCATCACGTTCATGCACATACAACACAAAGGCCTTTTCATAGTTTGGTGTGCCCAAAACTGGTGCCGAGCACAATGCAGTCTTGAGCAAATCAAATGCTTGCTGGTGTCCCAAGTTCCACAGCAATGGCGAAGAAATGCCCTTCTTCGTCAAAGCCAATATTGGTTTAATCACTAAGGAGAAGTTTGGGATCCACTGCTTACAGTACAAAGCCATTCCTATCAAGGCTCTGACTTCCTTCTGTGTATTTGGGACAGACATGCTAGAAATCATTTTTATCCGTTCAGGTGTCAACCTTCTTCCCTCCTTTGACAGGAGATAGCCTAAATAGGCGACCCCCTGTCGACAATATTGAAACTTTTTAAGTGAAGCTTTGTGTCCATGTCGTGCTAAGTGGATAAGCAACAACACGGTGCCCTCCTTACAGGCGCTCTCTGAGTCAGCAGCTAAGAGTAGATCGTCTACATACTGAAGCAGTGTACAAGTGGTAGGCAACTCCAGTGTGTCGAGCTGCTCTTTCAAAGCCCTACTATTGATACTAGGACTCTCCGTATAACCTTGCGGTGCACGGGTAAAGGTAAACGAGCGTCCCCCTAAGGTGAACGCGAACAAGTATTTACTGTCTTTGTGTATAGGAATACTAAAGAAGGCGTTCTTTAGATCCACAACACTAAAGTGAGTAGCTAAAGCCGGAATCATAGTTAGTATAGTCGTCATATCAGGTACAATAGGAAATTGTGGAGCAACGATCTTATTCATGGCACGTAAATCAATAATGAAACGGAAAGGAATTGCATTATCACCTTTTTTATACACGGGCAAAATCGGACTATTGCACAAACTACCTGCAATTTCCTTAATCACCCTACGATGCACAAATCGGAGACTATGCATTTCAAAGCTTGCTCACTATCGACCGAGATCTTAAACTGGGGAATATTTGGCAACTTTACTCCATGTTTCAAAATCAACTTAACGGGCTCAATTTACAAGACACCGACATCATTATCATCAATTGCCCACAAATACTCCGGAACATCAATGAATTCCGGCGGCAAAGGTCTGGTCAAGAATTGAGAGACAGAAAGTTGCCGTGGTGAAATTGTCAAACGCACTCCATCAGAAGAACAATGAATTACCGCATTTAATTCCTTCAACATATTCAACCCCAACAAATTCTCTCCGCAATTCATAGTCAAAAGGAATGGACAGTGATCCGTAAATGGACCCAAAGTAATCGGTACCGCCGAAGAAACCAGACCGACTACTGCTGTACCAGAAAACCCTACAGAAACATTGGTTTGCCCTGACAGTGGAATGTTTGGAACCCGTGAATGGTCAATGGAACACTTTTGTGCCCCTGTATCTATCAAGAATAGATGTTTCCTATTTCCCACTATCATCTCAATGTAGGGACCTTTCTGTTTAACGGGAATAGGCGTTAGTTCCAAACCCTGCTTCGGGCAATCCTAGCAAAACAAAATATTGTCAAAAGGAAGTTCTTCGGAGAGGTAAGCAGCAGAAGGATGATCAAAAATATTTCTATTATCCACACTTGATGCCTGAGTATCCTGTGAAAAAGGTTGCTGTGAATCTTGTAAAAACTGACTTCTACCAGGACCTCCTGCCCCAGGGCGGCCTCTGGATCATCTAGCCATATTACCAAATGCGTTATTCGACCTCTGCTGGAGGATCGGGCATTATGCACGCCAATGACCCTCTTGTCTACAATACGCACACTGGTTTGTTTACAGGACCCAATGGCGCATTTCCCTGTGGAACATACTGACCCCTAAATTGCGAATTACCCCCTCTAGGGCCTCTAACAATTTGCTGCAATAGAACTTTTCTCTTTAAGTCTCCTTTTCTCTTTTCAACTCTTTCTTTTTCGTTATTGACACAATTCTCATAGTACTGAGCCATATGCAATACTTCTAATTGATTATGTGCTCTGAGAGCGCTTGCCAAGCACTCTCAGAGCACATAATTTTCGACTGGATGTCAGGCAGCAATCCACGCACAAATTTGTCCATGAATAGTTGTTTCCCAGACTCTGTGCTCAAATCTTGTCCAGTGAAATTTGAAAATACCTGTTTGAACCGATTGAAGAACTCGGTAGCACTCTCAGACTTTCCTTGGACACAGGCAGTAAGCTTGTCCCAAATAATCCTTCTTTCAGGAATTATAACTTTCAATTTTGTGACTATTCTATCAGGCAAAGTTAGTATTACCTGTGGTGGTCTCTCGCCAGCTGGCCTTTCTCTATTTAGCCTGACCATGTTATCCCATGTATCTCCTAACCCTGGCACATCATCTACATTCCTAATCTGTTTCCACAACTCAATAGGCAGGAGTACGGGAAATAACAAGTCAATATAACTTAAGGTAAATACTGATGATTGCAAAACAGACTCTATTTCTTTAAAGAACCCTGTTGGATTCTTCCTAATATCAGGAATAGATTGTTTTATGGTGTTCACTTCCTGTCTCGAAAACGGGACGTGAACAAACTGTGACACATAATGTGCAGGAATATCTTGAGCAGCTGCACCTGTTGCAGGATCAGCTGGAATCTCAACTTTTGGGACAAATGTCAGAGGAACCTCTCTCATAGGCAACTGAGAAGTAGGCAATTCTGAACGCTTACTAAGCAACAGAGCTAGATTGAGCACTAAAGCAGCAGAAGAAGTGTCAAACGAAAAAGCCCTCTTACAAATATTCAGTAACTCTGCAGGACAACAAATCTTTTTCTTTATAGATTCATCCTGCAGGTTCTCTACCATTATCTGTATCACTTTCCTCTGCATTTCTGGCGTATACTGACTATACGTGTCATATACTTCAACAGGAGTTATCGACATGTCTGAAATCCACCTAACCGCATCTTTCGTACAAATTCGTGTTTCCTCATTTATCGATTTGCGACAAGTAAAAAACTGTGTCTGTACTGACATAGCGTCTAAACTATTACCATCTACATCTTCATTCCGTAACCTCTCCAACTCCCTTCTATACTCAAAAACCCTCTCGACATGCTCATGTACTTTCTCTGCAGTATCTCTAGAAAATGCTAAAACATTCAGATCCCTTAACCCTTGTGGGAGATCTATATCATCTAGCCTGTTCCACATTATTCGTAAATGAACTCCTAATCCTTCAATAAAAACGTTTTTCTCAGGAAAATTGTCCATGCAATGTCTAGCCATGCAGACAATTCATGCTTTCTCTCTGGAGACACAGGGCCTCATTACACGGTAGGCAGCAACCATGGTGCTATTAGCACCATGGTTGCCGTCGGTATTTTACCGTGTCCGCCTTGATGGATGGCAGAATTACCGCCCTACTCCAAGGTGAGCGGGGGTTCTAATTCCCCATTCACCAAGGCACTTCCCCATTCCCATTTTTGCCCCCATAGGGCATAATGGGAATGGGGAAGGTGCTAATTACAGTACCGCAAATTGCGGTACCGTAATTAGCACCGAGGTCCCTTTGCGGCACCCTACTTTAACGGCTGGTAAAACCAGCCGTTAAGGTCGGGTCCCGCAAAGGGAACTCGTAGTAAGGCGGTAAGGGTTTACCGGTACCGGTGCCCTTAACGGTACCGGTAAACCCTTACCGCCTACCGTGTAATGAGGCCCACAGTATTACGAGTTACAATTCTTGATCCCACTCCCCGATCAACTACAAGCCGTACAGAACCACTTGGAAGAGGGAGAGTAAGCAAACCTTGTACATTCGGAAATAGAGGTGCTATTACTGGTGCAGCAGGCAAACACACCGGACCCATAACAGCAGGCAAAGGTGGAGGAGCAGGCGGGGGAGCAACAACAAGAGGAGGAACAACAGCTGGAGGAAGAGGAACATTAAGAGGAGTAATAGGAGGAGCAGGAGGAGCTACGGGAGGAAGAATAACAGCAGGAAGAGGAACATACGGATGTGGCGCAGTTGTATCAAGCCTTCGTTCATTTAAAAGTTTGTCGATCAACTCATCAGATACATGAAAGTCTTTAGAAGGATACATTTTCTGGATACCAAGTGAAAAAGCCCTATCCATATTCCTAACTGACTCAGACTGTTTATTTTGATCATATAACAATGCTTTTTTGGCGTTCATCATATGACGGCGCGCATGTTTTTCCCTACTCTGAAGTTGCTGCATAGCTTCTTTCTTCCAATTCTGTAATACATCAAATGCTGCAGGTATAGCCTTTTTCTTTAATAATATTGATTCTAAATATTCAATACGAGGAATTTCAAAACTACCATTGATTGGCCACTGAAGTTCGGAAGCATGTCTAGTTTGTCTGTGCCAAATATCATTAAACACTATACTACCAATGCCGTGCTTACAGTACATAGTACAGGCAGGCAACCCCTCCATTGGTGCCGGTCAGCCATTTTCCAAAGATTGTCCGTCACTGCGGAATAACACCCTGAAGCAGGCAGACAATTTCCTTGGTATATCAGAATACTGGTGTTACCTGGTCAATAATTGTACTCGCGAGTGCAATGCACCAAAACGAATTATCAGGATACTTAAGAATCGGGTCACGACTTACCTGATCAAATCCTAAGGAGGTCTGATTGGATTTCAAAGAACTAACAAAGGTCCCACGTGGTTGGTGATTTCGGCAAATCTGCCCGCCTCGATATATGGACCCTCATCAAGATGCCGTCTCAGACCGCGGGCTCACCGTCCAGGCATCGGGTCATGCAGCACTGCTGGGGTATCGCGTCTCATCCAAGAAAGGGGCCCCCTTTGTCACCGTCCGATCCTGGTCTGATAGCTGCGTCAACTTTCAAAGAGATGGCATCAATCTTGAGGGTCCCTATTTGGGCGCCATCTGTAAAAGCAAGAGAAAATATTGAGGCTGAGTACCCCAAAAGGAAATACACCAAACACGGGCTTATAAAGATTCACAGATATTTGTTCTAAGACTGTACAGTTTACAAAGAAACAAAGTATCAGATAGCTATGGCCCTCAGTACATCACAGCGAATACCAGCCCTTTCGGTGTGAGAAGTGAGAGGTAATGGACGTCTAAACAGTTATGCTTTTTATATATTTCCAATCATAATGTCCAGCTCCTCTACAGGTTAATGATACTCGGTCTAGGGTTTGTTCCGAGTTCACATCTGGTTTGTCCAACTATATGCATGTGGATCATCTTCAGTTTACATGTCAACAAGTCACAATGGCAACAGTGTATTCTCGGATTTAACATTAAGCCTAAGCACATGTCCTATACAATGTAGTTCAGCAAGTGTCCTCGTTCAGTATTTAGACAGCATTGTAGTTGATGTATGTCCACGGATCGGACTTGTTAGCGCAGATAATCCTCTGTCTACAAGTCAGACATGGGACAAGGTCTCTTTACTCGACCCAAACCTTCGGCCAACGGACAGTTTACACATTAACCAATGAATAAAGTGCAGGACGGCTCAGTTACAAGCGGGAAACACTGACCACCATTTTAGAACACAGAATCACTTTAGAGTAGAAATCAAAATGGCAGACAGACCTAAAATGGCGGCTAAGTCGATCTAAGATCAGAATTTTGCAACGTGGTTTTCCTCGCAGAGCGACTGGGCTTAGGCCAATATATACAATAAAGGAGGCACAATATGATATCCCGTTTAACACATTAACACGAAATATTAACTGCGCCCCGAATAATCAGGGGCCAACAGAGGAGTAGGGAATTTAAGGGAGCAGAAAGAGGGAAATGGTGGAATTACAGGCAAACGCAGGTATGTAGGGGAACCCTCATTTAAAAAAGAAAGGACCAAAGTCAGGATTCTGCACGTCGGAACCGGTGCAGATAAGGTGGATGTGTGCAGGTGTGCAGATATGTGTGGAGAATGCGTTGTGAAATGTATGTAAATACCAATCTATGTAAACCAAAAAGGTGATGGCTGGAAGGTTTTGAATTCATCTAAAGCACTGGAATTTCTCTCGGCAACCCTAAAGACCATCATTACTCAACATCGAAGGATCAAAAAGCTATGAGCCAGACAAAAGAGGGAAGGGCGTGGGCAAACAAGGCTTGGACCACCCCAAAAGGGGCAGTCCATCTGGAACTGCTAGGTAAACGCTATCCTGCAGGAGACCACATACTACCCCAACATGTTTCGTCTCCGGGGAGGTGGGACCAAGCCTGATTTGCATATTGTCTTTCCACTTCTCCAATTGCATGGCAGGCTGTAAAACAAGGGTCTGAGTGTTGCCCAGAGCAGTGCCAAAGATGATGATTTATTTATAACCTTACAGCCATCACTTTTCTGTTTTGTTGATGTGAACACCAATGCAAGCCACAACATTGTGGGTTCACCCACTCAGAATTCAAATTCAGGCAAAAGACACTTATCATTTGTCAGTAGTGCTTTGCTATGCACAACCATATTATAACCTGTCACAGACGCCTGGAATAAACTCTGTGAATCAGTCCTATTTGTACAGTTATGGACACCTCATACTCATCAATCACTCATCCATCTTCTACCCTTCTCCGTTGCTAGCTGTTTCTTCGCTCCCCTCACCATGTGTTTCCCGCTACAATTGAAATGCGCTCCATTGCTTCACAAAGGTAGGTCCACGCTCAATAAATACAATAATAAAATAATAATAATAATTCATGAAGTTGGTAATAAAGGAGGGAAGGAAAAGGATGAAATGAAGTGGGATGAGAGGGGCAATAAAATGATACAACATGAGCAAGAATAATTATGACTGGCTGGTATGAATGAATTAATAGTTTATTCGATTGAAATTGCAATAATCATAAAACATACACATAAATACATCACACAAATGTTTGGATGGAGATGAGTCTGTCCCACCCCCCCTAGGTGCTTTAGAGTAAGGCAAATACCATAGGTAAGCGTGCGAGGTGCTAGTGGGGAAAGTACCGTGTTAAGAATCTGACACAGATACAATATTGCAGGAATTATAGATGCTTAGAGTTAGCGCGTGCATATAAAGAGATGTCATTTTGTAGTTATGGCAGCAACCTTACATGGGTGCGCGGTAAAACATAAGCTTGATGGAGGAACCTGAACAGGCCCAATACACTGAGGAGAGATAAGCCTGTATGACTAGCTCTCACAGAAACTTCCCCTTGTCCATTAACTGTTGCAATTACTTAGTACTGTAGAAAGAAATGCACCAACCAAGGCCATGAGACAGCACCAGGCTCCTTGTGGCGCCCATTTATCATTGCCACGTCAATAACAGGCCTCTAACCCCCATCCAGCCCACCAGGAGTAATGGCACCCACCACTGACCCAGCCTGAGGGCCCCTGCATTCCACGATAGTGAGTGACCCCAGCGCACCAACCATAAAATCAGTTCTTCATAAAAGAACTGAGCATGTGCAACAATTTCACCTCGTCCCACAAAAAACACCCTTTGTAGTACGAGGTACCAGGAGGGATCAATTATAGATCAAAATGAGGGTGGAAGCCTTGGGGAGAGAGGTGCAATATATCCAGAGCACAGAATGTGTGTGTCAGCATGATTGTATTCCTTCCCTCCCCCCTGGTGCCAGTTCATGAGCCTCCCAGGTGCATGCCATAATGTTGTAGTATATTAGCCTGCCGTTTCGTGGCTTCTTGACACAATAGTAGCCTTGAAACAGCAACATGTGAAACGCCTGACCATCAGTCCTTGAAGAGATGAGCACAGCTGAACCACGTGGAAACAGACAGACGACGGAAACACAGACCAATCATAGCCTGGCATCCCCTATGGAGCAGGTCTGTGTGTATGGTCTCACCAATTAGCTGTGTGGGTTTAGACCCTCTGGATGATGTCATTAATGACGCTGTAAACTCTTATAATGCAGTATACATGATGATTCGGGCAAAACGCTCTCAAGCAGCCGAGTACTCTGCTGACACCTTTTTGTACAATTAAACCCTGTTATCCTGGCAAGCAATCTCTTGGCTTTTTTCCCTAAAGCAGTAGTCTTCAAACTTTTTATGCCAAGGCCCCCCTGAGCAAACAATAAATAGTTCAGGACACCCCCGAAGCAAAACGCCCCAGCCTTGCATAGCTCAGTGAACATGTGCGGCTGGAGAATGAATTGAACTGTCAAAGGGAAATAAGGTTTCCCCTTTGACAGGTCAGCCATCCCAGGAGCACTTCCTCAGCTGGAAAAAGCAGCTGAGGGAGTGCTCATTGTTTCACTGGGCTGGCTCCTTAGCTCCTCCATAATGGGTGAGGGGGCCACTGGGTGGGCACCCCCTCGCCATTATGGATGAGCCGCCAGGCTCAGACTGGCCTACTGGCCTGTTCCCCTTCCCTGTGCCTGATCGCGCTCTGAAACACCTGTGTACGAGTGCACTACAAATAAAATATCATATCATATCACAGGGCAATGCCTGTACCAAAAATACTAAATGCTAGTGTGGGCCAGTCAAAATGGGCCACCTTTTTGGCCAATGTGGGCCAGTTTGATGAGTTACCTCCCTACGCAGTTAGTAATTTTGACCATTTTTGCTGAATAAATATTCTATAAATATCACAATGCACTTACATTTTGACACAAAGCACCCCCTTGGGTACTATTCAAACTGTCTGTTAATGAATATCCATTTACAACTGCAGGCCACTTTGTAACGCTCACCTGGCTCCCACGGAGGCGCTGACCTGGTCTGGATTGCTGTGACCTCTTCAAGCGTGATGCGCAGGATTCGAAACACCGACTGAACTGGACCCCCAAATCTGGCTTGTCTGGCCCGTAGAAAAATCTTTCTGTAGGTGGAGAAAGGGGATTAACTGACTGCAGAGTATTGTGATTGCTTCCCACCTCCCCTTTGCTCTTCTCTGACCACCTCAGAAATCCCCAATCAAGGCTCACCTTAATGTTTGAATGAATGAGCTCTCCATCCTGCTTCTGGTGCAGGGGCGCGTATTTGACCAGTTACTTCACTGGTTTCAGAAGGCGAAATGCCGTAAGTATGCAGTTTAAAAAGTTCCAGAGTAGAGTCTTCTCTTTGTTTGCTTTTCATAACCTGCGATCTGTCCTTATTTTCAGGTGCAGAGTGGAAGTGATGCTTCGAGGGATATTGCCGGAGATAAACTCAGGTGAGTTCGTGATAAAATGATCCCTTTAAATGTCTTTGAATCCCTCTAGTAATGTCTTTCTTTTTTCCCCTTAGGGGCCGGGGTGCGGTACCAGGCCAAGAAGTGGCGCCGACCCGAAATGAGGAGTGGTTCCGTCAAATATGGCCAGGTAAGTCTTGTGACGGAAAATCAGGCTTTCCTCATTTGTTCCTCCTGCTCACCTTTTGTCTCTTCTTCTCCCCTGCAGGTGCAGAGATGTGGCGGAATGCCCAGAAGGTCGCGGTGGATAGTGAAGAGCCCACGAGGCAGGTGAGTGATGCGCAGCGCTGCTACAAGTAACGGGATGCTTTTAAAGAATGTCTATCTTCAGGATCGCTGGCGTGATGATTCCGGAGACAGGTAAGAAATTAGATTAAGTTCTTGGTTTTCACCTTTTCTCTTCCCTTCCTTCCTTTCAGGTATCCCAAGATTGAGGCGGGCGTGGCTGGAGGCAAGATGCAGGAGCAGGCACGGTGAGCATTCAGCTGCTAGATGCAGAGCAACGCGAAGCACGTGTGGCAGTCCGGGCGTGGTTTAAATAGCCTTGGGAGAAGTTCCAGGTAAGTATTCTTCCACGATCCCCACCCAAGTAAAATAGTTCCTTTGAGAAAATAGTCCCTCCTAAGCCTCATTTGGCTTGAGGCTTCACGCAGCATGGTCTGCGTCAGGTAAGTGCACCAAACACCCTCTTTTATGAGCCTGGCGCCTATGGCGCCAGGACTGATGTCCAACATGAGCCTGGCGCCAAGGGCGCCAGGACAAAGTCCAAAGAGCCCCTATTAGGGGCCGCTGGGCTTTTACCCGAGGGCATGATGCCTGCTCCCGGGGGTGCTGGGCCTGTCCTGGTGCTCCGGGGGTAGGCATCATGACAGCACTCCCCCCCAAGGCCCCTCCCAAGTTCCTTCCCTCTGGAGGTTTCGGTTTGTTTGGGAAATCCCGATGGAACTTTTTTACCAGCCGAGGTGCATGTACGTGGTCGCTGGGTTCCCAAGACCTTTCCTGAGGTCCGTACGCTTTCCAATCAATTAGATAGAAAAGTTTTGATTTTGAAATTTTAGAATCCAAAATGTTCTTCACCTCGAATTCAGGCTCCCCATCTATCTGAATTGGTTCTGGTGGCTTTATTAATCTGGTTCCTGGTTGCACTGGTTTCAAAAGTGACACATGAAAAACGGGATGAATCCGCATATTAGCTGGCAGATCGAGCTTGACTGCCACTGGATTAATGATAGCTTTGATCGAATAAGGGCCCAAATACCTTGGATTAAAAGTTCGAGGTCCCTTGAGTAATAAATGTTTGGTAGCCAACCATAATTGGTGTCCTATTTGGTATGAAGGCGCCTCCTTCCGATGCAGATCTGCATTTTTCTTGTATTTTTCTTTCGCTTGTTGCAAATGGGCAGTTGCATTCTTGAATGCTTCAGTTATAGTGGAATGCAAATGGTCTACTGCGGGCATTTCAAGGCTCAGAGGAGAGTCCAGGTCTGAAGTACGAGGGTGATGTCCATATAGGGTGTAAAAGGGGCTTTGTCCAGTTCCAGAGTGCACCGAGTTATTGTATGCATATTCGGCCACCCATAACAAATCTTTCCAATTACCCTCCGATTGGTGCAACAAATTGTTCAAGGGTCTGGTTCGTTCTCTCCGTCTGACCATCGGTCTGTGGGTGATGGCTGGTTGAGAGTCTTACATCGATGTGTGCCAGTTGACAACACATTTTTCAAAAATGTGAAATAAACTGGCTTCCCCGGTCGGAGACTAATATGGACGGGAATCCATGCAAGCGGATGATATTTTCGAGGAATTCCTTAGCAAGGACAGAAGCTGAAGGTAATCCTTTCAACGGAATAAAATGAGCCATTTTAGAAAATAGATCCACCACAACCAGAATAGTATTGCATCCATTACAAGGGGGCAGGTCCGTGATAAAATCTAGTGACAAGGTGTGCCAAGGCGCTGGTGGAATGTCTAAAGGCTGAAGAAGACCGGCGGGTTTTGTCTTTTGGCCTTTGTTTTGGGCGCAAACTCCACAGGACATCACGAAAGATTTAATATTCTTTCGCCAGGAAGGCCACCAGAATTGTCGTTTAATTTTTTCCTCAGTTTTGGCAATGCCAGGATGTCCTTCCATCACGGTATCATGATGACGGGAAATAACCAGTTCTTGTAATTCCTTTTCTGGCAGAAATAAGCATCCCTGGAAGTAAGGTAGGCCATCGTTGACCGAAAAGTAAGACCCCCTTTGGATCCAATCCTGCAAGGCGGTAGAGTCCAGGAGTTGTTTTACTCGTGCTTGAATGTCTTCAAAGGTTTGTAAGGAGGTTAATCCCAAAATTCTTTGTTCGGGAATGATCGGCACAGGTTCTGAATTAGTGTCTATTTCTCCCATTCCTATTCTAGATAGTGCGTCTGCTTTGCCATTCTTACAGCCGGGACGGTAAGTGATTACGAAATCAAACTCAGCAAAGAACAAAGCCCATCAGAGCTGACGTGATGATTGAGCCTTGGCAGTCTTTAAATATTGTAAATTTCGGTGATCAGTGATGATGGTGATGGTGTGCCTGGCGCCAAGAAGATAATGCCGCCAAGCCTTAAAGGCAGACTTAATGGCTAATAATTCCTTATCGGTAATTGCATAATTTACCTCAGGGGGTGAGAACTTTCTGGACCAAAATGCTACAGGATGCAGTTGGTTGGTTTCAGGGTCTCTCTGAGACAGGACAGCTCCCATGGCTAAACTGGACGCGTCAGTTTCGACTATGTATGGGAGATCGGGACGCAGGTGCTCCAAAATAGGTGCAGACGTGAATTTAGCTTTCAATTCCTGAAAGGCCTGTTCGGCTTCCTTGGTCCATTCGAAACATTTATTTTTCCGCAAAAAAAGGGCAGTGATGGGTTGTACTACACGTGAAAATTCCGGAATAAATCTGCGATAAAAATTGGCAAAACCAAGCATGCTTTGGACCCCTTTTACCGAGCTAAGAGATGGCCATTTGAGGATGGCCTCCACTTTCCGTGAGTCCATTCGGACCCCATTAGGTGTCAGGATGAATCCAAGAAACTCCACCTCGGTGGTATGGAAAACACACTTTTCCAGCTTAGCAAACAGTTTGTGCTGGAGCAATTTCTCAAGGATGGCCCGGACATGCTTTCTGTGATCAGATTCCGAAGAGGAGTACACAAGAATGTCATCGATATATACGACAACACAAACATCGATAAGTTCCCGAAGGACATCGTTCATGAAGAATTGGAAGGCAGCAGGCGCGTTGCACAACCCAAAAGGCATCACCTGGTATTCGAATAAACCATATTTTGTACGGAAGGCCGTTTTCCATTCGTCACCTTCTTTTACTCGCACCAGATGATAAGCCCCCCGGAGATCTAACTTGGTGTATACGCAAGCGTCCTTCACCTGGTCAAGGAGTTCAGGGATCAAAGGCAGAGGGTAACGGTTTTTAACCGTTATCTGGTTCAATGCGCGGTAGTCGATACAAGTTCTAAGGTCGCCTTCTTTTTTGGGCACGAAGAACAAAGCCGAGGATGCCGGGGACTTTGACGGGCGAATGAAACCATTGGCTAGGTATTGATCTAAATATTGTCTCAAATGCCGGTTCTCAGGTTCAGTAAGGGCATAAATCCTGCTACAAGGCTACAAGGGGGTTGTGCACCGGGCACCAGATCGATTTGGCAATCGTACGATCTGTGGGGGGGGGTAACGTGTTGGCCTGTTCCTTTTGGAAGACGTCCTGAAAGTCTTGTTATTCCGGAGGTAGTTGCATGGAGACAGAGGTTACAGATGCTAGACTAATCTTCAGATTTTCTGGGTAGCAGGTTTGTGCACAATCCGGGAAGGTTATTCTCTTTGCTCACCAATCAATTCTAGGATTATGTGTCTCTAATCAAGGAATTCCAAGAATAACCTGAAACTGTGGGGCCTTGATTACGTCAAACACAACTGCCTCCCGATGGCCGTCCGGACCAATAAGAGTCACCTCAGTAGTGGAATGTGTTACCGGTCCTGAGGCAATTTCAGTTCCATCGACTGTGGTGATGACATCTTTGCTGGTTTTTGGACGCAGAGGGAGGTTAATCCTAGAGACCAATTCACGATCCACATAATTTTCTATAGCCCCACTATCGATGTATGCCTTTATTGCATGCAACCGCTTAGGCTGTTCCGGATCTACGAGAACCATTGGCACAATGAAATGCGAGGTCTGAGTGTTAGTTTTCAAGCTCGGCAAGCGGACCCCTACGCTTGTCGAGCGGAGTCGTTTCCCGAAACAGAGTCTTCATGGTTTTTATCAGCGGCTCCTACCACCTTCTAGGGCGGTCTTGCCGGGCAATCTCGTAGAAAGTGTCCAGGGTTCCCACAATAAAGACATAATTTTAACTGCCGCCTCCTTTCACGTTCCTTTTGGGTTAAAGGTCCTCTAACCCCTCCAATTTGCATAGGCTCTGAGACATCGGCACCCTTGGGAGTGACGTGGGTCTTGACCAACACCCGGGTTTCAAACTTGGACCGATCCGCTTTTCGGTTTTGGAGCCTGTGATCCAATTGGACCACTAAGTCTATATATTCTGTGCATTCTTGGGGCGGATTTACGACTTGGGCCAAGACATCTTTAAGTTCTCCGCGTAGACCTCGATAGAATAATGTGATTCTTTTATCCTCTGGCCACCCAGTTTCCACGATTAGTCTGTTAAAGGTTGCTATGTAGGAGAGGAGGTCTTGGTTGCCCTGTCGCAGGGATAGAAGTTCATCATCCAGAGCTTGTCCCTGAGAATGTCGAGCAAATAATCTCTCCATGCTTGCTTGAAATCCTTGGAAATCCCGGAGGATTGGGTCATCTTGAGTAACCAGTGGTGCTGACCAATCGGCAGCACAGCCGCTAAGGTATGACAACACAAAAGCTACCTTGGTCTGGTCATTAGGGAAGGCCCCAGGTCTTCATAGGAAATGCAAACGACATTGATTCATGAATACGGCGAACCGTTTGGGGTCCCCAGCAAAGCGTTCAGGTGGGGCCAGCGGCATATTTCCAGGTAGATTGATTTGCACAGGGTTACTTGAAGCCACATGAACAGAATTCCCCCCGGAACCAGGTAGAGGGGTTTGCCCAGCTTGACCTTGCAATACCTGCCTAGCAGGTCATCAGTTCGTTCCTTAGATACGATTAGTTCCCTCCTGAGGGCATTAGTCTCTTGACGAGTGGCATGTACTTCGGCCCGTAATTCCCCCAGTAATTGGGCCAACATATCAGTCTCAGAAGTTTCCATAGCGCCTGGGTGGGAATTTGTAGGAAGGCTTTGCGTTCTGTAACGCTCGCCTGGCTCCCACGGAGGCGCTGACCTGGTCTGGATTGCTGTGACCTCTTCAAGGGTGATGCGCAGGATTCGTAACACCGACTGAACTGGACCCCCAAATCTGGCTTGTCTGGCCCGTAGAAAAATCTTTCTGTAGGTGGGGAAAGGGGATTAATTGACTGCACAGTATTGTGATTGCTTCCCACCTCCCCTTTGCTCCTCTCTGACCACCTCCGAAATCCCCAATCAAGGCTCACCTTAATGTTCGAATGGATGAGCTCTCCATCCTGCTTCTGGTGCAGAGGCAGGGGGCGTATGCACCAGAACCAGTTACTTCACTGGTTTCGGAAGGCGAAATGCCGTAAGTATGCAGTTTAAAAAGTTCCAGAGTAGAGTCTTCTCTTTGTTTGCTTTTCTTAACCTGCGATCTGTCCTTATTTTCAGGTGCAGAGTGGAAGTGATGCTTCGAGGGATATTGCCGGAGATAAACTCAGGTGAGTTTGTGATATAATGATCCCTTTAAATGTCTTTGAATCCCTCTAGTAATGTCTTTCTTTTTTCCCCTTGGGGGCCGGGGTGCGGTACCAGGTCAAGAAGTGGCGCCGACCCGAAATGAGGAGTGGTTCCGTCAAATATGGCCAGGTAAGTCTTGTGACGGAAAATCAGGCTTTCCTCATTTGTTCCTCCTGCTCATCTTTTGTCTCTTCTTCTCCCCTGCAGGTGCAGAGATGTGGCGGAATGCCCAGAAGGTCGCGGTGGATAATGAAGAGCCCACGAGGCAGGTGAGGGATGTGCGGCGCTGCTACAAGTAGCGGGATGCTTTTAAAGAATGTCTATCTTCAGGATCGCTGGCGTGATGATTCCGGAGACAGGTAAGAAATTAGATTAAGTTCTTGGTTTTCACCTTTTCTCTTCCCTTCCTTCCTTTCAGGTATCCCAAGATTGAGGCGGGCGTGGCTGGAGGCAAGATGCAGGAGCAGGCACGGTGAGCATTCAGCTGCTAGATGCAGAGCAACGCGAAGCACGTGTGGCAGTCCGGGCGTGGTTTAAATAGCCTTGGGAGAAGTTCCAGGTAAGTATTCTTCCACGGTCCCCACCCAAGTAAAATAGTTCCTTTGAGAAAATAGTCCCTCCTAAGCCTCATTTGGCTTGAGGCTTCACGCAGCATGGTCTGCGTCAGGTAAGTGCACCAAACACCCTCTTTTATGAGCCTGGCGCCTATGGCGCCAGGACTGATGTCCAACATGAGCCTGGCGCCAAGGGCGCCAGGACAAAGTCCAAAGAGCCCCTATTAGGGGCCGCTGGGCTTTTACCCGAGGGCATGATGCCTGCTCCCGGGGGTGCTGGGCCTGTCCTGGTGCTCCAGGGGTAGGCATCATGACAGCACTCCCCCCCAAGGCCCCTCCCAAGTTCCTTCCCTCTGGAGGTTTCGGTTTGTTTGGGAAATCCCGATGGAACTTTTTTACCAGCCGAGGTGCATGTACGTGGTCGCTGGGTTCCCAAGACCTTTCCTGAGGTCCGTACGCTTTCCAATCAATTAGATAGAAAAGTTTTGATTTTGAAATTTTAGAATCCAAAATGTTCTTCACCTCGAATTCAGGCTCCCCATCTATCTGAATTGGTTCTGGTGGCTTTATTAATCTGGTTCCTGGTTGCACTGGTTTCAAAAGTGACACATGAAAAACGGGATGAATCCGCATATTAGCTGGCAGATCGAGCTTGACTGCCACTGGATTAATGATAGCTTTGATCGAATAAGGGCCCAAATACCTTGGATTAAAAGTTCGAGGTCCCTTGAGTAATAAATGTTTGGTAGCCAACCATAATTGGTGTCCTATTTGGTATGAAGGCGCCTCCTTCCGATGCAGATCTGCATTTTTCTTGTATTTTTCTTTCGCTTGTTGCAAATGGGCAGTTGCATTCTTGAATGCTTCAGTTATAGTGGAATGCAAATGGTCTACTGCGGGCATTTCAAGGCTCAGAGGAGAGTCCAGGTCTGAAGTACGAGGGTGATGTCCATATAGGGTGTAAAAGGGGCTTTGTCCAGTTCCAGAGTGCACCGAGTTATTGTATGCATATTCGGCCACCCATAACAAATCTTTCCAATTACCCTCCGATTGGTGCAACAAATTGTTCAAGGGTCTGGTTCGTTCTCTCCGTCTGACCATCGGTCTGTGGGTGATGGCTGGTTGAGAGTCTTACATCGATGTGTGCCAGTTGACAACACATTTTTCAAAAATGTGAAATAAACTGGCTTCCCCGGTCGGAGACTAATATGGACGGGAATCCATGCAAGCGGATGATATTTTCGAGGAATTCCTTAGCAAGGACAGAAGCTGAAGGTAATCCTTTCAACGGAATAAAATGAGCCATTTTAGAAAATAGATCCACCACAACCAGAATAGTATTGCATCCATTACAAGGGGGCAGGTCCGTGATAAAATCTAGTGACAAGGTGTGCCAAGGCGCTGGTGGAATGTCTAAAGGCTGAAGAAGACCGGCGGGTTTTGTCTTTTGGCCTTTGTTTTGGGCGCAAACTCCACAGGACATCACGAAAGATTTAATATTCTTTCGCCAGGAAGGCCACCAGAATTGTCGTTTAATTTTTTCCTCAGTTTTGGCAATGCCAGGATGTCCTTCCATCACGGTATCATGATGACGGGAAATAACCAGTTCTTGTAATTCCTTTTCTGGCAGAAATAAGCATCCCTGGAAGTAAGGTAGGCCATCGTTGACCGAAAAGTAAGACCCCCTTTGGATCCAATCCTGCAAGGCGGTAGAGTCCAGGAGTTGTTTTACTCGTGCTTGAATGTCTTCAAAGGTTTGTAAGGAGGTTAATCCCAAAATTCTTTGTTCGGGAATGATCGGCACAGGTTCTGAATTAGTGTCTATTTCTCCCATTCCTATTCTAGATAGTGCGTCTGCTTTGCCATTCTTACAGCCGGGACGGTAAGTGATTACGAAATCAAACTCAGCAAAGAACAAAGCCCATCAGAGCTGACGTGATGATTGAGCCTTGGCAGTCTTTAAATATTGTAAATTTCGGTGATCAGTGATGATGGTGATGGTGTGCCTGGCGCCAAGAAGATAATGCCGCCAAGCCTTAAAGGCAGACTTAATGGCTAATAATTCCTTATCGGTAATTGCATAATTTACCTCAGGGGGTGAGAACTTTCTGGACCAAAATGCTACAGGATGCAGTTGGTTGGTTTCAGGGTCTCTCTGAGACAGGACAGCTCCCATGGCTAAACTGGACGCGTCAGTTTCGACTATGTATGGGAGATCGGGACGCAGGTGCTCCAAAATAGGTGCAGACGTGAATTTAGCTTTCAATTCCTGAAAGGCCTGTTCGGCTTCCTTGGTCCATTCGAAACATTTATTTTTCCGCAAAAAAAGGGCAGTGATGGGTTGTACTACACGTGAAAATTCCGGAATAAATCTGCGATAAAAATTGGCAAAACCAAGCATGCTTTGGACCCCTTTTACCGAGCTAAGAGATGGCCATTTGAGGATGGCCTCCACTTTCCGTGAGTCCATTCGGACCCCATTAGGTGTCAGGATGAATCCAAGAAACTCCACCTCGGTGGTATGGAAAACACACTTTTCCAGCTTAGCAAACAGTTTGTGCTGGAGCAATTTCTCAAGGATGGCCCGGACATGCTTTCTGTGATCAGATTCCGAAGAGGAGTACACAAGAATGTCATCGATATATACGACAACACAAACATCGATAAGTTCCCGAAGGACATCGTTCATGAAGAATTGGAAGGCAGCAGGCGCGTTGCACAACCCAAAAGGCATCACCTGGTATTCGAATAAACCATATTTTGTACGGAAGGCCGTTTTCCATTCGTCACCTTCTTTTACTCGCACCAGATGATAAGCCCCCCGGAGATCTAACTTGGTGTATACGCAAGCGTCCTTCACCTGGTCAAGGAGTTCAGGGATCAAAGGCAGAGGGTAACGGTTTTTAACCGTTATCTGGTTCAATGCGCGGTAGTCGATACAAGTTCTAAGGTCGCCTTCTTTTTTGGGCACGAAGAACAAAGCCGAGGATGCCGGGGACTTTGACGGGCGAATGAAACCATTGGCTAGGTATTGATCTAAATATTGTCTCAAATGCCGGTTCTCAGGTTCAGTAAGGGCATAAATCCTGCTACAAGGCTACAAGGGGGTTGTGCACCGGGCACCAGATCGATTTGGCAATCGTACGATCTGTGGGGGGGGGTAACGTGTTGGCCTGTTCCTTTTGGAAGACGTCCTGAAAGTCTTGTTATTCCGGAGGTAGTTGCATGGAGACAGAGGTTACAGATGCTAGACTAATCTTCAGATTTTCTGGGTAGCAGGTTTGTGCACAATCCGGGAAGGTTATTCTCTTTGCTCACCAATCAATTCTAGGATTATGTGTCTCTAATCAAGGAATTCCAAGAATAACCTGAAACTGTGGGGCCTTGATTACGTCAAACACAACTGCCTCCCGATGGCCGTCCGGACCAATAAGAGTCACCTCAGTAGTGGAATGTGTTACCGGTCCTGAGGCAATTTCAGTTCCATCGACTGTGGTGATGACATCTTTGCTGGTTTTTGGACGCAGAGGGAGGTTAATCCTAGAGACCAATTCACGATCCACATAATTTTCTATAGCCCCACTATCGATGTATGCCTTTATTGCATGCAACCGCTTAGGCTGTTCCGGATCTACGAGAACCATTGGCACAATGAAATGCGAGGTCTGAGTGTTAGTTTTCAAGCTCGGCAAGCGGACCCCTACGCTTGTCGAGCGGAGTCGTTTCCCGAAACAGAGTCTTCATGGTTTTTATCAGCGGCTCCTACCACCTTCTAGGGCGGTCTTGCCGGGCAATCTCGTAGAAAGTGTCCAGGGTTCCCACAATAAAGACATAATTTTAACTGCCGCCTCCTTTCACGTTCCTTTTGGGTTAAAGGTCCTCTAACCCCTCCAATTTGCATAGGCTCTGAGACATCGGCACCCTTGGGAGTGACGTGGGTCTTGACCAACACCCGGGTTTCAAACTTGGACCGATCCGCTTTTCGGTTTTGGAGCCTGTGATCCAATTGGACCACTAAGTCTATATATTCTGTGCATTCTTGGGGCGGATTTACGACTTGGGCCAAGACATCTTTAAGTTCTCCGCGTAGACCTCGATAGAATAATGTGATTCTTTTATCCTCTGGCCACCCAGTTTCCACGATTAGTCTGTTAAAGGTTGCTATGTAGGAGAGGAGGTCTTGGTTGCCCTGTCGCAGGGATAGAAGTTCATCATCCAGAGCTTGTCCCTGAGAATGTCGAGCAAATAATCTCTCCATGCTTGCTTGAAATCCTTGGAAATCCCGGAGGATTGGGTCATCTTGAGTAACCAGTGGTGCTGACCAATCGGCAGCACAGCCGCTAAGGTATGACAACACAAAAGCTACCTTGGTCTGGTCATTAGGGAAGGCCCCAGGTCTTCATAGGAAATGCAAACGACATTGATTCATGAATACGGCGAACCGTTTGGGGTCCCCAGCAAAGCGTTCAGGTGGGGCCAGCGGCATATTTCCAGGTAGATTGATTTGCACAGGGTTACTTGAAGCCACATGAACAGAATTCCCCCCGGAACCAGGTAGAGGGGTTTGCCCAGCTTGACCTTGCAATACCTGCCTAGCAGGTCATCAGTTCGTTCCTTAGATACGATTAGTTCCCTCCTGAGGGCATTAGTCTCTTGACGAGTGGCATGTACTTCGGCCCGTAATTCCCCCAGTAATTGGGCCAACATATCAGTCTCAGAAGTTTCCATAGCGCCTGGGTGGGAATTTGTAGGAAGGCTTTGCGTTCTGTAACGCTCGCCTGGCTCCCACGGAGGCGCTGACCTGGTCTGGATTGCTGTGACCTCTTCAAGGGTGATGCGCAGGATTCGTAACACCGACTGAACTGGACCCCCAAATCTGGCTTGTCTGGCCCGTAGAAAAATCTTTCTGTAGGTGGGGAAAGGGGATTAATTGACTGCACAGTATTGTGATTGCTTCCCACCTCCCCTTTGCTCCTCTCTGACCACCTCCGAAATCCCCAATCAAGGCTCACCTTAATGTTCGAATGGATGAGCTCTCCATCCTGCTTCTGGTGCAGAGGCAGGGGGCGTATGCACCAGAACCAGTTACTTCACTGGTTTCGGAAGGCGAAATGCCGTAAGTATGCAGTTTAAAAAGTTCCAGAGTAGAGTCTTCTCTTTGTTTGCTTTTCTTAACCTGCGATCTGTCCTTATTTTCAGGTGCAGAGTGGAAGTGATGCTTCGAGGGATATTGCCGGAGATAAACTCAGGTGAGTTTGTGATATAATGATCCCTTTAGATGTCTTTGAATCCCTCTAGTAATGTCTTTCTTTTTTCCCCTTGGGGGCCGGGGTGCGGTACCAGGTCAAGAAGTGGCGCCGACCCGAAATGAGGAGTGGTTCCGTCAAATATGGCCAGGTAAGTCTTGTGACGGAAAATCAGGCTTTCCTCATTTGTTCCTCCTGCTCATCTTTTGTCTCTTCTTCTCCCCTGCAGGTGCAGAGATGTGGCGGAATGCCCAGAAGGTCGCGGTGGATAATGAAGAGCCCACGAGGCAGGTGAGGGATGTGCGGCGCTGCTACAAGTAGCGGGATGCTTTTAAAGAATGTCTATCTTCAGGATCGCTGGCGTGATGATTCCGGAGACAGGTAAGAAATTAGATTAAGTTCTTGGTTTTCACCTTTTCTCTTCCCTTCCTTCCTTTCAGGTATCCCAAGATCGAGGCGGGCGTGGCTGGAGGCAAGATGCAGGAGCAGGCACGGTGAGCGTTCAGCTGCTAGATGCAGAGAAACGCAAAGCACGTGTGGCAGTCCGGGCGTGGTTTAAATAGCCTTGGAAGAAGTTCCAGGTAAGTATTCTTCCACGGTCCCCACCCAAGTAAAATAGTTCCTTTGAGAAAATAGTCCCTCCTAAGCCTCATTTGGCTTAAGGCTTCATGCAGCATGGTCTGCGTCAGGTAAGTGCACCAAACACCCTCTTTTATGAGCCTGGCGCCAAAGGCGCCAGGACAAAGTCCAAAGAGCCCCTATTAGGGGCCGCTGGGCTTTTACCCGAGGGCATGATGCCTGCTCCCGGGGGTGCTGGGCCTGTCCTGGTGCTCCGGGGGTAGGCATCATGACACACTTTTTCATTGGTGCCTGACACAGTGTCATGCTTCAGCCCGACCATGTGAGCTGCCCCTGCCCATTTCTTCCAATCTAAAAAATATATATATATATATTACACGGCCACGCTAGTGGCCGTGTAGTTATGGTTAAGTTGCTGTTTCCATAGGAAGAGCATTTTTGGGTGTCTTATAACTCTGCTCCCACTGGACGAATCCTCACCAAACTTTGCAAAAAAAGTATATTGGCCACACTGTCCCAACCCCCTAGGAGCTTTAGAGTAAGGCGAATACCATAGGTAACCGTGCGAGGTGCTAGGGGGGAAAGGACTGTGTTAAGAAATCCGACACGGATACAATATTGCAGGAATTATAGATGCATAGAGTTAGCGCGTGCATATAAATTGACGTCATTTTGTAGTTATGGCAGCAACCTTACATGGGTGCACGGTAAAACATAAGCTTGATGGAGGAACCTGAACAGGCCCAATACACTGAGGAGAGATAAGCCTAGATGACTAGTTCTCACAGAAACTTCCCCTTGTCCCTTAACTGTTGCAATTACTTAGTACCATAGAAAGAAAAGCACCAACCAAGGCCATGAGACAGCACCAGGCACCTTGTGGCGCCCATTTATCATTGTCAGGTCAATAACAGGCCTCTAACCCCCATCCAGCCCACCAGGAGTAATGGCACCCACCACTGACCCAGCCTGAGGGCCCCTGCATTCCACGATAGTGAGTGACCCCAGCGCACCAACCATAAAACCAATTCTTCATAAAAGAACTGAGCATGTGCAACCATTTCACCTCGTCCCGCAAAAAACACCCTTTGTAGTATGAGGTACCAGGAGGGATCAATTATAGATCAAAATGAGGGTAGAAGCCTTGGGTGCGAGGGGTGCAATGTATCCAGAGCACAGAATGTGTGGGTCAGCATGATTGTATTCCTTCCCTCACCCCTGGTGCCAGTTCAAGAGCCTCCCAGGTGCATGCCATAATGATGTAGTATATTGGCCCACCGTCTCGTGGCTTATTGCCACAATATTGGCCACTCTGATTTGTTTAGCAAAGTTCGGTGATGTTTGGTCCAGGGGGGAAACATTATAGGGGGGGTCCCAAAACGTCTTTTTTTCCCATAGATTGAATGGGGGAAAAACTTTGTGCACGGCTACAGGTCAAACCACTGGACATATTTTCACGAAATTTGTGGCAGGTATAGGGGCTTGGTCCAGAAAGTGTGCTTTTGTAAATTTGGCGACAATCCGTCCAGTATTTTTCTTTAAAACAACCAAAAAGTCCAAAAAGTATGTCTAAAAAAATTAGTGATATCTATGTCCGCTCCGCGGTCACACTTCCCTGTTCCCTCCGCAGACAAGATAACGATTGGCTAATGGGCTCGCGTCATGACCGAGGACACGCAACGTCTCTGCCGATTGACTGCTGTGGGACGTGTTCTGCGTCAGATTGTTTGGCTGCGCCCGACATGTTGGATCCGCCGATAGCGGAGCAACAACCAGCGTACACATGCTATATTTATAAAACTCTTTTGCTGTGTCACAGAGCGTTGGCACAGGTTCAGACAGTAAAACATGGGTGATCAATGCATTTGTTCTGGGGGTCAGTCTTCACGATGTATTTTCCATGGCCACCTTGTATGCACAGAAAATGAGGGGTGTAATAACGGTAGCATTTCAGTCCATCAAGTGCACAGGAAACTTGTAACTGTTGTAAGGACACGTGTAGTGGTAGTGAACATTGAAATTGACAACATGCCATAATTGCAATACTTTTTCCTATGGGTATTATTATATTCATTAGTACGCCGCCA
Source organism: Ambystoma mexicanum (assembly GCF_040938575.1). NCBI lineage: Eukaryota > Metazoa > Chordata > Amphibia > Caudata > Ambystomatidae > Ambystoma > Ambystoma mexicanum. The sequence continues at coordinate 897,245,155 of NC_090941.1, forward strand.
TGGGTGTGACATGCTACAGTGGTTGTGGCCAGGGCCTAGATTCTTGGATGGATGGCTGTCGGCCGAAGGCCGAAGGCCTTACTTCCAAGACTGTAGGCCCTGGCCACAACCACCGCAGCATGTCACACCCATGGATACACCCGTAGTATTGTGTATCGATTGCTAAATTGTGGGGAGTGTGTGCAGTCTTGGGTGCATGGGCAAAGGCCATGCACCCAACAACAAAGTTATACGTACAGGACGTGCAAGCCACTGCATACCCATCCCATGTAATATCTATGGACATACAGCTAGGAGTGAAGCCTCTGGCCAGAAGCAGTGAAGGATACCACACTTATAGAAAAAAAAACACTACCACACATCACTGAGGTGGTTGTGGGGAGACACTGCACTCTTGGGTGCATGACCGAAGGCCATGCACCCAATAACAAAGTTACAACCTCTTCATGATATATTTTCTATGGTGTCCAGTCATTTGGTCGAAAGAAAAAGGTCGACAGGACAAATGGTTTACACCATTTGGTCGAAAGCCAAATGGTCGAATTTTTTTTTTATTTATATATATTTTGTAGGTTTTCATTTAGGGAACAAAAGGTTTTTTAGAACAAAAAAGGGGGTGGGGAGGGATCCCCCAAAAAAATAAATAAAGTGAAAATACAAAAAAAAAAAAATTCGACCATTTGGCATTCGACCAAATGGTGTCGACCATTTGTCCTGTCGACCTTTTTTTTCGACCAAATGACTGGTAACCATTTTCTATGGCCACCTTGTGTTACGCTCACCTGACTCCCACGGAGGCGCAGGTCTGGTTTGGAGTGTTGTTGCTTCTTCTATGGTGAAGCGCAGGACCCGGAAGATGGACTGGACCGGACCTTCGAATCTGGCTTGTCTGGCTCACAGGAATATCTTTCTGTATGTGAAAAGGGAGTATTAACAATCTGCGGGAGAAAGTATAAGCCTCCCGCTCCCTTCTCACCCCTCTACGAAACCCTCCTGCGAACCCCACGTGAAGTCTCACCTTAGGGTTTGAAAGGTTGAGCTCTCCATCCTGCTTCTCATGCAGGGGCGCGTTGTATCCAGTTACTTCACTGGGATTTTGATTGTAGAGGGTTCAAGTTTTGTTTTCCCGGTATAGTACCGTAAGGATTCTGTTAATGAGTATGATTCCGCAATAATAATTGTTCGTTGTCTCTTTTTCAGGTGCGGAAACTATTCTGAGAAGAGCTGTGGAACCGAAGAATGAGACTCTGGTGAGCTTGATGAGAGTTCTCTCAGTGTCCTTGTATCAATGCGCTCACTAACGCTGATGTCTTTTTTCCCCATAGGGGCCGGGGTCCGGAAATGCATGGATGCGGCACCGACCCGAAACGAAGCTCAATCCAGAAGAAATCAGGTTAGTCTTTAATGGGCGTTTGGGCAATGTCTTTTCATGCGCCCACTAACGCTGATGTCTTTTTTCCCCATAGGGGCCGGGGTCCGGAAATGCCTGGATGCGGCACCGACCCGAAACAAAGATCAATCCAGAAGAAATCAGGTAAGTCTTTAATGGGCGTTGGGTAACGTCTTTTCATGCGCCCACTAACGCTGATGTCTCTTTTTCCCCTTAGGGGCCGGGATCCGGAAATGCCAGGATGCGGCACCGACCCGAAAAGAAGTTGGAATAACGTAACAGGTAAGCTTTGTAATGGAAATTAAAGTTTCCTTGTTTTCTTTCCCCTCTCACCTTTATTCTTGTCTTTTTCTCCCTAGGCGCGGTGATGTGGCTGCGAGTCCAGATGTCGCCGTAGAACGTGGTGGTACCTTGTACAGGTGAGTGAGATGCCGCGCTGCAGCAATCGATGCAATGTCCTTTTAAATCGATGTCTTCCTTTTCAGGACCGTCGGCGAGATATCTCCGGAATGCGGATTTAGCAGGTAAGGACTCTTCTTTACCCTTTTCTCTTCTCTTCTCTCTTTGCAGGTGTTCCAGGATGCTGGCAGGAGTGGCAGCAGACAGAATGCAGGAGCAAACACGGTGAGCGTCCAGCTGCTAGATGCAGAACAACGCGAAGCATGAGTTGCTGCTTGGGCGTGGCTTAAATAGCCTTCAAAGTAGTTCCAGGTATGTATCCTTTCTCTCAGGTATGTATTCTTCCAATGAACACACCCGTGTGGTTAAGTAGTTCCAAAGATAAAGTAGTCCCATTCAGGCCTCAGAAGGCCTGGATGTTGCAGCATGGTCTGCATCAGGTAAGTTAACACTAAGCACCTTTAACACAAAGTCCCCTTTTATGAGCCTGGCGCCTATGGTGCCAGGATTGTAGCCCGATATGAGCCTGGCGCCAAAGGCGCCAGGACTGAGTCCAAAGAGCCCCTACTTGAGGCTGTTGTGACTTCCCTTGAAGACATGATGTCTGCCTCTGGGGTAGCTGGGTCTTGTCTGGCACCTTGGAGGTAGGCATCATGACACCTTGTATGCACAGAACATGAGGGGTCCAATAAGGGCAGTATTTCAGTCCGTGCAATGCACAGGGAACTTTTAACTGTTGTAAGGACACGCGTGGTGTTAGGGAACATTGAAATTGCCAACATGCCGTAATTGCATTACTTTTTCCTATGGGCATTGTATTCATTAGTACGCCGCCATGGGTGTCACATGCTACGGTGGTTGTGGCCAGGGCCTAGAGTCTTGAATGCATGGCCGTCAGCCGAAGGCCGAAGGCCTTACTTCCAAAACTCTAGGCCCTGGCCACAAACACTGCAGCATGTCACACCCATGGATACACCCATAGTAATGCATATCGATTGCCTGGTTGTGGGGAGTGTGTGCAGTTCTGGGTGCATGGCCGAAGGGCATGCACCCAACAACAAAGCTATAACCTCTTCACTTACAACTCACATGGGTTTTATCTAGTGCAGTGGTTTTGGCCAAGATGGATACTTTTGGGTGCATGGTTGCAGGCTGTATGCCATACACCCAAGCATGCACCCAAAAGGAAACTTGTATGTACTGGAGTTATAAGCCAATTCACAACAATATATTGAAATGTATGGATATACACCTAAGATTTTAGGCCCTGCCCACAAAAAGTGCAGCATTTCAGAGCTACACAGACACCCCTAGTATTCAACATCAGTCAGGTGGCTCTGGGGAGGGTCTGCAGTCATGAGTGCTTGGCCTTTTTTTTACCCTCATATTTAGTTTACAAACCAGTGTACTGTGCATTGTGCTCAGTTTCTGTGTTTGCTTTTCTAATCCTTGAGTCTGGGAAAAAAAAATCCTTGTCGGATTAAAAAAAACCTTCATTTCCTATGGTACTAACTACTTCCTTAAAGACTGTGTTTCCTACATCTATCAATGCTTTGTCTAAGGTAAAACCTTGGGATTTATGAATGTTACTGTATATGCAAGAGTTAGAGAAAATTGCTCTTTATGTAGATACATGTCTTTGAAGAGAAGGAATCGAGCAATTGAGCGCCCTATCGTTTTCACTTCTGAAACTTTATCAAATCGAATATTGACAAACTGAATGTTGCTGTCACGTGGGTATGATTGAAAGCCAACAACTGTACCTAGTGCTCCATTAACTAGCCCTTGCTCGACGTCAAGTTCAAGTTTAAGCATTACTCTACAATTTAAGGATAATTTTAATATTTTTTCCAACCCAGCTGTGTTGGAGATTGAATTTTCTAAACTATTTAGTCTTGTTGTGGCTTGCTCACACATGGGTACTGCCATACCATGTACGTCTAGTTTGCCTGTGGAGCTAATTTCCATTATTGATTGCATTTCTTTATTTAACATTGTTTCATTGAATTTGAATCAGCTTACAAGAGTTGGCATTAAGGCCATACAATTGACATTTGTTCCATAGCATCAGTTGCACATGCATTATTGCCATAAAGTGCATGAATGTGCCGGTTTTTCAATACAACTTGCGCTTCTTGCGATAGTATACCAACTCTAATACTTTTTAAGATGTTGGCATAAGTGAGATCTGCAGATTGCTGCATGTTCTCAGTTAATTGTCTGTATTCAAAATGTTGCCAAAGGTTGATATTACCTATGCTACCAACAGTTTTCCGGCAGAGTTTGTGGCCTAAGGTATTAAAAATAGGTTCAACTTTCACTGGTGTCAATTGTAGAAGATCTCCGAAAATGATAATGTGTTTCCCTGCAAAGAGTTCTTCGTTGTTACTTTTAAGTACTTCTTGCAATCTGAGGTGAATCAAAGCCAACATTAGGTTGGAGACCATGCTCACTTCATCTATTAGTAGCATTTTCATTTGTTTTAATACTCTGTGTAATTCCATTGCAGCTTCTGCAAAAAGTGTGTAGTAGTCTAATTTATTTTGATGCTCTACTGGAAGCAGTAGTAATCGGTGTAAAGTGACACCGCCTATATTGTAGGCAGCTAAACCTATGGGGGCCGTTACAACGGCTGACAGTTTGTTGTTTGTCAATTGTTGAAGGAACTTGCTGATGATTTTGATTAAGAATGTTTTCCCTGATCCAGCTTCACCACTCACATACAGCAGTATAGGTTTGTAATTTTGGCAGGTACATTCTTTATTTTCGTGTTGTACACCATGTACAATTTGTTTTGTAACGTCTTCAAAAATGGTGCGCTGATCTTTGTTAAGTTTTGCTTGTTGTACATTTAAGTCTTCTGCATCTTCTTGATACTGATAAATGGTGTTTTCTACTTCTGCCATAGCTACTTCAGCCTCATTTGCTATTAGTGGTTGTCCGAGTGGTTCTTGACTTCCTGTTACAGAAGGTTGACTACTGTCGGAAGAGCCCTTACCTAGTTGGGCCTGAGGTTCTTCTTCCTGTTGCTGCTCATTGTGTAACATTGTTTTGTACTGCGTAAAGTTCACATCGGTGATAGCGCTTTCATTTGCTTTGAAAGCATCTTCATAGCAGTCATAGTTTTCTAGTATGTCTTCCTCTTTTCTCCATGGTTTGAAAAGTTGGAACAGAGACATGTAATATAGGTCTTTCTGTTGAGGAGTTTTTAATGATAATTTTACATGATTAATTAAGCTTCGTTTGGTAAGTTTCACTAAGCTCCCTTCACAATCAGTTACTCTATATCTACGTTAGCTTTCATCGGGTTTTACATTATTTTTTTATGCACAGTTTTGAGCTATGTGGCATAGACACATGCTTTCCAAAGTGCTACTCCTGTCCGGATAGTATGTGTCCAGTAAACTGTTTTTTAGAATGTCTTGGCTGTTGGGGTCATTTCTGGCAATTGTTTCTATGTCCTCATATGATTTCAGCACTCTTTTTCTAGATTTTGCAGGACCAAGACCTAGCCATACTATGTTGTCTGATTTTCCATACAAAGCAGTACCGGTTAAATGATCTGCTGCTTCATAGGCGCCACATTCTCAATGAGAGAGCATTTTTATGCCTGGCTGTACAATTTCTGTGATAATGTTTGGTCTGATGCTAGGTCATCCCAGAGGTCTTGAATCTCTGTTTTTTCTGCTTTTGTTAAGTAGGCTATAACATATCGTGCAACAGCAGTTGAATTGTCTGCAATGTACTGCACATCTATGTTTGCATTTCATAAGAGGGCAATGATTGCATTGTAATCATTGATATATTTTGATTCTTCCCTTCTTTTTATGTAATACGTGTTTTTAGGTGATTTACCTTTAACACTTTGTCGAACTGAAGACATGAAGTTGTTTACTTCACCTGTTTATGTAACTGGACTATGGAAACCAAAGCGGCATTTGGTGTAGTATTCACCTTTGTTTTTGTATTTGCGGCGACAATATTTGCCACATTTGTGTCTTTGAAATTGTAAAATCTGCCCATGCAGCTCACTATGTGTCTGTTGTGAAGGGATTTCACAAGTGACATATTTTTGGATAAACTGCAAAACAGTGCTATCACTGTCGTGACCAAATTTCGGTGCACCTTTGACCCATAACAGCATGTGAATATGTGGTGCTTCTCTCGCTTGATATTCTTTTCTCCAAAAGAAGTGTTGCACTTCTCCAAGGGGAGGAACAGTTTTATTGCAAATAAAGTGTAGCATGGCAATGAAACGATTATGGAAATATCTTGACACATTAACTGGATCTAGAGAGCAAAGTTCTCCTGGTGTTAATATATCTATGTTGTTTTTGTTGCTGTTTGATATGCGTAGGAACTCATGTAAATCTTCCCATGCATATTCTGCACAACTTAGCGTACCAAACCAAGTCGGTGGTCCAAGGTTTCTGATCATACAATGCACGTCTCCGTGCTGTCGAAACCAGTATTCCTTTGTACCATGCACGTTTGCAAACAAATTTGTTATACTTGATTGGAAAACCTCATCTTTTTCCTGTACTTTTTGTATTAACTGACATATTTTGAAAGTGGGTTCCAGATTTCAAAATGTGTGCAACTCCGTAACATAGTGTTGCTAATTCACTTTCATAGAGTAGGTGGAATATGTATTCCACATTTTGTCTAAATCTGGGATCTTGCGAATACTATTCGTAAAGAGCTGTATTCTGATGCCCCAATCTGAGTGGGTCTATCATCGTATCTTCCACCTTTGCCAATAGGAAATAGCAGTGGAAAGTTTGTGCTTCTATCCTTTTTTCCCATATACTCATTGGTGACCCTTTGGTTTGTCGCATTTGGTAAGTTTCTAGTGCATCATCTATGCTTTCATTGGAATGCAATGGATGAATTGTGTAATGGTCCAAAAGAGTGGATACTGTAGCAGGATCCAGAAGTTCGAATTATTCAGTTTCTGATGGCTCTTGAATTATTTCAGTTGTTTCCCTGAAGCTTTCATCAATATTTATTTCCTTGTAGTACTCGTTATTGTCTTTTAGATATTGGAATGCTTGTCTAACTTTATGTAAGTCCACCAGTTGTTGTCAAATTTTTTTGTCCTTTGTTGGTACACCATTAAACAAGACTATTAAAGAATGCTCTATTGAACGTTGCACTCCTAGAGTGTGCACATTTTCTCGTTAGATCTAATGGCAAATAAACTACTTTGCCACGAATGACTTTCACCAATTCAGAGGAAGGTCATTTTGCTGTTTTTGGATATAGGCGTATAATTGCTTGAAATGGGTGAACTGTTTGAATTATTATGCTCTCATACAAATTGAGTTGTTGCAGAATTTTTGGTAGTGGGAACAATTCCAAATTATTAGCAATGGCACGTGAAGGAGTGTGGTTGTCTAATTTTGTACTACAGTAACTGGAACATATTAGGCGTTCAGTTAGTTTATATTTGTTTTCTGCTAAAAGGTAGAGAGTTCATTCAAACCATTTAGAATCTTCATTGTCTTCTATTTTGTATGCTATGTCTGCATTTTTTGTGTTCCTTTTGTAAAACGTTCTGCGGCAACACACACACACATGGTTTGGTACTTCAGCCGATGGCCTTTTAAATTTTACTATTTCTTTTCTGTATGTGTGTAACAGAAGGTTGCTATGTGTAGAATTGTTGCTACTATGTTCTAAAACTATTGCATTTTGTAAGTGGCTTTCACTTCCAAAATGCTTTCTCTGAATACGTTCAATTTCTTCTTGTAAGTATTTGGGTGTACCATGCAGAAGAGTGTTATTTAAATTGCCTAATTCTGAAGCTGGACTTTTTGCATAGTATATTTTATACACTAGATTTCTTACATTTGAATGATGTATTGATATCCTTTTGATATCATGGAAGGTGCTCTTGCAAATAGGCCCAGAAATGCAGGCTAATGAATGTCCTTGTAGTCCTGTGTATTTGCGCACTGGACAAATATCCATATTTTGCAGCACTTTCATTTTAGTTTTGTCTTTATCTTTTACATACTGATTGAGGAACTGACGTAAAGATTTGAAAGCTTTGTTTGAAATGGCACACATTGATGCGCCTGGCCATTTGTATACTGGACGGTATGGATCTGTTGATTTGAGAGGTAATTCCGAGTTTTCAGAGGATACTTTTGTAAGCAGTGTTTCTTGTTCCATGATGGTAGTATTGATTTTCTCATACCCTCATCCACTGCTATGGATCGCATTTGTGTTTGTTTGATTTTGTTTGTATGCTTCTTCATTAAAATATGGTTCTGTGGTTGTTGTGTGACTCCATTCACCACCACAAACATTTAAGAAATTATTTTTGTTCACATTCCGTTTATTGCTGAGTTTCTTTTGTACTTTGGTACTTAGTTTTGTTAGTGCTTTCATTCTATTTAACACTAATATAAAAAACTTCCTTTTGAGAAGGATTGCACTGTCCACGAGAGCTTGTAGGATTAACTTTCTACGGTAGGTTTTAAGGGGTGAGGATGATTTCATCCTCTTCTTAGTAGATTTTGAAGGACTCTGTGGCGAAACATTTTTGATAAAATACTTTTTTTACTATGGGTTCTTGTTACACTATCAGGATTAGTAGGAGCATTGTTAGCTGTACTGGTAGCCGATTTTTTTGCCAACATTTTTGTGTTTTGTGACACATTTTGATGGAGGAGGTAAAGTTTCGGTAGTTGAAGCGTCCTTTGTTTTGCTAACCGACTGCATCAGCTGGTTTGTTCCAACATTTTTTACAAACTCTACAACAGATGGATGCTTAGATTGGGCATTTTTATTTTTATTTGCTCTACTTCTGCGTTCCTTTCTACGGAGGCATTCGTTGGTATCTATTGAAAAAAAGAAGGTATACTTTGGTCTGCTGTACAATGTATGTGTGCTGTGTGCATGCGTGCATGAGTCTGATGGGGAAGCTCTTTGTCATGGTGTGTGAATGTGCATTGGACTCTTGCAATGATTTGGTAAGGCTATTTTACTGTTTGTATAGTACTACAATGTGCTTCAGATGAGAGTACAAAGTGGGGTAGTGGTGACGAGAAGCATTATTAATAAACGAAATGCCATAAACTTGCAACAGCAACTTCTTTTCTAAATCTAACCTTCTAAGGTTTACGTATGCTATTTGAGTTCCAAACACATAGGGATTTGAGAGCCATTCTGCCTGTTATTCTTTGTTCAATAAATGGATATTTGTAAGTAGAATGGTTCGGAAATCATTGCTTGCTTTGGTGCCCAAATTAAACAAATAACCCACGCAGCCTCTTTGAGGAGTAGTTGCAATATAAAGGTAGTACTGTACTTACTTTTCTTTGCAAAATGACCAGGTTTCTTCGGATACGTCATCTGCAGTGTAAATGCTGTTGATTCTCAGGAGAGTAGTCTTCACTGCGATTCAAAAAAACAAAATTAATTACTTTGTGTCTTTACAGCAGTGCTGATACTGCACACATTAATCGTGCATCTTTCGTCAGAGCATTCTCCTTTCATATTTCAACCCAGTGCATGTGTGCATTTCATTTAACTCTGTTCAGCCTTGCATGGTATTTGCAATATGCTACTTGCAAGTCCTTCAAAAAAGGTGTACTATCTATAGGAGAGAGGTTTGTAAGCGATGGGGCATAGTAGTAGATGGGAAAACATTTTCTACTTGCAATTTAAAAGCACAATGCCAAAAAATCGGGAGACCCTCAGAGGGAGATGTCCCCACAGCAATCAGGAGCGCTTACTTTTGTCATACGATTATATTGCAAGAAGCATTACTGTAGGCCGTACACAGTACACAACTCTGACATTTTCTAATGCAAAATCGAGTTTCACCCTAAATAGGCATGCTTGCAACGTATGTATAGGTTATGCGGAAGACAGTAAGAAGTCGTGCGGTTTGTCAATGATAAATCGGACATCTTGCACTTAAAAGGGAGAGCGTTGGTATGTATTGCCTATGCACATTTAGCGGCATTAATTTGTTTAAATTAAATCATAAGGGTTGCACATGTTCTCTGATTAAAATATACATACCTGTACTCGATACTGCATGTGCGCATGCATGGAGCTGTATGTAAAAATTCGCAACACTTGCACAGTATCTTCTGAAGTAGGTGCTTTGCAATGATATCCGACTTCCATTCAGAATTATCAACAGTATTTGAAGTGCGCAATTTTGATGACGGAGTTAGATTTGGCGATGTTCAATGTGATTTGTGGATGGTTGTGTGACTGCTTAGTTGTGTCCAATGAGGGACTTGATTTGCTACCGCTGTGGAAAGGGTGAAAGGACTTGGGTAAGAGTTACATGCCGCACGTAGGCAACGCTTGTCCGTGGGTAGGGCGTGTCACAAACAGGTTTCTACAGCAAATCCTGCATGGAAAGGGGACTGAAGGCACAGGCCAATCAGATGTTCACATTACTCTTTTGTGTCAAAAGACGGTGTGTACACTGAAGATGGCAGAGGTGGAGAGGGTCAGGGTTTTGGTGCTTGGAGAGCCATCTTTGATGTCCTGGGTGTTAGTCGTAGCAATGCACATAGATGGTGCGAGTTATGGTTGGTTAGCTTACCATAATTGGGGAATGTGCAGTGTTTTCTGGTTTCACTGTGAAGTATAACATCCGTTTAACAAAGTTTTTTACTGAATGTACATATATATATGTCAAGGAATGAAAACAAAGGGGCTAAACATGTGATGTCATCAGTGATGTCATCAATGACATTTGTGATGCCATCTTTCATGTTCTGGGTGTTAATGTTAGCAGTGCACAGTGGTGATGGCAGGTATGGGGGCTTAGTTTAGCATAACTGGCGAATTTCAGGGGGTTTTCGGTTTTAATTTGAACTATAATGGGGAGGTAGAATTTTTTTTTTTAGTGAATTACACAGGTTTTTGGTGGGGCAACTTAACCATAACGTCCCCTCAACAAAAGTTTTTTTTGTAGTGAATATATATATGCATATATATATATATGCATATATATATATATATATATATATATATATATATATATATATATATATATTTTTTTTTTTTTATTTTTATTATTTTATTTTTTTACACATTTCATGCTGGGCTCTCGCGGCCCCCCCAGGGATGTGGCCGCGACCCCCCATGAGGCCGCGCCCCACAGTTGGAATACCGCTGCCCTAGAGGGTTGTATTCTTTCTGGCATGAGTGTAAAGGGACTTTGGTGACCCCGACATGATCCCATTGGCCCCGTACCTCTGGAGGTATCCAGGCAACCTCTACGGAAGGGCTGCGCCCACCTATAGCGACCAGCCCCAAAACACGTACTCCCCATTGGCCCTGCAGGAGCCGTCTTTGCAGAATCCTTCCTGCTCTTTGAACCAGGGTGCCGCCCCAAGGATAGGTGCAAGCCGGTGTTGGAACCCCGTGAATGGAGGGGTTTGGGTGAACATGCACACGCGAGTATAGCCTGCAAGGGATAACAAAGTAGGGGTTGGATATATGGAGCAGTGTGAACAGTGGGAACACGCGGTGATGTGATTGGGAGTGTGGCATGCTATAGAGTGTGTTGATTTTTTGCTTTTTTATAACAAAATTTAAGGATATTAAGGAAAAGGAAAACGGAAGAGAGGGATCCTCCCCAAGTGAGGGGGGAAGGTGGTGCCACAAACATTGTTTAAACAATAAGTGAAAAGAGGATATACATAGTAGCTTCGTATAATTAAGAGAGCTCGGAAATTGTAGTGGTTTGTTGTTTTAGTTTGTTTTATCAGCGTATTTTCTGGTGTAGGGAGGAGGTCCAGGTGGGGCATGTGCAGGTTGTGTATGGGCATGTGAGGAAAGTGTGGTGTGTGTGTAAGTATATAAAAAGCTCTAACAGGGAATAGAGGGGTGGGGATTGTACTGGAGATTTTTGATGACATTAAGTTGTATTGTTGACGACAATGAAGTGCATTTTTTTGGACAAACTATTGTACAACTGGTGCAGCAGCATAGGTATAGCCCCACTACCAGCCACATGGGAGACAAGACTATGGGGGGAGAAACGCCCATACAGTATATGTGCAAAGCCCTGCCATTGTATTGCGAGAATATTAAGAAGTATCACAACCAGTGGGTGACCGAGACTAGTGGAGAGGGCATCTCCCGCTCCTGTCCAGATCAGCGCTCTTTTGACAATAATGTGCTGGAACACATCTACCTCCCTGACAGAGAAGTATAAGGGGAGACCACTGCAGAATAGAAGGGAAGTATTGAACCTCTGAAAAATGTTTGAGGATACAGAGAATCACAAGGGGGAAGGGGCGACACACGATGGTAGTGGGACTACATGCCCAGGAGAAGACAGGAAGAACTTGATGGGGAGAAAGGGAATATACCCACTAGCAACCCGCCCTGCAGAGCGGTACACAAACCCAGCATATGTATTGTCAGGCACGACTGTAGTGACACCAGCCATGGCCCCACCTCCATCTTATGTTTCTCCTTCGGAGGTAATACATACAGGGGTGAGCCCAGATGACCTAGAAGTAGCACTGGCATCAACAGGAACAGAGTTAGCCAGGATACAGGTGGCATGTGATGTAACAAAGACGGACATACCAGTGCAGCCAAAGGGGGGTGAGTAGAACTCAGGAGACTTCTTATCTAGAATAGACAACACATCCATAAGAACTGTCCACATAGAACGTGACAGAGAAACCGACAGTTTGGGTAAGGAAACATAGGGTCACGAATATGAGATAACGAAGGGTGGAGTGAATTTGATGACCATGAGGAGTGGGAGACAGAACAAGCACCTCAACGCACCCAGAGGGTGAAAGGTTTGTGGGACGGAAGACTGAGGGAGCGGTTCGGCAAGATATCATAAGCAAAGAAAAAGTGTAGCTAAGAGCAGAAAAAGCAAGATGAGAATGCAAATGCCACTGATACACAAGGGATCATGGAGGCCACAATAGGTACCATGGGCACAGATGGAAAAGAATAACCTCCTTAAAGCACTCCCGCCACTCACAGCAGGGGCAGGGAAATGGATATATGCTTTTGAAACGAACAAAGCAGGTATGCCCTTGGCAATAGGAGACATTAAAAGGTTATTGGTGGCCGCAGTGGGGGACCAAGCTGAAGATGTGTGTGTAAAGGCGGGATACCTGGGAGTAACACTGAGTAATGCCGCACATGAAGGAGCATCGTTCAACAAGATCAGAGCCATGATATGGGATGTGCTGTGGCGAGCGTTCCCAGACACTCCAGACTTACAGTCCATCATTCAATGTACAATGGGGGATGACGAAGACGCTGCGCAGTTTATCCTCGGGGTCCAAGAGATGTGGAGGGCAGAAACGGGCCACGCCTGGGACCAATCAAACCGTGTTTTCTATTTTATAGTGAAACAGGGCCTACCCAAGTAAGTGCAGAAAGCGCTAGATAAAATAGCTGGTATCGAAGCGAAAGTGTGGCCCGAAATCCAAAGTATCATAGTTAACCATTGTAGAAGAATCAAAAAGCACGAGAAAGAAACGATTCAGAGGAGACAGGCAGAAACTGGTATAAAATAAGTTAGCCAAAGCAGCCGTGTTGGCGGCAGGGCCAATGCCACACAGATGGAAGAAGGAGGGTATGCCCCTAACATTGCAAATACCAGAATAGCCGCAGTGTGGGCTGAAGGAGGGCAAAGACAGTGGGGTGGAAACCAGAAATCCTATGGTCTACAGTGGCAAGGAGGACAGCAACGAGGCCGAGATGGGTTTCAAGGACCGAAAGGAGGTGGGTTGGAGGGGATGGGGCACAGAGGAGGAACAGGTCAATGTTGGCCTGTGGGAAATGGGGATATTTTCTGAGAAAATGCCGGAGTAGACAAGGCACATGGTACAACTACAGTCAACAAAATTACGACCCCCCACCACAAGGGATCCCTCAGGCATCACCCCCCAGGATGACCTCAATACCATATGAGATTCACGCAGTTACCACTACAAATACCCAGCCCCCCTCCACCACGGCACCTGCAACAGGGAGCACAGAATTATCAGCCCAGTCCCAACACACAGCAAGTGGTGAACATGAACGCCTTCGGTGGCACGCCTAATGGCACAGTGGACTGTTTCAAAGCACTACAGTGGTAGGGGGAAACCCTTTTTAGTTCCCTGGGACAGACATATACCCAGACTAGAACAGTCCACAGAGAGCACTTGCGTGTCCAGTCCTGTCGATGACCCTAAACCCAGAAGAGGAACCCTTGGTGGGGGCAGAGATAGGGAACAAACAATTCATCTTTGTGATGGATTTAGGAGCTGAGAAGTCATGCATCAACGAAGGGGACTTCCCGATATCAGGTAAAACTCTCGACCCACAGGGATTCTATGGAGCTGTTTTAATGGCTCCATGCACAAAAAGATTTAGATGTAAAGGTGGGGAGAGGTCGTAAGGGCCCGCTCTTATATTCTGAGAGCTCTCCTGTCAACTTGCTCATTCGGGATTTGCTAAGCAAGTTGAAAATGATGATCTCATTCACAGACAGTGATATTATCTGCGCAACACCTGGCATGTGCTCATTGAGGGCAATGATCATGATACATGCCATGGCACGTGACGTAGTGGTACGAGGCATCCCTGTCAACCCGTACATGTTCATTTACAGCAGTACAGTGCTTGAACAAGCCGTGCACCAGATTACCAGAACTTGCTGGAGAGTACCAACTGATTACATTTTTCGATCTGTGGTGTCTCCGGAGTTGGTGGCAGGCACTATACTATACGTAGATCTGGAGGGGCTGCTGGCGTCTGCCAAAAGAATTGTGGTCCTAGGTACAGATACTCAAGGATGCCAGTGGCACACAGTTCTATGAATCAATCCCACTGTACCCCTCAAAGAGTTCACAGATGCCAAACTTTTCGAGGACAACAATGATAATAGGGAGATAATACTCGAAATATGCATCTGTTGTGAGATTATGATACAGTACCGAAGGGTCCAAAGCCCCCTGGTGGCTGCTGTTGGTAGCTGATGTCTTTCCACCCCCATTTAGCCAAGCCGACTTACAACGGTCCCCAAACAGTTATATACAACCAACCCACATGATGTATGCATGTTGGAAGAAGTGAACCCCATATGAATCACACTGAAGGGAGGGGCAGTGTTACCCTGGGTGAAGCAATACCCATTATCCAGGGAGGCAGAAGAGGGGATCGGAGACATGACACAAGCCTTACTACACCAAGGGATCATAGTACCCTCGACCTCACCATGCAATACGGCCAGTAACCCCATTAAAAAGGCATCTGGGGATGGTTGGAGGCTATTCCAAGATCTCTACCCCCCTCAATGACGTAGTGCAGAAGGAATTTCCACTAGTCCCAAACCCGGCCTCCATTTTGTGCAGTATCACCAAAGAAGCGACCCATTTCATGGTGGCTGACTTAAAGAATGATAGCCACAGCATATTTAACAGGGTACTGCATGAAGACTTAATGCAGTGACAGTGAACAGAACTAATGCAGAGACTCCATTGCCCTGTTACAACTGTTAGCACGCAAAGGGTATAAGGTGGACAAGGCGAAGCTTCAGTACTGCCAGCATGAGGTACTCTATCTAGGGCAGCTCATTTCTGCAGATTCCGAAAGAATGATCCCTGACAGGGCAGCGACAGTGTGTGCCTCGGCCAGACCAGGTATGTAAAAGACATGCAAAAATACCTGGGGTTATGTAACTATTGCAGGGCTCGGATCCTGGATTGCACGGCATACACCAGGCCACTCTTACAGGGCCTCAAGGGAGCACAAAAAGAAAGCAGTAAAATAGGTTGGACTGCAAACATGATTCAAAGTTTAAATGATCTGAAAGAAGTGATTTTGACAGCCCCTGTTCCTGCCACCCCAGACTACATGCAGGAGTTTTACATATTCTCACACTCAAATGAGACACTCATGACAGCGGTAATAACGCAGAAGAACACAATGGGCCACAAGTCACTGGCCCACTACAGTGGTCCACTGGACTCAGTGATGCAGGAAAAATTTGCATGCGAACAGGCTGTTACTACAGCTGCCTTTGCAATTGAGAAGAGTTCCACAATTGTGTTGGGGTGCTCAGTGACTTTGTATGTGGAACACTCAATAGTTGCTATACTAGAATAGTCCAAGTCTGCTCTCACTATCCAGCGGGCATCAGCGTATGGGATTCTCCTCTCAAGACCACATATCCATTTTGTATGGTATGAAACAGTGAACCCTGCCACGTTCCTGATGAAACTGTGCACAGACGGAGGCTTACAGCAACATGACTGTGCTACGTATGGGGCCGAGGAGGATGATATCCCCAAAGCCAGAGACAGCCCCTGGAAGAGGGCGAGGTACTTTTTGTTGATGGGTCGCAGACAATCGGCCAGGACATGGGGCAGAGACATGCTGGAGCAGCAGTGATGTGCTTAGAAACAGGAGAGTATGAGAAACTAGTGATGAAAAGACTACCCATGCATTATGTAGCACAAGCAGCCGAACTCATAGCACTCATTGAAGCGCTTCACGCATCGAAGGGGTGTTATGCTACCATTCAGACTCTGCATACGTCACCACAATGTGCATGCAGGTCTGTCATGATGAAAAAGGAGGGGCTTCAGATTGGATGACGGGTCCCCAGTACAGCATGCAGCATTACTAAATACCCTGATTTCTGCCCTGGCAGAACCATCTGTGGTGGCAGTAGTCAAATGAGCTGCCCACACAAATAACACTGATGAAATCCCACTGGGAAAGGCAGTTGTTGATGTGGGAGCAAATGCAGCAGCATATCTCCCGATGCCCACACCGGCTGAGTATGTTATCACAGCCATCACGATGAGGCCAGACGCAGAGCCGTAGACAGCATTGCTCATAGCACAGATAATAGAGCTTCAGTGTAGGGCACCTGAGGAAGAAGAAGAGATCTGGCACAGACGTGGGTGCGTACAGTCTCCAACTGACCGCTTATGGAGGCAACAAGGCACTGGGAAGGTAGTGATGCCTGTGGAACTATTGCACACAGCTTTTGAGCAGTTATACTACCCCTCTCACAGCTCCAAACCACACATTGCAGCAGACATACAGGAAGATTGGTTTATACCAAATCTACAAGAACACCGCTCAACGATGGTCGTCCAGTGCACAACCTGCCAAGAGTTCAGCATGGGAATTACCCTTCACATATTAGAGGCACTCTGCCCACCCTATCAGGCCATTCCACAAGCTCCATATTGATTACACAGACATGGGCAAGAAATGCTACGGAGCTCGATACCTCATTGTGGAGGTGTGTCATTCTCTTGGTGGGTTGACGCCAGCCCTTGTGCCCACCCAGATGTCGAGTGTGCAGCAAAATCCCTCATACGTGAGGGTTTTTCACAATGGGGTGTGTGTGATATTTTGAGATCTGACAATGGTACTCACTTTTTAATTAACTCTTTAAGGAAATCACAGCATTGTTAGGCATTATGCACTGCATGTGTTCCATGTATCAACCCCAAGCGAATGGTGTTGTGGAACGAATAAACGGCCTTCTGAAAAGTAGGCTTTCTAAATTGTGTAACACGTAACACCCTGAAAAAGATCTGCGTACACTGTCTACCTCTGGCCCTGTTCAATTTGCACACTCAGCCCAGCATGGACCCCCACCTCTCACCACATGAAATAGTTACAGGCAGACACATGCAAACACCCATCTCCCCTTAGAGGGGGACATCAGATGCCCACAGAGCTGCGACAATTTTGGGAGAAGAGTTCAAGGATTATTGAACAAACCTAACATGTGCGATCAAATGCGTCTCACAACAAATCGCACCACCCCACCCAGATGATGCCCAAAACACTACAGTTCCACCAGCTGACTCAGCACCCGCCCAACCACTGTTGCCAGGGGAGCTAGTATATATCAGAGGTTTTGTGCAAAAATGTAACAATCCCAGGTTTCATGGGCCCTACAAAGTAGTGTTTCCACCCCTCTTGCAGTAAAGGTGAAAGATCTTTGATATTGGATACACCTCTCAGATTTCCGTAGAGCCCCACTGAATTCCACGGCGGCAGTCACTTAAAGCTAACACAAAGGGCCTCATTACTAGTCCGGCGGTAGCCGTGCTGGAAAAACTGGCAGGCTGCCGCCAGACCCGAAATACTATTCCGCCTCCGTGATTGCTGGAATCACTGGGGCATTACAACCCTGGTGACCCGGTAATTCTGGAGGTGGAATTCCGTAAATCCCCATTCCCATGGAGTCCCGTAGGAATCTATGGGGATGGGGACAATGGAAACACTGGTTCCATCTCTGACGCAGCCGGTGTTTCCATATCTGCCTGCAGGCGGGTGGTGTTACTCCCACCAGATCAGACCTGGTGAGAGTGACACCTCCCGCCTGTAGAACTCGGAATCAGCCAGTCCAGAAACAACGGTGGCCACCCCCCACCATTTCTTCCGGACCGGCTGACTTATAATGAGGCCCAATGAGTCTACTTCATCTTACTTAGCTCAATGCTGACAATATAAGTGCATGTGCAAAATAAAGACAAACATGCATTGCTGCTAGAAGCATAAACTATGTAAATTAAAACGCTTGCTCTATCACCCCCCCTCTCTCTCTCGCTCTCTGTCTTTCTAACCCCCCATTTTCCCCTTCCTTGATCCCCTCCCCTTGTCCAACCATCCCTTTGTCATACCCGTTCTTGTTCCCATTACAGGTGAGAAGAAGATGAAGAGTGCAACATCAAATTGTTCATTACATAGAGATAGAAATGTTATCAGTTCTAAAATAATTTATTCATACCAGTGTGGCCTGCATTTTACAGCCATTTTGTAGCCATCTAAAAGATGGGGTGAGGAGAAACCTGAACAAATGCACACCTCTTAACTTAACTGAACAAGTAAATAAAACTCTATATATGTATAATGCATCCCAACCAAATAACACCAGCATCTGTATGACTGTATGCACAAGTAGAATGTTTGAGATACTACTTCCAACCATTAAAAACCTCTTTTGTAGTACAAATAGTAGTGATAACGCCATGACTAGCAGGAGAGGATTGACAAGAAGATACATATCGCGCCATGACAGAATGAAAAGACAGGCCGGTAGGCTCAAATATAATACATACCATCTAGGGTTTCCAGAAATAACTGTGGCCTTCGTGGAACGAACGTGTGCACAAACTTGGACAGAGCACACCACAAAGTTGACCTGGATTGCAGCTATGGAGAAACCAGTAAAAGTGCACCAAGAAAAGACTTATGAACTGTGCTTTTTCAGCAAAGGAACTGTTTTTGTCGGCTCAAATGAACGATGCAACAGAACAGTGTTGATTCCAGATCTAAAGAGAGGCACATCAGCACTGATGGACTGCTACTGGGTGTGTGGCCAACAAGCGTACTTGCACCTTCCACCCTGCTGGAGGGGCTATTTTTCACTTGCTATGCTACACTCAGCCTTGTTAGTAGTCCCAGAAGAACACCTGAAAGAAGGGCTACTGCCTGACGAAGCACCCGCAGTGGCCTCGACGACCTCAGAAAGAACCGTATGGCCAGCTGCAGAGAAAACAGAGAACCTCAAACTGTCTATCAAAAGATTCATCAGAATTACTTGAAGAACTAGCTGAAGAATACAAGCTGTTTACCTCGGTAGAGACATTTTTTTGCATCCTTATTGCTACCCTGTGAACAAGCATGAGCCAAATGGCTCCAAAATGTGCACTGGGACAGTTGGCTAATGACACTGAGCAGGGGTTCAATGTCATAAGGATCGAGCTGTGCACCCTAAGGCTGATGACGATGCAGAACAGATATGTTCTAGCTATGCTGATGGCGATGGAAGGTGGTGTATGCAAAAAGATAGGGAGTTCATGTTGCACATTTGTACTTTCTGAAGATGCCGAGAATGGAACTTTGTTGCACATCATTGCTGCAGTGCATAATCCATGTGCCAAGATGAAAAAAGAGGCTGGCATCCAGGAAGAGGACTGGTTTGCACTCGCTTTTAGTACGGCCACCTCATGGCTTGGAACATTGGTGAAGATGCTGGTGCCTGTCAGCGTGTTGGCTTGGTCATCTTCTGCACATGCCAATTGGGTCTCTGGTTTTGTGCCAAAGCAGTTCCTAATAGCGCAATGATGATGGTCTTGATCGGCATTCCAAAAGTACCTAATTGGAGAAGGGAGACAGAAGTACAAACTGACCACCCTATTCCCCACATGTTCCCAATCCCCTACGGAGATGAAGTTGACCAATTGTACTAGACAACCATTGTCCCTCCTCCAGACCCCGAACATTATAAAGAAGTATGGGTAGAATTGGCAGTGGATGGGGGCAGCATTTACATGACATGTACACCTGAAGAGTATGTGTGAGCAGGAGAAAGCTTACGACATGTGTGCAGGGCATGGATGCAAATAAAGGAAACACCCCCTATGAAGCTGCGGTGAAAAGGGGGGAAAAAGCGCAAATATGGGGGAGAGTTTGTTACTGTAGAAGTAACAAAAGGGGCAAATGTTGGGATGAAGATGAGTCTGTCCCACCTCCCTAGGCGCTTTGAGTAAGGCAAATCCCATATGTAACCGTGCGAGGTGCTAGGGGGCAAAGCACTGTGTTAAGAAACCCAACACGGATACAATATTGTGGGATTATAGATTCATAGAGTTAGTGCGTGCATATAAAGAGACGCCATTTTGTAGTTATGGCAGCAACCCTTCATGGCCATGCGATAAAACATAAGCTTGATGGAGGAACCTGAAAAGGAACAAAACGCTGAGGAGAGATAAGCCTGTGCTACTAGTTCTCACAGAAATGTCCCCTTGTCCCTTAACTGTTGTAATTACTTAGTATTGCAGAAAGGAATGCACCCAACAAGGCCATGAGACAGCACCAGGCTTCTCGTGGTGCCCATTCATCATCGCCGGGCCAACAAAGGCCTCCAACCCCCCACCCACCAGGAGTAATGGCACCCACCACTGACCCAGCCCGAGGTCCCCTGCATTCCACAATAGTGAGTGACCCCAGCCCACCAGCCATAAAACCAATGGTCATAAAAGAAATGAACATGTGTGACAATTTCACCTCGTCCCATAAAAATCACTCTTTGTAGTACGAGGTAAAGGATGGGATACATTATAGATCAAAACAAGGGTGAGAGGGGTGCGATATATCCAGAGCACAGAATGTGTGAATCAGCATTATTGTATTCCTCCCATACCCCCTGGTATTATGTTATGTTATGTTAATTGTTTTTGTATAGCGCACGCTCACCAAAGCATCTTGGCGCTAGGAAGAAACCCGAGGGAATAGAAAGATAAAACAAATACCCTGAAGAAAATCTAGAACAGATAGGTTTTTAACAGCCAACGAAAGATCAAGAGATTGTCAGTAGCTCTCAGCTGCACTGGCAGAGAGTTTCACAAATTGGCGGCCACCACGTAAAAGGAGTGACTCCCCACCCGCTCAAACTGATAACAGGGAACCACCAGAAGGCAAGAGCCCTTAGACTGCAGATCGCAGGCAGGTGTATAGATTTGAAACTTATCTTGTAGATATTCAGCGCCTGAGCCATAAAAAACCTGGTGTACAATCACCAGTGATTTAAAACAAACTCGCTGGAGAACCAGAAGCCAGTGCAAGGACCGGAGAATCGGGGACACATGAACACTGTAAGGGGTGTTGGTACATGTGCGTGCAGGTTAGTTTTGAAGAAGCTGCAGGCGATAGAAGAGATCGAGAAGCTGGGCCAAAAGCATAGAATTACAGTAATCTAACTGACTCAAAATTAAGGAGGCCGTAACTTGCGGTCTCAGTTGGACCGGAGGGAAAGGGAGAACTTTCAGAAGCACACAGAGTTGAAAGAAGCCTGCATTGCAGATGGCTCCCACTTGTCTTTTCATAAACAGTGAGGCTGAAAAAATAACTCCCAAATTCTTAACCTCCACCGCAGGGGAGGGACAAACTCCAAGTTCCATAGGCCAAAAGGCTGAAGACCAATGTTCAATTTCAGCCAATTACTGGCCATCCACCCATTCAGGGCCAACAGGCAACTCCTAAGCTCAGACGCAACACAGCCATGACGGCATAAAGAAAAGAGGCGAGCATCAGTGTCTGGCTCCGATCAGCCAAGAAGGAGGTTAACCATGCCAGCACCTGGCCCGATAGGCCAGCTGTTCCTAACTGATCCAGCAGTACCTGAGAGTCCACTGTATCGAACGCCACCGATAGGTCTAATAAAATAAGGGCTCCTGTTCCACCTGCATCGGCCAACAGCCGGAGGTCATCATACACTGAGACTAGGATGCTTTCCGTCCCTTGGCCTGGACGAAACCCAGACTGAAACGAGTTCAAGAAGGAGGAGCATTCTAAAAATGAAGTAAGCAAAGGGAAGATTAAAGATTCCATCACTTTCATAAAAAAAAAGGGAGCAAGAAGAGGTGGCAGAAGTTTGCTGGTACATAAGGGTCCAGTGAAGGCTTCTTCAGAAGTGAAATGATGGTGGCTTGTTTCAATTCCGGCAAAATAATTCCAGACTGACATGAGTCGTTATCTGCTTCCGCCAGCCATCCAGAGATATGAGGAGAGATCTCT
Organism: Ambystoma mexicanum; assembly: GCF_040938575.1. NCBI lineage: Eukaryota > Metazoa > Chordata > Amphibia > Caudata > Ambystomatidae > Ambystoma > Ambystoma mexicanum. The sequence goes on from NC_090941.1 coordinate 897,267,500, forward strand.
TTCACGGGGCCTCATTATGACCCAGGCGCTAAGTGTTTAATGGCACCGTAAAAGGCTGCGGTGCCGTTAAACACCTAGCGCCTAATTACGAGGTCCCTTTGCGGGACCCGACCTTAACGGCTGGTTTTACCAGCCGTTAAAGTAGGGACCTGCAAAGGGACCTTGGAGCTAATTACGGTACCGCAATTTGCAGTACCATAATTAGCGCCTTCCCCATTCCCATTGAGCCCTATGGGGCAAAAATGGGAATGGGGAAGGGCCATGGCGGCATGGGGAATTACCGCTCCACCGTCCTCGGAATGGGGTGGTTATTCCCCATTCCACCATGGCGGACTCCGGCATGGACCATGGTGCTAATAGCACCATGGTTTAGCGCCGGAGTCCTAATGAGGCCCATGATCTTTAATGGGATGGCATCCTAAGAAGAGGCAGACTTTAATTTAGCGGTTGCCAGTTCCACTTCCAGAACTGAGAAAGTAGGAAATACGACCAGCCAAGGTCCAAAGGACAAGAAGATCTTGGGAATGATGAACTTGTGCAGCAGGGTCCGGAGGAGAAGAAAGAGACCAGACTACCGAGAATAACTCACTTGGTTGATTCAGTGCACTTTCCACTTTGTTAGTGTAATAAGCCTTTTTAGCCGTCAGAATGGCTAAGTGGTAATTATTAGAGATCGAGGCAAAAAGTGATCTGGCATTGGTAGAATAGGTTTTTCGCCATATTCTTTGCCCGAATGCCAGTTGATGAGCCTCCCGGGTGTGTGCCAAAATGATGCAGTAGTAGCATTAGCTCACAATAGTAGCCCTGAAACAGCAACATGTGAAATGCCTGGCCTTCAGTCCCTGAAGCGATGAGCTCAGCTGACCCACGTGGAAACTGACAGACGGCGGAAACAGGGACAAATCATAGCCTGGCATCCCCTATGGAACACGTCTCACCAATTAGCTGTGCGGGTTTTGACCCAATGGATGACGTCATTAATGATGCTGTAAACTCTTATAATGAACTGTACATGATAATTCGGTCAGCAGAACGTTCCCAAGCAGCAGACTCCTCTGCTGACACCTTTTTGTACAATTAAACCTTGTTATCCTTGCAAGCAATGTCTCGGCCTTGTTCCTAGAGGGTTGTATTCTTTCTGACGTTCTGACGTGAGCGTAAAGGGACTTGCCTTCACAACCTACATTAAAATCAAATATAGGAGATAAACTGTCTATATATAAGAACATTAAAATTATTCATTAATATAAAATCACATAGACTATCTGAAATCAAATCTTGATAAATACATGTTAGTCCTCCATCAGACAGTTACTTAAACAATCATGTATCTGCAGCTGCAGGTTACTACCTGACTGCCAATTAAAAAGGCTAATTATATAGGACATGTTGATCGAAGCTGAAGTAAATATTATTGATCCCCAGAGAAGTCGATATTGCAAAACAAGCATAATGTAGCCTGATCCTGCAGACTGGGGGGTATTTGATGACTTTTGATTAATTTAATTTCCTCTGGGGACATGATGTCAAATTGGTTCTGAACCCTAGAGCCCTATTTAGTTTATGATGACCCAAAGATGTTTCCATTAGAGAATGAAGTAGAAGAGATAGTTCATCAAAGCATGACAAGAACCCAGGCCCCCTAAGTGATCAACTCTAATAGTTTATGAATCTGCAACTTACATATAAAAAAGTGATAATTTCTTTTGCTAGGTAAGCAAATTATTTCCTACTTCCGTAGAATAACTTTGAGTGGAAATAAAATGCTTCAACCCATTTGCATATACAGTAGTTATTCAAAACAACTTTGAGGTATTTCACTTTGTTGTATATTCCCAACTGTAATTAAGGCAAAATATAGTCATTAAGATCATTTCTTGGATGGTGAGTCACATTATTGATTAATATACTTACTACTTTACCCACAAAATTGGCAACCGATATTATCGGTGGTTTTACTTACAGAGTGTCTTGAAGCACGGTTGGTACACGGTATGTGTTGACCTGTATTGTCACAGGCCAGTCGAATACTATTCTCCTCATGCTTTAATAAAGAGTTGAATTAGGTAATTAGTTCATGACTTTTAACTTTGTTACCATAGGGAGGCAGCATACCTTCACCTGAAGATGGATCAGAATTCTGAAATGCGTTGTGAATTTAATGAGAAGTTTTGATTTTAACAACTGATCCCAAATTGACACATTTGGTGGTTTACTCCTCACAGTGTGGACTGTTTTCTAAATGAAATTATTTTCCCTTAATTATAGTTGGGAATATACAACAAAGTGAAATCACTGAAAGTTGTTTTGAATCACTACTGTATATGCAAATGTGTTGAAGCATTCTTTTTCACGCATAATTATTCTACGTAAGTAGGAAATATTTTGACTACTTAGCACAATAGAATTGATCATACTTTTTGATATTAGAGTAATTACATAAACTATTAGGGTTGATCCCTTGGGAGTGCCTGGGTTCTTGTCATGCTTTGATGAGCTATCTCAGTTGGTGTACAGGTGCAAGTGGATCTAGGTCACCTTGCCTAAGACCCGTCCACCTGTCAATTACCTTGAACTGTTGGCGCCTTCCTGTTTTCCTGCCCTTTTCCTCTATGTAAGCAGCCCTCCAGCCTCTTTCCTTTGCACTTGGTGAGCAGGTGCAAGTGGATCTAGGTCACCTGGCCTAAGCGCAGCCCACCTGTCAATCACCTTAAACTGTTGGGGCCTTCCTGTTTTCCTGCCACTTTTTCCTACTTAAGCAGCCCTCGAGCCTCTTTGCTTTGCAGTTGGTGAGCAGGTGAAAGTGGATCTAGGTCACCTGGCCCAAGCCCTGCACAATTGTCAATCACCTTAAACTGTTGGCGACTTCCCGTTTTCCTGCCCTTTTCCCCTACTTAAGCGCCCTCCAGCCTCCTTCCTTTGCAGTTGGTGAGCAAGTGCAAGTGGATCTAGATCACCTGGCCTAAGCCCCACCCACCTTCTTAGCCCTGCCTCTTCTTTATGCTCTTAACTCTTAGATCAAGGGCATCCAAACTGAAGGGCAGACGAAGAAACAGATAGTCCCTGTTTGGACCTGTGCAACCAGGAGGACCCGGTGTCCGAACCCCTGCTCAGTCAGCAGATAAGCATGTACCAACATGTGTTTTCTCCCTCTGTCCCCACAAGCCATCCCCACCATCACCAGGCACCGCCAACATTAATGACATCACCCCTCCTCTAAGGCATGAACTCCGCAATGCAGAAGCCTCACCCACATCAGCCTCAAGCCCATCAACACACCTCACCGTCCACAAGACAGTAGTTGATGATCACCAACATCCACTCAGCTATCACCCATGCAGCAGACATCACCGACCTCACACACAAACTTGACGCCCTCTTCATCACTGAGACCTGGCTGACACCTACTTACACCCACATCTTAGACATCCCTGCCCCCGATGGCTACAGCATCCAACACAGACACCGGCCATACAAGACAGGCAGAGGCCTTGCCGTCATACACAAGACCTCAGGATCTCATGACCCTGCAGCAGACTTGACATCAACAACATTGTCTTCTTTGAAGTCCTCTCCTGCCACTACCCACTCACCCCGATGGACACAGTCACCTTCCATCTCATCTACAGATACCCAAACCCAACACCACCTTGATCGGAGATTTCACCGACCTGGTCACCACCATGTCTCCCATGCAAGTAAATAACATCTTTCTAGGAGACTTCAACCTCCCAGGCAACAAGGCCACCAAACTGATGAAGGAAGCTCTCCAAAGCCTTCTCGACACCCTGAGCCTCACACAGCACACAAAAGACCCAACACAGGAGAAAGGTAATATCCTCAACCTAATCATAACTGCACTGTTTTCCCTCCACTACAGCTCTGCTCTCCCGCTTGACCGGTCTGGCTCCCTTACTGTGCCTTTCAACATCCTGCACACCACCACAGTCAAGCACTCCCAGCAGAAACCCAACAGACAAACCTTCAGGTCCTTCAAGAACTTCCCAGTGGAAGCCCTCACAGAAGAACTCACCAACCTACACCTTACATGGACTGAACACCCCCAACCAAATTGGGACTCTCTACTGGAAGCACTCAACACCACCCTCTCAGCCTCCATCGACCAGCACGTACCTCTGAGAGAACACACCTGCAAACCGAAACCATCAGCACCCTGGTACACGCAAGAACTCAACCTCTGCAAAAAAGTCATCAGGAAACAAGAGAAAACCTGACACCGCTCCAGGACTGCATCTGACCTGACGATCCTCAAGGAACTCCGAGCAAACTGCTGACAACAAATCAACACAGCCAAGACCACCTATCGAAGGCAGCGGTCAGCACAAAAGTGATTTTATTTCTTTTTTCAGTTTAATAATGTTGCCCGAAGACGGTGTAATACATGTTATATTCTGGTTTATAATGTTGCAGTAGATACGTGTGTTTCATGTTTATGTCAATTCTGCAACCACGTGTGATACATGTCCCATCCTGCTTCCTAATGTTGCAGTAAATAAATGTTTTTCATGTTTAATCCATATTACAAAATGCAAAGTTCCTGCAGATTCATGGCAATTGTGATCTCTCGCACCAAAACATCCTTGCGCAGAGAGGTACAAAATCCAAAGTGCTTGCAGGTTCATGTCCCGCCAATTGCAAGCTCTCGCACCAAAACATCCTTGCGCCAAGAGGTCCCTGCGACCAACTGGCTGCATCTAAATGGGCATGCCCAAACGGGACCTGTGGCAAAACAGTCCCACCATAACAACGTGTGCTTAATTGAACACTCCAAAATGTCCTGTCCCGTGCTCCAAGCCCCTTGTTTCATGGTCGGTCTCTTGGTGACTGTTGGGATGCATTGCACAACTCCAACTAACCACATTTAAGCAGCACAGAAATGGGAAAGAAATGACTGGCTGCAAGAATAACATATGCCCAGGTACTTTCTGCACCAATAGCTAAAATCAAAAGCTGGCACCCATGAATATATGCACCGTACTGCTTAGATTCAAAGTGAGGAACGGGCTGGCCTCGTCAGACCCTCTTGCTTTAAGTGGTCTTGTAAGTGTGCTTCACTTATTAGGCACCATGGCCTGAGGAGGGTGACACACGTTTTCCTCACTTTGAAGCTAAGCAGGGTCGGTCCTGGTTACCGCAGGGATGGGAGACCCACATCACCAGTGATTTTCCACACCCGATGTAACTGTAAAAATATCATTTTTTCAAATTATGTATGAAAGATTGCAGGCTTTGAGAATTTCTAATGTTTTTTAGTTAATACCCTGTGCGATTACATTATTTGCCGAGGATCAAACACTTTAGTTAATCAGAATGCTACATGCCCCTTGTTTTATGGCCGGTCTCTTGGTGACTGTTGTCATACATCACACAACCCCAACTAACTGCATTTAAGCAGCACGTAAAAGGGAAATAAATGACCAGCTGCAAAAATAACATATGGCCAGGTACTTTTGCCCCCATAGCGAAAATAAAAAGCTGTCACCCATGAATATATGCACAGTAAGTGAACATATATCTTAAAGTGAAATATACAAATGTAGTTCAATAGACCTAGTCCTTAGACGAAAGTGCGCAAGACAAAATAGCATTGGACTTTAAAAAAAAGTAATCCACACCAGATAAATAACCTTAGAGAGGAAATGTTCCAATAAATATGCTGGCAAAGTATAAAAGGTGCTCAAACTCAGCAACCTGTAGTGAAATATTACCCTGGAAAACAAAACCCCAATAAGAAACAAGTGCTTGTGGTCTTGTGAGTAAGCGTCTGTACTGGAACATGACAACTTGAGGAAAATCCTCTTAGCCAAATACTTGAGCAAGCTTGCCAATCTCAAAAAATAAACAAGGGATTGCGTCTGCCCTCTGAAAAAAAGTTACGCTGTCCACCCACATATGTCCTTTACTGGTGCCCTGAAAAGCAGCCACGATCAGGGGAAAATAACTGCACCAGTGTCCAGGATTGCAAACTCTCTTGCCACATTGTGGGCAAATACTCATGACTTACCTGCCCTCTCATCATTTCCCCTCCTCATGCCCATGTCTGGCTTTCATCAATACTCTGCTTTCTCACCTTCCCCCAGAAGCTCAATGTCACCCGAGCCCTTGTTCTCTCTAGGCTTGGCTTTTGCAATAGCCTCCTCCTCAATCTACCTTCTTCCACTCTGCGACTGCTCCAGCTAATCCAGAAAACGGCAGTGAAACTTATTCTTGGCCTCAAGGCCAGGAACTGCTTCTCTCCTGCCCTAAAAAGTCTTCACTGGCTCCTGGTTGCTTCACAGATTAAATTAAAATTCTTCTTTATCATCCACCAGGCTGTGTGGGGCCAGGGACCACTCTATATGCAACTCTCTCTAACTAAACATTCTCCCTCTAGACCTCGGCGTTCCTGTGGCACCAACTCTTTGTGTGTAAAGCATTTCATAAAACAGAGGGAAGGAGGCCGATTGCTGGCTCCCTTCTATGGAACAGCCTCCCCCTCCCTCTGCGTCTTCAGCAGGATATTCTTGAATACCGGAAGCTCCTCAAGACTTTCCTCTTTGCCTCCTTCTTCCCCCCTTCTCGTCTCTGCTAATTTCACAGTTGCTTTGATTGGTATCCAGGGCCCTTCTGCGTCCTCAGGGCCATGAGCTCCCAAACCGAATCACCCCCAGCTTCTGTCTATCTTCAGCACTTGCCTCAGCACACCCTCCGTTCTGTAGGTTAGCAATTACCATAACTTGCACTTCATCTGTTGCTCACACACAAGCACGGGCACCCTAACACCTAACCCCACTGCCCCTTCCCTTCTGCACTTGCACGTTCTGAATACTCACAAGGCGCAATAGGTTTGTCCTTTTTTTCCCTCCACTGTATTTAATATGTTATGTATTTACTGCATTCTCATTCCCATGTCCCCTCCCTTTTGCCCTATGGGTGCTTTGAAACAGAATGTATTTGCTGCTTAAGCACCTAACAAGCGAACAATAAATAAATAAATGAATAAATAAATAAATAAAGCTAACTTGAAAAGTACACATACAATAGTGTCACTCCAATATATATATATATCCTTGTAGAACTACGTTATGGAAAAAGTGTACAATTGTGGAATTAAACTCCATGATCTTGACTATGAGACTACAACTACCAGAATGCAATTCAGCATAAGGCAAAGAAATGGTCTCTGAGTGCAAAACCTTCAAGGTATGACAGTAGCACGGTTTTAAAACAAATTATGCAGATGCCATCTGTCATGAGATATTTAAAACTAAGAAAACACAGCATTCAAGACTGTGAACTGTACCCCATCCATGCAGTAACCGGGGCTGACACTGTTTAGTTTCAAAGCGAGGAAGGATGCAGCCCCCTTAGGCCATATTTCTATAAGTGGTCTTGTAAGGTGGTCTCATTTATTAGTCAACATCACCTTAGGGGCCTGAACCCTTCCTCGCTTCGAAGCTAAGCAGGGTTTGTCTCAGTAACTGCTGTGATGGGAAAACCACTGTTGCTATAAAAATATATCATTTAGTTTATTATTATTCACTGGGAGGCTACTAATATCAGGATGTAATTCAACAAAAGGTAAAAAATTGTCTCTGCATGCAAAACTTTCAAGGACTGACAGTAGCACGGTTTAAAAAATAATAATAATTTGGATGCCCATTTGGTCGCCCATCCATAAAGTAACTGTAACTAACCATGCTTAGCTTCAAAGCAGAACTCACACTGCTTAGCTTCAAAGCAAGGAAAGGGCTGGCCCATTTCTCTAAGTGCTCTTGTAGCAATGGCTTATTTATTGGGCTGGTGGCCTGAGAAGGCTGGTCGCTTCCTCACTTTGAAACTAAGGACAGTCTGTCCTGGTTACTGCACAGATGGGAGACATGGATGACAATTGTGTCACTGCCCATGGCCTTTGGCCCACTCACTGTGATTCAGGGATGCAGAGACAGTTGCGGCCAGGGAGAAGCTCTACTGTTCCCTGGCAGTAGCTTGGATGGCATTGATGGTGCCTAAATTGTTGTTGAAGCAGTTTAGAGATTTAGGCAGACTCAGTGATCACTTCTTTGGTTCTGTGGTTGCTTGGAGCTCCAATACAGGATCATTGGAGCAGGGAAAGTCTTTTCTTCTGACCTTTACAAACAGAAAAGTTAGTAGAGAGTACCTTTGGGGTTCTGTCAACTACAGTAGGCATTTCAGTTGCAGTAGGCCTTGTCCAGTCAGCTGGTCAGCCCAAATAGGCCCTTGGGAATGTTAGGGAAAAGAGCTTTCTTCTTCCTTCAAGCTGCAGGTTTTTACCTCTCTGGCAGAGGACTTCAGAGTAGATTGTACACCCAATCACGTCCCAGTCAATCCTTTGTTAAATAGTGGTACAAAGATGAATCAATTTACGGGTCACTCCTCTACCCCTCTATAATTCCAAAATGCTAGAGTGGATTGGTCCCCAACATGCCTGCTGTTAAGGCTCAAATCCAGGATGCCTTAACAAGTGTTCTTTGCTTGCTAATGTCATACCCAAAGTGCCTTGTCTGCACAAAGTGGGGAAGGAGGACAGGAAGTTTGGGAGCCTGGTAAAATCCAGAGACCCTCTATGTGGACTGAACCACTCTTCTAGGCTTGTCTAACTCCATCCCTATCCTCTGTCTGCCTACATCAGAAGGTATCCAGTAATCGGCTTCATTATGTTAAGTGGCCATTGTGATGATAGGACTGTCGTTAATGCACCAGTTTCCAGGGGACTTCATGGGGGGGTTTCCTGTTCCCTCCTTATAGTGATCAGAGAAAGGCTTCATAAATGGACATTGCCATGAATGACTAACTGCCCACCAAGTTCACAATAAAGGACATCAAATACCTGTGGCTACATAATCCTGTAATCTGAGCAATCACCATGTCAAAACTAGAAATGCCTTATATTTAAACATTACAATCGGCCTACTGGCTTCTGGGGTAAATATTTATATTATTTTGACCCAGAGGTGAAGACAGTCAAAATGCCACCTCTGCCTGTGTTCCAACAGTTGTGTGCTGAAATATATATATGTGGCCTTTGAACCTGTCCTGCTTGTATTGCACGGCAGCTGCAGGGGAAGTCAGGAAATGGTCACAACCAGATACATGTACACATCAAGCTTTTTTTCATGGAGCCTTATGAAAGTTAGATCTGATTAGTAGACCTCACTTTCAGAAACAGGCTTAAATAAAATGTGCATAGACTGTAAAGCCTATGCTTTGGGAATGCTCCAGATAAAAGAAACGGTGGGTACACTTTCTGTTTGAAGAACTGAAAAAGTTATATATATAGTAATGGGAATTGAAACAAGGCAATGGATATGCAGGGGATGAACAAATTACCATTCGTTTATAGTTATTAGGCTCAGAAAATAATAATGAAATTGCATGGCAAAAAGGAAAGTAGAATAGTAATAATGCAAGCTAGCTAAACCTTGTCATTAAATTGAATTGATAAATATTAAGGGTAATTTTGAGCATTAGCTGATGTACATATATTTGTATAGAATTAGGTGATCACTTATAATTCACTTAGGACATGCTTCATGAGTGACTCTATGACTATGTGTGTGTATTGTATAACTGCATGGTGTTGTCTGATTTAAAAAAGAATGGGGAATGACACGCGTGGTTTGGGCTGCCCCAAACCAAACATCTAATATTTGGTGATGTCACAGTGTGATAAAATGGGTTGTAGGCCTGCCCAGAAACCAACATAGAATATGTCCCTTTTAGCTGTGAAATAGTCCCATATTCGCTTAGGGCTTTCTGCTTTAAATTGTCAGGCTGGTCCAAGTGCTCCTTGCACAAGCCATAGAGAAAGATGATTGATGCCTCCTCCAGCAAAAAAATATGCGACAACACCATTTCACATTTATGTTTTACCTTCCCTGGATGGAAGACCTGCTTCCGAAGCTGGGCCAGCCAGGCATGGAAATGGTGGCAGCGTGAACCCATTCATGGCCAATCAGCGAGTGGAGAGGTCTGGACTCCCAAGAAGAAGAAGACGTCATCTTCAAGCAGATAAGCAGGCCCTTTGCGCCTCGGGACACTCATCTTTTAGGTTCAATGCTCCTAACTCTTTTTATCTCAAGGCAGGTCATTTACAGCGATTGCAGTGAAACCAGCGAAGGCTGAGTTTATCTATGGTAGGCTTTCACTTATATTACTTTTGATACTTTATTACATTTTCTTTAGTGTGTCTCCCCATTTGCCCAGCTTTCTAACTTTAAATATTCAACTGTTTTAAATCTGTTAAAAAGCTGCTTGGAGTTAAGCTCGTACTGTTTGGCAGAGGAAGCAAAATCCAGACATTTTATCCATGGATAAAAACATAAACATTTGAAAAACACATTCTTGGCACTTACTGTTATTTCTACGCCTGGCTTAGCAAATAAGCCTATTTCCATGCTTCATACAATGCCCCTTCTCACCATAAACCAGAGAGCAGCTCCTGTCCTGTTTCTAGTAAGCCATTGTGCCGAGGATGGATTATGAAACTGCCTCTTTTGTACTGGTCCATTACTCCATGTTGATGAGATCTGTGTTAGGAAAGCAGCGCTCCCTTTCCCGCCTGGATGATTGATGCCTTAGAGTACACATGGAATTACAGACGCACTTCCGATCGATCCGACATGTGTGTAAGCAAGGCCTTTTACATTTCGAGTGAAAGTCTAATTACAAGATGGCCTTTAATATTGACGTTGTTCGGAATAAATCGTGCTTTTGGCTGACATTGGATTTGCGGCTAAACAATTATGAGGCCGATTCATGGAATAATTAGCGCGGCGCAAGTGGGCAAAAACGTGCGAATCGCAGTGGAATAGCGAAAATCGCAGTGCAATTGCGAAAATCGCACGAAAAGCAGCGCACGTCGATTCATGGAAGGCCGTGCGCGAGAAAACCAGCGGATGTGCGATAAAAAAGTGCGCGGCGCACGTTGGCGCACAGGCCATCTAACAGCGTGCGCCAGGTCACAGCGAAAATCGCACAGGCCACAGCGAAATTCGCACATAGCGCGGCGCACGCAACAAAAGTAGGCGGAACACGGGCGTAACACTCGGAATGGGGAACAACTTGCCAAAACGTGGGCGTCACGGGGGAAGTACAGGGCACAAGTGCGCGGAACGCCCACACGCTCGCCTACAACACGTATTCATGGAATAGAATAGGGCAAAAAAGCGCACGCTCAAACCAGCGCACAGGCACAAACACGACCGCCACAAGAAAGCAGGCGGTAGCGTCTCTGCGGCTGTAAGAAATGTGCGCCAAAAGGTGCGCCAACAAATCGCACCTATATACTGCCATGATGAATGTCCCATACTGTGGCCCTCCAGGAAAAATGACGTGCAAAGGGGAACCCACAAACACGGACACCCGCTGACAAAAAATACGTGTGCGTGTATACCGGGGTGCGCGGGAAGTCTAACACGCGATTTCAGCAGGGTACGTGCATCACAGGGGTTCGCGTGAAGTTCCTCACGCGATCGGGCCTGGGGGAGCGGGCTATGTGTATTACAGGGGTGCGCGGGAAGATCCAGGGGTGCGTGGGAAGTTCCACACGTGAATAGCCTGGGGGCGCGTGTATTCCAGGGGTGCGCGTGAAGTTGCACACGCGAATAGCCTGGGCGCGTGTATTACAGGGGTGCGCGAGAAGTTCCACACGCGAATAGCCTGGGCGCGTGTATTTCAGGGGTGCGCGGGAAGTTCCACACGCGAATAGCCTGGGCGCGTGTATTTCAGGGGTGCGCGGGAAGTTCCACACGCGAACAGCCTGGGCGCGTGTATTTCAGGGGTGCGCGGGAAGTTCCACACGCGAACAGCCTGGGCGCGTGTATTTCAGGGGTGCGCGGGAAGTTCCACACGCGAACAGCCTAGGCGCTTGTATTTCAGGGGTGCGGGGGAAGTTCCACACGCGAACAGCCTGGGGGCGCGTGTATTTCAGGGGTGCGCGGGAAGTTCCACACGCGAACAGCCTGGGCGCGTGTATTTCAGGGGTGCGCGGGAAGTTCCACACGCGAACAGCCTGGGCGCGTGTATTTCAGGGGTGCGCGGGAAGTTCCACACGCGAACAGCCTGGGCGCGTGTATTTCAGGGGTGCGCGGGAAGTTCCACACGCGAATAGCCTAGGCGCGTGTATTTCAGGGGTGCGGGGGAAGTTCCACACGCGAATAGGCTGGGGGCGCGTGTATTTCAGGGGTGCGCGGGAAGTTCCACACGCGAATAGCCTGGGCGCGTGTATTCCAGGGGTGCGCGGGAAGTTCCACACGCGAATAGCCTGGCCGCGTGAATATCAGGGGTGCGCGGGAAGTTCCACATGTGATTTGACAGTGTGGGTCCTCCCAGGTGTACCCTGTACACCCTCCACGGCCCCTGCAGGCAGCCCACACCACAGGGGACTACCCTGCATCCCTGGTCATGTCCCGCAGGCAGCCCACCCACCATGGGCATGCCCCCCAGCAAAGGCACATGTCTCCTTGAACTAATGAACACCAACTCATGTCCCCTTGCACCCCCACCCCCCAGCACTGTGGGGCACCTGCCAGCAGGCCCCCACCCATGTCCAACTCATGTCCCCCACCACCCCCACCCCCCAGCACTGTGGGGCACCTGCCAGCAGGCCCCCACCCATGTCCAACTCATGTCTCCCACCACCCCCACCCCCCAGCCACCAGGGGCACCCTCCACCAGGCCCCCACTCATGTCTCCCACCACCCCCACCCCCCAGCCACCAGGGGCACCCTCCACCAGGCCCCCACTCATGTCACCCACCACCCCCACACCCCAGCAGTGCAGGGTCACCCTCCACCAGGCCCCGACTCATGTCACCCACCACCCCCACCCCCCAGCCACCAGGGGCACCCTCCACCAGGCCCCCACTCATGTCTCCCACCACCCCCACCCCCCAGCACTGTGGGGCACCTGCCAGCAGGCCCCCACCCATGTCCAACTCATGTCCCCCACCACCCCCACCCCCCAGCCACCAGGGTCAGCCTCCACCAGGCCCCCACTCATGTCTCCCACCACCCCCACCCCCCAGCCACCAGGGGCACCCTCCACCAGGCCCCCACTCATGTCACCCACCACCCCCAGCCACCAGGGGCACCCTCCACCAGGCCCCCACTCATGTCTCCCACCACCCCCACCCCCCAGCACTGTGGGGCACCTGCCAGCAGGCCCCCACCCATGTCCAACTCATGTCCCCCACCACCCCCACCCCCCAGCCACCAGGGTCAGCCTCCACCAGGCCCCCACTCATGTCTCCCACCACCCCCACCCCCCAGCCACCAGGGGCACCCTCCACCAGGCCCCCACTCATGTCACCCACCACCCCCACCCCCCAGGGGCACCCTCCACCAGGCCCCCACTCATGTCTCCCACCACCCCCACCCCCAGCACTGTGGGGCACCTGCCAGCAGGCCCCCACCCATGTCCAACTCATGTCCCCCACCACCCCCACCCCCCAGCACTGTGGGGCACCTGCCAGCAGGCCCCCACCCATGTCCAACTCATGTCTCCCACCACCCCACCCCCCAGCCACCAGGGGCACCCTCCACCAGGCCCCCACTCATGTCACCCACCACCCCCACCCCCCAGCCACCAGGGGCACCCTCCACCAGGCCCCCACTCATGTCTCCCACCACCCCCACCCCCCAGCACTGTGGGGCACCTGCCAGCAGGCCCCCACCCATGTCCAACTCATGTCCCCCACCACCCCCACCCCCCAGCACTGTGGGGCACCTGCCAGCAGGCCCCCACCCATGTCCAACTCATGTCTCCCACCACCCCCAACCCCCAGCCACCAGGGGCACCCTCCACCAGGCCAGCACCCATGTCTACCACCACCCCCACCCCCCAGCAACCAGGGTCAGCCTCCACCAGGCCCCCACTCATGTCACCCACCACCCCCACACCCCAGCAGTGCAGGGTCACCCTCCACCAGGCCCCCACTCATGTCACCCACCACCCCCACACCCCAGCAGTGCAGGGTCACCCTCCACCAGGCCCCCACTCATGTCACCCACCACCCCCACACCCCAGCAGTGCAGGGTCACCCTCCACCAGGCCCCCACTCATGTCACCCACCACCCCCACACCCCAGCAGTGCAGGGTCACCCTCCACCAGGCCCCCACTCATGTCTACCACCACCCCCACCCCCCAGCCACCAGGGGCACCCTCCACCAGGCCCCCACTCATGTCACCCACCACCCCCACACCCCAGCAGCGCAGGGTCACCCTCCACCAGGCCCCCACTCATGTCACCCACCACCCCCACACCCCAGCAGTGCAGGGTCACCCTCCACCAGGCCCCCACTCATGTCTACCACCACCCCCACCCCCCAGCCACCAGGGTCAGCCTCCACCAGGCCCCCACTCATGTCACCCACCACCCCCACACCCCAGCAGTGCAGGGTCACCCTCCACCAGGCCCCCACTCATGTCACCCACCACCCCCACACCCCAGCAGTGCAGGGTCACCCTCCACCAGGCCCCCACTCATGTCACCCACCACCCCCACACCCCAGCAGTGCAGGGTCACCCTCCACCAGGCCCCCACTCATGTCACCCACCACCCCCACACCCCAGCAGTGCAGGGTCACCCTCCACCAGGCCCCCACTCATGTCACCCACCACCCCCACACCCCAGCAGTGCAGGGTCATCCTCCACCAGGCCCACACTCATGTCACCCACCACCCCCACACCCCAGCAGTGCAGGGTCACCCTCCACCAGGCCCCCACTCATGTCACCCACCACCCCCACACCCCAGCTGTGCAGGGTCACCCTCCACCAGGCCCCCACTCATGTCTACCACCACCCCCACCCCCCCAGCACAGTGGGGCACCTGCCAGCAGGCCCCCACCCATGTCCAATCCATGCCCCCCTGCACCTGGGTCCCAACATTCCCCAATCATGTCAGTAATGCCCATCCTCCCCTGCCAAAAGGCCCAACCAACTATCACACCCACCCACATATCAAAGGCAATTACATGTTACACCCCCAATTTAAATAATGCAATTTAACACATGTCTGTCACACACAATGGCTGCAAGTGAATGACAAAACACCCAACATGACATGCCTGAAAGCAATGAGATGATACGACACATTGAAGATTAAAAAAATAATATGTATTTAACAGCAAGTAGAATGGAAATGAAATAAGAAAAAACACAAATCAAATCAAACTAAACAAGATGAATGTCCAAGAAAATAATATGAAAAAATAAAATAAGCCAATGAAGAAGATCATCCTGGGTCCATGAGCCCTACCAAATTAAACCTAACTGACTACTAACTAAAAAGTGAACTATATACAAAAAAGTGGTGCATTGTCCAATCGCAACCAAAAAAAATTCAAAAAAACAAAGGAAACCTAACCCTAACTATACAACTATATACAAAGGCAGCGGGCTATTCGGACGGCTCACTGGTTGTTGTCATGGGCCAGGGCATCATCGAACTCCTGGTCAATGGCTTGGAGGCGGGCATGTTCCCTGGCCCCGAGGTCCCGCAGGGATAACGCAGTGTCAAGCTCAAACTCCCTGCGAAGACCCTCGAGGCACTCAGCCCGCCTCAGCGCCCTCCGCATGGAGTCCTCCGCCCTGACCATCGTGAGCCGTTCCTCCTCTGCCCGCTGCCGCTCCGCACCTATCCGCTGGCACAACCTCTCCCACACGGAAGCCACTCCCATTCCAGGGTTCTCCTGCCCTCCGGCCGATGCCTGCACCCCTGATGTTGATGGCCCCGAGCCATGATGCCTCCCACGTTGAGCCTGCTGCTGCCTCCGACGCAACTGCCTGTGCCAGCACGACGGCATCCAGGCTGATGGAAACCACCGACGCCGTCGTGCACGTGCCCTGCCCGATGATGCCGTCACATCCTCCATCTGCTGGGGTCCAGTTGCTCTGGTGTCCACCCCTGCTGGATCTCTGACTCCCGACTGTGGCAGGGATGGGATCCCCACCGAGCTGGCTGCATTGGTCGGGGCAGGTCCACAGGGGGCCCTGGTGGCATCTGGGCTGGAAGACGGCAAGGAGAACGACTGGTGGATAGCCTGCACAGAGGAGGAGAGGGCCGCCACATTGGCCAACACATGCAGGAAACCCCCGAACATGGCCGATCCCAATTGGGCCACGTCGGCACGGTGCACTTCGTGATGACGTGCGTGCTCCTCCCGGGAAGCACGCACGGCATCACGAATCACAGCCGTGCGCATCGCGACCCCAATCAGGACCTTCTCCGCACGGCCAGGGGTTCCCACGTCCGCAGGTGGAGGGGAGTCAGGTGACATGGACATCCCCTCTACCTGCGGACAGGCCTGGGACGGGGCATCCCTGCTGGTGCATGGTGGTGCACTCACAGGGTCAGGGACAGCGACATGCACAGGCCCCTCCACGGTGACCTGTGCTGCCTCCTGCCCCTGGCCCTGGACTGCACCACTTGCACCAGCAGGGATGCCCCCACCAGGCCCCATGTGTGCCCCAGTGGCGGCCTCCTCCTCCTCTGTGCAAACCACCAACCTGGATGGCTCCTCACCGTCTCCCACCGTAGCAGGCCCCTGTGGGGGCTCACCCACCCCTTCCGCTGCAGCCGTGGGGGCATCCCCGCCGCCTTGCTCCACAGCGCCGTCTCCGCCCTCTTCTTCACTAGCCGCTGCGTAGAGGGAGACAAAGAACACAAGCATCAGGGCACTGTACAATGGTCCCCTAGACAGGAAGCAATAGCAGATGAGCACCACTGTCAAAGTACACTTCCATCATGTCCCTCCACAACACATGGGTCAGTCCAGGCAAAACACACACAGTAACAGGCATGGTGCATGCCATGGACATTTCCATGCATGTCCAATGGACTCTTGAAACATTCAATGATATGTAACTCACATGCATCATGGCTCATGCCCATCACATGCACACACTTCACCTCAGTCACATCCATCTGGCCCCAAACACACCAAACACAGCGGATACAAGGGTAATTTGGCTGCTTTACTGAATCTCTGCATTGTCACACACATGTGTCATGCATCCATGGCATGCACAAGTCACAGACACGCAGGTCAGGCACACAGACATGGCTACCATATATGTACCTGGCATCAGCACCCATCCCTCACCCCCACCCATGTCCAGGTACAGAGACTGGCATGCTCTCATGTTCAAAATCTGAATAGGGCTCCCCATGCGGCATTTCAACACATGCAACAACCATGTGCATCACACATCACTGGTCGCACATGCATTACCATGATGTCCCTGCACACATGCATGCATACATGGCCTATGGCACACATACAGGCAAGTATCATAGAACCAGCACACCGCAACATGCCCTGTCTCACACAGTAATGCATGGACACTTACCGCTCAACTCCAGACGGGCCTCCCTCTCAAGGATCTGGGCGTGGAGCGCTGGGCGTACGCGTTCCAGGACCCTCATCTGGATGGAACTCATGCGGCCCCGGCCCCCCTCCACGAGGCGCCGGGCCTTCACAAGGGTCCTGGACCTCAAGTCCTCCCAGCGCTTCTTGATCTTCAGGACGTCGCGGGTTGCCACCCCCTCCGCGTTGATGGCAACCACACAGTCGGCCCAGATCCTCTGCCGTCCTTCCTTGCTGGCACGGGACGATCCAAAGAGGGCATCATACTGCCCCAGGACATGCTCCACCAGGACACCAACTTCGGTGACAGTGAAGCTGGTGCCCCTCTGCCCCTCTGGCCTGGGGTTGCCACTGGTGCCAGATGTGGAAGTGCCCGACATGGCAACCCCAGAGGCAGGTGTGGGTGGGCAACTGGGTCCTGGGGCTGGGCTGTGGAGCGATGTAATCCCAGTCGGGAGTCTTCAGTTCCAGCAGGGGTGGACACAGCAACTGGACCCCTGCAGATGGCTGATGTGCAGGCACCAAATGGCAGGGCACGGTGGCAGCAGGCAGGCAGGCAGGCAGCAGCAGATGGCACGTGGGAGGCTGCTCGGGGCACTGGGGGGCAGTAACTCGGCCTTCTGGGCAGGAGCGTGGGCTTCCGTGTGTTTTCGCGTGGCCAGCTTGATACGGAGTGATTTGGCACGTGAATATCCTGCACGTCAGCGTGAAATCCGAGGAAAGGCCATTAGCGCGTAAGCGCGTCAGCACGCATACGCGATTCTATTGGACCAGAGTCCCTCAGCGCGTAAGCGCGTCTGTGACGTGACCCGCACGGGTGTTCCCCACTCAGCACGTGATGACGGGGCACACGTGGAGATACTGCACGTCAGAGTGTCATCGCGTGTAATTGGACAAAAGTGCGCGTACACGCGATTGGCCTATGTACGTGTATTTAATGGGTGCGCGGCCACTTACACACGCAAGTACGTCAGCGAACCTGTATCCCGTGGTGCGTGTGAATTTCCACACGCTATTGGACTGGGAACTGGATTCCAGGGGTGCGCGGGTCACACGCTGTATCCCGTGGTGCGTGTGAATTTCCACACGCTATTGGACTGGGAACTGGATTCCAGGGGTGCGCGGGTCACACGCTGTATCCCGTGGTGCGTGTGAATTTCCACACGCTATTGGACTGGGAACTGGATTCCAGGGGTGCGCGGGTCACACGCTGTATCCCGTGGTGCGTGTGAATTTCCACACGCTATTGGACTGGGAACTGGATTCCAGGGGTGCGCGGGTCACACGCTCGCCTAGAACACGCGCAAAGCATAAAATTGCGGACTTTAACAATAACAAGCTCAGACGCCAGGATGAACATACCGTTCCTAGCAGCAGTGGCAGTGGGCTACCAAAGGAGGAGGAGGAGGATAGTCAGGGCCAGAATATTCACACCCAGAACCAGCCTTTTCGGGATGCCTGATGACCAGGTGTATGGGAGGTACAGGTTTCCACCACACATCATACTGGACCTGGTGACTGAGTGGGAGGATGACCTCACATCACCCACCCTGTGTCCCAAGCACTCAGCCCCCTGGAGAAGGTCCTCAATGTACTGCACTTCTTAGCCACTGGATCATTTCAGCGGACAAGTGCCATAGTGGGTGGGGTGTCACAGGCCACCCAGTCACGCTGCCTACACCAGGTCTTGAACATCATGACTGCACGCCCATCAGTCCGCAGGCACATATACCTGCCCAGAACACCTGCAGAAAGGCATGCTGCCGCCCTGGATTTTTACGCAGTGGCACGATTCCCCAAAGTGCTAGGTGCCATCGACTGCACCCATGTGGCTCTACGTCCCCCCAGGGCATCTGAGCACATCTATAGGAACCGCAAGCACTGGCATTCCATCAACGTGCAGGTAGCATGTAATGCCAAGGGAATCATCACCTCAGTATATGCCAACTATCCCGGCTCCACCCACGACAGCTTCATTTACCGAATGTCCACCCTAAGCCGGGACCTAGAAGCTGGGCGGCATGGCGATACATGGCTGCTTGGTGAGTATGTATGCCACTGCACATGCATGCATGTTGGATACTGAGCAAGGTCACAACCTCACCAATGATACCAATCCCCACCTCCACAGGGGACAGTGCCTACCCTCTCAGCCCCCACATGATGACGCCAATTCGGAACCCCACCACGCCACCCCAGGTAAGATATAACACAGCCCACATTACAACCAGGGGCATAGTGGAGCGCACATTCGGAGTGCTAAAGTCACGCTTTCGCTGCCTTGACCGTTCTGGCGGGCAGCTGTTATACGCTCCCCCAGTAGTGTGCAGGATCATAGTGGCAGCATGTGTCCTGCACAACGTTGCAACATGCCGGGGCCTGGCCGTGGACATGGTGGTGGCCCCACATCCCCAACCACATGCACAGCCGCTGCGCATGGGAGGGGAAAGGGCACGGGGGGAGGCAGCCCGTACACAGCTAGTGGCTAATTACTTCACATAGAAATCACACCCCTGTGGAGTGCACACTGCCCTGGCACATTCCATCTGACAATCAATGATGACTCAACCTGACACTGATCCTGAATGTCTGGAGAATGAACCGGGAATACCATGTCAGCCTGAGATTGTTCACCTGGAAGTGTCACAATGTGTGCATCCCTACCCACACAGACACCGCCAATGCAGTTTTGTGAAGTTACACATTGAAGCAGCTAAAATGAATACCCACTTGCAAAATGCAACAAGAGGACAGTGCCATGTCAGCCAACCCAACCCCAGCACTGCCACACGACACACCGTGCCATGTCATGCTAATTGCAGGTAAACAAAGTAATCCCCACAACATGACATCACTCTCACTATGTACAGTGGCACTATTAGAAACCTGCAACACCTGAAATGCTCACAGCAATGCCGGACCAACAACATACTTGAGCACGTAGTACCATTAACATGACATCACAAATGTTACATATTAGTAGTCTCACCACCTGGAAATGCCTGCACTCCCACCACTACCAACTGTGCAGTGTTGTCGCCATGTAGAGTTGTAGGTGCACTGCTGCCAACATGGTCCCCATCTCCAGACTAGAGGTCCTTGTGTGGACTTGAGGAAGGGACCTGCAAATTGGGAGGTAGACACAGAAGAAGAGTTACACATCAATGCAACATGCAGTGTACAACACAACAGCAATATGCACTATGAATGTATACACAGTATTGACTACAGACTGGCCACACAGCTCATGGGAGTCCAACGTCACTGTGTAATTCACTGTCACTTGGGCACACCCTTTGCAAGCCCATGGAAACGGGAAGCAGGAGGGGTGTGTGTGACTCAAACCCAAGCATCTGAACCAAATACATTACAAGCCTGCGTGTGCCCAGCCACAATGCAGCGTATGCCCACAGGAACCACGGAAGCCAACAGATCGAAGCCAACAGATCGTCCCAAAAAAATTGGGAATAAAAGAAATCAAAATAAAAATAAAAATAAGAAACAATCAAAAATGGCCATTGATGGGCCCGTGGGGGTTGGGGAGGCCACCCAGGAGGTCCGAGGACAGGATGCACACCAGAACCCACCTGCGTGGATCCTGGGAAGATAAAACACCTCCATGGGCTCATGGCCCACACGGCTACCCTATTGTGGGAGTATCACTGCTGTCGCTATTATCACCCTGTGCATCTGCATCCGGAGGTGGTTGCACTATGGGAGGCAGCCCACGCAAGGCCCTAGTCTGCTCCTCCATGGCTGCAAGCATGCGGGTGTGGTAGGTCTGGTTCTGGAGGATGAGTGTGCGGAGGTCCCCATGCAACAACTCACGGGATGCCCGGACCTCCGCCCTCGTTGCCTGCATCTCAGCTGAGAGCGTACGGGTGAGACGCTCCAGCTGCTGTTCTGTCCTTTGGTGTGTTGAAGCCTCAAGCTCAACAAGAGTCGTCCTGAGGTGTAGGAGCTCCTGCCTCAGGGCTTCCCTGTGGCCCTGGGACTCAATGGAGATAGCCTCCTGCAGAGTCGCCAGTGCCGCCCGCCTGTCCCTGTTGGACCCCAACATGTCCTCCCTGTGTGACTGGCAGATGGAGTCGGTTGCCTGCTCTAGTCGCTCCATCAGCCTTTCTGGGGGGACAATGGAAGTGGCCACCCTATCCATGGCCTGAGTCATCATCTCGGATGATGCAGCCTGTTGGGTAGCCATACCGTAAATGGATTGCTCCCATGCGGTATTGCCGGGTGGCGTACGGCCACCACGTCGGCGGGCACCACACCTGTCTGGGGCAAGGCGAACTGCGCCTTGCTGTGCCGGCACTGCCTGAGGCTGCAGGACTGCATTCCCCCTCTGATCTGCTGGCCCAGGAACAGGATCAGATGTCGCGGAGTGTGACCCTGCATCCGTAACCACCGAAGGCGTAGCTGCCAACACTGACATCCCCATGGAGGGTACTGACCCTGGTGCAGGTGGGTGAGACAGAACAGAATCCCTCCCTGGAACACTCACCTGCGACGGCACGTAGGTCTCATCCGAATCAACACCTGAGTACAGCTCGGGGGAGGTGCAGCCAGAGACACCCCTTGAGAGCACGACCTGCAGCACTTGTGGGTTCTCCCCCACCACCACACCACGTCCCTCACTGGTGGTTGGTCGGCCCTGGGACACCTCCTGGGTCTGCGCCATCTCCACAACCCCAGCAGTATCAGGTGCGTCTTCCCCTGCAAAGACATGTAAACAAAGAAATGGAAACACGCATTAGCACCATGGCACACATTGAGGGCTGAGAAGCAAGAGAACCAGTACTTGATTGACACATGTCCCACATGACTAAAACCCTCCCATGCATGCACCCTCACTGCGTATGAAGTGCAGGCAAATGGCACACACTGATGACACCAAGATGGAAGATGAACACATTTTCTGCATGCTGCCTGGCAGTGGCATCACACATTGGCCTGTGATTGGCAGGTGAAACACACATGCCATCACACAGATGGCATGTACCATTGCTATTGAGTGAAGATGGAGAGGAGGGCAGCACCTATTCATTCAGTCCAGTTCCCGCATGTAATAGCTTTTCTAATTCTAACAGGTCAGATTTTTCACCTGGAGCTGCCAGTCTGAAATGGTCAAATTGCACAGGGACATGTGTGTACAAATGATATCCAGGTAACAAAGTCACTCCACTTTACCATAGCCATGTCAGACATGTGACTAGTGGACAGCGACATGCCTAGTGAAAGTGGTGGAATGCAAACAAACTGACTGAATGAACAGTGAAAAAGAAGCAAATATGTTGGGTCAAGGTGACACTTCAAGGGCAACTGGCGTGCAGTTGTGCTAGATGTCTACTGTTGGCAGAAGGGATACTGCTATGGCCAAATGCAGCTGCGCAGGAAGGATTGCATGAAGCACATGGCTGACCCATACGACTCAGGCGCACACACTCTCACCTGGCACCCGAACAGAAGCCCTCACACACACACCATGCACATGGATGACACACACATGCATGTGCACTCACCGGACAATGCCTCGTAATCAGCCAGATCTCCCACGCCTTGGATCTGTTCCTCCGTGACGTAGGTCCCAGCGACTGACTCATGTGGAGTGAGTTCCATGTCTACTACTGGAGACCCACCTCCAGTCACTAGAGTTGCGGCATGACTTGAGGCCAGCTTACTCTTTGCCCTGCGCTTTAGGTCATTCCAGCGCTTATAGCAATCATTGGCTGTGCGCCTCACGATTCCAAGGGCACTTACGATGTCCGCAACGGTCTGCCAGTGTGCCTGGCGTTGTGCAGGTGTGGTCTTGGATCCTGCAACAATGACCATCTCGTTGTCATGTCCGGACACATACTCGACAAGTGCATTCAGTTCGTCATCCGTGAAGCTGGGCTTCCTGGACGGGCCGGACTGTGTAGCCGTGTCTGGGGCATCAGCCTGTGCCGGACGAGCACTCTTCCTCTTCCGCTTGGAAGGTGGTGGTGATCCTGAGTGTCCTGCGCCGCTCTGGACACTAGGGGCAGGAGCCCTGGTGGACTCTGTATCAGGAGTGTGGGATTGCACACTCAGCATGGGAGTTGGTGCAGGCATTGGCTCTAGTGTGATGGTGTCAGGGGGAATGTCAGCAGCATGGACTAGGACCGACACTGTCCTGGCTGGGTGTGTGATGGCTGGGGTGGATGGAGCCGCAGCTGCCCCTGCAGCCTCTCCGCCCTGCCTCCTTGGTGCAGCAGATGACCTTGCTGCCCCAGATCCACGTGGCATGATGGCATCAACGTGCACCAGTGCACGTGTCGTAGCCCTGCTGACCTGGAAGTCAGCCATGGAGTCAGCCAGGTCTGGTGCCACAATGGGCTGGTCCAACAAGGGCTGAGCATGGATGGTGTAAGCCACTTCAGCCTCAACGGGAGGGGGGGAGGGGGGGAGGGAGGGGGGATGATGGGTGCCCTTGACTGGTCCTCCACACATGGGGGGACAGGCTCACCCTGCAAGTTACGACCACGTCCCCTACCGGATCCACCACGGCCACCACTTGTGGCTCTTCCACCTTTGCCACCCTTACGGAATCCTCGCCTACCAGCCATGGCACTGATATTAATGTGCGTATGGGAGTGGCTGTAGACAATTGTCCTGGGCAATTGGGGGTCAAAGGGGTTGGGTACCAGATGGTAATTGTACCCTAGTGCTCTAGCACGGCTGATTGTAACCCCTGGGGAAAGATGACGGGTCACGCAACGCACAGGAGGCCCAAAAAAGGGAGATGACGTGCACGCAACCCCTCCTAGACCACGTGTGCAGAAAGAAAAACCTGCACTACGCTGTGGCACCCAGTAACACAAGAATGAACGTATGCGTGTCACACGCAGCCTAGAATGACCTCTGAAGGGGTAGGCTACACACGGGGCAAGCACAGAAGTTGGATACGTGCGTGACTCACCGTCTGCCAGGTAAAAGAGCGTGAAAAATGAGCACGTTTGGCTGGCTAAACCCCCGCCAAAAGAAGATGTGTACGCTGTCTGAGAAGACAGGACAACAGTAGAAGGGGACACTGTTTGAGGGAACAGGCCCAGGTAAACCAGTAAAAGAGAAAAAAGAGAAAAAGCTGTCAGAGGTAACAGGGAATACGAACTGGAAACGCCGTGAAGTAAATCGCGTGTGAAACGACAAGAAGTACAGAATTCACCCACTCGCTCTCCACGAAAAGCACGTACAAGGAAATGGTGTTCTACATGTACCTTATATACTGGCCCACACGTACAGCGTCACTTACGCGGCGTGTACGTTCACCAATCACACGCTTTGTCACTCCTGCGTGTAGATCCATTTTCACCAATCACACGCTTTGTCACTTCTGCGTGTAGATCCATTTTCACCAATCACACGCTTTGTCACTTCTGCGTGTAGATCCATTTTCACCAATCACACGCTTTGACACTGGGACGTGTCACGCAACAATTTCCTGCACGTGCAGGTGACTATAGGCGCGCATATGCTGTTGACGGGTTTACGCGCTAAGGGCCTTTGCTGACGTGTGGGATTTCACTCCCTATCAGGCTGTCCACGCGTTCACACACGAGAGACCACGCTCCTGGCCAGGAGGCCAAATTACTGCCCCCCAGAGCCCTGAGCACGCTCCCACCTGCTGCTGCCTGACTGCCTGCTGGCCACGTGCCCCACAGTGCTGGTGGGTGGGGGTGTTGGGAGACATGGGTGGGGGCCTGGTGGAGGGTGCCCCTGGTGGCGGGGGGGTGGGGGTGGTGGGAGACATGGGTGGGGGCCTGGTGGAGACTGCCCCTGGTGGCGGGAGGGTGGGGGTGGTGGGAGACATGGGTGGGGGCCTGGTGGAGGCTGCCCCTGGTGGCGGGAGGGTGGGGGTGGTGGGAGACATGGGTGGGGGCCTGGTGGAGGCTGCCCCTGCACTGCTGGGGGTTGGGGGTGGTGGGAGGCATGGGTGGGGGCCTGGTGGAGGCTGCCCCTGGTGGCGGGGGGGTGGGGGTGATGGGAGACATGGGTGGGGGCCTGGTGGAGGCTGCCCCTGGTGGCGGGAGGGTGGGGGTGGTGGGAGACATGGGTGGGGGCCTGGTGGAGGCTGCCCCTGCACTGCTGGGGGGTGGGGGTGGTGGGAGGCATGGGTGGGGGCCTGGTGGAGGCTGCCCCTGCACTGCTGGGGGTTGGGGGTGGTGGGAGACATGGGTGGGGGCCTGGTGGAGGCTGCCCCTGCACTGCTGGGGGTTGGGGTGGTGGGAGGCATGGGTGGGGGCCTGGTGGAGGCTGCCCCTGGTGGCGGGGGGGTGGGGGGGGGGGTGGGAGACATGGGTGGGGGCCTGGTGGAGGCTGCCCCTGCACTGCTGGGGGTTGGGGGTGGAGGGAGACATGGGTGGGGGCCTGGTGGAGGCTGCCCCTGGTGGCGGGAGGGTGGGGGTGGTGGGAGACATGGGTGGGGGCTTGGTGGAGGCTGCCCCTGCACTGCTGGGGGTTGGGGGTGGTGGGAGGCATGGGTGGGGGCCTGGTGGAGGCTGCCCCTGGTGGCGGGGGGGGTGGGGGTGGTGTGAGACATGGGTGGGGGCCTGGTGGAGGCTGCCCCTGCACTGCTGGGGGTTGGGGGTGGTGGGAGGCATGGGTGGGGGCCTGGTGGAGGCTGCCCCTGGTGGCGGGGGGGGGGGTGGGGGTGGTGGGAGACATGGGTGGGGGCCTGGTGGAGGCTGCCCCTGGTGGCGGGAGGGTGGGGGTGGTGGGAGACATGGGTGGGGGCCTGGTGGAGGCTGCCCCTGCACTGCTGGGGGTTGGGGGTGGTGGGAGGCATGGGTGGGGGCCTGGTGGAGGCTGCCCCTGGTGGCGGGAGGGTGGGGGTGGTGGGAGACATGGGTGGGGGCCTGGTGGAGGCTGCCCCTGCACTGCTGGGGGTTGGGGGTGGTGGGAGGCATGGGTGGGGGCCTGGTGGAGGCTGCCCCTGGTGGCGGGGGGGTGGGGGTGGTGGGAGACATGGGTGGGGGCCTGGTGGAGGCTGCCCCTGCACTGCTGGGGGTTGGGGGTGGTGGGAGGCATGGGTGGGGGCCTGGTGGAGGCTGCCCCTGGTGGCGGGGGGGTGGGGGTGGTGGGAGACATGGGTGGGGGCCTGGTGGAGGCTGCCCCTGGTGGCGGGAGGGTGGGGGTGGTGGGAGACATGGGTGGGGGCCTGGTGGAGGCTGCCCCTGCACTGCTGGGGGTTGGGGGTGGTGGGAGGCATGCGTGGGGGCCTGGTGGAGGCTGCCCCTGGTGGCGGGAGGGTGGGGGTGGTGGGAGACATGGGTGGGGGCCTGGTGGAGGCTGCCCCTGCACTGCTGGGGGTTGGGGGTGGTGGGAGGCATGGGTGGGGGCCTGGTGGAGGCTGCCCCTGGTGGCGGGGGGGGGGGTGGGGGTGGTGAGAGACATGGGTGGGGGCCTGGTGGAGGCTGCCCCTGGTGGCGGGAGGGTGGGGGTGGTGGGAGACATGGGTGGGGGCCTGGTGGAGGCTGCCCCTGCACTGCTGGGGGGTGGGGGTGGTGGGAGGCATGGGTGGGGGCCTGGTGGAGGCTGCCCCTGCACTGCTGGGGGTTGGGGGTGGTGGGAGGCATGGGTGGGGGCCTGGTGGAGGCTGCCCCTGGTGGCGGGGGGGTGGGGGTGGTGGGAGACATGGGTGGGGGCCTGGTGGAGGCTGCCCCTGGTGGCGGGGGGGTGGGGGTGGTGGGAGGCATGGGTGGGGGCCTGGTGGAGGCTGCCCCTGGTGGCGGGAGGGTGGGGGTGGTGGGAGACATGAGTGGGGGCCTGGTGGAGGGTGCCCCTGGATGGTGGGGGCTGGGGGTGGTGGGAGACATGAGTGGGGGCCTGGTGGAGGCTGCCCCTGGTGGCGGGGGGGGTGGGGGTGGTGGGAGACATGGGTGGGGGCCTGGTGGAGGGTGCCCCTGGTGGCGGGGGGGTGGGGGTGGTGGGAGACATGGGTGGGGGCCTGGTGGAGGCTGCCCCTGCACTGCTGTGGGGTGGGGGTGCAGGGGGACATGAGCAGGTGTGCAGGGTAGTCCCCTGTTTTGTAGGCTGCCTGCAGGGGCCGTGGAGGGTGTACAGGGAACACCTGTGAGGACCCACCCAGCCTAATCGCGTGTGACTTCCCACGCACCCCTGTAATACACGTACCCAGCCAAATTGCGTGTGATGATTCCCACGCACCCCTGTAATACACGTACCCAGCCAAATCGCGTGTGATAATTCCTGCGCACCCCTGTAATACACGTACCTGGCCAAATCGCATCCCTGTAATACACGTACCCAGCCGAATCGCGTGTAAAACTTCCCGTGTACCCCTGTAATACACGTACACAGCCAAATCGCATGTGATAATTCCCGCGTACCCCTGTGATACACGTGCCCTGGCTAATCGCGTGTGAAACTTCCCGCCTACCCCTGTAATACACGTACCCTGGGCAATCTCGTGTTCAACTTCCCGCGTACCCCTGTAATACACGTACCCTGGCTAATCGCATGTAAGACTTCCCGCATACCCCTGTAATACACGTACCCTGGCCAATCGCGTGTTAAACTTCCCGCATACCCCTGTAATACACGTACCCTGGCCAATCGCGTGTTAAACTTCCCGCGTACCCCTGTAATACACGTACCCTGGCTAATCGCGTGTTAAACTTCCCGCGTACCCCTGTAATACACGTACCCTGGCTAATCGCATGTTAAACTTCCCGCATACCCCTGTAATACACGTACCCTGGCCAATCGCGTGTTAAACTTCCCGCGTACCCCTGTAATACACGTACCCTGGCTAATCGCGTGTATAACTTCACGCGTACCCCTGATATGCACGTTACCCGCTTTGCGTTCCTTGTTTGGCAGCCCTGTAAACTGGTCCAGGGTTAGCGCAGCCCTTTGCGATGATTTAGCGATTTTGATGGCTTTTCCTTGCGCAAGGGCGTTCTTGGGGGCGTTACTGGCGCTGCTGCAGGGTCGCTGCGATACTCTGCGCCACGGCTGGTTTGGGAGCCTAAAATCCATGAATACGCTGTGCGCGGAAATCGGTTTTAGCGCACGTGCCTGGCGCAGTCAATCGCACGCGGACACTCTGCGCCAGCCGCTTGCGACACTTTTCTGCGAAATTCTATGAATTACCCTGTATGTGTTTCTGACACAAAGGCGTCTTGGCCTTTAAATTATTAGGGCCTAATATGTGTCTATGTATTTATTTCTTCACTTTAAATAATAATAATATTGTGCCTTTCTGTAAATACTTTAAGACGGTTGAATGTCAACATGCTATTAAACCAAATTTTGAAAGTATGAGAGGCACAATAAAAGCTAAATAGAGGAAGTATAAGCAAGTCAGCTACATAAAAACACTAAAATATAAATGCTGGCTTGGCACAAATATCACAAAATAAATCCAACACATTGTATAATCTCAAGAGTCGAAAGGGCACAAAGATATTTAGAAAGCACTATGAAGGTCAGTGACCAAAATGAGTTTTCCCAATTTGTGTGGACATAGGGCACACACAGGTGGAGAAAACCTCCACATTCAGTGGGAGGGGCTGATTCACAAGTATCTTGAGGTGCAAAATACTTTTTGTGTGGGCAAGTTCATTTTGGTGAATCCGAGTGAGCAACGTATGCATTCACAGGCTGGTCCTCCGCCACAGGCCTACAGGGGAATAACTGGCATACAGGTCTCACAGCGGACTCTTAGAGGCCTGGAAGCCAGGGGCCAAAACCATGAGGTGACATGAGAGGAGGTAGTTGAAGCTCAGAATAAGCACTACAGTAGAGCGCAGAACCAGCACAGAGGGAGCGATGAGTCTTCGAGCTTGAGATGCAAGGAGCGCTTAATCAGGAGTGCGGAGCACAGAGCAGGTGGTGCTGTAAGAGGCAGTTGCCGGAGTCCCCCAAACCTTACGTCTGATGCTCGGAGCCTTTAAGCCTAGCCTGAGACCGGACTGAATGAGACTTGACGACTCAGCAGAGTCATATGTGGATTTTTGTGAGCCTTGGCCTTTAAGCCTAGCCTGAGACCGGACTGAATGAGACTTGACGACTCAGCAGAGTCATATGTGGATTTTTGTGAGCCTTGGTGGAAGACATTATTTTGATTGTGAAGTATTTAAGAAGGTGGACTGCGACTTAATAAGTGAAAATGTCCCTGCGTTTATGTTGTGTTCCTGCTGAGTCCTACTTTGACTGCCGCCATTACAGCAGTGCCCCCCCCCCCTCTATCCTGGTTGCACTGCTTGCCTCCCTGTTTCCATTTCTACTTCTTTGTGCTTTGAGTGGTTTGAGGAGGCTGGAATACAATGCAAAAAAACTGGAAAAGACTGAAGCTGGCATTATGAGGAGTCTTGACGAAATAGGAATAAACTGTTATACTGGAGGAACTGTGGTTGTCATTCTAAGCCCTAATGGCTCCAGCCAACTGTATTTCATCCACACTTGACTGATTATGGTGGGTGTGGGTCTCTTCACTACTGCCACCACCAGCCATCCTTCTTTGGTCTCTACTTCTTGCCTCAATTTAGTTGTTGCTATTTGACATTTGACACTCTCGTGAAGTTACTTGGGTTGCAGGTGTGGTAATTGCTATAATTATATTGGTGGGTCTGAGCAGTACAGAGAAATCATTTGCCAGTGTTGACTATCTCAGTTTTCTCTGATGGACGTGGGACAGGTCGCCCTTTGAACTAGAGTATATTGTGCTATAATCTAAGATTTTAAGTATTTTTAAATGGTATTGCCACCAAAATAAAATAAAATGCTGAATGCTGTTTTTCTGCACATTCGGCATGAAAGAAAATGACAAATCCCAAACTGCCGAATTAGGTGAGTGGGGGTTGCGAAGATATTCCCCACTCACCTAGTTCGGCATTATGGGCTTTGAGAGTTGCAGGGGGCCCCCGCATTTAATAAA
The DNA here is from genome assembly GCF_040938575.1 of Ambystoma mexicanum. NCBI lineage: Eukaryota > Metazoa > Chordata > Amphibia > Caudata > Ambystomatidae > Ambystoma > Ambystoma mexicanum. Next base: position 897,297,809 of record NC_090941.1, read on the forward strand.
TGCAAAGCAGGGGACAAATTCACAGAATCCCATAAGCTCGAGTTTCAAAGGATTTGCAATTTTGAAACTCAAGCTTTTCGGAATTCGGTGATTTAACGTAGATCCTTTTAATCTCTATTGTATACACTGCAAACATTGCAGAGGGCATATTATACATTGCACTATCTGTGTGATGTGGGATCGTATATGGAATGAGCTCTAGTGACCACTCTTATGATAACTCAGCAATATAATATTTTCCTCGAAATAAAATGACAAAATTAAGGTGAAAAGATGGGTGGCTGCAGAAAAAACACCTCCCACAGAGCTTCCCACAAAGTTCTGTACTTGATACTTGATTCGTCGAAAGAATGGGAGGGTTATCAAGTCCTGCGCTCAAACCCTATAAGTTACAAAATCCAAAGAAAAAGCAACGTTGCCAAAATCATTCAAGAGAAAAAGACCCAGAAAGTTCCAGAAATTCTTTTTAATATGATGTACACGTATTTTGACCCCTGGTCATTTTCAAGGCTGTTTTACATAGTAATTCATTCATGAAGATATACAGAAAGATACCAATAAGCAAAGAAAAAAGAATATTTTGATTTCAATACATTGGTTCCAAAAATTAAAGAGCATATATGAATTATTCATAAGTACATGTATGAAATGTGAATCGAAGGTTGGATGGACATGAGAAAAGGTAAAAAAACATACCATATTTGAGTCACACCATCAAGACAATATGAGTCAGGTAGGTTCGGGGTGGAGGGGAAGAAAAATGATACATATATGATAAGTGATCGTGGTTGTAACAAACCCTTTAATTGTATTCATTTATACCTTAGACTATCAAAGTCTCATTTTCTCATGTAATGATATGGTCACACAATGATTTGAAATGTACCAGAAAATGTGAAGCCACACAATCACATACTCGTGTGATACAGTTTATCTATTTACATCACCTCTATGTGTGCTTTCTGAAAATAACGTTCTTAAATACACCCATTCGTGATGTCAATGAATATAATTTACAGCTTACCAGCCAATTGTTGATATGGTCAAAAGTCTTGTTGTCGAAAGATTAAATCATTAGTCCCAAAATGAGATAAGTGAATAACTGTTGATCATCAATTCTTTAAGTCTTTTTGTTCTTAAGGTATAGATTGTATACATCCTTTATGGAAAAAGACCAAAAATAATGCTAAGTCCCTAAAGGGAAAGGGATTACTATAGTCATTAAAAATGTCAAAGAAGATTGATTTATAGCCTACCAAAGTGTTGTAAATGTTCAGGAAAAAGTCTGTTCTTCTCTTTGGAGCCAAATGTTCTATGGCTTAGAAATGCCCAAAACGAAAGTCACTGCTTCCAATAGCTTGACACCTATGTATATAATAGGATATGTTGGTACTATCCTTATAATGGTTGTTAAAATTACTTACTGTCATATTAAACAAAAATTATATATAGTGCCTATATAAATAGTAATGATTAGACCGTTCTTAAAGAATTCTCTTTTTCATATGAAAAATCCTCACACAATGTATAGCACTATATTAAATGTGATTAACTATGGCACATTAATGTCAGCCAATTCCTTGTGCTGAATGCTAATCGCGGCCTCAGGTTAAATTGATAAAAGTGCAGTCTGATATTCTATTGTGGACCTTTTAACACATCCACTAATTATATATGTGTTGCCCGAAAAAACAGGAAACCACTGATCATCATTTCCTTAGGTACCGTCATTGAAATGGCGGGGTTGATCCCGTGCAAACCGCTTCGTTCAGAATCATTCATCTTACTGACAAGTAGTCGCAGGAAAAACGTGCCGTTGCGCGATGACGCTGTTGCGCGTGACGTATGAGGTAAACGTATGATGTACAACGTCTGATGTAAATGTAAACATTCTGCTTTGTTAGATAAGTAGAGTCTTAGAAAACTAAAATAGAAAGTGTGTGCCATATTTACTAGAGTTCGTTCGATGAATAGGGTATTCAAATCTTTAATGCAACAAAGCGCTATCTGGAACATTATCCATTTACCAAAACTAAGAGTGAATCTACCCATGATATTTTCATGTACTGTCTAATAAATTGTCAAATAAGAATTTGCAGAATCCTATCAACCTTCCTTGTATTTTGTTGAGACCCACATATTGCCAATGAATCCCGGTCCGCTCAATTTAAAAAAATTATGATAAAAAGTTATTGTTGATTCAAGGTACTGACTGGATGGCTTCACAATTCTCATTCCATTAACTTCATCTGGTTACCCCATTTATTAAATGTGTTAGTCAGATTTCTACAGAAAAACGTGTATTTTATGATCACAATTGAGTCCGATTTCCGTACTTCGCATGAAACATATAAGTTTACTCTCCATTTGTCTCAGTTTCAGTTCCAGATTACCACCTCGTTTGCCCCTCTTAGCTTTCATCAAACCAATAAATCTGATATCTTCTTTATTGTTCATCTGATGTTCTTTTTGCCAGTGAATTGCCAGTGGAGATTTTGGTTCTAAACTCCTCAAACTAGCCAAATGTTCTCTTATTCATATTCTCAGCTGTCTATGGTGCTCCCTATATATAGCTTACCACAGACACAAATAATGGCATAAACTACATGGCATGTTTTGCAATTAATGAAATCTTTGATTTTAACCATAGTCCCATTGATGACTGTGAAAGCTTGACAGTTGCCAAAGGCAAATTAACAGTGATTACAATTACCACATTTATAAAAACCAATATTCTTTTTGAGCCAATTACTTTCTTTCTGTGTGTTGAGATCCAAAAATGAGGGACTGAGTTTTTGTGTAGTTGTAGCAGCTCTAGTATATGTGAATTTAGGTTTTTCAGTCAGATAAGGTAACAGATCTTTATCAAGTCTTAAAATATGCCAGTGTTTGGATATCATACAATACAGAGTAGAAGAATCTCGAGAAAACTGTGTAATGATTGAAATATGACTGTCTTCAAGTTTCTTTTTTGCACACTTTTCCAATAATTCTGTTTGTTTAATACCATTGTATTTGTGAGCAGCCTTATTCACATTTTCCAAAGAATAGCCTCTATTGGTGAACCTTCCAATAAGAAGTTGTGATTATTTTTTTTAATCTGCATCCTTACTGCAATTTCTTCTAGCTCTATAGAATTCCCCTGCTGGGATGTTGCTAATTGTGGCCCTCTGATGGCTGCTTTGGGCATATAGTACGGAGTTGATCTCCGTAGGTTTGCAATATGTTTTAGTATGTATTGCTCCATTCTCTACAAAGATGTGTAAGTCTAAATAATCAATTGCCTCGGCACTCGCCGAACCAGAAAAACTAATACCAAAAAGATTAGTGTTCGTATGAACAACAAAAGAATCAAATGATGTCAAAGTGCCTTTCCACACAATCAGAACGTCATCTATATAACGCTTCCATGCAATAAGATTTGAATTATACATTCCTTGGTTGAAAATATGGGTTTCTTCGTATTGAGACATAAACAGGTTGGCCAAGGTTGGGGCAAATTTTGCACCCATGGCCACCCCTCTCACTTGCACATAATATTGGTCATTGAAAATAAAAGCATTATTTTCCAATGTGAATTTAAGAAAGCTTTTAAGCATCTGAACATGTTGTAAATAAGAAGTATAGTCTATTGTTTGAATAGCCAAATTATGATCAATACTTGTATATAGTGCTGACACATCTAGTGTGGCCAATAAATAGTCTGATTCCCATTTGGGTGTTTTGAAAAATTGCAATACGTGTGCACTATCTTTGATATATGATTGCATCTTAAGAACATAGGGTTTAAGTGCCTCATCTAAGTATTGAGAAAGAGCCTCCGTTACCCATCCTATGCCACTCATTATTGGTCTTACTGATGGAAGTATATTGTAATTCTTGTGTATCTTAGGTAAAAAAATACAGGGTGGGGATGGTAGGATCTGTATTGGTAAAAAAAACATTCTCTTCCTCACTTAAAAGCCCTTTGTCATACAACATTTGGATCAAAGTAAGTAGGTCTCCCACAATTTTTTTGGTTGTATTGAATTTCAAGGGGGTTTAGCAGTCAGGTGTATTCAAATGTGTCATAGCCATAGAAATGTAAACTTTAGTATTCAAAACCACAATATTTCCTCCTTTGTCAGCCTCTTTAATTGTAATAGATTTGTCTTTGGCCAGATTTTCTAAAGCTTGTACTGCATCCCTCGTGAGGTTTGATCTATATTTCTGCCTCTTTTTGAGGTTGTTGTCCGAATAGTAATGAATATCCTTGGTGATTGCTTTGTGAAAAGTCTCTATCACAATATCTGTGCCCAACTGAGGTGTAAATTTGGACCTTGTTTTGAGTTCTTTTACTGGCAAATTTCTCGGTCTCACTTCTAAATCCTTGCATATGGTATCCAAGCTTGTAACTACTTCCTGATTTAGAGATGTTAGGGTTTCAATATTGATAACATCTGTAATAGAATAAGTGCTAAGGGGGTTCAAGATGATCTTGGGCTGAAAGAATTGTACCTGAGTAGAACATTATTTTTTTCAATTTCAGTTTCCTCAGAAATTTGAACAAATCAATTTGAAAGTTAACATAATTCGTACTGATTGGTGCAAAGGAGAAACCTTTATTAAGCACAGAAACCTGCATTTTTCTCTCATTTTCATTGGTTGATTGGGGACCCATCGATCTGGGAGCCCAGAAGGTACCAAAAGAATGGATGACCTGGGCAACGGGGGTACCACTGACCTTGGAGCCTGAAGGCAACCGTGTCTAAAAGATTAAGGATCTGGTGTCCACCAACCACGCTGGATGACCAGAAGGCCATTAGTCGTGGATCCCAAATGGACAGAACAACAAAGAGTCGAGAACTTGGTGGCCAAATGGGGACCATTGGTCTTGGAACTCTTGCAGGTCTCTTAAAACCCTGGTACCTGAAAAGAGCTGTATTGTTAGGGGATTGCCAAAGCTGAATGGCTTACTATGTGTCCTTCTGCCACTGTATTTAATTGATCGAATTTAAGTTTTATTGGTGATATTTATCTATATTTGTTTATATAACAAGTATAGGAATATATAGTTCCTTTGACATCTGAAGTTCATTCTTAGGATCCATAATTTTAAAATCATATCTGAAATAGATCAAATGTTCAATAAGACGATCAATTACATCCATCTTATATTTGCATCCTTTGTTGCAATTCTTAATTGATTTGTATACTAAGTCATTGTGATCTGCTGTTTTCTTACCTGTGGTCTGCAACAATAAATATAGAGGAAAACACCACTTCAAGATGGTCGACTCTTTAGTGCTGTGATGTTCTTGTGACAAAATTCACTTAAGATAGGAAGGCTTGCTATTTTAAATTCATTTAGGACACATGCCACTAAATGGAATCATGTCTACTTGAGGTGCGTCCATGTAATAACTGTAGGTAACTTTAAAGGATACATTGCATACTTGAACTATAAAAGGGACGGCTCACTTCATTTTAATGAATAAATGGGCAATGCCACTTCTGGTCATATGATTTGCCAGGAAAAGAAACTGTTTCCTAATACAATGTCAAGCTATATGAGCATTTAGCAGATATGCTCTTCATTCAAGATATACTCAATTCTTATGCAGTAGATTTCTTTCAAAAATATGTATCCAAATCCTGATGCAATTTAAGCATGGAACTCACGTGACAACACTTCCAATACAGAACATGCATTAAAAGGAAAATGCTGACAGAGGATCAGGTTTGCCATTGTACATTGGACAACTGTGAGGCAACCAACATTATTAGGTAACAGGTAGTATTTATTGACCCTACAGGTCACTGATTTCAGGTATCATTGCACATTAGTAGCTCATTAGTCTGCATGAAGCTATTTCTTTTATTATAGATATAACATCTGCTATATGATCTATAAAACCAGAATTTGAATATGGGGTGTTGAAAAACAAAGCACCATCTATTTGTCTGAAAGAAGCTGATACAAGAAAGCATGGATTTTTTCTAAACTTGACAAGTGAATTATTAGTTATCATTTTCAAGATATGTATATTCATTCTTTAAAAATGGTGTAAATAATGACCAGCACACTTAACAAGAATATAGATGTACTTTTACTTCTTCTCCCAGAGGCAGCATTATCCTCCGGTCCTTAAAAATCTTCACTATCCATTATTTGAAACACAAGGATGTATCATGGCTACCCGTAATAAAGGCAGAATACTCGACTGGGTGGCAGACTACAACTGCCAGGCCAATGTCCTATCGGTCTCTCCACTAGCTTGGACAGACCACCATCTTGTGTCCTTCACGCTCTCCACTATTAGACCTTCACCCATCTTGGCCACCAGGGCCCCACCTACCCTAACCAGAAACAAAAAGAGTATTACCGCAGATAGGCTTAACCCAATTCTTCTGCCCACTCTTAACTCACTCCCTAACAACATGGACCCTGAGAGCTTGGTCGAAGAATATAATAAAATTATGACCACCGCCTTGGACCAGATTGCTCCAGCAAAACTAAGACCAAGCAAGCAGAAAACTCATCTAAATAAATGGTTCACACCTTTTTTTTAAAACTTAAGATTACAAAAAAAGAAACTGTGAAGCTACCTGGGCTAAACACCCCTCTGAAGCCAACAAGCTTAAACTTACTAAATTATCTTCACTATACAAAAAAGAAATTTGTCTAGCAAAACGCAAATCATTTGACACATGCATATCGAATGCCAAATCCAACACAAAGGAACTTTTCACCATTCTAAAAGAAATAGAGACTCCAATAGCAATACCGGATACCGGTACGAAGCATAAAATAAGGTGTGAAAATATCCAAAATGCCTTAGCCAACAAAATTGCCACCTTACAGAAAAAAATGTCATGCAAGAGAACGGCCTTAAAGGATCCCCCTGTCTCTAACACTACCCATAAGGCCAACATAGAGGATTCCACGCGCTTCTACTTTACCAAAGTCTCTACTATTGAAGTGGAACGTATTATTCTGTCCCTTACACCCTCGAATTGTCAGGGAGACCTATGCCCGGCGCAGCTCATCAAGGATGCTGCCCGTGACTTATCCCCATTCATCACCAAACTAATCAATGCATCCTTCGCTACTGGCACCATCCCCACTAACCTCAAACAATCTTGGTACTCCCACTCTTAAAAAAAATGACTCTTGACCCAGGAACACCTACTAATTATAGACCCTTCACCACTGTGCCCTTCCTTCTAAAAATCTTGGATGAGGTAGCGTATTTTCAAATTCAAAAACACCTGGAACAACATCACCTGTTAGGAGCCAGACAATAAGGGTTACATCCCCAGCATGGCACAGAAACCGCCCTTATTGATCTAAAGACTCAAATCGACAAGCTTAAAGACAGTGGCAAATCAGCACTACTCCTCCTCCTAGATCTCTCAGCTGCATTTGATCTAGTTGACCACAATATCCTCAACCCTCCAAATACAGCAGCACACTTCTCTGATGAAGCCATTATTTGGATAAGATCATTCCTAAACCGCAGAACAATGAGGGTTTTCTCTCCGCTAGCATCTGCAGATCCTACACCTATTACCTGCGGTGTGCCCCAGGGTTCATGCGTCTCACCTACACTCTACAATATCTTTACTAAACCCCTCTTCGATGATCTGGATCATCTCAGTATCACCTACACTAACTATGCAGATGATACCCAGATCCTCCTCCTGCTTTCAGGGGATTATGAAAAGGATTTGGCCTTGGTGAACAGAGTGTATATCATCATCCAGGCATGGATGGCCACACTTGGTCTATGCCTGAATGATGATAAAACAGAACTCATCATTGTGGGCACCCCATCTAACTTTAAAAAAAAGGGCTCCATATACTCATCATTCATAATCGATGGTAACATCATAAAAGTGGAACACAAGGTGAAAACTCTTGGTTTTTACCTTGACTCAAATCTGTCATTCACTAAACAGGTCAATTCGCTGGCATCTTCCACTGGCTACACGTGCAAATTGATACGCACTGGCTTCTCTGACAGCAGCTGCATTACCCTAGCTAGAGCCCTCCTCCTATCATGCCTCGACTACTGTAATGCCCTTTATCTAGGATAATCCAAAGCCACCATCAAAAGAATCCAAACTCTTCAAAATAATGCACTTAGAGCGGCCCTTGGCATATCCAGAAGAGACCACATTTCAGAAATTAGTCGGCAGAATAATTGGCTCCCAACCTTCGACAAAGTCCTACTAAAAACCCTATCGCTAACTCACAAATCCCTCAACAATGCTGTACATATTTACCTTGCAGAAAGATTTCATAAGCAGTCGTCTACAAGTCCGATAAGATCTGCCAACAGAGACCGACTATCCATACCAAAATATAAAACGATCCACCATCGGAGGTAATAGTTTCCCTGTAAAAGCAGCCAAACTCCCATCTTAAGAATAGACCAAACTTACCACAAATTCAGATCCAACACTATCACCTGGCTGAAATCTAACATCTGACATTCATAACTACCATCATGCAAGGGACTGGCCTTTGCTGTGGTTAACACCATATTACCGAACTCGCTCAACGCTTTGACAGCATCTTTACATTGACCATTGCACCAGACTGTCTACCTCACATACACCCCTGGGAACTACCAGCGTCCTTCCTATGATGTACACCCACTCTGCATTCACACATGCACAATCCCTACTTGTATGTACCTTATATATACCTGTATGCAATCAAATGTTGCATGTATTTATATATTTCGTGCCCTATCACCACAGGGTATAATGTACATATACCTATGTACAGTCCATCGATATGTAATCTGTATAATCTGTATATTACCAAGTATATATGTACTATTTGTATGTAATCTGTATATTACTGTGCGCTACTAAGCGTAACCTGTATATTACTATGTGTATATGTACTGTTTGAATGTATCCTGTATTTTACTGTGTGCAACTAAGCTTCGCATATTCTTGTAACCACTGCGCCCTGTTACCCTAGGGTATGATGCGCATTATAAATAATAAACAAACAAACAAACACACAAACATCTTTGACTAACCCACAAATTAAGGCTAGTGTTACACGTTTAGCTCATTAAAAGGCATTTGGATTTTCATAATTGCATGCATTTAAACTGACATGCGATTATTTAAATTTTCATTTAAGTCAGGTAAGAGTTCCCCTGTAGGTGGGCTCTTTGGAGACCCAAAATGCATACACACATCTCAAGGTCAGTTTATGATACTGACACATTATTTTAATATTGTTGGAACTAATTAGAACTTCTGCAAAATGGACATCTGCACTACGTAAACGATACACAGGGTAATTCATAGAATTTCGCAGAAAAGTGTCGCAAGCGGCTGGCGCAGAGTGTCCGCGTGCGATTGACTGCGCCAGGCACGTGCGCTAAAACCGATTTCCGCGCACAGCGTATTCATGGATTTTAGGCTCCCAAACCAGCCGTGGCGCAGAGTATCGCAGCGACCCTGCAGCAGCGCCAGTAACGCCCCCAAGAACGCCCTCGCGCAAGGAAAAGCCATCAAAATCGCTAAATCATCGCAAAGGGCTGCGCTAACCCTGGACCAGTTTACAGGGCTGCCAAACAAGGAACGCAAAGCGGGTAACGTGCATATCAGGGGTACGCGTGAAGTTATACACGCGATTAGCCAGGGTACGTGTATTACAGGGGTACGCGGGAAGTTTAACACGCGATTGGCCAGGGTACGTGTATTACAGGGGTATGCGGGAAGTTTAACATGCGATTAGCCAGGGTACGTGTATTACAGGGGTACGCGGGAAGTTTAACACGCGATTAGCCAGGGTACGTGTATTACAGGGGTACGCGGGAAGTTTAACACGCGATTAGCCAGGGTACGTGTATTACAGGGGTACGCGGGAAGTTTAACACGCGATTGGCCAGGGTACGTGTATTACAGGGGTATGCGGGAAGTTTTACATGCGATTAGCCAGGGTACGTGTATTACAGGGGTATGCGGGAAGTTGAACACGAGATTGCCCAGGGTACGTGTATTACAGGGGTAGGCGGGAAGTTTCACACGCGATTAGCCAGGGCACGTTTATCATGGGGGTACGCGGGAATTATCACATGCGATTTGGCTGTGTACGTGTATTACAGGGGTACACGGGAAGTTTTACACGCGATTCGGCTGGGTACGTGTATTACAGGGATGCGATTTGGCCAGGTACGTGTATTACAGGGGTGCGCAGGAATTATCACACGCGATTTGGCTGGGTACGTGTATTACAGGGGTGCGTGGGAATCATCACACGCGATTTGGCTGGGTACGTGTATTACAGGGGTGCGTGGGAAGTCACACGCGATTAGGCTGGGTGGGTCCTCACAGGTGTTCCATGTACACCCTCCACGGCCCCTGCAGGCAGCCTACAAAACAGGGGACTACCCTGCACACCTGCTCATGTCCCCCTGCACCCCCACCCCCCAGCAGTGCAGGGGCAGCCTCCACCAGGCCCCCACCCATGGCTCCCACCACCCCCACCCCCCAGCAGTGCAGGGGCAGCCTCCACCAGGCCCCCACCCATGTCTCCCACCACCCCCACCCTCCCGCCACCAGGGGCAGCCTCCACCAGGCCCCCACCCATGTCTCCCACCACCCCCACCCCCCCCGCCACCAGGGGCAGCCTCCACCAGGCCCCCACCCATGCCTCCCACCACCCCCAACCCCCAGCAGTGCAGGGGCAGCCTCCACCAGGCCCCCACCCATGTCTCCCACCACCCCCACCCTCCCGCCACCAGGGGCAGCCTCCACCAGGCCCCCACCCATGCCTCCCACCACCCCCAACCCCCAGCAGTGCAGGGGCAGCCTCCACCAGGCCCCCACCCATGTCTCCCACCACCCCCACCCTCCCGCCACCAGGGGCAGCCTCCACCAGGCCCCCACCCATGTCTCCCACCACCCCCACCCCCCCCGCCACCAGGGGCAGCCTCCACCAGGCCCCCACCCATGCCTCCCACCACCCCCAACCCCCAGCAGTGCAGGGGCAGCCTCCACCAGGCCCCCACCCATGTCTCCCACCACCCCCACCCTCCCGCCACCAGGGGCAGCCTCCACCAGGCCCCCACCCATGCCTCCCACCACCCCCAACCCCCAGCAGTGCAGGGGCAGCCTCCACCAGGCCCCCACCCATGTCTCCCACCACCCCCACCCTCCCGCCACCAGGGGCAGCCTCCACCAGGCCCCCACCCATGCCTCCCACCACCCCCAACCCCCAGCAGTGCAGGGGCAGCCTCCACCAGGCCCCCACCCATGTCTCCCACCACCCCCACCCTCCCGCCACCAGGGGCAGCCTCCACCAGGCCCCCACCCATGTCTCCCACCACCCCCACCCCCCCCGCCACCAGGGGCAGCCTCCACCAGGCCCCCACCCATGCCTCCCACCACCCCCAACCCCCAGCAGTGCAGGGGCAGCCTCCACCAGGCCCCCACCCATGTCTCCCACCACCCCCACCCTCCCGCCACCAGGGGCAGCCTCCACCAGGCCCCCACCCATGCCTCCCACCACCCCCACCCCAGCAGTGCAGGGGCAGCCTCCACCAGGCCCCCACCCATGTCTCCCACCAGCCCCACCCTCCCGCCACCAGGGGCAGCCTCCACCAGGCCCCCACCCATGTCTCCCACCACCCCCACCCCCCCCCGCCACCAGGGGCAGCCTCCACCAGGCCCCCACCCATGCCTCCCACCACCCCCAAACCCCAGCAGTGCAGGGGCAGCCTCCACCAGGCCCCCACCCATGTCTCCCACCACCCCCACCCTCCCGCCACCAGGGGCAGCCTCCACCAGGCCCCCACCCATGCCTCCCACCACCCCCACCCCAGCAGTGCAGGGGCAGCCTCCACCAGGCCCCCACCCATGTCTCCCACCAGCCCCACCCTCCCGCCACCAGGGGCACCCTCCACCAGGCCCCCACCCATGTCTCCCACCACCCCCACCCCCCCCCGCCACCAGGGGCAGCCTCCACCAGGCCCCCACCCATGTCTCCCACCACCCCCACCAGTGCAGGGGCACCCTCCACCAGGCCCCCACCCATGTCTCCCAACACCCCCACCCACCAGCACTGTGGGGCACGTGGCCAGCAGGCAGTCAGGCAGCAGCAGGTGGGAGCGTGCTCAGGGCTCTGGGGGGCAGTAATTTGGCCTCCTGGCCAGGAGCGTGGTCTCTCGTGTGTGAACGCGTGGACAGCCTGATAGGGAGTGAAATCCCACACGTCAGCAAAGGCCCTTAGCGCGTAAACCCGTCAACAGCATATGCGCGCCTATAGTCACCTGCACGTGCAGGAAATTGTTGCGTGACACGTCCCAGTGTCAAAGCGTGTGATTGGTGAAAATGGATCTACACGCAGAAGTGACAAAGCGTGTGATTGGTGAAAATGGATCTACACGCAGAAGTGACAAAGCGTGTGATTGGTGAAAATGGATCTACACGCAGAAGTGACAAAGCATGTGATTGGTGAAAATGGATCTACACGCAGGAGTGACAAAGCGTGTGATTGGTGAACGTACACGCCGCGTAAGTGACGCTGTACGTGTGGGCCAGTATATAAGGTACATGTAGAACACCATTTCCTTGTACGTGCTTTTCGTGGAGAGCGAGTGGGTGAATTCTGTACTTCTTGTCGTTTCACACGCGATTTACTTCACGGCGTTTCCAGTTCGTATTCCCTGTTACCTCTGACAGCTTTTTCTCTTTTTTCTCTTTTACTGGTTTACCTGGGCCTGTTCCCTCAAACAGTGTCCCCTTCTACTGTTGTCCTGTCTTCTCAGACAGCGTACACATCTTCTTTTGGCGGGGGTTTAGCCAGCCAAACGCGCTCATTTTTCACGCTCTTTTACCTGGCAGACGGTGAGTCACGCACGTATCCAACTTCTGTGCTTGCCCCGTGTGTAGCCTACCCCTTCAGAGGTCATTCTAGGCTGCGTGTGACACGCATACGTTCATTCTTGTGTTACTGGGTGCCACAGCGTAGTGCAGGTTTTTCTTTCTGCACACGTGGTCTAGGAGGGGTTGCGTGCACGTCATCTCCCTTTTTTGGGCCTCCTGTGCGTTGCGTGACCCGTCATCTTTCCCCAGGGGTTACAATCAGCCGTGCTAGAGCACTAGGGTACAATTACCATCTGGTACCCAACCCCTTTGACCCCCAATTGCCCAGGACAATTGTCTACAGCCACTCCCATACGCACATTAATATCAGTGTCATGGCTGGGAGGCGAGGATTCCGTAAGGGTGGCAAAGGTGGAAGAGCCACAAGTGGTGGCCGTGGTGGATCCGGTAGGGGACGTGGTCGTAACTTGCAGGGTGAGCCTGTCCCCCCATGTGTGGAGGACCAGTCAAGGGCACCCATCATCCCCCCCTCCCCCCCTCCCGTTGAGGCTGAAGTGGCTGACACCATCCATGCTCAGCCCTTGTTGGACCAGCCCATTGTGGCACCAGACCTGGCTGACTCCATGGCTGACTTCCAGGTCAGCAGGGCTACGACACGTGCGCTGGTGCACGTTGATGCCATCATGCCACGTGGATCTGGGGCAGCAAGGTCATCTGCTGCACCAAGGAGGCAGGGCGGAGAGGCTGCAGGGGCAGCTGCGGCTCCATCCACCCCAGCCCTCACACACCCAGCCAGGACAGTGTCGGTCCTAGTCCATGCTGCTGACATTCCCCCTGACACCATCACACTAGAGCCAATGCCTGCACCAACTCCCATGCTGAGTGTGCAATCCCACACTCCTGATACAGAGTCCACCAGGGCTCCTGCCCCTAGTGTCCAGAGCGGCGCAGGACACTCAGGATCACCACCACCTTCCAAGCGGAAGAGGAAGAGTGCTCGTCCGGCACAGGCTGATGCCCCAGACACGGCTACACAGTCCGGCCCGTCCAGGAAGCCCAGCATCACGGATGACGAACTGAATGCACTTGTCGAGTATGTGTCTGGACATGACAACGAGATGGTCATTGTTGCAGGATCCAAGACCACACCTGCACAACGCCAGGCACACTGGCAGACCATTGTGGACATCGTAAGTGCCCTTGGAATCGTGAGGCGCACAGCCAATGATTGCTATAAGCGCTGGAATGACCTAAAGCGCAGGGCAAAGAGTAAGCTGGCCTCAAGTCATGCCGCAACTCTAGTGACTGGAGGTGGGTCTCCAGTAGTAGACATGGAACTCACTCCACATGAGTCAGTCGCTGGGACCTACGTCACGGAGGAACAGATCCAAGGCGTGGGAGATCTGGCTGATTACGAGGCATTGTCCGGTGAGTGCACATGCATGTGTGTGTCATCCATGTGCATGGTGTGTGTGTGAGGGCTTCTGTTCGGGTGCCAGGTGAGAGTGTGTGCGCCTGAGTCGTATGGGTCAGCCATGTGCTTCATGCAATCCTTCCTGCGCAGCTGCATTTGGCCATAGCAGTATCCCTTCTGCCAACAGTAGACATCTAGCACAACTGCACGCCAGTTGCCCTTGAAGTGTCACCTTGACCCAACATATTTGCTTCTTTTTCACTGTTCATTCAGTCAGTTTGTTTGCATTCCACCACTTTCACTAGGCATGTCGCTGTCCACTAGTCACATGTCTGACATGGCTATGGTAAAGTGGAGTGACTTTGTTACCTGGATATCATTTGTACACACATGTCCCTGTGCAATTTGACCATTTCAGACTGGCAGCTCCAGGTGAAAAATCTGACCTGTTAGAATTAGAAAAGCTATTACATGCGGGAACTGGACTGAATGAATAGGTGCTGCCCTCCTCTCCATCTTCACTCAATAGCAATGGTACATGCCATCTGTGTGATGGCATGTGTGTTTCACCTGCCAATCACAGGCCAATGTGTGATGCCACTGCCAGGCAGCATGCAGAAAATGTGTTCATCTTCCATCTTGGTGTCATCAGTGTGTGCCATTTGCCTGCACTTCATACGCAGTGAGGGTGCATGCATGGGAGGGTTTTAGTCATGTGGGACATGTGTCAATCAAGTACTGGTTCTCTTGCTTCTCAGCCCTCAATGTGTGCCATGGTGCTAATGCCTGTTTCCATTTCTTTGTTTACATGTCTTTGCAGGGGAAGACGCACCTGATACTGCTGGGGTTGTGGAGATGGCGCAGACCCAGGAGGTGTCCCAGGGCCGACCAACCACCAGTGAGGGACGTGGTGTGGTGGTGGGGGAGAACCCACAAGTGCTGCAGGTCGTGCTCTCAAGGGGTGTCTCTGGCTGCACCTCCCCCGAGCTGTACTTAGGTGTTGATTCGGATGAGACCTACGTGCCGTCGCAGGTGAGTGTTCCAGGGAGGGATTCTGTTCTGTCTCACCTGCCATGGAGGAGCAGACTAGGGCCTTGCGTGGGCTGCCTCCCATAGTGCAACCACCTCCGGATGCAGCTGCACAGGGTGATAATAGCGACAGCAGTGATACTCCCACAATAGGGTAGCCGTGTGGGCCATGAGCCCATGGAGGTGTTTTATCTTCCCAGGATCCACGCAGGTGGGTTCTGGTGTGCATCCTGTCCTCGGACCTCCTGGGTGGCCTCCCCAACCCCCCCGGGCCCATCAATGGCCATTTTTGATTGTTTCTTATTTTTATTTTTATTTTGATTTCTTTTATTCCCAATTTTTTTGGGACGATCTGTTGCCTTCGATCTGTTGGCTTCGATCTGTTGGCTTCGATCTGTTGGCTTCCGTGGTTCCTGTGGGCATACGCTGCATTGTGGCTGGGCACATGCAGGCTTGTAATGTATTTGGTTCAGATGCTTGGGTTTGAGTCACACACACCCCTCCTGCTTCCCGTTTCCATGGGCTTGCAAAGGGTGTGCCCAAGTGACAGTGAATTACACAGTGACGTTGGACTCCCATGAGCTGTGTGGCCAGTCTGTAGTCAATACTGTGTATACATTCATAGTGCATATTGCTGTTGTGTTGTACACTGCATGTTGCATTGATGTGTAACTCTTCTTCTGTGTCTACCTCCCAATTTGCAGGTCCCTTCCTCAAGTCCACACAAGGACCTCTAGTCTGGAGATGGGGACCATGTTGGCAGCAGTGCACCTACAACTCTACATGGCGACAACACTGCACAGTTGGTAGTGGTGGGAGTGCAGGCATTTCCAGGTGGTGAGACTACTGATATGTAACATTTGTGATGTCATGTTAATGGTACTACGTGCTCAAGTATGTTGTTGGTCCGGCATTGCTGTGAGCATTTCAGGTGTTGCAGGTTTCTAATAGTGCCACTGTACATAGTGAGAGTGATGTCATGTTGTGGGGATTACTTTGTTTACCTGCAATTAGCATGACATGGCACGGTGTGTCGTGTGGCAGTGCTGGGGTTGGGTTGGCTGACATGGCACTGTCCTCTTGTTGCATTTTGCAAGTGGGTATTCATTTTAGCTGCTTCAATGTGTAACTTCACAAAACTGCATTGGTGGTGTCTGTGTGGGTAGGGATGCACACATTGTGACACTTCCAGGTGAACAATCTCAGGCTGACATGGTATTCCCGGTTCATTCTCCAGACATTCAGGATCAGTGTCAGGTTGAGTCATCATTGATTGTCAGATGGAATGTGCCAGGGCAGTGTGCACTCCACAGGGGTGTGATTTCTATGTGAAGTAATTAGCCACTAGCTGTGTACGGGCTGCCTCCCCCCGTGCCCTTTCCCCTCCCATGCGCAGCGGCTGTGCATGTGGTTGGGGATGTGGGGCCACCACCATGTCCACGGCCAGGCCCCGGCATGTTGCAACGTTGTGCAGGACACATGCTGCCACTATGATCCTGCACACTACTGGGGGAGCGTATAACAGCTGCCCGCCAGAACGGTCAAGGCAGCGAAAGCGTGACTTTAGCACTCCGAATGTGCGCTCCACTATGCCCCTGGTTGTAATGTGGGCTGTGTTATATCTTACCTGGGGTGGCGTGGTGGGGTTCCGAATTGGCGTCATCATGTGGGGGCTGAGAGGGTAGGCACTGTCCCCTGTGGAGGTGGGGATTGGTATCATTGGTGAGGTTGTGACCTTGCTCAGTATCCAACATGCATGCATGTGCAGTGGCATACATACTCACAAAGCAGCCATGTATCGCCATGCCGCCCAGCTTCTAGGTCCCGGCTTAGGGTGGACATTCGGTAAATGAAGCTGTCGTGGGTGGAGCCGGGATAGTTGGCATATACTGAGGTGATGATTCCCTTGGCATTACATGCTACCTGCACGTTGATGGAATGCCAGTGCTTGCGGTTCCTATAGATGTGCTCAGATGCCCTGGGGGGACGTAGAGCCACATGGGTGCAGTCGATGGCACCTAGCACTTTGGGGAATCGTGCCACTGCGTAAAAATCCAGGGCGGCAGCATGCCTTTCTGCAGGTGTTCTGGGCAGGTATATGTGCCTGCGGACTGATGGGCGTGCAGTCATGATGTTCAAGACCTGGTGTAGGCAGCGTGACTGGGTGGCCTGTGACACCCCACCCACTATGGCACTTGTCCGCTGAAATGATCCAGTGGCTAAGAAGTGCAGTACATTTAGGACCTTCTCCAGGGGGCTGAATGCTTGGGAGCACAGGGTGGGTGATGTGAGGTCATCCTCCCACTCAGTCACCAGGTCCAGTATGATGTGTGGTGGAAACCTATACCTCCCATACACCTGGTCATCAGGCATCCCGAAAAGGCTGGTTCTGGGTGTGAATATTCTGGCCCTGACTATCCTCCTCCTCCTCCTTTGGTAGCCCACTGCCACTGCTGCTAGGAACGGTATGTTCATCCTGGCGTCTGAGCTTGTTATTGTTAAAGTCCGCAATTTTATGCTTTGCGCGTGTTCTAGGCGAGCGTGTGACCCGCGCACCCCTGGAATCCAGTTCCCAGTCCAATAGCGTGTGGAAATTCACACGCACCACGGGATACAGCGTGTGACCCGCGCACCCCTGGAATCCAGTTCCCAGTCCAATAGCGTGTGGAAATTCACACGCACCACGGGATACAGCGTGTGACCCGCGCACCCCTGGAATCCAGTTCCCAGTCCAATAGCGTGTGGAAATTCACACGCACCACGGGATACAGGTTTGCTGACGTACTTGCGTGTGTAAGTGGCCGCGCACCCATTAAATACACGTACATAGGCCAATCGCGTGTACGCGCACTTTTGTCCAATTACACGCGATGACACTCTGACGTGCAGTATCTCCACGCGTGCCCCGTCATCACGTGCTGAGTGGGGAACACCCGTGCGGGTCACGTCACAGACGCGCTTACGCGCTGAGGGACTCTGGTCCAATAGAATCGCGTATGCGTGCTGACGCGCTTACGCGCTAAGGGCCTTTCCTCGGATTTCACGCTGACGTGCAGGATATTCACGTGCCAAATCACTCCGTATCAAGCTGGCCACGCGAAAACACACGGAAGCCCACGCTCCTGCCCAGAAGGCCGAGTTACTGCCCCCCAGTGCCCCGAGCAGCCTCCCACGTGCCATCTGCTGCTGCCTGCCTGCCTGCCTGCCTGCCTGCCTGCTGCCACCGTGCCCTGCCATTTGGTGCCTGTACATCAGCCATCTGCAGGGGTCCAGTTGCTGTGTCCACCCCTGCTGGAACTGAAGACTCCCGACTGGGATTACATCGCTCCACAGCCCAGCCCCAGGACCCAGTTGCCCACCCACACCTGCCTCTGGGGTTGCCATGTCGGGCACTTCCACATCTGGCACCAGTGGCAACCCCAGGCCAGAGGGGCAGAGGGGCACCAGCTTCACTGTCACCGAAGTTGGTGTCCTGGTGGAGCATGTCCTGGGGCAGTATGATGCCCTCTTTGGATCGTCCCGCGCCAGAAGGACGGCAGAGGATCTGGGCCGACTGTGTGGTTGCCATCAACGCGGAGGGGGTGGCAACCCGCGACGTCCTGAAGATCAAGAAGCGCTGGGAGGACTTGAGGTCCAGGACCCTTGTGAAGGCCCGGCGCCTCGTGGAGGGGGGCCGGGGCCGCATGAGTTCCATCCAGATGAGGGTCCTGGAACGCGTACGCCCAGCGCTCCACGCCCAGATCCTTGAGAGGGAGGCCCGTCTGGAGTTGAGCGGTAAGTGTCCATGCATTACTGTGTGAGACAGGGCATGTTGCGGTGTGCTGGTTCTATGATACTTGCCTGTATGTGTGCCATAGGCCATGTATGCATGTATGTGTGCAGGGACATCATGGTAATGCATGTGCGACCAGTGATGTGTGATGCACATGGTTGTTGCATGTGTTGAAATGCCGCATGGGGAGCCCTATTCAGATTTTGAACATGAGAGCATGCCAGTCTCTGTACCTGGACATGGGTGGGGGTGAGGGATGGGTGCTGATGCCAGGTACATATATGGTAGCCATGTCTGTGTGCCTGACCTGCGTGTCTGTGACTTGTGCATGCCATGGATGCATGACACATGTGTGTGACAATGCAGAGATTCAGTAAAGCAGCCAAATTACCCTTGTATCCGCTGTGTTTGGTGTGTTTGGGGCCAGATGGATGTGACTGAGGTGAAGTGTGTGCATGTGATGGGCATGAGCCATGATGCATGTGAGTTACATATCATTGAATGTTTCAAGAGTCCATTGGACATGCATGGAAATGTCCATGGCATGCACCATGCCTGTTACTGTGTGTGTTTTGCCTGGACTGACCCATGTGTTGTGGAGGGACATGATGGAAGTGTACTTTGACAGTGGTGCTCATCTGCTATTGCTTCCTGTCTAGGGGACCATTGTACAGTGCCCTGATGCTTGTGTTCTTTGTCTCCCTCTACGCAGCGGCTAGTGAAGAAGAGGGCGGAGATGGCGCTGTGGAGCAAGGCGGCGGGGATGCCCCCACGGCTGCAGCGGAAGGGGTGGGTGAGCCCCCACAGGGCCTGCTACGGTGGGAGACGGTGAGGAGCCATCCAGGTTGGTGGTTTGCACAGAGGAGGAGGAGGCCGCCACTGGGGCACACATGGGGCCTGGTGGGGGCATCCCTGCTGGTGCAAGTGGTGCAGTCCAGGGCCAGGGGCAGGAGGCAGCACAGGTCACCGTGGAGGGGCCTGTGCATGTCGCTGTCCCTGACCCTGTGAGTGCACCACCATGCACCAGCAGGGATGCCCCGTCCCAGGCCTGTCCGCAGGTAGTGGGGATGTCCATGTCACCTGACTCCCCTCCACCTGCGGACGTGGGAACCCCTGGCCGTGCGGAGAAGGTCCTGATTGGGGTCGCGATGCGCACGGCTGTGATTCGTGATGTCGTGCGTGCTTCCCGGGAGGAGCACGCACGTCATCACGAAGTGCACCGTGCCGACGTGGCCCAATTGGGATCGGCCATGTTCGGGGGTTTCCTGCATGTGTTGGCCAATGTGGCGGCCCTCTCCTCCTCTGTGCAGGCTATCCACCAGTCGTTCTCCTTGCCGTCTTCCAGCCCAGATGCCACCAGGGCCCCCTGTGGACCTGCCCCGACCAATGCAGCCAGCTCGGTGGGGATCCCATCCCTGCCACAGTCGGGAGTCAGAGATCCAGCAGGGGTGGACACCAGAGCAACTGGACCCCAGCAGATGGAGGATGTGACGGCATCATCGGGCAGGGCACGTGCACGACGGCGTCGGTGGTTTCCATCAGCCTGGATGCCGTCGTGCTGGCACAGGCAGTTGCGTCAGAGGCAGCAGCAGG
This sequence comes from Ambystoma mexicanum, assembly GCF_040938575.1. Classification (NCBI taxonomy): domain Eukaryota; kingdom Metazoa; phylum Chordata; class Amphibia; order Caudata; family Ambystomatidae; genus Ambystoma; species Ambystoma mexicanum. Next base: position 897,318,457 of record NC_090941.1, read on the forward strand.
CTCAACGTGGGAGGCATCATGGCTCGGGGCCATCAACATCAGGGGTGCAGGCATCGGCCGGAGGGCAGGAGAACCCTGGAATGGGAGTGGCTTCCGTGTGGGAGAGGTTGTGCCAGCGGATAGGTGCGGAGCGGCAGCGGGCAGAGGAGGAACGGCTCACGATGGTCAGGGCGGAGGACTCCATGCGGAGGGCGCTGAGGCGGGCTGAGTGCCTCGAGGGTCTTCGCAGGGAGTTTGAGCTTGACACTGCGTTATCCCTGCGGGACCTCGGGGCCAGGGAACATGCCCGCCTCCAAGCCATTGACCAGGAGTTCGATGATGCCCTGGCCCATGACAACAACCAGTGAGCCGTCCGAATAGCCCGCTGCCTTTGTATATAGTTGTATAGTTAGGGTTAGGTTTCCTTTGTTTTTTTGATTTTTTTTTGGTTGCGATTGGACAATGCACCACTTTTTTGTATATAGTTCACTTTTTAGTTAGTAGTCAGTTAGGTTTAATTTGGTAGGGCTCATGGACCCAGGATGATCTTCTTCATTGGCTTATTTTATTTTTTCAGATTATTTTCTTGGACATTCATCTTGTTTAGTTTGATTTGCTTTGTGGTTTTTCTTATTTCATTTCCATTCTACTTGCTGTTAAATACATATTATTTTTTTAATCTTCAATGTGTCGTATCATCTCATTGCTTTCAGGCATGTCATGTTGGGTGTTTTGTCATTCACTTGCAGCCATTGTGTGTGACAGACATGTGTTAAATTGCATTATTTAAATTGGGGGTGTAACATGTAATTGCCTTTGATATGTGGGTGGGTGTGATAGTTGGTTGGGCCTTTTGGCAGGGGAGGATGGGCATTACGGACATGATTGGGGAATGTTGGGACCCAGGTGCAGGGGGGCATGGATTGGACATGGGTGGGGGCCTGCTGGCAGGTGCCCCACAGTGCTGGGGGGTGGGGGTGGTGGGGGACATGAGTTGGACATGGGTGGGGGCCTGCTGGCAGGTGCCCCACAGTGCTGGGGGGTGGGGGTGGTGGGTGACATGAGTGGGGGCCTGGTGGAGGGTGCCCCTGGTGGCTGGGGGGTGGGGGTGGTGGTAGACATGAGTGGGGGCCTGGTGAAGGGTGACCCTGCACTGCTGGGGTGTGGGGGTGGTGGGTGACATGAGTGGGGGCCTGGTGGAGGGTGCCCCTGGTGGCTGGGGGGTGGGGGTGGTCGGTGACATGAGTGGGGGCCTAGTGGAGGGTGCCCCTGGTGGCTGGGGGGTGGGGGTGGTGGGTGACATGAGTGGGGGCCTGGTGGAGGGTGCCCCTGGTGGCTGGGGGGTGGGGGTGGTGGGTGACATGAGTGGGGGCCTGGTGGAGGGTGCCCCTGGTGGCTGGGGGTGGGGGTGGTGGGAGACATGAGTTGGACATGGGTGGGGGCCTGCTGGCAGGTGCCCCACAGTGCTGGGGGGTGGGGGTGGTGGGAGACATGAGTGGGGGCCTGGTGGAGGGTGCCCCTGGTGGCTGGGGGGTGGGGGTGGTGGGTGACATGAGTGGGGGCCTGGTGGAGGGTGCCCCTGGTGGCTGGGGGGTGGGGGTGGTGGGAGACATGAGTTGGACATGGGTGGGGGCCTGCTGGCAGGTGCCCCACAGTGCTGGGGGGTGGGGGTGGTGGGGGACATGAGTTGGACATGGGTGGGGGCCTGCTGGCAGGTGCCCCACAGTGCTGGGGGGTGGGGGTGGTGGGGGACATGAGTTGGACATGGGTGGGGGCCTGCTGGCAGGTGCCCCACAGTGCTGGGGGGTGGGGGTGGTGGGGGACATGAGTTGGACATGGGTGGGGGCCTGCTGGCAGGTGCCCCACAGTGCTGGGGGGTGGGGGTGGTGGGAGACATGAGTGGGGGCCTGGTGGAGGGTGCCCCTGGTGGCTGGGGGGTGGGGGTGGTGGGAGACATGAGTGGGGGCCTGGTGGAGGCTGACCCTGGTGGCTGGGGGGTGGGGGTGGTGGGAGACATGAGTTGGACATGGGTGGGGGCCTGCTGGCAGGTGCCCCACAGTGCTGGGGGGTGGGGGTGGTGGGGGACATGAGTTGGACATGGGTGGGGGCCTGCTGGCAGGTGCCCCACAGTGCTGGGGGGTGGGGGTGGTGGGGGACATGAGTTGGACATGGGTGGGGGCCTGCTGGCAGGTGCCCCACAGTGCTGGGGGGTGGGGGTGGTGGGAGACATGAGTGGGGGCCTGGTGGAGGGTGCCCCTGGTGGCTGGGGGGTGGGGGTGGTGGGAGACATGAGTTGGACATGGGTGGGGGCCTGCTGGCAGGTGCCCCACAGTGCTGGGGGGTGGGGGTGGTGGGGGACATGAGTTGGACATGGGTGGGGGCCTGCTGGCAGGTGCCCCACAGTGCTGGGGGGTGGGGGTGGTGGGGGACATGAGTTGGACATGGGTGGGGGCCTGCTGGCAGGTGCCCCACAGTGCTGGGGGGTGGGGGTGGTGGGGGACATGAGTTGGACATGGGTGGGGGCCTGCTGGCAGGTGCCACACAGTGCTGGGGGGTGGGGGTGGTGGGAGACATGAGTGGGGGCCTGGTGGAGGGTTCCCCTGGTGGCTGGGGGGTGGGGGTGGTGGGAGACATGAGTGGGGGCCTGGTGGAGGCTGACCCTGGTGGCTGGGGGGTGGGGGTGGTGGGAGACATGAGTTGGACATGGGTGGGGGCCTGCTGGCAGGTGCCCCACAGTGCTGGGGGGTGGGGGACATGAGTTGGACATGGGTGGGGGCCTGCTGGCAGGTGCCCCACAGTGCTGGGGGGTGGGGGTGGTGGGGGACATGAGTTGGACATGGGTGGGGGCCTGCTGGCAGGTGCCCCACAGTGCTGGGGGGTGGGGGTGGTGGGAGACATGAGTGGGGGCCTGGTGGAGGGTGCCCCTGGTGGCTGGGGGGTGGGGGTGGTGGGAGACATGAGTGGGGGCCTGGTGGAGGGTGCCCCTGGTGGCTGGGGGGTGGGGGTGGTGGGTGACATGAGTGGGGGCCTGGTGGAGGGTGCCCCTGGTGGCTGGGGGGTGGGGGTGGTGGGAGACATGAGTGGGGGCCTGGTGGAGGCTGACCCTGGTGGCTGGGGGGTGGGGGTGGTGGGAGACATGAGTTGGACATGGGTGGGGGCCTGCTGGCAGGTGCCCCACAGTGCTGGGGGGTGGGGGTGGTGGGGGACATGAGTTGGACATGGGTGGGGGCCTGCTGGCCGGTGCCCCACAGTGCTGGGGGGTGGGGGTGCAAGGGGACATGAGTTGGTGTTCATTAGTTCAAGGAGACATGTGCCTTTGCTGGGGGGCATGCCCATGGTGGGTGGGCTGCCTGCGGGACATGACCAGGGATGCAGGGTAGTCCCCTGTGGTGTGGGCTGCCTGCAGGGGCCGTGGAGGGTGTACAGGGTACACCTGGGAGGACCCACACTGTCAAATCACATGTGGAACTTCCCGCGCACCCCTGATATACACGCGCCCAGGCTATTCGCGTGTGGAACTTCCCGCGCACCCCTGAAATACACGCGCCCAGGCTATTCGCGTGTGGAACTTCCCGCGCACCCCTGAAATACACGCGCCCAGGCTATTCGCGTGTGGAACTTCCCGCGCACCCCTGAAATACACGCGCCCCCAGCCTATTCGCGTGTGGAACTTCCCCCGCACCCCTGAAATACACGCGCCTAGGCTATTCGCGTGTGGAACTTCCCGTGCACCCCTGAAATACACGCGCCCAGGCTATTCGCGTGTGGAACTTCCCGCGCACCCCTGAAATACACGCGCCCAGGCTATTCGCGTGTGGAACTTCCCGCGCACCCCTGAAATACACGCGCCCAGGCTATTCGCGTGTGGAACTTCCCGCGCACCCCTGAAATACACGCGCCCCCAGGCTATTCGCGTGTGGAACTTCCCCCGCACCCCTGAAATACACGCGCCTAGGCTATTCGCGTGTGGAACTTCCCGCGCACCCCTGAAATCCACGCGCCCAGGCTATTCGCGTGTGGAACTTCCCGCGCACCCCTGAAATACACGCGCCCAGGCTATTCGCGTGTGGAACTTCCCGCGCACCCCTGAAATACACGCGCCCAGGCTATTCGCGTGTGGAACTTCCCACGCACCCCTGTAATACACGCGCCCAGGCTATTCGCGTGTGCAACTTCACGCGCACCCCTGGAATACACGCGCCCCCAGGCTATTCGCGTGTGGAACTTCCCGCACACCCCCGGATCTTCCCGCGCACCCCTGTAATACACATAGCCCGCTCCCCCAGGCCCGATCGCGTGAGGAACTTCACGCGAACCCCTGTAATACACGTAGCCCGCTCCCCCAGGCCCGATCGCGTGAGGAACTTCACGCGAACCCCTGTAATACACGTAGCCCGCTCCCCCATCACGCGAACCCCTGTAATACACGTAGCCCGCTCCCCCAGGCCCGATCGCGTGAGGAACTTCACGCGAACCCCTGATATACACGTAGCCCGCTCCCCCAGGCCCGATCGCGTGTGAAACTTCACGCGAACCCCTGTGATGCACGTACCCTGCTGAAATCGCGTGTTAGACTTCCCACGCACCCCGGTATACACGCACACGTATTTTTTGTCAGCGGGTGTCTGTGTTTGTGGGTACCCCTTTGCACGTCATTTTTCCTGGAGGGCCACAGTATGGGACATTCATCATGGCAGTATATAGGTGCGATTTGTTGGCGCACCTTTTGGCGCACATTTCTTACAGCCGCAGAGACGCTACCGCCTGCTTTCTTGTGGCGGTCGTGTTTGTGCCTGTGCGCTGGTTTGAGCGTGCGCTTTTTTCCCCTATTCTATTCCATGAATACGTGTTGTAGGCGAGCGTGTGGGCGTTCCGCGCACTTGTGCCCTGTACTTCCCCCGTGACGCCCACGTTTTGGCAAGTTGTTCCCCATTCCGAGTGTTACGCCCGTGTTCCGCCTACTTTTGTTGCGTGCGCCGCGCTATGTGCGAATTTCGCTGTGGCCTGTGCGATTTTCGCTGTGACCTGGCGCACGCTGTTAGATGGCCTGTGCGCCAACGTGCGCCGCGCACTTTTTTATCGCACATCCGCTGGTTTTCTCGCGCACGGCCTTCCATGAATCGACCTGCGCTGCTTTTCGTGCGATTTTCGCAATTGCACTGCGATTTTCGCTATTCCACTGCGAATCGCACGTTTTTGCCCACTTGCGCCGCGCTAATTATTCCATGAATCGGCCTCACAATTTGGCGCAGGAATGTTTTGTGGGCAGGTACAGATAGGCCAAGTGCTCTCTACCTAAAAACGTAGCATAAACAGATCTTTGGCTGTATGCATTTCCTTGGAGACTATATGTATGTTAAGCCTTCAATCAAATTAGAATTTGATAATATAGAATGGAACCGCTAATGTATAAAAGGTAAATGTTTCTAAATAGTTTATGAATTGCATAATATTCTTCTGTTTATCCAGAATTGAACAAAATGGTCTTTATATTCCAGTTTGTGTATTTTCCATTGATTGATTTGTTGTTTGATTAATTAATTTATTTTGTTTGTATAGTGTACTTTACATCAATGTGTTTGCTTCTTCTTTTATTATTTTGAACTTATACAATCTGTATCCTCTATTGTGTGATCCAGATAATGTTCTCATATTTGACCCTGTATCTTTATAACATCATCCTCTAATTTTCAATCAGCCTAATGTGTAACTTGTTTTAATCTTGTATCATCATCCTCTTATCTGCTTGGATTCCAATTGATTGTAACAGATAGTGACATTTAACTGTCTCATCCCCTCACTTACCTCCTATTTCTGCCGGTTTTAAAATAATGTCATGACTGTTTTGAATTGCTTCCAATGCTTCCTTCTCTTCTTTGGAAATATTATATTCAAGACAGTGGGCCTCATTACACGGATGGCGCTAAGGGATTACCGGCGGCACCGGTAAGGGCACAGGTGCCGGTAATCCCTTAGCGCCATACTACGAGGTCCCTCTGCGGGTCCTGTCCTTAACGTGTGGCCAGACCACACGTTAAGGAAGGGACCCGCTGAGGGACTTCAGGACAAATAACGGCACTGCTAATAGCGGTACCGTTATTTGCTCCTTCCCCATTCCCATTGAGCCCTATAGGGGCTCAAATGGGAATGGGGAAGGGCCTTGGTGAATGGGGAATTACCGCCCTGCCAACCTTGGAATGGGGCGGTAATTCCCCCATTCACCAAGGCGGACTCGGTAAAATAGCTAATAGCGCCATGGTTACCGGCGTCCATGTAATGAGGCCCAGTGTCTTTTCTGCTTACATTGCAATCTATCAGATGTTCTGCCACTAACTTCTTAAATAGATCTATTGCAACGTATACATTTAAATGTGAGATTCAATTTACAGACCTGGGTTGCATCCATTTATATATTCAGATCTTACATTAAACTTTCAATATCATATTATTCTTCCGATTCATCATGGTTTAATGGTGTCACTCGCCTCACATAAAGATGACAATTATTCCAGGCAGAGATTAGGACAAGGGAAGAAATAACCCATGCTATAACTGAATGTTTACACAAATTAATAAGGTAGGTTGGAAAGTGTTGAATATAAAGAAAATGCCTAGGGCTATATGGTTCTATAAACTTTATATTACAGCTATCTTTCAGAATGTGGAAAGAGGAGTAGCCCTTTGTCATTCTAAAATTATTTGCCTAATAAATACTAGTTAATCTCTTTGATTATCCATATTAAAGACATTGAATTATCACAATATTGTAGTACTGAGGCTTTGTCCTAGAGAACCAAAGTATCATTCTGTGTCCAACTAGAGGCAGCTATAGCGCTTGAGCAAGTAGATTTGTATCAGGTGCTGGTCATTGTTGTTTTAACGTGTTCAGACACCCCAGTCAGCTCTAATGGTTGTAAACCATCACAATCCAATACAATGAGGCCATAGAGAATTGATACCCCTTTCTAGTCTCTGTTATGTATTTAGCAATTGGGTAAAAGAACATAACAATGACCAAAATTAGACATGATGCACCTCAATTGAACACAAATACTGTAATGTCTAATTAAATTGGGAGGCACAAAAGGCAGAAGGATTACCTAGTTTGGTTGATATCAAAAATGTTTTGTCACAGTGTGTGAACTATTGAGTCAGGGAACTGATGGAAATTGACTGTTGTTGGCCAAGGGGTTAGGCCATGATCTTCCAGTGGTTGAACAACAATTCATATTTTATACTTGGACTGCAGGTGGTTTCAAGTGACATTTGATGGATCTGGAATGTCTGTCAGAATTAGACAAATCTATTTCTTCATTTTGCAAGAGACCTGAGTTGAAGGTGATCTAGAAAGTGATGTTTATGAGACCATCTCCCAAGGTCCTCTACATGTGGGTAAAGAATAGCTGAGCAGTGGTCTTGGAATTTTATTTAGAGTCGATCTGAACTGCCAAAGATATATTTTGTCTTGCCATTAACAAGACTGGTATAATTCCAAAGTCTTGCCTTAAAGTCATATTCGGAGGAGCATAATTTAATGGAGTTATTAAACATTACGAGAAAAGGTTTTCCAAAATGGTTGTTGAGTATTTTGGAAGTCTGGATAGAGTTGTTTCTCCATTAAGAGTTTGTGTTGGGAAAATGTGCCTGTTGCAATATATGTAAACACTGAGAGGAAAGGGAAAAGGGGATTTTTGTATACTTGTTTTATTGACTTTCAAATTGCCTTTAATTCGGTGGATCATCAGGTCTTATGGAAAAGACTGGATGAGTCAGATTGTCCTAGCTTTATGTGAAATCTTTTTCAAGACTGCTTAATGGCACCTGGGAGAGGGTGTAGTGCAGTAGTGGGGGTCAACTCTTAGACAAGATCATGACAGACAATGGCCTCAGTAAGGACTGTGTTTGGGTTCCAGCTTTATTTAGTCTGTACTTTCCAGAACTGCTCTTAACGCGTTTATGGATCCATTGATTTCCACCTAAAATATATGATATCAGCATTCCATTTCGAATGTATGCAGACAATACAGTCCTCTTCTACCAGACAGTTATCTGCTTTCAGAGAAGGCTGACTATGTTAATTTTCTAGTATTAAGGAGTGGGCTTCTCCTGTACTATGAGATGGGAGGAAGACTGAGAGCTGCATTGAAATGTGCTACAGCTTTTTTCCGAAGCCTACAATGGGTTAATAGCCAATACAGTGGTCTTAGAGTTACAGCTTTCAGGAAACTGAGGGAGAAATTCTCTGGATAAATGTGAGGGCTCTTGCAAATGGGCTGTGGGGCTTCCAGGCTCCACACTGGTAGTGGCGTTGCAACTTTAATTAGGCATAAGGTCTCTCAGCTATATACCCATGGCAAGAAAGGTTTCCTTTATCTGTAAGCCTGTGGATTCCCCTAATAGTTCTTAAACCATGCTATGTTTATGACAATCCTTGAGGCTCTCTTCAAGGCTTCAAGTTGGGATGGCAGAGCAGGGGCTACCCAGGCTGCAGATCTCTGATCTAGCACTATCAGAAAGGCAAAGATTAATCAATAATGGATTCGCTGATATCGAATCAATTTAAGATGACTGGAAAAAACCCATTACAATGAAATCCTTAAAAGAATATTGTACTGTTTCCAATCTCAAGGTTATCAACGGTATTTCAAATTTCTCCCTAGCCACGAAGCAAGCTGGGGATTGTTTAAGGCCTGTTTCGGGCAACTAATGATAAAAGTGGTGGGTGTTTGGCAGCAAGTGCCATGAGGAGGGAGAACCAGCATATGATGAAATAGTGCTGTTCAAACATCTCACTCACCATGTTTTCTTTTTTTGGTATATCCATGCCATTACTTAATCCAAGTAGCATTGCTTAGGCCAATATGCATTACAAGAGGATTCAGAAGCTGTAGTAATGCTGAGCTCCTGTGCTAGCAGAAGACGCTGCATGGGCTTCACTATCCCCCTTGCACTTTTCGTCTCGTAGAGAAAATTGATATTTTTTAATTACAGGAATAAAATAAATATGAATTATAGGAAGAGGATGTATACAGAGTTTGACTATGCAGTATTACTCATAAGAACACTGCAAGTTACAATTGTTATAAAGGCTGATTAATTTGCTTCAAATGATGAGATAGTGCCATAAAGGCACACATCGCTTGCCTGTTATTATTCTTGGGATTATTTAACTAACATTTGGGCGACTATCTGGTACTTGTAGCTTTTGTGAGGATTGCATTTTGCATGTTTATTTGATGTGGACTGTATTGAGAAGATTGAAAAGGTTTTCATCATATGAAAGGAAGACATATTGATTGACTGATTAATTGATTGATTGACAGGCCAAAGCAGATCGTAATTCACAATCGGAAGGGCATCCATCTCCAGACGATCTGGGTCTCTTTCCTATGTGCCATGTCTCCCTAGTTTTAGACTGGTTGCAGAAGAAAGCACAATGTCACACGGGTCCCGGAAGACCCCCGGCAGAATTGGTCTGCACAAAATAGAAACGCCTGTGCCTTTTATCAGCGTTTCTAATTTGTGTTTAGATTTCGACCTCCCAAACCACAGTGGAAGTGTAAAACATGCATTTGCAGTAATAAGCCACAAGCCCCCCACGATTGAAGGGGTCAATTAGGAATACACAAGTGTCTGGAAAGCCGCCGGCAGCTGAATATGCATGGGGCACTGGATGCTAGACCCTCACAAAAGCCCTCGGCTCCGCCTTCACCTTGCTTGTCACCTTAGTATAAAAGCAAGGTGAGATTAGAAGAGGTTTGAGGGTAAAGTGTGGCCGCACATACATGCACATTTCTTTTAGAATTGGCCCCGCAAATTCACTTTCTCTGTCGACTGAAATAGTAATACCAGACCATAACCTTTGAGGGACTACTATGGAGCAGAGGGCAAAGCTGAGGGGATGCAGGTTGTGGTTGTGAGATCTCAGTCTACCTAGCAGTGCTGGAGACGTTCTCCTTTCCCCCTAGGATACGGTAATGTGCAACAACTTCACCTGAAGTCATGTCACAACACGTGACATTATATGGCATAATATCCCAGAGCCGCTTTGGGAAGACGGGTCTCACTTGGAGTAGGGAGATTTTGTGTAATTTTCTGCAGAGTATTTAAGCATTCCCTTGGGAGACATAATGATGATACTTTCTGCTAATGACCCAGTGAGGATGTGCTGGGGTTCCTGATGCGCTGGAGTGTGCACAGTTTTTATACAATGGATGTCCTACCTTCAGAAGCCTCTTTATTCATTTCTACTCTCGTTCACTCCACTTCCATTTATTTTTTCTCATTCACTCCACTCATGTTTTTTAATTTATTAATTCCCCTCCCCCTTTAAGCATTTCCTTTCAATCCAAATTGTTCCTCTCCACAACATACATTTGTATGTCTTTTATGCCTTTCTCTCTCCCATTAAACATGTTTTACCATTTCCTTTTTCCATGTTCATATGATTCCCTATAATAACAATTTTAAACTACCTCACAGTGTTACTATTTATATAGCTATCATAAATACATATATACGTATTATAAAGACAGGTGAAGAAAGATATATATTCTGAGGGAAGGAACATTGAATAATGAATATACAATCATATACGTCTAGAGAAACAAGTAAAATATTATTTGATCAGTTGAACAATTAAATTATGTTATTGAATGGAAGTTATGACCCATACGGATCTGTAAGATTGTTTCAGATGTCCTGCTTTCCGTATCCTTTATCAATCTGAGATCATCTCTAGTGATATTCTGTATCCAGGATGCTACATTTCGAATTTTCTGTAATTTCTAATCCATTAGCTGATAGTCTTTCTTCTGTCTATCATGCATGGTCTATTTAGTTATTTATACATTTTTACATGTGTATAGCACACACACATCCTGAGGCATCAGGGTGCTGTAGAGAATCGACATACAGGAACCTGATCAAGTCCAGGGACATGAAAGGTAGGTACAAAGGTGGTCAAAGTACAGGTGGGTTGCAGGAGAAGAAACGTGACATTAGATAAATAATCTCGTTCTGAGAGCCTTCTGGATTGCTCAGTTGGACTGCTTTGCTCTTAAGGACTGAGGGAGACATCTTGACTGCAATGACTGGAAAGCCGGATCCTCCTGCTTTTACCTGTTTGTTCTTAGGTTGGGATAGTCTGTAGGTGTAAGGAGCCCTAGTTGGCCTGGATGGAGATTTTTTATGATAGATAAGGCGGGGCAGTTTTGCAAATACACCTGTGATTAATGGTCAGAGTCTTGAAAGCAATTCTTTCTCTGATCGGGAGCCAGTGCACTGCTTTACGGGCAGCAGTGATTTGTTCTGTTTTGGGTGTTTTAGAGCAGGTCAAAGAGAGTTATTTTGGATAATCTGGAGTTTATTTAGGCTGTGCGGCGAAATTCCAGTGAAAAGAACATTGCAATAATCCAGTCCCGCACTGATTACTGCTCGGACAATGGTTAGCCAGCTTTCTGTGGAAAGGAAAAGTCTAGCCGCGTTTAGCAGTTGAGTAAGCCGCTGAGGAGGCTTTGACATTAACCTGCCGGGTTAGTGATAGTGTTGCATCCAGGTAGACTCCTAGAGTCTTGACCACAAGGGGGGACTTTGATCATGGAGCCGTCAATGTTGAAGGCAGCAAAGTCGGGATCTAGTTTTTTAAGCACAGACGCAGGCCCCATGAGGAGAAGTTCTGTCTTCTCATCATTAAGACAGAGACCATGGGTCGCCATCCAGGACTGGATGGTGGCATAGGTGGTGTTCAGGGCAGCAGCATCGATGGTGTAGGTGCCAGAGAAGGGGAGGAGGATCTGGATGTCATCGGCATAGTTGGTATATGTTATGCCGAAAGAGTCCAGAAGGTATTTTCCAGTACTAAAGACTTTTTTTTGTGGCGCATGTATACGTGTGAAGAATACTCATTCCTAATACTTTACATTGATGGTTCCTCGACTATTGATCAAACAGACAGAGTAAGAAGGACAGGATCAGCTGTAGTAAGATTGAAAGAGGACGGGGCAAGCGAGGTAGTTGTGAGTGCACTATTGCCACCTCACTACTTGGCACAGGCAGCGGAACTAGTGGCTCTCACATTGACCTTACAAAACAGTGTTAATTAAAGGGTGACAATATATTCGGACAGTGCCTATGTCACGTCCACAGTACATTCTGGTTTGGCATGCTCAGGAGAGGATACAGAAGGGCAGATGGAACCTAAGTACAGCATGCACTATTGCTTGGTGAACTTATTGAAGTGATAACATATCCACAAGAGCTAGCATTGATAAAGTGCCAAGCACACACCAAAGGGGAAGACACTATTTCAAGGGGGAACGAAGCAGCAGACCATGAGGTAAAGTGTCCAGCTTATTTTGGAGAATTATGGGAGCTGAAGGAGAGGCCGAAGGTTTTGAGAGATGGGTACAATTACCTACCAGAAACTCAGATTGATTATGGAGTTGCAGGGAGCTGCACCAACAGAAAGAAAGGGAGCTCTGGGTAAAGAGAGGATGTTCAATGTCCCCTACAGATGACTCCTGGCGACAAAACAACACAGGGAAAGTGGTCGTGCCACTCGCGCTTTTGAAAATAGCAGTAGCGCAGGTGCATCATCAAACACACACAGGGAAAAAGGTAATTGCAACATGCATTGGAGAATGATGGTTCTGTCCTAATGTAAATGAACATGTGGCAAATTTTATTAGCACTTGTTTGACGTGCCAACAGATCACTGCTGGGCACACCCTAAGTGTTGTGAGAGGAGCCATACCCAGACCCGAAGGCCCATTTTTGCATCTTCATGTTGACTAAATGGACATGATTCAAGTATGCCAAGGATGCCGCTATATGATAGTTGTTGTCTGCCCATTTTCAAGGTGTAAAGAGGCTGGACCCTGTTCACATGCTGACGCTCTCCAAGCAGCAAAATGTGTGGTTCGGGAAGTATTCCCAAGATGGGGCGTTTGGGAGGTTCTGAGGTCTGACAATGGTCCTCACTTCGCCAATGAAATGTTCCAACATATCACTACCCTGCTAGGGATAAAACACAAATTTGCATGTGTGTACCAGCCGCAAACGGAGTTTGTGAACGACTCAATGGCCTCCAGAAGGAAAGCATTACCAAAACTCAACAGAGCACAAGGAAAAACTGGCTCCATTGCTTGCCATTGGCACTATTTGAACTGTGCAACAAGCCAGGGTCCTACCACCATTTAACGCCCCACGAGGTGGTGAGGGGACGGCGCTTGCATCTCCAATTAGCTCCTCCCACTAGGGCACTAAATGACTGTGCAAATGTTGCAGAAATTCTGGGTCAAGAAATGTTAGATTATGTCACTTCACTGGTTTCTAGTGCTTTTTTTTATCTCTCGCCAGATGCAAAGGACCCAGGGCAGTACTGATGGCACAGAGCAGTAAACCCCTAAAGGACCTCTGGTACAGATCGGTGACCTAGTTTTGTTAAAAAACTTTACCAGGTGATGGAACGTGCCCCGGTTTACCGGGCCTCACGCTGACACTGTAAGTGCTACAGTGGGTGTGTGAAAACAGGAAGAATCCCTTTTTGTAGCGTCCCTAAAACTGGAGCCGTGCATATGACTACCTTCAGCTCATTGAATACTTCAGTCATTTCTTGTGTCCACTCCAGCGTTTTTGCTCCTCTCTGCGCTTCCTTCAGTGCAGTCAAAAGTGGTTGAATGTATGTGCTATAGTCAATAACCCATTCCCTGCAATAGTTGCACAACCCTAGGAACTGCTGCATTTCCCTCACTGTTGTGGGTTTCAGTGTTTTGTGAATGGCCTGTTCTCTCTTTGGGGCTATGTGCCTACCATCATTTGATATTAGCTGTCCTATGTACAGCACTTCCCACTGACAGTACTGGAGTTTGTCCTTGTTCACCTTGTACCCCTTGTCAGCCAGCACTGTGAGCATGTGCACTGAGTCCGTCCTGCCCTCTTCTTCCGTTGTTCTGGTCTGAACAGGTATTCACTTGGAATCCTCCATACCTTCCCTGCTATGCCTGGTATCCATGCAAGGGCCATGTCTGTCCCGTACTGGAACATCTCTGGGTCTGATGGAACCCCCCTCTGTACCGTGTTCCCACAATATGCTTGAACAATCTGTCTTGCAGTTAGCATGTGTGTTCCTGGTGTGGAGCATACTATGCCATTGTCTGTGAATGATTTGGTCATGTTCAGTCTGCTCATTATGTCACATCCCAATATGTTTACTGGTGCTTGTCGGGAATAAAGCAAGGGTAAAGATAAGTCGTGAACTCCTATAGATAAGGAGATGTTATCAGTAAAAAGAACCACTTCTCAAGCCCCAGAGAATCCTTGAGTGTTCATGGCATCGCCTGATAATGCAAATGTTCCTTCTCAACTACATGACCTAGACGCCCCAGTGTCAACAAGAAAGGAAAAAGTTTTGTCACCTATCGCCAGCCTTATGCGAGATTCCTCGGCATGATTGGGTGTGACCGACAGGATGGGACACAAAAAGTTTGTCTGTGGACTGTCCTCTTGAGGGTACAGTGATAATCCATTCCCTGTATACGGGTTGTTCTCCACCATGGTCACTCCTCCAAGCCTCCTGACCGGTACTGTTATGTGTCCTTTGGTTCTGGGGAGTGACGATCCTGTATTTGTGCTAGCTGTTGTGTGCTACTTCTAATTTCTGCTGCTTGCAGATATTGTGGAAGTGGTGCTGTCATTTGTGGTGCTGTTATTTGGGGGAATCATCATTTGTGGTGATGTCATGGGTGCAGCCTGAGGCTGTGTCTGTACTGGATGTGATGCTTGTTGTTGGGAGTATTGAATCTGCCCTTGTTGCTGTATTTCTTGGGCAAAGTAATGATATGATATGATATGATATGATATGGCATTTGAAACGCGCCTATACACAAGTGTTTCAAGGCGCGACGAGGCGGGGGGGACAAGGGGAGACAGACAATGATCCTACTAAGCCAGTTGTCATTCAGATCGCGCAAGTGCAAGGGTAGAGGGGAAGGGAAAAAGTGCAAGGGGAAAGGGAGAGGGGAAAGTGCAGTACAGGGTTAGTAGAATACAAGATAAATAATAAGGGCCAGCTGGTGGCAAGTGCAAGGTAAGTGCCGGGAAGAGGGGCTGTAGGGATACAGAGACAGTCCCACAGTGCAGGGGTTGCCAGGGAGGCAGTGCAGGGAAGAGTGGCTGGGCCAAGAACCAAGATCGGTGAGTGGCCCAGTTGCAGATTCAGGGCAGGTTCAGTGATTTTAGCAGGGAAGAGGGGGAGAGAAAGCAGAGGCAAAGAGGAAGGTTTTGAGGTGCTTCCGGAACCGGAGATGGTTCTCCTCAAGTTTCAGGGAGGCAGGAAGGCTGTTCCAGAGGGAGGCCCCTGCTGCGGAGAGAGATCTACCCACAACTCGTTGCTTGGAGAAGTGGCTGACCCTGAGGGAGTTGGAGGCGGATGAGTGAAGAGCTCAATAAGGAAGATATTTAGGAAGAGAGAGTTGGAGGTGTTTTGGCCCAAGGCCCCAGAAGGCCTTGTGGACAATGCAGAGGGTTTTGAACTTAATCCTCACAGCCACTGGGAGCCAGTGTAGTGATTTCAGTCCTGGAGAGATACGGTCTCTGGGCTTGAGGGCAAGGACAAGTCTCGCAGTCCTCTTCTGGATGAGTTACAAAGGGCGGAAAGTAGAGGCAGGCAGATTTAGGTAGAGGCTGTTACAGTAGTCCAGCTTCGAGAGAACCAGGGCTCTAGAGACAGTGAGCTTCTGGGGGAAGGAGAGGAAAGGAAGGATACCTCTGAGGAGGTGTAGCTGCTAGTGTGACTTCTTAGAGACGTCAGATATGTGAGGAGAGAAAGAGAGTGTGGAGTCGAACATGACCCCGAGGTTTTTTGCCTTGCAGGTAGGAGCAGGAAGAGGGCCAAGAGAGGCCGGACAGAGAGCTGCAGGGAAGGAGGGAGTGGGTGTGCCGATGAGTAGAATCTCAGTCTTACTGGCATTAAGGCAGAGGTCGTTGGCGGCACACCATTCGTGGATAGCAGAAAGACAGTCAGAGATGAGGGAAGGGGAAGAGGAGGCCGAGAGTAGCCTGAAAATGAGCTGGGTATCATCCGCATAGCACTGAAAGTTGTGACAGAGAGCGGCGATGCGGTGGTCAAGAAGTGCCAGATACTGGTTGAACAGCCAGGGGGAGAGGAACGACCCCAGTTTGACCTGGGAGGGTCGATTGGAGAGGAAAGAGGTCAGCCACGCCAGAGCCTGACCAGTGATACCCAGGTTATCACGGAGACAGTTGAGCAGGATGGTGTGGTTGACAGTATCAAAGGCAGAAGGGAGATTGAGCAAAATGAGAACACATGGGGTGTTAGAGTCAAGGTTCGAGAGCAGGTCCTCACGGATGTTCAGGAGAGCAGTTTCCGTGCTTCTGGCAGCTCTGAAGCCAGACTGATGGTCATAAAGACTACCAACAGATTCAGCATGGAGATTAAGCTGGGAGATGGCCAGTTTCTCCAGGAGTTTGCCCAGGAAGGGAGTGATAGAGATTGGGCGATAGTTAGCCGGGCAGGCGGGGTCGGAAGAGGGTTTCTTAAGAAGGGTGTGCACAAGGGAGTGCTTGAGGGGGGATAGGAAGACTCCAGAGGCGAAGGAGTGATTGCAGAATCATCCAGGGCAGGAGCCAAGGAGTTGATGTGGTCCTTGATAGTTTTGGAGGAACAGGGGTGGACCTGTTTTGACGAGACTTTCATAGATCGGACTTGTCTCGAAACCTCATCAGCAGGAAAAAGGGGAAAGGCAGAGAAGGAGGGAGGAGAGGTGGCTGCAGGAGGGCCAGAGGAAGAGCAGGGAATAGAGGTGGGAGGTGATAGGAGGAGAGTGAGGACAGGATGTCCTGAGTTTTTGAGATGAAGTGAGAGGCCAGTGCAGTGCAGACGGCCTGGGAGGGGACAGGAGAGGTGGAGACTGCAGCAGGGTTGGCCAGCTCCTTGCAGAGTTGAAAGAGTTCAGCCGAATTGTTAGATGCCGCAGAGATGCGGGCTTGGATAAGGGCTCTCTTCTTGGTGAGAACGGAGAGCCGGTATTGCCTTTGGAGCAGGCGGCAGGCCAGTTTGTCAGAGGATGAACGTGAAGCACGCCATTTCCTCTCTGCCACCCTGCACTTGCGTTTAAGGGTGACGAGATCCGAGTCATACCAGGAGTTATATTTGGCTTTGGGCTTCAGGCGGATTCTCATGACAGGGGCAAGGATATCAAGAGTATCAGTAATCGTCCTGTTGTCCTTGGTAGCCCTGCTGCCCCTGATCTCCCCATTCTTGTTGATTCCCCTGGTTCTGCAAGCTCTGGAAATATGCCCTAGCTGCCCACAGGTCCAGCATTAGGGTGGTTCCCTCCCCAGCCCACGGAATCCTCTCACAAAATCTCCTGATCCCTGTGACACCTGTTGGTTGTATCCCCGAAACCCTCCTCGGTGCTGGTGTGATTGAGGTCCAAAGCCACGCCCTCGTTGAAATCCTCCCTTCCCTCGGTAACCCAGTTGGTACCCACCCCTTTCCAGGTATCATCCTCCCGTGGGCGGTGCATATTGTTACATGGGGTGGTACAGCAGCTGTGGTTGGTATTGTGACTGTGGTGTCGGTACGTGTGTCTGTGGTGCGGAGCTTGTTATTACCGCCCCTTCTAGTGTGTATTTTGACAGTTTCTTTTAAAGTAACTTCGCCTCGTCTGCTTTTCTCTCTTCTGCCTTTTGTTAAGCTTTCTCCTGCCATAGCCTGCAATGATGCACTATGGTGAGCTGTATTTCTGGCCTTCCCTTTGCTTCCATCCCTACCAATTTCTTTAAGTTTTTCTGTACTGGTTCTGGTAATGCTTGCACCAAGATGTGATTACAGATCACTATCATTTTATCCCACAGCTCTGAAGTTTCAAGGCGCCAAAGCTCTTGAATCTCTTGAATATAGTTAACAGGATCTTTGTCATCACACATCCTGTGTAACATTATAGCCCCTATGTCTGACGTGTCGTGGTATTGCGTCCGTAACACTTGCCATACTGCTGCTCTACAATTTGCAAACGGTGAACCGTCATGGGCTGTATTTTGTATGGTCACCCTGGAGAACCCCGCCCTCTTCCATATGTCATCAGCTGCGTCGCCCAATATTGAGACCAATAGTCCTTTGACGTCACTCACTGACAACCTGTGTCCTGCTGTCAGCTTCTCCATTTCATATATCCATTTACCAGCCCCAGCACTTAGTGACGGTAATCAGCATTTAATGTTTTCCTTGTCTGTGTGTTTCCAGGCATGTACTGCGGTCTTGTCCCTCCCCTCTCGAGCAGTGGCATATGAGACTACGATGTTCTTTCTTCCGGCTTTCACCTATGTTGTCTAATCTGGATGGGCCCTCTTTCATCCTCAATGTCTGTACATATGTCTATATGTTCCAGTGCAGTGGTCCGCTGTAGTAGGTATTGTGCTCTAGACAGTCGTTCCTTGGATTGTGCCAGCGTTACCTCGTCTCTCCTGTGCCCGGGGAGATCCCTTAGTCTGTTAATGTATGGTGTGGTGCCCCCACCCCCGTTCATAGCGTGTTGCGTTTGTTCGTCTGGGCCCTGTCCTCCCTCACTTTGGTCCTGTAACCTGCACTCCCATGATGTCCCTTCACCCGTCCCAGTGAGATAAAGTTAGATATGCCCTCTCTCTCGTCACCACTGTGTCTGTTGTCATTGTCAGACCCTTTGTCCATGTTGCTACAGAACCCCTCTGAAAAATTCAGTTTTAGCGTTGTTAGGCTGGGATTATGCTCTACATTAAGATCGATTTCTGTCAATTTACATGTGGTCACCCCTTGTCGTACACCCAGGCGTGCAGCGCCACTCCTTGCCGAGCCTTCCCTGGGTATAGCCGTGCTGTCTGGTTCAGGTCGCCTCTCCTCATCCCCTCTTTTCCTGTACAACCATAGTGGAATCTGCTCACTTACAGCCCTTATTGCTTGTGCATCCTCCTCCTCTGGTGTCCGTTCCCTTGCCAGCCTTTCTATGTGTAACTTCCTCAGCCTTCCTTCCTCATACCTACGTGTTTCCTGCTGTAAAATCCTCTTCCTCCATTGTGCCATCTCTGCCTCTTTCATGTCTTTCCCATTTTTCTCCCACTTTTCCCTTTACTTTTCCTTCCGCTCCCTCTACATTATCTCCCACTCCTTCTCCCTTATCCACTCCCGCTCTTCCTTTTCCAAATTCTCTTCCCTTCTCCATTCCCTGTCCTCACCTTCTAGCCTTTCTTCTTTGTCCCTTTGCTGTTGTTCCACCTCCTCCACCTGTGCTGCCCAATCGCGCCTCCACTGTCCGAACTCCAACTCCTCTATTGCTTTTGTTGCCCCCTCGGTTACCCCTGTTATCTTCCCCTTTAATTTCAGGAGTATCTGTGTGGCTATCCATTCCTCCTCACTTCTTCCCTCGAACTCTGTTTGCGTGTGATGCAGCCCCTCCTCATTTTGTTTGGAGCCGCAGGCGGCCTGCCCTGTACCTCGCCGTTGTTTGTCCTTGGTATATTGTGGTGGTTTATACATTGGGTTTGAATACCCCTCTGCCGCCCCCAGTTCCCTCAATGGATATATCCCCTGTTCATCAACTGTATCATAAGATATTATGCTAGGTGGGGCTGGAGGAGGCGCATAAGGGTCAGCTCCCTTCACCTTTACCTCCTGTTGGTTCATCATACATACCCTTTTCCCACCCCTTGCTGAAACATCCACCAAAGCTCGAATACGCCATGTGGTTTGCTAGCTTTTTCCCCTTGTATGTGCTCTGTAAGTGTGTCAGTAGTGATTGGAGCACATCATTGGAGAAACTGCCATTAGGCGGCCATGGGTTCATGCTTTTGCCCTGAGTGTCCTTGGACCACTGTATACTATATTTGATTATCTTATTCTTGTATGGTGACAGGGTTTTGCACAGATGTTGTATTGGTGTTAGTCCCCCCACCATCCCTTGGTACATCGGGTACATTATGATTTTTACCTGACCTCTTAGTCGAGGATTTCGAAAGTCCGCTGTCAGGAAGAAAGTTAAAAATGCACTTGTTATCACCTTCAGTTGTTATGAGCACAGTTTCTCAGGACCTTACACAGCATACTCCACATACAGCCCCTCCTTCTCCAACTCTGCCGTTCTCCGGCACACCACCTCAATGCTGCGCATGCGTCTCCCGTGCACCGCCACTTGTTCCCCTCTCTACCAATCCCAAATCCACAATGCTAGCTCCTCACCATCACAATACTCCATCCTATGGACTGACCTATGGGTGACGTCACCAAGCTAAAGTTTGAACAGGTAGGTAAACAATTTATACACCCAAAACGAATGACCCATTGCTTCAATCCCACACCAAACCCTACAGGAACCCCACAACTGTCTTCCCGCCTCTCCAGGGCAGAGTACACTTTATTTCATGTGAGTAACTGCACCCGCTGCGTCGCCTCACGTGTGAACTGCCTCTCTCCAGGACACTTAACCAGCTAGCTTCACCTTCTGCAATCTAGGATAGCTCCAGCTAACACTCATGGGAATACCGACATCTATAATCCAAGCTAAAACTCCCAATTCATAGGAATACTTTATGTACAGACTTCTATAGTCCAAGCCTGTCAAGTCTATAGTCCTGGTTCTTCACCAGAACCTTTTACCTCGAAGGCCGAAATGATCCCTAGACATAGAAAAGGGACTTCTACCTCTGCTCCGATCCCTACTTAAAATACACCTGCTACCAATACTCTCTGAATACCACACAATACTATATATTACAAGCAACACCTCCCGCCTCCCGCACATATAATACCCACCCTCACACCTTCCGTTGCTAATTGCCTGGACCAATACTTACGCTCTGTGTTTGTTGACGCTGCTCAGCTGCTGGCTCCCCATGTATCGCTCGTCTCGCCCCTCTAGTCTGTCTTGGGCCCCTCACCAATCGTGGGTGGGATAATTTCCAAACGGCTCCCGACAAACTTTCTGCAGTTAGCGCTTTCCCATTTATCTCGCAATTCCCGCGAAGGTCCCACAGCCCTTCAGGTACAGCTGCGAAGGAGGCAGCTTCTGGCCTGGCTGATGCCACAAACCAATACCTCTGCTTTGAACTTGTTAGGAGAAACTCCCAGGCAAGCAGGGTGGTTTGCTAGGAGTTTGCGGACATTGAACTAATGGAAGGGCTAACTCCTTCCCATTCCCCAAAAGGAACGCAAGTACAGACAAGTAGCACATTCAACAATGGTTTATTACAGCAAACAAACCAACAGGGATTAAATGCATGGAGGCCAATCCAGGCACATCTCAAAGAACTCTGGCTCGCAGGCCAGATTTGATGGAACATATCATCACCAGTACGTCACACCCTGGGAAACTTTGGATCGGCTACGGAGTTGTAGTTCCCCTATAGTAGCTCTTATAGAGGTTAATGGATTAGATGTCACCATGTCAGGTGTCAGGCGTGGACCATCCCTGAACATTGTTACTTACAAATTGTTACAGAATGTGGACCCAATGATTGGTCGGTGGCCCCAGCTACCCACCCCTAGGGCCATTAATCGTGATTGGTTGGTTGCGAGCCCCCAGACCTGGGACAAAATCAATTTCCAGCTCGATGTGCACCTGACACATAGGTGCTATGCGCAACTATGTTTCAGCGGTGTGCAATTATATGTCTGTGTCATAGCGGTGTGTAGACCATTATTGCTGTGAGAGTGCTCCTTTCGCAGCATATAACTGTGGCTTGAGTGTAACAACTTTGTTGGAACCATTGTCTATTCCGTCAGACAGTTGCTCTTTCCAGCTGCCAAATCTTGGCCCGCTATCAACTCAGCAGGGTCGCGTGTCTAGTGACGTTGTTAGTTAGCTCTGAATTATTCTGCATTTACGAAGAATTATGCTTCTCTGCTGCCGGTGTTACTTCGGGTCAGGGTTAATAATGTCACTTTCAACAGTGCAACCTTGGCAGTGGCCTTGTTCTACATGTGGTTTTTCTGCTTGCACAGAATTGAGGGTGGCTACAGCTTTCCTGAGACGGTTGTGGCCTACTATGATTTCCTAAACCAAGGTCTGGTTTGTCCTGTATGTGCCTTCGGTATGGCCTCCATGGGTTAGTGCATTATGGCTCTATCAGGTCCCTCGAGTGCTCCTGCCATTCCATAGGGTTATTTGTATGTGGGCATCTGCAAGCATTGACACGTGATCATTCTGCTTCTTGCGGTTTCTGCATTGCTGCGACAAGCTAGTGACAA
The DNA here is from genome assembly GCF_040938575.1 of Ambystoma mexicanum. NCBI lineage: Eukaryota > Metazoa > Chordata > Amphibia > Caudata > Ambystomatidae > Ambystoma > Ambystoma mexicanum. The sequence continues at coordinate 897,340,676 of NC_090941.1, forward strand.
TATAATAAACGTGCAGACAGTATGTGCATGTCACTGTCCTCTAACTTAAAGAACTGTACGCATGTGTTCTGTGTGTATTTGGGTGTGTGGGTGCCCTGAATGTGCGGATGACACGTGTGTTTCATGTCTGATGCTGTTATGTCGTGTGGTCTCTAACGACTTGCAGCGTGGCTTCTCAGCGCTTTAGTCAAATCTGTCCATATAACTGTCTCTGGTTCCGTCGTGTGCATCTTCATCCACTTTGGTTAATGTTTGCACTGCTACTGGATTGTAGGGTCGCCTGAGAGGGTATTTCGCATGGTACTTGTCCATCGCGGGTGCAGTGGCGATTGCTGTGAGCTCATACGATCAGCGGCATATTGTCTTTGGTTCTTCTTCCAGTTGGAGGGTCTTTCAGGATGGGCGGCATAGTTCGACCTCCCCTCTTCAGTGCGCATTTACAGGAGCAGTTCTGATACACTTAGCAGCAGAGGTCGCCAAAAGGTCGATCGCGAGCTACCAGTAGCTCGCCTGAGCCTCTTCAGTCGCCCGCGCTGGAGAGTCTGAAAAATGAACACTATCTGAATCACAATTGTTTTCCGGTGTGATTTGCTGTGTTCAGGATCTGAACACTAGTAGTCCCGCTTGCAGGCGAGGAGCTTGCCTGCTGTGCCACGTGGAGCTGCTTTTGAATGTGATGACAGATGTCAGTATCACATTCTGTTTCTGCGGCCGTCTGTAGTACCACAGATGGCCTTGTGCGCCCCCACGACACAGAGATGTCCGAGGGGCTGGGGCAGGTTCAGTGTGAGTCAGCTATCCCTACTTTGATTCTATTTGTGATAATTGTTGATCAGTGTTTCTAAAGTGGAGTGACATTTTCCTCCGAAGTTTAATATTCTTTTTTAAACACAAGGTATATTTCGACGAATTGGGTCTTTGCTGAATCTGGCAAAAGTGTGCCCTTCACTCTACACGTGTATATTCTAATTTGCAGTAAACTGCAGTAACATGTTCCTATGCTTTTCTCTCATGTATTACAATTGCGGGCCTCGAACAACCTGAACTAGCGCATGACCTGCCTAAAAAGTGTCCTACGAGCCGCAGATATTCACCTCCCAAAAATGATCAAGGCGTCAGGCGGGGACACTCGAGCAACTGCTTCAGCTAATGTCGAGGGGCACTCCTTTAGCGAGCGAAGCATGTTTTCAGAACGCACCCCGTCAAAGACTGCATAGCCCTAATACTTCCCACAGCCAGTATTCCCTTCAGTGCTCTTTTTGATGATCCAATTTTCACACGTTTGAAAATACGCATTAATATTAGGGGTTCTGGGATGGCGGCTGCCTCTGCATGAATTTTCAATTGGAATACATAAGACTGGCACCATTTTTGGTGGGAGTCAGATGCACCCGTGCAGAGAAAACAAGCCACAGGGGGCGAGCTGCAGAGCAAAGAAAGAGGACTCGCCATTTGCTGCTCAGCCCTGTTTAACTAGCATTCCTTACTATTTGGCAGCTTATTTCTTTAATCAAGCAAGAGTAGGCATTTTAACACTGCCCAAAACAAGCATTGCCAAATCCAGAGGTTTTCTATAAGGAACTGGTATGAATTTTAGGGGGTGGGGGGGAAGTCCCCCATAGGATACAAAGGCTTCCTCTCTACATATGACCATTTGCAAAGCGTTTTTTGTTCTGCCATTGCCCAGCGGTCCCAATATCTCTACCTCATGATGGGGGCTGCCTTACCGATATCCTTAATTGCACTGGAGGCCACAGCGCCCCTTTCAACTTAAGAGCAAAATGTCCCCTCTGCGCCATTTTGATCATTTCTGAACTGAGTGAAAATGGTAAGAATAAAACCCCGGCAAATCCACTGTAGCGTTTCACATTTCCACTATGTTTTGCAAAAAGTGTTTCGAGCACCGGTAAATGTCACCTTGCAGTCAGCATTACCATGGATTCCTGCTGCATAGCGAAAATCAAAAGTTGTCACCCATGAACCCACAGTTTAATTCCCTAAAAACTGCTGTCATCACAACAGAAGCATTTATTTGTGATTAACCAGTTTGACAAGTTTATAACATCTTTATAACCTGTGCGAAAACACAGGGGTACACAAATAACAGAGTGTGGTGTCTGACAGAAAAAAAACATTTCAAAGAAAACTACTGCACACAAGTAGCATTTTTCAGTTTGGAAATTACTTTTGCTTTGTTTTTTTATGGAAGTGTGAAATGCACATTTGGATAAAATAGTGTGCCCAGCATGTAGAAAGCCTGCATAAAACGCAAAGGGGCACAAAAATTACAGGATATTTATGTGGTAGTACAACAAATATCTATCTTTTTATGAGACAGCTACTAATAAATAATAATGCAACAAAGAGGTTTTTGAAGTGCTTAATATAATCGTGAAGGCATATGTTATTCCATCTATTTATAGAGGGGAAAATATCGGGGCAAAAATATATTGGTAAAAATTCTGTAGTTTATAAACATCCCCACCCCGATATCGCCCGCTAGTAGCTCTCCACTGTTGGCCTCCACTACAAGTAGCTCTAGCTAACGTAAAGGTTGGAGACCCCTGATTTAGAGGCAACAAAGGCATTCATGGGTAAGGGTTGGCATAAATGGTGGAGTCATGGCCAATCATAGGTGCAGGTAAATTTTGGTTCGCATTTACAGGAGCAGTTCTTATACACTTAGAGGCAACAAAGGCATTTGTGGGTACAGGCCTGGCATGAATGGTGGATTCATGGCCAACCATAGGTACAGGTACATTGCGGTGCGCGTTTACAGGAGCAGTTCTGATACACTTAGAGGCAACAAAAGCATTCATGGGTACAGGTCTATCATAAATGGTGGAGGCATGGACATTCATAAATTCAGGTATATTTAAGTCATAAGCAGCAGTATCAAAGGCAGTTGCAGATGCCTTTGTAGTGACAGTAATGGCGGACGTAGGTACCCTTGAGGCGGGCAGCCTTTGTTAGGTGAGATAACTAGGGCATTGTTATTTGCCAAGTTCTTCAGGCTTGTGGGTCTGTGCCGATGTGGGGTGAGATGATAATTTGAGGCAAGCTGCCATAGTGGGGAGTGAAAATGCGCGGCGATGGGCTGAGACCTCTGCATGTCGCCAAGGTGCTAGGGATCTGGCAGGAATAGTGGTGTTGATGCAAAGATGACGGGTTCTGTAGCGCAAGGTCTGGTTCCTTTGAGAGTTTTTGGCGTGGTGGATGGAGGGGCTAGAGACAGCCTTTCCCGTTGCAATGGTCTGCAGCGCTGATAGGGCCGCAGATGTTGGTATGAGCCGGCAGTAGTGGTGTGACTGGCGTACACTTGTATGCAAGTGACCTTGGGTTTAGCATAGGGTGTGGTGCAGGTGTCGGGGAGCATGTTGTCGAAGTGTGCTGTGGGCGTCCTGATGTCCTGGGCATCGGTCTGCATCAAAGGATGGTAGGAATGGACTGGGCACTGGTAGGGGGATGTTGCAGGTTGCACAGAGGAGGATTGTGCGTGCAGGCTCATTCCGCAATCCCTGTAAGGAAAATGTAGGTGCAGACAAGGCCTTAACTCGAATATCAGAGTCATTCCCCTTGCACTTCTTTTCTTCCTGTTTACATTTTCTTTTAGTCATACTGTTTACACTGCTGCTGCTTTTCTCCAGTCCTTAACCTCTCATTTCATTCATACTCATGCCTTTCCCCCCAACATTCATTTTATTTTTTTTGCATTCCTTTCTCTCCTTCATTAACATTCCTTTGTACGTACATTTATCCCTCTTAAAGATGGGCAATAATCAAAAATATATATAAAACATATTTTATTTCCTATGTAAAATGTTGAGCAAATGAGGCTTAAAGTGTTTTCTTGGGGGCATCTATTTTATGAATTGAAGCGGCCTCCTCTGTGCATCTTAAGCACTGCTCTGGCGGCACTAATCAAGCAGTAAAAGCCTCCTACTGGGAGATTTTGCTTACTTCAGCAAGAGCAGAGCTTAACATGAAGAGGAGGCTGCCTTCACTTTCATTGTATGTGTTTTGTGCGCCACAAGCCCAGGGAAGCACAGAAAACATAAAATGAAAGGCAGAGCAAATATAAATACTTCGCCCGCTGCCGGCGGAGTTTTCATAATTGCTGTGACTTTCTTTTCTAGTTTCCCGTGCTTGGGAAACTAGAATAGAAAGTCGCAGCAATTATGCATACTCTGGTGGATGCCGGCGAAGTATTCATAATTGCCTGGACTTGCCTACAAGAAAAGGCACAGCAATTGTAAATACAACCTTATTGTATTTATGATTGTCGTGGTTAGAAAACCATGGAAATCATAAATATAACAAGATTGTATTCATGATTGTAGTGGCTTTCGCTTTGAGTCTCCTGGGCTCCCCCCGGCACGGGGGAGCCTGTGAGACTCAAAACAAAAGCCAGCGTAATCATAAATGCAACGTGGTTTTATTTATAATTGCCATGGTTTTCTTTTTAAGTCTGTGAACCTTTAAAAGAAAACCAAGGAAATTTATAAAAACAACCTCATTGTATTTATTATTGCAGTGGCTTTCGCTTTCAGTCTCCCGAGCCGGGGACCCCCGGGGCACTCAAAGCGAAAGACACTGCAATCATAAATACAATGTGGTTGTATTGATAAATGCTGTGGTTTTCTTAAATGTTTTCTTCGGCCCGGAGGAGCCAGGGAAACTTAAAAAGAAAACCACAGCATTTAGAACTACAACAAGGCTGTATTTACAAATGCCGGTACTTTCGCTTTGACTCTCCAGGGCTCCCTCGGCTCGGGGGAGCCCTGGAGTCTCAAAGTGAAAGCTGCTGCAGTAATAAATACAACAGTGTTCTTTTTATAATTGCTGTGGTTTTATTTTTAAGTTTCCAGAGCCTACCCAAGCCGGGAGAGCCCAGGAAACTTAGAAAGAAAACCATGGCAATCATAAATATAACACAATTGTATTTATAATTGCAGTGGTTTTCTTTTTAAGTTTCCCGAGCTCCCCCAAGCCGGGGAGCCCGGCAAACCTAGAAGGAAAACCACAGCAATCATAAATACAACAAAGTTGTATTTATAATTGCCATGGTTTTCTTTGGTTTTCTAATAAAAAGAAAAAATAAGTGCTGCTTGCGTTCTCTGCTCTACAGCACTAATGAAGCAAAAGCCGCTGTAATAAAAGCTACCAGTAGGTGGCTTTTGCATCATTAGTGATGCAAAGGCAGAGATTAGCACAAGCACAGGAGGTTCATCCATTTCAGAAAATGGATGCCTCCTAGTGCTTGACATTTTTGGGTTTGAGCCTTATTTGCTCAAAATTTTACACAGGAACCTTCTTTAAAAAGAAGTTTATTAAATGTTTTTCATTATTGCCCATCATTTAAAACAATAACATTTTTAGCACACTTTCTCTTTAATATACATGTCCTTTCTCTTCCATTTCTTCTGCTCTCCATTATTTGCTTTCTTTTATATTGACCTGTTTCTCTCTTGGATCATTCCCTTTTCTTCCACTTCTATTAGCTTCTCTAGCCAGTCGCACGTTACCTTTTACTAAGATGTCTTCTCTCCCACTGTGCAGTTTTGTTTAATGTTATATCTATCTCTCTTCATCATAACGTTGCCTTCTCGTCTGTCCTTTTCATCACTGTTCAACTGTCTGCAATGTCTCAGTCTCTAAGCATGTTTCTTTCCTTGGATTATCTAACCTGGTTTAATACTCACAAACAGAGCACTGTACCCCACAGCCGCACTTAATCACAGAACTGCTATGAAAAGGCGTTACCTTCAAATCATTTTTGAAAAATGAAAAACATCTGTGATTTTCAGAAGCTTTGTAGGATATTAAAACATTTAATGAACAACTGAGACTCCCCCCAAACAAGGATGACACTGATTAAAGTCCACATTGTGCCCTCCTCCATTTGTTCTAGTTTTAGGGAAAGCTGTCACCCCTTCAAAAACAGCAAGTGTGTGGCATGTATGCCCCGATATGGTATCTGCTTGCTTCAGTGCTTGTGTGAGTGAGTGCTTGAGTGAATTTGCTGGTTCTGATATTGGCAGGAGGTATTGCACAAGGTGCCATATGGCTATGGTCCCTACTCAGAATGAGAAATGTGCTCATTGTGCTGCTCCAGGTATATTCATCAATAGTTAGTGAAATGAAAGTGGCTATTATTGAGTCTGCCATTTTTGTATCTATGACCTTTACTCACAGCCCATTTCCTCTAATCCTGTTGAACTGAATTCTTTGCATTTCACCCAAAGGTTAATTCAGGGGGAGATCAGCCGCACTCCCCCAATCTTAGACTAGTTGCACAGGAGTGTGCACCCAATGGACCCAGCTGCACACAATGAGCACAGGGACTGCTGAAAAGGACCACACTCACCCCACACACACCTTCCAAAGCAACCATGCTGCCACTTGTAGCAGCAGTCACGGACATGGAGGTGCTGCATGCAGGCATGCTGCTCTATGAGTGTGAGGTGTAACAGTGGCACCAGGCTGACAGGCAGAGGAGGAGGAAGAGGAGGACGTGCATGAGGATGCAGATGAACAATGGGCAGCAAGTAGTGCCCCAGAGGCATGCACCGATACCCCGCACAAGTGCCACACCCTGGTCCCTGACTGACAAGCAGATCCACACACTCTAATGCCTGAACAGGCAGACCATCTTCACAATAGTGCACCTCATCAGGGACAACATCCAGAGCGACATTAGCATCCAGACTGCCATACCCTCCCTGTTGAAGGTGTTGTCTGTGCTAAATTTCCAGCCACTGGCGCATTTCAGCACAACGTCAGGGAGATACATGGCATCTCGCAGCCAGAAATCTCAAAAGTGCTTGTGCTGGTCCTGGATGCCCTCCTGCATCATGTATCCCAGTACATCTCCCTACCAATGACACAGGCCGAGGTGAACGCAACCAATGTCCGCTTCCATGCCAAATGTATTGGGTACACTGGACTGCACACAAATTCAGCTAGTGGCCGGCACCGCCACATAGGATGTGTATCAGAACAGAAAGCTGTACCACTCAAAGAATGTGAAGGTCGTCTGTGATGCAAACATGACCATCAAACACTGCTGTGCATGCTTTCCGGGATCAACACATAGCTCCATGGTCCTGCGCAATAGCATGCTGCCTGGGTACATGGCGCATTACGGTGGACAGCGGACCTGGCTATTGGGTGAGTCAAAGTATCCACATGCATCCAACACTGCATATGTACAGGGCCCTTGGGGGGGTTAGTGCATGGCCCACAGGCACCATGCAAATGGTGGCACACAATCTGCATTCAAAATTGGGGACCCCCGACTGGCATGTACCACATGGGTATCCGGAAGGACACACCAGTACAATCTGGGCACGGATGGACAGGCACAGGTAATGCACCACAGGTACCAGAATGCATCAATCCCATGTCACAAAACACAGCATGTCCTCACTATGCCCGGCCCACCACCACCAACCCATCCGTGGGAGTGTGATCCCACACATGTCCCGACATGCATTACCTGTCACAGGGTGCAGCAAGGTGAATGATGGGCTGCAAGCACACAGACCCTGATGCAAGTATCACACCACCACATCACAACAGACATGGACTGCCCAGTCACCACAATGACGTGTCCCTCCCTGTCTCCCCTTCCATGCAGGTAATTCCGGCCATCCCTTACTCCCATGGTTGATGACCCCTGTATGACACCCACAGAGCCACCAGGAAACAGTGTCCAACTGTGCGCACATTAGAACAAGGGCCATAAGTGAGCAGATCTTTGGTCTGTTGTAGGCACAGTTTTGGTGCCTTCACCACTCTGTTGGGGCACTGATGTACAGGCCAGTGAAAGTGGGCAAGATAGTTCTGGCCTGTGCCATGCTGCACAATATGTACATCAGGTGCAATATTCCCCTGCTGTCGGACATGGACATGCCCCCTGCGGACGATGAAGATGACAGTGATGTTGATGCAGCTGCAGACATTGGACAACGCCAAAACAGGGATTACAACAGAACTACAGAACTACTTCTGAGCACATAATACCTGCACACCACTCATGCCACACACTGCATGTCAATCTGCACACAATTAAACCACTCAACCACACAAAATGTCTGGATGTGAATTCCTATGCAGAACCATGTGTATTTGTGCATATACAATCAACAGTAAACTTGTATCCCACCACCCCAAACTCCCAGTAGAGTAGACAGGCATCCATGTCTCTGATGCTTGGGATGGGTGGTGGAGGTGGGCTTTGCATTCAGGAGGGGATGAATAAGGGACGGTGGAAGGGGGTGTGCTCTGATGTCCCATCGGTCGTTTGTTTGTTTGTGTGTTTCTTTGTTTATTAATTTGTATTGTGCACCAGACCCAAGGGTATCAGGGCGCATGAAATACAAGAATACTTTCAGCTTAGGTTACGCAAGAATATACAGAGGTACAAATAGTGATATAACATTACAAATTATAGAAATTACTGGTAGGAACAAAAATAATGAAAGGAGGTGTTATACAATGAGGACAAGATTTCATATGAATAAATACTGCTGGGAGGTACTATACAGTCAGAACAAAATTGCAGCAAAGAGGGCTATTTACAATGCAGTTAGGATGAGAGACGGTTACATTAGAGGTCATTGGGCCTCATTACATCTGTGGCGGGAAGGCAACCGTTGTTACCATGCTGCCACATTACGAGTTCTGCGCTGGTGCCACTCTGCACGACTGGTCAGACCAGACGTGCAGAGCGGCACCCGCGAGCAGTACAGGATGGTAGCAACGGTACTGCTGCTACCATCCTCCCCATTCCCATTGAGCGCTATGGGGGTTCAAATGGGAATGGGGATGTACCAGCTCCGGGTCCCGTGCACTGGAAATTACCGGGCCCCCAAAGGTCGGAATGGCCCGGTTACTCCCCTTTTGCAGGACCGACCTGGTGCCGGACCCGAGTTTGGGGGTAGCCATACCCTTATCAAGGGCATGGCTACCTCCAACCTCGTAATGAGGCCCATTGTCTTTGAACCAGTTGATAAGGTTCTGTCTGAAATTCAAGTATGTTTGGTCGGCTCTCGAGGAAGGAGGTAGGGAGTTCCAAAGCTGTGATGCTTTAACTGGGAATCTGCTTCCCCCGACTGTGGATAGTTTCAATCTTGGTACAGTCAGATAGTTTGAATTGTTTGTTCTAGTAGGCCTACAAGAGGCCTACAAGAGGATTTTCTTTTGAATCTCTCAGTGAGGTAACGGGGTGCAGCATTATTCAAACATTAAGTAACAGGCAAGTGAGGCCATTTTCAGGCAGATTTTGTCATAAGTGGAAAGCCAATTATTCTGCCTCCTTGCTTCAGATATGCTATACCACAGCAGTTTTTTTTCTGGAGTTTCTGTATTCTCTCGATAGTATGTTTATTTGCACTAATGTACAAGGAATTACAGTAGTCCAATTTGGACAAGATTAGGTCTCTAGCCAGGATAATAAAACTATTCTATTGTTTTTAACTCTTTGGCAACTTTAATAGAGTTGCCATCTATGTCAAAGGAGGTGTATCTGGGGCCAAGCTTATTGAGGTTAGATGTGGTACCCAAGATGCTGAGCTCAGTTTTGTCATCATTCAGGCATAGATCGTGGGCAGCCATCCATGCCTGGATGATGAGGTAGACTCTGTTTACCAAGTCCAAATTCTTGTCATAATCCCCGGTAAGTGGTAAGAGAATCTGGGTATCATCTGCATAGTTAGTGTATGTGATACCTCGATGGTTCAGGTCATCGAAAATGGGCTTGGTAAATATGGTGTACAATGTGGGTGAGACAAAGTAGCCCTGAGGCACTCCACATGTAATGGGGATGGGGTCTGCTGCTGCTGAAGGTGAGAATACTCTCATTGTCTTTTTGCTCAGAAAGGTGTGTATCCAAGCTATAGCCTGATGAAAGAAATGTGCTGCTGAATCCAAATGGTTACATAGGACTGTGGTCCAACAAATCAAACACAGCCGAGAAGTCAAGAAGGAGAAGTAAGGCTGATTTCCCCTTGTCCCTAAACTCGTCAATTTGGACCTTGAGGTCAATTAAAGCTGTTTCAGTGCCGTGTTGAGGCCTAAATCTTGATTGGTGGACTCCTCTGAGCTGGTTATGCTCCGGATAGATCTGTATTTAGAGGTAGGCCACCTTATCTAAAATTCTGAGTAGAAATGGCACTGCAGTGATGGGTGTATAGTTAGTTGGAATGGTTGGATCCAATGTCTGTTTTTTAAGGAGGGGCAGTACCCAAGGCTCTTTAAGGTTACTTGGGTTAGTGCCCGAGGAGAATGAAGCGCTGATCAATTTCGATATGAAAGGGGATAGGTCTCTCGCAGCCTCCTTGATTATTTGGGCTGGGCATTTATCGCCCTGGCAATTTGAAGGTTTGAGTGAGAGGAGGACTTTTTGAACCTCGATGATAGAGACTTTTGAAAAACTAAAGCGGAGAGGGGCTTTGGGAGAGGACGCGGGGTAGTGTCTAGTGAGGATGTATTAGTTCGGGTAGCTTTTTTCTTAGCAATCTAAGGGTAGAGGCTTTGTTGGCTAGGGCTTGCTGAATGTTGGAGCACCAAGTTTTGTCCTTCACACAGTTGTCCTGCACTGGGATTGGATTTTCTAGTTCTTTTAAAATTAAAAATAGTTCCTTTGTTCTAGAGTTCACTTGCGAGATTCTATTATTGTAAGTTCTTTGTTTCGCCAAGAGTATTTCTTTCTTGTAGCGAGAAGATATATTAATGAGGTTGTTTCTATTTTCCAAGGAGGGTAATAACCTCCAAGCAACTTCACACCTTCCTTTTTTTCTTTCTTTTTTCATTTCTTAAGGTTTTTAGGTGTGGTGTGAACCACGAGTTGATGTGGGTTTTGGGCTTGCTTTTTCTCATTTTTTGAGGGGCAATGGAATCTAGAGCTGTCGTTATGATTTTGTTGTATTCGTCAACTAGCATGTTAGGATCAGTAATATCTGGTAATGAATTAAGGGTAGGTAGGATTAGGGGTAGAAGTTTAGAGTAGGTAGTGGGCCTTTTTGTGGCTAGTAAGAATGATAATAGGTGATGGTCAGTCCAAACCTGAGGGGTTATGGCGGTAATCGAGACACTGCAGTTGTGATCTGCCACCCAATCAAGTGTTCTCTCCTTGTCATGTGTGGGTAGGTTCACTCTTTTGGTGAGGCCAAATTCATAGAGTATATTGGCAATGACAGAATCATGTTGGTCTTTAGGGTCATTAAATCCCAGGTTAAAATCCCCTAATAGCAAGACTTGAGAGGAGTTTTTTTGTTTGTCCGAGAGAATGGTAAAGATATCCTCCTCAAATGAACCTAACGGTCCTGGAAGCCTATAAATGAGGTGAATGGTAAGTGTTTGAGAGTTGGCGATAGGTAGTTTGGCAGTGAGGGATTCACATGATTTAAGGTATGGGGAAGGGGCTTGTCTCAAGCATAGGTTCGACTTGACAATGAGAGCTATACCACCTCCTCGAGCCTCACATCTGTCCACTCTCAAAATCGTCTAGTTGTCAGGAACAGCTAACATAAGGACAGGACCTGCTGCAGCATGAAGCCATGTTCCCGTAATGGCGAGAAAGTCATACCCTCGCGCAAACCCTTCCTATCCAACAATAGTTGCATCACACTTGCGAGAGCACTCGTGTTATCGAAGTTGGACTATTGCAACTCTCTCTACATTGGAGCCAATAAGGAAGTTATCAAAAGAATTCAAATCTTGCAGAATAACGCGCTTAGAGCAGCACTAGGTATTCCCAGGAGAGCCCACATCACCAAATCCAGAAGAGCCAATAACTGGCTCTCCACTCAGGAGAAAATCCAACTAAAAGTAGCCTCTCTTGTTTACAAATGCCTAAACAATGCCGCACCACGTTACCTTTCTGCAAGATTCATGAGAACTAAACCAACCAGACTCACCAGATCCGCCTACTCGAACAACATCTCCTTACCTAGATTTAAACTGTCCAGAGTGAGTGGCTGTAGCTTTCAGGTTAAAGCAGCCCAACTTTGGAACTCCCTACCATCCACCCTGCGGACAGATCAACCATACCCGACTTTCCGACATAATCTCACAAGGTGGATCAAAGACGTAGACAAATAACAGGCCACTAACTGGCCTGGACCTATCCCACATGCCCATCCCCTTCCTGCATTTTTGCACACACCTACTTCCCAGCAGTTACTGCCTGTCTTAGGACTGTAAATACGTATACCATTATTCCTGCCCTTTGTGAATATTCTATGTATATTTCTTGTTTCTTCATTTACCATGTGATTTGTAACTAAGCTGTAAGTTGTCTTAAAAATGTGCCCGGTTACCCATGGGTCTGGTGCGCAATACGAGTAATAAAACAAACAAACAAACAAACAAACAAACAAACATAATTCTCTGCCACGATAAGATCAGATATCTCTGTAGCATGAGCAACTAAGGATCTGGCATTTATTAAGGCCCCCGGAGGTTGGGGATGAGGCTACCTGTCAGATGGGAAGTGCAATTAGTAGCTCCAGTATTATGCGGTTTATGCTCTAGAGGTTTTTTGCAGATAGGATTATGTATGGTGGGAATAGAGGCGGTAGTAAGGGCAGGCTTTTTGGTAGTAGTACTTTGTCTATCGTGTAGTCTTTTACCGTTGTGTCCCTGGTGTCCAGTCTGACATCGTCATACATGGATTCTCCTATGTACACAGGGGTCAAGTGGGGGGGTGGATATCCTGGTCATGCCTCTGTAGGGGAAGTAGGAGTAGCTGCAGGGTCTGCAGACTGAGCCTCTGTATGGGCAGCAAGGGTAGCTGCAGAGGCAGGTGGCAGACTCACTGGGCCTGTGGCTTACGTCACTGGTGCTGTTGCTGGATTTGCAGTGGTGTGGTGTGGCCTACTTGGGCCGGCCTCGTCACTGTCAGGCGTGCCTGTGGGTGCAAGATGGGCATGCCATTAGTCACATGTATGCCATCCCATGGCTTTGCTAGATGCAGTTCAAACTGCATGTGATATGATGCCTGTGCATGGTGTCTTCAGTTCATGCATTGATGAATCATATGTTGCATGTACAGAAGTGTTTCCAGCACCACAGGCAAGATAGTGGTGGATAGGGGAGGGCAAATCAGGAGATACGAGTGTATTAGGCCTTGTGCCATTGTTACAGTGCAATTGCAGGGCACAATGTCCTGCAGGGAAGGGAAGGGTGGCGGGTACTGGGATGGGAGGGGACATGATGCAGGGGGTGGGAGCCACAGGGGCAGGTGCAAGGGGTGAAAGGGGGGAGTGCAGTGCAATGCGAAGGATTGGCTGGCCCAGATTCGGGCAGCTACAGGGAAGGGCGGCCATTGACAAGTTCCTGTGAGGGATGCTGGGTGCGACTGGTCATGGATGGGCTGGCAGCAGTGTGTCTCATAGGGCAACAGTCCCCAAACGGACTTGTATATGGGAAAGGGGTCTTTGTAATGTAACATGTGGTCAGAGAGAACAAGTGAAGGGATTCCCGGGCTGGAGGGTAGCGGTCCCGGGCTTGGACCTAGATTAATTCATGTGGCATTGTCTGGATTTGTATGAGGGGGCAGAGAGAGGAGAGAGGTCCAATGTTGGAGGGCTGGTACTGTTGCCATGGCCAGATGGAACCAATGCTCTGGATACATTGGGCTCCTGGGGGTAGGTGAGGTAGGGGAGGGTGTCTCTGAAGTGGGGGTACTGTGTGTTGGGCCTCTTGCTATGGTTTGTCATGTGTGGATGTGAGGGATGTGTCAAAGCTATAAACAGGGTCTGAGGCCTCTCAGGGTGTTTGGGGAGGGGGCCATGGAAGGTGGCCATGGAGTGGGTGGCTGTCAGGGCACTGCCATCAAGGTGAGTGGCTTCTCTGTCTTGCTGGTGTTGAGGCTGGGATCAGGAGCAGTACACATTGCATGATTGGCAGTCAGACTGTCATGTTTGGGGGTGGATGGAGAAGCAGCACAGGATGGAAGTCTGTAGGTGGTCAGTGTGTCATCAGCATGACACTGGGAGTGGGGTGCAATGGTGTTGATCGAGTGGGCCAGAGGTGCGATGTAGGTGCCCTGAGGGACGCCGCAGGTGTGGGAGCGAGGTGGACGGGTGGGGAGGGCATTGTTGCACTTGGGGTGTCGGTCAGAACCATGCCAGTGGCAAGTACGTCAGGGTGCTTTGGATACGGCCATGCCTGTTGGTGTTTCACGGGGGTAGATTGCTTGTGGTGCATGCATGGTGCCTTGGAGGTTGTGGTGCCTCATGTATGCGTTGATTCTCATGTCATCAGTGTCTGTACATGGCATGTACTCATGTTGGCATATGTGTGCATGGTAGGGGGGGTGTTTGTGCACTGTAGGACAACAGCCATGGCACCTTGGCCACTGTATGGGCTGGATGTGGTTTATTGTCGTGCAGTTTGCATGCCTGTAGTCATTATTTGGGTGTTGAATGTTGTATTCACCAACATCTGGTTTACGCATGCAGACTTGGGGTACCCTGGATTTTGCAGCTCCGGACATCTTGCCGGTGTTACAGGGTCCGGATGGCTACAGGAAGTGGGTGATTTCATGTGGACTGAGTTTTTCAAAATGCCTGCTGGCAAATTTACAGCTCCTCCAATGATGTTGTTTCCGGTTTCGGTGTTACCGTCACCTGTTTTTGCATTGTAGGCATGCCAGAAACAATGGCACTTGCATTTTTGGTGACTGAAGCAGCGTGAACAGTGACTTTTGATGCTGTTTCCATGATGATGGTGGCACTGTTACCGGCATGCTGAAATGCGCATGCTCGCGTATTTATATCGGTTATTCCATGATTCCATGAATTCGGTTGCCGGAAACTGTGCCACTGGGATCACGCAATCACTAGTGAATTACCGGGAAACTTGTAATGAGCCCCAAGATCTTATAATTTTTTGGCGCGAGGGAGTGCATTCAGTGGCTGAAAAAGAATGTTGCCATCATTTTATGATGAGAGAAAACAGTAGTTGATGGTAAAGGAGAAAGCTTATAATCACCGAACACCGAATCAACCCTGCTCTATTACTAATAGAAACCTTAGACTAAACTCTAGAGCCACCTCATTAAAACAGTGTTCATACCCGAAGCTCTATAATAGCTCACCTTCACCTTGCACCATTATCACAAACAACCATGTTCAAACCACACTACACTCCTACCCCCCAAGCGTCACATTCAGAAACTCCAGATTAGGAGCTTGACTGTGGACTAAAACTCCTCAGACTCACCTCTACAAGAGAAATAAACACTTGTGTCGGCATTACCACCCAGCCAATCAGGCCAATGAATCAGACAGCAAGCTGGCCCCTATCACTCTGCATGACTTACCCCTACCACCACAGCAAACCTCTGCAAACGACACCTTCATTAAAGCAGCCTTGATGAATTCTAGGTCCCTCCCTGACCACGCATTGTACATCGCTGATTTCATAACTGCTGAAAAGCTTGATCTCCTTGCGGTTACGAAAACTTGGCTAAATGCAGCTTCCGGCCCTTCCTTGGCTCTAGCCATACCGAACGACTATGCTATCAATAGATGTGATAGGAACACTAACCAGGTGAAGGGAGGCGGTCTCGCCTTCATCTTCAAAAACACCATTGACATTAGAGTCATTCAGGACTTACAAATCCCCTCTGCTGAATCCTTGTCCATCAAACTACCATTATCACGCAACCATACAGCATCAGTGCACCTCAAATACTGACCACCAGGACCCATTTCCACATTCACAGAGGACATTGTATCCCTTATATCTACTAATACTAAACCCAACTCACAAACTATCATACTTGGGGATTTTAATCTTGGTCTTAATGACCCCATGAATACTAACGCCCTTTATCTAGCCAACACCCTATCTGACCTTGGTCATGCCCACATCATTCATGAGCCCACACATACTAAAGGAAGAACATTGGACTGGCTCAACAACCTTAATTACACTATTGATCTCCTCTCTAACGAACCATCAAAGCCACCACACAACATCCTGCACCAATCATTGCTCCAGCCACCCACACCAGGAACAAGAAAGACATTGGCCCTCATTACGACCCTGGTGGAGGACCATGGTGCAATTTGCACCATGGTCCATGGCGCAGAGCTGCCAACTCCGCCATGGGGGTTGGCGGATTTACCGCCCCATTCCGACCTTGGCGGGGCGGTAAGTCCCCAATCCCCATTTACCCTTCCCCATTCCCATTTTTGCCCCATAGGGTATAATGGGAGTGGGGAAGGCGTTAATTACGCCACCGTAACTTACGGTGGCGTAATTAACAACAGGTCCCGTAGCGCCATGGATTTTTCCGGCCGGAAAAACCAGGCGAAAAAATCGCCATGGCGCTACGGGAACTCGTAGTCTGGCGGAAAGGTACGCCATGCATTACGCTGGCGTTAAACCCTTTCCGCAAGGGTCGTAATGAGGGCCATTATGTCTGATAAACTCCTCCCTTTATTACTCCACCTTCTCAACAATACTGCCACCTCTGACCCTACCGCCCTAGTGGACATTTACAATCAGGCAATACTTAAAGCTCTGAATACCATCGCCCCTTTAAAATTGCGGAAACCTAAACCTCAACATCATCTGAATACGTGGTTCACGCCTCATCTAAGAGAACTGCGTAAAATTAAGAGAACTGTAGCAGCACATTGGAAAAAGTGCCCTTCAGTAACTAATAAGATGAGCTAACCCAAGCATCTTCTAACTACAAAGAGGCCATTATACTTGCTAAAAAAGACACTTAAAACAAAAGGATCATACAAGCGGAATCAAATACAAAAGAACTTTTTAAGATCCTAAAAGAACTAGAATCTCCTATCGCCCCTGTTGACAAATGTATCACAGATGCACTATGGTGCACTAACATTCAGAAGGCGCTATTGGATAAAATAGCACTGCTACAATCTAAAATTAATGTGAAAAAATGTTGCTACTCTCTAACCCTGAATACAAACAACATCCTAATAAGACCCCCACCTTTGAGCCCACCTGTAAACCATTTAGTTTCTCACCCCTGTCAATTTGGGAAGTGGAAAATATCATTAGGAAACTCAAACCTTCGGATTGCCAAGGTGACGCCTGCCCTGCTCCGATCATCAAAGCAGCAGCACACGACTTTGCCCCATGTATTACTAACCTTATCAATGCCTCCTTCAAAACTGAAGTAGTGCCTGATAACTTAAAAGACACTTGGGTCATTCCTCTAATCAAAACACTGACCCTTGACCCAGCCAGCATGTCTAGCTATAGGCCTATAACAACTGTACCCTTTTTACTAATAATATTGGATAGAGCAGCCTACCTGCAAATACAGGCGTATCTAGATTCTAACAATCTATTGGGACTAAGGCAATCCGGTTTCCAAGCAAGACACGGCACGGAAACTGCCTTGATAGATCTCATCACTCAAATTCAAGTACTAAAAGACAATGGTAAACTAGCACTCCTCTTACTGCTTGATCTGTCAGCATCTTTTGATTTGGTCAACCACCAAACGCTCTGCCACCATCTGAAATTTGCAGCACATTTCTCCGACGCAGCCACCTCCAGGATCAGCTCCTTCTTGGCGAACAGAACTATGAGGGTCTTCTCTCCCACTGACTCTGCTGAACCTTCCCCGGTACTTTGTGGGGTTCTGCAAGGTTCTTGTGAGTCCCCCATGCTCTATAATGTCTTTACAAAGCCCCTATTCGATACCCTTGACTATCTGGGTGTCACGTATACTAACTATGCGGACGACACCCAGATACTCATTCCTATCTCTGGAGACTATGCATCTGACAGCAAAACCGTTAACAGAATCTACTCAGTGATACAAGCATGGATTGCGCAACATGGTCTTTGTCTAAACGACAAAAAAAATGAGCTGCTTATCCTTGGTACACACGCTAAATTAAAAAAAACTTAACACTGCCTTCAAATCATTTACTATAGATGGCAACTCTATTACCGTCTCAAACAACACTAAAACCCTTGCCATTTACCTTGATGCCACCTTATCCTTCTCCAAACAAACTAACGCGGTAGCAACATCCTCCGCATATACCTGTAAACTAATCACCGCCTGCAGGCCGTTCATTTCCACACCTAATTGCATCACACTTGCTAGAACGCTAGTTCTGTCCAAAATCGATCATTGTAATGCCCTCTATTTAGGTACTAGCCACAAAAACATTAACAAGTTACAAGTCATTCAGAATAATGCCATCAGGGCTGCCCTCAACATCCCCAAGAAGTCGTAATTCTCTGAGACTAGATGCAACCTGCGCTGGCTCCCGGTAGAGCACAGAATATCTCTCAAAACTCTTGCCCTAACACACAAAGCCAGAGCCAACCTCGCTCCTGCCTACCTTACTAACCAACTGACCTCACATACGTCCTCAAGACCACTTAGAGCGGCTCAAGCAAACACAATGTCCATACCGAGATTCAAACTCCATAACTCGGGTGGTGCTAGCTTCCCTGTACGGGCATCAAAGCTTTGGAACACACTCCCTGCTTCCCTCAGATCAGAACCTTCCTTCCACTTATTCAAGCCCAACTCTAAGTGCTGGCTTCAGGATCTGGATACAATGACAGCTTAACTTCCTTGATCTTAGGCCTGTCGTCTGCCCTACTGTGCTTACTGTAAATACCGTACTGTATTATTTAACTGTATCTTCCCTTACTTACTGTATATAACTGTAATACTTATGTATCTGCAAAACGTATGTATCATCCTTATCTACTGTTTGTAACTGTAACGTTCTGCAACCTGTATTTAAAATGATGCGCCCGGATGCCGATGGGCCTGGCTGCGCTTTATAAATAAAATAAATACAAATAAATACAAATAGAGAATTGTTTGGTGGTAGGAGATTTTATTTGGGCTCTTCAACTGAATTCACAATTTTTTGGATCAGACAGAACACTATTTACAGAGAAAACGTCTTAGAATACTTTAGTGGCAGGAGGAGAGTATATGCTTTGCCATAATTCTGTACACCACCTTTTTGTGGTAAACGAGAGAAAATACAAATACAAGTAAAAGAGAACATTTGAGAGATTTCTTTGGAAGGAAGAATAGATCATGTCCATTGGCGGTAATTCATTGTGAAGAGACAACATAGTAGTTGCTTTGGAAGAAAACATTTTAGAACTGCTTGGACGAAGAAGAGTGAATTTACTGGCTGTAAGTGAGTTGATCATCCTTTCAGAATAAACAAACAGTAATCACTTGCAGATAAAACATTGTAAAATTCTTTATGGCCAGGATGAGATTCTATTCTGTGGTTGTACCTGAGTGTGCCATTTTTGTGATAAGACCAAATACTAGTTGTGAAGAAAATGTCTTACAATTCCTTCGGGGTCGGATGAGATTATATTCAATGGCTGAAACTCAGCGTGCAACCAATGTGCCATCTGCTTGACAATATGGAGCAATGACCATTTTGAGTTCCAACATGTATGGGATGAGGGAATCATGTGGCGTTTTACTTTACTCGCAGAGGTTGGTGTGCTCATGTGGGATTGGAAAAGTGTGAGGAGTACATTGAAGTCATTGATTTTGCAAGCAGTAGACGTGCTTTTGGCCACACAGCACTCTCATGTGCAAGATAAAGTAGTAAACCCTGAGGTATTGCAGAGGGAGAAGAATGCGAATATGAAGGTCCTCCTGCTGTCTCTGTGGCAGAAGGGGTTGAGAAGTTGCAGATTGCATCAACTGGCAATCTCAGAGGAACAACACACGGTGCAGGGGTGGAGGATATGGGATGCGCCTTGCTTCCCTCTCCACCCCTATCTACATTAATTGATGAGTCTGGGAATAATGGTGATAATAATGAGGAAGATGAAGGTGGCCCATCTGAGTCTAGGATGCAACACCTGGTTTTGGTAATGCGGTAATATCAGGATGAGGAACCAGTAATACAGCACTATAGAGTAGCTGCAGAGACAAGAGGTACAGGCATAACTATTATTCCACCTTCGTCTGGGGACTTTCAAAGACAGTCTCTCAGGCCTGAAAGTGAAAAATATCAATGTCTAACAGCCTTAGCTCAAGTTATCAATTAGCCCTCCAGGTTCAACTTCTCAGGGCGCCTTCCTGGACTGCCTTCGCTGAAACCCTTTGTGACATGATTTCTCAGCACCCCTCCTGAACCAGATTTCTCAATTAGCCTTTTGACTCTGGGCTTCTGTGAGGACGTTTTATTTACTTTTCTTGCTGGACTTGCCAGACCCGGACTATGTCTCCCAGCTTCCCTAAACCTGTCTTACTTGGATCTCCAGGTCTGAATTATGACCCCTGGCTAACCAATTGCTCTCTTTCTAGCAATTGGTTTTCTATTGGGGCTTTAGACATTGCCCCGACTGGTCTCTTGCCCCAGGTCTACAAGGCTCTCAACTGCACTGAGCCTGGTATCCTGGCTTCAACCCATCCCTGACCCCACGGGTCTACCCTTCCACCTCTCAGTACCCATTCCAATCTCTGGGCCTCTTGGCTTGAATTTGATGGGTTCTGACATTGAACCATACTGTCCACTACAACCTATCGTTCCTACCTTCCTCCTTACTTTGTGTATGATGGCCTCTCTACTCTGAACCTCCTCTAATGGCTTCCTCTCCCTCCTCCTTGTCTTGCCTTCTTTAAATTCCTTAATTTTTCTTCTCTGATGCCATGTGTGCATGAGTGGGAAGCAGGAAGAGGCTGATACAATAATTCATTCCTCAAAAGAAAAGGTATATATATTTTTTTTTATTTGATTTAATTGTACAAACAATTTTTTCAAAGGTAAAATAAAAAAAAAGTCCAATGTTTCCATAGATTCCAAAGTGGTCCCTTTCAGCCTTAAGTGATCCAAAAGAAGGCGCGAAAAGAAAGTCCCTTCCTTGTCCTCCATTTTGACCCATAATGTTTATCTCGCTGCCTAACCTGTTGGATTCTTTGCGTAGTTCTAGTTGTTCTCGAGGTCTCTAACCAATTTCTGTTATCAAGCTTCCTTCCATTATTTATTTATTTAATCCTTTAAGTCTCTTTGTGTATTCACACATTTTCACACTTGAAGTCTTTCACTTCGATGGAGTTCTTTTTAATCCCCTGGACGTTCCTCCTATTACTTTTATTTAGTTGTTAGCCTAAGGTTTTCAAAAAAGGAGGCCACTGCAATCACATTTTTGTTATTTTCTCCTTCGTTAAAGGCTTGCCACCAGTCATCCTCTGTCAGTGTGGAAAACAATTGCATTATTTTTCCTATATAAACTGCTCTCGATGTATTGGTACCTTCACATTTGAGTAGAAGATGTCGGCTAGTTTCTACTATCTCCTCTGATTTGCAGTATCTACATTTATTATCTGATGACAATTTCCTTATAGATAGGATTTCGTTAGTGTGAAGTTGATTTAATCGAAATCTCAAATATGTTCTAGCCAACTTTTTATCCGGGAACTTTTTCAGGTAACCTTTTGTATCATATAGTTTTTTCGGGGCCGTTGGGAAATCTTTCGTCAGCTTATATGATCGCGCTATATCCTCTGTCCTAATCCAATCTGCTTCAAATAGTTTTTTTGATATCTTGACTGGATTTGTTTCAAGTGTCTCTTCCGCGACATCTAGATCTTTCAGTAGCTTCGTATTTCTCAACTTCCAGTCTTTTAATGCCCGAATCTTGTTCATTGTCATCTCGTTTTTCACCAACTCCAAAGGTTTTATTTTATTCTTCAGTTGGAGTTTTCGATATAGCATTAGCATGTTTCTCTCCTGGATCGCTTTTAGTGACATAAGACATAGCTCTCTCCTTAACACTGGCATAGGTGTAGATTGTGCCAGATTAAGCACTTTCTTCCAGAAATAGCTCTCTAGTTTAATCCACAGTGTGTCAGGTATTAGGAACATTGCATCCGCTCCATAGAGGATTGCAGGGACCACCTTTGCTTTATAGAAGTTGATGACTGCCAATAATGAAAATTTCCCATATTTTTTGTCAATCATCCTTGCTTGTGTTGTTAACGTTTTTATCTTTGTCCATAGCAGATTTTGCATTGTTATTTCTGACTCATTGATTGACATCATGACTCCCAGATATTTGAAGTCTTTTACTTTTTCCAGTTTTAACCCCTCTGCAAACCAGTTCTGCTTGCTTTGGTTCTTCTTTTTCTTGCCTTCCCAGGCCATTATTTTGTTTTTTTCTGGATTTAACTTTAGGTTATTCTGCTTTAGATATATGATCAGATTCGTCAACTGTCTTTGCTGACCTATCGGCGTGTTATCTATCAAAATAATATCGTCTGCATATAACAAGCGCGATATTTTTTCACCCCCAATAACAGGAGGGAAGCATCTTATTGCCTTCTCGTGTTCAGCATAGTCAGCGATGTATGCGTTAAATAAAGCAGGGGCCAGGGGGCAGCCTTGTTTCACCCCCCTGGAATTTGGAATTTCCCTCGACAATAGACCATCTTGCCCAAGCCTTACTTTGATAGATGTGTCCTGGTACAATGTTTGAATCGGGCCCATAGTCGCTGGAGGGCATTTCATTGCGGCCAGCTTTTCCCATAGTTTGTCCCTGTTGACCTAGTCAAACGCCTGTACCAGTTCAACGAATGCCATGTATACGGGTTGACCGGTCTGCATAGCCTTAGCCTTGATTGTTGTTAGCATCAGTATATTGATCGATGTTCCTGCATTTTTTACAAATCCTGTCTGGAATGGGTCTCCCCCATTTTTGGCTTTAAGCCACGTTTGAAATGCTTTAAAAGGCGAGGCCGCCGTATATTTTCCCAATGACATCCAACAAGGATATTGGGCGGTAGTGGCATGGATCTTCTCGATTTCCACGTTTAAAGATTGGAACCACTATCGCTTTTCTCCATGACGCTGGTACATTTTGCTCCTGGTTGCAGGTTTTAAAGATGTTACTGATCAAGGGAGCCCATATTTCTTGGTGTTGTTTTAGGTCACAATTTGTGATCCCGTCCGGCCCCGGGGCCCTTGAGTTGTTAAGTTTTTTTATTTTTGCCAGGATATCTTCTTCCTTTGTTGTGATCTCCCACGGCAAGTCAGTCCCCTTTTTCCTTTTTCGGAGGCAGGCACTCTCTATTTCGGGCAGTGGTGCATATAGGTTGGAGAAGTGGGAGATCCAGGTCCCTTCTCCTACACAGTTTTGTAGGGCGGTAGTAGATGATGTCATAGTTCCCTTTATAAGGGTCCAAAAGTCTCTTGATTTTTTTCCACATAGTGTTTTTAACATTAACTCCAAATCTGCCTGGTAAAGGGAGTGCCTTTTTTGAATTATCCAGGATTTATAGTTCCTATTGGCGCTCTTCCAACTTTCATGCGCCTCTTGTGTATCGGATCTGATCGCCATCCGCTTTAGTTTTCGTACAGTTCTTCTTCTTGTTACTAGTTCCTGGTTATAGGCATGAAGATGATTCATTGAGATCTTTTTGGTTTTGTTTGTCGTCTTCATGTACTTATTTAACAGAAGTGTATAATCCATCGTCTTCTCAGACTTCTTTTTTTTTGTATTGACTTCCCCATCCATTATCCTGGCGTATTTTTCAGAAATCTGCTTTATTGCGTTCTCCGTCAATTTTAACCTGGATTCCTTGATGTTCACATTTATTTCTTGGTTGAAGAGCTGTTGGGGTTTCTGTGAGTTCGCCCACCTTATATGCTGTAAATTGTGATCACTATTTTGAGTCCTTACTATCGCAAAACTGACTATTGTTCCCAGCAGCTCCTTGGACACAAATGTATGGTCTAGTGTCCCCGTTTGTTCCATTCTTTGCCAAGAAGGGATCGTCAGGTTTTTATCTGATCGTACCCAATGCAGGTTGTGCAGGTCTCTTGAACCCAATATTCTTTCGAGTTGTTCACCTCTTTTCAAGATTGGCGCAGATTTTGGTAAATGTGGTCGTTGGTTTCCGATGTTCTTGCATATAGCATTGAAATCCCCTGTGATTATAGTGTGATTACACGTTTGGTTTTCCGCATTTTCATCTAGAATATTTATAAGATTTTCCAGATACAGCTCGTCCTTGCTCGACTCTGGGTTCCAGTACGTGTTTATTAGTAGTATACGTTCTTCCTTTTCTCTACTACTACTGTCTATATATTTCCAGGATATTATTAAAACTTGGGATTGATCGCAAGTACTCTTTTGTTCTATCACCTCCAATCCAATACCTGATCTTATTGCTGTAAGTAAGCCAGCAGTGGGACGGCCTTTTAGGCCCTGTTTTGCAGGTATAGCGAATGTAGAATATCCATCCATTTCTGGTTTCTGTGTTAACCATGTCTCCTGTAGACATAGTATATCCCATTGCCCCAGATTCACGTCACTCTTTACAGTTAGGTGACTGAACCCTCGTGTGTTCCAAGAGGCCATTTCTATAAAAAAGTTTCTCCGTGGCAATAAGGAACAATCTTTTACCAGTTGATCAACCTGAGGAATCCCGATCAGGTTTTTTGGTTGCTAGTTGTGTTTCTTTATGTATGTGTCCGACACTTTCCATGACCAGTTTGGCGGTGATCTCCTCACAATATTTTCCGCTCCATGGCTACTCTTATGGGCCGAGTCTTTACTTCCTCTTAATCCATGTTGCTTTTCTTTTTCTTTTTTCTCCTTCACTGGGTGTTTTTGATTTTGTTCGACTTCACCCGTCCTTTCCCTTCCTTTTGGGTTTTCCCATCGAGTATTTCTGATGTTTTTACGAGGAGTATCTTTTGTCTCATCCTCTTGTCTTGACGTCTTAATCCGTGATTTCCTTAGATCATATCCCAGGATATCAAAGTTTGCTGTTTCGTTCTCAAGCATCGTTTTGATAACTTCTGACTTAATATGTAGATATGAGCAATCTTTTCTCCCAGTTTCACAAGGTTCTACCATCCATAAATCTCGATTTTCGACACATCGTAATCTTGGAATCTGTTTGAATAGGTCGATAATTGTATTTCTGTTTAGAATTAGATTGTCTTTAGACCTTTTTTTCCGTTCCAATCTAAATATACATGAGCTTTGTATTCTAGACGAGTATGGTTTGTCGGTTTGTTCTTTATTTGGTGTATTTTGCCTCAGCTCATTACTCCACCTTGGTTTCCGGTTTGTCAGAGAGAAATTTCTACCCATGGTGTTCCTGGGTTTGTTTCTAGGTGGAGTAACCCTTATTTCCTTCTTCTGGTCGGATTTCTTTCTTTGAGCTTCTTTCCGGCCTGCTGAACATTTCTGTGTCCGTTTGCTTTCTTCTAGGGTTAAATTACCTTCCCCTATTGTAAACAGCCTCTTGTCTTGATTTTCTTTTTTATTATTTGCAACCTTCTCAGCCTCTCCTGATTTTTCATTCTCTCCTATGATACAAACCTTCTTCTTTGGTTCCATTTCCATGTTAGAGAGGTCCAGTATGACTGCTTTTCTTTTAAATCTTGGAGATGCGTTATTTTCTGTTTCGTATTCGTCCACTGTATATACACTCCATTCACTTATATCAGTTCCTGAATCTATTGTCTCGTCAAGTGGTTGACTACAGTTAGTAATAATTTTATTTATTGTCTTAGTGGCCTTTTTTTCTGTGCACGTTTTCTTTCTTGTTTGTTTAGACTGGCTATTATCGTTCACTGTACTTGTTAATAATTGTGGACTGCTCACAATTGATTTTTGGTTTGTGAATATTCCAAATGTGAAATTTGTTTTATTTCCTGCCTCTTTCTCTTTCCCCTTTTGGGTTATAACCACTTTTTCTTTCTGTTGTTTTGTCTGCTTGTTCTTTATTTCCAACCCGTCTACGGTCTCCTTTCTTACCATTTTGGTGTTTCCATTTGGTTCTTTTGAGGACACTTTTTTCCCACCTTCTATCACCTTCTTCTTCTCCAGATCTAAGTTCGTCGGTGAAGTTCCTCCGTTATCTTTCTCTATCAGCCCATCTTCATGTATTTTCAGTAGCCTGTCTTTTGCTGTTACATATCCTTCCAGATATGTTAATTTCGTGTTCATGAGGGCGATCAAAGAAGTCTGGTCCCTTGCTGTATCATTTAAAGCCTTGTATAGCTTTGTGAAGGGTGCTAGCGCTATGGTTAGAGTCGACATAATGTCTGTTTTTTGTGTTGAGTCGCTATTTAAAGATGAAGGTTCTTCACTACCTCTTCTACTAGTGAATGATGTTTTGTTTTCTGCCAACGTTTTTGATTGTGGCGATCTTGTGTTTCTGTTTGGGTTTCTAGCTGTTCCGCCCATTTCGTCATTTTTGCTAAGATTAAATTCAGTTTGTATCCCAGCTTTCTCTATATTGCCAGAATTTACGTCTTGCGTTAAAGCTGTTGTCTGTGTTGTAACTGACACTTTTTTATTGCCATTGGTTCTGTTAAAAACAGAGTGGTCTGAGTGCTGATAGCTGATGTTTCAGGCCTAAGGGTCTCGATCTCCTTCATTTGTGATGAAGGTGTGGTGGATAGGATCGCTTTTTCACTGAGTAGACTGTGTCTAACGTCCGGCTTTTTAAAATGCCATCTAACCTGCGCATTATTAACTTCCTTCGCTTCTTGCCCTCTTGTATCCTCTCTCTCTGTGACTGGCGTGATGTCACAGTCTTCCGTCTGTAGCACACTATTAAGTAGATCTGCGTCAGATATTTCTTCTTCTATATACTTTTCCTTAAGTTCTTTGAGGCCAAAGTAGCTTTTTATACAGTCTGCCTTTGTTAGATTCAGCAAGGTAGATTTATAGGCCGACTTTTTTTTTTGCCTTTGAATTTAGGTGGGTTAATCAGTAATTTGCAATACTGTTGTTTCTGGGATTTCTTTCCTTGCTTCCTTTTACCACCTTTTCCACTTTCCATTGATGTGGACTTTGTTTTTATTTGGTCTTCCGATTCATATCTCTTGGAATTATCCTCCTTATCTGATCCTGTCTGTGTTTCTTGCGTCATTTCGACTCCTCCACTTACGTTTTTCTCGTCAGACATTTTGTCAGTTATCATATTTGTATCTAAATATTCATCCATCTTGCTTTTAAGAAGTTGATGTAGACGATCATATAAGGCCGCGTTTGGAGTTGCAGCGATATCATCGTTATAAAAAGCGTCATGTATCGATGTTATTTCTTCTAATGACTCATCCATGATTGCCGTTGTTTTTGTTGGAATTTGTATCTTGCCAATTGAGATTTGTCTAGGAGTTGAGTGCATTTCCACTATTATTTCCATTTTTTGATTTGGTATCTGGGTTTGCTCAGGAGGATTGTCGTCTGTTGCAGGCGAGGTCAAGGTGTTATCTTTTTCTAAAGTTTCCTCAACTGCTTTTTGCAAATTAGCTGCATTTTCGGTGTGTTGATCAGCCACCTTGTTCTCTCCCTCCACCTCCCCCAACTGTATTTTTTGCCTTATATCCTTCAGGCCTTTGCAATTTGTCTCCGCATCCTGTTCCATCGGCGGCTCTTCAGTCATCTCTGCTCTGGCTTCCAAAGTGATTTCCTCTATTGGAGGGCTTGGTTCCGCCTCCTTTGCTAAATTAGTATTTAGGATAGCTCCTGCCTTTTCAACATCTCTCGCCATGCATGGTATTGTCCCTTCGTTGGCCAGATGTTCCACCTCTTTTACCCCTATATGGGTGTCAAAAGAATGGACTCCCCCTTCACGTACTCCCTCCTTTTCCATGTAGTTCGTAGGTCCAATTCCAATGGTGCCCTTCATGGCACTCCTAAGTAAGGGCCCCTGATTTCCCACTTTCCCCCCTTCTTTTTCCAACTGCCCCAAAATTGATTCAGCTTTCCTCGCGAACCACAAGGTCTCATCTCTCTTAGCGGTAGGCCATTTTATTTTGGACTGCATCGGGTCTCTCATCAGGGCCTTCGAGTGTCTCCTCACCCTTTTCGATTTCCCCTCCAGCATGCCTCCTTTTCTCCCACTTGGACAGTACCCAATCGCCTGTGGCAGAGACATGTCAACTGGCAATTGTGTGGAAACCGCCTCATGAGTGTTGGGAGGTGGAGGGTATAGAGGCAGCGTGGGGACCCTACCTTCCTCCGTATTCTCGTGGGGAATTAGGTCAGAGGGAATCATAATCCCTACTTCTTCCTTTTCGGGGACCCCGTCTTCGGCCCCTCCCGAACCCTTCTTTTCGTTTAATTTCTTACCTTCCAAACAATTGGACCTGTCCATTTTCGAGTGCACGCCCACCTCGCACTCCACTCCTAATTCGCATCTTGGGATATGTAGTCGGTTCACCTTCTCCTTTGGTGAGGCAGGACTCATCCTAGTCTCCTGTTGCCTCCAGCCACGAGCAGCCCCACAGCTCCAAACAGACTCCCAACAGACTTTGCCTCCGCCCTTTTCGCGACTCCGGGCTTACTCCGCAAGGGTGACGCGGCCGGTCTTTAATCCAGCTGGTCAGGTCACGTGATCAGTCACGTGATTGGTCTCTTCACAACAAGAAGCTGGGATTCGGTGGTTTAAAGGGCCAGAGCCCTACTCCAATCCACTCTGTGGTATATAGATGTAGCTCGCCTCACTCCCAGTCTCTCAGCCTGCACCACGGGCACACGCAGGTTAAGCACAGGAATAGCACAGGGGTCACAGCTGCACAGACTCCCAACAGACTTTGCCTCCGCCCTTTTCGCGACTCCGGGCTTATTGCCGCAAGGGTGACGCGGCCGGCCTTTAATCCAGCTGGTCAGGTCACGTGATCAGTCACGTGATTGGTCTCTTCACAACAAGAAGCTGGGATTCGGTGGTTTAAAGGGCCAGAGCCCTACTCCAATCCACTCTGTGGTATATAGATGTAGCTCGCCTCACTCCCAGTCTCTCAGCCTGCACCACGGGCACACGCAGGTTAAGCACAGGAATAGCACAGGGGTCACAGCTCCACAGACTCCCAACAGACTTTGCCTCCGCCCTTTTCGCAACTCCGGGCTTATCGCCGCAAGGGTGGCGCGGCCGGCCTTTAATCTAGCTGGTCAGGTCACGTGATCAGTCACGTGATTGGTCTCTTCACAACAAGAAGCTGGGATTTGGTGGTTTAAAGGGCCAGAGCCCTAGTCCAATCCACTCCGTGGTATATAGATGTAGCTCGCCTCACTCCCAGTCTCTCAGCCTGCACCACGGGCACACGCAGGTTAAGCACAGGAATAGCACAGGTGTCACAGCTCCACAGACTCCCAACAGACTTTGCCTCCGCCCTTTTCGCGACTCCGGGCTTATCGCCGCAAGGGTGACGCGGCCGGCCTTTAATCCAGCTGGTCAGGTCTCGTGATCAGTCACGTGATTGGTCTCTTCACAACAAGAAGCTGGGATTCGGTGGTTTAAAGGGCCAGAGCCCTAGTCCAATCCACTCCGTGGTATATAGATGTAGCGCGCCTCACTCCCAGTCTCTCAGCCTGCACCACGGGCACACGCAGTGTCGGGGGGAAATTCTGCCGGGGTCGGCCGAGCCGTCCGCAGACCTCCAGGCAGGGAGGCCCCAACTCCTCCCGTATATCCCAGTTGAGACAGAGTATGAGACACACACAAGGAGCAAGGTGACTCTGCTGTTTATTAGACAAAACGGCAGGGATGGGTCAAGGAGCGTACGCGTCCGTCCTGACACACACACAATCGTGGGGCTCGCAGGCCCTTTTTACTGCATTATGACGCGCTATTTGCGTTACTTCAGAAAGTTAACAAAAAACCTATCGCCACTCTTAATTGGTTGCTCGAGTGGTAAGGTTAGTATAGCACACATATAGAGGACAATGTTAGTGGACAAAGGGTAGTCAGGTGATATATCTGGGTTGTCCCTACAATTAGATACATGAAAATTGTTACATGAAGACTCCTGAGGATTGGTTAATATTACTGACGTCAGAGATAAGAGCCCCATGTTCTGATTGGTGCACCCGTGAGCTTCCCAGCCTGGGACCACCGTTGTTCCCAGCTCTCGGTGTACCTGCGATTGCAACAATGTTTCACTATGGGTACGTGCAGAAAATGTGAGGATTTATTCATAGTTGGAAGGCTGACCGCTCCCACTGTCGCAGATGTCCATTGAGCCTTTCAAGTGTATCTGTCTGTGTCTCGTAGCAAGGGATCCAGACGCCTTCTCTCTCCTGGGTTTGGCATCTCGTCAGGTTCAGCTTGGTCACGTGGGGAGGGACCGTGTTTGAGGCAGAATTCTGCACAATTAATATTGCTTTTCCACTGTGTGTCTGGTTTAATTTGCAGGTGTGACCTTAACGTTGGTGCGCGGAGTGCGAGGTTGCAACATCGTGCCTTTGATGCTTTGTTCTTGGAATGTGGGTTTGCAACATCGCGACCTTGGCTGGTTGTTTCACGGGGCCCCTTCTGCAGGATCAGCAACCAGACTCTTGCTTTGTTAATGTCCACGGGAGCTCTTGTTTGAGGCCTACTTGGGCCTGGTGCATAAGTGGTCCGGTTGGTGCATAGGTGCTTTAAGTTATAGTAGCATATAGTTCCATGACCAGTATCGTGTCTTCATTATATTTCTTATGGTGGTAACTGGTTTCAAGAGAAGCGTGAGCAAGCTTTGTAGATGAGTTCATGACGCGTCTTGCGTTTCTGCATTCTGAAAGCCTATGTAAAAATAATAAAGATGCACGTCCGTGAATATGCCTGTCGCCTACGTCATAGCACTGAGTATATTCTTCGTGTAGATCGGTGTGGGAATGTCCATTGTGTATATTTGTACAGATGTGCTTCCCGTTGTCTAGGTCGTCATGGCATCTCTAACGATGTGTAGATTTTAGTCTAGTTGGTCCGTGCCGCAGGTGTCGGCATGGCCAGTGCCGGCTGTTGGGCAGGCAGATGGACACATCCGTATGTTCCTATACCAGGGTATTTGGTCATCTGGTAAATGGACAAACTCTTCTTGTGGCGGGTGTCTGGGTCGTGACCCTCTAGGCCAAGCGCGAGAGGTGAAGGACGGGAGCCTGGTCTTCCATTCTCCCACTTCAGTCCCCCCTCTGGTCGACTTGTCGACCACAATCATATCCTTCTCGTTATCTCCTCTTACTCGCCATATCTTAGTTATTCCTCCTAGATGTCCATAATGGTTTACATGATCTTCAAATGACCAATACATATATTCACAGGTTCCTCCAGGAGTACAGTATACCCATTTCCCTATGTAACTCCTGGGGTTTCTTGGGTTCTCGATCTTCACTGATGGTGGGTCTAGATGGTTGGTGATGATTTGGGTGCGCAACTTCTCCCTCTCCTGTATTATCACACCTGCATGTTGGCCGTCATCTGCTGGCATCAGGGGGTGCATTCCCACCATTTCGAGCAACTCGTCAGTGGTGCGTGCCTTCCGGGCCTTCCAAAATCTAATTATGATCAGCGTAGCTCCAGCCAAAATAATACAACCCACTATTATTTTCAGTCCATCTGACAGCCAGGATGGCATCCATGACCATAATATTGAAAACCAGCTCTTATCCTTGTTTACACCGTTACTTTCATCCATCATTTTGGAGTGCATCTGGGCCAATTGTGAAACTGCTTCCGTCAGTGTACCATTATCAGCATCGTTGGCAGGTATGAACGTGCAGCATGATTGTCCTATCTTTGCACAAACTCCTCCTTCCATTGCTGTGAGAAGGTCCAATACATATCTGTTCTGGAGTGCTACCTCTTTTATTGCGTTAAACCCATTTACTGTAGAATTGATGGTCATCATTAGTTCCCAGCTAGTTATTTGGAGCCATTTCGCGTTTGCGTAAGCCTGCAGTCCCGGGTGTATTATTGAGGAGAAGAACATTGCTGCTCTGCTGAATAGTCTGTGTTCTGGCGGTATGGAGGTTAGTTCCGTTTCCGACCTTCCCCACAGGTAATTTCCTGTCAGTGGCTCTCCTTGTCTTTTTCTTCTATTTAGGACAGTATCATTGCTGTTGGTCCTGTTCCCTTGCTCCTCCTGAAGTGGTGCAGATCTCTTTTTTCTCTTGTCCCCTTCATCCATTTTGGGAAAGTTCGCCACATTGACATGCTTCTTAGGTACCACTAGTGATGGTACATTGACGTGCACCATTGTGCACACACCATTCCACAGGGGGGGCAGTGTATGGAATGCCATTTCTCCACAGGACCAATAATGGTCCATTATTACTGCTGTTCCTGCTCCCCCCTCAGGTAACTCCGTCACACTTGCACAATTGGTGTTATATCCTACGTCCACCTCTCCTTTATGCTGGTAGCATACCTTGGGCGCAGTCAGCGGTAGTATTGTTATTGGGTCTTCATCTGTTTCTACCCACGTGAGCATTGGTACATACTTGATCCACGTCATCCAACATCGGTGATTGTGGGCCTCGATAGTTGAGATAGTTTCTTTTGTTACCATGTTGCTGCCAATCACTCCTATCTCCCAGCTGTTGTCCAGATACACCTTTCCTGTTATCGTCACCAGCGGCCTCTCCCAACATCCTTGTTTACCCGGAACTTCAGTGGCGTACCAATCACATGGTAGATACTGCAGTGTTACTTTCTTTGTTTCTCCTTTTGCAGGGCCACTTGTTATGTATCTCAATGCTTCAGCATGTAAACTGCTCTTGTGGTAACTCAAATAGGTCTTGAGGAAGTTGTTTTCATATGGATATGAGTCTCGTGTTTTCCATGTCATGTGCACTACCGTCCCTTGAAATCTTCCTTTCGTTTGGAACAGTGCCAAGTATATTATGCATTGTGCTGTCTTTTCATCAATTTCTGTGGCAACAAATGTTCGTGAAGCACTCATGGCGTATGGTATTAATGAGCAAACGTAGCAGCTGTCCTCAGTTGTCTGCTTACCAATGCGGGTCATGTGTTGGTACCATATGTTGTTTGTGACGTGTGCTGAATCTTGTATAAAATTATCAATACCTTTATTGTCTGAGTATGTGCTGCGTTTAACTCTATTTTGCTTGGGTGCAAGGTTACTACTATCACCTGACGTAACACCTGTTGCAGCAGGGGACGGGGGTATATTAGGTTTAGGTGCAGCAATAAAATTAATAGCATAGCTGTACTGCCATACAGAAGCAGCCAAGAACCCGGTGATCATCAAAATCCCTATTACTTTTATTACATATGCTAATCTCACCGGCATTTTGCTCTTACCTTGCTGCAGTCCTGGCAGCGTATTCTTGCGACGTTAAAGCTGCCCGCCTGAAAATTCTCAAAATGCTTGTTATTAAATGTTAGTGTTTTGTTTCCTTCAAGCTCTCCCTATCAAATAGTCATTCAGTGCCCAGGCGAAGAGCTGTTCCCACGCTACTCTAAGTGATCTGTCTCTTAGGATCGGCAAGTATGGGCGGAGGTGGGGCATGGAATATTCTATGGCCAAGAGGAATGCTGTGTAGTAGACACGCACCCTTCTCCTTTTTAGGTACGTTGGCCTTTTTATTTCGTATACAAATTGGTGTGACAATTCTTCTGGGTAGTTATCGTCTGGGAGTACCATCTACACCTGGGCAGTGAACTTGTTAGTAAGCTATTTTCTTAACAATACAATAATACGCAGTTCCTGTATGTGCGAGAGAAAAAGAGAACATTCACGTGTTTACATGTGTATTTGTGAGGCAATGTCTTTCAGTTCAGTTATAACTATACTTGGGGGTCAATGGGCGGGGGGTTTGGGCTCAGATGGCGGAAGTATTTTTACTCCTTGAGCGTGTGACCATGGGGTGGGCAGTATGGGGATCACCCCTTTCTTCGTCAGTTATTGTCTCCGGGGAAGTTGGGTAGTGACACGGTAAGGGAACAATTGGGTCGTTGTCTGTGGTAGAACTTCCTTCCTCTGTCGGGGATGTTGTTGCTGCTCTTCCACTGGACCTGTCGTTGGCGCTGGGGCGGGTCTGCAGTTTGTAGATCTTTACATCATGTAAGTGGTTCCAGGCACGCTTGTCTTTTAGTTTTACTGCTCTTGTTGATACGTCCTCTACCAGATGGGGGCCAGTGAACCTCTTATCGTTCCACTTTCTATTGAAATTGCGAAGTAGCACGTGGTCACCTTTGGCAAGTTTGCACAAGTTCTCCTTTTCCAATTCGGTACTGGCGCCTTCTTCTTGATTGCTGGTAGACCCGCCCCGTGTGCGCTCGAGCTGTTGAGACACAAACACAACACTAGTAATCAAAGAAGACACATATTGATACATTTCATCACCTAACACACTTGCTGAACTTTCGTGGTCAGTGAATGCCCTTGACGTTGGCGTTAGGGGAAGGCGCATTTGACGTCCAGTAACCACCTCGTGAGGGGTGAGGTGGTGGTCGGACCCTGGCCTATTCCTCAATTCAAATAGGGCTAATGGAAGGCAATACAACCAGCTTTTCTTTGTTGTTTGTTGTATTTTTGCAATTGCCTCCTTCAATAGGCCATTCAGGCGTTCACATACACCGTTAGCCTGTGGGTGGTATGCACATGCAAATTTATGTTTTATGCTCAGCAAGGATGTGATATGCTGGAACATTTCGTTTGCGAAATGTGGGCCATTGTCTGACCTTAACACCTCGCACACTCCCCACCTGGGGAAGACCTCCCTTACTAGGAATTTGGCTGCTCTAAATGCATCTGGGTGTGAACAGGGCCCTGCTTCAATCCACCTAGAGAATGGACATACTACTACAATCATATACCTATTACCTTGACATATGTTGATCATATCAACATAGTCAATGTGAAGGTGCCGAAAAGGTCCCTCTGGCCGGGGTATGGTACCTCTTATCACCTTTAGGGTATGACCGGCCGTAAACTGCTGACATGTGAGACAATTGCTGATAAAATTTGACACATGAGAATTTAACTCGGGACAGAACCAATCTTCTCTAATTCGTGCTGCAATTATTTCCTTGCCTGTATGGGCTGGGTGATGTAATTGGCTCAGGGCGGTGTTTAAAAGTGCCAACGGTATTACAACTTTCCCAGTGCCACCCTGGCGCCATAATGCGTCGGTTGGTGACATTGTACATCCTCTTTTTACCCATATTTCTTTTTTGGCCATTGGTGCAGCCGCTTGTAGCTCCATAATCTGTGTGGCTGGAAGATGGGTGTACCCTTCTCTTATCAACATCTCCCTAGCCATTCCCCTCCCTCTCCCTCTCTGTGAGTCTGTGGGGTTCCATATCTCACCAAAGTATGCAGCATATTTCGCATGTGCGTCTGCTGCTGCATTCCCTTTTGAGACGTGATCTTCACCATTGGTGTGTGCGGTGCATTTTACTAGGGCTAGTTCTTGGGGGTCGTTTATTACTTCAATTAGTTCAGCCAATAAGAGGGCATGTTGCACTGGAGTGCCATCAGCTCTCCTAAACCCTCGTCTTCTCCATTTTGATAGCCCTGAGTGGACAGTGGATGTAACATATGCAATGTCGGAATATATGGTTACTCGCTTGTCAAAACTTTCCTTCAATGCCAATATTAGTGCAACCATTTCCGCGGCTTGAGCAGAATAATGCTGTGGTAATTGTACACATTTCATAGCCACACACACCGGCGCCTCCATCATTTTTACCACTGCTGTCCCAGTCCTCCTTATCCCATCTCCTTGATCAATAGTTGATGACCCATCAATAAACAAAAGCTCACCTCCCTCTAGTGCGTTTTCTTCAACTTTTCTAGTACACGAGTACATTTCAGTTATTTGGGTGCAGTCATGGGCGTAATCTCCCTCCTCAATTACTTCTGCTAAGAACCTTGCAGGGTTAACCGTGCTACATCTAACAATTGCTAGTTCAGCTCTAGACAAAATGATCTCATAACCTGATGCCCTTTGCGTTGTTAGTGTGGACTTAGGTTTATTCAATATTGCAAATAGTGCATGTTCCACAAACAGTGTAGTTGGACACCCCATGGTTATTGCTGATGCTTTTTCCACTGCAAAAGCAGCTGCAGCGAGACCTTGTTCGCAAGGGAAGTGACCTAACATCACAGGGTCTAAGTGACCGCTGTAAAATGCTACTGGTTTATAGCCCATGCTCGTTTTTTGGGCCAATACTGCCTTCATCACTGCTGAGTCGCAATGTGAAAATATAAAGAATCGTCGCTCATAGTCTGGGGATGCCAGTACCGGAGCAGTTGATATTGCGTCTTTCAATTCATCAAAGGCCTCCCTCATTTCCATAGTCCACCTCAACTTTTTCTCCCCTTTATTTGCATCTCTCAAACCCTCAAGCAGGGGTCCTATGTATGAACTGTAATCAAATACCCATGCTCTACAGTAGTTGCACAGCCCCAGAAATTGCTGCAGTTCTCTCACAGTCTGTGGCATTGGAAATGGCCTGTGCTCTTTGTGGTGCAATCTTTCTTCCATGTTGGGATATCAGGGGTATATTGGGATATCAGTTGGCCAATGTAAAGTACCTGTTCCTGACAGTATTGTATCTTATTCATGTCTACCTTGTACCCTTTTTCAGCCAATATCTTAATAATATTTTTAAGGAGTCCTCTCTGCATTTACTATCGTTTGTACTGCAAATTATTATGTCATCCACATACTGTAACACTGTGCTTTCCACTTCAACGTTACTCAAATCCATCTGTATTACTCTATTGAAAATTGAGGGTGATTCACAATACCCCTGTGGCAATCTGGTATGTTTCCACTTTGTATTTCGGTAAGTGAAGCTTGTCAAATCTTGTGAGTCTGGGTGTAATGGTATTGAGAAAAAAGCATTTTTAAGGTCAATCACAGTAAACCGTGATGCTTCTGCTGGAATGCCACACAATATTGTGGCCGGGTTTGCTGTTACTGGATACTCTGCTTCTACTATGTTATTCAAGGGCCTGAGGTCCTGTATGAAGCGCCAAGACCCCCCTTTAGCCTTGCGCACTGGGTACACAGCCGTGTTACAGGGTGACTCTGAGGGGACCAATATGCCATTGTTTATAAGGGCCGTTATGGTTTCATATATGCCCTCATCTGCCTCTTTTGACAGTGGGTACTGTTTCACTCTTGGTAGTATTGCACCTTTTTTTAATTTTATCCTTACACCCCCTATGCTTTTTATGCATCCCACGTCATAAGGGCTAATAGTCCATAATGATTTGGGCACCCTTGACATATCCTCCTCAAAGAAGGGGACTGGGGTGCATGCGGGTGCCTCAAGTGCCATTGCAATTTTCTGTGCTACTTGTTTGTGAGCCACTCTTAGCCATATTCCTACACTCATCATGAACACCATTTCACCTTCCTCCTTTTCTTCTGAGAACAGCTCCTCATCTGACACCTGGGTCAGCCTACATCCTTCTGCTAGTGCTATCACTGCCCTCCATGCTCTCCCTTCTTTATCTTGGGCATGTACAGCAATATAATCAGCTGTTGCAATAATGCTCTCAATGTCCATTACAAACACCTTTCCTTCTGGTTCATTAAAAGGTGTTTCTGGTCGGAACAGATAGGCTGCTGGCCTCCTCCATATCTTCCCTTCTATCCCTGGCATCCATGCAAACGCCATGTCTGTTCCATACTGGAATAGCTCGCCATCTACTGGCTCCGCCCTAATCGCTGTCTGTCCACAGTATGCTTGCATAATCTGTCGTGCTGCGAGCATGTTAATCCCTGGAGTAGAGCAAATTATGCCATCCTCTGTAAAGGAGATCGTCATATTCAACCTGTTCATTATGTCCCTCCCCAGTATATTCACTGGTGAGGCACTATAATATAAAAGTGGAACCGACAGATCATAATCTCCAATAGATAAGGGAACGTTATCAGTAAAGGGAACCAACCCTTTAGCCCCAGAAAATCCTTGGGTGTTCATGGCTTCGCCTGACATCTTAAATTTACCTTCCCGTATGCAAGACCGGGTTGCCCCGGTGTCAACAAGGAATGATAATTTTTTGTCACCTATCGTTACCTCTATGCGTGGCTCCTCCGCACTATTAGGTGTTACTGACAGGATGGGACACACCAAGGCCGTCTGTGGGCTGTCCTATTGTGGGTACAATGATTGGCCATTCCCTGTGTAAGGGTTGTGTCCCAAGACCGTCACCCTACCCAATTGCGTTTGTTGAGTTTGGGGTTGCTGTGTTAGCGTTACTTGTTGTTGTGGCAGTGGCTGTTGTTGTGTTATTTGTTGTTGTTGTGGGTCACTTCCTTGTTGTAACGTCTGCTGTTGTTGTATGCCCTGCTGTTCTTGTGAGGTCCTAGGTTGTGCTTGTTCATTCCATGCTGGTGTTCCTGGCCTGACCCTACACGTACGTGACATGTGTCCTAATAACCCACAACTCCAACACACGGGTGGTTCCCTGCTTTGCCATGGGAAGCTCCCTGTGTTGTCCTGGTATACTGGTTGCCCTGTGGGGTAGGAATTTCTAAGTCCTCCCACCTGCTGTTGGGCATTATATCCGTATCCTCTCCCTCTCATAAATCCTCCTCTCCCCCTATTATAACTATAATACCCAGCTCCTTGCATTGGGTACCCTCCTCCCATGTTTGGTGCGTGTAATTGCAGTGGCGGGACTTGTTGTGTTATAGTCTGTGGAGGTGCTATTTGAGCAGGATCTTGTGCAGCCACTACTTGTGTGGGGCTTTGGGCCATTGGTGTGGGCGTAGTTATTAGTGCCCCTTCCATTGTGTATTTAGTAAGTTTTTTCTGTACTAGTTTAGCCTCTTCTGTTTTCCTGTCCTCTTCCTTTTGTTTCATTTTTCCTTGCCATGTCCTGCAGTGATGTACTATAGTCAGTTGTATTTCTGGCCATGGTTTTGCTTCCATTCCCACTACTTTCTTTAGTTGTTTCTGAACTCCTTCTGGGAGCCCTTGTACTAGTATATGATAAAATATGGCTGGTGTTTTGTCCCATTGTTCTCTAGTTTCCATGCGCCACTTCTCTTGGATATCCTGGATATAATCAACAGGATCCTCATTCTCACGCATCTTACGGGAAGTAGTTGCTCCTATGTCTGATGTGTCTGGGTACTGTACTCTCAGTGCCTGCCATAGCGCATGTCTGCAGTTTGCAAATGGTGCCCCATCATGCGATGTGTTTGTTATTGTTACCCCATGGAATCCCGCTCTCTTCCAAATGTCATCCACTCTATCCCCTAATATTGATATTAACAGGCCTTTTACATCTCCTACTGCTAGTTTCTGTCCTGCGGTGTGCTTTTCCATTTCATATATCCACTTACCCGCACCTCCACTTAGTGATGGGAGCCCACATTTTATATTTTCCTTATCCGTATGCTTCCAAGGGACGTACTGTGGTCTAACCCCTCCTCTCTCCAACAGTGGCATTAAGTTGTGTCTTGTGTCACCCTTTATGTTCCACAATATCGAGTCCTCACACCCCTCCTCTTCTTCCGGTTCCTTTACCTCTTCAATTCCGTCCTTATTACCCCTGCTCCTAACTCCTTCTCCATCCTTTCCCCTTTCGTCATTTCCTGTATTTAATGTGGGCGTGTTTATTTGTCTGTCTTGCCTGCGACTAGGGAGGTCTCTAAACCGACATGCATAGGGTGTCAGTTCGTCCATGAAGGGCGCGAGCTTTATTCTGCGCAGCGAGCGTGCGGTGGTTGAGCATGTAGGGTGCGATGGGGGAGGGCGTGATGGAGATGGGGATGGTGTGTTTTCATGGGTTTGTCTTTCCACTAGTCCTTTCACTCCCTCCTCACTTCTCTCCAAGTCCTCCCTTCTCCTACTGATCCATGGCGTGTCTATGTTTGTTCGAGTGAGGTATAGCTTATCTAAGCTTTCCCTTTCACTCTTTCTTCCTTCTCTCTCCACTCCTTCTTCCTCCTCACTGCAAAAATCATTCATAAATGGCACCCCCCACTCTGCCTTTTTCCCTTTTATTGTTACTGTCTCTAAGTCTATTAGGTCTATTTCCCCTTTTCCTTTGTTATCAACTGCTCCCCCTAGTGCTGATGTTGTTGCTACTTCTCTACTTCTATATACATCCCCCCATCTTTCACTCTCCCTACTCCTCCCTTCTCTTTCCCCTTCACTTCTCTCCTCCATCTCCCTACTATTTTCCTCCCTCTTCCTTTTCAATTCCTCCATCACTTCGTTGCTCATCTGTTCCAATATTCTTTCATTCTCTTTCTTCCTTTCCCATTTCACTCTTTCTCTCTCTACTATACTTTCTATTATTTTCCCCTCTTCATATTTCTTAGCTGTCTCTGATAGTACCCTCCTCTTCCATATTGCCATTTCCTTTTCTCTTTCTTCTTCTTCCTTCTTCTTCTCTCTCAACACTACTCTTGATACCCTGTCTGCTGCTGCTTTTACCCTTTCAGCTTCTCTCCTTTGCTCCTCATTTTGTTCCCTTAATTTTTCCAATTCGTTCTTACCTTCTTTCCTTTTCCTCACTCTCTCTTTTTCCTCCCTCTCAAGCTGTTTGATCAGTTCATTCTGCTCATCCCTTAGCTTTGCTAATCTTTCCTGTAAAATCTCTTCCTTTTGCCGTAATAGCTCCTCCCCCCTCATTTCACTCTCTCTTGCACTATCCTCGTCTGTTCTCTTTACTACCTCCCTCTCTTCTCCAGTTAGTGAACCTCATAATTTTAATAATATCTGTGCAGCTACCCACTCATCATTTCCTATCTCTACAGTCTGCTCTTCTCCAATCCTCCCCTCCCCCACTGGCATCTTCCTATGAGCCACATATGGTGGAGGGCTGTATGCCGGGTTCGAGTATCCTTCAGCCGCCCTTAACTGTCCTTCTATTTCTCCTAATTCTCTTAAAGGGTACAACCCTCCTCCCTCCGTTTTCACTCCCGGTGTTATGGGTATCTCGTCGTTCGGTTCCTTTTTTATGTCATCTGATTTAACAATCTTTTCTCCTCCCTCTCCTCCGTTCCCCGTATTCTTTGTGCTTTCACGCCCCTGTTTCCCATCCTCTCCTTCTTTCTTAGTCTCCTTTTCTTCCGGTGTTTCCCCCATAGTGAACATTCCATTTGGTCCTGGTCGGGACCCCTGGAACATCCTCCATAAGTTAAACACCTCCACATGGTTTGCCAACTTCTTCCCCTTGTATGTATTGTGCAGATGGTTTAGCAGTGAATGTTGGGCATATGGATCGAAACTCCCATTAGGCGGCCATGGTGTTAACATTTTGTTATCCGTCCCCTGGGTCCACTCTATACTGTACTTAATTAATTTCTCCCTATGGGGTGGCAGTGTGGTGCATATGTGTTGTAGTGGTGTAGTGAGGGTGTTCCCCCACCCTCCCGACCCTGTCCCGTATGACATAGTGGCGCTCCACTTGTTATCCTTCCCTTCACTGGTAGTTTACAATATACAACCTTATATTGTTTACCTGGCCCCGTAAGTATGGGGACTTACGACAATCCTTTATGTATGGTTTTACATTTGTCTATTCCCTTCTGTTACTACACCCTTACGGCCCCCTGCGGCCGAAGCGCACGCAGCCCCCTGCGGCTGCGTACCCTTTACGACGCTCTTATACAGTCGTCCTGTTTCCCCGTTCTCCTCCCCCTTTTACACTTGCCGTGGCCGGCGTTCTCCGTGCGCAGCCACGCCCCTTTCCCCTTCTCCTTTTCCCGATCCACTCGTTTATCGTTTATCTCCGCATCCGCTCCCTTATCACATTTCTCTTCCCCACCACTCCCAAAACCAAAGTTCCTTGTGTTCGCGATATCCTATTAAATCCCTACTGGTGACGTCAACGATCTCTTCGAGCTACTGGTACATTCTTATTATGTTCTTTTAAGTTCAAAATACACTTGCAACCTACCCCCGCTAACCCTACAGCTGTCTTCCTGTCACTCCTGGAACAAGGTAATCAAATCAATAATATAATCGGACTGCGCACGCTGCGTCGCCTCGCGTGTGATACGCCCCTCAACAGGAGGGCTTAACCAGCCAATTATCTTCCGTATTGGGCAACTAGGTAACTAGCCACCGCCTACAGGGAATCGTCATCTACCTATCGAGTTTCTTGCTCGAACAATAGGGATCCTCGTCTACTCATTGATCAATAAATGCCAAATCGTAGGAAACCACACACACCCCCACCCTTACACGTAGTCACGACTTAGGCCAATCAGTGCCTTACGAGCGGCCGCACGTGATGTTTTCGTGCTCCGCCCTCCCTCTTTCGCGTAACGTAGCTGACTGCTCTCGCACTCGTTTCGCTACCATTCATTCCAGTGGCAACACTAAGTTGTTAGACCTTCGCCGCGCATCTGTACAACACCTCCCTTATTTACTTCCTCCCCCCTCCCTCACAATTTCGCATTGCTTGTTGTGCGTGTCATGCTCACCAAGTTCTCTCGATGCAGGGCCGCTCGACTGCGTGCACCCCTCCAAGCGGCTCGCCACCTCCCCTCGTCTGGACCACGTCTGGACACTCGCCAAACGCGGGCGGGATACTTCTCAACCGGCTCCCGAGGGCCAATATCCGGATTGCGCTGTCCGGTCTTCTCGCAGCTCCGCAATGGTCCTGTAGTCCTCAGAAGGGGGCAACGGCAGAGGGGGCCGTGCCGCCGGGCCTCCTCGCAACGGGAGTGCCTGGAAAAAGTAAAAATAGAAGGTCGAAGTAAAAAATAAAAAGTCGATCTTAAACAGATCTCAGCAGTGCCTCCAACTTGTCGGGGGGAAATTCTGCCGGGGTCGGCCGGGCCGTCCGCAGACCTCCAGGCAGGGAGGCCCCAACTCCTCCCGTATATCCCAGTTGAGACAGAGTATGAGACACACACAAGGAGCAAGGTGACTCTGCTGTTTATTAGACAAAACGGCAGGGATGGGTCAAGGAGCGTACGCGTCCGTCCTGACACACACACAATCGTGGGGCTCGCAGGCCCTTTTTACTGCATTATGACGCGCTATTTGCGTTACTTCAGAAAGTTAACAAAAAACCTATCGCCACTCTTAATTGGTTGCTCGAGTGGTAGGGTTAGTATAGCACACATATAGAGGACAATGTTAGTGGACAAAGGGTAGTCAGGTGATATATCTGGGTTGTCCCTACAATTAGATACATGAAAATTGTTACATGAAGACTCCTGAGGATTGGTTAATATTACTGACGTCAGAGATAAGAGCCCCATGTTCTGATTGGTGCACCCGTGAGCTTCCCACCCTGGGACCACCGTTGTTCCCAGCTCTCGGTGTACCTGCGATTGCAACAATGTTTCACTATGGGTGCGTGCAGACAATGTGAGGATTTATTCATAGTTGGA
Source organism: Ambystoma mexicanum (assembly GCF_040938575.1). NCBI lineage: Eukaryota > Metazoa > Chordata > Amphibia > Caudata > Ambystomatidae > Ambystoma > Ambystoma mexicanum. The sequence continues at coordinate 897,383,762 of NC_090941.1, forward strand.
AGGCTGACCGCTCCCACTGTCGCAGATGTCCATTGAGCCTTTCAAGTGTATCTGCCTGTGTCTCGTAGCGAGGGATCCAGACGCCTTCTCTCTCCTGGGTTTGGCATCTCGTCAGGTTCGGCTTGGTCACGTGGGGAGGGACCGTGTTTGAGGCAGAATTCTGCACAATTAATATTGCTTTTCCACTGTGTGTCTGGTTTAATTTGCAGGTGTGAACTTAACGTTGGTGCGCGGAGTGCGAGGTTGCAACATCGTGCCTTTGATGCTTTGTTCTTGGAATGTGGGTTTGCAACATCGCGACCTTGGCTGGTTGTTTCACCGGGCCCCTTCTGCAGGATCAGCAACCAGACTCTTGCTTTGTTAATGTCCACGGGAGCTCTTGTTTGAGGCCTACTTGGGCCTGGTGCATAAGTGGTCCGGTTGGTGCATAGGTGCTTTAAGTTATAGTAGCATATAGTTCCATGACCAGTATCGTGTCTTCATTATATTTCTTATGGTGGTAACTGGTTTCAAGAGAAGCGTGAGCAAGCTTTGTAGATGAGTTCATGACGCGTCTTGCGTTTCTGCATTCTGAAAGCCTATGTAAAAATAATAAAGATGCACGTCCGTGAATATGCCTGTCGCCTACGTCATAGCACTGAGTATATTCTTCGTGTAGATCGGTGTGGGAATGTCCAGTGTGTATATTTGTACAGATGTGCTTCCCGTTGTCTAGGTCGTCATGGCATCTCTAACGACGTGTAGATTTTAGTCTAGTTGGTCCGTGCCGCAGGTGTCGGCATGGCCAGTGCGGGCTGTTGGGCAGGCAGATGGACACATCCGTATGTTCCTATACCAGGGTATTTGGTCATCTGGTAAATGGACAAACTCTTCTTGTGGCGGGTGTCTGGGTCGTGACCCTCTAGGCCAAGCGCGAGAGGTGAAGGATGGGAGCCTGGTCTTCCATTCTCCCACTTCAGCAGGTTAAGCACAGGACTAGCACAGGGGTCACAGCTCCACAGACTCCCAACAGACTTTGCCTCCGCCCTTTTCGCGACTCCGGGCTTATCCATATATTTACATAACCAAAATACAAGGGAAATTCACCATCATATGGTGAGCAAAGGAAACGTATTTTACAAAGTCCTTGCCAGGGCATCATCATGGGTCCATCACACTGTCCAATGAGGTTCCCTGGTCTTTTTCTTTGGGTTGCAGGTTTTCAGGGCTCCTGAACCCATTTCTGTATGATCCGCAGTAAGGACTCTCCAAGGCTACAATATCAAGGGTCTAGCAAAGCCTTAGGTTCTCCTCTAGTAGTCCAAGACAGGGGTGGATCTTTTCCAAAACTAGTCTGATCTCCGATGCCTCTTGGCATATGCTGTCACATGACCATCCTGTTCTAGAGGCTTAGTCCCCAGAAAACTCCCACCTGCTACTCCTGATGTACCGTTCCTTCCCTTTGATGAAGTTCCACCATTGAAGGGCCTGTATCAGTCAAAAGAGTTCCCAGCAACCACATTGTTGATGTGAGCCAGGCAGATATTAGTGTAGGGAGTGCTGTCTCAACATTAATGTATGCAAGGAAATTGGACAGCGTATCTTTCATTACAGTCAAGTACCCTAGAAATGTGCAGGTCACCTTTCACCTTTGAGAATGAGGTGACCTGCGCATTTCTCCAGTGAGCGCACAAGAAAATGGCGTTTTTTTCATTTGCGTGCATCTTTGAGATTTGGCCTATGGCATCAGTCTATAGCAGCAAGATATGCCTGTGGAAGTTACTGTGCACTCTAACAATACACCTATTATGTTACTCAAGAACCTGTACCTCTTCTTTGTGGACAATTACAATGAAGTCTCTGTGTGAAAATATCCAGAGTGGGCTAGGGGGTTTGTGAATGGTCAAAACCACTCACTACATGGAGGAGCTCTGACCTCATATGGCAATATGCAATGGCTCACCATGACATGGCATGGCAAATTCCAAACATTGTACTAGTAGTATTTTCACTGGGTGCCTACATGGCAGGTTGGTTGTTTGAGTGATTAGAAAATCTGGGTTCCGGACAGAACTGATTCATTAATAAAACATAAGTCCTAGGGCACATTTTATTATTATTTTATTTTTATTTTCAGTGTGTAATAGAACACGAAAAGTGGCTTGTGTGGATGATGGGGTTCGGTACAATAAATATAAACAATGATACATCAGAACATAAAGAAAGATATAACAGATTGAGATATGTTAAAATTTAAAAAACACAATTTAAAATAAAAAAAAACTAAATATTGATAAAACTAGAAACTAATTCAAGAATTACCTAAAGATTGGGAGAAAAGCCGAGTCTTTACTTTCATTCTATACTGAAGGAAGGAAGGTGCTAGTCTATGTAGACTGATCATGAATTCCAGAAACATGGTGCTGTCACTGAGCAAGCATGCTTAGAAGTTAAGCAATGCTTGGATAGAGAAATGTCCAGCCAAGCCACGGACTTACTCCAAGTCTGCCTGAATGCGCCCGAGTAGCTGCATTTGTCAGCCAAATAGTTAGGTTGCCTTCAAACTAAAACTCAGCCTAAACTAAACCTGTTCCTCCAATGGAAGCCGGTGCAGTTTTAGGAGCACTGTAGAAATGAGCTCAAGCTACTAGTCTGACTGGCCAAAAGATCTTGAATACAAAAGATGGCCTTAAAAGGTGACAACGTATTCTCAAGCAGCCCAGTAAATAACGCATTTCCCACATCCATGTGTTAGATCATACGGAACTGGACAGCTGTCCAAAACGTACATTCAGGCATGACTATGCGAATCCATCGCAAAAGAAAAAGTAGAATTTGCCAGTCTCTGGTGGGAAATGTGAGTTTTAAAGGAAATATGGCAATAAAAAAAAAGAAATTGCTGGATTAAAAATGATTGGGCAAATGCCATTCTTAACACATTCAGCCCTATTTCTGGGCACCGGCCCTTATTGTCTCATGTCATGATGTGGTGTTTTAAAAATGCCACCATTTTAAGTTTCTGTCAGTTCTAATCACGCAACAAGCAGCGCCGGTGTGCACGGGCACAAATGGGATGTAATGGTATGTATGTTATTTTATGTTGGTTGGTATTTCTAAATCACACACCTGCCATAAGCAGTGCATACACCAACCCTGAGGAGCCAGTGGGAGTTTCAGCTGCAACCCCAAATATGTTGATACTGTGGGGGTGGTGGGAACATTGGGTGTAGAGTTTACCACCCTGATGTGGCGCAGGCAGGCTAGAATGTATTCGGGCCCTAGCACATATATATATTTTTTTTACAAATTAAGCATTAGTCAAGATGAACCATAGTTGTAGAAATAGCAGACTTGCCTGGTGAAAGAAGAAGACATTCCCTCTTAGACTGGGAACGAAAAGAGTTCATGAATACTTTTTCAAAGTAGCCCCATATTACATGGAGCAAACAAACAGCCTACAATCCCTACTCATTTCAGGCGGGTTGTGGGGCTTCTCCCCCAAACAAAATTTGGAAGAAATGTGTCCAGCTGGTACATTTTAAAGAACAGTTGTCCATATATGTGGATTAAATAGTAATATAACGTAAAATACGGACATATATTATCTATTTGCTAAGAATGAGACAATTATACTGGAAGCGTTATGACAAATTCTTTACTTTAAAAGGTTGTGGGGCATGAGGAGAGATGGAAGGAAGAGGCGGGGTGAATGGAAGAGAGGACAGGAGGAACTGAAAAGCAGACAGCATCAATCTTGGTTGGCCCATGCAGCACTCAAGACTACCCAGAGGCTGCTTCTAAGTGCAAAAAAAGGAACATAGTGCAGAGGGGATTTGGAGTAGGCGCCTAAGTGCATTTTTGAGCATTACGTTACGGAGAAAGACCATTCACAGACGTCGTTTGTTATTGGGAGTGGAAGGCAGATTCTAGGTGTCTGCTAGCCCTGGGCCTAACCTTGAAAGGGAGTTCAGAGAAGCTCTACCTGTGGTCATCTCTACCCCAATTGTCCAATAGGCGTCAGAGAAGAAAAATGAGGATGGGCTTCAGTACTAATTGTAAAATAGTCAATAACTTATAGAAAGTGAATGATGAGTGACAGTTAAGCAGTGTGTGTTTCAGTCGTATTATCTGTCTGATACGGTGGATACAAGCAGAGTGTCCGTCTGCAGTGCAACATTGAGTCCCTTTCCCTGGCGATTGCAGAGCTGTTTTCTTTGTGGTGTGCTAGTGGGGAGGACCCCATTCTTTGTAACAACAGATCTACATAAAGAGCCCCTAGGAACAAAGCGCTAAGCAGAGTGCAAGAAGAGTGTCAGTCTGTGGTGCAACATTGTGTCCCTGGAGGTTGCAGAATTGATTTCTTGCTTGGTGTGCTACAGGGGAGGACCCCTTTCCTTGTAACATCAGATCTACCTGAAGAGCTCCACGGCACGGAGCGGCGGCACAGTGCAAGCAGAGTGTCCATCAGCGTCAGTCCGTGCAGGGACCTGCAGGGAGTTGGTCACACGGTTGCGGCCTGCATTACTTTGCAAGTACTTCTTTTGAAATCTGTCTCAATGTATGTTTACGGGTTGCATAGCAGAATTATGCCTCAGATGGCAACTTTGCCCGATCCGTTTTGGGAGGCTAATGTGGCAGTTTCATCGATGTCTTCATCCTCATGTGACAAGTCAAGTGATCATCCATCTAACCCAATAGTATCCATTGGGGAATCAACAAATGTGCAGCCTGTCATCATGGAAATGAGCCACGTTGCTTTAATTGTCCAGCAACAGCTGCTGGGTGATTTATCTATACTGGAAGCCGTGCTGGATGGCCCATTGCCTGATTTAAATTTGGGACCTTCTGATGTGCCTGTGAGGGGAGTGGCACTTAATCCTGTCGCAAGTGCTCTGTAGCACATTACAACTTCTACTATTACGCAGGGAAGTAACTTGCGAGCGACGTGTTTATCTCGCCCAACGTCACTTTAACCATTTGAGAACTCTAACATCTTCGAACCTTCGGCTTTCTCTAATCAACCAACTCCTCCGAGAAGGCACCCTACCATTCCTCAACCTACTCTTCACAATGTGACTTAAGACTCTGCCTCTGCCCTGTATGCTTTGCATTTTGCACTTACCTCTCTAATTAAACTGTACGAGATTATACAGAAAGATTTTAAGATGCAGGAAAATTCCATTAATGCTAGCTTGACAAAGTTAAACTTTCTGGAAATGTAGAGGAGCAGGTGGATGCATTTTTCCTAACACCCGCCTCCTCACCACCGTCATACTGGAACAGCAGGAGAAGGGCTACATGTGGGACACCATGTGTTATGACTACCGCATCAAGTCTACGAAAGGCGATATGCACTCAGACAACCGTATTGAATGTATCCTCACACTGAGAGAGTGGAAGGATATAATGGGGAAGGATGTCAGCAAGCACTATTGGACATCATGTAGTGCTGAGTGAAATCTGATGAGGGCAGAGTGATGTCATAAAGAAGATATAGGAGGGCAAACTGAAACGATATGAAAATACTTAAGAGTACGGTGTAACTGAAGTGAAAAGAGAAACATGTACAAAATGATAGAATAAGCATGTATGCAAAAGAAGATAAAGTAACTTGCTGACCAATAAGTGTAAATACGCAGTAACGCAGGATAGATGAGACATATAGAAGTTCGCAATAGAGAAAAATATAATGTGGCAAGGACAGCCATCATAGGAAAATGGATGTTGGCTTGTGTAAAGATTCAATCCAGGTACCTCAGTAACAGACCAGGGATGCAGAGTCAGGAGACGTTGGAGAATTAACTTCATGTGCAAAATGAAGAGGAGTCTATGTTGGCTTGGGATCAAGGATGCTATTTGAGGAATAGCTGCAAAGCACAAATGGAGGCAGACGGATAAGGCATGGATGTGAGACACATTTCTCTTAGATTAAAGAAGAAGAAAACATTTGCAAGAGTCAAGTATTGGAAATTAACAATGGATAAGGCTCCAATAAGATAGAGTGAACAAGTCTCCAGAGACCAAGAGGAGCAATGACACCCAACTAAATTGAATCAAATAGCAGTAAATTGGAGGTTGAAATGGACAAATTATGGTCTTCTCACACGTGATTCAGAAGTCGAAAGCAAGGGCTTTTCATTAAGCGGTGGATGAAGACAGTGATGTGCTTACACTTCCTTAAATGTCCCAGAAGAAAGAGCAAGCTACAAGGTCAAGTACAGACGGGAAATGTGGCTTATGGTCAGACTGATGAGAGATAATGGACTAATTGGGAAAGTAGGGAGTAACTGACGTGACTCAAGCACCTGGGTTTAGTTTTACCTTCATGATGCTAGCCAAGCCAAAAGTCCACGGTTAGCTTGGAATGCCAACCAATCAGTGAGTCTATGGGGCAACCTGCTATACAATGTTGCATAGACCAATTTGTTGCCATTTTGTCTGCAATGTATTGTACCTATTTAGAGGTATTTCAAGGCTGCCTTACAGATAAGAGACAGACAATGAAATACTAACCCATTTGTATTCTATAAGTAGATATGTTCCCCTTACCAATCCCTCCCGTCAAAAGGTATTACAGTTTGCCCAGTAGGATGACGTCGCAGATGGCGCATATTGGGATATAAAACCTTTGTGTAATCAGGTTTCTGTGCGAGCATCAGTCCGATGTCTGCCAGTTTGCACTGCTTTATTAAATGGACAGTATAGTAGTACTTTGCCATATTCTTTGAGTCTGTCCGGTTATTTGTTCTGAGATCTTTATAATCCCATCTAGCACAAGAGATGCTTCAAGAAGCTAGAGCACAGAAGGAAATATGTATGCAATATCCCATGAGAGAGCTAGCACTGCACCATCTATTGAGCACCTTTGTCCGAGAGAAATGGAGGCAGTGGTTGACCTGCAACACCGTCTCCTGGTGTCTATGGATGTACCACAGTGTACATATTTTAGACCAGGGCAAATTACTCCCTTCCCCTGGTTCTTAACATATAACTTGTAATTTTCTTACCTCCTGCCAGCTGTGAAATTCCATTGTCCTCTGTTCCCAGGCTCTTACAGTGTCCTAACTCTGTCTATGAGTTTCAGTGACATCCCTCTGGTCAATAAATTGGGGAAAGTGTTCCTTATGCTGTATTGCCTTTTGCTTTGGGGTCCTGACCCTTATCAAGTATTCGGTTTTCTCCCTGTAGCCACTGGGTTAGGGACATTCTCCTCTGTTGCTTCTTTCAACTGGTTTAGGAACCCAGCCCCTTCTCTGGTGGTCAATGGTTCCGCTCCCTCCACTGACATGAGGAAATACTCCTTGGATGCAGTGTCTATTTGTTGTGGTGTCCCCGACCCTTCTCTGGTGGCCAGTGCTTTCGCTCTCTCCTCTGAGACGAGGAAGTACTCCTCAGATGCAGTTTCTATTTGTTATAGGGTCCCCGATCCTTTTCTAGTGGCCAGTGGTTTCGCTCTCTCCACTGAGACGAGGAAGTACTCGTCGGATGCAGTTTCTATTCGTTATAGGGTCCCCGACCCTTCTCTGGTGGTCAGTAGTTTTGCTGTATCCACTGAGATGAGGAAGTATTCCTGGGGTGCACTCTCTATAGTTCGAAGGTCCCTGTTGGGCCCACTGCTGCAATTTTCTGTATCAAAGCATCTCTCTCTTGCATCGGTCTAACACCACTCTCGTGAGTCAAACATTGGTGCACCTCAGCCAGCATTATCACTGTCATGAGCTGGTTCAGGTCAGCCCAAAGAATTTTTACAACACTGACTCAGTTCCTCAGTAAACTTCCCTGGTTCTTTTGGCATTTGGAAATTATTACTCAGGCACATTTCCTACATCCCAACATGTCCATGGGCCATGTACAATTACCAGGCTACCAGCACCATCAGCACCCACTCCTTGTAACTGTTTTATTGGGCATGCAATTGCACATCTGCTGTGCCATACATCACACCTGCAAGGGTTTGTGGTAGGCTTACAATGGTGGAAACATGCGTTGCTTACCTAGCCTGGGCCTGGGGCTGGCGCTGTTGGTTTGTGCTCCCTGGGCTCTGGAGATGTGCTTCCTGGGAGTTGCTGAGTTGCTCTTCTGCTTGTGCTGTGCAGCATTTTGATTGTGACTTAAGGTTGAGGCACCTAGCACCTTAATAACACGTTCTTCTAAAACTATCCCCTCCCCAGTTTTGTCTTTTTATCATAAATGCAGATATATCCATCTAACCGGGCTATATGCAGGAGGTGAACTCGGCCTTGCCCCTCTGTCTCGTCCTTTCTTCTGCTTATGTAGCTTTTCCACCTTTTTTTCTTAACATCGAGTTCGTGTCTTGCAGACCCCTCATTCTTGATTCCCTCTCTCTATAACCCGTCCACAAACCAATGCAAAAAGACTTTCCACTCGTCCGATTTTATTTTATTTCCTTTATCCTCTAAAGTACGTTATAAATGAAAAGGTTTACTCTGGTCAAAAGTTCCACCTACTGGGAATTGGCGCTGTTTGTCCCCCTTCGTCATCGAGTTAAATCTTGCAACATATAAGTCGATGAAAAATGTACATAAAGCAGGCAGTTGTACCCCCACCTGGAGCGCTAGGCTACTTCCACTCATTCTTTCAAATGTATTGTCTGACACCACCCACGTGTTTACATGTTTTAAAGAAGACACAAGGAAGAACATTTTGTATCGGTTGGTAGCATTTAGTGCACAGAAACAGTCTAATTCTGTCAAGTTAAGACATAATCAAATTGTACAGGATTCCATTTACTCTAAAGGCTCCTGTCCTCTGCATCCTTTCTTCTCTGGCCCAACTCTCTGTTCCCTTATATCTAGTCTAGCCAGAAGGATAGCTCATGGGCAACGCGTTTGTCTTGGAAGCACCGAGCAGCACACGTTTGAATCCCCATATCATGCTTAGAGGCTGTTCTCAGGCATTAAGAGTTGTAAAAGAATCATTAATTTTCTACCTGCTGTCCTAGATCTTAATTTTTCTGTTTTGTTTTTTATTCTTCCCCCTTGTTCATTGTAACACAATTTCGACCTACTCTTCCCTATATACCCATCTGGCCCCCTTAAATAATGCAGGATTTCACATCGCCCCAGAAGAAACATCAACCTTCATTGGCAGCTCGTGCTGATTCTCTCGGTGCACCCGGGAGTTTGAGAGGGCGTTGTCCGCTACTTCCATTACCTTCTCAGTTGGGAATGACAAATCCAAGCCTTGACAGCACAGCATTGTAGAAGCCCAAATGCCTCACCAGATAATCCATTAAGCAACCTCAGGCAGCAAAGTTGGAGTCAAGCTGTATTTCCATAATGCTGTGCCAAAATGGAGAGGGAGACTGGCAGGGTATCTCTCTCCCGATAATGTGTCCCCTAAACAGACAAAACTCAGGGTTTTCATAGAGTGTTATTCAGTAGAGTCAGTAGGATACATTTAAACAGTTACGTTAACAATGAACTTCTGAAGAGAGCCTCCTGGGACCTTGGGGGACGTGGCTTTACAGGACCACTCGAGACCTGTACAATTCTGCTCAGCCTACCCACACAATATAGACCCCCACCACTAGCCGAGCTCTCCATTACACATGATAAGACGTGATCTGGCAATTAGCACCCACGAGGACCTTATTCTGGTTCTCATGGCGCCAAAAGACGCCTGCATGAGATGATGAGGCAATGTAGCTGGGCCTACCTGTACTTCAGACAGAGTCTAGCATCATGCTTGCACAGCCTTAATGGTTTTTAATGTGTGTGCCAACCAGTAAAATTGTTTTTTCTGCGTCACCTCCTTGAACATGGCTGCAGTTGTTGCGTCATCCCCCAGTTATAGCTGTGCTGTTGCGCTATCCTTGGCTTGTGTACATTCGCATCTCATCAAAAATAAATGAGTGGCGCTTTCAACACTGCCTAGGGATTTGAGTGAAGTCAGCATGTGTGAAACAGAAGCCGTTGGCTGCATTTATGAGGCGTTAATGCCTGATGTAATCCATATATACAAAAAAGAGAAGTATTCATACAAATGTCTGTTTCAAGGATGCAAATTGTGGAACCACCAGCATTGCTGATTTCTGGTTGCAGTTTTGACCAACAAACCCGATCGAACCTGATGGGGCCTTGACTCACCATCAGGTGATAGTCTCAGGTGGTTCCATGAGATACCAAAGGTGTGTGCTTAGTTCAATATCATGTTATAATGCCACAAAAATATGCAGGTCTCAAGTCTGGTGATTCCTATCCAAGGGAAGACAAAGTGATGCCTGCAGCCCACGTGCTAAATAACATTATAAGTTTCATCAACACAGATATGGTCATGACGTTCTGTTAACATTTTGTCTGAAATATACCCGGTTGTTCCATGATGTCATTAAGGCGTCCGTAGACATAACTATCCCTGGTACCGAGAGAGTGCAGGCTCCTTCATTGTGCCGGCCACAAAGGAAACCCTTTTGCACCAGATGCAATTCAGGGTTGTGTGCCCTATTTTGTACCCCGGTCAGGAGTTGTGTCAGTGTGTATCTGTGTTTTTGGGCACAGGTACATCATCAGAGAGAGACCTTTTCAGGTGGTGGTCTTCAAGGCCACGCACCAACCGATACACAGGCTCTGCTGGCACATATGTAGACAGCATTGTTTGAAGTTCACTGACTCTTCATGCAGCAATTTGACGACAAGCGACAAGATAATTTAGGAAGTTAGTATCAAATTACCCTTTGTGAGAAGCCACATTACACTAGTGCACCATCCAGGAGTAATATGCAAGTGGGTAGAAGTGGTTTGTTTTTTTCATCCCTGTGCCCGCTCTCATTTTCTAGGGAAATAAAATGGGATCCTCAAGCTGCTATCCTTTGCAATGCTTATTAAGTACTGCCGCATTCAGTTCCAGCAGCTCATTTCCTGGATGCCACTTGCTTGTCCATGAATAACATGTTTTGAGAGAATTGTCTCTATCAAATTATACAGACAAAGGTACAGACAGATGAATAGAATACTCCCAACAGTTAGAATGGCAAAATCAATGGAAAACAACAGGATGCCTTTGGAAAAAACAACATCGCCTTCCTAAAGGTTTCAGAAGTTGTGCTTCTGTTTGGACTGTTTATTTTAGGAAAATACAAATTAACAGGAAACATCACTTGCTGTGCCCCAGCCGACTGGAAATGTATCCCAGTCGCAAGCAGGACCTTTCCAGACTAAACCACCCAAGACCCTGCACTTTGGAGAATACCTATGGGTCACTTAGGGGCTGCTACTCCTAGGATTATCCCACCCCTGTAGAATGCGAGATCCAGGATACTATAGCATGTGACTTACCCTTCCACCACCCTCTGATAACACCAAACTACGTGTACAGTGCTCTGTTGCTTCCCAGGTAGGTCTGCGCTCCACACACCCAAATAAAATTTGGGACTTCTTACCGCACTCATTCAAAATTGTCCACTTGATTTTGCAAAGAGTTATTACCAGTGTAGGTCAACATCCTATTTTTCCCCACGTAGACTGGTAAAAGGACCCATGTATTTGTCGCATTGCAAAACACGAGACAAAAAAAAGTGAAAAGGGAGCAAATAGTTCTCTAGAAGGGTTTCCATTTCATACCAAGCAAATGTTCCAATCTATATACTCATTCACCCCGTGAGCGGATGGTTCTTAAAAAAGCCAATGTGCCTTTGTGTAATTGTACATTTTTATCATGGCGAGTGGGGGGCGCCCAATTTCATATTCAAGTTGCTTGTGCTTAACATGTATTAAACACATCTCTCCTAAAGCTTCATAGGGGTTTTGCCCACATGCAATCTGCCACCTTTGCACTTCGGACTATATACTACAAAGTGCCTCAAACAAGTTATGTGTTGTTCAAGGACAATTTCTTGTTGCATCAATGAATGGGGATATATAACGCAAGGGGGTGGGCCAACTCTGCAAGTGATGGGCTACCGCCTGAGTTAAGGGCCCCAGTGAAGCCAGGGTCCCTTAACATGGGTGGCAGGTCGTTACAGTTGGTGGTCGGCCCGCCCCCTCGGGTTATATCACCCTTAGAAACCATGCAGTTTATACGCAGTCGATAAGGGTGTGCAGCTGTGCTCCATTTCTGGACTCCGTTTTTTGTGTTGATGACCGTGACGTCATCAACATGGAAACGCACTCTGAGTGCTGCACTGCTTTAAAAAGATTTTGTTACAACATGAGCCCCAAACGGTGGAATATGTCTATAGTTTAAGTGCTTGAATGCACCTTAATAATATCTTAAACATAAATGAAATCAGCTCACATTATTAAGTTGGCAATATTATCCATCATTTCAAATGCAAATAATGGTGGGCCCTCGATTAATGTACCCAATTCATTAGCCGTTTTTTAGAAAGGCCACAACTGAAAGAGGATTTTTATTGTTTTTATTTTTTTTACTTGATAAAGGGATGACTGTCTCGAAACACAATTGTTGACTGTGAACTGTCAACAAGTCTAAATAAGTCATGAAACCATCATTGAAATTGTCATGTCAAGTATTGTAGTTCGGGAGGGGGGAGGGCCCAGGGGAGTGGGGCGGGATGTGATGCAAGGAAAAACGAAGCCAGTTGGTGTTTGGAGGGAAAAGCAACAAAGACGTGTTTGAGACCAGCTCTGTCTCTGCACCTTTTTCCCGTGTGTAGTGTGGCGGTTGTCGGCCTTCCCAGAGTGGGAGGAATGCAACATTGGCGCCGAGGAGGTGCCGCCCCACACAGTGGTGCTGACCCGAAAAGGATTGGGTACACGACGTGAAGCCTGGCGGCTAGCGCGCTCGCAGGAAGTGGAGCGCATGAGGGTCCCTGGGCACCGGGACTTGTCAGCTTTCGCCACTGTGCCATGGCGGTGAGTAGAGCAAAGGAGGAGACATAATTCCACAGTAGCAGTGCTTGTGCCTCGCCAGGCGGCCGTTACAGGCCCCAGTTCTAGTGGTGCTCGTGCCGAGAGTGGCAGCTGCTGTACCAGAGGGCCACGTCGGACATGTCTGTCAGACGTGGGGGTGAGCTATAGATTGGAAAGGGAACAATCCAGCACCTGCAGACCCAGGACGTACGGCGGGTGGTGCACGTTGGGAGAGTGCTCCAGTGAACTGGTCAGTGGGGATTTGGAGTAGCTAGTGAGCAAGCATCATGTCAGACCTTGACATTCCAGCCACACTCCCCATGACGCTGCAGGCGGAAGACTCCCACCGGGTGCAGGAGTCACTTTCTGTCCAACTACCAGGGACATTTGATGTATCTGACACCAGCAACATAGGACCAAGATGGGCAAGGTGGATCAGAGACTTTGATCTATATGTTGGGGCCACAGGGCCCCTGAAGGACACCCGACAGCAATGCTTGCTGAAGTTGGCGGTGGGTCCAGCCACAAGTGATATTATAGACGAACTGCCCCCTGACTCTATTGACACAATTGAAGGACTGAAAGAGGCATTGGCTACATACTTCACTCTGCATAAAAATGTGGATTACGATATGCACCTGTTCCACAGTACCAAACAGTCAAAGGGCGAAACCATGGATGCTTTTGTCATGAGGCTAAGGATTAAACACTGTGACTTTGGGAATTATTCCAAAACTGAGGCCTCGAGGTCCCAGATTATTGCCGGATGTGAATCACAGTCATTCTGGCACAAGTTGTTGCAAATGTCGAGGACTCAGGATGAAATCCTGATGTTGGCCCAGGCAGAGCTGGCGGTGGACTCTCAAGTGGAGGGTTTCAACAGTCCCAAAAGGGCCTCGATCCATCCAGAGGTGGTTCACAGATTACAGAGGGAGCCAAGGGCTCAAAATGAACAATTCTGCTATAAATGTGGATACGCGTTCCCACATGAAGGGGTGTGCTGAGCGATAGGTCAAAGATGTTTGGCATGTGGAGAAGAGGTATGTTTTGAATATGCATGTCCCCATGCAAGAAAGATGGGGAAGGGAGTAACTGGCCACTCAGTGGTGAAAAGCAGCACCACAGCGACACAAGTATCGCAAGTGGCAGCTCAGATACATGGCAGGCACAAGGAGGAAGGGAGACGGTACAGGGAATCAGAGGATGAGAGCCCAAGAAGAGAGCGAAGAAAGAGGCAGAGATATCAAGGGGCCTCCACAAATTTCAGAGCGTTGCTCGAGGCGGAATTTCTGATACCTCCTGGAACAGTTCCCATCGGAGTCGAAGGTGAGCTCATCTGAGGGGGAACAAAGAAAGAAGGGATACTTATATGCATTCGGAAACAAGGTGGCAACTGAACACAGCCCGATGCTACTCATGAACCTGAATGAAAAACCAATAGAATTTCTCATAGACACCGGCACCAAGGTTAACGTTATAGTGAACACATTTACAAGGAATTGCCCAATATGCCCCGACTTCACTCATCCAGTATGGACATCTATCCTTATGGAGACAAGGTCTCCCTGAAGTGCAGAGGACAATCCGAGGGCAAATGTAGGTATAAGACATAGGAGAAAACCATTCCCATCCACGTGATCTACACCGTCAAGGAATGTGGATGCATCTTAAGTTTCAAAACAGCTGTGGACATGGACGTGATCCATGTTCTGTACAAACTCATGGTTCATAAATATATGGACACAGTAGACCAAATCAGTCAACTACATCCAACGCTGTTCAAGGAAATCGGGAAGCTACGAAATCAACAAATCAAGCTGCACATTGACAAAAGTATTCAACCCATAGCACAGCATTACAGAGGAATCCCCATCAATGTCCAGCGGCAAGTAGAGGAGGAGCTCCACTGCCTCCTTGCGCAGGACATCATAGAGCCAGCAGTGGGTCCCACCACATGGGTATCCCCCATTGTACCCGTTCCGAAGAAAGGCTCTGAAGCCATTCGCCTGTGTGCAGACATGCGGAGGCCAAACCAGGCCATTAAAAGAGAAAGGCACCTGGCTCCACTGATATGATTGAGTTATTGAATGGGGCCAAGGTCTTCTCGAAACTTGACTTGCAAAAGGGGTACCATCAACTGGTCCTAAGCCCAGAGAGCATGAACATTACAACCTTCACAACACACCTGGGGCTCTACAGATACAAAAGTTTACGCTTTGGTGTGTCCTAGGCGGCTGAAATATTCCAAGAGGAAATCCATAAGATAATTAAACACACCCCCAAACTGTATAAACTACAGCAACTACATCTTATTTTTCGGAACAGATGTCGAGAGGCACAACAACACTCTCTTGCGGGTGTTTATGGCTCTTGGGGTGGCTACTCTCACACTAAATAAAGAAAAGTGTGAGTCCAGGAAGAGAAACCTCCGTTTCTTTGGGCACATCTTTTCCAAACATGGGATGACTCAAGACCCTGAGAAGGTAACGGCCCTCAATAAAAGCCCACCTCCATCAAATGTCTCTGAGTTCCAATCCTTTTTAGGGCTCACAAGCTACTGCACACGGTACATAAAAGATGTTGCCACCATCAATTAGCCACTCCGTGCCCTCACCAAGCAAAACACAGCATTCAAGTGGTCTGCCTAGTGTCAACAAGCATTCGCAAACTTCAGGAATTGCATTGCGCAAGCACATAATATGTCATATTTTTAAGCAGTCTGGACCTCAGAACTAATAGTGGATGTGAGCCCAGTTGGATTAGGGGCAATTCTGGCTCAGAAAGACAAGGACAGCTCAACACACCGGCACATCGTTTCCTATGCAAGCAGGAGCTTGACGAAGACGGAGCAGACCTACTCGCAGGCAGAGGAGAGTCTGGCGGTCGTCTGGGCTTTGCGAACACTTTAATTTATTTCTATATGGCAAGTCTTTTAAAATCACCACACATCACCAGGCTCTGCTGTTCCTATATGGGAATCTGCAGCCCAAGATGCCACCACGCATTGCCAAGTGGGGTCTGAGGTTAAAGGACTATGCATTTGAAATTGTGCACCGACCAGGGAAAGACGAGAATCCTGCCAACTTTTTGTTGAGACATCCTATAGCAGGAGACAAGCCGGAGCATTCAGTGGCAGACAGATATACAAGATACCTAATTCAGCAGAACATACCCCAAGGTATTGACCCCACCATATTCACTCATGCGGTAAATGCAGTCAGGGCGATGGAGGAGGGGAAAGGAATGGGACGCCTGGAAGTGGAGGAAGTGCAGAAAGATGTGGAAGGTTTGCTACAGGCCAGAGAGGAACTAGCACTGTCAGAAGAGAACGTTCTGCTCAAAGGACGCAACCTGGTTGTACCTGCTCAGCTGCGAAAGAAGGCCTTGGACATAGCCCACGAGGGACACAGAGGGGTTGTCTCCACCAAGAGGATGCTGAGACAAAAGGTGCAGTCCCCTGGTCTTGACACCATGGTAGAGGAACTGTTACGTGAGTGTCCCACATGCTGGTTGATCACCCCTAACCGGCACACTGAGCCTCTGAGCATAACGGAACTTTCAAGAGGGGTCTGGGAAGTAGTAGCGGCTGACTTTTTTGGGCCTATGGAGGGTGGGAAATACGTGCTCCCGATCCTGGATGAGTATTCCCGGTTTCTCGAGGTACAACTAGTAGCATCCATGTAGGCTTGTCACGTTATCCCCATGTTAGACAGGATTTTCACATCATATGGAATCAAGTCAAGACGAACAATGGTCCCCGTTCACTTGACAGGATTTCAAGACGTTCAGTGAATACATGGGGTTTCAACATCGCAAAATTACTCCATTATTGCCACAGGTGAACGGAATGATAGAACACTTCATGGCCAACCTGAAACAAGCGCTTCAGATTGCGCATCTCATGGGCCAACCATACAAACAGGTTCTTCATCTACTTCTAAGGGACTACAGGAACACCCCACACAGCTCAACACGGAAATGCAGTGATGTTTCGGAGGAACATCCGCATGCAGCTACCCTAGAATCTGAGGCCTGCCACCACATAGGTGGTGAGGACATGGGGAGAGAAACGAGCAGGCTAAAAGAAAGATGAAACAATATGCGGTTGCTAAACAGAAAGCCAAGGAATCGTCACTGGAAGTGGGGGAGACAGTAGGGGGTTAAACAACCACAGACCAACAAACACGTGGCCACATACCAAGAGGATCCGCTCATCGTAACTGCACGACAAGTATGGATGATCACCGCAGTGGGAGACCAACGACAAATAACGAGGAACTCGTCATATCTCACGGGGATAACACGGACCATGCTAGAGAGACAATACTCTCGAGAAATAAGAGAAATTTACTCATCAGATGAACCATACCATGGTGATGGGGAAGAATCTGTTGCCAATGGGCGGAGTGATTTCGAGTGTGAGCAAATACCTCGATCATCGGCAGGGAGCTGCCTAAGCCCCAGAGAGCACGAACCACACCTAAACGCCTCATTGAAGAGATGGACCAAATCCATCTTGCAAATGTTTAATTTGGGGGGGATGTCATGTTAGGTATTGTAGTTCGGGAGGGGGCGGGCCAAGGGAAGTGGGGCGGGATGTGACGCAAGGGAAATGGAAGGCAGTTGGTGTTTGGGGGAAAAGCAATAAAGACGTGTTTGAGACCAGCTCCGTCTCTGTGCCTTTTTTCCGCACGCAGCGTGGCGGTTGTCGGCCTTGCAGGTTCTGCCAGAGTGGGAGGAACGCGACAGAAATTAGTTGCAGAACCCGAATTCGGCATTCCGGAGAATTTCTATGTAAGGACTGAAATGATTTCCTCATTAAGTGAATACAGGGACAGGGACGAGAAACATTGCTACCCAATGAAACATTATACAATCGTCAAAATTGCTGTGTTTGCCCCCAGTTGACCCACTCACTTGGTTTATGCAACGTAGGTCAAACTTAATGTATGCTTTGTTATCCTGTAGAACGGTCTCCATTGTGAAGGAACTGGACGAGCATTGCAGCGCTACACTGCAGCTGGGCACAGGAATGATGTACCAGGCATATGCATTGAACAAACAAAGTCATTTTCGACACTGGCGAAAGGTAAACTAGTGACTGGCAGACACTTTACAGAGGAATGCAATGTTTATTTCCAAAAGACAAGCTTACAACATTGGCCCTCAACCTGGGTCCAAGATTGGAAAGTGGTTCTGGTTCTGTGCTGGTTTGACTGAAGAGGAACATAAGACAACACCAGCAAGAAAACTAAAGGGATCGGAAAAAGAAAATATTTAAAAACATCACATCCCTGCATCACAAAAACAGAAAGTGCCAACAAACAGAGAAAGGAACCAGAAAACACATTTTTGAGAGTACATGCAAAATACGTTGCATATTTGTATCTGTAGCATGAGTCCTGAGAACATGTTCCTCTATTCTTTAAGTATTACTGCCTGGCAAAGCCAGCAACAGCTCCAGGGAGCAGGTTAGCACAAAAGTAATGACCTGAAAAGTGCAGACCTGGGTAAGAAAGAAAAATACAGCCAGTTGGACAACAGAGCATTGTTGTTGAGGTTTCCTAGTATTAGTGTATATTTCCAATATCTGGAGAAAATGGCATGTGCTTAATACCAGCAGTACATCAAGGGTAAACCTAAAAAGTCTGACATTTGAGGGGTCTTAAAAGCTGGTAATTTTATGTCTGTTTATTTTTCTTCTATCCTTTTGTAACAGCTTAAGCGAAGGCAGTGTTAAATGTCTGGAAACGGTGTGGCTTTTAGGTCAAAGTCCACGTCAAACATGAGAATACAAAACATTTTAACGACATGAAAAAGTTTGGCTTTTCCTAGAAAAAGTATTTAAGACCTTGAAGTGCTATTGCTCATGTGGGGCGTGTCCATTGTCTTATCCGTCCCTACAGTCGGCATAGTTTCCCTTGATCCAGTAACAGATCTGGGCATACTTTAGGGGGGTAATGCGAACGGCCACGTTGTAGTCCTGAGGCACCCCGTTGTTGTCCACCCACTGGTTCCCTGAGAATATTCCAATAATTTTGCGTTCCCATTTTTGCGTCTGCCTCTTCCACATCCTTACGTATACTCCGGAGCCACTTGCCCCCGGCTGGGCGTCGCACTGCTGATACAGAAGGTCGTAGGTTTCGTCTTTGACTTCGCAGAAGCGATACACCAGATGTCCCGGTCTGTCATTGTCATAGCCGGAGAAGTGAATCCTTCCCCCAGGCAGCAGTTTCCCTGATGGGCTGACACCAATCTTCATGAACTTCCGCTTGTGTGGCTTCTTAAGTTCCAATAGGGCATAGTCGTAATCCATGCCAATGTCATTGGCGTTACCCTCAATCCACCCTTTGGGGACATGTGTGCGCTTGACTCTTATCCACTGAAATTTCATCTTTTCGGGCAACGCAGAAGTTACCGGGTCCAGTTTCTTGCCCCCATCCTTTAGCTTAGGTTTCATGAAGCCCACCCTAAGTTTCTGCGCTCCTTTGACGTAGCTCTTGCCATCATGAATACAGTGGGCCGCGGTAAGTACGTGCTTTTCGGCCACGAGAGTTCCTGTGCAACCCGTAGACAGCTTCACTGATGTGGAAAAGGGATAATTGAGTAAAAAGTCCTTCCCAAAGATGCTAAACCGGCCGTCATGGCCATAAATTTGCCTCTTTGTTCGGGATCTAGCCCCAGAAGAGGCACCGCCATTGTTGATAACGTAAATTCCAACTTTGGTTGCAGTGCGGGTCCCGTTAGAGTACAAGGTCTCATAAGACAGATATTCCTTCAGTTCCTCAAATGTTGGTGACGGAGAACGCTTGTGGCACGCTGGCCCGCATGGCGACACCACCTCCAAGTTTGCCTTCGCATCAAAGTGTGGTTTGTCCAAATCCATGATGGACTGCGGAAGGATTACGGGAACTTTGTAATTTGGCCATGTGGGCTTCCAACGGGAGTTAGAAGGAGCAGCATTCTGAAGAGAGCACAGGAAAACAACCAATGCTGGAAGGTGTTTGCTTCCCATGGTGATCTCCCCTAAAGGAAAGAAAAGAATAAGATACATCAACATAACCGATATAGTTATACGTAAAGACAGGCAAAATAAGCACATTTCTTATCATTTGCATACATAACGGGCATTTTTTCCATTAAGGATGTGCTCTTACAGTTCCACTGTGACACAAATGTTTTGCATAATTTTAACATAAAACGTTTTCTTGTAGGTTACTGTGTACATGATAGTTTATGGGGACTACGAAATAACGATTGTACAATAGACTGCGTTCAAGTTAGGATGCCTCCTCCTCCCCCAGTACAGTGATATGATAGTTTATTTGTATAGCGCCTATACACAATGTGTTAAGAAGCACTCTTTAGATGTATAATTATTAGCAACCAGGGAGAGGCGGCAACCAATGACGTGCATGGAAGCCGGGAACACGGGCGTGAATGGCTGCTATCCGCCTGCATTCCACAGTGGCCTGCAGGCACCTCTACCTCGTCCACCACATGTTTTCCAATCAGGCCCTGGCCCTGCCTTCACCCTTCGCCCCACGGATCGCAAGAATATGCCCCTGCCCTCTGGCTAAAAAAAATCGTACCTTCCTGCTACTGCCTCCACGCTAGGACCATGTCTCGCCCACATGCAATGGAAATAGAAAAGGGCCAACGGCGCATTTTTCCTTCTCGTGGCTACCATTTTTTGTTAATTCTTAGACCATGCCCTTTGAGAGAGTAGCAATGAACACACTTTGGCAGGCGGACTTTTCAGTTATGGGTCCCGAGTCAGCAGAGCTCGGGCTGCAAGCCCAAAATGGAAAAGCTTGCTCATCAACGCTGTGCTTAAAACTGTATAAGCACCCGACGTGAGTGAGCTAGCCAGTGAGCTACCTTCAATGCCTGTGTTGCGCTACAGGTGCCATTCTGCCACTGCAACTGCCAGGGTGCCACCATGCTGCCCCCACTCTCGCTCCACATGCCCCCTCTTAAATCTAAAGCCCTCTCTTATCCATCCCATCCCCGTCCATGCCCAATCAATCTCACTCAGCTTTCCTTGACTTTGCCGCAACCCACATCCTGCTGCTCCCCACCTGCAATGAACAGTGAAAAGGGACTTAGACCCTCACCACACTGACGATAAATATGCCAGGGGCCTAAGAGCCTAAATATCGGCATTTGTGGGAGAGCTTGGGCATTTGGGCCTACTTTGGCTTAGGCTGGCAGGCCATACAGCCAAGTCTGCCTGCAAACACGTCTTAATGCCACATTGGAGCATGCAATCTTCTCTCAACACAATCAGAAAGTGTAGAATGCAGGCTCTAATCACCAATAGAAGCTTCCCATAGGGATATCATGAAGACAAGACAAACTCGCACAAACGTCTCCCTCTTTTTACTGCACAATCTCTTGTAGCAATCGAGTCCTTAGAATCGGGCTGTATTGTGTGCAATGTGACTGTCGCAACTTGTTAGAAACCCTCGCTTTTGGCTTGAGGCCACTAATTTGAGAAGCGGTTACCACACACTGGCGTAACAGGGGCCCCCGCAGCCCCAGCGGTGCGGGGGGGCCCGCGGTGTGGGGGGCCCAGTGCTTTAAGTGGGCCGGGGCCTGCCGGGGCCGGGCCCCGCCAGTCTCCAAAAAGTGGGGCTGAGCCAGGGCCCTGCCGGGGCCCCCCAATCGCACCACGCCATGGCAGGACGCATTATCCCGCCACGGCCGCAGCCGCGATGGGAGATGCGCCCGCCAGTGTAACGTTAGGCAAGTGGACAGAAGTGCCAGCCAGCCACAGCGTCGCTGAGGCTGGCTGGCACTTCTGTCAGTCACTGTAACTTCCCTGATGACCCCCCCATCTGAGGGGTCATCAGGGAAGTTACAGGTGCCTGTCTCCTTTGGCACATCTTTATAAAAGATGCCTTGAATTGTGTACGTTTCAAGCCATCTTTTATAAACGTAGAAATATTTCTACGTTTATAACAGACGGCTTGAAACGTACACAATTCAAGGCATCTTTTATAAAGCTTTGTCGACGGACAAAACCACCTTGGGTTTTGTCCGTCCTCAACGCTTTATAAAAGATGGCTTGTACGTTTCAAGCCATCTTTTATGAACACAGAAATATGTTACAAATGTCTATGTTTATAAAAGGTGGCTTGAAAAGTACACAAACCGTAGTAAGGTAAGCACACAAGTGTGCGCAACTTACTATGGTTTGTACACTTTCAAGCCACCTTTTATAAACATAGAAATATGTAACATTGCAATGTTTATAAAAGAAGGCTTGAAAAATACACAAACCATACTAGTACGCATACAAATATATAAATGCTCTACTACATTTATATATTTGTTTGCGCACCCTACTATGTTTTGTGCACTTTTAGGCCACGCCCACAGCGGATGCCACGCCCCCAAATGAGGGCCCCCCCTCAATTTCTTACCCCACTTAAAGCACTGGGGGGGCCCCACCAGCACATGGCTGGGAGGGGGCCCCAGTAAAAAAAAAAAAAAAAAAAAGTTGCTTTTGAAATTCACTCTGCATTCATAAAGAACATTTCTGTAACAGAAATAATTTCTTTATGAAGGCAGAGTGACTACAAAAATAAACTTTCTTTTTGAAGTCTGAGGGCCCCCGTACCCCATGACATGGAAGACCCTAGGCTGGAGGCCTCCATGTCATGGGGTGGGGGGGTGGGGAACCCTATGCCTTCAAAAAGAAATTGTTTGTTTTTGAAGCCACTCAGCCAACATAAAGAAATTATTTTGATTATGGTTCGGTCCTTAACTGAAATAATTTCTTAATGAAGTTATAGTGACTTAAAAAAGAAACAATGGGGCTCATTCTGACCATGCCGGTCCGGAAACAACGGTGCTGGTAAGCTTACAGGCACTGTTGTTTCCGGACCGGCATATTACAGGTCTGCCTGGTGGGGCTGCCGTGCCCGACAGGTCTGACCCTGCCAGGCACAGCAGCCACGGTAGGCAGACCTGTCACGGAAGCACCGGCACCGTTAACAATGGTGCCGGTGCTTCTGTGTCCCCATTCCCGTGGAGTCTGGGGTTTAACGAAATTACCGGCACCTGATTTCCCAGCCGCCGGACTTGAAATAGCACGGTGGCACCGGGAAGTCAGGCCATAGTAATTTTTTATGGGTCTGGCGGCAACCCGCCGGTAGCACCGGCACGGTTACCGCTGGACCCGTAATGAGCCCCAATTTCTTTTTTAAGTAATAGGGCCCCCCCTCAACTCCATGAGGTGTGCGTGTATGAGTCTATGGTGAAAGGGTGCACACTCAAATGTATAGCCGGCTGCCTGTGTGTGTATGGTGAAAGGGTGCACACTTAAATGTATGGGTGGCTGTGGGGGTGTGCCTGCATGGTGAAAGGGTGCACACATAAATGTATAGGTGGCTACCTGTGTGAGTGTATGGTGAAAGGGTGCACACTTAAATGTGTGGATGACTGGGTGTGTATAAGGTGAAGGGTGTTTGTGCTTGTGTACAGGGGCACAAGAAAACCTTCATTTCGGGGGGCTAACCCTTCAAATGTTGGGAGAGGCGCTAACTTCACATGCGGTGGGGAGGGGGAAACTTATTTGTGTGGGCGCATCCAAATTATTTACGCATTTTAATGAGACTATTCTAGTGCAGATTCAATGTTACAAGCAGTTAACTCTCTCCTATAAGTCTCCTGTTCCCTGTCTACCCTTCCAATCACTCCCCTGGCATGCAAGTACTAAACCCACATCACGATTTCAATCGCCTAAACAATGTGGCATTTGAATGCAGGTACTAACAGTGAAATGCTTTACGTTGGTAATTGCTGGGTTCTTGTTAACAGCAAAAACCAGGTGCCGTTTAAAATCTGTGTCCTGTTCGGTCTGGCAACTGCTCTAAAGGTTAGCCAAGTTGAGTCAATATAGCCCAAAATGTCAGGGGGGGTAGTGCTGAAGCCCAGTCAACTCAATGGTGTTGCGCTACTACTTGTGTTTAATGCCTTGCTTACTCCTAGCCCTATTCTTCCTCGTCCCAGTACTTATATACGAGGCAGTACGTGTGTTTGAGGCACTCTGCCTCATACAAAAGTACTGGGAAGAGGTAGAGGTACATGGAGGTAATGCCTGATTTAGCTACCTGTAATCTTCATCACTCCTAGTCCCACTGTTCCTCATCCCAGTACTTACCTATGAGGCAAGGAGCCTCATACGAAAGCTCTGGGACAAGGAAGAGGGACGCAGAGGTAATTCTGGGCCAAGGAGCTGTTTGTGGAGGTTGGGGTGGTGGGTGGGAGGGAGAGTGGATGTGTGGGGGGGCAGGATTGTGTGATAAATCATAATGGTTGTCCATGTCCAGGCTAAGCAGGCATGATATATGGTATTAGTGGCTAGAGAGGCATTTTGATTTAGCCAGTCTAGTCATTCCTCAGTTTGGTATGACTTTCTTTTAACTGGACATTTCTGATAAAGTAGTCCTGCTAACTTTAATTACCTGGCTAGATTGGCATTTGGGTGCTGCCAGTCTAGCCATTTCTTACTGCGGCATTGTATATTTTTTTGGGCATCTGTGATAAAATGATACGATATGATTCAAGTCATTTATAATGCGCCTGTATACAAGTGTACACAAGGGAGGGATGATAGAGGGAGGACAAGACAAACGATCTCACTAGGCCTTGTGTCATTGTGAGAACGAGAAGTGCAAGGGAAAAGGGAGCAGGGAAGTGCAAGTGAGAGGGGAGGGGAAAACAGGGCAGCAATGCTCTCAGTAAGTGCAGCCAGGGCAGAGCAGCTATTGGTTGTGCAAGGAGAACAATGGACTGCAGGGTTACAGTTACAGCCCCTAAGTGCATGGTAGGCCCGGAGGCAGTGCAAGGGTGACCAATCAAGAAAGAGCCTGGACTCAGAGAGACTCTGAGGGTAGCCAAGCAGCCAGTCAGTACAGCAGACAGGTAGGTCAGGTAGGTCAGCAGGGGGGGGAGAGAGCGAAAGCAGCAGAGAAGAGGAAAGCTTTTAGCTGCTTCCGAAACTTCAGGTTTTCCGCCTCAAGTTTGAGAGGGGCAGGGAGGCCATTCCAGTTGGAGGCACCAGCAGAGGAGAGAGGTCTACCCCCACTCTCTGCCTGGAGAAATGTCTAAGCCTTAGAGAGTTGGAGGTAGCTGAGTGAAGGGTTAGAGAAAGAAGGTATTTTGGAAGAGAGCATTGGATTTAGTGTTGGCACTGGCCCCAGAAAGCCTTGTGGGCAATGCAAAGGTTCTTGAACTTGATCCTTGCAGCCAGTGGAGAGATTTCAGGGCTGGAGAAATACAATCCCAGGGCTTGAGGCCAAGGCTAAGTCTTGCAGTCCTGTTCTGGATTATTTGCAGATGACGGAGACTAGAGGAAGACAGATTGAGAAAGTGGCTGTTGCAGTAGTCCAGCTTAGAGACAGTGAGCTTCTGGTGGAGAGTGAGAAAGGGAAGAGTTCCATTGAGGAGGAGCAGCTGGTAGTGGGACTTCTTGGTGATGTCCGAGATGTTAGGAGAGAAAGAGAGTGTGGCGTTGAAGATGACACCAAGGTTTTTTGCCTCGCAGGAAGGCAAAGGAAGAGGGCCCAAGGTGGTCAGTTATAGTGAGAGAGGAAACACAGTGGCAAGGGTCCCAATGAGAAGGATCTCTGTCTTACTGGCATTAAGGCAGAGATTGTTGGAGGCGCACCAATCCTGAATCGTGGATAGACAGTCAGGAATGAGCAAGAGAGGAGAGGAGGATGAGGGGAGCCTGAAGGAAAGCTGAGTCATCTGCACAACACTGAAAGTTAGAGGATAAGGTAGAGATCAGGGAGGCCAAAGTGGTCAAGTAGAGGTTGAAAAACCAGCGTGAGAGGATAGAGCCCTGGGGAATGCCACAGGTAGAGAGAGGTGGCGGAGAGAATGGGACCACGATCGACCTGGGAGCGGACTGGCGGTCCAAGTGGAAGTAGGTCAGTCACTCTAGAGTCTGATCTGTGATGCCCAGGTTCTCACAGAGTCGATTGATCAGGACGGCGATGTTGACCCTGTCGAAAGCAGAGGAAGGATGAAGGATGAGAATAGAAGGAATGCTGGAATCAAGGTTAGAGAGCAGCACAGGTGTTAAGGAGAGCAGTTTCCATGCCTCTGGCAGCTCTGAAGCCAGACTGATGGTCATGGAGACAACCAACAGATTCAGTGTGGAGAGTAAGCTGGGAGATGGCAAGCTTTTCCAAGAGTTTGCTCAGGAAAGGTGGAGATTGAGCGATAGTTTTCCAGCAGGTAGGATCAGCAGACTGCTTCTTGAAGCGTGGGTGCACAAGGGAGTGCTCAAAGGGAGAGGGGAACATTGCAGTGGCGAAAGAGTGATTACAGAAATCGGCCAAGGCTGGAGTGAGGGTGTCAATATGGGCTTTGATGGTTCTGGAGGAGCAGCGGAGCACCTGTTTGGACGACACTTTCATAGATCGGACTTGTCTAGAAACCTCGTCAGGTGTTGTCAGAGAGAAAGAGGAAAAAGGAGGAGGAGAGAAGAGATGGGCAAAATGGGCCGAGAGAGGAAGAGGACATAGAGGACAGGATGTCCTGAGATTTAGCAGAGAAATGAGAGGCCAGAGCTGTACAGAGGGCATGGGAGGGAACAGAAGAGGTATAGACCACAACAGGATTGACCAGTTCCTTGCAGATTTTAAAGAGTTTGGCCGTGTTGTTCGAGGCCATGGAGACACATGCTTTATTGTGTGCTCTCTTCTTGATGAGTGTGATTGCTTTGACTGGCATTTTGCTGAAAACAGTCTAGGTATGTCTAAATGTGGCCTGGCATTCTGTACTATAATGTTATTACGTGTTTACACTGGTCTACATTGTGCAGCCAGTTGGAAGCATTAATGTTCCTGTGCACTGTTGGTGACTTGCATGTATTGGATTGTGTTACCCTACAAAACAATTGCAAACACTCTGGCTTTATAGCCAATTTATCTCAGAAAGTGTGCTGTATATTGCATTAAAACACATATTTATATCTTTTTCCTAGTGCAGTGTGCGGCATACCCCTTCAGCAGCACGTTCATGCGTATTGTGCAAGCGTGACAGTCTAGGCCGGCCCAGAGTGTGGGGCAACCCGTGATTTGTTGCCGAGTTGGGGGGCCCCCTCAGCATGGCTCGCAGGGGGGCCCCCACATTTTGTGTTACGCCACTGTTACCACACACACAGTAAAGCCCTCGTTTGTGGACTCTGATGCTTCGTGTGTGCCTATCGATTGTATTATTGTATTGTTTTCGTTTCTTTTTTTTTAATGTGTTTTTGAAAGCTACGCAATCATACAAGTAAAATCAAATATAACACATTGAAAAGAGAACTCCAGCTCTGATGTATTTATGCATGTTACCAACTAAGCAGGCAAGGAAAAAGAGCTACACTTGATAATGCATCTTAATGTTAATAGGCATTTGTGTATCCCATGTCTATCCCATGTCTACCGTGAGTTTGGCCTCGAGGTGCTGTTGGCTTGTCATGTGAGATGTCACAGAGCAACATAACAGAGTAGTGTGTGTTAAGTTCCTAACTGGAGTGGAACCGACACCTGGTAAGCGAAAGAGATTTTATTTCGTATATTATTGATTATTTGTGTATGCAAAACACTTCACTTTAACGCGCTACGACCGAGAGCCGATGAAAGGAAAGAGGAATTATAAGAGGGTGGCATGAAAATGCGCACAAAAAGGGACCATTCAGTAATAATTGAGCACAGAATAGTTCTAGAATTGCCAAAACTTAAAGTGTTAGTGCAGGTCCTTAACATTTGAAAGTACAGGTCGTCGATGGGTTATGTAAGTATTTTTCAAAACACATTAATATTATGTTGCGTTTAAATTAAGCAAAAATAAAAACCATTCCATTGTGAGACCAGAATAAGCCATTTCAGCTAAGAAGCCACACCACTTACCTGTTATCCCTGGAAGTTTGCAGGGACAGCAGGGAGAGGTTCTACGTACAGAATCATGGTATCCAGTGATAATGTTGCTGTGAAAATGGCCACCAGGTGGCGACATTTCCCTAAAAATGCACCCCTAGACAATCAAACAATTTCCCCAAATATTCTAGGATTGGAGGTAATCATATATAATTATACCCCTCCCAGGGCCCGATTATCATGTAGGTTTTAAGTACCGAAAAGGACGTTAAAAGGCTTAACAACCTTTTCGGTACTTAGGACCTATTCTGAAGGTGGCGGATTCTTCCGAAGTCAGAAGGAATGCGCCACTTTCGGAATACATGTGGAGGTTGCTAGGATGGGTTGGAAACCAATTTAGCAACCGCCACATTCGTAAACTGGCTTTTTGGAAGCCTATTCTTCTGGCACTCCTCCAGTTTAATATGTGCGCTAAACTAGCGCACATTTACGGTACCCTTTTGGTGCTGTTAAACTGGAGGAGTGCCACAAGGAGCCTTGTTTGGTGTAAATGGAAGTGTCCATACACCGTGTTGTATATGGACACTTTCATGTACACCAGAGCAAGCAGCTTCAACATTGCTGCAACGTTGAAGCTGCTTGCTTTGGTGTACATGAAAGTGTTCATATACAACGCACGAGTGTATATGAACACTTTCATTTACACCAAAGCGAGCAGCTTCAACGTTGCAGGATGCAACGTTGAAGCTGCTCGCTTTAAATGAAAGTGTTCATATACACCACACCGGTGTATATGAACACTTTCCTATACACCACAGTAAGAAGCTTCAACATCCTGCAATGTGGAAGCTGCTCACTTTGGTGTATAGGAACTGTGTTCTCTGGTGCATTTTCGATAAATAACTTCCCTCGTTATTTAACGAAAATGCTGCCGAGATTCTGCAATCTGCCTGTTTCCATTAGAAACAGGCGGATTACAGCGAAAGCACTATCGTGCTTTGCGAAGTCGCCCAGGCCCACATGAGAATAGCAGTGGTGTCTGGGTGTCAAGAAATGGGGCAGTGAGTCGTGCTATTTATCACGCTCACTGCGCCAAGATGAGAATCGGGCCCCTAGAATATGTGTTGCTGTGGAAATAGCCACCAGGTGGTAATATTTCCCTAAAAATGCACCCTCCAGAAAAACACTTTTCCCAAATATTCTAGGCTTGGAGGTAATAATATATAATGATACCCTGACAGTCTAGAAAAGTAGACACCCCTCGAACAGAAGGCAATGCAGGATAATTGATTTGCCGAAGACCAACCGCCTCATTTAAAGTATAAAAATATATGCTCATTACCTATTACGTAGCTATTGGTTTAACTAGAGTGCGGCCATTTTAAGGTAACCAGAATCGCCATTTTGTTTTCTGTATGTTTCTCTTTAACATCGCCACTTTTGCCTCATGTAAAACTGCTTTGCTGTAGATATTATTTTGCTTCAATGGTCCAAGGTTATTAAAGACATGTTGAAACATTGCGCGAGGAGCCAGACAGAAAAACCTGTTTTCCTCCTTCACAGCAAGGCATTCTTATCAGTACACGGATGCCAGTGAGTCTCCTTAAAAGAATAGCAATGCACGAAACTAATATTAAAGGGTTTGAATTATGTTCTTCTTTACGGCCCCCCTTCTGAGCGCTGTGAGCCCCGGAGAGCAAGCTGACCTCTAGAGCGTGAATCGAAACCAGGAGATAGTAAGGCCTGGAATGTGCCAGTCCCCCTTCGCGCAGCTTGTCCATGAAAACAGAAGTGCTGTGTTCTCGAAAATAAAGAATAGTGTCTGTAAATTCGAGATTGCAAACTGTTACTAAATATGGTGATCTAAAATGTCATATTCGTCACCATTGTCAATCATCCCCTCCACTTCAAAGAGAATGAATTAGGGGCGGCATCGAACGTGTCAAATGTGTCATTACTGATTGTGAGACACTCATTTTGTATATATGTAACTGATGTACAACTTTTGTTAGCTTGCGTCCCCCGAGGTCTGTTAGACACACGTTGCGGGGCGTGGGACCATTTGGCCAACTGGGACTATTTGTTTTTTTCAATAAACCCTAGATTTTGGCAATACAACCTCGTGTCTGACGTATCAGTTTGTGTGTGGTGATTGTGCCTTGTTTCCACATCCGAGGGTCGTGCAGGGGCCCCTTCAACCCCTCCTAGAATAATTGAGGAAAGAATGTTAGGGGTCTTGGGAAGAAAAGTCACCTACCTGGTGAGTTTTTCACTGTGACATAATCACATGGAACCAAGTGTCACAAGGATGGGACTGTGCAGAACAAGTTAAATGTAATTCGCAAAAGCGCAACATCACTGTAGGAAGTGAGTTACGTAAGTGAGCCCAAAACAGTTTGAAGAGCTCGAGCTCTGAAAATGCTAGGCGCTTGGTGACCTCTGGCCACAGGAGAGGCCTGTTAATAAATCTGTGGGAGTTATTTTAAATGAAATGCAAATTGCCTGCAAGGGAATCGCCAATGTTAGCACTTATGTGCTGCTGGGACCCCTGCATGCAGTTTTCATAACTTGCAAGGCGGAGTGCAACAGTGAAGAGTGGAACAAGGCAAAATCCACTTAACTTTCATTTTTATGCCCAGTTTTGCCAAAAGAAAAGCGCTGCCTGCAACTTATGCTTTGCAGACGGCGTTTATTGATGAATTCCTATGGAATCTGCCTGCTCATTAGCAGGTGCAAATGCAAAGGGGATTCCATAGGAATCTATTGGTTTTATGCTGGAATGAAAATATGATGCAGGCGTAAAAATGTGGTGCTATTCTAAGATGGAAGAGGAAAGCAAAGCGGAGATGCAAACTCTGCTTTGTACCCTTAAAATGCCTTGGACGGGCATGCAAAGGAGCTGAAGCGCAAAATGGGCATGTAAAAGCAATAGACCTTGCTTGTACGCGTTCAATTTGCACTGCGCTCATTAGAAAATGCTACCTGTCTTTACGTGCAACAGAAGCCTACAGTACTAGCCCAAAGAAAACAAGTCAAGCTCACCTCTTCCCTGGCAACTCCATTTCACTCAATTTTGTTTTGCCCTGGTAGAGTTTTAACGCTGTTAACATGCACATGTTAATACCACAAAAGATCACCTCCTTGTTCTTCAGAAAATGACTTGTGCCGTTACATTCATGGAACTCTGTTCTGAAGAATTTTAGAACTATGGGCCACTGAGCGGGCGAGCAGTGAGTGATTGAGCACTTCAGTGGTCGAATGAATGAGTGGCGGCATGAGGGAAGGAGAGAAAGGAACGAGGGAGAGATTGATACACTTGCCACAGTGATATATGACACCATCGTGGCAACAGGGCATAAATAATACAGCCATCAGAGTCCCCATGCAACACAGCCATATACCCTATGAATGACGTGAGGATGGTGCAGGACTTATGCCCATTGAACAATATCGTAGAGGAAGAATTCCCAGTGGTACCCAATTCCACTACAATTGTTTGCAAAATACCCACTGAAGCAACACACTTTACTGTGATAGATCTCAAGAATGCATTCTTCTCCGCTCCGTTGCACCCAGAGTCCCAATATCTCACTGCATTTACTTACGGTGGGAAAGATTTCAGCACACTAGATTACCTGAGGGGTACCATGAGTCCCTGAGATATTAAAGACAATTTCCACTGTTGCTGGCTTGAGTGGCTGGTAATGGCCTGGAGCCCAAATTACATGCTTGGGCCTTAATGGTGCACTGGTGCTGATATCGGCCAATCGATCATGCCACTGGGGCATCATTGCTATTAGAGCCCAGAGGCCAACCCAGCAGGTGTTAACACCATGTTACAAGTTAAGAACAAACACACAGCCACTGTGCAGGTTGTTTAGAAATGGCTGTGAAGGAAATGGAAGACCCGTCTTCCATTTTCATGGCGGGCAGGGACGTGATCTGCCACATTTCAGCAGTGTCGTGGGTGGAGGGGTCAGAGAGAGAAAACTGACCACCCAAAGTGGGCTTGGTGGAGTGGGTTTGGAGTGTGGGGGGAACACAAGAGTTTTGGACAGAGGGTGAGCGTGATTGGGGGCAGTGCACGCACAGAGCTCATAATTTGCTAAGGCAAGCTGAGATCTGCAGTTACTGCCCACTTGGGTTGTAATGATGTGTGAAATGCCATGTTTGGAGGTGTACCCATCTTGCCAACCCCTCTGATCCCTTTCATCCCTTGGATCAAAGTGTACTATATTAATTTACACAGTTTAACTAGAAGAAACAGTGAATTATAAAGTGAATGTCAGCTTAGAGATGAGAGGGAGCTGCAAATGTCGGTTCATGAAAGATGCAAGGGGCCTGCAGCCAGCTTTCTCATGCACATTTAAGTGCTGGGTATGCTAGATACTAATATGCACTGAACAACTATCATCACGTACGTGGCGATCTGGTGTCAACCGTAACACCCCCCAAAGCCTCCCCCAATGTGGGCTTGCTCGCTCGCATCCGCAGTGATAGATTTTCAGAGGCCTGTTCACGCCAATGCACCTTTTACTTTCAACTCCAATTTGGGAGGGGCACATTTAAATTTAGAAAAAGCAGAAATTGCTTCGAGGGGGCCGTTTTGCTATGTTGTAAAGTGCTTTGTTTGCATTTGAGCTAGGGTCACGCTAGAAGCAGTAACATAAATTGAGATTGTGTCCAGTCTACACATTTGCCAAGAGCCTGCAAATGAACGTCCCTGGCACTCAGGTCTCAGGAAGATAGCTCAGGGGCAACATGCTCGCCTTAGAAGCAAGACGACGCAGAGCACCACAGGTTGGATCCCCGGGTCCACGCTGAGAAATCTCTGGGTATTAAGCACGTAATAAATAACCTATCATATCATACCTCGTGTAGAGCTGTGTATGGGCCCATCCAGTGCAGGCCTGCTACTGGCGCGTGTCCAGCTGTGCCTGGTGTCAGCGTTCCGAGCCTGCCAGACCATGGCCTGTGTAGTTTTCTCTGCCTCAGGTGTGCTGCCCCATGTGACAGAAAAGACGCTCCTCAAACTCCCTGTTTGAAATCTACCCGATTCCCCCAAACTGAAAGTCAATGTATTCATGAGTGACAATACTTCTCTTTCCCAGTAGATGGCAGTACCACCCATATTTAGAATCACGCCATAGGTTCCAGATATTAGGAATTAGGTTTCTTGTTTTGTAGTACTCTGGAGAGAAACTATAAGTCAGAGAAAACATCTTATTTTATTGGAAGCCGCGTCGTTAGAATGAGTTGATACAATTAAATACATAAGAATAACGTATTTCCTTTTAGCGAAACGAGTAAGCCATTGGAACCTCCATAGACCTATTTGTTTCATATTTTAACATTTTCATTTCAGTGATATTTTTAACGGCTAATTCATTATATTATTTTCAACAGTATCGGCTAGGGCCCTCATTTAGTGACAGGTCACGTGTTTTTTTTCAAACTTCTTTGCTGCGGTATGACGTCCATTCACCGCTTGTTTTTTCTTCTGCTGCATTTTTGGCCAAAAACAGGC
Organism: Ambystoma mexicanum; assembly: GCF_040938575.1. NCBI lineage: Eukaryota > Metazoa > Chordata > Amphibia > Caudata > Ambystomatidae > Ambystoma > Ambystoma mexicanum. The sequence continues at coordinate 897,416,986 of NC_090941.1, forward strand.
TGAACCGGGCTCGATTTACAGAGCAGTGCAAAGTGTATTTTGCACTGCAAAAGTACTCTTTCCACCACGCTACATGGGCCTAATTCACGGTGCAAAGAGTACTCTTGGAGTGCAAAGTGGCTGTGCACTGCAACATTACATTTTGCACCACTCTGTGAATCAGGCCCGATTCAACGTGTGTGTTGGTAATGCAAAGTCCCTTTAGAGCGCGCTAAACGTTCCATGAATCTGGCCCTTCATCTGCTATTCTTATATGCAAGTGTTTACCGTTGAATTAAGCGGGGATCCTACACTATGTAAAGCCCTGCTTAGTGCGGGGGTAAATACATCCAGTAGGCGGCAGCATTGGCCAAGGAGAGCAAACAGACTGGCCCATCGTTTCCCAACCCGTTCTCTGTCTCTTGAATGCATCACGTGGCGGCGGATGCCTCTGGAATGTGCGTCTTCAGAGCAGCCCTCAGTCAGCACTGCCTGCGACCTCTCTGTCACTGGGCCTGGCTCCAGGTAATAGCAGTGTGTGTCTGGAACGTTCTTCCGTGCCCCGCTTCGCTGCTCCTTAAATCGCTCCTGAACACATTGCAAGTGTGTGTGCAAAGGCTTATTCACACTGAGTTGAGCTGCTTACTTTAATCCTGTTAAAAACATACTAAACAAACAGTTCCCTTTTTTTACGGAAAAGATTACCACATCCCTCAAGACAAGATGAGGCGGTTCCGGATTGCATTAAACCTCATAGCAAATTAATGAATAGAGAATGGGGCTATATACCAAGTCTGCATACAATACTGTAACAATCACACACAAATCCACATTTTCAAATAAACAGATTTTAATTATAATTAACCGAGAGCATACATCTGTTTAATAAATCCTATTACTTGTCCGAGTGTTACCACAAGAAAGAGGTAATACGGCTCACACACGCGTCAGATAGCTAGGGGAGTTAAGCACTTGCTGCAAAGACCTGTTATCATTTCGTAGGTCACATGTTCGAATAACGCCCCTGCCTTTATAATGAGATCACTAAATCAAGTAATTGCAGCGCTACAGAATGGCAAGCGCTAGCCAACGCGTCAAGTTAGTATCACACGGGGCGCACCGCGTATTGTAGGGCCAGAGACAGACTGTTTCTTCCGGGAGCACGTGTGTGGGCAGTGCCTTAAGTGGCACTACAAAATGAGCAGGGGCTCATCAAGGGGGCGTGACCTAACGGCGGGCGTCCTGCTGGCACGTTAGGCCACGCCACCCTGACGAGCCCTGGCTCAAAGGGCCACAGGCACCCCCTCCATGCAGCCTTTTGTAGAGATCAGCACCCACTCCCCATGGGAGTGGGTGCTGATCTCTGCATTTATTTTCTATTGGCTTGCCTGGCAGGGGACAGCGCCTCACCTATTCAGCCTTAATGGTGGCGCTGCCCCTTGCCAGCTGGGTAGGGGCAGCATCACTATTAAGGCTGAAAGGGTGGGGCCCCTGGAAGCTGAGGCCGTTTTCCTGAAGACTGAAACTCCCTCAGCTTCCAGCAGCCTCACTCTTTTCCCATAATGGTGACGCCGGCCCACGGGCATCTCTTGCTTAAAGGGACGCCTCGCAGGTCCGCACCATTATGGCTAAAAGGTATTTTTTTCTGAAGCATGAAGCTTTTGCACACGAGCGAGAGCTTCACGCTTCAGAAAAAAATCCTTTTCGTGTAGTAGCCGGGGCTGACAGGTCAGATTAGTGGGCCCCTAGCAGGGCCCCGCCTCAAAACAAAATTTCAGAGCCTGCCAGGGTCGAGCCCCGGCAGGCCCCGGCCCACTTAAAGCTCTTTGTGTGGGTGAATCAGGACTCAGTATGCAGCAGTCTATGGAGCAATCGGTTGCTAAACTCATGGAACATATCATGTCTGCGACCTACTGTTCTAGGCATCAGGGGGGTAGATTTCTGGTTTTCCTGGCGGGGCAGTGCGCTGTTCAAAATTTCAGGACGTCCCATTGGGAGTATAAGGACTTTCGCCCAGATGATTTTTCCCGTGGAGGAGGTCCGGGGGGAATCATTTATTGTAAAACGTGTATAGTCTTTTTACACTTTAAGCCATTCGCCAGAAACACAGACCCCTCCCCCCACACATTGCTGTTACCTCGGTTCTGTTACAGTGCCAAAGAGCCTCCGGGTGGTCGTGCTCTCTATAAATTCTCATAACATAACATGGATGTCTGGTGTCTTTGGTCCTGTAATGTCAGCAAATAACACTGTCGATAGATCAGAGCGCAGCCAGTGTACTGACATATTAAGTGGGGCCTGCATGCAGTGCCGCATTGCAGGACAAAAAGAAATCTAGGGGACCTTAATGAGTCACAAAAGAATAGTTGAGAGTGTGGCCTAAGAATTGTTGGGCGGGGCCTAAGAATTGCGGATAGCTAAAGCACATATTTAAAAGGCGTGGCCATGTGGCCTATGTAACTAAAGTAGAGGCATAAGAGGCGTGCTCGCGTTTTCAATCCTTGCATGGAAGGAAGTAAAATCTCTTAAAAGGTGTTTTAAATATAAACAAATGAATCAACATATTATCTAATTTCAAATGTCTGATGTGAATCTAAACATGGGTGACGGTGACATCTACTGGGGAATAGCAGTATTTCCTCACATCTTTTCATTGTCTTTTAGCAGAGGAACGAGCAGAGCCCTCACCAATTAGCCATTGATTCACCCCGCTAAGGCTAGCGGCCACGGCCCACTTAAAACCAAGCATGTATGTATATCCCAAACCTATCATGGTAGAAACAGATGAGGTACAGAAAGGAGTAGCCTACAAAGTTTCAAGAAAAGGGGGATGATACAGGAGCAGCCAGGGGTGGCGGAGGTGGAGCAGTGCATGATGTAGCGCAGTGTCTGACAAGGTCCTTTAAAGATGACCATTGTCAGTTCCCTCCTGAGTCGCAGAATAGAGGGCGTCCAGTCAGTTTGCTGGAGGTAAATTATTCATATTGAGGGTGAGTAGCAGGAGAAGGCCTGTTCTTTTATGATGATCCCCTTCTTGCTTTCCTTGGATTCCAGCCTGCTTTTGGCGCTGGTGGCACATGTGAGTTTCTAGGCTAGGTATGCAGGGCGGCCATTGGTCATCTTGACTTTCAGATCATGCAGGTTGACTTGAAGACGATGCAGGCCTTGGGAACCCAGAAGAATAGATCTTTCCTGGTGGTGATGATATCAGGAGTATAGATCTTTCCTGGTGGTGATGATATCATCACATTTCCTGTGTCTAGTGGTGAGGCAGGTTGTGGCATGCAGGATCGCCTTGAGAAATACCCCCAACACAAATATTGGGCTGGTTAAGCATCAAGTAGCACATTTTCTGCAGGCAGCGGAGTAATTAACTATCTGAGGTCACACTTTTTTAAACAATCTACTCTTACTCCAAAAATCTCACACTGGAATAGTAATTGCTTAGTGCATCTATCTCCCATGGATTTATTAAGGGACTAACTCCCGCACACACGTAAAATAAATATTTCAAATGTTATGTTATTTTATGTTACTATGTTTTGTACTGCAACGAATCACCACCAGTTTCAAACACCAAATTCTTGTCAAGCGTCTATTGGGCCCCATCATGGGTAACCAGACCTAAGCTTGCTTGGGAGAGCAACATGTGGAAGGGTGAGGTATATACACGGCGGAACCCCTTAAAAAGCAACAGGTGGGTTTGCATTAAAACCTGACAGAGCACAACACAACAGAAATTATTTTGGTTGTATAAACTATTGCCGATTATTTTTCACTGACCTACACGTTTGCATAATCTTTTTGCTGACTTTCTGCTTTTTATTAAAGAACAATGCGAGGAGTGACACCCTGCACCCCCTGCTTACCCTCCCGACCCCATAATTACCCTAGCCTCACTTATCATGTGTATTTTTGCAGTAGAAAAGTGTGGGGGATGGGGGGTATCAGCCAAAACATATTTGGACAAACTGTAGGTCGGTGAAACTGGGCTAGGCCATTAATTTGCTGTAAAGCATTCTACCAGAACTAGCCCTTTGCCAGCAGGAGGATCAATGGGAATTCAGGCAGTAGAGAAGTTGAGAAATCCTTCAATCAACCTTTCAAAATCTAGGTGTGAATTTAATTAAATCCTGTCGAAACACACATTATTGTTCCCCACCACTAACCCACCCAGGGATAAACATTTTTATGCAGCAAGGACAAGTGCATTTTAGTTCACACATTCAAACATTTTCCAAAGCCCCTTTTCTGCTAAGGGGATCTGGACAGAGTGGGGTGGAGGCATGCCGTCTTCTGCGTATTTGCTGGTGGGAGAAAGCAGACAGAGATTAAAATATCCCCTCTCCTCTCTAACTCCCCACACCCAGGCTCGGACTGGCCTATAGGGCAGTAGGCCGGTGGCCTCACCAAAAATGCAAAATGCTGGTGTGTGCCGGTTTGTTTGGTCAAAGTGGACCACTTTATTGGCCAATGTGGGCCAGTTTGATGAGTTACTTCACTATGCGGCTAATCGTTCTGACCAGTATTGATGAATAAATATGCTTTAAAAGGCACAATTTGCATCACATTTTATCAAAATACTCCCCTTTGGAAACTATTCAATCAGTAGCACAAAAGGAATGAATTGCCATTTGCAACTGTGGCCACTTTTTCATTGTTGCCCGAAACAATTTTATGGCCCAGTCCGGCCCTGCCCACACCCAAACACGCAACGTTTGCCTCCAACCCTGCAGCAGAGGCTAAGCTTTTCATACCAAGGTGCTATGCCCTGCCTTCAAGGAGAACTTTCTATACATGACATGCAGTGAACTGCAAGAAGGGGGCGGGGGGCAGGCTACAGCGATGCCTCTTCATCTGCTCACCGTAGCAAGGGAAATGGCCCACAACTAGGGGCCTCTAGGTGGGGTGACAAGACGTCTGGGTTTTCCCGGGGCAGTCCAGGGAAATCACCCTCCGTCCCAGGGTCCCGGGAGTTTTTTCATTTTTGAAACCCCGTCCGGGGTTTGCATGTTTGGGGGCTACGGTAATAAAAACCATAATTATTTTTCAGACCACTTTCAGCATTTTGAAGTTGGAGGTTTGGCTCAAACCCCCAACCTCTCAGGTACTAGTCAGAACACTTACTGACTGTGCCGCGGAGACTGGTTTGCAAATGGTTGTCCAGCAGGCGATGTAATATCAATTAGACCTAACGCTCGTCTTGAATTAACATGCCACGATTCACAGACAAAACTGCACAAATACGATTATAAACAGTTTATAGAAAGGAGAAGTGCTGGAAATATGGTTGGGGTGGTTGTGGGGGCGTGTTGGGGGAGGGGCGGTAATTGGTGGGCTGCGATGGGGTAGTCCCTCTTTTATGTTGTTGGCCGTCCCGGTTTTTTGTTTTGAAAATCTGGTCACCCTACATCTAGGGCCTCAAATGAGTCCGGCTTTCTGGGGACCCAACGCAGATATCCTGAGGTAAATGCGTATCCACATGGAAAGCATGCCTTTATTAGGGGGTACAGAGGCTCAAGGGCCAGAGATATGCACCACCGTCTCAAACCGCACACATCAAGTGAAAGAGATAAGGTACACATTGAGTAATACAATGAGTAGAACGGAGTGGCAACCTCACATGTCCTCCCCTGTGTAGACTGCCAATCTAAGGTAAGGGATGAAGAACAAGACTGCTCTGCTTCCACTTCCTGGGCCTCATCACAGGCTGCTTCCTGAGAAAGAGGCCGCTGGGATATAGCTCCTCTTGGGTGTCTGCCACTTGCTTTGTTGTGGGTGCTGTGCTGTGGTAAATAAAGCAGTCCCTGCTGCAACCCGTGTGTAATTTGCAAGACCTAAACTGGAATCCCAGTAAAAACAACTCAGCCTTTCATCCTTCGGAGGGTCATACATTAAATGCCACTGAGTCGCATAATCGTAAGACCTGCAAGCGCTATATAGTAAACAATTTACTATAAACAAGCACTGCCTCCAGGCCACCCCTTGCACTGGGGTCTTTATCTGTACCCCTACAGCCCCCCCTCTTTCTTCCTGCACTTATCAGACCTACCGTGTCTGCTTCCTGAAACCTAGAACTTACTGCACTAGCACTGTTTGTTGCCTTTATTATTTATTTATTTATTATTATTTATCCGTTTCTCTTTTGCTTCGCACTTTCCACTTCTTCCCCCTTCCATGCACATTTCCCCCTCCCCCTCTTCCATGCACTTGCGCTTTCTCAATGTCATTGGGCCTAGTAAGATCGTTGTTTTGTTCTCCCCAGCTCCCCTCCCTTGCCTTGTCACGCTCTGAAACACTTGTGTACGAGCGCGATAGAAATAAAATATCAATATCAAGTTATTTTATAAGTCATATAGAGCACATCCGAACGTACTGTGTGTGGCATTCTTCCTTGTACCAGCCTGCTACAAAGAACTGACATGGTAAAACTCAAAGGTATCAATATTTTCTCCATGCCCTGTGAAATTCTGCAAACGCCTAGTTACCGACCACGTGCTTCGATAGCTCTATCCCATGGGAACTAACAAAGAACACAACCTCCTTTGTCCCCGTCTGGCCACGCTTGGTCATTGTGCCGGGGTTGAATGGAGAGAGGGGTTGGTGCTGCTATTCAACCCCTAAAGCTGGGTGACCACCAGGTGACGTTGTGACAATCATTAGGCACTGAAAAGCTTAACCTTTGACTCCATGAGACAGTACTCGCCAAAGTTACCATTCTACACCATCCAAGACCGGATTTATTTTAGGAAGTTTGGTGAGGTTGATTGATGCTTCCGAAAGTTTAAGAAAAGTCACAATAATGGCTTTGCTGTGAACAGTGAACCAGTGGTGGATATTGGACGTGATTTTCCCGGATCTGTCATAAAATATCTACCTGATAGCTGATTGGGTAATCTATTTGCACACTTTATTTATTTAGTAATTCCTGAACTGCTTTTACTGGGGTTCAAACCGCGATTGTTAGGATCAGGGATGAGACACTTACCCACAAGACCACTTCAGCATCTGATCAGAAGCTTTGTGAACTGGCTTGTTAAGATTGTAGTCTGTAGGAAATCAGGAAGTATTTAAGTACGGTTTCTTAGTTTTAAAAGGTGTGCACCTTTTATACTTTGCTTGCAACATTATAGGAAACGTTGCTTCTTTGGATTATTTTCTAGGTGTTCATAAATAATCTTCTGAGAGGTAAATGTTTATGTGGGCAGGGGCTGGGAGATCCAAACGAATCCCCCATCTCTCCCACCACTCCCCTGGTATCTGGTATCTGGTGGGATCCCACAGTAAACAATTCCATTTCCAGCACTTTGTTCAGCTCCGAGCTATGTATCTCCTTGCTCTATTTACCAACTGGCAGATTCAAAAACAGTGTTGAAGATGTAAGTGTGCGCTGCACACTAACTCTGGGATTTAGGACAATATTCCAAAATGTACAAGACAAAACAGCAACGCATTGAATACCAAAGTCCTTCCTCAGGGCCACCATTTATTCAATCGGTGAATCATGGTTCATGTCACTGGAGAAGCACACCTGCACGAAACACGCGGCCCTTTTCATTTCTAGATAATGTAAGAAAGGCCTGTTCTCTGGAGATGGCGTACCACTACCTCCTTCTCTTGAGTTTACTGTAGCTAGCAGCCCATCATCGGTGGGCATTCCCAGGATAGTTCCCACGGCGCTACAAATGACAATGCTCCCAAGTGTGTGAGAATTCAGAAATGTGCAGCATGAGCCTGGCACTATCACCTGTGCACTTGACAGATGGTTTGGATATGAGTAATGCAGTAACTGTGAAAAAGTACTCATAGGTGTGCTTTTGTCTGCAAAAGTGAAGAGCGTCTAACAGTTAAGAACACACATATTTGAGGAATGCAGCGTTTAGAATTTTAAATTCCATTTATTGGTAACCCTATCCAATTCCTAATATATGCAATAGATAGTCCACACATATATTATGGGCAAAATGGATTTTCCCAGGAGTTCGTACTCTGAGAACACATTTTAGGGCAGGAGACATGTTGGCATGCATAGCACATGCATCTATGTGAAAACCAGGCTCACTCATAATGTACACCTATGGGACGTAAATTATGCAGTCAGTACATACAAAGCAACTCTTAAGTATATTTCAATGTTTCCATACTCAGGGGTTTCATCTCTACCCCTCCCCATTTGTAGCCGTATATTGTCACCGTGGCCACATAGTGTTTGTTATGGCCCCTTGTTTTATTCTGACATTGAGAATTAGTTATATAGGTAAACTCTCTGGAGGCAGCAGATAGCCCTACAGATAATGGGTGTATCCCATACTTTTATGCCCTAAAAATAGAGAAATGCTCCTGTTGTAGGAAGGAAAATCCTTTACCAACATGGCCGCCATGGAAAGGGAAGGCGGGGCTCACTTTCCATGGAGGCCGTTGCAAGCTGAGAGGAAGCTGAGGCTGTGCTGGCAAGCGACGCCGCAGCCGAAATAAGGTAAGTGGGGGGTGGGGGCTGATAACGAAAAATAAAATGGGATCGAGGGTGGGGGGAAGATGGTGGTCGGGAGAGCCGGCTGTCAGGCAGCTTGGAACACAGACTTGTACCTGCGGGTGAAGCTCGCGGTCCTAGCCACCTGATTGGCTGGCTCCCCCACCCGGGGTGCTAATATGGGTTATATGAACCTGTGTAGTCTGCAGATGATTTGAAAATGCTTCATTCCATAAGTGAGGCGCACTCCACAGCTAACTCCCTGAAATCTTCCATGCAGATTTATGAAGAAGTAACTTATATTCACTTTTTTACCCAGGGAGCAAACATTTGCAAGCTGCTGGACAGCCATAAGAAGTCACCATCTCAATTCTATACTTACACACAAGACAGCATTTCTTACTGGCCAAGAGTCCAACACATTGGCAAGTGTTGAATATATCTACAGCTACAGTGAAGGTGTATAGCTTTGATCGCACAGAGTCACTATGGATTAGCTTTCCAGAGTTGTAAGTGACAGAGTGAAAAAAGGAACCAGGCCAGAAGCCCCATTCACATGTAACGCTGCAACAAGGAAGTGTCTGAAGTCCGCTGTCATGTTTAAAACTATGTCCTGATCGGAGGAAGGCGGTTGTGAATAGAAACCTACAGGCAGGTAATTTCACCAAAATGCCAGAGTAGTGGAAGTGACATCACACGACCCTTGACCTCTGATGAGATCACAGAAAGTGATGTCATTTGACCCCACCCCAAAGTGACATCACGGGAAGCTATGGAACATGACTTTTCACCCCTTGTCAAAACAGGAAGTGGCATCACTTAACATTGTTTCGAATTACAATGCAAAAAATATGGTTACGATATCACTGTAATTTGACATTCATTTCGTACAAGAATGGATCACCATATGTCTCGTTAATATCAATGGGCCCATATTACCAAATTACTGTGAATGCAAGCAGACGTCCAAGGCCTAATGATATGTTATTATATATAACTTACGTTTAAGCACTCTATATAGAACAAATATACATACAATGTCACACAGCCTGTGTTGGTACTCATTTATGAACCTCAGAAGGATGAAAGGCTGAGTTGGTCTTGCCGGGATTCGAACTTGCAACCTGCAGATCGCACACACACATTGCAGCAGCAAGCGCTCAACCCACTGAGCTATCTTACCCGCTATAGCTATCTTACCGGCTATACTAAACTGAGCAATTACATGTCTGAATGTTCTGAAAGTCAGAAAGCAAATTACTCTTTGTAGTGGATACCATTAAACTGGTAACTGAGATTTAACAGCAGGCCAGTTCATCTGCAGGTCTGGTGCAAAGCTGGCCACATGGCAAGCCTGCGTGAATCTACGTATCAGGCTTCAGAGGTTGGCAACATGCATACCATTGGGAGGGTGTTTAAGAACAGACGAAATCAGTGAATCGCCCCCTGAAGTGTGCCTGAAATAAACCCTTAATGAGTCTAGCAATTATTGTATAGAATTCCAGAAAGACAAATTATTTGTTATTCCTATTCTTTCTTATTTAGGGTCACGGCTCAAAATGTTGCACTTGTGGAACCCCCTGTATTTTAAGAGGCCTGAACAAGAAAGCCACTCACTCCAGAAACAAAGAGCCACATGGTGTTGGCCACAGACCAGGAGCTTCCATTGAAAAAAATATACATGTATATTTTTTTTTAGGAGTAGCAGGCGAGCCCACAAGGGTAGCAAGGGAGGCCTCAGGGGTCGCAAGTGCGACCCCCAAATGACGTCCCTGGAAACGTGCCAAAACGCCAATAGAAGGGGTGGGTCGGGTCCCAGCGTGTCTTTACAATTGCACTAGGAAATCGGCAAAGACTCGAATGTTTAGTCATAGAGCGTTGGCGGAGACATAGGCAGAAAATATGCTGGGCGTAAACCCGAGTGTTATTTGAAATAGACAAGAAAAGAATTGCTGAGTTTATTTTGTGTTGAAATAGATAAGAAAAGAATTGCTCTATTTATGTTGTTTAACTATTGTTGTATATGTCTGTGTGGATTGTGGTCTGGTGTGTGGATGTGATAGGCATGATCTAGACTATGAGCGTGCCAATGTATAGCTGGGGTGGTTGGGGTTCACGTAGAATGAAGCACATGCACTTTGTGCATTGTACACGTTTCGTACTAATAATATACAAGCCTGCCATTGCTACCTCCAGGATGGTATTCTAAAGGATGGGGGTAGACCTATAAGATCTGATGAAAGACCACTTGGGTCCGAAGGTCATGGGAAACAGTGCATTAGTTCATCACATACAGGATACATGTGAAGAATTCAATGTCAGCATTTGTATACATGCAGGATGAACATGAATAAAGGTCTTCTTTGGGAGTTTTACCACGAATAAAATAACACGTGAAACCCTTCTTTGCTGGGCGGTGATATTTTATTTGGCTACCGTAAGAATGTGCTTGATTTAGTGACTCAGTGTATGAATGGCAGGAGCCCTTTTTGTGATGTAGTTCCATGTTGGGGTACAGCCAGTCAGGTTGTCCAGATGACCGGCTGTAACCAATAGTACAAGCAGGCGTTCTGATGAGCCTGTTCACAGGACTGGCACTCCCACCCGGCCCCGGCATTGCTGCCCTCAAGTCTATTCTATCAGGCAGTGTTGCCTTACTACCCAGCATAGCCCACCACTGAATGCATCATTGCCAAAGTATATGTAGGTGACAATATCGCACGATGCCTCATTATGGTACACATGGCAAATGAAAACAAAAGAATTCCATTGGAATCGCAGTCTCACTGAACAAACGGCCAGGGGGATCTGTAATGCCTGACGTTCCAGGTATACTTGAGGTCTCCAACCTTTGGCTTGCCAGATGTTTTAGACTATAACTCCCATCCCCCTAGCCAGCATAGTCAATGGTGGGGGATCCTGGGAGTCGTAGTCCAAGTCATTTGGAGAGCTGCAATGCTAGCACGCTGGCTCTGTGCAAGCAGGTCGCTGAGAGGTAGGCCTCGCCAGAAGGCTAAATCATTCCCCCAAACTTTAACCATATGTACTAAGGGAGAACGAAATGCGCTAGGAAACAGATGCCAGTTAATTATGGGTACGGAAAACCAGACACAAGCAGGACTGTGATTAAGATTGATACCCCACCACAACATTACCTTAATGCTACCATTTGTGAAAACAATACTATTTTCATAAAGTCTAACACAAAATGCATGTTATGTTAAAATGCATATGGCCTCGCTTTTAAGAGATTACAAACAACATCCAACATCCGTGGAGATGGAGGGTAGCACAAAACTCTCTGAAAATGTGACTCGCTCCAGCACCCCCTGCTAGCATCAGAACGTGAGCAGGATCCGTGCCGCAGGGCCTACTTGACTGCACACACCACCAGCATGTTTGAGTGGTGGGAAATCCAGCACTGGCCACTGCATTCCAATCCTTTTAGTCTTTCTCAAAAGGATGTGGCTTTATTCCCATCAAAGGCAAACTCTATCAATTGCCAGATGCACCGGCTTGGGAAAAGCTACAGCCGTCTGTACCTCAAGTGTAGAACAGCCCATTAGACTGGAACCAGTGAATATACGCCGAACCGTTAGAGAATCAGGAGACTCCTTAGAAATAAACTAGAATATTCTGCCCATGTTAATGCATGTTTTATATGTCAACAGATGTGCATGTATTTATTACACATTGTGTGGGTTTAGCGAGAGCCTCTGAAACAGGAGGTCCTGTGCGTTGAACACTCTGCTGTATTTTGCTGGTGTGTTCAAGCTTTGGCGTGTCAGAAGGTCTGCAATACAACTCCCATCAGCCCTAGCCAGCATAGCCAATATCAAGCAAAGGTCGTGGGGGTCTTAGTTCAAAGTATCTGGAGATTGACAGGTAGCCGATCCCATGTCTGGGGTTTGGTGGAGACCGACTAACAGAGCCAGGTGGGATGGGGAGTGGGAACATGGACTTTGGGCAATGCTGGACATCCAATTGTACAGTTGAAAAGTTCCCTGTCCATACTCACATTAGAAACATATGGGAGACAGCGAGATCAAGAAACGTGTCCATCATCACACAGTTATGGTCAGGTGCCAAAGATTGGGTTAAAGTATAGGCCTGCAGGGCCCAAGATGAACAACTTGGCCACTGCAGTGCCCCCCATGAAGTCCCCCATGAGGGAACTATGCTGTGCTGATCAGCAGATGGAGAAATGGGCCCTTACAAGTAGCGTTGTGAGGAATGTATTGGAGAGTGTTTTATATTTGATAAATACTGATAATCTGTGACCACCAAAACCAAAAGCATGTTCCAAATTCCAAAAGCAACTTAATAGGATGATTGCTACGACTTCTGCATTAAATATGATGACATCAAGTGACTGATAACCCTTCGTCCCCAACAAACTTTCTATAGAGCTGTAATTTTCAACTTTATGGGGAAGTTATCTTCATAGTAGGCCTCATTTTACCTGCAGGATTTTCGCTTGGAAGGGCACTTCCCGCTGACATGAAACTGCAGCATCAGCCGCCTACACGCATCCTTAAATATGTGTCCCCCTAGGGCCACAGCTTGCTTTTTGGTGTGTGGCCATTGCTGACACCGACAATGCGCGAGTGCTGCAACCCGCTATCTTATTCTGGGACCTACGGTGTCTGTGGTGAGATTTCATTGGCTGGGGAGAGCTAGGCAACAGGAAGAATGCGCTCCTTTAGAGTGCAATGAGCCTGTGCTTTGCAAGACTTGGGCGGGGCTTATCAAGGGTTCCAAGTCATTTCCGGGTCACGGTATACATCAGGAAATGATGTCCAGGTCTGAACCCAAGACACGGTTTTATCTTAGAGATGTTTGCCCTGGGTGGGGACGAGTCTGGGTCAAACCAGGACTGGTGGCAGCTGCCAACCATAACTCCCCAGCAAGGAACAGAGCTAAATGGCATGGGAAGAAGTGACCAGAAGCTCCTGGAGAAAGTGTCCTCGGGTTCAGCGCTCTCAACCTTCCCCGGTCCCCTTCAGTAACAACTAGAAACACTTAGGGGAGGAAGAAAAACAGATACCTGGGAAATATATGCCTGGAAATCATCCTTCACTAAACATTAGGCATCATGGGAGATGTCAAGCCTGATCAACAAAATAGTGCTGATTCACACGCATGAACTTGAATTATTTTGGAAGTACCAACAGTCCTGTGACACAGAACCATTAAGCATGTTCTCAGAGTTCCTGAGTCCCCTTCAGGGTACTAGTGTGGGCGGAATGACTAATATGGTAAAATGTTTAGATTTGGGGGTGAAAGGAAGCTGGTTAAGTTGACATTTTAGGTGTAGGGTTCCCGCTTACCTGTCCGTATTCTGGCAACTTCCCTAAAGCATGGATTGGTGACGTAGCACAAAAGGCGAGCCAGAAAAGTATGCAAGCAACTAGTATCCCCGTTAAAGTACTATGCAGCCCCTGGGTGGGCCACACCTTCCAATCTCACCCATGAAAGAGTAGAAACAATACCTGGCACGTCGTTCAGTCTCGGAGCTCGTCGAAGGGTCATAGCTTGGTCCAAACTGGGCACACCATCCCAAATTCAAGACACAAGACAGGGCTCATGTATACCCCGGGTCATCTTGTTAGCTTCCCTCGCCACGTCTGTACTTCCTCGTGGTGCCTTGATCATCCTTTGGGGCTTATGCTGCACTATGTAATTTAACAGAGCAGAAGATAGGCCAGGGGATAAGCACAGATGAAACCAAAATGCCTGGACTCATAGGGTGATGCATAAAGTACGCAAAGGAACTCAGGGTACACGCCCATGGGGACCATCAATCACACCCGCCACTGCCCCGGGGTTGATTGAAGTGTTTTACTTAGAATGCTCTCCAACTAAAAGGTAAGCCAACCCAGCATTCCTTTCCCTGTTTTGCATAATGTACGTGTCACATTGGTTACACACGTGAAGCTAAGCCTCGCTAGGAACACTTTCTGCTGAAAAGCGGAGGACTCCGCCAGAGGAATAGCGGGATCTGTTACGCTGCATATGTTATGGATCTTGTAATCCAGAATCAGTCTCCAGATGGTCCGGCTGTGTTGCCGGAAGCTAGATCAGATCAGCCACGGCTGAGCACTTTTCTTCTCCTGCCTGTCCAGCTGGACCTACCCGGTGTGTCTAATATTGCATATAGTCAAGATTAAGTGAAGAACATCCAATAATGCATGCAATAGTGTCATTTGATATAGATCATTGAAATAACCTGCCTTATTAATTCATACGTGGTTTGGTGATACAAGCTGCTCGGTTCAGTACATTGCAAATATGCATTTAGGTGTTCAATCACAAGACTTGGGGTGGAATTAGATTCCTTTTCTGCATGCACGAAGACGTTGTGCATTGGACACATATTATGTTCATTCAATTGAGTAATTTGCAGAGAACACCGTGTGGCACTACTGACACACTCACATTGTGCACTGCCACCAGGGGCCTTCTGTGTGCAATGCACATGCACTGACAGAGGGAAGCAGTGCATGTTCCATTCACAGTGAGCGAGGGCTATAAAGGCCCCCGTTGACTGGCCCCTAGCCTCGCGCCCTGGGATCTACCACCCGTACTGCCATGGGTTGATATTGGATCGAATGTATGGAAAGAGGAAGTTTATAGATGTCAGAGCCCGCATTGCAGAAACTTGGCAAAGATGCAGGAACAAATGTGCGCCAGTACAAAAATCACAGGAGTGCAAATGTGCATGGATTCAGTGCATTATTGCCTTGCTACAAAAATTGCCCTAAAGTGGTGCAAAATGTTAGTGGTATGGGCCGAGAAGGGCACTAGATTTGACTTGCATATCTACGCTGAGCCCTTATTTGTGAATCGAAGCCATAGAACTATATGGCAAGTATCAGCCACAGCCAGGGGCGGCACTAGGTGTGTGCAGCAGGTGCAGCCGCACTTGCCCCGTGCCTGCTAGGGCCCCGCGCCGAGGGAGCTGTAGATTCCCTCTTGCAGGCTGCAGCATGGGGCGTGTGCTCAGAGCCCCTAAGCTTGCTGCAGTCCACTCTGGGCACACGCTGCCGGAATATCTGTTTCAAAAGCGGCTGCTGTCCCTCAAGGTTTGGCTCCCTTTTGTTTCTTCTGGGGAGGCAACTTGTCACCTGTCAACCTCCTGCTGTGACTCTGGAGAGACAAACCCCTCCCCTCCCAGTGGCCCAATAGGCGCTGCAGGCCTCATAAGCACTGCAGATCACTTTCTTGCTGAAAGCAGAGCTTTAACAGTGGGTGCAATTTACTATTGATGGCGTTGTGTTCAAGGCATGGTCTAGTAAAAAAATGTATTTAAAAAATAGATAGGCAACATAAAAAAAAAATACTAGCATTCTCTTTTTTAAAACTTCCTATGTAAAATTTTGAGCTATTCAAGCTCAAAATTCGCAAAAGCAAGCACATGGGCGCATCCATTTTGTGAAATGGATGCCCTCCTGTGCTGGCTTTTGCTTTTGCGGCACTAATGAAGGAAAAGCCAGCCAGCTGTAGTAAACAAAAGCTACCGCTGGGTGGCTTTCCCTTCATTAGTGCTGTACGCGGAGGACGTGGACCGGAGACCAGAGCAGGAAAGCTGCAGCTGAATCTCGGTAAGTGCTATTTATTTTTTAAAAAAATAAGCACTAGCTGCGTTTTTTTTCTACGTTTTCCGGGCTGGAGGAGCCCGGAAAACTTGGAAATAAAACCGCAGCTTTAAAAACGTTGTATTTAGGTTTGCGGTCGCTTTTGAAGCGCTTTTGAAGCGACCGCAAACATAAATACAACGTTATTGTGTTGGAAAACGCTGCGGTTTTTCTTTCCAAGTTTCTCAGGCTCCTCCGGCTCGGAGGAGCCTGAGAAACTCGGAAAGAAAAACCGCAGCGTTTTCAAACACAACCGCGTTGTGTTTCTGCCTGCTGTGGCTTTCACTTTGGGTCTTCGGTGCTGGAGCCCGAGAGCCCCAAATGGGAAATGCTAAATGCTGCGTTGTTTCTGCCTGAATCTGCTTTCCCATTTGGGGCTCTCGGGCTCCCCGTGGGAGCCCGAGAGCCCCAAATGGGAAAGCAGATTCAGGCAGAAACAATGCGGTTGTTTTCCGCAATGCCGTGTTGTTTCTGCCTGAATCTGCTTTCCCATTTGGGGCTCTCGGGCTCCCCGTGGGGAGCCCGAGAGCCCCAAATGGGATATGCTAAATGTTGCGTTGTTTCTGCCTGAATCTGCTTTCCCATTTGGGGCTCTCGGGCTCCCCACGGGAGAGCCCGAGAGCCCCAAATGGGAAAGCAGATTCAGGCAGAAACACAACGCGGTTGTGTTGGAAAACGCTGCGGTTTTTCTTTCCGAGTTTCTCAGGTTCCGAGCCGGAGGAGCCTGAGAAACTTGGAAAGAAAAACTGCAGCGTTTTCCAACACAATAGCGACTGCAAACATAAATACAACGTTTTTAAAGCTGCGGTTTTATTTCTAAGTTTTCCGGGCTCCTCCAGCCTGGAAAACTTAGAAAAAAAAACCCAGCTAGTGCTTATTTTTTTCTTTAAATAAATAGCACTTACCGAGATTCAGCTGCAGCTTTCCTGCTCTGGTCTCCGGTCCGGTTCGGGCAAGCGTCTTGGGACCCGGAAAAGGGAGAAGGAAACGTTTTCTTTACTGCCAAACTTGCGTTAGCAGTGAGGAGCGCTTGTTTCTAACATGCAGCACTCGTAATACTGACTGGAGGAGGCGTCGGACGAGACCGCTGCAAACAGGAAGACCACGCCGTGTCACGGAGCATAAAGGGGCACGGCCAAACTTGCGTTATCCAGCGAGAGGAAGAAGCACCAGCAAAGCAGGTTTCAACAGGAGAAAAGAAGCGCTGTGTCCAGGGAGCCCAGCCAGATGGCCGTTGCATCGTTGTGAGCAGAGGAGTGCTGCGTCCGGAACAGCCGGGGGAAAGACCAGCTGAAGGTCCGCGGTGACGGGAGCTCGGGCAGGCGAAGAGCCCAGCGGGTGAACCACATCATCGGAGCCCGTTGTAGAAGCAGAGAGGTAACGACGATGCCCAGGAGGAGCCACGGTGCACTCCGAGAACAGCGAAGCTACAAAGTAGAGGTGGGAGCCGAAGGAGGTGCCGGCCCGGCAGTCTGAACGGTGCACATTTACGGCTACGCTCCTGGAAGCAGAGTCACAAAGGAAGTTGAGAACGGGGGGCTGGGCCCGCCCACAGAGAAAGACCACAGTAAAAGGGGCAGCACGAGAAATGCGGTAAAGCCGCGAAGGAGCGAAAAATAGGAAGCAGCTGGCCATGCAGAACCCGGACCTATACAACTACTGTGCTCAGCAAGATGCTTGGTAAGCATGCCCGGCCACTAGCCACGTGCCAGTAGCCCTAAGTAATGTCTGTGGCATGATCAATTAATGCAGCCGGCTGCTAACCGAAAGATTGAGAGTTTGAGCCCAGCAGCTTAATGTAAAATAGCAAAAATATTATTTGTTTTTCTTAGTGCAATAGGCAGCGCATCAGTCTCATGTTTTTCAACCATTACTTCCGTTTGTTGTTGCCCGGCTCTATATTACTTTTACTGTTTCAAGGGATGGGATAGCTCAGGTGGTTAATGCACCTGCTGCTGAACTCTAACTCCTCTTCTTGGAGTGAGTATCGATGAATTTAGCAATAGTCACGTCTGTTTCGCCAGCATCGCACGTCCACTGACAAAACAAGCTGTAGCAAAACCCAGGTTCTGTGTTTTTGAGGCCAGAATTAAAAAAAATGTGCTTGCTCAAGTGTTCAGCTACTAGGCTTTCACATGAGGATATCATGTTTCCAGTGCAGACGCTTACCCACAAGAACACATAGAAGTGCCGTTAAAGCTCACGTCTCATGTTTGAATTTGGTTTTCTTTGGAATATTTCATTATACATTGTTGGGCTTAAAAGGTGGGCACCATTTATACTTTGCTAGTGTAGTTATTGTAAATTCTCCTCTTGGATTACCATGTTTTCGCTGCTGCCTACATATGTAGTGGTCCTTATCTTATGATGTCACTTCCTGCGATGTCACTTCCTGTGATGTTATCACATGCAAATTCAGGGGACCCAGACTTAATTTGCCGCACTTGGCCCTGCAAATCCTAGGGCCACAGAATACATCATGTCTAACCTGCCTTATCCTAAAAGCAAAGATTCCATGTGGTGTCTAGCTTCTTCCTGTCATTCCCACTCCTCTGATGCGCCTGGATCTTTGCCACGGTTGTGTGCCTTCTCTTGTCAATGTGCACTGCCAACATGGGCCTTGTGTTTGCAAGGCCCATGCACAGAAAGAGGGAAGAGTTAAGTGCATTTTCATTCACGATGAGAGGCGAGTATATAGTCCCCTATAGGAACGGCCGCTGCATTACTGAAAGGAAAGGGGTCATTGCCTTCATTGTTACTTCTCGTTCTCATCGCCCACTGTTAAACCCATGTAAAGGCTGCCAATATTTATTCCACACTGAAGAATGGAGTGGCACTAAAAATGCAGGGACAGGAGGCTTTCAACCCCCCCTTGGGAAACCGAGGGAGGCACATCGCCCCCCTCTTCCACCTGATCTGGCATCCTATGGACCATGAATTACAGGGGCTGAGAAGGGGCTAGGGGTACTCCTTAACATTGTCTTTGTTTCCCTCTGGTCATAGTTATTTATTAATTACGGCCAGAGCAGACAAAGATAAGAAGAAGGGTAATCAGCGGCGTGATTAAAGGCCATTAACAGTCAGTTTAACATCCCCACCTGCTGCCACACACTGTTACCTCAAGGGGAGTAAAGGTACAGCATAATCTCTAAACAGCCTGTTTTCTTTTTTCCTTAACACACAGTATTCAGACTTGGATATAGAAATAGAATATGTTACATTAGCACCCGGGGCGGGGGAGCAGCCAATAAGATTCCATGAAATGTGAGCTGGAATCACTAGTCTCGGCCCTCGTTCCATGAAACCTGCAGGCTGCCTCCCCCGCCGTGGGCTGCCATCTTCCCCTCACCCTCTTTTTTTTTTCTTTTCCCAACCCCTCCCCCCCCCCCAGTCCCACTTACCTGATTGTTACGGCGGTGCCTCGCTTTTCCGGCCACCATGGTTATAGATGAGGTAGAGGAGGGGCTCCATACAGAGCCCGCTTTCTACAACCATGGTGCCATTTTGGATAAGTGTTTCCCTTCATTGAACGGGACGTGCGCTGCATCCCGTTCAATGAATGCGAACACTTTTTCTTTTAGCATCCCGGGCTACCACCTTGGCAACCCAACATGCTAATGGCGTAAGTACCCTGTTCCATGGGCTGGAACGGGGGGTGGGGGGAGTAACGCCCCGGAGCCCTGGTTAACGGCTCGGGCCATCACCCTCACCCTGTTCCAGCCCTTGGAACGTGGTGCTAACGCCACAAAGGAAAACCCTTTTCTAAAACTGAAAAACACCAGTCGATGTAACTTACTGTACATTTCGTTTTTTGTGGGACTGCACCTTGTGTGCACATCATCCTGAACACTAGGATGAATTGCTGGAAGACTAAGAGCAGATGGTACTGGCACGCATGCATATTACAGGTGGCCCATGAGAGAGATATGCATATTACAGGTGGCCCATGAGAGAGATATGCATATTACAGGTGGCCCATGAGAGAGATATGCATATTACAGGTGGCCCATGAGAGAGATATGCATATTACAGGTGGCCCATGAGAGAGATATGCATATTAAGTTGGCCCGTCTGAGGTGCTCGGTGAGTCCTGGCTTTCAAGCCCCCATCAGATTGCATTTTGGTACATGTCATCCTGTGTTTTATACTGGCAAAATAAAACTACAAATACTGTCCAAAAATATATGCATTCTGTAGGCTTATATTCATGAGGATAGGTGAAAAAAATGGGTTAACATATGATAAATGTAACTGGGTTTTGAATGGCGTGACTTCTTCCATTTGAACGGCCTCTTCGCAATGCAAAAGTGATGGATGCAAGGCTTTGAATTAACGATGACTATCATTCCTCTCCGGGCAGCCTTCCATGCCATTATGTTCTGCCTGACTGCCACTTTGCAGAAGCGCACCAGCCACTTACAAACCATGAATTGTTTCTATCAACAATGTCTAGTACAGTGGTTTAAGTTGGCCAGGGCCAGCCGGGGCCGAGCCCCGGCAGGCACTAAAATCTCGTTTTGAGGCGGGGCCCTGCTGGGGCCCACTACTCTGCCCTGGCAGCCCCGGCCACTACACGACAAGCATTTTTTTCTAATTCGTGAAGCTCACGCTCTTGGGCGAGAGCTTCACGCTTCCTAAAAAAAATATCTTTGATCCATAATGGTGTTGCCGCACCTGCGAGGCAAGAGATGCCCGTGGGCCGGCGCCACCATTATGGAGATAAACTTGAGGCGACTCAAGAAGCAGAGGCCTTGTTTTCTAAATTCTGAAACTCCCGCTCATTCGTGGCAGTTTCAGTCTTTAGGAAAAAGGCCTCAGCTTCCAGGGACCTCACCCTTTCACCTTGGGTGACCCCCTGCCGTTAGGCCACGGCCCTTGATGAGCCCCGGCTCATTTTGCAGTGCCACTTAAGGCACTGGTGTAGTATCTAAGGGTGCCCAGAACAATGCTAGTGGTTATTTTTAATTTAAAACCTTGTTTTCATCACTGTTTAGTTATGGTGGAAAGCAGACTGTCATTAAAAAAAACAAGGCCCAGCCAGTGCATTGCCAATTGGCAGGTGCCTGTGAGGCCCCTTCCTATGATGTCACACTCTGTGATGTCACTTCCCATGATGTCACCTGGGTCAAAGGTTGTGCATTAAGACTTGCCCACACCTGCCCCAGAATTTATTTTACAATTGGAATCCCAGAATGAATGTACGAGGTTCTGTTTCCCACTGTGTTATACAGTCCTACAGTAAATAACATATATTGCCAGTAGACATCCATTCCCCATGCATTGAGCGGGCAAGATACCTCTGTGAGTTGACCACTCGTCCCAAAGTTTAGCCTGCAGGACAGAAGTTTGATTTCCAGCGGAAATGACTTCTTCATTCATCCATCCGAGGTCTATACATTGAGTATCATTAGATTGGGTAATTTTGCCACCAGCTAGCCCTCGGCATGGAACGTTCGGAAACTGGCAACCTATCAAAATCCTTAGCTTCCCTGCAATAATGCCCAGTGTAGATGAAGATTCCAATGGCCCTTCTGGTGACCCTCCCCAGGTCCCAGTCCCACCTTTCTGATGCTCCTCTGATCCCTCGCTCGCCTCCAAGGTCTGCATCGCGACCGCCTCCTACTTCCACGCCCTGTGGGGATGGAAATGGGCCCCCCCTAAGCCAATGCACGGAGGTCACTTTGGAAAGGCTTTGAAAGTCATGTTGGGACACTTTATGAAGTCTGTACAATGCTAGCTTAGTGTTCAGCATCTGAATATCATGACAGGTGTCCAAACATGACACTTGCGCCCGCATATCGGCTTCAAAACCATTTACCAAAAAATATACAATAAGAAAATATATCTCACTTATAAAATGTCAAAAACCTGATGGGAAAACATGTGGATCCCTTAATTAAAAAAGATCTTCTATCTGCCCCCCAGTGCCCACAGCTCGCCAACCACCACTTATCCCAGACCCCTTAAAGCTAATATCATACATTTTGCTTATTGCACCCCACACCAATTCCATGGTGCAAAACCTGTAAACCTGCTTGTTTCCCCTCTCCCATATATGCCATCTTTTTTCACTCTCTGTTTTAGGTCGATGTTATTGCTCCTTATGTTGGTAGACAATATTTTTAGGTTGCGCTATTCGGTGTCCACTTAGCGCCACCTATAAGTCGAAGCTATTGCATTAGAGTACAGATAATGATAAATGGCATATTTATTTTATGTATTGTTTGCTTGTTAAGCGCTTATACAGTAAGTAAAATACTGTTTCAAAGCGCCCACAGAGCAAAGGGAGGGAACAAGGGAATGAAACACATGAAAAAACACAATATTTAAGAGCAGTGGGAGGAAAAAGGAAAAAGGACGAACCTACTATGACTTGTGAGTTTTCATAACGTGCAAGTGCAGCAGGGAAGAGGGCAGAGGGGGTAAGTACTGGGGAGTCCGAGCTCATGGGTCAGCCAAAGATGAAGTGCTATAATTCTTGGGTGCTACACGGCCAGAGGCACGTTAGGTGTAAGTGCGAACCTACGGGGCAGAGGGTGTGCCGATGCAAGTGCTGAGGGTAAACAGAAGCAGGGGCGATTGGTTGTGGGGGGTCTGGGGCCCGAGGATGCATAAAGGCCCCAGACACCAATCACAGCAACTGTGGGATTAGCAGAGGAGAGTGGAAGGGAAGGAGGTAAAGAGGAAAGTCTTAAGGAGCTTCCAGAATTTAAGAAAGTCCTACTCAAGGCACAGGTTACATAGGAGGGAACCAGCTGAGGAAAGCGAACAACCACCTACCCTTTTAGCAAAACACTTTACACGCAAAGAGTTGGTGCCAGTGGAACGTTGTGTCTAGAGGTTGAGTATTTAGTAGGATAAAGTTGAGGATAGTGGGGTCCCAAGCCCAGACAGCCTTGTGGGTGAAGCAGACAGATTTGTATTTAGTCCATACAGCAACCAGGAGCCTGTGAAGACTTTTTAAGGCAGTAGAGATGTGGTCCCTGGGCTTAAGGCCAAGAATAAGTCTTGCTGCTCTATTCTGGATCAGCTGGAGAAGGCTATTGCAATAGTCAAGCCTAGAGAGAACCAGGGTTCGGGTAACATTGAGCCTCTGGGGGAAAGTGAGAAAAGGGAGAATTCCTTTGAGAAGGAAGAGCTGAAAGTGGGACTGCTTGGCAATGTCCTGAGTGTGAGGGAGGAAGGAAAGAGAGGAGTTAAAGATGACTCCAGGGTTTTTGGCTTCAGAAAAAGGAGCGGGGGAAAGCACAAGGAGGAAGGCCAGAGTGAAGGGAAGAAGGAGGGAGCAGGGGTCCCTATGGGAAGGATCTCAGCGTTAGAGGCGTTGAAGCAGAGATCGTTGCAGGTGCACAAGGACTGGATGGCAGATAGGCAGTGAGGGATGATGGAGGGTGCAAAAGGGTCAGCATGAAGTTTGAAAAAGAGCTGTGTGTCGTCTGTGTAATACTGGAAGTTGGAGAAGGAGGGGATGAGGCGTGCAAGCAGAGCAAGGTAGATTTTAAAGAGACAAGGGGAGAGGATAGAACCCTGGGTGACACCCAGGTGGAGAAGGAAGTAGGAGAGGAGAAGGTGCTCAGGATGACTTGGGAAGAGCGGCCAGTAAGGAAGGATGCCAACCAGCCCAGTGCCCGTTCCGAGATACCAAGGGTTCAGAGATGTGAACAGTTCTTCACGGGTGTTCATAAGAGCAGTTTCCATGCCTCTGGGATGCTCAGAATCCAGATTGATGGTCGTGGAGATCACCAACAAGTTCGGTGTGTGAGTTGAGTTGGGGCAATGTCATCTTCTCCAGCAGCTTCTCCAGGAAGGGGGTGATGGAAACAGGGTGGTAGTTGGCAGGACAGGTAGGGTCTGCTCAAGGTTTTTAAGGAATGGACGCACAAGGGAGTTCTTAAGGGAGGAGGGGAAAGTTTCAGTGTCAAAAGACTAATTGCAGAAATCAGTGAGTGCAGGGGCAAGAGAGCCAAAGTTATCTTTGATGGTCCTGGATGAGCAAGGGGAAACCTGTTTAGAAGAGACCTTGAGACCTCCATGGAGCGGAGAACTCTGGTAATGTTTTCAGGTGTGACAGGGGAGAAGGAGAAGGAGGAAGGTGGGGGCCAGGGGAGGTATGGGGATGTGTGATGGTTTGTGAGAGCATGTAGCAAGGTTGATCAGGATGTCCTGAGTTTAGGTGGCGAGGTGTGTGACCATTGCGTTACAGAGGGCCTGGGAAGGAGAAGGTGAGGAGGAGACTGCCGAAGGGTTGGCTAGTTCCCTGCAGATCTTGAAAAGTTCAGCCGTGTGGTTGTTTGCCCTGGAAACCTGTGCCTGTATGTGGGCTCTTTTCTTGGCATGCATGGAGAGTCTACATTGCCTTTGGAACAGGCGACAGGCTAGTTTGTCAGAGGATGAGCCTGAGGTTTGCCACTTTCGCTCTGCTGCCCTGCACTTTCGGTTCAGGGCAGCAAGTTAGGAGTTGTACCAGGTGTTGTGCTTAGAGGCAGGTTTCAGGCGGCTCCTCATGACTGGGGCAAGAATTTCAAGAGAATTGGTGATGGAAAGGTGGAGGTTGCTGAGGGCACAGTCAGAGGTAGAATAAGGGGTAGGGGTTTGGGGGGTGAAGGTGGAAGCTAAGGCAGCAGCTGACACTCGTTTAATCAGGTGGATGTTAGCGAACAAGGTTGGCAGGGCTTTTGGGGGGGTGGTCAGGGGCCAAAGGGGCCTAGGTGGGAGGAGAGGAGAAAATGGTCTGACCAAGAGAGAGGTGTGACTAGTGGGGGGGGGGAGAGGTCGGAGTGTATTAGTCCGTCCAGAGTGTGTCCAGCTGAGTGGGTTGGCCCAGAAGGGAGAATGAAGAGGGAAAGCGAGGTGCAGAGGTCAGTGAAGAGGATGGATGCAGAGCCGGGGGAGTCCAGTTGGAGGTTGAAATCAACCAAGAGGAGGAAGTTGGAGGTGGATGAAAGGAAGAGCAGAAATCAGCCCATTCAGAGAGGAACAGGGTGGTGGCACCTGGAGGCTGGTAAATGGTAGCAATGGTCAGGGTGGAGATGGGAGAGATGACCAACTTGCAAACCAGGCTTTCAAAGGTAGAGTAGAGCTGGGTGGGTAAGATGGAAGCAAGAACCCACTAAGGGAATATTAAGGCAACTTCCCACCAGTTTGGTGAGGTCGAGGCTTGGAGATGAGCTTGAAGTCTTCAGGGAGGAGGGAGCCAAAAGCAATGACTGAGCTTGCATTGAACCATGTCTCAGTAAGAGCGAGAATGTCAAGGTCAATGTCTTCAAGAAGGAAACAGATGTCAGTGGAGTGTTTGTCGGCTAAGTGGGCGTTAAGAGTAAACAACTGGAGGAGGTCTTTGCCTTTGAAGGTTTTCTGAGGTGGTGTACAGGGGCGTGGTACACCAGTCAGAGAGAGTAGAAGGAGGAGATACAGGAGAAGGAAGGAAGTTAATGAGAGAAGGCAGGATTCAGTCAAAGAGAAGGGGGGTGGGCTGTGGACCCTGATCTAGGATAGTGCCTGTGTGATAGACATTAACAAAGCAACGTGAGGATGAGAAGTCGGCCAAGAAGGCTTCTCACTTGGTGCCTCCGTTAATGGTAGAAGATGAGGAAGGAGAGAGAGTGAAGATGGGGGGTCCAAAGATTTGGAGAAGGGACAGAGAAGAGGATATCAGTCAAACCCTCTCTAGAGGAAGCTCTGACATAGGTGTCTGTGATGGGAAGTCCAGGGTTTGCTCTCAATATGTCCTTTTTGTGCTTTTTCCTAGCAAACCTGGAGAGTGAGAGGGGATAGGTGATAGTGTAGCAGTTAGAGAAAATAGGAGCGATGAAGAGCACCATCGGGGCGTCAGAGTTTAGTCGAGGAATTAAAGAAGAAGAGTAGCTGCACAGCGCAGTTCTAGCTAAGCTCACCAGGTGGCCTAGTAGAAGTAGTCACAAAGGCATAAATGCAAACCAGAAACGAAGAGAATTACATCAGAAAAAAAGGAGTCACAATGCAATGGTTCACAGATAAAAGAGTAAACACACCTAAAATCGTTTTTTTAAGGAGGCAAAAATGCACTGAGAGAAGATGTGGGTTAGTTGCTTCAAGGAAGGTAGAGTGTCAAGGCACGGTAAAAGGTTCAGGAGAGGTTAGTGGAGGAGTTCAGCCATTACTCACTTGCAGGTCTGCAAAGTGCATAGATGTCCATGAATACAATAACATGGGGAAGTAGTAATTAGTCTGGAGGTGAGACATAGTTTGAGGCGGGGTAGGGATCCCTTCAGGCCCTCCTCGGCCCGGACAGGCACAGACAGGGGCTTTAGAATCAGGCCTTGGGAGGCGGACCAGCTTCACCTACCGGCTCGCCTGAATGGACCTTTGATGGAAGAGGGGCCCAATCACAGCAAGGCCTTCCAACTCAAGGCAGGCACTCCAGTGCCTACAAATCCTGCGGCAGCCATGATGGAGAGTATGGCCCTCAACTGAAGTCAATGGATGTAGAATGCACAAAGGCACACAACAATAGTGTGGCGGGGCAAGCGTCTTTCTTTTTAATTTAAAGTCTTGCAAAAAGATAATTAATTCGTTTTTTTGATATTTAAACAAAAACACATGTCCGCCCAGAGCACCAGTGGTTAGGGCTCCCCAAAAGTCCAACAGGGCTTACCTTTCATCTGGGTGGTCAGGGGACTCCTCCACGCCATGTGGTGAGGAAAGACCAATTCTGTGATTGCTGGATGACTTCGGGAGAGAAAGCATGAGGAGAGACACAAATATTGTAGGTGTTTTTTTTGGATATTTGCCCACCCATTGCCATGTTTATCCCTATTCCCAACCAATTCCTGACCCTCCCCAGTTAAAACAACTCCCCATTGGAACTCTTTGAGCTCGCTTTATTCACTCTTTACCATCAAATTTTGCACTCAAAGTGCCTGCCAGTGATTTTTCAAAGCAGTCTTCTGAGAGTTAATTACTTAGTTGGAGCAGTAAATGTGCTACTGTTGTAATAAAAATGTCTTAACTAGGTTGTCCTCAGCCACTCGATTTTATAATGACTATGTGTGTCCTTCACTGAAGTCCTGTAAAAAAAAAAACAAGCATTGGCAAAGCTAATAGTTTTGGTTTGTGTGTATTAGGCATTTGCCAGGCACTGCTATTAGATGGCCAGGTACTCGCACCACTTTGCACCTGCTACCATCAAAGGCCAGTTAATATCTCTATGGCAGTGCCTGGCAAGTGCCTTTCCCATGCCTACACAAAAGCCCCAACTGTTGGCATTGTCAGTGCTGGATTCATTTGATATCATTGTCGAACACTAGAGAAAAGCCAAAACTCGAAGGGTTTGGAGAAGCGAAGATGGAAATGTGGCATACACTGGACAGTAGCATTGGGGATAATTGCCAGCTGGCCCAGAGGGGACCGAGACATCAACTGGCCCAGAGTGGCCCGCCAATGCCCGATCGGCCACTCCAAGCGTGGACACAAGATATGACAGGCGCTGCCTCGCGACTGCCCCACAGACGGACACCTGGGCCCCCTTGTAGGGGTGGCTCTCTGGGTGTGTCGGGCACACAAAAACAGCAATCCCCTCACAGAAACGCGCATCGGACTCGGTGCTGTACACTGTGCAGGAAGGTGGCGCTGTCATTTAATGCATTCAAACACGGACTGGCACATCTTAGCAACACTGCCATGGCTAACATCCTAACATGGTGTTGTGTATTCATTTTTCAAGTGATTGTGCAAGAAAGCGCCGTGCTCAGCGTGAACTCGTGAACATGCACACGGTGAAGAATTCTCTGCGAAAGGGTCAAGGCATCAATGTTAGACAAAGCTCCAGCGGAGGCTCGGGTCGGGGGAGTGGGGGGGAGGGGGCAGGTTATCTGAAAACGCCAGACAAATCCCATACACAGGGAGGCGCGAGCGGACAAAGTCCAATAAAGTGGCGCTCACAGAGCGGAACTAACTCCGAGACGGCGGAGCGCCCCTGGGGGTAAAGCGTGAGGAAACGCCAAGTGCAGCGGAAGGGCGGCGCGCGGAGTGCGCCCGACCACCAGTCTCAAGGTTACACTCAGACAGGACAGTCACGTGACATGCCATGCATGTGAACATAACAAGTTAGTGTAAGTGAGGAAACAAAGCCACCTGCCCTGGGCCAGCAACAAAGCACTTCACCACGTTCTCGTGAAAGCGGCGCCCTCCACCCCTCACCCGACCACGCACATTTGGGAGTCATCCTTGGCTCTAACAGGAATTCTAAGCGGTCTTACTTAAGTGTCGGTTTAGGATTTTGGGGGGATAGCTCGCGTGTTACGCACTCGCCTCTGACCTGGAGGTCAGTGTGCACATCTCGGCACGGCCGACCTAGCCCTTCATCCCGAAAAGGCTAATACATTGGGTAATCACATATATAGCTGCAGCGCTTAGAAGTGGGAGCGTTCTGTAAAAGCGGATCCTATTATGATTCCAGCAAGACTCTTATTCGCTGCATTTCTGTTCTGCGTTCTGCAATGCTGAGGGCAAAAAACTGCACCCAAAAGTAATGTACCCTCACCCCCTCATTCCTTATCAGCATTACGCCAAACATTAAGTCACAAGGATGGCTGTGAGGTCGCGCACATGGACCGAAGAAGTGGCCTCTTTCTCTTTACTTATTAAAGAGCCCGAGCC
This sequence comes from Ambystoma mexicanum, assembly GCF_040938575.1. Classification (NCBI taxonomy): domain Eukaryota; kingdom Metazoa; phylum Chordata; class Amphibia; order Caudata; family Ambystomatidae; genus Ambystoma; species Ambystoma mexicanum. The sequence goes on from NC_090941.1 coordinate 897,445,708, forward strand.
AGTCCAAATGCCCAACACAAAATGCCCTGAAGTGGCAGAAAAGCAGCACACACAGCACTCTACAACACGCGTGTGACATGCACAGCACTCTACAACAGGTGTGTCAGCTAAACGCTACATCTCCAGACGGCCGCTAAGAATCAGACATGTTAAGCCCTGCTGGTGGCCAGGGGCGTTGCTAGGGGGGACTAAGTGGGGTATAGCCCCAGATCTTTTGGTTGTAGCCCCGGATAGAATCTCAGGAGCTACAGCCAAAAGACTAGATAGCCCCCAGTCCCAACAGTTCTGACATCTGCTTAGTCCCGGGTCTTTTCCAGACCTAGCAACCCCCCTGCTGCTGGCTTTTGTGTCTGGCAGAAGTGAGTGAGCCCGCACCAATTCACTATCTGCTGTTTCCCCCAAAGAGAGGCGCACTGTTTTTAACTATACTTTTACAGTTTGAATTTGCACTAGTGCATGTGCAATTATACATGCGCAAACGGTGCTTGCACTGCCACACATGTTTGGGAATGCGACCCTTGTTGCTAAGCGCATTTGCTCCATTTTTAGTTTGGGCTCATATGTGGCGTGAGAGGTGGCGCGTGTGCCGCCTATCAGCTAAAAGGGGGGAAGTGGCATATGGGGAGGGACACAAACTTTTTTGCTGTTTTTTGTTTATTTTCCGACCCATTCACTGCCCATGGCCATGCTAATCCCTAAGCCCATGCCCACCAAGTTCCTGCCCCTCCCAGCCCAAAACACCTCCTCATGAGCACTATTTGAGCTTGCTGCGTATCAAGCCTTACTATCAAACTTAGAAAACAAAGTGTCTGCCAGTATTTTTTTAAAGCAGTCTTCTGAGAGTTAGCTGCTTAATTGGAGCTGTAAAGCTGTTACTGTTGTACTAAAAATGTCTCAACCAGGCCTGCCTTCAGCCACTTCATTTATAAGTACTCTGTGTGTCCTTCACTGAAGTCCTGTTAAAAACAAGGTTTGGCAAAGCCAACAGTTTTGGCTTGCACATAAGTATTAGACATTTGCCAAGCACTGCATTTATAGGCCCAGGAACTCACACCACTTTGCAGCTGCTACCATCAATGGGCAGTTAATACCACTACAGCAGTGCCTGACAAAGTGCCTTTCCCATGCCTACACAAAAGCCCAAACTGTTGGCATTGCCAATGCTTGTTAGCATTGGTACGAACATTAGATAATCTGGTCCCAGGTCGCTTGACAGTAAGGCAGACACCGCACACTGGTCTCCCAGTGTTACCGAGCTCTGTCCATGCGGCTCCAGCTGCATTACCCTCAGTGGCTGAAATTCCCATATACATACATTAAGCAGTAGAGATGCATACGCGGGGCCTGCATAGAAATGGACACTGTCGGCTCTTCCATTCCAGAGCTTTCTTTTGGCAGCTTGTAATGAAAGGATACAAACTGGCGTGGGCGCTAAGTGCATATTTCCCGGATGAAGGACACACTTCTTTCTAGAGAATTTCTGCCAGAAGTACAGACCTCTGAACGAATGGTATGTCAAGAGGGCGAGAAACCGATCTACCACCACACAGGGTACAACCCAAGGTACGCCCAGGCCCAGTAGGGAAACCCCGCCCAGTCACACCTAGAAGTGTGCTCGCACCCAGGCAGGGCCGACTGAACATGCCTCGGGGTTCCTGGGTGCTCACTTCAATATGATGTTTGGGGGCCTGAATTCCAACAGCTCGGGCACCACTGGGGTGCTTAAATAATAACGGATTCAAAGGAATGTAGCAGGGAGGTTAATTGCTGCAGAATATCACGGGCAGTGGAGCTGAAACTCTAAATGTCCACTAAAAAGCTAGTACTTGCTCTTTCCAACGAGGTGATACAACGCTGTGCAAAGTCACCCCTTGTTTGCTGAGCCTGCAGTGGTCTGCACACTGTGGAGCTGCCCCCATCCTCCAGATGGGGCTTAGTGGCCTAAGGGTGTGCAAGGGGTGTCTATGGGGAGCACACGAGTGACCGTGGTGACAACTTAATAGGAAAGTAAGCAGTCTTGGCATTTGAGGCTTCCTGGCAGCATGTCTTTACTCAAAGGGGGTTCACTCTAGACACGCGTGCGCGCTACTGCTCTAGTGCCACCCGGTGTACAGTACAACGGGCACAGCTGTGCCATCAAGCGTCGGGGCTCGGGTGCACGCCTCAGGGGCCCATCTCAGGCAGGCATATTTAGACACAATGCAGCACCGACTACATCGCTATCCGAAGGGCGGGGCCGGGATATCGGCACATGCCCAACGGCGCCGGCACTCAGGGGGTCTTCCTTCCTACCACTCAGCATCAGCATGGCGCCTCTGCCGGCTGATAGTTCCGAGAGCGGCCATGCACCGCTGTGGGAGAAAGGGGTCAGCTGGGGATGCTTGCTGTCAGTATGCGCTCAGATGAGGCCTAAGTGACGCAGCCCTCGAAGGGGTGGATCTATGTGAGCTCGAGGGTTCATTCCAGACCTTCACATGGAGAGCCTTTTCTAAGTGCTTTAAAAGTACACTTGCGAAAGCCCTTCTCCCCAGTGGTCGAAGTGAGCAGGAACGGTCGGGAGCGGAGTGCCACTACTTCTATGTTTTACTGTTAACAGTTCAACAACTTTTTGCACCATTCCGCAACTGTTCTTTGTGATGTTAAAGTATATTTCTCTACTTTATAGTTACAGCTAAACTGAAATCTGGTTTAACTCAACTGGCTGTCAAGCAGCATGGCTGCAACCCTTGAACAATGTGTTGAACGTTGCCCCCCGCCCAGGTCACAGTTCCACTACTTTTATTTGTACACGTCTACCACTGCTTCTCCCTTGATCACACCTTCTTGACGGAAACTATGGACTGCCGTCAAAGCCCCCACCCACCAACATGACATACATTGTTCTGCAGTTAAACACTAACATTAAAACCTGCCTGGTCACACGTCTCCTGCACAGAAATCTTCATGGTTTTAAATTGAATCAGAATGTCGCCTGCTGTGTCACATTTTAGAGTCAATGATATCACCGGACACGATTTACACCGCACAGATGCACACATCGTCCCAGTCTGTGATTAAACAAAATGGCCGGCAGACCACTTTGGGCAAATGAAGCAAATCAGGGGGCATTTCTTGCCCACACAAGACTTTATTATATTCCAAGTGAGTTTCTATCTTCAGAACATAGTGAATAATTAGTTATTACTTCTCTGCAGAAAAATGCAAAAGGGAACAGCCTACCCGCCCCATGGACGAGATGTGATGTAGTGTAGAAATAGGGATCTAACATGAAGGGGTGGCCTGGTGAAGGAGATATAAAATAGTCTGGCAGTGGATATGGGGGTCTAGTGGTGAAAAGTGGAGATGTGGTCTACTGGAAACTACAGGGTCTTGGTGTAGGGAATTAGTCTGGTGAAGGATGTATCGCCTAGTGGGGGATGCCGGTGGGTGTCTAATGGAGGTGATGCGGTCTTCAGAAGCAGGTATGGTCAACAGAAGGAGGCGTGTTCTAGTGGTCAGAAGTTGAAGAGAATAGAATAGAAATGGTGGGGTCTAGTGGTGGAGATGTGGACTGGTCAAGGAGATATGGTCTAACAAAGGAAATGGGTTGCAGACCTTATGTCCTAAGGTCTAGCGAAGGAGACATGTTCTGATAGAATGTATGTAGACTATTGTTGGTGATGTGGTCAGGTCATTATCACTATCATTAGCAGAGGAAATGTGGTCTTGAGGAAGTGATCATAGTCTAATGGAGTGAAGGAGATCAAGTCTAGAGGAAGTGATGTAGTGCAGTAATGGAAACTGGAGAGGATGTCTAATGGAAAAGGAGGGATCTATAGATGGAGATGTGGTCTGGTGAAGACAATATGTCTGGAGTTAGAAGAAGTGATGGGGTCTTCTGGTGATGAGACGATCTAGTGAAGGAGATCTGATCAATAGTAGACAGCATGGTGTACTGACTGAATAGGGAGGATATGTGGTCTAGCGGAAAAGATTGGATCTTGCAATGAAGATATGGTCTGTTAGAGACAATATGGTCCAGCGGAGGAGATAGTTTATAGGGGAGATATCACAGGGTCTAGTGCTGGAGATATGGTCACAAGGAGACAATGTGCTCCAGTGGTGGAAAGTGGGAGAGATGTGGGCTGGTGGAGGAGCTGGGGTCTTATGAAGAAGATATGTTCTAGAGGAGGCGATCAGTGCTAGTGATGGAAAGTGGAGATGTGACCAAGTGGAAAAGATTGAGTCTAGTGGTAGAAAATGTCGTCTGTTGATGAGGCTATGGTCTAGCAGAGGAGGTGGGATCTAGGCAAACTGATAGTGGTCAAATGGAGGTTATGGGGTTTAGTGAAGGAGCTATGGACCAACAGAGGGATGTGGTCTAATAGAAAAGACGGGGTCTAGTGGTAATAAAATGTGGTCTGGTGGAGGAGATATGGGATAGTAGAGCAGGTGCGGTCTAGGCAAACTAATGGGGGTCAAATGGAGATGATGCAGTCTGGTAAAGGAGATTTGGTCTAGAGCAGATAATGGGGTCCAGAGGTGAAGATGTGGTATCATGAAGATGACGTGGTCTAGGGATGGAGATATGATCAAGAGGAGTGATGTGGTCTAGGGGTGGAAGAGATGTGGACTGTTGGAGAGGTGGTCTTGTGAAGGAGGTATGTTCTATATGAGGTGATGGAGTCTAAAGGGGAAGACGTGGTTCAGTGGGAGGGATGTGGTTTTATGATGCCGTCTACTGATTTAGTGGAGGCGATGCGGGCTGGTGGAAAAGGTGTGGTTTGGTGGTGGAATGTGGTTTTGTGAAGAAGATGCGATCTTGTGGTAGAGATGGGTTCTAGAGGAGGGGAGCGATCAAGTGGAAGAAATGTGGTCCTGTGGCAATCTAACTGTTTACTCTGCATCAAACACTGGCCCATTGTATTGAGCCAGGGCGCAGCAGCAGGCAGTGCAGGCTGTCTCTCACTCACGCCTCCCTCACGGGTATTTAGTGGCCACCAAACACCTGGGAAGGTAATTCTGGAAGTAAACCCATATACTGTAACTTTTTCCTTCCGTTTCATACACGTCCAAAGTACGTATCAAAAATACGTTGTGGAATGTTTTGTAATTTTTTGAAGTCGGCAGTTGTGTTTATCAGCGAGTTCATAATTCACCGTGGATACTGTGGGTTGGAGAATACGGATTTGAAAATGTCGCATTAAATATGAAGCCTGTTATTCCTAAATACAATAAATACACTATTAAGAATAACAAGCGAATAAGGCATGCCTTTGTCCGGAATTTCTTAGTGAAACCTAACTTTGCATTTAAATGGGACGTCCCGGTTGTATGGACAGGGCGCCGGCGCGTGCACTCCCCGCTCCATCCCCCTTATTATCGTCTGCAGGAGGAATTAAAAAGCAGAACAAAGGCGCTTTTCAGAATATAGCTAATTCAGCGGGAGGGGGGTAGGGGGGGCATGCATTCCCATTCCGTCGCGTTTGTCCTTATTTATGCTGGTGGGTCGCACCCCGGTGTCGCCCCCTTCGCACGAGACACGCAGTGCTTGGTATTAATTGCACCATAGCCCTATAAAGCGATCCCAGGGCAAGCGTGCCCCCTCTGCCTGCCCATGCCAACCGGGCTGTCCTGGACACAAAGAGGCAGTGGGGGTGTGGGGCGCGTCTGCACTGGGCTCGCAGCTGCCCGGCGCCGTGGACGGTGCGTTTCAAGTACTTACCAAGTGCATGCACCGTGCACCGCCCCGTAAAGCTCTCCAAGCTCTCGCCCTCTCCGGAGAGCTACATTCAGGACTGGGCAGGTGGGCAACTTGCAGACACCCAAAGTGAGCTCCAGACTTGTTCAAACGCCTGCCTCGTGAATCAGCTCCCGGCTTTAAAACTGATCAGGCGCGCATCCTCCGTGTGGACCGAAATCCTGCGGTTTTCCCATTCTGACAGCGCTGCAACTCCCTGAGGTATCCGCGGAGCGCGCCCTCGGCTTTGGAAGGCATGGGCTGAACGGCGCGCCCCTGTCTGCGCCCGGATTGGCAGGGACGCTGCGTGCTGTGTGCGTGCAGGTGGTTCCTCACGCCGCTCTGCCGACTAGTGCTGGGACTCCCTGCGCCCGGCTTTAAGTCCGTGGACGCCTCGCCGTCACGTGACGCAACCCACCCACACTCTGCTGGCCGCGAACAAACAGCCCCGCTGCGGTGATGACAGAGAGAGGGCGGCTCTGCCAGACCCTGTTAGCACAATCCAACACCAGTGCCCGTCCCGTTAGTCTTTCCCATCCCACACACCCACCTCCCAAACCGGAAAAAAGATTCCTCCTAAAACAAAAAGTTAACTCTGGTTGACTGCCTTCCTTCTCTCTCCCTCTGTGCAGAGTCTCTGGAGCAGGAAGGAATGTCTGACTGGGGCAAAAGGCACCCATCAACATTTCCCACCGCCAGAGAATGGAGAGGAAACCCCCTGGTAGGGCTCTCTGGCATTACCGAGCGCCACGCTGCGGCATTGTGCGTCAGGCTTTCCATGCAGATGTTAATGTGCGCAAAAATGAATGGCTTTATTCAGGAAAGTGGGTTAAAGGTCCGTCCTTTCTCTTTTATGCCTTTGCACGACAGTAAATCAGTATTAAACATCTGCTCTCTCGTATGAGAACACACGGCAAGCCCGTTTCACAGTGGCACGTATGACTTTGTCTCCAGAAATACGGCCTGTTTGATTGCACACAATGAAGGGCGCAGAAACGACCGAGCCTCTGTTCTGTTGCAACCTGTTACCAAGCTCTAGCGTTTGACTGGCACTTGAAAATCAATGAGGGGCACACTGAAAATCTGGTTTTAACAAAAATGGGTTTGCAGTGGATAGTGACAAGACCGAGGAACAGTTATGTTATGTTGCATTTATATAGCGCCTTATATACCATTGGTATGGTCTGAAGGCGCTGGTAGATTGAACGCCCTTGGGAACCGAAGTTCAGGTCAGTAGAGAGAGTAGGGAGAGTCAGCGGCGCGTGTGCGCACCGGATATGTGTGCAGCTGGTGCGGTATTCGTGAAATAGCTGCTTCTTATTGGTAGGTGGGGTGGTTGAGATCAGGGGTATGTGTTCGTTCTGGCAGGATTTATCCAGACCGACTGTGGCTGCGTTAGGCCTGAGGAGAACGCCTGGCTGGGCAGGGGGGGGGGGTGTAACCAGCAGTGTTTACTTAGAATGATGGGGAGTGAGCGGGAGATGTTAGTATGAGAACAGTTATACCGAATGGTGTCATAGTATCTCTGTGTTGTAGTTGAGTGGTGGTGTAAAGAAGAGAGTAAGCGTGGGTGTGATATGATGGGTTACATGCTCTTTCAAACGTTCCCTGATTCCAGACCATACTATGTACGGCACGCAGTTCTATGCACTCCAGTCCGTTCTATGTACTTTTATTCATTCCATGCGTCCCCGTCTGTGCTACACACAGTAAAAAATAGACCAACAACAACAGAGGATGGCTTCTCCAAAGGTCAAATACAAGAAAAAGTCTCTAAATCATAGCAAGTTCTTTCGATGAAACAAAGTGTCTCTCTCTCTCTCTCTCTCTCTCTCTCTCTCTCTCTCTCTCTCTCTCTCTCTCTCTCTCTCTCTCTCTCTCTCTCTCTCTCTCTCTCTCTCTCTCTCTCTCTCTCTCTCTCTCTCTCTCTCTCTCTCTCTCTCTCTCTCTCTCTCTCTCTCTCTCTCTCTCTCTCTCTCTCTCTCTCTCTCTCTCTCTCTCTCTCTCTCTCTCTCTCTCTCTCTCTCTCTCTCTCTCTCTCTCTCTCTCTCTCTCTCTCTCTCTCTCTCTCTCTCTCTCTCTCTCTCTCTCTCTCTCTCTCTCTCTCTCTCTCTCTCTTCTCTCTCTCTCTCTCTCTCTCTCTCTCTCTCTCTCTCTGCTGTCATCCCAGACAAGATTTCCTCACTCTCAGTCTAGGACTCAAAGTGATCCTGCACTTGTCTCCTGATTCTTGGTTGACTGTCAGTGTCATATTCTTCCTGTCCCAGTGTTAAGTTCTCTGGAGACCCCTACCCTCCAGTCTCTGCAACACCCTTCTTGGGCTGAGCAGAAAAGGTAGGCGGCTGGGTTAGCTCCACGATAGGCCAAAAAGTCTCCACCCAGGGCCTGGAAACCTCTGATATTTTCCTTTCACTGGCGAAGCAGTCTCTTCAACCCCGCTCCCATCCTTGCTTTATCTTCTCAACCAGTTGAGACATCACATTCCTAAGGGAGCCACCACCTTCTTAGTGCTGTTTTCTGCTCTAATCTCCTCTCCAACCTCCTCTGTGCTTCACCACATGTTATTTCCTCCTCCTGTGTTCCCTGCTCATTTCTCAGGCTTAGCTGTTTCCTGATTCCCCTCTCTCTTTTCTCTTTCAAAGGAGTCCATGCCTTCTGCCCCTCCTCATCCTGGTCTTCTTTCCACTCCTTTATTCTACAGCACACCATGTCACGTTCTTTCTCCTCCACCCCCCTTTCTAGATAATCACCTCCTCCTTTCAAGCCTCTTTCTGGTTAATCATTGTCAGGACCCAAGATGGTCCATGTGGGTGGCTCTTAGAACCGCTGCTCCACCCCTTAGATTCCCTGCCAGATGGTCGGATCAAAGGTGGGAGGAAAACAATGCCAGGTTTCAAAGAACAAGACACACTGTTAGTATGCCTCCTTTTATTGTGCTTAGGAACTGTGATGCTGGAAATGCATCGGAGGGACAGGGCCTCCCTATCGTTGTCCTTTACTGCTTTTTATCGTGTGTTCTGTCGTGTTTTCCACGCAGGAGTTCATGTGGGACTCCTGGCGGTGCAGCTCTCTCTTTTGGTTTTGGTGAACAGACCCATGCGATACCCTTATGGCACCCATGGGTAGGGGTGCAACCCTGTGCCAACTAGTGTATGTTTTTGGGCACCTGTGTGTGACCCTCAGAGCAGGGTACGGGCTGGTGGCAGCTCTGTGCTGAATTGACTGGTGCCCTGAGCGAACTCCATTTTGGGATGCCCAAGCCCTGTCATTGGAATCGGTAGATTCCTGATGGAGACAAAATGGCCCCCATGGCCTCTTGCCTTCCATCGCCTGTTACCTTGATCTTCCGGAAGTCCCGGGAAGCCCTGACTCTGTCGCTTCCCCCTGACTGGCTGTTGGGTGGAAGTTCCATATATGGTAGTCTGGGGAAATGCTGACCAGACTGGCTGGAGCCTTCTCAACGACGGTATGTTGTGGGTACGCCCGTGGGTGGGACCTGGGTGAATGGAGTGTGTGACGAATATGCATTCTATCTTGTGGGTGTCTAGTATCTGGTGTTTGACACAATGACTGAGACAGCCCTGCCCGAAACCGGTATGAATGGAGTGTGTAGTGTTGAATGGCTGGGTATTTGTCCCAATACACATAACGTGTTGTGAGTGTCTGGAGAGAAGTGAATGGCCTGAATGCACTGTGTGTCTGATTGTCTGCCTGCCTGTATGAATGCCCTTAGTCGTGATTGGATGCTTGAGTATGACCCAGCGGAATTAATGGGCGATCAAAAGTATATCTGGGGACCTCTCACTGCTAGGAATCATGCTCAGAAGCTGAAGTCCACTACGACGAGTAACAGGAGTGAAGCTTAACCTTGAAGCCCTGCTGGACGAGAAGAATTGATGTTGCTCTCCTTCACAATCTGAAAGCTGCTGTGTCTCCCAGGACTGACCCAGAGAGGACCTGGTAAGGCGCCCTCTTCCCGAGCTACGAGGGACCATCGTGCACCAGCAGATCTTTGCCAAAACTCCCTGGTAGACAGACCTTTGAAAGGCTGCCGACCTGAGACGGGGACCGCCGCGGAATCACAAGGAGAAGTGCCAGGACTGTTGTACGCCACTGTCGACGACCGCCGTAGCCGATCGGAGCCGCCGTGCTCCTGTTTGCCTAAGAACTTTCGAATCCAAGGACGCTCTCGTCCGCATCGTCGCCGCTGTACCCTGCTGGAGAAGGCCTGACCGTCGACGCGCCAAGGAGTATCCATCAGTGGGTTTCCTGCCACCCAAAGACCACAGAGATGCCGTCAACCCGACGCCCTTGCTGGGCCACAGTTCTTCAAACTCTTTGCGGTCCAGAACTATCGACGCCGAGGTGCCCCGCACGCCTCTTCCTTGCAGGACGTTTACGCTTCCCCGTCAACGAGCACCGCTAGGAACGAAGCTGCCACTTCACCATCGTAGCTCACCCTGTTCTCTGTCGGACGTTTGACGACCTTAAAGGGAGGGCACTCAAGAAGGGCCGTCGATTCCCCGATGAGGAACGCTACAACGCCAGGTACTTTGGGGTTGCAGAACTATTGGGAATTCTAGTGGGAACGATATATGGACTGGACTTGTATTTTTACTCTACAGGTTGCCCAGGTGGGGGGATCTCCACACAGAGCTGTGTTTAACGGTAGTGACCAGTATTCTGCCAATTGTTCAACCATCTTGCTTTCCTTCCTCTCTCTACTGCTGGTTTCCTCTTTATTGATCTGTGTGACATTTTGACCGTATAGTTGATGCACTTTTTCAAGATCTGATAATAGTTGTGGTACCACTGTAGAACTGTATATATTTACCATTGTTGATCTTCTGAGCACAAAGTGAGTTATTGTGATAGTGTACATAACCTTGAATATTAATTATATAAAGACTGTGTTTTAATCGATACAGTGTGCAGACATTCCTTTGTGGGTGCTTGGGGACTACACTGTACTTAAGAACCAGCCCTCATCACCTCTTGAGAAGCTAGGCCTTGATTGCTCGTCTATTACTACCTTATTGAGAATCTTGGCAGGGGTCCTCTGTGTCTCCCCTCTACCAAATAGAGAGCGGAAGTACAGACCCCCCCTCCAGCGTCTTCACAGTATCCCCCACAGATAGCCCCAAAGTTACATAAGGACAGTAGTTTTCACCCTGAACAGAAGGGCTTTAATCTCCTCCATTAGTTGCCCTGGAGTGTTGCCAACAGAGTGCAAAAGGTAGCTGTAAATATGCAAAAGAGGTTATCTGACGGAACAACCTGGGGAGAAAAGGGTGAACTGGGGGGTCCTGCTTCCTATCTTGCATCAAGCACCAGGCATCTATGAACACTTCTTAGAGAGAGACAAGAGAAATCAGACACCTGGGACGATTTTCATCATGGACTTTATTTGCTGGAATAACAGGACACACTCAAAGAAATGTTTTCCTTTAACCTGCTTTATAGCCACTCATTCCCCATGAGCCAAACTATTTAATTTTAAAATCTCTCAGACCTAGGTCCATGTTAATATTTAGTTTCTCACAAAAACCTGAACCTAAACAGCCAACTGTCTCCTATCAGGTACACAGTTTTCAAACCAGCCATGATATCTGAAGTCTTTCTCTGTTTTCAGGAAAATTATTCCTAGTATGAATTTCTATGAACAGGGTATGTATGATGTGTGTGTTTTTGTGTTTACAATTGGTTGATGTTACTGCTGAAAGTTTGTGTTTGTCTGTGATAGGTTGTACTCAAAATGTGTCGGCCATATTTTTATTTTGGTTAGTAAATGTAGTCCTCTTTTTGTGATTTTGATTTTGGAAAGTACACTTTATGTAGTTGTGTTCCTCTGATTGTAGAACTCTCTATGCACTATACTCTCATTGTTTCTGTCCAACCTATGTTTTACCTTTTTTTGAACCTTGTCCACCCTACCTAACACCAAACTTGTATATACAAACTACTATGTATAATTTATCATCAACCACTTTAAATAACTTCATGAGCAGTCATTTCGTGTATTGACACATTTTAAGGACCATTGTATCAGTACTATTTATTTGTCATTTATATTCCATTGTCAGATTTTTTATTAAAAAAAGAATTGTGATAGCCGTGGATATCCAGCACCCATTCATTGTGCAGCATTGCTACTGGCAGGTAAACATGGCACCCTGTACAGCCGCGGCTATATTCTGGCAAATAGCACCTCGTGGGTTTGTGGATGTGTGACATTTGATACATATGATAGATATATGTATATGTACAATGCACATATGTGTACACACAGATTTGTATATTTTGTTTAATATTATTATTTCTAGCCACAGCTACAGCATCAGCCATTGAGTTGCAGGTTTATGCTTGCGCTGCTAAGGCGAGCAACGACTGGAGTGGTTCTATCCGCAGCTCCATGCCCCCCTTGTTAACATTGTAACCTCGGTTACAAACAAACATTCTGGGGGATTTTAGACACTGAAACTGCATATAATAAATTACAGTAGATATTGTAATATATTTTTGCAGTCTGTGTTCAATTTGCTTTATTTTTGTAACTTAAAGCATGACCTTAAAAGGGCCATTTTGGGGGAAGGAAAGAGTGGGGTGGAACAGGGGAGGAAAACACATAAAGATGAAACATATAACAAAGGGAATTAAAATAAAAAGGAACATATATTTTTTTGGTATTTTCTTTGTTTTTATTATTTGTTTTTCCAAAAAAGGGGGGAATAAATGGCCACTTCAAACAAATAAACTAAGGACTGCAGTTAATCTGGTGTTCAGAAGTTATGAACTTCTCTCAATCCTTAATTGTGGCACCTGCGCGGCTTCCCATCTCAGCAAGTGCAGTTGACACTGGTGCAGAGGTTGAAGCTTCATTCAGTGTCGGTGATGTCCCACTGGTGGATGCCAGTTGTTGAGATGGTGCTGACTTCTGCGTATGTAATGCATGAGCCCTGTGTTTTTATTTTGTGGTGCTCGTGCGATTTCCGATATGCATCATCTACATTATCCCAATGGATTTGCAACAGATGACATCACAGATCACATGACTAATGACATAACTAATTACATGTTGTAGGAGAACGCTTATGACAATACAAAGTCCATCATTGGTGACACCACTAATTACATTGTATATAACTGATTGCATTAGTAATGGCATTAGACAATTCCTCATTTATAAGTTAGCTTATGAAAACTTTGATTAGCTTAATAACTATTTAAGCTGTGGACTTGGCCATGGCAAAGTCTGTGGTCACTGGCCATCACCAGAGGCCAAAGCTAGAGGTCAGTTAGTTTTCCAAAATACCAATGTACATGGTTAAAAGCCATGCCAATTAGCTCATCACTGTTTTAATATATACAGTGAGCAATGTTGAAAGCTGTAGTCAGGGGCCTTCGCTAAAGGTACAAACAAAGGCTGTGGCCAGTGGTTAGTATTGTATTGCTGACCAATTCTAGTGACTGGTTAGTATATATAATATACAGCGTGCAAGGACAAAGGCATTGCTAATGACTGGTTAATGTTGTATAATACACAGTGGGAATGGCAGTTGTAATGTAATACGTGATTTCATCAGTGGTGTGACCTGTGATGTCATCATTGTGGTCATAGACTATCTCTTGGCATGTTATTATTTCAAAATAAACAGTGGACATGGTCAAAAGTTGTAGCAACTGTTCAAGATCATAGGCCATGGCTAGTGGCCCATTTATATGCTAGAATATATAGTGGCCACAGCGAAAGGTTGTGGCTATTGTGCAATATTTTGGTAAAGCCCATGGCTAGTGCCTGATCAGTGTATATAATATACAACGGACACAACTGAAAGCTGTAGCCAAAGGTGAAGGCCAAAATCTACGGTTGGTAGTCTGTTAGAGTTTTAAAATATTCAGTGCACATGGGTGAAGGTTGTGACCACTGTCCATAACTGAAGGCCATGACTAGTACCCATTCATGTCTTAAAATATATTTGGCCATGCACACTGACCATGGCTGAAGGCCATGCTTAATGGCAGTTACTCCTGTAATTTAATTTAATTAGTGATCTCATCAGTGATGTGATCTGTGATGTCATCATTGTGGTCATAGGCTGTGCAACAGGGGGTGCGTAGTAAAGGCGGCTTAAGCTGAATTTCAGGGGTTTTGTTGTACTATACTCTCAATTTAACGACCATGCAAATAAAGCTTTTTCCTTGAATAGAAATGTACACAGCCCACAATAGTGGCCGTGTAGTTGTGGTTAAGTTGCTAAACCCATAGGAAGAGCACTTTTTGGGCAGCTTATAACTTTGCTCACCCTGGACGAATCCACACCAAACTTTACTTGAAACCATAACGTCCCTTTAACAAAGTTTTTTCTTTGAATGTCATAGGTTTTTATTAGTCCAATATAACCATAACATCCCCTTAACAAAGTATTTTCATTGAATTTCATAGGTTTTTATTAGTGCAACTTAACCATAACGTCCCTTTAACAAAGTTTTTTCATTGATTACACGGCCCACGGTAGTGGCCGTGTAGTTATGGTTAAGTTGCTGTTTCCATAGGAAGAGCACTTTTTGGGCGGCTTATATCTTCGCTCTCCCTGGACGAATCCTCACCAAACTTTGCAAAAAAAAGTATACAGCCCACTCTGAATTGAGTTTGGTGAGGTTTGGTCCAGGAGGGGCAAAGTTATAGGGGGGGGTCCCAAAATGTCTTTTTTTCCCATAGACTGAATGGGGAAAAAACTTTGCTCACATCTACAGCCCAAATCGCTGGATGGATTTTTACCAAATTTGGACCAGGAGCAGCGGCTTGGTCCCGAAAGCGCGCTTTTGTAAATTTGGTGAAAATCTGTCCAGTAGTTTTTTTTTAAATGACCAAAGAGTAGGTCACAACAAATTTGTGATATCTATGTCCGGTCCGCAGACACACTTCCCTGTTCGGTCCGCGGACAGTGTCCTGATTGGCTAATCGGCTTGCGTCATGTCCCCGGACATGCGATGTGTTCGCTGATTGGATGGTGCAGAGCGTGAAGTGCGTCAGATTTTTGGAAAACGCCCTCCATCTAGTATTCGCAGACGTCCGCAGACAGCACGGTGTCAAATGGTGGGGAAATACAATTTTGGCAAGTGTGCTGGTCTGTAAGACTGTTTGGGGATGGTAGGGGGGTAAGAGAGGGTTCAAATATTGTATCTATTTAGGTGGTAGACAACACTGTTGTGTTCGTTGTGTCCGTGGACAGTAGCGCTGTCCTTGATGTCCGTAATCGTTCCATATGAGAATGTCCTAAGGACACTATACCTGTCCGTACTGTTCGCAGGCAAGTTGAAACTGTTCTAAGAACATGTGCAGTGTCCGGGATGTCCGCAAATAAATGAAAATGGGGGTGTCCTAAGGACAGTATACCTGTCCGTATTGTTCGCAGGCAAGTTGAAACTGTTCTAAGAACACACGCGGTGTCTGGGATGTCTGCAAATAAATGAAAATGGATGTGTCCTGAGGACCCTATACCTGTCCGTACTGTTCGCAGGCAAGTTAAAACTGTTCTAAGAACACACCTGGTGTTCGGGATATCCGCCATTAATCAAAATGGAGGTGTCCTAAGGACACTATACCTGTCCGTACTGTGTGCAGGCAAGTTGAAATTGTTCTAAGAACACACGTGGTGGTCGGGATGTCCGTACCGTTCGCAGGCAAGTTGAAACTGTTCTAAGAACACACGCTGTGTTCGGGATGTCCGCAAATATATGAAAATGGAGGTGTCCTGAGGACACTATACCAGTCCATATTGTACGCAGGCAAGTAGAAACTTTTCTAAGGACATCCAAGGTGTCTGCGGACATTAAAAATGCCATGAGGCCTAGTTAAAAATGTTTGATTATATGGGTGTGATCATAGTTAAAAATTGTTTGATTCTATGGGTGTGATCTATGGGTGTGATATGCTGCAGTGGTTGCTGTCAGGGCCTAGAGTCTTGGTTGCATGGTCGAAGAAGACCATGCACCCAAGACTCTAGGCCCTGGCAGCAACCACTGCAGCATATCACACCTATCGATCACACCCATAGAATCAAACATGGGTATGATGTATGGGTGTGATATGTTTTGGAGTTGTGGCCAGACTGTACAGAAGACCGAAGTTATAAGTACTGAAGTTATAAGCTACTATGTGTGTGATATGGTGTGGTTGTTGTGGCAGGGTGCATAGGTGAAGGCTGTAGGCTGTATACTCAATACTCTAGGTCCTGACCACAACCACTGCACCATATCACAGCCATACATCATACCTATAGATTTGATTATCTTTCAAATGGTTTCAATTATACTTAATGCATGATTTGTTGACATTCGATACATTTTTTACATGAGTTTGGTACCTGGAGGAAGTATTCTTTTTCAAGCTCTGTGATAAAAGAAAAGAGCATGTTAGTGTATGTATTCTATAAAGACTTATTAAATTTCATAATAGATATTTCAGCTTTTTTTTTACCCTCATATTTGGTTTACAAACCAGTGTACTGTGCATTTTGCTCAGTTTCTGTGTTTGTTTTTGAAATCATTGGGACTGTGGGAAAAAATAATCCTTGTGGGATTAAAAAACCCTTTTTTGTTTTGCTACAGTCTATTTGTTTGTTTCCTTTCAGTGTTTACTTCTTGTTTCTGGTTAATGTTCTATCTGTTGGATTGTTGCAGATTTCCGAAGCAGTTACATACCTGATGGCGTATTGTAACTGTCTATTTTTTGTTACAATTTATTGGTATTCGTTTATATTTTTGGTTGTTATACAATCTTGGGCTAGTTAGATACCCATTGGCGTATTCTAACAGTTTATAGTTTTTTCATTGAATTTTTTTTAATGTTGAAGTACAGATTAGTTATTACATTTTGGTTTTAAGAAGATTAAAAAGCGTTTGTAAGATTTGCTGGTAATCTCTGCTTTAGAGTAACCATCCATATTTTTGTTGCAGATTTCTGAAGCAGTTAGATACCTGTTGGCGTATTCTAACTGTAATTATTTTTTTTTTAATTTAGTGGTATTGATTTATCTGTTTGGTTGTTGCTAAATTTTGGGACAGTTAGATACCTGTTGGCGTATTCTAACTGTTTTTTTCTTGTTATAATTTAGTGGTATTCATTTATCTGTTTGGTTGTCATATAATCTTTGGATATTAGGATACCTGTTGGCGTATTCTAACAGTTTGTTAATGTTTAAGTTCAGATTAGTTATTAAATTTTGGCTTTAAAAATATTAAATAAGCTTTTGTAAGATTTGCTGGTAATCTCTGCTTTAGAGTAATGGTACTATCATTACATTCAAACCATCCACATTTCTTTTTTATATATGCAGTGTAGTGACCTGCATTGGTTGTGGCTCCTGTGTGGTAGATTATACCTATTGTTGTGAAGGTTTTTCTACCAAGTGATACTTGACCATGTGTGAATCCAGTCAGCTTGCAGTTGTTTTTGGTACCATCTGCATTATAACTTAGAAGCATTAGTATTACGTATTTACTATGTGTTTGTATTAGTAAGGTGGATCGATTATCTGAATTGCAGTTAGTACATAATCTGCCATGGTTTGCATGTGGTACAAGTTGCTGAAATGGAATGGATTCACAATTTGGTATGGATACATACACAAAGCGCTCGTTAGGGATTTCTTCTTGTGTAACATTGTTGCAGAGAGTGCAGGTATGTTTCCACATGTATGAAATCTGGAAGATTTCATTTATATGTATGTTTTTGTTTTCCAATACTTGTAGTAAGTACATTAGAAATTCTTGTGGATCTTCTTGTGAGTTTATGGTGAATTTTACCATTCCAGCACAGTAGTCCAATTTTTGTCTTATTCCGTGAACACTATACGTGTTGTCAGGATTGTTTTTTGCATTTCTATGAAGGACTAACATTTGCAAACACAATTGGTCTGTACCGTGTAAGTAAATGTTGTCAACAATTGGTGGCATTTGAAATAGAATATTAATTGCTACATTTGCGTAACAACTTACACCAGTTACATTTGAAAATTTGAATGGACCAGGTAGTTCTGTGTCCAAGTCATTTTTTCGGAGTGTATGTTGCCTCTCTGAAGAAGTACCTAAATTACTTTGACTAATAGGTTCTTCTTTACTTATTCTGAATGATGAAGTATTAACTTATTTTACTCTCTTTGGAGGATTTGCAGTGAGATTCTGTTGCATTTCTACTTGAATTAGTTTTCTTTTACAACGTTTTATTTTTTGTGGAACAGGATATGCTTTTAGATTGGGGGTGTATAGTGAACATAGTCTATTGTATTCTAGAATGCAAGGAATATCAGCGTTGACTTTACTTGCATCAAAGTTGATTAGAAATAGACCTTCAAGTGTACGTAAGCGTGATAGTGCTACGTAGCTCATGCCTTCTTTAAAGACTGTGTTACCAATATCTATCAATGCTTTGTCTAGGGTAAGTCCTTGGGATTTATGAATGGTGACTGCATATGAAAGAGTTAGAGAAAATTGTTCTCTACGTACATACATGTCTTTGAAGAGAAGGAATCGAGCTGTTGAGTGCCCTATCCTTTTTACTTCTGAAAGTTTGTCAAAGAGTATATTGACAAACTGAATGTTGTTGTCACATGGGTATGTTTGAAAGCCAACAACTGTACCCAGTGCTCCATTAACTAGTCCTTGCTCCACGTCCAGGTTACGTTTAAGCATTACTCTATAGTTTAAGGATAATTTTAATATTTTTTCCAAGCCAGCTGTGTTGGAGATTGAATTTTCTAAGGTATTTAGTCTTTTTGTGGCTTGTTGACACATAGGTAGTGTAATACCATGTACGTCCAGTTTATCTGTGGAGAAAATGTTCAATTATTGGTGCATTTCATTTTTTAACATTGTTTCATTGAATTTGGAACAGCTTGCAAGAGTTGGCATTAAGGCCATACACTTGACATTTTTTGTGCTAATTGTTCCATAACATCAGTAGCACATGAGTTATCGCCATAAAGTGCATGGATGTGCCGGGTTTTTAATATTGTTTGTGCTTCTTGAGATAGTACACCAACTCTAATACTTTTAAAAATGTTGGCGTAGGTGAGGTCTGCAGATTGGTGCATGTTTTCTGTTAATTCTGTGTATTGGAAATGTTGCCAAAGGTTGACATTTCCTATGCTGCCAATAGTTTTATGGCAGAGTTTGTGTCCTAAGGTTTTAAAAATAGGTTCACCTTTCACTGGTGTCAATTGAAGAAGATCTCCAAAAACAATAATGTGTTTTCCTCCAAAGAGTTCTTCGTAGTTTATTTTAAGTACTTCTTGCAATCTGAGATGAATCAAAGCCCACATTAGGTTGGAGACCATGATCACTTCATCTATTAGTAGCATTTTCATTTGTTTCAAAACTCTGCGTAGTTCCATTGCAGCTTCTGTAGAAAGTTTGCGATAATCTAATTTGTTTTGGTGTTAACTGGAAGGAGTAGTAATCGGTGTAAAGTGACACCACCTATGTTGTTGGCAGCTAAACCTGTGGGGGCAGTTACAACAACTGCCAGTTTGTTGTTTGTCAATTGTTGAAGGAACTTGCTGATGGTTTTGATTAAGAATGTTTTACCTGAACCAGGTTCACCACTGACGTATAGTAGTATAGGTTTGTAATTTTGGCAGGTACATTCTTTATTTTCATGTTGTACACCATGTGCAATTTGTTTTGTTACTTCTTCAAAAATGGTGCGCTGCTCTTTGTTTAGTTTTGATTGTAGTGCAGTTAAGTCTTCTGTATCTTCTTCAAAGTAACACATGGTGTTTTCTACTTCTGTCATAGCTAATTCTGCCTCATTTGCTATTAGTGGCTGTCCCAGTGGTTCTTGGCTTCCTGTTATAGAAGGTTTACTAATGTCGGGAGTGTCCTTATCTAGTTGGGCCTGGAGTTCTTCTTCATGTTGCTGTTCATTTTGCAGCATTGTTTTGTACTGCATAAAGTTCACATCGGTGATAGTGCTTTCATTTGCTTTGAAAGCATCTTTGTAGCAGTCACAGTTATCTAGTAACTCTTCTTCTTTTCTCCATGGTTTAAAAAGTTGTAGGAGGGACATGTAATATAGTTCTTTCTGTTGAGGAGGTTTTAATGACAATTTGATATGATTAATTAAACTTGGTTTGGTAAGTTTTACTAAACTGCCTTCACAATCTGTCACTGTATATCTACCTTTGCTTTCATTAGGTTTTATATTATTTGTGTATGCAAAGTTTTGGGCTATGTGGTATAGACACATGTTTTCCAAAGTGGTATTCCTGTTCGGGTAGCATGTGTCTAGTAAATTGTTTTTCAAAATGTCTTGGCAGTTTGGATCATTTTTGGCTATTGTTTCTATGTCGTCATATGATTTGAGAACTTTTTTTCTAGATTTAGCAGGACCAAGACTTAGCCATACTATACTTTCAGATTTTCCATACAAAGCAGTACTGGTTAAACGATCTGCAGCTTCGTAGGCACCACATTCTCTATGAGAGAGCATTTTTATGCCTAAACTGTACAATTTCTGAGATAGTGTTTTGTCTGATGATAGGTCATTCCAGAGGTCTTGAAGCTCTGTTTTTTCTGCTTTTGTTAAGTATGCTGTAACATATCGTGCAACTGCAGTGGAATTTTCTGCAATGTACTGCACATCTATGTTGCATTCCATAAGTGGGCAATGATTGCATTGTAATCACTGATATATTTTGATTCTTCTGTTCTTTTTATGTAATATGTGTTCTTAGGTGATTTACCTTTAACATTATGTCTAACTGTACAATTTGTGCATGAAGGTCACTATTTGTCATTTGTGAAGGGATTTCACAAATGACATATTTTTGGATGAACTGCAAAACAGTGGCATCACTGTCCTGACCAAATTTAGGAGCATCTTTAATCCATAAAAGCATGTGGATATGTGGTGCTCCTCTGGCTTGATATTCTTTTCTCCAAAATAAGTGTTCCACTTCTCCGAGTGGAGGAACAGTTTTATTACAAATAAAGTGTAGCATAGCAATGAAACGATGATGGAAATATCTTGAAACATTAACAGGATCTAGAGAGCAAAGTTCTCCAGGCGTTAGTATATCTATGTTTGTTTTGTTTTTGTTTGATATGCGTAGGAAATCATGTAAATCTTCACATGCATATTCTGCACAACTTAATGTAACAAACCAAGTGGGTGGTCCAAGGTTTCTGATCATACAACATACATCTTTGTGACGTCGGAACCAGTATTCTTTTGTACCACGCATGTTTGCAAATAGATTTGTAATACTTGATTGTAAAACCTATTCTTTTTCTTGCACCTTTTGTATTAATTGTGTAGCCGACATATTTTGAAACTGTGTTCCTGATTTCAATATGTGTGCAACTCCGTAACATAGAGTTGCTAGTTCACTTTCAAAGAATAGGTGGAATATGTATTCCACATTTTGTCTAAATCTGGCATCTTCAGAATACATTCGTAATGAGCGGTATTCTGATGCCGTTATTTGAGTGGGTCTGTCATCGTATCTTCCACCTTTGCCAGTAGGAAATAGTAGAGGAAAAGCATGTGCTTCTATACTTTTTTCCCATATGCCTATTGATGATCCTTTGGTTTGTTGCATTTGGTACGTTTCTAGTGCATCACCTATGCTGTTTTTAGAGTGCAATGGATGAATTGTATAATGGTCTAAAATATTGGATACTGCATCTGTATCCAGAAGTTCAAATTGACCAGTTTCTCGTGACTCTTGAATTATTTCAGTTGTTTCCCTTAAGTTTTCTTGAATATTTATTTCTTTGTAGTACTCAATATTGTCTTTTAAATATTGCAAGGCTTGTCTAACTTTATGTAAGTCGACGAGTTGTTGCCAAATTTTTTTGTTTTGTCTTTTGTTGGTACACCATTTACTAACATAATTAAAGATTGTTCTTTTGGACGTTGCACTCCTAGAGTGTGTACATTTTCTGTCAGATTTAATGGTAAATAAACTACTTTGCCACAAATACCTTTCACCAATTCAGAAGGAGGTAATTTTGCTGTTTTTGGTTGAAGACGTATTATTGCTTGAAATGGGTATACTGTTTGAATTATGATACTCTCATATAAATTGAGTTGTTGCAGGGGTTTTGGTAGTGGAAATAATTCCAAATTATTTGTGATAGCACGTGAAGGATTTTGGTTGTTGTCAAGTTTTGTAGTGCAGTAACTGCAAAGTATTAAAGGGTCAGTCATTTCATATTTGTTTTCTGCTATAAGGTAGAGAACTAATTCAAACCATTTAGAATCTTCATTGTCGTCTATTTTGTATGTTTTGTCTATAGTTTTTGTGTTAGTTTTATAAAAAGTTCTGCGGCAACACACACACACATGGTTTGGTATTTCAGCGGATGTACTTTTAAATTTTAGTACTTCTTTTTTGTATGGTTGTAGTAGAAGGTTGCCATGTGTACAATTGTTGCTAGTTTGTTGTAAAGGTATTGCGTTTTGTAAGTGGCTTTCACTTCCAAAATATTTTTTCTGGATATGGTACATTTCTTCAAGTAGTTCTTTGGCTGTACCATGTAGAAGATTGTTATTTAAATTGGCTAGTGCTAATGCAGGACTTTTAGCATAGTACAGTTTATAGACTAGATTTCTCATAGTTGGATGATGAGTTGATATCATTTTGATATGATGGAAGGTGATTTTGCAAATTGGTCCTGAAATGCAGGCTAATGAATGTCCTTGTAACCCTGTGTATTTACGCACTGGACAGGTATCCATAGTTTGCAGCAGTTTCATTTTGATTTTGTCTTTGCCTTTCACATATTGATTGAGAAATTGGCGTAAAGATTTGAAAGATTTTTTTGGGAATGTTACACATTGACATGCATGACCATTTGTATACTGGATGTTTTCGTCCAGTCGAATGGAGAGGTAATTCTGAGTTTTCAGGGGATATTTTTGTAAGCATTATTTCTTGTTCCATTATGGTATTATAAATCTTTTCATAACCTCGTCCACTGCTATGTATAGCAATCGTATTTGTTTGCTTTTGTTTGTATGCTTCTTCAATAAAATATGGTTCTGTGTTTGTAGTGTGACTCCATTCACCTCCACAGATATTTAAGAAGTTATTTTTGTTGACATTCCGTTTATTGAGAAGTCTTTTTGTAATTTACTAATTAGTTTTGTTAGTGGTTTCATTCTTTTTAACACTAAAATAAATAATTTTCTTTTGAGTAGGATTGCACTGTCTATCAAGGCTTCTAATATTAATTTTCTATGGTAGGTTTTAAGGGTTGTGTATGATTTCTCTCCTGTTTTTATAAGATTTTGAAGGACTCTGTGGCGGAACATTTTTGCAAAAATATTTTTTGGGGTATTTTTACTTGCCATTATATCAAGATTTATAGGAGTAGTTTTAGCAGTAGTGGTAGCTGAATTCTTGATAATCGTTTTCTGTTTCGTTTTACATTTCGATAGGAGAGGCAACGTTTCTGTACTTGAAACATTTTTAGTTTTGCTAAATGACTGTACTAGCTGTTTTGTTTGAACTTTTTGTACAAATTCTGCTAGAGATGGATGCTTATTTTGGATACTTCTTTTTTCATTTGCTCTACTTCTACGTTGTTTTCTACGGACTTGCTTTTTGGTAGGCATTCTTTGGGGTCTGTTGAAATAAATAAAGAATGTATGGGTTGGGTTGTTCTGCGATGCTTGTGTGCTGTGTGCCTGAGTCTCTGAGTATGATGGTAGAGATGTATGTGATGGTATGTGGAGGCCATTCTTCTATTTGTGTGTTACTATACTGGGGTTCAGGTGACAGTAGAAAGTAAGCTAGTGGTGAGGAGAAGCACAAATACTAAATCTAATGGTACAGAATTAAAACAGTTCTTTGTTCTGTAATAATAACATTTTAGAGGCTGAGTTATGTCATTTGTGCACCGAAAAACTGGCATTTGTGCAGCATTCTGCCTGCAAATTCCTGTTTAACAAATGGGTATTTGTGGGCAGAATGGTGCACTAAGCTTTTTTCTGGTGCACAAATACCATGAATCAACCACACAGTGTGTTTGAGTAACAGTAAGAATATTATGGTAGTATTGTACTTACTTTTTTGTGTGGAAAGATTAGGTTTCTTCTGAGTTGTTGTTTGTACTTCGGATTCTGCTTCTTTTCAGGAGAGTGCTCTTCACTGTAATTGTAAAGGAAAGAAGTTAGTAATTTTGTGTGTATATAGTATGTAGTTTCCTTTGACTATGTGCAGCCTTCATATTGTATTTACATTATGTTAGTTCAACATGCTTTGCAAATAAATAGAATAGAAAGAGTATGAAACATGCTTGGTTTCTTAAGGTTGTGTTATTGGATGTTAGGATATTGGATGTTAGGAGACAGAAGAAATAATGATGTACTTATTTTGGAATTTTTATAAGGTAAGTGGCAGATACTTCATAGAAAATCATGGAATGTATGCATTAGTGAAGGTGTGGCTTATAAATCAGAAGGATATGATGTACAGGTAGTGGTGTTATTGCAGTTGGGAGTTTTTCAATGTTAGTGTTTATCTGTGTGAGTGTTTGAAGGTACTTGACCTTATACTGACTGTGTGTAATTTTTTCGATAGCTGTTTGTGTAAAAACTTGTTTAGATAGCAGACAGGTTTGGAAGTGACAGTTGATTATAGTAGATGGGAAAGATGACAGTAAGTTTATTATTATAGGTTATACAGATTAAGTGACAGTTACTCTGTTTATATGCATTCATAAGATTTGTATTTGTACTGTGCAGAAAAAATGTATACCTGTAGTTTGTATTCATGCATGTGGATATGCATACAGCTGCAAGTAGAAATCTTGTAGACTTGTACAGTAGTTTTTGTAGTAGGTGCTTTCCAATGATATGAGACTTGTACTCAGAGTAATCTACAGTACATTTGAATTGCTGAACTCTGATGATGCAGTTAGATGTAGAGGTCTTGAATGTGATTGGTGGATGGTTGTGTGACTGTTTACCTGTATCCAATGAGGAAATGGCACAGAGAGTGAAGTGGAAATGGTAGAAGGACTGTCTAGGTTACGATATGTCCACGGACATAACAGAAGTCAGCGGACACCGCAAATTACATATGGGGACTTTGGGGTGGAGAGGCATGCAAATGAGAATGAGCAGAGGAATTGATTGGTCAGTAAAGTTTGGTGGGTGTGTTGTGTAAGAAGACAGTTTGTCAGAAGGTCTTTTTCCTGAGAGAAGAACAGTTAGCTATGGCTGTGTGTTTCAGAAAACAGATTGTCTGGATTTTGGGAGACTCATGGATACATTGGTTGGAGGTGCATGCATAACGCTGTGGAGTAGCTGTAGATCTTGGATTCCCTCATGTGGAAGTGCACTGGCATGGAGTACGCGGAATGAGTGGCTAGACTTGTTACCTCTCTGTGCTAGTTTGCAGACAGAGCATCATCCAGACATAATTATAATTCATTGTGGAGGGAACAGTTTGGGACATGTGTCAGGAATTTCTTTGCATTTGCAATGAAAGAAGGAATTGGGAAGGTCATGGATATGTTTCCAAATTCCCAAGTAATTCTTTCTCGTATTGTGCAAAGACAAATGTGGCTGCGTTCTTCTTCATTTGATCCACAAATGGAGAAAGCGAAGCGTATTGTCAATAAGGCTGTTTGTACCTTTCTAAGAGATGTTGGCATGTCCTCTTTTCACAATGAAAATATTATGTTTCGTAGCACAAACATTTTTGGTAGAGATGGAGTCCATCTTACTTATGCTGGTAATCAGATTTTTCTGAGAAATGTACAAAATGCATTGCGTCCTTTTGTTAAATTACAGCCAGCTTTTTTGCAGTAGGTGTTGATTTTTAAAGTTTTTTAAATACAAAACAATACAACAAAAAGCTCTTTTCAGAGCCACCGCTTCCTCCCAGATAAAAGGGCAATAATTTTGATATGGCAACACTCCAAGTTTTTTTGATGTTCGCGAACTGTCCGCGGAATTCTAAAATAAAAAATCAGTAGCCTGCTCAATTTATTTCCTACTTCTATTTTTTGACTGTGAAAGGCGGCTCTGAAAAGAGCCTTTTTAAAAAAATGTTGTTGTTTTGTATTTCTTTTGGTTTTTTACACACGACACACTAGGAGAGGAGGGGAAAGGGGGGTAAGAGGGGATACCAACCACAGGGATAAGAAAGGGCGGCTGGAGAGAGGAAGATGTAGGGTGGGCCTTACTTAGGTAGTGAGCAGGTCTTCTCGTGCTCTGAGACCAGAGTCTCAAAAGCACTTTGAAGTCTCTCCCCCCTGCAGAGTACTGCGTCGGAGTACATACACAAAACTGTGACCCTCGAAAGGTAAGGGTCATCAGCATTGTGAATGGCCTGTGAGGCAGCTGGAGGGATGCGCTCTCCCACAGGAGTGTCTCTTGTGGTGAGAGGAGCGGAAACAGAGGATGAAGTAGAGGAACTCAACCTACTACGCTCGTTGCAAGGTACATCCTTACGAGCAGCCCTACCGTGGAATGATTTTAGGTGGCGCTTCATAGTAGTCGTACCAAAGCTGTACGAACCAGGCCTCCCGCGAATCAGTATCATTTTGCACTCATTGCAGGTGACTTTGTTTGCACGCGCCTTGGATACTTTACCATGAATAGTAAATAATCGCCACACCCAAGAATCACAGCGAGTGCTGGTAGTAGGGACTTCCATTACCTCATCCTCATCATCCTCTTCATCCTCCTCTGCATCCTCATGCCTGTTCCCCTCTTCAGGCCCTTGGGGAGGTGGTGGTGGTGGTGGAGGGTGGGGGTGGTGCTAAGGTAGATGTAGCACCAGGTGGCAGTAGAGGAGTCATGGATGCCATCAGGATTCAGAAGAAAATCTTCAAAAATTGGCAGCAAAATGCACTGTGTGCTTTAGGATAGCCAGAAACACAATGAGGATGAGCTCTGGGGTGTGGCCTTTTATAGGGGTGCTGGTGCGCAGTTCGCGGACAGCCGCACTGTCCGTGGACAGAACGAACACCCCAAAAGGGCTCAAAAAGTTCTAAAAAATATGTGGAAAGTCAGGGTTATTGTCTGGGACATTTGCTATGGTGCATTTTCAGTATAAAATACTGTGGATTGCCCGAAAAGGTACTTTTAAAATGTTCAGGGACCTGGACAGTGTCTGCAATGTAGGACACACGCTCAGCGTGGGTGCGGTCACATGATGGCGCCGCAAACGGAAGAGGTGTTCGCAGGACATCAGATGCACGGGAACGGTTGTGCGCATGCGCGCGGGTGTTCTACGGACAGTGTTCGGTTTTTTAAATTAATTAAAAGTGCGACACAAGCGACGCAAACACTAACGGATAGGCACAATGTTCGGAGAACTTACGGGTGTGGTGCGCATGTGCGTAGATGTCCGTAGGCAGTACAGACAGGTATAGTGTTCTTAGAACACCTACATTTTGGTTAATTGAACATCCCGGATACTGAGTGTGTTCTCAGAACAGTTTCAACTTGCCTGCGAACAGTACGGACAGATGTAGTGTCTTTAGGACACCTCCATTTTGATTAAGTGCGGACATCCCGGACACTGAGTGTGTTCTTAGAACAGTTTCAATTATTTGCCAGCATACAGTACGGACAGGTATAGTGTCCTTAGGACACCTCCATTTTGATTAATTGTGGACATACCGGACACCGATTGTGTTCTTAGAACAGTTTCAAAATGCCAGCGAACAGTACGGACAGGTATAGTGTCCTTAGGGCACCTCCATTTTGATTAATTACGGACATCGCGGACACCGAGAGTGTTCTTAGAACAGTTTCGACTTTTTTCGCGTACATTACGGACAGGTATAGTGTCCTTAGGACACCTCCATTTTGGTTAATTGTGGACATCCTGGACACCTCGTGTGTTCTTAGAACAGTTTCAACTGCCTGCGAACAGTGCGGACATGTATAGTGTCCTTAGGACACCTCCATTTTGATTAATTACGGACATCGCGGACACCTTGTGTGTTCTTAGAACAGTTTCAACTTGCCTGCGAACAGTACAGACAGCTATAGTGTCCTTAGGACGCCCCCATTTTCGTTTGATTATGGACATTCTGGACACCCGCGCTGTCCGCGGACACCTCAACTGTTTTCTAAAAAAAAAGAAAAAAGCAAGAAATTAATCAGGACACATATAATAATTTTACTTTATTATATATGGATGTAACATTTATGAAAGAGAAGGTGAAGCAGAAACTGAGACAAACACAGGAGAATTGGGGGTTTCAAGAGGATTCATATGAGGTGAAGAAGGGATGGAAGTCTCATCAAAACATTTTTGTTCATGGAGAGGGTTTGGGGATAATTGACTGGGATGTGGTGAGGGGGACAGGTACATGTGGGACAATGGTATCTAGTTTTTTTTTTCAAGTGATCCTCCACAAAGCTTTTCAAATTGTTGAAATTTGCCATGAGCATGTCAATTGTTTCTTCCATGCACTGGAATGTTAATGTTAATTTTAAAGGACATTTGTACCGCGCACTATCACCACCGGAGTGGTCCCTTGGTGCTCTTCCGGCTCTGAAATGGGAGGGGAGGTTGAGTTAGTGGGAGGAAGCAGGAAAAGTGCACGAGGGCAGTGATGTGCTGTTGGCAGCCTCAGCCCGGTGGGTCCGTTGGCTGGGCCTGGGGTGTTTGCGGCCGGTAGTCGTCGTGTACTGTTGTGCAAGGCTATATGTGTTTTTGTTTTGTTGTTGCAGTGTAGTGAAGTTTGTGTGGTTTGTTGTGCTGGTTTGGAGTTTGAGAGGTGTATGCAGAAAGGGAAATAGTTAGTAGGGGTTGGTTAGTTTGCGTCTATATCCTGAATTGATGTGCTCTGTTTGCGTAGTCTCCCCTGTTGCGGCTCTGTCCTGAACTGGGTCTGACTGGCCTACAGTGTGGAGGAAAGGGGACGGGGACGTAGGCGTATACCAAGCACTCCTCAAAGGAAATGCAGGTGGATGGAACCTTCTTAATGAAAAAGGTTTTTAAAAACAGCCTGGCCAAATTGAGCATCAGCTTTGGAGCCCAGGTCCAAGCAGTAATGCTTACCAAAAGCTGGTGGGAAAGCCCACGTAGCTGCTTTGGCAACGGTTCAATGTGCTTACAGAGCGACCAATAGATAGAAGGCAATGAGGGGAAAGCTTAAGCTTTCATGTTGACCCACATGCTGCAGAGAGGACCACCTCTGGCAAGCCCCATTGGTAGAAAAATTGGAGTTGATATTGCTGTTCATCTCACATTTGTAACTGATGCCAAACTGGCAACTGAATTTATCTGCGATCACATTGGGGTGACCCGGGATGTGTGGAGCCTGGAGCCAAATATACTGGATGGCCCAGCCCAAATTAGTATGGCAAGATCCACAAGGAGAGGAGAGTGTCTCGCCCTGCTTGTTGATGTAAAACCTCGCTTTAAGGGAGGTATTAAAAATGGCCGCTGTTGGGCAGAATTGCATGCAGTACCCTCTGGGACCACCACATACAATTAGGACTACAGGTGTAAGCAAAACCAACCTTTGGTATAAGTCTGTACTACACAGTTTTTTGGTAGCGGGCCGAGCAGCCAGGCTTATCTCAAGGGGGAATGCGAGGAGTACAAGGATGTTACAGAGGTCTTACAATCACAGTGGTTCCAAGTAGATACTCAAGGTTCCTAACACTTATTGTGGTAAGGTGGTAACACTTATTAATTTATTACACAATCATTTAGAAAACATTCACTAGAAGGAGGCAAATTAATATTATACAAACACTTCAGTACTGAACCAATAAGTCTGAGTAAATTAGGCTCCCCTGAAATAGGAGCAAAATGGCATTTCAGTTACTTTGAATGGGAGTAAAAGGCACAAGTTATATAATAGATCACAAATACTTTAAGCAGTATAAATAGTTTCAGTTCACTAGATGACTCTATCCAATATTTCTTTTGGTGTACTATATTCAATGTTTGTATGGTCTGTGCAAAATAAAAGATTTATATGTTAAGTGTATATAAAGTAATACTTATTAATTGGTTTATATAGAAAAGTGTCTACCATTAGGTTCACTATCTTCAGACATTTCCTAACGTGGGAAATTCTCCTCAAGCCACTCCAAAGTACTGGACATTTCTGTGAGAAAAGAAAATTATATCACTTTTTTTGTATTTATCTAATACAGAAAGTTTAGAAATATATGAGTAAAATGAAGTACACTTACTAGGTTCTAGTAAATTGTGTTCTTACTGGTTTGTAGCTCTGCTGTTGCTCCTAGTTGTGGAGTTTCTGTGAGGTAATTATGTTGGAAGCCTATCTTTCTTATTTTTGGTAAATTCCATTTTAGAACATATTGTATTTAAATGAATGTTTGATGTGTTACATTTACACTTCTTATTTATTACTACATATAATGTGTATGTGTGCTGGTTTGTGAACTTGTGCAGTGTTCATATGTTATGATATAACAATTTAAGATACACCCTAACTTTTTGGGTGGTGCTGCTGTTGTCTGCGTCTGTCCCCGGACATACGAAGAATCCGCAGACATCAAATTCAGTAGCGGGGTTAAGTATGTTCTATGTTACATGTATATAAAGTCAGGGATATTATTGTTAAGCTGTGCTACTAAAAACCTATGAAATTCAGTAAAATAACTTTGTTAAAGGGACATTATGGTTAAGTTGCGCTACTAAAAACCGATGATATTCAGTAAAAAAACTTTGCTAACGGGATGTTAGGGTTCCAAGTAAAACCGAAAACCCCCTGAAATTCGCCAGTTATGGTAAGTTAAACAACCATAACTCGCGCCACCGCTGTGCACTGCTAAGACTAACACACAGGACATCAAAGATGACATCACAAATGTCATTGATGACATCACTGATTACATCACATGTGCATTTACTTTTCATAAAAAGTCTGTCCAATGGATTCTTATTATAATGTTCACAAAAAAGTGTCAAGGATCATTGGAATAAATATCATGAGCTACTTAGTGCATTAATCAATACATTGATATAAATACATTCTATTATAAATTCTATCAAGTATACTAACGTACTCATGTAGAAAAATAGGCATTGTGTGCAGCATACATGATGGAAGTGTAATATTCATAATTTTGCCATATTCAATACTGAAATGATAACTACTTTCTTATTACAGTTTTGCATACTGTTAAACATGTAATAAGTAGCTAATAAATCCTACTTACTACAGACAAAACACAAAGAAATAACAACACATACACATTTGAGTATATACATGGAAAGTGAAATAAGCAAAAAAGCAATAGTAGTAGCAGAAAGTGTTCATAACCTAACTAATTCTTTTTGCAGAGAAATGATTACTGTGTTTCAAAGGTGCAACTTACCCTATGTATATGTATCACATGATGTGACTGCACCCTAAAGAAAGTAGTGTGAGTACAATGTATACAAATATGAATAAATACAGGGAAAGTACAGTAATAAAAAAAAGAACTGTCAGAAAGTGCTGATAACCCTACTGATTATCATCATGCACAGAAATAATTGCTGTCTTTCAAGCCTGTGTCTTCCCTTAGGTATATGTTTCATATTGTATGACTGGACCCTAAGAGATTTACTGTAAGAACATACTTGAGGGATAACTCTACAAATATAGTACCTTTTCAATTGTTATTTCCTGCCTGTTACTGAAGAAAACCATGTGCCCTAGATATGTCAGTAAAGGAATAAAGGGGGAGCCAGACATGTGGTGTCATCAGTGATGTCATCAATGACATTTGTGATGTCATCTTTGATGTCCTGGTTGTTAGTCTCAACAGTGCACAGTGGTGGCGCGAGTTATGGTTGTTTAACTTACCATAACTGGCGAATTTCAGGGGTTTTTCGGTTTTACTTGGAACCCTAATATCCCTTTAGCAAAGTTTTTTTACTGAATTTCATAGGTTTTTAGTAGCGCAACTTAACCATAACGTCCATAACATCCCTTTAACAAAGTTGTTTTTGCTGAATATATATATATAGCTAAATGTGTGGATGTTTGTGCAAATTGGAATGAAAACATAAGCAAGAAAAAGCAGGCAAGGTGCATTTTCTTTTCTTTAGACAAGCGGCCTGTGTTCATGTGGAATATTGTGGGTGACTTCCCCATCTTTAAAAGCTAGGGGCTTACCTTTAATTTCTTGATTTGTTATTTTAAATAAAACAGAATCTCGAGATTAAATACAGCCCATTTCTTGCCCCATACAGTGATGTGGGATTGTCAGGGTGGGGAATATTAGATCAGGGTTATTTCTCAGTAAAATGCCATAAATAATAAAAAGAAATCCACAGGTAAAACTCATACCATTCTGCCTTTAATAATTAAAACACATACATAATCTATTTTTGTGCAGGCTGGCAGAGGGATGCCAGGTGGATACTCTGCCAGCCTACACTCTGTCTCCAGGAATGTTTTAAGTGAGATATCCCTCCTCCAACAGAGCAATTACGCTCTTTAAAACATTGTGGCAGTGAATACAGGTACTCATTAAATACTTGTGCTAAACACTTTCTGGATGAGGTAATACTTTTACTTACCTATAAAAGCATGTTCACAGAACCAGAAGTGAATCTCAGTGAACTTATTTTCAAGGAAAATACAATCTTGCTTCATATTTAGAACATAAGTCAGTAACTTGACATTGAACCGGTTAGGAGCAAGAGGGAATCAAATAACTGGGTAGTTTGTATAACTGAACTTACTGGAAAGTGGAGGGAGATGCTTTATTGTCCTGTGACTCTACTTTGTGGCACCTACTCAACCAAACATCACCTAGCAAAGTGGTCTTTGGCTGCAGAGGATTGCTCTTCTACCTGTTCTCTGCAACATCTTACAGGAGAACTGCAACCTATGGGGGCAATCCAGTAAGAGGTACCTTGCATAAAAAGAGATGATTATGGTTAACAGGCCATTTGATTTGTAGGGAATGTAAGATACATTGACCAGAGAAATGCAAGACATAAAACATCCAGTAGTCAGGGGGTACTGGATATTTACAATGTCCCAGAATCTCTGGAGGTAGGGAAAGTCATGCAGGTGTAGTGATGACTGAGATAGTCAAACGTGCTATGAGGTGGAGTTTAGTGCAGATTCAAAGGAGTGGATTGCTGTGATGTTTTTGATGTGGTGGGTTAGTGCATTTCAGTAGTTGGCACAAGGAGGGAGATAGAGCGAAACTGGCAAGATGGTCAGGGAGCAGAGAGACTACGTAGGTTGCAAAACATTTGTGGCCTGTATGCAACGTCAGAAAAACACAGGTTTGGCAGAAAAAGTCACAAAACCATAGCGCTTGTATGAATAAATATAAATAGTGCACATAGGCGAAATGGAATGTCACACAAGATTTCTAATGTCATATGAATCCCGCTATGACCAGCAGTTGTCCAGTCATGGGCGTGATTCAACATCAGGCGCCAGAATGAGATAGGTACCCCCCACTGGTCACATCCAGATAAGGATCTTTGTACCAGCAAACCGTCTTGGATTCAGAACATTTTGGAAGACTTCATTAACACCCAGAGATCCTCCGTACCGGTATCATCCGATTCTGTTAGAGGATAACTCATGGGGTCTTCAATGTGTCAATAGACGTTTCTGATAGTTTCCAATAATCATGTCCTCTTTCTGTGCAGTGATCAAATCTGCACCCGGGGTATCTTTACTCCACTACTGGGCAGTCGAAAGTACACTGTTGGCACGACTTTGCGACCGGGTGACAGCGGTGACTTGGATTTCACCCAGCAGGGATCCTGTTTCAATTAAATCCCCCTGCAGAGCACTCGTTTTAGCGAGCTGGTCAGCCAGGTCATTCCCAGTCTTGTCCAACCCCTCTATTTTGAAATGACTTCTTATCCTCTTCCAATAGGCGGTCATCTCATTAAAGTTCACCAGATCATGAATCAACTGGATCAGTTTCCCATTCTTTAAGGGGTTATTGTTAGCACACAACATGCCTCGATTTTTCCAGTTAATCAGGTGTTCCACAAACCCATTCCTGGCATAATCAGAGTAAGTGATTATGACAAGTTCTTTGAGTTGGTGGTGTACTGCAGTGAGGATGGATTGATGAACAGCCATCAACTCTGCCACCTGACTACTTCGAGGTCCAAAGGTCCTATTTTGTAACCAGTAGAGGTCTATGGGGGATCATTCACCCAGGCATTCCCAATGCCAGCCACTAGCTATTTTCCCCCATTATTTCCATCATGGAAGGAGCACCCATCCACATAATCTGTGGATATCCCCTGACATGTGTCTTCTTCACAGTTTTCTTGAGCACAACCATGCAAGTCAGTCAATCCTTGCACAAGAGGGCGCTTCTTCTTTTGGCCATATCTGACCTCCACAGGAAAGCCTTGCATGGACAGCATCCAGGAAGTAATTCTGGAATTACTTATATTCCTCTCCCGGATCCTGTCACTTTCTAAGTATTGCAAGGGTTGGCGAGGAGTCGCTACAATGATGTGCTCCCTTTGGATGAATGGGGGGTCATTTTTCAATGCACACACCATTGCCAGGAGTGCCTTTTCACAGTCATTGAATTTTTCCTCCACAGAGGACAACGTTTTGCTCGCCTGCGAGATAACTTTGTTAACCTTGTTGTGCTTTTGGTAAAATAGCATTGTTAGTCTGGTATCTTGGAACCCTGTCTCCAAGAATAACTTCTTATTTTTATTGGGGTTACCCAAACAAGGAGTTTGAGAAAGGCTACTATTCAATTGTTTAACTGCCTTGGATTGATCTGGACCCCGGCCTTTAATAAATGGACCAAGGTTTGTGTGACCTCTGTGTAGTCTTCAATGAACTTTCAACTATAATTAGTGAGTCCAAGAAGGCTTCTCAATTTTCAAACAGTCGTAGGGTCTTTCAATGTCAGTAAGGCTTCCACCTTCATCACCTGGGGATTGAGACCCTGAGGGGTAATTTCATACCCTAAGAAGTTCACTCTGGGCTTGCACCACTGTGCCTTCAGAAAGGCAGTTTTGCTCCGGCTTTCTGCAACTTGGTCAGAAAATAGAAAATGTCTGCTGTATGTTCCTCCACAGTTGAGCTCTTGATCAAAACACCATATACATAGGCCAGGTTTCTCCTTTCGCCCAAATCGGGCATGGCATTATGCAGAAAGATGTTGAACTCATTGCCGGAGTTTATGTGTCCAAAGAGGGTTCAGATCAACGTGTATTGCTACCCCCCAAAGGTTAAGGCCAGTTTGTATTGGTCTTCCCTACTCACGGGTACTGTCCAGTAACCATTGGTCAAATCAATGGCTGTGTACACTGTTGACCCTTGGATCTGTGCCATCCCTTGATCAATGTAGGGAAGTGACTATCTTGACAGGTGGACCCATTTGTTCAACTCCCTCAGGTCACCACATAGTCTCCATTGACCATTGGGTTTTAGTATTCCCAGTACTGAGTTGTTAAAGATACTGTGGATCGGACGAAGTATCCCATGGAATTCTAAGTTCTTAATAATCTCTGTGAGTGACTACATGGACACAAGAGGCAACCGGTATTGTTTCACAAATACTGGTGCCATCTCTGGGTCTGTAGGTATAATGGTTGAATCAATAGATGCATGTCCACAGTCATATGAGTCTACTGAAAAGAAATCCTGGAAGTCCAGGAATACCTTTTTCAGTTTCTGTCTTTGCTCCTCAGCCTCACAGGCAACAGCAAGATTGATCTGTTCTTCGACCATCTGCTTGAAACCTGGAAAGACCTCAGGCTTGGCAATTTTACCAGTATCCTCCAGTTGGGTGGAGAGTTCTCTTTTTATGGTGTTAATCTTGACAGGAGGTTCTATGGATTGCAGGTAGTTGTTATTCACTCTAAATACCACCACATCCCTCCTGATGTAACAAGTCATCTCTTCCACTCCAGAAGGGCAGAAAGAGTACACTAAGAAATTCCCCCATGACCGGTAAACATCTTTTTTGGAGGACTACCGTCACTGGTGTGCAAACAGTTGTTTGAAATTGGTCTGATGATTTCATTAGCTAAATCAATAGAAACATGTTGGGCATCAACTGCCGTTCCAATAGAGGTGTCTGTGCCCAAAGTGATACTTTGAGGGTCGATGTTATCCACCGATATTCGAATGGTGTTGTGTTCTAGATCCACTAGAGATGTGAGATGTAAATACAAACCTTGTTGTTGGAGACGAGAATTCAAATGTATATAGGCGCACTGATGTTTGAGGTTCTGTTCTTGCTTAATTTTGATGGGAATCGTGAATTGTCACACCTGTCCTGGGATGGTAACCTCTTCTCACACTTGAACTTCAACCTCATAAGGCAGCAATTGAGCTGACTGGAATGCTTTTTCAGGGTTGTCAAAGCCAATATGACCTTTTGGGTTGATACCCCCAAAACTGGGAGGGAGGTTGATGTTCAAGAATTGAGACGGGTTCCCATCACCAGTTTATTCTCCTACAGAGATGAGGGTGATGTCTGGGACCTGATTATTCTGGAAATGAAATTCCACTTTCCCATTGTTCGTTTAAATGGCAGGTGCCATTCAAACTCACATAGTTTGTACTCATTTTAGGCCGGTTAGTCTGGGTTGAGAGGAACTTTTTCACACAGTCGATCTGATGTGATAACCTCTGAAGGAGATTATTCCACAGTAAAAAAGGTGTGCACTCTGGAGTCACGACTATCAAACGATGTGGCCCAATTTTTATTTCTAGATCCGAAGTCCCTTAGACGGAAATATCATTACCATCAAAACTGTGAAGTTGTCTGGGAAGAGGTATGCAGGAAATCTGGTGACCCTCCTCCCTTCCTGAGTTTAGTTGGTCAAAAGCCTTTTTGGACAGGTGAGTAGTTTGGGATACAGTATTCACCAGAGCTGGTAATTCACACTGACCCTGCACCTTGACTGGGTCATCAAATGGACCCCCCTTTCTCCTCAAGGGTGCAAAGAAAGTTATTTGCCAGCTCAGTGGTCATTTTCTTAATGTTGAATTTCGTCACTGTGTGATCATGGGTGATTTTCTGGGTTAAAGATTGGGAATCTGTAAGAGTACATTGGGTATTACCCAAATTGGTAGTTTCCAATTGACTGTATGGTATGGCTGAATTCGGCCAGTACCATTTGACCTTTTGGAAACTACCAATTTGGTTATACACTACCAAACATGTGAGCGGGGGTTGCGGGGTTGTCCCCAGCTCTCCATGTTTGGAAGTGATGATGGCCTTTAGGGCTTGTGGGGGTGGCCCCCAATTGTGGAGATCTGGAGGCAGGGGACAAAGAAAAATAAACAGACCCTGCAGCGTCAGATCAGACCCGCGTAGGAGGGATGGAACCAACACCAGTGGGCCAGAACATGCACAGATGGTGAAAAGGTAAGTAGGTTGGGTGTTTATTTTCATTAAGGTGGGTTTGGCCGTGGCAAAATTACCAAACTATTGTGCCACGGCCAAAACCGTACATTTACATCTAGCAATTTGCATATTTGGGAATCGTCTTTTTCCTAAGATTCCTCGCTGTCCCCCTTTGCCCAAGGACAGTTCCCAGAACCTGTTTGTGGCACAATTTCTGTATTCGCTGGCTCGCATTTTCAGGGTGTAAGAGTTTGTCGATCTGGGTTGGTCTCCATACTTAACTAATCAATCTCAGGGTCTCTTGGGACCCATTCAACTTTGGGAGGGATCCCCCATTCCTGAATGAGAAGATTCCCTTACCTGAATCCTCCAGCGATTCTTCTGTTTCAAAGGGGATTATCCTTGTGTGTTCCTCCACAAAGTGTATTCTTCTTTGGCCTCTTCTACTTACCGTATGCTCTTTAGGTTCAAACTTCCCCGAGTGGTAGATGATACACTTTCATGACTGAAGGAAAGTTTCAACAAGAAACAGGTTCCTGAAGAGGGGGCCCCGGTTGAAGGCAGATGCCAAGCCTAGAGGTAGCTTCCTTTCTCATCAGATCAGAACCCCTGGAAACCTCTCTGATGAGAAAGGAAGCTACCTCTAGGCTTGGCATCTGCCTTCAACTGGGGCCCCCTCTTCAGGAACCTGTTTCTTGTCAGAACTTTTCTTCAGCCATTCCCCCTCCTGGGGCATCAGACCCGGGCGTTGGGGAATTGTGGGAAGCACGGTTTGATTGAGCCCTCCGCGTGCACAGCAGATCATCTATCTGTTGCTGGTCCTGTCGCTATAGTTGTGGAACTTTTTCTGGGTTGTAGGGAGGTCTCTGTTCATACCTTGTTGCTCCCAGAGTGGGTAACTAGCTCTTCCCGCTGAGTAATTTGGGTATTGGAAATTTCCCCCATAATTTTCAGTCCTAATCCACCCTTCTGCCGGGTTCACTGATCTATTGTCCTGGAACCAGGCAGAAAGACGAGGATTGTTCTGGAAGTTCTGATTCTGAGTATACCTATTGAAAGAATTTAGGTTGGAAGCTGGAGTGGCAATTCGTTCCTGTGGGAAGTTTGGAGTGAAGTTTCCCGGGGAAGTACTTACCTGGTTTGGCCCTGCCCATTTGTGCCGGGGGAGTGTACACATACCCCAGGATCGGTTTTGTACTATTATACCAATGGCTTACAAAGGTGGCAGGGTCAGAGGGGTCATTGTTCTGGAATCCTGCCTGACTACCATTCGATTATGCCAGGGTGGGGGTTCTCCTCTGCCTTTCATTCTGCTTGTCTGCAGGAGGATTATTTGCAAGTCCCCTGTCTTCAGTTCCAAAGGAGGGGTCATTTTCACCTCTGCCACCTTTGCAGAGGCAGGTGTGGTAGATGGATTTGTGGTTATTTTTATCTTCAGTGGGCTTCTGGACCTGGTGTCTTGCTCTGTTACCCAATACAGTGCCCTGCGCTCATGGAAATCATGCACTAACCGGGTAATTATATATTTGGGAAATACAGGGAAACTCGCTTCTATTTGTGTTTGCCTGCCTGGAAGTATGAGCAAATGCAAGTTTTAGTTCCTTTACAAACTCCCTAGGCATCTGATCTTCCCTACATTGCAAGTTATATGCAGCCTTACGGGCCTCTTGTGGTTTTCTATGGGTGGAGAAATGTTTAAAAATGGCTGCCTTATAGGTGTACCATTTAAAATGATCCAGGTCCTCCAATCCTGCAAAGAAACTGGAGTACTGGAGTGTCAATTTTTCAAACTCTGTGCAATTAACATGTTTTTATCTCAAATGATCACATCATTTGCTCATAAAGTACTAAGTGCTCCCACACCTAATTCTTTGCATTCTTATGGTATGGGCTCAGGACGCTCTTTATGGGTTTCATTTGTCTGATTGGCTCTTTAACAAAATCCTTTCTCTGTTTAGATGTCTTTCTTTGCCTTTGCACTTGAGCCCATTCCCCTTCTGACTCAGATCTGCTAGTTTAACCCCATTCCCTGTCTCCTAAGTGCTCACTATCTCTATGAGATTGAGAGTACCTCCCAGAAAAACGGGGTCTGGACTCCTCTCATCTGTGCCGCTGTGAACTCTTCAGGTCACTTTCAATGTTTTTACTTTTAGACACAGGATGGAACACAGGCTCCTCATCCCTCCTCCCAGGTAGTCTGGGGAAATTCCTACATTCCCCTGAATGCATGGAGGTTTTAAATATGCCCTTCGTAGGCTGAAGCTCTGGCTTTTCTCTTCCAGCGCAGCGGGCTAGGTGGTCTCTTTGAAATCTCATTTTCTGAAAGTCTAACACCCTAATTTTCTCATCATGGGTGTTTTCAGGGTCAGAAGTACTCACAGGATTATCTTTGGTCTCCCAGGACACACTGGTCCGGCTACTTTCACTTCTGTCTGGCAGAGATGAATATTCATCAATGTCAGATAAGGATTGGCCATCTGGATCAGTTTGGCTAGGCCTAGGGAAGTCCAGCTGCCTCATGTCTCCCTGTTCTCTATAGGTGGTATGCATGAAGTCAGTTCCAGTCTGTACATGGGAGGTTGTGGATAGCTGGTGCGAGGTCCCTGATTGAGGGGCATCTCTACTTTATCAGAGAGCCCTTTCCTTTACCGTGATTGGTCAGGGTGCCTCCATGCCTGTTTATATTTCTCTATTTCATTGGTTAAACTCTCACACTTACTTCTCCCTGTCCTTATTTCTTGTTTGTATTCAGAGAGACAAATGTTTAACTCTGACACCAAGGCCTGACTGGTTTCCAGCACCCTGCTCTGAGACAATCCTTTATTTCTGTACTTCATATTGAAGTGCTTCATATTCTCTCTCAGAGTCTTGTATTGTTCGTGCATATTTAAGGCTCTTTTCTTTCACTAGAACAAGTTCTTTCTCTTGAGCGCCTCTACAATGCACTGCCTGTAATAGGTCAGCTTCTGCTTGCTTCAAAGGCTTCATAAGCTCTACATACTCTTCCCTAATTCCAGTCAGTTCCTGAGAACCTGACTGACCCTTTTCTGCATTCATTTTGAACTTTAATGCATCTTGGTCTTTGATCAGCTAAAGTTTCTGTTGCTTCAGAATATTCAAATCGTGGCACATTTAATCAAACTCCTGTTGGGAGTCAATCTCTTTTATAATGAACTGACTGTTTTCAAATTTCAATTCATTTATGGTCTGGTTGAAGGCCATAATGTCATCCAACAACCCTCTAGTGTGACCAGTGTGGTAGTTCAATTGACATTGAAGGCAGATTACAGTTTCTGCACTCTCTTCACATGTATCTTGCAGTGCAGCAAACTCTATTTGCAGCCCTGCCCTGTAGGTGGGGTTCTAGCTCATTTGTGAGTTGCTCAATGGGATTCTGGGCCTTTTCCCGGTCTCCAGTACTGATTTAGCATACTGGCCTCTTTATTTTGTATTCGCTCTTCAACTAATTGCAAATGGAAATATAAATGAACTGTGAGTAGGGCCATCTGAATCTGTTCCTCCGGAATATTATGGGTCATATATAATTCTGTTAAAGCTTGATGTAAAATACCATTTTCTGCCAAATAGCAGTTCCTACTGATGTAATTTCGTGTACCATTCTAGTTTGTCAGCTCCCAGCTTCATTCTCTGGCCACTCACCAGGAATAATTAAACTTATATAGGAGATGCTTCCTGACCTCTTTTACTTCAATGGTGCTTATTTTAAAAATGGCCTTTTGCACCCTTCTACACTCTCTCTGGACAGGAGCAAAAATTTACCCTGTTCCTGCAAGATTTCCGCAATCAATGCCACATCAAATGTCAACTCAAATAAGATTATTTCTCCCCCCTTCCACGCACCTCCGTCTGTATGCATGCATGACCTAAATGTACTAGTACTAGTAAGTTTGTCTGCCCTGTCTCCCCCAACCCTCACCTTTTGTGCCCCCTCCCTAGCTTGGTCGCAACTGTAACACATCATGCACTTGCACTAGGAGAAATACTTTCAGGCCTAGTATGCTAGTTTTTATGTTAGATCATTCAGAAACTTCAAGGCCTAAGAATGATTACTGTATTCCCTTGTTTCCGTCACGCCTTGAAGCACTTTGAAGCACTTCACCTGTGTATAAGCGCTGTATAAATACACAATTACAATTACACTTCTCCGATTCCCAGGGGTCAGTTGCATAACCACCTTCTATCCACCTCACTGCAGTTACACCAGAATGAATAGCCTGTCAGCTATGCACTTGTCAAAAACAGCAAGTTAGATGCCAGAACACAAGCCCCCACTTGTAATGATATATTAGGAGACCGCCCTTAACATGGGAAGTTCACCCCCCAGTTAAAAAGCCCCACAAAATATCATTGATTTTGTTCTACTAACCCTGCCTATGACGCATATAGAGCGACGTAGATCCCACTCCCTGTGCCACCAATGAGTCAAGAACCAGGTTGGGGTACAGAAAGAATATATATTTATTAAAGAATAGGTTCAATGGATATTTGTATCAAATGATTACACACGCCACCTTCTTTGTTGCACTAAACAAAGCTTCAATACAAAAACTCCCTATTTCTCATGTACATGTAACACAGGCTAAATAAACCGTTCCAACCTCCTGTCCCACAATCCCCTTTATGTCAAAATTGAACAATACCGTAGAACATTACAAGATCAGGAGCCTTAGCATTCCTTGATAAGGTTTAGATTTGAACCAAAGGCAATATTTTTCTGTTTTCCATTTTTTAGATAAGGGCACCACTTCCCTTTAGGGAATTCTTGGGTTGACAAGTACCCAATTACTTTAAATGACTATAGTTTATTCTTTGTTTAAAAGGGTTTTATTAAAGTTAGTGAAACATAGCCATTTGACATTAGTAAAGAGAGACCGTAATGTAAGGTAAAGAAACTAAGCCAGACCAGCTTAATATTAGAAAAATGTACAGATAGAACCAAGGCATATGAGTTTACCATGATAAACACATCAAATGTTTGAATAGGGGTTAAAAAACAAAAAACAAACATAGAAATAAGACAGACACTAAGGGGCCAAAGGGAGATGAAATGGGATAATGTAATGAAATTATAAT
The DNA here is from genome assembly GCF_040938575.1 of Ambystoma mexicanum. Lineage (NCBI taxonomy): Eukaryota > Metazoa > Chordata > Amphibia > Caudata > Ambystomatidae > Ambystoma > Ambystoma mexicanum. The sequence goes on from NC_090941.1 coordinate 897,487,842, forward strand.
CATATTTTAGTGGGAAGAGGCATCAATAGATAAGAAGTCTAGAAAAGCTTTCCACTTCCGTTCATGTTTACACAAAAGACATGGGGAAGAGGCAATACATGTTTCTAATCTGTGGGTGCTACATACGGAATTCCACCAGCTTTTATGGTTAATATGCTTGAAATGTTTCCAATTAGCTGTAATGGTTTGGATAGCCACCAAAATAAAAAGATCAAACAGATAACAAGTATTGGTTTCTAGTATGTGTTGGAAGAGTGTACTTCCAAAGAAGAGAAGCTAAAAATTAAAAAAATTAAAGTCTTCTTGGATTTTGAAAATACATTACAAAGATTTCCCCAAAACCTTTTAACAAAATGACACTCCATGAACATGTGCTTGAATGATCCTTCCACAGCGTTGCAGCTCCAGCATTTGTCTTTTTGAGCAATCTTACATTTAAGGAGCATGGCAGGAGTGACACAAATTCTGTGATGGAAGAAGTATAAGGTTTGAGAGAAGCTTGCAGAGGCGATGATTGAAGAGGTTTTCTTTTAGACACGTGGCCAGAAATTATCCTGAGTAGTTAAATTGCAATCCTGATGCCATGCTAACTGGGACTCGTACTGAGGATCTGGAACAGTTCTCTCAGAAATAATTTGATTAAACATTGAAGCGGTAAAATGAGGATTATGCATATGTTGTAGTCTTTTGTCACTGAGAGAAGGTGTGCTCACCAATAAAGTCTCAAAGTTGTCCATCAACGCATTGATTCAAGTAGAGTATTGATGCCAAAAGGAGATTGGAGTAGAACATTTCACCCTGAATTCACTAAAGGTAAGTGGAGTCCCCTGATTAAGTAACTGGTGTACATATTTAATGCGTTTAGAAAGCCAAGCTTTCCAGAAGACTACTTTACCATTAATGCACATCAGAGCATTAAACCACAAACAATGGAAAAGAAATTGGGGAAAGTTTGCAGGGTATAAGTACATTCTAATGTTTCTGGTAGTGAAGAAAAGATTGGTACACTTAATAAATCTATTCCCCCTTGTAAACAAATGACAATCTTTCAGTGAAAAAGGCAAACCCATATTTTTTCCAAATGTACCCAAGTGGGTGCAGTATTAAGGTCAATAGGTGAAAACCACAATTGAGCTTGTCTTAACACAAAGGCAAAATGATAATGTACAAAATCGGATAACCCAACACCTCCATTTTGAGCTAATCTCCTGAGCTTGCCCATTGAGATTCTATGTTTTTTCTTACCGCATAGGAATTTGGCCAGACATGAATCAATTGCTTTGTAGAATTTAGAGGGACTAGATAGAGGAAGCATATATAAGGTGTATAAAACAATTGGGGATATCATCACTTTAATGGATTGGAGATGTCCCCACCAAGACAAGTATAGCGGGGACCATGAATCTGTAAGGACCATAATTCTAGATGAGACAATGTCCATATTTTGCTTAACAATATCTTTGTTGAAGAGGATATGTGTATGCCTTAATATTTAATCCAATTTGGACACCATTTCATACCGTAGGGTTGGATGTGATGTTTGTAGCAGTAGATATTGAGAGGAAGCACTTCTAATTTATCCATGTGAATCTTGTAGGCAGATGCTAATGAGAAGCGTGAAATAATGTCTAGTAAACTCTGTAAACTTGAAGTGGGATTTTTGCTGAGTAAGAGGCCATCATCAGCGTACGCTGCTAATTTAATTGACACATCTCCGACGTCAATACCCTGTATCGTTACGCCTAGTCTAATGGTCTCCAAAAAGGGTTTAAGGGCTAGTAAAAACAGAAGAGGGGGAGAGGACACCCTTGTCTAGTACTTCTATATGGCAGAAAGTAAGAAGAAATGTGTCCATTAATACAAATAGCCTTTGTGGGATTAGGGTAAAACACCTTAACCATAGATAAAAACAAATCACCCATACCATGCCACCTGAGCCCATCAAACATAAAGTCTGATTCTACCCTATCAAATGCTTTTTCTACATCGAGAGCAATAACTGCATAGGGGTCTTTTGAATTATCAATAGCATCAAGAACATCCAAAAACAATCTAATGTTAGAGGAAGATAATCTTCCCTTTACATAGCCCACTTGATCACTCTTAATTAAATTAGGGAAGAATGGAAGAGGTCGGTTGCCCAAGATCTTAGCAAAGATTTTACAATCAGGAGATAGGCCTGTAGCTTTGAGGAAGGTCAGGGTCGTTATATGATTTTGGGAAGGCAATTAACATGACTTCCGTAAAGTTTCCCTCAGATTTAGAGAGTGAAATAAAATAAGAGAATAGCTCATGTAATTTTGAAACTAGTAAATCTGTGAAATGATTAAAGAAATCAATAGGGAGTCCATCCGGACCTGGAGCTTTACCTTTTTTAAGGTCACAAATAGCTCTAAGAATTATTTCATTTTGAGTGATGATAACAGACAAATCTAGCAAAGGGTAGTTGGAACGAGATAGATTTCTAAAGATGTCCTTGATTCAGAAGAATACAATTTCTGGTAGAATATGGGAAAAATATCAATAATGGGGTAATTCATAGAATTCAGTGCACAAGTGGTGCACGTGGCTGGCGCACAGTGTCCGCGTGCGACTTTCTGCGCCAGCCGCGTGCGCTAAAATCCATTTCCACGCACAGCGTATTCATGGATTTTAACATCCAAAACCAGCCGTGGCGCAGAATGGCACTGCAACCCTGTAGCAGCACCAGTTACGCACACAACCCCTCCCCGTGCGCCATGTACAGCGCACAAATCCTGTACATGGCGCACAGGCTCAAAACCACGAAAACGCCTGTAAAACTCCTCGTGCAACCCTCCGAATACACGTACCCCGCTGTGCGGGTAGTCTCACATGCGATTGGGCCTGTGCGAGCGGGGTATGTGTATTACTGATGTTCGCGGGAAGTTTCACACGCGATTGGCCCTGTGCGAGCGGGGTACGTGTATTACTGGGGTTCGCGGGAAGTTTCACACACGATTTTGCTGTCAGAACGGGGTACGTGTATTTCTGGGGTGCGCGTGAAGTTTCACACACGATTTTGCTGTCATAGCGGGGTACGTGTATTTCGGGGGTGCGCGTGAAGTTTCACACACGATTTCGCTGTCAGAGCGGGGTACGTGTACCCAGTGTGGTGCGTGGGGAGTCCTACACGTGAATTGGCAGTGTGGGTCCTCCCAGGTGTCCCCTCTACCCCCTCCACGGCACCTGCAGGCAGCCCACACCACAGGGGACTACCCTGCACCCCTGGTCATGTCCCGCAGGCATCCCATCCACCATGGGCATGCCCCCCAGCCAAGCCACATGTCACGTTGCAATATGATCACCAACTCATGTCCCATAGCACCCCAGCCCCCAGCAGTGAGGGGCACCTGCCAGCAGGCCCCCACTTATGTCTCCCTGCACCCCCAGCCCCCAGCAGTGAGGGGCACCTGCCAGCAGGCCACCACTCATGTCCACCTGCACCCCCACCCACCAGCAGTGAGGGGCACCTGCCAGCAGGCCCTCACTCATGTCCCACTCATGTCCCCCAGCACCCCCACCTCCCAGCAGTGAGGGGCACCTGCCAGCAAGCCCCCACTCATGTCCTCCAGCACCCCCACCCCTCAGCAGTGAGGGGCACCTGCCAGCAGGCCCCCACTCATGTCTCCCTGCACCCCCACCCCCCAGCAGTGAGGGGCACCTACCAGCAGGCCCCCACTCATGTCCCCTTGCACCCCCACCCCCCAGCAGTGAGGGGCACATGCCAGCAGCCCCCACCCATGTCTCCCTGCACCCCCCCAGCAGTGAGGGGCACCTGCCAGCAGGCCCCCACTCATGTCTCCCTGCACCCCCACCCCCCAGCAGTGAGGGGCACCTGCCAGCAGGTCCCCACTCATGTCCCCCAGCACCCCCACCCCCAGCAGTGAGGGGCACCTGCCAGCAGGCCCCCCCTCATGTCTCACTGCACCCCCACCCCCCAGCAGTGAGGGGCACCTGCCAGCAGGCCCCCACTCATGTCCCCCTGCACTCCCACCCCCCAGCAGTGAGGGGCTCCTGCCAGCAGGCCCCACTCATGTCTCCCTGCACCCCCACCCCCAGCAGTGAGGGGCACCTGCCAGCAGGACCCCACTCATGTCCCCCTGCACCCACACCCCCCAGCAGTGAGGGGCACCTGCCAGCAGGCCCCCACTCATGTCTCCCTGCACCCCCACCCCCCAGCAGTGAGGGGCACCTGCCAGTAGGCCCCCACTCATGTCCCCCAGCACCCCCACCCCCCAGCAGTGAGGGGCACCTGCCAGTAGGCCCCCACTCATGTCCCCCAGCACCCCCACCCCCCAGCAGTGAGGGGCACCTGCCAGCAGGCCCCCACTCATGTCCCACTCATGTCCCCCAGCACCCCACCCCCCAGCAGTGAGAGGCACCTGCCAGCAGGCCCCCACTCATGTCCCCCAGCACCCCCCTGCCCCAGCAGTGAGGGGCACCTGCCAGTAGGCCCCCACTCATGTTTCCCTGCACCCCCACGTCACAGCAGTGAGGGGCACCTGCCAGTAGGCCCCCACTCATGTTTCCCTGCACCCCCACGTCACAGCAGTGAGGGGCACCTGCCAGCAGGCCCCCACTCATGTCCCCGCCTACATGAAATAAAGATGCACAATCAAGGCCCACTTCTACACCAAAATACCACAGCACGCCACCCCATTCTTGAGACGCAATGATTTCCCAATCCACCCCAAACTGACATGCCTATCTCAAGACACAAACCAAAAGTCAACTATGTACATCAACACATGTCCTTCACACACACACACACTGGTTGGCATTGATTGTGTAAACCCACATTTTCACATGCATTAACCCAATGAGCGAATCCCACACATGGAACTAAAATATGAAAATGTATTATGTACAAAAATAAAGCAATGAAATGAAAGCATAACAAAATAGCAAACATGAAATGAAAAGCATGTGCAAAAGATGAGTAAATGAAAAGTAGAACCAATCCAAAGAAATCCGAAAGAAAAATAGTCCAATCTCTCCCTCCACCAATGCAAATCAAAGGAAACGTAAAAAGAAAAATCCATTGATCCATGCTGAAATCAAAAGAAAAAGTTCAAAATAATCCTTTGTCCAACTATGTAAAATCCATTGTCCAAAAGAAAAATCCATTAATCCATGTTCAAAATCAAATAAAAAGTTCAAATAAATCCATTGTCCAACTATGTACAATCCATTGTCAAGGGTCCATGAGCCCAACGAAAGAAATTAAACCTACCTAAGAAACCACCTAATGAAAAAACTATATACAAATGTGTGTGGCATAGTCCATTCACCACAAATCAAAGGAAAAGGAAAAGGAAACCTAACTCTAAAAACTATTTACAATGGCAGCAGGCTAGTCCGACGGCTCACTTCCCGATTTCCCAGGCCAGGGCATCAACGAACTCCTGCTCGATGTCCCGGAGGCGGTCCTCTTCCATGGCCCCGAGGGTTCGCAGGGACGATGACATGTGGACCTCCAATCCCTGCGAATTGCCTCAAGGCACTCGGCTCGCCTCAAAGCCCTCCACATGGACTTCTCTGCCCTGACCATTATGAGCCGTGCCTCTTCCGCCCGCTGCAGCTCCGCATCTATGGCCTGGCCCAACCGCTGCCACACGGAAGACACTTCAATCCTGGGTCCTCCTGCCCTCTGGCCGATGCCTGCCCCTCCGATGTTGAAGGCCCCGAGCCATCATGGCTCCCACCTGGTTGCTGCTGTTGGTGTGCCTGTGCCCTGGCTCTTGCTGCCTGCACGTCCTCCTCCAGCTGGGGTGCAGTTGTTGAGTTGGCCACCCCTGCTGGACGTCCGACTCCCGACTGTGACAGGGATGTGTCCTCCACCAGCCTGGCCGCAGGGTCAGAGGCAGCTCCACGGGGTACCCAGGTGATACAAGGGTGGGAAGATGGCATGGAGGACCACTGGTGCATAGGGGGTTCAGGTGAGAAGGGGGTCGGAACAAGGTCCAGCAAACGGAGGAATCCGGCCCTGGTGACCCGTCCCAGTAGGTCAACGCGGTCAACGAGGCATTCAAGATGACGTGCAGTGTCCTCACGAAAACACTGCAGGTCACCTGGCATGCCCCGTTGTCGCAACGCCATCCCACTCAGGACAGGCTGAACCCGGTCCAGGATAGCCACGTCCGCAGGGAGAGGAAGGCCAGTTGTTGTAAGCGGATCCCCTCCCTGAAAACGGGTCTGGACGTAGGCATCCCTGCTGGTGCAGGATGATGCAGTCAGAGGATCGGGGACAGGATTACACACAGGCACCTCCGCGGTGGCCTGTGCTGCCTCCTGTCCCTGCCCCTGCACTGCACCACTATCACCAGTGGAATCCCCACCTCCAGACCCCGTGTCTGTCCCTTCCACGGCCTCCTCCTCCACCAAACCCCCCACCACCTGGATGACTCCGTGCCATCTTCCTCCGTCGGACCCTGTGGGGTCTCAGCTGCCCCTTCTGCTGCAGAGGAGTCCAACTCCGACTTCCGCCTCTTGGACCTACCCTCGGCAGCTGCGGCCTGGGACGCGGCACCGGACTCCTCACTCCCTGACGAGATGACAACCTGGGAGGGGAGCCAGGCCTTGCATCTCCGTCTGGCGGTGCGATCCCTGCCGCCTTGCTCCACAGCACCCTCTCCGCCCTCTTCATCAGTTGACGCTGCAGACAGGGAGAGATAGGACACAGGCATCAGGGCACTGTACAATGGACAGATACACACATGACATGAGTGGCAGTGTCAAACTTCAGACATGGCATCACATCCCCAACACACATGTCATTTCAACTCACACACATGAGCAATTCCACAGCAATATCACACCAGGCAGCACCATCCATACACATACAACAGCATGAGCAGCCGAAGGTGAGCCTGACATCACATGAAACACAGGGAGTGCAGAAGACATGCACACACGCCACCACACTTACATGCATGTGTACATTTACACCAACTGTCGCAGTGATGAGATCGCCATCCATGTCACATCTGGCATTCAGCCTTCTACATATCAGTGTCACATGCATCCATGTTGCATCACAGTTGCACACTTGTCAAATACACACACATGTACACAGTGCAGATACATGCAGCTGGAGCCAACATCCATGTGGGACACCACAACCATGCTAACGTACATGCACAGTAATTCAAACATGTGTGCTCCCACATCTGCATTTGGCCTGCATGCTTACCCACACATACACCATCCATGTGTCTCACACATGAGAGGACTCGCATGTGTCAGCCTCACGCCCCTGTACATACACATCCATACATGGCCCTACAAAAACACATGTGCAACCTGCACACTACTGGCACACCACGACACGCACAGCGTCCAATCAGTATGCATGTACACTTACCGCTCGACTCCAGACGGGTCTGCCTCTCAAGGACCTGGACATGGAGCGCTGGGCATATGCGTTCCAGGACCCTCATTTGGTGGTCGGGCAGGTGGCCCCAGCGCCCCTTGGCATCCGCTGCCTTCAAGAGGCACCGGGCCTTGTCGAGGGTCCTGGACCTGAAGTCCTCCCAGCGCTTCTTGGCATGTTTGATGTCGCGGACTGCCACCCCCTCCTCATTGATGGCAGTCACGATGTCCATCCAGATCCTGGTCCGTCCTTCATAGTCGGCGCGAGAACTTCCAAAGAGGGCATCATACTGCCCCAGGACTTGCTCCACCAGGACACCAACTTTCCTGGCACTGAAGCTGGTGGCCCTCTGCCTCTCTGGCTGGGGGTTGCCAGTGGTGCCAAATGGTGGTGTGCCCGACATGGAAACCCCATAGGCAGGTGTGGGTGGGCAACTGGGTCCTGGGGCTGGGCTGTGGAGCGATGATATCCCAGTCGGGAGTCTTCAGTTCCAGCAGGGTGGTCACAACAACTGCACCCCTGCAGATGGATGATGTGCAGGCAGCAAATAGCAGGGCACATGAGCAGCAGGCAGACAGGCAGCAGCAGATGTCAGGTGGAAGCGTGCTCGGGACTCTGGGGGGCAGTAATTCAGCCTTCTGGGCAGGAGCGTGGTCTTCCGTGTGTTGTTGTGTGGGCAGCTTGATACGGAGTGATTTGGCACATGAAAATCTTGCACGTCTGCGCGTAATTCGAGGAAAGGCCCTTAGCACGTAAGCGCATCTGTGACGTTACGCGCGCGGCCGTTTCCCTCGTGACGTGGGCATAGTGGTTCATGGTGCTTCACAAAACTGCACGTCCGCGTGTGAATGCGTGTAATCAGAGGAAAGGGCCTACGCATCTGTGACGTGACGCGCGCGGGCGTTTCCCTCAACACGGGTGCATGTTCATCGTACACATCCAAAAACTGCACGTTCAAGTGTCAGCTCGTGTAATTGGAGGAAAGGGCCTTAGCGCCTACCCGCGTAAGTGACGTTGTACGTGTGGGACCCCATTTCCTTCTACGTGGTTTTCGCAGAGAGCGAGTGGGTGAATTCTTTACTTCTTATCGGTTCACACGTGATTACTTCACAGCGTTTCAAGTTCGTACTCCCTGTTACCTCTGACAGCGTTCATTTTTTTTGTTGGGCCTGTTTCCTCAAACAGCGTTCACTTCTTCTTTTGTCCTGTCTCCTCAGACAGCATACAATTCTTCTTTTGGCGGGGGTGTTGCCAACGCGCACACGCGCATCTTTTTCACGTTCTTTTTCCAGGCAGATGGTGAGTCGCGCACGTATTTACCAACGGTGCTTGCCCCGTGTGTCGCGTACCCCTTCAGAGGTCATTGTAGGCTGCGTGTAACACGCGTATGCTTATTTTTGTGTTTCTGGGAGCCACAGCGTAGTGCGGGTTCGTTTTTCCACGCACGTGGTCTATGAGGGGTTGCGTGCACATTATGTTTTGTTTTCGGGGTGCCTGTGTGTTGCGTGACCCGTCATCTTCCCCCAGGGGTCACAGACAGCCTTGCTAGAGCACTAGGGTACGAATTCCATCTAGTACTCTACCCCTGTCACCCCCAATTTCCCAGGACTATCATTTACTGCTACTCCCATACGCACAACAACATCAGTGCCATGGTTGGGAGGCGACCAAGCGGTAAGGGAGGCAAAGGTGGCCGATCTCCAAAAGGTGGGCCTGGTGGGCGCGGTAGGGGACTTGGCCATGATTTGCAGGGTGCCCCTAGATCCCCATGTGTGGAGGAGCAATCAGGGACGCCCATGCCCCCCCCATGGTTGTGGGAAACGTAGCTGACACCATCCCAGCTCAGCCCTTGTTGGACCAGCCCATTGGGGCACCTGAACCGGCACAGGATGACTCCCAGGCTGACTTCCAGGTCAGCAAGTCTACGCCACGTGTGGCGGTGCAAGTTGGTGTCACCAGGCCACGTGGATCTGGGTCAGCTATGTCATCTGCTGCCCCAAGTAGGCAGGGTGGGGAGGCTGCAGGGGCAGCTGCAGCTCAATCCACCCCAGCTCTGAGTCTCCCAACCGGGACAGTGACGGTCCCGGTCCATCAAACCGACGTTGCCCCTGCCAACATCACCCTGCAGCCAATGCCTGCACCAAGACCTATGGTCATTGTGCATTCGCACACTCCTAGTAACCAGTCCACCGGCGCTTCTGCCCCTACTGAAAAGAGCGGCGTAAGCCACTCAGGATCCGCACCACCTTTGAAAAAGAGGAAGAAGGGTGCTCTGGCACTACAGGCTGAGGCCCCAGACACGGCTACACACTCCGGCACCTCAAGGAAGCCTAGCTTTAATGACGCCGAACTTGATGCACTAGTGGCCTATGTGTCGGCACATAGCCGCGAAATGGTGGTGACTGCAGGGTGCAAGACCACACCTGGTCAACGTAAGGCACATTGGCAGACCATCGCGGACATCATTAGTGCCTTTGGATTTGTGAGGTGCTCAGCTGATGATTGCTACAAGCGCTGGAATGACCTGAAACGCAGAGCAAAGAACAAGCTGGCCTCAAATCATGCTTCTACTCTGGTGACTGGCGGTGGGTCTCCACAAGAAGACAACTAGCTCACTGAACATGAGTCTGTTGCTGGAACCTTTGTCACAGAGGAACAGATCCAAGGCATGGGAGACCTACCAGATTACAACGCATTGTCCGGTGAGTGCCCATGCATGTGTGTGTAATCCATGTGTATGTTGTGTGGGTGACGGGTTCTGATTGAGTGCCAGGTGAGGGTGTGTGCACCTGAGTGGTATGGGTCACCCATGTGCTTCCTCCAAAACATTCACTGGCCTTGGATTTGGGTTTGACAGTATCCCTTCTGCCCACAGTAGCCATTTAGCGCCACATTACTGCAGTTGCCCTTGAACTGTCATCTTGCAACAACATTGTTCAGAATTTTTCAGTGTGCATTCAGGCTGATTGTATCAATTCTCCCACTTTTGCAACGCATTTTTCAGCCCTATTGTCACCTATGTGACATGCTTCTGTCATTGATTACACCCCACATTGGCTCACATTTGTTACCTTGTTATGTGAATGATTAGACCATTCAGGCTGATTGGGTATTGGCCTGCTCACATTGAATTTTGGTGCCTGTTTGTATGTGGTACTTGATAGTTGTTTCCTGTGATGTTTAAGTGACCAACCATTGATGTGTACATCAGCCTGCAATCTGCCTGGCTGCAATCACTGTATTCTTGTACACTGGATTGTTGCAGTGAGTGGCACATGCGTATTTCTTCATGTCTTCACAAGGCCGTCTCCTTTGCAGATGCAGTTCATGTTGTATGCAGTACACTGACACATTTGCCTGACAGCAACACTATGGAGTTGGAAGGGGTCGATGTACTGGCTTATTGAGGTTGTATGACTTACATTACTTTGAGTTTGTACTCAAGCTCCTGGAGAAACTGGCCATCTCCCAGCTTAACCTCCATGCTGAATCTGTTGGTAGTCTTCATGACCATCAATCTGGCTTCAGAGCTGCCAGAAGCACGGAAACTGCTCTCCTGAACATCCGTAAAGACCTGCTCTTGAACCTTGATTCTAACACTCCGTGTGTTCTCATTCTGCTCGATCTCTCCTCTGCCTTTGACACTGTCAACCATGCCATCCTGCTCAACCGTCTCCGTGCAAACCTGGGTATCACTGGTCAGGCTCTGGCGTGGCTGACCTCTTTCCTTTCAAATCGACCCTCCCAGGTCCAACTGGGGTCCTTCCTCTCCGACATCTTTTTCTCCACCTGTGGTGTCCCCCAGGGATCTAATCTCTCTCCCTGGCTGTTCAACCTGTATCTGGCACCCCTTGCCCACCGCATTGCCACTCTCTGCCCTAATTTCCAGTGCTATGCGGACGATACCCAGCTCATTTTCAGGCTACCCTCAGCCTCCCCCTCTCCTTCCCTCATCTCTGACTGTCTGTCTGCTATCCAGGAATGGTGTGCCGCCAATGACCTCTGCCTTAATGCCAGTAAGACTGAGATTCTACTCATCGGTACACCCACTCCCTCCTTCCCTGCAGCTCTCTGGCCTGCCTCCCTTGGCCCCCTCCCTGCTCCTACCTGCAAGGCAAAAAACCTTGGGGTCATCTTCGACTCCACACTCTCCTTCTCTCCTCATATTTCTGACGTCGCTAAGAAGTCACACTACCAGCTGCACCTCCTCAGAGGTATTCTTCCCTTCCTTTCCTTCCCCCAGAAGCTCACTGTCTCCCGAGCCCTGGTTCTCTCGAAGCTGGATTACTGTAACAGCCTCTATCTTAATCTGCCTGCCTCCACTCTCCGCCCTCTGCAACTCATCCAGAACAGAACTGCGAGACTTGTCCTTGGCATCAAGCCCAGGGACCGTATCTCTCCAGGACTGAAATCTCTACACTGGCTCCCAGTGGCTGCGAGGATAAAGTTCAAAACCCTCTGCATTGTCCACAAGGCCTTCTGGGGCCTGGGTCCTAAAAACCTTCAACTCTCTCTTCCCAAATATCTTCCTTCCCGAGCCCTTCGCTCATCCGCCTCCAACTCCCTCAGGGTCAGCCGCTTCTCGAAGCAACGAGCTGGGGGTAGATCTCTCTCCGCGGCAGGGGCCTCCCTCTGGAACAGCCTTCCTGCCTCCCTGAAACTTGAGGAGAACCATCTCCGGTTCCGGAAGCACCTCAAAACCTTCCTCTTTGCTTCTGCTTTCTCTCTCCCTCTCCCCTGCTGAACAGCTAATAGTCCTCACTGAAACTGCACTGATTCTGCAACTGGACCACTCTTAACGGCCTCGGTCCTGGGCCCAGCCACTCTCCACTTGCACTGATGCCTTGGAACCCCTCTGCACTGCGGGACTGTCTCTGTATCCCTACAGCCCCCCCCTTTCCCAGCACTTGTTCTGCACCTACCTTGCACTTGCCACCAGCTGGCCCTATTTATTTATTACTTTACGCCACTTACCTTGTACTGCACTTCCCCCCTCCCCTTCCCCTTGCACTTTTTCCCCCTCCCCCACCACTGTACTTGCGCGATCTGAATGACACCTGGCCTAGTAGGATCGTTGTCTGTCTCCCCTTGTTCCTCCCCTCCCTGCCTCGTCGCGCCTTGAAACACCTGTGTATAGGCGCGTTACCAATGCCATATCATATCATATCATATATCATATCATACTGTCATATTTTGGCGATGTTTCATGCTGTGTTGCTGTATTATGTTGCTGGTAAGTATTTGGTCATGTGTGCTGTTTGTTAATGATTACTAGGAGCATGTTGTCTGTAGCCTGTTTCCATTTGGGACTGTGCACTTTGTGACACTTGTGTCATGTGTTGTGCATTCCTTTGTTTGCTTTCACATTGCAGGACATGCCATGGTGTGTTGGGTGGCGGAGATGGGGAGGGATTGGGTGACATGGCGCTATTTTCATGTTGTATTTTGCAAGGGGGTAGTCATTCATGCAGCATAAATGTGTGTCTTTTTGTGACACAGCATTGGTTGGTAGGAATGCACACAATGTAACACTTCCAGGTGACCAATCTCAGGCTGGTATGGTTGTGACAGTTGACTGTCCCTTATGTCATCATCATTAATTGTCAGCTGGTATGTGCCAGGGCTGTGTGCACTCCTTAGGGGTGTGATTTTAGGTGAAGTAATTAGCCACCAGCTGCGTACGGGCTGCCTCACCACATGCCCTTTCCCCTCCCATGCGCAGCGGCCGTGCTTTTGGTTGGGGATGTGGGGGCACCACCATGTCCACCGGCAGGCCCCAGCGTGTTGCAACGTTGTGCAGGACACATGCTGCCACTATGATCCTGCACACTACTGGGGGCGCTTATAGCAGCTGCCCACCAGAGCGGTCAAGGGAGCGAAAGCGTGACTTGAACACTCCGAAAGTGCGCTCAACAATGCCCGGGGTTGCAATATGGGCTGTGTTGTATCTTACCTCGGGTGGTGTGTGGGGTTCCGAATTGGCGTCATCATGTGGGGGCTCAGAGGGTAGGCACTGTCACCTGGGGAGGTGATGATGGATATCATTAGTGGGGTTGTGACATTACTCAGTATCTGACATGCATGCATGTGCAGGGGCATTTATTCTCACCAAGCAGCCATGTATCACCATGCCGCCCAGCTTCTAGGTCCCGGTTTAGGGTTGACATTCTGTAAATGAAACTGTCATGGGTGGACCCTGGATAGTTGGGATATACTGAGGTGATGATTCCCTTGGCATCACATACTACCTGCACGTTGATGGAATGCCAGTGCTTGCGGTTTCTGTAGATGTGCTCAGTTGCCCTGGGAGGACGTAGAGCCACATTGGTGCAGTCAATGGCACCTAGCACTTTGGGGAAGTGTGCCACCCCGTAAAAATCCTGGACGACAGCCTGCCTTTCTGCAGGTGTTCTGGGCAGGTATATGTGCCTGCGGACTGATGGGCGTGCAGTCATTATGGCCAAAACCTGGTGCAGGCAGCGTGACTATGTGGCCTGTGACACCCCCCCCCCACTATGGCACTTGTCTGCTGAAATGAACCAGTGGCCAAGAAGTGCAGTACATTGAGCACCTTTTCCAAGGGGCTCAGTGCTTGGGAGCACAGGGTGGGTGATGTGAGGTCATCCTCCCACTCACTCACCGGGTCGAGTATTATGTGAGGTGGAAACCTGTACCTCCCATACACCTGGTCACCAGGCATCCCAAAAATGCTGGTTCTGGGTGTAAACATTCTGGCCCTGACTATCCTCCTCCTCCTCCTGCGGTATCCCACGACCACTGCTGCGAGGAACGGTATATTCATCTTAGCGTCTGAGCTTGTTTGTTGTTTGCGCGCACTTTTATGCTGCGCGGGTCCATGTACGCCTGCTTCCTGCTGGCGTACGTGTTTCCGCATTAGCGCGTCTTTTTTGGCTCACGCGTTAGCCCCGTTTCGATTCCATGAATATGTGTTGTAGGCGTGCGTGTGGGCGTTCCGCGCATGTGCCTCCTGTACTTCCCCTGTGATGCTCACATTTTCACGCGTTGTTCCCCATTCCGCGTGTTACGCCCCGTGTTACGCCTACTGTTGTTGTGTGCGCTGCGCTATGTGCGCTTTCGCTGTGAGCGTAGCGCACGCTGTTTGAAGACGTGTGCGCCAGCGTGCGCCACGCAGGATTTTAGCGCACATCCATGGATTTACACGCGCACGGACTTCCATGAATCGCTGTGCGTGGGTTTCACTGCGATTTTCACACTTGCGCTGCGATTCGCACGCTTGCGCGGAAATTTTCAGCACACATTAATTCCATGAATCGGCCTGAATATCGTTGTCTAGAAATGTTCTGTTGCCTAAAGTATCCTTAATCACAGCAGCTCGGGCTTTTTCCCTCTTAAATTTAAGATAAGAAGCGAGTGATTTGCTTGTCTTATTGCAGAACTGATAAATCTTAGCTTTGTATTTTAATAGCGTGGCACCGGAGTACTCAGAAGTTAGTTTGTTATACTTAATTCTCAATTGCATGATGTTGTTCAGGATGTTCTGAGCCTGGCTTTGAGTGTATTGCTTATGAAGAACCATAGTTTCTGGTTCGTGTTTCAGTTTCTTCTTTTATATGGCCACATATAAGATGATTTGACCTCTAAGCACGGCTTGATAGCAATCCCAATTATTTGGAATAGATGTATCTTCAGTTTTATTGTGTATGAAAAAGTTGTGTTGTGCATTAATGAAGAAAGGTGTAAACAGTTCATCTTTTAACAGTACAGAATTAAATTTCCATACATTTGATATGTGGGTATGATCTTCGATTTTGAGTTTCTTATGAGGATATACAATCAATACTGAAGTCAATTAGGTTGGAAGACATAGAATTAGAAAGGAATATATCATTCATTCTGGAAAAACAGTCATGCGGGCTGCAGTAGAAAGTAAAGTCTATATATGAAGGGTGAGTTATGCGCCAACCATCAATAAGGCCTAAATCAGCAATACAATTTAGAAATTGCTTATGTGATTTGGAGTTTTAAAAGCATACCTTCGATTTTCTGTCGAGGAATGGGTCAATGATGTCATTACAATCACCACATACAATGAGGTTACAAACATTGGAACTGGATAAATAATATTTTAGGTGCAACCAAAAGCAAGGGTCAGGTGAGGGAGGTCCATAAACATTCAAAATTGAATACTTAACTGAGTTAATAAGCATTTTAAGAAATAACCATCTCCCCAAATCATTTTAGTCAGATTTAATTACTTTGTAGTCAAGAGCCTTGTTAATTAGGGTAATAACACAATTTTTCATCCCATGAGCCGCACCAGAGAAAACTTGACCTACCCCTAATCTCTTAGCTTCAGTTACTTCTGTCTCTGACAGGCGAGTCTCTTGAATGTAAGCAATTGACGGGTGGGTTCTATTCAAATAAGAAAGTAGTTTTTGTCTTTTTATGGGGTTATGAAGACTTTTAACATTCCAGGAAGATATTTTTGCTGACATAGGAGCAAAGGGCAGTCAAAATAAAAATCATACTAATACATAGTTAAAATGAAGGGCAGTAACAAGAACATGGAATTATGTCTTCTCATCAAGCGATATGACTCATGAGGGTTACTCATAATTATGGTTTTCCCCCCTCCCCCTGTTAAGGGTAAGATGAGTGTTTTTGGAGGGGAGTCTTTTCCTGGTCACCTGAATTGTTGAAACGGTTTCACTACAGCTACCACAATTCCTAAAGACTGCAACAGCAATTATATTGGATTCACCTGAACAGAAAGGCAACTCAGCCTCCCTGATGAGTGTTGGTGACACGAAAGCGCTAGGAGGAGAACAGCAGTGCAAGAAGTGAATCAACCCTGTGAACAATTGGGCAGCAATTGGGATTTAACCCTGTGAATGTACTGGACACTTTGGGATTTAACCCAGTAACCTTTTTTTCGGTAATATATTGGCCAGGAACTGGAGTGCGCACCTCGCCCCTTCTTGTTTTTTTATGATTGTATGATATATAGTCCAAGTGGCTTCCCTAGACATGTGCCACAGCAAAAATATTTTTGGAGAATACTGTCATAAGCAACTCAGGTTCCTTAATAATTGCCCCAGTCCAGAATGGTTTTATACACCGTAAAACCAGTGAACAGGAGAAGAAATAATCGCCTCAGACCATTGCCAAAAAATGTTTGTCTGCTTTTGGAATCACTCTACACAACACTTTCATGAATAGTGTAAACATAGTCATCCATAAAGAGGCCAAAGGTAGCAATATTTAGAAAAATAAAGAGAAAAAAAATCATCCTGTAAAGAACAGTTTTTATTTATGGAAAATATTGCATTTAATATTTGTATTGAGCAAGAGTCGAGTGAATTATTATAGCGCTCATATTTCATCATTAAGTACCTTTTTATATGCCCATTTCCTCGTGTTAGTCTTGCCGTTTGACTGATAGCCTGCGTTGTGGGAGAAATAGTCTTCACACTATTTCACCAACACGCACGCCGCATCTAGACCCAGACAGCTGACAGGAATGTTGGCTTTCAGGTCACGAGACACTGCTGCTCACAGGGTCTCCAGGGAGCTCCAGGCAACAATCAAACACCTCCAGGGAAAAGCAGAGGCCAAGTGGACAGAGGTTCAGTTTAGGAATGCAGCATTATAAAGGTAAAATATGCCTTTCTTGCATATGAAATGGTGTTGGGAGCGCAGGATCAGCCTGCCATCCCATACGGTGCTAAACCACGCCCCCAAATGACTTTAGTACACTGGGAAAAAATGTGTTAATTATCAAATGTTAACAAAATAGCACCATGGTATTTGGCTATAGGAGAATTAAATGAATTATTATTCATCAAATATACTAAGGATCTACTTCCATACCCCCACCTATTAACTAAGGGGAAGGCATTAAATCATATAAATCCACACACTTGATTCTGTTGGACATGCTACTTACATTGTAAATCTCTGGGTTTGACATTCCAGCATCTGTGTCTCCCAATGGCTATCTCCCAGGCAACGTTAACTCTCCTTCCAGCTTTCAATAGTTGCACCCAGATGATGTTTAGGCAGCCATCCCGGCAAGGTTATTCAAATTACCACAGTGTCGGCACAAGGTTGCAGGTTCAAATGCCAATTTTTTGCACTTTACTCATAAATAATAAAAGTCACTATCACCAAATATTATACAGAGTTACATGACTCACTAATATACTACCTCCCTGAGTTTCAGCCTCTTGACATTTTCTGGGGAGCTAGAAATACATTTTTGATTGTTACAAAGTTTCCAACTGTTGGGTTTGGATACAAATTAAATGAACATAATGGGCTTGTTATACGCTTTAAAATTATATATGCCCCATTTCTGTCCGAATCATGGTGTCATGGTTCAAATGTTAATGGGCAAAATGTGATTCCTAATATGAACCAATGGCCATATATTTACATACATACGATTCTAACCATCAGACAGCCCCCATAGTTTTGTTTCTCGTCCAGGGTTTCATTTTGCTTGAAACATATGCTCCAGGCTCTGATGCCTCCTTGTTGACTTAAGCCTGGGTTAAAGTCATTATCCTTTGTTCTCTGAAGGTAACGAATCGGGAAAACTCTTCCAGTTATTCAAATCTCTGGAAAAGCCACCCACAGATCCTCAGCACATGATTGTGTGACGGTTCAGGCTGCTTTTGAAGCTAAAATTACTAATGCTAGGGACAAGATCTCGGCCACCCAAATATCTCTGAAATCAAGTTCCACCTATATACTTGAGGGCCATCATAACTTCCACCATGAAACATACTTCTTGCGCTGAATACCTCCTTCCACCAAAAATCTTCCTTGGACATGAGCTACGTTTGGCCCTCTGCTGACTCATATAGTTAATTCCTCTTTCAGTGACAAGCATATCCCCCCTTCCATCAAAGCGGTCACAGTGAGTCTCCTCCCCAAAAAAACTGTCTGTGATGCCAGAGACCCAACACATCTCAGACCAATCACAAACTGCCATATCCTTTTGAAGATCCTGAATAAAGGTGCAACAACACAATTATAATATTTTGTGGAGGCCAACAACATATTGCATGGGGGTCACTCAGGTTTTGGGCCAGCCCATAGCACCGAAATGGCACTACTAGATTTACAATCCTACATGATGGTAAGTCAGGCCTATTGGTCCTCATGGACCTTTTTGCAGCTTTGGCCTGCTTGACCACCAATGCCTTCTGAATGCACTTGACTCCACTGGAAACTGCTCTAAAGAAGCAGTTGAGTGGTTTCAATCTTTCTTGAACAACCGAGTGTCCAGAATATACTGAGGGAACACTTTTCCCCGCCAGCTCTCATTGTATGCAGGGTGCCACATGGAGCCTGTTTATCCCTGCTGCTGTTCAATATCTACATCAAGCCTCTCTGCTCCCTCCTTGAGAACTCAGGCATATTTTTATTCCAAATACGCAGATGACACGCAATTGTCTCTGGAACTCAGTGGTGACTTCTCCCAAGATTACTCAAGACTTCTCTCTTTATACAATCATATTGAATCTTGGATGTCTAAAAACGGGTGTATATAAAGCGAGGAAAGATAGAGCTTCTTATTTTTGGCTATCACCAGGCCAGATTTAAGCTTATTGCTGAATATGAAAATGTTTTTATTAATGACATCATCCTCCCAGTTCAGAATAATGTAAAAACGTTGGGTGACATTCTTGAATCCTCTCTCAATGCTGATGAACATACCAATCTGGTTAGCAGAAATTGTAATTACTACCTCCGACTGCTAAGAAACATCAGACCATTCTTAAATGAGGATAATTCTGCTACCATTGCCCGTCTGATTATTTTACCGTGATTGGACTACTATAATGCCTTACTACTTGGGGCAAGCACTACTAGCTTAATAAGATATTAGCGCATCCAGAATGATGCAGTATGAATCATAAAAAATGTCCCATGGAAAGAACACATTTCCAAACATTGGAAAGATCTTCACTAGATGTCTATACAAGATCGTATCAAGTTCAAAACATGCAGACTTGTCCACCTCTGTCTTTACCGCAATGCTCCTTCCTATCTTAAATCTGCCATTTTTGTCACTCACCAGCAAGACCACTAGGCTCGGCTTACCAGGTTCAGGTCTCCTCCCCTGCTTTCAAATGCTCCAAAGGCCTGAGAAGATCCTTCCCAGTCTGTGCAGCACAACTTTGGACTTCCCTCTCTCCTAAATTGAGACTTGAAGAAAACTTGCTCTCTTTCACAAGAACACTTAAAGGAATGGTTCGCCCAAAAATGTTTGTTGCCCAAAAAGATGGGCAATAATAAAACAAATATACTTGCACTTTTCTTTTAAGTTCCTATATAAAATTTTGAGCAATTCAAGCTCAAAAATTGAAAAAGCAAGCACATGGGCGCATCCATTTTGTGAAATGGATGCCCGCCTGTGCTGGCTTTTGCTTTTGCGGCACTAATGAAGGAAAAGCCAGCCAGCTGTAGTAAACAAAAGCTAGCACTGGGTGGCTTTTCCTTCATTGCCCCGGGACTCGGAGGACGCGGACCGGAGACTACAGGCAGAAACTTCCTGTCATCATTGTGTGTATGTGCGCCCTGATGCCTGCGGGTTGCCGGCGCATCAGAATTAAACAAATAAATAATGAACCTTTGGCTTAACTCAGAGAACATGCCCCAATCAAATTCCTTGATGGTCAGGAGAGATTCCTGAATAGAACCTGCCCCCTTCTAAGGAAACAGAAACTTACTCACTCATATTTTTGAAGGGTGCATTTCCTTGGGCATTTTAATCAAATGCATCTCGCTATAACTGTTCATTTCTCTTCTAATGATATGTTCATTTTGATATGGGAAAGTTTTTCTCCATGTATTCATTTCAAGCTGCAGAATGCACACACTTTTAGACATCACAGTTTCTGTGTTTGGAAATGTAGAATAAGCCTTTACTTTTACCCGACCTTATCAATCAGATGCAAGGGCCTTTTGAATAAGTATATCTCTCTTTATAAGGGGGCATGGCTAACCGCCATGTAGAGTGGACGCGTCTTTGGTGAGCTCCGCTTGATGGGTACTGATAAGCCGCTCTACGGGACACCGAAGCTTCATCCGAACCCGCAGAAACATCACGAGAGCTGCTGAAGCCTGCGAGAGGTTCTGGGGCTCCCCGCACACGAGGGTTGAAGCCCTAAAGACTTAAACGTGGCTCGCGAAAAACCGCGTAACTCGAGGCCAAGATGGCGGCCTCCTCTTGCTGAGCCCGGGGAGCCCTGCGCAGGCCCAGCGATCCGCGGAAGCGGCGGACCTTCACTGCACTTCGGAGAGGAGGAGTATCGGAGGGCGGTCGGGAGGAGTCCCGCCGGGCCCGAGACCAGCCCCGCGAGAAGCAAGTACAGCGGTGGCGCTGCCTGAGCCGCTGGGGCGTGCCGTCGGCCGGGGCGGCTGGAGGCGCCCGCCGGCCCCGCAGCAGAGGCCGGCAAAGATCAGGGACCAGACCGGACCCGCCTGCTGGGGCGAGGGAAGGGAGAGGGGGACCGGGCTGGGTGCGGACGCCGGCTGCCCTGCCCCGCTCCCGGACTTGTCCGGCCGGGGGATCCATCGGCGCCGCCTGCCCTGCCGGGCCTGCGCCGCGACCCGCCCAGCGACCCGAGGGGGGAAGCGGAGGTGTGCAAAAGCCAGCCGGGGACCGGGAGAGACTACGTTCCGAGTGAGGGTCTGGCCGAGAGGAGGGTTCCCCCCCTACCAGCCTGGGGACCCGAATGAGACCGCAATCACTACCTGGAGAGAGAGGGGATCGACTGGAACAGAAACTCCATCCACCTGAGGTGAGCAGAACGGGGGCCCTCCCCGCGCGCCATATACCTGCCATATACCAGCACCGCTGCGCCGCGAGGACGCCGGAGGCAGACGGTGTGGGGACCTGGGACTGAGCGACCCCCCCACCCCCTTCTAAGATATCCTCAACGCCGGACACTAGAGAAGGAGACCCCCCACATGCAGCGGAGTGCTGCCCCAAGCCGGGCCAAACCCCGCACCCCTCCCCGCGCGATGCACCTATATCTCAGACGGCGCTGGCATTGAGGCGGATTGAAAGCGCCCCGGGGAGACTGGGGGAGCTGGCGACTGTCCCCCCGCGGTGCAGGACCACACATCGCCCCATCCGGGAGCCTGGAGCTGGGGCGCACCATACGCCTTCACACATTGAGGCCGTAGCCACACCTGGGCCCACAGCCTGGAGCTCTCGTCGCGGAACCCGCCCCGGCGCCTGAAGTTCACAGAACCGCAGGAATGTCTGGTCTGGATAGATCAACGGGAAGGGGAGCTAGGTCCAAGCAGCGACAGACCACCCTGGATGCTTATACAGCCAATGAACTCCCCAACCCCGGGTGTCCAGACACGGCAACGGCTAGTAAGGAAACAGGCCCCACCGTAGCGCCGACTGAACCCAGCAACACCCAACTCCTGGAGGCCATCACATTATTCCAGGCAACAATGGTGAACAAAATCGATGCTGTGGCCATAGATCTGGGCCTCCTACGCCAGGACGTCCGCTCCCTGGCGGGTAGAACCGAGGCACTTGAGACCCAGGTACGGGAAAACACTGAAGCGAAAACCCAGCTCCTGCACGACGTGGATGGCCTGCGGCAGAGGGTCAAGAACCTGGAGGACAGGGCGGAGGAGGCCGAAGGGAGGGCTCGCCGGAATAACATCCGGCTGCTTGGCTTACCGGAGGGCATCGAAGGCCCAGACCCCACCAACTACATAGAAAACCTCCTGCTGCAGGAGATTGGAGCAGAGAAGCTATCGCAGGGTTTCTCCATCGAAAGGGCACATAGGTCACTCGCTAAGAAACCTCCACCAGGCGGCCCACCTAGACCTATGATAGCGAAAGTATTAAACTACAGAGACCGCAAGATCATTCTAGCATTCTCGCGCTCAGGGGGTCAGATCCTGAGGAACTCAGCCAAGATTGCGATCTACCCTGATTATACCTTTCAAGTACAGATGAACAGAGCTCAGTTCATACACACTAAGGCCAGATTGAAAGCTGCCGGAGTGAAATACATGCTTTTGTACCCCTCTAGGTTAAAGGTGATATATAAAAATAGAGCCCACCTGTTTGACACCCCAGCGCTGGCTCGGGACTGGATGGACGAGCAGCAATTACCGGACATTGAAGATAAAAGACGTAAGCCGCATTGAACCACCCTCCACGACCGCAAGAGAACGGTTCTTACCCCAAGTGCACAGTAACAATAAATCGAGCCCTATGAGCAGCTGAATTGATCTTACTACGCGGAACACCGAAGCAACAGCTCCCTCAACCCCCAGGAGTTTTTTTCTTTCTTCAGGGTACATTTACCCGCCCGTAGGGCACCCGAAGACCATGCTTAGTCTTAAGGAGCGGAAACGGGACAGTCATGACGGGGATCGCCCCGTTGGACCAGTTCTATGTTGGGGAAGTTTATCAGGGGGGAGGGAAATAAAGGGAAGTTACACCCACGTTGGGACTTTTGAACAAGAAATACCGAGACCTCAGGACGACCTCACTACAGACGCACCACTAACAGGACCCCGATGGAGACAGTGGGGGAACATTGGGCACAATCACGCTTATGGCTGAAACAATAAAAATAATGACGTGGAACGTCAGAGGCATGAACAGCTATGTGAAACAACGCCGGATTCACACATATCTGCGACGCTGCAAGGTCAGAATTGCTATGCTCCAAGAGACACACCTAACGGAGGAGAAACTGAAGGCGCTAGCCAAAACATGGCGAGGGACCCTGATCGGATCCACCTATTCCTCATACGCAAGAGGGGTCCTGATATGGATCGACCCGACCGTCCCCTTCAGGGTAACGAGCACCAAGACGGATGACGAGGGTAGGATGGCACTTGTGCAGGGTACGGTGGGGGGGAGAGACCTGTGCCTGGTTAGCACTTATGCACCCAATCACGACGCCACACCCTTCTTCCACTCCCTATATTCCAGACTAGGCCCATACGTAAACTGTGTTGTGATTTGGGGCGGTGACCACAACTGCACCCTTGACCCACTCAAAGACAGGTCCGATACCAAATACTCCCGCCCATCCCCCCCAGCCAAGATATTGTCTAAACTAATGACCCAGCTACCACTCTGTGATCTGTGGAGGGAACTAGGCCCGGAGCGACGAGAATACTCCTTCTTCTCCCCACCGCATAAAGTCCACACCAGGCTGGACTACATGCTGGTCAGTCAGGAGCAGCAAGCCACCTTTCGTGAAGCACAGTATTTACCTAGAGTATTGTCAGACCATTCCCCCTTGCTAGTCACATGGGAGGTGTACCTGCCCAGACCCCCAGTTCCCACGTGGAGACTGCGGGCCGAGGCCCTGCTGGATGCTGCCTTCCGGGATCACATACAAGACAGCACAGACGAATACTGGCAAAATAATCTAGGCAGTGTAGATTGTATTAGCACCGCATGGGAGGCATATAAAGTGGTCATGAGAGGGGACATGTTAGCAGCGGCGGGAGGAGCCCAGAGATCCATTGTGAACTCCCTGGTAGACGCAGAAAAGAAGCTGGGGGAGCTGGAGAACAGGGTAGACGTAACCCCTGAGTGTCTACAGGAAATAATCAAACTGCGACAAGCCTGTCTGTCCCACTGGGAGACACTTGGGAAATTAAATTATGCCAAACATATAGAAAGGTCACACGCCCTGGGAGACAAACCTGGCAAACTCTTAGCTTGGCTGTACAAAAGGGAGACCCCTAGCACCCCCATTTGCCACATACGCAAACCCGATGGCACCACCGCGCACACACAAGCAGAGATTAATAAGGTTTTTCTGAGTTCTACCGTGACCTTTATTCCCAGACCCCTCCCTCATCTGACACCGGGATCGAAGACGCCCTAGATTGCATTAAGTTACCCAGGCTAGATTCACAACAGGCTGAAGCCCTAGACGACCCGATTACCCCAGATGATGTGAAGGCAATAATTAGATCACTACCCTCCGGAAAGGCGCCGGGCATGGATGGCCTCCCTGGGGAATTTTATAAGACATACGAGGAGACCCTTGCCCCTCTGCTTGCACAAGTATATAACGAGGCTTTCGAGCGAGGCTCTCTCCCGAACTCCATGAGTGAAGCAATAATAATTCCCATACTAAAGCCTGGTAAAGATGGGACAGATTGCGGGTCATATAGACCACTTTCTATGTTAAATGTTGACAGCAAAATACTGTCGGCACTGCTCGCCAATAGACTACACAGAGTGATTCCCCTTCTAATCCATCAGGACCAAACGGGCTACGTGCCCGGGCGTTCTATCACCGAAAACTTACGTAGGTTACACCACATCATATATAGTACTGAGAGGAAATCCCAGAAATACGCCGTAGCGTCACTTGACGCCACCAAGGCCTTCGACTCGGTTAGATGGGAATGGTTGTATGCCACTATGGTCAGGATGGGGATCGGACCCGCCTTCCTTAAATGGACCCAATTGATCTACACTAATCACACCGCCAGGGTGCGCACCAACAAGACTTATTCTGACAAATGGCCCCTCCATAGAGGTACACGGCAGGGATGCCCCTTATCCCCCATGCTTTATATTATAGCTGCAGAGCCAGTGGCCGCATACCTCCATCAGGAATATGGTGACGGAGGCATTGAGCTAGACGGGGTGTCACATCTCATCTCCATGTATGCAGACGACATGCTACTCTACCTGCATGATCCCGAGCTCCGTCTGCCCTACATTCTGGAGACATTAGATTGCTTCCACACACACACAGGCATACAGATAAATAGGGAAAAGTCCTGCCTCTACCCCCTCGCTGCACTGTATAGCGAGGAGTACGGATCCCTGCCCCCACTAGACCTCCAGTGGCAAGTAACATCCTTTAGATACTTGGGTGTTACCATACACCGTAACCCGAGTACCAAACACATTCTTAATACGGTTAGGGCGAAGGACGCACTTGCAAAATCCATGGAATTTTGGGGGAAGCTTCCTCTCTCTGTGGCTGGGCGGGCGGGACTCCTCAAAATGGTAGCACTCCCACGCCTACTACACTGCTTCTCTAACGTCCCCTTCAACATCCCCCCTGCTTTTTTTAAAGACCTGAACAAGCTCTGTAGGGGATTCCTGTGGCAGGGAGGTAGGCACAGGGTGGCGCTGGACATTCTCCAAAGACCCTATGAGAAGGGGGGATTGAAAGTCCCCAATTTCGAACTGTATTACCTGGCTAGTCAACTGAGGCACGTAACGCACTGGATGGTGGATGAAGCCACCACTGACACCCGACTCCTCCAACCGGCCCTGCCGCGACTGCTACTCCGAGACCTACTTTGGGTCGAGAAGGGGGCTCTACAACATCACCCTTACCTAATCAAACTTGGAACTCAGCTCTGGAAGCGAGCCTGCAAGGCAGTGGGGTTGACAGACTCATATTCCTCGCAGATCCCCATTGCGGCTGTCATGGTGAAACCTTCATGGGGATATACAGACACACGCACTCAGTGGGAACCCTATGGGGTGGCGGTACTCGGAGACCTCATCCATGAACAAGAGCTCATGACTTTTACTGACCTCAGCGAGCCTACGGGCCTGCCCACGGGCCAGTTCTTGCTCCACAGAGCAGTAACGAAGGCCCTGAAGGAGAGATGGCCAGAGGCCGCCAACCAACTCATGGAGAATGAGGCCATCGAATCATTGCTGGACACTGCCGAAGGTGGTCATGAAACCTCCAGAATGTATGAAGCCCTACTGCAGAGCACGACAAAGAACGCACTGAAATGCAAAAGTAGATGGGAGAGCGAAATGGGCCTCGAATTTGAGGACAAAGTATGGGAGAAAATAACCCATTACCATAAAAAAATCTCCAGAAATGCTCGTCTCCAACTTATTCAGCTGTACATCACCAATAGAGCCTACCTTACGCCCGACGCCATATCAAAGTTCAAAGGAGCCACGATCCAGACATGTCCCAAATGTCACGAGCCAAGGGCGGGTATGACCCACATGTTGTGGAGCTGCCCGATAGTCCAGAGGTTCTGGGCCCGAGTGAAAGAAAAAGTGGCGACAGCTGAGATTGAGGTGGAGATTCATGAGCCAGCAGCCTGCATATTGGGGAGTTACAAGCGAAACAGCAAGAATAAGCCCCTAAATAGACTCACCGACTTGATATATATAACAGCGAAAAGGCGCATAGCCATGGGTTGGAAGAGCGCAGGGGGGCCGAGTGAGGCCCTTTGGTGGGACGACCTCAAGAGATGGATAGGCGCTGAGACTGCGGCTTGGGAAACGGCGATTCAGGTACAAAGGCTGGAATCCAGCGCAGATCTGCTCCGATGGATAGCGCTAACGGTGCCACTACTCCACCCAGCGACGCAAGACGGCGCCTCGAACAGCTCGGACAGTCCCGGCCCGGCTCGTGCCTAAGGAAATCTGAGGACTTCACTGTGGTCTCGGAGGGAGGGGGGAGGGGTGGGAGGGTTGGGAACGTTAAGACATGTTGTTCTTGATTCATACATATTGCATTGTCTAACCATTGATTCATATGTGTTGAAAAACCAATAAAGAAATTTTTTTAAAAAAAGTATATCTCTTTATTTGAACACATCATTATTAATGTGGCTGCTGCGAATGAAATTCTGCCTTTTCAATCTGGCATTCATAATAGTAGAAAAACAATTGATCGCGGTGATAGTAAAGAGAACACACTCCAATATTCATTGAGTTATAGAATGAATGCCATTCCTTTGTGGTTTAACAAATACATTTTACTTTTAACCAAGTGTTTCAATACATACATTTGCAAATAGACAAAATGTCAACAGGACAAACAGTGGTGAAAGTAAAATGCCTATACATAATAGAGTGACATTTCAGTCCATACATTTTGAACTGGACAGGCATAAAAATAACAAGGTCCAATGTAACATTCTGGGATCCAGTAATCTTGTTCAAGAAGAACAACGTTAGTATAAATCAATTTACAATAGGACAGTGTTGGCGCTAAACACTGAGAAGAATGTTAACACATAAGTGTTTCGGCCAATTGCTTGCTGGTCTATTGTGCTGAGAAATGGATGGCCTTCATTAGGACAGAAGGAAGGATTCAGTGATAAAGTCCTGTTTCTCTCTGTCGAAAAAATGACCAGAGGGTGGTGTATAAGAGTGTGTGTATTCGTTTGGGTAATAGTTCAATATTTCAAATAGAGCATTCAATGCTCATTATTTTAAAAAAAAAGACCGCCCTCCATGCGGATGAAGGTGGTTTTCTTACTGTGTTTACATAGTTTCACACAGTATTGTCGAAATCCACTTTGTGGTTAACGGTGGATGAGAAGCTGTGTGGTTTGATCTTCTCACTCCCGGAGTCTCTAGAAGGAGACAATGGAAGTAATTATGGGACAGAACTTCCCAATTGGAGAAAGATAACAGCTTTGTCTCCAGTCCATATTTGGTATAGGACATTTGGGCACTTAATAAGTGTAACAAGTACACGTCTACAGTGGTTGAAAATAATGAAAATATAATAACCGACAAACTGAGATAGTAAAGTCGTCTGCATGGCTGGATCTATGATCAATAATGATGAGTATAGCCCAGAACTAATATACTAGTTACGTGTCTTAGATCATATGTTCGGTTCCTTACCATGTATGGTTAACTTCATCAGGATATTATGGCGACCCCTCCAAGGTGTGCAGTAGGGTCCAGTAACAAAAACTGTTGGGCTTCAGCTTTTAGTGTGGTCATTCACTAATAGAAGGTATAAAATGACTCCAGGAAAGGCTTAGCCCATGTGGCTATACTAAAGCAGTTAGTTGATCGGTGTCCTACTCTACCATCTAAGGTGACACGGGTCATGTGGTTAGCCATGATATGTACGCGGTCAACCAACAATATATACAATACAATTGAGTAAATGTGAAAATGTACACAATGTGTTCTTATACTGGGAGTGCCCATTCGCATGCATCTGAATATGATACATCTGTTGGTGTTGACTACACGGAGCAAAGCGTAACGGTGTACTAACCGATGCTGTGCACCCGTGATGTCCAGTTCACGCTCGCATTATAAATCCAGACGGGGCTTGTGCACCATTAAGTGAACATAAACCCCTCACACTAGTAGTTCGGGTTACAATGTGTAGTGTTCTGTCGGTGCGCGTAATAATGCTGGCCATGTCATTTACTTCTTATAGACGCCCAGTGATTAATAGTGCTTGCTGGTGCATGCCGTTCCAGCCAAGAAAAGAAAAAGTGACCAGTGGTCATAGCATGGTAGTACAGAGTTGAAAATCCGGTCAGTGAATCGGCGTATTGAGAAAAAAAGATCTTACTTTGACTGATCGAAGTTAAGTGCCGCTGCTGGTGAAAAACAGTACGCGTGTGTTACTGTGGCAGGGCTGCGCTTTCTACGGTAAGGACGCGAAGCCTCCGTTACCCAGGCAATGCTCACAATTTACTTGGTGGCCATATTGGAATAGTGCCGCACGGAGATGCAAGGCTATGTGTGTTGGGTTATGCTCCTTGATGTGAACCCTAAACTAAATGGGATACGCTTTTGTGGTCCAGTCACCAAAGTGCTCATGTAGATGAGTAAAGTGCACGTTTGCTGCGCTGGTCGAGATGGTGACTGTGCTCTTTACTGTACAGACGCTAAGCATCTGTTGTCTGGGCAACACTACTTGTTTACTCAGCGGCCACGTTGGAAGAACTAAATGTGTTCTCATTAAGGACCTTGAAGGCAGACACAAGTGCAGAACCTTAAAAAAAAGGGCACATGCTTGTCATATCCCCATGTTACCTGGAGTGATTTTGTTGAAAACATTATTAACGTTTACAAGTGTATTGTGGTACCTGTGTACTGTAGAGTTCATCAAACACATACGCTGTTGATTGCGGTGACCCCCATATTGCCTGCATGTGAACTGGTATAACACTGATGTGTATCCTATACAAGTCTCGCTGAGAACTGTATTGCAAGCAATTTAAGCCAGAAATAGAGCCGACATACACATATTCTCACATACCATCTCTAAAAATCCCAACAATGAGCAGACTATTTGACGTACTCATGTGGAATACCATTCTGACAAGGTACACAATGTTCTGTTGGTGGAGCCTATGTAGGGCCCAGTGTTGATAATGGGTGTAATTTAGCTGTGCCCCATGAAATATTTCCACTCAACCGTAATATTGAGGCCGTTTTTCACTGTGTCTAGACGATGTATCCATCTTTGCTCTAGTCTTGTCAGAGCCTTGCTCACATCTCCCCCTCTTTTTTGTGGGGTCATCTTTTGCAGAACAAACCATTTCAAGTCCAGATCGGTGTGCTTCTTTGCAGTGTAATGTTCCACTAGAGGCTTATCTGCAACCCCCATTTTTTGTGCAAGATCGATGCTCTGAAATACGTTGTCAAACTGCTCTGGTGGTTTTCCAACAAATAGCAGACCACAGGGACATTCAATGATGTAGATGACAAGCCTTCTGTTGCAGCTAGTGTGTTCCACTAGCTCCCATTATACGTAGTTGTGGTCGAACACCTTTTTGGTGTACGTGAAGTTGAAAGCCACACAGTGGCCACACTTATAGTGACCCTTTATTGGTTGCAGGTCCCACAGAGTTGTTGGTATTTTGGGGGGCTCAATTTATGTATGTACCAGATTGTCTTTCAGGTTGCGGTTCTTTTTGAAGGCAAAGAACTTTTTTTTCGCCTGGCTCTTTGTGTTCTTAATGATGTGCCAGTGTTTGCTGACAGTGCTCTTTATCAAGTTACTCAGTGGGCTGTAAGTGATCACGCACACCGAT
Organism: Ambystoma mexicanum; assembly: GCF_040938575.1. Lineage (NCBI taxonomy): Eukaryota > Metazoa > Chordata > Amphibia > Caudata > Ambystomatidae > Ambystoma > Ambystoma mexicanum. The sequence continues at coordinate 897,518,032 of NC_090941.1, forward strand.
CTGTCCAGTCGCTTGTTTATTTTGGGGTTAAGGCAAGTTTCTCTGTTGGTATTGGCTGCTCTCCTCCTGGCTGACTTTATGGCTTTCTTAGGATATCCCCTGTCCAATAGTCTTTTCTGCAGATTTTCAGCATGTACATCAAATTTGGAATTGTCCGAGCAGTTTCTCCCTATCCTTAAAAACTGTCCATATGGGAGGTTGTATTTCAATCCCGCTGGATGGTAGCTGGAAAAAAGTAACAAGCTGTTACGGTCGGTTACTTTCTGGAATAACTCAGTCTTCAATATACTGCCTGTTCAATATTTATGCAGATCCAAGAAGTCGATTCAGTGAAAATCCCATTGTATGGTGAACTTACTGTGTCTATTGCTCATGTTAAGCCACTGATAAAACAGGCTTAGATCTGTACGAGTGCCTCCCCAGACCAGGAGAACATCGTCGATGTAGCGACGCCGCACTAATATCTTATCCTTGTAGGGGTTGGAGTTGGAGTAGACGTGATCTAGTTTGTACTCGGCCATATATAAATTTGCCATGTCCGGAGCAAAAGTAGCCCCCATAATCACTCCTTTAGTTTGTTTGTATATCTGATCCTTAAATAAAAAGAGGTTCTCTGACATAGCTAGTCTGATGCATTCTAGGATGAATCAGGTAGGTACTGTCAGTTTGTCTGGTCTTTGGTCTAGAAGGCTGTTTAGTGCGTCTAGGCCTTCTTGCTGTGGGATCGACGTATACAAATCCTCAATATCCAGTGTCACTAAAATGCAGTTGTCCGGTTGGCTGATCTTACTCAAGATGTTCAACGTGTCATTGGTATATTTAATATATGATTCCATCTTATTGACAAAAGGTTTTAGAAAAATATCTGTGTACAGCGACAGAGGCTTGAGAAGAGAGTTGCATGCTGAGACTATTCATCGTTTGGGTGGATTGTTCAGATTTTTGTGTACTTTCGGAAGGATGTAAAATGCAGGAATCCTTGGATGTAGTTTGATTAAAAAGACTATTTCTTCTTCGCAAATCCAACCTTCATCTTCAACGTGGCGCGTCAAACTTCTTATCTCTTCTTGAAGTCGTTCTGTCGGGTTGTGGTTGAGCTTAAGGTAGGCCTCGGTATCTGAGAGCAAACGTAAACATGCGTTCTTGTAGTCCAAAGTGTTCAGAAGTACCATGCCACCACCTTTGTCAGTTGGTTTGATAGTAATTGTTTTGATGATGTCCAGGGAGGCTAATGCTGCTCTTTCCTCTTTCGTAAGATTGTCTTGATAGTAATTATTGTTCCTTAAACCAATGATTAGGAGTAGGGCGCGCCTTTGATTTGTAGTTCTTTGTCATTCACACAGCATTTTTGTGTGGTAGATGAAAATTAAAGGCTCCCTTGTCTATCAGTCATCAATATGCCATTCCAACTCCCTTCTGCAATCCGGTTTCATTTTTCACATGTTCCTTTCTTCCACTGCTGACGTGCATGCATTTAAGTTCTCTAGGCACCTTAGCAGCGTTTACATTTTTGATGCTGGCCTTTCAGTCTGCTCGTGTGCCTTCCCATTATAAGAAGGTATTTCTGGGCATTTTGGGATTAACAGGGCCTTTCAATTCATTTGATCCTGGGCCGAAAGTATCCCACAAGCAGGATACTTGAGTTTAAAGTGGATCAAATAAAAGACAAAACTGATACACAAATCAACAACTACATCATTGAAATTTTGATTTTTCAGACAATAGCCATTTATGAGAAATTATAAGTAAAACTTGATCACACAGCAATACTCCAAACACAGAATACAAGACCTTTAAATGTTCATAATTAATTCAATTTGTGTACGTTTTTAATAATAGTATGTGTTATTTTTGTAAATATGATTTCTTATTGACACAATTGTTTTAGAGATAATTAGTGCAAGAGTATTTCGAAGAGACGGTGCAGATGTAGACTCAAAGGGAGTACATGCGACAACAGATCCTACATTTTGTTGAATCTAAATGAAAGTGCATTTGGATAATTAACATCTGCTATCTTTTTCTCACACATAAAATGTGTTTGTGCGTGCGTGTGTGTGTGTGTCTATGGGCCTCATTACACGGATGGCGGAGAACCATGGCGCTATTAGCGCCATGGTTCATGCTGGTAAAATACCGGCACCGCCTTGGCGGAAAGGGGAATTACCGCCCCATTCCAAGGTTGGCAGGGCGGTAATTGCCCCTTCCACCATTGGCCTTCCCCATTCCCATTTTTGCCCCATAGGGCTCAATGGGAATGGGGAAGGCGCTAATTACGGTACCGCAAATTACGGTACCGTAATTAGCTCCCTCGGTCCCTTTGCGGGTTGGTTTTTAACGCCTGCAAAAAGCAGGCTTTAAATCCCCCAACCCGCAAAGGGACCTCGTAGTAAGGCGGTAAGGATTTACCGGTACCGGTATTTTACCAGTACCGGTAAATCCTTACCGCCATCCGTGTAATGAGGCCCTATGTGTGTGAAATACTTCATTTAAAAATAGGTAACCAGAAACACACATCCAAAATATGACTAATATGACAATAATTAATTCACACATAAAATATTAAGTACGCATTTAAGAAAGAAAATGACAGACCTCTCCAAAAGAAATAGTGGGGATTCTGGAAGGGGTTCACCCAGATAAAGAGAGGAAGTTACAATGTAATTAACTATTTGGGTAATCGTTTTCAAACCTGAGAAAAGAAAAGAGATTGGAAAATAATTAAAACAGTAAAATTAACATAAAAGGGTTTTCTGTACATCATAATGGTTTCGTAAAATTAAAGAAGCTGTGGAAAATAATCAGAAAGGGTTTGTCGTAAAGAATTTAAAGAAAGTGTCAGTCAGTGGCCTAATTCCTTCTATTTCTGCATGACTGCTGGGTGGTTGCGGTTGTGTAAGGGGTAGGGTCCCCCATTATCTGCTGTGAGGTGGTGGGAGAATCTGGACCTGATCAACGGCCTCCAGCCTCTCCAGTTTAATCTGGGGGATGGGGACAGTGGGCTGATCAAGGAGCCTTATGTCACTTCTGGTCTGGTGGTTGGTACTTTTTAGTTACTCAGGGAATGACTTGGGACTTGTTTATTCATAGTGGATGGTGGGCTGCAGGGTTCCTCTCAGAAGGATGCCGGCCCCAAGATTCTGTAGGGTAGTTGGTGGTGGGACATAGGGTTGTTTGGACGTTGAGTAGCCCCACCTCATTATGGCTGGGGATCAGAGGCCTGCTCTTCCTGAACTTTGTTTCTAGGGTGGTTGGTAGGGATTGAGGAATGCTGATGTGACCCAACTGTCGGGACTGGTCATGGTGAGCAGGGTTCTGTTGCAGGGCCTATTGGCCTGCATTCATTATGGGTAGTTGTAAGAGGCAGTGGATGACCTAGTGACCATCAAGTTACCTTTGATTTTCAGAATGGGGGTTAGGGTGCATGTGCCGATCATAGGAGGCCTTCCATTGCCATGGCTAGTAAAGATGAAAGGTTGTGCGAAGGGACCTAATGCCCGGAATTCAATTAACTAATATGGAGTAGAGAACAGGTATGTGTTCAGAGGGCATGTCCTGACATATTTTTAGGGTGGGTGTTTTGATGGCTAAGAATTGCTCAGAGGATATTTTGGATTCCCGCCTCTCCCCTATGGCTTTTCAAGGTGGGAGGTATAGAGGTAATGCTCTTCCCCACAGGCCTCCTGCCGTCAATTGTATATTGGCCACTTTTGGAACAGGGCAGCTCTAACTCCAAAGTGGGATGGTGTTGGTTATGTGGCATGGCATCCTTTGGGAAAATGCCATCTGGGTGGTGGTGTGGGGTCAGGTGATTGGATACGGGGACTTCTGCACTCCTGCCCTTGGCTCCATGAGGCTGTGTGGTGGGGTGAACAGGGACATCCTGAGTCCTTAACCCTAGGAGAAACTATTGTTGGCCCTTTTCACACCTGTTCCAGCACAGCATGGACGCACAGGTTGAAATAGAGGAAGGAGCAGTTCCAGTCTTATTTGCACAGCTTATATTTAATATAATGTATCTTTAATGTGATAGTTTATGAATAAACTTTACACATAAAATATACATTTATATACTTACATTCAACATTACACAATAAAACATGAAAGCAAGCGTCCCCCATCAGGCACTAGCCCCCCTTAGTGAGAGGCAATAAAGGACACACCCCAGGAGGGAATGAGACCAGGACCAAGTGCAGATGAAGTAAAAGGGTTTTATATAAATTGACATAGGGCATGCAAAGGACTCTGCAAGCTCTGAGAGCGCTCTGTCTGACAATAGCAAAGACAGTCATATTTATTACAAAACTACATCATAAATCCTGTAAGCTATAGGGGGCACAAAGTCTTGGGGATTGGGTGGCATTGACTAAGCTATAGGTGGTGTATCGATGAGCTGCTCCAGGATTGGTGGACATCTGCGTGGTGCCAACGTGGGGTGGACGGGTCAGCTGGGCTCATCAGGGTGGAGCAGCCAGGCCGGGCGAGGCCTGTGTCGATGATTGGTGGCTGCACTAACACTCTGCCCTTGTGGCCACACACACAAACACTCATCACTTTATATAACTCCAATTGTCCTGCAAATCCTACAATATGTTAATCTAAAATCACATGAGAGACAGGAGAGACAGCATGCAATATGAAGCTTCACTAATACATCAGTGTACAATTACTCTTGACCTAATGACCAGATGTCATAAGTCCAGGTGTCTTGTCAAAGGACACGGGATAAGCTGCCTGGTCATTCTATTCTGTTAGCTGTGGTGAGGGATTGTTTTACGATATGTTAGTACAGGGGTGAATAACTGTCTCTACGGCCCATTAACTTGGGGTGAACTGGAGAACTGTTGGATCAGTAGGGGCACATCTCTGGCCCCTCAAAAGCGGTGGGACTTAGGACCAGGTAGCGCATAATTCATTTGGCCTGGCCATGGCGGCCTCTGACATGGGGGAGGTAAATACTTGAAGCTGGTCCAGCAGAAATGTGGGGAGGTGAGGCTGTGCTCTTCGAACACCAGCAAGCCCGGGCGGGCCTTGGTGGGAGGAGGGGGAGATGGCCTTGTAGCTCCAAGTGATTCTCTATTCACTGAACTGCACAATATACCATAAAAGGGGACAGATGCTAGAGTTAGTAACGTTAGAATGATTACATATTTCTATTGTTTATAACTTCATACATTTCAGCATTCATAGCAATGGGTGTTGGCTATAGCACATATGATACATAACGTTACTTGCACACATACTTGTAATTCATAGGACAGGCAGATGAAATAACAACATGAGGTAGTGTTAGGTTGGGTTGTGTACTCAGGAGCATAGACGCAATATGTTTGTTTACAGTTTCGTTTATAGCAAACACTAGCTCAACACCTTTGTTTCACTACATTATACACAAGTACTCTATTATTGCTTCTCGCTTTTTCCTTTGTAGATTAGCAGCAATCATTAGTTAGCACAAGGGGGGATCTATGGAGAGTTTTCATTAAACCTTTGGGGCACATAGTATCTTGCAGCGGCCGGGGGTCATCCTTGCGTTAATAACATTATAAGTTGCATCCCTCCCCACCGCCCATTTTAGCAGTTACAAACAGCCCTCTGAGCCGTTGGGGTTTGGTGTGTGTAGTTAGCACTCGATCTGGGGGATATGGGCGGGGGTTCATGGAGGGGGGTCATGGACACCATATATTTTAAAAGTTGGGGGTTAGATGCAGGGTCGGGGCTTTTTTGATTGGGATGGTTCTAGTTATTTTCCAGACTCCAGCTACAAGTCAGGTCACTTCTAGGGCAGTGATGTACTGCGGAAGGTAAACGATACAGTGTTTGTTCTGATACTAGTTCGTGTCTGGTTGCTCATGAGAACGGGCCTTCAGCGGATCTGCCATGGGGTGGAGAAGCGGGGGGACATGCATGGCTCTCTGTACGTGGTTAGCGGGGGCCAGGCTACAGCTTTCGCATGCAAGCTATTTCGCTTGGGCTTTGGTCAGTACATCTAAAATGGAGTCTTTGCGTTTTCAAAATGGTGTCTATGATATGTTACAGTACATGTCGTGTGGCCTTATGTGTCGATCAGCAGCCATCCTGCCTCCCGGGCCCAGGTGCATGGGGGGCTGCTGACGAGCCACGGGCCTCACAGATGTGGGGAATGTGGGGGAGGGGGTCCTACAGACCTATCCTCCCATTCATTTCCCCCCTTTTGTTACTTAAGTAACGAATTCTGTAACTCGCCCAACCCCTGGCGTTCTTTCTCATTGGCAACTGCTTCATCCCACGCTGGTGTTCCCTTTATTGGCATCCAGGCTCTACACACCCCTCGGAGACTCTCCCCCCTCTTAGCATATTCGTCTGGTGTGCAGGTCATATATATACATCCCCCATCTCCTTCCAAGTCCACCCATACCTCTGTATCCCATTCCCCTTCTCGGGGGTCCTTTATTGTGGTATGATATAACCTGTCCACTATATCCACTATATCCCCATCATAGTATAATGGCACCATTCTATACTTGCATGATCTGTGCTGCTCCTCTAGCGTTGCCCATTGTCACCATCATCATTGCGCCATTAGGCCATTAGGCACTGCATTCGCGTAGCATCGAAGACCCAGCTGGCACATGCAAAAAATCAGGAGTAAAAATACCACGATGGGCATCATCATTTTGATGGTCAGCCCCAGCCAGGATGGTACCCAGGAAAAGATGTTGTCAAACCAAGTGCTTGCGTCTGTTCCACCTTCATTCTTCATTCGTCCCCCAGGTTGTGCACCACCGCAATGACTTGTGATAGTGTCTCATTATCTACATCTTCAGAAGGTACGAATGTGCAGCACGCGCTCCCAATTTTTCAGCAAACATCTCCATACATCGCTGTTAACAGGTCTAGGACATACCTGTTCTGCATGGTCATCAGCCTTAGGGCCCTTAGCTCCACCTTGATCACGTTGAACCCTTCTTCAGTGTCATTGGCCAGCTGGATCAACTCCCAGTGCGTGATCTAGAGCCATTTTGCATTGGCTCGCACCTGGATACTCGGGACAAGGGAGGCGAAGAACGTTTCAGTGGAATTGAACAGGCGGTACTTTTCAGGAATCTGTGCCAACAGGTCTGAGGATGCCTTGGATATGTAGTTGGACGATCTCCACTGCCTAGATACCACATCTTATGCGTTGCACGAGGACAGGGCATAGAGTGGCAGTTCTTCTGTTGGTTGTGTATTCTGTGGACGATGGGTGGCTGGCACTCCTTTTCCTCCATTGATGTGACTCTCCGGGATCACCACCAGGGCCGAATGCAGTGTTGCCAAAGAGCATGTGCCCCTCCAGGATTGTGGGAGGTGCAAGTATGCCTGCTTACCGCAGACCCAGTAAGTGTCCATAAGCACTGCTGTCCCCTTCTTCATGTCTGGGATAATTAGTGTTTGATTACAGTTCTTATTCACACCCATGTTGTTTTTCCCTCGCCATGGAAACATAGTTCGTATGATATTTCTTTCTGTAGCTTGAATGGTTTTTCTATTGCTGTAACCCAGGTTAGTTTGGCGATATGCTCCTTCCAAACTGGTGTACAGGTTTTCTCGATACATTGCAGTTTTTCTACCGGCAATCCTCGCAGCGCTTCAGCCTTGCATGTTATTACTTCATCTTTCCACTTATTGTCCAAAATCAATGTCCCTTTAATCACAAAAAAAGGTTCTTTTAAACATATCACTCCTTTGGTTCTTGAATAGCAGGTTTTCTCGTTTTGCCGCATTTCAAAAGATACTGCGTGTGCCTGGAAGGTGTTCTTAATTCTGCACTGGGTGAGATGAAGGAGACACTGGCCTCTGCAAGAGGTAATTCTTTAGGCAGCAAGACCTTAGGTGTGCCTGAGACATGGGGGATCAGGGAACAGACGTAACAACTCTCGTTGGTTGTCTGTTTTGCAGTGGAGCTCATATCTGCATACCATTTATTTGACTGATGTGGATGCCTAGGGTCTTCTATTGTGTCTAGGCCCAGGCCAGAATACTCATCATATTTTTTCCTCCCCGCCTCCCTCTTTCTTCTACTGCCTTTAAGGTAGCCTTTCGCATCTCTTGCTGCTTGTGATATTACCCCCTCTTTTCCCACGCCCCCCTTTTCCCATTCATCATGTAGGGCCAAAAACCATTCTAGCATATCTGCATTCTCTTCCTTCCTATTTGCACGTGGGCCAGTTTCTGCGGATGGGTTAACTTCTGGTGTGGGCATTGTGGCAGTAGTGTCATACAACCATGATATAACAGAAGGGTTACAATCCTTTAAACCATAGACATTGTATTCTGAGGCATTTGAGGGGGGAGCTGGACTCATGGTTGGCCTGTGGTTGGTATCATTTGGGGGCTGTACATGAGTAGGGTCTGTATCATAACCCCATATAAACTGAAATCCATCCCATATTAAATAGGCCCCCTCCTTAACCATCCTGGTTCCATTCCACATATTGGTTCCATTCCTTCCCCCCTCATTCATCTCGATAGAGATGAATGCAATAAACCAGTAGATGACGAGACCAAAAATCATGGTAAAAAATAGAACAGCGCATACAAACAATCCACATTCATACGAATATCTGCGTAAATCAAAGACATCATTTACATTTCTAACTGCCTTAACATTATTCGTTGCGGGCTGCCCGTTTGTTGCCATGGTTACTCCTATATGTTTAAACATAAAAGTGCAGTAAGCATACTCAACCAGTTATATTTATTATTTTTATCATACAAAGAAAGAAAGGAAGAGAGGGAGAGAGGGAGAAAGAAAAGTATTCAATAATTGGAGTTCAACATTATCTACATTTTTCATGTCCCAGAAAACAATTTGTTTCAGTACTTTTTCTCTTTATCATGCATTATCATGTACACATGTAGGACGTAGTTATCCTTGTTTCTCTTTTTTTTTATTATGACACTTAAGCTGTGCTTTGTGCTTCTTCTTCTTGTTCTTCTCTGACACTATCATAGGCTTTTCGTACTTCTGTTAAATGTATCCAATATCTCAGGCCCTTTAATTTTACAGCTGTTGGTGTGCAATACACTACCTCATATGGGCCATGAAATCTTGGGGCATTCCACCTATGCACGAAGCTCCTGACGTAAACCATCTCTCCTGGCATTAACTGGCCTTTCGGGTTTTCTTCTATGAATTGTATTGCCTCACTTCCTTCTTCTTGTGTAAATGGTGGTGCAAGCTGTCTTGATACCATGCAGGCTGCTCCAGTGAGTTTTGTTAGGTAATCATTGAATTCTTCACCTAATATAGAGGCGCTTTTGTGGCCGTCTGAATACCTGCGGAGTGGGGAGTGTGCTGTGTGCATGTGCCTTCCTGTCACTATTTCGTGTGGTGACAGATGGTGGTCTTTGCTGGGCTGATTTCTCAGCTCGAACAAGGCCAAAGGCAGACAATGCACCCAATTTCTTTTAAGGGAGAAACACAATTTTGATAGCCTCCCCTTCAGGAGGCCGTTGATTTTCTCAACCACGCCATTGCTTTGCAGATCATAAATCGAGCATAGTTTATGTTTAATCCCTAGCACAGCTGTTACTTCTTTGAAAAGGTCGTTGATGAAATGTGTGCCATTATCTGAGCGAATTACGTTGCAAATTCCCCAGCGTGGGAACACTTCCCTCACCAAGAACTTTGCAGCGCACTTGGCATCAGGACGTGCACAGGGCCCTGCTTCGACCCATCTGGAAAATGGACAAACTACCACTATCATGTACCGTGCACCATTGCATCTTTCTCCCATATCTGCATAGTCAATATGCAGCTCTCTGAAGGGCCCTGTTGGTTTTGGTATTTTTCCCCGCAGTTTCCTTAAGGTCATTCCTGAATTGCATATCTGGCATGTCGTACACTCCATTGCCAGTTTGGAAATCTGTTCCTGTAACCCTGGAACAAACCAATCTTCTTGTATCTCTGCGACGATATGTTGCTTCGCATTGTGTGCTGGAAAGTGTAATTGTTGGAAGGCTATTTCTAAGAGTTTGACTGGCATCACTACTTTTCCGGTATTATTTTGACACCATAAAAGATCTGTTGCCGACTGGCTACATCCTCTCTTTTCCCACAGTTCCTTTTCTTCCTTACTTGCTCCCTCCTGTAACTCTAGTATTTGCGACACAGGCATGGTGTTATAACCATCTGGGAGATCTTCCTCTACTCGTTCGTGTATTACGTACTCACCTGTCAGTTCTATTACTAAATAAGAGGCTTCCTTGGCTGCAGCGTCCGCTGCTGCGTTTCCCAAAGAGATAACATCTGTGTTGGTGGTGTGGGCCTGGCACTTCACTATGGCTACCATGGTGGGGTTTTTCAGTGCCTCAATAAGATCTTTCAGGAGTTCTGCATGTTGTACAGATGACCCATCGGCCCTGTGGAACCCCCTCCATCCCCACCTTGCCAACCCGCCATGTACTGTAGTGGTCATATAGGCTGAGTCCATGTAGATTGTGACTGCACACCCTTTTGCTGCATGCAATGCTTCAATGAGTGCCATAATTTCTGCTGCTTGAGCCGAGTAATGGGCAGGCAGGCGCTGCTGTATTATCACTTCGTACTCACCTTCTTCCAACCTTACAACAGCTATTCCTCCGTGCTTTTCACCTGTATCTGGGTTTATTGATGCTGACCCGTCTATGAAAAATACTTCTCCTTCATTTAATGCATTTTCACTCACCACAGTGCCTTCTCCCTCCTCCCCCTTGTATGTTGCACAGTCGTGTGCCTGCAAGTCTTCCAATGTGCATGGTTTTGTAATGAATCTGGCAGGGTTCACTGTTTTACATCTCACTATGTGTATGTTTGCAATGGACAAAATTATTTCATATGAAGTGGCTCTTTGTGTTGTGAGGGTGCTTTTTGATCTTTCCAGGATTGCGAATAGTGAGTGCTCCACGAACAGGGTCACATAGCATCCCATCACTGTTGTTGCACTTTTCTCTATTGCGAACACTGCGGCTGCGAGAGATTGCTCACAAGCGAAGTGTCCTTGCATTACTGCGTCAAGCGTGCCACTGTAGTAGGCAAGGGGCTTGTGTCGCAGGGATGTCTTTTGTGTCAGTACTGCTGTCATGAGGTTCTCTTTACAGTGGGAGAACAGGTAGACTCGCGCTCGTAATCTGGGTTCGCGAGCACTGGTGCGCTTGAGATCAGTTTTTGAGTGACGTGAAAGCATCATTTAGTTCTGCGAACCATTGTATTTCTGTGTTTTCTTGTTGTGGTTCTTTGAGTCCCTGCAATAATGGTCTTGTATATGCTGCATAATCTAATATCCATGCTCAGCAGTAATTGCACATGCCGAGGAACATTTGCATCTCCTTTACTGTTTTTGGTCTTCCTACTGCCATAATGGCAGCTACTCTTTCTAGTATTATTTTCTTACCATCTTGTGAGATTAATTGTCCTAGATGCAACACCTCTCTTTGAAAGTACTGCAGTTTCCCTCTGTCAACTTTGTAGCCTTTGTGGGCCAACAATGTCAAGAGAGCGATGGAGTCTTTTCTGCATTCTTCTTCATTTTTTGCACAGATGAGCATGTGATCCACGTATTGAATAATCACACTATCTGCTGTCATGTTCCCTAGATCTTCATGTAGAATTCGGTTGAATATGCTGGGGCTTTCGCAGTACCCCTGGGGAAGTCTGCAGTGCTCCACCTTTTACCTCCCAAAGGGAATGCCATTAAGTATCGGCACTATTCCACCAGTGGTATTGAGAAGAAGGCATTCTTTAAATCCACTACTGTGAAATGTGACGCATTTTTCGGAATGCTGCATAGGATGGATGCTGGTTTAGGGACCAAAGGAAATTCTTTTTGGATGATGTCATTGAGGGGGGGTAGATATTGGATCATCCTCCACGCCCCGCCTTTCGCTTTTTTAATCGGGTAAATGCAAGTATTACATGGTGAATTTGAAGGCACTATTATTCCTTGGGCCAGTAATGCATTGATCGTCTCTTTTATCCCTTCTTCCGCTTCCCGGGACAGGAGGTACTGTTTTACCCTGGGTAATATTGCTCCTGGTTTGAGTTTTATTTTAACTGGTGTGACCCCATGCAGTAGTCCTACATCGTGAGGACCTGTGGTCCACAGGGTACTGGGCACTGATTTCATATCATCATCGAAAAAGGAAGCAAGGGCTCCTACTACTGCCATTAGTTGTACTGGCACTTGTCTTTCCTGTATCACGATATCACAAGGTATTGCTATTTCCATCATTTCCCCATCATTTTATGAGTCCGTGAAGAGGTCTTCGTCTGATAAGTCTTGCAGTGCAATGTCGGCATTGACGCACAATACCGTGCGCCACTCACAGCCCTGTATGTCCATTGCAATGACTGCTATTCTTTTGGCTGAGATCTGGACTGCATGTAAATCTAGTGACATCACTGTCCCGGGCACAATCTCTGGGCATGCTATGGGTCGTAAGATAACTCTGCGGGCACCCTCCATTCTAAATTGTTCAATTCTGGGACTACTCGCGCCAATGTTTTGAGCCCTTGAACGAACATGTTTGGGTCCACTGGTATACCGCGCACTTCCGGAGCCGTTGCTCGCGCATGTACCACCAGCATTACGCGCATAGGGCAGATCCCTGGAGTCGAACAAACTATCCCTCTTTCCGTGAAGGAGATAGTCATATTAAGCTTGCTGAGAAGGTCCCTTCCCAATAAGTTAATTGGGGACTGTTCGTAGTACAATAGGGGTGCCTTTACCGTCTTCCCCCCCACGGTGACATCTAAATCTTCTGTATAAGGAACTTCGACAACAGCCCCAGAGAACCCCTGTGTCTCCAATTTACGATTAGATAGCGGAAACCGGCATTCACGCAAACATGATTTCTCAGCTCCCGAATCCACCATATAGATGAACTGTTTATTCCCTATCTGCGCCCCTATCAATGGTTCCTCTGCTGCATTGAAGGTCATAGATAGTACGGGTCACACAAGTGCTCTCTGTGGGCTGTCCTATGCTGGGTGTCTCGTGTTCCCCCCTTGGCTGAAGACATTACCTGATACCACTGCCACTCCACTGTGCGGTGCAGGCGCACCGTTAGCCGCTGTTGCTGTTACGAACGGGTTGCCCTGTGTATATGACATATGCTTGCGACTCTGTAGGTGCTGTTGTATATTATGTGGTTGTTCCCTTTGTTGTTCTGCGTACCTGTGCTCTTGTTGCCCTTGTCCCCCTCCCATGGGTAATCCATATGGGCTTCCTGGGTGTGGGTGACCATAAGGTTGATCATCTTGGTACATGTTACTTGGTCTGCTTCTGCATTCTCGTGAGAAGTGTCCCCAACTACCACAATTCCAACAGTTCCCTTGTCCTCCTCTAGGCCCTTGCCCCCTATATACACCATTTCCCCGTACCCTTGACCACCCCCTCTGCATCCTTTGTACCCACCTCGTCCTCCGCGGGGGGCCCACATTTGCCACTGCGGTCCTCCGTACTGCTCCTGTCAATTCCACTGTGTCTGCCCATTGCCTGCCCAATTCGCTGCCATCCTCCCTTGTATCGCTACCAGTCCCTCCTCCTCCTCTCCCTCCCTATCTTAGGGGAGTGCTGCTACGGCTGCGGCGACCTTCACCAGTTTCGTTTGGACTAACTTCACCTCGTCTACCAACCTTTTTTGTGCAATTTCCTTCTCTCTTTCCTTTATTCTTTTGCAGTGGTGAACTATTATGCTTTCAATTTCTGGCCAACCCTTCGCTTCAATCTCTGCTATTTTGTCAAGTGATTTCTGCACTTCCTTTGGGAGCCCTCTATTTATTATAAAGTAGAATAGGGGTGTTGATTGGTCCCAGCCCGTACCCGTCTCGGCTCTCCACATCTCCTGCACTCGAAAAATGAAATCCATAGCATCTTCCCCATCATTCATGGTACATTGCATCAATGACTGTAAATCTGGTGTGTCTGGGAACGTTTCTCTTAGAGCATCCCATACTCTTGCACGTACTGTATTAAAGGAGGCTCCATCATGGCGGTCACAATCTAGTGTTACCCCCGGGAAACCAGCCTTTGCCCATACTCTATCTGCTTGGTCACCCACTGCCGTTGCCAGCAAACTCTTGACATCACCTACTGCTAGGGGCACTCCTGCGGTATGTTTCTCAAATGCATATATCCACTTACTTGCCCCTCCTGATAGCGGGGCAATGATTTTAACAAGTTTGCCTTACCCATCTGAGCCCATGGTATGTAGTTCGGTCTTCCTCCCCCCTCTGTGTATCAGGGGGAGCTGCAGTTTTCCTTTAATCCCTTTTCCAGTACCCACCTTCGACCCTTTCTTCCCCAACGTGGCTATTCTTCCCATCCTATTTCTTAACCTCCCCGTCCACTCCTCTTCCATTGTTCTCCCCAGCGGTGTCTCATCCAACCTGTCTAATATTCCTCCTGTTGCTGTACCCAGCCTCCCAGCTTCCTGCTCATCATCCCCTATATCACACCACAGTTCTTCCCGTTCCCCAGTAGCCATCCCTTCCTCTTCTGTGTTTTCTCCAAGATCATGTGTGTCCAGTTCTATTATCCTAGTTGGTTCTTCCTGTATTCTGAATAGTATCTCCCCCTTCTTCCACCCTTTCTCGGAGGATGTGTCTAGCGTTTGTGTCCTAGGTACTCATTCTGTTCTTAATAGACTTGTTCCACTCTGTTCACATATGGTTTGTATTCTAGATAGCTCATCTTTGGCCATCGAATGTCTGTAATCTAAGTCCTCTGTTAGTTTTGCTATATCCACTGTAGGGGTACTTACCTGTCCACCAGTCCCGGGGCAATCATATGTTGGCTGGGCAGTTGGTCGTGGAGTGGCTGTGGGGGTAGTGGCGGGCACATACGTGGGATCACTATACCCTTCGACGGGCACTGGTTTGTTTAGGAGTGGGTACAGCCGTGTTACCTCTATTGACCCTTCTTTCCCCTTCCCCTCACCCTCACTCTCATGTGCCGCTAGGGGAGTGGTAGTGGTGGTGGGCTGATCGGGCGCTATGTCTTTCCTTTTGAGTGGAGGCACTTCTTCAAACACTCTCCACAGATATAATATCTCTCTCCTATTGTGAAACTGCTTTCCCTTGTATTTTATGAATATGCACGTGGCTACCATATCCAATACACGTTTATAAAATGATCCTCCTTGTGGCCATACCTGGGGTAGCCCCTCTCCTTTTAATTCTGTGACCGGTACGTGTTTATACATTCTGCGTAACCAGGTAGATTTTTGCACATGTGGGCCAGGGGTGTTTCCGCCCCCATATTTTATTCTCGTTGCTCACCTTTCTGCGTTATTTATATCTGTCACTGTGACTTACGTGTGTGTGTGTGTCTCTTCTCTCTAACAGTTCTTCGATGTTAAAAAATGTCCTAAGATCTTACCGGGTTACACATACAATGACCATACCACAGAACTGTGTAGCATCACTAATTCAACATCATTTCTTTAAAATGCAATTCTCTAAAACATGAATAGCTTAGCATATGCAACATGGAACAGACATTTAACAAACTTTTAACATACAACACATAACAATGACTCTCCCTTTTCTTGCCCTGCACTTTTGTCTTTGACAAGGCCTTCTGACACTCACCCACTTTTCTCCCCCTTCACCCTTAGAAGTTATAGCACTTTTTATAGTATCGATGTTCCCCGAATAAAAAAGAAGAAAGAAGCAGTTTCTAATGTATACACCGTGTCTCCCTATTCTCAGACACCCTTATTTTATTTTCCAATATTCAACTTATTCCCAGTACTAGTCAAGATAGCACTATGCAATGCCGCCTTCTACCGCTTTGCAGAGCTAGGTTCCCGTCTTTATCTTCCCTTATTTCACCTTATTATCCTAATGGCCATACGCAGAGAAAGAAAATAGTATTAATAGTTGAAAGTACCCATTAGCTGACCTCGCATAATTTGGCTCCCTGCCCTTTGTCCTTTTATTATCATTTGCACTTAATACTCACGTGCCCGTCTTGATCCGAGAGTCTCCGGACTGGGTCCGTCCAGGCAGCGCTCCCTCACACTCAATGGCTGCCCCCCGGCTCCGGCGAGCAGTACTAACGGGTTTTTTGGAGCGGGACCCGTACCCTTTTGGCCTACTGCATGCGCACGTCTAAGCGTACCAGTTGCCGTAGGCAGGCAGTTCTCTTGAGGGGGTGCACTGTGCGTCTCCACTGCCGCCCGGAACTTCTTGTGCCAACTGGGGACAATAAAAGACAAATCACGCCTTCGGGGTCACCACTGAAAGCAAGCGTCCCCCATCAGGCACTAGCCCCCCTTAGTGAGAGGCAATAAAGGACACAACCCAGGAGGAAATGATACCAGGACCAAGTGCGCATGATGTAAAAGGGTTTTATATAAATTGGCATAGGGCATGCAAAGGACTCTGCAAGCTCCGAGAGCGCTCTGTCTGACAATAGCAAAGACGGTCATATTTATTACAAAACTACATCATAAATCCTGTAAGCTATAGAGGGCACAAAGCCTCAGGGATTCGGTGGCATTGACTAAGCTATAGGTGGTGTATCGATGAGCTGCTCCAGGATTGGTGGACATCTGCGTGGTGCCAACGCGGGGTGGACGGGTCAGCTGGGCTCGTCGGGGTGGAGCTGCCAGGCCGGGCACGGTCTGTGCCGATGATTGGTGGCTGCACTAACACTTTGCCCTTGTGGCCACACACACAAACACTCATCACTTTATACGACTCCAGTTGTCCTGCAAATCCTACAATATGTTAATCTAAGATCACATGAGAGACAGGAGAGACAGCATGCAATATGAAGCTTCACCAATACATCAGTATACAATTACTCTTGACCTAATGACCAGGTGTCATAAGTCCAGGTGTCTTGTCAAAGGGCACGGGATAAGCTGCCTGGTCATTCTATTCTGTTAGATGTGGTGAGGGATTGTTTTACGATATGTTAGTACGGGGTGAATAACTGTCTCTATGTCCCATTAACTTGGGGTGAACTGGAGTACTCTTGGATCAGTAGGGGCACATCTCTGGCCCCTCAAAGGTGGTGGGATTTAGTACCAGATAGCGCAAAATTCATTTGGCCTGGCCATGGCGGTCCCTGGCATGGGGGAGGTAAATACTTGAATCTGGCCAGCAGGAATGTGGGGAGGTGGGGCTGTGCTGTTCGAACACCAGTAAGCCCTGGCGGGCCTTGGTGGGAGGAGGGGGAGATGGCCTTGTAGCTCCAAGTGATTCTCTATTCACTGAACTGCACAATATACCATAAAAGGGGACAGATGCTAGAGTTAGTAACGTTAGAATTATTACATATTTCTATTGTTTATAACTTCATACATTTCAGCATTCATAGCAATGGGTGTTGGCTATAGCACATATGATACATAACGTTACTTGCACACATACTTGTAATTCATAGGACAGGCAGATGAAATAACAACATGAGGTAGTGTTAGGTTGGGTCGTGTACTCAGGAGCATAGACGCAATATGTTTGTTTACAGTTTTGTTTATAGCAAACACTAGCTCAACACCTTTGAGGATCGTCATACACTTTTAAACGTGTTTCACTACATTATACACAAGCACTCTATGTACTGCTTCTCGCTTTTTACTTTGTACATTAGCAGCAATCATTAGCACAAGGGGGATCTATGGAGAGTTTTCATTAAACCTTTGGGGCACATAGTATCTTGCGGCGGCCGGGGTCATCCTTGCGTTAATAACATTATAAGTTGCATCCCTTCCCACCGCCCATTTTAGCAGTTACAAACAGCCCTGTGAGCCGTTGGGGTTTGGTGTGTGTAGTTAGCACTCGATCTGGGGGATCTGGGTGGGTGTTCATGAAGGGGGGTCATGGACACCATATATTTTAAATGTTGGGGGTTAGATGCAGGGTCGGGGCTTGTTTGATTGGGATGATTCTTGTTATTTTCCAGACTCCGGCTACAAGTCAAGTCACTTCTGGAGCAGTGATGTACTGCGGAAGGTAAACGATACAGTGTTTGTTCTGATACTTGTTCGTGTCTGGTTGCTCGTGAGAACGTGCCTTCAGTGGATCTGCCATGGGCTGGAGACGCGGGGGGACGTGCATGGCTCTCTGTACGCGGTTAGCGGGGGCCAGGCTACAGCTTTCGCATGCAGGCTATTTCGCTTGGGCTTTGGTCAGTACATCTAAAATGGAGTCTTGACATTTTGAAAATGGTGTCAATGATATGTTACAGTATGGGTTGTGTGGTCTTATGTGTCGATCAGCAGCCATCCTGCCTCCCAGGCCCAGGTGCATGGGGGGCTTCTGACGAGCCACGAGCCTCTCGGAAGTGGGGAATGTGGGGGAGGGGGTCCTACAGACCTATCCTCCCATGCAAACATATACACTACCATTATAATAAATAAATACTCATAGCTCAGTTTCTCAAGCCCAGACTATAAAACATAAAACCTAATATTTACCATCTTCAGATAAAATAACATAAGGTAACCCAAATAATACATTTATATACAACCAATCCCATTATTGCCTAACACATGTCCATACTTCAGGAGGCATATATCACAGATTTTATGATTCACATGATCCTTCTACCTATCAATAAACCAGGGATTCCAAGAAGGACGGTAAACAAATAAGAAAGACAAGGAGAGTTAACGTCTCTATAGATACCAGAAGTTGTTTCAGATGGAAATTCCCAACAGGCTCTCTGTCACTAGCCAGACATTGTACATAGCAATCAAAAGCCTAACATTCGATTGTGTTAATACTACTCCACCAGAAGAGAGATTCTTCTATATGGTCAGCTCGGTGGATGTATCTACCATATTGGCTCTGATATGTCAATTTGGGGCAATTTGTCAGCACATGTTTCCCTGTTTCTGCAATTGACTTGTTGTTACACAGTCGACAGTAATGGTCTGCATCCGGTGTCTGATTGATTACTCCTGTGCAGGCCAACACCGGCAAATAGTTCACCCTAAGTAACAAAATAAAACGCCTTATTCTAACTGCAGGGCACAGATTAAGGTAGAACTGCATTTTTTTAAATACGTGTATAGAATATACTTAACAAAATGATACTTTTTAAGGATTTCTAAATGTGCATAATTAGCGATCCAATCCCAAAGATCTGCTTTTTTTAGAAAGAGCGGTACTAGCTCTTTGGGTGAACCCCTCAGCTCTAATGTCCCAGGCAATTTCTTTCAGGTATAAATCAACCTTGATTTTTAGGAGGAGGTTTCCAAACTGTTTAGCAGATTCAATCCTCGGGGTTTCAACTAATGAATTGCCTGATTTACTCAACATCAACAGATATAATTCAGCCCTTTTCTTAAGTACTAGAGATTTTAACAAGGTCAATCCAAGTTCTAACCTAATGATGGCCACCGGTATGCATGTTGGCAGGCCAAGAATCTTTTTCCAATATTTACCTTCGACAACCTGCAGACAGTTCAGGTTCATATTTTGTAGGGCTTCAAGGCCATAGATCATCATTGGTACTAAAACCTGTTGATATAACAAGCGTGCAGCCCATATGGTAAAGCCGCTGTGTGTAATAGTAAAGCTGTATACTAGAGAAGTGATTTGGGTGCCCCTGATCTTTCTATTCTGTTTACACTGGAGATAGTCCCCCTTTGTTTCAATATCAATTCACAGATATCTATAATTAGGGGTATATAAGATCTCCAAATTCTGTACTTTTAAACTGGTTTGTGCGACCTTTTTATTAGTGAATAACATCAAGTTGGTTTTCTGTAGATTTATTGTTAGTCTGTTATTATTTGCATAGCCCCATAGGGCTTCTGCAGATCTCCGCAGGCCACTAAGTGAGTGATCTAATATCACTAAGTCGTCTGCGTATGTCCTGACAGAACAGTGTTTATCACCGATTTTAGGGGGACAATTATCTACCTTACCAATAGCCGCAGGTAAATCATAAGTAAACAAATTACAGAGAGTTGGGCCGTCACACAGCCCTGCTTGACTCCTCTATTTTGTGCAATTTTAGCAGTCGTACCTCTGACCTAGGTCAAGGCTCTCATCACATGTCAGCGTTTGTGGACAGAATCTTAAAGTCAGATAATAATGTTCTTGCCCAATGCAGCCACCAGTGCCTGTCCCCTTTCAAGTATGTGAGCTTTGCTATGCTGTATATGACGCTCAATCCCCTGGGGGAAGGGCATCCCTATGGCTACCTTTTAGCAATGGTTTTAAATGGATAACTGTACCCTACTGTATCTGGACAGTACCGCACTGGCCATGCAGTGGTCATTTCTTGCCATTCTGCCACTAGACATAGCATACGGCATGCCCTGCCGGTTTCCTGACCAACAGAAGCCACTGGCTGCCCGCTCACAGTGCTTTATGTGGCAACAATATTTATAGCTTTCTTCATTGTCTGTGTGAATTTTTACTGGCAGCTAAAGTCCCCCTGGCAAGTGGATCCTGTTTCATACCCCTGCATGCACATGAAGTCTGTTAACTGTTCCATGATAGCGACCTGGTCCTAGGCCAATCCTCTACTGCACTTGGCCAGGCTTCATTGTACTTCACAGGTGTTGAAGTTGTGTCAGATTAGCTGTGATGCTCTACACCTGGGTTGGCATTTGTTCAGCCTCTCTGCGATTGGGCCTGACGGATTTCCTCCTCCTGTTGTGCCATCCTGAAGTTGATGCTCAACATCTCTGTTGGTACGATTGCCCAGCATAGGGCTACTCTTTATTTATTTATGTATTTATTTATTGATATACAGGAGGAGCAATGCTCTTTTGATCTTAAAAGAACGTACAATAGATAAGAAATCAGATTTGATGGGAAGCAGTGAGCTTCTTACAACGGGGTGATTTTCAGTGACATTCTGACTAGGTTGTGGAGGGCCGTAAATGGAACAGTCACCGGGCACAATGCATAAGTGGACATACATAGATTAAGGACAACCAACATTGGACATTTTTAAGTTCAGGTAGGCGGTACGGCCAGCTGTGCTCGAGACGTGACCATGATGGGTGAAGTCCAAGAGGCAGAGGAAGTGAGAGACAGAGGGAGATTAGAGGCGGGGGAATAATGTTAGCTAGCAGTGAGATGAAAGGTAGGTTAAGATGGTAACTCAGAGGTGAGGCGGTAGGCTTTTAGTTTGGTTCTGAACAGATCAGGGATTGTAAAATGCCCTCTTCTTTATGCTTGCATCCAGCTACCACTTTCCTCAGGGTGTCCCCTGAATGTGACAGTGGAAGGTGGTGTATGTAGTGCATCCTCATCTGCCACCAATAGTGGATTGCTGGGAGGTACTACTGGCTGTTTCATGCCTAGAGTGCCTGTGGATTGCAGTGGTGGTGCCAGTGGCAACAATGGTGTTGGTGCTGCTGCTGCTGCATGTGGTAACAGTGGTGGTGGCAGTGGGCGCACTCATGCATATTGAAGAAGTGCTTCTTGAGTCTGGTCCCCTATCTGCTGAGATGTTCTGTTGCTTTGAATTATTACTAGACTTAGTCAATGCACATGTGCAGGAGCCAGGAGCATGGGTGTCAGTTGATTTACCTGCACGTACTGGGTGTGCATATACCTTCCCATCACATATACAACACTTATTCTATCCTGTCCTTCCAATTCACAAACCAATGCATTATGGGAGGTTTTGTATTGGCGTTTCTCAATTGAATCAATTGGACTATTGCAATTGCTGACAATCATTTGTAATAGAGCAAGGCAGGGAAATTACAACCCTGCGATATGGGTACACATGCACCATGTTGACATTGTAATTTTCTGTTTATGCTGCCTTTACAATGGTTTTAATTATTAGTTTTGGTTATTAGGTGGCACTATATGCCAAAACTACTACATTCGAGCACAGCTAAGAGGGTGATGGGACTGGAGGAGGGAAACACAGCATGTGGGAGTTGCTTGATGATTATCTCACAGACTGCTGATGGTCATGCTAATCCCTGTGGCTATTCCCACCCACTACCGGCCCCTCACTGCCCAAAACACATCCTCCTAGGATCTCTTTAAAGCTAGCTTTACCAAGCAGTAACAACACACTTTACCCTGCCAGTGCTCTTTCTAAGCAGTCTTCTGAGATGGAATGACTTAATTGCAGTTATAAATGCATCACTGGTGCAATGAACATGTCTTAACCAAGTGTGCCTTCACCCACTTGATCCTAAGCATCACACGTGTCCTTTCACTGAAGCCCAGTTAAAAACACGCATTGGGATAGGCCAATAGATTGTGCTTAGGTAGCAGATAGGCTTTCACCGGCACTGCTATCAGATTGATCGCCTTCTTAGGCAGTGACCTGGCTGACAATGTCCTGGGTTTGAAAACCATTCATTACCCGTATATCACTGATAGTGCGGTCCTACTAAATTGGCACATTACCAACTTCCATGGCCATGCTTTTTAGGCAAGACACCAGAATGAACCGCCTCTTTCACTCATGCCATCATTTTTAAAAGTTCTTCCATGGACAAGGGTATGGCTGCTACTTGTTATGGGGTCGGCCTGTCCAGCCCCATGATGGTGGTTGTGCCCTTGGAAGCAGGGCGGCCAATCCGGGCCATGACGCAGCCGGCAGCACCGGGGCTGCAATGACCACACAGACACCAGTAATTAGTGTTACTGCCACTGCCGAGCAGGAAACACCTCGGCCATTTTATTATCCTGGTCACATGGTTCTAGACATGTGACATAAGCACAGGTCCTTAGCAGGGACTCGTTCCTTAAAGGGGCACATCACCACAATCCTCCTTTTTCTTTTATTAAATATGTATTTATTGTGATCTGCAAGTGCATCAGCGTTGCAACACAATGCAAATAACCAATCGAACGATCAGATCAACAATATTGGATTTTAACTTTTCCAAGATACTGGATAAGGGATCCGACGCCCAAACCCCCTCCCGTCTAAGTGGTGTAGAGTAAAGCATGGACGTAGAGAGGGAGATAGTAGAAAGATAGAAGACGAGTGTCAGATGATAGAAAGCAAGAAAAAGGCTTGTGAAAAAGAGAACCGGAAAGAAAAGAGGAGGTTCCCTAAAATTACCCCTCAGGTGTCCAGATTCTGGTGTAACTGAGGCCCTATGGATCGAGGGCCTTAATAGTGATTTCTGGCATGTGCAAGTCATGTAGAGGATCTTGTCTGCTGCTTTGGCGGGGAGACTAGTGCTTAGGGTCCTGACTCTACATCGCCCAAGGACATGCCACAATTGTGCCTGTTGCAGTGTATATCGCCGGTGTAGGAGAATCTCTGACTGAGTGTCGCTCGCCCTGGCAGGCCCCCCAGCAGTCTCCTGCTCTGGATCACTCTTTGTCTCTTCAAAGAATCGTAAAAATGGGAGCCATTGCTGGTCTATGTGTGAATGTGACTCCCTTAAGAGGGCAGTAAAGCTCTCCGTGTCATAGATTTCTTTTGCCTTTCGCAGCCACTCATTCTTGGAAGGGAGGGTTGGGGCCTTCCACTTTATCGTGATGCAGACGCGGGCTGCTACCAGAAGGTCTCTGGGCATGTGCAGGAGAAGGGTGTGTGTACCTATTCTCAAAAACCTCAACCCTGAAGAGGACAAGCAGGGAAGTTAAGTTCCTGTGAATACCTTCCGCCTAATAGATCCATCCCAAGATTTCCTTCCAGTAGACCTGCATGCGGGGACAGCTCCACCATTGGTGCCAGTATGTACACACTTGCGTGCATTCCCTCAAGCAATAGGGGGAGATCCCCTCGTACATTCTTGCTGATCGCTGGGGTGTTAGGTGCCACTGTGTGAGGAGCCGACAGTTGTGCATTTTATATTGGACAGCGATGGAGGACTTCCATACTACCCTATACATCGCCTCCCAGCCTTTTTGGTCATCCTCTAACCTCAGCTCTAAATCCCATTTTGCTTTCGTACTGGGGTGTGAGAGGTGTCCCCTGTCTATGAGAGCCCTGTATATACTGGTTATGAGACCCTTGGTGCCTGTTGGTGCCTCCTCAAATGGAGTTAGTGGGCGTTGTAGCTGAGCTTTCCATCTCTTATCTCTGAGGACCCCCTTTAATTGTAAGAATGGTAGGGGTTTAATCTTCAAGCCCTGCTGAGCATTTTCCAATTCGTCTTTGGTTAGGAAGGTTCCGTCAATTCGCATCTGACCAGCTCCAACCAGGCCTTTCTCGTACTGGGGTTGGAAGCGCAGGACTTATGCAATGGCGTACCTGATTGGAGGAGCCCAGATGCAGCTACAATCCTCCTTTATGCTAACAAATGGAGCAATGACAAACATCACTAAACATAAACTAAATTGACAGCCACGAAAAGCAATACTTGGAATCATAGGTGCAAACAATGACAACATACGGACTCAGGCCGTAGCAAACACCCAACATGTACTGGCCAAACTTTACAGACATTGAGGGTGATCGTCGGGGTTGGCAGCATGTTGAACCGTTTAGCCACATTGTAAGGGAAGATTTTAATTACCAGGGGGAACAGAGACTTCAACCCTGAATGACACTACTGCCAGCTACTGGCACCCCATAAAGCATGGCAACAAACTGCAGGAGCACAGAGCCTGCATACAACTGATATGCAGGCTCACAGCATCAAACGCATGTCGGCCAAGTCCTCTTTATGTACTAGCGGGCATGCAGGAAGCCAGTTTAGAACCTGCACTGGTGTCAGTCCAGTGGCAGGCAAAAGCCGCACCCAGGGCCCCTGGGGGCCACATGGGCCTTGTCCATTGATGGTGGGGCAAGCAGTAGGACACTAGTGGCAGGGCCTCTGAGCTGCACCACTTGCTTTATTCCCACGAGTCAGGGGCCTTTCTTCTTCCTGGAACGGCACCAGCTACTCAGCTCCTCAAGCCAGGCAGGGGTGTTTGGAGGGAAACTGCCAGCAACAGAGGGCGCATAAGCACTCGCACTGAGCTGCAACCCTCATGTGTCAGATCAGCTCTTGTCTTTTCCCAAACGTTCTTGTGGCAGAGCACACCTTTTTATTCTATAACAGGCTCCGCGGAGTGAACATTCACCTATCCATCCTTTTCCTAAGGCTCGAGATTGTCCAAAAGATCATTTTTGTCACAGATGCTGCGCCATTGTTTTTACCCTTTCGAGCAGGAGCTGCATTCATTTACTGCTGCAGTCATGACGGTGGGCATGTTGGTGACGTATCCTCCATACAGCAGGGAACTAGTGGCAGCGTTAACTGCTGAACCCATATGCATGCATTTGTATTGGCCGAACCCCAAACCCTCTCGCGTAATGATAGGCTCACAACTTGTGTCAAGTGTTGGCAATAAAAGGCCGTAGGATTTTATTGTACAGATATGAGTTATGGCAATAACAATATCACATATCATGATGGTATCATACTTTTGGGCACCGGGTCCTGAGGTTACCCAGTCTGACCTCTGCCGCCTTCTTGTGTCCCACGACTTGTTGTGGGCACCGTACAGTGCCTTGTACTTCTTTTTGTTCTTCTCCCCTTTTTATAGGGTGGGCGGGTTCTGTGGTAAAGAAGCAAGAAGATTTGGAAGACACTGAGTAAACAGTGAACCTCCTGTTTGCTTGGGACCCCGTTCAGGGTCCACAAACAGATTGTGTTTACTCTGAGCATGCTGCTCTCATTTATAGGACCCAGGGAGGCCCTGGGTCTTTGTTGTGTATGTGGTGGGGGCTGCTGTTGTCGCAGCCCCCGGCCGGATAGCCGACTTTCTGACCACCTGGTGGGGGCAGATCTTTGAACCTGGGCCCTGCCTTATGGTTGTTTCCTTATGGCGCTAACAGCAACTTGCTGTTTGGAGGAAGGGTGCGATGACTGTTCGCACCTTACCCTTCCGTGGCTTTGTGCTGCCGAGACTGCGTGTCTCCGTAGCTGGGAGGAGGAGAGGAGCAGGCACGGGGAGGTTGGGGCTGCCCCTCTCCCAGCTGCCGATGGTAACAGCAGTTACCCTGCCTCGCTTGTGGGATGCCCATGCAGCATTGCCCATAACTGCTGAACCCATATGCATGCATTAGTATTGGCCGAACCCCAAACCCTCTACCGTAATGATAGACTCACAACTTGTGTCAAGTGTTGGCAATAAAAGGCCATAGGATTTTATTGTACAGATATGAGTTATGGCAATAACAATATCACATGTCATGATGGTATCATACTTTTGGGCACCGGGTCCTGAGGTTACCCCCTCTGACCCGTGCCGCCACACACGGGCAGGTTGCCGGCTGACCATGTTCCCCCAAGAGTATGCCCTAGAGACAGCCCCTGTGAGCAAGTGTTGCATTGATTTCCCGAAAGAAATGCTCCATGCCTGGTTAAACAAATGGGTGCCGTCGTGGAGAAAGAGGTATGGGTTGCCTAGTGTAATGGCTGGGTGTTTTATGAAACCCAGTCCTCTTGTCATACAGAATCCTTCTATCGTCCTGTTCAATTTTCTTCTGGATATGTCTATAGATTTGTAGCAGTTGGCCCGTAGCCATTTCTTTCTTGGTAAGATGGCTGAGAAGTATATTTCAGTACCCCTCCAGTTGTGCGAAATGCCTGCTATGGAGGAGCAGATTTCTTCGCATACGATGCGCCTAGCCGTGTTGACTAGGTCGTTGCCCCCTAGATGAATGATCAGGAATTCTGGGGGGGGGCCCTGTGTGCCACCAATTCTGCTAGTGTTTTGTGATGTCGGCCCAACGTAGGCCTCTGTATCCCCACCAGGAAGTAATGGTGTTTCTGAAAGGTGGCTCTTCTTTAGTCTCTTCTGCCTGTCCTGAAAACGAATGAGTGGCCAACTATCCATGCTGATCGGAGTGTGGTTCTCGATTCGCCTGTTGTTTCTGTGGTGGTGGGAGGGAGGGAAAAGAAGAACATTTTAGGGAGGATGGCTATATCAGTTGTGGTCTGATATATATTTTATAACAGTCTGACTTCCATCCCCCTATGTTTTTTAGTTGTTGCGGTGCTAAGCCTCCCTGCCATGCTGCAGTGGCGGCACCTATCCTGAAGGAATGAGTGCCGAACTGTTTGGGATCCCACCCTGCTTTGCTGATTGCTTTTATCAGCACTCCTTTACATTGGTAGCGGCTTAGGGCTGATGCATCCTTGTGGATTAAAAAACTCCCCCCCACTTTGGGACGTTGTGCGTAATAGAGGTTGGTGATGCAAACCGGGCAGTTTGTTGCTTCATCAATGCAACAAATGTTGATGGTTCTTTTTGCACCCGTTTTTGACTGTTGCATTTCTATGTTAACACTCTCCTGTCTCACCCTGATTTCCATGACACCCAGGCCGTTTGTGGCCTTGGTGCTGGAAGCGATGAGTTCTCCTACCCGGAAAGCCCCGAAGTAGGCTAGGAAAAAGGCTGTTTTAAATAACATTATCTCGTATGGGTGCCAACATATGGCTTCCAACTGGCTTGCTATCTGCACCAGTTTACTGAAATCAAGGGGTTGGTGCGTGTCCACTTGGGCACCCTCTATTCTGCCCCATCCCTTCATTGCATAAGAGATGAGGGCGTTCTGGGTGTGGTCTGAATCGCCCCGTATTTTTGTAAAACATGAAATTGCCACCAGGTGTCTTTTAGCCCAATCCCTTTTGAAACCTTGTTCCCGAGCCCATTTTAAAAATACTTCTATATCTTTAATCGTTATTAATTCTATGTGGTTTACACCTGTGGCCTTAAATACTGTTTGCAAACACTTACTGTACTGTGTTGCAGTAGTGCTTGCTACTGCCCTCTCTGCCATCTCCGTTAGGAAGCCTGTGAGGTTGTTGGCACCCGTTGTTGATGTGCCTTATTCTTGTTGGGCACCCCAGCCTGGGCTCTCTGGCGCTGGCGTTGATGCCAATGTGTTGTTGGCATCCGTTTTAGAGGTGTCTGCTTTGTATTGGTCATCCCGGCCTGCACTCTCTGGTGCTGGCGTTGATGCCAATGTGTTGTTGGCACCCGTTTTAGAGGTGCCTGCTTTGTATTGGTCATCCCGGCCTGCACTCTCTGGTGCTGGCGTTGATGCCAATGTGTTGTTGGCACCCGTTTTAGAGGTGCCTGGTTTTCGTTGGGCATCCCGGCCTGTGCTCTCTGGCGTTGGCGTTGATGCCGTTATTCTTGTCTTCCCATTATTGCCCAGCATTCTGCTGGTATTGGCGTCATCTGTTCTTGGGCATGCAGCGCTAGCTCTCGGAATCTTGTCCACTGGAAGCGAGATAAGGCATCAGCAATGTTATTATCTGCCCCTGAAATGTGCTTCGCTTTGAGTACAACGTTTACTTGTAGTGTGGCTGTTGTAATGGCTCGTAATACTTTCAGTACTAAAGGGCATTTCGTAGACCTTCTGTTTATGGAGCCAACTACAGCCATGTTATCGCACCAGATCAAAAGTTCCGTATTCGCTAGTCGCCTGCCCCAGATGTGTAATGTTAGCCAGATGGGAAATATTTCTAGTAGGGTGATGTTTTTTGTCCACCCTGCTGCTTGCCATGAATTGGGCCAGTGTCCAGCCACCCATTCGGAGTCTAGTATGGCTCCAAACCCCTTGCTCCCAGCTGAGTCGGTGTATAGGACCCTGTTTGACCGGGTATTTAAAGGCATTCGCCAAAGTAAAGACCCGTTGAAATCTCTGAGGAATTTTCCCCATGTTTCCAGGTCTTGTTTCACCTCTCTGCCTAGCCGGATATGCAAGTGTGGTTTGGTGAGTGATTTGATTTTGAACTCTAGGCTCTGGAAAATATCCTCCGTTGAAGGTATTATTCTGGATGCAAAATTGAGGCTGCCTGCTAAGGATTGTATTTCCTTTACTGTCCCCTTTTCTTTCGTTATCAGGTTTTGTATTTTAGACAGGAGTTCTGATATTTTCATTTTGGGGATTCTGCAGAGCCCCTTTGCTGTGTCTATTTCGATGACCAGGAAAATTATGTTTGTGTCTGGTTTGGAGGTTTTTTCCCTCGCTAGGGGAATTCCCCACTGTGCGGCCATGTGCTCAAGTTTTGCTAAAGCCCTACCGCATTCCCCGGAGTTTGGTGGCCCTATGACCATGAAATCATCTAGGTAATGCACTATTTTTGTCCCTGGTCTCTGCTTTAGGAAAGCCCATTGGAAAAAGGAACTGAAATGCTCAAATAGTGCACAGGATACTGCGCACCCCATGTGGAGGCATCTATCTACATAGAATTTGTTGTTAAAAGTGAAACCTAGCCACTGCTGTGACTCTGGGTGGACTGGCAAAAGTCTGAAAGCAGATTCGATGTCCAGCTTGGCCATCAAGGCGTTTCTGCCGCACTCTTGTATGAGCCTTGCCGCCTCTTGGAAATGCGTGCAAGATACGGCGGATTCTGTGTGTGGGATGCCGTCGTTTAAAGACTGGCCTTTAGGGTAGGAGAGGTGATGGATTAGCCTCATTTTCCCGGGTTCTTTTTTGGGGACCAGGCCTAGTGGAGATATTAAATAGTTCTTTAAAGGCATGGCGTCCCAGGGACCTGCTACTCTGCCTAGTTGTACTTCTTTCTTGATTTTGGTTTCTACTATCTGGGGGTTGTCCCTGGCTGACTTTAGGTTCATCGGGATGGTATGTGACCCAGTGCCCTTAAATGGGATGGAAAAACCTTTGGTGAACCCTGCCATAGTATCCTGCTGGTTTCCTTGTCTGGGTAGTTGTTTAGGGAGTCCCTAAAGTTGCCCGGGTTGATGGGTGTTCGTCCTGGTTCTAAAATTGGGATATCATTCTTTCTTGGCTGGTAGTCTGGTGCAGTTGCTTGCTGCATGGTCGCCGTTGCAGTTTGTGCAGGCGTGTTTGTACCAGCATTCTTTGCCCCATGTACACTGGTTTTTCCCAAAATTTCTGCATGGGATGTTGGATTTGGCAGCCTGCTGTTTGTTCTGTCTGTGGGCATTATTTTTAGCCGCCCAAGGCTGGTTCCTCCGAAAGGGCTGCTCCCCTTTTTTGGATTCATCATTGTAATGGGATTCCTTGCGAATTTTTACTATTTTCGAAGAAGAATGCATGGTATCTTCTTCCTGGGGAGGTTCGGCGTTGAGGGTGTATAAATCGTTCTGGACTTCATCCCACTCAATGGCCGGCCTTTCTGACATGCTCCTCCTAAATCTGATGTCGTATGCTAGCCATGTCTTCCCCCTATGTGTTACTTTTACTTCCCTTATTTTATCAACGTATGCCCAGATCTTCCTATCCATGGGGAATATTTCTTCATATATTGTTGCTAAGATGGCAAAGGCCTGTAACCAGTTGTCCCAGTTTTGTTCGAACTGGGCGTTTCTGGCAATAGCTTTTTCTTCTATTTTTTTGGGGTCTCTGAAAGCGTCTTTCCCTTTGCATTGGGCTTCTATTAGGGAAAAGATTTCTATAAATTCCTTGGCCCATATGGCTTCTTTGATTGTGGTATCAATGTTCCATGCCAGGCATCTTTTGTATCTATTTAATATCTCTGTTTGGAAAGATTTCATTTTTTGGTCTAACGGTGCATTACAGATTGTTACAATGTCAGTTGTATTGCTGCCGGGTGTCCCTGGCACACCCGTGTTGTCTGTGCTGGGGGTTGCCCATGCTTTTAGAGCACCTGCTGAATCTGTTGCTGGAGTTGTGGAGGCTGTTGCATTTATAGCTGGGGTGCTACTGGCAACTGCTCTACTTGTTGTGGCGGGATTGCTGTAGGTAGTGTTACGGGTGGGTTGACAACCGTTATTGTAGGTTCTACTGCGATGGTGGGTTTGAGGCCCCAGGTTCCCTTGTGGGCGGTGTCTGTTTCCCCCTTATTTCTACCATTAGTTGCTGTAATTCCGCTACATTCTCACATAGTTTTGACAATTTTTTGGTACCTTTTTTGGCGCCTTCGGATACTTTTCTCCTTTTTAATGGTGCAGAAACCTCCTCCTGGCTGGGTGGGCTGGTAATTCCTTCCCTGGGTAGGCCGTACATGTTTTCTCTAACCCATGCCCATCCGTAGTGCTCTGCCGCTTCAATGGCTGCTAACAATTGTGGTGATTTGGGCTTCTGCACCGGTGTTGACGGTGCCCATGCTTTCCATTTGGGCCCCATGGTCTTCTATGCCTGTTATAGGAAAAGGAAAACGTTTTATCAAGGAGTTAAACTGCTGTTATCGGCAAGCTCTTTGAGCCTGTTCTATTTGTTGCCCGTGCTGGGTAACTGTTGGCTGGTGCCTTCTTGACAGGGCTCAAAGAAAAATTGTCTCCTAGTGTCCACTTTGCGGTGTTTATTTTAAAAATGGGCAGCCCCCAGGCTTGTTTCACTGGTCTTTAACTAATTGGTTTCGATGTGAGGGCGCCCGTGCAATATTACAGAAATGATTTTAAATCTGCAGTATTTGGGCCCGCCGAGCTTGAAATTGTGTTTGCAAGCTCTGCGTGGATGTCAAGAAAAATGAGCTCCTGGTTCGCCGTGCTGAAAAGCTGGCTGTGACTCTGCCCAAGTTTAAAACTGGCTTGTGTTTTCTTGCCCCGCCTGCCTTATAACGCGGGGGCTCCGGCCCACTGTAACAAATTGTATCTCTCTCAGACACAAATGTCTATTTTTCCTCCCTCGTAGCCCCAGCGCGGTGGCTCACCAGTAAGTTGTTAAATAGGCCGCCGTCCACGCTGGGCTGCTCGGGTGCCTCTCTCTCCTTCGCTCGCACTGGTTTTGGGATGATTCCGCAACACGCGTCTTTGTTTGTTTTGTTTTGGACACGCTCGCCGCTCGCTTTTTCCTCTATGCCGAGATGTTGAGATTGACGCCGTCCGCGCTGGCTGTTCGGTTGCCTCTTCTTCCTTCGTTAAGGCTGCAATACAATTGCTTTGAACAGTACAATGTTCAGGAAAGAAAAAAGACGCTGCTATGTACAGCGAACTTCAAGAATTGCTAAAGAAGCAAGAAGATTTGGAAGACACTGAGCAAACAATGAACCTCCTGTTTGCTTGGGTCCCCATTTAGGGTCCACAAACGGATTGTGTTTACTCTGAGCATGCTGCTCATATTTATAGGACCCAGGGAGGCCCTCGGTCTTTGTTGTGTATGTGGTGGGGGCTGCTGTTGTTGCAGCCCTGGCTGGATAGCCGACTACGTGGCCCCCTGGTGGGGGCAGATCTTTTGAACCTGGGCCCTGCCTGACGGTTGTTTTCCTTATGGCGCTTAGCACCTTGCTGTTTGGAGGAAGGGTGAGATGACTGTTCGCACCTTACCCTTCTATGGCTTTGTGCTGCCGACACTGTGTGTCTCCGTAACTGGGAGGAGGAGAGGAGCAGGCACGGGGAGGTTGGGGCTGCCCCTCTCCCAGCTGCCGATGGTAACAGCAGTTACCCTGCCTCGCTTGTGGGACGCCCATGCAGCATTGCCCAGTCTGGGTGGCACCATCTTCCTTGGCTCACCCTTTTCCTGATGGCACGAGCACACTCGCTGGGGAGAGCGGCGGCCATGCCAACACTGTTGCACCAGTGGCAAGGTTCTTGCAAGTGTCTGAGGTGCGGGTCTAACAGGGCTGCTGTGCCACACCTGTTTGCATGGTTGCAAATAGGGCTGTCCCTCGGGGAGGTACTCATGCCAATACATCAGTAGTGAAACCCAAGCTCTGCCAGGCAGGGGTTGATAGCGGTGTGCTTGATCTGCGCTGTTCTTCCCAGCTCATCTTCTGCTTGAGCGCACAAGCACTCTCGCTGGGGTGAGCTGTGGTCGCCATTGTTGTAGCGCACCCTCGTCATCTCTCCCCGGTGGGAGTTCAGTCTGGCAGTAGCATACCTGCCTAACCTCCGGGTTTTCCCCGGAGACTCCGGGTTTTTAGCCATTTCTCCGAGTCTACGGGGAAGACCCTGGAGTCTCCGAGTTTTCGGTCCGTCCAATCCTCCATCAGATTGGCTACCGGCAGCGGTCTTTTGCAGCCAATCGGATGGAGGATTGGACGTGACCTGGAAACGGCGTGAATGCAGTATTACCGCGTTTATTTTGCTAAAGCTTTTATTATTTTTGGCAATGGCAAGTTTGCCTTATGTTTTAGTTGCCCTAAATTGAAGCGAAGGGCAGCTAAAACATTAGGCAAACTCCCCAAAAAGAATGAAAGCTTAGCAAAATAAACGCGGTAATACTGCTTTCAATCGATTGATCGATTGAAAGCAGTATTCCTCTTTTCTTAGTTTTTCAGCTTTCTTTTACATAGGCCTCTCACTTGAGGCAGCATTAGCAGTCAGGGGTTCAGGCTTCCTTTCACTAGCCAGGCTACACTAACTCGTGATGATAATTCTAATCATGGGTTGGAGCTAGAACCTGACACCCACCTTACTGCCCTTCTAAAATTCGTGATTTCTTAATGGAAGGGTTTCAGAATGTTTGGGCGGTTGCAACACACCAGATGCTGTGGTCTGCTGCCATTAGAGTGTTTATGAGTCCTTTGCTGGGACTGAAGGTCCGGGAGTTCGTCCTAATCAATTTGGGTGGTTATGAATAGCCAATTTAATGAAGTGTATTGCATTCCACTGTAAAGTGCAAACTGTAAATTTTGACATGTGTGCGGGGTGTGTGGGCGGAAGCTGTGTGCAAAGGGGCGGAGTCTTGTGTGGTTGTGGGCGGGGCATACATCTCAGGGTTTTTGATTTTTAAATGTAGGCAGGTATGGACCTCAGGGAAGCCTCCTGCTGCCGGCATCCCAAGTGCACGATTTCATCGAGCTCAGGATTCACATTACGTTCTCGCTGACCTTATCCTCATTTTACAAAATGGCTATGGTCAGTTACTGAGGCATTCGAATTTTTGCTTTGGAGCAACCATCACGCTGCTCTCCAGCCTCTTCCAGCACCTGCCCCCTGACAATGATTTCATGGTGGAGACTTTTGCGCGGGCAATAAGGAAGCACAATTTAGTCATTTTGGAGGAGAGCAGATGCATGCCCGCCCCTCCCCTAAGGCTTTACAATTACCGATGCATGTTTTGCAGATTGGTCATGAGTGGGAGGGGCCAGTGAGAGTTAGTCTTCCTGTATACAATGACCTTTCAGGTCTCACAGCCATAAGACGAAGAATCTTGTGGGCTGGCCTCATGGTTACACTGGTTATCCTGGTCAGTGCTGCGGGCACACAGCAGATGATGGCTGTGTCCTTGGCCATTGGGAATTACATTGGTTGCCAGGATTCCCCGGCTTATGTCAGCAGAACTGTGGTCTCACAGGCTGCTCTTCAACCCCAGGTGGCAGTTTGTTGGGGCTGTGGTCCAGGTCGTGCCATCTTTAGTTGCTGTGATCACACAGACTGAGGTGTCAGGGGACCAGGGTTGCCGGGGGCAGCCCATTGGAGTGTTTGTTTGCTATTGTTGTGGAGCAGTCCGTGGGCACACAAGCCAGTGCTGGTGCCAGGATTACCTGTTCTTGTGTCAGTGATGCTGTGGTGGCAGCGAAGGATTCACTCTTGTTCTCTCCCCCAGTGGGGAGTTTTGCAGTGGCTACGGTCCAGGTTGCACCAATTGCGGGTTCCCCCAGGCAGGAGCGATTTGTGGTGATCAGATCAGCGAGTAGCAGAATGAGCAGCGGTCCAGGTCGCATCATCTCTGGGCTCCCTGGGGTCACCCAGCTGTACTCAATGCAGCGAGGCTACAGCCTTTCTCATCCAAGCGGGAGAGGGTCACCTTCTCTATACTGGTATGGGGCACCCAGGCTTTCTTGCTGTGGCCGTGGGCACACATGTGGTTTGGTTGGAGGGGCACCCAGGATGCCGGGAGGCGGTCCAGTGGGCAGACAGGCTGTCCTCATCAGTGCTGGAGGCCCAGCACCTTCCTTAGTTGCCGAGGTCACCCAGACTTACTGAACTGCAGGGATGACCCTGCTTGTCGTGGTCACACAGACTTGGGGATGCCCAGGGATGCCGGGAGCATCCAGGTTGTAGAGTGGCCTGGGCATACGCAGGGCACCATGCTGATCTGGGGGGCCCAGGTCAGCAGTGCCTGCAGTACCATGATCACACAGCGTCAGCCTGCAGGCCAGGGTAGCAGGACTGTGGTCACATGGCGAGCCCTGCAGGCCCATGAATGAGACACGGACACAGGATATCCATTTTAGGAGTCTGCCGCCGGTCTCATCTTCTCCCATTTTGTATAACTTTTGAAGGTGCTGGGGGTGTGCCCAGCTACACGACCTGCTCCTGGCTCATGGCCACAGTGATGGGCAAGGTCCTGGTTTTGGCTTCTGTAAAACCACTCCGGCATTGGTTCTTGCCATACTTTTATTTTCCCTCATATGGGAACATGTACACAAAATATGGTGGCATGGACCACTCATCTACCCCAGGCAGAGGGTTGACAAGACACTGCTGGCAGCGGAGGGCGCACAAGCACTCACACGGAGCTGCAACTCTCATGTGCTCTTCATTGGGCATCTGCTCGGCTCTTTGCTATGGGGACGCTCACCCATTCTTCCTTTCCCTGTAGCTCCTGAGCAGTGTCGGAGGGGCTTGGACTACTATGCCCAATATGCACTTTTTCTTTCTTGCTCGAACACAGAGTTCATTAGTATTCACAGCCTTATCGGCCTGGGATCACCAGGGGTTGGTTGTTGCTTGTTTCACGTAAGCGTGGGCAGGCGCGACTTCCTTTCTTCCAATCTCGTGGGGACGGGGGGGTGGGGCACTCTTGCTCCGTAGAGCACCAGAGGTACTTCCCCCTTTTCAGAGTCCCAACGGAGCGCAGGCATTGCACTGCGGGGGCCTGTGTGCCATGCAGGAGCAACGCTCTCCTTTTCTTCGCCCTGATCCCAGAATGGACAGACACTCACAGCACTCAGCCGCAGCTGCTAGCATGGGGCGGGGGCTCTCTCCTCCACACAAAAAGAGTACAGGGCATTCAAGTTCAGCACAGCGGGGCTAACAAACCCCTCGTCGCCATTATTTAAATTTTTCTTTATTTATTGTGAATTAGCCAAGAAAACATGACTTTTTACACAAAACATTACAAATTCAAGTACAAAAATACAATACCAATTCATAAAATATATTAAGAAAATGAAAATAAACAGAGAAAACAGAAGGAAAAAAGGGGAAAAGAAAAAAAAGAACCCTTATTAAATTTGATAAAACAGTATTACCACTAAAAAGGACTAACGAGAAAGAAAGGGAGAAAAAGAGAAGCAAAAGCCTCCTACAACAAATAAACTCCAGAGGACTATTCTCTAGATTTTATCGAATGACTGACAGATACATCCCCCTTCTTTCCAATGAGATTAAGTTATTTATGAAAGAAGACCACCTCCATGGCTAGGAAAACTTAATTTCCTGAGGCTAGTCATTCCCAAAAAACAGGGGAGTCAAGAGACCGAACATCATATACAAATCTTTGAAATCTTTGCATTCACTTATTCCAAGTCCCTGTACACTCTGAGAGAAGATGACGAGCAGATTGTATTGCCATTGCATCACATTTATCACATATATCTGTAATGTATTTAGCTTTGTCTCTAACATGCAGAATTTCCAGAGTTGGTAATAGATTTAATCTTAATCTTAGAAAGTCCGACCGCATTGCAGATTCAGGAGAATTTTTCATATACAGTGGTAAAAATGACCTGGGTTTATCTGTTAATGTTAGAGAGGATGATCACTTTGATAACCTCATTTTCTCAATGGTCCTTATCCAGTCCATCCACTTCATCCCTTCCTTGGTTTTTAATGGATTTTGTATCAGGGTTTCAACATTACTATCTGATTGGACTAATATCTCATTACATTTAGTTCTTAATTTATTCAGGAACCGACTATTATAACTTTGCAATGATACCGCTACTTCCTCGCAAAAGGATGATTTCGCGGGATCCAAAATAAGTCTATACATAGAGAACCATTTCCATTTCATCCAGGCGCCCAATGATATGAGACACATTTCATATTTTATACAAGAGATGGGGACATAGTTGGGAAGCGCAAATGTTCTTCTCCAGATTTTACCCTCAATATTTCCCCAATCGATATCGAAAGCTTTAAAATTACAATTCATGCCAAAATTAATAATCGGGACCACCTTTCCGATGTAAAATGTCAGCACAGGGATTATGGAAAATGTACAATATTGCAACCGGATCTTCCTCATTTGAGCAGCTAAGTTAATTACTTTCTGATCTAAGGTCGAGACAAGATGGGCTTGGGTAGGGAAGGCTGTAATCAGAGACCCCAGATAGACAACTTCTTTAACTACAGGATTCAGTGAGTTGCCCAATAGCAAAGTACATTTTTTCAGTTTCCTTAGGTGATGCCTAAATATAATAATTTTGGATTTGTTTGGATTTCTTTTTGACTTATTTCTCGTGCATAGTCAGATAAAGTGGTTAATAAGCATTGCAGTCCGACTTGAGTGTAGTCTAAGACTACAATGTTGTCCGCATAGGCTAACCAGTTTATTTTTATATTACCCACTTTAGGTCCAACCAAGCCGATCTTCTTCAACCATTGTAACAAATCTGATAGATATAGGAATAAAAAGAAAGGGTGCAATCAAGTATTCTTGCCGTACTCCTCTTTTTATATCAATGGGGTGGGATAGATTTCCTAGTTTAGACATTCTCACTCTTACGGATGACCTTTCATGGAGTTCTATCAGAATATATAGAAGGATTTCTGGTAAACCCCATTTTTTCGATTTAATCCATAATCGATTTATATTAATGGTGTCGAAAGCCTGGGAAAGATCAACCTAGGCTCCGAATAGAGGGGTGCCTCCCTTTACTAGAGAGTCTGTACTCAGCTAAGGATCAGCATATTTAATGAGGTAGATAGTCTCCTCCTGAATCATGTTTGTTGTTTGGGGATTATTCCTTTATTTTCCACCCATTTCTCAAGCTCACCCAATATTAGACCTGAGAAGATTTTTCCATCAGCATCTAATAGAGATATGGGGCAATAGTTGGAAGCAGCTAGGCGGTCCCCTTTTTTATATATAGGAATTGTAATGGAGTTTCTCCATGACTTAGGAATTCTTGCGCTAGTAATTTTGTTATCAAATAAACACTTAAAAGCCCTCGCCCAGAGCTCTGGGTTCAGCTTCAGAACTGCATTACTAAGTCCATTTGGACCTGCTGCCCTGGATACAGACAATCTTTTTATTATAGTTTCAATATTGTCATGTGTATAGTTCAATAACCAATTTGTATCTATTTCTAATTTAGATTCCTGAGAATCTGGAGATCCATATACCGTGGAAAAGTGGTCCATCCAGGTCTGCTCCTGAACTATAATATCTTGCCAGTGGGTATTGAATATTTTCATGGAGCCTACAATTGACCAGAAATGTCTTGAGTTTTTCAAACAGACAGCCTTTAAAATCTCCTCCCCTTCTCTATGCTTTATCATGAATCTATGCAACCTCATCCAGTTTCTATGGCTATTATTTAATACATTAATTTCTTTCTCAAGATTTTTAGGGTCCATTATGGTTTTCTACAAAAGGGCCCTCTGACATCTCTTATATCTTTTCCTTTCTTGAATTAGTGTATCAAAGAAATGCTTATGGTTCTTACTTTGTTTATGGGAGCCAGAAACCAGAGAATTTAGGTCCCAGAGAAACTCAAAAAAAACCTATGGGTTCGCAGTATTTCAATAGATATTGTTCTGATAGATCTTTGGTAACAGTTTCTAATTTACTAGTAAGAGTATGCCCACCCCTTTCAAATCTCACTACATGATTACCTGCATGGTTTACAGATAGTTCTTGGGTTTAGAGGGATATCAGCTTATTCTGGCCAAGTCTAAAAGTTGATTCCAACATACAGTGATTGTCTACATTTCCCTCAGTAACACTACATTTACTACAGTTATCAAAGATTGTTTTTGAGACAAAAATATAGTCAACCGTTGAGGATGCCGACCCTCTTTGCCAAGTATGGGCACTCAGGATATCAACCTGGATATTGCCATGAAGCGTCCTCATGTCCCACCTCGGACATAAAGTTAGACCATGCCAATCTATTTCTATTTTTACATTTGTTTAAAGAGATGTTCGATGAGGTTGTAATGCATTGGGCATTGAAATCCCCCATTATAATTAGGTCATCAGATGGGAATTGCACTGAGAACTCCACCAAAAGTTCAGAGAGATTTTGTAGGAAATCTACCAAAGGAACTGACCTAGTGTTCCAATATATAGTAACTACAATCCAGTGGCCCCAGTCATATCTCTTCTGGTTTGCAGTCTGACCGCCAAAATACCCTGGATATCGTTGGACAACAGAGCTGATATTGGAAAGATCATATTACTACATACAGTAATTAATCCGCCACTTGGTCGGCCCCTATCACCTCCAATTGCAATCTGCTGATATAAGGCAAAACCGTCTATACCCAGGGCATCCAAAGTCAAGGTTTCCTGGAACACTATCAGATAACATTTTTGGAGGATGTCACATTTCTTTGGGCCATCACATAAAGAACTATACCCTATTGTGTTCCAGGATGCACATCTTGTTGCGTGGTTAACTAAAGCTTCTGCTCCGGTATAGCCAGTTTAAGGAAAACATGGGATATCATTTCCAGAACTAATTCCCACATATTTGCCGATGGCGAAGTTAGTTTCTCGAAGTTCTGCTGGGGTCGAGAGGAAGCTTTGTTCAGTTAATCTCCAGCAGATTCCTCTAATTGTGGACAGTCTCCTGATATCTGAAGACCTCTCTTAGTCATTCTTCTTTCGCCTCCATGATTGTTTCGAGGGCCAACCTTGATTTCATAAGGAGCTCTGCAATATTTGTGTGTGTAGAGAGAGGAAAACTCAATCGCTCTGTGTCCGAGGTGGAGAGGAATTTTAGGGCAGTGATGGAGCTCATCTCTTTAAATAATTGTCATTAATTTAAGGGTAATTGATTGATCTTGTCCATATCCTTAATTGAGAGGAATACTTTCAGCCCTGGGGCCCGCTCCAGAGAATTCCTATTGGACTGCATGGAGGTCTGATTTTTACTAGTCTAGATGATCTTGGACCGGATTCACCCTTTTTAGATCTCTCATCATCTTCCCTCTGGTTGGCTTTGTCACTGGACACATTATCTTGTCCTAGGGGATTCAGTTGGGCCTTTCCACTTAATTCCCCCTGATGGGTTGTAAGATTATCTCCTTTTCCAAATCCTCCTGACCCGCAGCCCTCTGAATTTTCCCAGCTTGAAAGGCTTTTGTACAGATGGGGGCAATTTTACCCTGTGGGAGTTTTATCTTCAGTTGCTTTTTCAGGTTCAGGAATATCAGAGCAATATTTCTCGGTGGTTGAGGCAACTCGGTTTGTCTACGAACTGTAACCTTAGATGCTACTGGTATACTGTCTCGGGAGTCGCTGAGCGTGTCCATTTCTTCCATTGCCTTCTTCTGTTTTTTACCCCATCCTGGATTGAGACATTTGGTCTTCTCTTTCTTTTTTTCCTACATATTCACCCCTTTCAGATTTTCTATAAAACGATTAGTATTAATGCTTTGATTTTTCTTTAGTCGTTCAGTTGATCAGGAGCTTTGATATTTGTGGTTTCCTTTCGGTCTCTGTTCAGTCTTTTTCTCCATTTCCTTGTTTTTCCATTTATTTTCTTACATCGTTTCCTTTTGGGTTCCTTTGTGTCTGAGACTTCTTCTACTTCCACACTTTCATCTATAGTTATTGGCATCTCTTCCTGCTCCGCTATTTGAGCCAATCGTATACATTCTTCCATTGCCGATAGTGAAAGTGGCGTATCATTCATGTCTATCTCTGGAGTATTTATCCAAGCTTGTTGCTTGCATTTTAAACATTTATTCAGAGCAGTGTAATTTGAGCTTTGTTCCAATTTCACATTAAGGATTGGAAATTCATCCTTTATCCTCACTGGCTTGTTAAAGATCAATTTTCTCCATTTGGGTCTTTGACAGGGTGCGATATTCCGCCGCAGTTTCTACCTTAAAGTCGTTTATTACTGATTTTAATGCAACCATCGATGTCTCATTAATTTCTAGATCTTTTGTGATTTCAAGTAGAATTCCCGAGTGCTGCTGAACTTCTGTTTTCAGGTTTTCGAACACTTTAACCAGGGAACTGAGCACAAAATTTAACACCATTCATGATGGAATGCCCAGCCCTTGAACTTTCTTCTGCGGATTGGGGTAAAGAGTCTTTCACTCCTTCCATGTCATCCCATAGAGCAGAGATGACATTAAGTTCATATGAAGATCCATGTGGTCTGGGATATCCCCCTCCCCAGACCCTTCAATCAGCAAATAATTTTCATTAGTTGCCTGATCAAGGGTAGACTGTCGTGTGAGACTTTCCTTGTTCCTCATCTTGTTGTGCTAATAAGATTACAGGAAGGGTGGCACTTGATACCAGTGGGAAATGGTCCCGAATTGTAGTCTTCATTGTTGTGGCGGTGAGAGTATAGTTTAACTTGCAAGAAATTGCAACTCTTAGAAGCAGGGTTGCTGGGGTGGGTTGACTTTTTGCTTTTGGCAACGCCCCCAACCTTTCACCCAACCCTAAACTGGTGGGTTTTGCATGTCTCTTGGAAAGACACTCTGCAGAGGATAAACCCCCTCACCCCTGTTTTATATGGTCTGAACATCGATCCCACAGTCTTTGACTCAATAGCCGTTGGGGCCGTTAATGTTTTTTGGCTCTTAACAATGGGGACTTCGCCAAAGGCGGCCCTTCGTAAGTTATAAAGTTTAGTCATCTTTGATAAGAAAACAGGATAATCAATTGCAGCTTTTGTGCCCTTAAAGGGAGAGTCAAAATCGCTATCACCGTTTCTTGTAAGTTAGCTATTCCAAGCCAGACGCAGCGAGTAAATCACAGGCAAAAACCCACAGTCCTCACTTCGCCGTGATTAGTGTTGCACGGCTGATTCGTACACACACAGTTCACAAAAGTATTAGCGTGCTCTATGAGTTAGCTATATCAAGCCGGATGCAGCGAGTGAGTAAAGGCATACGCCTGCAGTCCTCACTTTGCCGCGATTAATGGTACATGGCTGTTTCATGCTTACACAGTTCACAAGAGTATTAGCGTGCTCTTTGGTTGAACACTCTCTTCAGTTCAAGGATTTACGCAATACTGTTGTTGCTGGAATAGTTGGAGTGGTGGTTTGCGATCCCTGAAAACATTTTGAAATACAACAGCGTTGGGGGACCGTAATGTAAGGGCACTATTGGTAGAAATTACCTCCAGGAACTTATAGTGCTAAGATCCTATTTCTTCGCCGTCCTCACCAAACCACTCGGACTGCTCAGACTGCAGCACCAGTCTGCAGCTCCACTCCGCGACCCGCTCCGCAGCCACAGTGTCCTTTTGAATGGTGGTGCAGCTCCTCCTTCCCAAAGACAAATACAGTGAACAGACTCGGATCCAGGGAAAAAGTCAGGGGCCTCAGTAACTCAGACTGCAGCTCCACTCCGCAGCCCGCTCCGCGGCCACAATGTCCTTTTGAATGGTGTTGCAGCTCCTCCTTCCCAAAGACAAACCTTGTCTCCATTATTATGGGGTCGGCCTGTCCAGCCCCATGGTGGTGGTTGTGCCCCTGGAAGCAGGGCGGCCGATCTGGGCCATGACGCAGCTGGCAGCACCGGGGCTGCAATGACCACACAGACACTAGTGATTAGTGTTACTGCCACTGCCGAGTGGGAAACAGCTCGGTCATTTTATTATCCTGGTCACATGGTTCCAGACATGTGACATAAGCACAAGTCCTTAGCTGGGACTCGTTCCTTAAAGGGGCACAACACCACACTACTGTTGTGTGTGGCCCATTTAACCATGGGTGTATTAACCCTTTAAGAAAACGAGTCATGACCTCGTCATGACTCTTCCTAATGAAAGGGGCTCTGCTGGCACGTGAAGGTCACTGCAGCAGAGCCCCAGGAAGTGGCCCTTGTGTGCATGTCGACCACGGCCTGTTGTTGCAGTCACGGCCTGGGAGCCCCCAGAGCTGAGGCTGCTGTTAGCTGAGGGCCCCCAACCACGCTGTCCTAGTCCAGTGATCCACTCTGCAGGGTGCCCCCTGCAGTCCGCCTGCTGCCTGCCTGCAGCTCCATTGTTCTGACTGGTTGATCCCGGTATTCGGTGCGACCCGCCCTGCAAGTCAGGGGGTGGGTCACCACAACTACTGCATTGGTGCTTGCCTGGATTTGTGGATCACATGTGCTGGCTCTCATTTTGGGGGAGGGTTTGTTCATGAGCCAAGGAAAGATTATTGCATCCTTACAGAATACGTGTCTGTAAGTACTCCAAGCTCTTCAGCATAATATTTGTATTTGCTCTGTCCCCCTACAAACATGCTTTGGCGTTACTTTTCTGTTCGGATGCCATCTTGTCCGCACGTGTCGCCAAAGGTTTAAAACTGGAATAGATTGCATCTGTCCCCCTGAATAGTGTGTGGCTAATGCCCAGAAATCGAAAGTGAAACAGTAATGTTAGATACACCGTGTTGTGCAGTTTGACCCCAACTATTGGGGCATTCCCTGCATTTTTAATCACACTTCATTCGTTGTATTGTTGTAATAATTCTTCAGTAAAACAGAGCACATATATAATCTAGTATCAGAATGATA
The DNA here is from genome assembly GCF_040938575.1 of Ambystoma mexicanum. Lineage (NCBI taxonomy): Eukaryota > Metazoa > Chordata > Amphibia > Caudata > Ambystomatidae > Ambystoma > Ambystoma mexicanum. The sequence goes on from NC_090941.1 coordinate 897,561,485, forward strand.
TGCAGTATTTTACCCTGTTATACCTAATCATCAGAATGAGGGCATTATTTTATTTTATTCTACTTGGAAGTTTTGTATAGCGCCAACTCACGAGCATGTCAACTAAAAGTGCTATGAGTGTTACAGGAACAGGTAGAGACAGAAGTCCGGGGTTTAATTAGATACCCTAGCAATCATTGCATAACGCGAGTTACCATGCCAGTGGTCTTCAGGCAGCACAAGGCCCCACGATGAAACAACGACACAGCAGGGAGTAGAGTGCAAAGGTTCCTGTACAATGCTATCCATTGAGGTTAAGCATACCACAGTTAATATGCCGGAAGGGAACATGAGATACACTTTTACAGAGCCAGCAGAAGCAAATTCGGGGTTAACCGTTAACCATAAAGGCTGATCAGAGGGTGGGAAGTGCCCACCTGCAGTCGAAGTGCTAAAGATGAGCTGATGTTCCGAGGGGGGCCGAGTGGGACTAGGCTATAACCAGTAACAGGATGCCCAGTAGGAGGAAGTAGGGCTCGGAAGAGCTTAGCTGCAGGTCAGGGTAGCTGCAGTGATTAAGTAAGTACTTTGTTCAACGAGCCAGGGTTAAAGCTGTCTTTTGAATCGTCTAAAACTGGGTTCATATTTAAAATTGTGTATGTGTGGGGAGGGGTGTGTGCACCAGTGGGAAGCTCCTAGGAGGGTCATTCTTGGAATTAATGTGCGCCGAAAACGGGGGCGCATGCGTGAAAATCGCAGCGCACGCGTGCGAAACCCACACAAGCGCCTGTTTCCCGATTCATGGAAGGCACTGCACATGGCATAACTGGGACCTGTGCCGAAACTGCGTGTGTCTCACACGTCATTGCGACATGCTGAAGGCTGTGCGCGAGACGCCCAGTGAAGGCGCACACCGTCCAGCGCACACACCTGAAAAGGGGGCGGAACATGCAGAATGGGGAACAACATGCGAAAATGTGGGCGTTACGGGGGAAGTACGGCTGCGTAATCCTCGGAACGTCCACATGCGCGCTAACAACACATATTCATGGAATCGAACAGGGCAAACCTGCGTGAGCCAAAAGACACGCAAAGCTGGAAACATGTACGCCAGGCGAAAGCTGGCGTAAACGCCCCCACGCAGCATAAAAGTGTGCGCAAACAACAAACAAGCTCATACAGCTACGATGAATGTACCATTCCTCGCAGCAGAGATTGTGGGACACCGCAGCAGGATAGCCAGGCCCCGCATTTTTTGACCCAGGACCAGCCTTTTTGGGATGCCTGATGACCAGGTCTATGGCAGGTATAAGTTTCCACCTCATATCATCCTAGACCTAGTCACTGAGTGGGAGGATGATCTCACATCACCCACCCTGTGCTCCCAAGCACTGAGCCCCTTGGAAAAGGTGCTCAACGTACTGCATTTTCTGGCCACTGGGTCATTTCAGCGGATAACTGCCATAGTTGGTGGTGTCTCACAGCCCACGCAGTCACGCTGCCTACACAGGTGTTGGCAATCATGACTGCATGCCCCTCAGTCCACAGGCACATATACATGCCCAGAACACCCGCAGAAAGGCAGGCCGTGGTCCAGGAGGACTTTTACGGGGTGGCACACTTCCCCAAAGTGCTTGGTGCCATTGATTGCTCCCATGTGGCTCTACGTCCACCTAGGGCCACTGAGCACATCTATCGCAACCGCAAGCACTGGCATTCCACCAATGTGCAGGTGGTATGCGATGCCAAGGGAATCATCACCCCTGTCTACGCAAACTATCCAGGGTCCACCCATGATAGTTTCATACTCAGAATGTCACCTCTAAACCGGGTCCTGGAAGCTGGTAGGCATGGCGATACATGGCTCATTGGTGAGTACAAATGCCTGTGCACATGCATGCATGTCACAGCAAACAAATAGACAAACCCAACTAATCACAACCATTATCACCTCCCCAGGGGACAGTGCCTACCCTCTGAGCACCTACATGATGACGCCAATACGGAACCCGACCACACCACCCGAGGTAAGATACAACGCAGCCCATATTGCAACCAGGGCCATAGTGGAGCGCACATTCGGAGTGCTGAAGTCACGTTTCCACTCCCTTGACCGCTCTGGTGTACAGCTACTATATGCACCCCCATTGTGGCAGCATGTGTCCTGCACTACGTTGCAACACGACGGGGCGTACCGGTGAACATGGTCACGGGTGATGGTGTGGTCCCTTGTGGTGTGGCTGCCTGCAGGCATGGTCACTGGTGATGTGGAGATCCCTTGTGGTGTGGGCTGCCTGCATGCATGGTCACAGGTGATGGTGTGGTCTCTTGTGGTGTGGGCTGCCTGCAGGCATGGTCACGGGTGATGGTGTGGTCCCTTGTGGTGTGGCTGCCTACAGGCATGGTCACGGGTGATGGGAGGATCCCTTGTGGTGTGGGCTGCTTGCATGGTGTGTTTGCAGGTGCTGCCAGCATGCACGGGATTTTTCACGCGATTCGGCAGGCGCGAGCGGGGTACGCGTATTCAAGGGGGTGCACGAGGAGTTTTCATGCAATTTGGCTGGCGCGAGCGGGTACGCGTATTCAAGGGGGTGCGTGAAAAGATGTTCACGCTATTTGGCTGGGGCGCGCAGGGTGCGCATATTCAAGGGGGTGCGCAAGGAGATTGTCACGCTATTTTGCTGGAGCGTGCCTGGAATGAAATTAAGCAGGGTTTCGCAAGGCCCTTTTCATGCAATTTGGCTGCCGCAAATACAGTCTAGGGGGGCTGTATGCTGGTCCAGGGTTAGCGTGGCCCTTTGCGCTGTATTGAGGATTTATATGGCTTTTTCTGGTGCAAGGGGCGTTCTTGGGGGCGTAACTGGCGCTGCTGGATGTTCGCTGCGCCACAGCCACAAATGGCTCGGGAAATCCATGAATATGCGGTGCGCCAAAATGCTGTTTTGCTCTCTCTCTGCACGAGGCACATGTGCTACTTCTGTGCTGAATTCTATGAATTGGCTCCTAAATTTGCTAGGGATCTGCCCCCTTGTCTTGCTCCATTAGCGTATGACACACCTTCAATTAAAGAGTGTACAATGCATTTTCTGCAAGCTCCTCAATATCCCAACGCTGTATATTCTGCAGACTGGAGCTGTCACGCCATTTGCCTCTTGTGGTTTGATATTCTTCATTGGGCATTGGGCAATGATGATAGTGACTGATGTGGAAACTGTTTTACTCAACTTTCAGTTTTACCAACCAGTAACTGTAGTTATCATTCGTGTGATTTCTTTTCAGCAGCATAAACAAATCACAAATGCGCAGATTACAAACATTTGATGCTTCTTACAAAGGCTTGCTAAATAGCAACACAGATACATTTCTCCCTGTCCAGGTTAAACGCTAAATGCAAACTTTTGAAAGTCTTTGGCAACCACAGGTGCCACCACTCTATCACCAGAACGAGGGGCTGCTCAACGCCCAATGAAGGTCCCATGAAGAAGACGCAATGCACAAAGCTCCCAATGCAGAAAGTTCTCTCTGCTCCTCTACTAGCAGTCACTATCATGCGAAGCCATGCCCCACACATGTACATGCACCCAATGCCACAATACCAGAGGTGCAAGAATCACCCGGACCTTCACACGTTCATAGGAGTTTACACACACACACAAGAACACGGACATGAATATGTATACATACGCAGGTCGCCAATGGGGCATTGGTTAATGGCGCATGATACGTTTACTTCGTTTTTGCTGCATGTTTGATCATGTTTTGGTGTTATCACTTTTTCCACCCAATATGTTCTCTGCATGCATGCGATTACCCATATACCCATCTAATGCTCTCTTCCCCTGAACTATCTGTCTCTGTTTATATTTCCATATCCCTCCATATCTCTCTCTCTCTCTCTCTCTCTCTCTTTCTTTCTCTCTCTCGTTGTCAGGTCACCTTTGGTAAAGCCCCCGACCCCCAGCTGTTGGTAACAGCAGCAGGAGAAGAAACAGAGATATCCTAGGGGCCTGGGTGTGTGTGTATTTTTGCAAAAGAAGTTAACATTATTTAAATGCGATAACATTGTAAAGGGGATGTTTTTAAAATGTTGCAATGTTCATTTCTAATTACCACTTCTGATATATATGGCAGATTTAATAAACATTTTACACTTGTCTTACTGGCTAAAGAACATTGCCAAAACAACCAAATAAATTATTTTCTGATATAAGGTTATCATTCCAAGATGAACAGTCTGTTACACTCCTTCTGTACTCTTTCAAAATACACCCATGGGAAAGGGGAATTGGAAATCGCACCAATGTGGGCTCCTGGTTGCTTTGTATGACAAAGGGCATTTTGAGAAAACAAGACTGACCAGAGATCTTTATATTTGACAAATATGTCTGTGAAAAAAACATTGTATGCTCGAATCACTATGTACTTAATACACACGGGTTCCGTCATCCTGGCATAATGCGGGAATAGTCCCCATTTTCAAAAAGGCTGACAGGAGTATCCCAGTGAATTACAGACCTGTATACCGATTGGACGCTTTGGTGAAGATATATGCCAAAGTGCTACTCAGCTCTTTGCAGTCATGGGCTGATGGGAGCGATGCCATGATCATCTACAGGCCAGGTTCCAACGGGGCATTAGTACCGTGGACCAGTGATTGAGATTGGGAATGATCCTGTCTAAATATATCCTTCTCAATCGGGTCGGGGCATATGCGATTTCTGTGGACCTCCACACAGCCTTTGATTGTGTTCCATGGGGGCTCATGTGGGAGGTCCTACAGAAGACGGGTATTCCTGGGTACCTACTCGCAAATATACAATCCCTTTACGTTGACAACCAGGCCTCAGTTAGATGGGGCCTGGGAGGGGAGTTTACTAGATCCCTAGCAGTGGGGAGGCGGTACGGCAGTGTTGTGTGATAGCCCCCTTGCTCTTCCAGGGATTTAATTTGAGGGTTTCAAGGGGTTGCAACTGTGACCCCTGAGTTCTCCCTTACTACTCCTGTGGTCTCCCTTGCTACCTCGAAAAAAAAAGAAAACATTTTTTATTTGTTTTATTTTTAATGTAAGCTCTTGGTCTGTGGCCAGCGCCATGTGGCTCTTTGTTTCTGGAGTGGCTGAATTTCTTGTTTAGGCCTCTTAAAAAAACAAGGGTTTGTACAAGTCTAACACTTTGAGCAGTGACCCTAAATAAGAAAGAATAGGAATAACAAATAATCTGTCTTTCTGGAATTCTATACAATAATTGCTAGAATCATTAAAGGTTTATTTCAGGCACACTACAGGGGGTGAGTCACTGATTTAGGCTGTTCTTAAATACCTCAACTCAGCCTTTCATCCTTCTGAGGTCGATAAATGAGTACCAACACAGGTTTGGTAATATTGTATGCACATTTGTTCTATATAAAGCATTTAAGCGTAAGCGCTTTGTAATAACACATGATTATCATTTGGCCTTGGACGTCTGCTTGCATTCACAGTAATTTGGTAATATAGGCATATACACACTGATATTAACGTTACATATGGTGATCCATTCTTGTATGAAATGTATATCACATTATCGTTATATTGTAACCATGTTTTTCGTAGTGTACCCAGGAAAAATGCTATGTGATACCCCTTTCTGTTTTGTCAAGGGTTGAAAGGTCATGTTCTATTGCTTCTCGTGATGTCACTTTGGGGTTGGGTCAAATGACATCACTTCCTGTGATTTCATCAGAGGTCAAGAGTCATGGGATGTCACTTCCGCTACCCCTGGCATTGTGATAAAATTATGTCCCTGTGCTCTTCTGCCCATATATTAACGAAATAATTGAGGAACTCCGAATTTTTCCTGAACACCTCCCCCCCCCCCCCCGAAGTTAGACCCTGACAGGTTTCCCATGCTATTCTTTGCGGATGACGTGGTAATCCTGGCAACATCCGCCACGGTCCTAAAACATAACTTTGAAATCTTTGTCAGAAAATGTTAAGACCTGCATCTGGTGTTAAATAGAGATAAGATGAAGTCCATGCTGTTTAGGCACAAGCTAATCAAGAGGTCTACTTTAAAAATCGAAATAGGCGCCGAAGTATGATTACTTGGGCATCAGATTCTCAGAGAATCTCCTTTGGTCCAACTAACATCTAAAAGCAGGAGTGTCTATGGATAAATACTCTGGGGCAATACAACGCTTCTTTAACAGCCATGGCAGAAGCACCATTTCCCCTGCATTAGAACTCTGCAGTCCCAAGCTCTATCTGCTGACCTCTATGGGGGCAGAGTTATGGGGTGATTTGAACCCGCTTCCCTTAGTGTATCAGAGAACGATTTTTTGAGAGCCCTTCTCAAGCACCCTTAGCTAGCCTTCATTTGGAATGCAATTTCTATCCCATAGCAGAGGTCTCCTCCACAAGACCACTGTTATACTGGGTACAAATCTGGTCCAATTCTGACTTAGCCCAATATCGAACAACCGTAATTAATTTTCTTTGTCTGAGCAGGTGTTGAGCGCAACTGTGGTTCAGGTTTGTCCGCTCAGAACTTACAAGGCTTGACCTGGTATCTTTACGGGATCGCCCTGAAAGCATGAACTCAAGTTCTAAGTGACTTGTGAAGAATGCATGTTCACAGGCAGTGATAAAAATCGGGAACCCGTGTGCTAAAAAAAGGATTTGGGATCCCACCTATCAACGACATTTGTGATGTCATCGTTGATGTCCTGGGTGTTAGTCTTAGCAGTGCACGGAGGTGGCGCGAGTCATGGTTGCTTAGCTTACCATAACTGGTGAATTTCTGGGGGTTTTCGGTTTTACTGTAACCATAATGTCCCTTCAACAAGTTTTTTCATTCAATGTTTTACCAGTGCATGCTATTTTCCTACAATTTACTAATATCATACTTAGCCAATAAGTAATATTGTTGTCCAATTTACAAAGTTTCACCTTAAAACTCTGAAATTTCCCACCTTGTAGCATCATTTTTAAGACATCCATATACTTTTTGCAACTTTCTTAAATCATTTTGCATCCGTAGATATCCGGGAACGTCTGACTTCATCGCAGACCTTCTGGACAATGCCACGTGACCATACGCTTGCGTGCGGCATGATGACATGTTTACGAAGGCATCTGCACTTCGTGATCGGATCCATGCTTTGAAGACAGTTCAGAGCTGCATTTTCTACTGATCTAGGAACTTTCAACTTCAAAATTTCCCTTGCACACCTCCTACACCTTTGCATACTCATTATCCATTACCAATCTAGTACACAGTACATACCTGGAATAATTTTATCAAAACTGCTATTTATCTTAAAAATGGCATCAGTTATTGCCATCCCTCCTCCCCAAGAGCCATCCCCACCACCAGCTGGAGGACCTTTACAACAAAAAAAGTACAGTACTTTCAAAGAGAATGAAGAGGACCAAGAAGATGAGGAAGAGGAAGGGCCTGATTCTAGCACCAAGATCGAATCCTGGGTGTACCAGTTCTTTCCTACTGTTGGGAGTGTACCAAAGCCTAAAGCTACCAAAGTGAAATGCACTGGACCGTACTTCTACAGGACCACCTCCATGCGCCGCCACACCAAATCCAATGACCGCAATGCTCTCAGAAAGGTTGTTCCTTTCTCAGCAAGTAGTTAGCTGTCTTCCTCCACCTCATCTTCCTCAACAAATACTGTAACCACACAGCCTGATGTCTAAGGGCTTTGGTGCGTTATAAATAAATAAGGAGGGATACGGATCATAATCGTCCATTGCAGGCCCTGAAATGGGGCATAAAGGCCATTAGCACCCCTGGTTCCAAAAGCAGGAACCCAGGGTGCTAAAACATAGATTTTTCTTCCTATAGCGGGACACCTATGGTGTCCCGCTGTAAGAAGGAAGGAAGGAAAGAGAAGGCGGGGCTCTGTACACAGCCCCTCTTCCCTTGCCATGGCAGCCTGCAAAACCCTATGAACATATTACCACAAGCACGTTTTTTCCCTTTCAAACCTATCCTACCTTTGAATAACTTTACCACATAGCCGGTCCCAGGTAGACATAGCCATTTTAACACCATAATTTGTCCCTAGCGGTCATGGGCAGTAGCCAGATTGTCCACGTCATGACCTTATGCCATGACCCAGACAATCTGGCTACTGCCCACAGCCACAGGCTATACCTCAGTCACCAAAGGTATATGACTATTTTTTGTACCCACATTATGACACTTGTCAAAAATAAAACACGGGCACATTTGCAAAACCATGCTTTAATGTCCTTGCAAATGCTCCTCAAGAGTTTGCTTGAAATCCGCCCATGTTTTATTTTTAAAAAAGTGTCAAAATGTATGTACATACAATAGTCATATAACTTAGCCTCCACTTGACAAAATCTATTCAGACTTTATGAAAAAAACATTTATATCTAGATCTATAATCTTTTTGCAAACCTTTGTGTAGATTCAACAAATGGCACTACATTTATAGGCCTTTACAATACTTTGGGACCCCCCTATAATTTCACCCCCTCTTGAGAAAATCCCACCAAACTTTAGAAAACCATTTATATCTAGATCCAAAATCGTTTTGCCAAATGTTGTGCAGATTCGTCAAATGACACCACATTTATATGCCTTTACAATATTTTGGGACCCCCCCCTCTAATTTTGCCCCCTCTTGACAGAATCCCACAAAACATTGGAATACCATTCAGGATTAGTTCTAGAATAAAATTTCAAAATTACATGCAGTTTCATTGAGTGGCGCAAAAGTTATAAGCCATCCAAATACTGCTTTTCCCCAACCCTTTAATGCAGAAATAGGTTCAGATGTCCCGAAGTGTCCGCGAAACACAACAGGACTGCCCCAGGACATCTGGAGTGGTCGCGGACTGTCGTGGGGGGGTGAAACAACTTCTTATGGCCATATCCCTTCCCATCCACATCCCCCACACATCCCCAGAGATTGTTTGTTGAGTTTGACAAGTGCAATGTTGCTTTTTTTTTTTCACCCTGCTGTCCGCGGACCCCAAAAAACTCTGCGAATCCAAGATGGTGGGCGTTTCAGGAAAACCGACGCATTTCATGTTTTCTCACCACCCAATCAGCGGGTGCGTCCCGATGTCCACGGACCACGCAAAAGCCTGCGAATTTTTGTGCCCAATCGGGGGCAAGTCCACGGACTAAACAGGGAAGTCAGTCCGCGGAGCGGACATAGATATCACTAATTTATTTGCCTTATGTTTTGCTTGTTTAAAAAAAACGACTGGACGGATTTACACCAAATTAACAAAAGCACGCTTTCAGGACCAAGTTGCCGCTCCTGCCGCAAATTTGGTGAAAATCCATCCAGGGGATTGGGCTGTAGGCATGATCATAATGTTCCAATCCGAATTCCATGAGTTATTAAAGGAAAGCAAAGGAAAACATGGTAGAGGCACTAACCGTGGCTATTAGGGTTCCATGGCAGATTTTTTGGGAAATAGTGGACACAAAGCTCGGCTTTGAATAGCTGTTGGTTCCATTCCAAGCTGAGAATTATGTGATGAAGCAGAGCAGGCTTCTGGGGAGAGTCTATGCCCAAGTTTCACATGCACAGATATCTGCAGGGCTGTGTAAACAGCTGGTGATATAATGAAGTCAATTAAAAATGCCTTCTTGTTACAGAAAGTAATGCGGCTATTTTAAACAACTGAGTAAACTATCCTTAAAGTTTAAGTGCTAATGGAAAGACAAGCATGCCTGGCTTGCGACGCCAGAGCAGCCTACCGGAAAGTGCAATGTTGCAAGGAGAGATAGAAACGTGTACATACATTTCTATCACTATAAAAAAGAGCGTAAGTATGCAATAGTCAAAGAGTAGGTTCTGGTTCTGCTTTGAGCATCTGGATGCACATGACTCCATTGAAGCAGCATTTACAAGTAGCCAGTAAAGGATGTCCCTGCAGCCCCCACGCCGCAGGGGGCATATTCTGTTCAGGGCTCCTCAGGTTGCTCTAAGACCTCTGCGTGCCTATTGATGCTGGGAATATCAGGGTCCTTCTGACCACATATTGCACTGAGCACCATTCATGTTGTGTTAAGCTATTGTCTGCATGCTGTGCATACATGCAGAGATATTACAAGGCAGGGTCAGACTTTCAGAGCACTCGGACCCTGTGGTCCCTAAACGCGGCACTATTGGCCCTGTACACTGCTTATATGAGTGTTATCTATTTCTAAAAGCAGCATACGTTCATGTTGCACTGCTTATCCCCATTCACTGCCATTAAGCAGTTCACCAAGGATTCCCGTTGGCAGCCTTCAAAACGAGTCCGGCGGTAGCCGTGCCGGTAAAACCGGCAGGCTGCCGCTGGACTCGTGGGGATTTACTGGCTCCGGACTTGCCAGAATCACCGGGGAATTACAGCCCCAGTGGTTTGGTAATTCCAGAGCCGGCATTCTGTTACTCCCCATTCTCGCGGAGTCCCATAGGACTGACTCCATGGGAATGGGGGCAGTGGATACACCGGCACCATGCGGTTATGGGTGCCTGTGTTTCCAGGTCCGTGTGCGGCCGGTGGCGTTATGCCCACCAGGTCAGACCTGGCGGGTGTAACACTACACGGCCACATAACTCTGAACTAACCGGTCCAGAAAACGGTGCCGGTACGGTTTTACCGGCACCGTTATCCGGACCGGCTAACTCGTGATGAGGTCTATACTTCTTAAGCCATACTTCAGGTGAACAATAGTTTGCTGTGATGCTATTTTAGTGCTACCCTACGTTTCCCTTTCATTAGTTTTGACCCATTCTGATATGTGCACTGTACAAGTGCTTCAAATGGAGCGAAACGCCATCCTTAAAACAAGCACTGGCAAAGCCAAAGGTTTTTTTGTTTAGCCACATCATTTGGTCATGCATGCCTCCACACATATCACTGGCAGATGACTAGGCGGTGGCCAACATGGTAAAGGACAAGGTCTGCTTTTGCAATGATTTCTATCAAATGCATGGGGGTGGTGGTTTCCCATTGTCAAGGATTGCCATCAACTGCCCAGATACGTACCCACTGCCAAGAATGTATATAAAATGTCCAGTTGCCTGCTCCACTGCTGAGGAATGACATCAAGTGCTGGGAATCCTGCCTCCTCTCTTGGATGTTCAACATCTGCCCGGATACTTGCTTTCCCCATAGTTAACGATTGCCATTCATTGCTTCTTTCTCCATCATCAGGGGCTGCTGTTAATTGCCCATCTACCTGTCCAATCCAAGGATTGACATCAATCGCCCGCTACTTATCTCATTGCCATGTATTGCCATCAATTGCCCAGGCACAGACCTTTCTGCCAAAGTTTGGCATCGATTGCCCAGGTGCTGCCCCGCTTGCCCCCTCACCCACCTGTCTCTTCTACGTCTCCTGTGCACTGGCATTGAAGAGGAGCCTTTGGTGGATAAGGAGAGCCGTGCCCAGTTACTGGTACTTGCATTGCTCTGCACACCTCCCTGCTGCCAATGGGACCAGGGGATGAGGCAAGGCAAGGGGAGCTCGTTTTCCACTACCAATTTGCAATTAGGAGAAAAACACTCCCCGATAAAGTCCCACATAATTTTTTAAAATAATTTCTATAATTTTTATTTAAACACATTTATATATTTTTTTCTTTTGATATGGTGATTTAATCTAAAGCGCTTTGCGTAGGACATATTTACATACACTACTATCGAAATTGGTACTCAAATTGGTACATTGGGAGAGGCGTGATCTGATATTACTTTTCTTCTGTTTCTATGGCATGAAGGATAGGGAAGACAGACTATAAGCCTTACACAATGCATAACTAAGACTAATTACAAGCCCAGTTCATATGCTACTGAGGGAAATGGCAGTGGCGTTCTGCAGATGGAGGCACACAAAATAACATTGTGCAAAGACCAATGCTTGCCAGAACCCGTATGTCTCCATCGAAATGGCTTTGCCTCACTCCATGTGGTACTTTCACACTTCCAAAATAGCCACAACTAAAAAGCAGTATTCAGCCTGTTCCTGCATATTCATTTGTTTCTTTTATTTGCATTTGGTTTGTTACAAACCTTTCAGCAGTTTACAACAACGCCATTACAAGTTTAAAAGAAAAGCACATCAATTACAATTCAGCATCTTATTCACTTCACAACTACAAAGTATCTAAAATGAGAAAACAATGCAATTCTCTAAAATGTTGATAATTTACACCATTACATTTACTTTAAAAATATTCCATCTAAACATTTTATAGTTGCTAACATTAAGTGATTGTTCTCTCCACTGATTAGAACAACCCACCACTCCTCTAAGGATAAAGTGCTCAATTGTGCAATAAAACTGCCGAAGTATGTTGTTCTTAAGCACGTCAGTCCAGTGCAGGACAGCAAGAGGTGCTGTAAGGTTTCTCGCTCTTTTGTATCCGATACAGTGTCAAGTCAAATCCTTTGCACCCACCCCTGCATCGAAGCTAACACCTCCTTTGTCAAGTATAGATTCATCCGTACTCTTAGGAACTGGATTCTAAAATAGCTGTTAGGAAATGTATTTAAATGCCTCGCCACAGAGCCGTATGATTTAGCTTTGGGATTATTTATTAATTCATTTATACTGCGCCGAAGCCCACAGGCATCAGGGCGCCTACATTTAGACAATGGACACACATATATGAAGGGACATCAGTACACTATTTCCTATTCTTACTTGTCAACTCTGTCAGCTCAGAATAAAGTGGTCTTCAGACCTTTCCTGAAAGCCATGTGACTGTTCTGTTGCCTCAGATGTATCAGTAATCCACTCCATATCTGAGCAGATCTGACTGGGAAGGATCGACCCAGACAATTAGATCGTTTAAATGATGGGCAAACAATCTGTCCCAGTGCTTCTGATCTCAGAGAGCGACCCGGGGTATAGTGTGTAATCTTTTCCTTCAAATAGGCCGGTGCCTGTCCAAATAGGCATCGATGCACCAGAGTTATAGCCTTAAAGGCGATCCTATGCTTAAGTGCTAGCCAGTGAAGGGCTTTCCTGTCTGCCGTAATGGTATCCCTTCTCGATTTCTTAATTACGATTCTTATGGCGTTGTTCTTGATGGTTTGGCACCTCTCAAAGCACCCATTACTTGTTCCTATCAGTAGGGCATTACCATAGTCAAGCCTAGATAAAATCGTGGCCCTTGTTATGATTCCACAGTTTTTTTCATTCAGATATGGTCTGATATGCTTTGGAAGTCGTAGATGGTATTGGCAGGTTCTGTTCAGATTGGCAACATGGGATTCTGCACTTAGTGATGCTTCTAAGTAGATCCCAAGCATTTTTACTTTTCTGAGAACTTGGATGGCAGAGTTTTGGATCTGGGAAGTCTCGTATGTTTGGCTTAATTTAGCACGCGCTTGGTGTGATCCAAAGATCATCAACTCGCTTTTACTCCTGTTCAAGCACATCCAGTTGGCTTTTATCCAGCTCTCAATGGTGTTATAAATCATTGCCACCTTATGGGTATCAGTTTCATAGCAGCCACTCAATTCTACCACCAGCTGTGAGTAATCTGCATAGTTCGTAAAAATAGGCTCTGATGTTCTCGAGCACTGTGCATAGACACTGCACTGTTGATGGGAATTGGTCGAGAGAATTTATCCCCCCAGTGGATTTTTTAACTCTGTCCCATCCGGAATGAGACCACCCAACTGATAGCTTCAATTGAGCAGGCAACCATGTGTTCCAATGCCCATTCAAACTGTTTAAGGTCCAGCAAATCCAACACTGCGGATAAGCCCAATAATACCAACATGCCCGCTATGCCCTTGTCCATAATGCCGAGCATGTGGGTCTGGAGATCCAGCAAGGACGTTTCAGTGCTATGAGCCATTCTGAAGCCTGACTGTCGTTTCTGCAAAATATTGTTTGCTTCCACAACGGCTTGCAGTTGATGATAGTACATTTTAAATTGTCTAGCCTCTTCCTGTGTACGGATGCAGCCTTCTTTCCACATTTTTACCTTTACCTTGTCAGGATTTGTCTCAAGGTCATCCTCCGTCATACTTATTCTATGCAGTAGCTATCCCGCACACAGCTAGAATACCTTCTCTACCATTATCAAGGGTGGTTTTTAAGATTTGAAATAGAAGAGGAGGATTTCTCTGTGGGCACTTTCGGTACAATGTTGAAGATTTTCAACATACCCTGGCTCATATAGACAACAAGTGTAGTTCATACCACACAGCTTGAATTGGAATAGACCTTTGAAGAGCCAGAATCTTCGTCCCAGAAATATCCTCCAATAATGGCCCTGGAGCATAAGGGAGAAACAGGGCTGGTTCTGCTCCATAAGTTAAAACAGCCACCACCTTTAGTTTGTAAATCTGAATTATTGGGAGTAGGGAAAAGCGGCTAAATTTTCTATGATGTATCAGCCCCTGGGATGCCAAGTTTTTTGCTCTTGATCTCATCGCTTTCTCACTCGGTGCATCCACCCTACTTCAGTTGACGCATATACCCAAGTACCTCAACGTCTTAACAGCCTCACGTGGCTCACCCATCCAACCGCCATGTAATTTTCCCCCTCTTCCCGATGAGGGTAGGCTGGAGAGTCAGCACTTTAGATTTCAAGACGTTTATTTCTAGACCATTTCTGTCAAGCTGGTGCTGTAGAGAAGGAGCTAAGTACCCCCACCTTAATCACTTCACCCATATTGACTATCTGCTGGACACCAGAATACGACACATGTACAAAGCCCTTTGTACTACAGATACCAAGGAGACAGTATGATGGCTGTCCGAGTGATATTCCGGAAGAAAGCAGGACAAATTGAATAAACAAACTGAAATAATGACGCTATACAAATGCAAAAGCTGACGTATATAGAGAAGAGATGCAGAAACCAGAGCATGTAGACAATTCTATAAGGCATCGAGAAAGTATTGAGATGAATGACATCTTGGGACCAAGATGAAGAGATGTATGCTACAAAAATAATGAAGATACTAAGCCATTTCACATGTGTAAATATGCAAAGAAACACAAGTAGATGAAGTATTCTTGAGGCTAGCTTTATAGTAAATAGAGTGCAGCATGCGCCAACATGTACATATATATATTGGAGTCAGTAGAAGATGGATGTTCCCACTATGTACGATAGCAGTGCTGAGCAAAAGAAGGAAGGCCACATTTTCATTTTGTCACGATCAGAAAATAAGTGAGTTACAGACAAAACTCAGAAAGGCGAGGTAGGATGAGCCAGGAAACCAAGGTTTTATCAGATTGGGGTGAGCTGGCATTGGATACAAATCGTGTGAAAGAATGAAGCTCCTGTTCAGAAGGCGTGGACGGGAACAAGAAGACGTCAGAGATCTATTAAAGAATAGCATTTGAATACACTGAAAGCTCCATTTCGTTGTCTCTAGTCACGTGGGGAGGAGAAGCTGGACAAGCATGATAGTCATCCTGCGCACGAGGGCAGAGTGTGCCTTTGCTCCCCTGAATACTTTAGTAGCAAGGAACATTTCCAAGGATGAGTTCAAAGCCCTAATTGACAGCAGACCACTGAGGTGATGATGGATGGTCATGTTTATTGGTGTGAAGCTATGGTTAAGGCTAGCTTATCTGCACCTGGACGCTCAGCCTGCGTGCTGCAAACGTAGGTTGGGAGGGTACTGACAGAGGTTAGAAAGTAACCAATGATAGGGGACCGCATGATCAAGAGTCCTATAGTTGTGTAGCCAATTAGACATTGTATATTTAGTGACGTTCATAGTGACACATTTCTAGGGAAGGGCTTTAGAGAAGGGTTTAGTTGCCCCACCTGATGTTAAGAAGCCTAACACTTTATTTCACTGTCCAAACGATTATGGATCGTATACTTATATGATCCGTTTAGACCCTATCACAATCACCCATGCGTTTTTAGGTTTTGCCATGTAGGATGACGTTATTGATACGCAAGTTAACGTCATCAGCGACGAATATCTGCTATAAAAGTGTGATTTTCATTAAAGGCTTTGAGATCGTAATTAGAGACGTCTGCTGATGTCCGTTGTACTCTCTGTTTTAGATAATTGATATTAAAACAGTTATCCTTTTGACAACTATCTGAGTTGTTTCGTTTATTGATGTTTGAATAAAATTCTGCATCCCCATCTATCTCAAGGGTATTGCTATCTCATCTTAAAGATAAGTTATCCTTTTGACAACTATCTGAGTTGTTTTGTTTATTGATGTTTGAATAAAATTCTGCATCCCCATCTATCTCAAGGGTATTGCTATCTCATCTTAAAGGGCTGGAAGGTCCAGTTCACGTGGTAGCAGAGATTTGATGGTTAGATAATTCATCAAGATAAGTAAGCTTTTGAGGTCCCGGAAATATCACACAACCTCTGCCATTCAGCTGAAAGCAAGTGGAGCTCCCTGTACATAGTGGTTTCTAGAATAACTCAAAGTCTTGCAAGCCATGTTAGATGGGTCCCCTTGTTTTCATACAGAAACCCCTCCCAACATCTACAGGAAGCTGAACGGACGGAAAGTTGTAGAGGCTACTGAGGAGGCATGCGATCCCGAGATTCGGAAGTAGAAAGATTCCAATGGTGAGTACAAAACTGAGCGAGGTGGCAAAAGAGTTAATGGGCAGGGGGTGAAGAAAGTGATAAAAGGGAAAACGAGTAACAGAGGAAGGTAGTGTTAAATATTGTGTAAAGCTTTACTTGAGGGGAGGCCAAGCAATATAAGGGAAAAACGTGAAGAGGAGCCGTGATAGAGAGTACGCCTAGTGTCTGCATTTTTAATAACATAACAGAAGGAACAGCACCTAAAATACCATAGAGGAAGCCGTAGGAGACAGGTTCGGTGAAAGACGAACTTAATGACGTCTGTTCACACTGCATATGGGGTATTTTTAGGGGCAGAATTGGTCTTATGAGAGAGGACAAGAAGTATATGGGCCGGCCGAGTGTGTTTGTTTGTCTGTTTGTTTTATGTGATTGTATAAGAAATGATGAAAAGATAAAACGTGAGAGTTGTTAAGAACTAAGCGTATATTTACCAAACTTGAGTTGATGATATTTTTATAAGATTACAGTAAAAAACAAATTTATAAAAGGTTTTGAGCTTGCGATGATTGGTCCTCGCTCATATTGTTTGACTGTATAAAAAAGTATTAGCATCATTTGCAAAGAGTAAACAGTGAGTATTGACGGTCAAAGAGTGACATATCAAAATGCTTATACACCTTTGCAAGCAATTGCCAAAACATGCACCCAAACTTAGACAGCATAGTGCGGAATGGGTTAAGGGAACCGCGGACAAGATGTTCATGCCGTGGCCACAATGGGGATCTCTATCGAAGGCAGTCCTGCAGCACATGACAACATATTTGCATGCTGCATATACAGGGAAAAGGTTAGACAAACGACTAGTGAGCTTAGCGCTCTGGAAGATGTACCAGGAGGATGGAGAAGACCCGCCTCCTGTAGATTGGATTCTTAATGTATGCACAGAGGGGGGTGAACAGCCTTCCGCTCCACCAGTCGCGCCTGAAGCAGACGGCGATAGTAAGAAAGATGAAGGGCTATAACCATTAAGGGAGCTCAAGGCAGCAACAGGGTATAGTAACTCGGCATACAAGTCACCTGCGCAAAGCAGCGACGAGGGCCTGGAGAAAAATACTGAGAGAGATGTAATCTGTAAGGTCCCGAGGGACAGGGAGAGACGCGATAAGGAAAGAAGTGATCGACCACGTACGTCTTTAGATATAGGATGAGAAATAAAGAAATGGAAAGGAGAAAAAGATAGAGCTGATGAGTTAGAGCTTATACAGCACAAATGGATGGGTGGTTAGATTTTGCTCAAACCCGATGGTAAGAGCATTGAGGACGTAAAGCAAAGGGAAAATCAGGATGATCAGGACAAAAAGCATAAGGAAAGAGAGGAAAGAAAAAGACGATAAAACAAAAAGAAAGGATAGACAGAGACGAAAAGAGTTGTACCAAGAGGAGCAACTGAGAAAACAGGAAAGAGTAGAGGAAAGGAGAAAATATGATAACAGGCAGAGGGCGATCGAAGAGCAAGAAAGAAAAGAAAGGAAAAGAAGGGAAGAATAGGAACAGAAATGAAGGGATAAAAGAATACAAAGACAAAGAGATGAAGAAGTGCGTAGAGCAAATGAGAGAAGGGACATGAAAAGGAAAGAAGTAGATAGGGTAAGGGAAGAAGCAAGGAAGCGAAAAGAAGTTGATGATGAAATGGAACAAAAGAGAAGAAAGAGTGAACGCAATCTTGATCACATGGAAAAGGAGGTAATGGATCCTAATCCAGTAGTGTCATGGGAGGATTTAGAAGAGTTCTTTCCAGAACATGAGCCAATAGCAGGCCCATCCAGAGCAAATCTGGAGGATGAGTTTCACTCTAGAAGTATTGGAAAGGCAATCAATAAGGTTTATCATGAGATGAAGTCCCAGAAAACCTTGCAGGGGAAAGTTAAAAATGATCGACTTGAGAGTACGCAGCAGTACGACAAGGAAGGAACCTCATGTAGTTTTGAACCAAAGGAGCTGTCTTTAGATAGACTGACTCTGAACAAAGATGACGAAGAGAGAGGGGTCACAAATGTTGGGGACAAGAGATGGCAGATGAAGATAGAGAATCCGCTTATGGAGAAGAAGGCAATATATGTGGATCTGAAAGGTGTTTGTCAAAGGACAAGGAAGTAAGATGGTCGGATTTAGACCTCCCTATATCTCAGGCGTCAGATTCTGTGACGCGGCCAAATTGATCTAAAGAGAGATCCCATGGTCAGAGGGGGGACTCGCCACCATATCTGAACAGACTAAGATCCCTACCAGGTAGAAGGCGGTGTGGAACTAATGTTCCGGCTATGGATAGACAAACGATGAGTGACGAATGCAAGTTTGGGGTTTCATAGTTTCCATTGTTTGAGAAGGGAGGAACGAGACCACAGTATATACTGTGGTCGCAAATGGATAAGGATAATTTAAGGTGCAAACTCCTGAGTTTAACTTCTGGTGCTGGGAAGTGGATACATGAGCTAGAGAAAATGACAGGAGGAAATACATTAGCTATAGGGGACATTAAGGGTCTCCTGATTGCTATGCATGGGGAAAGAGCTGATGATGTCTGGTCCAGAGCAGGATATTCTAGTATTACCATGGTTAACACTGCTCATGATGGAGCACCGTTCAATAATTGCAGAGCGGCAGTTTGGAAAGCGCTTAGAGTGCTATATCCGGGCACATCAGATATGGGAGCTATAATGACGAAACAGATGCAAGAAGGGGATGATCTGCTTGTTTACATTCAGAATTCCCAAGAGCAACGGGCTTTGGAGACACGTGAGGCTTGGGGAAGTTTTCTATCATATATTATGCCAAGGGCTGCCAGAACCAGTACAAAAGCAGCTCAAGATGTTAGTGGGCATGCAAGCCAAGTCATGGTCAGAGATTCAGCTGACCATCGTGCATTATTGCAGGCTTCTTCAAAAAAATAATCGAAAGAAAGATGATACTAGGAAAGGCGAAGAGGCAGAAATAGTGCAGAAAAAACAACTTTCCAAGTACGCCATTGAAGGGGCAATGCTGACGAGTGGAGACGGATTTGGTTCACAGCAATCAGCAAACATGCCACAAGGTAATAATTAAAGATAGTTTGACCAAGGTAATAATGGGTTTATACCATGGGGAAGGGGATTTTTTGAGGAGGAGGCTTCCAGAATAATCAGGCAAACTTCCAGAATAATCAGAGTGGGTTCCAGTATATGCAGAATGCTAACCAAGGAATGCAAGGAGGCCAGATTTGGAGACATCCTGTATGTTGAACATGTGGAATGACGGGGCATATTGCACGTATGTGTGTAAGTCAAGGATTTGTGCAGAACAATCCATTTTGAAGAGGAGGGATGTTAAACCCGCCTGCATATACGCAGTAGAATGGAGATGGGCTTGCTGAAAATCAGATAGTGCAGCAGACTCAAGTGCCGAGAGTACAACAACATTTTCAAAGACAGCAGCTGCCAATGAATCCACTGCAAGGGCAGTTGCAGCAGTCACCTTTGCAAATACAGCAAAGCATGAGCACAGGGAGTTAATGACTCCTAGAATAGGAGGTGTCACTGTCGATGGAGGGAATCCTTTCACAGGTACAGGAATGAGACTGTGCACACAATAGGACAGCTCACTGGGAGACTTGCTGTGTTCTATACTATCAATAAAGCCTAATCCTCAAGACGAACCCAGGGTTGACATTAATATAGGAGGCAAATCTTTTTGTTTTTAGTAGACACGGGTGCAAGCGCTCATGTATACGAGAGGGGACATTTTCAATGTCTGGAAATGCCATGAATACTCAAGGTTTCACATGAGCTACAAGTAGAGTTCATTTTACTGATGCACTGCCAGTCTCGATAGGAGAGTGTGACATGTCTGTACCATTATTATATTCAAGACAGACGCCTGTTAATATATTGGGTCGAGACTTAATGACCAAGTTGAATATGACAATCTTGTTTACTGATGAAGGCATAGTGTGTTCGACACCGGGAATGTATCATTTAAATGGTCAGAGGGTGGACTCGCCACCATATGTGAGCAGACTAAGATCACTACCAGGTAGAAGGCGGTGTGGAACTAATGTTCTGGCTATGAATAGACAAACGATGAGTGACAAATGCGAGTTTGGGGTTTCATAGTTTCCATTGTTTGAGAAGGGAGGAACGAGACCACAGTATATATTGTGGCCGCAAATGGATAAGGATAATTTAAGGTGCAAACTCCCGAGTTTAACTTCTGGTGCTGGGAAGTGGATACATGAGCTAGATAAAATGACAGGAGGAAATACATTAGCTATAGGGGACATTAAGGGTCTCCTGATTGCTATGCATGGGGAAAGAGCTGATGATGTCTGGTCCAGAGCAGGATATTCTAGTGTTACCACGGTTAACACTACTCATGATGGATCACCGTTCAATAAATGCAGAGCGGCAGTTTGGAAAGCACTTAGAGGGCTATATCCAGGCACATCAGATATGGGACCTATAATGACGCAGCAGATGCAAGAAAGGGATGATCCACTTGTTTACATTCAGAATTTCCAAGAGCAATGGGCTTTGTAGACAAGCGAGGCTTGGGGGAAATCTATACCTGTGTTCTATCATATATTATGCCAAGGGCTGCCAGAACCAGTACAAAAGCAGCTCAAGATGTTAGTGGACATGGAAGCCAAGCCATGGTCAGAGATTCAGCTGGCATTGTGCATTATTGCAGGCTTCTTCAAAAAAAGAATCAAAAGAAAGATGATACTAGTAAAGGCGAAGAGGCAGAACTAGTGCAGAAAAAGTTTCCAAGTACGCCATTGAAGGGGCAATGCTGACGAGTGGAGATGGATCTGGTTCACAGCAATCAGCAAACATGCCACAAGGTAATAATTAAAGACAGTTTGACCAAGGTAATAATGGGTTTATACCACAGGGAAGGGGACGTTTTCGAGGAGGAGGCTTCAAGAAGAATCAGGGAAACTTCCAGAATAATCAGAGCGGGTTCCAGTATATGCAGAATGATAACCAAGGAATGCAAGGAGGGCAGATTAGAAGACATCTTGTTTGTCGGACATGTGGAATGACTGGGCATATTGCACGTATGTGTGGAAGTCAAGGATTTTTGCAGAACAATCAATTTTCGAGAGGAGGGATGTTAAAACCGTCTGCATATACGCAGCAGGATGGAGATGGGCTTGCTCAAAATCAGAAGATAGTGCAGCAGACTAAAGTGCCGAGAGTACAGCAACAGTTTCAAACACAGCAGCTGCCAATGAATCCACCGCAAGGGCAGTCACAACAGTCACCTTTGCAAATACAGCAAAGCACGAGCACAGGGAGTTAATGACTCCTAGAATAGGAGGTGTCACTGTCGATGGAGGGAATCCTTTCACAGGTACGGGAATGAGACTGTACACACAATAGGACAGCTCACTGGGAGACTTGATGTGTTCTATATTATCAATAATGCCTAATCTCAAGAGGAACCGAGGGTTGACATCAATATAGGAGGGAAATCTTTTTTGTTTTTAGTAGACATGGGTGCAAGCGCTCATGTATACGAGAGGGAACATTTTCAAAGTCTGGAAATGCCATGAATACTCAAGGTTTCACATGAGCTACAAGTAGACTTCCTTTTACTGATGCACTACCAGTCTCGAAAGGAGAGTGTGACATGTCTGTACCAGTATTATATTCAAGACAGATGCCTGTTAATATATTGGGTCGAGACTTATAGACTAAGTTGAATATGACAATCTTTTTTACTGATGAAGGCATATAGTGTTCGATGCCCCGGTATGTATCATTTAAATGTAAGTAAATTTGTCATGGCATTTGCAGGAAAGGTAGCCATATGAGGAGTTCCATTAGAACCAGAAGTGTTTTACTATGGGGTATGCATTCTGTTGACATGGCTACCAGGCTTAGTGGGTAGAACTATGAGAATACCTGATGAATTTCTATACAGACCAAAGATACCTATGGATGAAGAGGAAGGGCAAATCTTTCCTTTAGAATTACAAGCAGCCATAGTGCAAGGAGATATGGCTTTGCTTGATGGGAATGACCATGAAGGCAGACGATGGAGCACAGTGATCGCCATTGGAGAGGGTTCTAGATTGACTGACGTCACTGATGAGGACATTGTTTCGAGATTATCTATCTGATGATCTAGTGATTTTTTAGATAAGCATTACTTATTGGGTAAGAGCCATTAAACGAGAGGTTCCTCAGAAAATGATGTTAGCACTAAAATGCCCAGAGTATTATGAGGAAGATATGGCGAAGATACCTATTTCCGTATGGACAAAAGGCCCCTGTGACATAGGCCTGTTGAAGGGGGCGGGGAAGTAAAGATTAAATTGAAACCAGGAGCAATCTCTCCTCGAGCACAACAGTAGTGCATGTCTCGAGGGGCTGATGAAGGTATTTTTAAGACGATATCTGCCATGATGCAGCAGGGTATTTTAGTAACGTCAGATTCACCGTGCAATACTGCTATCTATCCGATCGAGAAAGGGAAAGGAGAAGGAGGTTTGTGGTGTTTAACTCAAGATTTAAGACCGATTAACCAGATTGTAGAGTCTGAGTTTCCTCTAGTTCCGAATCCTGCGACAATTTTATGTAACATACCTGTTGAGGCATGATATTTCACTGTGATTGATTTAAAAAATGCATTTTTCTCAATCCCATTGCATAAAGACACACAAGATCTGATGTAATTTACATTTAGACAAACCCGTCTGAAGCGTACTCGCTTGCCCCAGGGGTACTGTGAGTCTCCGTAGATTTTCAATAGAGTCCTACAGATGGACTTGAGCAATATTGATTTAGAAAATATTGTATTAGAGTATGTGGACGACATATTAGTCTTCTGTAGTACCACAAAGTAGAAGTGCAGACGCGATTCATTTCAGTTGATGATTATTCTTGCAGACAAAAGATATCAAGTGGACAAGGAGAAGTTACAGTACTGTCAGGAAGAAGTGCAGTATATTGGACAGCTAATCTCGCATGAAGGAAAGAAGGTTAATCCGGAGAGGGCTCAGGCTATATTAAAAACAGTAAAGCCAGTCACAGTAATGCACATGCAGAGATATTTAGTACTATGTAATTATGTGAGAGCATGGGTCTTTGATTACAGTTCATACATAAGGCCCTTGTTGCAAGCTCTGAAAAAAGCACAGGTAAATCAGGAAAAAATTGTTTGGAACGAAGCAATGGAAGAAGGGTTTGATGAATTGAAGAAAGCAATTTGTACAGCTCCAGTTCTAGGGATTCCCAATTATGCAGAGGAATTCTTCCTGTTTTCATACACGAATGGCACTGTTATGACAACTGTACTCATGCAGAGAACTACACTGGGGTATAAGCCTCTTGCGTATTACAGTGGGATTCTAGACCCAGTAATGAGGGGTCACGTCCCGTGCGAATAATCTTTGGCAGCCTCCGCATTTGCTATTGAGAAGGCTGCCAGTATAGTGATGGGATGCTCTATGACATTATTTGTTGAGCATGCATTGTTTGCCATTCTGGAAAAACCTAAAGTTACGTTGACATCTCAAAGAGCTTCTGCCTATGAGGTGGTCATGTCGAATCCAGCGATCAAAATAGTTCAATGCACAATAGTAAATCCTGCCATGTTTGTAGATTAACCACTGGCAGAGAGTGAGCATGCGCACGATTGTTTGAACTATGAAGAGTTCTATGACAAGCTCCCAAGGGTGAAGGAAAATGAATTGGCAGCTGGGGAGATTCTCTTTATTGATGGTTCATCTAGAATAGATCAAAATGATGGACAAATATATACAGGTGCTGCTGTCATAAAGCACACAGCCAATGGATAGTTTGAAGTAGTATCAAGTGCACGTCTACCATCTAATTTTTCAGCACAAGCAGCAGAATTAGTAGCGCTGATTGTCGCACTTGAGAATCATGCAGGCCAGTAAGTAACAGTGTACAGCGACTCTGCCTATGTGACATCAACAGTGCACGCAGGATTGGCACATTGGAAAAGGAGGAGCTACTTCCGAGCAGACGGCATGCCAGTACAGCATGCAGCCTTATTGGACAGACTCATTAGAGCACTACAACTCCCAGTAACCATTGCTGTCGTAAAGTGCACAGCTCACACTAAAAGGGCAGATTTTATTTCATGTGGGAATCAAAAAGCAGATGAGGAAGCCAAACGCTTTGCATATACAGAAGTAATCATGACTTTTGATATGCCTGATGTGAATGAAAGCATGATGGTGATGATGAGTGTGCTAAATTTTTTATAACAATCTATCTAGAACGCAATTGGGGCAACTCCAAGGGGAAGCACCCCAAGACAAAAAAAGACTGGTGGACGCAGAGAGGGTGTTCTTTAAACCCCTCTGAGGCATTGTCATGACAAGACAGCACTGGTAAACCAGTGATGCCTGTAGCCTTAATAAGGGTGGCGTTGGAACAGCTAAACTACCCTGTGCATACAACCAGAGAGAGCCTCGCCGCAACAATAGCAGAGGATTGGTTCATTCCAAATATAGTAGAACACGTTGCATTTTATGTAGTAAATTGTATCGTATGTCAAAGATTCACTGCTGGGCACACATTGCACACAGTTAGAGGAATCATTCCCAGACCTAATGGTCCTTTCAGCATTTACACATCGACTATGTCAACATTCTGCAAGTCTGTAATGGATACAGATATATGATAGTGGTAGTGGTAGTATGTCCCTTTTCAAGGTGAATCGAAGCTGGACCGTGTACACACCCAGATGCCACCTGGGTGGCATGAATACATCAAGAGAGAGGGACAGTATGGAGAAATAATTTGCAGTATCTGACTTGCAGAGCCAGAAAAACCTGTTAAGATACAGATACCCATTCTTCTCTGTGTTTTATGGGCAATGGCACGTTACCTGTTGCCACAAATGGGAACTGCAGCCACATGCTTCACATCGTAGACCTGGCTGGAGGTACAGCGGTTCACCTAGACAACGTTTTGACCTGAGGACAGAATGCATACAGGAAGTTGCCTCCAGACCGGCGAGGTTTGTACAGTCTCCTTACCCTTCATATGCCCATCCTTGTGATCCCTGAAGAGCATCTGATCTTGGTCCATTCAATGCCTGAAGTTACATCTGTGACCCTCTATCCCCTGTAGAAAATGCAAAAAGAAATTGCACACCCTATATTTTAAATAAATTGTTAGTCTAAATTAGAAAAATCCAAAGCTCCAATGGCTTGTGCAGTTGTTAAATGCTCTGTAGGGGTGCAGGGGAGAAAACCAACAACCTCTCTATCAAAGGTCAGTAATATCTTGAAAAAACATGGAATTCCTATTAATAATAGGATCTCCCGTCCCCAGCACACCTCTTGATATTGGAAAAAAGATCCAACCAAAATTTAAATAAATGTCACAATTTTCACTAATTTTTGTTTTTAGAACAGCTAAATTCGTAACTCATTTCATTTTGCAATTCTTAATTAGAAAGCAAGTTTCAATACACACAATGTTGTACAAAAATTATTTATCAACATAATATTATAAGAGTTCTATTCTCTCAAAGGTACATAAAATACAAAACCTTCTCGATATGGAGCTCTGCGTGTTTCGAGAGTGTGCCTCTCTTCTTCAGGAGCAATAACTATTTAATTAAACACAGTGTTTCCTAATAATACTGATAATTCAAAAAATACTCTAAATGTGAGTTTCAACAAATAGTTTCTCTTCCAAACACAAAACACAAGAGAACTGTCTCATAAGATGACGTATCCACAATACCACATCGAAATGGACATTTGAAGTCCTAAAGAAAAGAAAAATACTGTTGTTTTGTGTTTAGAAGAGTAACTATTTGTTGAAACTCACATTTAGAGTATTTTTGAATTATCAGTATTATTAGGAAACACTGTGTTTAATGAAATAGTTATTGCTCCTGAAGAAGAGAGGCACACTCTCGAAACGCGCAGAGCTCCATATCGAGAATGTTTTGTATTTTATGTACCTTTGAGTGAATTGAACTCTGATTTTTGTTGAAAACAAGTACTAAAAATATTATGTTGATAAATATTTTTATGCACCTTGGAAGCAAGACGACATAGAGCAACACGGATTTGATCCCCAGGTCCGCGCTTAGAACCCTCTGGGTATTAAGTGTGTTATAAATAACCTATCATATCATAACATAAGGTGCAATGGTCTCCTGTAGCTTTTCTTAGTCAGTCTCCCTTTTTAGGTTTATTTTTGTTCCATTTCGCTCCACTTTCTCATCTGACTGCAGAACCAAAGTCACAGGTTTGATCATCACTTCACAGGACCTCTGATGTTCACTCTTGTTCACATTTGTGTTTCCACTAACTGGGGTGCTTAGGTGATCCCTACCTGGGATGTTCAAGTATTGTCTTTTTCTACTATGCCCCAGTGCATCGCCAGATGTCTGATGAGCTTCAATTTGTGTTGCTGTACTGTATCCTTCAATGAATGGCATTTTAGAATGAAGCATTGCTAATTAAGTAGCTTGACCTTTTATGGTGTCAATGATTGACTCGAATAGCTTTAAGAAAGGTGCCAAGGAGATAGTTAAGGCAGACATCATATTGAAGTTTTCAGAATCAAGAGGGTTTAGAGTTCTCTCAATTGAGCAGCGCCTTCTCCTTGTCCTTGTTCTTCTAATGTCCTTGTTCTTCTAACCTCCTTCTCCAAAGACGTGGAGTTGTTTAGGAGGATGTTGACTTTTGGGGAGTTTCTTGGGACAAAGTGACACGTTTCTCTAGCTGTACAACCGTTCTCAGTTGCATTAAAATTATCTTTAGGTCTTCCGACGGGGTCTTAGTTCCCTCCACTCTGGTATTGTCAATCAGAGCTACAGTACTTTTGAAACAAGTGGCTGATGACCTGAGTCAGCCCTCTGTATCATTTGTGTTATTCTCTCTATGTCGTCAGTCAATTACTTCTCCAAAGACATTTCTAGGTCCTTTGCTGGGACCCTTTTCAAGTAGAATTCAGGAGAGCTCATGTGTGGTGTTAATTTACAACCATTTAGTGGTTGGATGTTAACGATGGTTGGATGTTTGACCAAATCTAAAGAGGGGAAAACAGCAGGCACCAGGATCACCATTGCATCGTCTAAGGCTTCCTCATAAATCCCCTCTAGTATCTCCGGATCAGTGACCTCTCCCAAGCCCGTCAGCCAGTTCTCGTTGATTATTGGAATGGCATTTTGGAAATATGCAGTGATTTTGTTCACACCATTGTTGGAGTTAGGCGGAATAACTGAAGTTCACTCCCCATTCTAGTCTGTACAAGGTTAATACCGTTAATGCATTTAACAGCACTCGTAGTAGTCTGGACCCTTGAATCATGAACAACTGCGTTCATTGTTACAGTATTTCTGTTGTCCTGTAGTCCTTCAAAGTCTGGCATCCGGCTGTACATGTCATTTTTCAAGTCTTTCAAATTATTTACTTTATTTAAATTGTTATTTTCAGTGCCAGCTCCCAAATCAGTTTCCATGCCACTTGCGGGTTCATCACTCACTGTTTTTGAAGTACTTGCCAAGTTGTTTTCCATGGGTTCCAAGGGCCCTTTAATTCCAAGCCCAATGTCTTCATTCACTACGCCACAAGCTGCCCCTTTCCTCTTGATATTGCTTCGGAGGCTGTAACCACTGTCCGACATGCACTGGTTTACTGTAAACCTTGAAAGCTGAATATGAACACCTGGTAGTAAACATCAGTGAAATGTGCTCAGAGAATTAAAGAGATTTGTAATATTGGGGGGGATCGTCCTCTGTACTGAGTTAGAGAGAGAGTATTACGGCGCGGGCACTGCTCGATGCTGCTTCCTCACCCACTTCCATTTCTTCCACATACATTTGGCTTCTCAAAGGTGAGTTGATGGCACTCACAATTATCAGGCACCTGCAATCAGTGGAAATAACCCCAGTGCATTTCATTAATTGTATGTCGCAAGAGTTAGTTAAATCCCAGGTAGAAATGTAAAGTATTTTTGGATAGCAAAGTTTGCAAACTCTGCCCCTAAAGGAAATGAAAAATGTTGCAAACATATTTCAAATAGACTGCCTTATAATATATAATTGCACAGGGCATGTTAGTCTCTGGCAGTAATCAATGTTTAATTAATTTCCTGACTTTTCACTGGATGAATTCAGATCTAGGTTTCTGAGCAAGGTGTACAACATGACTCACAGAGTTTCAGTGTGTGAGTGATAGAATGCTTGATCTGTGAAAACCATAGTTTACATAAAAGAAATATTCTGAACAGGGGTGTCTACCCCTCAAAGTGGAACACGAAGGAGCTTATTTCCTCCCCTCCATTCACAGAAAATAATGTCAATTTTTAAATAGCTAGCATTGCACAGAAAAGGAACGATTCTACATTACGTAGACTCCTAACGTCAGGTAAAGTTAATTTGCTGATTCAATTTTTACTTAACATTTATGATCTTGTGCTTTTTTATCCTTTAAAGGATAGTTCCGGGACTTTTTTTTTATTGTCCCTACGGGTCGGCCATGTGTTTGTAAGCATAAATCGGTAGATCGTAGGAAACTTTCCTATGGACCTTACCCGACTTTTCGCCCATTATCGCACTCGAAATCAGCCTCCATTTTGTGATAATCCTATCATTCCGCCGCATCGACCTGGCTCACCTGCCTTTGCGGCACTAAATCAAATCCCCCGCCCCTGAAACAGACTTTATCAAAACATTCATATTCCCCGCCTCTATCCGTGACGTGACTGAGCTGCGTAGGCAAACGCGCCCAGGCGTCTTCTACGCGACTCCACACAGACCCCGGAAATCAACACAGATCAGCTCACAATACAGCGCACCACAATTCGGAATATGAAACTGTACTTTGAAATCAAACCGCAAGATTGTAAATGTGGTAAAGTACATTTATTTGACATCAAATGTTTAGAGAATATTCAGCGATTTGCATTTTTATTTGCTCATGTTCCAAAAAGTTCGTATTGAGGAACGCGATGGTCCTTTGCTGTACACAGGGTCTTAGAGCATCTCACAATACAGCACCACAATTCGGAATGTGAAACCGTGGTTTAAAAGCAAACGGCAAGATTGTACATTTGGCAAAGTACGTTTATTGGACATCAAATGTTTAGAGAATATTCAGCGATTTGCATTTTTCTTTGCTCTCGATCCAAATTAGTTCGTCTTGAGGGAAGCGATGTTCGTGTGCAGTACACAGGGTGTTGGTTTACGATAAAAATAAGCTCTTCTGTCGCACTGATAATCGCATGGCTGTTCCAACAACGAGGCACTAGGCCACCACAACGGTAGGTATGTTGCATCTAACCGTTAGTACCGCGTAAGGGCATACTTGTACTTGGCGATCGTCCCATAAAATGGTCAGGGTGGTAACGTTGTTCACGCGGAGAAGCAACTGGCGGCTGTAGAAGCCGTCCGCCGGTGTCTGGTACTCGTGACACAGACAGTAGTGAATGATGTACCTAAAAACATAAAAAATGAAATTAGTCTCACCATCAGATCCTTATTAAAATTATTCATTTCATAGCGAGGACAGCGCTACTGGGTGTACACAAGTGTTTAAAGGCGTGGCGAGGCATGGAGGGGGGGGGGGAGTGGAGTACAAGGTAAGTAGCATAAAATAATAAATAAATAGGGCCAGCTGGTGGCAAGTGCAAGGTAAGTGCAGAACAAGTGCTGGGAAGGGGGGGCTGTAGGATACTGAGACAGTCCCCCAGTGCAGGGGTTGACAGGGAGGCAGTGCAGGTGGAGAGTGGAAGGGCCCAGGACCGAGGTCGCAGACAGTGGACCAGTTGTAGCAGGGGAGAGGGAGAGAGAAAGCAGAAGCAAAGAGGAAGGTTTTGAGGTGCTTCAGTAAAAGCAGATGTTTCTCCTCCAGATAGTGCGCGGTAGAAAACACTATGCCACATAGAACGAACAAGTACAACTGAACCCGTCTTTAAAGCCACTGTATAGTAATGAAATTGCGGTATAAACTCATCAAAAGTTACTTACATTATATTTGCATTTTCCATTGTGTCTCTGTGTAGGGCAGACCCGAAACACCACTCCTTCTTTGCCGACGTTACTTCTTCTAATGAACGTGGCTCATCGTTTCGTTTCTGAAATTTTATTCATTATCTTTTCTTAGTCTTTCAGGATGGTCCCGGCCTGTCAAGGTCAAATCACAATAGAACCTTATATTGGGTCGTGGGCCGTTCCGCCACCCGAGCAAAACATCAAAGCAGCTGACCTTCACTTTGAGCGAGCACACATTTCTAGTTAGCTCCAGTTAGTGTAAGGGCATCTTGTCTGCGTGCCTTTTTTTTTATTGTCCCTATGGGTCGGCCATGTGTTTGTAATACGGAAACATTCTATAATTTTTGTAAAAATGATTTATATTACTGTTTGGTTTAATTGCAATGGGCCTGCAACATGAGGAGACTCGAGAGAACAGACAATCGAATTACAATCATTTAAACCGTGATGTGTATTTCTCAATGAGCTCTGCTTTAGGTGGACATGGAACAGAGGCAATGTTGGGTGGCAATGCAGTTGTCCCCTGCATAGGTTCGTTCACCACTCCATGTATGTGCCTATCGAGGACATCTACGATAAGTCTCTCAATAAACTCATATTGCATATCCTCAAACACTGGTTTGATCACCCATTGTTTACTTCTTTTAGTGAAGGCCTTATTGTAGCGAAGCGTCCCTAAAGTTCCGGTCGTCCTACTTTGTTGACGGCCAACATTATGGTTATGTGCCAAGACCGCTAGAAGAGTCCGATTTATCATGCCTTCCATGCCAAAATGCAATCTTTTGGGCCTGTACTTTAGGCACATATTGTGGAACACCTCCAAATCTCCTGTGTGGCAGAATTCCGTGAGTCCCCTCAAATCTCTTGTTATAGTTTTATCAAATACAATCTTTTCAATGGCCTTGTGAGTGGGTGATGAAGGAATCAACCACTTCTTCTTCCGTGCCTCCTCTGTGGACAAATGGCCATGTTCACATTTGTGGAAATGCTCATTTGTCGACCATCGATGTACGTTGCTACAGTGCAACATTACTGACCGCCATTTTTCCAGTAGAATTTCCAACGACCCTTCACATGTTTTTGAGCTCCACCAAAGATGGTTGCTGATTGACTTGGACCACTGTGAAATACCTTGCATATCTTTTTTTTTTCCTGCAGCCGACAATTTTTTATTGATTGATTTTGCAAGATGCCAAACGTCAAATTGGTGATTTATATTTTTGTACTGTTCTCTCATTGTCTTGGCAATTGAAACGTGTCTGTCCGTGGCTATCAGGTCGATCACCATTCCCCGCGATTGTAGTTCTTGCAATGATGCTACAAAGCCAACTTTCTCCATGGCCACTGAGGATGTACTTTGTGACACCTGCACGACCACCGAACTCACAATTTTCTTACTTTCCATGTCCTGAAAGTGGTAGGTGCAGTACTTGGCTGAAAATCCTGGGCTGTCGCACTGTCCATCACCGGCTAGCCTGAAGCGTTTGCCCGCGAATGTACTTTCCATTGACATTTTTTCCATTCTCCAAGCTTCGCTGATGGCTGGAAATAGATAATCGGTTTGGTATTTGTAGAACTGACTTTTCGCAATGAAATGGATTCCCACAAACTGAAAGAAATACTGTAACTTTTTAAAACTTGAACCACTAAAAAGTGCGGCCGCTGCACAAAGTAGATTGCCTGCTGGCAGTTGCCCCAGCATGGGTTGTGCAGACCATGCGAACGGATGACATTGTGTACAGGTGGCATGTATTTTAAGGTTAGTGCCTCGAATTGCACGAGTCACATTAATCAATGGCTCCCCACATACTTCCCCACCAACCCAATGCCCACATTTCATCATCATAATAATATCCATCAAACAGCTATCGAATACAATGAATTTGGCCTCTTTCCTTATACTGTCACTCTGCATCCCAGCTGGTTCGGCCTGTAACGTTGAGGACATGTCACTCGCATGAAAGGTACAATCTCTGATATCGTCTTCCGCTATGCTGAGTGATATTGATGGTGTTTCATTGTCGTCCACTTCATTCTCTTCCATTGCAACATCTGTTCCTTGTCCGGAGATGGGAGAAAAAAACAATGTCTTCAACTTTCGCGTGCTCTTATTTTTTGCGGGTGTGGATTCTGTGAATTGATCTACGACTGCATCCAAACTACCAGGAGGACATTCACTATCAATGGCTGGTGGTGGTATAGCTCCGTTGTCGATCACTTCATATTCTTCCCATTGGCACGATGCATCTCCAGTCTCAAGTCCCTGCCAAAAGGTTTGACAAGCAACATCTCTCGTTCGCTTCACTGTCTGTGTAGATCTAGTTCTTACACCCACTCGCAACTAGAGGACAGATTGGAAAAGGGGTGTTCAGTTTAAACACAACTTACAGTATTGAACTATTGACAGTGAAAGACAACATAATATAGTGAACAGGACACTAACCTTCTTTTGCTTTCTTTTCTTTGAAACTTTCTTTCCTCGAACTTCAACATCTGGACGCTGTTGCTCCGACTCGTGTGTGCATGTCTCCACTTCCTCTCGCGCTGCAACGACTATACTTTCATGATAAGCACATCCATCACTCACTGAGGCTCCATCGACTCGCTGAAACATAGAACTTTCATTAGTATGTATAATAATATTGAAAACACAAAATGTACTTGGGGACCAATACCCATACGTACATCTCAATAGCAAAACACGAATGAACGCATTGTGTAGAACATTCAAACGACAATAGTTCACGCATTGTTGATCTAGTTAGATTGAACTGTCAAGATCCATACCTCGGGCTCCGCATAGACTTCCATTGATGATATTATTGAAGATGACGCTTCAGCAACTCCCTGAAACACAGTAATTGCATTAGTATGGTTTTCTATTTTGTTTAAAAGAACATAAACTTTCTGCAGGCGTCAACGGCTCATCTAAATAGACCTGCACAAATGATCAGTTGTCTAAAATAAATAATGGATATGTAAATATGATTCGATTTGCTCGATCGTTGGAAGTGTCACCACCCAGAGATCTGCATCCACTACTAGGGGTGATGTTCTTGTAGAAGAAGCTCCGTCATCTCCCTGAAACATAGTACTTGCGTTAATAAAGAAGGAAGTATAGCGGATGTAATCACGTCATTTGATCTCGCATGATTGATCTGTCAGTATCCATACCTCGAAATGCATAAGAACATCAAGGGACGCTGTAACTGCGGTGCACACTTCTGCAAGCTGTTGCGCCGACCCGTAACTGCATGCTCCCCCTTCCTCTTGGACTAATGCTCCATCGACTCCCTGAAACATAGGACTTTCATTAGTAATGAACACAATATTGAAAAAAGAAGACACATAGGAGGGCGACGACAGAAGGACATACCAATGGCTAAAAACGAAAGAAACATTGTGTGTAACAATCACGCTACAAGAATGCAAGATCTGATGATCTCCATCGATGGAACTGTCCGGAAACGTACCTCGAGCATCTGAGTGACATCTACGGTTGTCGTCAATGCGTTGGACTCCTCAGCATCTCCCTGAAAGACAGTACTTGCATTATTTTGGATAACAATAATTATAACTGAAAACAAAGACTAGAGGACGAGTACTGTGGTGTACCATTAGGTAAAATAATTACACGATCAATTAAAACTATTGATTTACATGCCTAAAACAAGTCAGTGTCAGAATAGCTAAGTAAGATTACCCGATAGGCGCTTGAAGTGGCTGATGACTGCAATAACGACACGGATGGAGAATCTTCAGCCTTCATATTGAGTGGATACATAAATGGGGAAATTATTGTTAGCTAATGCTACACACTACCGCAATGCCGAGAGATAAATACGTAAACTTGACTCACCAGTGGAGGGATGTGGACGAATAGAGTGGGAATAGCGGTTGAGAGCAATTTTCGCCTCGCTCGCGGTGTTTTCGTCCTTATTAGCAATGATGTGGAGTACATGTCTGGGCTAAAGTGCCTGCTGCAGATGCGGTATCGATCACCCCTCTTGTCCGCAAAGACTTCTAGGACTCTACTTTCTATCTCAGAGGCTGGATATCCGCAATATCGGACCCATTCTCTTATCTGATCTATTGTCTTAGGGAAAACATGCATTATAGTACCTTCAGATTTGTTATGGGTCTTCGAAGGGCAACCGCCAATGGAACAGGCAGGCATTATGGAAAGTTCTGAAAAGTAAAGATCAACAATTCTCTATGAATACCAATGTGTTAAAACATTAAATGACACATAAAAGGTTCAATGCAAGGTCCGTTTTGGTTCTTGGAACTATACACGTTATTCACATGCGGATAAGTATTTCAATAACTTTCAAAAAATAGAAAAAGTAATTTGACTAAACTCAGAACATGTGACTAGTTCCTTGCATGTACTGTCGTGAACGAAAAGAAAACATGGATGCAATTTGATGACTACTAGCAAATAGATATAAATTAAAAAATTGGACGCAAAATGATTATGGTACATGGACTTACCTTGACGAACAAACAGTTAGATGCAGGGATCAGAGTAGTTTCTTGTCGTAGAACAGGGAGCAGTTCACAGGTTGCAAACTGACGAGTTTGCTCAAAGTGGTCACGGAAGTTCACAGAGACGAAGAGCAGATAACCAGCACCTTCACGGGTTGACTAGCAAAGCGCAAAGAAGTTCTCATTAGAAATATGAAGTGGGTTATAAAGAATTCGAAACAGGGGTGTGTTTGTGAATGAATGACGTGTATATGTCGTGGCATTATGCGGTCTGCAGGGGGCCGTCCAGCGTGAGCGGGGATGCTTGGCAGGAGACACGGGGTCTGGAGGTAGACATGGGAACAACAACCCATGCTCTATAGACCACTTTGAAGTGTACATGGTCTTTGGCACCTCTTGGCCTTTATCGCTCCCTGACAGCTCCACTTGCCAGCACAAGTACCCCGGTGCGAACTGCCTTTGATAGGGCGGGGGGTGGATCGGGGCGGTGGTCGTGCAGACAAGACACAGGAAGACTCGTGAATGGAGACACACTTATGTGGATTGCAGGGGGCCGTCCAGCGTGAGGGGGGATGCTTGGCAGGAGACACGGGGTCTGGAGGTAGACATGGGAACAACAACCCATGCTCTATAGACCACTTTGAAGTGTACATGGTCTTTGGCACCTCTTGGCCTTTATCGCTCCCTGACAGCTCCACTTGCCAGCACAAGTACCCCAGTGCGAACTGCCTTTGATAGGGCGGGGGGTGGATCGGGGCGGTGGTCGTGCAGACAAGACACAGGAAGACTCGTGAATGGAGACACACTTATGTGGATTGCAGGGGGCCGTCCAGCGTGAGGGGGGATGCTTGGCAGGAGACACGGGGTCTGGAGGTAGACATGGGAACAACAACCCATGCTCTATAGACCACTTTGAAGTGTACATGGTCTTTGGCACCTCTTGGCCTTTATCGCTCCCTGACAGCTCCACTTGCCAGCACAAGTACCCCGGTGCGAACTGCCTTTGATAGGGCGGGGGGTGGATCGGGGCGGTGGTCGTGCAGACAAGACACAGGAAGACTCGTGAATGGAGACACACTTATGTGGATTGCAGGGGGCCGTCCAGCGTGAGGGGGGATGCTTGGCAGGAGACACGGGGTCTGGAGGTAGACATGGGAACAACAACCCATGCTCTATAGACCACTTTGAAGTGTACATGGTCTTTGGCACCTCTTGGCCTTTATCGCTCCCTGACAGCTCCACTTGCCAGCACAAGTACCCCGGTGCGAACTGCCTTTGATAGGGCGGGGGGTGGATCGGGGCGGTGGTCGTGCAGACAAGACCCGTTTGCCGTGGGGCCTCACCAAGGAGAGGCCATCTAACTGAATGTAAGAGGATGGCTGCAGGATCTACTACATGGAATGCAGGGGGGTGAGTTTATAAATACCTCACCCTCCCAGGAGAATATACACTAGATTCATTTAAAAAATCAAAACAACCATTGTTAAAATATATGTTGGGCTTTATTTTAGATTTTAATTAAACATAAATAATAAACATTACACATTGTAAAGTTGAGGTTGCAGCACATCGAGGGAAAATCCGCGGTATTGTCCACTGTCACTGGGGAAATGTTGTCTAATGGCAAGTACCGCACAGGCAGGTATTACTCTCCGAACGCGGTGTCCGAGCCTCCCGTGAAGCCACCAAGTGAAGCAACGATAGGCCACCAGCCTGTACCACCTGTGAAAAAAAAAGATGCAAACTGTATTAAACTGACCAAACTTTCTTATCAATGTCGATTCAGGTAACACATGTCATTTTTCTTAGAAAAAAATTATATCTAGAAAATGCACTATATGGAACAAATTTACATGCGTTCGAATGATATGTAAATGTAATTTTATATGTGGGAGACGACCATGAAATAGTGGTGGCATCACTGACATCACAAACAGAGTATACTTACTCGTTACTCGGATTACGCGGACGAACAGTGCCGCGAAGTTCGTGCATAAGCACCATCATCATCCTCAACACGGTCCGTGAGAGGCAGGCTTCCCTGAACTCTGGCAGCTCGGTGATGCATTGCGGACTTTGCTCGCCTTCCTGCAGACTTTGCTCGCTTTCCGAAATGTAGGCCAAGCACCCGGAATTTTCACGGCAGCAGCAGTTCTCCTCCTCAGTTGGCATTAGCTCGCACCGATTGCACGTGCACCAGGTGGAGACGCCGTCCATGCGACATGGTCCAGGCTCTTCATCCGTTGACTGGTCCTCCCAACTGCCGTCCGAATCCCCATCGTTTTCGCGTGCTTGACTTTCCAGTAGTTCTTCCTCGGTGTACTCGGGCTCGTACATATACGGCATTATTGTGGCCATTGTGCGGTAAAGATAGTAAAATAATTTACAGAGATGGTACAGGTGTTCACACGGGCTACAAGCGGCGAAGGTAGCTGACCAGAGCACTGAAACGAGTCACAGAATACTCAAAGTAACACAGAGAGAGGAATGGAATCGAAAATCTGCTGCTGTGTGTTGTGAAACGGTCTGTTTATACTTATTGGGGAAAGAGGCGTCCTGCCATTTCCATGGCAACACGTCAATAGCTGAGGCGCAGCGATTGTTGACACGAGACGTGCTTGAAATGGGCAGTACGCGTCTGCTGATGTCAGGCTCAGGGGCGGGGGATTTGATTTAGTGCCGCAAAGGCAGGTGAGCCAGGTCGATGCGGCGGAATGATAGGATTATCACAAAATGGAGGCTGATTTCGAGTGCGATAATGGGCGAAAAGTCGGGTAAGGTCCATAGGAAAGTTTCCTACGATCTACCGATTTATGCTTACAAACACATGGCCGACCCGTAGGGACAATAAAAAAAAAGTCCCGGAACTATCCTTTAATGCTACAAGATATTTTGCACTCTGGAATAAAAGCTTCTATATTAAACCCAAGACTATGAACGTCCATCCCTTTCAGACTTGCTTTCAATATCATTTGAGGTGAGTCTACCCCACCAGGACCGCTGCGTGTCGCCAGGTGATTATTGAGTACCAGAGTGGGCATCTAGCTTGCAGAGCCAACCCCCCATTAGGATCCTTCACATTGAGTAATGAGCTAATGTTTTTAGGCTATCAGAACTCCCCTACAACTTGAAGTTTGAATGAGCGTACTCAATCTTGCCTTCTAACACAGATCCACTTTTATGTTCCCCAGGGTGGTGAAGATGATGGCAGATGGCGTTCACATTGGAGCCGAGATATATTCTGCTCAGTCGCTGCCTCTGGTTTATTGTTACAATAATTAATATTATTATCATTATTATGTTTAGCATTACTCATGTTATTGACATTAGTAGCATACTTGTTATTATTACAATTTAGTAAGGCTTACTTTAATTTTATTGTTTTAATGGCAAACAGGTGGCATCTGCTCTCGAAAGGATGATGGTGTTTTTAGACTAACATGCATTTTGTTTTGCAAGCTTTCAGAGCAAAGTAAGTGTCCTGTTCAGGGAGTTGTTGCCGAGCAGTTCAGAATAGAGGCTTGCAATGCATACAACAACCGACCTCATTCTCCCACTTGTGCACATGCGAGGGAGTCTTTAATGTGGGGTCATGCCATCATGAGCCACAAGCCATACATGGATGCATGTGGGTGTGTTTGTGGTCTTGTGGCGGTGAATGGCAAAAAGGCTGTGATGGCCCTGCACATAAAACCCCCTTCGAATAGTGGAATAAAAGCACTCTCGCCGTTTAGTTCTGCTGTTCTCTAGTCTTTAGTGCCAGGAGTTCAAGTTCTGGGGGGGATACCCTGTTCCTTGGCTCCAAGCCAGTGCCCCGGCTGTAGGGGGTGTGATTGCTGGAACATTATTGGGGACTTCTCCAGGAGTCTCTGGCAGACCCCCAGTGTTGGATGAGTTGTCAGCATAGTCAGTTCCCTTGGAACTCCATATTCTGCGCTAGCAACTAACATTTAATCACCTGAGCGAATGGATGCATCTTTATTGGCTGGTTAGAGATGTTCACCCTCTGCGCTCAGATTGCCTCATGATCATCTGTGAATTCCCTGATGCTGAAGAGCTGTGACTGGTATGATGGAGAAGATGACTCTGGCTGTGTTTAACTTGGTGTCAGCATGGGGTAATGCAGGTGTGGTTGGCTTTAGGCTTCTCCTAAAAGGTTTGGAATTATCTGCTAACCAGCACCTGGGAATACTAGGAGTAATCATCCACTATGTCCGTGGTGCGTACCCCCTGCAATGGAATATGTCTTTCCTGACCTTCCCCCATGGGTGCTTCCCTTTTTCCATAGTGCAAATCTGGAGTGATGTATTGGCCACGCTGGGGGCCTAGCAAAAGATAAAGGATTTCAGTTTGTTCTTGACCGGCAGGTCCACTCCTGGGAGAGACAGTTTCTCCCTCAGCCACGCCAGCATCTTGAACATGCCCTGGTACCCCTGCTGAGTGGCAGTTTGACTCTGGTGGTGAGTGGGTCAGGGGTCATTATTATGGACAGCTTCCACTCTTTCCAAATAGTGGTTTTGGTAGCAATGGCATAGATAGCTTCTGGGGTGTGGCAGAGTGGCTGATGGAACAGGAAGATGTCCTGATTCCAGGAAAGCAAGAATCATTTGAATAGACTCATGGTGCACTGCTTCTTTGATTGTCACATCCAGCTTGAGTACTTTTTATAGCACCCTGTCAGTAATTTTGGGGATACTCTAATGTTTGCCCTCTGCTTGACACCCTTCGTGGGGTAGTGTCTAGATAGGGAGTGCACTCGGTTGTGAGCACATTTCCAATGCACCAGCTCCAAATGGTATCATTGCATGGAAAGGATCCGTCCTTTATTTATGGATGGCAGTCAGGTACTGTGCTGGGAAACTTAGACACAACTGGCTTGTGGTCAATGAGAGCCTTGAAGTGATGTCCATGTATGGACTAAAGTGGTTGATCCCCCAGAGCACTGCAGAGGTAGTCCTTTCAATCTGAGCATACCACTACTGTGTGAGCATTCCCACCCTCTCTCTTCCCCTGTCTTGTTCCCTTGCCCCCCCCTTTCCCGCACACAGGAATCTGTCCTTATACCTTCTGGTTTCACCATCACCGTCTTGTGGCCAATGCTGGATTTGACTTTTATGGACTTCATTGATTCATGGTGCGTTACCCTTTTTAAACCCTCGTGCTGGACTTCCTTTGCATCTTGTACTCATGGTGGCCCTGAATCATGCTGTTCCCATCCCATCTTCATATGTGTTACTACCGACTTCTGCAGTTGTATTCGCTCTCCACTCTCGTTTCTCCACTCTTTTTGACTGCTTACACTCTGTTCTCTCCTCCCCTATCCCTTTTCCCATCTCCTCCCCTCCTCTCCTTACTTTCTCCTACGCACTTATTCTATCAGAATTGTCCCTGGACCTAGTATGATAGCAACCTCGTCTGTCACTCTCCCTTCCCCTTACTGTTCCCCCCCTCCCTCCAGCACTATCGAAACATTGTCAGGCCCAGTACGATAATCGCTTGTTTTGTTCCACCCCTCCCTTTCTGCACCCCTCTACCTCACCTTTTGTTTTTCTCCGGCTCTACCAGAAATGTCGTCAGGCCCAGTATGGTAATCGCCTGTCTGTTTCCATTTCCTTCCCACTCTCCCCTCCCTTCCTTATCTATGTCTTAGCTCTTGCACTATCTGAAATGTTGTCAGGCCGAGTACGATAGTTCATTTCACATTCTTACTGTTCATGGCCCGTAAGAATGTCATTGTATTTTCCCTTGTTCCCTCCCTTGCCTTGAAGCGCTTTGAAACACATTGTGTATAGGCGCTATATAAATAAATTATCATATCATATCATGTGTGTGTAGAGCTGGCATAGGTGGCAGTGTGCATTTTGCCTTCCTTATCTCATTGACTCTGGACCACACATAGAGCACATGGGCTGGCATCCATCATTGTCTCAGTGTCTTTGGTGATGTCAAAGAATGGCATTGTGGTGTTGCCAATATGTGCACTCTTGGTGTTTTGGAATGCTTGATCAGAGTAGACCATTCCATCCTCACAGTGGCTCTCTTGAGGTCAAGTTGAACATTTGCCCGTATTTGCACATGCTGAAGGAGCTACACAATTCTGGAACTGATTGTTTTGGTGGTAACTCATTGATGTTGTTCACCTTCCTAGAATCTATCAGCTAAACATGGAGCCAATAGTCCGAGGAGGTTTTTAAAGAATTCACATTTAGCGGGGGGGGTATTGTACCACGCACCTTATAGGGAGACCGTTGTACGCAGGTACACAATATACTCATTATATACCTTTACAGAATACTTGACCCGCCTCCTACCTGTCTACAGCCCTGCTTAGCTGGGTCCAAGATCACCACGGTAAGCCCTGCTGTGATGTGGGGAATGGAGGAAAAGATTAGGGCATGATTTTCCCCAAAAACCCTTAAGGAAAAAAGACACTAGGTTAAAGTAACTGCCACACAAAAGGAAAGGCAGACAAAGGAATGCTGGTGTGCGGTTCTTTTAGTTATTTTATTTTTTTGTTTATATACTTGTATATACTTTTCTCTTCAGGTACACCAGTAGGGTTTTTTGAGAGTTTTGTTTTAAAAAAATCGGGGAATTCACAAGACAATATATACAGATAACTTAACCTGAGCAGCTGCATATCTAAACCTAAATATATACAAGTCCTTAGAGTGCACTGTACCCAAAACTATACATTTTCCATGTACAGGGTATATCCACAGTTGATCTGACGCATGCCACTCAGTCTTGGCAGGTACACATGTTCTATGAGGAGTGAACACCTGGATGGCCACACTCATATTGAGAACACCTGCCAGGCTGAGAATGGGGATGCCAATAATTTCCTGAAACACTTGCCCTGTGGATGAGATACCAAAATTCAGTGTGGGAAATGTTCGAAGACCCACATGCATGACTGCGCGCGATCTTGCTCCGTTTCTGCTGATGAGAGGCTGCCATCAAGTTGGCTTTCCGGAAAATGATGACTCCTGTCAAGTCATTGTTCAGGTCATCGATGATGCGTGTTATGTAGCTCTCCGTCAGGATGACTTGGATGGACACATGTCCACAGACAGGCAGACCTGGCCGGGTGGTTTCGCTAGAAGTTAGAGTGCAAATTGCCGGGGTACATTCTGATAGACACACTTAAAAGACCTGCTGCAAGCTGAACCCTAGGGTGTGAGATTCCAGAGTGCTGGTAGAAAGCCACATTTCCAACTCCCTCTGCATTTTGGATCTTAGGATACAGGTGCTTAGAGCACGTTGATAAAACTGCATTGCCAGTATGAGCTACCTGCTGGAACTTAAGGTGTGAATTCCTAGAGTGTATTAACAGCGGCACAGTGGAGAGGCATCCCCCACAAGACCCACACTATGTAGTGTATGGTGCACTGCTACATATAACTTCTTTCTTTCGTATCTCAAGGCCTCATAAGAGGCCAATATTGCCTACATAGGAAAACCGAGTGGCAAGTTCAACGGTACAACATGTGACTATTGTTAGGAAATCAGTGTATCATTTAAGCAATACATGTTTTCACTGTCATGGTTTGCATGCGCTTGGAATGTGGATCTCCACTCCAGGAGTTCCAGGTTCCGGGCACTTGGAGAGAAGGAGAAAGGCAGACGGTGGACGGTGGTTGAAACCCTCCCGGGGGTCGTTGACCATATTACTAAGAAGTAATAAAGGACATTACTTCATACAAGCCTGTGTGCTGGTGTCATTCAAACATAACAACTGGCGACGAGGAAGAGAGATTTAAGTGCTGTACATTGAGAGAAAACAAAGTTAAGGTGAATGCATATGGTGACAAACCAATAGAGATAATAGGATACTTTGAGGCCAAATTGCAGTTTAAAGATAGAGAAGCCACCACGACTATTTATGTTGCCAACAAAGGAGGAGAGTTATTATCGTGGAGTGACCAAGCTGAACTAAAAATCAGACTTGAAGCAAGTCATCCGGAACAGGTTTTAACAGTGAATGGTGAGAGCGTGAGTGAGAAGGGAAACAAACTTGGATGTATGAAGGGATTTGTTCACAAAATACGATTAAAAAAAGCGGCGGTTCCCAAGATTGCGAAATTACGCACCATTCCCCTGGCACTTAAGGAGGGTGTAGAAAGTGAATTAAAAAAAATGGAAGATGAAAGGGTTATTGAAAGAATTGAATCTTCAGAATGGGTGAGCCCCATAGTAGTAGTTCGGAAAGCCTCTGGGTCCTTGAGAATATGCATTGACTTAAGACATCTCAACAGTATGGTGGTAGCAGATAGATTTCCACTACCCAGGATAGATGATCTACTGGTGGGGGTTTCTGGATCTAAAATATTTTCAATCTTGGATCTCAAGTCAGCTTACCACCAAATTGAGTTGCATCCAGATTCCAGAGATTTAACTGCATTTATTACCCCCAATGGTTTATTTAGGTGTGTACGAATGCCGTTTGGTTTGGTGTTGGCGGCGAGTGTATTTCAGAGTATTATGTACAAGTTACTAGGTGGAGAGAAAGGAGTAATGTACTACCAAGATGATGT
This sequence comes from Ambystoma mexicanum, assembly GCF_040938575.1. Taxonomy (NCBI): domain Eukaryota; kingdom Metazoa; phylum Chordata; class Amphibia; order Caudata; family Ambystomatidae; genus Ambystoma; species Ambystoma mexicanum. Next base: position 897,605,034 of record NC_090941.1, read on the forward strand.
TCTAGTTTGTGGCAGAGATGAGGAGGAACATGACAGGCGGTTAAAAAGGGTGATAAACATATTAGGTGAAGCCGGTTTAACAATAGCGTCAGAAAAGTGTACATTCAAAGCAAGTAAAGTGGTTTATTTAGGTCACGAAATCACGGCTGAGGGAGTCAAACCTAAAGAGGAGGCTATTGAAGCAATAAGGAAAATGGAAGATCCCAAATCTAAAGCAGAAGTGTTATCATTCTTAGGGTTAGTTGAATTCTATGGCAAATTTATCAAGAATCTGTCAGACATGTCAAGACACATGAGAAAGCTCAAGCGCAAAGGTGTGACATTTAAATGGAGTGAAGACTGTAAGAGTGAGTTTGAAAGGATAAAAAAGGCCATAATTGAAGCTCCCATTCTAAAGACATTTGAAGAAGGGAAACCCACTCTACTTTTTGTAGATGCCAGTGACTATGGCATAGGGGCAGTGCTTATGCAAGAAGATTCAGAAGGGCTGCATACTATAGCGTTTGCTTCAAGATCACTTAAAGATCCTGAAGTCAGATATTCAGTGGTGGAGAAAGAGGCTCTTGCTTGTATTTGGGGTGTTGAGAAATTCAAAAGGTTTCTTTGGGGAAGGAAATTTGAGATTTGTACTGATCACAAACCGTTAGTCGGTATTTTTACCAAGGGTGGACTGGAAGGTGTATCAAGACGCATAATGAAGTGGGTAACAGCTCTTCAAGGTTTGCAATTTACCATGATTCACATTAGTGGTGAAGTCAATGTCGTGGCAGATGCCTTGTCAAGATCTGTTCATAGAGAAGGTCACATCAGAGTAGAGCAAACAAATCAGGAAGAAACATTTGAAATTTTTCAGGTGCACGAGTCCTTAAAGGAAGATGAGTGGGTTAAAGCGTGTAGTGAAGATTCAATATATCAGAAAGTATTAACATTAGTAAGAGAAAATGGAGTAATGAACTACAAAGGTGATATGGGTGGATTTGCCAGAGTTAAAGGAGATTTATGGATCAATGATAAGTATCTATATAGAGGGCATCAGATGATAGTTCCTCAGGGAATGAGGAGACAAGTAGTCGAGACAGCTCATGAAGGACATTTAGGTATAGCTAGGACCAAAGGCATAATAAGGGCTGAGTTCTGGTGGCCTGGAATTGACAAAGAGATTGAAGAGCAGGTCAAGGATTGCACAGAGTGTCTGGAGGGAAACAAAGGTTTGAGAATACAAAAAACACCCATGGTCATTAGGGAAACGCAGAGGGTACCATGGGATGAGATTGCAATAGACTTATTGGGACCATTTAATATAGGAGGGACTCGTGACAGTTACTTGTTGGTGGTCATAGATTTATTGTCCAAATGGCCAGAGGTTTGTTTACTTAAAGACATATCTAGTAGCAGTATTTCCAAATTTCTAGAACAACTATTTTGGAGAGAAGGTTTTCCCAGGAAATGCTTGTCGGATAATGGATCTCAATTGACATCCAAGGAGTTCAAAGATTTTTTAGATAAGAATGGTATTGAACAGGTAAACACTTCTCTCTATCATCCCCAAAGTAATGGATGTGTTGAACGCTTCAACAGGACGTTGATGGAAGCTATAAGAATTGCAGTAGCAACTGGTGGGGATTGGTTCAGGACAGCAATGGAAAGGACATTTCAGTATTGAATTACGCCTCATAGTGTTACAGGATTGACTCCATTTGAGATGTTGAGAGGTAGGAAACCCAATTCACATTTATGTCCCGGATGGATGGGAAAATCCAGGATGGTTGCAGTGGATGTGGGAAGAGTGAGGAATAGAATGTTTGAGGCAGGAGTTAAATCCAAGGTAAGGTATGATCTAAAAAACTGTTGCAAAGAATTTAAGATTAATGAAGGTGATTGGATCAAAATTAAGCTACCAACCAAGGTACGCAAAGGGGCATCTTTGTATTCTGAACCCAAACAAGTGGTAAAAGATTTAGGTTCATCAGTATTAGTCAGAGGTGGAGGGATTTGGAACAAGGAGAGAGTAGCAATTATCAAGTGCTCCAGAGGAAGAGAGTGACAGACATACATAAGGTTTCTGTCATCTCCACCACTATTGACATACAAGTCCAATTTCGCAATGGAAGTTAACTTATCTTAGGCTCCTCATACCTGTACATTAATATTCGAATTTGGTTATATTCTAAGATTTTATCACAGTTAAATTAATAACATTTGTTCAGTCATTAGAGGTATAGTTATTGCTTTCAAAATGTTAGAAAGGAAGGAGGTGTTAGGATATCAGTGTATCATTTAAGCAATACATGTTTTCACTGTCATGGTTTGCATGCGCTTGGAATGTGGATCTCCACTCCAGGAGTTCCAGGTTCCGGGCACTTGGAGTGAAGGAGAAAGGCAGACGGTGGACGGTGGTTGAAACCCTCCCGGGGGTCGTTGACCATATTACTAAGAAGTAATAAAGGACATTACTTCATACAAGCCTGTGTGCTGGTGTCATTCAAACATAACAACTATGTCTACTGATAAGGAAATGCAGTACTGTTCATGATTAAAGAAAAGGATGTATTACATTAATCTTGTGTAAAAAGACAATACACATATAGAAATTCAACAAATCATTCCGACTCATTCTTCTTACTCAGTCCTCATTTTACACCGAATTTTTTTATAAAACTGTACACAAGAAACATTACAAAGATGTTTTATTTTATACTCCCCATTCCCCATTTTTTATACCTTGATCTATACATTTGTTTATAAATATGAGCACTTTATAATAGTTTACATATGCCTGTGGATAGCTAGCCTTAAAAATGCTCAGTAATTTACCAACTTGTTAGCTGGTCTACTGACTCCCTTTCCCAGTTATCCATATAATGCTAAAGTGCTCGGTGCCTCCGAAATGTATGTTGCCTAGTAGCAGAAACTGTATTGCAATGCTGAATAGCTGCGCCTAGATGGGGCAAGTCTCTAAATCCAAACTAGCGGTAGTTTTGACGCAGGCTACGTCTTCTTCAGGGTGACATTTTCATGGGGAGCGATAATTTGCGTGCTCTTAAGGGGCCCAATGGCAGGAAGTCTGCAGGACATGTCTGCTCACTGCCTTTCAATGGGTGGACCTCTTTCGTGTGTGTCTACCTTATTGGAACCAGGATAATGACTCTTCTCGTGATGATTATCACTCTTGCACGGGACTTGGAGTCTTCTTAAAGTGGTTTTCGCAAGGCGGGTACGCGCACGCACTCTGTTTCCTTTTGTGCAGAGAATGCCATTAAGTATTCTTCCTCGAAGCTGCCTGACATGACATACGCTGCCTAACAGAGTCAGAACGGAGAGAGAGAGAGGGGGGGTGTAGAGAGAGAGAGATGGAGAGAGAGAGAGAGAGAGAGAGAGAGAGAGAGAGAGAGAGAGAGAGAGGGAAAGAGAGAGAGAGAGAGAGAGAGAGATGGAGAGAGAGAGGGAGAGGGGGAGAGAGATGGAGAGAGAGAGAGAGGGAGAGGGAGAGAGAGAGGGAGAGAGAGAGAGAGGGAGAGGGAGAGAGAGAGGGAGAGAGAGGGAGAGAGAGAGAGAGGGAGAGAGAGGGAGAGAGAGGGAGAGAGAGGGAGAGAGAGAGAGGGAGAGAGAAACAGAGAGAGAGAGAGGAGAGAGAGAGAGAAATAGAGAGAGAGAGAGGAGAGAGAGAGAGAAATAGAGAGAGAGAGAGAGAGAGAGAGAGAGAGAGAGAGAGAGAGAGAGAGAGAAAGAGAGATGGAGAGAGAGAGAGAGAGGGACAGAGAGAGAGAGAGGGAGATAGAGGGAGAGAGAGAGAGAGAGGGAGAGAGAACGAGAGAGAGGGAGAGAGAGAGAGAGGGAGAGAGAGGGAGAGAGAGAGAGGGAGAGAGAAACAGAGAGAGAGAGAGGAGAGAGAGAGAGAAATAGAGAGAGAGAGAGGAGAGAGAGAGAGAAATAGAGAGAGAGAGAGAGAGAGAGAGAGAGAGAGAGAGAAAGAGAGATGGAGAGAGAGAGAGAGAGAGGGACAGAGAGAGAGAGAGGGAGATAGAGGGAGAGAGAGAGAGAGGGAGAGAGAGAGATAGGGAGAGAGAGGGAGAGAGAGAGAGAGAGAGAGAGGGAGAAAAAGGGAGAGAGAGGGAGAGAGAATCAGAGAGAGAGAGAGAGAGAGAAGTAGAGAGAGAGAGGAGAGAGAGAGAGAGAGAAATAGAGAGAGAGAGAGAGAGAGAGAGAGAGAGAGAGAGAGAGAGAGAGAGAGAGACCTGCAGCATCTTGAGAAAGAAATACTGCAGGATTACAATGCATGCTGAAGACAGGACTCAGAACTTCTAAAGCATCTTGTGATGTATGCTGGAATTGTGGGTCAGCACTCCCCAAAGACTTTTAAAAAAGTGAGAGCAAGTAACAGTTCTACCCTGAACAACAAAGGGCCAAACCTGACAACCTTCCGAAAAATATCAAAATAAAGAGTTGCTAAACATTTAGTTTCGTAATTTAGTCTAGTCCGTCGCAAATGGTGTAGGCAGTGGGATGAAAAGGGACCTGACACAGTCTACCCTACCAAAATAAAGGGATAGGGCTCACAGCAACAAGGGACAAGAAGATGATCCCAACCAATAATGCATTAAGGAGAAACCGGTGGAGTTACTTTCCAATCCAGCCAAAGACAATTGGGGAGATAACGCTAACATGACCGATCAACAAGAGCTGAGACAGATGCCCTAGAAAATCAGATGGCACTTTGCACTTTGTTCCAATTTTTGGGCACAGCCAATGCATTGAATGCATAGCCAAGGTATTGAATCTAGATGATTTATTGAGTGTAGCCAAAGTAGTGAACCTAGGTGCATTTGAGCGTGGGCAATGTATTAAATCTAGGTGGAATTTATGAGTGGAGCCAATGTATTGAATCTAGGTGCTTTATTGAGCATAGCCAATGTATTGAATCTATGTGCTCTCTCTATTGAGCGTAACCAATGTATTAAATCTAGGTGACATTTTTTAGCGTACCCAATGTATTGAATGTATTGAATACATAGCCAACAAATTTAACCTAGGTGCATTACAGAGCGTAGCCGATGTATTGAATCTAGGTGCATCTCAAGCATAACCACTGGGCTGAATACAAAATGGCTGGCCTCCGAATCATGCCACTGTGTTGAAAGCTAGCTGCATTCTGAAGTTTACCACTGTACTTACCACCCCCGCTCCTTACTCCTCTCCCGCATACCTTCCATGTGCCACACACACCCAATTGGGCAGCCACACTACACAAAACACAAACAAAAACATGCCAGTGACAACAAACAACTGCAAACAACAAACAACCCAGACACTGGGCCTTACCCCTCCGTACACAACAGGCCAGTGCACACAAATCAAAGCCCACTTGGAAAAGCCCACACACGCAGATACCAGTTTCTCCTGGTTCAGCAAACATCAACAGAAGAGCACAACCTCTATCCTATCACTCTCCTCTCACTAAACTACCCCACCCCGTGCTTACAAAGCCATGTGAGCATCTGGAGACTATGCATTGGTAGCAGTGTGCGGTATAAGTCACATAACATAACAGATGAATGAGGGTCGACAGCCTAGCATGGAGACACATACACTGCTTAGCAAGGTGGCTGAACATTAGATCTGTGTAACTTCAAGGTGGATGAGTTCCAGAAGCACCATCTTGACAGCACAGTGGTGATGCCCACCATATCCTCTCTTAGTAGGCAATGGTTAGGATGGTGAACAACATTAAGTCCATCCTAAAAGAGGATGAAAGATGGAAGCATGAGGTGGCGGAGAAGAACTATTGCATCAAACAGCATAATGAGAAGATCAGTGAGTTCATCCAGCCAAATCCATGGTACGGTGAACCCACTAACCTGACGATGGAAAAAAGCAATGACACTTTGATAACATTTACAAAGAGAAATACAGGAATGAGATATATATTTACCAAATAAGGAAGGTCCAGAGGGACCAAGGATTATACGGCCTCCCCTCTACTGGCGTCTCCCCAGCAGATCAAGCACTGATTAGTCGCCAAACGAAGGAGGAGGAGCGACAGATGCAGCTAACAAATGCCCCCAGGAGGTGAGAAAAAAATCAGAAGCAACTCAGGTGGCTGCACGCATTAACTAGTAGAGATTATGGAGACATCTGAGCATACTTGTCATTATTCAAAGGGTTGGAACAGGGTCATTGGAACAAGAGGTGGAAGTGGCCATCAGGGAGGAAGAGCTGTGGCACCTGTGAATTGAGAAGGGAAATCTGGGAGAGAACAAGGCTGAGAGGGAAAGGATGTCTCAAAGTGACAGCAAGCTGAGGAAAAGTTGCAGAACTCATGCCAGAAAGATCTGGAAAATGGAAACAGATTCTTATAATGGTAGGATCCACGAATGATCTGCTTTTAATTGAGCAGACATTGATTTTCCAGGCTGAGGTCAAGCCCTGACGGCAATTGATGTATGACGCTGTATTGCTTCTGCAAGGAGCAACACCTGTGACATTGTAGGGGGGCAGTTGAGCGGCGTGAATCCTTTACACAGTAACATATTCAGCAGCAAGGAAAGCTCTTAGTAGTCAAGAAACACTGAGGTGTTCTGATGCTTAGATGTTCTGCCACTATCCATGAATGGGGGGCGAACATCATGGCACACTTAAATAAATTAGGCATCTTTACCAGCTCATGACAATGTTTTAGAAGACCCTATGAAGCACTGTGATTGAGCTGAAGAAGAGGAGAATTAAGGCAATGTCTAACTAGGTTGTCTTTCAGAACCTATAACGCAGAGAAGAGAAGCAAACAATCTCTTCCGTCTCTTCGATAAGACTTCAATGAAGGAGTCATTATTGGCATCATCATAAATTCCCTCACGAAAGCGACATCAAATCTGTTGGCTATGCAACCTCACAAAACTCAACAGAAGACCAACAGCAGCAGTGATGGTGGAGAGGATTATTGAAAGTGGCTAACCGACTGGCCCGAAGAGCCCACAAGTCTGCTGTTCTGTCTTGTGTTTACTTGCCTTGGTCCTGCATGAATGCTTACTTGACAGAATGCCTGGTGGAATGTATGCCTGTGGAAGGTTGTGGCGTGAATACCCCTGGAAATTCTGTGTATGTAGTTGAAGACAGCCTGGCCCAGAGCAAAGGGGCTGGTGGATTATTTCCCTCTATGTAACTTACCTGTAGCTGTTATCCTGAACCTGTACCTGTAACTTAAGTAAAGGTTTTACCTGTAGAGTGGCTCCTGACTCATCTGTTCCAGAGCAGTCTTAACATCAGCCAAACACAGATGAAGCAGACCAAGTGTTAACAAAAAACAAGAGTGCCCTCATGATTTTAATTCATCACTACTGTGGACATTCCAAGCGAGATGGTAAAGCTAAGGGAGGGTGTGTCGGATGAAACCTCTATGATCCAGTCAGTGCATGCTCCACCTTTCACTCAGTTTTCTTGGCTGTCCATATGGACCAGAAGGAGCAGTGAAGTGATGTTATGAGTCTGTTACACAAATAATGCACCACCCCCTTGTCAGACATTATTTTCAGTGGGCTGGTGCATTACAGAAGTATTAAGGGGTGTATTGCATACAACATACCCCCCTGTCTTCAATTCGGGCCCAAGGGGGTGAGGGGTCTTGGAGGGTTGTAATGTCACAAGCCACAACCTGTGCTTGCACACCCATGGGTGTGTGTGTGTGTATAGGGCCTCAAAGCTCAGCATGAGCTGATGAGTGCCACAGAGAGTGTGGGGGCCTTCTGCATAACAATAGTTACCTTCTTCTAGGGTGACCAGATTTCCAAAACGGAAAACCGGGACGACCGACAACATAGACGAGGGACTACCCCATCGCAGCCCACCAATTACCGCCAATACCCCAACACACCCCCACAATCACCACCCAATCCTATTTCCAGCACTTCTCCTTTCTATAAACTGTATATTATCTCATTTGTGTAGTTTTGTCTGTGAATCTTGGCATTTTAATTTATAACAGGCGTTTGCTCTAATTGATATAACATGGCTTGCTGTACACTCCTTTCCAAGCCAGTCTCTGTGGTACAGTCAGTAAGTGTTGAAACTTGTACCTGAAAGGTTGGGGGTTCCAGCCTACCCTCCCACTTCAAAATTCTGAAAGTTTTGTGAAAAAGAATTACAATTTTAATGACCGTAGCCACCCAACACGGGGTTTCTAAAATGCAAAAACCACGGGGACCCCGGGACGGAGGGTGATTTCTGCAGACTGTCCAGGGAAAACCGGGACGTCTGGTCACCCTACATTCTTCAGCTACTCAATGTTTGTAAGATGAATTCACTGTCCAGAGAGAGTATCATTGAATTACAGTTAACCTTTGAGAAACTTTGATCACGATCACGTGCAGTTCATGATAGATTCAGTAAATTAGAAGCTTTGAGCAATCCTGCTGGATATTTGTTTTGAAGGCTATGGGATCCATGTAGATTTTGAGGATTCACCTGCTTCTGTAGGTGGTGATAGAGGTGCAGCCAGCATAGCGGCTGGCACTCTGACCTCGGGCCAGCTCAACTCATGCTGGAGTAGAAACAGGCAGTGGAGGACGTAGAGCCATGCCTACTTCTCTCTTGCAGTGTTTTAAAAATCCCTGCTGCCATCAACAAAGCCTGGAAGTGATGTGAAGCCTCACCCAGATGGAAATGCCCAGGAAGGCAAATGCCCCGAAGTGATTAAGACCGGATGTGACACATTCAAACACCCCGGAAGTAATGGTTGGGACCCTGGTTCATGGGGGAACCAGGCAGTGCTGGGATCGTCCGTAACCTGACTCTTAGCATGAAATGTGACCCTTATCACTACACTCGTTTGGTGTCATTTATTAGTTTCCCCTTACAACAAGGGTCCTTGGTAGGGGCTAGCCTCACTGTACTCACGTTCTGCCTGTACCCTCAAGGGTTGAGAAAGGCATCCAGAAGGAAAGGCAGAAACCCCAAGAAATAGGTTCAACTCCTTTTCAGCCAATAATTAATGAATGTTTTACGGCGGCCGTTTTTCTAACAGAAATGCAAGGGCAAAGTTCGTGAGAGACCAATAAACGGAACTCAAACAGAAAGGAGTGCTGCTTTCCAGCCCGTGAGCCTGTGTGTGAAGGCGGGCATGCCTTCACACACAGGCTCACGGGCTGGAAAGCAGCTGCTCCATATCAGTCGCCCTGGCAGGTGTAAATGATAGTCTCTAAACTCTTTCTGAACGACAGAAACTGCACCCATCAGGCGGAAAAAACATGAGCAAATATTTATCAACACCAGGGCACCGCCCAAGCTCCCCTCTGATGTAAGGAGCCCCTCACGTGGAAGTTCATTTACAGGTGAAGATGTCAAAAGCCAACTGAGTAAATATCATTGGAAACAGCTTTCTGAGATTGCTGTCAGCTGGGCTAATCATTAACGTCCCCCTTGAGGTGCCCGAGGGGGCCGGAAGTGTATTGGGAATGACCTTGAGGCATCCATCCGTCCAGCTCGTCCCATTAAGGCATGATCAACCGCCGAGCTCTAGGCCAAACGGGCCTCTACTTTCCTGTTTTCATGTAAAAGCGGCTTGAACTTGAAACCATTTCCCCGTTAACTATAAATAGCTCGGCCTGCTGAAGGAATGCAAGTAATGCGGGCGGCCGGCTGAAGTAAATGGCAGGGCATGTTGACAAACGCAATTCTTAAAATGGCCGTTGCTGCCATATGTTGCCCCAATTCATATCTGTAGTTCAGTCAGACCTGTATCCAGGCACACATTTGTGTGTCAAATAATAGGGTGCTTCTTTTTGTCACTGAATCTAAATAACTCACTTCTACATCTTTTTGTATAGATATTGTGCCTATTTTAGGTTTTTATTTTAAATCTACACTTTGTGGAAGAAAACCCATTGGAATTACGGTTAAACGGCAAATGTGTATCAATTAACATCTCTCTTAGTGATGTGCCCCTTTTTGTATGTTTCTGACATCATTTACTGAAAGGCAAACATTCTCTGTGTGCCTTAGCTGGAATCAGTTGCCTCTGCTGTTAATTTATTTGAGAGTCCCAGATGTACAGGCTTGACACAACAGTCTTTGCTTTTCTCTACTTTTTTGTTTGAAGTCTGTTAAATATGTATTGATTGGTCCCATGTGCAATGTTGGGAACTTTAATGCTGCGATTCAGCCACGGCCTGAACTTTATTGGTGCGTTTCAGGTGGCATTTGACGAATAAAATACGATGCCTTTACCAATGCGTGTTGCTTTTCTGTAGCCGTTGAACACCATGGGAGGAATGTTTAACTCATGCATCAGTGCACAAACTAGGGCATGTCCCCTTTAAATTGCCAATGTGTTTAGAGAGTGTGAGTGAGCAAGTGAGTGCGTGACACACATGAGTTAAACCTGGAAATATACTGGTTATAGGCAGAGGCTCAGTCAAATGTACCATTCTTCCAACTGCCCATCAAGAGGATGAACAGGTGAGTTTTTAAAAGCTGAAATGTCTTTCTTGGGAGAGGGCATTAATTGCTTAGGGAACGGATGACTGACTGAGAAGATCCGGACACATATTGCTTGCTGCTTGTGCCTATATTGTCTGCAGGTCCCTGGCTCTCTCTAGGCTGGACTACTGCAACAGCCTCTTTCTCAGCCTGCAGCCTCTACTCTCCGCCCTCTGCAACTCATCCAGAACAGGACTGCAAGACTTATCATTGGTCTCAAGCCCAGGGACTGCATCTCTGCAGCCCTGAAATCTCTCCACTGGCTCCCGGTGCCTGCAAGGCTCAGGTTCAAGACCCTCTGCATCGTCCACAAGGCCTTCTGGTGCCTGGGGCTCACACTACATCCAACTCTCTCTTCCTAAATACCTTTCCTCTCGAGCCTTTTGCTCAGCTTCCTCAAACTCTCTGATGGTCAGACGCTTCTCCAGGCAGGGAGTGTGGGAGTAGATCGCTCTCCTCTGCAGGTGCCTCCCTCTGGAATAGCCTCCCTGCTCCTCTCAATCTTGAGCTCGACCACCTGAAGTTCCGGAAGCAGCTCAAGACCTTCCTTTCCTTTTCTCCTCTGCTTTCTCTCTCTCCCTTGCTGCCCTACCTGGCTGCTGCAACAACTGGTTGCTTGGCTACCCTCAGAGCCTCAGTGGATACCAGCTTCCCCCATGACCAGTCCCCCCTGGACTGCCTCTGGCCTACCACGCACTTAGGGGCTGAACTGCAAACCTACAGTCCCCTGCCTCCTTGCACTTACCCAGAGCTGCGCTGCCCAGACTTCACTTCACCTTTCCCTCCCCCTGGCACTTCCCTTTTCCCCCTCCCTCACACTTACACGATCTGAATGATACAAGGACTAGTAAGATTGTTTGGGCCTCATCACGACCCAGGCGGTAAGTTACCGCCTGGGCCGTGACTTTACCACCATGGCGTAAACTACGTTTACGCCATGGTGGTTGGCGGACTTACCGCCCCATTCCGACCTTGGCGGGGCGGTAAGTCCCCAATCCCCATTTACCCTTCCCCATTCCCATTTTTGCCCCATAGGGCATAATGGGAGTGGGGAAGGCGTTAATTACGCCACCGTAAATTACGGTGGCGTAATTAACTCCATGGTCCCTTAGCGGCATGGATTTTAACACCTGCTAAAAGCAGGTGTTGAATTCGCCATGGCGCTAAGGGACCTCGTACTCAGGCGGTAAGGGTCGGCGCTGTTTACGGCGCCGTAAACCCCTTACCGCCTGGGTCGTAATGAGGCCCTTTGTCTTGTCTCCCCTCTGTCGTCCCTCCCTTGTCTTGTCGCGCCTAGAAACACTTGTTTACAGGCGCCTTATAAATGACATATATCACATCAAATCATGTATTGGTTGACACAGTGGTGTGAATATTGAGAGCTGGCCAATTTGTTTCTGCTATTTTGTCTAAAAGGTAGAATTGTACTAATTGTTCTCCTGAACGTAGGATTGATTTGAAAGCTTACTGAACAGAAGGAGACAAGGGTACATTATAGACTTCCATTAGTAAAACTGTATGCTACTGCATCGCCAGTGGGCGCAGCGTCCCAGACAAGGATCTTTCAGGATATAAGCAGGCCCTTTGTTCCACCGTTTTTAAACAGGTGGAGCAAATTGAATGGGGTGAGTCAAGCAAGCAAGAGCACCTGCATAGACATGTAGAGAGTGGGAGGATCTTCACCAGAGAATTCATGTTTTGGTAAATAAACGGGCAAAATGGGCTCCAGATCAATTATTTATTGAATTGCTTATAGCGCAAACCTAGAGCACTTAACAACTGGCTTATGCCAGCATTGGGCTTGGCACTTTGTACAGTAGTGCATTATTGTAGGTGAAAGAATGGATTTTTATTTGTCTGACAGGCATTGTTCAATGAAACACATTTTTAGTGTTTTGCGGAACCGGAGGATGGTGGAGGCATTTTGTGCCTCTGCTGCCATTGAATTCCAGCTGGTGGGGCATGGCAGGATGACTGCTTGCAGGTATTCTCTTTATATACTAGCTTAGGTGCCAACGTTTTGATAGTTTGTCTATGTGAGGCATGAGAGGCCTTCAGAGGTGTGGAGTTTAGCTGCCGGGAAAGTTGGTGTTCTGTTCGAAGCTGCTTTGTAGGTCCAAAGAAATACAATAAAAGCTATTAGTATTTACAGGCAGTTCAGAACGCAACCCACAAGATATTAAGATACTTCAAAACACAGGCCTGCCAATTTACGGGGGGCAAATAATTTGTGTGGCCATCGAAACTTTGTGTAGCTAATAGAAACCCTGGATCCACATTAGACAAATTATGCATGTGCTGTCTCTGAAGGAGCACCCCATGCAATGTGCTGCTACTCTTCTTGGAAAATGCATATCATAAATAACACGTCAGTAGATTTAAATATTGTTCAAGAGATATATTTAGGGCAGTCTTAAATACTGTGCCAGCAGATTTGACACAGATCAGTGTTCCTATGCTTATAAATGAAATATAATCATAATTTCCAGATCAAAACTTCTAGGCTGCTGCCACCATATGCCAGGTTACTTCCATAGTATATCCGAGTGTGAATCTAATATGCCAGGCTGCTAACAGTAATATTAAGGGTGCTGATGAGTTATCCAGGGTCCTGCAAAAAATATGATGCTCACAGTACTCTCCACACATGCCACACAATGTGCCAGCCTCTTACTTTTCGCATTGCTGTGCCAGTCTCTACATTGTCAGTCCATTTTTCAGATTGACTCGAGAATGTTACTTTGCCAATTTGATATTAGTCTCAGAAGATTACCAGGCACATTTCTCATTGGCCCCAAATAGCAGCTTCATTTCAGTTTCACATTATCTTCAAAAAATGATGAACTGCCTAACACAACACCTGCTTGTAATGGGCCGATAGTTGGCTAGGTCGTCTGGATCTAGGGCTGTTTTTTTCAAAAAAGGTCATATGAGACCAGTTTTTACGGTGTCCTTCTGCGAGGTAGGCACTGATGATGCTGAGGAGTGCACTGAGCGCTGGGCCCGTCAATTGTTTAATGATGAAGGCCAGAATGTTATCATCAGAGTGAGAAGTAGGTATGAGGGACTAAATCATTTTTCGGATATCCAGGGGAAAGAGAGGTGAGAATTTGGGCCAAAGGGGTAATGTGCGTGCCAGGGTGTGATGAGATTGAGCGTGCAACAGTATTAGAGTAAAGATTCATCCTCTAAAGGCAAACCTTGGACTTTGGATGTGGGGGACTGATGGGGATGTTCCCATTCTCATGGAGGGACCTGTGGGGATTTAGTACGCAGATTGTGTTTACACTGGGGATTATTGTGCATGGCAAACAGAGCCAGGGGCAAGGCTTGGGGCCTTTTCAACCCTGTCTTTGTACACACTTTAGACGGTCTTAACTTAAGAACCCCATTGCAGCATTCTACATGTGCACTAGAATGGGGGTGATAAGCCGAATGGAACTGTTGAGCTGTTCCTAGATCTTTGTACACTTCTTTAATGACCTGACTAGTAAAATGGGTGCCCCAATGGATGTCTATACTGAGGGGCCATCCAAATCGTGGTATGAACTCTGCCAACAACATTTTAGCCACTTTAACAGCATCTGCCTTTCTACATGGATATGCCCCTACCCACCCACCCAAAGAATACGTCTACCATCACCAATCGATAGGTGAAGTGCATGCAGGCAGGAAGCTGCTTGAAGTCTGTCTGCACCTGCAGGAAGGGAGCCTCCAGTACTGGATGCACAGACAGCCCTGTGGGTACCGCTCTCCCAACATTGTGCGTCAAACACATAACAGAATTCTCACAATAACCTTGAGCCATAGAGGTTAAACCAGGGGCCTTCCAATCTCGATTCACAAGAGTAATCATAGCATTTTTACCTGAATGGGCTAAGCCGTGAGCTTCACGGACCAGGTAGGGGAGGAGTACCTTGGGTGCCACCAGGCGGTCGTCTGTGAAAGACCACAGGGCATCTACTCCCAAATTACAATAACATTGGATCCAGGTCACCGTTTCTGCTTTGGGGGCTTGGTCTTGGAGGATTTACAGACTGGAAAGGGAGGTGATTGGTGAGCGTGGGACTGCAACACACACAAGAATATCATTTGGAACCAGCTGCCCTTTTAAGGCCACTGAACGAGCAGCATCATCTGCTAGTGTATTTCCTTGGGCTGTGAAGGACTGAGAGGAATCATGTCCTTTACATTTTACAATAGCTGAAGCTACGGGAAGTAACAATGCATTCAATAAGGCTGACATATTTTCCATTCAATATTGGGGTGCCTGTGGATGTTAAATACCCATGCTGCTTCCAGAGGATTCCAAAGACGTGCACTACCTAGTGCCTGATCTATACTGGGCCAAGGCACAGGTGAGGGCTATGAGTTCAGCTACCTCTGCTGATTTTGCCATGGGTAATCGATATCCTTCTAGGACAGCATGGGGGTACATGCAGAATAACCAGAAACCAATTCCCCAGTTTCTGGGACACGGATGCTCAAGCCATCCATGAAACGGATCAGGTCGGGTTCAACAAGGGCACATCTGACAAATCAGCACTGGGGAGTAAATACCTCTACAACAACCTGACAGTTATGTGGTTCCCTGTCCTGCGAGGGTGGCAGAAATAAACAGCATTCAGTCCTGAACATCGATTCAAAATTACATTAGCAGCAGAAATGAGAAACTTCTCATATCGGGTAGGGGTGGAATTAGACACATGCTGTATCTTCCCTTTAAGCAGTAATGACAACACAGCATGGGGAACTGCAATCATAACAGGGTGACCTTGCACTAGTCAGTCAGTCTTTTTGATCAACAGAGTGGCAGCAGCGATGACTCACTGAGAAGCTGGGAGTCCCGGGACACATATGTAATCATGTTTAAGGCTCCACTTTCTTAGGAAAAGCAGCTTTAGCAGACGGAAGTCATTATACTGTAAGCATGCTCACCTACATCAGAACGTGTTTGAACTTCTGAGGAGTATATTCAGCTCCACTAAATGTATCACGTTATGCTGTCCTTCCTAATAACAATGTCTTACATGCGAGAATGCAGGTATCAAAGACTTGTATAGTGGGCTTTGTTTCCTGCTTGTAACATTGTTTCTGTATGATTCCTTGCGCTGTCTGAATCTCCCCTTCCATTGAAATGCATGTGTCATTTTGGGTATAAGAGAACGGTGCGTGGAGGATGGGGATTCTCAATTGTGTCGAATTCTCATACTGTCATTGGTTTGTTTTTGTCCGGCTGTTTGTTTTTACTAATAATTTGGTTGCCAATCCACCAGAATAATCAGTGGTACTTTTTCCAAGACAATCGATATGTAACCATAGTTATCCCCCTTCAAAACCTTACACACAATTTGACCCTCAAAGCCCTGCCATGACCTCAGGAAGCAGAAGATACCTTTTTCACCATTAAGTAGGCACTCGTAACGGCTCCGGCTTTATGTTTGCCAAATTATAGTAAGCCCTTTGTGCTGTACTACGACGAGCGCAATTGCTCAAGGTGTGTTGGCCCAATTACGCAGTGACAAGCATCAGCCCCTATCCTACTACAGCATACATCTAGATCCAGTAGTCAGTTGTGGCCAGCTGAGTGCCAAATGGCCACTTAGCCTAGGAGCTCCCCTCACTGTGATCCTCCTTCCCTTTTTTAAACCCCAACATAAAGCACCCAATATACCAGAAACATGGTCTGGTAGCGCCAGAGGCCCCTGTGCAGTGCGCAGTGAAATTTACAGAAGCAAAATTGGATTCCAGGTGAAGCAGCATGAAAGATCGCAGCCACTGCCACATGAAGCAAGATGTAGGGCAGTGCCCAGACGGTCTGTTGAATACACAGTGGCCTGTAAAGTAACCGCAGCACAGCCAGCAAGGAGCTGGAGGGGAGCGGACCTCTGTGTAAGGGATGCACTGTCCAGCAGGTGGTCCCCCCAGCGGGAGAGGTGGCCTAACTGGTCATGTGAAGAGAAGGCATAGGTGGTGTGGCAATGAATCATCCCTCCAGTGCTCATAGGCCACCTAAGTCTGAGGGAGAACATAGCCCGAGGCAGCGTAAGCCACATGGGGAAACAAGGTTCTTGCACATGATGGACTTCAACCATAGCTAGACCGCCAATCACAGTAGGCCGGTGCCTGGTCCCAGCGGCTGCCATCTTGGGAGTAATATATCCTAATGCAAGAATAGCCCTCGAAGTAGGAAAAAAAAGAGATTGAATGTTGGGCAGCATTAGAGAGCACACCAACCCCAGGAAAATGATCCTCTCATGTGAATGCAGGCTGCTGAGAGGCGGAAAACAGTAGGCCTAGGCTGGGCCTAAAACAGAAAGTACACAGAGCGGCATGCGGGATCCACATCTGCCATCACACCTTTGTGAATGGTAGTAGACAAGGCGGGATGCTAAACACCCCCTCAAGCCAACCAACACCATCATACCCCAAATTAGTGGTATATAAGTGAAGAAGACTGGTGCTTATACTGGTGCTTATACTGGTGCTTATACTATCTACTTTACGGAACCACTTAGCACCTACAGAAAGACCATCAGAACCATGGAAGAGTGCAAATAATCTTCGGAAGCATCGAAGATCGATCTCCTGCTACTGCACTTCTCCAAGCTCAGTGAAACGATCTCGGGTATTGAGGCGAGAGTGAAAGATAGACATGCATAGGTGCTGGCTGTGAAAGCCGACATGGGCAAATATAACAAAAGGCTATTAGAGGTGGAGGAAAAAGGGGGTGGTGTAGAGAAAACAGCAGACAGAGTCTTCTCCCTCCAGATGCAGGTGGATGGCCTGAAGGCAGCAAGGAATGACCTAGAAGACCACATCAGTAGATGCAATATACACCTTTTTAGTTTCCCAGAGAAGGCAGAGAAGGGAGATCCTGTCTCCTTCCTTAAAAGGTGGATCCCAGCCACCATGAAGTTAACCTTCATGTGGCCTATGGAGATCCAGAGGGGGCACATAGTCAGAAAGAGAGAACACCAATGTAAAATCGCCCAGATCTCTCGTAGCATGTCTACTGAGGTTCCAGGAAGTCTGGAAAATCCTGACAGCAGCGAAGAAGAACAAACAAATCTTTTTGGAAGGGAACAAGATATATATATCTTAAGAATTCCTGGCGTGAGGCCACAATAGAAAAAAGTTAGAGATAAGGTATGACCTCCTTGACTGCACCACTATACTGATTACAAAAGACCAGAAAAAACAAGGAATTCACAGACCCAGTATCACAGTGGGAATTCCTACAGCAGTTCGAGGCACAACCAATGAACAGATCTTAGTCCCATACCAGACAGTGAAGAAAGAACAGAGGTGAACGTGCATGCCATGAGGGGGCCCTGGAGGAGGACAAGCCTGCAGGACAGACATCAAGCATGCCATCGGAAGATGATTGCTGAAATATCAGCAGCAAAGGAGGAGACGAGAGGCGACTGGCTGAGAGAAAAGTCTAGGTCCCCAATAAAGTCACACACCAGATGACATATGGATGGCATACTAGTTGGGGGGCCTAGCTGTTCTCTGCAACAAGAAGCTGGGAACTGAATGCCACTCAGAAACATGACTCCAGGAGAGATGATCTGACAGTGAGGAGCAATGTGAAGGCAATGGGGAAACAGACCAAACTGTCTAGAGGTGGTCGCAGGAACTGAGCAGAAAGGTTGGGGCAAGGTAACAAACCACTTAAGGGGATTCAGGAGGAGGTGGAGGGTAGGTGGGCCAGACGGCAGACTCTCTCCTTAGCCGCCCAAAGAAAGCTATAGAGTAGTTGGAGAGAAGGAATTGTTGCTTGACTGCCCCCCTCCCACTCGTATAGACGATCCAATGTTTGCAAACATGACGGGGAAAAGGGAACAGGAGGTAAGTTTGAGTGTTGTTTGGAATACTGTTTTTTGTTGTGGTTTATTCTTTCAACTATTGTTACCCAGGGTGCGACAAGTTTACTATAGAGACACGTGCGCAGCAGGGGTCAGAGACACAGGGCATCCCTCAACCCGTACAAAACAGAAGTCGTGGGCAGATACATACACTAGAGCACATTGACCCACGTGAACCATGTCAGCAGGGTAGCAGATGGCGAATAAAGATCTTAAAATTATCTCTCAACGTCAACGGCCTTAACAATTATATCAAGTATAAGAAAATTCTGCAATATCTAAACTCACAAGGAGCAAACATTGCGCTGGTACAGGAAACACAGCTCTACCAATTAGGGGCAGAGAAACTCTGCAGGAGCTGGGTGAGCAGAGTTTATAATTGCAGCCGGGACGGGAGCCAGAGGTGCAGAGACACCATCCTGCTGTGTAAATCTTTGTCCGCCAGGGTCAACAAAATATTGCTGGATGGTGAGTGAAGACTGCTGGAAATTAAGGCTCATGGTGGGGGAGAAATTGGTTGTAGGCTCAATTTATGCCCCCACAAATGACAAGCAAGCTTTCTTTCATACCTACAAAGCATCTTTGCCGTGATGAACAGGCAGGAGATACTATTATGGGGAGATTGGAATCTGTCATTAGACTTGTGCATTGACATATCAGAGAGACACACTGACAGGAACAAAAGGGACAGGGACATCTTAAAACAACTACTTACAGAGCAAGGCTTAGAGGACTCCTGGCATCTACTTAACCCAACGGTGAGGGCCTACATATTCACCTCTTGCGTACATGGTACACAATAGGGACTAGATTACTTCCCAACATCAAGTCGACTGATATACATAGTTTCCAGGTGTGATATTTTACCGGCGAGGAGGTGGCATATCTGACCATAGTGCAATAATCCTGTGTCTAGACACACTCCTAACACGACAGGCTTCCAATAGATGGAGGATGAACATCATCCTTATATGGAACCCGAGTGACAAAGAAGAGCATTGACATCGTTGAGGAGTAGTTCACCCTCAATGAGGGGTCTGTTGACTCCCTCAATCCACTGTGGGCTGCCAGAAAGGTTTATGTCAGGGGAGTCCTAATCCAGAAGTGTGTGAGGAAAAAGAAAGCAGACAAAGAAAGGCTGGCCTCCCTAGAGAAGGAGGTGGTAGACTTGACGCAACAGTATGAAAGGTGGCCCAGTACAGATGCTTTCATGGGGCTGAGGAATGCAAAATTTGAGCTCAACAATTTGGCCAGGAGGCAGAGCAGGGACATTAAGGTGGTCAACACTGTGATAGGGGAGCAAAAACTGCTATTAGATGCTGATGATCTTATGCTGAGGCTGGTAACCCCCAAAGCCTCTGTGCTGACATTGATGGAGGTTATCCATGTCTTCTCCTCCTTTTTGGTTACGAGAATAATTGGGATAAGTGTGAGGCCATGCCCCTAAATGACTACACATTTAGGCATTGCATCAAGGGCGCACAATTTCAGTAGGTGGAGGCGTGTCTCAAATACCTAGAAATCTACCTGCACAGGGATATGACAGAGACAGCCAAAGGCAGCTTGGAGGCAGCCTGGTCTAAAATACTGTCAGACTTCTCCAAATGGTTTGCACTCAATCTATCTATTTGGGGCCAGGTCCGAATAGGTAAAATGGTGGCATTGCATAACTGAACTATATATTTGGCCTCCTACCCCTAAAGTGCTGCCCACCCTTATGAAAAAGATTGTGTGCTGCATCAAATCATTCGCCTGGAGAAGCATATGACCGATGCTCAAAATAGAGAAACTCTACACCCCCTTGTCTGCTGAGGGCTTGAGATTACCAAATGTTGAGTTATATTACCTAGCACACCTCTTACGGGGCTGCTGTCTTTTTTAAAGAGGCGGCGGCCAGACCTGCCTGGGTGTCCCTAGAACAGGAAATCAGCCAGAAGGTAGGCACAGCCTTGACCTTCAGTGGGACTGGGCAGCTGGGCAAACACCCCTTTTTTAGGGACCAATGTGTCAGCCTGGATGAGGACCCATTCCTTGCTCAAAGTAGACAGTCACTGGCACCTAGAGGCGCCTATCTGAAGCAATAGAGAAATCAGAATTGGAAACAGAGAAATCTCATGGACGAGATGGGCAAGCTTGGGACTAACCTGAATCCAGAATTTGATGGAGGGCGGCTATCGCGTGAACCTCTCGGAGGGCTGGAGCCAAACACGGGCTGACAGGCATCGACAGCTGGAATCATAGCCAACGTACACGCTGCTTACAGTTGACCGACAAGACACAGTGCTCTTTTCTGGACAGCTCCCCATCACTAAACTGATCAGAACATGGAAGGGTGACAGAGGCTTGGTTAGGGCATTTTACGCCACATTAATAGACCTGTCATTCTCTAAACAGAGTAAGGCGGGCATCATAGATAGGTGGCATAAGCTGTTGGGAGAACAGCTAATGGACATATCCATTCATAACATGTTGAGGAATTACGAATGTGGTGCCAGAGAGGTGAGGCTCAAGCTCACACATTACAAAATATTCCATAAGTGGTACTGGACACAGGCAAAGTTAGAGGCTGCTAAACTGTCAAAGAATGGTAGCTGCTGGAAGTGCCAGACTGAAACTGGTGGTATATTACACATCCTGCAGTAATGCTCGATGGTACCGGTATACTGGTCAGGGGTACTGCAGAAGGTCCATAGCACACAGACCCCACATTCTGCATATTACACGACACGTCTATGGTACTGCACCTAGCAAATCCTGAGGAAAGGTGGTTAAACACGGTCCTCCTGGTGGAAAAGCAGATCATTCTCAGATTTTGGAAAACTCTGTCAAGCCTGCAAAATGAGCCTGGGAGGAAAAGATGATCAAGGCATCAACATATGAGCGGCTGCTATATAGGCTCTGAGACAAAGAGGCAGAATTTTCGCTGGCCTGGGGGTCATTCCTGCTGCTCACCCAGGGCTGAGCACTAGCATGGGTGTAGCACGCATGGACAGGGGCACCTGGGAAGGTAAACATCAGGCTTCGCTTAAGTTCTGAGATCCGCCTATGCAGGGTTATAGTCAGGGCTTTAAGTGGGGTAAGAAATCGATGGGGGGCCCTCGTTTGGGGGCGTGGCTTGTGGGAGGGGCGTGGCCTAAAAAGTACGCAAATCGTAGGGTATACACACAAATATATATAAATGTTATATATTTGTGTGCGTACCTTACTATGGTTTGTGTACTATGCAAGCCATCTTTTCTAAACATAGAAATATGTAACATATCGTTTATAAAAGATGGCTTGCAAAGTACACAAACCATAGTAAGGTACGCACACGGATATATAACATTTATATATATTTGTGTGCATACCCTACGGTTTGCCTAGTTTTCAGGCCATCTTTTCTAACATTTCAGGTTTATAAAAGATGGCTTTGAAAGTACACAATTCAAGCCATCTTTTATAAAGCTTTGACTACGGACAAAATTGTCCGTCGGCAAAGCTTTATAAAAGATGGCTTGAAATGTGTACTTTCAAAGCCATCTTTTATAAACCTCGAAATATGTCGAGGAATCCCCAGGTTCGCCGAGGGTTAAAGACGCCTCGGCGACCTGGGGAAACAAAGGGACAGTAACTGCCTCTGGTGACCTCTCGCGCGAGGGGTCACCAGATGCAGTTACTATGACTGACGGAAGTGGCAGCCAGTCACAGCGTCACTGTGGCTGGCTGCCACTTCTGTCAGCTTGCCTGACTTCATTGCAGGAGCATCATACCGTCGCGGCTGCGGCCGTGACGGGATAATGCATCCCGCCAATGTTGCGGTAGGACGGGGCAGGGCCCCGGCTCAGTCCCACTTTTTGGAGACTGCCGGGGCCCGGCCCCGGCAGGCGCCGGCCCACTTTAAGCACTGGTTATAGTAATGTGGCACCCTTCATAGTTATAGTTATGTTTTGGGGTTCTTGTTGTCTCGTCAACATCACTACATCAATGCATACTGTGAGAAACCTGATGGTATTCTCCCACCTACTCCCCCCGGATCTTCCATTCAGGTGGCCAGGGAAGGGCCATCGCTTTTGGATCCTGACTCTGGGTCGGACAAGTGAGGGAGGATCACCTTAGTGGAGGGTCACGGGGGATTGGGAGGAGAATACACAAGGATGAGACATGGTATCCCCCTTTCCTAAGTACACACCAACCCACTCACCCTCAGCCCTAATGGGGTATTTTCAATCACACCCCATCTCCTCCTCACCAAATGCCACCGAGAGTGAATCTTAACAGGACACCCGCATATCAACTCTACATGAGAGGATTTAGCCTGTAATAGATGTTGACCGGAGAACAGAATTGAATTGGACAGAAATAACCACTTTGAATTGTAGCCGCCCAAACTAGGAGATACTCTAAACAATCATTTGGGGGGGGTCTTATTTACTGTTCTCCCCCTACCGTGATTTTTGTAGAGAGAGCATAAAGAAAAAAATTAAGCACATTTGTAGCCTTGAGAACGACCGAAGGTGGAAATCATGTGTAGGCTGATCAAGCCAATCAATAAATACTTTACATAAAATGTGAATATGATATTTGTCCTCATTCAAGTTATCTCATGATTAGTGCACTAGCCTAGGAAGCCACTAGTTTGCATGTTCACTTAACAGAGATAAGGGGACAATCTCTGCTCCTATTGGCTTTGCAGCTGTCAATTGGTCATACCTAGATACTACTATATAACACAAGACACAAGCGCGCCACACATCCAGTTAGCCCTTAACTAAGTTACAGATTATGTAGATATGTTCCCATTTGGAACCATTGGAGGCAAATGAATTTCATGATTATTCATGAGGGATATCCTGAAAACCTGACCTGTATGAGGCCATAGAGGACTACACTTGGGCACCCCTGCCCTAGATGAAATCAAATGAAATGATATTTTATTTATATCGCGCTCGTACACAAGTCTTTAAGAGCGCGAAAACATCAAGATCTCATGGACCGTATCCTAGGAAGTGTCGGACGACTTCAATTTCCTGACCTCTTGATGTGACGCTTCCCCAGACAAGGCATCTTTTTAGTATTGAGTTGATTTCTTGTAGCCTAGAATTTGTGTTCCTCCAAGAACGTGATATATATATTGTTTTCAATAAATGGTTTATGTGAATGTGAAAGTCATGAGACTATAAAATATATGAATGGCTTTGTATATTACATCTAAGCGATGATATGTTGTAGTGGGTAATAAAAATATGTATATGAATTCTGATGTAACTATTTGTGTATCAGCGTTAATTCACTTATGAATGAAGACTTGACGGTGGTGTGGGTTAGGAGTATACTGTATACCATATATAAGGAATATAAGCATGGTGTGGCTTTATAATTAGACAACCTGTAAACGGATCCTACTTTGGATAAGAAGCAAAAGGAAGTCGTTAATGGAGCATGGATATATAACAATACTTGCCTCATCTGATAATCAATCTAGCAGCCATTTTCTGAAAATACAAAAATCTCCATGAAATGCATTGATTGAATAGTGTGTCTGGCTCCTTTGGGTCATACGTCATTGGCCCCAACATTGTTACTTTGATGTTGGTTTTGGTTAGAACCACACCCTGATGCCCAGTAAAGCCCCGTGCTTAAGGTTAGCCCTACCCACTTTCCCTGGAATGTGCAAAGTTGTTGCAGGCAGTCTACATCATCATGTGTGTGCTGTACTAAAAATCTTGCGTACACTCCCTATCTATTTTAAAGTTATGCTCCCGAACAAACAATGAGGGTATTTTGCTCACTTGTGGATTCATTGTGAGTATAGTGTTAACAGTTCAAACACGGTATCATACTATATAATAAAAGGCCAGATGTATGTTTGTCCGAAGCTGCCATGCGCCCGCTTCACTTGTTACCACTGCTAGAGGGAGCTAGAGTGAGTGGTTGCCTTTTGCATACAACAATAAGACTTCAAGTTGCAAAGTAGAGACTGCCTGTTTCGCCGGTTATCACCGCTAGATGAAAACCTAAAATAGAATTGTTTTCTATTAACATGAATTACAATCAATTACAAATATACTAGATAGCATATTAACACTCTGAAAATGTCTTTCTTTATTCACTTTGGCCTGTGTACTCACTCAGTCGTTCACACTAGTGTGTAATCATAGTTGTTTTTAAAATACAACCTTGTTACGAGTTGGGCTCCCATATAATATTTACTGCAAGGTAGGGTGAGCAGACATCCCGGTTTTGCCAGCACTGTCCCGGAATTGGGCCCTCTCCCCACCCCCCCTCCCAAGAGCATTTTTAATTTAAAAAACCTGTCCTGATTTTGCAGAATTTGAGGGTGACCACTGCAAAATTTGAAGTTTCCATTCATTATGAGACATAAACCAAATAAACGTTACATTTGCTATCTCTATATCATAATTGTTTCCATCTGAGGGTGTACTCGAACCTCTAACTTTTCACGTGTTAACCACCGTCATTGGTTGATTGTGCCACAGAGACGTCACAGAGCTGGATACACAGTAGAACCTCTAAATAGCAATCAGAACAAAAACTATTTGTTTTTAATTATCCAGTCACAACTAAAGCAGCACTGTTTAAATGAAGGAATAGTGGTGCTGTAGGTGTACATTATTTAAGATGGTATCATGAGGGCGCAGAGTAAGGAGGGAGTGAGGAGGGGCTTAGGGGCAGCAGCAATCGTCCTACTTTTATGCTTATGGCCTGTACCTGTTTTTTATTTTAAAAATCTGGTCACCCTACTGCAAGAGAAACATATAAAACAAATACTCCTATGCAGCACATATCTGAAGCAATCCAAACACGATTAGGTGGTATTTTGAAGAGGCGTTTTAAATGCCAGATATTCTTTTGCGTTATCCCCGTAGTTATGAGGCCCTAACAGTAATCAAGTTACTTGTTTCTGAATGCTGCACCAAGATGGCAAGCTGAACCAAAAGAAACACACATTCGTATCTGCTTAAAACGCCCTCCAGCATGAAAGTGGGGAGGCGTGAACGCACTGTGCAGATTTGTCTGGGCCAAAACAAGCAGATACGTTTTTTTTTCTGGTGCTCTCAGAAAAAGAAAATGTGCCAACGTGAAAAAGCGGATTGTTTTCCCATGGCTGGCACTTTGTTCGACGTGAGATGTTATGCCAAGTAGCAGCCTACCCAGGCAGCATGAATATCACGCAGATGGCATGACGTGTGCCCTCTGAGTTTAACCGCCAAGGGCGGCGAGAAAGATTATGATCTCAAACCGCCCTGATTCCAAATGCGTTTCATGTACGGCTATTAAGCTCCTTTATATAATGCTGGTTGATGGAATTTCATTTTTTCCATCCTGCAAGAGGTTCGGAAGTGAGGTTTAAATCTTTGATTTTCGCGTCACATACACTGCCTTATACTTCGCCTTCTGGTAGGAAGAAGTTTAAAAAGGACATCCTTGTTGTAAGTCTCCGGTGAACGGAGTCCCGTGAGACCCACCCCTGATCACAAAGGCCACTCGCACACACTTGCGATCGGTTCGGGCTCCACGGTCGCTCTGTCGCAGCCAGGAACACCCCGTTTATTTATAGTACACGCGGCAGAGTGTACTCTGCCGCATGCGTGTACCCTTAAAGGGGCAGCACCACCCTCCTCCTTTTTCATGACGAAACAACAGACAAAGGATGGCTACCTGCAGCACTAAAAGAACACACTGCACACAAAATGGCGGACCCCTTTAATTACAGCTACCCCGTCCCGCATTTCAAATTCAGTCCACTGTGTGTTCCCGCCAGTTCAGGAGTCCAGAACATTGTCACTTAGGTGGGCAGGCTTCCCCCTACCAACGCTCTGGGGATACCTCCTGCCCGCCTTCCGGATCAGGCCCTCCTCACCTGAACTTCCTTGTAGTGGGGGGCATGGCGGGTGCACAAGGCCACCACCCTCGTCTGGTACATCAGCCATGTCCCTTCTCTGCGCTGACTCCTGCCTGGTTTCTCCCTGCTTTTTAAAGAAGCTGGCGTTGTGAGTCACTGACGCAGCCCCATCGGATGCCGTCACAATCGATCCTTGCACTGCCACCACTTCCAAGGGACTCAGCCCGTAGGTCAGCAACAGCTTCCTGTGTGGGTGGCGATTTCTGACCAATACCTCATCCCCTGAGAGGAACTGTTGTGGGCGAAGTCCTCTCCGGATGTTCTCGTGCTCAGTCCTTGCTTTCCTCTCCCTTTCCACCTGCTCATCGTTGATGACAGCGGGCTCACGCTCGCCGACTTCCGGTAAGGGGCCACTCGGACACCGCCTGAACATTGCTTCAGCCGGCGCCACCCCCGTGGATGAGTGTGGGGCAGCCCAATATTCCCGCAGGAACTTGTAAAGGGCCCTCTGCAAACTTTGACCCTGGCTTTTGGCAATCTGAAAGATCTTATTCAAAGTCCTCATCAGGCGTTCCGCCTCGCCATTCGCTCTGGGCCACAGCAGCGTGATCTTTCGATGGTGTACTCCATATTCCTCGATCATGTGGGAAAAACTCTCACCTTGGAAGGGTGCCCCATTGTCCGAACACAACACCTGAGGCAATCCATGGGTCGCAAAGACCTTCTCCACTGCGACCGCAACATTCTCAAACGCCACTGACTCCACAAACTCCACCTCCGGATATCTGGACCACTCGTCCACAACCACAAGAAACTGTGTGTCCCGCCCTGTGGACCCAAAGTCAGCATGGACAGCATGGACCACATCCCAGGGCTTGGAGCCCCGCTGCATAGTTTCTATGATGGGTTCCCGCTGCGCTGGTGACGCCGCCTGGCACCACTCACAGGCTGCTACTAAATCCTCCACTCGCCTCTCGAGATTAGGGAACCACACCTTTTGGCGCAGTCGGGCCTTCATTTTGGCGGTGCCCTGATGTCCTTGGTGTGCCAGTTCAATCACCTGAGTGATCTTCATTTGTGGGAGCACAATGCAGTCACCCCAGAGGAGTAGACCAGCCTCAGAGAAAGCCAGCTCGTTCCTGACCCTATACAGTTGTTTCAATGTGGCCTCCTGAGTTCTTCGTGCCAGGGTGTCTAACGCGGA
Organism: Ambystoma mexicanum; assembly: GCF_040938575.1. Taxonomy (NCBI): domain Eukaryota; kingdom Metazoa; phylum Chordata; class Amphibia; order Caudata; family Ambystomatidae; genus Ambystoma; species Ambystoma mexicanum. The sequence goes on from NC_090941.1 coordinate 897,632,422, forward strand.
CCTCCACGAGCCATGTTGATGGGCTGCTCTGAGGATGACGAAACAATGACAGGTTTGGTGTAGCCGCCTCCACCACCAGAAGGACATGTTCATCTGCCTCCTTCACACTGAGGTCCAGTGGCCCTTCGAGCACCCGGATGTCTTGAGAGGTAATCGGCTGCATTGCTGTGACCGGGCCGGTACACCAGGGATACCCCGTACTCCAACAGGGCCAGCATCCACCGCTCAATCATTGCCGGTGGCTTAGAGGATGACCCGGCCAGTATGGGCAACAGCAGCTTGTGATCTGTGACCACCATTACTGGACTCCCCAACACATACAGCCGGAAATGGCGACAGCCCCACAGCCAGGGCCTCTCGCTCGATCTGAGAGTACTCTCTGCTCCGTCTCCGACAGGGCTTTGCTGCCGTAAGCAACCGGGCGGATCTCTGAGTTCGCATCGACCTGAGTGTGCACAGCATCCAGTCTGAATGGGCTGGCATCCACCACGATATCAGTTTGGAGTGATGGATCAAAGAAAGCCATTGTGTCCTCCGCCACACGGACCCCTTTTATTTCCTCAAATGCTGCTTGCTCCAGCGGCCCCCACTGCCATGTGACGTCCTTCTTTGTCAGCTCTCGCAGCGGATCGGATCAGGACGCAAGGTTCCTGATTAACCAGCCACAATAAGTGACCATCCCCAGAAAACTGCGCACCGCGCAGACGTTATCAGGAGGTCGGACCTCCGCAATGTCCTTTACCTTCTTGGGGTCAGGTGACACACCCCCCTCTTTAAAAACAAAGCTTGACCCGTTGTAGCGTGAGACCCAGAGCTTGGAGCCGTTCAAACGTCTTGGCAAGCCGGCATAGATGTTCTGCCTCTGACCGACCGAACACCAAGATGTTATCGCTGATGTTCAATACTCTGGAAAGATCAGCTAGAGCACTGCGGATGATGTTCTGGAATACCTCTGCCGCCGATGCACCCCAAAACTCAGCCGTTTATAGCGGTAAAGATCACGATGAGTGGTGAACATAGTAATATACCACGACTCTGGGTATAAGACCACCTGATGGTACCCAGCCCTCAAGTCCAGCTTTGAGAAAAATCGGGCCCCTTGCAGCTCAGCCCTAACAGTGCTTCCTCCAGGCAAACCCTCACTGACATCCTCTTCGCCATCCTCTCGCCAGACCTATGGACTCTACATATGGTCTCTGTGCTCTCTCCTTTCTCTTCTGCTCCCTTTAATGGTGCCACCTGGTGGGAGGCCCTCCTGGCCTCCTTCCACTCGTCTAAGGTCATCAGTAATGTTTACTTGAATTGTACCGTCTTGGTCCAAGGCCCTCAAGACAACCTTCTCCCCTTTGATAGACGCTTCCCTCGCCTCATCAATTTCCTTTCTTCTGCTGTCCCCTCTCTCCCCTCCATGGCTTCCTCACCTTCCCCTACCGTCCCCCCCTTGGCTACCTTGCCTTCTTCTCCTTCCTCATCTGCCCCCCCTCTGGCTTCTACTACACCTCTGCAGGGCATACCTCTGATTTGTACACCTCCCCGGAAGTCTTTCAAGGACGGCAACCTTCTCCATATTGCCACTCTGAGCTCTCGCTCAGTTGTCAAACACTCCTCTGACATATGCCGCCTCCTGGAGGAACTTGACCTCGATGTCTGACCGTCTCACCGAGACATGGTTCACGTCCAGCTCTGTCACAAGCTTTGACACACTCCTCCCTGACAGCTACAAGATCCTCTGCGCTCCCAGATCCAAACGTTCCGGAGGAGTTGTGGCCCTGATCTTCCCTGAGTGGATCCCTGCCTCTATCATTCCTACACAGGCCTACTCATCTTTCGAATGCTTTGTCTGCAGGCTCTCTCTCCTGGCCATTCCCTTACTGTGGCTACCATCTATTGGCAACCTGGTCAGATCTCCTCCTTCCTTTCTCAGTGGGCGGACCTCTCCTCTTCCCTCCTGGTCTCGCCCACTCAACTCCTTCTTGGAGACTTTAACATCCACCTGGATGCTTCCTGTCCTTCCACTCAACTCTTTCGCGACCTCTGCGACTCTCTCTCACTCTCTATTCTCCCTTCTGGCCCGACTCACTCTTCAGGGCACACTCTGGATGTTCTGATCTCTTCTGATCTTCCCCTTTCAATCCCTCTCACCACTTCTCTCTCCTGGAGTGATCATTTTCTCCTTTCCTCACAGTTCACCCTCTCTACCTCTCAGGCCAAGCCAACTCCACCACTGCCACGTACGTTCTCAGTTATCCGACCCATGAAGCGTGTATCAGTTGAGGCTTTCACCGCCACTTTCTGACACCCTCCTCCCCACTTGGCTGCCTCACACCCAGGCACAGCCCTTCCATGCTCCACTCTGCTATATCTGATACTCTCAATTTTCTTGCCCCTGTCATGAGGATCCGCTTGAAGCCCAAAGCCAAGTGCAAATCTTGGCACGACACAGACCTTGTCACCCTTAAACGCAAGTGCAGGGTGGCTGAGAGGAATTGGCGTGCTTCTGGCTCACCCTCTGACAAACTGGCCTGCCACCTGCTCCAAAGGCAATACTGTCTCTCTGTCCGCACCAAGAAGAGAGCCCACATCCAAGCCTGCCTCTCTGCGGAATCTAACAACTCACCTGAACTCTTTAAAATCTGCAATGAGCTGGCCAATCCTGCTGCAGTCTCTACCTCTCCTGTCCCCTGCCAGGCCCTCTGTACGGCCCTGGCTTCTCACTTCATCTCTAAAACTCAGCACATCCTGTCCTCTCTTTCTTCCTCTACCCCTCCTCCCTACTCTCCCTGCTCGTCCTCTGGCCCTTCTTTGGCCACCTCTCCTCCCTCCTTCTCTGCTTTTCCCCTCTGACAAGGTTTCTAGACCAGTCCGATCTATGAAAGTCTCATCAAAACAGGTTCACCCTTGTTCATCCAAAACCATCAAGGACCACATTGACACCCTGGCTCCTGCTCTAGCTGACTTCTGCAACCACTCCTTCACCACTGGTGTCTTCCCTTCCCCCGTGAAGCACTCCCTTGTGTACCCTCTGTTTAAGAAACCCTTTACCAACCCTTTCTGCCTGGCTAACTATTGCCCAATCTCCATCACTCCCTTCCTGAGCAAACCTCTGTAAAAGCTGGTCATCTCCCAGCTTAATTTTCACAGTGATATGATATGATATGATGTGATATGATATGGCATTTATAACGTGCTTATACACAAGTGTTTTAAGGCTGAATCTGTTGGTTGTCTCCATGACCATCAGTAATATGAAAACTGCTCTCCTGAACATCCGTGAAGACCTGCTCTCCAACCTTGATTCCAACACCCCCTGTGTCCTAATCTTACTTGATCTCTCTTCTGCATTCGACATGGTCAACCATGCCATTCTGCTCAACCGTCTCTGTGATAACCTGGGCATCATTGATCAGGCCATGGCTTGGCTGACTTCTTTCCTCTCTGACCGACCCTCCCAGGTCCAACTTGGGTCCTTCCTCTCCTCTATCTCGCTCTCTACTTGTGGTGTTCCCCTTGGGTCTAACCTCTCTCCCTGGCTGTTCAGCCAATACCTGGCACTTCTTGCCCACCGCATTGGTGCTTTCAGCCCCAACTTTCTTTGCTATGCGGATGACACTCAACTCATTTCAGGCTCCCTTCCGCCACCTCTTCTCCTTCTCTGATCTCTGACTGTCTGTCTGCTATCCAGGAGTGGTGTGCCACCAATGATCTCTGCCTTAATGCCAGTAAGACAGATATTCTCCTAATCGGCACACCTGCTCCCTCCTTTCCTGTCTCTCTCTGGCTGGCCTCTCTTGGCCCTCTTCCTTCTCCCACCTGTGAGGCTAAAAACCTTGGGGTCATCTTCGACTCTACACTCTCCTTCTCTCCTCGCATCTCTGACATCTCCAAAAATTTCACACTACCAGCTGCACCTCCTCAGAGGTATTCTTCCTTTCCTCTCCTTCCCCCAGAAGCTCACTATCTCCAGAACTCTGGTTCTCTCTAGGCTGGACTTCTGCAACAGCCTCTTTCTAAATCTACCTGCCTACCTCTACTCTTTGACCTTTACAACTTATCCAGAACAGGACTGGAAGACTTATCCTTGGCCTCAAGCCCAGGGATCATATCTCTCCAGCTCTGAAATCTTTTCACTGGCTCCCGTGGCTTCAAGGATCAAGTTCAAGACCCTCTGCATCGTCCACAAGGTTTCCTGGATCCTGGTACTGCTCTACCTCCAACTTTCTCTTCCTCTTCCAAAACATCTTCCTTCTTGAGCTCTCTGCTCATCCACCTCCAACTATCTGAGGGTCAGGCGCTTCTCCAAGCAGAGAGTTGGTGGCAGAATTCTATTCTCGGCTGGGGCCTCCATCTGAAACAGCCTCCCTGCCTCTCTCAAACTTGAGCAGAATCACCTCCGGTTGAGAGACCTTCGTTTTTGCTTCTGCTTTCTCTCGTCCTCGCCCCTGCTGATGTACCTGACTGCTCCGAACACTAGTCACCTAGATACCCTCTGAACTCGGGCCCAGGCTCCTGCATGTCCAGTTTCCCTCGTACTGCCTCCGGGCTCCCCCAGCATTTAGAGTCTGTATCTGCAACCCTACAGCCCCTCTCTCTGCACTTATGAACGACCAACTGGCTGTACTTATTGAGTTAACTGCACTTCTCCCTTCCCCTCGCCCCCTGGCACTTCTCCCCTTCCCTCTTCCCCACAGTTGTGTGTTCCGAATGACACAAGGCCTAGTAAGATCATTGTTTTGTCCTCCCTCTTTTTTCGCCTTCCTGGTCTTGTCATGCCTAGAAACATTTGTGTACAGGCGCATTATAAATGCCTTGTCATATCATATCATACACAATCTGAAATTAATAGGGTACAAAATTAAGTGATGGCGCACTACAATTAGCAGAAAGAGTGGAAATAAAATTGGCTTTTAACAGGGTATGAAAGATGTGAAACGGGGGCGAAGAGCAAAAACCAGGAGGAAGACGGTTTCAAAGTTTAGGGGCGAAAAGAGAAAAACAGCAAAAACAAGATGGGGTGCAGGAGGTGGTTTAGGCTGAGAGAAGATGTAAGTGTTGTGAGTGAAGAGATCGAGAGGTGAAGTAGAAAACACGAGGAAGCTTGACCATAATAGCATTTAAACACAATAGTAAGGAAATGGGCTATAAAACAAGAATCAAAGGGAAGGAGGAAACAATGAAATAGAAGATCGGGGGATAATGAAAAGAGAACTTAAATATTAGACTTAATCACCAAATGGAGTGGAGTAAGCTAAGAAGATGTAGGCCCAATAGAAGGGTGGAGCAATAGTCAAGTCAAGAAAAAACAGAAGAGAAGCTGATGAGTTTGACCATTTGAAAAGATAATAAAGGTCATATATGACATATGTTGTAAAGATAGTACTTATAGGTGTGAGCAGTAGGAGAAATATGAAGAGAGTAAAATAGTGAGGAATCAAAAGTGACCCCGAGATTACAAGCAGAAAAAAAAAAAGGAAGAAAAGAGTGAGCAAAGAAGAGACCAAGGAGGAGAAGGCAGCGAATTCCAGTATTTAGAAGGGGTTATTATGCAAGAACAGAGAAGACATCCAAGACTGAATAGCATAAAGTTAGGCTGAGATGTTAGAGTCAAAAGAGTTGAAAAAGGAAGAAAAAGAGAGAATGATCCGGGAGTCGACTGTATAAAAATGACACAAAAGATTGAAGGACTGAATACGTGCAGATAGATGAATAGATTATATAGAGAAGAATAAAGTACAGAGAAGAGAAACTTGTGGGCCACCAGAGAGGAGAGAACAAGGCAAAGAAGTATGACCTGCCCAGGAGACATAGTAAGTGTGGGAAGAACGATAGGACCAGAACCAATGAAGGACAGCGTCAGAGAAGCCAAGAGTAATGAGAGTGGAGAGGAGCCTAGGGTGATTCACAGTATCAAATGCAGCCGCAAGATCTAGAACAATAAGAATAGATGAAAGCATGTTGTGTTAGTCTGAACATAAAGAGTTGGAGACGTACAACAAAGCAGTTTTGGTCGAGTGTGCCGGATGGAAGCCAGATTGAACCAAGAGAAGCAGAGAGTAGCAATTAAGATAAGAAGAGACTTGAGAATAGACATCTATTTCAAAGAGTATAGTAGGAGAAGGGAGAAGTGTGATAGGATGAAAATTAGAGGGAGAAGATATGTCAGGTTAAGGTTTCTTAAGGAACTACATCTCCTAAGAAGTCTTGTAATATGTACCTACAGCCGGGGACTAGAGCAATAATGAGGTCTGTCTGAAAAACATACATTTTATGAACCCGCAGTATTTATGAGCCACAGAGAAACTGTGCCTGACATTTGTCTGAACGGACGCAAGAGAGAAGGCTTGTGCATTCTGTGTTCCAGCGCTACTGGTGAGGCTCGTGCCTCAGCAGAGCGGAGAAACCACAGAAGCCCAAGAAACACTAATCACATGGAAAGAGATTTTAATATGGCGGCAGAAAACATATTTAACACCCTGCAAGACCTCATTAGCAGAAATCAGGGCTATCAGACAATTACTCGATATGAACGATATACTAAAAATTGCCTAATTGGGGAGATTAGGGAATCCCCCAGAAACAACCAATCCGACTTGAGAATTAATAACAGGGTGAGAAATAAACTTATCATGAATGAGATCAGTAGCCAATCCCCAGTCCAGTGAATATACAATGGACTGGGAAAACTCAGCAGTGGAGTGATACATGGAGGAGGCAGCCTTATCTACTTGTGCACTCTTGAGACAAGGGGAGAGCCTTGCAGCAAGGCACAATAACTATAGAACTGCATTGAGTAAAATTAAAACGCTTTTCTAAGAGACTAGAAGAATCCAGACTGGAATCAGCCCAGTCCTGAAGGCGCTGTAAATAGTAGCTGACCGGTGTGCTTGGAAAGAGCCTCTAGCACCTTGAGAGAATTGGTAGAACAAAGCCTCAGGTCACCCACCAGCAAGCCTACAGTAAATGGGAGAGGGCTCGGACATGTGGCAGGAGGGTGAAATAACATTGACTGCCATACAAGAACCCTAATGGGCGGTGAGATGCATCCTTTTCATTCTTTCAAGATCCTCCTCCGTCTCTGCCTACCATCACTTTGCTGAATGGCTATCCATGCGCAATTGCTCTCTCTTTAAATTCAGGCTACTCGTCTATACATAGATCCATGGTCTTGTCCACACTACCTCTCTGGTTGCACCTCACTGTGCTCACCCTCTTAAACGCTCCACTCCTCATCTCTTTACAGCCTATTAGCCACCTGCTTCCCTTGCCTCCTCCTGCTTTCACTCTTTTTTCTACTTCCGCCCACTCAAATGGAATGCTCTTCCCTGTCTATCAAATCCATCTCTTCAAATGGAACCATTTAAAACATGGCTCAAACTCCACCTGCTAACAATGGAAGGAGCCCTTACCCCCACCTATCCAAACTAACTGCCCAAACTACCTCTTCTGGATTCTGCCATCAGGACCACTCTATGTAATTGGTAAATGTGTAAATAATGGCCTCAAACTGTCATTGTTAAAAAGTATTGTTATGTCCTTCAATCCTAGTCCACAGTACATGTTCAAACTCCCTCATCTTCACCTTCTAGGAATGCATCTACTCTCTGTTATTGCCTACTTTGCAAGTCATGTCTGTTCATAATGACACCTGTTCTTCAATGAATACATATACAAATAGAAATAGAAATACAACATTCACAGCCAATGAGATATCTCTATGCCATTTGATCTTGTTAGTGAGAGAACTAGCACTACACACGAGTTTAGATAGTGGATGGTGCTGTAATTGATCCTTGTGTTTAATGATATTTTTTCTAGGCATGGGAGGAATTGTCAATATGGTTCTTTGGTCTGGATTTGACCTGGTAAAAACGTAGCCTTGTCGTAAAGTAGAAGATACCTTGTCATGGCCACCAAACCCAGATGAAGTAGCCCTAGTAGGAAACCCTCTAGATATTGGAAACATCCTTACCCTAAACAGTCACTATGTAAGTCGTACCCATGTGGCAACATATGCTTATGGGATAAAAAGGACTAAGATTACAAGACCGAAAAGTGGGGTACCTGCTTATCCTGAGTGTAGATTCACGATTCACAACCAGAAACCTATCACTATGCTCCAGCAGTGAAAGAGGTTTGCAGCATGAAGTCTTCTGAGAGCCTACCAAGGTCACACCAAAGGAGAAATGTGGTTGCTGCTTCACATTCACTCACAAACAACAAGGCATAAACCTTAGGATTTTCTGCTGAAGAGGCGAATGAGATCTTGGGTTTAATTACCGATTTCTCCTTTAGTACAAGCTCAACAGCTGGACAGGACCCAGACAGAAAAATCAAACAATTGGAATACTTGATTAGGAAAGAAATTAACCAAAAACTGCATGCCATAACCCTGGGCAGATACCACAAAAATCAAAGGATCCCACGAGGTTTGCGAATACAATAATGCCCGACGTTCTGTGAGGAGAGTAAGGAATTCGTAAGAAAATGGGAGGCCATCCTGAATAAATGCTCCCTAGATCTGATACTTCTCACAATACAAGAACTGGCAAACAATTAACCACACTGCATACTGAAATAGAAGAAATAGAGAAAGAATTGGTGAAAACATTGAACCAAGAAGTGGTACAAACAATTCTTGACTATATAAACAAAAAACTGGCAGATTATACATCCGAATTAGAAGCGAAGAAAGTAAGGAAATTTCGCAGAGACACATAATACTATTTGAATGGAGAGGTGTATACCTGGATGGAGAAATATGGGCCACCAGTAGGTAAACCTAAATCTAAACCTAGACCTGGGAACACCAGTGAAACATCAAGCTCTGGATCAGAGAGCAATCCATCTCAAGCAGAAGGGGAGGAAGAACAGGGAATTAGAAACGTTAGCCCCACACACAGACCGAGAACCTCTACAAGTGACTCTTCCTCTTTTTTAGAAAGAGGCCGGAAAGAACAAAAAGAACAAGGAGGGGGAAGAGGAAAGCAAAGGGAAGGACCAGAAACGTGACAGAAGCAGAGAAAAGTCTATTATTGAATCTATTTTCCAGAATACTAACAGAACAAGAAATGAAAACATTACACAAGGGTCTCAGATTCGTACCCACATATAATAGTTCTTTGTTTAACACACGGATAGAACTTTTCAAACTTGTGAGGAAAATGAAGTTAAAAGTATTTTTAAATGAATTGGATGTATCAGAAGAGAGAGAAATGGAAGAGGATGAACTTAAAGAATTTAGAGGAAAGAGTGGATTTATTCCACCGATCAATGTACCATCTATTGATATTTTTCAAAAACAGACCATTAAAGACCTTTAAAAGATCAATTTAAAATCTAAAGGAGGTATAAACATGAAATCGTATGAATGGGAGCTTATCAAGAGACTCTACAGTGATGAACAATTGACTATAAGAAGTGCCCATAAAGGGGGAGCATTGGTTCTTTTAGATACAGCAGACTACGATGCAGAATGCAGGAGACAGTTGAATGACCCCAAAACATATGCAAGATTGGACAGAGATCCTACTGTTGAAATAAAGAAGAATTTGGAGGAGTTACTTACTAAAGCTGAAGAACTTAGCTGGATTAATCATCACTCCAAGACATTTCTGACTAACAACTTTCCTAAAATTCCCCATTTCTACACGCTACCAAAAGTACATAAAGATCTCACTAAATCCACCTGGCAGACCCATAGTCGCTGGTACCAACGCCATACTACAACCATTGGGAATCTATATTGGTAATTTTTTACAACCTCTAATACAAAAAACCACCACATATGTAAAGGACACTACGCATTTTTTGAAATATTTAAGAGAATCAGAACATGGTGAAACTGACATCTTGATCACAATAGACGTTAAAAGCCTCTATACATCAATCCCTCATGATCAAGGAAGGGCGGCAGTAGAGTGGCTGCTACTTCAAGAAGGTGACATTCCGGCTCAAAAAGAATTTGTCATGACATTACTGGAATTCATCAGTGAAAACTCCTATTTTCAATATAAGGAAGATATTCCTTATATTGAAACATCAATGGGTGCAACCATGCAGACATCAATGGGTGCAACCATGGCACCGTCCTATGCCAACACATTCATGCATAAATTCGAAGTGGATCACGTTCTAAAGCACGAAGGGTGGAAAAGCAAAATTGGACTATGGATTCGTTATATCGACGAGATTTTCGGGATATGGCACGGCACCAAAGAAGAACTAACAAAGTTTTTGGAGTATTTGAATAGTATCGATCAACGAATCCAGTTCATATCAGAATTCTCCACAGAAACCATACACTTCTTGGATGTAGAGGTCAGTAAGAGAAAAACAGGTTACAGGACCAACATATATCAACCAAGTCTTATAAAAAACCTACCCTACAGCCAGATGTTGAGAGTGAAAAGGATTGTCAGTGACCCTCAGACTATGAAGAAGCAATAAGCAGGATGGAAGAGAAATTTCTGAATAGAGGTTACACTACAACGGAAATTGAAGAAGCGGGGGCGAGACTCGAGAACAAGAAGAGGGATGAGCTTCTTAAACCAAAAGAGAAGGCAGATGAAATGCCTCCAATGGTGTTTGTTTCCAAATATTCAAAACAGAGCAAACGAATTAAAGAGATAATCAGAAAAAACTGGAACACACTAGCCCTGGATGAGAGAGTTGAGCCACTATTTAAGGAACTGCCTACCTTTGCTTACAAGAGGAGCCAAAACTTAAAAGATAAATGGGTGAAAACAAGGAGCTTTAAGACAAAGCAAGGCACAACTAAAACCAGAACATTCCCGTGCCTTAATTGCTCTAATTGTGGATATATACTCAAGGGCAACACAATCAACCATCCACACACTGGCGAAAAGATAAAACTCAGACATTTTGGGACATGTAATTCGAACAATATTATCTATTCCATAAAATGCCCATGTGGACTATATTACGTGGGACAATCAACACGGACTGCAAAAGTGCGATGGAACGAGCACTGCTCATGCATACGAAATCATAACAAAAATTCTACAGTGGCACGACACTGGGATTCGAAGAAACACAATCTATCTCAGATAAGAGTGGTGAGGAAAAGAGAACCACACATGAACCTACAGCAGAGACGTGACCAGAGGGAATCATTCTGGATCGATAAGCTTGGAACATTGACACCTAAAGGATTGAATGAAGAAATCAATTTTGCCTGTTTTCTTTAGGAATTATGTGTGTTGTCTATAAGGGGCAATGAGTTTGGTTAACACATGAGCAAAACAATGTGTATGTACTTGATGAGTTTGTTGGAGCATACTTATATAAGGAGAAGGAGAGAAGCTACCACAATTATGCATTATAGTGCTCCAGATAACACATACAGATGTAATTAGACCGATCATCCAGCACCAGATGTGAGAATCATTGAAAGAAGAGACTAATTTTGCTTGTTTTCTTTAAGAAGTAGGTGTGTTGTCTATAAGGGGGCAATGAGTTTGAGTTAGACAATGTGTATGTACTTGATGAGTTTATTGGAGTATATATGTATGAAGAGAGAAGCTACCACAGTCAAGTAATATAGTGCACAGATGACATATACACATGCGATTAGACCGATTATCCAACACCAGATGTGAGAATTATTATTTCCAACCCTCAATGATATGGAATACCAGCTACAGTATTATCTCTTGTATCTTACATAACCAGCTGCAGCACAGGCGGGTAACCGCATTGCACTTGTGTGTGCACTGCAGCTTTAAAGATCTATGGCCACCGACATTGTTGCAGACTCAGCCCGCACACCACAGGACTTTACGTCCTGGCATGCGTCACAGTACGATATTATTATATTTTTTAATTTTGGTCGGAGTCAAGACTATTATACAGCACTTACATGCACGGGCCTGCGAGTGCATCCGCCATAGCAGCAGGCACTTCTATTGTTTATGACACACTGTATGTCGAGAACGCATGGTACTCGCACGAGAGGTTGCCATGGCGGTCAACAGTCCTGCCTACCCATTTCCATGGGAAGGTGGGACTGGAGACGCGTCCGCAACGTCCAATCCCGGACGAGGGACGATGCCGCGATCGCCATGGCAACGCTAAAACCGATCCTTCCAACGTGAGCACTCATTCGCAACCTGTATCACGAGACGAACAGACTGGAGTATTGCGAGGTAAGGAACTCCGTTCAGTTACAGCAGGCACAATGGAAGCACACTTCTTTTGATTATGAGACAGAGAAACTGATTTCACGCTTTTTCTAACAGGGAGGTCCTCCCGAAGTACGTGCTCATGTGCAAGGCGACACACGTTTTGAAATTAAGCTAAGGTAAATTCGAACCACGGATTGTGTAGACTCACGTAGATCTCTCACAATATTTTTCCCCAATAGTAATATCGAGGACACTAATGCACGCACTTTCACTTTCTCTCTTCTTTACTGATTTGCATGAATGGACGTATCCTTCATTTTTTCACCAATATGGCGGTATGTATATTTTAAATTTTTGAAATTTATGTAAATGAAATTACAATGGAATTGAAATGAATTGATTTTGTTAATTGTATCCCTGAAGATGGTGCTCTGCACCGAAATGCATTGGCAAAAATAGCTTATACTTTTAGTCGAGGAATTGCTGATTCGCCTAAAGAATTGTGTGAATAAAACACAAACTACGTATATAATACTTTGAGATAGTGTTTGAAATCTTATTGCAACAGTTACTTTGAAAGATTGGAATTCTATAATATTAAGTGAAACGCACAATCTACAAATCGAATACAAGCCTACAATCCACAGAGGAATGAATTTAGCTCCTTACGGGGAGCAAGGAGGAGCACTGGGTTTTACAGGGTGGTTTTCACTCTGTTTTTCTTTTTGATATTGCTGCTTCACATTACCAGGTCTAGCAGGCAAAACAGATAATGGGCCTCATTACGAGGACGGCTGTAACCCGCTAGTGCTACCGGCGGCTTGCCGCCGTCCTCGTAACACCGAATCCGATACTAACATTACAAGTCCCGGTGGAGCGGGAATTCACACAGCGGATTTGGTGAGTGTCCATTCCCGTAGAGTCCCAAAGGACTCCACGGGAATGGGATCATGGAAGCACTGGCACCATTGTTAACAGTTCTGGTGCTTCCCTGAGAACTCTGCAGGTGGGTGCCATTGAGCCCATCAGGTCAGACCTGTCGGGCATAATGCCCCCGTCTGCAGAGTTGGAGTGTGGCGGCCTGGAAAGGAGGCCGGTGCGTTGCTTTCGGCACCCTTATTTCTGGATGACCCCACTCATAATGAGGCCACATGTGTGTACAGAAATACCTAATTATCAACCTCTCCCTGAGGTCACTTAGAAAGTTTGGACCAGGATAGCAGACACTTAGAGTCTGCCTTCCACTCTGATAGTGTGTTAGGTCGTTAGTGTTTTATAAATGATACACATAAACATTACCAAAAAATACACGTGAGCTCTCTTTCTCTGTAACCTAGTAATAATATTACATGCATTTATGCAATGACTGCAAGCCAACCCTCCGGTGCCAACTCAGCTCTTTCTTTCCCTTTACCACTTTGAAGAGTCATCTGGACAGTCTTAGTTGCTACATCACCAACCTGCTTTCCTGGTACTCTGCCCCCTCTCTCATCCCCCACAGTCCTTTGCAGTATAGAATTTGTTATAAACCTTTGAGTATGTTTTTCCTCACTCTTAACAAACCGATGTTGTATGTTAGGTTCTTGTAATATGTCAAGTTTTTGTTAGGTTTTCTTGGGGGCAGAGCGCCCTCCCGAAACCCTCATTATAGAGATCCCAGGTTTACCTTTTCCATGCATTAATAGGTGCTGCAGCCCTAGTTTTAATTTTTGCATTCTTGTATTTCTAGTTTCACTTTTCTTATTTTTAAATGAGGATCACAATTTCAAAAATACAACCCCGACTATCAGATCGATTCATGTATGGAATGGGGAAACTTGGGAGCTCCGCCTTAGAGTACTGGGCTTGCTTGCTGGGTGTGTACATTGTCACATTGAGACACTTTGAAAGAAATGTCCAGGGACACTTTCTGTTCCCCAACCAACTCCAAGTAGGGTTGGCTGCATCATCTGGAAAGTGGTCAGGGGATGACAAGTCCCAGGTGCCCTACACTTTTCTGAGGGGAACTGAAACTTGCTGTGTGAATGTCCTACCGTCCCCCCCCCCTTTCGTCGGACTGCTTGGCTGAATGTAGAAAGTCCGAGTGCAATCAAGCAGAGCCCGACTTAGGGGAGGCTGTCAGAGAGTATAGGTTCCAGAGCCAGCAGAACTCTGCCCACACCAATGGCTATGGGAAGCATTCACTCCCTACCCTACCTGAGACTGGATGATCCTCTCCCCACTGTTTCCTGCTCTGGTTGCTTGTAGATCACTTGCTGACAAATTGCCCAACTTCTGTCTTCCCTGGTTGTTAGCTCCCCCCTCCCTTGTTTCTCTGCTTCCCTCACTGTGTTCTTCCCCCTATGATTGTAAAGTGCCTTGTTGCCTCACGAAGCAAGGACTGCGCTCACTACATACAGTAATATTAATAATACTAATAAAATTAGATTGGCTACGGAGGAAATCCAATGAATCAGAGGATGTATCGGAACATGGGTATTTGCTGCAGGTGGGTTAGCTTTCTTATAGTGATTGGAACTGCAGGCTGCATATCCCTCCTCTTCTCTGAGGGGGCACAAGTATGAAAAGTATAGGCATAAAGGCAGTAAACCCAGGATCATTCATTCAGGAGCCTAACTGGTTGTCCTGGTGATTTATTATATCACAGACAATGTTTTCACTACAGCAGAACTCCTCCCAAAAGGAACATATCCATCGGATATTTACTGTGCGATAACACCGACTCTGGGTAAAGCACATGCCTTTCATGGGTGGAATTTCAATGAAAAGGAAACATTCCAGGAAGATCAGACGTTCACAGGTTCATTAAAAAACAAGTAATCTTAAACTGACATCCAGCCTCCACTTCCTTGTGTGAGCCAATGCTGATGTAAATACTAATATAGATAAAGAAAATAGACATTCCTGCGCCTGCATTCGCCTATCTATGCTGGAACATGGCGTGAACCCAGCTGGGAAGCAGCAGACTGCTGCACAACAAGGGGATACAGGGATAGGACACAATATCATAGATGTATTTAGGAGGATTAAATAGCAAGGGTACACTTGGCAGGTCATGGATAAAGGGAACACAGTGGGCTACTGGTAGGGGATAGAAGTTTGGGATGGAAAGGCTGTCCCGTTCTTGATTATGTTGTTGGTGGACGTGCAGCTGTTAACCCGTTGAAGTTGTATTCCTGTGAGTTTCACATGTGACCTTTCCACTGTCCCTACACTATTGATTCCTGAAGTCTACACCAGGTCTACATACAGCCCTCCTTCTGCCGTAGTCGAGGAAGCAACGTGTGTTCTGGTTTAATACTCCTAGAAGACCCCAGAACAAGGAAGTCATTATGCAAGTCCACAATTTACTCTTTTGCTTTCTATCATGGCTTGAGAACAGATCTGAATTGAACTTTTCTTTTGTTTTATCCAGGATTCCACACTTCTGATTGTAGTCACTAACTTTCAATACATTTTAATTTAATATAATCAGAAGAAATATCAATCAAACAAAGAAACCCTCTACCAGAGGTTGCTTACTAGGTAGACATCTACCTATTACAAGGTGTTTTCAAGCAAACACTAGAGTCCAGAAAAAGAGCATTCCGTCAAAAAAATTGTCATGTGGTGGTGTAACGCTCACCCTGCATTCACAGGGGCGCCTCTCGACTGGTCTGGACACTTCTGGGTACACTGCACCTTCCCCGGGGTTCGTTCTTTCAGGAATCAGTTCTAGGAAATAGCAGATGTATTTTAGCGACTTCTCCTTCCCTCGAGAGACCCACCTCCCGGTGTTCCCCTTGCGTTCTTTCCCCTTGGGACTTCTCTCACCTTGATTTTTGGAATGCTGCGCTCTTCGTACTGCCGCGCTGGGCAGGGGTGCGTCGTTGTTGGCTTGGTCCACCGAGTTAATTCACTGGCGACAGCCCGGAGTCCAGTCCGGCTGCGACTCCACTTTTCAGGTAAGTCTTTTAGAGATTTTAGAATAATGTCTGTATTGATGAATGCTCTAAACCTTCTTCTCTTGTCTTGCAGAGGCTGATGGAGAGAGCCGAGGCTGACGGCAGAGTTCGAGAAGGTAAGGATGCGCTAGATGCGGCGCCGAAAGCGTCCTTGCATGTGGTCTGACCTGTGCTGTTGTTCTTTACAGGTTGAGGAGGATTCCTGGAAGCAGCGATAGATGGGACCAAATGCAGAGGATGATGTTCGGAGTGGCGGAGGCCTTCCAGGAGAGCCGGAAAGAAGCTTCTGATTCTTTCCTCTATTTTCCTAGGAATGTAGTAGGAGGACGATGGAGAAGTCCCAGAAGGCTCGACTGGATGGAGGAGCTGGAGCTGAACAGGTAAGGATGGCGGTGTATTGAAGTCTCTCGCCCGCACAGGCCAGGATGCAGAGCAGGACCCGGTGAGCGTCAAGCTGCAAGAGCAGAATAACGCGAAGCATGTGCCTCAGGTCGGGCATGGTTTAAATACCCAGCAGGTATCCCAGGTGCCTTTGGGGCGGACCCCGCCCTGATGCTAGGCTGCTTGTTGCAGTTCCTCGATGATCCTGGTGAGGGGAGCCGTGTTCACCCATTGTCCATTGGAACTCATGCTTGCCAAGTGAGTCTGATGGCAACGGCGCCAGGTTTGCGACCAAGGCTCCCGCAACGGGCCAAAGTAGGCCTTTCTTGCCTTGTTAAAGTACTGTGGAGGGGGCCATGGTGCCCGAGTCCCACAGTCTGGGGATAAGGTTGTGACAGGTGTTATGAAGAATTGAGACAAAGTGTAAGGTAATTTGAGCAAACACTGTAAACTTATGCAGTGAAGCAGCATTTAGATGGTCATGAGAAGCGCACATTTGCATACTGATATTTTTATATGGCCTAGTTGTCTACTACCATTGCACATAGACAATGACAGAGTAAAGATGGTGGCAGAGTAACAGTTGCATAGCAGCATAATTTCTCTGCATGCTACACACTCTTGGCTGTACATGTTTCCACTATCAATTTAATGATCCCTCCATCTTGTTTCTTCTACGATGCGGTGTCTGAATATATTTTTGTTAACAGTTCCATGATTGGAACTCTGACTCTGTTGGTATTGAGCCTGAATGAACACTGAACCAATCTCTTTCACCCGCCACATGATCTAATACTGTACTTTTTCTGCACCATGACAGGTTTGGTATATCCTTGCACGGAGTACTGCAGCATACTGCCATCACCTTTATGTTGTTACACTCATCAATGGTATTAATGCTCTCTCTTCAACCTTGTCCAACCTTAGTCCACCAGTCAAGTGTCTTGTGAGGCTGCGGATAGGTAAACTGAACTGTGGGCCTCATTACAACCCTGGTGTTAAGGGGTTAACGGCGCCGTAAAAGGCTGCGGCGCCGTTAAACCCTTAACGCCAGATTCCCACTTTAATGCCTGCTTTTTGCAGGCGTTAAAGTCCATCCCGCTAAGGGACCTTGGTGCTAATTACAGCACCGTAATTTACGGTGCCGTAATTAGCGCCTTCCCCATTCCCATTGAGCCCTATGGGCCAAAAATGGGAATGGGGAAGGGGCCATGGTGAATGGGGATTTACCGCCCTGCCAACCTTGGAATGGGGCGGTGAATCCGCCATCCACCATGGCGGAATCCGGCATGGACAATGGTGCTAATAGCACCATGGTCCAACGCCAGGGTTGTAATGAGGCCCTGTGTCTTCCTTCCCCCCCTCCAGCATTGTGGATTGTGCAGTGTTTGGCGTCTGAAGGAGCACATTCTGTGCACTAGTAAATTACCAAAATGTATACAAAAATAAAAAAAGAAAGCAAGACTTGTTTGAATGCACCACATTCTGCCAAACCCGATGCAACAGTTGAAGCACAAAATAAAATAGCGAGCACATAGAGAATATAACATCAAGTAAACATCAAAACCAACAAATATAGAAACATTTCCAACACTTCACTGTTCATGGCCTTTAACTCGAAAATTATACAACAGATTTTTTGTGAAAATGTCTCACTTTTAGGTGGAACAATTCTATTACTTTGAAAGACGATAGTAGCAGCGGAACGGATATTGGAACACCTGAGCACTGAAGTGTCCACACCTGCATGCGTAGAAACAGGCGGGTCCAATCATTACAGGCATGTATCCTTACACTCACAAGGCCAAAACTATAACCTAGGACTAAAAGTGCAGGGAAGATATTAACTCAAGGAGATGCAGAAATGGTACCAGCAAATCTAAGATGATCCCAAATGAAAGGGAAAGGAGGTCAGTCATTAGTCAACATGGAGGAGAATTAACAAAAGTAAGGAAAATGTCAAGTTTAATCACAAATTCTGGGAAACCCTACACTATTGAATAAGGTGAAAGCCCAATACTCAGTCAATCACTTGGAGGATGCCAAAAAGCAAACATATTGCAAAAAGTCGCGATTTGGGAGACCCTATTGTCCAGGTGCACACAGTGCTTAATATAGTTAACATAAATATTTGATTGAGGGGACTATACAAATTAAAATAAATATATTTATATGTGTGTGTGTGTGTATATATATAAATATATATTTTCAGACGAGAAATTATGCCCCTGAACAGGGCAAAACCAGCGGGCTGCACTCCTGAGAGCAGCTGAGTGAAGAAAATCCAATCTCAGCAAAATGAAAGGCTTGACAGCAGGATCAGGCAGCACAAAATCTTCTTTATTAATCCAAAGTGCATAAGAAAAGGGAAAACCTGAAGTAACAAAACAATGCGTTTCGCGGTGCTCCGACCGCTTGTTCACGTAGGTAGGGGAAACACAGACAAAGGACTCCTTAAAACGTTATACAAACTCTATGGTAGCAGTACATAGAACGTCTCTGTGCACGGGTCAATACAATGTATTGGGCACTAGGTGGCCATGTTGTAGCATATGAAAGGCAACGCATTCTTTTCTGTACAATAAAATAAAGTACACACCTTGATTATCTGAACATTAAGTAACGGCTTAAATTGAAAATGCTGCTGCCAGTGCCACGAAAATCATGAAAGTGGGAACTACAGAAGAGACGGCATATAACGTGAGAAAAAATAGCTATGGGAGGTAACTATACGGTAAAATCACTGCTGAGTAAGAAAGACAGAGTATATCAAATGAAAAGCTCCCACTGTGGGTGCAATGTACGGGGGCAAGACGGACCGTACCATGCATCTAAACAGTATAAAGTATCAAATATAAATAAAAAAAGAGGCGTAGTCAGAAAATGCCCGCCATACAGAAGAATGTTAAATCCGTGCAAAAAATCTGCACGCACACCGTTATATAGCCATCTCTTCAAATCGGTCCTACAGTCTGAGTTTCAAACGTGTCATTAGCTGTATGAAGTGTACACATTCCCCATGGTAATCTATAGTCTCAAAGTACTTAAACACATCATTGTCATCGTGCATGTACAAGGGTAGAAAGGGGACAAATCAAGCAAATGTTGCAGTATATGAGCAATATAAAGTGCATAGTGCATTAGCAGCCAAAAAAGTGCAATGTGCATAGCAGCAAAGAAAAGGAAAAGAAGGGGAAGGGAAAATAGTAAAAGGGATGAAAGTTGAGATCTCTACAGCAGTAATAATGTGCACAGTGCTCTACGTCCATGGATGCACAAATGTATACCTTAATGTACTGGTAATATAGAACATAAAACCATACACATAGTTAACAGAGATAAATCAAAAGATCATTAGATATTTAAAATGACATAGTATCTCAAATGTTTAAAAATAACCCTGCTCCCTATGAAAGAATACATGGCACAAAAACCGTGCATACATGGACAGCTGGAGAGTAGCCAACGAATACATCCTCAATAAAGTGCAAAGTGCTTTGACCGTAAAATACCCAATTTTAAAGGCAAACTAACTTCCTTATAAACCTTCTACTGCAAAAAGGTGGTACACATGAGCTTGATCGTGCAGGTTAAAATCTTTAGTCATAATAGACCTAATGAAAACTGTGTCAAACCAGAGTAACCCTTGCAATGTAAACATCTACATCACAAGAGATATAAAATAACCTCCTGTAATGCAAAAAGAGAAGTAAAAGGCGAGACAAAATGGAGGACAGAGTAAAAACGGATAAGGAATCCAACAAACGTACTGTGTAAAAATATCCACCATATATATATATATATATATATTTTTTTTTAAGGTGAGGGTCTTGGTCCAAAGGAAATGCAAAGATTTTATTGCTAATAACTTTTGACTTTCAGGGCAGATTTGGCAGATATTTTCCTAAAAAAAGAGTTTGTCACAGGTTTCTCCAGGCGTGAAAGTTTGGGAAGGATTCAGTAAGAAATTAAAAAGATATTAAGAAAGCAAAAAAAAAAATGTTTTTGGCATATCCCCATTAATTTTCCCAGAGAGAAAAGGTCAAAATGTTGTCAAGCCGAAGCGCAGAAACTGCTGGATGGAATTTAAAATGAAAAAGCAGCAATTTTTTCCCAAATTTCTATTGCTAATAACATGTGACTTGCTTGATGGATTTGGATGAAATTTTCAAAACAAAAAGGTTGTCAAGGATTGTCCTAAAGTGGTAGCTGGGAAAAATACATTATAAAATAAAAATGTTATAAAGAAAAAACACCACAGTTCAAGTGCATTTCTTCAATAGCCATAATCCAAAAAACGGCTGGTCAGATTTTGACCAAATTAAAAACAATTTAGGCACAAAGCATTGACTTAATTTCCTTGACTGGTTTGGGGTACATCCATCCTGTAGTTTTAAAAATACTTGACACAAAAGGGTTGCCCCCTGCTCCTTAACCCTTTGTATCAGAAATGGTGCTTTGCAGCAGAGAAGCTGAGTGAGGCTGATCGGTTTTGACTTGCTGTATGGATTTGGGTGAAGTTTTCCAAACAAAAAAGTTGTGAAGGGCCCTCCAAATAGTTGAACAATTCATGAGAAAATGAAAAAGCCATTCATTTTCGCATAGAGAAAAAGTGCAGTTTTTGAACAGCCTTAGTGCGAAAACTGCTGGGCAGAGTTGGACCAAATAAGAAACAATCTGGGCACAAAGGATTGACTTAATCTCCTTGACTGGTTTGGGGTTGATTTTAAAATACTCGACTGAGTCATGGGATTGCCCCCCGTTCCTTAAAACCTTTATATATATCCGCTTGGTGCTTTGCAGCAGAGAGGCTGAGTGGCTTTTCGGAAATGAAAAGCGACCATTTTGTTTTTTGCGCGAAGCGAGTGATTCACGCGATGTTACTGGGAAAAGCCACAAATGAGAGAACTCTATTTGGATGAAGAAAAAGGATGCCATTAAACTTTGCAATGAACTCCCCCACAAACTTACAGAATCTAATAACATTCTCGACATCGGAAAGTGACTCAAAACTCTTCTGTTTATGTAGTCGCTCCTAGAGGAACACTGAAGGACATTGCTTCGATTGCCTGGCCATAGGGACTATATAAATACCGATACCAGCTCATGGCTATTGTGCCCCACAGCAACCTATTGGTGCAATATGTACAGTGGCCTTGGTAGAATGCCATGGCTAGTGGGCACAAAGAAGCCTATTGGTACAACATGTACAGTGGCTGGCCATGGCTGAAGGCCATGTCTAGTGTGCCCCAAACAAACTACAGTATAACAAAACCCTTGAAATTCAGTGAAAAAACTTTAGTTAGTGGAGCGTTAAGGTGATCAGAGTTAACGTGAAAAATCCATAGCAACAGAACCTTTGAAATTCAGTGAAAAAAACCTTGGTTAAGAGAGAGAGAGTTAAGTAATCAGATTTAAAACAAAACCTTTCAAATTTAGTGAAACAACTTTAATTAGGAGACGGTTAAGGTGATCATATTTAACACAGCAAAACCCTTAAAATTCAGCAATTGCATTTTGAGCAAGTCCCTCTTTACGATGTGCCCCCTCTTGTGCAGCATACTACACAATGATGACAGCATAGATTACATCAGGTGGAAGGAGTGTGCCAAGTGAGAAAGCACCTCCTATGGAATAATCTCCACCACTGAGGATGCCTCATTTCTTATGTAAATTCCAATGTCATTCGCTTCTGGACGGTGGCCGGTTTAAGCTGGTTATCAAAATGAGAATGGCTTCTGATCATGCTGCAGACATTTTACATGCAGTAATCATGTGACAAGAAACATGGCTATGCTCTGAGTAAAATAGATAGTTTTTGGGTAAGAGCTAACAAAGGGAGGCGCAGTATCAAAAAGAGAACTGCAGTGTACTCCAAATACACAATAAAGTAGCTTTTGTCAAAGAACAGGATTGAGTTTTTGCTCACAAGTTACAAACACCTGGCAATGATCAAAGATTCCAATTGATTAAAATAAGGCAAGGGGCACAACTTCAGCGGATAGACATCACTAAATTGAAGGAAACCCCCAACACCAACGGAGCAAAGCTCAGTGGCGCTGAACTAGAGTTGAACTTCCACGGATGGCTACTGGGGGGCCCGTTTAGCATGTGCTCTCCCATAGTCTACTCTCACATTTTAGGCAGAAACGATATGCTTCATATGCTCATGCTTTTTTAACCTAATCAGGGTGATATATTATGTGGTTTCTGGATTTCCTTGAAAGCTCTCTGTTTTGGGTTGATATATTTATTTTTAAAATAGCACTGCCCTTTAAGACAAAGACAAGTTTCTGTGCCAGACATTAATTCCGTTTAGTTAATTTGCATACCCACAATTCCTTGCTCTGTGACTCTGATCGGGAGGTGAGCTTCGAGGAATGACTACATATCGGAGCTGTGGCATGGGTGGTTTGCTAGCATAAATGGTCTATTCCACTCACAAGTTTCAGGTAGAAGGGTTTGTTTCAGGCAAGTATTAAACCGACTATATCATTGATGGTGTTTGCTAAATGTGTTTTGTCAATGCAATGCATTTTATAATTTGAAATATGATATGGTGAATATGGAAACAAAAATAAATATCTGAGTGAGAAGCACGCGTTTGTAGTCATGATATTGTTTTAATTGTTTTAGTTATTTCAGTGGGAATATAATGGCCTACTATGTTACGGCTAATCGCTGGATCCATTTAAGGTCACAACATCTCAAGTGGTGCCTCTTAGTTCGATGCAAGCTAAGTGACTTATATAAATGAGAATAACAAAAGTTACTAAAAGTAACTTCAATTTGTGAAACACAATAAATAATATGCTACATTAATAGCAATATTTATCAACACATAGGCCTTGGCTGACCTCTTTGGGAATAACTTAAGGCATCCAATTTTCAGGTGTCTCAAGCTCTGCAAACTTTTAAAATGTTCTAGAAATTCATCTAGAAAGGTTTGAGGTTCACCCAGATGTCCACAGTTAAGGCTCCTTCGTGGGAAAGTAGACTTCTGTCATACACCTATAGCACTATAACATGCCCCACCTCCCGGCACGTCTCTGCAGAACAGTGGGGCATGTTACACTTTGTTTTACATTTCCAGGACTCTTTGCAATGGAAATCGAAATAATCGTTTTAGCATTCCTGCGGTGCTCTGTGGGGGAGGGACACCATTGGGCGTAGTGTGGGGGTAAAGGAGGCATACAAGTACTTTTGGGTGAGAGGAGTCTTCTACCTTCCACAAATGATATCCTTTCGTGAAGCTGATAATGTCCCTTACTGCTTGCAAATCGTGAGTTCTATAAGGTTGGTACCAGAATGAGGAGGTTGTGACCAACCTCATGATTTTTATTGATCATGATTTTAGTGATGCCTTTTTATCCTGATTGTAATTGACACAGGACTCTACATTAAGATGGCAGGCGTTGGAGAGCCAAACAGCTGCACCATCCCTTTTCCCCTTCACCTTGTTCCATTCATGTGCTTGATATATAGGTATGGCAAGAACCACATTGTGTTAATTTGAAACCATGAATGCGCCAGTTTGCCAGATTGCTGGCTGCATGTTGTAGTTACACTTAACTCCTTCTTATGATGCAATGATCAAAAGCTTCCAGATCACCCCATGCTGTAAGAAGGGGGCATTACCCAGTCACTATATGGGTAGAGATTCTCCTCTCCACGCATGGTAAAATTCCAGGTAGAATGTGGGTTTGTTCTGATGTACTGCAATAGCTATTGCACATTTGCAAAATTCTACGCCACAAATTAGAACTCTACCAAGGGTTATTTCAAACAAACAAAAAAGTCTGATGGCATATTCCCATGTATGCCTTTTATGCAGGATATGACACACTCCATGGCCATGTGAAAGGATGCAGTGATTGGCCACCTATGGGTCACCTCTGTGGGACTTTAATCAAATATCCAAAGATGTTTATGACATAAGCTGCAACGTAGGCTGTAATAATATTAAACAATCTGTAACGTCTGTGGCTGGAATGGCCTTGAGAGATCAGGAAATAGCTTTACAGTGACTGCTATATTCTGAGCATTTCTCGGGGTGTACCCAAATGCCCACTTTTTAAGATTTCTGTTTTGTGCTACGGGGGTTGGTGGACACAAGCCTTGACTATGTCGCCCAGATTTTGATAACAGACCAATTTGCCTAATGAGAGACTCGCATGGTCTGCTGAAAGATAACTACTGAGGCTGGAGAGATGCTAGGATCCTGGACAAGGCTGCTGGTAGCACTTCATGAAGTCACTATCCAGAGAATACATTTAATGTTTTGGCAACACTGTGCATTCTGATACAGCACCTGTCCACTGCTTACAGGAGCACGAGGAGCTATAGTTAGGCTGCACATACAGGATGTCAACAGCCACTTCCATGAAGATATGGGCGCAGGATGACCAGCACTCAGGAAGGTGCACGTGACCCTGTGAAGGAGGAGACCCTTATCTGTCCTGTATTTCTTTTTCTGGGGGGCAGTATGGCAGAAATACGCAAATGACCTTAAACGGTGACTACCCTACTTGTCCACATCTTAGTGACCTTATATAGATGGAATGATTGGTGGAAACGTAGATGTGTTAATAGAATATAGGTGATTGGCTTTATTGACCCTCTTTTAAGTGTTTTCTTTTGCTTCATGTTTGCTCTAATGGTTGGGAAAGCGCTGCTGGTTTGATATTTGGCTAACCACATCTGACACAGTTGTAAAGTCTTGCAAGTGGGGAGGGTAAAAGATCATTTAAATAACACTTTTTAAGGCTGAAGTAAACTGGGTGTTGATAGTTGGATTCTCAGTAATGCTGTTCCATTTACATTAGGTACCACATCATTTTAACAACAAATGAATTGGTGTACATTTTTTAATGGAATACACCCTCAAAATAGACATTGACTGATTTGATGTCATTACCTATGATATTATTTTTGGCGCTGGGTATGTGTCACATGTTGTATTCTGCCTAGTGAAAGCCCCTTCCTGAGATGCTTACTTAGCAGTTTCTTGCAGATAGCAGTGGATTGTTAGTTGAAGGTGTGCCCTTGCTAGCTGTTAAACAACAGCACATGCCTGAATCACGCCAACTCCCAGTGAAGCCTGAACATGTCAGCTTAGAACTTGGCCCTACCTCCGCATTGCTCAGATCATTACACGCTTCTGGCACTAGTCTAGACTCCAATCATACCTTGGAACGCCCTTAATTCTCCATTGTCTACTCTACAATGACTCACTCGAACACTGCAACGCTGTACAGAATGTCTGGGAGACGCGTCTTGCCAGTGCCTACTGTGAGGTAAAACATGTACATATATATATATATAGCTGAACATGTCTTTTACAGTGAGTTAAGGGAATTACTATAGAAAATGTAAAGGTCTGAAATGTCGGAAATGCCAATATTAGGGTTACTACAAACAGCACAAATTAACTTTTTTCCGAACAGTAACACATTCCATCTAACCACAAACCAAGCTCGAGCCCAGTATGCAACTGCTTCTCAAGACTCACTCAAACAATAGAATTGAGGCGACTACCAAGAATGTATAATTAGTTTTGCAAAGGAGTGGTGTGATATCTATAAGTGAAGAGTTTCTGTATAGGAAATGCAAAGCCGTTCACTGAATGTTGCCTGTCACATTGAAGATGCAGCAAAAAGCAGATCCTCCCACAGAGAAAGAGTTGGAGTAATGGCAGCCAGGGTTTCTTCTGTTCAGCAGTTGATATTCTTGTGTTTCTGCTGGAGTGGACCACGGTTGTGCAGGTAAGTGTTATGTTGTATTCTTTTGTACTTGTATGACTGATTCATTGTTTTGTCTGCATTGGTGGTTCCAGGTGAGGAGAATATGAAGATGCATGTTTCAGTGTTGGCTTCTGAATTCAAAATGCTTGCAATGTAGTCAATACCGTTAGTTACTGACTGCATTTCAAGCATTCCAATTGGTTCTGGGGAGTTTGATGCACTAGAAAAGAAAAACAAATCGGACAGTGAGGCTTCTGAAGCAAACATAATTGTGCCATAGCTATCGTAAAAAAAACATAACTCAAGTTTTGTAATACACTGTTCCTGATGTCCTTCTGTGTGATAATTCAACAAGGAACTTAGACCTTCACAAACCATAAATATTATTTTTGTTGCTCTTGCCCTCACATTAAGGGGGTAATACATAGAATTCAGCGCACAAGTGGCGCACGTGGCTGGTGCACAGTGTGCGCGTGCGACTTTCTGCACCAGCCGCATGTGCTAAAATCCATTTCCGCGCACAGCGTATTCATGGATTTTAACATCCAAAACCAGCCGTGGCGCAGAGTGGCGCATCGACCCTGCAGCAGCGCCAGTTACGCCCCCAACATCTCTCTGTGCGCCATGTACAGCGCACAAATCCCGTACATGGCGCACAGGCTCACAACCTCGAAAACGCCTGTAAAACTCCCTGCGCACCCCTCCAAATACACATGTATTACTGGGGTTGGCAGGAAGTTTCACACGCGATTGGCCCTGTGCGAGCGGGGTACTTGTATTACTGGGGTTCGCAGGAAGTTTCAAACGCGATTGGCCCTGTGCGAGCGGGGTACGTGTATTACTGGGGTTTGCGGGAAGTGTCCCACGCGATTGGCCCTGTGCGAGCGGGGTATGTGTATTATTGGGGTTTGCGGGAAGTGTCACACGCGATTGGCCCTGTGCTAGCGGGGTACGTGTATTTCTGGGGTGCGTGTGAAGTTTCACACGCGATTTTGCTGTCAGAGCGGGGTACGTGTATTTTGGGGGTGCGCGTGAAGTTTCACACGTGATTTTGCTGTCAGAGCGGGGTACATGTATCCAGTGTGGTGCGCGGGGAGTCCTACACGTGAATTGGCAGTGTGGTTCCTCCCAGGTGTCCCCTCTACCCCCTCCACGGCCCCTGCAGGCAGCCCACATCACAGGGGACTACCCTGCACCCCATGTCATGTCCCGCAGGCAGCCCATCCACCATGGGCATGCCCCCCAGCCAAGCCACATGTCACCTTGCAATATGATCACCAACTCATGTCCCCCAGAACCCCCACCCCCCAGCACGTCCGAGCAGTCCTTGAGAAATTGCGCCAGCACGAACTATATGCAAAACTGGAAAAATGCGTTTTTCATGCCACAGAAGTTGAATTCCTTGGGTTTATCCTGACCCCAAAGGGAGTCCGAATGGACTCACGAAAGGTGGACGCAATCCTTAAGTGGCCATCACCAAGTTCAGTTAAAGGAGTACAAAGTATGCTCGGCTTTGCCAATATCTACCGCAGATTCATCCCGGATTTTTCACATGTTATACATCCCATCACAGCACTCTTGCGAAAAAATAAACGCTTTATGTGGACTGAAGAAGCTGAAAATGCCTTCCAAGAGCTAAAAGCGAAATTCACGTCTGCACCTGTATTAAAGCATCCGCGCCCTGAACTTCCATACATAGTGGAAACTGATGCCTCCAGTCTAGCCATGGGAGCTGTCCTGTCTCAAAGGGACCCTGAAACTGCCCAGCTTCACCCAGTAGCGTTTTGGTCCAGAAAGTTCTCGTCACCTGAGTTAAACTATGCGGTTACCGATAAGGAGTTATTAGCCATTAAATCCGCCTTCAAGGCTAGGCAGCACTATCTTCTTGGTGCCAGGCATACCATTACTGTGATCACCGATCACCGGAACTTACAGTATTTAAAGACAGCAAAGGCCCAATCGTCACGTCAACTCCGATGGGCATTGTTCTTTGCCGAGTTCGATTTCGTGATAACCTATCGACCAGGTTGTAAGAATGGCAAAGCAGACGCCTTATCCCGAATAGGGATGGGAGAGGCATAAGTGAACCCTGAACCAGTACCTATAATTCCCGAACAAAGGATTCTTGGCATGACTACTCTACAGACTCTAGAGGACATTCAGGTAAAGATCAAGCAACTCTTTGATTCTACAGCCTTGCAGGACTGGGTAAAGAAAGGCCCAGACTACTCTGTCACCAATGATCTGCCTTATTACTAAGGACGTCTATTTCTGCCACACAAGGAACTACAAGAGGTAGTCATTTCCCGTTATCATGATACCCTAATGGAGGGGCACCCAGGTATTGCGAAAACTGAAGCTAAAATTAAAAGACAATTCTGGTGGCCCACCTGGCGAAAGGATATTAAATCATTTGTCATGTCTTGTGGCATTTGCGCCAAAAACAAAAGTCAAAAGAAAAAACCAGCTGGACTCTTACAACCTTTAGACATTCCGCCTACACCATGGCACACCTTATCGTTAGACTTTATTACTGATCTACCCCCATGCAATGGATTTAACACCATTTTAGTTATTGTGGATCTTTTTTTCAAGATGGCCCACTTTATTCCTTTAAAGGGATTACCTTCTGCTACAATCCTGGCCAAGGAGTTCCTCGAAAACATTGTTCGCATACACGAAGTCCGTCCGTATTGGTCTCTGACCGGGGCGGTCAATGCATTTCACATTTTTGGAAAAAATGCTGACAATTGACGCAAATCGATGTGAGGTTATCGACCAGTCACCACCCCCAGACCGATGGTCAAACGGAGAGGACCAACCAGACTATCGAACAATACCTGCGTTGTATGTTACATCAGACGGAGAGTAATTGGAAAGACATTCTTTGGATCGCCGAATTTGCATACAATAATTCAGTACACTCTGGAACTGGACAAAGCCCCTTTTATACCTTATATGGGCACCGTCCTCGAACCTCAGACCTTGACTCATCCCAAGACTTAGAAATGCCCGCAGTGGACCATCTGCACGCTACGATTACACAAGCCTTTAAAGAAGCAACTACACATTTAAAACAGGCGAAAAAAAATACAAGAAAGATGCTGATCGGCATAGAAGTGATTCTCCACAATACCAAATAGGGGACCAAGTATGGTTAGCCACAAAACATATACCTCTAAAGGGAACACAGACCTTTAACCCCAGATATGTGGGACCTTACTCCATTAAGGCCATTATTAACCCGGTGGCTGTCAAGATGGACTTACCTGCTAATATGCAAATTCATCCCGTCTTTCATGTGTCACTTTTGAAGCCAGTACAACCAGGGACAAGACTAACCAAGCCACCAGACCCCATCCTTGTAGACGGAGAACCCGGATTTGAAGTTAAGAACATCCTGGACTCCAAGCTGATAAAGTCAGAACTTTTTTATTTAATCGACTGGAAAGGTTACGGACCACAGGAAAGGTCATGGGAACCTAGTGACCATGTTCGTGCACCCCGATTGGTGAAGAAATTCCACCGAAATTTCCCAGACAAACCGAAACCACAGGGAGAACGACTTTAGGAGGGGCCTTGGGGGGGAGTGCTTTCATGATGCCTACCCCCGGGGACGAAGACCAAGTCCAGCAACCCCGGAAGCAGGTATCAAGTTACCCCAAGCAAGCCCAACAACCCCCGCTAGGGGCTATTTGGGTGCAGTCCTGGCGCCTATGGCACCAGGCTCATATGGAGAGTCAGTCCTGGCACCATAGGCGCCAGGCTCCTAGATTAAAATTTACCTGATGCAGACCATGCTGCAAACTTACCTGATGCAGACCATGCTGCAAGAGCTCCAAGCCAAACAAGGCTTGGAAGGGACTATTTTACCTAGGGACTGTTTTTTTACTCGGGTGGGGCTGGGGAGGAATACTTACCTGGGACTACTTTGGAGGCTATTTAAACCACGCCCAAAGAGCAGCACACGCTTCGC
The DNA here is from genome assembly GCF_040938575.1 of Ambystoma mexicanum. Lineage (NCBI taxonomy): Eukaryota > Metazoa > Chordata > Amphibia > Caudata > Ambystomatidae > Ambystoma > Ambystoma mexicanum. The sequence continues at coordinate 897,662,606 of NC_090941.1, forward strand.
GTTATTCTGCATCCAGCAGCGTAACGCTCACCGTGCCTGCAAGTCTGCATCCAGTCTTCTGCCACGCCCGCCTCGAGTTTGGAGCTCCTAGAAAAAGGGAGAAAGAAGGAGAAAAGGTTAGAACAAGAGCAATACCTTTGATCCTTACCTGAATTCCCGATCCATCGTGCCTTCGAGCTGGAAGAAAGAAGTTATTTTATGCGCGTCGCCTCGCCTGCTGCAGCACCGCGCTGAACTCACCGGCCTTCGCAGCATCTTCACATTTCACCGCATCCTCCTACATGTTCCCGCCGCACTCCGGCACCTAAGGAGAGGACAAGAACAGCAAGGTGAGCCAAGGGAATACACAGAGGAATACCCCCCATAGACTTACCTGATTCACACGGTCAGATTCTGAAGAGGAGTATACTAGAATATCATCAATATATTTGGCAATACAAACGTCAATGAGTTCACGAAGGACATCGTTCATGAAGTATTGGAAGGCTGCAGGTGCATTGCACAACCCGAAAGGCATCACCTGGTATTCGAATAAGGATGCTGTGAAATGTGAAGATGCTGCGAAGGCCGGTGAGTTCAGCGCGGTGCTGCAGCAGGCGAGGCGACGCGCATAAAATAACTTCTTTCTTCCAGCTCGAAGGCACGATCGATCGGGAATTCAGGTAAGGATCAAAGGTATTGCTCTTGTTCTAACCTCTTCTCCCTCTTTCTCCCTTTTTCTAGGAGCTCTAAACTCGAGGCGGGCGTGGCAGAAGACTGGATGCAGACTTGCAGGCACAGTGAGCGTTACGCTGCTGGATGCAGAATAACGTGAAGCGTGTGCTGCTCTTCGGGCGTGGTTTAAATAGCCTCCAAAGTAGTCCCAGGTAAGTATTCCTCCCCAGCCCCACCCGAGTAAAAAAACAGTCCCTAGGTAAAATAGTCCCTTCCAAGCCTCGTTTGGCTTGGAGTTCTTGCAGCATGGTCTGCATCAGGTAAGTTTGCAGCATGGTCTGCATCAGATAAGTTTTAATCTATGAGCCTGGCGCTTATGGCGACAGGACTGACTCTCCATATGAGCCTGGCGCCATAGGCGCCAGGACTGCACCCAAATAGCCCCTAGCAGGGGTTTTTGGGCTTGCTTGGGGTAACTTGATGCCTGCTTCCGGGTTGCTGGACTTGGTCTGCGTCCCTGGGGGTAGGCGTCATGACACCTTCCAGCAGGCCCCCACTCATGTCCCACTCATGTCCCCCAGCACCCCCACCCCCCAGCAGTGAGGGGCACCTGCCAGCAGGCCCTCACACATGTCCCCCAGCACCCCCACCCCCCAGCACCCCCACCCCCCAGCAGTGGGGGCACCTGCCAGCAGGCCCCCACTCATGTCCCCCAGCACCCCAACCCCCCAGCAGTGAGGGGCACCTGCCAGCAGGCCCCCACTCATGTCCCACTCATATCCCCCAGCACCCCCACCCCCCAGCAGTGAGGGGCACCTGCCAGCAGGCCCCCACTCATGTCCCCCAGCACCCCCACCCCCCAGCAGTGAGGGGCACCTGCTAGCAGGCCCCCCACTCATGTTCCCCAGCACCCCCAGCCCCCAGCAGTGAGGGGCACCTGCCAGCAGGCCCCCACTCATGTCCCCCAGCACCCCCACCCCCCAGCAGTGAGGGGCACCTGCCAGCAGGCCCCCACTCATGTCCCACTCATGTCCCCCAGCACCCCCACACCCCAGCAGTGAGGGGCACCTGCCAGCAGGCCCCCACTCATGTCCCCCAGCACCTCCACCCCCCAGCAGTGAGGGGCACCTGCCAGCAGGCCCCCACTCATGTCCCCCAGCACCCCCACCCCCCAGCAGTGAGGGGCACCTGCCAGCAGGCCCCACTCATGTCCCCCAGAACCCCCAGCCCCTAGCAGTGAGGGGCACCTGCCAGCAGGCCCCCACTCATGTCCCCCAGCACCCCCACCCCCCAGCAGTGAGGGGCACCTGCCAGCAGGCCCCCACTCATGTCCCCCAGCACCCCCACCCCCCAGCAGTGAGGGGCACCTGCCAGCAGGCCCCCACTCATGTCCCACTCATGTCCCCCAGGACCCCCACCCCCCAGCAGTGAGGGGCACCTGCTAGCAGGCCCCCACTCATGTCCCACTCATGTCCCCCAGCACCCCCACCCCCCAGCAGTGTGGGGCACCTGCCAGCAGGCCCCCACTCATGTCCCCCAGCACCCCCACCCCCCAGCAGTGATGGGCACCTGCCAGCAGGCCCCCACTCATGTCCCCCAGCACCCCCACCCCCCAGCAGTGAGGGGCACCTGCCAGCAGGCCCCCATTCATGTCCCACTCATGTCCCCCAGCACCCCCACCCCCGAGCAGTGAGGGGCACCTGCCAGCAGGCCCCCACTCATGTCCCACTCATATCCCCCAGCACTCCTACCCCCCAGCAGTGAGGGGCACCTGCCAGCAGGCCCCCACTCATGTCCCACACATGTCCCCCAGCACCCCCACCCCCCAGCAGTGAGGGGCACCTGCCAGCAGGCCCCCACTCATGTCCCACTCATGTCCCCAGCACCCCCACCCCCCAGCAGTGAGGGGCACCTGCCAGCAGGCCCCCACTCATGTCCCCCAGCAACCCCACCCCCCAGCAGTGAGGGGCACCTGCCAGCAGGCCCCACTCATGTCCCCCAGCACCCACACCCCCCAGCATTGAGGGCACCTGCCAGCAGGCCCCCACTCATGTCCCACTCATGCACCCCGACCCCCCAGCAGTGAGGGGCACCTGCCAGCAGGCCCCCACTCATGTCCCACTCATGTCCCCCAGCACCCCCACCCTCCAGCAGTGAGGGGCACCTGCCAGCAGGCCCCCACTCATGTCCCACTCATGTCCCCCAACACCCCCACCCCCCAGCAGTGAGGGGCACCTGCCAGCAGGCCCCCACTCATGTCCCCCAGCACCCCCATCCCCCTGCAGTGAGGGGCACCTGCCAGCAGGCCCCCACTCATGTCCTACTCATGTCCCCCAGCACCCCCACCCCCCAGCAGTGAGGGACACCTGCCAGCAGGCCCCCACTCCTATCTCCCAGCACCCCCACCCCCCAGCAGTGAGGGGCACCTGCCAGCAGGCCCCCACTCATGTCCCCCCCCACATGAAATAAAGATGCACAATCATGGCCCATTTCTTCACCAAAATACCACAGCACGCCACCCCATTCTTGAGACGCAATGATTTCCCAATCCACCCCACACTGACATGCCTATCTCAAGACACAAACCAAAAGTCAACTATGTACATCAACACATGTCCGTCACACACTGGTTGGCATTGATTGTGTAAACCCACATTTTCACATGCATTAACCCAATGAGCGAATCCCACACATGGAACTAAAATATCAAAATATATTATGTACAAAAATAAAGCAATGAAATGAAAGCATAACAAAATAGCAAACATGAAATTAAAAGCATGTGCAAAAGATGAGTAAATGAAAAGTATAACCAATCCAAAGAAATCCGAAAGAAAAATAGTCGAAACTCTCCATCCACCAACGCAAATCCAAAGGAAATGTAAAAAGAAAAATCCATTGATCCATGGTGAAATCAAAAGAAAAAGTTCATAATAATCCATTGTCCAACTATGTACAATCCATTGTCCAAAAGAAAAATCCATTAATCCATGTTCAAAATCAAATAAAAAGTTCAAATAAATCCATTGTCCGGCTATGTACATTCCATTGTCAAGGGTCCATGAGCCCAACGAAAGAAACAAAACCTACCTAAGAAACTACCTCATAAAAAAACGATATACAAATGTGTGTGGCATAGTCCATTTACCACAAATCAAAGGAAAAGGAAAAGGAAAACTAACTCTAAAAACTATTTACAATGGCAGCGGGCTAGTCCGACGGCTCACTTCCCGATTTCCCGGGCCAGGGCATTATCGAACTCCTGCTCGATGTCCCAGAGGTGGTCCTCTTCCATGGCCCCGAGGGTTGGCAGGGACGATGACATGTGGATCTCCAACTCCCTGAGAATTGCCTCGAGGCACTCGGCCCGCCTCAGAGCCCTCCGCATGGAGTTCTCCGCCCTGACCATTGTGAGCCGTGCCTCTTTCGCCCGCTGCCGCTCCGCATTTATGGCCTGGCCCAACCGCTGCCACACGGAAGACACTTCCAATCCTGGGTCCTCCTGCCCTCTGGCCGATGCCTGCCCCTCCGATGTTAAAGGCCCCGAGCCATAATGGCTCCCACCTTGTTGCTGCTGCTGCTGTGCCTGTGCCCTGGCTCTTGCTGCCTGCACGTCCTCCTCCGGCTGGGGTGCAGTTGTTGAGGTGGCCACCCCTACTGGACGTCCGACTCCCGATTGTGGCAGGGATGTGTCCTCCACCAGCCTGGCCGCAGGGTCAGAGGCAGCTCCACAGGGTACCCAGGTGATACATGGGTGGGAAGATGGTATGGAGGATGACTGGCGCATAGGGGGTTCAGGTGAGGAGGGGGTCGGAACAAGGTCCAGCAAACGGAGGAATCCGGCCCTGGTGACCCGTCCCAGTAGGTCAACGTGGTCAACGAGGCATTCGAGATGACGTGCAGTGTCCTCACGAAAACACTGCAGGTCACCTCGCATGCCCCGTTGACGTAACACCATCCCACTCAGGACAGGCTCAACCTGGTCCCGGATAGCCACGTCCGCAGGGAGAGGAAGGCCAGTTGTTGTAAATGGATCCCCTCCCTGAAAACGGGTCTGGACGTAGGCATCCCTGCTCACAGGATCACAGGATCGGGGACAGGATTACACACAGGCACCTCTGCGGTGGCCTGTGCTAACTCCTGTCCCTGCCCCTGCACTGCACCACTAGCACCAGTGGAATCCCCACCTCCAGACCCTGTGTCTGTCCCTTCCACGGCCTCCTCCTCCACCAAACCCCCCACTAACCTGGAAGACTCCATGCCATCTTCCTCCGTCAGACCCTGTGGGGTCTCAGCTGCCCCTTCTGCTGCCGTGGAGTCCAACTCCAACCTCCGCCTCTTGGATCTACCCTCGGCAGCTGCAGCCTGGGACGCGGCACCGGACTCCGCTCTCCCTGATGAGATGACAACCTGGGGGGGGAGCCGGGCCTTGCGTCTCCGGCTGGCGGTGCGATCCCTGCCGCCTTGCTATACAGCACCCTCTCCGCCCTCTTCATCAGTTGACGCTGCAGACAGGGAAAGATAGAACACAGGCATCAGGGCACTGTACAATGGACTGATACACACATGACAGTTGTACATGAGTGGCAGTGTTAAACTTCAGACATGGCATCACACTCCCTAACACACATGTCATTTCTACTCACACACATGAGCAATTCCATAGCAATATTGCACCAGGCAGCACCATCCATACACATACAACAGCATCAGCATCCGAAGGTGAGCCTGACGTCACATGAAACACGGGGAGTACATAACACATGCACACAAACCAACACACTTACATGCATCTGTGCATGTCCACCAACTGTCAGAGTGATGAGATCGCCATCCATGTCAATTCTGGCATTCAGCCTTCTACATGTCAGTGCCACATGCATCCATGTTGCATCACAGTTGCACACTTGTCAAATACACACACATGCACATGTACAGAGTGCAGATACATGCAGCTAGAACCAACATCCATGTGTGACACCATAACCATGCCAACGTACATACACAGTAATTCAAACATGTGTGCTCCCACATCTGCATTTGGCCGGCATGCTTACCCACACATACACCATCCATGTGTCTCACACATGAGAGGGCTCGCATGTGTCAGCCTCACGCCCCTGTACATACACATCCATACATGGCCCGACAAAAACACATGTGCAACCTGCACACTACTGGCACACCACGACACGCACAGCGTCCAATCATTATGCATGTACACTTACCGCTCGACTTCAGACTGGTCTGCCTCTCAAGGACCTGGACTTGGAGCGCTGGGCATATGCGTTCCAGGACCCTCATTTGGTGGTCGGACAGGTGGCCCCAGCGCCCCTTGGCATCCGCTGCCTTCAAGAGGCACCGGGCCTTGTCCAGGGTCCTGGACCTGAAGTCCTCCCAGCGCTTCTTGACATGTTTGATGTGGCGGACTGCCACCCCCTCCTCACTGATGGCAGTCATGATGTTCATCCAGATCCTGGTCCGTCCTTCATAGTCGGCGCGAGAACTTCCAAAGAGGGCATCATACTGCCCCAGGACTTGCTCCACCAGGACACCAACTTCCCTGGCACTGAAGCTGGTGGCCATCTGCCTCTCTGGCTGGTGCCAGATGGTGGTGTGCCCGACATGGCAACCCCAGAGGCAGGTGTGGGTGGGCAACTGGGTCCTGGGGCTGGGCTGTGGAGTGATGGTATCCAAGTCGGGAGTCTTCAGTTCCAGCAGGGGTGGTCACAACAACTGCACCCCTGCAGATGGATGATGTGCAGGCAGCAAATAGCAGGGCACGTGGGTAGCAGGCAGGCAGGCAGCAGCAGATGGCAGGTGGGAGCGTGCTCGGGGATCTGGGAGGCAATAATTCCGCCTTCTGGGCAAGAGCATGGTCTTCCGTGTGTTGTTGCGTGGCCAGCTTGATATGGAGTGATTTGGCACGTGAAAATCTTGCACGTCAGCGTGTAATTCGAGGAAAGGCCCATAGTGCGTAAGCGCGTCAGCACACGTACGCGGTTTCATTGGACCAAAGGCCCTTAGCGCGTAAGCGCGTCTGTGTCGTGACACGCGCGGGCGTTTCCCTCGTGACGTGGGCATAGTGGGTTATGGCGCGTGAAAAAACTGCACGTCTGCATGTGAATGCGTGTAATCCAAGGAAAGGGCCTAATCGTCTGTGACGTGATGCGCGTGGGCATTTCCATCAACACGGGTGCATGTTCATCGTACACGTCCAAAAACTGTCAGCTCGTGTAATTGGAGGAAAGGGCCTTAGCGCGTACACGCGTAAGTGACGTTGTACGTGTGGGCCGCTTTAAAAGGTACGTGTAGGACCCCATTTCCTTGTGCGTACTTTTCGTGGAAAGCGAGTGGGTGAATTCTGTACTTCTTGTCGGTTCACACGCGATTACTTCACAGCGTTTCAAGTTCGTACTCCCTGTTACCTCTGACAGTGTTCATTTTTTTTGTTGGGCGTGTTTCCTCAAACAGCGTTCACTTCCTCTTTTGTCCCGTCTCCTCAGACAGCGTACAATTCTTCTTTTGGCGGGGGTATTGCCAACGCACACACGCGTGTTTTTTTCACGTTCTTTTTCCAGGCAGACGGTGAGTCGCGCACGTATTTACCAACTGTGCTTGCCCCGTGTGTCGCGTACCCTTCAGAGGTCATTGTAGGCTGCGTGTAACACGCGTACGCTTATTTTTGTGTTCCTGGGTGCCACAGCATAGTGCAGGTTCATTTTTCCACGCACGTGGTCTACAAGGGGTTGCGTGCACGTTATTTTTTGTTTTCCGGGTGCCTGTGCATTGCGTGACCCGTCATCTTCCCCCAGGGGTCACAGAAAGCCTTGCTAGAGCACTAGGGTACGAATTCCATCTAGTACCCTACCCCTTTCACCCCCAATTGCCCAGGACAACTGTCAATCTGGAAAAGTGAATACCCTTTTCATTTGAATGACAGACGTAACTTGATAGCCGAAGGCCAACCGTCTTATGCACAGAATTATAGAAATACAGACTGCTATGCTTGACGAACAAGCGGCCATTTTAAACGTAGCAAGAATCGCCATTTTGCTTGTTAACCATTGCTCATTGCTTTCTGTCTAAAACTGCTTTGCAGCTTGCAATTCTTGCGAATTCTACCTACTCTGCTCACTGTTAACATTGTTGTCTGAATATGAAAAGGGCAAGGTCGCGGGACTGAGAAGTTCGTTGAAACTCCTCATGAGTAGCCCAGAAAGGAATGCCCACGCTCCCACTCTGTAGCCTTGAGGGAGAGCTGCAGGGCATTTAATCATTTCACAGCTGCCAGCCAGTCTCATACTGTGGTAGAATATGTTAGAATAAAGCAGCTAAAGGCTTGAATTATGCTCTTCTTATGGCCCCCCTTCGCAAAACCCTTTAGAGCGTGTCGGCTCCCAGGACACGAATAGTACCTCATAGATAGCAAAGCTTGGAATGTGACTCTTCCCCCGTGTGCAGCTTGCTTCCAAGAACAGAACCACTGTGTTCTGTTCAACAGCTAGAAGATGCCTCCGCACTTTCTAATTGCATATTGTTACTAGAATAGACATCGAAAGTGTCATAATTGTCATACCCGTCGGAAATGTCCATCGTCATCCCGAGTTCAAAGAAACTTAATAAAGGGGGGTGTTAAACATGACATAGCTGATTGTATGATATGCATTTTGTATATATGTAACTGATGTACGTAATTCGCTCTCTTGCGTCCCTCGAGGTCTAGAAAACTCACGTCGCGGGTCAATTGGGACTATTTTTGCTTGCAATAAACCCTAGCATTGGGAATTTGAACCTCGTGTCTGGCGCATCCTTTCGTGTATGGTTATTGCCTTGTTTCCATATCACGAGGGACCCCTAGGGGCCCCTTTCAAGATGACGCCCGAATAGGGACCCTCCCCCACTTGCCCCATCGTATACGTTGTAACGGAGTAAAGGCGGAAGAACGGCGAGGACGGGACGATCGAGCCGGGATCAAGAGGTGTACGGTGCGCCCTGTAGAAGTGAGGAGAGATTCCTTCGCAGATCTGCACACATCTGATCCCTGAACGACGTACCGGGCCAAAGGGCAAAGGAGGTGAGGGTCTCGAAACGAGGCCGAGGCCATAGAAGCGCAGACACGACGTTGGGAGAGGTTGCGTCAGGACAGGCGACTTGTTTTATCAGGTGAGTCATTCCCCGATTCAAACGAAAACCTGTTTTTTGGTAGAGTGTTGTTTTTGCAAATTCAAACGTCCAGGTAAAGGTTAGTTAACCAAAGAGGAAGGTTAAAAACATGCCTGGAGTACTGTCCATTTTAGCGGGGCTTTTCCGCTGCGGTGGACAGTCCTTGGAAAATGGCCAAAGTGCACCGCCTGGGGGAACGCCGGCTTATGACATGTATGCAAAATATGGTGTGGGTGCGATAATATTTTGTGAAATTTGGCATAGGCAAACTAGAAAGCAACAGGACCATCAGTGGCCGATTAATGGTAGTTTTGAGATTGCGAGGATAGATAACCTAGAAAGGGTGTTGATAAGGAAAAAAGTGCGACCCGCAGCTTTTGAGACTATCAAAGATTGGAGGAGGGAAGCAATGATCCGATTTAGGAGTAGAGAGAAGCATGCGCGTAGGCACAAATCGAAGCTTGAGGTAGCAGAAGAAAAGGAGGAGGGGGAGTGGACGGCAAGTCTAAGACGGGAAGGGAGACGTGAGCAAATGAACATAGAAGGAATATACCCGCAACAGGAACTACACATAGCAGATGAATTAATGGAACATTTGCTAACTAATACGAGTCGAGGCCCAAAACCAGGATCAAAACCAAACACGCCAGTAGTGACTGCGCAGGCCCAACCAGTAGCTCTCATATCCCCTCCCAAAGCCCAAGCACTTCCCCTCACACAAGCATTAGCCCACGCCCCAACCACAGCTCGAGCCCTCCCACAAGCGCAGACCGCAGACGCACAATTTCCCAGCACCCAGGAAGGCCCTTCACTTGTCCCATCCGCACCTCCCGCTCCAGAAACAGATTCAGCACCATCCGCCCCTGCAGAAGTTGAAATTGAGACCGGGGAGGTGAGAGGCGGGGCTGAAGGAACAGGATTTGGACGGGTAACTCGCAGCGCGATCAGCAAAGAAAGAAAGATTGAATTCAAGCAAGAGGCAGAAATGTACATAGAAGGGAATAATGGGACGGCAGCATTGGCCTCATTACATGGGTACCGAAAAAGCAACGAGAGACAGGTAGTGTTGGAGTGCATGGGGAAATTTTTGGTGGGAGAATGGAAAAAGTTACTTGAGAAATTACCGCCACAACGATTGTTAGATTTGAACCAATTAGCATGTTGTAGAATAAAAGATGAAGAAGTAAAGGAACATGTGAATGGACTTTTTGATCTTAAAAATGAGTTGGATAATGAGTATGCTGAAATGTTTGCTGCACCTGGATACAGGGGTTGGGATATTAGAAGAGATGGGAGAGGGACGGTAGAACCATACATACAGCGGAGACATTCAATGTCATCTGTACAGAGGGGCGACAAGCTGAAAATATGTATACGAGAAGCGATAAAGTGGGTGTCAAATCCTAGTATCCCAACAATGGTCATACATGACATATTTGACGAATATTCCATGCCAATGAAAAGAAAGGCACTGCAATCGATGGCTGAACATTTTCTAGAGAAGGATATAAAAAATAATAAGGCCAGCCCACCTGAGATACTAGCGGTATACAAGAGAGCATTCGAGCGAAGTACCAGAGAAACGGGCCTATCACTGGACTTAGGAATACTATTGAACCTAAGAGAAGGGGGAGGGATCATGAGTGGGGAATTTCCAATGAGAGAGGTTCCGCCCACGTTTATACCAAAAGTAGAGGTCCCTGCGACGGGAACAGTAGGGGCGCAGGTAACACCAGCCCATTTCACCGCCCAGTATGTGCATGTCCCCTTTTCCAGGCAAGAGGTGAATACTATAAAACAAACGATTCCCGATATAAGAAAGAATCCAGCAGGTTTCTACAAGGAAGTAGAGTCAACCCTGAGATCAGCAGTGCTTACTATGAGCAATATAGATTTGATTTTCCCAGTCATTTTGCCAGCAGATATATGGAAACAGATAAGGATGGTAGATGACGTGGGGGCTTTTGGCGCCACATGGGCAGAGTTACTATTGGAGGACAAAAATAGAAAAGTAGGGGAAAATCCGGGAACTCGCATGGCAGATCTACCAGAACGGATAATGCGGAGATTGAGGGAAATAATTCCAGAAAAAAGAATTCAGTGGGACAAATTAACTACATGTGTACAGGGCAAGGATGAGCCATTAACGGATTATTTCAATAGATTTGAAGGAGTATTCACAGACTTCAGTGGGCAGGATGTGAGCACAGAGTCGGGGAAAAGGCTATTTGTTGATAAATATGTGAGGGGACTAATATTACCAATTCAAGATATGTTAATGGCGTCGGAAAGTGCCTGGGCAGCAAAACCCGTGAGTGAGATATTACACATAGCCCAATATTACGAGAACAGGGTAAATGTGGCGAAAGAAAGAGAGATGAAGGATAGAGTAAATTTAAAAACGAGAGTGTTACTGCAGCAGGTAATTGGATACAATAGAGGTAGAGGAAATGCACAAGGCAGAGGAAATTTGAATAATATGCACTGGGTGTCATTGGGATTAAATCAATATGCGTACTGTAAAGAGGAAGGACACTGGCGAACGCAATGCCCGCACCTACAGAATAGAGGTGGGTTTGGCCAGAGAAGGCCTCATAGAGGACATCAAGGGTCAAATGGCCCAAGCAAAAATAGCATGCAGCAGCAACAGGGATATACCAATGGAGGTAATCAAAACCAATCATATGGTCAAAACCAAGCTCAACAGAACCAGGCATTGAACCAAAGTGTTCCGAACCAAAATCAGGGCGGGCAGGGCCAACAGAGAAATGATCAGAGTGGAGGACACCAAGGGAGAAATGGGAATATTTTTGTTACACAGCCAAACACGAATTATAGCAGCAGCGGTGACTACACGTCGGACGATGTGTTATTTTCGCAATAGGACAGCCCACGGTAGGGGTCGGAACCAGTGTCTATTCCCGTGAATCAGAGAGGACCCTAAGTAGAAATGAGAGTCGGGAATAAGGAGCACCGTTTCCTTGTAGATACAGGGGCACAGAAGTGTTCGATAGACCACCACTTGGCTCCGGAGATCCCACTGTCGGGGCAAAAGAATGTTTCTGTAGGGTTCGCAGGTATACCAGTAATTAACCCCATGTCCGAAGCTGTCCCAGTTACAGTAGGACCATTTACGGAACAGTGTCCATTTCTTCTGACAGAAAATTGTGGGGAGAACTTGCTAGGATTACATTTGTTAAGAAAATTGGGGGCAGTTATACATTGTACGGCAGATGGGGTGTCCCTCATGATTTGGCCTCACGATGCACCGGTGATGGAATTTATGTCAAAAGCGTTACCCGAAGAGCTAAGTAGAGTACCAACGTGTCTGTGGGCAATGCATGATAACGATGTAGGATGCTTGAAAATAGAGCCAGCAAAAATAACTTTGAAAGAAGGTGTTACATTACCACGAATTCCCCAGTATAACATTTCTGTTGAAGGTGAGAAGGGATTAAAGAGTATTGTTACTGACCTGGTGAGATTGAGGGTGGTTGAAGAAATTGCAGGTAGCACGTACAACAGCCCGATTCTTCCAGTTTACAAGAAAGGAGGCAATGAAGTACCATATTGTTTCATAATTGATCTGCGCGCATTGAACAAAGTGGTAGACCCACAATTCCCTTTGGTCCCAGATGTCACAACAATACTGACAATAATACCGGCCACTGCAGAATACTTTAGTGTAGTTTATTTGAAGAACGCGTTCTTTAGCATTCCAGTGGATAAAAGCAGTAGATATCTGTTCGCGTTCACTCTAGGAGGTCGATCATTCACATTCACACGCATTCCACAAGGATACACAGAAAGCCCGAGTATTTACAGTAGAGTGCTAAAAGAGCAGCTAGACATGTTAGAATTACCCGAAGGTTGCGTACTCTTGCAGTACATAGATGACTTATTACTAGCTGCTGACACAAAAGAGATCCGCAAAGAAAGTACTATATTACTATTGACACACCTAGCGACCCATGGTCACAAGGCGAGTTTGAAGAAATTCCAGTATAATCAAAAGGAGGTGTCTTATTTGGGTTACCTACTTTCGAAAGAAGGGAGAAGATTAACACCAGAACGCATAGAAAGTATTTCTAGTATGCCTATTCCAAAAACTCAAAAAGGAGTGAGAGCTGTAATAGGCATGGCCTCTTATTGTCGGCAGTGGATCAGTAATTTTGCGTTGATTGTGAAGCCGATGATAAAATTAACTAAATAGGATGCAGTGATGCCTTTACAGTGGGATGAGGAATGTCAGAAAGCGTTTGAGCAATTGAAAGCTGCATTGTGTGCTGCGCCAGTTTTAGGCACTCCTAACTATAAAAAGATCTTTAGACTATTTGTGAGCGAGAGTGAAGGATGTGCAATGGCGGTTTTGACACAGGAACCAGGTGGAAGAAATGGGCCGTGCGGCTATTATTCTTCCGCGCTGGACCCTGTAGCAGGCGCACTACCACGATGTTTGCGATCTGTTGCAGTGGCGGCTGCGTCAGTGAAACAAACGGAAGGAATGGTATTGGGGCACACTTTAATTCTGATGGTGCCACATGCCATAGACGTTCTATTAAACAGAACACAGATGCAACACCTCACCTCTGCTAGACTAACAAGATATGAGCTCATCTTGTTTGCACCCCACATCAAAATTATGAGGTGTAGCGCATTGAATCCTGCAGAATTAATGCCACTGCCCATAGCAGAAATTGGTGACAACGAATCACCACCCCATGATTGTTTAATGGTCACTGAAGAAGAAACAAAGGGAAGAATTGACTTGAGCGACATCCCACAGAAAGAGCCAGATGGGGAGTTGTTTTGTGACGGCTCTTGTTTTAAATTACCTGATGGCACATCAACGGCCGCATATGCAATTACTACCCTAGAGAGTGTTGTAGAAAGCAGAAGAATCCCCTACAATTCGGCACAAGCCACAGAAATAATAGCACTGACCCGAGCCTGTGAACTCTCTGAGAATTTGAACGTGAATATTTATACTGACAGCCAGTACGCCTTTGGCGTGGTTCATAACTTTGGCCGACTCTGGGCTGAGAGGGGTTTCTTGACATCACATGGGGCCAGGATTCAGCATGGGCCTTTGATTGTACGATTGTTGTCTGCACTCACGTTTCCAAAGCGCTTAGCTATAGTGAAATGCGAGGCGCATAAAAAAGTAACATGTAAAGTGGGAGAGGGAAACGCATTTGCAGACAGGATTGCAAAACAAACAGCCACAGATTTGGGAAATAAAATGATGACAGTACAGACTGAGGAAGTACCTTGTATGATAGAGAATGGAGTTGCCACAGTCAAAGAAATGCAGGCTGAGGCCACGACCAAAGAGATTCAGGGGTGGGTTGAGGGCTCTTCTGAGTTAAATTTGGAAGGATGTTGGGTGGACAAAGAGACCAAGAACTGGATGTTGCCATATTGTTACGTAACCGCAATGGTTACAATGGCGCATAGCCCTACCCACAGTTGCGTGAAGAAGATGGTACAGCATTTATCCACAGTATGGAAAAATGAGCACATAAAAAAGAATGCAGAAAGGCTAGTCCAGAATTGTATTACGTGCCTGCAACACAATGTAGGGAAGGGAACCGTGACTCCAGTAGGTAGTTTTGGCCTACCCTCCATGCCATTTGAGGTGATCCGTTTTGAATTCATAGAAATGGAAAGGTGCCAGAACTACAAATATGTGTTAGTGGTGATTTGTGCATTTAGCAAGTGGGTGGAGGCATATCCTTTAAAAGACTGTACTGCCATGTCAACGGCAAAAGTAATGTTGAAAGAGTATTTCTCCCAGTTCGGGCTGCCCCGTGTCCTGTGGTCAGATAGCCACTGGGCGCAGTAGTACTACAGATCTGTGCAGGTCTAAACGATTCCACAGTTCCAAGCATCCCAGTTCTGCCGGGCTTGTTGAGAGACATAACGGTATCTTAAAGTCAAAGATTGCTAAAATCTGTGCTGGGAGCAAGTTGAGTTGGGTGGATGCATTACCCCTAGCGCTATTGTGCATGCGCACGTCTGTGCAGGCTAAAACTGGGCTCTCCCCCTATGAAATTATAGTGGGGAGACCGGCAAATGTATGGTGCGCACCGCAGCCCAAAAGATTAAGTGAGGTCGAGCATCCTGTATTAAGCACGTACTGTGGCCTTTTAATGCAGAAGTTGCGTTTGATTCATCAGCAGGTGCAGGAGGCGTTACCAGTGCGATACACCGGACCGGGGCACTCACTGGAGCCTGGAAGCTGGGTCCTGATTAAGAACTTTGAGTGGATGACAGCATTAGCACCCAGGTGGTGCGGCCCCTACCAAGTACTTTTGATGACGCAAACTGCCCTTCAAGTGGACGGTCGGAAGGCATGGATCCATGCGACACATGCCAAAAGATTCCCAGGACTGCTGACAACTTCCGACGACCAGAGAAAGGAAACGGTCTCGGAAACGAAAGAAACTGTTGCCAGTCCACTGCCACAGCATCAGCCTGAGCGAGAAGTGAAAGTTGAAACAAAGCCCAAGCGAGAAGTGAAACTCGAAACAGAGCCTGAGGAGGCTGCCAGAAAGGGGAAAGGGCGAAAAGTGCCCCAACGTTGCTCAGCAGAAACAACATCACTGCCGAGCGACACAAACTCTGCATTGCAAACACCAGCAGAAACAACGCGTGTACCCCTTTGGCGCCCGCCAGTTTCTCCAAACGCACCAAAGTCAGAGAAAGAAACTACATCATTGCCACGGCGCTCATCGCTACCCATCATTGTGCCGCAGGCTGACACTGAGCCTGATACTGGAAGTGCAACAGCACTATTCACGGATCATACAATACCAGGAGTGAAACGGTATAATTTGCGGCCTCGACAGGCAAAGTGATCCACAGATCTTTGGTGCTTTTCTTTTGCTTTTGGTTCCTCTCACGGACGGAGTAGGAACCAGGGGCGTAGAGGAGAGAAGTGTGAGAGTTGTGCAAGTCGGACAATTCAAGACTCACGGCTCCTCGGTGCGCTTATAATAAAGTGCATGTGTCAGGAGCCAGAGCAGGACAAGCTGGATGTACATAAATGCTAAGGCTGATAGAGTACATGTGTCCTAAGCCAGAGCGGGACAAGCTGGATGCACATAGTACTCTGTCAATAAAGAATTGTTCAGAAATCGTCTGAGCAGTGGGAGAAAGAACAGCTAATCTTGCTCGGAGTGGACAAGTGATCTAGGCTGTGAAAGGGTTGGCAGAATGGAACTGTGACATTTTCGTTGAACTTTTCTGGCATCAAGAACGAGAGACATTTGCGACGAACTTTGCCAGCAAGAAGAAGGACGATGAAGAACAAATCAAGACCGGTTTCAGCCTCCTCCTGCACCCCTGCTGAAAAGCTAATAGTTTTAGAGACTGTAAATTTAGGGGAAAAGCATGGTAAAAGGAATAAGGTACTGGTTTGGACATTGGTCCTGTGTTTCTTAAGTATGGTAGTACCAACAATAACAGCTATTACACTATGGTTGCTGGAGTCCGCGCACCCATTAGAAACACTTTTGCTAAAAGCAGCTACTGAAAGCCCGGTTCATGTAATCACTGGTACTTTGTCCCCAATGGAAGAAAGACATAGAGAAGGATATGGCAACAATACATTGTTGCTCATCATGAACATGACCCATGCGGTTTTAAAGAAAGAAAATTGCTGGGTTTGTGCCCATTTATCACAGCACGGTGGGAAAGGGATAGGCTGGTATGTACAACCGTTATCGTTGGTTCATTCATGTGAAGTATCGTTGAGTGCAATGTTCTTTGGGAAATGGAACAAGAGTAATACGGGTCAGCTAGATGAGACCAATATGAATGAATTTGAGGAAGTGATCATGAGACCTGTGGGTTGTTCCATATTCCACAAAGCTTGCATGTTTTCACCAGATCCCATGAGTAAAAATACACGAAAGACAACAAGACTAGATAGATTACATAGGCAGAACAGACCGACCCCGCCAGCAGAAGAAACATCAGTAATGACATTTCGAATGAGGGATGAATGGAATAAAGATGCTGTGCCCCCGGATCACAGCCCAAAAACTGCTCCTCTATGTTTAAAGAAAAAAGGTTCCTATAAAGTAGGAATGTTTAGCAGCTGCCTGAACACAGTGGTTTTAAAGCACAAAATAGAACCCGTGTACGTAGGGGACCCTGTTTACTTTATATGTGGGGCAAAAGCATATCCATGGTTACCTAGGAACTGGGGAGGTACATGCTACCTAGGTCTACTGTTTCCAGGAGTGTTCCTCTTAGAAACAGCAGAAGTATCCAGATGAACAAAAATTAGAACTCAAAGGAGTAGTGAAGATGGAATGATAGCAATAGATATAGCCAAATCATTTATACCATTCTTGGCCCAAATAGAAAACTCCTATAATATAAGAAAACTGTCTAGAATATTAAAAAATACAATAGATTCAACAACGGATATTTTATTGAATATGACGTTAGAAGAGAAAGGAATAAGACTAATGGCACTACAAAACAGGATGGCTCTCGATATAATATTAGTTGATCGTGGGGGAGTTTGCAAACTCGTAAAAACTGCATGCTGTGTGTATATAGATGATTACTCCCCTACGATATTTAAAGCAATCTGGAAATTACATGCCCTAAGTTCCACACTCTCTACTGAAGAAGGGGGCTGGAGGATAGGATCCTGGTTGTGGGGACTATTGCGGTCCTGGGGATGGAAGCTAATTTTGATACTAATGGTGGTTCTTGATATATTCATAACATGTTGCTGTTGCATACAATGCCTGCCAATAGTTTGCACTGAGACAACTGAGGGATATACTAAGGGATGTATGCACATGGTGTCGAGAGGAAAACAAACGCATGGCCGAAATAACAGAGACACTGATGAAACAAAAACAGTAAAACAATTCATGGCTATAGACATTAATGATGAAGATGATGCTCATGATAGCATGAAAGGTTCAGACATAGATACCCCAGACTTATCCTCATCGGAGGAGGATACAATGAATGAATAAGACGTTTGGCATACGGCCAAAAGGAGGGTTTGTCAATCTGGAAAAGTGAATACCCTTTTCATTTGAATGACAGACGTAACTTGATGGCCGAAGGCCAACCGTCTTATGCACAGAATTATAGAAATACAGACTGCTATGCTTGACGAACAAGCGGCCATTTTAAACGTAGCAAGAATCGCCATTTTGCTTGTTAACCATTGCTCATTGTTTTCTGTCTAAAACTGCTTTGCAGCTTGCAATTCTTGTGAATTCTGCCTACTCTGCTCAACTGTTAACATTGTTGTCTGAATATGAAAAGGGCAAGGTCGCGGGACTGAGGAGTTCGTTGAAAATCCTCATGAGTAGCCCAGAAAGGAATGCCCACGCTCCCTCTCTGTAGCCTTGAGGGAGAGCTGCAGGGCATTTAATCATTTCACAGCTGCCAGCCAGTCTCATACTGTGGTAGAATATGTTAGAATAAAGCAGCTAAAGGCTTGAATTATGCTCTTCTTACGGCCCCCCTTCGCAAAACCCTTTAGAGTGTGTCGGCTCCCAGGACACGAATAGTACCTCATAGATAGCAAAGCTTGGAATGTGACTCTTCCCCCGTGTGCAGCTTGCTTCCAAGAACAGAACCACGTGTTCTGTTCAACAGCTAGAAGATGCCTCTGCACTTTCTAATTGCATATTGTTACTAGAATAGAAATCGAAAGTGTCATAATTGTCATACTGGTCGGAAATGTCCATCGTCATCCCGAGTTATAAGATTCTTAATAAATGGGGTGTTAAACATGACATAGCTGATTGTATGATATGCATTTTGTATATATGTAACTGATGTACGTAATTCGCTCTCTTGCGACCCTCGAGGTATAGAAAACTCACGTTGCGGGCGTGAGACCACAGTTGGCCAATTGGGACTATTTTTGCTTGCAATAAATCCTAGCATTGGGAATTTGAACCTTGTGTCTGGCGCATCCTTTCGTGTATGGTTATTGCCTTGTTTCCATATCACGAGGGACCCCTAGGGGCCCCTTTCACAACCATTTACTGCTACTCCTATACGCACAACAACATCAGTGCCATGGTTGGGAGGCGACCAAGCGGTAAGGGAGGCAAAGGTGGCCGACCTCCAAAAGGTGGGCGTGGTGGGCGCGGTAGGGGATGTGGCCAGGATTTGCAGGGTGCCCCTAGACCCCCATGTGTGGAGGACCAATCAGGGACACCCATGCCCCCCATGGTTGTGGGAAATGTAGTTGACACCATCCCAGCTCAGCCCTTGCTGGACCAGCCCATTGTGGCACCTGAACCAGCACAGGATGACTCCCAGGCTGACTTCCAGGTCAGCAAGTCTAAGCCACGTGTGGTGGTGCAAGTTGGTGTCACCAGGCCACGTGGATCTGGGTCAGCAATGTCATCTGCTGCCCCAAGTAGGCAGGGTGGGGAGGCTGCAGGGGCAGCTGCAGCTCTATCCACCCCAGCTCTGAGTCTCCCAGCCGGGACAGTGTCGGTCCAGGTCCATCAAACCGACGTTGCCCCTGCCAACATCACACTTCAGCCAATGCCTGCACCAAGACCTATGGTCATTGTGCATTCGCACACTCCTAGTACCCAGTCCACCGGCTCTTCTGCCCCTACTGACCAGAGCGGCGTAAGCCAATCAGGCTCCGCTCCACCTTTGAAAAAGAGGAAGAAAGGTGCTCTGGCACTACAGGCTGAGACCCCAGACACGGCTACACACTCTGGCACGTCAAGGAAGCCTAGCTTTAATGACGCCGAACTTGATGCACTTGTGGCCTATGTGTCGGCACATAGCCGCGGAATGGTGGTGACTGCAGGGTGCAAGACCACACCTGGTCAACGTAGGGCACACTGGCAGACCATCGCGGACCGCATAAGTGCCCTTGGATTTGTGAGGCGCACAGCTGATGATTGCTACAAGCGGTGGAATTACCTGAAACGCAGAGCAAAGAACAAGCTGGCCTGATGCCGCTACTCTGGTGACTGGTGGTGGGTCTCCACCAGAGGACAACAAACTCACTGAACATGAGTCTGTTGCTGGGACCTTCGTCACAGAGGAACAGATCCAAGGCGTGGGAGACCTACCTGATTACGACGCATTGTCCGGTGAGTGCCCATGCATGTGTGTGTGATCCATGTGTATTTTGTTTGGGTGACGGGTTCTGATTGAGTGCCAGGTGAGGGTGTGTACTCCTGAGTGTTATGGGTCACCCATGTGCTTCCTCCGATACATTCACGTGCCTTTGATTTGGGTATGACAGTATCCCTTCAGCCCACAGTAGCCAATTAGCCCCACATTACTGCTGTTGCCCTTGAACTATCATCTTGCAACAACATTGTTCTGATTTTTTCTGTGTTCATTCAGGCTGATTGTTTAGATCTTCCCATTTTTCATATGCTTTTTTCATCACTAATGCCACATATGTGACATGCTTCTGTCATTGTTTACACCCCACATTGTGCCACATTTGTTACCTGGTTATGTGAATGATTAGACCATTCAGGGCGAGAGAGTATTGGCCTGCTGAAATATATTTTTAGGGCCTGTTTGCATGTGGAACATGATAGTTGTTTCCTGTCATGTTGAAGTGACCAACCATTGATGTGTACATCTGCCTACAATCACTGTATTATTGTACACTGGATGTGTTGCAGTGTGAGGCACATGCATATTTTGCAACACTATTCTGCATTAATCTTCTCATCATGTCCATGTGACATGGATGTGTGACAGTACTCATTCACTGACATATCGCTGTAGTTGTCTAATTTACCATGGCTTTGCTACATGCCATCTGTGTGCTCGCATGTGTCATGTATGTGTATTGGACATGCCACTCACAGGCTGATGTGTGATGCCAGTGCTACACAACATGCTGCAAATGTGTTGCTTTTCCATCTTGGTGTCCTCATTGTCTGCCTTTTTGACTCCCCTTCAAACTCATTGACAGTGCATGCATGCCAGGGTTATAGTCATGTGGGACATGTGTAAACCATGTACAGGATCTCTGTCTTGTCAGGCCTATGTGTGTGCTATGGTGCTCATGCCTGTTTCCATTTGTTGTATTTCATATTTTTGCAGGTGACGACGCACTTGATGCTGGTGAGGTTCAGGAGATGGTGCAGACCCAGGAGGATTCTCAGCCACGACCAAGCACCAGTGGGGGATGTGGTGTGGTGGTGGGTAAAAACACTTTGGTACTGCAGACCATACTGTTGAGGGGTGTCTCTGGGTGCAGCACCCCAGACCTCTTTTCAGGTGCTGAGTCGCATGATGTGATGTATGTGCTGTCGCAGGTGAGTGCTTCTGGCAGGGATTCTGTTCTGTCCAACCCACCTGCACCAGGGGTAGAACCCTCTATGGGGATGTCAGTGTTGGTAGGTCCGCCTTTGGTGGTTACGGATGCAGGGTCACACTCCACAGCATCTGATCCTGTTCCTGGGCCAGTAGATCAGAGGGGGAATGCAGTCCTGCAGCCTCAGGCAGTGCCAGCACAGCAAGGTGCAGATCGCCTTGCCCCAAACAGGTGTGGTGCCCGCAGACGCGGTGGCCGTGCGCCACCAGGCAATACTGTATGGGAAAACTCCATGTACGGTATGGCAACCCAACAGGCAGCATCAGTAGAAATGATGGCTCAGGCAATGGAGAGGGTGGTGACTTCCATTATCCCCCCTGAAAGGCAGATGGAGCAACAACAGCAGGCAACAGACTCCATTTGCCAATTACACAGGGAAGACATGTTGGCGTCCAACAGGGACCGACGGGCGGCACTGGAGACTCTGCGCGAATCCATATCAATAGAGTCACAGGGCCACAGGGAAGCCCTGAGGGTAGAACTCCATAACCTCAGGCAGAGTCTGCTTGAACTTGAGGCTTCCCGAAATGTTAGGGCAGAACAGCAGCTGGAGCAGCGCACACGTTCACTCTCAGCTGAGCTGCAGGCAACACGTGAGGAGATCAGGGCATCAGGCGAGGCCATGCGTGCAGAAGTGCAGGCAACCCGTGAGGTGCTGCATGGGGATCTCCGCACTTTAATCCTCCAGAATCAGACCTTCCAGACCCGCATGCTTGCTGCCATGGAGGACCATACGAGGGCTTTGCGTGGGCTGCCTCCCATAGTGCCACCACCTCCTGATGCAGCAGCAGAGGGTGAAGAGAGCGACAGCAGTTCTCCCACAATGGCATAGCCGTGCAGGCCATGAGCCCATGGAGGTATTTTGTTTTCTCGCACCATCCACACAGGTGGGTGTTGGTGTGCACCCTGTCCTCGAACCTCCTGGGTGGCCTCCCCCCCTGTTCCCCACATGGCCATTTTTGATTTTTTGTTTTTGTTTTACAGTGTTGCCTTGTGTGGCTCCCGTGGGCATCCACTGTATTCTGGCTGGGCACATGCAGGCTTGTCCTGAGTTTGGGTTAGATGCTTGGGTTCGTGACACACACACCCCTCCTGCTTCCAGTTTCCATGGGCTTGCAAAAGGTGTGACCAAGTGACAGTGACTTACACAGTGAAATTGGGCTCCCATGAGCTGTGTGGGCAGTCTGTAGTCAATACTGTGTGGACATCCCCAGTGGGTATTGTTGTTGTATTGTACACTGCATGGTGTATTGATATGTGCTTGTGCATCCAGGTCTTCATCCTAATTTGCAGGTTCCTTCCTCATGTCTTCACAAGGACGTCTCCTTTGCAGATGGAGTTCATGTTGTATGCAGTACACTGACACATTTGTGTGGCAGCAACACTCTGGCGTTGGAAGGGGTCGATGTGCTGGCTTATTGAGGTTGTATGACTTACATTACTTGGAGTTTGTACTGTCATATTTTGGCGATGTTTCATGCTGTGTTGCTGTATTGTGTTGCTGGTAAGTATTTGGTCATGTGTGCTGTTTGTTATTGATTACTGGGAGCGTATTGTCTGTGGGCAGTTTCCATTTGGGACAGTGCACTTTGTGGCACTTGTGCCATGTGTTGTGCATTGCTTTGTTTGCTTTCACATTGCAGGACATGCCATGGTGTGTTGGGTGGCGGAGATGGGGAGGGGTTGGGTGACATGGCGTTATTTTCATGTTGTATTTTGCAAGGGGGTAGTCATTCATGCAGCATAAATGTGTGTCATTTTGTGACACAGCATTGGTTGTCTTTCAGTAGGTGATAGGAATGCACTCAATGTAACACTTCCAGGTGACCAATCTCAGGCTGGTATGGTTGTGACAGTTGACTGTTGTAAGAGGATTCAATTCAACACTACAGCTAAGTCAACGCCTAGTCTATAATACTGAATGAAAACCCTTATTGATATATCTTTAGGTCCAGTTCATGCGTTCTGGATGACTACCCCTATATAACACCCCTCTCTTGGAATCCCCCTGACCCCACTGAGCCAAGAAGTAGTTCTGTTTTGCAAGTTAAAAGGTTTATTTGTTAACTTAAACAAGAGATGTATATATCACACCTTATAATAAATTAATAATTGAATAGCACACTTAATCTGATATGATAAAGATTAACAACGGAGAATCTGGCACTAACACGCTTCTCTATAATCAATAAGGAGTTGACATGAAATGGATAAGGTAGCACAGTGGTAAATAGGTACAGAAGTATAATGTGGTAGAGAATGCTTTACAGGGTTCAAGGAAATGCAAGGTTGAATGAATGAAATGCAGTATAGAAAATACTCAATATGATTTCAACCAAACAATGTAATCACTTTTCTCTGGCAATCCCCTTCCCCCCTTGATGCAAGGCAAGGAAATGGAAGGAAGCACACAGTTCTCAGAAATGCAATCAACTGTAATTCAGTTCAATCCAGCAAACTTAGACTACATAAGTTTGAAAACACAGGCAAAATGCTTTGATATGTGCTAGCAATGGATGAGAAATATGCTGGAAATGCTTTTAATTCCCTTTCAGAGGTTCAGGGTGAGTGGTATCTAGTTAATATTAGTCCAGGCTCACACTAGCAATGATGCAGGGATAGTTAGCAGGTTAAACGAATTTCTGGCAAATGGAAGGCAAGCAGCAGCAGTTTTTACATGTGAAGAAATTTGCAAATCGCGGAAAAATTCGCGGATGCGCCGAGCGCTATTACAGAGGAACCACAAGGACTATCTCTATCGTTTTGGGGTCCTAGGAAAGCCTAGGATCTCATCTTCCAAATGAAAGTTACTGCAAGTCTTTAGCACAAACGGTTGCGGAGATATGAGCGATTGAATAAAGGTCGTTTTTCAGATTTGAAATTTTAAAGTTCAAAAAGACAAGTGCAGCTTGCAACTAGGAAATGACAAGTGACAGCTTTACAAATGACAGGTGACAGTTAGGAGGCAGTTCTACTTAGATTAAATAGATTGAATTATATTATTTTAACTAGGAGATTGGTTCTGCACAGTTTTCTAGGTACTCACACTATATTCTTGAGTGAAATGGGCCTCATCACGGATCTGGTCAGGGTTTTAGACTCGCCTCTGGTCTCTGCTCTTCACAGTGATCTGGGTCAGCTCTCTCTGGTTCTGCTAACAGGTCAGCTCTACTCTGCTTCTGGTCTGGCCTGATGGATTTGAAGTCTCTATGTTGCTCTCTGAAGGTTGATGGAGGTAAGTATGGATTTTTCCGGCAGAGCGTCCCGCTGCAGATGGAATTGAAGGTGCCTATCTGTCCTGTCTGTCTGCTTTTATGTGTTTAGAATGTGGGTGTGTTCTAGCATCACTGACCCTACCTCTCTCTCAGCTTCTAATTGGTCAAACTTCCATTTCTCATTTGATTGGCGAAGGAGCTGTGAGTTAGAGTGATGTCATCCATTTATGATCTCTTGAAACAACTCCCCTATCATCTGTGCGCCAAAATCTATATATGATCAAAATCCCTATTTCACAGTTACACAGTTGTTTGAAATTACACATACATGGTGTGGCTGAATTTAGCCATGTCTCTGTCCAAATCTGCTCTTTCTAGGAGCTTGCATTCAGAAATGGCACATAATTGACTTTTTAACTGATTTTTCAATTTCTGACATTGACCCAACTTTACATACATGTGCACAGGGAGTATGGACATTAACTGATGAAGTTTCAGATTTTTAACATGCATACATTTAGAGTAATATCCACTTTTCCGCTAAAACCCCCCTGAACACGCCACCGGGTCGAAAAACCTCTTAAAATGTGGGCAGAAAAATCACAAGAATTATGGTATCATTTATAAAATTTTCACATGTCCGCTCTATGAATGATCCATCTTTTTAAAGTTATGTTCTGGCTCCAAAGGGGTGTGGTTTCCTCTCAGCACAAGGTAGAAATACTGGTTTATCCAGTTCTGCCAAGCCAGCTTGCTCTCACAGGCAGTGCTCCTCCCAGCTTCTGCCAAGAGGAAGCTACATTTTACGACTGCTGTAATAAAACCTTTGCCTGAGTCAGGAGAGGCTCATTGTTCAAGAGGAAGCCATTTATGATCCTCTCAATAAACCCTCTGCCTGGGTGAAGGGAGTTGCATTGTTCACTCTCCTGCAGAGCACAGGTAATTCAATTATCAGATAGATGGCATATCCTTAGTGTGAGCAGCAAAAGGGCAGCTAGGCCTGGGAACACAGCTGTGACTCAAGTTTCACTCCTGATGGGGGTAGTTGCCAGGCAAATTGGAATCTCTTTAAGCTGTCATTTCTGTTCCCCAGTTTCTGCATTCAAATAAAACTAAACATTTTCACATATGCAGCTAGAAGGCTGATTCTAAGTTTAAAACTATGACATTTAAACAATTGCAACCTATGTGACACTCAAAAGTAGGTCACTCAGTCAATTTAAACATTTAGATTTTAGTGTCTTTAAATCCAGTGCAACTTAAACTGCTGACTCCATAGCTCAGCCAGTTTTGTTATAAGCATTGTTCTGGGCTCTTCATTTCCCAGATTTTGTAGGCACACAAAACTCCATTCTACCAAATGTCTGCTGGTGTTCAGTGAATATTTTGCACATATTGCAATGTTTGAAATAGGCACTTTGGCTTGCCTTCAGAGAAACACAGGGTGGTTTTAAACTGCCGGCTTTTGGATAGTGGTGAGTACTGGTACTGCACCCATTTTTGGGATTTAAGAAAATGAATTCCCCACAATTCTAGGTTGCATTTGGCAATCAGCATTGCCATTCCCAATGGTTTCAGACTACTGTGCGGGTAGTCCAATGGTGGTTTTAGGCAGTGTCCTTCTGTGCCCATAACATCGGCAAAAATGGGTGGCAGCCTATTCTTCCTGCATTTCCCTGTGCATTTTCTGGGAAGCTCTGGCCATCATGATGTTTTCATGTCAGTACTGCACAGTTTTGAGGTAGGGCTCGGATGCATGGGTAAATACATCCCACAAGCCCCCCTCTTGCGATGGCCATTCGGTTTCACTGATGGGACTCGCAAGATCTGGGATGTTTCCTCATCTTCTTCCAATAGATGGCACAGTTCAGCATCTTTTCCTCCATCCGGTCGGATCGATCGGTTCTCCTCGCCGGTCCTGATGGGAATATTGGGCGGTACCCCGAGCCCGTTGCGTCTCAGCTCCCGGTCTCCGGATCGTCCTCCTTGGCCCGTCTCAAGGTTTTCTTTCTCCTAGGACGACAAAGGAAGAGCGGCAATACCTATTCATAGACGTTTTTCCACCACCGTTGAGATAGTGGGGCAGCATATGCATTTCATCATCACGACACATTACATTCTTATTTCGAAACAATAAAAACAGTATAACTAAGAGACAGTTTCATGCAAATCACAATATTTTAGAGACTAGATGTGGTATGTTTTATGGTTGGAACTGAATTAGTCTGAGACAGTACCCGCTAGGATTCCAGAGGATTCCTCCAGTTGTTGCAGAGTGTGCCTGGGATGGCAACATTTCAACTGGTTTATGTGGACCCACTTGTCTTCCCCCTCTGCCAAAGGACCTTTGGGGATGTGGATTTTGTAGGCCACAGGGGAGATCTTATCGACGATCTCAAAGGGTCCCTTCCATGTAGGCAGAAATTTGCGCTGCTTGGCCTGGTTCCTTTGGAAGTTGTATAGATAGACCCGGTCCCCCACCTGATATTCCTTCCTGGAAGTTTTCAGGTCATAGTGGGTCTTCATGCTATCAGCTGATCTTTCTAGATTCCGCTGAGCATAAGCAAAAGCATGTTGGAGGTGTTTCCTTAAATTCTCTACATACTCATGAGTAGTGGAGGCATTTATCAGTGTCTGCTCTTGGGTCCTGTAGAGCAAATGCTGAGGAAGCACCATCTTGCGCCCAGTCATCAACTCAAATGGTGACATTTTGGTTGCAGATGAAGGGGTAGATCTGATGGCCATTAGGACCAGAGGTAATCGGATATCCCAACTTGGCCCAGAATCTGCCACAAACTTTTTTAAGATGCTCACAATTGTCCGGTTATATCTCTCTACTGCCCCAGAAGAAGCTGGTCTATAAGCAATATGCAGCTTTCTCTTGACCCCCAGTATCTCCCACATCTTTGTCATTACTTCACTGGTGAAGTGGCTACCTCTGTCTGACTCAATCCTTTGAGGTAGACCAAAACGGGAAAAGATGTGGTTAATCATCAAAGCAGCTGCCGTTTCTGCCTTGCAGTTTGGGGCTGGGAGACATTCCACCCACTTGGTAAACAAGCATGTCACAGTCAACATGTACTTATTCCCCCTAGCCGAGCGAATCACAGGGCCTACAAAGTCGATTTGTAAATCTGACCATGGCAGTGTCATCCCCCTCTTTTGGAGAGGCGCGCGGTGCGTGAGGGATGATGGCTGAAATTGTGCACACACAAGACACCCCTTCAAGTATTGGTCGAGGTCTTGCCCCATGTGTGGCCAGTATGCAACCTCTCTTAAGATTTCCAATGTTGTGTGAAACCCCCGATGACCGGCGGTGGCCGCATCATGGGCATGACTTAACATCAGGCTTCGGAATGAGGTAGGAACCACCCACTGATCGTGGCCAGCTTTGGATTTCCTTACCAGCAAACCGTCTTGGATTCGGAACATTTTTGGACATTTCATCAACACTCTTAGGTCCTCTTTCCCAATGTAATCGGTATCCGTCAGGGGAAAGTTCTCAGGGTCCTCAAGGTGCTGGTAAAATTTACCAATTATTGGATCCCCCTTCTGAGCGGTAATCAAATCAGCATCAGGGGTCTCCTTACTCCATTGTACAATTGAAAGGTCGTTGTGAGCATTTGTCTGGGACCTAGTGATGGCAGTGACCTGGATTTCCCCCAACAGGGACTCAATCTCAATTAGATCCCCTTGGATGGCCCCGGTTTTGGCCAGCTGATCAGCTAAGTCATTTCCAGTTTTGTCTGGTCCCTCTACTTTGGAATGACCCTTGATCTTTTTCCAGTAGATGGTCATCCCATTCGATGTGACCAGATCATCTATGTTTTGGATCAACTTCCCATGTTTCAAGGGTTTGTTGTTAGCACATAACATGCCTCTGGTTTTCCAATTAACCAGGTGCTCCACGAACCCGATCCGTACATAATCCGAATCTGTGATTATGACCAGTTCGTGGAGTTGATGCTGGACAGCAGTGAGGATGGCCTGATGCACAGCCATCAATTCTGCCACCTGACTACTTCGGGGACCAATTTTGTATCCAGCGGAGGGTTCTGGGGACTCATTCACCCATGCATTCCCTACGCCAGCCACCAGTTCTTTCTCCCCGTTGTTGTCAACATGGTAAGAGCATCCATCCACATACACAGTGGGCATTCCCTCACACTTGTCTTCTTCAAAGACTTTGTGGGGGGAATTAAGGTATGCCTCCATGTTGTCCTTTATTTTTAGACTTTCGTCCTCGAGACAGTTTTCTCTGGCACAATCATGCAAGTCAGCCAGACCTTGCGCGAGGGGACTCTTCTTGTTTTGGCCATATCTGACCTCCACAGGAAAGCCTTGCATTGACAGAATCCAGGAAGTAATTTGGGAATTACTCACATTTCCAGCCCGGATTCTGTCACTTTGGAGATATTGCAGAGGCTGGTGTGGAGTCTCCACTATGATGTGTTCCCCCTGGATAAACGGGCGGTAATTCTTCAATGCCCACACCGTTGCCAGGAGTGCCTTCTCACAATCGTTGAATTTTTCCTCCACAGAGGATAAAGTTTTGCTCGCATAGGAGATTACTTTATTGACCTTGTCATGCTTTTGATATAATACTGCCGTCAAGCACGTATTAGAGAACCCTGTCTCCAGGAAGAACTCTTTGTTTCGGACAGGGTAAGCTAGGCAAGGCGCTTGTGAGAGGCTTCTCTTGAGTTGTCTTACTGCCTCGGCTTGTTCTGGACCCCATTCCCACTTGACCCCCCCCTTCAGGAGATGAATCAGGGGTCTGGTGATCTCTGCGTAGCCCTCAATGAACTTTCTGCTGTAATTAGTCAGTCCAAGGAGGCTCCTTAGTTCCCGCAGAGTTGTGGGGTCTTTTAGTTTCTGAAGTGCTTCCACTTTCTTTTCCTGGGGACAGAGACCCTGAGGAGTAATCTCATGCCCCAAGAAATTAACACGGGTTCTACACCACTGTGCTTTCTGAAAGGAAAGTTTTGCTCCGGTGGCCCTCAACTGTGTCAGGACATAACGGATCTCCGCTATGTGTTCCTCCACAGATGAGCTTTTGATGAGGACATCATCTACATAAGCCAGGTTACCCCTTGCACCCAGGTCGGGCATGGCCTTATGTAGGAAAATGTTGAATTCATTGCCGGAGTTGAGGTATCCGAAGGGAGTCCGGGTCCATGTGTACTGCTGGCCCCCAAAGGTAAAAGCCAGCTTGTATTGGTCCTCCCTACTGACAGGCACAGTCCAGTATCCATTGGTCAGGTCTATTGCAGTGAATACCTGTGACCCCTGGATCTGGGCCAGCCCTTGGTCAATGTAGGGCAGAGGCCATCGGGAAGTATGGACCCGTTTGTTGAGCTCCCTGAGGTCGGCGCAGAGTCTCCACTGGCCGTTTGGCTTCAATATCCCCAGCACCGGATTATTGAAGGTGCTGTGGACTGGACGGATTATTCCCCGGGACTCAAGGTTCTTAATTATTTCAGTAAGGGACTCCATTGATGCGAGAGGCAAGCGATTTTGCTTCACAAACACAGGAGTCATGCCAGGGTCCGCGGGGATTGTTGTTGTGTGGATGTCAGTGCGACCACAGTCATATGAGTCTACCGCAAAGAGATCTTGGAAATCCAAGAAAACTTGTTTCAACTTTTGCTTTTGTTCCAGAGTCACACAGGCATCAGCTAGGTTGACTCTCTCTTCCACCATCTGCCTGAAGCCTGGAAAGACTTCTGGTTTGGCTATTTCCGCGGCCTCCTCCAGCTGGGTGGAGAAGTCCCTGGTCAGAGTGCTGATTTGGACCGGAGGCTTCAGGTGGGAAAGGCAGCCCTCATGGACCTGGAAAATCACCTCCTCCCTCCTGAAATCACAAGTCACATCTTCCTTACCATAGGGGCAGGAAGTGTACACCAGGAAGTTCCCCCCATGCCGGGTAAAAATCCTGTCTGGTGTTGTATTGTCCTCACTGTCACTGTCAACACAGTCCTTGGGGATTGGCCCTTACAGTTCATTCCCAAGATCAATGGAGAAATGTCGGTCATCAACCGCCATTCCAATAATGGTGCCTGCGGCTAGAGTAATACTCTTTAAGTCGCTGTTATCCACCTCTATTGGAATGGTGTCATGTTCTATGTTGACTAATGGTGTTGGGTTTACCCCCAACCCTTGCTGTTGGAGAGAAGCATTTAGATGTATGTAAGCATCAGGGTTTTTCAACTCTTGTCCCCTTTTAACTTTCACTTCCAGGGAGAATTGTCGGGTCCTTTCTGGGATGGTGACTTCCTCTTTAACCTGAATTTCAACTGCATAAGGTAGTAATTGAGCTGACCTAAATGCTTTTTCTGGATCATCAAAGCCCATGGGATTATCCGCTAATCGGGACCAAGCTTTGAAGTTTATTAGGTCCAAACTAATGGCAAAGCGATTGAGAATGTCACTGCCTAAGTAAAAGGCGGCAGGGACGTCTCGCACGACCCAACAATTGTGGACTATGCTCTTGTTGCCAATGGAGATTTTGAGCATACACCTGCTTGGCAGGAGATGTTTGGAATTAGGTGCTTCCAGGTCCATTTCCCATTTGTCTATCAGTTTGAAGGTGGGAATGGCTGGATCTTTTGGGAGTTGGCGGAACATGGCTTCGCTGATGAAGCTCTTACCGTTGTTCACACACACTCGAGCGAGAACAGAGTCCTTCCCATCATTTAACTGAACAGGGATGAACAACTGCTCTCCAATTTGCTGAATATCAGCCAGGCTTTCAGCTGATTTCACATCTTTCTGGACTATAGGAGTGGGAGTTCCTGATTGTGGATTAGTATAGAATTTCAGAGTGTTTCCTTCCAGCGTGGAGTACCACTTTAGACTGGAAGGAAGGTTGATTTTCAGAAATAGAGAGGACCCTCCACCACCAGTCTCTTGTCCTACTGCTATTACTGTCACGTCTGGAATTTGGCTATTCTGGAAGTGAAATTCTACTTGGTCAGATTTTTGTTCAACCATGTGGCAGGTGCCGTTTAAACTAACATGGTTGACACTCTGTTTTAATTTTATCGGTCGGCTAGTCTGGGTCCAGAGGACCTTGTTTACGCAATCTATTAGGGGTGACAACCTTCTCAGGAGGTCATTCCCTAGTAAACAAGGGGTGCCCTCTGGGGTCACAACTATGACCGGGTGTTTCAACTTATGTCGCCCAATTTTAATGTCCAAATCTGCCGTCCCCTCGACGGGAATTTCCTTCCCGTCAAAGTTCTGTAGTTGTCCAGGAAGAGAGGTGAGAGGAATTTGGTAATTCTCTCCCCTTCCTGCATTCAGTTCATCAAAGGCCCTTCTGGACAGAAGGGTAGCTTGAGATCCCGTGTCCACCAGTGCCGAGATTGTACCCTGCCCCTGTACTTGTACCGGGGCATAATATCTTCCCTCCTTCTCCTCAAGGGGGCACAGATAATGCACATTTTTGGACAACTGGTGGGCTAACTTTCTGGTTTTGGACATCGATAGCGAAGAGATTTGGGCAGAATTCTGTGGAGAGTCTTGGGAATCTGAAAGAAAAAGTTGGCAACTGGAGATCAGAGCCATTGTGGGTTCCCCTGGTTCCGGTTCTGGGCTGCCCCCCCCTTTTTGGAGGCAGTCCCCAGGATGGGTTTGAACCAGGGGATTTTCTTGCTGTTGGTTCTGGGATGAGATGGTGGGCGGCGGTAGCTCAGTCTCCACATCTCCCCAGTCTGGATTTGCATTCCTAGGGACCCATTTTTCTTTGGGAGGAGTTCCCCCCTCTCTGAAGGAGAAGATCCTTTTCTCAGGATCCTCTGAGGATCCCTCTCCCTCAAATTGGAAGATCTGTACCTCCTCCTCAAACTGAGTCTGTTTGGGTCTTTTGTTTCTCCTACCCCCCCTCTGCTCCTTAGGAGGCAGACTTTCAGGGGCAAGAGATTTTGTTTCCGGTTCCTGGGTTTCCAGGGGCTGTTTACAAGTGAGGAAGGAAGCTTCCTCCAAGGCTTTACACCCCCCTTCCCTTTGTGCCTCCTCCCTGGGAACCGGTGAGTTATCGGGGTGCTGCCCCCGTCATTGTTCTGGAGCACCAGGTCCAGAGTTGGGTGCGTTCTGCGCCGGCATGCTGATCTGAGGGTTCTGCTGCGCCCTCAGTATATGACCCATATCCCGCGCCATGTTTTGAACCTGGCGCTCTAACTGGGAAACCCGCTCAGGCTGATACGGGGCCCTGTTTTCTCCCCTGGGCTGATCCCGGGAAGGGTAGCTGTCCCTCCTCTGGTAATACCCCGGGTTGGGAAGATTTGGGTACCCCTCCACCCTTGGCCTCCCCTCTCCCGGATTCAGTGGTCTGGGCTCAGGGAATTGGGGAAAGAAGGATGGATGGTTTTGGGGCTGAAAGTCGGGAGGATATCTGGGGAAAAAGTTCTGCCCAGGGTTTGGTACATTTCTGCCCTCCTGTGGGAAGTTTGGAGGGAAGTTCCCTGGGTTAGGTGCTTGGCTGGATCCCCCCCCTTGGGCTGGAGGAGTCCACACATAACCCAGGATGGGTCGATTTCCCTTGTAACGGGGACTTACATAATCAGGAGAGCGAGGGACCCCATTTGTGGGGCTGCCTCCTTGGCTCCCTGTCTGTGACTGACCCGAGGACCTCCTGGGCCTAGCATTATTAGGTGCAGGTAGGTTTTTAGGCCCCCCCATCTCCAAATCCAAAACGGGGGTGACCTTTACCTCTGCCACCTTGGCAGCAGCAGGGGTGCTGTTGGCTTTGGGGTTTTTCTGGGCATTACTTTTGCTATCTACCGGTTTCTGCACCTCATAGATCCGGGTAGCCTGTTCAATGACCCAGTCTAAAGATCTTTTCTCGTGAAAATCCCTCACGAGCTGGGTCATGATATATTTGGGCAAGGCATGGAAAAACGTATTAATAAATTCCCTGCTATCCGTGCGCACCCTTCTTGTGGTCTGTGCAAAAGCACGCTTTAACTCCTGCACAAATTCTTGTGGGGCCTGATCCTCCCCACATTGCAAATTGTAGGCTGCCTTGCGAGCCTCTTGAGGATTTCTGTGAACAGAAAAATGTTTCAAGATGGCCGCCTTATATGTGGACCATCTTAAATGATTTTGGTCCTCCAGCCCCGCAAAGAAACTGGAGTATTCCGGGGAGAATGTCCACTTTACATATTGAATACAGCTTTGGCTGTCCTTCAAATGGAAAGTCTCCATCATTTGTTCAAACAACTCTAAGTGCTCCCAAACAGAATACTTAGCGTTCTTATGGTAAGGCGTGATGACGCTCCTGATCGCCTTAATCTGCTTTAAGGGGTCCTTAAGCAAGGCCCTTTTTGCCTTATTGGCCTTTTTGGTTCGGGTAACCCTTGTCCATTCATCCTCGGACTCAGAGGCACTGCTCCCAGAGGTTCCCGTCTGTTCTTCCAGGTTTTCCCGGATTCTGCGAGCCTGGGAATGGCTGGCAGAATGTGGGGACCTGGTCTCCTGTGT
This sequence comes from Ambystoma mexicanum, assembly GCF_040938575.1. NCBI lineage: Eukaryota > Metazoa > Chordata > Amphibia > Caudata > Ambystomatidae > Ambystoma > Ambystoma mexicanum. The sequence continues at coordinate 897,696,485 of NC_090941.1, forward strand.
CCTGCGCAGTTCAGAGGAGTCTTCAGATTCCTCCTTGCTGCCAGGATTTGATGGGTACCCCCTCCACTGACCTAACTGGGCAGAGGTTTTCAGGATGCCCTTAATGGGCCTACTCTCCTGGGGTTCCCCATTGAACTGTACTGTACTTGGGTGCCCATACCCGGATGCCCACCCCTCCATTCCTGAGTGGTAGTGGCCTATGAGCCCCATACTCTTAGCTGGATAGTAATCTGCCATCCCTGCAGCCCTGTGCTCATGTGCGCCAGGGGACATGGGGGTGGTAGAGTCCAGGGACTGGGGAAGATGAAGGCCCCTGGTGTTAGGGCTCCTGCGGTTATGGTCAGGAGTCTCTCTTTCCCAGCGGACCTCATCTCTATCCGCCCCTGCTCCCTGTTGCAATGCAAGAGCCTGCATTTGTGCTTTCAGTTCCTCTGTTAAGGCCTTACTCGACTCTATCAGTCTCTCCTGCATCGCTACCTGTTGTTGGAGCCTATCATTGTGTTGACAGAGGGCCTCATTTTCCCTCTGTGCTTCCTGGTTGGTCCTGGAGAACTGGGCCAGTCTTTGCTGCAGGAGGGTTACCTCCTGAGCTGTGTCCCTGTTGGCCTGCTCCTTTCTTGCTAGAGCATCTTCCACCCTTCTGGTGTGCTCTACCAAGTTCTGGTGTTCTTTTTGGAGGTCACCCAGTCCCTGGTGGGCCAGGTGATTTTCTTCCATTTTTCTTTTTAAATGGCAGACTTCCTGGCCTAAGGCGTCTCTTTCCTGACTAAGAGCCTGCATTTGTGCCGCCAGGTCGTCCCTTTGCCGTTGAAGGGCACCAGCTTTTTGGCGCTCCTCATCAAACTCTGCCTGGGTATCCAGGTCTTTCAAGATCAGCTTGTTGCTCTCTACCTTCACTCTATCTAGATGACTTTGCAGGGTGGCTACCTGCTCCGTGCATGCCCTGTTAAAGTCTAATTGTTGCTCCAGCTTTTTCTGGCTCTGCAGTAAGGAGTCCAAACTGTCTTGGTGCTCCTTCTGCAGGGCCAGAAATCTGGTATCCTGTTCTGACTTTTCCTTTTGCAGCACATCCATATCCTCCTTCATTTTAGTGATGTACAGTCTGCTGTCATTTTCTGACTCCTGGCTCCTCTGCAGCCTCTGCTCAGAAGAGACCAGGTCAGATTGGACCTTCTCTAACGCCATCTGTTGCCTTTTTGCCAAATCATGGCCTTCAGCACATTTATTCTGTATGGCTCCCATATATAGGTACAGGTATGCTGCTATCCTGGCAATCTTATTGTGTTCCTCTTTGGCTTTAGGAGCCATGTATAGTTCACTCAGGGCCACATGTAGGAGACCCTGATCTCTATATATATCTGACCCTGTTTCAGTGACCTGTCGCGTGATGGCCTGCAACCAGGCATCCTGGCCCTGCTCAACCCATTCACCTCTCACAAATAGTTTATGTAAGAAGTGCTCTCTGGCTATTTTCATATCTACCAAGGTCGTCATTCTAGAGATTGGTCTCTGTCCTGACTTACAGAAGTTAGTGTTTTATTTTTGCAGAACAGAACTTTTCTTGGAGTGTCCCTTTTGAGGAATGCTTCACAGCGTAATGCAGCGTGGTGATCCGACTGGATGTATGTATCCCGTCAGTTAGCACACTGTATTAAGCTGCACAAGTGGTATTCTAACCCAACGTCTCGGCTCGAGCCCCCAATTTGTAAGAGGATTCAATTCAACACTACAGCTAAGTCAACGCCTAGTCTATAATACTGAATGAAAACCCTTATTGATATATCTTTAGGTCCAGTTCATGCGTTCTGGATGACTACCCCTATATAACACCCCTCTCTTGGAATCCCCCTGACCCCACTGAGCCAAGAAGTAGTTCTGTTTTGCAAGTTAAAAGGTTTATTTGTTAACTTAAACAAGAGATGTATATATCACACCTTATAATAAATTAATAATTGAATAGCACACTTAATCTGATATGATAAAGATTAACAACGGAGAATCTGGCACTAACACGCTTCTCTATAATCAATAAGGAGTTGACATGAAATGGATAAGGTAGCACAGTGGTAAATAGGTACAGAAGTATAATGTGGTAGAGAATGCTTTACAGGGTTCAAGGAAATGCAAGGTTGAATGAATGAAATGCAGTATAGAAAATACTCAATATGATTTCAACCAAACAATGTAATCACTTTTCTCTGGCAATCCCCTTCCCCCCTTGATGCAAGGCAAGGAAATGGAAGGAAGATCACAGTTCTCAGAAATGCAATCAACTGTAATTCAGTTCAATCCAGCAAACCTAGACTACATAAGTTTGAAAACACAGGCAAAATGCTTTGATATGTGCTAGCAATGGATGAGAAATATGCTGGAAATGCTTTTAATTCCCTTTCAGAGGTTCAGGGTGAGTGGTATCTAGTTAATATTAGTCCAGGCTCACACTAGCAATGATGCAGGGATAGTTAGCAGGTTAAACGAATTTCTGGCAAATGGAAGGCAAGCAGCAGCAGTTTTTACATGTGAAGAAATTTGCAAATCATGGCAAAATTCGCGGATGCGCCGAGCGCTATTACAGAGGAACCACAAGGACTATCTCTATCGTTTTGGGGTCCTAGGAAAGCCTAGGATCTCATCTTCCAAATGAAAGTTACTGCAAGTCTCTAGCACAAACGGTTGCGGAGATATGAGCGATTGAATAAAGGTCGTTTTTCAGATTTGAAATTTTAAAGTTCAAAAAGACAAGTGCAGCTTGCAACTAGGAAATGACAAGTGACAGCTTTACAAATGACAGGTGACAGTTAGGAGGCAGTTCTACTTAGATTAAATAGATTGAATTATATTATTTTAACTAGGAGATTGGTTCTGCACAGTTTTCTAGGTACTCACACTATATTCTTGAGTGAAATGGGCCTCATCACGGATCTGGTCAGGGTTTTAGACTCGCCTCTGGTCTCTGCTCTTCACAGTGATCTGGGTCAGCTCTCTCTGGTTCTGCTAACAGGTCAGCTCTACTCTGCTTCTGGTCTGGCCTGATGGATTTGAAGTCTCTATGTTGCTCTCTGAAGGTTGATGGAGGTAAGTATGGATTTTTCCGGCAGAGCGTCCCGCTGCAGATGGAATTGAAGGTGCCTATCTGTCCTGTCTGTCTGCTTTTATGTGTTTAGAATGTGGGTGTGTTCTAGCATCACTGACCCTACCTCTCTCTCAGCTTCTAATTGGTCAAACTTCCATTTCTCATTTGATTGGCGAAGGAGCTGTGAGTTAGAGTGATGTCATCCATTTATGATCTCTTGAAACAACTCCCCTATCATCTGTGCGCCAAAATCTATATATGATCAAAATCCCTATTTCACAGTTACACAGTTGTTTGAAATTACACATACATGGTGTGGCTGAATTTAGCCATGTCTCTGTCCAAATCTGCTCTTTCTAGGAGCTTGCATTCAGAAATGGCACATAATTGACTTTTTAACTGATTTTTCAATTTCTGACATTGACCCAACTTTACATACATGTGCGCAGGGAGTATGGACATTAACTGATGAAGTTTCAGATTTTTAACATGCATACATTTAGAGTAATATCCACTTTTCCGCTAAAACCCCCCTGAACACGCCACCGGGTCGAAAAACCTCTTAAAATGTGGGCAGAAAAATCACAAGAATTATGGTATCATTTATAAAATTTTCACATGTCCGCTCTATGAATGATCCATCTTTTTAAAGTTATGTTCTGGCTCCAAAGGGGTGTGGTTTCCTCTCAGCACAAGGTAGAAATACTGGTTTATCCAGTTCTGCCAAGCCAGCTTGCTCTCACAGGCAGTGCTCCTCCCAGCTTCTGCCAAGAGGAAGCTACATTTTACGACTGCTGTAATAAAACCTTTGCCTGAGTCAGGAGAGGCTCATTGTTCAAGAGGAAGCCATTTATGATCCTCTCAATAAACCCTCTGCCTGGGTGAAGGGAGTTGCATTGTTCACTCTCCTGCAGAGCACAGGTAATTCAATTATCAGATAGATGGCATATCCTTAGTGTGAGCAGCAAAAGGGCAGCTAGGCCTGGGAACACAGCTGTGACTCAAGTTTCACTCCTGATGGGGGTAGTTGCCAGGCAAATTGGAATCTCTTTAAGCTGTCATTTCTGTTCCCCAGTTTCTGCATTCAAATAAAACTAAACATTTTCACATATGCAGCTAGAAGGCTGATTCTAAGTTTAAAACTATGACATTTAAACAATTGCAACCTATGTGACACTCAAAAGTAGGTCACTCAGTCAATTTAAACATTTAGATTTTAGTGTCTTTAAATCCAGTGCAACTTAAACTGCTGACTCCATAGCTCAGCCAGTTTTGTTATAAGCATTGTTCTGGGCTCTTCATTTCCCAGATTTTGTAGGCACACAAAACTCCATTCTACCAAATGTCTGCTGGTGTTCAGTGAATATTTTGCACATATTGCAATGTTTGAAATAGGCACTTTGGCTTGCCTTCAGAGAAACACAGGGTGGTTTTAAACTGCCGGCTTTTGGATAGTGGTGAGTACTGGTACTGCACCCATTTTTGGGATTTAAGAAAATGAATTCCCCACAATTCTAGGTTGCATTTGGCAATCAGCATTGCCATTCCCAATGGTTTCAGACTACTGTGCGGGTAGTCCAATGGTGGTTTTAGGCAGTGTCCTTCTGTGCCCATAACATCGGCAAAAATGGGTGGCAGCCTATTCTTCCTGCATTTCCCTGTGCATTTTCTGGGAAGCTCTGGCCATCATGATGTTTTCATGTCAGTACTGCACAGTTTTGAGGTAGGGCTCGGATGCATGGGTAAATACATCCCACACTGTCCCTTATGTCATCATCATTGATTGTCAGCTGGTATGTGCCAGGGCTGTGTGCACTCCACAGGGGTGTGATTTTAGGTGAAGTAATTAGCAACCAGCTGCGTACGGGCTGCCTCACCACGTGCCCTTTCCCCTCCCATGCGCAGCGGGCGTGCTTGTGGTTGGGGATGTGGGGGCACCACCATGTCCACCGGCAGGCCCCGGCGTGTTGCAACATTGTGCACGACACATGCTGCCACTATGATCCTGCACACTACTGGGGGCACATATAGCAGCTGCCCACCAGAGCGGTCAAGGGAGCAAAAGCGTGACTTGAGCACTCCGAATGTGCGCTCCACTATGCCCCAGGTTGCAATATGGGCTGTGTTGTATCTTACCTCGGGTGGTGTGGTGGGGTTCCGAATTGGCGTCATCATGTGGGTGCTCAGAGGGTAGGCACTGTCCCCTGGGGAGGTGATGATGGGTTTCATTAGTGGGGTTGTGACATTACTCAGTATCTGACATGCATGCATGTGCAAGGGCATTTATACTCATCAAGCAGCCATGTATCACCATGTCGCCCAGCTTCTAGGTCCCGGTTTAGGGTTGACATTCTGTAAATGAAACTGTCATGGGTGGACCCTGGATAGTTGGCATATACTGAGGTGATGATTCCCTTGGCATCACATACTACCTGCACGTTGATGGAATGCCAGTGCTTGCGGTTTCTGTAGATGTGCTCAGTTGCCCTGGGAGGACGTAGAGCCACATGGGTGCAGTCAATGGCACCTAGCACTTTGGGGAAGTGTGCCACCCTGTAAAAATCCTGGATGACAGCCTGCCTTTCTGCAGGTGTTCGGGCAGGTATATGTGCCTGCGGACTGATGGGCGTGCAGTCATGATGGCCAACACCTGGTGCAGGCAGCGTGACTGCGTGGCATGTGTCACCCCCCCCACTATGGCACTTGTCCGCTGAAATGAACCAGTGGCCAAGAAGTGCAGTACATTGAGGACCTTTTCCAAGGGGCTCAGTGCTTGGGAGCACAGGGTGGGTGATGTGAGGTCATCCTCCCACTCACTCACCAGGTCGAGTATTATGTGAGGTGGAAACCTGTACCTCCCATACACCTGGTCATCAGGCATCCCAAAAAGGCTGGTTCTGGGTGTAAACATTCTGGCCCTGACTATCCTCCTCCTCCTCCTGCGGTATCCCACGACCACTGCTGCGAGGAACGGTATATTCATCTTGGCGTCTGAACTTGTTTGTTGTTTGCGCGCACTTTTATGCTGTGCGGGTCCACGTATGCCTGCTTCCTGCTGGCGTACGTGTTTCCGGATTAGCACGTCTTTTTTGGCGCACACGTTAGCCCCGTTCGATTCCATGAATACGTGGTGTAGGCGCGCGTGTGGGCGTTCCGCGCATTTGCCTCCTGTACTTCCCCCGTGATGCCCACATTTTCACGTGTTGTTCCCCATTCCGTGTGTTACGCCCCGTTGTACGCCTACTTTTGTTGTGTGCGCTGCGCTAGGTTCGCTTTCGCTGTGTGCGTAGCACATGCTGTTTGAAGATGTGTGCGCCAGCGTGCGCCACGGAGGATTTTAGCACACATCCATGGATTTACACACGCACGGACTTCCATTAATCGCTGTGCGCGGGTTTTTCTGCGATTTTCGCACTTGCGCTGCGATTCGCATGCTTTCGCACGCTTGCGCGGGAATTTTCAGCGCACATTAATTCCATGAATCGGCCTGAAAATAGGAGCAAACTGTCAGCCATTTTTATGCATTTTTTGTTACTGAAGTCTGGTTCCAAGTGTAGTTACATGCTTGCCATTTGTGTTGGCATATGTGGCGTCATGAGCAGTGCATGGCTGTGGCCGAGTTATGATTGTTTCGCGATGATGATGTGCACAGTTATCATTGATTTAGAAATTAAAACTAGATATGCTTTTTTCTTGTGCTTCAGCTACAAGGTCCCTTTAAGAAACATATTTCTTTGAGTAATAGTAATGACAACTGCACAATCATAATAGCGTTCATAAATTATCATATACATAAGTGCAAACACTGAATATTTCCCTTTTACAAAAGGTGTCATGAGGAACAAATTGCATTACAAATTCGACAATAAGTCATTTTTGTAGTTTCATCACAATACATATTTAAAGATGGTACTCGTATCAAATAATACATAGTATGCATGGACAGATAGTTATAGTTCAGTGTAGTGGCTTACAAAACAATCCAGATTGGTGACATACTCATATGTACAATGTGCACTATTGTACAGAATAGGCATCATATAACTGTGTAAACATTATACAAAATCAACATCAAACCAAGGTACACTGGTCCATTCACAAACAGGAACTCTGTGGACAATTTTGTTTTGAAAAGTTAAGGTTACTATGTATAAAATGTTCAAATCTACAAACATTGGGAATGCCAACATTACATTTTCATGATTCATTAACCACTAAACAAAAATGTAGAACCTTAACTCACCATCCCAAAAACAAGTAAAATGTATAACCTGCATTCAGAAAATACACAATTCACAACCAACAGATATTGCAAGCATACAATACATTCTGAAAATACGCATTAGCATTTCAATAAGTAGTACACTTACACGCCTTGCATTAAATCACCTTGAAACATACGCCCACACATACTAAGTAACTACCACACAAAAACATATTCTCTTGCTAAATCCGCATACCATATTTTTAACCAGTCAATAACTAACATACACATGTGAGGTACAAACAACCACACATGCACCAAACCCCCAAATACTATAACAGATTGAGAACAAGCCAAAACCAGAGGACGAGTAAAGGTTTCAGCAATGTGGGTCTGATTTTATGTTATGTTTAGTGATAAATAAATTGTTAAATCCAATGTTGGCATTTGGAAAGTTTATAGTATTTTAACTTTTTACATATGATAATCTTCACTTTTTAAAACAAGCGTGAATTCTTTTTCACCCTGTATGTAAAACCTCTGAATTGCTTCTCTGGCTTGTGGCCTTGTGGTTACTGCATTCCTGGTCATACTGTACACCCTGGCATCATTCATTTCTTGTTATATCCCAGTTCTACACTCCATCATCACCAGAGCATGGGGTCCTAATGAAAGAAACAGCAGTAAAGTCTTGGCACTTACAAATCTTCAATGAGGTGGTGCCACATAAACATATCACACAAGAACGAAATTGATGAAAAACTATATGTGCTTCACAAATAAAATATTAATTACAACAGTTGGTCTCAGTGAGATTATAAAGACTGTGACCTGTTCCACAAAGCTAACCTATGTTCTTCAACATGAGGGGAGGAAGGATTTTTGACATTTGTAGAGCGCACACAAACCCGAGGGCACCCGCGCACTTTTACCAGTTACATGGGCCCAGGTTGGTCAAAGGCATAGGTTCAGACGAGAACATTTCAGGCATTGCAGTTGTGGTGAACAGTTATGAGGCGATAAGGTTAAGGCATAGGCATGAATACAGAGGATGCAGTTGCATGCATGGTAATACACTTGCAGAACGCGAGGCGAGTACATAGATTAAACCAGAGCAATATCTCTATATTATAAAGTGCAGGCTGCAGGCTGCAGTAGAGGACTGTAGGATTTGTGAGAAGAGCCAAGTTTTGAGGGTTTTGCAGAAGATCCAGTATGAAACAGTAAAATAAATAAATAAATTAACTGCAGCCAGTTATAGCAAGCACACTTCAGAAATCTCAGTGGACCCTCTTTTTGCACGGAATGATCGATGTTTGCTCCCTCAACATAAAGTTGTGCAGCAAAAGAATCGTTTACCACAGAACTGCCAAACGAGCAGAATACTGCACCATTCTTTAGCCTTCAATGGCCAGCATTTACTGCCGCCCTTTCATTGTGCAGCCTCTGGGGCTTTGAGAATACTTCTTCATTTGAAATCCCTCTTGGCACTTGGTTTGGCCTCTGTGACTTTATTTCTTGGTACCTACTGTAGTAGCTAGTGCTATGTATTCTGTGCCCACTGTGGTAAGGACTCCATGCATTTGTATCAACCAGATGTGCTTTGCAAAAGGCACTGTCTGTACAGACACAGTCTCCATTGTTGCGCCTCAAGTGCATCTGAAATAAAGCAAAGTGGAGCAGAATGTGTTTGCATTCCCGTGGCCCTTTGGTGCTAATTGCTTAGTTGGAACTTTACCAGTGTTTCAATAGAGTCATTTATTCACAGCTCCTAATTTGGATTATGTGTTTGTGTACTGGGACTGGATTGTTAATGGCATCAACTACAGCAGGAATTGGTGAGCTCATGAAATTCAGGGCCTTATGAGGAGATTTGGGGTATTTTACTTTGATTGCTACACAGGGAAGCGTTAATTGAAGCAGCATTTCTACAGTAAACATTTCGCCCATTAGGGAAGTAAATCAAATCTGTAATTGAAATACTGCATGCTGTACAAATATTTCCATAGCCAATGCTTCATTTTAGTGCATGTACGGGTTTTGGCTTTAAAATAAAAAATGCATTTGTATTCCTATAAAAGGGATAGGAATGCATGCTATTGTGAGAGATTGGGTCAACGTTCTATAGGACACGTGATCATGGATCTTGTTGCCGTGAATCCACCATGAACTGACCACCACTACACTCGGGTAAGGTCAGCAAGTTTAATTGATGCGACCCACAGCCGCCACGCCAGCCCCTCCAATGTTTCCTTGTGGAATCCTGGATGGGATGTCCCTTGGGTTCCAAAGTGATGTGTGACGAATAGCCTGTATTTGTCACTTCTCCCCAAGGGGGAGCCCTCCCCCTGTGAGGCTACGGAGGTGAGCCTGCTCCGCAAGACCCTACCTTGGGGTCGAGGAAAGTGGGACCTCACTGGGAGAGACACCCGGTTTGGGGACAAGGACTCCTGTTCCTGAGAGGAACTCCCTAGGGCATCTACCATAGCCGCATTCATGGAACTACCTGTTGGAACAAGTAACGTCACATCTTTACTGTTGGCTGAAGGCAATGCAAAAAGAAATCCATTTGTGAAAGAAAAGGAAGCTGTCTCTTTTAACAAGGGACTGATATTTAACTGGGAAGAGTAGCTGAGAAGAGAGAGAACATGGTGCGCAGGGGAATCCTGCTGACATCATTAAGCCTTGTGGAGGTGAAGCGAAGGAAAGTCGCGGATCCTGTGACTTTCCGCATGGCAGAAAATGCCAGTACGAGAAGCCAGAGGCCCGGCATGTGTCGATACGAGTAAGGCATCGTACAGAACGGAAGAGAAATTAATATCTAGTGGTAGTGTAACCACAGGTGCAGGTGGAAGCATGGAAAGTGCAGAGCAGTCACGTAGGAACCTAGAAGTAGAATCCAATGAGAGAGAGAGAGAGAGAGAGAGAGAGGGAAAGGGAGAGAGAGAGAGCAAGAGAGAGAGAGAGAGGGGGTAGGTGGGAGAAAGAGAGGGAGAGAGGGAGAGTGGGCTAGAGGGAGAGAGAGAGGGAGGGTGAGAGGGAGGAAGAGAGTGAGCGAGAGGGAGGGGGTGAGAGGGAGGGATGGAGAGAGGGAGGGATGAAGAGAAGGGAGGGAGAGAGTGAGGGAGAGGGAGGGATGGAGTACGAAGGAGGGAGTGAGAAGGAGGGAGAGGGAGGGACTGACAGGGATTGAGAGGGAGGGACTGAGAGGGAGGGACTGAGAGGGAGGGAGGGAGAGGGAGGGAGAGGGAGAGAGAAGGAGAGAAAGGGAGAGGGAGAAAGAGAGAAAGAAAGAAAGAAAGAAAGAGAGAGAGAGAGAGAGAGAGAGAGAGAGAGAGAGAGAGAGAGAGAGACTAGAAAGCATACCCGCGCGAGAGGCAACCCCTGCCACGGTCCCCGGCAAAGAGTGTGGTACCAGGGATACCGGGAGAAGTGGGAGGCCGCTGGGGAATTGTTATAGTCGAGAGGAAACTCATCCCAGTCTTAAGGATGAGAAACTAACAATTAGAATTTGAAATTGGACGCATAAAGCAGTAACGAATAACCCTAATAAGGAAGAGGCTTATTTTACAACAAGAGAAACTCATTCCAGTCATAAAGATGAGAAACTGATATTAAGGATTGGTAATTGGACTTGCAACTCAGTAACAAATAACCTGAATAAGGAAGAGGGTTATTACATGCAGAGAGAGACTCGTCCCACTCCTAAGGGTGGGTTACCAAAAGAGAAATTAGTTGAGAAAAGAAGTGAGACGTGAGAAGCCTGCTACAGTGGGGTTAAAGCAACCCAGTTGGTGAAAAAGCAGAGACTGGAAACCCCCAGGGAGGGACTTAGGTCAACATCCATCCTTCCCAGACTCTAACACCTTTATGTTATGGGGCATGTAGGAGCTAAGGTATATGACACCCCTATGACCTTTCAATTACAATGTCTGACTTGGCTTCTGACCTAAACCTTACCCAGTGCTCATGAAAAACAACAGAGAGATGAGAAGACCAGCCTCCAGGAGGAGCATCATTTGAAGAGAAAATCTGGAACATTAATCTGCGAGGGCTGAGGAGTTCACTTGCACCTTATTGTACACAGGGCGTGTGGCCGGTAACAGAGAGCGACAGCCAGAAGCTGCGTCCCGGCCAGTGGCGTGCACAAGACAAGTGGACCCACGGATGAAAAACAGGAGAGAAACATCCGAGCAGGGAGAGAACAGAGCAGACCGTCACCCTATGTGATAGACGCTACAAGTTGTTACGCTCACCTTGTATCCACGGGGACGCCACCCAGCCATGGTTGCATGATTTGCACTCTCGAACCCTCTCCCGGTCCCTTGGTAAGGCCTGTGGTTAAAGATGGGTCTGCAATATAGGAGAGCTGGATTCAATACCAGATTGTCTTTATGTTTTCCCACCTCCCTTGGCCTCAACTCCTTCCTCCTCCTTGGGCCTTCTCCTCACCTTAATATTGTAAAAGGTGGATTCTCCGTCCTGCTCTTCGTGGCAGGGGCGCATAGATGTGGGGGGCGAGCAGCGACCAAGTTACTTCACTGGTGCAAGCCCCCCCTTGGGAATCCAAGCCTGCTGTGACTCTGTAGGTTTGCTGCTTTACAGTCTTTATATGCAGTTCTTATGTTCCTCTTAGTTCGAATAATAATGTCTTGCTTCTTTCCTTTTAAGTATGGAAAGGTATTTTGGTGTTGTCATGTGGTTTGAAGATGAGCATGGGCCGGTAGGTGAAAGCGCGGTGTGCGCGATGCTGTCTGGTGAGTAATGCGCGATGCACGGCGCTGTTTCACCTTTTATATTGCTAACCTGTGTCTTTTCTGTCCTTGCAGGTTGCGATGTTCCTCGCCGAGCGCCGTAATGTTCCAGCAATGATACTGACTAGGAGATGACTACCCAGGTAACAATTGTGTGGCTTTCTTCATTCGGGAGGAAAGGTGAGTAAACGCTTACTAATGCTGTCTTTCTTTCTCCTCTTTCCAGGTTATGGTATTCCAGGATGCATTCGGTGCCGGATGATGGAGTTCGTACCTTCAGGTGAGTGGAACTGAAGTCGGCGATGGATTGAAGACAGGATACTGTTCCAGGTAAGTTTCGTAGTGTTCTTTCTCTCTCTGCAGGTCCTTGGTTTCAGGTAAGCTTCCATCAAAGAACTGGACACGGTGAGCGTTACACTGCCCACAGCAGAATAACGCAAAGCATGTTCTGCTGTTTGGGTGCGGTTTACATAGTCTCAGGTAAAGTAGTCCAGGTAAAATAGTCCCAGGCCTGCCACACCCAAAGTAGGCCAGGTAAAGTAGTCCCAGGCCTGCCACACCCAAAAGACTAGACCGCATAACTCAGTTCCTTGTAACTGAGCTATGTGTGTGCCTCCATGTTGGCTGAACCCCCCCAAGTTAAATAGTCCCAAGTAAATAGTCCCATTCTAATGTTGGTCTTCATGATGGTTATGAGCCTGGCGCCAAAGGTGCCAGGACTGACTCCAGGAGAGTCTTGGATGAGGTTTTAAGGCCTTTGACCTGGCCCTAACTGGAAGGCTGACTTGCCAGTGAGAGCCAGGGGCAAGGGTCATGACACAAATTGAGGTTACAAGTTACTGGCTTCAATAACGAAAACCATTTTTTATTGGAGATTGCCTACAGGACTACATTTCCCAGCAGCTCCTGGTCCCAGAACTACACATCAAAGGCCACGCTGGTTGTGGTTTACCAACGTGAATGCGCTCAACAAAAAGCACAGTGCGTGTGCTCGACACTCAAAGCTGACAAGATGTGTGTCAAGCAGCACTAGAAACAGAACTACACGCGGGGAGCCACGCCCCACAGGACCAAGATCCTGGACCCTCGCACACGACAGATAAGTGCCGCAGAGCTTCCGTTGGTCACAGGGAACAGGGGGATTGTCCCATCATTTTCCTGGCCCCCTGCTTCCCTCAAGCTGAGTGCCTCTACCTCAGCAAACTGCGCTACGTGAGCAGAATGCCCCGAGCACCATGCACCGAACCCTCTAACCAGCACATACCATATTCCATACTTACCAGCGCATACTTACCATCGCATCACGCGCAACACTTGGGAATGGCTTAATAGTTGTGGACGCTGTCAGAGCAAAACCCAAGAACAAACGCTGCGTGTTACGTGCCACGTGTGGCTAGGACATTGATGCTGCATGCTAATTAGCCACTTGCAACCCCATGAAGCCCTGCATGTACAAAGCACGTGAACATGTGTAGCTAATGTTACCTAACCATTAATCTGTCAGAACTTGGGCATATGCACGTATGAAGCCACGTGTGGCTGTACACCGTGTGTATACTAATTGCAGTCTTTTCTTGCAGCATGAAACTGCTACTGCAAGGTAGCTCATCTCTGGGACGCAGCAGGAGACAACCAGGGACATTCTGATCAGCCACAAGCCAAGCTAAGTGTTTTATCTAATGCTAATCTTGCTGTGTTCACTGCTGAAGGGGTATAGTTGTGTGTATGGTATGAGTGTATTATTGTGTGCATATGCATGGGTGCCTGTGTCTAGACAGATCTTACCCTATGCCCCTTACCTATCCATAACCTCTTCCTAACCCTCATACCGGTATCCCTCATTTCCCTGTTCCCATTCAACCATCAGTTCCCTAACCCTCTTTCCCTGCTAGTGTTGCAGCACCCTGTGTAAGCCTCAACTTGCAGGTGCCAAAACCGCAGTGGGGGTGGTTGGTTCGTGCCACTCCTGCGCCTTCGAGTTGTGGACCCTGTCACCGAGGGTGGTTGTACCATGCTGACCGTCCCCACACACAAAATGTCTACTAAACTACTTTATGCTTATAAATATAATTTCACAAAACCAATACACTACCTTAGCAGTGCAATGTGGTTATCCTTCTCTTTAGAGAATTGAGCGATGTCAGAGTGGGAGGAAAGGCACAGAGAACCAACATAGAGGGGAAAGAAAGGAAGGCGGAAAGAGAGAAAAGAGCCCCGCAGTGGGAAGAGAACAGAGCAGTTCCAGAGTGGGAAGAAAGCAAGAGAGAAAGGCCAGAGTGAGGAAAGTATAGAAGACCCCTAGAGTGAACCGGGAAGCCCCAGAGTGGGGACTAAGACAGAGATGAACCCCAGAGTGGGGACAGAACAGAAAAGCCCTGGAGTAGGGCAAGAGAAAGAGATGCGCCCTGGAGTGGGGAAAGAACCGAGACGTCCCGCAGGGGGAAGAAAGGAAGAAGCAAAACCCGGTGTGGAGCGGAAACGGCAGACCACCAGATTGGGAGAAAAAAAGAGATGAGCCCCAGGATGGGCAGTAAGAAGGAACAGAGCCCTAGAATGGGGAAGGAGGAAAGAACCTCAGAGTGGTGAATGAGAAGGAGTGGAGCCCCAGAGAGGTGCGGGGGGAGAGGCTGAGAGGACCCCAGACTGGGGAAGCCAGAAAGGCCTAAGAAAGATGAAAGTCTCTCCAAAGGGAGAAGGACTGGACTGTGAGACTCATAAATCTGAAGGAGAAATATGAAGAGAGAGAGTGAGAGAACGAGAAAAAGAAAGAGAGAGAGTCTTTGCAGGAGTCCCGCCAGGGATGTCATTTCACCAAAATGCCAGGGGTAGCGGAAGTGACATAACACAAACCTTGACCCCCTGATGACATCACATGAAGTGATGTCATTTGATCCCACCCCAAAGTGATATCGCGGGAAGCGATGGAACACCACCTTTCACCCGTTGACAAAACAGGAAGTGGCATCACATAGCATTGTACACTACAAAAAATATGGTTGCGATATCACGATAAAGTGATGTACATTTCATACAAGAATGGATCGCCATATGTATCATTAAGATTAGTGTGTTTAGGCCCATATTACCAAATTACTGTGAATGCAGGCAGACATCCATGTCCAAATGATAATGATGTGTTATTATATAGCACTTACGCTTAAGCGCTTTACATAGAGAAAATATGCACCCAATATCACCCAACCTGTGTTGGTACTCATTTATCGACCTCAGAAGGATGAAAGGCTGAGTTGAGGAGTTTAAGAACAGACTAAATCAGTGACTCACCCCTGAAGTGTGCCTGAAATAAACCTTTAATGAGTCTAGCAATTATTGTATAGAATTCCAGAAAGACACATTATTTGATATTCCTATTCTTTCTTATTTAGGGTCAGTGCTGAAAGTGTTAGACTTGTGGCACTCCTGTTCCTATTTTTTGTCTTTTTTTTTAAGGGGCCTGAACAAGAAAGCCAGCCACTCCAGAAGTAAAGCACTGCATGGTGCTGGCCACAGCCCAGGAGCTTGCATTACAAAATAAAAAAATAAAATAAAAAAAATGTGTTTATTTATTTTCTTTTTTTTAGAGGTCGCAAGGGAGACCTCAGACGTCGCAATTGCGACCTCGGTGACGCCTAAATGACGTCCCTGAGTCCCGCGGTGGTAGTCCAGCATTACACAAACAATATAATCTGAAACAGTGAACATAGGGAAGGGCCTATGCTAAATCGACAAAATGGGTAGGGATCAGAAGCCATCAACAATCCCTTACAATTGGCATTGTGCCAACTATGTACTGGTTCTATTTGCATTTACCTTTTTAGTGGTAGGAGGATAAAGCAGGTTAGAATTGGATTCAGGACTGAGGACTTCATTTATGTAAGACAGCCTCATATTCTGATGAG
Organism: Ambystoma mexicanum; assembly: GCF_040938575.1. Taxonomy (NCBI): domain Eukaryota; kingdom Metazoa; phylum Chordata; class Amphibia; order Caudata; family Ambystomatidae; genus Ambystoma; species Ambystoma mexicanum. Next base: position 897,712,415 of record NC_090941.1, read on the forward strand.
CACCCTTTTACCTGTTCCTTTGTTTAGGGTGGGGGTTAGAGGCTTAGGCATAGGGAACGCTTAGGCCTTTTAGGCTGAAGAACGTTCCACCTTGTCTGTCTCTTGATTCTGACCCACTACAGGTGTTGCAACTGCCCCACAGCAGTACACTGTTGCAGAAATCTCATGTGTCCCTTTACGTGCACAAGTAGCCCATCTAGGACGGCTTATTTATTTATTCATTGTGCATTTGTAAGGCACTTATACATCAAGTAAATTGCGTTTCAAAGCGCCCACAGGGCAACGGGGAGGGAACATGTACTTGCAGACTTTATATAACATGATATAAATGCTGAACTACGACGAGAAAGCAAATGCGAAAGTCAGGACTGGGAACTCAAGAGCTCTGCTAGTGTAGGTATCAGCACCTCCAACCTGCCTACTTTGCTGCTGGAGAGCACAGTAGAGGACTGATGTCAGAATGCACATTCCTTGCAGGAGCTACACAGAGTAGCACTAGTGCTTCACTGTGTAGCTCCTGCAAGGAAAATGTATTCCTTGTAACATCACATAGCACTAGTGCTTCACTGTGTAGCTCCTGCAAGGAAAATGTATTCCTTGTAACATCACATAGATGGGACATAATGCTTCAGTGCCAGAGAAAAGTGCACTAGTGCCAACAATCACACACCCACTTTAACCCTTGGAAGCAGAGAACAGCCAGACTCCAGTGCAACATGCCACATGACCTTTAACAGAATCTGCACAGTGATTTGCAGGTGTGTGGGTTAGAGCTGGGATTACATCTAAGAACTGTCACTGCATTAGCAATGCTTCAAGTTCTGACCTTGCCCATGAGCTTAAATAAACAATAAGGCAATGAAACGGGTACTTACAGTGTAGAGCGTCATTTCACTATGATCATTGCAATTACTACCATATGTCATGTATAGAGGCTGGCAGATGTGCCTCTCATCTTCCTCTCATCTGCAGGGGCTGTCAAACAAGTATGCACTCAATTTATGTAATGGGCAGAACCTGCCATCTAGGTTATATGTGTGTGATATGAGTCCCACATGCAGGGTCTGTCAGGTAGGTGTTTTTTCAGTCATTTGCTTTTTCTAGACCAGCAGTAAGGAAAGTTTCAAGTGTGCATGTCATTTTTCCCTTGTGTATAAGGACTATCATTGAGGTATGACTCTAATCTAACTCTTATTTTCAGGGCCTCTGTGTTATGAGTGCCAGCACCTTTTTTAGCTCTCTTAAGCACCCTATTATTCTTCCTCTCCTTAAAAAACCTAATCTTGACTCCTCTGCACTTCAACATGACATTCTGCTGGAGCGACTGTCCTCTGCAGAGTTTTCAGGCCGGTCCGGGACTGGTTTTCTTAATTCCTTGCTGATCGTACCGAGTCTCTTTCTCTTCCTCCTTTTATTTCTGCTGCAAAATCCTTCACCTGTGGTGTCCCTCAAGGTTCTGCTCTCTTGTCCCATTCTCTTTGATCTATATATTCAGCCTCTTACTAGTCTGATTCACTCTTTTTGGTTCCGGTGTTCCTCTTATGCTGATGACACGCAGATCTTCGTGAGGTTAGATCTATCTTGTCCAGCCTCAGCTGAACACCCCGTTCCTGCCTTCTTTCTATCCATCTATGGATGGGTAGAAACTGGCTTCGCCTTAACGGCGATAAAATTGGGGTATTGGTAGTCGGTTCCTCTTCAGCATCTTCTGGCTGGTCCTCAGCCTTTTGGCCATCTGATCTTGGCCCTCTGCCCATGCCCTCCCTGGTAGTTAAGAACTTGGGGTCAAGCTCTCCAACTCGCTTTCCATACAGAACCAGAACAGTGCAGTTTGCCAGTCCATTCATCTTAAACTATGCATATTGTGGAAGGTTCTTCCTTGCCTTCCTATTCATCTACGGTCATTGGTTGTATCCTCCCTCACGTCCGACTCTCTAGATTATTTCAATGCGCTATACCTGGCCCAGTTCCTTCTTCAGCGGCTGCAAGTGCTGCAAATTTCAGCAGCTCAATTAGCAGTGGGGGCTCCTCGGTTTTGTCATACTACCCCGATTCTGTTAAAATTGCATTGGCTCCCAGTGGCCAAGCATATTAAATTCAAGGCCCTTTGTGTGGTTCGTCGTGCTTCTATGGTAAAGGCTCTGAATTTTCCCAGGTCAAATTTCGACCCTATGTTCCTGCTCGGTACCTGCGATCTGCTTCAGCTCTGAGAATCTATGTTCCTCTGTTTGAAGCATGCACGTGTGTGGGGCTGCTCCTTTTTTGTCGCGCAGCCACACTGTGGAACGCCACTAGGTGCGCTCTATGTATTCTTGTTACTTTACTTTACTTACTTTTCTGCAGAGCTGTCAATCATGGTTGTCTGTCTCTTATATCTATAGACTGTAAAACAGGTATATCTGCTGTATTTCTTGTGCCCATTGGCTGCCGATCAGAAGGATCAGACACCTGTTTTTCATGTTCAAGGCCTATCAATCAGAAGTATCGGTCAACTTCCACTAATGTACAGGACCATCAATCTACAGTATCAATCACCTATCTCTCATGCACAGGGCCGTCAATCAGAAGTATATGTCACCTCTCTTTCAAGTGCCGGGCCATCAATCAGAAGTATATGTCACCTGTCTTTCATGTGCCATGCCATCGATCAGAGATTTCTTTCACCTGTCTTTCATGTGCAGGGCAGTCAATCATAAGTATCTGTCACCTGTCTCGCATGTGCAGTGCTGTCAATCAGAAAAATTGGTAATCTTTGCCTGTAGCCTCTGGCCACACTCATCAAAGATCCCAATATAGCCATCCATCAATATGCAGATGATACTAAGTTATACATGAGAGTAAAAAGCCCACAGGATATCAGTCACCCATGCAATTACCTAGCCATCTTCCAGCCCTGGATGTCGACAGCCTACCTCAAGCTTAACCCATCCAAAACCAAATACGTCCTCCTCAGTCCCCGGCTAACCAACAAATTGTCCAACAGTGTCTCAATTATATGCGCCTAGAAGGATTTGATCCGCAGCTCTTGAATTCAGCAAATTCTTTAAGCTTCACCATTGACCGCATCCTGTCCCTTCAGAAACACATAGCTAAGAAGGCCCAAATGGCCTATCTCCAAATCGCCACCCTTTCCAAAATCAAACCCTTCATCCCATGCAGGTCTTCCGGACTGTGATGCAGGCCCTTGTGGTCTCGCACATCAATGGCGGAAATGTACTCCAGACAGAGCTTCCAGCAGCTCACTTTGGTCCCCTAAAAGCAGTCAACCATCCTGCAGCACAACTTATTAAAGGTGTGCAGAAATGTGACCAAATCATCCTCGTCCTATGCAAACTACATTGGCTTCCCCTCCAGGCAAGGATACTGTTCAAGACTGCATGTTATCATGTACGAAGCAGTCACAAGTAGCACACCAGGATACTTGGCAGCTAAGCTCCACATATTTGGTGGCACAGGCTCCTCATGCAGCACATCGACCAACCGGGTAGAATTATAACTCGCATGCTAAGAGAGGATCCGCAAACAATCCTTCTCTTGTCATGCAACCACCCTTTGCAACTCGATCCCGGTATCAGCTCAGAATGCTGTCACAATTCTCCAATTTCACAAATCTCACAAAATGTGGCTTTTTCAACAACACCTAACCAAGGACTAATCCCAATGGATTTACAGACCAACGCACAGACAATAACTCACAGTACTAGCGGTACTGTTAAAAGATGCCAGCCCATAAAGTGGCTACCCACACACTGTACAGTGCTTCGTTATTCTCAACCTAGGTCAGCGTTTTAAGCAATACATCATAAAATAAAATAAACCTGTCTTTCATGTGCAGGGCTGTAAATCAGAATTATTTGTTATCTGTCTCTCATATGCAGGACCATCAAACAGAAATATCTGTCACCTGTCTCACATGTGCAGGGCCATCAATCAAAGGTATCTGTCACCTGTCTCTAATGTGCAGCGGCATCAATCAGAAGTGTTGTATTGTATTGTAGTAGTCATTTATATAGTGGCTTTTCCCATTACTATGATCTTAACGCACTTGTGGTGGGAACGCCCTCAGGGAACACAGTCCAGAATATGGGAAATTCTCATAAAGGCTTAGAATGCGTGTGTGCGTTTGGCCGAGATAAGGAATTAGGTGGGCTGGCCAGGCTCCATTAAGCAACCCAAGAGATCAGGCATGTGGACGGGTGCTGAGGGAGGACAGGAGAGTGCTTGAGTGTAACAGACTATGTTTCAAGCAGGACCGAATTGTTTTGTAGGTGGTCGCTGTATTGTGATGGCAGAGGTGTTAAGCTTAATGTGGTATACAAAGGCGAAAGCGTTATGTGCCCAGCTAGACCAAATTTGTTGTAGGTCGTCACTGCATTCTGGTGCATGTGTGTATGGAGCCATGCCTGCCGCAGATGTTCTCTGAAGTGGTCCGTTTATACGTACCTTGAGGCTCGGGTGGAGCTTTGTTATTGGCGCCATAATGCATCTTCTAAACGCGATAGACAGGTTATCTTACTGTCTTCTGGTGTGATATCGACGCTACTCCCTTATCTTTAATTGCAATTCTCTGTCAATCCTTATACATATATGTGCAGTAGACAGGCTAAAATCGAGGGTTTTCAAGGTATCATGACAGAAGTAAGTGTGAAGGACATGCTATACTAATACTGGGATCAAGATAAGGGAAGAATGTCTTAAGGCTTAGAATGCGTGTGAGTTTAGGCCGAGATAGGCAGTTAGGAAGGCTGGCTGTGCTACAATAAGCCTCCTAAGAGGTCAGGCATGTACAAGGGTGCTGAGTAGGCCAGTAGTGTGTGCGATAGCAATGGGTTAGTTGGGTTAGTTTATACGTCTATTTTAATCATGGACATATCAATAGTTTATATACTGTAGATGATTAATGTGCACTGTGTATTTAGAGGGATTCAGGGGTCCCTATATGGGGCTGCCGTGATTATGGCCGGCTTAATGGTTGGGGCATAGCAGTAGGTCTTACCAGGTCCAAATGGCTCATAGACATGTCCGTAGTCTGGATGGCTGATGTGAGTTGTTTGATTAGTGGTCTGTGGTTGCCAGTTTGCAAGGGTGGGCCGTCGCGATTTGAGATGGTGCCGCCTGGTGATGTCAGATCATGTACCTGGGTGGTGTTTTGCAATGGTGTTGCTAGGTGGAAGGAAATGACCGGGCTAATCAGTATTATGATACACCTTGCAGAGCGACAGGTTTTGATATGTACGCAGTGTCAGAATCCGAGTCCTCGGATTCGTGACTCACCTGTTTGCTTCTTGCGGTTTTCTTCGTAAGTGCGCGGGTTTCTTTTTCCTGGATGAGCGTGCCTTGTAAAGGTAAGCTCTGGAGTTTTCTGAATCCAGTCTGCTGGACTTCAGAGAGGCGCAGAGGTTCGCGACTCCTGGTCGCAGAAACGCCAAGGCTCGAGTACGTTCAGTTATTCCAGGAAGAGTCCAGGAAGAGACTAAGACGGAACCAGGATAAGAATACAGGGTAAAACGGTTCCGAAAGACCACTGGGAAGAAGGGGTAACCAGGAAGGAAAGGAATTGGAAACCAGGGTTTACGAAGGGAAAAGGGGCTAACACGAGAACACAACTTGCCGGGCGATAAGCAGGCAAGCAGAGCATTGAGACGCGTGGAAGTGCTGGGGCGTGACTGTTTTCAAAGGAGCACGAGGTCCGCACGGACAACTAGACCGCTCCAGGACATAACGTCGGCCATGTTGAAGGTGACTGCATAAAGTCTATTGACTGAAGGACCAGGCAGACCAGAAGGGTCGATATCGTCGATACATGACACATAGCTGTGGCTGGATGAGTGATATTGTCGTGATGGAGATGAGGGAGGTACTGCTTTGCACTACATGTGTCAAAATGCTGTGGGAAATAGCCATGTTTTTAGGTGCTTTCTGAAGGAGAGGTAGTCTTCATAGTGGCGGATGTGTAGTGGAAGGGAGTTCCAGATGGAGGGGGCTTGGATAGAGAAGGTGCATCCTCCCCTTCTCGTGGAGTTGCGAGGGGGGATTACAAGAAGGAATGCAGAGCATAATCGGAGGGTACTGGTGGGTCGGTAACCAGTTTTCTTGTTATTTATTATTATTATTATTTTTATTATGGTATTCATTGAGTGCAGACCTAACTTTGAGAAGCAACGCAGCGCTTAACAGAGATATACACCAATACAGATACATCACAGAGTGCTTTACAGAGATGTACAACATTACATATGCATAACAGAGTGCTTTCCAGTGGTAACCACAGAACAGTTATACAGCGGGGGGTAGGAAACAGAGGGGGACAGAAGAGTGGTATAGCTGTACCGGGTAGCGAGGAGGAGAGGGGCAGGCAGCATCTAGTGAGTCAGATTGTGCAAGGGGCAATGTGATGGCCTAGGTGTTGAGGAGAAGAGACTCCTTGAAGCGGTCAGTCTTGAGTTATTTTCTGGATGGGAGGAGGTTCCATAATCTTGGGCCATAGGCAGAGAAGGCTTGTGTTCTGGTCCTTTCCTTTTTGCAGTGGCGGATTTTAAGTCTGCAGGTGTCCTGGCTTCTGGTGGTGCGCTGTCGGCTAGAGATGCAGAGTTTCTCCACAAGGTTGCTGGGTGACTTGACGGTGACTGCCTTATTAATGATGTAGCAAGACTTGAAGGTGATTTGTGCTGCAGTGGAAGCCAGTAAAGGTTGATGAGGGCCGAGGTGATGTGGTCATATCTGCGTAGACCCTTGATGAGGCGTGCAGCAGCATGTAGAATACTTCTCAGGGGCACAAGGGAGGACGACGAAGGCTTTCGAGGAGTGCATAGCCCCAATTAAGGTGGGATAAGGCCGGTGCTTCAACAGTGGCTCTAAAGCTGTCCGGAGGGAGGAAGGGCTTGACATTTTGCAGGAGGGAGAGCTGATACCAAGCTGTCTGGGTTTTCTTAGCTATGTGTGTCTTGAAGGTGAGGTATTTGTCAATGTGGAACCCAAGGGACTTGGTGCAGGAGGTGAGCTGGATCAGCAAGAGGCAGGGTTTGAGACAATGGGTGTCCTTGATGGAGATCTTGTCCTGTACGAACTCTGGTCCAGTATTATGGAGGGTGCAGTGTGTGGCGCACCTGGCTTTAAAGGTGGCCTGTCAGCTGATAGGGAGCCAATGTAGTACTCTAAAGGCAGGGGAGATATATTCTCTTGGTGAGAGGGCATCAAAGACTCTGGCCGCAGAGTTTTGGTTTTGTTGAAGTTTCCTGAGCTGATGTGCTGGGAAGTCTAGATAGAGGGAGTCGGCATAGTCTAGACAGGAGCAGTGGCAGCTGGTGAATTTTTTAACTGGACGGGCATAAATATGTGTCAGATATATGCAGCAGCGACCGAGCGTAGCAAGGGAGCCCTCATCAATCAAGGGCAGGTTTGGAGGGGTTCTCTCCCGAGAAACTTTTTTAAATAATGGGTTAAAATGGTGCATTTTAGAGCAACATTTTTTGACAATTTGTGTAAAAAGCCAAACAGTTTGCAATTGATTTTCTAGGGTAACTCATGAAAAAATCCAATAGATGCAAGTCACCAACAGGGCACAAGAGCATTTCTCCAACACATTTTCATGATGCCTTTTCCCACGATGTGTGCCAGTTTAAAACATTTTCACACTGGGTGTGCCCATACATTTCCATACTGACTGCACCACTATACCCTAGTAATCCCATATAAGAACATACCCATGTTTGCTTTGTGCATAATGCCAGTAATTATACTATAAGAAAGCATGTCCATGTTTGTTCTGCCAATATATGGCAGTATCCCCACTTAAGAACATACTCCAGTTGGCTTTACCATTAAAAATGCATACAAAAGTATGAAAACATGTCGAAACTGGCTGCACTAAAATGCAAGTCGAGTCACACAATAACAATTATCATGCTTGCTTCATCAAAGATGCCCAATACAACATGTCATAACGCAATAAGAAATTACTAGACTGGCTGCATTAAAATGCCAGTCTAGCTACATAATAACTCTCATCATGCTTGCTTTATCAACCATGCCCATTAAATAAAATGACATGTCTGTTCCATGGTACGCCAGCACCTTGCGCTCAGACAGAATCACATTTATGAAGACTGTGATTATGTGTGATTGCGAGGCACTGTGGGCCAAAGGGGCAGATACGTCTCCGGAGCTGGGGTCCCAAAGTACAACCATGGCATTTTTTACTGGCCAAAAATGCCCAGTAAAAACTGCCATGTTAGACTTGAGCGCCTCACAGGCACACATTAATTGCATGTGTGCAAGGTTCTGGGGGGCCCAGTCACAGCATTTTTACTGGGCATCCATCTATCAGATGCCCATTAATAAATGGCATTCCTTCCCCCATTGCCCTCCAGTACCTCACATGCACAGATAATCAATTATGTGTACATGCGAGATGCTGGGGGTTTAGCGGTCAGGCATGACATTGCATGTGAGGTGCTAGGAATCCCAGCGGACTGGGCTGGCATTCTTTACTGGCCATACCCAGTCAAAAATGCCATGCCTGCCTCCTGGGCTCCAGTGTTTCACACGCACACAATGAATGTAATAGTGTGTATGCGAGGCACTGGGGGGCACAGGGGTCAGGCATGGCATGTGTTTACTGGACATCTATCATAGATGCCTACTAAAGAAAATTACATGCCTGTCCCCTGGGCCCCACAGCGCCAAACACACACACACACAATCAAAGTGAGTATGTGTGTATGCAAGGCACTGGGGTATCGGGGGGTCTAGTATGGTATTTTTTACTAGACACCTATCATAGATATTCAGTAAAAAAAATCATGCCTGTCCCCTGAGCTCCAAAGTGCCTAACACACGCACACAACCAACCTGATTATTTGTCTATGCGAGACGCTGGGGTGCCCAGTGGGCAGGCATGGTATTTTTTACTGTACATCTATCATAGTGAAATACGTGTCCCCTCGGTCCCCACAGTGTCAAACACACAATCAAAGTGATTATGTGTATATGCAAGGTGCTGGAGGGCCCCTGGGGGCAGGTATGGTATTTTTTACTAGACATCTATGATAGATGTCCAGTAAACAAATGCCATCCCTGTCCCCTGGGCCCCACAGTTCCAAACACATGCACAAAGTGATTATGCATGTATGCAAGGTGCTAGAGGACTCAGGGGGGCAGGTATGGTATTTTTATTTGGACATACATCTGTGATAGATGGCCAGTAACAAAATACCATCCCTGTCCCCTGGGCCCCACTGCGCCTCAAATGGAGACCTAATTTTGGCCAGTGAGGAGTGGGATTGTGCAACAAAGGTATTTTTTAAATGCTTTTGTTGTACAAACCCCCCCCCCCCCCCACTCGCCAAAATCAGGTCCACGGACAAACACATATACACACACACACACACACACACACGAAAACACATTAACATTACATAACATAACATTCACACAAGCACCCATCATCTTGCACTCACTCATAAAACAAGTATAAACACACCCATACACTTATTTAAAGAACACATAAATGCACATACAAACAACACATTTACACAATATACACACAGCAAGAACTCTCTCATTCACAACAGCATCCATCATACATTCACCTAACAACACAAGCATGCACGCATCCACACACATAATTTAAATAATAAAATACATAAACAGAAACAAACTTACCTTCTGCCGCGTGTCCTGAAGTTTCCTCTCCAGCGTTACAGCCCTTGCTAGCATGAACAGGAATCTTCCTGGTTCCTGCACATGCATGCAGGGGCCTGAGTGCAGGTGAGCAGACACCCCACTTCAACCTGCTCTGTCTGTATGTGCGAGGAGGTGCAGGAGTGCCCCCTTCCACTTACAGACATGCAGTTCTCCAGCCCGCATTTCCAAGGAGCCATGCAAGGCTGGGGAAGCAAAACGTCCCCAGCCTCGCATGGCCCATTGAGCTTGCGTGGCTGGGGAACTGTAACTATCAAAGGGAAATTGTGTTTACCTTTGACAGTTCAGAGCGCTCCCTCTGCTGAAAAAAACAGCTGTGGAATCGCTCTGTATTACACTGGACTGGCTCCTTCATAATGGGTGAAAAGGGGCCTCGACCCGGCGGGTCGAGGCCCCCTTGCGCTTTATGAACCAGCCGTCCCTGGACAGGAGAGAATGATGTCAGGTTTGCAGAGATGGTAGGAGAGATAAGGGAATATTCGCCTTAGGATGCGTACTTAAAGTGTCAAGTTCTTGACACAGAGTTCATGTGTTGGAGGGTGATAGCTCCAAGTCCATTATGCATCTGAGAATTTTTACAAAAGTGGAAGCTGCAGGTGGGGCACCTAGGGAGTGCAGCCAGTGTGTCGGTTGGGGGATAAGAGAGGTTTTGCCACATAGTGGGATTTTAATTTTGCCAGGGATGAGGAGAAGGTGGTTGGCTATCATCCAGTGGTCGGTTGCAGAGAAGAAGGAGGAGAGATCGGGTCTGGAGAATGTTGGTGTCTTGGGGATCCTGAAAATTATTTGGGTGTCATCTTCATAATTATAACCTGAAAGGATATGAGAGTGGATGAGTGCCAGCAGTGGGCTGAGATAGAGATTGAAAAGAAGGGGTGACAGGGAGGTTCTCTGAGGGACCCCTGTCGGAACAGGGTGGGCGGAAATGAAAGGTGGAAGGAGCATGATTTGCGATTGAATAGAAAGGAATGATGCGATCCATTTTAGAGCAGAGTCTCTGATGCCTAGTGTCTAAAACATGTCCTTGAGTATTGCGTTGTCAATGGTGTCAAAAGCTACATAAAGATTGAGGTGGATGAGGGCAGCGCATCCTTCCGAGTCAGCAGTTCCTTTTAGATTGTCCTTTTTAGATGGATACAAAAGAGGATTTGGTTCCTCAAAGGGGTCTGAAGCCTGATTGGGTTGGGTTGAGGAGCATGTTGGCTTCTGTGAATAGGCAGAATTGCTTGTAAGCAGTGTGGTTTAGGAGTTTGGCAATGAAGTTGGTGTTAGAGTATTAGAGCGGTAGTTTGAAGGAAGGAGGGGGTTGAGAGTGGTTGCTTTTGAGAAGTAGCCTCCATGAAGATACCAGACGAGAGAGAATTGTTAATAATGGACCGAGGGATGTTGTCAGCACACGTTGTAGTTAGGATGTTTTTAAAGAATGTGTAGCGGGACAGGGATCTCCAGGGAAGCCTGAAGGCCAGCTTAGTGCTAGGAGTTTGAAGAATTCAGAGTGGGAAATAGGTGTGAGCGAGGAGAGGATTGGCCGAGTGGGCAGGGGAGGGATATGACAGGGTGAAGGCTTTTCTGATTTTGGTCAGGCAGGCCCTATTGCAAAGGCAGTTTTGTTTTGAGGTGTGTGGTTTGTCCTCCAATTTCACTCTAGGCAATGCTTGAGGGTTTTAAGGGATTTCAGGGAGGGTATGCAGCCAAAGATTGAAAATTTCAATGGAGGGGTGTCCTTCCTGCAGTGGGAGATCTGGAAGTGTGTTTAGAAGGGAGTTGGCCAGATCAGAGTTGATGATGATTTTATTCCAGAGAGGGACAGCTAGGGGAGGGGTTGAGGAGGAATTAGCAGGCGGGGGTTGGGCGAGGGAACGATGCCCAAGGGAAAAGAATATGGTGTAGTTATCCGTCCAGATTAGAGGATGAGGAGGGATGGTGGAAATTAGGTCCGATGTGCTTAATAAGGTGTTGAGGGTGTGCCCTGAGGTATGAGTTGGGAGGGATATCAGCTGTGTCAAGCTGAGAATTTCCAAGTTGTCGGTGAGAGCGGCTCATTGGGTTGGTGAGGACGTGAAACCAGATCTTCAAGTCTCCTAATATAGTGAGGGATGGATGATGGATTAGGGTGGCTGATAGGGAGTCACTGAGGAAGTCGGCAGAGTTCCTTTTATAGCAGGGAGGCCTATATAGGAGTAGGAAGCTGTGGGTGAAGGAAGGTTGGAGTGAATCTTTACTAGTAATGATTCGCATTCAGTATTACAGGGTAGATTCTCAGTGGATACAACTGAGAGGTGTTGTTTGGGGACGATGACTAGTCCTCCTGCTGTGCTGGACCTATTTTGTATGATATAGGAGTATTCAGGGTGGAAAGCCTTGTATGTGATGGGTTTGTAGTCATTGCTGAACCAGGTTTCTGGGATTTCATTGGAAATAAGGTCACACATGTTGTATTTGTTTTTTGGAGGCAGATCTGGCATTAATGAGTATGCATGATAGGTGGTGTGGTTTCTGGTGTAGGGTAGGATTGGGGATGGGTGAAGTGGTTGGCGTGGGGGTGGCGGAGAGGGGTGACAGGAAGGGAAGATTTTCTGGTGGAGGTCAGATGGGAGAGCAGTTGTAGTGCTGGAAGAGGGGAGGGGGTGTGCTCAGTGGTTGAAGTGTACGAAAAGAAGTAGTGGAGCTATGTTCCGTACTGGCCTGCACCGCTCCCCCCAGACTCTATTGCCGCGCCCCCTCCCATGCACAATAAAACCCCCAAAACACATGTGCCTACTCTTTAAGGAGACATCCTGTGCAGTGCACTAAAAGTGCAAGTTCCAACCTCTTCCTACACTTTTATTTTAAAACGAAACCGTTCCGTATCGGTTTGGTTTTAAAATAAAAGTATAGGAACGGTATGACTTAATTAAAAGAAGTAGAGGAGCACCGCTCCCGCCCACTTCGACCACTGGGTGTGCTATGAGGGAAGATGACGAGGGGGAGTGGCGGGAGGCACAGTGTAGTTTCCTGGGGCAGGGGTATGCGGGATGCTGTTAGGAGATGGGGGTTTTAGCAGGGAGGTGAAGAGAGCCAGGACAGATTTGGGAGTGGGTGGAGAGGGCTGGGAGGAATAAAAAGGGGTGTGGGGTGGGATCCTTATCAGAGATGAGGAGAGGACTGAGGGTGTGGAGTCCTATGACGCATGAGGCCTGTGCATTTTGGGGGTTGTTTGGGGGCAAAGGGGTGTGAGTGAGTGTGGGAGGGGATGTTGAGCATGGTGTGCTAGCCAGGCCAGCTCGTGCTGTGCTTAGGAAGCGGAAACACATATTGGGGATACTGGGAGTTGGTGTAGGAGGGGGAGCGGTGGTGTGTTGAGAAGGGAGGATGGGCAACAGGGGGAGTTTTGTAAGGGAGGAGTCAGTTAGTGAGAACATGGACTGGTGGTGGTAAAGAGTGCTGATGCTCTGGGCAGTAAAGCGCCAGCATGCAGCCCTTTTCCTGGAAGTGCGAAGGACACAGGGGGAGTGGGTGTTAGAGGATGTGAGGTGAGAGGGGCTGGGGGAAGGAGGATGGGTGTGAAGGGGTGTTTGAGTGGTAAGGGATAGGGGAGTGAGTGAAAGAGAAGGGGTAAGGGGAGGACTGAGGAAAGGTGGAGTCAGTGGCAGGGAGTGTTATTGGATAGGTTTTTGGAGCTCCAGTGTGCAGCTCTAATCTTGGCAGAGTGAGGCATGGTGACGAGGGTGTGTCCTGAACGTTTGATCGTTGGATAGGATTGCGTAGATTTAGGGATAGGGTGGCGCTGCTGTGAGATCTGGTCAGGGTGGTGCTCACCGTCTGAGATGGTCAGAAATGTGAGTTTTTGGAACGAGAATCAGTATGAGCCATGCCTGAGATGTCTAGATGCAATACCTCAAACGTATCCAGAGTCAAAACATCGACAGGGCGAGGGAGGGCCTAGATTCAAAATGATAGCAGTGCATCTGAATGCCTAGATTCAAAGTGATTGCAGTGTGACGAAATGCCTAGATTCAAAACAATAACAGTGAGACAAATGTCAAAATTCAAAACATCCGTAGAGTGAAAAAATGCCTAGATTAAAAAAACATAGCAGTGTGGTGAAATGCCCAGATTCAAATATCAGCAGAGTGAGAGATTATATAGATGATTAAAGATGAAAGCAGTGTGATGAAATATCTACATTCAAAACATTAACAGTGTGATTAAATGCCAAGATTTAAAATGATAGCAGTGTGACAAGATGCCTAAATTCAAAACATTAACAGTGCCTGAAAAGTTGTCTAAATTGAACAGCTGAACAGCGCCTAGAAAAACAATTGACTAGATACAACACATGAACAGTGCCTAGAAAACTGACTAGATACAATACATGAGCAACATCTAAAAAAACTGAATAGATAGAACACATGAACAGCGCCTAGAAAAACTGTCTACATACAACACATATACAGCTCCTAGAAAAACTGTCTAGATACAACACATGAACAGTGCCTAGAAAAGCTGACTTGATATAACACATGAACAGCGCCTAGAAACACTGTCCAGATATAACACATGAACAGCGCCTAAAAAACTGCCTAGATACAACACATGAACAACGCCTAGAAAAACTGTCTAGATACAACACATAGAACAGTGCACCAAGACAGGGAGGTTTTCCTAGGAAGCAGGGAGGGAGTATAGCAAGGCAAATCGTGATGAAAGTGTTAACATGTACAGGAACGCAGAAGTACATTAGGCATTAGAAATATATAGAAGTGGCAGGGTTTTATTCGAGCACAGTAATGCTGCGCCCACTGCTCATGCCACCTTACCTTGTTGTAGCTGCAGGATGTCAGTCCGGCATCCAGGAGAAAACAGGGTCGAATAGGGAATGGGAGCTGCCAAGAAAAAGAAACCTGCCCTTTACCTTTGCTCCTTAACTGGCTGACCGGGCAAGGCTGCCCTGGGACTCACAGCTAAAAGTGCTTCCTGGTGCTCTGGCCAATCGGGGACTGGGTGGGTTGGAGTGGGGCGGGAAGATGGGTGAGGGGAAGAATGGAAGGAGAGGGGCTTGGGATAGCACAGATGGCGCTTGATATTTACTGGGGAAATGGAGGCAGATTCATGTGGTCACTATGGCTTACCTGAGAGCAGGGAGAATGAGGAGGGCTTCACCCTCGAGCACTGGAATGGGGTATCGGTCACCTGTCTCTCATGTGCAGGGCTGTCAATTAGAAGTATTGGTCACTTGTGTCTGATGTTCTGGCCCATCAATCAGAAGCATTGGTCACCTGTCTGTCATGTGCAGTGCCATCAATCAAGTATTTGTTGCTTGTCTCTCATGTACAGAGGCTGACAGTCAGAGATACTTAAGGGGCTCATGTTATTGTCATCTCTAAAATCACGCTCCTTTCTCCCAGACATCTCTTGGTCTATTTTCAACATCTGTAAGATGCAATTATTTTATTTATTTATTTATTTATTTATTTATTTTTTTCTTTACTTGTGTATAATCAAAACAAAATTTGATTTTTACAAGAAATCACAACTCACAAATTTGATGCACACATATGAAATGTTACACGACAAGAGTTGAGACTAAATAGAATTTGGAAGAAAGAAAGAAAAAAAGTCGGCCAGAAGGACAAAAGAAATAAAATTTCTGCTAGACGGTGCTGCATGGACTGCCAGTCTCTGTTGCTAGTTTGATTGATGCCTCCAACATCTTTACTGCTGCAGTGGACCATTTGGTCTTTTCACCTGCTACCAGGCGACACCACCATGTGTCCTCCTCAGCAGAGATGTATTTTGCATTAGGGGTAGCAGAAAAGCTTCTCGCAGATGTGCTGTTTTCGTGCAGTTTAGGAGTAAATGTCTTACAGTTTCTACTTCTTGTGATTCTGGGCACAGTCTGCACATTTTTGACAAAGTTTTTGTCCGAATGGCTTTAATTTCTTGGGTTAAAATTAGATTCAGTCTTATTTTCATAAATGTTTTCTGCAGTCTCTTATCAGGAAATTTGATACAATAGTTCAGTGGCAAAGTGAGCTTATTTGTTGTTGGCGGTAAGTGGGCAAGTAGTTTGTTTGCCATTGCTGATTCACAAGTTTGAATCCAGTCTTCTTGAGCTATTTTTTTCTTTATCTTCTCAGGATTTAACATTAAGTCCTCTGGCGTACAAGCTAACTCTGCCAGATTTTTTTGCAGTTCTTGCTCCCATTTGTTCAAGGCGGGGCAGTGGCCTTGAGTAAGTTCCCTGCGAATGGCCTTGACTAATGGTAGGGCGTCTGGTGAGATGATTTTTTGCAGTAGTCTTAACTTGCTTTGTTTCACAGCCGCTTTCAGCGATAGTAAGCCCAGTTCACGTCTAATAGCTGTAATTGACGTTGATTTTGGAAGACCCAAAACTGTTTTCCACAAATATCCTTCTAATTTAGACCATGTTGAATCTTGGAAATGTAGTGCCGCGTCCATAGCGTAAGTCATCGCAGGGACTACCTTTTGTTTGTAAAATTGGATCGCAGGCAATAAAGAAAATTTTCCAAATTTCCGATCTACAAGCTTCGTCTGGGTAGTTAATGTTTTTATTTTTGACCATAAGGCCAAGTGAATAGCCTTTTCTGAGCGTGTGTCGTCAAGCATTATTCCCAAATATTTTATGGAGGTTACAATTTCAATCTTCTTTTTATTCAAAAACCAGCGCTCACTGATGGACGATTTGTTTTTCCCCATAATCAGGATTTTAGATTTGGTGATGTTTATTTCCAGATCATTTCGCTCAATATACTTTGCCAAGTTGTCTAGTTGGCGCTGGAGCCCTATTTGGGTCTGATCTATTAGGATCAGATCGTCCGCGTAGAGTAGTCTAGATATTACGGTGTTTCCTACTCTTGGTGGAAAAGCTCTTACCGCTGGTTGAGTATATTGAAAGTCCCCCAAAAACGCGATGAAAAGTGCCGGGGCGAGAGGACATCCTTGCTTCACGCCACGTTCCGATGGGAATTGTTCGGTCAGCATGCCTTGTCTATTTAGACAAACTCTCAATTTTGTGTCTGTATGGAGAGCAATGATCGGTTCTAGGATTTCTCCCGGGCAGTTCCAATTTGATAATTTTAACCATAGCTTCCGTCGACTGATTTTATCAAACGCTTGCGTTAAATCTATAAACGCTATGAAAACTTTTGGGGCATCGTTTTTCACATTTTCTTTTATGATATTTAATATCATAATGTTGATACTCGTACTTGCGTTTTTTACAAAGCCCGTTTGCAGTTCATCATAACAGGGCGCAGTTCTTGCCCATCTATGGAATCTGGTAAGTAAAAGGGTTGCGAATATCTTGCCCATAATGTCCAAGAGGGCTATAGGACGGTAGTTCGCTGGATTTTCTCTATTTCCCTTTTTAAAGACGGGCACTATCAATGCTTCCGTCCATGTTTTGGGAATTTGTTTCTTAGTCTGGCATTGATTGAATATTTTTGTTATCAAGTCTGCCCATTCCTGAGGATGTTGTTTTAGATCCATATTGGTTAGACCATCTGGCCCCGGTGCCCTAGTTGTCTTCAGCTTCAATATGGTAGCCAGAATTTCTTGTTGATCTGCAAGGTGAACCCATGTTGACTTTATAGGAGGTATAAAGCTTCCAGTAGTTTCAGGTATGGCTGCGAACTGGGCTACAAAAAAAGTTGTCCAGCTCGACTCCGATATTACATTTGCGATCTGATTTGCTGTCTCTCGGCTTTTGTTTTTAATCAGCGCCCAAAAATCTCTAGAGTTTTTTGACGTCAGCGTTTTTAGCATTTGTTCAGCGTCATTCTGATACATGACTCCTTTATGTTGCTTTAGCCATGTTTTGTATGTTTTTGCGGCTGCTATAGCAATTGCTTCATACTCAATATTGCCGGAAACTCTAGCCAGACGCCTCAATTTACGAACTTCTCTTCTTCTCAAAACCACTTGCTGATCATATTTGTGTGCCCTATTTTCGTTTGAATATTTTATTTATTTACCCTTTTGTGCACTTATCTGATACAGTCTTTTTTAGACAGTTTCTTCAAGAAGTATCTATTTAAACAAGTATTTCTGCTTCAGGTGTTTTCGTAGTGTGGTATGCAACTTAAAAAAAGTATTCAAAATGAATTGCAGGCAGGATGGGTCGCCACAAAGATGCTTCTCTCCTAGGATACCTTTCAGTGTAAGATTGGTCTGAACATGTCTTTACTTCTGGTGGATCGTAGGCCACCGGAGATGCTGAGTTTCTCAGTGAGGCAGCTTGGGAACTTCAGGGTAACAGCCTTGGAGATGATGCAGCAGGATTTGAAGATGACATGTGCTTGCAGAAGGAGCCAGTGCAGTTCAATGAGGGTCAGGTGATGTGGTCAAATTTGTGAAGTTCTTTGATGTGTTGTGCTGCAGCATGCAGGACACATTTCAAGGGTGCTAGGGTAGTCACCAAAAGGCCATCTAAAAGGGTATTGCCAACCTCCAGGTGGAAGAGGACCATGGTTTGGACAGCAGATCTGAAGTTATTTTCTGGGAGGAAGGCTTGATTTTCTGCAGGACAGAAAGTTGGTACCAAGCCATTTGTGTCTTCTTTGTTGTCTGCTGTTTGAAGGAAAGGTGTCTGTCAATGGCGAACCCAAGAGACTTGGCCCAGGTGACCAGTTGGGGTGTAATGCTCTTGAGGTTCATAAAAGAGAGCCAGGCTGTATGTCAGAGTGTTCAGTGTTGTTGGTCATCAGTAGGAATTCAGTCTTGAAACTTCAGTGAAGCACTGGATATCCAGAACGGGATCAATGTGAGGCAGGCCTTGACAATGTGGATGTTTTCAATGGAGAATATCTTGAAAAAGAGGTGCATGCTATCTGCCTATTGGGGGATGTGGATGTTGTGTGGAGTCAGGAGGGTTCAGAGTGGTTCATGTAATGATTGAAGATCACAAGGGAGAGGATGATTCCTTGTGGGACTCCACATATGATGAGTAGAAGGAGGAATTCTGGAGGAATTCATTTGAGCTAACTGGTGGCAATTAGCAAGGTAGCATTTGAACCAGCTGAGGATGCTCTTGCTGGTCCCCATGCGGTTATGTAGATTGTCAGTGAGTGTCTGGTGGTCTACTGTGTCAAATGCTGCAGAGAGGTTAAGGAGAACCAGGAGCCAAAGATGGCCATCATCGAGGATATTAAGGTTATCTTAGATCATCTTAATGGTAGCTCTTTTTGTGCTGCATCTGGGTCGGAAGCCAGATTGGTAAGACTGAAGGAGGCTGTTGGATTTGATGTGTTGGAGGGGTTGTGTGGCTACTGCTTTCTCAAGGATATTACCTAGGAAGGGAAGATGGGAGATGGGGTGGTAGTTGCTGAGGTCGTCAGGGCCCAGTGTTGGTTTGTTGAGAAGCAGGAGGATTAGTCCTGTCTTGCAGGTCGAGGAGAAGGTGCTTTGAGTTAAAGAGCAAAGACAGAGGGCCTCATTACACGGATGGCAGTGAACCTACCGGCACCGCCTTGGTGGAAAGGGGAATTACCGCCCTATTCCAAGGTTGGCGGGGCGGTAATTCCCCCTTCCACCATTGCCCTTCCCCATTCCCATTTTTGCCCCATAGGGCATAATGGGAATGGGGAAGGCGCTAACTACGGTACCGCAAATTGCGGTACCGTAATTAGCACCAAAGTCCCTTTGCGGGTTGGTTTTTAACGCCTGCAAAAAGCAGGCGTTAAATTCCCCAACCCGCAAAGGAACCTCGTAGTAAGGCGGTAAGGATTTACCGGTACCGGTATTTTACCGGTACCGGTAAATCCTTACCACCATCCGTGTAATGAGGCCCAGAGTCTGGGGGACCTTCAAAGGAAATAACTGTGAGCAAAGTAGACTTGATCTCCTTGAGAAGAGTAGACACAGTGTCGAAACTGATATAATATTAGTTTGTCTCCAATGTAAAAGTTGGCCTATGCCCAGTCGCTTTGCGAGGAAATCTGTATTGCAAGGTCGTGACCTTAAGTTAATCAAACCTCCATTTTAAGTTAAAGCGGCCATTTTGGCTTATCGTGCAAAGTCACCCTGTGACCTAAAATGGCCGACCTGTGTTCTCTTGTTCTTACTTTAACCTCTCCAACCTCTGTAGGCGAGTTAATGTCCAACCTGCCTGCAGGCTACATGTTAGGGTCATGTAGACCTTGTCCTTTGTTGACCTCGGGATCAGGGGATTACTTGAATCGGCGATGTTAACCTACAAGTATACAAGAACAATAACGCTATTGTCATGGGTTTTGACCCATGTTGAATCAATAGACTGGGTAGATGTGGGGATGAGCTGTCGCCGCCCATTATTCTATCCCAGAACAAACTAAATCAATAGACTGGGTGGATGTGGGGATGAGCTATCGCCGCCCACATTCACGCCAGAATAGGAGAACTGCGCAGTTGGCACGAGACCACTCCAAAGATACAACCTTCTTGTGGGGAATTAATTTTCTTAATCCCAAAAATGGTTGCATTACCAGTACTCACCACTATCAGAAAGCCGGCGTTTTAAAACCACCAGACTTATGTGTAAAACTGAACAAATGAAACAAAACCAGATGTTGGGTGTCCTGACCCACGTTTGAGCTATCATGCTGCAACATTTGGTGCTGTGGGCTTAGAAAATCCAAGATGGCCAAAAAGCCCACATGTACGCCAGAATAGGAAAACTGTGCAGTACTGGCATGGAAAACATCATGATGGCCAGAACTTCCCAGAAAATGCACAGGGAAATGCATGAAGAATAGGCTGCCACCCATTTTTGCCTATGTTGTGAGCACAGGAGGGCACTGCCTAAAACCACCATTGGGCTACCCACACAGTAGCCTGAAACCATTGGGAATGGCAATGTTGATTGCCAAAAGCAACCTAGAACTGTGGGGAATTCATTTTCTTAAATCCCAAAAATGGTTGCATTACCAGTACTCACCACTATCAGAAAGCCGGCGTTTTAAAACCACCAGACTTTTGTGTAAAACTGAACAAATGAAACAAAACCAGACCAAGGAAAGACTTGCTAAGAGGTGGATACAATGTAAAACTATATTCTGAAATGACTTGAAGGAAGTAATTATTTAATGTATATGTAAAAATTGTAAGTGATTTAAACTGGGAACAAAAAGTGACATTTAGCTGAAACCAGGCTTAATGAAACTGAATTCTGCCTGACAACAACCCCCGACAGGAGTTGATACTGGATCAACAGCTGTGTTCCCAGGCCTGGCTGCCAGGCCTGGCTGCAACCTGAGGTCACATGGCCCTGTTGATTAGATTAGGGGTGGAGCAGCTGGGGACTACAGGGAGTTGATCAAAGGCCTGTCCTGGACTCAGGCAAATGTTATATTGGGGGCGTCGTAAAAGTGGCTTCCTCTTAGGGGAAACTGGGAGGGGCAGTGCCTCTGCTAGCAGCTGAGCTTGGGGGAAGTGGACAAACCAGTTATTCCACCCTGTGATGTGGGAAGCCACACCCCTTTTTGACCAGGGCATAATTTTAAAAAGATAGATAACTCAAAGTGCGGACTTGTCAGGATTATATAAGTAATATCATTATTTTTGTGATTTTTCTGTGAACATTTTGAGATGCGTTAGGACCCTGTGGTGTATTCTGGGGGTTGCTAGAGGAAAATAGGGTCTCACTCCAAATGTCTGCATGTTAAAAATCTGACACTTCATCAATTAATGTCCATACTCCTTGCGCACAAGTGTGTAAATTTGGGTAAATGTCCGATATTGCAAAACCAGTTAAAAAGTGCAAAATGTTGTCATTTTTGAATGCAAGCCCCCAGGAAGATCAGAGGCGGAGAAGCATGGACCATAAGGAATATATAATGTGCACATGTAATTTCAACAAATTGTATATCTGGGAAGGATGTATTTGAATCAAATATAGATTTGTGGGCAAACTGACAAGGGGAGGTTCCTCTGACCATAAAACCTACAGCATCACTCTGACTCACATTTCCTTCCCCCAATCAAGGGAGAGAGGAGGAATTGGCCAATGATAAGTGAGAGGGGCAGGTTTAGTTATGACCAACGCACACACCCACTTTCCAAAACACATAAAAAGAGACTGCTGGGACAGGTAGAGAGATTCAAATCCAGTTGCTGCGGAGCGTTTTGCCGGACCACACAACATCCAGAAGATACCAGTTCCAGACTGACTCCAGCTACATACTCCAGAACCTAGAACTTATACTTTAGAACCTAAATCAGAGGCCTAAAACCACAAGCTGAGTTCTCTGCAGCAGGCCTCAAATCATTGCAAGCTACTCACAGCTGGGCGAGCTGCTTGAATACCTTGCCAAGAACTTTTGCCAGGACCAGTGCAGAGATCCAGGAGCCGTGCAGAGACCGCTGTATCCGGACAGACCAGACCAGAGATCCAGAGTGACCCAGACCGCTGTGAGCAGAACCAGAGAGCTGACCCAGATCACTGTGAAGTGCCGAGACCAGAACCGGAGTCCAGTCCAAAACCTGACCAGATCCGTGGCGAGGCCTATTTCAAATTTATATTGTGAGTACCTAGCAGAACTGTGCAGAACCAATCTCTTAGTTTAAAATAATCTAATCCAAACTATTTTAATCTAACCAGAACTGCCTCCTAGAAGTTGTCACTTGTCATTTTGTAAAGCTGCACCACTGTCACTTGTCAATTCTGCAGCTGCATAGCTGTCACTTGTCAATTTGAGTTACTTTAAATCCGAAAAACAACCCTTACAAAATCGTTCATATCTCTGGAACCGCTCGTATTAGGAACTTGGTTTAACTTCCCTCTGAAAGCTTAGGATCTCAGCTTGCCACTCCTTATACTTTTGCCGTAATCGCGATTCACGCACTCGCGAATTTTACCGCGATTTGCGATTTGGTTAAAAATCCAGCCACGTGTAACCATCAGCAGTCATTTCTTTCCTTGCTAAAAATTCGTTTGCCTCTTAATCACCATCTCTGAATCATTGCTAAAGTGAGCATGAACTCATCCCAAGTATCTCTCACTCACCCTGAACCTCCTAAAGGGAATTAAAAGCATTTTCAGCATCTTTCTCACTTCATTGCCACCACATTCAAAGCACTTGGGCCTGTGTTTTAAAACTCATACCGGTTTTCTCTAAGCTTGCTGGGGGGGAACTGAATTTCGTATTGTATTTGATTGCCTTCCTGAGAACTGTGTGCTCCTCTTTCCATCTACTTCCATGTCTTACATTGCATAGGGGAGGGGGGTGAATTGCCAGAGAAAAAGTGATTATATTATCTTTTGCTAAAATCATCTCAAGTATTTCTGTACTGCATTTTATTCCTCATTGCTTCTCCCTTGAAATCATAAAAGTATTTTTGCTACTTGATCCATCCTATACTAACTCCTCATTGATTATAAAGAAGTGTGCTAGTGTCAGATTACCCATCGTTGATTAACATTATATTTATAAGGGCGATATCGATTGTTAATTTATTATAAAAGCGTGGTATCTATATTTTGTCTTATTTCTCAAATAAACCTTTTAAACTTGCCAAACAGAACTACTTCTTGGCTCAGTGGGGTCAGGGGGATTCTAAGAGAGGGGTGTTATATAGGGGTAGTCATCCAGAACTCATGAACTGGACATAAAGATATATCAATAAGGGTTTCCATTCAGTATCCCAGACTAGGCATTGACTTAGCTGTAGTGTTGAATTGAATCTTCTTACACTATTTAAACATGACATGCGAAACATCTGTTTGACCTGCATTGAAGCAAATGTGTAAAGAGTGTAAAGTTAAACCCAGAGAATAATAGTGCTTGTTAGTAAATGTATTAAGAAGTAAACCGCATGCACGAGATATGTAAATTAGGAATGAACCTGGCGCGAACCCTAGCCCAGTACATGATTAACTTGTAGGAGGCTGGACATCGTTATGAAGAAACTGTATAAATATGCTGCTGTCCAGCTAGGAATTCCTGTTCACTGCTCACATTGAACCTGCTGGTGGTCTCTGTGAAGTACTGACGGCCAAATAGCTATTTGTGTACTTTGTTTTTGTAAACTGTTCAGTATTGCAATAAAGATTCTGGGAATCTTTACAAGCCTGTGTTGGTGTATTTCTCTTTGCATGGTGTAAAAGCCTTAATATTGTATTTTCTGATTCCACAACAGGTGAGGGTTTTTCATTTGCTGACCATGGTGAATTACATTTTTAATTTTGGCTATTTGGTGGTGCTTAAGTGCCACCTATAAGCCAAAACGATTGCCCTGCAGTACAACTAAGAGGTAGATGAAATATGAGGAGGGACACACAACTTGTGGTTGTTTGGTTATTTACCCCCTGCTGTGTGCCATGGCCGCGCTAAACACTATGGCCATTCTCACCCACTGCATACCCCTCACCGCTCAAAACACATTGTCTTGGTATCTCTCTTGAGGTGGCTTGTTTCTAGCAGCACCATCAATCTTTGGCCTGCCAGTGTATTTGTAAGCAGTCAGCTGAGAGCTAAGGATTTAATTGCAGTTGTAAATAAATGTGTTGCTTGTGTAATAAAAATGTCTCAACCAAGTGTGCCTTCAGCTACCTTATGTATATCTTTTCCTTGTATGGATGTCCTTTTTAAAAGAAGCACTGGTAAAGCCAACAGTTGTGGCTAGTCTATAATTATTAGATAGTCGTTTGGCAGGCACTGCTATCATATGCCCACATAATTTTCCGGCTGTTGCTGTTTTATGGGCAGGTAGTACGATTATGGCTTATGGATCATTTCTAGGAGGCAGAAAGCAAAGGGTGCAGTTGGGCAATTTCCTCTCATCTAGTGACCAGTTAACTTGGGGGCTTCCTCAGGGATAAGCTTATCTCCACTCCCTTTTAACATATACATTTGCCATTTGGTTCAGATTATGCAGAAGTGGTGCTTGGAATGCCAACTGTACGCAGACGACACCCAGATCCTGGATGCCCTCCAACGAGAGGCACATGTGGGGAGCAGAATAGAGAATTGCCTACGTGCAGCGTAGCATTGGATTCAGAATAATTGCCTGTGTTTATATGGTGATAACACTGGAATTCTGCTTCTTGGCTGCCCTGCAAAAACCCCTCTCCCTTTTTCATGACCTTCCAATTTGGGGGACTCTCCGAGCTCCATGATGGAGGTCAGGAATCTGGGCATCTTGTTTGACTGCCAACCCTCATTTGCGCCACAAGTCGATGCAGTTGCATAAAGTGCACTCTTCCATCTCTATAGCGTTAGTCAAGTAGTAAAGGAAATACGTGAAAATTAAAGGATATACGTGAACATTTCGAAAGGGAAAAGTCAGTGGGAGGAAAAAATGAAGTTTATTTAACCGCATTTCCATTTCGACATTTTCACGTTTATCGTATTACCGCACCACCCGCTACCCAACTTACCTTTTGGCGGCACACCTCGTTGTGTGCTACCGTCTCCCTTGTATCCCTGCAACGCAAGTTCCTTCAACTTCAGAAACTGGCGCCGCAGGGTCCTTTTTTTCTTGTTTCTCTTTCTAAACTTTATTGTGTAGAAAGCAGGGGTCACCACTGCAACCTCCGATGTCATTATAGCGAACAAGGGTGCGGGGGACAATTCTACCATACGGGTTTTTTTTTGACGCTTTCTACGGATTCCCTTATTAAACATACACCACCTGAAGATCGTAGTCCAGCCAGTTGTCCTATCGAGGCTGCACTACAGTTTATCTCTCTATCTTGGAATCACAAAGATATTAATATCTAAACTTCAGGCAGCGCAAAATCGTGCTGTGCGTGTATTTTTACATTGAAAAAATTCGATCATATTACTCAAGCCCGGCGGGATCTAGGCTGGGTGCCAATGGAAGACATGATTCAGATGTCAGTGCTTATTCAAATGTGGGAAATTGTGAATGGTGTTGCAACGGAGTCTCTTTCACATATGGCACAGGATGATTTGTCTAATTTTACACTGAAATCTAGTTTTAAAGATCTAGGTTTTCGCTTGTGGAATAATTTGCCGCACCCTGTAACAAACTGTGCTAAAGAACAGGTTTTTAAGCGTCGGCTGGAGTGTGGCCCAAACAACAAAAGTGTTCCATATTACAAAACTATGAAATGCCAGATGCCCACTTTAAATCCACGCGTTACTGGTTTCATGGAGTTCAAGGGAAGGTGGCGGCGTCTGCTTCAAACCCGGGGAAGTTGAGCGCATATTTCAATGAACAAAAGCTCCCCGAGGAAATAACACGTCTATTCTGCAAAGGGCCTCTAGGTGGCGGTACACGGAGATAAATGAACTTCAAAATGATTACACACTTTGGTAACGCACACACCTTCATTGTATTGAAATGTTTTCTTTTCTTTTCTGACTAGGAGTCCTTCCATAGAATGTAAAAGATACAGTGCAGGGGTCAAGTCCTAAACATTTAAGTGGGGGGACTCATTAACAAACGCAATGGGATGTGACGTCACCAGAAATTAGCATATCAAGGTGAAATATGCACATTTCATTAAATTGGCTTTGCATAACCACCCAAACTGCACAGGACGAATGGCATTTGCCTTTCATAAATTCAACACACACAAAACCAAGAGAGGATATTTCCTTCGACTAGTGTTTTTGAAAACGTTAAAATGTGTGCATGTTTTAAACTCCAAGAACCAATACACATGTTTTCCCTGGCACTTGCAGTACCGAATGGGATATTTCACCTTTAGTGGTTTATTAATATTTTTGATCAGGTTATATAGTGCAGTGGTGAGGTGTCCGGCCTACAAACCTGATGACTGTGGTTTAATCCGCGAGGTCTGCTTTAATTCATAAACTCAAAGAAGACATCCAATGTTTCTTTGTATCAGATTGTCCCATACAACTAGTTCCGTGTCCACCGCCGTGGTCTGAGCAGCACCTGAAGTTGGGGTGCAAAGGACTACATGTATTCCTACTGGGAGTTTGAAATGCTGTGATTACTTGCTGATAATCTTCATTACTCCTAGTCATACTCCTCCTCATCACAGTATTTACTCTATGGGGTGAACCCGCACACAGATGGGACCCATTCCTAAAACATCTATTTTTTTAACTTCTTTGTGTCCTCATCTGGGTTATAAAAGTCCATACCTTACCCAGAATCCTTGTTTTATAGCATATCTGCGGGATGATCTGCGGACTAGGGCGGGAGTGGGAGGTCATAAGTACTGTGATTAATGAGAGTCGGACTAGGAGTAGTGAAGGTTACTGGTAAGTAATCAGAGCATTACCTCCATATTCCTCTTCCTTGTCCCAGTAATTACTCTAGGAAGCATGCCAAATAATGCAGATCAAACCAGCACAGAAGCTGCCTGCGTGTCAGAATGCCATCTGGTGAGTGTGGAATTGCCCAAGCTTTAAATTATATCAAATGACGCAGGTTATTCTGTTTCAGAAAGGGAGGTCTGCTAACAAACCTCCTTATATAAATGCTAAATGCCAACATTATATTGCAAACATGTGCCTTGCTGAAATAGCCCACAGCTACCCTCAACCCCCACTCTGCAGTGGAACAGGCCAGATTCAAAGGCCACATGTGCATTCCTGACAGCTGCTGGAACACAAGGTTTCTGCAAGCAGAGATGGCTGTTTAATCTTCTGCACTTATGGTCAAATTTTCTTTTCTCCAAATTTGTAAAGCGTTACAACCTTGAGGCAACTAAGCGCTAACCAACAGAACCCAAAAAGTCAATAAGAACAGAACATGTGCACTTAGAATGGTACGGTTATTTCTTTCGAAACTCTAGGAGATCATTGAAGGTTCTAATGTCTTTTGGGAGTTTGTTCCATTACTTTGCAGCCAAATATCGAAAAGATCTTCCCATGGCTCTGGCTCACCTAAGCGTGGGCGTCAAAATCTGTTTTTTTGGCGGAGCATAATGAACGACCGGGACAATAGCATTTAGAGTTAATTCTGTGACCATGGCTGGCTGGCCCTTGAATCGCCTTAAAAAACAGTGTCAAGGCTTTAAACTTGACTCTGGCAGGAACAGTGAGCCAAATCAATGTCCTTTACACTGGAGATATGTGAGCATGTTGAGAGGTTTTGGACCTATAAATGTTACATAGTTTGTGATGCTTTGAGTCATCTGAGAACATATTCAGAAGCTCCAAGGAAAAGTGAATTTCAATAATCTAGCTTGCAACCAATAATTGCTCTTAAAATTGTGGTACAGTCACTTTCAGAAAAAAGCTTTCAGATCTGACTCAGCAACATAAGAAGGAAACTAGAGGATGATGCAATTGCTTTAGCTTGAGCTAACATTGTTATAGAAGGATCAACGTGTGGGCCCAAACTTTCACCACGTTTTGTAACAAGAAGCTAAAAGTATCAATCAAAGAATGTTGATTTAGATTTCATAACTGATGATGTGATTAGTAGAAATTCCATCTTATCTTGATTCAACAAAAGCCAATTATCACACATTCAATTAGACAGTCTCAAGCAGTTGTTATACCTGAGCCAGATCATGAGCCATATCACCAGACAGTTCAGAATTAATTTGAATGTCATAAACTGTATTAATTGTATACCTTAGGCAGTCTCGTAGCATGTCAATCTGTAAATATAAGCCGTGCCTGGTTGTGGCATTGTGTCTGCTAAGAGCACACAATTATACTGCCACAACAATTTTATATTCTTGAACAATAGCTACGATTCTGCCTCTTTGATCCCCATGAAGGAAGAGCAACATCTTCCCTCAGGGTACAGGAACCTCCCCTGGATGGTTTCCTGGGAACTGATGCTTCAAAGGCATCACTAATATAACAAAAGCATTCTCACTGCAGGGTGACCTTTTGAAGTCAACAGACATGGAAGGGGCAGAGTTAGAGGAGTTAGAGAAGCAAGAGAGTTGTGGTGGGTAGAGAGAAGGGTACCACTACCTTGGATTCTGTTATGGGTTTCTTCCTTTTTTATCTTTATTGATATGGCTGTAATAATTCAACCTTTCAAAACATCTAAAAAAAAACAATACATTTTTTCACTCATAAAATAGTACAACAAATCTCAATTAATCTAACATTCATGATCTAATCAATATTTATATACAATTCAGCTTAAACCACCTTCTACGAGGTATCGGCTAAAATGTCAATTGAAAAAAGAAATCTAATGGTCAATACATTTCAGGATACGTATTCACCGCTAAAAATCACTGCCCATACCTTATCTTCTGATAAAATTCTATACTGTTTAAAATATTTAGTCAAGTATAACTTCCTTTTATCCAACAAATCTGGGCAATATACCACAAGAGGTATCAACGATTCGAGTTCTAACAGGTTTTCACAAAAAATCGACAACCATCTTCCAAAGGTTTAAACAAAATCTCAAGAACCAGTTACAGAACGTATAGCAAGGGAATTTTCTTAAATATCTCGGCATGGAATTAACTAGCTTTGATTCATATCTAAAGTTCTCAAAGATCTTATAACCATTACATTGATCCACTGTCATACGCCAGGCATACCACCATAGTTTCTCTTTTTTTTAATCTGGTGTAGACATCAAGGTCTCAAGACAAATGTACTCTGCAGATAACAAATCCAGACCTTTGCCCTTCCATTTCATCATAAGGAGCGCTGATTCCTTGAGTAACACATCTCTACTAAAAGGCAAGCTGGAATCTGATTGTGCTAGCAAGCATTTCCTCAGGAATGCCAAGGCTTTCACTTTACCTAAATTGACAAAGAAAGCAACCCCAGCTTATAGCATATCATTTGAACTCGGACACCTAGGGAAAGGGCAAAAACGCTTTTCCAGAAAGGACTCTCTATGAAATTCCAGTTCAGGTTCTGCACACCTAGCTTGGTCTCCACCCCATAAACAAGGGTTGGGACCACCTTTTGTTTATAAAATATTATCAATGAATCACATGACTACCTACCGAACCTTCAGTGGATAATGATCCCCTTTGAGGCCACTGTTTTAGCCTTTTGTTCTGCTATGTAAGGAAGTTCTGACAGATTATCAGTAGTACACCCCCCCAAATATCTATATTCATTCACCATAATTAAAGGTGAATTATACAGTCTCCACTTGAAGGTATTTCTTTTCTATTCTAATTTAGCTTTGAAGGTCATCACATTTGATTTGTTGATGTTAATTCTAAAGCCATTGTCTCTAGAATATAATTCCGACATCGCTAACTGTCTCTGGAGCCCCACAGACTTCTGGTTCAATAGACAGGTCGTCTGCATATAGCAAGCACCATGAGACCAGGAATTTACCGAATTTTGGGGGGTGAGGGGGAACGATTGTGCCTTAATCAAATATGTTGTTGAAAAGGATGTCCGACCTGCACACCAAATTAACAAGTTTTCAGAGTAAATATTCTATATTTCTCAAAGAGTGTTATGGGTGCAGGGGAGAAAACCACAACTCTGGCACTGAAAGCTGTCTCAATAACAATACTACAAAAAAGTGTCCTAAAGTAATGGACACTCCCGTCCCTGCAAACCTTCCTAACGGAGCTCTCCAGTAAAAAATGTGTTAGATTACATATGTCATTCTTAATAATGTATCTTGCCATTAAATGGTCATCAATGTTAAACTTAATCAACATATAATTCATGAAAACACAACTTCTGATACAATATATATATATATATATTACATGGCCACGGTAGTGGCCATGTAGTTATGGTTAAGTTGCTGTTTCCATAGGAAGAGCACTTTTTGGGTGGCTTATAACTTCGCTCTCCCTGGACGGATCCTCACCAAACTTTGCGAAAAAATGTATTTGGGTCACACTGAATTGTTTTGCAAAGTTTGGTGAGGATTCGTCCAGGGGGGGCAAAGTTATAGGGGGGGTCCCAAAACTTTTTTTTTCTCCCATAGACATAATGGGAAAAAACTGTGCTCACGCCTACAGCCCAAACCGCTGGACGGATTTACACCAAATTAGCAGCAGGAGCGGCGGCTTGGTCCCGAAAGCGTGCTTTGCTTTATTTGGTGTAAATCCGTCCAGTAGTTTTTAAAAAAATGACAAAAATGTAAGTGAAAACAATTAGTGATATCTGTGTTCGCTTCGCGGACACACTTCCCTGTTCGCTCCGCGGACAGGACGGTGATTGGGCAAGCAGCTTGCGTGATGTCCGCGGACATCTGACGTGCTCTCTCATTGGATGCGTGAAAGCGTGCAGTGCGTCTGGCTTCAGAGACGCCCGCCATCTTTGTTCCTCGCATGAGAGGCTTTGTATCCCGCCTGCACAGTAAGTCCCCCACCCCCGCTCATGCCCGTGTCTGTCTCCTGTTCCTCCCACCCCCCGCTCATGTCCGTGTGTCTTTCTCCCTCCCGCCCACCGCCGGCTCATGTCCGTGTGTCTTTCTCCCTCCCGCCCACCCCCGCTCATGTCCATGTGTCTTTCTCCCTCCAGCCCACCCCCCGCTCATGTCCGTGTGTCTTTCTCCCTCCCGCCCACCCCCCGCTCATGCCCCGCTCGTGCCCCGCTCGTCTCTCCCAACCGCCCACCCCCCGCTCTTGCCCCGTGTGTCTCTCCCACCCCCGTGTGTCTCTACCACCCGCTGCTCATGTCTGTGTGTTTCTCCCCACCCGCCGCCCGCTCATGTCCGTGTGTCTCTCCCCACCCGCCGCCCAACCCCCGCTCATGTCCGTATGTCTCTCACTACCTGCCGCCCACCCCCCGCTCATGTCCGTGTGTCTCTCCCCACCCCCGCTCATGTCCGTGTGTCTCTCCCCACCCGCCGCCCACCCCCCGCTCATGCCCCGTGTGTCTCTCCCCCTCCCGCCCACCCCCGCTCATGTCCGTGTGTCTCTCCCCACCCGCCGCCCACCCCCCACTCATGTCCCGTGTGTCTCTCTCCCTCCCCCCCACCCCCGCTCATGCCCCGTGTGTCTCTCCCCCTCCCGCCCACCCCCCCGCTCATGCCCCATGTGTCTCTCTCTCCTTCCCCGCACCCCCCACTCATGCCCCATGTGTCTCTCTCCCTCCCCCCCACCCATGCCCCGTGTATCTCTTCCCCTCCCGCCCACCCCCCGCTCATGCCCCGTGTGTCTCTCCCCCTCCCGCCCACCCCCCGCTCATGCCCCGTGTGTCTCTCCCCCTCCCGCCCACCCCCCGCTCATGCCCCGCGTGTCTCTCCCCTTCCCCCACCCCCCGCTCATACCTCGTGTGTCTGTCTCCCTACCCCCCACCCCCGCTCTTGCCCCGTGTGTCTGTCGGCCTCCCACCCACCCCCCGCTCATGCCCCGTGTGTCTCTCTCCCCTTCCCCCACCCCCCGCTCATGCCCCATGTCTGTCTTCTGTTCCCCCCGCTCATGCCCCGTATCTGTCTCCTGTTCTCTCCACACCCCGCTCATGCCCCATGTCTGTGTCCTGTTCCCCCCACCCCCTGCTCATGCCCCGTGTCTATCTTCTGTTGCCCCCCACCCCTCCCGCTCATGCCCCGTGTCTGTCTCCTGTTCCCCCCACCCGCTCATGCCCCGTGTCTGTCTCCTGTTCCCCCCACACGCTCATGCCCCGTGTCTCTCTCTTGTTGCCCCCCACCCCCCTGCTCATGCCCCGTGTTTGTCTCCTGTTCTCCCCACCCCCTGCTCATGCCCCGTGTCTTTTTCCTGTTCCTCCCACCCCCCGCTCATGCCCCGTGTCTGTCTCCTGTTGCCCCCCACCGACCCGCTCATGCCCCGTGTCTGTTCTCCCCACCCCCCGCTCATGCCCGTGTCTGTTGTTCCCCCCACCCCCTGCTCATGCCCCGTGTCTGTCTCCTGTTCCCCCCACACCCGCTCATGTCCCGTGTCTCTCCTGTTGCCCCCCACCCCCGCTCATGCCCTGTGTCTCTCCTGTTGCCCCCCACCCCCAGCTCATGCCCCGTGT
This sequence comes from Ambystoma mexicanum, assembly GCF_040938575.1. Classification (NCBI taxonomy): domain Eukaryota; kingdom Metazoa; phylum Chordata; class Amphibia; order Caudata; family Ambystomatidae; genus Ambystoma; species Ambystoma mexicanum. The sequence continues at coordinate 897,744,922 of NC_090941.1, forward strand.
CTGTCTCCTGTTGCCCCTCACCCCCCACTCATGCCCCGTGTCTGTCTCCTGTTGCCCCTCACCCCCCGCTCATGCCCCGTGTCTGTCTCCTGTTGCCCCCCACCCCCCGCTCATGCCCCGTGTCTGTCTCCTGTTGCCCTCCACCCCCCGCTCATGCCCCGTGTCTGTCTCTGTTGTTCCCCCCACCCCCCGCTCATGCCCCTTGTCTGTCTCCTGTTCTCCCCACCCCCCGCTCATGCTCCGTGTCTCTCTCCTGTTGCCCCCACCCCCCGCTCATGCCCCATGTCTGTCTCCTGTACCCCCCACCGCCCGCTCATGCCCCGTGTCTGTCTCCTGTTGCCCCCCCGCTCATGCCCCGTGTCTGTCTCCGGTTCCCCCCACCCGCTCATGTCCCGTGTCTCTCTCCTGTTGCCCCCCACACCCTGCTCATGTCCCATGTCTGTCTCCTGTTGCCCCCCACTCCCCTCTCATGCCCCGTGTCTGTCTCCTGTTCTCCCCACCCCCCGCTCATGCTCTGTGTCTGTCTCCTGTTCCCCCCACCCCCTGCTCATGCCCCGTGTCTGTCTCCTGTTGCCCTCACCCCCCGCTCATGCCCCGTGTCTGTCTCCTGTTGCCCCCCCGCTCCTGCCCTGAGTCTCTCTCCTGTTGCCCCCCATCCCCCGCTCATGCCCCATGTCTGTCTCTTTTGTTCCCCCCACCCCCCGCTCATTCCCTGTGTCTGTCTCCTGTTCCCCCACCCCCCGCTCATGCCCCGTGTCTCTCTCCTGTTGCCCCCCACCCCCTGCTCATGCCCCGTGTCTGTCTCCTGTACCCCCCACCCCCCCGCTCATGCTCGTGTCTGTCTCCTGTACCCCCCACCCCCCCACTCATGGCCCATGTCTGTCTCCTGTTGCCCCCCCTGCTCATGCCCCGTGTCTGTCTCCTGTTCCCCCCACCCGCTCATGTCCTGTGTCTCTCTCCTGTTGCCCCCCACTCCCCGCTCATGCCCCGTGTCTGTCCCCTGTACCCCCCACCCCCCCGCTCATGCCCTGTGTCTCTCTCCTGTTGCCCCCCACCCCCTGCTCATGCCCCGTGTCTGTCTCCTGTACCCCCCACCCCCCGCTCATGCCCCATGTCTCTCTCTTGTTGCCCCCCACTACCCCGCTCATGCCCCGTGTCTGTCTTCTGTACCCCCCACCCCCCGCTCATGCCCCGTGTCTGTCTCCTGTTCCCCCCACCCCTGGCTCATGCCCCATGTCTGTCTCCTCTTGCTCCCACCCATGCCCCGTGTCTGTCTCCTGTACCCCCCCACTCCGTGCTCATGCCCGTATCTCTCTCCTGTTGCCCCCCACACCCCCGCTCATGCCCCGTGTATGTCTCCTGTTGCCCGCCACCCCCTCGCTCATGCCCCGTGTCTGTCTCCTGTTCTCCCCACCCCCGCTCATGCCCCGTGTCTGTCTCCTGTTCCTCCCACCCCCGCTCATGCCCTGTGTCTGTCTCCTGTTGCCCCCGCTCATGCCCCGTGTCTGTCTCCTGTTCTCCCCACCCCCGCTCATGCTCCGTGTCTGTCTCCTGTTCCCCCCCACCCCCCGCTCATGCCCCGTGTCTGTCTCCTGTTGCCCCCCACCCCCTGCTCATGCCCTGTGTCTGTCTCCTGTTGCCCCCCACCCCCTGCTCATGCCCCCTGTCTGTCTCTGTTGTTCCCCCACCCCCGCTCATGCCCCGTGTCTGTCTCCTGTTCCCCCCACCCCCTGCTCATGCCCCGTGTCTCTCTCCTGTTGCCCCCCACCCCCGCTCATGCCCCGTGTCTGTCTCCTGTACCCCCCCACCCCCGCTCATGCCCTGTGTCTGTCTCCTGTACCCCCCACCCCCCGCTCATGCCCCGTGTCTGTCTCCTGTTGCCCCCCCACTCATGCCCCGTGTCTGTCTCCTGTTCCCCCCACCCATTCATGTCCTGTGTCTCTCTCCTGTTGCCCCCCACTCATGCCCCGTGTCTGTCTCCTGTACCCCCCCACCCCACGCTCCTGCCCCGTGTCTCTTTCCTGTTGCCCCCGACTCCCCCGCTCATTTCCCGTGTCTGTCTTCTGTTCCCCCACCCCCCGCTCATGCCCCGTATCTGTCTCCTGTTCCCCCCACCCCCCGCTCATGCCCGTGTCTGTCTCCTGTACCCCCCAACCCCTGCTCATGCCCCATGTCTGTCTCCTGTTGCCCCCCCACTCATGCCCCGTGTCTGTCTCCTGTTCCCCCCACCCACTCATGTCCTGTGTCTCTCTCCTGTTGCCCCCCACCCCCCACTCATGCCCCGTGTCTGTCTCCTGTACCCCCCCACCCCACGCTCCTGCCCCGTGTCTCTTTCCTGTTGCCCCCGACTCCCCCGCTCATTTCCCGTGTCTGTCTTCTGTTCCCCCCACCCCCCGCTCATGCCCCGTATCTGTCTCCTGTTCCCCCCACCCCCCGCTCATGCCCCGTGTCTGTCTCCTGTTGCCCCCACCCATGCCCCGTGTCTGTCTCCTGCATTCCCCCACTCCACGCTCATGCCCCATGTCTCTCTCCTGTTGCCCCCCACACCCCCGCTCATGCCCCGTGTCTGTCTCCTGTTGCCCCCCACCCCCCGCTCATTCCCCGTGTCTGTCTCCTGTTCTCCCCACCCCCGCTCATGCCCCGTATCTGTCTCCTGTTCCCCCCATCCCCCACTCATGCCCCGTGTCTGTCTCCTGTTCTCCCCACCCCCCGCTCATGCCCCGTGTCTGTCTCCTGTTCTCCCCACCCCCCGCTCATGCCCCGTGTCTCCCTCGTGTTCCCCCCACCGCCCGCTCATGCCCCGTGTTTCCCTCGTGTTACCCCCCGCCCCCCGCTCATGCTCCGTGTCTCCCTCGTGTTCCCCCCACCCCCCGCTCATGCCCCTTGTCTCTCTCCTTTCCTCCCCACCCCCGCTCATGTCCCGTATGTGCCCTGTACCCCCCCGCTCATGCCCTGTGTCTCCCTCGTGTTCCTCCCCACCCCCTGCTCATACCCCTTGTCTCCCTCATGTTCCTCCCCACCCGCTGCTCATGCCCCGTGTCTCTCTCGTGTTCCCCCCATCACCGCTCATGCCCTGTGTTTCCTTCCTTTTCCCCCCACCCCCTGCTCATGCCCCGTTTGTACCCTGTTCCCTCTCACCCCCGCTCATGCCCATGTGTCTCCCCTGTGCCCCCCCAACCCCGCTCATGCGCCGTTGTGTTCTTTATACACCCCGCCTTCCCTTTCCATGGTGGCCATCTTGGTAAAAGATTTTCCTTCCTACACCGAGATGCCGCAGGCGTCCCGGCGTAGGAAGAAAAATCTTTTTGTTTTTTTTACCACCCGGCATTCCCACTTTGAGGTCATAAGATGTTAGTGGTCTTCATCTATTGAAAAGGATGTTATGGTCACGTTGTACTAATAAAAACCTTTAAAATTTAGTAAAAAAAAAATGTTACAGGGACGTTATGGTTAAGTTGCACTAATGTAACTACAGAAATGGAGTCGATAGGTGTACGCCTCCTATCTATACCTCAGTATTTCAACACATATGTGACAGAAGGCTATTTTATTTACAAAGTTATTCCTAACACTAGGTCCCTAGTAAAAAAGCTTTTTCGCCCTATGTGTTGACAATCTAGTGCTCATGGGTGTTTAGCCCTAGTGGGTGCTGATGTGCCGACTGCAAGGGGATGTTGCGAACCTGTCCCTGTCCTCTCTAAACCACTTTCCTATCAGCTAAAACAGACTGCACACATTTGGGGGTCGATATCTGTATTTTAATATTTTCACCTCCCAGCCGTGTGGCTTATCAAAATGCAAGTCAAAAACACAAGGTTTTATAAGAAGAGATTTCTATGTCATTCTTGTCACATAGAACTCTATTAAAAAGCTCCTTTTGCTCTGTACAGTACTATGACTGTGGAAAGCAAATGAAGTTATGATAACATTAGATTTCTTTTTGCAAGCCCTTTACTTAATATGTAGGGGTATTGGGGTCTGGGTTATCCACCAGATCCTGCTATAACAACAGTCAACCGGTTTCAGCGGGATTCACAAGTGCCCGCTTTCTTCAGGACGAATATTAATAAATGAAATATTCTCTTGGAAATTCTTCAATGCTAAGAAGAATGTTGAGGATGTCTTCAGGTCTCGGACCAGCTTAGTTGGGTCAATCCCTGAGTCCTACAGGACAAACAACAAAGAGAGATAGGTGGACTGTCATCAGTCTCCGAGTACTATTAGAAACTACTGGACATATATTTAAGTCATCATTCAGGAGTGAGGCACATCTTACCTCTTATTCTGGCATTTGTAGTTATACCTGTTCTCTGTTGGAACACAGCTATAGATGTCTTGATTCTTCCTGTCAGGTAGCCTACATGAGACTACATATGTAGTAATGATCAGAATCCTCATAGTGAATTGGATACAGTTGTATATAGAGACATAGACGTTGAAAATCAACCTGTATAGAATGGAGATGAGTCCAGATGGACTGTGTGATGTAGTGCACAGTACATTTTTGGAAACATAAAGCCCTGTAACTCCCCGTTCTCCATTTTTAGGAATTAATACTGAGAGACGCAGGCTTCCTGACAGGAAGAATCAAGACATCTATAGCTGTGTTCCAACAGAGAACAGGTATAACTACAAATGCCAGAATAAGAGGTAAGATGTGCCTCACTCCTGAATGATGACTTAAATATATGTCCAGTAGTTTCTACTAGTACTCGGAGACTGATGACAGTCCACCTATCTCTCTTTGTTGTTTGTCCTGTAGGACTCAGGGATTGACCCAACTAAGCTGGTCCGAGACCTGAAGACATCCTCAACATTCTTCTTAGCATTGAAGAATTTACAAGAGAATATTTCATTTATTAATATTCGTCCTGAAGAAAGCGGCCAATTGCGAATCCCGCTGAAACCGGTTGACTGTTGTTATAGCAGGATCTGGTGGATAACCCAGACCCCAATACCCCTACATATTAAGTAAAGGGCTTGCAAAAAGAAATCTAATGTTATCATAACTCCATTTGCTTTCCACAGTCATAGTACTGTACAGAGCAAAAGGAGCTTTTTAATAGAGTTCTATGTGACAAGAATGACATAGAAATCTCTTCTTATAAAACCTTGTGTTTTTGACTTGCATTTTGATAAGCCACACGGCTGGGAGGCGAAAATATTAAAATACAGATATCGACCCCCAAATGTGTGCACTCTGTTTTAGCTAATAGGAAAGTGGTTTAGAGAGGACAGGGACAGGTTCGCAACATCCCCTTGCAGTCGGCACATCAGCACCCACTAGGGCTAAACACCCATGGGCACTAGATTGTCAACACATAGGGCGAAAAAGCTTTTTTACTAGGGACCTAGTGTTAGGAATAACTTTGTAAATAAAATAGCCTTCTGTCACATATAAGTTGCACTAATAAAAACCTATGAAATTCAATGAAAAAACTTTGTTAAAGGGACGTTATGGTTAAGTTGCGCTACTAAAAACCTATGAAATTCAGTGAAAAAACTTTGTTAAAGGGACGTTATGGTAAAGTTGCGCTACTAAAAACCTATGAAATTCAGTGAAAAAACGTTGTCAAAGGAACGTTATGGTTCCAAGTAAAACCGAAAAGCCCTTGAAATTCGCCAGTTATGGTAAGCAAAGCAACCATAACTCGCGCCACCACCGTGCACTGCTAAGACTAACACCCAGGACATCAAAGATGACATCACAAATGTCATTGATGACATCACTGATGACATCACATGTCTGGCTCACTCTTCTTTCTTTTGCTGACATATCTAGGCCACATGGTTTTCTTCAGTAACAGTCAGAAACTAAACATTTTATTTTATTTGTAGACGTATCCTTCAAGTAGGTTCTTACAGTAATTCTGTTAGAGTCCAGTCACATCATATGAAACATATACATACGGGAAGACACAAGCTTGAAAGACAGCAATCCTTTTTGTGCATAAAGATAATCAATAGACTTATGAGCACTTTCTGATAGTTCTGTTGTTTTTTTTTTATGGCTGTACTTTCCCTGTGGGTCCAATCACATCAAGTGATACATATACATAAGGTGAATAGCAGCTTTGAAACAGAGCAATCATTTATTTGCATGAAAATAATCAGTTAAGTTATGAATTGTTTCTGCTACTACATGTGCTTTTTTGCTAACTTCACTTTCCCTGTATATACCCATATTGGTATGTGTTCTTGTGTCTTTGTGTTTTGTCTATAGTAATGTTTTATTAGCTACGTATTACATATTTCATAGTACACAAAAATCTATTAAGAAAACAATTATCATTTCATTATTCAACATATTAACATTACGAATATTATACCTTCATCTTGTACACTGCACACCATGTTATGTTTCTGTATCAGTAGCTTAGTATACTAGATGGAACCCCATAATAGAATGCTATTTATATCAATGCATCGTTCAATGCACTAATTAGGGTATGATATTTATTGCAATGCTCCTTGACACTTGTTTCGCAACATTATAATAAGAATCCCTTGTACACATATTTCATGAAAAGTACATACACATGTGATGTCATCAATGACATTTGTGATGTCATCTTTGTTGTCCTGGGTGTTAGTCTTAGCAGTGCACGGTGGTGGCGCGAGTTATGGTTGCTTAGCTTACCATAACTGGCGAATTTCAAGGGTTTTTCCGTTTTACTTGGAACCATAACGTTCCTTTGACAAAGTTTTTTCACTGAATTTCATAGGTTTTTAGTAGCGCAACTTTACCATAACGTCCCTTCAACAAAGTCTTTTCACTGAATATATATATATATATATATATATATATATATATATATATATATATTTGTGTGGCAAACCCTGTACAAAGGTACAGGGAAAGCGGAAGGCACTCCAGGAAGCAGTTCTGCTAGCAGGAATTGCGGCAAAACACTGAGGCAACAAACCATTAAGTCAGCCAAAAAAATGTACTTTAATTAAGCAAATGTCCAGGACAAAAGAGAAAACAACACGAAAAACGACGTGTTTCGCGGTAATAAACCGCTTGTTCACGTTTAGGGCAAGAAACACAAAGGAAGGACTATTTAACCATATTTGAACTCTATGATTTCAGTGAAGACAGTCACTCTCATTTCCTATTGGTCTATTACATAGATCAGCCATCTTGGGTTAGGTACAGAAACTAAACCATTCGTGATGGTAAAGTAAAGCAAAACATTTTAAAGCTGCCATTCTTGAACATTGATAAAACATGTTACAGAATCGAAATCACACTAATATTAGGTGTCTTTTCATATAAACAGTATGGTTTTTTTAAAACAATGCAGTGTTTTGGAAAATATAGCGCTTAGTGCACATGAATTATTCATGTTAAAACTTGTGTGTATTTAAATTGATTTTCTGGTACAAATGTCTATGTAGACTCGCTGTGCAAGATATGCTATTAAAGTGCTTAGTGCTAGCAGCAGTCATGGAATACAATTCCTAATGCGTAAAGTGCTTCGTGCATTTAGCAGCCTGACATTATTATTCTGCATTTGAGAATAGAATAAAGTGCTTAGTGCATAAAAGCTTTTTTGTACATTTAAAAATACACAGATATCATAGAATACCGCATGAATAGATAATTCTAAATTACCATCAAACCATTTGACCTTGTGTGATACGATTTCAGTTACAGAATGAATAATACATAATAGTACTAACCCAAGCGATGTTTCAACCAGAATTGGAGAAAAACAAAAAAGAGGAAAGAGAAAGGAAAAGTTGTGCATGTAAGTGGTTAAGTTCCTTTGTTCATACATACTTCAACATAAAGTGAGTTGCTTGCCCTGACAATAAAGAAAAAAGAGTGTAAAAGAAATGTAAATGTTAAAAATGAAGAGTAAAGGAAAGAGGAAGGTCTTAAGTACATTCAATACTTGAGTTTGTGAAGGAAAAATGTTTTTTTATAGACCTTTCAACCTTTACACATGTGAGGAAACCATTTACTGGCTGTGCTGTAATCAAGCTGATAATTGACGAAGATTATTCGTATTTACAAAAACATGAGGCTAACGATTAAATTCATTATTAAAAGAATCTAAAAACACACGTAATCTGAAGACACAGGAACCAAACAGTACGTGCTGTGCTGTGGGGTTTGCTAAAGCTAATCATTCATAAGAATAGTCAAAGATACATTAAGAGATCAGGTGCCTAGGAATGTATATAATTCATCATCAAGATTATGGCCTTGTGGCTTCTTGATTTCAAAGTCCAGGACATATCTTGTCTCTGTTTGTCTCAGAAGAAGTTCTTGGTTGCCACCCCTTGCAGATTTTGGTATGGCATGTATCCCAAAGTACCAAAATCCCTCCAGTTTCCCTCTGTGTCTCTCTTGGAAATGTAGAGCCATGGGGTATGTCGGGACAATGTTTTTGATCGCTCTTATGTGTTGTAAAATTCTCAATTTTAACTTTCCGATCGTACTCCCGACATACCACTGGTTGCACGGGCAGGTGAGGACATACACAACATACTCAGTATCACATGTGATCCTTGATTTAATGTTCACTTTGTTTTTTAATATTGGATGTTGGTAGTTTTGGGGATTTTTAGCAAACTTGCAGGCCTTACACTTGGTACATTTATGGAAACCTTCTGGATTGGCGCCTAGCCAACTCGGGACTAATGATGTAGTTCTGGGACTCATATAGCTGGACACTAGGCTATCTTTCAAAGAGGTGGAGCGTCTATAGGTGATGTTGATGTTTGCCCCTAAGGTTCGCCTCAGATATATATATAAACTTTTAATAAAAAAATGTTATACAAAAAAAATTGAACATTTCGGCAATGCCCTTCCTCAGGAGAAAACATCTTTTGCAAATTTCTACTTCTTCCAATTGTGTGGTGTATCTAAAGAATAAGTACAAAATAAACATATTATCAAAATTATAACTAATGACAGTCTTCATTTACTTTCAAGCGCGCACTCATCATTGATGACTGGTTTGCTTAATCACCTGGTTAACTTTTGTTCTGAGAGCATTACGTCTCTTCAATCTCTGTCCTAGTCCATCTTGTGTCACTGAACTCATTAATGGATTCAGTTTGTACCTATAAAAAAATATCACCAATTCGATTCATCATAAATCTATAATCTTTCAGTATGTTACATCTGGAAAGCATGTCTGTTAGGTTGGGATACAATAGGTTATATTACCTTAGTACCACAAGTACTGGATGTCAGCCCAATGGTGTTCTGTTATAAGAGTCAGTCGGCTTGTCCAAACTCTATTGCTGTAATAAAGAATAAACTAAGCTATATTCTGCTGTACCATAAGCTGGGTGATGTTAACACATAGTTAAAATTGGCGGTCAATAACCTGTATGCCGGCCTGCCTTGTTTGAAGTGTTAACTTCCAAAGGGGTGGAACACAAGGCTATCAAGGGTTAGACCACACTATCCACCTCTCCGCCTAACAGCCCGAGTGCCCGCAGTGGGAGATTTTATACAATCCCAGGTGATTGAAGGAGGGTCTTCATTCTGCCAATTGGAAAACAGAAGTCCTTTTCAGATAACGTTGTAAAGCAGCAAACCGGGGAGAGAAAATTAGCTTTTTCTCGCTGCCACTGAGTGCATACAGTCCAAAAGCACTCTGAGCCACTCTTCCTTTTCCTGCTCCCCCTACCCCCACATTTCCTGCAGGCAAGGTATTCTGTATGTGACATCATAAGGCAAAGGGCACTTGTTTTAACAACCTGGATTGGACCCCTTACAGTGGGTTTGTTTTGGACCAATCCCCTGTGACAATTTGCCTAATTATTTGATACCTTATTGGACTCTTAAAAATACAATGATTCACTGGACCTCAGGTGGGAATACAGTCTACTCCAAAGTACTCTAGCAAAACAAAAGAGGTGATGGCTGGAAGGTTTAGAAATAATCTTAACCTTTGCCATTGCTCTGGGCCACCCTCCAGACCATCGTTCTTCGTCTGCCAAACCATTACGAAAGGGGACAGACCATATGCCAATCAGGCTTGGTCCCACCCAAAAAGGGGCAGTCCAGCCTAAACTGCTACTCCAAAGTCCTCTGCTATAGAGATGAAGACACAAGGCATCCAAGGCAGAGGCAAGATCTATTCCCAAACCATCCCCAGGCAACAGCGTGGGAGACTTCTGTTGGACGAAGGCCTCGCTAGTGGCTGCACCGAAACCAGGACCCTGTTTACTGGAGGTGAAGGATCCCCTCTGGGGGCTAGCCAAGCTTCCTGTAGTGGGAGTGCAGAGCAGAAGGACACTCATTGCTTTTGAGCTTCTGGATTGGTCTTCCAAACAACCCAAAAACAATTGGAATCCTGTTTCACCACCTCGAAACATCATGGCGCAGGATGGACTGCTCTTGATTTCTTTGAGCCACCACAGTACCCAGGGTGCTGCTTTTGTCCTTCTATGGAAGCTTTCTGCACTTTGAGCCCTCTAGATCCCAGCTGAACAAACTGAATTGGACCGACTCATCTCAAGTCGATCGTATGCTTCATATTGTGGGCGCAACTGAATCAAGTACTGACTGAACTGCTGGAAGCCATTGAACTTGCCTGTCTTGCATGCCAACTCGACCCTAAGGGACGTCATTTCACCAAAATGCCAGGGGTAGCGGAAGTGACATCACGCGACCCTTGACCCCCTGATGACATCACAGGAAGTGATGCCAATTGACCCCACCCCAAAGTGATATTGCGGGAAGTGATGGAACACGACCTTTCACCCATTGACAAAACAGGAAGTTGCATCACATAGCATTGTACACTACGAAAAATATGGTTACAATATCACTATAGTGTGATGTACATTTCATACAAGAATGGATCGCCATATGTATCGTTAAGATCAGTGTGTATAGGCCCATATTAACAAATTACTGTGAATGCAAGCAGACATCCATGACCAAAGGATAATGATGTGTTATTACTTAGGCTTAAGCGCTTTATATAGAAAAGATATACACCCAATATCACCCAACCTGTGTTGGTACTCATTTATCGACCTCAGAAGGATGAAAGGCTGAGTTGAGGCGTTTCAGAACAGACTAAATCAGCGACTCACCCCCTGTAGTGTGCCTGAAATAAACCTTTAAGGAGTCTAGCAATTATTGTATAGAATTCCAGAAAGACACATTATTTGGTATTCCTATTCTTTCTTATTTAGGGTCAGTGCTGAAAGTTTTAGACTTGTGGCACTCGTGTTCTGTTCTTATTTTTCTTATTTATTTTTAAGGGGCCTGAACAAGAAAGCCAGCCACTCCAGAAGTAAAGAGCAACCTGGTGCTGGCCACAGCCCAGGAGCTTGCATTAAAACAAAATAATAATAAAATATAAAGCTTTTTTTTTCGTTTTTTGTAGAGGTCGCAAGGGAGACCTCAGAGGTCGCAGTGGCGAACTCTGGCGACCCCTAAATGACGTCCCTGTCGACCCTGCAGAACCATTGTCTCGCCGCTGATTGTAACGCTGCCCAAACCATTGGAAGCATTTATCTTGGCTTCTCAAACGTTGATTCGACACACCGGAAGCCCACACTGGCGAACCAAGTTGATTCTAACCGCCAGTGGGATCGTAATGACCTGAATATCGCAACACCGACTCTACTGCAGCAAAACCACCTAGAAGCCAAGCTCGAAGCTGTCAGGCACTTAAGACAAGAATAAAGGTACTATTCAAGAGGCCCTGTCATGGTTTGAATAAACTCTATATTGTCATAGAAAATCTAGTTTTACATTCTTTTATTTAATAACCATTGCACATGAGTTGTGTGCACTGCTACCTGCTATCAGCTCATATGAATCCCGAAGCTATAGCATGCCCTCGACCTATGTTGCCAAAAGAGGCAAAGATGGTAAACCTTTCATGATGCTCCTCTTACACCTTAAAGATTTGGATTACTGCTGCTTTAGTAGTAGTGTCAGGCAGAGTAGACGGTTTAGCCAATACTCACCCCTCTACTTCTACAGAGCATTAGACATTTCATCACAGCCTGAAACCCCACGAAGCATCTCCTATAAGATCATAGAGACAGGAGACCAAGACGATGGAAGGAAACAACACAATTCTGTGGCAGTGAGGGGGCTGCTTTTGGATGTAGCCCCGGATAGAAGCTCAGGGGCTACAACCAAAGGGATATAGCTAGCCCTGAATCCCCTGAGAAGCACCCCACAACTGTGGTAGTCAGCAGATCCCCTGATTTCAGGGGACCCAGGGATGGAAGACCGGTGCTGAGATAATAGTCGCTGAAACAAGGGTCCCCACAAACCAGTGGGATCAGATGAAATCAGTCGTAGACGCCCATGGGGCACAGCTGGACCCTGCCATTATGGAACCAATGTAGGAAAACCTTGGTTGCCTCTGAGTAAGGAAACAGAGGCAGGGTGGGGCAAGAGGAGAGGGTATGGGAGACGGGGGTATGGGAGGAGACAGGAGGGACGTAGATGGTTTAGAATGAGGTATCCAAACAAATCCGCAAAACCCACTGGTACATAAAACAGGAAGATACATCATATACTCAGGTGCAAATCCAGAAAGACAAGGTAGAGCGCCCGTGTTCTCCCCAACCTGTCCAGCAGAGGGAGGCATATCCTCATCAGGCTACCCTGCTGAGATGCATAGGAGCTGCTGTTGCCAGTCCCTCGGAAACTGTAATTCCGAATGACTCCGCTGGCAGCCGACCATTAATTTGATAGTCCAATGCCAGGCACGGACTGGCCTAAAGGGCAACAGGCCCACGTCCGAACATAAATCGCAAAATGCTTGGAAGGGTCAGTTTTTTGGGTCAAAGTGGACCACTTTTAGGCCAATGTGGGGCAGTTTGATGAGTTACTTCAATATGCTGGGAATTCATTCCTATTTGCACTTATTCGCTGGTGCCCGAGACAATGTTATGCCCCCAGGGGTGGACTGGCCCAGAGGGAACTCTGGAGATTTCCTGGTGCGCCTCTGTACACTGGGCCTCTTTTGTGGGGTATTTTCAAATTTTCCCATAGGAAAAGGGTTGGGCTTGCTGAAAATGTGTATTTTGGGGCCACTTTGAAAATTATGTCCAGGCCCTATTTTGCTTCCCAGTCCACCCCTGTATGCCCCAGTACGACCCTATCCACTACCACGGGTAAAGACGATGAAGCCCTCTACCTTAGGAGCAGGGAAACACAGGAGGCTTTTACCCTTTATGCCTCTGTGTGCCTGGCTGAATCTCAACACAGGAAGATTGCCACCGTTGCAATGGTGAAAATCCACAATGTATGTGAACACCATCTCCTATTCAGGTAGCAATGTAGATTCACTAAATAACAGCAATATTCCCTGCAGGCAGAAAGTACTATTGGCCACTGTCAAGTAGTCCAAGTACAGTACTAACACTCTTCGCAACGGGGTGCAGACCCACATGGAGTGAATGGAAGGGCAGGCAGAAGGGCGAGTGTTCTGAAGGAAGCCGAACCACAAACAACATGTACTAGAAGAGACCAAAACACTGTGTACTGGTCCCTCCCAGCATTAGGCCAAAGCATCGATTACCATGCGGAGACAGTCTGGTATAATAGTGATGGGAGATACCAGAAACACTGTGTACACAATGGAAAGCTACACCATCAAAGGAAGAGAAGATTCAAGCGCAATTCTGCCCTGAAGAGCCCTCTACAGAATAGGCAACACAATCACACGAAGACAGCCAATGTAATACATCCAACACACAAAGAGCCTTGCTGCCACTCATCCAAGGGCAGCATGTGTATTCAGAAGGAGAGCATCTGACAACACACCTAGTGAAGGAAGCACCACAACAACACCAAAAGGACAGCAGATACCAGGAGGCAACGCAGGTTAGACCCAAACACCTACGCTGGAGCCTCTGCACAACTGAAACATTGCCACACCAGCAGACAAACATGGTGGACTGAAGTGCACCGCCATTACATGCTAAATTCAATAATTGCCTTTCAGATCATGCTGTAACAGGACAGAGAAATGCAGGCACTGAAAGGAGGAGAACGTTGGCGCCTGTCATGCAGATAAGCTGAGTCAAGTATGAGTGCCCGCCAAACCCCAGGGCAGCTCCCAGCACACGGAATAAGTCCAGGCCAGCTTTCCACAACTTTGCCAACCTCAAACTGGAATTAAAGCCAAGCATCCTCCCAACAGAACCCACTTTCCGCACACTGCCAGGACGCAGGAGTGGAAGGCTTGCATGGCTCAATGAACTCAGCACGCCCCCACAAGAACAAGAATAAGGGGTAGCCAGGCTCATAGACAACCATCCCCCCAATAGAACCAGGATATATGTCAACAGTGAGGGTCTCTCAAACAGCCCCACATTTACGTGGCGGCCCACCACAGGTCACCAGGGCGGGCCGCACCAATTGCCAGGATCACCTTGCAAGACAGTTGCACTGCGGGCTCACAGCAACCACGAGGCAGGGGTCACCCTGCAGTATCACGTACACCGGATACTGGAGAGAATGGCTGGGGGCACCCAGCAGACCGCAGCCTCGGCTTGGGAGCACCCAGGCCGGGGCTGCTACGGTAGGCCGTGATCACACGGCAGTCGGATCATCAAAGAGAAGACACAGACACGAGTTGCCACTTCCTGGGGCTCTGCTGCACTGCCTCACACATGCCAGCAGAGCCCCTTTTACTTGACAAAGTCATGACGCTTTTTCTTAAAGGGGCAACAGGCCCACACTGAAATGGGCCACACTACATCCCTCCTTTATTATAACAAAAAGACACAGCACACATAAAACAACAAACCTATCCCAGGTCTATTACTGTGGTGTAGTCCGGTCCACGCACCACCCGTCAACCACCAAATCACTGCAACCAGTGGTACATTCCAGTCCGCACACCACTCAGATGAACGGTTCAATCACCGCAAAGTGCAGTGCCTTCCAGTCCACACACCCACAGGGTCCCCGGTGGCCGGCGGTGGGAGATCAGAAAATGCCTGGATCAAACTGCCCGCTTGCACTGCTGCAGGAAAGGAAAAACACATTCTCCTCATCTTCCTCCTCGGCATACTTGTACAGTCCCATCCTTGGCTTCTCTGCCACCTGGATCGCCGCCACCCTGGGGGGCTTCCTCCCTACGAGCTCCTTTGACCCACTTCCTGCTGATGGTCCAACCATGCTGGCCGGTGTTGCGGCTGGGCACACTCAGGCGAAATGATCCACTTTTCCACACAGCCCACACGTGTGTCCTTTGGCCGGGCACTCCTGCGCGTGCGGGTGTTCCCATCCACACTGATGGCATATTGAGACACCTGGCTCTCTCCGTGGCCAATCCCCTATTCTCGTTGGCCTACCTCCTTGCCATTTTGCTGACGGCAAACACATCCTCCAACTTTAACCATTGCATGGGGGCTACCAGCTTGAGTTTTTGCCTGGAGAGATCCATACCAGAGGCACGCACCTCTGCCAACTCCTGGGCAAGGCCCAGTTCTAGGATTGGGTCAAGGCCCAGTCCTGGCTCCCTAAGGACTTGTTTTCGCAACTTCGACAAGCTACAGCCGTAGATTATCTGAGCCCTGATCTAATCATCCTCGAAGTTGTCCAGGGCGCAAGACAGCGTGATTCCAAGAAGCTTGCCATGAAAGGCGTCGAGGCTCTCACCTCCCTCTTGCCTCGCGCATCTCATCCTGAACTGTTCATAATCCCAGATGACCATGGGCATGAAGTACTCATTCAGGGCAGCAATGGCTGCGCCATATGACTGCTTTATGGGCCGCAGGGTCTTTAACAGCCTCTGGACCGCTAGGCCGGTTGAGTACAGAAGTGTTGAGCATTTGGCTCTGTCCTTGATCTCCACCGCCTCGAAGTATAGCTCTAGGTTTTTCACAAACGCCATCCACCGGGGTCCTAGACTGGCTGGAGCCCCACCACAACAAACAGATATAAGGGGGCAAGCTGTATATTCTGGCGATATGCCCCTTTATTCTCATTTTTGGCATCCCCCATGATGGTGAGTGGGCATGCCGCTGTCCGTCCTCACTGTGGATGGGCCCCTTGCTCGGGCTGTGCACTTCTGAAATCACAGAGGGCGCACAAGCACTCATTATGGAGCAGCCACCCTTCAGTGTTGCTTTGTGAGAGCAGAAGAGCCTCTGCAACAATATATTGATGGGCCCCCAGGGGTTATTCTGATGTCCTTGATAAACGGGCCTCCCGGTGCTGAAGTAACACCTCCGCGGGCAAACAAGGGATAGGCAGACCCAGCAGGCTAAGGACCACCTAAGGGTGCACAATCACTCCTTATGGCCTTATGGAGCCGCTACTCTTTGGAGATGCTGGGAGACTTTTAGTGTCCTTGATAGACTATCCTCTCGGTACAGATGACACCCCTCCACAGGCACAGTGAGGGATATGCAGACCCAGCAGTTGTGACTGTTTATTATTTTTCCATTCCCTGCTGCAGGCCGTTGTGTTGACCCGCCACGCCCACCTACTGCTAGCTTGCTTGCTCTCTTTGTGCACCGTCGTGGCCAAGTGATCATAGCCCACTCTTTTCGTTCGGGGCCATCGCAGACCTCCACTCACTTATAGTTTCAATTTCACCACGGCCGGCCCGAGTCCTGATGGGTTATACCCCTCCTCTCCTGGGCCGGTGTTCTGTTCCTTTCCGGTTTTTTTTCTTTTCTTTTTTTCTTTTTCCGGGCAGGCCCAGGTCTCGATGGGGGCTCTCCCCTTCCACCAGAGGCCACCGGAGGCTTCACCCCCCCTTTCTGTGCCACTGTTGCCCGATGTACGTGGGCCATGCCCACCTTCCTTTGTCTAGTGGCCTCCCACCTCCATACACGTGGCCTGAGTCTGGCGGCCCCCCTCCTGCCTTGGACTCCCTCGCAGGCACCAGGCAGGCCGTATACACACACAGCACGGGGCCCTCAGCCATCTGCAATGGGCAACGCTGCCGCCTCACACGTGGTCGACGCCGCTTTTCCCCCGAACAGGCTTCCAGCAGCACGCACATTTACACATGCAGGGCCCAGACTGTCCTCGTTGCCAATGTGGTGGCCCGTCACATGTCACCAGGGCGGGCCACACCAATTGCCAGGATCACCTGGCGAGACAGTTGCGCTGCAGGCCCGCAGCAACCACGAGGCAGGGGTCACCCTGCAGTATCCAGAACACCAGATACTGGAGACAATGTCTGGGGCATCCAGCAGACCCGAGCCTCGGCTTGGGGGCCCCCAGGCAAGAGCTTCTACATTAGGGCGTGATCACACGGAAGTTGGATCACCAAAGGAAAGACACAGACACGAGTTGCCACTTCCTGGGCCTCTGCTGCACTGCCTCACACGTGCCAGCAGAGCCCCTTTTATTTGAGGAGCGTCATGACGCTTTTTCTTAAAGGGACAACAGGCCACACACCACATCTAAGAGCACAGTGTCTGGTGCCCTGTCTGCCATGTAGGGGCAGACAGCTGATCCTGAAGACAAGCACAGCGCACTATTAGACTCTAGAGAGTGCTTCATTTTATCTGTTACATATCCGTGTAACCTGGAAGAATGTGATAAAACGGCCATCTCCTACAGGCCCTGCTTTCTCACTGTGTGACGATTTAGCTTCAGAGCGTCATAACTAGAGTGCAGGTATCATCCAACCCTAGCAACACAGCCAGACAGGTTCCATGGATCCTACCTTGTGTGACATGGCCGCTAATTCGGGAGGGAAGAGAGTTTGCCTGAGGTGTTCGGTACGGCAAGGGAGTGCAGGGCGAGAACAAACCAGCTCAAGGGCAGGCGCCAGAGCAGAGGTGATGGGGGAGGTGAGTGGAGGAGTAGCCACAGCGGAGCACCGGAGGAGCGGGAATAGAGCTAATGCCAACACTGCAGTAGACCGCTGGGTGTGAAAAACCCTGGAGGGACCACTCCTCCAGACTACCGGTGGAAAGAGGAGGAAGCGGAGCCAGAAAGCTGGAGGACGCTGCAGTAGAACCACAAGTCGGTGTGGCGTCCTGGTGGAACATGCACCGAGGAAGGTAAACCACCACTAAACCACCAGAGATTTTCTATTTAAGAAATGGCCTATAGATAGGCCATAATAAAAAGGAACAACAGTTGCTATGGGCCATGCTGTTGCCCATGCCAGGGACTCAGCAGTGTTGAATGGAAAAGGGGGCAGGGTTTAAAGCCCTCAAAGGCCTACTATAGCCTTCCCCTGTCGCACCCTGTCTGAACCAGGTAAGTGATTGGGCATGGAGAGCTAGCCAATTAAGAGCGGGAGTGGGCTATTTAAATGGTAACCTGGGAGTTGTTTGGTGTGGGTTTAGTTGGGTGAGGACAGGAGGTGGAAGGAGGAGGACAAGGTGGCCGAGGAGGACAACAATGACAACGAGGAGGAGGAAACAGAAGATGAGGAGGTGGAGGAGGAAGAAGAGGAAGAAGAGGAGAAGGAAGAGGGAGAGGAGGTGGAAGAGGAGTTGTTTGTCATTATGTATAGCACCTTTATCCAATTAGTATGGCCTCAACGCAACACACTTGTGGGTGGAACACACTCAGGGGACCAAAGTCCAAGGTATGGGAACACTTGTCAGAAGGATTAGAATGCGTTTGTGTATTTGCCAAATTTGGGATTCAGGCAGGATAGTCTAGCCGCAGTAATCTACCCATGATGGTCTGGCATGTGGGTGGGTGCTGAGAGGTGGTCATGATACTGCGCGAGTAACAGAGATTTGTTATGTGTCCAACTGGACTACATTCTTTTGTTATAGGATGTATCTGCATTCTAATAGCAGAGATGTTGTGCTATGTGTTTTAGTTTGGTGTATGGAGGCAGATGCGTGCTGGTCGGCGACTGTACTTGCAGCTGGTGTCCACTGAAGTGGTGTAAATATGTACCATCAGCCTCAGTTGGAGCTTTGCTTTTGATGTAGCCGTGTAATCAGATCAGTCTGCTCTGAAATTATACTTTATATTGCTCTGGAGAATATATTGGAGAGGCACTGACAATGTCAAGGCTTATGTGTTATGAAGGTAAACGTGAAATGGGGAAAGATCATCAGGTTGCTGGAGGGAATAACCATGTGTTGAGGGCCTTCCTGAAGGAAAGGTAGTGTTCATTGCGGTGGATGCTGAGTGGCAGTGAATTCCAGAGGGTGGGAGCTTGGACGGAGAAGGAGGATCCTCCAAATCTGGTGGAATTAAAGGGGGGTGGTCTCAAGGAGAACAGCGCAGCCAGACCCAAGATTTCTGATGGGTTGGTACTGTGTAAGCTTGTGTTGGAGGAATTCAGGGCCTATCTTGTGGAGGGCACAGTGTGTAATGGGCATGGCCTTGAAGGTTGCCCATTGGCTGATAGGAAGCCAGTGGAGTACTCTAAGAGCAGGAGTGATGTGTTCTCTTGGTGAGAGGGCAAGGAGGAGTCTGGCTGTAGAGTTTTGGATCTGCTGGAGCTTTCTGAGCTGATAGGCTGGAGCACCCAGATAGAGGTAATTGGCGTAGTGTAAGCGGGAGAGGATGATAGCCAGAAGGTACCTTGCCCTTGAATACCCCAAAACATATTTACCTTTGAATGGTGCTGTTTTGGCTATTATTATAGTGACTCCACAGGTTTTTGACTCCAGAAGCAAAGAACTGGTGCAGGAAGTTTCTGTGAACTCATCTTTGAGCAACAAGTGAGTCTCCTGTAGGAGACCAATTGAGGCCCCAAGGTCTGTGAGGAATGTGTGAACTAGTGGTAGAGAGATAGCAGAGAGGTAGTAGTGTTTGCAAGTGGAGGTAGTGGTAGATATTTTAGGATTAGTACTGGGAGTAAGAAGTGGTAGTGGTGAGCGGTAGTTGAAGTAGTGGATGGTAGTGAGAGGAGAGGTAGTATTAGGAGTAGTAGTGGCTGAGAGGTAGTGGAAGTGGTCACGATAATGGCGATGAAGAGAGGTGGTAGTAGGCAGAAGTGGTAGTAGAGTAGGAGTAGTGGTATGTGCAAAAATGGTGGAGTAGTAGTGGAGCAGTAGTAGTGTCAAGGAGGTGAAGTTGTAGTGAGGAGAGAAGAAAGATAACAACTGAGGGTGTATTAGGCGGCTAGTTGGTAGTAATAGTAGCAAGAGGAGGAGAAGAGAAGATAGGAAGTGAGAGGAGGAAATATGGTGACATCAAAAGATGGAGGTAGGAAGGCAGAGTGTAACCTCGGAAGGATAGTAGAGTGGTGGGGAGGAGAACATCTTGGGACACCTGTGCGGAAGAGGGCCAGGTGGGAGTGTGCATGCTTGCTGGAGTGCCTCTAACAGTAGAAGGCGCCATCACTGAACTCCCATAGACCACTAAGCAGAACTTGGAGAGGGACCTTAGGGAGTCAGGTAGCCAATGATTTAGAGAAAACATCCATAGGCCTAATAAGAACCAGACAGTATGCGTCACCTGTAAAGACAGTTACGGATGCCTGCTCTGGGGAGAAGGGAAAATGAGGTCATTAGAGAGGGCTAGCACTAATTTCCTGTGGACCCCGGTTGGCCCTAAAATACCAGACACTATCTGACAGCCATTTTGTCTGTTTTTATACAAAATAAACACCCTTGAACTATCCATTGGTGTCAGTTTGGTTGGTTTCAATGATGCCCTTTCAGACTTGGAAAACCGTGTTGCTGTGCGGAGGTGTTTTTTGGGTATGGAAGTCAACAGGAAGGTAACAAGTGAGGCTACAACTCTCCTAATGCTCACCGACCCTCAGGCAATTTAGCTGTATCTAACAAGTGGTTAGGAGGGTGTTAGAAAGATGATACACCCTGATGAAAGTAGCACCCCTGGTAGTCTTGTTTATGCTAATGTTAACGATTAACTCACAGCTATAATTCTCATGCAGTAGGCCGTGCTGTCAGCATATACTTCTTTTGTGAGAAAGGGAAACATCAGTCAGCTATGGGATTGAATTCATTTATTCACTCTTCTTCACAGTCAAAAAAGGAACATCTCACACTTGACATGCATACATCATTGGTTTTATACACTGAAAATGGATTGTGCAACAATATATGCTAATGGAGACTTTTATATTTCAACACATTTCAATTGGACATCTTACTAAAAGGTCAAAACACTATTCACTCTCCATTGGACAAAACACTTCCTGATCATGATGACTTGCTATTTCCTGGAGGACAAGCAACTTTAAAAACTAGAAAACAGCAGTTCTGAGACACATGACTCCTTATGCAAATTAGCAAATCTAGGTAGTTTCCCAAATTTCACTGACCATGTGATATATGTTGCAATACTGAACAAAACATGTTTCTGAGGATTTCAAATTTGTTCCAGATTTCTTTAGCACACAATGTTCAGGACATAAAGTGACTGTCTGGTTTTTAGTAGCTAATTCTCCCTATCTTATCTTTTCTGACTGCAAGCCAGTTTTGTTTCATGAACCACACCACTGAAAAGCACATATTCTGCTTTTAAAAAGGGAATTGTCCGAACCTGTTTTTCAGCTATTCTTTGTCAACCTTAAATTTCTACACACAGCACACTCCCTGTGTTCTCAGTTTTTCTAAACATTTTGTGGGATTCTGAGATTTGCAGCCATTTGAACTGAGTATCCATTTTAAAAGAATATATAATCTTGATAATGTGCTATCTGTTTTGTCAGGGAGCTATATGCTGTATTTATTTAAGCACTACATATTGCAGATACACTATTCATAATGTATCTCTGTAATATCTATTGAATAAGTGTAATATCCTCCATATCTAAACATATTCTGGCCTATTGTCTGTGTTATGTATATGTGTGTGTAATGTAAACATACGTTTCTGTTTATGTTTACCTCGAATATGTGCAGTTTAACTACCTAAACTGACGATAATACTGATTTGTCCAGTGTTGGACAGGGGAGTGAACTGTTGGCCCTAACTACCATATTTATCTTCTTGTCATATACGAGAGGGTGGGGGTTATAGACCTCCTCTACACTCTGGGCATACCTACCAGTGTCAGACCCTGTGGCAATCCGTGCAGCCCCAGACTATCCCACCCTAACACCTAAAGTGCCAGATTCTGCATGAGTGGGAGGATGTAGGGCCCACCTCTGAATTACACTCCAAATGTGTGGTCTCTTCGAAACAGACGCAGTAAGAAGCCTTGATAAGCACCATCCAAGGGGACGCCGGCGACAAACAGATCCAAGAGAAAATCCGTACTGCCCATTGAACAACACTTAGTAGTGCTCTTCTCATTTTGTGAGGTATGCAGTCTGTATTTCTCACCATAGCACATTACCGATTACTGTGTAGCAGTGAGAGCTGATGTTTTACTCACTGCATGTTCTGGTATCCCAAAGCAAGCGTAAGCATGCACCTCACCAGCCTGCCCTGCTCTATCTGAGTGCCATGGTGAGTATGCAGTAACACTGACCTAATCTATAGCTCAATCGTCACACCTCACCAGTGGCAAGTTCAGGAAGAGCAAACCACTGCCACCCACATGCCCTGGAACCCCTGGTTCTCTGCCCATCTGAAACCACAGAGCTGCACCATATACTCACCGGGCCCAGGGTTGCCCACCCCTCCTATGTTCCAGCCCAGCAGGGACTGAGTGGTGAAAGATTCAATGAGGAAACCCACAAAGCCCAGCATTGGGGTCAAACCTCAAGAACATGAGCAGGCCAGCCCACTAGGCCTTCTCATGGTTCACTGTTTGAAGGACAGAAAGAAAAAAAGGACGATTCTGGGTAGGGTAAGGGGTTTTATACACAGAGAAAGGGGTGGGAAGGAGTTAAATAAAAGGAGAATACTTGGGAATGGGTTCTGTCAGAGGGCAGATAGTACTGGGCCATGGAAAGGGGTGTTGAGTGTCAACACAAATGGAACTTAAGACAATTTCCCTAAAGCAAACTGATGCCAAAAAACTATGAACTGTGCTGTTCTTTTTAAGTGTGAGGCAGATGGCTCAGTGTAGGGAGAATCAAAAACCAATGGAAATTGTTTCAAGTTTAAATGAGAAAGGCGCCAGAAGAATGTATCTTTTTATCTACAATTTCTGCCTCATACTTGTTGCTACCACAATAAGGGTGCACCTGCGGGGTGCAGAATCAGCTGCGCACCTGAGAGATAACACTTAACACATTGTGCCTTTGAGTACATTTTACCCAAAGACTAGGTGTTACCAATTTCAAGTGAAAACAGGAGATGTAGAATGCACCAATTTAAAACAGAACTTTATTATTAGAAGTGCAAAGAGACCTAAACCAGTCAAAAATATAATCCTGTTAAGTGAAGAGCACGGGCCATATTACAGAAGTTTTAAAATAATAAAGGTCCAGTAATAGGGTGTTGTGCATATGCATTTCTTAATAAACATCAAGGGAAGGCAATGTATTATCAATTATTCCGAGTATTTTAATGCAAGTTTTATTTCTCCAACAACTGTCAGATTATTGTAAAAAAATGTATTATAATATAGTGGACTTAAATAATATCCTACAGTATAATATGAAGAAAAGTTGGGATTCTTCTGTGTGGTTTGAATAGCATTGGTGTTTGATTCAGCATGATGGTGTGCTGAATTCAAGTTTATCTAGATTTCAACTAGGAGCAAAATATCCTTCACACCTTTGGAAATCTTCCAGAGGAGAAGGTCAGACTAACTCTAACATTCCAGGAAAATACAATTTGTAGTCTATGTAGAGGTCACCATTGGCTGGTACAAATCTGGTCGAACATACAAACCAGCTTCAAACAGTTCTTGCAAGGAACACGAGAGACTGAAGCATTCATCAACATATAAGCCAACATGTGTGTGGTCTGATACGAACAGCAGAACAAAGGGCTTCTGCCATTTCACTCATAACCATCACTGTCACAACCACTTATGAACATCTCTTTACTTGAGTCATGAGGCTACGGCACGAGATGTTATTCACAGGGCAAATACAGGACATGTCTGGGCTTGTATAATTTCCCATTGGTAACATTCCATGTTATTGTCATTCACTTTACATTGCAAAACAAAATGTAAGATTACTCAGAGACCATACCATGTAGAATCCCTGGAATAGCAGCATTACACTGGTGAGAATCTCCCTTATTAAATAAATATTAACAAATGAAAACAAACTAATAAAAACTATGAACAGTTATAATTGTATGACTAAACATGTTATAACTTCATGTCACGTACTTAGAAGTGCCTTGTGTGTGTGTGTGTGTGTGTGTGTGTATTCCATAGGAGTTTCTAACTATGAGAAGGACTAGGCCAATCACAGAGTGTGACATACAATGGGCATGTTGGACATTTTAAATATAGTGAGAACAGAGAGGATAGGATTCTGACACTAGGAAGAGCTGCATGAAATAATGGCTCCTGTTCCTATTGGATGGATTGGAGACGAAAGAGAGGGAGAGAGGGAGACTAACTTAAGGGCTGCAGATGGGAAGGTTCCTGTTCCAGGGGATGACACCTGTCGACAAGAGGGTATCCAGAAGGGAACCTGGTGATGACTGGGGCTCCCCTCTGAACACATGAGGGTTCTCCCGGCTTCAACCAAAAGTGAGTATGAGATTTCCCCCCAAAAAGCGAAACATGCTTTCTATAACTATTTTACTGCTAAGTTCTGAAAAGTGGGTGGTTTAGGAAGGTGTTATCAAAATACATTGATTTAGATAGGAAATAAACAGTGCAATCTTGCTGCATATACAATTAAGTGAGATGTCAATTCAATCCAACTTAAAATACTTTACTAGTTCTGCGTGCTATGATAAAGACAGCATTTCTGTGCATTCGGTGCACAGCTCTTTAAAAATGATAATCTCATTAAGTTGTACCCAAAACAATATCAAAGATATAGCTGACATTAGATCATGGTTCGAGGGCCCCATACTATGGCCTAACGAGGATCAGTCTATGTTCTAGGAAAGTAGTGATTACTTAAACTAAATTTGAAAAAGAGGGCAAATGAAAAGGAGTCCTTTCTATTGCCATGAAAATAGTGAGAATGTAAATCCCATGCAATCTCTCCTTCTGATATTGCAAAGTGAGATTCATATGTGATTTGAAAGGGGAGGGATATTTATATGTGTTTATTACAATCTGAAAACCATTTTCTCAGGTAGGGTGAGTGAGTCAAAATAGCATGTGCATGCTACATTAAAAACATTACTTCTCTATCCCAAAACTTGTAGAACTCTAATGCAAGCTATATTAATCTTATTCAGAACAGCACACACATGTTAGCAGCTCATAGCACCATATCTACAAGGAAATCAAAAGATCGGAGACTGTTCTTTTATTCAAGCATTTATAGGTCCAATGGAGAAAGCAAGTGTTTGCATTATTTGCAAATGTAGTTTCATGTGTAATTTGGAAATGTTTGAAAATGAAGTCAAGGCTTTTGATATATTGACCGACAAGCAGCAGAAGTGTAACTAGAATGTCTACTGTTGTTGAGAACTTAATTATAGGGTGGTGATAGTGAGACGGACCCCCATAGGAACCCCTCAAAATTCTATTGTTAATAACGTTTGATTCAAGTAACGGATTCGGATCTGACCAAAATTTTGCAGGCCCTCAAAAACTACAAAGTTTCATTAGATATGTTAAAAAATCAGAAGTTATTAAGAAGACAACATTATTTTTCTCCAAGGTTGCGGCCTACCTCCCATTCATTGTCCCATAGACAAACAAGGTACATTTTTGCCTGAGCGCACAGTCCAAACCGCTGGATGGATTTGGACCAGGTCCGAAACAACTTGGGCACGAAGCGTTGACTCGCGATCCATGCATGGTTTTTGGTTATTCCGTGCAGTAGCTATTTTAAATATTTGACAGAGAAGGCGGTGTCCCCTTCCCAAAAATTTAAACTTATATCTCCCATGGTCCATTGCAGGATCATGGTTTTCAAATGAAAAAGCTGCCATCTTGTTTTTCTCTTGATGCGAGAGATAAATATCGTTATAGCCGTGGATATGGGAAAATGAAACGCAGGAAAAGAGCTATTTGCAGGTCAGAAACATGCAAATGCCATCAGGCTAGAGGTGGGGGTGGGGCAGAGGGCACCAAGTGAAATTTGGGATTTGGAGGGGGTCTAGGGACCGAGTTTGAAACACAAAACATTCTGTAGCCTTAGCTGTAGACGCAAATAGCCGACATCTCAAAGTAAACTGTGTCACAGAGACAGCGTGTGTTGTGGGGGGAAAGGGAGAGGGCAGGGGAGGCGAAGAGGCCATCTGGGGAGTGGGGGGAGCTGGCACAGATGAAGGGGGCTAGGGGGCAGGAAAGCATTTTTATTTTCGGCAGTTTTTCTGATATTCACAGCTATATTCGAGGTTACAAACGACTACAGATAGCCATGGGTAAGAGTAGTTTCGTGCCCGTGGCTATACATTTTGAGGTGTCTGTATTTTAGTTCTTTTTCAAAGATATATTTTAGGTAAAGTGACATCGGGGGAGAAAAAGCATTGTCCATGGACAAAGGCCCTGGTCAGTGACCCGCTAGGTATTTGGGAGTGTTATATATTTTGGCTGTGTGTTTTCAGACTTTCTTATATGTGAGACTGTGGAGAAAACAAGAAGAAACGGTTTAAAAAATTAATACAAAAAGGAGCCATCCTACGCTAGTTTTAGATGCCCCATGCACTGTATTTTAGCCTGTGTCTTCTCACCCATGCTATTATATCTTGTGTAATTGTACCCATGAAATGTCCCCACATAGTTTACTGTCATGTATGATCTGCTTTCTTTATCATCATCCACCTTGCATTACTACATAAGCAATCATTTACTTTATTGATCTTTTAACTTCCATTGTATAACTAATGTCTCTTTAATCGTTCATATTCCATACTCAGACCTTTTTCTCTAAAAAACGAAAACTGTTACAGCCACGGTTATATAAACGGGAAGCGATGAGTGTATTGAGGATTGCACCTAGAAACAGCAATTACTGGGGCAGAGGTGTTGCTAGGGGAGAGCTGAGGGGGCTACATCCCCAGGTTTTTTGGTTGTAGCCCTGGATAGAAGCTCAGGGGCTACAACCAAAAAGGCTAGCTAGGCCCGAGTCCTGACAGTACCGACATTAGCGTAGCTCCAGATCATTTACAGATCTAGCAACACCCCTGGACTGGGGTGTTTACCTGCAGCTATCCCAAACCCACCCCACACCATGAATGCATTGAGTGTAGTGTTTGTAAACAGTTATTGTAACATTTTAACATTTTTAATAGTTTTTATTCATTAATAATACCTATAAGTGTACATGTTATTAAAAGGTAAATAAATAGTCAAACTAAGTTTGTTCAAAACAGGCTTATTTGGGGGGTATGTGGTTGTGGGTTTTCTTTTTCTTTTAGTTTGAACACATGATACATCTTCTTCCTCAGCCCAATTATCTGGATTCTTACTGTCCATGATTTGGCTTAATTTATCAATGTCTTTTTTCATTGATTGTACTTCTTTTTCAACATTAATTAATAGTTGCTTTCATTCTGTTAAAGAATCCATGATTAGTTTTTTATGAGTAGTTATTGGGGTGCTTCTTGTTTAATTCTTCATGATACTTGAATGACTTCTTCATCTGTTTGAAAATATTTGAAATATATTTCAAAAATTGAATATGTGCAGTGGTTGTATAGATAAATAAAACTAGTTAGATAAACAGTATCGGTTTGTTGACTGAAACGTGTTCAATTACATATTATTGTTTGTCGAATTTTACATAAATATAAAGAATGGACTCAGAAAATCTTGAATGTTATGTATTTTCTTCGGGTCCCTTTTCTCAAGCATCTTCTTTTTTAATTTCCTCTTCTGTAGGATAATTCTCCTCCAGCCATTCCATGTAGCTTTCTATTGTACTGTGTAGAAATAAATACTGTTTGTCCCCTCAGATATCAGAATTAGAAATGGAGGAAGATTACATGAGGAGTGAAGGTGGAATTTCTTGTATTTCTTTCTGATTGGTTGTTTATTGTTTGTGTGGTGGGTAGCTGCCAATAAGATGTCAAGTACCTCAGATGCTGTTCAACTGTTGAACCTATCAGAGAATGTACCTTTTTTAGGTGATGATTATATGTACCAATAAGACTGTAGATGATACTGTATCATTATATTAAGAGGTTTTCTATATTTATATATTGTTAAAGGATTCCAAAAGGCTCTTTTAAGAACCACCCAGAGAACTTTTAAAGTATATTGGAAAAGGAAAATACCTTTTATTCCTTTTTTTTAAATAGCCGCTGTTACAACATCGTAGCCAGTGAAATGCTGTGGATGGATTATGTCCACGGGTACTACTAAGCCAATGGGATGTTGTGTATTTTTGGTGGGTGGGACCGCAGCTATAACTATCGCCTCAGCCGCAGGTATAGCAATACCAATTCTTGTGCATTGATCATGATATTTCATCGATTTTACACTACACAATTTCACATGTGTTTCTGACTCTATGCCCTCATGTGCACCTTGGTGTTGTTTTAATTTTTACATCCTGTTAATATGTGTTTTTGAATCTGTAAAAATGTTAAGGGCAGCTACCGCAGGGGGTTTTATTCCTGCAGCTTTCTTCCTGGGTGGCGATGGATTGGGAACCCAGATGAAATCGTTGCTGCTGCTGCTGCTGCTGCTGTTCTCATGGTAAAACATCTTCAAATGTCCAACTGCGGAGGAAAATGTGAAATCAGATAATTGACAACACTAAAAGACAATGCCACAAAATGGAAAAAGTTTAAAAAATGAAGAAAAAAAGTCAAACAAAAAATAGACGAACTGAACAAATGACAATACAAGTGAAAAGACAATTACCTCAAACGTGGGGAAAAAGGAGGAACAATTAAAGGGTTAAAATGCCAAAAGTTCTTGTAGTTACACTTTCACTAACAAGCACTAGTAGCAGTGATCAATATAAACTTGTTTTGTGGGTGGGGTGATTATTCGCGGCTACGCACTGTCGCATGCCCTGATTGGTCACTTTCGCACTTGTGGATTTCGTCATACGTTGGGGGCATAGCTGCCTCAATACACTGCAAGGTGTGATTGAACCTTTCGTTGATGCGGATAGGAATCATGTGTAGACGCACAGCACGTGATATGATTGGATAGTTCATCAGGCACGAAGATGCGTAACCATATTGAAGAAGCTTGACATCCCATTGGGTAATTTCACAAGCATTGATTTTGTGACACAGTATGGGCGTAGCCGCGTCAATACCTTGCAACGTGTGATTGGTCGGTTTGTTGACTCAGCCAGGAATCATGTCTAGACACACAGCCACAGCGGTTTATATGATTGGCTGGTGCTACAGGCCCGGGTAGCCATGTTGATGAAGCTGGTCATCCCTTTGGGTGATTTTGCAGGCACGGATTTCATCGTACGGCATGGGCATGGCCCCATCAATATATCGCAGTGTGTGATTAGGTCGTTGGTTGACGCGGCTAAGCGGGTCGAGCGCAGCCAGTGATCCGATTGGCTGTGGAAAAAAGGCGCGATGCCTCGCAGCCATGTGAACTAAGCTTTCAAAGTGATTGGGCCTTTCCTCGCCACAGCTACGGCCACGTGCAGGCATGTCTTCTCATTGATTTAGGCGATTGGTCAATAATTTAGGCATGAACATGTCAGTGCGCATGGGTGTGGCTGCGCTTATAGAAAACACATTCTGGTTCACTATATCACCTAACCGCAGTTATACCCTTCTCCCAAGCACCTCTTTTCTGTTTTCTGTCATTGCTTTTTGTTTTTTGGAGAGTGAACTTCAGTATGTACCTTCAAGAACTTGTATCCATTCCTTTTTTACCTTTTTACCGTTCTTCTTCCTATACCTTTTTCCTTTGTACTGTGCTTTATAGTGTGT
The DNA here is from genome assembly GCF_040938575.1 of Ambystoma mexicanum. Lineage (NCBI taxonomy): Eukaryota > Metazoa > Chordata > Amphibia > Caudata > Ambystomatidae > Ambystoma > Ambystoma mexicanum. Next base: position 897,774,692 of record NC_090941.1, read on the forward strand.
CCGTTTTTGTTATTTTAGCTTGTTACTTTCTTTTGTTTTGTTTTTTGATATTAAGTGGCAGAGTCCTTTTTGTGCTGTGTATTTTTGCAGTTTTTATTTTTCCTCCATGATCCTGCATTTCAAAATGACTATGACCAGCAGTGATGATGAGGTGGTGTGGGTGGCTTCAGATTTACCACCATAGAAGAAGCAATGTGCACAAAAAAAGAACAACACAGCAAAAGGGAGATCGAGGAGGTCATGTGCAATTTCTATGGTAAGGCTTTATGCAAGGGACTTTCTGCGTTCATTGGGATGAAGTGGATAAACCATATAGGAAGTCTCATGTAAAACATAAGGTCAAAGCACATGAAGCAAGATCAGCACAGCAGTATTTATTATCAGTGCCACAGACTTCCAATACAATAACTGGCTATTTTCCACCAACTAACACCCAACTTCAGTCCATCCTGCCTACACCTGATCTTTCTAACTTTATCGTGATGTGCAAAACCTGTCACAGCTTGATCGAGGTGGCACCCTAGACACTTGGAGCAAGGCTCTTTCAGAACATACTGCCAATTGCCAATGCTAGGTATATTTTTCAGTGTCCAATTTTTTACCCTATTCTTTAGAAGAAAAAAACCCACAAACACATGTTCTAAATATAAATGCCTTTTGTTATATGTATTAAGCCTAGTGTTTTTCCCTTCCCAATTCCTACCTCTTTTTTCCTTATTCCCCAAACGATCCTTTTCATGGCCAACTTTTCCGATAACACATACTGTATATATGGCTGAAAGACATTGAATAGATCCTTTCAATACAGGGTCCTCTAAAGGAAATAGCTATCCTTATGTATTTCATTATAGTTGCGATTATCCCCTGTGGAACTTCTGCTAAACCCCCCACCCCGAGTCGTTGCCGCATTTCGCCACGCATGCACCCTTGGTAGCAGCGGCTTTAAAACTGTTTAAAAAAAACATATGTACATATATATATGTGGCCAGTAGACGTGTAAAGATTTAGTTTAGGATACATTGAGTGTAGTCTTTGTACACATTTACTGTAATAAGTTAATAACTTTCTATTGATCAGCAGTACAAATAAATATAGACACTTTAAAAAGTTAAGTTAATATGCAAACAATGTTTTTTTAAGAACAGGTTTATTTGGGGGGTATGTGTTGCACAATTTCTTTTTATTTTACTTTCTACATATTACATCGTTTTCATTAGCCCAATTGTCTGTATAATTAATATCAATTATGTATGGAATAGCAAAACCCTGGCAATTCAAGGAAAAAACTTTAGTTGCAGTACGTTAAGGTAAGAACTTATCGCAACAAAGACCCTGAAATTCAGCCAAAGCCACCTTAACTTCCGCCCCTTGTTGCGCCCGCCCCCTGTTGTGTAGCCTATGTGCAGCCTGTGACCACAATGATGACATCACAGATCACATGCTTCATCACCATCAGTTCCCATGCCTTGGTCATAACTTCCACCTCCTACATTAGCAACAGGCATTACTGCTACACATGGCATCCGCCATATCTTTAAAACATGTAGCCAGTTGTTGAGTTCCCAAGGATCAATTCTCAGACGATAGGCAACTCTATTTAAAAACCTCATTTATCATGTCCGTTTGGCAGAATCAGTCAGTGCCTCACTGTCATTCAAGTCTATCTACCACAAACAGAACCCTGCAAAACAAAATGTATCCATATCATCAGCAGTTTCAGACATGCCTAGATCCAGAAATAGTTTTACAACGTGACATTTGACAGATTCACACCACAAATACCCAGCTTTGCTCAGTGGCACAGGCAGTTTTTGGTGCCAGAGGGGCAGGGGGCTCTTGAGGGTGACATGTCCACTGTAAATGATTCAAAGTCAGTGGTCACTGTATGTATGTTAATATTTTTCCTCCGATAAGTGCACGTGACCATGTGTAGGAAGGGAGCTGGAACCGTCTGAAGGGTGTTCGTGAGGCTCTAAGTATTGGATTGAAATGGTGCATTTTAGAGCATACTTTCTGAGAAAAATTGGGTCAAAAGCCATGTAATTTACAATTGTTTTTGTAGGGTAAGACATGAAAACTCCAGTAGATGCCAGGTCACAAAGAGCACACAGGAGTATATTACAAAATATTTTCATGATCCCTGAACCCACAATATAAGACAGCATTGCCACTGCAAAAGCCACTTTTTTACGATCACTGTGCCTAGAGTCTATGCCAGCATTGCCACAGAGAAGCACTTCCATGATGTTGTGCCACAATACATGACACCATTGCCACTTATATGCAATTGCCACTGAATGTTCATGCTCGCTGTGCCATTTGCCACTGTAAAGCATCTTCATTCTGGTTGTGCCCAATAAATGCCAATAATGCCACTGTACGAACACACTTTTGGGTGTGGGGTGAGTTGCCCAAAATGCACCAGTATTGCTACTGTAAAACATGTACATGCTGGCTGGGGCAATGCTTTCCAGTATTGCCACTATAGGAACACAGATTTTAGCTGTTGTACCTCTAGGCACATTGGTGCATTCCAATGCACCAATATTGCCACTGTAAAACATTTGCATACTGGCGGTAACCAATACATGCCAGTATCACAACTACAAAAATGCTTTCATGCTGGTTGTGCCCAAAATATATATGCCACTATACCACTCTATGGATATTGTCGTTGTGGCTGTGTCCAATTTGTGCACATTTTGTCCTGTGGTAGCATTTTTGATACTGCCTGTGTAGTCCATCCATTCTATGCCAGCATGCCCCATTCTGTCAGTCGCATACGTAGATGCACACAAACGCAAGCACATAGACAGACTCACTCCAAACACACACAGCACTTACATTGCATTCACAACAAGCCCACAGTTACACAAACACTTTGTACGCACACTTTCCCTTCCAGGTGGTGATGGTGTCCCCTCCTTCTGCTCCACAGATGCTATATCATCTCTCAGATACCAACCTCACTGCCTCCCCCCTTCCCTTCCGACACACTCTTCTCTCCTGCCTTCCCACATCTCCAAGAAGAGACAGCCCACCTGATTCTGTGAGGTCTGTTAGCACGAAAGTAGTCACATCAGGAGCCATATGGAAGTCCTATTCTAGAATAATGGCCTCATAAACTGAAAAATATGAGGCGTTTGTTTATCTTTCATATTATTACTGTTTTCTCTTCAAATTCTGGTTAATATAGAGATCTCATTTTGACTTGTATAGTATGTAAGACCGCACACCAGCCCTGGGCCTTGCCTTTTAATTTCAAGATGATCCAGGAAGAGGAAGCTGTCAGTTGTTTGCAGCACCTACCTGCTGCCTTCAATCTCAAGCGGCACTGGTGCACAAAGTTGGCGGTAGGCATAGGCAGTCTCTGTGTGCTACAGCCAAGGGGCCAGCACTTGTGGGGGCCCTGCAGCGACCAACTGCCATGTGTATAGCGAGTAACATAGCTTGAATTCCCTCGCACTTAGAACGTGGACCCCCTTTCCAATGCACTCTCTGAATTCCCCCGCACTGTCCACCTGGCCTCCCCTGGCACTTGCTTATCCCTTGGGCCCTTCCGCCCTGACCGGCACTTCCCCCGCCCCCTGCACTTCGTGTTACTGCACTTGCACAACCCGAATGTCAATGTCACAAGGCCGAGTAAGACCGTTTTTGTTTGTCATCCCTGCCCGCCCCCCCCCTTGTTGCACCTTCAAACACATTGGGCCTCATTACGCGGTAGGTGGTAAGGGATTACCGGCACGGGTAGGGTCACAGGTGCCGGTAATCCCTTACCACCCTATTCCGAGGTCCCTTAGCGGATCCCTTCCTCAACGTCTGGTTTTATCAAGCGTTATGGACGGGACCCGTTAAGGGACTTCAGAGCTAATAATAGCGGGCCTGTTATTACCTCCATCCCCATCCCCATTGAGCCCTATGGGGACTCAAATGGGAATGGGGAATGGTTCCCGGAATGGGGACTTACCGGGTCCTCCAAGGTCAGAATGACCCGGTAAGTCCCTATTCCGGGAACACAGACCCGGAATGCGGTAAGGGGGTAGCCATGGCGGTAATAGCGCCATGGTTACCTCCTACCGCGTAATGAGGCCCATTGTGTATAGGCGCATTATAAATACTTAATAAATAAAATGAAAGTCTGGAAACACATGACTGATTTCATGCAAGATGGTCTTTTTGTCTGACTGTCCCAGCACAGCCGTGCTATCCCCTCCCAGAACTCTGCGACAGCTTTGGAGAGAAAGGGCCAAATTCACAGAGAATTTTCCTATAGGGTTTTGCCATCATAAAACTCTTCTGTTAATTAGGCCGAAATACTCCACTTCGCCCTGCCCCACCTTTCATGAGGCCCAGCAGATACTGCTCAGTAGGTCCCATCTGGGCTCAACAAATACGCTACTACTTATCACTCTTTGTTATGGCATATGATTTAAAGTGTAATCTATTAGGAAGCGATGGTTCACTTAAATGACAATTGTTTTGGATAAGAGTTCATAGGTTTCGGTGATCACAACTGCAAAAAGGATATTTGTATTCTAGTAAGCACACACAAAGCACCAATTAGCCACCAGAATCTATGCCTTCCTCTGAGACAATTAACTTATGTTATACAAAAAAGTTTTAAACTACCTCCCTTATTTTCATATGTTCTCATTTGACACAACAAAACACTTTGTTTTCTTTAGAATGTCACATTTTCCTCATTGTATATGAGGTGTCAGACAATTAAAAACAACCAGGTTACCTTTTCACACATTCTCCTTACTAACGAGTTTGGCAGTAAAACAGTAAAAAAGAAGTACTGTAACTGCCACTTGGCCCCACGTATTTACTGCAGGGTTACAAGTGGTGGTAGCAGTGCTTTAAGTGGGCCGGGGCCTGGCGGGGCCAAGCCCCGGCAGTCTCCAAAAAATGGGACTGAGCCGGGGCCCTGCCGGGCCCCCCCCGGTCCTACCGCAATGTTGGTGGGACACATTATCCCGCCGCGGCCGCGACGGGAGATGCGCCCACCATGAAGTCATTCAAGCTGACAGTAGTGGAAGCCAGCCACAGCGACGCTGTGACTGGCTGCCACTTACGTCAATCAAGGTAACTGCCTCTGGTAACACCTCGCGCGAGGGGTCAGCAGAGACAGTTACTGTCCCTTTGTTTCCCCAGGTCGCCAGGCTGTTGTGTTTTCTTAGTATCATGTAACACTCATTACACAGTGTTAATGTATAGTAGATGCGTTTAATTGGAGGAGCCCCCAGGAGGCCAACCTTCTTCATAGCAACACCTTCGCGTATAGTTCCATCAACATGCTAGAACGATACGCGAAGACGTTGTCAGGGATACAGGCGCATGCCTGCATTAGCAGAACTATTTACAGATTAGATATGTAACATCACCACATCTCCCCCTCTAAATAATTATAAAAACTTAAGAGATATATTTAACTTTAACGGTGTCGCACTTTACTATGAGTGTGACAATATATGCAATTTCCTAACTTTAAATAATACATCAAAAAGGATACAAGGAGTTGTTTTCATTTTTTTGCACCATTAGTATAAATGCACCAAGGATCCATGTTCTGTCAGTTCTCAAATTTCTCAATAATATATATAGTCTTGTTTATAGTTCCACACTCTTTTCCTATGTCTTGATAATGGCTGACTATCCTCAACACTTTTCTCGTGTGAACCATCCTTTGTTATCTTTCCTTGTATTTTTTCTTTGTATATCAAACTTGGTTCTCTGAACATGTTTTGTTCTTTTTCATTTCTCAATACTTCCTCCTCCTTTGCCAGGATTATATCATTACACGACCACTTCTTGCCGTCCTCTAATATCACAGATTTCTTTGAACACTCTATCACCCTTTGGGGAGAACGGAATTTCGACTCTCCTTTCATTACACGTTTGGGTTCTCTCACTCTTACCCAATCACCTTTCACAATTTTACTCTCTTGAACATGTTTCTGCTTGTTATAGTATTTTCTGTATTCTTCCTGCTTCCTTTTCACCTTGTTGACAATTTCTTCCAAATGTATTCCTTTGTTTCTCTGCTTCATCATCTAAGCTGGTCTAAGTCTGTTTGTACATATTCTTCCTCTCATCAACGTGAATGGTACTTCCTCAGTCACTGAATGTGCGGTAACTTTGTACGTGTTGAGTGCTTCCTTGAGCGTTTCTTTCCAGGGTAGACTGTTGACAATGGCCAATTGAATTATGCCCTTAATGAAACGATTCATTCTTTCCACTAAACCATTCCCCATGGGGTGGTACAGGGCTGTTGTGTTGTGTTTAATAGCTCTATCCTTCAAAAACTTTTGAACTTCTAGAGACATAAATTGAGCTCCATTGTCAGATATAAGTTCTTGTGGTTCTCCTTCCCTGTTAAAGATTTCTTCCAAAAACTTCATAACTTTGACAGCCAATACAGAATCCTCAACAATACCACATTCCACCCACTTGGATGTATAATCAACCAATACAATAAAGTAGACTTTTTGTGGCCCCAATGTTTCATACGGTCCAGCTATATCAATCGCTAGTTTTGTCCATACTGTACTGGGAATTTGTACTGGCTGCAATGGCGTGATATGTGTCGATTTGCTTTTGTCACTCACCGCACATGCAGTACAATTTCTGACAAGAGTCTCCATTTCATCCCACATGTTGGGCCACCAATATGCTTCTCTTACTCTTCTCTTTGTTAAGGTTCTTCCCACATGACCTTCATGAGCAATGTCCATAATTCTCTTTCTCATATTATCCGGAGGTATTATTCGATCTCCTCGATATATACATGTATTATCACTTGACAATTCGTCTTTGAATTTTTCCCAGGATTTGATATCTTTCTCAGTATTTTTCCAACCACTCTCAATGGCATTTCTCAACATATTTTGTTCAGGGTCTCGTTCTCTAGCTTCCACCCATTCCTCTTTTGAGAAACTTGGATGCACATGCGCTATTATACATTCCATGTTTTGATCCTCCGTAAGTTCTTCTTTGTCCTCACCATCAGTTGTGGCACTCTCACACGGTAGACGAGAAAAACAATCCGCTACTACATTGGTTTTTCCAGGGGTATATTTTATGTTCACATTAAATTGCATGATGATTAGTGTCCATCTCCTTATGCGTGGGGACGTCATGTGAGGATTTTTCGAGTTCAAAACATGAATGAGTGGCTTGTGGTCCGTTTTAATGTCAACTGGAATGCCCCAAATAAGTCCTTTGAAGTGTTCTAATATCCATTTGACATCAAGGGCTTCCTTCTCTATGGTCGAATAATTTTTCTCAGCCCCTCCTAATGTTCTGGAAGCAAAAGCAATGGGAACAATTTCACCTCCTTGCACTTGTTCTAGCACACCTCCAAGTCCTACATTACTAGCATCCACTGATATACTAGTTCTTGCCTTCGAGTCAAACATTTTCAATGCTGGTGCTTTGTTGATTAATGATTTAATCATCTCAAATTCTTCCTTGCATTCTTCAGACCAATCAAACTTTACGCCCTTGCACATTAGACTTCTCATTTTCTCGGTCCTATCGGAATAGTGGACTACAAATTTAGAATAGTACTCTGCTAATCCCATAAAGCTCCGAAGTTGGTCCTTATTTTTTGGATTAGGAATCTTAAGAATGGTGTCAACCAATGATTCCTTAGGCTTTATACCATCAGCATTTATGCAATGACCCAAGTAAATTACTTCACTTCTCTTGATTTTGCACTTTTCAATCTTGAGTGTCATCCCTTTCTGCTGTATGACCTGTAGTACATCTAACAATTTTGCGTCATGTTCCCTTTCAGATATTGCAGATATCAAGATATCATCTTGGAAATAGTGTACTCCCTGGAGACCGTCAAACAAATGATGCATTAACCTCTGGAACACAGCGGCTGCTGAAGCCAATCCGAAAGGCATTCTCTTGTATCTGAAAGCTCCTAATGGTGTTATAAAGGATGTCAAATGCGTAGACTCTTCCTCCAGTACAACTTGATGATACGCTGACAATAGATCTAATGTAGTGAAGTACCTTGCTGGCTTCATGGTGGTCAACATCTCCCCAATGTTCGGCAGAGGATGGCGATCTATCCAGATGTTAGCATTCAAGTCTCTTAGATCAACGCACATTCTGATTGATCCATCAGGTTTTTTAACAATTACAATCGGGGATAACCACTCCGAGCTTTCAATTGGCTCAATAATGTCCTGCATTCATAACCTTTCTAATTCACCTGTCAGTGCTTCTCTGGTGCCGATGGGTATGTTCCTCACTTTGTGCACTACAGGATTTGCTCCTCTTCTGAGTACAATGTGATGTTTGAATCCTCTGAGTAAACCAATTATGTCATTGAAAACTGTAGGAAAACTCTTTGCCAAATTATCAGCAGTGGTACAACTGTTCTCGGTGATGCATAAAATGGGCACATTTTTACCTGGATGTATTCTGATTTTTAGCGATGCTTGTTCCCACCATCTGACTATGGAAAACCCATTTTCAGCCACATACTGTCACGATCTGTCCCTGGAAGCTATGGCACGATTGGAAAGCACTGCCACGAAGAACCTGACAGTAACGGCCTAGCCCTCAACCAACATGGAGGCCACCGCTACTTAAACCAGCCCCGCCCACTTACCTGCGCATTGTATCTGTGATTTTCAACGATACGCTCGCTCGGCTACTCCTCCGAGTAGCCTCCTCCCAGCCTTCTACCGTTTTCTACCTGCGCTTCACTCTACTTGCCCTTCCTACGATTTTACCTTGCTTCCTTCTTTCCGCGGCATCTGCCGCTCATCATTCCACTCTGATCCCTTACCTTCGGCGCCTCGCCGTTCCGACTCGCGGTCTCCTCTGCCACTCTCGCGCCTCCTCGCGTTCTCCTCTATTAGCTTCGGGGTTCTGTCGATCCTTTGGGTTTGGGACTATACCTGACTTCTAGTCTCTCCCTCTCTTTCTATCCTTTCGGCTTCCTTCGCTCTCTTCTGAGATTGTTACGGATCCTTCTGTGACAGCTTACAGTACTCTTCTACTTCTCCCAATACCTCGTACTCTTTGCTGGTATATTATTCCTGGGGCTTTGCCGGCTTGCTTCCTATGTGATCCTGAGAAGTGAAAGTCACCCCAGAACTTTACCGGTCTGCCTCTTGCAACTATACTCGACTCGAGTATCCTTCCTGGAACAGTCTGCAGGGTTTTTTGTGCCATCCATCGGCTTTTTCCCTGTCTTTTTGGGGCTTGGCTCCTCGGGGCCCCCCTCAAGACAGGTCCCATTCCCTGTCGAGGTGGCCTCCGGGGGAGCCAGGCCTTACTTGCATGACAGGAGATCAAGGGAGAAACCATCTAAGGAACATCCCAAGGTACTACGGAAGAAGCCATCCAGTGTCCGAGAAAGCCAAGGATCTTCAGGTGAGGAGCAGGGGGCGGAAGGTGATCAACGTGACAGAATACAACGCCCGAACGTAACCATGGCTTCTCTGGAACAGTACCAGGAGTTGGTTGCCGCCTTACAGGGTTTAACCATAGAAGTACAAGCCCTGAAGACTGAGAACGCCGCTTTACGCCAACAAATGGTCTTCCGTAGAGATGACCAAGGGGATTTGCCACCTATGCCTCTTACATTTGGAAAGTATGATGGTTATCCCGGCGGTCTAAAGGAATTCTTAGACGCCTGCCAAGTTCACTTCGTCTTTCGACCTTATGCTTTTGAAACTGCTAGAGCTAGGGTCGGTTTCCTTATCACCAACCTAACAGGGAATGCCTTGGCATGGGCCACCCCTTTGGTGACCAGAAACGATCCTGCTCTGTCCAACTATGACCAGTTTGTGGATCTCTTCAAAGGGAGATTCAATCGTCCTGAGGTCCTATACACCTCTCTTGAGGCAATACTCGATGTGAAACAGGGGAACACAGACGTGCAGACCTACATATCCCGATTTCTGAGACTAGCGGCGAAGACAGACTGGCCGGATTCGGCGAAGCAGACGATATTTAGGAGAGGTCTCCAGGACGAACTAAAGGACGAGTTGGCTAGGGTAGCTCGCCCACCGTCGTTCCAAGATCTCATGACACTGACCCTGCAATTGGAATACCGGCTATCTGAACGCCGACAGGAAAGAGGAGACCTCGGCTCAATCTACCATCACCTAGCCCTGCTCCACATCCTCCCAAAGACATGCCGACATCAGAAGAACCAATGCAGATAGGAACAGCCCGAGGTCCTTTGACGCCTGCAGAACGCAAAAGAAGGAGAGACTCTGGTCTCTGTTTATACTGCGGCTCCTCGAAGCATTTACTCAGGGACTGCCCGGAAGTACCTCCACGAAGAAAGGAAAACTCCAACCCTCGGTCCTTTGCAAGGGTGGTCTCGGGAGAACAAGAAGCAGCCCTTGCAACCTTACCCGACCCTCGGAACTAAGGGAAGACAACAGTCTGATGATCTTTCGGGTTCAACTATGGACAACAGAATCCTCCCCCATAGAAGTTCTAGCCATGCTGGACTGCGGAGCCGCAGGAAACTTTATGGATATCGAATGGCTAAGGCACAACGAATCGCCATTAGACACAAAGAGAGACCTATCCCTGTAGAAGGGGTAGACGGTGAACCCTTGTCCTCAGGTCCCATAGATTCCGAGACTTTACCCTTACACTTGGTCTTGGGAGAACACCATGAATCTATGATATTTGACCTGATTCGAGCAGCACATTTTCCTTTGGTGATAGGTATTCCATGGCTTAGACGTCACAACCCTCAGATCAATTGGACCACCAATGATGTGCGTTTTGACTCTACTTGTTGTAAGGACCACTGTACCATCAATCCCCCTACCCAGGGAGAGAACAAGGAGCCCTGAGCACCCCAGCATAAGGTGGTAGCTGCTTTCCCCTACGATACCAGGAATATGCTGAGGTGTTTCAGGACACTGTACCCAAGCTATTACCTCCCAATCGACCAGAGGACTGTGCCTTAGATCTCCTTCCAGGGTCCGTGGCTCCCTTTGGTAGAATGTATCCTTTGTCTCCTTCCGAAAGACTAGCCTTACGGATCTACTTAGACGATAACCTTCAGAACGGACTCATTCAGGAATCCCGATCGTCCGGGGGAGCATCGTTATTCTTCATCCCCAAAAAAGAAACCACCGAATTGCGGCTTTGTATTGATTATAGGGGACTCAACCAGATCACTGTTCGTGATCGCTATCCTATGCCTTTAATCAGAGACATTCTGGAAGCGGTCAGAGGGGCCTCTTATTTCACGAAGCTAGACCTCAGGGGAGCCTATCATCTTCTCAGGATAAGGACAGGCGACGAATGGAAGACCGCATTTCGAACCCCATTCGGGTTATACGAATACCGTGTCATGCCCTTTGGTCTCGTGAATGCCCCAGCTGTTTTCCAAAGATTTATAGATAAGATCTTTTCTGACATGTTGTTTGTGTCGGTTGTCATTTATCTGGATGACATCCTTATCTACTCTAAAAGGCTTCAAGAACACCAAGAACATGTGAGACAGGTGTTACACCGACTCCAGTCTAACCACCTTCTGGTAAAACCCGAGAAATGCCAGTTCGAAGTAACAACAGTTTCTTATCTAGGTTATATCCTATCCAAGGAAGGAATCCAGATGGAACCCGAGAAGATCAGAGCCATCATCGAATGGAAAGAACCTAGAGGAATAAAGGAGGTTCAAATATTCTTGGGTTTAGCCAATTTCTATCGCCAGTTCATCCCTAACTTTTCCGACCTGATGTTACCTATTACCGATCTTCTTAAAAAAGGAGTCAAGTACGTTTTTGGTCCAGAACAGAAGAGGGAATTTTTGCGCCTTAAAGAGTTATTCACTTCGGCTCCCATACTTATACAACCCGATCAAACAAGACCCTTTATCGTGGAAACTGACGCGTCTGGAGGAGCACTGGGTGCCGTACTTCTACAAAGAACGGACGATGGCCTCAAACATCCAGTCGCTTATTACTCAAGGACTCTGACGAAAAGTGAACGTAATTACTCAGTTTTGGAAAGAGAATTACTTGCCATAAAATCAGCCTGTCAAGAGTGGAGGCACCTACTCTTGGGAGCAGCTTATCCTTTCCAAATACTTACAGATCATCGCAACCTCCGAGTATTGCAGCAGATGGAGTGCGCCAATGCTCGACATGCCAGATGGGCCTATTACTTTTCCCAATTTGAGTTCACCATTTCATATGTACCGGGTACTGAAAACAAGATGGCAGACGCACTCTCCAGCTGCCAAGGAGAGGAAAACAACCTACCGCAAGAGCATGACCTCTTGTTCCCAAATCTGAAGATTATGGCTAGGGTCGTGCCACTTCTACAAGATCTGGTAACCCAATACAGTCTTCTACCGGCCATACCCGCCTCCGTCACTCAGGCCAATGACGGTCTATACTACCATGGTACAGAGCTGTTTCTCCCTTCCAGAGAGCTTCAAAAACAGATACTATCATGGTGCCACGATACCCCCCTAGCGGGACACCCAGGTATCAAGAAAACACAGGAACTCATAAGCCGCAGATTCTGGTGGGCAGGACTACCCAAGGATGTCAAAAGATATGTAACCACCTGTCCTGTATGCGCCGCCAACAAATACCAAACAGGCAAACTTTTGGGCCTGTTGCAACAGCCTATCCTACCCACTAGACCCTGGGAACTGATTTCCATGGATTTTATTGTTGACCTGCCAGAATCCGAGAATAAGACAGCTATTATGGTCACTGTAGACACCTGCAGCAAGATGGCTAATTTTTCTGCTCTTTCAGGTCTTCCGTCAGCTCCAGAGACGGCTTCGATCTTTCTCAGAGATGTCATTCGTCTCCATGGATTGCCTCGGACCATCATTTCAGACCGCGGAACCCAATTCACCTCCAAATTCTGGACGTTACTATGTCACCAATTGGGTATCAGCCGAGCACTTTCCTCTGGTTTTCACCCCCAAACTAACGGACAAACCGAGAGACTCAATGCTGGGTTGGAACAATATTTAAGGTGTTTCTGTAGTCACAAACAAGAAAGATGGGCAGCCTTTCTCTCTCAGGCCGAATTTGCCTATAATAACAATTACCACACGTCCATTCGCATGAGTCCATTCTACTGCACTTACGGGTATCATCCACAACAACTGCCCTGTACCGGAATGCAACCTACCCAATCTCCCGCCATAGACGACAGGTTGTCCGAACTCAAGGAAGTTCATAGAATGGCTAGAGAAGCACTGGAAGGCAGTCAGCTCACACAGAAAAGATGGGCGGATAGAAGTCGACGGACCAACCCAGAATGGAAGCCAGGACAGAGAGTCTGGTTATCTACCAAACATCTTCCTTGGATGGATACACACAGGCAAATTTGCACCTCGATACCTGGGTCCTTATCCCATCATCAGACAGATCAACCCCGTAGCTTATGAACTACGCTTACCTAGGGGTCTTCAAAGGGTACATCCAGTCTTCCACACCTCATTACTCAAGGAATACAAGGAGGATCCTTTTCACCGCAAGACTATGAAGATTAAGACTCCGAAGATGGAGGAATCCCAAGAATACGAGGTTGATTACTTAGTGGATTCACGTTACCACCGAGGGAGACTCCAATATCTGGTACATTGGAAGGGATATTCCGAAGATGAAAGGACGTGGGAACCCAGGTACCATCTTCACGCACCCAGACTCGTAAGAAGGTTTCATCTGAGGTATCCAGGAAAACCAGGGGGGTTCCGGGGAGGGAGAGGCCATACTGTCACGATCTGTCCCTGGAAGCTATGGCACGATTGGAAAGCACTGCCACGAAGAACCTGACAGTAACGGCCTAGCCCTCAACCAACATGGAGGCCACCGCTACTTAAACCAGCCCCGCCCACTTACCTGCGCATTGTATCTGTGATTTTCAACGATACGCTCGCTCGGCTACTCCTCCGAGTAGCCTCCTCCCAGCCTTCTACCGTTTTCTACCTGCGCTTCACTCTACTTGCCCTTCCTACGATTTTACCTTGCTTCCTTCTTTCCGCGGCGTCGGCCGCTCATCATTCCACTCTGATTCCTTACCTTCGGCGCCTCGCCGTTCCAACTCGCGGTCTCCTCCGCCACTCTCGCGCCTCCTCGCGTTCTCCTCTATTAGCTTCGGGGTTCTGTCGATCCTTTGGGTTTGGGACTATACCTGACTTCTAGTCTCTCCCTCTCTTTCTATCCTTTCGGCTTCCTTCGCTCTCTTCTGAGATTGTTACGGATCCTTCTGTGACAGCTTACAGTACTCTTCTACTTCTCCCAATACCTCGTACTCTTTGCTGGTATATTATTCCTGGGGCTTTGCCGGCTTGCTTCCTATGTGATCCTGAGAAGTGAAAGTCACCCCAGAACTTTACCGGTCTGTCTCTTGCAACTATACTCGACTCGAGTATCCTTCCTGGAACAGTCTGCAGGGTTTTTTGTGCCATCCATCGGCTTTTTCCCTGTCTTTTTGGGGCTTGGCTCCTCGGGGCACCCCTCAGGACAGGTCCCATTCCCTGTCGAGGTGGCCTCCGAGGGAGCCAGGCCTTACTTGCATGACAGGAGATCAAGGGAGAAACCATCTAAGGAACATCCCAAGGTACTACGGAAGAAGCCATCCAGTGTCCGAGAAAGCCAAGGATCTTCAGGTGAGGAGCAGGGGGCGGAAGGTGATCAACGTGACACATACAGTCTGCAGTATGTCTTCCGTCCTTCAAAATTCAGATGTACCCAAACAAAACCTATAATGTTGATGGGTGTCTTTCCATATCCCGTTGCCTTTAATTTGGTCATCTGTAGATCTTCCATCTTTTTCTTTAGTATGTTCACGTATGTCTCTACATCAACCATAGTATATGGAGAGCCCGTATCAACCATGACTTGTAAAGTTATACCATTAATCTCCATTGGAACCCAAGGTCCCAAACCACCTTCAAGAGGCGTAAAAGCAAGTATTTGTACTTTGTCTTCAAATCGATCTGTGATTGCCAACAAACTGCTTGAACCACCAACTTCTTCCAACGCCTTTATGCTCGTCATGGCTGTACCTCTACCTCTATTATATCGACCAGCACTCCTCACATAGCGATTATTAAATCTGCCTCTTCCTCTACTGTTGCGACACATCTTACCAAAATGACCTATTTGTCCACATTTGTAGCATTCCGCTGACATAGCCGGGCAATCTCTCTCTGCATTTGCATGCTTATACCATCCACATTTAAAACACTTGTTGATTTGTCTGTATGCACCCTCTCTCTCCTGTCTAGATCCACTGCTTATGTCAGACTTGACCAACCTCTCGACTATGGCAACTAGATCCTCTTCCTGATTGCAATATTGTCCATCATCCATTCCCTGAACTGATTTTATTTCAGCATTCTCCCTTTTGTTTTGGACTTCTTTCATACACTTCTCGCCCAGTTCAATAGAACTGGCTATCTCAATACTTTTTTCCAGTGTCGGGTTCTTCGCTTGCCACAGGCGTTGTTGGATGCGTGGATCAGCTACATATAACACCATTTGATCCCTCAAATATTCGTCTGCTACTCCCGTGAAGGCTCACGTAGCCATTAACCCTCTTAGTTCAGCCAGGTATGCATCCACGCTCTCCCCTTTATTCTGTCTCCTTGTAAAAAACCTATATCTCTCCAAAACAATGTTTGTTTTATTTCCAAAGTGCTTGTTCAATTTAGCAATCGCTATATCATACTTCCTGGCTCCACTTGAAGATTCTCCCCAGCTTTCCTCATCATGATCCAAAGCAGGTAATGTTCTGAAAATCCTGAGTGCCTCTGCCCCTATACAATGGAGAAGCGTAGCCTCTTTCAGGTCATCATTGAGCTTGGATCCACCTATTGCCCTCAGATACACTTGGAAACTGTCTTGCCATTGTTCCCAGGGACATGTTGGGTTCCCTGGTAGCGCTAAAAATTTCACCGGGGCAGCTATACTCTGCATGTTATACTCAATTTGTTTTCCAGAGGCGATGCCTGTGTGCTGGGGTATATTTTACTTAGTGGAATTGTTTATAGTCCAATAAACCTCTCTTTGTGTATCTGTATACTATCGCTTCAATCTATCCACTTTCTCTTAATTTACTATTCAGTCGATGCTCATTGTATTTTGCATTCCTTCACACGAACGTACATTTAGGACGCAGCATTAATCAGCATTTATCTCCGTGTATGCGTTCGGCTTTACTACAACTTCCGACACTGTTACTTAAATATTCAGTCTTTTCCTTCGGAGCGAAGGATGAGCTGCGTCTTTTCGCATTAGCTGCGGACCGCGTAATGCTTACAGTTGCTTAGTATCTCCGTGAAACCCAAGATGGCGGCATGCACGGCACACACACAGGTGCCTTCCTCTAACATTAGTGGCGGTTGGCCTTGCGCTCGCGAATCATTCATACGATGCTAGAGCCGTGAGTTATTTACAGTCTTATTTCACTTGAAGCTCGTTTTGTGCGCCACTCACCTTTTCTCTTGTTGCTGTGTGCCGTAATGCAAACGTAGCGACTGATTAATCGTAGGAACAGCGTTACTGTCAAAGCGGTTATTCTCTTGAAGTCGCTCCTTACTGTACCTGGGGGCTACCTCCTCAGGAACAAATCCTCGTGGCCAATTGTTCTGTTTTCTTAGTATCATGTAACACTCATTACACAGTGTTAATGTATAATAGATGCGTTTAATTTGAGGAGCCCCCAGGAGGCCAACCTTCTTCATAGCAACATCTTCGCGTATAGTTCCATCAACATTCTGGAACGATACGCGAAGACGTTGTCAGGGATACAGGCGCATGCCTGCATTAGCAGAACTATTTACAGATTAGATATGTAACATCACCACACAGGCGTCTTTAACCCTCGGCGAACCTGGGGATTCCTTTAAATATTTCAAGGTTTATAAAAGATGGCTTGAATTTTCAAGCCATCTTTTATAAACCCGAAATGTTTAAAAAGATGGCCTGAAAACTACGCAAACCGTAACTTATGCACACAAATATATATAAATGTTATGTATTTGTGTGCGTACGTTACTATGGTTTGTGTACTTTGTAAGCCATCTTTTATAAATATCTGTTTACAGATGATGGCTTGCAAAGTACACAAACCATAGTAAGGTACGCACACAAATATATAACATTTATATATATTTGTGTGCATACCTTAGGTTTTGTATACTTTTTGGGCCTCGCCCCTCCCACAAGCCACGCCCCCCAAATGAGGGCCCCCCTCGATTTCTTACCCCACTTAAAGCCCTGGGTGGTAGGCAGTGTAAATCCCAATTAGTTCGAGTCCAAGTGGATTTCAGCAGAATTACTACCAATGGTAATACCGCCAGGAGTAATTCTGACGATTTGGCTGATTTTTCTGTGGTAAGGTGGAGGATTTACCTCCAGTACGATGCTGCGAGAAAATCTTCCATTTCAAGAACAAACTCGGGATTTAGCAGAGTGGTAAAATTGGTGGTAATTCCAAACTCAGAATGGGGCCCAATCTTTTGTGTTGAGTCTTTGGGCCTCATTATGAGTTTGGAGGTAGCCATGCCTTTAATAAGGACATGGCTACCTCCAAACTCGGGTCCGGGTCCGTGGTCCCTGAATGGGGAAATATCGGGTCATTCCGACTTTGGAGGGCCCGGTATTTCCCCATTCAGGGAACCCGGACCTGGACCATCCCCATTTCCATTGGAATGGGGAGCATGCTAACAATGGGCCCGTTAATGAGGCGGTATGGGGTTAACGGCGCTGGCACCTTTACCGGCGCCGTTAACCCCTTACCGCCTCACATGTAATGAGGCCCTTTAAGTCTTGAAAATGCCCCCATAAACCCCACACAGCATTTTCTTAGCCTTCCCCTATATTGCATTCTGGTATTTGTAGTCTTGGATTCAAGATGTGGGAAAATAACCCTGCAATCTTACTCTTTAAGCTTAACATATTTCTGTACAGATTTCCATATCTGTACAAATCCTTTATTATGATCTATAATTTTGAAGTCGTCTTTATAAAACAGCCTACAGTTGAAAGCAGCATCGGGCTTAGTAGGGCAAATGAAGCGAGGGAGAGCAGGGGGGTCATGATGATTTACCTCGTCCAGGGAAGAGTGGTTGCGGTCCTGGAGACTGGACAGAGTGCTTTCCCTGGTTCTGCCCGTTTTCATTTTCTTTAACATTTGAAGACCTGCGAAATTGCTTGCACTCAATTCCTGAAGACCACCCTGGTATATAGGCTCTACTTCCATCGCACTAAAACACAAACCTGCAGTAGAGGAGCATTGCCCTGTCTGCCCCAGGCCCAATCCCTGCCCAGACATCAATGGTACTTACACTCACAGCAGGAGACATAGGTAAGTAGCTCATGATAATAAGCATTAATTGGACATTGATTTCTTTTGGCAGGAAAAGTAATCATCCTCTGCAGCTTTTGAATTAAAAGCCTATTGGTAGTATGGACAAAATGGCCAGATATACACACCGTGACAATAAAAGTAATCATGAAAATCCTGCAAAAGCAACAATTTACTTCAACCAGCAAAACACAATAAAAAAGCTTTTTGCACTGCATTCCACGGTCAGATGTTGTTTTGAAGTATAAGATGCAAAAATAGTGCTTACAAACATGATTTCTACCAACTGCAGCTGGCAGGATGTGTGTTCATGTGCCTGTGTAGCAGGCGTGTCTCAAATCTCGGCTTCGCCCCTTACCATAGTATGCGCTCCTGATTTTGGCAGATAAGTCTCCGTAAGAACAGTATTCCCTAAAACTGATTTAGCCCACAGTGTTCACTACTCCAAGAAAAGCTTCATTTGTGATATGTCCACATATGTAACAATAGCAGTGATCATTCATATACTGGATAGCACAACGTTTGTCTCTTGGCTTACATCTGGCAACTTCTTTCAATGTAGCTTCCCGTGATCCCCTCGAAAATTAAAGACGCATTCTGTGAAACAATTTTCTCTGATATCACCGATGTCACTACATATGCAAATAAGGCGCCACACAAATCTTTTTCCACCCCAAGCCCTACAAATGCTAGGGCCGGCCCTGCCGGTTGAAAATCACGGGGCCTCATTACGAGGTTGGAGGTAAGGGATTACCTTACCTCCATATTCCGAGGTCCCTTAGCGGGAGCCGCTAAGGGACCAGGGAGCTAATAACGTGCCCGCTATTAACGGGCCCGTTATTAGCTCCATCCCCATTCCCATTGAGCCCTATGGGGGCTCGAATGGGAATGGGGAATGGTTCTCGGAATGGGGATTTACCGGGTTCTCCAAGGTTGGAATGACCCGGTAAGTCCCTATTTCGAGAACCAGGACCCGGAATGCAGTAAGGAGGTAGCCATGGTGCTAATAGCACCATGGCTACTGCCTACCTTGTTATGAGGCCCACGGACTCTGCAGGTAACTACAACAACAAAAGGGGAAAGAAATGAACTGAGTCAGGATAAGTCCAGGTAAGGACCAGGGCATTGCATAATAACCAAGTAACCAGTATAACCTGAGACTAATCAAAGTATTAATCAGAGTCTTAATAAACAGAATATGGGCATTCAGAAATATGTGGGCTAACCAGAGTTTAATCAAAGTTTTAGCCTGATGCTAAACAAATCACCACGGCGCTCTTGCAACAGTTTGGCAATGGAGGATTACACGTGCAAAAATGCAAAGTTCAGAATCTCCAAAGTCAGCCCAGGGATTTCAAACGCAATCCAGAGTTTACATTTACACGAAACAAAACCATGTGTTCTTTATTAGGTTACAGCACGAATGCAGAAGGCCATTGGCAGGCCAGGACTGAGAGTGCATAGCCAGGGCCAGCCCAGTTTGTGGCGTTCAGAGTGCAAACAGGAGCGATGTGTGATACTGAGCTTCTCCACCGAGATTTAAAAGGGGGGTCCCTTTCCAAGCACACAAGGGAGGGTCTTGAACTCACCTGTCAGTCTACATTTGAAACTAACCAAGACCATCCTGAAAAGACTCTGCAACTACACCACTGGTCTTCAAACGTTTGATACCAAGCTCCCCACCCATAAGAGAAAAGAAATCTCTGTGCCCCCACTGCCCCGCCCCCACCCCTCCCTGTGTTAGTGTTCATCTTTTTATACACATCGGGCCTCATTACACGGACGGCGGTAACCATGGCGCTATTAGCGCCATGGTTGCCGCCGGCATTTTACCAAGTCCGCCATGGTGAATGGCGGAATTACAGCCCTATTCCAAGGTGTGTGGGGGCGATAATTCCCCATTCACCATGGCACTTCCCCATTCCCATTTTTGCCCCCATAGGGCTCAATGGGAATGGAGAAGGCGGTAATTACGGTACCGCAAATTGCGGTACCGTAATTACCTCCAAGATCCCTTTGCGAGTCCCATCCTTAACGGCTGGTAAAGCCAGCCGTTAAGGTGGGGTCCCACAAAGGGACCTCGTAGTAAGGCGGTAAGGGTTTACCAGCACTGGTACCCTTACCGGTACCGGTAAACCCTTACCGCCATCCGTGTAATGAGGCCCATCGTCTTTGGATGCTGAGTGCGTGGTGCCATAATATTGAAGACATCTTTGGTTGGGGATACGTTGCAGGACAGTACGGCAATCATTTCCAATCCATACATGGACAGAAGACAGAAAAATCTCCAGTAAAGGCTTTTATTTTCTCAAATTAAATTCATATTTGTATACTCAGCAAAAAGCTATTTGATTTTACAGAGTGAACAGTTCTAATGGGAAGGGTGGG
Organism: Ambystoma mexicanum; assembly: GCF_040938575.1. Classification (NCBI taxonomy): domain Eukaryota; kingdom Metazoa; phylum Chordata; class Amphibia; order Caudata; family Ambystomatidae; genus Ambystoma; species Ambystoma mexicanum. The sequence continues at coordinate 897,795,425 of NC_090941.1, forward strand.
CCAGTCTCTCTCCAGAAAGAGAGTCCATGTGTGGCTTTATTTTTCATACCACCATTCTGCCCCTCTTCAGTGGGGGCCCATCAGCCCCCAAAAGTGCATTTTTAAAATTACACTGCTCGGCCAGGGGCTTTCAGCAGGGTGCTCCTGTCCCCAAAATTGCATCTTTTAAAAAAACATTGAGGGCAGGGGCCTTCAGTGGAACCACCTCGCCACAGAAGTGAATTTTTTGTAATAACATTGGGGGCAGAGGCTTTCAGCGGGGGCCACCTGCCCCCAAAAATACATTTTTGATAAAAGCATTCCGGGCAAGGACCTTCAGCGGTGGCCACCTGCCCCAAAAGTTATTTTTTTGTTTAAAAAACATTGGGAGCAGGGGCTTTCAGTGGAGCCCATCTGCCCCCAAAAGTGTATTTGTTAAAATAACATTGAGAGTAGGGTCCATCAGCGGTGGCCACGCCACCTGCTCCCAACAGTGGGATCGGGTTGGCAGTGCCATGAAGGGGGATGTAGAAGCCTTGTTTAAGCCAGGCCCCTAACACACATGTTCTCGAGGGGGAGTACGGGTCTTAGGGATGCCTTTTTTTGAGCAGAGGCCGATACAGACCTCTTCACCACTGTCCAACCTCTTTCCCCAATCTCACGTTTGTGGGCATAAGACCCCCTGCTCCAGACCCCTTCCACCTGTGTGCAGAATGCTATGGGACTGGAGCCGATGCTGAATACGCCCTGTGATGCGAATGGGTGTCAGTGGTGAGGGGGGGCAAAGGCCTCGACCTGAAAATAAAGGATCTTCATACCAACACAAATATACGTATCAGGCTTGATAGAACGGGTAGGCTGTCTGCTGCCATTCAAACATTCTGTGGGGTGAAACAAGGCTGCCCCTTAGCCGCAATAATTTTTAACCTCTTTTTGTCGGATGTTGATCAAACCCTAAAGGAAGCCGCCACATTTCCTCCTAAAATCAATGGCTGTCATATTGGCCACATGATCTATGTAGACGACCTTATCTTGGTTGATTCAACTCCAATTGATCTGCAACGCAGCCTGAATGCCCTCCAAAAATATGTCGAAAACAATGCTCTGGTCATAAATACCACCAAATCTGAGATCATAGTTTTGCAAAAGCTACAAGGGTCTCATGCCCGAACGCGACAAAAATTTTGTTGCCATTTGGGCGACAAAATGTTAGCAACTACATTACAAATTAAATACTTGGGCACGGTATTTAACCCGAACATAAACGGTGCACCTTGGGTTAATAACATCAAAACAACATGTAAGAAACTGGCAATACAAGCTGCTTAGCTTAAAAAAAATATGGCAAGTTTTCGCTTCTACCGGTGTTATCGTTTTATAAACAAAAAGCTGTACCTGCCCTTTTGTACAGAACTGAGTGTGCTCTGGGATGCTCTGCTGAATTATGGAACTACTTGGAAAACATGTTTTGGTCACGTGTCGTGTCTCTTCCATGGGGTACACCTACAGCATGTATCAGACATGAGCTTAGCCTGATCTCTCTCAATGCAAGAGTTTGTTGGCTTACGCTCAACCTATATCGAAAAATAACGCTGTCGTCGATAGGCCCACAATTTGAGATATTAAATCAAGCAAATCAGACGATGGCTGTGTCAGTACTTTCTATGTGGGTCATGCGCTCAAAAGAAATGTTGGTGGATCTGGACACTGACATTCACACACTGCAAACAAACCCTAACTATGTCAAGACAAAGCTGTGGAAACAAGACTGGATCTTAACGGGCGAGCAATATCAAAAACATTGTATAATGAGAATTGTCCCTCCCCAGAAAAGAAGCATAAATGAACTTCAAAATTATTTATCGAAATTTCCAGGTCCACACCAAAGGAAACTCTACATGAAATTTCATCTCAATGCCTTTCAGACGACAGAACGTACCAATTTATGGGTGAGCGACACTCCCATATTGAAATCATTTAGAATGTGTAATGGACCAGATGAAACGCTTAAACACCTAATAATGCTGTGCCCGACTCTATCTAGTGAAAGATGCAACTATCTAGGGAAATTTAGCAGAGCACGACCATCCCTAAGTCTAGAGGACTGGTGGCAAGTATTTTTCGACGAAAGCAACAGAAAGCTTACGATAGCACTGACTTTTTTTTTGGAAGTGATAATTGCACGGACCGTTTTGTTCCGATCTAACTGGTCATGGATAGAACCACTTACAACTACTGCAGTTGAAAACGTTCTCGTTTTCAAAATTGCTGTGATTTTTTTCCCCTAAAATGGATATTGTGTAATGTGATGATGTGAATTTCTGTTTTTTAAAGGTTTGTAATAAACCAAATAAAAAAAATAAATTTTAAAAAAGCCAGACCCCCAACACCTGTGCTCTTGAAGTAGAGCATGGGTGTTGGGGTCTACCTTTTTTTCCCCAAAGTCACGGACAATCCCACTGTTTCGAACATAAGATCCCCACCCCAGACCCCTAACATCTGTGTGTCGAATATTAGGGGTCTGGGGCGGGGACCAAATGCCCCCAAACAGTGGGATAAAGTAAAATAAAATAAAAGAGCACTTACCTTCCCCTCCGACCCTCGAGTCGGGCCAGGAGATAAATCAAAACACAAACAGCCGTCCCACAATGCATTTATTCCCTGGTCCCGGTGCCAAAAATGACCATGCCCCTGACCCCTCCTACTGAGTCCCAGACCCCGTCGCACTGAGCATGTGCGGCGGGGGCCATGTTGGATTGGGATGCTGCTCGCTAGTTGCTGAAGCAGCAGCCCAATCCTTTTTAGTGGATTTCTGCCACCTAAGCGGGTTCTCGAAGAAATGGCGAGGACCTTTTCAGGGTCCTGTGTCATGCCGTCATTGGAGTAGATGTGTTCAAAAAACTTTAGCTTTGTTTTACTGAATCTGCATTTTTCCATGTTGAGGGTTAAGCCAGCTTCTTGGATGGCGTTGCAGGTCGCTAGCAGAGCATTGTTATGTTCTTCTCGGGCTTTCCCAAACACCAGGATGTCCTCACTGTAGTTCAGTGCTCTGCGTATTGTCCTGATTATTTGTCTTGTAGCCTCCTGAAAGATTTTGGCCGCCAACGAGATGCCAAAATTAAGGCGTCTGTAGGGAAATATGCCATCATGGGTGGCGAAGTTGTTAATGCCTCTCGAGTCGGGCTGTAGTGCCATCTGGTGATAGCCCTGATTGAGGTCTAGTTTGGAAAACAGTACGGACCTGTTCAGTTGTGCTATCATGTCCTCAATTCGGGGACCCGGGTGACATTCTCTCTGGATGGCGGTGTTGGCTATGCACATGTCGACGCATATCCTCAAGCATCCTCCTTCCTTGGGCACAATCACCAGGGGAGAGACCCACGGGGTTGGGTCGGATGCTGGTTCTATGATGTCGGAGTCAAGCAGCTGATTAAGCTCTTCTGAGACTGCGGCATGGAGGTGAAAACCAACCCTCCTGGGATGTTGCGGGACAGGTTGTTCATTCTCATCCACATGCAATTTGATGGGAGGGCCTTTTAGCTTGCCCAGCCCTTTGCAGAGGAGCGGGAATGTAGTCATGATTGTCTCTTTTATGATGAGGTCTACCTTCTGCGGGTCTCCTTGCAGCATGTAGACGTGATCTTCGGACTTGCTCCATGGCGCTGCGGTTTGTATCATGTCCCCTTCATGAAAGTTGATGTCTATAAGTCCTAGGCATGGCGCTGTATGATAGAATAATAGGCATTGATCTTTCATGGGGCTCCACATGACATGGATGGCTGTGGCTTTCGTGAGCCCTTTGTGCATGAGATGTCTCTTGAAATGGCCGATGGAGTGGAGAGGGAGGTCTGCCCCCCCACTGGAAGATTTTGGTCACTGTCTTGGCAAGTTTTGGGCAATTTGGTATCTGTAGGAACTCCTGTTCCCCCATTATGTTGACAGTTGTGCCTGAGACCACTAGGAAACAGAATTGTCTGTCCCGATGTTGATTGGGATCCTGGGCGCTTCTTTTGCTTCTCTGGCATCAAGTATGAGGTTGACATACTCATTCTGTGCGTATTGGTCATAGTCGTCTCTCCCAATGGGAAATCCATGTGGTTTCTGCCGGTCGTGCCATTGGTGAGGATGGGGTGGTCCATCATATTCATCCGCCCCAGGTCGAGCTTTGGTCATACGACTCCAGAATTCCTCTATCGCTCTGATATAACGTCTTTGCCCTTGCTGGTAATGTCTGGGCTGGTGTGGGGTATATTGGTTGTTGCGGCTATACGTTCTCTGCTGAGTTTACAGTGGCATTCTCGCTGTGGGGAACAGTCTGCCTTCTCTGCAGACGAACTGGAAGTGTCCGTCTCTGCCACAGTTTCCACAACTCTTAGAGAATCTGAGCAAGTCCCAGAGTGTGGAAACGCCATTCAGCACCTGTAGAACTGCCTTTGAGTCCTGGGGTAGTTCATGCTTCCTTTCTCTCATGGCGATGCACCCTTGTCTACAGACCGTTGGACGGCCGCAATCACTTTGGTTTTGTCATGTTTGACTGAGCTGCTCCCTGATATGGATGCTGCTTGCACATCCACCCTTTCAAATATGCACGCCATTTCACTTACTTTGTGAATCGTGAGCAGTTTTTTTTTTTAACAGCTGCTTTTTTAGTGGTTGAGAAAGGTATCCCTCGATCACCCTCAGTCTTATGGCCTCATCTAGGGATGCGTAGTCTGACTGCTCTTCTAACGGGATGGTTTTCATTAATGTTTTTATTTCACTCCCGGCAACGTTGATAAACATGTTTTCAGATTGGGAGATTTTTCTTCCCCTGCCGCTTTAATAAAGTTGTCAAAATCATCTAGCCATTCGACCCACCTTGGGCCTTTGTACCCCTGTGGTGTCATGGCAAACGGTGGTGGAATGCTCCATGCTGTGGCCATGGACCTCTGGGGTGGTGGCGGTGGTGTGGGGTCGCTCATGCTGACTTTGGGCGGTAGTCTTTAAGGTCCTTGGCAGGCGCAGTCTTTTGCTGGAGTGTGGTGACACGTGCCTGGTGGTGGGCTGGGGCTTCATGTTATCTACTGTTGTGTGTCGTCCCCTCTCCTTGCAGGAGTGCTCAGCCTTGTTATGCGGCCTACTGGCTAGGGGCAGATGGGCCCCGTGCCTTGTGGAGACCTCGAGCCAATTGCAGGTTGCCGCTCTTTCTCAGCAGCGTAGGCGGGAAGATTTGAGGAAGCTAGGTTTTGATAAAAAAAAATGTCTAGGCCATTGGTGAAGCTTACAGTGGTGGTGTCTGCTTGCTGTGTGGGGAGGAGCGCCTTCATCTCTAGGCAGGATTGCCGTGGACAAGAGTAGGAGGAGGCACCCACCTTGTGGCCCCGCGTGTCGTCTCCAGCTCCTACACGCGGCTGTGCTGCTGCACTGTTCCGTGAGTCTCACACATGAGGTATGTGGCACATGTACCCTTGGAGGGCCCGGGGTCGGGCTTCAGGATGTGCGGCGGGATCGCCGTTCTTCAGGATATGTGGCGGGATTGCCGTCACTGCAGGGTGGACCGGGGGTCGGGTTTCTGGATGCACGGCGGGATCGCCATTTCTTCAGAAGTGTATAGCAGGAGGACGCTGGTGAGCGGTACGGCAAGGTGGGATCACCTTCCGTGTATGTAGGAGGACTCCGGGCCACAGGAAAGATCCTCGTCACCAGTTGTTGGCCTTGCGGCCTGTATTAAATGATGGACGTGACACCGTAGGGATAATTAACACATCTTCTTTATTCAAATCTCAGATTCTAACTTTCATTCCTTCTCTCCCCTTCTCGCTCCCACGTCATCCCCCGTGGTCACGTGCTTCCTCTTAAAGAAGCCGTACCGCGTAACAGTTTCTTTACATTTTCACACTGTGGGTGCGTGCCCCACTGGAAAGGAGGTTATGCCCCATCAGAGGGACGTGCCTTACTGTTTGAATAAGGCTGAACTACACCAATTAAACAGATTGTCAAGAGCAGTGTTCCCTCTAAGCTGTGCGCATGTGCGCTTGCCCAGCTTCCTTCTGGGTGCTGCTCAGAAGAATTTTAGCAGCGCACACAGACAATTTCTACCTTCTTAAGAATTAATATTGAACAAGCCACAGCAGTTACCTGACATTTGATTTCTCTCAAAATAAAGCTAAATTGTACTGACTAGTCTTGATATTCTGGTCCAGCCTATTTACAGTACCCTTCTACGCAAGCGTGGCCTTAAAAATCTGAAATAGAGAATACACCATCAAACAAGCATGAAAGGGTAGCTCTTTGAACAGAAGATCTTACTAAGATATGCCTGCACAAATTAATCAAAGAACCTTCCCTCCCCACCCATGATTCCTATACTTGACTACCACACTTGTACCTTATGACTCCAACTTCCGCCCATGTCCACATTAAGATATTACCGGACAACCTTGAATCTGCCTACTGTGGCTCTGCGACAGGTTACCATTCCACCTGTCTTATGTCTGTTGTAATATGAATTACATTCAAGCAACAGAATGTCTGTTACTCATGATCCTTAGCAAAAGTATCATCCACACTATGTAACCAAACTGTATATTGAATACTGACTGCAAGTAAGAAGGCTACTTGGATGTGTAACCTCACCCCATGCTTCCTCTGCTTTTGTACATATGTCACATACAGGCTTTGAAGCAGTACCTTTGTAACGCAAAATAAAACTCAAATACTAATTTGCCTTTTAAGGATTTTGAGTAGGCAAATGTCATGCTCAGTCTCTCCTACTTTAGCACTGCTAACATTACCATATAGGTGGAGAGCAAGATTGCAATATCATTTAATTGGCCTGCAAGAGATAATGGGTATGGACTTTGCCTGGCATTACTCGTACATAGTATTAGAACAATGGATATTCAGACAGCTAGAATGTTTTTGACATATTCTGCATCATTTCTAAGTTTTCAGACTTCATTGGCCATAGACCATAACAAATGATATGGTAAGTCGCTGCTATAAAAAAACGGTTTCACTGAGCACTTGTATAATCCTTCAGAACAATATTAGGGCAGGGTATGTTGTAAACAATCTTGCATGCACTCCAAAATAATTGTGTACATGCAGAATGGTTACAATTTCTTAATCCGAACATAATATTACGCTGAGGCTTTAAATATGTTTTGCTTGCAAAGTAGTGTGGTTATGCAAATATCACAGTGAGTGTTTCACTGCTACAATTCCTCACTTTTTACAAAACCCTGTCAACCAGTACTGAAGGCTAGCCCAGGAGCTGAGGAGAGGTATGTGCGAAAGGGGTTTGGAGAGGAGGGCTCAGGAGGATGAAGAAGAAATCAGCAACTTTCAAAAACCAAGTCAGATGTTTCGGCAGTACAGTACAGTGAAGGAAATGTGTTTGTTTGCTAAACTAAAGGAAACTCAAGTAACCGTCTAGGAAACGGCACCTTCTGTTTCTTTCTGCTCAGCTATTGAGGGCTTTCCAATATAATCATGTGTTCTGCGTTTATTGCGTTGAGCATCCCCATGCATCTTGTTTAACTGATAACAGTGAATTGCAGAAGAGGGGTCCCTAGTTATAGAAGAAGGCACTCAATCTGATGTACCTCTGAGTATTGCTACTATTAACTTAAGCTGCAATTATATGTAATTTTCTTCATCAGCTATATAAGAAACCTCAGTTGTTGAATTTTGTGTAGTCTGTGGCGAGGAAGGGTGGGCAATACTATATGCTGTATTATGTACCCTGTCATTTCACTTCCTATGTCAGGGTTACAAGGAGGGTTCTGAGAGGATTGTACTCTCTACGTGCAATTAAATTATTTTTCTGGGAGTAATAAAGTAACTAGCTTTGCCAGTATGGGTACCTTATGCTTCTTAAAAGTTCTTTCCCCTTAAAATGCCTCTTGGGATTGGCATATTATTAGACTTCCTTCCTATGCAACTGCTGTGCTGGTCCCTGACTAGAAAATATCAATGGAGCTTTGTGGGTAGAAGCAGGTGGTAGACTCCTTTATGTTCATTGTTTTGCATCTTTGTTGAACACATTTTCCTTTTTTATGGAGAAAAAATGGATGGCGTATATATTCCTCTTAGCTGAAAGGCTGATTTTGAGTAAGTGTTGTCACAGCTCTGTTCACAGAACAATATAATGTTGATGGTTAGCAGAGGAACAAGGATTTCTGTTCCTAATATTCTGTGGAGCAGTTATTCTTGAATGACTTCATTAAAGTGGAACATGAACTCATATTGACATGTTTTCTGAAACATTCCTTTTAGTTGTCATTATTCCTTTTGCAAGCATTGTGTCCTGTATGGATCTTTTGACAGCCACTTCAGTTATGACAAGTGATATTTGTTGTTTGTTATACATATGGGTTTTTTTCCCAATGACAAACAAAATTCGGCATTGTCTCTGAGCAGTGTCGACAAACCGCAACTAAACCAATTGTTTGTACTGAGCATACAATGCTTTTTTGTACAGTTATTTTTTCTGCATATGAGTACTGTTGCTAGATACTGTGGCAGACATTGATGTCTTGGACTGGTTGATGGATACTCTTTATAATCTCATATGAAATATTTGTTTTTTTGTAGCCTATATGTTTGGGGAAAGTGTTTAGGATGCACCTTTTACACTTCCTTATAAAGTATTACAGTGGTTGGGTGTGGAAATTCCCTTCCAAACTTTCTTCGGAGATGATATCTCACTAACTGTGCATGCTCACAAAGTGACTTACCTCATTAGTGAGTTGCGCACATGGAAAATTGTGTGTGCACGAAAGCCAACCATTTACGCACTTAGAGAAAAATAATTAGAGGGAACATTGGTCAAGAGTGTATTACATAGCAATAGAGAGAAAGCAGTTTAAGAAAGAACTTATCAACTTGAGGTTATTGTGTCATTTGCATCTCCTCAGGTCTCAGCCAGGGTGGTTAGTTTACTATTTTACCCAAGTTGCCTGTCCTTTGTGGTTCTGTGCTCATAATTTGTAGCAAGGGCCTCAGTACTAAGAGATGGTCTGTGGGGCCTGCTGCTTTCATGGAGGACCACTGTGATCCTGACACTCTCCCCACCAGGTGCAAGAAAATTGTCTCCTTGTGGGACAGGAAGTCCCATCCTGCCACTCCGGGATGAGGCACTTGTATTTATGACTGTTTCTTAATTGGTAACCCCCCCCCCGACCCCCTATTCCTGATGCCTCCTCATCTGAGGCCTGGAATGCAAATGCTGCTAGAGCTCGCTAAGGACCCCTGACCTCTCCTGAGCTTCAGGGTAATCCATGGAGCTTGTTTTCCCAGTGGGCATCACCTTGCACCACTAGCCGAGTGGACTCCTGGCCTCTGGCGGCCTTTTGGTGACTGTGGTGGTGTACAGCTGGCGTTTCCACCTGTGCGTCCCTATCAGGAACCCTGTGTAAAACTCAGTGAAGAATCCTGCAGTCAGGCATTGTTGTTACTCTGTATGTTGTTACTATCTATGGGTCTTCTGCCTGCCGCAGAGAGGTAGGGCTGCAGACGCCAAGACCACCCAACCCATTTTTTCATTGGTGTCTAAAATACAAACCTGAATCCACATTCGAGAAAAAGCCCGGAAAGAAGCCTGCAAAAGCTGAATGTGAAGTCGTTAGCCTGCTCCTTTTTATTGTACAACATTGGGAGGATTCTTGAAGTACAGAAGAGATGCCTTCCCAAAACTGGGTATGAAGAGTCACTGCCTGGACCCACAGGATTCCAGGCCTCTCTTGGCAACAGTGCCCTTGTACGGACCATCATGCTGTTCAATGGAGCGCTCTGGTTTCAATGGGAAGTTTCCTAGCACACCAACGTTACTGCTGAGCCCAACCCCTAGATCCTGTTGACCACACCTTTCAGTAGTGACAGTCTGAAAATGTTGCATTGTTCTCTTCCCCCACTCTCTCTGTCCCTATGATGGATGAAGGTTCCAAGCCACCCACCTCTCCTCATAAAGAGAAAGCTCACATGTGTGTGTCTAAATTCAGGATGTTAGGAAAATTCCGGAACCTGCGTGTACTTATTTCATTTCATGCACACAGAAAATGTTGAGTAATTTCATTAATTGTTCATTTTATTGTCATTTTAATATTAGGAGTGCTGTTTTAATGTGTTTTATTCAGTTAACACTTCATTTGTACTTTATTGTGTAGTGGTACAGCCCTAAATGCCCCCACCACACATCCACTTGGTCTGTTCCCTTGGCTATTTTAGCTCAGGCCTCTATGTTCTGCTGTCAGACCCGTCTGAGGCTTGTCCCCCTGCTGCTGGTGGCCTGCACCCCTGACAGGCCCTGAGCACCGCTGTTTGCTGCCTTGCTGCTATCCATCAGGCCATTGCTTGGACATCTGCAGTAGCGGTGCTCTCTGTCTTCATGTGAGCACCTCACTTCATGTAGGAGCTGTAGGAGCTCCTCCCAGCGCGCAGCAATCTATTCTTGTGAGTATGCTCAAGGCCCTGCAGAGTTACTCTTTCTTTGCAGCTCCTCTGGGTTGTCTGCTGCATAGCATGGTATTCCCTCCGCCTTTCCCTGCTCCTCCAGGGTGTTGGAGTTGAGCTTGATCCTTGCAACCTTGAATTCCCATTGTGGCTCGATTGCATCTGATTGCATCTGTTAAAGCCCTTTTCACCTATTCATGAACATCCGTGATGACCTGCTCTTGAACCTCGACTCCAACACTCCGTGTGTTCTCATTCTGCTCGATCTCTCTTCTGCCTTTGACACTGTCAACCATGCCATCCTGCTCAACCATCTCCGCGATAACCTAGGTATCACTGGTCAGGCTCTGGCGTGGCTGACCTCTTTCCTTTCCAATCGACCCTCCCAGGTCAAACTTGGGTCCTTCCTCTCTGACATCTTTTTCTCCACCTGTGGTGTTCCCCAGGGATCTAATCTCTCTACCTGGCTTTTCAACCAGTATCTGGCACTTCTTGCCCACTGCATCGCCGCCCTCTGCCCCAACTTTCAGTGCTATGCGGACGATACCCAGCTCATTTTCAGGCTACCCTCGGCCTCCTCCTCTCCTGCCCTCATCTCTGACTGTCTGTCTGCTATCCAGGAATGGTGTGCTGCCAACGACCTCCGCCTTAATGCTAGTAAGACTGAGATTTTACTCATCGGCACACCCACTCCCTCCTTCCCTGCTGCTCTCTGGCCAGCCTCTCTTGGGCCTTTTCCTGCTCCTACCTGCAAGGCAAAAAACCTCGGGGTCATCTTTGACTCCACACTCTCCTCCCCTCATATATCTGACGTCTCTAAGAAGTCACACTACCAGCTGCACCTCCTTAGAGGTATTCTTCCCTTCCTCTCCTTCCCCCAGAAGCTCAATGTCTCCCGAGCCCTGGTTCTCTCGAAGCTGGACTACTGTAGCAGTCTCTATCTTAATCTGCTTGCCTCAACTCTCCGCCCTCTGCAACTCATCCAGAACAGAACTGCGAGACTTGTCCTTGGCCTGAAGCCCAGGGACCGTATCTCTCCAGGACTGAAATCTCTACACTGGCTCCCAGTGGCTGCGAGGATTAAGTTCAAAACCCTCTGCATTGTCCACAAGGCCTTCTGGGGCCTGGGGCCTAAATACCTGCAACTCTCTCTTCCTAAATATCTTCCTTCCCGAGCCCTTCGCTCATCCGTCTCCAACTCCCTCAGGGTCAGCCGCTTCTCGAAGCAACGAGCTGGGGGTAGATCTCTCTCCGCGGCAGGAGCCTCCCTCTGGAACAGCCTTCCTGCCTCCCTGAAACTTGAGGAGAACCATCTCCGGTTCCGGAAGCACCTCAAAACCTTCCTCTTTGCTTCTGCTTTCTCTCTCCCTCTCCCCTGCTAATTCTTCACAAAATTCTGCACTGAATCTGAAACTTGGCCACTCTCACCGACCTCGGTCCTGGGCCCAGCCACTCTCCACTTGAACTGCCTCCCTGGCAACCCCTGCACTGCGGGACTGTTCTCTGTATCCCTACAGCCCCCCCTTCCCAGCACTTGTCTGCACTTACCTTGCACTTGCCACCAGCTGGCCCTATTTATTTATTTATCTATTTATTTCTATTCTACTTACCTTGTACTGCACTTTTCCCTTCCCCCTACCCCTGCACTTGCGCGGTCTGAATGACACCTGGCCTAGTAGGATCGTTGTCTGTCCTCCCCCTGTACCCCCCTCCCTGCCTCGTCGCGCCTTGAAACACTTGTGTATAGGCGCGTTACAAATGCCATATCATATCATATCATATCATGAACATATGCCTATGCTTTGATATATGTGTTTAGCTTAAACCTTGTGCGGTAACCTCTGTCATTAATGGGTGGCACTGCACTCTCCCTTTCCATTGACTCCAACTGTGTGACTTATTTCTGTGATCTAACTTTAGTGCAGTACCTCTAATCACATCTAGAGGTTCCCCTATTTTGCCATTGAAATTCTGTTTGGCTGTTTTTCCGATGTTCTGAGCAATGTTTGGGTATTTTAGAAAGTTTTCTTGGGGTTTGTAAGGTTGTATTTAAGCATTGTGCTACCCTTTCAAGTATGGAATGTGCAGTAAATAAGTTTACTTTGCCGTTAAACAGTGTGTAAAAGAAAACCCTGTGTTCATTTTCAAGTCATACATGTGAAGTGTTCCTTATTAAAGAAACGAGAAAAAGGTTGACAATCTTATGCGTTACGTTGGTTTAATAAAAACAACCCTGAGTGTTCATGTTGTGTTGTGAAATAGACATTGCATCATCAAGAACACGTTATTAACCTATTACTGTTTTGTAGCTCTGATGTACATATTGATGCACATTTGTCCACTCCCTTCCAGTGTTATCTCTTGTGCACACCTGTCACTAAAGTTTGTGTTGATTTTGTTTCATCTCTCATGTTTGTTCTTTCTGAAGGCCAGTATTCATTTTTGCATTCGCTTTGATTTGCATGGGATGTGCATTCTGACCAGAGTTCCTGCCATTCAGTGTTTGCTTCATGTCACAGATGGCACAATAAACACTCCCAAGCTCAGAGATGGTTCAAGGGTTTTCATTGATTTCCCAATGGGCCCTATGACCGACCCTCACTCACTCATCTTATAATGCACCTCCTCCCTAACCCATTCGTCCATTTTCCCAGGCTAGTAAATAGTGAATATTGAACCCATGCTGTCTAAGATCTGTCTTGTACTGTATTTAAGGACCTAAAGGAGGAATGCTTTCTGTAACAAAACTACCCCAGGGACTTCCTAAAACAATACCTATTCTATCCAGTTGTCAGCACCCTAAAGACATAGGAGACTGTGCCTTGCACACACCCTGTTTGGGTCGGTCTTCCATGTGCCATGCTCATGTCCTCCCTCTACATCAGCTTACTTCTCACTACTCTCCTCTTCCACCCTTTTCAACTATTTTCCTTCTTTCACTCTATCCCTCCGTTCCTTGATGTTACTTCTCCCTCCTCTATTCTGCTACTCCCTCCATTCCTCACTGCCTCCTCCAGACTCCTACTCCCTCTTCCACTCCACTAGTCCCTCTTCCACTCCACTACTCCATCTACTCCACTACTCTCTCACCACACTAATACTCCCTTCTCCACTCCACTACTCCTTCCTCCTCTCATTACTCCTTCCTCCATGCTACTATCAGTCTGCCCACCTCCTACATAAACACTCTCCTTTCACTCTGTCTCAACTCCTTCATAGTCACACCATACACTACTTCAACTAACCACACATGCCACACTGCCACGCACACTCACAACACGGTACCAGGTGCACTCACTAATCAATTAATCAAGGAATCGCTGCCACACTCAGAAGCTCCTTCCTTCCTCCTGATAGTCTCTTGATGTGCCACCTCCTCCTATAACCTCACCTGAACAACCCACCACTTCTGGTCCCTCTTTTTATGCTCTCCCTCTTGTTTCCATTGGTCCACTTTGCCTAGCTAATCTGGCCCTATTTGTCGCACCTTGGAGGAGTTAGGTACAGCAAAGATGTTAAATAATGGGCTAACACCGTCACTTTCCCCATTTGGGCCTAATGTGGAATAGCATTGGTGGCCCGGACCGTGCAATATCCAGGTTCTCTGTTAGGGGGTCTTAATCCAGGTCCTTATAAGGTAACGAGAGTCTGTGTGGTGGTCTGTGCTTCTTATTCAGTATTTGGTGGTCTAGGGTGTTGTCCGAAGCCTACAGCTGTTTACAGTTGCTTCCACAGAGTGCAGCGTGGGCTGTCTTTATTTTATTGGTCATTTATAAGGTGCTCATACAGCTGGAATAGTGTTTCGAAGCGCCACAGGGCATAAGGGAAGGAACAAGGGAGCAAAACCAAACAGTGAAGAAAATGACAATGAAAAAGCAAATGACAAAGCGGTCCTACTAGGCCATGTGACATTCAGAGAGTGCAGTGCAGAGACAGAGGGGAGAGTGTAAGGGGTTAAGTGTGATAACCCCCCTCCCCCGAGGGGGGGAAGTGCCAGGGTGCCCATTGCATAGGCAACAGGAAAGTGTGAGGCGGAGATCACCTGGTGATCAAGTAAGCACTCCGACCGGAGGAACACCACAGGCCAGTAAGGGCCCGAAGGCAAGTGCAGGTGGGGTTGGTGCTGTGGTTGATTGGGCGGAAGGCCAGGACCAAATTAGATTTTTAAGGGGCCAGGCCGCCAATGTCAGCCACTGAAGGGAATTAGCACAGGAGGGGGAGAGGGAAGGAAAAGGAGAAAAGGAAAGTCTTGAGATGCTTGCGTAAATTTATGAGATCCACCCCAAGACAGAGAGCGAGAGAGAGAGAGAGAGAGAGAGAGAGGGAGAGGCTGATCCAAAGGAGGGAGCCGACCAAGGAAAGGGAGCGACCACCAGCTTTCTGATTAGAGAAGCACTTGACCAGCAGAGAGTTGGAGCCAGACGATCAGAGAGATCTGGAAGGAGAGTATTTAGTTATAGCGAGTTGCAGATAGCGTGGTCCCCAGCCCCAGACAGCCTTGTGGATGATGCAAAGGGATTTAAATGTCATCCCTACAGCAACTGGGAGCCAGTGGAGAGATTTTAAGGCTGGAGAGAAATGTGGGATGTTTCAACCCACTGGTCCAGGCCCTGCAACATTATTGTGCATTGCTGGCAGCAGAAACCTCAGAAATGGCCACTGGAAAGCATGCTGCTCGCTAAAAATCACCCAAAATTGCACAGTAAAAATCTGAAAAATAGGCCGCCATCCACTTTTGCCTATCTCAGTGAACACAGGAGACCACTGCCAAAACCCACCATTGGGCTACCCACAAAGTAGCCTGAAACCACTTGAAAAAGCAATGCTGATTGCCAAAAGAAACACAGAGCTGTTTGGAAATCCGTTTTCTTGGTTGTCAAATTTACAAAAATCATGGCTCACAAACCACCCAAAAGATCCAACCTCCTTGTTGGGTGTTCCACATCATGCTACTTCAAGAACCCATACAATTACAATGTCAGCAAGAATCATATGTTATCAGAACAAAATCCACTTTTAAAGATACTTGATGGAGAGAAATCGGTCAAAATGGGTGCAGTACCGTTACTCCCCTCATCCAGACGCTGGTGATCTCTAAATCTGACAGGATAAACTTGTGTTTTCAAAGTTAAATGTGTCAAAGAAGGGATTTCATCAAATGCCATATAGAGTGCCACACATTTGATTTTTGAAAAAGACTGGAATTAAAGATATGTTTGCTGATTTAAATTTATAAATGTAATGTTTTCACAAGGAACTATGATACAATTTACCATAGGGTAACCTGATTTATCTAAGACTTCCAAAAGGCTTTCTTTCCCTGAGAATCTCCCACCTTGTTCATTCCCACCAAAAGGAGAGGATTTCGCATTGGCATGTTAATCAGAAGGGGAGGAGGTTTCCTCTGCTGCCCTGAGCAAGAAACAATGGGTTCCTTGAACTGAATAGAAAATGCTAATTTGGGTGTGGTTGACAACAACAGCTCTTGCAGGAAGGCAAGCCATGTGACTCTCTGACTCAGCCCAGCTTTGGAGGCGGGCCAGACTGAAAATGTGGATTGAAGTAGAAGTAAATGTATGTTTTAGAGAAATGCTTATAGCAAATTGTACTGAACTGACAAAAATATGAAACTTATAGGTTGTTAAAATGAAAAATTTGCTCATAGTTTAAAACTAATTTGGAATCTGTGCGATGTTCTGAGACTGAACCCCAGGAATATTCATAATGTGGCCATTGTGTTTATGTTAGGAACATGAACATTTACAGGAATATGCCCAGATGGGATGTGTATGCATGTATAAAAATTGGTGCAGAACTAACATTGAGAAACCCACCAAAAGTGCAAAAAAGTTTTCATTTATGAACTAAAGCTCGCAGGAAGATGAGAGTTGAACAGCAATGTACCTTAAGCAATCTGTCATGTAATTATGTATTATTAACAAGTTGTGCATCTGGGAAATATGTTTTTCGGGGAAAATAGATTTCCTAAGTAAAACCAAAGGGGAGGGAATTCCTTTGGACCATAAACACAGTGTCACTCTGACACATATGACACACTGCTCCTGTCTCAAATCAGGAGAGGGGAAATTCTCTGGCCTATCAGATCCTTAGAGGGTTGGGCATAGATAATCAGCCTCCCCACCCACTTTGGAAATGGATAAATAGGGACTGTTGAGGACAAACAAAACACACACTTTCCACTCATCAACTGATTCCTTGGCGAAGCACCCTGCAGGAAGATCCAGGCTCCAGACATAGATCCAGAATCCAGACTCTAGAACATTGAAGCAGAGAGGCCTAACCCAAAAGCTGAACTCTTCTCAGCTGGCTCTCATAATCTTAAGCAACCTGATTTTAACCCCTAAACTTCCAAGGGGCACCACAAAATCCAACAGCCTGGCTGAGTTGTTTTGCTATTCTAGCTAAGAACCCCATGTAAAACCAAGATCCAGACCCACAGAGCAGAGCTGTAACCCAGAGCCTATCAGATCTAGTCCAAGAGGCCGCGCAGACCGGAGTGCCTTGCTGAGAACAGAGTCCAGGTGCCCTGATCCTGTCCGGTGGCGAGTGAAGTCCAAACCCTTGACCAGATCTTTGACGGGCCCAATCCATTCCAAAGCCATAGGAGTGAGTATTTAGTCTAGAACTGTCCATAGTCACCTCTTAGTCTTAAGTAACACAATCCAACCATTCCAACATATCCATAACTGCATTATTGAATCTCTTTTGTCTGTTCTAAATTCTTCTCTCCTCCACATAATCCTTGATAATTGTAGTGATAATCATCTTGGCGCTAATATATATTTTCTGGAGAAAGGCAGTCTTGTGCAAACAGAAACCATCCGGAGGCGCCTCTGGATATGTGGCTGGACTGTCGTGTAGTTTGCAGCTCCATAGACTCTTTAGTGTTAAGAAATCTATGTTCTAAATCTTCAACAGCGCATCTTTCATTTTAAAATCTTGACTCTGTTTTAAGAAAAATCTACCTTCACAAAAACCTCTATAACTTTTGAACCGTACGTCCTAGACATTCCAATTCCTGATAGTTTTTCTGTAATCACGTTTCACGTACGCGGAAAAGTTGCGCCGATTTCGCATTTGGCTAAATTTCATCCAATGTAAAACAGCTATTTTTTTGCTTTCAACTTCTGAATTTCGTTTTCCATCTGCTAACCATTCAATAATCATTGCTAGTGTCTACCTGAACCAATCCAAAGTCACTCTCACTAGTTCTGAATCCCATTTAGCGAATTAAAATCAATTTTAGCATGTTCCCATTCATTGCCAATCACACTCAAATGCATTTTGACCTGATTTTAAAGCATTCCTGTTTCTCTCTGCTTGCTGTGGGGATTCAAAGAGAGGTGCATTATATAAGGGTAAATCATCCAGAATTAAACAAACTTTTGACATAAAAATATATAAATAAGGGTTTCCATTAGGCATCCCATACTAGGCATTGACTTAGTTGGAGTGCTGGATTGAAATCACTTACAAGCTCCTGGAGAAACTGGCCATCTCACAGCTTAATCTCCATTCTGAATCTGTTGGTAGTCTTCATGAACATCAGTCTGGCTTCAGAGCTGCCAGAAGAACGGAAACTGCTCTCCTGAACATCCGTGAGGACCTGCTCTCGAACCTTGACTCTAACATTCCATGTGTTCTCATTTTGCTTGATCTCTCTTCTGCCTTTGATACTGTCAACCATACCATCCTGCTCAACGGTCTCCGTGATAACCTGGGTATCACTGGTCAGGCTCTGGCGTGGCTGACCTCTTTCCTCTCCAATCGACCCTCCCAGGTCCATCTGGGGTCTTTCCTCTCTGACATCTTTTTCTCTACCTGTGGTTTACCCCAGGGATCTAACCTCTCTCCCTGGCTGTTCAACCAGTATCTGGCACTTCTTGCCCACCGCATCGCCACTCTCTGCCCCAACTTTCAGTGCTATGCGGATGTTACCCAGCTCATCTTCAGGCTACCCTCGGCCTCCTCCTCTCCTTCCCTCATCTCTGACTGTCTTTCTGCTATCCAGGAATGGTGTGCCGCCAACGACCTCTGCCTTAATGCCAGTAAGACTGAGATTCTTCTCATTGGCACACCCACTCCCTCCTTCCCTGCAGCTCTCTGGCCTGTCTCTCTTGGCCCTCTTCCTGCTCCTACCTGCAAGGCAAAAAACCTTGGGGTCATCTTCGACTCCACCCTCTCCTTCGCTCCTCACATATCCGACGTCTCTAAGAAGTCACACTACCAGCTACACCTCCTCAGAGGTATCCTTCCTTTCCTCTCCTTCCCCCAGAAGCTCACTGTCTCTAGAGCCCTTGTTCTCTCCAAGCTGGGCTACTGTAACAGCCTCTATCTAAATCTGCCCGCCTCTACTCTCCGCCCTTTGCAACTCATCCAGAACAGGACTGCAAGACTTGTCCTTGGCCTCAAGCCCAGGGACTGTAACTCTCCAGGACTGAAATCACTACACTGGCTCCCAGTGACTGTGAGGATCAAGTTCAAAACCCTCTGCATTGTCCACAAGGCCGTCTGGGGCCTTGGGCCAAAATACCTTCAACTCTCTCTTCCTAAATATCTTCCTTCTCGAGCTCTTCGCTCATCCGCCTCCAACTCCCTCAGGGTCAGCCACTTCTCCAAACAACGAGCTGGGGGCAGATCTCTCTCCGCTGCAGGGGCCTCCCTCTGGAACAGCCTTCCTGCCTCCCTGAAACTTGAGGAGAACCATCTTCGGTTCCAGAAGCACCTCAAAACCTTCCTCTTTGCCTCAGCTTTCTCATCCCCTCTCCCCTGCTAAAATTACTGAAACTGCACTGAATCTGCAACTGGGCCACTCACCGTTCTCGGTCCTTGGCCCAGCCACACTCCCCTGCACTGCCTCCCAGTCAACCCCTGCACTCCGGACTGTGTCTGTATCCCTACAGCCCCCCTTCCCAGCACTTGCCTGCAGTTACCTCGCACTTGCCACCAGCTGTCCCTTGTTGTATATCGTGTATGCTTTTAACCCTGTACTGCACTTTCCCCTCTCCCTCTCCCTCTTGCACTTTTCCCTTCCCCTCTACCCATGCACTTGAGCGATCTGAATGACACCTGGCCTAGTAGGATCGCTGTCTGTCTCCCCTTGTCCCCCCCGCCTCGTCGCGCCTTGAAACACTTGTGTATAGGCGCGTTACAAATGCCATATCATATCATATCATATTGGGGGCTCGTGGCCGGGATTTCAGGATTAGACCTACCACTTGTGAAGCTTAATACAGTGTGCTAACTGACACAATACATACATTCTGTTGGGCTACTACGCTGTGGTATGCTGTAAAAGCACCCCTCAAAAGGGAACGCTCTAAGGAAACGGTCTGTTTTGCAAAATAAAATAAAAAACGTCTGTAAATCAGGAAGGAAATTAATATTTCCAAAATGGCGATATTGGTAGAAATCAGGATAGCTAGAGAACACCTTTTACATAAGTTATTTGTGAGAGGTGAGTGGACTGACCAGGACCAGAATGTGTGGTTGCAGGCAATCACACAACAGATCACTGCAACTGGGTTAGATATCTGGAGAGACCAGGGTCCCTTACATGTGGCCCTGAGTGAACTATATATGGCCCTAAGGCCAAGGGTGAGCAAAATAAGATTGCCAAGATAGCAGCATATTTATATTTATCTATAGGAGCCATACAGGACAAATATGCTGATGGCCAAGATCTGGCGAGTAGGCAACCGATGGCATTAGAAAAGGCCCAATCTGATCTGGCCTCTTCTGAGCAGAGGCTGCAGAGGAGCCAGGAGTCAGAAAATGAAAGCAGGCAGTATATAGTTAAAAGTAAAGAGGATATGGGTATCCTGCAGCAGGAAAAGGCAGATCAGGGTACCAGAATTCTGGCCTTGCAGAAGGAGTACCAAGAAGGTTTGGACTCTCTACTGAAGAGCCAGAAAAAGTTGGAGCAACAACTGGATTTCAACAGGGCATGCACAGAGCAGGTAGCCACCCTGCAAAGCCACCTAGATAGAGAGAAGGCAGAGAGCAATAAATTGATTTTGAAAGACCTGGATACCCTGGCAGAGTTTGAGGAAGAGTGCCAGAAAGCTGGTGCCCTTCAAAGACAGAGGGACGACCTGGCGGCACAGAGGCAGGCTCTTTCGCAGGAAAGGGACACCTTAGGCAAGAAGTCTGTCACTTAAAAGGGAAACTGGAAGAAAATCACCTGGCCCTCCAGGTACTGGATGACCTCCAAAAAGAGCATGCAAGATTGTTAGAGCACACCAGGAGGGTGGAAGATGCTCTGGCGAGGAAGGAACAGGCCAGTAGGGACGGGACTCAGGAGGTAACCCTCCTGCAGCAAAGACTGGCCCAGTACTCAAAAGCAACCCAGGAAGCACAGAAAGAAAATGAGGCTCTCTGTGAGATTAATGACAAGATCCACAGGCAGGTAGCCATGCAAGGGAGACTGATAGAGACTAGTAAGGCCTTGATTGAGGAACAGAAAGCTGATGTTCTTGCATGGCAACAGGGAGCAGGGGCTGATAGAGATGAGGTTCGCTGGGAAAGGGAAACACCTGAGCATAACCTCAGGAACCCTAGTATTAGAGGCCTTCATCTCTCTCAGTCCCTGGACTCTGCCACCCCCATGTCCACTGGCGCACGTGAGCCCAGGGCCCACAGGGATGACAGATTACTATCCAATCAGAAGTATGGGGCTCATAGACCAGTACTTCCCAGGAATGGATGGGCGGGCACCTGGGTATGGGTACCCAAGTACTGTGAAGTTTAGTGGGGAACTCCAGGAGGGTAGGCCCACTAAGGGCATCCTTAATACCTCTGCCCAGCTAGGACAGTGGGGGGTGGGGGACCCATCAAATCCTGGGAGCAAGAAGGAATCAGAAGACTCCTCTGAGCACCCCAGGACACACGAGACTAGGTCCCCACATTCTGCCAGCCATTCCCAGGCTCGCAGAATCCGGGAGAACCTAGAAGACCAGGCAGGCACCTCTGGGAGCAGTGCCTCTGAGTCAGAGGATGAATGGACCAGGGTTACCCGAACCAAGAAGGCTAATAAGGCAAAAAGGGCCTTGCTTAAGGACCCCTTAAAACATATCAAGGCAATAAGTAGCATCATCACGCCTTATCATAAGAACGCTAAGTATTCTGTTTGGGAGCATTTAGAGCTCTTTGAGCAGATGATGGAAACTTTCAATTTGAAAGACAGTAGTAGCTGCATTCAGTATGTGAAATGGACATTCTCACCAGAATGCTGCAGTTTCTCTGCGGGGCTGGAGGACCAAAATCATTCTAGATGGTCCACCTATAGGGCAGCCATCTTGAAGCATTTTTCTGTACACAGAAATCCCCAAGAGGCTCGCAAGGCAGCCTACAACTTGTAATGTGGGGAGGATCAGGCCCCACAAGAATGTGTGCATGAACTAAAACGTGCCTTTGCGCAGACTACTAGAAGGGTGCGCATGGACAGCAAAGAATGTGTTAATACTTTTTTCCATGCCTTACCAAAGTACATCATGATCCAGCTAGTGAGAGATTTTCATGAGCAAAGATCACTAGGCTGGGTCATTGAACAGGCCACCCGGATCTACGAGGTGCAAAAGCCCATAGACAACAAGAATACTCAAAAAAGCCCCAAAACAACCAAACCCCCTGCTGCTGTTAAGGTGGCAGAGGTAAAGGTTGCCCCCATTTTAGATTTGGAGATGGGGGGGCTAAAAACTTGCCTGAACAGCAGAATAATCCCAAGCCCAGAAGGCCCTCGGGCCAGTCACAGACAGGGAGCCAAGGAGGTAGTCCCACAAATGGGATCCCTCACTCCCCTGGCTATGTAAGTCCCCGCTGCAAGGGGAACAGACCCACCCTGGGTTATGTGTTGACTCCTCCAGCCCAAGGAGGGGGATCCAACCAGGCACCTAACCCAGGGAACTTCCCTCCTAACTTCCCCCAGGAGGGCAGAAACTCCCCAAATCCTGGACAGAACTTCTTCCCCAGGTATCCACAAAACTTTCAACCCCAAATTCATCCATCCTTCTTTCCCCAATTCCCTGAGTCCAGACCACCTAATCGGGGAGAGGAGAGGCCAAGGGTGGAGGGGTATCCAAATCTTCCCAACCCGGGGTATTACCAGAGAAGGGATAGCTACCCTTCCTGGGATCAGCCCAGGGGAGAAAACAGAACCCCGTATCAGCCTGAGCGGGTTTCACAGCTAGAGCGCCAGGTCCAAAATAAGGCACAGGATATGGGTTGCATGCTGAGGGCTCGGCAGAACCCTCAGATGGGCATGCCGGCACAGAATGCCTCCAACTCTGGATCTGGTGCTCCAGAACAATGATGGGGGCAGCACCCCGATAACCCACCGGTTCCCAGGGAGGAGGTGCAAGGGGAAGGGGGGTGTAAAGCCTTGGAGGAAGCTTCCTTCCCCACTTATAAACAGCCCCTGGAAACCCAGGAACCGGAAACAAAATCTCCTGCCCCTGAAAGCCTGCCACCCAAGGAGCAGAGGGGGGTAGGAGAAACAAAGGATCCAAACAGACCCATTTTGAGGAAGAGCTACAGATCTTCCAATTTGAAGGAGAGGGATCCTCAGAGGATCCTGGGAAAAGGATATTCTCCTTCAGAGATGGGGGAACTCCTCCCAAAGAAAAATGGGTCTCAAAGGATTCAAATCCAGACTGGGTAGATGTGGGGACTGAGCTAGCGCCGCCCATCATCCAAGCCCAGAACCAACAACATGAAAATCCCCTGGTTCAAGCCCATCCTGGTGACTGCCTCCAAAAAAGGGGGGGGCAGCCCAGAACCAGGACCAGGGGAACTCAAAACTTGTCCCATCTCTAGTTGCCACCTTTTTCTTTCCGATTCCCTAGGGTTCCCCGCAGAATTCTGTCCAAATCTCTTCTCTTTCAGTGTCCAAAACTAAAAAACTAACACATCAGTTGTCCAATAATGTACATTATCTGTGCTCCCTTGCGGAGAAGGGGGGAAGATACTATGCCCCGGTACAAACACAGGGGCAGGGTACAATTTTGGCACTGGTGGACACTGGATGCCAAGCTACCCGTCTGTCCAAAAATGCCTTTAATAAACTGAATTCAGGAAGGGGGGAGGATTATCAAATTCCTCTCATCTCTCTTCCTGGACAACTTCAGAACTTTGACGGGAAGGAAATTCCCGTCGAGGGTACTGTGGATTTGGACATTAAAATTGGGAAACACAAGGTGAAACACCCGGTCATAGTTGTGACTCCAGAGGGCACCCCTTGTTTACTAGGGAATGACCTCCTGTCAAGGTTGTCACCCCTAATAGATTGCGTAAACAAGGTCCACTGGACCCAGACTAGCAGACCCATAAAATTAAAACAGAGTGTCAACCATGTTAGTTTAAACGGCACATGCCACATGGTTGAA
This sequence comes from Ambystoma mexicanum, assembly GCF_040938575.1. Classification (NCBI taxonomy): domain Eukaryota; kingdom Metazoa; phylum Chordata; class Amphibia; order Caudata; family Ambystomatidae; genus Ambystoma; species Ambystoma mexicanum. Next base: position 897,819,241 of record NC_090941.1, read on the forward strand.
CAAAAATCTGACCAAGTAGAATTTCACTTCCAGAACAACCAAATTCCAGGCGTGACAGTAATAGCAGTAGGACAACAGACTGGTGATGGGGGGTCCTCTCTATTTCTGAAAATCAATCTTCCTTCCAGTTTAAGGTGGCATTCCACACTGGAAGGAAATACTCTGAAATTCTTTAACAATCCACAATCCAGAAAGATGATAAATCAGCTCAGAGCCTGGCTGATATTCAGCAAATTGGCGAGCAGTTGTTCATTCCAATTCAGTTAAATGAAGGGAAGGACTCTGTTCTCACCCGAATGTGTGTGAACAATGGTAAGAGCTTCATCAGCAAAGCCATGTTCCGCCAACTCCCAAAAGATGCAGCCATTCCCACATTTAGAGTCATAGACAAATGGGAAATGGAGCTGGAAGCACCCAATTAAAAACATCTCCTGCCAAGCAGGTGTATGCTCAGAATCTCCATAGGCAACAAGAGCATAGTCAATAATTGTTGGGTCGTGCGAGACGTCACTGCCGCCTTTTACTTAGGCAGTGATAGTCTCAATCGCTTTGCCATTAGTTTGGACCTAATAAACTTCAAAGCTTGGTCCTGATTAGTGGATAATCCCATGGGCTTTGATGAACCAGAGAAAACATTTAGGTCAGCTCAATTGCTGCCTTATGCAGTTGAAATGCAGATTGGAGAGGAAGTCACCATCCCAGAAAGGACCCGACAATTCTCCCTGGAAGTGAAAGTTAAAAGAGGACAGAAATTGAAAAACCCTGATGCTTATATTCATCTAAATGCTTCTCTCCAACAGCAAGGGTTGGGGGTAAACCCAACACCATTAGTCAACATAGAACATGACACCATTCCAATAGAGGTGGATAACAGCGACTTAAAGAGTATCACTCTAGCCGCAGGCACCATTATTGGAATGGCAGTTGATGACCGACATTTTTCCATTAATTTAGGAAATGAACTGTTAGGACCAATCCCCAAGGACTGTTTTGACAGTGACAGTGATGACAACACAACACCAGACAGGATCTTCCCCCGGAATGGGGGGAACTTTCTGGTGTACACTTCCTGCCCTTATGGTAAGGAAGATGTGACTTGTGACTTCAGGATGGATGAGGTGATTTTCCAGGTCCGTGAAGATGCCTTCCCCACCTGAAGCCACTAGTCCAAATCAGCACTCTGACCAGGGACTTCTCCACCCAGCTGGAGGAGGCCGCTGAGATAGAGAAACCAGAAGTCTTTCCAGGCTTCAGGCAGATGGTTGAAGAGAGAGTTCACCTAGCTGATGCCTGTGAGACTCTGGAGCAGAAGCAAAAGTTGAAACAAGTTTTCTTGGATTTTCAATATCTCTTTGCAGTGGACTCATATGACTGTGGTCGCACCGACATCGACACAACAACAATTCCCACGGACCCTGGCATGACTCCAGTGTTTGTGAAGCTATATCGCTTGCCTCTCTCATCAATGGAGTCCCTTACTGAAATAATTAAGAACCTTGAGTCCCGTGGGATAATCCGTCCAGTCCACAGCACCTTCAATATTCCGGTGCTGGGGATATTGAAGCCAAACAGCCAGTGGAGACTCTGCGCCGACCTTAGGGAGCTCAACAAATGGGTCCATACTTCCCGATGGCCTCTTCCCTACATTGACCAAGGGCTGGCCCAGATCCAGGGGTCACAGGTATTCACTGCAATAGACCTGACCAATGGATACTGGACTGTACCTGTCAGTAGGGAGGACCAATACAAGCTGGCTTTTACCTTTGGGGGCCAGCAGTACACATGGACCCGGACTCCCTTCGGATACATCAACTCCGGCAATGAGTTTAACATTTTTCTACACAAGACCATGCCTGACCTGGGTTAAAGGGGTAACCTGGCTTATGTAGATGATGTTCTCATCAAAAGTACATCTGTGGAGGAACACATAGTGGAGATCCGTTATGTTCTGACAGAGTTGAGGGCTGCCGGAGCAAAACTTTCCTTTCAAAAGGCACAGTGGTGCAGAACCCATGTAAATTTCTTGGGGCATGAGATTACTCCTCAGGGTCTCTGTTCCCAGGAAAAGAAAGTGGAAGCCCTCCAGAAACTGGAAGACCCCACAACTCTGCTGGAACTCAGGAGCCTCCTTGGATTGAGTAATTACAGTAGAACGTTTATTGAAAGATACGCAGAGATCACAAGAGCCCTGATTCATCTTTTGAAGGGGGGATCAGGTGGGAATGGGGTCTAGAACAATCCGAGGCAGTAAGACAACTCAAAAGAAGCCTCTCACAAGCGCCTTGCCTAGCTTACCCTGTCAGAAACAAGGAGTTCTTCTTGGAGACAGGGTTCTCAAATACATGCTTGACTGCAGTATTATACCAAAAGCATGACAAGGACAATAAAGTAATCTCCTATGTGAGTAAAACTTTATCCTCTGTGGAGGAAAAATTCAACGATTGTGAGAAGGCACTCCTGGCAACGGTGTGGGCATTGAAGAATTACCGCCCATTCATCCAGGGGGAACACATCATAGTGGAGACTCCACACCAGCCTCTGCAATATCTCCAAAATGACAGAATCCGGTCTGGAAATGTGAGCAATTCCCAAATTACTTCCTGGATTCTGTCAATGCAAGGCTTTCCTGTAGAGGTCAGATATGGCCAAAACAAGAAGAGTCCCCTCGCGCAAGGTCTGGCTGACTTGCATGATTGTGCCAGAGAAAACTGTTTCGAGGACGAGAGTCAAAAAATCAAGGACAACATGGAGGCATACCTTAATTCCCCACACAAAGTCTTTGAAGAAGACAAGTGTGAGGGAATGCCCACTGTCTATGTGGATGGATGCTCTTACCATGTTGACAACAACGGGGAAAAAGAACTTGTGGCCGGCGTAGGGAATGCATGGGTGAATGAGATCCAGAACCCTCCGCTGGGTACAAGATTGGTCCCCGAAGTAGTCAAGTGGCAGAGTTGATGGCTGTGCATCAAGCCATCCTCACTGTAGTCCAACATCAACTCCACGAACTGGTCATAATCACAGATTCGGATTATGTACGGAACGGGTTCATGGAGCACCTCGTTAACTAGAAAACCAGAGGCATGCTATGTGCTAATAACAAACCCTTGAAACATGGGAAATTAATTCAAAATATTGATGATCTGGTCACCTCGAATGGGATGACCATCTACTGGAAAAAGATCAAGGGTCATTCCAAAGTAGAGGGACCAGACAAAACTGGAAATGACTTAGCTGATCAGCTGGCCAAAACCGGGGCCATCCAAGGGGATCTAATTGAGATCGAGTCCCTGTTGGGGGAAATCCAGGTCACTGCTACCACTAGGTCCCAGACAAATGCTCACAATGACCTCTCAACTGCACAATGGAGTATGGAGACCCCAGAGTGTTGATGAAATGTCCTAAGATGTTCCGAATCCAAGACGGTTTGTTGGTAAGGAGATCCCTAGCTGGCCATGATCAGTGGGTGGTTCCTACCTCATTCCAAAGCCTGATGTTAAGTCAAGCCCATGATGCGGCCACAGCCGGTCATAGGGGGATTCATACAACACTTGAAATCTTAAGAGAGGTTGCATACTGGCCACACATGGGGCAGGACCTCGACCAATACTTGAAGGGGTGTCTTGTGTGTGCACAATTTCAGCCAACATCCCTCACACACCGTGCGCCTCTCCAAAAGAGGGGGATGACCCTGCCATGGTCAGATTTGCAAGTTGACTTTCATTGGGCCCATGATTCGCTCCTCTAGGGGGAACAAGTACATGTTGACAGTGACATGCATGTTTACTAAATGGGTGGAATGTCTCCCGGCCCCAAGCTGCAAGGCAGAAACAGCAGCTGTGCTGATGATCAACCACATCTTTTCGCGTTTTGGTCTACCCCAAAGGGTCGAGTCGGACAGAGGTAGTCATTTCACCAGTGAAGTTATGGCAAAATTTTGGGAGATACTTAGGGTTAAAAGGAAGCTACATATTGCTTACCGGCTAGCCTCTAGCGGTGCAGTAGAGAGATATAATCGAACAATTGTGAGCATATTAAAAAAGTTTGTGGCAGATTCTGGGCCAAGTTGGGATATTCGATTACCTCTTGTCCTAATGGCCATCAGATCTACCCCTTCATCTGCAACTAAAATGTCACCGTTTGAGCTGATGACTGGACGCAGGATGGTGCTTCCCCAGCATCTGCTCTACAGGACCCAAGAGCAGACATTGATCAATGCCTCCATAACTCATGAGTATGTTGAAAATCTAAGAAAACACCTTCAACATGCTTTTGCCTATTCTCAGCGAAATCTAGAAAGATCAGCAGACACCATGAAGACCCACTATGACTTAAAGACTGCCAGAAAGGAATACAATGTAGGAGACCCGGTCTACTTATACAATTTCCAAAGGAACCAGGCCAAACAGCGAACATTTCTGCCTACCTGGAGGGGTCCTTTTGAAATTGTAGACAAGATCTCACCAGTCGCCTACAAAATCTGCATCCCCAAAGGCAGTTTGGCAGAGGGGGAAGATAAGTGGGTCCATATTAATCAGCTAAAGTGTTGCCATCCTAGGCACACTCTGCAGCAACTGGAGGAGTCTTCTGGAACCCCAGAAGGGGCCACTCCAGATCCATAAAACTCCAACTGTAAAATATTCCATACATAGTCTATAAAATATAATAAGAAAAATATGTCCTGGTTATCAAAATATATGTGTCAGCCCCACTACATTAATAGTGGTGGGGAAATGTCTACAAATATGTTTTTGCTTTGTCATCATAGGAGAGATAAACCATGGAGACAGAAACCAAGGAGGATTACCCGGGGACCGGGAGGAAAGATCCGAGGGGCCCGGAGTATCGCTCAATAGTCACATCAGGATTGGCAAGGAGAACCGATCGATCCACCACTGATGGAGGAAAAGATGATGAACTTGCCATTGATGGAATCAGAAGAGATGAGGCTGACATCCCAGTCTTGCGAGTTTCTATTGATGGACGATCAAAGCCAATCGCAAGAGGGGGACTTGTGGGATGTTTCAACCCACTGGTCCAGGCCCTGCAACATTACTGTACATTGCTGGCAGCAGGAACCTCAGAAATGGCCACTGGAAAGCATGCTGCTCGCTAAAAATCACCGAAAAGTGCGCAGTAAAAATCTGAAAAATAGGCTGCCATCCACTTTTGCCTATCTCAGTGAACACAGGAGACCACTGCCAAAACCCACCATTGAGCTACCCACAAAGTAGCCTGAAACCACTTGTGAAAGCAATGCTGATTGCCAAAAGAAACACAGAGCTGTTTGGAAATCCGTTTTCTTGGTTGTCAAATGTACAAAAATCATGGCTCACAAACCACCCAAAAGATCCCACCTCCTTGTTGGGTGTTCCACATCATGCTACTTCAGGAACCCATACAATTACAATGTCAGCAAGAATCATATGTTATCAGAACAAAATCCACTTTTAAAGATACTTGATGGAAAGAAATCTGTCAAAATGGGTGCAGTGCCATTACTCGCCTCTGACAGACGCTGGCGATCTCTAAATCTGACAGGAGAAACTTGTGTTTCCAAAGTTAAATGTGTTAAAGAAGGGATTTCATCAAATGCCATATAGAGTGCCACACATTTGATTTTCATGTTGAAAAAGACTGGAATTAAAGATATGTTTGCTGATTTAAATTTATACATGTAATGTTTTCACAAGGAACTATGTTACAATTGACCATAAGGTAACCTGGTTTAGCTAAAACTTCCAAAAGGCTTTCTTTCCCTGGGAATCTCCACCTTGTTCATTCCCACCAAAAGGAGATGATTTCGCATTGGCATGATAATCAGAAAGGGAGGAGATTTCCTCTGCTGCCCTGAGCAAGAAACAATGGGTTCCTTGAACTGAATAGAAAATGCTAATTCGGGTGTGACTGACAACAACAGCTCTGGCAGGAAGGCAAGCCATGTGACCCTCTGACTCAGCCCAGCTTTGGAGGCAGGCCAGACTGAAAATGTGGATTGAAGTAGAAGTAAATGTATGTTTTAGAAAAATTCTTATAGCAAATTGTACTGAACTGACAAAAATATGAAACTCATAGGTTGTTAAAATGAAAAATGTGCTCACAGTTTAAAACTAATTTGGAATCTGGGCGATGTTCTGAGACTGAATCCTGGAAATTATTCATATTGTAGCCATTGTGTTTATGTTAGGAACATGAACATTTTCAGGAATATGCCCAGATGGGATGTGTATGCATGTATAAAGATTGGTGCAGAACTAACATTGAGTAACCCACCAAAAGTGTGAAAAAGTTGTCATTTATGAACTAAAGCTGGCAGGAAGATGAGAGTTGGACAGCAATGTACCTTAAGCAATCTGTCATGTAATTATGTATTGTTAACAAGTTGGGCAACTGGGAAATATGTTTTTGGGGGAAAATAGATTTCCTAAGTAAAAGCAAAGGGGAGGGTTTTCCTTTGGACCATAAACACAGTGTCACTTTGACACATATGACACACTGCTCCTGACTCAAATCAGGAGTGGGGAAATTCTCTGACCTATCAGATCCTTAGAGGGTTGGGCATAGTTAATCAGCCGCCCCACCCACTTTGGAAATGGATAAATAGGGACTGTTGAGGACAAACAAAACACACACTTTCCACTCATCAACTGATTCCTTGGCAAAGCACCCTGCAGGCAGATCCAGGCTCCAGACATAGATCCAGAATCCAGACTCTAGAACTTTGAAGCAGAGAGGCCTAATCCAAAAGCTGAACTCTTCTCAGTTGGCCTTCAGAATCTTAAGCAACATAATTCTAACCCCTAAACTTCAAAGGGGCACCACAAACTCCAACACCCTACATTAATAGTGGTGGGGAAATGTCTACAAATATGTTTTTGCTTTGTCATCATAGGAGAGATAAACCATGGAGACAGAAACCAAGGAGGATTACCCGGGGACGGGGAGGAAAGATCCGAGGGGCCCGGAGTATCGCTCAATAGTCACATCAGGATTGGCGAGGAGAACTGATCGATCCACCACTGATGGAGGAAAAGATGATGAACTTGCCATTGATGGAATCAGAAGAGATGAGGCTGACATCCCAGTCTTGCGAGTTTCTATTGATGGACGATCAAAGCCAATCGCAAGAGGGGGACTTGTGGGATGTTTCAACCCACTGGTCCAGGCCCTGCAACATTACTGAGCATTGCTGGCAGCAGAAACCTCAGAAATGGCCACTGGAAAGCATGCTGCTCGCTAAAAATCACCGAAAATTGCGCAGTAAAAATCTGAAAAATAGACTGCCATCCACTTTTGCCTATCTCAGTGAACACAGGAGACCACTGCCAAAACCCACCATTGGGCTACCCACAAAATAGCCTGAAACCACTTGTGAAAGCAATGCTGATTGCCAAAAGAAACACAGAGCTGTTTGGAAATCCGTTTTCTTGGTTGTCAAATGTACAAAAATCATGGCTCACAAACCACCCAAAAGATCCCACCTCCTTGTTGGGTGTTCCACATCATGCTACTTCAGGAACCCATACAATTACAATGTCAGCAAGAATCATATGTTATCAGAACAAAATCCACTTTTAAAGATACTTGATGGAAAGAAATCTGTCAAAATGGGTGCAGTACCATTACTCGCCTCTGACAGACGCTGGCGATCTCTAAATCTGACAGGAGAAACTTGTGTTTCCAAAGTTAAATGTGTCAAAGAAGGGATTTCATCAAATGCCATATAGAGTGCCACACATTTGATTTTCATGTTGAAAAAGACTGGAATTAAAGATATGTTTGCTGATTTAAATTTATACATGTAATGTTTTCACAAGGAACTATGTTACAATTGACCATAAGGTAACCTGGTTTAGCTAAAACTTCCAAAAGGCTTTCTTTCCCTGGGAATCTCCACCTTGTTCATTCCCACCAAAAGGAGATGATTTCGCATTGGCATGATAATCAGAAGGGGAGGAGATTTCCTCTGCTGCCCTGAGCAAGAAATAATGGGTTCCTTGAACTGAATAGAAAATGCTAATTCAGGTGTGACTGACAACAACAGCTCTGGCAGGAAGGCAAGCCATGTGACCCTCTGACTCAGCCCAGCTTTGGAGGCAGGCCAGACTGAAAATGTGGATTGAAGTAGAAGTAAATGTATGTTTTAGAAAAATGCTTATAGCAAATTGTACTGAACTGACAAAAATATGAAACTCATAGGTTGTTAAAATGAAAAATGTGCTCACAGTTTAAAACTAATTTGGAATATGGGCGAAGTTCTGAGACTGAATCCCGGAAATTATTCATATTGTAGCCATTGTGTTTATGTTATGAACATGAACATTTTCAGGAATATGCCCAGATGGGATGTGTATGCATGTACAAAAATTGGTGCAGAACTAACATTGAGTAACCCACCAAAAGTGTGAAAAAGTTGTCATTTATGAACTAAAGCTCGCAGGAAGATGAGAGTTAGACAGCAATGTACCTTAAGTAATCTGTCATGTAATTATGTATTATTAACAAGTTGTGCAACTGGGAAATATGTTTTTGGGGGAAAATAGATTTCCTAAGTAAAAGCAAAGGGGAGGGTTTTCCTTTGGACCATAAACACAGTGTCACTTTGACACATATGACACACTGCTCCTGTCTCAAATCAGGAGTGGGGAAATTCTCTGACCTATCAGATCCTTAGAGGGTTGGGCATAGTTAATCAGCCTCCCCACCCACTTTGGAAATGGATAAATAGGGACTGTTGAGGACAAACAAAACACACACTTTCCACTCATCAACTGATTCCTTGGCAAAGCACCCTGCAGGCAGATGCAGGCTCCAGACATAGATCCAGAATCCAGACTCTAGATCTTTGAAGCAGAGAGGCCTAATCCAAAAGCTGAACTCTTCTCAGTTGGCCTTCAGAATCTCAAGCAACATAATTTTAACCCCTAAACTTCAAAGGGGCACCACAAACTCCAACAGCCTGGCTGAGCTGTTTTGCTATTCTAGCTAAGAACCCTGTGCTAGAACCAAGATCCAGACCCGCAGAGCAGAGCTGTAACCCAGAATCCATCAGATCCAGTCCAAGAGGCTGCGCAGACCAGAGTGCCTTGCTGAGAGCAGAGTCCAGGTGCCCTGATCCTGTCCGGTGGCGAGTGAAGTTAAAACCCTTGACCAGATCTTTGACGGTTCCATTCCATTCCAAAGCCATGGAGTGAGTACTTAGTCTAGAACTGTCCATAGTCACCTCTTAGTCTTCAGTAACCCAATCCAACCATTCCAACCTATCCATAACTGCATTATTGAATCTCTTTTGTCTATTCTAAATTCTTCTCTCCTCCACATAATCCTTGATAATTGCAGTGATAATCATCTTGGCGCTAATATATATTTTCTGGAGAAAGGCAATCGTTTCGTGCAGACAGAAACCATCCGGAGGCGCCTCTGGATAGGTGGCTGGGCTGACGTGTAGTTTGTGGCTCCATAGACTCTTTAGTGTTAAGAAATCTTTGTTCTAAATCTTCAACAGCGCATCTTTCATTTTAAAATATTTACTCTGTTTTAAGAAAAATCTACCTCTACAAAAACCTCTGTAACTTTTGAACCGTACGTCCTAGAAACAAAATTCCAATTCCTTATAGTTTTGCTGTAATCGCATTTCAGGCACGCGGAAAAGTTGCCGCGATTTCGCATTTGGTTAAATTTCATTCTAGGTAAAACAGCTATTTTTTTGCTTTCAACTTCTGAATTTCGTTTTCCATCTGCTAACCATTCAACAATCATTGCTAGTGTCTACCTGAACCAATCCAAAGCCACTCTCACTAGTTCTGAATCCCATTTCACGAATTAAAATCAATTTTAGCATTTTCCCATTCATTGCAAATCACACTCAAAAGCATTTTGACCTGATTTTAGAGCATTCCTGTTTCTCTCTGCTTGCTGGGGGGAATTGTGATTGAACTTCATTGTTGATTGCATTCCTGATATCTGTGTGCCCTCATTCATCTCTTCATATTGCCTAGTGGGGGGAGTGAGTAGTAACAGGGGAAAGAGTGATCATATTGTCATTTGATTGAGGTCATATCAAGTTTTATTTCTGTGTTGCATTCTTTCCTCTCATTGCATTTCTTTGAACCATACAAAGTATTCTCTGATATATTATTTTCCTATTCCTACTCCTAATTGATTAAAGAGATTGTTGATGTTGTAATATTACCCATTGCTGATCATTGTTCATATTCATAAGTGTGATATTCAGATATTGTTCATATTCATAAAAGTGTAATACATATATATTGTTCATTTCTTCAAATAAATCTTTTAATTTACAAAACAAACCTATTTCTTGGTTCAGTGAGACCGGGGGAATTCAAAGAGAGGGGCGTTATATAAGGGTACATCATCCAGAATTAAACAAACATTTGACATAACAATATATAAATAAGGGTTTCCATTAGGCATCCCATACTAGGCATTGAATTAGTTGGAGTGCTGGATTGAAATCACTTACAGAAATAGTCCCTGGGCTTGAGACCAAGGATAAATCGTGCAGCCCTATTCTGGATTAGTTGTAGGGGGCGAAGAGAGGAGTAAGGTAAATTAAGGAAGAGGCTGTTTCAGTACTCCAACCTGAAGAGAACCAGCACTCTAGAGACATTGAGCTTCTGGGGAAATGTGAGGAAAGGGAGAATGCCTCTACGGAGGTGAATTTGGAAATGGGCCTTCTTGGCATAGTCCAAGATGTGAGGAATAACAGAGAGAGAGAGAGGTGTCAAAGATGACACCAGGGTTTCTAGCTTCAGAGGAAGGAGAGGGCCCATAGAGGGCGGCCAGAGTGAAGGGAGGGAACGGGGATAGGAGTCCCTATGGGAAGGATCTCTGTTTTTCTGGCATTGAAGCAGAGATCATTGGAGATGCACCAAGATTTGATAGCGCAAAGGCAGTCAGGAATGACAGAGGAAGTAGGAGGAGAGGTGGTAGGAAGTTTGATGAAGAGTTGAGTGTCATCTGTATAACACTGGAAGTTAGGGGAAATGTTAGAGATCAGGTGGGCAAGAGGAGCGAAATAGTTGTTAAAGAGCCAGGGCAAGAGGAAAGAGCCCTGGGGAACACAAATGGTAAGAAATAGTGGTGGAAGAGGAGAAGGTACCCACGATTACCTGGGAAGGACGGTCAATGAGAAAGGAGATCAATCAGTCTCGTGTGTTCAGCAAAGATGACAAGGGTGTCATGGAGCCACTTTATGAGGATAGAATGGTTGACTGTATCAAAGGCAGAAGAGAGGTCAAGAATAATGAGAACAGTGGGAGAGTTAGAGTCAAGGTTTGCGGGAAATACTTCACTGCTGCTCAGGAGAGCAGTTTCAATGCCTCTGGATGCTCGGAATCCAGATTGATGGTCATGTAGGCAACCAACAAGCTCAAAATGTTGGGTCAGTTGGGGGAAGACCAACTTTTTCCAGGAGTTTCCCAAGGAAGGGAGCGATAGAGAAAGGGTAGTGATTGGTGGGAAACAAGGGGTCAGCAGAATGCTTTTTCAGGAGGGGGTGCACAAGGGAGTGCTTGAGAGTGAAAGGGAAAGATCCAGATGCAAGATAGTGGTTGCAGAAATCAGTGAGCACTGGAGCGAGGGAACAGATATTGTCCTTTATAGTTCTGGAAGAACAGCGAGAGAACTGTTTGGATGAGACCTCCATAAAGCGGACTACTCTAGTGACCACTTCTAGTGTGATAGGTGGGAAGGATGAGAAAGAGGAAGAGGGAGGAGCATGGGCCAGGAGAGGTAGGGGGCAAGGGAGAGGGGCAGGAGAAGGGGAGGAAGAGAGAACATTTTCTGAGTTTTACCAGTGAAGTGGGTGGCCAGTGCAGGGCAGAGGGCCTGGGAGGGAAGATGCAAGGTAGAGACTGCAGATGGATTGGCTAGATCCTTGCAGATTTGGAAGAGTTCATCCATGTTGTTAGTAGCTCCAGAAACTCTGGCCTGGATGTGAGCCCTCTTCTTGGAGCGTGTAGAGAGACGATATTGCCTTTGGAGGAGGTGACATGCCAGTTTATCAGATGAGGATCTTGAGGTCTGCCACTTCTGTTCAGCAGCTCTGTATTTGCGTTTCAGAGCTGCTAGATCAGACTCGTACCAACTGTTTCAGACAGATCTTCATGACAAGGGCAAGAATGTCAAGAAAGTTAGAGATAGCAAGTTGAAGATTGTTGAGACACCTCATTTAATTGGCCGGATGTTCACAGACGAGGTTAGCAGTGCTGGGGGAGGCTCGGGCAGGGGGCCGAAAGGTCAAAGGTTGGAGGAGAGGAGGGAGCGGTCAGACTAAGAAAGCAGAGTGGAGAGAGGGTCAGAGAGAAGAAGATCTGTACGGATGAAGGCATCTAGAGTGTGTCCAGGAGAGTGGGTAGGACCAGAATAGAGAATGGAGAGGGAGAGAGCGGTGCATAGATCACGGAAGAGAGTGGATGTTGAAGTCACCCAGGAGGAGGAGTTTAGACGTCGATGTCAGGAGAGAGGAAGCGAAGTTAGCCCATTCAGATAGGAAAGGAGAGATGGGCCAGGCGGCCTGTAGATAGTGGCAATGGTGAGAGAAGAAGTAGGAGAGATGCCAAGCTTGAAGACCAAGCATTCAAATGAGGTGTGAGGCTGGGTGGGTATGAGAGAAAGAATCCACTCAGGGAAGATCATTACTACACCACCGCCAACACGTTAGGATGAGGTTTGGAGAGGATGTTGTAGCCATCAGGGAGAAGGGAGTCAAAAGCAGTGACTGAGCTGGCATTGAACCACGTCTCGGTGGGAGCGAGGACGTCGAGATCAAAGTCTTTGAGGAGGAGGCAGTTATCACAAGAATGTTTGATAACAGAGTGAGCATTGAGCGTGGCTAAGTGAAACCGGTTACCATCCTTGAGGGTTTTCCGAGCTGGGACACAGGGGGGTGGTACACCCATCGGAGTTGGTGAAGGAGGAGTAGAGAGCGGGAAGAAGAGGGGGTAGCAGGAGTGCCACTGCATATGCACAGCTCATCTATTGTGGCCTCTCACTCCTCCTTGATGCTCCCCTTGTCACGCTGTGGGGTGACTCTCTGTGCTAACCATTGGAGGGTTGTCCATACTTGGCTGGGTTTCAGTCTCTGTCTGCCTTACACGGACAGCGTGTGGCGCTGTCTAACTGATCTCTATCTCTGCTAGTTCTCGCCTCTTCCTCTGGGCAGTACATTGTTCCGATGAGAGATAGAAAGATTCTGGTGATCATTTTGTTTGGCAGACATGGTGCCAGATAAGCATGTACTGCCAAAGAACATACCGGCAAAAGATGGGGGGTATGAATTGGGGTCTTTCCAAATACCACCATCCTACTCAGGGGAAGGGCTGAGTCTGGCTTTCTCCCCGGTAGGCCTCCCACTCCGGGCTGAGAGGGTTTCCCATCCCCTCTTGAAAAGGCCAGGACCTCGTCACATTCCCCATTCTCTGTCTATGCAAGGCTGACGTTACCCAGTTTTGTCAAAAACCAGGTAGGGGATTACAGGTAAGCCGCCTATCGTTTTCCCCACCAGTAAGATTGTGGAGGCACGCCATCATCAGGACCCCCATAAACTCCAGTAGTGGCATTGCTGTCATGGAGATGTGATTTTTAAAATATAAATTCACGAGGGTTTTCATAAGGTTCGAAGGACAGGCCTGAGTGTAATGAAAATTACCCATCCACTTCTAGGGTAACGAAAATGACCCATTCACAGGGCACTTCTAGAATGACAGGCAGTGGGAACCTGAACCTCCTGCTGAGCTCAAGTCAAGTACCTAAAAAATACTCAATCTCCCTCCTACGCCTCATTATCAGCCTCTACAGCTGTACGCTATTTGTGGGGTCATCCATGTCGGTCGTTTTTACTCTGGAGAATGATGGCTTCAGGACTGTGCATTGCTCTTCCCAGGGATTGGAGACGTTGATAACTGCCATTTTGTGAGAAAAACATTGACTCACTTTTTGTCAAGCATCAGGTTTTTTTTGCGAAGGTGGATTGACTGATTTTTAGTTTGAGCTGTTAGAAGGTGATTGCACCACTCATAAGCCAAAAAACAATTGAATTAGAGTGGTGATAGGGAGAAATGGCACATGAGAAGGGACACAAAGCATGTTGGTGGTATTTGGTTCTTTTCCCACCCATTGATTGTCAATGGCCATCTAATCCATATAGCCATTCCCACTCAGTTTCTGCCCCAGTCCGCCCCAAAAACATCCTCCTGGGATCTCTTTGAGCTCGCTTTATTCAAGCCTTAACATCAAACTTTGCACTCAATGTGCCCACCAGTGTTCTTTCAAAGCCGTCTTCTCAGAGCTAATGTGGGTCATAACAACTTTGTCAGTGTGGAATTAACGTGCCGATATTACTGTATTCTGGCACGTTTCCGCACCGGAAAAGAACAAGTTTTCTGGTGGGGTGGAGGAATTACCTCCAGCTATTAGCTGGAGGTAATTCCAACACCCTACCGGCATAGAATATGGGACTCCATGGAATGAGAATTTACCACCCTTACTGGCACTCATAATCCGGTGGTAATTCGGCCGAACTGCCTCCCTGTAACAGTAATACAGTTTGTCGGTATCTTGGTGGATTTGCTGCTAGGATACCGGGAAACTTGTAATGAGGGCCAATGACTTAATTGGAGCTGTAAACTATGTAGTGGTGGAAGACAAATGTCTAAACCAGGAATGCCTTTAATCGCTCAATTTATGACCACTATGTGGGTGCTTCACGGAAGTCCTGTTAAAAGCAAGCATCGGCAAAGCCAACAGTTTTGACAGATGTCCAGGTACTCACCTAATTTTGCACCTGTTTCAATCAATGGTAAGTTAATACCACTACGGCAATGCCTGGCAAGTGTCTTTCCTATGTCTACACAAAAGCTCCAACTATTGCATTGTCAATGCCTGTTTATAATCCTCCATCCCTTTTGAGCATTTTGTGCAATATCGCCACGCGTGGCACATGTGGCTCTAGCACAATATCCACATGTGCACTTTTGTGAATCCAATGCGTACTCTTGGACATTTGCAAAATTGCATTCCTCTCTTAATTTGCGCCTAAATATCAACACTGCTGGTGCAGCACAGCCCAAAGGATCTCTTCTGTTTTGAGGCTGGGGGTGCTCTGTTCAGACTTCTTGTTAAATTCAGTGAGCGCAGCCCGGCGCAGTGCCGATGGTGTGTGCTGTGTTCTCGCTTGCAGGGGGTGCTGTGTTCAGACACACTGCTTCTTCTTGTTAAATTCAGTGAGTGCAGCCCGGCGCAGTGCCCATGGTGTGTGCTGTGTTCTCGCTTGCAAGGGGTGCTGTGTTCAGACACACTGCTTCTTCTTGTTAAATTCAGTGAGTGCAGCCCGGTGCAGTGCCCATGGTGTGTGCTGTGTTCTCGCTTGCAATGGGTGCTCTGTTCAGACACACTGCTTCTTCTTGTTAAATTCAGTGAGTGCAGCCGGCGCAGTGCCCGTGGTGTGTGTGCTGTGTTCTCGCTTGCAAGGGGTGCTCTGGCTTGTTTGTGTTAAATTCAGTGAGTGCAGCCTGGTGCAGTGCCCGTGGTGTGTGCTGTGTTCTCGCTTGCAAGGGGTGCTCTGGCTTGTTCGTGTTAAATTCAGTGAGTGCAGCCCGGCGCAGTGCCCATGGTGTGTGCTGTGTTCTCGCTTGCAAGGGGTGCTGTGTTCAGACACACTGCTTCTTCTTGTTAAATTCAGTGAGTGCAGCCCGGCACAGTGCCCGTGGTGTGTGCTGTGTTCTCGCTTGCAAGGGGTGCTCTGTTCAGACACACTGCGTCTTCTTGTTAAATTCAGTGAGTGCAGCCCGGCGCAGTGCCCGTGGTGTGTGCTGTGTTCTCGCTTGCAAGGAGTGCTGTGTTCAGACACACTGCTTCTTGTTAAATTCAGTGAGTGCAGCTGGCGCAGTGCCCGTGGTGTGTGCTGTGTTCTCGCTTGCAAGGAGTGCTGTGTTCAGACACACTGCTTCTTCTTGTTAAATTCAGTGAGTGCAGCCCGGCGCAGTGCCCGTGGTGTGTGATGTGTTCTCGCTTGCAAGGGGTGCTCTGTTCAGACACACTGCTTCTTCTTGTTAAATTCAGTGAGTGCAGCCGGCGCAGTGCCCGTGGTGTGTGTGCTGTGTTCTCGCTTGCAAGGGGTCCTCTGGCTTGTTCGTGTTAAATTCAGTGAGTGCAGCCTGGTGCAGTGCCCGTGGTGTGTGCTGTGTTCTCTTTTGCAAGGGGTGCTGTGTTCACACACACTGCTTCTTCTTGTTAAATTCAGTGAGTGCAGCCCGGCGCAGTGCCCATGGTGTGTGCTATGTTCTCGTTTGCAATGGGTGCTGTGTTCAGACACACTGCTTCTTCTTGTTAAATTCAGTGAGTGCAGCCTGGTGCAGTGCCCGTGGTGTGTGCTGTGTTCTCGCTTGCAAGGGGTGCTCTGTTCAGGCACACTGCGTCTTCTTGTTAAATTCAGTGAGTGCAGCCGGCGCAGTGCCCGTGGTGTGTGTGCTGTGTTCTCGCTTGCAAGGGGTGCTCTGGCTTGTTTGTGTTAAATTCAGTTAGTGCAGCCTGGTGCAGTGCCCGTGGTGTGTGCTGTGTTCTCGCTTGCAAGGGGTGCTCTGGCTTGTTCGTGTTAAATTCAGTGAGTGCAGCCCGGCGCAGTGCCCATGGTGTGTGCTGTGTTCTCGCTTGCAAGGGGTGCTGTGTTCAGACACACTGCTTCTTCTTGTTAAATTCAGTGAGTGCAGCCCGGCACAGTGCCCGTGGTGTGTGCTGTGTTCTCGCTTGCAAGGGGTGCTCTGTTCAGACACACTGCGTCTTCTTGTTAAATTCAGTGAGTGCAGCCCGGCGCAGTGCCCGTGGTGTGTGCTGTGTTCTCGCTTGCAAGGAGTGCTGTGTTCAGACACACTGCTTCTTGTTAAATTCAGTGAGTGCAGCCGGCGCAGTGCCCGTGGTGTGTGCTGTGTTCTCGCTTGCAAGGAGTGCTGTGTTCAGACACACTGCTTCTTCTTGTTAAATTCAGTGAGTGCAGCCCGGCGCAGTGCCCGTGGTGTGTGATGTGTTCTCGCTTGCAAGAGGTGCTCTGTTCAGACACACTGCGTCTTCTTGTTAAATTCAGTGAGTGCAGCCCGGTGCAGTGCCCGTTGTGTGTGCTGTGTTCTCGCTTGCAAGGAGTGCTGTGTTCAGACACACTGCTTCTTCTTGTTAAATTCAGTGAGTGCAGCCCGGCACAGTGCCCGTGGTGTGTGCTGTGTTCTCGCTTGCAAGGGGTGCTCTGTTCAGACACACTGCGTCTTCTTGTTAAATTCAGTGAGTGCAGCCCGGCGCAGTGCCCGTGGTGTGTGCTGTGTTCTCGCTTGCAAGGAGTGCTGTGTTCAGACACACTGCTTCTTGTTAAATTCAGTGAGTGCAGCCGGCGCAGTGCCCGTGGTGTGTGCTGTGTTCTCGCTTGCAAGGAGTGCTGTGTTCAGACACACTGCTTCTTCTTGTTAAATTCAGTGAGTGCAGCCCGGCGCAGTGCCCGTGGTGTGTGATGTGTTCTCGCTTGCAAGGGGTGCTCTGTTCAGACACACTGCGTCTTCTTGTTAAATTCAGTGAGTGCAGCCCGGTGCAGTGCCCGTTGTGTGTGCTGTGTTCTCGCTTGCAAGGAGTGCTGTGTTCAGACACACTGCTTCTTCTTGTTAAATTCAGTGAGTGCAGCCCGGCACAGTGCCCGTGGTGTGTGCTGTGTTCTCGCTTGCAAGGGGTGCTCTGTTCAGACACACTGCGTCTTCTTGTTAAATTCAGTGAGTGCAGCCCGGCGCAGTGCCCGTGGTGTGTGCTGTGTTCTCGCTTGCAAGGAGTGCTGTGTTCAGACACACTGCTTCTTGTTAAATTCAGTGAGTGCAGCCGGCGCAGTGCCCGTGGTGTGTGCTGTGTTCTCGCTTGCAAGGAGTGCTGTGTTCAGACACACTGCTTCTTCTTGTTAAATTCAGTGAGTGCAGCCCGGCGCAGTGCCCGTGGTGTGTGATGTGTTCTCGCTTGCAAGGGGTGCTCTGTTCAGACACACTGCGTCTTCTTGTTAAATTCAGTGAGTGCAGCCCGGTGCAGTGCCCGTTGTGTGTGCTGTGTTCTCGCTTGCAAGGGGTGCTGTGTTCAGACACACTGCTTCTTCTTGTTAAATTCAGTGAGTGCAGCCCGGCGCAGTGCCCATGGTGTGTGCTGTGTTCTCGCTTGCAATGGGTGCTGTGTTCAGACACACTGCTTCTTCTTGTTAAATTCAGTGAGTGCAGCCTGGTGCAGTGCCCGTGGTGTGTGCTGTGTTCTCGCTTGCAAGGGGTGTTCTGTTCAGGCACACTGCGTCTTCTTGTTAAATTCAGTGAGTGCAGCCTGGCGCAGTGCCCATGGTGTGTGCTGTGTTCTCGCTTGCAAGGGGTGCTGTGTTCAGACACACTGCTTCTTCTTGTTAAATTCAGTGAGTGCAGCCGGCGCAGTGCCCGTGGTGTGTGTGCTGTGTTCTCGCTTGCAAGGGGTGCTCTGGCTTGTTCGTGTTAAATTCAGTGAGTGCAGCCTGGTGCAGTGCCCGTGGTGTGTGCTGTGTTCTCGCTTGCAAGGGGTGCTCTGGCTTGTTTGTGTTAAATTCAGTGAGTGCAGCCCGGCGCAGTGCCCGTGGTGTGTGCTGTGTTCTCGCTTGCAAGGAGTGCTGTTTTCAGACACACTGCTTCTTCTTGTTAAATTCAGTGAGTGCAGCCGGCGCAGTGCTCGTGGTGTGTGCTGTGTTCTCGCTTGCAAGGAGTGCTGTGTTCAGACACACTGCTTCTTCTTGTTAAATTCAGTGAGTGCAGCCCGGCGCAGTGCCCGTGGTGTGTGATGTGTTCTCGCTTGCAAGGGATGCTGTGTTCAGACACACTGCTTCTTCTTGTTAAATTCAATGAGTGCAGCCTGGCGCAGTGCCTGTGGTGTGTGCTGTGTTCTCGCTTGCAGGGAGTGCTGTGTTCAGACACACTGCTTCTTCTTGTTAAATTCAGTGAGTGCAGACCGGCGCAGTGCCCGTGGTGTGCGTGCAGTGTTCTCTCTTGCGTGTAATCGATTTCAAGCCAGCGTGTTAGTTTGCCTCTCGATCCCGTTCGACACTGAAGCTCAGTGATCCTAATCGGAGTAGACAGTGATGAGAGCGTCCTGCACGGACTTCTCTTTCCAGGCTCAAAGGGCATGGCGGGAATGCAAGCCATGGACCCTCCGTCACAGCTGTGTTCTCGATTGGGCTCATAATAGAGTGACTTGCCCCAAGAGAACCCCCTGAATTTACAACACAAATGGTGCTGCCTGGGTGTTCAATGAAACCTCTGTTATCAGTGTGTAAATGCTCATCCCTAATACAGTGCCTAAGTAACTATCAGTGATCCGTGGACTGCTGCCAGGACCGTTGCTGTGTTTGCCAGGGAGTTCAGAGTGCAACCAGGAAACGGATAGCTGCTGTGTTGGGCACACAGATAACGCTGATAAGCGGGCCTGTGAATGATATGGTGCGCTCGCAGTATATGAGAGGTGACCTTGGAATATTGCCTTTAACGCAGTACTCCCATGTTGCAGTGAGATCAAAAGTTGCATTCTACGACTACAGCACGAGGCCCTGAATGCAGTGTTTTCCATTTTCCTTGAACCAAGTCAGCATTTGCTTGGTGGACGACCCTCACATAAGTGCTCACCTGGCACGCACGTACCAATTGTGCCCCTGGCAGACACCAAGGGCCACATCCTAGACACGTGTGTTGACGCCGCAAGTGAGGAGATGGCGATGCTCTCATTCCGATTCCCCTTTCCCCCGTTGCGCATTTGCGCAAATAAGAGGGCATTTCTGGGCATTTAAAAGCCTATCCGGAATTCACAAACAGGACGCATTTTAAAATGCCGAGAAGCAAGGGTCATCCGGAAACAGGTGCAGGGGGAGGCGCCAATCATAACAGGGGATGTGTTATTGACGTGTGACAGCAGTAGTGTAAACTGCAGCGGTCACATTTGCAGTTCCATCCCACAAACGAGCATTTCACCAAGACAGGCCCTTTAACAGCCCCTCTCATGAAATGCGCTCCCAGTAACCCCGTGTCACACATTAGTCTGGGGGGCGTGCTGCCTGCCGCATATGTTCCTGCTGCTGCCTACCTATCAGAGCGAGCTCTACAGCTGCCAAACCCAGACATGGCCTGACTGTGAATGGAGTTCGGATTTAATGTCAGTCTGCACCCATGACAGTGGCGTGTCCAGACCCTTTTCACCGGGGTGGCCCAAGCGGGACACTGGTTTATGCAGGGGTGGCATGAAGTATGAGTGCACACACACACATAATTATCATAATTTAGGGTAATGGAGTGGCAGTGCACCTGAGATGGCCAATCAGATTCCAGGGGTAGCACTGCCAACAGAGGCCACTCCCTGGACACGCCACGTATCTCTGGCTCACAGAAAGCCTGCGAAAGTTAAACGAGGCAACCCTGCACTGATCAGGTGTAAATTAGTGGAATGCGACCCTGTGATGAAAAGAATCTGCTTCATTGCTTTGTGGAACCCGGCGCCAAATCCTGAAGCACATAAGATGCCTACCCTAAGAGGAATCACGAGGAAGCTCTGCTGGTCCCTGCACTCTTCCAAAAACGAGTCTGCAAAGAACAATGGATGTAGACGCTGGACTTCTGTCGCAAGCCTCGAGCCATAGTCCCGAAAGATAACTTTCCTGACATGGTTACTGCACTGACTCTTGCCTTGAACACCCTGAGACGCCTTGTACCTGACAGAGACTGTGGCCAGTGGACACAAAGCCTAATCCCGGGAATAGCCAAGTACTGGGACTGGGGCACTTAATGTGTGTGACACACCCTGCTCATTGCACACGCATCTTTACTCATCACCGCTGGCAATGCTTGCATGCCATTCATCACCAGAGCTAATTCTCCTCCGTACCAGAAAGGATTACACGACGTCCCAGCAGTGATGATATTCACCTGTGACCCTGTCTCCACCTCGAGTCCAGGGTCTCACAACGAAGCTCACAGGCCCAGCCGAGACTTCCATCCCTCAGCGGAGATCATGGGTCATCGACCCATCGTCATATGGCAATGTGTGACAGATGTACCTAGCATAGCATGCACGCTTTACGTCTAGTGCTATGTAGTTAAACAGCTCTGCTCCTTTAGTCTTCATACAAAAACATTGTCTGCTTAGGCTGTGTCTTATATTGTATCTCCTGTCGGGGGTGAGGGGGAGGGTGGTGGTGGAACCAAAGGCAGACCATCTCCCAGAATTATATCTGTGGCCCCACCTTGTCAACCATCTCCCCCTGGCACGCTGGTGCCTTTATTCTCTCTTGGCTTCGCGATAGCCTTGGCTAGGACCTTGGCAGTGCATATCCAAACCAATGCGCCTAGCTAAGTTCCTAATGAGGGCTCGTTACCTTTTGCCTGCTTATGTTATTTCCCCCACTCTCTCCAAACTTGTATGGCCTTGCTCTGAAAAGGGTCTATATTTGCATGCAGCACATTGCTAAGCACCGAATAAAAGTCCTCCTGGTTGACCTATAGTTTCCATCTCCTTTGGGTGGTGGCTCAGCCCGCTTTCCATGGTGGCAACGTGCACCAAACCAAGTGCCAATCCCCTGCTTTGCATGTGGCCTTCCCCCATGCAAATCTGCCTTCTCCCCTTTTGCAGTGCTATGCTTTGCTGCAAACAGCTTGCAGCGCCGTGTGTAGTTGGGGAGCCTCCTTTGTGCCTCTGGTCTGCTGAAGATGAACATGTTTTGCCTGATCACAGATGTTGGCAGATCATTCCCACTCCTCTAGTCACACTTACCAAAAGTATTCATCATACGAGTAATATGGTCGCTGCACGATCAGAAAGGTGTGGGGAAGCAGGAAACCCTATTGATTGGTCTGAATCAGTCAACCTCTTCCTTCTAGCTAAAGTCATTCTAATTGGTTGTTTATAATGAGCTTAATACCCAGAGGTTTCTAAGCACGGATCCGGGATTGAACATGTGTTGCTCTGCGTTGCCTTGCTTCCAAGACGACCGCGTTGCCCCGGAGCTATCCTCCCCAAACACATGAAGCTGAAGCATGTGGCCAAAACATTTGCCATATTGTTTTGCTGGAAATCCTCAATACTAATCCTTATCGTTGACATCACACTCCTTGAGCAGTGAGGGTGAAAGAGCTCTCTGATACAGCGATGCGGATATGCCCAGCTCCTTTTCTCCGCATGGGGACTCTGTGTTGCAATAATGGTGCCCCGCGCTGTAAAGTGTCCACCTTCCTGCTGGGGGATCGTGGATCAATTTCCCCTAAGGTGAATTCAGTTCTTGGGGAGACTGTGGCTCTGCTTTGAGTCCCTGGTGGTCTAGGGCAGTTCCGCTAACGCCCATGCCGTGGACTGAGTCTGATGTGTGCCTTCGGCCACGGATCTATGTGATCCGACCGCGGCTGATTTTACTGCGGCTGGAAAGTTTGCATGAGAAATGTGCAAACCGCAAAAGGTTTGCACATTTCTCATGAAAACACACGTTAAAACCCCTACATATCCTCACCCCCACCCACAACACACCCACGACACCCCCCACCCACACCCTCAACACCCCCCCACCCATGTCCCCAACATACACAAACTTCACTTACCTTTTTCTTCACGCTGAGTCCCTGCAGGCCAGTTCCCTTTCACTTCCGTGATCGGGAACCAGCGCTGCAGGGTCCTTTATTTTGTATTTTTTTTTACGGAAGGCTGCAGGGGTTTCCCCCACAACCCCTACTCACTATCGTTGCGGGGGATGCCCCTGTTTTTTTTTTCGGGTGTGCTACCGGGGTGTCGACCGCAACACTCCGACCACTATACAGTGAGCGTGGTTTGCGGGGGACACCCCTGCAGTCTTTTATTTTTTTAATACTTACCTGCAATGCTACCACCAAAGGTTTAAACTTTTGGTGTTCGAACCTTTGGTGGTAGCATTTTGAGAACTTTTTGCCCATGCAAACATTTATATGCGGGAAAACGTACAATACCTTCGGACACAGCCACGTAGGTGCTCTGGCTCTTCGTTCGCTTTTTCTCGCTCTCTTACCGGTGTTGCTAGATGGATCGCGTAGGGCTCATAGCGGGGCAATCCCCTATTGACTGCCACCCCCCTCCTTGTATGATCACAGCATGAGAAACATGTTAATTTTATTTATGAAAAAACACAGAAACGGTTGTAAAGTTTATTTGGAGCAAACAAATTGGGGCGATCCCAGCCACATCAGTAAAGATAAAATACATTTCCAGGATGACCTGTGTCAGTCCCTGTTTGCTCTTGGCAACAGAGCGGACATACGCCTCTGGTTCTGACTTGTCAGTCAGTAAATCATTATCGGGACCACTGACATCACATGATGGAGTCTGAACTGTCCTTGAGAGGGAGTCAGTGCCTGTCGCTTGGATTTGGATCAAGTCCGGCCATTCCTGAACCGCTCACGGCCGAAGCTACAGCATCAAAACCTATTCCTGGCTAGGACCGCACCGACACTCCGCCACGCTTTGGTGGTGGCTTCTCCCTGCCCCCAATGCCCCCACACTTCCAGGACATAATCACCAATACTCCTATTTGCAGCCGGCCCTTCTTAATGCCACCTGGATTGCTGTGAGGAAGACATCCATTCCTTTGTCTGACAAATGTACTCTGTCCGCCGCAAAATGTGACGGGAGTGAAGTCAGACAGCAATGCCCAATGAAACCAAGTCCCTCGGCTCTAGAACATTTTTCTACGCTCCTGTTCAGGCGCCACCTGGATCTTTCCATCCCTCATAGGAAGAGGCCCCATGCCAGAGCTGCCTGGGAGAAATCTCAGACCAAAATATGTCAGTGTCCGGCAGCTCATGAGCCAAG
Organism: Ambystoma mexicanum; assembly: GCF_040938575.1. NCBI lineage: Eukaryota > Metazoa > Chordata > Amphibia > Caudata > Ambystomatidae > Ambystoma > Ambystoma mexicanum. Next base: position 897,843,106 of record NC_090941.1, read on the forward strand.
ATATGTAAAGCCACTTGTACCTGGGCCAGCAAACGGCTCCTCCCCAACTTGGTGTGGTCATTAATGCCCAGATGGCTGACCAACATTCTAGGTGCAGGACTCCATTGCAGCTGCCAATGTATTGCAGGTAACAGGGAGTGCCACCTCATACCTGGAGTACCCAGCAATAAGATCTTGGTCCCCCGAAATCCTAAATTGGGACCTACTTTCCACTGCCGGGCCTTCTTTTCTGCCTGTGCTATAAAGGAATGACCAATCATCCAAACCACCGCATGTACTAGTAGCGGGCTGCCGCCCTCGGCCTATTGGGTAAGAAGAGCCTTAATAGGTGGACCCGGCAGCTGTCCTGAAATGGGGACACATGCATCTCCACCCATTTACCCCTTCCCAACTGATCAGGTTTACATCTCCTCATGTTAATCCTCACCCCCTCACTCCAATTCTTGTCAAAGAAGTAAACATCACCAACTGCAATGGCCCTCCCTGAGCTGTCATTTATTCTGGCCGAGAACAGCTTGCTGATCCTGAAAGCACCGCAAAATGCCAGTGCAAAGGCCAGCCTAAATAGTGACAGCTCGTAAGCATTGAAGCACACTCCTGCCAAGGTTGTCAGTCATTTCTGAAGTAAATCAAAATCAATGGGTTTGCATCTGTCTTGTGTCGGGCCCTCCATCCTGCCCCAACCCTTCATTGCTGTGTAACCCTTTGTGGGGTCCGCTCCCCTCCCAACTTGCTATAAAATGCCACTGCTGCCAGATGGGCTGTTGCCCAGCTCTTGGATTTTCCTTCCCTATGTGCCCACACCACAAATGCACGCACATGCTCCTCCAAAGCGCATTCCGTGCATTCCAATGCCATAATTACACTCAGGATCTTATCGTGGCCGTGCTGGTGCCTGGACCTAATGCCTGGTGTGAGCGATCACTCCCTCAATTCACAGGGCGCCCTGTCCACGCTACCAGCTGCCACCACTCACACCGAAATTGGGCCCCTCTCAGTTTTGCTGCAGGATGGGCCTTCCAAAACTTAGTCCACTGAAATTCAGAAAGAGCGTCAGCAGCAATATTCACAACACCCTGAACATGCCGGGCCCTAAACTCAATACTGTATAAGCAAATCCCTACTAATTTTCTGAGCAAGCTTGGCACAGCTGTGCAAGAGGTGGACTGTAAATTAATGGCTCATACCACAGCCTTGTTGTCTGACCAGAAACGCACCCTTTTGTTACCCAATTCCCTTGGCCATAACATGAGAGCTACCACTACGGGAAAGAGTTCCAATACCATGATATTCCTTGTCCTGCCCTTTTTATGCCATTGCTGGGCCACCTCTGAGCACACCACTCCTGCCCCAAGATAACCCCAAAGCCTTCACTGCCAGATGCATCTGAATACATCTGCAACTCCCCGCTCATCTCCCAGGGTGCCCTCCAAAGCTGAACCCCCATTGAATCTTTTTAGAAATGAAAACCACATTTTTAAGTCTTCTTTCAGGCTGGAGCTGAGGTGGATGTGGTGGTGTTTTTTTTTTAACCCCTGCAGTTGCTCTTGCCAACCTGCGTGCAAACACCCTGCCAGTGGGGATTACTTTAGAAGCAAAATTCATCTTGCCCAATAGTTGCTGGATTCTTTCCAAGGTGGTCCTTTCTTTGGATACATTGTTCTCAATCTCGGCTACCAGCCCCTCAACTTTGTCCTCTGGCAACCTACAACTGCCCTCACTGGTATTGATTTCTATGCCAAGGAATGTTAACACCTCGGAGGGGCCCTAAATGTTCTCGGGTGCCAATGGTATGCCCAGACTGCCCACCAAATCCTGAAAAGAAGATAGCCTGTGGGCGCATTCGGCAGCCCCCACTGTCCCCAGGAACAGAAAATCATCCATACATCCAAGTAGTGGATGATGGCACCCCTCTGCTCCTCCCTGCGAGTTGCCCATTCCAGAAAAGTGCTAAAAGCCTCGACTAGTGAACATGACACAGAGCAACCCATCGGCACGCATTTATTTTCCACATAAAAACTACCTTCCCATTGAAATCCCAGCAGGCGGAAACTGTCTGGGTGGACCGATAATAAACGGAGCAGTGCTTGGGGTTGAGCCAGTCGTTTACCGAATCCCCTCTGGGATGTGACAAGTGATGACTCAACCTGAACTTGCCTGGTTGCTTTTTGGGCACGATGCCCAGCGGAGATACTATAAAGTTGGGCAGGGGGTGGTGGGACAAGCGGACAGCAACCCTACCAAGCTCCAGTTCCATCAATATTTTCTCTCACACAACCATGGGCTGCTCTAATGCAGAAAGTCATTTTTAGCCACCCAGACCATCAGTGGGCCCTCGTACGGGATGGGGAACCCTTCCATAAATTCCCCAAACAGTAAATCTCTCTCACGCTGCTACACTCATTCAAGAACTCCTGCAACACATGTGGGTCCACAGGAGACCGACGTTTGGCCCATTCATCGCTACTGAGCTTCTTTGCGCGGGCCCCATTTTGCACACTCATGAGCATACCTGCACCTGGGTCCCCAGCTGCAGTTGCCCTTATTAAAAGAATGGCATGGGTAGCCCCCTGCTTTTGGCCCCTCTGAGGCCCTTGACCTGAGCTAGCGTTATTGTGACCATGATCTTGTCCCCCCGTCTCTGGGGGCCTTGGTGAAAGGCCTGCCTGTTCGACTTGTGATTGTGCTCATACTTACCATGGCTTCCGCGAACTCTATGGCACATCACCTGACACCAGACTGGTCCTCTCCCTACCCCCCATGAAGGAGACCCAACCCTCCATGTCCTTCTGGTCCCAAGTCATTTCGGGAACCAAGGCCGTCTTAGATCTAAAATCTCTGTTATAATCAATCCAACCTGTAGAGCCATATTTCTTCTGTTCATTAACAATCATGTCCGTATATTTCCACAAGGCCGGGCTGTGTTCACAAATGTTTCCATCCGCACCACTGCTAATGGAGAAAAGGCCTTATTCCAATTGAATATGTTTTTTTCCACCCTATGTTTTTTCTGCCTTTTCTTGGGGGCTGCCGACAAAGTGACTGCACCATTGCAGCTCCCGCCTTATGAGCACCCCCAGGTGCCCGAGTCTGGATGTGTCAGGCCCTGGGGAACACCAATTCTGCTTCCAAGGGGAGGAGGAGAGCTGTTTGATCAACCCCGGGGTGGGGCAGCTAGAGGGGCAGCCCGCTATGTAGGCTGTCCCTCTAGCGCCCCCTCTGGGACTGGTCAGCCTCTAAGCAAGCACGTAGGAACGCTGGTTCTACTCCCGCTGGCTCTTTCTTCCTGGCTGGAGTCGGATATTGGGTGGCATGGGACGCTAATGTGCTACTGTACGGCGGGTGGTCTCTCCTCATGATGGGTTCATGAGTTCATTTCACTATCTGTAGTTCTCCTCTCACTAGTCTCTTTCTACAGCTCTACCCACCTCTACTCTTTTACCTCCCCTCCTCTGTCACTCGGATGTCTCTCACTCCTTCTAGGCCTCACCTACACCCTTTGATGTAACTACTCCCTCCACTACTGTAAGTCTCTCTCCTCTATACTACTGCTCTTCTCCCAACCTAACTACTTCCTCCTTCACACTACTACTCCCTCCTCCATACTACCACACCCTTCTCCACACTGCAGTTCTCTCGACCACACTACTATACCCTCCTCCACACTGCTACACCCCCCTCCACACTATTAGTCCCTCCTCTACACTTTTATCCCTCATCCACACTACTAATACTTCTCCCCAGCTCCTACTCAGACACCATCCTTTTACTCAAACAAGAACATCACATAAACAACCTATACATTTGTCCTAACCATACTCTCTCGTGCACACTCACAATGCAGCTACTCTTGCACCCAATAACCAATATCTCACCTTCTCCAGAAATCGCCTCAACACTCAAAAAACCCACACCTACCTGCTTCCTATAACCTTCTTTATGCTCCTCCTGCTGCCATTGGATCTCTTACCCCGATCAGTCTGGCCCTGTCTTCCCCCATCGAGAGGTGTTACAATCAGCAAAGATGTTAAAAAGCACAGGCCGCTATGGAACAGTGATGGCTGGCCAGAAATTACAGCATCAAAGTTCATGTAAGGGGGCTTGGTATAGTTTTTCCCAAGATAAGAACAGTCTGTGCTGGGGTCTGCACTCCTTTGTTTAGTCCCTGGTGGTCTAGGGTGTTGGCTGCAGCCCAATTGTGCTTGGAGTTGTTGCTAGGGAGCGTAGCATCGTCAGTCTCACAGCTACATAGATGCATTTTCTTCTCTGGTGCCTCTCTCTTTTCCCATTTGATCTCTGCTTTGTGTGACAAATTAAGGGATTGAGTCCATTCCCCCAAAGGTGGCGCCCCTTCCAGTGAGGCTAGGCAGGGGAGCCCACTAGACAACATTCCCGCTAGGGGTGGCGGTAAGCGGGACTTCCCAAGAAGAGACTCCCCTCTTGGGTATAAAGACTCACTTTCCCATAACAAACTCCCTTCTTATTATCCCACAAAACCCCCTACGACTTCATTAACTGACAGACAATTAAACTCTTCTTACTTGTATTATTGTAATATAATACCAGAAGAACATTCTCAACCTAATACTGTAAAGATAAGAACCTGAGAGTTATGCAGAGTGCTTGTCTGTCAGGTACTGACACGAAGAAGCCAACAGGAGGCATGGTGAATGTGACCCCACCACAAAGGAAGGACGCTTGGGAAGATCTAGTAGTGCCTCATAAAAAGAGGAGGGTCAAGAGGACAAGAAAGTGAGACCCGGGAGTTTCAAACCAGCCGGATGGAGGACGCTGGGAAACCGAGGGAGAAGCTGCCTTGTAATTGTAATTGTAATTGTACATGTCCAAAAGCAGCTACAGAGAAGAAAGGACAGCCGCACGCTGTCCGACCAGCAGAGCAGATGAAGTCCATAATAGTCCCTGGATGGGATGCTCAAGAAGGGCCAGTGAAGAGTCCTATCATTGGCATGCTGAGTAGACGATATGCCAATGAAAGACCCGAGGAGGTCTGTTCATCGGTGGAGAACCCAAACAAAAGACCAAAGGAAGAAGGTGGTGATGTGGAATGTAACTGAATGAAAAACCTTGTCATTGCGGAAACCACCAAAGAAAAGCAAAGTGGGTCTGAAGAGCGACACAGGATACGAGAAAACCATCCGGACTGACCAAAGAGCAGAGAAAGAGAATGCCCACCCAGTGACACAGAACCCCTTCAATACAGGTACAGGGGAGAGCGGAAGATCCAGGGAGCGAGGCGTAAAAAGTGAAGATCATTCAGGAACCCTGCATCCTCGTCCCAGTGATTGGCAAAAGTATATGAAGAGTGAAGATCATCCAGGGGACCGGCCTACTTATCCCAGTGATTTGCAAAAGTATAAGAAATACTTAGGAGTATATTATACATGCTCCTGTGAGTGGCAAGACTGTGAGAGGAATAAGAGTAAGACAGAGACATTGTCTACACATCTCAAGAAGAAGAAGAAAAGTGTTTGTAGAAACAGGGGAAACAAACACATGAAAGCCTGGGAAGACCCATTGCTCGAGTTGAAGGCGCTATTACAAGGAATAGCAAGAAACTATTTGAAGTAATCATATTGAAGAGACTTGTGCTGAGAAGCATTCCCCAGGAGAAAGGGTTATTCTCCTGGTCAGCGGATAGAGGTCAGCATATCGGTACATGCATATGGTTTGGGTTAGGGAGCATTTTCTTCACCAAATCAGCTCGTGTTGCTGTTGTGTCACTCCTCAAGTCTAAGAGCGCTTTATCTTGAAGGCCTTGCATAGTGACATGATTCCTGCCCCTCATGTCCCCATCCCTCCAAGATGTCAGGCTGGAGCCAGGCCACGATCACCTGCATGGCCCTCAAGGGCCTCTCCATCCCTCCAAAGACCCACTTGGAGTCAGACCTGGCACTTGTGGCGCCAGACTCACTCACTCCCATAGGATAACATTGGGAATTGGACTTGTAGTGCATTGATGGGGACAAGATGGATGCCCCCACATATTTCGGTTTCCAGAACTGCATGTGCGGTCTAGCCTTTTGGGTGTGGTTCAGCCCAGAAACACCTGGGATACCCAGAGACTATTTAAGCTACACCCAGGCTGGGAAACATGCTTTGCGTTTTCTGCACCTGCAGCTTGACACTCACCGTGTTCGGATCGGTCTCCAGTAGGCCTGCATCTTTCTTCTGCGCTCAGCTCCTGCAAGAACAAGAACACCGTTAGGAACAGCCTTACCTTGTGGCGCTTCTGCCCATCATTCATCGCTCCTTCTGTTCTGCCTGCATCTTCGGCGGTGTCATTCACATCCCGGCACGCTGCTTCCCAAGGAAAAGGGGAAAGAACAGAAAAAAGGCATTAGTAAGCATTCTGCAAATCTTCGCTTCTTTTTAAATACTGTACAAGCTTCAAATGCTTACCTGAATCCCAGCCGCTCTGGGGGAACTCTGTCTCTGGAACTTCTCATCCATCTGCAAGAGGGAAAAGACACTCCAGGTTAGCGTGGAAACATCTAGAGGCCGCACATACCGCGCTTACCCACCGCATTTGTTCTTCATAACCGCCATGCTGAAAATGTTGTGGCACCTAAAAGACACAGAAAAAGAACTCAGTTCAATGCAAATACGAAAGGGGTGCATCGCGCTCTCACTCACCTTCAGCGCTACTCATCTGAGCAGCACGCCGCCATCCCTGTACGCCGGCCATCATCTAAGGAAGGAAAGGAACGAAGTTAGAGAACTGTTCAAAAGACTCATTATACTTACCTGTCGGACTCTTGCCAGTGAAGTAAATAGGCAGCAACGAGCCTGCATCAATCAACACGCCCCTGCGCTGAAAGCAGGATGGAGAGCACACTATCCAAGAAAACAATGTGAGCTGTGGATCAAAGGGAAGGGTTGGACCCCGGGGAAGAAGGGGTTCAAGCACACAGAGACAATAGGGAGTTAAACTCTACCAATCCTTTGTTTCAGGCCCAGTCTCCAGTCAAATAGCCTCCAGGGAAAGGTTTGAGGTTGTAAGAGGTCAGAACAGGCTGAGTGACGTCCCCGTGGATACCAGGTGAGCGTTACAGAATGCAAAGCCTCACATCAAAACCCACCTGGGCGTCATGGAAACGTCAGAAACCGACCAGTTATCCCACATGTTGGGGCAGCTACGTTATGAAGTACATGCAGCCAGGCAGGAGACCAACACCCTGAGGAGAGAGCTGATAGTAGCCAAAGAACGCACTGATGATTTAAGCCGGCAACTTCGCCAGTCAGAAGCAGGGCATGCACCATTGCCGGGAAGCGTGCCCTCGATGCCAGCGCCATCAGCCAATCCCGTTCAGATAACCCTTCCTGGGGCAGTTCCCTTGGCCCCGCCCGAACGATTTACGGGGGATCCCAAGAGGTTTGCAACGTTCATGAACCAGTGCCGCCTGCACTTCCTTTCTTAGGCCAGGGGCCTTTACGAATGACCAATCAGGGGTCGCTTTTGTGCTATCCTACCTGAGTGGTAGCACCGCGGACTGGTCTGTACCCTTTGTGGCCCAAGAAGATCCTTTGCTGCATGACTTCAGGGGCCTTCAGCAGGAGATGGAAAAGCTGTTCGCCCGTGGTACTCATGGGCAGGCATTAGACAACGAACTTCTGTCCCTACGCCAAGGGAATCAAGACCTATTACATACATAGCCACGTTCAATAGACTTGTAGTTGAAGCAGAATGGCCAGTGGAGAAGAGAACCACGTTATTTCATCAGGGGTTGCGGGGGGAGCTCAAGGATGTTCTCACACAAGTAGTGAACCCCCCAAAAGACTGCTCAGAATTCATTGACCTTGCTGTTCAACTGGATCATACGTTGACGACCGAAGAGCAGATCGAACCAGACCGGACCCTCGCCCTATGTATGTGCGTTCAAAGGACAATACTGCCCGAACAACGGAAGGTTCAGGAGAACCAATGCAAATCGGGGGGGTCAGATCCCCCTTCACTAAAGCGGAAAGGGATAAAAGGAGACAGCAGCAGTTATGTCTGTACTGTGGAAGGTCAGGTAATTTCCTTAAAGAGTGCCCTGTGAAGCCACCGAGGAGGACGGTAGGGGCCACGGACAAGGAAGATACCATCAAGGAATCGAAAAACTCCCCAGCCCGACAAGTGTAGGGGTCCACTTGTCGAGCGAAGAAAGTGAACTACAGACCTCCCATTTTGCACTATCTGTGGTCTTGATCAATCACCAACAACCATCTTGGATGCACGCAGCAAGAGCGTACATAGACAGTGGAGCCATTGGGAATTACATCGACCAGGATCTTGCGGCAAAGATGGGGCTTCCGTTACGCCCTAAATCAACCACCGACACTGTTACCACTGTCGACAGCACGGAAATAGCTTCTGGTCCAGCATCCCTATGCACTGCAGCTTTAACCCTTCTGAGCCAGGATGGACACCAAGAATCTATCGTTTTAGACCTCATTAAGGCACCACAGTTCCGGTTGATTTTGGGAATGCCATGGTTGGTAGCTCACAATCCTCGAATCGATTGGCGAGCAAAAGAATTGGCCTTTCTCAAGACTTGCGCCCACACATGTTATCGCCAAGAGAAACAACCAATAGACACCAGAACCTCCATGCTTGCGACTGTGGCAATCGGCACCCTAGCAAGTGAATACCAGGACTTTCAAGATGTCTTTCAGAAAGAACAGGCTAATACCCTGCCACCGCATAGACCATACCATTGCCAAATCGACCTGATACCCGGCGCACAAATCCCTTGTGGGCGAATTTACGCACTCACGGAACCAGAAAACCAGCACCTGAAGGCCCATTTTAACCAATACCTGGCCAATGGGTTCACCCATCCCTCGAAGTCTCCAGCAGCCAGCCCTCTATTCTTCGTACCGAAAAAGAAGGGGGACTTGAGAACGTGCATCGACTATCACGCACTGAACCAGATTACCATAAAACATCGCTACCCCCTGCCACTGATCCCTGAATTGCTTGAGCAAGTCAAAGATGCCCAAATCTACACAAAACTAGACCTGAGGGGGGCATATCACCTTGTTCGCGTAAAACAGGGGGACGAATGGAAAACCGGTTTTCGCACCAAATACGGCTTGTACGAATATCAAGTAATGCCCTTTGGCCTTTGCAACGCGCCTGCTGCATTTCAATACTTCATGAACGATGTCCTACGGGAATTGATTGATGTCTGTGCTCTAGTGTACACCGACGATATCCTAGAATATTCCGCATCAAAGCAGGACCACGTTAAACACATACGATCCGTATTGGAGAAACTCCGTCAACACCAGCTCTACGCCAAGCTCGAAAACTGCTCATTCCACGTCTCTGAGGAGGAATTACTGGGCTTTATTCTCAGCCCAAATGGAATCCGAATGGATGTACACAAAGTAGATGCTATCCTGAACTGGCCATCCCAAAATTCATTCAAGGGGGTTCAAAGTATGCTGGGTTTTGCAAACTTCTACCGCCGGTTCATCCCAGGATTTTCGCAAATCGTGCATCCCATCACGTCATTAGTAAGAAAAAGCAACAAAAAGTTCCAGTGGACAACAGATGCCGAGGAGGCTTTCCAGGAACTCAAAGCAAGATTCACATATGCCCCAATCTTACGCCACCCTCGCCCTGATCTCCCATACCTGGCGGAAACGGACGCCTCCAGCATGGCTATGGGAGCCGTCCTCTCACAAAAGGACCCTGAAACGGGCCAGTTACACCCTGTTGCCTTCTGATCGCGTAAATTCACACCCCCTGAACTCAATTACGCTATCACAGACAAAGAACTCCTGGCCATTAAGTCAGCCTTTAAGGCATGGCGGCACAACCTCTTGGGCGCCAGACACACAATCACCCTAATAACTGACCACCGGAACCTCCAGTACCTAAAAACGGCAAAGGCCCAATCCTCACGACAACTACGTTGGGCTCTTTATTTTGCTGAATATGACTACGTGATTACATTTCGACCAGCGGTGAAAAACGGGAAGGCTGATGCCCTTTCCCGTATGGGGGTGGAAGAGCAAGGGTATCAGACCCCTGACCCAATAGCAATCATCCTGAGTGCCAAGCTCCTAGGAATCACAGCAACCATAACTCAGAAAGAATTACATGAAGAAATCCAAAACCTGATGAGTCCGGAGAAATTACAAGCGTGGAGTGCACAAGGAGAACATTACATGATAAAAGATCAGTTGCCCTACTTCAGGAATCGTTTATTCTTACCAAACCAAGAACTACGAGAACAAGTCATGTCCGGTTATCATGATTCCTTGATCGAGGGCCACCACGGAATCGCTAAAACCCTAGCCAAGGTAAAACGAAATTTTTGGTGGCCCACGTGGCGTAAAGACATTATCCAATTCATCCTATCTTGTGGAGTGTGTGCTCAAAACAAGTCATCCAAGCAGAAACCGGCTGGGCTATTACAACCATGGGAAATCCCACCAGCACCCTGGCGCACGTTGTCCCTCGATTTTATTACTGATTTACCACCCAGTCAAGGGTTTAACACTATTCTTGTGGTCGTGGACCTATTTTCAAAAATGGCACATTTCATTCCTCTTAAGGGGCTCCCAAATGCTTCCACTCTGGCAAAGGTATTTCTTGAAGGCATCGTACGGCTCCATGGGTTTCCTTCAGTTTTGGTCTCAGACCGAGGTACTTAATTCGTATCTAACTTCTGGAGAAAATGCTGCTCTATGGCCCAGATCGACATCCGGCTATCCACCAGTCACCATCCCCAAACGGATGGTCAAACTGAGAGGACAAATCAGATGCTCGGGCAGTATCTGCGTTGCATGTTACACCAAGCTGAAGGAAGCTGGTTCGACCTATTATGGATAGCTGAATATGCTTATAATAATTCCCTACACACCAGCACTGGGCAGACACCCTTTTATACCATGTATGGCAGGCACCCACGTACTTCTGAGTTGGACGTTCCTAAAACCCTGGAAATGCCACCAGTCAAAATTACTTGCACACGACCATTTCTCAAACCTTTAAAAGGGCAGCTGAACACCTACTTCAAGCTAAGAATCACCAAAAGAAGATTGCTGATCAACACCGAGCAAAGGCCCCCAACTACCAAGTGGGAGACAAAGTCTGGCTGGCGTCTAAACACATGTCCATTAAAGGAGCCCGAACTTTCCGACCAAGATACCTGGGTCCATTCACTATCACCTCTGTGATAAATCCTGTGGCGGTCAGACTAGCTTTGCCGTCAAACATGCAGATTCATCCTGTGTTCCACGTGTCTCTCCTTAAACCTGTTTAACCTGGGACCCGGGTAGCAACGCCACCGCAGCCAGTAGTAGTCGCCGGGGAGCCAGAATTCGAAGTCAAGGACATCCTATATTCAAAGTACGTCAGATCCAAATTATACTACTTAGTAGACTGGAAGGGGTATGGTCCACATGACAGGACATGGGAGTCTTGTGAGTACATCCATGCACCTCGCTTGCTTAGACGATTTCATCAAAACCATCCAACCAAATCAGGACCAGACAGAAGAGCCACCTTGAAAGGGACCTTGGAGGGGAGTGGTGTCATGATTCCTGCCCCTCATGTCCCCAGCCCTCCAAGATGTCAGCCTGGAGCCAGGCCACCCACTTGGAGTCAGACCTGGCGCTTGTGTCACCAGACTCACTCACTCCCATAGGATAAAATTGGGGATTGGACTTGTAGTGCATTGATGGGGACAAGATGGATGCCCTCACATATTTCGGTTCACAGAACTGCATGTGCGGTCTAGTCTTTTGGGTGTGGTTCAGCCCAGAGACACCTAGGATACCCAGAGACTATTTAAGCCACACCCAGGCTGAGAAACATGCTTTGCTTTTTCTGCACCTGCAGCGTGACACTCACCGTGTTCGGATCGGTCTCCAGTACGCCTGCATCTTTCTTCTGCGCTCAGCTCCTTCAAGAACAAGAACACTGTTAGTAACAGCCTTACCTTGTGGCGCTTCTGCCCATCATTCATCGCTCCTTCTGTTCTGCGGGCATCTTCGGCAGTGTCATTCCCATCCCGGCACGCTGCTTCCTAAGGAAAAGGGAAAAGAACAGAAAAAAGGTATTAGTAAGCATTCTGCAAATCTTCGCTTATTTTTAAATACTGTACGAGCTTCAAACTCTTACCTGAATCCCAGCCGCTCTGGGGAACTCTGTCTCTGGAACTTCTCATCCATCTGCAAGAGGGAAAAGACACTCCAGGTTAGCGTGGAAACATCTAGAGGCGCTGCATACCACGCTTACCCACTGCATTTGTTCTTCATAACCGGCATCCACGCTGAAAACATTGCGGCACCTAAAAGACACAGAAAAAGAACTCAGTTCAATGCAAATACGAAAGGGGTGCATGGCGAATTGCGCTCTCTAACACCTTCAGCGCTACTCATCACAGCAGCACGCTGCCATCCACGGACACCGGCCATCATCTAAAGAAGGAAAGGAACGAAGTTAGAGAACTGTTCAAAAGACTCATTATACTTACCTGTCGGACTCTTGCCAGTGAAGTAACTAGGCAGCAATGAGCCCGCATCAATCGATGCGCCCCTGCGCTGAAAGCAGGACGGAGAGCACACTATCCAAGAAAACAAGGTGAGCTGTGGGTCAAAGGGAAGGGTTGGACCCCAGGGAAGAAGGCATTCAAGCACACAGAGACAATAGGGAGTTAAACTCTACCAATCCTGTGTTGCAGGCCCAGTCTCCAGTCGAATAGCCTCCAGGGAAGGGTTTGAGGTCGTAAGAGGTCAGAACAGGCTGAGTGACGTCCCCGTGGATACCCGGTGAGCGTTACACATAGCCACAGTGAGGTGAAATTTGTGATCCGTTTCTCCCACGGTGCACAATGCCCAGGCTCCTGGGGCTGGTCATTCCTCTTATTCTTGAAATAGATGTGCCAGGTATTGGGTGCTGACTCCTCTTCTGTCCATCTGGGTTAGTCTGCTACCTACAGACAGGGATTGGGTGCTGTATTGAGAAGCCCAAGTCCTATCAGGATGTAGAGTTTGAAAGACTTGTTGTGCTTCCCAGTTAGTAATGGGATGACGTATTTGGCCCAGCGATAACAAGGCCAGCTTGCTGTGTTGGCAACCCTCTTGGAGTCAGTGAAAAATGCTCAAGGGTCTTTTCCAGCTCCCAGTTTTTGTAGGTTCGCCAGGGGTCCCATGGGTAGGTCTCTTTTCTCAGTAATCGTGTCCTGCAGAGCAGTGATTGCTTTTTATTGTTGTCGATTGATGGCCAACTGGTCATCCACAAGGGCTCTCAAAAGGTCCTCCACAGGTGCATTTGGGGGTATTCGGGCACAGATATTTTCATGCCTTGCGGGTACTTCTGCCTCTTCTGTCTTGTCGGGGAAAGTAGGGTTCCTCACCTGCTGGAAAGCAGAGCTAGATTGATGTTCTTGTAATCTGCTTCCACTGCCTAGGGCCTTCCCCCACTAGCTAGGCCTCTCCCGGGCCTCTCTTATTTGACCTATCAGAGTCTTCTGGTAATTCTAATTCCACTCCTATCTCCCAGATCTCACAATAGAGGGGCTCAGTGCTGGCCGTCACCCTGGGGTCTCCAGCATTCAATTCCCCTTCTGCTCTGTATTGGGTCTTGATAAAGACTCCATCTGCCAAAAATGGCTCAAAGAATGCTCCAATGCTCTTAGATGGTTTAAGGGTTTTATTAAGATTTCAATGGGTTAAAACCAACCTTTTATCTCATGTTTTGCTAAACACCTCCTACCTAACCCAAGTGTCCCTAACCACGGGTTAATAGATACTGATTAGTTAGCCCTACTGTCGAAGAACTCACTTGAACTAAAGTGGAGACTTTAAGGCTGAATGCTTTCTTTATCTAAAATCCTTCAGGGACACCCTAAACTGTCTCTATTCCATCCACTCATTTGCGTTCCAAGTGGTATGGGATTGTATTTTACAGATACTCTGCCCTACTCAGTCTCCTTTCTATCATGCCCATGTGTCCTTTCCCTCCCACTATTTTTAGTTCTCCTCTACTCTTTTCCCTCTCCTTTTCTGTCCCTCTGATGACTCTCACTCTTCTAGGTCTCGACTCCACTCTTTGATTTCACTTTTCCCTCCAATAAGTTATTACTCCCTCCTCTAGACTACTGCTCTTCTCTCCACCTTTATACTCCCACCTCCACACTACTATACCTTCCCCCACACTACTATACCCTCCTCTACACCACTACTTCTCTTCCACACTATTATTCCCTCCACCACACTGCTGCTCCTTCCTCTGTACAACTACTCCCTCCTCTACATTATGTGAGGAATCTGAGGGCATCCTCACTCCTTTCTCTAAACCAGCCTCCACCCGGGTGGCCAGGGAAAGGCCGAAGCTGCTGGATCCTGACCCTGGGGGTGGATTTGTGAGGGAGAACCACCGGGGGAGAGGTGACGTGGGGAGAGGAGATGGGGTGCACGAAGAGGAAACGTGGTATTCTGATTTTCAATTCCATGATGTCCCTTACGTTCCATAAGCTTTCATGGGCTATTGTAATTCCCTTCCCAGTTTTCCCATTGACAACAATAGCTACACAAACCACTTTGTTACTGGGAAGAATAAGATGACAAACACCACTTTGGTACTGAGGCAAAGAAATGAGATACTGAGTACCAGGATTGTGATAATCAGGTAATGAGTGGAGATCGCCTTTACCTGAGAAAGACTGGGCGGTATAAATATCCCTTTCAGGTGCAGACTAAGGAGAAGGGGAACGAGCAGGAGAAGCGGAAGAAGCAGTTCGAAGCAGAGCTTGAGAGGCAAAAGGATGCCGGCACCACTGTGGGTTCTGAAAGGGTCTGTACCTCTTGTTGTCCCCTTTGCAGAGCTTGCGCATCGGAAGGCTGAAGCAGTGAATGCAGCCAAATTGTCCATGTGGGCTGGATCACACCGGGGATGTTCAGGAGCCGAGGCGGCTATTATCCAGCGTGGTGGAAGCGACAGCGACCCAGGAGAGGTCGGGTGCCTAGTCGGGAGGAGGGGCAGGTTCCGGGTCCTACGCACATGCAATGGAACATGGAGAAACAATGTAAGTTTTTTTTCTGGTGCCCGAGATATGGTCTCTTCTGGGGATGTTTATTGCTGCCCCCAGGGCATTATTTTGGATTATCTGAAGTTTAATGTTTTGTTTGGACGTCCTGGAAAAGAAGACATTACAATAATCCAATTTTGCATGATGGTAGCTCTAGCAATGGTCAAGCAGCCCTCTGGTATCGAGAATTGTCTCACTGCAGTGATGAGTTTGGCTGTGTAGGCTGCTGAGGATGCCACCGTGCTTACTTCTTTGGTGAGGGCTGAGTCCAGGTGGACGCTGAAAGTCTTTACCGTAGCTGAGATGGGGATCTGGAACCCATCTATCCTTAAGGTGCAGTATTGGGGGCTGAGTTTCTGTGGCATGGGGGTGGGCCTGCTAGCAGGATCTCTGTCTTATCGTCGTCCAGGCACAGGTACTTGGACGCCATTCACGTTTGAATAGTAGAGTAGATATTGCTGAGGGTGAGGGAGTCTTTTTTGTAGAAGCCTGACAGGGGTAGGAGGATTTGGGTGTCATCTGCATAGTTAGTGTAGGATATGCTGATGTCATCCAGGATGTTGAATAGCGGTTTGGTGAATATATTGTAGAGGTAGGGGGAGACACAGGAGCCTTGGAGGACGCCACAGGGAATGGGGATAGGAGGAGCACTCACAGTATCTGAAAAGACTCTCATGGTTCTCCCTTCTAGGAAGGAGGCTATCCAGGGAGTGGCAAGTGGCATTGGCAGAGAAGTTAGCTGATGTGATAAGGTGGTGACATAAGGTGGTGTGGTCTACTTAGTCGAAGACAGCCAATAGGTCTAGCAGGAGAAGAATGGCTGATTTGCCCTCATGTCTGAAGGAGTGGAGTTGGAATTTTAAATCTAGTAGAGCCAATGACATGCCGTGGCCAGGTTGGAAACCTGATTGCTGCATACCTAGGATGTGGTTCGACTCTAGGTAGCCTTGGATCTGGTTGTAGGCTGGCCAGTCCAGGATCTTAAAAAATTGTTCTGTAGTGATGGGGCGGTAGTTGTTTGGTGCTGCAGGGTCGAGTGAAGGTTTTTTCAGTAGGGAGCAGACCCACGATTACTTGAGGCTGGCTGGTACTAGGTTTGTGGAGAAGGAGGCGTTGATGAATTTAGTGATGAAGGGGACCAAGGCTTCAGAAAAATCTTTAATTACGGGTGCTGGGCATATATCTTCCTTGCAGTTTTAGGGTTTAAGGTTATTTAAGGTGTTTGCTGTTTCTAGTTCGGTGATTTCCCTGAACTGTAATGTGGGTGCAGTGTGTACTCTGGTGAGGAGTGGTAGGTTAGAGGGGGTGGTTTTACCTTGCTTGAGTTCATTTCTTTTCTGTAGTAAACATATTTTCTCTTGCATGGCATTTTGAATATTTGCGCACCAAGTTTCATCTTTGTCAATGGAGTTTGGAGCTGTGACAGGTGTCTCAAGCTCTCTAAGGCTTTTGAACAGTTCCTTGGAGTTAGAGTTGGCTTTCTTGATTTTAGTATTGTAGATTTGAGACTTGGCAGCTGTGATAGCTTGTTTATATTCATTGGCAATTTTGTTTAAGGCTGTTTTGGGTAGATTTGTGGGGTCTTCTTTCCAGAGGGCTTCAGCCTGTCGCTTCTTAGTGGGCAGTGCTTGGAGGTCTGTGGTGCACCATGGGTTGAGGGGGACTTTCCCGGGAGGGGGGGGGGCCGGGTTGACTGCATTGATTAGAGTGCTAGCATATAGGCCTGCTAGGCCTTGGGGGTCAGTAACGTCCAGAGATTCTGAGCTGAGGGGCTTGAGGGAGGGGGAGATGAAATCTTTGGTGATTTTCCGGGAGCTATGGGCTGAGGTGGGTGGTAGTGTGGATGGGGGTGCAGGGGCTTGTTTCTGTGAGGGGAATGAGAAACCAATGATGCGATGGTCCGACCATGGACAGGGGGTGTTTGTCAAGATTCCAAAAGGGGAAAGACTATCGACACTGTCCCCCGAACCATAGAAGCTGAATAGATTCGTACCAACCATCGTGGTTGGCATGGGCGCCTGATGTCTGAAGTAACAGGAAACCATGTGGCAGTCAATGGGGGGAAGAGGGATTAGGGAGAGGTTGTGGATAGGGAGGGGGAGATAAGGAAAAGTGGAACGAGGTTAAGGGTAAGCATGATGGGATATGTATCAGGGAGATAGGGAAAAACACACATATATTTAACAACCTTCTACTTCTACCTCCTGACCTGCCCGACTCCTACCATAGAACCTGAAGCCCTTCTACACCATCCTATAACCCTTCAGACATATAGCACTGTATTAATAGCAAGCAGCATGATGAAACATGCAATGCACGTACTCACATTTAGCAATAGCAATGAAACAAACAACGGAATGACACTGTATAAAGAAACATACTCCTGGCCCTTTTGGGCAAGCAAAACAACACACAGCTGACATGTAATCTACTAACATAAATGGACCCTTTCCTGTGGTAATCTCCTAATCATTGCATTAAATGAGACAGATGTTCGGCATACTTCTGCCGACCTAATAACGTTCTGAGTAAGGCTAAAAATAAGGTTTTCTGTGCTCCGTGTTGCCCATTGTCCTGGTTCCCAGGAAGGCGAGCTTTTACACAAACAATAATGTACATAAACACGTGTTGCAGCAGCCAACTCTCAGTGCACTCATAAGTTTTCCATGAAAGACATACGTCGAGGTAACAACCTCACAAGACATGCAGGTACTTAGGTTGTTGTCCGGGTGTCCCGCAGGACCACCCGCACCTGACGAGATGATGCTGTGATAAGCAGACCGGACCACACCGGACCGCCGCGACCCAGACTGTCTGAGTTTCCTGCGCTCACCCCGTGACTTCAGCCACGCATCAGACAGAAGTCCTCTGGCCTCGAAATCAGCTCTATGGCCTGGGAGGTCACACCAGCAGTCCTCTGGCGTCCATACCCCTCTGCAAAACCTCCATAAACACTGATGTGACTGCCCGTGCCTGAACACTTCAATAATCTTTACCTGGGCATGGGCAGCCGGCGTGCAAAGCCGTGCCCCAAAATGAACATCAGCTGGCTAAGCGCACGCACCGGGGAACTACAATTCCCTCCCAGTGCTGCTGGGACTTGTAGTTTCTTCCATCACCACATGCCAAACTGACATTTTCCCAGCCCCGCACGCCACCTCCTGGTCCAAACCTTGAATCTGACTGTGATGTTGATCTGGCTATTCACGTCAGCTATCCAGTCAAGGGTTTTACCTTTGTTGTGGGTGGGAGGCAAGACGCAGTGCTTGAAGCCAAGGTTTGCAAGAACATTAGCTGCAGCGGAAGCTGCAGTGTCAGCTGGGTCTTGAAGGGCTAGATTGAAGTCGCATACTACTATGGCTCTTGAGGAGGGTTTGATATTGTTACCTATAGTGTGGGTGAGATTTTCCTCAAAAGCGGTTGTGGGTCCTGGCTGCCTCTAGAGAATGTGTATTGTGATGGAGTCTGTGGGGGCCATATTAAATTTCATGGCAAGGTGCTCGCAGTGATCATCTGTAGAGTTACTGCAGGTCTGATTTGAAGAGAATCCCTGTAGATAAGAGGGATGCCCCCCCCCTTGGGAGTCTAGTCTATCGCACCTGAGGATGGTGAAGCCCTCGGGTAGGGCTAGGGATAGTGCGGGCCAGAAGCCTGGTTGAGCCAGGTTTCTGTGATGGCCAGTAGGTCGAGTTTTTGATTGGTAATCAGGTCATTGATGTCTAGGGCATGCACGTGGAGTGACCTGGCATTGATGAGGGCTCCATAGAAACGGGGGTATTGTTGGGGCTCTTGGGGGGCTATGTTGAGGTGCTTGAGGTCTGATGGTGTGTTAAATGTGGGCCCAGGTCCTAGCGTGGGCTTGATGATGGCACTAGCCGTATCTTGGGGAGGGCAAGGGAGAGTAGTGTTGTGGGCTAAAGCTGGTATTATCTGGTGGCTGCTTGTATAGGGAGAGTTGGTTTTTACTGGGTGGTAGGATATGGGCATTAGACACTTTGGTGGGTATGGGGTGGGGAAATTTATATGGGATTTTCCTGAATTGGCTGGAGGCCAGTAGGTGGGTGGGGAGGCTGCTGGCGGTCTTTAAACAAAATCTAGCGTTCCTTGCTGCAATGTGAAGTGGGGTTGGGGCGCCCGTTTGGATAGGGAACGGTGGGGGCAGCCCAGAGGTGGATTTGGCTCTCAAGGTGTGATAGAGTGGGGGCACGTTAGCTGCAGCGGTGACGGTATGGATTAGCTGAGGGCCTTGGCTATGCCTGGATTGGGGGGAGAGAATATTGGTGGTATTGGTTTCTTTTGTTGATATGTGATTAGCGTGGTGAGCATTATTAGGTCTGTTGGTGGTGGCGCTATGCATGTCTTTGGGTTTCAATAGAGGGGCCCGGTGGGGGTAATGAACCAGAGAAGCTGGCATGGTGCAGGCGAGCATATCGACGAACAGGTCAGCGCTGGGCGTTTTAAGCTTGCTGAGATGTGCTGGTCGTCCATAGACGCGCAGTGAAGGGTGAGGCATTATGCAGGGCAGGAACAGGATAGATTTCGAGTTGGGAGGACGTGGGTATACTCGAGGGGTTTTCAGCAATGCAGCAAGGATAGGGAGAGTGCATCTACTTTGTGTTGGGGAGGAGGTGGAGCCGGTTGCAAGGGCTTCTAATCTGGATCCTAATGTGGTAGCAGGAGGGGAAAAGGGTTTTGGGCAGGGTAATGGACAATGTCGCAGGCCATGTGGTGTGACAATACTTTTGCCGGATGCATTGTATGTGCAGGCAGGACATTTAATTACGTCAGGCTTACCTTCAACTTTGATGATGTTTGAGTAGTAAAATGGCATTCGGTTGTGGGCAATGGCGTCAAGCAGAGGACATCTGCAGCCAGCTCCTGCTGCCTTAGATGCCTGCCTTGGGATGATGCCGGCTCCAACATGCAGCGGAACGTAGGCGAGGCAACAGTAAGCAATTCTGTCCTATCAGTTTATAATACCATAAACGATAGTGACCCAACCATGTGAAATAGCATAATAATATCTAAGGGCACAACCCTAAACCAAAAAAGTACAGCTTGTGATTTGTTAATGGCGAGAAATGACAAGCATTTCTGAACATTCTCAAGATGTTCTGCAGACGTTTTATGAACTGAGCGGACGTTGGACATCCACTGGTCCACCGAGATAATGTTAGAGCATTCCAGGGTAGTTGAAATAAGGAGAGTGGGATGGAATCCGTAGGTGCAAAGAAAAGGACTTACATTCGTTGATGAATGAGTGGTATTGGAAAATTCTTCAACAGGAAGCAATGTGACCCAATCGTAATTACCTGGGTGGAAAAGCAATGTAAGAATTGTTCTAGGGTTTTAAATTACCCTCTCAGTGAGCCTGTTGTTCTGTGGATGATTGGCAGATTACAGGGCCCGATGATTCAACACAATTCGGCCCAAAACCTGGAAACATACTGGCTTCTGCGTTCCAAAATTATGGAAGCAGGAAATCCATGTAGTCTGAAGATATCCACAAAGAACGTATTAGCCATTTCTGTAGCAGTCTGTAGTTTGGTCATGGGAGAGAAGTGAGCCATTCTGGAGAAGAAATCTACTGTCATCGTGATGGTTGTGAAAGAGGTAGGTCAACAATAAAATCTGTTGAAATAATTTCCCAGGGTTTGGAAGGTTGAGAAAGTGCAGTAACAGTCCAGCTGACCTATCTTTAAATGTTTTGGTCTGAGCACACTGAAAGCATGTTGTAACGTGTTGTTTCACTGCAGCGGTCATGGAGGGCCATCAGAAGTGCCACTACATGGTGTGGCAGTAATTCCTCTATGCCCGACAAGTAAGGAACTATGACAAAAACGCAAGACACGTTTCTGGATCTTTTCCGTAGGCAGATTCAGGTGGTGATCCTTGAACAAGAAGCCTTGATATCTCAGCAATTTCCATGGATTGAAGGTAGCCAATGTATGTGCAAGTGGAGAGAGGGCTCTGTCATTTTTTACCTGGGCAGGAAATGTATTGTAGAGAGGCAGATGTACACGTCATATCTAGTGGCCGCCCCCTCACCTCTGTCATACTGGAAGAATAACAGTAAGACACTGTGCATGGCACCAGGTATCATCCCTATACTGCATCGAAGATACGAGAGACGTTATGCACTCAGACAACCGTATCAAATGTACCCACACACTGACGTGGAGTAAGGATGTCTGCATTCAGCACTGGACATAGAAGAGCTATAAGTGAAATCAGACTAGAGTAAAGTGACGTCATGAAGAGAAGACGCGAGGACGCACTGAAACAATATGTAAATACTTAAAGAATGAATATGTAACTGAAGTAACGAGAGAGACATGTATGCAATTACGAAGAAATCATATATACTAAGAAGATAAGTAAGAAGAGAATTAGTAAATGTATATACGCAGAAATGCAAGGTAAATGAGATATATATATGCTTGCTGCAGGAGAAAATATAACACCTGGTGAGCGGACCCTCCGCTTTGCTGACTGCAGCCAGCGTGCGCTCTGCACAGATTAGAATCAAATCTTAGCGTGAGGCGATTGCCTGACAAAATGGCCGTCGGCCATTACTGCATTTGCCTGACCGCATTGCCTAGCAACGCAATCGCTTTGTTCATCGAGATCCACAAGTAGGCGCAAGCCGCTACGAGGAAGGCTCGCAAGAGTAAGGCCCTTTCTGTTTGCCCCTGTTCACCCCTTGGAGCGCAATACGAACTACCCGATGCTGGACTTACACCACGTGCAACTGTGAGGCTCACCTCGCAATGCGGCCAAGCTCAACAACATATTGACCCTTTATGTGAGTACCTTGTTGCTCTTGCTGCCAACCTGACCTGTCGTAGTCTCTCCACACAAATGTTTAAGTGCCATCAATTTAATCTACTTGTTTTCACTCACACTACTTGTCTTGCCTATCCACAAGGGCATGGCTTCGCTCCCATTCTCAGATTTGTAACTTAGCTCACCAAAGATAGAGAACATACACCGCCTGTTACTGCCACATTGCCTTTGCAGCTCTCACTGTAATCCTGAACCTAATGCTGCCTATTTGCTCCTGCAGTGCTATATTGCTACATCTCAGTCATTTGTGCCTATTTCAAATCTAGATGTGGCCCCCTGCATTTTAGCCATTTGTGCCTATCTCAATGTAGTTGTTGCCCCTCTGCATTTTAGTCACTTGTGCCTATTTCAAATTTATTTGTTGCCCCTCTGCATTTTAGCCATGTGTGCCTATCTCAATGTAGTTGTTGCCCCTCTGCATTTTAGTCACTTGTGCCTATTTCAAATTTAATTGTTGCCCCTCTGCATTTTAGTCACTTGTGCCTATTTCAAATTTAGTTGTTGCCCCTCTGCAGTTTAGTAATTTGTGCCTATCTCAAATGTAGTTGTTACCCTTTTGCATTTTAGTCATCTGTGCCTATTTCAAATGTAGTCATTGCCCCTCTGCATTTTAGTCATTTGTGCCTACTTCAAATCTAGATGTGGCCCCCTGCATTTTAGCCATTTGTGCCTATCTCAATGTAGTTATTGCCCCTCTGCATTTTAGTCACTTGTGCCTATTTCAAATTTAGTTGTTGCCCCTCTGCATTTTAGTCACTTGTGCCTATTTCAAATTTAGTTGTTGCCCCTCTGCATTTTAGCCATTTGTGCCTATCTCAATGTAGTTGTTGCCCTTTTGCATTTTAGTCATCTGTGCCTATTTCAAATGTAGTCATTGCCCCTCTGCATTTTAGTCATTTGTGCCTACTTCAAATCTAGATGTGGCCCCCTGCATTTTAGCCATTTGTGCCTATCTCAATGTAGTTGTTGCCCCTCTACATTTTAGTCACTTGTGTCTATTTCAAATGTAGTTGTTGCCCCTCTGCATTTTAGGCATTTGTGCCCACTTCAAATTTAGATGTTGGTGCTACCAGCCAATAACATTATCTGATTCCAAACTGAAGTGCCTCTCAATGCCTCGCTGCTAACTCGATAGTCCAACCTAGCTGCCATACCAACGTATATCGCCCCAACCGATGTCAACCAAACCAACTCTCTGATCACCCAACATTTTTGCCACTACTACTGAGCATGTGTCCATTAATTACCAATGTGCTTGTCTGCATCTTGCCCCTCTTCTTCAACACTGCATCACAGCCTAGCATGGCTCCTCAGCTACCTAACATGCTTTACTCAGTTGTGCCTAACACCAAACCCTCACACTTAGACATAAATGACCGCCAATCACTGCAATTTACCAGTCTCCCGCGCTCTACCATCGATCGCAACCTAGGACTTAGAGCCAGATTAGCCAAAATGTATGAGCCCCTTGCCCGCTCACTGCCTACTTCACAGAACTCCAAAACTCTACCTAGCTCCTCCACTAAAAAATCCAACTTGCCTCTAAACTCTAACCCCAGACAATCACTCAGCTCCCCTATCCAGGCTACCCCTGACTCAACTCAGGACAAGTGCCACATCACTACCACTAAAAATACTACCAGCCCCAAAATAAAGGGAACCTTGATCAACGCTAGATCATTAGTAGCTCACGTACAGAAATCGCCGACTTGATCCTTAAAGAAGACTTTGACCTTCTTGCAAAAAAGGAATTGTGAGGCCACTTGGAAAAAATCCCCCTCAGCCGCAAATAAACTCAAACTTTCCAAAATAGCCACACTCTACACCTAGCAGCAGGCCCCATGCTTATGTTGGCAGTCCCAGATAATTACTCTATCCTGAGACAAGACCGTCCCAATTCCAGAGGAGGAGGTGTTGCCATCATTCACAAATGTAATCTCACCGTGAGACTAGCAACACCTACCAATGTCTCATCTTACGAAACACTCTCAGTTAAAGTCCCACTCACCAACACCCAAACTCTCAACATCCGTTTGATCTACCGTCCGCCAGGCCCAATGGGCACCTTTGACGAAGATATTAACACCATCCTCTCCAATAACCTCACAAGCTCCACCCAAGTTCTCACCCTAGGCAACTTTAATATGGGCTACAATGATCCTGAAGACCATTCGGCCAGCACTATAGTCAACACTCTTTCGGAACTAGGTTTCACGCAAAGAAGTATGTCACCGACACACTCCAGAGGCAGAACACTCGATTGGGTGGCCGATTACAACTGTCTAGCGAACATTACAAACATCTCACCACTAGCCTGGACCAACCACTACCTGGTCTCGTTCCTGCTTTCAACTGACAGACCTGCACCCCCACCCATTATTAGGGCCCCGCCTACCCTCACAAGAAACAAGAAGAATATAACAGTTGAAAGACTCATCCCGAACCTACTCCCCACACTCAACACACTCCCAGACAGTCTGGACCCAGAGACCCTAGTTGAAGAATATAATAAGATCATGGCCACCTCGGTAGACTTAATCGCCCCCCTTAAACTGAGATCAAGCAAACCAAACACACACCTCAACAAATGGTACACATCATTCGTAAAAAATTTAAGGCAGCAAAAAAGGAATTGTGAGGCCACTTGGAAAAAATCCCCCTGAGCCGCAAATAAACTCAAACTTTCCAAAATAGCCACACTCTACAAAAAAGAAATCTACCTGGCTAAACAAACATCCTATGACTCTCGCATATCCTAGGTGAAATCAAACATGAAGGAACTATTTTCTATCCTCAAAGAAGTAGAAACTCCCATAGTACCCCCTGACACCTGTACCAAAGACAAAAACTGGTGCTCAGAAATCCAAAGCGCCCTAGCAAATAAAATTGCGACCCTCCAAAGCAAAATCGCCCGTAAAAACGCATCCTTTAATGACACTCTCCCTTCAAAAACACCAGATAAGCGTATGCTTACAGATCTCACTCGTTTCAACTTCTCTAAAGTCACGATTCTCGAAGTAGAAAAAATCATCCTGTCTCTGAAACCTTCCAACTGTCAGGGAGATCTGTGCCCGGCACAGCTCATCAAGGATGCCGGCCGAGACCTCTTCCCCTTCATCACGAAACTAATTAATGCCTCCTTCACCGCTGGCTCCATCCCCACCAATTTGAAACAATCCTGGGTACTTCCACTATTAAAAAAAACCACACTTGACCCAGCCACACCCACTAATTACAGACCTATAACAACGGTTCCCTTTCTACTAAAAATCCTAGATAAGGTTGCCTATGTACAAATCCAGAAGTACTTGGAAGAACACCATCTACTAGACACCAGACAATCAGGATTCCGCCCTCAACACGGGACTGAAACTGCTCTCATTGACCTGAAAGCTCAGATCGATACGTTTAGAGACAGCGGCCAAGTTGCCCTACTCCTCCTTCTCGATCTGTCTGCAGCTTTCGACCTGGTTGATCACTTTGTCCTTTGCACACATCTTCACACATCAGCTCACTTCTCCACTGAGGCCATCACTTGGATCACCTCTTTTCTCAATGGTAGAACCATGAGAGTCTTCTCACCCACCACGGCGGCAGAACCCATACCAATCACTTGTGGCGTCCCACAGGGTTCCTATGTCTCCCCCACATTGTACAATATATTTACCAAGCCCCTTTTTGATGATTTGGATGATCTCGGTATCACCTACACTAATTATGCAGATGATACCCAGATCCTCCTTCAACTTTCTGGAGATTATGGAAAGGATTTGGCCTTGTTAAATCGGGTGTACATCATCATCCAGGCATGGATGGCCATACATGGACTATGCCTGAATGATGATAAAACGGAACTTATCATCCTAGGCACTACGTCCAGCCTAAAGAAACTTGGCCCTGCCTACAACTCTTTTATGATCGATGGCAATAACATCAGAGTTGAACAAGAGGTCAAAACCTTAGGTTTTTACCTGGACTCGAATCTCTCCTTCAGAAGACAGGTGAGCTCCCTAAACCATTCCTATCGGACACCAGCTGCCTCACCCTTGCTAGAGCCCTCATACTGTCCCGCCTGGACTATTGTAACACCCTTTACCTGGGATCCTCCAAGGCTACCACTAGCAAACTACAAACTCTTCAAAATAATGCTCTCAGAGTGGCCTTAGGCATCTCCAGAAGAGACCACATCTCAGGACCTAGTCAACAGAACAACTGGCTCGCCATCAACGACAAAATTCTTTTAAAAACTGCATTGCTCACCCACAAATCCCTTAATAACGCTGTCCCTACTTACCTGATTAATAGATTCCATAGACATTCCTCCTTGAGACCCACCAGAACTGCCTACAAAGACTGCCTTTCTGTCCCTAATTTTAAACATGCTACCATAGGGGGCAACAGCTTCCCAGTGAAAGCAGCCAAACTGTGGAACTCCTTACAACCTAACCTCAGAGTAGACTTGCCCTACCAGAGCTTCCGAGCTAAGGTAGCCTCATGGCTGAAAATGTAGGCCGCCGAGATTCTCCACTGCCAGGCTGTAGCTCTCATGCTACCCACACACTATGTAACCACGTGTGCCCATATGTATATATGTATATAATATCCATGTACTTCATTGTTGCTATGTATATAATTTCGGTGTAACTTACTGTTCTCTTTGAATACCCTATGAATCGTAACTAATCTTCGCAATTTCTTGTAAAGGCTGCGCCCTGATACCCTTGGGTACGCTTGCGCATTATAAATAATAAAACAAACAAACAAACAAACACGAGTGAAGCAGTCATGATGAAAACATTGACATCGACTCTGTATAAATAATAAACAAGAAGCCTTGAAGAGAGAGCCACAGAGCTGACAGGTGCTGGAAAAACAGCTTTGCATGAAAAACAAAGAATATCTGTTTGGCTTGGGACCAAGCATGCCACATCAGGGGGTAACTGCAAGCCACAATGGGAGTCAAAGAGGATAAGGTGCATATGCATGACATATTTCTTTTAGATTAAGTAAAGGAGAAAACATTTGCAAGTCCAAGTATTAAACAATTAAAGATGCAGAAGACATATGCAAGACGGAGCAACCAAGTCTCCAGAGGCCAAGAGGAGTAATAGCACCCAGCATAATTGAATTAAGTAGCACTAAATAAAAGGTTGAAATGGACAAGATCGTGGTCTCCTCACACGTGGTGCAAGATTCGAATACAAGGCCTATTCATTAAGCTCCAACTGAAGATGGAGTTGTACCTAAACTCCCTTGAAAGTCCCAAGGAAGAGAACAGTCAGTAAGGTCAACAGCAGATAAGAGGCCCTGGCTTAAGGCCTAACTGATGATTGATGAGAGGCTAATTGACCAAGTGGGCAGTGGTCCGACGTTGTTCCCTGCACCTGGGTTTAGTTTTGCTTACCTGCTGCTAATGAGCCGAATGTCCAAGGTTGGGCGAGAATGCCAACCATTCACGAGGGCCTATGTATCTGTGTACCATACATTGTTGCAGAAGCCAATCCCCTGCTGTTATTCTGCTATTAATCCTTATCATTTGCATTTAGAGGTAGTTCAAGTCGTGCCTACCAGATAAGGGATAGCCAATTATGTTACTAACACCTAATTAAAGTACTGCTATATATTTTCCCTTAACCAATGCCTCCTTTCGATAGGTTTTCACTGTTTGCTACGTAGGATGCTGTCATAGTTGACGTACATCAAGATATAAAGCTTTAGTATAATCGAAATGTAGACGAGAGCAAGTGTGCTGCAAACTTTTGTTCACCAGGTTTCCCTACTTTATTTGAACTGATAATAAAGCAGTTTTTTGCCATATTCTTTGAGTCTGTCCGTTTATTTGGGGCTGAGATTGTTTATTGATAATTCCATATGGCTCTTGGCATGCTCCAGGTGCTACTGCACAGTATCAACATAGTATATGGATGTTTTGTCCTGTAGAATGATGGCCTACGGCATGCTAAAAGCTTCAGTGTCTGCATATTGGCGAGACAAGGCATCTGCGATGAGGTTCTGGCTTCTTGGTACATAGGTAAGAGAAAACTGGTATTTAGCAAAAAAGAAGGCCCAGCTGGCCTGCCGACTATTATGGCACTCCCAAGACTGTAAGCCTTGAAGTTTCCCATGATCGGTTCGGATTTGTATTGGTGTGTTTGCGCCAAGAAAGAGGTGACACCATTCAAGGCAGCCTTGTCTTATGGCTAGCAACTCTTTCTCCAGAACTGAACAATGTCTTTCATTGTCAGTCAAAGTCCTGGAAAGATATCCGATAGGGTGTTCTTCGACATCCTTTTGCTCCTGCTTAAGAACGGCACCTAAAGCACCTTTTGACGCATCGGTCTCCACAATGAAAGGTTTGGTTACATCAGGTTGAGAAAGAATGGGAGCATGTGTAAACAACTTGTTTAGTGTAAGAAACACTTTGTCTGCATCACAAGACCAAAAAAAGTGACCCCTTTTTTGAGAAGTTTAGTGATTGACAAAACCAAATGGAAATCACACTAAAAACGTCCTATAAATATTTGACAACCCAAGAAAACGCTGTATGTGTTTTACGCAGGAGGGTTTTGCCCAATTCAAAATTGCTGACACCTTGCGAGGATCCATAGATATGCTAGAGGCAGATATTACGAATCCCAAGTACTTCTCTGGTTTGGCCAAAAGTTGATTTTCTCGCAGCTGGGTAAGTACACGTTGAACATGTTTCTGATGAATTCTGAGGTTCGTGAATAAATCAAAATGTCATCAAGATAGATGATTATAAACTGGAAGAGCAAGTCTGAAAAAACCTGATTCATAAATCTCTGGAAGACGGCCACGGGAATTCATGAGACCCAAGGGCATGACCAAGTACTTGAGGTGCCCAAATGGTGTTCTAAAGTCCATCTTCCAGGCAGCGCCGTGACGGACACGAATCAGATGATATGCTCCCCTTATGTCTAGTTTAGAAAATACGTCTGCCCCATGCAGGGCTTCCAGGATGTCCGCTATCAGTGGTAGTCTATATTTACCTATTACTATAACTTGATTGAGTCCATGATTGTCCAAACATGGACAGAGTTCTGAGGTCTCCTTTTTAGGCACAAATAACAACGAGGGCCCAGTGGGGGTTTTGGACTTCCTGATTAAGCTGTTCTTGAGGTTGACATCCAGATTTTCAAAGGGAATAACTGCATTTGGCAGCAAATCAATGGCACAGTCCTCTTGCTGGTGAGGACGTAGATTCTTTTCCAGGGAGGCTGTGAATACATCATGCAAGTCCCGGTATTTGGGTGGAATTTGATGTACATGAGCCACAGAGACATTGCCGTCTGATAAAACCTGTGTGACGAGTTGTACTAGTACATCATTTTTATCTTGGATACATTGCTGAACACAAAACTCATACCCTAGAAACAGAGTGTCGGCGGACCAATTCATGTCAGCGTTATGACGCTGTAACCATGGGATGCCCAAAACAATGGGGAAAGGAGCAGCCTTACTTAGATGAAAGCAAAGCACCTCTGTGTGTTGAGCGATAACCATCCGTACTGATCAAGTTTGTTCAACTATGGGGCCAGAGGGTAGAGGTCAGCCAACAATGCCTTCCACAGCTTGAATGGTGTCTTTATATTGTTTGAGTATGTAGTGGGTCAGGGCCCAAGATATATCCATGAGCAGCCCACTGCCTCACAGTCCCCCAAAGCAAAGACAGATATGGGTTCTGGTGAAGAAAAAATAAGTTACCTGCAAGACCGCCAAAGATGGTTGGGCAATAGTGGGCAGTGACAGCAGAGGTTTGGAGCCTTCATTGGTCTCCCTGTTCCATGCTCCATCTAGGGACAGGAGATAGGTTTGCCCTAGCAATGTGGTGGGACAATAGGGCAATCTCTCATCAAATGAGTGCGAGAAGCACAAAACATGCAAAGGCCTTGCATCCTTGTTCTGTATCTTTCTTCTGGAGTCAGATGACTCTGAGCAGTGTCTTTTTGCATAGGTTTGGGATCAGAGGACCCACCAGTGTTTTATTTATTTTATTTTATTTTGACATTTATAGCAGTGCACAAAGTCCAAGGACATCTAGGCACTAGTTACAGTAAGTGCAGGGTACAGGCTGTTAAGTGATAAATCAGAACTTAGATTTATTGGTCTCATGAAAGCCAGAATGGGCAAAAAAGGTGGTAACATTCAACTCTGATTGAGACAGATGGAGTCCAAACTTATTTGTTTTCTCAGATGTACTGTGAGGGGCCTTAACAGTGATCATGAAATGCATGTGTTCCTATAATCCAACACCATTGTTGGCCATGATGATTCACCAGACTACTGTGCTTGCCATCATACATCATCTTAATCTTGTGTCAATTGGTAACTATATCTGGTCAACAGATTTAGTACATGGTTTACTGAATCCTTATCCCTTTATACTGCAGCTCTTTTTACTGCACCCAATAGCTAACCGATTGCATATGTTGTCCGATTTAAATTCACACCTGGGAACTGATATTGCTTTACTACTGTAGTACACATTACATGTTGAAAAAAACAAAAATATATAGCCCACAGTTGTGGTACGTGTTAGTGTCTACCCTACAGGTTGAGTGTTTCTACCTTTCCTAGACATTCAGATAGTCTTACATTATCAATGTACACCTTAGTTGAGGATTCTTATTTCTGGTGGGCCCCTTTCAACAGTCATCTTCCATTGCTCTCTTGCTCTAATCAATGGAGATAAATCTTTATATATATCATCATACATGTTTTTGTGTGTCCTGGCTTTCCCATCAGATCCCTGGCATTCATTTCAAATAGAAAGACTATACTGTGTCCCTTTGTTCAGTTGCTTAATTTGGCCACATGGGCAATTCGAACCTTATTGCCCATCATCTTCTTTGACAAAGGTGCCATCTTAGCTGTGTCCTTAAACGTATCAGTAAACTTCTCTGGTATGATTTAGTCATGCTTAATCCCCCATTTCTAAAGCGCTCCGTAGTTTACCGAGCCGTTGTGTTTACCTTTTACGTCACACGGCATGAACGGGTGATGTCACCACGCCGCCACGTCACTTCCGTGACGTAGTGGCTGATATACACAATGTTCAATGTCAGATTGGGTTCCCTTAACCCGCAATTCGCAGCGATTTGGCCCCATTATTCTCTGCTGCTCCGAATTTCGGGTATGTATTGACCAGATAATGGTTGTGCTTCTCCAATATATTAATGTACCATCTAGTCATGTTATGGAATTTTACGTGCAGCATTGCTCTTAACATGTAGGCATTACACTCGGAAAACCATATCCTTGTTATACATGTGACAACCTATTATGATTCATATTGCAACTCCCATAAACAGTTGAGGTTATCTGAGAAGTGACTAGCGTAAACTTACTCACGAATTTTGCAACCTGCAATGGGACGCTGTATTATTAATACTGAGTTCCGTTACTTTGCTTCTTGATTCCTCTTGTTTTGTGTAGTCTAATATAGGACATGTTTCACTTTGTGTTAGGAATATACTTCTTACTAGCCATTGATGTCAGGCTGAAATAGAACAGGGTTATATTTCGTAAACCCACGATCAGGCAGTCACGCATTTACGCAGATTTAACCTACCATTTTCTCGGGAACACGGATACTAATCCGCTTTCAGGTATGCTTTCAGCATGCATTACCGTCACTTATATTGGGAAACCTTATTCTGCATGTGATGTCTTATTGTCCTTTCCCTCACCTTATTTTTTTTACAGTAATTGGGTTTACAGAAACGAGTATTCAGGGTAAGATCACATTATCCCATAACACCATATATTTGCAAATTTAGGAAGTGATCTACATTTGGGAATATAACAGCACAGCTAATCTTTGATTTCAAATGCGAGTGGAACAGGTGTTCATTAATCATATATTGGGTAATTTATACTAACTGGCAACCAGCACTTCTTCTGCTATCCTCTTTTCATTGCACACTGGATCGGGTGGTTTTGGTGGCAAACTGAGTCAGGCACAATTTTTGGTCACTCGGCCGAATTTAAAATTGATATTCCATACTCAGATGTTAAAATTCAGGCTAATACTATACCCTGTTTAGGGACTCAGGATGCATTCATGAGTAACTCAATAACTGCCTTGGGCTTGCTAATTTTAATTTTTTTCTTTGGCTTTTCCACTTTTCATTCCTCCCTTATTTTGTTGATTTACCAACGATGTTCATCACTTGCTTGAATCCTTCCTCCTGCAATCGGAATGTGGTATGTGATTTTTTCGATTATTATTGAAGCTCACCCTCGTAATACCATTGTTAACGTATGTAATGTAATTTTCATACATTTTTCACTCATTCTGAATTTTTAACTGTATTCTTTTGTTGGAAATTTGTATTCATTTGTGCACAAATGGATGATGTATTCTACCCATGGGTAAATATGTTTTGTCACTATGTGTAATATGGGACCAATACAGCCTTGAGAACGACCCGCTGGTCGAAACACATGTCGGCTGTCCAACTTTCTGAATAAATACCTTTGTTGATGAAACTCTTGCTTGTGGAAACATTCGTATTGGGACAATACATACTGGCCACTGAATGACTCTTCTTGTAGCTTGAGCGCGACCCACCTTCCCATCACAATTACTTTGATTGTTTACAGTAGGCAACCCGTGCAGGGAGACCCCATTTCAGAGAAGAAGTATGAAGACAAAAAGTCTGTTCTCGCCAAACAATTCAAGGGAGACCTGCGCTTTGATCAAGAGTAACAGAAAGCTCAATTAACCTGACAGACACTTTGATCCACAACAGACAGGAAGATCGGTGGGACGTAGTACTACATATTGTCATCCCTTACCTTTCCTGTTGCAAAGCACTCTGGTTATGACCTCACGCATAAAAGAAGATTGCTGGTGGGCACCCAAGATTGGTTCATTAAGGTAGGTTTAGCCTGCACCAATCACTAGGACCCATTTGGCTTTAAAAGAGGGCTGAGCCCCTCACTTAGCAGATCATCTGCCGACTTTGAAAGGAGTAAGAAGAAGGATTAAAATGTACCCTGGATGAAGGTACAGTCTGCCTTACAGCTTCCGCCAGTGAAGGAAGGCCAGGATTTCCAAGAGGGAAGCAAGATCCCTCCCCTAAACATCCCGCAGGGAACAGAGGGAGATATCGGACTCAGATGACCCATCCAGCAGCTCCAGAACTGGTACCCAGCCAGCACACAGCGTGCCCTGCTAGGTTTTGTCAGAAAACTTCCTAGATGGGAAGTGCCAGAGAGTCTCTGAACAAAGGACAAGGCCGTTGCCTGCAAACAATCTCCTCGGCTTTGGGCTGTCCGCCTTAAAGGACGACACAAGCCCTGCAAAGAAGCTAGGAGGAGTGCCACAACAAGCATCAGCCAGCGTCCATCTTTTACAGTCATTTTCGAGGCAGTCGAGCCCTCGAACCGCGACCGGCTGCACCACTGACTGTTGTCACGCTGCAGTCACTAAAGCCATCTGAGATGCCTTGTCCAGCGTTCCACATCCGCCAACCAGCACAGAAACAAAGATTCTTGACCCTGAGCTGCCGTGTACGCCAGCCTGCAGTCTTCAGTCCAGCCTTGCTTGCTGAACTGCCTGCCACATCATACCCACAGCTGTCTCCCATCTTGAACTCTGTTGCAGGAGCTGCAAAACGTCCTGGAACCGACTTGACGCTGGGTGGGATGTATTTTGTAGTGTGCTAGAACTGTCTGTTGTAATAATAATTAAGTAGATATTTCTATACAACCTTGACTGGACATTCCCTTTTATCATTGGGTAATAATTGTATTTTCGGTGTGTTGCAACTAACCAACGATCCATGACCATGCAGAGATAAGCCTGCCATTTCATCCACATTACCAAAATTGGGCAAAGAGGTTTATAATTTACTTGTTTTCCAATCCGTTCGGATCCCTTCAGGTGTACTAGAGGTGTGGGGCAGATTGATGGTTTAGAAACTGATATTCACCCCTGGACCACCGGTGCCCCGGAAGTTGATTCGTCACAATTACATTTCCAAGACGAGAACACTTTTCTGGTTTCATTGTGCATCCGGAAGGTAATAATATTGGGTTGAAAATAGGTGGCTTTTCCAAACGCATTTTAAAAAACAAGGGTTTTTGTAAAATAAAGTTCTCACTAGCAAGCCACTTTGGGGCTGATATTGCTTGTGTCTGATATCAACCCCTGAATTATTGGGAAGCCTTGCATGAAGCGCTATATAACAATGTGATATTCTTATTGTATGCTAGGCTATACTGTGTTATGTTGAAATCTTTTATACTGTACCAAATCGCCACTGTAGTGGACTTGAAGTTCTGTGGCTTGTCCGTAAATTGGCATATGGTGCCCCAGAACGAGGTATGCAGACCATAGTTGGTGGTGCCAGCAAAGATGTGCAGGGGTGTGGAGGGGCATTCAAAAATGGGTGTGTTTGTGAGCCCCTTGTGCCCATAACTGGGTAATTCTACCTACATAGGACAAAAGCAAAAATGTATTGATAGAGTGTAGTTTAAAGTTTTCAAAGGCAAAAGGAAGTAAAAAGTTGTAAGTACATTTTGTGGTGCATGCAGTTTCAGATGGTGTGGATTTGTATCCCCACAGTCCATATCTGATCACACAATCAATATATTATAAGAAATTGGAAGAATTCATTAATTGCACATAGGTAAAACCGTTTATAGTGATAGTTTCGACAGTCATAAAAAGATTTGAATGCAATTTTTTTGGTATTTTTTTTTAATGGGGTTTCACCCCTACTCCCCATTTTCTTTTTAAAACAAACTTTTTTTTCTATACGAAACTAAAATAAAACCAGAAACATTAAAGAAAATGCATTCGAAAAAAATAATTTCGAAAAAAATAATTTCAAAACTTTTGTCATTCGAAACTATGTTTTCGAAAGAATGACTGGACAGGGGTAGAAACACGTTGGGGGTGTCATAGCTGTGTGGTGCATTGATTCAAATAGAGAATATGTTTCCTAATGCAAATTGCAGGCACAACACGAGCCCCACTAAGCGGAGTGCCTTTGTTAAGCAAATAGACATTTAAAGTGATACAGGCGTTATGAGGAATGAAGCTTCCTTAGGGAACACGTGAAGGGGGGGGTTGCACACCCACTATCGTGTGGGACAGAGTCGTCTGCTTTCTCTGCCAGAGTCGCACCATGCTCCCCCCACTCACCCACCACAATGTTGCAGTCGGAAGGGAAAGGGTGAAGTAGTGTGGGCAAGCGGGTACCGGCATAAAATGGTGGTGGGGGGGTTTCAAATGGGGGATGGGGAAGGTTAAATTAAGAAGGATAGTGTTTGTGATAGCTTGGATGCATGTTGGTCCAGGCAAAGCAGGTCATAGATTAGGCTTGCAGAAATGATGAAGGCATATTTTAATAGAATACACTGTTGTACAAATAAAGTGCATGTTTGCAATATGCTTATAAAAAGTAACACACATTTGCATACTGGGCGCTCCGAGAACTTCTGAATGAGGCAGCGCTAAAAAAAAATAATCAAATGAAATACTATATGCGTATATGCATATGTATGTATGTTTCAAGTTGTTTTAAAAGTATGTACAGGAGATTAAACAAGTACATGTTACAATACACATTTTATTTTGTAATTGGTAATTTATAATGCGCCTATACACAAGTGTTTTGAGGCGCAGCAAGTCAAGGGTAGGGGGGCATAGGAGCAAGGTGTCGATCTTAATAGGCCTTGCAGCATTTAGATCGTGCAAGTGCAGTAATGAGAAGTGCAAGGGTGGCGGGAAGTGCAGGAATGGGCAGAGAGCCCTAGAGAGGAGAGTGTCAGGGGAGGTCAGGTGGAAAGGTCCAGGGGAAATCAGAGTGTGCAGGGGAGGGGGGTCCACAAGCAAGTGTGAGGTAAGGGGCTGGGATGATCCCAAGAGTACAGGCCAGCCAGACAAGTGCAGGAGGGCGGGGGAGGGTGGGCAGGAGCAAAAGTGCAGGATGAGGGGGGTGAGGAGAGACCAAGTGCAGGGGTAGACTGGGTGGGGGCTCTAAAGCCCTGTGTTACCCTGAAGGGAACCATGCCACCAGTGTAGGGCAGAACGGGGATATTAGCTGGGGAAGGGGAGGAGGAAGGAAGAAGAGAAAACTTGTGTTTCGAGATTTCAGTCAAATAACAGAAAATCACCTTCACGTATACATGATTTCTCTGCCCCTGAGTCCACCATGAATATGAACTGTTTATTTCCTATCTCTGCCCCACCTGTGGTTCCTCTTCTGGACCTAAGGTAGTGGATAGGAATGGAAACGCAAGTGCTCTCTTTGAGCTGTCCTAATCTGGGTGGGTATCTGTGCCGGGGCAGGAGAAAACATTTTCACTGAGCATGCACGCTCCCTGGTATGGATCCGGTGCACCATTTGGGGTAGTGGTGAAAGGGTTGTTATGGCGATGCGCTATTTGGTTAGGGCAGTTTGGCTGTGATTGCATGGCATGTGGGGGTGTCGGAGGGTGTTATAACCTGGCATTGGTCTACTATTTGACTGGTCATCTTGTTCATAATTTCCTTGGGGAAGGCCAAAGGGCTACCTGGGTGTGGGTGCCCACATTGTGGTTGGTTATGGTATGCCTGATTGTACAGATAATTGCCCCCTTGCCTGCTGCGGCATTCCCGCGAGAAATGGCCACACCCCCTGCATGACCAACACTGTCCGGGCCCTCCCCCTCTAGGTCCTTGTCTTCCATATGCCCCTCCTCTCTGTCTTCGAAACCAACCTCGTCCTCTTGCTGGTCTTCCTTGCCATTGGGGTCCCATGTACTGTTGCTCTCCTCCCCACTGCTCCTGCCCATAGTTTGTCCACATTGGAGCCATTCTAGCTTGTGTAGCCACAGAGATACCTCCCTCCTCCCCTGTCGGCTTCGAGAGCAGCACTGCTGTTACTGCAGCGACCTTCACCAGTTTTGTCTGTACTAGTTTTGCTTCTTCAGCTAATCTCTGCATTGCTTCCTTCTCTCTTTCTTTGATCTTCCTACAATGGTGCACTATGATGCTTTAAATCTCAGGTTTCTATCCCAGCTATTTTATCAAGGGCCTTCTGTACTTCCTTTGGGAGTCCTCTTTTAATTCTAAAGTAAAATAGGGATGTAGACTGATCCCACGCAGTGCCCGTTTCTGCCCTCCACATCTACGGCACCCATAGAATAAACTGCGCAGCATCTTCCTCGTCCCACATAGTGCACTGCATTATAGAATGTAAATCGGGGGTATCTGGGAAGGTTCTCCGCAGGGTAACCCACAACTGTGTCCTTACATTATTGAACAATGCCCCATCATGAGTGTCATTGCTTGTGGTCACCCCCAAAAATCCGGCTTTCACCCACACTGAGTCTGCTTGATCACCTACTCCGGATACCAGGAGGCTTTTGATATCACCAATGGCCAGCGGCACGCCTGCCGTGTTCTTTTCAAATGCGTAATTCCATTTTCCTGCACCCGCCGTAAGAGGGGGGAGGGATTTAAGGAGATTGTTTTTGTCCATCTGTGTCCAAGGTACACAGTGGGGTCGTCCTGCTCCTTTGTAAATGAGGGGAATTTGGAGTTTTGATTTTACCTTTCCATTGCTCACTTTTGTTCCTTTCTTTTTTGGTAGAGCTATATTTCCCAGCTTATTTCGGAGCCTTCCTTCCCACCCTCCACTCACTCTTGGGGATGTCCATTGCACATGCTGTATTCCTCCCACAGCCCCTTCCTCCACTTCGTCAAAATCGCTCCAGTATTCTTCATCCCGTTTTGAGGCTACCGTGTCATATCTCACACTATCTGCTTCCACCTCCCTCTCCACTTGCACTCTGGTAGAAGAGAAGACATTTTTAGAGGTGGCTGCCCTACACCTGACATTTGTGTTGCTTCTCATATTATCCTCAGACGAGCTAATTCTGTTTGGGTGGACATCAATGCTATTTCAAGATCCTGGGTACTCGGCCCTGTGGGGCCCGGGGTGGTGGCTAATGGATCGTAAGGTGGCGGTGGGGCAGTGCTAGGTATTGTCGGTGAACTACTTCCAGGTACATTTACTGGGTCCGCATATCCCTCGTCTGGCAATGTAAGCAAATATATTTTTTTGGGCTCTTCCTCCCCCTTCTCTTTTCCATCTCCTCACTTTTCGTTACCTCTGGGGACCCTGATCCCATCTCCTTCTTATTTATGGCTGGCGCTTCCTCAAACATCCTCCACAAATCCAATACCTCACGTCTGTTTTGGAGTTGTTATATTTTGTCATCAAATATGTGGATAGGTGTT
Organism: Ambystoma mexicanum; assembly: GCF_040938575.1. Taxonomy (NCBI): domain Eukaryota; kingdom Metazoa; phylum Chordata; class Amphibia; order Caudata; family Ambystomatidae; genus Ambystoma; species Ambystoma mexicanum. Next base: position 897,881,263 of record NC_090941.1, read on the forward strand.
CTAATGTTCCCTTATCAAAGGACCCCTCCTCTGGCCAGGCATGAGATAGTCCCTCCCCCTTCGTTTCCTTTACACATTGTTCATGATATTTTTTGATTAATTTACTATAGAGGGGGAGATGCTTAAAAATATGCGACAGCGGGGTATCCATTCTGCTGTCTTCTAGTAACACTTCCTTAGTCCCTTATAGGGCCTTCTTCACCTTCCACTTCCCAGTGTTACTCTCTGCTTTCTTTTCCAAACTATTCAATGATATCTTAAAACCTCTGTCTTCTCAGTCACAATGTACAATATTCTTTACAGATAAAAACATTGAACGTTTTAAAGGCCCACAGAGACCTTCTAAAAGCAATAACAAAAAACATATTAAACACACGGAATGAATAGACACTAATACATATACCCACAATCTTTATACCCCGCCCTTCTCTTTTAGAGCATATTGACTATCTGACTCACTACAACACTCACATCACCTCTGCCCCTCCTGGGCCTGCCTCCACATATTATAAAAATCTCAAAAAGAACACACTAAAACAACAATCACTACTTATTCCCAAGCCCACTAATTATATAGGGCTCCTACTTTTTTCTCGTCCTTATTTATCCTGCGCACTGGTCGGGACAGTGCACCGCAGCGCTGCCTCCCACCCCCTTTCGGAGCGAGGTTCCTGTATCACCTCTATATTTTCACCTTATTTCTCTTCATATAAAAAAAATTAATGGCCATGAAAAAGTAAAAATACTTTGTCTTCAACCACTCCACCTTCTCATTCATACATACTTCTTGCGTGTTTCCTTCAATCATTCCGCTCTAATTCCTCACACTCCCCTTCGTTTGTCATTCCTTGCAATTTATATTCATGTGCCGTGTTCTTCCAAGAGCCTCCGTTCGCGGTCAATCCACAAGGTCTGGGCCTCTCCCTTGGGGCTGCACCCGGCTCAGGCGAGCAGCGGGGTATTTGCAAAGCCGGGACCCACATGAACCTCTTTCTTCTATGTGTGTGTTTTTTTGGGGACTGGTCAGCCTTAGGTGGGGATGGCCCTGTCTGAGAAGCCCTGGATCTCGCCGCAAGTACCGGGAGTCTCGAAGAAAATCACGTTGGGGTCACCAAATGAAAGCTGGCACCCTAAAAGCATGTGATCTCCAACAGACCAAAATAATGTACGCACCCCATTAGGGAATCAGACTAAGAGATGAATTGCAAGGAGAAACAAAACTTTGTATAAAGTAAAAATGCAAGCAAAGAACTCTGCTGCCTGAGAGCGCTTTGCCAGACAATACACGGGCAGCACATTAAAAGGACACACAGCGTCAGTGATGACATTGCGTATAAGGTACACATTCTAGCATAGGATTGGGAGGAGACCTATGGCACAGTTGATACTATAAGGGGTGCCGGATGCTAATTGGCCGTTGCTTTTCCACTCGCTCCTAGTGCATGTGGGTCTGCTGTGCTCATCTCCGCGGTGTTAAGGTCAGGTCGGCATGTAATATAACTATCTGACTAAACAACAGGAACTGATAATACGAAAATAATGATTCACATAAAATATTGCATGAATAGAGGTGGTTATGTCGAATTAGCTAATATATTGGAATTTTTCACTCGAGGTTCTCTTTGATACCTTTATCCCAACACCAAGGTGCCCACCCCAGGGGATTGACCTGCCAACTACCTCACTTGAATTCTTCTGATATAGATAGACATGTGTTGTTGTTGAGAGGATATAGTGCAGTTTTTTAGGATTAGGCCTGTGGTTGGTGTTTTGGAATAGCCAACGTGAGGTGGTCTGTTGGGTCTCAGCATAAAAGGGGGTAAGGGGCCATTGGCTGGTGGGACTTGGTCTGGTGGGGTGGGGGTTGAAAGGGCATGGGCAGTTTAGTGGAGATGGATGGGCATTGTGTTAGAGGCTGGCTATGATCTCACGTTCTGCAGTGTAATCTGGGGAAGTGATGCGGTACAATTGCAACAATAAATGATTGGGCTTCCATGGGAACAAGCTTCGCACGGAGCAGGCGAGGTAGGGAGGTGGGGGGGTTTGGGCTCTCTGTTCTGTGTGAGGCGCTGAGGTTGGGGAGAGCTGGGTTTTACAGACAGATTATTTTCTGGGCCTATTCAAAAGATGGCGCCTGCTTTAATATAAAATGGCGTTCGTTACTTGGATGTGGGTCAGGTGTTACAGGTACATTTCTATGTTACATTATGCGATCAGGTACCGTGGGGGTGGGGACCTCTCCCCCCTTAGCTTACATGTAGTTTTAGACACAGTGGGAATGGTGAGGGGGGGTGGGATTGGACCCCCTAGTCCCCAACACCACTGACCTCGAAACACTTTTTTTAATAATGCGGGGTGAGTCCTCCCCCATTTCCCCTTCACCGCCCTACCCTAACTTATACCCTTACCCGCCCTCCACCTACCATTAATCATACTTATACCAAAATACCTACTATTTTCGGTCAAATAAATGAGGTCATTTCTGATTCTTTTTTTGTGTATTAGGTTATTTGTACAGACTCGTGAGGAGAGGAGAGAGAGGAGTCGAAGATGACCCCAGGTTTTTTGCCTCACAGAAGGGAGACGGGAGGGGGCCCATGGAGGGTGGCCAGAGTGTGGGGGGGAAAGAGGGAGCAAGGGTCCCAATGAGCAGGATCTCAGTCTTACTGGCCTTAAGGCAGAAATCGTTAGCAGAGCACCATGCCTGAACAGCAGATAGGCAGTCAGGAATGTGAGAGGAAGAGAAGGAAGCAGCGGAAGGAAGTTTGAAAGAGATCTGCATGTCATCTGCATAACACTGGAAATTAGGAGAGAAGACAGAGATCGAGTGGAATAGAGGGGCCAAGGAAGAGGATAGAACCCTGACGAACACTACAAGTGGAGAGTGAGATGGAAGAGAGAAAAGGGCCCAGTTAGACCTGGGAGGGTCGGTCTGAGAGGAAGAAGGTCAACCAGTCCAGAGCCAGGTCTGTGATTTCAAGGGTGTCTTGGAGTCACTTTATCAGGGTGGCATGATTGACCGTATCAAAGGCAGAAGAAAGGTCAAGAAGGATGTGTAGAGAAGGAGAGCTGGAATCAAGATTAGTGAGTAAGTATTCACAGGGGTTCAGGAGAGCAGTTTCCGTGCTTCTGGCAGCTCTGAAGTCAGACTGGTGAATGCTACCAACTGATTCAGTGTGGAGGATAAGATGAGAGATGGCCAGCTTCTCCAAGAGTTTGCCCATGAAGGGGGTAGTGGAGATAGGGTGGTAGTTTGCCGGAGAGGAAGGATCGGCAGAAGGTTTTTTGAGGAGAGGTGCACAAGGTAGTGCTTGAGGAGAGAGGTGAAGGATCCAGTGGCAAAGGAGTGATTGTAGAAATTGGCCAGGCCTGGAGCCAGGGCGATTATATTGTCGTTGAAGGTTCTGGAGGAGCAGGGGAGCACCTGTTTGGGTGAGACTTTCATAGAGCGGACTTGTCAAGTGTTATGGGAGAAAAGGTGGGGAGTAGTAAGGGAGCAGAGAGGGGGCTGAGGGAGGCCTGAGAGATAGTGAAGAAGAAGGGAGTGGGTTAAGGGGAGTGAGGAGAGGATGTCTTGGGTTTTGCAGATGAAGTGAGAGCCAAGAGACGTGCAGAGGACCTGGGAAGGTAGGGAAGAAGTGGAGAGTGCAGTAGGGTTAGCGAGTTCCTTGCAGATTTTAAAATGTTCGCTGTGTTGTTAGTGGCCGCGGAGATGCAGGCTTGGATGAAGGCCCACTTCCTTGAACAGATGGAGAGTCTATATTGCCTTTGGAGCAGGCGGCAAGCCAGTTTGTCAGAGGATGTGCTCGAAGCCTGCCATTTCTGCTCAGCCACTCTGCACTTGTGTTTCAGAGTGGTCAGGTCAGAGTCAGACCAGGAGTTGCACTTGGAGGCAGGTTTCATGCGGATCCTCATGACAGTGGCAAGGATGTCCTGAGTGTTGAGATGGAGAGATGAAGGTTAGTAAGGGCTGAGTTAGTCAAAGTGAGAGTTAGTGGCAGGAATAGGAGGGGGAGTGAAGATGGTGGCAAATGCGGCAGCTGAAACTCGCTTCATTGGTTGATGAAGGAGAAGGAGGGGAGTGCGGGAGGAGGCCTAGCCAAGAGACCAAGGAGGTTCAGGTGAGAGGAGAGGAGGGGCATGGTCAGTCCAGGAGAGAGGAGTAATGAGAGGGTTGGAAATGTGGAGGTCAGAGGAGATGGGAGCATCCAAGGTGTGCCTGGCAGAGTGTGTCGGACCAGATGGAAGAATGCAGAGGGAAAAAGAGTCACAGAGATTGCGGAAGAGCCTAGACTTTGCATCAGGGGAGTCGAGGTGAATATGGAAGTCACCAAGGAGGAGAAGGTCAGGAGAGAATAGGTGAGATCCGCCCATTCAGAGAGGAAGTGGGAGACCTGGCAAGGGGGCCTGTAGATGGTGGCCAGAGTTAGAGAGAGGCCAGGAGAGACATTAAGCCTACAGACAAGGCATTTGAAAGAGAAGTAGGACTGAGTGGGTATGATAGAGGCAGGGACCCATTCAAGGAAGATGATGGCCACTCTGCCTCCAGGCCGGTTAAGCCTGGGATTGGAGAAGATCTTGTAGCCCTCAGGGAGGAGAGTGCCAAACTTGTGACAGATTTGGGGGTGAACCATGTCTCTGTGAGAGCAAAATTGTCCGTAGGCAAAGCTTTATAAAAGATGGCTTGAATTCTGTACTTTTCAAGCCGTCTTTTCTAAACCTCGAAAAATGTCAAGGAATCCCCAGGTTCGCCGAGGGTTAAAGACACCTCGGCGACCTGGGGAAACAAAGGGACAGTAACTGCCTCTGGTGACCTCTCGCGCGAGGGGTAACCAGAGGCAGTTACTATGACTGACAGAAGTGGCAGCCAGCCTCAGCGTCGCTGTGGCTGGCTGGCACTTCTGTCAGCTCGCCTGACTTCATGGCAGGCGCATCTCCCGTCGCGGCTGCGACGGGATAATGCATCCTACCAATGTTAAGGTGAGACTGGGGGGGCCCCGGCAGGGCCCCGGCTCAGCCCTACTTTTTGGAGACTGCCGGGGCCAGGCCCCGGCAGGTCCCAGCCCACTTAAAGCACTGGGTACACCCATCATAGATGGCAGCCAGGGGGATGCATACATGCCAACATTCAGATGCACTGGGAAGGGAGATTTCCACAAGGAAATCGGGAGATGCATATTTCCCCATGGGAATGCATTGGGGCTACAGTTATTTTAGGCGGGAGACCGTGAAAAATAGCAATATTTTTCACCTAAAAATCGGGAGTCTCCCGCCTAAATCGGGAGGGTTGGCATGGGGATGTCAGGAAAAGGGGAGGCAGGAGGGTGGAGGAAGTTGATGAGAGATGGGAGACACTTATCAAGGAGGAGGAGGTTGGGCTGAGAGCCCTGGGCCATGACATTGGTTCTTTTATGCATTAATGAAGATCCTGGCACATGTGCTTGTTTTGTTACCGAAGCTATTTTAAAAGCATGTTATATTTATAATCCGTTAATATAGATAAATCCGGATTTCTATGCCATTTACGTGTAGATTAACTGTAGAAGGTGCCCCAAGCCGTTCCGGGATTTCACTACGCATGTATATATCCCTGATCCAGCAGCTCTACACAGTGCTGGTGGGATAGAAAGGGAAGACAGACGACGGGTGTATTCTAAGAGATGGGACCTGCTGCGCTCGTCTCCGAGGTCACGTGGTTCAGCCAGAGCAGGGGGCGGGGCAGAAGCCGCTGTCACTTCTCGGCTCTAGTAGTTGAGGCCGTAGCCGAGCATCAGCTGTTCCCATCCCTGGCCTGCTGCATATCAACAACCCCGGCGAGGAGCAGCAGCTCGAGAGGAAGGCGCAGAGGGAGCCCAAGGAGAGCCGCGGAACAGCAGCAGCCCGGCACCGGTAGGGGGAGGAGGAGGCGGGCATGTCTTGGGTGGGCTGCTTCCTGGGGCAGTGACAGCCCACCTCTCTTCTCCACCAACAGATTGCACCCCACCCTCCCCCCGACCCGCGTGGGTGCATGAGAGACAATGGGGGGCTTTTATCGCCTCGTCCTCCTTGCTGGGACAGGCTTTCTGCCAGAGAGAAGTAAACGCTTCTGCTCCTTTGAACATGCTCTTCTTTATTGAGATGCACGTGTTCACCTTCCCCTTCCTGGGACAGCTCCTCCAGCCCACTTGCTCCTCCTTATTTGCTTTCTATGGCCCCATCCTGTGGTCCCCCATCCCTTTGTTCCCGGGAGACCTGTAACAATGGTAATAAATTCGGCAAAATAACAAATTGAAGAAGGACGGTCATCTATTATTTATATAAAGTGTAATTTCGCTAAAGTTGTATCGTGTAATACTTGAACTGAGTCGAAGTAAGCGTGGTACGGGGGGCCCATGCTTCCCCCATCGCCCCCTGGGGGAGGAGGGGTTGTGCGTGTGCGCGCCTTTCACGCATTTAAAATGTGCATTCTGCCGCAGTTGTCTTCAGCCACCTCCGAAGTCATGCACGCTTCCTTAAAGTATGGCCATAGCATTCTTGAAATAATTAGACACAGTTGGAGCACCCATAAATAAGATCAGGCAGGACGTGTTTACAAGGATGAGAGTTTCTTAATTAGCCAGCCATATGCTCTTCTTGTTCTAACGGTGGCACTTCCTGTCCCCTTTTGTAGATCAGTCGTCTGACCTGTCCTGAATTCCCGAGGCATGATGTCCACGTGCGGCAGGTCTGTCAGCAGAATGCTGGAGATGTTGCAGAGGGGTCCGAGGCTGCCACATCTTGCAGAGCCCAGAAGGGCCACTCTGGAGGCGGTGAGAGTCTGCCATTCAGGGCTACCCCAGACACAGACAGCAAAGACTCAGGCCATCAAAAAGAGGGGCTATGACATCACAAGGAACCCCTACCTTAACAAGGTAAGCAACCAGTGGTGATATATTCTCGGTATAATGTGTATTTAATTTGTGAGTGGGCATTCGTGGGTAACTATACCAAGGGGCTTCTGTGCGGTTGGTTCTCAGATTGGCTTTGGTTGTGTCTTCTTTTTATTATCAGGGTATTTATTGAGCACAGACCTAGCTTCAGGAACCAAGCGCTTTGCAACCCTAGGGGTAGGAACACAGCGTGGGAAGCAGAGAAAGAAGTAACTGGGAGCTAACAGGGGAGGGTGGGAAATTGGCAGCATGTGGGAAGATAGTGGGGAGCAGATCACTGAGTCTCGGGTAGGGTTGGGAGTGCAGGGTGTATGGACCTACGTGTTGAAGAGCCATTCTTTGAAGAGGAAGGTCTTGAGCTCTTTCCTGAACTTTAGAAGTGATGAGGCAAGTCTGATGTTGAAGCAGAGGAGGTTCAGAGTCTTGGATTGTAGACAAAGAAGGCCTGTCAACTGGTTATTTTCCTTCCTGCACTGTCGTGATTCAAGTCTGCACATTTACTTAATTCTGGTGGAACGCAGGCCTCCGGAGATGCTGAGTTTCTCAATGAGGTAGCTTGGGGACTCCACGATAACAGCCTTGTAGATGATGCAACAGGATTTGAAGATCATACTGGCTTGCAGCAGGGAGCCAGTGCAGTTCGAAGAGAGCCGGGGTGATGTGGTCGAATTTGCAGAGTCCATTAATGAATCTTGCTTCTGCAGGCTGGACACATTTCAGGGGTGCCAGGGTAGTCTTCCTACTGACACCTGTGACCCACAAAAGTTCTTAAGATGTTTGCCTGCTATTGGGGTGGTGGTATGTATACACTTATGAACCCGCCATGTGTGGTGCATACCTCATATGCTTGTATAATAAGAAAAGGTATTTTTTAATTGCTTTTTCGTCATTTTTAATTCTGTGAGTACGGGTATCTATATCTGATCATCCCGATCTTGTACATGGCATGACTATCTCTAAAACACACATAGTATCTGGATTGTAACTAATTCGAATCATACATAAAAATTCAAAATTTGTATTTATTAGTCGCACAATTATCTATTTAGCACATACATAACACAATTTTGGATTATAACAATGAGTAGACCTTTCTCACAGGGGAACATGCATAGGATCTAATCCTGATAAAAATAAGTCAATTAGAGTATCCACAGAATGTGTGTGGACTCGACCTTGCTAAGTATTCAATGGAGACCAAGGTAATGATTTGCAGAGAAATGATTTATGAAAGTGAGTGAAAAAGAGTAGATAAATAAGAGGTGGAACGGTAAATAAGGGAAAAGACGGATGTACCACTCATGGAGTGGTGCATAGATAAGCAAGTAAATATATTTCTTTCTTACTTAATTATTCCATTGTAGCTTATATGGCACAAGTTGTTTTTCCTTTTCTTTTGTCTAATGTCTAGAGTTGATATAGGTAGAAGTTTGCCACTAATGTGTCCAAACTTTCTTTCACAGTCTGGAGTTCATTTTCTAGATAAGGGTCTGCCAACGTGTTGATGAACATCAAATTGATGTTTCTAGGCATCCAGAGGAATTCATCGGAACCCCTGGATACGCACGTTTCAGCGATCAAGGAGTATAAATCGTGTCACTTTCGTCAGGGAATCTACGTTGGACCCTGTGGAGACATGTATATGTGCTTTTTAGTGTCATGCCAATGCACATCTAATAATCATTTAAAGAGCCCAAATGGTAACACCCATGTACACTTACCTATAATCTGTGACAAGTGGCATGTTCCAGCTAACTCCGGTCCACCTAGGGTGGCAGCGGTGAGTAAGGTGTTGATTTGGTTCCTATTTGGCAGAAGCAGGATGAAATTCCCGTTATTTCAGCACGGTTATCTCAGTCTATCGATGCAGGGCTGCAGAACGTTCCGTTGTTCTGTGGACTCCTCTTCGTTCCAGGCCGTGTATAGATTCTGTGATCTGGTGTATATAGAGCGGTAAAGTGAAGTCCCGACAAGTAAGCACTTCAAAAGTGATGTGTGTTCTCCTGTGTGTGAGGGCCCTTAACCCGTGCTTATCTGTCCAACCTGCATCCCTTCAGGTCAAAAGGGGCTATGGGGGGCGCTGGGACCTCGTGTATCTGCTGTTGTAGGGGTTTCATCTGGTAAACTGCTACCATTGGGGGGCATCTCTATTGTTCCCCAAATAGATACCAGAAAATGGTCCCAGTGTTGGTGTACAAACGAGCATGCAAGGGTGCATATTGGTGCACAATAACAGGCAGTGCGAGTAGATCAAGTGATTAGGCAGAGCTCACTGTGCTGTATGGAAATATCCTTACATATGTCTTCAGCATCTATCATTCGCCTGGAGCCCTGATGGCTCCCTATGTGTATCATGACCTGTTCACAACTGGTATTCCTCCAGCTGTAAGGATCAAACAGCAGTATGTCGGGAGATTACTGCATCATGGGTCACATCGCTATAATCAATGTCTGAAATTCTATGAGGATCACTGGCTCACTCACAGCTCCATTCTACCTGCAGCCCCTGTAGTTCTGGGTGTCTCCTGAATGGTAGCTGAGGAAAACGGTGTGAGCTGCGTTGTTAAGGAGGCGCTTTTGTAACATGGGGCGCACCCGATGGAGCATGTGTGCTATAGCACATAGTCGTCATGATGACCTTGTGTGTGTGTGTGTGTATACCTGCGTCAGGAGGACCGTACTCGTGCACGGTTAAACGGCCAAATTGATTGGTCCATGTGAAAGTGATGTGTATGTGTGTTCATATCATTTCTGTGGTCACCAGTCCAGTATCGCAAAACCGCATTTTGGTGGCACCCAGTATTATGTATGTTTGGTGACATCTTGCTGTATTGTGCATGCTGGGGCACGAAAGTAAGGGTACCTCCAAATGTAAATATAAAAATGAAAAGGGAGTGTTGTAAGTGTACAGTTGGCTCTCAAATGCTCTGGGGGCCACCCGAGCAGGGAGGCCTGACGTGAATAATTGAGGCAAACACACTATGGCGTGTGGAATCAACACATCTTTATTCCACACCACAACGTGCATAACTAACGGTTTTCCCTTTCCCTTGTCCCGCCCCTCTCCCTAGCCCAAAGTCACTTCCCTGTAGTTCGGGCCCAAACAACGACGCGGGAGGGCACTTAGCTCAAAGTCACCACATGACATCTCCCCCTGTTTAGCATGCCGGATTAACTTAAGATTTACCCCATTTCTTCAATCAGTCTCTGAGGCTTTATGCAACATCATTGAGGCCGCATTGGTAGGTTGGGTGCCATCGCAGGTGGTTGTTCATCCGACTCTCCGCTGCTGGCCTCTTCCTCTGACTGCTCACCGTCCGCTTGATATGAGTCATCCGAGAACGGGAAATTTTGACTACAATACGAGTGTTCCCAGATGGTGGGCATGGGGCCCGTGAGTTTCTTGAAGTGAGAGGAGGTTCTCATTATGGACTGATGCTGGTCCCCACGTGCCATTATTATGGTGCCCTTTTTGCTGGTTACGATCAGTCGTTCTGATGCGAACGTTGGATACTTCTTTCTTACTTTCGGCTGACGCACTAGTACGTGATCTCCTGGTTCTATGTGGCACTCTTTCCCTCCTTGGCGGGAGTCTGCTCTGTCTTTCATTTTTCGCTTTCTCTTCTTGATCTCGAGCCCTGGCCTGCTGTTCAAAGGGCACTGTTTGCTCTTGTTTGGGCCCTCGGGCAGTCGTGTTCTCACGGTTCTGCAGAACATGAGGTCAGATGGGCAGACTCCCGTGGTGCTGTGTGGGATGTGTCGATATTCACACAGGAGTTGGTACAAGGCCTGCTCAAATGGCGTTTTGAGGTTGTTGACTACCTGTAGGGTTCTTTTTATGTTGGCCATGAATTTTTCCACAATGCCGGTGGCTTGGGGCCATCGCAGACTTCTCTTCCTATGCTGGAAACCCATGTAGCGTGCAAAGTTCTGAAAGTCATGGCTCGTGAAAGGTGGGCCTTTGTCTTATTTTATGATCTTTGCATGTTGTCTACATACGGGATACCAATCTAGTGCAGGGATGACACAGGTAGCTTCTATCAGCTGGTCATCTGGAAAGTGTTAATGTTTGTCGATTAATACAAGTATGTATGCTCCATTTTGTAGTGGTCCAAAGAACTGCACAGCTAGTTCTTCCCAGATGCATTCTGGAAGCGGGGACATCTGCATTCGGTTGAGGTGAGAGGGCTGCGCGACCTGGGAGCAGATGGTGCATCTGCCTATGACCTCTTCCACTATAGTGTCTAGTTTGGGGAACCATACTTTTTGTCGTAGGAGGCGTTTTGTGGATACTACCCCCCCCCCCGGTGGCCTTCATGCGCCAGTTCGTCCTTCACCAGTCCTTCACCAGCTCCATGCATCTTATGTCGTCCTTCACTGATTCCGGCTCATTTCTGGCCATCTTCTTTAGGTGGGATGTTTTTCCCGCTTTGATGCAGTGAGCCACGAATGCAAGGGCCTGGTCCCGTTCCGATTCTTTTCCGAGGGTGGTCCAATCTACCGGCAAGGGCTGTAGGTGGTGAATTATGTAAATGATGTACGCATTAGTGATTGAGGGGCCCGCTTGGGCCGGCCCCGTGGGGTGTCTTGATAGGTAGTCGCCAGGGTTGTCTTCCTTGCCAGGACGGTGTACAATGTGAAATGTGTAGTCCTGCAACCTCAGGCCCCATCACGCTATTCTTGGTGCCATTCTCGCTTTGGGGGTCTCTGTAGATTGTCAGGAGGGCCTGGTGGTAGGTAATAACAGTGAATGCCTTTCCATACAGGAAGAGATGGACATACTCACAGGCCCACAATACTGCCAGGCTTTTCTTTTCTGCCTGGGAGTACGCTTGTTCTGTGATTGTGAGGCTCTGGCTGGCATAGGCCACTATGAGCAAGTTTGTCTGGTCCATGGGGTCTTGCTGCATAAGTATGGCTCCGAGACCCACAGGGCTGGCGTCAACTATAACTTCCGTCTTCCTCTTCCTTTCTGCATTGAAGTAAGCCATGTCATCCAACATGGAGATGTTGTTTTGGATGGTCTCAAAGGCGTTTTGACAGTTTGCTGACTGACCACTAAAAGGGTTGGTCCTTCCTCGTGGGCATGCAAAGAGGGTTGCTGACTGTTGCGTAATCCTGGAGATACCTGGAGCAGTAGCTCGCAAGTCCAAGGAATGAGCGAAGTTCTGAGAAGTTTTGAGGTGGCTGGGCGGTGTTCAGTGCTGCTACCTTGTCTGGATTGGGGCGCATCCCTTTCACTGAAAATATGTGTCCGAAGAATCTGAGCAAGCCTTTCCTGAACTCACATTTGGTTTTGTTGAGCGGCAGACCCGGTGTAGGGCCCTGTCATGCTCTTCCTTCGATTTGCCGAACACAAGGACCTCATTGGAATAGTTGAGGCAGTTGGGGACATGGCGGATAACTTTGGATCTCCTCTTGGAACAATTCTTCCGCGGACGAGATGGTGAAGCTAAGCTGCTTGTATTGGAAGAGGCCCGTGTGGGTGACGAATGTGGTAATGTACCGTGATTCAGGGGCAATCTCGAACTGGTGATGGCCTTTTGTGAGGTCTAACATTGAAAAAAATGATGCACTGTGTAGTAAATGAATCATGTCGGTTATCCTGTGCGCTTGGTGACTTTCTCACTCGATTGCTTTGTTCGCCCTCCTCATGTCCACGCACAGCCTGATGGAGCCATCCGGCGATTTCTTCAGGACGTGTACTATGGGTGACACCCATGGGGTGGGTCCTGTTGCCGGCTCAATGACATGTTTCAGGAGTCTGCTGATCTCTTCTTCAACTTGTCGTTGTATGTTGATGGGTATTCCCCTATATTGTTGAGTGATTGGCTTGACATCCTTCATTTTTTTAGCTTTCTGAGTCCTTTAAATAGGTTTGGGAATGCAGCTTTGATGTCTTTGTGCCTCGCAAAGTATTTGTGGGTCATTAGCTGGTATAAAATATGCTATACTAAATATGACTTCTGATTTTAGGACATGTAGCGGGATCTTTGCTCTGTGTGCCTTATGGGTGCACGTGGCTGTGATGACGCCTTTACACGGCAGTGGCAAGGTGGACCCATATGGATAGATATTGACGGTAGATCTCTTGAGCTTTGGGGCCCTAGATAGTGAGTTGTAGGCCTCTTCTGTGATTATGTTGACCATCGCCCCTGTGTCTATGAGGAATTCCAGGGGGGTGTCGTTAACTTGGTGCAAGAGTACTGGACTGTGTTGGGTCGCTGTGCTGTTATTCAGGTCCCACATGTACCCTTTTTTTGCATTGGTTTTCTCCCGACGAGGGCTCTAGGGTGATCTCATTTCGATGTACCGGACACTGCATCTGAAGCCTTCGGGTGGTCGATGTTCTTCTCGTACATAGGATCTGCTGTATTCGCGCTCATCACGCCTCGTCTTCTGGGTATGCTGTCAGGCTCGACCTCGTGTGGGCTTACTAGTGTCGTCTTCCGTCGCCCCCTTAGTGATCTTCTGCTGACCGGATGTATGGGCGTGTTTTTGCAGATGTCCCTGAAGTGGTCATCGCCGCCACCTGCAGCGCATTTCTAGCCCAGAGCCGGGCAATCCCCTGTGTGAGGGTATTCATATCCACATCTGAAGCATGTGAGATCCGAGTGTCTGGCCGGCAGGTTTGGTGTGGCGTATAATTTATTGACTTGATCAGGTTCAGGGGCTTTGGGTTGTATTGTGACCTTGCCCATATTTGTCTAGCTGGGATTCTACTGCCACTTCCATGTGAGCCAGGCCTAGGATCTCTTCTGTGACCTTTTCTTCTGCATGAGTTTCTTGCGGAATGCTTGAGTCGCATCAAGCGATGACTTGGGATCTTAAGGCTTCTTCATAAGAGTATCAATGAAATTCACAGTGTTTCAACTTGATCCATAGTATCATAACAAAGTTGTCAAGAGATTCCCTTTTGGCACGTTGTGTGAAAGATGTGTCTTTCATAGTCGACGTTGGTATGGGGTACGAAGTATTCTGACAGTTTTGTGTGTAAGTCCTGGAATAATGCCATCTCGAGGTTGAGTAATTCCCCTGCTGCTGACTGCGGGTCCAACTGCCATAGACTGGGTGTTTTTTAGTCTTTCATCATCACTGAGCCTTGTGGCTCCTACATATAATTTGAAATCCCTTAGCCAGATTGTCCATCGTGGCCCCAGGTTGCTGGTGTCATGTAGGTCGAACGCATGTGGTAGATACAGTATCTGTGATCCTCCACCCGAGGGAAGGGTGGGTCCTAGGGTGCCGCTGGCCGACGTGGATGCAGTGTCCTCTCCTGACATGGTGTATGTGCTTTGGCGCCCTGGGAGCGTTATTCTTGTTCAGTGTTGGTGGGTGGGGTGGTCTTCCTGCCCATTTTTCCTCCTCGTGAATCCTTGAGTGTTGTGATCTGCACTGGTAGTCACCCCTTGTGTATAGGGTGTGGTAGCCCTTTCTGTGTCTGTACTTCTGCAGGTGGAGGTCTTCCTGTGGCTCTGGGCTGTGCCCTTCTTAACCCTCACTTTGTTTGGGAGTTGATCTGTACTGGCCGGGGGGGGGGGGCACTTGTTTCCTGATGGCCATGTGGTCTGCGTGCCTTGGACTGCTTGCAGGGGGTGTCTGCTTCCCCCCCTCCCACTCCGTACCTTGCATCTTATTTCCTGGCTTTCTGCTTTAGGAGGCGCTCCGACACGTGCCCAACAGCACCCTCTGGCTTTGCAAAACTGCAGGTTATGTGGCTCGCTCCTCAAAACCACATGAGCGTGGTTTGCGGCGTCGCCATCACCCGCAGGGCGCAGTTCCAGTGGTGGTGTGGGTCCCGACTAGAACCCCGTCGTCGCCAGTGTACAGTTGGACCTCAGGTGCCCTGGGGGCTGCCCAAGCATGGAGGCCTGACGTGAATAATAGCGGCGGACACACTACGGCCGGTGGAATCAACACATCTTTATTCCACACTGCAATGTGCGTAACTAACGGTTTTCCTTTGTCCTGCCCCTCTCCCTAGCCCAGCGTCACTTCCCTGTAGTTAAGGCCCAAACGTGGACCTTCCCACATAACGATGCGGGAGGGCGCTTAGCCCAAGGTCATGACGTGACACTAAGTACTCCGTCCCTTTATTCTTTTGCTGGCATGCTCTACAGAGGAAGCTATGTTGTGTTAGGTATCTGGATTGTTAGGATGAATCACTGAGCCGCGTTCAGGTCGCGTTCAGGTCGAAGATTGCTAGTCATAGCAATGTTTAATAAAGCGGCTAAAGGAATAGGAGTACGACCCTTTGGGTCACAACCCCCTTCTTGTGCTGTAATTGCTTTAATACTAGGGTGTATAATGACTGAGTTTCAAAAACGCATACATGTGGCCGACCCCCAACGTGAATTGCAAGGGGCATGAAGTGTTATTACACCACCCCTATACAGAGGGTTAGAATTCCCACTGACTCCTCTGACCCACAAAGTTCTTAACATGTTTGCCTGCTGTTGGGATGGTATGTATACACTCATGGACCCACCGTGGTTGGTAGCATACCTCATATGCATGTTCGCAGGAGTGGCACATGTCGCATCTCTGCATGCCATCTACCAACTCTGCACTAATGCACCTGAGATAGTGGATGTTAATACGGAAAAGCCCACACTTCAGAGTCTCTAGCCTCCGAGTCCTGACTACTGCTAGGAACAATTGCACTAGAACATCCGACCAGGACAATTCATTCTTCTAAAGTGTGCCTTTCTCCAGTAACACTTTGATGTGCTGTTGCCAATACTCTACCTTTCACATGTATGTAGATTCTAGACCCGCCGGTCGTTCGAGTTGCGTGAGAACTACCCGTGCACTGTACACCCCTGCATCATCTGCCACCGCTCAGACATGCAGTAGGTCGCGCATCTTTCTCGATGTCTGCTTGCAACGTACGTGAACTTCCTGTCCATTGGAATTTCCAAATGCGTATAACCTTTTTTTTCCTGCAAAGGTTTGGTTGATGCCAGTCACTATTTGTGAACTTCAGACTTGTGTATTTAGATCCGTGTGTGGTCTTTTGTAAAGGAAAAGTGAAAATGAGAGCTCCCTTTTTAGTTTCGCCCCCAAATGGGGCCTGATTTCAATATTCATTATGTATCTATGGCGGTCTGCTTTGTCTTCTGAGCACAGCTATCTTGAAGCTTTGATTAGCCCCATGCTATTCCCACAATTTCCTTGAACCTGGTATTGTGTGAAATGTATTCAGTAAATGCTCGATGAATTATGTTAGTGATGGGAGAATTTTTTTTAACAATTGTAATTATTATTAGGGTATGTATAGAGCGTGGACCTAACTTTGGGAAGCAACAGAGTGCTTTACAATCATAGGGGGAAGAACACAGTGAGGGAAGCAAAGAAAAAATGAGTGCCACTCATGTAATTAGATGAATCGGTTATTATGTAGTGCCTGCTGAAGCATGTTTTGCTGCTTTACTGCTGTCAGAAGTAGTGCACTTCATGGTACTTGTAACCATAGCAGGAGTTGCAAGTAATGTACTTCCTGGTACTCCATTAATCAGCCTCCAAAGATTTAACAACGTATTTAGACCCTGTTGGGTTCTGATCATGGAAGCTGGCTCTGATCACAGGATCAATCACTTTATTTTTTAAGTTTGGTGGAAAGTGCCTCATATGTTTGGGCTACTTCAAAGTGCAAACCTCACTGAGCTTTTAGGCCAACTGCAGCATCTGGGTAATGATAATTCCATGTGCCATGCCTGCCTCTTTGCAGAGTGCGGCTATTACTGCTGGGCTTAACCTATATTGTAAATGGGGGCTCTCGGTGGGTATCTCATCCTGGGGGCACAGCTATGACGTGTTAATAACGAGGTTTTTGATCCAATCTTTTTATTTATTTTTTTGTCTCCTCCTGGTTGACTTTTTTCAACATCGCTGTCACCCGGATACTTACTCACGTGATTTTTGAGGAGTACATTGTAAATCGAAGGATGAAAAGTTGACAAAATGGTGTGAGCCGATGCAATGTCTAGTCAACTGTGTTTGCTGGTGATTATGATCATGTCACGTCCTACTTACCTCCCTTTCTAACGAAACCTTCTCTCCCGCCTGCCCCCATGCAGTCTTGCTACTCTGCAGGGACCTGCAAGCAGCACGTGGCGTCAAGAAAACACTAATAAAGCTGTGCTTATGGATCACCAATCAGCCTTTGCTCGGGTATTGGTTGCTAGCGTTACATATGCAGGGATGACCAACTGTTAAGCGCAATATATCCATAAGCCCCCATGCCAGGGGACACGGAAGACCCTGCAGGCGCATTGCACAGTGGCATTGTGCCACATTGACTGCCGCTCAAGGTTTCAAATGCAGTACCAGTTGTCGCTATTGTTTGCGAGGCTCTGTGTCACTTGGGCTCTTCTCTGCCTGAGAAAGTATCCTAGCCACAGCAACCCAGCCTGACCTTGAGGTGTCTGGAAACTGCCCATTGCTCTGAACTGGATGTCTGTATTTAAGCATACAATTCAAAGATCCTCCAAGCGCTTACCTGCATGAGGTTTTCTTCTGTTTTACATCACCTGAGACTGATGGTTTATTCTGGTGTACTGACACTTTTACTCTTTTCTATTACCCTCAACAACCTACGTCTATCAGGGCTACATTGCTCAATAATGACTGCTTTCTGGAAAGATTAACAATTTAAATGGCAATGTATAGTCTGTTTCTCGTACATTTTCTTTACCGTATGTGATTATGTAGCTCTGATTTTAATTCGGTGGAGCAGAATTCTGATCCATTTAAATAAAATGAACGGCATTCATTCCAATATTGATCATTCTTGGTGTCTTCATTGCAAAAATGTATTGGGATTTGTAAGCAGGAACGCACCACACACAATGCAGCCCCTTTAGGGTGCTTTAGAGGAAAACGGAAGCAACGACATCCCTCCAATGAGTGGTCCAAAAAATACAGTGGGTTTAAAAATTCAGGAGTAGCAATAACTCCTATGGGCCAGAACACCCCGCATATACTAAAGGACATGTTTGGGGGGAACTCTGGAAAATAGAGGCCTGGTATGGTCATTCTTTTACAGTTAGCAGGGCACCTTTTGGGGTGCATGGAGTGCAAGCTAAAGCTGATGCAACTTAATGGGGTGAGTTCTCTTTTAGGCTTCTCTTGAAGGTTGATTGCATCCATATTATACCATGGTCGTGTTACTGTGATCTACTTAGTTGGGGGGATATGACGGTACATGCTGTGCGTGCAGTGCTAGGATGGAATCGGACCTCCTCGCCAGAGTAACCAAAGGACCGGATCACAATAAGCCTCCACTTCGTTCATGTGCAACTTGACCTTCACAGTGCTTAAGTTGCCTTATTTCCTCCAAAAAGTAGCTCCTTTAAGAAGGATGCTGTAGGAAACAATACTACGGGTGGTTTCTGATCATCAAGGGGTTATATGTGGTAGGAACGCTTGTAATCTCGCAACTGCTTTATTCAACGTTGCCAAATGAAACAACACATGCTTGAAGGGCAGGCCACCATGCTGTGCTTGAGCTTCTGCTGGTGGGAACATGTCACACTTGTGCCTAAGCCCAGTAGGGGTGAGCATGTAGGGTACGGTATAAGATGTGCCACCAACTACTGGCCCGGCACGGTGTCCCTCCCAAACGGAAGATCTGAAGAAGCACCACATGATCTAAGAAGACTGCCTCGGTTATTGCTCATGTAGACCTAACCTTCTGCATAGGAAGAGCATAGTTCAGGAAGTAATTTACTGCCACCGTCAAATTGTTTAGAATTTTGTACCTAGTGAAAACTCTTTGGTTCAAGCATACTTTGTAGGACGTAGGTTGGTATGGGAATTTGCAGTTTTGTATTGTGCTATAGTTGTTGCTGTTCTGGTTTGTTTGCTTACTTTGACTGCAAGGATCGCCATGACTAATGTCAAGCTAGCCTTCAATTTTTCTGATTCCATGGCCCAGCCTGGTAGGCTTTTGGTCAGGAGACGTTGGCCTGCACCATTGGATGGTACTTCTTGTTCAGTTTTAGGGCAATAACCGGTAGTGGCCTAGTGGATTGGACCATTTATTGATCGATGGTTGCTGATGTTTTCTGCAGTGTTGTAAATCTTGCATAAGTCGATGATGTATATTCAGCCTAGTGCCGTAAGTGGTAAGTTTGGTACCTAATATCTAAGAAAATCGCATCCTCAATTTGTAGCTAAACAAACATAATTGTTCTTTTCTTAGCCGTACTTACCGGCCGTAAATATATGTGCTTGAAGATCTATTTGGTTGTTTCAAAACGAGACGCACTTGTGGACGCGAGCAGAGTGGCAAACGTTCTCCCTGATCTGAGATGGTGCTGGCTACCCCCACTTATCCAACTGTGTGTTCCTGGGCAACATGCTAGGTCTTGCTGTAACTCCCTTCCCTCATTTGCGAACATTGTCAGCGTTTTGAGAATGGCTGACTACCAGTATTTTGAGCTTGCCCTAACTCTTACGCCTTACACTTTTTACGTTTTAACTGGCTGCATACTTCTAAGAACCGCATGTAAAGTGGTGCCATTAAAGAGCAATGCCTGACGCTGCAAAAGCACCAGAAACCGCCAGTCTTGACCCCGCAGATTCACGTGAATCCCTGATGCAGAAGTGAAAGCTATGCTAAGGGCGAACTCTGCGTTTATAACTCTTTATCAGTTCCCTTCTCATGAAATCTCATCGGCCGGGGTAGATAGGAGCTACTATTAGGCTTTGGTCAAAGGTTGAGCAGGGTAATTACCTTTCTGTAATTTCATATCTAGTTTATGGGAGCTACCTGTAGAACTAATGGCAGCTATGCGAGCACTGCTGAGTAACGCAGGCTCTAGGTGTGGCTGTGAACCACATGTGTAGTGTGAGGACTTTCATACTGTCTACTTGCTTTATCATTGCAATACCTCCACTTTTGTTCTCCCTTCCTTTCCCTTCAACATGGCCGTGGGCTCACATGACAAACCCTTGGCAAGCTGAAGCGAGAACTTGAAAGAATGCACAGTTTGCAGAAAGCAAATGAGCTGCTTGTCTACCACTGCCAAGGCCACATATCTCACAATGAGCGATTGCAACGAGAAGGCCAATGTGAATACTATTATTGTCTTCTAGCTCTGGAGATCAAATTGAACCGGGCTTCTTCATGCATGACTACTGCAGACTTCTGGCCAGTAGAAGTCCATCTTGTTTTCTGCATATGCACCCAGCCCAGCTGTGCCCAACCTTGAGGTTTTAAATCGGTAGCCACTTTTACCACTGTCTGCAGAGTATTGTGAAGCCCTTTATCATGTGGGTGGACCAATAGGACAGCACAGGAACAAGGGTGTTTCACTATTGCAGGCGTTATCTTAAGCAAGAACCCTTTTCCCCAAGTACAGGCCATCGTTGTAAAAAGGCACCTGTGATTGCCTTCAGATATAAGCAGTGATGAGGAAGGTCTTGCTGACGTTGCACCGTGGATGGGGGAACATGCTGTTTGGACTGAAGGACCCTGGGGCAAATCCTTAGAGCAGTAGTCTGTAACCTTTTGGTTCTCCAGATGTTTCCAACTACAACTTCCACCTGCCAGAGCCAGCATAGTCAAAGGTGAGGGATCCTGGGGGTTGTAGTTCAAAACCTCTGGGGAATCATACAGCCTTTAAAAGCCCCATGTAGCCCGGTGTGTGGTGCATTGGGGCCTTGAAGGCGATGCAATGAGTGGCTTGTAGAGGCTGCATTTAGAGCAGCGACAGTTCTGGACAGGCTCGAGTTGGCTGAGCAAGCATGGTGCACCGCCTCAAAGACTGCTTTCATATTCTAGGTCGAAGGGGGCAAGTGCCGTTTATGGCCAAAATTCATTGAGGGGAGCCTGAGGAGGAGGACCTGCATCCCTGGGCGTCAGCATGTGAGAGAAGGCAAAGCGGAATCCAAGATGACACCTGGGTTGCCTCCTACATCGAGCGTGCGTCCAGTTCGGCCAATCATGGGGGAGCGGCTGAACCAGTGACCATTGGTAGAGTTTAATTCCTGCACGAGTTCAGGTTCGGATGGCTAGGCAGCAAAGAGTGCTGGTAAAAAAGGGTTCACTGAAGATAATCTGATAAAAACTCCAGTAATTACAATCCATTTTCAGTGTAAATGGATTCTCGAATTGGGGTCCTCTGGTGAGGCCATTGGTTTGGGAGCAACCTGAGTGAACACCTCGTCACTGCATTCCAGTTAGGCACAGCTGTTTGACCCCTGTAGTGTTATCACCTTTCAGTGTGGCAGTGCCCATGTGATGTTGGAAGGACCGGTTTCTCAATCCTGCAATTATTCTCTTTCAGTTTTGCAGTGGAACTTTCCTGTGTGAGGTGATCATGGTGCAGTCCGGCAGTGTAGGTCACCTTTCAGTATTGTAATGGCAGTATCCTCTCTGTTAGAAGCGTCCAGGCTTCCAACCTTTTAAGCGAGGGTTCCATTTCAGTAATGCCGAGATGTTTTCCTCTCCTACGTCGGGTACACTTCTTTCAGTATTGGTGAGATGGTGTCCTGTCCTACGCGGGGTACACTTCTTTCAGTATTGATGATGATGATGATGATGATTAGTATGGTATTTATTGAGAGCGGACCAAGTTCCGAGAAGGAACGGATCACTTTACAGAGGTATACAACAGTACAGATGCATAACGGAGCGCTATTCAAAGATAAAAGCAGAATGGATATACAGCGGGGGTTAAAATACAGAGGAGTAAAGCTGTACAGGCTGGCGGGGAGGAGAGGGGTGGACGGCATTTAGCGAGTCAGGTGGCGCAGGGTTGACGTGATGGCCTAGGTGTTGAGGAGGAGAGACTCTGTGAAGAGGTGGGTCTTGAGTTCTTTTCTGGATTGTAGGAGCGTGGGGGCGAGTCTGATGCTGATGTGGAGGAGGTGCCATAGTCTTGGGGCATAGGCAGAGAAGGCTTATTTCTGGTCCTTTCCTTTTTGCAGCCGTGGATTTCAAGTATGCGTGAGTCTTTGTTTCTGGTGATGTGCTGTCCACCAGAGATGCTAAGTTTCTCTGCGAGGTAGCTGGGTGACTTTAGGGTGTGCCTTATAGATCAATGCAGCAAGACTAGAAGGTGATTTGTGCATGCAGTGGGAGCCAGTGAAGGTCGATGAGGGCCGGGGTGATGTGGTTGTATCTTTGTAGACATTTGATGAGGCGTGCAGCCGTGTGTGGGACACTTCTCAGGTGCAGGCACAAGAAGGGAGGATGACGGGAGGACTTTGAGGAGGGGATTGCCCCCATCAACGTGGAATAGGACCAGCGCTTGGAACAGTGGATCCAAACTGGTCCAGAGGGAGGAAGGGCTTAACCTTCCACAGGAGGGAGAGCGAATACCAAGCTGTCGTAGCTTTCTTAGCTGTGTGTGTCTTGAAGGAGAGGTGTTTGTCGACGTGGAACTCGAGGGACTTGGCGCAGGAGGTGAGCTCGGGTGTGAATCCTTCAGAGTTCATGGTTGATACCCAGGTCTGTATCTCATGCTGTTCAGGGTTTTTGGTAAGGGGTTAGAACTCGGTCTTAGAGGCGTTGAGCTTCAAATATGCACTGGACATCCTAGACTGGATCAGCAAGAGGCAGGTTTTGAGCCTGTGGATGTCCTTGACAGGAGTTGATTTTGAGCTAAAGCTGTTCGCCGTCTGTGTATTGGTGGATGTGGGTGTTGTGTGTAGGTAGAAGGGCTCCCAACGGCTCATTGTATAGACTGAAGATCACTTGGTAGAGGATGGAACCCTGATGGGTAGCATTGATGATCTAGAGGGAGTCGATCTGAGCAAACTGCCTGCAGTTGGCGAGGTAGGACTTGAACCAGCGTAGGACAAGGTTGCTGATCCTCGTGCACCTATGTAGGGTGTCTGAGCGCCTGGTGGTTTACTGCGTCGAAAAGCAGCCGAGAGGTCGAGTAGAACCATGAGGCAGGAGTGGCCGTCATCAAGAATGTTGAGGGCATCGTTAACCATATGTATGATTTCCGTCTCCCTGCTGCATCTGGGCCTGAACCTGGATTGGTAGGTTTGGAGGAGATTGTTGTTGTCAATGTGTTGCTGCAGTTGTGCAGATACCGCTTTCTCAATGATCTTACCTGGGAAGGGAAGATGGATGATGGCGCGATAGTTACCTAGGTTGTCGGGATCCAGAGTGGGTTTCTTTAGTAGAGGGAGGATTTTTTTCTGTCTTTAGGGTCGATGGGAAGGTGCCTTGAGTTAGAGAGCTGTTGACGATCTCCATGTAGGGAAGGAGAGCATCTGGATGCTGGTTTGATGTTGTCTGTATACGAGGTGGCTTTGAGGGTGGCTAGGGTTTCTCCCAGGTCCTCTGTAGATAGTTTCTTATATGTTCTCCAGGGTGCTGAGATTTCGCAAGGAGTGACATGAGGTGGGTCTGTGGATGCAGAGCGGGTGTCTGTGTGCTGGCGAATCATGCTGATTTTGGTCGGTCGATGGATGAGTGCTTCCAGTATAGAGTCTCAGTTCGGTCCATGGGAGGTGGAGCTTGGCGAAGTCTTCTGCGAGGGCTTCTATCAGGAAGTTCTTTAAGGACCTGAAGGTTTGTCTGATTGGTTTCTGGTGTCTGGTGGGAGTGCTTGACTGGGGCGGTGTGCAGGATGTTGGAACGGCACGGCCAGGTGGTCAGACTGTGGGAGAGGAGAGCTGTCGTGAAGGGAAGGCAGTGTGTTGATGATTAGGTTCAGGATGTTACCTTTCTTGTGCGTTTGGCCTTTCGTGCGCTGTGTGAGTTTGAGGGTGTCGAGAAGGCAGAGGAGTGTTTCCTTCATTGGTTTGGTGGTCTTGTTGCGCCAGAGTTTGAAGTTGCCTAGGAAGATGTTGTTGGCGTGCGTAAGGTACATGGTGTTGACCAGGTCAGTGAAGTCTCTGATGAAGGC
Organism: Ambystoma mexicanum; assembly: GCF_040938575.1. Classification (NCBI taxonomy): domain Eukaryota; kingdom Metazoa; phylum Chordata; class Amphibia; order Caudata; family Ambystomatidae; genus Ambystoma; species Ambystoma mexicanum. The sequence continues at coordinate 897,905,045 of NC_090941.1, forward strand.
AGTGTTGGGTTTGGGTGGTCTACAGATGAGATGGGTGACTGTGTCCATCTGGGAGAGTGGGAAGTGGCAGGCGAGGACTTTGAAGGAGCCAATGTTGGCGACGTTGAGTCTGGTGCAGGGCCACAAGGTCTTGTGGATGACTGCGAGGCCTCCGCTTGTCTTGTTCGGTTGGTCTCTGTGTTGGATGGTGTAGTCATTGGGGACAAGGACGTCTAGGATGTGGGTGTCAGCAGGTCTTGTGATGAAGATGGTATCAAGGTTGTGTGTAGTGATGAGGTTGGCAATGTCCGCTGCATGGGTGATAGCTGAGCATATGTTGACGAGCATCAACGTCTGTGTTGTGGACGGTGAGGGGATGCTGATGGCTTCAGGCTGATTTGGGTGAGGTTGCTGCATTGTGTCGTCCATGCCTTAGAGGAGGGGTATGGCGTTGCCTGGTGATGGTGGGGATGGCTTGTGGGGACGGAGGGAGAAAACGCATGTTGGCGCATGCTTGCCTGTTGTCTGAGCAGAGGTTTGAGCCCTGGGTCCCTCCGGTCCAAACAGGAATTGCCCTTTTCTTTGTCTGCCCTTCACTTCGGACTGAAATAGGTGTACTCCACATTGCACAGGGCTCCATCTCTGCAATACTTAAAGCGTACCCTTTGTAGGGCAGGACACCATCTCCCCAATACTGAAATGGGTGTACTCCACATAGTACAGTACCATCATTTCTGCCATCCTGAAAAAAATGTACCCCACCTAGGATAGGACACCATCTCAATAATACAAAAATAAAATGAACACCAAGGTGGTGTGCTTCGTGATGCACACTTCTTTCAGTGTTGCAGAGATGGTGTCTGCCCTACGTGGTGTACACTTCTTTTAGTTCAGTATTGCCGGGATGGTGTCCTGCCCTACGTGGGGTGAGCTTCTTTCAGTATTGCAGTCCTGTCCTACGTGAGGTGCACTTCTTTCAGTACTGGTGAGCTCGTGTTCTGCCCTATGTGGGGTGCATTTCTTTCAGCTTTGGTGAGATGGTGTCCTGCCCTGTGTGGGGTGAACTTTGCGTTGCATATTGGTTCCTGCCCTACGTGGGGTGCACTTCTTTCAGTATTGGTGAGATGGCGTCCTTCACTTCTTTCAGTATTGGTGAGATGGCGTCCTTCACTTCTTTCAGTATTGGTGAGATGGTGTCCTGGACAGGGGCAGTCTCTTGTCTTTTTATGTGAGGGACAGTTGCTGACCTTTGCAGTAATTTACTACTTTCTGTATTGCTGTGTTATAATGTCATGGGCGAGGGCCACCGTTTTCAGTACTGCTCTGAAGATAAGCTGCCATAATTCTAAAGCGGGTGTAATCTCTAAAACTATATTCATGGGTAAATTATATTAGAGGAGCACTTTAATTTTGATTAACTCGTGCATCCACTATTTTCGCGAGTCGTCCCCATTGTGCACATCTAAACACCACAAAACCTTTCTGTGGTGTTTAATTGTGTGTATTCACAGAATTACGTATGCACTATTTTACACACCTTTTTCAAATGTCAGTTTTTGCTTTCTTCTCCAGGGACACGTGCACATTCCTTTGGATCTTGCACTGAATATTTAACTTGTTTTGATATCTAAACAATAATTCCTGGCTAATTGCTGTATTCACAGCCTGCATACGTGATACCCGGAAATCGTGGACTCTCTACTCTCTGGCACATTTCAAGGTTCGAAATTGAGAGGGGCTGGTAGCTATTTAGCTCCTGCTTCTAACCTAGCAGACCATGGTTCGCCTAAAACCAACCGCTTCCAGGAGCTACTTTTGTCTCCCCAGGCCAATTGGTGTCTTACAAAGATGCATATGTGACATTAACTTTGAGTATTTGAGAATTCTTATAAAGAAGAATCAGGGCACATCTAGTGCACATTACACAATGAATCATACAAAATGTTAATATGTGCATCTCATATGGAAGTTAGATTGGCGGTGCACTGGGTGCTTGCTCCTGGTTCCCCAGCAGTAGCTCCTGGCTGATGCCTGACACCCAGGGCTGGTTTTATCCCCTGCTCATTGAATCTTAATTTAGAAACCTGCATTGCAGATGTGGTAATCTGCAGGACAGCTACACTTTCTTGACATAACGTATGATAAAAGACGCAAAAGACGACTTGATACAAAAGGCTGGCAATATGGTTCTATATAAACTCCTGCTTAGGTGTTGAGAGTACCCATGGCTGTCCCAAACTCTAATATAATAGGCAAGCTTGTTGGTAATGAGCCTGATGCTTCTAGATGGTGACTGGTAAAAGAATGACTTTACATACGACAGGCATGGGATAGTTTGGTGTGGGAACTTGTTTTTTGTTTCCCTTACAGCAAGCGGGGTAGGGCTAGTGCCCAAGGTTGTATATGGGCATGCTGCCAAGGATGCAGGCCTAGTCCTTGAAGATTAAGTAGGATCATCATTGGCACAATCTCACATTAATATGCTTAATTATGTCTTTGAAAGATAATAACTAGTTTTGAGTCACCTAAAGATCAGTTTTAGTTGACTTGGCTTACGAAAGGCATCAAAGATGTTGGGTAGGCTACAAAACAGACCAAAACCTGATTCGTTTTGGCTATCATTGTTCATCCCTTTTTCTCTGTCCCATACATCTTGTGATGGTCACTGCCCACATGAGTGGCTGCTCAATGAGCTTCAGAATGGAGACCAAATGATGACATCTGGTGTATGTATTTATTTAAATGTATTCTCTTTCAGCGACTTAATCGGGGGAAGGGTCAAGTGCTTTTTTCAGAAATGTTGATTTGTTTTGTGGATTTTTTTTTTAACACAAATTTTGGATTGTAAAGATTAGGATATAAAGAGGTGGCCTTGGATATTGTACAAATATTAAACCAGACAAATGCCTCCATGTGGCAGGGTTGTGCAATCTGCAGCTCGCACTACAAATTCCATGATCGCTCACCATTGCATATGCTGGCATGGACTAATGAGAGTTGTAGTCCAAACAATCAGAAGATCCAAAAGTTGCAGACCCCTGTATGGTTAAAGTTTGTGTCTGGACTTTGGAGGTAACTCGGGCAAGTTTCCAATGGCTGTTGATAAAGGCTGGACTGTTCAGAGGCTAATCAGTAGCTTTAAAAAACACAAGCATGGCTTTCTTTGGCATGCTAAATTATTCTAGCTGTTATATATATTTTTTTTTCAAACTAAAATTAAGCCCAAAAGAGGGCCAAATCTGCGGAATGCACTCCCAAGAGCAGCCAGGTCCAGAGAATCCAGTACTTAGGGCTGCACGGCAAAGATCAGGTAGCACCAAATGTTCTTTATTAATAAAAAGTGCATAGCAAGGGAGAACCGGAAGGTTACACCAACGCGTTTCGCGATCAACTGACCGCTTGTTCACGATAGTAGGGTAAACGCAGAAAATGGACTCATTAAAACACAATTCAAGCTCTATGGTTGCAATGTGTAGTGTCTCGTACACCACGTAACTCCAATGTAGGGAGAAAAACAATCGGCCATTTTATAGTGCCCAAGTGTTACCTCGTATCGACCTTAATAGTCTCAAATAAAAACATTAAATAGAATGCTGAACTTAAAACGGCAATTTACAGATTTAATTATTGCCGCTAACGCCACAGAGTACAACAAAGAGGGAATAGATGAAAGAGACGACAAATACCTCACAAAACCCTAAAATGGTCAGAATACAAGGTAAAATATTATTAAAAAATATAATAATAATACCTGTAGGACAGAAGGAAGGAACCGCACAAGCATAAAGTAAGGAACGCCTTGCAAATGCAAAATACAGAGAGCAATGGCGAGCTGCATAGCCCCTTACTATGATGTATACAATATAGGTATGTAATGTACTTAAGAAGGTGCGATGCGATGTCAGCGGCATACCTAAGAGAATCAAGAATATAATAAAATGAAGCCTGCCCCAAAGAAACATAGTAATGGGGCAAACTCACAGGTATATTGCCGTCTCCCATCTAAAGACCCTCTGTGTGGTGTACACGTGCGTTAATAAAATGACATTAATGTATACGCCTTAATCATTGGTAATCTCGATCTAACCTATACATTGAGTAATATATATATATATATATATATATATATATATATATATATATATATATATGCAAAATGTTCAATTACCCTTTAATTTCAAAACGTTGCTTAAAGGGTGCGCAATTTACATTTTACCCAGCTGCCACCAGGCAATCACATTGCAAATGTAGATAGTGAAATACCACAGCATGGTGTCCTCATGACAACCTTTTGATTTTAGGTAGAGAATTCTGAAAATGTGTTTCCAGTTCGGAGACCAAAATGAGGATGCAGGTCTCAAATTCTGCAAGTCTTCTAGACCTCACATGTTTTCGTGAAATAGAATTGCGGCGAATGTTACTATTTTGTACCAAAATATTTCTTTCCAGCAAAAGGTTATTTAAGTGTGGGTTCAACCAGGTAGTGATCTACATTTATTAAGCAATAATGCCACATTGCCAGGGCATTGCCATATGTTAACGTCTCCTGGCCAAAGGTAATACGAGGACCAACAGAGGTTACCACCTGGTAATGTCCTCAGGAGGGGCATTATTCCTATTGGAACATTCTACCCACTAGGGTAAAATGGTCTGTTTTTAAAGCCAAGGAGGACATTTAAAATATTGGGACAGAAGACTTATACTGGCCAGTACAGCCTTCTGCCACTAAGTTGCCTGCAATTGAACGGCCAACATTCCAATGTTCTAATTAAGCTACTGAGCCTTAGCGCTGAGGCTGTGCCACAAGAAATGTGCCCTGAACGCCTGGATAAAGGCCAGGGTGCAGCAAAGGCACTTAACAAGGTTTACCGGGCCATAATGCCCAGCAAGGCCCGGGGGCAGAGTCTATGGAGAAATCTTAACCAACCCACTCTTTCATTAGCAAGACGGTATCAATGGTAGAAGCATGTAATGCCTTTATATGCATTCTCTGCTTTCTCCAGGTAATGGCTACTCCGCGTTTGGTATTTACATTAACATGAATGTACAGGTGTGTTATGAGTGAATTTTCAGAACCCGCCCAGCGGCCAGCATATTAAACCCTTAGGTCCTCTAGCCAAACTCAATCCAGGAAGGTGGAAGAGCAGTAGGGCCATGCATGGGGACTTCATCACCTGCCATTGACTCACCGCGATCAATGTCAATATCTGTGTACTGTTTTCCATGCTCCTCGGATGCAGCCTTCTCGGGAGGGTCTAGAATGCAAACAATATTGGGAAGCTGAAATGGATAAAACTATATTAGCATGCAAGAGGGAGTACTGGAGTGCTAATGGGGGTCAATCAACACTTTGGGTGTAATGGAGAGGGGAGAGCAGACATAGCAGGTAATGGCCCTTAGCCTGCGCAGAGGCCCTCTCTTTATTCAGCCATACCAAAGCTCAGTCTAGTGGACTTTTATCGATCAAACACAACCCCCCCCTTCCACATCCCGCAAAGTGTTGATTTAATATCACTGTATCGTCTAATGAGAGAGCGAAGGTCAAACCTACTTGCGGGTACGCTTAATTTATGCGATTATCCATTTAAGCATTTTAAATATTGTAGAAAATAGTCTTTGTTGCTAAAGCAATCTAATGCTACTACTGTGAGTCCAAGATCACTCCCAATGTATTCCACGGATGAGCTTGCTGATGTAGAGTTTCCCAAGCCTTGTGATCAGAGTTCAGAAGGTGCCCTGCTGGTGGCATAAGTAGAGCTTCAAAATCATAACTTGAAATGTTGATAAACATTTCAAAAAGGATTCTAAAGGGATGACTTTGAAAGCTTTGTAATTGTTCTCCATGCATTTTCCATCCCACACCTTGCTCCAGGATCATAGCTATAACATGAATGTCTAAGGGCTTGTCTGGTAAGCAGAAGGCCGGCAGCTAGTAAAATGCATGACATGAGGGCTGTATGTGTCCGGATACACCTCTTGCTAGATCTTTGACCTTTGATAGCATTCATGCTCACTGTATTGAAATACGTTATCTATTTATCATAATCCAGTTTTCATTTTGGTGTGGCATAGCTCCACATTCTTGGGATATGAGCAAGTCCTGAGGTATGAGGATTGGGAGAACCTAGGGGCTGGGGACTGCCGCCTGCTCTGGGATTTCCCCCAGGGCCTCATCCCATCCGTAGCTTTGTGTGCTATACATCTCAGGGGGCAGAGGGCAGGGAAGAGACTTTTTGTGATTGGAGTTGTGGAAGTGCATGTCAAGTGAGCCTCACTTAGACGGTCCTTGCTATCAGTCTCCTGATAACTGGGTGCAGTGCCGATGTAGGTGGAATAGAAGAGGGCATAGGTGAAGGGTTGTATACGAATTGTTCGAATTACAATTGGTACATATGTACGGGCGTAAACCGTGAATTCAGGCATTCGAACAATTCGGGTAATACCAGGTGAAGATGTGCCATGGGAGTGAGAAAGACGGAGCGTACCAACAGACCCTGAAACTTCATCCATCTTCATGCAGTCGCGCCTTGCATTTGGTTCGGCACCTCCTGAATAATGCGTCTGCGTCTGTACTGTAGAAGGAGGACCTGAAATTCCTTTGTCAGGAATCGTACTCCAATTGACTGGAGATCCTCTGAGGGTGATGGTTGGGATTTCTTGGTGTTGATCAGAAACCCATGAACAGTGAAGCAGTTGCAAGTCCTGAACCCGCCATCCTCTGCACGTTTGTGGGGAAGGAACCAGAATCCGAAGATCATCCAGGTAAGGGAAGATGGGCACCCTTCCTCATGCAACATGCCCATCTGGGTTTCCTGTATCTGGCGAAGACCCTGGCAGCCACCTTACCTCTGTGGTTTGATAGGATCAGATCGCCTACTTACGTAGTAGAACCCAAACCTTCTGTGGCATGGCTTCATTCATTAGGCGATTCCCCAGGTCACGGAGTCTCCTTATACTATCATCAGGGGGCAGGCATTGGGGATTGAGTGGCTTGAGTCCCTTTTCACCACGTCCAGGACCCTATTATCTGATGAGCGTGATCAAAGGAGAAAAAACTGAGCCATACTGCCCCCTACTGGGCTCAGAGAGTTGGACCGAGCCCAGAGAGGACTGCATTATCCTAGGTGGGGTTGCAGGGAATCGACTTGTATTTTTTAGGCAGAGCCCTGTTACCCTCGCTCACCCTTCCCTCCCTGCGGCAAGTACCAAGAGCCCATGGTAGAGTGACTGACCTTACACCATCAAAAGCCAGATCTGAGTGACAGTCCTCCCTGTGTATGGTATTGAATAGTGGCGTACAGTCTACCCCTTGTTCCAAACGGGTGTGGAGACCTTGGAGCTCGACCAGGAAACCTGAGAGGGGACAGATGTATATTTGGTGGCCCACGGGAATAGGAGGCCCACTATATAGTTCTTTCTGAGGGCACTGTCAAACATCTTTGTCCACCATGTTGTGGACTGCCATAGAGTGGTGACCCATGAGGCTGGATAGGAGGGATTCTGTAACCATTGCAGTGGGGGGTGTTGTCCATGCTGATAACCTTAGTTTCCCATGGCCCTGGGAATCCTTGATACCATTGGGTTCCTTTCATTCCCTCCAAATTTCATCCCAGATGTTGGGAATGAGTGCTCCTTTTCTCTTTGCAGTACTCTTGAACTACCGTACAGTAAGTTGGAATTGGGATTTGGGAGCTCTTCGCTGGTGAGTACCGTGCACCGGGTCACAAAATCTAGGACATGGCCTACTACAATGTGGTCCAAATCTTTCCCCATGGGTTCGTTCTCAGCATTCATATCTGAAGAAATGGGGGGAATATAAAGATGCAGTGGAGGAAGGTAATGTCTCTGCTTCCTTCTCCTTCTGCATTCTCTCTCTCTCTGAGGTACTTCATTTAAAGAGAGGAGCTGATCTGCTTTATACCGGCCCTCTTGCAAGTGGGGAAGATCACTTTCTCTTGTGAGCGTGTCTTGTCCTGGCAGCCCCTTCTGGTCGCTTGCAGAGAACTGCATGTCCAAATAAAAAGAGGTTGCCACGACTACCTCTTTAAATGTATGCCTGTTGCTGCCTTGCACCTGCATAGGCATCACACACACACTGCCTGCGCCTCTGCAAAATATCCAGAGTCTCCCACTGGGGACTCTAGATTCGACAAGCTACTCGCTCTGGCATTCGTATGGGAGCAGGTGTTTCAAAGTAAGTGGAGTTTCCCCCGCCCATTCAAAGATTTAGAAGGAAAGTGAGAAGAAATGGCAACATGACCTGCTGTGTCAAACATGAGTAGACCGTCCTTTATCCCAGGCCCAAAGCAGCAGAGACAGAAGGGGGAAGGCGTGGGTCCCACCCTTCTGGCTTCCTGTCACAGAAGGCCTCACTCAAGCCCTTCAGCATCATAAGCTGCATGACTACATGGAGCCTCCTGCTTCGACCCTCGTCGAAGTCATGGGGCCTGCTAAATGCTCACTCAGGGTCTGTACCTATCCTGCTCTACTACAACCCAAGTTCAACAGAAGTCTTAGGAGCCACGAATAGAGAGAAGTGGAAAGACCAGCCCAGAAGGTTCCCCACAGGAGAGCTGTTCCGGAAGATCAGCAAAAAACACAAGAGGCTTATGGGTAACTCCGCCTTCACTTGTTCGGACTGAAACATGGAAGAGTTGGTTGGGGGGAGATAACAGGGGGGGGATCATGTCCGGTCTTGTCAAGAACCTGAGTGGCTAAGGTTCAGATGTCACCACTGCACTTCTCCAGCATTGTTTTTTGTGAGGGGGCAATGTACTATTCCACCTTTTCAGTCCACGCTAGGAACACAAGGTTCCTGTACAGTGTGTTTCACTTGGTGGTCACTTTTTCAGCGACTTACTTATCGGGTTTTGTCCCAACACTTCTCCATCTCACGATCTTCACTTTAGCCTCTCCCTATAGCTCAGTGCATCTTTAACACACTTGCTCTGTCTCGGTTCTGGGGGACTCTCTCTCCGGTGTGCATCCACTCGCCGGAACCCCCGGCAGCTTCGCTCAGTCACAGCGGCTGGTGTCTCTCCTCCTTCATGTCACCTCAGGCGCTGTGGCCTGGCAGTGGTTCTCCTTCTGTCACGGTATCTGAAATCTGTCAAGTCTCCAAAGTTCAGCCTTACTTTTTGCATGCATCATGGTCCTTCTACTCATGCCTCCGTGACCATGTAGGATACTGCAGGCGATCATCTCTCCCTCTCTGTTCCATGGGCCCTCTTCTTTGAGCCAAATATTTAATAAAAAACATGAGACTGACATGTTTCCTCATCTAATGACTTTGATCTGTCTGAGAAACAAAGTTAAATCTCAGGTTAAATCTAACCTTATTTCCATGGTCAACCGGAAGCTACTACTACTGCTGCTCTAAGGGAACAGAAAAGACCTTTAAATGCAATGGTAACACCTCATGATGAAAAGACAAAAAAAACTTAAATATGATTAGTTGATAATATAGTCTTCTAGCCTGAGGGAGGGGTCGTTATCACAAGATAATGACCTGCCACCAAGTTACGGCCCGAGGAGAAGCCAAGGGCTATAAATTGGCAAAGGTCATTATCCCAAGCGATAATGACCCCCTCCTGAGGTCTATAACGCTATTAGCACATGATGGTAGTAGGATTACACATTTTGGAGTTTTGGTGGTGCAGTAAAACATGTTACAGACAAAAACTGCGTTAGTAAATTAAATGTGGTTTTGGTTTGTTGTATTTAAATAACATGGTTGCGTTCATAAATTAAGGATTTTAATTGCAACTTGGTTGAACTGGAACTGGTTTAGCACGAGCCTACATTGGAAGTCATGTAAAAGTAAAGTGTTTCTCTATAAGAAAGTGAAAGCATTTTCCAATGTTTTTTTTAGCTTTCTTTTTTCGTGAGTTAAATCATCATCAACAACTTTATTCGGCCATCCAAATATAACACAATACAGATGAATTTACAAAACAATAATATACCAACACACAGCAGAGCAAACCCCTTATCTCGACTGCAGAATGGTGAACCCTCAAGCCCATTAACTGGGGAATTACCAATGGTCCTTTTCCCCAGTGGGATATTGTTTGCTCCAATCAGGATAGAATTAATAGTTTTTTCCAGGCAGTTCAATGATACTACTAGAGGGATGGGAACTAATACAATTTGACCTCGTTGAATTATAACCATGGCTCAAGTTTTTGCTCAATACACCATTGGCCTGTCTCTGGTCTTTAAATACCGACTTCACTGAGTCTCGAGTCACCCTCGTAGCATAGTCTAGAACAGGTGGTGATTGATTCTCTGGTTACAAAACAACCTCCCACTGTACGGATCCAGTGCATAGATTTATTGAGGAGTGCATCCCTTGGCTCTTTTTGGGTTGGGGTGCAGCTTTGGTACCCCATGCAGCAATATTGTGCCCCTCCTTGTGCCCTCTTGTTCTTTGCTCTTGTCCATGCTTTCCCCAGTCCCTGATCTGGGCGCACTATGATAGATCTCATTTGGCCCATTGTTGCCCCAAGCATTAGCAACTCTGGCATCCCTTGATGCAGACGTCATGTTCACAATTGGTCGGTTGATGGCCTCCCATGGAAGCTGGCCATCTCAAATCCATGAGCTCAGGGTGGATTGTTGGATCATGTGATTGGGTGCGGTTATTGCTGAGAACTGCAGTGCGCACCATTGCTTTTATTTGCAGCAAATGAGGTTTTACTGCAGGTGCTTCGGGGACCACTGGTAGACTATAGGGTCCCTTAGTAGCTGCCAAACCTCTTGCTTGGACTTCATTTAAGATCAACAGGAGCTTTTTGAGCTCTGTTAGTTCGGCCCTGACAAGTTTACATTCACTGCCATGGTCTGCACGTTCCTCCTGGACGAATGGGTCAGCTGGGGGCAGGGAACAGGGGCCCGGGCAATTAAGGATTACTGATAAATGGAGGCAGGGCAAGATGGTTCATGGCCATCCCCGTTGCCAGTCCCAGCCCCTGCTCATTCCTATTCCTACTAATGCCATCAATCCCTTCTACCGACTCGGCCCCAACCACTGATGCTATTATTTCAATGGATTCGAGGGGAGGGATGTAAGGGGAGGGGGCGGCAGTTGCATACAGGCAGTGATGGCAATAATGAATGTGGCTGAGATAGCAGTTGGCTAGGGGTCGGTGTGGGGGCCATCGTTTTTTTTTTTTTTTTTTTTTTTTCCTGCGGCGAACCTCCCCCACACCCACCACCCTGAATCTTGTTCTTTGCTAGTCATAAAACTTGGGAAATAACCACAGAGGGACGGACGGGCAGAAAAAATAAAGGTTGTAGGGCCAGCGGAGGCCGGGTTTATCGCAATTTTTACTGAATCAATGCATAGGCTTGGCCCTCCTCTTGCTTCCCTGACAACACCGGGGTTATGGCCTAGGATGGGTTGCTGGTCCTTGTTCACTAGCATTGCAGGCCGCTCGTTGGCGGTAGGTGTGCCCACACAGAAATCTCTGGTTCCATCCCCTAGAGTGCCTATGGCCGGACTAGCATCACTGCCAAGACTACCACCTAGGTTGCCTGTGTTACCCGCTAGCCCCTTCTAGGCAATCTAGGCAATCCTAGGGACTGTTCAATTTTATTGATGCATGTTCATCTCTCCCGTAATGTTGATGGGGCTGCAGCTTTTTCCCTTGGATGCAGGGTTGATGTCAATATGTATTGGAGTTCACAGTAGGTGGGTGAGGCCCCCGGGCCATTTTGCGCCTCGCACTCAGAATCTTTCGACTGGGCTCTGCACATGCTTACATAGTTACATGACAGTTAACTGTACAAAGAGGACAAGGGGGAGGCGCCTTGTAATATGTTTATGCAGTTGGCCAGTGGCTCGAGTTTTTTTGCGCTCCCCCAGGATTTGTGTGCGTTGGTACCATCCCCCTCTCAACCCTGCCAATGCGGAACACCCCTGCGGAGCGGAACAACCTGCGCCCTTGGCTCCCTGCCAGGATTCGACCATGGCAGGAGATGCGGCTGCTGAAGTACGAATGTAGCATGGCTTAGTGCCCGGTCCTGCGCGTATGGTGGCTGTCCTGGGTCCGGCCGAGTCTGCAGAAATCCACCCTGTGCTCTTTGCCCCCTTGCGTGTTTTGGCCCTGGGGGCAGCTGTGGCCTACAGCCCAGTCCTGCAGGTATGGTGGCCATCATGGGTCAAGCAGAGTCTACAGCAATCCACCCCGCGCCCTTTGGCCCCTGGCAGGCTTCGGCCATGGCGGGAGATGTGGCTGTGAAGTAGAACGGGGGCGTGGCCTATGGCTCGGCTTTGCGCGTATGGTGCCTCTCCTAGGTCAGGGAGAGTCTACGGCAATCCACCCTGCACCCTTTGCCCCCTGGTTGGCATTCGGCCCTGGCAGAAGATGCGGCTGCTGAAGTAGGAAGGGGGCGTGACCTACGGCCCGATCCTGCTTGTATGGTGGTCCTCCTGGGGCAAGCAGAGTTTGGGCAATCCACCCGTTCCCTTTGCCCCACAGCATGAGTTAAATAGCATGTTGCAGCAGAAAAAAACAATAAAGTCCACCCAGAGAACAGTGTTTTGTAGAAAACTAAATTGTGCCTGGGAATTGCGTTGTTGTCTCCCTGACTGCTTCTGAATGTAGTTATTGACTGCGAACCTAACATTCTAATTGGCTGAGAGGTGGTCAATAACGATCTCATGTACTAATACTTGTTAGGACAGGTATTTGAACACCAGAAATATCTAAAACACGAACCGAATACTCACAACTAGAACACCCAAAAAAGGTCTGGGAAGCCCTGGAATGCAGATCATATGTGTTTGAATGATTTGAAGGCTCTTTTTACTCTCAAGGGTACCTTGAAGTGCCTTTTTTAATTTGTATTCTGTTTGATATGCTGGAAAGGGTTATTAGAACCGGTTAATAATAAACTGCTGTTGCTCCAAACCATACACCTCTGAACTGGTGTTGGGTGACTCTTTCCACTACTACACAAGTTTAACTGCTTTTGAGACTGAAGGCTGCCGCCATTAAAGTGCAGCTTGTTGTTTGTTTTAAAAAAAAAAAGTTAATCTATGCAAGATCATTTGTTCGTTTTAAATAAAATTATAGTGATAATGATTTGGTGATCTATATGGTGCTTCATGACAGATTTCTCAAGCTTCTTTTAAACACTGTAATAATCTGTATCACTATTATTGTCCTCTTGTGCTACTGAGTTTATCGAACTGGGGTGGGAGACATCAATGGCTGAGTCGTATCCAACCCATGATGCAGCGCATAGTCCGGTGCTGTGCATGAGCTTTCAACACAGCTTCATGCGTTTTATGCTATGCTACATATGACATGTATTTATTAGGCTCACTCCTTGTTACTACTTTTTCTTAAAACCACCCTTCCTCAGGCAATATAAAAGATCACACCTGCATGAGTGGAAGTTGCTTGCAAAGCTGACTTGCTTTTATGTTGAGGTTGCGCACCTACTATTTTGTTCATCAAAATTGGCAAGGCATTTCAAGCTGCGTTTCCACCTCACACCATAATAGCTTCTTCTGGAGGGGGTCCCCTTTCCCAGTGGAGGGGCGCTGGGTGGTTGGGGGCTGCCAGAACAGCAGGGGGAACAGGCTGCTGCCGGAAGCAGCCAACCGAGAACTGGCTTGAGGTGTGGAGATGCGCATCCTGCCCAACAATGGAGGTGCAACTTCTGCTGCCAAGGGACGCTGCTCCTGCTGCCTACTCTCTGCTGTCTCTGGGTTTCTTGATCGTCACCAGGGAGGGTGCTGCCGGAGGGAGCTTGCTTGCCGCTACCGCTTCGGGTTTCCGGTGGGCTGTAAGCTGAAACAGATTTTTGCAGCCCCGGGCTCGAAGGACATGCCCAAAAGGTAAGGAGAGGGTCGAGGTGTTTGTGAGCGAACAGTTTGGGCAAGCTCTCTTTGGGTTGCGCGGTCCGTGGCAGTGCGGTTGGGGAATTGTCTGTATGGGAGTGTGGTGAGAGTTATTTTTTATACGTGTGCGGTCGAGTATTGAAAGCCTTTGAAAACAGAATTTTAAGAGAAGTTGACAACATTTTCAAAACCCAAAACCACTACAGTACAGAAAGAAAAGCCTTAAAGAACCTGGAAATGAACGACCTATTTTTGGTCAAACCGGCAGATGAAGGAGGCGGGATAGTTCTCTGGGGCAAACAACTTTACGAGGAAGAAATCCAAAAACAACTCAGTGATATTCGCTTTTACAAGAAACTAGACCATAACCCTACATCCCGCATAGCGGAAGAAATCAAGAGTCTCATACTGTATGCCATAACGCAAGGATGGATCGATGAGAAGGCTTTGCTCACCAAGGATCACCCAGTAATACCGGCCTTCTACTGTATTCCAAAGATCCACAAAAACACCACCAGACCACCAGGGAGACCCATTGTCTCGGCCATAGGGTCCATTCTTGAACCCCTGTCCATATACACGGTTGTTTTCCTGCGACCATGTGTAAGAGAAATGAAATCCTTTATTCAAGATACTACAGCCATGATCCTCCACCTCAGTAACATACCTAACTCGCAAAAAGATATACTGGTCACTTTTGACGTCAAAGCATTATACACCAGCATACCACAAAGGGAATGCATTGACGTCTTCAAAGAATACTTGGACAAACGCACAGACCGCTCTACACCTACCTCATTCATTCAAGAGTGCATTCGCCTGGCCCTGACGGAAAACTACTTCCTATATAAAGGACAATTTTTCCAGCAGATAAGAGGTACTAGCATGGGCTCAACTTTTGCACCAGATATCGCAAACTTATATATGGACAACCGAGAAAACCCATTCATTTATAACGATGCAAACCAGTACAAGAACAAACTAGTCGGATGGGTGAGGTATATAGATGATATCTTCACTCTGTGGAAAGGCAACTTGGTCGAACTACAACAGTTTCACACATGGCTCAATACTGTAGACCCGTGCATTAAATGTACAATGCAGCACAACAACAACTTGGCCTTCCTTGACCTCAACATCCTCAGAGCACCAGATGGGACAATAACGACGACGCTATACCGTAAACCAACAGATAAGAATACACTCCTACAATTTTCGAGTTTCCACCCGCAAGCACTCAAAGAAAATTTACCATTCGGACAGTTTTTAAGAATAAGAAGGAACTGTTCCTCCATGACCAAATTTGACTCTCATTGCAAAGACCTAGAGGACCGTCTAAGAAACAGAGGGTATCCAGGGGCAATCATCAGGAAAGCACGAAAAACGGCACGAAATCACAGCAGAACAGATTCAAACAGAGAAGCAATACAAGATGACATGCGTCACGACCTTTTCACCAGTGAGCAACACACTTTGAAAGACAGTCCTGTCAAACTGGCATTTACTGCAAACAGATACTTTTACACCAACAACACCGAGATTCGCTTTCAAAAGAAGCAAAAATATCAAGGACCGTCTGGTACACGCGTACCCCACAGCCCAAACCACACTGTGGCATTTTTCACCTGTGGTGGCCACTTCCGATGTGGTAAGTGCTTGGTCCGTCACCTCACAAGACCAAAAAGAGGTATCCTTAAATGGCACTATATGGAAATACAAGTCTTTTTCGAACTGTCTGCCCAAATGGGGCATATACATGATCCGATGCCCATGCGATTTGTTATACATAGGAAAGAGCAAACGCGAAGTGAGGCAAAGGTTATGTGAACATAGGTGGTGTCTGAAAAACAAAGTAGAGGACAAACCAATGGTGGCCCATTTTGAGAAAAAAACAACATAAACGTACAGAACTAAGATGGTGCGTGATCCAAACTATAGAAGCCAAAGCAAGAGGGGGAGATAGAGATCTAACACTAAGAAAATTAGAGCAAAAATGGATACACCGTTTAGACACTGTAAAAAACGGGTTAAACGTGGCCATAGAGTGGAATCTGTTTTTCTAATTCTCTGTGTGAATTATTCTATATGTGTCAATGACTATCTATGAATAGAAGACTCTTTAATCAAAAGATTCTACAGATGTAGAATGTTGGTAAATGCATTTAACTTAAATGCCCAGCTCTGTGATGGATGTTTCTCTACCCATGTGACATCGTAGCCCTAGCCATACTAGCAATGTCTGCTATAGTATTAGGATGGCCTTTTAACTGTGGTAATGATATCTTGTGCTGACCCCTTTGGTTAGTAGCATGTATGGGAATGTGCCCTCAGTAGAGCACGAGTATGCTATTATGTAAGCAAAGCATTTATGTTTTCACCCATACTAGATAGACACTTACAGCATCAGTGCCATGCCCTAAGTGTCACTGGCACAACCAAGAAAAAAAAGGGGACACTATTCACACATAACGAAAGCGACCATATATACAACGGAACGCTTACATACTGCAAGCCTCATAAGAGAACATTACCAAGTAGGCAAGTAATCCACTTATAATCTTTTCACGGGCCAGTGGCAAGAGATACAGTGTCCCTAGCATGCACTGGCTCCCGACCGAGACACTATCTTGAAGCCACAGGAACGAGACACTGCTCTCATGCGCATGCGGCCCTGCAGTCAGGGTGCGCATTCACGCGGCCAACGAGCATTAAAAAACTAGTACACATGCGTGTAACTACAGACACCGCCATTCTGACGGTGATCTGCAGCTACACGCATCAACAGGTAAGCAGTACGCTGACCCTCTGTGGTCCCGAACTCCCCCTGTACAGCACGTCGCTCTCCTTCACTAATAGAGAGAAAGGTAGCTTTGATCAGGCATCCCTCACAGCCACGGGAGCCAAGATCTATTTAGAACACACATCACACGGCGAAATGAGTAGCATTTTTCACTCGATCACCAACACAGAGTGCACTTCTAACTGAGTATAGATAATGTTCACCTGCCCAACAGCATGCTTGGGCAGATAGAGGAATACTATAACCAGAGTGGGAGGTAGAGGCACGACAGCTAGTGTACCTGCCCCTCACCAATTAGATAATCATTATCTTTCCCCACAGTTAGTCAACTGGGGACCTAATTAGAAATGTACAATCTTTTCCACAATTAATTATCTGGAGTCCGGATCTAACTAAATCCAGATCAAATCATACCAAGCGCAGAGAAGGCGCTCACAGCGAGAGGCTTACTGTCGTCTCGCCAGACCTGGGACACTGCAAATCAAATGCTCAGGTAGGATATTACCCAGCAACTTATCAGGCACCACCAGTCCCTGTAGAGACACCCCATGTTTTTAATCACCCGTACTTTGTCTTTAGAGGCCGCGCTTCATTGAGTAACCGGTGACGCGATCAAGTCCACTAGAACAGTCCTGAAGACGGCACCACATCACCAGCAACCCTTTCAGTGCCAGAAACACTAATAAGTGTCGACGAGATAGATGTTGGGTCACTCTGACCGCATTCTCAGTCACCAATATGTACTAACCCACATTACAAAGTAATTGAATGTACAAAATGTCGGAATGAAATCTATTTAAAAAACCCAAAGGACAAGCAAATGTTTGTGAATTTTAGCCATGTTTTATTAAGCTAAACTGTTCGTCTTTGAAAGTTAATGATATGAATAAAATGTATATTTGTGCCACAAGTAGCCTGGGTGTTCTCTAGAAAGCAGATCACTAGGAGGAATCTGTCATTAGTGTGCTGGATCCTTGCACGGCCAGTGTCCGCAAGATGGGGTAGCCTTAGTCCTTTTCTCAATACAGAATGTGATGATCATGGGACCGACAACAATGGGAGTAGACGTGATGGGAGCCCAGAGGACCGCAGTATTTCCGGCTACAAGCACCTCCATGGTCGATGCAGGCTCTATCACCAATCCCTCACATGACACATTTCTCCAGAATGTAAGGATAAGATTTGGAAGGACAAATTTGTAGATATAGTCGTCATTGTTAAATTATATGGTATCTGAAGAGGAAAAGGATGCTAAAGGGGAGGGGAAACAAAAGAAAATCAAATCGTAAACTGGGCAACAAGGTTCCCCGAATTGCATCCAAAATGATGGTCATATTTGCACTTAATACCATCCATATACCGCAAATGTACATTTGGTGCATGGTTTACTTATGACGAGATGTTTAGAACGTCCTAGGCAGGGAGTGTACAGTTGGACTATGGGACCAGGGCTCTGGATCTCTGGCCCAGCTGCACAATGATCTGACAACAGGTAGGGCGGACACAGTGGGCCTGGGCAGCAAGGCAGGTGCAGTTCTTTCAGACTCCTACCCAAGCCGGGGATAAAAAGGGCACGTGTTGGGCATTCAACACAAAAACATGTACTAGGACAGTATGTAGATTTAAACATGTATGCTCTTTCTGTGGTCTGGCAGGTCACCCTGAACAGAGGTGTAAAAGAGCACAAAATTAATGAGTGACCACTTCATGCAGCATGTCCCCCTGCCCACACCAATCGGGGTGGATGTGTTGTGCCTAGCAAACAAGTACCGGACGGATGGCGGATGGGTAATTATTGGTAGTAGGGTTCTCGACGGGATTTCGCATTCCAGTTCAGGCATTCATACTCCAGTCACTGCCAAAAATCCGTTTTAGGCAAATAACAAGGAGTGCTGATGCAAAAAATAGAGAAGGAGAAGAAGATGGGGAGGGTGGAAGGGCCCATTTGGGCAATCCCCATTCCCATCCTTTGTATGCCTCCCAGTGTGCATCATTCCCAAAAAAGAGAAAGGAAAGTTCAGAATGATACACAATTTGTTGTTCCTGGAAGGAGCATCTGTGAATGATGCAATCAGTGAAGAGGTATGCTCACTTAGACATGCGTCAATTGTTTATGTGCTCGGCTAGTTACGAGAACTATGGGAAGGAGGCACTGGTGGCCCAAGCGGGTATCGAGTCAGCATTCAGGCTTCTACCGGTGCACCCAGACGATTGTCGACTGCTGAGCTTTCAAGCAGGGACCACATTTGACTTTGTTAAATGCATGCCCTTGGGGTGTTTTACATATCCTGCAGTTAATTCGAGACCTTCAGCTCCATCCTAGAATGGGTCACGAAGTGTCAGTGAAAGGGGGCCAGATTTGTGCATTCCTTGGATGATTTGGGTCCACAACCTTCAGGGCATTTTTTGAGCACACTGGATGCGTTTTAGGAGATATCAAGAAAATTGTGGGTTCCTTTAGCACAGGACAAAACAGAGGGACCCGTCACCACGATCACATTCTTGGGTATTGAAATTGTCTCGATGGAAAGGGGTATGCCGGCTTCCAGCTAGCAAGGAGGTGGACTTCTAGGAATCAGTGTACATAGGTCTGTGTCCCAAAAACGTGACTTTGGGTCCTCTACAGCACCTAGCAGGGCAACTAAATTTTGCGCTCAGGATCACCCATATTGGGGCGCCCATTTTCATGCGCCATAGCTGGGGCAATGTCAGGGCTCACTGAAAAACTCCATCATACAAGATTGTCTGCCTCCGTCACGGGGGACCTCAAGGTCTGGGACGATTGTTTTTGTCGGATTACAATGGGGAGAAAAGTGTGGCCAGAAAAAATGCTCCCTAACGAGGAGGTAGGGCACTATACAGATGCGGCTGAAGCGTGGGGGGGGGAGGCATATGAGGGAACAAGTAGTGTGGGCAGCCACGGCCAGAGGCATAGTTCAGCGGCGGGCCTACTAGAAATGTTGTATTCTAGAGTTGTTCCCCATTGTGGTGGTCTTAGCGATATGAGGCGAAGGGCTCCAGGGGAAGCATGTGGTATTCTGGTCAGACAGCATGTCGGTGGTAATGGCTATTAACAATCGGAGGACTTCATGCCGATGGTACTTAGATTACTGAAACATATGGTGTTGGTATGTTTTGAAAAGGGGAGCGCACTTTCAGGAAAGGTCGTCCCGGGGTGATATGATAGGTTATTTGTAGCGTGCTTAATA
The DNA here is from genome assembly GCF_040938575.1 of Ambystoma mexicanum. Lineage (NCBI taxonomy): Eukaryota > Metazoa > Chordata > Amphibia > Caudata > Ambystomatidae > Ambystoma > Ambystoma mexicanum. Next base: position 897,924,885 of record NC_090941.1, read on the forward strand.
CCCAGAGGTTTCTAAGCGCGGACCCGGGGATCGAACCTGTGTTGCTCACTATCATCTTGTTTCCAAGGCGAGCACGTTGCCCCTGAGCTATCCTCCCAGGACTGGTGCTCGATAATTCTGCTGATGCATTGTCTCGTTTTAAGATGTAGGAATTTCGCAGATTGTTACCCCAGGCAGAGATAAAGATGACCCCGTTTCCCGACACACTGAGGAGTTTTTGTGCCCCGATAAAGCACCCCTGATCGCTCGTTCACTGACCAAGAAGACAAAGGCAGCATATGAGAGAGCATTCCAGGAGTACAGGTTTTATTTTGCAGGAATAAGGGGCAGGGCGATCTATTTCAATGGGACACCTTACTCTCGTTCTTGGGACAGTTGTATGACTTTGGGGCATCGGCAGGGAGGGCTAAGGGGAAGGTGGCAGCTGTGGGGTTTTATAGCGGGCCTACACGCAGTGGTGAGCCCGTCCAACGACTTTGCTGTTAAGAAGGTGCTAGCTGGATGGCGGAGGCTGGGGGACAAGAAGGACACTAGGATGCCTCTCTCCCCTCCCTCTTACCCCCCTCACATACCTTTCAAAAGTTGGAAAGTATGGTGCTGGCGCTCAGAGGGATATGCAGGGACAAGGTGGCGCTATTCCGGGATGCATTTGTCACAGCATTCTTCAGGACTTTTAGATTGGGGGAAATAGTGGGTGCCTCAAGGACGGACAAAATAGGGGGTTTAGCCCTGTCAGACGTGCGGTTCATGGGTTTGGACTTGGTGCAGATATATGTGAGGAAGTAAAAAAACGATCAGGAAGGAAAGTGGGGGCAATACTTAGCCAAGCTAGTATGGGGTCAGGACGATTTTTACGGTGGCAGCACTAAGGGAGTTTATTGCACTTGGAGGACGAGAAGAGGGCCCATTATTAAGGCACCAAGTCAGGTCGGGGGCTTCCAGATTTCAGTTCAAGATGATTTTTCAGAATGGCATTGATGTATTGGGCCTTGGGAGTTTGGGTTTCGCACCACATTCTTTCCGAATCAACACTGCCACCACAGCTACCAGGTGTGGGCTGCAGGGGGAAGAGCTCATGAGAATTGGGAGGTGGAAGTCTGGGGCCTACAAGGGTTACATCAGGGCGCGTTTGTCCTGTTAAGACTGGGGTGGGGGGGCGGCATCCCCCGGCAGGAGACGAGAGAAGGAAAAAAAAATAAGAAAATGGTCACTAGTTTCGGTTTGTTTGCACGGTTGATTTATGATATATACCTGGCCCTTGCCTAACATGTCGTTCTCTTCTGTTGTCTGTACAAGATGTTACCGGTGCAACGTGACCAGACGCAAGGCAGCACATTGGTTGACTGAACCGTATTTGGTGATCCTTCACATAGGGGGGAATAACCTTAGGCCCATGGGGAAGAAAGAGCTATGAATGGCGCTGGTATCACTCTTCGGGTAGATGGGCAGGTTCTGTCAGCGGGCCGTGATCACTTGGTCACAAATCATTTATTTATTGAACATTTGTATGGCGCCTATACAGCACAAAGTGTTTCCAGGAGCCACAAGACAAAAAAGTAGGGGAGGGGCAAAGGAGAAAAAAACATCAATAACGGTCCTACTAGGCCTTTTGAAATTTGGATTGTGCAAGTACAGTAACGAGAAGTGCGGGAGGGGTCAGTTGGGGTTATAGGGAGGATGGATGGGATAGGAAGAGGAGGAGGAACTCTCAGAATAGGGGGTCCCATGGGCTTACCAAGTGATAGGGGGAGCCCAGGAGAGCAAGGGCCAGGGAAAACTAGTGCTAGGGGTAAGCTAAGTGTGAGGGAGGGGGTCGACCAAAATCAGTAGGCTGGTCAGGGAAGGGTGGCTGGGGGCAAGTGCTGGTAATGGGTGAAGGGGAGGACTAGTTAAGGGAGGGCCTGGCCACAGTTGGACTCATAGGGGACACAGGCAACCAGACGCTATGGCAGGTGGAGATCAACAAGGGAGGGGGAGAGGAAAGGAGGAGGAGAAAAGGAAGGTCTTGAGAAGCTTCTGGAACTTGAGGAGATCCGGCTCAAGTCGGAGAGGCGCAGAGAGGGCATTGCAGAGGGAGGCTCCTGCCGAGGAAATACATGTACCTCCCAATCTCTGCTTAAAGATGTCTGATATCTGCAGAGAGTTTGAGCTAGAGTACTGAAGTGCTCTAGCAGGGTGGCTTGGCTAGAAGGCTGGGTGTAGCACGGTCCCAGGCCCCAGAAAGCCTTCCGGATGATGCAGAGGGTCTTGAATTTGATCCTTGCAACCACTGGGAGGCATTGGAGAGTTTTTAGGACTGGGTAGATGCGGTCCCTGGGCTTGAGCCCATGGATAAGTCTTGCAGTCCTGTTCTGGATTAATTGAAGAGGGCGGACGGAGGAAAGAGGCTGTTACAGTAACCCAGACTATAGAGAACCAGAGCTCTGGAGACATTGGGTTTCTGGGGGAAGTTGAGGAACGGGAGAATGCCTCAGAGAGGTGAAGCTGAAGTGGTGCTTTTTGGCATTACTGGCATTAAGGCAGAGATTGTTGGTAGCACACCATGCCTGAATAGCAGTGAGGCAGTTGGGAATGAGGGAGGAAGAGGTAGAGGAGGGGAGCGGTGTGTCATTAGCATAACACTGGAAATGAGGGGAGACTAGGTGAGTAGTACCAGGCCCTGCGAGGCCCCTGATCATACCAGCAAGAAAACTAATCAATGAACTGGCCCGGTTGGTGGGGGGCGGGGGGGCGGCTACGGGTCGTCGCCAATGGACTGGTGAGAGGGACCGAGAATTTGCATTGTGATGGCGTTCACCTGTAAACCCAGGGAACAGACTTGTTAATGGAGAATTTGATGCCGCTAATACGCACAACAGGGATTGGGGGTAGTACCCCTGACCAGTTGGTCATGGGTCCTGTGGCAGGTGGGGGTGGACCATGTGGTCATTGATTTGCCCATGCCAGTGGGACCCTGAGGCTGGTATGGTGCAGTGGTGACCCTGAGGCCGGAACAGTCTGCCTCTCACTGGATGACTTCAGGCCGGCGGGGGCCCAACGGGGAGGGGGCCTAGGAGGGGCCAGAAGGCAGACGGTGTCGGACAAGATAGGGGTGCCTCCTGGGATCACCCCCCAAAATAGGGTATGACGGGGAGGTCTGCAGTGACACAAGGGGGGGGGCCCTCACCTCTGTAGAGCGCCCATTGGGGCGGAGTTGGCGGTCCCACCTGGACCACCTGTCACACGGAGGAACCACTGAGAATAAGTACATGTAATTTGATATGTGTCTGTGATAATTATGCATTTCGCTTTTTAGGGTCAACTTTATACTTTGGTGTCACGATTCTTTAGATATATTTCCAAAAACCAATGTCTTTGGTTTCTTCTGCTACCTGGTACTGCCTCAACACTGAATCCAATGTCCCAGGAGTTGTTCACAGGTTAGCAGTGTCTCTCCTTTCAACCCATTGCATTAGTGCACGATTGATCTCCCTCATGAAGCTGAGAGCAAACCAGTTCTCTGATTTATTCAGCAAAGCCCTTGTCTTGACCAGATTCATGTAGGGGGAACATAAAGGCCCCACTCCAAGCTGGATGTAGGTAAGACGGCCAATGTGTTGATGAAATGCAGACTGCTCCACTGCTTTATTTATTGTTGTGATTATGGCACTAATGGTTATGACCCCCAACTCCCACAAGGGGTTGTTTTGAAGAAAGATAACAAAGGTGGGCGGGGCATTTGTCATCCAGACCTGAGCTTAAACCTTTGATGTGATAAAATCAACCCAATCGCATGGAACTCTCATGGGGGAAACGGGGCAGAGGTTATGGCAAGGGAAATGTGTGCAAGATAAGACAGTGAGTTCATTTGTATCGACCAACACAGGTTGCGAAATTAGATGCTACAAATATATGAAAAAGGACGTGAACTAAGTATTTAGAAGATCCTTATGATTACAAGGAAAGTCTGCCAGCTTCTCGCCCACGATCGCTGTTATAGGCACTGTTGGTGCTAAGCCCACATATAGGACAAGCAAGGGTCGGACCTTTGAGCAGACAGCCATTTTGGTATTAGATAAGGTAACTTGAATATGATACTTATGAGGACGAGATGCCAGCGGAGCCCGCAAACTGACGGTCAAACAGGGACCCTGAAAGGTCTTAACAGTAAAGTGAGGATAACTCCTCCCTGGGACGAGTAGAAATAGTGTTTACAGGATAGTGAATACAAGCTTGGGATTCACACAGGAGCAGGACAAACCGCACACCACACCTAACATTCAATATGCCTCATATTTGATTGCTAGCACCTGCATCCAAAGGTGTATCCTCCGCGTAAACGTGTCCTTCTAGGGTGGAGATGAAGCAGTGGGCAATGCGTTTTGGGGAGCATAGTCTTTTCAACAAACGAGCATACTGGCAGCCAAAAACCGAACATGGATCCAGAAGGGAAGGGAAGGGAAGGGAAGTGAAGCGAAGTGGAAAATCTGATTTTTAGAATTAGGAGATCACTGTAGTAATGTGTTGGAAGGATAGGAAGGAAAGTCCAATAGGGAGCGGACCCCAAAGCATGCCCCCCAGTGGCAGGAATGTGAGCGAATTGTGACGAACAATATTCCAGACTGGATGTCTTTGTGCATCCTTTCTTGAAGGATCTCGTTGACCGATGCATATTTATGAGTGTTTATTTCTGTGTTGCAATTGAACCATTTCTCTGTGCTTTTGGTTAAATGAGAAATCGGAGGAAGAATCGCTCCGTCTAGAAAAGCACCTTTTCTAGGTTCATTAAAACCTGCACTGAAACGACCAAACATTTCACCTTTTGTAGTAGCATCATCTTGGTGTTTGCCAAGGATTTACTATTTGCCAGATCGTGCCATCGCATTCCTAGGTGGAACCCTTGTTTGCTGGCTTGTGCCATTGTGTGACCTGGTACTCTTTATTTTAACTGTATAGCTATCTTATACCAGGTGTTGCCATCTAAGGCAAGGTGCTCTTTTTAGCCCACAATGTCTAGTTATAACCGATTTGATAGGCCCGCAATCCCTGCCAAATAGCCAGAGCAAAGCTAGGGCAGTTAATGAGGTCTGAGGGACTCTATGAAGCCATTGTAGCCCAGCAGTAAGTTTGATATCTGGGCTCCTGTCTGCCCAGCAGCTTTGTTTTCCCTATAGTAAACCTGTTTACGCTTGAAAAGCGTTCATATTTTCCTGTAAAAGTCGAACATGGTCACCATGGAAATTGGTCGATCTCTTGGGAAGCGGACCTGTGCTGCCTGGACCCATTGATACGGGCAAACTGTGCCGTAAGCCACCTGTAACATGGTCCATGGTACCCTGCTCTCCTTAGGTAAAATGATTAACTAGCCCATGTACTCAGCCCTGGTCTAGGAATGTCCTGATTGGCTGCAGGAATATTAACTGCACCATTGTACTAGAGAAAAAATGTCTCCAGGCCTCATACAAACATCCTCAATTGGCCACCCTCGTCATTCCAATGTGGCTTCATCAATGTTGGGTAAACTTGCCTCTGCTACTGAGATCTGTATTGATCAGGCCCATACTAGCCCAACAATCAATACTCCTTGTAGTGGCAGTCATGGTTGATCAAAGACCGCACACCACATTTCTCTCCCTTCCTCCCGTCTGTTTATGCCAGAGCCCACCACAATGGAGAATCGCTGCAGGGGAGGAAGTGTAGCCGTCCTATTCAATCCTCTTTCCAGATGGTGTATGTGAATCTCACGCTAAAGTGCTTTGGCCAGATAGCTCTCCAGCATGCTTCAACACTTCCACCTGCATAAGCACTTCGGTCGCTTGCTATCTCCCACCAGGACTCGCTGAAGAATTAATTTCACCAGGGCTTTGCTTTCGTCCCAAGCCAATTCCTTTCCTTCTCCAACTCCACCCATATCCTAGCACCTATAGACCACAACCTCTGGCAGGAAGAAAAGCCCCTGCCCAAATTGGTTCTGATTACCACCCGGCAAAAACAAATGATTTATGTAAAATGGCCCTTCTGCCGCCTGGAAGGTGCATACATAATGTGTGTGTTTTCATTGCCCTTGCCCTTGTTTTCATTGCCCTAGTTAACATGCATGACATACATGATGTCTGGTTCGAACTGCTAAAGTAGCTGAGTGCCCGCTGCGGAGATCTGTCTCCACCGTACTTTTTACAGGTTTGACTTGCAGCAGATGCCACGTGAACTTTCACCCTTCTATGGTGAACACAACGAGTAACATTAAGTGCAGTAATAAGGCCATCTTTTCTATATGTGGCATTCGTTGTCTGTAATACGTTTCATAGGAATGGTCCTGATTATATTCTTTGTCTATGAACCATGGAAAGGGACCCCCCCTCTCTTCCCGTCATCCTCCCTTGTGCCTCTGAGAAGTGTCCTACATGTGGCTGCATGCCTCATTTGGGGTCTACGCAGATACGACCACATCACCCCGGACCTCATCAGCCTTCACTGGCTCCAACTTCACGCACAAATCACCTTCAAGTCTTACTGCGCCATCTATAAGGCAGTTGCCCTCAGGTCTGCCAGCTACCTCGCAGAGAAACTCTGCATCTCTGGCAGACAACGCACCACCAGAAACCAGGACACAACAGGCTTGAAATCTGCTACTTCTAAAAAAGAAAGGACCGTAACACAAGCCTTCTCTGCCTATGTCCCAAGACTATGGTACCTCCTTCCTGGCAGAATCCGACTTGCTCCTACAATTCAGAAAAGAACTCAAGACCAACACCTAGGCCATCGCGTCACTCCCCCTCTGCTCCACCTGACTCCCTACACGCCATCCACCCCTCTCCTCCCCGCCACCCTGTACAGCTTTACCCCTCTATGCCCCTCTGTATCCTAATCCCGCTATATACTGTTCTGTAGTTATCTCTGAAAAGCGTTCCGTTATGCATGTTCACTGTTGTATACCTCTGTTGCTTCTCGAAGCTTGGTCCGCACTCAATAAATATCATAATAATAATTTAGGCATGCTGGGAGGGGCAGACGAGGGTACTGGCTAATCCACCCCATTCTTGGTGGGGCATACATGATTTGCTTGGGAGATCAGCCTGTGCAGTGTGTTATTCCCAGGTCTACTTGGCTCTGAGACGTCCGTATTGGTCCCTTCTCATAGACGGACTACCCAATATACAGAAATACCATTACTGCTGCACCAAAAGTGTAAGATGCAGCTTTTTTGCTTTATTGTACCAAACTCTCTTCTTGTTGGTGGTGCAGTGCAATGCACATAAGTGGTGTTACCTTGTTGCACACACTAAAATAAATTGTGTGCCACAACCACCTTTAGCCGATGGGTTTAGATAAGTTAATTGCATCCATCCAGGATCACATCACACACTGGGGCTCGAGTTTGGCGGTAAATCTGCTGGAGGCAGCAGTATGATTTTCTTTATTATGGAGAAATCTGTCCCAAGTAAGCAAAGCACTTGGTCCCTGGGCCTGCAGGCTATGCAAAGGGCAGCAGTGCATGGTATAAATCCCAATGACCTAACATAACGTGACGCTTTATATAGCCTTCTAGACTGAGGGAGGGGTCATGTTCACCTCTGGCCAGAAGTTGGGGAAGGGTCATTATGCCAAGCGATAATGACCCCCCCCCCCACCCGAGGTATATAAGGCTACTAGCACAGGGTGGTAGTAGCAATGCATGTTTTGCTGGTGAAGTAAGAGTGCGTTTGGTAAATGGACAAACTGATTGAGTTATTTATATTGTGTAATATTTAAATAATCTGGTCTTCATACACTTTTATTAGAATGTGTTTGAACTAGAACAGGTTTAATATGAGCATGCATTCGGTGTCACGTAGTTTATTTTTAAAAAAGTGAAAGCATTCTCCGATGTGTTACCTTTTAGTTTTTCTTGTGTTAAATAGCATGTTGCAGCAAATAAAACGGTCCTCCCAGAGAGAACGTTTATTGTTGAAAAAATCTTGCATAGCAATTGCACGGTTGTCTCCCTGTCTGCTTTTGAAGACATAATGTTTAGAATGCAGTCAATACCAGTAGTTATTGACTGCACTCTAAAACATTCTGATGGCTGAGAGGAGGTCATTAACTATCTCCATCTGCTAATAAACTATATCTCTAGCCCAGTGGTCTCCAATCTCCAGGAGCGGAGGGGTTCCTCAACAATATTTTTAATCACAGGGGTGGGGGGCTCATTCTAAAGAAAAGTTTGAATACCACTGCTCTAGCCTGTTTCAGTGAAGATGAGGACCAGTCACTTCATATATTTCCATCTTTCCCTACAACATATGGTCTTCAGGCACATTCTCTCATCCCATTGTTTAGGACCCATGTCCTCCGCTCTGTTATCAATGATACATTTTGTAAACGTTTTTGTGGCAAAAATGCATCCCTGTGATTTCTATAAAAATAAGTATGCTATAAACCGGTAAGCGGTGTGAAGCCTCCATACCTGCTATGTAGGTGCAATGATGGCCCCCCACTCCCCTCCCCAAACTCCTCTTCACGTAGATAAATAACTCGACAATGTAATTGTGCTTCTAGCATGAAGGACGTGCCCAGATAGTGGTCAGTCAGTCATGCAAAATCTGTAGAGTCATTGTTGGCCACTCCTGATAGTTCCAAGTGGAGCGACCGCAGAAAAACCATCTTTGCATGGAATTCTTAAGAGTTTTATTAGACAGATTGTCAATTATCTGCGATAACCTGGCACATCCGGGCCAAAGTCCAGTTGTGCGCCTGGCTTACCACACACAGCGTCTGCCCGCAGATGCACAGTGCATCCGTGTGTGCCACCCTTTCTATTAAGGAGATACATTATTTCCGGGGGGGGGTGGGGTTCTGTGCTCTGGAGAGATGCAGAGCAACAGGAAGCTGGGCTAGCCGTGCTGGCTGTGGGGCACCAATTCTCACCCCTTTTTTTGAGGGGTCTGTGGTGCCCCCAAAACGTGCATTCTGGAACTACACCTCCAATGCAGTGGTTTCTCGAGGGTCGCTGTGCCACATATACGCAACACGCCGAAATCCCTTTTTTCACACTTTGCAAAGGCACCATGGGGGTATACGCGGGGCTTCATTTGCAGAATGTTTTTCAAGGGGATTGCGTCATTATAAATTGCCTCTGTGAATCGGGTCCTCTGTGTGTACATCTCTGATGTGGCGCGTGTTGTATCTTGCTTTCCGCCTGATTTTGTGAGCTGAAGTCATGTGAGCTTGCTTGGAGTCTGTGTGATGTCATGATAGAATGTTAGGTGTTCATGGGGAGTGTTAATGTTCAACTTGATTTTCCACCCGGGCAGTTATAACTATGTAGCCTGCGTGGTGCAAGCCAGTGGGCTCTATTCCCTGCTCCCTTCCCTAACCTCCGCTCCTATCTTGGATGAACCTATACCTGATGTTTCCATCACTGTGATTCCTAATAAATGAACTTGCAGAATTGACCTGCTGCCTCCAAGAGTTCATCCTACAAAACTGGCGACAAGAATGGGATGAACTCTTGGAGGCAGCAGGTACATTCTGCAACCTTTTGGTGCCATTACGCAGTAGCTCAATTGGAAACTGGTCCCGTCTCTCTCTGTTCTTCATCTTTCCACAACCCAGCACCTTGGCAGCAGAGGGCACCACATCCTTCTCCTCTTCCAATTTCGAGTGTAACTGATCACAGGGAGGTAAACTCCATCTCCCCTCACTCTCATTCTCATTCCCCAGGTAACTTCTGGCTCTGCTGGGGTTGCCCTGGATGCAAGTGAAGTCACTATCCTGGCAGGGGGAGGCAGCCTGTCTCTCCTCCCCCTCATGGAGAGCAGAGGCAGTTATAGTCTCATTCCCCTGGCCCTGTCTCCACTCCCTGAGTGGTGAGACCTCTCCTTTGGGGGTAGTGGGCCTCCCTCTTCTTGTTCAAAGCTCCTGGACTGCAAAGTAGTAACGCCGTTACGTTCTCCTTACTTGATAGAATGCTCAAACTCTGGGAGTGGAGCCCACTGGCTCGCACCACCCAGGCTACATAGTTCTAACTGCCCAGGTGGAACATCAAGTTGAACACTAGCACGCCACATGAGCACCAAACATTCTATCATGACCAGTGGTCGAAGTGTAAAAAAGAAGAAGTGGAACTATGTTCCCTGCTGGCCTACACCCACTCCCCACAAACTCCATCACCACGCCCCCTCCCACACACAATACACACCCCAAACACTTGCACCTGCTGTTTAAGGGAATGTGCAGCGCACTGAAAGTGCAAGCTCCAACGTCTTCCTACACTTTTATTTTAAAACTAAACCATTCCAGAACTGTTTCTTTTTAAAATAAAAGTATTGGCGCTTTAAAACTTAATTTAAAAAAGTAGAGGAGCACCGCTCCCGCTCACATCGACCACTGATCATGACATCACACAGACTCCAATCAAGCTCACATGACTCCAGCTCACAAAGACGGGGGGGAAAAGCAAGATATGACATGCCTCCTTTCCTTAAACATGCATACGACACACTCACACACTGAAACAACGATGCACATTGTTGGGCAGAATCCTGTGCAGTGCCCTTGGGGACCACTACACACAATTAAGACTACAGGTGGCAATACAAGTTTGGTACAAGCCTGTACTACTATGTTAAAGAGGTAGCAGTAGCGCAGCAGCCAGGTTTATCTCAAGAGTATATGAGCAGTAGCAGAGTTTACACAAAGGGACCACAATTACTGTGACTCAAGCAAACCCTGACTCAAGGTTTCAGGTAATAAAATATAAGTACATTTATTTTTAAACCATTTGTTATACACACGACACTTCTATTAATTCAAAAACCACACATAAAATATACTACAACTAACCAATTCACTTTGTACGGTATACTTCAAGGTAAGTACCCTGTGTTTTAGCGGGCCGGTGTTGTGAAACAAAAGACGTTACCGGGAATACACTTGCAATCACTTTTTGACAGTAATGACAGTTCGGTCTTACTAAAGACACGCGTATCCGCGGCAAGAAATGTTACCGGGGCAAAAACACACATAGCACCTGAGATACCCAGAGAGAGTTGGGGGCAGAAATCATAGGCAATACTTTTGTCAAGGCAGACAGAACCAGAGAACACTCTTAGACAGAAATTCAAAAGTCAATAGACCGGAGCCAGTGTCAAGTGGAACCGGGTTCCTGTTGTCGAGGATCACACAGTCAGATAGTTCACGATTCAACATAGCCAGGAGTACTTAGATATTGTCAACAGAGGAAGCAAAAGTTGTAAGGAGGGAAGACTAGGGCAAGCCTTGGAGGCGAAGAAAAGGGATTCATCCAAATTCCTCGAGCAGAACACAGTACCTTATTCAATGAAGAAGCTGGTGCCACAGCAGTTGTTCCTGGTAGTTTCCTGCAGACCCACGGTTCCTGCAGCTTCGATACGAAGGAGGACGTCTGGAGGGGTCTGCACCACGCAGGGATGAAGCCGGCAGCAGCGACGGTGAATAAAAGGTGCGCTCCTTAAAAACAGGAGAGGCTCTTCAGATGGCTATCTGGACCACTACAGCAGTGTGCAGCGATTTAGACCATGGAGAGGATCCTCTGGCTGTAGAAGACGAGCTGGTTATCCCCACCAAGCTCCAGGGAAGAAGACTCCGGACTGGATCGTCTCTGGTCGTCGAAGGGTAGATAGCTCAAGACTGCAGCAGGGCTTCACCGGGACGGGATAGTTGCAGCAGTCGACTTCTTCTCCTCTTCTCTTCGGTTCCTTGTAGTTCCAGTGGCGACTCTGACTTCTAGCCCAAGAGAACTGCCTTTTATGCGAAAATCCCCCATTCACACAGCCTGGCTGTCAATCACGCAGCAGGGGGGTTGTTCGGCCCGGACAACCACCTCAGCCAATCATGCCAAAGTGCGACTTGGGTTTGCTAGGATAACCTGTGCAGGGGGTGACTACACCACTCCCTCACATTCAGCCTACCTAGACACCCAGGTGCCTAGAGGAGGGCTTCTTGGCAGAAGCCTGCCAAATGTCAGTGAACAAAGAAGGCAAACCTGGTTTGCCGTGCAAAGTTAAACACAAGAAGGACTTTAACAAAAAGAAATGGCGAATAAACCCAACTGGAGCCAAAAGAAAAGTATTTGGTCAAGCGGGTTTGAGTTTGAGGCTAATATAAGAGCCTAAAACAATGCCACATTTTTTTGTATAATCGCGGTAGAAAAGTTAGGGTAGATACCACTGCCACCAGCCAAGTCTAAATGTTAAAAGAGCTAAACAATGCTCTAGGAGGTACAGATACAAAGTGCTAAGGATTCACCCTTTCCAGTCATGTAAGATGGGGTGTACTGGATCTGTGGTTAAATGACTAAGTAAAGTTAATGGCAACTTTACCCTTTTCTGGGGGACAGTAGTCAGCCTCAGAAATGGAGTCGGTGGGAAGTCTAAAAGACAACTCTGTGTCACTGCACTGAAGGTGCTGTGTAACACACAAAAGAAGGGGGCTACTGAAGTGGTGTACTCCAGAGTCCACAATCACAAAAACGGATGAAATACACATGGCAGAACACAAGAGTGGGAAAAAGGTGTACACTCTTACCAAGTGGAAAAATAAACTCCAGCAAAGCTGCTGGGGGACTCACTAGGTAAGGGAAATTAGCCATAGAATGAGAATTCTCCCTAACACACACCCGAGGGAAGAAGACCCAATACAACACACCTCCTTCCTCACAGCGCACATGCATAGCAGCGCGGCCTCAGGACGTTGTTGCTTCTGTGCATGCTCCTTAGTTTGAAACAAGTGCACGAGCACTAGGGATTCCCTCACTGTGATGCGGTAACACACCATTTTCAATGCATACACAAAAAGGTAGGGGCTGGGCATCTGTTATTAGGGTAGGGTCCCTTATGGAATATCAAAGTGCAGTTCTGCAGGGCAGACGGCACAATGTGTGGTTTGCTATGGGACTGTACGATCAATAATGCCCCCCTGGGCCTCACATTCCTGTAAACCGAGATGACTTGAGTCTAAGACGGTGGTGTGCAAACTTGGCTATACCGAGCCACCCCGCCCTCCCTCAACCACCTCCCCCAGTAAAAATATTGTTTCAGGCTTCCCACCCTCACTAGCTACAATTGCTAATATTACCTATTAATTAAAAACAGCCCCATAATCCCTTTTTATACAGCCTTGCGCCCCCCGGACATGCTTCGGACCCCTTTGCGGACCACTGATCTAAGAGACGCTTAATTTGAATGCATTCTGGAATTTCAGTCTACAGTTGAGTTGGAAACTCTGCGTGCACATCACTGGGAAAATGGCAAGCGGAAGTAACGGTTGTTGTTGCACTAAAGGTCCTAAAACAGTCCTCTGTCGTTTCCCCTTGTTGGACACTTTCCACTGCCCCCAGATGTACGTGGGAAGGCCGACTGGGCCAAGATGAAGGGTGCACATTGCAGTGGAAAGAATAATGCCTGATGACGCGCACAGTAATGCCATTCCCAGCTGCCGGGAGAGGGTGGTAAATGAGTGCGTGATCCTATTGGCAGGAATAAATAGACCGGAGGTATTTCTCGCGCTACAAACCAGCGGTATCACTTTCTGCTGGTGATAACGCGCAGGGTGCAGGGTCGCCTTTCACGTGTGTGTGAGGGAGATTCGTGACCAACGTTTCCCTGGCCATTTCTTAAACTGCCGTTCAATACCACGATTAGATAAAAGCCCCCATAATCGATGTTCGTACATTTGTTTATGCCCCTCCTTTTTTAAAATGTTCTGTTAGGTTTTTGGTTTGGTGCCTGGGCGGCCATCAATTGGGTATATATTTAATCTGATGGCTTGATAAAGTGAATGCTAGCTATGCTCATAGTTTTTATCTTATCTTTGCAATTCTCGTATTGTGATGAGCTTAACGTGGATTTGACTGTGGTTGAATTTACCAAGTGGTGTTTTAAAAAAAAAAAAAGATATATATTTTATTTAGTCGTTTGTAACGGTGTATAAAGTCCACTGGCGACCATTTTCCAGGTTCAACCCAAAAAAAATGTATGCTATTGCCCTTTATCGATTGGAATTCACTGTTCAGTTACTAATGCCTTATGCACTTTCACAGTAAGTCTACCAAGTGTAAGAAAATATTCCTTTTTTTAAGTTATTGTTTTATATCTCGAAGTGACTTCTGCATGAAAACAGTTGTTTTCAAAAAGTGCAGTACACGTTATTTTGCTGTTTTTAACGTATTCACTGGCCAGTTCTCATGCCATGTCTGTGAGTTGTGTTTTATAAGCAGAATTTGCGCCTAACATTTTTGTGAATTCGAGATTTCTCCTGCCCACTAGTGGCCAGTGTGTGAATGCCTGATCTTTGAGGCCTTGGTTCATCAGTTGACCGAAGAATTGTTTGATTTAAGACCAATCAAATGGATATACCGTAAACGGCGGTATGCCTAGTATTTTCCCATTCTCACATACCCTTACCCCGCACCCCTCATTGAAATCCCAGTTTCTATGTGTTACCGTAGATTTCTTCAAATACCATTGCCCCTAATGAGATTTCACCGAATCTATTTCACCAGAAAAGGTAGGGGAAATGGTACTGTGTAATGTATGATAGGTGGGTTATGGGTGGGGTAAGTGTATAAGTTAGAATAGGGAGGCATGAGGGGGGTCTGTGGAGGTTCTCCACCGCATAAAAAAAAAAAGTAGCAAAAGTTAAAACAAGATTTTGTTTTTCGGTGAAATTTCCATTAGAAGAAATATATTCGAACAAATCACATACATCTGTTTCTATAATCCTTGCTCCTACTGTTCCTCCTTGAAGCGAGGCCTACGGTGTGCTGCAGGATGTTAGTTTTCACCACCCCGAAACAAGTTGGGCATGCAGTCTCTTGCACCAGTGAAAAACGTGCTAAATGAAATATTATCACTGTGTTTGAAGTGTGGGTACTTCTTTGCCAGAAGCAGACTTAATGTTGTGGTTTTTGTTTTATTATAATCACTGTGTCCAATGTGCAATCTAGGGTCTCTAGTTCACCGCAGTCTCACCTTCAAACTTGGTTTAACACAATCACTGTAAATGACTTTCTGCATCTTCACCAGATCCTCTCGCTACTGCAGCTCAACCACAAAGCTGCCTTGCCCCTGGTGTTGGCCCCATCACTTCTGGGCTATTGTAAAGTCTTATACATGGGGCTTCTAGTACATTTACAAAAGCATGCTGCAGTGCTCGTATTAGGCTTGACTTAATCACTTCTATGCTGAAGGCCCTTTACTGGCTACTAATCAATCAAAGTCTGCACATTGGCAACACTGTGCATAGTCCGAGAAGCTGCACACATCGGTTCAGGATGCATGTTTTCCAGTCTTACCTGCCGACAGGACACTTGATTGGCCT
The DNA here is from genome assembly GCF_040938575.1 of Ambystoma mexicanum. NCBI lineage: Eukaryota > Metazoa > Chordata > Amphibia > Caudata > Ambystomatidae > Ambystoma > Ambystoma mexicanum. The sequence goes on from NC_090941.1 coordinate 897,940,203, forward strand.
CTCTCAACCTCTTATTTGTTCACAAGGCCCACTGCATTAAACCTGGTGGCTGCACCCTCCACGTTGGGTCTCTTCGCTCTGGAAATCTGTGACGAAATGACCAGTGCTCTGCAGGACTGCAGGGATGAGAAATGGCTGAAACGCCTTTGCTGACCCGCACTACTACTAAACCAATATTGATTCCAATTATACAGATGAACAAGGCACAACCTGAGTGTATGCCGCCTTTGCCACTTACTTACGCTAGGGTAGGCCAACTGCAGGCTACGCTCTTTAGAAGGGGGTGTGAGCCGGTAACGCTAGTAAGCCAAACGGCATTAGTACAATGAATCCAAAATAAAAACTTCCAGCAAAGTTCTGCACAAATAGGGCCTTTTTAATCAAACAAAAATGTGGATAGTTAAGAAAAGTACTAAAACATCTTCCCTGTTGGAGTGAGCACCGAGAACTCTGACTTCTAGTGACAAGGGGTAATCTGGATCTAGATGGGGATGGAAAGGCAATGTTTCAGCAGCAATGTCATTAAAAGAAGATGTCTATGTAAAAAGGTAGGGAGTGGGACCGTAAAAGGTAGGTCTAGGGCCACCAAACCACTAACCATAGCTTAAAAAGCTTGTATTGGAGCTCAGCAGCATTGAGCTGGGCTTCTAGGTGCTGCACACCACGTTGAGGGGGTGTTAAGATTGTATTCCCAATGGTAAGTTGCAGTCGAGATGATTCAAGATGGGGACCACCAAAGGATCAAAGACAATGGCTTCCAGCAGTTCGATTCAATGTCACGATGAGCGGGATGTTGGCTTTGGCAGGTTCGAGTCGGCAGTTGAGAGGCAGCAAGTCCGCTGCTTCTTCAGGGTCGAGCCAGCAGAGTCTAGTTGAGCAATGGACTCTGATGGTTTTAGTTCCCCGTTGAGAAGGCATGACAGTGTAGGTAAGTGGATCGAAGATTCTTGGAGTGCCAAATGCAACACTGCAGATTCTGTAGAAGCTCAAGGTTGGTTGCGCCAGGTCGAAATGTTCCCGGGGGGAGGTAAACCAGCTCTGGGGTGCTTCCGGGGTGCTGGGAGACCAGTCCCATTTCTCTGGAGGCAAGGTGAGTCTTTTTCTGCGCATCACAGCCGGGAAGGTTTGGAGATGCCACTTTTAGGGTTCTGTCACTTCCAGTGAATAGGTCCTGGGTACCAATACTCGGCTGCAGTAGATCTTGTCCAGCAAGCTAGTCATCCCCAATGTTCCCTGCTGATGGTAAGAAGGCAAAGTATCCCTCTTCCTTGGATCTCCCTGTCTTCACCTCTATGGGAGAGTGCTTCGGAGCAAACTGTACCCCCAAAAGAATTCCAGATAAATCCTTCTTATTTCAGAGTCTAAATATTCAGCCACTATGGGGAGGGTATCCAAGCCCCTCGACCTCGCTTTTTGTATAGGTAGAATGCCACAGCTTCTTGGTTTCCTTACAGAATGCCAGAATTCAACCAATCAGGGCTGCTGTAACAATTGCCCTTTGCCCTTTGATGTCATACTCTGAGTACTCTGCAGGAAGTGAGGAAGAGGCAGGAAGTGCGGGTTGGACCACCAAGTTCCAAGATGGCAGAACCCCAAAGTGGAGGTACTTTTCTCCTTGGCTACTCCACCCCCTTCCTCTATCTGCCTAACTTCAAAGCGTCTCTCGCAATCAACACCCTGGCGAGCACAATCTACTGTATCCTGGCAGGTATGTCTTTGAAATCATGGTTCCCAGCCAACTTCCCCCAGGAAGATTTCCTGCTTTGAAGAGGAGTGACGCTCATTCGCTGAAGCATCAAAGGGGAAGCCTCCTGGTCTCCACCCAGGTGGTGCCGAGACAAGACGAACTGAATCCACATCTCCCTGCCATGGAGGAGTCACTTATTAGGTTGAAATTTCTATAACATCAAATTGCTTGTGGCTGTATAACTTTGTATTCTCTGGAGCCATCATGTGAAAACCAGTGTTTGTTTATATTTGAAGTTTACTGTGCCCTCGGGCCATTAACGCACACACTGTTATGACTTTGGGAAAGGGGCTGCCTTGCCTGTGATAATGTCCATCTGCTTGGAAATGTTGGCTTCAGCAGACTCTCCCTAGCAGCAGGGCCACGTGTACAGCATGCTTTTTGACATGGAGAACTTATGAAGGTAAGTCTGATTTGCAAAGCTCTGTATCAGAACAGGTAGAATTCCCTGCATCATTTCATGAAATGGAAATCAACAGCTAAGGCTTTGCAGATGGCCAGAATGTCTCCAAAGTCTGGCCTGAAGACCCTCTTCTTTGACACTCAATTGGCAATGATGCTCCTGTCTTCATCGCTCGTCGCCCCTGGGTCATCAGCAGACTTATTCTATCCCTGAAATAGTCGGCTCTATTCCGAAGATTGAGTTCACAAGCAAATCAGGCCTTTCTATCAACTTCACAAGTCTCTGAGGATTTTATTATGGTACAATATGAACCCACCATCCTAGTAACCTTTACCCGATGAACCAGCATGAATAGCCGTTCTGTCGGTCGTCCTCATATATGCTTCTTTGTGATCGGTCTACTGATAATCTGTGTAGACCATTCCTCCTAGTAACCACCTTTCCAAGGTGCACTGAACTGGCTGGAAAGTGCTAAGATGCCCGTCACAAAGCCCACAAAATATTGTGACATGTATGTACCTTCAATGGAAAACCTGAGTTCTTACGTTTTTAGATAGTCTGATACTTTAACTCTCCAGTAAGTCTTCTTGTATTGTTTTATTGCACACACAAGCTGTCTCCACTCCTGCCTGGGAAATGTTTCAAAGTTCCACACAGTGCATGGTTCCTTGAACCCCGCCCCCCGCCCCCCAGATGGTGTCCTATTTATTTATCTATTCCTTTTTTTTGGTTCCCCCTACATATATTTATATTGGAATACATTTTAGAATATTCTACTGTTGGGAGTATATCCAATTGGTTTTGCATGAACCTTAATGGTTCACCCTCTGATTGCTTTTCAGGAGAGGATGGACCCATTGAATCGGGTGAGGCTGGAGGAGTGATCCGGAGTAGGAGAAGCTGTGGGAGGGGAGTAGAGGGCTGGGGGGGTTCTGGGACCCTGTACTCAACATTCACCAATGTATCATTTGAAGAGCAGAGGCTTCAGTTACTCCCTAAACTGCATGAGGGAGGAGGGCACTTTGGCATGTGTTGGTGAGTTGTTCTAGAGTCTAGGTGTGAAGCGGGAGCCTCTTTTTTGGTATCCTGTCAGAAGATAAAGGAGATGGTCGAGCAGTATAAGGAGAGCTATGTTGTTTGTCGCCCTGGGCAAGAATGCCTTTGGCTGACTGCTAAGAGGGAAATGTAAGCGGCCTGTTTGGCGTGGGTCCAGGATGCGATGGGTTTCCATGAATAATTTTAATTATCACCAACCTTTTTCCAGGATCTTTGCTGTCGATGGGAGACTAGAAATGGTAGATGTTCCCAAGCGCTACTGAGTCGAAGGGTGTTTTAGGAAGTCCTTTCTGCTCGAAATTGACATCTCTGACCTTCAAATAAATGCATATACAAGGGTCTAAGTGAGGTATTGGTGTGCCCATTGTGAACAATGGATCAGCAGAGGGCCTTAACCGATGTTACAAAGCCCGATGTTTCACTTCCAGCATTCCAGAAGCGGGGGCTCAATGCAAGGTTCTCAGCACCTTCTCCAACTGTGTCTTTAGCATTCATGCCCACATTTGCAGGCAGTGATGGCCATTAACGACCGGCTCATCTGAGTCCACATGGGTCCAAGTGAAACATGGGCCTTGCGAGGGCTGTGGCCTGTAGTCTATCGCAACCTGTGTATTTGGGTATGGACACTATTAGCACCCCAACCTTGTGCCTGGCGGGCTGTGAGTGCTGGTAACAGGGATCATGCTTTCCTAGTTCCACATGTCTTGGGGCCATTTCAACCTTGGTGCTTTCATTCTGTAGTTGCACATTGAATTCAATGAGGTCAATGCAGCATTGGGCGGGAGTTTGAGAATTACTGCTGTGTGCATAAGATTCTTAATAGAGGGCTCATCTTCGCAACAGCACTGGAACCCCTCCAGGGAACTGGCAGGAGAGCAGGCATGGAAATGGGCCACCTTAGCATCCCATGTATAGAGCTGGACCTGGTGTGCCTGTGCCCCCAGCACCAGGCCCAGTGCTGCACTCCTGTTCGGGTACTACTCGTCTGAACCTGTGCTTTTTTTCACAGGTAGCATCTTAGTGCAAAATAATGTTCTTGGTTACTCCCAGTGCTCCAGATAAGATTTTGAAGTGGGAGTGTTTTATTCTCTATTTTTATAAAGTTGGGAGTAAAAAAGAAAGCCCCATTCCTAAAGGGAGTATTTTAGAAGTGAGTAACTGTAAAATACTGTAAATGCTAATTTGCGCCAAGTTATTCATGCACATTAAAAGATTACATATTTACCTACTGAGATCAGGCAGTACAAATAGTAGTTTCTGTCTGTGACACTACCAAACGTATCCATGGAGCTGTGTGGGCGAAGCTACGGGGACAAGCTCCTTGTGTGTCCGTTTCCTATTTTTTTTTATTTTCATTTTTATTGAGCATGTTCTCCCTATTTTGGGGGGGAGGGGGGCATTTGCTAATTTTTAGGGAGTAAAAGTGGCTGGTGCACCCCTTAGCTGTGGGGCTGGGTACACCTGTGGGATCTGGAACCTCTTGGGGAGCTCCCATGGTGCTATCCAAGATGACCCAAGTATATTGAGGAAATGCACTTCACCCTTGCATCTAGTGATGTTGCATGCGTCCCCGGCGTCTTCCCCCGAGTGACACGTGATGGCAATCCGTGAATTAGTCTGTACATTTCAAACAGATGTGACCCTGCGCTGCTGTTTCTCTGTACTCTGTCCTCCTCGTCTCCGACGGGGAGATACGGAACTGAAATGTAGTCCTGTCTCCTCCCAGAGTCTGCGGTGCCTTGTACTGGGGCAGAGTGTTCCATGGGTTACTGCGGTCCCCCAGCTGGGATTTCCCCCTACACCATCCAAGGGCTCTAGTCGCTGCATTTCAAAGCGGTGATCTCATGCTGCCCAGCACATCTGCCTCCCATTGCACAGATTAGCGCGTGCCGTGTGGATCTGCTCTTCAAACTGAGGCGTGTTAGTGCTCCTGCCTCCTCTTAATGCATTGCTTTGGAGTCTGTAGTTCTTAGTGCCTCGTCTACACCCCTGTGCCTAATGAGTGCTATGAAAAACTGAACACGTCATGTTTTGTGCGTGTGCGTGTGTGCGTGTACGTGTACACGGCAGCGGTAACTGCTGACACTAAAGGTGCGGGTTGTGGCATGGCTCCATCAATGTCCATGCGGTATCAGTGGGCATGTAGACCATAACGTCGCTGAAAGTGGCGTGCGATTAAAAGCGTGCAAACCAGCCTGTGTCTAACTACGGTTATAGGGGAAATTAACAAACTAAGAAAACACCCGTTTTCCTCCTCGGCCGCCACGATGATGGGGCGCCCTGAAGAAGGTACACAGGGGTCAAGGCACACCTGTTACCGACCGTGAACGAGTTCTGCAGACACCCCAAGACTGCCCTACAGCGAGTTCAATCGCTACCTCTGTCATCGGGATTTGCTTAAACTGTCCGCAAGGGGTAGTGGCAGCTTCAAAGTTTTGGGGTTCTGGATGTGAGTTTTGAAAGCTGGCAGTGAGTGGGGCCATTGAAGAAATTGCACGGTTGAAGCACTCCCGCCCTCCGTTCCTCTGAGCCCAGGAAGCAGAATAGCTGTTACGACTTCCTTTGACTCCATAGAGGAACCCCAACTCCGAGGCGATTTAGTTAAACAAATCGATGCAAATAATTGGCAGCAGGGGCCGCCTCAAAGTCAGCCCAGCAGTTAAGCCGTTAGTGTCATGAGTGCTGTCGCCCCCTTGGCAGGCTTGTGTCCTCCAGCACTGTGCGAGTGCTGTCGCCCCCTTGGCAGGCTTGTGTCCTCCAGCACTGTGCGAGTGCTGTCGCCCCCTTGGCAGGCTTGTGTCCTCCAGCACTGTGCTTTTGCTGCTGCCACAGTTAATGACTGGTTGAAAGTAGGTAAATGCACCGCTCTCCAAGGTGAGAAATGCTCTTGCCCTCAGAGCCACTGGCCTGGCTGGGCGTCACTGCAGAGTGGGGCCTTCGGCCACAAAAGCCCTCCCATGCCTTGGACTGGAGCTACCCATGGTAGATGGCAAAGTGGCAGACTCTCAAGAAGCTTGTGCAACCATGTAATAACTACCTAGGCACTACCCAGCAATACATAGTCACAGCATTGCTTTAACCATCGCTCAGCCTTCGCCCCTTGTAATGAAGGTGGCTGGTTGGGAAAAAGGGCCTGTGGCGATGCCCTGCTTAACTTTGGCCCCTGCGGCGACATGGCAGAGTATGGTCCCCCCCCCCTTCCACTAGAAGGGTCGAAAATCACCTGTCCAGGGACCCTTTCCCAAGGGCCACACGTTGGTAGCGCTGAGGTAGTTCCTCTCTGTCTGTCGTCCACGTATGAACTATGGACATTCTATGTGTTAGTGGTCTGTTCCATGGCCTTGTTAGCATGAATAGACCGCTGCGTGCCAGTTGGGCACGGGGTAACCTTCTCGCACTTTGGTGGTATTAATCTCTGCGAATCTGAGCCACTGGCTGTGGTTGCCTAGCATTATATGAAGGCACTATATGTATGCTGCGGAGGCAAACCTAACCTTTCCCTATCAAAGAGTGCTTCTGTGCTGTGGTTCGCAGCAGCGTGTGTAACAGTCACAACTGTTTGTGCGTCATGGCAACCAGGATAAACCATCCATAAACATTGTCCTACAGCCTGGCAGGCAGAAGATATTTTGCAGGAAAATGGTGATTCTTGACATAAATTCCTATGGTGGATTATGTAATCATCCGCGGGGGAGGGGGAGGCAGCTCTGAGTCACTGCTCGGGCCGTTGGCATCTGGAACAGGTCAGGGTCTGTTTCTTCGCTGCCATGGTGAGGAGGGAAGCCCGTGCGCGGACATTTCCTCCATATATATATATATTATATGATATTTTTTCCCTTTTGGTGGAATGCAATGCTGACGTTAGGGAGTTACCTGGAAAAGAAATAATGCATGCCGTTGTTGTTTTTAAGTGGTGGTTTGGCTTTGCCTTGGCATGCTGTGTGGTAAGTGTGATCGTACAATACACACCTCATTCACTGTGGGCCTCCAGGAAAAAGCGAGGCACCAGACAGTAGTGTAACTACATCGCGATTATTGAATTATGCACGCAAAAGAAAATTCACATCGTATACGGTATGTTATGTTACCAGATTTGTAACGCGCACGTTCACCCTAGGGCATCTTGGTGCGGAGGAAACTCACTTTCAGGCAGACGGCACAGAGCTAGAAAAGTAGGGTTTGGATTAGGCAACGGAAGTGAAGGGGATTCTCGACTCCTTTAGGGCAGAAGGAAGGGCGTCCCAAAGTTTGCTAGCTGCCGCAGAAAAGGCCCGACCGCCCATCGTAGACAGGCGGAACCTGAGGACCACAACAAGATGGGATGTATCCTGCACATAGCCAGAACCTTGGTGGAAGTAGGCGTGATGCACCAATTCTAGTGGCTTACATTTGACCCTCTCTGCCACCGGAAGCGAGTGGAGAGCCCGGAGTACTGGGGTGATGTGGGCCCCATCGGGGGTGGAGGTAGGAACACGGGCAGCCAGGTTCTGCAAAAGCTGTAGCCGATGAAGAACTCCAACAGGTTGAGTTAGGTAGAGGGCATTGCAATAGTCCAGGCGGCTCATAACCATGGCAGATACCACACGGAGGCGCAGGCCCACAGGCAAAAATGGTAGCACCCTGCAAAGCATTTAAAGAAAGAAATGACCGGTTTTACAGGTGGCACTAACATGACTAACATGCAGGGACGTAGAAAGATTAGCCGAGAAGGTCACACCCAGGTTGTTGACCACAGCTACAGGTATAGGCATAAAACGTCTAAACTGTTGATGGTGCACACAATATTGTCGTAATTTACACTTATTTTAATGGGAAAACAAAGATTTCAAATATGTTCAACGTTGCTTGTTCGTTTGAGCAGATCTCGGGGACTGGCGTTCAAAGCACACATTTTTGGTTTAGACCGAAGCTTGTCTGTCAAACAGTGCAGCCTCAAAAACAAAATTTTGAAACAATAATTGAGCCGCTTGATGGACTCTCACCAGCATGTGCCCGCAGGTGGCACGACGTAGGACATGGAATAGTAGAGCCCAGTGATCCAGGTTTCCTGCTCGCCCAGGCTGTGGGAACACGGCGTAGAGGCACTGCAAGCACAGAGGGTGGTAAGGGGTTTCCAGTGAGCCCTCAGCGGGTGAAGTCGAAAGTCTGGCTGGCAGGGCATGGAGGGGATTGAAGCGATGCATAGTTAAAGCACACACCAAGGGTGCTGAGAAGACACACGGGCCCTGAGCCTGCCGTACCTGCCCTGACAGCGGAATGAAACAGCTTGAAATTGGACTTGCTGGGAGGCGCACAGGGCTGTCCGATAGCACTTCACTATTCCAGTATTCTAATGCTGCATCTAGTTTCCAGCTGGGGGATGGTTAAAGAAAATAAGCCCCCTATGAATGCTGATATTGCGACCCACCTACAGGCCCAGGAGAAAGAGAAAAGATCAGAGATGTAGCCGCGATAGTTCGCATGGCCCCCGTAGACTACCCTAATCAATGGGCAACTAAATCAGATCTACAAACTTTTTTGGAAGATATAAAAAAAAATCCATATCTGTATAGTGGAACTGGCGATGAAGGTGGCGAGCCTAGATGAGTGGATGAAGCAGAGCAACAGATCAATGAGCTGGAGAATCTTGGGAAGAACCAGGTGGCGGAAGTTGCAGATATCACTCGGGGACTGACGGCGATGGAACGGAAGTACGAGCACCTGGACACCAAGCAGGAGGAAATGGAAAACCAAGCCAGACACAATAACCTTAGAGTCAAGGGAGTCCCAGAGATCATACAGGATCAAGATCTTGAGGATTGGGTATAAGCCTTATTTCAATCCCTACTGCCTCCAGAAGAGGAGATAGATCTGACGCTTGATCGCACCGACAGGCTTTATCGTCCTCCTAAAACTAACCATGAGAACCCCCTCCCCGATGTGATTATGTGTATCCACTTCTTCGTAACCAAAAAATAATAATGGTGGCAGAATGAGGATTCCAACTATCATATTCTGCAACAGCTCCATTCAAATATATCGGGACCTTGCCAGCACAACTATACAAAAATGGAGTGTGCTTCAGCTGATTGCATTTTATCTACAGGAAGAAAAGATCCAGTAGCGCTGATCCTTTCTGGCGACACTCATCTTCACATGGTTGAGCAAGAAGTGGGCCGTTGGCACCCCTGGGGAAGCAGAAGACTTTCTAAAAAAGGAGGTTCATAGGGAGCCCACTGTCCGGGCTCTCATCCGCTGACTTTGGCCTGAGACACTCCTCAGCCACGACTGTAATGTACTTCATGGGCTAAAGCCAGCAAGCCTCTCGTACCACACGGCCCAGATGAGCCCAAATGCGAGGGCATTTTTGGACTGGTCACTCTTGGGAAGAGGGCAGTTTGAGGGTCGGCTTCAAAGGCAAAGAATGGCTGTTGTGGGTAAAGGGCTTGTAGATGCTATTGAAACCAGAGTTGGACACACACTGCAATTATCACGAGCTATTGGGATAATGGCTCAAATTATATTAGTTGTTATTTTTGGGTGGACTTGTTATCTGATTGTTGTCATTGGATATCATGGGTTAGAGGAAAGTGGATGCAATAGTGACTATTCCCTTAGGCTATGGCAGCAATCTAGTGGCAATGCCTGTGACAAATGAACATTCGGGGCACCAGTGGTCCAGGGATGAACATCGGTTTCTAAACCATCAGTCAGCACCACACCTCTAGTACACCAGAAGGCATCTGATCAGATTTTCACACAAGTCAATTATAAATCTCCTTGTCAAAATTTGGTAACGTGGACGGAACAGGCTTATCTCGGCAAAGTCGTGGATCGTTGGTTAGTTGCAACACAGCAAAAATACAGTCATTACCCAATGATCAAAGGGATTGTCCAGTCAAGGTTGTATAAAATATTGACTTTATTACAGACAGTTCTAGCACACTACAAACTACAACCCACCCTGTAAAGGAACACAGAGGACAGACCGTTTCACGAAGGAAAGGGATGCATTCTGGATACTGACAGGAGGGTAGTTGGTAAAGTAATCAGTCTTACTGTTCAACATTTTTTGGTTTCAACACCAAGGGGCAAAAGGTCGTAACTGTCTCTAGCGGCCTTTGTAGAAGGACCAGGGGGGGCCGAACCCCAATGTACCTTGTGCTTAAGAAGTTCTTGATGCTCAACAGCATTGAGGCGGTTCCAGGGCGCTTGGCACCTCCTAAGACAGAGTTCGCAACGAGAGAGTGCTGTGGGTATCACGTGGCAGGTAGTTCGGCAAGTGCGGCTGGATGGACGGCTGCAGGCTGGCCTACACCGCGGCTCAGGGTCAAGAATCGTTGTCTCTGTGCTGGTTGGCGGAGCTGGAACGCTGGTCGAGGCGTCTCAGAATGCTTGGGTGAGCAACAGTCCGCAGTGCAGCCGGTTGAGGTTTGGGGACTCGACTGTCTCAAAATGTCCTTAAACAATGACGCTGGTTGATGCTTGTGTGGCACTCCTCCTAGCTTCTTTGAGGGGTTATGGCATCCTTTCAAGGCAGACGGCCCCAAGCTTAGGAGAGTGTTTGCAGGCAACGGCCTTGTCATTAGTTCAGATACTCTGCAGCACTTGCCACCTAGCAAGCTTACTGGCAGAACCTAGCAGGGCACACTGTGTGCTGGCTGGATACCGGTTCTGGAACTGCTGGACAGGTCCTCTGAGTCCAGTATCTCCCTCTGTTCCCTGGGATATGTTTAAGGGAGGGAGCTTGCTTCCCTCTTGGAACCCCTGCCCTTCCTTCACTGGTGGAAGATGTAAGGTAGACTGTACCTTCAGCCTGGGTCCAACTGAGTCCTTCTTACTCCTTTCATAGTCGTCGGATGATCTGCTAAGTGAAGGGTTCATCCCTCCTTTAAAGCTAAATGGGCCTGAGTGATTGGTGCAGGCTAAGCCTACCTTAATTAACTAATCCTGGGTCCCCACCAGCAATCTTCTCTTATGCATGAGGTCAGGACCAGAGTGTTCTGAAACAGGAAAGGTAAGGGGTGACAACATATAACTAAGTCCCACCCATCTTTCTGTCTGTTGTAGATCAAACTGTCTTTGGTTAACCCAGCCCTCTGTGACTCTTGATTTAAAGCGCAGGTCCACCTTGGAAGTTTGTGAGTGAGCAGACTTCCTGTCCCCCTCAAATCACATACTTCTCCCCTCTGAAAGGGTTCCGCTCTGCAGGGGTACCTACGGTAACTGATGGACCCCGACATACCATTCACTGCCTTTCATACAGAGGGGTAGGAACTGGCTTCAAGTTGACACATTGCATATCAAAGGGGTGTTCAACCCGCGTTCTTGTGGTCTGTTCGGCAACCAAGCCCCTTTGGACTTGCCTCAATTATCTCTCATTAGTATGCACTGCCACCAGCTGAACTAAACAATGGGAAAGCGAATCCACGGAGCCTTTGATATTTTAATTAGGCTGCCCGTGGCTGGAGGAAGGTGTACCTTCCCCCTTCTTGATATGCTTTGATGTACCTGTGGCTGTCACATTCCGTCTGAACATGACGGGGGAGAAAGGCGTCTGTAGGCTGTGTCCACCCAGAGTACACGTGACTATGCGTTTCATGCAGTGAGCAAAGAAAATGTGTGCGGAATGGCATCGCACGTTTTTCAGAGGTTGATCTCCCATCATTAATTTTCATTATCAAAAGAAATTAAAAAAGCTCTGGCGAGCGCACACTCTCTGTGTGGATGGTTGAATTACTCACATGCCCCCCAGCCTCATCATGTGAACCACCACCCTACTGAGGGTCTGGTTCATCATTAATGCGAAGTACTGACTGAGGCCATCTGTATTTGCATATTGGGAGCCTCGCTTGTGCTGGATGTCAATATCTAATCCCTGTAGGGATATGGCGCAATGCAAAAGCTTGGGGTTCTCCCCGTGCATGACCATTAACCATCGCAGAGGCCTGTGGTCCGTCTGGATTGTAAAGTGAGACCCAAAGATGTAGGGTTTTAACTTCTTTATGGCCCACACGACCGCATGCGCCTCTTTTTCTACGACAGCCCAGTTCCTTTCCCTTTTTGTCAACCGCCTGCTAGTGTAGGCAACAGGTTAATCTATCCCTTCAGAGTTCAGCTGCGCTAACACTGCCCCAATCCCAAAATCACAGGCGTCTGTCTGGATAGTGAATTCCTGACCATAGTCTGGCACTTTTAAAACTTGGGCCCTGCACAACCCATCCTTTAAATCCTGAAAGGAGGTTTGGCAGGCAGGGGGTCAAAGTTACCGCCTTTGACATCTCTTTGTATGTTGCATCATTCAGGGGCCTGGCAATGGTCCCATACCTTCGGATGAACGACCAGTAGTACCCGGTGAGACCTAGAAAGGCTCTTGCCTGCATCTGTGTGGTTGGGATGTCCCAATCCTTCACAGCTTGTACCTTTGCTTCAAGAGGTTGTTTTCTTACCTCCACCGACCAGATGGTCTACGTAAGTCACGGTTCTCCAGCATGGGGTCTGGCATGGATTCACATGCTCATGAATATTCCCCGTCGTCAGGCCAGGAATCCTCGGTATAGAAAAAAAATCAGTATCAGTTTCGTTTCTGATCTGTCTTTCTTAGTAGTAACCAATCACTGGTCTCTGGGTCATACTGCCCCCAGCCAATGACTGCCCTCTCCCTAAGCCCCGCCTCTGGCAGCCATCCTCAGATTTTTACCGCACGTTCAAGTGTTGGGAGTCCTCGTGCTGTAGCTCTCGAGCTTTTGCTGCGTTTTCACGCTTTTTCAGGAGATTTTTCTCATTTTTCAGTTAAATAGAGCCTCAAGCTCCACCGTTTCTACATCCGATCAACGGGGATCCGTTTCAGAGTTTTCTACGCCCCTCAACCTCAAGGGTGAAGTTTTCGTCGAGTTACGCTTTTGGAGGATTCCAGAAGTTCCGAGGCCTACCCCGGACATGGCCCAGGAGAAAGGAAGCTCGACGCCCGGGAAGCTGTTCAGGACCTGCCCTGGATGGCAGCTTCACAATGTTTTCAAGGAGGACGAGCATTCGTTATGCCTCTACTGTCTCCATGAGGACAAGACGCACACGGAGAAGGACTGTGCGTTTTGTGGGAACATGTCGGAGCGGACCATGAAGGATCGCCACCTCTGTCTCGCCCACTGGCTGGAAGGGAAGAGCCCGTCAGGCGAGAAGAAGAAAAAGAAGTCCGAGCGGTCTTCTAAGTCCTGTGAGGGCGCCCCAGGGATGGGGGCCCATCAAAAGGCTAAGAGTCCGCGGGCACCGGGAGCGCTGAACGGTCGGGCTCCGTGGCTGCCAGGCAGGGCGCATCTTCCCCGGCACCATCAACCACGAGCCAACGCTCTGGCTCGGGTAAGAGGAAGTCCGAGAACCCGGCGAAGCTTCTGGAGAGGCCCCGGTCGATCTCGAAGGTTCCGGCAGAGGTGGAGCGAGGCTCAGACCCTCCCCCCAAGGTGAAGGCCCCAGGCGTCCAGAAGGTGACGATGGCCTTAGTTCACCCTGCGCCGATTGAGGATGTCGCTGCGGCCCTGGCTCAGCCTGTGGAGGCTACACCAGTGGAGGCGCCCTCAGGACCCAGTCTCCCTGCCACCGCGGAGGGAGTCGTGTTTCAGGCCCATTCGTTGGAAAAGGTGGGGGAGGGGCTGGTGGCCATCATGGATACGGACACGACCTCTGAAGAAGAGCTCATCGAAGTCGTGGAAGAGGCCCAGCCCATCGGGAGGGATCCCGACGAGGGCGACGACGAGAGCGACGGTGTCGCCGACAAGGCTCCTCAAGAGCCCTCGTGCCCGTCGTTTCTGGCGCCGCAGGACACTTCAGCGGCCATTTTGTCAGCGATTCAGTCCTTATGCTCAGAAATAAGGACAAGGTTGCCCCTTCCCCCGACGGAGGTACCTGAGCCAGACCCGACCGGGGAACCGGATCCGGGACCTTCGGAAAGTCCACCGCATAAGAGGAGGAGGACGCATCCTACGCCACCTCTCCCACCTCTGCGGCCTGCTCTGCCTTCCCCCCGGTCTACTACCCACGGGTATGATACAGGCATGGACATGGCTACGACAGGTACAGATGATGACGGAGGCGACGACAGGACGTGTCTCCCGTTGCCCCCTGCTCGGGCGCCCCCGCCCGACGAGATTGGATCCTTTCATGCCATGATCTCCAGGGCATCCAAGCTTTTCCAGCTCTGCCCAGAAGAGCAGAATAAAGAAGGGTTCCTTTACCAACGGTGCAAGGCTAAAAGGAAGACTGTCCTCGCCGTACCACTTCTTGATGACATCTGGGATGAGGGGCTCGCCCTCCTTAAAAACCCTGCCACGGTACCGGCAAAGAGTGACCGGTACGAGAAGAAGTACCGGGTCCCCGACACTGCCCCCTTGTGCCTTCGGGCACAAACTACCCCGGATTCGGTCGTCTCGGCGGCGGCAAAGAAGAAAGCTGGGGGGGCATCGGCCTCGACATCAACTTCCCCGCCGGACGGCGAGGGCAGGAAGTTGGACGCGATGGGACGACGGATCATCTCATCCGCAGCGACGACTATCAAGGCGGCCAACGCCCTGGCTATCGTAGCCCGCTCCGACAGGGAGTTCAAAATCGCCCCTCTGTTAAACTTCCTTCCGGACGCCAAAAGGGCTGAGGCCCTTGAAATCCTACAGGAGGGTGAGATTGCTTCGGACCACGCCATCACGGTGGCAACGGACATCGCCAACACCGGTTTCCGTCAGTTGGGCAACAGCGTTTGCTTGAGACGACGAGGATGGCTCGAGACCACGGATTTCCGCCAGGACGTACAAACCAAGGTTTTGGACATGCCCTTCGACGGGAACAACCTGTTTGGGAAGGCGGTTGATGAGTCCCTTTAGGCCATCAAGACACACAGAGACTGCCCGGGCACTGGGAGTGCTCCAACGACGACGGCCGTCCTTTTGGAGCTCCGGAGGCAGACAAGGTGCCTCCTAGGGATCCGGCAGTGGCTCCTCCATGTACCGCCAAGCGGTAAGATCTTCGTCCCAGGAAGCCTACAGGGGACGCGGCAAGTCAGGTGGTGCCCGTCATCGTCAACAGGGAGGTCAAGGAGGCAAGGCGGCCTCCAAACAAGATTGAACCGACCATGGGGTCGGGCTCCCGCCGAAGCACCCCAGTGGGAGGCCGGCTGGCGAGGTTCGTCAGCGTGTGGGAGTCCATCTCCACCGACCGTTGGGTGCTGGACGCCCTGGCCCAAGGGCATGCCCTCGAGTTTCAGAAGAAGTGCCCTCGCGTTCCACCCGTGGCCAGGAAGGAAAATCATGTCCCTCAACTACTGTTGGAAGTAAGGGTGATGCTCAAGAAGGGTGCCATCGAGCTCGTCCCAAAGAGGTTTCGGGGCTCTGGAGTTTATTCAAGGTACTTCCTCGTAAAAAAAGAAGACAGGAGGATGGCGCCCCATCCTGGACCTACGACAACTGAACAAGTACATCAAGGTGCAGAAGTTCCATATGGTCACCCTCCAGCACGTGCTGGGACAGCTGGAGGAGGGCGATTTCCTGTCGTCGTTGGACTTGGAGGATGCGTACTTCCACATCCCCATTCTAAAAAGACACCGAAAGTTCCTCAGGTTTGTGGTCCAAGGGCGGCACTATCAGTTCAAGGCCCTCCCGTTCGGATTGAAGTCGGCACCCAGGGTGTTCACCAAGTGCCTAGCACCGGTGGCGGCGCGGCTGCGCCTACAGGGGATCCACGTCTACCCCTACCTGGACGACTGGCTCATCCGGGCAAGGATGAGGGAGCTCGCCGTGGAGCACACTGCGAAGACCGTCCAGCTGCTCACGGACCTGGGATTCTCCATCAACTTTCCGAAATCCCACCTGGTTCCGTCGCAAGTCGCCCCGTTTCTGGGAGCCAAGCTCGACACAGTGGCGCGGCTGGCCTCGCCGTCAGAGGAAAGGACCAGGACCATTCTGGGCAAGGTGCAGAGTCTGCTGGCCACGGACATAGCCAGGGTAAGATCTATCAAGTCCCTTCTCGGGATGATGTCCTCCTGCATCTGGTGCGCCTTTGCAGGCTTCGGATGCGCCCCTTACAAGAGTTCCTCGACGCCCGCTGGGTCCAGTCGACGGGCAGCTTCAAGGACAGGATCCCTCTCAACGAGACGTTCCGTCAGGCGATCCGGTGGTGGGGTACCCGCTCCCATCTGTCGGCGGGCACGGACTTTCAGATCCCAGCTCACCAGGTGACGGTGACGACGGACGCCTCCCTGGAAGGTTGGGGAGCGCACTCTGGAGATCTTCACGCGAGAGGCCTTTGGCTCCCGGAGGAGAGGTCTCTCCACATCAACATTCTGGAGCTCCGAGCAGTGTTCTAGGCTCTCAAGTCGTTCCTTCCGTCCCTCAAGGACAAAGTGGTGAGGATCTTCACCGACAACACCACCACGATGTTCTACATCCGGAAGCAGGGCAGAACCAGGTCCCCGGCCCTATCCAAGGAAGCCCAGGATCTGTGGCATTGGGCCGTCGCCCAACAGATGTTTCTGGTGCCTCTTCATCTGGCAGGAATAAAAAACACGATCGCCGACTCACTCAGCAGGGAGCTGCGCTCGTGCCACGAGTGGGAACTATGCCAGGATCAAGTATATCGACTCTTCTGACGATGGGGCGAAACCCAAATCGATCTCTTCGCGACGGCGACAAATTCCAAGTGCCGGAGGTCCGCCAGCAGGTTCCCCCAGCCGAGGAGCATGGGCGATGCTTTCTCGTTCCCCTGGGACGGCCTATTTCTTTATGCATTCCCTCCGCTGCCGTTGCTGCTCCGGCTCATCAACCAGCTCAAGAGGTCCCGGTGCATGATGATCCTCGTCGCACCGGTGTGGCCGAGACAGATCTGGTTCCCGGACCTTCTGGACTTGTCAACGTCCACACCAGTCAAGCTGCCGACGGACGCAGACCTTCTCTCCAGAGAAGGAGGCGCCATTCTTCACCACAACCCGGAGTCACTGAACTTGCAGGCCTGGCTCCTGCAGCACTAGAGTTTGGAGGGTACGACATCCCGGCCGACTGCAGAGAGGTTCTTGCAAAGGCGAGGGCGTCCTGAACTCTCAAGTGCTACGGACATAAATGGAAGAGGTTCTCTGTCTGGTGCCGTGCACAGAAGATTAACCCTCTGCGGATTACGGCCCCTCAAGTACTGCCGTACCTACTGTCGCTGGCCAAAGCTGGACTGGCTAACGCCTCCATCAAAATACATCTGGCTGCAATCTCCCGATATACCAGGACTACGGGACGGGCGTCCTTGTGGTCTCATCGCCTGGTGAAAGAATTCATGAAGGGACTAGTCCGATCATTCCCGCCGGTGAAGGCTCCTGCCCCGGCGTGGGAGCTTAATGTGGTGCTGACCAGGCTCATGGGGGCACCATTCGAGCCTATGCATTCGGCGCCTCTGAAATTCCTGTCATGAAAGACAGCTTTCCTCGTGGCCATCACCTCTGCACGACAAGTGGGAGAGATCCAGGCCCTATCTTACAAGCCTCCATACTTGACTTTTCATGACACCAGGGTGGTACTGAGGACGCACCCCTCCTTTATGCCCATGGTGCCGTCGGACTTCCACCTCAACGAGCCCTTGGTGTTGCCAGTTTTCTTCCCGTCGCCTTCGTCGCCAGCCGAGAGGACTTTGTACTCGCTGGATGTAGCTAGAGCGCTGAAGTTCTACGTGGACCGCACGAAGAGTTTTCGGAAGACGTCATAACTGTTTGTGAACTTTGGACCTGTGAACCAGGGGAAGGCCCTCTCAAAGGCTTCCATTTCCAGATGGCTCTCCGGCTGCATCATGCACTGTCACCGGTTGGCAAACCGACCGCTGCCCGGCTGTCCGAGAGCCCATTCGACCAGAGCGATCGCTGCTACCACGGCGTTCCTGTCTGGTGTGCACCTGCTAGACATCTGCAGGGCTGCAACGTGGAGGTCGACGCACACCTTCACAAGATTCTACTGCGTCGATCGGGACTTCAGGGAGGAGTCCAGGGTCGGCCAAGCAGTGCTGCGCAACCTGTTCGCCTAAGGTGAGCCTGGTGAGGAGGTAAGAGATGCTTAATGTTGAGTTGTTGTATTGCTTAATGTTGAGACTGTTGCCACCTCCCGTGGTTGTGCATGTGGGTACTGCTATGTATTCATGAGCATGTGAATCCATGCCAGACCCCATGCTGGAGAAGGAACAAGTTACTTACCTGTAACTGTTGTTCTCCAGCATGGGTCTGGCATGGATTCACATGCGAACCCTCTCGCCTACCCCTCTGCGGCTCTTCACTTGGTCATACTGCCACTTTACGTGCTACCAAGTCTGAGGATGGCTGCCAGAGGCGGGGCTTAGGGAGAGGGCAGTCATTGGCTGTGGGCAGTATGACCCAGAGACCAGTGATTGGTTACTACTAAGAAAGACAGATCAGAAACGAAACTGATACTGATTTTTTTTTTTTCTATACCGAGGATTCCCGGCCTGACGGGGAATATTCATGAGCATGTGAATCCATGCCAGACCCATGCTGGAGAACAACAGTTACAGGTAAGTAACTTGTTCCTACTCTGCACTGTCTGGCACTTTATGGCCTTGATAGTCAGGACTGCATTCTGCAGCGCCAGAAGCACTTGTTTCAGGTGGGGGATACATGATCCTCCGAGGTGTGGCTGAACACAGCAATGTCGTCTTAATAGGGGACACTAAAGTTTTCCAGTCCAGACAAAACCTGGTTGACCATCCTCTGAAAAGTGGCAAGGGCATTCTTCAATCCGAAGGGCGTCATAGTGAACTGATAATGTCCTTCCGGGTTTGAGAATGCCGACTTCTCTCTTGCTCCATCTGTTAAGCCAACCTGCCAATACCCCGCGGTAAGGTCAAAAGTACTCATGTACTTGGCAGCGCCGATCTTGTGAATGAGCTCCTCTGCCCGAGGAATGGGGTGAGCATCTGTCTTCGTGATAGATTTGAGCCCCCTGTAGTCCACACAAAAGTGAACCTCAGTTTTCCCACCACTGGTCTTTTAGGGACCAGTAACACTGGGCTAGCCCAGGGGCTGTCGGATGGCTCTATGACTCCTAGGGACAGCATCTTGGAAACTTCCTCCTTCATGGTGTCCCTGACCTTATCGGATATCTGGTGAATCCTACTCTTCACTGACTTACTGTCTTCAGTGTCCACATCATGGGTGCACCTATCTGCGTGACCAGGAGTTA
Organism: Ambystoma mexicanum; assembly: GCF_040938575.1. Lineage (NCBI taxonomy): Eukaryota > Metazoa > Chordata > Amphibia > Caudata > Ambystomatidae > Ambystoma > Ambystoma mexicanum. Next base: position 897,959,593 of record NC_090941.1, read on the forward strand.
GTGAAAACAGACTGGCAAACTGTCCCAGTAACTGGAAACAGTCTGTCAGTTGCTGTTCTGACCGGTCCGTTGCAAGGTTGACACCTTCAACTGACCCATCTGTGGCTTCAGTGTGCTATAGGTTTGGTAGGGGGATCAGCCTCCTCCTCAGTCTCTCCGTCAGTCACTAATGCCATGACCAAGTCATCCCAACTATAATGGGGGTTTTAGCCGGGTTGATGTGAAGGACCCTGCACATCTGTTTAGGTCCTTTCACGTCAATGAGATAATTCACCTCACTGACCTTTTCCAGCACACAGTAAGGCCCAGTCCACTTGTCCTGAAGGGTACTGGGTTTGACAGGCTCCATAATCCACACCCGCTGGCCTGGAGTACTGACTGTCACTGTGGCCTTCTGGTCGTGTCAGTGCTTCATCAGCTCCTGACTGGCCTTTAGATTCTTTGTTGACTATTCCATGTACTTTGCCATTCTAGACCGAAGGCCGAGTACATAGTCCACCACATCTCGTGACAGGGATTAGGGTTTGCTTTCCCATCCCTCCTTCACAAGACTGACGGGACCTCATACAAGGTGTCCAAAAAGAAGCTCAAAGGGGCTAAACCCTTCTCTGTTGCTCCTCCTTGTAGGCAAACATAAGGCATGGCAGGAGAATATCCCATTTTCTCCCAGGTGCTCTTCCAAGCCACCTATCATGCTTTCAGGGTCTTGTTGAACCACTCAACATGCCCATTAATTTGTGGATGGAAGGAAGTAGAGAACCGGTAGGTGACTCCACACACTTCCCACATCGCCTTCATATATGCTGATATAAAGTTTGATTCCCCATCAGAAATGACTTCCTTGGGGAATCCAACACAGAAGACTATACCAATCAAGCCTTCTCAACTACAGGGTCTTTGATGCTCCTCAGAGGGACAGCCTCAAGGTATCTTGTGGCGTAGTCTACCACCACCAAGATATATTTATTTCCTGAGCTGGTTTGAGGATCTAGAGGAGCCACAATATCCATGGCTATTCTCTCTAAAGGCTGCCCAACCACGGGTAGTGGAATTAAGTGCGCCTTTGTGGCACCACCTGACTTGCCAGAAGCTTGAGAAGTCGTCCAGGACCAGACAAATTCCTTAACTTTTATGCCGAACTGCAGCCAGTCTAAGTATGCAGCCAACTGTTCCGATGTCTTAGTCACTCTCAAGTGACCCTCTAAAGGAATTTTGTGAGCCCACTCCAAAAAGAACTTTGTAGCATTGGGGAATCACCAACCTCCTGGTGCCCTTGCCCTCAGTCTTTTTTGTTCACTGTACAGGAGTCCATCCTTCCAGTACACTTTGAACAGTCCAGTGGCCTCTCCCTTAGCCTGCTCCTCTGCCTGGTTCCACAGACCCGTCAGAGTGGGACACTCTCTTTCTTGGCTGTGAAGAAGTCAGTCTGACCTGGGCCCTTAGCTGATGCAAACTCACCCAGCTTGGGCAGACCCTTCAGATCTGCGCCCACCTGGTCCTCCACCTCAGAGTTGCCTGGCGCAGCACAGGAACCGGAAGTCATGGAGTCCCATGCTACCAAAGTAGGGTCCTCAGTGGCTACTAGCGCCGCTCCTGCAGGAGTAGGTGACTCGGTAGTCTGTGGAACTGGGCTACCGACCACGCCGGTCCTTCCAACAAGCCCTCTGAAAGCACTCCAGGCTCTAAAGCTCTCAGTGTTCAATCTGGCGCTCTCTTTGGCCCTGGATCGTGTAGCTGCTGCGACTATTGCGGGATCAGGAAGATCATTACCCAACACACATGGGACAGGGATGGAGTCTTTCACTGTTACACGACGCTGGGTCGTTTCACCTCGCCAGCTGAACTCTACTATTGCCAAGGGGCAGTTACTCTTACCATCAAACCCACTTATGCACAAATCAGGATGAGCAATATACTGGCCTGGCTGTACCCACTGCTGCATGACAGTAGTGACACTAGCCGCGGTGTCTCAGACCGCAGTAGTTTTGTGTCCATTGATACACACATGTTCTAGATAGAGTTGAGTATTATTGGGAACTTGGGTTTCTAACTTGGGTTTCTTCTGGAGACCCGGTCCCATTCCCACTCAGTGTAACCAATCCACATTCGGCCACTCCCTGGTCTAGTGGGAAGTCCTCCTGTGGGAGGCCCACACTACTGATGGCCTCTTCCATGAGTCCAACATTGAATATGGCTTGCTTGGGAAAGCCCTTGCAAGCCGGATCCCGTTTCCAATGGCCCAGCACCTTACACACGTAAAAACCTTTGCATGGTGAGAACGCAGGTGTCCCATTGTTAGGGGTGCCTATGCTCTTCTTTTCAGTGTGCATGGCTGAACTAGAGTTTGGGGGCCTCCCTTCATTCTTTTGGGGACCTGACTTTGACGAGGCTTGAGTTGGACCTTCCCGTCCTTGTTTACTTTTTTGTCCGCCGATTTCTTTTCCGGTTTGGTTGTGCTCACCTGAGCCTTTTTCTGGACCCGAGTACTCACACACCTGTCGGCAGCCTTTGCAAGCTCCCTAGGGTCTGTGATCGTCTTGTTCACAAGATGCTTGTGTAGGTCAACCTCACAATAGGTCAACCTCACAATTTATCAACACATGCCCACACGCAATCAAATTGTATATCCCTTTAAGTGTGTCAACTTTGTTACCAGTCACCAACCCGCTCAGATATTCAACGACAAGTGTGTGAACGCTTCAAATGTCTGCCCACTTTTCCTTCCGAGCTCTCTGAAGCTCTTGAGATACTGTTCTGTGGTTTTACAGGACTTTCTGAGGGCTGCCTTCATGCTGTCATAAAAGGGCCTTTCCTCAGGAGTTAACTGAAGAATTGAATCAGTGCCTGGTGTCGTTAAGCGACTTATCAGGGCTGCCCCCTCATAGTACCTCATCCACCTCCTGTAGCTGGAAACCAGCTTGAGCACTTCAAACCAGTCCAAAATATCTGCCCCACTTCATAAGCCTGTACTAAGTCTTTGGGGATGTGCCATCAGGGCTTGTCCCAGGCACTCTGGTTTGAGCCACTACTGCTTCTTTCATTAGAGGTGGATCTGTTGGCCTCCTTCTGCTCTTCACCCACCAGCTTGCGCAGCTCTATGGTGACCTTGTCCCGCTGTTTCTGTTCCTCTACCATTTTTAGTCTCCTCTAGGCATTCCTTGTCTGGAGCCGAAATGGAATCACTTCAGCAACTATATCCTGTGAAACGTGGTACGTAGATGATAGAATACCTAGGCATTAATATTCAAGCGTCCCCACAAAACGTACACTTGACAAACTTCCTGGCACTGTTTGAAACATTTGAGGAAGATCTGAGGGAGATCTGAGGAGATGAAGTAAACAGGCAATCTCCTTGATAGGGAGGATTGCAGCAGTTAAAATGACTCTTTTACCGAGATTTCTCTATGCATGCTCACGCTCATAACACTTCAATAGATATGGAAATGGGTCTTAATGTTTATATAGGTGAGCAAAAACCGAGGATTGCCCGAGTGTAGTACTAGGGGATGCCTGAACGGGCCGTCTGGGAGCCCTCTACTTAAACCAGTATGATTTTGCGGCACAGATTGCTCACATCATGCCATGGAATAGAAGGTGCCAGACCCCCAAATTAGTACTCGTGGAACACACCTTCTCTAGGATCCCCTTACATAAGTTACTGTTCATAATGACCGGGGGGTTCCTCAGACCCATTTCTTACCCGACACAACAGCCTCATTAGGTTATTGGAAAACTGCTCTGAGGGGCAAGGAGGTGACTCCTGGCTGGGGTCCTATGTCACAAATAAGGGACATCCCAGAGTTCACCCTTGGGTTGGGGAATGAGGTCTTTTCATCGCGGTCCTGAGGGGGCCTAGTAAATATTCTGATGCTGTATGCCAATGGAGCACCCCTGACTTTAGAGGCATGCAAGGATACATTTGCAATTGGTGAAAGCGAAAGATTCAGATATGCCCAGCTGCGACACTGGATCACCCAATTGGGGACTACAGAGGTAGCACTATGGGCTCCCATTGCTTTGCAACTCACCATAGGGGAGGATGTGCCCCGAGGCCGTATCTCCAAACTTTACAAATTTCTGGGGACGCACTTGCTAGTCAAGAATCTTAGTTGTATGTTGAGATGGGAAGCAGACCTGAGTCACCCGATAGAAGATGATTCCTGGTTCAGGAATATGGGCCAGAAACTATTCTTCCTCTCGCTGTGGTACAAATGGAGTGCATGTTCAAGTTATGTTATAGATTATATTATGCACCCTTAAAGCTGCATGCTTTTAAACACAACATAGATCTGGGCACCTGGCGGGGATGTGGACTTAGCGGGAGCTATCTTCATGTCTGGTGGGATTTCCCCATTGTTTGCTTGTTCTGGATAGATGTTGTAGAAACCTTTGAGAGCGTAACAGCAGTGCGTCTGTGCGTCTGCCATTGGACCCTTTGATTGTTCTCTTGGGTGACACCATTGAGGGGGTGTACCGGCACTTATCACCCACCTGTTGATGGGAGCAATAATCAGTCGCACGTTGTTGGAAATCTGAGGAGGGTTCGATTGAGGCCATGTGGTTGATCAAAATATGGGACATTTTGGTGGTGGAAAAGGTGGCATCATGGGTAATCGGTTGCATCGGTTTCTGGACATATGGTCCCCAATAATTGACTTTGATAAAGGCCCCCCAGCGCTTAAGCACAAACCCATTCTCCTCAATAACTTTTTCATTAGAGTAAGAACTAAAGAGGGGGAACGTAGGGATGGGAGAGACGCTACCGGGATGAAGCAGTTGTTATAGTTGGAATTAAGGGGGCCTGTATGTGATTTGCTTGATTGTTGTTTTGCTGCATGTACCACTAAATGATAACTAACGTACTGTGAAGCTGTTTTTGAAAGGTTTTTAAAATGTCTCTGAGCCCAGAATAGAAGAGTTGTGGCAGGCAAGGTCTGTCCCTGCGTTTATTTTTATTAAATTCACTGTGTACAAGTGCATTTGTGGGTCTAGGTTTCCAGTGATGATCAAATAGGCCTGTGCTCGTCCTAGCTAGTCATGTGATTTCTGGAAGAACTGCTGCAGTGTTCAGATTGTTTTAGAATGTGGTGAAAATGTGCTAGTGCAGGGGTCTGCAAAGTATGACTGCCCCAGACGTTCTGGTCTGCAACTTAATTCGTAACCAGCACATTCGATGATGAAGGATCATGGTAGTCCTAGTCCAAAACATCTGGAGAGCCACAGGTTCCAGACCCCTGTTCTACAGTTATGTCCCGTACTAATTGTCAACCAACGTATAGAGTGCTTCAGGACAGTACTCTTCCCTCTTAAACTCTGAGGATGCTCCTCAATACCAATCTTGGAAGATTGATTGGTGGTTTTATTCCTGATCAGGGCTCCTGCCGACTCTAAACCCAGGCCGTTAATGGGCACATCTTTTTTTCCTTCGATTGCAGTCACCAATGTGCGAAATCCTGGACGCTAAAATATCTTGTTCTATGCACTGTAACCCCCACGGGGGCATCAAAGTTACCTTTTTGGGTCTCTATGCCATACCAGAATTTTCATTTGTCCATAAGTCTGATTCCGTCGATAAGGACAGTTGAGCCCGAAATCACATGAACACCTCCCCTGAGCAAGAGAATGCAATGTTGGCGCAATACTGGTTCCACTTGTGGGAGCGGCCACTTGGATGGCTCAGCTTCAGCTTTCTGCCCATGTTATAACCTTCCACTGTCACTGTTGGAGGTTAGGGATGTCATTGGTGGCTAGTGACTGCTACCTTTCAATAGACATTTTTCTGGACCCCTGCGCGCCCAGTCGATCACAAAGTGCTGCTCGGGGACTAGAAATGTGTGACAAGGCTGCTGTAGGCCACCATTAGGTCTTCTTCCTAATGTTTGAAAACCTGCGGCAGCATGGCTATTGTCAGCAGGGCTACCTATGGGGGAACCATATACCCATATAATTGTGCATCAAACTCATTTTGTTTTCTTTCTTTTTTTCATGTTCTGGGGCAATCGCATCTCCTTCAACTCGAGAGGTTGCTTCGGCAATTATAGAGTCTGATGGGCTTATGTTTAGCCGTCTTGGTGATACAAAGCCCCGAACTTCCCCCTAAAGAAAACATTTTGGTGAATTCCATACGTCATTCCATAGGACACGGATATCACAGTAAAATGCGGAAAACTAAATTTACAGAGGAAATGAATGACGCCCAAATTGGAGGACTAGCAAGAAAGGGTGGTTCAGTTGAGCCTAAGGGGTGGGCTTATACCCTTCAAAACTAGCTGCACAATACTGCAGAGGATCGCAGTCAACGGAGGCGGCTGGATGGCAAGTTCCTGTAGAAGCGTGTTGAAGGACCTTGGTGATTTAACAAGTTGGTCGGCTTGTGTACGCAAAAACATGCAGCTAATTCAATACATGGGCCATAGTAGTAGTTCTTTTTATGGGCCTATAGTTGGCACTTGGGCGTTTTTTCCAAATGTTGCATTTAATGCTTTCTTCAATAATTGAGCCAAAACTGAATTGTAGAAAGGAACCGCTTTGATAAGCAGAAGCAAATTGCTTTCAGATGTCTTCACATGAGGCAATAACTCCGATCATGGGTCTAAAAGTTGGCATTTTGCCAATTTTTCCTACTCCAATTATTCCAGTAACATAATATTGAAACATTTTAGCAACATATATATTTTTTTCCATAGTAACGCCATAATGTATTTTTGTTGGGTAAGCGTTTCATGTATCCCTCTGTGTCATGATAAACTCAGTGTTTCACCAGCAGAGTTTAGCACAGTGCACATCAGTCTGTGCTGCTCCTCATAGTTTTTGGGCCAGGAAAAATTGGTTCATTAAAGCATCGAGGACATAAGGGAGAAATCTTTGCGGGTGGATTTAAGATGCTTTATCTGAAATCTTCTATGATTCTATCCAACTACTTTATTGCTAATATTGGGAACTACATATTGCTTGACTATTGTGACAGAATGCCATCTGCAAGGCTACAAAAGCCTTACTGAGGCAATGAGCCCCGAGACGGCGGGCGGGCCATTACCGCCCAAGGTAATGCCCCCGGCGCCCATAGTGAGAGTTAATGAAGGCCCTGGGGGCATTACCGTGGGCAGTAATGACCCGCCGTCCCGAGGCTTATTGCCATTAGTACTCCGGCCCGTTAGACTGTGGTACTAATGTTTTTTTACCTGGCTCCGAGACGCATTGCGTTTCGCAGCCTGGGAACAAAAAAGTTTTTAAAAAATGGCCACCGCGGACAGAAAACATAGTCCGTTTTCTGTTTCTGTGGCGGCCATAGTAAACATATAAAAAATGGCCACCTTAGAAAAGGGAGAAGGGACTAGGTGTGGTCCCTTCACTCTTTCCATGGTCACATACATAACAACTGTCCCCGGCGTGTCGGAAACGAGCCAATCCACATGAAGTGCATCCCGTGGATTCGCCGTGACGGGTACTAATTTTTCAAACAAACCAGTCAGTAGTTGGCATGCAACACAGTGGTCACATTGAAATTATTATAATTTTATGCAGCCTTGAGTATATTGCGAGAACTACAAATTACAAAGTCCCTCAAAATTGCAGCACGCAGCAGATTGGCATGTAAACAACATTATGGTGGTGCTGGTGGTAACCCCTTAAGAGCAGACATTTCAGACTTGCACAAGAAACCCATCACCAATAGTTTGTTTTCTTAATTGAAAATTTAACACCACATAGATTAACTTTTATTTTACCTGGATCTCCTCTGTCTTGGGGGGAAAAATGCATTCCTTATTTTCATTTTATAAAAGGCAGACCTTTCCATTCACATTAAAACCCTTTGAGGCGCATTGCAAGATAATGTTAGATGCCCTCTGGGAATGAATCGTGCCTGCCCCATTGTTTCCTGTTGCTTGTTTATAGAGAATTGTATCATCGGTTGATGGTGGATATGTAAGCTGGTTAATTAATATCTCAAATATTGAGGTCTTGTCGGGTTGCAAACCACGGTTCTCCGTAAACTGCAGCGCCTGTGTTGCTAGTTTTGCTACAGATCTGTGCTTTCTTCATCTCGCCCTTGATCTTCTTTATCTCTTTGGATTCTTAATCTCTTATCCAGCGGGCTAACCTTCATTGTTTCTCAATCTATTCCAGTGATTTATTTTTTCTTGCCTTAATCCAAGCCAAATGTGAACCACATGATTTATTATCCATCATGTGATTACTTGACAATCCGTCAGTAGCGTTTGAGTTGGTGCAAAGCACACAGTTGCTCCCACTCAGCAAAATGTTTTGTTATACCGCACTACTGTAGTCTGGGTTTAGGTATGATTTAAGGTGCTTGATGTTGAGTTTGTGTGTCCCATATGTCTAAACACATATGGGCTGGGTTGGTGCAAGGTCTGTGTCTCGTCAAATGGCCACTGGCATTAATGAGAGATGCACTGCTTGCTGCGCCACTCTGCTCTCTGCCACCTCGTACTGCTGTTGGTCCCCAAGGTAGCTGCTTGGAATTGTCTTCACCTGGCACTAGCCCTGTAAATGGAGCCATCTCAGCATCAATAGACCATAAATCTGCAGAACCCGACCAGAAGGAACTGACTAATGGGGATGTGTATTCAGTACTGCAAGTCCTTGCTCATGATTTAGGAATTAGTTCAATGCATATGCATTTCCCCCCCCCCCCCAGAGTTTGGACGTACAGTGCAGTGATCCTCCTAGAAGTAAATTTACAAGATCAGCACTGGGTAGATGGTAAACGAAAACACCTGCAAAATGAAATAATTCAATACTATATATTCACTAACCTAAGGACCCATTGGCCCACTAGTGTGCACAAATTCAATCTCAGTGGAGAAGACTTTCATGCTTGGAGTCCATCTGGCTCTTGTAGAACGGTCCCATTCCACACTTTCTTTATACACAATGGTTGGTGCTGCAAACAGGCTTGCACCTTTTCATTCTGCCTTTTTTGTGGGGGGAGTCAAAGGGCAATGTATGGCTTTCCGTATACCCCTTGTGTAACCTGCAAAGGTAACCCACCCTTATCCTTGATCCTATTTATGCTCGGCTACACTCAGTGTGGGCCTTTTGACCTCGATTCTGACCATTATTGCCCACGGACCTCTTAATCCATTTGTCAGTTGAAAAGGGAACTTGGTATCTTTACATTGACTGTCCTTTTTTTATTTTTTAGGTCTCGATATGTCTCTGGAATATTAAGAGGAGCATCGCTAGCTCAAGCTTTGTCTTCATCCTCAGTCGGGTCAATCCTCTCAAGCAGCCTCCCCATGCTTTGGTGCAACCCAGAGTAGGTTTAAGTTTATTGCAAACACACTCCCAGACATTAGAATTAAACTTAAAAAAAGAAACCCTGACACCTTCTATTGTGCATTGCTCTACAGATGTCTTCGGTCTTTATCGGTCACTGCCGTGGTCATCGGCATTCTCTATGTCCTTGAAACTAAGTTTACACCCCCTTTGGAAACCTAGGGGCTGTCTGTGTTCAAATTGGCCTGTGTGCAAAACCTTTGCCACGGATGGCTCGCACATGACTAGGTAGGCCTCTCTCCTTGACTAATGAAATACCCAACCTGCTGGCTTTGATAACTCCAGGCTGTAAAGAATAAGCTCATTAGGGGGCCCCACCCTGTAGATCACACCCATGTTTTAATTTCTTCTGCTGAATATGCCCCGCAGCTGTGTGCACTTATCGAAGAAGAAAATTGTCGGATTATCTTAATCTGCTCCAGGCTACCCTCCTTAACAATATTTGCTTCTCCAGCACGTCCCTAAGCCTTATAACCGAAGTATAAAGATTACCGTAGTTAAATTGAGATGTAAAATTAGGCAAATTCAATCGATATGTTAGAATGATATGAAATAGACATGATCCAAGGTAAAACCAACCGCCTTCGCCAGAATCCTTGTCCATTTTACAGCGAAGAAGTAAGACTGAAACATTCCCTTTTGACTCCAAATGTTATGGCGTGAACATCTTTTATCATTGCTTCCTAATCATTCTGTGAGAATACGGTACCCTTCAAAGCTGTGCATCTATAAGAATTCATGGGCTGCAAGAATAAACTGCAGCCCACCTATAGTTAACTTCACAGAACAAGAGTGTACCTGGCCTAAGGCAACCATATGTCGGCCACTGCCTTAAACTGCACATTACACCCTGCAAACGCACATTACATGCACGTGCCCACAGTTTGTGCACGATGTGAACAACAAAAACACCTATAAAAAAATAGCAATGTCCCTAATAGGTTATGGCCACTTTAAAATGGAGGCGAGGGTACGGAAAACAACAAAGGAAATGAAATATTATTTGGAAGACCTGCTTTTCCATGGCACTCCGCACAGCAAGAGGCATCATGAGCAGTGCATGGTGGTGGGAGTGGTGCTTTTACTGGATGTGTGGTGGAGTTGATGGTGTGAACCCTGGGGCAGAAGAACTTTGGATCAGTGCCAGGTGCTTCAATAGCTTGATCTAGGACTTTCAACAAGGTCACATGAAAACTTCACCACGAAGAGCGCATTATTAGAGGAGCACACAATGCACAATGCAACGGAGGTTTGTTTGTAGGAAGCCACAGCAATGTAGGGCTAAATGTTGCAGGATGCATTGAGACCTGCAAAAGGAAAACCCAATGAAGATGTTAATACAAATCTATGTATTTCAGGGTCTCTAGTAGTATGCATGGGGCATTCTCTGTGGCAATTGGACCAATTGTTTGTGCAAACATGCTTTGCAATTTAAATAGAATCGACTTCGTAGTTGCCTAGAGGCCTTGTCGTATATTTAGACTGGATTGTCTCCATACACCACACATGAACTGGAACCACTTGGCATCTGTGTTCGTAGAGGGTTCAGTTTTATTTTCATTGCTGAAAATTATTACCTTCTAAACGGTCTTCTAGCAAAAGCAAATGTGAGCCAGACCCTGCCTGTGTTTTTCGTTCCTTGCTCCTAGATGAACTGTTGGCATTTTTAGTACCTTGAAAAGATCGGGACATTCTTTCAAAATTGAAATGTCTTCCCAGAAATCTTAAATATCTAGTTTTCAACTAGTAGTCTGAGAGGTGGACGTATATCGTAGAAGTTTTCTTTCCATGTGGCGATTTGGGAGAATTTGTAATTGTACAGACATATGTACCAGAGTCCTTTTCAAGCGAGTTTTGGTAAAGCAGGATTTTTTGTAGGCATGGGATAATGCCACTCTACAATTCAGCTTCAACCATCAGTTATTGTGCAACAAATATGTGACTTGCAGAAAATGTTCCTGTATATTTTTATAGATTTAAAAACTGCCTTTGAGTCCCGAGGTCGAAATTATGGGAAGTTTTAATGGGTATGAAAATGCCCCCACCTATGTTAAGGGCTATCCAAAGGCTGTATTCAAATAATGCCGCTGCATTCAGATGGAAGGGAGCACAACAAAGACTATAGGGATTGAAATGGGAGTGTGTGACAAGGTTGTGTTGTCGCCCCTACGTTATTTTTTTTGGTTAATTAATGGGGTGATCAACAAGTTCCTTGAGTTCCCTTCGTACACACCATCGTTGGTGGGTGATAAAATCCGGATTCTCAAGTACGCCAATGACGCAGCACTTGCGTCGCTTTCTCCAAGTGGACCTAAGCTGCAGTTAACTGAATTTGTGAAATCTTGCATGGTTAATGCATTAACCATCAATACAGGAAGACCAAAGCTCTGGTATTCAGAGGGCTAATCGCAAGGCGAGAATAAAAGTGGGACTGCATGGTGAGCCTATTGAGCAAGTTGTCACTTACAACCATATTTGGTTGCGAGTAAGAGACCACTGCAGATGGACTGCCCAAATAGCCAAAGCTGGGTTTACCCTAACAAGATATAGTTGCACGATTGCTAGGTCTAGGGCAGTCCGAGTGTTGTGAACACAAATTAACAGAAATTCTAACTAAACCTACTCTTCCAGGGGATTCCTTACCTATTATAAAATCTCCTAGCATTCACAAAACGAATCCTCACACTAAACAACATAAACATTAAAAACAACATAACAACGTAAATAAAAGGTTAAAGAATACAGGCTCCTTTTTACAGATAATTCTCCATGCGCTACCAAGAGAATAATGGTCTTGTTTCCGATGGTGTGTCTTGATACATTGATAGGCTGCCCGGATGTGTTACGGTCGTGTCCTGTTTGGACTGTATTTGAACATGCACCTATAGCAATTACGCCCTAATGCGCCAAACATCAAAAAGTCTTAATCAAAATGTCTTAATATGTAACTTCCATTTTCGATCATGAGAAGTAAGATCTGGTCACTTGTCCGTAAACCAGAAGTCCAATTTCAACAGAGACAAAGAAGAACCAATTGCCACGGAAAGATAATTCCTTCTTCTTGAATTTATTTCATTTACTTGATCCAAAACAAATCCCTCCCAAAGCAAATTACTTGCTCCAAACTGTTTTCATCCAATCAAGCCAACCCGTGTTCACATAGCACCCAACTTTACTTCAGTGGAGACTAAGGAGCTTCTTCATGGCTATAACATGCTGCATTAATCTATGAAAAATATGACATACAATTAATCACCCAAATCAAAACAGAATTTTAACACATTGACAAATCCACAATATAGGAACCGTAGCCAATACACCAGAATCCAGTCTGATGATGTTTGTCTTAACACATCCACCCATGTTGTGCAAGTCTTTTGCCATGACACTAGTATTACATTTCTTCATTGGTTTTCTCATTTATTACCATAGAGCCTATTGCCCTTTTCCAGGTATGTTTATTATCTTATGTCCTGAGCATACTGTGGGCACAGGCATGTCCCTTCAAGTGTCTATCTGACCCCGATATGGTTCCTTAGCTACACGCCTATAATATTCAACAACAAGCAGTGAGCTGCATGCTTTTCCTCACACTAACTCTGAAGGATGCTGATCCAGAACCCTAATCTGAAAATAATTACAAAAGAAAATAAAGTATCATATCACCAATTCAATACTATCTAACAAGTATAATGATATACATCTCTATCGGTCTTACCTGAAAAGGAGTTCAATATAACTGACAAATGTCTACCTCTTCAATAGTACAACCAGTAATTCATTTCAAAAGTAATGCAATGTCTATAGGAATAAACAAATTGTTTCAATCACATTGTAATCACATCACTGCCATCTAGTTTAATTGACAATCATCTAATGTCTCCCAACATTGTCACACACACCTACCTCTAACGGAGTGTTCTCCAACATACACATTCAAAACATAAATACAACGTAAATGAAAGGTTACCAAACACCCATTGTCTTGGATGATTTCTCGTGGTTCTGGGCAGATCTTGCTCCCCTCAGGAATGGCCCAAAGTCAATTTCCTCCAAGGAACAAAAAGTCTTAACCAAAGTCTTAAAGTTCCAAAGAAACAAAAGGTTTGCACAAATAAAATCTTCTCGCCAAAGTAATTTCTTTGTTTGGTGAAGGGCTTCTTTCTGTACAATTCCACAAAGAAATGACAGCACCAATGGAGCTTCCTGGATGACTTCCTCCCAGGAAAGAATAGAAGTTGACAAAAGTACCTCTCCCACTTTGACAACTTCTTCAATGTGGTATCCAGCGATATTGCAGGAAACGATAAAGAAGGAATTTACAAAGATGAAAGAATATTGCAAGAAAAAACAGAGTGGGTAACACATATCTAAAAGCAGAAAAAGTATTAAAATGGAAAACAAAATATTATGATAGGTGTGGGTTTTAGGAGACAAAAAAACAGATATTGGTTAAAATTGGAATAAAGTGGAGGTGAACAAGGAGAGTTTAGGACCAGGAGATGCAAGGGGAGGGAGGTTGCATTTTGCAACATGCACTGTAAAAGGCATTTCAATATTTTTTCATGCAATATTTATTACACTTTATAATTGTACGTCACTGTTACTTCCACAATAAAATCACTGTGAACCCTTCAATATCAGGTTCTGCTGTGTCTTATGTACAATTTGTCAGGCTGCTTCTCCTTGAGATGTATTCCTCTCTTAGACTTCCTTCTGTGATATACCTGTGAGAGCATGTTCCTTTACCCCCAGTTAGCTTCAACAGTTCTTTTTTTTCAGTTTAATCTTTTTATTAAACCGTTTAGGCAAGACACAAAACACAAACACGAGGTTGCAATACGACCATCTGACTTAACATTACCCTCAAAATGGATCAATTTATGACAATATATTAACCAACAATCCCCCCCAACCGTCCCACCCCATCTGTGCATATATCAATAAAAGCATCAGTGTCATAGCAATCCAGACAGTAGCCTGCCCAATATCCCAACTCCCGCAGTCCGCTCCATCAACCATATTCTCCTCCCACAAAGGAAGTCCATATCCCAATGCACAGTTCACAGGCCCCTCCCAATCCACTGATAAACATGCCCACAGAATCATAATTCTGTCAGAAGGCCTTCCATTAATTCCACAAAACTGTCAATGCTAGGCTGAGACACTGTCTTTCTAAGACAGACCAGTTCCGCATTGCAGGCCTTAGCTGCTAGGGCCAACCATTTGCATTTCTCTGGTGCATTCCCCGACTTCCACCCCATCAAGATCGTTTTACGTATAGAAAATATCACATGAATGAACATTTGCACCGTTCAGTCATCATGCCATTCCTCACTCTCAAGACACAGAAGCCCCGCCAGCAGGGTCGCAAGGACAGTACAGCCTTAAACATTAGATAGGCGACGCAGCACAAGACCCCAGAAAGGTTGTATACCTGGCCAGGTCCAAAAGATGTGGCTGTCGGAGCCAACTGTCCCACATTGCCTCCAGCAGAGGGGAGATTGGGCTAAGCCCACAGCATATCATTTTGAGGTTGTGTAGCAAGTCCTATGTATGATCTTGCACTGCATCTCCTTGTGCTTCAGGCTGCAGAACACGTATTTTATTGCATCAAAAGCATTGTATAAGTCCCCAGCACTGAGCGGTGCACTCAGGTCCTCAGCTCAAATCTTCGCTAAAGTCATGTGTCTTGCAAGGTTGTTTGGCGCACATAAATCGGAAGTTTAGGAAAGTTGTCTACATCACACCCAATTCCGCCTTGCTTTGTGATGGTTCCCTAACCCTAGCCTCCGCACTGATGTGCTGAACTATTATGGATTGTATAGAGAGATACATTAACCAGTTCCGGGAGGTGAGCACCAGGATCCCCTTGGCGACAGTGAATGGTAGGGCGTTCTGATCATCACACAGATCCATGACTCGCACGTCGCTCCTAGCAGTGTTCTGCCGACTGTGTAGTAGTCGGGGGGGGGTGGGGAGGCGGACCTAAATGATAGGAAAGCTCTCGGACTTATCCAGGCTGGGATTTCCCAGACGCTTGATCCTGTCAGTGAGCGCATGTGGTGCCATTGCATAATGTGGGGCCTACAATTGGGTGGGTCTTTATCCGACTTGGGAGCTGTTTAAGCAGCATCGCCAATATTTCATGCAGGGTAAGCCGGCTCAATATCTGTAATTCAATGACCCTCCACCTGGTTGTATCCGAGGCATTAACTAAGCCGTCGCTTAGCCCAAGAGACTGTGCAACCAGGTAAAAGGTATGCCAGGATGGGAGAGCAAGTCCACCATTAGCCTTCGTCGCCTGAAGGACGGTTTTGTTTAAGCACACTTTTTTGCTCCTTCAAATAAATGTCAACATTGCTCTATCTAACTGGTCATAAAGTGGGCGTGATGGGGCATAGGGATCACAGTAGCTAAGTATATGAGCTTGGAGATAGAGCTCATTTGTATTGCGTTAATTCACCCAGTGAGTGATGGTGGTATGGCATGCCATCTTCAAGGGCCGTTTTTATTTTCTGCCGTGCTGGTGGGTGGTTCAAGTTGCTCAGGTGAGAGGCGTGCGCTGACGTGAATCCCCAGGTGTTTAATATGTTGGTCTTATAATCTAAAGGGTGCCACACCACCAGGGTCCCATGGGATATCCAAGCGCAGAGGGAGGAACTCCGACTTGTCCCAGTTTATGGAGTATCCTGCAACTGGTCCATACTCCATTAGGATTGTTTGAATGTGGGGTAGGTATTGGGCGCAGTTGCTGATGTAGAGCACTATTTTATCTGCATAGAGAGACTCTATGCTCCTTGCCCCCTTTCATGATCCCAGTCCATTCCGTATCCAAGCGTAATTTAATGGCCAAGGGATCAGTGACTAGTGCGTACAGCAGTGGCGACAGGGGGCAACCCTGCCTCGTGCCAGTATGCAGCGGAAACTGCTCAGAAGTGTTGGCATTGGTGACCACAGTGGCACGAGGAGCATTGTAGAGTAGTCAAATCAGATGCAGGAACAACCCAGAGAAGCCAAAACGCTGGAGAGCGTTGGACATATAGTCCCACTGCACCCTGTCAGAGGCTTTTTTGGCATCCAACGACAGGACCATGTCTTCGATGATGTGTAGCAGCCTTCATGTTATCTGAGGAGTGACGATGCAATATGAAACCAGTTTGGTCTTGGTGTATCAGTCTAGGCACAAGCCTCTCAAGACGCTTTGCCAGACATCTCGCCAAGATTTTTGCATCTGCATTGATCAGGGATATGTGTCGGGTCACATCCCCTCTCATGAAAGACCACAGTACTTTCTGTGAACAAAGTATCTGTGTGGTGGCTTACATCAGCCGCCTCACGGAACATCATACATAAGGGGTTTTTCCTGACATCTATGGTATTGGGGTCTACGTATTGAGTGCAGTAGGCCTAGAATTATTCTATCATGTCACATACATGCAAAGACATTCTGGATGTAGTGGTACTCATGAAATTGAGAACGCAGACAAAAATGGATGTAGAGGGTACAGCTTTTCTTTTATTTTGCTGTTAATGCATTTCTTAGTAATGCATTTGTAATCTTTTTATGATTTTTTTTTTATAAAAGGACCAGTACATTAAGGATATTTAGTTCTTTAGTATTCAGCAGTCCTGAATGTAACTGATTTAGCAGCTGAGTTGAATTCATACAAAACTGAAACAACGTAGTGTTTAAAGATCAATGTGTAACCACGACCTATAGTGACAAGTGATAGTGCAGGTACAAAATACAACCAAAACAGAAAGCAATCAATGGTATAACAATTGGTTGTATGTAGCCAGGCTGGAGGGTGACCTAACACGTGGTCACGGAACATCTGCTGTGTTTGGGTGCAACGTCGCTCAGGTGTTTATACATTTTAATCGGTAGGCCATCTTGGACAGACGCTTTACGCGTGGTCAAGCCCCTGATAGTGCTCAGTGCTTACTCGTTGGACAGCGGCGCTTTCAACGTGTCTAGATCCTCAAGAGACCCTGTCGGGCGGGGAAACGCGTGGAGGAACTCCTTCACTAGTCCCATTTTGCAGGAAAGGGGTGCGACATATAGACCTTCATAGTATTCAGCGAATCGCAGATTAAAGGTTCTATCGCCGTTCAGAAGATTACCTGCCGCATCCCGTGTGGTCTCCATAATCTGCACACGTTGTTTGCCGCGCAGCGCAAGTGCCATCAGTTGGATGTGGGCGATCGCTCTCAGAGTAAAGTGTGAGGGCCCATTTATGGAACGCTCTCAGCATGGAGAGAGCATAGACTATTGACTCCCGAGATAGTTTGTGCTTGCGTTCAACCACTGATAGTGAATCAGTGAGCGTTGCTTCCTGTTCTTTCCGGGTGTGTAATTTAAATGTCCACCTTGAAATGCACTGTCCCCTCAGATATAGCTTGAATGCATCCCAACAACATAGTACTGAATATTCGTCTGAGAGGTTGTCCCGCCAGAATCCCTCAGCATCCTCCGTCACATGTTGCACCAAGTCAGGGTGAGTAAGCGTATTCAGATTGAGGCGCCAGGTTGGAGTGCGCTGTAGCTCGGTAGCCAATGTAAGCTGTAGAAGAACGGGTGCATGGTTGGAGAGTGTGGTTGGCAAAATAGTGCATTTTGTAACCATGTGAAGGATATCGCAAGGAAAGAGCCAGTAGTCTAGCCTCTAGTAGCTCCTGTGGTGGTGCGAGAAGAATGTGTAGTCCCCACTGTGTAGGCAGTGCCAAGCATCAATCAGTTGGAGTTTGTCCATTAGTGAGCGAAACGTCAATGCCTTTTTCGGCAGCGGTGATATTATGTTAGCCCTACATTGTCAATCCTGTGCAAGATCCAGCGTGACGTTAAGGTCGCCACCAATTAGTGCTAAGTGTCCCAAGAAAGGGGCACATATGGCCAGCGTGTAGGAAGAGAAACCCAGGGTGTGTAGTTGAGGCATAAATATTTAAAAGGGTAATATGCTGGTGATACAGTACCATGCAGCAGAAAGAATCTGCCCTCCTTATCTGATTTTGTGTCTAAAATCGTGAGGTGTACACGTTTATGCACTAGAATAGACACACCCCACTTCCAGTGAAATGGGGAATGATCTGCTGCTCCAACCTACCCCTACCCAACTTAGCTGATTTGGTTGCATTTAGGTGCGTTTCATGTAAAAATAAGATGCCCCGATATAATTGAGAAGTCGGTGTCGCCTAATGGGGTGACCCAGCCCTTGAATGTGAAGAGTAAGGAAGGTACGCGTCGCCATTCTTCACACACCATAATCCAGCACGTAGATGGACTGCAGAACAGTAAGAGCACATGAGTATTTGGGTACAGAGCAGCCCAGACAAGGCGGTAGAGCAGAGCGGCACAGCACAACATACAAGTCAGCTTTTACGGGCCACAAGAATACCACAACTCACCAATCCTGCTCCCAGCTGACTGGTAGTAGGTGGATACGGTAAGTTCCAGTTGGCATACGATCTGATAGGTTAGACTTTATCTATGATGAATTCAGAGAACTTAAACAACGTAACAAACAGTCCCCAAAAAGTAACAACCGAACTCCCAAATAGCCCTATTGGGCAACAGTTAAACATTTCAACATTCGAGCCAACAAACACGGACCCAATATAACTGGAGAAAGGCCAGTGCCATGGGTATCAGTCCAGACCAAAGTGGTCCGTCATGAGACCATGGCAGCCATTTCATCCCATGCAGATGTCCAACGGTGGGGGTGCACGACGGGCTACGTCGTGGTCACAGATATTGGTGATCGCATGTGTGTTATGGAGACAGTCATTTGTTCGTCATCAGAAACAAAACAAAGCAAAGGTATAACCCTTGCACGCTGCCTGGCATCACCCGTGCCCGGTCATGTTCATCTGGCGCCAGCCACACGGGCCATTTGCGTCCTCGTCGGCCGTGGTAGTAAATCTTTCTCCGGCCGAGCCCCGGCTGATCATGGAGTTAGGCTCATAAGAATCATTGTAGCATGCTCCCAAGTAGAATCATAGTCGGGCGTTCCTCTTTCCCACGGGCCCTTGGTCGCTGGCCGCCACTCTTCCGATGGTTGCGCATGGCATTCTCTCTCCGGGGCAGCATATCAGAGGTTTGAGCTGGTGAATTGTCTGGCTCTTCAGGGATATCATCTACAGAGACCAGGTCACAATCTTTCAGGAATTTCCAGGCTCCCTTGGGGTCATTGAACGAATGACATTGACGTTCCAGCTGAATGTTCCATGTTGCAGGGTAGCTGAGGTAATGGCGATGGTCCGAGTTTTGTCAGAGCATTAAATATCAGGTTGAAGGTCTTCCTTCGGCTTGAGACTTCCACAGAGTAGTCATGAAAGACCTAGACTACTACCGTGCCCCTTTACATAGTGCCCACAGTTTGATATGCCTTCAAGATAGACAACTTGCGCTGGAAGTTGAGAAGACGGACTATGATGATTCAGGGTCTTTCACCTGCTTGCGGTTTAGGAATGGATGCCCACTTCCGTGAGGTTCCACTTGCCCCTAAAGAAATCATAGAGGAAGTTTTTGATGTCTGCACCATCCATTCCATCCGGGCCAATCGGGTGCAGATCATTGCGGTGCGACCTGTTTTCCAAGTCCTCCAATTTTGCGCCTGGGCGTTGGACCTCTTTGATAAGCATCGTCATCTCTCGCCATAGTTTCGTGGTTGTCTTCAAGTGCGCTGATTCGGCACTCATTGTCCACGGTCTGTTCGGCTTGACAGTCAAAACGGCTGTTAAGGTCTTTCAGCTCTTTCGTGATATCCTACACTGTGCCGTGCCGCTCGTGTGTGCGCTGCCCAATATTCTTCATTTCGGCCAGGATGTGCTGTATCTGTGTCGGGACGTCCATCGTTTCCCTCCTTCTCATGGACCGCCATAGAGGAGGTAGTATATTGGTGTGGGGATCCTGTTGCCTCAGTATCTGACATGGTGGAGGGTTGCAACATAACCCATTGGGCACCCTGACATCCCCTGTTTTATTGAGCATTCCGAGGGGAGGCCTCCCTGGACCAAGGGGCAGGCGTCAAGTGTGGTGACTTCCAGGCTCCAATGTACAGCTCACAAATGCACAGCATGGGCTGCGCTGCAGGGAAGGGACATGAAAAGCTGGCTCGCCAGAGAAGCGGGCCTTGAGGAAATATCATGCAAAGCCTTTTAGTTCAACAGGGAGTCCGGGGGTACCCTCGTTGCTTCCCCATCCATATGCAGGGACCCTAGAAGTGTGCAGCCACCTCAAGGCCACCGGAAGGCCCCTAGCCCCTTCAATAGTGTATGAAGCACAGTGGCAGACAGAGTGGCCCAGGGTGCAGAACACTGTGGGAGCCAGAGATACTCTGCAGGCAGTAGTTTTCGACGCTCAGATGTAGGGTGACATCTCCTGGTGAGCAACAATGTGGATGCTATATGGAGGGCGCCAGCACTTCCAGGCATGCATTTTACAATCGCCTGTCGGGTTCATTACAGGGAACGTCATTCAAGGCATGTGCCTTGTCAGGTGTGAAGGGCACAAAACCATTGCAGGTGCCACTCTGTGGAGCCGTGAGGCCGCTCTACGGCATGCCACACAGATGAGCAGATGTACATAGAGACTGAACCCCAGCCTTCCATCTATGCATCTTGCATACAAGCTATTCTGCCCTCAATATTGCCAGTAGCTTACATGTCTGAAACTAAACCTGCTAAGAATGTGCTGAAATTAAAGTGGTTTGATAAATCCCCTCTAGGATTTTTTGCCAACTGACAGCCCATATTCAAGCAACCTGGACAGATGTAAAACAATATTGAAAATGTGCTCTTGTGCAGTTTTTCAGTATACTGCAGTGTATCCCTTCATTCATCCACCTGATCTCAGGAGTTCTTGTGTGATCCTTAGGAAAAACATAAAAATGGGCACCTAACCTGTCCAAAAAGGGCACCAAGCAGGGCACAAAGCCTCTGCTCCCAGAATAGGTATTTGGCACTTAGGTATAAAAAGGGATGAGGCGAACCTAGTTTGCGAGACCGTGACCGAGGTGTTTCTTTGCACTCCTCTACTGACCAGGCTATTAGAGTTGCGCAATCAGTAATTAAACCAGGTTAGATTGTAGTGTGGAGTGTAGATGCCTACTGCATTGATGTAATCTCAGCACTTTTTTTACTGATACAAAATATGTATAATTTATTCAATGTGCACGTTTAGTAAAATTAACAATTCCATTTAAACTTTGACACATAGATTTCAAAGAAACCGAATTCTATGAATATCACCAAGAGATTATTTGAAGTGCAAATGTGGTGTTTTGACCACGGTATAACACATGCATTATTACCTTTTTTCTTTCTTCTTTTTTTTTTTGTTGTCAAATGCGTTTTTTATTAAGCATTTATAATGAAAGAGAACACATTGTTAAATTCAGCAGTAAACATAGTTATAAATATAAGCCTAACAAATAATCTTGAATAAATACAAAGTCCTTGCTAACAATTTGGAACAGTCAACGTGGTGTATCAAGGTTCAGAATAAAAATGAAACATTACATTGAGAATACATAAATCATTGCAAAAACAATGTGTGTTAATAAAAGTAATTGGCATGAAATATATGGCCATTGAAACCAAGGGAAATACAATATAAAGGAAAATGAGACACACAGAAGGGGCGCCGATAAATGTGGTAATATGAGATATTCGAGAAGTTACAATGAAGATGTATTAAGACTTTTAGTAACGGGATTCCATTTTTGATTATAATTATGTACATCTTTAATAGTGATGGCACAACCCTTTTTAATTCTATGAATATAACACAGATAATTCGACCATGAAGCATAGGGCAGGCATTCAAAGCTCCTCCAATTAGAAGGAATCGGATAAAAGCCAATGGTTACACATAAGTGAAATAAATTAGCAGAGGAGATGTAGACTAAATCTGAGTTGCCATGCGTTCCAATAATTTTTGCAATGTTACCCAAATCTTCTTCGAAAATGAATAAACACATTTACAATAAAAGATAGTGTTTTAAAATCAGCAAAACTATCTTTACAGGACCAGCATGAATTTAGTAAGGTAGGAGCAAATCTCGATATAGGTTTGGGAGTAAAATAAACTCTCTTCAAAATAAAAAAAGGCAGTTTGAGTGAGATTAGCTGCTTTGGAAATGTTTAAAGTTGTTTCATTTAATTTTTTCCCATGTATTTGATGTGTATTGAACAGCAATATCATTAACCCAGCCATTGGTGATAGAATGATCAGTATGGGCGAGATTACAATTGTAAATAAGGAGTTTGTAAATCACAGCAGCTTTAGTGGAAATGTTTACAAGAAGTTTCTTTAATTCTATCGAAGGTTTTATTTGGGAAAGATTTGGCATTGATAGGATAATAGTTTTCACAATATCATTATAAGCATTAAGATCTGAACTATCAAGGTTGAAAATATACGCTAAAGTACAACAGGGAATTATTGATTGATAATACATCTCATGATGACATTGTACCTCCTTTTACCTGGTCAATGGGTTAGCGTATTCCTGAATGTCCAAATCCATGACCCAGCTTTCCAAATGTTTTCACCCTGCCTGTATACAGTGGCTCCAAAGAGGGTGAGTGATATTACTTCACTGGGCTACTACCAGAGTGCATATCATTCAGGCATCTCCCTCCATGCATTCCCGCGGGGTGTGAATGTCTTGTACAAAATGAGTTGAGATTATTCAGTATTTTGGGAAAACGTATGGACTTTACAGTACCCATGTGTGCAGCCCGGTTTAGGGCAAACTGAGAGCACCAGTTCTAATAGGGTGGATTCACTCTATTTTTTCTTTTTCTATTGTTTTCTGGTCCTTATGCCACAGGACCTTCTTCAACTGGTAGCCCCAGGATAAAGCAATAGTAATTGTTATTACACAACACTGCACAAGTGAACAAATTTGTATCACCGATGTGGTGCCCACCTTCATCTTTCATCCCTTGAGTTTCATCTCGCACCCACCAGAGACCTTGGTCTCCACAGTGGTTTCTCGAGGGAGAAGAACCTGAACCTCTATCTAGTTTTCACTCAGAGCAGCCTTTATAACTTTGCAAATAATTTTAAGTAGCCAACTTGTGGTTCTCCACAGTCCACATCCAATAATCTACATAGCCGGCATCCAATCGTTTACTTTGGTCAGACTGAGGGTCTGGGTCTGAGGAGCTATCTCGCAGGTTGGCTTTCCAGCCCTCATTCTGAGGTAGTTTTGCTACTGTGGCAGAACTTCTCACACTGCATTAACCCTTTTGTTGACTTGTGAAGGTGCTAAACACCCTGCCTCAGGCAACCTCCAAGAGGTGCTGAGCCCCAACCCTTCCATCCATGCATCTTGCCAAGCTGCAAAACCATAGCTCCAATCATACCTACCCCAAGCCTTCCAAAGTGTGATCTTGCACTACTTCAAAACTCCAGAGAGGCTGAACCTACAGAGCAGGGTGTCCAAAATGTGCACTCGTCACTAGCCATTGGCGAGAGATAATGCACTCTCGATGAGTACGAAATGGAGATCAAATCCACCATTAAAAATGGTTTAAAAAGGACAGTTTTGCCCTTAGAAGGGCAGTGTGGGAGGCTGATTGCCGCAAGACCCTCCTATTCCTCCAGTGGTGCTTGGCCTGTGACTCGCTGTGGTAGTTTAACCGCAACCAGTTTTGAGCTGGTAGTCTCAAATGTGGGTAAGCATGGTATGTGTTCCACGACCACAAATTCTGAATGGCCATGCATTTTGAAGAAAGACGTAATATTACCTGGACTTTTTTTGGCTTGCAACATGTAGATGTGAATCTACATCTCGGGGCGTTTACTTGTGAGAGTAAGCCCAAGGGTACTAAGCGAGTAGGGAATGCAGATATTCATGGAGGAGAAAGAGAGCCAAACAGATTATAGAGTGGCAGAATTCGGGTCATTTGAATTTGCTAATAGTTGAATTATACATAATAGTACTCCTCAGATATCACAATTGTATTTTTACAACACAAAGTGCCATTTGGTATTACATTTAAAGCATAACATGACAGCCGTTTCAATATGTTGGTGTGGGATATCTTCAACAAGCAAGTATAGCTTTGGAATCTTGGACAAATAGTATTCTTAGCTCTTGCATTTATGGAGAGCAGGGCTTTAAGTGGGCCGGGGCCTGCCGGGGCTGGGCCCCGGCAGGCTCCGAAATTTCGTTTTGAGGCGGGGCCCTGCCGGGGCCCAGTAATCTCCCCTGGCAGCCCCGGCCACTACACGAAAAGGCATTTTTTTCTACAGCCTGAAGCGCTTGCTCGTTTGCGAGAGCTTCAGGCTACAGAAAAAAAATGCCTTTCAGCCATAATGGTGGCGCCGCACCTGCGAGGCATCCCTTTAATCAAGAGATTCCCGTCGTCCGGCGCTACCATTATGGAAAAAACGTGAGGCCGCTGAAAGCAGAGGCCTTGCTTTCTAAATACTGGAGCTGCCGCGCATTCGCGGGAGTTTCAGTATTTAGGAAAAAAGGGCCTCTGCTTCCAGCGGCCTCAGCCTTAATGGTGGTGCTGCCCCTCCCCAGCTGGCGAGGGGCAGCACCACCATTAAGGCTGAATAGGCAGGCGCTGTCCCCTGCCAGGCAAGCCTACACCAAATAAATGGAGAGATCAGCACCCTCTCCCCCGTAGGGGAGAGGGTGCTAATCTCTACAAAAGGCTGCCTGGCAGGGGTGCCAGTAGCCCATTGAGCCGGGGCTCGTCAAGGGGGCGTGGCCTAACGGGCCATCAAGACCCCCGCTGTTAGGCCACGCTCCCTCGATGAGCCCCGGCTCGATTTGTAGTGACACTTAAGGCACTGATGGAGAGGAAAGGGAAACAATCGGCACCCAGAGAAAGAAGGAGTTGTTGCAGTCCAGCATTTTGATCCTCGGCAAACGGCTTAAAAATGTAGCTATTATTATGAAGGTGGAGGAAGGCAAAGATGTCCGTATTGGTAGATGGACACTCATTACAGGGTATCTTTGTGACCTTTGGCAAATAGTATATTCTGAGCTCTTGTGGAAGGAGGAAAAAGCAATTGCCACAGAGATGGGAAGAGTTTATTGCAGTATAGCCTTGTTGGGCTTGGTTGAACTTTATGTTGTGGGTTGTTTTTCCACATGGATGAAAGACAATTAATCAGTACATGGCGGTGAAGGCAATTGATGCAATGTATGCTTATGATCGTTGGCAAACAGTTTGTTCTAGTCGCATCTTTCATCCGTGGGGAAGAAAGCAATTTGTGCAGTAGTTACTACTGTAGTTGCAGAGATCAGTTACATTGCAGACTTGTGATCTTGGGCAAACAGTACACCAGAGCTCTTGGGCAAACAGTAAACTCAGAGCTATTATGTTGGAAACAATGGGGACAACTATAAGGAATTGTCACCGGCAAGTGAAAGTATTGCGTAGCAACCATGTGTTTTGTGGAAACCTTGTTATACTGAGCTCTTCTGCTCCATAATGAAATATGACCTGCAAATCTGTTGCGCCCTGCAGTTGGTGGCTGCGATTAATACAATTAACATGCTAATAGAGTGTACTTCAAGTGTACTTCAAGCAGGCCCACATGGGACCTGGCTGCAGAGGTTAACAATGGAGCCAGGA
This sequence comes from Ambystoma mexicanum, assembly GCF_040938575.1. Lineage (NCBI taxonomy): Eukaryota > Metazoa > Chordata > Amphibia > Caudata > Ambystomatidae > Ambystoma > Ambystoma mexicanum. The sequence continues at coordinate 897,985,504 of NC_090941.1, forward strand.
AACCCCAGCAACCTTTCATATGCACTGTGTCAACCTGAAGCCAGATCCCGCCCTTAGTATTGATTGACAGTACAATGACATGTCTGGGACTGCATGTATTACAGTAGTCGTCCCCACAGGAGGACCACATTCAGAAGGTACAAGTATGTGGATTGACGGCGCCAGAAAGTCTGGTCTCGCAGCTTCAAAGGAGCCATGCCACTTTAATCGGGAACCACAGAGAGCTCCATTGACCAGAGAGACCCTTTGATCCACAACAGACAGGAAGATGGGTGGGACTTAGTATTACATGATTTGACCCCTTTACCTTTCTTTTGTAAAGCACTCTGGTTATGACCTCATCCATACAGGAGACTGTTGGTGGGGACCCAGGATTGGTCCATTAAGCTAAGGTTAGCCTACACTAATACCTATGGTCCACTTTGCCTTAAAAGAGGGTTCAGTCCCTCTTTTGGGCAGATCATCTGAAGATTTAGCAAGGGGTTGCAAGAGGAACTCATCATTGGACCCTGGATGAAGGTACAGTCTGCCTTACATCTTCCACAAGTGAAGGAAGGCCAGGATTTCCAAAGGGGGAAGCAAGAACCCTCCCCATAACATCTGCCAGGGAACAGAGGGAGATATTGAATCCAGAGGACCCTACAGCAGCTCCAGAACCGGTACCCAGCCAGCACACAGCATGCCTTGCTAGGCTCTGCAGCAAGCATTCTAGGTGGGAAGTGCCAGAGAGTCTCTGAACCAAACCAAGGGCAAGGCAGCTGCCTGCAACACTCTCCTCAGCTTTGGGCTATCCGCATTAAGACATAAGCCCAGTGAGGAAGCTAGGAGAAGTGCATCGACAAGCATCTACCGACACCCGGACATTTTCAAGCCAGTCGAGCCATACTGCCTGCTGCCTTATTACCCCTCCCCGCCCCCCCCACTGTCTCCCATCTTGAACTCTGTCGCAGAAGCTGCAAAAGCGCCCTGTAAACGTGAACACCAATAACTCCTACAGCACAAGGTACATTGTAGTTTTGTCCCCCTGGTCCTTTTCCGAAGGCCCCATGTGACATATTACGACCCATTGCTGCTTATGTGTTGAAACCAAGTATCCTTGAACTATTGCGATTATTTACTATACCGACTGTCACTATCCAGAGTGCATCCCTTTTCCTTCTTTAAAACTGTCTGTGCTCTCCGTTCCTTTAAAGGGTGGGTTGTATTTAGTAGTGTGCTAGAACTGCCTGCTGTGATATTAATAAAGTAGATATTTGTATGCAACTTTGACTGGACAGTTCCTTCATTGGGTAGTAATTTGTAGTTTTGCTGTGTTGCAACTAACCAACAATCCACAACCTTTTGGAGATGAGTCTGCTGTTCCGTCCACATTACCAAAATTGGACAAGGAGGTTTATAATTGACTTGTGTTTCCAAACTGTTCAGATCCTTTCTGGTGTACTAGAGGTGTGGGGTTGATTGATGGTTTAGAAACCTATATTCATCCCTGGACCACTGGTGCTCTGGAAGTTGATTCATCACACCAACCATTCCTGTTAACTTCAAATAAGGGCAAGCTTCTCCTAGCACCCCCTGGGTCTTGAGAGGTATTGAATGCGGGAAAGGTTCAAGTCCCACAGCAGGCCTTGAACATTCTTTAAAAATCCCACTGGACCTGCAGGGTAAGTTCCTTACTCTCTCCATGGTAGCTGGTGACCAAATATTTACCAGGGCTTTCTGTAAAATGTTGCATATCACCATAAGCACACTTCATGTTTCGTGCATGCTGCCTCCCAAAGGCCAGCCACTCGCAGGGAAACTTATATTTGCCATTTACTACAACGTTTGTTTGCACCATACTCACCAGCAAGGGAGAGAACTATGCAGAAAGTTACTCGTCATTCATAAAATCTCCTCACCAATGCGTATGGGCTAGTAGATTTTGCGTGCCCTGAATAGGCTTGCAAGCTGGTCTGTGGCAGGTTCCTCTCACTTAATCTGCCTCTGCTCTTGCCTCAGTTTGTAACTTAAAATGGTCCTCAGCACCTTCTATGCGCTCCTGCATTCTTTCTGCTTTCTGCAAAAGGGCAAATACTGATCTAGAACTTGCAGAAGGCTACTTGCCAACAGTACATTCTAGGCTGTGTGGTCCTGACGATTGCCTTCATGTTTGATTGAACATAGGTCTCAACTATTCTCTGGTAACATTACACATGTTTCTTAGTTACATTTTTAATTAAACATAATGCTGGCGTTAAAAATAAAGCACACTCAGTAGATACTACTCCTTTGTGTGTTTTCTTTTCTTTATTTTGTGTCTTCCTCCTATTAAGAAGGACCTATGGCAGACTTCCTTATTGGTTCAGCCCACCAAAGAAGGCTAGTAACCTACTATCGGCCCTCCGGCAAAACCATGTTGTGCTTATTGCACAAAAACACCCAGACTCGCTTGCAGTGGAAAAGGTTGCTTTAATGTGACAGGCCAAATCTCTCAAACGCTAACCTGGCTCTCTGGCCTTACAGACTAACATAACTGCTTTTAACAACTTGCCAAACCAATTTAATAATTAAACACTTTCAATTCCCCCAACAATTAAATAATTAAATCAGTTCAACTTCCTCCCTACCTATCCCCTGCTCCCTACCGTCTCCTTACCATCTTCTCAAGCCTTCTTTCCCACTTTCTCCCATCTTCCTCCCGTGGCCATGCCCCTCCATCTTCAATACCTGTTCCCCCTCTTTGCACCCCCGGGGTAGCCCGTTCGTACAAACAGCACCACCTCCATCCTTTCCCGCGCTATTCCCCCAATGTGCTTCCCTCCCCCCTCATCCAAAGGGGCCATGGTCCTGGCGTCCAGCAACCTCATACCCTTCAACCCCCCTCTCCACCAAACTCCTCCTTCCTATGACCTGCAGCCAGGCTAACCAGTCGCATCAGCAATGGGAACCTTACATCAAAACTCCCCAACTAATGCCCCAGCCTGTCACACGAAAACTACCAGCCCTTCCCAGGCCCCTTTACCTCACGCAAAAAAGCCCCCCCAAACCCGATGTACGGGGAAGGAAAAAAATCCCCAATAAAACCCCCCCAACCCCCTGTAATTTGCACCCCAGCAAACCCTAATAAAGGGGGTGAGTTGGCGGGGACAAACGCTTGTCCTTAACCGTCACCTGCTCCCGAACCTTCCCTGCCCCCCTTAAATATCCATGACAGCACGCTATGCGCAGGCCAGCTCGCTGGCCTGTGCAGCACCTAAAACAACCCCAGGGGGAAACACTTTACCTTCCCCCGTGCCCCCCCTTTGGGCTTACTGCACAAAAACACCCAGACTCGCTTGCAGTGGAAAAGGTTGCTTTAATGTGACGGGCCAATGCTCACAAATAAACGCTAACCTGGCTCCCTGGCCTTACAGACTAATAACATAACTGCTTTTAACAACTTGCCAAACCAATTTAATAATTAAACACTTTGATTCCCCCAACAATTAAATAATTAAATCAGTTCAACTTCCTACCTATCCCCTGCTTCCTACCGTCTCCTTACCATCTTCTCAAGCCTTCCTTCCCACTTTCTCCCATCTTATCCCCGGGGCGATGCCCCTCCATCTTCAATACCTGTTCCCACTCTTTGCACCCCTGGGGTAACCCGTTCGTGCCAACAGCACTACCCCCATCCTTTCCCACGCTATTCCCCCATTGTGCTTCCCTCCCCTCTCATCCAAAGGGGCCATACCCCCGGCACCAGAAAAAACCTCCCCTGAGGGGTTCTTTCTGCCCCACCTAACCTAAGCTAACCTCTGCTTCACATTTGTATTCTGTCCTAGACCGCACACGCCGCCCCCTAATCCACTAACTATTCCCATATACTGCTAGATGCACTCCCTCCTCTTGAAACGAAAATCCTCAAAAGCTGTGTCCCTGAACCAGCACTTGTGTCCCCATCGCACTAACAACATCCCGCAACTACCCGATAAACTTCTTCTTAGACCTTCCCACTGCCCCTTATTCACCATCCCCCTGCAACCCTCCTCAGCGACAGCTTTGTCCAACCACCTTACCCTGAGCCCCATCTCCCGAAACCAGCTAGGTCCCTTGTTATTTCCTGTAGAATGCTAATTTACTAAGCCATTCCCACCTGCGTGTATTACTAATGCCCCCAAAACCGGTTACCAGACATTTGATTGAAAAAAATTGGTCGACTGGACAAATGGTCGAACCAATTTGGTCGAAAACCAAATGGTCGAATTTTTTTGAAAAACATTTTACCCCTTTTTTTTTTTTTATTTTATTTTTTTTGTTTTTTGGGGGGGGTCCCCCCCAACCCTCTTTTTTTCTAAAAAACCCTTTTTTTCCCTAAACCACAACCTTAAAAATATATATAAAAATAAAAATTCGACCATTTGGTTTTCGACGAAATTCCGTCGACCAAATGTCCTGTCGACAAATTTTTTTCGATGAAATGTCCGGACACCCCCGAAACCCCATGACGCTCTCTTCCTCCTGCTAACATGGGCAGCAAATAGACCCACCTAAGTCCCTATATCGCAATCAAACACTGTTATGACTGCGTCCTCAGTTGTGTACAAACAATCCGATCTCTCCCCACATACCCTGCCCAATAACAATTCGCTGGCCGCAATTCCATGTGTACGGCAACTCGCCTCTCCTCCATGCCCCCATCTGAAAAAGAAAATAGTATGAGTCTCTCTTCGCCACTGCCAGAAATCCCCGCCCCCACTCCTGCCTTCGTTCCCAATCTGCCCCACTTCCAGGAAATTTCTACTTATATCCCCTGTGCTTCCCTTATCCCCGTGCCCACACTGCCCCCCTTTCCTGCTAGCCCCCTTCCAACTCCTTCCTTATTCCTCCCGCCAACCTCCTAGGCATTATTCCCCACCTCTGCTCACTCCCCCACCTCCTCCAAACCCTCCTCCTGACCCCGTAATACATGTGCTGCCAGCTCTGCCGACCCATCTTATCACTGCAAAATCCACCCTTCTTTTACCTCCATATGTCTACCCCAAGACCCCCATCTTCACCTGGCCAACTCCTTACTCCCACTATGTAAGCACCCCCCGGCCCTTCCCTTCCTGGCCTTTAATTCATACCTATAACCCCCTACTTCTACCAAATGCACCTACCCCCGCTTAGACCTCCTGCCTCCGCTATCCTATTACCCTCCTTTTCCCACTTGCCCCCACCCTCCATCACCTTACTACTATTGCACCATGTTTCCCACACTACACCAGGGGCCCACGTGCACCCCTGTCCATGCAGGTCCATCTCATCATTTCTTCCCCCCGCCACTGCACCGGGGGGCAACCTGCTCCCCTGTCCATCCGGTCCAATCCAGAAAACCTGCCCCTCCAGCACCTTGCATCCATTACACCATGTTTCCCCAACTGCACCAGGGGCCCTCGTGCACCCCCGTCCATGCAGTCACCGCTCATCACCCCCCCCCCCACTGCACCAAGGGCCAAACTAGCACCAGGCAGTCCATTCCTCATAACCTGCCCCCTCATGTAGCTTCCCGGCACCCTTACTCCTCTTGAGTGCCTCTCTCCTTCTGCTCCTACTTGAGCACCAACTCTGATATAATCCCCTTTTATTTATTTATTTATTTGCCTCCCAGCAAATACTTCACCTAATCCCAGCCGAACCTTTAACTCCTTTGACCTCAACTGCCAAGTTCTTCATGTGATGTGCGCTTAATTCCCGCCCTAGCGCGTGCCCTGTCACCTGCCCACATGCGAACCGGGGCTACTATCGTACACTCAAACTTGTGAAATCCACTTAACCTCTGTGAGTCTCTCCGTATTGACTCTGTGCCGCTATCACCCTCTCGTCCCCTTCCCCCAAGCCTACTCACCTTGTCGTGCGGCAAACATGAGGGGCCCTGCCACAGACTTCCACCTGGGAAATACCCAGCCCTTAGGCAACGCTTTGTCCACCTAAGTTTGACCGGTGAACTACCTCCACCTAACCCCCATCCTTTGATTACTTGCTTAAAACCCCCGCAAACCTTTCCCTGACCTTTGCACCCTCCCACCCTTTCCGATAAACTGAGGCCCACCTCCAGAAACCTAATCGGATGCCGACTCACACATCTGCTGCACTCGTGTTTAAATTTGCACATCGTCCTCGTGCAGCCTTCTTTATTGAAAGGCCAACATGCTCCTGAGGGCGCCCCTCCAGGGCGGGGCGCCAAGAAAGGGCCGGTAAGGCACGGGTAAGCAACTTGCTGTGTGTACCGTTGGAGCTAGCCTCGTCGGCGCCATCCATTGCAGCCAGAGATCCAATTCGATCTCCCCCCATACCACCTGGCTGTCCTCTGCCAACCTTGCTCTGAACTCCTCATCATAACGCACCCACGTGAAAACCCCAAAACTCATGAATGCCTTCCTAATCACGTCCATATACTTCAACAGTGCCACACACCTCTCTGGGAATTTCTCACAATAGACACTCGCATAGATGATAAAAGCCGACGTCCAATTCTTGATCGTCATCAGCACCTTTGGACGCGAGGCCAACTCCCTCTCCTCCTCCTCCTTAGCTCTTACCTCCCTGTGTAATAGCTTGAACACGTCCACAAATTCCCCAGCCCATATCTTATCCTTTGTTGATGCTATCAAATGCGCTCCCAATGGTTTTGTAATGCCCATGTATGGCAACGTCTTCTCCTTTCCCTTACCCTCTGCATCATTCTCCTTTGGAACCTGTACCTCAGGTGCCACAGGCTCAATCACCCGGTCTGTCTGCACCTCCACCGAAGAAACTTTCTTCTCCACCTGCAAGGCCCCCATTGCCTGCAAGCCAAACTCTCTACTCACCCCTTGCACCCCTACCCCTTCCTTTCTTGCCCCACCTCGTGTCCCCCCTATGCCATGCATCTGACCATTCCCCTTCCCGCTCACCTCTTACTGCCCGGCCGTCGCCCGTCTGCAGTCTGGCCTCCACTCCAACGCTCCTCATCTCCTTCCTTACATGTCAACAGTCTCACCCAACCAATCTCCCCCCCCGACCTCTTGCACCCCAACCCCCCCTGCTCCTGGCTATCCCTTTCCCACCTTAAACCCCCTCTCACCCTATCCCTCCTCCGTACAACACTGTACCCCTCATCCTTCCACTGCCCCACATATTCTTCCACCCCCTCATCATCCCCCATGTAATACCATGGTTGTTGCAAGCACATACTTGGGCCGGGCAGATCATCCTCCTGTGAGCCCGGGGCGTCTGCGCCGCAACTCCTTCGGCGTCTTCTCGGCGTGGCCGCAGAGACCCCATTCCTGGTCCTCTCTTCTCGGGCGAGGGGTCCTCTCCTCCACCCTTCTGTCTTCTGAGCTAGGGGCCGTGCTAAACCCTCTAGTCTGTCCTTGTGTCTCTTGCAGAGGGGCCGTTCTTAAACTCTCTCCCGACTCATCGCCTGGAACAGTGGGGGCCGTACTTTGCACCCCACCCGAAATCCTCTTAGCCAGGGAGGCCGTTCCGTGCCTCTCACTTTCCTCACTAATCGAAGGGGATTGCTCTCTCCTCCTCCCACCTGCACTCTTCTGCAGGGATTTTCCTCCCTTATCCCTCCTATCTTCCACCAGGTCTTTGTCCTCCACACCCCTCCAGGACCCCTCTCCTGCCTCACCAACCCCTTTTGACGCTCTCCTGGGCATCTCCCTCCTACTCCTCCTGGCCCTGCTATCCCAAGATTCCCTACTCCCTGCTGCAGGCCACCACTGCCGCAAGGGCCCTATCTGCCGCAGCTCTCTGCTGTGGCCTCCCCCCATCAATCTGCTTCTCCCTCGTAACCTCCTCCACCGCCTCTTCAAGCTGGGCCCTAGACACCCTGCTGATAATTGCTAGGGCCTCCCTTAAAGCCTGGGCATCAATCAGCCTCTTCTTCTTTGCCCCTTGACCCACCATCCTGCTGCAAACAGTGCTGCTTCCAATGCGGGCAACGCCTTGCTGCACCACACTCAACAGCTGGCCCCCGAGCCACTTACTCCCTTCGCGTGCTGCCCGACAAGGTGAAGAAAAGCTTCTTCTTAGAAGCCAGGCCACTTCCTTCTGCCAACCCTGCACCCAAAATTGCCCTTAAATAAAAGCAGCCCCGCCTGCTTAGAATTGGCAGCAACTGGCTGTCTCAAATACAACCTAGGTTCTCTATGTGATTCTATTTATTTAATCACTATTTTTTTAAATTTTATTTTATTTTTTATTCATGCCCTACCTGCCTTTAGGAAATCCCAAAGAATACCCTCTGTAGTCCCACCCGTGCTCCTAAAACCTAGTCCACAGAGAATAAACGCCCCCACCTCACACAGCGTGTCTGCCCTGGCTCCAAATACAGTAGAAGCGGCAGATCACACCACCACCTAGAGGCGCACCGGCGGCACCGCACAGATATGCCCCGACCATGAAAAGATGACGCTCCTCTCCTAACTAGATGTTAACAAAATAGTGCGCCCACTTTAAGGGCCTAGCACTGCCTCCTCTGGCCAAACCTCGATGCTGCGCTGAAATGACTGGGTGCCGGCTGCCTGGGCTCACGCACCTCAAGAAAGAGATCCAGTCTCCTACACCCGAAGATGCAAACCGCTTAAATGCGCCCTAAACCCAACGCTTTTCTTGGCCAGAGAAACTGCGGGGAACTAGCACCGAGCCGATGTAGCTGGCACACAGCGGCGCCGACACTGCTTGGAACCCACACCCCTGCTACTCACAGATACCCACAGCACCAGACCACGCGGAGCCCCTCTAGAAAGGTAACGGTTGGGGGAACCTTATCTACGGCACCCACGGCTATGTTTGATTTTATTTTTCCTTTTTTTATTAAACTTACACAAAACATTATATCTATGCCTACCCGCCCTCCGAATAACTAACTATACCCAAAAACCTGTCTCACCTCCAACAACTGCCAACTAACGGCCCCATGCAGGGAAGGGTCAGGAGTGGGCAACCTGTAAAAACGCTCGTCCTCAACCGTCACCTGCTCCCGAACCTTCCCTGCCCCCCTTAAATACCCATGACTGCGCGCTATGCGCAGGCCAGCTCGCTGGCCTGTGCAGCACCCAAAACCATCCCGGGGGGAAACTCTTTGCGTTCCGCCCGGGCTCCCCCTTTGTGCAGCTGTAGCGTTATTCTTTCCATGAAGGTTTACAAAGCTGTCGGTGGTGCTTGGGGTTAAGTGTGCATCACTTTTGTTACAAGCAGCTTTTGATATGTATGAGCAGTGTATTGTACTGAACAGGGTTTTCTTAAAGAGAGGGGGAGAACGAGAGCACGAGAGGAAGGGAGAGACCAAGAGCACAAAAGAGAGGGAGAATGAGAGCTTGGAAAGGGAGGGAGAGAACTAGAGCACAAAATGGAGGGAGAGAGCGAGACCCCAGGAGGGAGGGAGGGAGAGAGCGAGAGCACGGGAGGGAGGGAGAGAACGAGAGCATGGGAGGGAGGGAGAGAACGAGAGCATGGGAGGGAGGGAGAGCACAGGAGGGAGGGAAAGAGCAAGAGCACGGGAGGGAGGGACGGAAAGAGCAAGAGCACGGGAGGGAGGGTGAGAACGAGGGCACGGGAGGGTGAGAACGAGGGCACAGAGGGAGGGAGGGCGAGAACGAGAGCACGGGAGGGAGGGAGGGAGGGTGGGCGAGAACGAGAGCACAGGAGGGAGGGCGGGCGGGCGGGCGAGAACGAGAGCACGGGAGGGAGGGAGGGAGGGCGAGAACGAGAGCACGGGAGGGAGGGAGGGCGAGAGAGGCCGAGAGCCCGCGAGGGAGGGCGAGAGCCCGCGAGGGAGGGCGAGAGAGGCCGAGAGCCCGCGAGGGAGGGAGGGAGGGAGGGAGGGCGAGGGAGGGCGAGGGAGGGCGAGGGAGGGCGAGAGAGGCCGAGAGCCCGCGATGGAGGGCGAGAGAGGCCGAGAGCCCGCGAGGGAGGGCGAGAGAGGCCGAGAGCCCGCGAGAGAGGCCGAGAGGCCTCGAGGGAGGGCGAGAGAGGCCGAGAGGCCTCGAGGGAGGGCGAGAGAGGCCGAGAGGGAGGGCCGAGAGCACGCGAGCACGGGAGGGAGGGCGAGAGAGAACGAGAGCACGGGAGGGAGGGCGAGAGAGAACGAGAGCACGGGAGGGAGGGCCGAGAGCACGCGAGGGAGGGCCGAGAGCACGCGAGGGAGGGCCGAGGGCCGAGGGCCGAGGGCGGGAGGGAGGGCGGGAGGGAGGGAGGGAGGGAGGGAGGGAGGGCGGGAGGGCGAGGGCGAGAGAGCCCTAAAACGCAAGTGCAGGGTTGCAGAGAGGAAATGGCGTGCTTCATGTTCGTCCTCTGACAAACTGGCGAGAACGAGAGCGAGGGAGGGCGAGGGCGAGGGCGAGAACGAGAGCACGGGAGGGAGGGCGAGGGCGAGAACGAGAGCACGGGAGGGAGGGCGAGGGCGAGAACGAGAGCACGGGAGGGAGGGCGAGGGCGAGAGCACGGGAGGGAGGGCGGGAGGGAGGGCGAGGGCGAGAGAGCCCTAAAACGCAAGTGCAGGGTTGCAGAGAGGAAATGGCGTGCTTCATGTTCATCCTCTGACAAACTGGCCTGCCGCCTGCTCCAAAGGCAGTACCGGCTCTCCGTTTTCACCAAGAAGAGAGCCCTTATCCAAGCCCGCATCTCTGCGGCATCAAACAACTCCGCCGAACTCTTTAAAATCTGCAAGGAGCTGGCCAACCCTGTTGCAGTCTCTACCTCTCCTGTCCCCTCCCAGGCCCTCTGCACTGCACTGGCCTCTCACTTCATCTCTAAAACTCAGGACATCCTGTCCTCGCTCTCCTCCTTTCACCTCCCTCCCTCCCTACCCGGCCCTTCCTCTGGCCCTTCTGCGGTCACCCCTCCTCCCTCTTTCTCTGCCTTTCCACCTTTCTCTGCTGACGAGGTTTCCAGACAAGTCCGATCAATGAAAGTCTCGTCTAAACAGGTTCACCCCTGTTCCTCCAAAACTATCAAGGAACACATCGACTCCCTGGCTCCTGCCCTGGCTGACTTTTGCAACCACTCCTTCGCCTCTGGAGTCTTCCCTTCCCCCCTCAAGCACTCCCTTGTGCACCCTCTTCTCAAGAAACCCTCTTCCGACCCCTCCTGCCCGGCTAACTATCGCCCTATCTCCATCACTCCCTTCCTGGGCAAGCTCCTGGAGAAACTGGCCATCTGCCAGCTTAACCTCCATGCTGAATCTGTTGGTAGTCTTCACGACCATCAATCTGGCTTCAGGGCTGCCAGAAGCACGGAAACTGCTCTCCTGAACATCCGTGAAGACCTGCTCTTGAACCTCGATTCCAACACTCCCTGTGTTCTTATTCTGCTCGATCTCTCCTCTGCCTTTGACACTGTCAACCATGCCATCCTGCTCAACCGTCTCCGGGAAAACCTGGGTATCACTGGTCAGGCTCTGGCGTGGCTGACCTCTTTCCTTTCAAATCGACCCTCCCAGGTCCAACTGGGGTCCTTCCTCTCCGACATCTTTTTCTCCACCTGTGGTGTCCCCCAGGGATCTAATCTCTCTCCCTGGCTGTTCAACCAGTACCTGGCACTCCTTGCCCACCGCATCGCCGCTCTCTGCCCTAATTTCCAGTGCTATGCGGACGATACCCAGCTCATTTTCAGGCTACCCTCAGCCTCCCCCTCTCCTTCCCTCATCTCTGACTGTCTGTCTGCTATTCAAGAATGGTGTGCCGCCAATGACCTCTGCCTTAATGCCAGTAAGACTGAGATTCTACTCATCGGTACTCCCACTCCCTCCTTCCCTGCAGCTCTCTGGCCTGCCTCCCTTGGCCCCCTCCCTGCTCCTACCTGCAAGGCAAAAAAACCTTGGGGTCATCTTCGACTCCACACTCTCCTTCTCTCCTCATATTTCTGACGTCGCCAAGAGGTCACACTACCAGCTGCACCTCCTCAGAGGTATCCTTCCCTTCCTCTCCTTCCCCCAGAAGCTCACTGTCTCCCGAGCCCTGGTTCTCTCGAAGCTGGACTACTGTAACAGCCTCTATCTTAATCTGCCTGCCTCCACTCTCCGCCCTCTGCAACTCATCCAGAACAGAACTGCGAGACTTGTCCTTGGCCTCAAGCCCAGGGACCGTATCTCTCCAGGACTGAAATCTCTACACTGGCTCCCAGTGGCTGCGAGGATAAAGTTCAAAACCCTCTGCATTGTCCACAAGGCCTTCTGGGGCCTGGGTCCTAAATACCTTCAACTCTCTCTTCCCAAATATCTTCCTTCCCGAGCCCTTCGCTCATCCGCCTCCAACTCCCTCAGGGTTAGCCGCTTCTCGAAGCAACGAGCTGGGGGTAGATCTCTCCCCGCGGCAGGGGCCTCCCTCTGGAACAGCCTTCCTGCCTCCCTGAAACTTGAGGAGAACCATCTCCGGTTCCGGAAGCACCTCCAAAACCTTCCTCTTTGTTTCTGCTTTCTCTCTCCCTCTCCCCTGCTGAACAGCTAATTAATTCTTCCCTGAAACTGCACTGATCCTGCAACTAGACCACTCTAAACGGCCTCGGTCCTGGGCCCAGCCACTCTCCACTTGCACTGATGCCCTGGAACCCCTCTGCACTGCCGGACTGTCTCTGTATCCCTACAGCCCCCTCCCCCCCTCCCCAGCACTTGTTCTGCACTTATCTTGCACTTGCCACCAGCTGGCCCTATTTATTTATTACTTTACGCCACTTACCTTGTACTGCACTTCCCCCCCTCCCCTTCCCCTTGCACTTTTCCCCCTCCCTCACCCCTGCACTTGCGCGATCTGAATGACACCTGGCCTAGTAGGATCGTTGTCTGTCTCCCCTTGTTCCTCCCCTCCCTGCCTCGTCGCGCCTTGAAACACCTGTGTATAGGCGCGTTACAAATACCATATCATATCATATCGTATCATAGAGAACGAGAGCACGCGAGGGAGGAAATGAGAGCACAAAATGGAGGGCAAGATAGAGAGCACAAAAGGTAGGAGAATGAGGAAGGGAGAATGAGAGCATGGAAAGGAGAGCATGGAAAGGAGAGGAAGAACGAACGTACAAGTGGGAGAATGAGAGCACAGAAGGGAGAGGGAGAACGAAAGAGAGAGGGTGAACGAGAGCAGGAATGGGAGGGAGAGATCGAGAGCACAAAAGGGTGGAGTGAACGAGGGGGAGGGAGAAGAACGAAAGCACAAAAGGGAGCGGTTACAAGAGAGTTAATCGGAAAGAGAGAGGTAACAGGAAAGAGAGGGAGAGAACACTAAAGAGAGAATACACAGGGAGTGTACTATTTCATGGTGGTCCTATTTGTTCTCTCAGAACTTTTACATCCACTGAACTCTCTCCACTCAACCCTTTGTAATACATCGTATGTGAAAATATAACATGATTTACAGAAATAAATTGGAAGTCTCTAATTAAGACGGGCATCATGGATGTGCAAATTAGACCGTACTCTTTCCAGCAGCATGCATGGTGGGTTCTGCGTAGAGAAATTAAAACAAAAATAAGGCTGCAGAGCGAATGGGAGAGCTTGGCAATATGATGGACATTTTGAAGTTCTGTTATGTTAATATGCTTTTATAACAAAGCTTGTTCGCTTTTACCTCTTTTAGAAGCTATAGCTTTTTTTTGGCATAGTTGCAGTTTAAAGTCTGTTTTATAAACCTTTTTTACTTTGCTATGTAGGACCCTTGCATATCTGGGCCACAGGTGTCATGTTTGCTGTATTAGATTGGTCATGAGAAGATCTGCAGTGAAAAGAGGTTTATGTTCTCCTTAGAGGGAATGGAAATGAGAACCCTCCCCTAAAACTTGTGTGCTTTTTAGACTTGTAATTCTTCCTTTCTGTTTTTGATTGGAGTACATGAATTTCACAAGTTGCATTTTTTATGACCAGTATCTACGCTCTGGTTTGTGTTTTGAGCAGCACAGCAAAATTATGGATAGATTTGAGTTAATTCACCCCAGGACTCGCACTTGAAAACAATAAGCCACATCTGGATAATTATTGCTTATTCTAGTTGTATCATCTTGTACATAATCACAAAACCATGTGTAATAAAGTTCCCAGTTCCTTGTTTACTTATGGAGTCACACATTCTTTCGGAGCTGTTTTGCCCGCCGCCAGTGGGCGCATAATCTTTGGGACTGGGCGATCTAAGAGTACTAAAACCTAGTAGGCCATTAAAATAACTGAAATAAAGCACCGAAATGAACCCACCAACAGCACATCAAAGCACTCTTGAGCTTTTCCCTCTCAATCCCACTAACTACTCCCAACCCCTTCCTTTTCAGATCCGCCAAGGCGCTTGGAGACCATGAAAATGGATGCTGTGCGCCTTATAAATCACAATAACATAACACCCAGTTAATTCACTCCCAAATGGCTTCTTTGGAAGGGGTGGCGGGGAGAAAGGGCGTGGTGCAAATTCTAGAATCTGTCCTTTGCAGCACTTCACCACTTAAATACTGGACTCGTGCCATGACTGACGTTTGCAGGGTTTGTCACTTTGCCGGTTTTATGTAATGACATTTTACATCATGACAAACCTTTTTATCATTTCTCTGTCATGATGAAATGCTCGCATTCTTATGTCCCATAGGGTCTTCAGAAGATGTCTCATGCGCTGATCGCTTGCCTCGGAGCCAGCCTACATACCGCAAGTGTGAAGCCTGGCGGGGCAGACCCAGCCCTTCAACCTTCTGAGGTTGCTAACTTGAGCGCAATTGGGTTGGGTAATAACCGCTACAACGACAGTGCTTGGAAGTGGGAGGAATCCACACGAGGCGCTATACAAAAACCTGACCCAATTATTAGTTCTATTTTTTTTTTTAAATGTCATTTATTGTGTCCTGTTTTCAGGGCCAGCCTTAAGGGCAGCAGCGCCCTGGGCGAATTGGCACCCCCCCTGCTACCTCCCCCCCCCCCCTCGGTTAACCGGGGGGCGGGGCTGAAGGGGGCGGGGCCATGATGGGCAATTTCTTTTTTTTCTCATTTTTTTTTTTTCATACCTCCTCGCTCTGGCGAGGAGGTAATGATATAAATCTTGCAAAGATTTCAGCGTTCATCTGGGGCCTCACTGCACGGCGTCTCCGAAAGCGAGAGCTGTAGAGAAAGTGGAAAAAAAGAGAAAAAAAACGCTTTTATTTCACTTTCTCGGCAGCTCTCGCTTTTGGAGACGCTGTGCTTTGAGGCCCCAGACGAACGCTGAAATCTTTGCAAGTTTTGTCACATATGGACAGCCTGGGTTAACGGCCGCTATGCACAGTGGGTGTCTCCACCATTTCCATTGGAGATGACACCACTTACCGCATGAGGTACACATTTGTTCCCTCATTAGCTCACTTATTGCCGTCCAGATATCTATACCCTTGATGGATATTTCCGCTTATCCCTATACTGGATAAGCCATCGATAGAGATCCCGGGACAACCATTCTCTCCATCACACGTCCTGATGAAGGCCTGCTCACAAAGCTGCATTTTACAGCTCTTTTCTAAGCCGAAACACTGTTGTGTCGACGATTATACCATCTGAACAGTGCACAGCTCAAGCATTGTTGTTGTTCTTTCTAAAATGTCCATGAAATTGAGTTTATGTTCATTCTGTAACTGCACAATTGAAATAATTGACCAATTTTGGCAGCTTTTTGTTTTGTTGTTGCATTGAAATCCAGCTCTTCCCACTGGATTATACGTACTTGCATTGTCTTCTAAATACCCCTAGGTGCTCTTTCCCCACTATCTTGGGTCAGATGTTATTAAATATATTCAGTTAAAAAATGTATTACTAGTGACTGTTATATGTGCCAATATGTTGGATTGGTGTGACCTCTCACCCTGAAAGTTTGTTTTTGTTTACTCAAGTACGCCCACCTGGGTTTTTCAGGGCATTGCCAGGTGCCCTAACATTTAAACTATCCTTTAGGGCGACACTCTTGGCATTATGGGATTCCGTGAAGGCTCACCTAAAGTGCAGCAATGGCATATGTAGAGTTGGCATTCATCTGTCAAGGAGTTGTTGACTGTGAAAACACCCATGTCTTCTGGCATCCACGAAAGAGGAGATGGCTGTTTATGGTTGGCACCACTAGAGCATTTTGTTGCCACAACACAAAAAGCCCTACTTCCAATCCTAACTTGGTGGACCCATGTGCAGATTTTATATGCCTGGTGATGGTGTAGCGAGTGAACCTATTAACAGGGCTCCTCAGGAGATTTTGAGATCTGAGTATTTGACTCACTCTTTTGTGCAAGTTTGGAGTAAAAGGATTTCTAGGGGAGTAAAACCTAGTTCTTAGACTGGCATATTTTTAGACAAGTTAAAATATAGTAATTTAAGAAAAAATGGGCATTCGTATGTACCCCAGAAATCATTTGCAGCTACCAGTTCCGCAAAGGAAGCATTTGCTCCTGAAGGCAGTCTTCACCTATAGTAGAGCTAAAGTGCTGCTCGTGCCACTAGTCTGACCACATCCCCTGAGCAGCGCAAGTGGCACGAAGGGTCAATCACGCCCTACTGTTTTTTTGGATTGGGGCTATTTGTCTGATTTTAGGGATTAACATAGGCAGGTGTGCTGCTAAACTGGATCCCTGCCTATTGATGCAGAACTGAAGGCCAAGCCTGTATAAAGTGGCAAGTTATTCTACAGCACCAGACACACGTTGTGATGCGCATGAACACTCCATGGACCCTACTGATTACAGTAGTGGCAGCACCTTTAGTGGCAAGAACTCCCAATGTCATTTAAATTCACATTTTATTTTAAACAAAATTTTAATCAATGTCCCAATTCCATAAAATACAACTGAGGTATCACCGTAAATCCTTCCTTTGGGGATAAGGTCTGGTAACTTAACTGTTTCTTGGCAAAACCTTGACTATGAATGCCAGCACTGCTTTTTTCCCCATGCATTAAGGTTGCCCACCAGTCCTCTGCATCAAGCACTTTACAAAAGCCAAACTGTTGGATTAGCCAATGGCGGTTTGTTTGTGGACAGACACCTGCTGGTACTACACTTAAGTGTGGGAGTGGGCATAACGTACAATGATTCCTTATGGAAACTCAGGACGAACATGTACTCACCTTTAGCACTTGCAGGGCAGGAGCTACAGGTGAATTGTGAAGGGACGCATGACTGCAAGTAGAGTAATATTCGGATTTCAATTTTGTAACTCTTCTAATGCACACAGATCACTTTCCAAGATGGACTATCTTTTTATTTCACGGAACGTAACCCATAGACTGCGGGCCACGAGATTCTTTGCACGAGGCATCTCGGACCACTCCCCGCTACTGATTACGCTGAAAGATGGGCGAAACAAACCCGAGGCAGCCTGGCATCTGAACGCCTGCTACTTAGATATGCCAGAGATTATGGAGGGCCTTTCTTTCAAGACCACAAACTACTTTGACATTAACGAGGGGTCAGTGGACTCCCCGGTAACATTGCGGGAGGCATATAAGTCAGTCCTCCGGGGAGAAGCTATCTCCCTAGTATCAGCACATCGCCGACAACACACACAGGAGATTTTAGTGGCAGAGGAGCGGGTGGCAAGGGCAGAGGAGCAACTATTGGAGTCGGGGTGTTGTGTCTCACAGGAGGCCCTAACAGCACAGGAGGTCTTGAAAAACCTAGCGCTAGATAATGCACACGCTGCCAATTGGTCAGTCGGAAGTCATATATATGAGGCTGGGGATAAGGGTGGTAAGACACTGGCCTGGTTAGAAAGACATAGTTATAGCAACGGGCAGGTATGGGCTATACTTGCAGGGGATGGAGATGAGCTGGCCACAGACTCTGACATCGCTGAAGCATTTGCTGCCTTTTATGAGAAGCTTTACTCTCCCCTCTCTCCCCCCCGCACTCCCCCACCCCTGCGAGAATGCCCAAAGGTGAGGGCCCAAACTTTGTAGAGTCAATTGAACTCCCCCGCCTCTCAGAACAACAAGCATTAGAGCTTGAGTCTGAAATTACAGAAGACGTATTCGCTGCTCTATCACAGCTCCAATCTAGGAAAACCCCTGGACCCAATGGATTCCCGATAGAAACCTGGAGGAGACTCAGAAACTCAGTCACTAGTCACATGCACCGCATGTTTATATGAAGCAAGTAACAGGGTCAACCCGCCAAAACTGCATCATACAGACCCATATCGCTAATCAATGGGGAAGCTAAGATCCTGGCCCGGATCCTGGCAAATTGCCTGCTGGGGGTGATGGGTTCCCTGATCCATCCGGACCAGTGCCGCTTTATGCCCAACAGAACCACCCGGATGAACCTGCGCAGGATACATCTTGCCATAGAAAGAGCCCAGGCTATCTTGGACCCACTAGCACTTTTGGCTGTGGACTTCGAGAAAGCATTCGACACGGTGGGATGGGATGCCCTGAGCGAGATTATGGTTCGGATGGGCTTTGGACAGGGCTTTCTATCCTGGATGAAATTGATCTATGACACCCCAGAGGCGGTCGTCCGAGTAAACGGCAAATCCTCTAGAGTATTTACGCTGGGTCGAGGGACTAGGCATGGATGTCCCTTCTTCCCACTGTGGTTTCTCCTTGTCATCGAGCCACTAGCAATACGATTAAGACTAGATAAGAACTGGACCGGATTCTCCTGGCCCCAGGGAAGAGAGGACTGTGTTTCATTGTATGCTGACGATCTTCTTATATACCTTAGCAACCCCACGGTATCGACCCCGGTGGTGTCCCGCATACTCACAGAATATCAAACATTTGGGGGCTTCAAGTGAACAAACGGAACACTATTTCTTCTTGCTCCAAGATGGAGATGCCGCAATCCCCAAGCAATGCCCGTAAAAGGTCTTTGTCCTAAGCTTTACCTATCTCTTCATACACATCAGACCTGCCTTAGAAGACTTTCTCCAGCTTAACCTACAGCCTCTGATAGATAGATTTGCTACTGATGTGTCCCACTGGCAAACACTTCCCTTAACACTTCTAGGCAAACCGGCCCTATTTAAGATGCTCGCACTTCCACATTTCCTATACGTCCTTCAGAACGCCCCACTCTCCATCCCCACACAACTTTTGCTGCAATAGACTATATCCTCCGCTGGCTACTATGGTGCGAGAAACAACCCTGCATTGCCCTTAAAACCCTGCAATGTTCTGTGTGGGAGGCTCCCGTGCTTCTGTACCCATTACTGGACAGCACAAATTGGGGTGATAAATGACTGGCTACATGGTGACCCGGAACTCCCTCACATTGGGGCTGAGATGGGCGGGGCCAACACTATCCCCCCCTTATCCACATACTATATGATGTAAATAAGAGACTGGCAGGAATGTCAAAGATGACACTACATGTCCGTAGGGTCTGGGGAGAGGCTCACAAACATATCTGGTGGGGGAGAAGGCCAACACTCGAACAACCACTGTGGCATAATGAACTCCTCCCGGAGATTCAGAAAATGGGGCACTTTATGACCTGGGAGAGACTAGGTATATGCGTGCTTGCTAACGTGGTAGAGGAAGGACGCCTCCTGGATTTCGAGGCCCAACAAGGGAAGTTTGGGATCCAATCAGGCAACCGCTACAAGTACTTGCAGATTACACACGCCATGAACGCCCAATTCCCTGATTTAAGCGTTATACCCAAGAGTTCCCCCTTCTGAAGCGCATAGTGTGGAGTCGCCTCCACACTATACCAGGTCCTCAACTCCTTCGGAACACATAAACTGGTTAAACTGAGGGAGAAATGGGAGGGAGACATGGGTTCACTGGAACCCTTAGTGGGTAGAGGTGCTCATGTTCCCACGGGAGATTGGGATTGACGCCAAGTTGAGACTGATCCAATTAAAAACACTTCACTGAGTGTACTATTCCCGTACGGCAATGATGCGATGGGGAGGGGCAGATACTGGAGAATGTCTCTGATGCAAAAGGGATGAGGGCGCCTTCTTTCATATGCTGTGGGAGTGTGATGTCCTTCAAAGCTTCTGGAGGAAATGTATTAACAAACTATCCACAGTCATGGGGTCCCCGATTCCACATGATCCGAAGCTGGTACTGTTGGGCGTATGGGGTGAGACGGGCTTTGCCAAGTATGAAAAGATGTTTCTGGCACTTACACTGGGGGAGGGAAAGAGACAAACTGCCGTAACCTGGGGCTCGACTGAAAAGCTAAGCGTAAACAGATGGTTTAATGATGTGGGCAGAAGTGCATCCTTGGAGAGACTTATCTATACAGCCAGATGATGCCCTGGGAAGTATCGGAAGATCTGGGGCAAATGGGAGGACACTTGAAATGCTTCTGGTGACCCCATGATGCATGTAGCAGCATGGATGACCCTGGACTCCAGGAGATGTGTTCTTGTGACCCCGTAAACAGTTGTCCTCAAATCTGTTTGACATTATTCACTGTTGCTAACGATGTATACAGAACTTGTCTTGTGACCTATTGCATGGTTTAATAGGTTATGTTGTGTTCTTTATTCAATGAACAGATTTATTTTAAAAAAATAGAAAAAAATACTGGGTCGAAACAATACATTTTACAGCACGCTTAATGGCAGGAATTGGAAAAGGACATAGGAGATGCAAGAAGGTATTAACCTAGAACATCTCAACAGTCGCCTAACCTGCTAAACTATCTTTACAGCATTCTGCTTTAGGATTGCCTACTTTCCCCTACTACTTGCACCTGCCAAACAGCTTTGCCCTCCCTCCTGATTCATCCTCCACCGTTCCAATCAACTCTGGGTTGATCCATTGATGAGGTTGCCTTCCCACTTTGAAGTGAGCAGCACTTGCTAATTTTGCAAGATGTAGCTGACGCTTCACCAAGCCTGAAGCCATCTGTAAAGGAGCCACATAGCTCTTCCTCACCCAATGATGAGTTTTTATTTTTGGTCATCCCATACCAATCCTGGGAGAATCTCCAAGAGGCCAGAAAGACACTCCTGTCCTCATGTTCAAGGAGAATTGGGCAACTGCCCCCTGAGCCCCCGTGTAATCTGTGCCTGTGCGGCTACATACCTTTGTGCCTGGGTTAGGATGGGCAGGACATATGGGGGCAAAAAAACTTTCCTGATACTGTAGAAAAACGCTAGGACCAAACACATTGCCCAGCTGTGTTGTGAGGCGTGGGAACCCTGAACCAATTAAAAACTGAAATCTCGGGGGTCACAACACGATCTGAGATTAGGAGCTGTTTGAACAAATGGTAAGATGCAGTTGCTTGTCTGTTAGGTGATGTAAGGCTTGAAAGTACTCGCCTGTTAAAGCCCTACCTGGGGTGCATGGTTTTCCAGTGGCCGAACACTATGTGAATTCGGATCCAGTGCCTGTGCTACCCCCAGTAGCACCACCTGCTTCAGAAGTAGCCCCGGCCTGCTGCCACATACCCAAGGGCTGCATTTGGCACCTCCTCCTCATCAAATCTTTATTTCAATCCCTGTACACGGTAATTGGATTTAGCTCAAACCCACGTCCCACAGCTTTTGCTGTGAATACGGAAAGGACGTTTGCTCATTTGCGTAGGTGTATTTGTGGCATTTGAGTATGCACATCGTGAAGATGCATACGATTTTTGAACGCTGTTCATATTCTCTCAATTTGTTTTTGTTCTTGAGCTTGCGAAAAATCTCGCACCCTGGAGCTATCCTTCTCCACTGTGGACTGCACATGTGGCTCATTCTCCCATTACATCTCGCACCCTGGAGCTATGCTCCACTGTGGACTGCACGTGTGGCTCATTCTCCTATTACATCTCGGACCCTGGAGCTATCCTCCTCCACTGTGGACTGCATGTGTGGCTCATTCTCCTATTACATCTCGGACCCTGGAGCTATCCTCCTCCACTGTGGACTGCACGTGTGGCTCATTCTCCTATTACATCTCGGACCCTAGAGCTATCCTCCTCCACTGTGGACTACACGTGTGGCTCATTCTCCTATTACATCTCGGACTCTGCGGCTGTCCTCCTCCACTGTGGACTGCACATGTGGCTCATTCTCCCATTACATCTCGCACCCTGGAGCTATGCTCCACTGTGGACTGCACGTGTGGCTCATTCTCCTATTACATCTCGGACCCTGGAGCTATCCTCCTCCACTGTGGACTGCATGTGTGGCTCATTCTCCTATTACATCTCGGACCCTGGAGCTATCCTCCTCCACTGTGGACTGCACGTGTGGCTCATTCTCCTATTACATCTCGGACCCTAGAGCTATCCTCCTCCACTGTGGATGCACGTGTGGCTCATTCTCCTATTACATCTCGGACCCTGGAGCTATCGTCCTCCACTGTGGACTACACGTGTGGCTCATTCTCCTATTACATCTGGGACTCTGCGGCTGTCCTCCTCCACTGTGGACTGCACGTGTGGCTCATTCTCCCATTACATCTCACACCCTGGAGCTATCCTGCTCCACTGTGGACTGCACGTGTGGCTCATTCTCCTATTACATCTCGGACCCTAGAGCTATCCTCCTCCACTGTGGACTGCACGTGTGGCTCATTCTCCTATTACATCTCGGCCCCTAGAGCTATCCTCCTCCACTGTGGACTGCACGTGTGGCTCATTCTCCTATTACATCTCGGACTCTGCGGCTGTCCTCCTACACTGTGGACTGTATGTGTGGCTCATTCTCCCATTACATCTCACACCCTGGAGCTATCCTGCTCCACTGTGGACTGCACGTGTGGCTCATTCTCCTATTACATCTCGGACCCTAGAGCTATCCTCCTCCACTGTGAACTGCACGTGTGGCTCATTCTCCTATTACATCTCAGACCCTGGAGCTATCCTCCTCCACTGTGGACTGCACGTATAGCTAATTTTCCTACTACATCTCTGACCCTGCAGCTGTCCTGCTCCACTGTGGGCTGCATATGTGAATTGTTATCTTGCTGATTGTCTGACCCTGCGGCCGTACATCTGACTGTGTATTGCATGTGCGGTTCATTCTCGTGCTGCATCTTGGACCTACAGGCTTTCTTACTGTGCACTGCAGTTGTGACATGCTGCCCAAGTCATTACATCTCTCTGGTTTGTTTGCTCTGTGTACTCTCTTCGACAACATGGAATAATCCCACTCTGCGTTCCACTGCTTTTAAAGCTGTTCCACCAGTGTGCCCAGCTGGAGTACAGAACTCACGTCCCACCTGGGCAGAAAGTCACCAATGCTGTGTTGTAGAACATTTGTGATAGAACCCATGGGACCCCTTCCCAGGCATCGATATAAAGGATACACCTCAGGTTTTGCTACACTGCTCATCCCTATGTACATAGAGGGGAGGGAAGCAGAATGCTGTCCTTTCCATATGGTCTCTCCTGATGCAAGCCCCACTCCATCTCCACACTGCATCCCGGAAATCAAGTGTTCCCAGTTATCAGGTTAACCCTGCAGAGTCTATAATATAGAATCTTTTTTTTGTTGTTGGTTAAATTCATTTGATTTTGCATTAATACCCATAAAACCTGGAACTGAAGCCCCTCTGTAGGAGGTTTGGGAAATACAGCACGTTTCTGATGCTTGCATTAAATGAATATAGCATGCAGTCCTGCTCAGGAAGGCAGGAAGGCAGACATTGCCGGTCACGACCCACCAGTCGGAGCTAGGGCTGTCCCGCTATGTCCGCCCTCCTGAGCGGCAGTGTAAGTCATTCGCACCCCCAAATGGCTTGCATTATTTTTCCTTGGGAGATTTGCACTGCTTGCGCAGCCTTTCTTTTGAGGAAAACAAAATAAAGATGGCCACCATATGGAACAGGGGCTAAGTCCCTTTTCTATGTCTGTGGTGGTGGTCGAGGGGCTGGAGGAGCACCGGACCAGAGCACGAAGCTCCAGTACTGCCGGGAAGTAGGCATGGAGGGAGGGGGTTGGAAAGGGGATAGTGGGATTTTTGGGGAAGATTGGAGTGGGGAGGCAACAGAGGCTTCTGCTGCTTCCCTACATTAAGAAAAAAAGGGTGCCACCCGGGGAATAGGCTTGGGTGGCTGGGACCACGGGTGTGAATGTGTATTCTCACCCGATGTTCCAGTCACCTGATTTCCTGAGCACCCTTCCCCGGATGCGAATGTAATTTAACAATGCATCGATTAATACAGTTTAAAGGTACTACACTTATTTGCTGTCTTTCTAGTGTTGATCTTCTTGTGGAGGAAATGGTCAATCCAGAGTATAGAGAAAATAAGGTAAGGGATCTGGATCTCTCTTCTGGTAAAGTGGTGCACAAGTGGGATTTAATGCCCCGAACACCAGCAGCCGAGATCCTTCATATGGTATGATGTGCAATAGCTCCTACTTGGCAGTCCCATTACAGTATACCACCTAGCCACACCCAAACACTGGCTGGAAATGGGGACTGTTAGGATCCCTGTACCATGCGCAATACATATTATAAACCACTGTCGATTGGTAGTGTTTAGCAGCACACCTTCTGACCACCAGAATGAAGCCGGGCAATAAATTCCCTTCAGCACAATATGGGACCATGTTTTGCACATTAGAGGACATTGCCGTTGAGATGTACAAATGACCTTCTGTTTGATGTCTCCCAGCCCCAATGGAAAACCTTAATCGGAATACCTTTCATGAAAAAAGCTGTCCAGCTGTCACATAGTGACTGGCATAGCAATCCTCTCTGTGCCTGAACTGCATTGTTGTGAGGAATTCGACCATCCGCACGGTGGATCTGCAATCGTCTGTGCTTTTTTGAAATTTTAAATGAAATGGAATGATGGTAGATCAACTTCTGGAAAATGTGTGGGGCTAATCCTCACTCATTTTCCTATGTTCACCACACAGCAAACACATAGACCTGTGTACTCTGGGTGGACACAGCCTGCAGGCGCAGTCCACCCTGTCATATTTAATTGGGATCTGACCGGTGGAGTACATGATGGATATCAGGATGGGGAGGGCAAAAATCTTCCTCCTGACACGGCCAGCCAAATTAACTATCAAAGGCTCCATGGATCCGTCCTGTCCGTTACCCTCTGCAGATGGTGGCAGTAGTTAACATAATGAACATACTAATAGAGTATACTTTAAACAGGACCACATGGGGCCTGGCTGCAGAGGTTAACAAAAGACATGAAAACCCCAACAACCTTTGATATGCACTATCAACCTGAAGCCAGCTCCCGCCTCTAAGTATCAAGGGCAGTGACCTATCATGTCAGGAATTATGTATTTACAGTAGTCATCCCTGCAGGGGGACCCCATTCAGAAGGTATGAGAATGTGGTTTGCAGGAGACAGAAAGTTTGTTCTCACTGCAGCTTCAAGGGTGTCCTGTCGCTTTAATCAGGAACCACAAAGAGCTCAATTAACCAGAGATACGCTTCGATCCACAACAGACCGGAAGATGGGTTGACAGAAAACCATCTCTGTATGCTTTAAAAATCTTCATTGGGAAAGCTCAAACGATCAGGGAAAAATGTGGGAAGAGCTACATAATGGTATGGTACCTTGAGGGCCATTCAAGGGATAAAAAGGTGAACGCTGCTTCCTCAATTCCCATAACAGGAACAGCCTCAGATGAGAACAGTGATGCAGACCCACTGTCTTAACATTGCAGTTTTGAAGTTAAGATCTATTAGAACCTCACAGAAATACAGCTTCTAGTTTGGCACTTGCATTTTATATATTTGTAAGTGCTTCCGTGTTGTGAGCATTTGTTGCAAAAAATTTGATGACAAAAACAAAATCTCTGTATGCTTTCTAAATCTTCATTTGACACGCTCAGAAAAGAGCGTGAAAAATGTGGGAGGAGCTACTAATGGTTTGGTGCCTTGAGGGCCAATCCAGGGATAAAAAAGGCAAACACTGCTTCCTCAATTCGTATATCAGGAACAGCCTCAGATGAGAACAGTGATGCAGACCCTTTGGCTGAACATTGCAGTTTTGAAGTTAAGATGTATTGGAACTGTCTATCCGCGATTCAGAATCGGTGTGCCTCCAACAATCTCTGCCTTAATGCCTTCTCATTGGGACCCCTACCCCTGTTTTCCCTCTCTCACTCTGGCCGCCCAGCTTGGGCCCTATATCTTCACCTTCCTGCGAGGCAAAAAACATTGGTGTCCTCTTCGACTCCACTCTTTCACTCCTCACATCTCGGACGTCGCCAAAAAGGCCCACTATCAGCTGCACCTCCTCAAAGGAACTCTTCCAATCCTCCCTTTCCCCTAGAAGCTTTCCAGAGCCATGGTTCGCTACTATAACAGCCTCTTTCTCAATCTGCCTTCCTCTACTCTCCCCCTCTGCAAATAATCCTGAACGGGACTGCAATACTTATCCTTGGCCTCAAGCCCAGGGACCGTATCTCTCCAGCCCTGAAATCTCTCCACTGGCTCCCGGTAGCTGCAAGGATCTAGTTCAAGACCCTTTGCATTGTCCACAAGGCTTTCTGGGGCCAGAGCCCACACTACATCCAATGCTCCCTTCCAAAATACCTTCCTTCTCGAGCCCTTCGCTCAGCTACCTCCAACTCTCTAAAGGTTAGATGCTTCTCCAGGCAGAGAGTGAGGGGTAGATCTCTCTCCACTGCTAGTGCTTCCCTCTGGAATGGCCTCCCTGCCCCTCTCAAACCTGAGCCGAACCATCGGAAGTTCCGAAAGCAGCTCAAAACATTCCTCTTCTCATCTGCTTTCTTTCTCTCTCTACCTCCTCAGCTGACCTACCTGTCTGCTGTACTGACTGGTTGCTTGGCTACCCTCAGAGTCTCACTGGGTACCAGGCTTTTTCTTGATCAGTCACCCTTGCACTGCCGCCGGACCTACCATGCACTTAGGGGTTGTAACTGTAACCCTAAAGTCCCTTGTTTTCCTTGCACTACCCAGAGCAGCGCTGCCTTGGCTGCACTTATTCAAAGCGTTGCTGCCCTGTTTTTCCCCTCCCCTCTCCCTTGCACTTCCCCCTCCCTTTCCCCTTGCACCTCTCGTTCTCGTGCTTGCACAATCTTAATGACACAAGGCATCATTTGTCTTGTCCTCCCCTCTGTCTTCCCTCCCTTGTCCCTTGTCTTGTCACGCCTAGAAACATTTGTGCACAGGCACGTTTATAAATTACATATCATTTGGGTAGGACTTAGTATTACATGTTTTCACCCCTTTACCTTTTCTGTTTCAAAGCACTCTGGTTATGACCTCAGGCATAAAGGAGATTGTTGGTGGAGACCCAGAATTGGTTCATAAAGGTTGGCTTAGCCTACTCCAATCACTGTTGCTCATTTGGCTTTAAAAGAGGGCTGAGCCCCTCTTTTGGGCAGATCATCTGAAGACTTTGCAAGGATGAACAAGAAAAACTCTTTTGGACCCTGGCTGAAGGTACACTGCTTTACAGCTTCTGCCAGTGAAGGAAGGCCAGGATTTCCAAAGAAGCAAGGAAGATCCCACCCCTAAACATCTCCCAGGGAACAAAGGGAGATACTGAATCCAGAGGACCCTCCAGTAGCTCCAGAACCGGTACCCAGTCAGCGTACAGCATGCTCTGCTAGGCTCTGCAGCAAGCTTCCTAGGTGAGAAGTGCCATAGAGTATCTGAACCAAACTCAGGACAAGGCCAGTGCCTGCAACCCTCTCCTCAGTTTGGGCCATCCGCCTTAAAGGACGACATAAGCCCAGTAAAGAACTAGGAGGAGTGCATCAACTAGCGTCTGCCTTAAAGGAAATTTTCGAGCCAGTCGAGCCCCTTGAGCTGCAACCGACTGCACCACTGACTGTTGTCACGCTGCAGTCGCTAAAGTTGTCCGACACCTCGACCAATGCTTCAGACCCGCCCACCAGCACTGAAACGATTCCTGAGCCGCCATTTAGGCAAGCCTGCAGCCATCCGTCCAGCCTCATTCGCCAAACAGCCTGCTGCCTGATACCCTCAGCTGTCTCCCGTCTTGAACTCTGTCGCAGAAGCTGCAAAGCGCCCTGAAACCGACTCTACACTGCGGAGCATCAAGAACCTCTACATGGGCAGGGTACATTGTGGTTCTGTCCCCCTGGTCCTTCTCCGAAGGCCCCAGTGACATTTTACGACAATTGCTCCCTTTGTGGTGAAACTAAGTATCCTTGAACTATTGAGATTAATTACTTTACCGACTACCCTCCTGTCAGTATGCAGAGTGCTTCCTTTGTCCTTCTTGAAACTGTCTGTCGTCTGCATTCCTTTTCAGGGTGGGTTGTATTTTGTAGTGTGCTAGAACTGTCTGTTGAATAATAATGAAGTAGATATTTGTATATATCCTTCACTGAACAGTCCCTCTTATCATTGGGTAATAATTGTATTTTCGCTGTGTTGCAACTAGCCAACCATCCACGAACTTGCGGAGCTAAGCCTGCTGTTCCATCCAAGTTACCAAAATTGGCCACGGAGGTTTATAATTTGCTTGTGGTTTCAATCTGTTCGGATCCTTTCTGGTGTGCTAGAGGTGTGGGGCTCATTAATGGTTTCGAAACAGATATTCATCCCTGGATCATGGGTGCCCTGGAAGTTGATTTGTCACAATTGCGTAGCTAGTATAGGCAATGTCTGCTTTCATCCACTGGTGGCCCAGAGGGGAGAGGCATGATCACTGGCACTATCGATTTGGCAGGAATGTTGAGTTCAGGAGGAAGGCTGGGAAAGATTGGAGGAAATCATGGTCTCTGTTCAGATAGCTGTGCCAACCTCCTTTTTTCCTTTTTGGTATCCTACCAGCATCCTGAAAAATCTGCTAGGATGCCACTTTACCAAGATCCAGAAGGGGGGATTGCCCGAGCTGCTTTTCAACCAAGATCCAGAAAACCCAGCTAGGATGTTACCGTGCCAAGATCCAGAAGGGGAATTTACCAAGCAGTCGTCATAGCAACTATGGGGAATCCCCTGGTGTCCTCATGCCAAACATCTTGAAAGGGCATTCCTCAAGCTGCCTTCATACCAGGATCCAGAAAAATCCCCTAGGATGCCACTGTTCCAGGATCCAGAAGGGTAATTCCCCAAGCAGTCCTCATACCAACATCCACTGTGGAAAAACTCCTAATGCCCTCATGCCAACATCTAGAAGAGGATTCCCCAAGCTGCCCTCATACCAACATCCATAATAATTCACTAGGATGCCACCATACCAAGATCCAGAAGGGGAATTCCCCAAGCAGTCATACCAACATCCACTATGGGGAATCCCCTGGGGTCCTCATGCCCACATCTAGAAGGGGATTCCCTGAGCTGCCCTCATACCAACACCTGGAAATGTTTCCAGGTACCCTCATCCCAACATTCATAAAGATTTCTCCAGGCTGCTGTCCGGCCAGCAATTACAACAGGATTTGCCCAGGCTGTCCACATATCAATAGTCCTAGTATATAATTAAGCCTATTTGAAGGCTGCACTGGAGAAATCTCGGAGAGGATTTGCCATTCACGTGCGGGGTCAAACTGCACGCTTAATGGGAATTCAGGCAACATTCTTCAAATAATTTCCTGTTTACGTAAGTGGTGGCTCATACACCATTACAGCTTAACCTTCAAACATGCTTTTTCAGACTTGTGTAATGTGTATGGGATAGCTTTATAAGTACATAGATTCTGAATATGCATGTTTCCACTTGAAACCCACACCGTCTTGTCCAGGCGCTTTATTAGGGTGGCCAACTGTCCTTAATTTTGCAAAACGTTCCCGCATTGATAAGTTTTGTCCCGCACAAATTCTCTGCACGATGGGAGAAGTCCCCAATTTGCATTGGGCCCAGCCTCAACAAAGCCTTTTCAGCTCTCTTCACACTTACGTGTGAAAGTTGGAGATCAGGGGAATAGAGCGGTGTTATGGACTAGAATGTTAGTACAGATGACACTGTAGCGTCAGGTAGAAAAGCACTTTTTTGCTTTGTTGTAGGTTTCAAAGATAATATCCAGGTTAAAAGTACAGGACAGGTGTATGGGGACACATACACCGGCCACCCTCTCTCAGCCAGCCTCACTTCAACTGTCATTCAGAGAACACTCGGCAGAGAACATTCACTCAACCTTCCACATTCAGGCACGCATGACCTCACATACAAGTGCTTCCTATTCAATATGTGGTGGTTTCTGAAGGCCGTAGCCACGTGGAGGGTGGGGGGGGGGGGAGAGGGAGGAGAGAGAGAGAGGGAGGAGAGAGAGAGAGAGAGAGAGAGACAGACAGACAGACAGACAGACAGAGACAGACAGACTCTCTCTCTCTGCTGGCGCTTGTTAAATGGCGCAGGCATTCCTCTGCGCCCTCGCTGGAGGACTTATTTCAGTGATTTATAAAGCAGAACATGCGTGCCCTTATTTGGGGAGCTCGCAGCATTCCTCGCTTTCGTTGGTTCTCCAGTAGGACTTCACTGTGTTGTGCAGTGCTCCCCGCTATCATTTTACTCGCCTATCTTAGTGGATTTTCCAGGATGAATGGCATGTCACATACGCAGGCTGCCCGACCTCTTGCTGGTTTAGGTAGCGCCTTGAGAGCTTGGAATGTATCAAATGGGGAGTAGGATTACTCCCCGGGGTGAAGGCGGACACACTTTACCGAGTACTTAAAATGTTTTAATGCTCTGTGTCAGAAGGCCTTGACAACCCTCCCAGGGCGGTTATGGAGCGTTTCAGGGCAGCCCTCCTCAGTCTGGAGCAGATTATATATGTTCCACAAAGCGCACACAAGCTTCCCTGCTCAGAGGGGAAGAGTATGTTTATCTGGCACGCTTTTCCAAGCTCATCTATTTAAATGTCTTTGTTGCTCACCCGTCTTCCACAAACAGAACATATTTGAAAGTGATTCAAGATCCTTTTGTTGTGAAATCTGCCATTGCATCAAAATCTTAGTTTTTAAGTACATAGTTTTCCCCCAAGGGCTCTATTGCGATTTTGTTTTAAAATTAATCAACAAAGATTGCTAAAATCTGGTAAAGGTGGGAAAGTCCTCCTTCTTTGAAAGCGCTGCGGGGAAGGGCCTTGTCGGGCTGGTAACGACTCAGCGAGTGCCAATAAACTTGCTTGTTACAAGCTCATGCTAAGAATTGGTACCCAGCGAGGGACAATAAGTACAGAATCTTGACATACAAGCAAACTCAAAGAAAGAAAAATGTAAGCCCATATATATTACTAGAGAGGAGGCATGTGCATGGCAAAAAAAGTCCAGCCTTTCATAAGTCCAAGGATTTTCCAGCAGCTGGCAGCATGGGAAGACTATTTCAAAAGCCAAGAGATGCAGTTGGGAGGCTAAAGGTAGAAGCCAAAAGCTGTACCTTTTACAGTGAAAGGAGAATTTGCACAAGGGGTTGAGTATCTGGTGGGAAAAGGCAAAAAGTATGTTGACGACCAGGAAAAAGCACAATTTCTGAATTAGTAGCCACTTTCCTGGATGGCACTCACTTGTAAATCTAGTACCCGTCCTTTCTTCCATTCGGGTAACTCCAGGTATTGGGCCAGTATCCTAGGTCATTGACCTGATGGGCGGCAAACAACGCCTTTGGAACACAGATTTCACACACTGGCATTAAAATGTAGTTCATAATAATCTAGCTCCCAGTCAGCAACTGTTCAGCCCAAGGGTGCCAACAAAACCAAATTGAACCTGCCAAAGTCAATCAGAATAGTGTACACATCATACTATAGCATTTTCAAACTAGCGTTGTGCTGGTCAGTTTCAACAGCATATTTGGGACACAGCTGGGCTCTAGCAAAATAGACCATTGACTGTGGTCCTTATAGTTCCAGACCCAAATGTATTTCAGGCACCAAGGCTGAGTGAGGCATGCCCTCGTGCTGGCATTCTTTAGCAAGTCCAGTACACACATATGCCGCCAAAGCAACATGCTTCTGGCTGCTCTCTGCCACCCTCTTGTGCTTTGGCGTCAGTGCTCGCTACAATGAGAGAGCACAGATATACCATAGAGAAAGCACTAAAAGAGTAGGTAGGTTTCTTTTCAGTTACAAAAGTGAAAGTGAGGGAGCTTGCAAGACAGATGGCACAACGGAAAAAAGGCTGATAATAGCCTATGTTGGCAGGGCCAGTGTCCACTCAGTTTACCTGGTCAAAATGGACCTGGAGACCAGAGGATGGGCGGGGTGGGATGAGGTGGTTTTTGTCCGATTCCATAAGAAGAGTATGAACTGGGGGCAGTCTAGC
The DNA here is from genome assembly GCF_040938575.1 of Ambystoma mexicanum. Taxonomy (NCBI): domain Eukaryota; kingdom Metazoa; phylum Chordata; class Amphibia; order Caudata; family Ambystomatidae; genus Ambystoma; species Ambystoma mexicanum. The sequence goes on from NC_090941.1 coordinate 898,017,545, forward strand.
AAATACAAGTTAACCTAACTTGAGTGGTTGCAAAATGAACGGAATTCTATATAAAAGTAGACCAATACCTCAAGGAGGGAGCTGTTGGATAAGCTGGAGCCACCATTCATTGTGATGCCAGATGCTCACAATGTATTTGTTTAGGTTGGATTAGGAGGATAGTGGCATGACGAATTGTTAAAATTGTTTTACACATACTGTTATAAATTATGCTTATTGATAAACGAAGTAACCTAAATTGTTCAAATCAGCATACATCAAGCCCCTCCTAATAAATGAAATGGGGAAATGCAGAAGACCCTACCACCTCCAGACTTATGTCGAATCTACGCTACCCAGCAAAAATCCTTGAAAACTACTCATGCAAAGAACTACTCAACTATGTAAAAAGCAACGGAATACTCAACCAATCCGAAGTCTGCTTCAGACCCACAAGAGGAACTGAATCGGCACTTCTCTCCATGTGGGACGACTCAAAAATAAACGCAGATAACAGCACCAAATCGGCCCTCGTACTACAAGACATATCAGCCGCCTTCGGCACAACCAGTCGCACAACACTAATAAAGAGACTTGAGGAATGCAGCATGAAAAGCTCTGCAATACAATGGCTGAAATCTTTCCTCACTAACCGAACAGAAAGATCACACTTAGAAGCATTCGCATCGAACACTTAAAACATCACCTGCAGTGAACCACAAGGATCAAGCCTCTCCCCACTCCTCTTCAGCATCTACATGTTCCCCCCCTAATGAAACTCATTCAAACCCATGTACTGACAGCCTACAACTACGGAAACAGCACAACTCATCTTCAAAATAACCTCTGCCCAAGACCAGAACAACTCCCTCAACAAATGCCTCCCCAACATATTCCCCTGGATGACAAACCACAATCTCAAACAAAATCTGACCAAAACAGAAATAATTATCTCACCACCAGACGACAATGCAACACAGACATACCTGAGCTGGCCACTGTGCATGGGAACCCAACCAGAGACAGTCAGTGAAGTTAATAAAAAAAGAAACAGGAATCCTCATGGACAACAGACTTTCTCTAGAACCACAAGATCACTCCATAGCAAAAAAATGCTTCTACCTCCTGTGACTGAGAGAGATACTCTCTTAACTCAATCTCCCATTCAGAACTCTGCAATCATCTCCTCGGTACTATCAAGACTAGACTGTGCAAACAGCCTCTGCCTTGGAACGCCAGAATTCCTCACAGAAAAACAATGCATCCAAAATACCACAGAAAGACTACTCCTGAGTCTAAATGCAAGAGACTACATCACACCAGCCCTCAGAAGTCTGCACTGGCTACCGGTAAAGAAACGCATTAACCTTAAAGCCCTCTACATCTCCCACAAATCACTACAACTTTCTCCAAGCTAAAATTAATCATTGCCAACGAGGAAGAAACCAAAGATCGAGCAACGAGGTACAAATAGAAATAAAACACCACCAGAAAAGGACATTCGGAGGAACTCCATTTGATAGCCAAACTATGGAACTCTGTACCGGAGGAAATAACGATGGGGGACCACCTTACTTTCAGAATATGACTGGAAACCTGGCTATTCAACTCACTGAGATCTGCATAAAAATGCACCCCCCACAAACCATACTCTCGTACCAAAGCAAACATGGGAGAATAATACGGATTGAAGAAAAGTTGAGGCAGATGTACATGTCCTCTATAGAGCCCACCCAATCAGCTCTGTCATACTAGAAAAACAGCAAGAAAGCAAGGTGCAGGACACCTGGTATTATCCTAATATCACATTGAAGGTATGAAAGACAATATGCACTCAGACAACCGTATCAAATGTACCCTCGAACTGAAATGGTACATGAGTCTGCAGAGACTACTGGACATAGAAGAACTATAAGTAAAGTCAGACAGAAGAGAAGTGACGTGACAAAGAGAGAAGACACATAGACACACTGAATCTGATGAATGGATGTCCAAAGAATGAAGAATGTAACTGAAGCAAAGAAGTAAACATACATGTGAATATGAAGAAAACCATATGCACGTAGAAGATAAGTGACAAGAGATGTAGTAGATGTGTATACACAGATACGCAAGATAGATGAGACCGCGTAAAAGCCTGCTAAAGTAGGAAATATAACACAAGTAAAGCAGCCATGTTAAGAAAATGGACATTGGCATTGAATAATAGTAAGCAAGAAAGCTGGAAGAGAGACCAAGGCTGCAGAGCTGGCAGGCACCGGAATACAGCTTTGTGCGAGAACAAAGGGCATTTGCTTGGCTTAGGATCAAGGATGCCAAGGCAAGAAGCAATTGCGAGGAACGCAAGAGCTGAAGAGGATAAGCCATGTACGCAAGACCTATTTCTCTCAGATTAAGTAAAGGAGTGAATAATTGAGTGACAAGTATTGAACAATCAAAGATGCAGAAAGTGAATGCAAGACGGAGCAACCAAGTCTCCAGAGGCCAAGAGGAGTAATGGCTCCCAATATAATTGAATCAAATAGCACAAAATAGGAGGACAGAATGGACAAAATCATGGTCTACGCATACGTGGTGTAGCACCAGAAAACAATGCCTATTCGTAACGCTCCAAACACGGATAGCAATGTACCTTCACTCCCTTGAACATTCTGAAGAAGAGAACAGCCAGTAAGGTCAGCTACAAATAAAAAGCCTTGGCTTGGGGCCTAACTGATGAGAGATGGTAGGCTAACTAGCTAAGAAAGACAGTTGTCTGCCGTTGTTCCCCTGCACCTGGGCTTCGTTGCTTACGTGCTGCTAACAAGCCGAGTGTCCAAGGTTTCAAGAGAGTGCAACCAATCATGAGGGTCTATGTAATGGTGGACTGTACATTGTTGCAGAAGCCTGCTGGCTATTATCTGTATTTTACGTAGTTGGAGGGTGTTTAAGGCGTGCCTACTAAATAAAGGGCAGCCAATGATGTTACTAACACTTATAACGAATATAGGTATATATGTTTCCTTAACCAATTCCTCCACCCAATAAATTGTACTGTTTGCCACGTAGGATGACGTCCTAGCTGACATATATCGAGGTATAAAGTCTTTTGTGTAATGGAAATGCGATGAGTGTGTGAGCTACAATTTGGTTTCCCTACTTTATTGAACTGATAATAAAGTAGTATTTTTCCTCTTTGAGTCTGTCCGGTTATTTGGGTCTGAGATCATTTATTTGGTAATCCAGTTCGGCACTTGGAACGCTCTAGGTGCTATTGCACAGAAGCAACAATAAAACCACCACACACTCCGAGCTAAAACTAACCACCCCCTTCCTTTTTTCTACAACAACATACCTCTCACTTAATACACACGCCCAAAAGGGCCAGCAAAACCACACACCAAAAACATGCAAACTACACATCCACTGCTAACCAGGCAACAAAACCAAATAGTTGCAAACAACAAACCACCCAGACACTGGATGCTACCCTCTGGACACAACAAGCCTAGTGGTCATCACAAAGCACACTCGGAAAGCTCACACGCACAGCCACCAGTTTCTCGTGGTTCAGTAAGCATCCACAGAAGAGCACAATCTTGAACCTATCACTCTTCCCTCACTAACCAACCCCACCCACATTTCTTATAGAGCCACATGAGTGCCTGGAGACCATGCAAATAGGAGCGGTGTGCGGTATGAATCATCATAACGTAACACATTGTAGTTTGTATTCATTTCATCAGGATGGTGATTCCTCTCCTGCAGAACTGGCACTTGTGAACACCTGCAGACTTCATCTCCCAACATGTAGCGTCTGTTGTTTCCTTCTGTTCATATGGGACCCTTTGGTGTTGGGTGTAGGTTTTTTGCAGTGCAGTTTTAGAACTCTTGTGTTTTATCAGACACGTTGGTACTTTGAACCGAATTCCCAGAACTGTAGTCCATGTCAGAGCTCTCTGTCTCTCGCACTCTTTATCGGACACTTTAATGGACTACATTTCCCATCTTGTGAACACAGCCTCAGAATCTCTTCCACTTGGACTTGCCCTCATACTTACTTGAGCCTTCTCAGTTTTCTCACAGGTTTTAAACATTGGTAGCTTTTGACGGAACACCCCACTGCTCTCCAGATATTGGAGCTGTCCCATCTCTTTAGCTCTCACAGGGCCTCTCTTGTAGCAATGTCTGCAGTGTCCCTTACTCATTGGGCAAAGCTTTCTCCTAAATACTGTCACCATCCTGCCATGCCTTCCAGCTCTTGTACCACCTGGGTTCTTTGCAGTGCAGTCTTCTACCTTCATCTAGCCTAGCCAGAGTTTGAGCATCTCTGGATCACGGTACTCTTTGGGCTCTCCTCCAACCTTCAGCAGATACCACCTCCTTGCCTCCTCTGCCAGAGTTCAACAGCTTCACCCCGTTGCTGCGTCTCTTCCCCTCCTCATAACTCCCATTGCTTCACCTCATTAGTGGGGAGTCCATTACCGGTTCTCACTGCTCTTTCGGCCTATGACTCGTACCTCTTCGCAAGCATCCCCTGTCTCTGAAAACTGCTGGCATGGGCTAATGAGGAGAGGATCTAAAGGCTCAGGCTGGCATCCTGGATTTCTCGAACAGTTTGGTCAGAGGTGTGTGTTTGCTGTTCTCCTAGTTTATCAATTGTGACTGGCTGCGTTTCTGCTTCCACCAGAATCGAATTAAACAAGTACATCCTTTTGTTTTATCCCTTTTTATGTGGGCTTGTGATGCTGGTGGGAGGCACTTCGTCACCATAGATTAAGGTAGAGGGTGGATTTGGTATAAACGTGTTGTACACGGAGGGAATGGCTGCCATTTTAGGAAACTTTGATAACTTGGTAAATATTTGTTTTAGAGAAAGTGTAGTGAATGCACTTCATCCCATCCTAGCAGTAGAGATTAACTGTACATTTATTTTAACAATCTAAATATTGCTGTACTGAATTAGTACAGGCTATGTCCTGGCACACCCTTAAACTGATAAATCTGACAAAATTGTAACACATTTTAACAAAAATAATTTGACATGCACTACACAGTGTATTTAATGTTCAACAATGATATTTATTAAAAAACTCAATCTATTTGTATTAACATAAAAATCTCAACGCATTTCAGGAAAAAAGGCCATCGTCAGGAGCAATATCTATAAAGAGAAGTGATTTTATTTATTGAATTTCATATATCAAGTGATATTTGTTTTTATTTTAAAATTATTTGTTGACTTATTGTCTGATTTATCAGTTTAAAAAGTGTGCAGGGACACAGCATGTCCTGATTTGGGACAGTTATATTTAAATGTTTGTTAGGGTTCCTAGAGCCATGATCATTATCCCAAGCACCCCAAATCAATTTCAGAAGAACTGAACAAATATTTCTGATCCAGCAGCATGCTCACCTTCTGGAAACCTCTGTCTAATGCTTGGTCTTCTCCGGCTTCTCAATCCTTTTGGTCTCTTAGATTTTGTTACTGAATGGAGCCCAATCTAGCATCAAAATCCATACATTTCCATGTCTTTCTTCAAATGATAGATTGCATCATCAAGGCTTTGTCCTAGTGACCAGAAATGTAATTGCTTACTATAAAACCTAACATTTGTAGCAGCCTGAAAGCATGTCTGTGTATGTCTGATTCGTATGGCAAGACAGCTTTCTAAGGCCCTCTTAGAGCAGTGGTTTCCAAAACTGTCGATTTACACCTACCTGGTGCTCTGTCCCCTAGATCCCTGCATCCTTGTGCATTGTGACTTCTGTCATGAAATCCTTTATAATCACTCGATTTTATAGTGTCGGAACACATCCACCGCACACACTGCTCCCCTGGTGTCTTCCCTATAAACACATTGGTGTCTTCTCCACTTTTACCAAATTCTCAAGGAACTTGGAGCAGACAATCTATCGGACTTCAGCTGTGCAGAGTCTGATTGATAGGCTCTGTTTTCATACGTACACCAGTAATAACAGATGTGGCACTGAATAATGTTCTTCATCACATAATAAAAATGAATGACCTAATACAATTATTGCATTAGGCTGTGCACACAGCCCATATATAGTTTAGTAGCAATATAAGGCATTGTATTTTTCACTGACAAAGTTAAAGTAAAGGACTCTGTCGGCAAGAATGACAAAATGGCCTCCGAAGTGTCATGAAGTGGGGCAGTTGATGAGGTTTATTTTGGGTTGGTGGGACTACCACTGGTATTCTGTGCCATAACTGTATTTTAGGGCTCAATGTTTATTTTCAAACCATTTCCCCATTGCAGTTCTGTTGGAGGCATACAACTTTGACTTCAGACCACTCTTTTATCAACCAGGTTTTGTTTGCGATTGTGTAATATATATTTCTAGACTCTCTGTGGTAGCGTATGTAGGAAAGGGTCTAGCGCCCTCTGGATTTTTGGGAACCTGTGTATTAAATACAGTGGGCGGTCATTCCGAAGGTAAGTTCCACTTCACTAGGTGGATGAGTAATGTTGTAATGTATTGCATTTAACACTTCTCTTAGAGGAGGGGAGCATGGCTTACACGTAACGTTGAGTGATCTAAGCTCCCATTCAGGTTCTTGTGCACACTATATCATTGGTCAATATTTCAATTCTATGGTGGAAAGCTATCGTCTCTTAAACTATTTATCACCAAATCCTTTTTACAGCACACAGTGAGATGAATAACCTCCCAATTTTGGAAGTTATGGAAAAAGTCACATGGAGTTTAGTGATGTGCCCAAGATCTCAAATTGGTGAAGCTGGGATTTTATCCCTAATTTCCCAGTTCTGGTGTTCACAATTTAGCTAAAACTAGACCACATCTGCCCGCATCCCAATCTTTTAGTTTTAAACCAACATTCAATGTCTTTGTGTACAGTTCTTTCAATCAATAAAATAGTGTGTTCCATAAAGTGCAACTCCTCTAATGAATCAACCTATCAAATGAGTATTCCCTATAGAAACCTATTCCACTAAATGCAGACTGTTCACTGTCAATAGGGGCATGGAAACAAGAAAATAACAGCCTGCAGATACATGAGAAGGAAACCCAGCAAATGCATGTGTTCCATGCAGTGTACATTTCAACAAAAACATGAGGCAGAGAACGCATTAGTGTACATTCAAATCAGTCATTGTGGCTAATATAACATGAGTTTCTATTTTGTTGTGCAAGCATCTAGGGCAGACTCGGCACTTTATTTGGATTACATTCTCTGTGGATCACGATTAAATGACCAATTCTGCCCTGGATTTTTTTAAAGTACAAGCGGAGCATTGCACGCTTCTTTTTGTTCTGTATTTGTGAAGTTAGCAAGCATCCTCCAATAGACTATACTTTCACATTAGAAAAACAAGAGTGCCACCTATTCAGAGAGCCTGCTCTCAGGTTACATGTGGAAGATCTGTGACTTTCTCCTGGGCTGGGTCCCCGGTCTGTGGCCCCCAATTCACAGCCAGGTGGGCCCAGATTTAGGGAAGAAAGAAGTCTGAGGTGTAGTGGCTCAGCATGCCCTGTCTGCATTGTGCCACTTAGCCATCGTGGTGATCCCCCTCTGGTGTTTCTCCTTGTGCCATTTACAGGTGCTTAGACAGATTTTTCTGCTGGAAAAAAAGCCTTTCATTCTTTCTGAAGCACAAGAATTTAGCAACAAAAATGTGGAAAATAAGAATATGCAACCTTAACCTACAACTTTACAACAATGGCTGCAATTTTAAGGATATAAACAATGAAACCATTATGTGTAGAGGTAGAAAAGTAACCACGAGCACACTGTGGCATAAATGGATTGGGCAAACGTGAGAAACCTGTAATGGCCGATTCCTCGATCACCAGGTGGAGCATTGTAAGATATCCAGAGCCCGCTAAGCACATTTTTCCAGCACAACGATTGCGCTGGTGTTGAATGATCCTGGGAGTCTGAACCCTGTCTTGTGATCGCTTAGGTAAGGTTATTGCAAATGTATATATTGCAAACGGGACAAGGTATCGCAGAGATCTGTCCACACTGTGAAGGAAAGGCTCCCATGATGTTGTTACAGTTCGTCTGGTTAAGCTTGTCTAAACATCCAAACTGGCTGATTGGCAGAAATCCCACTGGTGAAGACAGCTCACTACGGCAAGTAGCAGTACCGCTCCACAGCTCCGTGCCAATCAACCATGCCTATCCTGGAGCCGTGCAAGGGCCTTTTTTGCATTTATATTTTTTTCTATTTACGGAAACTAACAGTGACTAGTGTATGTGTAGAGAAGAGTGTCAGTCCTGAAACAAATCATGTTTGCTAATTGACGTCTGATGGGTTGCGACTCTGGTATTGAACAGCAACCGCTCCTAGAACCAATCACTTTAAGAAAGTAAAAGACGTATTGTTATTGCGAGTGGTGGGGATTCTGTGGGGTAAAAACATACGCCAGCTTCCCATCAAGCTTGGGTGTTAGGGAGGTGCCAACCTAATGCCCATAAATATGCCCCCCTAAAAAATTCCCCCTTAATTGTTTACTTGAGTTTTAGAAGGTGCCCACACCAAGAAGTCCCTTTGTAACACCCCCAAAGAAAAGGGAGTCTGATCTTAAAATGCTTTGTGGACATTTAACTCAGTAGGTTCTGCAAGAGCAGAACGCGGATTAGTGTGCAAAGCTTACATAATGACCCCAATGAGGCAATAGTCTAGATACAGGAAAATGTGCAAGTGCTAACACAAGAAGACACTAGCAGGAGCCAGCAGAGACTATCCAGAACAGTGGCTGGTCTCAACGTGGTAAAAGGCAAGATTAAGGGACCAAACAAATGATCTCATTAAGAGGAATGTTTTGAGTTTTCACCAATATTGAAGGTGGCTCTGCAATGATTAGATGGCGTAACTTGTTCGCTTACATGCATCTTCCGGACTGCATATGGCGTTTCCTCAAGAGGGACTCGCAAGCGATTTCTAGAACCTCAATGTCATTTTCCAGGCAAGCATGGCCATCCGTCTGAACCAGACCGTGTGGCTGTGATTGAAATTAAGATTCCATGACCAAGAGCTAAAACTAGCTCCTTGGTATCGGGCAAGGCCCCGCAGGCAGGAGCTAGCTCTTGGGAACCAGGAGCGAGAATATAGCGAGCTACAGATTGAAGTGCCACATGAGATGCAACGTTTAACTTCTTGTCTCTTCTATACGATCCGTTCTGCTTTAAATGTATTCTAGATGGTCCAGTGCTTCTTCCCAAGAACACCAATTCAATGCCACGTTGATATCTTTGTATGACACCAGTTGACCTGGGAAGCCAAAGGTAGCTCCTGGTAGTGGGTGGTGTCAAGCCAACCAGGCTCTCCTAGACTAGAAGCAGCACCTAAATCACTCCTAGCTCTTGGCAATTTCGAAACCTGCTGTAGGGGGCACTTTCTAACCCATCTACGCCTCCCCATAAAAATGTGTTCTAGATACTAGGGATGTGTGCATTCCTGCATGTCTGAAGGCAAGGTTTTCACTGCGGGTTCGTGGTGCCATGTGGATCTTCAGCTCCACTCTGGCCTTCACAATGAGCTTATTAAACGTCCTGTTCAGTCGTTCTGAGCACCTTGCTTTGCATCACCTTGCTTTGCATCCATTCATAAAATTCCCGAAACTCATTCCAGCCACAGAGCATTAGTCTGAAGTTTGCAAATTCTTTGATTGGCCAAGAAAAACCGAGTCGGGCTACGTTGCTTGTTCAAGGCACGACTTTCACCACTTTTCATGGTGCATGCATGCGCTGAATTAGAGTAGGAATACTCCGAATAATTGTACTCTTATCAGCTTTGCATAGGTTTAAGTGTTTCCATCCTACTGCTTGCATCCATGGAAATGTAACACTATGTCCTGCAAAATTGGCAATACCAATGTTGCATCCAAAGTATTACTGAAATGTGCTTCTGTATTGGCACCTGGGGAAGGGTGCTTAGCCACTCGAGATGCTAGAAATGTGGGCAAGAATACAGTGTACGGCCTGCATTTACCACAGGTGGCACCATCTTGATTGTGGGGAGACAACAGGGAGCCGCGGGATGCAAATAGCTATTGCCCCCTTGTCGGGGGGGTGTAAATGGCAATAAATGGCCCACAGCCATTGCCGAGATCCACGCATCGATCTTGCCTACCTAGTCTCGGGGTGTCGGGCCATAACAGCCCTGTACGCCCCCGACCCAGGAGTGATTGCTACATTCCCAATTGTTTGACATCTGTTTCGGTCTCCTAGATGGCCTTCGTGCTATAGATGTTAAGATCTGCTCTAAAGCAGAGATGGTTGCTCCAAATTCTGGCATTAGGCCGTACATCTACATATGGAGAAAAGTCCTAAATAACTACCCTTGCACCACCCTACCAAACATTCAAATTTAAAGGAAAATTGTTGGCTTGGATGCAGCTCAAAGGGCAGAAGCATTGTAATTGGAAGCCCTTTTGTTGTGGGGCAGTCTACGTTAGAGCCACAAAGGTTATTGCTCCCACTCCGATCTCTTACAACATACCGAGGCCTCGTGCATCATGGTACTTCTAATCCCCACGCGCCTTCCCATGCATTTGGAGGTGCAAGCTCCCCACTAGGGGGCTCGCCTACATTGTGTTAGACCACATGCCACTGCCCCGCCGCAAAGCCTAGGCCAAGTTGTGACACTGACGGACGCTCTTCCCCAAGGCACAACGTATGTGTGATTGCCAGGCCAAGCTGGGATAGTTCGCAGCCCAAGTGGGGTACTATTGCCTTGTGTCAACCCACTCCACCCGGGCGTTACCTACAGGGATATTTAACAATGCCAGCAGGGACCCATAGTTTGGAATGGCCGGCATACTTGACTTAGTTAATGCTTGAATTACACCATTTCCAAAAATGTAAAGCTACCTGCTGATCTACTTTAACTATATTAATATCACACAATTTAACTCTGGCTTTTTAAAGAACAGTCCTTGGAAAAACATAGCAATATAGCAGGAAAGATGTTTCTGATCGAGAGAGACCAAGACCGTTCCAATGAATGTGAAAAAAGGTCTCCAGAAGGCCAGCGCAAAGTATCGGCTTTGCTGTCACTTATTGATCTATCGACTGCCTTCGAAAGTCCCAACCACTCTCTGTCCGCAAGTAGAAATGTGTCTCTCAGTCAACATATGGCCTGTGAGGTGAGCGGTTCTCCTATTTCTGGGCAACATAACTGCTTATAGACCTCGCTTGGGGTCTTTCAATCCCACCAACGCTATTTTCAGTATGAGTTTTTTGGTGTTGACTTTCACACCTAGCCAACCTGTGCTTTATGACTGCCAGCTCCATGATGGCCGATCTAGGGGAGGTGCCAACTATCTTCACTTGTCTTCTGGATTGAATGTTCACCAACTGGCTAAGTTTAAAGAATGTCGAAATCTAAGCTTCTTCCTTGTTTTAACCGGAACTGGTAAACAAAGAATTTATATTTGAGATCTGTCGTTTTCAGGCCTATGCATACTGAATGCCTGATGGAAAATGTCCTATGCAGAGCTCCAATGGCCCCAGCCCACCAGGGGATGTAAAGCCTGCCTTTAGGAGTAGCATATCTCAAGCTTCTAATAGCTCGCACATTTGATAAAGTCATATGAACATTCTTATCCCCGGTAGGTCCTACTTGGATCATCTCTCCAGAAGCCTGCAGCCCAGTAGTGAACAACTGCTGATGGCACCCAAGAACCTCCAGAAGATTATTAGCATCAGGCATTCAGAAAAAAACAATGAAAACCTTTCTTCTCTAGGTCCCGGTGGATTCGTTTTTTAAACCACCTGTGTGGTATTTTCAAAAACAGACAGATCTGCAGAACCAGCTATGTTCTAGTCCTATCCGTAATATTCTAGCACTGAAAAAAGAGCGCTGACTCCGCCAGCAATTATTGACTGTGGCCTGCACACTATGCAGCACAGTGCCTCTGACTGCCCTCATTCACACTCTGCACACCTTGTAAAAACTGTGCCTATGCCTTTCATGCTCCTTGGCACGGTTTGTGGGCAGCTGGAAGTTGTGTGGGTTTGAACACGCAACTCATCATAGTAGCATTGCAAAGAGCAGTGAGCATATAACCGGAGCTGCTGTCGCCTGTGTCTTCTGCTCCTACCAAACGTAACGCATGGGAAATGCAAGGGGTCTGCTGGGTTACCCACTGAGCTGCAGCGCCCAGACCACGGGCAATTGAGCTCCAGGACTTATGCGAAGTTCAAACTCTGCTGTCTGGGCTTTGGTTTGGGTTCTTTTCGGGTAGCACTGGAAACGAGCTGCGCAATTGTTCGGTTTTTATACACCATGGAACAGTGATTGGTCAACTTTGCTCGCGATCACGGCCGACCGCTGTGCATCTGCCAGTCGGTTTATGATGCTTCTAACTGGGCCATTTCAAGAAAATGTGTGTATATATGTTTCCATTGCCCAATTTGTTCATACGGTGCTTACAGAGACCGTTTATTGTAAGCAATGGGCGTTGGGCCAAGGCCTCTGCAGTAAATGCGTCCTTCAGCCTTTTAAACTAGTCTCCCGCTGTTATCATGAGAAGTTTCTCTCAGACCTGTGTGGAGTCTCCATTTAATTCTGCTTAGGAAATGTCATATTGTCCAGCAGCGATGCAAACTGCAGTACGTTCTAACCAAGCAGTCCTGCTGTGTTCTGACAGACTACCTCGAGGTGGGTGTGTGTCTGTCTGCCTCTTAGTTATGCACAAAGAGTAAAATGAGACTGCATTTTTGGCCATATGTAAATCCTCGATGAATTGCCTTTTGCTCACAAGCTAACCTTTTGGACTCCTCCTTTCTTCCTTCAAAGCTATCGAGGGTCCTGTTCAGTCGAGGGTATGCCTCCGGTCCAGAGAAGTCATGACCCTCTTCCCCCCCCCCTCCACTCCCACAACAGTTCTCTTAATTGCCTTTTCATTCCATCTATACTGTAATTTACATATTTTGCGCCAGTCAAAAGAATCCCTACACATGGTGCTTAATGGGTCATGGGGGCAAACTCCTCTTCAGTGCCCCTTTTGCATGATATGTGCACGAAAGCTGCCAATGCACATGTTGCTAAGACTGTGATGGGCAATCTGAATGTTTGCAGCCAAATCTTGCGCCACTTGCAGACCCGCACTTGTAATGAAAAAGCAAAAGTACAGTACATGTATCTTAATCCAAGAAAGCCGTACAGGATGTGCACTCGTTCCTCACATGGGGCATAGCTGGATCTGTCAGGTTATCAAATTGATTCGCAAGCAACATTGTTTTTCATTGTACTCTGCAAATATCACAAGCCCAAGCTGTCCAATGTCGCACGTGAGCAACCCACACAATCCGGAGTGTCTGTGTTCCGTTACCTTTTAAATCAGCTTTCGTAATGGCATACGCCGAAGGTACAGGTACAATTAAGTCCAAGAATAGGGCCCACTGCTGAGGGACTGGGCCTCTGGTGAATCAACTTCCGGTTTCATCAATCAGCCCCACACCTCTAGAACAACAGAAGGGATCCGAACTGATTGAAAACACAAGCAAATTATAAACCTCCTTGTGCAATTTTGGTATCCTAGACGGAATGGCAGGCTTTTCTCTGCAAGGTCGTGGATCGTTGGTTAGTTGCAACACAGTGAAAATACAATTATTACTTAATGATAAAAGGAACTGTCCAGTCGAGGTTTTATACTCCCATCTACTTTATTATTATTACAACAGACAGTTCTAGCACATTACGAAATACAACCCACCCTGTACAGGAATGCAGAGAACGGACAGTTTCAAAAAGGAAAAGGGATGAACTCTGGATACTGACAGGAGGGTAGTTGGTTAAGTAATTAATCGCAGTAGTTCAAGGATGCCTGGTTTCGACACACAAGGAGTAATGGGTCATAAAAAATGTCACTAGAGGCCTTCGGAGAAGGACCAGTGGGACAGAACCTCAATGTTCCTTGTGCTTGTAGAAGTTCTTGGTGTTCGATAGGGTCGAGTCGGTTTCAGGGTGCTTTGCAGCTCCTGTGAAAGGGTTCAAGAAGGGAGACAGTTGCGGTTATCAGGAGGCAGGCAGTTCGGCGAGCGGGCTGGACGGACGGCTGCCGGCTGGCCTACACAGCGGATCGGGGTCAGGAATCGTTCTCTCAGTGCTGGTTGGTGGGTCTGAAGCACCGGTCGAGGCATCTCGGATGACGTTAGCGACTGTCGTGACAACAGTCAGCGGTGGGGTCGGTTGCAGCTTGAGGGGCTCGACTGGGTCGAAAATGTCCTTAAAAGGTGGATGGTGGTTGATGCTTGTCGATACACACCTCCTAGCTTCTTCACTGGGCTTGTCGTCCTTTAAGGCGAACGGCCCAAAGCTGAGAATAGTGTTGCAGGCACTAGCCTTGTCCTGGGTTTGGTTCAGAGACTCTCTGCCACTTACCACCTAGGAATCTTGCTTGCAGACCCTAGCAGAGCACGCTGTCTGCTGGCTGGGTACCGGTTCCGGAGCTGCTAGAGGCTCCTCTGGATTCAGTATCTCGCTCTGTTCCCTGGGAGATGTTTAGGGGAGGGATCTTGCTTCCCTCTTTGGAAAGCCTGGCCTTCCTTCACTGGGGGAAACTGTAAAGCAGACTGTACCTTCAGCCGGGGTCCAAATGAGTTCTTCTCGTTACTCCTTGCAAAGACTTCAGTTGATCTGCACAAAAGAGGGGCTCGGCCCTCTTTTAAAGCCAAATGGGCCACAGTGATTGGTGTAGGCTAAGCCTACCTTAATGAACCAATCCTGGGTCCCCACAAACAATCTCCTGTATGCATGAGGTCGTAACTAGAGTGCTTTGCAACAGAAAAGGTAAAGGGGTGAACACATGTCCCACCCATCTTATGTCTTTTGTGGATCAGAGGGTCTCTGTGGTTCCTGATTAAAGCAGCAGCTATCCCTTGAAGCTGTGGTGAGATCAGACTTTTGGTTGCTGCCAAACTACATACTCATACCTTCTGAATGGGTTCCCCTTGCAGGGATAACTACTGTAAATACATACTCCCAGACATGACAGGTCACTGCCCTTGATACTGAGAGGCAGTCGCTGGCTTCAGGTTGACACAGTGCATATCAAAGTTTGTTGTGGTTTTCCTGTCATTTGTTGACCTCTGCAGCCAGGCCCCATGTGGGTCTGTTTGAAGTATACTCTATTAGTATGTTAATTGATGCTACCATCTGTAGAGGGTAAACAGACAGGATGGATCCACGAAGCCTTTGATAGTTAATTTGGCTGGCCATGACAGGAGTAAGGTTTTGTCCCTCCCCCTTCTGAGATGCATCATGTACTCCACCTGTCAGATCCCAACTAAATAGGACGGGGGGACAGCGCCTGTAGGCTGTGTCCACCCAGAGTACACACGTCTATGTGGATGTCGTGCAGTGAGCATAAGTAAATGTGTGTGGATTAGCCCCACCCATTTTCCGGAGGTTGATCTACCATCATTCAATTTCATTTAAAATTTCAAAAAAGCCCAGACGAGCGCACACCCACTGTGTGAATGGTTGAATTCCCTCAAACGTCCCCACAAATTGCAGAACGCCTGATTGATCCTTCTCCACCCGGACAATTTAAACCATCATCCAATGAGGGAATCCAGGAGGCTTATCAATAAAAGATGCACACTTGCTAACTTGGCTCAATCCACAATGGCTACAATTGCTGGGAAGCAGCTGTAAGGTGGCATAACTCTGCAAAACACTCAAATAAATGAGTCGGGTAAAGGGGAACTCACTCCATCACAAAGGCATTAATGCTCAAATTAGGACTGCAAATGTAGACTGGTAGTTTCATTCTACACCCTTGTTGGACCGAAGACCACCCTGCTGTCCTCTTTCTAACAAGTGTAAGGCAACTGCAGCCCAGGTAGAGAGAGATTTTTTTAAAAACGTACTTAATTATACAGATGCCTCTCAGAAGAGCCCAGCCTCGGGGCACGAGGAATAGTATCTTGACACCAGGATTGCCGTTCACACAATGCTCCCAGTGGCCTCAAGAACTTCCAGATGGCCCAGTCAAGGACATTTTCCCACAAAAGGTATACTTCAAAGCCCACCCTCCAATACCAATGACCCTAGTTCCACCCAGCATTTTTGCCTATAGATGTTGGCCATTGCAGGGTCTAAGGAGTGAGTCGATGGAAATAGATATGCGTGTGTGGTTTCCACACATCCCACCCTTGCACCAAAGATATGCCACATGATACTCTACAGCATGCTTCTCATTATGTGGCCCGCCATATGTTTTGTACTTAAGTTCACAATATCCCTGGCCAGCATGGTCATTGATGAAGGATCTCACTGGGGGCTGGGGGGGGGGGGGGGACGTTGGGTGCAATTGAAGTCCAACATCTGTGGGGCCGCATATTACGCAACCATACTTTTTTATATTGTTCAATTTTTGCACAGCTGCTTGCCATCTAGGGAAATCTGAACTTGTGCAAGTCAAATGGCTTTGATGGCGCAGTGCTGGCACAAAATGGTCCCCTATCACACAACATCTCAAACCTTAAGCATTTCTGTGCCTCTGTACCCATTCCCAACATTAAAAGCAGTTGATTACCCCCCCCCCCCCCCCGATCCTGTTGGTTCAATGAACTCTCTGCAGAGTAACCTGGTTTTCTCTTGGTACATGCACAACATTTAATGAAATGCACTTCTACGCATGTTTGTGCAGAGTTACGAATCAATAAATGGGGTTACAGCGGCAACTTTTACTTCATACCGTCTCAAAACCAGGAACTACGAACTGCTGCTAGAACCGAGTACAAAAGGAGATTGGTCCCACTCAACATGCAATCATCTGTGCTGTTCCTGACAACGACATCCACGAACACTGGCAAAAGGACACCGTAATCCTCCGCAGTGGGGCCCCCTGCCTCAAGGAACAGATGAGGGGCACTGGAAAACTGCAGCATGGAGTACCACATTCCTCCAAGAACCAAAGACCACTAGAACACTCTGACCACAAAGTCTAGAAGCCTCAAAGTGAGCTGTAGCATTGCCGCCTTCCCTTTGTGACCTTTCTAGCAGCCTGCGGACCCCTGTTTTGTTGAAGACCCTGCATGGGAGCAGAACTCGAGCAGTAAGGATTGGATATTTCTAGTCTTTTTTTGGCATACTCCTTTCGTATCGTGCATGTTTTCGAGTATGAACATGTGAAGTTATTGCTTTTTTAACTAACTCCCACTGGTGATTAACCCTGTGCTGCAGCTCGGCCCTTAATTGGTCAGCCAAATGGCTACGGGTAAGCCAAGGCTGCCTTCTGGGCCCATCCGACCAGCCACAGATCCAGAGCATTTTCCTTGTTTCAGGATCTGGAGAATAGCCTGACCCACACTCCATCCACCTGCACCACGTTTCCGTATCCCCAAGAAACCAGCATTGGCAAGGCCAACCGTTTTTGGGCTTTTGTGTAGGCATGGGAAAGGCACTTGCCAGGTGCAACTGTAGCAATATTAACTGGCTATTGATGGTAGCAGGTGCAAAATGGTGCGAGCATCTAATAGCCGTGCCTGCCAAATGCCTAATACATATACACAAGTGTAAACTGTTGACTTTGCCAATGCTTGTTTTTAACAGGACTTCAGTGAAGGACACGCAGACCAACACCTAATAGCCCAAACTAAAAAGACCTATACAAAACTTAGCCTCCAACAACCGAGAGCCTTCAAGGAGCTATAATATAGAAAAGTGCACCACCAACCAAACCTTGTACACCAACCAAAAATGCTGATAATTTTGGCCCTAGTAATTGGAGCTGCGGCCCCATTGCGCCACCATTCATATGTATATTTTGGGTGCTTTGAAACTGCACTGCCTATGGTTGGCGCCTTTATAAAAACCCAATAAAATAAGCGTGTGCCCCTGCAAGAAGGCTGTGAAGTTGGCTGCTCACCAGCTGGGCCAGCAGTACAGTATATATGCCTTTGAGACAGACTCCAAGCACTCCACAGAAGCAAGAAACTCGTTTCCTTCTCCGGGCGGGTGTGACGCACAACACAGGTCTATGCAGCGGGGATCAGGTAACCGTGATCTAGGACTTAGTTTGCATAGACTTCTCTTGTGTCATATTTCTCCACTTGGTGAGATGCGAGTGCAATCCAGGCAACATATCAAGCCAAAGGAAACTGATTGCTGAACACTTTTGGAAGGTGCCTGTGCTTGCCTACCAAATCGGCACCGCGTTTATATTTTGGCGGCATTCTGAGCTTTTGCTTCCAATCGTCTCTAAGCTGTGGAAATGTTACATCCCGACAGTGCCTGCTTGCGTTAAATTTCGCCCAAAAGTGGACGTCACTGGGTTATGTAGTATGTGCTTTTTCGAAATGTTTGTTCTACCTCCTGGAAAAATCTGAATGAAGTCAGGTAATAGAATCACGTGACGGTAGACACAGAAAAATAACTTGTTAAAAAACGGCTTACTCTTCAGCAGGCTTAAGCTTGCTGCCTCTTTCTTGTGGGTCTAGGCATGTTTGTGAATAAGAGCAAGATTTAGACACTCGCCAAGAAACGCAGCCTTCACTGCCACCCTCCCTGCGCTGCGCGACTTGAAATACCTGTCCGCATACGAAACACCCGACTCTTGACTCCTTAAGTGTACATTGGCAGCTTTTTTTGCCCTGCTTAATATATATATATAGTTTTACAAAGGTAGCGGGCGCCCCTCTCTCGCAAGAACAGACATGATAACCTGTTCAGTGGTTATTAACCACTTGAGAGTTCGCAGCCACTGCTTTTACTCACTGTGCCTTTCACAGATGGGAAATATCCATTTGCATATCAGTCTTTGTCCTGCCCAGGGGCAGTCCAGCACCGAAATACAATGGCAACTCCAATCTGAACGAGAGTACCACCAGCAACCCCATACACGTGTTTCACCCTTGTTGGGGATCATCAGTGAGGTGAAGCTGATGCCTCTCTAAGCACAGTGAGAGGGAGACCACGTCTGGTTGCCCCCAGGAGACCTAGGGTTACCAAACCCAGGTTCCTTAAAAAATAGTTTTACAAAGGTAGCGGGCGCCCCTCTCTCGCAAGAACAGACATGATAACCTGTTCAGTGGTTATTAACCACTTGAGAGTTCGCAGCCACTGCTTTTACTCACTGTGCCTTTCACAGATGGGAAATATCCATTTGCATATCAGTCTTTGTCCTGCCCAGGGGCAGTCCAGCACCGAAATACAATGGCAACTCCAATCTGAACGAGAGTACCACCAGCAACCCCATACACGTGTTTCACCCTTGTTGGGGATCATCAGTGAGGTGAAGCTGATGCCTCTCTAAGCACAGTGAGAGGGAGACCACGTCTGGTTGCCCCCAGGAGACCTAGGGTTACCAAACCCAGGTTCCTTAAAAAATAGTTTTACAAAGGTAGCGGGCGCCCCTCTCTCGCAAGAACAGACATGATAACCTGTTCAGTGGTTATTAACCACTTGAGAGTTCGCAGCCACTGCTTTTACTCACTGTGCCTTTCACAGATGGGAAATATCCATTTGCATATCAGTCTTTGTCCTGCCAAGGGGCAGTCCAGCACCGAAATACAATGGCAACTCCAATCTGAACGAGAGTACCACCAGCAACCCCATACACGTGTTTCACCCTTGTTGGGGATCATCAGTGAGGTGAAGCTGATGCCTCTCTAAGCACAGTGAGAGGAAGACCACGTCTGGTTGGCGCCAGGAGACCTAGGGTTACCAAACCCAGGTTCCTTAAAAAATAGTTTTACAAAGGTAGCGGGCGCCCCTCTCTCGCAAGAACAGACATGATAACCTGTTCAGTGGTTATTAACCACTTGAGAGTTCGCAGCCACTGCTTTTACTCACTGTGCCTTTCACAGATGGGAAATATCCATTTGCATATCAGTCTTTGTCCTGCCCAGGGGCAGTCCAGCACCGAAATACAATGGCAACTCCAATCTGAACGAGAGTACCACCAGCAACCCCATACACGTGTTTCACCCTTGTTGGGGATCATCAGTGAGGTGAAGCTGATGCCTCTCTAAGCACAGTGAGAGGGAGACCACGTCTGGTTGCCCCCAGGAGACCTAGGGTTACCAAACCCAGGTTCCTTAAAAAATAGTTATACAAAGGTAGCGGGCGCCCCTCTCTCGCAAGAACAGACATGATAACCTGTTCAGTGGTTATTAACCACTTGAGAGTTCGCAGCCACTGCTTTTACTCACTGTGCCTTTCACAGATGGGAAATATCCATTTGCATATCAGTCTTTGTCCTGCCCAGGGGCAGTCCAGCACCGAAATACAATGGCAACTCCAATCTGAACGATAGTACCACCAGCAACCCCATACACGTGTTTCTCCCTTGTTGGGGATCATCAGTGAGGTGAAGCTGATGCCTCTCTAAGCACAGTGAGAGGGAGACCACGTCGGGTTGCCCCCAGGAGACCTAGGGTTACCAAACCCAGGTTCCTTAAAAAATAGTTTTACAAAGGTAGCGGGCGCCCCTCTCTCGCAAGAACAGACATGATAACCTGTTCAGTGGTTATTAACCACTTGAGAGTTCGCAGCCACTGCTTTTACTCACTGTGCCTTTCACAGATGGGAAATATCCATTTGCATATCAGTCTGTGAAAGGCACAGTGAGTAAAAGCAGTGGCTGCGAACTCTCAAGTGGTTAATAACCACTGAACAGGTTATCATGTCTGTTCTTGCGAGAGAGGGGCGCCCGCTACCTTTGTAAAACTATTTTTTAAGGAACCTGGGATTGGTAACCCTAGGTCTCCTGGGGGCAACCAGACGTGGTCTCCCTCTCAATGTGCTTAGAGAGGCATCAGCTTCACCTCACTGATGATCCCCAACAAGGGTGAAACACGTGTATGGGGTTGCTGGTGGTACTCTCGTTCAGATTGGAATTGCCATTGTATTTCGGTGCTGGACTGCCCCTGGGCAGGACAAAGACTGATATGCAAATGGATATTTCCCATCTGTGAAAGGCACAGTGAGTAAAAGCAGTGGCTGCGAACTCTCAAGTGGTTAATAACCACTGAACAGGTTATCATGTCTGTTCTTGCGAGAGAGGGGCGCCCGCTACCTTTGTAAAACTATTTTTTAAGGAACCTGGGATTGGTAACCCTAGGTCTCCTGGGGGCAACCAGACGTGGTCTCCCTCTCAATGTGCTTAGAGAGGCATCAGCTTCACCTCACTGATGATCCCCAACAAGGGTGAAACACGTGTATGGGGTTGCTGGTGGTACTCTCGTTCAGATTGGAATTGCCATTGTATTTCGGTGCTGGACTGCCCCTGGGCAGGACAAAGACTGATATGCAAATGGATATTTCCCATCTGTGAAAGGCACAGTGAGTAAAAGCAGTGGCTGCGAACTCTCAAGTGGTTAATAACCACTGAACAGGTTATCATGTCTGTTCTTGCGAGAGAGGGGCGCCCGCTACCTTTGTAAAACTATTTTTTAAGGAACCTGGGATTGGTAACCCTAGGTCTCCTGGGGGCAACCAGACGTGGTCTCCCTCTCAATGTGCTTAGAGAGGCATCAGCTTCACCTCACTGATGATCCCCAACAAGGGTGAAACACGTGTATGGGGTTGCTGGTGGTACTCTCGTTCAGATTGGAATTGCCATTGTATTTCGGTGCTGGACTGCCCCTGGGCAGGACAAAGACTGATATGCAAATGGATATTTCCCATCTGTGAAAGGCACAGTGAGTAAAAGCAGTGGCTGCGAACTCTCAAGTGGTTAATAACCACTGAACAGGTTATCATGTCTGTTCTTGCGAGAGAGGGGCGCCCGCTACCTTTGTAAAACTATTTTTTAAGGAACCTGGGATTGGTAACCCTAGGTCTCCTGGGGGCAACCAGACGTGGTCTCCCTCTCAATGTGCTTAGAGAGGCATCAGCTTCACCTCACTGATGTTCCCCAACAAGGGTGAAACACGTGTATGGGGTTGCTGGTGGTACTCTCGTTCAGATTGGAATTGCCATTGTATTTCGGTGCTGGACTGCCCCTGGGCAGGACAAAGACTGATATGCAAATGGATATTTCCCATCTGTGAAAGGCACAGTGAGTAAAAGCAGTGGCTGCGAACTCTCAAGTGGTTAATAACCACTGAACAGGTTATCATGTCTGTTCTTGCGAGAGAGGGGCGCCCGCTACCTTTGTAAAACTATTTTTTAAGGAACCTGGGATTGGTAACCCTAGGTCTCCTGGGGGCAACCAGACGTGGTCTCCCTCTCAATGTGCTTAGAGAGGCATCAGCTTCACCTCACTGATGATCCCCAACAAGGGTGAAACACGTGTATGGGGTTGCTGGTGGTACTCTCGTTCAGATTGGAATTGCCATTGTATTTCGGTGCTGGACTGCCCCTGGGCAGGACAAAGACTGATATGCAAATGGATATTTCCCATCTGTGAAAGGCACAGTGAGTAAAAGCAGTGGCTGCGAACTCTCAAGTGGTTAATAACCACTGAACAGGTTATCATGTCTGTTCTTGCGAGAGAGGGGCGCCCGCTACCTTTGTAAAACTAATATATATATATATATTATATTTATTTTACTAGCGCATCCTGAATCCTACGCATCTACTCGAAGAGTCTCTGAACCTGTGAGGCTCTCCGGGCTGTCTCCATGTTGCTTGGATTCAGGGTTGTTGCTAGGTCTGGAAAAGATCAGTGGCAACGCTAACGTTGGGACTCGGGGCTAGCTATAGCCTTTTGGTTGTAGCCCCTGAGCTTCTATCCGGGGTGACAGCCAAGAGACCCAGGGCTATAGCCCCCAGCCCCCACCTTAGCGACCCCTCTGCTTGGATCCGGATGACGTATATGTTCATTCGCATCTGTGGCTGGTCCTCCACTCTTGCTTAACCTAGTTAAACCTGGACCTGGACCTGCATCATGAATGTCCTTGTGATGTGCCCTTCTCCATCGTTCACACGGCAATGGCACCACGGAGAATGCCAGTGGCGCCTTACAAAGTGTGCATGGGGACCCCGATATTGCTATTGTCTAAAGAGGTTGCCCACATAGTGGACCCAGAACCATGCCCACCAGGCTCGGCCTGGCCTATAGAGCAACAGGCCACATTAAAGCATTAAAGCTACATCACTGATCAGCTGGTAGTTTTGAAAAGTATTAATGAACGAATGTTCTTTCAAATTCACTATATGCTACACTTTTTACGAAATGATACCTTCTTGGGTACTACTGAAATGGTCTGTCATGAAAGGAGCGTATTGGCCCTTGGAAATGTGGGCCAGTTAGTCGAACATTGCTGCCAGAGCCAAGTGTATAGCAAAACAGAAGAACATGTGATGAGCGGATGGTTTAGAATTCATCTTAACCTCTAGTGTCTCACTGGGCAACCCTCCAGACCATCGTTCTTCGCCTCCCAAGCCATTACAAAAGGGGAAAGACCATATGCAAATCAGGCTTGGTGCCACCCCAAAAGGGGCAGTCCAGTCCAAACTGCTAGGTCACATCCCTTCTGCACAATACCACATGCATAGGTTCCATGTAGTTTTTCCGACGGTGATTACTTCGAAGTAATTTACTACAAAGTTATTACTTCGAAAAATCACTTTTTATTTTTTCTTTCTTTCTTTTTAGTTTGGAGGGGGGCGGTCCCCACCCCTTTTATCCACAACCCCCTGTATAATTTGAAGTGTCTTGGAAGGAATTATTTCAAAGTAATTAAAAGCCTCATTGGGCGTCACCTGTGCGGAGTAGCACCACTGGCGCGTTGAGACCCAAGCATTTCCCTTGTGCCTCATCTCCTTTTTAGACTTAGATTATTGATTATGCCAGCTGAGACGGGTATGATTTAGTTTTTTTTTTGTGTGTGTGTTTTTATTGGCATTTTCTTCCTACATTTCGACGTGGTTATAGAGAGGGATCCTCTTTGATATCGTTTTAGCGCTGTTGTAGATTCGCCCTGATGAAGGATGTCCCATCCGCAAAGCATTGGCCTTTGCCATCTGTCTTCCCCAGCGTAGATTTTATATTTGTATTGCACTACTAAAACATTATTTTCACAGCTATCGAGTTCTGTGCCAGGATTACTGCAAAAAAACAAACCTGCGGATGTTGGTTTAAAGTGCTTGGTTTTGCATTAACCATGTTTGTGAGCACGCAGTACCTTTTGCTGACTGCTTGGGTCTTCCTTGGTCTTCCTTACCTGATTGTGCCTATCGGTGTACAGCAGTGCACCTTATACCTTCAGTACCTCCTATTACCACAAAAGTATTCCTTGCTTTACAATTGTTTGCTGTGTAATTTGTGTTACATGACTGAAACGAGTTTGTCTGCAATGCTGGTTGACTTTTTCTTTTTGTCACTCAAAGGTTCCTTAAAAGCTACGAGGGTCAGTTGTAATGTTAACTGCTCAGGCTGCTTGGTTTGTTAGCTTGGAGTAGCAAGTATGATCAGGAGTATTGTCGACATGTAACATAGTGTGCCGAAAGTCTGAGGGTTAAGGCTAGGGCAACTTCATGATGGGATAGCGGATAGCCTGGAACGAATAGTAGCGGCCAACAGTCAATAGGATAACTTTGTTTTATTGGTTTTATGAAGTGATATTGACAAAAAGGGCCATCACATTAACAAAAGGAAAGTGTAGAAATATAACCTGTAACTTAGTATGCTTTTCATATAGCTTAAAGCCCTTTAGGCACTTCGTTATAGGTCAGTGGCTTGGGCTCCAAGCGCCATTTGTCCGCTGTACCGACTGGTTGCTTGCTTACCCTCTGAGTCTCACTGGGTACCAGGTTCTTTCTTTATCAGTCACTCCTGCACTGCCTCCGGGCATACCATGCACTTAGGGGCTGTTTCTGTAACCCTTCAGTCCCTTGTCTGCTTGCACTACCCAGAGCCGCGCTGCCATGGCTGCGCTTACTCGGAGCATTGCGACCCCGATTTCACCTCCCCTCTCCCTTGCACCCCCCCTTTCCCTTCTCGTTTTCGCACTTGCACAATCTGATTGACACAAGGCCTGGTAAAATGGTTTATCTTGTGCTCCCTCTGTTCCCTCCCTCGTCACGCCTAGAAACACTTGTGTACAGACGCGTTATAAATGACTTATATCATGTCCTATATCACTATTCTTCGATGGCCCATTTCTATAGATCAGTTGGCTAGTTGGGACAGTCTTGGATTGGAGTGGTGGAGAATAGGGCTTAATTCTGTGTCATTTTTGGTGCATTGCCATAAGCATGGGCACCTGATTTCAGAACCTCCAGAAGCTTTAAAGGAATGGTACGCTCAGAAATATTATTGTCCCGAGGGTTCGGGCATGTGTGTTGATCGATCGCACAAACATTTCCAATGCACATTACCTTAGTTTTCCTCTTTTGTACACATGCGAAATCTGGCAGCAGGGCGCGGCCATCTTGTGGTAATCTCCTCCGTTGCTGCATCGCCCTATGGTGAACTGCCCTGGCGGCACTAAATCATATCCCCTGCCCCTGAGCCTGACATCACCAAACCTAGTGATATTCTCCACCTTTCTCCATGACGTTACTGGGCAGCGTAGCCAAACGCGCACAGTCATCACCTACGTGACGTGACGCAGAACCCGGAAATCAACACACATCGTCTCACAACACAGCGTGTCACAATTCGGAATATGAAACTGTACTTTAAAAGGAAACAGCAAGACTGTACAATTTGTAAAGTACTTTTATTTCAAAATAAACGCTCCAAGAACATCCGGCTATTGCCATATTCAATCAAATTGGAATTTTTTTCTTTGCACTCGATCAGAAAATGTTTATCGTGAGTCACACGGTGTTCCTTTTGGGTACACAAGGTGTTTGTTTTGGGTAAAAGAAGCGATTGGGTCACATAGTGAATTAAAGGGGTTGTGCATCAACTTGGGGCTACACCACCGTAAAGGATGTTATGTTGCTCCTAATGGCTGGTACCGCGTAAGGGCATATCTGCCCTTGGCGATCGTCCCAAAAAAGAGTCAAATACATCCAGTTGTTCACAAGTATCTGCAGCTGCTGGTTGAAGAACCCATCAGTTGGCATCTGGAATCAATGACAATCGCAGAATGGCAGGATGTACCTGTTTGGAAAACATAATAGAAATGTGTCTCAGTAGCCGATCTTTATTACAATTTATCTATTGACTTATTTATTCGACATAGAGTTAAAACTAACGATCAGCACAGACGTGAAACAATGTCAACAGAGAAAACAACGTGGAAAGTACTACAGAATTTGCTTCCGAGGATTGTGCTATGGAGTGTGTTCAGCTCTAAACGGGATACGGAAGCTGACGCTACAATTCGAGGTGCACATAGATGGCATTTTAATGAAATATTAGCGTTGAACCTGGGGGAAGCGAGTGGTGGTCTACATGCATCTTGATGCTGGACTGCCCATGTGCCTGGTAGAAAGAACAGTACACACAAAGGTTGTACTTGTGTTTCATTGCAATATGCCACACAGAACAAACAAGTAGAATGTAACCCAGCAATAACGGTCAGCTAATGATGAGTTGATGCTTGTTCGGGTATAAAATCATCGAAAGTCAAACTTAAATTATATTCAGCATTTCCATTCTATTGGTGTAACGCAGACTCCGTTCGCACCAATGATTTTGCATAAACTGAATTTACATGTTCCTTAGTCCAGTTTTGGAATGGAGAACCTTATCATATCTTACGTTATTACACCCCTGCTTTGATTCAATTCCTTTCAAAAATGGTCCCTTTCTCTCAAGGGCAAAAAACAGTTGCACCTTAAACTGTGTGTGCGATGCGTGGGCTTCCTCAGCTCGCAAGCAAAAATTCAAAGCTTGTGACGTTCACTCAGAATGAAGATACATTCTTAGTTTGCAACATCTTGGCTCACCGCATCCATGAGAACTGTAATTGTGATGCACAGGCACATGAGGAAAAATGTGGGGGCTGTCCTTGCTCGATGATCGTGGTGCTGCTGAGGGGTAGGGGAAACTTTGCAATGACAGAATGCGCCCTACTCCAAAATTGGAGTCGAGGGTACACAAAAAGGAGTCAAAGTGTGTCTAGCAATAGCCCCACCACTGCTTATGTCACGGACTCCTTCACTTATGTAGCCTAGGTCTCATCCCTTTTGTTGGATTGTAAGGCAATTGTAAAAACTGCACTAGTTGAAAAAAAAATGAACAAAGGGGATACATTTTAACAGACAAATTGGATGCTTTATTTGGACACTTCATAAAAACATCATTTGTACCTGGATTTGAACTGTTCTACAAGCTCTGCTTTAGGTGAACGGGGCACGTTGCCAATGTTTTGTGGCAATGTATGTGTACTGTGAACAAAATTGCACGCAATTCCATGATTATGCATCTCCAAAACATTAATAAGATCTTTCACAAAATCAAATTCCTCATATACTGGCTTGACCACCCATTTTTGCTTCCTTTTTGTAAAGGCCATATTGTAGCGAAGCATCCCAAGGTTTCCCGCAGTCCTTGATTGTTCACGACTACATTCTCGTTATGCGCTAATACCACTAGTAATGTCCTATATGCCATCCCTTGAAATGCCGAAATGTAATCTCTTTGGCCTGTACTTTAGGCACATATTGTGGAACACCTCCAAATCTCCCATGTGACAGAATGCTTTGAGTCCCTTCAGATCTCTTGATAGAGTTTTATCAAACACAATCTTCTCAAGGGCTTTGTGTGGAGGCAAAGATGGAATCAACCACTTCTTCTTCCGTTCCTGCTCCGGCGAATGTTCACATTGGTGGAAATGTTGTTTTCTGTCCAAGAATGAACGTTGGAACAGTGGTGCATCAGTGACCACCATTTTTCTAGTAGAATTTCCACAGACCCATCACAAGTTTTGGGGCTCCACCAAAGATGGTTGCTGAAAGACTGGGACCACTGTGAAATACTTTAGAAACCCTTTATTTTCCCCTGCAGCTGAGTTTATTTTATTGATGGATTTGGCAACGTGCCATACATCAAATTGATAGCGAATATTTGGAAACTGCTCTCTTATTGTCTTGGCTATTGAAACGTGTTTATTCGTGGCTATGAGGGCGATTTGCATTCCCCTCGATTGTAGATCTTCCAGTGATTTCTGAAAACCAAGTTTCTCCATGGCCACTGAGGATTTACATTCGGAAACCTGCACGACCAGTGAACTTACAATTTCTTTACTTTACATGTCCTGAAAGTGGTATGTGCAGTACTTTGCTGAAAATCCGGGGCTGTCACACTGTCCATCGCCAGCTAGCCTGGACCGTTTTTCAGAGAATGTACTTTAAATAGACAATTGTTCAATTTTCCAAGCTTCACTAATAGCAGGGAATAGATATTGACGTTGATATTTGTAGTACTGCATTTTAGAAATGAAATGGAGTCCCACAAATTGACAGAAACTGGACAATTTAATGAAACTAGAGCCACTGAAAAGTAAAGCTGTTGCACACAGTAGATTACCAGCTGGCAGTTTCCCCAGTATTAGTTGAGTGGGCCATGAACATTTTTCATGGAACATTTCACAGGTGGCATGTATTTTGAGGTTACTGCCTTGTGATACAAGAGTCACATTCACCAATGGCTTCCCACATATTTCCCCTCTCAGTGAATGTACACATTTCGGCATCTTTATAATCTCCATCAAGCTGCTGTCGAATACTATGTATTTGGCCTCCTTTATTAAACTGTCATCCGGCATTAATGTTTGACTGAACTGTGGTTGACATATCAGCCAAACTGGACATAATGTAGTCGAGATCCTTGTCTAGTTCCTCAGTTGATTGTATTGATGCTTCAGTCGCTGTCATTTCAGCGTCTGTTGCTTGAACCTGAATCGGAGAAAACATCAATGACGACAGGTTTTTGTGTGGCCCTTTTTTGGCGGGTGTGGATTGTGTCAAGTGGTCTGCGACTAATTCAAAAGCATCTCCAATACATTCAATTTCATCTTCATCTGGTGGAGCAAACACATTGTAGCAATGGTCCAAAAACACTTTGCTGGCTTCGCCGGTCACATTAAATTCATTTTCTGCCCATTGGGCAAATGCATCTTGAGTCTTAACGTGCCGCACCTCAATTAATAGTTGCTCCATGGTGAAATCAGTTTGGCAAGCAGCATCTCTCATTTGTGTCGTTGTCTGTGTCTGCATAGTCCGTACACCATCGGGCAACGAGAAGACAGGTTGGAAAAAGATGTTCAACGTACATCCAACATACAGTATTGGACAGTTTACATAAAAAAGCACATTATGAAGGACCCAGCACAAAACACTGGTTAAAAATTGAATTTGTTTATAAATTACCTTATTTTTCTTGCTTTTCTTTGAAACCTTCTTTACATTAACGTTGGCAACAGTAAGCTGGTCCACCGACTCAGATCCATGTTCCTCCTCTTCTATATCTGGATCTTGTATACATCCCTAGAAAAGAGTATCCATTTAAAATAAGTCATTTGTTAAGTTATTTGTATTCGAAATCAAATTATTCCTTCGCACACATGTCTTACACAGATAAACCCATACATCGTGTACGTCATTTAGTCAAAATATACATTTGGGATTTCACCTGCTTGATGGCTAGTTTACTCGATCAAAGTTGACTGTCCGAAGCACACACTTCCAAATGTTGCACTCCAGCAATTTGCCAAACAATACTAATACTGTCACTGTCTAATAGTATCAGATGTAGGACCTACTTTCTATCATTCAAGGGAAATGTCAATACGCATACCTCCTGGCTCTGGATCAACTACAAGGGATGATGTAATTGTAGTCGAAGCTTCAGCATCTCCCTGAAACACAGTACTTGTATTAGTATGGATGAAACAGCTGAAATTGAACACACACATTGTGACGCAGACAATGGTACATATCGATAGCAATCCACGAATGAAACATTGTGTAAACGAATGACACAGTACTTAAACCTGATCAGATTATCTCAAATTCCATGCATAAAACAATTCAGGAACTGAATAGCTAAGTAATACTACCTGATACGCGCTCAAAGTGGTTGTTGACTCCAGGCAAGGCATGGATGCTGAATCTCGCTCCTTCATATTCAGTGCATAGTCATGAAGTTGTAAAGGGAAAATATTATTTGATTTAGAAATGCTAATCTTAAAAATTGCCATGTAAGTAGACAGATTACGAAAAAAATATGCTTATTTCAAAGGACACTGTAGCATAGTTATCTGTGCCCATAAATACATTTTCTATGAGGCTTCTAAAACCAAGGACAGATGTTTAGGAAAATGGTCTTTATTTAAAAAGCAATACAATCTTACTAAATGAAAAGTTTTATAAGGGACAAAAACACCTAAAACCCCAATCCGTCCATTTAGTTACCTGTTCATGACCCCGAGGACTACAGCTTAATCCGGAACGGTGACTCACCTGAGGCGGCATGTGAAAGAATAGAGTCGGTATTGCATTTGGGAGCAATTTTCGAGTCGTTCATAGTTGATTCTTCTTTGTGTACATGGATGGGTCGTACATATTCTGGGTAAAGTGCAGGCTACAGATGTGGAATCGATCACCCCTCTTGTCCTCCAAGACATCTTTGACTCTAATTTCAAGCTCTTCCAGCGCATATCCGCAATACCTACAGTCTTTGGGAATACATGCATTGTAGTGCCTTCAGATTTCCCATAGGTCTTAGAAGGGCAACCGAAAATTGCACATGCAGGCATTCCATTGTAAATTCTGCAAAATAAAAGTACACATTATTCGAAAATTACTTTGCATAAAAACGTGAGAAGGATAATACCATACATTCTTCTATGCAAGGTATGCTTTGGTCACCAAAGCAAAACCAGTGTAGCGTGGGCGGCTGTATTATAGGATAACTTTCATAAACAATTCTTTAATGGGACCAAAATCAGAACATGTTACTCGTCCCTTGAATGTACCATCGTGCATCAAAAGGAAACATGATTATAATGTTGACCCGGTCCGCTACGGATACAATTCAATGCCAATTTACACTGATGACAATTGATATATCGATAACATAACAAATTAAACTCAAGTCAATGGTAATGAGACAAATTAACATAACACTACTGGGTACGTTCGCTCGAAATGGATAGAAATTTAGAGATCAAGGATATATGATTAGGAGACCTGCCCTTACCTTGACCAACAAACAGTTAGATTCAGCAAGCAGGGTAGTCAGTGGTAGGAGAACAGGGAGATGTTCACAGGTTGCACGACGACGAGTAGAGTCGCATTGGTCACAGAAGTTCTCAGGTAGCACGACGACGAGCAGATTTGCAGTGGTCACTGAGGTTCTCAGGTAGCACGTTCACAAGTTAACTTGCAGTGCTGAAAGATGCTCTCATGATAAATATCAAGTGGTTTATAAAGAATTAGAAAAGGGGGTGTGTATGTGAATGAATGACGTGTATATGTCGTGGTTTTATGGGATTGCAGGGGCGCGGCCTGCTTCAGGGGAACCTGCCTGGAGACACGGGGTCTGTATAGGCCATGTGTAGAATGGCCCCTGTGCGGAAAATACCTTTGAAGTGTACATAGTGTTTGGCACCTTGGCTGTTCCTGCCCCTGCCAGCCCCCTTTGGCAGCGCACATCCACTGGTGCCAACTGCCTTCGATAATGGAGGGGGGATGGATGGGCCTGAGGCGTGCAGACAAGGGCCGGAACACTGCTGAATGGAGACACACTTGATTCACTGAAAAACTGAAACAACCATTGATAAAAATTCTGTAGTGCTTTATTTTGTTTCTTAATTTTATGGCACAAAAGTACTACACATATAAAGTTCAGGTTGCAGCACAGTGAGGGAAAATCCCCTGTATTGACCGCTGTCACTGGGGAATGTGTCTCTAATGGCACCAATGGCACAGGTGGGTATTACTCGTCGAACGCAGTGTCCAAGCCTCCCATGAAGCCACCATGTGTATGAACGATAGGCCACCAGCCTGTACCACCTGTGAAAGTGAAAGATACAAACTGTTTTTAAATGTCCAAGATAAGTGTATAAAACCTTAGTTGCCAATAACAATTCTTGCATTCAGTGGCATTGTTGCCAGTGCAAATACTACCTAGACACTGTACAATATTGAATGACTATTATACGAATATTACTAGAGAATTTCAAGACTAAATTGGTTTGACAATGATATATTGAAATTACGACAATATAGGAGACAATCTTGAAATAGTAGCGGCCTAAGTGACATTACAACCAGAGTATACTTACTCGTTACTTGGATTCCGAGGGCAAACTGTTACGCGAAGGTTGTGCATAAGCACCATCAAAATCCTCAAAATGGAACGTGTGAGGCAGGCTGCCCTGAAGTCTGGCAGCTCAGTATTGCGGCCGTGGCTCGCCTTGCGATATGTAGGACAAGCATCCAGAGTTTTCTCGGCAGCAGCAGTTCTCCTCCTCGGTTGGCATTAGCGTGCACCGATTGCAGGTACATCAGGTGGAAACAATGTCCATGCGACTAGGACCAGGCTCTTCATCTGTTGAATCGTCCTCCCAACTGTTGCCCGAAGCCCCATCGTTTCCACATCTTTCTCTTGCAAGTAATTCGCCTCAGAAGGGCTGTATTGTTGCCATTGTGGGGGAAACAAACGAAAAGAATGTATAGTAATGGTACTGGTATCCGTTTGCATGTGCTACAAGCAATGAAGGTAGCTGACCAGAGCACAGAAACAAGGCACAGACTACTCAAAGAAATACAGTGAGAGGAATGGAAAAGAAAATCGGATGTCTGTTGTGAGGCGGTCTGTTTGTACTTATTGAGGAAAGAGGCGTCCTGCCATTTCCATGGTGACACGTCATTAGCTGAGGCGCAGAGAATGTTGACAGGAGACGTGCTTTGGCATTGTGAAATGGGCAGGACACGTCTAGTGCTGTCAGGCTCAGGGGCGGGGGGATATGATTCAGTGCCGCCAGGGCAGTTCACCTTAGGGCAATGCAGCAACGGATAAGATTAGCACAAGATGGCCGTGCCCTGCTGCCAGATTTCACATGTGTACAAAAGAGGAAAACTAAGGTAAGGTGCATTGGAAATGTTTGTGCGATTGATCAATGTATGCTTAAAAACACAAGCCCGAACCCTCGGGACAAAAATAATTCTGAGCGCATCATTCCTTTAAGCTGATGGCTGAAGTGTTACAGAGATTGAAGCCCTTTTCGGCCAGTGCCATGTCCTCTCTCTGGAAACCCTTGCCATGCCTTTGGCTTTCCATGCAGACTTCCATTGCTGTAGCTCTCTTCTTCTGGTGAACCAGGGCAATGCAAGGGCTTTGGTTTTCTTCCTGAGACCCTCTGCTTGCCCATCGGGATCTGTGACTGTTGGGTGGTTGATGACTGTGAGTGATTGTGCGTGGTGTTCTGCCACTTCACCTAGGAGGTCTAAAATAACCAGGTTATTAGACACACATCTACCGTTTTCCAGGATTCCACACACTTCGTTAATTGCCAAACAAAAGAATGTTTTAAAATTATTCTTAAAGGTTCTCCATTCTGTTCAGCATTGGTGCCTGCCTCTCTCGATGAACAAGACTCTTCTGCGTGTATATGCACCCCACCACACACCCCATTGCTTGCAACCTCTAGGCTGTATATATCGCTCTCCGTCACTGAGATATATGCCCCTCATTCTCTGGCTGTCCCCCCGCACCCATGCACAACTTTCTCCTACTAACATCACCTATTGTAAGGCAAATTCAAGACACATGGAGCCGGCTTCACTTTAAAGTGGAGTGGTGCCAGAATTCCATCGCTTGTTTCTTAACTTGAGCTCCTCACCCGCTGTCGCGATAAGGGTACAGTTTATAGATTACAAGGGATTACCTGCCCCCTTGAGACAGAGCATCCCACACATGGCATACAATCTGGCCCAAAGACATGGTTTTGAATAACTTTAAATCGACAGCAGCAAATGCAGAAAGCTCCAGTGTATGATTTTGCATTTGTTAATAATTGACCAAAGCCGTATTGTGTAAATGCGAACTGAAGAGAGATGTAATATGCTGGTCAGTAAGCAGCATTGTGGTCACAGAATTAAGTGCTATTTAGAGGCGGCCTTGTACCATTTTGGATTAGAATGGTTAGAATTATTATTGTGTGACTGATTGCATGTATTCTAATTAGTGAGATTATCCTAGGCAAGCTCAGTTTAATTCTGCAAATGAGCCCATGTAATGTATATCCGATATCTTGTGGGGACGTCCCCCGCATAAGCTAAGGGGACCACCTTTGACTTTATTCTGTTTAAATAAATTTGCGTTTTGCTCCAGAATTGTGGGGTGGGATTGTATATCAGGGAGTGTTACATCTGGGATGTCCCCTTAGTGAAAAGAATGATATATTAAAATGGTTTGCTACCCAAGGCTTGCCTGTCCATTGTACTCTCTGAAATCAGGCTAATGAACCCAAGAAACTCGAATCTAATAGTACGTCAGTCTCTGCCCCTCAAGTCCAGACCAGCATCCTTTGTTGATGGTGCCACAAACGGGAGCTACGCAAATCGGTGTCCTGATCTTATGGGAAGATTAAAGATGGCAATATATATATATTTACAGAAATTATTCCGTTCAAGGAAGGTATTGCGTACAACAAATATATCCTTAACATTACAAGTATGTTTTACTTGATTAAAAAAATACTCCAGCCGAGAATGGGAACTACTTGTTTAGTCCCCTTTTAATTCACCTTTCTCCCAATTTCGAAGAGTAAGTGAAATCCTGCTGCCTGAATCTTTTCTGGAGCACTGCTCTTACTCTTTGGGTTGTTTTGCTCATTGGAAGGTTTTCCTCCCATTCCATGGCTATTGCTGGTTCTCATCACCGGAGCTGTCCCACGCTGTGTTCCTCAGGCTGCCACTCTACTTCACCCTCATCCCAACTATTTACCCGATGTGGAACATTCAGTAGATGTAGTGGAGGATCAATCATACTCCTCCTTTGCTCTCTGGCAGACAAAGCACTTTGATGCTATGACCTATTGCAGGAGGTGCTGTATAAATGCGTGATAGCATACCTTTGGTTGTGTCTCCCACTTCCGTACCATTGGGTGTCTCCGACCGTAGGCTCTTTCCAGCTGTCACCCCATTAACTGCCGCTCCTTTTCACTCCTCTGGCTGCCTTGAC
This sequence comes from Ambystoma mexicanum, assembly GCF_040938575.1. Lineage (NCBI taxonomy): Eukaryota > Metazoa > Chordata > Amphibia > Caudata > Ambystomatidae > Ambystoma > Ambystoma mexicanum. The sequence goes on from NC_090941.1 coordinate 898,052,549, forward strand.
ATCCCCGCAAGGTCAGGAGCTCTCACTGTCACACCTGAGCTATCTCTCACTTTTATACACGGGCAGTCTGGTGATGTCATCCCCTGGCCTCTGTGTCCATTCGTTGAGCTCCATGTCCATCATCACTGGCCTTGTGATTCTCACCCTCTCATCGGAGGTCTCCTCTAACTCTTGTCCTTGTGTTTTCTCCCACTCTTATCCCTTGGCTGTCTACATATGTTTTACGTTTGGTGGAACCATCTATCCTTCCTAGGGAGACAGAATTCTGTCCTCGAGCACGATTTATGTATCTCTCCCGGTTCACTCCTATTTTTTCTTTCTTTTTATTACTTTGTTTGCTCCCAATAATTATAGGAACACAATCGTATCCCACTGCCGCTGCATTTCCTTTGTTGGTGATGGTCTATGGGTGGTAAAATCAATCTTCTCCCAGTTCTCCTAACATCAGGAAGGCAGTGTTTAAAGCACTACTTGTTAACCACTCTTAAATGTGGGATATTTAAGAGATAGATTGCATTGAAGGGTGCGTGTGTTTTTACCTTTGTGGTGACGTCTGAGCTAGGCAGGAGCATTAAGGTAAGAGGGATGTATATTGTGCACTTTTAACAGGGAATCGCCTCCGCCTTCCAAATAGGCCTGTGTGAACCATTTTCCAATTCTCTCACTCTATATAACTTTTCCTGCTGTTGGTCATGTATTCAGTACATCACCAAATGTTTCTGGTTTCAATGCCTTTCATTTTAGTGCTATACATATGCAAGCTAGCGTAGTGCAATGGAACTTCATACAGAAGGCTAGTGTGGCTGGATCTGGGTAAGTGGATGCTCTTGGTTGAACCTCTAAGTGCTAGCTTGGTATTTCGGGTTTAAACTAGGAGCCTCGGGAGCCAGCAACATTGAATCCCATTGTGTGCTCTTTGAAATACGTAGCATTTTGACTCTGTTCTGAAGCATAAATGTCTCTCTAGCAGTCGTATCCTGATTTGCCTCTTTTTTAAATTACATATTTGGATCCCCTTGAAGGTCATCCTTCTTGTACCTGCTGTTGAGTACCCACCTAGGAAGACTCAAGCCTCTTTGTGCAGCTTTATGCCACATTGATTAGGGTGCCATACATCTTTGCACCACCACAGTCAAGGGGATGGCAAACAATTGCTTACTATCACCTTCCAAGTATCCACACCATGTGCGCTCAAATTGACTTTATGTCTTTTTTTCTATTTGTCTCACACTTGAAGTTAGACCCATAGATTTCCTACCTGAGGCAATGCCTTCCACTGCTATGACCAGTTGAGCTGTTGTCTCTCATTATGTTTTTTCTATAGCAGTCCATTACCACGGATCCGGGTATTCCCTTTTAACCATACTGTTGATTCAGTAAAGGCTTCATTGGGTGGACATACCTCTGTTCTCTTCGTCCATTACCATCCGTGTTTACTGCACCACTTCCATTTGTTCTAGTCCAAGTAAACCTCCTCCCGGGCTTTCCCTTTCACCAGATCTTCTGCCTGCCACATTTTCCATTGTGTATTTTAACTCCGTCTACACTGCTACTCGCAAGTTCTCAAACTCTTTTGATCATATTCAAGTGGGTCTTGTCCCTTGTCCCTGTGCATGAAGGAAGGATAGCTCTGTGGCAATGTGTGGGCCTTGTAAGCAAGACCACGCTGAGCTTACAGGTTCGAATCCCGGATCTGCACCGAGCTGAAGCTATAAATAACCTGTATTTGCACAATCTGAATGTACTAGGCCTTGTAGGATCATTCCAACCTCCTTTCCTTGTTGCGCTTTGAGAGACACGTGTATAGGCGCACAATAAATTACCAATTAATGTTTTTTGTTTTTTTAAAAAAACACGTCAAGTGGTGTTTCTAGCATTTTAAGATTGTTCTGTGAAGGTCCTTATTGAGAAGTGTAATGTTGCCTGCCTCTGTGGACAATAATGCCCTTTTACATAAGTTGAAATGATCCCAGATTATGATGATATGCTACCATTGCCTTAGTTGGCAATGATGCTGTTTCAGACTATACATACAAATAACTTGGAAGTCAGAGCCACTCCTCCTCACAAGAACATCCTCAAATTGTTAGTCTGTAAATATCCGCCTGCACTGTGTACATTATTTTGCCAGACACCCAGAACATTGTTTATTAAATTCTCTGCCAAAGGAAGGTTATAGTGTTTCTCTTGGTGATCCTGGATTTTGGGGTCTCTTTCCATGGAGAGGCCAGTAGATGGTGTCCAATTTAGGCTGGGGTCGATGATTTGCTCTTTTAAGAAAGTACTGCAGTTTCATTTCTGAGGCACGGATATTATGAAGAAGCGCCACAATGCCAGAAAGTAACCCATGTTGCGTTCGATTAATAACTCTCTAAATCTAGTGCCAAATCCATGCCATGTTTTCGGGCTATGTGCACAAAATCTAGTTGAATCGAGGGATTCTAAATGGGAGTCATTTAGTCGCCACTATTTATCATGATAACCTGGTTTGGTTGAGGGGTTTAGAGCCGTGAACTAGGACACCCACGAATTTAAGTTTTTGCATAGCTAGATAATGAAGTCTATATAATTCAGGCCTCATATTTTAGCTCGCTTCTAGCCATTAACTAGTGATAATTGACTCTTGGTGAATAAGAAATGGTGTGCAGCGTGTGGATATTGAACTGAGGGTGTGACAAACTTTTTATGCCTGGTTAGTAGCTTGCAACTTGACATTTTTACCATTGATGATAAAATGCAGCAATTACTATTAAACACCCATGAGTTTTCTATTTTGATGAGGCGTCCGCTAGGTTAGTGAGGTCATTGTAATATTGGTGTGTCTCTTGCGATAGTTTCTCTGTTGCAAATGAATGAATACATTGCATTCAGGGCATCGGTTTGAGGAATCTGTCTTGGACTATTTTCCCACAATCCCGCTTCCCCTCTAGCGAGTGCAACCGATCCGGTAAGCACTCCACCTGTAAATGGATTTCTCGGAGGACTGGACTTCTGTGGTTTGGGAGTGTAGGAAGATATTGCAGAAATGAGAGCTATTGACCAAGTCTGGCTCGAGCACGGAGGTCTCACCAGCGCCTTCCACAGCCCCCTAAACATTGCCATGTGGCATACACTTAATTTATGTTCATTCTCTGCCGCCCAGTCTTTGTTCAGCCCATAGCGTCACTAAGCGGCTATAAGTCCCTGCCTGGGGTCGGTGCTGGGGTGCTTCCCACCCCTCCAGCAGAGACTCTTGGTATGTCTGCTCTGAATGGGGTCAGGCTGCCCAAGGGGGAATCGGAGCGCCGGGGGAGGCCCATCCTTAGCACCTGCTGGTTAATGAATACCATGCAGTGTGCAATGCATGTTCAGACTTAAAGACCACACACGAGGGCCCCCACGAGAAGCAGCACATTTGCTGAAACTAAGAATGCAACCATGAGCAGCAACATTATTTTCTAACGTGTTATTATATTATAATAAAGGCACCCTGTTTTTTGTGTTCATTCGTCAGCACGGTAGTGTCATGGCAAGAGTGGAACATATGATACTGAATTCCCCCTCTGTACTCCTCAAACCCTCCCATTACTAGAGCAGGATTGTGCAACCTTGGGCTGTACAGATGTTTTGGACTAAAACTCCCATCAGCTGGAGCCGGCATAGTCAATGGTGAGGGATCATGGGATTCGTAGTTCAAAACATCTGGAAAGCAGTACATGGCAGACCCCTGTACTAGAGTCTACCGTAACAAGGCCGATTGCCCCTTCTCATTGTTGGTGTGTATGCAATGTAGATCTCCCTCTTGTGTCGGAGCACCTCCTACCCCCAGCCCAGCCTCCTGAATATAGTCTATGTGCATGCACTGACGCCCTTTAGCTCTCGTTATGGGATCTCAATATGTTTGACCCGTTTCAGACCTGTCCCTATAGGTGTGCGACAATGAAATGTTGCACCCCGTCTCTGCCTTTCATGGCGTGATCAGTCCAGCTATCGAATTAGGGGGAACATCAAACATTTTCTGATACGGTTTTACCAACCAATTGAGCGCTTTTTATTTAATAAAAATGATGAAAGGATGCGCAGCCGCGCAACAGCGCCTGTGAAGTGAGGTCGTCTCAGAATAAATGCACCTCTACATGATGTCTGGTGTGCGGCTATAGATGGGCAGTCATTCAGTGCCAGCAACACCACTGCTTGGAAGTTGAACCCGGTTATGTGATTTTACCGACAGACTATTAGAGTGGTACATTTAATCGCGGCCAAAACACCGATTTTTCCACCCTTATAACGCCACTCCAACTCCATCCCGACCCATTTTAACCCTTTACCCTACTACCCTTTATACATTAATGTAATCTTTTTGGTGTTTTTCGGTGTTGTAATCCGCTCTGTTATGTACCACTCTGTAATGTTTGCGATAAATTGAGCGCTACATACAAAATGTTATATTGGTAAGACATTCAGACAAGAACAGTTTCATATTTAACTATTTCCAATTTGCCAAAGGTGAAGTCAAACTAGTGCAGTTCTGAGACCCCAAGCAAAGTGCTTTAATTGCTTTATGCTACCATCTGGGACTCCTGCTGAACGTGCTAATTAGCTACTTGTAGAAATTGAGGGCTAGACCCAATTACTGGAAAAGGGCTGATGGTGACGGCATAGATGCACATTTCAAACGCCACTAGTTGCACCTGTTGTGACTCGGCCCCTATGTGTAAAGTGTGCATCCTTTTGTTGACTGTCAAACACTTGTATGGATTATGTGCACCAATTAAGAATTTCTTAATTTGCCAATTGAAATGCACACATTTCAAATAAACGAGCAACATTTTGGCCACGGGCTTTGCCACAAATTGTGGCCATTGCCCTTACTCGTGGATAAATGGAAAAGAGAAACATTTTGCATCTCTGCACATGGTAATATTCTGTTGTGCAAATCACAATTCGATTATTTTGCGAATGCCTACTACTGTCTATGTCCGATTTTTATATTGCTGCTTTACGCAGCCAGAAAATTGCTTTGGCTCCCCCTCCCTGCCAGGCCCCCGCTACCCTCAATAGTGTCTTGCGCCAGTAGCCCGGTGGATGGAGTCCTGCTTTCTTGACTATTTCAAGGGTGACTCCCAACTAGCAAAGGGATATCAAAAAGATAGCCTTTAAAACCTCTAGAATTGTTCACCGCACTGTCCCTTTTTCTTGCTCTGCAGCAATTTCAGAGTGCAAGGTCCCAGCTGTAAAGGTAGCCAACAGATCTCTGTTTTACTCTTAGTGTTGGGTATTTTACACAATGGCACAAAGCAATGATATAAACGGCAAGTACCACTTTTTTGTTATAAAAGCTGCCTGCACTGCACAGCTGCGTGGAATGCTGCTGCTTCCCACCCATGAATGCTCAGGGTCACCGCTATCCATTACTCCACCATGAGAATGCATGGCCAAAAGATTCCAAGAACATTCTGCAACTATCTTTACCTGCGTGTTTATGCCCAGGCAGTGTTTACAAATGTCACTTTGCCATCTTTTAACAGCGCCCCAGCCAAAGGGATTTGAAGGTACATAGGCTGCAGCAGGGGGAGGGGGAGTAACGTACCTTTCTTCCATTTTGCCCCTGCTAACACCAGAGCTGTGAGCATGAGAAGGTCATTTTTTTGTATTCATCATGTTTAGAAGATGTTCCTGTACAAGTTGCACATATTTCATATGTAAGCTTTACCATTTGACAAGACTGCATGTAGTTATGTTGCCTGAAACATTTATATTACAGACCAGTCTTGGTCTTTATCAAGGGGTGACAGCAGGAAACTCGGAGAAACCAGATATTAGCATTTAGCATTGAAACCAAAATGTCTCTTCCAGCCTTCCCTCACTTGTGTCCTGCTGGCAGACCGCTTATGTTAGGATCAGTTAACCCCGTGCCCTCAACTGAAGAACACACTGCTTCTCCAAATCTTGGGCACACTCTTTCAACTAACAACATAGAAGCTGACAGGCTTGAATTAATAGAGTGGAAGCAATAACTTTCTTATCCCAGCGCCATAAAAAATGTCCTCATGTTGTTATGGAGCCAAACTGGGGGTGAAGTGGCATCATTTGGCCAAGGCAGACACTCTGTTGAAGGGGCAGAATGTGGTGAAGGAGCAGAGTCTGGCAGAGTTGGGTTAAATTGGGGGGGGGGGGTGCATGCACTTAGTCGGGCCTAGAGCAGCAGAAAGCCTAAATATGCCACTGCTTGCGCTCTATCCAGGCCAATCTATCTCATCTAGATGTGCTTTGAGACGGGACTGATGGGGCCGGTGTTGGCCACTGTATTTCTACTGGGCAGAACGCACTGTCTAATTCACTAACCAATCAGCCTACAGCAGGTTAACCTTGTTAACCTTGCATGCTGCTGCTCTCTAGAACTGGACCCCCAATGCCTACTGTTTTGTCTACCGTCACCAGCAGTCCACCCCATCTAGTCACCAAGCTATGATGCATCAACCCAAACTAAATATAGCTATGCCCCAAAGTAGAGTTCAAGAGTCTGCCGGCATATGTGAGGCCTGTTCCATTTGTCATCTCTCTGGACAGCCACAGTAAATGTGCGGCACACATGTAAAGAATGCAGTTTGGCTGCAACAAATTGGTTTCCATATCTGAATAATGTTGCAAGCTTCTAAACATGTACGCCCGTGCATTCGGTACTGTGGAAGACGAAAAGGTTTTGCAGGGGCTTAATCTGGCTAAGACTCAGTGGGAACAAAAGGTTGGAATGATGGGGGCTGAGCCTGCCATTTGCTCCTGCTGCCTGCTCCCTCTAACCTGGATGGCACCAGGCCTTCGGATGACAAAGGCCAATCTCTTGCACATTTGTTTGCCAATCAAACCGCACCCCATTCGATCTCTACATAGTTTTATTTCTTTTGGGTCTCAGGAAGGAGAACCATGCCTTGAAAGTTCGATCGCCCTCCTTTGGGGTCCTTCTAGGAGCCCTTCTTCCTCTTCTTACACCGTCTGTGTGATGTCCTTCCTCTCTGGCAAGGGCAGGGTCACATCAACCGTTTGTGACTGGGCAGCGTTGGGTAGGATGTACGTTTAAAGTGTTGCTGCCTCTGACCCCACGGCCATTCCCCCTTCTGCACATGTAAGGGTGGGGAGGGGTGAGCTACAGGAGGGCTTCTAATGTAATTTTCCACAAGAGGCTAGACGAAAATAAGAGGTGTAGATTACAGCCAATTGTTTCTTTTTGTTTTTCACAAATTACTTTAAAAAAAATGTTTATTTTAATAAAATGCAGAGAAGACCAGTTCACCTACCCCTTCCCATATCCCCGCCCAAACACCTCTCACCCTATATTACCTTAACCAAACGCCCCCATGCATTATTTGGCAAAACAATTAGTGAAAAAATCATCAGTGCAAAAAACCACAGCGAAAAATATGCTGTAAAAAGACTGGGTTCCGTGGCATTGGATCTCCCCCTCCTAATTCAGCTTACCGGCTTTTTCCTTTTATAGTTTTAATGAACACATACATTTTGGTTAGGAGTGCTACGCCATTTACTTGCAATGATAAATTGCCATCTGCGAAACCAGTTTTCTACATACCCCCCCCCCCCATTGCCACCTGCGTCCATGCTACTTCTCGAACAGAGTGTGGTCCTTGCAGATGCTCACGAGTTACAAAGTAAACAGCTGGGTACACATTGGCATGCACGCGCTTGTGCAGGCGATCAGAATGACCTGGGGCCATGTTATGAAAACCTAACTCAGTATTATCACACATTAATGCAAACCTGCAAGCATAGTGCATGCTTTTATAGCAAGAAATAGTGCAGTTTGACATAACTCTACATTCCACTACATTGTGGCTTTGTGGCTAGAGCACCAAGTATCCTAATGGAGCAGGGGTTTCATCCACCACTCCATGATTGAAAGAGGAGAACATTCAACCTTTCGGGGCAGCTTTACAGTCCAAATGGTGTTCAAAGGTCCCCAGAAGTGTTCTTCAAACTGTGAGGTGGCAAACGGCACCGACGGGCACCCAAAAGTATGTCCTTGGAGATGTTGCAAAACACTACCCATAAAACAACCTCACAAACCATCTCTTGGCTGTACCTGAAGGTGGTGGGTGGCGATTGGTCCTGCATCTTGAAGCCTGTGTTTGCAACACATGGGATAACCCAAAGCACAAGATTCTTAAGGTTTTCGGCTTCCAGGCTAAGCGGGACATTGTTGACGGGTCCTGGGGATGAGATTGGAGCATTCCCGCCTGATTCAAAGAGAAATGGGTGGTAGATTCTGTGCTCCTACAGTTGGCTTCCCCCTGCCCAGCACAAGGGTGAGGTGACCTGCCAGCCAGAGGTTCAAGGGTCAACGAGCATTAGCAGTGATGAGTTTTGAATTTTCATAGCATCTCCTCCTGCACACACCACCTCCCATACCAGGCCGAGCTACCAGGGAGGTGACTTGTGCAACTGATGCAGTTCTAGTTCAAAAGCCAAAACTGTTGGCTCTGCTGCTTGTTTTCTCCTTGTTTACAATATACAAAAAAACATAAAGGGGTTACTTAACACCCAATGTTTTCATTTACAATTCAATCCAAGTTACTTGAAAGGTCAACTTGAGTTTGGCTATTTGAGACTGATTTCTAAGTCGTGCCTTCTTCAGGATCAAATAATCTACTGGCCAGGTCAAAATACTTTGAGTTTAGTCTCTGGGGTTAGGGAACCCTTGAATTTGGCTGGTGTTCTGTGTGATCAGCTAGTTTCACAACTCGGTGATTAATGCATTGGTTACTGCGCCGCTGTCAAAATAAGCTGCAAGAGAGAACAAATAAAGCATTCAAAATAGTTGAGCACCGGTGGCACACTTGGTGCAGAGACACAAACTGGAAAACATGAAAAGTGTGCTTGAAACACTAAAGCTATGATCAAGGGAATGGTAACTATGACTGCGTAAACATGTAGGAGACTTTTCTAAACACTGGATTTTCTCAGTATTTGACATTTTATTAATGAAATAAAATGCAAAGCAAACCAAACTAAGCCTACTCTTCCAGGGAGTTCCCTACCTAGTCTAGGTTTGAAGGGAGCAATCTCCTCGCATACACAAAACTGGCACTCAAACTAAACAACGAAACCGTCAAAGTAAATCATAACATAAATAAATGATTACCAAATAACCAGAGACTTGGAAAACCTTCACCTGTCCTAGGTAGCTCCCTTTCCCAGGAATGTCCAAAGTCAATCTCTCGAAAAGAAAAGTAAAGTTTTGAACCATTTTTGGAAAGTTCCAAAAGAAACACAAGTTCACCCAAATAAAGGTCCACTGGTAATAGTGTTTCTCCGTTTGTTGAAAAGTTCCCTTTCCAATTTCCACAAAAAAAACAGCACCAATGGTAATCTTGGATAACCTCCTTCCAGGATATACTTGACAAAGTTCAAAAACAAAATTATTACTTCTGCTTCAACAACTGTCCATCCTTTTGCAACCTCTGCAGCTTCTTTGGTATAACTTGTCAGGATGCTTCTTCTAAGGGGTTGCTTCCCACTTGACCACTCCCTTCTGCGACTGGCACTGTGAGAGCAGGCTCCTTTGCTTCACAGTGTACTACTGCTTCAGCCACTTTCAATATAAAGTTCTCTGACAATATTATAGAGAATCACAGTTCTCCAGCATGGGGTCTGGCATGGATTCACATGCTCATGAATATATTCCCCGTCGTCAGGCTGGAAATCCTCGGTAAAGAAAAATCAGTATCAGTTTCGTTTCTGATCTGTCTTTCGTAGTAGTAACCAATCACTGATCTCTGCGTCATACTGACCACAGCCAATGACTGCCCTCTACCTAAGCCCCGCCTCTGGCAGCCATCTTCAGATTTTCACCGCACGTTCAAGTGTTGGGAGTCCTCGTGCTTAGCTCTCGAGCTTTTACTGCGTGTTTCGCGCTTTTTCAGGTGAATTTTCACTTTTTTTCGGTTAATCGAGCCTCAAGCTCCACCGTTTCTACTCCCGTTAACGGCTATCCGTTACGGGATTTTCCTACGCCCCTCAAGGGTGAAGATTTCATCGAATCAACTTCTTGGAGGATTCCAGAAGATTCGCGGCCTACTTCGAGATGGCCCAGGAAGCAAGTTCGTCACCCGGACCCAAGCTGTTCGCAGCTGCCCTGGATGCGGGCTGCAGAATGTGTTTAAGGAAGACGAACATTCGCAATGCCTCTACTGTCTTCATGGGGACAAGACTCATGTAGAGAAGGACTGCCAGTTCTTCAAGAACTTGTCGGAGCGGACCATGAGGGGAACCCGTCTCGCCAGCTGGTTGGAGAAGGGCTCAACGGGTGAGAAGAAGAAGAAAGGGTCCGAGCAGGCTTCTAAATCCTGTGCGGGCGCCCCGGCGACAGGGGCCCAACACCAGGCAAGCGCCGCGAGTCCGCTGGCTCCGGGAGCGCCGAAAGGTCGGGCTCTTCGGTCGCCAGGCAGGGCGCGCCTTCCCCGGCACCGTCAACCACGAGCCAGCGCTCTCCGGTTCGGGGAAGAGGAAGTCCGAGACCCCGGGTAAGCTTCGGGAGAAGCCCGTCCGATCTCGGAAGAGGGGGAGCGAGGCGTCGCCCCTCCCCCTAAGGAGAAGGCCCGGGACGCACCTAAGGTGGTGAAGGCCCCTACCCAGCAGGCAAAGGCCTCTATTGAGGCGATCGCGGCGACTCTGGCCAAGCCGGCAGAGACCCTGCCAGCGGAGAATGCCTCCGGGACTAGAGTTTCCCTGCCGCCAAGGAGGGAATCCTCTTTTCAGCCCATCGTCATGGCCACCATGATGGAAGAAGCGAGGGGGGGGCACGGTAGCCTCCTCGAGCTCGGAGTCAGCGTCGGAGGAGGAACTGACCGAGGCCGTGAGGAATCTCGAAGTCCAATTTGAGAAGGTTCGATCCCGTAAGGAAGATCCTCGGGAGATAACCGAGGACGACGGCGAGGAAGAGCCGCCTTCCCTTCCGGCGCAGCCGGAACCTAGGCCTCAGGATAGCTCGGCGGCCATTTTGTCTGCGATCCAGTCCTTATGCTCTGAGATAAGGACGAGATTACCACGGCCCAGGCCGGAGGACCCGCAACCTGGCCCGTCGGGAAGTCCTCAGAACAAACGACGGAGGACCCAGCCCTCTCCTCCACTCGCCCCCGTAAGGCCTACAGTTCCCTCCTCATCCTCCCACGAGTTGGGAGATGACGGTGCGATGGGCTCGACGACGGATTCTGAGGGCGACAGCGACAATGACGGAACGGGTCTCCCATCTCCCGTCGCACGGGCCTCGCCGCCCGACGAGATTGGCTCATTCCACGCCATGATCGCCAGGGCGTCCGAATTGTTCCAGCTCTGCCCGGAGGAGCAGAAAAAGGAAGGTTTCCTCTATCAGCGCCCGGATGCCAAGAGGACGACTGTCATTGCGGTGCCTCTAATCGATGACATCTGGGAGGAGGGCCTGTCGGTTCTCAAGAACCCCTCCACGGCACCAGCCAAACGGGACCAGTACGAGAAGAAGTACCGGGTCCCCGAAACCGCTCCCCTGTGCCTCAGGGCCCAGCCAACGCCAGACTCGGTCGTCTCGGCGGCGGCGGCAAAGAAAAAAGTGGCGGGGTCAGGAGCCTCGACATCTAATTCCCGCCGGACGGCGAGGAAAAGAAGTTGGACGCCATGGGGCGGCGGGTCATTTCGTCGGCGGCGACGACGATCAAACCGGCCAAAGCCCTGGCGATCGTGGCCCGTTACGACAGGGAGCTCTGGTTTAAGCAGGCCCCCATATTGGACTTCCTACCGGACGACAAGAGGTCCGAGGCACTGGAAATACTTCAGGAAGGCGAGGTGGCGTCGGACCACGCCATAACGGTGGCAACCGATATTGCCGATACCGGGTTCCGCCAGCTGGGCAACAGTGTTTGCCTACGACGACGGGGTTGGCTCCGGGCGACCGACTTCCGTCAGGACGTCCAGACCAGGGTGTTGGACATGCCGTTCGATGGCAGCAACTTGTTCGGGAAGGCGGTGGACGAATCCCTCCAAGCCATAAAGATGGACACAGAGACGGCCCGCGCCCTAGGAGCCCTTCAGCAACGACGGCCCTTTCGGAGCTCCGGAGGCAGACAGGGTGCCTCCAAGGGATCCAGCGGTGGCTCGTCGTCCTACCGCCAGGCGGCACTCTCCTCGTCTCAGGAGGCCTACAGGGGTCGGCAAGGTGGCCAGGGCGGCAAGGCCACCACCACCAAGCAGGACTGAACCGGCCGTGGTCTCGGGCCCCCGCCGAAGCACCCCGGTGGGAGGCCGGCTGACGAAGTTCGTCGGCGTGTGGAAGTCCATCTCCACCGACCGTTGGGTGCTCTGCTACTACGGCGTTCTTATCTGGTGTGCCCCTGCTGGACATCTGCAGGGCTGCTACGTGGAGGTCGACGCACACCTTCACGAGATTCTACTGCGTCGATTGGGATTCCAGGGAGGAGTCCAGGGTCGGCCAAGCAGTGCTGCGCAACCTGTTGGCTTAAGGTGAGCCTGGTGAGGAGGTAAGAGATGCTTAATGTTGAGTTTTTGTATTGCTTAATGTTGAGCCTTTTGCCACCCCCCGTGGTTGTGCATGTGTGTACTGCTATTTATTCTTATATTCATGAGCATGTGAATCCATGCCAGACCCCATGCTGGAGAAGGAACAAGTTACTTACCTGTTCTCCAGCATGGGTCTGGCATGGATTCACATGTGAACCCTCCCGCCTACCCCTCTGCGGCTCTTCACTTGGTCATACTGCCACTTCACGTGCTACCAAATCTGAAGATGGCTGCCAGAGGCAGGGCTTAGGTAGAGGGCAGTCATTGGCTGTGGTCAGTATGACGCAGAGATCAGTGATTGGTTACTACTACGAAAGACAGATCAGAAACGAAACTGATACTGATTTTTCTTTACCGAGGATTCCCAGCCTGACGACGGGGAATATATTCATGAGCATGTGAATCCATGCCAGACCCATGCTGGAGAATAACAGTTACAGGTAAGTAACTTGTTCCTTATGTTAGCTCTGCTGCTACTTGATACTTTGAGGATTTATTAGGCATCTTAAAGACAAGACTCTTTGACCTCCACTGGTAGGCAAGTCACCCTTTCTTCTGATGCCACAAGAAAGGGACAGTCTATTTGCCTCTTCTGTCTGTCTTACAGCTACCACTAGAATCTGCCTTGGCTTATAGACTGCTTCTCTCTCTTAGCTTCAACAGCCTAAGCTTTACATAGTGTTGATTAGTTCTTCTAAAAAGCACCCAGATCCCTTTCCCATCTTTATGCACATTTTTGGTTCCAGCAGTTACCCCAAAACTGTATTGCCACTCTTCCAACCTTGGATAACATTGTCGCCCTTGTATCGGCGGATACTGGATTTGTAACCACTTTGACAACTTCAAAATATAGTTGGTTAGATCTTAGTAGGGCTGGTTTCAAGTAAGAAAGGATTTTTACTGGTGTGGGTAATGCTTGCTCTTCTCGTGACTTCAGCAACTTCTACAATTACAAAGTACTTGGTCTGGATGTTACAAGATTCAGGTTTCACAAGGGAAACGGAATTCGGTTCAAGCGACCACTCTTCTTTGGAGAATTTCGACTTCAAAGAACTGAAAAGACTTGCGTTCCCTTTCATTCATTCAGAATGCTGCTTTAACATGGATCGGGAATCACAATCATTCATACGCAACCTTTCTTTGATGAAAATGTTCTTGGAACAATTGGGGAAAGTTAGCTGCTACCTTTCCAGTTGTTACAACCAGCGTTCTCACTCTTAATTGGAGGCATGCAACCACTACGGTAAGGTTACTGAATACAATAATGGAAAATAAAAGGCTTTTCTTGTATGCAAGCACTTGACTTATGTTAAAGGTGCATGGGATACATTTCCTATTTTGTAAAGACTTCCCAGGGCATCTAACAACTTCTACATGAGTAATAATTTGAGCTAGTTAGTTACTGGCAAGGAGTTTTCAGTGAATTGTAGAACAGAGCTTCACTCGCTGGCTCCAAAAACACTGTGGTGGTGGGCGTCTTCCACTTCCCAACTTGTCTTCCTGCTACTACTACTTCAGGCATTCTTGGAACCCACTCCCCTCTGCAGCACAGGTGTCTCTGATCCGGCCTCGACCACAGAGGCTCCTTCTCTCCTACTTCCCTCGGGTATCTGCATGACTTCAGCTCTGCAGTCACAGCAATTAAGTGCACCTGGGGAAACCATTAACGTCTCCAAGTCTCTCTCGGTGCAGCCACAGCCAGGCAGGGTTTGTGCATACAGGACCAACTCAGAACCTGCAAGTGAAATCTGCTCTTCTTTCGTCCCGGCGTCCCTTAAGTGGTTACACTTCCTCGTGAACTGCCAGCCTTGTGCTCTTCTCCTTCTGCTACTACTGCCAACCGTTCATTACTTTCCTACTGCTCCTTCCTGCTGCAGCCTTTTATGCCTCTAAGGTGGGGTCCTTGATTTCAGGTACAGGCCCCTCATGTTAATTGCCTGACCGTGGAAAAGGCTGTTGGGACTATTTGCCTGTTCTTTACTTCTCCTTGCAATAGCACCTGCCGCATTCCAAGTGCTGAATGGGATTACCAAATAAATGATCTCGGGCCCAAATAACCAGACAGACCCAAAGAATATGGCAAAATACTACTTTTTTATCCATTCAATAAAGTAAGGAAACATGTCGAACAAACAGATGGTTGTTCCCACTATCTCATCGCATTTCCATTACACAAAAGGCTTTATACCTCAATGTACGTCCGCTATAAATTCATCCTACGAGGCAAGCAATAAAACCTATCGGGTGCAGGGATTGGTTAAGGGAACATGTATACTTATAGTTCATATAAGTGTTAATATCATCATTGACTGCCCCTTATCTGGTAGGCACACCTTAAACACCCTCTAAATGCGGAAAATACAGATAATAGCAGAATGCCAGCAGTGTATAGGCTTCTGCAACAGTGTATGGTATACTACTACTTAGACCCTCGTGGTTGGTTGGCACTCTTTCAACCTTGGACATTTAGCTCGTTAGCAGCATGTAAGCAACAATCCCCAGGTGCATGGAAACGTCAGACAATTGCCTTAGCTAATTAGCGCAACATCTCATCAGTTAGGCCCTAAGCCAAGGCTTCTCGTTTGTAGTTGACCTTGCTGGCTGTTTGTTGTGACCTTAAGTAGGGTCACTGGGGTAAAAGGATAAGATGGATGCCAGGATATCTTCATTAGGTCACTTTAATCAGGTGTTGCATCATGAGATTCAGTTACAGGATCAGAGGACGCCAACCGGCTCCCACCACCCAGGCTACATCTTTGTCAACTGTCCTGGGTGGAACCTCCACACACAGCATGCCAATCAGTCCTAGCCAAACATTCCAAACATGACCTTATACATCAATCACCCAGCATACATACCAAGAGGTTCCTAAACAGCTTAACAGGAAAGGAGATCACAACCCTAACACCTCTCTTGTCACAGCGATGATGACAGTTGACAAAGATGTAGCCTGGGTGGTGGGAGCCAGTGGGCGTCCTCTGATCCTGTAACTGAATTTCCTGATGTAACACATGATTAAAGTGACCTAATGAAGATCTCCTGGCAACCAGCGTATCCTTTTACCCCAGTGACCCTACTTAAGATCACAACACTGTTCTCTTCTTCTGAACTTTAAAGGGAGCGAATATAAATTGCTATCTTTGTCTGGAGCTTCATGAATATGCCTTGTTTTCTGGTCTTAAACCACGTTAGAAGAGACCATCATTTTGTCCATTCTGTCCTATTTAGTGCTATTTAATTCAATTATATTGGGTGCTATTACTCCTCTTGGCCTCTGGAGACGTGGTTGCTCCGTCTTGCATGCACATTCTGCATCTTTGATTGTTCAATATTTGGCACTCATAATTATTCACTCCTTTACTTAGTCTAAGAGAAATATATCTTACATACATGGCTTATTCTCTTAGACTCCTTTCATTCCTTGCAGTTGCTTCTTGCTGTGGCACCCTTTATCCTAAGCCAAGCAAATACCCTTTGTTTTCGCACAATGCTGTATTACCTGTCCGCTCTACAGCCTTGGTCTCTCTCCTCTAGATTTCTTGCTTACTATTATACGATGCCAATGCCTAAGTCGATAAGGTAACTCGCGTGTTGAGCGCTCACTGCTGCGATCTGAGCGTGATCTGCAGGTCGCAGGTTCGAATCCCGGCAAGGCCAACTTAGTCTTTCATCTTTCCGAGGTCGATAAATGAATACCAATTTCGGTTGGGTAATATTTATGTAAATATGTGCTCTGTAAAGCACTTTGGATTAAGGCTCTATATAAATAACACATCATTATCATTATTTTCTTAACATGGCTGCTTTACACATAGTATATTTCATACTTTAGCAGGCTTCTACGTTATCTTACCTACCATGCGCTTCTGCTACATCTCTTTTCGCTTACCTTCATGTATATGGTTTCATTCATATTTGCATATATGTTTACTTCGTTGCTTCAGTTACATCCTTCATTCTTTGGACATCCATTCCTCAGATTCACTGTGTCTATGTATCTTCTCTTTTTGTGATGTCACTTCGCTTTTGTCGTTTTTACTTATAGCTCTTGTATGTCCAGTGGTGTCTGCAGACTCATGTGAACCGTTTCAGTTTGAGGGTACATTTGGTACAGTTGTCTGAGCGCATAACGTCTCCTATACCTTCGATGTGATATTGGGATGATACCAGGTGTCACGCGCAGTGATTTCTTGCTGTTCTTCCAATATGACGGAGGTGAGGGGGTGGGCTCTATAGATGACGTGTATATCTGCCTCTCTGCATTTCCCCCCTCTGATCGAGCCCTCAACCAGCTCTTCAATTTTCTTCACCTTTTCTTCACACTGTGGTTTCTTCGTTATCCATATCCTTATCACCCCCCCCTCCGGTCACCTGCATTCTTAATATGTTCATCCACACTCAAGTCATATGGCAACACTCCCTAGTCGGTTGACAAAACGCCTAACATCCCACATAGTTCTTATGATCCTTGGGATGATAAAAACTTTGTTTTTGGGGTTGCTCCGGTACTTCCTTTCAGGTGCTCGTGGGTGGTGTTATCAGTCTGTGTATGCTCGTCAGTCACAGCATTTGCATCGATCATTATCTTCATGCTAATAGCTTTCTTTGCTGTCTTCTTACATTGTCTGATGATTGTTCTTATAAGACAGAATCCCAGCAACAATAACACTAGTATTACTCCCAATAATTTGAAGGTGTTTGTCATCCAGGTCAGAACCCATGAGAATAGAGATGAAAAACAATCTTCTTTGGTTTCATCTACTCGTTCCACCATCTTAGTATGCAGGGTTGACAGCATAGTTATGGCCTCTGTCAGGGTTCCATTTTCTCCATCATGGGCAGGGATGTATGTACAGCTAGAATAATGTCAGCATTTCGTCTCACTACAGCTGAATAAGATCAAAGTATATAAGTGAAAACAGCTTACAAGAATGTATGTAACAAAGTGTTGTGTGCTCCTCTTTTCTTGTTTTCAAAACATTGTCTCTTTAACCTATCAAAAATAATTTGGTAAATGCTGCAAAGTTTGTTTGTTTCCCTTTTAAACTTGGGAACAATCAAAGGGGAGAATTGTCTTTATTTCATCTGGACTTGTTGGCTGTTGGTAGCCATCTAGTTGGCATCCGCAGAACTTCCTCTTGCTTCGCAGTCAACGGGTGCCAGAGGGATTAGGGTCTCTCCTTTGTAAGGCTTTACGTCATTTGGATGCAGCCAAGCTCGTCTTCCTTGGATTTTCACGGCAGTGGGGCTGACCCCCTCTACTAGGTATGGTCCTTCAAAGTGGGACTTAATCCAAGTGTGAACACAACTCTTTATAAGCACTTGTTCACCTTGGGTACAAACGAGGTGGCTTTAACAGTTCTACAGAATTGATGCTTTCGTCAATCTTCTCCAACACTTTTCTCTGGTTTTTGATCTGTTAAGAAATAAAGGAAATACTAGCGGTCATATTTGTCAAATAATCATGCATCTCATCCCCTAATGTTTTTGCTACATTATGGTGATCGGTTTCTAATCGAGTGGGAGGAGCAAGGGGCACTCTCATACCATGTCCAGTCACCAACTCATGAGAAATGGTTTTCTAATCCTGCCTGATTTCTTAATGCATATAGAGAAAGGGGTAGTCAATGTAGCCATCCCTTCTCTAAAGTCATCTATATTTTAGTTATTCTTTCTTTTAAAGAGTCCGTTTAAACATTCACAAACACCATTTGCCTGTGGGTAATAAGCAGATGAAAACGTATGCTTTATGCCTTATGAAAGAGTCATCTGTTCAAACATCTCATTTACAAAAGGTGGCCCATTATCAGACCGCAGGACTTTGCATACACCCCATCTAGGAAAAACCTCACGTATGAGAAACTTGACAGCACATGTGACCTTGGGGTGCGTGCATGGACCTGTCTCAATCCATCGGGATAATATATATCTGTAAGCATTTCATGTTTGCAACATATCCACATAATCTATATCTATATGCTGAAAAGGACCTTTGGGGCGTGGTATTGCTCCTCTCACTGTTTGCAAGTTATGCCCTGCTGTTGAGATACATTAAAGTGATAATAAGCCAACTAATCCTTTAACCCAGTGGCAAGAGTATCCCTCTTAGAGGAGAAATACTGTGTCTCACCCTACAGAATCTACCCACTACTGGGGCCTTGTCTCCACCCAGGTGATCCTCCCGCAGAACACAACCCCCAGGATTGGGATCAAGAAGACTCTGCCCTTTCCTGGCCACCTGCAAGGAGACTTTAGGCAGGGTTTTTGGTGAGGGATCTGCAGGATTCACCATAGTCTCTATGCTAAAAGCCCACAAAATGATATAATTCTGACAATTGGATCTGCTCTTAAAGGGAAGTGGGTCAAAGGTCCCCAAGAGATCTGTTTGAGGTGAAGGGGTTTATTCTCTATCTCATCATCAGTAATATCCTGAGTATCTTCCGGAAAGGGAAGAGCTGTCGAAGCTAGCCTCAGGCTTTTGGAACTTGCCTATATATTGCCTGCTAGCTCAAGGTATGAGCACAAAGGGCGACAACAGGAACTTTGTGTATTTTGGATAAAGCGTGGAAGATAATGGTTTAGCAGTAAAACTCTCGGCTCCTGGAGAACGAGCTGGAATCAACATGTCAAAAGATGGTTTCAAATGTACTATGTAATTGGCCAATATCCTATTTTAAGGAAACTTGTTTTGGCATTATTTGGACTGAAATCCCAGAACCACTAACGCTACAAAGCAGCCTCTTATCTCGAAATGAGGACACATTCTCATTCTGCAAGTGCCAGTAATTGACTTTGCTTTTGAGTTAACCCCTTCATCCGGAACTTTAAGGGGACTAGAAGTGATACACATGACCAAAAGGAATGTCTACCTCAGCCTTTGGCATTCCAGATGTTTTGGACTGAAACTGCCATCAGAGCTAACCAGCTGTGGGGTGAAATATAGCCCCTGAAGGCCAGAAATAAAGAGGGCAGAGTCACTTGGGCATGCCCACTGAACTACAGAGGCCAGCACAGAAATGAGCTCCGACCTAAGACCTAAGGGACCTAAATTATAAAGGAAAGAAAGTGGGCCTAAAATCTGAAATACCAAAATGTGTGCAATGCATTGCATGAAGGGAAAGAAAGACAAGTGGCAATGATGTTTTGACAAATCCATGGAGCGCTGCCCCCACACATATGCAACCGCAGTGCACAGTATCTTCAATGGGATGCGAGAACTGTGCTGAAGTAAAACAGCATTTTACATGCAAATTAAATAAAAGCATGTAATTTCGTTTTTCCCTCCAAAATTGACAGGATGTCAAGCAAAATGGCCACCAGACTTTCAAGCATGGGCCTGGTGTTCTCATGTACATGTACCATTCAGAAATAATATGCATATATTGTTAAATTGTGTGCTTTATAAGATGTCATTTAAAAGCAATGGTCTGTGAGTTTGAAAGGCCATGTGCTGCTGGCCATTTCTTCAGATGTGAAACTAAACTCCAGGACCTCCCTCTGTTGCCCTGGAGATTCAGGCCTGGTTATCTTCATCCATCAGTGCCCTTCCTTTAAAAATACAACCAGGAATACTTTTTAGATCAGAAATGTGGTGAAGACCAGATAAAGTCAGGTCTGTTCTGCAGCACTTGTGACCTCCAGGCCACAAGTCCCATAAAAGGAATCTATTAGTGGCCATTAGGCAGCTCTGTTCAGGTAACATGTCTGATGAGAAACGAAACTGGGAGAGCAAGGGTGGGGGCCAGTGAGACAGAGGATGTGAAACTGCAGCTTGATTTAAGTGATGTGTGCACTCTTTAATTGTATGTTTCCCCAGAAGGAGAACTGGGGCTCTGTGTTAAAAGGTGTGCTCGCTTGCAGTTTGAGGCGCCTAATCATCACTGATTTGCAAAGGGTGGTTGGGCAGACTGTCTCCTGTTCCTTTCATTGAGCTCAGAGCCCGGCTCCTATACAAAGCTGCTCCTGCCTGTTTTAGCGCTGGTAAAATGGCTCAGTGCATTGAGCATCAGAGTCCCAGTGTGGGTTGAAATATGGTTAGCTACGAATCCTGTAAGGGTTGACCTGTCATTTATTTGCACCCATTTATTACATTAAGCACTATAAAACTGCGTGCCCTAAAATATGCAAGTTAGCACACATATGTTTGGGAGAACTTGTAGTACCTGCAATCCCCCCCCCCTAACTGAAGCAGGAAAGTGAGATTGCAGACCTGGTTTTCATATAATCCCACTGTCTTACATCATACCTGTATCATCTCTCACTGCAAGTCTGAATCATCATTATAGTGTGTCAAAAACAGGACCAGATTGACTGTGCAAAATTACAGCTGGAGCAAATGGTGCCGACTGAAATGATCTGAAACATATAGTCATATTCTAGAGAACGTCCCATGCGTTTCAGCTCATTTTAGTGACATTGGGATTACATTATACTTGGTTCCTTTCAGAACCTTGTTTGTATCTATCTGGTTGGCTCATTATTGCCTATCTGTTTTTTTTCTTGTTTTTCATTCATGCAGACTTGGCCCTGATGATGGACCCTCTCCGGAATGCATTGGCTAGGGGCGATGTATCTGTTCTCCTCGCCTTTTATGGTTATATTCATTTTGTATTGTTGTGGGGAAAATGACCACTGACTATTCCGGTGGGAAAAATGACCAATGACTATTCTGGTGGATTGGTGAACAATTTAATAGTAAAATGCAACAAAACGCACCAAAAACAAATCGACGACAGTACGAGACTTGAGAACTCCCTTCCGTCTAAGCACTGCTCCTACACCCAAATTAACGCATTCATTTAAATGGAAAGGGAGGTCCAGTACAACGAATCATACTGAAACAGCGTTACAAACGGGGAACAAAGCCCCTCTATTCAAGTCTTTGATACTAGTTACGTTCTTGCATGTAAGGTGGTGTGATCAGGAAGGACAGCATAAAGCGATACCTTTAGTGAGGCTGAATATACTCCTCAAACGTTCACACACAGTCTGAGGCAGGCGAGCACGCTTAGAGTATGATGACTTCCGTCTACTAAAGACGCTTTTCCTAGCCAACTGGGAGCCTAGAACACACTTACATATGCCAAAGGGGAAACCCAGCAGAAGCGAGAAATGTGGAGGCGAGCATAGCTGCACACTAGGCAAATAACCTTCATTGGAAAGACAAGTGCAGTAGAGACTTAAGCTTTGACTCGCGCAAGCAAGAAACGGTTGTTTAAACACGCCAGTTTGCAGTACCTACTCAATATTATAATGCATCAGTATACTGGGGGAGTACATAAAATGTTCCATTCCAGAATTTTCCCCACAGTATTAAGCGATTGAATCATCAAAGAGCACATATCAGTCATTTTGGAAATCATTCTCTTTGTAAATCAGTTCATTGAATCATTAATTGGCGGGTCTTCTAGGCCCATGTGGTGAGCATGCAATACCTAGGGAGACGCTCTGGGTATTTCTATATATGTGGTTTTGGTGCCCTGGGTCCAGAGGCATTTTCTTTGCAGTGCTCCATAGCTTTCCTTAAACGGTCATTCTTTTTTCAAGCAAACCGAGGTGGTGCCCACCATTGCATTTGTTTGGCGTGGAAGATGGCACTAATCTGCAAGCTGGTCCTGTTCCCTTTGGATGGACTTTCTGCTTGCCGTGTATGGCGCTGTTCTCTCCTGATTGGTGAAACATGTTATTTTACTGCTTCGCAATCCTCCTGTCTGTTCGAAATGTATTACATTTTTGTGGTTTCTGCGATGGCAATACCGGAGATGACAACTATTCTGCCATTGAACAGTTTTTTAAAATGTGTTTCGTGGTTTTAGGTACACATCATGTTTTCCAAGTCATTGGATTCTGAGCACGCCACCCGCTCCCTTTTTAAGGAGTCAAAATATGGCATGTTTCCATGTCGGCCGGCAGGAACTGAATGAAGTTCACATACAGTAATGATGGCATTACACAGTGTAGAGCCTTTTCATTAAATCATCCCTTGGTGGAAATGGTGAGTTGTGCTTTTTTAATTGTGGGCCCAGCTGGGCTTCCATTGTTCCCCTGTACTTGCTGCACTTCTGTCATATTCTTGGCAGCGCTGTAGCATTCCCTAAAACCTTCTGACTGGGGCTGCCAAGTTGCAGTACGTTATCAGGCCGGGAGAGGGTTTCCCAAACATCTGGCTTGCAGAGGGTGCAGGTAGGGGGAACCCGGGGCGTTGCAGGGCTTGGCAGCGCAAGCTGTGTTCTCCTCATGAAAGCCTGTGAGCAGCACTTGCAAGGCCTGTTGGAGGGCCCCGCCCGGCACGGTATTTAATGCATTACTTGATTCCACAGAAGAGGAGGCTCTCGGCGAGAGGCCGGACATCCCTATGTCTTCCTATGGGTATTCAGCTAACCCCATACATTATCCCACAAACTCCTCTTCATCTGCACTGCATACACACAGAGATAACCCGCTGTCCACAAGCATGAAGCACATGCCAGGAGGGCAGCAGGTTTTTTTGGAGTCATCTGTAGCGGGCAAGGAAAGAACCTGTAAACCTTTCCCTGTTGGTCTTACTGTGCACTGCTTTGTCTGGAACTTTCCAAAAGGGTTCCCCAGAAGTTGCTGAGTTATGGATGAGGCAAAGAGTATGTGAAGACTGTAAGACCTTCTCTATGTACCGTAAGGGCATATTAAACCCAATTAAATTGGGTTTAAATATTCTAACCTCCTAAAGCCAGTAAAAGGATCATTCAGCTTGGAGCCTATGTGCAGGTATGAACAAAGGCAGGCAGGCAGACATTAAGCTTGGATAATTGTCTTCCAGAACTTGCCCCGGGCCACCGCTCAAGAGCCTGCCACGCGGCATCATTAGATTGTGCTAGATCCCGATGCCGGATCCCCCAAATGGGGTCACTAGCTGCTTGACCGTGGGGTTGCTGGCTCTTTACTCTGAGTCCAAAATGGCCTGTCCTCAAGATGTATTTATATCGTAACAAATTAAAACTCTACTCTATGTAAAAGATTTCCTTCAATAAACTCACATTTTCTTTAAATACCGTAATCACGGTTGTCTTGCATTGCTTCCAATATTCATTTCAAACGTATCCCAGCACTTATAGCCAGTCACGTTCAGGTCCAGCTGAAGATGCGGCTCATCACCGAGGGGGGGGGGGGCTGGGGAAGAAATTTCAACATGTTTGGGTGACCCCCCACCCCCTTTGCTTAGAGTGAAGAACAATTATCTGAGGCACCCGTGGGGTGCATGCAACTAATGGAGACAAAGAAATAAAGCCAGAGGGTTAGCAGCTGCAGATTATCGTGAGCCAGCCAGCCAGCCAGCCAGGAGGTAGCGGAAACACTAAATGGCCATTGGACAGCTATTAATCCTCCTTTGTCAGTAAAAGGGGCGGATCTAGAGAAACTGGGGTGATAAATCAACTAGGTAATGAGAACACTTCTGCATACTCGGAGTGAGGAGATGACCTGAAGGGTTCGGGCAAACGCAGCCTGTTACATGCGTGCCGCAAAGCTCTCATTTAAAGCCCATCATTAAAGGAATAGATTGCTGTATCATAAAACAACGTGGGGCAGTTCCTGCCCCTCCCCCCACCCGTCCCCGGTTCCCTTTCAACAGACCATGTTGATAGGACCTGCCACTGTCCCTCGTCACGTGAATAACTTCCATGCTACTAATCTGACGTGTTGAGCTCTCTTCTATAACGCCAACTGATGCCTGTGGTTGTTCCTTTGTAGAATCTGGCCTGATATTGACACGAGTTAGTATTTCTTTGCACAATTCGTCCTTTCACCATAACTATAAACAAAATGTGTTTTTTTTTTTTAATGGTTTTGTACATTTACTGATTGCGCCTACTCTTAGGAAACAATTCATGTCCTAGTCATTTTTTTGTGGCGGGACCGGGGGGGTTGGGGGGGGGATTAATAAAGACGATAATTTGTACATTGGGGTTCGGGGAGAGAAGGGACGGGTAATGCATAGTAAGTAAGCTGTGAGAATATTGTACTTGACATTTGCGGGCTGTGGGCAGCAGGAATGGCCTATCTGGAACCGGGCACATTCTGTGCGTTAGTTCCCAGGGCCGCCTTAGGAGAACTCCCACGGTCCACCGCCTCTTACAGCGACACATGTTACGATCTTAGGAACATTTATTTTGCCTGCGTTGTTTTGGGAGCACTCGGGTGTGCAGCTTGGCTCCCTGCCTCGCCCGTTTGATTTGTGGCAAGGATGTCATCAACGCTGATTTTTCTGTGGCAATAGAAGAGAAACGTCGTTTGCCCAATAGTCTATGTCTGTGTTGTACAGTACGGGCTGATTGTTTTGTATGGGGTTGACTAGGTCGTCAACCTTTGGCTCGGCAGATGTTTTGAACCACAACTCCCATCAGTCCTAGCCAGCATAGCCAACGGTGAGGAATCAAGGGAGATGTAGTCCAAAACATCCGGGGAGCTGCAGGTTCCAGTCCACGGTGTAGACGATGCAAAGGAGTTGCTTCTGGTCTTGAGAAAATGTAACTGTCCGCCCTCCGTTGGGTATTTAATTTGACATCCATTCAAAAATATCACAAATACATGAATAATAAATATGTTTATAAATATGCATGTGTAATGGAGGGTAGGCGCGTGTGGCACATACCTCGAACTCTGCCGATGAGGGCAATGCCTGTGCCATCGAAAGAAATGACGTCAGAACCAGACATGGGTCCACGGGCCTAAAACACAGACTGAAAAGTGTGTGTGCAGGGCCTGCCTGCGGACCCAGCCCTGGCATAGGCAGCAATTCAGGTCTGGGCTGAATCTTGTTGCCCGACCCAGTTCTTGGTGAAGTCTGTGTGGGCGGGGAGCCTTGGCTTGAGCCTGTGGGGTCACGAGATGCTTGTGAGCACAGTCTATGTGGGTCCATGCATGACAACAGCTGAGGGCGTGTGTGCTTCAAGCCGGGTCTGTGCATGGCCTGTGGATCCGCTCTGGGCGGCTGGGAGATTCCTGTCGCATGACCTTGGCCGCGCCCCTTCTGGCCATGCACAATCAGCACAAAGGCTAACTAATGGGTGACTGGGGCATGGCTGACCATGCCCACTGGGCTCAAGCTCCTCTGTCCATGGTCAAAGGCTATAGGTCTTGTCCATTAGTCACTCTGTAAAGTCATCACATTGGGGTCATGGGGCAGACCAGGGGACAAAAGGTGCCAGTTGCGTTGTTTGGGCACTCGCAATCTCCATTTGGCCGGGCTGCGGGTATAGCAAACACATGCACAGTGCCCAATGGTCATGGATGCCATGCCCATGGCACTGTAAACCCATTAAGCCCACAGTGTCTCTGAGCATGGCCTGTGCTCCGCTTCCTGTAGACCCTGCTAAGGGCATTGACAGTGGCCATGCTCCGGGCACTGTGAACGCACCCACGGTGCCCAGTTGGTAAGGTCTGCTGCAGCCATGCCCGGTGTGCACATTGCTTGGCCACAATGTGCCCACTGTGCATGGCCTGAGCCCATGCCTAGTGTGCACCATGAACATGTTGACATGTATCAATTCCAAATAAAAAAATACTCAAAGTACGGTTATGGTCAACCTACTGCAATAACCATAGAAATTGCTGGAACTTGTGTGCTGATTGCCGCACACAACTTCATAACCCAAGACGTTCCCCAGTTCTAGTTCTTAAAGCAACCTTACCTTGGCCACAGCCCCGCACTGCTCATGATACTCAGCTCTTATGGGGCAAGAGAAGAAAAACAGCTAAGGAAAGGCAGGAAGAACCCCTGACTCCTAATGGTGAGTCGAGGGCTAGGAGGACACACAGGGCCCAAATAGACCCGAAAGGTCGTTTTCATGAGGTTCTTTTCCATGTCCGCGAGCCCATCGTTCGGCGTCAAGAGCCGCGCAGGAACCATAACTGGCGACTTCTAGCAGGCCAATGTCCTGAGACTGCTCTGCTTGCAGGTGCTGCCAGTGTAGGCACCAAGCCAGTCTCTTTTCATTCGATGCATAGCTCTCCAGGGCCTATATGGAGACCCGTGGAGCACCACCATCACTGGGCGCCCATATGTCAGCAGGAGCTCTAGCTGGCCACATGTTACTACTCAATTCATTTTTCAGTTTCTGTGGCCAAGACACAGAATCAGAAAACATGGTGCTGTTGTCAATCTATATTGAGATTATAGATCGTATGGATGGGGAAGTATGGCATAGGGCTATGGAGGGTAGCTGGAGGGGATGGAGTAGAAAGTTTGTTTAGATGTGCAAAAAAGTTGGGCAGACTGCTAGGTTGGGAAGATGAGCGCATCGGGGTTACAAATAATAAATGCTTGTGAAAGGCGGCGATCATGAAAGGGTATTTGAGGAGGTTTCCAGGTCGTCCATTCAGAAATAATTGTAGGCCATGTAGGCTAAGTGTGCCTTTAACAAATGCGATGATATGCATTAGGAACCACTCTCCTCCAGAGATGGACTTTTTTGACAATGTTGCAAAAAACGCACAGATGAAAGAAAAGCTCTACCACTTGCTTTTAATATGTCCTGTGTTACTACCCTGGCGTGTTACATATTTAGAAAAATGTGTTCACAATCTAGTTTATGATGACACCGAGAATGTGTGGAAGAATATGTCCAATGGGCACTCTGTGGCACTAAAGCTAGCAGCAGGGAGGTTTCTGCAGCTCTGCAATTTTTATAACAATTAATAGCGTATATCATATCGTTTATATCATGAATGTTAATATGAAAGTGTGTTCAAATGTAATGTAAAATGATATATTTTAATTGAAATGCTTTAGAAGTGATTAAATATGTGATTGTTTGTAAAGGTTTATTTTAACCCATGTACAAATAAATAAAATAAACAGAAATGATTGCATTTGAATAGCAGACTTTACACTTGGATTCCTGTCGAGGCGCGGATAACCAGTCCTCGCCCAGCTGGATGGCACTGCTATTATTGACGTCGGAAGGATGAAACTGACAGGATCCACCTGGATTCAAGCATGAGGCTTTCAGCTGGCACCTGGGTCTCCGAAGTGGATGCAGTGAGCTATTTTACGGCAATCTGATATCCCCTTTAGAGCCTCTGTGGGAGAGTGCAGGGGTGCAGAGATATTTGGGTGCGGGGCCTATCATTCTAGATGTGTGGGATAAACCACCTACAAGGTAAATTGGGTCATGAAGCAGCACCCCATAGATATATACCTTTTTGTGACACGCGATACAATCCAAAATATTCCGCATACTTGCTGCGATGAAATCGCATAGTTTATGCTTCTAGATTAGCCGGCTTTACTTGGTGGTTTTTGAGTGTTCAGATTGCATGACTGTGGCCACCGGCTCCTACCAGCCCCAAAGCAACGAGTCGTCTTGCTCTTTTTTGATATTTAATGTCTGTCTCTTGACAAAACAACCTTTGACACAGCACAGGGCGCCCAGTTGTATGGAATTGCTGGAAAGGAAATGGACTTCAGTACAGCAGATCACAATCTTCTGTCAAATTGTTTTGTCCAAGACAGGAAACAAAGGGTTCCAGGGGATAATGTCCCCGCAAAAATGTAGCCATGTAAGAATGGCGGCATGTATTTGCCGAGATATTATCATAAGGACATTTTGTTTTAGTCCCCACTCCCATTTACCCTATATATTGTCCCCATATATAATGTCACCTATGCCGTTTCACAGCGACTATATTTATGGTGACATTATATACAGAGACTACCTGATACCAAATGAAGGTTACTTCGCTTTCAATCAGGCCAGGCCGTCGCGCTGGGAGGGCTCAGCGCGAGGAAATTTGCCCCCCCCCCCATCGGCCACGCAGTCCAGTCAGGAGGAGGGCGGAGGTGCCAAATTTGGGGTTGCTCTGCTGAGTAGAGCGCCGCTGCCAAACCAGCATGGGGCTGCATTTCAAAGGCTGCCCCATGCGGGTGTGGCAGCGGCGCCCTATTGAACTGAAAATCACCCCGCTTATGTGGTGGAGTGCCTGGCGTCAGCACAAGTGCAGAACGTATTTCATTTCAAAAAAGCGCCTTCACCACGCCACCTCGGGGGAGCCCTTGAAAGACTCCTGCTGTGGCAGGGGAGCTAATGTTTAACTGACCTTGATTTGACCCTCACCATTCAACTTCAGTCACTCTGTCTATTAGGTGCTCTTCATTAACTTAGTCAGTGTTACTCCTTCAAATGTTGCTTTTCTCCCTCATCCTTCTCTCCACCCCCCCAAGCCCTGTGCCGGGATGCCTGTTCGGTTTTGAGTGCTTTATAAATGTAAAAATAAATAAATGTAGGGCCCCGGTGACCGCTCGGGTCGCCCATGCGTAGAGCCGGCCCTGCCTTCAATAGTTGTAAACGGATGGCCCTGGAAAATACATTGCTGCAGTAGACTTTCTGCAAGTGTTACGTTCATGGTAGGGGTGTCACGGTATTAGTTTTATGACGGTACGATAACCTTCTTGCCAAATGACGGTATATCATGGTTATCGCGGTATAGCAGGTGGAGTTAACTAATCTTAACAAATATTTTCTAAAAGGTCATAAATTGACAGATTTATCATCACAAACAAAACCAGGCATCCAGGGCCAGAATTGGGCTTTTCAACATACTTTCCACTGAAATGCCTTGCTTCCACCAAACACAAACACACGTGTGGAGAGGAGGAGGGGGGGGAGCCCTGCTGCAACTGGCAAAGCAAACTGAATAGCTTTTCTTAAGTGGTCATTTAGGCTTTATGCTCCCCAACTGGCTACTGGTGAAGATGAACATGTTGCCATCATGATGACCTGCATGCCACCGATCAATGGAGGCTGATGGTAGTATACGCTTGTGCGCATATACACACACACACACACACGCACGCACACACGCACTCTCTTTACGTTACAGCCTTTAGTTTACTTGCGGGCCAAAAGGTGTTCAGTAATCACAGACATGTTACCCTTTGGTATGGCAGCAGGGAATACCCACAGAGATGAGTGAATTTCGCAGTGTGACTTATTATATGTAAATTCAATGATGGAACCAGGGAAATCCCCCATTGCCATATGTTTAGAGAACATTATCCATTATAAATATATAAACCCCAAAGCCCCCAACCCAAAGTAAACCCTTTTCCTTCTTGGCACTGTATCTATTCTTCCTATTGCTAACATATTGATTTTGTGTCAGGCACGTGTGGTTTATGGAATGGCATTAAAAACTGCTCCAACTGAAACTACTTGGTAGACGGCACATCCAACAGTGCAAGACCAAGACTGCGCAGCACTTGCTTACCGCAGCCTTTCCAAATCAGATTGAAAAGCACACTTTACGGTATGAACGGTATAAAGGTATAAACAATGTGACGGTTATTATTGTTCAATTAAGTGGTCCACGGTATCTTTAACGGTATACCGTTATACCGTTACATCCCTAGTTCATGGTTCCTTCCATTTGCAAGATGGGGCACGGGAGTGATCTAGTGTATATGCAGTTTCTCTACTAAACACGGTCCTGGAATATCAGTTGTGGGTAAAGTGATGGGTTTGGTGCCATCTACAGCACAAAGCACATGGTGGGGTGCTTTACAGTGGCCACAAGGTCCAGAGCAGCACACGCCTCCTTTGAAGGCTGGTGACCTTCAGGACATGACCTGGCTTATGCTTCTGTCAATTGATTCAGGCCCCTGTTGTCAAAGAAATATTGGTAAGCATGATTTCCATCCGAAAAGCAGCGAAGGTTGCATAACCTGCCCATCGAGCTCTCTGGCTGATCCCTGCACTAACATACTCACATTCGATGTTCCAGCGCGCATACCATCCCAGCTACTCGAGCAGCAATCGAACACCACTAAACATCAGAACACAAAATCTCTACAATCAGCCTTCATCCCTGTGCCCCGGTCAATACCAGTGGAACACCAGGCTTCTCTGCTCTCTGGAATGAGAGCCACACACAGAGCTCGCGGCTCGTTGGATCTGCACGCCTCAATGCTTGCATTTTCCTGATCTTACCACAAGCCTAACCAATCAGTGTTGCAGATCTGCCAAAGTGACTGGAGACCATGCCATGGACACTTTACAATTGTGGAGGAAGAACATGGTGAGGGAAGCAGAGAAACGAGGGAGCGGGAGGGAGTGCAGTTTAGTAGCAAGGGATCTAAAAGCAACTAGGGGAGGAAACCGTGGGGAGCAGATAAGCCAGCCTTGGGTAGGGTGGGGATAGGAGGGGGTGTGGGCCAAGGCGTTATGTAGGAGCCATTCCTTAAAGAGATGGGGCTTTAGCACCTTCCTGAACTGCAGAAGCAAAGGTGTGTGTCTGATGTTAATGGGGAGGAGATTCCAGAGTCTTAGGGCATAGAGAGAGAAGGCCGGTCTTCTCATTCTTTCCTTCCTGCACCGGCGGAGTTAAAGTTCGCACTGCCTTGGTTGCTTCCCCGCACACACCCTGGCCAACATGAAACCACCTTCATGATAAAATCGGCATTAAACATATATGAATAACTCTGGTACATACCAATACAAATTCAAAAAGTTCACTCCAGGCTGCATCTTGTCATCTGTTGTATCAAAAACGCTTTTATGAAGATCTTTTTGACAGATTCCTTACACTGTAAAGCTGTACTAATCCCCAACATTACTATCCAGGTTCAGCCTCCGGGGAATGAAGGCCTGAGCCTGCCCCATCTGGATTTGAACTTGTGACGTGCAGTCTGGGCCCATATCTGAGGCAAGCGCTTAGTGGGAGCTATTCCCCAGGACAATTTTGTCAATGTTGCTTGGTCCTGTGATGCAGCATGGAGAGACAGGCGCACAAAACCTTGTGTTGCCTCATCACCTGAGCTTTCAAGAAACCTAGAGATCCTTTTATTCACAGTAATGTCTGTTTGCTGGTGGGCTGCTGGTTGAAGTAAATGAAAACCTAGCAGGTCAGGCAGGCAATCCTGGCTACAACTGTGACCCTTATCATTCTGGCTGTGCTTAAGACCGATAGTTCTAGAACTGTGAATCCTGCAATAACAGGCAGGATAGGTCCTGGTGACTAACAAGGAAGTTGTCAATTGGCCATAAAACACTAGTTGAGGAGAAAAATAACGGTATCGGGTGTTTTTTTTATTTATTTTTTTTATTTTTTTTCTTCTTTTTTTTATATAGTGCTTCTTGCTCATTACCCTGGTTTCTAAGCAGTGTAATTTTTGCTGTCATTATAACCAAGTTTAGTGGTATGTAATGTATGTATGAAGCACAAACCTAGCTGGAAAGAAACAGGGCGCTGTACATATGACGCGCATCCCGGGGCTCACAAGCAAGGATGCAATGGTAGCAGAGGAGCTAGGGTGATAAGGGGAGGAAAGGCGATCATTTGGGCTGAGTGCAGTGAGTATTGTTGAGCAGCTCCTTGTAGAGTAGGGATTTTCTGAAGTGTAGTATGAAGCTGCTGATTTGAAATTTTTCCACAGACAGTGAGTGGAAGAAAAAAGCCAGTTTCCTATTTCTGGGCCCTCTTGCAGTACTTTGTTTCTAGCTTGGCAATGTCGTGGCTTCCTGTGGTGTGTTGGCCTCCGAAGATGTCATGTTAGCGGAACTTCTAGAGCGCGACCTTCAGCTACTCAGAAAGAAGAGGAAAAGAAATATGTTTCGAGGGGTTTGGGTCCTCCGACGTATTCCATATCTATGACATGTAATCACCACAGCTGTGCTGCTTCGGAAACTTTTTTCTGCGTCCTGCGTCGATGACGTCGATGCGCCGTCGTCGAGGACCTCCTCCGACGTCATCCGATGTGATAAGTAGGACGCACGACGCCCGTAGCCTCAGTTCCGTTTTTTCCGTGAACGTGTTGCTTCGTGAATCTCGGTTAACGCCTCGACTCTTTGGAGTTCTGTTCTTCTCGGTTCTTCGAACCTGTTCGTTTTTGTGAAAATCCTTCGTGTGAAGATGTCTTCTACTTCGTCTTCGACCCCGCGTCCGGGTTTCAAGAAGTGCGGGGAGTGTGGGTCCAAGATGTCGGTGACGGACTCGCACGACGCCTGCCTCTGGTGCCTCGGGGAGGCCCACGACACGGATGACTGTATCGACTGCCAGTCGCTCACGTCCAAAGCCTTACGCGAACGTAAGAAGAAGTTGTCGGTAGGTCAGGTGTCCAAGCCCCGGAAGTCGAAGTCTGCGGGGCTTTCGACGGATGATTCGAGGGGTGACTCTCCGCGTCATCGTCGGAAGTCTCGTGGGTCTCCTTCTAGGAGTCGGTCTCGCCACTCCTCAGCCTCTTCGAGGCATTCTCGGAAGCGCCGACACCGGTCGTCTTCCAGGTCCTCTTCGGAGGACTCTGCCCGACACGTCGCTTACCCCACCAGCCGTGCGACGCCGAAGGAATGGGCTTCCTTCGGGAAGAAAATGCTGGCGATTCTTGAGTCGCAGGGTACTAAGCCGTCCGCGCCCCTGAGTGGGGTCGGTCGTGAGAGGTCGAGAGACACCGCTCGCAAGAGTGGTCAGCACGAGTCACGGGAGAGGTCCCGTTCGGACAAGGAGACTCGTTCTCGACGTACCCGTTCCAGGTCCCGGTCTTCGACGCGTTCGAGACCGTGTGCACCTGTGAGGTCTTCGAGGAAGACATCGACGTCTGAGGCGTCGAGGGCGTCGACAAGCTTTCTCGAGGCTCCGGCTCTGAGGAAGTCGTCGAAGCCCAGGTCGTCGAAGGACACGCTCGGGGCTCCGGCTTTGAGGGCTGTGTCGACGCCGCCGATGCTGGCGGCGCTGCATCTGACGTCGTCGCCGATTTCCTCGACGTTGACGCCGATCCTCTCGGCGCCGATGCCTGTTCTCTCGACGACGGCGCCGATTCGCTCGACGCCGTCGACGCCTTTCGTGTCAGAGGTACCCCGTGGCACGGGGGAACCCCCTAAGAAGGCTCTGGTTAAGAGCAAGCACTCTCGGGTGCCTTCTTTTCGCCACCTGGAATACATTTCAGAGGCGGAGGAGGATTCTGATGGCCTGGTTCCTAGTCAGGTTCCAGATGAAATTGTCTCGGGCCATAGTCAGTTTGACGATTTGAGGCAGTCCCTGCATGATGCCAGCGGACTGGACACCTCTCCGGAGGTGGAGTTTTGTAGGCCTGAGCCTGGCTCTCATGCCGATTCCTCGTACCGGCGCCTTATGGCTAGGGTTTCTGAGTACTTGGGATGGTCTGCTCCCCCAGGGGAGTTTGTGCAGGATGATCTAACGGACATTCTTGATGTTGGTCCCCCAACTGACCCGGTACTGCCGTTCCATATGGCTTTACAGAGAAGGGTGGCGGCGGCTTGGACTGCTCCGGAGAGTCTCCCGGCGGTGGGCAGATCCTTGTTGCGAAAATACCGTCCAGCCAGTAGCGACCCCTGCTACTTGACCAGGCACCCCACTCCGGAGAGTTTGGTGGTGCAGGCGGCCACGGCCCCGGCGAAGCAGGCGTCGTACCCTACCATCCCTCCTGATAGGGACGACAAGCGTTTTGATGGCTGGGCGAAGAAAGTGTTTTCTTCTGGTGGTATGTCGCTTCAGGCGGCCAACTCCATTTGTGCCCTGTCTCGTTTCACACACACTCTGTGGAACTGTGTTGCGTTAGCGGCTGAACATATTCCCGAAGGGGACGAACGGGATGGTTTCCTTGCTATGGTCCAGGATGGTAAGGATGCCATGTGTGAGTCCGTTCAGTCGGGTTTGGACTTAGCTGAATGCGTCAGTAGGTCCATGGCGGCGAGTACCGTGATACGCAGGTTTGCGTGGTTGCGGAAGTCGGGGTTTGCT
Organism: Ambystoma mexicanum; assembly: GCF_040938575.1. Classification (NCBI taxonomy): domain Eukaryota; kingdom Metazoa; phylum Chordata; class Amphibia; order Caudata; family Ambystomatidae; genus Ambystoma; species Ambystoma mexicanum. The sequence continues at coordinate 898,086,815 of NC_090941.1, forward strand.
CCTGATGTGCAGTCCCGGCTCCTCAACATGCCCTTTGACAGTGAACACCTTTTTGGCAGCAAGGCTGACGAGAGCCTTGAGAGGTTGCAGACCTCAAAAGCTGCAGCGAAGTCGTTGGACGCTGCAGTTCGCCAACCTCTGCCTTTTCGTCCTAGGGGACAGCAGTGGAGGGGTGGTTCCTTTCGCTATTACTCGTCCTTCAGTAAAGCGAGAGGAGCTGGCAGTCAAAGAGGCCAACGCAGGGGTACCAGAGGTGGACGACAGGGTACCCGTGGTGCCAAGGCCGCTCGGGCAGTTGCCTCCTTGCCCTCAGGTAACGCCGCAGCTGCTCCCACTCAGTCATGAGGCCATGTCCCATGGTTCGCCGGTTGGGGGAAGGCTGGCGCAGCATCTTGTAGAGTGGCAAGCCATTACTTCAGATGTGTGGGTTCTGGAGATCATAACCCACGGCTACTGTCTTCCTTTTCGGCACAGGCCTCGCGACAATCCACCGGGGAACCTCTCTTTGCAGAGTCCGGATCCGCTCCTTGCGCAGGAAATTCAAGCCCTGCTGGAGAAAGGCGCCATAGAACTGGTGCCTGTAGCGGAGAGGAACAAGGGATGGTATTCCCCTTATTTTTTGATTTCGAAGAAAGACGGGGGATTGAGACCCATCATGGACTTGCGCGGTTTGAACAAATTCCTCAGGAAGGACAAGTTCAAGATGGTTACTCTCTCTCAAGTCCTCCAGGCCCTTCAGCTTCAGGACTGGTTGGTGTCACTCGACCTCAAGGATGCTTACTTCCATGTGCTGATCCATCCCAAGCACAAGAAGTACCTGAGGTTCGCGGTTGGCGACTCGCACTTTCAGTTTCGGGTCCTGCCGTTCGGATTGACCTCCGCCCCGAGGGTTTTCACCAAGCTCATGGTGGTGGTGGCAGCGCATCTCAGGCAAGAGGGGATTCACGTCTACCCCTACCTGGACGATTGGTTGATCAGGGGGAGCTCTCCCGAGCAAGTCCTGGATCATCTGGCCGTCACCTGCCACTCCCTTCACAGGCTGGGCTTCTCCCTCAATTTAAAGAAGTCCCATTTAACGCCAACACAGCGGCTCCAGTACATCGGAGCAGTGCTCGACACTTCCCTGGGGCAGTGTTTTCCTCCCCAGGTGAGGGCTCTTCACATTCAGCAGATGGTGCACAAGTTTCAGCATGCCCAGACGCTCCCAGCGTTCGAGTTCTTGAGGTTGCTCGGCCTCATGGCATCCTGCAATCTTCTGGTGCCAGAGGCTCGCCTGCGGATGAGATCTTTGCAGTGGGCACTCAAGACGCAATGGTCGCAGTCCTCCGGCAGGATGTCGGACCCGGTTCAGGTGCCGGCCTTGGTCGCCCGGGACCTTCTGTGGTGGGCCGTCGAAGGCAACTTGATGAAGGGGGCTCCATTTTGGCTTCCCTGGCCGGAGGTGACGATCGTGACGGATGCATCCCTCACGGGATGGGGAGATCATGCCAACGGGCTGACAGTCAGCGGTCGTTGGTCTCCGTCAGAGTCCAGACTCCATATCAATCTGTTGGAGCCTAGGGCCGTAAGGCTAGCCCTGAAGGCTTTTCTGCCGACTGTGCGAGGAAAGAGTGTCCTGATCCTGATGGACAACACAGTGGCCATGCACTACCTCAACAAAAAGGGGGGAGGGCAGGGTCATTTCCTCTGTGCAGGGAGGCGATGCAGCTCGAGTTCTGGGCCATCCAGCAGGGAGTTTCGATCTCGGCAGTTCATCTGGCCGGAGACGAAAACGTGACGGCGGACGCTCTGAGCAGGCAGAGCGCGATCTCTCACGAGTGGGAGTTGGCTCAGGAGATTCTCCTGGAGATCTTCGCCCTTTGGGGGGTCCCTCAAGTGGATCTCTTCGCCTCCAGTGTCAACCGGAAGTGCGAAAGGTTTTGCTCGCGGGAATTTCCTCCAAAAGGAGCCTTAGGAGATGCGTTTGTGGTGGAGTGGTCATTCCTGCTGCTGTACGCGTTTCCTCCAGTCCCCGTCATCCCGCAAGTGCTGCAGAGGTTACGGAAGTTCGGTTCCCGGATGATCCTCATTGCTCCGGCGTGGGCTCGGAGGACGTGGTACCCGGACCTTCTCGACTTGTCCATCTGCCCTCCACGTCGTCTTCCCTACCGAGACGATCTGCTCTCACGGGAGGGGGGTCAGGTTCTCCATCCAGAGGTCAGATCCCTCAACCTTCACGCTTGGCTTCTGAAAGGTTGAGGTATAAGGATTGGGACCTCCCTGAAGACATGATGGAGGTGTTGCTTTCGGTCCGAAGGCCAGCAACAAAGTCTCTGTGCCGTTGGCGTAAGTTCTGTGACTGGTGCAGAGTTCAGAATGTGGATCCTTTTGCATGTGACGTCCCCATGGTTCTGTCCTTTTTACTTTCTTTGGCCCACAGGGGCTTGCAAGTAGGTACCATTAAAGGTTACCTGGCGGCGCTGTCCATCTTTAAGCGCTCGTCTGAAGAGTGTTCTTACTTTAAAATCCCTTAATTTCACAGTTTCTGAAAGGGCTCACTAATGTGTTCCCTCCGTCACCTTTCCTGGTGCCCGGTTGGGATTTAAACCTTGTTCTTAAATTTCTTATGGGTGCTCCGTTTGAGCCTTTACCTTCTTGCCCTTTGAGGCTGTTAACTCTGAAAACTGTGTTTTTAGTTGCGGTTACTTCCGCTCGCAGAGTGAGTGAGTTACAGGCACTTTCAGTTAAGCCACCCTTCACTGTATTTCACAAGGACAGGGTTGTCCTTAGAGTTCGTCCTTCTTTTCTTCCGAAGGTAGTGACGGAATTTCATTTGGCCCAGAAGGTTGTTCTTCCGGCTTTCTATCCTCCTCCGCATCCTGGTAAGGAAGAGGAGAGGCTCCATAGGCTTGATCCTAGGAGAGCTTTAAGCTTTTATGTTTCACTCATGTCCCGGGTCAGAGTGGACGATCAACTCTTTATTGGTTACGCTGGAAAGCGTTTGGGGCAAGCTGTGACGAAACAGACTTTGTCTCGCTGGATTATTTTGGCCATCTCGGAGTGTTATCGCTTGGCGGGTAAGGACCCACCGGCTGGCTTGCGGGCCCATTCTACCAGGGGTATGGCTGCATCTACTGCCCTGCAGAGGGGTGTTCCTATTCGCAACATCTGTGATGCTGCCACCTGAGCTTCAGTACATACATTTGTACGTCACTATTCCCTCGATTCCATCCGAGCACAGGATCTGACCTTTGGCAAGGCGGCGGTTCTTTGCTCTGCTATTTGATTGGCTATTCTAAATTTTGATTCTAAATTCTTTCCCTCCTCCTTGCTCTGGTACTGCGTTGGGAGTCTCTCATAGATATGGAATACGTCGGAGGTCCCAATCCCCTCGAAGAACAAGTTACTTTCTTACCTGGTAACGTTCTTTCGATGGGATGGTCCGACGACGTATTCCATATCGCTCCCGCCCTGCCTTCCCCGCTGCAGAATTTCTTTTGCGATTGCAGCTTACGTTCCGCAAGGCTTTGTGTCTGACTGGCAGTTCACTAATGTCACACGTTCTGGGGGAAAAAACTACAACTGAGGCTACGGGCGTCGTGCATCCTACTTATCACATCGGATGACGTCGGACGTCGGAGGAGGTCCTCGACGACGGCGCATCGACGTCATCGACGCAGGACGCAGACGCCGAAAAAAGTTTCCGAAGCAGCACAGCTGTGGTGATTACATGTCATAGATATGGAATACGTCGTCGGACCATCCCATCGAAAGAACGTTACCAGGTAAGAAAGTAACTTGTTCTTTTAATGCTTAACGGAAATAAAAGTAAGTGAAAATTGCCCACAGCTTGCAGAGAGAATTCCGCAAGGAAGCAGCTGCGACCGAGAAGGCCTGTCCACCAATCCGACTAGATTTAAACCTCGGAATAGGAACGAGAAGGGCATTTGCAGGGCGGATAGCTCGCCAGGGAACATATGGATGGAATTTCGTCTGAGGGTATTCAGCACCTTGGCCATAATAGGCGTGATGGAATTGAATGCGCTTGGCTACCGGAAACCAATGAAGCTTCCGTAGCACGGGCAAAATATGGGCACAACAAGGTGTGGAGGTAGCAAAACAGCAGAGTTTTGCAGGACTTGCAAACGTCTCAGGAGATCAGCAGCTGCGACAGACAGAGGGAATTGCAATATCAATGGAAGATACGACCAGAGCCCAAGACCAGCGGAGCCTGAAGATGGGGATTCTTCTGGCCAGTTAGTGTGGCGTTTTGATTGTGACCACTTTGTAGTTGATGCAGGCTTTCTTGAACACAATGCGTGCTAGATGGGTGGGGCGAGTTGGTAGAATTGCCCATCTTCTATGCGAAGGCGGCCGAGCTGCCAGGGACTCCGTTGGACAAGCTACTACCTGATGTTCCTCCTTTCAGGGTAGATGGAGGAGAAGCTTGATGCAATATCACCACGAGCTGTGTGTGTCAATGGCCATGCTGCCGCACTGCACTCCCCGACCATAGAAGGAGCAAGGGACACAGCTATGAACAAGAATCTAAGATGGCGCCACTATAAAGCCGTAGATTCAACAGGTGAACGCAATCCCGACATTTGCCAATGAAGATAGGTTGCTGGTTACAGGTTTGATGCAATTTATGGAGCCAGAGAAATAGCCCAATCCCTGATGCAGCCCCAGCCAATTCCAAGTACTGGCACAGATAAACATACAATTGAAGCACTATAAAAAAGATTGGATGAGCCCAGCAGAAGCGGCCCAGGAGGTCATTTTCCTTACCGCTCCCTGCCAAGACCGGGAGGCCGCCACTTAGTACAGAGTGGCCACTCTGCTGAGTCTGTACATGCTACTCTGACCCTGATACAACACTGTGATGCCCACGAGATGTCTAGGAGAGACCCAAAGCTGGATGCTGGGACGTAGAGGCCTACAAGAGACCTGACCTGAGCAAGTGACTGCTGAGAAATCCAGAGGGCTAAGAGACCTGAATAAGGGAACGCCGAGAAACCCATGGCCGGGAGGAGAGGTAAGGGGGGGGGGGTGGACATCTGAACAAGTGAATGCTGAGAAAACAGCAGTCTACTTGTTGTTGAGCACCAGGTATTTATGAGAAGCCCAACCATGCATGGGGTCCACCGAGGAGGGCTCTGAAGGAATACGCGGTGCCAGCTGGAAGACAAGTGGCTGAGGAGAAGCCTGAACGTGAGTGATGTGAACCCCAAGATGTGGGAGTGGCTGATGACTCATTGTGAAAGCAGGCAGACCAAAGGAGATTCCAGATGCTTTTGCTGGTCAGGCTTTGGAACATTTGACGTTTAGCCTAGGTTTAGCTGGGAGGCTAAGGACTGGCTAAGAATAGGTTTTGGATCCGTCTGTTGTTCACCTCTTTGCACATTGATTTGTGGAATAGCTTGTTCCCGGAGGGACAAGGACTCTCGAAGGAAAGGTTGCACACTTTAAATTTGAGAAAGCTACACAGGAGGTGTTGGACACATTGAGAGAGTCCCACTTTGCGTTGGTAGATGCTTGTTGATGCACTTCTTCACTGAGCGTGTGTCTTCCTTTAAGGCAGATGACCCAAATCTGAAGGAGAGTGTTGCAGGTAGCTGCTTTGTCCTTGGTTTGGTTCAGAGATTCTCTGGCACTTCCTCCCTAGGAAGTCTGCTGCAGGGCACGCTGTGTGCTGGCTGGCTACTGATGCTGGAGCTGCTAGAGGGTCCTCTGGATTTGGTATCTCCCTCTGTTCCCTGGAGAAATGTTTAGGGGAGCGATCTTGCTTCCCTCCTGAGGTCCTGACCTTCCTTCATTGGCGGAAGATGTAAGGCAGACCGTACCATCAGACAGGGTCCAAATGCTGAGTTCTTCTGGTTACTCCTAGCAAAGTCGTCAGATGATCTGCCTAAAAGAAGGGCTCAACCCTCTTTTAAAGCAAAATGGACTACAGGGATTGGTGTAGGCTAACCCTACCTTAATGAATCAATCTTGGGTCCCGACCAACAATCTCCCATATGCATGAGGATATAACCAGAGTATGCCCGGTGATCCGTCTTAGAGAGACTGTCGCAGATAAAATGAGTGACTCAACCCTAAGAGAATGAACACTCTGCGATACCCAGCCTACCAGTTTGGACAGGATATGGGTGTGAATCAACATTTGAGGTTACAGATGAAAATTCAAGTTTGATTAATAACGTTGAAAGCACAGTTTATTGCCCTGAAGATGGATATGATGAAATATCTGAAAGGTGTTGGCATTTAAAAATTGAAATTTCAGACCTCATTTTTTCATTATTTATTATTAAGCTGTACTGATTGTTTAAATTTTGTTTACAATTAAGCGGTTCTGTTTAAGCCTTATTGTTTTTTTACTACCCTTTGAGTGTGAGGTAACTTCTTCAAATGTATAGCATTATTTTGTTTGTAATATTAAAATTACTAATTGACGAATGTATAATTCTGTGAAAATTGATTGAAGGACGTTGTCCATTAGAAGTGCATGTGGGTTACCCATTGGCAACAACGGGCTGCTTCTATTGGTCATAACCAGAGTGCTCTGCAACATAATAGGGAAAGGGGTGAAAGCATGTAATACTAAGTCTGTTGTGAATCAAAGGGTCTCTCTGGTCAATGGAGCTCTCATGGTTCCTGGCGCCTTTCCATTGAATCTGCAGTGAGCACAGACTTTCTTGCTCCATCAATCCACATACTCGTACCTTCTGAATGGGCTCCCCCTGCGGGGATGACTACTGTAATACACGCCATCCCAGTCATGACATTTCACTGTCAAAGCGATGCTGATGATGGGAGCTGGCTTCAGGTTGACACAGTGCATCTGAAAGGTTGTTTGGGTTTCCTGTCTCCTTTGTTAGCCTCTGCATCCCGGCCCCATGTGGGCCTGTTTGAAGTACACTCTATTAGTATGTTAATTAAGTTAATCACGGCACAATCTACAGAGCTAAACAAAATGACAGGGCAAATCCATGGAGCCTTTGTTAATTAGGCTGGCTATGGCAGGAGGAAGGTTTTGCCTCCCTCTTCTGAGATAATCTGGTGTACTACTGACTGTCAAATCTCAACTAAATTTGACGGAGGGGAGGAGGTGGGGGGGGTACACGGGTCTAGGTTTCTGTCGTGTGGCGAGCCTAGGAAAATATGTGTGGATTAAGTAGCCACACGCATTTTACCATCATTCAATTTCATTTAAAGTTTCATAAAAGCCCAGGCAAGCGCACACCCACTGTGCGGATCGTCGAATTCCTACAGTGGTTGCTAGAGATATCCTATTGCAACAAACCTAATGCACAGCAAGCATTACCCCACCCCATACTAAACTCCACCACTGCAACATGATTCCTAATTATCAACACTATGTACTGCAAATGGCTTAATAAGTCAACTTCAACTTTTGTTCGCAATTTAAGATAGTTTCAAGGTGGAAAGGTTTGCAGGAAGTGTGTAGTGGAAATGACAGCCCCCACCCCCCGGCAGTCTACAAGCATAAGGATATGCTAGCTAGTATTGCCTCGAGTAGACCGATACTGTTCGAGCAGCTTGTTTGGTATACAGTGCCCAGGAAACTTCAGAGTATGGCCTAGCTCGCCCCCTGCTGGACTAGCCTGAGAATGGCTTACATAAATCCGCAAAACAATGGATACATTTGCAAGTGCTGGAATGGTGATGGGAGGCCTTTCAGTTACTGTTAGTGGGTATGAGTCGAGCTGCGTAATACTAATTTTTTTTTTGTTGCATATCTTTAAACTCTTTGTTTTCCAACGTATTTTAAGCTCTCCGTGCTTTGCTTGCCTTGTATACCTTGCTGTCCTGTTTCGTGTTCACTCCTAGGTGGCAGGCCTCAATCACTCGGGCTGAAACGTTTGGTATGGATTGTAGAGTGGGGATTCAATCCGCCCTCTCCACATTTTTGTTATTGCCATGTTTTGCTATCTGTGTGCTTCACATTATATTTCCCATCAGTCTCATAGAACAATTTTAGACTCTCCAGACAACGCGTAATGTCTTAAAACTTTAGTCTGTTATCTCAACGAAGCGTTTTCTTTACTGGGTCATGTAAGAGCTCTGAAAAGTACTTATGTGTCACCGAAAGGACTCCGAACTGTGGAATATAAAGCAGCCATTGGCAAAGCAAACAGTTTGCCTTCATGATTGGTCTGAAATGACGATGTGTTTTGTAAATAGGCGATTGCTAATTTCAAAAGTTTTGGCTCTTCTGACATTTGTAATTTAATTGTTATTCCTTTAATCGGTGTAATTTAAAACTTTGTATGTGCCACAGTTCAAATGAAGCGCCCGTAGGATTCTAGAACAACATTAATATGGGATGACCAGACATCCCGGTTTTGCTGGGATCATCCGGGATGTGGTGCTCTGTCCCCCTTTCTCAAGATTATGTTTCCATTGGAAACTGCAGTGGTCCTGGTTTTTTGTAGTAGGTCTTCACTGCTGGCAGGCACAGCTCGCACAGAAGAAATGCTGCATTTTACAACTCAAGACAGTGTTAGTTTGTGATAAATTAATAATAATATGTGTTTCTTTGAACAGTAGCACTTATACACCTTTCCCCTCCAAACGCTACTAAGGTATAGTGCCTTGACAGCCACTTTCAATCTGGTCACCCTACATTTATATAGTACAAAGGGTGCAGGCACAAAACAGCAATGACACTGAAATGGCAAGTATAAAGCTGCAGACCGTATAGGGTCTCTGGTAGGAGGCCGCGGCGAAATGGGCAGCTGTGGACGACACAGCACTCCTTATTGGTCTCTGTTGCAAAGGATAACTGCAGCCATGAACCATGACCACGGCCCTGGCATCGGTAATTGTCAGTTTGGGAGCACTTTATATGTGTAATTTGGCACACTACAAACAACAGATTTATCTGAAACTATTACATTTTAATCTACCCAAGTACTTGTTTGATGCGACATTTTCGCCAAGCTAGCTACATATGTAGGGTGTGCTTCTTGGCACTGTGAGTAGGATGGTTATTTAGCTCCGTGGATGAAAGCATCAACTGCCTGCATAGTTGTGCAATCCCCACACCAGAGCTCCGGTATTAGACTGGGAGCTTGTCGGAGTCCACTGGTGCCCAGTTTGTATTGCATAGGCAGAGACAAGTGGTCAGTCCAGTGCCACAACACATAGTGTAGAGCTATTTCTATAAGGAGTGGACCCGGAAGCACATGTAATCTGAATGAAGCCTAAAATAACTGCCAATAAATACCCCTGCTCTGCTGCGCACCCTTCCTGTATGGGATAGCATTCAGACACTCCGGTGCCATCTTGGAGTGTACTTGGCACTCTCATACCTACCCGATATCTGAAGCAATTCCTAGTGTTGTTTTCTGGTCCCCTCTCCCTTGAGATGTTTCTCTTTCTGAAGACCTTTCACCATGCTTTAACACGTGCTCGGGTTAACCCATTGTTAAGAAAATATGGTCTCCAGGCAGCAGAGCTAAGCAGTTTATAAGCAGTCACCAGTTTACTGCTTCTAGGAAATATGATGTCCATCAGTAGCCAAGCAACTACAGAACCACATTAAGAAGCCCCCCCACACCCCTTATATAGGTCCTGGCGCTGACTCCAAATAGCTGATGGCGACCGGGACACCCGCCTGCGTGTGCTGCTGGATCTCTCCATGGCATTCGATACACTGGTCCATGGGGGAACTTCTCTCCATTCTGTCAATGCACCTGGACTTTGGGAAATGGTTCTGGAATGGCTTTGATCTTTCCTAGCCAACAGGTCTCAGTCTGTTCCAGTAAGTCCCCTTAGGTCTATCCTTTCACCAGTACTATTTAACCTATTCATGGGGCAGTTGGGCGATCGGATTGATGGCACAGGTGCCTCTGCCCATCAAAAAGCCAATATTGCCAAACCATATTTCCAATTGTCATTTGAGAATGTCCATCACCTGTGGTAGTTCCTTGATGTTATTGAGTCATGTATGGCTCAAGCCAACCCCACTCCGCACTGAGTTTTTTTTTACCCTGAAAATTTGGCACAGCTAATGGAACCTTGGCTGGTGAAACTATCAGCAGTGTGTTGACCCGTGTCTGTGTGGCACTGCCCATTCCTTGAGCTATATCCTTGAGGTCTTGGATGGTACTGAAAGCCCAGCTGGCTCAATACCAGCAGCACCTTCTACACAGGGTCAACATGGATTTTCCAGAGTTTACCACCAGCTTTTGTATGGCAGTAAAAATCGCCACACGTATGCGGGAGGCTCTCCACCGTTGTTGATATTTAGCCAAAGCGTTTTTCCTAGGGAATACTACACACCGTTAAAATCCTCCAGCCCCATAATCGAGCAGATTGTCTGAATATTGCCTTTTATTTAGAAGTGCTATACTCCTAATGAGGGCTTTAGTTTTAGCCCTTGTGCTCATCGAGATGTCTGGTTGTGCTGTACCAAGTGAACATATTGAGGAATTGGGGTCAACCTGAAAATACTAAATGGAGGTATTACTCCTGGAGGGTGCTCACTTCCCTACTAATAAGAACTGTTGCACTAGGAAGGGTTTGGATCCCATGACACGGTTTTGTTCCCATTATCAAGTCCTAGGGTGTTCTCGAAGTGGCCTGCTCCAAAAGGATTCCCGGCCTGGCCGGCCTATAGTGGAGGGAGTAGCATGCAATATGTTTAGTCACAGGATTCCTGTTTATTAAAGGTTTGTTAACCAATTAATAAAAAAGAATACAAGCAATAATTGTTTGTGTCACATTATACCTATCAAAATATTCGGAAAACAAATCTATACATGACAAAAAATAGAACATACTATAATAAAAAGCACATGTAAGACTAATGCTAACGCCTTCTATCCTGTCTTGCTCCAATTTCTACCTATAGGATGCGAATTTCGTGGTCTGTCTTTTGCATTTGTAACCTTTCATAAAACCCTGCAAGCATTTTACTGACTGCAATATAGGTTTCATTATTGCTGCCTCGATAAAAGCAGCCATACGCCTCTCCAATCATGGGGAAATTAAACTTGGCACAGATTGGGCGGATAAAAGACCCCATCCTCGATCAGCTCTGGTGATTCGAATGCGAACCATCATAAGCGGCTGATTCTCAAGGCTTTCTGTTCGAAGAAATTAATCGATTAGGCCCAATCGAAGGTGCATTAAGGCTCTCCTTTGTGGCATGAACAAAAGTTATGGGCGGGCACTGCTAGTTAATTCAAATTAGATGATGTTTGATTTTTCCTTAGGAAGTTGATGGCGAAACCCAACACAACCAGTGTACACTTACACTGGAAATAATCAAAAAGCAAAAAAATGTCCAATGAAAAAACATTCATTAGACCTTGGGTCGCCAGTGGTGTAGTGAAACTACTCCAAAATTAGATTCAGTTCATTCACTGTTGAAAAGTAGTTCATACATTTTCATTAATCTGGTTTAATGAATAGACTTGCAAATGCTTCTTTTAGTCTTTTAATATTGAAAGTTCATCTTAAAGCTGGGAAGCAGAATTTAGGTTGATTGCCAATGCATTTGGGACCTAACTCTCCTGTGTGGCATGGGCAGGAGGTCTGATCTCGGTCATTGCTGGTCCACACTTCCTCCAGACTTTTGCCTGTTTCATGACCCTCTTCAATTGGCATATTAGAATGATTATTCATAGTGTTGAATTATATAGTTGTAACCAAGGCATAATATTTTCCTTGGAAGACCATATGGATAACAGTTGCAATAGTGTGACTAGGAATTTGGTTTTGATATTCGGATATTTCTATGTTCATGATTACTTTCTTGATTCTATTAGATAATGTTAGGAACACTCACTGTGGTTGCCTTCTGGTTCATTTTTCTACTCTTCAGTTAATGTATAAAAGAAATGTTTGTCGCGTGCGTGGCTAAAAACAGTGAAGGGCTTTTCAGTGTGGATACTTGCAACCACCCAAATATTGATGCATCATTTTCTCCTGGAGGGATCCAGTGGCAACTGGAGAGATGAAACAGTAAATTTAGCCGACAGCCTGTCCCTCGTCCCCAATGCATGTTAACTCCAGTTCTAGCCTAATTCTTTATGTGAAACATGATCTGTCAATAACCAAGGTCAATTTCCACACATTGACTGCTAGAGCATTACAGACAGACCATGCATGTAGTCCTGGCCACCAAATCCACTCCATGTTTTAGGCGATCCACCCTAAATACATTTGAATGCAGGGACTCGAAATGTGAGGATTTAAACAGCAACCATAGTTGTTTTGGAAACCTAGCGTGGTTGGCTCTCTGAGGACTGGACTTGGAAATGTTGTGTTTAAAAGGCAGTGTGAACATGTTCAGATGTTAGTCAACGGACGTTGTTAGAAGCTTCAAGGTTTTATGTTTGCAATAGTGTTGTCTCAGGATATTGCTAGCACCCTGATTCTACCACTGAAGGCCTAGCCCTACCACCTAAAGTCAACCACATATTTTTGTTTTCCTTCTGAGTAACATTTCAATATGTCGACCATGGGGAGATTTTGAACAGAATGATTTTGTTGATAGTTGGGGCATCTGGAGTTCCAAAATGTGTGCAGAATGTCGCAAGAGTAATGCGTGAATGGAATGTCTTACTCAGTAATTACAGCCCCGGAGGGAGGAGGGGTGCTTCAGCTGGTGTTATCGGTCCACACCCGAGTTATGGGCCCAAGGAAAAGCTGAGAGTGCTTAACGAGGCTCGGGAATTATGTTACAAACCACCTAGAGGGCTTGAATGCCGTTACAATATGGCAGAATCATAAACTAGGTAAGAAAACAGTGGAGAGGGTGCTTAGAACCTTGCCGCGGGGGAACCTCAAGCTTCTTAACAATGGGTAAGGCCCTCAGGTGGCCCCCAACATTCCAGTGAGGTAATGGAACTTACCCATGCAACTTTAAAGAAGAACAAAGAAGCGGGTTTTTCTTTGGATCTGCTCTTGTGGATGAGGACCTGCAGGAGGAATCGAACCGTTATCCGAATGTAGAGTGTCTGTGTTACTGTGGTTTCACACACGGCTTTCCTGTTTGTGTATGGTGTGCTGTCACCTCACACCCACTATAGACGACTTTTAAACAGCCGTTTATTTTGGGGGGGTGGGGAGCACTGTCCCCAGATTTCCTTTAGTATTGTGTGTGTGCCAGCTCTGCTATGTGCTCCCATCACCAGACCTAATTGTCCATCTACCCCTGACACGGATGCCAGGGAGACTCGCTTCCTATAGTAAAACCAGGAAACGCTTGTTTGATGTTGATGCCAGTTGAGGAGAGGAAACCTTGTCTTGGCAACAGTCACAACAAACGGGCTGTGCGTGCCTGGAATGCAATCTGTTTTTGGAAAATGGCCTAGTTTAAAGGCAGATGGGATTATCAAACCTGATCTAAATCATCAGTCGTTAGCGCTAAATTGCCAAGGTTTCAAAGCACCCAACAGGTATTTTACTTGGGAAGATGTGTGGACTAGTGCAGAAGTTGTTTTGGATCCAGAACACATGGGTGCGCGTCTCCAACTTCCGCATGTGGCTACAGTTTGAATCCACACAAATAAATTAGTGTCTGTGCCACAGTTTGTATCCGCCAAAAATGGGAACAGCTTAAATCCCGCTGAATGCAGTTCGTACTTTCGCCCTGCCCCATACTTCTGATTGTATAGAGTTCTGAAGGATGCTGAGATTCAATCCTTTGACAAGCTGCATTGGCAATGCCAATCGTTTTGGCGTTTACTATTGTTCTTTGCATTTTGTATTTGTAAAGGACGAGAGTTCAAATTTTCAAAGGAGGATGTGAAGGGCGGTTGGGGGTGCAGGTGTGCAATAGATTAAGAAGATGTATACAGGAAGGGAGAGGAAATACGAGCAAGAAAAGGTGAGTGTGTAAGAACCAGCACAGAGATGGAGACAATGCAGAGAGAGACCTCGCAAAGAGAGACAGCGCAGAAAGAGAGACCGCACAGAGGAGACACCTGAGAACTCTGTAAAGAGCAATACTGAACTACATTTGGTAGAGGGGGGTCGGGGAGAAACGCCATTAAGCTACAAAGAATGAAACCACGCTACATGATTTCACCCAAAATCAGACAGTGACAATGTGTTTCGGAAATGTCCGCACGGGTGCCTTCAGATTTAGCAGCAGCATTGCGTTTAATATGACGAACAATTTTTGAGAAGCGAGTCGCCAAAAGTCGATTACAATGCTATTAATTGGGCCAATGCGCACGTTCCTCTGAAGAGTCCGTTCTGAAAACCTGCTCATCAACAGCGCTGTCAAATCAAAAGATCCGTATTCTCCTTGGGAATGCACCTAACAAACACGATTGACCAATCCTCCGCCGCAAGGAGCGGGTGGTTAATAGTGCAGTAGGGAGTGAATGATAAAGGTAGTGTGAGAGACCGTAACACAACAATAAAAAGCCTTCTCTGATAACCCGTTCCCATTGCGAGGAATAAGTTACATGTTAAAGGGGTTTGTACCGCGTACCGTCACCAATGGAATTGGTCTCCAGGAGCTCAGGCAGATTGGCAAACAGTGGGTTAGGGGGTGGTTAGTAGGGTGGAGAGGGATTAGGAACGTGAGAGAGTGGTGTCCTGTTGGCAGCTTCAGTTCGGTAAGTACATCGGGAACGCTGTACTGTCAGCCATGTTGGTGCTAAACACACCACCTACCTAGTGCCTTAATCTGGTGCCAGATTTATAGTTCATACCTGCCTACATTCCAAAATGAAAAACCTGGAGATCTGTCACTGCAAGGCCACACCCATACGCTCGGAAGGCCACGCCCACATTTTTGCAAGGGGGTAGTGATGTGGTATTGGGGCTAAAGTGTAACTTTATTTTTTAAGTAAGAGTGGACATATTAATAAATGTTGTGCTCCCATCACAAATAAGAATTCACTGTGAACGCTTCATGATAGCATCATTTGCATCATCGTTTTTTCCTCTGCACCATTACGTTTCACCTTGATTGACCCATTGGGATAGAAACATGCACCCCCCTCCACTCCCACCTGTGGCTTGTCGTGCCCAGCATCCATTCACTCTCCTTTTTGGACCATGAATTGTCTGTCTGGCTTGGCTTGTGGTGGGGGCGGGCTGCAGCAGCTCCTCACATCTTTCTCTGCACCTTCTAATGTCACCTTGAGGGCTTTGAGATCAGCCCCCTCAAAGAGGAATTCTCTCTGGGCCTTTACTCAACCTTGCCAAGGATGTGGAGCAGCAGATCCCAAGGACAACTGTCTTTCACAATGGGTGCACAATACAGCAAGAAGGGGGAACTATAAATGAATTGCGCACAGTTCTGCAGGATTATGGAAGCAGCGCTGCGTGTTCACAGTGCATGCACAGGCATGCAGATCGACAGGGGAGAGGAGGAGGCATGATGCGAGAAAACATGAGGGGACGCTGGAAAACCCGTAGACTCCACGCTCTTCCCCAAAGACCCGGAGAAGAGCGTAAAAACCCTGAGTCTCTGGGTTAAACCCGCAGGTTAGGCAGGTATGGTATAGTTAAACCAGCAAGGACTTGCTGGGGTGTGTAGTCACTGCTACAAGGCTACACAGCAGAAGACTCGACTCGTTGCCCTTTACTGCCAACCACACATGGGAGCCGGTGCCCAACCACAGATGGGAGCCGGTGCATCAACATCTTTTCAAAAGAGCAAAAAGAATACATATACAAAACTCAGTGGCGTGCCGTATCTCCGCCCCCATAGTACACATGTATATGCAGGAGAACTTGGTGGATATTGCGATTTAACAAAATGCCACAATCTCCTTTAATGAGCTATAATTAAACTCGGTCAAATCATTCATTTGATGCAAGTCCCCAAACTCTAGTGGAAACACATCTTGAATCAAAATGTGAATCCCAGGCAAATACAGCCAGGTGCACACAAGTAAAAATAATGAAATCAGATAAAATTGCAACATATCAAGGCACCGCTGGGAATATGGAGTTAGCGTTGCGTATGAAACGACAACGAAGAACCCTTCAGCACATGACGTGTCTAGCCAATGCCAGTAGAGGCACAGCGAGTCCCCCTCCCTCTCCTTCCTCCACACCAAACACTGGTCACAAACAGGATTGAACCGGTTTTAACAAAGGGGGCACTTAAAAAAAAACAAGTAAAACGTCCTTCTTCCGAGGCGATCACCAGCACACTCAGTCGTTAAATCCCTGGTTTGTGGGGAAAAGTCATTTGTGTGTCGTTCTTGGCAGCCTCCTTCTTAGGGTGACCAGATTTAAAAAATAAAAAAACCTGGGACGGGCCATTGAAACAGAAGTGGGACTAAAGTAAATACACATGCAACTTTAGTCCTACTTCTATGTCGCTGGCCTGTTGCGGAGGGGGCATGTCGGGAGGGGTGTGCTAACTGGCACACTCCTCTCATTGGAGGAGTGTGTCGGGGAGGGGAAGGGGAAGAAATGGCCCCCATTCGCACAGGAAAAGTTGTGCCGGGACCTGATTTTGAGATTTTGAAATTGGGTCGCAGCAAAAAAAAGGACCGTAGGTGAAACCCCGGACAGGGTTTATAAAATAAAAAAACTCCTGGGACCCCGGGACGTCAAGTGATTTCCACAGATTGTCCCGGGACAACCCGGAAATCTGGTCAACCTACCCCTTCTACCGACCCCACTACTGGTCACCGCTTTCAAGAGACTACGCTCTGCAGCTCCACACCTCTGAACATGACACCAAGGTACAAAGGGATCAGTCTGCCGCTTTAACGTAGTCCCACAGGATATAAACTTTCAAAAAGCATTGGTGCATCCAAATGACAATCTAACGAGCATATAGTTAAATGCAGTCATTTTTCTTTTACTAGCGCGCACAGCTCCACAACAGCAGCAGGCCGGCAGACGTCGGCGAGAGGGTGAAGGGCCAGCTGGTGCTTTGGCCATTTCATCACCAACTTGGCATGTTGCCATGCCAATGCCATACACTGCTCCCAAACTACCCTTTACAGTTTTGTTTAGAGTAGCAATGTGTTGGCAATATTCTGGTGGTTACACCACCAAAATGCACCAAAACCAAAAATGCCGTTCCTTGGCCCACCTCTGATGGCCCACACGCCTCAGGTCCATCACCGCATGTTTTTCCGGACGCTTCCAGACTTCCGACGTCAGCACACCGCTCTAGTGGATTTATATCCCTGGACCGTGGTGAAAACCGGACACCGGTACTAATTTCCTTAACTATGAAAAGGAGGATTAGCTGGAAGAGTGTTGCAGCAAGCTGCTCGCTACTTTGCATGGACTCATTGTATTTCTTATCCGTAGACCAGTGCTGTAACGATTTCATACAGAATTTCGGAAACTTTGTTTTGGTCCTTCATTTGTCGCTCAACTTCTCTCGTGGGTAGTAAAGGGAAAAAGGTGACTGTTGCATTTCCAATCTGAGTCTGTTCTTTGGCCTACAGCTTTCTGTGACAATGTGCCACACAAGTTCCTAGGGGTGTCTGATTTTGTGACCTTTTGTTAGATAGAAAGTCCACCTTTTTCTTTGGTAAGGTAGCCAGCTCTACTTTATTTTGCTGGCTTTTCTGGGATTTTGCCCGATTTAGGTCCTTTTTTGATCCCCTCCGCCATTTCACAAAATGCAGGTTGTCTTTGTTTGCCTCAAAGACCTGAGTGGTAACATGGCTATACCTTGTCGCTTTTTATGCATTTACTACAGGAAGACTCCTCTTTAAGAATCACTGGTTGCTGGCCAGACTGGGTAATTTAACAAACCTAGTCCTGTCTGATAAATTTAACTTATCTAAAAGTAATATTAGCATAAAAAGCTTACACTTTTTTATACTTTCTTGTTATCAACAGCTTCAGCAAGAACAGTCAAGTTTACTACCTAACACGGGCAACAGAAACTACCAATTCAAGAGACATGCAATAATAGCAACCTCTAATATAGTTGTCCCATTTGTTGTTTTTTAGAATATGACACTCCTCCTGAAGAAAGTTCTATGAATGGTTACAAGAACTGAAACGTCGAGTTTTGCCATCTAGCATTAACACTAGAATGATGAGCTAACAACCTCAATAGAGGTCTCGTGACCAGTGTGAGACAGCTACAGCTCCCCACACTCATCACAGAACCACACTTTTGTCGATAAGACGAAAGCCACTAATTTCACTGGCAAAAATTAAAGTCTCAACAAAGTTGTTTCTTTTTAAGCAATACACAATTGTTTTATGCAAAGTAAATGGGATTTTCCCATCGCTTTTTCTAAGCTATTGTGTGTTTTTTCATTGAAATTAATATTAAAAATAGATTGAATTATATGTTTTACAGTGCTAATTTAATGAAGTTCGACTGTAAACTGTTGATAAACTAACTACCTACAATAAAGTATTCCCGATAAAAGGTAGAGTTACTACTCAAGTAGTAAGAATTGGGTTTCCCTCCTTATAGTATATTGGTATGAGAGAAAGTGCCCATATTTGGCCCCTGGATGCCTAGATGCCAGGAGTGGGGGGCGGGGAGCTGTGGACGGCCTAAAACCAGTCCTGATTGGCATATGCAGATAAATGCCTGTTGTGGTTTAATTTCCTTTGTGTGAGGGCGCTTTCAGAGTGCATGGGTTGCCGGGAGTGTAATGGTCTGCCACTGGCTGTCTGCCCCCTCATCTGTTTGAATGATGATTGGTGTGTGATTGGCTCCTGTGTTGCCTCACTTGTTCCCGTGGGGGATAGAAGCAGGCCCCCTTACCTGGTTTTCTGCCAGAGCTCTGCACCTGCTGCTTGAGGAAGGATTGAAACTCTGCATCAGCATCCTTTAACCCGCCACCAAACCCAGCAGCAAAGCTTGCCTCCTGATCCAGTGGAGGAGCTGGATCACAGCTCCTGCTCTAAGGTCTCTTCTCTCGGAAGCTCCTGACCACTCCTACATCCTGGATCCAGAAGTGGGAGCCCCCTCGCTCCCAGGACCTCAGACTCTGTGCCAAACTGGGCAGAGTTTCTTCATCCCAGGAAATCTGGCACGCATCCTGGTTCCATCTCCCCATCCGTGAACCTTCGTGGGCCTGTGCTGCTCTCGTAACTGCAGCACTAAAATATCCTCCTATTCCTTTTTCCAGGGCTGGCTGCTTTTCAATGTGTCTTTGCAAGCTTTTCAATAATAATCGTTCTTCCCTGATCTCTTCTCAAGCTCATGCCAGTTTAAGAAGCTAAATCTTGATCCAGAGGGTGACTGAGTAAGCCTGCATTGCCAACAACCACCGACCAGCGTCTTTACCTTTCAGCTCTTCTGGCTTGCCAGTAGCCAAATCCTCAGTCGCGCTTCCCCAGTACCTCCAGGTCACACCTGCACTGAGGTCTTGGCTGGAGCCCAAGGTAGTCGCCAAGCAATGCTTTTTTGGACTTCACCTCTTCATCACCAAGGTTCTAATATGGCACCACTCCATATACTGCTTCTTTGGCCACTCAGAGATGGTAACTCTTTCCCGACAAGGGCTGTCCAAATCCACACAACTGGTCCCTCTTGGTCTCTTCACAAACTTGATAGGAAGAGTTTTGCCTGCCTGCGATTGCATGTTCCCTTCTAGGAAAGGCTCTTCATTGTACTCTACAAAACAATTGCAACACTGTACTAGATAAGTAGCAACCTTTTGGTGTGGTGTTTCATCCCTTGCCTTTTCTTAGATATATATTTATAAACAAAAGAAGGCCTGTGGACATTCTCTCATTTGGTATTTGTGAACAATATGTACTGTACCTGTGGCCCACTCCTCAACCTGAGAGTTACGCCTGTACTACTCTGGCACTCTACCACTTGGAGAGCCCGGCGAGCTTGAAGGAGTTACTGGTACTCCAAAGTTAGGAATAATTGCCTAAAGTCCCCGACCGTATGGTTTAAGGAAAGTCTACCTAACCCACCCACCTCTCTTTTGAGGGTGTTGACCTATCTCGGTACATTTAGGTGAGTTTAATGTATACCCTTGAAGGGTATGGTGTACATATTTCAAGTTCCTGAGACAATACACAATTCGGGGCAGTTAATCGCTTCAGACAAGGGTATAAAGTTCTCCTCGGCCCAGTGAGACCCCTTCCCGGTGAGCTTTCTAAAATCCAACATCAGAGCCATGGCTCCATCTCTCACCACCTGGTCCTATGCCAACACCCACACAGTAAAGCCTACTTTAATATCCTAATGCATACCCCAGTGTTCCGGCAAACATCAGCCCCATGTCCAACCTACCCAGTGAGACGTTGTTCCCGGAAGAACATTAAAGCTCAATTGCAGGTGTACATTCGAATGCAGGACACTAATGCACAATAACCAATCTGCGTGCATGCCTTGCAACAGAATGGACATGGCTGATCCCAACATTAGAAGAACCACTCAAATCAACTTACAAGATCATGTATGTTTCCCTGGTCTTCTTCTACCGTTCAGGAGTATATGACCTGGAGGAGCACAAGATCCTACTTCAGTGTGATCCATGTGTGGGTTTCTGGGAAGGTCTTGTACTGGCTTTCTTCCTCCCTGTGAGTGCCAAGGAAGCCGTGGGCCAGTTGGACGCATGTGATTTGATCTCTGTGTGTTTGGGAATGTGTATAAAGGACAATAAAGGACAAATCTAATAGGTATTCTAAAACATAGTGGAACATATATTCTAGACAGAAATATAGTGTTTGCATCATTTGCGCAGGTTGGATTTGTGGTGTGCTGTGTACTAGCTCCTGGTTTCCCAGATGTAGCGCCTGTCTATCTGGTGATGCGTGGAACCCAGGAGTCCTTTTTAGCTCCTGCTCATCACACCTTCGTTTCGATCCCTATGGGTCTAGTAATCTACCCATTCAGGGCACTCCTCTACATGCAAATTAATCTTTAGCTCATGCTTTTCATCATCTCGTGATCTTTTACATGCTGTGCCAAATCCGGCCAGGCAATCTCTTGTTAGTGAAGTAACGTATTCAGTATTTATTATTACATTTTACATAGGAGGTATCCGACACAAAAAGGTTCAGCAGAATACCAATATCGTTCATGATCCTGTGGTTCATGCATATCCACATTGTAAAGGGAATATTCAGTGTACGTGGGTGGCATTGGACACATATAAAGAGAGAATACGTTTTCTATATATTTTGAATACACAGAGCCCTCCTAGAGTGAATATACAGCAGAAGAGGCGGGCGATTTACAGTAAATGGAAAAGGTGAAAGAACCGCAAGGAGCCAATGAAGAAATTCCCATGCAGATGGAGCTGCTTGATGCAGTTGTGCCGAGCATGGGAACATGGAGTACAACAACTTGTGGTTTCATCATAGTTGCCAACATGACCCATTCCAATCTGTAAGTGTTTATCCGGAGTGTGGAGCAGAGTGTGGAGTCTGCAGGAGTCCGCGGGAACAGCGGTGCTGTGGTGGAGCCCCACCAGTAACAGGTAAGACAACCTATCCTGATAACCATTGCCTTTTTCCCCCCCAAGGACATAGCATAGGTGCTTTAAACCTTTGCAACGGCTGGATATAAGTGCTCAAACGTAATAAACAAACACAAACCAAATAAACAAACAGTGTGATTGGGGGGGGAGGGGGCGCGCGCGCTGCGACCTTGGTTGTGACCTTTGGCCCCCGTGCTGAAAGCCGAGGCACCCTTTCATGGACAGAGTACAAGTGGATAAGTAGCAAACGCTGGAATTAAGTAGCCTAAGATAAATCAAAGTAACTAAACATTACGACAGGCTAAAGTGAGAAGTCTGTGGGCCCATTTATTGATTCCCGCGCCGACAAATTTATAATCTCAATCACCAATTTGTCACTAGTTGCCCCCCCCGGCTTCTTGTACTCGTACAGAATCCCCTGTTACCTGCAGCCCTTTGAAGAACAGGGGACGGAGCGCGGAACACGGGCGGCACCCGGCCAGCCTCCTCGCGGCAGATTGACAGCTGCCTGGACGTTGCAGAGCCGATAGTGAAGCCAGAGTCGGCGCAGTCGGAGGAGGACCGCGAGGTGTGTTTGGTCTCGCTTTCGCTTTCTTCTTGTACGCCTCCCTCCAGTGCGGGCGCGATGCCTGGAGTGGAGGAGAGCAGAGAGGACTTGACATCGGAGGAGCTGCCGGTGCATCAGACGAGGCTCAGAGGGGAAAAAATGTCAGAAAAGCAGACCAGGGCAATTAAGGGAAACAACAAGAGAGCGGTGGAGTATAATAGTCCCGCCTCGGCAGAAGTTTCAAAATCCCCCTCCATTAAAGAGACAGTACCCTTTAGTAACACACAAGGAAACACCAGTGAAGTGAAACAAATACCGGCATCAAATAAGAGTGGCTGAAATAAACGGGGAAAAAAGCACCAGTACACAACACATCAAAATCAAGATAAAGAAGATGAGGCAGAAAACACTGATATGGGAAGGGAACATTTGCTACAAACACAAAGGAGAAAAGAGCAACAGAGTAAGAGTGAACAAAATCAAATCAGTGGCAGAGAAACAGAGGAAGAAGCAAATAAAAATGGAAACATAATGGCACCCGTGCATGGCAACGAGAACGGTGCAGTTACCAATGATCCACTCTCACAGAAGGAGAAAGCTATTAAAGCAAAGGAAAAATGGAAACAATATTATCAGAGAGCAACAAAATCAGAATCCCATTGGAAAGAGACTGTACCATTAAGTCCACGACGCCTTGAATGGCTCCCACTGGACTTATCGGAAATCGAAGCACCTATGCAATTACAACAAACGAATAAGAAAAATAAAAGATTAGACAACGAATCGGGACCCAGAAAGGAGAATAGTGCTAGAGAGATCAAAACTCTTCATAACAGTGATATGGGAGATACAACAGTAAAAAAGACGCCTACGCCAAAAGTCGATTCATTTGATAAGGGAAAGACCTTCAAAAGGGAAGTGTCCCTGTACTATAAATCCAAAACAACAGCAGGAGTCTGTGGCCACTACAATGGTAGAGCTGCAAAATATGTTGATCGGCGTAACCACGCAAACAATGGCTCCATATGTAAAATTACAGGAAGTAAATATGGAGACGGTTAAAGAACACTCAAAGATCTTAAACTCTATTTTCGATAAACAAAAGAGCCTTGAACAACTAATATATAAGATCCAAGAAAGACTGAGTGTAGAAGCGGAAAAAAGCTATATCTGGCAACAACGGCTGGCTGAGATAGCAAGGCAAGATCGAATGGATAAAGCCTCACTAACAGAAGCCCTTATCACTATTACCAAGACATCAATAACGAATATTAATCTCAGAGAACAGACTCAAAAGAAGAACGAATTACATGAAGAAACTTTGAAAAAGCAGAAAGTAAATGCAAGAGATTCAAATAATCAAGGTAAGAGACAAAAATCAACAAGATAACATGATCCCTGAAGCGAATATACTTTTGATTGACCTGACATCAGATACTATACAGAACAAGACGAATGAAAAGCATCCTAACCGGAATTCTGAGCCAGCAGAAATACAGCTTGATCCAAACAAGAAAAAACTTAAAAGGAGGCCAGAATTATAGTATATTCGAACAACAGGTACAGAATATTTCAGACAAAGCAAGAACAGAGGATACGAAAAAACAAACCAAAAAAACAACAGAGAGGCTCCAGAGCTTTTCTCAGAAATTTGGTGCACAGCAATAGGGAAACTCCCAGAAAATCAAAACAGACAGAATTAAAGATGCCAAGTAGAGATGAGACTGAAAATAAAAGATGAAAAGAAGAAATTACCCAAAGTCAAGGAAAGATGATAGAAAAAACAACAATACAGACCATAGAAGTTGAAGAAATAGAACAGAGAAACATCGACTTGTTGATGAATCTATCTACTTATTCGACACAGGATTCAGAGACTAATGCGAATAAAAGCTCACTGAGAACTATATCCGAACATACAGAAATGGCTTCAATGATTATAATAGATTGTTATGAGGAATCATTCACAGGATCACATATAGCCGTAGAGTTATCTTGTGAGGAGATATCGGACGATGAATTGTCCTCTGAAACCTATAATCTGTCTTCAACATGTTGGGAAGGAGCAGATCGCGGGAACCAAACAGGGGAGTATAGCTGCATTAACTCAGAAGGATCTGAGCGGAATGAGAAGCAAGATTCAAGTACAACAAGCATGCACCTTGAACAACCAAAATTCATCGACCCACACTGGAGACCAAAAATAATATGCTTGAAATTAGAAGGAAAAACGGATAAAGAGACCAAAATCGTCATGAACAGAACAAATACACTACGCCTACTGCAGGCGATACCGAAATTGAGGAAGATGAACACCAAAGATGTCAAATTAATTAAGTTCATTGATGAGGAAAGACTTGATAAAATATGCATACATTGCCATACAATCGAATTGAAGAGACAAATAACAGCATGTGCCAAAGAGATTAAGTCATTAGGGTTTATTGTGACGGCGGAGGATAGCCAAGATAACAGGCACGATGATACCAACATTACGAACCGGCGAGATAATAGAAGAAGGTATTCAGATATCAGCAGTGGTACAGATGATATGAGTAAGGAGTATGAAGAAAGTGTGACATACAGGGAAGGAAAAAGAAATACTGCCTACCATAAAAATACCAATTACCATTATCAGACAGTGAAAGAACCTACAGGACGGAAACAGGAGAAATCGCCCTTTTGGAGAGACACCAGTATAGAAATGGAGCAAAGAGGTCTACGCAAACAGGAGACTCTATAACAACGAAGAGTAAGTAATAAAAAAGCAGTTGCGTTATGTTCATGGAACACAAGAGGCCACCAATACTTATTCCAAACGGATCAGCCAGAACTAAACAATGCAACCATCATATGTCTACAAGAGACATGGCTGATTGAACCTCCCATATGCGAAGGCTACCTCACCTATGCGAATCCGGCAATGGCTAATAGAACAGGCCGACCGTCAGCTGGCCTTATTACTCTAATAAAACAAGACTTGGCCTCAGAAGTAATCGAATATCATAACATAGGTGGTTGGGCCAAAAATACGATAATGAAAATTGATACAGCGAATCAACAAAGACCTACACTTGGATTAACGAGCCTTAATGGAATGTATTTAAGCATCACAAACGTCTACTGGAACCCTAGAAAAAATAAAGAGGAGACTGTGATAGATTCAATAATGACTTTGATGGATAGCACTTCACAGAAATACAAAAGCGTAGAATTCATTATATGTGGTGACCTCAATCTCCATTTATTTGACGATGAAGGGGAAATAATCGAAGAACATTCTCTGGAACAACGAGCACGTAGATGGTCTATAGAGGTACACAATAGGAACTTGGATCGCTGGGATGCAGTTAATAAAGAAACAAACAAACCAGAACCAATATGGTCGCGTGGAAGAACGAAATCAATCATTGATTACATATATACCACAAAAGGAATACCTCAATCCTTGTCTAAAGCAGAGAATGTATATAGTAATCACAGCGATCACTACATCCTTAAGCACACGTGGGAAATGTACACTATTGAGCGCCACAGAATAAATATCCCACAGTTCACAGTGTCAAGAATGAATCGGCTCAAGATTCCACAGAACAAACTAGCAACACTCACTGAAACGTTTAAGAACTCGAAGCTAGAAGATTCCAATAGAGTTAATTATGGATGGATATTCAACAATTCCGATTAACAGAGAAACAGAAAGATAAAGCTCAACCCACATCTAAATATACATACAACAAAGCAATAACTGAACAAAAATATGAAAGGAAAATGATAATCAAGAGAGCCAAAACAGAATCCCCATGTACGAAAAGGCGATTGACAAGCACAGCCAAACAAAGATTAAAATATTGGCTGAAGAATGCAAAAATAATGCAAGAACAAGAAAATGTGGAACAGATGATGAATTTACTCAAAAACAATACTAGACGACTATGGGAGCTTCTGAAACCTAGGAAAAACACAGAAGACGTAATGATAGTAGACGTCCCTGAAGCTGCTTGGGTAACATACTTCACGGAGTTATACCAAGAAAGAACGACAAAGTGTAATATGAACCCTGCACCTAGTGAAAAGAAATGGAAAGTCAGTTATGATATAGAAGAACTCACAAACACAATTAAAAAGTTGAATGCATCAAGAGCCCCTGGACCTGACGGCATGTCAAACGCCACACTAAAAAAGAATCCTGAAACCTGGGTGAGATTCTGTGGAGACATTATCGAGCTCATTAATTGTACTAAAAAGATGCCGGATTCCTGGCAACTGGCCACATTGATAACGATATACAATCATTAGCACTCTTGGACCCTCTAGGGAAAATATTTGCTAATCTACTCCTCACAAAACTTAACATATGCTCCAAACAAGCAAACCATTGCCCGTCCCGGGAGGATAGGTCAGCGGCAGCGTGCGCGTCTTGGAAGCAAGACGACACGAAGCAACAACAGGTTCGATCCCGGGGTCCGCGCTTAGAAACCTCTGGTGTTTAAGCGCGTTATAAATACGTAACTAAGACAAAAAAAAAAAACACAATCACGCAGATAAGAAAAACAAACAATTCCTGTAACAGCGCCTCGATGCCTGCGGGCTGTGTGAGCGCTTTATAAATGTAAAATAAAAATAAAAAAACAGTGAGACGGACTGGATTTGTCCGCAATGTCGGCACGAATGTAAATTTGGCAATCCTAAATATGCTGAAACATGAAGCGCTGAGGACAAAAACACAAATATATGTAGCATATGTAGATCTCAGCCTTGCTTATGATAAAGTCAACCGTGACCTGCTATGGGCTGAACTGGAGCAATGGAGATACCCTAGCGACATACTTGAACCCATTAAACACCTATACACCAGCACTAGAATTCAAGTGAGAATGACAGCAGATGGAGTTGTAACAAAATCAATCAAGACTTGGCACGGACGAAAGCAGGGTTGCCCCTTGGCGGCGGCATTATTTAGTCTGTATACTTCAGATTTTGAGAAAGCTATAAACGAACCAAGCATAAACCCTCCAAAATTAAATGCCACGAAAGTGCCTGGTTTAATATATGCGGATGATATCATCCTCTTAGCAAAAACACTGTGAGGTCTCCAAATAGCACTGGATAAAACACAGGAATACATGGAACAAAACGAACTTTCAATAAACATAAAGAAAACAAAAATAATGTTGCTGTCATATAGAAAG
The DNA here is from genome assembly GCF_040938575.1 of Ambystoma mexicanum. NCBI lineage: Eukaryota > Metazoa > Chordata > Amphibia > Caudata > Ambystomatidae > Ambystoma > Ambystoma mexicanum. The sequence continues at coordinate 898,113,916 of NC_090941.1, forward strand.
AAAAAAAGAGAGAAAACTCATGCATATTATCTGAAAAAAGAAAAATTGGTTCAGGTTTCTACTTACAAATACTTAGGAATCTGGATCAACCAATCTACAACAGAAATACCATGGACGCAACATCTGAAATCAAAAAACAAAGCCCTAGCACGACAGGGCCTCATGATGCATAGAAAATATGGCCAATTCTCTCTCAGAGCAGTGCTAACTTTTTTAAACAAAAGGTGATGGCGATTTTAGCATATGGAGCAGAAACGATGATCAACTTGGACTCAAACATATGGATACAACTGGGGGCGATCTTCTGGTGGAAAATATTGGGACTGCCGAAAGCGATGCCGATGACACGGATACGCTACGAGTTGGACTCCAATCCCTACAATCAATAGTGGAATGGAAAACATTAGACCTGTTTTGAAAAGTAAACGGTGAAGAAAAGATCCCGGCCCTGGACATCCTGAGGAGCTCAACATTTGAAGTCAACGAAATGGAAAGAAGTAACCTTGGGGTTATGTAAGAAAAGAGAAATTTTCCTAGAGACATTGATAAGAATGCCCCAGATTGCAAAATAAAAGCTTGTTAGACTTGATTGGATCGAGACCCAAGAGAAGAAAGACTGATATAAAATGAACTTAAAATGTGAAGGCGAATCAAGAGCGGTTAATCAACTTCCACACTACCTCAACCTTTATCTGGATAGAAGAATCCTAGATAAGTTTTTAAGATTTAGACTGAACCTCCTGAAAGATTGTAGATTTTGTTTAATTTCTGGGAAAATCGAAACTATATATCATATCCTAATGGAATGTGAGGCACTCAAGCAGAAACAACTGATATATAGTGGCAAATACCAAAGTGTTACCTTGGAACTGGAACCCAAGGAAAGATGGAGCCAAATACTGGTGGGAAATAATAGAAAAATGGTTGCTACCATTGTCAATTTTTGGGAAGATATTACAGCCGAAAAGTATCTCAACATTGATGAGTTTTAAAGGAAAGACTAAATGATGAATCATTTTGTAGAATCATAAATGTATTTTTGTAGGACTGAAATGTAAGGTTTGATACAAACCAAATACATTTTAATAAAAAATAAAAAAAGTAGGTGTTTATCCAGTCCTGTTTTTTTTTCTTTGCATTCAGGGACTTGTAATCTGAGTTTTATAATGGGTAAACGTGGAACTACAAGTCCCAGATTGCAAAGAAAAAAAAAGTACTGGATAAGCACCTACAGATTGGAATGGGTCATGTTGGCAACTATGTAATACACTCAATCTAATGCAGTGTGGTCAGAAATAAACCATATAAAGTGAATGTTGACAAAGGGACTGTCTTGTGGGGTCATCAACCTCTGTGGGGGGAAAAGATGCATGTCCCATAACAGACACTTGCCAAGATGGCATGGTTGTAAAACCTAACTAGGAAGAAGTGTGGGTATGAAGAGAAGAGCCATCAGCAGAGTGAGTACCAGTTGCCAATAGGTCTTTCTTGGAAGGTTACAAGGCTCATTAGGGAGCAAGACACAGTAGTAACTATCACGTTATGGCTGGTATGGATGTGTTGTCCGGTCTGCTGAATGGGGTTAGGAAAAGGGAGTTGTTGTGGGATGTTTGGGAATCAGTGTTTGATGGGAAGGAGTGTTGTTAAGAGGACAGTTTTGGGTACTTGTAGGAAAGGTGTGATGTGAGGTGAGGGTCCAGCTGGATATCAGTTGGTGGCATGTTATGTCCAGTAATGCAGATAATTTACAAATTGGCCATAGTGATTATACAGTGTCCCAGGCATCACAGGGGACACTAGCATGCCATGATTGTACAGTGTCCCACAGGAATCACAGGGGATGCTAGCATGCCGCGATTATACAGTGTCCCACAGGTGGATGCTGTGAGGAATTCGGCCAACCACACACGGTGAGTGCGCTCTCCTGGGCTTTTTTATTTTTATTTAAAAGAATGAATGATGGGAGATCAACCTCTGGAAACTGTGGGGCCATTCCCGCACATATTTTCCACACTCACCGCACAGCAGAAAATAGTCATGTACTCTGGGAGGATACAGCTTACCAGTGCCGCCCTCCCCTATCATGTGTAGCTGACACCTGACAGCTCTGGGTACATAGCCTTTTGCCATGGGTAGCTTGATTAGCATTTCAAGGCCCCATGAATTTGCATCCCCATTGTTGCACCTTGCTGGTGGCAGCAAATACTGAAGATTGTTAATCAGCAGCCCCTCCCCACCTCTGTTCCTTCTATAAAGGCCCCTAGCGACCGTTACGACCCTTTGGTGTTGAATCCAAATAACGTTTAACAGTAAGACTGATTGGATACTGACAGGAGGGTAGTTGGTAAAGCAGAGTGCATCCCTTTCCTTTGTGGAACTGTCTGTCCTCTGTGTTCCTTTACAGTGTGGGTTGTAATTGTAGTGTGCTACGACTGACTGTTGTAGTAATAATAAAGTAGATATTTTTATACAACCTTGACTGGACAGTCCCTTTTATCATGGGGTAATAATTGTATTTTTGCAGTGTTGCAACTAACCAACGATCCATGACCTTGGAGAGATAAGCCTGCTGCTCCGTCCATGTTACCAAAATTGGCAAGGAGGTCTTATAATTTACTTGTATTCCAATCTGTTCGGATCCCTTCTGGTGTACTAGAGTGGGGTTGATTGATGGTTTAGAAACCAATATTCATCCTTGGACCACTGCTGCCCCGGAAGTTGATTCGTCACAGATGCCCAGGCATCACAGGGGATGCTAGCATGCAGCGACTATACAGTGTCCCACAGGCAGATGCCCAGGCGTCGCAGGGGACGCCAGGAGCAAAACGAAAAGGGGATGGCTGGAAGGTTTTGAATAAATCATACCCACGGACACAGCTCTGGGCAACCCTCCAGACATTGTTTTTCAGCCTACCAAGCCATTACAGAAGGGGAAAAAACCATATGCAAATCAGGCTTGGTCCTACCCCAAAAGGGGCAGTCCAGCCCGAACTGATAGGTCACATCCCTTCTGCACGAGACCACAAGCACCCCCAGACATGTTTCAGCCTTGTTGGGCGTCATCAGTGAGGAGTAGTTTCGGTCTCTAGGCCCGGCAGACTCTGGACCCACATCTGGGTATACCCGCCCGACTCGGGGTGACTTTAGCAAAACAAAAAGGGGATGGCTGGAAGGTTTTGAATAAATCATAACCACAGGCACAGGGGACGCTAGCATGCAGCGACTATACAGTGTCCCACAGGCATCACAGGGGACGTAAGAATGCAGTGGTTATACAGTGTCCCACGTGCAGATGCCCAGGCATCACAGGGGACGCTAGCATGAAGTGATTATAAGTGACCCGCAGGCGGATGCCCAGGCATCACAGGGGACGCTAGCATGCAGTGATTATACAGTGTCCCATATGCAGATGCCAAGGCACCACAGGGGACGCTAGCATTCAGTGATTATACAGTGTCCCATATGCAGATGCCAAGGCACCACAGGGGACGCTAGCATTCAGTGATCATACGGGGTCCCACAGGCAGATGCCGAGGCATCACAGGGGACGCTTGCATGCAGTGATCATACGGGGCCCCACAGGCGGATGCCCAGGCATCACAGGGGACCCTAGCATTCATTGATTATACGGTATTCCACAGGCGGCTGCCCAGGCATCACAGGGCACGCTAGCATGCAGTGAACATACAATGTCCCACAGGTGGATGCTGTGGCATCACAGAGGAAGCTAGCATGCAGAACAAACCCAAATTCAGTACACAATGAAGGAGTGCATTATTGTGCAGAATATATGTGGAGCTTTGCAAGAAGCACTGTATGGAAAAGGGAAGATACTCTAGAGGGATTTGCCCAGCATCAACCACTGGCCAACTCAAAAGCGGGTCTAGGAATGCTAGGTCATCTTTCTTCAGACCTCGCAAGATCACCAATCCTAAAAGCATGGCCACTATCCCGAGTGGTGCATCTTTTAGCCACAATTTCCCTATTTTTTTTAATTCGTTGGAGTTGATACATTGAGAACACGATGATGTGCTGTGACAGGAAGGATGTGACGGTCATTCTGTCCTCAGTCTGAACAGCTGGATCAGTGAATGTTCCGTGATTTCGATCCACAATGATTGAGACAGCGACCGCATTGTTTAACTTGAATAGTATCCGTGCCAGAGCAGTAGACTGTATGTCCAACAACATTTAACGGGCTGGCAAAACAATGACTCACAGCTTCCTCGTCCAAGTTATCTCTGCTCCCTTCAGCGTGTTGTCTGGAGACCTCCACGGGAAAGAAGTAGGAACACGTCTCCACCTCGGTTCCTGCCCGTGACCATGATCTCGCGGGAGCTGTCGCATCAAAGAACGTGTTGAAGGAGGCATTATCCTGTGTCTGTCACTCATGCGGTGTGCTTTATTAAGTCTTGCTTCTGGAATGTACCCTTCCATTGAGGTAGTTCGAGGCCTGCCCACCAGATAAGAGGCCCCCATTGAAGTTATTAACGCCTATGTATGCTATAGATGCATATCTTCCCCTCACCAATCCCTCCCTTCAATAGGTTTTAGTTTTCCACGTAGAATGATGTCCTAAATGACGCACATCGCGGTATAAAACCTTTGTATATCACATTTGGCAGTGAGTGTGTGAATTACTGTCAGTTATTCGCCAGATTGCCCTCCTTTATTCTATGTTGATATTAAAGTAGTACTTTGCCATATTCTTTGAGCCTCTCCGGTTATTTGGGTCCGAGATCATTATTGGTAATTCTATCCAGTGCATGAGACGCTTCAAGGTGCTAGAGCACACCCCTCTCTGGCCCTGTATTCATCTCCCGGGTGGGGTTACATATAAGAACATCTTTATAGTCCCTTAAGCCCTGGCCTCTTTCTCATCATGGGGTCATTGTTGAAAACAATGATGGCGGTTTTTGTCTTGTGCAATATCCCTGTACGTGTTATGGGGATCTGGCCTACTCCCTCATAAGGTAGTCCTGTTTTGATATGGTGGACTTTTCTGTTATGTCCATGATGGTCTTGGGGTCCTACACAACTATTTTCTGGCCGTATCATGGCTGGCATGCAGGGTGCTGCTATGCAGAAAACTGCATAGGATCTCTGTCTCCTCGTTAAATGGTTTGCTTTGCTCCGGCAGTGCTGGCATGCCACTTGGACCGGTCCTCGATTCCCTCTGTGATGACTCTCCCTCTACGGCAGAGTGTAACAATGGCTTTGAGTGTGGTGTTGATAACTCCCTCACTTGCAGATGATCTTCTCCCATGTTTGTAGCATTTCTGAAAAGCATAAACGTGGCCAGCATCTGGACAGTTTTAGGCATGGGCTGATGCAAATGAGTACAGCACATGAACTGGCACATGGGAGAGGATGGGAATTGCGGGGGCCTTCCCAACTGTCACTGTCGCCCTCTGGGGTTAGGGCTGGCTCTAGGTTCCCTCCCACCCCCCAGTAGCCCACCCACCCCAAGCTGAGAGGGTTCTCATCCCCACTTGACAAGGTCTGGTTTACTGACTTTGCAACACAGTTTACTCATCTACTCTTGTGAGCACAGCTGGGAACTGCATCTTCCCCGCGCTGGCACTGGCCTCCACTCTCCCAAAGAGCACAGCAGCTGTTCGACAGGATGTGTTCCTCCAAAGACGGTACATGTGAAGTGGGGTTTAGATACCATTTACTCTGATGTTTAAGTGACTTTTTTATTTTATTTTTTATCTATTAATATAGCGCCAAAGCCTGCAGTCAACTTGAACACGCAGGCATAAGATCACTAGGGTCAGACAGGACAAAAGGATGAGATGGGCTAGGGAAAAGTAGTTATTCGAACAGCCAGGTCTTCAGTTGCTTCCTAAATGCCAAGTGGCATTGCTCTAGGCGCATCATCGGAGGGAGTGTATTCCATCCTTGAGGCGTAAGGACATCGAAAGACCGCCCACATCATTTGCCCTTTTTAACACGTGGTACTTCCAGTTGCCCTTTGGTACCTGATTGTAGGAGCCTAGAGGCAATGTATGGGATATGCGTTTCTTAAGATAGCTGGGAGCTTTTGCACGCAGGCATTGATGTGCCACGGAAAGGGCCCTGAAACCTGCTCTGGCTGGCACTGGTAGCCAGTGTAATATCCTTCTGGCTCCAGAAATGTGCTCCCTCTTAGGAATATCAAAAATGATCCGCACTGCTTCAGGACTAGTCTGGTTTGTCCCTGCCTGTGCTTCTTGGCTGCGTGCACGCTATTCAGATTTGTGCCCGGGTTTCTTCCCCTGCAGGCAACTCTTGCAAGGTCCAAGCATGACCTTCTCGTTACCCCTGAAAGGAACTGCTGCTGCTGCGGCAGGAGCTCATAGTAGAGGATTCGGGCACCTGAAGCCTCACCAGGAACTTCATGCAATCTGGGGCAAAGGCGGCTCGTTATTTCTCCAACCCAATCAATGTCGTGCAAACAGATGTCGGTTTACCTGGAGGGTACTGAATGAACCATAAGGTCTGGAACCTTTTACCCTCCGGCTGTTGTGGACTACAAATCCGATCCGCCCTAGACAGCATACTCAGTGGTGAGGTATCATGGGAGTATTAGTTCAAAACCTCTGGCGAGCCACAGGTTGCAGACCCCCTGGTCTAGTTTCCAAAAGTACACTTTCTACTCTCTCCACGAGAGGACTTCAATATTGAGAACACGCCTGCACTGACGCCAGGCACGTATTGCTCTTAACCTAGAGCCAGAATTCGTAGCAATCTGAAGGCATTTTTTCACAATACTGATCTTATTTTGTTTAATGTATGCTTTACTGCAACAATGAATCTACTAACCTCATTACTATACTGCGCTCAAGTCTAGGATATCCCCGTGACTCTGTTTCGCAGACTTTATAAGAAGACCCGGAGACTTGGACTTAGTTTATTTGGGGTACAGTAGACTACGTTTTAGAAGAAATGCCTTTCAACAGAAAGTATTAGGACATCTAGGATTGAGCAGAGGGCGTTGCAGCACGTGGTTTACGAGCTTAAGATTTAATATTTGGGAGCCAAAGGTTAGTGCGCACAGCTGGAGCCATTATTTTCTTGTATGAATTAACCTTTTCAGTAATTCCCAGCTGGGCCTGCCAATTCAGAGGCCTCTGTGTTGGGGGATCGGCGGGACCCCACCAAAGGAAAAGCACAGGCCTTTTAATGAAGGCGGGTCAGTGTGCGGCTATTGCGTGCAGGGCTTGGAGAATTCCTGCACTTGACACACGCCTTGCTGCATATGGCACGCGCCTTATTGCAGAAGGTTGGGGTGTGTTACGGGCAGTGCTGGAAATTGACATGATTTCCTGGGGCATACCACCAGCAACGGGGAAGGGGTAGGGAAGAGGGCGGTTGTGAGGTTTTTCTAATCTCTCCGACCACCCCCCGAATAAAAATGGGCCTTTCAGGAGAGGCTAATCATGAAGCTGTGGAAAATAACGCATGAGAGGAGGGTTTCATTTCCTAGACTGTTGCAAGCAAAGTTTAAACGTTGCACACCTTTTAGACCTATATCGCCTGTAGTTACATTTTTTCGGCCGAGTACTATCCTAACAAGCCATTTCACACGCCTCCAAACCAGAGGTTCAAGCAGGCTTGTGGATAAGCGTCTGGACCCTGGTATGGACGCGAGTTCCCATCTCGTCTTGCCAACTTGTAAGCTGGTCAAAACCACTGAAACACTTAAAAGATGCAAATAGATTTTCTGACATCTGGGGAGAATTTTTTTCGGCCAAATGCAGGAAAATCCGGCCCAATGAACCACACCAGCTCCCACTCTCCAAATAAAGTGTTGCACCTAGAAATGCGAACGGATTGCTTGCAGTTGGAGAACTTCATTTTTAAATGTTCATTTAATGCACGGCAAGAACATTCTGAGAGAGCATCAGTATCAATCGGCATGTGCTAATTAAAGTAATGTAATAGTCTCATTTTTGTTGAAGGGTAAAAAGAGACAGATTGGTCAAATTAAAAGTGTTTTTACTGACCTGTGCCATTTTTTAGTCCGGTTTCCCCAGACTGAGCAAGCAAAGGGCAGGGAAAACGCCCTGTGCATTTCTCCATGTAAGCAAACTGACAGCGTCACTGCCCACATCTAATTTTGATGCTGGAATATGAGGTTAGATCTCTATGGATTCCTTCTGCTTTTTACAACCGCAAATAAGCAGAATCCACAGGATTCTTTGGAATGAGGCAAGCATGGATCTCTATGGATTCCTTCTGCTTTTTACAACCGCAAATAAGCGGAATCCACAGGATTCATTGCAATGGGACAAGCATCATGTTGGTACATGCCGTCCATAGGTGCTGAGTACAGATGGGCAAAGGGGGCAGGTACCCCCATTCTCCTTGAACTGGGACAGTGTAATTTTTCACCTGGGGCTATTCTGCAACCAAAAACGACAACCCAGGAAGTCTGGATTGGGTGTGCTGCTCTTGTAAATCACTGGCTGAGGTAAGGCGTCTGGCCCCACTACCGCCGGGCTCAAGCTTGAAATGTCCGCATGCATCTTGCGAAATGAGCAAGTGTTGCTCACTTCAAAGTGGGAAGAGTACTTCCTCAATGTAGAACCTCTGCATTAATTTGGGGGCGTGGGTTGGAAGGGGACAATCCAAAGCTGTTTCTGGCCATGAGAGAAGTTGGGAATCCTAAAGCACAATGCTGCAAAGACAGCACCGCAGGTTAGGCGACTGTTGCTGAGATGTTATACGTTTATCCTATGGCTTTTTTTTTCTTACAAATGATGCAGTAAAAATGTATGTGAAATATATTGTTTCGACATCAATATGGGTACCGCTCGCTTGCTTCGTTTCTGCCCCTTAGCAAAAAAACAAAAATGGACACCCATGATGGCGAGCACGATTGTTCACCAACATTCACTCAGAGTATTTATCCGCTACGCTAGAAAGAAAGCATGCCTTTTTCCTGCCAGGGATTGGGAATACCCACACCCAGCGTAGTGAATGCCACAGCAGTCCTTTCTGCTGGATTGAAGTAATCCAGCGTGGGTCAGGTAGCCCACATGCCATCAAGCTGTATCTTTTGCAGCTATACCAACTGCTAATTGAGTTTGACAAGTGGCCCAAAAGGTAATGGACGCTGATTTTCCACCGCACATTTTTATATTTAATAAATACTGATGAAGCACATAATATTGTATGTCAAGTTACCTTTATTAGTTGTTTTCGGAAGTAAGATTACCTTTTCGTGTGTAATTGAGACGTTATTTGTCCACAGTGCACACGTTTGTAAGCCAGTTCTTGTCCTTTCTTCCACTGTATTCAGTCATGTCATTTAATGCATTTCTGGAAGCATTTTGTATAAATTAAGGGTGAGTTTTTTTCTGTACATTTTTCATTTTTGTTTAATTTCACTAGTATGGATCCTGTTTAATTATTTCATAACGTGGAATACCGTATTCAAATTCCAAACATTTTAGCAAATAGTTGTTTGGTCCTGGTGGTAGAGTGGAAATGTGAACACTTTCCAATCCCCACCCCTACCCCCGAACTTACACAGATTGCACATTTAAAACACATGTATTGATTCGGTTATTTAAAATGCAAACCATACATAGACCCATATTTACAGGAAGGAATAAATGAAACGAGAAATGAATGTCTTCTTTACTTAGAAACATGTAACGTGTTATACATGTCTGTGCAGCCAAGGATACAATGTGGTGGCTATTACTATCCCAATGACATGTTCCCACCATCTTTCCTATGTCATCCTATTCTTTTGGGGCTAAATCTCACCCAGACCCCGCACGTCATACTGTCATGTTCACCCTATGTTCCTTAGAACTAGGCCAGCTCTTTGTCGATACATTTATGAAGAAACTAACCTTGCACCATTAAAGAGAATTACTGACATTTTCAGGCCTTTTCAGAATGCATTCCAGCAGGTAGCAGTGGAGCTTAAAAATCGATTGCCTCCATGTTTGTTTTTTTAAAGCATCATTTGTTTTGACGTTACTACTGGTCTTATACAACGTTTCTTCTACCAATGTGCCCCTTCAGAGCCCCCAACCCCTCCTCTGCGACCTCTCACATCCTTACTTGTAACCCCCTGGGTGCATCCCCTATAAGTTAAGACAGACAGGATGTTGATTGTACTGCACCAGGGTATTTGACTTCGGGTGGGTCTACAACGTTGGGAAGGAGATGCCAGCCTTTGCAGTACTTTCTAAAAATGTCTTGAGTCCTGGGGGAACTGAATTCCATAGCGGAGGAGTCCTCTCCTCTGCCTACTCGCCTCCCAAGCATTTTTATACTACTCTCCTGAGAGGGAGGTTTCTGGTCAGGTGATAAGGGAGCATCAGTTGCAATGGATTGTCAGCTGCATGGTTATGCAGAACTTTATGAACCTGGCACAGAGTTGTTTTATATGTGCCTCAATGCTTGACTACTTAATTGCAGGGATAATGTGGCTCTACATTTCAGGTCTGGCATGAGTCATGCTGCTTAGTTCTGCCAAGTTTCCCACTTACCTAAAAATGTGTTACAGAGACCACCCTAGACGCCATTGCAGCAGTGAATTGTGGAGCCGATGACTGCAAGGACCAAGGCGACCGGGTGGAAATCTAGGGAAGCAGGATCCTACAGAGAAGGACGATGCATTTTTGGTAATCGGGTTGACCTATGGATAAATGAATTTCTAATCAAAAGTGATCCTAATTTTGAAGATTTACTATGGAGTCTTTGGAGTGGTCTTTTTAGGGAGGCCAGTGAAATGAGCGATGCAGAATTTTGAAAATCAAAAAACAAAACCTGGATTTTTAGATGCGTTTTATTGCTTTTCAAAACGTTTTTATAATGGGACTAAGCTCCCCTTGGAACTTTTTGCCACTGCCAAACTTCACTATGCCAAACCTCTCATCAAGGAAGCCAGCAAATGGTTTTATGAAAACCTAACTTGGAGAGTCCAGTAACTAATAATAGTGGTGGGATTGGCACCTTACTGGCAAGCCCGGAGAGTCTGAAATGGGGGAGGCGGGGCTATAATCAGATCAAAGAATTTAATAAAGAGTTTACTTCCAGAACCACAGTTTTAATGCAGATGACCAAGATCTATGTGGAACTCTGCAACCCCCAACCCCCCAAACACACTTCTCCCTTTGGTCACTCCACAGACGATGTCCCCACCTCACATAAGTACCAACCACTTTGAAACTCTGCAAGGGTAACCAGCCAGCATGTGCGACAGCACTTACACACCGCATTTTGTTTAGTTCTCAGTCTCTGCCTGTATTGACGCTCTAACGCTAAATTCATGCATCGCCTGCACTGCCATTGCATTGAGCCCAATTGCCATCGAAATTGCTGTTTTTTTCCCAACTGGGGTATTTCGAATTTAGTTGCTACTAAAGTATTGCTTGCACTGCCATTGCATTGAGCCCAATTGCCATCGAAATTGCTGGTTTTTGCCCAACTGGGGTATTTCGAATTTAGTTGCTACTAAAGTATTGCTTGCACTGCCATTGCATTGAGCCCAATTTGCCGTTGAAATTGCTGGTTTTTGCCCAACTGGGGTATTTCGAATTTAGTTGCTACTAACATTGCATTGAGCCCAATTTGCAGTTGAAATTGCTGGTTTTTGCCCAACTGGGGTATTTCGACTTTAGTTGCTACCTCCAGTGCATTAAGTTTAACTGTGCCCAGAATCGCTTAGCTTAAATGCACTACCTCGAATCTAGATGCTACATCCCCTCCATTTAGTCCAACTGGGTATTAGCCAATTAGCCACTGCGACCTCTATTGCAACCCCTCTCTCTGGCACCACACCATACTTATCACGTAAACCATCAGTTTACGACATGCGGCTGCCCTGCGCCAACCTACACCTCACCCACATTGCTATCCTAGGGTTCGTATCCTTCTTTGTAGGCACCCAGCCCGCCAGCATATCTCAGACACAACACATTTACACCCACGATATACACCTTACCTACCCCTCTACCATGCTCTCTCTCACTGACCCCCCCCCTCGAATCCTTACCTTAATGACCCAGCATTGTGGCTTAAGCACTTTGCCACTAAACCCACACCAAATTTGCCATGCACATTGCAATCCAGGAACTCCAGACTTAGATCTAAACTGCCCCAACCTCCTTGCATTCAGCGCTGCCACACCACCCCCTCACAACCCATCACACTTACAGCACCTCACACCCCCTCATCCACCACACCCATCGCATCACATCACTCAAGGGTGCCCTGATCAATGCCAGATCCCTCACGGCTCACGCCCTCGACATCGTGGACTTAATTACTGTTCAAAACGTCGACTTCCTAGCCATCACTGAAACCTGGCTACACAATGCATCCGGCCCACTTCTCGCGTTGTCCATACCTAAGGGTTATGCCATTATTAGAAATGATCGACAATCCAACTTGTCTAAAGGAGGAGTTGCCGCATTCATACACAGTGACAAAATCACAATGAGAAATATTGCCAATGCCCAATTCAGCTCTGCAGAATCCCTATCAGTGAAACTATCCCTCTCTCCTACCAGCACAGCAACACTCCACCTTATATACAGACCTCCAGGCCCACTTGGCTCATTCATTGATGATGTTACATCTACATGTCCGCCAACATGAAGCCTAACTCCCAGGTACTGCTATTATGTGACCTCAACCTCTGCCTCGCCGACCCTAAAGACAATATGGCCACAGAAGTGGACACCACCCTCTCCAACTTAGGTTTCTTGCAGCGGATCCATGATCCTACCCACAACAAGGGCAGAACGCTAGACTGGCTAGCAGACTTTAACTGCAATACTACCGTCAGTTCCAACGCTGCATGTGCCTGGTCTGACCATCACGTCATTACCTTCCTCGTGCCAGCCACCAATCCTCCGCCTACACCTAACATAGCCCCCGCTATACCCACGAGAAACAAAAAGGACATTACTAGAGAGAAACTGCTCCCCCTCATCCTCCCCATCCCGAACTCCTGCATCGCGCAGCATAAGGACCCTACAGTCCTAGTAGACACCTTCAACAGCACTCTGCTCAAAGCCATTCATACCATAGCCCTGCTAAAAATTTGTAAAGCCAAACAGTCCCACCTGAATTCCTGGTTCACCCCACAGCTTAACGCCCTACGTAAAGAAAAACGTAAGGCCGAAGCTCTCTGGAAAAGTCATCCTAGTACGACTAATAATGATGCCCTCTTTATCACCTCTCTTAACTATAAGGAAGCCATCCTTCAAGCCAAAAAGAGATGCATAACTCACGCATAACTCAAGCAGAATCAAATACAAAAGAATTATTCAAAATTCTCAAAGAATTAGAATCCCCCTCACCTGCCCCCGTCTTGTGCATCAAAGACAGCACATGGTGCAACAACATACAAAATGCACTTCTCAACAAAATATCCACCCTGCAATCCAAAATTAACGCTAAACAAAACTCTCTTCAGATCCCGTTCTCAAGCAAAACTATACCACCCAGAACAACCTCCTCAGACTCCCCTGTGCCGTTCAGCTTTACGCCACTCGCCACCTTTGAGGTTGAAAAAATCATCTCTAACCTAAAACCATCCAATTGCCAAGGTGACGCTTGTCCAGCTCCGATCATCAAGGAATCGGCCCATGACCTCGCTCCTTTCATAACAACTTTCATCAACTCCTCATTCCAATCGGGAGTGGTCCCTAATAACTTGAAGGATGCTTGGGTCATCCCTCTTCTAAAAAAAACAACTCTGGATCCTGAGGTCCCAACCAATTACAAGCCCATCACTACGGTCCGATTTCTCTTAAAATCTTTTAGACAGAGCAGCTTACTTACAGATTCAGAACTATCTGGAAACTAATAACCTACTAGGCTCCAGACAATCCAGCTTCAGACCTAAGCATGGTACGGAGACATCCCTTTTAGACCTCAAAACCCAAATCGAGGATCTTAAAGACAAAGGCAAACTAGCATTACTACTACTATTAGACTTATCCGCTGCCTTCGACTTGGTCAACCACCAAATTCTCTGTCATCATCTTAAAAACTGCAGCCCACTTCTCTGATAATGCCACCAACTGGATCAAATCATTCCTGGACAACAGACATATGAGGGTATTCTCTCCAACATCTGCGGCCGACCCTGTGCCTATCCCGTGCGGGGTCCCCCAAGGATCTTGTGTCTCCCCTACCCTTTACAATGTTTTCACTAAACCGCTGTTTGACGTGCTTGACTATCTGGGTGTCACATACACTAATTATGCCGATGACACCCAGATAGTCATCCCAATCATAGGTTATTACTCAGTAGACTCGAAAACCCTAAATGACATCTACCTTGTCATTCAAAACTGGATGGCTCAACATGAGCTCTGTCTTAATGACGACAAGACAGAGCTCCTTTTCCTTGGTACACAGCAAAGACTTAACAAGTTGGACTCCTTGTTTAGCTCCTTCAATATTGATGGAAACTCCATAAAAGTTTCCAAAGATACTAAAACTCTCAGAATCTACCTCGACTCCACTCTCTCCCTCCACAGAAACAAATGCAGTCGCAGCCGCCTCCGCCTACACATGCAAATTGATCACAGCTTGTCGCTCCTTCCTCTCTTCCCAGAACTGCATAACCCTTGCTAGGACCTTGGTCATGTCCAAACTGGACTATTGCAACGCATTGTACCAAGGCATTAACCAAAGCAATCTCGACAAACTGCAGATCATACAAAATAATGCCATTAGAGCAGCCCTCAATATCCCGAGATCAGCTCACATCTCAAACTAGGAAGAACCTTCGCTTGCTGAAGGTCTCCCAAACGATTTCCCTAAAATCTCTTGCCCTGACTTACAAATGCTTGAATAACCAAGCCCCTTCCTACTTATCCTCTCGGTTTACTCATATACCCCACCTCGGTCACTAATATCTGCCCTCAACCAGAGCCTACTGATCCCTAGATACGAGCTCCAAACAGCCGGTAGGGCTAGCTTCCCAGTTTTGGCAGCCAAACTGTGGAACCTGCTGCCTCTTACTATTAGAAACCTGCCCTCCTTGAACCTATTCAAACACAAAGCTAAACTCTGGCTAATCACCTCAGACGACCAATTGACACGCTAAAATAATTGGATTACTTATGCACTGTCTTTGTCCATTATGTATTGTGATTGTACTCCTCTGCTCATTTTAAATGTCCTTTGCAATGTAACACTGTTTTTGTAACCACTGTCCTAAGATATGCGCCCGGTAGCCTTCGGGCCTGGTTTGCGCTATACAAATACAAATACACTTTTCCTCAGCTGGCCTTGGATACTGACTTTGGTTGTAATTTTCAAGAAAAAGACGACCAAGTCTGCTTTGCCATCAGATTAAACAACGTTTTTGCGTTCCCTCCAGCCTTGACCTCCCCACCCCACAAATTGCATCTGCTGGAACTTGTATGTATCAGAAAATCTCAAGGCCTTTGCAACATCCTTCTTGCCAGTGGGGTGGTACTTAGTAGAGCTCATATTAGCACTATCCTTCTCTTCTCTGCGAATCCTACAGTTCAAGAATCTAGCAACCCATTTCCAATATTCCCTATGTAGGAAAAATACTTGAGCAAATCAGAACCTCCTCCATAACAAATCCGTCCAGTTTCTACCCTCTACTCCTGACTTCCCACCCTACCTAAGACTGGGTGATCTGATCCCTTTTTGATAATTCCCGCCTTCCTCCCCCCATGTTAACTCCCCACTCCCTTGTTTCTCTGCTCCCCTCACCTTGTTCTTCCCCCTATGAGTGTAAAGTACTCCGTTGCTTCTCAAAGCTAAGTCTGCTCACAATAAATACCATATTAATAAAAAAAAATGCTCCTCTCCTACTTTCCATCTGCCATGTGGTGTTCTTCCGCGTTCCATAATCTCTCCATAGTTGCGCAAAGTATATGTGTGCCCTCTTGCAAGGATGATAAACTCCTGCACGCCTTGGTTCCATATTTACACTGACAACTCCCAGATCTCACTGAATAGACCTACTGGGACCTCTGAAAAATACTTGTTCCCCAAAGAATGAAAGACCGAACTATTGATGACAACCTCTGTCTCAACCCTTCTAAATCTGGAATAATCTGGTTCGGCCCTCATCAGTTGACCACCCTCCCTTTATCTGATTGACTGAATTTAATTTAGATAGCGCATAATTACCCCGGGAAGTCTTAGCTCTAGCTTCTTGACTACCCTGAGAAATAGGAACTGACCCGACTCCTAGGGCACTCCTCCAACTCTCTCCTCCACAGCCAAAAACCTGGCACTATTGTTTGACAGAAACTTGTATTTCACCCTGAAATTAATCTAACTGTCCAAAAGATTCACTCAGCTGCATATGATGAAAATCTTCCTATACCTGATCCCACTGCAGGAAATTAATGTTGCTCTAGCCCTCGTGCTCTGCGGACGTGATGACTGCAACACAGTCTACTTGGCTCTAAGGAATCCATCCAAGGGCTGCAACTACTGCAAAAATAAGGCCGCCAGAATCATCCTCCTCCCTGAATCTTGGGGACCCCATTTCATTTGCTCTGAAATCCCCAGAATGGCTCCCTGCTGAGTACAGAATCCTTTTAAGTCCCTCTGCTTCATTCAGAAGAGACTTCCCTCTGCTTCATTCAGAAGAGACTTGCCAATAAAGGTCAACATTACATTTCATCCGAGACACTTCCCCTCCAGAAAGTTAAGATTGGCCTCCCTCAACTTGCTTTGCACCCCACACTTCTGCAGAAACCAGCACATGAGCTGCTCCTTTTCTCCCCAGTGTTTAGCACTAAACACTGCAATCTCACAGTGGATCATCTTGCAATAGGTTCTGCTATAGACTCAGCCTACCCCATGGATTTAGACTGCCAATAGTATGACTACCGTCAAGTTCTCGCCTCGAATTGTCCTCTCCATGTATTTCTGCCCTCACGTGCATGAATGTGTTCATCACTGAAGCTTAATGGAAAGTGAGTCCTTGCTTGCACTTCAAAGCCGTAACACTGCAATTCTACAACTTTAAAATCTAATAAATATGTAGCCAATGTCCTTGCTTTCAGAGTTGAACATCAATAAGGTAGTTGATGACCCGGCGCCGCTTTCCAGGTTCATCAAAAATGCGAATATGAAACTGTGTGATATCTGCATACATTTGAATGCTTTTGTTGTATCCATCTTGGACTACAGCTGGATGACACATCTAGACGTTGAGAGGTTTAGAGACGGCACAGATGCTTGGTGAACACCGCAGGTAACCTGTGTAGCCTTCTCCATGGGATCTGTTGTGGATGGCCTTTTATTGAGTGATTGGTTAATTCTGGGGGCACAGTTGAACATCCTCCCCGTACCGTGTTTGTCTTGAGCAGGACCTCCTCAAATTCCAGAAGCTTCTCAAGACTTTCCTCTTCACCTCCTCCTTCCCTTCATCCCTCCTCTGCTAATCCCACAGGCACTGTGATTGGTGACCAGGGCCTGTATGTGTCCTTTGGGGCCCTGGCCTTCCACACCCAATCGCCTTTGTGTCTGCCCACTCGCAGCACTTGCCTTGGCACTCACCTGCCTTCACCCTGTAGGCCTGCACTTATCTACCTAATGCGGCTTCTCGCCTCATAGCACTTACTACAACCGGCACTTACATCTGCCGCTCACCCATGGGCACGGACACTCCAGCACCTACCCTCACTCCCCTCTTCTCCCTGCACTTCCATGTTCTGAATACTCGCAAGGCATAGTAGGTTTGTCTTTTTCCTCCACTGTATTTGTTTTCAATCCCATGTTCCCCCCTGTTGCCCTGTGGGCGCTTTGAAACAGAATTGACTTGCTGTATAAGCGCCTAACAAATGCACAATAAATAAATGTCAGTTTCTGGTTTTGGATCTTCAGCATGAAGCACTGACTTGAGAGGAGCCCAAAAGCATGTTTCCAGCTTCAGTTAGCAATACGGCTGACACCGGAACCACTGACTTGAAAGTCAGATGGAGAAATAAAGAATTACATTTTTTCGCAGACTGACCACTTCCCAGTTGATTTAATAGAGATGTGTAAGAGGGTCTTGATCCCTTTCTAGGGTCATTTTCCTTTGCTCTACTTGAATAGTGTTAGGCAGAAACCTGTGCAGTTCCCTTAGGGAACACTGCAAAAGATTTAAGACTACAGGTGTTGGCAGTAAACCCACTTGGTAGCAGTCTGTACCACCCAGATTTACCTGGTAGCTGTGGCTGAGCAGTCAGACTTCTCTCAAGAAGAGTTAGGCAGTATGCAAAGTATACACAATAGGCATTCAAATACAATAATACAAGCAAACACTGACCAGAGCTTTGGTATCAAAGTATATAATTATTTATTTTAAAAACACACGGTTTGAAACACTCCAGCACTCTTGTTGTAAAATATTCTAAACACAGTTACTATTGTAATATATACACCCCTTTTTCCTTATCAGATAAGTCACAGTAAAACACCACTAATTTTCATACAGAGGTGAGCGCTTAACTAGATGGCACTCCAATAAGTTTGTGAGAAAGGGAGGGAAAAAGACAGAATATGGAAAGGTACACCACTCTAAGGTTCAGGAACACTGTTAGCAAGGCAGAAGAGCAAAAGTCACTGGTGAGCCAAAGTCCAAAGGCTGGGCCCACTCTCAGAGAGAGCAGAGCACAAATGCGCCCAAGATCAGTTACACTAGGCTTAGAAAGTCTTGCAGAGGGTTCAAAAAGAGTTTAGAGAGGCTTAGGAAAGTTTAGCCAGGGTGTCCCAGGCTAACCCAGGTTCGAAAGCAGGGGACTAAATCTACCCCGTACAGTCGGTAGCAAGGGAAGCCAGGCGGGACACGGTACCTTAAGTGGGAAGGATCCTCCAGCGGTGGCAGTTGTTCCTGGCAGTGGGTGCAAGTTGCATCGTCGTCCAGGGGAAGAGAAGATCTCGACTTGGAGGAAAGATGAAGGTTGTTGCACTGCCAGGGAAGAAACCAGCCGCAGAGTTTTCCGGTTAAAGGTGGTACCTTTGTTTCGCGGTCGTGGTAAAACGTGGTATCCCGGTTGCCGGGGTGCTTGGCACAGGCAAGGCGGCCACGAGGTACGTCGGGAAGGCGAAAAGATGGTGAAACTGGTTATCCCCACCAGTCAAAGGAAGAAGACTCTGGCGGGAGATCTCCTCTGTCGTTGGGAAAAGTGGTGAGGCGGTCCAGCAGGGCTCCACCGGTGGTGGTGTCGTGGCAGGTCGGCTCAGCTTCTCCCTCGTCGGATTCTTAGGTCCTGTGGCGACTTCTGAAGTTCCAGTCCCCAAAGCCCTGCTTTTATGCAGAAAACCCCCATTCACTCAGCCTAGCTGTCACTCTAACATGCTAAGTGGTGAGCCGGCCGGCTCACCACTTGGGCCAATCAGGACGGAGTGCGACTTGAGTTGCCTAGGCAACTCAGTCCAGGGTGCCTAAATCCCCCTCCACCCCTCCTAAGTACCCCAGACAGAGTGGCACCACTTTGGAGGGCTTCTGTGGAGAAGCCCGCCAAAAAGTGGAACAAAGGGCTCGACTTGGGTTCGAGTCACAGAAGAGAACACAAACGCCATTTTAGAATCCAGTTTTGGCAAAAAATACCAACCGGAGAATTAATATTAATTAAATAAACCGGCGGTATGTTCGAGGCTACCGTAAATAATTAAAGATAGTAGCCTAAAACAATGGGAAATCCCATAGGAAAATATACGCGGTTGAATATAAAACGTAGTATCCACTGCCACCAGCCAAAACTCGATCAGGGGGGACGGAGACGTGCCCCCTCGACTAACAGACCCCGGGGCAATCGAATTGCTCTAGCCAGTACGTCTGCAATATGATGGTTTGTACTGGTTCTGTTCAGAATTTAAGACTAGTAAAGTCAATGGTGACTTTACATGCCCTGGGAGACAGTAGTCAGTCCCAGGGTATGGAGTCTATACTGGGGGATCACTATGACACCCCTGTGTCACTGCACTGAGGGTGCTGTGTAACACACATCACAAAAACACATGAAGCCCTATGGAGTAAAAGACCCCATAGCCCATTAAACACATCTAGATTCAAAGAAACACACTCAAATCATGCCCAAGAGTGAGGGTAAAAGAGTCTCACTCTTGGCAGGAGAAAAAAATAAACCCCAAAAATCCAGTAAAGTTGCTGGGCGACTCACTAGGTTAGGAAATTCAGCCTAAACAGAGAATTCTCCCTAACAAATAGGCAACAGATGGACACAAACTTCACCTACACTACTTTGAATACATTATATTTCCCTCCTGGCCATCCATAACTCTGTCTCTTTGGGCAGTTCTTAAGTTGGCAGAGGACCCCGGCTGTTGTCCCTCAAGACCTATTGGATGGCATCTGTGTAGTGTTGTATGATGCTGGATATCCCAATAAGATACAGCTGAATTCAAAGATGGCACAAAATTAGGGACCGGATCAACCTACGCGTACATCATAGTAAATTGGCACAAAGAGACATTCTGATTTGCCTTTCCTGGAATGCTGAGTTCTAGAGTTGATGAAAGAGAACAGCCATTTGCAAGTGTCTCCCACCCAGTATGCCCTGTGACGAATCCCAGGATGTTGTCCCTGCTTCTCTAGGGAGAGTCCCTTTCAATGAGGCCTGGAAGGGGAGGCTGCTACCCAATAGTCCCCCTGGTGGTGGTACTCAGCGGTTGGAATTCATGAGGAGGGTCCCCCCTGTGGGACTAGGGATGACTATCTTGGGAGAACGCGGTATGCACCCCCTCCATTTCAGTCCCCTCTTGCCCCACGCAGTCCTCTGTGGTCACCCCACATGCCTATATCTTTGTAGAGTAGAAGACCCACATCCACACAGACCATACTGGGATGAGGAGGAGTGAGGGCTATCCAGTTGGAGTTCATACAACCACTGACATGAAGAACGGGCAAGGAGGAAAAAGCCTATTGCAGAACCAACATATGTAGTACAATCAACAAGAGATAAAGATAAAAGGGAAGGGCTATGTATTTTGTCAGATCCTCCCTGGAGGAACCGAGAGCCGGCTGGAGGCTCGCTACGGAGAACAGGAAAGGCTGACCAAGCCTTGCCGAACACAAGCAGTGTTCAGTCATCCAGGATGGAGAATCAGAGGCCTAGAAGAGTACAGGCGTCGGACCATGCAGTCAGACCCAGAAGCACATGCTGGGGGGGACCAGAACTGGGAAGGCTGCGAGGGCACGCAGAGAATAATGACGACGTGTGGAAACCCATAGCAGGAGGAAGCAGCTCCGCTAAGCCACCTGAAAAAGCCAGGAATGCCATAAAAGGTACATGGGTTACCGTACCGTAGCAGGTAATAGGAAAACAAAGGAGGTGGTTGGGGCAGGCTGAAGAACCCAATCTCCCTCGTACCAGTATTTGGAAGGACCCAAGAAAGAGACGTATGGAAAAACCGTGCTAGGCAGGTTAGTGAACCGGGCCTGATTACTCCATACTATAAACCTGAGAAGGCTCTGGGACACACAATAAGTCTGGCAAGCCCTGCAAGAGCAGTACACAAGGCTCCAGGACTCATATCAGGTCGGCAAAGCATTTTCTTCAACACAGATCTACAGACAATCCTGGCAGGATAGTAAACTGGAGATAGAACAGGGCAAGGGAGAGACACCCCTGATCCTTGGTAACTTTGTTTTTGTGAAATAAGAGACAGTGAAAGAAAAGGGTAAGGAAGCCAATTCCCACATTCTGTTTTGTTTGTATACATTTGGAGGAGTTCCATCTTCAAGAACTTTTAAGTTAAATAGGAGAGCAACTCTTTGTGTTTCCTCATCAAAAATGGAACATTGAACTGGCATCCAGACCAAGAGAAGCATCCTTCTGGATCAAGACACACAGTTTTTCCTAGGTTAACCTAGAGTGTAAGGTATGGAAATAGGTTTGGACACAGACGGTGGACATTTTACTTTAATGGACATCCTGACAGACTCCTTAGCCTTTTTGTTGAGGCAGGGCAACCTCTCTTAGAAATAGGGCAAGATGGGTTTTCCTTTTCTTTTATATATGTTATGTTAATGGTTCTTATACTGTGCACTGTCACCACTTGAATGGTTTCTTGGCGCTCTGGCGGATCTGTAATTAAACGGGGGTGTGGGTTAGTAGGACTGATTGGGAGAAAAGAGCAAGAGAGATGTGATGTGCTGTTGGCAGCTTCCGTTCGGTTGACACTGTTTTCTTAGCGTAGGTTTTTTTTTGGTTGGTAGCCACCATGTGATGTTGGGTGAGGCTATTTGTGGTTTGTTTTGTTGTTGTGACGTAGTGAAGCTCATGCGGTTTGTTGTGCTACTGAGATCTGGTTGTGTTTAGTTCAGGGTTTGAGAGATGTATGCAGAAAGATTCATTTTTTAGTACGGTTTTAGTAGCAGTAGCCTATCCTACTGCCTCTTTTTTCATTGACTGTAGCCCATATCCCTCCCCATCTCACATTCCAGTGTGTTACAATTACCACTCCTATGTTGTGTACAGAAGTGTGGGTCCTACATATCCCTCCCCATATAGCATATTTTGGTGTGTAGCAATTACCATCCCCACTGTTTCCTTCATGGAGGATGTGTTCTCCATGGCCCATCTGTTCTGAGACCGGGACGTCTCTCTCTCTCTCCCCTTTTTCAAACCAGTTCTTCTCAGTGGTCCAATTAAGTTGGACCCATCTCTCTCCCCTGTTTCCCGTTTGAATGGTAGGAAGACTTAGATGTACCTTTCCCTATAGAAGGTCAGACGCCTTTTTCCCTGCACTCGACTCAGTTTGTGTTCCTTTTTATGGTGCCTGTGTTCTTCGCTCATTCTCTTTCCATTCGGAGTTGAAGAGCCAGGTTTTTAGTAGTTTCCTGAATTTTAGATGGTCCTTCCATGGTATTTTTCTGGGGAGGGAGTTCCATAGTTTTATGGCTAGGCAACAGAATGCTGATCCACCAAGTTTTTTCCTCCTGTATGATTTAGGTTCTAGGCAGATGTCGGAGTGTTCTAGTCGGCTGGAAGTTGGCGATTTTCTCTTATATGAATTCTGCTCCTAGGCCTTCGATGGTGATTTTCTTTCATATGAATTCTGCTCCTAGGCTGTGGATTGCTCTGTGTGTTACGCACATTGTTTTGAAGATGATTTGTTTTTGACTGGGAGCCAGTGGAGCATCCTTAGTGCTGGAGTGATTTGGTCCCTTCGTGAGAGTTTGAGAAGTCTGGCAGCTACGTTCTATATACGTTGCACTTTCTTTAGTAAATAGTCCTGCATTCCGAGGTATAAGCTGTTGGCATAGTCTCTACTGAACATGATTAGGGAGATGATGGCCAGTGTTTTGTTTGTGAAGGAGAGGAATGGTAGAATCTTTTTGAATGTGTGTAGATGGAAGCAGCATTTGTTAATTGTTGCGTGTACTTGGGTTCTAGGGTTAGCTCGTTGACCATTAAGATGCCCACGTTTTTTACTACTTTGGATGGTGTGGGTGCTGTTCCAAGTTCTGTGGGCCATGTGATGTACTGGTAGCTCCCTTGGATGTAATCATGATTTCAATCTTGTCCTGGTGGATTTTGAGGTTGTTGGTGTTCATCGATTGGTAGAGGTCTATGAGACAGTCTATTAGTATTGTGTTCTCCTGTTGTTCATCGCTGATTTTGTAGACGAATTGTATATCACCTGCATAGTTGTAGCAAGTGAAGCCGTGCCTTTTGGTGAGGTCGATTAGTGGCGCGATATATATGTTGAAGAGGAGTGGGGTAATGAGGATCGTTGTGGTACTGCACAGGTGGTGTCCCGTGGTGCGGAACTGAATGGTTTCCTCCATACTGTTTTTATTCTTTCAGACAGGAAAGATTTAATCCAGAGCAGCGCAGAGTCAGTGATCCCAATTTCCTCCAGTCTCTTGACGAAGATGTTCTGGCTGACTGTGTTGAATGCTGAGGAGAGGTTGAGTAGTATCAGTGCTGAGTTTGTGTTGGAGTCTGCGTTGGTCCTTAGTCGTCCCATATCGAGAGAAGTGCCATCTCTGTCCCTCTCATGGGTCTGAGGCTAACTTGTGCCTGGTTCAATAGTTGGGGATTTGAAAAAGGTGAAAAGCCTGTTGTCTCCAACAGGTAACACAAGCAAACTCTTACATGACTGTAGCCTTCAGTAATCATTCAAAAAAGCTCAAACAACACTTGTAGGAAAGTTTGAATCTTACCAAATCAAAAAATGATTTAATGAATCATATAAAAAAAGATTAGTAACATGGTATTTAAATCAAAGTGATAACAGAGCATGTTCACACATGTATATTTTCTGAAATGATTGTGTATCTGAAATCAAATTTAATAACACATTTTAGAGGTACATCAACTTCTCAATCACTTGTCGGTTATACATCTTAAACAATTGGTACAGCTCAATGATACAAGATAACCACAATGGTTCTTCTATTTGACAACACTTTCCAGATACATTGATGTATCCATCCTCCAAGCCATTAGGCTGTCCTTCTCTCTACATTATTAACTTGAGCGTTGCTCCATCTTCCTACAATAAATAATGTAGTATTATTATTTTATTGCTCCTAATGTACATTAACACTTTTTTAAAGGCATTATAGAATTATTTATGAGCTGCAGACTTGTATCACTAACCTCTTTTATATTCACCAGGTATCACCTTTCAAATGTACCTAAAAGAAAGTAAATCCTATTACGCATTACTCATATCACTCTTAGTAGTTGACACATGTAAGTAATGTAATTACACATCTGCATAAGGCTAGAGAGAGAGGCACTCACTCTGCTTCTCAGATTGCCGTTGCACTGGGTATTGTCAACATCTGACACCCCACCTGTGATGGGTACCGACCTCGTTCCTCTCTGTAGTAATATTGGAAATAGTAAAGTGTCACCAATGTAATCCCATATCATATGGGGCCTACTTTCTAGTACTCACTGTCAACTCTTAATCCAGTCTCTGTATTTACATTGGCCCAACACCAGAATACTATTGGCCAATCTCCCATTTATTAATGTTGGTCTATAAAAGCATGTCAAGGGTGACCTTATCACCACCGTCACTACACAATGCTGTATTAAGTATCTTACGGGGTCCTGATTGCTCGCGCCACCCTCTCGTGCAGATTCATGTATATGGTTAACTACGTAACTATAGACCTGTACTCACTTGTCAGGTAAGGCTCAAGATATAGTCGGACCGTGGGGCAGCAGACCGGCAGTTACATGGTTGGTGATTTTTTATGTGTTCCAGTGTTTGTTCGTATAAGTAGCTCTCTAATAGTAATGCTGGATAGGGAATGTTTGAGATTGGTTTGTAGTTTGAGAGGTCTTGCACATCACCTGTTGTGTCCTTGAGGAGAGGTTTGATGTAGGCAGATTTGAATGCTTGTGGTACTCTTTCCCCATTGAGGGGGATCGGTGAAGAGGTTTGGGTAGCATGCCACTAGTGTGCCCTGTGTAAGGATTGATTTATAGATGTCTGGTGGGCAGGGATCCGTTGCCTTGTTGCTCTTTTTCACCAGGCTGTCAACAGACATTCCACTACTGTGTCACTCGTACTTCTGCACCCTTACAGCCTGTACAGATGTTTAGGGTGCAAGTTTGCTGATGGCGCTTGACATTTGCTAGCCATCACCCTGCAAAAAAGGGCTCCGCCACAGTTGATCCAGATGCACTGTGAACTATTGCACACATTTAGATTATCTGTCTGTTGCAGGCTGGCTGCCAGTGGTGTGTGTAGAGCCAAAAAGTAATTTTTAGACAAATATTTTAGTTTTTCAGCTGCCACACACTTCTTCATTGTTTTCGAAAGGAAGATGGGTTTAGGAAACACTCTGTAGTAATTTAGTCCGCCTGCAACAAAAGGCTGTTTCTTCAGCAATGGAACAACTCTGCCAACATTTGCACACAATCTGGAACAATGCCCTGAAAGAAGTAGATGATAATCGAGGCGTGGGCTTCAAAGGAGACTTCCACAGTTGTCTCCAGTAATGTGTCTGAGAAAAATGGTGTGGACCTCCTTAAAGCATATGCCTTCGTAGGTATCTTCTGCCCACGTCCTGGACGAATGCTTATGCAGCGTGGTTTTATTTGGGAGACTGGGTGCAGGTTTTTCTATACTTAACTGAATATTCTTTAATTGCAGAGTTGTTCTTTCACTGTGTTAGACCAGTTTAGATAAATGTTAGTTCTGCTTATGGCAAGGAGAGAAAAACCAGCACATGCTGTTCTCTGTATTTTCCAATTGCTAATGACCCACCTTTTGTCTTCATGTAGTTCAAACAAAGTACATGCTTTTGTCATAATATGAAGGTACTGCCCTCTCAAATGTGCCTTTATCAGCCAAAGGCAGACCATGCTCCAACATGTTAAAACATCCTACATGTTTCTCTCTACTCGATGAAGGGTGTCACAGCGAGCAAGATCCATGTTATGGAGATTACAAAAAATTAGGTTTTTGGAGGGGAAAGCCTGAACCGTAGTGTTGTAGGGAGACACTGATATGATGTGTTTCATTCTATCTTTGGTTTCTCAGTGTGATGCAAGTCAAATGGATATTAATGGAGCTCGATGTGGGGAATCGCACAGAACAAGGTCACTGTTGATTGAATACAAAAAATGTAGGTTTAGGTTTGTTGGAGGGTAAAGCTTGAACTGCAATGACTAGTAGAAAAGATGCATTCCCTACACTCCCTTGTACAGGATGCGCCGCTGCTGTACTTTCATCAGGAGTTTTCACCCAAGAATCAGACTCTGGCTTTACATCATGATCTTCAGCTGGACTCCATCATGTATCACTGAAGAGTAGCATTAAACATTTCCAGTGGAATTGTGCATTCATCTGGAGTGGGTCCTTCCTGAAACATAGGTTGGAGGGGCCAGTCTTATCTGCTTTGACGACTTGTTACAGAGACGGGGTGCATAGCAGAACTAGGCACCTTTCCTGTGTTTCCCACTAGCAGTTCTGCATTTTTATCCTGTCCGTGTTGTGGCTTGTGGTGGTGCACCTGCACCCGGAGATAGTGAGATCCTCAGCAAAGTAGAGTGGGTTTTGGTTGCTACTGCTTTGTAGGTGATGAGGCAATCTTGAACATAAAGGGTACTTGAAGGGGTAGCCAGTGCAGCCCCATAAGGGTGTGGGTGGTGTGGTTGAATTTTCTTAGTCGAGGCATGCTGCGGTATGCTGGGTGACTGTCGGAGAGGCCAAGATGGAATATGGGACTCCTGCGAGTAGGGCATGGCCAATGTCTATCTGTTCTGAAGCTCAGGACAGGGATGAAAGACTTGGCATTGCAGAGGTACGCAAGCTAGTACCATGCTGCTTGGGTCTTCTTGGTGATGTGTGTTGTCAATGTAAGGACAAAGTGGATAATGTAGCTGAGAGATTTTGCACTGGGTGAGAGCTGAGGCATGAATGCATCAAGCTGCATGTCCCTCAGCCATTTCTGGACTTGGGCAAGCTTGGTGGGGTTTCCTAGGAGAATTACTTCAGTGATTGTAGGGTAAAGCTTGATAGACATTGCCGATGCAATTGATATTTACTTAAAGCTGTGCATTTTCCGCATATTGGTGTATCTTGATGTCTGTGTTGGTGAGGAGTTCCCCTCCCCCATAGGTTCCATGTAGAGGTTGAAGACCAGGGATGGTATGGAGCCTTGCGAAACGCTGCAGGTTATTGGGTAGCGTTGAATCTGTTTGGGCCCTGTTCGAGAGGTAGAAGGTGAACTACTGCAGGACTATAACTTTGAAGCTTATCTGCATGGAAAGAATTTTGAGGAGGGATTCATGGTCAAATGTATCGAAAGCAGCAGAGATTGCAAGGAGGATTAGTAAGCAGTGTCTCCTTTGTCTATGATGTGTAGAGTGTCATTGATAACTGTGATGGTGGGGGGTCTCTGTGCTTCATTGTGTTCAGAAACTGCATGTGTAGTCCTTTATGGAGTACACCCCAGGGACCTCCACTTAACAGCATTCCAATATATGGGTATCATTTCTTAACATGCTATTTTGCATGCAGAAGGTTGGACACACAGCACAGAACGTTTTGAAGGCAATATTTAGACTAGGAGTGGCAGGTTGTCCATAATAGACAAGCGGGCGTCTACCCACCAACCCTCGCCCATCATGGACGGGGCGTGCCTGCCCAGGAGTGCTCCTGCAGCTGCTTATTGCAGCTGAGGTAGCCCTCCTGGGCTGGCTTGAACTGTCAAGGGGAAAAGCAGTTATCCCATGGCAGTGCGTACCCCAGCCACGCATGTCCAATTGGCCATGCAAGGCTGTGCGTTTTGCTTTCCCAGCCTAGCATGGATCATTGGAAATGCAGGTTGGGGTACTGCAAATTTGTATGTGCGAGGGGCTCTTCTGCACCTCCCTGCACATCCAAAAGGAGCTGGCCAGAGCTGGGCGCTGCATCATCACCACTCCAGCTCCAACTCGTGTACGAGCAGGAACTCTGAAGTGCTCTGCTTCGTGGTTCCTGCTCGTGCACGAGCAGGAGCCAGGAGAGGAGGCCTCTGCAAAGCGGATACCAAACCAAGCTGAGTGCAGGTAAGATTTGTGTTTTTTATGTAAAATGTGTGTGGATGGGTGACTGTTTGATGTATGGGTGAGCCTGTGAATGAGTGAATGAATGCTGTTTGTGTATGTGTTGTGGAAATATGTGCATGCATGTGGATTTGTGCTGAGCTGGGGAGTAGATGGAAGCAGGGGTGGGGGCATGGCAACAACACATTTTTAACTGGGCAGCTGAATGGATGCCGTGTTTAAAAAAAAAAATAAAAAAAAAATCCTATTTTTTTTTTTTTCTTCAGCCTGCGATGTGATAATTTCTTACTGCGACATGTCATTTTTAACAGGATATCAATGATGGACAAAGCATGCCTCGACACATGTGTGTTGTGTCTAGATTGGACTACATTTTGCATCAAGATTAGACATGCTTTCTTATTGTGGCATGACATTCTTAAACGTAAAGCCAGCAGGAGTATGTCCTTATACGAAAATATGTCCACAATGGCTGTGCCAGTATATGGCAGAATCCCCACATATTTCTTATGTTTATATTATACATAATATGAGTGTGTTCTGATATAGGAATTCTGGCATATATGGGTGCAGCCAGTATGGACATTTATGGGCACAGTCAGTGTGAAAAAGTGTTTATTCTGGCATATATTGTGGGGAAGACATTATGAAACTGCATTGGGAAATGCTCCACTGCACGGTTGGGGACTTTTGGATTGGAGTTACCCTACAAAACCAATTGCAAACTGTCTGGCTTTTTACCCAGATTTTCACAGAAAGTGTGTTGTATAAGGCACCATGTTAATCAAATATTTAAAAATTATTCTTGGGTGGGAAGGTCCAGGGGAGAGGCTGTGGAGTGATGTGGAACCCACCTAAACCTGTGGTTGGTTTCTGCTCCCTCGCTACGCTCAGTCGCTCTGCCATATTTCTGGGAAATATTGACTCTCCTCCAATTAAAAAATTCAGCAGCCGCCATTGTAAACTAGTCACCCTAATCATCCCCTATCCCACCAATTGTTCAATACTAAAAAAGATAACCTTTCTGCAGGTTTGTTCCTAGATCCACAGAACATCATGGAGCCCTTCAGAAGATGTAATATGTAGAGCTTGGTGTGGGCAGAGCATTAAATAACTATGACCATCTCGCACAAATATTTCCTTGGCATTGCGAGTGGATACCTCCTGCAGCTCTACTAGCCAATTGGGTTCCTAACATTGACATCTGCACTGAGCTCCCCCAAACATCTGACTTTTCGTGAAGGAGGTTCTGTATTGTTTTAACCACTGACATAGGGAAATGAAGATCCAGCATGGGTGGGGGCCATTTACGTGAAAAGCCACATAAGTGCTGCAGGTGCAGGGTACCTGGAAAGATTGCGGGCGAGAAGCACAAAACCCTTTTTTGAGGTGTTTCTGCATGGCTTTCTGTGGAACTAGCACGGGTGTCAGACTCAACCTGCGAGTCCAGTCTGTGTCCGATGTGTGTTGACTAATCTTTCAGTCTCGTCTCTTTTGGAAATGTTTTCACTCTCTGTCCCCATCCTATATATAAGTTCTCTGGCTGGCATTGACGTTTTATCCTGTTCCACGCCGTCTCCCAGAGAGGGTGCTTGCTGGCCAGTAAACAAGGCACTAGTCCTTCCCCATGGCTAGAGTTGGTTCCAAACCTCCTTCCACCACATGTCCTGATAGAGAAATGCCACATTCTTTATGGGCTGTCCCTTTTTGTTTTTGTTCTTTTTTTTGTGTTGCGGTTTACAAAAAAACCTTTAACGTTTTACAACCTTACACACATCGAGAAGAAACAAAAAAGATGTATATAGCATTGCACAAGCATACACATAAATAAAATACAGGGCAAACTAATCAAGTTGAAATTTCATATTGCAGGTTGCTTAAGATGAAAATGTCGTCCTGCACCCAAAAAAGTGTGGGCAATTCAAAAGCATGAAACCCAACACTCAAGAGTCAATGCTCACAAAAACCTCCCCAAGAACTCGATATGGACGGTCCCTTTTCATTTAGTTGGGAGGATGGTCTCCAGTGTAAAAGAACCAAATACAATCACGTTGTCCCTCGTTATTGATTTCCTTAATACAAATTAAAAAATATTGCGTGGTGTAAAGAGCCTTCATGGACAGAAATTATGCAGTATTTTAATGCCTCCAAAAAAATCAAAGCCTGCATTCTATGCAAACATGTCGGTCCCATTACGTATCTGAACAGAGAAAGAAAAACGTGCAAAAGCGTTTAAACTAATTAAAAGGAAATTCCATCTGGATACTGGAGCAGTGCCTGGACCTTTGCTTTGTGTCATGTTAGCGTTTGATCTTTGCAGAACTAGCTCAATTATCTGCCTGCACGCCTTGGGATCTCTGAGTTGGCCATCAGGCCGATTTATTGGCTGTAGCTTGAGAACAAAGTCGGATTCAAATAAAAGATGAAAAGGAGCTTGTCGGTGCCTGGAGCCATTGGATCCTGGTGCTCTCACTTGCCTATTGTTGGAGAATTG
The DNA here is from genome assembly GCF_040938575.1 of Ambystoma mexicanum. NCBI lineage: Eukaryota > Metazoa > Chordata > Amphibia > Caudata > Ambystomatidae > Ambystoma > Ambystoma mexicanum. Next base: position 898,144,903 of record NC_090941.1, read on the forward strand.
ATGACTGTCCCGTGGCACCCTACACAGACCACTTCCGCACCACCAAGTCCTTCTCTTGTCATGCTATGATCCGGTCTCTTGTTTTCTCACATTCATTTGGACTATAGTCCGGCCTTCTACTAGCTTTGAAGTCCTCTTCATTGTCCTCTTTTGGCTTCATGTGATGGTGTTTCCTGCCTGTCAATAGCTGTTCTTAGGTGAGCTACCATCTTTGATACCTCGTACATTGATTGCTTAACAAAGATCTATATCTTACAATTGTGTTGATGGTTTGTACTTTAATTCGCCCAAAAAATACAATACAAATATATAAATAATTGATCTTCACGTGGGCAATGCCTGGGAGTGGTCTGGCTTCTTTTCCCGTTTACACCGGGCCCGACAATATTCTCAATGCCACCAACCCTCAGTCTTCTAAGAGGCAGCATGTTGTTCCTCTCTGGCCCTGTGCATTAAGACCTTTTCTTCTCAGGGCCTCTGGGTTGTAGGTGGAGCTGCCAAGGCATAGAATAAGCAGTGTCGCATAGCAATTTGCTATGCAATTCTGTAGGTTTGCTAATCAAGTAGACACTTGTGTAGCAAAGTTAGCTATGTAAGTTGCCCTCTTCAGTGAACGAACATCTTCTTCTCCATGTGTTACAGTAACATTTATGTTAGTGTATCTTAATTTCCTAGTGTCCACTGTATTTCATTTTGTTGGGAAAGATGCATCATATTGACAAGTGAACGTTTGAAAATGTACAACGATCAAATTCTTTTGATGGCAAACATAGTTCTGTAACCTGCAGGTTGCATACATCTTGCAACTGGTGCTCAACCCATGAGCAACCCCATAATCCTTGACATTTTGTATCATCACTGTTGCTTTACACCAGGTACCCTGAAAGTGAGATGACCACATACTACAATATTTCACCTAGTCTGCTCAGTTCTCGGCATGCTAGGTAATCCACTCTGCTTACTCTCTTTCTTACCTCTTAAACAATGAATACATAAAGTGAACTAGATGCTTACGCAAAATAGTTATCAATAGTTCCATCCAGTCTGTACATCTACAGATCTACTGCAATACCAAACACTGTAGATGGCCTCCAGAGTACGCTTTTCTTTGATTGTATTATATATTACCAACTGCTGGAGACAGCTGGCCAAACTGTTTTCAGAGATTTTTTTATCATATCTATTAAATTTGTGTCCATCCATGCAGCTATCCTTTTAGATTTTACAGACACTCATCTATGGCTGGCAAAGTCTTTACACCCACTGCATAGTCCAGTAGATTTTATAAAGGGCAAGTAGCATTTGCAAGAGATGTTTGAAACGTTGATTTAACATTTACTTTGCAGAAAAATGGCAAATAAGTTTCACTGTGCATGACTGTCTTCTGGGTGGCAGCAGTGTGCCAAACATAAAGTGGGCTTGGAGGTACATGTAGCATTTTAAAGAAATCACATTTTAAATGTGTTGTCCTCTGTCGCTACGGGTCGAGTGCATTTCTCTTAGGTTGTGTAAGTGACTTAAATCCAGCACTACACCTAAATCAACGCCTAGCGGGTAATGCACAACTGAAACCCTTATTTATTTTGTGTCGAAGTTCTTTTATTCTGAACAATGTACCACTCGTATCACACCCCTCTCTTGGAACCTACCCCCCCCTCTGGTCACACTGAACCAGGAATCAGGCTGGTTTGCAAAGTTAAAATATTTATTTATGTATTCACAATTCATTCAATCACACTGTTTTAATGGGTACACAATAATCACCAATGGGGTGATGTAACATTAAGCAATCTCTTTAATCACAAGAAGTAATAGTGAACAAAACAATTCAGCACAGAAATAATACTTTGGTGTGTGTTCAGATCAAATAGCAGTATGGTTACAATTTCCCCCTGCACACCCCTTAACCCCCCCAACAGGTAATATAAAGCGATAGGAGGAGAGAGAGCAGGGATTCAGGAATGCAGAATTCAAACAAGAGGTCAATCCCAATTTCCCCCCAGCAACACACAAGAGAGAAACAGAATTGATTGGCAAACTGTCAAAATGGTTTTAAAGTTATCTGAGAATTGATTGGGTAAAACACTAAATATGGTTTAAATTGCTGAAATTGTTCAAATTCTAATGGGAGCCACTTTAGATAGTTACAGACAAACACTAGCAATGATATGATACTAATAAGCAATGTGCAAACTTGAAATTGAGGTTGGGTGCAATCAAAAACTGTTTTACACGTGATAGAGTTTTCCTAAAACAAATGAACTATATGGATTTGGTTCTATGGAAATCTGATGATGTTAGCTACAAGCAGAAGTTGAAATTTTGTTTCTAGCATAAAAATTGAGGAAGTTATGGACGTTTATGTGGAGGTCGTTTTTCGGCGCAATAATGGGAAAACAGGGATGCACTTTTAAAATGACAAAAAGATTTCTTATACTAGATTATGACTAGAGAAAAAGAGAATGCCACACATGAATCTCCATCAAACCTGGCCAGGGACCCTTCATGTGGTGGATAATTTCTTTCTGGGATTCTATTTATTTATTCACAACACTATTGATTTATGATTTTAGAAAACAAATGAGAGAAACTTAGTACAAGAAATGTTCTGACAATTCAAACTACTCCCAACAATATCAGGTTCTAAATGCAAGAGAGGATGGGTTTACATAGGGATTGGACTATGGACAGTACATATGCTAGTGACACAGTCCTATCTATAGATACTCCCTATATGGGTTTCAAACGGAACCGTCGGGGATTCTGGTCAAGGATTCTGGTTCTGGGACAGACTGCTGGGCAAACCGGACTGGACTGGGTCTGCAATCAACAAGGCGCTCTGGTCACCGTATGACAGGACTGGACAGGATCAGCACAGGATTGGGTTTAATCTGCCCTTCTTGGTTCTGAAGATAATTATTTAGCAGGCAAGCAGTTACAGCACAGCCTGGCTGTTTCTTTTGGTCCCCTTAGCTTTGTGGGATTCTGTCTGGTTCTGGAAATTCAAGGCCTAGTTGAAAATGGTTCAACTAATGGAATGGGCCTTTCTGCTTGCCAAGTTTCTGGAGTCTGGAGCAAGGACGATGGATGGTCCTCTCGCAGGGTGCTCCACCAGCAATCGGTTAGTTGGTGAATCTGTGTGTGTTTCAGTCTGAGCTGTCTCTATTTATGCTTATAATTAATTGGTGTGTGCTGGTTTATCCCAAGCACGCCTCTTAGGCCGGCGATTGGCTGGAGTCTCTTCTCTCCCTTGATTGGAGGAGAAAACAGGGTGTCACCATGATGGTGTGAGTTTGAGTCAGCGAATCCTCCCCTTGTCCCTTGAACATAAAATCTACTTTTGGTACAATACATATTTGCATGTGTGTAATCTTTAGAACAATAACATATATAAATCACATTTTTTGCAGCAGATACTCCTCCAAGTCTCGTCGCTGTGGGATCTTGTGTCTGCTTTTGACAGAATTGTGCCCTTTTTGACTGGAACACAATGTCCAGTTTATCCGAAAATGTGTACAAATATGCGCGTTGAACATGGGCATAAAGGTATAACATTTCATACTTCTGGCACAAATACATTTGGTGTAAAACCACCTTTCTGCCGTTTCCTTCTAGAACATGTCACATGGTTTTGCTGCCTCTTATAATGTACAGTCAGAATTTAGATGCACAAATGTGATTTTTGTAATTTAAACAATTTTAAGTGGCGAGTTATATGTCTTGAACAAAATGTTTCTTTGTGAATGTCCAGCCCCAAATGGCTGTTTGTCTCCGCCTCCTTCTGGCTCTCTGCAGTTCGAAGCAGTCTCCTCCCATTTCCTCCAGCGGCCCAGGTCACTTTACGACTCTTCACACGTAGCCTTGCTTTGACTGGAGGAAGTCCATTGTCTTCTTCCCCTGGCAGACCAAATTCTCCTCCCCTAATCTAATCATCACAGAGGTGTGATTTCCTGGTGGAGTGAGGAAAAGGGCGATGCCTGGCCTCCGTGGGGGAAGCTGTTGGACTGGTTACATTGATTTAGGCAGGCCTAAATTCAATGTTATTTTGTTACATTTTTTCTTGGTTTAAAACAAACTTGCAATTTCAAAACAAGCAGCTAGAACACTTATTCCAGATTCTAAACCATGGCATTTAAATAGTTACAACCTAGGTTACTCTCAATAACAGGTCACTTAGTTTTCAGACATTAGATTTCAGTTGTACAAGTTTACAGTTTTAATGCAATCTACTGACAGCTGTCATACAGGAGGCCACGGGTACCGCGCCCAGATTTTGACAGATTTCACAGGCAGGCACATTTTTGCTGTGCGTGTTTGGATGACAAATTCAGCTTTTCAGGACATTGTCTGTTCATAATGATTTCTTGAACTAAGTGACTTGTAGCACCCAGCAAGAATATTGGATGTTTGATGGTGTTTTGTACTGACATTCTGCAGTTTCAGCAACTAAGAAAAAGATTTGAAAACAAGATTTTGGATTTCTTTCAGCAAAGCACTGCTTTTCATGCATGATCCATTTTTACGTGTTGTGAAGCCCAGTGACATGTTTCAGGAGTGAGATCTCCGTTCCACCACTGACAACATGCATGGTAGATTTGGCAGCCATCTTTTCGTGATACAAAGCGCGATTTCCATAGGTTTTGGCGCGGACAAGGGTTTTGCGGCTATTTTGATAATTCTGGCACCACCAGAAAACACAGTGATGCCGCAGGGCATAAGTGGGTTAATACATCCCACAGTTGAATAGGTAAACTAAGTTACCCGACCTGCAGGTCTAGTTGAACTTTAAAGAATTTTTAGTTCCATGTGTTAAAATCGCAGCAAAAATGGGCGTTTGCACAAAAAATCACGGCAAAAAGGTTGTGGTTTGGCTGCCGCAATCCCTGAAGTATTGCGATTATTTACTATAACGACTACCCTCCTGTCAGTTCCCAGAGTGCATCCCTTTTCCTTCCTTGCAACTGTCTGTCCTCTGCATTCCTATTCAGGGTGGGTTGTATTTTGTAGTGTGCTAAAACTGTCTGTTGAATAATAATAAAAGTAGATATGTTTATACAAGCTTCACTGGACAGTCCCTTTTATCATTGGGTAATAATTGTATTTTCGCTGTGTTGCAACTAACCAACGATCCACGGCCTTTTGCAGATCAGCCTGCCGTTCCATCCACGTTACCAAAATTGGACAAGGAGGTTTATAATTTGCTAATTTGTTTGTGTTTCCAATCTGTTTGGATCCATTGGGGTGTACTAGAGTTGTGGGGCTGATTGATGATTTAGAAACCAATATTCATCCCTGGGCCACTGGTGCCCCTGAAGTTGATTCATCACACCCCGAATGCAGAGATATGGGTCCCTCCCCAGCACTGATGATCCTTTGCATCACCTTAGTAGGTCCTATCTCCCGCCTCTGACAGGAGGGCGCCCAATCTGCACCATATGTGCTGCATTACGTCAGCCATCAAAAATTCTAAACCTACGCTCACAAAATTACTACGTATCTGTCCTGCCGCTATGACCCATCATACCAGATTATCTCAACCCCAGTGTTTACCAGGGGGATGCCCTAGTCGCACTCTTAAGTTCCTGTCTTTCCCCTTCAGCCTGGTGCTGTCTATGTGACTTTACCTGTCTGCAACCTACCCGATTTGACCTGTATCCTACTTTTCTGCATCCTACCTGACCTGACCTACAGCCTTGTGCGGACTATTTAATCTTACCTGTCTGTAACCTTCCTGATTTGCCATGCAGCTTTTGCGGCTACCAGGGCAAATAGAACCTGCACCAGGGCGATCCAAGCGGCCACCGCCTCATCTGGAGTCGAAAGACCAAAGTGCAGCGCCCCCCTTTAAACATCTGTCTCAGCTTTCACCCATTGCTTTCCATGCCATTGCTATTCTGTGTTTGGCTAATATGTATGCCAGATCATTCATCTTATGAATGTGCCTCGCTCCTTTCCGGTGCGCAAAACAACCCAGCAGACATACTCCGGGGAAATCACATCCAGCACCAGCCCTCCCCTATACATTCTGGCTGCTATTTCCTCCTTGTATTTCTGCACCGTGGGGCATGCCCAGAACATGTGCAATATCCCCACCTCTTCGGAATTACACTGAGGGCAGAGCTGCATTCCTGCTCCAGAGAAACGAGAGTTCTTCAAAGGAGTCAAATAAGCTCTATGTGTCACGAACAACTGAATCAGTTGTAATCTTGGATTCCAGGACACTCTTATGGTATCCAGAAGATCCTTCCACTGTGTGTCTGAGAGAGGGGCTCCCAGGTCTGCCTCCAACTTGCATCTCGCTACCAATGGTGCAGAGGGACCTCCCGTAAGCAATAAGTATATATCCTAGATATAGTATGCCCTCCCTCTGATATATCATATAGTATGTCCACAATTGAGTGCTTTTGCATTAACTCTCCCCATGTAGGCCAACAACACGTAATCTCCCTCTTAATAGTGCAATGTAACAAATATTAGCCACCATGTATCCCGGTATTGTCAACTATCTCACCAAAGGGTATGAAAGTTGTGCCCCCCCGATCGTGACCACCCCGCTAGGTTCCCAAATCACTTGCATCCCCGGTCAGGCTTGTGTGGAGGTCCATACTACAGAATTCAAGGGAATCTTTGCATAGATTGGGTCTTTTAGTCCATTTTTGTTTGCGTGCTCTGTCCCACACGTGTACCCCCAAAGACACTAGGTGTGACCCTACGTGTGCCCGGGGCCTCTTGTCCCATATTAATTCCTTTAAATAGAAATGTGGCTCTGTACACAGAAGCATCCACGTGTCTGGGTTGGGGTCATCCGCCAGCCAGTCCGCCACAAATTGCAGCTGTCCCGCTAAATAATACAACTCAAAGTGTGGGATCCTGACAACCCTATCCTGCGCCTACTGTATTACCACAGGAAACCACCACATACTGTCTGTAACGCCCTGAAGAAGGCCCTACGTATGTAGTATGGGACACTGACAAAAAAAGTAACAGCCTCGTCAAGACCACCATTTTCAACAGAGCTGTTCTGCCTATCACCGACAGGGGCAGTTTATTTCAAAACCTCAGTTTTTGATACCCTCCAAGGTGCGCAGGGTGTTGTGCACGTGTTCTGCTTCTGTGTCACGGTATATATTGACTCCCAGGTATCTAAACGTATCCAACATCCACTGTAGTGCCAAAAACAGGAGTAAGTGCTCTCTCTTTCTGGACAACCCTGCTAACGGGAACAGAGTGGACTTCTTTATGCTGATCTTTATTCCTGACAACCCCTCAAACAGCGATGGGGCTTCCATGATCAATTCTAAATTATCGTCCGGGTTATGGATATACAGTAATGTGTCATCAGCGTACATCGATATCAGGTGGGGAACACCATCTATAACTATGCTCGCCTCAAGGTATTCAGATCTCAAATATTGCGTTATCGGTTACATGGCCAGGATATACTGCAGCAGAGACAGCGGGCACCCCTGTCTAGTCCCTTTTCCTAGTTCCCACAAGTCCCAAATATGCTTACCAGTCTTTACACTTGCAACTCTGATTTGCCCTGCAGCCTTGTGCTGGCTATATATCTTTACCTGCCTGCAACCTACCTGATTTTGTCTTTTTGCATATTTGTATACTTGATGTAGCCCCCGCATACCATGAGGCGTGGCTTGGCCAGACTGACTGTGCACCTACTCTGATTTTATCCTTTTGCGTATCTGCTGACCTGATGTAGCCCCCGTACTGTGAGGCGTGGCTTTGCCAAACTGTGCACCTGCTCTAATTTTGTCTTTTTGCATATCTGTATGCCTGATGTAGCCCCCATACCATGAGGCGTGGCTTTGCCAGACTGTGCACCTACTCCATTTCTGTATTTCATGCATACCTGTACACCTGCAGTAGCCCCCCCGCGCTGTGAGGCGCGGCTCTGCTAGATTATGCTTTTCAAGATCCAGCTGCATGTTGTTACCCTTATACGTGGTCTTGCCCTTTGAAGAATGCCACTTCACACTTACTGTAACTAGCACCCTGATACCTGAGGGTTTGGTGCGCTGCTATAAATGCTAAAATAGAATAAATGTGTAGAGATCCTACTGGCCCTGACATCCATAATTCTATTAAAGCTGGCATAGGCTCTAGAAGTCAGGTGAGCTGGTGGTTTCATTCCCCTATTGACGTCAGCAGGTAGCGGTGCATTTTCACCCTCACTTGTGATGGGGCAGAATTGCAAATGCATTGGTCAGGGCCTTTTATTAAGTGTTCTCTCTATTCTAATGTGTTTGTTTTTCTTTTGTGTGTTCATTACCTGTGCTCATGTGACTGATGGTGTCCTCTTTTCCCTCTAGGGCATGGCCTTCACGCTTGAGGAAAGGCTGCAGTTGGGTATTCATGGCCTCCTTCCTCCCTGCTTCCTGAGTCAAGATGTTCAAGTCCTGCGGGTCATGAAAAGCTATGAGACAAAATCCAATGACCTCGACAAGTACGTAGACCTGCCTTTGACCAGCCTATTCAACTACTTAGTATGTTGTAACTGGTGGAGACTCTCTCCCTTCCTTGATGAAGTACTTTACTGGGATCAGGGTGAATCCTGAGAGAAGACTCGTGAAGACACTTCACGTTGTGTTGATTCAAATGTGGCTTAGTCTTTGTTTTTTCTGTTCAGTCCTTGTGTAAGTCTGATATCAAATGGACACCCTATGGGGCCCCCAGGCGGTACTGCCATATGTTTGCGAGAGCTCATCGTCAGCTTTTTAAAATGCACCAAAGGCAACATGCTGCTTTTCAGAGCCATGTGTTTAGGTAGCGTGCAAGTGCTATCTATGCTACAGCAAGTTTGGAGTTTACTCCATGCGTCCTTCACACCTTCTTCCCAACATTTGGCTTTCCATCCAATGCATACTTTCACTGCGAACCATCCCACCAATAGATAAACCCATCAACCAATCGTGGCGCCTTTTCTGTAAATGGCAAGCCTTTGGATGCCCAGATGGTGGCAAAACTAGTCCACAATGCCATGAATGGCTATCAGAAGCCCTTACTTGTTTCCTAATTTGCCTCCATAGTGGCACACATGTGCCACAAATAACTCAATTAAATCCACAGGCCTGGCAGTGAAGCCAGAATTTGTGAATAGGCCCACACCATAATTGCCATCTTCAGACTTCTACCTTTTACCATGCTGCACAGAGCCAGGAGTCCGCTTCCATCCTTTAGGCCGGGTGGAGCTTCACATCCCCAGACCTTGTGCACCAGGCAATCCATTTGCCTTCCATGTAATCCAATCCTTCTCGCCTCACTATATCTTCTCATTTTCCATTTTCAAATTTCTGCTGTCCACTCAGTTCTTTAAAATGCATACTGTATCCGCTGTACTTTCAGCAAATCCCTCTTGCTTTCCAATTAGTGACCTCTAGCTCGTACCGATATTCTTAAAGCTTCTAAGACCAAGTATAAACATCATCCTACTTAAATCGTTCCATCCACGGAGTGTATCGAATGGTAATGGCGCACACATACCTTTTTTCTTTGGTCCCCAACTTTGTGCAGTGCCTCTGACTAGTCCTTCTCCTCTTTACGTGGGTTCCAAAAGGCGATTTCTTTCCCTGGATTCTACTCATTACAATAACTTGACAGCTTTATTTTGTTTTAGTGCTGATGGGTCAGGCCTGCTTCTCAGGCCTAAGCTTTATAAAGCTCCCTTCCGTTGGCCTGCTTACGTCAATTCAGGCTGTAAAATAGGATGGCAGACAATCAGCTTTTTACCAATAACTTCACTGACCACCACTGAACTTTTTCCAAAGTCAAATTGGGTGCACTGATCGCCAGGCCTGGAAGCATCACCTGCAGTGTGCCTTATGGGTTGGTCTTCTCACTGATGTGCATCAATATATAATGCCCCTCGCCTGACCTGCATCATTAAAGCACAAACCGTCATTGGTTGTCCTATGTGAAGTGATGACGACAAGAATTATCTCAAGCTGTTTGAGGGTTCTGTGGATCATACCTGTATGACAAACTGCTTGTAATACATGTGGTGGGTCAGAAGAAGGAGACAGGCACTCAGAAGACGTGATTCAAATGATTTAATGAAACTTAGAAGTAGGAGACCTAACTTTCCCTATAACTAGAAGGAATCGCCTACACATCTAAAGAGACCAAAGGTGCTCGTCAGTAGTCAGGAAGTCAAAGTAAAATTGTCCTCCACCCAAACTAACCCTATCTGACCCCAACACTACTTTTAACTAACTTAAAGAGCATGGGAATAGCTGGTCTTTGCCAGGTCTCTTCAGTTCCATTGATAGTCTCTGTACTTATAGATTTCCTTTGTTCTACAGATATTTCTTGATATAACCTCCTTGGATAGACTTTGAGATCTATTCTCGTAGCTCTTCAAAAGTACTCTTATGCTTCGTAGTTTCTGTGGTCCTATGTTTAGAATATCTTCCTCTCAGACATATCCTCACGCTATGATTATCGCTTATATATTCTTGCCACTTAAATTCTCTCATTCCACCACTTTCTGAGGTGGGCTTCCCTTGGCTTCTCTTTAAACAATATATAGAAAGAGAACAGGTTACCCCGCCCTTTACCCGCTTATTTATTTTGCGGTAACACACAGAAGTCTGTCCGATGTTCAAATAAATCGAGTTTAGCACCAGAGATTCCTTTTATACCAAAAAATATATTTATTTTCCTTTCTCATAAAATATTATTTTATTTTAACAACCATTTACATAAATCTAACAGATCATTACATACACTTAATAAAACATTGTTCAACAAAAAGTCATATAGTTCATTCCTTATGTCCAGGGGTTCGTATCAATCATTGGAGATAGTCTATCATATTTAGCATATGTTCAAAAGACTCTTCAACATTCTTGAACAAATAGAGTGGCAACACAGCTAATAGCTAATACATCAGACAGAGATAGGTGCATCAAAACATCAGTTCATTTTACTCTGGGTATATTTATTTGAAGTTGTTTTTGATTAACTTCTGTGTGAAGTTGTGGAAAAGACACAAAGACGTCCTTAAATTGGAAAAAGGGACTAGTCAATTGATGGTATCCAGTTGGATTCTGGTCGACAAGATGTGTTTTGGCCCTTACCTTGAGATACGCTTGTCCACTGCGATCTCACGTTTATTAATATTGGGGCTTCATCAGGTTTTTTTTGGTCTGCGATTCAATCCGGTGTACCCCCGTTTATTTGTGCCAAACTTAAGACCTCTGATTATTTCAAATTGTTCCTTGTTGTCAATAGCCAAGGACCGATTCTGTCCTACTCTTTTAAATGAGATATTTCATTAGCCACTTAGTGTAGGTACTTTGCTCCACGAGTTAGAACCAAGTGAAAGTACGACCGTGTGGCGATATGGGTCCATGTAAAAAGGAAAACAAACCAAATGGGTCTGTAAACGCATAGCACCCACATTAAGCAACACTGTTGCTCGTTGCGAGCAGAGTGAAACTGAAGCAGAGTAGGACGATTGCGCAGCGATAAGGGTCTGTGCTGCCAGGAGAAGCAAAAAAGGACAACAAATTAAGTGGGATCAGAAGCAAATAAATGCAAAGTACCTACAGCTATGGAGGAGGTAGACCACCACTCCCCAGGGCATAGATGACCAAATAGTAAACTGGTGACTTCCTCTCCCATACTATACTGCCTTTGGCTCAGTAGGGTAGCCACTTATCACGTGAGGGCTTTATGCCCAATGCAAGTCAATGTGGATGGAGGCGATTAAAGAGATCATCTCAACCACCAGACTCCTGCTTGCAACACCATGTGACAGGGAGCTTGTGGGTACAACGAGGCTCCCAACAGGCTTTGCTGTAGGAGGCTCAAAGGGTGCAGGTTATCTTGGGAAACCCAACCCAGACAGGGTGAATATGACTCTACTTCAGATCCATCAGCACAGGAGACCCACTCAGAAGCAGCAGACATGAGTGGTTGTTCTTTGACCCAGGACAGTATTGGAAGGCCCGCAGGAGCATTGTGATCAGATTTCAGTTTCTATATGGTTCATCCTCCTAATGCGAGATGGCAGCAGCAGCAGGTTGCCATGGTTATAGCAAAGCTTAGAGGATGCCAGCAACATTTCCAGCAATGCGATGGAAAGGGGCCTGTTCAAAGCAGCAGTCCATTTCCAGTCAGATGCAGACCAAATGAAGACCCAGCAGCAAATCTGACTATGAAACTGTGATGGATGCAGTGAAGGTCTTCAGACTGGTAAGTCCTTCCAGTTCAGAGGAGGAAGGCAGCTAGTTCAGTTCTTCACAGTTGATTGGAAGACAGAGGTCTGAAACACTGTAATTGGCCTGGCCAATGGGTGTCTGGCAGTTCCTCATATTCAGAGACTTGAATATTGTGGTCTATCTCGCATAGCTTCTGTCCTTTACTTCTATTCAGATTTCAGGTTTCAGGAGGGGGCTGTCCCAGCCCACATATTCAGATGCAGATTTCAAACAGGTGGAGTCTCTCCAATCAGGGACAACCATCCTCCTCACAATTCACCCAGCAACTGGACATTCCCTGGCTGAGGTGTTAATTTTGACCAGACAATCCCAGATCCTGGTTTCAGCCAGTTCACACACCCCAAGCATTGACCGGCAGTGATGGTGCATTCTCTTCTTTGGCAATTTTCAAAGTAAGATGGACAATAAAGAAGATGGCACAAAGAACACGCCTATCTTGTAACACAGGGAATAGCCATTTTGAGTATATGGTACTCAAAAAGACATTATCATTTTTAAAAAGTAAGGCACATGAGTGTGCACTGGGAAAAAGATAAAAAAAACAATTCAGTACCACACACCTGTTTAGTAGATCTTCTAAAAAATAACTGGGAGGGTTACTTAAAGGACAATGAGGCCCACTGTGTGTCTGTAGCACTCTCCTGAAGGGACTTGTGTTGCACTGTAAAAATAAAGATTAAAAACAAAGGTAGACCTCTTCTGTGCACTGGTAGCTATAAGGCTGAGCAGTGCCCCCAGAACAAAATAAGAGAAGGAGGCGAGTGAGGCAATAAGATCCCACTCACCCCAAAAATCTATTAGAGTCCAAACGGAAAGCAACTATGGGGGTACTCCATTGATGTCACTAGAGGAAAGCTGTGACCAAAAAAGTTCATAACTGCCTAAATCCATAATACTCCTCAACGAATTTCAACCCTAACAACTATCCAGAAGATTGCGTTTGGTTTGCCTGTAGTTACTAAACACCTACTCCAACCTGATACTGGAGCTGCATGAGGAGATTTCTGCAAGGCAAGTCTCTTTTCTTTGAAGAATCTAGCATCACAACTTCGTGATCTTAAGGGGATTTCCTTAGATTGAGAAGGGTTCTGGAGAGACGCCTCTTCCACTTGGCCTATGGCAAAGAAATCACAGTCCCTTCGGGCAGACCCTTTCCCATTCCTAACTGCCTTGTGATGTGACTAATGTCACCTATTGACATTGACCAGCATCAGAAGTGCTTGCCCTCCATTGCCTCATCACGATTGAAGATGTTCTACATACCGATGCGTGACCATATGGCGCCAGTCTTATGTCTGCCAACCATCACGCAAATGACTGATCCATTGTTTGCCTCCTCTGCTTTGAGTATTTGTCCCTCATACATCCATCATGGTTCCTAGCACTCTCGGGCTACCAAAAGGAAGCGTGTAGCATTCTAAAAATCCCATATAAATGTGCAAATAAAATAAACAGGATGCTTGCGTTTGCCTGTCACTACTTGAATCACAACTTTCTCCAAGTATTTTCTTTTCTGGCTAATGTATGTATTTGTTTTTATTGAAATATAATGTGGTACAATTTACAATTAAACTTTTCACCCTTACATCATTATACAAAATCATAAAACACTTCACTTAGTTTAAAATAATCAATATTTTTTTCAAGTATCAAAAATATGTATTCCAGCTAACCCTTCTTCACAAATAATCCATAATCGACAGATGTCTAAAATCAGTGAGACGTGTGTTGCCAATAGACAACGTATGCAAAGTTGTTCTGTTTTTATTGTCTCACTTATGTACAAGTCTATCTGGGTATTTCAAATTCGGATTTTCCAAATGTTTACATATTTTTAATACATTTCGTGGATCTTCTTTCATGTGCCCCAATTTCCAGATTCTGCAAAATCTGTTATTTTGATCAGTACCAAGCCTAGGACCACTTAATGTTAATGTGCATGTATACTGTTTTCAGCTTTGCTGAAGGGAATTGGACCAAATACCTCTGTGGCTCAAGAATGTTCAAAGATAGTCTAGAGAAATCAGACCATTATTTCAACCTGGCAACATGTGCATTGTTTTACACCAATCTCACGGTTTTTAGAATACAAATTTGCTTTAAGCGCGGGTAATCCATTAATTTATTCATCCAATTTCTTTTATTTTTATTCTTTAAATCCCAATAAAGAGTTTTGGTTATCCTGTTTTAGAATTAACCCCATTATGGATGAGTAGATAAAGTCCGATCTTTTGTAAGGTTTTATATACAATGGCCCTCTCTTAATAGCCAGGCAAGTGCCCAACAAAGCCCATCCCAGTACCAATCCTGTAGCTAGGATTGGGGAACAATGTGGTAATCCTTCTTTGCCACACTGGTCCCTTCAACTTATTTAGCAAGGGAGAATGATCTTCTAAATTTGCCGCTAACCTATGTATCACCGAAGTGATCATCCTTTGCCTATAAGCCAAAATGATTCCCTGTAAACTGTAAACTGCATTTTTAGTAGCAATGTTTTTGATGGTGGTCAATAAAGATGTAGCCCTAGATTTCTTGCTGTCTTGTAGATCTATATTTTTTCTGTCTACAATAATGTATGCAGGAGTCTAAATGCTTAATCTCACCTGTTCCCGTCCGGACTACCATAGGTTTGACAGCCTTTTGTGAAGAACATCATCTTTGTTTTTTATTTTATGCGTTTCCATTTTAACGTTTTATTAACAAACGAAATTATTAACATCAGGCAGGTAAACAAAACCTGCAAAGAAAACACACGTGTTTTGTCAGGACAGCTCAGCAGTTGAATCTTTGAGACACCTATTAATGTGTTATCCTGCCTTGAGGTCTCTGAGAATTTTCTATTTTGGGAAATACGTTTCTAGTCTTCATTATGCATTGGAATGTCTTTGGCTGAATATGTTGCATGGCAAAAATGTGTAGTAAGATTTTTGAAGGATGTTTGTAAGTTATTCTAATAGATTAGTGTTTAAAGTAAATTTGTTTATATTTACTTTCTTTTCTTTTGTTAAATCCTATTTGAGAATATTGTGTAATTTTTTTAATCCCTCCTTTTTTTTCTAAATATGAATCTTCTTAGTTTTATATTGTAAACCAAAATTAACTTTTGACATTGCTTTAATGATTTGTAAAGTTTTTTTATAAAACCATTAACAAATAAATAATCTTAGTTTTATTTAAATTTGATCTGTAACTGATTCTGTAACGCATATTGATGAACAGCCATAATACTCCTAGTTGAACCTGCTGATGTGTGGTCTAATGATCACATTGTCGTCATACACCAACCAACAAATATGTGAAGCTCCTGTTTTGGGTGGAAAATTCAGATTTAAGAGCCTCTGGCAAGTCCATAATGTAAAGATGGAACAGCATGGCAGCTGGCACACACACTTGCTTTAGTCATCTACGAGTGTTTCTGGCTTACTTATTCCACCATTTGCCACTCATTCAGACATGCTGAAGTTGCTGTGTAATAAGTCATGACAAACTGCTTACGAAAAACCCATGTATGAATAAGTAAATATGGGGTCAGTATTGGCCTCACTTGAACTATCCTTCCATCAAATGATTGGTTGAATGTGGTTATTTTAAAAAAAACCTCTGAGTACTGTCATGAGTCCAGGGAGTTCGTCATCACACCCCATTGGGACTAGAGAGGTGAGTCTGCGACAATTAACGCCCCATAGAGCACAGGGTAAGCAGGACCCCCAGAGAGACATAAGTCACTATCCCCAACCCCCAGACACTAACACCATCATGTGCTATATAGGAGTTAAGATGTATGAGAGTCTTCAAACCCCCTTTCCAATGGCTGAATCAGCTTCTGGTCAGTACTCACCAAAGACAGCGGAGAGACGAAGGAATCCACCTCCAGGGGGAACCAATTAAGAGGGAGATTAGTCAACAACTGCAGAGTTTAATTGCACCAGAGCACACATATGGCGGCAGGTAGGAGAGCGAGAATGTCAAACGGTGTCCCTGCGGCGGCGTGCACTTTACGTGTGCAGCCAGATCCAATGGAGAAGTAACATGGGCCAACCAGTGTGGCCAGGAGAACGGGATACCTCGGAAGGCCATGGCAATGCCTTGAGGAGAAGCAGTGTAGGAAGTGCCACGTTGGACAAGCAGGAAAGACTGGGAAAGACGAGACCTCACCAGTGGACATGTAGTCCAGTTGTTGTGTCGCGTAAAATGACTCTGCGACAAGAGGAGAGCCGGTCTGACTACACGCCCCTCCCAGGGAGCACCGGTCACCAGGAACAGGTACGGAGTGGCTTAAGAGGAATGGGAGGAGGGTGACCATACAAGAGGGAAAGAGACAAAGCCCAGAGCTGGGAAAGACCAGAGAAGCCTCATGATGGGGAGCAAGAGGAAGAAAACCTGAGTGGGTGAAAAGAGCCCCAGAGCCGGGAATGAGAGAAAAGAGCTCTCGGGTGTAGGAAAAGAGCCCCGGAGTGGGGAGGGAACGTAACTGTCCCAGAGTGGGAAGCAAGAAAGAGTGGCACCCGGGTGGGGGTGGAACAGTGGAGCCCCAGAGTGGGGATTAAAGCAGAATAGGGGAGAGAGCGGAGAAAGCCCTGAGTGGGGAAGAAGGAAAGAACCTGAGAGTGGGGGCGTGATATGAAGTGGAGCACT
This sequence comes from Ambystoma mexicanum, assembly GCF_040938575.1. Lineage (NCBI taxonomy): Eukaryota > Metazoa > Chordata > Amphibia > Caudata > Ambystomatidae > Ambystoma > Ambystoma mexicanum. The sequence continues at coordinate 898,161,777 of NC_090941.1, forward strand.
AGAGTCGGCGGAAGAGACTGAGAGAACCCCAGACTAAAGGGGGAGCAAGAAAAGTGTAAGAGACAAGTGTCTGAAAAGGGAGAAGGACAGAGTGACTTATCAAACTGAAGGAGAAGCCGAGAATAATCTACTTGGACTCCCGGGATGATATTCCATCACTACACAAACTCTATATGAACTGTGAACATATGCAAGGGCCTATGATAAAGAGACCAACGGGGTGGGGTTCAGGAGTCATCAGCCTACACTTTTTTTGGGCAATGTCCCAAAGTATTTTTTGGTTGTATTTGCAGTCTCCTTTTCAGAGGTACTGAAAGAAACTAGGTTAGAATAGGAGTCTGGACTGAGGGCTTCATTTATGGAAGACATCCTGGCTAGCGCCCTTTTATTTGTTTCTTTTTAGAGTAGGGCTAAGACTTCGATGCGTAAGGTAAGTTTGGGCATTTTAACATTCAAGAAAGAATAAAGGTATTCAAAGATCATGCCCCCTTGTCTGTATCCTGATTCTGACCGACCACAGTACACAATTACTTATGTTTAACATTTTCTTGGGCTGAACCATATGCAGGACGGAACACCAACCCAAGGCCAACACAGGTGTGAAGATGTGATCACATAGATTGCCTCTGTTCACCATAGTTGTTGATATCTTGGAAGCTCTGGACCTGGGAATTTATTTTTGGGCTAGTTTACATGATATGGCATTTGTAACGCGCCTATACACAAGAGTTTCAAAGAGCGATGAGGCAAGGAAGGGGGAACAGAGGGAGGACAGAGACAATGATCTTACTAGGCCAACTGACATTGAGATCGTGCAAGTGCAGGAAAGGAGAAAAGTGCCAGGGGAAAGGGGAGAGGGGCAGTGCTGTACATGGGATCAAAAACAATAACAAGAAGTGTGGCCAGCAGGTGGCAGGTGCAAGGGTAAGTGCAGACAGAAGGCATCCAAAAGTGCGGGTAGGAGGACTGTAGGGTTACAGATACATACCCAAGTGCAAGGGTTGTCGGGAGGCAGTGTGAGTGTGCAACTGGGCGTGCATGAACCTGGGCCTGAAATATGAGGGTAGCCAGGTGACCAGAGCAGGATCGGACCGGAAATCAGCAGCGGAGAGAAAGAGAGAAAGCAGAAACAAAGAGGAAGGTCTTGAGGTGCTTCTGGAACCGGAGATGGTTATCCTCAAGTTAGAGAGGCAGGGAGGCTGTTCCAGGGGGAGGCCCAGCAGAAAGAAAGAGATCTACCACCAACTCTTTGCTTGGAGAAGCGACTGACCCTGAGGGAGTTGGAGGTGGAGGAGCAAAGAGTTTGAGTAGGAAGGTATTTGCGAAGAGAGAGTTGGAGGTATTGAGTACCCACGCCCCAGAACGCCATGTGGACAATGCAGAGGGTCTTGAACATAATCCTTGCAGCCACTGGGAGCCAATGCAGAGATTTCAGTGCTGGAGAGATACAATCCCTGAGCTTGAGGTCAAGGTCAAGTCTGTCAGTCCTGTTCTGGATGAGTTGCAGAGGGCGGAGAGTAGAAGCAGGCAGAGTTAGAAAGAGGCTGTTGCAGTAGTCTGGGCTAGAGAAAGCCAGTGCTCTAGAGACAGGTATTCTTCCTTTCCTACCCCCCCCCCCGATGCTCACTCTGAGGAGGTGCAGTTGGTAGTTTGACTTCTTAGAGACATCAGAGATGTGAGGAGAAAAGGAGAGTGTGGAGTCGAAGATGACCCAGAGGAGCAAGAAGAGGGCCAAGGGAGGCCGGCCAGAGAGTGAAGGGAAAGGAGGATGCAGGTGTGCCAATGAGGAGAATTCCGTCTTGCTGGCATTAAAGCAGAGGTGGCAGAGATCGTTGGCAGCACATCACTCCTGGATAGCAGACAGTCGTCAGAGATGAGAGAAGGAGAAGTGGCAGAGGGGAGCCTGAAAACGAGCTGAGTGACATCTGCCAACACTGAAAGTTGGAGCAGAGGGCAGCAATGCGGCGGGTGAGAGGTGGTTGAACAGCCAGAGAGAGCGGTTAGACCCCTGGGGAACACCACAGGTAGCGGTAGAGATAGAGGAAAGGAAGAACCCAAGTTGGACCTGGCAATGTCAATCGGAGAGGAACGCGGTCTGCCAGGCTATGGCCTGATCGGTGATACCCAGAATATCAGAGAGATGATTGAGCAGGATGGCATGGTTGACTGTGTCAAAGGCAGAAGAGAGATTGAGTAAGATGAGGACAGAGGGGAGATTAGAATCCAGGTTAGAGAGCAGGTCTTCACGGATGTTCAGGAGAGCAGTTGCTGTGCGTCTGGCGGCTCTGAAGCCAGACTGATGGTCATGGAGGCAACCAACAGATTCAGTGTGAAGATTAAGCTGGGAGATGGCCAGCTTTTCCAGGAGTTTGCCCAGGAACGGAGTGGTGGAGATGGGGTGATAGTTAGTTGAGCAGGAGGGGTCAGCTGAGGGTTTCTTGAGAAGAGGGTGCACAAGAGAGTGCTTCAGGGGGGAAGTGAAGGCTCCATTGTCAAAGGAATGGTTGCAGAAGTCGGCCAGGGCAGGAGCAAGGGTGTCAATGTGGTCCTTGATGGTTTTGGAAGAACAGGGAAGAACCTGTTTTGACAAGACTTTCGTAAATCGGACTTGTCTAGAAACCTCATTGGGGGAGAACAGAGGATAGGAAGAGAAAGAGGGAGGAGAGGTGGCCACAAGGGGGCCAGAGGTAGAGGAGCACAGTTATTTATGCCCACTTGGACAGTCTATGGGTTGGACCCCATGTAGCTTTTGGGGGCAGTTTCTTTTACCAGCATCCTCAGTAGATGTCTCAGGCACTAAGTGCACGTTCGATCTAATATAAGGAGTGTTCCTGAACAAGCCACGCAGTCCCATTGAAAATGATATATATGAGAATGAGTTTTTGTTTAGAAAGTGATGCAGTCTAGACACTGTGGAAAACATTTGAGATATAAAAGCAGTTCTTTTCTGAAATAGTTTCCCAGATTAGTAGGTTAGAAGCTCAATGCAAAGTGTCAAAACATATTGAATGTGACCTTTTCACATGGATTCACATTTTCTGTTGTCTTTACTGTATGGCCTATCTAGAATTGCTTTATTAGACGAATAACGGCATATATTTGTTTTTGCAATCACTACCATGTCCTCAGTACCTGGATTAGGTAGGGGACTCGGAATATTTGCAGGTCACTTAAGGCTCCCGAAACCCAACAAGGACTTGCGGTAGAGTTCAGGAGCCTTCCAGCCGGCTCGTACCATCCCACCAGCCCCGTGCCAGAAACAGTATTTTTAGCTAGTTGACGTGAGAGGAAGAGAGGGTTTTAAAAAAATATCCTGTTTAGCCTAGGCTGTTCTGCTGAGACCTGTGCAGTCCTATGCAGCGCAATGAGACAAGTTTACTATTAATCATAAGAACATCCAGGAGTGTTTTTTTTATTTATTTATTTTTAAATTTTAGTTCCCATTATTTTGGTCACTTAAGCGGATGGCAAGGTGCCTTCGACATGAGGGATCACTTGGTCAAACACTTCTTGTGCCAAATCGCCAAGATGTTTCATTCAGTTGAAATCAAATCACCCAGAAGTATAGGTTACATAGAGTTCTTACCAAAGTAGTTTGCTGAGGCCTAGGATTTAGGCAGACCTATCTTTCCAGATGTTTGCACGCTGTGCCATAATCAAGTGTGCTGCAAGTCTACAGCTAGCCTGGCCAGACACTGGGCATTTACTTTGCCAGAACCCAAATGCACCCTTTTTAATTACAAATACAATCTATCCACACTATTTCCCCCTTGGTATTTTTTCCTTCAGCGGTTCAAGGTCGTGTTACCCCCGGTGGTGGCACCACATCCCAATCCCTGGACAAGCCAAGATCTCCGAGACTACTCTGGTAGGGGTTTGGAGCAGTGTAAAAGCATTTTAACGGCAATACCTAACCTTGGAAAGCATGAAGCAAAGTGAAGCCACTCACACTGGTTGTTTCTTGCATTTGGCTCCCCTCCCCCACTTCTAATATATAACCAAACACCAAATGATTTTTACTTAAACGCTCCAGTCTCTCTATTTTGACACAGGTCTCTGTCAACACACCAGGTGACCACCAGCCTCCTTGTTCCATGGTATGCGGGCACGCTGCAATATGCATATAATTAGGAGGCCCACACAGGATGACTGGCTTCATCTCCTTTAATCAGCTAACTGAGGGCTTCCTGTCCTTGCACTTAATTTCCCCTAAACAGCCCCCTCTCTAGCCCCCCCTCTAACATAACGAGGCTGATATAGACACCTCCCACCCCTTCTTAAACCAACAGCTATAACATAACTTAACCCATTTCTTCAATTAGTCTTACCGGTTTTATCTTGGCCCTGACCGGCTGCCTTTCCCTCTACAGGATGGGACTTCTTGATTAGATGAGCTCATGCACTTCCCACTCCTCATCTGACACCTCACTGTCTCCGTGATAGGACTCCTCAAAGTCCCACATCTTCTTAGCATTTGCAGACATGTGCCATGCTTCGTTCTCCTCCACGCACTCTATGATGTGAGATACGTTTTGTGCAATTGTCCTGTCCTCTTTGTCCTTTGCCGTGATCATGGTGCCCTTCGTCTGCGTGACTGTGAGGACACCCGTGGCAAACATGGGGTCTTCCTTCCTGCGTTGCGACTGTCGCACCACCACTCTGTCCCCTACTGTACACAAGTCTTCTCGCGCACCTCTCTTGGAATCTGCCACCACTTTAATTTTCCTCTTTTCCATCACTTCCTTTTTGCAAATCCACTGGTCAGATGCCATTGGCACACCAGGTCCTGGCCATTGCGGGATGCGAGTCCTCATTCTTCTGCCAAACATGATGTCTGCCGGGCATATGCCTCTGGTGCTGTGAGGCGTATGGTGGTAGTCCCTCAACAGCTGGTATAAAGCTTGTTCAAAAGGCTTGCCTGTCGCATGAGCCACCTGCAAAGCCCTTTTGATATTCCCCATAAATCGTTTGTCTATGCCGTTGGCCTGAGGCCAGAGAGGCTTGATTCTCCTGTGCTTGAACCCCAGCTATCTTGCGAAGTTGGAGCAATCCAGACTCGTAAAAGGTGGGCCATTGTCTGACTTGATAAGTCTTGGGATGCCATATGCTATGAGGATGCGATCTAGCACCGGTATAACGGACATGGCTGCCATGGATGTCAGGGAACCTCAAGTACTCCTCCATGACCACTAGAATATAGGAAGTGCCTCAGACTGGGCTAAAAAATGAAATCGCCAACTCTTCCCAAATGCCTTCCAGCAGCAGAGACATCTGTAGTAATTTGGCCAGGGGTCTGGGGCCACCACGCAGCAGATGGAACAGTTCTTCAGTGACTCTGCACCCTTGTTGTCCAGAACTGAGAACCATATTTTTTGACAGTAGTTTCTTGGTGGAGACCACCCCGTGGTGGCCTTCATGCGCCAGGTCTATGACCTGCTGGCACAATGACCTGGGCAGCACAATCTTGCAGCCTTTCGTTATGATGTGGTCCTCCATGAACGTGAGTTTGTCCTGCACAAGGGTCCGACGTCAACGTCTTCCTGGGAGGTGTGATCGATATGCTTTGCCATGTTCTTAGTGTTTCATTTTTTCCATGGTGATGTAGCGTGTGATGTTGTCTGCAGCCGACTATTGTTGGAGTGTTTGCCACACAACTGGGAAGGGCTTCATCTGATCTGCAAGTAGGTTCTGGCCGGGTGGAACCTGTGCGGTGGTGCAACAGATAGTCTGCAGAGTTCCTGTCCTTCCCTGGCCTGTGGCAGATCGTGTATTTGTAGTCTTGAATTTGTAGTCTTGAAGGCGGAGACCCCACCTCGCTATGCGTGGACGCATGCTTGCTTTCCAGTTGTCGTAGATGGTAAGGAGTGCCTGGTGATCTGTGACAATCTTGAACACCTTTCCATACAGGAAGAGATGAAAGTACTCGCAGGCACAGACCACCGCCAGGCTCTCCTTCTCCACCTGTGAATATTTCTGGTCAATGGCCGGCAGGCTGCGATTCGCATTTGACACGACCTGTTTGATGTGCGGAGTCTTTTTTTGCCAAACTTCTAAAATGGCACCCAGGCCCACAGGACTGGCGTCCACCATCACTTCCATCTCTTTGGACGAGCTGAAGTATGCCATGTCTATGGCAGACGCAATGCTCGCCCGTATCATCTGAACTGTTCTGGCACTCAGAAATCCAATTAATTGTTGCTTTTCTCTTGTGAGCTGCTGGAGGGGGGCGCTCACTGTGGCATAGTTCTCCAGGTACCGTGAGTAGTAACTGGCTAAACTGAGGAATGACCTCAGGTTGGACACATTGCTCGGGCAAGGGCCTTCATTCAATGCAGCAACTTTGTTCAGATCTGGCCGCATGCCCTGTTCTGAAAATGTGTCCAAACAATTTCAGTGTTCGCTTTTGAAACTCACACTTGGCTTTATTTAGTGTCACTCTGGCTGCCTCTATGGCCAGGCAGACATGATGCAGTGTGTCGTCGTGCTCACTTATTGACTTGCCAAAAACTAAAATGTCATTGCTGTAATTGAGGCAGTTAGGTATGTGCTTGATGACCTGATGCATTTTCTCATGGAATATCTCAGCTGCGGATGGTATCCCGAAGTTCAGCCTCTTGTAGTGATAGAACCCCATGTGAGTCACGAAAGTAGTGATGTAGCAAGACACCGGAGCAAGCTCCAGCTGGTGATAGCCTTGGTTGAGGTCCAGCTTGGAGAACACTGTCGCCCCATTGAGGAGATGGATCATATCCGTAATCCTGGGTGCTTGGTGTCATTCCCATTGTATGGCTTCATTTGGCTGGCGCATGTCTACACAGAGCCTAATGGACCCTTCTGCTGACTTTTCCTGAACTGACACTATTGATGTGACCCACCGGGGTGGGCCCGGCTGCACGTACAATGATGTTTAGGTCTAGCAGCTGCCAAATGTCTTCCTCCACTTGCTTCTGGATGTTAATTGGGATCCCTCAGTAATGCTGTGCGATCGACTTGACTGATGGGTTAATGTGCAGTCGCACTTTGCAGTTTCGTAGCTTGCCCAGTCCCTTGAAGAGGTTGGAAAATGCCTTCAATACATCGCCATCCAGAGCCATGTATTTTGAGCCATCAGGTGATACAGAATGGGTACGAGTCCGTTGTCATCTGTAGTTTTGAAGCTTAATATGCACCCACTGTTGACTTCCGTAGACAGCACGTGCAGCTGAATGCTTGCTGTTTGGGATTTGTGGGGACATACTGTTGGGAACATGCCTTTGCTGGGCAATGCTGTATTTGACCCATATGGGTAGATGTCCACTGATGACAGTTTAAATATCGGCAAATGGGAAAGCTGATTGTAGGCTTCTTCCTTCATCATATTCACTGTGATACCGGTATCAATCAGGAATTCAGTCGGTGTGTCCTGCAACCAGTGTGGGGCTGTGCTATTTTGCAACCTTATTACCTAATGCTCATACATGTCCCCTTTTTCGTTGATCATCTGGAGAGGAAGAGGAGTCACTCCCCGACTGGGATCTCACTTCAATATCTCGCACATTCCGACGTGATCTGTAGGACCCTCTCCTGTCTGGGGACTTACATAGCCTCAACGCCTGATATTTGTCACCATCGTCTTCCACTTGACGATATTTCTTCGTGACTCAGTTTACGGTCATCTGAGCAGTATTTTGGATGCCATCTCCCACCACTGAGATGCATCTTGTGGTGACATGATAGGGGCATTGTGGCTAGAGATGTAACGGTATAACGGTATACCGTTAGATACCGTGAACAGCTTAATTGAACAATAATACCCGTCACATTGTTTATACCGGTATACCGTTTATACCGTTAAGTGTGCTTTTCAATCTGATTTGGAAAGGCTGCAGCAAGCAAGTGCTGCGCAGTATGGATCTTGTGCTGTTGGATGTGCCGTTTGCCAACGGGGCCTTGTTTGACAGACAAGAGCATAAGGAAAGTGAGGCCACATTAGTAAATGCAGCTTTGCTGCTGTGACCGCTCTTTCTCTGTGATCAGTAGAGTCGGGTCAAAGATCAGCCGACTTTGCGCAAATTGTGTTGAAAGCTGCCCAGTGCCTGAACCTTTGTGTTCCCCATGCAAAGCTGGTAACGATGAGCTGACTGACTGGCTCTATACGCATACCTGAGGCTCCAGTTCATAGACTCTGCCACACCTGGATTTCATGGGCAAACTAGAACAGTTATTTTGTTTCAGGCATTATTTATTTTAAAGGCAGCATACAGATTTTAAACATTTTCACAAAGTCCTGCTGCTCCGCGCTACAGGTCAGATCTTCTATGGTGATTGTCCCGATTTTCAATTTGCAATTAGCAAGACCACAGGGACATCACAAGGGTGACCTGAGGGCCTGAACTGAAAGTGAGCATTTTATTTTTCCTTTTGTTCGTATGTAATCAAATGTAATACAACGTTCAGTGACTTGCAAAACAGTGGAGCCAGGAGCACTTTGCTTAGCAATCACCCAGCCAGCAAGATCAGAAAAGTATCGATTCAGCCTGGCCCGGCATCATGTGCCATTAGTTCAGTAAGCTAAGGTCCTACTGCACTGAGCAAACACACATTGGAACAGCTCTTGCTCTGGCTGTGCAAATTGTAAAAAAACAAAAGACGGCCAGTGAAGTCATGCATATCAAATTACTCTTCCCCATGGTTTAGATTCAAGGACTTCTCATGGTCATGGATCGGATAGCCATCCAGTTATGTTTTAGCTTAGAATTCTGGGATTTGTAGTTTTCCAGCCAATTTGAAAGATAGGGAACTACACATCCCAGAATTCAAAGGGGAATGAACTGGATGCCCTTCTGATGCATGTCCACAAACAACTTTAGCTCTGTAGACCGGGCATGGACTGGCCTTTAGGGCAATAGGCCCATGCCGAACCAAAAACGCGAAATGCTTGTGTGGGCCAGTTTTTTGGGTCAAAGTGGGGCACTTTTTGGGCCAAAGTGGGCCAGTTTGACGAGTGACTTTACTATGCGGCTAATAGTTTTAACCACTGTTGCTGGATATTCTTTTAAATGTACAATTTGCATCACATTTAATCAAAAATCTCCCCCTTGGGTACTATTCAAACAGTGTTCCAAAAGGAATGATTCCCATTTGCAGCTGTGGGGCCACTTTTATATTGGTGCCCGAGACAATTTTATACCCCAGTCCTACCCTGCTGTAGACTGTGTGAACACTGGGCCTATCTGTGCTTTCTGCTAGTAAATAAACTGCCCCCCCTGTCCTCTGTGTAGATTTGTACATTGGCACTAGGGTTGTTTCTTCGCTTGATCCTTCACCTACCTGCCTTCTGCATATGGCACTGGACTCAAGCAGGCAGGACCGATACTACATTCAATTTGAAGTATCCAGAGCAATGGGGGTAAAATATTTCATACTCGCATCACAAGGGTCCTAATGCACTCAGATCTGGGGAAAACGGTAATGATGGGGCTCTGGTGAGGTGGTGGTCTAGGCCATATTTGTGCCGATATTTATTTTAACGTTGTCATTTTCAAAGTTTTTTTTTTTTGCCACCATCTTTAAGAAGGTAAATGAACATGTATTGCAAGAATCAAGAAAGAATTCAACAGCGCCCACTGAATGCTGTTCCTTTAGGACTACATGGTCAGTGGTGACTCCAACATCAGACCTTCATAATACACCAGGCAGATGGTAGATCACTATGCAACCTTTCAGTGTGTCTGTGTTGGCTATGACATTTTGAGAAAAGAAACACAATGACATGGGCTTTCAGACCGCACATAAGTGACTTTTCTCCCTTTAATGGGATAAAGAGTTGTCAAAACAAACTTTTTGTCGCAGGGAGGGGTCATGATGCCCATGCCATGTGGTTCCAAAAAAATGCAAGTCGAGGCCAATTTTCAAAGCGATGACCTGTGACTGAGAAGCAAATGGCTCAAAATGTGCACTTCCACTAGTCACTCTTTCATTCAAGGCGATCAACGAATGAGCGCCATGAAAGACCAAGTGTGCAGCCGCCTTAGATTCCTGGAGTATCAGCTAAATATGTGCAGAGAGCAGTTTCAAAATGCTACCTTGCCACAGCTGGAAAATCCTGCCTGCATATTCGTAAATTAACTAAAAAGCATTGACTTAATGGTAAGTTAAAGAACTTCAAATGCAAAAAGGCGATGTAAAAAAAAAGTTCTTGGTACAAGTAGTTTCAGTTGGAGCAGTTTTTAATGCCATTCCGTAAACCACACGTGCCTGACACAAAATCAATATGTTAGCAATAGGAAGAATAAACACAGTGCCAAGAAGATTTACTTTGGGTTGGCGGCTTTGGGGTTTATATCTTTATAATGGATAATGTTTTCTAAACATATGACAATGGGCGATTTCCCTGGTTCTATCATTGAATTTACATATAATAAGTCACACCGCGAAATTCACTCATTTCAGCAGGTATTCCCTGCTGCCATACCAAAGGGTAACATGTCCGTGATTACAGAACACCTTTTAGCCCGCAAGTAAACTAAAGGCTGTAACATAAAGAGAGAGTGTGTGTGTGTATGTGTGTGTGTGAATGCGCACAAGCGCATACTACCATCTGCCTCCATTGATCTGTGGCATGCAGATTATCAGATGGCAACATGTTCATCTGCACCAGTAGCCAGTGGGGGAGCTAAAGCCTAAATGACCACTTAAGAAAAGCTATTAAGTTTGCCTTGCCAGTCGCAGTAGGGCTCCCCCCGCCTCCTCTCCTCTCCACATGTGTGTTTGTGTTGTTTGGTGGAAGTAAGGGGTGGCATTTCAGTGGAAAGTATCTTGAAAAGCCCAGTTCTGGCCCTGGGTGCCTGGTTTTGTTTGCGATGATAAATCAATTTATGACCTCTTTGAGAAAATATTTGTTAGGGTTAGTTAACTCCACCTGCTATACCGTGATAACCATGATATACTGTCATTTGGCAAGAAAGTTACTGTACCACCATAGAACTAATACCGTGACACTCCTAATTGTGACACATAGCTGGAAAGTCATCATCCCACCCCCACAAGCTGCACGCTTTTGACCTAGTGCCAGGCACAGGCCTTCATGAGGGAATTTGTATCCGCACGCCGGAAACCTGTTTTGTTGTTCTTGGCACTCTCCTGGGGGTCATCATCAATTTCTTGATGGCCTCTTGGTCTTTGGGCACAGGGAACAGTTTTACCCTGCCCATGTTGACCACCTGAAGTGAGATGGCTGACTCTGTTCATGCCATAGCCAGGATCTTGTCTTGGGACCTTTTGCTTCTGCAATAGTTTCTTCCTGAATTCGGGAGATTTGCATCCCGCTATGACCTGAGAGCGAAGGGCCTCTTCATTGGAGTAGCGATGGAATACACAATGTTTTATGCAGGTCCGTAGGCACATAACAAAATTGTGCAGTGTTTCACCGTTCTGTTGCATGGTGGTATACAATATGTTTTGCAAAGGTAGCGGGCGCCCCTCTCTCGATAGAACAAGGCTTGATAACCTGTTCAGTGGTTATTAACCACTTGAGAGTTCGCAGCCACTGTTTTTTCTCACTGTGCCTTTCACAGATGGGAAATATCCATTTGCATATCAGTCTTTGTCCTGCCCAGGGGCAGTCCAGCACCGAAATGCAATGGCAATTCCAACCTGAACGAGAGTACCACCAGCAACCCCATACACGTGTTTCACCCTTGTTGGGGATCATCAGTGAGGTGAAGCTGATGCCTCTCTAAGCACAGTGAGAGGGAGACCATGTCTGGTTGCCCCCAGGAGACCTAGGGTTACCAATCCCAGGTTCCTTGAATTTTGTTTTGCAAAGGTAGCAGGCGCCCCTCTCTCGATAGAACAAGGCTTGATAACCTGTTCAGTGGTTATTAACCACTTGAGAGTTCGCAGCCACTGCTTTTTCTCACTGTGCCTTTCACAGATGGGAAATAACCATTTGCATATCAGTCTTTGTCCTGCCCAGGGGCAGTCCAGCACCGAAATGCAATGGCAATTCCAACCTGAACGAGAGTACCACCGACAACCCCATACACGTGTTTCACCCTTGTTGGGGATCATCAGTGAGGTGAAGCTGATGCCTCTCTAAGCACAGGTATACAATATGTGCCTCTCATAATCCATAGTAGTATGCAGGGCAAAGTACGTTGCTAATGCTTCTTGTATCTCCCAGATACCTGATGTGGCCTGTTCCTCATCCACCAATTCATAGAATGTTTCGTACGAGCGCTCCTACTGCCAACGTTAACATTTTTTTTCTGTCATCTATAAGGCCCATGACGCCAATATATATACTCTAAACTCCTTAGCAAAGCGAATCCATTGCAGGCCCAAATCACTCCTATCAGTAAGATCAAAAGCAGTAGGTAGTTGCCAGGGTATGGACTCTCCCTGCGTCATTCGGAATACATCCGATGGATGTGCAGGCACCTCATGTCACATATTGTTGTTTTGCATGTCTGTATCCCCTGATAATGTGTTTTTATTTTTTATTGTGCATTTGGTTAGTTAACCCCTTAAGTCCAGAGGACGAGGTATCTAGAGCGCCTGGATGGTCGGGGGTGATGTCCCCGGGGCTTGGGCGTCTGTCTCCCATGTTGGGCGACCATCCACAAGACGAGCAGCGGTCCCAATGAGCCCCAGCAGGGTGCCTGTCCCTTCCCAGAGGGTAACGCAGCCCAGCCAGAGCTCTGGGGCGGCCGGGGGTGCTGCCAGGGAGACAGCCGCTCAAGGCCAGAGACATGACCCCGACCATCCTGGAGCTGTGGCTGGCCTGCATTAAAGCTTCTCCCTCTGGGAAAGGATGGGGGCCCTGCGGGGGCTCCCTGGAACCGCTGCTGGGCTTGGGGATGGTCAACCCACATGGGACACAGCCGCCCAAGGCCAGGGACATCACCCCCGGCCATCCTGGCTTTGGTGGGCCTGTGTTAAAACTTTCATCTCCCATGTCGGTCTACCATCCCCAAGCACAGCAGCGGTCCCAGGGAGCCCCGGCAGGGTCCTCGTCCTTTCACGGAGGTAGAAGCTGTAACGCAGGCCAGACAGAGCTCCAGGATACTCAGGGGTGGGGGGGGGTAAAGTCCCTGGTCTTGGGTGGCTCTCTCCCATGCGGGTCGACCATCGCCAAGCACAGTGGCAGTTCCAGGAAGCCCTGGTAGTGTTCCCATCCATTCCCAGAGGAAAATTCTGTAATGCAGCCCAGCCGGAGCTCCAGGATGGTTGGAGGTGATGTCCCTAGCATTGGGTAGTTGTCTCCCATGTGGTTCGACCATCCCCAAGCACAGCAGCAGTCCCAGGGAGCCCTGGCAGGGTCCCCATCCTTTCCCGGAGGGAAACGCTGTAACTTAGCCCAGCCAGAGTTCCAGGCTGGCCTTGAGGACGGTCAACCCACATGGGAGAGGGCCGCTCAAGGCCAGAGACATCGCCCCCTACCATAGGAATGTTCTCTTCCTAGGCCCTTTGGTGTACCAGTGGTTTTGCCTTTTCCCTTTGCGCCCAGGTAAGTGCACCGACACATGTGAGCTAGTTTCTTCTCCACTTTTTGTAGTTTGCCAGCCCTTGTGGGTAATAATTTCTCGGGCAATTGTCGAAAGTCAGACCTCATTGGATTCCCCCGGGTGTCTTCTTTTCAGAAGTGTATGGGGTTGCCCATTTTTCTTGGTGGCTGTGACACCCCTGGCCCAAATCTGTGGGTTGTCCACAAAACCAAATACCATAAGAATTTCCTCTTCCTAGGCCCTTTTAGTGTACAAGTGGTTTAGCCTTTTCCCTTTGCGCCCAGGTAAGTGCACCGACACATGTGAGGTACCATTTTCATCGGGACACCTGTGGGAAGGGAGGACATGTGTTGTTGCCGGCGTGTTTCAGTGGTTTCCTGGTGGCAAATGTTTGGAAATTGTGGGTTTTTTACCACTTTTTGGAGTTTGCCAGGCCTTGTGGATAATAAATTCTAGGGTAACTGGCTAACGTCAGATCCCTTTGGATGCCCGTGGGCGTCTTCTTTTCAGAAAGGTATGGTGTCCCATGTTTTCCTTGGTGGCTGCGACACCCCAGCCCCAAATCTATGGGTTGTCCAGCCTACCAAAACCAGTATTCCCCAGGGCGTCTGATGTACCAGTAGTTTAGCCTATTCCCTTTGTGTCCCGGTCAGTGTACCCACACACGTGAGGTACCGTTTTCATCGGGACACCTGTGGGAATGTGAGAAGCTAGGACATTTGCCGTTTTCTCTTGTGACCTACATTTAGTCTCTGCTTTAGGCACACTGCCCTTTTGTAACCTGCACAAGTCACCTATCCTTCAAAAGGTCTGCCTGTGCTCTTTCAAAAAATGTAAGCTTGCCATTCTTACCCACATTCGTTTTCCTTATTTGCAAATGCTAAGTACATCTGTTTAGTCCGTCGGCATAAGAATCCTGTGTACCATGGCTCCATTTGTGGCTCGTGGTATTGCTTGTTTTGTGAAACATTCCCAAAAATGTGTTTTCCCAACTAGATGAGTCAGGGAAATGTGTGCATTGCTTTTCTCAATATTGATAGAAGCCATTACGTTACCAGTCCAAACATGTCCAGCACATATTTTCACTCGCTTTTCCAATTTGTTTCCCAAATTATAGAAATTTTACGTACATAGTGGTTTCCTGACTTGTGCAAATCACCCCTTCTAGAACTTAGAATTGTGTCTACTTTTCAGAAATGTATGCCTTTTTGGGTTTCCATCGAGCTTTCCTACCTTGCTCTTCCATTCCTTCCAAGCAGGTCCTATTAAAACAAAAAAAGGGAAAAATCGCCTACCTTGCACAAAACTGATGGTAACCTTATAATAAAATCTTTTTATGTTTCCACTCAACCTGTTCTTGAAAGCAGCTTGGACAATGGCTGATTCAGAACTGGAAACCATTTGTTCCTAGCTCTTACAAGAAAGAAAACACAGGATTCTTTGTACATCATTTTATTGCCATCTTCTGAAAAAACACAAAATGTGCTCTTTTTTGCTATTTTCTCTAACCCGCCCCCACACCCCTCTACGGCAAACTAGGATTCCTTGGTGGCGTTATGACCACCATGTGGGAAGAAAAGGGACCAAATTTGGCCGAGATATCTCTTGTAACAAAAATGTTACAAGGGATTGAATGAGACATACCGAAATCTCCACAAAAGGGCTCAGCGCTGGTAGGGGAAACCCTCAGCAGTTATGGGGCTAATGAATAAACCTTAAGCACATTCAATAAAATGATCAAATCAACACCTTCTAAATAAAAATCCAATTTAGCACCACAAATATTTAAATTACTTTAAAATCAAGTTTTTTGTTTACCCTAATAGCAATAAATACATTATATTGATATATGTTAAGACCTTCAAATCTTCCTATTACAATATCTATGTACCTACACTAAGCCTTGTTAATACCACCTTCCAAACATTAAAAGCAGTTGCTGACTCCGCCCCGTAGCTAGCAATCCAAAACTGATTTGATCCAATTCGGTCTGCATTTTTCACAAAGATAATATAACCCTTCAAATAAATGGTTTAAAGAGTGGGACACGGAGTAAAAATTTGGCGACTAGTCTCCACTTCACTATTGCAAAGTCGGCAAAGCCTCACACCATGGGGCACTTTCCCCCGTACCCACATGTTTTCAAAGGTTGGTAATAAGTTAAAACATATATACACTATACATTTTCAGAGATCGGCTGCACACATTTTTGTTAGGTAAGTACAAGGCGATTCCAAAGGGAAACCTTGACAGCAATACTATTTTAAACCTCCTTTTCTCGTGTAGCCTACTCATGGTAGTAGCTCTAACCCCATTTCTGGTCTTTCTTCCCAAAATAGAATAAAAATTCAGTAATTCCAATGCCTGTTCAGAAGATAGGCCAACGTTTGTCAAATGTAATGCCGTTGAAATATGTAGTTCTTGCAGAAAGGGATTAAGATTGGCCTCAGTGAGACCTAGAGCCAATAACCCCAATAGTGTTTTTGGATTGTTCCTAGATAACAGTTTTAGGTACCATTTAGATATTTGAAGGAGACAGCGAGACCTAAGCGAAAAGAGGCCGAATTCCATTCTCAGTGCCTGGACAGATATTGTGCTCAGTGGACCCAAAATATATCATAATATTTTGCCTTCTACTTTTTCCAGCCAAGTGACATATCTGGTGGAGAGCACCTCTGATAAATACAGCAATCCAGATATTCTACTGGTGTGGTATATAGGTAACATTCCCTCCACAAATGCAGGCTTCCCACCTTGTGACGAACTCGGCAGCTTCTCCTGCGCATTGTCAGGCCTGGAGGGTTGTGCTCTCCCTGCACGTGGGCTCCCCACCTAGCGACTAACGCGCTATCACCTAATGAGTGCTGTAGTGCCTGGAACCTAAGGCTGCAAGTCTGCATTTGTGTGAGCCGGATCACCTGGGCAGACTCCTTCGAGGCTTCTACACTGCTGCCCAAGAGGCTCACTGGAGGCCGTAACTGCGACGCTCGTGTTCTCTGCGCCAACTGTCCCCTGGGTGCTGTGGTGTCCCTTTAACAGACATGCAGCGAAGCGATGTAACTCTGTCAAGTGTGGAAATTAATAAATGGGGTGCGTCACGTGCGTTCGCCAGAGCACGCGTGGAGCCCGGACGTGAAGCAGTGTCTTCTGTTGGCTGGGGGGGGCTCACGGTGCAATCGGTGGCCTCATAGCAGGGGGCCCCTTACCACATTGGTGACGTGGTGGCTGTCCATGCATGCACAGGCTAAGGCAGCAGTGAGATACGAGCTGTGGCTCGACGAACGAGCTTCTCTCATGCTGGGGAGCCGGCGCATACAGCATTTTCGGACATCATTTTGTGCCGCATTGGTGAGGGAAGTTGCGGGTCCCTAGAGGATTGCTTCTGCACCTCCCAAGCCAAATTTTGGGAAAAGCCCACTGCCACATGGGTATATCTCAGCAACTTGGGAGTTGGATCCCCCATCTGGAAAAAGGAAGGTGAGGGGAACGTGTGACTTTGCAGGAGGAGTGGGAAGAGAGTTTGTTTTTCTTTTCTCCTCTCTGTGGATATAGAGCTTACACCAGTGACTGAGTGCAGCTCGGAAAGAAAGTGAGGTGGGTTGTTCCTGGGACATCTCCATGCTTTTAGGCATGCTCCATTTTATTACGGCTCCTCTGCTCAGTGTGGAGGTGCAGGACATATTGGAGACTACAGAACATTTTGTGGTGCAGGACCCCCCTGCTGGGTTTTCTGCTCTGGTTCCAGTCTGGGTTGCGGCCCCTAGCAAGGTATGGTTGTTTGTGCGCTCACCAACATGGCGGATTACCAGAACGCAGGAGGGGCCCCTGCTGGAGCTGCGCTGGCTGTGCCGGGGGGTGCCCGAGCTCCGCGCAATCAGGGTGCGCTAGCCCCA
Organism: Ambystoma mexicanum; assembly: GCF_040938575.1. Taxonomy (NCBI): domain Eukaryota; kingdom Metazoa; phylum Chordata; class Amphibia; order Caudata; family Ambystomatidae; genus Ambystoma; species Ambystoma mexicanum. The sequence continues at coordinate 898,179,157 of NC_090941.1, forward strand.
ATGCCTGAGTTTGATGTCTCAGCGGCACCATCAAGCCTAGGTCAGAGGTGGAAATCGTGGATTTCAAAGCCAGTGGAAAGACTGATTAGGAAATCAAGGTGGCTACACTTTTGTACTCGTCTGGCCAAGGCTTGTGATCCATCACCGGTCTACAGTGCATCAGATCTTCCAGTCGTTGTAACCAGTGGATGAGTGCTACGTCGAGGAGAAGAATGTGCTACATGAACATGTAATGCCTCTCACAAACATTGACTATGAGAGGCTCATTATGTGTAGTGGGAGGCAGAAGGAAGATGAGTCATTGGACGCTTTTCCCTGAGCTCGGGCGGTCGCATGAGGTGGAGGAAACATGTGTGTCCAGGATGGACGTGGCGATTAGCCCCAGCAAGTCTGAGGAGGTGTGTGCCATTGGCCATGGCCAAACCACAGAGGGACAGAAACGGGTCGCCCGAGTCATGTCTGAAGTGTGGGTATGACCTGCCACACCCCGGGGAGTGGCCAGAAAAAGGAAAAGCCTGCAGAAGATGCTGGACTGTAGGGCGTTCTGCTCGCATGTGCAGGGCTCCATTCCCAGTGGTTGTCCAGAGAGGTCCCATCCGGGCCGGGTTCTTCAGACAGTAGCGCCCACCTAATGTGGCCCTCGTGGATCAGGTGGAGGAACAAGCCGCCCAGGACCTGGAGAAAGAGGAAGATGACAAGAACATTTTCCTTATCTCCAGTGTGAGCATTTTGAGATTTAAGGCGAAGAGGCAGCTGAAATGTATAGTGCAGGTGGATGGGTTACCAGTGCCGTCTTGGTGGGCACGGGCGCCTCAGTTAATGTCATGGCTGGGGTGCATTACGAATTCATGCGAGACCCCTCGACACTGCAACATCCAAAGGCACAGATTTTTTACTTTCGAGGGAGATCAGCCCATCCCGTTAGTGGGGGCTTTCGTATTGAAGGTGGCGCATGGCAGAAGTTCGATTAAGGCACACTTCTTTGTGACGGATGTGAGTACCAACACACTCCTGAGTTGTGCTGCGGCGGAAGCACTGGGAAACGTCAGTTTCACATATACTGTGTATGTGGAGGATGTGCAGGCGGTCCTAGAAATATTTGCTGAGTTGTTCTTGGGGATCAGCCAGATGGTCAGTGAGCCAGTGAGATTGCACATTGACAAGTCTATCCAACCAGTGGCCCTGAAGCACGGAAGAGTGCCTTTTCACCTACAAGAGCGAGTGGACAAGGAACTGGATAATCTTGTGAACTTGGACGTAATCGAAAAGGTGGAAAGCCCGACACCCTGGGTGTTGCCAATCGTGATTGCTTCGAATACCCAAACAACCTGACTGTCAGAATCTGCTTGGACATGCGGTTGCCCAATAAGGTGATTTAGAGAGACCCTTACCCCTAACGATTGATGACATCCCAGAACTGCAGGGTGCAACGTTCTTCTCCAAGCTGGATTTGAGGGCTGGATACCACCAGGTCGTGTTACACCCCGAGTCCAGGTACATCACGACATTCATGACACACAGGGGCTATACCAATACAAACGCCTTCGCTTCGGTGTGTCGTCAGCTGCTGGAGTGTTCCAGAACTTGATAACAGGGGCTCTGGCGGACCTAGGTGTCTTGAATATTAGTGACGATATCCTAGTGTTTGCCAAGTCGGAGGTAGAGCACACGATACGCCTGGTGAGGACCCTGGAACGTATACAAGCCCTGGGCTTAATGTTGAATCGGGAGAAGTATGAGTTTCTGAGGACAAGCATTTGAGTTCTTCGGCCTTATTTAAAGGAGGAGGGGTGTCCCCTGACCCCTGCAACGTCAAGGACATAATGGAGGCAAGACACCCAGAGAATGTGATGGAAGTACGCAGCTTCTTGGGCATGGTGACGTACTGTGGGTGGTTCATAAGGAACCTGGCCACGCGGTCAGAGCCTCTGAGGAGCCTCACGAGGAAGGATACCACCTAGCGGCAGTGGGCCCTCTTGAGAAAGCAGTGTTTGAGGATGTAAAAAGAGCCCTCACGGCTGAGGATGCAATGTGTTCTTCAACCCATCTCTTCCATCCGAGGTGAGGGTGGATGCCAGTCTGTTTTAGTCTGGGATCGGTTCTAACGCAGATGGACATCGAAGGAGAAGTGAGACCCATTGCATATGCCAGCCGTGCTCTGTCGCAGACCAAACAGAGGTACTACCTGATTGTGTGACAGGCTTTCGCAGTATTGTGGGGGTGTAAGCATTTTTGGCCATATGTGCTGGGTAGACCGGTGACGGATCACAAGCCTTTGTTGCCAATCATGGCAGGCTTATTGTTGAAGCCACCAGCCCGGATTAAGAGGTGGATGCTGGCACTGCTGGAGTATGGTGCATCACTGTTGTACCGGCCAGGGGTGAAAAATGCAACTATTTGTCATGCCACCCACAGTACAAAGTGGAAGTGGTGGATGCGACCAGCGTCAAGGAGGCAAAAGCTTTGACCAATTTGTGAAGGAGTATGGAGTACACCATAGGTAGATCACTCCGGTTTGGGCATGGGCAACGGTGAAGCAGAGTGGTTCATGACGACCCTCCAGGAGCAACCCTGGGCAGGGACAGTGTTTTTGAAGGGCTCTATACCAGTTCCTAAGAGAATATTGAGCAACTCGCCATTGCTCGACTAGAGTAGCCCCAGTGGAAGTGATGTTTAAGAGATGCCCAAAGAGCCTTTTTTGCCGGGCACAGTTGACCGGGAACCGGCTGTGATTGATGACGCCCAAGTGGAGCAGGAGACTAGGTACAGAAAAAAGGGTGAGGATATGAGAAGGGGCTTCAACAGCACCAGTTAGCCCTGAGAGACGAGGTGAGTAAGAAATCACACCCTTAAGGGAAGCTGTTGTTGACATAAGAAACAAGCCCCACGGATGTGATTGCAATGAAGGGGGTCTAGGGTGACAGCCTCGGATGGAAATGCCACCGTTTCCAGGAATGCCAGTTTATTCAAGAGGCTGGGAGATGGCACACAGCCAAGGGCATCCCCGGGCAGAGATTGTGACGAAGAACCAGATGAAGGCGACGGGACTGACTGCTCTCAGATTCCCCTGCAGGTGAGGAGAGGCTGAGCTGGGAAGGGGGCAGACAGTATCCCCAGCGAGTTGGGAAGGGGAGACCTACCCGCCTGATTCAGTTAGAGGGTGTGATTTGCCACATGTTTGTGTGGGTTGTGGTTTTATGATGTTATTGTAATGAAAAAGGAGGAGTGTGGTGTACCTTTACCAGACATGTGCGCGAGTGACGTAACTCGTTTGCGTGTGGAAATTAATAGATGGGGCATGTCACTTGCGCTCACCACAGCATGCTTGGAGCACCTTGACGAGAAGCAGTCTCCTGTGTCTTCTGTTGGCCGGGGGGGGGGGCTCACAGTGCAATGGGAGGCCTCATAGCAGGGGGCCCTTTTCCACAGGTGTCGTGGGTCCTTTGTCGCCAGTGTCAACACGTCGGGTGGCCACTAGCCCCTTGCTCCACCATATGTGGGAACTCTGCAATATGCATATAATTGGGAGGCCCATACAGGATGACTGGCTTCAACTCCTTTAATCCTATAATGGAGGACTTACTGTCCTTGCACGTCATTTCCCCTGAACAGACCCCCTCCGTAGACCCACTTCTAACATAAACCGGCCGATGTTCAATGTGACAGTCCCTGCCCTTCGAATAACATAAAGACCATCCAACCGGTTGTCCGCACTCGAGGAGACAAATGAACGCAAATACCCATAGGGTCAACACATCTGAACCTAAACGCAGACCCCTCACGACTCATCGAGACATACTTCCCTTGCAGCAGACTGGAGGATGGCGGGCAGAGAAGAATTGTCAAAATTGTAAAACAGACTCTACGGTTCACACGAGTGGCCAGTGTTATGTAATGTAATAGCTTGTTTGGCCAATGAATCTGCAGGTAAACTATCAAACGAGCAGCCTGAAGGAGGGACGGTGCACCACCTATATACACAATGGTATATGCAAACTTCAAGCGGCCGCAGAATGGATCCACTGGAACATATACATGTAGCTATGCAAGGGTGCCATCAAATTAGCATGACAAGGGAGGCTGAGGTGTCCTCAGTATAATATGGAAAATGAATATTTAATCTGTACACACCTAAGTACTACACACTGTGCACCACAGTTAAGGGCGGGTGACCGTAGCAACAGGCAATTAAGTTGGTAGCTTTAGCTTGCACTGCAACACCATATATAAACTACCACAATGGCCTCCCAGTTCATGGGATTATGCTTCTATGTACCATTAAATCAAGAAACCTGCAAATAACGTATCCATGTGTTGGATAAATGCACTGGGCAATGGGCATATATGCAGCCAACTGCATGCATGCACAGCTAGGTCTTTTGGCTGTTCAAGTTGATATTCGGCCCAGGGATATTGAATGCTACTACACAATAGAAGATCCTTTGGGGTAATCTGACTAACCACCAATGGTATGCACACACCCAATACAGGTTAACTGTAGCACACGTAGGCTGACAAATGTATCTCCATCTTTAAAGGCAGACGATAGTCAAAAAGACACACACAATTAACACACCAACCCCACTTGAAGAAAATGAGATCAGCAGAACCATCCTGGACAGCACAGGGCTCCTTGCACACCCACCTGACTAAGAACACCATCCTACATGATTAAAAGTGCACTTTTGCTGCCAAGTGTCGAGTAATGTTTGTAACAGATTGAAGTGTAAACTCTGGATTGGGCACAGAAACTCCCATCCAACCACAAGATGCACAAACCAAATATTTTTATATAGCTCTCATGCTGCATGTTGACAGTTCTATGTCATATTTTCAATTTTTTTGTAGGTCGCCTAACAAAAAGATGACATTGCTTTGACCCTCAACCCCACCCCTTCCCTCTGCCCCCGCCGCCTCCCTCTCCACACAAGAATCCTGAGAACCCAAACGCATACATACACGCAACACATACACACACGCACACAAACGCCCATTCTCCCCTGTTGGCGCTTCCGGGTCCTGCTGTGCCCGTCAGCCCCTGCGCACACTCCTATGCGGCAGGGGCATGACAGTTTTATTTAGAAGGACCGCTCTGTGCGATCACAGAGCCCTCTTTCTAAATCAGTCTTTTTTTCTATTGGACGGATAGAAAAAGACCTTTTGACCTAACACCATGTTGACTGCTACACGTATCCGTGGGTGGAGTTGGAAGGGGGGGGGTTGACAGGCCATGCGCTTGAAATGAGCAATGACTCTTGAACTCTTTTTGTCACTTTCCGAAGTTCTTAAGTTGAATGGTGAGAGGTTGGCCATTCCTTATAGGTGAGCCTAGTGAAGGAGGGCTCTTTTGGAGAGTAATGCGTTCAAGGCAAGGCTTTATTTTGCACGCCTGGGTTAGCTAGGTTCCCTCTAGTCTTTCTGGTGGAATCGTCACTGATTCTTCTTGCTAGTGGTTGATAAGTGTTTAAGGAACGGGAGATTCCTGGCCATTCCTTTTCCAAGGCACAGATTTCAGGAAATTCGTTTGTCTGATCTCACTGGACTTTGAGACATATTTTACCAGCATGCCACAGTCCAGGCAACTGATACGTTCTCAATTCACTCTGGGCATTGGGTCTCAGTGCCCCAGAAAGCAGCATTTCAGACCACGAATACTTTTTCATACGCAGCTGTTGCACAGTTCAAACTTAACTAAGTTAGGTGCGTTTCACATGTTGGCTGGTGTCCCCGCATTCAGCTTTAATATTGTGGTTAGCAATTACTTGTTCAAAGTCTTGGCTGAAGATCCTTTGACCGCCCCCAATTTCCAGGCCCCCCTCGCTCCCCAACAGCAGACTTACTTTCTATTCACGTTGTTCCCACTCACATATCAGCTAGCAGGAACTAAATTCTTTTGGCTATTCCTCCCATCCACCCCGGAATACCCCCCACTGTCTGGTCCCGCAGGCCTGTTGATGTTTCCATGACACTGATCTCCATGCCAGGCATCAGTGATATCATTATTTTCACTCACCACTACCTCCATCTCAGACATCCTGTGGGATCTCGAATGAGGGTTTTGCTTCTTGGCTCTGCTCCAGTACACCAGCCAGTAAACGGTAAGAAAGGTTGGGTACCCTATTTGGACACATGCAATTGTGGTCTACTCCTGCTTGGACCATACAGGCTTCACACAGCAGGTGGGTGAAGACAATTCTCTTCTTCTCCTAGGACCTTCTCAGCTGGCTGTCGTGCCGCAGATCTTGGTTATTCCTGAAATGGAGAAAACACTCTAGAACTTCATTTCTTAAGCTGCGTGAAGGTGAATTCCACAAAGTCAATTTTAGGTATCCGATCAGGTGGTAGGGTTTCATCATGTCATATAGTGCTTTATGGAGGAGGCAGAGTGACTTGCTTTCTAACCTCTGCTCGGCATTCAGCCAATGGACTGATTTGGGTGTGGGAGTGGTATGCCCATCATTGTTTCAATAATGGGTCAAGTCGCAAGCTTTTTGAGTTTGCTAATCTCTCAGATGGGGGACCACCATATACAGTGGATATAACGTCAGTGTCTCTCATGAGAATGTGCCGCTTAGTGGGGTGGAGGGCTTCAGAAAAGTGTGTTATCAATAGAGCTTGAGGTGGTGATACAGCAATGTCGCCACTGTTCAACTCTGCAGTCTTATTCATGACACTGGCTGATGTTTCACATAAGGTGTTAAAAGAATTCTATTTGTTCTTTGAACGGGGATTCTTTTACTGCAGTTCAGTGTTTCTGCACAAAGGGTCCCCTTTGGGGTTTTCCGTGTCACCTTATGGATCCAATGGGCGGCCATTCAGGCTTTTTGTGAACCATAGGGTGATCTGTCAATAGTCATTTGGTATGGTTCCCGACTTCTCCTTCACTTGGAGCGTCTCAGGCCTCCAGTTAGGATGATCCTTCCACCAGAGAATTTCCCCCTTGTCCTCCGGACCTTTCAGGCAGAGCCTTTAAAACATCTAATAGAAGTTCCCTTCAAGTTCCTCTCCTTGTAGGTCAAACTCTTAATCGCCATAACTTCAGCATGCCGTTTGGGTGAGGTTTCTGCTCTTTTGGTGTCTCAACCCTACTTGCAGGCCTTCATTTTTGCCTAAAGTACTGTCAGCCTTTCATACAACCAGAAAATCTGGTTCCCAGCCTTTTCCCTAGTCTGCCATCGGAAGAAGCAGCCCAATTGCATATGTTGGACGTGCATAGGGCTGTGCTTATTTTCCTAAAAGACTCCACTCTTTCTAGGTAATGTGGTTTGCTGTTGGTGATGTTTCGGGCAGGTGGTCAGAGAGCCCTTTCTGGGGGTCTACAGAGCTGCTGCATGTGCCTCAGCGCACACATTCATTTCCCATCATCACCTAAAGACAGGGGTGTAGATATTGTGACCTGTCCGTTTGGGGGTATTCTATCAGCAGCAGTGTAGTGCCCTGATTACAATGGGTAATCTTGAAAATTCAATGGAGGATCCCCGGAAAATGCATGGGGGATCCACTCTGGTAAGTTTATCGCATAACACATAAGAAATCTCATGCAAAGGTAGGCCTCTATCCAATTAGCAATGTATGCTGAACATATTTCACATAATACAGCAAAAATGTCGTTTGTGTCACTTTTTTGTAAAAAATCATGTAACTAAAAGAATACAGTTGTAATTGTTTATACAGTTCTTGTACACAGGTGGAGTGCTTCAAAACGCTTCAAGGCAGGAAGCGAACAAGGGAATACAGTAATCTTTCTTTGGCCTTGAAGTTTCCAAATTATTTAGCAGAAAAGAAACCGCATACTAAGCCTGTTAGCATTTCTCCTAGTGCAATTTCATGAAGCATTACAAGTGCAACCAAGCTAGGGAGGGGGACAAAAAAAGGGTGTGGGGACAGGACAGACAAACGTACTAGTCCTAGTACATTTAGGTCATGCATGCATATAGATGGAGGTGCGAGGAAGGGGGGAACAAACGTTTCCAGTCCAGCAGGATCTTGGGTTAAGTGCAGAGAGGTTGCCCAGCTCAAGGAGCATAAGCGGAAAGTGCAGTAATGCTGAACAAAGTGCAGCGGGCCTGGAGGCAAGTGAAAAAAGACTGGCAGGGAGCCTGGGACCTGTAAGGCTTTGAAGGTGAACCAGACAAACAGTCAGCAAAATCTAAACAGAGTTAGGGAGGAGACGGAGGAAGGAGGGTAAATAGAAAGAGAACAGAGGTTAGCAGGGGAGAGGGAAACATGCCAAAACATAGTACATATCACAACGCAGAATCATCAACCTCACAGATCAATTAGAATCACCTATGAGACACTTGGTACTATCAATCAAAAAATCTCAAACAAGTGCTTAACTACCTTCACCACACCCAGTGACAATTGTGTATCAACTCAACACTGTGACGCGTACATTAAAACATGGGTAGCCGTGTAAGGAGAATCTCTCCACAGCTAATTTTACCCAACATATTTGTGATACCTGTATTATGGAACTTTGTTCAGGGGGCCTCTATTGGTGTCTTGACCACAGAGGTGGGATGTTTATGAAGAATCCTTCACAACTGAAAGTGGGGGGAGGGGGTGCGTCAGAATTGAAGACCAATTAATATGCATTAATCATAAAATGTGTATAACTAATTTTTACCATATGTTTTCTTGAACTGGCAAATTCGCTGCTTAACTTCAACCGCACAGTGCAACGCTGCTTCCCATCAATCACTCGCATCAGAGATTCATTTTTATCCAAAAAAGTGTAGAATAAACAGTTTCTCGTGAGGAACAGCAGTCGACTTTTTAGCAGGTGCATGATGCTGTGTGTTGTCAAAAATAAAAAAACAGCTGTGCTGCGTGAGTTTCAGTGGGGGTAGGAGGGGGGGGGGGGATCCACTTCCCTTTGAAATCCAGAATGAAGCTCTTCTGAACCATGCAATGCTGGGAGGTGTTACTATGAGGTGTTCCAATTCCCTGCAATAAATCATTTCGCATTAGGGCCGCACATAATGCACTCTTGAGCCCAATGTTATTACCACATGCTTGCCTGCCAAATAAACATGGCTAGAAAAATGCCCGTCTTTCCTGAACACCTGATTAAACGTAAAATCCCAGTTGTAGTTGGTGTTACCCAAGAGGCTATTTGATGAACAGGGACGTGGGAGGATCTGATGATGGCATGTATATGCTTTTGCTCAAGTTTTAAATTACAACCCCTCTATGTATAACGCTAAGGGTGAAGTATGTGGGATGTATTGATGTCTGTATAATTTGGCTCCATGTTGCTGATTAGTTAAATTGATATGTACTTGATGGGAAAGTGTATATTTGATTTAAAATGGAGCTCCAATACCATGCTGCTGTGTGGCTTTCATATGGGTGTGTAATGAATGATATGATGAATAAAGAAAGTAAAAACAAAAATAACAATACAAAATCCCGGTTGTAGTAACGTAAAAGTACCCAAAGAGTCTCTGCTTTACCCTTAGGTACATTATCCTGATGACCTTACAAGACCGAAATGAGAAGCTGTTCTACCGGGTGCTGACCTCGGACATCGAGCGCTTCATGCCCATCGTGTACACCCCCACAGTGGGGCTGGCGTGCCAGCAGTACGGCTTGGCCTTCAGGAGGCCCCGGTGAGTAGAGTTGATCATTGTTTGCCGTGGACGCCTTTCTGGGGTGTCATATTATCAAAGCGTGCCCCCCCTCATCCGACGACGGGCTACCGACCTGCTTCCTATGGGCACTTTGTATGCCAGCTGGGGGGAGGCTTTGTGACGTCGCTCTGACGTGTTCTTTTTTTCTCCTAAAACCGCTACATGAAGTGTTCATAACTCAGTCAGAAATGTAACCTCGCAGCTCTGCCTCCTTTCCGCTTTGTGGTGTTGTCTTGCTCAAATCAAGTTTTAACAGCTGTGTCCAACGAGTTCGGTCGAGCTTGTGACAAATAACTATCGCAATTCCTCCTACGGACGACCTTCACACAGCTTCACACTTCAAATGCATTTTTTTTAAAATGACATTTGCTTTTTTTCGGACTTTTTTTTTTCTTTTCTATGTGGAAGTCAAATGAACTTGACTCTGCTTTACTGCAATAGTTCTTGCACCTTCACGAGCGAGAGATGATTAAAGAAAAAGACTTTATTTCTTTTGAAGTGTATTTTAGAACTGTTCGTTAGCAGGAACACATATTAATACATTGTGGGCTATTACTTAAGATGAAATGTGCACATTAAAGTGAAAACATAAGTGTGGGTACAGCGAAAGGCCAACTACGGGCTAGCCAAGTAACTTTTTTCTTTTGTTTACTGTATTATTTTGGGGGTGTTTTTTAAATTATAAAATAGTGCCATTGATGTCCCTCCAGCTATATTTGAGTGCTGTGTACTCTAACAGAGTGACTGATGTACAACCATTGCAGACAGATGTGAGGGGGTGAGTCCCCTTGTACGATATTCCTCTGCTCCGCGGGCCGTCATTCACATACATGTAAATAGCAGAGATACTTTGAATTGACGATTCCTACACTGTCCACACGAGTGGGTTTCAACCTTTTGGCTCTCCATATGTTTTGGACTTCAATTCCCATCAGACCTTGTGCACATAGTCCATTGTATTGGATCATAAGTGTTCCCCAAACCCTCTGTAGATCTGCAGTTTGCAGTCCCCTGGTGTGCTGTAGGCCCAAAAAATGGTAGATAAAAAAACCGCAAGGGGATCAATAAGATGGGAACTGGTTGCAAGAACCAAGTTTATTACATGCAGCTATGTCCTGGAGTGTCAGTCAGTCTGAGAACTGGAAAAAAAACACCAATTTCGAGTTACATCTTTTATAGTGGAAAATCTCTAATTACCATAATCAAACATATCAGATACAACATAATCACACTTTCCCCTTGGGTAACGCCCACACAGAAATAGAAACATCCCCCATAGTTCATTACCCCATTGGTCGTGCATATCTAAATACAACCGCTTGCAAGATTACCTAATTGAACGGTCAGCAGAAACACAGTAATGTGATTGGTCCACTATATTCAGGTACTTTGTTGCAACAATGGACTCTGATTATTGATCAAGGTGACTTTGTCCAACTTGTGATGTGCATACCCCCGACAGGACCCAATCAGGGAGCGAATGGGAATGACAAGGTCAACTCTGCCTGGGAATACAATGGCTTCCTCATGAGACCAGAGAATTTGGCACTCCCGATAGCCCATTTGACTTTCAAGCTGTACTCTTTGGCATCGCTGCTTGCTACTCCCATCTTAGAACACATTACTTCCCCAGCATGCCTCCTACCATATCTCTATTGGTAACCAGCTGCTTTAGCATGGCACCGCTCTTTGGGAGGAATTTCTCATATTTATCTGCTCTATTTGTTCAAACACCTGTTGTTCAAATAGACCTGCTACTTCGCAATGGGGGCAGCATTACTCCAAACCTAGCTCCACATCTTGGCCATACCAGACTCCAGGCTCTATTTTTATTCGATTCATCCTTCACAGTGGCAGCACCAATCTAATCGTCCAAAACCAGCATTTTGTTCTCGGTTCCTGGGAGCTGCTCGGCTTGGTACAATTATCGATCTGTCCTTCACGTCTTTTTTTCCTTCATAACCTTGGCTGTCACACTCGCTGTGGGGGGAAAGATGCATAAACTCTTATTTAAATGGAAAGAGCAAAAGCTCCAAAAGGCGGCCCAATTTTCTAACTACCAGAATCTGAAACTTCTAACAAGGCCTAGTCAAAATGGCAGAACTCTTGCTCACGTGGCACAAAGCCCTCATGTTACTACAACACAACCCTTACCCTTTCTCATTACTGAATACTTAGCTACCTTTTCACCTGCTACCAAAATGTTTCCTGAATATACTGCAACCAAAGCACAAGTTCATTCACTATTACTCGCTACAAAACTATTAAACACGCCCTAGCACTAGCTCTAAATATACTGAGCAACATTATTACTTTGCTGCTCCTTCGTTAATCGTGTAAGGCTCTCTGATGCTCTCTAATATATGTCAACGCTAACTACAAATAACACAGGTTCAGAACTGCTAAACCAATCGGCAAAATAGTGACGCTAAGTGACCAGTTCTCTTGCTAATACACTTTCTGCAGCCTAAACCTCTTTCCACAGTTGGGTTATTGTACTTGCACCCTAAGACGTCCCCCTTTAGTTTCATTAACTAATCTTGTTTCACTCTCCCTATAGGAATTATCTTCGTGCACTCACACCGTACACACATGACGTAAGCTTTCACCACATTGGACACATTCCTATTGGGTTCAGGTCATAAAGCAACATCCCCCATCCGCTGCAAGATCTACCCAGTGTTCTACATGGTTCTCTGGGTCAGGTGGGGGTGAGTGTGTCCACAGGGGACCAACTGGATTTGCTACCCTTACCATCTGGTGCTCTATTTCACCATTCTGTTTTTCTGTCTATGTATGCACGTGTTTTAAGAGGGGAGCAGCTTTACCTTTTGTGAGGGTCAGGGACATCATCCTAGCTCCTTTGGGTAACGTCTTGGAGCAGCATCACACAGCAAGCTGTCAGGAGAAAAATATGGCAAGTAAAAGGACGATGGGAGCTAACACTTTTATGGCTAGGCCCAACCACGAAGGGGCTCATGAAAATGGTTCCCCTCAAAAGTATCGCCATGCAAATAGCAAATAAATCGCCAAAAAATTGCTGTTTTTTGTGGGGACATTATTACATGGAACATGCGGGGGACACCCCTGCAACCCCCATACATTTTTTATTTTTCATGAGGAGCGGGGGACACCCCTGCTGCCCCTGTCCTGATATATATGGTCACCTATATAATGTTGCCACAAACTTTTCCCGGCGACATTATATATAGGGATATTATTACCTGATACCATGAAAATAACATATCCAGCCAATCTTGCTTTCCCACTGCAGCTTCCATCCCCACAGCAACACGCTAATTGTGCAGGGCCCCTATGGCGTGGGACAGAGACTCATGCTCTGAGTTGGGTGGGTTATAGATAGAACAGGAGCACCCTATTTTCTTACAGACAACCCCCTCCATGGCCGTGAGGAGGTCCAGGATGTACCGGTTCTGGAGTTTCACCAACCGGGTGGCCCTCAACTCCTCTCTGAGTTAAGGCCATGCTCCCTGTCATTCACAAGCTGGATCATTTGCCATCTGGTTATCTACAGCCATTTTGAATTTGCTGCATTCTGGTTGCCTGGAAGACGCAGGGAAGTAGAGAAAGTCTCAGTCTTGGTGAAAAGACAGCATTGCTCCTGTATTTCTTTAAGCTTATCAACAGAGTCTTGGGAGAAATAATTGAACGTTTATGGCAAGGCGAGCTCTTTGATCATCGGGCACACTGGTGGGGAGGGGGGCACAGTTGTAACTGTGGGTGGCTGTGGCACATTTATGATGGTGATATGGGTATCGCGCACCATAAGGACAACAGAATGTAACATTGGCAGGGGGCACACCCCTTTCCAAAAGGGCAGAAGGTGGAGCTATGCAGAGCTCTCGCATATCCAGAAAATGTCCATGAGCGCTGTTGTTCCTCCAGTCAGGTCTGGAATATACAATGTCCGATTGCAGTGCTCATTGGTGCCAAGAGGCACAGTACCATTGCTTCGGAAACACAAGGAAAAGCATGCAAGTAGCTGTACTTTAGTGGGTCGTTCATCCATCTTTATCCATGTTAACTTCTGGACATGTTTACTCCATACATAATAGCAGGTCTTGTTAGCGTGTGCCACTATTTCCTCCGAGAACCCCATCACTCCCCCTGCTCTGCAGTACACCAGCCCCTCCTCCCATTTGTTGTTGCAGAAAAAGGCACCTTCCAACTGTAGTTGCGGTCTGATTTGACACTGCATCTGCTCCTTATTTTCAGAACACTCATTGGTGTCTGCTCCTAGCATGGTTGCTTGAACCTTGTGTCCTTGGAACAACCCTCATACCCTACATATGGCTAGGAGCACTAAACACTGTGCTGTCATAGGTGGCATTTCCTTGGGAATAAACAATCTGGGAGTGCCAGTTGTGTGTGGGACCAAGGAACGTATGTAGCAGGAATCATTTGATTATACCAAAGCTTATCCGTGTCGGGGTGATGCACATCTGCAACAGTGTCCAAGAGAACCTCTCGATATTCAGTGTCCCTTCTGCTTCTGGGCACTGATACTCTCCTATTTGCTAACATACATGCTACTTTAGGGTCATTGCATCACCCTTTTAAATGCCCCTCCATATAACTCTTGCCAAAATAAAGAGACAGAGAGAAAGAAACATCCAATACACAATATCATGCTTGATGCAATGCGCTTGCTCCTGGAAGATGTGAAAAAGAGTAGATATTTGTACGTTCAATGGAATGCATTCCTTGCAGACAGGGCAACACTAATCTTTTAGGGTTGTCCTTCGTGTGTGTCCTGCAGAGGAGGGTGTTACTTGTGTCCTTTCTGATGTCTGTGGAGGATCCATTACTTTAGTCCTTCAACCTTTACTGTAGATGGCATAGAGTAGATAACCTCGTAGGTCCCATGGAAACGTGTGTTACGCTTCCTCACGAATGAGCGGATGAGCACTGAATCTCCTGGGAAGAGCTGAGGTTGTTGCAGAGATGCTGTTTCGATTGCAGCCGGCTATTGCGAACGGGGTGCAGGCTGTTGATCGATAACTTTAACACATTTGGTTAAATCCCTAAGATATCCATGAAACAACTAGTATATCTGCGGTTTTGTGAGCGTCGGATGCTGTGCATGCAGGTGTGAGTTATATGTGCAGCCTTCTACAAGTCACAATTCTGTGTGGGCTCAAATGATGCTCCTTCCCTAGCTGATTACTGAGTCTAAACAGTGTGAGTGGGAGACAGTAGAGCTAGTTCTTACCAAAAGAGTGACATATTTTCAACAAGTGCCGGTATAATAAACCATTGAAATGCTCTACAATCCCATTGGTTTGCCGGTGGTAAACTGAGCATAGTCTGTGCATTATGCCTAATAGGGATGTACTTTCTTTCAATATCTCAGGGAAAAAGTGCATCCCATTGTTTGATCTCAGGACATCACATCTTCCCCAATGAGGAAACACCTTGCATACCTGAAATGTATCTGCTGATTTGGCATCGGGGTGGGCACAGGGTCCTACTTCAAGCCAACGGGCGAATGCGCTTACTAACGATAGTTACTACACCTGTTAACCATGTTGATGTAGTCGATGTAGAACTCTCAAAGGCCCTAAGGGGCAGGGCAATGATCCCTGTAACACCCTTGAGGGTATGGCCTGTACTGTAAAATGCAGCAGTTTGCTACAAACCTGTCCACGTGTTCCTGAAGATTGGGGACAAACCAGTCCTCCTAAATGTCTGCTGCAATTTACTGCTTAGATATGTGTAGGATTGCAGGGTTCGAAATTGAGATTGAACGAGAAAGAGCTAAAACAAGCTCCTGGTTGTCAGGCATCACCCAGTAGGCATGAGCTACCGCTGGAGAACCAGGAGCGAGTACACGGCGCACTGCAAATCTAACTCCAACAGGAGAGGCAAACTTGAACTTTTTGTCCATTATGTATGATTCATTATGCTTAAATTTGTATTAGATGTGCCCTAATTTGTCTTCATTAACATTTTCAAATAGTCAATGTTAATGTCACATGTGCATGTTTGTAAGGCGCCAGTTGGATTGGGGAGAGAAATGTAGCTCCTGGTAGCTGTTGTTTTCAAGCTAATCTGGCTCTCTGAGGCTTGAAACAGGAGCTAAATAGCTCCCAGCAATTTCAAAACTGGCATAGTGCAATTGTTCAAGGGCAAATGTAAGCAATTCCTGCAATATTTTGTCTCCAAATAAGTCTGTCTGTGAAAGGGAATTTTCTCTTTTGACCCACAAATCCTTCTCCTGTCGTGGAGCTTGCCCCTGTAGTTCAATAATCTGTGTCAGAGGAACTGCATTGTAAGGAACTGGCAGCTGCACCTGCTGAAATGCTATCTCAGTGGATGCTGTTAGATCGGGTACTTCTACGTACGCTGTTTGATTTGCTACTTTTTCTGCTGCATCATTACCATAAGCATTTGGGTCTGTATTATTTGAATGGCCCACGCATTTTACCATGGCAACCACTGAGGGACGCATCAATGCGTAAAATAGTCTTGCTAATAATGCTGCATGTTGCACTGGTGTTTCGTCTGATTGTTTTTAATTTTTTTTATTTTGTAACCCTCTCATGCGCCATTTGGACAATACCGAATGCACAGTGGGAGTAACGTAACCTGAGTCAGAATAAATGTTAACTGAAGTGCCTTGTGACATTTCTAATGCTTATATAAGTGCTAGGAGTTCTGCTGACTGTGCGGAGTAATGTGCGGGCAATCTTTTTTTTATCATTACTTCGTATTCCCCATATATAGGACTAGCTACTGCTGTCACTGGGCATCCCATTGTGATCGTAAAGGATATTTGTATTGCGAAAGCTGCTGCTGCTAGAGCCTGCTCGCACGAGAAATGACTATGCTTAAAAGTCCACTATGGTACCCCAGGGGTTTATGTCTCAGGGATGTCTGTTGGGTCGGAACAGCTGTCATTACTTGGCTGTTAAAATGTGGGAACAGGAAAAATTGTTCTGCGTAATCTGGTGTTGCTAACACTGGGGCTTTGTTGATCGCATTTTTGAGTTCCTGAAAGCATGTGATAATTTCTCCTGTCTAGGTAATTGTTGCCTTAGCTTTCTGTGCTTCTTTTAGCCCATGCAACAAGGCCTTGCTGTAACTGGAATAATCAAAAATCCATGACCTACAATAAGTACATAGTCCTAAGAATTGTTCCATCTCCTTGACTGTAGTCCGCTGCACTGTCTGTTCTACTGCTGTTGCTCTTTCCGGTGTTACTCTCCTTCCTGATTATATTATTTGGCCTAGGTATACTACCTCTTTCTGGTAGTACTGCATTGTATCTTTGTCTACTTTGTACCCTTTTCTACAAGTAATGTTAAAAGTGTCACTGAATATTTCCTTCACTGTTCTAATGTATAGCTTGTGGCAAACCCCAAGATGCCACTTCTCCCCAGGCGAGGCACTTCCCAGAAGGCCAGGATGGTGAAACCACTACCCAATAGTTCCCTTGCGGGTGGTGCTCAGCGGGAGGATCTCAAGGGAGGAGACCTCCCATCTGGGGCAAGGGAGAACATCTCAGTAGAATGCGATATACATACACCCTCCACCCATACCCTACACACTCCCTCAGTCATTAGACCCCTCTGTTAACACACTCAATCTCATGGTCCGGCTAGGTCCATGTACTTTTGTTATATCTGTGACGTTAAAGGTACTGGGACAAAGAAGATCGTTAAGAGCCCTAGGGATTTGCCTGACACTAGTACTGGGACGAGGTGGCCCCTAGGAGGAGTAAGGATTGACTTGAAAGCTTTCACTGCAGGTGTGGACTTTGTGCCAGGGTGGCGCATACAAAGTAAAAAGGAAAGGGAAGAGGGACTTAGCGTCTTCTCCTTCAGCCTGTAACCAACCCGGGAGTTTCAAACTGTGTGCTGGAAAGAAGAACCAGGCAGAGCAGCAGACAGAGGCAAGGAACCATGGAGGTCATGCAAGAGGCAACTTCCCTGCCAGTCCTGAGGAATCGTGTGATGGCACGATGAGCGGAAGCTGGAAGCAGAGCAGAGCACCACAGACCTGAGCAGCCGACGAGAAGGAACGCTGGTGCTGCCGTGAGGACGTCCGATCCCTGGAAGGACCGGAGAGCTACCCAACCCCAGTAACCGGTACAGGGCTGATAGGGAGGCCCAGTAGTGACACAGGGCAGGTGACGAGGCTCTGCAGCAGAGGAGCGTTTCCCCGGCCCAGTGGAGTCACAACAACCACTGACCACCCGAGAGGGCTCTGGGACCCACAACGAGAAGCAAGCAATAACCCTTGCATCAGTACTTGGTGTGAGAACGAGCCAAGTGAGCTGAGCAGAAAAAAGAGAAACATGGGTTGGGGAACCCCACCGAGGAGCGAGGCATCTCCCTTTAATAACTAGTTGGTGGGAGAGTGAGCCAACAGTACTGAATTTAGGATTGAGCGAAGCAGGATTTTGGGACCCAAACCAGGAAGAGAGATGTATTCCTAATGGTCTCACTTGGCACGAGAGTGAACCAAGTGGGCCAAACCAGACAACAAGAGAAGCCAGGGTCCAGGACCCAAAATGTGCATGCCACATGAGTCATCTTTCTCGTCGCTGTACTTGGTAAAGAGAAGATACCAAGTGAGCCCAATCGAAGAAGACAAGTTTAGAACTGTGTTTTTGAAACCAAAGTGATAGCTAGGGAAGGGAGTCATTCCCAATGGTGGTCTGGAACTGTGCTGACAATTAAAAGGATACCAGGAGAAGGGAGTTATTGTCCTAGTAATCAAGACCAGTGGAAGGGAGTCATTCCCCCTGGTTGTGTGGAACTTTGCTTTTTTGTGTTGTAACCTGGGAAAGGAAGCCATTTGCTATATCTGACAAGGAACTGTTTTGAACATTGCCTTTTGTTTGTGTTTTGCCCAGGGCAAGGTAGCCACACCCCTGGCATTGTGTAAACTGTGCGAACAAGACACCTGCAGACGGGGGACATTCTCCAGGAACCCAATAGTGAAGAAAACTATGGGCAATAAGGAATGTTGATGTTTGAGTTGGAACAGTTCCTTGTGAACTTGACCTGAGAACTTTGCTGCTTTTTAGCATTGCAACTGGGACCTTTTGTGTTGTGCTTTGAAAAGAAGTTGAGACCTGGGGAAGGGAGTCATTCCCCAGGTAAAGATTCCACCTGACAGTTCAAACCATGGCGGGCTGTACACAAATGCACCAATAAGTAGGCAGGGCAGTGGGGATGGTGGCGTGTGTGTGTACTGGTTCTGTTCTCTCCTTATCGTCAGGGGCGTTCTCTAAATCTTCAAACATTTTCCACAATTCGAGTATACTGTGCCGGCTCTTTCACTTTTTTCCTTTATATTTTGATGCCAAATAACTAAACATGTGTTTGAGGACTGCTTTATCGTTCGTGTTCTCCTTGGACCAAGATTTAAACATCCTTCCTTCAGCTCCCTGAACCCACTCACGATGATACTTAATGATTTTCTCCCTATACCGTGGCAGCGCCGCACACACATTACCGATCACCGGTCCAGAGGCGTCTTGCTAGCAAACCTCACAATGCTTCAACAAAACCACTCACTCCCTCCTTCCCACAGCCTCAATGCAAACCCTGCCCCCTCAAAACATTTCTATTCACACCACAACCCATATCCACACAAATGGGCAACCACTGCCCCATACTACCCCACTCTTATATACACAATTATTTTGATGTTGTGCTATGTTGATTTATACCCTGCACCTATACCACCGAAGGGCAATCTTCAGGCGCTCACGTGGCTCTGCAAGAAAGAGGACGGGGTTGGTTGGTGAGGGAAGAATGATATGATAGGTCCAGAGCCAGGAGAAACTGCCATCTGTGTTGGCTTGCAGATGGTAGGTTGCGTGCACTGGCTTGTTATATCCATACAGGTAAGATCCAATGTCTGGGATGTTTCTATGTGACTGTTATGTTGTATGTTTTATTTTTCCTGCAAGATTGCACTCTCGTTCTAGGCATTCTTCCAAGCTCCTCCAATGAAGTGTCCCCCTCCAATTGCCTGCACAGCTGGGCACAGTGCCCCGCTCCAAGGAACAGGCAGGCCTTCTGGCAACAAGACGCCTGCGGACCTCCTCAAAGTGTGAACATGGACTGATTACTGCAGATGGGTGCTGCAAGCCAGGATTCGCAGCAGGGAATATCCCAGCTTGCGGTAGGGCCAAAAAATAATAGATAAAAACAATTCCATGGGGGTCAATAAGAAATGCACCAGTTACAAGGGAAAGTTTTATTACATGCAAATCCAGCCAGGAGTTGTCAGTAAGTCCCGTAAAACTGAGGACTGGAACCACGCTTGACACACCCATTTCGAGTTACATCTTTATAGTGGAAAACCGAAAATTACCATAAGCAAAACATATGAGATAGAACATAATCGCACATTCTCCATTGGCTAACGCCTATAAAGAAATGTAAACATCCCCTATAGTTCATTACCTCATTGGTTGTGCATGTCTAAATGCAAACCCTTGCAAGATGACTTTATTGTACAATCAGCAGAAAACAGTGATGCGATTGGTCCCTTTTTATTCAGGTACTTTGTTGCAACAATTGACTCCCCTTATTGGTTAAGGTGACTTTGGCCATCTTGTGATGTGCATACCCCCGACGGGACCCAATCGGGGAGCGAATGGGAACGGGTTCAACCCTGCATGGGAATACAATGGCTTCCTCGTGGTAACAATTTGGCACTCCTCCATAGCCCCTTCGACCTTGCAGCTGTACTCTTTGGTATCGCCTCTTGAAACTCCCGTCTTAGAACACGTTACTTCCACAGCACGCCTCCTACCTTATCTCTCTTGACCCATTAACTGGCTAGGCTACAGATAGTCATTGTAAATATGTAGGCTACAAATGTGGAGGATAATTTCTTTTCCCCCGGAAATGGCAAGTAGATGTTCTGGACATGTTGGTGGTAACCTAATCTGGGTTGGTATATTTATTTTCTTGGTGAAAAAGCAATAGATTAGCTTGAAACCAGACTGTACACCTAGGGAGCTTTCAGCGAACAAAGTGGGGAGACGCTGATCTAATTCCGGCTGGTGGTGGTTTGGGGAGCTCCACACAGGGAAGTAAAAAGCTATTCCTAAAACTTGCATGTGCATGTTATACATCTGCCCCTTGATCATGCTATCTTTGTCATGCAGCCTCACTTCCACAGATTTACAGCAATACAGTATTTGGTTGGGGTCATTTTAGACCACTCCCTTCTCATTCAGGCAATGCCTCAGTGAAGACTTACGATCGAGCCCATTTAGGATGTTACATTCAGAGAGGACTTAAAGAAAGACAGTATGGAGTGTGTTGAGCAGAATGAAAGCTTGGTGGAGACTAGGGTCGTCCTATAGAAAGTCTTTAAAGATGTGATCCGTGGCCTCTTTATTGTTAAGACGCATTCAGTGAAAAAGACCCTGTATACAAAATTGAATAGCGCTGAGGATACATATTGCAATCTTAAAGCAAAGGTACATTTAAACCATAAATAGTTCACTGTTGATGCTGACACTAGAATGCAGCACATGAAAGTGCAGGAAGCTCTGCAGAAGCTGGCACCAAAACCTTGGGGACAGCAATTGGTCTTCTAGCATGGCTTCTCGAGCATGGGATCTTACATGGATTCACATGCTTGTGAATATTCCCTGTTGTCAGGCTGGGAATCCTCTGTAATATTAAAAGCAGTTTAATTTTAAAGTTAATAACGGCTTGTCGGTTATACAGCCTGTTGTCATTTCCGGTCATACTGCCCAAGCTTATGGCATTTGTCCTCCTTGCCTCCACCCCCAATGGCCATCTTCAGATTTTTACCACGTTTTCATGTTGGGATTATTCTGATATAGCTCTTTGAAAATCTCTATTATATTTTTGTGTACTTTTCCTAATCCTTTTTTTATCTCTTGTCACATTGGTGACCGCTGGCGGAATGGGGGGACTTGTTGCCGGTTAAGATGCAATCCATCGTCACATCGTTTTTTTTTTCGTGTGAGGCCTTATCCTTCAATTTGGGCCTTCACCTCGCAGCATGGCGGACGCCAGAAAGACGTCTCTTCAGGGCCTGCTCCACCTGCAACCTGAAGAATGTCTTTGTTGTTTGATCGGCATGGTAAATGCCTCTACTGCATGCACCCGGACCACGATGGGGACAACTGTTCCATCTGCAAGTCTTTCTCCTCCAAAGCTCGTTGAGATAGTCACAGAAGGTTGGTGACTTGGCTAGAGGAGGATACCAGGGCCTCTGACATGGCCTCTGTGCATAGTCGCGCCTCTGCCCGGGTCAGCAGATCCATTGAGCGTACTACCTCTACTAAGAGTTTGAGGTCTGTTGTGGACACTTCCTGGAAAGAGACCTAAAAAGGACAAGAAGTTCCACACTCCAACTTTATCTGTCAACGGTTCCCAAGGCTTCATCTACGACAACGGGGTCCACTGCCACTGTCAGAAAAACATCATGGGTCGATGACCTCTATGATGATTTGCGCACCATCAACAAGCAGAACACCGCCCGCGGGCGAGCACGGGTCATGTCCATGTTCATCGCGCCAGTGAAACTCAAGTCATCGTCGCCTGTCCCTCGACGGAAATCTCCATCTACCACCTCAACGGCTCCTCCCTCTACCATCTCGTCGGTGGCTACGACTACATCTACTAATGTCCCATCCACAACCGTGCTGACGACTACTTTAAACGTCCACAAAGTTGCTCTACCTCCAGGGCCACCCTCATCCAGCCCATATTCAGTTCCGTTGATGTCACCACAGGCTCCGGTCATCGCCTCCTTTCCCAGGGGTGCGAGTGTGGACAAGGAGATGCTGCAAGCTCTCTCTTCGTCCTCCCAAGGCACAAGCATTCTTCGCCCTGTCGTCTGTGGGTTCTCCGGGAGCATTACCTCCTGATCAATTTCTACATGCAGGCACTCTCTCTGATGACGAGCCCCCAGGGTCTTTCTCCACTAATCTGGAAGAGGTGGAGGATTGTCCCAACCACATTCTTTTTAGACCTCATTTATCTCCGCAGCCACAACCGCTTCATCGCTCTCTACAGTCACATCCAATGCTACCAACTGTGCCCTTGCTCGCTGCTCCTCAGCCAGACTGTCCAACTGTGCCTTTGCCCACACCCCCCCATGGGAGCAGCACCTAGAGACTTGTCCTTGGACTTACCTTGGTTTGCAAGCTGCAGCAGCGTTTGCCTCCAATAGCTCCCCAGACTCTGCCCTCTAGGAGTCCACCCTTGCCCTCGGGCCGGGGCCACATTTACTGCATATTCCTCTGCATACGCCTCCACCTAGACTGTTTTCTGTCCCTGTGGCTGCCCTCACGGATACAGATACTAATCTGGATACTGACACCTCACAAGGTACTCAAGGTACAGAGGAGTTTGAGGACCTGATTCCATCTGATGGCTAGCCTCCTTATGTGGATGCTCCCTCCAGAGTTCTCCACCGGATGAGATCGGCTCCTTTACACTGTGAAGAGGTCCTGAGAGACCCTGCATCTGAAACGCTTGAGAATGGAATACTAGTGACATAGACCTGCTGATAGGAAAGCCGAGGAGCCCCTGGCGTCCTTCAGAGATGTTCATGTACACTGGTGAGGGATCTTTTTTGTTGGATGATTTGGTATTTTTATATAGTATGGCCAAGTGCCCACAGAGTGTAATCCAACGTGTCCGAGTAGGATTCTGCCAAGAATGTTGACTTGGAAAGAGCCGCAAAGATTGATCATTTTTAAGCAAGGAACCAGGCATATATTACTTGCAACCTACTCCTGACGTCCATTAAGTCAGACTTAATAACCCATAAAAAGGCAATTACTTTGCAGTTGGCATTTTATGCTGACTTCTTGTTTGCCAACATGTTTCTTTATATTCGGATTATTGATATTGTTTGCCTTTTTGTGAGAAACTGTGATTTACAGTGAACCTGTATGTTGTCGAGAGCATGCCTCGCACCATGAGCAGCTTTGTGAATACCGCGCTGTAACCTAGAGAACTAAGAAGCGTCTGAGATTCGCCCGTAGACTTGAGGCAAGGTTAGTACATAATCCTTTACTGATTGCATTTCCTTCACCCAAACACCATATTTCCATAGCCCGAAACGACGCCTGCCTCCGAGGACGCTGGGTGCCTTCTCCTCCTGTGACAGAGGCGGCCATCTTGGAATTCTGCTAACTGAACCTCTTATCTTCGATTGGACTGGAAACTGGAGATGTGTTGCAGTAATCCTTAACAGATTAATCCAATTGCCCATTTATTAATGAAAGATTTAAAACGTGAGCCGGTTTTGGCCTCAGAGAGCGCACACAATCTTTTCATTTTGTGTATTTATTTCTTTTTTTTTTTTTTATTTGTTTATTTGTAAAATTTACACATATATAATCAATCAAACAATCAGAACAATAAATACTGAGCAAAAATACACAGGATAACAGAATAATATATATACGTAACTTGCAATAAATCAGTAAATACCCAGAAAGTCATCCCACACCTTTCCGTACAACCTCAACTTCCCTTGCCTCTTGTAAACCACCCTTTCCATGGATGCAAGGGCAGACATGCCCTCCACCCAATCATCAAGAGAAGGCGCATTCCGCGATTTCCAGCCCCTGAGGACCAACTTTTTACCCAGACAAGCTCCACGGAGTAAAAACTTTTTCTGTGACACAGAGAGTTCATCCAGCAAATCTCCACCTCCCAAAATCATTGTCATAAAATCCAATTCAACATCCAAATTCAAAACACGCAGACAGGCACCACAAACATCATGCCAAAATCCCCGTACACGCACACATTCCCACAACAGATGTTCCAGACTTCCCTGTTCATTCCCACAACACCAGCATTCATCCGAGTCCATCAGCCCCCTCTTAAACATTCGCTGCGGCCTCCAAAACACTCTATTGAGGATCTTTATCTGTCTTTACCGTTCCACCATATCAATTGCACAGAGTTTAACATTCGCACACATATCCAACCACATCTCAGGCGAAATCACACACCCTAACCTCCTTCCCCATTCATCTCTCAAGTTTGAATTTTCCTTATAAGCAGACACAATACAATTATATATCCTGCTAGCAATGGAACAACCACCTGGCTCCCTCTCCATAAGATAGAGATTCACCATTGAACTTCCTAGCTCTGCCACATCACCGATACATCTTTTCAATTTCCTGAAGTCTTCAGTTCTGAAATTATCAATGTGAAACTTTGCTCGTAACTCACGTTCCCCAATCCACCCTCCATCCACCAGAACATCATCAATCCAAAGCACCCCGCCTAGAAACCAATCCGGCCAGAATAAAGACCTTCCCCCGATTGCAATCATGGGTTCAACCAAATGGATGAGTGAATGGTCTTTGAAGCAACCGAGCCCAACAATTCATGAACCTGTCTCCACGTCTCTCTCAGAAAAACCATCAAAGGCGATTTATTACATGACTTATTTGTCGCCGTGAGAATAGCCCTTGGAGGGAGCGGACCCAACATACTTGCCTCTGCAATTACCCATTTATCAGGCAAATCCATCAAAAAAGGCACAATAAAATGACTTGAAAAGGCTAAATGATATGACCTGAAGTTCGGTACACCCAGACCACCTTTTTCTACTGGCAACTGAAGTTTCCACAATTTAAGCCTAGGCGGCTTATTATCCCACAGGAATGACTGCAGCAAACCATCAATTTTTTTCCAGTAATGTTGACCAATTTTCATCGGAAGCATACCTAGAACAAAATTAATCCTTGGAGCTGCATTCAATTTGATAGCGTTCACCTTGCCCCATAGGGACAAATGAAGCAAAGACCACCTCAGGATGCTCATTTTCAAATCAGTACATACCTCATTCATGTTTACCACAACCATCTCATTCACCAGTGGGGTTAGCCATATACCCAAGTATTTCAGTTTCCTTTCACACCATTGAAACCCAATCCCAGTAATTAAGTTCTTGTCACAATATCCTGAAATTGGTAATGCCTCCGATTTAGACCAGTTAACCTTAAATCCAGCCACCGCATGAAATCTTTCTAAAACATTCAGCAAGGCCAGAAGGGACACTGCTAAATTCCGTAGCAACAAAAGTAGGTCATCCGCATAAAACCACAACTTTTGGTCAGCACCATGAAAACCCAGACCCTGTATCCCCACATCACTCCTTAAGGCAATTGCCAATGGTTCCATGGCCAAAACAAATATCAGGGGGGATAAAGGACATCCCTGTCTCGTACCCCTCCGTAGCACAAAGGAGTCTGACAATTGCCCATTAGTTCTGACAGCGGCAGTCGGACAAGCATATAGCAAGACGATCCATGAAATAAACTCCTCTCCCAAATTCATAGCACGCAATACTGAAAAAAGATAGTTCCAATCAACACGATCAAACGCTTTCTCTGCGTCCAAGGAAAGCACCGCAACATCATCATCTATATCCTGTGCATGTGTCATCAACAACAATAAGTTCCTAATATTGCTAGATGTCCTCCGGTCATGAACAAAGCCCGATTGATTAGTGTGCACTAACTTCACAAGAAAATTTTGCAAGCGAAGGGCCAATAGTTTTGCAAGGATCTTATTATCAGTATTAATCAAACTGATCGGACTGTAATTCGAAGTCAAACAACCATCTTTACCCTTTTTCAGAAGAACCGATATAATGGCATGACTAGTAGAAGCAGGAAGCAAACCTCCCACTCTGGATTCTATGAACATATCCTGCATAAGTTCTACCACTGAATCAGGTAAGATTTTATAAAATTCAGCAGGCAGACCATCCGGACCCGGAAACTTGCCCGAGTTCAATTTCCCAATCGCAGCTTTCAATTCATCCACAGTCAAAGCCTCACTCAGTATTGCATTCTCCAAATCATTCACTCTAGGTATCTCCAATCCATCAAAAAAGGAACCATTCAATCCATTGACACCCAACTCACTTTGAGAGTTTCATATAATACTCCCTAAAAGTCTCATTAATCAATTTCGGGTCACAAGTCACCTGACCATTCTCTCTATTAATAGAAGTGATAGATCTTTCTGATTGCTGTTGTCTTAATCTATAGGCAAGCCAGCGATCGCACTTTTCACCATATTCAAAATACGAACATTTTAATTTAAACAAATCCTTCTCAGACCTCATTTTCAAAGTTTCATTCAATTCTCTCTGTAGTTCCCTCAATCTTCTCTTTTTTTCCATGTTCCCAGAGTCATTAATCATCTCCAGTGAAAGTTGCTTAATACTTTGTTCCAAATCCATACTTATGTCCACCATACATTTCTTCCTGCTACTGGACAAACCTAGAATTAAGCCCCGCATTGTACATTTAAATGCCTCCCATAATGTCTCAACAGTCATACCATCTGTCCTGTTTTCCACAACAAAATGATCAGCCTCAGATCTGATTTTCTCCACAATCTTTTCATCTCGAAGAATTGAGGTGTTCATTCTCCAACAAAACGATCTAGGAGTACCGAACTGCACATCTACATTCATAAACACTGGTGCATGGTCAGTGACAGCAATACAACCAATCTCACAGCTTTTCAAATTCAGGGTTGCTGAACCAGCCGAGAAAAACATATCTATATGAGAATGTGAGCCATGAGAACTAGAATAAAATGTATATTCTCTCAAATCCCCATGAAGCAATCTCCAACAGTCTTCTAATGCAAATTCAGAAATAAGTGAGTTAAAGGAACAAAAAGTCGGGTCTCTTCTGATAGCAATATGCGGCCCACTGCGATCCTTGACATTATCAATAACCAAATTAAAGTCGCCTCCCATAATAACATTCTGACAAGCAAAATCCTGTAGCATTTGAGCCACTGTCCCAAAAAATGTGCCATCATCTACTGAAGGGGCATAAACATTGCAAAGAATATACTGTACTCCCCGAACTTCCACCAAGAGCACGATGACCCTACCCTCTTTATCAGTGCGAGATTTCAAGACCTTAATCGGGGAGTTCTTCCGAATCAAAATAGCAACCCCCCTACTCCTGGATGAATAACACGAGACAAAAAATTCCCCAATCCAACTTTTGCGCAGCATATTAGCATCCTCGAACAGTAAATGGGTCTCTTGGAGAAAATGTACATCACCGTGCATATCTTTTAAACAATTAAAAATCGTTTGTCTTTTGAGTGGATTGTTTAGACCATTTATATTCCACGAGGAAACAGACAACTGGTCACTCCTCCCAGGCATCATTGCAAGGAAAAAAATAAAACAGTAAAAAACCGAAACAAATATTCTGTACTGAGAAAAATTAAATACCCTCCCCCACGCCCACCTACAGAAGTATGAATCCAACGTCAACCAGAACAAACCCCAAGCCACCCCCAGTACCCGGCCCAATCTCATATAAATATCACCAACCAGAAAACCCTAAAATTAAAAAGCCCATGTAAATTTCAAGGAAACATATCAGTATAACATGAAACCTTTCAGAAGCCTCTCTGGTAGATGCAACGGGTGATAAGGGTGCAACAACAAATATATCTGAAATAACATGCGGACCACTCCACTAGTAGTCCAAACAACACTCAGGAAAACATGTAAGCAGAGATATCACCTCCCCCTCCCCTCCAAAAAGGTGAACTAAAAACACAAAAAAGGTAAAACAAAAAGCAAAGTACATAGCAGACAATCATAATGTAAAATCTCCGCCCCTGGCCCCTCCCTGCTGTATCATGGACCAAAGTACAGTGAGCGGCCTCCAACCCACATTGTCACCTTTTGCAATGGCAGAATGAAAGGTACCACATATCTTCATGGGTCAGAAACATGCCCATTCCTTCACCCGGACCAAACAACAGGTGCAGGGGCATTAATTGTAACAATTCTACATTGACTCCAGGATCCACCATGAGGCCAATGCAAAGTGTAGAACAAACCTCCGCAGCAGAGCATCAATATTGTCTCCATTGTTATCAAAAAATGGACTCAGCATGCATATGTTCGGAAAATAGCCATAATCCATTGCAATACTCATGCTTTCACGGCTGCACACGCCATTTGTCCCAGATGTCATATGGTACGCTCTTCGAAATTATGCCTGACATGTACCACTGATCCATAGAGGGCTTTTGTAAAGGACGCCGTCACGTGCCACTTCCATGAGCAGCAGCCCACTTATACTTCTAGCATTATCTAGCAGGTGCAATTACCAAAGCTTAGAGATAATTACCGCACGCAGATACTTAAAAGATTGTGAGCCGACAGCAAGTCCGATGTAAAAGAGTCTCTCCCCGGGCAAAATGTAATGGCTGATAACTACTCATCACGTACCTCCTCATTACAAGTGGTATGGACTGCAACACAAAACCCATCAAAGGAGGGGCACCGCAGAGTCTGGACGCGTCTTCATTCCATGTCGCAGGCCGAATTGCAGACGCGACACGGAAGGAGGAATCCCAGCCATATTCCGGACTTATCCTCAACGCCGAAGCAGAGACACGTGACGCGGAGCGTACTGGAGCATAATGCAGCACCGTACGTCACGCATCAACAATGAAGGTCCCTTCTTCAGAGATGTGTTGCCCGTGGAAAGGAAATCAAGAGCTGCATTCCGATACCGAACGTAGGCGAATTTCAAACGTATAACTGAAGTAAGCACTCGGCGCCATCTTCACCAATGTAATTTTATGTTTAAAAAAAAAAAATATATACGAGGAGGGGGAGGAAGCCCCTTGTGAAATATAAGATGTCAAATCAAGCATCAATTGCGTTAGTATTATCCCGTAATGTCTCAAGCCAAGATAAAGCTTCCTTTGGGTCAGAAGTAATTCTCTCTCCCTCTGGCAACATCAATGTCAAAGCGTTACATCTATTCAGGAAAGACTTCACTTTCAGGGACTTCGCCAAGTCCTTAACACCCTTAAAGCATTTCCGAGCTGCCATGACTTCTTTAGGGTAATCCGGGAAGACAAAAATAGGTTTACCCTTGTAGAAGGTAGGTCCCTTAGACCGAGCAGCAAGCAGCAAACCTTCCTTCCTCCTGGTCAAAACAAAGACCACCATGATATGCCTAGGTCTGGAGCCAGGCTGCTTACCAATCCTGTAAACATGGTCTATATCCTCCTCCTTAATCACCGTTAGACCAAAGCAATCTTTGAAAATCCCAACAACTGCTGAAATCAGTTTCTCTACTCCAACCAGTCTGACATTTCTTTCTCGCAATTTGAAGTCCATTTCCAATCTCCGGTCTTTCTCATCATGGAGGTCCTTTTTTAAGTTGTTATAGGCCCTGTAGCTTCCTGCCATCTCTGAAGTCATTGAATGTGATTTCCTTTCCAGCTCTTCCACTCTACCATCCAGATGACACACCTTAGAGTTCAGTTCTGCCAAGGTAGTTTTCACTTCTACCATGTCTAGGGACACCTGCTTCAGCAGCTTATAAATGTCCTGACTGCTCGGATTCTCCTCTTCCATCTCCATCAGTTGTTTCTGTTTTTTGGAATTAGGATTTTCTGGTTCCTGAATTTTCTTTTTTGAATTCATTATCAACCATGAAATAGCTTCAGGGAGGGGACCAGGAGCTGCAGGTTCAAGCTGCTGTCACCTTGGCCAACATTCCGGAATCCCTGTGTATTTATTTCTGTGTGGGTACTAAAAGCGTTCCCTAAAGTGTAACCTCTTAAATAGCAGTGTTTCTGCGTCCTTGGCGATTACATGGTTGATGTTTAGTTTAAATCAAATTGCCAATTGACGCCCTATTTTAATAACCTGTTTTTCGAGATGTGTCCTGCCAGTGTACTGAATCAGTGGGACACATCTGCAACATGCGGCTCTGAAGATGTTTTTGACTACAACTCCGATGACCCCTAACCTTTGATAACACGTGCCAAGGCTGATGGGAGTTGTGGCGCAAATCATCTGGGGAGCCAAAAGTTGAAAACCAGCTGCACATGCTTAAGTGTATATTGGGAAGAAACGGACTACTTTTCACCTACATCGACTCGTTAGTACTCCTTCATATCAGCCTGCATGGAGTGAAGCACGTGGTGTTATCCAGCCTTCCCCTTGGAGAACTCTAAAGGCTCCTTAATGTTGCCTTGAGTTTTGTAACGCATGGAAGTTGACCCACAAGTATTTAATGCTCGTATTAACCTGCTGGTACTCATAAATGATCATAGGCATTATGATAGCACAGTGGGTTGAGTGTTCGATGCTGAGGCCTGAGCTTCGAATCCCGACGAAATCAACTCCGCCTTTCATCCTACCAAGGTCAATCAACGAGTGCCAACTATATAAGGAAACATTCTCTTGGTGATGCTTTTATATAGATTGATCAAGCAAGAAACATGCTTGCTGGGGATTTTTTCTCACAAGAATCATTGAGAATACAGCAACGCGCAAATATTATGAGAATTTAAGAAAGACACAAACGCGTTACTAAATTGAACCTAGGGTGTCATCTGCTTTGAAAATAATGTCCCTAAGCATCCTGTTTCCTGTACTGACTCATCATAAATTGTCCTCATGCCACTATTCCGAAGTGTAACGTTTGGTACAGTCACTATACTGTTTTTCAGCCTAAAAAGGAAACTAACTGGGTTTGCGTTTCCGCCGGTGTCCTTGAACTTCTTGTCGGCACGTGATTTCCCAGAGGAAAGGCACACATCGTCACACTCTGCTGCTGTAGCAACATCAGAACATGCAGTGTTCGGAATCTTTTCTAATGAGAAAACCTTTGAATTTGCTGAAGAAAACCTTCACTGAAGGGCCTTTATGGATACAGTACAAAATCTGAAAGACGCTGAAGATCGACAGTTGCACAGTTAGCAACACAGCCATAATTCGCCTCCTGCCAACACAGCTCAAACACCACATATGACCTCATCAAAGATATAATTGTCGCCCCACTCCATGGATACGAGGCCAAGAGCTCACTCTGCAACTGTGTATTGGATGCACTGTAGAATTATTTTCCCCAGACCCACGATCCTGACAGATAATGACAATATTTGGTAATAGTGATTTTCTAAATGTTATGTGTTAAAACATGCTCCGTGTTTCCTAATTCTCAGTTATCCAGGCACATGTTTCATGTTCTTTGTACTTTTTCAAGGTCTTTGCTGGTTTTATGTGCGAGTGAAAAAAAGCAAACGTATAAAAACACTTCTTGGATTCCTTCACGATATATAAAAGTATTCTTTATGACTTTTACACAGACGGTCAATTTATTTCTCCAAAATAGATTCTTTGGGGGCGGGGAGGCTGGAGAAGATGCGCTGTCCTAGCTTACAAGGAGAACATTTTAAACTGTTATGGCAGTATTGCTTTTTTTTAATACTCCTACAAGTCTCACTACTGTAATTTTATTCAGTTTGTGTAATTGTCTAGACTTTTTTGAGTGTATATATGTGTGCAAGAGAAAAAGTGGTGCAACAAATCATGTGGCTGCCTTGTTTTTCCATGTTTTCTACATGGAACATTAAAAAACGTTGTCCTTTTTTAACCATAGCACCCCTTCAAATAAAGTTGTTTTCAGTGAATGTCCTAGGTTTATATTACATACGGTCAACCATAATGTTTCTAGTTTGGTGTTGATGCTTTTTAAAGATCTGATCTAGCTATATGCCGGGCATAAAGCTACTTGCACCTACAATTCTTCACATACACACAGCACAATATTTCTTACTTGCCAATATTGATTTTTGAATAGCCAATGGTTAGTGGCGAGTGCACATTTTGAGCCCTGCCCAGGAGACTCTGAGCATACGTGTGAAGTGCACTCCCCTCGCTTGGGCAGAGGTTTGGGACATCCTTCAACCATAGCCTGTGTTCACTGTACCCGGGGCATTACTTTTGCACATAGCAGTTTCCCCTTCCCACAAGGCATGTTGGGCATGGTCTGTCTTTTTCCATGCCCCTGACAGTGTGACCCTCCCCCAGTGATCCAATCTTGGGTGCATGGATATCCTGATACAAAACATACATAATACATTTGGCTTCACTGCACTTTTAGAGTTGAAGAATGTGTTTCCTGCAGGTCAAGTATATCGGGATCTTTGGAGGGAGGGGAGGGGGGTAATAAGGGGACAATCATCTTACCAAAAATGAAGCAGTCTGTGTGAAAGATGAACTGTTAAGTCTTCCAATTAATCCAATTGCAGAGGTAGTTCCTGGTGCTAATTATATTGCAGTCAGTCTGTCGTCGTTCTCGCAGTTGGAAGTGGTGATCACTTCAATGTTATAAAAAGATTTGCTATGTATGGTGTGTGAAACCAGAGACTGTCTCACCCACTAGTCCCCGGGGATCTCTCTCTCTCTCTCGGCTGGCCAGGGCATGGCCATCGCCTTTGGATCCAGACCCTGGAGGTGGACCAGTGCGGAAGGATCACCTGGGTGACGGGTCTTCGGGGGCTGGGGGTGAGGCAGCCGATGGTGAGACGCGGTATTCACCCCTTTTTTCTACTTCCAAACCATCCTATTTTTTACGATCCGATGTCCCACTGCCCCTCCTTTCTGCACAAACACTAGGTCGAGGAAGAGGGCGACTGAGAGTTACAAGACTAACTTTTCTACATCATACTGGACATGCCCCGCTAATCAGGCCAGGCAAAGTCAGGCCCTTGACTTCAAGTGCACCTGATTACAATTAGCTCTCCTCACGGATAAAAGGCGGAACCTAGAGACACACTCTGAGGAAGGTGGAACACAAGTACGAGCAGAACTTCCGGGCCGAAGGCGAACCTACTGGAGCAGAGCGACAGACCAAGGGACAAGAGCACTGGGTCGAAAACCCCAAGAATTCCCCACAGGAGGTTGTTGCCTCCACAAAGCCGTGAAAGACATGGGAGAAGGCCAGATACCAATATCAAAGACTGCATTGTGTTTCAAGGATGCCAGCAACTAGCCCCTGGCCCCTGGGTGAACGACAGAGTTGGGGAGGGAAGGCCAAGCCTGTGGTACCAACCTTGACTTGTGAATTGGAAATTGAAAAAGGAAGAAAGGACTGCGCACACAGCCGGTGAGTTGGTAAGCGACCTGAGAGACCGGTGTGTGCTAAGAAAGATTGAGGTTTGCAATAATATATCGCAAGTGAAGGCTGCACGCATGTAGATGAGACACGAAGAAAGGCAGACCTGTTAATGAACTTTAAGATGAAGTCAGCTGTGCAATCGGCGATACTGAGTAATGGAGTGGTCCGGCGAAAAGGAGTAGCCCACTCTACAGTCTCCATGAAAGGTGCATCGTTTGAGGCGATAAAGTGAAAAGTTAACCCAGAGAGAAGGGGAGAGGAAAAGCTGAACATTGAATTGTAAGTCGAAGTGGTCCTGCGGTGGTCTGAGAAGGAAGCCCCGCACATTCGAAAGTCTTCAACATCCGAAAAGCAGTCTGAACCTGACTAAGGGATACCCGAAGTTTAAAAAGCTTGGGGGAGGGAGCATAGCAAATGTTGTTGAACTGTGAAAGGTCTGAGCCCGGCAGAGGGGGGACCGGTGTTAGCTTTGTTTTGTAATTTGGGGATGACTGGAACAAGAGCCTTTAACGTGGAAGGCCAGGCGGACCTCGATGCACGTTCCGAACTGTTTCAGTGTTAAATGCCGAGCATGAGTGTGTCTATCCTGCCTATAGAGACTGCCGTATTCTGTGCTGTCTAAACGTGGGGAGGAGAGCTGATGCAGCCACATTTGTTTGTCGAACACTGATTTTCTTTTTATATACATACCTCTGTTACACATTTTATTTTGTACAAGAGATAGGCCAGGCATTAGGTTTTGTTAGCATAGCCATTTTTATTTGACACACAACTAAGACTGTTTTCTTTATTATTTGATGGCCGAGACAACTCCCATCCTAGTTATAGGGCAAAGTAGGAGTTTTTCTAAACCCCACAAAGTTAAAGGTTTTACAAATTGTATCTTTTACGTCAGTGTCATACTTGTGATACCATTCCTCCCCTAAAATGGGAGTGCCACATTAAAATATGAAACCTATGTGAAGGCATGTACCCAATAATAGTCCCAAATGTTACACAGCTGCAGCAATTATAGCAGTAGCTGTAATAATAATCGGACATATTATATAGTACATTATGCGAAGTGCTGGACTAATAGGTTTTAATATACAAAGGGGTGTTAAACACTTTATTGTGATCGGAAGGAAAAGGGGTCCATTTGCCTCTGCAAGGATTCAAACCTGTGTTTATCTGGTGCACACAGATCTCTGAAACAAGAATTTAACCTGTTTACCTTTCTTACTGACACCAGCAAAACCTCTTATGCTTTCAGCCAGTAAAGCCCCAAAATGTATATTAAATCCACAAAAAGGGCCAGTAAAGACCAAGCCGGTCTGCTTGTAGCACCTTTGAAGAGTCCCTTAACAAGATATATATAATTTTGGAAGCCCACTACTGAGAAGGAAGAAGAACCAATCACCTGTTCGTTGGGATGGTGCCCACGCAGGATGATCTACATCCAGTAACATCTCGTCCATAATCGGCGCCAAGCCGCAAGTACACTCGCCCATTATGAAGGAGCCGAGCCTGCCCAGTGTAAACATGTAGCACTCCCCCAAATACTTTCTGCCGCTGACGCAGCACTCCTGAGTTAGCTTAAATTGTCAAAGGGAAAAGTTCCTGTTCCCCAGAGTGCATGTCCCATGGTCCATGCAAGGCTGAAACCCATTCAGGATGCAGGCTGGGGAACTGCACCTCTGAATGTGCGTGGGGGCGCTTCCACGCCTCTGCACATCTGGGTTGGTGACATGGTAGCGCTCTGACTCATGTGCACAAGCACAGGATGCCCTCTTTGCTTCCTGGTTCCTGTTCATGAAGCGCAGGAGCCAGATGGATTCTGTGTTTCTAGGTAGCCTGGCACACACAGAGGAGCATAGACTGGGCCAGGGCTGAAGGTAAGAATCTGTATTATGGATGCATGCTTGCATGTGTGAACGAATGAAAGAATCTGCATGCTGGAAGTGTGGGTGCTGGGAGCACGTATGAATGAGTGAGTGTATAGGTGTGCAAGTGAATGTTTTGGGAATGAGCGAGTAGATGTTTCATGAATGTGTGTGGTAGTGTGCATGTGTTTGGGCTGGTCCCGGGGGCTGATTTTGAGGCGAGGAAGGGGACAAAATCAAAGATGCCCAGTAGAACATGATGCCGTGACGGCATCATTTTTACTGTGCATCGTTGATAAAGCAAGCATGATAAGTGGTAATACGTGGCAAGGCTAGCATGTATTGATGCTGCCAGTTTGGACATGTTTTCATATTGTGGCATGACATTTTTAATTGCAAAGCCAACTGGAGTATGTTCTTACACGGGGGTACTGCCATATATTGGCATAACTACGGTGGACATGTTTTCTCATTGCGTGCAATATGCGCAAAGCAAAAAGGAGTGTGTTCTTACATGGAAATACTGGCATACATTGATGCAGCCAGCATGGAATTGTTTGGGCACAGCCAGTATGCACATGTTTGTATAGTGGCATATATTGTGGGCAAAGGCCTCATGAAAATGAAATGATAAATGCCCCTGTGCATTGTTAGGGTCTTGCATCTTTTAGATTTTATCACTAGTTACCCTATGAAACCAATTGCAAACTGTCTGGCTTTTTTCCCAATTATTCACTGTGTGCTGTAAAATGGACGATTTTAACCCATTATTCATAACATTTTCTCGGGGGGGGGGGGGGGTAGGGGAGAAATTCCTGCCCTCCCACTAACTACCCTGGGTTTGGCTTAGTTGCTTTGGGAAATATGTACGCCCACTCCAATAAAAAAAAAATCTTTGTCAGGCTATGAAGCTTCTGGATTGGTCCGTAGTCAGAGTTGTCAACTAGGCCCATAAAAACACATTTGGTACACTTTTAATAGGACTTAATTACAGAAATGTTGCTTTAGCTGTGCAACAATGCTGTGAGTTTTACATCGGAAATACGATCGGTTTTCTTGGAATACATTCTCACTTGGCACTTATATATAGTAAGAAAACTTGCAATCCACATCGCAATGCACCTGCTTCTATTGGAAGGTAGCGCACCGCTAAACCACCCACTTCTGCTACTTAGCATAGAATGGCTAAGGGCAAATCTAATTCTTTTTGGCGGTTTGTTATACTTAATGTGAGAGGTCAAAAATGAAAGCCGGACACAAAAGTTGTCATGTTTTTGGTTAAAGACATTTATTAAAGAAAAGTGGGTTGGAAAAATGCCTCTCTATCCCTGTTCTAAAGAGGACCTTTTCTACCTAGAAACTAAAAACTAAGGATCGGTCTGTGTCAGGATGTCAGTAACTGAAAAGCTGTCCTGGTGTCCAAAATGTTGTTTCCCGAATCTCACACAATAAACAAAACCACAAAGGGTGCAAGGAAAATGTCTTCAACTTGATGTTAGCAAAAGTGTTCAAAATAAAAAGTATCAAAATGATTCCAACGGAAATGTTCTCCAAGGTATAGACCCTTGTATCCATAGGATGCTCCCCTTCCTGTGGATTTGTAGATAGGATGGAAAAACAACTCTTTAGATAACAGTTCCTTCGGGTCTTTGCTGGACTCACAAAGTTCTTTTTTAAACAAGAAGTTCTGTAACAATTTTTCTGTAGTGTTTCTTGTAACTTGATAGATCGCCTGGTGTACTCCACTGCCAGGAATCTACATACAATTTTAGCTGCTTGGTGTACTCGGCTGCCAGGACTTCTTTTATAGTTTTTTTACAGTTCTTTTGCTATACCACAATAGCATATATCATGAGAGCTTGGTATCATTTGCTCAGCTCAAACTTCTTCCCCACATTGGCATCACATTAATCTGTACTTGATTCGGGGGTGCCTTTTTATGCTTTGCCTTGTCTACATTCAAACATGCTTAGCTCTGGTGGCTGCCCCTCTCCGCCATGCAGGCATTTACGTCTACCCCTACCTGGACGACTAGCTAATATGTGCCCCCGTCACAGCCACTAGCCCTGCAGGGATCTATGTGATCACTGCACCGCCCGCAACTGCGACGCCGAAAATGCCGACGGCAGTTGCAGCGCGGCGCAGTGATCCTATGGATCACTGTGCCCGCTTCCCCTGGCCAGCATTACCCATCCTAACCCCCCACCCCACTTACCTTTAGGGCGGCACACTTCTGCGTGTGCTGCCCACACTCTGCGATCCCTGCGGTATAAGCTCCTCCCACACTCTGCGATCCCTGCGGTATAAGCTCCTCCCACTAACGTGGGTTGGAGCTGACGCCGCAGGGGGGTGTTTTTTTTTTTCTTACGTGTCCCCCGCTTTCCGAAATAGTAAGTGAGGGACACCCCCGCAACCCACGACCCCCATTATTGCACCTAGGAAGAGCAGGGGACACCCCCGCAACCTCCGCTCTGCTTGGGCGCAGTAAATGTCACCCTCATTTTGTGCATCTCCAAAGTCGCAGTGACTGCGGGGGCGCACAAATGAGGGCGACATTTTTGTACGATACTGCCCTGCAGCACTCCGCAGACATTATTCAATCCCTGACTTCTCTGGGATTCTCCATCAACTTTCCAAAGTCATGCGCATCGCCGTCTCTGAATGCTCTGTTCCCGGGTTAATGACTCAACACACTGTCATGTTTGGCTACCTCCTCGGAGGAGAGGGTCAGCAACTTACTCTATAAGATTCAACAGCTGTCCACACTATGGGTGACTAAATTCTGCTTCATCAAGTTTGTTAGGGATGATGTCTTCCTGCATCCCCTTAGTTCCTCACTGCAGATTGCACATGAGGCCTCTTCAGGAGTTTCTGGATGCCAGGTGGGAGCAGGTGTCGGTGCTCTTGTAATGACAAGATCACCCTCACTCCAGCATTCCGCCGAACTCTGTTGGTGAAATCCTTGCAAGCACCTCACACGGGGCTCTCCATTTCACCACCCAACACAGCAGGCCATGTCAACAACTGATGCCTTCCTGGAGGGTTGTGGAGCCTATAGAGGCCAACACCATGCCAGAGACCCGTGGCTGCCAAAACAAAAGACACTACACATAAATGTCTTGGCGCTCTGCGTGGGGTTCTGGGTCCTCAAGTCCTTCAAACCCCGACTCCAGGTCAATGTTCTATATCACGAAGCAGGGTGGGACCCGCTCTCCCATACTGTCCAAGGAAGCGCAAACACTATGGAACTGGGCAATAGTGCAGAACATGTTTCATCTGGCAGGGATCCACAATATCATTGCGAATTCCCTCAGCAGGTAGCTACGATCCTGCCATAAATGGGAGCTTCATCAGAGCCAAGTTCTTCTTCTCTTCTCAATGTGGGGTCACCTACAGATCAACTTGTTCGCCACATCTGCCATTTCCAAGTGCCCCCAGTTTGCCAGCTGATATCCTCAAGCAAGTAGTCTGGGGGATGCCTTCTCAATCCCTTGGGGTGGGGCCTGTTCCTCTATGCATCCCCTCCAATTGCACTTCCACTACCAGTGCTAAATGCACTCAAATGGAGTCATGCAAGATGATCCTCATTGCTCTGGCATGGCCCCGTCCGATTTAGTACTCAAACTGCCTTCATCTGTCGGTGGCCCCTTGTGTCAAACTACCTTCTCTACCAGACCTGCTCTCCAATGATGGAGGGTCTGTTCTGCATCACGACCCAGCCTCCCTGCAGTTGACGGCTTGGCTCCTGCAGCCCTAGAGTTTGGACAGTTTGCATTACCTGTAGAATGCAGAAAGATTCTGGCAGAGGCTAGAGCTCCAACTACTCCCGCTACAAGCACAAGTGGAAGCGCTTTACTGTATGGTGTCATTCTCAATGGCTCGACCCTCTTCCAATCAAGGCTAATCAAATCCTACCATATCTGCTGTCGTTGGCGAAAGCAGAGCTTGCACATGTATACATGAAAGTCCATCTTGCAGCTATCTCTTGCTATACTTGCACAGCTGGGAAGCCATCCCTGTTGTCTCACAGGCTGGTTAAGGAGTCCCTCAACGGTCTGTTCCAGGTAATGCCTCCGCTAAACGCCCCAGCGCCAGCATAGGAGCTTAATGTGGTTTTCTTCAAGTTAATGGGTCCTCCATTTGAGCCCCTCCCCCGGGCTCCGCTAAAGTTTCTATCTTGGAAGACTGCTTTTCTAGTGGTTATTACACCGGCCAGACGTGTTGGAGAACTACAGGCTCTCTTGTGCAATCCTCCATTACTTGACTTTTCACCAGTCCAGGGTGGTGCTGCGCACTCATCTCTCCTACATGGCAATAATTCTTTCAAGTTTTCACCTAAATGAGCTACTGGTTCTGCCCGTATTCTTCTGCTCTCCCACTTCTCCTGCTCAGAGGGCTTTGCACTTGCTTGAGGTTTCCCATGCCTTGAAGTGTTATATCACACACACAAAAGACTTTTGCAGGATTTCACAACTTTTTGTAACATTTGGACCTGTTGAAATACGAAAGGCCCTGTCGAAGACTTCCATTTCCAGGTGGCTATCTGGCTGCATCTTGCACTGTCATCAGCTTGCAAACAGGCCTCTGCCAGGTAGACCAAGGGCGCATTCCACCAGAGCCGTGGCTTCTACTACGGCGTTCCTGTCTGGTGTTCCCCTGCTTGACATCTGCATTGCTGCTACGTGGAGGTCAACCCACACCTTCATGAGATTCTCCTGCATTGACTGGTATTCCAGGCAGGAGTCCTGTGTCGGCCAGGCAGTGCTCTGCCACCTATTTGTTTGAGGTGAGTGTTCCAGCAGTGAGTTTCCATTGCTTTTGAGTGCTGTACCGCATCCCGTTGGTTGTGTATATGTACTGCTGTATAATCGTATTCATGGGCATGTAAATCCATGAACGATGTTACCCAGCATTATCTTTCATGGATTCACATTCGACCCTCCCTCCTACCCCTCTATGGCTCTTCTTGGTTCCTACTGCCACATTACGTGCGCTGACAAATCTGAAGATATCCACCAGAAGCGGAGCTAGGGAAGACTGGTGTCATTGGCTGGTGCTGTATGACCCAAAGTAACAGCATTTGGCTATATAAGTGGCAAGCAGTTATATGCTTTAAAGCAAAACTGCTTTAATATTACAGAGGATTCCCAGCCTAATATTGATGAGCATGTGAATTCATGAAAGACTCCAA
The DNA here is from genome assembly GCF_040938575.1 of Ambystoma mexicanum. NCBI lineage: Eukaryota > Metazoa > Chordata > Amphibia > Caudata > Ambystomatidae > Ambystoma > Ambystoma mexicanum. The sequence goes on from NC_090941.1 coordinate 898,219,834, forward strand.
TGCTGGAGAACAGGAGCTACAGGTAAGGAATTTGTTCCTAATTTGCACCTCTATTGTCCATGCTTTACATGGGCCGGTGAAATCCAGGCTCTCTGTACCAACACTTGTCCTATTTCAAAATGTGAGAGAACTTTGCACTGAATATCTCTGAAATGTTGACATATCTTAGGAGAAGACTGCTTTAACCTCTGCTGGCTTTTGTAAGCATTCTTCATCCCCCACAGTTTACACGATGGGGAGGCCCTCTGCAGAACCTCAGCTGGTCTCTGCCATGTGTGAGGTGATGCTGGTTCTCATAGGGTTAGCTCCTTACACTCCAGGCCAGACCCTGCAATTTCCTTCTTCCTCTCCCCAAATATATTTTTCTGCTCCCCTTGTTCTTTCTTCTTCCTTTGTTCTCCTTCTCTTTCCCCCTGTCCAAATTGAACCCATCCTCTCCTTCTCTTGTTGCTAATGCCATCCTCCTCTTGTCCGTATCTGTGACGAAATGACTAGTACATGGCTGAGTAGTGGCAAACACGTCCACTCAGCCCCATACTACTAAACTAGCAGTGATCCCAATAATAAAGATGAAACGGACACAGCCCGTGGGTTATAACTTCTTCATCACTTTTGGTAACATTGACCAAAGCCAGGCTGTATTCGGGAGGGATCTGAACTGGTACAGAAGCAACACAAATCACAACAGTAGGGGTACCAGAATAAAAATATCCAAGCAAGAAGTAACAAAAATGCACACAACTAATAAAAGCACTGCTAACCAAACCCTGTAAACAAAAACTCAGACAAATCAGATTTTAAAATAAAGAAGCACTCTGAGTTTGTAGACAACTGTGCTCAAAGAGGTCAGCAGCATAATGTCAAAGTTACTGAAGGTGCCTTAATGAAGGGTAGAGAATGGTGCTTTAAATTCAGTGCGCTAAGGGAAGACAACTTCTTCAAAATAATACCTTTGAGTCTCAAAGGCAGGAAATTAGTCAAGCCAGGCATTTAGGTGCATTACTAAAGTTGAGCCCATGTTGAGACTGTAGAATTGGTCTTTCCCAATGTCGAGTCTGCTTGGAGACTGTTCCAGGTGAGTGCTCCCAGCTGGATTGAGGAGGGTCTATCTTCAAGAGGGGCAAATTGGCAGTAGTCCGGCAAGACCAATGCTGCTGCTGGGTTAAATCCGCATTGGAGAACAGCGTTAAACTGGTCGAAATGATGCCTCTTTTGGATCGACTTCGCAGTCCAGACAGTGATTGGGTTGAGGTGAGTTGCTTCAATGGGTCTTGTTTGCATCTGGATGACTTGAAGAGCAGGTAAGTGGTTTGAAGTATTTAGAGTGCCAAAAGCAGCAACACAGGTTCTGTATTGGTTTCAAGTGAGTCCAGCACAATCGAACCAGCTGAAATGCATCTTAAGGTAGGAAACGGGATTTAGGCCACGTTCTGCATTTGCAGTCGCTAGCAGAATTAGTCCAGTGTCTCAGGGGCAAGGTGAGTCTTTTCCCAACAAGGAACATTTGTAGAGGTCACTAGCAGGGTTCTGTCACATCTAGTGCGCATTTCCTGGGTACTAGTGTTTCAGTAGGCCTTGCCCAATCAGCTTGTTATCCTACATAGGCTGTTAAGCTGGAAAGAGAGAACAACTTTCCTCTTCCTTGGAGCTCAGTCTTCACCTTTCTCAGAGGACTTTGGCATAGACTGTTCCCCTGACAGAGTTTTTCGATGAATCCTTCTTCAAGAATGGTTCAAAGATTATTATTTAGGCAAAAATCAGGGGTGTTGCTAGGTCTGGAAAAGATCAGGGGCTAAGCTAATGTCGGGACTGGCGGGACTCTGGGCTAGCTAGCATTTTGGTTGTAGAACCGGAGCTTCTCCAACATGGGGTCTGGCATGGATTTACATGCTCATGAATATTCCCCGTCGTCAGGCTGGGAATCCTCGGTAAAGAAAAAAATCAGTTTGTTTTGTTTCTGAACTGTCTTTCTAATAATAACCAATCACTGGTCTCTGGGTCATACTGCCCCCAGCCAATGACTGCCCTCTAACTAAGCCCCTCCTCTGGCAGCCATTTTCAGATTTTTACTGCACGTTCAAGTGTTGGGAGTCCTTGTGCTATAGCGCTCGAGCTTTTACTGCATTTGCCTTTTTCCTAAGAGTTTTCGCTTATTTTTTGGTCAATTTGAGCCTCAAGCTCCACCGATTCTTCTTTCAACGGGGACCCGTTTTGGAATTTTTCTACGCCCCTCAAGTCGAGTTTCTCTTCTTGGAGGATTCTGGAAGATCTTTGAGGCCTACTCCGCATGGACATGGCCAAGGACAAAGGAGACACGACGCCTACAGGATCCAAGCTGTTTAGGAACTGCCCTGGATGTGGATTACAGAATGTCTTTAAGGAGGATGAGCCCTCTCGGTGCCTCTACTGCCTTCACGACAAGTCCCACGTGGAGGAGGACTGCGCGTTCTGTAAGAACATGTCCACCCGGACATTGAAGGGCCGTCAGACTCGTTTCACTAAGTGGCCGGAAGGGAAGAGCCCAGCAGCAGGTGAGAAGAAGTCGTCTGAGCGGTCTTTTAAGACCTTTCCGGACGCTCCGGGAGCGCCGTTGGTTTGGGCTCCTCAGCTGCCAGGCAGGGCGTGATGTCCCTGACGCCATCAACCACGAGCCAACGCTCTGGCTCGGGGGGGGGGGGGGAGTCGGAGAACCCGGGTAAGCTTTGGGAGAAGCCCCGGTCGACGCCAACAGAGAAAGCCAAAGGGGTGGCGAGGCCGTGACCCTCCCCTAAGGTGAAGGCCCCAGACGCGACCAAGGTCGTGAAGGCCCTGATTCACCCGGCGAAGGCCTTGATTGAAGGAGTCGTGGCGGCCTTGGCAAAGCATGTGGAGCCTACCCCAGTGGAATCGACTTCTGGGCCTAGAGTTTCCCTGCCACCCCAGAGGGAATCATCTTTTCAACCTATCGCAAAGACCCCTCTGGAACCCTGGGACGAGAAAGAAGGTGGGGCACAGTAGCCATAACAGACACAGATACCACCTCCGAAGATGAGATGGCTGGCGTCAAGAAGGTCCTGAACAAGAAGTTCGGGGAAGTCCGGATCTACAGGAGGGATCCCGATGAGGTGGACGTATAGAGCGACGGTGGAGCCGACGAGGAACCACGGGCCGTGGAGGATACGGAGGATCCCACGCCCCAGCCCTCGCTCCCGTTGCAACCGATGCCTGTGCCACAGGACAACTCAGGGGCGATCTTGATGGCTATCCAGAACCTGTGTACGGAGATAAGGACGAGGTTGCCCTTACCCACAGTGGACGATCCAGCGGTGCCTGGACCGTCGGGGAGCCCACCGAACAAGCGGAGGCGAATCTATCCCCCCGCCTTTCCAGCCTTCACCCCCTTCCCCTCCTCCGAGGGATGAGACGGGAATGGAGACGGCGAGGACGGATGACGATGGTGATGACAACGGGACGGATCTCCCATCATCCCCTGCCTCTCCTCCCGACGAAATTGGCTCCTTTCACGCCATGATCGCCAGGGCATCAGAGCTTTTCCAGCTTTGTCCCGAAGAGCAGAAGAAGGAAGGTTTCCTCTACCAACGACGGGAGGCCAAGAGGAAGACAGTCCTCAGTCCCGTTACTGGACGACATATGGGCTGAAGGACTATCGCTGCTCAAGAACCCATCCACGGCTCCTGCTAAGAGGGACCGGTATGAGAAGTACCGGATTCCGCCCCGATGTGCCTCAGAGCTCAGCCATCCCTGGATTCAGTGGTCTCCGCGGCGGCCAAGAAGAAGTCGGCAGGGGCGACGGCATCATCTTCCACTTCCCCACCGGACGGCGAGGGGAAGAAGCTGGATGCCATGGGACGACGAGTCGTCAAAGCGGCCAACGCCCTCGCGATTGTGGTAAGCTACGACAGGGAGCTGTGGTTCAAGATCGCTCCCCTCCTGGATTTCCTGCCAGACATCACGGTGGCCACAGACATCGCAGACACCGGTTTTCGCCAGATGGGCAACAGCGTTTGCCTTCGCTGGCGCGGTTGGCTCAAGGCCACCGACTTCCGTCAAGATGTCCAGACCAGGTTACTGGACATGCCCTTCGACGGGAACAACCTGTTCGGCACGGCAGTGGACGAGTCACTGCGGGCCATCAAGGCGGACACTGAGACGGCCCGGGCATTGCATTAGGTTTTCTCCATCAATGATGGCCGTCCTTTCGGACACCTGGAGGCAAGTCTCAAGGTGCCTCCAAAGCGGCCCGCTCATCATCACAGGAGGCCTGCAGAGGCTGCAGCAAGGCCAGAGGTCATCAGCATCGTCGACCAAGGAGGCAAAGGCGGCAAGGCCGTGGCGAAGCAAGATTAAACCGGCCGTGACGTCAGGCCCCCACTTAAGCACCCCGGTGCGAGGCCGGCTGGCGAAATTCGTCAGCCTGTGGGAGTCCATCACCACCGACCGTTGGGTGCTGGATGCTCTGGCCCACGGGCACACTCTGGAATTCCAAAGAAAGTGTCCCTGTCTACTACCTGTGGCAAGGAAGGAAATCCACTTGCCACAGCTACTTCTAAAGGTACGAGCAATGCTAAAAAAGGGCGCGATAGAACTCGTCCCAAAGAGGCTCTGGGGCTCCGCGCGGTACTTCCTCATCTGAGAGAAGACCGGCAGTTGGCAACCCATCCTGGGCCTTCGCCACCTCAACAAATACATAAAGTCCCAGAAGTTCCGGATGGTCACCCTTCAGCACTTTGTTGCCATTTCTCTGGATTGTACCTCGCGGGAGGACTGTCTAATGCAGCTGATGGTGACTGACATGGGCGTGGAGCTGAGGGTGCAGGACAATGCATTGCTTGATTTTGGTGGGAGCAAATGGAAAATGGGAGAGAGGGAAGAATTCAATGGCTAATGAAACTGCGTCTGTGGATGATGGAGATATTGTACCTGATCGGGGGTGGTCGTGCTCCGTAATGGACTTAGTCTAATTTTGGGTAGGTGCTTGACTAAAGCAACGTTTCTTGTATTTCTGCACGTTGTACTTTGTGGCAGAGCGGGCCGGGCGACCGCCTGGGGCACCAGCTGGTGGAGCCTTTCAAGGGCTACCCCGAGCTGGCTTGGTGGGAGAAGTGTCCTTCTGAAATTAAATTTGCTCGCGCGAGCGGGCTCTTTTAACAACAATAGGGTGCTGGCACCCTATTGAGATAATTACCTCCCCGCTGTGACGCGGGCGCAGGGTGGTATTCATTCGAATAGGGCGCTGATGCTTGCATTAGTGCCCTATTCCAGTGATTAATTCATTGTTCCGGCGCGTGAGTGGGGCGATGATCATCTTAATAGGGTGCTGGAGCACCCTATTGTTAAATGCTCCTGCGAGTGCATTTAATTTCAAAAGGACACCTTCTCCCTCCACTAAAAAGAAACGTTTGGCCCCTCCAACCCCCCATCTCCCCAATTGACCAGGGGCGCCAAATTGTTATATTTACTTTTAGTAAAATCTCTCTCTGTGTCTCCCTATCCCTCTATCCCTCTCTCTCTGTATATATATGGAGTTTTGAACTAGGTTTGTTTGCCACACAAATGGAGATCGGCAAATGGCGTGTCTGCATCGTGTAAAAAAGAAGAATTCTCTCAAATGTTAAAGTGTTGGCACACACTGTGTGCACACGGATAAACTAAAACTCCCTGATGTCTTCTGCTCGACTCTGCTTCTTTTGCGCTCAGTAATTGTTTAACCATTCCTGTTTTCCCAGGATGCCGTTAATCCTCTTCTGGGCCGTTTTAGCGCATAGCTGAATCGCCCCCATGTTTTCGTCTTCGGGAGACACAGCCCACGTCGGGAAAGCACGCTTGGAATCTCCGATGAATGCCCCCCTCCGGACCCCCAGCCATTCCCTGGGATGAGTCATTGCACTGTCCTGATCCCAGCCTGAAGGATTCCACTCTGACCTCCACTTTTAATCAACTTCTCAGCTTTGCTTATGCGCCAAGCGAGCGTGACCGAGCGTCCAGCGTGGCTGCAGACCGAGGTTTTCATACAATTAGCTGCATCTTTTATATTGAAAAATAACTGACCTAGAATAGCATAACAAATACATGTTGGTCTTGTTCAGGCTGCATATGTCCGCAGTCTTCCCTTATTCTGTTAAAATGCTGGTAATTTGATTAATAGGTCTTCCCCCTGAGGACAAGTGTGCAAAATTCAGGTAAAGAATTTTCCAATGATCAAATAAAGCGTGAGGACTCATGCCAGAGGGCGATTCTGTTTGGAAGGTGACAGCCGCACAAGTTAGTGGTCCCAAGCCCATGGCCTCGTGCAGGTGTGAATGTTGCCTAGCACACAGTAGAGCACTCCATGCATGGAGGCGGATCAGAATTCAGGGAAAAGAGTTGGACCAACTAGTCCTGGTTTCGCTCTTTACCACAGTCCTTCCGATTATATTGGAATGTGCTACTTTGATGTCCCCATCGATGCCAAACTTTCTCTTTGACTCTGCAATTATTACTATGTGCCACTAGGTTCAGAGAAAAAGATCTCGATCTATTCAGCAAATAAACTTGAGGGTAGCAACTAAAATCATGTTTCTAAATAATTCAGAAGAAGATGGAAATTGGACTTGCGCTAATATTAAAAGGGAGAATGGAACCAAGAAATAGATCTTTTTACATGGTGTTTATATTTTAATGAGAACATTGATTGGTTAAATGTTATCCACTATAGGCCAGCTTTTTAAAGAGCAATTCATCACCAACGTTTACATGTAGTGTGCAGTTCATATAACCACATGTTAAATGTTTACTTCGCACCACCCCATCACAGGTTAGCAGGTTTCACAGGCTGTTGCTGCTGTCTGGAAGGTTTACCACTCATCGGAGGCTAGCCAGGTGTAAGGCATGCGCTCAGCAGTGCCAGGTGGCCTGATTGTGGACTGGTGGGCTTTCTACTCTGGAATGGTCTGTGTACTGTTAGAAGAATTCATTTGCTGCTGAATGAATCAAAAAGCTTATCTAAATGTATTTTCTCCAGCATGGGATCTGGCATGGATTCCCGTGCTCTTGTATATTCCCCGTCGTCAGGTTGGGAATCCTCGGTAAAGAAAAAATATCAGTTTTGTTTCTGATCTGTCTTTCTTAGTAGTAACCAATCACTGATCTCTGGGTCATACTGCCCCCAGCCAATGAATGCCCTCTCCCTAAGCCCCGCCTCTGGCAGCCATCCTCAGATTTTTACCGCACGCTCAAGTGTTGGGAGCCCTCGTGCTTTAGCTCTCGAGTTTTTTGCAGCGTTTTCGCACTTTTTCAGGAGATTTTCTATTTTTTCGGTTTAATCGAGCCTCAAGCTCCACCGTGTCTACTTCCGACAATGGGGACCCGTTTCGGAATTCTTTTACACCCCTCAAGGGTGAAGTTTTCGTCGAGTTTACACTTCTTGGAGGATTCCGGAAGATCTGCGGCCTACCTCAAGGACATGGCCCAGGACAAGGGAAGCTCGACGCCCGGATCCAAGCTGTTCAGGTGCTGCCCTGGATGCGGATTACAAAATGTTTTCAAGGAGGACGAGCATTCGTGATGTCTCTACTGCCTTCATGAGGACAAGATGCACATGGAGAAGGACTGTGCGTTCTTCAAGAACCTTTCGGAACGGACCAAACAAGATCGTCGTTCCCGCCTCGCCGCCTGGCTGGAGAAGGGCACAGCAGGTGAGAAGGCGACGAAAAAGTCTGAGCGGGCTTCTAAGTCCTGTTTAGGGCGCCCCGGCGACGGGGGCCCAACAGAAGGCCAAGCACCGCGAGTCCGCGGGCACAGGGAGCGCCAAAAGGTCAGGCTCTTCGGCTGCCAGACAGGGCGCTCCTTCCCCGGCACGCTCGACCACGAGCCAGTGCTCTAGTTCGGGGAAGAGGAAGTCCGAGAACCCTGTTAAGCCGCTGGAGCAAACCCAGTCGATCTCAAAGGGGGAGCGAGGCGCTGACCCTCCCCCCAAGGCAAAGGCCCAGGACGCACCTAAGGTGGTGAGGGCTTTGATCCAGCCGGCAAAGGCCTCCATCAAAGTGGTCGCTGCGACCCTGGCGAAGCCGGCTGAGACTATGCCAGTGGAAACGGCCTCTGGGCCCAGAGTATCCCTGCCACCGCAGAGGGAATCCTCTTTCCAGCCCATCGTTAAGACCCCCGTGAAGTCCCCGGCGGAAAAAGAGGGGGGGGGGGCGGTGGCCATTACAGACTCGGAATCAGCCTCTGAGGAGGAGCTGGTGGAAACCGAGAAGGGCCTCAACGAGCGGTTCATAGGCCTCAACGAGAGGTTCGAGAAGGTTCGATCCCAGGGGGCGGTCCCTGCTGACGTGATCGAAGAGGGCGCAGTGGAGCGGCCATCCCGCCCGTCGCAGCCATTGCCTGAGCCCCAGGATAGCTCGGTGGCCATTTTGTTGGCAATCCAATCCTTATGTACCGAGATAAGGGCGAGATTACCACGGACCCCGACGGAGGATCCAGAACCAGGCCCGTCGGGAAGCCCTCCAAACAAGCAGAGGAGAGTCCACCCCGCTCCAACCTTCGTACCTGCGAGACCTGTGGACCCCTCATCCCCCTCGCCGGACCCTAGAGAGGATACGGCGACGGATACAGCGACGGGGACGGACAATGACGGCGGCGATGACATAGTGGACATCCCGTCATCACCCCCTCGCCCCCCGCGGGCTTCTCCAGCCGACAAAATTGGCTCTTTCCACGCCATGATAACCAGGGCATCCAAGCTCTTCCAGCTCTGCCCTGAAGAACAAAAAAAGGAAGGGTTTCTGTACCAACGACGAGAGGCCAAGAGGAAGACGGTCCTCGCGGTGCCTTTGCTCGACGACATCTGGGACGAGGGGCTTGCTGTCCTCAAGAACCCTTCCACGACACCCGCCAAGAGGGACAGGTACGAGAAGAAGTACCGAGTCCCCGATGCCGCCGCCTTGTGCCTCAGGGCCCAGCCCACGCCGGACTCTGTCGTCTCGGCAGCAGCTAAGAAGAAGGCAGCAGGTGCGGCGGCTTCAACTTCCACTTCCCCGCTGGACAGCGAGGGCAAGAAGTTGGACTCTATGGGACGACGAGTCATCTCGTCGGCGACGATGATTAAGGCAACCAATGCCTTAGCGATCGTGGCCCGCTACGACAGGGAGCTCTGGTTCAAGATAGCTCCCCTGCTAGACTTCCTACCTGACAAGAGGGCGGAGGCCCTAGAAATTCTGCAGGAAGGCGAGGTGGCGTCGGATCACGCCATAACGGTGGCAACGGACATTGCTGATACCGGATTTCGCCAACTGGGAAACGGAGTTTGCCTCCGACGACGAGGATGGCTCAAGGCGACAGACAGGGTGCCTCCAAAGGATCCAGCGGTGGCTCCTCCACTTACCACCAGGCGGCCCGCTCCTCTTCCCAGGAGGCCTACAGAGGTCGCGACAATCCAGGGGGATCCCGCCGTCGTCGCCAAGGAGGCCAAGGCAGCACGGCCGCCTCCAAGCAAGACTGACCCGGCCGTGTTGTCGGGCCCCCACCGAAGCACCCCGGTGGGAGGCCGGCTGACTAAGTTCGTCAGCGTGTGGGAGTCCATCTCCACCGACGGTTGGGTGTTGGACACCCTGGCCAACGGGCACTTGCTGGAATTCCAAAAGAAGTGCCCTCGCATTCCTCCCGTGGCCAGGAAGGAGAATCACGTCCCAGAACTGCTGTTGGAGGTAAGGGTGATGCTCAAGAAAGGTGCCATCGAGCTCGTCCCCAAGAGGCTCTGGGGCTTCGGAGTGCACTCAAGGTACTTCCTCGTCAGAAAGAAGACAGGCGGTTGGCGCCCCATCCTGGAACTGCGTCGGTTAAACAAATGCATCAAGGCGCAGAAATTCAGGATGGTGAGCTGTCCCAGCACGTGCTGGGACAGCTGGAGGAAGATGACTTCCTATCGTCGTTGGACCTGGAGGATGCTTACTTCCACATCCCCATTCTAAGAAGGCACAGGAAGTTCCTCAGGTTCGTGGTTCAGGGGCGCAACTACCAATTCAGAGCTCTACCGTTCGGATTAAAGTCGGCACCCAGGGTTTTCACCAAGTGCCTGGCACCAGTGGCAGCGTGGCTGTGCCTGCAGGGGATCCACGTCTACCCCTACCTGGACGACTGGCTAATCCGAGCAAGGACAAGGGAACTCGCTGTCGAACACACGGCGAGGACCGTCCGGTTGCTCACGGAGCTGGGGTTCGCCATCAACTACCCCAAATACCACTTGGTTCCATCGCAGGTAGCACTGTTTCTGGGAGCGAAGCTCGATACAGTGGGGCAATTGGCCTCCCCTTCGGAGGAGAGGACCAAGACTATCCTGGGCAAGGTGCGGCGCCTGTTAGCCACGCACGTGGCCAGGGTGAGGTCCATCAAGTCCCTTCTCGGGATGATGTTCTCATGCATCTATCTTGTACCCCTTTGCAGGCTTCGGATGCGTCCGCTACAGGAGTTCCTCGACACCCGCTGGTTTCAAGCCACGGGCTGCTTCGAGGACAGGATCCCTCTCGACGAGGAGTTCCGTCGGGCAATCCTATGGTGGAGCACCCGTGCCCACCTCACTACAGGCACGGACTTTCAAACCCCGGCGTTTCAGGAGACGGTGACGACGGACGCCTCTCTGGAGGGTTGTGGGGGCCCACACCGGTGATCTCCACGCAAGAGGCCTTTGGCTCCCGGAGGAGAGGTCTCTCCACATCAACATTCTGGAGCTCCGAGCAGTGTTCTGGGCTCTCAAGTCGTTCCTTCCGTCCCTCAAGGACAAAGTGGTGAGGATCTTCACCGACAACAGCACCACGATGTTCTACATACGGAAGCAAGGGGGCACCAAATCCCTAGCCCTATCCAAGGAGGCCCAGGATCTGTGGCACTGGGCCGTCGCCCAGGGGATGTTTCTGGTTCCCTTCCACTTGGCAGGAATAAAAAACAGCATCGCCGACTCACTCAGCAGGGAGCTGCGCTCGTGCCACGAGTGGGAACTGCGCCAGGATCAAGTGGATCGGCTCTTCCAACGATGGGGCAAACCCCAGATTGACCTGTTCGCGACGGCGACGAACTCCAAGTGCCAGAGGTTCTCCAGCAGGTTCCCACAGCCGAGGAGCATGGGCGATGCTTTCTCGTTTCCCTGGGACGGCCTGTTTCTATACGTGTTCCCTCCGTTGCCGTTGCTGCTCTGCCTCATAAACCAGCTCAAGAAGTCCAGGTGCAGAATGATCCTCATCGCACCAGCGTGGCCGAGGCAGATCTGGTTCCCGGACCTTCTGGACTTGTCAACGTCCCCACCAGTGAAGCTGCCGGTGGACGCGGATCTTCTCTCCAGAGAAGGAGGCGCCATTCTCCATCACGACCCACAGTCGCTGAACTTGCAGGCCTGGCTCCTGCAGCACTAGAGTTTGGAGGGTACGATATACCGGCTGATTGCAGAGAGGTTCTTGCAAAAGCCAGGGCGTCATCAACCCTCAAGTGTTACGGTCATAAATGGAAGAGGTTCTCTGTCTGGTGCCGTGCACAGAAGATTAACCCTCTGCGGATTACGGCCCGTCAAGTAGTGCCGTAGCTACTGTCGCTGGCCAAAGCTGGACTGGCTCACGCCTCCATCAAAATACATCTGGCTGCCATCTCCCGATATATACCAGGACTACGGGACGGGCGACCTTGTGGTCTCATTGCCTGTTGAAGGAATTTATGCAGGGACTATTCCGATCATTCCCGCCGGTGAAGGCTCCTGCCCCGGAATGGGAGCTTAATGTGGTGCTGACCACGCTCATGGGGGCCCCATTCGAGCCTATGCATTTGGCGCCTTTGAAGTTCCTGTCATGGAAGACAGCGTTCCTCGTGGCCATCACCTCCGCACGACGAGTGGGAGAGATCCAGGCCCTATCTTGCAAGCCTCCATACTTGACTTTTCATGACACGAGGGTGGTGCTGAGGACGCACCCCTCCTTCATGCCCAAGGTGCCGTCAGACTTTCACCTCAACAAGCCCTTGGTGTTACCAGTTTTCTTCCCGTCTCCTTCGACGCCGGCCGAGAGGACTTTGGACTCGCTGGATGTAGCTAGAGCGCTGAAGTTATACGTGGACCACACGAAGAGTTTTCGGAAGACGTCACAACTGTTTGTGAACTTTGGATCTGTGAATCAAGGGAAGGCTCTCTCGAAGACTTCCGTTTCCAGATGGCTCTCCGGCTGCATCATGCACTGTCACCGGTTGGCAAACCGACCGCTGCCCGGCCGTCCGAGAGCCCATTCGACCAGAGCGATCGATGCTACTACGGCGTTCCTGTCTGGTGTGCCCCTGCTGGACATCTGCAGGGCTGCTACGTGGAGGTCGACGCACACCTTCGCAAGAATCTACTGCGTCGATCGGGGCTCCAGGGAGGAGTCCAGGGTCGGCCAAGCAGTGCTGCGCAACCTGTTCGCCTAAGGTGAGCCTGGTGAGGAGGTAAGAATTGCTTAATGTTGAGTTTTGGATGTAATACTTAATGTTGAGCCTTTGCCACCTCCCATGGTTGTGCATGTGTATACTGCTATGTATTCTTTTATTCATGAGCATGTGAATCCATGCCAGACCCCATGCTGGAGAAGGAACAAGTTACTTACCTGTAACTGTTGTTCTCCAGCATGGGTCTGGCATGGATTCACATGCAAACCCTCCCACCTACCCCTCTGCGGCTCTTCACTTGGTCATACTGCCACTTGGCGTGCTACCAAATCTGAGGATGGCTGCCAGAGGCGGGGCTTAGGGAGAGGGCAGTCATTGGCTGGGGGCAGTATGACCCAGAGATCAGTGATTGGTTACTACTAAGAAAGACAGATCAGAAACGAAACTGATAAAGATTTTTTCTTTACCGAGGATTCCCAGCCTGACGGGAAATATTCATGAGCATGTGAATCCATGCCAGACCCATGCTGGAGAACAACAGTTACAGGTAAATAACTTGTTCCTTAATTATGGTTTATTTATCACCGGATATACTAATGGATATTTTTTGTCACATTTTTAATTCGATCTGTTTCAACTGCGAAATACTCTGAGAGCAGTAGCTGCCATTGAGAGTATTTGATAAGACTTGCTGACGGAACAATGACAATAGTTGTTCTTTTTGTGGAATGAGGAGAAGAGCATTTATTTAAAACCAACTGCGAGGATATAAAAATGCATGTGCTATCCCAAGTAAGAATACCCATCATTAAGGAACACAACCATAATCGCATTATTTGGAATAGTCCAATATATCTCTTGCAATGATGATATGCATCGGATTTCTAAGGCCCACAGAATTCTTCATCAGATAGTGGTTATATGATATAATGAGCAACCAAACAAAATAGACCCGGACATATCTTATACATAGAAAGAATAAATGTATCAATTCCTTTTTTTCTACGCAGAATGTCTATTTCTGTCATTTTTAGCTGCCCGTTATCTTGTGAACAACATCTGATAAAATCTATGGGATTTCGAAAGTTTATGCATTTCAGCATAATATTTTCAGTTAGTCCAATAAAAGCTATCACAATTTGGATTGTGTTTTTATTTTAAACAGGACGAACACATCAAACTGTTTCCACCGCACAACATATGTTGAGGGCATTGTTCGTAGTGATGATTATTTCAGGACATTAACTCAATGGTTGAATCATTGCTTACATTACTAAAAATGTAATTGTTGTTCAGGCGTGTTTGGCTAATATTCATGGGAGTTCCTTTTCATTTTAGTGGCCTCTTCATCACCATTCATGACAAGGGCCATATTGCCACGATGCTGAACTCCTGGCCAGAAGATGATATCAAGGTAGGTTCATCTAGGCTGCCTTTCTCTTGGTAATTTGCTTCCATTCCATTCTGTTCTTTTACAGCAAATGGCTGACAAAACACATTTAAACCATATATTAGGATATGTTTTAACATAAATTGATTTGTTTTGTTTAATTGCATACGAACTGGTGTTCAGTGCCCATGCAAGTTGTCAATATAATGATTTAGGATTTGAGATGTACATTGCAATATATGGTATGAGTTGGACTGGGCAAGTTTGACCAGCCTGATAAAAAGCGAATAACTCAGATGGAGAGAAGGCCAATGACCAGCCAAGAGTTAATCTCCCTAAAAAGTAGCAGATACTAGTGCGTCCAATGCATATTCCTCCAAACTCATGCGATGTCCTAGCTGCGAGGATGCTTTGATTCGGAATGAGGCTAGCCTTGGGACAAGCAGTACAAGGCTCTGCCACTTCCCACCTCGGAAGCTTGCTGGCAGAACCTAGCAGGGCACGCTGTGTGCTGGGTGGGTACCAGTTCTGGAGCTGCTGGACGGGTCCTCTGAGTCCAGTATCTCCCTCTGTTCCCTAGCCGATGTTTAGGGGAGGGATCTTGCTTCCTTCTTGGAAATCCTGGCCTTCCTTCATTGGCGGAAGCTGTAAGGCAGACTGTACCTTCAGCCGGGGTCCCAATGAGTCCTTCTTACTCTGTTGGAAGTCGTTGAATGATCTGCTAAAAGAGGGGCTCAAACCTCTTTTAAATCCAAATGGGCCCCATTGATTGGTGCAGGCTAAGCCTACCTTAATGAACCAATCCTGGGTCCCCACCAGCAATCTTCTGTTATGCATTAGGTCATAACCACAGTGCTTTTCAACAGGAAAGGTAAGGCATGACAACATGTACTACTAATTCCCAACCATCTTCCTGTCTGTATGGATCAGTGTCTCTCTGGTTAATTGAGCTCTCTGTGGCTCCTGATCAAAGCTCAGTTCTCCCTTCAAGTTTGTGGCAAGGACAGACTTTCTGTCTCCATCGAATCATGTACTTCTTCCCTCTGAAAGGGGGTGTCCCCCTGCAGGGGTTGCCTACTGTTAACCGGTGTCAGACATGACACTCACTGCCCTTCATACCGAGGGGTGGGAGCTAGCTTAAAGTTGACATGTTGCATAACAAGAGGTGTTGGTTTCCTGTCCCCTTTTGTCAGTTCTGCAATCAGGTCTCTCGCAGACCTGTTTCAATTAACTCTCATCAGTATGCGCTGCCACCAGCAGAACTTTGACAATAGACAGGGCGGATCCATGGAGCCTTTGATATTTAATTAGGCTGGCAATGGCAGGAGAAAGACGTTGCCTTCACCTGTCCGGTGATGTGGGGGGAAAGAGGAAACCCGAGCAGCAAAGCCAATGCAAGGAGAAGGCACAGGACAGGACTCCAAATGCGCAAGCAGTACGGAAGCCATGCTCTACTCCAAGGACAGACCGGAGACTGCAACAGCATTTCCTGATGGTAGCGAAAGGGTCGGACCAGCTGGCGGGACATGGAGAGGGCCAAGTAGATTAAACAGACACATGCCAATATCCTGAGAAGCAGAAAGGGATAGCGAAAGAACTGTAAAAACTGGAACAAACATTACAAAATATTCTATGTTGAACATTACCTGGAAGGGGAGTACACCAGGTCTGTTAAATTGGACATTGAGTGAAGCTGGGGCAGAGGGCCTGCAAAAGCAGCACACAAGGGTCTGGGACCCATATGAAGTTGGGTAAGCCCCGCCAAAGCAGCACACCAGGGCCTGGGACCCATATGAAGTCAGGAAAGCCCCAACTGAACAGCACACCAGGGTCTGGGGCCCATACGAAGTCGGGCCAGCCCCCACAAAATCAGCACACAGGGGTCAAGGACACACGCAAGTCCGAAGAAGCACATGGTCAAGGGGCTGTTGGGGAGATCCCAAGATAATATAAAAGGGTAATTTTAATTGTGTATTTGTAGAACGCTTATACACAAGTGAAATGCTTCAAAGCGGGAATAGAGCAAGGGAGTAGTAATCATTCGTAAGCTTGACATAGAGTGAGGTGAGAAGGGAAGGGCAGGGATAGGAGCATACAAATAAACTACAGTACTGGCCTGGCAACATTTCAGGTTGCTTGATAGTTGGTCATCCAATGCGCCTCTGCAAGAGTATTTTAAGCATGCCCAAGCTAGGGGGGGAGGTAGAGGGGGGACCGGACAGACAGACAGACCTGCAAGGCCTAGAACATTCAAGGGCGTAAAGGAGGGTGAGTCCCAATTTTTCGTTGAAGGGGGATTGAGCTTGGGTAGGGACTTATTGTAAAGTGTCAAAGACGCACCAAAAAGCTCGATTACCCCTCTTTTTGTCCACCTAGGAATTAGATCAGGGACAAGGAAAAAAGAATGTCGATAGATTATCAAATTCATCTATCTAAAATTCACATCGAACAGAACATGTCTTCCAAAGAGTAAACTAAGTGAAAACACATTTTTAATCAATACATTTTTCACACATGGATATAAGGTGGGTGCTTTCCACAAGGCACCTCACGCATTTAAAAAGAATTCATAATTAGAAAAACAAGTACTAAAAAGTCCAGCAAAAACAGATTTTCTACTAATGGTGTCTAAGGTTAGTATAGTGACAGTTGTAACAGATCACCTTAACAAACTGTATTCAAAATATTGATTGTTAATTGTTTTGCCATTAGGGGGAACATACTATGAATGTCCAGCATAGGAAGTGCTAGTGCTGTAAAAAAGACACATTGATTTGAATGTCTGCGGGATGTCAAATGTGTTTTTTGCTGGACTTTTTAGTACTTGTTTTTCTAATTATGAATTCTTTTTAAATGCGTGAGGTGCCTTGTGGAAAGCACCCACCTTATATCCATGTGTGAAAAATGTATTGATTAAAAATGTGTTTTCACTTTGTTTACCCTTTGGAAGAAATGTTCTGTTCGATGTGAATGTTAGATAGATGAATTAGATAATCTATCGACATTCTTTTTTCCTTGTCCCTGATCTAATTCCAAGGTGGCCAAAAAGAGGGGTAATTGAGCTTTTTTTGTGCGTCTTTTAACACCAGAACTTTCAAGGTCAAGGACGTGCAAGTGCCCATAACAGGAAATGCGAGGGAGGGGAAGGGGAACAAGTGCACCAAGTCCAGCAGGTGCCTGGGTTAAGTGCAGAGTGGGTGCCCCTCTCATGAAACATATTGCAGTAGTGCCAGGCAGAGTGCGGAAGCCCGGAGGCAAGTGCAGTACTGTCGATGGAACCTGGGAACTGTGAGGCTCTGGAGGTGCACCAGGCGACCAGTCACTTAACTGAGCAGGTTGGGGAAGAGAAGGGAGGAGGGAAAGAAGCGAGGAGAAAGGAGGTTAGCTGGGGAGAGGGAGAGAGGAGGAACAGAAGAGGTAGGTCTTGAGGAGTTTCCGGAACTTGAGGAGGTCCAGCTCAAGACAGAGAGAGGTGGGTAGGCTGTCCAGAGGGAGGCACCGGCACAGGATAAGGATCTACCCTCAAATCTCGTTTTGGAGAAGTGGCTCACTGGCAGAGAGTTTGAGAAGGCGGAGTAGAGGGGTCCAGAAGGAGAGTATTTGGGAGGAGGGTGTTGTAGATGGTAAGGGCCTCAGCCCCAGAAAGCCTTGTGGACCATGCAGAGGGATATGAACTTGATCATTGCAGCCATAGGGAGCCAGTGGAGAGATTTCAGCGCCGGAGAGATGCGGTGCCTGGGCTTCAGGCAGAGGATAAGTCTTGCGGTTCTGTACTGGATAAGTTGCAGAGGTCGGCGAGTAGAAGTAGGAAGATTGAGAACGAGACTGTTGGAGTAGTTCAGTCTGGAGAGAACTAGGGCTCTGGAGACAGTGAGCCTCTGGGCGAAGGTGAGAAAAGGTTGAATACTTGTGAGGAGGAACACCTGCTAGTGAGACATTTTGGACATGTCTGAGATGTGAGCATAGAAGGATAGAGTAGAGTCGACAATGACCCCCAGGTTTTTTGCCTCACTGGTCGGTAGGGGCACAGGACCAAGGGAGGCCGGCCAGAGTGAGAGTGAGAGTGGGAAAGTGGGAGCAGGGGTCCCAATGAAGACGATCTGTCTTGCTGGCGTTCAGACAGAGATCGATAGCCGCACACCATGACTGAATTGTGGACAGTCAGGAATGAGAGAGGAGGAGGAAGAGATTGAGCGTTGCCTGAAAGAGAGCTGTGTGTCATCCGTATAACACTGAAAGTTAGTGGTGGAGGCGGAGATCATGTGGGCCAAAGGGGCCATGTAGACATTGAAAAACCAGGGGGATAGATTAGATCCCTGGGGGACTCCACACGTAGAGAGACTGATAGCAGAGAGAAAGGACCCGAGTTCCACCTGGGAAGGACGGTCCGAGAGAAAGGACACAAGCCACGGCAGGGCTTGATCTGTGATGTCCAGGGTGTCCCGGAGACGGGTGATCAGGATGTTGTGGTTTACTGTATCAAAAGCAGAGGAGAGTTCAAGGAGAATGAGGCGAGAGAGAGAGAGAGTAGTTTCTTTGCCCCTGGATGCTCTAAAGCCAGACTTATGGTCATGGAGGCAACCAAAATGTTCAGTGTGGAGGGTAAGCTGAGAGATAGCCAGCTTTTCCAGGAGTTTAACCAGAAAAGGAGTGATGGAGATTGCACAAAAGAGACAACACAAAAGAGAAGCAAGCTACAGAACAAGTCACAGAGACAGCCCTGAGGGGTCTAAGACCCACATGAGAGAGCGAGAGAGAGAGAGATGTGCAAGAAGCTAAAACAATGGGTCAAGGACCCATTGCCAAAAGAATACATTTTCTGGAATTCTAAGATCTATAGTCCAGTCTGGCAGGATAGTGATCCAGATTTGATACATTGATGAACTGGAGAAAGAGGGCAAGATGGGTTTTCCTTTTCTTTATTAACAAACATAAATAAAATGATTTGCCAACAAACATACCACCACTGTGTCAGACTTGTACTTCTGCACCCTTACAACCGTTACCCTCAGTGATGTCTTGATCCGACTAGTCAGTTTTTAGGCCTTTTGGTAGATTGTTCCAGATAGTTGATATATCATTGCTGGAAACTGAAATTATTTACTCTGGGATCGTACCAGTAAATGATATTGGTATCAATATATTGTTGCAGCTTTTTAAAATCCCTTTCATGATGCTTTTGCCACACTGTCATTGCCACTTCAAACGAATTCCCTAATGCTGGTATTCACAAACAAATACATTGGCCTTACCCCAGGACCTGATCCCATCTCACCCTGCTCCCCTGCCTCATGTGCACATATATATATATATATATATATATATATATATATATATATATATACACACACACACACACACACACACACACACACGCACGCATTTACACATGTACACACACGTACACACACGCATGCATTTACACATGTACACACAGTCCTAAACAAGCATTGACAATCGATGGTAGCCGATGCACAATGGTGCAAGTACTTAGGCATTGCATAGCAATGCCTGGCAAATGCCCAATACTTCAACACAATCCAAAACTGTTGGCTTTGCTAAAGCTTGTTTTAACAGGACCTCAGTGAAGGATACTCAAAGTGCTTGTAAATCAATTCCTAGAGTCTCAGAAGACTGCTTTGAACAAACACTGAAAGGCACTTTGAGCAAAAGTTTGATGGTAAGGCTTATAAAGCTAGCTCGGAGATCCCAGGAAGATGTGTTTTAGTTGGGAATGGCCATAGGGATTAGCATGGCCATGGACAGTCAATTGGTTAATAAATAATCAAACCCCTAAAAGCTTTGTGTCCCTCCTCATATTCAATTTTTTCCTAGCTGTATTCTAATACAATACGTTTGGCTTATGTGTCACTTTAGCGCTAATAGCCAAAACTTGGGGAGGCTATTGCTCCTAAGGACCTGGGTGTGAATCCCGTCTTCGGCACTGTGGATTTATCCAGATCCGATAACAGGGCGGACATTTTTTTTACGGGCTCCCCGATCCAGGAAAATCCGGCCCAATTCCAGCACTGGGTAAATGAGACCGTATCGAAATTGTGTCGCCTGACTTAAAACAGACTTGACATAAAATCTCATACACACACATTTCATAATACCAATTTAAACCTATTTCAAATGCAAACCTAGTATGACAAACTTTTATTTTTGCTTCATAGCAAATAAACTTTTTCAATTTCTTTAGTGCTGTGAAGTGATGTGTATTCTATCTGTAAATGATTGTGTTCTCTCCGTTGTTTCCATGGAAGTGTTCCTGCGCCTCGTGCCTTGGTGAAAATGAATCATTCTGTTAATGGGGCATATGACAGCCATTTGGAGCATTGCTAGAACTTTAATTCGGTCTCTCCTGCAACGGATGACATTGTTATAGACCCCAGGAAGGCAATCAATTACAGTGGATGAAATTGGAAGCTGCCAGCGTCTGATAAAGCGATTTGGACTCGAGGAGTCACCGTGTTCCTATGACTCAGGTCAGGGTTGACTCATCACAAATACCTCCGCTTCAAAATTGCTTTTCCAGACCGATTCCCGCGGAAGGCTATTCCTGGACGCCCAGATCAGCTGTGCGTAAATCAACATCAAGGGGCGCATACTCCGAGATCCCTTCCCCACTGTCCGGCAGACTCGGAGGCATCTGGCTGGGGGAACCCAGGCCAAGGCTGCCTGGGATAGCCCAGATGAAGCTTTCCCAGCGGGAGAATTCCAGTGGCTATGACTAATCAAAATCTAGGAGCAGTGCCCGAAAATGCACGTCAATATACAGATGTAGCAGCAAAGTCCATGCTTGATCCCTTCATCGGAACTTCGTTTCTCAAAGGCAGATCTGCCTCCAGTGCTGCTTTCCACAATACCTGTTGCATAGTAGAAATCTTGAAACCTCGCTCACATCCGGACCCGGGCCATCCGAGTCCCCTTCTACCGGCCGTCACTTTAGCCAACAGCACTTGGGACTTTGGTAGGCCTTTGCTTTAAAATGGAAAAAAGTAGAACTACATGTGCCAGGATGCCAACTGCTAGTAGCTGAAAAGGCCAAACTGGTTTGATATTTTATTCATTTTTATTTGTAAAGCGTGTGAACACAAGTCCGGAGGCATAGAGGCGCTGAGACGAACAAACAACGGATAACAAAAAACAAGTCTGGAGCTAGGTAGTAGGGGGATCAGGCATCAAATGAACAAAGTTGTTTTTAGTCTCTGCTTGAACACCACGAGTGAAGGGCATGATCTTAAGTCAATTGGAAGAGTGTTCCAGATTCCAGATCCGAGGTGCTGCGTGTGGAAAGGATACGGCGGGTATGATTAGATCTCAAGGCCCTGCAAATCGGCAACAAGGACAAGCAGGTGGAAAGATACTTGGGAACCTGCCCAAAGAGGCATTCATGTGTAATGCATAGAACCCGAAAGTGATTCTGTTAAGCCAGTATAAGAATCTCCTGGCCGCCAACACATGGTCTCTTCGCTGCAAGGCCCCCACAATGCGCACAGCATGGGTTTCAATCAGATGTAGGTGAGAAAGATCATGTTTTGAAATGCCAAGCAAAAGGCTGGAACACTAGTCCAGCTTGGCGCCTATAATTGTGCGAGCAGTGGTAGCATAAGTGGCAGAAAAAAGGGTGCAGCTGGGCAAGCAATTTCAAATGATAGCAGGTGCTAGACACGAGGCTGTTAACTTGTCCTTTCATAGTTAGTTCTTGGTCAAGTGTGACCCCAAGACTCTTAACCTTGGTCTGGGTGACAATGCAACATTCTGCAAATTTAAAAGATTTGTATTGTGGGCTCAACTTGCGCATCTGTGTTTTGCGGTGCCCAGGATCATAAGTTCTGTTTTAGAACTATTAAGCGCAAGCTTATTGGCTTGCATCCATGTATGCATATGTTTGCATAAGCATGTATGGAGCCAGCTGGACAATGATGCTTAAGTTTCAGGTGTTGAGGACAGTTAATCAAGTTTCACTCTTATCGTAAGATAAATTAGACACATGCCTGTGATATGACAGAATGTACTCCTGATTTTACACAGTGCAGAGTGACTCGAGGGCTGCAGCCAAGTGATTGTCCTTCAAGACCAACAGCTGCTACTTGGCATACTCCACAGCCGCACAGCTGCTCAGTGGCCTAATGTATGTTTTCAGATGTTTTGGGAGGTACATTAATTATTAATGGCTCAAAGGAAGGGTGGGAATTTTGCTCAAGGATATCCAGCCTTAGACTGCCTGTTGAGTTTCTTTTTGTGAAGTAGCATATTTCCTCTTTCCTGATGATCTTACATTTTATTTTGCTTTTGCACATTGTTTATTCAGACTGCTGCGCCAGTGCACTCCCATGGGGCTGGACCGGAGAATGCTTGATGAATTAGTACATAGACTGTATTTAATGTTGGCGCGTCCCTTTTTTTTTATTAATGTTGGGAGAAAATGAGGAAATTCAATGGTAATGCAATTTGTGTGCAAAACCTATGTCTCGTAAGCTGCAAAAGTGTTTAGTTTGGCCTTTTACAGGTCACAATATTGCTGTGTGGACAATTGTGGATTTGCTCACAGGAAAAGATATCTTACTCCAATAGTACGAAATTGCAGCATTTCTACAAATCTCTCGTCTCACACATCCTGCTCCCATTATACTAGCAGCTTTTCAAACACAAGGACCCTCTTCCTATCCCCGCAGCCTTTGTGCGGACACCCTGCGTGCCCACTTCCCAGATCTGATGTAAAAGAAAGAAAAGGTCAGAGATGAGCAGGGCATGGGTAGCAAAGGCAAATGCCAATCCTCACCCAGAGTTCTGCAGTCCTGAAGTATCATCTAAGGCACCCCCATGGGTACTGGGAGTGGCACAGTGCCCGCATGGTGTCTGAGTGCATGAGATGTTAACCTCAGAGGTATGACCAACCGGCCCCCAACTTCCTACCATTGGTCAAGAGATGATGACTTCTATGAATGTGCCTTTGTTTAGTGTGGAGCTATGCAGATCACCCATATTAGCACATGGAGATCATTACTGACCTCCTCACAACCAATTGGAATGTTCCGAGTGCAGTCAAAAACTACAACTATTGAGTGCTTTCTGAACATACTGACTTCAAAACAAAACAGATAAGATAATAATGCAATTTCCAGGAAAAATGTTATTCTACAAGACACTTTCCTCTCTAGGAGGACTTGTTTTCTTTCACTGCAACATCCTATTTAGCCAACCAAAGATAAAGATAAAACCTGGTCGAACAATTATCATTTATTAAAGATACTTTTACACAACCCCTAATGCATGCACATTAAAGCCTCTCAAATTTAACCAAGAATGCCATGGAAATGCTTAACCCATGAAGAAAAGTCTTGTTTAAATACTACAAAATAAAACCATGTTTAAATTTACTGAGCTTGGTGATTTACTTTTTCATTATAAAACACACATTTTTGACTTCACTACCAAAACTCCAAAAACTGATTTTATAGTACCACCATGTGCTAATAGCCTTATAGACCTCAGGAGGGTCATTCTCTATCACTTGGGATGATGACCCTTTACCAACGTATGGCCCAGGGTTTTGCCATGGGCAATAACATGGTGTCGGGTTATTATCCCATGATAATGACCCATTCCTCGGTCTAAAAGGCTATAGTAGAATTTTTATTTTCATCAACAACAAAGCTATGAAACCAGAGAAAGGATTGTGGAAGTACTTGCGTTTTATCTTTGGTCTTGTTCCTTTGGTCAAACATACATAGCATCCTCCATTAGGATGCTAAAAGCAATAATTTAGGAGCATGTTTGGGTTATTCATTATGCATATCCGACTTATCCTGTTGCTCTACACTTTGGCTAAATATGACTTGGGCTAAACAAATCTCTTAAGTATTTAAAATTCTATGGAATCATTAAGTTCTCTGTAATCACTAACATGAAGCCTTCGATACGAGGAAACCTCACCTTATGTTTAAGACAATAGGCAAGATGGATCAATCGCATGAACACATGATATGGTGTGAAATGTCTGAAGCCCAACATTCAGCCCGAAGGATATCTTGCCACCAGGCGCTGCTTGAGCGGACCCAGTGAATAGGAGAGGCGAATAGAGTTTACTGTAACATGGAAAGGGAGCTGTTTAATAAAAATGTCTGAAAAATGCAGTGATCAGAAACTTGACAGATATTTAACAATAAAGCAGTCGATGAAAAAGATCTGCCACCCCTGGCCAGGCTTGTACAATACCTTGTGGACTAAGCAAACTCTCTCCTTCACTGATAACCAGTGTAGGGGTGTGAGCAGATGACATACAGTCCCCATGTTCTTCCCATATCTGGTGTGGCCGCAAGCCAGCAAGACACTGCAGCTTGGGGGCGGGGGAAGCGGGCAACGGAGGAGGAGCATGTCTGTCCTTGGCCCAGGCCAGGGGCGATGGAGCAGGATCATGTGGGTCCAGGGCCAAGTCCAAGCCGGAGTGCTGCATCCATGACCCAGGGAGGCGGATCTCAATCGGTATCCAGAATGTTAATGCTGAGGAGAGGAACCAGCCAGATGCGAGAAAGATGGCATGCCACCAGGATTTTCAAAGAGGGAGGAGCCACAGGCCACAATGGAGTGCTGAATTGAATGGCAGCCCAATCGCCTGCCTGCGGAAGAGGGCTACAGTGGCTATCAGTGGAGCAATGATGGAACAAGGTGATTGGTGGGAACCAAGTGAGGCATATAAAAAAGCAGGTCAAGAAAGTAATACACCATCATTCCTTTTTGCCTCGGATAGGAAGCAGACCCTGACAGAGAAGGATCTTCACTGGCCTGGATAGACTAAGACACAGAGACTTTACAAAAAGATACTGAGGTTAAGAACTATTCTTTATGCCAATAATAAAGGAACCCTGCGAAGAAAGGGAGGAGAGCCTGGGTGAAGTATCTCTGGCTGTACTGTTCTAATGTTCCATTAAAGAGTCATGTAAGTGCTACCTGAGTCCTTGTCTCTATGCCCACAACCATCACAAAGTGGTGTCAGTAGTAGGATCAAGAACGCTGTGGAGGGCTTGCCAAAACTCCTCGCAGACGGACAACTGCATCAGTTGATACAGTTCCACATTCAACAATCGCAAGCGAAAACAGATTTTCCAACAAGCATTCAGGCGCAGGGAAACCAACAGTTGACGAGAATCATGAAGAGACGTTGCTACAAATTACGAATGCCTTTGCCACTGTCCAAGCACAGCCAGTTGCTCCCTCCTCCGTGCTGCAGAAATCAGGAGGGAGACAACCTGACTCTTTTTTTTTTTTTTTTTTTTTTATTATTTTTTTTATGAACTTCAGTGGATCGCCAGGACTGCTCAGTGAGCTCAAAACAGGGGCGGGGGTCAGTAGATTACCCCTTTGCTAACCAGTCGCTCACAGGGCACATATCAAGCAGCAAACCCTATGGAAGGCACTCTGTATGCGGATGTCAAAGACGCTATATTGGAGAGACCCTGGCTGGACGAAGAAGCCTATCGGCAAAAGTTACGAGAAAGCAGACTGGTGCCAGGTGAGACCACAAGGCTGTATTAAAGAGTCATGGACATGACAGAGATGCGGTTACAACCTCCACCACAGATAATCAATCATCCTCAAACTATTTCTCTGCATATCAGAAGGCCGCATGCAACTGGTTTCCGAGTCCTGGGACCAACGTGAAAACTCCTAAAGGGAGCGGACCAACCGGTACCAGAGTGCTGCAACAGATCCTACTTGGGGGTGGGGGGGGGAAGAGCCCGGAAGAACGACCTCCCTGAATCGAAGTCCGGCATTTGGACTACCCCAACAGCCACAATGTTTTGACTGTGGAGAATGGAGACACATTGCTCGCTTCTGCCCAAGAAAATCCCGTCCTTAACCTATGTCAGTCAGAATGATGCAAAGATCATGGGATCCAGAGGGGATTATCCTTATACAATTTGTGTGAGCATAGATGGTATCCCTAACTATGCAATGTTGGACAGTGCAAGCCAACAAATCACCATAGACCCACATGTGAGTACCCTGGGAAGGGGTGTGGGTATACCGGTTAGAATTAAGTGCATACACAAGGATGTGAAACCTTATCCATCCAAGGTCATCTATCTACGGGTGAAAACAAAGGAATACGAGGTTCGGGCTGCCATCCTACATACAACACCTGCTCCAGTGGTGACTGGCTCAGACATTCTCACCTTTCTCGTTTGACGAAGTGGAGGTGGAACCCACCCCAATCAGACCGAGAAAGTAAAAGGGAATTCTGGCAAGAGAAAGCACAGCACATTAGAAGAGCGCTACAGAACAGTATAGTTGACTGGAACCTAGACGGGCCCCTCTCCTCATTCAGGGCCAAAGTGTTGATTGACCTCAGGTTGAAGGTAGCCTGAGAGAAAGCGGAGCAAGGGAATGAACCTCACGACCAATGCGCTCCATGGTTCCTTCAGAGACTGTCTTTGCTATAGAGTGTTTCAAGACGAGGTCGGAAAGGAAATGGACCAATTTCAGGTTCCCAAAGGATTTTGAGAGACCTTATTGACATTAGCCCACAACTACCCAGGAGGCAGACACCTAGCTGCTCAGAAAACAGTACAGGAATCGATCAAACAGTTCTATTGGCTGGGAATTTATGGTGATGTAACCCGGTATTGTGCAGCCTGTCCAATCTGCCAACAGGCAAGGAAAGTCCTACCGGCAAGAGCTCCCTTACAAAGAATGCCGATACAGTGCCGTTCCAGCAGATGTGTATAAATCTGATTGGGCCGCTAGAGCCTGTCAGCAGGGGGTACAAATACATACTTGTCATAGTGGATTATGCAGCCAGATATCCTTAGGCGTTCCCCATAAGTGGCACCTCAGCAAAAATCAATTTGACCTACTCATCCCTTTCTTTGTGCGGTTGGGCATTTCCAGTGAAATCCTGACTGACCAAGGTACAAACTTCATGCCCATGTTCCTGGCACATGTCTGTGAACAGCTGCAGATAACGAAGATTTAAACATCCCTCTAACACTGTGAGAAACCCAAGGGTATTCTCATTCCTACTCCCCACGGATCCCCTACGCAGGTGGCCAGGGAAAAGCCATCGCTCTTGGGTCCTGACCCTGGGGGCGGAGAAGCGAGAGAGGATCTGAGGATTGGGAGTGGGGATCCTTTGGGGGAGACATGATATCCCCCTTCCCCATTGATGACAAACCTAACCCTCACCTGACCTTTTTGGGCTATTGCAAGCCAGCCCCCCTAATTTTTCCACACTTAATAGTACTGGTACGAGGAAGAGGCGACTAGGAGTTATGCACACTAACCTGCACCACTTTGGTACTGAGACGAGGAAGAAGCATACCATTGCAAAGATCGGGCATGTCTTGCTAACACGTCTAACTATAATCGGTCAATTAATCGAAAAGTCTCACAACTGCTACCCCTTTACACAACTCGGGTGTTTAAAAGGGGTGTGTGCAGGAAGAAGGGAGAGAGGCAAGACCCTGATGGGAGCCATGATGCAGCCGTACAAGCATACCGAGGACCAAAGCAGCTGAGGGTCCTGGCGAGTGTGAAATGGCGCAGAGGCGATGCAGAGGAAGGAGACCAGATGAAGGGTCATCCTTCCTTGCATTTAAAGAACTCCTTCTCCTGTGGCGCTGCAAGAGCTTGAGAGGGGCAGAGAAAACCCCCTGGAAGGAAACCGGCAAGTTTATGGCCTGTGCGATATAGAAGAAGACTTCAAAGAGAACCGGTGGGTTTTTTGGAAGGAGAAACCCAGTTTTACTGTAACCGCAAGTCTCATGAAGTGAACCGCTATTGTCTATGAAGCGCGAAGTACCTTGTTAAAGGTACAAGCATGTTTTAAAAAGTCTCTGAACATTATGAATTCTTCCCTCTTGAACTAGTTAAGCTTGTTGAAGTGGTCGCAAGCCTTAAAGGAACATTTTCTAAAGTCTTCAACAGCGTAATGAAAGTACTGAAAAGCAATGCACATTGAATACTGAACTAAAAGGGAAGTTTGACCTTAAAAGAGATCAGTAAAGCGCTGAACACTGAATGTATGTTGCACAATAAATGAACTCCAAAGTGAATAAATATTGAATACCTAACAAAAAGAGAAAGTTAACATTGAAGCGAACCAGCAAAACACTGATTATTGAATAAAGCTGAATATAATGTATTTTTATACAACAAATGAACGCAGAAGCTTGTGCATATTGAATACCGAACTAAAAAGAGAAATTTAACATTGAAGTAAACCGTTAAAACGCTGAATCCTGAATACATACTGCACAATGAACA
The DNA here is from genome assembly GCF_040938575.1 of Ambystoma mexicanum. Lineage (NCBI taxonomy): Eukaryota > Metazoa > Chordata > Amphibia > Caudata > Ambystomatidae > Ambystoma > Ambystoma mexicanum. The sequence goes on from NC_090941.1 coordinate 898,247,867, forward strand.
AACTCACATCTTGAAGGTGAATATAATTAAGCATCATTAGACTGCCTTAAACTCTGAACTGCAATTGAATAACATTAAATGATTGTTGCACAATGAAGAAAGCCTATACAGTGAACCTGAAGGAGTGAATAAGTGTGACAAGGCTACCATTCGAAAAGGGGTGTGTGACACATGGTGGCAGACACACGGGGAGAAACCAGAGAGCCCAAAGAGTGCACCCCAAATCCCAAAATCAGTAAAGTGAAGCAAGTGAAGGTAACTTGTGCACAGGAGCAAGGAACAAGGAACCTTGGGGAAGGGAACCCTGAGACTCGGCAAGTTTATGTGATATCTTGCGATTGGAGTCTCAAGATCCCATTTTGCTTGGATTGTGCTATTTGAAAGTTGGGGAAGGGAACCTAGAAGTGCCTCTGAACTATATTGCTTTGAACTGAAGAAAGGTAAACTTCAAGACTCTTTTTCATGGAACTTTTGTATGCTTGCGGAAGGGGAGCTGAGAGAAAGCAGGAAGAAGCTCAGAACTTTAAATCAAACACTGTTTATTTTGACTTTAACATCCCTACACATTTATTGTTCTAGTGATGAGGGCAAGAATAGTTTCTGGACAGAGACAGACTATTAAGTTGAACTCTATGGCCCAGACATTCCTTAGTTTTGTTCAGGTAGGGAAATCCCACCTTAGCATAGGTCAAGATAGATCTTCAATCATCCTGACATTTAATTTGATAAAAATGTTTTATTTGAACTTTAAATCTGTTGTCTGTGTTTTGCTTCATGATGCCGTAAGGAAGGCATGGTATCAACAGTAAGACACAAGTGACCACACTTCAAGGTTGTTTATTGAACTTCAAAAAGGGTTTGATAAACACCTATCTAATCCTAAATCTGTGGATGGGAGCAAGCTACGTCCATCAAATAATAACGCAGTCCTAGTGGTGTCTTGTCAAAATAAAAGGGCCTATACTAATAAACCTATTGCCAATCCTTACCTCTAAATACAAATATTGTGGGAAATAGTGTTACAGAAAAGAAAGAAGCGTTCACAACATAATATGTCAGGATGTTCAGGCCAATGGCCTCCCTTCCCCCACATTTTCAGCACGGTTCAGTCAAGCGAAGCAGTGTAGTGTCTCTGACTTCTTTCGCACGAGGATACAGTTCAATCATTAGCATCAGGGCTTTCTGTGCTCAAGTCTCTTTGCTTCTCAAAGTCTCTTCATTCAGAGGGCCTGATGCAACCAAATAAACAATAAGTTATTTTTCTCTTTCAGATGTTCACAAGTATTCCATTTAAGTAATTCACTATTCTCCCTGTATCCCCCTCAAAGGCCAGTGAAATACTGTGTGGCACAACCAGATTGAAGAAACAAGGAAGAGAACTACCATGTGAACCTGCTTAAATAGTGGAAAAACAGGGAGCCCACTATGTACCTCATCACTACTGAACCAACGGAACCCACCGAGATGTTCCCCACAATGGATCATGAGGACTTTACTGGACTGCAGTGGGGCAATCAGTTGTCAGACAACCAAAAACATGAAGAACACCATTGGTTGTCTAAACACAGACATGTCTTCTCCACTGTACCCGGCAGAGCATCTGTAACAAAACACGCCATCCATACCATACCCACAAAAACAGTCTGGCTACACCCATACAGGATACCGGAAGCCAGGTGGCAACAAGTGAGAGGAAATACTGAATTGAGCCCTCCAATAGTCCGTGGTCTTCTCCTATGGGGTTAGTTCTAAAACCAGATGGGTCCACCAGATTTTTTATAGACTTCAGACTGCTACCCAGATCTCCTCCTGAGGCCTACTGCATGCCCTGAGTGGATGAACTGATCGAAAAGCTCAAACACACTCCCTAAGTACCAAGGAATGAACTACTAAGGGAGACTGGCAGATCCCCTCGAGGATAAGGGATCTGGAAAAACAGCTTTTGTCAGCCGCAAAGGCCTGTTCCACTTCAAGGTACTCCCATTTGGACTCCACGGTGCAGCAACCACCTTGCAGCGACTAATAGATATGATATTGAGACCCCACAAAGAGTAAGCAGCAGCTTATTTGGACAATATCATTTTGTACAGTAACACATACAACATTTGGAGAATGGCATTTAAGCAATAGGAAGGGCAGGTCATGGGATCAATCCTAAGGAAACCAGGTTGTGCACTAACTACGAAATATGTATTATATACCGTGGGCAATGGGGAGATACAAGCTCAAATAGACAAAATAGAAGCTATACGTAAAGTACCCTTTTCCTCGACAAAAAAAGAAGGGTGGGCTTTCCTAGGTTTGTCGGTTATTGTCTTAGGTTCATTCCACTGTTTTCCTCGATTACTGCCCCATTGACTGACGTCCTGAAGGCATCCTATACTGAAGACTTACAAAGTGACCCTGCAGCTATGGGTGTGTATACTGTGGTAAGTCAAAAGGAGGAGACTGGCTATTTTATTTATCTAATATGTAAAGCGTGCACAAATGCTCAGGCAACAGGGCGCTGTGAAACCAGTTACATGGGGCCCGAAGGCGGGGAAGGCTTAACATTACAAAGGTCCCAAAGACGAGGCATACAACATTTGTGAAATAGCAAACAGATTACTGTGTGGTTGACATAAACAGATTAATTGAATAGCCAAGTTTTAAGGGCTTTGCGGAAGGTCCAGAGGAACCTTCTACTCTAAGAGCAGGCGGGAGGGAATTTCATTAGGTTTTGCTATTTCAAGAAGTATTTATTTAAACTAAATAAGAAAATGTCTGACTTTCCCTATTCAAAGGGTTTCGATACTTGACCAAACTAAACAAGAGTGCTCGTCGTCCATTCAATAGTGCAGATTAACAATCTGTCCTCCATCCAAAACCAGTCTATGCTGACCCTACCACTTAGACTAAACGACTAAAGACCAGGAGAATGACTCCCTTCACCTGGGGCTTACTTTCTGGCTATGTCCTTTTCAGTATAGGATCTTCAATGTTCATTTCACATAGGGGACTTTTCCACGTTCCTTTCTTTATCTCTTTGTTTTCTTATAGTCCTCTCTCTAGGTACCCTGTTCCCTGTAAACTCTTATTAGGTCCTTCTCAATAGCAAATGATATACTTTCTCTTTCTGATAGTCCTTTCACCAGTTGCACAGTTCTCCTTTTAGCACTTGCTATATCTTTGACCATTAGGTTCCTCGTTGGGATATGTGTCATGTACCCAGTATTTAGTCTCAATCTTTTTATGATTTGTCCACCCACTAAGACGAGTAGGTTGGTGTAATGGTGAACCACTTTTTGCATGCATAAGTAATTTATATTGAACACCAACCTGAAGCAGATTCAGCAATCTGATGACCTGAGAATCCACCTGGTCACCTTTCCCCTCTCTACCAGTGAGACCTGACTGGAGGAGAAAAGCTCCCAGGGAAACAGTCTGGGGAATAAAACCCTGCTAAGTCTGGAAGCCGTGATGGTCTGCATTAGGTCCCTCTGTTCAAGCGTCTTATGGTTGTGGATTATGGTTGTAGAAAGGTTACCCTAGAAACAGAAAGTATACGATTAGAGAGGGAATGCCAAAAGGGTTAAGTCTAGTGGAATGCCGTTTACCCTTTAGGGGCAGAAGGATTCGCTGTTCAACAATGGTCATTGGTTTGATAGGAGGCAGGAACAGGCCGGATCGGAGGCTTAATAGGAATCTGCGAAGACAGAAAAGGTATAACAAAGGCGTGCTAACCTTGTGGCAAGGTGAGTGAAATGTTCCTACCGCTGAAGTAGTTCCAGAAGGCGGGGTTTATGTGATCCTCCGTCAAGTATCAGGAACAGCGCTGCAGCAGTGGGTTTTCGGCGCCAGGACGCTTGAGAGGGAAAATGCTTTGATAGCTAGAATACAGAAGAGGGAGCAGAAGAGGGAGCAGAAGAGAGCACAGGTAAGCGGTCGCGAAAGAAAAAGGGTTTGGGATGTGTATGGAGATAAATGGAGTCGTAGCATACCGGACCAGTGGCTGCTTCTGGGTATGGCAATATTGGTGCGGGAGGATAGATATGAATCGGAATGCCAGGGAGAGATCTCCGAGAAAACAGAGGGAATACAAGTAAGTGAAAGGCAGTATAAGTAAACGCACAGAACATGTACACCCTAAGGGGAGCATACTTGAGTAGTAACGCGAAGTGGAGCTGGAGAAGATGCATGAAGTACTGTGTCCGGCCTCTGGGGCAGAGTTGGAACACTTGCACCGAGCCGAACTTCTGGAACGGCACTACTCGCTGGGGAAGCCATCTTGGACGAGGAAGCATATACTACAGCCAAAGGCGCCACAGTGACCAGTTATGTCTGCAAATTGTGACCGTATGCCCCTTCTGAAGGGGAATGGAACCGGGTTTACCCGGATGCCAGAAATGAAAGGCCTTCACCAGAAGAGGGACGTGCACTGCAGATGCCGGCTGCCAAGTTCACTCTGCGGGCGTGTACCCTTTCCAGTCTACTAGGTACTGAAGGACGCCCCTGTGATACCACGAGTCACAGATGCCAGAGGCCTCATATTCGTCGCCAGTAGAGGTGAGTATAGGGGGCAAACGGGACGAAACAGTCTGATGTAAATGACTGCGAACATCCGGCTTCAACTGTGAGACATGGAAAACCGGGTGAATCCTAATCCAAGAAGAAGGAAAGTGCAGACGAAATGAGCTTTACACAAATGCTGATCACCAGGAAAGGACCAAAAAACATTGGTGAAATATTCGACGGGACCAGATGTTTAGGCAGAAAACGGGAAGCCAGCCAGACTCGGTCGCCCACCATGATTGTCAGAGCTGGGGTGCGATGGCGATCTTCAAATCGCTTTATCCGATCTTGAGCCTCCTGCAGTGCTACCTGAGCCGCCTTGTGCCCCCACTGTATAGTAGTGATCATATTGTCAATGTCCGGGAAGGAGGATGCGGAAGTACCCAGAGTAGGAAAGACACTTGGATGATATCAGTAAGAACAAAAGAAGGGACTGGCCTTGAGCAAGGTGTGCAATGCATTATTATAAGCAAATTGTACCAGCAGCAGTAAGTGCTACCAATTGCCCTGAGCCGAGGAAATGTAACATCTCAGGTACCCTTCCAATGTCTGGTTGAGACGCTCGGTTTGACCGTTGGACTGGGGATGATATCTGGAACTAAGAGCCCTCTGGATACCCAGCAAAGAACATACCTGTTTTCAATATCTGGCTGTATATTGTGATCCACGATCTGATCTGATTGTATCTGGGAGCCCATGTTTGGAGAATATGTATTTGACGAATACCCACGCCATTTGAGGTGCGGAAGGAAGACCAATTGGTGGAACGAAGTGGGCCATTTTAGTAAAAGAATCAATAGTGACCATAATAGTCGTACATCCCCTTGAGAGGGGGAGTTCCACTACAAAGTCTGTGGAGATTTGCCATGGACGAACTGGCAATGGCATGTGTGTCAGTTTGCCTACTGGATGGTCGCGAGGGATTTTGGTCTGTTGACAAGAAGAGACATAGGGCCTCATTATGACCCTGCCGGTCTGGAAAGAATGGTGGTGGTAAATCCGCCACCACTGTTCTTTCCGGACCGGCTGATTGAGTCCTGCAGGCGGAAGGTGTCGCTCCCGCCAGGTCTGACCTGGCAGGTTTAACACCAACCGCCTGCAGGCGGACATGGAAACACTGGCACCATTACAGCATGGTGGCGGTGTTTCCACTTCCCCATTCCCATGGTGTCCTATGGGACTCCATTGGGATGGGGATTAACAGCATTCCGCCTCTGGAATTACCGGGTCACCGGGTTGTAATGCGCCAGTAATTCTGGCAATCACAGAGGTGGAATGGTAATACGGGTCTGGCGGTAACCTGCCGGAATTTCCGGCACGGTTACCGCTGGACTCGTAATGAGGCCCATAGTCTTGTACGTCTTTCTTCAATGAAGGCCACCAAAAATTTCTCTGAATGAGATCTGAGGTGTTGAAGACTCCCCGATGGCCTGCTGTTGGGGAATCGTGACAGAGCCTGCGGACTTCTTTCTTAATATGGGGTTGCTGTCCAGATGGGAACTACCAGGGTTCAGGATGCCAAGGAAGATATTGATGCAGGGGAAGCTGTTGTTAATTGTGAAGTCAGTCCAGTCTGTGTGGAAATTCGGATTGTGTGTTGGGAGGCTGTAAATAAGGGGGAGAAAGGTGGGGCGTGGGTGTGATGGAGCGGAACAAGTTAGGGATATAGCTTCAAAAGATGTGTTTGGGGAGTTGCTAAGTATGAGTAACTCAGTATATGATGGCAGTTCCACTACCCTGTTTGTCTGGGTGGTCGCTGTGGTTGATGATAGTGCAGGTGAAGCATGTCAGGGATAATAAGTGTGTGGTGCGGTTTGAGACATGTTTCTGTGAGGAAGAGTGTATTTTGTCAAGTGTCTGCTAATGAGTTCATTGATTTCATGTGTGTCAGCAAGTGCAGAGTGGCAGTTCAGAATGAAGGTGTTTGCAATTAGTTATTTTAGTGGAGTTGTGCTGACTTTAAATTGAATGTTTGTGTGCTTTGTAGGAGGCATGCTTTGTGACACCAAGTGGCAACCATGGGCTGACAGGGAACAAAGAATAAAAAAAGAGAAAAGATAATAGAAAGAACCTTTGCTCTGACAGCCCTTTGCTCTGGACACCCAGGAGAGTGGACACCCTAAGGAAATTGTTTCAATTCCCAAGGTAACCCAGACATACTTCAGCAGGAAAGAGCTATAATAAGGGAACAGAAAGCCAGTCCTCTTTTGAAAGCGAAAGCAGCAGCTGAAGGATCGCAGGATGCTGGTAAGGAGCTGGGAGGAGGACTGCAAATGGAGCCTTGGCCTGCAAAATGACACCCCTAATGGGTGGAGGGGGTCTACCCCACCTTCCACCCTTAACTGTACGCCCCGGCCAGGAGTCCTCTTAGTGGGCTTTCTATAAAGCTTGTCAGGTGTCAAGTGATCAACCTGGAGATCGACCCAACATAGTTTGTGTAGGTATCCTGGCCTCTGCAGGCAGCTGGTAGCATTTTGTACACATTGAATGCAGTTTGTTTTTGTAGAATTCTACCAAATTCAAATGGAATCCCTGGCTCATGCCAGCATAAAATCCTGCAAGCCATAGTGTTCTCATGAAATACTATTACCCAAAGTGATTTCATGCACACTTGTGGCTGGAGGGGAGCCTAGTCATAAATTAGATGTTTGCTTAACAGATTTTGCCACAGAGAATTCATCCTATTCACAGAAAACTGTGCAGAGTGTTAAACCCCTGAATACCTTATCTTGAAATGCAAAGGTAGTCCTATGTGTGATATGATGGGGCATGGGTGCTTTAATATGGTAACCTTTACTGGAGAAGATTGCATCTCCAGCCCAAACATGTAAAGCTGAAGGCAAATGAATAGCAATAGATTGAAAGCTGCACGCACAACAATAGGAAGCTGTACACACAAATGTAGATTTAAAGTTGCATACTCATATTCAGAGAAGATTGCATGTAAGAATCCCCTGCGCCACATTTAATCTAGAGAAAGCTTTTTGATCTATATATTGTGGGTGTCATTGGGCGAAAAAAAGGAGACTGTATTTTGATTCAATTAAACAGCAATATCATGCCTCATGTTGAATTGCTGTTTTGAAGTTAAGGATGGCCAGCAATAGACATTTTTAGAATGCCTAGTATCTTTTAGAGTAGAAGATATATCTAGAAAAGGAAATTAGGCTTGTGTGAATTGATATTAGTGAGATTCATGTAGGCACGTAGTCGTGTGTTACACACCAGTGGTTTTTGTACCTGTTTAACATTGTGGTGATTTCCCTTGTGTAATGCTGGAGACCACATTTATCAGATTGACTTAATTCTTTAAATACATTCTAAGTTTTGAGAATTCACTTTCTGTTTCTCTTACTCAGAATTGTGGGGTGGGACTGTATATCAAGGACATGACATTAGTCATGTCACCCTAACGTGAACCTATAATTCAAACATATAAACACATAAATATGTCTACGGCTAGTAACACAACATGTTCAAAAGTGTGGAAAGTCTCAATCTAGTCTTAGAAACGCCATTCCTATTCTCTAACATAAGTGATTTCCTTGAAGGTTCTTGTCATACATTCTCGGTCTGGCAAGCCTCTGCTTTCGGCTTCTATCTTGACCCTTCAACCAGGTCTTGAGACATCTTGTTCCAGGCTCTTGATAGCTTTGTGGGGCTTCATGGTCTCACAACCTGTGGGGTACATTTACCCACTCAGTAGGATAACCCTCCATCACCAAGCTGCACTTCAGCAGTTACTAGCAAAATGGCTGCGCTGGCACTGTTGAGCACTATCGCCTTGCCTTAAAACTGCATTTTGCAGTCACCAAAATAATGGCTGCACTGTCTTTGCCAAGCACATACGGGGCAAGATGGAACCGGGAACACACGAAGAAAGGCTGCCAATGTGTTTCCTGATGTGCACCAAAGAAGAGAGTTGAAAAGCAGCGCTGCTTTGCTGCTAGCTCAGAATTCCCCATTGAAAAAGGAAATATTTTACATTTAAAATGATGCCGCCCTGATGCCCTTTTTCATCTGTTCAACAATACACAGTCCTGATCCAGTGATACCCAGCTATGCCCAGCCATAATCAGGTTGTGCTCCAGCAAAAGAAAGCCTTTTTCACTGAATGACAAGCTTTGTCAGGAAAAATTGGTAAAATCACAAACAACTTTACTCCCAGCCATATGGAAAAACGCTTGACTTTTTGCGACAAAATATCCCAGATAAACTCTTCAAAATAAACCCTCTCTCTCTCTGTGCATGTGTCAGTTTCAAGGGATCTTTATTTGGACAGATGCTTGTGCATTAGAAACATGACTGGGGCTTTGGAAATATTCAGGAAATGGATGTAAGAAGGCTGCATTTGAAAGTGACATCCCAGCAGAATTAACCATGTGTAAAAATGGTTGCTTTTGCAAACACGACAAATGTCTGTTTAAAAGTGTAATGTTGAATAAGGCCCTGTCCTTGCCTAGAAATGTAAGGTTGGTTTTGCTTTAAAACATATATGGGATGTTTTATTTCAACAGACTTGCTTCTGATTCAGAAAAAAATTAATTAATAAATGCATTTGCTGTACTGGAGAACCAGCAAAACAGGATTTCCTGCGGGCTTCAAAGGATATTTGTTTGCTGGGAACAGAAGTTGCCTTCCCCCCAGAAGGGGCCACCCCCTTGGAAACTCTGAATGGACCAAGTGGAAGCATATTACACGCTCATCAGACTTTGTGTCTGGGCTTGGGCCTGCTACAATAGATTCCAGGACACTTGGGTGTGAAATTGCAAATCACACCTCCCCTCAACTTCAACTGGGGGGCTTCAAAGCCAGCTCCAGAGAAGCGTTGGAAGTTATGCCCTTATTTGGGAGACAATGCTGGTCATCTGGCTCAAAAGACTATTTTAATTAATAAACTTTAAGACTGTTATTTCTGCTATTGGACAATGCAGTAATGCAAAAGTGTTAGAGTTTAAATGCAATTTTTATGGCTTTAAATTAAGACGTGGTAGCCTTCACTAGCATATTGGGGATGGAAATGGTGGAAAATGGTATAATCTGTGGAAAGTGTATATGGTGCAACTTTGAAGTTCAATACTAACATGCCTTATGATCTGTACACATGTTTAAAATTATAGCATTTTAGGTAAAATATTTCTCACTGAAAATGATGAAAAATTATTAGAAGAACGAAACAAAGTATTACACATTTGGGAGGGGGAGTATTGTGCTCTGTGTGGAATATGCAATTTGCCTGTATGATTTGTGAAAGCGCCACAACTGTAAAAAGGTGCAATTTGTGTCAGAACTGGTTTTTGGCAAAAATGACTGGGGGTGGCTTTGTACCTCATAAAAACACACCGATTCTTCGGGGTAGGGCTAGCTTAGTGCTGCCCAACAATAAATCCTGTGATGTCACCCACCTTATATAAAGTGGGAGCACACAGAGACAAAGGACACTTCTGAATTTTCCAGTGCCTGTGTATCCAGACATTTTATATTCATCATGCAAGATTCCAGACTCAACTGCCAGGAAAGGGATAGTGGATCCAGACCCTCCTATCCAGGCAGAACCACCCTTCAGAACTAAACCCCATAACAAAATCCCACTAACTCGGGGAGAAGGGGGAAAAGCTGTGGTACCCTTTTTGAGAGTATCCTGTGACCAGACCGGCTTTTTGCCCCACTATGTGCATGCCGCTGTGCCATGACCAGACCTTCGCCTCGCTGTCCAGAAACTCGGTTGGCTGTCCCAAAATTCCAAACTCAAGCACTGATTGTGAGTATTACCCCATCCTATAGCAGCACATAGTATACCCCAACTTGATACCTTGTCTTTGTTCCACCTTCTAAGTAATCTCATCCATACCCTGATAACTTCTTGAAGATAGTCTGAATCCTCTGTGTATTCTGTTCCTTGATTTCCTAGTGTTGGCGCAATTCTTCCATTCATTTCTGTCTTGCATAAGTGCTTAGTCATATTTTGAATAATTTAATTAATTCCCACATAGAGCTGAACGCGGGATGAAAAGGTTAACCTTGCAAATTAACCTTGGAGCATACCGTGTCTTTCTTTAACAATCTAGCCATAAAATCTAGTTTAAGTAAAACTTGTCCTTTCCTTTTTTAAACCGATTTTCTCTTTTAACTGCTTTTATTCTTAAAACCGAATTTCCTTTCTTCTTGAAAATCTCCTCCAGTCGTTTAGCTAGAGCCACTCTTTCACTTTCATATGATCCCTGTGACGTGCATCTATCACCCAGCCTAAAATCCGCATTCCGGTTCTGTCTATTTCACCCATTTTCAAACCGTTTTTGACATTTAAACCTGTGTAATTTAGCAAATGCAAATTATGTGCATGTGATTCTGGCTGCCCTGTGTTCAACTTGATTTTTGAACTGTATGACCTTTGTTCATAGCTTGCCTTATAGTTGCTAGTGTTCTTATGTAGCTGATACTGTTAGAAATCATATTTACCCCATTTATTTAACCACACATATAAATTATTTAGCAATTCCGAGTGTCATTTATGCAATTGCAAAAGTTTTCCAACCCGATTATGTGTTTTTTTTTTTTTTTTGCCTCCCATTTCATGAGGGAAGGTCAGATTTTAATTCTGTTTGCTGCATAGTATCCCTGTTTCCTTGCTGCTTTCTATCCACTCAAAATTCGATTAGTTGGGGTTTGAGAGAGCATTGCAGGGGGAAATCTTAACTCAGGTGCTATCTACCCGAGCAGTAAAATTGCTCCTATTCATCTGTGCTTTGGATATGTTCTAGTAGAAGGTCAACCGAGTGTATTTCATCAGTTTACATTGTAATTATCACCCCATTGCTGATTGCTGCCCAATATTAAAATTGTGTGATTTTCTTTGAATTTAAAATAAATATTGTATTCCGCCCAACTGGCCTAGTTCATGGTCCATTGTGGCCGGGGTATTTGTAAAAGGGTGTGTGAGACGGGTTGGGTGCCAGCTCAATCTGAATTCTAGGAAATAAAGAAAAGTATTCTAATTGAGCGCTACATCCTAGGCTAAGGGCAAGGGTCAGGGTCCGGTGTGTGACGCCCGATTATAATCTTTAACAAGCCGATCTTTGGCTGAGACCTCACCTGTGGCAGGATTATAGCTATGTCCTTCCTAGATCTTCACAAACCTCATAACATGACTTTGTGACCATCCGCCTTGTCACTTTTCTCCACTATCCCTCCTGGACCTTAGCTTTTGGAATATTTTTTGAGTGGTTCCTCCTGGACCTTGGCTCTCTCAGGAATCGCAGTGGGTCCATCCTGTGCTTTCGCAATTTGAAGAGATTGGTATTTCTCTCCTCATCAGAGTCCTTGTCAGGCAGCCAATATTCTGACAACCTCCTGCCACAGGTCAGATCTTGTCTTCGCTTTCTTTGGGGTTGCTGGTGGATGGCTCCACGCGTATGCCTTCCAATTTCCTCAGGTCAGCGCCTTGGTTAATTGCTCCTTCAAGGGTCTCCAGGTCTGGATCCACTGCCTGCCTCGCCTCTTGGATCCTCCTAAAAACTTGCTGCAAGTTTCCTCAAAGTATGACTTCTCACCTGAGTTTGTCCTTCAGGATAGCCCAAGTAGAGACGTATGCACTGTACTGTGAGTCAACAAGGTTTTTATACGTTTTCCTGCAGCAAGGTCCTGTGACATTCCGTGCTCATCCCGTGCTTCTGAGCTGCTGTGGGCATCTCAGCTTGATGTACGCATCTCTGCTGTTTTTATTATTCAAAGGTAAGCAGGAGTTATTTTCCATTGCTGGTTCACAAATATTGGGATTTGGGGGAATCAACTGTTACTTGTAGTTTAACAATGGCTTGGTTCTTGAGTACTGGGTGTGCTTTTCAAGGGCTCTTAGGAGCTGTGGTCTTCATTTTCCTGCTAATTGTTAATACCTCTGCTTCCGATGGAACAGGGAACTTTAATAAGGACTCTGTTTAGGTTAGCAGTCTTAGAAGTAAGCCGGGAACCACAGGTAAACAAGAGGGCAGCTTTGTATCGGAGAGTACAGGCCCCAGCAATTTAGTAGCATATGACATACATACATATGACAGGTAAAGGGCAAATGGACATCCATGGGCACGCCCTCTCAACCAGCCTCTTTCCTATTGTCATGCATAGAAGACACAGCAGGTCACTCGCACTGCATTCCACAGTCAGAACTGTCTTGGCATCATGCATGGTGGCAGAGCAAATAGAATAGAAAGCACAGCACATCTCCCCTCCGCCCCCGCCCCCCTGTGGAAACATCAGAAGAAGAAACACACTTAAAAGGGACTTGTGAAAGCTCCCTGTGCGGCCCACTCATGCCATTCTCTTGAGGGGCTTCGGCAACTTCACGGTAAGGAGGAAGAGCGTTTGAATCCGAGTGTCCCACGTGCCCAGACTGCAACCTTCAGACTTACTCATGAATCATAGGAGTGCAAACCCCATAAGGCACCGGGAAAAACGTCCAACACCTGCCAAACTCCGGAAAGCCAAAGCAAAAAGGAGTACATGGCTCTTTTGCTTAAAAGGGTACCACACCATACCATCAGTCCGTTCGAAATCAGTCTAAAGCACGGTCACTCGCTGTCTAGTAACCTACCCATGGACAGAAAGCATAACGCACAAGGCAATAAGCCGACTCAGCGTGAGTGTGAGCCACCTGCAGCATTAACGCCCAGCACATGTAAAGAGCAAAAATGCAACAAGTATGTGCACGCATCACACGTGATCGAGTCACTACTTTGGCCTGTTACTTATCCCAGCCATGCCATCTTGTCAATGGAGTACCCCAAGGTTCCACACGGTCACCTCTGCTGTTCAACATCGACATGGCACGACTACTGGAATTCCTCAGCCTGTCCGGCCTCACCAGCTACAACTATGCAGATAACGCTCAAATATTCTACAAACTGCTAAATAACCATTCAACTAACTCGCTAGACATGAAAAGTTGTCTTGCACACGTGGATACCGGGATGACCACAAAGAGACTAAAACGTAAACCTTCCAAAACAAAACGTATGCTTTGCAGTGCAGTCCCAGCATACACCACTTCTGTTCCCTTGCCCAATGAGCTGAGCCCATGCTCAGTAACATGATCTATGATATTCTCCCGCCTACCTTGAACATTCTTACTGGACTTTCCGGAGAGCGCTAAAAACTTTAAGGTTCACTTCATTGTCTGCCCAGTGCCTCTTCCGTGTTCTGGAAATGTGAAACTGAAAATCCCCTTTGATGCTCGATTAAAACGGTATGTAATGTAATGCTTGTTTTGTCTTGCAACTAACTGATCGTGTAATAGCGCCTTGATGCCTCCGGGCTTAGCGTGCTCTATAAATGTAAATAAAATAAATAAATAAATAAATAAGGAACCTGAGAACAATGGACAGTAGCCTCGCACAAGACCATGTCTAAGGGAAATTGTTAGAAGCTGTTTCTTCCAACTTCACACACTGACTCGTGCTACTATACCTTTTCTTCACTCACATGTCCATGGCTTCAATATCAACTTTCCTAACGAGACTAGATTACGCAAACAGCCCTTTTCTTGGTGTTGCAGAATACCTCATGGAAAATCTTCAAAGAGCACAAAATGTGGTGGCCAAACTACTCCTTAGGATGACCGGTTTGAACACATCACTCGTGCACTTTGCTTGGTACACTTCATTTATTTGTATTTAATTATTTTAAATTGCTCTACTGTGTGATCCCATGTACTGCATTGCCCCCTCCCCCTGGCACTTTTCCCCTGACCCCTCCCCTGCACTTGCGCAATATCAATGTCACCTGGCCTAGTAAGATCGGTGTCTGTCTTCCCTTTGTTCCCCCTCCCTTGCCTCGTTGCGCCTTGAAACACTTGTGTACAGGCGCGTTATGAATGCCATATCATATCATACACTTACTCCCCATCAAAAAAGAATACAGTTCAAAAGCTCTGCATTGCCCATGGTGCATACCATGTGTTACAGATGACCTCAAGAACACACCAACTCAAAGAAAGTTCAAGGGAATTTTTGTTCAATTTTCAAGGGGCTCTCTAAGGGCTGTCCCTATTTATCAAATCTAATCTAGGGAATGGTAGTTTTTCTCTAACCCAGGCGTGCCTCAACCCTAGGTTGGTCATTCGAGATAGGTGACCACTACTGTCTAATGCCTTACTAATTAAAAGTGATGGCCTAAATGCAAATGCCTTATGAAAGTCTTCTGCCGGAACAGTCTTGGTGGTCCCTGCTGTAAGATACCGGGGGGGACTTGGGTTAGATTTCTGGTGTCTTTAAGATGCTGAGACCCCCAGTGCATCTAATCCTTCCACACCCATCTATTCATATCCCTAGATCCAGCTGTCACTCTCCCTTATCTCTTCCTACTTCCAGCCCGTCTACTCTGCCCACCGTCTCTCCTCTCTCTCTCTCTCTCCCCGGCACTTCCTACCATGTACCGCCAATGTTTCTCACCAGTAAATAGCCCCCGGCCTCCAGATGAGATTTGTAAGTGGCTGTATTTTACTCCCTATTTGGAGTTGGGAAGAAAACGTTTTGTAGGGAGTAAAAATGTAAGCCCAATTCTCAATTAGAGTATTTTATATGCGGGTAAAAATGTTTTTATAATAATTATTTATTTTCATGCAGATTAAAAGATACAGGTTTACTTCTTCTGATCGGGCTGTAACAATAGTTTCTTCCTGTGGCAATACGTGTCCTACTGGCCCAAACATATCCATGGAGATGTCTGCATGAAAGCATGGGCACAAGGTTCTATGTGTCTGTTTCCTATTTTTTGTTGGGACTATTTTTACGGTTCCATTTCATCACAGGATGTTTTTTCGCATGGTTTTTTACTGCACATTTTTTTTTTTTTTTTGCGGTGCCCCCCCTGACTTCCATTCCCTTTCAGTTTATATCTATTACCAAAAACCCACATCCCATATATATATATAATTTTTAACCCCCCCAAAAACATTTGATGGGTTTTTTCCGATAAAAAATTGGCGGTAAAAAACCAGGCGAAAAAACGTCCCACGATGAAAGGACGTTGTACCATTTTTACTACCTATTTTAATTTTCTGGGAGTATTTACCAGGGAGTAAAAGTGGTTTATACACCCCTTATCTGTAAGGCTGCCTCCACCCTTGGCTATTACCTATTACTACTCTCTCACCCCTTCCCACCACTACTACCTCCATCTCCACACCACTACTATTCTCCCCAATCCACACTACTACTACTGCCCCAATCGCACTCCCCTCAGGTCTCCCTCAGTCACTCATTTCTCTCTACTCTCCCACTATCCAATACCACTCTCATACTTCAATACACTCAAATTAAAGTACCTCCCTCCCCACTAACCAATACCTTGCACACTCTTTCAATACATCTTTGCTCCATCCTACTTCCAGCTGATCTCTTGGTCCTCCTGCTTCTCCCTAGAGCTCACCCGAATAACCCACACCTTCTATCTTACTGTGCTCCATTTTATCTTCTCCCTTACCCTTCGATTGGCTCACTCCATCACCTGGCTCCCCGTGCCAACAGCTGCCTGTTCTTTCACTGGGGGAGATGTTGCAAACAGGCAAAGATTCAAACAGGGTTGTAGGCTCGACCCCTTTTTCATTCACAGGAATGCAGCTCCTCTGCAATGGCGACCCTTCACAATGAATGCCCCAGTTTGTGTGAGGGTGTCCTGGCCTCCCAAGCACACCGAATTAGTGAGGGTGCCACCAAGCAGCCCCCTGCAGGTAAGCATTCTGTCCGACTTAGTCTGTCTCTTTGCATTCTGCGCTGGGCTTGCACTGGTGTTTTGCCGGCACAAGTTCTCTCATGTTGGGTGATTGGAGTAGGAGCCCTGCACACTGCAGTTTGCTGTATTTCTCCAAGAGTGGGTCGCGTAGACGCATACTTGATCCATGCTGCTGCACAGGTTCCTACTGGGATTCTCTCGGAGTACTCTCTTCCTGTGTCATTGCTGTTGGTGGGATGAGGGGTCCTGCAATACAAAGAGGAAAAACGCTGGCAGAATGGCACGAGGTGATACAAATTGGTCCTCCTTTTGGGAAGGGGCAAGGACTAGGACCCTCTCAACTCCCACACCCGCCCCTGGGGAAGAACTGGCTTTGGCATTAACCGTGGCTGGTCTACCATCCCAGGCTGAGCGAGGCCCCCGCCACCTCCTTACAGGATCAGATCTCTGGCCCTGTCGCACATGGATAGGCCCCAGCTTGCTTCATAAGGATGTTTCAGCCTTACACACCATCCACTGCTCTTAAATCGAGTCCCAGACTTGTTCCCAACTTCAAAAGAAAAAGGCAAGAAGAAATTTGATTCTCCATATTGTTTACCAAGCTTTGGCACTCCCTGCCCAAACATCTCTGCATGGAAGTGAATCAGCAAACTTTCAGGAAACAACCTAACACCTGTCTCTTCAACTGAGTGATCCCTACGTACATACAGCCATGAACCCAGATTAACCTTGCCGCAATCTTTGTGCCATAGATGGTCTTAATAATTTTCAGAGACTTTTAGAAGGTTTCAAGGGTTTTAATCCTTTTTGATTCTCGCTACGGTTAACAGTAAGGATTTATCTGAGTGCCAAGCAGCATGGAACAAACTGTGCTCTTAAAAGCGTCAGTCAACACGTTTCTTCCCAGCTTACAGTTCACTCACTTCTCAAAATTGACTGCCACTTTAACAGAGCTTTCACCATGATGCACAGGTTACATAACAGAGCAGCTGGTTGGAATCAGGGTCCCTCTAATATGCACATTGAAACACTCTGCCAGAGAGCTGAAGGTCTGTCTAGCTGGAACAAAATATTGGGCTTTCAGTGGGTACAAAATGCGAGTTATATTTCGCGCTCTGAAGCCAACCTACTTGTAGGCCATTATAAATCGGAATTAAATTGATAAATGAAACCGGGATCCACTTGTGAAAAGGCCCAAGCCTTGTAGCCAGCAGGATTTCCCATGCTACTTGCCTATTCAATGCTCTGTTCTCGGTATTACCCAAATTGTTCGTTTACAATTGTTCGAATGAACAGCTGACCGAATTTAAAGGGTCACAATTGACCTTTTCACAATTGACCATATATATATATATATAGTCAATTGTAATTCGAACAGTTGTAAAACGAACAATTCGTATACAACCCTGTTCTCAGATCTAGAGGGCAGCATTCTTTAGTAGCAATCCGACCTGCCCTTTGGCCAGACTCCCATGTGCACATGTGGACGGATTTTCTCCTCGCTGAATTCCTCTCCACAGCTTAGCTGAAGGTGCTTTCCGTGATGACTGTAACAATGTGTTTACGAGGCCAGCGGGAGACAGACTGGAGGGCTGCTTGGCTGGGATGCAAGGGAGAAAATAGAATATGCTTTTCTGAGCTTACGCTAAAAATCAGTTTTTTTTATTGTGTTTTTTTCTTCTCTATGTCGACTAGATTTACACATAAATACCGGGTGAGATAAAAAGCTCAAACGGTTTGTGTAAAAGTAGTGTCTATTTGCAAGGAAGAAGGATAAATAGCACACTTTCAGCACAATTTCCAAGGACAAGCGTGTCCGTTTAAATTGTGCAGAATGTATGCTAATTACACTTGTTCCTTGCGAGTAGCATATATTCTGCACAATATATGTGGATGAAGAGGGTCCGTGTATGTTGTGCAGAATGCATGCCATTTACACTTTGTCCTTGCATTTTTTGCACTTTTTACCCTTTATCCTTGCGAATAGACCTTACATTATTTTAAATGAGTGGGAACAAATAAAGGTTATTCCATGCAAAATTAGTGTTTATTATCAACAGTAATACTCGGTGGTCGTAGTGGGTGGGAGTAGTGCTCCTATACAGGGGTGTTGCGAAGTCTGGAAAAGACCCGGGGCTAGGCTAATGTCTGAACTGTCGAGACTGGGGACTAGCTAGACTTTTGGTTGTAGCTCCTGAGATTCTATCCGAGGCTACAACCAAGAAACCAGGGGCTATAGCCCCCTTAGCCCCCTCCCCAGCAACGTCTCTACTCCTATACTTTTCTTCTTAATAAGGTTTTACCATTCTTATACTTCTAGATTAAAAAGTAACCGTTCCGGATTGGTTTTGTTTAAAAATAAAAGTGCTGGAAGAAGTTGAAACTTGCACTTCAGTGCACTGCAACAGGGTTCACGCTGCACAAATCGTGAGATTCGCCTTACTGGGGATTATAACCTGCGACCTGCATGATCAGCTCTAAACATACATCATTCAGCTATCATAGAACTGCTACGTTTATGTTATTTCTTCAGTGGCCTGCTTGGGACAAAGCCCATTACCAAGTGTGAGGAATTTCGACCATCCGCACGGTGGGTGTGCGCTCACCTGGGCTTTTTTGAAATTTCAAAAGGAAATTGAATGATGGTAGATCAACCTCTGGAAAATATGTGGGGCTAATCCGCACACATTTTCCTATCCTCACCGCATGACACCAACAAAGACCTGTGTACTCTGGGTGGGCACAGCCTACAGGCGCCGTCCCCCCGGTCATATTTATTTGGAATATGATAGCCAAGAGTACATTAAGGCATCCCAGATGGGGGAAGGCAAAATCTTCGTCCTGCCATTGCCAGCCTAATTAACTATCAAAGACTCCATTGATCCGCCATGTCCTTTCTTGTAAGCACTGCAGAATGGTGGCAGCAATTAACATAATTAGCATAACAGTTTACTTCTAACAGGCCCAGATGGGGCCTAGCTACAGAGGTGAACAAAAGACAGGAAAACCCCAACAACCTTTGATATACACTGTCAACCTGAAGCCAGCTCCCGCCTCAGTATCCAGGGCAGTGACCTGTCATGTCTTGGAATATGTATTTACAGTAGTCACCCCCCGCAAGGGGACCCCATTCAGAAGGTATGACTATGTGGTTTGGCGGCAACCAACAGTCTGGTCTCACCACAGCTTCCAGGGAGACCAGTGTCTTTAATCAGGAACCAGAGAGAGCTCAGTTAACCAGAAAGACCTGTTGATCCACAACAGACAGGAAGATGGCTGGTACTTAGTATTACATGTTTTCACCCCTTTATCTTTTTTGTTGCAAAGCACTCTGGTTATGACCTCATCCTTACAGGCGTTTGTTGGTGGAGACCCAGGATTGGTTTATTAAGGTAGGCTTAGCCTACACCAATCACTGTGGCCCATTTGGCATTAAGAGGGCTGAGCCCCTCTTTTGGGCAGATCTGAAGACTTTGCAAGGAGTAACGAGAAGAACTAATTTGGACTCTGACTGAAGGTACAGTTTGCCTAACAGCTTCCGCCAGTGAAGGAAGGCCGGGATTTCCAAAGAGGGAAGCAAGAACGCTCCCCTAAACCTCTCCCAAGGAACAGAGGGACCTCAACCCGGAGGACCCTCCAGCAGCTCCAGAACCGGTACCCAGCAAGCACACAGCGTGCCCTGCTAGGCTCTGCAAGCAAGCTTCCTAGGTGGGAAGTGCCAGAGAGGCTCTGAACCAAACCAAGGACAAGGCAGTTGCCTGCAACACTCTCCTCAACTCTGGGCTGTCTGCCTTAAAGGATAGCAGCTCAGTGAAGAAGCGAGGAGGAGTAAATCGACAAGCATCAACCAGCGTCTGCCTTAAAGGACATTTTCGAGTCAGTCGAGCCCCTCGAGCTGCGACCGACTGCATCGCTGACCGTTGTCACGCCGGACAACAAAGTCTGTGTCTGGAGCTGCCTCATGTGTTGCAATCTGGAAATGATCGGCTGTGCTTTTAAAATAGCATGGAACAACATCTCATCCTCAACAGGTGACAAATCCCTCTGTGGAGGCAAAGGAGGGGGATCTAGATAGATGATGTCTGGGTTTGGGGTATGAGTTGGTGATAGTCAAGGGCCCTGATCCCCCACCTGACCTTTATCCCAGCCTGGGTGCTGATCAGCTGTGTCTTGTGCGAAGGGATTAATGCCCTCATAGTTATCCTCCTGGGTTGGGTCCTCTCGAACATCCAAGATATCTTCCTGTTGTCCCTGTGCATAGATGGGGAATTTCTGCACTTTGTAAGGAATGGGGCACGAGTTGTGTTCCCTGGGTCTTTTGGGTGTAATGTACCTATCAGAAAGTCAATAAACTGGGCCGTTTTGTCCATGTATTGTTCAAATCTCTCCCTAGTTCATAGGGAAGAGGCAGAAGGGTCTGGAGGTTGAAAAGGTTTCCCAGAAGGGAGAGATTCTCCCAATAAGGCCTTAGAGAGAGGCTGCTGGCTTCAGAATACTCCCTCGACGAGAGGGGGTGCCCTTGTGCTCTGTGGCTGCCGGAATGATAGCCGCAAGGCTTTTGCAGATTTTCAGCGGTTGAATCGAAGGTCTCGACACGCCTGATGGCACCGTCGCGGTCAGTGACTCCACCGAGGCCTTAGGTGCTTGCGCGCCTTTGGACGGTGTGTCAACGACGGTATGTTTTTTAGAATGAACGTCCTTTCCAGAGTGATGCCCAGTCGCATGCCGCAAAAGAGGTTGCGTGAAGGGTGCCGAACAGCGAGGTTTGGAAGGTGCCGCTGAAATTTTCAGCAGCCCTGTTGGCCTTGTGTGCTTCTTCGACGACTCAGTCCAAGATGCCCTAGGGGTTGTGTTTTTTTATTGGTGGTGCGTGGCTGTCCTTGTCGTTGGGGTGTGAACTCCCCATAACAGAGCCGGTGGCCTGTCTTTTGGGGCTAGGGCCGGGCCTTTGGGAGCCTGTAGGCTCCGCCGAGAGGTCGATGGCTTCCAATTCGGGGCCATGGCTGCTAACGGATTGCTCGTCTGAAGCGACGGTGCCAACGGTAGAAAGGCTTTCAGCCTGCATAGCGTAGGCCACCCACCGTTTAGTCCGCCTGTCTTTCAACATTTTCGGTCGAAGGAGTTTACGGGACTCGCATACGCGCTCGTCGTGGTCTCGAGGAAGACACCAATTGCATCAGCGATGGGTGTCCTTCCAAGGAAACTTGCTGTTACGCGATGGGCAAAATTTAAAGGGCGTCCTCTCCATAGCAGAGGGTAGCGGCTGCCAGACCAAGAAGAGAAAGAGAGGGGTAAAGGAAATACATTCTTAGAGAAGAATAAACCCAGGGCCCCACTCTCCCTACTGTAAGGGTCTGGCCAGAGAGCTGAGGCCACGCGGTCGACAGTTGAACAGTCCCTGAGAAGGTGTAGCTGTCTTAGGTGGCAGGAAACCCACGAGGCAGTTGTCGAGAAGATTAGTCGTGAGACTAGATGACCGTAGGTCGTGGGGCCAAAGTTGTTAACATAAAACTTTTGCTAGCTCTGCATAGGCAACCAAATAGGTTGGTGGAAAAAAACTATCGGAGGGACCTCGACACGTGAGGTATTTTGGGTACACTACATGTCACATTAGGGATAGTGTTAAAGTCACGCCCATCTCGACGTCCCCTTTCGATCTTTGGAAGAAAGATGCAATACTCCGCAATTTCCACTAGATGTCGGACTATATGCACAGCATTGGTTTCTAAGCATATTCACAAGCATCAGAAACATCATTATAGAAATATATTGAGCAATAAGAGGATGGATTTAGTTTTATTCTGCACATCATGCAAAGTAACAATAGCATCATACAGATTAATGTTAGCCAAACAAATCCCCCTTGGGTAAAGCCATAGTAATTATTTCATAAAGCCTGCAGCATTATGCACCCTTCTCACTGCTGATCACTCCCTCCCATGCACATTTCTAAAGGGACAAAAGTCCATGCTAATAGCTTCTCCCTCCCATCAGTGCCTAATGGATCACATTAGCTCACAGAGCTCCTTGGGACATTGTCCTGGCAGCGGGACACCTCTCCTATTCGGAAAAGGGTAAGGTGTCCTGCTGCCAGGACAATGAGCGTGCTGAGCAGGAATTGCTCAGCACATATTGTCCTCCCAGCGGGACACCTTTCCCGTTGGGCACCCTCATTCAGGTGCCGAATGGTCACCCAATGACAAAAGTCCAGGTCAGGCTCTCAATCTCAAAAGAGCCTGTGTGGGGGCAGCTTGACACCCTGCCCCCTCTGAACCCTCCCTTCCCACCCGCTCGGTATGCTACTGCCTTCAGGTTTGGCTCCCTTTTGTTTCTTATGGGCAGGCAACTTATCACCTGTCAACCTCCTGCTCTGACTCTGGAGAGACAAACCCCTCCCCTCCCAGTGGCCCAATAGGCGCTGCAGGCCTCATAAGCACTGCAAATCATTTAAAGTGGGTGCAATTTACTATTGGTGGCCTATTTAAGAGAACATTGTTGTGTTAAGAACTGCAAAGGGGCATTTTATATTTTGAAAGCACATGCAAAGCAGCAGTTGGCTATCTATGCCTTGCTCCTGCACATTTAAGCATATCGCACAAAACCGTTTAAGCTATTTGCCTTATTTCCATTTCCCAAGCCAAAGTTTAAGTACCATGTAACATTTTCCTCACATTGTATATGGAGCATGCAAGTGAGCAATATTTACCAAGGATGTGACAAGAGAGGATGTCATCCTGGAGACTGGGGGGGGGGATATTTTCTCTGGCCCTGTACTAATTTTCAGGGCACAAGTCGATACATGTGGGTGGACAGCATCCGCCTACTTTTTTCAATGGGTAGACACAACCCCTGATGTGAGTCTTTGAGGTAAAACCCCTGATGTGAGTCTTTGAGGTAAAAAAAAATGTTTGCTTGCTGAAGTGTTCAGCTACTATGATTTCACACCAGGTGGTCATGTTGGTCACGTTTCCAATGCAGACGCTTACCCACAAGAGTACATAAAAGTACAATTAAAGCGCACGTTTGGATTTTGTTTTCTTTTGAATATTTCATTATACATTGTTGGCTTAAAAGGTGGGCACCTTTTATACTTTGCTAGTGTAGTTATTGGGAATTTTCCTCTTGGATTATATATATATATAATATATATTCTGCTGGGCACTGATAAACGTCAGGCAAGGTGAGTAGCACTCTTCACATCCATAGAGTAAAGGGATCCGGACACCGAAAATAGTGGTAAAATACACGTCTTTATTAGTGCCTCGCAAGATGGCACAAAAGTTAAAGGCCATCAAAATGTGGCACTCCCAAAGTGCATAATAAAAGTGCGCTTTGGGAACGTTAACGCGTTTCGCGGCTCTACTCGCCGCTTGATCACAACCCATGTATATATATATATATACTACATCAGAAATGTCATTGATGACATCACTGATGACATCACATGTGCTCTTAATTTTCATGCAGAGTCCCCACAAGGGATTGTCATTATAATATTGGCAGCAAATTGTCAGAGATTATTGCAGAACTATCTTATGCTAAAAAGTTAATTACCTAATCTATTGGTCAACAATTCCATTCCAACCTAACTTCTTTCCTTGCATGAACGACCTCATGAAGTCACGTACACGTTGTCTACAGCATGTGCTATAGAAGTGCAATATTCTAAATCTTCCCATTTTAGCTACTAAATTGATATAACCTTTCATTACAGAATGTTTCCATACTGTGAAACATAAGCATCTACGCATGCTTCTCTTTCTGTACAATTGCACTATTAAACACAAACAACAAAGAGACCACAATGCATACAAATATAAGCATATACAGGGAACGCAAAGTAAGTGAAAAAAACCTGCAGTATTACCAGGAACCGTTCATACCCGACCTCATTACCTTCATGCACAGTAAAAATTCTTATACCTCAGGATTTCTTTTTCTGCTATGTTTACGTTTGCTATCATGTAAATGTCCCCTAAGGAAAGTATTGTAAGAACATATGAGAAGGGTTGGGACTACAAATATAGCAATTTTTACTTTTTCACTTACTGACTGACTGTGAAGAAATGCACCTGCCTTGGATATGTCAGTGAACAACAATAGAGGCAGCTAGACATGTGATGTCATCAGTGATGTCATCAATGACATTTCTGATGTCATCTTTGATGTTCTGGCTGTTAGTCTTAGCAATGCACGTAGGTGGCACGAGTTATGGTTGTTTAGCGTCCCATATTTAGGGATTGTCAAGTGTTTTTCGGTTTTACTGTGAACTATTATGTCCCAGTAACAAAGTTTTTTCACTGAATATACATATATGGCAGTGAAGAAAAACAAAGGGGCGAAACATGTGATGCCGTCAGTGATGTCATCAAGGACATTTGTGATGGCATCTTTCATTTTCTGGGTGGTAGTGGTAGCAGTGCACAGTGCTAATGGCAGGAGTGGGTGCTTAGCCTATCATAACTGGCAAATTTCAGGGGTTTTTAGGTTGTAATGTGAACCGTAATGTCAGGCTGGAAAGGTTTTCTTTTAGTGAAGTGCACAGGTTTTTGGTACGGCAACTTAACCATAACGTCCCTTTTAACAAAGTTTTTTTCACTGAATTCCATAGGTTTTTAGTAGTGTAATCGAATCATAACATTACTTTAACAAAATGTTTCTACTGCATTTATCAGGGTTCTAATAGTAACACATAAGCATACTGTAAAGGAACATTTGAATTAACTGCCCACCTTCCGAAGAATTCCACATTATCATATGCTGGCGCACAGCATGGGGGCGTGCTCGAAAACTCATACGCACTTCACAGTAACATGTGTGTCTGGTTGATAGTGCGGAAGTATATTGTATATTCTTGTAGGAACTTGTAACTGCAAAATTTCCGGCGCAGAACTCCACAGGGCAAGTTTGCAGCACAATAGAAGCAAGAGTACATACCGACGTATCTGGATCATTAACCCCCATTCCTCTCCAAAAAATGGGGGATGAATGGCATTAGCAATCGAGATTTTACAGCAGTAACCTGTGGTACCAAAAAAGAGGACTTTGTGTCTTCAACCGAAATGCCTCCGGCGTTCCCGGCTGAAGAAAACAAATCCTTTTCCTAGATGGCCACCCTAGAAAGGGAAGACGGGTGTTGAATAGAAACCCTTCTTCACTTCGCCCCCCCCCCCCCCGGACCAAACATCACCAAACTTTGCAGACAAAATTCAGAGTGCCCATATACTTTTTTTTGCAAAGTTTGGTGAGGATTCGTCCAGGGGGAGCGGAGTTATAGGCCGCCCAAAAAGTGCTCTTCCTATGGAAACAGCAACTTAACCATAACTACACAGCCACTAGCGTGGCTGTGTAAAATATATAATCATGTTTTCGCTCCTGTCGACATACGTAGTGGTCATTATCTTGCTATGGCACTTCCTGTGAGGTCATCAAATGCAAATTAAGGGCTCACACACTTAATTTGCTGCAATTGCCCCCCCCTAATCCTAGGGCCGGTCCTGCATGTACCGATTTCCTCCGATTGGTTATTTTACACCATCATTGGTCACTATGTATAAAATGGAACTGCTCTGAGAGAAATCGTTTGCGAGACCAGAACACGTGCATTTGTGTTAAGTTTCACCACTCTTTCACCTCCGGGGATCTTCCCCTCCCCTCCATCCTGAAGCACTCTCTTGTGCTCCTGCTTCTCAAGAAACCCTCAGCCGACACCTCCCTTCTGGCGAACTATCGTCCAATCTCTATCACTCCTTTCCTGGGCAACCTCCTAGAAAAGCTGACCATCTCCCAGCTTAATCTTCACACTGAATCTGTTGGCTGTCTCCAGGACCATCAGTCTGGCATCAAAGTAGCCAGAAGCATGGAAACTGCTCTCCTGAACATCCTTAAAGACCTGCTCTCTAACTTGATTCTAATCTCCCCTCTGTCCTCATCCTACTTGATCTTTCTTCTGCCTTTGACACGGTTAACCATGCTATCCTGCTCAACCGGCTCTGTGATAGCCTGGGTATCACTGATAAGGCTCTGGCCTGGCTGTCTTCTTTCTTCTCTGACCGACCCTCCCAGGTCCAACTTGGGTCCTTCCTCTCCTCTATCTCTCTCTCCAACTGCAGTGTTCCCCAGGGGTCTAAACTTTCTGCCTGGTTGTTCAACCAATACCTGGCACCACTCGCCCACTGCATTGCTGCTCTCTACTCCAATTTCCAGTGCTATGCTGATAACACCCAGCTCGCCTTAAGGCTCCACTCTGCCGCCTCTTCTCCCACTCTCATCCCAGATTGTCTTACAGCAATCCGGGAGTGGTGCGCCGCCAATGATTTCTGCCTGAACGCAGGCAAGACGGAGATCCTCCTCATCGGCACACCCACACCCCTCTTTCCTACCACTCTCAGGCTGGCCTCACTCTGCCCTCCTCCTGCTCCCACCTCTGAGGCTAAGAACCTCAGGGTTATCTTTGACTCCTTGCTTTCCTTCCCTCATATTTCCGACGTCTCTAAGAAGTCGAACTACCAACTGCACCTCCTCAGAGGTATTCTTCCTTTCCTCTCCTTCCCCCAGAAGCTCACTGTATCTAGAGCTCTGGTTCTCTCTAAGCTTCCCTACTTTAACAGCCTCCTTTTAAATCTGCCTGCCTCTACTCTCCATCCTCTGCAACTCATCCAGAACAGGACTGCAAGACATGTCCTTGACCTCAAGCCCAGAGATCATATCTCTTCAGCACTGAAATCTCTCCATTGGCTCCCAGTGCCTGCACGGATCAAGTTCAAGACCCTTTGCATTATCCACAAGGCCTACTGGGGCCTGGGACCAAAATATCTCCAGCTTTCTCTTCTGAAGTATCTTCCTACTCGAGCACTTCGCTCCTCCAACTCCTTGAGGGTCAGTTGGTTTTCCAAGCAACTGGTTGGGGGCAGATCTCTCTTCGGCTAGCAACTCCCTCTGGAACAGCCTCCCTGCCTCTCTGAAACTTGAGCAGAATCAGCTCAGGTTCCGGAAGCAGCTCACGACTTTCATCTTTGCCTCTGCCTTCTCTCTTCCGCTACCCTGCTGATCTCCTGTCCTATACTGCACTGGCTACCCTCTGAACCACGGGCCCAGGTTTGTGCCCTCCAAGTTGCACTCCTACACTGCCCCCCTGGCAACTCTGCACTTGAAGCTGTATCTGCAACCCTCCATACTTGCACTTATCTATCACCTGTTTTTCTGGACTTACCCCTTGCACTGGTACTTGCTGCCCGCACTTCTTTTTTTCAATGTTTGATTCTATGTCCTGCACTTCTCCTCCTCCCCTTCCCCTGTCACTTCTTCCCTTCCCTATCCCCTGCACTTGCACAATCTCAATGTCCCTCGGCCTAGTAAGATTGTTGTCTTCTTCCCTCTTGTTCCCTTCCCTTGCCTCGTCGAGCCATGAAACACTGGTGTATAGGGGAGATATGAATAAAATATATCCTATCATATTAACAATGCATTGCTCACATAGCTCTGAACTGGAGGTGAACTTCTATTGATGGCTACTGGGGGTGGCGCTGTGGCATGTGTTGTGTGGCTTAGCAGAAATTGCTTATTTTCTCTCTTGCTCTCCCGCTCGATTCACATGTTATGCATACTCTTCCATCAGGAAGTTGGTCTGGACTGTTAACAGCTAGTTTTCTAAATTGCATATTAGGTGTGGACGAGGGGCGGTCCTGTCACATTACCTCTGAACTGCATTAGAGACTAAGCACAATGCTCCTGCCAGTCAATGCCCTCGTCTGTCTGTCACGGCTGTAAACTCAGAAAGGAAATTATGCAGTACGGTGTGAGGGTAAATAAACACAGGATATGCAGCCCGTGCCTCCAGTGTGCACATGCTAGTCCTGCAAATAGTTGCTAACAGAAAAAATTAGAAGCATTATGATGTCATTTCACTCTTGAAAGCTAAATCGTTCAATCCTTAGGATATTGGAATATTGAAAAAAGAAATGTGTTTGTGCTATTATTCTTCAAACCATGATATTTTGCTACAACTATCAGAGATCCATTGTTTTGGGGGATACTGAGGGGCTGTTGCTCTGCCCAGAATTGTTTACGCTTTCCTGGTCCCTTTGTCATGCTGGAACTCCCGACATGTATCTAATTGTCACCAGTATGACCTACAGGGCTAATTGCCACCTGTAATGGAGTGCACCCTAGGTCAAAAATCACTCTAGCAAGTCACGTTTCCTATATCCCATAGCACAGGAGTTTTCTCCAGTGGTGGGTTAACTGATGACTGCTGCCTGTATTGGCATGCACTGCTAAGACTCCAAATTCCTTTATTAACCATCAGGCTAATCGTCGGTGCTCAGCACCAAATGGGACTACTTCAATGAGCTTCAGGCAGGCTTTCCAAATAAATTATTTTCCGAACTGCAAAAAGTAACAAAATGCAAGAATAAGACTTGCTGGCAGGCTCGGGCAATCTAGGGTTCTTCTCTTGCCTCTCGGTCTGCCTTAGGTTCAAACCTACTTGAATGAGGTACAAATGCTAGAAGCACCTGACCCATAACACGTGTGCCAGAAGATTATGCACACTCTGGACGCGCTCATCCACTCTGACCTCCCTCTCTCTTCCCCACTGGTCACCCCTAGATCCTGGTCAGGCCATTCTCAAAAAGGCAATACCAACCCTCCAACCGTCCAAGAAAAGAGCCCACTTACAAGCTCAGGTCTCTGGTGCATCCAACAACACGGCTGAACTTTTCAAGATTTGGAGTGAACAAGCCTACCCTTCTGCAGTCTCCTCCCTGTCTCTCTCCCAGGCCCTGTGCAACTCACTGGCCACTCACTTTGCCACCAAACCTCAGGACACCCTGAACTTCCTTGTCACTCACCCCCCAACCCTTCCCACGCCCCTTTGCCTCCCTTGCCCCTCTACCTTCTTCCCATCACACCTGAAAAAGTTACCCGAGTTGTCCGCCCCACAAAGGTCTCTTCTAAACAGATTTCCCTTTGCTCATCCAAAACCATTAAGGACAACATTGGCTCTCTTGCCCCCTCACTCACTGATTTCTGCAATCACTCTTTTGCCACTGGATTTTTCCCTTCTCCCCCTCAAGCACTCCCTTGTGCGCCCCCTCCTGAAAAAACCTTCAGCAGACCCTACCTGTCCTGCCAACTACCACCCTATTTCCATCACCCCCTTCCTGGGTAAACTGCTGGAGAAGCTGGCCTTGCCTCAACTCAACTCACACACCAAACATGTTGGTGGTCTCCACGGCCATCAGTCTGGGTTCCTAGCATCCAGAGGCACGGAAAAGGCTCTTCTGAACACCTGTGAAGAACTGCTTGCATCTCTGGACTCCAACTCCCCGGCTGTCCTTGATCTCTCCTCTGCATTTGATACAGTCAACCATTCCATGCTCCTACAAAGACTCCACAATCTTGGATCGTATACTGGACTGGCTGACATCCTTCGTAACTGACCACTCATCCCAGGTCACCCTGGCCACCTTTTCCTCTCCTACTTCCTTCACCACCTGTGGTGTCCCCAAGGTTCTATCCTCTCCTCTGGGCTCTTTAATACCTACCTTGCTCTGCTGGCACGCCTCATATCCTCCTTTTACCCCGAATTCCAGTGTTATGCAGACGACGCACAACTCTTTCTCAAACTTCCTGCTGACCGCCTTGCAGCTTCCATTATCCCTGACTATCTGCCATCCAGTCCTGGTGCACCTCCAATGATCTCTGCCTCAACGCCTGTAAAACTGAGATCCTTCCCATCGGGTCCCCTGCACCCTCTTTCTTCCCTTCACTCTGGCCTTCCTCCATGGGCTCTCCCCATGCTCCTTCTTCTGAAGCCAGAAACCTTGGAGTCCTCTTCGCCTCCTCTCTCTTTCCTCCCTCACACTCAGGACATTGCCAAGAAGTCTCACTTTCAGCTTTTCCTTCTCAAAGGAATTCTCCCTTTTCTCACTTTGCCCCAGAGGCTCAATGTTACCCGAGCCCTGGTTCTCTCTATGCTTGACTATTGCAGTAGCCTTCTCCTGAATCTACCTTCTTCCACTCTGCGACCTCTCCAGCTAATCCAGAATAGGGCATCAAAACGTATCCTTTGCCTTAAGCCCAGGGACCGCATCTCTCCTGCCCTAAAGTCTTCACTGGCTCCCGGTTGCTGCACAAATTAAATTGAAATCCCTCTGCATCATCCAGAAGGCTGTTTGGGCCCGGTGGTCTCACTATAGTAATGATGTGTTATTTATGTAGTGCCTTAAGCCAAAGCACTTTACAGAGCACATATTTACATACAATATCATCCAACCGAAATTGGTACTCCTTTATCGACCTCGGAAGGATGAAAGGCTGAGTTGGCCTTGCCGGGATTCGAACCTGCGACCTGCAGATCACGCTCAGATCGCAGCAGTGAGCGCTCAACCCACTGAGCTATCTTACCGGCTATGCTGAGCTATTTTACCGGCTATACTGAGCTATTTTACTGGCTATACTGAGCTTTCTTACCGGCTATCTTCAACCTTATCTCACTAAATACTCCCCCTCCAGACCTCTATGTTCCTCTGGCACCAACTCTTTGTATGTAAAGGTCTTTGCTAAATAGAGGGCAGGAGGTCGATCTGGAAGTGATTTCAATCTGGCACACACCCAAGTCACGCCCAGCATGTAGTGCGCAAATTAAACCCTTATTTATTTTTATCTAGAAGTTCAATATTCTGAACATTATACCACTCATATCACACCCTTCTCCTGAGACCCCCCACCAGTCACACTGAACCAGGATTCAGGCTAGTTTGCAAAGTTAAATATTTATTTATGTATTTAGAATTTAAATCACAAGATATTTTAATAGATAACAAAACTCACTAATGGGGTGACAGAACACTAAATAATATCTTTAATACCTTAGGAATCAAGTAATGAGCACAAAAACAAATGCAGCATAGAAGAGAATACTTTTGGGTTGGTTTGGAACAGATAGCACTATGGTTAGAGGTTCCCCCTGCAGCACTCCTGAACCCACCAATGGGCAATTATATAGATGTGAGGAGAGAGCAGGCATTCGGGAATAACACAAATCAAACAGGATATCACTCCCACCTTTTAAACACAAGAGAAGAACAGAGTTCACTTTTCAACTGTCAGAATGGCTTTGAAATTGTCTCTGCAAAAACACCAAATGTGGTCAAAATGCTTAAATTATGATACATTTCTATGAGAGCCGCTTTGAACAGATGGACACAATCACAAACAATAATTTAGTCAAACGAAAACATTTGGAGTCTCAAACTCAAAGTAGGAAATAATTTAAAGCTAATATCACACGTGTAAAATCTTTCAGAATGTCAAATCGTGGCAAACTTTTCCATGTGCGATTTTTGCTATAATGGGCTAATCCTACTGTTTTGCTGCGGTTCAGGGTTCTATGGATGTAAGGATGTGAGGTACTAGTAGGAGTTGAAATTTCGCTTCTATCATAAAAACTGAGGGAGTTATAGAGGTTTTAGTAAGAGTCCTTTTTGCAAAATAGGCACGAGAATGGAAAACAGAAATTCGGTTTTAAAACTGACAGGTAGGTTTTCTTATACTATGTTGAGGACTACAAAAAGGAGAATGCCACACAGGAATCTGTCATTCATGGCCGCTCATAACTATTCATGTGTGATACTCTAGTTTCCATTTGGTTTGGGAATTACTTTTCTTAATCAAATCAATAAGGAGTTAGGGTTTAGTACACAGATGAGAGAAAAAAGGCAGCGCAAGGGTAGTTCTAGCAATACTATGGTTCTGAATTAAAGATGGGATGGGTTTGAAATTGGGTTCATACAATGCAGATATATTATGGGTCACTGTTCTTATTATTAATACTTAGTTATTAAATTGGACTGTCAGTTCTGGTCATGGATTGGGTCTGTCAAGGAAGGACATCAAATCAGGCGCAGGACTGGGTCAGCTAGGCCGGTCACTGGATTTGCACAGGATCCGCCCTTCTTGTTTCTGAGTATTTCATCTCAGCTGGATAGCGAGTTCCTCAGGCAAGCCTTGTGGTACCAAGCCAGATAGTTTCAGGATTGTGGTTCAGAAGGTTTTCCCACACCACAGCGCCACACTGAGTTGTGAGAATAAGTGAAAGTCAATAGTTCTCTACTGCTTGGCCAAGAGTCTTGCATCTGGATCTGGAAGGATGTTAAAGCTGGATGTAGAATGCTGGAACAAAGTGCTTCGCCGGAATCAGGAAAGTGAGTGGATCAGTGAGTCCCTATGTGTTGTCAGCTGTCTCTATTTATCCTTCTAAATGACATCACAAAATGGGTGTATGGGCCGGCTTAACTAAGCTTGCCCCTGTGAGCTGGGATTGGATCAGGACCTCATCTCCGCCTTGCATCTGAGTGTTTAGATCAAGGCCGGATGATGTCACATTTATGGTTTAGCTTCATAGTCCTTAGAAACCTCCCCTCCACCACTAGTGTGAAAATCGGATTTTATCCTAAATACATATTTCTACATTGGTCAAGTCTATGCAAATCACACACAAAGTTTCCATATTTTATGTAGCATCTGTTCATCAAAATCCCACAGCTGTGGGATCTTGTTTCACCTCCCTACAGAAATGTATCCTTTTTGCCATGAACACATTTTCCAAATTGTCTGCAAATTTTCACAAATGTGTGTGTTTAACATAGGGAGGTGTGTGTACATTTTCACAATTCTAGTATTAATACAGTTCACATAAAACCACATATATCGCCATTGCTGTCCAGAATATGTTACACAGTTCTACTGCCTCTTAAAACGTGCAGCCCAAAATTCGACTGGCAACTCTGTCCTTTGGACATTTCATCACTTTGAATCACAAGTTATGAGTCTCTAAAAAATGTTCATTGTTCATTCTTAACAGCAAATGGTCCGCCCCTTCATCCCTCCCTGGAGTCCAGGAGTAGCCCCCTCCTTTGGAGAATTCCTTCCAGGAGCAGTTTAAAACCCTTTTGCACATCCGTTTCCTGGGCTGGAGGATCTGCCATTGTTCATTCTCTTTTTGTAGAGAAAAGTCTGGCCTAACCCACAATTATCATCTGCCAGTGAGTTTCTGCTGAGAGGATTTCCCTCCCCTTGGGAGAAACCTGTTTTTCCACTTCTTGCAGCTCAGCCAGGCTAATGTATTCTTAATTTCTTAAAATCCAGCAAAAATCAAACTTGTTGCATGAAACATAAATACATTACTTTCTTAGTTTTAAATTTGTGGGATCAAAAACACAACTGAGATCTGTATTCCTTTTAGCAACAATCCTTTTGTGTTTGCTAATCTGGCAGACATTTAATTTAGATACTTTGCAGTTTCATCAGGAGCCCATCTGACAGCTGTCATTTACAGATAGCCCGGTGTACTGCACACAGATTTTGACAGGAGCTGTCAGTTTACAGACAATCCAGTTTGTCTGAGGAAATGTTTTGCTCTTTACACTTTAGGACTTTGTATGTTCGCCATGCTTCATTAGATTGCATGAATTTTAGCACCAAGCAAGATTTTGAATGTTGAGAAGTGTTGTGTATAGGCATTTTGGAGATTTTAGCAACAAAGCAACTGTCATTTGTAGGCACATTTTGGAGTTTAATTTGCAAAGTGCTGCTTGTCTCTCTCTGCACTCTGCTTGCTGGTCATGGAGCCCACTGGCACATTTTCTGCAGTGTGTGTTCTATCCCACGACATAGGCAACATGGGTGGCAGGTTGTGCATCCATCTTCTTGTGCGTTTAAACATGCGTTTTTTGGAGGTTTTTAGTAGACACCAGAGTTTTGCCTCCATTGTTGCTGTTTCTTGCACCATAACTATCGGAGTGATGCCGCATAAGAGAGCAGAGTGGGTCAATACATCCCACAGATCGCATTCCTCAGCTAGCTCCCTACTATGGAACAGCCTCCCACTCCCTCTGCGCCTTGAGCAGGACTTCCTTAAATTACCAAAGCTCCTCAACACTTTACTCTTTACCTCCTCCTTCCCATCTTCTCTCCTCTGCTAATCTCACAGTTGCTGTGATTGGTGTCCTGGGCCCTTATGCATCCTCGGGACCCCTGACCCCCCCCCACCCAATCACGCCAGCTTCTGTCTACTCTCAGCACTCGCCTTGGCACTCGGTCTGCCTTGGAGGCTCGCACTTGCACCCAACACGGCTCCAGACCGTGTAGCACTTACCTCACCATGCACTTCATCTGTTGCTCACTCATGAGCATGGACACTCCAGCACCTACTGCCTCTATCCTGTTCCTTGCTGCACTTGCACGTTGCGAATACTCACAAAGCATAGTAGGGATGTCACTTTCCTTTCCCCTCCCCCTCCTCTGTTGTGTATTCAATATGTTTCACTCCCTTGTTCCCTCCCGAGCTCTGTGGGCGCGTTGAAACAGTATGTACTTGCTGTATAAGCAAACAATAAATAAATAAATACTACCTTCCATCCTACCCTGATAGTTCTTCACAACCGATCGATTATCTTGGTTGTCCCAAAAAAATTGACTGGATTCAAGAAGTGGGAGAGTGTTCTCAGTACAAGTGACCCAGCAGTGGACAATTACTCTGAATGATATCAGGAATCCCAGACCCCACACAATGACCCGCCATACACTAAAACATTCGCCATTCTTAAAGGATCGAGGGACCTCTTGGGGTATAACCCTCTGTACATGTTACCAATCAATGCACCCATTGTATACTGCAGATTAAACTATATAAGGTTGAAATACTAAAATAACTTTAGCTAAGGTGGTGCTGATAATGGTGTTATCGTCATAAGCAGCGCTTTTGTGGTTACAGGTTTCCATTATTTAAGTGTACCATGTTGTGAGCAGGCATGCTTTTAAAAGGAGACGCCTAAGCCAGTTATTCGACACCTTTTTGTCTCTGCCTCCAGGGTTCGGATATGTGGTTTTATTGTTGTACAGCTCCGTTTTATGAAGCGTGAAAAGGAACAGGTAATTGCTGCATTAGTCATTGAATATTTGGGCACCATCCATTCGGAACAGGCTGAAACAATGTGAATTGTGTGTCCGGTCCCTGCGATCTCACTCCCTTTTGGTAAAAAATCTCTATTTTGCATTGTTCATCATTGCGATAAACAAAAAAGAAGGGTCAGTTGCAGGACTTGAAAATAGTCTGAATTGGGAAGTGGTGCCATCTATGGCTGCACATTGGAGAGGTCACAATAAAGAAATGAGAAGACCAATGCAGGTGGGATTGAGAGAAGAGAGGGTGCAAGAGATGTAAAAATAGGAAGAGGAGAACAGGAACGAAGTCTGTGGAGTCAAATGTCTCGTGAGGAGACTTGACACCCAATATGTCTTTTCTACTCCTTTTGTGATGCTCATTACGCTAACATTTCTGATATTGTCTGGGAGTGGGTTTGGTTATTTCTCCTTGTCCCTGCCAGGTGCTTCCCTTCATTTTCTTAAGGTTTTCATTTCTGGCCACCTATGGTTTCCCTGTACGTAATTCGGGTCAATTAAATCCGGTTGCGCTGTGGATGAGGATTTAAAGTTTGGCAGTACATTCTGCAGGGCTTTAAGTGGACCGGGGCTTGCCGGGGCAGAGCCCCTCCAGGCTCTGAAAATTGTTTGAGGCGGGGCGCTGCCGGGGCTCCCTAAAGTACCCTGCTAACCCCAGCCCACCAGGCTGCTAGAAGGTAAGGCGTGTAAGCGAGAGCTTCGCACTTTAGAAAAAAAATGCCAGCCATTTTTATTGTCACCTACCCCCTACCAGGCACCCCTTTTATTAAAGATGCATGGGTAATGATCCCAGTATCTGTAATGTAAGGGGTGCCTGGCAGGGGGTAAGCGCAGGAATTAAAAGGCAGACAACTTACCTGACCTGAATGCAGCCTGTTAGGCCACGGCCCCAGCCCATTTTGCAAAATCGAGCCGGGGCTCTTTTAGGGGGGGGGTGAGGGGTGGGAGGTGGCCTAACAGTCAACATTCAGGTGAGGTAAGTGTTGCCTCTTAATTGCGTGGGTGGTGGGAAGAGGGAGTCCCCCTCATTAAATGACTGGGGTTTCTTTTGGCAGCACTGCACAGCATCTAATAAAGACACCATATGACAGGAATGGCTAATGTATATGGACCTACCCAGAGGAGAGGAAACCAATGTGATTTGGTCAAACTTAATTCTGCTCCTGCTGGGCCTAGACTACTTCCCCTCCCCCTTTTCTTCTTGGCCACCACCCTGAGTTTGCTGAGAAAGCTAAACATTTTAGTGTGCTGTGGGAAGCTAATCTGCTTCTCAATGCTTACATTGGCATAGCTATCAAGAGCTTACTTTCCAAACGTCCTCATTTCAGATAAGTCCTCCCGAAGCAACCCCACAGTGCCGTTGGCTGCTTTAAATCAGGATCGGATTATGTAAACTCTTATCACCCGCCAGTCCTTCAAGTTCAGAACTCCAAACCATCTAGAACGCAGCTGTTTGCTACTTTTCTACCGTAAGTGGGATTCCTTCTACCCGCGTCACCAGGAGCTCGTTCACAGCTAGCCAGCTTTTACGTTTTTGGTTGGTGTTTACGTGTCTTCATGGTCTGGCCATCCCTTATCTTGTGACAAATTGCACTCTTCTCGTGGGAGAGTCCTGCGCTCTGCAGATCACGTTCAGTGGGAGGTTTAGGGTAATATGTTCGGCTTAGGCCAACATCGCAGACATTAGTGGCATTTCTTTTTAAGGGAAGTATGATTTTCGCAAAGCCTGGTTCCCTTAAAAACTAAAAAAACTATCACCCCAAATGGTGGCTCCAAGTGCTAATAGTGACAAGTACCTGTTTCATAGGTGCGCAGGCCTGAAATGCTGCGCTTCAGCATACCTGGCACTACCCTGCCCTAACCCAAAAGTGGTATTTAACGCTATATTGAAAACAGTTCATATCAATGACGTGTAAGCGTGTAAGGCTCATCTTGTCCACCTGAAGTTTTACATTTACCCTGTCTGCCGCAACAGCATATCACGTACTTGGTCTCAGGCTATGTCTTTCCTTTAACTTTTATGTTTTAGATTTATGAAACTTCTGAACTTTTCCTTACACATTAAATGATTGAGCCAAGCATACAACACACGGGACACTGGCCTGCGCAACACTGACTGCACAAAGCTGCACAAAGCATTGTACTGAAGACTGTTTTTTCAGAGCCCCATTATCATATCTATGTATTTGTGTCCATTCATGCAGCTCACCTTCTACACATTTTACAGCCTCTCATCTCACTAACGTCTTGCTTCAGTGGCACGCAATAATGCTGTATTGTTGCTCCTTTTGTCTTGGGTACAATAACTTCTGGTGATATTAAAAATATGAGCAAAAAAAATAATTGCTGAAGGTTTTGAATTTATCTGAACCACTGGCAATGCTCTGCGCAACCTCCCACACCACTATTTTTAGCCTGTCTGCCCCATTGCAAAAGGGGTCCAGCCATATGCAAATCAGTCGGGTACTTCCACCAATGGGAGCAGCCCTGCCCGAACTGCTATGCCAGGTGCCCTCTGCCCAGAAACACACGCAACTCCAGACATTTTTCGGCCTTGTTGGGCCTCATCAGTGTGGTGCAGCTTGGTTCCCAGTGGTCTGGAGGATTGCCCAGAGCAATGCCAGAGGTTAAGATTAATTCTAAACTTTACAACCATCACCTCTTTTGTTTTGCTGTAGTCACCCCGAGTGGGACGGGTATGCCAAACATAGGTCCTGTCCCTGCTGGCCCTGGAGTCCCAAGCTACTCTCACTGATCAGGTCCAACAATGCTGAAGCATGTTTGTGGATGCTTGTGGTCATGTGCAAAAGGGATGTGGCCAAGCGGTTTGGGCTGAACTGCCCCTTTGGGGTGGGACCAAGCCTGATTTGCTTATGGTCTTTCCCCTTTTGTAATTGCTTGGCAGGCAAAGAACGATGGTCTGGAGGGTTGCCCAGAGACATGACAAAGGTTAAGATTAATTCTAAACCTTCCAACCATCACCTCTTTTGTTTTATTAAAAATATTAGTACTGCATTGCTAATCAAATGGGTTTGTTTGCTAATCAAGAACATTTTAATTCTCAAACTCTGCTAATCAGTTTATGAAAACAAATGTATTCCTTATGTAAAGTGTTATACAATTTCCAGACGTTCCGGCTCGTCAGTGCCACTCTCCCACCCTGGCATGTGGTTATCTGATTTCATTTTTGGCATGAAAGGATAGCAAAAGAGGCTTAGCAGAAATCAATTTCTCATATGCAGCCGCTTAACCTAACAAAAAGTCAATATTGGAAAATATTTCTCTCTAAAATTGGGGGACCTCTATTAGATTATCTGCTAGCTCCGCTATATTTTTACTGCATGAAAAGCAGGGCTCTGCGGCCTTTGGCTCTCCACATGTTTTGGACTACAACTTCCATCAGTCTTAGCCAGCATAGCCAATGGTTATGGATCATGGGGGTCTTAGTCCAAAAGATCTAGAGCTTCAGATTGCAGACCCATCTGCTTAGGGAAGGATTCAACTGTCAGGACCAATTGGGGTGATTTTGCCTAAAATCGGTTTGTTGCCTTCATTCTGAAAGTCACCAAAGCTTTCTGTAGCAGATCCAGGAAACGATATCCATATTATCGACACAAAATGGAGAAAAGGGGTAATGTGAGGCTAGTTTCAGAGCAGCCAGAAGTCCCTTCACATTTGGTAGCAGTGGGACTTTGTTAAAGGCTTCTGGTTAGCCAGCAAAACTGCAGGTGATAAACCGAAGAAGTGGCAAGGTAATGGAGATATATACCGCAGATTCGTGAGCATGGCGCAGCTCTGAATTCTGGGTGGGTTGTGTAGAACTTGGAGGAGTCCTGGGCTACAAAAAGGCAGCACTGCATTCAAGTTGAAGCTACTCCTCAAAACCATGGAACTGCAGGCCCTGAACCTGTCCTTCGAGAGCACACATCACTTTACATCTGAGATTCCCCCACCCACATGACCAGGGATATCACCTGACAAGGACATAGGCTAATTTTTTTAGCAAGCCTCAATTGCAAATACGAGGCTGAAATACATTCATAAACATCACTAGCCCATTCAGCTAAATCAAAGCGCTTGCAAAGCATATTATGCCTTAGTGCGGGGCTACGCTATCACATTTGGTGTCCTGTCGGTCCTGGGTAACATGCATTCTGTTTTTTGCAACCTATTCATCAAGGGGATAGCTTGGGGGGATACTGGGGCGGATGTGCGATATTCAGATTCATCCACTGTGTTTAACTATTTTGTAGGAGGGAACGGGGTGGGGGGGAGCAAATAGAACGCCACCAGGACCTGGACCTGAGTTTTATGAAAATTAATTGCATTTAGTAAGTCTTCAAATTATTTTTGGATGTGACCTAGCCTAATCCCAAGGTAGACGTTCTCTTTTTTTAGTAACTCCAATACTTTTTCTGTTGATCACCATTTCTACTCGAGATAATTAATGGGTTAACCATTGTTATGGTCGCTAATTGACACTGACGTTCGTTCTTGCTGCTGGTTAAATTTTTCCATTCCGTGCCAGGGTTACTGGCCCTTTAAACATCAATTACTCTTGCCTTTGCATGTTAATTTCCTCACCACAGCATGGTGGCGTCTTTGCACACGTTAGTAGTCTCAGTCGTCTGACGCCCCATCTATTTACTAGACCTCAGAAGCTAAACATGTTGTGTGTCTTCAACTAGGTAGTTATTACCCCACTCACCCCCCCCCCCCACACCCAGGAGATCTAGGCATCATCACAGTGTGTGGCCTCTCTTCCTCAGGATCCACACATGGTTAAATCCCCAAATCATTTTCTCCGTGGATCTGTGAGCTGGAAGTTGGGGGCCAATGTAATCCTCTTGTTTGCCTCCTAGGCCACGCCCTGGAGAACTGTTATTTTGGCAGCTAGCAAATGAGGTCTGAGCGCTGGTGATCATGGCAGATAAAATGCAATACTTTCCACTTGGAGCCTTTGTCTGTTCATATGTATAGCCAGAGGTTATCCCCGGCACTTACCCCCTCTTCCCTCTTCCTTCCTGCACTTGCACCTTCTGAATACTCACAAGGCATAGTAGGTCCGTCCCTCCTCCTCTTCCCCTCAGCTTGTAATGTATTTCCCACCCTCCCTCCCCGTCCTGCGGGCGCTTTAAAACAGTATGTTCTTATTGTATAAGCGCCTAACAAGCAAACAATACATGAATGATTGATTGTGGTGTATTTGGAAAGCCTTTTAGGGTGATGGTGAACTATTGCGCTTTTAAAAGTGCCAGGCTATTATGCAAGTCTATGCAAAAAGGAAGAGCATAGGATTGTCTTATTATTGGTTGTCATGTTAGGTTATATGTGTTTAAGCACAGATATCTCCTGTGCAAATCTCTTGGTGCTAATTATAATTTTATGTTTCAAACAGTGGCAAGGTGTACAAAATGAAGTACTGCAACTATGTTCCCGGCTAGCCTGCCCCGCTTTCCACAAACCCCATCGCCACGCCCCTCCTACGTGTAATCGAAACTCCTAAACAAACAAACCTCCTGTTTAAGGAAATGTTGAGTGCAGTGCATTGCGGAGCACATTTCAACTTCTTCCTACACTTTTATTTTAAAACTAAACCATTCCGGAACGGTTTCTTTTTAAAAATAAAAGTATAGAAACAGTAAAAGGTTTTCTTTTTTTTTTAAAGTAGAGGAGCACTGCTCCCAACCACTCCCTCTCACTTCGACTACTGGTTTGAAAGCATTAAAAGTGAACTGGGTTTAGACCGTAATCACTGTACATTTCCAAAATGGCTTTGCCCAGTCGCTTTGATCGAAGCTGATTTACAATAAGATTGTTCATACCCCAGGGTAAAGCATTCCTGTGTAATTTCACGTCTGCTTCTGCTGCTCCAGTAGAAAGCCGAATATTCATAAGATCATGAAAACGGGCATATTATTTTTTTTTGGTGGTGATTTATAGCTTGCGTCATGCGCCACAGTGTGTAGATACACCCAATTCCAAAATGTGTGGCAACAAAGAACAGTTTGCTTCTGTTTACTAGTCTATAGTCTCATGATCGAAAAAATCGGTCTTTTTGTTTTTTTGGGTCAAATATTTTTAATTACATTTCTTACAACAGAATGCGGGGGGACAAGACCTGCCTCAGCTCCCGACTACCCCTACCCAGCACCTCATCTATCTCCTATCAATATTGCCTCTGGCCCCAGCTCACTGCCTACATTATGAGGGTAAAATTTGATTTAATAAGTTTGAACAAAAAAACCTACGACCATCTGCTATATTCGACCAACAGGCCCGCAATGCAGGCTGTGGAGGTTATATATGGGGACCCCCAGAGAATCTCTACCCACTTAGCCTCCTTAGGAGAGACAAACAGAAAAGGAGGTCAGTTATGGTCTGTGGACAGGGACCATGGACTACGAAGGAATGGCGGTCACCAGAAGTCGCGATTCATGAGAGAAATCAGGGACTTGCTCATGCACTCACCCAATTTGAGAGACTAGCAGAAGGCTAGTGAACTGGCTTGCCGGATTGCCGCATACTGTGGATGGGGTTGTGAAAAAAACATGACAAACCAGTGAGGTGCCACAGAGGACCCATTACTAGGTCAAGCAACTGTCCTTTTGGAACTGCCTGATGCTAAGATGGTGGCAACCCTTATCAAATAGGATTCGGAACAATGCAAAACGCACTTGTGGCTCTGTAACCCTGCAGGCGGACACCTTGGAAGGGGCTTTTAAGGGGAATACCGGCAAAGACCAATCACAAGAACCCCTCAGACTGCCAAACACCAAATCACAATCGTAGAGCCTTTAATAGCTTTTGCACTGCCTTCCAAAAGGAGCAAATCCAAGCAGGCTTTGACAGAGCAGGGGAGGCATGTTATGCTATATGGTATTTGTATAGCGCCTGCTGCCATTGGTATGGCCTAGAAATGCTGAGAGGTGGAACGCCCTTTAGAAGACCGTAGTCAGAGGATTGAGAAGTGATCAATGCAGTTGTAAAATGCGTGTGGCATTTGCACTAGTTGGCTATATATGCACAGTGTACAAGACATTTTTCTAGTGGTGTATTTGACACCACTTTATGTGGTTATTTTAACATAATTTTTGTTAATAGATAGATAAATTGGAAAGCATCTTGTTCCTTTTACATGTGGGAGTAATAACCTCAAACAAAATCTCACAGAATCTATTGAAAGTTCAACACAGTACATACAGCCAATCGCTGTATCTGCTCCTCGTCTTGGTTACTGCTTACGGATTTTGGACTCAAATATATAATTGTGAGGGATGTCCGAGTTATACAATTCACTTGCGGCAGGATTCTAAGTAGACATGAGGTCATAAAATAAAGTACATTTAAGTAATATAAAGTTTAAAACGTACATGAAGAATATTATTGATGTAATACATACCAAGAAATATTACAATGAATAATTACATAATGCATAAGTACATTGAACAAAAAAAGTTATTTTGTTAGAGAAATAGTGCTTCATTAAATGAATTTCTGTTTCTATGTTTTTTTTAAAAATGGATATATTTTCTTAGTGTTTGCAACTTGAAGTATGATGTTAAAGTTATATCCCTAGCTTGCACCTTTTCAGCAGTTAATTGTATGTTATCATTGTTCAAATACACATTTTATTTGCCTGGAAGATGAACTTGAATT
This sequence comes from Ambystoma mexicanum, assembly GCF_040938575.1. Classification (NCBI taxonomy): domain Eukaryota; kingdom Metazoa; phylum Chordata; class Amphibia; order Caudata; family Ambystomatidae; genus Ambystoma; species Ambystoma mexicanum. The sequence goes on from NC_090941.1 coordinate 898,290,764, forward strand.
GTATTGTTGTATGCATAAGGCAACAGCTCTGTCTAGCGGTGATAACAGGCAAAGTAGGGAGGGTGGCTTCGGACAAACATACATCTGGCCTTTTATTATATAATATGATTATGTTGGTATGTAGGAAGGGAGTGGCTAGGTTCGTAACAGCTGCCGTAATTATCAGAAGGGGAGACTGATGCTAAGAAAATGATCAAATAAGTTGGAAGAGTCAATGAACAGCTAGACCGAAAATTCAGAAAAAGTGAGAGAAAGAGCGAAAGGCATAAGTAATAGGTTGGAGAAAGCGGGTCAAAGGATGGTGGAAGAAAAAAGTATCAAAGGTATGTGTGAGGGAGAGAGTCGCACACGTAAAATGGAGGTAGGAAGAGCAAAACTGAGCGGGAGAAAGAGAGAAACTGGATAAGAGTCATAGGGAGGAGGAGGAGTTGGAATTAGGTAAATGCATCAACAGGAGTTTTCAGAAAGTGTGTAGTATAGAGGAGAAAAAAGCAAGCGAGAGAGGTTGGAGAGTAAAGGATCAAAGGAAGGAGGAGGAGCGATGCATCAACCACAGCTTGGAGAAAGCGATCCAAAAGAAAAAGGAGGTGCATGCCTGATAGGGAACAAGGGAAAGGTTGGGAGGTTAGAAAGGGATCCCAAGAAAACTAGGACGAGGATAACATGGCCAAGAAAGAGTTGTAATTGAAACATGATCCAGAGGGGGAGCAGGAGAAGCGGCTAAAGGAGAATATTTCGTTTTGGATCCTGCATGCAGGGACCCTTGGTCATCGTCTAGTTCAAGCACTTATGACGCCCTGAAATGACACAGGCAGCCTCGTGCTGGCCAAACTTTGGATGCACAAGGGCAGTGTTTACAAGTTTCAGTCCACCTAATCTCAGGCAGCAGTAGCCACAACCATGTCTACCTCTAAAAGTTGCCAGAGCATGCCAGAATTACCTTCACGCTCCGCTACCATCCACGTGCACACCCCTCGCATGCTAGCAAACCTGAATAACTTTTACACAAGAGGGAGGTCTGTCAATTCCCTTTAGTTATTGGGTGCTAACCTCTCCAAATGTAATGCTCTTCCTAAACTCAGAATGCTTCCCTTGTTAGTCTTAAGAAAAATGTAATAAAGGTCCCACACCCAACCACTCTTCCACCTGCTCCATGGTTTTCACTGCCTGTTGTCAAAGGTCACGTAACTTGTGCATTAGACTTTGTTCCATCCCTTTTATTTGTAGCAACACCGATTCCTTTGCCAGCTTTCCGTTCACAATCATTGTAGCTCCTCAATGTGTTCTGTGACCCCTGAACCCAAAGCTTTCTTTCCTCTTGCGTGTCACGAATTCCTCACCCACCCTTTATTTTTTTCATCCCATTTTGAGATGCGCCCGAGCTTTACATAGTGGTGTCCTAGTTATTTGATTGGCTTAACCCATCAGTAGATGTGGACCTAGTTATACCTGTAAGAAAGTGCTCTACAATGTCCGCGACATACATTGGAGTTACATAATATATACAAATCTAATATTTGGCAGCCTGCAATATCTGTATAAAAGCCTGAAAAGAAAGAATGTTCTTATTACAAAATAGTTGTGACTACACAACATACCTGTAATAAGAAAATGACATCACAACCGCTGAGTAATCGGTTCTTACGCATCCTTTGTGACGTCGCAATGCCTGCTGCTTGAACAAGCAGAGAGAATTCCAGCTGTCACTGCAGCACTTAAAGCCATGAAAAGCTTTTAAAAATCCTTGCTTGCAGATGTTTTCTGTGTCACTTTACAGCCATTAATTGACAAGGAACTGTTTATGGTAGAATGTTTAATTTGTGCAATGCTGGAGTTTAACACATGTGAGCTAGAATCTGCATGTTTCTTATTTTAGAGGACAGAAAATCTGTTTTCCAGACACTTTATTAAACTTCTTGAACTATTTTTCTGCGACACATTAGGAGCTGCATTTCTGCTTTTGCAAATGCAAACCGTTTCTATATTAATTCTGTGAATCAGCAAATGGGAGATCTCTTATGTTACACAAGAGACAAGGTATTTTAGCGAATGACGGTATGTGGCCATGTATAATAAGGAATAAAATAGCCCCTGCCATACATAAAAAGGATATTACAAGTTACCTCGACGCTCCGTGACCGGAACTCAGCCTTTGGCCTCGTTCCTCTATTTGTTCATGAACTTGGTGACGTGAAATATTCGTGGGGTACTTTATCCCATATATTACACGTACTTAATCTTCTGCGTCTTTTCTATTAAACTAGCATGCCACACCATTGATTTATTAATGAGATTTGTGTGTTTCCAGAATGCTTTGTCATATCATGTAATGTAGGTGTCATCAATGCATTGTTCTTAAAGTTTGTTTAACCAAAAGCTTCCCACTAATGTGTACCAAAAGCACAGGATACATAGCAAACATTGCTTCTGTGTGACGAATGCTTTCCAAGTAATAGATTTTCTATATTTTATTTAGGCAATAGTGGTCACCGATGGAGAGCGGATTCTGGGCCTCGGCGACCTAGGAAGCTACGGAATGGGGATTCCTGTTGGAAAACTAGCCCTGTACACAGCTTGCGGTGGAGTTGACCCCCATCAGTGTCTCCCTGTGCTTCTGGATGTAGGCACAGACAATGAGGTTTGTACTTCATGAATGAAGCCCGTACTTCATGAATGAATCCCGGAGGACTAGCAGAAATGATCCTCCCGAAGCACAGTAATTATGCAGACTTTGTGCCCAACAGGAGTACTATGCCAGGAGCAGTGATGCATTGGTCTTACTATTGTACCAGAATAATAATGCATCCGAGAATTACCTGAGGAGTTCCCAGCACACCCTGCATATTGAGAGTTGAGGGGCCCATGCACTGGTTTATCCACTTTTGGTTAAAAGGAGCATGTAGTTTAACAAGATCACGCTTGTAATGCAGTGCTTTCTGGAAAGGTCAGTTCTAAATACAATCTATTTCATGCTGCAAAAAAGATTGCTTTGGGTGTATGTCATACAGTGTTTAGTTCATAGGTTCATCTAACATGTTTTGCGGAACACAAGCTTTCTCAAGGTATACATTTTGGTTGAGTAAATCTAATTCATCTACATTGTACATCTATGTGCTCACGACAATAATGAAGTGTGCAATTTTCTTTCATGTATGCAGCAGTGACGTCAAAGGTCCCCTGCTGCTACATCTAGCCTGTACGCTGTCTCATAGTCCTGCTTAGTAGTGTGTAGGCTGCTATGTCTAGCCTGTACGCTGTCTCATAGTCCTGCTTAGTAGTGTGTAGGCTGCTACGTCTAGCCTGTACGCTGTCTCATAGTCCTGCTTAGTATTGTGTAGGCTGCTATGTCTAGCCTGTACACTGTCTCATACTCCTGCTTAGTTGTGTGTAGGTTGCTACGTCTAGCCTGTACACTGTCATAGTCCTGCTTAGTAGTGTATAGGTTGCTACGTCTAGCCTGTACGCTGTGTCATAGTCCTGCTTAGTGGTCTGTAGGCCTATATTGAAGACTCAGTTTGCGTTTGCTACAGGGCCAGGTAACCCCCACCTCACCCACTCCCCCAATGGGCAGCTACTATCCGGTTTGGCAGGTTCAGTAGTCATGGACCACCCCTAGTAACGTTGCCGCCTTTGGCCTTCGGGGGATGTCTTGAGTGAAGGTTCGCCCTTTATTGTAGTGCTCGGTGGCATGGTTGAGGGGGTGCCCTCCACCCAGGGCCCAATATAGCGGCTCTTACTCCTACACAGAGTCGCATCGTTATTTACATTCAATAAAAAAGGGAGAGGATGTGTTCTGTAGTCTGTTAGGCCATTATTCTAGGACTGAGATGGGACCAGGCCAGGAGGCAGGTTTCTAAAGCAATATTAAGAGGCTGCATCTGCTGTGCACCTTTAAAGCATGCCCCTCCCTCGTCTGTCAAGTGCATTCCATTATCTCCTCCCTTATAAACGTGGCCTCTTAATCCCGATTACAAGATTATTTTCCAAGAATGCCCTTTTTATGCGGGAAGCAATTGGGAACCGTTTTAGCGATGGAAAGCTCATGAGCAATTTCCTACCCACGTGCCATGAACCGTGTAGAGGAGGATGCACTCAGGCAGAGTTTCTCAACATTGTCCGAGTTGCACGTGTCCCTATTGTGCCCTTTCGTGCATACTCGTAGCAAGGGCAGAAAGTATGCAATGTGTCCTCTTTGTTGGTTGGCATGTGTAAATCGTGCGGCTTCGTAGTATGGGACCGTAATAACGACAACGCGTGCAACCTCACGAGCAGGCTAAATTACGTATTCTTTGCACATTCTCCAGATTGTTTTGACATTTAGACATGCAGTGCAGGCCATTTAAGAAAGAAGCTGTAACTGAACTGGATTGTTGAAATGCTTGAAGCAGAGGCGCCCCTTATCAGCTTCAACACCCCTTATCTGGGTCACTCTGTCAACGCGTGCCTGCTAAAAGCCCTCAATATTAGCTTTGCTGCTAAAATAAACCTGTCATTGGTTCATGGCACAATGCCAGTCCAATCAGATTGGAAGGCGGCCAGCTTGACAACAGAGCCAACACGGTCTCTCAGTGAGACCTGTTGAAAGATGCCAGCTCGCAGGCCAGCGCTACCTGGAGGGGGACGTGTGCATATCTGCTGGAGACGATCGGCCTGCTGCATCGAGCGGTCTCGGGTGCAGGTTCAGGGTCAGCGCGGTCTCGGGTGCAGGTTCAGGTTCAGCGGGATTCCATGTTTTTCCAGGGCACCCTCTAATCATGCTTGGCAGTTTCGTGGCTTTGTTTTCATTTTAGGCACTTTTAGGAATAAATCACTGTTCTACGACTCTCGTGACGTTGACCACTTCAATAAGAGGAGCGATAGTTGTGTGGCTAAAAGGTTCACCCTTGGCCAAGAAAAGACACATTACAATCCCAAATTGTTCAGGCTGTTCTTGTGCCTGCATGCTCGGGAAGTGAACCCCCTCGCCTAGTGTTTTGGGGCTATTTGATAACTTGCTTGGGTTGAGCTAAACAGTGGCCTGTTTACTTTACTCTGCCCTTTCACTCCAATCAGTGAAAAGAGAAGTCTTGCAGATGCCATGAAATCCGATTGTTGCTAATATTTTCCATCGTGACCTACTGAAGGCGGGAATGGAATCGATTCGTGTACATCATTTGCCCCCTTTTCGGTCATATCCTCCAAAGTGAATGGTTACTGAAAGAGTAAACTGGGATCAAAGCATCGCATAAAGCAGGTAAAAAGTCCCGGTGGTGTTTATGGGAGAGCAAGCAAGGGGCAGCTAAGGTTAAGGCTGAGGATAGGTTTTGGTATTTCTTTGTAAAAGGTAGAGAAGGAATGAGATAGGACTAAACGATGCTTAGGATTTACCTCAAATCTTGCTAATGTCCCTGTTCTGCCATGGAGACAATCGGATTACTTTTGAGGCATAGTTTGTGTGATGTACATGTAATTTTTCCTTTCGTTTTTTTGGGCGGTCGGGAGCGTGAGATTGCATTTTTCCATTTTCGTTGCTTCTATTTATTTCTTATTTGTGCAACTTGTCTAGGAGGAAATTGAGCACTTTTTTGAGAGACCGCATTGTTGTCTGTCAATTTGAACCTCAATGTGTGGATTGTGTTCCAGTCAGCCTTTATATGGAGCTGCATGGCCGGGACAGGTGAGCGCACCTATTGGAGATCCTCTGTTGCGGGTGACGTTCATGTGCAGGAGCTGCCCTGTAGCAGATTCCATTAGCTGTTCCTCTTGTCAGTATCCAAGATATCAACCCTGGCCAACATCAATAACCTTCTTTATTCTCAATTGAAGATAAGGCATATTTGATCACCCTGCCGTGCATTGTGCATGGGATCACTTGTCCGAATGACGGAAAATTGCCCACGGCATCAATGTTCCCAGTCAAAAACAAGAGGCCATTAATTTCCTCCAAATCATACTTCTTTAACAGTATGACATGGCTCAAATGTTTGTAAATTAATGTAAAACTATGCAGATGGTGATGAAGAAATAGAAAAAGTGCACCTATTACAGAGGGAGTACTTTACACTTAAGTTTCTCATGCAATGAACACAAAGCCCATCAAAGCAGTAGGTCTTGGGTAGCATAAATAAGCAAGGTAAGCTGTGATGGGATTTTTAACAATGCGCTGAAATGCCTTGATGAGTTATACCGAAGAGCCTAGATGGGAATGATATAGAATCACTTACGAGTCTTTTAAAAATGGCTGCCATGATGCTATTGTATGCTACATTAGCATTGCCAACAGCGTACTGCCAGCCCCCCACTACGTCCAATTGGATGGCCACTGAATATTTGTTTCCTGTTTCAGGGAGCTGGCAGGCAACGCCGCCCCCCATACAAAGGCCCACTGCTCAGGCCGACAATCATTTCCTCTGTCTGACCCTGCCATAGAAGGCCGCCTGCAAGCACTTTACCAAAGGTGCGTTATTACCCTGCTCGCCTCACCTAGGATGTGCTTGAGAGGTCCACACGCGGACAGCCTGCCTAGAAGAGCCAGGCGCATTGCATCATTATCGTGTCTTGGTAATGCAAGGTGGGCACGCCTCTCCACACATAGCTATAAGCACCCTTTTCCGTTGGGTAGACCAAGATTTACAATATTTAGAAACGAGCGCTTGTGAGCGCGCTTGAACAAAGTCCCTGCCCACCAGGCTGACCTTCCATCAGTCCCGCCAGATATTGCAGGAGATCATCCTGCCATCGAGCCTGCACACTGCACCCGTTCTAATATAGTCAAAACCTCAGCCCCAACTGCGCCTGACACGGACCGTGCAACGTATCACTACCTGTCCAGCCTGCTACCAACAAACCCAGCCTACCATGCCAGCTACTACAAATGCTTGGCACTGGCTCAACCACCGGCATCAAGACAATTCCTGGTGTTACCTCCTTGGCCCACATTTTGCGTAATCCACATAACCCTACTAGCTCAACGTTGTGCTGCACTACCAGTCATGATACAACCACCATCACCTCAGCAGCTCCATTACTTAACCATGCAGGGGCACCACATTCCCCATACTCTGATACGAAGTGTCGCCCAATCAGCACGCATGCTAATAGATGCTCTACACACAAAAATCCTACAAACCTTACAGCCCCAACCTTAAAGGGAACTCTAGTAAATGCAAGGTCCATCCTAGCCCACGCACTGGACATTGCAGATCTCATTACATCAAATAATCTCGACCTGCTAGCCATCTCTGAAACATGGCTGCACGTTGCCTCAGGCCTGGCCCTACCTCTAGGGTTCTATGTCATTTTCCCATTTTTGTTTGTAATTCAGGGGGTTTCACCCTCGCCAAACCCCACTTTGCTCCCTGCAGCCCCAACACCGCCCTGCGCATATACACAAGTTTTTTCACTCACGTGCACACAGACACACACACACACACGCGCACACACACACACACACACTCTCTCTCACACACACACTTACCTCTGACACCCACAGCTCCTCCTCTCCATCTCGTGTGCCTGTCAGCCCCTGCACGCACTCGTGTGTGGCGCAGGTTCTGACAGTTCGATTTAGAAAGACCGCTTTGTGCAGTCACAGAGAAGTCTTTCTAAACCGGTCCTTTTTCCTTTCGGGAAAAAGAAAAAGGTAATTTGACCTAATACCATTGTAGAGGAGGTCGCAAATAAAGCCTGCACCCCAGTCGCCCATTTTGAAGTGCCAGGAACATTCACACCAAAATATGTGACGTATGATGAGCAGATAAACCAGCAGAGAGCCGCAGTAGGACTCTGCCCAGTACCTATCAGAAGAACAATACCTATTGAAGTACCCATAATCAGACAACCATGGACAGTAAAGTATCCATTGAGAAAACCCTACAAGCAAATGAGACGAAATGAAGATTGCCCAAGTACTGTACAGGAAGAAACCAAAAGGTCCTTAATGGAAGACGAATGGTGACGTCACAAAGGCCTGGACTAACTCACCCATAGAAGAAAGAGACGAAATGCCATGAATAAAATATAGTGAAACTGAAAGAAGAGAACGTTGTTGAAATACAAGGGAGCTTAAGCAGTAAGCAGGATGAAGATACTCAACCAGCTAATGCCTGTACATATGCTTGTAACCACAAGAAGGGTAGGAAAACAGTGCGGCTTGCTATGCTAAGTAGAACAATATAGCGGCAAGCGCCATTGTATACAATCTACCTCAAAACAAAGCATGTTATGAGTGCATGTCCACTTTGCATGAAAAGCAGAACCAACCCAGGTTATTATAGGCCAAACGCAAGAAGTTTCATATTCTAGCAACACGAGGAAAGAGGCTGAATCGAAGCTTGGCAGAGGCAGCTTGTGCCGGGGAAGCCAAGGTAATACCAATGGAAGCTATGTACAGTAGCTACTTTTAATTGAAGATAAGAACAGAATATCCGGCCTCTGAAGGATCGAGATAAGAAGGCGATGGCAGGTGAAACGAAAATCAAATGCACAAATTGACAGAAACGAGGAAAATTCACGGTGTGGTAGCATGTGACCTTCCGAGCGAGAAGAGGCACGGGTTCACACCTACACTTGGCATCCGCCCAGACAGAGATATCGGAACCTTCTCGAGACAAGGAGATGCAGTTTCGAGGCCAACCACAGTGAACTAATTGACACATAGCCCATAAAGTGATGATTGATTGAAGGAAGGCAGGGTGAATTGGGGGACACCCTAAACCTGGCTGACCGTTCTGTGTGCTGCTAAGCAAAGTGGAAATTTATGCATGGGGTTGATGCCAACCCAATCACAATGGACCAAGTAATCTAGGGTCCTATAGTTAGTAGAACCAATGGGACGTACATTTAGTGACGTCTAAAGTAGTCATTTTTGAAGGAAGGTCTTAGTTGCCCACCTGATAGTGTTCACCCAATCCCCTCACTCCGTTACCATATACAGCTATAACACCTATATTAAAGTTACCTTTTCCTGACCAATAGAATTGCATGTTAACTATTGAGTGTTACACGTCCGATTATGACGCGTTTTTAGTATAAAAGTTATGTTTTGTATGAAGTTCGAGGAGTTGGAGCGAGACGGACTATCACATCACTGCTGATTGCTATGACTCCCCGTTTTTTGTACTTGTTATTAAACGGACTCCCCTTTGCCAAACCATTGAGTTGTCCTTATTGATTGGTGTTGGAGTAATAAATCTGCACCCCATCTATCTCAAGGTGCAGCTATCTCGTCTTAAAGTATTTTGGAGAAAACCCTGACTCTATGGGTCGGCCGGGGGTCTCCCCAGTACACCATCTCATGCAGTTCCCCCTAAATATATAATGTACGGGAAAGACAGACTAGACACTAGAGGTGGGGGGGGTCGCCCTCATTGCCAAAGATTCCCTCCCCATGAGAGTAATTGGCAATTCTACCATCCCGACAGGTGAACTCTTGACGGTTGAGCTAACCCTCTCTCACACCTCTAAGTTAACTATTCATTTGCTTTATCTGCCACCAGGCCCACCACTCATCTTTAAAGAGGCTATCACGCAACTCCTTTCTGCCGACTCCAAACCTTCACCCAAGACTATTCTCATGGGAGACCTCAACATGGGCTTTTAAAGATGACCCTGACATAAACGCCCTGTCCATAGCTAGTTTCATTAAGGCACCAGGCTTCACTCAACGTCTCCTCTGTCCCACTCACGGCAAAGGCTGCATCCTGAATTGCAACATCACGGTCAACTCCAATCTGCCCTGCCTCTGGACTGATCACAACACTATCTCATTTAATATACCAGCATCAAATCCAGCCACATCTTTAACTGCGCCTTTGGCCCTTCACTAAAAAGGAATTCCTGCAACACAACATTTACCCATATTTTGCCTTTACTGAATGGGCTCACCAACTTACAAATTCCTATCACTAACCCTGCTACTCTGGTAGATATCTACAACCAATCCCTTACGCTGGTCATCAATACGTGGCCCCACTGACTCAACGTAAAGCTAAACCTATTTGACATCTCAATTCCTGGTTCACCCCAGACCTTAAAGCACTTTGTGCAAATGAATGCGCAGCTGAAACCACTTGGTGGAACAACTCTTCTGAGTCCAATAAAGCCTTCTTCACAGCCCTAACGAAGCCCTACAAACATTCGATACGTCTATCGAAATGTTCCACAAATAACACAAGAATTGCCAAAGGTAATTTCGGCTCCCTGGAGCTTTTCGCAATATTACAGGAGTTAGAATCGCCCACACCCCCCTTAACTAACTGTACCAAGGACTGCAGGTGGTGCACCAACATGCACAATGCTCTGCTAGATAAAATCACCTCGCTGATATGGCTGAAGAAAAATGCACAGAGCCAGTCTGCAAAATCTTTCACTATTCAACTTTAATCCGGTCTCGGAAACGGAGGTCATCCAGATTGTTTAATGTCTCAAACCTTCCCAATGACAAGGGGATGTCTGCCCCTCCACAGTCATTAAGGACTACACTGAATCACGTTCACCTTTCATCTCCACATTTATCAACACTTCATTCACTGTTGGTTCAGTGCCAACCAAACTAATGGATGCATGGGTCCTACCATTGTTAAATAAATCTACTCTAGACCCGTCCACCCCCACCGCCTATTCACTACCCTCCCATTCCTCCTCAAAATACTTGATCGTGCATCATACCTTCAGATCCAGTTACACCTCGACTCAAACAACCTCTTGGGTCTGTGCCTATGCAGGTTTCTACCAGGCCACGGCACAGAAACAGCATAATTAGAGTTTAGAAAACAAGTGGTCGAATTCAAAGATACTGGCAAAATAACCCTCTTCCTCCTCCTCCTCTTCCTCCCGTTAGATTTGTCGGCAACCTATGATCTTGTGGACCACCAATTCCTGTGTCAACACCTCCACTCTACAGCACATTTCTCTGCCAAAGCCATCGCCTGGATCTCTTCTTTCCTGAGTGACAGATCCATGAGTTTTCTCAGCCACAGCTATGTGTCCCCCTGCCACTGTCGCCTGCGGAGTCCCCCAAGGCTCATGTGTGTCACCTACCTTGCACAAAATCTTTACCAAACCCCTTTTGGACCTAATAGATGACCAGGGCTTATCCTACACAAACTACCCCTACCCACCACAGGTAACTATGCTACTGACTCAAACACACTGCAGTAAACCAAGCCTGGATGGCCTCCCACATGCTATGCCTCAATGATGATAGGACAGACATTCTCCTGGTCGGCTCGAAAACCTCACCAAGTAAACTTGACCGAGTTTACAAATCCTTTGTCATTGATGGCAATACTATCCCAGTCTTGGGTGATGTCAAGACCCTAGCTCTCTACCTAGACTCCACTTTGTCTCTATCTAGGTAGATCAATGTCATTGCCATGTTTTCAGCCTACACCAATAAGGTAATAAATGCATGGAGACCCTTTCTTTTTACTGACATGTACCTCACCATTGCTCATGGCCTCCAGACTGGAATATTGTTGGAATATTGTTACATCCTATTTGCAGACACCTCTGCTCAAAACATTAGCAACCTGCAGGTCATACAGAACAATGAGCTTGGTGCCGCGCTGAACATCCCGAGACGAGGATATCTCAGCCGCCACAAGAAGTGCGCACTGACTTCCGATTCGTGTGCACATTATCTTCAAAACACTAGCCATCACCCACAAATGCCTCTCGAACACCGCCCTAAATTATCTTTTGCAAATGCTCTTAAAATCGCACTTTGCGAGACCCACTCGCACCTCCAACACTCAACGCTGCATCATTTCAACATTCAGACAACAGAGATCGGGGTGGCTGAGCTTCCCAGATATTGCCTCAAAGAATTAGAACGCCTTACCACTTGATCTAAGATCTGAACAATCCTATTGGGCCTTCCGTAAGCACCTCAAGACTCTGCTATTCGGGCAAGATGCGACCATTGCGGGAATCATTTCATAAAAGATCTTGCCACTGTGGGATTTCTATCCTAAAGAAATATCATTGCCCTAATTGTTTCACATGTTGATGTAACTTTTGTAACCAGCGCCTTGATGCCTCTGAATTTAATGTGCTTCTAGAAAGGGAAAAGAAATAACTCCTGGCTTTTGTGTGACCTTTCAACACTAGGTCCTGTAAAAGTGAGTTAAGGGCTGAAGTTTGCGGTGTGGGATAGAGCAGCAAAATGTAAAACGTGAGATGCGAATGCGTGTAGCTTGGGAGCACACATTCGCGACATGCCACTAAGGTTCTAGGTACATGCCAACCTGCATCTAACCCACCCTGTCATTAAGAACTTTGTAGATGCCACATTCTGGGACGCCTATATTTGCATTCCCCATTATAAATCCATAACTGCAATGCCCAGAATCCATAGAAAAAACAAGAATGGTTGTGCATTCCGCAACTGACATGGGTCATTTTGAGATGTCAAGAAGATGCAGGGATTGTACACCATAGAGGTCAACCTATCCCCAGGTCTTACCTGCAAAGCCGGAGGGAGAGGAGACATTCCTGAAATGACTTTTGTCATCCATCAGTTTCTTTTTTACTCTCTTGTATGAAAACAAGGGAAGTGATGTGTTCCTGTTTAGTGACCTAAATACACTTATCTGTTGCACGTAGAAACCCAGCCAGTCCACATTGGGGAGCAGAAAAACCTCTGGCCAATTAGTTTGAGGTAAAGGGACAAATTAAATCCAAGCCGTTGGCCTGAGTTTTTGTCACCTCCACTCTCTGGATATGAGCCAGGTTGCGTGACCTCGCGGTTGAAGCAAGGCACATTACATTGGATGCGCAGTAGATAGATGAGTCCCGAGCGGCGAGCCTCTCCAGGGGCTGCGACAGAAGCCCAGAAAGAGATGCAGATGGTTAGGGAGTGAGAATGGGGCACCAGGCATCAATTAAATACCACCCAGTTTTCCATGCTCAATAAAATGAAAAAGAGCACGTTTTTGAGAAAACCTGTAAGCAAAACGGAAAGGAATATGATCCAGAAGTGGTGCCATTGAAAGGCCGCAAGTTTTCCCGCTGGAAAGTGTATGTTTTTTTTAACAAGAAACACAGCTATTTGAAGAATAGAGGAGATGTTGAATTTGGTCCTGGGGAGTTCTGATGAAGGTGCGACTGAAATGAACGTGGCTCTTATGTACTATGCAAGAGAGACCGTGTAGACAAGTGGGCCGAAACACAGATGTGTCGTCAAGTTTAAAATGGACATTGTTTAACCGTGGCAATTAAGCAACCATGGCTTTGAAGGCATGCGAATGAGCACCACATTGAGGGTCTGTGGAGCTGGAGCGTGTTTGCAGGAGGGAACATGTAATTTAGCATTGTAATGAGAGACCGCATGTAAACAGTTTTTCACGTATAACAAGTATGTGCGAGAAGCCTCAATGTATACAATGGGTTAACTCTAAGAGCCCACAGAGAAATAAGTGTGTGAACTGGGTGTGAGTACAGCATTGCCTCACCTACTAACCCCCACTTAAGGATTAGATGTTTATATGAGTGTATTTTCATGTATTTAAAAAAAAAGATTGTATTGAATTTCGTAACTGCACCTGTGTTCGACGGTTCAAATAAAATACCAAACACATTTTGGGTTGCAGAGCTGTGTATGAGAAGCGTTTGATGAATGAAAAAGGCAGCAGTGTCTTGTAGTTTTTTGAGTATTCCCACATAGGAGTTGTGTTTCCACACTGATGTGGCCAGGGGGCAGAGACTGTGAATGCCTGGCAATGAGCAATGCAAATAGGGTAGGGACTGGAGACCTGTAAGACAAGGAGGTGAAACGTCAGAGGTGGAGAATCTGAAAGTAGGCTGTGAGGTGCTTTGACCTTGTAGAGGCTAGACGCGAACGAGGGCCTCAATAGGGAATCATGGTTTCCTGAGTAGTTCTGAGGCCTGGAGGTCCTGGTGGGAGATTCAAAGGGATCCCCCGTAGAGAGAGTTGCATCCTGGAGACGCTGCCACAAAACCCATGAGAAGTTCTGTGAGAGTTTAAGACATAGTGGGCGCCTGTGGAACAGCATGCTGCAAGGTAGACAATGAGGACCCAACTTTGATGGTAAACAGGAGGACCCAAAAGTGAATAAGAAGGAACCTAAGGAGCAAGTACAGGGTTGGGAGATCTGAGGTGCCTTCTAGTACCTTTATGGAAAATGCTGAAAGAAAAGGTGTGATAGGGAGAAGTTTATAGCTACATCCTAGAGCACGCAGTTAAAGTATTGAAGCATCTACAAGACATTCGGGGATAAAGTAAACCTTCAATGCGCATCCTCTGAAATGTAGTGAAAGTGCTAAATAATTACAAGATGGAAAGAACCCCCGACACTGCATTCTGGGATACTTAGTCAAAAGTACCAAAGCATCTCAAGAGATTGTGAAAACCTTGACTTCATTGTGATCAGTAACAGACAGCCAAAAAAAGTTTTGATAATAGTCGTGAAGGTGCATTCTGGGAACAGTAGTGACATTGCCAAATGGAGCATATCCTGCACTTGTAGAATAGGAAGCATAACAAGTTACCAAACCATTCAAGACCTCCAGAACCTTGACATTGCATTTGGGGAAAAATCGAGTGAACTTCCCATAGAATCACCAAGGGATTTGACTTTTAGTGCCAAGAAATGCCACTTTGATAGCATCAAGGAAATTAGATTCTAGAAAAGATCAAAATATAACTTCTAAATATATGCTGCACACTCTTTGTATCTTTTGCCGGTCCGCCACTTAATTTAGATGGTTCTAAAACAATCTGAATAGCTAGCACAGCAGTAACCAATATTTGCACTCTAGCCTGGCAGAAATGTGCTTGCAGAGTTAAGCCTATCCTTGCATTTTAGAAGAATGAAATGATAGTACACCACATAGTATTGTAAAATTAACAACTTTATTGATCAATAATAGAATAAGTAAAGGAAATGCAATGTTAGCTGGGTCAAGGATTGCCAGGAAAATACATGAAGGGTGAGATTATGTACCTGAAATCGTAACACTTCAGGCTTTTTAGTATATGCAGAGTAATCGTTTTTTTCTCAATTGCCAAGGTGTGACCCGCCAACATACGATAAACGAAACATTTATTTTGTCCTTCAGTCCAGTCAGCCCTAATCAGCCCTACTCTCGTCCTGTCTTCTATAATTCGGGACAATGCCACCCCGGGCTGCCCCTGAACTACCTTGGCTGGATTTGCATATGGTCTTTCCTCTTCTGTAATGACATGGCACAATGACATGGCAATGGCACAATCCAGTCCCCGGGGAGAAGAGGTCCTAAGAGTATGGAAGAAAGGAAACTATGGTCTAGGAATGCTAAATGTTACTATTTCAACCATAGGAATTGTTTGGGAACAACAGAAAAGATCTGTCTCCTTCTCAATGATCTAAAAAAAAAACCCTGATTGTGTAGAATAGACTCGGCAACCTTTTCGTAACAAAAGTCAATTAATTGCGATTCATTGCAAAAATAATGATAATCCCTTATTTATATACTGCATTTTGTCAACGAGCTGTGTATAGAACATTTACATACAATTATCACCCAACCGAAGTTGGTACAGAACATTCCCCCCCTTTCTCCAATCATCCAAACGTTTTTCTATGAATTCTCTGAAGTAGATGTGGGCGCCAAACACATTTCTGGGCATAAACGAGGTAGCGCATGTCCAACAAATCCTTTCCATCTCTCTTAGGCAGGGGCAGTGAAAAGCAGGCTCAAACCTCTTTGCTTTTCATGGGTTTTTCGAAAGGCGTCAACGTTTCAGACATTTTGAATAACTGAAGTCGACGTGCAGCCCTATTGTGCACACACATCCCTGTTCATGTGATCATGCAGCTGCGCACACAAGGCCATCGGACAGTGCCAAGATTGATCTCGACAACATTAGCCCATTTAAATAGTGGCAGCTGGTGAATTTTTTAATTGGAGGGCTGTAAATATTTGCCGCTGGTAGCTGGAAACAATCATTAGCATTTCCACCCTTCCCCCCCCGCACCACTTGAGGAATAATATTTGAAGAATGTGTTAAAATACTTTCTTTGAAATATTGAGCATAAAGCAAGACCATTTGCAATCTGTTTTGCAGGGAAACTGATAATAAATCCAATAGATGCAAGTCACCGTAGGTGCACAGGAGCATTTCTTGATGCCTTTCCCACAATATATTGCTGTTTAAAAACCATTTTCCTGCTGGCTGTGCCCATACATTTCCATGCTGGCTGCACCTATATATGCCAGTATTCACAATGTGACGAAGCAATGGATTTTGTCCCTTCTCCCGACGAGGGAGCCTCCCCATTCCCTTCCCGGTGAGGCTAGGGAAGTGAGCCTGCTCTGCAACACTCTCCCTTGGGGACCCTCGGGGTCGTGGAAAGCGGGACCTCACTGGGAGAGACTCCCCCTGTGGGGACAAAGAGGCCAGTTCGTTCTCTGAGAAACTCCAGAATTCGTTTGTGGTCTACTTGATAATTTGTCCAGCATCTGAGAGGTTCTGTGACTTGCTTCATGACTTAGGTTTTGTTCACTATCTGCCTGCCCAGACCTTATTATGGGCTGAATCTCCACGTGTAAAATGGTCTCTTATTCAATTATCTAAAATCTGCCCTTTATATTAGAGAGCCGCCTATGTCAGTCCGAGACG
This sequence comes from Ambystoma mexicanum, assembly GCF_040938575.1. Lineage (NCBI taxonomy): Eukaryota > Metazoa > Chordata > Amphibia > Caudata > Ambystomatidae > Ambystoma > Ambystoma mexicanum. The sequence continues at coordinate 898,307,367 of NC_090941.1, forward strand.
CCCCAGGAAGATGCAACTCCTGAGAGAGGAGGAGACTCCAACGCTGGTAAAGCCAGTGATTTTGAAAGTTGCTGGGAAGCCACAGGATGAGGAAGATGGGACACAGAGTGTCCAGAGAGAGCAGAGAGGAGAGAAGGCAATTGTGGGGGGCGTGACCACAGAGACCATGTGGTGGGCCAAGGGTCCCTCAAACTATGCCAAAACCACTAGGCGGATATGACCGCCTACCAGAATGTCATCCGAGGGGCTGATAAACCGTATCGAGAAAGGATACAAGTATCAAGATGCCGAAATGAAGCAAGACCGCAAGAGAACGAGGAAACCAGTCTACCCTGAGCAGACGAAGGCCCCGGTGACGTTACCCTCAGCAAATACAGGTAACGGGTAAACTGGAGACCCGGGAGGCCTGAGAGCAATCATTATGGGACCACTCGTAACTCGGTCTCAGTAATATAAATGAGAAGATAAGAAAACAGAATAAGAGAGATTTGAGTAATCATTATGGGACCATTCATACTTGTCCCAGTAATATAATAGGTGGGAATTGGAATGATGAGAAGAGAAACATGAACACAATAAGTATTTGAAAAGATGCTACATTAAAAATACAAAGGTCTAAGGAAAGAACCAGAGTATTTAATGAGAGAGATATGAATGTAATAGAACTGAGACACTTAAAGTGAGAGAAACAAGCTTGGTGAAAGGGTCAACCATGAATATCTATCCAAGGCTAGAGATGCTGAAGAGATAGAATTCCATAACATAAGAGAAAGAGATTTAAAAAGAGAGAAACTCAGAGACTGGGCATCAATACCCAGGGAAGAGGGGAACGGTTCCATGTGTTAATATCCCCGCAAAAATATCGCCATACAAATAAATCGCCATATTTTTACGGCAATATTAAGGCATGGAACCTGCGGGGGACACCCCTGCAACCCATGTATTATTTTAAAAGGAGCGAGGGGCACCCACGCAACCTCTGCTCCCAAAAAACCATAATATTATCCCCACTAAAAATATCGCCTATGGCCGTTCCCGACGACCATATATACAGCAATATTTTTGGTGGGGATAATATTACCCGATACCAGGGCAACATCACCCTATATAAACCAAGTAATTATTCAAGACCCAAGAAACCGAACTAAGGATTGTAATACAGCTGTGGCATGGCCAGCAACCATCATGTGAGGACACCAGCTCTGTGAGCTCCCTCCGAATATGTCAAGAATATTAGTCCTACAACTATAATTTACGCAGAAAATAGTGAGAAAGTGAAGGGAAGTGTGTCCTAACATGGAGAGAGTGCCAGCGAGACAGTGTGTGCCGGTGGGGCACCTGGAGAGCCGTGGAAATGGGACCGAATGGTAGCTCCACCCACAGCAGAAAATGGCACCTGCCGACTGAGAGAGTGGTGAGGCCAGAAGTAGCCGCCAACTGCAGTGTGCACGCAGGGGCACATGTGGAGAGGCAGTGCCACGTTAGCCCCAGCACTGAGGTGGCAAACAGTGGAGGCAGTCCAGAGGCTTGGAGGGGGCACTGGGAGATGGAGCTGACAGCATGCAGCTGCAGCGGGATCACTGCAGCGGAGGAGCATTGAGCACATCCAAGTAGACCAACTGGTGCCCAGGAGTCAGGGTGAGACTTTTGACGCTTGATAGAGCACCACCAGAGGGGCAGCCAGAGGGACTCGGGTGAGGTGCCTGACTGAGGTGCTTCTACACCCCTGGGGAAGCTCCACACAGAAGGGAAGACATTGGCATAGCAAATCATAGCAGTGGAGGCACCACGAGAGGGGAACTGAGCACCACTGGGTGGCACTCCCCAGCAAGAGGAGGGCAGACCTCACTGGTCAGTCCAGCAACTGGAAGTCAAGCGGATCACACCGCTGAACTACAACTGAGCACGAGGTTGACGGTTGGAACAGAGCCACACGGAGGAGACTCGGCTCACATTTCAGTTAGACAACATAAAAGGAAGACCAGGCAGAGGGAAAGAATCCCACGACATATGTGGAAAACATGTTGCTGCGGGAAGTTGGGCCGCGCCCTGTCGCAGGGCTTTGCTTTGAAAAGGGCCCATAGGTCCCTTGCCAAAATAAACCTACCATGGGCACCCCTGAGACCCCTGATTGCGAAGATCCTAAACTACAGGGAGAGGGAAACGATCCTCCCGTTCTCCAGACAAGGAGGGATCAGTGAAAGGGGGTCAGCTAAGATCGCAGTTTACCCCGACTATATGATATGGCATTTGTAACACGCCTACACGCTGAAAGTGCAGAAGCTTGGGTGGAGTTCGGGCCCACAAAGAGACTACGGCAGGCAGGCTTCAAATATATGCTGATCTACCTTGCAAAGCTAAAAGTCCTTCATAACGGCACTTTAAATTTTTTCTATAGCACAGAGGGAGCACACGCCTGGATGGACATGATGGAAGTGGCTCCCCTCTCGAGCAGGCATGACGCAGAGAACTGAAGGGCAGCGGAAGAGTAGTAGCGATGAGCCCCAAGGAGACATGCAGTAGGGAGTCCTGTAATATGCATATGGTGGTGGGGGGGATACCTCACAGGGAGGCTGAGACGGTGACCGGTTGACCCTGTAATAGCGGTGTGAGCGCATTCTGTTATTGCTGCACACCCCTTACTTTAACTCTTTTGGTTATTTGGAGTGCTGGTTAGAGGCACCCAACTGCTGAACACTAGACCGGTGGTAGGGGGAGTGAAGCACTGGTTGAGTGTGCGAAGCAGCAGAACCCAAACGAGCCACCAGCTTTGGACAGTTGTTGAGATGTTTGGGAGAGTTTCAAGTTTGGTTAAGATGCATGCTGACCCGCCTTGCGGTCTGCTCTACGCGCTGCTGTACAGTGTACACAGTGCACACATACGTGGGGGAATCTCTGGGTGGAGGTGGGGGAGGAGGTTGGGAAGGGCAGAGAAGGCAGCCCCAAGAGCAAACCGGGGCTGGTTGTTGGTCATGGCTGTAGACGGGGGTGCAGGAGATGGGGAGAATGAGAAGGAGTGTTTGGGACGCCTAAGGGAGCAGGGAACATACAACCAGAATGAGCAACATTAAGGTTATCGCCTGGAACGTCGGGGGATCAATAGCTTTGTCAAACTGAACAGAGTGCACACATACCTGAGGGGCTACGGGGTGCACATAGCCGTCCTACAGGAGACTCATCTCACCACAGCCTGGCAAGCCACGATGATCAAGAAGTGGGGAGGGGGGCAGGCATATGGTTTGGCCTTTTCAGCCTGTAAGGGTGCCCCCCCGTGGTGTCTTTTAAGCTCCTGGAATGTGAGTGTGACAATGAGAGTAGGATGGTTGTCCTGTATGGGTTCCTGGAGCAGCGGGAGATATCTATCAACACGTATGCCCCCAACGCTACTGCCTTCTTTGTCACTGGGTCCCAGACTGGCACCATAAAGAGGCAACTTGTGGATATAGGCAGGGGATTTTAATTGCACGCCTGATCCTGCGCTGGACAGGTTCGACAATAGGCATAGGAAACGGGTCCCACTGGCGAAAGCGCTGGGCACCCTACTGCGGGAGCTGGGATTATGTGACATATGGAGGCGGTTGCACAAGGACAAGAGGGGATACTCCTACTATTCAAGCCTTCATGGGGTACACACATGCATCGACTACATGCTTACGGGCACTGAATCCTAAGGCAAATTTGTCACCGCTGAATACAAGGCAAGGGTCTGCTCGGACCACGCACCGCAGGTCGTGGCAGTGAACTGCATGCAGACTCCTAATCCCGACATGGCGACCAAGATCAGAAGCACCACTCAATGAACAGTTCAGAGCCCACATGGGGGAGAAGATATGGGAGTTTTTCACCCAGAAAATTGGGAGTGTGGAAAGTGCCTGGACCCTGTGGGAATCCTTCAAGGTAGTGATGAGAGGCGAGGCGATTGGCAAAATGGGTGGAATGCGGAGAGACCTGCTGCGCTTCATCTCTATTATAGAGGTACAGATTGAGGTGTTGGTAGATGGGCTGGGACAACCAGCAGGGAGCGAGAGGGAGTTTACCAAGCTTAGACAGAAGTGTATTGCAGACAAGGAGCAGTTGGGCAAACACAACTATACCAAGTATTTGGAGAGACTCCACGAAAGCGGGCACAAGCCCGGGAGAGTATTGGCCCAGCTATGTCACACTGAGAGAAGAGGCACATTTTGGTTGGGGAAGAGTGGCAGCACCAAAGCGAGATTAACGCAGCCTTCGGCTGATTCTATTGGCAAATATATGGCACCGACGATGAGGAAAGCTGTCGGAAATGTTGCTGCCATGCTTGGAGCAAGAGCAGACAGAGATTCTCGATGCCCCGCTGACTGAAGAGGAATTGCTGGTGACCATTCTTTCGCTGCCTGCTGGCAAAATGCAATGGGCCGACGGCCTCCTGGCAGAATATTAGAAGGAATATGTGGGTGAACTAGCACCAAATCTTTTGCAGAGGCATTTGTGGTGGGAGGAATGCCTGCAAACCTGCGGGAGTCGATAGTAGTGCCTGGCAAGTCACTGCTCGAATGTGGCTCCTACCGGCCGCTCTCAATGATTAACCAGGATTGCAAAATCCTAGATGCACTCCTAGCGTATAGGCTGCAAAGCGGGATCAGTGCCTTGGTGCACCCTGATCCGACTGGTTATGTTCCTGGTAAGAACACATCCTGGAACTTACACAGACTAAATCATGTAATAGACCAGACTAGCAGGGCGGAGGAAGAATAAACGGTCACTTTGCTATACGCGATCAAAGCATTTGACTGTGAGATGAGACTAGTCACACACTGTCTTGCAGCACTTTGGGGTTGGCCTGCGATTTTTGCGGTGGTTGCACCGGTTATATAAGAGGCCGACGGCCCTGGTGAGAACGGGCAAATATATCTGAGGCGTGGAAACTGTGTAAGGGTACCAAACAGGGGTGTCCGCTCTCCCCCATGCAGTTTATCTTAGCTCTGGAGCCCCTGGCAGCTTTCCTCAGAGTGGACTTCAAAGAAACGGGCTTACTGGTGGGAAGAAACACGCATGTGGTCTCACTGTATGCAGTTGACATGTCACTCTACGTACAGAACCCGGAGGTCAACTTGCCGTCTATGCTGGAGGTCCTGGCTGGTTTTGAAGGCTTTTCAGGCATAACCATAAGCAAAGAGAAGTCGAGGCTGTTCCCGCTGGCAGGCCTGGCATGGCTGGAGCAAAGGTGCCTATCGGACCTGGGGTTAGAGTTCAGGTAACTGGGGGTGGATGTTTATCATGATCCCAGAAAGGAACATGAAATGAATACACTGAGGGCGCTTCAGCGGGTATCGAAGGATCCATAAAGTTCTGGTGGAGGCTCCCGTTGTCAATGATGGGCCGAGTGGTGCTTCTCAAGATGGTGGTGCTGCCGCGCCTGTTATATCATTTTATAAACATACCCTATGATATCCCAGGGCAGTTCTTCCGCAGGCTTGATTCATTAGCAAGGAGATCTAACTGGGGGGCAAGCGGTATAGGATCTTACTGGGTACACTGAAAAGGGACTACAAAGGGGGAGGGATTAGGCTGCCGTATTTCAAAGCATATTATCTTGCAGGCCAACTGCAGTTCATTATGTCATGACTGGCAGATGAAGCTTCACTGGACACTGGGCTACTGCAGGGTGAAGTCAGACCATACTACCTGAAGGAAGTTCTCTGGATGGGAGATGCCAGTTTGCAGGGGACATCCACGCTCATAGCACTGGGGCGGAGACTATGGCATAGACTGTGGAAGATGATAGGAAAGCAGGACCCGTACTCTGCCAATGTATCCCTGATAGCAATTTGCGGGAGGAATCAAGGGGAGGTCTGTAGCTTCAGATTCCACTGGGAACCGAATGGGATAGTCGCCCTGTGAGACTTGCACAAAGATGACAAATTGAACGGTTTCCCTAAACTGACTGAGAGATCTGACATCCCTAAAGGCCAGTTTTTGACTTATCACAGACTGATTAAAACAGCCGAAACCAGATGGCCAGAAACGAAGGGTGCAAAAGGGGACACTATGCTGGACTCATTTTATGACTTAACTGAAGGGGACCATGTGATCTCTAGGCTCTATGAAATGATAATAGACTCACTCAGCACACCATAACTCAGGGTAAGGGCCAAGTGGGAGGAGGATGTTGGGCGACCTTTCACAGATGGGGAATGGGCCAAAGCATTGGTATACACAACGAAGGTGTCCACGAAAGCTAGATTTAAGCAGATATAACTACACGTCACATGACCCCGGGGAGTGTGTCAAACATAGATACCCCAGATGCGCAAGCGGCATGGCAGGCATGCTACACCTGTTCAGGTCATGCCTGGTGATGGTAAGGTATTGCGGGCAGAGTTTCAAAGGGAGGGATTATCCTGCATGAGTGGCCGTCTCAGGGGTTCCTGCTAGTCCATTGGTAAATGAGGAAAGATGGCAGCTAGGGAGGGATGGGTAGTGATCCACTTGTGAGCAATATCGGAAGGTCCTGCTTTGTAAATGACTTTATGCGCCTAGTAGATAACTACTTTTGATTGAGTTTAGTCCTCTGCCTAACAGTCAGTCAATGCAGTCCTAGAAGGGGAGATGTGTCAGAATGGCGTTGGGTGAACATATTGAGTATGCTGGAGCATATAGTGTATGAGCAGAATACTTTGAACATTAATTAGCAAGGCCCATATACAATGCAGCCCCATAGTCCAAGTGCAAAAGAATTCAGAGGCCTTTGTTATGCAGTAGTAGAAGCATGATTGGAGTTTTAAAGGCATAAAGGGGACTTTTTCTTGTGACAGATTCAACATATCCTAATTGATAGAATTCAGTAGTACGAATAGTATACACCAATAAAGTAAAAGGGGTCCATCGCAGTAGGTCAAAACGCTTTAAATCTGCTGAACTGTCCACATATGCTCTACCCAGCGTAAAGAAAGACTTTTGGTTTCATTTGATCTTGCCAAAACCCTCCTGTAGAACATAGAATAGCCGAAAGTACCTAGTCTCATCCAGGGAGTCATCTTAAAGGTGTAAGCCTTGAGAACGTATCCTTTCTAGAAGTAGGCATAGAGGCTGAAGTGGTCTCCTTGAAACACTCACATACTGGACCCCTTTGATTTTAGAAACTGCTAGCACACAAAAATGTGGCTCTGAATCTTTTATGAAAAAAATAATCCAGTTATTTTGCCCTGCTACGCTGAGATGCCTAGCACCAGAATAGCCGACCCCCAGCGTTTGTGCAAATTCAGACAGGTTGACTATATGAAAACCTCACTGGTTTTGGAATTCCTGGTAATTCTCCAATACGTATTCGGTTTCTATATTCAGATAACCTGGGTCAAAGTTTGACAGCCATTAGTAAAAACAAAGCATGACTGTGAATGAATTGAAGCTACTGTTTAAACATTTTATTGCAGATTGAAGGTCTCAAATACCTTTCCAATGATCTGTAATAACATATTTTTGAATCTTTCCAATTTGCAATCATATTCACTGTTACAGAAATAGGTTTCGGTGGCTAGTACTAAATCGAAACTACTGTTAACCAAATCACCTTCAAAGACATTTAAACGACATTGGTAGAATTGTACATTTCATTTTAAGATTGGTCAAAATGAGCCTAAAACTGTTGTGGATCATTAATTGGGTTTCATTTTTAATTCTAGAATGAGATGGGTGCAAATTCTAGTTTGTGACAACTAGAAGATCATTGATTTTATAGTGTTTTCAATGTTTTATAAAAAACTGAGACAGCCAAGTGAATCCCTGGTTGGAGCAATTAGCTCAAAGATTATTCTAATTATATTGTGTGGGTTCTGTTTTGTTCTCTCTTTGAAGCATGTTAACCTTAATAAATTGAAGCTCAATTTTGCGAAGCGATCCTGGGGTCAGCAGAATCTATCCTGACAAGAACATCATATCGAAAACCTTTATTAGCACCCATCAAAGTAGGGGCCAGGCCATCGTTTATCCGTTTGAAATATCATCTGGCTAACTCTGGAAAAGAGTCACTGAAAAATGTTCTCTTCGATAGTTGGATTACTGCACTACTTTAATATTCCCATTACCTGAATGTATGGTATCTGTTCTTTTAACTTTTTGGATGTATGTCATCTTTTAATATGCCTATGATGAAACTTAGCTCACAGCACCACCAAAAGATTTTTGGAATGTGGTCATGACCTCTGCAGTGGCCAGGACTAAAACGTTACTGAACACCTTTGTGAATAGCCTTTCTGATATTTTGCTAGGGTTGTTAATTGGGGGGGTCTGGACTAATATTGTCATAGAGAGAGCTTTGTGTCACCTCAGTACCAGTCATAATTATTAATGGGACCAGGTTTACATTTTCTGCCCAGAATTGCAATTGATCTGTTAATTACTTAAACTATTATTTTTGTCAGATGATTACACTGTGAGTGAGGGATTGACTTTTTCATTGTATAAATGATTTGCGATCAAGTCATAATACTGTTTAATCCATTTAAAAGTAAATGATTCAACATTTATCTGATAGTGAATACAATCTTAGAATGCTTTTATTGATTATTTTAAACTAAAATGTACTTTATGTACACAAGTTCAAGTTTTATAAACCTTTGTGACAAGGCCTGCATATAGGTCCTGTCAGGGGAGAGAGGGAGTCCACCTCAAACAACCTGCGGTGCCCGCGCTAGTGTGTACTGGCCCCCTCCCAACCTTACATGTCATAATGGCGGTGGCGCTGTCGTAGGCGAACAGAAACTGTGAGAAGCCACAACGGGAAGAAGCAGAAGGAAGATACCACGGAGCAGCAGTTCACACTTTGCCGCAAGATAAAGGCACGTAGCGGAGACTCTAAGAGTCTGTGCAACATCCAAAAATAGAGGTCTTATTTATGAAACTCCCACCAGGTACATTAACTGTAAAAGGCCAAGCTGAAGACCTGATCAAACAGGGACTCCAGTACCTCAGTCTTATACTGTCTTTGCACAAGATGCTGTCAGAAAAGGGGGTAGGGCTTACAAACCCTTTTTGAAGTCTCACTAAACACTTACCCTGCCAAACCCCATTGCACCAGGTAAGTGATTGGACAGGGTGAGTAGGGGGTGGGTATTTAAGAAAGTGCATGCGAGTTGTGCAGTGTGAGTTAGTTTGGAGGACAGGCGGTGGAGAAGGAGGTCTGAGGGAACAGAGGAGTTGAAAGCGAAAAGAGTGCAGAAGGTATTGGTGAGAAGGGGGTCTGTGGAGTGTTTGGGTTTGAAAGTAAGGGGTGTGTGGAATAGCCATAGAGTAGAACGTAGTAATGGGTGGGTGTAGTGGAAGTGGCAGTTGGTAGTAGTGGACATTAGTTAGTAGTAGCAATTGTATTGGAAGTGACAGTTGCGGAAGAGAGTTAGTGAGCGTAGTAGGAACAGGGGAGAGAGGTAGTTGTGGTAGCATGGAAGTAGTGATAACAGTAAAGTGGGAGTAAAAGGTGGACTAGTAGTGAGGAGGACGGAAGGTGATAGTAGTAGAGGTATTGGTAGTAGAGTGGGACTTGGAATAAGGAGAGTGGTAACATCTAAGGGGGGAGGTGAAAAGGCAGAGTGAGAGATTTGAGGGACAGCGACATGGTTGGAGGAGAACCTCTTAAGAGACCAGTATAGCGAAGGGTCGGGTATGAGAGGATGTGAAAGGAGTGAGCGTGACGCTGAGCTAAAGAAGGCACCATTTATAACTCCCTGAAACTACTATGTGGAGACAGGAGCGTGAAAGGTAGAAGAACCCTACAGAGTCAGATAGCCAAAGACCTAGGAAAAACACTTGAAGCCCAGGTAATCTAAGACCATTAGGGGTTACCAGTCCTAGTGCTACTAACATCCCCAATAGGGAAGTCTGGGTTAGTGAGGCAGGGACAAGGGGTAGACCAGAGAGATGTGCCAGCCCTAGTAGTAATGTGAGAAACCTGAAAGAGTGTTACATACGATTGGCCCCAAAATCTGGCCTAGCGTGGAAGTTCAGAATAGACGTTTTAGCAAGCGTTATTGATCCCGACTTCATCCCGACTTCTGGGGAGATTTGCAGGTTCTCTTACAGAATCATGGTGAGGTCCCTTTTGAGATACGTCAAAGAGATCAAATTGCCCAGGTAATTTTAGAAAGAGCGTTATTCCCTTAGTTTAAAGAAAGTGAACCACATAAAACAGACAGAGGCAATTTAGGCTTTGGGGAAGCTGATAAATCTCTTAATATCGAAGAGAAAAAGGGAGAAGAGCCCACCATCTATCCTGACTTAGCCTTTGCTCAGTGAAATGATACAGCTCTCACTGAAGCTTTTCTACAAACCCAGAAGGAGAAGGCTTAGAGAAGGGAAGTACCTTTTTCTTAAAACAAGGATTGCTTTATGGAAGAGAGACCTCCACGGAAGGTCTAGTAAAAACATAATTGGTAATACCTAAGAGCCACCGAAAGGTTGTACTGGAGATTGCACACTCCCACCTTACCGGGGAGCATTTAGGACAATCTAAAACCCAGGCGCATATTACTGGCAAGTTTTACTGGCCAGGTATTCATGCTTTTATCAAAACATTCATCCAGACATGCAAAATCTGTCAAAAGACCAGCACAGACATCCCATTACCTGACCCTCTAAACCCATTACCAATCATATAAATCCCCTTTTCAAGAATCGGCATGGACATAATTGGTCCTCATTAGGCAATAAATATGTCCTGTGATTGTGGATTACGCAGCTCGATATCCCGAGGCCTTCCCAATGCGAAATAATACCACACAATATATCCTCAAACATATACTGTATTTCTCGAGAGTTGGTTTTCCCAAGGAAATACTAACAGACCAGGGTTCAAACTTTGAGTAATCATATGGCCGACGTCAAAGAGCTACTCCACATTACCACCCTACGAACTTCTGTGTACCATCCCCAGACCTATGGCTTAGTAGAGAGATTCAAGAAGACCCTGAAACTGATTTTACAAAAACTAGTAGACAAGGACGGGAAAGACTGGGATCAAATGGTCCCATGGACACTATTTGAGATGAGGAAATACCCCCATGCTTCCACTGGGTTCTCTCCCTTCGAAATGCTCTGTGGTAGAGAGCCAAAGATGTCTTGGACATGCTCCAGGAAACCTGGGAAGAACGAGAGGAGGCTCCCATTGCCATCTCGCAAACCGCCACCAGAATGCAAGAACACATGCAATTGGTCCAAGACTTGGTTTGTACACATATAGAAAAGACCCAGAACCAACAAAAATTCACTTATGACAAAAAAGTGAACTTAAGATCATTCTGCATAGGACAGAAAGTATTAGTCCTCTTACCCAAATCAGAAAACAAACTTGTCTCCAAGTGGCACGAACCGTATGAAATCGTAGAGCGAACGGGAACCTGTACTTACAAAGTAGCCCAACCGGGCTGAAAACATAAAATCAATTTCATATCATGTAAATCTCTTGAAAGAGTGGGAAGAGAACCCATCAGCCATCCATGCCAAAGTACTAGCCTGTCTGGTTCCCGAAAAGATAAATAACTTTGAATGAATCTCTCCTGAGCAATCTATCCAGCAAAAAGAAGATTTAAAAGACAAGGTAGACAAGGTAGACTCATTTCCCGACGTATTCTCAGAAAAACCAGGAAGAGTAAAATGCACATATCCTTATATTAGAACACCTAAAGGTAAATTGGTTAATTTAAAACTGTATCGACTCCCAGAAGCCCGTAAGTAGACAGTGATTGAGGAAGTCTACAAAATGTTAAAATCCAATATTATTGAATCATCTTCAAGCCCATGGTCCTCTCCTATCGTGTTGGTCACTAAACCTGGTTGATCCTGGAGATTCTGCACAGACTTGCATCAAGTTAATGCTATCTCAGACTTCGATGAATATCTCATGCCTTGCGTCAACAACCTTATTGATAAACTCGGAGCAGCTACCTTTCTATCTACCCTAGATTTAACCAAAGGGTACTGGCAAGTCCCTGTATACGGGCCAGATAAGGAAAAAACGCATTCTCAACGCCTCTAGGACTATTTCAATTTAAAGACCTGCCGCTTGGCTTACACGATGCGCCAGCCACTTTCCAACGCCTCATGGATCACATTTTACAACCCTACTCTGATTTCTGTGGAGCTTACATTGACAATATCGTCATTTATAGTAAAACCTGTGAAGACCAGCTCTGCATCTTTATACCATCATGAAAGTCCTCAGAAAAGCTGGCCTAACTGCAAACCCAGCTAAGTGCTGGTTGGTCCAATCAGCCGTAAAATACCTAGGCTTCTTCGTAGGGAATGAGAACGTACAACCCCAATACAAGAAGGTAAAAGCTGTCTTAGATACACAAACCCCCAAGACCAAAAGAGATCTTAGAACTTTTCTCTGGTTCAAAGGATATTACCGTAGGTTTAACCTCAACGTTTCTGATAAAACAGCCCGGCTAACAGAATTGCAAACGCCAGAAACTTCATTGGAATGACGAGGAGGATATATGCTACAACACCCTCAAAGCAACTCTGTGCCAGAACCCGATCCTAAAGATAGTCGACTTTTCTAAAGAGTTCATTTTACAACCGGGTGCCTCCCTTACAGGGTAAGGAGCAGTCCTATCCTAGGTTTGTGATGGAATGGAATACCCCATATCATTCACCAGCTGCAAACTGTTCTCGCAGGAAGAAAATTATTCTGTGTTAGAGCTAAAGGCCCTGGCCATTGAATGGGCCATAATCCATCTCAGATAATACCTCTTAGGATGAAAATTCACACTCGTCACAGATCACTCGCCCCTAGTTTGGATTAGCCAATGTAAAGACTCTAACTCTCGGGGCATGCAAGGGTTTCTAGACCTACAACTTTATTGTTTCACTTTGGAACACCAAAAGGGAAAAGACCAGGGAAATGTAGATTTTCTTTCCTGGCTCCCCAGCGAAACAAATGTGGCTACATCACATGGAGCAAGGTTATGTGAGAAACCTGAAGGTGTCTCCCTGGCTCGTCCCCGGGGGACTGTCATCCAGGTGGCCAGAATACGACCATCGCTATTGGATCAAGTTCCTGGGGGTGGATCAGTGAGGGAGGGTCACCTGGATGGGGGGTCCTCAGGGATTGGAAGTGGGACACTGACAGTTGAGACACAGTATCCCCTTCTTATAACACCTTTTCTCCAAACTACCATGTAGGATACTCAAACACTCTAACCCACCCTCCCCCTTTTATGACGCAAATACTTTTCGCATATCACGAAGGATGACCGACATGGCCCAACACAAGGGTCAGGCAAAGTCAGGCAATTGACCAAAACTGCACACACCGTACTGCCCTTTCCCTTCCCCACAGGGATAAAAGGTGGAGCATGAGGCAAGGCAGACCGCACGTCGAGAGAGCTAACTCAGCACGGCAGTTCCAGAGGAGGTGAAAGACAGTGCAAACTGAGAGGGTGACAAGGGTGACAAGGAGAGAAGCGACCTTGCCCTTTCCAACAAAGGCCTGTGAAACCTCTGCGGAAGGAATTGTAGGACCAGCGTGTGTTGCAGCAGAGGTCAATGGTACACAAGACCCTCCTCCGCTGATAACCAAGCCAAGGAGAGACGCTTGTGTCCGTGGTACCAACCTTGACTCCAAAGAGAAGGAAAGCCAAGCAGTTCATCACAGCCGGTGAGTAGACTGTGTTGAACAAAAAGTAGCAAACAGCTAATTGAACTGTGAAAGCATAAAGAACTATTGATACTAAAAGGGAGAAAACCAACAACAGAGGAGTCCGGCACCACATGGGTGCTCACTCAGGAAACGCTGGGTGATTACCCGATTGTTGAAACTACCACTCCCACAAGGCCTTGGGAAAGGTGAGGAATGGGGTCAAAGTGGTCTTACAGGGGTCCAGTAAATACCTCTGTACAGTGGAAAGTCTTTGACCGACAGATGATTGTGAAACTAAGGGAAGTGAATCCCCCCTCGTAAAACTGAGGACAACGTTGGCAAGAGTGAACCCGAAGGAAGGATGCCGATGAACAGGGGACGAAGTCTAAAGTCCGAAAATACAGTGGGCCTCATTATGAGATTGGCGGTATGCCTGTAAGACAGGCATGGCTGCTGCCAAACCCGTGATTTTACTGGCACTTGCGAATGGGCAATTACTGGGTCATGCCGAGTTCGGCGGACCCGGTAATTGCCCATTCGCGGATGCCGTTAATAAGGGACTCCCCATCCGCATTCGGCCCCATAGGGCCGAATGGGAATGGGGAGCTCGGATGCACTGGTACCGTTCATAACGGTGCCAGAGCATCTACAAGTTGAGCTTGCGGGTCCCGAATTGCCCGCCAGGTCAGACCTGGCGGGCAGAGCGAGACCCGCGAGCACAACTTGTAGTATGGCGGTAAGCTTACCGGCACCGTTATCACCGTACCGCCAGGGTCGTAATGAGGCCCAGTGTGTTGACAAGAGTGAACCTGGCAGAGGGATGTCCGTAGTGAACTGTTTAAAAAGACATTAAGATTTGTGAATGATGCAGATGACATTGGGCCTCATTACGACCCTGGCAGTCTGGGAACTACGGTACCGGTAAGAATGTCGGTATCGCATTTCCTGGACTGCCATACTACATGTTGTGGTTTGCGGGGGCATTTTCTGCCCACCAGGTCTGACCAGGCGGGCAGAGTGGCACCCGTGAGCACAGCACGTCGGATGCACCGTCAGCACTCTGAATGCGCCGGTGCATCCGCCGTCTCCATCCCCATTGAACCCTATGGGGCCGAATGGGTATGGCGAGGCCCTTGTTGTGGCACCCGCAAATGGGTAATTACCGCATCTGCCGAACTTGGCATGACCCGGTTCTTGCCCATTCGCGGGCGCCGGAAAAAATGCAAGTTCGGCGATGGCGGGCCGAATTTACCAGCACGGCTACCACCTGAGTTGTAAAGAGGCCCATTGTTTTGAAAGCAGTAATGAAACCTGACGGAGGGAAGCTAACATTCGAGAAGGGTCTGAGCCCAGAAGAGGGGGACCCAGTGGTAAAAAGTTCTCATCCAAAGCACAAACAGGAAGGAACCTTTGTTTATTTTATAACCCATCAGGTCCTCGGAGGAAAGACTTTTTGTAGAAAAGAGACATAACCACCGAAGGCCCTGATTGCTGAGAGCAGAACTGTTGGCTTGTGCTGGGAAAGCGTGTGCGGTGCTCCAGAATCCTACGTTGTCCTGAACAAAAAATGCAGGAAAGGGAGACCCCGACTACCGCATCCTAACTTATTATTTGTGAACACTTCCTTCTTTTTTATGAACATTATCCCACACTTCTTTTTGTACTTAGTGTAAGGATTGGCAATATTGTTTTTTAGTATGGGACCGTTTTAATTTGACAAAGAGACCACTAGGACTGCCTTATTATTTGATGGTCTAGTTTACTCCCATCTTAGATTTAGGTTTAGATTAGGCGTTTTTCCAACCTACCTATACAGTTAAATAAACACCCATGAACTGTGATCACTTGTGTCTGTCTTTACTGTTGCCACCATGAGTTCCTTACAGTAAATATCCCATGCCCTGCTAGGCCCAGAAACCTTTGCCACAAGAAATACGGCTATCCCATCTGTAAAGAATTTTAATAAACACCCTTGGACTTGCTATCAGAGTCAGTGTTGTGCTTTGCAACAGGCCACCCTGTCACACCTTCTATATATTTATTTATTACATTCATATAGCGCACAAACTGCCCTTGGGCATCGAGGCGCTCTTACTTGTGGTGATCTTAGTTACAGGAAATAGTAGTTCATGTTAGTCCTATATATATATATATATATATATATATATATATATATATATATATAACTTTCTTCCATGACCACAATTTGGAACCAGAGGAAACAGATGAAGACACTGGACTACATAATCCATCGTCATTCACCCCATCTGATGGCCAAATACCTAACGAGCTCTTAACATTTGAAAGATGTGTGCTGGAAGATTTTGATCGCCTACGAAAGAAACCCTACAAAAATAAACATAATATGTCTCTAGCTGAGAAACAGGCACTAACATCGCTACAAACCAACAAAAACATCATTATCAAACCATCGGACAAAGGGGGAGGTCTAGTGATCATGACCATAGACCAATACAAAAACATGGCTGTAGCACTACTTAATGACCGAGAAAGCTACTCATTACTTCGCAAAGACCCTACTCGGGAAATATCACAAGAAATATCGGAATCTGTAAATTTTGCATTACAACACGAGTGGATCTCGCAAAAAGAAGCGGAATGCCGAGTAAAACCAACTGGAAGGACCCCGTGCTTCTATTCTTTGTCCAAAATACACAAAGACTCCACAAACCCACCAGGACGACCGATAGTTTCAGGATGCGGCTCAATCATTGAACCACTATGCAAATTTGTAGACACTTTTCTGCAACCGATCAGCATTCAAACTCCAACCTACCTCTGGGACACCACTCATACAATAACCATCTTTGAAGACCTAGAATTTAATCCATTGGAACAACTGCTGGTTACTATGGACATTAAATCACTATATACCAGTATTCCTCAAGAAAACGCAATTGAATGCATCAGGGAATGGCTCACCTTGAATCCTTCCGAGACCAGGACCCCAGTGAACTTCATTGTGGAAATCATGACGATTGCACTTCGTCGAAAGTTCTTCACTTTTGACAACACCATATACCTGCAAATGAAGGGAACTGCCATGGGTGCAGCCTTCGCGCCCAGCCTAGATACCCTGTTCATGGCCAAATTTGAGAAAGACTTCGTATTCTCCAACCATAACTGGCAAACCAACATCAGCCACTGTCACCGCTACATCAATGACGTCATTTTCATCTGGACCGGTAGCCCATTGGAACTTACCAACTTTTGGAACTGGCTAAACACCTGCAATTCACATATCCAGTTCACGATTGAACAAAGTAACTATGAAATAAAATTTCTGGACCTATCAATCCGCTCCAAAAATGGAAAACTAATGTGTGATTTGTATCAAAAAACAACTGCCCGCAACACTCTACTTCATTACACCAGCAACCACCCGGAACATACCAAAAACAATTTACCATATGGACAATACTTAAGAATACGCCGGAATTGTTCTTCCCCAGATGACTACAAGCACCATGCTCAGAGCTTGACCACACGCCTCAAAGCAAGAGGTTACCCTAAGAAACATCTAGATCAAGCCAACAAGAGAGCTTGTAATTGCAACCGTGAAACTCTTCTCCAACTACAACGAGAAAATGCAGACCTATCGGATAAACAGCTTACATGTGTAGTCACCTTTGGAGCCCACACTTCGAAAATTAAACAGATCATCAACAAGTACTGGCATGTCGCTCGCCTTAATATGCCTGAGGATCCTGCTCCCAGATTTGCATATAAATGAGGAAAAAACCTAAAAACATCTCGTCCATTCGCTGTTCCAACCGGTCTCAAATACCACCCGTACCCTTCGACCTCTGCAAGGACACCATCCATGTGGAAACTGTGTTGCCTGGAAATTCACCAAAAAAATGAGCTCCTTCCAATTTGGTACACGTAACTGGACACTCAAAGACCTGACAAACTGCAAAAGCCATAATGTAGTCTACTGCATAGAGTGCCCATGTGGCCTTAGATATATTGGCCAAACAACACGAGCCGTCAACACCAGAAAATCGGAACACAGGTCAAAAATCCGATGTAAAAACATAACTGCGCCCCTGGTTGAACATTTTCTGGCATTGAACCATACTCCTAACAACATCCTTTGGTGGGTGATTGAAAAAGTCAAAGGAGGACCCGACATCCACCACAGCCTCATGAAAAAGGAAGCACGATGGATTCACAGGCTGGACACATACCCTCATGGCCTAAATGAGATTTTTCAACCCATTACATAGCGACTCTTAATGCTGGCCAAATACTCTCTCAACTCTATATATATGCATCATCGCAACATGTCTTGAGTAACGTGACCGTGCCCCCCCCCCACCGGGTCGCACGGCAGTGATAATCAGCTCCCTAACTAGACATAATAAACAACTTGCGAGATGCCACATATACGCACTAGTCATCTAAGCATGGAATCAAACAAGCAGCGATGCATTGAGCTGTGCCTGTTAACTTCCCTGATCTTGACTCAGCCTCTATTCCTATCATCAATCACAATTGCTAATATGCACTGATGCAGTACATTGTCTCGACTTATTGCCACAGTGTTTTAGTAATTGCAAGTGATGACCAGTATTGCCAAAGGACAGGAATTCCTGAGTACTACTTCAGTAAATGAGGGGGCATGCACACCCGTGTAACATTTGTTTTGTCAATAATGACAAAATCTCCAGTGCGCATGCGTTGGCGTACCTAGCAACAAACAGCTCGCTCGCCCTGCGCTACGGATGGACCTCTCCTTCCGCATTCTTGGGAACACACGTCTCGCCGACTCACCCGCGGCAGAGACCTCGCTGACTCCAGAAGCGGCGCAGCATGACTCAGCGTCTCAACAACAAGGTGAGCCCGGGGCAGCTGCCTTGCACGCGTTCACGTGTCTGTCTGGCCCCCTGGCTAACGATACGTGCGCGCGCCGAACCAAGGGCAATTTTCCCGCACACCGCACTAATTCCTTAGCCCTGTATTTAACCTCGAATAAACCTGCACTAAACCAGCATGTGGGCGCTACTCTTTAGACACTAACATGTCTATCTCTCCAACTAGCACTGGAACACAGGACGCTTCATTCTTCTCCTTTGCTGCCGCATGATTTTATTTTAACCATTGCAGCACCAATCTTCAAACACCATGTTTAGGCTTCTTCTGAGGGTTACACATTCTCCATTTGCTCACAATTTGCAAGCTGCCCCCAAACACATTGGCATGCTTTATGGCACCCAGCTTGTAAATAAATATAATTTTTAATTTAATTAATTTAAACTTTAGTTTACCGCCTACAGCTAACTTTGATAGCGGTCTCTGTGCTCTATTTACCTAGTGACCTCTGGAGCAGTAACAAAACTACTGGCGTCCTAAATTCAAAACGGTCTAACCGTATGATTTGTCCATTCCACACAGCCTCGAGACTATTCGTGAACCTTCTGCATTTATTGGGAAGCCCGCCAATCCTGACCTGGTACCTGCATTAGTGGTCCCAGCACAAGACGGTCTCCTCTTTTCCAAAAAGCGTGGCCACACCAACGCGCTTGAGCTAATGCGCACCGGCAAGTAAGTTCACAAACCGGTCGCTATAAGAACAAACTCAGCCCTAACCCTAGTCCCATTGATTGGGATCCCCATGGTATTATAGCCACTCACAACATACCTATGTCACCCCTTACAGGGTCCCTGATTCTCAGCCCTGATGAAGGCGGACATTACATCCACTTACCACCGCAGAAACGTGACAACTACAGGGAACAGTGATATACCTGAATAGTAGCCAGTTGTAACCTCTGCCACCAACCAGCTCTTGATCACGTTGGCTAACGATCGGATATCTTGCGTCAAAAGACCCTGCATCATTCATTGACTTTCTAATGAAATAACTTTCAGCTAAATAACTCTTTTAGCACTAAATACGGGAACGCATGATGCAAAGAATTTACTAGCAAAACTACACATGCATCTATAATTTGTTTCCCAACTTCGTATCAAATCTGAAGCATCATTTCTTTAGAGATATCGGGCGTGATAATTTCACAAGATGTTGACTGCACATGTTAAATTGTTTTCAACTTGTTTCACTATGTGTAGACTGTCCCTTTTTTTTTAATGTAAATAACCATTCACAACAGCTTTATATTTTGCATTTTTTGTACTTACATGTTCTAGCTGTTCACTTTATACAGTAGTAAAAATATTTTATGTATTGCTTGTATTTTTTTCATTTCTCTACAAATTGTCTAAATGCTTTGTTTGAGTTTGTGGTAATATATACCTAGTGGTTGATTCATTTAGTGATTGCTAAAATTAGGCAACACATGTTTCGCTTTTTCTAAACAACTCAAGAGGATAGGCCAAGTAGTTGTATTGACCTGTTTCTCTTGAAATTTTGTGGTTACTATAAAACAGTAAAGGTACACACTTCGTTTCATAGTCCTATAGACATATACATTAGACATTTAAACATTAGAACATCATTCTCTATTCATCTTGTCTTTCAGGAATCAGTCCAGGCTATCGTGGTAAGGTGGAAAGGGGTGGTTAGGTGAAGAGCAGTGTTTTCAACGATTCGCAAAATAAAGTGGGAGTTTTCTGCTCGTAGAGGCGGTGGGAGGGCATTCCATTGCGTGGCTGCTAGATAGGGGAAGTTAGCTCGTCCTGCTCGGACTCTTCTGATTTTGGGCCTCGTGAGCATGTTTGTGTAGGGTGTTCTGATAGGTTTAGTGGAGGCGTTGATGTGGATTCTTTGCGAGAGGTATGGCGGGGCAGTTTGGTGGATACACTTGTGTGTCATGGCAAGGGCTTTAAAGAGTACTCGCTCCTTGACAGGGAGCCAGAGTGCCTGTTTCCTAGAGGCAGTGATATGCTCTCTTTTGGGAATGCCGATGGCTGCGCGTTGGGCATTGTTTTGAATGACTTATAGTTTTTCCATGTTTTTTGCAAAGGTGCCCAGGAAGAGTGCATTACAGTAGTCAAGTCTGCATCCTGTAATAGCTCTTGCAATGGTGATGCAGTTGTCCTTGGCAGGAACTGTCAGGCTGCGTTCATGCTCGGGCCTGTTACTATGGGCCCCGGGGGCATGACCTTTTACGGTAATGGCCCACCGGCTCTGTTATTGCCGTAGTAATCATTGGAACTGTAAACTATACACATCGGAGTGTGGATAAGAATGCCAGAATGTAGGTAAACATCTTAAACTTCAAGCTCCAACATTACAACGTGATCAGAGAAAAAGGCAGGTGTCCTATAAGATTTTACATCATCAGTTATTCGTGGGGAATTATCTTATGAACCCACTCTTGTGAGTCCTATGAGAAAGACCAGTTCACTGATATAATTGGACTTGAACACTGGCAATGGCCCACCTTAACAGATTTTTGCTGTATCGTTTCCAACTTGAATCCATCCATATTGATGTTTCTCCTCAATAAGGGGTTCTGAAGGAACCAATATACATTTAATGTGCACATGCTTTGTGAAACCTATTTGTTTAGAATTGCTGGAGTTAATGGCTTTTCGACCGCCCTTGCAATGTGTACCGTTTGAGATGGTTGGCCTGTGTGTGTTTTGTTGGCTGGAAAGATTATTCAAGCACCATTCCATGTAGTGACACTACTGGATTCATCTGTTACCAGTACACTAAAATCTTCAATTATATGCATTTTGTTCCTGAAAGTTGGGGTCAAACATCACTAGTAAATTGAGGGCTAGGCAGTGATGGTTTAAAGAATAGACCGTTTTGGGACTAGAGCAATCTTCAATGAAGGTGTCTTTAATTTGAAAATGTACAAACCTACGACATGGAAATAATGTTATAATTGTTAAACATGCTTGCATCTTTAAATGGTAAAATGTTTGAAGCGGGGTCAAAGGCAGAGGAGGGTTTGGCACATGCCAACAGTGGCCTGAATGAAAAGGGGGAAGACGAGGGATTCAAATTGGAAGGTCTGAGAGGACAGAGGAGGGGACCCATTGAAGGGGTTAACTGTGATGCTGGAAATACATCGGAGGGACAGGGCCTCCGTACCCTCGTCCTTTACTGCTTTTTATCATGTGTTCTGTCATGTTTTCCGCACAGGAGTTCATGCGGGACTCCTGGCAGTGCAGCTCTCTTTTGGTTTTGGTGAATGGACACATGGGATACCCTTATGGCACCCATCGGTGGGGGTACAACCCTGTGCCCCTAGTTTGTTTTTGGGCACCTGTGTGTGGCCTACAGAGCCGGGTATGGGCTGGTGGCAGCTCCATGCTGAATTGACTGGTTCCCGGAGTATCCTCCATTTTGGGATGCCCACGCCCCGTCATTGGAATCGGTAGATTCCTGATGAGACAAGATGGCCACCGTAGCCTCTTGCCTTCCATCGCCTGTTAACTTGATCTTCCCGAAGTCCCGGGAAGCCCTAGCTCTGTCCCTTTCTCCCTGACTGGCTGTTGGATGGAAGTTCCATATATGGTAGTGTGGGGAAGTGCCGAGCACACTGGCTGGAGCCTTCCCAACGACCGTATGTTGTGGGTATGCCTGTGGGTAGGACCTGGGTGAATGGAGTGTGTGACAAATATGCACTTCTTCTTGTGGATGTCTGGTTTCTGGTGTTTGACACAATGACTAAGACAGCCCTGCCCGAAACTGGTGTAGTGTGTAGTGTTGAATGGCGTGGAACTTGTCCGAATCCACATTCTGTGTTGTGAGTGTCTGGATGGAGAAGAATGGCCTGAATGCACAGTGCGCCTGATTGGCTGACAGACTGCTGAATGCCCTTCGTAGTGATTGGATGCTAGAGTGTGACCCAGCGGAATTAATGGGAGATCAACAGTATATCTGGGGACCTCTCACTGCTAGGAAGTGTGTTCAGAAGTGTTCAGAGCTGAAGTCCAAACTACGAAGAGTACTGGAGTGACACTGACACTTGACCTTGAAGCCCTGCTGGAAGAGAAGAATTGCTGTTGCTCTCCTTCATCGATCTAAAAGCAGCTGTGTCTCCAAGGACTGACCCAGAGAGGACCTGGTAAGGCACCCTCTTCCCGAGCTAGGAGGGACCAGGAGGGACCATCGTGCACCTGCTGACGGGGACTGCCGCGAAATCCCAAAGAGAAGCGCCCGGACTGTTGTCCCCACTGTCGACGACCGCCGTCGCTGACCGGAGCCGCCGTGCTCCCGTTGCCTAAGAACTTTTGATCCAAGGACGTTCTAGTCTGCATCATCGCCCGTATGATCCCGCTGGAGAAGGCCAGGCTGTCGACGCACCGAGGAGCATCCGCCAGTGGGTTTCCCGCCACCCAAAGACCACAGAGACGCCTACGACTCTGCCCTTGCTGGGCCACAGTTCTTCAAACTCTTTGTGGTCTAGAACTATCGACATCGAGGTGCCCCGCATACCTCTTCCTTGCAGGACGTTTACGCTTCCCCTGTCGACGAGCACTGCTAGGAAAGAAGCTGCCACTTCACCGCCGTAGTTCACCCTGTTCTCCTTCAGACATTCGACGACCCTTGACTCCTGCCTTAAATGGAGGGCACTCAAGAAGGGCCGTCGATTCCCCGACGAGGAACGCTACAAAGCCAGGTACTTTGGGTTTGCAGAACTATTGGAAAGTCTCTTGTGAACAATATATGGACTAGGCTTGTGATATATCCTTATTCTACCGGTTGCCCAGGTGAGGGGATCTCCACACAGAACTGTGTCTACGTATCGGGGCCAGTATTCTGCCAATTGTTCAAACCAACTGCTTTCCTCTTATCTCTATTGTTGGTTTCCTTTACAAACTGATTTTGTGTGACATTTAACCGTACAGTTGATGCACTTTAAAGAGATCTATAAGTAATTGTGGTACCACGTAGAACTGTATATTTGCCATTATAGATAACCGAGTACAAAGTGAGTTATGATATTGTACATAACCTTGAATATTAATAATATAAAAACTGTGTTTTAACCGATAGTGTGTGGACATTCCTTTGTGGTGGCTTGGGGACTACACTGTACTTAAGAACCAGCCCGCATCACCTCCTGAGAAGCTAGCCTTGATTGCTCCACCACGTACCAATAATAGAGAACCTTGGCTGGGGTTCTCTGTGCCTCTCCTCTACCATACAGAGAGCAGAGGTACAGACACCCCCCTCCGGTCCTTCACAGTAACAATCAGGTAAAGGTGGTAGATTGAGGTATACGTTTGTTTCTTATATCACTGAGGTCTTGTAACAGAGCCTGATGGGGGGCGGAGGGAGATGTGGATGTGGGTGTGTGTGTGGGAGAGACAGAGGTTGTTGAGTGGTAAGCAAAAACTTGTGGGATTGCTTTCGAATTAGTGTGTAGTGTCCTAGGAAGGAGAGAAGGAGGATGACAAGAGGGCCCCTGACAACAAACAGATGGACTTATAAGTGAAAAAGGTGGCTAATGAATATGGCAAAAGAGCAAAGGGTCTGTGAAAATAGGTGGAAGAGCAGTAGAAACAGACCAGTTGAATGTCACGAGGAGAAATTCAAAAACAGAATAGTGAGGTAATGGAGAAAGGAGATAGAGGAAAAGGAAACCAGTTAATGAAGATCAAGAGTTGCTGGTCATTGCAAAGTAAAACTAGGGGTGGCATCTTGGGAACTTTAGAAGTTGAGAAGAAATGGTGGTCCCACGGTTGGTGAATTATTGAAATGTCATGTAAATTAAGAACAGAAAGGTACACATTTTGGAAAGGGCTGACCATGTTGGCAAACTTTCAGCATGGGATAACCCTTCTTTTCAACTCTGCTACACAAAAGGCCAAGTCCCACTCTTGAATTTTGCACCCTTCCACTGTGAAGTTGCATCCCATCCTCCTCCCACCTAGAAACATCCTGCACCCTTGGCTCTGCCCTGAATCCTTCCATCCCCCACTAAGAAACTGAATCCTGACCACTTCCACAAAGAACCAGGGTCCTAGTTCTAGAACCCCAGCTTGTCAACTCCACACACACGTTCACAAGTACACAAATACACACATCCCAGCAAAGTTGAATGGCCAATGTGTCAAAACACGAGTGTCGCTCCATATTTCTGACAAACATGTTATTCCATCAAGCTTTCATTACACAACTGAATTTCACCTGGGGTTTGTGACGTTTAGATGATTGGAGGTTCAAGGGTCACATCGACCCCTGATATTGTATTGTAACCTGCACTCAAGCAATCCAGTGTTCTTGCTTCATGAAGAGTACATTTGAAAATAATGGGTTACAAATGTTTGGGAGTGTAAATTGTTTACATCTCTACTTTTGAAGTGCATGACCCAACCCAATCTTCCTTTTCCAGGCACTACTCAATGATCCCCTCTACATCGGAGTGAAGCACAGGCGTGTCCGTGGGAAAGAATACGATGAACTGATTGACGAGTTCATGCAAGCTGTTACTACCAAGTAAGATGCAAAGCCACACAATGGCTTTTATTGTGGACACGGAAAATACATTTGCGGTTTAACGAGAAATAGGACAAATTAACTGATTGTGAAATTGTGAAAACAAGTCAAGTAGAAATGTTGGGATTAATCAAAAAGTGGCTTGCCTCCTATTTATTATGTTGCGAGTTTAGAACATGCCAGGCCCAAGAGTAGCGTCGAGGCTGGTGATATCAAATACCATTTTATATCTTCCTTTAAATACGCTCCATGGAGTAATTTACTTTAATGTAATTCTCTATAATACTCTATTATAACAAGTGATACTGCACGTGTGCCTGCATTCCCCACCATCATTCCATTTTGTATCTCCATGTTCCAGGTTCATCTTTACCACTTTACAAAATGCACAAAATCTGTGCACATTTGTGCAATTTATCTGGGGTGAGTTATGCTTTTAAGACCAATTTTAGTTTTGGCTTCCAGTGGCTCCTGGATACCAATCGATTTCCTGTAGTAATGGCCAGCTGGTATGGTCTGAACAGTCTGAGCCAGGGGTGGACTGGGAACTAAGAGGCCCTGTAAATAATTACTGGGGACCGAAAGAGGCCCTAGAAATAATTCTCAGTGGCCTCCCATTACACATTTTCAGCAAGTCCAATGCTTTTCCTATGTGAAAATTTGGAAATGCAACACAAGAGGCCCAGGGTGCAGAGGCCCACCGGGAAATCTCCAGAGTTCCCTATAGGCCAGTCCACCGCTGCTCTGAGCTAGTCTTTCTGCAGCTGCCAAAGGAACTAGACTGCAAACATGTGTTCCTTCATATGTGAAGAGATTTGTAGTCCATCTTCTGTGTCCATGCAAGACAAGGTCGATCTTAACAATAATGGAAGGAGAAATATACTACAAATCCCTGTCGAAGCAAGCAGTCAGCACAAAGGCAGGGTGTAGTATAGTGCTTTTGTGACGTGGTTGCTCTGTTCTGAAGGGATCATGCGTTGTCATTGGTCAGTATGCCAGAGGACTAGCCATTCAGACACTGAGATTGTCGAGGCATCCAGAAGACTTTTGGCTTACAGCTTCACAAGGCTGGCCAATCAGAGCGAACCTTTTTCACATTGAACATCTACGTGGAAGTAATAAGGTCAAATGTGGGTGCAAGGTAGTCGAGCAAGAACTTGGATATCATTACCTTTGTACTGCAATCCTCACACTCTCACCCCTGCATGCTGCTGGAGGGACTACACTGCTGGAAGAAGTAGCACTTCCTTAACCCTACCATGCCTGCCTCCCCCACCTTTCTGCCACATAAACAAGGTGATGAGCTGCAGGAGGGAGCGCGTATGAAATGCTGATCTGCCACAGCGTACTGAGTGCCCGGTCACAGCATTCCTACTTTCCCCAATGCAGCCGATGATCGTGCCCCTTTACCTTCTCCTCTTTGTCCCTCGTCTCTGTAAAAAGACACAGATCTGATCCCGATTACAAGACGATTCCAGGAGACGTTATGTACCCAGACAGCTTTCACTATGGGTTAGGCTATCCTCATATTGCTTAGGACCAAGCAGAAGTCTAGCCATGGGTTGTGCTTGGTGGTATCTTCAAAAGGAAGAAGCATTATTGTTTCGGTTAAATATGTTAGGCTAGGAAACCCGTCATAATCTATTTAACAAGCTGTAGCTCCTCTAAAGCATCAGTAAGGTGCAATCGGCCATGTAATGTAGCTCTGAGTGTATGTTCTCAGTAGCTTGCAGGCCAGGTTTGGGATTTTAGGGCATATGCACTTCCCATCAACCTTCATGTCTACTTCTATAATGTTATCTGTTCACTTTAGGTGGCAGAGACAGCGCAATTCATTACAATGGCACAGGCTGCTGTTTTATAGTCCCATTGTTTCGCCTGAAGACATAATGGAGGACCACAAAGGGAAACCTTTTGGCCCAATAAGTATGTCCTGCTCTCCATACACTGGGTGGTGAGGGATGCCAGGTGAACTGCCGTGTGCACACTGCATCGAGAGTGATCTGGCCTATACTGGGTCCCAGCAACGTTTCTTTTTCTCTGTGATTCAGTGTGGAAGCTACTGGTGGGTACAAGCCTGCGCATGGCAGGGAGACCATTCCAGAATGAGGCTCCTGCAAATGAGACATCTATGCCCCCACTCTTTGCTTAGAGGAGCGACCGATTTGGAACAAGCAGACCGAAGGGCTGTAGCAGGGAGGTATTTAGGAAGAGAGTTGGATGTGCCCAGGCCCCAGAAAGCAAGCCTTGTGGATGATGCAGACAGTCTTGAATTTGATCCTAGCAGCAACGGGGAGCCAGTGGAGAGAAATTAGGGCTGAAGAGATGCAGTCCCTGGGCTTGAGGCCAAGAATAAGTCTTGTAGTCCTATTGTGGTTTAGTTGAAGGGGAGGAAGAAAGAATATTGAGGAAGAGGCTGTTATAGTAGTCAGGCCTAGAAAGGTCCAGAGCTCTGGAGACATTGAGTTTCTGGGGGAAGGGGAGGAAAGGTAGAAAACCTCTGAGGAGGTGCAGATGATAGTGGGCATTCTTGGCAAGGTCCGCGATGTGAGGAGAAAAGAAGAGAGAGGAATCAAAGTTGACACCAAGGTTTTTTGCCTCACGGGAGGCAAAGATCATTGGCAGCATACCAAGACTGAAGGGCAATCAGACAGTCGGGGTGAGAGAGGAGGAAGAGGAGGAAGGAGAGGGAAGCTTGAAGGAGAGCTGTCTGTCATCTGCATACCACTGGAAGTGAAGAGAGAAAGAAGAGATCGGATTGGCCAAAGGGGCAAGGTAGATATTTAAAAGCCACAGTGAGAAGATGGAGCCTAGAGGGACGCTGCAGGTGAAGAGTGTGATGGGGAAGAGAAATGGGCCCACTTGTACCTGGGAAGGTCGGTTGGAGAGGAAGGAGGTCAAACCAGTCCAGAGCCAGACCTGTGGTGTCAAGGGTGTCTCAGAGCCGATGTATCAGGGTGGCATAGTTGACTGTGTCAAATGCAGAGGAAAATACAGGAGGATAACAATGGAAAGAGAGTTAGTCAAAATTAGAGAGAAGGTCATCACAGGTGTTCAGTTGAGCAGTTTCCGTGCCTCTGGCATTCGCTGAAGCCAGACTGGTGGTCGTGGAGACAGCTAACAGAATCAGAGTGTTGGGTCAGTTGGGAGATGGCAAGCTTCTCTAGGGGTTTGCACAGCAAGGGGCTAATGGAACTGGGGCGATAGTTAGCAGGGTAGGAAGGGTCAGAAGAGGGGTTGAGGGACAGAGCCAGTGGCAAATGCGTGGTTACAGAAATCAGCCAGGGAAGGCACAAGGGAGGCAAGGTTGTCCTTGAAAGATCTGAAGGAGTAGTGGAGCACCTGTTTGGAGAAGACATTTATAGAGACCACTAGTCTAGAGACATCATGCGGTGCTGTGAGAGAGGAGGAGGATGAGAGAGGAAGGGAAGGGGTGAGGGGATGGGGGAGTCAAGGGAGGCAAGATAGCTGTCATGGGATGAGGGAGGTAAAGGAAAGAGGGGACAGAATGTCCTGGGTTTTGCAGAGGAAGTGGGATTAGATTTGGGTGTTGGCGTCCAGTCAAAATTGATTGAATGACACATCCACTGTCACAAAATCTCTGCAACATTGCCATAGTTATGCCACCTATGATCCTGTAGTTTTTCCTCTGGGAATGGAGGGAAATGGCCCAAGTTCTTATTCCGTCATGTGGGACAGGACCACCAAACCTTGAATTAGTGAAGTGTGATCATTTAATGGAAAGTGACAGTGCCTATCTGTATGCATCCCCACAGGAAAGTGGGGATGAGAATTTCGCATCTACCAAGTGTTTGTGTGTGGTTTAGTGTCCCCATTCTGCTATCCCTGGAGTGAATAAGTGGTAACACCAAAGTGATACAGTAACCCATGTTGTCTGTCTGGAATAAGACAGAGGAGGTCTATATAAATCCAACGCTCCTCGATTTAAAGAACAAACATCTGGCAGACCTATTCAATGCATATCTTGCATGATGTCTGTCATCATTCAGCTAGCCTGTGAAGAACAGATCACTCCTCATTGGCCCATTGCATCGTGTCTTTTTTCTGATTGGCCCATCGTAAATTGATTTCTAATCAGTAGAGCCCTTATGGTGGTTCTTTGCCAGTAATCCTGTTCAGTTGGGAAGCCATTTTGAGACTGGAGACCAGGGCTGACAGCAATTTGGGGTGCCTGATCTGAACATGGCTCTCCCTGCACTGCGTAGAAAGCATGGCGGGACAAACCGCATGGCCCCACTTTAAACCCCACTGTCTATTGTTCAGAAGATCTTGCTGATATATGCTACACATTTTTTACTTTTTAATGGCTCCAGTAGTTGCTTTTAGTTGGCTGGCGCATAATGGGGAAACGAGTCCCTTTGCTTTGTATTCGTGTCCCCTTTCTTCAAGTGCCCATTCTTTTCTCCCCCTCCCGTGGTGCTTCCCCAATAACCCTTCCCTGGCCCTCTCCCCCGTGCCAAACCTCAGTGCCACTTCCAGTCATACTTTGTGTCCCTATGCTCTCTATCCCTGTGATAGTCAATGAACGTTCTCCCACGTGCACCCGTGTCTCCCTCCCTGTGCCCTTCGCCCTCCTCCTTCCCATACATCCCTCTTATGTAATACTTCCTTCGGCCCTTCTCTTGGGTCTTAGTTGGCTATTTTCCTCTCCTATATTGCTTTTCCCTGCACCCCTTATTTTTTTTGCTGTCCTCCTTTGCCAGCATGCCTTGCAGCTGCTGCCCTTCCCCAGCGCCTCTTACATACAAAAACGTTTCACTACACAACATCTCAACCTATTGGCTTTGTCGGCGCGTATTTTCCTAAATGGTTCACCATATCAATCCTGCAGTTGAAATGCGACCCGTGGTAACATTCCTAACCATATGAAAAGAAATTCGTTACCCTTGGTGCAAGCAAAGGTTTCATTTAGGATTCTATGCCTTGTTAGTGTGTCTATCGCTAAGCTCCCAGGAAACAAGCTTCTCTCGCGTGCAATACTGTGCAGGTAGGGAGGGTTGGAGGGAGGCGGTTGCTTGCTGGCTTGAACATTCTGTTTATGATACAAAACAGAACACCGTCCTTGCCGCTGATTGACGGGCATGGTCTGGGAGCTATTGTTCCTGGCAGAACTGCATTTTTTGGAGCTTATTAATAATCCATTTGCTTTTTTTGTGCTCACCAATCCGTTTATGGAGGCATTTGCCTCTGACTCATGGGGAGACAGTAAGAAATACTGCTTAACCATGTGCTCAAAATTAGTGCAATATGGCGTGTCACTTCGCTGCTAAGGGAATTTGGAAAGCCTTCATACCAAAGAAGTTCATGAAAAAACAGCTGTTTCGTTTCCAGATTGATTTCACACGTTCCCAGGTCAAAAAATCCCAACTCTGTTTCCTCTTGTTTCGAAAGGAAAGACTTTATCTCACTATGTGGTGTGAAATGAGGGTCGTACACACAGGTAAAGTGCGGAGCGGCACGTTTATATTACCACTAACCTAGGCAGCCAGCCGCTCTTCCCCACACACTAACTGACAAAGAATGTGGAAACTTGGACATAGGTCACCAGTCCAAGGTTCCATTGCAACACTTCTTCCCTCATAGAAGGAAATGAATGAATGAAGATAGAAAAGGAAGGAAGAACAGAAAAAGGAGAGGGGAAAAACAAGAATCCAGTAGGAAAACAGATCATTACAATTGAAATAACAGCGGTAATCATGATAGAAATTTGGACCATCATAAATGGCAATATTAAATAACATCTCACTTCCTAGCACCCCAAAGAACATCTTTAAACATGATGGGAGGCAGCTTAATCCTTGAAGAACGACCAGACCCAACACGCTCCTTACTGGACTGAAACTGCTCTTGACCCACTACCTTCTCCACATGCGCAACAGGAAAAGAAGCACCCTCCTCGCCCACCTGCACATCCACACCTGCACCGGGCCCATTCCTCCTTTGGCCACATACCTCACCACTCACACCACCGCTCACACCTCTCCTCCCCTCCATGGTCACAGAACTGGAACCCTCACTGCCTCCCCTTGTGCCTACCACACCCTCTCCTGAAATATCTTTGAAAGGCAGATCACCTTCATTGGATTCCCATGCACAAACAGCTCCCTCAATTGAACCAACTGTGCGAGGAACAACTGATCCCCTTTGCACCACCAACCTTTTTGCTCCATCTCGAACCATCGTCAAGCACATCATGACCTGTGCCGACCCTCACTATGGTGCAGGGAGGCATGTACACACTGCAACCCTTGGGAACAAACTGCAGATTTTTCACATGTACGCAACTGCCAACTGATACTTCCAGAGGCTTCTTGATAAACTGCCGTAATCTTAGCCATATCCACCTCTGTACAGACCCCTCCTCCCCCAATGCAGCAGTCCTCAACTTGGAACCAGCCCTTCTACCCCTCATGAGTTCAAACAGAGAATGTCCAGTGACCACTGAAAGCGTGCGCCTATATGCAGATAGAGCTTCAGATAACCCCTCGGCCCAAATCAACCCGTTGGCAACAGCCAACTGTATGGCACCCTTGACAAAACGGTTCATCCTCTCCACCAATCCGTTTGCCGAGGGAATTGTACAATGTGGTTCTGTGGTGCCTTATTCCCAATTTCCTCAGAAAATCCTGCATACAACTCGGCTCAAACTGCACCCCGTTATCAATGACAATGCCAGCCGGTACCCTGTCCCTGTCAAAATTCTTACCTAAAAATGGCACGATCTTCTGGGCCGTGAGAGACTCCAGAGCAGTGGCCTCCACCCAACGCAAAGTGTAGTCTACCAGGACCATGACAAACCTCAACTCTCCCCCCAAGGCATCCATGGGTCCCACAATCTCCACGGCCAATTTTGACCACATGTCCTGGGGAATCTCCACTGGGTACACCGGCTGCGGTTTCACCGCCTTGCTCTTATCACTTACAGAACACACAACGCAATCCTTCACCACCAGCTTAACCTGTTCATCCATCCCTGGCCACCAATATGAATTCTGCAACCTTCTCTTAGTCAGAGACCTGCCTAGATGTCCGTCATGAGCCAAGTTAACCAACCTGGACCTCAAACTGAGAGAGGAAGCAACCTATCCCCTCGCGTGACACCACATGGCCCTTCAGACAATTTGCACCAAAAGTGCACATAACTCTTACCTTCTTCCTTGCAGTTCAGCTCAGACCAACCACTTCATAGACCCTCCTTGATCCATACCAGCTCTGGATCCACTGCACACTTTCTATCCAACTCGTTTTTATCAACTGCTGGGAACGCACTGGCCACCTGCGTGTTCTCATCGATCTCTTCCTGCAAATCATTGCAACCACCAGGCAAACGGGACAAACAATCTGCCACCACATTTTTAGATCCAGGTATGTACTCTACTCTAAAATTAAACTCCTACAAATTGGCCATCCATCTTGTGATCCTAGGAGAGACCAAACCCATGCCTTTAGTCAACACAAATGTGAGGGGTTTGTGATCCGTCCAGACCACATAAGGGATACCCCAGAGAAATATCCTAAAATGCTTCGATGCCCAAACAACCACTAATATTTCTCTCTCAATGATTACATTACACTTCTCTGCATCCCTTAACGCCCTAGAAGCAAAGGCTATGGCCGAAATTTGCCATCCTGCCATTTCTCCAACATCGCCCCAAACCCACATCACTGCGATCTACGGCAAGTATGGTCTTATTTCTTGGATTGAACAAACCCAGGGATGGAGCATGATCCACATTGGTTTTCAAATCAACAAACTACCTTTGACAATACTCTAACCTGGCATTCTTTTTCAATAATGCTTGCATGTTCACTATTTTCTCAGTATAAGAAGGAATGCCTCTAACATAATATTTTGTCATACCCAGGAACGACCGAAGTTGTTCGTTGTTGACTGGAGAAGGTGCCTCACTCAACACTTTTACTGATTCCTCCTTAGCACTTATCCCATTAGCATCCAACGTGTAGCCTAAATAGGTGACACTCGGAACACCCACGTGGCACTTCGACAACTTAACGGTCAACCCACTCTTCTTCAGGACATGCATTACTTCAATTACTCTACAATCGTGCTCCTTATAGTCTTTGCCCCATACCAAAATATTGTTCTGGAAATACCCCACACCTGGCACCCCTCCGAACAGCATCTGCATCAGCCTCCGAAACACTGCGAAGGCTGATGCCAACCCAAACGTCATGTGACAAAATTGGTATACCCCAAAAGGCGTGACAAACATGGTCAGGGGTCGGGACTCCTCATGTAAATGTATCTGGTGATAGGCAGAGCATCGGTCAAACGTGGAAAAACACGTTGCGTTCTCTACTGATGCCAGGAGCTCATTAATGTTGGGTAAAGGGTGGCAATCAACCCATATGTTGGCATTCAGCTCCCTTAGGTCCCATCCGCCTTCCGCGCCAGCACCACCAGTGATAGCCATTCAGAACACTCAATTTCCTCAATTATACCTGCATGCTTAAGATTGGCAAGTTCGCTCTTCAACCCTTCCCTGGCCATTACAGGTATATTCCCTCATCAGACATTGCTCTCTGCTTACCGGATCATCGCTGATGGTGGAAAAACCAGCCTCTATGCGCCACACCTCGCGCTCGCTTCCTGGAGGAGGCGGAGCGCCCTTGCGCTCACGTGACAGGTCACGTGTCTCTTCTGCCGGCTCAAAGAGGAGCACAACCCGGCCGAGCGGCGCATATTCCCTCATCAGACATTGCTCTCTGCTTACCGGATCATCGCTGCTGGTGGGAAAACCTGCCTCTACGCGCCAGACCTCGCGCTCGCTTCCTGGAGGAGGCGGAGCGCCCTTGCGCTCACGTGACGGGTCACGTGTCTCTTCTGCCGGCTCAAAGAGGAGCACAACCCACCCTTGCGGCGTTAAGCCCGACGGGGTAAAGGGCGCCGGCTGTTGTGCGGCTGTTTGGCGCAGTGGGGCCCGCAGAAACATTGCTAGCTTGCTTGACACCGATCAGAAAATGACTGCTCAATCAAGTCATGGTGGACCCGTCTTAAGGCGTAAGACCATTCAGCAGCGCCGGATGCAAAATCCTTGGACTGCCCTCAAGCCTGACGGCTCGCCTTCTACACTCAAGAAACCAAAGGTAAGCGAACCAAGTTGTTTGCTTTCATCTACTGCCTTTAATGACCCGCAAGTAGCCCCACTAGCTGCTATGAACAATCTTGCACCGCTTAACACTTCTGAAGTTACAATCTCTGGTACCGAGTTAACCCCACTATCCTCAGCTGTACGAGAGCAAATAGCCGTGACGACGGCCACGTCCGGATTGGCGGACACAAATCTCTCGCTGCTTAGCACACAGGTTATTCCATCTGACATTTCCGCTGAGTTTCCTGTAAAGTCAGGAGAAATACTAGACGCTGTTGCGACAACTACAATAGATAACGGCCTGATTGGCCATCAAGAAGAGCCAGCGGAAGTCTCTAAACTTTCAGTCCACTTAGAAGCCACTCACAGCACAAAATTCCAACCTCAAATGCGTCTACTCTCCTTAAAAGACTTACCCCTGATTTCCCGCTTACCATCGACTGTATCTCCTCCTCTGACTAAAACACTTACAGAGCAGTCGTTACTAACTGCCGAGACTGTTGACGAATTTTTCTCACCATTTGACTTCACTGACGCCGAATTAATGGAAGCTTCTCAATGTGACGAGGACACTGAGCCACAAAACAATTCCTCGAATACCGGAGTTGAAACTGAAAAAGAATTGGATGCTGTTGTTGATAAGCGGCAGGTGACCATATTAGCTGAACCCACTCCTACTCCGACGCATACAGACCCAGACGCTACCCAGCCTCAAATAAATCACGAGAAAAGGAGCACTTTGCACCATCCAATTGCAAATGTTCACCGGTCACTGAGCATATCAACCTGTCACGTAGAGCCAACAGCCTCGTAGCAAACACCTAAAAAACAGCAAATTACTATAAATAAAAATGACATGCAACGAAACATGATGCGACTAGATGACACCCTCTCCATTTTGTCAAAAAACAGACCAAACTCGCGTTCAACGCTCTACGTTGAAAGAGCAGGGTGTGACCTTACAGTATCAACACTGCAAACACCGAGTTTGAAGCCATACATATCTCAAACCGGAAAGAAACAAGCCAGCACGCCAATAGCTCCATCTGCTCGCACGAACTCAGTACCTTTATCAAAAGAGAACATCTGTGCTGCACCAGAAAACTCTTCTTCATGTAGCGGCCTGCAGTCAGAGACATTAAATAACACACGCTCTTCTATTGAAGAAAATTCAAGAGTCAAATCTAAACCTAGTCTCTCCTCTGCCGCTGCCATGCAAATCTACAACAATGTTTTAGCAGCTTCCTCAACAGCCCTTCTTCCCTTTTTAAAAATGTACGAATCCCTTCATGAGTCCTTTAAAGATCAGACTGCGCTCATTATAAATATAAAAACCAAGATGGAAAAATTTGAAGCAGTCAACGAGGCCCTACAGACGCAACTGACTCACGAGGCCGAACAAACATTAAGATGGCAAGAGCGGCTGAGTGATCTCGCCGCACGTCACCATTGTCAAAATGACTCTTTAATGGACGGGCTACTGGACGCAGTAAAATGGATGAGGCACACAACAGACAATGGTAAAGTTTCAAACTCTGGTGCCCCATGGTGCTGTCCTGGGCCTCACTTGACAACTACTAGCGTGTCACCAGAGGTCGCTACCGTGAACAAGGATTCGCCATTGCAACTCAGGGAATTGAATAACATAAGGAACAAAAAATCGCACTCGACAATCAAGCTTCCAGCAGTGGCCGACATTTCAGTAGTGGTGTCATCACAATCCACAATAGGAGTTGTAGAACCATCACCCTTGAATGGAAAGTTCGCAGACAACTCTCAAAAACCAGTTGCCGATCAGGCGGATGAACCGACACCTCTAAGACCTCAAACTGCAAAAGGATTAGTTGCAATTCAAAATGTCTCGTTTGGAATCTTTTCTGGTCCTGCCAAATCAATACAAGTCAAGAAAGCAAAGAATTCTACTCAAAATGGAACACAAAATGTTAGCAAAAAGACGAATATTAGCACAAATAAACCTCTCCTGAAAAGGTCACGTTCTAACGGCGCAAAGAAATTTATAAGAAATCTGACAACCCCTCCACGCCCTGTTGCCACCAAAACAAGTGCCCTGAAATCCAGATTGGAAAAACCGCAAGACAAGTACATCTTCACCAATGATTTAGATCGCTTACCAATTCCATCTGTTAAGCGTAGACGTGAAGAGTCAATCCTCTCAGAGGAATTGTCTTCAAACACTTCAATCGACCTATGCGACCTCTCTACTTATTCAATTGACGACGAAGATTGTTTAGCAACTGTCGTCAGTTTGGCTGACGAATGTCCGCGGCCACGGCGCGATCCTAATTGAGACCAAGCAGCGCGGAATTCATCTAAACATTCGTTCAAGCCTCAGGAATCCACAAGTCCAAGGGATAAACAAAAAGAAAGACCGTCGTCATCGTCCAATACAGCCCAGCACCCGAAACCTTCAATAAAGTTAACATCAAAAGTAGTTGAGTCTCCTGCTTCAAAGCTTAATCCGAAGCAAACTGCAGCTCACTCGATGAAAAACGCTCAACCCGAGACCAACTCAAATAATCGAGTACCTGGACAATCTAATTCACAATGGTGGAAATTGGAACTAGAAAACATCCTTGAAGAAAAAAACGATGTAAATCTGAATTGTGCCAATATAATGAAGCTGCTGCACTATATCCCAGCTCTACATATCATATCATCTGATGACATAGCGATCGTAGAATACAAATCAGAACGTAGAACTGATTGGGTCATTCTTCACATGAAATCTAGACACGTAGCAAAACCACTGCTCGATGCCAAAGATGACCTACTATTTTATGGATTCGATCTAACGATATGTGACGAGCAGTCTTCATCCAATACTGTCAACTCAAATTCTTCCAAAACCACCGGCCGCAATATGTTAAAAAGAGACGATCTGTGGAAAAAGCTCAGAGAGCAGCCTTCGCTCTCATCCAACATATACAACCGGAACAAGCGCGATTAGGATAACGTCGGGTCAAATTGTATGACCCCATTGTTAACCTCATGGAATACAAGAGGATTCACACATTTGTTTCAACCAGGATCAGCGGTAGATCTAAGAAGCCCAATAATTTGCCTGCAAGAAACTTGGCTCCGTGATTTACCTGTCTGTGATGGATATTCCGTGGCCCTAAATGCTGCGGGGAAAAATCAATTTGGCAGACCATTTTCAGGGCTACTCACGCTACTAAAAAACACATTCGAGTGGGCCGTGATCGACAGTTCAAACCCAAACTTGTTTGTGCAAGCCATAACCCTAGAATCAACATGTGAAGCCCACTTTAAAAAGAAAAAACATCTTCTGATAATAAACACTTACTGGAACCCCGCAATGATTTCAGAACTTGAGTACTTAGCATCAATCATGGCACAAATAGATGCCAGTTTTGTGCAGTTTGACGACCCTTTCGTCCTGATCTGCGGAGACCTAAACTATTCTTGGTTCAACCAAGACAAAACACGCATCTCTCGGAATCAGCTTAAAAATCTTTCTGACCCTGCCGATCGCAGTCACAAATGGGAATATGAATTAAGTTTGCGACATTGCACAATGCTGAACGGCTGTACCACAGGCGACATTCCAGCAGCCGACACCTGGCATAGAGGTCAACTAAGAAAAACCTTAGACTATATCTGGGTGTCTGATAGTTTACACCGACACATTTCCATGCTGACCATAATAAAATCGGCCAAGAGCGATCATGATGTCTTGAGGGTATTTTGGGAGCTGAAAAACAAAACTACCCAGCCAAGATACGAAACATCCCTAACTACAAACACTGCGCAAAACCGACTAAAGATAAACAGCCGTCAGATTGACATCCTGACCGCTGATTTTTGTCACGATAATAAGCTGGGCAACACGAAAAACTACGCGCCGTTGTTGTTGCAATTTTCTTCATGTTCAAATAGGCATAACATCAAAGTGACAAAAAATAAACATTCTTTCAGTGAAGAACTATCTGAAGCCAAGAAGTCGCTAAAAAAGGACATTCGGCGGTTGAAGAAACTAGCAGATGGAAATGCACATGAACAAATTGCGAAGAGACGATCACGTTATCGAAACTGGCTAAAATCATTTAACTGCATTCGTGACCAAGATCAAGCAGAACAAATGCTGCGTGTAATAACACAAAAAGATAGCAAAAACATATGGGAACTAATTAACAACGGCCATTTAAAACAGACGTTTGCATTATCCAATGGTGTGTCTGCATCCTGTTGGGTAAAACACTACACGTCTGTATTTACATCTTTGGACGCTGTGGAAACTGGACCAACGCTGTCGGAAAGCCGCATCTGGCATACAACTGAATCTGTAGAAGATATCGAAATTGCTATTAGAAAGCTCAAGAATTCAAGGGCGGCGGGCCCGGACGGCATATCAAACCTAATGCTAAAAGCTAATAGCAAACAATGGGCAACTTTTATCAAAGCACTATTTGATCGAATAGCAGCAACACAAACTCTTCCGGCCTCATGGACTTCAGCAGTAATTGTACCAGTGTTCAAAAAAGGCAACCGCGAAGATCCGGCAAACTACCGCCCAATCGCGTTGCTCGATACTATGGGCAAAATATTTGCCACATTTTTACAAAAAAAACTTGCAAGTTGGGCTGACGAAGCAAATCTGATAGATGAAAGGCAAACTGGCTTCACAAAAGGAGTGGGGGTGGAATTAAACCTAATGCTTCTCAATCTGGTAAAGCTGGACGCCCTGATCCGCAAGAAAAGGTTGTTTCTTGCATTTGTTGACCTCAAACAGGCCTTCGACACCATTAACCGACAACTGTTATGGTCAAACCTCAAGGCCTGGGGTTGCCCACCACAACTACTGTCGCCCTTATTGGCACTTCATTCGAACACTACCATCCGTGTGCGCACGAATGCAGTGGGAGACTTAACAGACGAAATTGTAACAACAAAAGGTGTGAAACAGGGCTGCCCGTTAGCCGCATTACTATTCAAATTGTTCATCTCAGATCTTCCAGCAGCTTTGTCCGTAACAAGGTCGTTTCCACCAAAGGCGAATGGCAAACAGCTCAGCTGGTTATTCTATGCCGACGACATAGTCTTACTTGATTCCACCGAAATTGCCCTACAAAGACTTCTGACATCCTTACAAGTTTACGTAACTCAAAATCATCTGGCAATAAATGCTATGAAATCAAAAGTTATTGTCTTCGGCCAAAACACGCAGGCCAAGAAGCCAGTCTTCACCTGGAAAGTTAATAATGAAGCGCTAGAAAAAACCGCTGCAATTCGTTACCTTGGAGTGTTGTTCAACACCTCTATCAGAGAACAGAGTTGGACCCTTAATGTTCTATCCCGTATGAAGATTCTCGCTCAACAAGGATCAAAACTGCATGCTAAGTATGGAAAATTTACTCTGCATCCATTAATAATCTTTTACATGCAAAAGGTATCTCCGGCAGTAACATTTGGAAGCGAGGCAGGATGGAACATAAAAGCGGAATTTTGGACTCAAATCGAGGGGTTCTTTTGGCGAAAAGTTTTGAAATTACCCCGATGTCTCTCAATGGTTGCAATTAGATATGAACTGGGCCTTGAGTTGCTATATAATCTTGTGGTCTGGAAGTCGCTTTCAGCGCTTCGAAAAATGCGTCTATCAGCACCAGAAAAAGTATATGAGATCTTATCTGAACAGTCTAGCGATCCATCAGCAGGCCTACTAAACAAATGGGAAGCAAAACTGAAGTCAATCCTACTCGACGCTAACATCAACATAGAATTGTTGTTGTCGACTCCGCAGATAGCGAAAAAAAAAATGTCATCAATGGAATTGGATAACAAACATGAACAAACGAAATGCTCTTACTTCATCATTAGATCTGGGAGTCTCATCAAAGAGGCTCGGAGATCTGCCAAGATACCTTGAGAAATTTCCCTCTAGACACCACAGAAATCAATTTGTAAGATTACGTCTAAATCTCTATAAAACTCGTGAGGTGCTGATGCAAAGGAAAGATCTGTCTACACCGAGTAATATCTGCCGGTTCTGTACGAAAGATGTGGAAACGAGCAAACATCTGATAATGGGGTGCCCAGCAATCGCTGCCCAACGCTCCTTGCATTTGGAACGTTTTGCACCCAAAAACGGAAATATGCAGGACTGGTGGAGTTACTTAATTTCAGGGACAAACACCCAACTAACCTGTGCCACCATTAATTTTATGGATTCGATTCTTCCTAACCTTGACGCGTTATAAGTCATTAAGAGCTGGAATTAGTATATTCCCGTGTGTTTGTCTGTCTACACCCCTCCGCTCGTTTTTATCATCTTACTTTGAACCTGTCACTTCATTTGTAAGGATTGCATGATGTAAACATTGGAAAGAATGACAAGTTTTTTTTTTTTTTACAAAACTAATGTCAATAAAAATAAAAAATAAAAAAATTACAGGTACCCTCCTAACTTGGAGCCTTGGCACCGCTCCTCTTTTCAGCACAATTGTGCGAGAAAAACCATTTAGCCTCCCTAGCTCATCTGTGAACACGGTTGTTGGGCAGAATCCTGTGCAGTGCCCTTTGGGACCACTACACACAATTAAGACTACAGGTGGCAATACAAGTTGTACCTTTGGTACACGCCCGTACTACTATGTCAGAGTGGTAGCAGTGGCAGAGCAGCCAGGCTTATCTCAAGAGTATATGAGCAGTAGCAGAGATTACACAAAGGGACCACAATTACTGTGACTCAAGCAAACACTGACTCAAGGTTTCAGGTAGAAAAATAGAAGTACATTTATTTTTAAACCATTCGGTATAAACACAACACTTCTTTTAAACTTAAACAAAAACCACACGTTAAATATACTACAACTAACCAATTCACTTTGTACAGTAAGTCGCAAGGTAAGTACCCTGTGTTTGAATGAACCGGTGTTACGAACAAAACACGTTACCGCGAATACGATTGATATCACTTTTTGACAGTTCGGTCTACTAAATAAACGCGTATCCGTGACATGAAATGCTACCGGGGCAAAAACACACTTAGCACCTTAGATACCCAGAGGGAGTTGGAGGCAAAAATCACAGGCAATATTTTGGTTAGGCAGACAAAATCGAGAAACACTCAGACAGGAGTTCAGAAGTCAAAGGGCCCGAGCCAGGGTCAAGTGGTACCGGGGGCCTGTTGCCGAAGATCACACAGTTCACGATTCAACGTAGCCAAAAGTACTTCGATATTGTCAATGTTTGGAAGCAAAAGTTATAAGAAGGAGGGAAGACAAGGGCAAGCCTTGGAGATGAAGAAAAGGGGTTCACCCAGTTTCCTCAAGCAGAACACAGTACCTTGTTCCAATGGTGTAGCTGGCGCCCTGGCAGTTGTTCCTGTTGGTTTCCTGCAGACTCACGATTCCTGGAGCTTCGTTGTGAAGGAGGACGTCTGAAGGGGGTCTGCACCACACAGGGATGAGGCCGGCAGCAGCGACGAGGGATAAAAGGTGCACTCCTTAAAAACAGGAGAGACTCTTCAGATGGCTATCCGGACCACTACAGCAGCTTGCATTGATTTCGACCAAGGAAGAGGATCCTCTGGCTGTGGATGATGAGCTGGTTATCCCTACCACGCTCAAGGGAAGAAGACTCCGGACTGGATCTTCTCTAAGTCGTTGAAGGGAAGATAGCTCAGGACTGCAGCAGGGCTTCACCGGGACGGGGTAGTTGCATCAGCCGTCGTTCTCTCCACTTCTCTTCGGTTCCTTGTAGTTCCAGTGGCGACTCGCTGACTTCTAGCCCAAGAGACCTGCCTTTTATGCGAAAAACCCCCATTCACACAGACTGGCTGTCAATCACCCAGCAGGGGGGTTGTCCAGCCCGGACAACTACCCTGGCCAATCATGAAAAAGTGCAACTTGGGTTTCCTAGGATACCCTGTGCAGGGGGTGACTACACCTCTCCCTCACATTCAGCCCACCTAGTCACCCAGGCGCCTTGAGGAGGGCTTCTGAGCAGAAGCCTGCCAAAAAACGGTGAACAAAGAAGGCAAACCTAGTTTGCCGTGCAAAGTAAAACACAAGAAGGACTTTAACAAAAAGAAATGGCTAATAAACCCAACCGGAGCCAAATGAAAGACGATTTGGTCAAGCGGGTTTATGTTCGAGGCTAATATAATGGCCAAGAACAGTACCACGTTTATCTAATATAATCGCGGTAGAAAAGTTAGGTTAGATACTACTGCCACCAGCCAAGTCTAAATGTTAAAAGAGTGAAACAATGCTCTAGGAGGTACAGATAAAAAGGGATACGAATTAACCCTTTCCAGTACTCCATGGAAGATGGGGTGTACTGGATATGTGGTAGATTGACTAATGTTAATGGTAACTTTACCTTTTTCTGGGGGACGGTAGTCGCCTCAGAAATGGAGTCGGGGGAGTCTGAATGACAACCCTGTGCCACTGCACAGAAGGTGCTGGGTGACACACACAAAGAAGGGGGCTACTGAAGTGGTGTACTCCAGAGCCCACAATCACAAAGAAACAGGTAGAAACACATAGCAAAACACAGGTAAGAGTGGGGGAAAATCTCACACTCTTACCAAGTGAACAAAATAAACTCCAGAAGTCCAGCAAAGTTGCTGGGGGACTCACTAGGTGAGGGAAATTAGCCCTGAAATGAGAATTCTCCCTAACAACGGTGGGAAAAGTATCCTTCAAATGCTCAGCAGTTACAATGCCCCCAGTTAGTATCCGACCTCCGCCCTCCACACACAACACAGGAATTGCTTTCCCTGGACGTACCTCAGTTTCCAAGGCAGCTTGCTCACCCCACCCTAAAACACGGCCGCCCTTACGGCAACATATAACTTTCCTTCGACAGTACGGCCCTTAAATTCAATCCTTGCCCATTCATATCCCAGAACCTTTAGGGCTGTATGCATATGGAATCGTATCGGAGGGTTTCATCGCAGACAATTCCTTTCCAGAGCTTTCGGTATTCAATTCTGGTGACATCCTGGTGTATGTTGACACTGAAACAAGCATTTTGACATGAGCACCATTTACTGTAATCATATCCCATGGTCCTTTTTTCTGTGCTCCTCCCACACTCAACAATACCCCTTTGTGCAATCCCTCACTCACGTATCCTATCACACCATCCGTGCTTTCCTCAGCATCCAGCATTCTCACGGTTTGCCTCCCCTCTGCAAGTGTTCTGCACATTCGTGCAAAGTGCCCTCTCCCCTTGCACCTCCTACAATCCTCATTGCAGGCTGGACACTCCTTTGCTCCTGTGGAGTGACGTGTCCAACCACACTTTCTGCAAACTTGTTTGGCTGTGGACAGCCCTCTATTGTCCTTGTTGGCAAAGTTCTCTCCTCTGTTAAATTTCCCCCTTTCTTCTCCATTTCTCTTGGGCATCACTGCGTGAACCAATTCG
The DNA here is from genome assembly GCF_040938575.1 of Ambystoma mexicanum. NCBI lineage: Eukaryota > Metazoa > Chordata > Amphibia > Caudata > Ambystomatidae > Ambystoma > Ambystoma mexicanum. The sequence continues at coordinate 898,350,913 of NC_090941.1, forward strand.
CCTTGTCCACCTTGGCTCTTTGTCGTTTCTCTCGGTCACTGCTTGCACACTCACATGTGTCTCTTCAAATGCCCTGGCAATTTCAATTACTTTCTCCATGGAAATGTCTCTATCGACCCATAGTCTCTCTCTCACTTTGGCATTACTCATCTTCATCATTAATTGATCTCTAATATATTCCTGTAGCACGTCAGTAAACTTGCAGGTAGATTTGAGTGTGTGCAGTGCAGTGAAGTAGGCATCTCATCTATCGACTCCACCAACACCTTGTGCTCCTGAGAGAAAAAATGGTATCTCTCTAATTCCACATTGGACCGCTTGCCAAGGGCTATTTCATACATGCTCACTATCATTTCCCCTTCTCCTGCACCTGGAATACGTACATTATCTCCAGGAAGGTGCCTGAACACACGTAACCCTTCAGTTCCCAAACAGTTTAGCAATGCTGCTTCCTTCTCGTCAATGGAGTATTTGGTGCCCCTGCTGCCCTTAAGTACACCTTGAAGGCATACATCCAAAGGACCCATGCTGTTGGGGGTTCGCCAGTTTTTGCCATGAATGCAGGTGTGGGGCGATTGTGAATCTTATGCTGTGATGGAGCATTGGGCGGCAAACTTTCCGTAATGCTAGTGGCATGGGGAGGACATATTTTGAAAGGAAGGGGAATTTGATATCTCGTGGTAGTACCAGAATTTACGGCAGGAGCGTCCTTGCAGGGTCGCTGCTGCAGTAATTCTAATTCTAATTGGTTATTTAAAACACGCTTGATACCTAGAGGTTTCTAAGCACGGACCCGGGGATCGAACCTATGTTGCTCTGCGTCGTCTTGCTTCCAAGGTAAGCGCGTTGCCTCTGAGCTATCCTCCTGAGTACTTGAGAAATGTCCTGCTTGTTTACTGTGGTTACCAAAGATGTCCGCCATGCACGATCACGTTGCAAGGTTGTTTCCTTGGAACTCCTTGCGTCTTAGTGCACAAGGTGATGCTCGCACTTTGTCTCTTTCCTTTTTTTTTAATGTTTAGCTGAAAACCGATCAGTCCCTTATTTTGAACGAAGGCAGCCACTCTCTAGTGAGCAGGGGACACTTGTGGGGATGTCCTGCGATGGTGGCTGGGCACGGCATAATTGTCCAGTGCGCCGAGGGCTGCACGCCCAGGTCTCACTGAGGTTTGCTTTCTACAGTGCAGTAGAATCCTCATGAACAGTGAAATGAGGGTCGTACACACAGGTAAGGTGCATAACGGCATATTGATTTTAACATGAACCTCAGCACCCAGCCACTCTTCCCCACACAGTAACTGACAAAGAATGTGGAACCTTGGACATAGGTCACCAGTCCTAGGTTCCATTACAACATAGCTGATAGATAATGGTTCACAAAGGTTCTAATCTAATGAACGGAGCCTATCATTATCTAGAGAGACTGTTAGTTATACCCCTGAAGCATGTTCCACATTTACTGAGAAGGGAACAGCAACATGACCTATCTGTTTTCGGAGACATGCATTGATAAAATCAAACGTACAAAATCTACAATTTAAGTTCTGAATTGTAACAAATAAATGTACTCGATGTTTAATTAATCAGAAACGGAATAGAATGTTTGAACAGCTTAAATAGGACCCTATGATCTCGAGCCTAGCTAGAGATATTTTCTGTTCGTTTAGTACAATGTTAAACAGTGAATCACAAAGTTATTGATTGTGAAGGCATTCGCGGATGTTGAGCCAACAAATATTATCTATCACTATGTTTTTCTAACAGAGTAATTTGTATGTATATAGGTTCTCCCAAATTACGAGACATAATTGATTTAATTACATTTTATTCTGAACATTCAAAGAAGTTAATACATATATTTTCGTAAATAAAAAGGGGGTGTTTCTCTTGCTGCAACAACGCATATTTTACACAGATCCATTGGGTGTTTATTGGAAAATTCCTGGTATTTAAGAGTTCCCGTTATATTAAATGGACTTTGTATTTCACAGAAAGCAGCCAATCTCACCACCACAGACTGATATAAAGAGATTGCAACATAAACAAGTCCCAGTTTACCTGTGCCAATTATAGCAAAATAAAAATCGGGAGACCAAGTGATTTGGATGAAAGAACAGCCTTTAAAGTCCAAGGTTTAGTACAAGCAACAGCCTAACACGTGTCAGTGTGCATTGATTTCTTCAGTCTGTCTAAACAGCCGACCAGCTTTAACTGCAATTGCGAAGCCTTCAGAGTACTTTTTGGGCATTGTCCCTTCAGCTTAAATTTCAGGCTCTATCCCTATTAAGCCTCAGATGAAGAGCCGTGGAAGGCTCGAAATACTTGATAGGCTGTTGGTTGTACTAAACCTTGGACTTTAAAGGCTGTTCTTTTATACAAATCACTTGGACTCCCGATTTTTGTTTTGCTATACTTGGCGCAGTGAAACTGGGACTTGTTTGTGTTGCAATTGTACTTACCTCAGTGGAATTATACTGGCAGTATATCCACACTACCCAGATACCTGCAACCTGGACCCTGTTTGTCTAATTTATACTTGCAAGCGCTGTGGATCGTGACTTGTTCTGCCAATTTTTTGTTTCCTTGATGTAAAGAGATAACTGGTGGGGCATGCTATGGAAGATTGCAGGAGCTTTCGTTGCTGTTGACGGATCTGCTACACTGATAAAATAAACCTCTGCGAATAAAGAAGTCTTTCACCTCGCCTGGAATTATGAAGTGCGTATCGCACCTCCTGTAACTATGTAGTACGTATCGCTCCTGTTGGAATGATGTACTCCTTAGTGCTCCTCTTGGAAATATGTAGTCAGTAATGCTCCTCTTGGAATGATGTAGTCTGAATTGCCCGCAGATTTGGATGGTGGAGAGACGCCCCAGATTCTGACTTCATACCTCTTGTTTTCTACCTGATCCTTTAATTCCTTTCACCCTCTGACAGTCCTGGTTTTCTTCGTTGACTCCTGGGCTTTGCAGTTATATAAAGTATTATACTGTGCCCATCACCACCACCGCAGTGGTATTACGGCGCTTCACCTTGTCTGAGAAGTGGCACATTGTGACCCTGCCAAGGGGTGATCAGCCCTTCGTCTGTGGATATAAAGAACGGTTGGGGGGACAGGAGGTGATAGGATCACCAGAGGACAGTCCTGAATTGAAAATGGGGTAACCAAAACTACAAGCTCCACAATGGAAATCACAACATCAGGACTGGATGTCTTGTGCACGCATGACATGAGGTAGCTTAAGAACTCTGCGAAACCTAGTTCTTCTGGTCGGTGGATTCCTATACACCTAATTGTATTTGGTGTGGTTAGGCTTTATCACTACAGCATTAACAATTAATGCATTTGATCTCTCTTTGTGGCTTAAGACAAAATAAGCGTATGACAAATAGTTGGGCTGATAGTTTTGCTTCAATACGGAACAAATAAATTAGATCAACAGAGGTGAACATATAATTAATTTGTGTTCTGTGTTTTCTGTAGTGGAAAAACTAGGGGTCATATGTTCGTATACTCGGGGGTTCGTGTGATTAAAGCACAATATTTGATGCACCAAGTTTGATTTCTAGGTTAAAGCGGGGCGGGGGCTGGGGGGTGCTGCCAATGCTTGCAGCACCCCCTAGTGAGGGGGTTTGGAAGATGTGCACTGTGGATCATAGGCTGATGGAGGACAGCCAGGCTCGGTGCTAGCTGTGTTTTTTTTTTTTATTTCAGAGGGACAAAGCAACGCATTTGGAATTCATTTAGGCAACAGCTTGTTTGAAACAAAAGGCCCCGACCATTTTAATTAGGAGGAAATTCGATTATAGAGCACACTCGAAGAAAACCGCACATTTGTCTGCCTTAACTTTGTGAACGAAGACTGTCCTGGTTTGATTGCAGACATATACTTTGTTTTTTTTCGATGCGTTCAAAGATATTGTTGTTGGTCCAGAAAAGCATCGCATTTGCACCAGTGAACCACACATTGCCTGCTTGGGTGTGTTTATTTCATGCTCTTTTCATAAAAATGAAGTCGTGCCAGCGAGCCACTACGCTTTGATCAAAACTCGCTGCTTTTCCACGTGACCCAATCTGGGCCATCAACCCCCGTTTCCGCCGTGTTTTGTTTAAAATCGTGGCTGTAACCAGAAAGGTTTAGCGGGCTCTGCAAATTGTGTTCTCCGTTATGGTTGGCTGCCCTTTTTCTGGTCTGCGGAGTTGACAAATGTAAATTATTTTGAGAAAAGCATTTTACAAAATCGTCAAGGTTCCGGTGACCAATAATATATTTGCCTGCGCGCAGTTGGGTTGTCAGCTCATTAGCCAGATGTGCAATGTTCTAATGTTCTAGATCTTTCTGAAGGAATGGTTGGCATTATGTTTATTTGCTATTAAAGTAGCTTCCAACTGTCCCCTGTCAAGTGCGGTGGGGACGGGGGGTAGGCGGAGGGGTGCTTGAGACAGCCCTATCTTTTTTGCGACTAGTACTTCATTGCGATACTAGTGGTTTCCTTTTTCTCCTTTACAACTGAGGGCCTACACATCCCAGTGTGCAAAGTGTCGGCGGAATCTTTAGTGATGGTTGAAGGGGTTGCACCCGACATGAGGTCCCTCAGAGGCTCTGTATTGCGTTTCATTAGTTCTACGTATGAAACACTGAACAGGACACAGCAAGCAGGCAGTACCTGTGATCAGGGCCGGCCTTAGGAGCTGCAGCGCCCCGGGGTGCAAATCAAAAATGTGGCGCCCCTCCCCCTGCGCATCCCATGTCATGCAGGAGGGGGTGGCGGGGAGCACCAAATATTTCAATAGGCACAGCACCCTATTGTTAGATGTGCTCAACTGAGCGCATTTCATTTCATTAGATTGCTTGCTGTGTCTTTTCCCACCACGCCAGCTCGGGGGAGACCTTGAAAGACTCGGTCCCCCGAGCTGGGCTACTGGGGGTCTAAAGGCAGGACCGGACGGCCACCTGGCCCTCCCTGCCCTAAAGCCGGCTCTGCCTGTGATCCAAGGTCCTGGAGCTCTCCCAGAGTGATAGCCAGTTCTAATTTCATAGTCCAATATCTAGTATTGGCATAATAGGGAAGGAATTGGGCCGGAACAAGACGGAGCTGCCCCGGCAAGAATTGTCTTGCTGGAGAGCCGTTCCTTGTAGACCCGAGCACCATACCCAATGTGCATTGCACATTTGAATTACTATCGCAGACATGTTTGATAAATTGGTGATCATTCTTATATTCCCAAAATGCCCTTTGTGTTTATGCCAATTAGCCAGCATCCTATATTCAGGGCACCCACATTATTTGACACCTAGCTCCACTCTTCAGTTCACCCACAGCAAGGACAATCCGCCTCCTCCCACCACTCTGCAATCCCCCCCCCCCTGTGCACGAGGGTGCGGGAGGTGGTTCCCCAGTACATTTTGGCAATTTTCAGCACTGGTCATTACTAGTGTGGATGGCAGGCTCAGACACCATCAGCAGTAATTTGCTGTGATCAATACAAAAGTCCTCTCGAACCCTAGGTTGTGTTTTAAACCCCCCCCCCCCTATAGTGATCATTATGGGCAAAGGAAGTCTTAATGCTATAAGATTTCGGGCTAAGGGGTGCAAGCGTGTTTTTATGTATGGGGAGAAGGTGTCTGGTGTTGGTGGCCCTTAAATCAAGCAATGAAGTGGGGAAAAATAAGAAATTGCTAAGCCATGATTGGGGGCGTGGTGGAAATTGGGCGTGCAGGGAATCAGATCGAGAAATTGAACAGAGTTAGATCTATGCTAAAATTGGCCACGCAGGGAACAGTGTAATTGTGCAGTACAGACCCTGTACAAGTGGTGACATTGGCACCGGACATTTCAAAAGGTAGGGAAACGTGAATTGGGATATTTCAGACAATTTACGCAGAGTTTGCTTATGGAGGAAGCAGGTGCGATCCACGGTCAAGAGGAAGTAAGATCTTGATAGTGGTGCGAAGCAGCATTGGACACGCCAGGATGGGTGGAGACGCAACGATGGACTGACAGGGATTGGTGCAGTGAGTTACAAAGGGGGAAAGTAACATTGAGTTGGAGAACTGTAAGGTACAACATTGAAAAAGCATAGGCCATGGCCTACACAGAGCATTGATGATGGCGCTTCAGTCCCCAGTGCAATTCCAGCTGGCATATTTGAAAATGCTGTCAGCTATTGAAAGGAGGCAGCACCCACTCTTCAATCCAATGAGCAACCAGGTCTGCAAGACTGCGTTAAATAGGTATAACACACTTCAGCACACTGTGGTTCTACTGGCTTTGTCCCAAAAGCAGCTAGGTCGTGTTTTACAGCATGTTGTGGGGGAGTCCATGGCCACACGGACTTCCCCGCGATGGTTGCCGCGGGCACACAGGGGGATGATTGCTGTGATCATGCAGAGTTACTTTACACAGGGCCGTGATCACACAGCGTTGCCCAAATGAAGAGCCAGACTCGCGTGTTTCGTTCACCACCGTATTTTTCACGTGCCAGTGTGAGGCTACTATTATTTGGAGCACGTGATGACATGGTCCTGACTCCCAGCTTAAAGGGGACATCACCACACAACCGACCTAGTGCGAATGCAGGAGTGGTCTAATAATGACGGGTTAAGGGGATCTTAAAACTAAATCTAGGGTTCGTGAAAGAGGACTTTTGTATTGATCACAGTAAATTACATCCCAGATGGCCCTGTTTGGCATTCTGGGAGAGATCCAGGTTCTGGGATCACAGGTCAGGAAATCATTGTCTTGACCAGACTAGACTACAAAGCCAGTGTTCTTCTCTGGGGGATGGGCGACTGCTTAATCTATAGGCACATGATTAATGGTTCGCTACTTTACAAGAAAGGATGAACCTCATTACTATTCCTTCGCATAAAAGCGACGTCAGTGTGTTTCCGTTACACATTGCTTGTTTCAATTCGTCTGATTTCCGGTATGACTTGACAATGAACACGTGCTGAAAATTGACAGCCAAGTGGGCGTGTTTGGAAACCGGTTACCGATTTAAAAAGTGAAAATGAACGTTAACGAGATAGATATTTTACAGCACGTCGACTGGAGTGAAAGGGGGGAGTGTGGTTTGCGTTGAACCCTCATTTCCTATCGTTATGCATTGTTCAGTTGTTGGTAGTGTGACAGGGCTGCTTCGAAGGGCCTTAATAGCATGTCTGAGAAGTGCAGCACATGCTGAAGCCATGCACCCCGGAGACCTGTGCACAGGGCTTTTGGTCAAAGAATGCACACATAGACAGTGCAAGTAAGATGAACGGTGGCTACGACTAGAAACGCAAAGGGAACAGGGTCCAAATGGATGCCCGACCAACACTAACAAGGACCAATGCAGAACTTCAGGCGAACCCAGACAAAGGTGACATTCGTGAAGGAAACAAATCGAAGACAACAGCAAGTCATTCAAATATTACATAGAATGTTAGAAAATAGAGAAGCACAGCTCACAAGGTAGTAACAAATATCCGGAGGAAATATTTGTAAGAAATAATTAAGGCAAACAATATGCCAACACCGGACTGCCGGGGCCAAAGAGCTGCAAGTAGCACTAAACCTGAAAATGGGTTTAAAAAATAAAAAGCAGTGGTAAAACACCACGCTGCACAATATAACAGGCCAACGCCGGATGGCCAGAGCCAAGAAGCGGCGAATAGCACGATACCGTAAAATGGGTTGAAAAACAAAATGGACTCACTGAGAAAGCAGTAGGCCAACCAACACAGTAGAGCAAGGGGTTGGCAGCAGTAATACTAGAAACTAAGGTAGCGCTCCGGCGCCCCCAAAAGAGCAGGTGCAAACACTAGCATAATGCATGAAGTGAATTAAGGAAAATACAAGGCCAGCCCACAACGAATACAGCGTAAAGACAACTAGGGCAACAGACCCCAAAACTGCGCACGCAGAAACGGTGCTGGAAGAAGAGCCAAGTAAGCCACAAGCACAGCAGAAGGGCCAGAAGGCCCCTTTGGGGGGACCATATGTAAGTACTACAGCAAGTATATGAAATAGAAGGGGGCTCAGAACCAGTAAAACCAGAAACGGTCAGAGCGGGAGTCACCAAACCCAAGGGGAAGACGAGGGTTAATTTATTTTAAGCAAGTCAGATTTATTTGTTTTTAACAAATAAGCTAAACCCTGCAAGAGAGAGACCAAGTAAATGACAAAAACCCTCACAAGGGACAATACCAGGCACTGTCTAGGGGCGAGCCCCGACTAGAATTGGCATACAATTTGGCCATGGGTAGAGATAGAGGAGCAACCTTTGGGGGAACCTGGATCGCCGGTAACCCATCCAGGTGTGGCAGCATGGGCCAGAGGGGACAACCCCAGTACCCGGTGCCCAAACGTACAGCATATTATGGTTACTGTAATTATGATAATGTTTGTTATGACCATCATTTGTGCAATAAAATTCCACAGCCTTTTATCGTCAACACTCGCCCAATGTTTTCGTGTACTACCTCATGGGGGAAAGCATAAAGGGTTTTCACCCAGGTTGGCTTTTTTCTATTCTGCCTGTGTATGGGTACACTGGTTATGGCCAGCACTGCAAGGGTACCAGGTGGGGGCGGGTAACCCATGCCCCATGTTCGGCCCAGCAGGGAGAGGGCGGGGGCAGCTCGCACCGAACCGAAACACACATGGCTTCCCTCCCTCTCCCCACTTAGCTTTCATGTCTACCCCGAGGGCAGCCACGCTTCCGCCAGCACAAACTAGAGGAATGAAGGGCAAGGTGTAAACAACACTTTGCCCTTCTTCACAAAGAGGTGCTAAGCACCCAAGATAGGAGAGCCAGGAAGTAGGCAGGGACCAACTGCAGACATGAACCCAGTGTGCAATTGACATCGGCACTGCCAGCCGGGGGGCGGGCAACACAGCCTCCCACACAGGCATAACAAAGACCCAGGTCCAGCCCTGTGCCCAATATAAGGAGCTGCCTTGGCAGCAGAAAAACAGAAGTCCGTTTGGGTCCCTGCATGGGGACCCAAGCAAAAGAGTACTTTGCGTACCCAGAGTCTCTCTCTCCTTTTTCCCAGAACCCTCCCACCCTAGAAAAAGGGAGAGAAGATAGAGAAATAAGTCAGGTCACCGTACGGACAAGGAAGGCAGCACAGGCCAGAGGGGGCAACCTCAGGACCCAGTGCCCAAAAGTACAGCATAGTATGGTTACTGTAATTAGGATTGTTTGTTATGACCATAATTAGTGCAATAAATTTCCACGGCCTTTTATTGCCAACACTCGCCCAATGTTTTTGTGTACTACCTGGGGGGGAAAGCATAAAGGGTTTTCACCCAGGTTGGGTTTCTTCTATTCTGCCTGCATATGGGTACACTGGTTAACTGGTGACAAGCTTAAAGAACTACAAAGTGCAGAACCTGGAAAGAAGAGAGAAACAGAAAAGAAGTGAGCTGCTACGGGGGTTGCAGCAAGAGAAGAAGAGGACCAGCTGCCACTAACGGTTACAGCCTATCACCCGGGGCAAAGAAGCAGAAGACCGACCCAGAGCAAAGAAGCACAAGTAAGACCCAAGCCAAAGAAGCACAAGTAAGACCCAGAGCAAAGAAGCAGTACCCAGGGTAGTGCAAAGGGGTCCCAGGTCACGAGAGATGAATATGACCCAGGGCAAAGGAAGAAGAATAAAGTGACCAGAGAAGGAAAGCTAGCCAGCACCCATGGCGAGAGAAGGGATATCCAGGGCAAGGAGATGCCGGCAGGAGAGAGTCTCTTGGCAAGGGCGAAGGATAGGGAAGGGGTCCCTGAATGCATTCAAGACTCCTGCAGCAAGAAAGGCTCCGAGGTGGAGAGAGAAGGAAAGGTACAGAGCAGACCCAAAGTGGAGTTGGAGCGCTGTGGCATTCTGTGTGTGGAGCGCAGGAGGACCTGCTGCTCAGCGGTTGCCAGAATGATGTGCCACACAGCCCCAGGTGATGCTCCCTGGTTCAAGAGTGCCAAGGTACTTGCCTGACATGTCTGCTGTCGTTGGGAGGAAGGAGCTCGTTCAAGCTCTGATATGCAGGACAGTGGTGATGTCACTGGTGTGGCGCGGGAATATGGTGACCACAGTGTCTGTGTTCACGAGCACTGTGGTTCTGAGGGGCTCAAGGAAGACGTCAGCCACATCAAAGGAAAGTGCCTTTCAACATGTCCTGTGTGTGATTAACTCATGCTACATCCGTGTGAGAGCAACACAGTACTCCAGCTATTGGTACAGCTGACTGAGAAGAGCTTTTCTCACAGAACTGGCTATTCGATAACCAAAGAGAAAGCAAGTACAGTGAGATTTGTCATCCAGTAAATGTATGTGCATGAAAGGGGTGTCATCAGTGGGTTACATTTGGATGGGAAAAATTAATGTTGACGTGTAGTGAGCTGATAGAATAACATGTTGAAGATATTATGGTTTATTGCTGCTGTATGCAGCATGGACTTGCAGGACTCTTCACTAATTAAAGAGGAAATGTAAGTCCTTTAACATTAACAAGGTTTGGTGATTTTCAGGTTTACACTGAGTGCTTACGTATTTTGGACAAGTGCTGTACTTTCTTTACTACAATGTGCGTGTGTTGGGTTTTACACGTGTGAGGATTTTTTCGGGCTTTAGATCTGCCTTGAGCAGCAAGGTCTTGTAGAAGAACACGCTTGCTGTTAATGGGAGTGTGTTATTATCAATTAACCTCTTTGACAACTTGCAGGGTTAGTGCTTTTAAGACAGCTATGAAATTATAGGGTTATCTTAATTTATTGGCACTTTGAGAAGAGCAGAATTGTGTGTGTGTGTGTGTGTGTGTGTTAGTTGTGCTTGGTATGTGGTGAGAGCTGGGAAAGGGAGGTGTGTTCTATTGTGCTTGGATGGTTTTTTGCTTTTCGGACACGTGTAATAATCTCAGAAGTAGTCCTCCTATTGCCTGGACCAAGAGTTCTTGGACTCGGGAAGGCAATAAAGCACACTTAGACCAAGGGTTGAAATATAATGGGCTTGTTACAGGCCCCTTTATTCATAATCCATAAAGACACAGATAACTATGGGATAAATGCAATTGGTTATACATAATCACGCAAACAAGGATAGCTACAAAGGATATTCATCATCGTTAGTGCAGTTGCAGGAGAGAACTTCATCTCAGCCAAGACAACACCACCCAGTCCCGAGGCAGGTAGGCAGAGAGCTCACAGGTACTAATGGGGTCTGGAGCAGAGCGTCCTCCCTCTCAGCGAGACTTAATCACTTGGTCTTCCATTGGGATACCTCTCTTAAGGGGGACAAATCCCTGTCCCTCATAAGTTGCAAACTGTCCCCGGCCAAAGGACAGACAGCAAGCATGGGTGGCAAAGAGCAGAAAAATCCAGACAGTAGTGGAAAAACCTAGCACGTCTCACGCGCTCATTCCCAGCTCCCCTTATCAATGCACCTGCACATCTCTAGATCCCCTTTCGGCTCATCCTTGAGCGAACAATACAACTATCCTTCATAGTAAGCTCATCTGCTTCATAATATGATATTGCAACCATTGCAGAACTCATGTCTGCTTTCTAACTGAGCTCACAGAAACGTAGACTTTCATTTCAGTTTGGAGGTGAATGTCCAAAATGGTCACTCACCGGCGCCATGTTTTAGCTCATTTTCGCACACACATTACAGATGGATGCATTGATATTATGATGTCAAAGAGAATGCTTTGAGAATGTTGTATGAGTGCGAGAGTGTTTGACATAAACTCAGGCAGTTAGAGAGATCAAGCCTGGGTAATGGGTGCCAGTGGGCTCCTAAGCTATAACTTGATGTAACCTTACAAGAGCAATAAAGGAACGTACCTGTAGCCGACCTGAAGAGCCTGCTGACCTGCATTATTTCAGCAACAGATTTGGTGTCATCAACGTTGGGGCTGTAGTTTAGTTGTCATTGCAGTTTTAAGTAGCTTTGGAGGAAGACGTTTTCTTTTTCTTTGCATGTATTGTACACCTACAAATACATTTTTGGTTAAGCTTCGTCTGGTAACTTTTTTTGTACAATGCATTTTTCTGGAGTTGGCAACTGGCAGTGATGGGTCCATGCGCCTATATTAAGTTATGCAGGAATTTTCAACCTAAAATAAATGATCATCTTATCTGAAGTGAAGTCTTTTTGAAGTCTATTTTTTGTTTTTGTGTAATAGTGGCTATGATTCACACACTGCATGCAAAGTGCGGGAGCCGCACTTTGTGCTTGTGGCAGCACACAGACTGTATGCACCTCACGGGACCGATGCTCAATACACGACTGATGCAAATCATATATGCAAAACCACACACCGATTCACAGAAAAGGGACTTGTCCCTGGCACAGACCTTTCACATGGGAAGGTGAAAAGCAGAAAATAACTTTAATGCCTCTTTTTATTTTTATTTTTTTACTGAAAATGGAGTCAAACCATTGGGGAACTGAAACACTTTCTTGGAGGAATATTAAAACAAAAGTTGTATTTGTTCCTGTAGGCTTGCCTGGGTTTCATGGGAATATATCTCTTAGAGTCTTCCTGATGAGGTTCTGCCTTAAGATTATCTACCAGGGTTTCCTCAACCCTGAAACAGGGTATGGGTTTTATATGGCAACCAATGAGGGGTTGGCGAGGAGCTCCTCTACCTTCCACTAAGATCAAGGGGTGGGTCAAGGGACGCCGGGGATATACCATATCCCACCACAGTCTTGGCTAATATCACATAGCTGGTAGCTTCCCAGGCACTACAACATGGCGTAGCTAGCCACTGCCAAGGCACTCGGTCTGCTTACCTTGTCCAGACGTTGTGACAACGACACACTGATCATAATTAAGATGCACATGTGCAGAATGCACCAGAACTGCTTTGTTCTGCACAAATGCTTATCTGTGACAAAGTAGAAAGGAAAGAGGTGGCCCGATTCCTTTAGGACGTTTTAGCATCCACACATCTTGGCATCCAGAGACGGGAGCTTCAGAACAGATGAACAGAATGTTTTTTTGGCGGTGACTCTCTACAATTCATTGATATGCCTCCAGCTACTTTGTTATCTGACTCTGGGAGTGTAAGTACCTAAGCAAATACTGTCTAAAAGCTCTCGTTCCTACAGAAGGACAGCAAAAGGGTGGCTACAGGAGGATCAAGCTTCACAATGGCATGCTATTTTCACTACAATTAAACAATGAAGAACAATAATTTTTTTCTTTTTATTATTTTTTTGTTTTGGTTTATTTATAAACCTTTACAAAAATACATATACTTTTAATACATTGCAAATTCATTTCTTCAAGTTAAAAAGGAAATCAAACAATTTGAGTACATTAGCTAGATATACTACAATCAAAACAAGAATAAAAACTTAATCATAAACCAAAGTCACTAAACACACGTTAAAATTATTTACATAACGATCACAATCATAGTTTTTAAAACAAATCCATCTAAGCACAGTGGTTATTCAGCACACTTTCATTAACGGAAACCAAATTACATTTTAACTAACCAGATTACGTTTTAACTAACCACGGGCTTAGTTATATCTTGACACAATTTGCACACATTCCGCAAAAAAGTAGTCACTCGTATTTTTAATCTTATATTATTGTCGTGTAGCATTCTGTGCCATATAAAATCTCTTTCTACGCTATGGATGGAGTTAACAAATTGTGCAAAGTACCTTATTCGTTCAGCCTTAAGTCCAGGGCAGACCAACAGAATATGTTCAAGTGTTTCTACTTCACCCTCTTTCAAGAAAAATCTACATCATAACCAAGTATTTGGATTACATTGCCTAATGTTTAGGATTTGATTTGTGGGTATAACATTAAATCGAAAACACATGTAATCATTTCGTATACATTTACTCGGGTATTGATTCAAGTATCCTTCTATGTTTGGAAACCACTTCCAAGTGGAACATGCAGATTTATACAAATTCGATTCCAAGATGTTTTCCTTGGTCTTCTGCCAATAAAAACACATGAGGCTGATTTTAATTCTCGCTGGATTGTTACAGAAGGTTGTGACTGACATGCCTAGGGTTGAAAGGCAGTTTGTTGTCTCTAAATGTAGATTGTGCATAAACTGGTTGGACTTTTCTTGAAAAGCCCTTGAATACAGTGTGTCGTCTGCAGCAGTCTTACATTTTCTCCATAGACTCATACCTCTCCACATTGCGTGTGCATGGAGTGATTGAAGGCCCAGTTCGTATCTTACCAGGTTCAGAGGTATGCACTTAGGCAAATGGAATAAGACTGATCTCCATATTCTGCTTTCAATAATGTCTAGATGTTCGTACGGTTCTTTAGAAAACAATTCCATGCCATACATCAGCCTTGGTATAATCTTTTTGATGTAAAATTCCCTCAATGGAACCATGCTAAATTTACCGTATCTAGTGTCAATTGCCCTGATCTGTCTAATGGCAATGTCAGCTTTCAGTTTAAGTTGACTTTTTATCAGAACATTTGAGTCAGTACAAGAAAAGTAAAACCCCAGATATTTGAATGCTTGTTGTGCTTTAATGGTCTTGTTCCCACAGAACCATGCAAAGGACTTCTCTTTCAGGTTTCGTCTGCCAAACCTGACTATAACAGTCTTAGATAGATTGATTTTCAATTGTAAGTCGGAGGTGAATTTCTCAAAGGCTGCAAGCAGTCTTTGTAGACCGATCTTAGTGTTGTCCATCAGTAGAAAGTCGTCGGCGTACGCAAGCCATGACATTTCCGTATTATTTATTTTAGGAGAGACAAGCCCTTTACCATTAAGCGCCTTGTTTGCACCACTTACATACAAGTTAAAGACAGTTGGGGCCAGCATGCACCCTTGACGCAAACCGTTTGGTATAGTTAGCTCCTTAGACAGAAGACCCCCTGTATTTAAACGTACTTTAACTTTAGTATCCGTATAGAGGGCAGATATAATATCAAGCAAATATAGTGGAATTTCCAGGTCTTTAAGTCTCTGCCACAAAAGATTCCTGTCGACTAAGTCGAAAGCTGAGCTTAAGTCCATCAATGCCACAAATAAAGGTCTTTTGTCTCGTTTCATGGACTTTAAGATAAGAGCTTTTAGTATAAGCCCCCCACAGTCAGTTCCAGTCTTTTTTTTAAAGTCAATTTGTTTAGTGTCTAGTATTGATTTTTTGTTGATCCAGTCTAACAGTTCACGTAGCACTAGAGAACCAAATATTTTTTCGATGATCCAGAATCGATCGCTATAGGCTGTTGGGTGTCCTGACCCACGTTTGACCTATCATGCTGCAACATTTGGTGCTGTGGGCTTAGAAAATCCAAGATGGCCAAAAAGCCCACATGTGCGCCAAAATCCAGGAGAACCACGCATGGTTGCCTAACTTGCCACCCACCAGTGCGATCAGGATGGGCCAGGGTGCCATGAGTGAAATGTGGGCCAAAGGAAAAACCGCACTTTAAAATCACCTTTTGTTTCCCTGAATGCCAGCTCAAAATGCCTATTTCAAACATTGCAACATATCCAAAAATCTCACTGAACACCAGCAGACATCTGGCAGAATGAAGTATGTGTGCATACAAAATCTGGGAAGTTGAAGAGCCCCAAAACAATGTTCATAACAAGACTGGCTGAGCTCTGCAGGTCTGCAGCAGCCTAACTGAAACTGGATTTAAAACTACTAAAAATCGAAAATGTTTAAATTAACTGAGTGACCTACTTTTGAGTGTCACATAGTTTGTAACGGTTAAAATGTCATAGTTTTGAACTTAGAATCAGCATTCTAGCTGCATATGTAAAAATTGTCTTGACTTAAACTGGGGAACAAAAAGTGACATTTTACCTGAAACCTGGCTTAAGGAAACTGGAATTCTGCCAGACAGCTACCCCCGACAGGAGTGGGGGCTGGCCCAACAAATGCATTCCCAGGCCTGGCTGCATTCTGTTGCTCCTGCCAAAAGGAGGTCACACACTCTGATTGAATTACCAGGGGATTGCAAGAAACTAAACAAAGGGCCCAGGCAGATGGTTTATTGGGGCGGTCGTAAATGGCTTCCTTTTTCTTCCTTGACTCAGGCAGATGGTTTATTGGGGGGGGGCGTAAAATAGCTTCCTCTTGGCAGAAGCTGGGAGGGGCAGGGTCTCTGAGCTTGGCAGAAACTGGATAAACTGGTTTCTACACCATGTGACCTGAAAAGACACACTCCTGTTGGCCAGAATATGATTCTAAGAAAGATGTATAACTCACAGTGCGGACTTGTCAAAATTATTTAAATGATACCATAATTCTTGTGATTTTTCTGTGCACGTTTTAAGACGCGTTGGGAAACTGTGCCATGTCCTGGGGCAAAACCCCGCTATTTATTGACACCACATACTCTGTGTTTAAGCTAGAGATATGGGAATTTACTGGAGTAGATATGGACAGCCTGTGTATATGTGTATAACTTTTAATGAAGAACCAAGGTTGCAAAACCCACTAAAAAGAACAAAATGTTGCCATTTCTGGATGCAAGCCCCCAGGAAGAGCAGAGTTTGAACAGAGTATACCTCATGTGATATGTGATGGGTGCATGTAATTCTAAACAAATGTGTACCTGTGCAAATATGTATTTGGGTCAAATATAGATTTGTGTGCAATTTGACAGGGGAGTATCCTTTCTGCAGACCATAAAACAGCATCACCATGACACACACTTCCTTCCCCCAATCCAAGCAGTGCGGAAAGCTTGACCAATGACCAGTTGAGAGGGGGGCCGGCTTAGTGATGCTGCACACACACCCACTTTCAAAAGACATAAAAAGAGCCACTGGAAGCTAGAGAGGACATTCAAATCCAGTTGCTGCAACGCGCTCTGCCAGACCACACAACATCCAAAAGATACCAGATCCAACACTTAGACTTTAAAACTCCAAAGAACTTGATTCAGAACTCAAAGCAAGGGCCTAAACCCACAAACTGAGAACTCTTCTCAGCAGGCCTCAGCATCCAGCAAACCTAACAGCGGTAGCTGCATCCAGGAGCCGTGCAGATCAGAGCTGTGTCCAGAGAAAGCTGTGCAGAAAGATCCAGGAGCTGTGCACAGAAGCTGTACCCAGAGATCCAGGAGCTGGGCCAGGAGCAGTGTCAGACCAGCAGAGCAGAGACCAGACGCTGTGCACAGAGCCCGTCCAGGGCGAAACCAGAACCAAAGCCATCTTGACCCGATCCGTGAGACCTAGACCTTCCAAATACATTGTGAGTACAGCTAGGACGGTGTGAAACCAAATCTCTTAGTTTCCAGTGATATAATTCAATCTATTTAACCTAAGTAGAACTGCCTCCTAACTGTCATTTGTCAATTCTGCAGCCGCATAGCTGTCACCTGTCATTTTTAAAAGCTGTCACCTGTCAATTTGAGTTACTTTAAATTCGAAAAACGACCTTTACAAAATCGTATACTTTTGCCGTAATCGTGAATCACGCATTTGCGAATTTTACTGCGATTTGGTTAAAAATCCAGCCACGTGTAACCATCAGGAGTCATTTCTTTCCTTGCTAAAAATTTGTTTGCCTCTTAATCACCATCTCTGAATCATTGCTAAAGTGAGCCTGCACTCATCCCTAGTATCTCTCACTCACCCTGAACCTCCTAAAGGGAATTAAAAGCATTTTCAGCATAATTCTCACTGCATTGTCACCATACTCAAAGCATTTTGCCTGTGTTTCAAAACTCCTATCTGTTGTATAAGCTGCTGGGGGGGGAATTGAACTGAATTCTATTTGATTACATTCCTAAGAACTGTGTGCTCTCATCTTCATCTCCTTACATTGCATAAAGGCGGGGGTGAATTGTCCAAGAAAGTGATTACATTGTCTTTTGCTGAAATCCTATCAAGTTATTTTCTGTACTGCATTTTCATGCCACATTGCATCTATTTGAAACCATAAAAGTATTGTTGCTATCTTATCCATCCTATACCCACTCATCATTGATTATAAAGAAGTGTGCTAGTGCCAGACTATCCATTATTGATTACTGCTCAGATTAAGTGTGATATTCAATTATTAATTCATTATAAAAGTGTGATATATATATACTGTTAATTATTTTTCAAATAAACCTTTTAAACTTGCAAAACAGAACTACTTCTTGGCTCAGTGGGGTCAGGGGGATTCTAAGAGAGGGGTGTTATACAGGGGTAGTCATCCAGAACTCATGAACTGGACATAAAGATATATTAATAAGGGTTTCCATTCAGTATCCCAGACTAGGCATTGACTTAGCTGTAGTGTTGAATTGAATCCTCTTACAAATTGGGGGCTCGAGCCGGACGTCTGGGTTAGATCTATCACTTGTGCAGCTTAATACAGTGTGCTAACTGACGGGATACATGCATCCGGTCGGATCACCACGCTGTGTTACACTGTAAAGCACTCCTCAAAAGGGACACTCTAAGGAAAAGGTCCGTTTTGCAAAAATAAAATACTAAATTCTGTAAGTCAGGACAGAGATCAATCTCTAGAATGACGACCTTAGTAGACATAAAAATAGCGAGGGAGCACCTCTTGCATAAGCTATTTGTGAGAGGTGAGTGGACTCACCAGGACCAAACGGTCTGGTTGCAGGCCATCGCGCAACAGGTCACTGAAACACGGTCAGATACATGGAGAGATCAGGGTCCATTGCATGTGGCCCTGAGTGAACTATATATGGCCCCTAAGGCCAAGGATGAGCACAACAAAATTGCCAGGGTAGCGGCATATTTATATTTACATATGGGAGCCATGCAGGACAAATGTGCTGAAGGCCAGGATCTGGCAAGTAGGCAACTGCTGGCATTAGAAAAGGCCCAATCTGACCTGGTCTCTTCTGAGCAGAGGCTGCACAGAAGCCAGGAGTCCAAAAATGAGAGTAGACAGTACATCATTAAAATAAAGAAGGATATGGATATCCTGCAACAGGAAAAGACGGACCAGGATACCAGAATTCTGGCTTTGCAGAAGGAGCACCAAGACAGTCTGGACTCCTTATTGCAGAGCCAGAAAAAGCTGGAGCAACAGATCAATTTCAACAGGGCATGCACAGAGCAGGTAGCCACCCTGCAAATCCAACTAGACAGAGAGAAAGAGGAAAGCAATAAATTGATTTTGAAAGACCTGGATACCCAGGCAGAGTTTGATGAAGAAAACCAGAAAGCTGGTGCCTTCCAAAGGCAAAGGGGCGACCTGGCGGCACAGATGCAGACTCTTAGTCAGGAAAGGGATACCTTAGGCCAGGAAGTCTGCCACTTAAAAAGGAAAATGGAAGAAAATCACCTGGCCCTCCAGGGACTGGGTGCCCTCCAAAAAGAACACCAGAACTTGCTAGAGCACACCAGGAGGGTGGAGGAGGCTCTGGCAAGACAGGAGCAGGCCAGTAGGGATGGGACTCAGGAGGTAACCCTTCTGCAGCAAAGACTAGCCCAGTGCTCCAGGACCAATCAGGAAACGCAGAGAGAGAATGAGGCTCTCTGCCAGCACAATGATGGGCTCCAACAACAGGTAGCGATGCAGGAGAGACTGATAGAGTCTAGTAAGGCCTTAACTGAGGAACTGAAGGCGCAGGCTCTTGCATTGCAACAGGGAGCAGGGGCAGATAGAGACCAGGTTCGCTGGGAAAGGGAAACTCCTGAGCATAACCTCAGGAGCCCTAGTACCAGAGACCTTTATCTCTCTCAGTCCCTGGACTCTGCCACCCCCATGTCCCCTGGCGCACATGAGCACCGGGCCACAGGGATGGCAGATTACTATCCAGCCAGAAGCATGGGGCTCATAGGCCAGTACCTCCCAGGAATGGATGGGCGGGCATCCGGGTATGGGCACCCAAGCACAGTGCAATTTAGTGGGGAACCCCAGGAGAATAGGCCCATTAAGGGCATCCTGAAAACTTCTGCCCAGTTGGTCAGTGGGGGGGGGGGTACCCATCAAATCCTGGCAGCAAGGAGGAATCTGAAGACTCCTCTGAACGGCACAGGACACAGGAGACCAGGTCCCCACATTCTGCCAGCCATTCCCAGGCTCGCAGAATCCGGGAAAACCTGGAAGATCAGGCAGGAACCTCTGGGAGCAGTGCCTCTGAGTCAGAGGATGAATGGACCAGGGTTACCCGAACCAAAAAGGCCAATAAGGCAAAAAGGGCCTTGCTTAAGGACCCATTGAAACAGATTAAGGCAATCAGGAGTGTCATCACGCCTTATCATAAGAACGCCAAGTACTCTGTTTGGGAACACTTGGAGCTCTATGAGCAAATGATGGAGACTTTCCATTTGAAGGACAGCAGTAGCTGCATCCAGTACGTCAAATGGACATTCTCCCCAGAATACTCCAGTTTCTTTGCCGGGCTGGAGGACCAAAATCATTTAAGATGGTCCACCTATAAGGCAGCCATCTTGAAACATTTTTCTGTTCACAGAAATCCTCAAGAGGCTCGCAAGGCAGCCTACAATTTGCAATGTGGGGAGGATCAGGCCCCACAAGAGTTTGTGCAAGAATTAAAGCGTGCTTTTGCGCAGACCACCAGAAGGGTGCGCACAGACAGCAAAGAGTTTGTCAATACATTTTTCCATGCTCTCCCTAAATATATAATGACCCAACTCGTGAGAGATTTTCATGAGAAAAGATCTTTAGACTGGGTCATTGAACAGGCTACCCGGATATATGAGGTGCAGAAGCCTATCGAAAATAAAAATAACGCGCCGAAAAACCCCAAAACCAACAGCACCCCTGCTGCTGCCAAGGTGGCAGAGGTAAAGGTTGCCCCCGTTTCAGATTTAGAGATGGGGGGGCCTAAAAACCTGCTTGCACCAAATAACTCACAGCCCAGAAGGCCCTCGGGCCAGTCACAGACAGGGAGTCGAGGAGGTAGTCCCACAAATGGGGTCCCCCGCTCCCCTAACTATGTAAGTCCCCGCTACAAGGGAAACCGACCAATCCTGGGTTATGTGTGGACTCCTCCAGCCCAAGGGGGGGGGGGATCTAGCCAAGCACCTAACCCAGGGAACTTCCCTCCCAACTTCCCCCAGGAGGGCGGAAATTCTCCAAATCCTGGGCAGAACTTTTTCCCCAGGTATCTACCCAATTTCCAGCCCCAAAATCATCCATCCTTCTTTCCCCAATTCCCTGAGCCCAGACAACCTAATCTGGGAGAGGGGAGGCCAATGGTGGAGGGGTACCAAAATCCTCCCAACCAGGGGTACTACCAGAGAAGGGATAGCTACCCTTCCCGGGATCAGCCCAGGGGAGAAAATAGAGCCCCGTATCAGCCTGAGCGGGTTTCCCAGTTAGAGCGCCAGGTCCAAAATATGGCACAGGATCTGGGTCACATACTGAGGGCTCAACAGAACCCTCAGATGAGCATGCCACTGCCCAATGCCCCAAACTCTGGACCTGGTGCTCCAGAACAATGACGGGGGCAGCACCCCGATAACACACCGGTTCCCATGGAGGAGGCACAAGGGGAAGGGGGGTGTAAAGCCTTGGAGGAAGCTTCCTTCCCAACTTGTAAACAGCCCCTGGAAAACCAGGAACCGGAAACAAAATCTCCTACCCCTGAAAGCCTGCCTCCCAAGGAGCAGAGGGGGGTAGGAGAAACAAAGGACCCAAACAGACCCACTTTGTGGAGGAGGTACAGGTCTTCCAATTTGAGGGAGAGGGATCCTCAGAGGATCCTGGGGAAAGGATCTTCTCCTTTAGGGATGGGGGAACTCCTCCCAAGGAAAAATGGGTCCCAAGGGATGCCAATTCAGACTGGGGAGATATGGAGACTGAGCTACCGCCGCCCATCATCTCATCCCAGAACCCACAATACCAAAATCCCCTGGTTCAAACCCATCCTGGTGACTGCCTCCAAAAAGGGGGGGGCGGCCCAGAACCGGAACCAGGGGAACCCACATGGCTCTGTTCTCCAGTTGCCAACTTTTTCTTTCAGATTCCCAAGACTCTCCACAGAATTCTGCCCAAATCTCTTCTCTAGCAATGTCCAAAAACAGAAAGTTAGCCCACCAGTTGTCCAAAAATGTGCATTATCTGTGCCCCCTTGAGGAGAAGGAGGGAAGATACTATGCCCCGGTACAAGTACAGGGGCAGGGTACAATTTTGGCACTGGTGGACACTGGATCCCAAGCTCCCCTTCTGCCCAAAAGGGCCTTTGAGGAACTAAATGCCGGAAAGGGGAGAATTACCGTATTCCTCTCACCTCTCTTCCTGGACAACTGCAGAACTTTGACGGGAAGGAAATTCCCGTTGAGGGGACTGCAGACTTGGACATTAAAATTGGGCGACACAAGTTGAAACACCCGGTCATAGTAGTGACTCCAGAGGGCACCCCTTGTTTACTAGGGAATGACCTCCTGAGAAGGTTGTCACCCCTAATAGATTGTGTAAACAAGGTCCTCTGGACACAGACTAGCCGTCCAATAAAATTAAAACAGAGTGTCAACCATATTAGTTTAAACGGCACATGCCACATGGTTGAGCAAAAATCTAACCAAGTAGAATTTCACTTCCAGAACAGCCAGATTCCAGACGTGACAGTAATAGCAGTAGGACAACCGACTGGTGATGGGGGGGTCCTCTCTATTTCTGAAAATCAACCTTCCTTCCAGTTTAAGGTGGTATTCCACACTTGAAGGAAACACCCTGAAATTCTTTACTAATCCACAATCAGAAACTCCCACTCCTATAGTCCAGAAAGATGTGAAATCAGCTCAGAGCCTGGCCGATATTCAGCAATTTGGAGAGCAGTTGTTCATCCCTGTTCAGTTAAATGATGGGAAGGACTCTGTTCTCGCTCGAGTGTGCGTGAACAACGGTAAGAGCTTCATCAGCAAAGCCATGTTCCGCCAACTCCCAAAAGATCCAGCCATTCCCACATTCAAACTGATAGACAAATGGGAAATGGACCTGGAAGCACCTAATTCCAAACATCTCCCGCCAAGCAAGTGTATGCTCAAAATCTCCATTGGCAACAAGAGCATAGTCCATAATTGTTGGGTCGTGCGAGACGTCACTGCCGCCTTTTACATAGGCAGTGACATTCTCAATTGCTTTGCCATTAGTTTGGACCTAATAAACTTCAAAGCTTGGTCCCGATTAGCGGATAATCCCATGGGCTTTGATGATCCAGAAAAAGCATTTAGGTCAGCTCAATTGCTACCTTATGCAGTTGAAATTCAGATCAAAGAGGAAGTCACCATCCCAGAAAGGACCAGACAATTCTCCCTGGAAGTGAAAGTTAAAAGAGGACAAAAATTGCAAAACCCTGATGCTTATATACATCTAAATGCTTCTCTCCAACAGTAAGGGTTATGGGTAAACCCAACACCATTAGTCAACATAGAACATGACACCATTCCAATAGAGGTGGATAACATCGACTTAAAGAGTATTACTCTAGCCGCAGGCACCATTATTGGAATGGCGATTGATGACCGACATTTTTCCATTGATCTAGGAAACGAACTGTTAGGACCAATCCCCAAGGACTGTTTTGACGGTGACAGTGATGACAATACAACACCAGACAGGATTTTTACCCGGCATGGGGGGAACTTCCTGGTGTACACTTGCTGCCCCTATGGTAAGGAAGATGTGACTTGTGACTTCAGGAGGGATGAGGTGATTTTCCAGGTCCATGAGGGTTGCATTTCCCACCTGAGGCCTCCAGTCCAAATCAGCACTCTGACCAGGGACTTCTCCACCCAGCTGGAGGAGGCCGCTGAGATGGCCAAACCAGAAGTCTTTCCAGGCTTCAGGCAGATGGTGGAAGAGAGAGTCAACCTAGCTGATGCCTGTGTGACTCTGGAACAAAAGCAAAAGTTGAAACAAGTTTTCTTGGATTTCCAAGATCTCTTTGCGGTGGACTCATATGACTGTGGCCGCACCGACATCCACACAACAACAATCCCCACGGACCCTGGCATGACTCCAGTGTTTGTGAAGCAATATTGCTTGCCTCTCGCATCAATGGAGTCCCTTACTGAAATAATTAAGAACCTTGAGTCCCGGGGTATAATCCGTCCAGTTCACATCACCTTCAATAACCCGGTGCTGGGAATATTGAAGCCAAACGGCCAGTGGAGACTCTGCGCCGACCTCAGGGAGCTCAACAAATGGGTCCATACTTCCCGATGGCCTCTGCCCTACATTGACCAAGGGCTGGCCCATATTCAGGGGTCACAGGTATTCACAGCAATAGACCTGACCAATGGATACTGGACCGTGCCTGTCAGTAGGGAGGACCAATACAAACTGGCTTTTACCTTTGGGGGCCAGCAGTAGACATGGACCCGGACTCCCTTCGGATACCTCAACTCCGGCAATGAATTCAACATTTTCCTACATAAGGCCATGCCCGACCTGGGTGCGAGGGGCAACCTGGCTTATGTAGATGATGTCCTCATCAAAAGTTCATCTGTGGAGGAACACATAGCGGAGATCCGTTATGTTCTGACACAGTTGAGGGCCGCCGGAGCAAAACTTTCCTTTCAGAAAGCAAAGTGGTGTAGAACCCGTGTTAATTTCTTAGGGCATGAGATTACTCCTCAGGGTCTCTGTCCCCAGGAAAAGAAAGTGGAAGCACTTCAGAAACTGAAAGACCCCACAACTCTGCGGGAACTAAGGAGCCTCCTTGGACTGACTAATTAGAGCAGAAAGTTCATTGAGGGCTACGCAGGGATCACCAGACCCCTGATTCATCTCCTGAAGGGGGGGGTCAAGTGGGAATGGGGTCCAGAACAAGCCAAGGCAGTAAGACAACTCAAAAGAAGCCTCTCACAAGCACCCTGCCTAGCTTACCCTGTCAGAAACAAGGAGTTCTTCCTGGAGACAGGGTTCTCTAATACGTGCTTGACGGCAGTATTATACCAAAAGCATGACAAGGTCAATAAAGTAATCTCCTATGCGAGCAAAACTTTATCCTCTGTGGAGGAAAAATTCAACGATTGTGAGAAGGCACTCCTAGCAACGGTGTGGGCATTAAAGAATTACCGCCCGTTCATCCATGGGGAACACATCATAGTGGAGACTCCACACCAGCCTCTGCAATATCTCCAAAGTGACAGAATCCGGGCCGGAAATGTGAGTAATTCCCGAATTACTTCCTGGATTCTGTCAATGCAAGGCTTTCCTGTGGAGGTCAGATATGGCCAAAACAAGAAGAGTCCCCTCGCGCAAGGTCTGGCTGACTTGCATGATTGTGCCAGAGAAAACTGTCTCGAGGACGAAAGTCTGAAAATCAAGGACAACATGGAGGCATACCTTAATTCCCCACACAAAGTCTTTGAAGAAGACAAGTGTGAGGGAATGCCGACTGTCTATGTGGACGGATGCTCTTACCCTGTTGACAACAACGGGGAGAAAGAACTGGTGGCCGGCGTAGGGAATGCATGGGTGAAGGAGACCCCAGAACCCTCCGCTGGGTACAAAATTGGTCCCAGAAGTAGTCAGGTGGCAGAATTGATGGCTGTGCATCAAGCCATCCTCACTGCTGTCCAACACCAACTCCACGAACTGGTCATAATCACAGATTCTGATTATGTACGGAACGGGTTCGTGGAGCACCTGGTTAATTGGAAAACTAGAGGCATGTTATGTGCTAACAACAAACCCTTGAAACATGGGAAGTTGATCCAAAACATTGATGATCTGGTCACCTCAAAGGGGATGACCATCTATTGGAAGAAGATCAAGGGTCATTCCAAAGTAGAGGGACCAGACAAAACTGGAAATGACTTAGCTGATCAGCTGGCCAAAACCGGGGCCATCCAAGGGGATCTAATTGAGATTGAATCCTTGTTGGGGGAAATCTGGGTCACTGCTATCACTAGGTCCCAGACAAATGCTCACAATGATCTTTCAACTGCCCAATGGAGTAAGGAGACCCCTGATGCTGATTTAATTACAGCTCAGAAGGGGGATCCAATTCTTGGTAAGTTTTACTAACACCTTGAGGACCCTGAGAACTCTCCCCTGACGGATACCGATTACATTGGGAAAGAGGACCTAAGAGGGTTGATGAAATGTCCAAAAATGTTCCGAATCCAAGACGGTTTGCTGGTAAGGAAATCCAAAGCTGGCCACGATCAGTGGGTGGTTCCTACCTCATTTCGAAGCCTGATGTTAAGTCACACCCATGATGCAGCCACCGCCGGTCATAGGGGGTTTCACACAACACTGGAAATCTTAAGAGAGGTTGCATACTGGCCACACATGGGGCAGGACCTTGACCAATACTTGAAGGGGTGTCTTGTGTGTGCACAATTTCAGCCATCATCCCTCACGCACCGTGCACCCCTCCAAAAGAGGGGGATGACACTGCCATGGTCAGATTTGCAAATCGACTTTGTAGGCCCTGTAATCCGCTCGTCCAGAGGAAACAAGTACATGTTGACGGTCACATGCTTGTTTACCAAGTGGGTGGAATGTCTCCCAGCCCCAAAGTGCAAGGCAGAAACAGCAGCTGCCCTGATGATTAACCACATATTTTCCCGTTTCGGTCTACCTCAAAGGATTGAGTCAGACAGGGGTAGCCACTTCACCAGTGAAGTAATGACAAAGATGTGGGAGATATTGGGGGTCAAAAGGAAGTTACATATTGCTTACCGGCCAGCTTCTTCTGGGGCAGTAGAGAGATATAACCGAACCATTGTGAGCATATTAAAGAAGTTTGTGACAGATTCTGGGCCAAGTTGGGATATCCGATTACCTCTGGTCCTAATGGCCATCAGATCTACCCCGTCATCTGCAACCAAAATGCCACCATTCGAGTTGATGACTGGATGCAAGATGGTGCTTCCGCAGCATTTGCTCTACAGGACCCAAGAGCAGACACTAATAAATGCCTCCACAACTCACGAGTATGTGGAGAATTTAAGGAAACACCTTCAACATGCTTTTGCTTATGCTCAGCGGAATCTAGAAAGATCAGCTGATAGCATGAAGACCCACTATGACCTGAAAACTTCCAGGAAGGAATATCAGGTGGGGCACCGGGTCTATTTATACAACTTCCAAAGAAACCAGGTGAAACAGCGAAAATTTTTGCCTACATGGAAGGGACCCTATGAGATTATAGACAAGATCTCCCCTGTGGCCTACAAGATCCACATCCCCAAAGGCGGTTTGGCAGAGGGGGAAGACAAGTGGGTCCACATTAACCAGTTGAAGTGTTGCCATCCCAGGCACACTCTGCAACAACTGGAGGAATCCTCTGGAATCCCAGGGGGTACTGTCTCAGATTAATTCAGTTCTAACTTAAAATATCCTACATATAACCTATCAAATTCGGTGTTTCTCCATGTGGGGGCCTCGTTTCTTAATTTAAAAAAATGTGCATGTTCATATCTGTTGAGTGATAAAAATGTATATGCCACCCCACTATATCAATGGTGGGGGAAAAATGTCTATGAATAGGTATTGCCGCTCTTCCTTTGTCATCCTACGAGAAAGAAAACCTTGAGACTGGCCAAGGAGAACGATCTGGAGACCGGGAGCAAGGATCCGAGGGGCCCGGGGTACCGCCCAACATTCCCATCAGGACCAGTGAGGAGAACCGATCGATCAATACCGGATGGAGGAAAAGATGCTGAACTGTGCCATTTGCAGAATTGGAAGAAAATTATGCGGACATACCAGTGCGTGGGTCAAGACCTTTGTGCACCCGACTCCCCATCGACTCAAATTCAAAGTGCAGTCACGTGGTGGGGCCTTGTTGGGTGTCCTGACCCACGTTTGAGCTATCATGCTGCAACATTTGGTGCTGTGGGCTTAGAAAATCCAAGATGGCCAAAAAGCCCACATGTGCGCCAAAATCCAGGAGAACCACGCAGTTTGTGCACACTAAAATGGTTGCCTAACTTGCCACCCACCAGTGCGAGCAGGATGGGCCGGGGTGCCATGAGTGAAATGTGTGCCAAAGGAAAAACCGCACTTTAAAATCACCTTTTGTTTCCCTGAATGCCAGCTCAAAATGCCTATTTCAAACATTGCAACATATCCAAAAATCTCACTGAACACCAGCAGACATCTGGCAGAATGAAGTATGTGTGCATACAAAATCTGGGAAGTTGAAGAGCCCCAAAACAATGTTCATAACAAGACTGGCTGAGCTATGCAGGTCTGCAGCAGCCTAACTGAAACTGGATTTAAAACTACCAAAAATCGAAAATGTTTAAATTAACTGAGTGACCTACTTTTGAGTGTCACATAGTTTGTAACTGTTAAAATGTCATAGTTTTGAACTTAGAATCAGCATTCTAGCTGCATATGTAAAAATTGTCTTGACTTAAACTGGGGAACAAAAAGTGACATTTTACCTGAAACCTGGCTTAAGGAAATTGGAATTCTGCTAGACAGCTACCCCCGACAGGAGTGGGGGCTGGCCCAACAAATGCATTCCCAGGCCTGGCTGCATTCTGTTGCTCCTGCCAAAAGGAGGCCACACACTCTCTGATTGAATTACCAGGGGATTGCAAGAAACTAAACAAAGGGCCCAGGCAGATGGTTTATTGGGGCGGTCGTAAATGCCTTCCTTTCGAACAAAGCCCTTCCTTGATTCAGGCAGACGGTTTATTGGGGGGGCCTTAAAATAGCTTCCTCTTGGCAGAAGCTGGGAGGGGCAGGGTCTCTGAGCTTGGCAGAAACTGGATAAACTGGTTTCTACACCACGTGACCTGAAAAGACACACCCCTGTTGGCCAGAATATGATTCTAAGAAAGATGTATAACTCACAGTGCGGACTTGTTAAAATGATTTAAATGATACCATAATTCTTGTGATTTTTCTGTGCACGTTTTAAGACGCGTTGGGAAACTGTGCCATGTCCTGGGGCAAAACCCCGCTATTTATTGACACCACATACTCTGTGTTTAAGCTAGAGATATGGGAATTTACTGGAGTAAGTATGGGCAGCCTGTGTATATGTGTATAACTTTTAATGAAGAACCAAGGTTGCAAAACCCACTAAAAAGCACAAAATGTTGCCATTTCTGGATGCAAGCCCCCGGAAAGAGCAGAGTTTGAACAGCGTATACCTCATGTGATATGTGATGGGTGCATGTAATTTTAAACAAATGTGTACCTGTGCAAATATGTATTTGGGTCAAATATAGATTTGTGTGCAATTTGACAGGGGAGTATCCTTTCTGCAGACCATAAAACAGCATCACCATGACACACACTTCCTTCCCCCAATCCAAGCAGTGCGGAAAGCTTGACCAATGACCAGTTGAGAGGGGGGCCGGCTTAGTGATGCTGCACACACACCCACTTTCAAAAGACATAAAAAGAGCCACTGGAAGCTAGAGAGGACATTCAAATCCAGTTGCTGCAACGCGCTCTGCTGGAGGACCACACAACATCAAGAAGATACCAGATCCAACACTTCAGCAGGCCTCAGCATCCAGCAAACCTAACAGCGGTAGCTGCATCCAGGAGCCGTGCAGATCAGCGCTGTGTCCAGAGAAAGCTGTGCAGAAAGATCCAGGAGCTGTGCACAGACGCTGTACCCAGAGATCCAGGAGCTGGGCCAGGAGCAGTGTCAGACCAGACCAGCAGAGCAGAGACCAGACGCTGTGCGCAGAGACCGTCCGGGGCGAAACCAGAACCAAAGCCATCTTGACCCGATCCGTGAGACCTAGACCTTCCAAATACATTGTGAGTACAGCTAGGACGGTGTGAAACCAAATCTCTTAGTTTCCAGTGATCTAATTCAATCTATTTAATCTAAGTAGAACTGCCTCCTAACTGTCACTTGTCAATTCTGCAGCCGCATAGCTGTCACCTGTCATTTTTAAAAGCTGTCACCTGTCAATTTGAGTTACTTTAAATTCGAAAAACAACCTTTACAAAATCGTTCATATCTTTGGAACCGTTTGGGCTAGAAACTTGGTTTAACTTTCCTCTGAAAGCTTATAATCTTAGCTTTTCAACGGACCTAGAACCTTATACTTTTGCCGTAATCGCGATTCACGCATTCACAAATTTTACTGCGATGTGGTTAAAAATCCAGCCACGTGTAACCATCAGCAGTCATTTCTTTCCTTGCTAAAAATTCGTTTGCCTCTTAATCATCATCTCTGAATCATTGCTAAAGTGAGCCTGCACTCATCCCTAGTATCTCTCACTCACCCTGAACCTCCTAAAGGGAATTAAAAGCATTTTCAGCATTTTTCTCACTGCATTGTCACCATATTCAAAGCATTTTGCCTGTGTTTCAAAACTCCTATCTGTTGTATAAGCTGCTGGGGGGGGGGGGGAATTGAACTGAATTCTATTTGATTACATTCCTAAGAACTGTGTGCTCTCATCTTCATCTCCTTACATTGCATAAAGGGGGGGGGGTGAATTGTCCAAGAAAGTGATTACATTGTCTTTTGCTGAAATCCTACCAAGTTATTTTCTGTACTGCATTTTCATGCCACATTGCATCTATTTGAAACCATAAAAGTATTGTTGCTATCTTATCCATCCTATACCCACTCATCATTGATTATAAAGAAGTGTGCTGGTGCCAGACTATCCATTATTGATTACTGCTCAGATTAAGTGTGATATTTAATTATTAATTCATTATAAAAGTATGAGATATATATATATATATATATTTAATTATATTTCAAATAAACCTTTTAAACTTGCAAAACAGAACTACTTCTTGGCTCAGTGGGGTCAGGGGGATTCTAAGAGAGGGGTGTTATATAGGGGTAGTCATCCAGAACTCATGAACTGGACATAAAGATATATTAATAAGGGTTTCCATTCAGTATCCCAGACTAGGCATTGACTTAGCTGTAGTGTTGAATTGAATCCTCTTACAAGGCCTGTAGCTTTTGGGGCACAATCTAGACCCCTTTTTAAAGACCGGAATTACAATGGAAACTCTCCAGGACTGCGGAATAGCTTTACAAATCACAATGTTAGTATAGAGTGTGAACAGGACTTTGCCCAAAAGGACGGGTTAATTTTCAGGAGTTTATTGGAGAGATTGTTGGGACCAGTAGCACCCGAGTTTTTGGATTTGTTTATTAATGTGATTATGTCCCCCATAGAAAATTGCAGCAACCACGGTGGACTGACCAAGGCTTTATACTTTTCGGGTTTCGTACTTTCGGAGTAAAAATTGGAAAAATGACCTATCCATGTTTCTTCAGAAAGAGGATTAAGCATAGCATCTTTCTGAGGTTTTTCTTGCTCATTAATTAATGTCCAAAAATTAGTACAATTATGACCATGAAGAGATGTTAACATTGCTGCCCCGTCTAGTTGTTGACGGCGACCTTTGTAAGATATTACCCAGTTTTTGTATTTTTGCTGTATTTATTTCTTCTCTAGCAAAGCAATAGAATAAGCTAAACCAAGTTTTTTTAGGTGTCTAAGCTCCTTCCTGTAGAGTTTATTGCATTTGTGGGTAACAGTGTCCGTAGCATGTCTATAGTTTTTATTACCCTGTGTATAGTCATTGGTACCACCCACCAAATTGGTTATTTGAGTTTCAATATAGTTAGTAAAATTGCTGGCCGAGTAACTTTCAGCCCGACTGTACTTTGTCATAGAATCATTATCTCCAATCATGGTGACAGTAAATTTTTCATTTAGTCTATGACACCTTTGATTCTGTTACCGCTGATATTAACAGTCACATTATGGGAATAGTGTGTCACTGGTGGTTTAGGCAAAAAATCAATTCTCATTTCAAAAATGAGAAAGCAATGGTCACTGCTTCCCGAGTCTTTTACTTCAAACTTGTCTAAACCCTTAGAAAGTGCAGTGGACAAAAAAACATAGTCTATTATTGAATGCAAGCCTCTGGCTTTCCAGGTATAGTGCTTGTTATTAATTGGTTCCATACCCCAGGTTTCAGTAAAGTGGGACCAAAGAACAATAATTTAAAATGAACAAATTGGACTGTTTAAGATCTCATGTGCCAGATGAAAGTTATCAATATTCTCATGAAAAATCAAAACAAATGATTTGAAGATGATGAATGTATTGAATGCTGGACTAAGTGTGATGCTGCCATTAAGGCTACACCTTAATGACAGGGTGGAGAGCCTGGAAAATGTTGTGAGGCATTAAAATATACACATGGTTGGGGTACCTGAAGACCGCGAAGGGTAAGACCTACAGGCTTTAATGGCTTTAACGGAAGCACGCTTTAAAGACGAATTGGGTCCGTTAGAGGTCGCCTCATTGACCATCTAGAAAGCACACCAAATACCTCTACAGGAAATGGCCCAGGGTAATAGGCAGAGAATTATTAGTCACATTTCTCAACTTCCAATCACAAAGGGAACTTTTTTGCGCTGGAAGTCCAATTCCAGCAATTTGCAAATATTTTCCAATTATTGCAATTAGTACACAATCCTAACCATGTCAAGGGACATACTTTATACATGATCTTTTCCAATGCCAATACTCTGAGAGTTCATTCTTCCGTGCCTGTGGTCTGGTCAGAACATTTTATAATATTATTCACAATATTGGTTTCTCAATTGCAGACAGCAGCAAGACCAACAAACCAACTGCAACAATCTTGGAGGCAAGTGGAGCTCTCCACATTGTTTGTGCATTCTTGTACACTGTGAGCAGTCTTTTTTTTTAATACCAGATTATGATCCATTGGCTACACTTCAAGATGTGTTTAAAGTGGTAGCTGACAAGTTGGCTCCTTTAAAAATAGGAAAAAACCCACTGAGGTGCTCGGCGACATGGTATTCAGCCTCCTTGCGTCTTCGTAAACTTTGGTATAAACGGCAGAACGCATTTGTCCCTCAGCATGTGTAACAGCGGATAAAATCATTCTGAAAGCTTGCTGTCTCAGGTATCATAAAGCCATTAAAGAGTTAAAAACTGCATATTTTGCCAACAGCAATTCCGGGGCTTTAAATCTTCCCAGAGAGTTGTTTTCTGTGGTTAGAGAGTTGTTATCTTCTAGTTCAGTTTCCGCTTCAGTCCCTTCCTCGCAGTTGCCTTGTGATTCGCTATCTGGGTTTTTTTATTCAGAAGATTCTTAATATTAGAAACAATGGGCCTCATTACGAGGAATGCGGTAGAGGGTTAACAGCGCCGGCACAGCTGCCGTCGCCGTTAACCCTCTACCGCCCCATTACAAGGTCCACTCGCGGGACCCGCTAAGGACGCCTGGTTTTACCAGGCGTCCTTAGCGGGTCCCGCGAGTGGACCAGGATGCTAACGGGCCCGTCATTAACAGGCCCATTGTAAGCATCCTCCCCATTCCCATTTGAGCCCTATAAGGGCTCAAATGGGAATGGGGATGTACCGGGTCCGGGGTTCCTGGAAAGGGAATTACCGGGCCCTCCAAGGTTGGAATGGCCCGGTAATTCCTCATTCCAGGAACCCGGACCTGGTAACCGGTATGGGGGTAGCCATGCTGCTAAAAGCGGCATGGCTACCTCCATACCTGTAATGAGGCCCAATATCTTTGTTTCGGGAAGAGATGTTGTAGCTACTCTTTCCCAGCCCATGCCGACATTTTCCCACAATAATGCCTCATTTTCGACCTCTGTCCAACCACTATGCACCAAGTCCTATTGGTTATATCACATTTAAAATCATGTGCCCATCTTTATTCTATTTCTTTGGAAGTGCTAAAAAATAATCAGTGCCAAAATAGTTTCAATCCTTACTTCTGCTGTGAACTTCTCCTTGAGTCATGGTTTAATCCCGTCGGTTCTTAAGCACGTCTTGGTGACCAACCTTTTAAAGAAACCCTCTCTAGAACCTGCGCTTCATCTGATTTTCATCCCATCTCACTTATGTTTCTCAGGAACGTTCTGGAGGCAATACTTAGACCTCGGTTAAGGAATTCTTTGGAGGATGCTTCCATCCTAGATCCTTTCCAGTCCGACTTTCACCCATTAATGGGTACCGAATGAGTGCTAGTATCGGTTATCAATCAATTCATCAGGATGCTGGACCAGGGTGGGGTTGGAATTTTAATTCTGTTGAACTTGTCCGCAGCTTTCGACTGAATCACCAGTGCCAACGTCTTAGTGAAGACAGAGTCTCTAGCACAGTGTTTTGCTGGTTCAGGTCCTTTCTTTCGGAACAATTTCAGATGCTTTCTCTTCCTCCATTTAGGTCTGCTCCATCTGCTCTGACTGGTGGGCTCCCTCGGGGAACTGCTATTTCTCCTTTACTCTTTAATGTTTATATTCGTCCCTTTGCTAGTCTTATTCACTCTCATGGATGTCGTTTTTGCATACGACGTCCAGTTAATTCTACGGGTGGACCAGAATCCAAGGGAAACTACTGTGCGTTTTGAGGGGCTGCCTGGCAGACATGAACAATAACTGGCTGAAATTTAACAGGGATAAGACAGGCAGCGACAACCGGATCACTTTGGTCTTCAGAGTTCTGGCCCTCTTCTTTAGGCTCAATGCCTACCCCGGTTGATTCTGTAAAGCATTTGGGAGTAAAAATGTCTGTCTCCCTCTCCCTTGATTTCCAAATCAGTGCTAGATGTGGTGTGGGTTACTTCAAACTAAAAACACTATAAGAAAAAGGTGATCCCTCTATCCCCACACCTTAAGGGGGCCTATGGTTGCTTCTTCTGTTTTGGGGATTGATTATTGTTACCAAAGTATGCACATATCTTCATCGTGCTGTACAAACTTCACTGGCTTTCTTTAGAAAGCAGAGTTACGTTTAAATCTCTCTGCTAGACACATTGAGCCCTGTACCGGCAAGGTGCTTCTTATCTCCGTGAAAAGATCATTCTTTATAGGCCTGCAAAGAACCTTTACTCCTCAAATCTCTGTCTCCTCTGCCTCACTGGGATCCAGAAGGTGTCCGTAGGGTGTAGGGATTTTTCAGTAGCGGCCCCTACTCTTTGGAACGCCCTTCCCTTATCTTTCAGGTCAATGGAAAATCACATTAAGTTTTGGAAAGCTCTTAATACTTTCCTTTATCCTAGGTAGTCGTAATATGTGATCTGCAACTTTTCTTTTGTCCTGCTTCAGGTCTTTCCAGAATAAAGCACCAGGATACCCTTGGGTGATAGTGTGCTTAACAAGTGCCCCTAACATAACGTAACCTAACAAGACAAAACCACAGGTGAGAGAAAACAATCTTCATATCTTTTTTTCAATGGCTACTCGGTGGAGGTTACTAGGTGGCAGAGAGGGTCCATTGCTTTCTTAGACTCACCACAAGGCTAATCACTTTGCTATTTTCTTAAATTCCCAGTTATTTATAATCTTCAGTTCAGGACTAGCTGGCATAGGTTTGACTACCCTGAAAACACCCACCAATTTATGCTTCAATATATCCTCCTGTTGATGAAATGTCGGACCAAGATGCATGAAGCACCTCTGAAAACACCTCACATGGACTGCAAAATTAGGCCAAGTCCATCAACGTAACCAGGGTTTGCAGAAAGATACAAAGTGCTCTAGGAAACCAGATTCAAGAAAGACTTGACTTGTAAGACATACATACTAGAATAACTCTTGCTATTGTGAGCTCTACGGGTATGGAAAGAGTAACGCAAAGGAAAGATACTCTGGACACTTTACAACCTAACAAAGTATGTGAGGCTGATTAACAGTGCTTAGTGCCTGGCTTTTCCGCTTTTTTAGAAGAGTCTCGCGAATGACTGACATCGACATCCAGGATGTCCTCTGCCACTGGGACATTCAATACTTTATAGAGGCAATGTTTCAGTCTCGATAACTGGCAATCTTCCATCTTAAAAATTGAGGAAACTGGTCAGGCTAAGCAAACCTCTCACCCTCCACCTCCTAGGCTTGTTCCAGCCCAGATACCTAGATAAGGTTGTGTGTTATACTAGTCCCAAAGATCAATATGTGGGCAATGTCTATGCAATGTAAACACTGCAACAAGTATTGTTTCTCATTGTATCTAGTGTTAATGGATGTAAAGTTATTTATGGTTGAAAGGTTTTTCTGACTGGGAAGTAGGATAGTTTAATGTTTACACATAATATTATATGCAGTTTACATGATTCTGTCCAGGGACTTCCGAGTTCAGTGAGCTGAGCTGGCACCCTAAAACATGTACTTCATAGATGGGATGAATATTTACTTCTTATGTCAGGGGATTTGGGCACCTTATAAAGAGGCACTGATTGCTGAACCAACTAAGGCATTTGTGTAGTGATAAAGCCTGTCTCCAGGAGACCCTTCCAAATTTGGCACAATCTAAAAAGCCATGTAGAGGATGGGTGGAACGTGGGTTTCATGTTCTCGTTTTAAAAGAAGATTGGTCTCCATTTTAATCGTGAGGCACATACAATTTGTAAGAAGAGGAAAAACTAGCTGAGCACTCTGTGTGCCAGAGAATCTGTGCTATTGCGAAAGATATGTAACGTTGACAATTAGCCTAAAAGATGTGCTCCTCTGAAAGCAATGTGCACTCTAATTTAGGAGTGGAATACAAAGTTCTTGTGTCACAAAACTTGCCCCATTCATTACTCCTCCAATCAAAAATTCTTTCTCACAAGGCATTGTCCCCAAGAACCATAAGGAAGCGTGGGTCTTCGCACTTCTAAAAAAAAAACCTTTGCTCGACCCAATCATCCCAACCAATTACCGCCGCATTACGAAGATCCCTGTCCTATTGAAAATCCTTGACCGTGCCGCCTACCATCAGATTCAGGAATATCTAGAAACAAACAACCTCTTGGGCCTATGCCAATTCGGGCTTCAGACCTGGACACGGCACCCCTCGACCTTACCAAATGGACGTCATCATTGACAATGGGAACTTAGCCATATTACTTCTCCTAGACCTCTCAGCAGCCTTTGATTTAGTGAACCACAAAATACTGTCATCACCTAGACAGCGCAGCCCAATTCTCACCCAAAGCCATCGCCTGGATAGAATCTTTCCTCTCGGAGCACACAATGAGAGTTTTCTCCAATTTAGAAAATGCCGCCCAATCCCCAGTTCTCTGCGGTGGACCCCAAGGATCATGCTGTCAGCAACGTTTACAATATTTTTACCAAGCCCCTGTTCGACCGCCTAGATGAACGCACAGTGTCCTATACAAATTGGGCGTATGACACGCAGATCCTACTGCATCTCTCTGGGGACTACGATACTGATTCCACCACTCTCAACGATATCTATCAGATGATCCAATCTTGGCCCAACATGAACTCTGTCTAAACGATGACAAAATGGAGTTACTTCTAGTCGGCACCGAAATACGCCTCAAAGAACTTGACCCTAAATACTAACACTTCATAATAGATGGGAATACTATCACTGTCTCAAAAGAAGTGAAAACATTGGGCGTGTATTTGGACTCCTCCTTAACCTTATCCAGACAAATCAATTCAACAATCTCATCGGCAGCTTACACTGCCAAGCTCATCAACGCATGTAGACCCTACCTGTCAACCGACAGCTGCCTGACCTTAACGAGAACCCTCATCCTGCCGAACCTGGACTATTGTAATATTCTCTTAGCTGGCACATCAACCAGAAGTATCAAAAAACTTCAGGTCACCCAAAACAATTCCCATCGGGTGGCCTTAAACCCTCGGCGAGAGCATATCTCTGAAACAAAATGCAAAGCGTGCTGGCTTCCGATTCAGGACAGAATCAAAGTCAAAACAATGGCAATCACCCATAAATGCCTTACCAACATAGCTCCTAAATATTTCACAAACCTGCTTACTCTAACCCAAACCACAAAGCCCACACGCTCCGCCTCCGCCTACCTTCTCACGGGACCCCAAAGTCAAAAGAACCAAAGCCGTGGGACACATCTTCCCAGTAGTGGCAGCAAAAGGCTAGAACGCCCTCCCTCTAGCCATCAGAGCTGACCCCTCCCACTCTTCATTCCGCATAAGACTCAAGATCGGTCTCCTACATCTAACCTGTAGTACTCCTATAGTGGGAGCACTCGCCATATCCACTGCTTACCATTTTTGCACAAATGACCATAGCACTGAGAACTTATTCACTGTAAATTGTTACTGCAACTGTAAATGTGCACAATTTTGTTACCTGTAAATCTCATGTCTTACGCTGTTGCCTGTGATAACACCTGTAAATTGTATTACCTTGCTTCTCCAGCGCCCCGATACCTACGGGTTAGGCACACTCTACAAATATTAAATAAATAGGACTGCAGGTTGGGATGCTAATTTCTTTGCCAAATGTAAACATTTCTTTTGAAGATGGGGTTAGACTGTTGGGGATCTTGGCGCGTGTCTTAAAATGCCAAATAATTGTGAATTACATAGAATCCTTAGTGGCCACAGGTTGAAGCATATTGTATGTATTGTATGTATGAGACATTGAGTATTAATGTATGACACATTGAGTATTAATGAACACTGTCATTCTACAAAGATGTACATGTTCAACCTTCTCGGACCGGACATCTAGGTGTACAAATTTAGAGCATTTTTTCAGGGTTTCTCTCATGCATGATCCCCAAAACTTTCCAGAGTCCGAATTCTTCTGTGGTCCTGTCAATCTGGGAAGAGTGCAGTACATTATTTCATTAATGCACTAATTCCTATGTCTTCTTGAACATAGGAAATTCCCCTATGGACCTAGGTCTCATACCAAATTCAGAGTATTTCCAGATATTCTTTTACACTCATTGTATCATCAGCTTGAAATTTCAAACAACATAGTCTTCATCACCTATTTCCTGTTTTATGATGGATTTTAATACACTCAACTCATAAGCCTAATCTATAGTAATGTTCATAAATGGCAGGTTATTTAGGCAAGCCCTCTCATAAAAATCCAGCATCTTAATGAAATGGTAGGAGGCAGTTCCTTTTTACCAGCAATTCAACTATTTCAGCATAACGTAACTCTTGCGGTTGATGGAGTCCAACTTTAGGGCAGACAGGGAGATGGTATTGGCAGTGGTTTTTTAAAGGGATTTCCAAATACCCAAATGTTGAGTGCTAAGAGGTGATTGGGGCCTTCAATAGCTACTAGTTATTTTAGATGTTATGTTGTGCTTCCTGTAGAGCACGCTGCAACCCAAAGGTGTCCTGGCGCTTACGGGGAAACAAATGAGAAAATAACAGAGCCAAAGAAAGGCGAACAAATTTACTAGGAAACAGTCTTCAGGTGTTTGCGAAACTGAATATCATCTTCTGACAGTCTCAGCGCTAAGGACAGAGTCTTCCATTACAAAAGTGCCGCCACTGAGAAAGCTTTGCCACTGACCAAATCTAGGTACCACCAGATGGCCAACACTAGCAGAGCGAAGGTTCCTGGTTGGACGATAGGGAACAATCTTCCCCCTGAATGAATGGAGCACCCTATTTATATAGGGCTTGAGGAGTCGGGCATTGGGCCTTGAATTTAATCCTCCTATCCACGGGAAGCCAATGCAGCTGAGCCAGAGTAAGAGAAATATGGGCATATTTAGGTAGGCCCACAACCAATCAGGAGGCAACATTTTGAAGGAGTTGCCATCTCTGAATGAAATATTTAGACAGCGCTGAAATAGTAGCGTTAAAATAGTCGGTAGTGCCAGAGAAAGTAGAGGCAACAACGAGAGCCAGAAGCGAATAAGGTACAAAAGGTAACACTTTTTTCAGGGTTCTCAATTTCATAAAGCCAGTCTTGCACCCAATACTAACGTGCAATTCAGGTGAAAGTGAAGCTGAAAGTTCGACTCTAAGGTTTTTCACTGAGTTAACCGGAGTGGGAAAAGTCCCTAGATTGGAAGGCCAGAAATCAGGGGTCCAAAGGTGACATGCAACAGGGGAACCAACAACTAAAACCTCAGTCTTATTCTTATCGCTCTTCATTTCAAGCCAATTGGAATTCATCCAATTAGCTCTGGCTAACAGACATGTTTTCAGACCCCCGGTAGTCTCCTGAGGATGTTGGTCAACTCTAAGGACAAGCTGGGTGTCCTTAGCATATGACAGCCATAGGAGTGAATTAAACTGGCAAGGGAACAAACATAAATATTGAAAAGCAATGGGGATAATGCTGAACTCTGAGAAACGCCACATGCGAGGAAAGGTGACTTGGATCTGAAAGTTGGCAAAAGTAGCATCTGGCAGTGGTCAGACAGAAAAGATATAAACCATTGAAGAGCTATGCCTGAGATGCCAACCTCCACATGTCGCTGACACAAGATAACATGAATAATAGTGTCAAATGCAGCCGATAGATCTAATAATATCAGTAGGCCAACTCTGCCCTGATCCCCGACCATGATGAGGTCATCAAATAATGAGATGACGACTGACTCAGTCCCCATAGGGTCAAGAATCGAAGAACCTTCAAGGAAATTTCTTAGCTGTGGAGGAACTATGGCCGCCAGGATCTTCATTACCAATCTATGCAATGAAATAGGGCAAAATTTACCAGTAACGCCGGATCAAGCGTGGGCTACTTGAGAAGACGGGTAACCAATGCATGCTTAAGGGTGGTAGGCGCTACTCCCTGAGTTAGCGAATAGTT
Organism: Ambystoma mexicanum; assembly: GCF_040938575.1. Classification (NCBI taxonomy): domain Eukaryota; kingdom Metazoa; phylum Chordata; class Amphibia; order Caudata; family Ambystomatidae; genus Ambystoma; species Ambystoma mexicanum. The sequence goes on from NC_090941.1 coordinate 898,391,326, forward strand.
TATAGAAGGCGTAATGACAGAAGCTAGCTCAGAACTAATTTCCTTGCATGCAGTGGAATCGGGTCTAATAGTGAGCAAGACTTAAGTTGGAAAATAACTGCAAGAAGATGAGCATCCGTAACTTTGTCGAACTGAGAGAAATAATTATTCCGAGCTAATACAGAAAGGGTAGAACTAGGAACCACAGCAACATCTCTAAAGGCTGAAACCACGATCTTGACCCTAATATTCACGATTTTCTGAATTAAAAAAAGAGGCCTACTTGGTGCGGACTGGGGTATCCATCATGTTTGATGAGGCTGATTTTTACAATTAAAAACAATTCTTTAGGTTTGTTCAGTGCCAGCTGAATCTGGTTGGTAAAAAAAAGGCAGCTTTTGCCTTTTTGATGGCTAAATGCTATTTGAGCTGAAAATCTTTAAAACTACTTTGCTCTACAGGTGGTATGACGAATTCCATGTAAGCTCGGCTTGCTTAAATAGCAGTTTAAGTGCCCTAAGATAAGGAAGTATATCGTGGGGCAGAGAACTTGTGTGGTTTTGGGCATGTTTTCAAAGGCATAACCAGATCTGCTGCGCTAAGGAAGGCGTCCTGAAGCACTGTAAGGGATTCGGTGACAGCTGATGAAGAAGAAATATTAAGATGCTCCAAAATACGAGCCGAGCGGACAATGCAAAGTGATCCACCGGTCTCAAATCGCGCCGAGAACTGGTTTCGGAGGTGATGCTTTAGGAGATTCCAAGCCATGTAAGGTAATAGGTAAACTAGGCACTAGTGCATATTTCACCTTCAGTTATTAAAAAGGGGTATAGAACTCTGGAGGGTTGGCCCTATAAGATAAAGTACAGGCAGGTGGACAATTTCAGAGTTGCATTAGACAGAAAATGTGTGGGAATCTCTATTGATCAGAGAATGGGAAGATATTGTTGACTAAAGCAAAATCAAATTTTGATGGCTGGAAGGTTTTGAATAACTCATAACCACAGATATCATTGACAACATTCTTCATGCAATTGATGATGGATCTAATAAAGTGAGTCTCAGAATTATAGGCTGGATGAAATTAGTTTGTGGAAGCTGGTGCATGGGTGCGTGTTTGATCTCAGATTACTCGCTAGCTATGTGTCCCGTACTTTCCTTATACATCGTGGGTTAATTGTAGGAACCACCCATGTAGCTTTAGGAAATAGGGTGTTTTCCAACTAGGTTGAAGTTCCTCCCTTCATGTCTGGAACAGGTGAAGTAACTCTCCTAATTGGAGGTGGGCAAACTTGGGGGCGGACACAAGATATTGGTTATGCTCCCATGTTGAAGACATTAGGAAGTCCTTCTGTATGTGTTTGTTCCATGCCCTTGGTATCCTGCTCAGTGTAAGAGGGCCATTTTTAAAAGATTAGAGACTCTAAAATCGTTGTATGAACCGGCGGGGGTGGCTGGCTAGCTAATTATTTGTAATCGACCATGCTATATTGTGATTGTGTGTTTTAGAAAGGCGATAATGAGGCATGCAGAGTTCATTGTTGCTAGAAATCTGATTCAATTTAGCAGAAGTTTGTGATATTGTTGTACATCCAAAAAATCATATTGGTTGGTTTAATTTTGTTAAATGTGTGTATTTTTTGTTTGTTTGCATTTTTCTATAACAAGTTAAGTTAATAAAAATCTGAACTATGAAAAAGTAATTTAGATAATCATGTTGTGGTACATATTTGTTTTTGAGGTAACACTTATTTGTTTTTAATTTAAAATGCAGGTATGGTATGAACTGCCTCATCCAGTTTGAAGATTTTGCCAATTCGAATGCATTCAGACTTCTAAACAAGTACCGCAACAAGTACTGCACATTCAATGATGATATTCAAGGTAAAAGGTTCTTCTATTCTTGCACAGTACACTAGTGTTCTATAAACACCATCTGGCTTGGAAAAGAGTTTCTGAAGTTTATTATCTCTGATGTTGGGAAGTGCCACCAAGCTGGTTTATATGGGATTTCTGCCCTTTTTGTGTGGCTCCTCATTCACAGGGAAGCCCGCAGTGGACATCCCTTTTTCTAAAAAGAAAAACATGGATTTCATCCAGTAGCTGTCCTTCCTCTCCCAGGAAGACCAAGGCACCCTGGCATCTCTCTTGTCATTGTTGTGCATTAGCTAACATGCCCCGTCCACATCCTGCACCATGCATCACAAAGAAACCATGGTGCATTCTCACCAGCAAAAACTTTAAAGTAGGGACCCGGTATCATTCAACTCAAATGAGGCCGAATCCATCCAGTGTGTGCTAGAACGTCAACCACCCGTTCAGTGGTCATAACAGTCTGGAGACACTTGAATATACATACGGATGAGTGTCGTCTCAATACTGGCGGGTGGTGATACCACAGCCAGTGATCTGGCTCCACACGAAGATGAGAAATTATGGAAGACAAGATTGACCCCTGGGGCACCTCACACATAGGATGAGGGGGCGAACTTGAGAACGTCCCACCAATGCCCGTGCACCTGGAAAGCTGCATCTTGTGGTTGACCGTGTCAAAGGCAACTTAAAGATCCAGTGATATCCGCACGCCAGTGCCCCTGCCCTCCATCTAACACCTCCCCCTATCAATAACCTGAAGGATGCCATAAACAATCTGGAACGTTACTATCTTAGTTCTGTGCCTAGGTCTAAATCGAGTCAATCGAAAGACTCTTATCATCAGTAGGAGCCTGAATTGATGACCTCCAGCACACATCATGGTAATCTTCTCAAACAATGGATGGTCGTGCAGAGGTGTGGGGAATGTCCTAGGCTCCCAGACTGTGGTGTGAACATCACTGCTCACAGAAAGAATTCCTTTCGTTTCCTGCTACATGTGGGCTTTTTCTCTCTTTCTGCCCTGTGTACACCAGAGTTCTCAAGTTTACCCTGGCCATGTCTGAGGCCACCCACTCCGGGTTTGCTTGGAAATCTCGAACTTTCAGTTTTTTTCATTTTACATTTCAAATTTAAGAAAACTACAAGTCCCAGAATCCAAAGGGGAAATCAGGACTGGGTGCCCTTCTCACACAGGGCTTGGCAACCTTGAGAGCACTAGTGACTCCCCATACTAGTCTCCCACAAATCCCCATACAGCCTTCTTCTAAGACCCCTTATACATTTTTTAAAATTAGTTATTGTTGCTGTTTTTCATTTTTGGGGATCGTTTGCCCTTAAATGCAATTCAATAACACCTAGTCGGGATATTGAGTAACAGCTAGCCTTAACTGCTATAAGAAGGCCATTATGATATGTACCCGCGCTTTTCGTTTGTCGGATATTAGTACTTTTGACGGAGTGACATTTGTTTTAGGTTGTCTTCAATTTGTGTTTTTAGAGGTCTACAGCCTCAAGATCGCTGGCTGATAATTTGCAAGAAAATGTTCAGATATTAATTTAAAGACAGTGGTGTCTTGCATTTGGCTTGGCGTGCCCATTTCAGAAATACTTTAGCCCCCACTTCTTTTGTGCAGGACCACCTATTTCCTCCCTACGGTGCCATCCTTGCGTGAAATTCCCAGAAGTTAATCTACAATAGGAAAGCTTTTTGGCAACGTAATTAATACATTTTGCAGCAGTGCAAAACACATTGAATGTTGTTTCAGCTGCGACGGAACATGAAGTCAGTAAATCTGACAGGAAATTAAAACAATTTAAAAAGAGGAAAATAATGTTAAAGTGCACCAAGTTGCACATTCATTAAATGTCTGTCCCAATTGTATTTGAAAGCTAACTCCTATTAACTTTTCAAATCAATTGGATAGAAAGGGTGGGCATCCTAAAAAGGTTCAAGTGGAACGGAATGCCAAGAGTTGCAACAGAAAAAATACATCTGCGGTTTCTGGCACGGTTAGGATTTTCTCTAGGTCCTCTGAGAGTTTAGGATTCACCGACAGCTGTGCAGGGTTGCCTCCAAATTATTCCTGGAAAAGGTGAGAGCTGCCAGGCTTCCCGCTTAAGAGGGGAGAGGGGCGCTGCTAAGGTACAGCTAGTCACGCATTAGCAAACAATAAAGTTAAGTCAACAGAGTATTGCTACTGAAAAATATACTTTTGAATATAAAATCAATCTTGAAAAATGATGCACTGAAAAATATACTCGCGGTACGTGTAGTGTCTAAAAGAGGCACACACATTTATGAACAGTTGCACACAATTTTCATAGTGAGTAAAACGCAACTGTTACTTTGGAAGCCTTAAAATGTTACAAACAAGTTAACTAAGTCCTCTAAAATGAAAAGTGAGTATTACAAATCAGAACAGTATCCATAAAAATCGTAAATCCCTATTCCTAATTGTATGGGGAACATTTTATTAAGTGAGTTAAATCATTGTATAGTTGCAATTAGTTTAAGTTAGTTTCAACATTTGTCCATATAGGTCATCGGGCCTTTGTAGCCAGCCTGTGATAGTAAAAAGGAATGTAAGTATTATCAGCATGTCTCCAGAACTGCAGGGAAAGCAACCTTCAGTCTGGAGAGGGTAGTGGACGCCTCTAGAAGAGCCCCAGGCCCAGGTTTGTTTACCAGTGGCCCAGGTATGCAAGAGTTGCCGAGTTGGGGCTAGAGCCTCTTTGCAGCAAGTGGTTGTTGTCAAGGGGTGCATGAAGCTGGACTGCAGGTGGAGCGCTAAGACCTAAGAAAATGAGGTCAATAATGGATCCGAAATCTTAAGACCACTTTGGGATGTGTCCCAGGTCTTTTGAAGTAGTTGGAGTCCCAGGAGTCATGGGTGCTGGGTTTAAGTTTTGGTTGTGGTTCCAGTCCCTCTTGTAATCAGTCTCCCCCCCCCCCCCCTTCTCCTCAAGGTAACTCACAGAGAGCTGGGGATGAATGAACAAACAGAACTAAAGAAGCACAATAGTGACACCTTACAATGGATCACCATATTCTCTGTTGAGGAAAGGGGGCTTCAGGACAGTGGCCAGGAGGGTCCCAGTCAGAATGTTCTTTTGAAGAGCAAGTAGATTTGAGCATCAGAACCAATGACTCAATCAGCAGTTGTGTATCCAGAGGTTTGCTACTAGGTGGGTCTGCACTATGTGCGCATGAGCATAGGGCAGGGGTTTCTATAAACTAAGGGATGAATGTTTCATTGGAGTGGGTTTTATTTTGGATGCTTGCATGACCATGAAGAATATTGAGCTGTTTGTATGCTATGTTCATTGTATTTTTAAAAACAAATGTTTATACGTTCGAGCTAAATAGTAATCATTTTATTGGCTGTGTAAGGATGAAAGGTTAGAAGGGGCACTGGCTAAATTTGTACAGCACATAAAGGTTCCACAAGGATCTCTGTAGATAGATGTGTGTGAACCTAGACCCATGGGATGAACCCTATTAATTGGCCTCCCCTGGCTCTTCTCTGCATTCTCTATCATATTGATCTGCATTCAGAAAAACTGTCGTGTGAACGTTTTACAGCTAGTAATGCAACAGAAGCACTCCCCACTTTTCTCACCCACCTCCTTCATTCACACTTTTTTTTTTTTTGTGTAAAAAATAAATGCCAAGCAGAGCTCACAAATCCTGTTCTGTAAGACCTCAAATTAAAAGCACATGCCATGTTGTGTTCCGGTTTAGTTTATCCTTGCGTGACTACCATGTACCAGAATGCAATATGATGTGACCCTAAAAGCCAAGACTGGTTGACTGTCTGACATCTTGCATGTGACAACTTGAGATCCTGTCAATAGTTTTTCTATTTTCAAGACTTACACCTAGCCCAAGAGAGCTGTGTGATAGTCACATGCTTGTCATAATTCGTTGACACAGGCATGCAGTGTGTTTTTTGCAAACTGTGGGTAACATTTACACCAAAAGTGTTGACATTTTTTTGGCACATCTGTCTAGGACTATACTGAACACAGCAGAGATGTGGCAGAATAGCAGGCTGAGCCCTGGGGAAATTAGGATGTGGCATGAGTGGCAACACCCACCTTGTCTACACCACTGCCACTCTGGTTGCAGCCAGACAGCAGGAACTCTTACTTCAGGTCTGTTGAGTACCAAGGGTCCAGGAAAGCATCTGTGAGCACCAGAATCTGTGCAGACAGTTTGTAGCAATTGCAGCTGGGTGAGGTACAAGTAAGAACCAGAAGTAGGATTCCAGTGCACTTGGATGAGGAATTTCACTGTCTGGAGTATATGGTAGGTTATTTATAACGCGCTTAATACCCAGAGGTTTCTAAGCGCGGACCGGAGTATCGAACCTGTGTTGCTCCGTGTCGTCTTGCTTCCAAGGTGAGCATGTTGCTGCTGAGCTATCCTTCCACATATCAGAAGTCTGCAACTTAGCCAACCTCTAGGACCTTCAGGGACTTCTCTCCTCTTCACCATTGCCGACTGTGTGCCTTCCACAGCAGGGGATCTGAATCCATCACTAGAAAAATTCTCCCATTACCAACCATTGAGAACACTTCAATCGGGCAAGGTTGCCTAGATTCAACAGGAAACTGTATAAAAGATCTTCTGTTTCCTTCCTCTCAACAGTACTCTGGGACTCTATGTCCAACTTTCCACGGAAGACCACTTCACCTTCAGATAACGGCTTAAAACCTGGCTGATCAACTAACACCAGCAAAAGACCAGCACCAAGGCCTCAAACAACTACCCTCTGCCACTTTGTCACATTGGAAGTTGCCATCCAAAATTATATGAACTGAAGTGGAACACAGATGAAACACTGACAGACTATTTGGACAATGGCCTCTTTCTGGTCATATTCCCCACAACCTACAGGGAATCGTCTACCACAAACCTCAAACTAACCACCCTAATCAACTCTTCAATTGGTGCCAATTATTCCTGTCTGGATGACACCCCTCCCCACTATATGTAGCTCTTGTTTGTCTTCTATCCCACGGACAAATCCAGGCCTCCTTTTTGCTTACAAGACCACTTGCTGCTAGGCCACCAAAATGACTGAAGCTCGATTAGCAAAACCACATTCTCCAGTATGGGGTCTGGCATGGATTCACATGCTCAGGTATATTCCCCATCGTCAGGCTGGGAATCCTCTGTAAAAGAAATAACAGTTTCACTTTCACTAACAAACTGTATTTCTCCTTTAAACCAATCACTGTCCTCTGGGTCATACTGCCAATGAAAGTCTCCTAAATCATTCCTCTGGCAGCCATCTTCAGATTTCTACCCCACGCTTCAGTGTTGGGAGTTCTCGAGTTTGCTCTGCAAGCTACTTCTACGGTTTTTCGTGTTTAAGATGGAAAAAGGTTCTATTTTTGTTCCAAAAGAGCCTGTGTGCTCTTTTTCTTCATCTGCCGACAGCGGGGACCCATTGTCTGTGAATTTCAGCGCCCCTCAAGAGCAAAGATCATCAAAGTTTTCATTCGGCATCCGGCCTAATTCACGCCCTCCTACCATGATGAAGGAGGAGGAGGGAAGGTCTCTCTTCAAGCCCTGCGCCAAGTGCAGGTTACGGAATGTGTTTGTGGAAGACAAGCAGCTACAATGCCTCTGATGCCTGCATCGGACCATAAGAAGGTGGAGTGCAAGATATTCCTCAGTTTCTCCAAGAATACGATGAGGGACAGGCACAGTAGAGTGGGGGCATGGCTTAACACCAAGGCCTCTGCCCCGTGCCCTGAGCAGGGTCATGCCTCGCCAAGACCGGCTGGTCCAAGGAGAGGTTTTCTAAGTCCTTTGAGGGCACCTCATCCATGGAGGCCCAAGACAAGGACAAGAACTGCAATTCCGAGTCCACCGGGGTCACTGTGGAAGCGGGTCCCAAGGTTGATAGGGCACAATCAACATCACCCTCTGCCTCCATTGCCAGCCGGCAATAGAGCTCCTCCTCAAAAAGGAAATCTACCCGGCTAAACTGCAGGAGAAGTCCGAGAAGCCGGGGACAGAGGAGAAGGCTGAACTGCCCAAGCAGGCACAATTGGCGCAGGCTAAGACTTTGTCGACGATATAGTTGGTGGCAGCTGCTCTCTCGACGGCTAAGGGAGCTGACCCTGTGAAGGTAGCCCCTGCAGCACAGAAAGTATTCTTGCCCCCTAGGCTCGAGATCGCCTGAGTGACTTTGGCAAAGTCTGCTGGCACGCCAGAAGGGGCGGGGGGAACGCCTCAGACCCTGGTTCAAGCCCCACGTGGCGGCGACAAGGCCCCAAAACAGCCCTCCCAGGCCGTGGCTCAAGCCATGGAGGTCTCGTCCACAGACGACGAGGACCAGGAGTCCTTGCACATGGTCCAAGAGGACGACAGGGACAATGGCGATGACAGAGATGGGCCTAGTTTTCCGATCCCGCCAGCTCAACTGAGGGCTGTGTCTCTGGACATTCTGTCAATCCTTCATACCTTGGTGTCAGATCTAGAAGAGGATGCCACTGGGCCTGGTTCCAGTGGTTCCCCAGGCCCCCATTCAGCCTCCAACAAAGAAGAGGAAGCATCATCGGATGCCTCCATTTCACCCTCCACACCTGCGTCGGCCCCCATCTCCACCAGTAGACCCAGACATGGGGACCGATACGTCCACGACTACGGACGGTGACAAGGATATTGTTGCAGCGGGCGATGGGTCTCCGCATTTCCCTAAAGCATACCCACCGGATGAGGCGAGGTTGTTCCACTCCATGATCACCAGAGCCTCCAAGCTTTTTCAGCTTGTGCCCGAAGAAACCAGGAAAGAGGATTGCTTGAACTAGAGGCACGAGACCAGGAGGAAGATAATCATGGCAGTTCCCCTTCTAGACAACATGTGGGAAGAGGACCTGGCCCTCATGAAGAACCCTTGCACGGCTCCAGCTAAACGAAATAGACTGGAGAAGAAGTATCGGGTGCCGGATTCCGCACTTAAGTGCCTGAGGTCGCAACCATTGCCGGATTTGGTGGTATCAGCGGCTGCGAGGAAGCAGTAGAATAACTCGTCCTCATCATCTTCGGTCACTCTGAACAACAAGGGGATAAGTTGGACGCTGTGGGAAGGAGGGTGATTTACACCGCAGCGTGCACTATCAAGGCCGCCAATGCACTGGCAATCCTGGCCAGGTATGACACGGAGCTGTGGTACAAGCTGGTCCCTATTCTGGAGTTCCTCCCAGACGATAAGAGGATGGCGGCGATTGCTATTTTCCAGGAGGGGGAAGTTGTGTCTGATCACACCAATACAGTGGCGTTGGACGTCGCCAACAGGGGATTCTGGCAGATGGGGAACAGTCCACAAAATTTCTGCCAGGAAGTCCAGGCGAAGGTGTTGGGCATGCCTTTCGACAGAGAGAACTTGTTTGGGAAGGTCGTTGGAGTCCCTCCAGGCCATCAAGGTGGATACAGAGACTGCCCGTTCCTTGAGCACTCTCCAACAGCAGCGCTCTTCTTTTCGCTCCTCCACGGGAAAGTCGAGCAGGTCTTCCAAAGGTTTCTGTGCTTCGTACCGTAAGCTTTCCAGATCCACGACCCTGGAAGCCTACAGACACCGTTCCCAGGCCTATGGTAGCGGAGGACAGTGTTGTCGCCGGCAGGGCAGGACGCTGGCTCCGAAACAGGCCTGAACTGGCCAGGACGTTGGGCCCCCACACGTGCACCCCGGTGAGCGGCCGGTTGATGAGTATCGTCAGCGAGTGGAAGAAGATCACCACCGACCGATGGATGCCAGATGCTCTCGCCCAAGGACACACTCTGGAGTTTCAACGCAGGTGTTCGCGGACCACTCCGGTGTCCTGTCGGGAGCAGCACCTTCCTTAGCTCGTGGAAGAGGTGCAGGCCATGCTGCAAAACGTGCGATAGAGCTAGTTCCCCAATGGCTCCGGGGCTTTGGAGTTAATTGCAGATACTTTCTGGTCAAAAAGAAAACAGGGGGCTGGAGTCAACGTCTCAACAAACATTTAAAGTCCCAAATTTCAGGATGGTCACGTTGCAGCACGTGCTCGGCCAACTGGAGGAAGGAGACTTCTTGACGTTGCTGGACCTGGAGGACGCCTATTTCCACATCCCCATTCACCAGAAACATTGATCGTTTCTGCGTTTTGTAGTGCAGGGCCAGCACTACTAGTTCAAGGCCCTAGCTTTCGGATTGAAGTCGGCCAACACCATTGCAGAACGTGCTGTTCCTAGGAGCCAGACTGGTGTCCTGTCTGGCGTCCCCTTCGGAGGAGAGGGTAGCAGCTATCCAAGGAAAAGTGCAGCGGCTGTTGTCGATAAAGACGGCCCTGGTGCAAACTATTAAGTCTTTGCTCGGCATGATGTCATCCTGCAGCTACCTCATCCAGCTCTGCAGGTTGCAAATGTGACCTCCTCAGGAGTTCTGGACGCTCACTGGATACAGGTGTCTGGAAGATTCACGGAGAAGATCCCGCTCGACGACGAATTCCGTTGGGCGATAAGGTGGTGGGCGTCCACTCCAACATCACCCAGGGCACAGGGTTTCAAAACCCTCCATACCAGGAGACGTCACCACGGGTGCTTCTCTGGAAGGTTGGGGAGCCAACACCGGATGTCTGCACGCCAGAGGCCTATGGTTGATAGAGAAGGGCCTCCATATCAACATCCTGGAGCTACAGGCAGTGTTCTGGGCCCTCAAGTCATTCCTTCCGTCTCTGAAGGGCAAGGTGGTGAGGATCTTTACGGACAACACCACCACCATGTTCTACATGAGGAAATAGGGGGGCACTCCCCAGCGCTCTCCAAGGAAGCACAGGACCTGTGGTGCTGGCCCAGCAGACAAGAGATGTTCCTGTTTCCTCTTCACCTAGCGGGAGTCAGGAACACCATTGCAGACATCCTCCGCTGGGAATTGTGCTCCTGCCACCAGTGTGAACTGCGGCAGGACCAGGTGGACCACATATTCGTCAAGGCCCGAGATCAATCTGTTTGCGGCGGCGGAAAACTCCAAATGCCAGAAGTTTGCCAGCAGATTCCACCAACCAAGCAGCCTGTGGGGACGCGTTCTCCTTTCCATGGGAAGGGCTGTTTCTGTACGTGTTTCCCCTGTTGCCTCTCCTGCTACGAGTCATCAACACACTTACAGTGCCAATGCAGGATGTTACTCATTGCCCCGGCGTGGACAAGGCAGATTTGGTACCTGGACTTTCTCGGCCTGTCGGCGTCGCCTCTGGTCAGGCTGCCGGTAGTTCCAGATCTTCTCACCAGAGGAGGCGGCGCAATCCTACATCAAGACCTGGGATCACCGAACCTGAGGGCTTGGCTCCTGCAGCACCGGGTTTGGAGGATATGAGTTGCCAGCAGACTGCAGGGGAGGTCCTTGCAAAAGCCAGGGCGTCGTCGACCTTGAGGTGCTACGGTCCCAAGTGGAAGCATTTTGCTAAGTGGTGCCGGTCAAAGAGATTACCCCTTTGAGGGTCACAGCCCCACAGATCCTGCCGTACTTGCTATCTTTAGCCAAGGCTGGACTGGCACACGCCTCTATCAAGTTGCATCTGGCGGCCAACTCCTGCAACACAACATTGTCAGGAAGATCATCGCTCTGATTTCATCGACTCATCAAGGAGTTTCTCAAAGGACTTTTCAGATCTTTCCCGCCGGTGAAGGCTCCTTTCCCAACATGGGAACTCAACATGCTGCTGACGAGACTCGCGGGGGGGAGGGGACCCTTTGAGCCTCTGCATCAAGCTCCACTCAAAATCCTCTTGTTAAAGATGGTTTCCTAGTCGCCATCACCTCTGCCAGGAGGGTAGGTGAGATAAAGGCCCTATCCTGCAAACAGCCATACCTGACTTTCCACGTATCGAGGGTGGTGCTACGCATGCACCCCTCCTTCAAGCCAAAGGTTCAGTCGGAATTCCACCTCAACGAGCCTTTGGTTTTACCTGGTTTTTTTCTCAAAACCTTTGTCGCCAGCGGAAAGGGCCTTGCATTTGTTGGATGTTGCTCGTGCCCTGAAGTTCTATGTCGCATGCAGAAAGAGTTTTTGGAAGACTTCAAAGCTGTTCATAAACTTTGGTCCTTTGAACCATGTGAAGGCCTTGTCCAAGACTTCCATATCAAGATGGCTCTCCGGCTGCACCACGCACTGTCATTGGTTGGCTAACTGACCGCTGCCTGGCCGTCTGAGTGCCCACTCCACCAGAGCGGTCGCTGCAACAACGGTGTGCCACTGCTCGACATCTGCAGGGCTGCTTCATGGAGGTCCACTCACACCTTTTGCGAAATTCTACTGCATCAACAGGGATTCCAGGGAGGAGTCCAGAGTCAGCCAAGCAGTGCTACGCAACCGGATTGCTTGAGGCGAGTCTGTTCCAGGGATAAGTGTAATTGCTTCTTTTGAGCCTTGCCACCCCCCGTTGTTGGGTAATGTTGTACTGCTAGTCATTCATCATTCATGAGCATGTGAATCCATCCCAGACCTCAAGCTGGAGAAGGAACAAGTTACTTACCTGTAACTATTGTTCTCCAGAGTGGGTCTGGCATGGATTCACATGCGAACCCTCCCTCTGACCCCTGTGCGGCTCTTCTTGGTCATACTGCCACTTTACGTGCTTACCAAACCTCAGGATGGCCGCCAGAGGAGGGGCTTAGGGAGAGGACTGTCATTGGATGGGGGCAGTATGGCCCAGAGGACAGTTATTGGTTTAAAGGAGAAATACAGTTTGTAAGTGAAAGTGAAACTTTTTTTTCTTTTACCGAGGATTCCCAGCCTGACAACAGGGAATATTCATGAGCATGTGAATCCATTCCAGACCAATGCTGGAGAACAATAGTTACAGGTAAGTAACTTGTTCCTTAAATTACATTACATTTTTTTGCGATTTTCAAGGTATGAATCTGCTGAATGGCCGGTCTGCCTTGTTACACACATTCACCGGAGGGGGGGGAGCGGGGGGGCGCGTGTAGGTTTGCTCAGCACACCGCTCCATAATTGTGAACCCTTCAAAGTGTTGGTGGCCATGCAAACAGGACTGGCCAGCCAATTTCAGCTTTCATGCGCACGTGTGTATTTTAGGTGCCTTAGACCCTCATCCTGTTTAGGATCCAATTGATGGGGGGAAAATTGACCTTTTTCCGAATTGACCTAATTTGTTTTGTTCATTTTTGTGTTTGAAAATGCGGTGGAGAGCTCCCAAATTCTCCCCCCCCCCCGCTTTCCTCCCCACCTTAACTTATTCCCTTACCCCACCCCACATTTATATTTAATTAAAATGTACTGAAATTCAATTCCTAGAACAAAATAATTTGGTTAATTTGGAAAAGGTCAATTCGGCCACGATCAAGTATGCGAATAGCCCCTCATCCAGCCTAAACCAGATTCCATTAAGATAGAGACGCCATTGTGACCACCACAAAGATCTCATGTAGGCAGACCAGCTAAAACGTCCATTCCTCATGTAAAGGTAGCACAAAGAAAATGGCTGGGGATGTAGGGCTTAAAAAAGCTCCAGTAGTCCCTTTTTCTCCAGTTCAGGGAACAAGTGGCTTCCAATCCGGTAAAGAAATCTGAGTGGAGCAGCCAAACATCAAATACAAGCTTCCCCAGCCTATTTCTCAACAGGATTTGTGGGCGTTAAAATTCACCCAGGAACAAAATGGGGTGCTCTGACAGCACCCCAGCCCAGGTAGTCATTTGGGCTACCAAAGGTAGCACATTAACATTGGGTAGCATCTTTCGGGCAGATTATAGTAATGTCTGCGAGCAGAAAGCCACCTGGAATACCAAATGTGAACTATAAGTTTAGGGTACCACCAAAGTTCGCAAAAGGAGACCCAACTGACACAACGCCAGACAACCCCATCATGCACTCATTAATGTGTGTTCTCAACAGTGTCGTGGCCACAGCCCTGATTGTATAAGAACCTTCAGTTTGCAACTGTGTGCATTGGGGGGGGGCATGTTGAATTTAATTGGCACTGGGACAAATTTGAGACAAATCCTTGTTGCACCATTTTTTTATGCCTCCATATTATGGAAAGGTGCAAAGAGGATTTCATGATGGGTCCGATTTGTTAAATTTTTCCAAGTATGGGCAAACATTTTACAAAATTATTGTTGTCAAGGGCCTCATTAACAAAGGTTATGTGCTTTACAGGCAGTAGGGAACTCATACTGTTTTGAATTGGGTGAATAACAAGACAGTCCATCCATGGGCAGGCTTTTTTCCCCTTCTACAAAATCTGAATTGAGGGTCACGCTGGGTGCTTTCCTAAGGGAATCCTTAATTCACAGAAGAAAATGCTGTTGTTTTTTGCTTCCCCTTCAACAGCCTTCGCCTGTGCTGCGCATGGCCTGAATGGCCTTGCCTGTATTTCAGTGCATGCCCTTTTTCTGTTTTACCTTTCCACTCCTAAAATAGCGATGTAATGCAAAACAGGCTTCTCATTTCTTCTGCACTTAATTTCAAAATGGTGGACTGGTAGCATCTCCCTAGAGGACCTCGCATCCAGAAAAAAAATTAGATCTATTTGCATCTCTTTACCACTTGACCAGCCTTCAGGAACCTGCAATATGTCATCTAGCTACCCTCGCGATTAGTTATGTGACCTCAACTAATCCGAGCATGCGCCCCTACCTCACCATCCATAACTGCTCTGCCACTCTCCACTGCAGCGCAATATTAGTGCTTTGCTCCAATCCTCTTGAGTGCCACAACATATGCCAGTGAACGACTGAAGGGGGTTCCTTCCGTAATTATAATCTTGGTGCTCAGGCGACGTGAGCTGCCCCTCCATCATAAAGGCTTCAAGGAGTCTGGTCAGCCTGGTAAGAACTGCAGAGCCTAAGGATGGTTCTGCAGCATGGTGAATCACTGATTCAGAAGGATGCTTTTATGTGACCTGCTGACTAGCGATTGACCAGCCTGCTCCAAGGTCCTATGCTGCTGCAGGCATATGGGATGGTAACTCTCATGGTGTTGGTCCAAGTGGACTAATATGGTAGAGTAATTTAGCTGACCCCTCTTTCAGGCTGCGTTTCTGGAGCTTGGTTCCTTGCAGATGCGGTGACCATGAAGGAGGTGCAACAGAGCCTGCTGGAGCTTTAAAGATGCAAACAAAGGATTGTGAAGGCATTGACCTTTAATAGAATAGATATCTACCACAGTGAGTGCTCCACCCAGGTGAAGAACAGTTCTGGGATCCATAAACCCACCGTAGTTGTTTAATGCTTGTGTCAAACCATTAGCAGACCTTATCAAATTGTTCTTCCCACAGCAAATGCATGCAGCTGAGCCCCAGGTTTACTGGACGTTTGAACCAACCATGCCCCTGTGTCCTCCTTCTTTCAAAGAGCTGTAGGCTGGACTTTAGATAATAATGTGTGTCTGAATGCTGATGAAACAGACCACCTGCTTCGGATGACCTAATCCAAGGTCCCTCCCATTTATTTGTTGAACACAGAGGTGAACCCCACTCACCTCTGCACGTAAAGCAAATAACCTGAGCATTCTATTGGACAGTTGCCTTTCAATCGTCTCACCAATGAAGATTAAAAAAGTCATACCTACTCTACACATGCCTAGAAAATGAAGGTAATCCGACCACTTGTGTTTGCCTGATTTAATTATTGCAAGTCGGCTTGTATGGGCCTCAGTAAAAGCTTGATTCTCCAGTTGCATCTACTGCTAAACAAATTAACAAGAATATTTTCTATGAAAACATGTAAGGCCATGGCACCGCTCCCCATCAACCAAACAATTCCCATCAAGTCCTTGTGCATCAACCACAAAACCCTTCTGAATGTGGGACCACCCTCCTTGAAAGCAAGCCTACGTAAATGCCAGCCAAGCAAGAACCAGAGGTCTACAAACCTCTGTTACTCACCCTGACCTTCAAAAGTAACATCCATGTTGGCCATAAACTGGCAGTGTTGGGGTCTGTGAGACATGCATGGTATCAAGAGATGACACGGACAACAGATTTCCAGTTTCAAATAATGTTTTATTTCAATATCAGGATGGTGTAAGGCCTAACTCGCCCTAAAACTAAGGTAGGGATTTCTCCTGCCAAAAGGAAACTAAGGGGAGTCTGTGTCTGTAAGTTCAAATCAAGAGTCGGTCTGTGTCAAAACCTATGCTTGCCCTCGCATCTAGAAAAAACGTTGTGTGGGTTTTGTCTTGTCCAACAAAATACTGTTCAAAAGTAAAGTTTCAACTGTTCTTAGCTTAAACGTTCTTTCTGGGGTTCCCTATTCCAAGATCAACACAGTTCCAACAGTTGCTTGTCTCAACAATGTCCCACCAGATCTTGAGGCTGAATACAGTATTGTTCACACAAAAAGGAGACCCCGAGGTTCTCTTTCCCCAGGTTAATGTTTCATAGGTCACACCAAAAGGGTGGTCTTGTGGTTCCCTTCCCCAAGACAGCCTTTCTCAGTTCTTCCACCTCTAAGGGTTACCTTCCCCAAGATTTAATTGAAGCACTTGCACTGTTTTCATCGTTCCAATGTTCCACACGAGAAAACAATAGGTTCACTTGACCCACTGTTTGGCTTGCTTTACCAATTGATTCACAGTTCTTTGTGACTCACTTCCAATATCCTTTGCTAGTGATCATTATGGCTCTCTGCTCTAAGCACAGTTGTCCGACCACACGGTCTACCCATTACAGGTCACACAACCATTAACCCTAGGCTTCCCCTTGGCTTGCTTCATATTGTTTGTGATCTTCACATTAGGGAACGCTTAGGTCTCGGTGCAGTTGTTAGACGACACAGTCCACCCACTACCGGTCGCGGAGCCATATGTTCCCTTAGCCTTGTTTGACCCCTTTACAGGCTCTTCTGCCTCAGACTTTTGGCTTCTCACACTTGTATTCTATGTAACACTTTTCTGCATCAGTTTTTGTCTTGCCACAGTTTATGAATATTTTTAACAACATTGATAGAACACTCAAGTGACTGTTCAATTGTCCATCTGTTTCCGTTTTGCTCACCATGCTGCTCACATACAGTTTGACATTCAATATGTCTAACTTCAAATGTACGTTCAGCATTCAAATTGTACACGATCCTATGCCAAATAGCACTTTCCATTCAGTAGTTCAGTATTCAGTATACTCAATTAGCAGTTTCAACTCAGTTCGGTATTCAATGTAGTTCACATTCACTTGGATCGTTACTTGCCTGTGGTCCCCTGGGAGCGCTCTGGTCTTCCCGTGTCGTCTGACACTCGCCAGCTATTTGCATCTCCACAGCAGCGGTTCCTGCTTCTCCTGCTCACCTTCTCCGTAGCGGGAAGGCAGTCCGCCACATTCGTTGGGCATGACCCGATAGCGGGAAGGCAGTCCCCCACATTCGTTGGGCATGACCCGATCTCCCTTCTCGGCTTCCTGCTTTGCAATAGATGCAGACTGCTTCCCCCCTGCTCCCAGCCTGTTCTGCAGCTCCAGCTGCCTCCAGCTCTTGACGCAGACATCATCCCTTTCATCAGTTTGGCAGCTCCAGCTTGCCCGCCCTTCCAGTTGGAAGGCTCCCGGTCCTCACCCACCAGCTATATGTTCCCCCAGTATCAATGCCTTTGTTCAGACTTCTGAGTTCTCTCCCAACACAGCGGTTCTCCTGTTCTCAGTGGCTCGTGATTCTCTCCTTTGTACACCTGAGTCCTATTAAGGGGCTTCAGGTGTAAGTTGTTGATTTGTCTTGCCTGACCATATTGAACCCAAGCAATGGGAAATGCCTGACCTTCAGTACGGGATGCTTTCATGCTCCTCCTTTTCTTCTCAGTACCAGAGTGGTGTTTGTGATAGGAAGTGTGAATTACTCCTAGTTGCTCCTTCCTCTTCTCAATACTTGGTGGGAACTTACAGGGGGAAATTGGGCATGAATGGAAGTAGCCCATAAAGGCTGAGGGGAGGTAGGGTTAGTCAGAGTAAGGGAAGGGGAATACCATGTCTCGCCGTATGGCAACCTCTCCCCAATCCTGAAGGCCATCCACCAAAGTGATCCTCCCTCCCCTCACTTATCCAACGCCAGGGTCGGGGATCCAAAAGCAATGACCCTCCCCTGGCCACCTGAGCAGAAGATCGCCGGAGAGTAGTTGTGAGAATGCTTTTAGGATTCTCACAGGTCTGAGAGTTGGAACACATCAAGTTTGGTGATCATGGCAGAGCCAAACCATAAAAGGCTTAAGAGACACAACTGAGGCCCTGTTGTTTAAACAGGCCTATGATGGTCAATTTAAACCACCATCGGCTTAAGTACTGAACCTCTACTACTCGCGTAGTAGCTTTAACTTTTTCTGTGGGATAGCGGGCACGTTTCTTATATTGTGTATGTTAAGTAAACTGACACCTGACATTTTGTAATGTGGTATGTCCCCTTGTGTAATTAGAAATATAGGAACGAGACAATGTTTACAGACCTATGTAGAGCACTTCCTCCAAAGCATTAAATATTTAGAAATAAGTATTTTTGAATGTTTGTTCAAAATATTGTAATTCTTTTGTTTGTGCTTGATCTTGACAGTATCTTTGAGCATTGGTTGATATACACAATAGGTTCAATTAAGAAACTATAACGTGTGCTCCATATGGTCTCAATTCTTCCATACATTGTCTCAATTCTTCCATCCGTTTGACTTGTACTCAATCCTAACACTGTATTCCAGCCTTATTCACACATGCATTGTTTTAGGATTCAATCTAATAACATGCACTTGTAGGCATTTCAATTAAATGCAACATAAACCTGCGAATGTAGAAACTTCCTTACAAACATTTGATGTCTTTCTTTGTTTGTACCTTGGGCTAGTTTAGCCTCCCTCCTTAATCTTTTCCAAGTGTTTAAGAACCTGAAAGTGCATATGGTCTTTTATCTCTCCCTGGTTCCCCAAATGTCGGTTGTAGTACAAAAATACTTGATCTTCAAACACTCAAAAGTATTTTCCCTTTTCGTTCATTGCTTCGAGACTCAATGCTTGTCCTATCACAACGGGACTATTTTAATAGTGTCCAGTATGCACACCGCCCATCTGTTGGTTCGCAGGTACCCATCAAACTAATCTCCCAAGCCATTGCTTCCTTCCATAGCCTCATTGTTTCCAAACTGTATTCAGTGTCCCACACACATTTCAATGCTGCTTCCTCAGTAAGGATTTGATTAAACTATAGATGCCTAAAATAGTTAGAAATGCACTAAATTAGATTTTACCTATGGGCAGTTGACAACAAATGTCAATAATTGTGGCAAAACATAGGGGCGGGGCATTTCTAGAAATAAGTACTGGACGGGAGACTCTAGCTTTGTAGGATTCTCATTACTGATATAGTTGCAAGATATTTATTAATCCAATAGACAATGTTGCATATCAGTTTAAGATCTAGTCAGATAGCACAGTGAGCTAAGCGCTAGCCCCCGATATCTGTGCGCAGCCTGCTTTGGCAGGTTTGAATCCAGAAATGACGGATTCACGGTCGAGATCTCGTGTTGAGAGGTACGTCTTCCTCAAGTCACCCACATGCCTTCCTTTGTAGATACAACTTGCAGGGAACCCCATCTCAGTTCACATTGGCACCCTTTGCCCACAGACTCCACGGGCCTTCTCAGCTCGATCTGTCGTTACTAAAGGGATGACTCCACCCGGGACCTGATTATCTAACATTTGCACCAGTGCTAAAAATGGAGCAAATGCTTTGATAATACAAACTGGAGCAAACCTGTTTGTCACAATTTATATTATCTAAAACCATTTGCACAATGGCAAAAATGTAATCAGACTGTATTATTTTTGCTGGATAACGGAAAACTAAAGGTGCTGACTACATTTTTGTTCAGATTACACAGCATATATAATAAATAAAACAACCTGTTTTCAGTTTTCCGAGGTGAAAATATGTTTAGATCATACCAAGTGGGCCTACACCCGTTTGCTCTATTACGTATTATCTAAGCAGAAAAGCTGGTGCTTAATTCATTTGCTCTGCTTTTTTGCACAAGTGCAAAGCTTTGATAATCTGGCCCCTGGAGTCCACTGGATAATGCTCTCAATGTGCCATCTAGGCTGCACTCTTGCGCAAGTCTGATTTTTTTTTTTGTTGTTGTTTGTTGTCTTTTTGTTTGTCTCGGCCCCACCAGGTGCGAGCTCTAGGTTCCTGGTTCACTTTCTTTTTTCCTCTTCGTATTTGCTGTGGATGGGTCTTCTTTGCTAACAGTGATGGGATTCCAGTCCCAGCAGATCCATGGCTCCCCAGAGATTCGGTTTCTGGTTATCTTATCTATTAGATGTGCTTGGGTATTTAGACGTGTGCAATACAAGTCACTTGCACAGGTCCAAAAGCTTCTAGGTTGTATTCGCTCAAGGTATCCTGCATTCTCCCCTAACTTAGGCCTCCCTGACTTGGCTTTCGGCCTCTTGCAGCTCCTTGTGTGCCAGACAATGTTAGTTTTGCTCAGCATGTTATTCTGTCCATAACCACTTTCAGCCACCATCCTCATTTTTCTGGTACTCCTGGTCTGCTTTCCGTCGTCCTGCTCCATCACCATCTCCTCTCTCCAAATTCGTTCCTCCTAATGATGTTGCCTTCACTCCCTCATGCCTCTGCCTTCTTTCACCACTCCCTTCTTCTTGGTGGTTCTCTTCTGCTTCCCCTCTGCTGTGCCACTGTCCCAATTTCCCATACATTGCCCTTGGCCTTTCGCTTTATATACTCGCCTTTTCAGCATAATATTTCTCCTTATGGCCTGTGGGGGGCGGGGACCAGTGTTTGTTTATGGTTTGCATAGAAGGATTGGTGGTGCGTTTGGACCTGCCTCCCACCCGAGGTGCTTTGGGGTGACTCTGGGCAGCCCTCACCTCTTCAGGGCAATATTGGGGGCGGGGAGGCGCCAGTGTGGAATCAAACTGCACGATCATGGCAGCCGCCTGATTCCTCCTTGACATCCTTCATTTAGTAAATGTGTCTTTGCTCTCCTTCCAACAAATGCCTCTTGGTGTTCATGGCCCATGTGACCACCCAATGCATGAATTTGGTACGATGGAGCTCCTAGTACCCTCTGAGCACATGCAGCTGCTCTTAACTCCCGTGGAACACATGGATATGTCTTTCAGACCACAATTGTTTCAGCAGAGCTGGCCATGCCAATGCTCTGCCAATGCCCTGCTGTTTCTTCCTTCGGGGAGGGTAGCCAGATGCACCATAGAGGCTGGGAATGGGCGTGAGGACCTGGGAATCTTGGTGCCACCTCTGGGGTTGGCATAATGGAGCAAGTGTCCTTCCCTAGCTTCCAAGGTCCCTCTTAACCCATTCTACATCCTCGCAAATGGAACTTCATCAGTCTCAGTATTAATCTGCTGCAGTTGGATTTCAGGATGATCTGTTTTCATAGCCAGACAAGCCTCCGTGCTTGAAGGGAACGCTTCGGCACATCTCAAGCCCATTGCACAACCACACGCCTTCTAAGGGTACTTGTCATTGGAGTACAAACAGTCTGCCAACCACCAATGGTCCCTCGCCTATATCGCACCCTGCTATTGGTTTAGGGCCTCATTACACGGAAGGCAGTAAGGGTTAACGATCACCGGTAATGGTACCGGTGACCGTTAACCCTTACCGCCTTACTACGAGGTCCCTTTGCGGGTAGGTTCTTTGACGCCTGCTTTTTGCAGGTGTTAAAAACCAACCCGCAAAGGGAACAGGGTGCTAATTACGGTACCGCAATTTGCAGCACCGTAATTAGCGCCTTCCCCATTCCCATAGAGCCCTTTGGGGCAAAAATGGGAATGGGGAAGGGCAATGGGGGAAGGGGGAATTACCGCCCCGCCAACCTTGGAATAGGGCTGTAATTCCCCTTTCCACCAAGGCGGTGCCGGTATTTTGCTAAAAGCACCTTGGTCCTGCGCCGGTCCGTGTAATGAGGCCCTTAGTCTGCCTCAGCCATCTCCTCTGAATCAGGACATTTGAGTCTACATGCATCTCAGCTTAAACAAGCACCCGCGCCCCTTCACTCTCCCGCCGCCCCATCTTCCCTAAGCCTCATCAGCTATTCAGATTCGGACCCCCCACTCCCACACTCTGATCTGGTACAATTCGTGAACTTGCAAACAAGCACGGGTGCTGGGAACGCACTACAGAGGTAATCCGCACAGTATAAAAGAATACTTGCATTACTTTATCTATGAAAAAGAGGCACATGGAGGATTGTATTTGCTGCGGTTGATATTTATGCCGATGGTCCTGCGACTGATTTAAAAAAATGAAACCAATGCAATGGTTGGAGGTTTCGGGGATAAGGATGACGTTGTGCCCCCACAAGCGTAGTGGCAAAGAAATCGGTACATGGGCTACCTAATGACCCCCTAGCTGAGTCCGGCACGATGGGGTAAAGGCAGCCTGCCCTAGACAGCCAGGGAATGGGGAAGTAGGGAACCCTGACCAGAAGGTTCGATCCTTGCAAATGAATGGAAGCACAAACTGAAATGCTGGGCCTGTGAAAGGGCAATTGGGATCCTTACATTGAAATCGGCACCTTTTAATGGCAGTTCATTAGCATAAAACTGCACAGGGACACCCCTGGAACAGGGTGAACTGGCTTGTATCTACATACACAGTAGAGCCACAAAACGGCAAGTGGTTTTCTAACTTTTACTGTACTTTGCAATATCCGTCTAACATCAAGATTTCCCACATGTTTGACTGCACACGCTTCAGTTATGAAAGCTGTGTTACAGGTATGACTGGAAATGAACAGTTTCCTTTTGCCACACAGCTCCTGAGGAAGCTGCCCTGCATTTGCCGCCAGGGCTCCCCCTCTCCCTGCTCTGGACAAGCCTGGAGTTAGGCGAGCCAGCTCCGGGTCCTAGATCCCTTTAGGGCAAACCAGGGATTGCCCCCCAAAACTCATGTGCCGGCGTCCCACCACCCAAACCCACAGGGGCCAAGCTGACCCACAATGATCGTGTGTCAGAGCAGTGAATTCTAATTAGGAGTGCCACTTTTACGGGCAAAGTCAACTTTTTTTGCAGTACATCTCACACCCTAGAAAGGGTCTCAAAATGCTCATATGAAGACTAATAAGTTACAAACCCCGATAAAATAGCGTAACATTTCCACACGAGCAGTACGCAACCTCAGTAACACAAGGGGAGAGACTTCCAGATGTAGTTAGAGGTAATAAACTTCACCTGAAGACAGAAATGAATCACACAACTGGAGTCTATGTAAAGGTGAGCGCCGCAGGGGGGATATGTATGTGAAAAGGGGGCTAATGCAGTTTTAAGAGACTGATGGCAAAGCATCATAGGCTTGCAGCAATGGGAGATCAGTGGCTGCAAAGACCAACCAAAACACTAGCACCCCGTAGGATCAAGGAAAGGCCTGGGAACACCAGGACAGCCTGTGGACAGTCCACAGGCACCTCAAAGGAGGAGGGCGGGGAACTGCCCAGGACCTGGAGGATACTCTCAAGCATAGACTTCTGGAAGCTGCGAGCAGCTTACACAATGAACATGGCGCTCACATGCTCAATCCAGAAAGACCGCACCTGCAGAGGACTCGGCAATGGCAGGATGGAAAGCAAGAACGCCGCACCCAGGAGTACTGTGGACCTGACAGGTGAACAGGCATCCAGCAGCAGGGGGACAAGGCAGGTCCGACAACAGAACACAGGCCAACGCCAAGTATCCCCAGAAGGTCTCCAGGGAAAAACATGCAAACCCAGGGGCCTGGGGCTACAAATAACCAAGGGGTCTGATGAAGTGGATGCGGTGGTCATGGAGGGCTTCCAGGATAGCATTGCATCCTA
This sequence comes from Ambystoma mexicanum, assembly GCF_040938575.1. Lineage (NCBI taxonomy): Eukaryota > Metazoa > Chordata > Amphibia > Caudata > Ambystomatidae > Ambystoma > Ambystoma mexicanum. The sequence goes on from NC_090941.1 coordinate 898,414,980, forward strand.
TTAAGGGGTAGCAACTGCAGATCTATACATAACTTCCAGTGTACCAACATAATAACACATATTATAACCACATTCTTAATATGAAACACAATGACACGCATAACTAACACAACTACAGTTTTCTTTATCCATTAAATTAAATAAATGCAGGTTCTGGAAGGAATCGGACATCCTGCAATTAGAAGAGGTAGCCTGGAAACGCCCTCTATTAAATATATAAGGCGACTGTAAAAAAAACTAACGTTTTACAACTGTCACAACTGAACATTCTGCTAAACGGGATCTGGAGGATGATAGTGTGTCCTGGAAAGTTTCAGACCAATACAATCAATCCAGTCTATTCAGCAGGCTGAAGGTAAATAGAAAATATTGCCTGTCCATCAAAATCATTGTAATTCTAAAGCACATATGAGTAAAAATCCGTTTTAAAGTACATATTATTTCAGTCTTTTCTGTTGTAGGATCCACCTGCACCCAGGGCAGGCCTGATTAATCTGCAAGTCAAACGGAGCAAATGGACAACTAATCAAATCTCAGCTTTCGCAGATTATAGGTTACTGAACCAATAGAACCTAAGGAGGAGGTGGAGGGGGTGGGGGCATTACCAGTAAGTGAGGACTTGTCCCTGGGGCTTACGACCCAATTTTTTCTTGTTTTCTTTGTGTTTATTTTCTCAGCATTCTTGCCATGCTGATCTCACCGCCACCCCTTCCTTGTGTCCCTTCCTCTCACCTCCCACGCTACCCCCACACATCCCTCCACCCCCCGAGCCTCTGATTGGGCCTGAGCCCTCGTTGAGCATCCTGGCGTGGATGCCCTCCTCGGTGCATCCACCACTTCCTGGGCATTTTGTCACCACGCCTTGAGCTGAGGACTTGTCCCCGGGGCCTTAGACCCCCTTTTTTTCAGTGCTTACCTTTAAGGGGTTCCTACATTTTGAAATCTTATCTCAACTGTTTGAAATGGCACATTGCAAAAGAAGGGATGCTGAGCTGTTGGGAGAGCTCGAATGGTATTTCCCCTTGCATTAGAAAGGATGAGAAAACTAAACCCATTGGACTGAATCTTTTTTTTGGGGGGGAGGGGGGGGACTAGTAAGAGTGAATTTTAGTTATTTTTAATTTCCTCACTGTTCCTTATTTTACATGTAAAGGTTGCTCATTTTTGCACCATCATTTTTACGACTTAATTTTCAGTCTCGGTTCTCAGTCCCAAGATATCACAAAATAAACACAATCAGGAATGCATGAATGGAGTCTGTAGTTTGGGCTGTTTAGGGATTTTCTAGGCAGCGGCTCCTCACATCGGCATAAGCACGGGCAGGAAGTCTGTGTAGTCATTTCAGTATGAGATTGAATCCTAAGGCCTCTTCCCAACTGCCAATCCTGCAGCAATTTTCTGTATCACTTTGAAACAAGAAATTAGACATTTTGATAGGCAGAGAAAAATTGGATTTACCAATTTACATATTCAAGACAGAATTTGAAGGTGGCTACCAGGCGGCCCTCGGGAGGAGGAAAAAGAGCATGAGGGGATGAAAAGAAGTGTGAGTGGGCATGACAGCAGGAGATGGTTCCAACCACAGAACAATGCTTGCACTGAAGGGTCATTTTAGGGATGATTATGACTGTCAATTTTTGTTTTGCTACTAGGGCAATAAACTGGCCATCGATGAGATGAGTGGCAGGGTAGAGTATTGGAGAAGTGGATTGTGTGCTTTACGGCCATGCAGCTAGAGGGCTGTTTTGCTACTATTAACGCTCCAGAAAATACTTGCCACACTGGAGACCAGGGTGTTGAGGCAACTTATCAAGGAGTGCATTAAATCACCATTTATTTTGAGAGTGTGACGGTAATAATAAAGAGTACTGGTTAGAGTGGAGGTCCTTGCCAAGCCCCACACAAGCCCTGGTGACAGCCAGAGAGGAAGGGTATTAGTCTGACACATCTGCAGTCGCCAGAGAGGAAACTTCAGGAGTGGCACACTGCTGCAGTCTTGTAGAATATAGAGATAGGATTTATTAATCGACAGTATCAAAGGCTGCATTGGGTCACAATCGTTAAGACTTGTCCTGCCTTCCCCTGCTACTTAAAGAGCATCAACTCAGATTTTGGGAATGCTGTTCATGTGCAATACCTTAGGCTGACACCCAACTATGCATCATTGAGGAGGTCTGAATCTTCCACATGAATGTATTTGATGGTTTCATGATTGTACGATATTTCAATAAAAATATTTTGTCCAAAAAAATGAATTGTTAGTCATGGGTGGCCTTTTGTTATGTTATGTTATTTGCATTATATAGCACCTTATATACCATTGGTATGGTCTGAAGGCGCTGGTAGGTTGAACGCCTTTGGGAACCGAAGTTCAGATCAGTAGGGAGAGTAGAGAGAGTCAAAGGTGCGTGTGAGCACCGGGTATGTGTGCAGCTGGTGCGGTATTCGTGTAATAGCTGCTTCTTAGCAGTAGGTGTGGTGGTTGAGCGATCAGGAGTATTGTGTTCGTTCTGGCAGGATTTATCCAGACCAAATGTGGCTGCGTTAGGCCTGAGGAGAACGCCTGGCTGGGTGCTGTGCAACCGGTTGTATACGAATTGTTCGTATTACAACTGTTCGAATGACAATTGACCTTTTCACAATTGACCGAATTGTGAAGGTCAATTGTAACACCCCCCGCAACCCCCACCCAACCCAAACCCACCCAAAATCCCATATATATATATATATATATATATATATATATATATATATATATATATATATATATATATATATATATATATATATATATATATATATATATATGGTCAATTGTGAAAAGATCAATTGTGACCCTTTAAATTCGGTCAATTGTTCATTCGAACAATTTGGGTAATACTGTGTAACCAGCAGTGTTTACTTAGAATGATGTGGAGTGTGCGGCAGATGTTGGTATGAGAACAGTTATACCGAATGGTGTCATAGTATCTCTGTGTTCTAGTTGAGTGGTGGTGTAAAGGAGAGAGTAAGCGTGGTGGTGTGATATGATGGGTTATATGCTCTTTCAAACGTTCTCTGCATTCCAAACCATACTATATACGTCACGCAATTCTATGCGCTCCAGTCCGTTCCATGCACTCCTATCCACTCCATGCTCCCCAGTCTGCTCCACACACTCCGGTCCGCTCGACGCACTCCAGAATAGCAGCAAGACCATAGCTTTTTGAGGGTGGCTTGGACCCATCTCTTTGAAGGACTTGTTTATTAGATGACTCCAGGAGGGGCTATTTCTGTGTATGTGAGATTTTTTAGGGGTTGATGATCCTGGGTGAGGCGGTATTATGGAGGACGTGATGCTTTTCATTTGGAGTTGATAAAAGGCTGGGTAATAGAAGGTAGGGGTGGGTGCGGTCTCAGAGTTGTTGGCGTTAGTTTGATGTTGGGCTTAGGCAGTTTGGGTTGAATGTCTGCAAGATAATCTCAGATAGCTCGAGGAGTTGACTAGGGACATTGCTGAACATCGTAGTGATGAGGCCTATTGAAAAACACATTGAGTGTCCAGCCACTTGACCAGTTGCTGTAATCCCAGGGCTTTTGCTGGATCTTGGATGGGTGAGTGATGTCGGTGGGAGCGTTTGCCCATAGGCAGAATTCTCCGATCATTAGTTGGTGGCCATAGAAATGGAATTGATAAATGGTATCTGGAATTGAGCCTGTTTGCATGGTGAGAGTAGTAAGTGCTTTGTTCTATTTGGTGTGGGCTGTATAAGTGTGTTTATAATTATTATAAGCACTTGTGGTGTGTGACTTTCACCACCAAAGTGGACCACATGAGGAGTTAGGCAGATCAGTGGGAATATATTTGCTGCCATAAGAGACAGGGTTCATGGTTGTGTGCCAAGCAAGCTGCTCAGGGGCGTTTTGCACCCAAGAAGTTGGGATTCAAATAAAATACAATTAATGCGTGATCTTTTGAAGTAAGGGATGGTCTTGCATTGCCTTCTTTGTAGGCAATACCATTTAAATGACCATACCTTTAAAATGAAGCGTAAATTCAGTTTATATGTACACTGTCACATTGTGTTTCTTTTCCTGCTTGTAAACCTTTTGTGACGGCGGTAAAGAGATACTTATCAAATGAGCTATTAGGATGTATTATCTAGGATAGTTAACCTTTTAAAAAGCTTTACATGGTTAAACTATGCTTATGGATTGCTTCCTTTCGAAATATTCAATAATGCTACAACTCTTTACTGTGGCAAGGGAATTATTTAATTTCATGTACTGGGTAATGCAAACATGCGTAATTAACATCTACAAGCTAGACGTAAGAATTGGCTAATGGGCAAAGCAAGTGTCCATTACAGACAGGGGACTTTTATTTAAATTCACTATAACTTTCAAATATTATGGTTGTATGAGTGCATTCTCTATTTGAGAAAATGTTTCCTGTCTCCAACTAGTCATCCAGTGAATTTTATTGCAGTAAATGGGTTACGAGTAAAGGCGCACCTTATTCCAGAGGCATACTGGCTGCAAATAGCCCATAAAAGAATACAGTTGAATCATTGTGTTCACTTCCAAACTTGCCAACTCCACGTCCTCGTGGAATTGCAGTCCTTGCAGATTTTCCCTATCTGAGAAGCCCAGTCTTCTTTATAGTTTTGGGTTTACATTCCTGCTAAACATTGGAGTGGAAAGGAGTGAGAAAACTCAGAGCGGACCCAGCTAATGTGAGGGTAGGTTTTTTGCACAGCCCTCTCAATAGGTGTGTGAACGAGTGAGAGTGTATTGATGGAGTCATTTCAAAGCTCATAAGGCCTTCAATAAACATAGCTGCGGGCACTTGTGACGAATCTTCAGATGTCCTCCCTTATCCAGACCTTTGTCATGGGGCCAGGGCGGTTCGTCCACAGTACAATAGGGGTGGTGCACCGGGGGTGGATCACATGGGAAAGGGAATCCCTTATGGGATGAGGGACGTCTATCCCCAGAGAACGTGGTACACCCCATAAGGGCCCACCTCTCCTGCTTCCACAGAAGTAGACCCATTAGATCCACTGCCAACCACGACCCACATGTACTTTTGTGAAGTTAATCCAGCTAATACAATGTATAACAGAAAGCCTCAGGAAAAACAGACTCCCCAGGCCTATACCTTTAGCTCACATACTGGGAAGAAGATAAGGAGTACAAAGATGATTCCGCTAAACTGTGGTGAGCGGTCTAGTCCCCTGCAGTATCTCATTGGAGCAGCGAGAAAATAGCTGGAGGAAACCAAAGCAGAGAGCGCGATCTTCCGGACAAGGGCTGTTGGAGAAGCTGGCCCGGCAACCTTGAAGCGGAGATGCCGTCTACTGAGCAGGGAGAGAGCGTAGCCCAAGACCTGGGTACTACGAGACTCGCTTCCCGAGTAGACTGATGGGCATCCCACAGTATCCACAGCAACGCTGAGATGAGACTGCGGGAGGGATGCAGAATACCGCTGACGGCTACCGACACGAAAACGAACCTGAACGCTATCAGCCTCAAGAAGGAGTTATGTGGCCCAGAAGACATGAACCGAAAGCAAAGGTACATGAGCGGGTGGGAAGGGACTGGAGATCCGGTGAAGCCGGGAGAAGCACAGAAAGAAATGAGTGAGAAGGGTGGGAAGTGTGATGAATCCTGGTGAGTCATGGGCAAATACCAGCCTAAAGTCTCCTCCAATGTGTTCCGGGGAAGGCAGCCACTACCTGATCCATACCCTCGGGGTGGAATCGGGAGAAGGGATCACATGGACAGAGATGGCTATCAAGGGGAAGTGATGACTCCACTAGGACGCAGCAGTATTCATCTTCTGAGGATGAAGATTAAATCATTCTCAGGTATTCAATGGCATACTATCAATGTACCAATCCCTCTAATATCAATGTTCAAGGAACCTGTTATAAAAAATCAGTTAAACCGAACAAAGTTGATGCCTCAGAGACTCAGGAAGTAAAGATGGAAACCTAGAATTGTCATAATTCTGTCTTCATGGGAAGTCCTCCCTTTAATGTGAAATTGCAGACCCTTTCCACAAGCTCCCCTTTCTCCAGTAACTCTCAGTTTATAGAACAATCTAACTTAATTGAAAATTACATGGAACAACTTAATGTTATACATTCTTCTATGAACTGCAGCTCCTATAGTGCTAAATGTACTGGGACAAGAACGAGGAGCTGAGAAGCAATGAGGACTCAGAATGGTGGATATTCAAAGGTGTTGTCTAGGTTGCCAATTGAAGCACCTGAACAGGATATTTAAAACCCAAGATGAGACCCAGCTGTGGGATGAATATGAAGCAGAGGAAGGCCAAGGAGCAGTTAATGGCTGTGCGGGAGGCGTAGCTGGGGAAGCTACAACCATCCGAGGTGCAAAGGCAGCCACAGAGAGAAGGCCGCTAGCAGGAGTCACCCAGAGGGGCGAAAACAAGAAGAATTGCTGAGTATGCACAGCGGAAGGCAGCATACTAAGAAGAAGCCCTGCTGAGAAGGAGACGTGCTTCCAGAGCAGTGTGTGGCAGACAGGTGCAGCCGCAGAAATTCAATGGAGCTCTTGTCGCTCCCGGAGACAGCCGTATAACTTACCTGAGGCTCACAGAGGCGGGAGAGAAAGCTGACTGAACACAGAAGCACCGCCGCGAAACCTGACAGCATGCGGGAACTGCCGAAGACAACCGTGTGTTCTGTACATAAAAGCTGTCACAAAACTATCATTTTGAATGCCGAACTATTAACATATCAAAGCCAAACTTCTTTAATGAACACCAGATAGTTAAAGAAAACAAAGCTAAGTGGTAAAGAAGAAAGTTCCTTCATAAGGGACTACAAGAGGGAAAGGTATATAGCCAGCACTACCCGCAGCCAAGAGGTTGTCGAGACTTTAGGCCAACTGCCAGTGGGAAAGCCTCTAACCAATACTACTCACAGCCCAGAAGCTGCGAGAAGTCCCTACTAAGACAACCACTGGGAAAAGCTTGCAACTAGCATTACCAAAAGCCAAGAGGTTGTGAGAAACCCTTAAGAAAGCAACTGATGCATAAACCCCCATTTGCAAGATACTTTTGGGAAAGCATATGTCTTACCTTGCCAACAGCCACGTGACTGAAACTACATTAAGGTGACAAGAGCGCAACTCTTCCTTTTTGGGATTTCAATTGAAGGAATCTTGTAACTCAAACTGCTATCAGCCAGAAGACTGAGTTCATTAATAGACCTTTTGTGAATAATTCTTGTACATTTTGTTTCTCAGTTTAGGGAAACTGGAGCACAAGATGTCAAGACTCCTGAGACTGTAAGAAGAGGCAGTTGTTGGTTAAACCTCCTTCCAAGAGAGATTTGTGTGGAGCGTGTGGAATCAATATTCTCCAAGTTTGAAGTTAGTATTCGGAGTTTTCTTCCTGGCAGGCAAGTATACCAGGAATGGGCTTATAGTGGTTAGTCCTGGCAGGCGAGTGGACAAGGATAGAAGATGATGGTTTGATGTCTTTGTGGCAGAAAGATATGTGGGAAGAACTTTAGTTGAGTGACGAGAATGCAGTAGATGCTCTGAGACAAGTAGCGCTTTGCTATCCTGACAAGTGTTTTTTTTTTCCAAGAAGTATTGAGAAAGAGTGACATGCTAGCTTGACAAGAAGTAGTTTGCTTTTGAAAAAGTGTTACATGATAACAGAACAATTGCATTTAGTTTATGGAACCTGTGTGTTGGGAAGAAAGCCAATCATCCTTGCAAGAGGGATATTGTGGAAGACCTTGATTTTTTTGAACTATTAACCAAGTGGGGTGAAAAGGACATGTTTCTCCAAGAAGAACCCTGTGGTTGGAAAATACTTTTCTATTCTGCTTGAGCAGAACTTTGTCGAAACAGAACTGTTATCGAAGTATTCCTGAATTCATCCAGGGGAAGAGAATACAATTCTGGTCGCAAGGCGTACTTTCAAGAACATTTGAGTTTGAATTACAAAACTGTTTCGTTGAACCAAAAGTCAGCCATATTTTCCTTATATAATTTGATTTTATGTATGCATTTGTGTGAGGTATTTTGGACACTAGGTCATTTTTCTTTAGTTTTAGTTTGCTAGGTAGGGACCTCTATTAGGTTAGGGAAAGTTAGTCGTTTATCAGAACCCCTTTTTACTTTGAATAAATGGCCAACTTTGAGAAAACTTTACTTTTGTGTCCGTCTCGCATTTCTGACCCCTCACAGAAGCCTGGAAGTCGGAGAGCACTACGGGCTGACACCCGGAGAGAAATCTGGACAGCAAGAGGGTCAGATACCCTAGTTAACCATGAAACAACGGCAAGAAAAAGCTTGGTTTGGCAGGAGAGTACACCGAGCTATCCAAGAGGAGAGTTTTGAGTCTGGGACTTGCACCCACATTTAAAACAGAATAAGAGGGTCATGGACAACAGAAACACAGAAGGAACACAGCCTTGGTAGGAGAGTGAACCAGGCTGTCACAGCACCGTATTGAGAGTCTGGGACACTCACCCACATTTAAAGCCGAGAAAAAGAGGGTCAGGGACCATAACGGGAGAAACAGCTATGTCAGAAGAGTGAACCAGGCTGTCTGAGAGCTATATTGCCAGTCTGGGACTCGCATCCATATTTAAAACCGAGGAAATGAAGGTCAAGGACCCTGAAAGAAAGAGAGAGAAATGCTAAGGAACTTCAGGTTTGGCAGGAGAGTAAACCAAGCTATCAAAGGAACCAACAGCGAGTTGAGGGCTCACACCTACCTAGACCAAGAGGAGAGTTGGCGACCCTGAGAGGAGGATAGCTCAGGGGCAATGCGCTCGCCTTGGTAGCAAGACGACGCTGAGCAACACAGGTTCGAACCCCTGGTCCGCGATTGGAAACCTCTTAAGCGCATTATAAATGACCCATTGCACTACATTACACTGCAACTCATTTTTGAAAGAGGAAATTTATTTTCATTAATATCATCACTGACACTTGAACCTTTTTCTTTGATGAAGGAGTTTCATCAGCACCTTTTTGAGAACAAAGTATCCTTGCACTTTACTTATGTGATTAGTGTTGGGGTCAGAAGTAGGGGTTTTGGACACAACAGTGACTAACGTTTTATGTTGACATCCTGACCGGTTCACTAGTTTTCTTTGAGGTAGGGAAACCGCTCCGAGTACTTGGGGACAGGGAGGCATTTTTCCAAACCCTCATTTTACTTTAATGAAGGTTTATGACAACTACTACAGAACCTGTGTCCGAACCTTTCTTCTGCACCCTTACACACTACGAAGTGAAATGAAAAACCTGCGGCTTGTCTTGTGCCTGCAATGAAAGAACTAGTGAACCCTTGCACAGTAGCACTCAAATCCCTGGAATAGTCAGTCGATGGATCGCTGGAGGCTCCCTCGCCCACAGCATCCATGTCTGTGCTAGGGGGAGGCGTTTTTCTGCAGAAGGTAAAGAATCAGACCTAGAAGAAAACGCAATATGCCCGAACGCTACATGGGGACGAACCATGGGACTGAGAATTATTTGAGGACTCCTTGACATTGTTCCCAATTTAGCTACACATCCAGTGAGATCTGGAGTGACCTGCTATCTGTGTGCTTATTGACGGTCGGAGAAAAAGCCTTAAAAACGTTGTCAATCTTACTTCGCACAGTCCTTCATCCATGAGGGTGAGCCTGCACCCTGGAAATCGAGATCACTGGTAACAATTTAAGTTCAACACATGGTTTTGCCTCATCCCTTTGCCCTGAGGAATCATCTTCCCAAACCATCCTCAAACACAAATTCCTGATTTGTTAATTGTATAGAGATCTAGGCACCTCACAGGCAATGTGTTGGCTCACCCTTTATTTCTGTTTCTAGAGAAGTCAACGTTGTTTTAAAAATGTTCATAATGTTTTAGGTCATACTGTTTCATCTCAGGGTTTGCATCTTTTGGTTTTTAAGAAACAAAATGTTTTTTATTTTTCAAGAGATTCTCTAGTTCACAAAATCCTTTTGATTGCTTCCTGGAGGTTTTCTGAATATTAGTACTGCGCGAAGGGGACGTGGGGGCCCTCCCAGCCAATGAAGAGGCTCAGAATGGGGGCATTGCCATGGTAGCCCCCCCTCTCCGAGCCTTCTCAGGGCTGGGGGCCACCATATGCCCTGCCGGGGAACAAGGTAGGTGCCTAACACTCTCTCCCCAGGCCCCTTCCCTCAGATTTTTCTCCCTACTGCTCCCACCCCACTTACCTCCTTATTCTGGTCCGGATCGGAGCAGAGGGGGAGGGAACACTTTTGTCCCCTGCACGGCCGCTCCCGATCTGCGCCACAGCACCATGGAAAGGGAGAAGGGACTACATCTAGTCCTGTCTCCTGTTCCATAGCTGGCCATTTTGTTTATTACATTTTTTTATTTTTTATTTTAAATGTCCGCCATGGAAAGGGAGAACGGACTTTGTTGCCACTTCTTTGACGGGCTTTTTTTCTTTTTTTCTTTTTTCACTTGCAAAACACAATAGCGTCTCGTAAATGAAAAAATTGCCTTTTAGTACTCCGGTCTTTCGGGCCTGAGTACTAATAGCAATAAGCCCCTCGCGCAGGGGTGCGGGGGGCATTTCTGCTTATAATATGATTGTATAAAACTGTCAGAGTAATGCTGCAGGTTTCTGTTGCTCCCACATACACAATAAACCATCATCCCCACTGGGTTTAGAGACTGGAAAAACTATATCTCTTGTTAATACTGCCTGGCACCTTTTTAGTATCCATGAGTTTCCTCTCCACTCCCCATAAAGGTCGCATCTCGAGACCATGAGCTTAACACAATCTCTTGCAAACAATACGCAGTTAGCAAATCAAGAATGCACGAGCTGGCCTTCTAAGATGACTATGCATATCTGTAGCTTTTTAGTGATGGGTAAATGTATTAATAAGGCTTCAACGCCCGTGGGGACTGGGTTTTTACGGACATTAGGTTACGTACAGGAAGGCCGGAGATGAGAGAATGGGCCAAGCAGACAGCAACCTGCCATAACAAGAACTCATTGGTGGAACAGAGGCTGCAAATGGCAGGCTACAGTGGAGGCAGGTAAGTGGAAGGGGGAGAGTGGCATGGCCAGGGCAGCATGGTGGCAGCAATTTGGCCCAACCAGTCAAGAATGCTGATTCTAAGCAAATATCCGATAATAGTGCCCGAAATGTGTTTGAAATCCCAAGTGAGACTTTCCAACCAGGATGCTGATGTTCCTAAAGTTTCTGTTCCCAGCATTAGGTTGAATTTATTTGATGCTATAGCATGCAGATTTTTTTTTAACCTATTTTAAGATCTGAGTTTTTTCGTCTTGTTCATCTCGTGAACATTGTCGTGACCTACTTTATTTTTGAATGTAGACATTTTGGGGGCATTGTTAATCTTTGTGGTAGGAAATCTTGGCATCAATGGCATCCCTAACACTTTTATGGGTCTCTGCCTCGAAAGCCAGTGCCTTCTTGCTTGGGCCTCTTTGACCAGGATTTGGGGTGGGGGGTGAGGCCAGGTGTTCTAACCTTCTCAGGGTGTCTGCTTCACAGGTCAGTGTCTTACTAATAGCCCCCGCCCGTCAAGCAAGAGGGGGTGGTGGTGCGTACCCGATCTTGGCGTAAGAGGTGTAGTATCCGCTACGGTGTCATTCAAAGGCTGCGCTGGAACTGAAGAAGTGTAATGCAAAAGCACTACCCTGTAACCGCCTACCTGGACAACACACCAAGAGGCAGGAGACAGGACAACACTTCTTGCACCATGGAAAGGAGAACCCAGAGATTTTTACGTGGTACAAAAACCACTGAAAACCCCGGAATCCAGAAAAGGCACAAGGGTGGCCAGGCAAGGCAGAGGCAAGGCAAGAGAAACCACGAGCCAGCAAGGAGAGGAGAGAAACAAGGTAGAGAGCAAGCAGGCAGAGAGCTGGGAGGCAAGGAGCAGGAAGGCAGAGAGCTGGAAAGCAAAGTGCAAGAAGGCAGAGAACATGAAACAAGGAAACATCCAGAAAAGATGCACGGAGAGCAGAGGAAGGGGAAGGAGCGAGCAACTAGAGTGTTCAGACGTACCGAGCTGCGTCTACTTCATGCATTTGTAGACGGGGTTGCTAGGCAACGCTGTGCAGAACACACACATGCACGCGCCTGCCTGGCTTTGGCCGTGATGGCCGCAACCAGCTGCCTTGGACTCAGTGTTGTCGGACCCCCTCCAGGCAAGCAAAAAACAGAGGAGGTCTGCTGAAGCGTGGGTAGGATCCGACCACCGGGAACCGGGTAAGGGGCGCACCGCAAGTGGTCATACAGCCGCCAGGCTCCCAGGCTTCGATTGAGGAACCAGGAGTTGTGCGACGGCGGAACTCCCCTGGCCCTCCTTCAGATTTGCCCTCTTATCAAAGTTTAGGGGGGCACTGGAGGTACAACACCTTCTTAGGGTACTTATTTCACAATATATGCCTGTCTGAGCAGGGGCCTGAGCCCTGACTCCCGCTTCCCACCCTCACCCACCCATTTAAGTCTCTCCTGCTAGGAGTTTGGTCTGTGTGAGAAATGCAAACAGCCCTGAAGGTTCTGGTGAAATCCCACCTTCAATAGTAACCACAGCATTTTACAACTGCAGTTTTTTATTTTATTCTAAAGTGCCGTACATAACAAGTGCTCCATTACTTCTTGCATGCGTGCAGTGATGGGCAGGCGCTATAAGGCCCCTTTTGCAATGCCATATGTTTGTGGCACTCCTGTATGCAGGTGCCGCTTTTGCTACAGGGTAACTTATTTGCAAGGGGTACTGCATTGAAGCATTATCAGCACCCCTGCACCAGCATCATCATGATGGTCTACCAGTCGATCTCTCTCGTGGGTGGGGGGGGTGGGGGGTATTGAAGGATGGGGTCCTTCTGATCCCCAGAGAACTGGCATGCCATCACAGAAGACAACATCATTGCCGCAACCGCAATCTCTGGTGCTAGGACTGCCGCACACAATTGCCATCAGCCAGGACATTGGGTGCATTGGCGAACATTAACCACAGATCCTCTGCTAGTGTGTAACACAGGGCTCTGCAACAATTGGCTAGCAAGATGTGTTGGACTACAACTCCCATCAGCCGTAACCAGCTTGTTCAGTGGGCAGTGATCATAGTCGTAGTCCAAATTCTCTGAGGAATCACACGATTCCTGGCATACATTGTTGCTTTATATTGACAAAGCTACAGTAAACTTTGAAAGCAGTGCTAGCCTTGTAAAACAGCCCCACCAAAGCACTGATGCTTGAGCGCGAATGCTCCAAAGACTACCCTAAAAGAGCTCCCTCTTGCCCGAAAGGCTTCCCTTTCTATGCTTAGTTGTCCTAGAGTCCGATTGGCATTACCCCATTACATCGAATGCAATCACTGCGAAGCGCACTTCATCGAATTTCTATAACGAATTCTAGCACATGTCATCGAAAATAGAGATGGGGTTGGGTTGGAATATTCATTGAGGTGGAGGGAGTATTGCAGGGGGGACTCTCACACGCATTCATTTTTGAAGACGTGCACAAGTTCGGTAAAAAATAATCGATGTGGGCTGCGTCGTGGTTTTTTCCAATGTAATCATCCTGTAGATCCGTCAGATCAGGCCCCCGTCTTCAGTAAGTCCTCCTACTCCATTCGACCTACACACCCTGACCCCCTTCCAGGACCTTCCGGTCACCTGCTCATTCTCCTGGCCCTCCCCTCTTTATCCAGGACACAAGAGCCACCTTTGCTTCATGGATCCATTGGTCAGCCATTTCCCTGCTGGGCCTAGCAGCCATATTTTAAATGCTTCCTGTACCAGTCCACCGCTCACCCTCCTTAGCCTGGCAGTCTAGTTGGCCTACCTGTCAGTACGGTCAGTGCTTTAAGTGGCCTGAAAACACGAGCCGGGGGGTCTTATTGGTGTGTGGTCTGGCAGGGGATCAGTGCCACATTTAAAAGGCAACACTTACCTCACCTGAATTCTGCCTGTTAGGCCATGCCCAGTAAGAGCCCCTGCTCGATTTTGCAAAAGGGCTGGCCCATGGCCGTTTAACAGGCAGCTTTGAGGTCAGGTAAGTGATGCCCAATCGTTTAATTGCGGCACTTAGCCCCTGCCCTGAAAGGAGTGCCTGGTGGGGGGTTGCCGTCGCAATGAAAAAGCCTGAAATCCTCGCTTACACGTGAGAGCTTCAGGCTTTAGAAGAAAATCCTTGGCTTCTAGCAGCCTGGTGGGCTGGGGTTAGCAGGGGCCTTTAGGGAGCCCTGACAGGGCCCTGTGTTAGTCACAATTTTCAGAGAGTGCCAGCGATCTGCGCTGGCTAGCCCCAGCCCACTTAAAGCCCTGTGAATGGTCTAGCAGTCTTACTACAGGGCGGATGGCTGACCTTGTATGCGTGGACAGGCTACATAAGGCAAGCCTCTGGGAGGAGTGTCCATTGGGCATGTTCTATACAACATAGTCCCCCAGGACAAAACACTGGGATGCCCCTCTTTACTAGGAACACCACACTGCACTCCCTCCCCAACATTCTAAAATCATTGCAATATAAACAAAACTCTATTTTTATCAACTTGTAATTAAACATTTAAAAGTAATCAATAGACATGGCAAAATAGACGCCAGCATTGCAAATAGCAATTCACTTTCATCATTGCACCATGCACACATTCATTGTCTGTTGCACAATTCCCTGGATTTTTCTCCTGCGAGAGTGTTTACTGCTGTCGCATAATCTATCGTCTGCACGGATTTTGCGAGTCAATAGCCCCTCTTTACCCATTTAATAACTATATTTTTGTTTGATTGAATTTATTAAAACTCCTCTCAACATTCGACAGCAGCACCTGTGACCAAGAATTTTGGAGTAACTAACACATTTGGAAACAATAACTGTTTTTTGTATGGTGAATACATTGCGTTTTCTCTATCCATAATTGTTGGCTTTGTCAATAACTATTGTCTAACAAACAATGAGTTTACTGCAAACTGAATCACGTGTAGGGGCTCCCACTTTTGGCACGTAGGCTACAGTGAGATTAAATGATTTGCTCAGGATCACACACTTTATTTACGTGGTAAAGCTGACCGTTGAGCACAGCCTGCAATATAGGCATTAAACTAAATATCTTCCCAACTTTAGTTGCCACAGATGTTACTGGGAGCCTAAACAAATATCTGCATTTTACAGCTGTACTATGGAGACTTAGGGCATCATTACACGGACGGCGGTGGACCAAGGTGCTATTAGCACCTTGGTCCATGCCGGTAAAATACCGGCACCGCCTTGGTGGAAAGGGGAATTACCGCCCTATTCCAAGGTTGGTGGGGCGGTAATTCCCCCTTCCCCCATTGCCGTTCCCCATTCCCATTTTTGCCCCATGGGGCATAATGGGAATGGGGAAGGTGCTAATTACGACACCGCAAATTGCGGTACTGTAATTAGCTCCCTGGTCCCTTTACGGGTTGGTTTTTAACGCCTGCAAAAAGCAGGCGTTAAAGTCTCCAACCCGCAAAGGTACCTCGTAGTAAGGCGGTAAGGGTTAATGGTCACCGGTACCATTAACGGTGACCGTTAACCCTTACCGCCGTCCGTGTAATGAGGCCCTTAGTCATGAGTGAAAGAAAATGCATAAGGTCACTTGCCTAAAGTCATTGTTTTCTGCAACATGTGGCTCATGTTATGCACACCTCCCACAACAATGGTACTTCTTCAGGCACATAGCAATAACAATAGTGACTGCAAGTGACCCACTCACAGCTGTGGCTTCAGTCATCTACCACTAATTGCTTCCCATTTGAAATAGTCTGCCAACAACAGACATTTTCAAAACATACTAGACAGACTCTGTGCCATCCTGTTTCTTTCTTTGTACTTGAGTTTCAAATTTAAAAAACAGATAAACAGGAACACGGCTCTTAAGTTAGTCCGGTAATTTTGTTTTTCTTTTTTTTTAATTTAAAATGTTTATAGTACGCACGTACCGCCATGGGCCAGCATCAGGGCAACATTGCACCTCGGCACGAAACACAAAATACACCGAAATCAGGACAACCTCTGGGCCCACACAAGAATCATGGACATATGCGAAGGGGGGACACCGCAGACGTTCCAAGACACGCGCGCAATACTTGGCCTGAACGAAGGCGACTGGTTAACATATCATTCAATCTGTGCCACCATACTACGACATGTGGCCAAACCCCACCCGTTCACAGCTACAGCCCCCTGCGAGACCGAGATGGGGCAATACCTCCGCACATTCTACCTAATGACAGCCCTGCAGAATTAGGTTCGTATCCACACGCTTGCACGCATCTGGACAGAAGATCTAGCCACCCATATCGATGAAGCAGATATCAGGGAATACTTCGAACATACCGCCAGTCTCGATAAACCGAGGAACAGGGAGGTCCAATACAAAATACTACAGAGACTGTATCACACCCCCACCATACTACACCGGATGGGGATAGCTCACACAGACGAATGTTGTCGGGAATGCAGAGCCACGGGCACGTTCGGACACATACTTTGGCACTGCCCTAGGATCACCCCATACTGGAGGGAAGTCCATAAAAAAACAAAATGACATTGCAGGGGCCACAGTGTCATTTACACCTGAAGTGATGCTCCTTGGAGCAGAGGCCAATGATCAGCATGAAGAGGGGCTCACACGCAAACTTATGAACATAATTCTGTACACAGCACGCAAGCTCCTTATCACTCATTGGAAAGCAAAAACTCCCCTCCCCCCGACAGCATGAAAAGCACTTTTAGCCAAAACCTGCAGAATGGAAGCAGCAGCCCTCATGCGACATCAGACTCACAACCCCACAAGAGCTCAGAAATTCAGAGAATTAACAGAACCATACATCTAGATGAAGAAAGGTGAATGAGGGAAACACCAGCAACATGGGAAGGCATGGGCAAAAGAAGAGAACGCACGCTATCCATTTGAACACTAACATTCAGCGGCGCCACACCACAACAAGGACAACTCGCCTATCAGCGCCACACGAAAGCAACTCAGTTTGGGAGTTCAGGGGGGTTAGTTGATGGGGGGGGGGAACAGTTAACTAGGCTGTAGAGACAGAGCATGGAGAGATCAACCCGGAGGGAGGGTGGATGGAGGGGGCCTCAGAAAGGTCTAAGTGCAAAAACTGAAGGACTCCTTCGATCCGGAACTAGAAATGTGTATTATGTCCTCTTCTCGTAACCATGCATGCACCAGTATTTTAAATTCAATCGACTGTTATTCTGTCTAACAAATGCTAATGAAAAGATGTATTAAAAAAAAGTTTATAGTACACATGGTACTTTTACATTATAGTACAAACAGAATAAATATGATCACAATATAAATTAAACACACAATGCAAATAAAAGAAGAAAAAAAGGAAACGCAAAGCAAATTAACAGTACGCAAGAAATAAGGATCCTGTTGGCAAATCCCACCCGCTCCATTCAATGACACATTTACACTTTTCAAAATGCTCTCCCTTACAGTGATCCTTTGTTCGTACAACCCAGAATTCGAGTGTAGCTAATGCAAAACGGGTGGCATTGCAGCTCTTTGCCAGCTCCATCTCATCAATCTCACAAACAGAAGAGTCAGGTGGGAAGACTGCTCTCTCTAGGCACTGTTGCCCTTGACTACATCTACTTGCGCACCGGCCATGACCTCCTCTAGTCTGGGACTGATGTCTTCTCTTACTACAGGTAATCACGTAGGATTTGGCTGGATTTACTGCTAGATGGTTCTGTGACAGGTAGTTCATTAGTCCTGACAAGCAACACTGCAGTTCTCCAGGAGTATAGTTACACCAGGACCAGGTCGTCCGCATACGCGATGTATCCTATGTTTAACTCCATCCATCGCGGAGCATGACCTCCCCACTTCCTAGCTTCCTCCCACAAATCGGCGAGATATAGATTAAAGAGTGCGGGTGCTACTACTTGGCGCACTCCCTTTGTAACAGCAATGCCCCTGGAGAGTTCTCATTTGATGTTTAGCCTTACTCTGATGGTATTGTTGGTATACAGCATCTGGATCATATTCAGAACGCCCGGCTCTGTGGCTCTACTAGCCAACTTTACCCAAAGGCTCGAAAAGGTCCACGTTATCAAAAGCTGCTGATAAATCGATGGCAACTACATACAGATCTTTAGGTGCGCTGCCATATCGATTTCACTGAGACCGCCATGAAGGGTCATTCCACTCTGAACAGTTCCCACTCCCTTCCTAAACCCTGTTTGTAGTGGATGCAGGTGATGTGTCGCCTCGGCCCACTTTCTCAGTTCTCTGAGTATCATTGTGGCAAAAACCTTGGATGTCGTATCTAGAAAGGCTATGGGTCGATAGCTCTGCTGTGAGCCCCTTCCCCCCATTTTATATATGGGAACAACTATGGAGGTACGCCATGAGTTGGAACAAATACCACTCGTTGCAATTTGTTTAAACAGGTAGCACAGAATGTCAGCCCATAGGTTAGGATTATTTTTCAAAAACGTATTCGTCACCCCATCTGGACTGCTGGGATGGGAGTTATTTAGATTAATGATAACTGTTTCTAGGTCGTCTCTATCAAATTCGTAGTACCAGACTGGGGCCTCCCCCTACACAACCCTCCCAAGCTCACCACTTCACTGCCTCCACTAAACTTTAGCTGGAGGAAATTGATCCAGGCTTCCTCGGATACAGCCGACCCCTGCGCAGGAGTTTGCAAAGCACTCTTGTTGTTCAGGGTTCCCCCTATTGCACGCATATCTTTATTAACTAGCTGCAACAACATCTCCTGATTGTGTGTGTACTTCTTGTTTATTTACTGACATTTCGGCTAAGCTATATCAATTTACACTTTGAGCTTGAGACCACCAGATTTCTAGTCCCCATAGAATCCATCTTGTCCCACGCCGCTATCTAAGACAGTAAGAGGAGAGAGTGGTTGCTCAAATTGTTCTGTATTTGTTTTTAGATCTATCATTCTTGCAGGATCTATGTTTTTAATTAGGATGTAATCAATAGTAAATGACGAGATTGTGTTAGTCCATGTTGGTGCATCTTTTAGACGGGCTTCCCCTTTCAAGTTAGACTAAATGAAGCCCCATCTAGACAGAAATTGCGATCACTTCCTCCCAATACTCGCCCTTCTAGCGGTTTCAACACACTCCCCGCCAGTGCTCATCCCATCTGGCATTTCAAACTCCAGTGGGCACACCCTACATTTGCAATTGAAGTTCTCCCCCCCCCCATAACAATAGAACCTCCACCATCCTTTCTTTCCCAGTCTAGTAGGACATTTTCCACCTCGTTAGTGACTCTGTCCAACTCCTCTGAGAGGATTATAATAAATATTAATCAAAAGGGTATCCACCTGTTGGCCGGCGGTTTTGTATGTCATCCTAAATAATCAGTAGCCCATCTGTACCAGTTTTAACATAGTGAATCAGAATTGACTTCCTAACTTTCTTACCTTTCCTAGCATTTTTACAAATAAACATGTAGCCATCAAATGTGGGGGTCAATCTAAGCCGCTTCTCTTGCAAAAATATAATGTCCTGAAAACATGTAATTAATGTCAGAATTCAGAAAGGAGTTATGCCCTCTCGAGTTTCAGCAGCCAATTATACATTCTTTGTCTTTATAACCCTGGACGCTTTCTCGTTGACGTTGGGAGGGTACTGGAAAGCTATCCCCAACTAGTCCGACCCATAGCTGGGATGCCTCTGCTGGTCTGATTCAAAGAAACATCGCACAGTAAGCTTAGGTCTGCCTTTATCTTGGAAATCGTTCTCTCTCGTCTTAGGATAATATGTCTCGAAGCCCTTTACTAGGAGATCTTCCTGGCAGTCACTAACCAGTGTTTCAACCAGTCTCAAGAATTAACCGGTTGTGCGCGATCAAACATGTGGATGAATTTTAGATCTGCGGAAGAGATATCCTTTAAAACCGGGACCGTGGCAAGCAGTGCCAAATGCCTCCTCTTTTTAGCGGCACATTCTTCACTTCCTCAAATACAGATTCGAAGATGATGGGGCGAGTGCCAGACTGTCAAATGCCCCTGTCCTTCATCCAACTATGCGCATCTCGGAATGCCGCTGCTTTAGTAGCCGCATTCACATTTTTTAGTATTTTCCCTGAGTGATTCTGGACAGTTTGAGCCCTAATCTTATCAGGGCTCACGGTGCCCTCAGCCTTTGTGTCGTTTGGCTTGGTACGGGCGTCACCTGCCGCATCCCCCAGATGCATCGAGACCCGCATGTCGGCAATCAAGGGCATTTGTTTAGGTGGCTTTGCTGTTTTTTTAGTACATTTAGCCATAATTGCATTTGTGGTAACATTGTAACTGCTGGATGACAGCGCCAGTTGGTCAGCAGTATGGATAGACACTGGCGTTTCCGGTCTTCTTCCTGAGTGCTCCCTTTCCGTTGTTTTCACCACAGAATGCTCTGCCACACTGACGTCTGCCTTGTTCCTGGTTTTCTTGTTTGCCGCTAGCCACATTGTCCTGAGAAGCTTCGTGACCCTCTATTTATGGCTTCCAACACATTTTTCATATTTTTGGACTTCTTAGTTTTGCTCAGAACCGTGCCTTTGCTTGGCGCACGCTTTACGTGTGGATTGGTACTGTGTCCGTGCATTATCGGGCTATCAAAACCCTTGATAGGGTTCCCCTATAGATATTCGCATGAGGAAGTGGTCCCACTCTTGCTAAGACGGGATATGGTGTGAGCTCCCGTAGCTAGCTGTTGTTTAATGTCTGTGAGAATTTTCGTATTTGTTTTGACATCTAATGCTATGATGTCATAAAGTCTGCTAAAAGATTGCAGAAAAATATTGAGTGCCTCTCCACAGCTTACATCGTTGCCAGAAATGGCAGTGAGGACCGGTCATTCGCCAGGAACAAAATCTCCTCGGGAAGCGATAATATGGGAATGCAGTCCGGAATAACAAGTGCCTCTCCTTCTTGCGTTTTGAAGAGACCAGGCGACCTGCTTAGTCACTCATACGTGCTTTCTGCGATTCTGATTTCATTCTCCAGGCTAATACAAACATTTATCAATGGGGATGCTTGCTTCCAATTCCGCTTGATCCAGAACTGCCCCTGAAATTTCGAGTTCTTGCCCTCCTGATTCCACCTCCCCTGACAGCATACTATCCTGGAAGGCAGTCTCATCCCAGACAGCTTGACTATACAGTTTTGCTGCATTCCGGGGGGGAAAATTCTGTAATTTTTGCTTGTGCAAAGGAAGGCATCTGTATCCCAATATGAAGCAGAATTGTTTCAACCTCCTTGTCTATTAACGATTGTTTAGAACTTCTAAGCTGGTAACGTTTTACTTTATTTTTTTCCCTTCATAATGTTATGTGTAGGCGCTTTACCTGTGACCCCTGTTGATCAAAGGGACGTACCCCCACAGTTTCAACTCAGCAACTGGTAAGTGAGCACCCGCACTGTCAGGCTAGAGGAAGGAACCTCACAACGCCTGCAACACCTACACTGAGTAAGGTGGATCGTCAAGTGGCACCACTGATTGCTGTTGACTAGCTAGCTGGCCGCTTCTGACAATCTCTGTTCCCAAATTGGAAATCAAGGGGCAGCTAAACTAGTGAGCTTTGCCTAGTGGTTAGTCAGGTGATGCTGGCTTGAAACAGCTGATCCTGCACCCTAAACTACCTACACCTGGCAGCCATTTGCTTTGCCTGCCCTAAGAAATGGCCCCGTGAGTGTTCGTGGTGCACTCATGTACATAAACAGAAAACTATAAACACTCATTAGCAAACTGCAGATACTTTTTTTTCAGCCTGGTATTTGGTTTAGTGAGATATAGCCAATGGTGGTCAGTCATAATGTAGAATGCAATAATGTCGAAAGTCAAAATGTCGAATTTTTTTTAGAAAACAATAATGTCGAAAACCAATAATGTCGAATATTTTCTACATTTTTTCGAATTTTTCGAAAAAAATAAATAAATATATATATAATTAAAATGTGTTGAGTATGAGGGGTGAGAGGGTGGTGGGGGTGGCTTGGGGGTGTTGGGTTGTGGGGGGTTGGGGCGGGGGACCCCCTCTAGTAAATGATACTCTTCTTGTTTATGTATTTATTGATAGTGCTAATTGACATTTTTTTCCAACATTTTTTTTATAAAAATTGACTCTTTTCATTATATGTATAGGTTTTCGACATTGTTTTCTACATTTTTTTTCTACATTTTTGTAAGGCAACATTTTTTTTTCTACATTATGAATATAAACCATAGCCAATGAAGGATTCTACTGAAATTATTCTACAGAGAGACCACTTTCTGGGTTCTTTGCAGCACTTCCTTAAAGCTGCAGTGCACCATGGTGGTTCATGCTCCCATACAAAGGGTTGCTATCTTCGGGAGAGAGAGAGAGAGAGAGAGAGAGAGAGAGAGAGAGAGAGAGAGAGAGATATTCCAAACAGGTGCTGTGCCCTTCTGTGGTGGGACCAAGCCTGATTTGTATATGGTCTTTCCCCTTTTGTAATGGCTTGGCAGGCAAAGAACGATGGTCTGGAGGTTTGCCCAGAGCAATACTAGTGGTTAAGATTAATTCTAAACCTTCCGGCCATCACCTCTTTTGTTTCCCTGTGACATCATTCATTGGAAAAATGAGAGCTCTGCAGAGGCAGACTCGATAATCGCCTGCAATTTACTCTCTCCACTTAAACATCAAATGCACTACCAGCCTACTGCTTTTTTGTGTTGTCGGTCATTTCATTCCATTCTCTAAGGTTCTCATGGCAGTTTTTTTAACTTTACAGGGTGGTCAAATAAATTCATTTGGAGAGGGTAATGGCACCTTTAAGGAAAGTCTTCAAGGGAGGTTAGTTCAAGTACCTTGCACATTCTATTTCCTCTGTGTACTCCACTGCTTCTATAAAGCACTTAATACAATCATGGAAAACAGTAGCCCTCAAGCCTTAGCAAAAGGAGGAGGGTGCACTTCATCAAAATCACCTAGTATTAAAAGGGCGAGATAGCTCAGCAGTTGCAGAATGCCATCAGTCACATAGCTCTGCATGTTTAGGTTCCTGCAGCAGAGATCAGTGTGTAGCCTACTGGTTATTGGTACAATCCTAGTAAGATAGCTCAGCTGAATAATACATTTGCTGTAGGGATACTCTCAATCACTTGAGCCCCCCTGAAAGTTAGCATACAAGCTTAGTCCAACTCTGGGCTGGCCCTCTAGGTTTAGATGGAGGTCTGTATCCGCATCACACCAATTGGAAAACACTGCAGATGATACAACAGAGTGCAGTGTGCTTGATGGAATGCAATAACTGTTTCGCTCTCGCCGTCTCGCTCTCCATCCCTCCTGACCACTACATCAATGTACGTTCGAATATTCTTGTTTCGTTAAACGATAGCAAATGGAATATATATAGACTTCAAATGTAATATTGGTTGAAGGTCTATTTTATCTAATAAAGGGAGCATAAATGTGTGCAGGAGGGCGTGGCTTGGCGCCAAGCGGAATAGTGGGCTAGCTCCTTGGCTACGCGCCTCGCGTTAAGTTAAAATAATGTAAAGGTCCTAGCAAGAGCTAATTCCTTCCCACGTTTTACTCGTTTGTGACCTTTAAGAAACTCAAGGTGGCAACAGTAAAGAAAGACACAAGTGATCACAGTTCAAGGGTGTTTATTGAACCTTATAATGGATGAGATGAATGCCTAATCTAAACTTAAATCTAAGATGGGAGCAAGCTACAACCATCCAATAATAATAAGGCAGTCCTAGTGGTGTTTTGTCAAATAAAAAGGGCCTATACTAAAAAGAAACTATTGCCAATCCTTACTACTAGTTACAAAAAAAAGAGTGTGAGATAATGTTCACCAGAAAAGAAAAAAGTGTTCACAAAATAAGTCAGGATGATATGACTGGCTCGTAATCTAATCAAAACTGTTTGGAAGTCCATATATTCAAATTATCTCGCTATTCAGTTAATTTTCTATTCTAAGTTTATATTGTATTACTCCTGAGTTCCTATGTCTACAAACATATACTGGAACGCTAAAGGTCTTCACAATCTCATCAAAAGACAGAAGTTACTATCATATCTCAATAGAAATAGGCCTTCCATTGCATGCATTCAAGAAATGCACCTCCCAACATTCGAAGCTGCTAAGAAAGTGTGGGTGGGTAAAGTCTTCGCAAGCAAGGCACAGGGTAAGACAAATTGAGTTATTATTCTGATCAATAAAAACATTGATTGCAAGATTATTAGCTCATAGACCGATGACTCGGTTAGATGGGTTCTATTGAATCTTCTCTTTTGTTCTACTTACTACTCAATTTTGAATGTATATGGCCCTAACGCAACAGATCCTGTTTTCTGGAAACAACTTAAGGCAGGTTTGCTATGCTGAAATGTACACAATCTTATTGTATGTGGGGACTGTAATGAAATAGTGGATCCATTTCTGGACAGAGTCTAAATCTCCTTTCAGAAATTCAAAATCTCACAACCAATTCCTAAAGTTTATTTCTGAATTAGGCCTTGCTGACGCTTGGGCCTGCAACACCCGTCGGACATAGATTATACTTTTCATTCTAGTCCACATAACTCTTTTTCCAGAATTGAATACATCTTTATGTCCAACTCCTTAGATGCCAGCCTGATCAATTCCACCATAGAATGCATATACCTATCTGATCGCACCTCTGTTCATACTAAAATTAGTGATACCCATCCCATTCTAAGTCTAAATCAAATCGGTGGAGGTCTAATTCAGGCCTATTAAAAGACAGAAAATGTGCTCACTTGCTGACAAATGCTCACAATAATTCTTTCCAGATTAATAAAGCAACAGACACCTCTATACCTAATAATTGGGACTGCTATAAAGCAGTACTTGGCGGTGAAATAATTTCCTTTGTTGCAAGAAAAAAGAAGGCTTTGAAACACGAATCTGAAGGAATTCTAAGAAAATAACAAATTATTGAAAAACAATGTTTCTAGGCCTTCTAACGAAACTCAATTCAATATTGTACAGTTAAGGATAAAATACAGCAAACTTACCTCTGATTACTCGTGTGCTAACCTGTTAAAATACAAAAAAAAATGTATCACTTTTCCAATAAAACCAGTAAATCCCTAGCTTCCTACCACAAAATGTAAAAAGAAAGAAGCAGAATCACAGTAATAAGACTCTCATGTTACTAGAACATTTGTAGATAAAAAGATCATCAATGTGTTTAGTACATTGTATCATCAATTATATTCCTCTGAGTCCACTTTCAATAATCCCAACATTCCTGCCTTCCTACAGAATATAGGAACTGGCTACCCCTCTCTCGGTGCTACCAAAAACAGGGTGAGCAATTTACAGCATATCAATATGCAAATCAAGTCATTTTTCAATTCATGTATATAATGTGAATTGCATAAAGGACCAGAGTGCCAGAGCAGGAAACCATCTTACATCAGAGCTAAAAAATGTTCACACATTATCATATTTAATATTAATATATTCACAGTCAAAAACGAAATCTAATAATAAAAACACACTATCATACACATATATTACAATCAATATTGCACATTTTGGGATTCTTCTCACTTGTAAAAAATAGAACAAGTATAATTCATTTCAAAAGGGGTTCAGTAAGTTAATCATGGCCACTGTCTTATTTAAGGTGGTTTTGCAGATAGTAGACTATCAATTTAGGTTAGTCTAACGTCATGTGTCGACATGTTTCGGCCATCTACATATATGGGACACTATCCCTAGTGTCCCTACACACAATCAAATCAAGGCCTTCTTCAGGACAGACCAATTTCTTTTTAGAAGATGAAATTTCTTTCCCAAATCCCCGTTTGCCAGACAAATACGATCTAAAAACAAACAAAAACATTTATCACATATTAAAAAAGAATGGTTCCTTTCTTAAAACATCAACATCTCTGGATCCTTGTATCCATTTGTTTTGATCAATAGTGGATCTTTAAATTTCATGCATTCATATTTCATCATATTATTTTCACAATTAACTCAATTGTAATCTGTAACCATACTGTAAGTTGCGAAAGCCTTTACTTACAAACTTGGCGGCACTAGAGCTTTTTAACAGTCCCTTTTCATGAAGACGGATTATGATTTCCAGTGTTCACAACAAACACCATTAAGCCTGACCAATTCGTGGCTTCAAAGAATTCTGTGGAGAAAGGAGGGGGAGCCCCACCATATGTTTAATACATACTATTTCCACATTACGAAATCAATTGCATATTGGTTCCCTTCTTATTATTTCCTAATTGAGGAGGACTTCTTATTTACTTCAGAAACCACCTAAGGTTATTCGGGCCTCTACAGCTAAATTTTGAGGACATTAAAACTAGCATCATTAATCTGGCTATAGTGATATACTCCATTGTGTGTCAGAAACGAGGTCTGTCACTTTTATTACCATGGTTGCGGGAAGAGAAAACACTGCACTTACGTGAGCACAATTGGTCTCGTGTCCACAGCTTTAATATATTGTGGCGAGCCTAGTGAATCTGTGTTGTCAGGCAGGCGCTTTTAAGGTCCGCCAGCCGTCACGTGATTGTCGCGCCCCGAAATGGTTGGCGCAGTCATACAACAAATCTATGAAACAAAAAACAAAGCGATCCAGCGCCGTATGATTACAACGTTGTGCCACAACAGTACCCGTCTGCACACAATAGCAGGGCACTGACACAAGCCGTCATGTACGACAGGCGAAACCGCTACCCAAAGAAAAGGGAGTTGAACCCCAGTTACAAGCCCCAAAGCCCTCTGGAAATGTTATTAGAAAAGAGCGACGATAGGTGAGTGAGCAAAGTAAATCAAGAACCGTCACCTAGTGAGAGTCAGGCACTAGGTGCTTACCTCATTTCCGTATGATCTCCTTCTGTCGCGGCCGGTGCACTCGCGAGGCTTCAAAGAGAGTCCGAATGCATCGGTACGCAACTGCAGTTTTAAATGCACGCATTTACGTGTCACGTGAGGGCTGCAGCTACTCCTCTTAAAGGGAGAATGCAGCTGCTAAAAAGCACACGGCAGCACTTAGAAATGCCTGTTGTTCGAGGACACCCCCTTGGGGGCAGTGTCTGTTTGTAGTGGTGTTTTTCTAAATTACATGGGGGGCAAAACATGAATGGCTGCTACAACAAGGCATGTTATACATAACCTGTAAAGGCCTATAATACAAGATAGGCACTAGCTAGTTATTCGCAAAGATCAGAAAAAAATTCCCAAATGATCAAAAAAGGGGGAGGCAAGCAGCGATTGTAAAAAGGGAACAATGAACAGTTAACAGTTACCTCGGAGTGATAATGGAATTCCACTCTACTGCCAGATTTAAACCTGAGCTAGCCGTATTGAGGGAATATATGCATTTTTGTTCGCTCAAACTTAATAAATTGTCTCTGTTGCCTCCCCTTATACTTGCTGGAATCGTTTGTAAAACAAACCACAGCATCTGTGTATTTATGTTTCTCTGCCTCATAGTGCGCAACTAGAGGCTTGTTAGGAACTTTATTTTTAAGACATGACTTGTGTTCAGAGATGCGTTATCTAATGCATCTCTTCGTCTTCCCAATATAAATTAAATTACACAGGCATTTTATGCCATAGATCACCCAAGATGACCCGCAATTAGTAAAAGTACGAAACTCCCAGTACTTACCATTTAACTCAATTTCTTTTAGATTGTTAGTGGAAGCACAGGCGACAAAATTCCCGCATTTGAAGGGAGACAAAAAAATGTGAGGGACTTAGTTGTGCACTCATACCCGAAAAAAGAAACGTTGCCCACTCAGACCACACTGTGGCATTTGCCACTGGTAGTGGGACACTTCAAATGCGGGAATTGTGTCGCCTGTGCCGACAGTCCTTTTGTAGTTAGAGGGCTTTATTGATTTCATGATATTAATCAGGTCTTGTTCCTCAATTGCCTTAAATGAGAATAAGGGGGAGGTGTCAGAGGATGGCATGGTTTTGGGGGGTTGGATAGTGGGTTAGCGATTGGAGTCATTTTGATTTTTGCCTGGAGAGTGTTAAGTTTGTTGCGCATGGCTGTTTGTATTTCGTCGCACCACCCCTTGTCGTTGATGAAGTTCTGGGGAGGGAGGGTGCGAGTCTCTAATTCTCTAAAAATAGAGAAGATCTCTTTGGAGCTGGACTTTGCTTCGGAAATCCCGGTTTCGAAAGAGTTAGCTTTAGCATGAATTAACGCTTTTTTGTACTCTTTAGAGCGATTCTGGAAGTCTTGTTTGTCTGTGTTGGAGCTGGTAGTTTTCCAAAAGCATAATGCTGCCCGTTTTTTAGTGCGGAGATCAAGGAGCTCTGGGGCTAACCAGGCGTTAGCGTGGCTGGTGGTTTTAGGTTTGCAAGGTTTGAGAGGGGCAATGGAGTTGACTACTGCCTTGAGGGCAGTGTTATAGGATAGCGTGAGGGCCTCTGGATCATTGGAGAATGGAGGCTTGAAGGCTGGTATCTGTAGGTAAGGTAATAGTCTTTCCTTTGTGAGCTGGCGTGTACTTCTGGAGATTGCCGGGGGTAGGAGGCAGGAAGGGTGTGTGTTCCCCCTGGTGGTGGGAATATTGAACGTGATAATGTGGTGGTCAGACCACGGGGTAGGAGTATTGCCAGTGATGATGAGGGCGAAGTTGTGCTGGGCTATCCAGTCCAATGTACGGCCTTGTCTGTGGGTAGGGTCAGTGACAGAGTTGCTGAACCTAGAGTCACGAGGGCGGAGTTAAGTGACTTAGCAGCAGGATCCTTGGTGTCATTGAGGCCTAAGTTCAGGTCACCTAATAGGATGACTTTGGTGGCTTTTTTTAAGTTGTCTGAGAGGAGGTGGTTGAGGACTCCCTGGAAGTCACCTATAGGTCCGGGTGGACGGTAGACAAGATGTAGTGTAATAGTGCAGTGGTGTGAGAGGTTAGGTTTCAGCTGGATGTAGTCACTGTTGTTATTCATGTCTTTGTCAACCTTCCTGATGGAGAGGGAGTCCCTAGCTATGAGGGCTACGGTGCCTCCTTTGGATGGGCGGTCATGTCTAGTGATGGTGTAGCCTGGGGAAGGGCAAGGGATGGAGCAGGCCCAGAGGGGTCATTAAGCCAGGTTTCCATTACTATGAGGCGGTCCAGGTCATGAGCAGTGATAAGGTCGTGAATACCTAGTGCGTGAGCATTGATGGAACGGGCATTAACCAGTGCACAACTGATGTGGGGCTCCTGGTGAGGGGCCGGGGTGGCTGTGGATGGTGGCGTTGGTATGCTGGGAGGAAGACAGTTGCTTGAGGATAGGAGGGATGAGCAGTATTAGTCTCAATTGCAATGAAGATGAGATTATCAGCAGCATATGGGCATCTATAACAGTAATAGGCAATTGATTGTAAGCCCTGCGGGCGGTAGTGGAAGGTGGCAACAGGCTGTTAGCGGCAGTAGCAGAGGGCATGTCATTTGCAATAGTATTGTTCACGTTTACAGTATTACATACTTACTACTGCCAGAGCAGGCGGTAGTGGATAGTGGCAACAAGCTATATGCAGCAATAGTAGAAGCCATGTTATTTACTATAGTATTGGGCGATAGTGGTAACAAGCTATTTGCAGCAATAATAGAAGCCATGTCATTTACAATAGTATTGGCAACATTTACAGTATTACATACTTTACTACTGCCAGAGCAGGCGGTAGTGGATAGTGGTAACGAGCTATATGCAGCAATACCAGAAGGCATTTCGTTTGCAATAGAATTGGCAACATTTACAGTTTTGCGACATTGACTCTACACAATGCAGGTGCTTGATAACTGTCACTGTAAAATATTAGTAGCGGCATCATTTGGGTTGATATTACTAGCATTCTTCATGGTGGTATGCAGTTCCGTATCATGCGCCGAGCTGGCAATAGGTGGGTGTGTGATTGTAGTACTTTGAGCTTCTGCAGCAACAGTCAATAGCTTAGGGGTGGAAGTGGAAGCCAGGTTCAGTTTGGCATTTGGCGCTGCCTTGATAGGCGGAATTGTCACAAGAATGGGAGTTGGAGCAAAAGGGGGTTTGGAGCTTGTTTTGTTTCCCTGGATGGTCATGGGCGTACTTAGTAGTAGTTTTTGAATTGGTCTTATGGGCGGGCTGGAGTTGAAGGTGGCCTCGGGGTGCGGGCAGTGGGGAGCTTGTGAGCAGACTGACGGTATCAATATGGCTGACTTTGAAGTGGGTTTAGCGGGTGTAGATCGATGTGCGCTGTAGGCGTTTGGCAGTGTGTGAGAGCCTCACCTGCAGACGTGCATTTCTGAGGTAGGTGGGCGGGTGGTGGGAGGCAAGAGCGGAAGTCGGGATACGGGAGCAGAGCCGTACTAGCCTAGTGGCTAGTACAATGGATAGGGAGCTATGGGTTGCAACGGTCTCCTTACCTTGCAGCTCCTGGGAGGCAGGTGGGCAGGCGGTAGTGTGCGAGCAGCGAAGAGCTGCAAAGAGCACCGCTGGCCTTTTCTCACAGCTTCTTGTCTCTGCTTGCCTCTCGGCCCTCACCCCCTCCATTTAAAGCAGGAGGGAAGGGGCAGGCGGGTCGGGGCAACAAATCAGCACACGGGCCTGTGGCAGTGATTTCCATGGCTCTGGTTGTTGTGGTTGTGGGAGTTTTCAGTGCCGCAGAGCATGCGGCAGGCATCATGTCGGATGTGGGACACTCGGTTGTTCCAAGAAATACAGCAGCAGCTGATCTAGCCTCCAGCTGATCACATAGGAGTCGTGCTCGCAGCAGAGCTGCAAAGAGCATGGTTGGCCTTTTCTCACAGCCTTCTCGCAACTATCAGTTTTCAGCCTCTTTTTTTATAAAAACCTTACCTAATGACTTAACTGAAAATCTCCAATGGAAAACTCAGCCAAAATGCCAACAAGACTGTTCAATAACCGTTGGAGACTATACCTGTCCGTCTTCCTGGAAAAAAACAGCAACCATACCTGTATCAGCCAATCTAAGCCAAACTCTTTTCTTTTTCCGTCAAGGAATGTGTATTACCCCTCCCATGCTCTTTAAGCGTAAGATATCTTTGGATAATAAATGTTGGAACTGTCGCAACGGTGAAGTATCATCCAAACATATGTTTTTGGATTGTAAATATACTGAACAATGTATGGCAAATGATTACATGTATCTTTAAGTTAAACCAACCTTTACGTTTTAAGATCTTATATTTAGTCAGTGCTTTCTTTCAACAGAACCTGAATTGGTTAATCACAAAATATGGTGGAAGTCCACATGCAATATACATAGATTGGAAGGTTGCATAGCTTCAACCCCAATAGTACAGCACAAGTATGCATTGAAACGAAACATGTTTCTTAACTTCCTTACCGCAAATGATTACTCTATTTTAATTTAATACCATTCTTTGTTGTAACCATTACCTTTATCCTATCATTTCCCCCTTTCCCCTTATCCTTCCCACTTCCTTACTCGTTTGTCTGTATTGTTTGTTATATGTTCCCCATCCCCATTAATCTTTTGAAAAATCTCTCTAGTTGTGACTTATACATAATTTAAATTCAATGCTTGATACACCAATTGAAGCTGTTTAGTATTACTATTATATAACATGCTTCCGCTTTGTCATCCTTTTATGTACTATGTTGTACACGCATTGTTTTTGTTCTATGCCTTCAATAAAATGCCTTAACTAAAAAAAAGAAATGTGTGTAAGTAATTAAACTTAAATGCTTCCCATGTATAATAGTTGTTTAATCAAATATCTACCATTCTGACCTCATGCAGTCCTTCCTAAACCAGTCTTCATTTGCAAGGGATCTATGTAATCACTGCAAAATAAAATGTCGACAACGAAAATGTTGATAAAAAAAAAAGAAAAGAATGTGTTTCCTTTTTTTTTTTTCATTTCACATTACGTTTCCACAAGGGGAGACCGCCCACCCATAGTCCCTCCTCCCGTATTCCCCTTACCTTATTTATTACCTTTACCCATATACTTGCGGTGAAATGTGGAGCAAAAGGTTCAGCGTTTTTGCATTTAAAATCTTTGCAGGCCCAGTGATTGTATAATCCCAGTTGCAAGAACTCTGCTAACATCCCTTCGTGTGCTCGTTTTATTGCTTCTCTTTGCAAAAGAAATGTGTAGCTACTGCCATCCAGTGGCTACAATGATCCTTGCACTCAATAGTTTTTCAGAAATAAGTGCGTTTGTGTGTGTGTATGTTTAATGGACATCATTTATCTGTCAGTTTGTGTTGTCCCCAGCACGTCTTCACTGATATTTCTGCCATCTTCCCCTATTGGGCCAATAGCTGCCTGTCGAGTACAGCTACCCACTGTAAGGGAGCCATCGTAGGCATTACTCCTCTTTCTATGTCTATTGCACGGTGCAGTGCTTGTCAACAAAGCGCTCAATCCCCTGTTAAATAAATACAAACAATGGTTATGTGCGCTCTGAAGGGATGAGAGATAATCATCCTCTTTCTATATGTATGCCTGGTAGAATTGACTTTAAGGATAAATTTGTACTAAACAAAACCTCTACAACACCTTCACCAGCTTTGTTTTTAGTCAGCCTTTACTCATACGCTTTATACTTATTCTGCTTGCATGGCGTTTCTTTTTTAAGGTTATTAAAGCAGGCTCTAAAACTGCATGTGCTAGTCTTTCACCAGATCAATATAAACGGGCCTTTTGTTGTTGGAGAGGCAGTAGCTAACATTTTCAGATACATTTTCTGGTATCCAGTTAAAATTTCGAATGAACAATTTCGAATGCCTTTTTGTCGAAAAATAAAATGTTGAGTATATTTTTTTTTTAATTTATATGTTTTTTTTGGGTTTAGTTGGTAAAAAAAAGGGTCAATAAAAAAATAAACGGGGCTGGGAGGGAACCCCCCATTAAAAAAAAAAAAAAAATTTAAAAAAATTGACTTTTTTCCGACATTTTTCATTCAACAAAAATGCATTCGAAATTGTGACATTCGAAAATGTCACTATAAACCACATTTTCTTCTTAAGTACCATTGAATGTTTGCATTTTATTTGATGCAAAAAAAGGACCTTGGCTATGAAGCCAGCGGTGTGGGCTGCACTCCCAATGTCCACATAAGTGGTTTATAATTCTTTGAACTGTTCAATAATTAGTAACTCGATTCTTCCAATGATATCTTAATTTATTTGTTAATTATATTCAGAAATGATTATTCTTTCACATTTTCTGCGCAGATGCGTTATCGGGTCAATGCATTTCGGACATGTCCTTCATCAGGGCATATTAGATCCTCTAATTAGGTCAGACAATTACAATTCATTGTCCAAACACAGTCAACATTATATTTAAAACAGTAATTCACAATCAATGATATAGTTCCACAATATACTTCCAATTTCTGACATCCCAGAAGCAAATTAATTATGAATATCCACAACGTTCATAAATTAGTCATAAATTGGCATCAACATCAATTGTGCATGTACAACATATTTGCATATTCAAATAGTAGGTAAACAGATTGTATTGTGCGGCAGCAATAATTCAACGTGATATGATAATACGTACGTCATATGGAATTTTGAAATGGAACAAAAAAAGGGAAAGAACCTCTGTTAAAATCTCTAAGACTCAATGAGTAACGAAAAAGCAACGTAATAAAATGCTAACTGACCTGTTGACGCTGTTAAATGCTTGTTAATTTCTGTAAACATGGACAGAACAGCGTATTATTAATTGGTTACTCAAATAGTACTAAAAGGGGAGAAAGGAAAATCCTACGTGCATCCTTACCAGTTCAGAACCCTGTATTCTCACACGGAACTTCATTGCACGGTAACGCCATTACTCAAATTCCAAATGTGTGTGCACATCAGCTATGCAGTCTAAAATCCACGGCGATCAAAATGAAGATCCTCCCCAGTTGTGTAAACTGTTTGCTGGCGGAGATAGTCACTTACAGTAGTTCTGCGCTTCACACGTTGCGGGGGCTGTGCAGAACAATGACTGGTATTATTCTCCATTGTATACATCGATTTCTTTGTTGGCCGTGTGTCTAAAATGAAACGCTGTGAGAGCAAAACTGATGCCTTACCTCAAGTCAGAAACAAAGCTACTACAAGTGAATCCTGTGGAACCCGACAACAAACGGTTGTCTTGGAAACCCAAAGGAAGCATGTTATGAAATCTCGTATTCTGTACACATTTTTCACAGTAACAAGTGGCCTGCCAGTGAAGAACAATAACTACGAGCAGGTGCCTGGTCCCACAGTTTTGTTATCTGTTGATATGATGCTCAGCACCTAGCCACCTATGGGCGTGGTTGCTC
Source organism: Ambystoma mexicanum (assembly GCF_040938575.1). Taxonomy (NCBI): domain Eukaryota; kingdom Metazoa; phylum Chordata; class Amphibia; order Caudata; family Ambystomatidae; genus Ambystoma; species Ambystoma mexicanum. The sequence goes on from NC_090941.1 coordinate 898,449,271, forward strand.
TTTACAAGTTTCGATACATTCTCCAGCATGAGGTTTGGCATGGATTCACATGCTCATGAATATCCCTGCCATCAGGCCGGGAATCCACAGTAATAAAAGAAGATGGAGTGTGCCAGCTGATGGTTCTTTTCTGCCTTGTGTTTTGCTGCAGGCACTGGCACTGTTGCCCCAGGGTGGAGTGTGCCAGCTGATGGTCCTTTTCTGTCTTGTTATTCTGCAGGTACTGCCTCTGCTGCCCCAGGGTGGATGTAGTGTGCCAGCTGATGGTTCTTTTCTGTCTTGTGTTATTCTGCAGGTACTGCCTCTGCTGCCCCAGGGTGGATGGAGTGTGCCAGCTGATGGTTCTATTCTGTCTTATGTTTTGCTGCAGGTACTGCCTCTGTTGCGGTCGCTGGCATCTTTGCGGCGCTGAGGATCACGAAGAACAAACTCTCCGACCACAAGTTTGTTTTTCAAGGAGCTGGAGAGGTGATGTATCATTTTATTTGTTTCAAATGTTTTTACCCCCTGTCATATTATGCGCATTATGCTATCCCCAAGTGACACTGGTGTGTATTAGCCAAAGGTTCTAAGGATTCTCTGTTGTAATGTTGACCACTCATTACCTAGACTTGAAATATGTCGTCCAAACAAATACATTTGATACCATGAATATTTAAAAAGTGGTCGTAAACATATCGCTCCGTCCAAAAGTATAGCAAATATTCCACCAGGAACCCAGGTATTACCCAATCCCCTTATAAGCCCATATAACACATTTTGAAATCCCTTCCGCAAGGTATGTGCCCTCCCCCATGCTTCCAAGATTCTAAGGCCCCCGGGCCCCCTCCACCCGTACCACAGTGGGAGGCTACAAATTCACCGTGCAGCAGTACCCAGCAGCTAGACCCGAACCCAATGTATACCAACATTTGCTTATAAACATTAAATCAAATCTACATGACCTCGACATTTCCGAAGCTACATGCCTTTCTGACATGATCACCGAGTATCTCCTTAAAAAGACCAGCGACCCCTCATTTAGAACAAAATCTTCCTCAAGTATTGCAGACTTCTTTCTAGGTAGACCTTCTAATCATAGGTCTTTAATATTCTGTGACCCTTACAATGCACTGCCTCTGGCACCTTACATTCCAAAGATATGGTTTTATAATGTGCTAACTCTTGGGATTACCACTTCAAAGTACCTGGGAAAAACAACCAAAGATATTGTGTACAATACAGAGATGCAACATATCTACAAGGAAAAGGACACATGGGAAGAGGTGCCACACCCAACTAGTCTGCTTGGTTGGTCTCCAGAGCGAAACTGGCAATTGGCTTCCATGTGGTTGATGATTTTGCTAAGGAACAGTTGATTACAGATGTTGCAAGGTAGTGGTATTACAGCAAACTTTAAACTAGTTGAAGCAAGAACAAGTCAGGTGACCTTTCGCAGGGCCAATGCAGACATATTCCAGGTTATCAGGTAGTGGCACAATATGGCTCTGTGTTGGAAGTGCTAGTCCTAATAAAACGTGCAGTAAGGTCAAGTTTAGGATTACGAGCACTCAACCACTTTCAGCATTTGCAGGTCGATGGCTTGCCATACTTTTTATTCTGTAAGATGGCCTGCTGGTTAAAGTAGTTAGAAGATGTTTTCCATTACACAAAATAAAATAAAAAAAATGTAAAAAAACTATAGCCGCTACTAAAATGCTTATGCAGCATGTTTTCCTGTCTGCTGCAATAACACAATAGCAATTTCTAAGCTATTATACAACCACATGTATTCTATGACGCCGTATGTGGTTCAATGGACCTTCAGTAGGTAGACACGTTGGCTGGGCAGCAATATGGCCATGACTGGTCCTACAATGAATCAGTCAGATAGATTTGTGGTTAAGAAGAACTGAGCTTTGTGAGTAACCTTCGGCCGCAGGTTTTAATCCCAGAAGGCTGGTTTATCTTCCTGAGGTTGATAAGATGATTCCCTGTTGAGTTGGGTAATAGGAACGGCTGTTATTTAAATTGTCATGCTCACTCCTAAAGAGAAATGGGCACACTCGAACCAGTCCCAATAGATATGTTGATGTGTGTTCTTATAGCTTCATAGTTGCATGGCTGAAATACACCGGCCATCCTAACATCTCATTCTTCCAGCCCCAGCTGGCATCTTTGGAACAATCAAGCAGTCGCAAACCCAAAATCCATTCAATGTCATCACTCATGCAGGCTCACGCATTCAAGCACAACATAACACAAATACATACAAACACTATCCCATCTGTATATAGTGCTGCAAGCTTGATTTCTCCCTTTCTTGAACATTGTACCCACTTTACTGGTACTTGGTTTATAGGCCTTGGGAACAGTGAGGGCTGAATCCACTCTGCCAGGATTTGAAGCTGTGTCTTGCAAGCTGAGTGCAATTGTCTAAGGCAAGGGCTAAACTCCCTGAACTATCCGAACTGCAAAACCTGCCATTGCAAGCACCATTACGTTATTACCTGTAATATGAGTTGTAGTTCTGACAGAATGCCATCTTGTGTGGGCAGAATATCTGAAGCATTTTTGATTTTTAATCTAGATTCATAGACCTCGCACGAGGGCCATACCTTCAGTTTTGAGCCCTGAAGACCGAGTTAAAGGCCTGAGCGCACTGAGGTCCTTTAAGGTGATATGAGGGTCTATAACGACGGTACAGCCTGAGGGAGAGTACTATAAAGCTATGAGAATCAGTGGCCAAACACAGCAAATGTTTATGTAAAAAAAATATTTATTATATTTTTTGGGGAAACTTAAATATTCCAGGTGGAATATTTAAGCTCAAAAATAAACATGAAGAATAGCATGACAAAAAGCAATTAGAACCCAGGAGGAGAAAAGAGTTCATTTGAAAATATATATATTTTTACTATTCTATTGTTTTTCCGGACTTCAGTATTCCATGTGGACCTGCTTGTCATTGCCCATGATGAAGACATGATGAAGACATTGGAATATTGGTTTCCAGAATTAGATTATTTTTTTCAGATGTCTGTCCAGAACAGTTTGTTCTTGGGACACCGCCAAATCATGTGTTTATCAATGTACCTTTTTCTCCTCTGCATCTCCAAAAGCAGTCACTGTCACACATTTCTTTTGAACATTGTATCCGGTGTCCAGTATACATGGTGCAGGAGGTTAATCTGTCTGGCTCTTAAGCCCCTATCCAGTTGGTACCTGGCCGGACTGTTGCACTGGCTGCCAGGCAGAACAGAAGCGAGAATGCTGCTTTGATTCTCCTGCAGGGAGGGGTAACACCTTCCCCCAGGGCATAGGAACTTCAGTCAGATCTCCTGGCAAATTGTGCTTCAAAGGCAGCACTGACGTATGTCACAGATGGCTTCAAAAATCCACTGAATTGATAGTTTAGGTTCTCACTATTTATTAAGATTGTTTACGTTTTCTCTTGGAGATTCTGTTCCATCCCAAGGGCTATGGCTGCCTCAATCTCTGCAAAGCTTCTCCATCCTATCCCAGGTGTCCCTACTCCCCACAACTCTCCCAGAGACTTAGGCTAACGCAAGGCAACCCTACTATCTAAGCTAGTCTGCTCTTAAGGGTGGACTCACGGCTATAGCCTTTTCTGACCTATGGGTCTTTTTCAAGGGACTTTGTTTTAATATATATTTTGAGGTTAATGTTCTCTCACCTCTCTCCCTCCACCAATCTCCCACCTCACCCTTCTCTCTCTATATGCATGCCACTCCTTTCTCTCACATTCACTCTTCACACTGCTTAACTTTCTGTTCTCCTCTCTCTCCCTTTCTCTTTCTCTCTCCCCCCCTCTCTCCCTCCCTCTCCTCCCCCCCCCTCTCTCTCTCTCTCTCTCTCTCTCTCTCCCCTCTCTCTCACTCTCTCTCGTCCCCTCTCTCTTTCTCTCTCGTTCTGTCTGACTGGTGTAGATAGACAGAGGGACACTCACTCACACACTGTCCACTCTCAATTGATACCACCCTCTCTCATAAAGAATACCTTACCACCAATCTCTCACTACACCAACAGTCTTCGCTGTACTCCACTCTGTTGTCAGCTTTCCACTGCCTGGTCTCTTGGTCAACCAACTCCACCGCTGACCTTACCCGAGCCGAGACTAACCTTCACTACACCCCCCACCCCCAAGTTCCCATGGTTCCTGTGGTCAACTGCTATATGGGGCAATCAGTCACTGCTCTTTCCTGAGGAGGTTGGGTCTTCAGGTCACAGGTCTTAGAACCCCTGGTAAGCCCTACCCCCATTCTGGTGTTTCTACGCAAAACCGTTTTTCCCATGGTTTTCCCCACTTTGGGTAAGTTATTTGTTGATTTGTGGTTCTTCTCTTCAGTGGCTAGGTGTTGGGAGTAACACAAATATTTATCAAGATTTTGTTGATACCTGATGGTGCGCTGTGCCACATATGGTCTTCTGGCTCTGGTCCATGTTTTCACTGTGATGACTTGGCAGCTTCTGGGATGTGTAGTCCTGCAAAGGAAACCGAAAAGACCTGGCCAGGTCAGACAATAGTCAGCATTTCGTATGGGACAGTGGCTAACGGTTGTACCGGTCAGGCCCTCTGGTGAGTCCGGAACATGAGTCCCCCTCAACTCCCACACCTCATCTCTAGAGTAGGATCTGTTTTGTCAATGCCCTCGTATGGCGCCTACGCTAGGTTGGAGGGATCCCTGCCCCCCTCTGACAGGGTAATCACTCTGACCCTGTATCACATAACAAAGCCACTCTCACACAAGGATGCTAACCACTGGAATTCCTTGGAAGTCAGCAGGAATGGGAAGGTGGGCTATGAGAAGGGTCCCACCCTCTTAGTTTCTGATACGGCTCACTTGCTTTCCCTGTGTCCTTCATTTTCTGCAGGCATGGTACTCTGGACGAGATGTCATAAGGCAAAGGGCACTTGTTACAACATCCTTGATAAGACCTCTTACAGTAGGCTTGCTTTAGACCAATATCCTTTGAAATTTTGCCTTTAAAAGGAGAGGTGCGCCCCTCATTCTTTGATTCATCTTGAAACCATCAAGAGAAGAATACATTTGGACCTCTGGGAGTGCAGCCCATTCCAAAGTACTTTTCCATAGAGGGGGAGACAGAATGATATGATATGGCATTTAAACACAAGTGTTTCAAGGCGCGACGAGGCAAGGGAGGGGGAACAGAGGGAAGACAGACTACGATCCTATTAGGCCAGGTGTCATTCAGATCGCACAAGTGCGTGGGAAGGGGGAGGGGACAGTGCTGTACATGGGGGAAAAATAGAATAAATAACAGTAAGTAAAAGTAAGGGCAGCAGGTGGCAAGTGCAGGGGTAAGTGCAGGCATCAGGTGTCAAGGGCTGGTAGTGGGACTGTATGGATACAGAAAACAGTCCCCAAGTGCGGGGGTTGCCAGGAAGGCAGTGCAGGTGTGCGACTGGCAGGGGAGGGGACCTGGGCACCGAGTTTAGAGGGTGGCCAGGTTACCAGTGCAGTTTCAGCCAGGAAGTCAGCAGGAGAGAGGAGGAGAAAAAGCAGAAGCAAAGAGAAAGGTTTTGATGTGCTTCCAGAACTGGAGATGATTCTCAAGTTTCAGGGAGGCTGTTCCAGAGGGAGGCCCCAGCTGAGGAAAGAGTTCTTCCACCAACTTGTTGCTTAGAGAAGCGACTGACCCTGAGGAAGTTGGAGGCGGATGAGCGAAGAGCTCGAGAAGGGAGATATTTAGGAAGAAAGAGTTGAAGGTATTGAGGCCCCAATCCCCAGAAGGCCTTGTGGACAATGCAGAGGGTTTTGTACTTAATCCTCGCAGCCACTGGGAGCCAGTGCAGAGATTTCAGTCCTGGAGAGATACGATCCCTGGGCTTGAGGCCAAGGAAAAGTCTTGCAGTCTTGTTCTGGATGAGTTGCAGAGGGCGGAGAGTAGAAGCAGGCAGATTTAGAAAGCGACTGTTGCAATAGTCCAGCCTAGAGAGAACCAGAGCTCTGGAGACAGTGAGCTTCTGAGGGAAGGAGAGGAGAGGAAAGGAAGAATACCTCTGAGGAGGTGCAGCTGGTAGTGTGACTTCTTAGAGACATCGGAGATGTGAGGAGAGAAGGAGGGTGTGGAGTTGAAGATGACCCCGAGAGGGGATCTAAGGCAGAGTAGATCTCTGTTCTCTATCCACTGTGAGAAACCTGAAGGTATCTCACCCGCTAGTCCCCAGAGATCTGTCATCCAGGTGGCCAGGACACAGCCATTGCTTTTGGATCCAGTTTCTGGGGGTGGACCAGTGTGGAAAGATCACCTGGGTGAGGGGTCCTCCGGAGGCGAGATGAGGTATCCCCTTCCCTGTAACACATTTACCCCATCCTACCAGGTAGGATACTTAGGAACTCCACCTCCCTCTTTCCAAACACAAACACTTTCTCACAGACAGCTCACTGTCAGAGAAAACGGACTAACACCAAGAAGTATACCTGACATGTCCCAATACTATGGTCAGACAGGGTCAGGCAGTCCCTGATCATTACACACCCCCAACTTCCATCACACTTCCCCCACATGGATAAAAGGTGGAGCATGAAAGCACACTCTGAGCAAGGCAAAGTACATGAGCAAACAGCAGTTCCAGGGTGGCAGTTTAATACCAGGCGAAAGACGGGAAGACCAAAGAGGATTACAAGGAGGAAAGTGTCCTTGACCTTTTGAATGAAAGACTGATAGTTTCAGGAACCTTCGAGAATAGGAAACTTAAGACCAAGAATCTAAGCTGAACAACGCTGCATTGTGTGCCGAAGATACCCGGGCCACTCCCGCGTCGATAGTCACACCGAGGAGAATCGTGTGCCGCTGTGGTACTGTCATTGGCTTTTACAACAAAGCAGCGCCAGTGAAGTTGAGCGGTGCCGGTGAGTTGGGGAGACTGATACCAGACCGCTCTGTGTTGAAGCCAAGGTTGCAAGCGGCAACATTGTGTAATGAAAACTGAAGAGAGGAGTATATGAAGCGTCTGTGGCAAGTTATGCAAATACAATTAATCAGCGGATGAGGGATTGAACTTTGAAGCCAAGATATGATACCGTAAACTGAGTTGTCCGGCACCACATGGGTGCTCATTCGAAAGTCTCTCTTAGGTATCCAGCTGAAAGGTGGCAAATGTGAAGAGTGATAAAGAATTGTAAAATCGAAGTGGTCCTGCAACGGGTCAAGAAAAAACCCTGTGTACATTCGAAAGTTTTTGATAGTTGTTGAAATCATATTGAAGGTTGGTCCGAGCCCTGCAGAGAGAGATCAGCCAACAGCTTTTGGTTAAAGCAAGTATGTGTAAAATTATGAACATTCTGTTGAAAGGAATCTGAGCCCAGCCGAGGGGGATCCAAGATCTGAGCCTGACTGAGGGGGATCTGGGGTGAACCGTGAGTCAGCCGACAAAGAATACCCTATGAGGAATTAGATGCATAAATAATTTACGAACATTGTGGTGAAAGGATCTGCGTCCGGCTGAGGGGGATCCGAGGTGAATAGCGAATCGCCTAAGAACTTGAGTACTTGTGATAATCCGAAAAGGGAAATAACTTATTGTTTGTTTGTTGCATCAGGCCCTCTGAAGACTTGGGCACAGAAGGCCCTGATGCTGATGATTGAACTGTATCCTCGAGCCAGAGAAGCCAGAGACTGTGCCAAACTCGCGTGTACTTCCTTGTCCCGTGCTGAAAACATGGGGAAGGGAGGCCATCGGCCTAAACATCCGGACATATCATTTTGTGAACACTTCTTTCTTTTTCATAGCATTATTTTCCACACTATTTGTATTTAGAGATAGGATTGGCAATAGGTTTATTAGTATAGGCGCTTTTTGTTTTGACAAGACACTACGAGGACTGCGTTATTATTATTTGATGGTAGTAGCTTGCTCCCATCTGTAGATTTAGGATGAGATAGGCGTTTTCTAAACCCTTTTTTGAAGTTCAATAAACACCCCTGAACTGTGGTCACTTGTGTCGGTCTTACTGTTGATACTATGCCTTCCTTACACCACTCTCTGGGAACGTTGGTGGTGAACTGCTGTGGATCAAGGTTCATCTGCTAGCTGTGTAACTGGAACCTGTACCCTGCACTGAAGGAGCCCCTGTAGGTGCCAGCTAACTTCCTGAAGTGGAAGTGCAGAACTGAAGAACTTGCTTGCCCCTGAGTCCTAGGACTGGATCTCGCAGTGATGACAAAACCAATTAAGTGATCCTTGGCTCTCCCTGCATCTCTGAACCATGCTGATTCTGGCTTGGGAACCTTCCACATCATGCAAGTTGCACAGGAACTGTCAATATCCCCTCCAACCGCGACGCTCAACCACCTCTGCATCAGAGTTTTCCTCTCCAAGCCAAATCTCTGCTATATCTGCATCTGAGATCAAAGTCTTCTAGCGTCCCCAACTCAAATCTGCCACCGAGTCACCAGCTTAGAGTTCCAAGGCGACATTGCTGCAGTACCCTGTTGCCATGTTAAGGCAGCTGATCCCGCTTGCGAACAAGTTTCTCTGATTCTTTGCACCCAAAGCCACCAAGTCTTCCAGTGCCACTACTAGATCTTAGAGGGCTTCTGAAGAGGGAGGATTAACCTGATCTGACCACACAGATAAAAGTATTGTTGACCGTGATGGCTTGGGAATCTTTTAGGTGGAGGGACTTAAACATTTCCCAAATATGTGTATGAGCTCCACCCAACTAGGGGGATTAAATAAATGCATTAAAGCATTGCATTTCCTGTGGAAGAATTGGGTAAATGGCCCATATTGTACGATCACTTTTTTTAGGGTAACGCATAGGAAAATTCAGAAGATGCCAGGTAACCAAGAGTGCGCAGGCATGGCCATGCTTGGCTGTGCCAGTATCCCCACATAACACACAGTCCTATTTGCCTTGACCATAATGCTAGCAAAAGATGATATGCCACTGAATAAAACATGGCCAGTATCCCCACTTGAGAACCTTCATCATGATGGCTCATAGTGCCAACAAAAATGTTATGCCAGTTTGCAATTTCTGTTGTGTGAAATAAGAAATCCATCTTGTCAAGAGAAAAAACAGGCCTATAGAAACAATAAATCAAATGTCAATAAATCAGAAATGTTTTATAAAAATGTGGTAATGAAATACTGGACAGTGTGTGAAGAAGCATCATCTCAGTTATAAATAACAGCATTTTAATTTTCCATGATAAGGCGAATTGTGGCATCGTTTTGAACTAATTAGTGTCATGGGTGTCCCCTGGCAGTTGACTGCGCGGTGTGTAACACAGGTGGGCCGGTGGGAATAACACATTTCTGAAAAAATCTTTGTTGGCAGGGCCATGTGCCGAACTTTAAATCACCAGACTTTTTTTTTTAATAGATGCATGCTGAAGCCTGAGGGGCCAAGTCAGCAACACATCAAAAATCTCATGACTTGCTTTTTCTACTATTCCAGGCTGCTATGGGTATTGCCAACCTCATCGTCATGGCAATGGAAAAGGAAGGGGTGCCTAGGAAAGAAGCAATCCACAAAATCTGGATGGTCGATTCGAAGGGACTTATTGTTAAGGTAATGCAAGGCTTTAAGATTTTTTGTAGTTTGTGTTTTTATTATCTTTTTTTGTAGCTCTTTACTTCACACCCTTAAGTCACTTATCAATAACCATTTCAAGAAAACGAAATGAGAACTACACATCATAGAAAACATGCCGAGATGAGCAGTAGACCACCCACTTCCCAATCCCCGTCTAGATCAAGAAAAAAGAAAACGTATAATTAAAGGCTAAGAGTAGACTAATTATCCACCCATGAAATCAAGCAGGCCACAGCCTCCACCTAGAGGGACAGGCAAAATAGGTGTTGGTGTTTTTAACATCCTCAAGATATAAAGATCAAGTAGGAAAGAATTTAGGGAGATTCTCATCATGAACATATGTCATCTTTTCACAAATAATCCTTGTCAACACCTTAGAATACAATTGTTATTGTCCAGACAAGTGAAGATTTCCAGTGTGCATTTATCACCTTTGTAACCATTAGGAATGTTCCTGGTTTCGAGTTTAAGCAGATCATTTGGAAGAGGACCTTGCAAGCATAGTTAATCAGATTGAATCTAAATATAGGTGTCTCCCAATATCATATTAGGTTGAGGCAAGTTCACTATATGTGCAAGTAGGTTTCTGCTCCTCCGCAGGCCGCCAACATAGACCAGATGCCTCCACTAAAAAACGACTAGTTCTCTGGTACCAGATGCCATCTTGATATACATTTGTAGACATGCTCATTGTGATGACTGCTTATAGACAGACACCTGTTTAGCCTTTTTGCAGTCAATGAGACGGACATCTTTTCCGAGATCCTGATGCCATCCAGACATGTTGGAGTGAAGGTTTGCATTGGTCTATATCTCCAAAAGCTTGTAAATTTGCGAGATGGGCCCCTTTGCAGGTTCACAGAATAGATCACCACCTCAAACCGAGTCAATTAGCGCAAGGCCACCTCTTCACTTCAGACCCAATGTATCATTTGATAGGATTGCAAGATTTGTCCTAATCAAGACCGAATTCTCTCTTGCATTCTTCAAATGTTTTAATTTGCCTATTTGCATACATATGCATAATGCACTTGCAACCCTAATTTTCCCATTTCTGGAATATGCCATTTTAATTTGCTGGTTTAAAATGTGGGTTGCTAATAATGGGAGTAGCTCCCCCCCTCACCCCCGGAAATGAGGACAAGTTCATCTTAACAGATAAACTATACTATTTTAAACTCCTCACCCTAAGAGAGGGCAGCTGATGCGTGGGTAGTCTTGGCTTTCTTTTGCAACCATATCTTATATATAAGAGAACAGTGCACAATCCTGTCTTCCAACAGCTTCCAGATCTGACTGAGGTGAAGCTTAACCACACATTCAAAACTCTCAATGACGGTACAAGGGCCCCTGTTCTTTAACTCTATAGAAAGTAGCATCTGAGATCGTGTGAAGAGACCCCCCCCCCTTCATAAGAACATTGCCACCTCCATTTGCAGATATTGCAGTACACTTGTTGGAATCTAAACCAGGAGAGCCTAAATAATTTGGAGTAAGCAAAGCAAAACTGCTTACTGTAGCCATAACTAATGCCACCCCCCCTCTGTCCAAGATGCCATTTCATTCCTCCAATCATGAAGGTGTGAGCCACCAGGCTGTCCCAGAGCAAAGGAAGCCCCAGTGGATCGAGGGGCACACCCAGGGAGGGAGTGGAAAATAATTTGATGTGACTGGTCAGTTTTCCCTGAAAATTAGTCGTTAGGCGTTTTATGGAATACAGGCGGCTTTCTAATTCTCTGATTGGGACTCAAAAGTTGTTCCAGAGGTTGGGCCAGCAGATCTGATGGGTCTGCCACAAAACAAGAGACTTTTAAAAGGACAATCTTAGGGCCCTGAACCTGAATGTGGTTAGTACTGGGAAACCATGTGCTCAAGGTACTCCTGACCCTGATCCCAGATGACCTGGTGGATGATACAGATGGCTTTGAAGGAGTTCCTGGCTTTAAACAGGAGTCTTTGAAGGGATTTGATAGCAGCTGCGATATGGTTATGAGGTCCGAGGCCCAGGACGAGCCTAGCTGCCTTGTTCTAGATGGCTTGAAGGTGATGTTAAGTATGGTCAGGCGGGGATCAAAGAACCCAAACACACTCATAAACATCCATTTAAAGTGATTTATTAGGGAGCCTGTACTATCATTGGGCGAAATATTGTAGAGCGTTCGGAAAGTGCAGGGGAAATGTCAGAATGGTTCTGAGAGCTGTCTATAACACAATTGGTGAAACAAAATGTTATGCTGTTCCCAGGTTCCATTCGCGTGGCAGGAAATCAGTATGTAGCCAGCAGAGTTTCTTAAAACGAGATAAAACCGTCTTTGGGGTTCCCAGTCTCTGGAACGTGCCTCACCTTGGCCCTGACTTCCACTGTACCTGGTTTATAGGGACTGTCCCTTTTTCTTCTGGCCTCCAATGTAACTTGTGCGATTTGTTATTTATTGGGCTTCTTGCCAGTGGTTCCAGTTTGTCCACCACAGTAGAGGTTTGGTCCAGTGTCAAGAATAGGAGAGGCCCGAGTCGAGGTTAGGATGACTCACAGTCCGGGATGTGGGCCAGGGGAGTGTGGCAATGTAAGGGAGCGTCCAAATACACTGATCTCCTCCCACCAGCTGTGATGCCATACTTTCTCCGCAGTAAGCCTTTAGTTTTTTCAACCATTGTAGTCCCCAGTCCTCCTCTTTCTCTATGATCCGTTCTTTGTCCCTATTGCCTCATATTCTTTATTCCATTCTTCTAAAGTACACTCTTCTGTTAAAAGCTATACATATATACTGCCTCTCCTTTTCAAGACTTCCTCTTTACCTCACCATCTGTCATCTTTGTGCCCCCATCTCAATTCTCTTGCCCACACTCTTCACTACTGTAACTGTCCTCTTCTTCACCCCTATCCTCACCTTCTCACCCTCACTCTTTTGAGCACCACCCTCCTCTGTGCTGTGATGACTCTCAAATGCGGTATCCCTCTGGACACTAATATCACTGCCATCACCCCTTTGAGCATTCCCTTCCTCTGCATCACTACCACCCCCAAACGCATCACCCATTTTAGCTTTGCTGTTACTGCCCCAACCTTTTTTTATCAATGCTACCCTCCTCTGCCCTACTATTGCTCTCCAGTTATTCATCTCTCTTTGCACCACCTTCGCTCCTCTGGGCACCACCCCCTCTACTAGTACTGTAACTCAAAATGTCTTTACCTGTCCGGGCACCTCCCTCTCCCCCTGTAAACTAGGGATACCTTCTTTGGCTACCTCTCGCAAACCCCTGGCCTCTTGTCCCAGTACAGTTTTTTTGCTCTTTGTCTGGTTTCATGGGTCTCTCCCCTAGCTCCCAGGTTCTGCTATTGCCCTGCCTCCAGAACCTCACCTCCATTGTCCTGGGACTTGCTCAGTCTCTTGCTCTCTCCCCCAACATTCCCACCACTCTCCAGCTCCTGCTCCAAACACTGTCAATGCCAGGCTGAGCTTGTGGGCTATTCTAGAGCTTTCAACCTGGCTTTCCACCCTCTCTCTAGTTGAAGAGGACTTGGGTGTATTGGTTGGGATGGGGATTGGCTTGTCCCTCCCCTTGGATGGTGGCTGCCTTCTAGCCTCTGTGGGCTATGGCAACTCTAGTGTTTCTCCTCAGGCAGCATGTTGCAAGGCTTAGCTGATGTATCTCACCCCTATGGCTTCCAGTTCTGATCTGGGATTTGGAGCTGGCTAGTCCCTCTTGGATAGTCCTCCCTTTAGTGATCATGCCCTGACCCTGTCCATCGGGTAAACTCTCTTACCCTATCTGTTCCTAACTATATGAGTGGATGGATGGATGGATGGATGGATGGATGGATGGATGGATGGATGGATGGATGGATGGATGGATGGATGGATGGATGGATGGATGGATGGATGGATGACTGTGCACTATCCACTGTTCTTCATTAGGTTCCTCGTCACATTCATATGGGATTCCGGTATCCTGGTCTGTGGGACTGCTATTCCATGATTCTCTTAAAAGGGCAGAAGTGGCAGCGTCACAAGTTCAATAGACACTAAAGCCATTAATTTTGTTTTGGGGGGGAACCGATTTCCCTTATCTCATTATCTCATATTGCTTGTACTTCCCAGGTGTAAGGACTGCCCATAGTTGGAACCATGTGACTGACCGTAACCTGAGTCTGGTACTAAGTCTGGGTGACTAGGGGATCCTCACTATACCACACTGGACCCATCACCTACTAGCTTGGGGGGGAAGATGGGTCCTTCATTACCCCACTGCAGGCCCCTAAAGCAAGGCAAGGGACTTGTTGCAGTTTTTATTGCGGTACAAAGAAATGCTATTACAGCAGTCTGGCTTTGAGACAAAGCGCTGATTACGTCCACCATATAAGGTACAGCAGAATATGTTGAATGCGGTGCAATTGGTAAGGAGACATCTTGGCAAGCTCAAGGTTTCAGGGGGGTGGAGGGAGTAAATGAGGGAGTTGTTGAATATGCACCCAGATTCCTCACAGAGGGATCCATGGCCCAGAAAGAGGTGATGAGGGGTGGGGGTAGGGGGTAAGGTAGATTTCTTTTCAACACAAATAGTGACAGTTTTATTTTGAACATCCAAGCCTCTACACAAGGGAGGGAAATGCGTTGCAATACAGCTGAAAAAAAAGACTGAAAGGAGAAGGGGTGAGCGGCCAGGTCAGGGAGAGGTACATGTTCAAGATCCAAGGGGAGACTGGAGCCATGGGGAGCTCCACAGTGAGAGATAGTAGGACTGGAACAATAGGGGCTTGATCTGACCAGACCTAAACCTCTCACCAGAAGAAAGGATGTAATTCACCTAAAAGCACCACTGTTAATGGCAAATGTTTTTTGCAACCGGTCAAGAAGTTTGTGGTGTTGGCCAGGTTGGAGTAGAACCACATCTCGGCCAGGGTATCCAGGATGTTACAGAGGGCACTCAGAAGGCTTCCTAGAAGGGCATAAGGGTTAGAGGCCACCAGAATGCAGGCTAGGCTCTGAGGAAGACGTGGGAAGCCTTCATTCAAAGACCACATTCTTGAGAAATGAAAAGATCAAGATGGGAGCTTTGATTCAGATTCCTCAGACTCCTGGACACACAGGAAGCAGATTTACACATTCAAATCCTCATAGACTACAAAGTACCTGCGATTTATCATCTGGGAAGATCACTGCCAGTTTACTTCAGTACCTTTTTAGACCAGCATTAGCCTATGGGATTTCATGGTGTATGCCCACCTCAGGAAACAAGTGTGTTCCTGTCTTTCTGCGTCTCGATGATTGGCCGAATAAGGCCAAGTCATCAAACGTTGCTTCTCATCATCTCAGAAATACATGAAAACTCTTCATTCCTTGAGGTTCTTGCCGAATTTCAACAACTCCAATCTATGCCCTTAAACTAGGATTCATTTAATTGGGGTGATCTTGGGCACCCAGATTGGGAAAGCATGCCCACCAGCAAAGCAGGTTAGAGCCCACTCTCCCAATGTGTCTCTGTTCCACTCAAACACTTGCATACAGGCAACACAATTCCTCACACTATTTGGGTCCTCTTACTTTGCACATCTTTCTGGTGCCAGAGGGATGGCTACTGATGTGGTTGATAGGCACAGGTCTCATTTGTCCCAGTTTTGGGGAGGCCTCATGGATTGGCTTTCAGAGTCTGGCAGTTTACATTATGATATGCTGCATTTGGTTTCTTCTTCCAATCTTCTCCGTAGTGGGCCATTTTGCCAACCAAGGCCACAGTTGACCTTGGTGGTGAATGCATCCCTGTTTGATTTGGGAGAAAATCTTCACATCAACTGTTTGAAAATGAGGGCTGTCAAGCTTGCCACCATTGCCCATCTCCAATCCATCCTGGAAAGGCTTTTATAGTTAACTTTCCGACAACATTAGAGTAAGAGCAGGCAGGAGGCATCTTTCATGAGTGTGAGCTACACTGGGAAGTGACAATATCTGTGTGGTGTGAGGACATCATCAGTTGGATCTGTTCACCTCCAGCCTACAAGGATCATCTGTTTTGCTTCATAGTTTGCCATCAATTGGTCTCTGCAGGAAGATTTGTCTGTGGATTTGATTTCCATTTTCTAAATGCATTCCCTCGTCTTGTTGCATTTTCAGAAGACATGATACCTCGATAGTTGTTGTAGCACCTAACTGTGCAATGACGACGTGGTATTCAGAGCGTGTGTACCTTTCCGTCTTCTGTCGGTAATCCATCTTCTGTAGTATGTGTACGTGTTGCAGTCTGGTCCTGTATTGAGCATGAGATGTTTGATCCTTCAGGCCAGACTCTTCAAAGATTAAGCTACTGAAATTGGGGTCACTCTGAAAATGTTTTAATGTCATGTTTTTTTGACTCCCAGCCTTTCACGAAGGCAATTTATACCTGGAGATCAAAATGGATTTTGAGTTGATGCTCTGCAAATGGTATCAACCTGTTGTTTTCCATGGTTGTTTTGGAGTTTTTGCTGAGAGTAGTCTTAATCTCTGGACTGTTGATACTTATTTAGCACATCTATATTCATATGCAAGGAAACCAGAGCCTGGTTTGTACAGTCCTATACTTTCTGAAAGGTTAAGAACATCCTTTCAGTTAAAACCTTTGTGTTCTCACATTGTGGGATTTGAAATTAATTTTGAGATTTCTAATGGGAGCGCCTTTTGAAGCTACACATTCTTGTCCTTTTTAAACTCTGTAATGTTAGCTGGCTTTTGTAGTGTGGAAATCACTGCTGTATTGGTCTTAAAGCACTAAGACCTTGTTCATGTGCAAGCAGATTGTGACTGTGCTCTGGTTGTTACTGGTTTATTGAGTGAAAGGGAGAAACGGAAAAGGAAGAGAAGGGAAAGAGTCGAGAAATGGGGAACCAAACAGACTTGAGTCGCAGCGGCATGGAGTGATAAACAAGAGCGTGAGTGATAGTGGTCACAGGGATGTATGTATACAATGTATTGTGTATTTAGAACAGGAAAAGCTAGGTCTAGTAAATAATTGAGAACTGTCCTTCTTGGCAGTCTCCATTTATAACAGTTGTAAATAATAGTGTGTTGATGAAACTCGTTTGAATCAATCCATGAATACATGAGTGCCTTGATATCTGCAAGAGTTGCAGTAAGGTCTTGGGGCAAAGCATAACCCAATATTCATGTTCATGGCCTGATATTAATATTGGTGTTTGCTGAGTGGGCTGTGTTCAGAATGTATGTTGGAGGACACACAGGAAAATAAGACAAAGAACCCCCCCCCCACAGAGCCCTAATAGTATGGCCTTCGGTGTAGGAGAAGGGAGTGGGTGTTGGGCATCTGAAAGAAAACACCAAGTCTGATCATTTGAGAGAGGTTAAAGCTTTATTTGATCTTAGAAATACTGTGTTTTAATGTAAGACCGTGAATGCAAGCTAGAATGCAGATCATTTAACAAATGTGTTACCTATTATACATTTAATGTTGAGAATGGACAATTGAATAACTATTTTGTTTACGATGTGGCGCAGCACTCCAGCAGGAATTAGCTGTTCCTGTAGATTAGACAGCTCGGGCATCAATCCTGGAAACCTAATGAAGGTGCCCTGGAAACTACCAGTGGATTTAAGGACCTGGGAATGTGAAGGTCAATGTTCCTGCTTGTTATTGACTCACATATAAACAAAGGTGCAGGACATGCAAGCATTGGCCTACCCTAGACATGTTCTCCTCAGAGTTTATTTTTCCAAAATAACTGTCTGCACACGCCGCAGCCAAACAAGGCTTTACCGTAGCAGACTCACTGTCACTGGTTACAGCATGATAGCCTAATTTAATTACTGCCATCAGGGGGGACTGTTCCCCACCCGGGCCTGTGAGAGGAGTCCTAGCTGGCGCAGAAGTGTGGCACCGGAGATGTGTGCTCTCCTTCCACATCCCGAACTGAGAGGCCAAGACAAGGTCTTCTGGGGACAGGGGAACAAGGCAATCCCTGCTATGATTCAGGGGGACTAGTGTACCGACACAGTCAGGCAGCACGCCACCAGGGGTGCCCAGGGCAGAAGTGGCACACCGTCCCCTTAGTGGGGAGCTGGATCTGGGTGCGAACTTGAGGAAGAAGGCCTGCAGAGTCTGGGAAGGTATACAGCAGCTGACCTGGCACACCGGCACAGTCACCTAAGGAGGGTGCAAGGGCCTGCTGCACCAAGACATGCTTCCAGATACTGCTGACTAATGAGTGAGGGGAGAACAGACCAGTGAGACACTCCCCCGGGCACCCTCCCCATGCTCACAGTGTGGGAAAAACTGGATGGAGACAGGTGAGAGGCGAGCACTACAGTGGACTTGGTGGACGAGTGATGAGCCAGAGCAGTCGTGTTTCCTCACTGCTCTGTGGGGCTGATGGTGGCGTGTGTTGAACCCCTTGTTTGGGACCCATGGATTTCCCATCACCTTGCACCACCGATGCAGGGATGCTCCCGATATGCTGATTCCAGAGAACAAGAGCATTTTGCTGCCTACAGCGGCCGCTGCGGACCAATCTTTGTGGAGGTCCCCGGCTCCAAAAGGCTGGATCGCCACTGTAAATGGGATATTCAGCCTGATTTGACTGCCAAGCAGTGGCTCCTTCTCCTTTGTCCTGGTGGCCCTGGTCTGCCCTACCCAGGGACGCAGTTGAGGCTTACCAACCTTAGGCTTCCGTGGCTTATTGCTTGAGGACGCTAAGAACCATTTCAGCTCCGGTGAGCTCCCTGAGTCCACTGTGCATGACCACCTTCTCGTGTCCGCTCCGGCAGTCAGATTGGGCCTAAAAAACTTTCACCAGCTTTTGAGTGCCGAGCCCGCCTGCATCTTTTCTGAAAGCTGGATGTCTCAGCAGCAGATTGAAGCATCTGGTTCATCCTCCCACTAAGTTGAAGTCTGCAGTGTGCACAGCATAGTGAAAGGCACCAAACCACATTAAAGGTGCTTGTCCCAGAGCAGACCCCACATCGACATTGTGATGTGTAGGACATTTCTTCACTGGCCTGGACTTTCTTTCTCCTACACCTGATTCGTCTGTGCCTGGCTTGCTGCTAGACTGCCTGGTGAGTTTGTTGTGCATTGTGCAGTCTCTCCCTCCCTCTTTCTCCTCCTTCCATCTCTCTGCTCTCTCCCTCCATGGTGCTTTCCATCCCCCTATCTTCTCTAACTGCTACTCTATCAGCTATCCTATCTCTCTGTCAATGCCTTTTAGGAAAAAGTTCAAGAAAGATCTCCTGGTCTCCAATACAGGCCTGCCCATCGCTGACACCTATGTCAAAGCTTCTTCCAGGAAGACTATCACTGACATCCTCTTTGTCATTCCCTCTCCGGACTTTGGATTCCCTGTATGGTCTCAGTGCTCTCCCCTTTCTCTTCTTAACCCATTAATGGTGGAACACAATGGGAAGTTCTCTTGGCAGATTTCCCATCCTCTAGGGGCATCATTAGCACTGTCATGGTCCAGGGCTCTCAGTCCAAACTCTTCCTTCTTGATAGGCGTCTTCTGTGTCTCATCATTTTCCTCCCTTCTCCTGCCACTCTTTCTTCTGCCACCGGTCTGGCTCCTTCGTCAGCACCGTCGGGCGTACCACATTCCTGTACCCCTCCTCGGAAGACCTTCAAAGGTGGCAACCAGCTCCACTTAGCTACCCTCAACTCTCGCTCTGCCGTTAAACACTCCTTTGACATCTGCCACTTCCTTGAAGACTTCGACCTTGACGTCCTCGCTCTCACCAAGACGTGGTTCATGGCTAGCTCTGTCACTATTTTTGATACACTCCTCCTGCAGGGCTACAAGATTATCTATAAGCCCAGGCTTAATCAGCCTGTGGGTGGAATGGGCCTGATCTGCTCTGAATGGGTCCCTGCTGCTATCATACCAATTCAGTCCTGCTCTTCCTTCGAATGCCTCGTCTGCAGTCTTGGTGTCTCTCCAGTCCTCTCGCTGACTTTTGCCATCTACAGGACCCCTGGTCCGGCCTCCCTCTTCCTCTCGGAGTGATATGACCACACTGCTTCTCTGCTGGCCTCCACCTCTAAACTTCTCTTCCTCAGAGACTTCTGACTCTCCTGATGCAGACTCTGGACTCTCCAGCAGCCTCTGTGACTTTCTTTCCCTTGCCATTCTCCCCTTCAGTCCGACGCACTGAGTTGAACACATGTTGGATACCCTTATCTCAGCAGACATCCCCATCTCCCACCCTCTCACTACACCTCTCTCCCGGTCTGATCATGCTCTTCTGTCCTCTTACCTGGGTCTCTTGGGTCCCCTGGCTAAGCCTCTTCCCGCATTGCCAGTCTCCTTCTCCGTCATTCAACCGATGAAGCGTGTCTCAGTTGCTGCTTTTGCTGCCACTTTCATTCCCCCTACGGCTCTGACCATTGAATCTCACACTGACACAGCCCTTGCTAACCTTCCTCTCTCCATCGCCAACACTCTGAACATCCTTGCCCCTGTCATGAGGATCTGCATGAAGCCTGCCTACAAGCGCAACACCTGGTATGTTTCCGACCTGACCTCTCTGAAACGCAAGTGCAGAGTTGCTGAGCGGAAGTGGGAGGCTTCAAGCACATCCGCTGACGGACTGGCCTGCTGCCTGCTCCAAAGGGAATACAGACTCTCCATCCACTCAAAGAAGGCCTATATCCAAGCCCACACCTCTGAGGCTGCTAACAACACAGCTGAACTGTTCAAAATCTGCAAAGAAATCACCAATCCTACTGCAATCTCCACTTCCCCTCTGCCATCCCTGATCACCTGCACCGCACTGGCATCTCCCTTCATAACCAAAACTCAAGACATTCTGTCCTCACTCTCCTCTACACCCCTCTCTTCTCCCTCAACCACTCTATCTTCCCGTGGCCCCCCTGACCCCGTCCTGCCTACTCTCCTGTTTCAACCCCACATCACCGGATGAGGTCTCTAGCCAAGTCTTCTCTATGAAAGTCTCTTCCAAACAGGTGCTCCCTTGCTCCTCCAGAACTGTCGAGGACAACATTTCCTCCATTGCCCACAGCCTTGGCTGATTTCTGCAATCACTCCCTTGCCGCTGGCTCCTTCCCTCTACTCCTCAATCACTCCCTTGTGCACCCTCGCATCAAAAACCCTTCTGCAGACCCCTCCTGCTCAGCTAACTACTGCCCTATCTCCATGACCACCAGTCTGGCTTCAGATCAGCCAGAGGCACGAAAACTGCACTCCTGAACACCCTTGAAGACTTGCTCTCAAATCTTGAGTCCAACACGCCTTCCGTTCTCATCCTTCTTGACCTTTCTTCTGCCTTTTAATACGGTCAATCATGCCACCCTTATAAATCGGCTCTGTGATACCCTTGGCATCACAGACCAGTCCCTGGACTGGTTGACATCCTTCCTCTCTGACTGACCATCCTAGATTCATCTTCTCGCATGGCTCTTCAGCATCTACCTTGCCCCTCTAGGCCATTTCATCTCCGCCTTCTCTCCTCACTTGCAGTGTTATGCTGATGACACGAAGCTCTCCTTCAAGCTTCCCTCCACTGCCTCCTCTTCTTCCTCTCTCATTCCTGATTGTCTGACTTCTATTCAGGCATGGTGTGCTGCTAACGATCTCTGCCTTAATGCCAGTAAAACAGAGCTACTTCTCATTTGGACCCCTGATCCCTCTTTCCCTCCCACAATCTGGCCACCCTCCATGGGCCCCCTCCCCTCACCCTCTTGTGAGGCAAAAAACCTTGGTGTCATCTTCTACTCCTCTCTCTCCTTCTCTCCTCACATCGCAGAACTTGCCAAGAAGGTCCACTTTCAGCTGCGCCTCCTCAGAGGCATTCTCCCTTTCCTCACATTCCCATAGAAACTCAATGACTACAGAGCCCTGTTCCTATCTAGAAATACAACAAATAGGTTCCCGGTGTATAATAAACAGGGAACAAACTGGGGCACAGCAATAGGCAAATCAGAATATAAATGAATATATCTGATTTTTTGCAAACCTTTTAAATTAAGTTCATTAGTACATTGGAATTCAGGTCAGTAAGAAAAATAGTCTAAATCATTCCATCCTGTTGTATCAATATATTTTTCTAATATGGTGGAAAACAAATTCTTGATCAACAAGTAACAACAATTCTTCATAAAGATATAACAAAATCACATAATTTATTTTGCAACCTTTCAATTCGGGTATTCATGAATTAGTAACAAACTTTTCTTTCATAAACAGTGGCATTGCAATTTATTTTATAAAAATAAGACACATGTCCCAGTAACTTGATCGGAGGCTGTCATAATGCAGATGCGGCAGCCGTTTGTTATAGTAGCCTATCCTTAACTACGCGTTTCGGGCGCTTCCCACCCTTCCTTCAGGTTTATGTATTGGGTTAAATGTTCTGAAAACAATGTAACAAAAATTCTAAATTTGTCTCTGAACTCCCTAGTTTCAAGTAATCATAAGTAAAATTAGTGTGCGCTAGCCCTTACTAACCTTCAGAATGGCCCTTAGTCCACGAAGGAAGACCTCAGTAGGATGAACTTGTTAGGGACGCTGTAAAACATATATATACATCGCTTTTAATACTATGTACAATAGTACGGTGGCGTACAGAGGGACCAGGCACTTAAAATAGCGCTGGGTCCGCCTGTACATCAGAATTCTGAAGGGCAATTGTTCAATAAGTAATCATGATGGTAACTCTTACTCCAGTAATATGATGTAATGTATTGCGGTCGTGTAGAAAAAATGCATACAGTTTACATCATTCAAGAATTTACGTGATCTTAAATATCCCTAGGAGTCAAAAATATGAACCCTGTAAGTATATATATTATTGCCATGTAGATTACTCTGATGTATTCCAATGTACTAATGAACTTAATTTAAAAGGTTTGCAAAAAATCAGATATATTTATTTATATTCTGTTTTGCCTATTGCTGTGCCCCAGTTTGTTCCCCGTTTATTATATACGGGGAACCTATTTGTTGTATTTCTAGTTCTGTAAAGGTAGCACTTTACCAACTAGGAACACCTCGAATTTGACAATAAGTTACTCATGAACACTTGAAGACCTTAAGATAACAGATTTATCGCAATCTGAGTGCACCTCCACAACCAGCCCTCCCTGTTCCTATCTAGGCTGGATTACTGCAACAGCCTCTTCCTCAATCTGCCTAAATCCTCCCTTTGCCACGTTCAACTAATCCAGAACAGGACTGCAAGACTTATCCTTGGCCTCAAGCCCAGGTACCGCATCTCTCCAGCCCTAAAATCTCTCCACTGGCTCCCGGTTATTACGAGGATCAAGTTCAACACCCTCTACATCATCCACAAGGCTTTCTGGGGCCTGGGACCCCGCTACATCCAACTCTCTCTCCCTAAATGCCTCCTTGTCTGACCCCTGTGGTTTTCTAGCTCCAACTCTCTGTAGATCAGACACTTCTCCAAGCAGAGAGTGGGGGTAGATCTCTCTTCCGCAGGGGCCTCCCTCTGGAATGGCCTCCCTGGCCCTCTCAAACTTGAGGTGGATCTTCTTAAGTTTCAGAAGCTTTTCAAGACCCTCCTTTTCTCTTTTTCCTTCCCTGCTAATGTCCCCCTTGCCGCATTTGACTGGCTGCCTGGTTATTCTGATTCATACAGGGCACCAGGCCCCACTCACCCTGTCTACCCGAGCACCTTGGTCTCCCCTGACCCACCCCCCTAACCTGCACTTGCCCTACTGGGCTCCATCCCACTGTACTAGCCTGCATCCCTATTGAGCCCATCCAGCCCGTCCTCGCACTTAGCATGTGGACCTTCATTCCCTTGGCACTTTTCACCCTGGCATCACCTTAGAACTCTCCTTGCTCAGGGGCCCTCTTCCCTCTTTTCCCCGGCCCCCTACACTTTCACGCTCTCCACTCCGCCTTGCACTTCTGTTCCGTCCTTAGCATTAGTGCATTCTGCTGCTTTGACCAGCACTCCCTGCCCCCTCTCCCCCACCTCCCCACTACTTCTTGTTACTGCACTTGCACGATCCAAATGCCACAAATCCTAGTAGGACCGTTTTTGTTATTCTTAATCCCTGTCTCCCCGCCCCCAACTTTTGTCTCGTTGCGCCTTGAAACACCATCTGCTGTATAGGCGCATTATAAATACCCAATAGATAAATAAATAAAGATGCAGTGTGTGAGCCAATGGCTCTCTGAGTGGACCCTTCTTCCCTGGTGTTCCATAAGGATAAGGTGACTTTGAGATTATTTTCGCCTTCCCACAGTGATAGCTGGAAATTAATTTCCCTTAATGGAAAGCTTCAGGTTTTTCCTCTTCCAAATTCTTGCTATTCAAATTTGAGGTTTCATCACCAAGAACCAAAAAGAGTGCTCAGCTTCTAGGTGTCTCAATCCAAGGAGGACTGTGCTAAAAGCGAGCTCTTTCTTGGATTTATGGTCCTCAGGTGACAGGCCATTACCAAATAGGCCAAATCGATGTGCATTGCCATGTGCATAAAGCCTTGCTTTGAGCTAGCCAGTCAAGGAAGTTGGTAAAGGCATGAGGGCTCATTCGACTAGCGGCCACTGGTGGCCTGGAGGGGTGTGCCTCGGCTTGAGATCTGTCAGGCTGCCATTTTTTCTTCAATGCATGCTTTTGCCGAGCTGTACTCCCTGGACTATTTGCATGTGGAGCAAGCTTACCTTTGGACCTCTGTTCTTACAGCGGTTTGTCTTTTAGGACACTGGTTCCTTGGGTTTCGTTACCCACGCAGCCATCCTGACATTTGGTTTTAATTTTGGGATGAAACGATGAGGAATCTGTGGGAAGGTCTTTTTCTCATAAGTATTAAGATCAGTTTGGGTCAGGTTCTCCCTAGAAAAAATCATTCTCCAGCATTGGATCTTTCATGGATTCACATGCTTAGAATATTCCCCGTCGTCAGACTGGGAACCCTCGGTACACATATATATAGTCATTTCCAATAGGAAAAAACTTCTGCCCTATCCCCGTCTGCGTCCTCTACGGGGCCGCCCACGTACACCCCGTTGGACGTGATGGTATATAAGCCCCGCCCCCGCGGGTCCCTTCAGATTTCAACCGTCTCCAAAGATAGTGGGATCTCCTCGTGTATTTTCTTCAAATACTTATCGAATTGTTTCTAACTCCTGCGAGTTTGTCTGTTTGGTCCACTTCTAACTCCTACAAGTTTTGTTTGTTGGGCTGGCAATAATGTCGGGTAAGCCTCTTTTCCGCCCGTGTGCCACGTGCGGTCTAAAGAAGGTTTATGAAGGGGATGGCCATCTTGACTGCATCTACTGCCTTCACCCCCACCACTCTGCGGACCAATGTGATATTTGCAAGGGGTTTTCCCAAAAAACCCTGAAGGACCGGAATCGGCGACTGGTCTCGTGGCTGAACGACGGCGCTGGAGCGTACCCTCAGTCGGAGGTAGGATCGGTGCGCAGTATCGCCTCAGCGAAAACATCAGAAGCCCCCCGACGCTCACATCCGTCGGAACCTCCGGCCAAAAAATCACGACCTACGGAGAAGGACGTGCCTCGAAGTCATTCCTCTAAGGCCTCATCGAAAGAATCGACGAAGAAATCATCTTCCTCTTCTTCTTCGTCGAAGAAAGATAAGGACAGGCCAAAATCCTCCTCGAGCGATCAGAAAAGATCAGCTACGAGTAGAGAGGCGGATAAACGCAGGGAGAGCTCCGCGAAGGCGGGACCGCCTAAGCCACCTGCAGGCCCTCCGTCGACGACGGCGACGATCCAAGTGCCCACTCCGTCACAGTCCCCCGCCTTTCAAACGGGCTCATCGTCGACGACGATTCCCTCGTCGACGGAGTTCCAGGCCTGGAGGCCAGAAGTGTTCGACATGGGGCTACCCGACACACTGCTGCAAGAACAGGCAGTTTCGATCGCCTCCAAAGAAGACGACGGCTTCAGAATAGTGAGCCCGGAAGACCTGGGGCTACGGCCCAGATTTCCTTCTGGTGCAACCTGCTCTCAAGTTTTCACCCAGCCTCCAAACGCCCAGGCTACTCTCTCCATGGAGGTACTTTCCTCCTTACACTCGCTCTTGAAGTCCCTGGACGAAAGGCTCCCACCTGTTCCGACGACTCCCCTCGTCGACGAGCCCGGACCTTCACACCGCCCGACTAGATCGGTCGTGGGCCCAACTGCTCCAACAGTCCAGGAAGAAGGTGAGCTCTCGGACTCCCTCTCTGAACAGGGGTCAGCTTCTGGTATCTCCCTCTCGCCGTCGAGAGACCCGTCATGGGTTTCGGATGTGGAGGTGGATCCTCCGAAAAGTCCCATTCACCCGTCTCCACCGGATGACATAGGGGCCTTCCATTCCATGATGGAAAAGGCCTGCAAGGAGTTCGGTTTGACCCAACAAGAAGAAAAGAAGGACTGCTTCCTCTTTGACCACATGGGCAAGAATAGGCGTTCCGTTTTTTCGATACCGATACTGGACCACGTATGGAAAGAGGGCGTCCAAACCATGCGGCATCCATTCTCGGAACCTGCGGTCAAGGGCCGCGTAGAGAAAAAATTTAAAGTTCCAGATTCGACGCCAAAATGCCTCTCTGCGCAACCCACGCCTGACTCGGTGGTATCGGCGGCGGCGACGAGAAAGGCAAAGGCCCAGCATAAATGCTCTACCCCTCCGGATTCCGAAGCTAGACGCCAAGACGCTTTCGGTAAGAAGATCCTGTCAGTGGGAGCGTCAACAGTGAAAGCAGCGAACTCCCTGGCAATCATGGCCAGGTATGACAGGGAGATGTGGCACAGACTGGCACCCATTATGGACCACCTCCCAGAAGAACACAGAAAATCAGCTATGTCCCTGGTTCGTGAAGGAGAAGAAGCCTCGAACCATGCTATCAATATAGCGGTGGACCTGGCAGATTCGGGGTTCAAACAAATTAACAACGGAGTGGTTCTACGACGCCAGGCCTGGCTCAAGTGCACCAACTTTAGACCCGAGGTGCAATATAAGGTCGTCGACATGCCTTTTGAAGGTGACCACCTGTTTGGCGAAAAGGTGGATGAGGCCTTGAAAGGAATGAAGGAGGACTCTGAGACGGCGCGCTCACTGGGCTCTCTCCAAAGCGGTAAGCCCTTTCGTTCCTTTCGCCCCTTTAGAGGAGCTACGGGAAACGCACGATTTGCGGGATCCAGGGATAGAGCATTCGGGAGGTCCTCATATCCGTCCCAAGGCTATAGGCGCGCCTCACAGTCCTCGACCCGACGCAGAAATTTCCAGGCCTCCAAGAGACGTCCCACTTACTCGTCGTCGACGGGAAAACAAAAAGATCAACAATGACGTTCTAGGAGGGAGAGTGTCAAGTTGCGTCGAGGAATGGGAGTCAATTACGACAGATCGGTGGGTTCTGGACACAGTGAGACTGGGACATTCCCTAAGATTCAAATCCAGACCTCCAAGACGTCCACCGATACGCCTGTCTCAACCACACCTAAGCGTCTTGCGTCGAGAGGTTGCGCTCATGCTAAAAAAAGGCGCCATCGAGTTAGTCCCTGCTTCGCAGAGAGGCTTAGGGGTTTACTCACGCTGCTTCGTAGTAAAGAAACCAAACGGGAAGTGGCGCCCCATCCTCGACCTACGGGACCTCAACAAAACCCTGCTGAGTCAAAAGTTCAAGATGCTTACTCTACAGGAAGTAATCAGATCGGTCCAAAAGAACGATTTCCTGGCGTCTCTGGACCTCCAAGATGCGTATTTTCACATTCCGGTGCGCACTCACCACAGGAGGTTCCTGAGGTTCCTAGTCAGCCAAACACACTACCAATTTACTGTGCTCCCTTTCGGCCTGAAGTCCTCCCCAAGAACCTTTACAAAGTGCCTAGCACCCGTAGCAGCCTGGCTGCGGAAGGAAGGGCATCACGTTTACCCGTACCTCGACGACTGGCTCGTGAGGGGATCCTCCCCAGCGTCGACCAACGACAGCCTATTGACCACCTTGCGACTGCTACAGCGTCTGGGATTTGCAGTGAACTACGAAAAGTCTTCACTAAAGCCCTCGAAGAGCTTGAAGTTCCTAGGTGCTCAATTCGACACCCACACGGGACTAGTGAAACCATCCCTGGAAAGGTTGTTGAAGATCAAACACCTGACAAGCCAACTTCGTTTACAGAGCAGGTTGTCAGTAAGAAAATATGCGGCTCTCCTCGGCTCCATGGCATCGTGCATCCACCTAGTCGCGAACTGCCGGTTGTTCATGAGACCTCTACAGGAGTTCCTATCAGACAGATGGAAGCAGGCCACAGGCCACAGGCCGCTGGTCGGACAAGATAATAGTCGACGACGAGCGAGTTATCAAAGCCCTCCGATGGTGGAAAGTGGCGCGCAACCTGGACAGAGGGGTCCCCCTGCAGGAGCCGGAATTTCAGAACACCATCATTACAGACGCCTCTC
Organism: Ambystoma mexicanum; assembly: GCF_040938575.1. Classification (NCBI taxonomy): domain Eukaryota; kingdom Metazoa; phylum Chordata; class Amphibia; order Caudata; family Ambystomatidae; genus Ambystoma; species Ambystoma mexicanum. The sequence continues at coordinate 898,477,211 of NC_090941.1, forward strand.
TGTCGGGCTGGGGAGCACACATGTCACGTCACCAAACCCAAGGCAGGTGGTCGTCGACCGAATCTCGCCTACATATCAACGTCCTGGAGCTAAGGGCGGTGAGATGGGCCCTGAAATCTTTCCTCCCACACATCAAGGGGTCAAAAGTAAGAGTGCTCACGGACAATACGACAGCTATGTTCTACCTGATAAAACAGGGTGGCACCAGATCCAGGACCCTCTCGAAGGAAGCTCAAAAGATCTGGCATTGGGCTTTAAAACACCACATCTCCCTAGTGGCATACCACCTACCGGGAGCGAAGAACGTACAGGCGGATTCCCTGAGCAGGACTATGTCACAAATACACGAGTGGGAGCTGGACTCCACTCAACTCGGGAAAATCTTCGAAAGATGGGGGACCCCGTCGATCGATCTCTTCGCCACGGAAAGAAACCGAAAATGTGTTCAGTTCGCGAGCAGATGGCCCCAAACAGGCTCCCTGGGGGAAGCGTTCTCGTTTCCGTGGACAGGCAAGTTCCTCTACGCCTTCCCTCCATTTCCCCTCATACGGAGGACGATCCAGGGGATCCACAGGTACAATTGCCGGGTCATCCTAGTGGCCCCGCGCTGGCCGAGGCAACCATGGTTCTCAGACCTCCTTCATCTGTCGCTGGATCAGCCGATACCATTCAGGAAAGTGCCGAACCTCCTGTCCAGGGACGAGGGGACCGTGTGGCACCACAATCCGGACAGCCTGAACTTAACTGCATGGCTCCTGACTTCTCGGAGTTCGGGAACCTAAAAGTCTCGACTGATTGCCGAAGGATTCTGCAGGCGGCCAGGGCCCCTCCACTAACAAATCATATGTAAGCAAATGGAAAAGGTTCTGTATATGGTGTCAAACACAACAAAATATACAACCTTTGGAAGTAACTCCGGAGCAAATCCTCCCGTATCTTCTTCATCTTGCGGAGAGCGGACTGTCATCATCGTCAATCAAAGTGCACCTGGCGGCTGTTTCGAGATTTACAAGAAGAAGACAGTCCCCTCCACTATTCAGTGACAGGCTAGTGAAGCATTTCATGAAGGGTCTGTTTAGAACCTTCCCTCCGGAAAAACGGTTCCCACCGTCGTGGAGTCTGAACACGGTTCTAGCTGCCTTAATGAAGCCTCCCTTTGAGCCAATGTCCTCTTCATCTCTACAATTTCTATCTTGGAAACTCGCGTTCCTAGTTGCCATCACTTCGGCTAGAAGAATGTCGGAACTACAGGCACTGGTCATAGACCCTCCATATCTGAGGTTCTTTAAGGACAAAGTTATTTTATCAACTAACCCTTCATTCATCCCAAAAGTACCGTCGGTCTATCATAAGCACTCGACCCTGGTACTCCCTACTTTCTTTGCATCTCCTTCGTCGACGGCGGAGAAGGCTCTTCACACTCTGGACGTCAAAAGGGCGCTAAAATTTTACCTGCAAAAAACGCAAGATATCAGAGCCACCAGACAGCTATTCGTCGCCTACGGCCCCTCGGCTAGGGGTAAGGCTATCTCCAAACAAGGTCTGGCTCGCTGGGTCTCCTCGGCGATTACCCTGTGTCATTCCAAGGCCGGGAGACCTCTACTACATCGTCCCAGAGCCCATTCCACGAGATCGACATCTTCCTCCGTGGCTCTATGGGCAGGAATTCCGCTGACGGACATCTGCCAGGCGGCGGCATGGTCTGTTCCGCACACGTTTACGCGCCACTACTGCCTGGAAAAGCAGCACGCGGATGAGGTACAAATGGGAAGGGCAGTGCTTCGCCACCTTTTTCAATGAGGTAAGCCAAAGTTTCAAGAATAATGCTGCCTATTATTTGGCCTCAGCTGTTTTTTCAGAGTGTATACATGAATGTACATAGTTTATTGACCTAAACATAAGTGGTCGGGTAGATATATGCGCAAGGGGTGCATACTGAGTCGTATGACATAGCATTGTATGGCGGAAATCCGTTTCGTATCAGTATAATAAGTTGTTGCTTACATACATGGTGTAAACGGCAGTGTTTGGGGGTGTCTCTACGAATGTAAGTTACATTGCACTCTCACCTCCTTCTTGATGTTACTGCTTTACAATCTATTCTAAGCATGTGAATCCATGAAAGATCCAATGCTGGAGAAGGGAGTAGTTTCTTACCTGTAACTCCATTTCTCCAGCATTGGTATCTTTCATGGATTCACATGCGCCCTCCGGCCCCCCGGACTGCAATGTGGAAGATTGGTATGTAAGCAAGTTTTCCCCCGTTATTTTGGAGGGGTCGAAATCTGAAGGGACCCGCGGGGGCGGGGCTTATATACCATCACGTCCAACGGGGTGTACGTGGGCGGCCCCGTAGAGGACGCAGACGGGGATAGGGCAGAAGTTTTTTCCTATTGGAAATGACTATATATATGTGTACCGAGGGTTCCCAGTCTGACGACGGGGAATATTCTAAGCATGTGAATCCATGAAAGATACCAATGCTGGAGAAATGGAGTTACAGGTAAGAAACTACTCCCTTCCATTGCTCTCTGGGGTACATAATTCAAACGAACTGAATATCCCCTGTAAACGGAAGAGAATGCCCCCACCCACAATTCAGAAGAGATTTTACAGGATCCCAATGGCATAGCATTTAATGACATTTCTTTGACTTTATCAAAGCAGTGATAGGTGAAAGCATCATACTTTTACAGCATCTTGTTTAATACAGCCGGTGTGATAGCACAGCGAGCAGAGCGCTCGCTTTGACATCTATGCAGATCCTGCTGTCGCTGGTTCGAATCCCGGCGACCTCCGGAGGTCGATAAATGAGCACCGCACCCCGTGGGTAATAATAAGCGGCACTCGGATACCTGACGGTTCGTAGCGTTTTATAAATGCTAAATTGTTACTACTCATGGTGCACCAAGCTTTTGAGAGAAACTCCTCAAGTAGCATGGTCTTCAGTTCTTTCCTAAAAGTCGTGCGGTTTGGTGCCATGGGTATATGGAATGATGTGGGGCTCCAAAGTGCTGGTGCTGAACCGGAAAAGGCCTTTTGCCACTTTAGTTACTTTTTAAACTTGTTTGCCCTCTCACTATGCTCTAGCCTCTTGAATTAAGCTGGCCTCCCAAGCTTTACGGCTAGATGCAGCGGTGATTTAGTTGCTGAAGTCTGTGATACAGTAGCCAAAGAGATTCCTTTGGGGTCAGGGAGATGTGAACATTGATTTTTATTTATGCCGGCCTGTGATAGGTCTGCATGCTGCGTTGATTTTCTACGTTGAGTGCTATATAGTTTGAGGTAGAAACTCCAGAGAGGAGTGAGTTTTCTCCAACCAGGTGTTGTAGGACCAGGGACTGTGCTCCAGTCCTGAAATCGGAGACTGGCATGAAAGGGTTTAATTGTGCAATAATGCTAATTGATAGGAGACATTTTAGTCTTTCCTGGTGATGAAAAGGTCACAGTCAGTAGTGAAGCCTAGTCATAAGCAGCAGGGGCAAGCTCTTAGAGGTTCATGGTCGCCAGGCACGATTTGATTGGATGACTGTTTGACTGGTATGCTTTCCGAGCATTTAAGTTTTTTGTGGGCCGATTACTATCCGGGAGCTTATGTGAATACCAGCCCTTGAATGATTTTGTCCTTATATAGCACGATTTTAATGGTGCATGCATCTCAGCAAGGGTGCCTTGGTTCTGGCTGAAGGTGGTGAGGAGCAACTCGAGGTTTGTAGTTGAAAAAGTGGCTGTTGTCAGGATGGCTGAGCTTCAGGGCTTCTATGGGGGTGACCTTGAAAGGACCAGCAAAGGATGTATGCAGGTTGCTGCTGCCATTTGTAGCTGGTGTAACGAATCCTGTGATGTCGTCCCTTCTCCCCGTGAGGGAGACCCTTTCCATGAGGCCAGAGAGTTGAGGCCACTACCCAATAGTCCCCTGGGGGTGTGACTCAGCTGGTGGATCTCATGGGGAGGGATTCCCCCTCTGGGATTTAGGGAGGACATGATGGGTTAACGCAGTATAGTGCACCCTCACCCACCTATCTTCCCTCACCTTCTTTTCCTTCCTCTGGTCCCACAAATTCCCCCATGTATTTTTGCCATACTAGTGGTATGACTAGTACTGGGAAGAGGAAGATCAGGGCTGGCTCCACTGAACTATTCCCTCAGTATACTGAGACAAGGAAGAAGCTCTACACCAGAAAGAACTTGCAAGACCATCGCATTGAACAGTCTACCTTTTGTGTTACATTGAATTTAAAAAGGTAAAAAAGACTAACATCATTGGCAGTTCCTCTCCAGAGGCACCACGAGTAAGGCAAGCACTGCGCAGATGGAAGAGCTGAACCTGCAGCTACTGACTGGGATGTGGCAGGCGGAGAAACTGCATTCCTACCTGCTTTGAAGAGGATGAGATTCTTAACGTGGAAGAGCACGGACGAAGACGGTCCAGCTGGTACACACAGCCGGGCTCCCAGGAAGTCCTGGAGAGCCGCGCATGCCAATGCACAACCGGAAACAGCATAGAAGAGCCGTCGGAGGATGCGATGAAGCCCGAGTCCGAGAAGAGAAACCGGGAGCCCATACAGAAGTGACAGGGTGGCCTGGAGACCTCAGGGGCACTACAGAAGTCAATACAAGGTCGTCTGAGACCCAAGAGAGAGAAAAAAGTGGTCTGGGACCCAAGAAGCCAATACAAAGAGGTCTGAGACCCGGGAGAAACACAAAAACACGGGTCTGGGACCTGAGAAGCCAATGTAAAGGGTGCTGAGACCCGAGAGAGAGAAACGCAGAACCAGGGGCCTGTGAACCGAGAAGGGGTTGAGGACTCGAGAAAGTGAAAGTGAAACCAATGTGAAGCTTTCTGGGATCCAAGGATAAGAAAGAATAACGTCGGGGTCAAGGACCCTCTGGAGCAGAGACAGTATTCCGGGCAGGGTAGTGTACCAGGAATACTGGGAAGAATCAGTCAAGCATACCCAGGGGTCAAGGACCCAACCGTGCCTGAGGACAAGGTCCTTCAACAAGCCCTCTTCTTCGTCGCAGTACCTGGTAAGGTCGAATATCAGGTCTGTCCAAGTGAGTCACTGGAGGGGCTCACCAGAGGTGTGAGAAAGGGTAGGGGAAGGGAGACATTCCCCCTACTTTGCGGAACTGTAAACATAAGTCTGAACAAGGCCAGCGGAAGGAAGACATTCCCCCTACTTGTGTACTGTGTTCATCCAGAAGAAGGGAGTCATTCTTCTGGACTCAGAAGAGACTGATCCAGTTTAGTTCATTTATAAGTGTAAGGGATAGAAGTAGAATTTGGACACAACACGGTGGACTCTTTTTAGTTACAGACATTCTGACAGGCCGCCTTAAAACCCCTCTTGGAGTTTGGGATTGTTGGGTTTCCTTCTTTCATTTAGTTTAAATAAGTCTTTCCCCAAAAGCAGGCCACCTGTGTCTCCTTCCACACCCTTACACTGGGTGTCATACAAATAAGATGGATTGGGATGTGTTCTTTTTATGGCAATATCGCTCAATCAATGTTAAGCTTTATTCATAATAGCCCTTTAGCACAAAACAACACAGTGTCAATTAATAGAATAACATGTACATACAAAAAATACTACTATTGTGCTTGTGTTAGCTGAAGTGGTATCGACTTGTTCTGTAAAAGATTGGTAAATAGCGTGCCACTTTCAGTTGCTGTAAACTTTGCAAATATAAAACATAGAGCTTTTCAACTGAAAACCTCTTTCATGATTTGCCTTCGACATTTTCATCTGGCATTTGTCTCGTGCCTGAACATTAGTGGGATTGTATAGTATGTTATTTTGTATCAAGCAGCGCTGGAAATGGGCCGTAACACGAGCGATGCGCTGCCTTGTCCCCCGACCCAGGGGCTTCCCATGACACTCACAGATCTGCTCTGAAGCTGCCTTATTGGACGGACGTGCAACCCACACTTCAACGAGCAGGCACCTTTCAGAAGACTCTGCAGCACTGCCCAGTTTTCTGAAAGCGCTTTGCTAATTGAAGTGCTGGTTGCTTGTGCATGTGATAACTCTGCTTCAGAACAGTGAGATCTGTCCTGCATGAGCAACCCATGTTTCAACAAGCAGATGCTTTCAGTAGACTCAACACAGGAAACTGAATACAGAAACAGCCAAAGCCTAACATACTTGTTGCTGCTGTCCACACAAATGTATATGTCCTGCAATGTACAGACATTTGTATTCTTAGGGTGAGTAGTGTGTTCAATCAAAACTGCAGAGCCCAACCTCCAATATTCACGTAAAAGGTTTTCTTACTGAATCACTATAAAACATGTTTCGAAATGAATTGAACATTCTCATGTTCCCATAATGCTCTTTGCTTTTATGCAAATCGCTCGGATTGGGGTCTATGAAGAGATACTGTAGTGCTTGACGTGGCCAGACAGCTGCTCTAATAATACATATTCAGGCTTCTACTGATTCAAACTACCTGGTATTTTACATTTGCATGTATAACGGTATGAAAACCAGAATGCAATTTTATAAGCATTAAGGAAAGACTCTTCAAATACACTTAAGAAATGCTGTCTTGAGTACGCTCTGAATCTTGGTTTCTGCCAGTGGTGCAAGCCACCTTACCTCACATTGAATTGACTCTGATAAAGGTTGCGTAGAGTGAAAACAAGGTCATTTGGGGTGGAATTGGTCATGATGAGGCACACAACGTGGTCTGGGTGGTATGCATTGAGCTAAATTATAAGGTAACGCTGTGGCATTGCTAGTGCAGTGTTCGTCACAAGTAGAATCTCCATCCTTGCCCGGAAAGTAGTTATCAATTGAGATCACGACTTGCAGCACTGCTGCCAGGTGCATTTTTGATGTTGGTGCATTTTTGGTAGTGCAAAAAACCACCATAAAGCCGAAACCATTGCTACTGATATAAGTGAAAGAAATGTGGTTTATGAACAAACAGTATCTGGTTGTCCTGACAGCTGGCAATGCTTGGATTCAGTGGGCAATGCACAATGTGTTACTTTTACATGGCCTTCCACCCTTTAAACTAATGATTGTTGATCTTAAATGCATTTGGCCCATGGAGAGTACGGTCTTCTATCACATGCCCAATGCATCAACAGCGCAAAGCGATCTGTGGTTGTGCCCAGCCGCCCCTGCGTGCCTCCAGTTGCTCCATTCATGGCAGAGCAATGGAGTTCTGTCTCTGCCTGCCGTGACCCACCAAGCAACCAGAGGCCCGCGGAAGGGGCTTAGCACATGACGGAGCGTGAAATAATACGAGGTGGAGGGGCACTGGAAGTCTGGCCCCGCCCCCTCTCGTATAGCGGCAGAGGCGGCCCCTCCTGTCCATCATCGCGTTCACGTTGTGGAGTGGAAGGGAGAGTCCTGCAGTCCTCCATGGTGGCGCATGCTGAGGGTGCGAGCAGGTACGTGCTTTTTTTAAAAATGTTATGTTATGTAATGTGCCTGTATGTACCGATGCATACAGGCACATTAGATACACTTAATGCCTGTCACCTCACAATGTGCTGTGCTGCCATGGATAATCGGATGTTCCGTCCCTCTCCTTTATGCAATGCGGACAGTCAGCAAATCCAAGTTGCGTAGCGGAGAGGAGGGCCATCCAGTCTTCCGGTGCGGCTCATTGTGAGGGCGCGAGCAGGTAAGTGTTTTTTATGTAATGTGTGTGTATGTATGTATTGCAAGGTTGCAGAAGTAGACACGGGACACAAAGGTGATTTGTTTGTGGGCATAAACCTTTATTGAAAGGACTAATGTGGAAATCCTATCTGTCCCTATAACTAAGAGGGCTTGCCCTACCTCGAACATAACTAAGGATAGTGTCAGTGTCCGTCAAAAGAAGAATAGTCCTGTCCTATGACCCAAACCTATTTGGTCCCTCGGACGGAAACAGAAAACTATAATGCTAGCTTCACTCTGGTTCCAGAAAGGTGGTCCCTTCCTTCTGGACGGGTTTTGGCAGTACATGACTATAAGGCAGATCCTCTTCTCCTGGCCGTCACAAGTCTTTCCCAGAGGTCTCCCCTCCCCAGTGCCTTTTAGCCAACTCTTTACAGTTCCATAAAGAAAGGGGAAGTATGTGTCCCTCCCCCAATCCTTTTTTAAGCTCTTTTTGTATTCCCAATGACGTCTGTGGTTTGGCCAGAGAATCTTTCTCCTCCCCCAGTCTTCTCTTGTAAAAAGGGTATCTCTCCTTCTCTTTTCTCGATACTACTCCCCCACTGGTGGGGGTGGTCTCAAACCCCTTCCTCAGATTTATTATATCCTTCACTCCGGCCCAGTTCACTGTCTTACCAGGCACTGTTTTGCCAATGCAATTCTTTCATCCTTTTAACATTCTGGTCCTGGACCCTTTCTCAGGTTTATAATGTCTCTCAATCAGGCCTGTTCACTAACCTGCCAGGCACTGTTTTGAACATACATGTTTCCAATCATCGCAGCATTCGGGTTCCAGACCCCTCTTTTCCAGTTTATAATGCTTCTCAATGAGGCCCGGTTAACTAACCTGCCAGACACTGTTTGGCATAAGTTCTCTGGGTTTCTTCAAAGTATGATACGATGTGTATGACGACTCTTGTATGCAGTTTGCTTGTTTTCAATAATTTGTTTTAGCTAGGAGTCTTGCTTTTTCCCGAACTTGGTTTCATTCCAGCCCTCGGGGTCTCACTGGGGATTTCACACTGTCCCCCTGTTGTGTAGGGCACCTTCCCATTCATTATCACACTTCGCTTTATAGTTTCTTTCAATCCCAGAGGCTAGCTTCTTACACCTACTCCGTGGGCTGTTTTTCTCTTCTACTCCCAGCTTCTCCAGGCTTCTCTCACTGGCTCTTGGTCTCCTTGAGTTTCTCTTGTCAGCTCTGGTCCCCTCCAGATTTCTCTTGTTGGTTCTTGCGCCCTCTGGGCTTCTCATGTCATCATCTAGGCCCCTCTGGGATTCACTTGCTGTCTTCTGGTCTATCCAGGCTCCTTTCACCGGTTCTTGGTCTCTCTTGGCTTCTCGTGTCGGCTCTTGACCCCTCTAGGCTTCTCGTGTCGACTCTTGGCCCCTCCGGGCTTCTCTTGTTGGCTCTTGGCCCCTCTGAGCTTCTCGTGTCGGCTCTTGGCCCCTCTGAGCTTCCCGTGTCGACTCTTGGCCCCTCTAGGCTTCTTGTGTCGGCTCTTGGCCCCTCTAGGCTTCTCGTGTCGGCTCTTGGCCCCTCTAGGCTTCTCGTGTCGGCTCTTGGCCCCTCTAGGCTTCTCGTGTCGGCTCTTGGCCCCTCTAGGCTTCTCGTGTCAACTCTTGGCCCCTCCGGGCTTCTCTTGTTGGCTCTTGGCCCCTCTGAGCTTCTCGTGTTGGCGATTGGCCCCTCTAGGCTTCTTGTGTCGGCTCTTGGCCCCTCTAGGCTTCTCGTGTCGGCTCTTGGCCCCTACTGCTTCCTCTGCTGGCTCTTGGTATCTCTGGGATTCTCTCGCCAGTTCCTGCTCTCCAAAGGCTTCTCTCATTGGCTCTCTGCTTCGCTGGGCTTCTCTCTCCCCTCAAAGTCATACCGTGGGCCCCACAACCCTGGGTCCCTCACAGTTACAGCTGTACTTTCTCCTGCTCGCCGCCAGATACCTGCTTCTCCCACTGTGGTACACGGGTGTCAGCGGCGTACACAGCTGGGACGCGTAAATTGGCTGCATGCCATCCTGGTCGCTTTCTGTCCCTTTTCTCTGCACAGCAGCTCCCTCCAGCTCATGGTTCCTCCAGGGAGGATCAGACATGCAGAGAAGCCCTTCCTCTCTTTTTATCCTTGGTCGGCTCATGTGAGAGCTGGTATGCTTGCTTTGGTTCTGCAAAAGGCTCTTCATTCCTCTTTGTTCTTCCTCATGTCAGCGTTTACAAAGCAATAATTTTCCTTACTCTTGCCCGTCACAGTGGGGTTTTCCTCATTCTCATGAACAGGAGTACACAGCATTAAAATAACTATGAGTAGAAACAAGGGCTACAGAGGATGAAAATATTATGGCTTTAACAGGATGTGGTTCTGGGGATTAAGGGGTATTTGTCATTCCACGTTCTTCCTCGATAGTTTTCCCCTCTCCCACAGAGGGGCTCCCATCCCATGGGATCCTCCCGCTGTGTAACACCCCTAGGGGGGCTATCCGGTAGCGGCCTCACCTCCCTGGCCCCATGGGAAGGCTCCCCCTCCAGGGGAGAAGTGACGAGACTGAGGGGTTTGTCACAGTACGTACGTACGTACGTACGTACGTACGTGTTGGTAAGTGTATGCGTGCTTGCAAGCAGTTGTTTGGTGTATGACTGCACAGGTGAAAGTGTTGTGGGGGTGCCTGTTAAGGAGGAACAGTGCAACTTAATTTAGGGGTGGCCGCTTCCATGCCCTCAGCAGCCCACACCCGGTGGTGCTGCTGGGGTCAAGGCCTTCTTTTTTTTGGTTTACCTTTGAAGCACAGTACTGTGCGTTGAAGGTAAAGCAAACATAAGTGTTATTACAAGGCTAGACTGGACTACATTTGATGTATGCCAGTCTGCCTTATCCTGTTTACCCTTATGCTAAGTAAAAAATGCCAGGCCACATGAAGAAAGTATATGCAGACTGGCACTACTTATAGTGGCGGTCTGTATATACTTTCTGAAAGTGACATGACATTTTTTACTTGCAAGGGTAATGCAAACACCTTCCTCCCCCCTTGCGCTGTCATTCCTCCCCCCCCTTGCGCTGTCATTCCTCCCCCCCCTTGCGCTGTCATTCCTCCCCCCCCTGTGCGCTGTCATTCCTCCCCCCCTTGCGCTGTCATTCCTCCCCCCTTGCGCTGTCATTCCTCTCCCCTTGCGCTGTCATTCCTCCCCCCCTTGCGCTGTCATTCCTCCCCCCCTTGCGCTGTCATTCCTCCCCCCTTGCGCTGTCATTCCTCCCCCCTGTGTGCTGTCATTCCTCCCCCCCTGTGCGCTGTCATTCCTCCCCCCCTGTGCGCTGTCATTCCTCCCCCCCCTTGCGCTGTCATTCCTCCCCCCCCTTGCGCTGTCATTCCTCCCCCCCTGTGCGCTGTCATTCCTCCCCCCTGTGCGCTGTCATTCCTCCCCCCCTGTGCGCTGTCATTCCTCCCCCCCTGTGCGCTGTCATTCCTCCCCCCTTGCGCTGTCATTCCTCCCCCCTTGCGCTGTCATTCCTCCCCCCCTTGCGCTGTCATTCCTCCCCCCCTTGCGCTGTCATTCCTCCCCCCTTGCGCTGTCATTCCTCCCCCCTTGCGCTGTCATTCCTCCCCCCTTGCGCTGTCATTCCTCCCCCCCTTGCGCTGTCATTCCTCCCCCCCTTGCGCTGTCATTCCTCCCCCCTGTGCGCTGTCATTCCTCCCCCTGTGCGCTGTCATTCCTCCCCCTGTGCGCTGTCATTCCTCCCCCTGTGCGCTGTCATTCCTCCCCCTGTGCGCTGTCATTCGTCCCCCCTGTGCGCTGTCATTCGTCCCCCCCGTGCGCTGTCATTCCTCCCCCCGTGCGCTGTCATTCCTCCCCCCCGTGCGCTGTCATTCCTCCCCCCGTGCGCTGTCATTCCTCCCCCCCCGTGCGCTGTCATTCCTCCCCCCCCGTGCGCTGTCATTCCTCCCCCCCGTGCGCTGTCATTCCTCCCCCCGTGCGCTGTCATTCCTCCCCCCGTGCGCTGTCATTCCTCCCCCCCGTGCGCTGTCATTCCTCCCCCCGTGCGCTGTCATTCCTCCCCCCTTACGCTGTCATTCCTCCCCCCTGTGCGATCATTCATTCCTCCCCCCGTGCGCTGTCATTCCTCCCCCCTGTGCGCTGTCATTCCTCCCCCCCTTACGCTGTCATTCCTCCCCCCTGTGCGATCATTCATTCCTCCCCCTTGTGCTGTCATTCTTACCCGCTTGCGCCCTTATTCCTCATTCTCTCTCCGATGCTAAATATACAATTCATTAAAACTACAAACGCCTGTGGTCGCCTGGAACCTAATGATGCTGGCGATCCGCTGGGGGAGATGTTTCCTAGAAGTCTAAGGGCGAAGAAATAGCAGGATGTTCAAGGTTTAAAATGCAGGATGTTCAAAGTTTATCAGAGGTTTGCACTTTTGCACCCAGAAGTATGATGTATGCATTGTCAATATGCTTTTTAAACTTGCATTTCTTTTCTACTTTTTATGCGTTACTATGGTTGCTGCAAGATGCATCGATATTTGTTTTTTTCCTTATAGTTAATTTTGTGAAATCCACCGTGTAAGTGTGGCATGCCTTTTAACGCTTGTTATTTCTGTTCTCCAAGGAGGTCCCTTGTTAAACTGTGTGACGTTTTATAAAACAGCAGGTAAAATATAATCAAGTAGCTTAGACCTAACCCCCCAAATCAAAAATTACTTTAATTGTGCCCCTGTAGTTTATCTATTAAAACAACTAACTGTTGTGCATGCTTCATTAATGATCCCAATTGCAGACATCTAAAAAGTAATCTACAGTAGACCTCCCTGCACTCTTTGCAACAGTCTATCCGTCTGGCTGTTTATAAGGAAACAGTTGAAAACATATGTTTTATGAAAAATGTTCTAGATTGGGTTGTATTTTATAGTATTTTTTTTATTTTTGAATACTTTTGTTGCAGCATTAACGTCCTTCACTCTTTGCTGAATGGACTTGACCTATGCAGTGTCATGTTCTGGCAGCATCCTAAGTGGCTGGATGTGACACAGTGTGAAACTCCCCTGATAACGCCATCCTGACGGTCCCCTTCTATTTAGAAACAAAGGAAGGACAAGGTAGACTGGGAAGTGTCCTTTTCATGGCAAGGCCTTCCTTTTCAGGAAGTGCCTGTAGCAGCTTGGAGGAATCGGAGCGCACTAAAAATTAGGCAGATTGTTCGAGCTGTTTATTATCACGCATGCCAGGCAGACCAAGTCAGGGGGCACCCAGCCGACCTGCTGGGAGCACCCAGAAGACATCTGTGGACAGGGGGCACCCTGTCAGCCCGTGAGCACACAGGCTTTGCCATTGCCTGGGGGCACCCAAGCTACCACCGGACACAGCAATGGAGTTGCCCAGCAGGGGCACCGGCACCTCCATGCAGAATTGTCCGGCGGGGCCTCTGTGAACAAAGGGATGCAGAGTTGCCCAGAAAGGGGCTGTGCTTACACAGGGGCGGGGGCATCAGAGACATTGTTGCCCGGCAGATGCACTGTCAGGGTGGCGGGCCCTGCAGCAGCAGGCCCTCTGCCTACTACGCAGCAGGCCCTCTGCCTACTACGCAGCGGCAGCATCGCGCTGCAGCCAGGTTGCATTGACTGACGAGCCGGAAACGGCCCTTATGTTTTATTACCATTGAGTCACATGGCCACAACATGTGACCTTGGCACAAGCCCTGGGAGATAACATGCTCCCAGTAGGGGTGACACACCACACTTATAAGACGAGTGAAAACAGACATAACCCTGACCAAATGCAAACCAGAAATAAGCCAATACTTAAAGCTCAACAGAGGAAAATATTGCCAAACCAAAACAAGTACAATATATACATATTACAGTATTTTGGGAAACTTTTTTTGTTTCTTTTGTGTGCAGTGGAAAGACCTGAATCAATTTGTGCGGCATAGTCTTTTTCAAACAGCGTAGTTCTTTGACTACAACTGAAATAGGCGAAATATGCACCTTTTATGGCGTTTTTTGTTATTAGGTAGTGCCTAAACAAATGGTATAGAGCGTGGAGAGGAGAAAATGGCATTAGTGTAAACAATGTTTTGTCAACACACTCCTGAGAAGCTGATTTCCCTCAACATATTGTGCTTTTCATATTGGTTTGCCAAAATGTCAGCCTTTTGGGGAGGGGAGTTGCAGGTATTGTCTTTTCTTTTATGTTTTCCTTAGCAATGGCAAACTTTTTAGGTGAGGTTTTTGGTGGTTTTATTTCACATCCTGTGAGAGCAGATTCTCTTTTGCTGTCCTTGAAACTAAGCTTTGAAATCAGCTGCCAGTGACCTGGTTTTGCGCGTGCGTATTCATGGTTTGTTTTTACTTGTGGAGAGAAGACTGGATTTCAACCCTTTTTTAAAGAAATCATTACCGGTAGTGATGAGTCCATATGATCGGAACCATACTACAAGCCAAGCCAGAACCTGAAGACCTTGGCGTTGAACTAAGTCGCCTCATCTACCGCTAACATATTGTCCTGATATACAACCTACTGTTATGTACTGCTTTGTTGATACCGTTTCACTCATTTAACCAGCGCCCAGATGCCTGCTGGCTGGAGTGCGCTTTACAAATGAAAAATAAATAAACAAATGCATCATTTCCGAATCGGCCACATGTCCATTCAGTAGCTCTGATAAATCAGTAGGTATGGAGCACTGTCGGCTGCATGTCAGGATCGTCTCTGAAAGGCTGGCATGTGCGGGGAATCACAGAGAATGCTCCCCTCAAAAGGCATAGCATTGTTGTGCCAGATTAAGGAATCTCTCAGACAGGCTGTCAGGTGTTCAAGATGTTATGAACTACAATTCCCATCAGCCCTAGCCTGCATAGTCAATGGTGAGGGTTCTTAGCAGCCATAGCCCAAAACATCTGGCGATCCAAAGGTTGCAAAACCCTACCCTACGTCGCCACCGATTCATCTTCCACTCTGCAAGGCATCTGTTCGTTTTTACCCTTTTAGCAGGGCTTACTGACTCGGTTTCCACTTTATTTGCAATCACACCTACTTTATTACAGCTCTTTGTTATTATTTTCAATGTCACTGAATGTTGTTGGTTTCTAAAGCATAAATTAAATTATATTTGAATGATTGTGTTCTTACACTGTGCATAATCTATCTATAATATTTACAGACCAGTTCGGGTCACATGTCGTGTCTGGTAATTCATTAGTGTTAATGAATGCTATTTATCAACTTTAGAAACGGATAACCAAAAATAATTACCTTTTCATAAACTCACTGAGAAGTCTGCCACAGAGATCGTTTATGAAAGACAATTGCTGATAACCTATGCCTTTTAACTCTTATTTCTTTTATTATGTTTAGTATGTTAGTTTAAAATATGTTAAACTGCATCATACATATATTTTTATTTACGTCTTCTTTGTATTTGCGAAAAAGGTTATTTGTATAACCGCAACGCATTAAAAAATAATCATTTTTAAAAATGGTGTTCTGAAACAGCAACCTATGCCTTCAGTGTGTGTGGCTTAGAGAGGATGGGAATGGGGTGGTCATAGGTTATTGCAGGAAATAACATATTTTGGAAAACCTATCTAAGAAATTAATAAAAGCCTGTATTAGCTTTCTGTGATGCAAGCTGCGGTGTGTGATGGGTGTTGCAGAGCAAGATATCCCAGTGAATTGCTTGCTAGTCAACCACATGCACCTGACTTGTAAGGAGGAACGTGTGTACCTTGCTCTCGCATAAGAACTCCTATCCTGTTGCATCAGGCAAGGCAATTAATAGTTAAGATGGACTTGGCCGTGCATGCTATCAACATCTACTGAGTAATGAAAATGTGATCTATTCCAGAGCTAATAACATAAAAGACCCGGGGACCAGATAGGGTGTATGGTGTTTCAGTAGGCCTAGAATGGAGTAGATGATTCTATAAATCGTTACAGTTCCCAAACAACTTGTTAGGCTGTTTGCCAATTGCACATTCCTAATTTAAAAGTAAAGACCGAAGTAGTGTAGGCAAGGAAATGGAAGATTCAGTAAGAACTGATACGTTTGCTTGCTTGTTGCTGCTCAGAGTTCAAAGCAGTTTGATGGATGTAGTGGGTGTGCATGAATTTGAGCCCACTCACTGGATTTATCACCTACATCAACAAAGTTTGGCATATGTGTAACAAGCATGGTTAGGGTTGCCATCCCAGTGTGAACCCAGTGATGAGCATGTGGAGAAAATGCATGCACCCGGTGCTGAACCCACTACTAACCTTTATTTGCATCTGCACACTTCCTCCCTCCTTCAATTCAACCATTATCTCTTCCCTTGAATCGACTGTGCCCACTAATTTCTTCTTCCTGCCCTTCTGTGATGTTAGAATCCTTGGTCACACTTCAATTTAGTGATTTCTGTGACGCCGGCAATCGTCTGCTCTCGGTGTAAACCCTGGGTTTGTGTCAGATGCGAATGATGCAAAGGGTAGCTATAAACGACAGAATCCAGGCTCAACCTCTCAGCTACATTTCTTACCATTGACCATGACACATTAGTGGTTTGGAACTGATGAGGACTGACAGCCTTGCAATGCCCCCCATTGCAACATGTTTGCAGGGCTTCTCGTGGGCTGTGTCCTACCTTTTTTGTCTCTTTTCTCTCCCTTCCTGTGGTGCTCCCCTAGGTTTCCCCTCCTTCTCCCCTTCTCTGTAATCTCTTTGACCGAGCGTAAATTGCTATGGATTCTCGATTTAGACTGATGACCCCGCACTTCTCATATGACTGGAAGGACCTGTGGGGCCTGTGGTGAGTTATAAAGGTGCTTGTTAGTTGTCAGGAAGTCCCAAATTAATATGTCCACGGTACAGACTAGTATTAACTGACCCTACCACTATTTTAACTAACAAAGGTCTCCCTTCTCCTAGTCATCTGTTATTGAAATGTCTCTTCTTTACTCAAAGGTTTTCTTTAGTATGATATCTTTAGATGGTCTCTTGCCTCCTTCTGGATAAGTTCTGGGTGTACTTTGTGGTAATTTGACCACCCCCCGCCCCCATCTCTTGGGGCTTCTCACTTTGATTATCTCTTATATGGTTCACTTGATTTCACTTCCCAATCATACTTATAGAATTCTCTCTCTGGTTTCCACCACTTTTTACTTCTGAAACCATGGGGTACTTTCTCCTCTTCCCATGGCATTGGTGTCCAGTCATTAATGACTCCTCTTTCAGGCTTATTTGTGAATTGCCTTATCACAATTCCACTGAAAAGGTTTTATATTCAGTATCTCGTCAATTTCACGGGGACAAAATGTTCCTGTTTCATAACAATGGCCCAGCCATTACCTTTGTGTCTGCATGGGAATGCTGTTTGAGCTCAGCGCTCGCTCGGGTTCTCTTCCTCTGCTCTGGATCTCGTGCTTCTCGATATTGCTGGCATCCCGCCCCCTCGGTCTTCTCTCTTTGTGCGACCGGTTAGGGTTGCAGACACCGAGTTAGTGACATTTCATCCACTCCCCCCCTGGATGGTTTCGGCATAGATCGATGGGCGTACGCCCACCACAAAGTCATTGTGGTCATGCCACCACTGGAGTAATGATTGCCTTCTCTGCTGTTTCTCCATCCTCGTAAACGTCTGGCCTCTGGCATTTTCATCTGGTGTTCAGGACTTTTTTGAAAGTCGCAGACTCCGTAGCTCCCTTTCGCTCTGCCTTTCCAAGGCGTTATGATGTCAGGGGGCTTCCTCTGCTTCCAATCCTCTCTCTCTCTCTCTCTCTCTCTCTCTCTCTCTCTCTCTCTCTCTCTCTCTCTATCTCTCTCTCCACTCATCTGAGTTAAATATGCGTCTCTCCTTAAAGAGAAGGGTCCTTTTTTCCTTGGACATTATAGTGTATTTTAGTTTTGTTCTCAGCCAAACACCTAGGTATTACAGTGCTCTTCACAACAGATAGTCCCATATATACTTCTATGGAACAGGTATCCTTGTCCCATAATGGGGGAGTCTCTCCCAGTGAGGTCCCAATTGCCCAGGCCCCGAGGGAGGGTCTTGCGGAGTGGGCTCACCTCCCTTAGCCTCAAAGGGGGATACTGGGACAACTACCCCTGATTCATCACAGGACGTACATATCCTGTTTCCAGAGTTGTATGCTGGTGATATCCAACTGAATGAATAGTAATTAACTAAAGGCCAACACTGATTAAACCTACATTATGGTGATCAGTGGACGCCTTCTCTCGTGCCCTGCCCGCCATTAGAAAATCTTGGGGTTAGGTTAGATCAGTTTCTCCTCAAACGGTGTTACAACAGACATAGGCATTAACCTTTCTAGCTAGATATTAATACATAATGCATTTATGATGGAAAAGTCAAAATATAGATGAAGAGAGGATCGTGGTGTTGGAGACGGGGAAGTAGACAGATTATATGCTTAGGGTGATTAGAAAGTGGAATAAAATGGTTTCCAACCAAATCTAAACTTGATTGATAGCGTGGCCACGATGCAGTATGTTTATTTAACAGAATGGCATACTCGTATGTAGGAACAGCGTCTCGTGACTTCCTCTCAGGAATCGTAACCAAATCACTGGTCTTCACCACTCTGCATGGAGTAACAGTGATCACTGCTGTCTTCTATCTTACCACTAGTGTTGAGGGAGAAGCATGCACCCGCAGCCTCCCGTTACCACCATGCTCAATCCTGAAAGTAATTAAACAGCAATGAATGTTATAATCCAGAGTTAAGGGTGGGCACAGAGACCGTGGCCCTAATAAAAAAAAAAAATTAAAAGCAAGATTAATGTTTTTCTTATATTCATATTGATATAATTTAACCAAGTTGTGTTCTGCTCCATCTGGGAGGGTGGAATTGGGCTACCACACCTGCAATCCTACTATTGGGCCAGCCAAATGTCAGTAGTCAACAATATCCTACATGGGAATAAAGAACTTCCCCACATTTGAGCAGAGAGCACGACGATGCAAGATATGCCCCACTCGTGTGTCTCTATCAGAAGCTACCAAGACCCTCCCCCTGTACGATGACAGCACACATTACACTACCGTGGAGAGACGTCCACAAGTATATTAGCTGGGACAGGAGGAACACCCCGGTGCAAGCACTCTGGGGAAACAATGACCTGCCCGAGCTAGATAAGCTGCCGGTGTGGCCGTGGTGGGTATCAGCAGGTATAATTAAAGTCGGGGACGTGATCATAGGTGGCAAGATAACCCCCTTTGAGGACCTCTCCAAGCGATTTGGCCTGCCTGCCACGCAGCACTATCTCTATCTCCAATTGGTGCATGCAATACATACTCACCTCCCCATACTATCGAACATGCCAGACTGCAGCACACCACTAGAAAGGAATATAGTATTAGAACGCATCCCTACTAAAATCACCTATGTCATGTATAATGCCATATCCTCCTTTGCTACCCCTGAACTTTGTAACCTGAAACTCAAACGGGAGGGGGATGTTGGACCTATACAACCTGAGAATTGGTTGACAATGTTGATGTACCCGCGGGAAACTCCGATCTCTGCCAGACTCCGGCTAATACAGCTAAAGATCCCACACAGGGTATATTATACGCAAGTAGCTCTGTATTGGCTGAATCGTGCCACTGATCTCAATTGCCTGTGCTGTCGACAGGAAGAAGTCCCCTTTTTCCATATTCTGTGGGACTGCCCACGGATTAAAGAATACTGGCAACAATGTTGTAACAAACTGACTGCGTTCCTGGGTCACACCAGCCCTAGCGATCCAAAGATGATGCTACTGGGCATTGAAGAGGAGGGTGAAATAACACGCTTTGAGAAACTGTTCCTCTCCACTGCCACGGGACTGATTAAGCGTAATATTGCACAACTGTGGGGATCTAAGGTTGTCCTGCTTTTTGTACAATGGGTAGCGGATGTGAATGTCTGTATGCTAAGGGAACAGCGCATATATCCTGCTAGAGGGTGCCCTGGGAAAGCGAAGAAGATCTGGCAGAAATGGGAAGATGCAAACTGAAACTGTCTTTGAAGAATATGTTGAGGACTTGGAATATTCATAAGAAATAGGCTATGGCCCCTCTTTTTTGGTTTTGGGGGGCCTGGCTTATGAGGGTGTAACAGAGATATGGGGAATAAGTGGACTTGGAATATGTCATGGCTAAATAGTGTTGTACTAACAGATTGGATTTGTTTTGTTTGGTTGGCTATACTGTATTGTTTAATGTGTACGTTTTTCTTTAAAAAATTAAATTAAAAAAAAGCTGTGTTCTGCAGCCTCTTCTCGCTTACTGCCTAAGTTAGGTTTAATTGGAGAAAAGGATTATAATACTCGACAATGGTATTGGAGGGAGCATAAGCATTTTATTCTTATGTGAACCACAGCTACTGCTTGTGTGACACCCAATGTGTATCTATCATGAGCAAAAGACAGCCTCCCTGGGGAGGAACACAGATGAGTAGTCACTTTCTCCTGGTTATCTCTTGGATCCTAGGGTGGCCAACCCAAGTCTAGTTCCCGCAGGTTATAGGTGGCAAATTGGGGTTTGAAGAGCAAAACTCATATTGAGTCCTGGGTCTACACTTACTAGAATACCAACAGAGGGGATACCTAATATTAATGCTAGGATACAATTAAATCTGGTGCACAGGGTTAATCTAAAAGACCTACTGTCCAAATTCAAATGTCCAGTTCCCTAATGAGCAAGATTCCGGCTTGCCTCACTCCAGCAATATTCTAAGGTTCAATCGCACTCATTGAGGTTTAAAGCTCATCAGCATTTTTCTTCTTAGCTTTGGTACATGGTCTATGTGGGTCAGTCACGTCCCTGGAATCTGTGCTTAGCCTCAGTTTTCACCACTTTTCTACTAGTGCAAGATGTTGGTTTCTGCTCCCTTTCCTTGTGTCTCTTCAGGGAACTCTCCTACTGGGCAATACCATGTGACTTCTCCTCCCCTAAAGGATGCTCTGGTGGAATTTCACTCTACCAGCCTCCCCTCACAACCTGGATGCTTTTCGGACTTCAGTGATTATAGCCATCTAGACAATGGTGCTTCCGCCCACAACTGAGCCCTGTTACATCTTCTCAAGAGTTTGCAGTACCTGCCGGGCTTCAGCTGTAGCAGGGTGAGTTGACTAGATCACTCAGTACATCACAGGAGTCCTAAGTTTTGCAAGGTTCAAAGGATCCGCGATTCACGCTGCAACCCTGCAGATAGAATGGGTTATATTTAAGCAATATGACCCGAGCGGCGGGGGCATTACCGACTCAGGTAATGCCCCGGGGCCCATATAGGCCCGAGCGAAGCGAGTCAGTGAATCAGTGAACTGAATAAGTGCAACAATAAGCGGTTACTAGGGGAAATAAGCGGACAAAAACCGCGACAAGCGACCAGCAAAAATTATAAGCGACTTCGGGCAAAAAGAAGCCCAAAGTCGCTTATAATAAGCGGACCTGGCAACACTGGTAGGGAGGAGAGAGGGAAGGAAAAAAAAAAAAAGCTTACCCGAGTCCCCAGCGGGGGGCGGAGGCAGCCTCTGAGCCGTGGGGAGGCTCGGAGCGGGGATGGCCCCGCTTCGAGCCTCCTCATTGGCTGAGGGGCTGCCACGCCCCCCGCCGAGGACAAGGCAGCTGGAATCCCGGCCGAGAATCGAAGGATTCTCGGCCGGGTAAGGACCCGGCGAGAGCCAATCAGAATGCGTGTTGCATTCTGCTTGACTCTCGCCGGGTACTAAGTAATCTTACCGACCACAATTGCAAAGTGGTAAATTTCCTTGCGGTCAAAAGACAGAAAAATACTTAACTTCTTTTGGTTTTTTTTTTTTATTTGGGAGGCCAAACCCTACCCCCCACCGTTTTTTTAAAATCGTTTAACGGCACCCCAACCCCATCCCGACTCATTTTAACCCCACTACCCTTTTTTTAATTTCATTAATGTTTGTACTGTTTTTCAGTGTTCTTGTCCGCTCTGAAATGTACTGCTCTGTTTTGTTTGCAATAAAAAGACGATACCATACTAATGTCGCCTGAACGCTGAAGATTCAACATGGTAAACAGTTACCAAAGCATTTTTTCCTGCATGAGACAATGTTTCAACACTATACCACTATTTCCACGCAAGTGCATCGTAAAATGTAAGACAAAGTGGTCAAAAGAATTACCCAGACTGTTGCCAGCGCGTGGATTAGAAGCTGGAAACACTCGGAATAATCTTCCTAAACACTTCAGCTCAGTACTAAGCCGCACCAGTGAGGGTTAGAATAGAAAAGTGACCATTCCAGATGGTGGGCAGTCCAGATATAGGTTTGGGAAGCACATTTCAGTTCCAGGCAGCACAAGGTGTACACTTGGAGAACAATCAATTCCAGCCCTCAACCAACTCGAAGTCACATGTGCAGAGCAGACAGTCACTGAAACGTTCACCCAGGGAGAGGCGTGAACACACTTTCACTTTAAAAGTACCCAGCTCAAGTCGCTAACTGTGCATTTGAGAAGGGTGTGGCAAGTAGTGAGACAGTATTGGAGTGCATTAGGAGGAGCCATTAGAAATGCATAGTGTCAGAGGAAGAGGTAGTAGGAGGAGGTGGAAATACCAGAGGATGGAAAGGTGGCAAGATCGAGAAAAAAGTGCTGAGAACAGACACAGAGGGCGTGGGAACAATGGAGAGGAAAATGGCAAAAATGGTGGCAGATGTGAAGGTGTCAAAGGAGCAGATGGTGGATATTGCTTAAGAAACAGCAGTTGATTGGACTGAGAAGAGAAACTCCCTAGTCAAGAACAGGAAGGCACAGTGTGGCAGGAGTTGGCCCAAGGCAGGCAGAGAAGGCATGAGAATGAAGGAGTCCCCACCCACCCCCAAGGAAGGGACTTAGGACGGCGTGTAGTATTTGGAGTGGAGGCGAGAAGGCCCAGAGACTTGAAGGAGAAAGGGAACCCAGAGTTAAGTTTGGTAAAAGTAGCAGTGACCGCTCATGGTCCTTCCACGCCCTGACTGAGATACTGTGGCTATACAAACAACTGATTTGAGACATTATACCTAACTGAAAGACTTTTCCTATGAAGAGCAAGATCAGTAGAAAGGATTCAGGAACCCCTACGCAATCGGCAATGCCCTAGGATGTGAGAAGTTATCCCACCCAATGGGAGAAACTGGATTCTGGTTCATCATGCCTCCTGTGTCTGCTTTTGAAATTCCTTGAGCCGTGCTGTCCATTCTCAACTATCCTTCTGTCATAACTCAAATTTTCTGCTCCTTCGACTACACAATAGCTTTCATCCTTTACCCAAACTGCTCTTTTACACATCACTCATTTTCTCACTTCTTGTAAATAGAAACACTTCTCGCTTCACATTCTCTGCGCAGCTTTTAATAAGATAGATCATTCTACTCCTTTCTCCTCTCTTCTGGCATTTCTGGCTCTGGTCTCTCCTAGTTTTTCTTCTGTCTTTGTATTGACTCCCTCTGTGTTTTTGTGCTGGTGCCTGTTCTGTTCCTGTCTCACCAGTGGTCAAAGTGGGTGGGAACGGTTGGCAGCGGTGCTCCTCTACTTTTACATAAAGTTTTACTGTTTTTATACTTTTATTTTTAAAAGAAACTGTTCCGGAATGGTTTCGTTTTAGAATAAAAGTGTAGGTAGAAGTTTAAACTTGCACTTCAGTGCACTACACTGAACATTCCATTAAACAGCCGGTGTGTGTGTTTGGGGATTTGGATTGCGGGTGGGAGGGGCCATGGCAATGGGGTTTGTGGGGGGCGGGGGCAGGCCAGCAGGGAACATAGTTCTGCTACTATTTTGTGTACACTTCGACTACTGCATCTCACCGTTCGCATGTTTTGGTGGTCAACAAAATTCAGTTCTTGTTACCTTACCTTTTCTCCTTCTAAGACTCGTAATCTCGCACCGATCTTTTCCTATCTTGACTTCCATTTCTCAATCCTCCTTTGCCTTCTGGTCTTTGCTCTTTCTTCTCTTAAATCTATTTTAACTCTGCAGTTTTGTCTCTGTTTCTGCTCCTGCCTGCACCCTTGTCTCTCCTTTTAGCTTTTCTTGATTGGGTTTTTTTCCCCTGCCCGTCCACAGATTTGCTACCTGTGTATTCTTCTTACATGTGTCCCCTTTCTCTTGTCTTGGCTCTGTCGATGCTCCACCTCACTCCCGTTGGGCCTGTTTTTTCTTCCTGTTGCCTCTCCCACCGCCTCCCTGTGTCCAGCCCGTCTTTACTTCATGTTCCCTTTTCCTTTTCGCTCCCAGACTCTGGAATGTTTTTCTGCTGATCCTCCTTTCTTGATATTTTCTGATCCGTCTCAAAACTCACCACCTTGTCATATGGAATTGCTAAGAATGTATCATCTTGTTTGTCCATGTATTTTTAGTATGTTCTTTTTGTAATTTTAGGTGAAAGCACTTCATAGATTTTAAACCGGATGAGCACACTCAAAAGTAACGTAAAATTGCATGTGCAAAAATCACCCATATGAAGAAAGTTTTAAGAGGCCTAATGAATGGTCTTTGTTTGAAATCCAAGCAATAAACGGAATATCCCCATTGAAGATGGTGTAAGATTATAAAAAAAAAGGCTCCTCCAAATAAAACAGTTTACATTGATCAGTTAAGGAGCTTACAAAGCATAACCTGAATTAAGAAAGCCCTGTTTTTAGAGGTATCTTGTGAAGGCTAGGTGTATAGAGGCAGATGTTTAAAGTCACCCTACATGTTGTGTTCCTTTTTAATCCTAAAATTCCTGAATGTATTACTTTTATTTTGTATACTTTGAGTGGAATAGTCAAACAAATATCACACTTTACTTTTTGGCTTGTAATTTAATAACTTCACTAAATAAGAGAAGTACTATTCACTGAAGGAACAAGAGCGTATAGTTGTTGCTGCATGAGTTGTCTTACTATTGATCAAATTCAATAAGCTTACAGAAATCATGGTTTATTGAAACATGTAATGCGAGATTGTTGAATCTTCTGGTAAGGGTAAGATACAGTCAATGTCACTATTCATATTTTTCAAGATAAAGATATTCCAAGATCTACAAGAAGTCTATCATTAAGGAATTTGTGGAAAGCAGGATGTACAGATTCCAAAAGCGCATATGGGTTCCACAGACAGCATGGTGACTGGTAACTTACTGCTAGCAGTTGACTTGGTAGGGCTGCTAAGATTGGAGAAAGTAGTTTCCCAGAGTAGTTTATACATTTAATTTACGTATTGCACAAAGGGGTTTGCAAGCATGGCCGTCTGATAGAAATATAAATTGTTGCTCATCTAATGCTGATGTATCTTCTATTTTTTTGAAGGGAAGAGGAAAGCTGAACCATGAGAAGGAGATGTTCGCCCAAGACCACCCACAAGTGAAAACACTCGAGGAGGTGGTGCGGGCAGTGAAGCCTACTGCTATTATAGGTACAATCTTCCTCTGTTAGAACCTTTTTTTCGTTACTGGATATGATGTTTTAATGTTTGAAATAAGGGTGTATTATGACAAAGATAACATGGGGGTGGGGCACCTACCACCACAAGCCACGTGATTCTAAATAGGGAGGTATGCACTCTCCACGTGGGGTTCCTGTCCCTTTAAAGGGACCTGGAGATAGTTAAACCTTTGTCCATTGAAGGGCCTAGAGAGTTCTACCCTTAGTTCTACCCGAGTCTCGGGAGGATAGCTCGGGGGCAACGAGCTCGCCTTGGATGCAAGACGACACGGAGCAACACAGGTTTGATCCCCGGGTCCACGCTTAGAAACCTCTGGGTATTAAGCACGTTATAAATAACCTATCATATCATATATCATTAGTTGTAAATGTAATTTACCAGAACAATGCATCTCCGTCTCACCAGGAGTGCAGAGGGGAAATGCAGTCCCTGTGAGAAAGGAGCGCGTTGGGGCAACTTGCTCCATGGAGCCAGTGTCCCTCTTCCCTAATAGTTCTACCTGCAAACTGATTTCTCCACTCCCAGGTTATGTCTCTGCTCTTAGGCTTTCAGGTTGGGCAGCAATGCATGTTTCCCATTCAGATACTGTGGTTGCAGTAGAAGGAGCATAGCTGACCTCATAGCTCTCACCTCCCTTAATCGGCAGGATTGAATCCGTATAGCAATAACGAGGTGGACATTCCTTTCCAATGGTTTGAGGGTTCTGCTTCCCATAGGTACTTAGGGCAGTATAGCATCAGTCAGGACTGGCAGTATGTGGTTGATGTGAGAACGGCAGTAATAGACACAGATTAAAAGGGCATGGTCAACATCCAAATATTAATCATCGTACCAAAACAAAAATGGAGGGGGGCATAGGAAAAAAAACAGTAAAGGTCTTACTAGGCCTTGTGACATTCATACCGTGCAAGTGAAAAGACAAAGAAGTGCAGGAGACGGTGGAAGTAGGGGGAAGGGTTGGGATAGAGGAGGGGGGAAGTGCAGGAGTGGGGGCCCATGGGGATGAGCAAGGGCTGAGGGGAGCCACAAGGGCAAGTGCCGGGGGAAAAGTGGGAGAGGGAGGACAAGTGCGGTGGAAGGGGTGGACCAGATTCAAGCTAGTCTGGGAAGGATGCCCGAAGGCAAGTACTAGTAGGGATGCTGGGGGAGACTGGTCAAGCCCCTGTAAGACTCATGCGTGTCTGCAGGTCACCACGGCATTGCAAAAACACAAGACTTCATCCTAAATAGGCATATTTGCTGGCTGGGCATTTACCAGCATATAAAGAAGTAGAGCAAGTCCCTCTCCACACTTCCATGTACAGGCCACAGATGGATGGCTTAGTGTCTGTGCAATCAGACCTTGAAAAGGTCTTGCAGAAATTGCTCAACAAAGAAGCCAGGGGCTGGCGAGAGCTACTACTATGGGCCATGTTTGCAGTGAGAAAGAGCCTCTCCACGAGCTTGGTAGAATGTTTGCCCTTTGAGATAGTCTGCTGCTGACGATAACCCAAAGAGGTCCTTCATATACTCCAGGAAGGTTTGGAGATTAAAGAAGAAACTGGATAGAAAGGCTTTGATTGTTGAGCGATCATAATGCAGCACCTACAGGCCTGTCTGAAGAAGCAGAAGGCTTACATGATTGCCAAGCCCACCTGTGGGCATTCTGATTCGGACACCATTTACCGGTTCTGCAACCTACATCAGAGAACAAACTCCTTGCCAAGTGGCATGGACCCTATGGAATCACTAAGGTCCTCCATAATCTGAACTTTCATATTCAACAGGGTGACCATTGGAAAACCTCCCAGCTCTACCACTTCATCTGTTTGAAAATGTAGAAGGATCTTGACAACTGTGAAGGTATGTCCAGTGGTGGACCCCACCTAGTGGCAGAGACCCATACAAGTCTATGAAAGATGATACCAGAGAACCTGAATCCACACCTGGCTGTTGAATGGTGCGACTAGCTCGAACAGTTTGAGGATTTGGTTAGGGAGAGGTCTGGAAGAGTGCACTGAATAGTGATAAATAGGCCAATTTGTATCCTACTGACTGCGAAAGGCTAAGAAAAAAGGGGTGCAAGAAACTCGGAGCATGCTGAGGTTTGGTGTCACTGACGTTCCCAGAGCCAATTATTTTCACCCATGGCCCTTGTGGGCAAGCCGTGCAGCTCCCTGAGGGTTTGCATGAACTTCTAAAAGGACAGCAAAATCGCAAGATTTGATTCATATCCAATGCCCAGAATGACTCTCTGAGATCCATCCAAGTACTACTCCTGATCTAACTAAGAGCTATTTACAGATACTGCTAGCTCCTGCTAGCTGCTGAGGACTGCAATATGGCTGCCTGCCTGATACTTATTGGGCTATCTCAATTAACAGTGTTACAATTCGTGCCCTTGCCACAATACGTTTGGTTATGGAATGCATCCTGCAGCCCCACCAGGCATATATTTGGGCTTATCTGCATGATAGAGATACATAGATTTCATCCTGAGCGGAACACATGCAGCAGCTCTACCTGCCTGGTTACCCAGAGTGTCCAGAAGGCAGTTTTGAAAGCTAACCAAGAGAAATGTCATTTTGCTCTCAACGTTGTCCAGTGGCCATGGTTGAAGCCATTCAGAAGATTCATTCCCTCGCTTAAAAGCAAAGGAGAACTGTAAACCTTCCTAGGGTTTGAAAGCTACTACAGATGCTTTCATCCTGAGCTTCACAACACTTTTAGAATCACTTAAAGACTGAATGAAGGGATCCAAGTTTAATCAGATCGAGTAGACTGGAATTACGAATAGGCTTTCAAGCCATTAAAATAAATTGTCAACTGCCCCTCCCTTTTACAGGATTCCAAATATCTGTTTATCCGATAGCAAAATGCTCCATGATTGGCCTCAGTGCTGTTTTATCCCAAGTACGCCATGGGATACAAAAGGTTATTTTCATCGGCAGAATGTTCTCCCCTCAGGGATAGAAATGATGCCTCAATTGGTTTAGAGTACCAGGTCATGGAGTGGGCTATTGATGCCCTGAAGTAATGGGTGACTAGAAGAAAGGGAAAGAGTAGTCTATCCACTGATCATCCACCTTTCACATGGCTAGCAAGAACCAAAGAAACCAGCCCTTTGTTAAGAGATGTTTCCTCTCACTCCAACCCCCGTAGTTCATAGAAGGCTGCATACATACTAATGCAGATTCTTTGAGATGGTTTCCTCTTTGAAGGGAAGGGGGGGAGATATGTGACCAACTTCTCATTCAAGGGTGGATCGTGGGGTCGCCAAGGTGGCTGGGTGCCGCCAGCAAGCCAGATGGCGACTTGTCTTGGGGAGGATTCTGTGTCAATCCCACTAGGCTCACATCAGTAGACATGGGCTCGCCACGTGCCACCAGCGGGCATTCCTGTCCCATTAAGGGACCTGGAGATAGTTAAACCTATATTATATTCACTGAAGGGTTTGACGAATTCTAACCCCAGTTTTTAGTAATGTTCTTAAACTGCACATCACACACCCGCACTCTCAGCATAAGATCAGGGTGCAATTGAAGTGCGCTCTTAGATATCGTATTGCAGGCAGCACAAACAGCAGTGACTCCACGGGGTGGGTTTCTCTGACACGCTCGACCCTTATATCTATTTACACCGCACAACTGTAGGAAGAAGGGGGGCACATAGGGAGAATGTGAGAGGCCAACTTATCACAGGGGGAGGGGTTGCGAGAGGGAGAGAGGGAGGGTGGAGAAGGGAATGGGAGGAGAGGGGGAAGAATAGGAGGAGGGAATGTGGTAGGAGTTAGAGGGGAGGGGTAAAGAGGGAGAGGGGTGAGAGGAGGAAGTGTTTGAGGGGAGGAGGAGGTGAAAAGGTGGGAGGAATCGGTGAGAAATGGGATAAGAGGAGGGGGAGGTGATGAGTAGAGGAGGGCAGCGGAGTGGGGAGAGGAGGTGGGTGAGGAAAGGAGGAGGGTGTTTGCAGGAGGGGGTTGAAAAGAGGAGGAGCGGGAGAGGTGGTGAGCAGCGGGGGTGAAGAAGTGGGTGATATGAGGAGAGGAGGAGGGTTGAGGAAAGGAGGGAAAGTGAGGAGAGATGGAGAAGATTGTGGGAGAGGGGAGAGCAGGGGATGAGGAGAGGGTGTGAGAAGGGGCGAGGGGGAGGTCAGAGGAGGGGGTTGAGGATAAAATGGGGAGAGCAGGAGGAGGGGTGAGGAGAAGGGTGTGGTGAAATGAGAAAGGCAGTGAGGAGAGGGGGGTTGAGAGGGGAGTAAGGAGAGGGTTGAGTAAGGGAGGGAGGGAGTAGTTGGGGAGGAGGAGAGGAGGGGTGAGGAGAGGGGAAGGCGGGTGAGGAGGGAGGTGGTCGGAGGAGGGATGGGGTGAGTAAAGGAGTGGGTGAGGAGGGGGAAGTGGAAGGGGTGAGGAGTAGGGGGTGAGGGTGAGATTAATGGGAAGGGTAGGAGAGCAAGAGAGAAGGAGGGGTCGAGGAGAGTGAGGGGGTGAGGAAAGGTGGGTGAGGTGAGAGGAGGAGGGAGTGGGGGTGAGGAGAGGAAGAGGGGATGAGGAGCATGGGGAAGTGAGTAGAGGGGTGAGGGAGGACTGGGGTGAAGGGGTGAGATGAGAGGATAAGGAGATTGGGGGTCAGGTGGAGGGGGCGAGGTGGAGGAAAGGAGGGGTGGCAAGAGGAGGAAAGGGGGTGAGGAGAGGTGTGAGAAGAGCAGGAGGGAGTGAGGAGAGGAGGTGAAGGAGGCCTGAGGAGGGGTGAGATGAGGTGGTGAGATGAGGGGATGAGGAGATTGTGGGGCGAGGAGGAGGAAAGGAGGGGTGGTGACTGGAGGAAGGGGGTAAGAAGAGGGGGGAGAGGGCAGGAGAGGAGGAGGAGGTGAGGAGAGGAGAGGAGGAGGCTTGAGGAAAGGAGGATGTTGCAGAGGGGGAGAGACTAGCGAGAGGAGGCAGACAGGGTGAAGAGAGACAGAGGGGTTGAGGAGGAGAGGAGTGGTGTGGCGAGGAGTGGATGAGAAGAATAGGGTGGGTGGAGAGGGATGAGGAGAGGGTTGGAAGGAGGGGCTAGCAGAGGTTGTAGGGAGTGACGAGAGGAGTCTTTGCTTCTTGTTTGTGGTTACTGAGCCTTAAGGTGATTTCCCCATGTACCATCACTTGTACTATGTGGGCGAGTGAGCTCCAGGCTCTTTCTGTAAAGCCTCTGTTCTTTTTCGTCTCTAGAGAGAACGTGGCTGAGGTTCAGACGGACTTACCCCAAGGACATGTCACATTGCCATCTCTCACAGAAGATTCATATTCTGGTTTTCTTTTTTTCTGCCTCCTTCTAAGATGGAGGAGAGGTTTCAGTCTGGGCCCCAAGAGGGCTCCCCAGTAACTGTCCATCCGATAAAGGGCATCAGGAAGGCTGCCCAGCTCTTCATTGGTTACAGGGGTGCTATTGTGCACGCGTGGCTGTTGTTAAGCGGGCCCTGTGCATATGGATCATCTTCTGTATCAGAGTGCATGAATGGGGCCAGGAAAGAGGTTCTTGGAGGTCTTGGGTCCCATTCTACAAGAGCGTGGCTGCTACATCTGCCCTGCAGAGGAATGTCTGTGCTTTGGGCATCAGTCGGGGAGCTATATGGGCTTCCCAGTACACATTCTATGAGCACTAGTTTTGTCTGGCCAGGCTGCCCACTTTGGACGTGTAGTGGTCCAGACTTTGCTGTTTTAGATTGTCCCGCCTCTTGCAAGTTCTGTACTGCTTTGGAAGTCTAAGATGAGGAATTTGTAGGGAGGAAAGCATCAATTAGAAGACAACGTTACTTACTTTTCTCTGTTGTTCTTTCTGATGGACTAGTCCTCCTTCCCACAGATTCCTCATTCCCTTCCCAACCTTTCCCTTATGAAAGATGGCTCTGCAAACGTCTCCGCTCACTGAGCTTGTGCACTATGGAAAACAGGTGGACTGAGGTCATGGGGCGCAGCAGAAGCCATATATACTGTCCATGACGTCATGTCCAATGCTACGGCACCCCACGATACCCAGCAGAGCTGCATTGCGCCCCCTAGTGGCTGAAAGAATTCCAAAGACAGTTCCTGGAAGATATATCTAAGATGAGGAATATGTGATAGGAAGGACTAATCCATCAGAAAGAAAATTACCAAGAGGTAAGTAATATGTGTTCTACCGCTCACTGTATTGTGTAAGGTTTCAGTTTGAGATGCTCGTTTACTAGAACCCACAGTGCACCTGAGCAGGGGGATGTGTCAGATCTCTTCAAGGTCTGGTAGCCTCCTGGAGGGTATCACAGGACTGGACTTATTCTCCCCCTCAGACACAGACATCAGTGCCAAGAAACATCAAAACGAGGAACGTTATGCTTTCCAAATGTCACCTAGAATAACAGTTTCTAAACATGTCCTTCCGGTGTCTTTTTTTTCTAGGCGTCGCAGCCATTGGAGGAGCTTTCACGGAACAGATTTTGAGCGACATGGCTTCGTTCAATGATCGGCCACTCATATTTGCCCTCAGCAATCCCACAAGCAAAGCCGAGTGCACTGCCGAGCAGTGCTATCGCATCACCGAGGTAACCTTGTCTTAAAGCGCGAACTCTGCTTGCCGAGATTAGTAGAGCTCTACGTAGCAACGTGTGTTCCTGCCCTTTTAAAACTCTTTATATTCTATTTTCATATGAACAATTCTACATGCATTAAACTTTGGTTACCAAGCCAAAATCTGCAAAAACTGTTATACCAGCTCCCCAAAAGCATGCCCCATGTTAAATCCGGTAGTTAAGATTCCACTTCGATCTCCGGGTAATGGGATCATGTTTGATGGAATCATTATCCCGTGATCAGCCCCCTACCAATGGCCTGAGCCGAAAGAAGAAAAGGAATAGAAATGTGGCCAATGACGAGGGGAAGTACAGGTAGAAAAAAAGGAAGAGGAGGGGAAGCAAAGCTAAGTTCTGAAGGGGGGGGGGGGGGGGGGAATCGGACTGCGATGGATAAATCCAGCACCTCCAGTTTGTTAGTGAGGGACCTGACTGGGGCTACAGCGGGTGCTCATCCCTAAACTGTAGGCTAGATAAAGCAAAGGCTAGTTGAGCAATAAAGTCCAGAAGCAAACTAGATAGACAATACCTACAGTGAGACGGAAATGCCACAGCGCCACCCAGTGACAGCCACTGGAAGTTCATCTCCAATGCATAGCCATTGAACATTGCATGGTGGTTTTACAAATGAGTTCAATCTTGCTTTATGTTCCAGAAAAGTCTTTGAGCCGCATTACAAGATGTGCAAAATGGGTTTAACGGTGCCGGTAATGGTGCCAATGCCGTTAAACCCACTGCACACGATTACGAGGTCCCCTCGTGGGACGGGTCCCGCGAGGGGCCCAGGGAGCAAACAACGGGCCGGTCGTAATCGGCCCGTTGTTTGCTCCCTCTCCCATTCCCATTGAGCCCTCTGGGGGCTCAAATGGGAATGGGGAAGGTCCGGCCCCGGGTTCCCTGAAGGAGGAATTACCGGGCCCTCGGAACTCGGAATGGCCTGGTAATTCCCCATTCAGGGAACCCGGACCCGATTTTGGAGGCAGCCATGGTGCCAATAGCGCCATGGCTACCTCCAAAGTCGTAATGAGGCCCCTTGTCTTGTAAGGCAGCGCTATTTATCAACTCAAGACCGGCAGCTGTCAAGCATACAGGCATTTCACCCTCATTAGTGCTGTATAGTCACTGTATAGTCAGACGTCTAAAAAATGTAATTTAAAATTTTATTTACAAAAATAAAAAAACTTGTCAGCAGCAGGACCCGACGGTTTGACAAACGTGGAATTAAAGAAAGATCCAGGCGGCTGGGCAACGTTTATAAGTATGATCTTTCGACAGATTGAGGAGAGTAATAAAATTCCACCATCATGCCGATCAAGCATTATAGTACCAAACAGTTACCAAGGGAGCCGGACTGGGAGCATTAAACGGCTTCCAGTTCCCACACACTTTATCTATGCCCCCTTAAATACCTGAACAGAAAAATAGGTCTCCAAATGTGTGCTGCACATAGCCTCTCATTTAAAAGATTGTGTTTTAAATCACTCAGCACATCCCGTAGAACCCTGCTCTGCTGCAATGAAAGGAAAGGGCAGTCGTTAGGGAAAAAAGCACATACATCACAGTAGTGAGCGTGCAGAAAAGGGTGTGGATTAGGGTGAGATGGGCGGGAATGGGAGGGAAATCATATAGATTTGACCTAGAGATGGACGTTAAATGGGTGGGGCACATAGCCAAACAATACAAATACATCCTCATTTGACATCTGCATTGAAAAGCATTACAGCCCCTATTTGGAGCTCTTATGTTAAAGCTCTTAATTTAATGACAATAGTTTCAGCTTAAAGGTAGCACTTTCAGCGCCACCTAATAGCCAAAACTAAAAATGAATACAACTCCTCCAGCACTAGCATTTGGGGTGATCAGAGCGAGTATGTTGCAGCCTGAAGGAAAAGCAGCCAGAAATTCCAGACCCTAAGAGTCTCGAAGCCAACTCCCAGTAAAAGAAAGATCGAGGTTTGAGTTAGTGCGGTAATCACCGCTGTATTTGTCCGCAGAGGGGCATATTCTGAACCCAAAAGGGGTGTCCAGACACTGTCCTACAAGAATAGAAAACGGGCAGCAGATGAAGGGGAGGTATGGGAGGGCTAATCCTCACATGAAAGATTTGTACAGGTGAGAAAGGACAGGAGGGGTAGGAATGAAAGTGGTACATGCCGGTAGAAGATCACTGATCAGAAAATGGGAAATGCGTAAAGCTCCTGCAAACGCGCCTGTGCACGTGTGGGTCGCATCTAGTACTTTCTGGGGAGCCCTGAAATCGGCTAGTGACTGGGTTGCTGATGGACTTGAAATGTGCTCCAGCCTACCCTTGAAGCATGGGCACTTCTTTTTCATTAGTTGCTACCAGATGGCGAAATCTGGGATTGCCACAATATTACAAGAGCACCGAGCGGTACAACCCAAATGTATTGAGTGGAAGTGTCTTTTGAATTAAAAGTCAGTTAACTTTAGTGAATAGCAGATTTCACAAAAAGAGCAGGTGTGGCTCTGTCAGTTTAACATTTAAAAAAAAAATGTAAACTTTAATTTGTATACACCTTGATAGCTTTTATAGCATTTATGCAAGCAGGCTATACACCCAAACAGAAACAAATATGTCAATAGTATATGATTTCTTTTTAAAGTTGCAATTGTTTATTAAAACGTTTTCAAATATATGTAGGTCTTCAAATGGGTTTGCAGTTAACCACTAAATACAAACGTTACCTAGAGCTCCGGATAAAAAAGAAGCCTTGCTCATCTTCAAGAAGTTAACATGATGTGTGTAAAAAGGACACCCTCTCACTGCGTTTACTGCAAGGCTTGAGGTTCACAGAGGCCTATTTTACATCACATGTTCTACTAGGGTAGGGCGTATCGACCCGTTGAATAGTGAAACTCTAGTCCGGTTTCAGGATATTCCAAAGCATGTATGTAGCAATCTGCTGGATGCAATCGATATCAGTGGGCATTGTTTGTTTGGGTTTGGTCATTCTGAGACCCCTGTCTGGATAGCTACTATATACCAGCCCAGCCCTACTAAATGCTCCGTTGGGAATGCACATTTGCCATGAAAAATCTTTTCTTATTCTCAAATATCAATGTAATCCACTAATCTTTTGGGGGCAGTATTTTCACCAACGTGTAACTTAAAATGCACATTTTACGTTATTTGTTTCCTTTGTGCCACTGCCACGTGTTTGAAGATATCGCCGGAGCGCAGGTACTTTTCTCTTTTTTTATTGTCTTTGCTAAAGCGGATCTCTCTCTCTGTTTGCTGTTAGGGCCGAGGTATATTTGCCAGCGGGAGCCCGTTCTCTAAAGTGACCCTCCCCAATGGGCAGACGTTCTTTCCTGGTCAAGGAAATAATGCCTATGTGTTTCCTGGAGTGGCACTTGGCATCATCGCCTGTGGAGTGCGGCATATCACGGAAGACCTCTTTCTGACCACGGCCGAGGTTTGTGTTTTCATCTGATGAGTATTAATGAAGTGGGATGGGGGTTGGGGTTTCTCTATTAAACCAGTTACTGGACTGTGCAATATCCTAAATAGCCAGGCTAGGAACTCTGAAGCCCAACCTTGCATCTAAAGGGGGTATCTGGATGCCAGGAAACAAATTCATCGGAAGGAGAGGGATCAAAATCTTGTGCGTTTCTGTTCCATCCGCCCACTTATCCATTGGCATTGAAATGATCGCATTGACAGTTGCAGGGCTTTGGCCCTCAGCCCAGTCTTATTTTATATCATAAATCCAATTCTTCAACTTGTGATTGGCACACACGTTAATGGTTCAACAGAATGCCGTCCTTCCATTGTCAAGAACAGGATCGGTAGATTACTGCGTGGGAGAATTCATCTAATTCTATTTCATTTCATCTCTTTAGTGCATTTTGCCCCAAATATATGTGGAGGGTGAGTTTAGGGTAATAAATAATATGGTTGGTTTATTGAGAAGGCTGCAGGTGGGGGGAATTCAATTCGATGAAATTAATTCAACCAGATCACGTAGAACCTCAAGAACAATGCAGAGCATTTCAATCTTTGTTAGTGTACACAATTGTGCGTTTAACTCCTGCTTATGCCACAAAATACGCCATTTCATGCTCTGACCCTCCTACGGATTGCTCATGGATCACCTTGTTACGAGATGTCGAGCACGGCACCAGACCCATCCTTACATTATATTCTTAAGATTCTTTTTATTGAACTAAATACTGGTTATGATGACACCTTGACTAGCGTGGTTAGCTTATTCCCAGCTAACAGCAGCAGTGTGAGGGCGAGAGCTGCATCTTCCCAAAATGCTTTCTCAAAGACTAAGGTTTTCCCCTCCCCCTTAAGCACTCCCTTGTGCACCCCCTTCTAAAGACGCCCTTGACCAATCCTTCCTCTCCAGCTAACTATTGCCCGATCACCATCACTCCTTTCTTGGGCAAACTCCTGGAAAAGCTGGCCATCTCCTAGCTTAATGTGCACACTGAATCTGTTGGTTATCTCCACGACCACTAGTCTGGCTTCAGAGCTGCCAGAAGCGCAGAAACTGCTCTCCTGAACACCTGTGAAGACCTGCTCTCCAATCTGGACTCTAATCTTCCTTCTGTCCTCATTCTCCTCAATCTATCCTCTGCTTTTGATACGGTCAACCATGCCATTCTGCTCAATCGCCTCTGTGACAACCTGGGTATCGCTGATCAGTTCCTGACCTGGTTGACCTCCTTTCTCAGCGACGACCCTCTGGTCCAACTTGAGTCTTTCCTCTCTTCTATTTCTCCCTCTAGTTGTGGTGTTCCCCAGGGGGTCTAACCTCTCTCCCATGCTTTTCAACCACTACCTGGCACCTCTTGCCCACTGCATCACTACTTTATGCTCCAATTTTCAGTGTTATGCTGATAACACCCATCTTTCAGGCTCCCCTGAGCCACCTCTGCCCTTTCTCTCATACCAGACTGTCTAGCCGCAATTCAGGAATGGTGTGCCGTCATTGTGCCTTACTGCCAGTAAGACTGAGATCCTCCTCAATGGGACTCCCTCTCCCTCTCTTTCTTTCTCTTCCTCTCCTCTCCTTCCCACCCACCCCAACTCTGGGCCCACTTCGTTCTCCTTCCTGTGAGGTTAAGAACCTTGTGGGTCATCTTCGACTCCACCCTCTCCTTCTCTCCTCACATCTCTGACATCTCTAAGAAGTCAAACTATAAGCTGCACCTCCTCAGAGGTATTCTGCCTTTTCTCACTTTCCCCCAGAAGCTCACTGTCTTCAGAGCTCTGGTCCTCTCTAGGCTGGACTATTGCAACAG
Organism: Ambystoma mexicanum; assembly: GCF_040938575.1. Classification (NCBI taxonomy): domain Eukaryota; kingdom Metazoa; phylum Chordata; class Amphibia; order Caudata; family Ambystomatidae; genus Ambystoma; species Ambystoma mexicanum. Next base: position 898,514,108 of record NC_090941.1, read on the forward strand.
CCTCTTTCTAAATCTGCCTTCCTGTACTCTTCACCCTTTACAATTCATCCAGAACAGGACTGCAAGACTTGCCCTTGGCCTCAAGCCCAGGGATCGTATCTCTCCAGCTTTGAAATCTCTTCGCTGGCTCCCTGAGGCTGCAAGGATTAAGTTCAAGTCCCTTTGCATCGTCCATAAGGCCTTCTGGGACCGCTCTATCTCCAACTTTCTCTTCCTTCGCATCTTCCTTCTCAAGCTCTCCACTCATCCACCTCCATCTCTATTCGGGTCAGACGCTTCTCGAAGCTGAGAGTTGGGGACAGATCTTTCTCCTCGGCAGGGGCCTCCCTCTGGAACAGCCTCCCTGCCTCTCTCAAACTTGAGCAGAACCACCTCTGTTTCCAGAAGCAACTCAAGAACTTCCTTTTAGCTTCCGCTTTCTCTCTTCCTCTCCCTTGCTGATGCACCTTACTGCTCTGCGCACTGGATACTCTCTGAACTCGGGCCCAGGCTCCTGCATGTCCAGTTGCTCTCGCACTGCCTCCAGGCTCCCCAGCACTTAAGGGTCTGTATCTGCAACCCTACAGTCCCTTCTCTCTGCACTTATGAGCCACCTGCTGGCCCCACTTATTGAGTTACCTGCACTTCTCACTCACCCCCCAGCCCTTCTCCCCTCCCTGTTCCTCACAGCTGCGCAATCTGAGTGACACAAGGCCTAGTAAGATCATTGTTTTGTCCTCCCTTTGTTTCCCCCGCCTTGTCTCGCCTAGAAACACGTGTGTAAAAGCGCATTATAAATGCCATACATCATACCAACAGTTTGGAATGGTTAGTCTCCAGCGCCCGGCTTCCTTGTTCCAACTGTTCCTCTATTAGTCTTCCAGCAGTTATAGTTCCACCAACATCTGTGATCTACTTATGTAGATGGTAGTTACTGCACTCTTTGAAGTTGCATTCTCAAAGCATTCTTGTCGCTAATGAATGAATATTGTTTTGACATATTGACATTCCATCTGGGGGGTGTCGTTCCAGTCCCGTTTTTAATTTTGCCTATTAGCTGGCACGAAAACACCACCTCTAGGCCCAAATGATTGTTTTGGAGTGCCGCTAGGAGGGAGATGGCATATGAGTAGTTAAACACAGCTTGTAGACAGGGCACACACATTGCACTCTCCACTAGCCATGCGCTGGTGATATTTGACTCTTGGCGAGCAAGAAATAATGTTCTGCTTACATGTATAACATTGAGGTGGCATGTGACTGTTGTATGTCTGGCTAGTAGCTTTCAACTTGAATTTTTGCCCCATTGTAGGTGATGGGTAATTTATTCACCCATTGACTGCTCATGGCCATGCTAATCCCTATGGCCGCTCCTAACCACTTCCTGCCTCTCCAAGGCCAAAACACATCCTCCTGGGACCTCTTTCAACTCGTTTTCTCAAGCAGTAACATTAAAGTTTGTGCTTGGAGCGCCTCACAGTGCTATTTCAAAACAACAGTCTTCTGAGAGTTAATGGTTTAATTGGAGTTTCAAATGTGCTACTGGTATAATAGATTTATAAGCAGTGCGTGCCTCCTACACGGAAGTCCTGTTAAAAGCATGAATCGGCTTGTGCATAGGCATTTGCCGGGCACTGCTATTATATGGCCGGGTCCCCGCACCAATTTGCAGCTGCAACTATTAACAGACATTAAGTACCATTATGGTAGTCCCTCGCAAATGCCTACTTCATCTCTACACAAAAACCCAAACTGTTGGCATGGCGACTGCTTGTTTTCCTTGGTTTCAGGGACCTGTGGCGGATTTATAATGGGCAATGCAGGAATCCATAGGCGAGGAATATAATGGGCTATATTAGCATGCATGCAAGTAGGATTGAAATAAGGAGTTGTGTGTTTGCACGGCTTGCCAACAATTGCACTTGCTAGGTCACCTGACGTTTTGGCACCTCAGACTGAGGCGATAAGGCAGCTGAGTGATAAGGTGCAGTGCCCCTCCTTATGACATAACGAAAAGAAAAATGCCCAATCAAGAGTACAATTTGATGACTAACCTTTAATACTAGGAGAGCTACCGTTATTCAGTTAGGGCAGAGACTATGGGGCTTCACTTGGCATGTTTCAGCAGGCCTAGTCTGTCTTCACCAGTGCCTATGGGGCTCTAGATGTGGTACAGAAACGCACAAGCCTTCGGATGTAGCCTTAGCAGGTCCATGTCAAGCACGGGTCACAAGGAGGGTTTGGGAGGCAGATTCTGGTCCATTGTCTATAGGATGATCTTCTGATGCCAGAAATAATGGAAAATGCTGATTTCGACGTCACACTATGCTAGTCGGACCAATCAATTGCAAAGTCAAAAAGCTATCCCGAATCCTCAAAAATGAAACAATCACATATCAAAAAAGAAAAAGATCTGTCTTCAGAAATAAATCTAAGACTTCTTAAGCGTAAGCTTGAGCATGAGAAGACATCCGCATTAGTTGCGGCTGTCAGACGTGGGCACCCATAGGCAAAGGGGCATTTGCGCACACCGCCTCGGCCATACAATAGTTTTTTGTGTTGTGCCTACTTGGCCCCTTGCAGCGAGCCCAGGGGCTACCTAAACCTGCCTTTTTCTATAATCCGCCCTGGTTATAGCTGACCCTCCGTGTTGTTATTAAGCACTAATACACAGGGTGGTAACGGGCAGAGATCATTGGTAACAAGTGCAGTGAGAGGAAGAGCTTGGGGTGTTTGGAGCAGGGGAAGTGGCGAGCCAGAGTGATGGTGGGGAGTGGGTAGAGGGGCACAGAGTTTACAGCTCGTCCCGAATGCAGGCTCTGATCATAGCATTTACACTCACCTTTCAGGTACAGGTTTCAGCCCGCGCTTGGAGCAAGCTAATTGGTCCACACAACCGACTGGGCTGTTAACGGAAAACATGAATATGCTGTATTGAGCAAATTCACACCACTCGAAAGAGCACAGGCATCCTTAAGACCACCACATCCTGGTATTCTATGCACTTCGTCCCTATGAACATAATGCAAGTCATCCCACTGCAGGTGGCAAACCTGGAGCATTCCACACCAATATAACTACACACATTTGCATAGATCTGTGTCCAGCTCCCCCTTCTTTAGAATGAAGCACTGTCCATGCTCAAAAGGTAAGTACAGTAACTTTTCATTGTGTGCCCTCCAGCCTCACCAGCCTACGGCTGCCCTCACCCTGCATCAGCCATCAACTCCTTCCCTTGCATCACCCTTCAGATTCTGTTCTGAAATCTCTGCACACCTTCATTCTACACAGGTGACAGCAGCATCCCCTCTCATCCATATTGAGTCTCGTACAGCACCGCCTCCCCTTCCACTTCAACCACATCTGATTGCAGCCACCCTCGCCATGTTCCACACCGTACCATCCTCACACACCACCTTCTGCCTGGAGTAACTCGAGACTCCTTTTTTGACTGTCCTGGGTATTTATCTTGACCATGCTTCCCTCGGGCACCTTCACTTGGGGTGGGACCAAGCCTGATTTGCATGTGGTCTTTCCCCTTCTGTAATGGCTTGGCAGGCAAAGAACGATGTTCTGGAGGGTTGCTCGGAGCAATGCCAGAGGTTGCTTTATTCTGAAAATTCCAGCCATCACCCCTTTTTGTTATTTCTACCTCCACTTTCCTACAGCAGTTCATGCAATCATACCTCACTTTACTTTCATTGCTCTACTTCTCATCCTATCTGACAACCTCGACCTTTGGCACCACTATCCTCGACCTACCCATTGTTACGAATCAAAGGGATTTGTCCCTTCTCCCCAAGGGGGGCAACCCCCTTTGAGGCTAGGGAGTGGAGCCCGCTCTGCAAAAGACCCTCTGTAGGGGTCTTGGAAAGTGGGACCTCACTGGTAGTGGCTCCCCCTTAGGGTACAAGGAGACTTGTTCCCTCAAGGAACTCCCTAGACCATCTCAGCATGCATGGGACTGCCTGCAATGAAGAATGATATGTCCTTCTTACACATGGCTACAGGCAATGCTTGATCAAACGCATCCTGCAATGGAAAAGCAGATGTCTATTTAAGAAGAGATGGGTACTTAACTGAGACAAGTGGATTGCAGAGGTAGAGAGAGCATGGTACGCAGGGGAAGCCCTCTGACGTGATTGCGCCTTGTAGAGGTGGAACAAAGGCAAACCACGGAGCCTGCAACTTTCTAAGAGGCAGAGAAAGCTGACTTGAGATGCTAGAAGGCTGCCAAGAGAAGTTACAGAGAAACCGTTAACAGAGCGGGGACAGGAGTCCCACACCAGGTGTTGACGTGGCCACAAACATCTCGTGGTGGTGAGCAGCCCAGTGAACGGCTCCGAGAGCATCACAACCAAGAGTGCTATCAGCTCCCTGCATCCAGCGATCGTAGACTGACGCTGTCTGCAGAGAAACTGAGAACAGAACAGCGAAAGCAACTGTGGAGAAGCCAGACCACGGAAGTGGCCACCCGAGCAAGTGCCAAGTCCTGCAATGTTCCCCTGCATACAAGAAGGTACAGAGGAGAACGAGAATAGCGAGAGGCCGCCGGGGCAACATTATAGGAAGAGGAAAAACTCGTCCCAGTCATAAGGATGAAATACGAACAGTAAAACAGTTTGACTGAGGATCTGAAAGACCCATTAAAAACGCAACGAATAACCCTGGATGGCAAAATAAGAGACTGGAAACAAATACTCAAGGAAGAACGGGAAAGGCCCCATGAACTAGTGGAGAGAACACGGCATACAGACAAGTAACAAGTGTTGTGCGATAAGTGTCAAGTGAGCAAGATAAAATAAGAGACAATCCAATAACAAGAAGCCTGGAGAGGGAAAGGCTTGAGATAGTCACAACAAAACTGGGGAATGTTGAGCTTAAAGTCTGGGAGAGTTATACAACCAAGGATAAAACGGAGAAGTAATATTCTAACAGATCCCTAAAGAGGGGACAAGAGATGAGAGTAATCTTGAAGAGCTACAGGAGCTCATGAAGGAAATGGTAAGAAGATATCAAGGAAGATTGTGTTAAGAAACAAATGTTCTTTGACCAAAGACAGTTCTATAACAAAAGTTCCACAAGACGAGAGCAGGAGAAAAGAGAGATTCTCTTGGCCTTATTTTGAGTTATTTGTCTTAGTGGTAGGGTTGGGTAGAACTAGATTTGGACTGAGGGCATTTGTTTTGTGGACTTTCTGATGAGACAAGCACCTTTAGTTTCTTTACATGGGCAGGGTAATCCCTTTAGTGATAGGAAAGTATAGGCTTTTTCCTTATAGTTTAAAAAAAAGAATCCTTAAAATGTCTACCAGTTGTCCAGCTCCTTCTTCCGTCCCGCCACACCATCCATCCAGGACATAGTTGGGTATTGGGTTTGCACCCCTCAACATGTCAAATGGTGTCTCACGCGTGGTACTGTGTGGCGAAATCCGATACTGGAACACTCATTCCATCATGCCATTGACCGAATCCTGCCATTTTAATGTCCATTATTGTACGGTTAAATCTCTCAACAGTTCCATTCCCCTTTGGATAATACACTGACGTGCTGGAGTGGGTAATTGCATGCCTCTGCAAGAACCCCTAAAAAATGTTGACACTAGCTGTGGACCAATGTCCGACACTAGTTTCTTTGGAAAGCCATCTCTCCAGAACAGTGTATCCAAAAATTGAATGATGCTCGCTGACATGATGTTCCTCAAAACACACACCTCTGGCCACTTCAAAAGGTGATGCACTAACACATTGGCATCCCATGCTCCTCCAAAGTTCATTGGTCCAATCCAATCTACTGCTATTTCATCCCACGGCACTTGTGGAGCCCTAGTCAATGTCATGGGTGGCATCTTAATATACAAAACGGTGTCCCTCCTAACACATTCCCCTATGATGCTCTCTATGTATTTGTCCATGTTCAGCCACCAACAATCAATTTGTATCAACCCCTTTGTCTTGCTAATCCCAAAATGTCCTTGATGTTAACTCCACCACTTTTCTTCTCATCCCTTCCAGTCTTGCACACTCAATTCTTTCTTCAACCTCTTGAACGCTTGTATCCAGGCGTCCTCCACGTCCCTTAGCCATTCCTTCCTCACATACTCCCTGATATTTCATCTTCTTCACACACCTTGTCCCATCCATTCTGTTTCATCATCTAATTGACTTGAAACACCTCCCCTACTCTCACTCCAGCAACATACTCTACCTTGTCTGTCTCCTGGATTTCTGGACAGGGTATTGACTGCTACATTTCTCCAACCATCCAGGTGTTCAACCAGCAAATGTCGGCCCTGCGCGCTGGTCACCCACTTCATTATTCCCCTTCACTCTCCTTGCAGTCCCTTGTTCAACACTGACACTAGTAGTTTATGATCCATCTTGGGGGGGGGGGGGGGGGGCGCTGGAGAGCCCGGATAAGATGGTGGTGCTTGTGTGAGCTCTGCAAACCCAGTCTGAGAGTCCTTAGAAATCCTATAGTAATTGGCAATCATCTCACACTCCGACACTAACGGAGTGGTGAACACCACACTGGGAACCGACATCGAGATTACCGGCTGCTCCGCAGCTCCGGGAAGATATCAAATGGAGGTTTCCCCTTGACAGAGTGCATATGGACAGAGGAAGTGAGGGCTTGGACGCAGCAGGTGCCCAACAATATGGGAAGGCAGGGACAGCCCCAGTGAAAGACGGCTGTGGGGACTTCGGAGGACTGAGATCCAATGAACAGGCTGTGGGACAGACCGGAAGCTGTTGCCGTCAGCCAATTGGGTCGGCTACAGACACCAGGGCTGAAGGGCGCAATATATTGGCAGGGTCTGATGTGGCAGACTGCCCAGGATGTCTTAACGCAGGGCGGGCGACGATGTAGTGCATGAGGCGATTCCAGGACACAGGGGAGAGCTGCTCCGATTGAAGTGCACCCATCTGACAGGACCAATGGTGATCGGTGCACAGAGAGCTGGGACCAAAGCTGGGCTGTGTTACAAGGTAGACTAGATCGGAGCCGTATCCGGGTAGGCCCGCCTGTCGACTCGTTCATGGAACCTGCAGTTGCCGGGTACTGAGGGTCAGGTGGGCACCTGGTGAGGCTCTCAAGCAGACTAACATCCTAGCAATCGCTGGCTGCCTGACTGGTTGCTGACACGAACAAGAGGCTGGTGCCAGATTGGAATAGCGGACCGAGGCTCTGCGGTGGAGGATACAGGTGGGCATCGGTCTGCAGAACCACCTGGGAGGCTGTCCCGGGCACCTGCCGTGGAGGCCAGGCTATTATGATAGAATCGGGTGTGGGACGCCCTGAAGAAACGTGTACGCCCTGAAGAAATGTGTACATGAGAAAAGTATTTTGTAATCGCACAAACTGCCCTGCGAAACCACTACGGCCTCAAACAAGTGTAAAACAGCTATGCATACACTTCCTGGCCATGTTAGTGGTGAAACAAGTGGGCAAATGGAAGGTGACTCCTCACCTGGTCTAAAAGAATTAATGTTGCAACTTCAAGCTGGGATCAGCAAGCTAGAGTCTGTGTTGGACGCCCTTTCCGGAAAGGTAGACCTGCTACAAACAAGGCTTGATGAGCAATGGACACAACTAGTCGAGAGTGAAAACAGAATTTCTGAGTAAGAGGATGTGTCTAAGTCAACAATCTCCAAGCTTGCAGTGATGGAAGTGTCTGTGAAAGCGGTGGTGCCAAAATGATCTGGAGAATCATGCACTGCATAGAAGCAAAAGAATACTTGGGATACATGAGAAGCAGATACGGACGAAATATGTTGAGACTTTACGTAAAGATTTGTTTTTGCCAGGAAGAGCTTTCACCAATGTTTATCGTAGAAAGGGCCACAGAGTACCAGCGACCAACCCAATCCCAGGTGTGCCATCAAGGTCAATCATTGCAAAAAACTCTACATTATTGTGACACACTATCTTGCATCTAGCCAGGCAAAATAGAGACCTACAATATGATGACAATTGCATCCAATTCTTCCTAGACTTTTCGGTGGCAGTTGAAGCCTCTAGGAAAATGTTCCAAGGAGTCAAACAGCTACTACAGGAGAAGAACATTACATATTCCATGATGTTCCCCACCAAATTGAGGGTTGTATATGAGGTTAAGGTCCACATCTATTTGTCTCCCGAATCAGCTGGAGTCTTTGCTGTAAGTCATGCCCATTGAGGTTGGAGAAGGGAACGGAGCATAGAGGGAAAGAAGCCACTTGTAACGTGGGGGGAGACACTGGAAGGTTATACGAGATGGATCGAATTAAGGGGTCCTTGCAGACCAAATGGATATGAATGCCAGAGTAGCTGGGAGGCTGGTAACACTATTAATGATCGCTTTGTGGGACCAGGCTGGCTGGGAATCTGGTAGTCCGAGCAACCCCTTGCAAGAACCGCATGTAGGTTGTTGGGAGGGGGGAGAAGGGTGGCTTGGAATATGCCAGGCCAATTGGGGTTGCCTGTTGGGGCAGGAGGGAGGGTTTTGTGATGAATCTGGTGATGTTACCACTGTCTCCCCATGTGGCCATGGAAGGACGGGGGCTACCTGATCCACACCCTGGGGGTGGCTGCTGGAGGGTGGACCATGTGTAGGGAGAACATCCTAATTGGGGGAAAGTGGACTCGCCAGATGGAACGCTTTATCTCTGCCAATCAAGGGACCTAAAACGTCCTTCTTAAGACCCCAGGAACAGTCTCTTCCCTAAAAGTCTCATAAATTGTACCCCTCACCAATCCCCTAGAAAGAAAGTACTGGGATGAGGAAGAATATACTGTCAGCTGCCTAGTCCTTCCCCAAATCCTATTGACTAGAGCCAATATAAAAGTAAGGAAAGACTCAAAGTGTGAGATAGGCTAGGCTCTCCCTGGAGGACCTGGCTGCAGTAATTCTGTGTTGCAGAGAGAAGGGCCTTGGACTGCTGTGCCAGAAGAAGGAAGGGGGAACCCTCGCATCCCAACTAACTATCGAGAGAGCTGAGATGTGCTGAAGGTGCCAGGGAGAGCACTCTACCCCCTCCAGAAAGATGGAAAACCCCTGGGCTAAAGGAAAACCCCTGTTCTTCAACAAAGTGCCACATCCCGAAAGACACTGCAGAATCCCTCACTGAGGGGGAAACCAGGGAGCATTTGTTTCCTTCCCAACTGGGGTGAGTGCCATGTAAGTTTATGGTTATGGTAAAGAGACTGTAGACTGCTGATGAGAGTGGGCTGCAGCTCTTCGAGAGGCCGGACACCCGAAAGAAGCACGTTGGAGCCAACCGGCTCATGCAGTGAGCAGAACCAAAAGACGCAGAGAAACTTTCACGTGGAAATGCCAGAAGCGAGAACAGTGCTCCTGGGTGTGCTGGTGGAAGAACGCAAAGAGAAGCTTACTGGGAAGCCGCGAGTAAAGAAGCCCAGCTAGCACCATGAGAGTCGTGGAAACCGAAAGCCGAGCAGCGCAAAGGAGAAAGAATCTAGCGGCTGTCCTCAGCGAGCTGCAGGCAGAACAGGAGACACCACGAAGAGCCGGTGAGTCCACGCTGGGATGAAAGGAGCACTGGGGCGCATTTGCATACATGCTGTATGTTAAACATTGAACAATGCAAGTTGGCTAAAGAGAGAAAATAGTTTCTTGATACTGAAAATAAAAAGTTAAAAGCACGTTTGCCTCGAGAGAATCTTTAACGGACAATGTACATTAACCCACAATGCTAAGATGGTGAATGATTGGAAGTGTGAGCAAAACACTAATGAGGTAATAGATTATGAAATAAAGGAATTAGCCAACAGAGCGAATGTGATCAACTATGAAAGGTGGAGTCGAAGAAACAGACAGTTACAAAAAGTATTGGCAGGAGATTATACCAGGCCGTTGCAAGTGTCTGAAACAAGAAACTCTGACAGGAGAGCATACTAGGCAATTGCAAGTGTGTGAAACCGAAAGCCCTGACAGGAGATTATACCAGGCCATTGCAAGTGAGAATACAAGCCGCCCTGGAAGGACAATACCAGGCAATCCCAAGTGTGTGAAACTAGAGGAACAGAGGAAACACTGGCAGGCAAGTATACAGGTATCCTGACAATCTAAAGGACAACGATAGACATACAAGTGTCTTTGATATTAAACAAGAGCAAAAGTCAAGAAATTGTGAAGAAGAATTCAGGGGAAGGGTGGCACCCTCTGGATTAAGAAACTATATACATAAGAGACTTTATGTTTGAGTTATTTATTTCTTTTTGGAACACTTTTGAAATGCTGAAGGCCAAAAACATTACCCTTTTCACCATAAGATTTAGTCCATTAGAATGTGAGGGTCAGAATAGTGTTTTGTACACAGGACAATTTTGTTTTGGACACCCTGACACTGACAAATCCTTAGTTTAGGTAGGGAAACACCTCTAGCACAGGATTAGCGAGGCCTTTTGCCAACCCCTTTGTTTTCATCAATGACATTATTTAGCCAAAACCATGTCTAAAGTGTGCCCAACGTGGGGGCGTGGCCTGAGCCAATGCGTTAAGTCCTAGCTGCGTGGTGCTCCTGCCGTGATCTTGCTTTAATCCTCACAATGGCAGCTACAATGTTTTATCCCAGCCCAGAAACACACCCCTAAGCGGGGGAAAGTGGTGCCTGACTGTCGAGCCCATCCCGGGAGAAAATGAGAGCCACATAACAATGGATAACAGATGATCGCATGAGTCCCCCCTGTGCACCAAGATAGCGACCCACAAAGCTCAACTCACCTTGCAGTCTGCATGCGCACAGCAACGCTGGGGGGGCTTGACTTCCACTCAAGCCATGCTGGTGCAGTCTGTCCCTGCGACCGGCGAGGAGGCGGCCCGTCCCCTGCCAGGACCAGCTGTGAAGTGCACAACACCACCCGGCGCCTCTGCAAGAGGCTGTGCCTGCGGCTCCCGCCAACCCTATTACTGCGAACGCAGCCGTGACACTGCCTGTGCTGCCTGGCTCCGGGCCAGCGATTCCCATTATGCGGTAAGTGCGGGTGACAATCTCCACACCCCAGGGCCTCTGCCAGCACACAATCACGGCAGGCCCTATTAAATAAAGACTCCTGCGCAAGACGCCTTGCACCTGGCCTGAACTCGCTCAAAAGGGCTTACCCCTTTGTCTTGTTTTACTCCCCTTCCCTGGCTAACGACCCAAACTGAGGGACCTGCACTAAGCAGCTTGCTCCAGCACCTGGATTCAGTCTCGCAACTCAGTGCCTCGCAGTGAGGGCTGCCTGCCGCTGCTCCACCCCAGGGCCCCCACCATACGCAGACTCACGTGGCCCCACTACAGCTCAAGACTACTGCAGAACTAGACTCATAGCTGAGCAAAAACATCCTTGCCTTCACCTCTCCCCTATCTCCTCCCCCCCCCACCACTGCGCCCGCGGAGCTGGGCCAGTCTGCTCCTACATTGCTGAGGCTCTTGAAATGTAGGCCGGGCAAGGTGACCATAAGCCTGCTTCAGTGAGCCATTGGCGTTGATCTTCTTAGAACAAGCGGCCAGCGAAGTGGGCAGCCATAGCATGGCCAGATACTTGGAACGGTGAGAACAAAATGCCCATACACCCAGCAGCAAGTCCTTATGTGGCCTGCAACAAGGTCAACAACACTCAAGCAACTTTTTGAATTTCAGGTAGACGGGCACTGCCCTAGGAAACCCTGCTGTTTGCGCTCTGGTGACGTGCCTACCTGACGGTTCAGCGGCTTGCAAATTGCTACACCACAGACTATGCCCAGCAGAGGAGTCTACCTGGGCTTCCCTGAGAGTGACCCTGCAAACACAGCTGGGCCCCTGGCTGGACTGCAAGACATAGCATAATCAGCGTTGCTTGCCAAGCAACGACACAACATGTCACCTACCAAGAACAAGAATAAATCATGATGCAGGGGATAAATTGAACACTGCAAAGGCTGAGAACCCTAACCAACAACTGATCCCTGCAACTCCACAAGGCTCACAAGAGAACCAGGTTCTCACAGCAATAGCGGCCTTACGCACATCCCTGGAGTCGAGAATAGATGAGGTCAAAATTGATGTACAGCTCCTTTAGCAAAACATCAGCCAACTAGCCGAGAGGATCACGTCTGGAGAAGTGCTCCTGCAAAAGACAACAGACTCTACCAAGGACCTAGACAAAAGGGTCCAGGAACTTGAGAAACAAAACTTCATCCTGGAAATGCACACAGAAGATGCTGAAGGCAGATCGCGCAGAAACAACGTGCTGGTTCTGGGTATACCGAAGGGCCAGACACCACCTCGTATATTGAGAACCTACTACTTCAAGAGATCGGACCAGGCAAACATTGACAAGGGATCGCCATTGAAAGAGCCCACGATCACTCCAAAAAAGACCTCCGCCTGGATCACACCAATGACTAATGATTGCCAGAATCCTTAACTTGCGAGACTGGGAAGTTATCCTGCAACACTCTAGAGAGGGAGGCGAGACAACACGTGGTAGTTCCAAGATCGATATCTACCCGGACTATACGCCAACAGTTGAAAGAGCCAGGAACTCGTTCATCCCTATAAAAGCAAGACTGAAGCAGCTGAGCCTCAAATACATGCTTCTGTACCCTGCAAGACTCAAAGTACTTTATCATTGAAAAGCACAATCTTTAGAGAGCCCAGAAGCGGCTGCCATGTGGATGGACCACAACGACCTGTCTAGTAAAAACTACCCGGACCGTTAACAAAACTATGTCAAAGAAGGGGACGCTGTTGTGCGCCGAGCAAGATGGCCGCTTGATGCGTGAGCTCCGTGGCGAACGGACCTCATAATCCTGTTCCTTGGCGCCTTTCCTATCTGCTGCCATGTACGGGGTACACGATTCTGCTGCCACGGCTTCCGGGATCCAGCGGACCCGATCCCGCTGTGAATCGGAGCCGGGAAGGGCTTTCCCCGACTCCGTAACACCCATCCCCCCGCCTGCGGCGCTCCTGCGCGCCGAAGACTCGGCCCCGGCGGAGGGTGGTCGTACCCGCCGGGGTCCTGCTACGGTGCCTCCCACATCTGCCGGGCATTGGTGGGGGCCTGCGTGCCTCATCCCTTCCGGCGGCGGGGCCGACGGGGGCCCGGGATCGTGGCCCGCCGGCGGGGCTGTGGCTTCTGCTGGGACGGTGCGGCCTGGGGCGGGCTGCCCCCGTGTCCCTGGAGGGACGTTGGACCTGTGACGCGGCCGTCCCGCTCCCCCCCCCCCTGCTGCACACTTCATCTTGGGCCCTCCTCGCCCTCTCCGGAGGATCTCCGCGACCTGTGGGGGTGTCACCGGAGCCTCTCCCTCCCGACGGCACGCGTTGCGCCGCTGGAGCGGCGCGGCGCCCGGGTACGTGCTGTGGAGGTCTCGCTGCCTCCGGGGGCGATCCTGCGGCTGCCGCCTCGGTGCTCCTGCAGCCCTCGGGCCCCGCTGGGCCGACCCCCCCTCCTGGGGTGATCTTGTGAGCCGCGGCCGGCCCCGGCGGGGGGTGGACGAATCCGCCTGGGGGCCTTGCTGATTTCCTTCCAGTACCTGCGATCTGCTGGGGGGGGCCGGGCTTTCGCTCCCCCTGGTGCCGGGTGGCCTGGAGCGCGCCGCCCCCGTCATTCTTGGAGAGGCGCCTGGACTGATCCCTTGTCCCAGCTTGGGAGTCGCCGTGTGGTCTTCTCCAGCATGGGGTCTGGCATGGATTCACATGCTCATGAATATTCCCCGTCGTCAGGCTGGGAATCCTCGGTAAAGAAAAAACCAGTATCAGTTTCGTTTCTGATCTGTCTTTCGTAGTAATATCCAATCACTGGTCTCTGCGTCATACTGACCACAGCCAATGACTGCCCTCTACCTAAGCACCGCCTCTGGCAGCCATCTTCAGATTTTTACCGCACGTTCATGTGTTGGGATCCTCGTGCTATTGCTCTCGAGCGTTAGTGCTATTTTTTCACGTTTTTTCTCAAAAACTTCGTTTTTTCGGTCAAAGGAGCCTCAAGCTCCACCGACTCTCCATCCGATCAACGGGGACCCGTGTCGGATTCGTCTGCGCCCCTCAAGGGTGAAGATTTCGTCGAGCTACGCTTTTGGAGGACTCCAGAAGTTTCTCAGGCCCGGACATGGCCCAGGAGAAGGGATGCTCGACGCCCGGAAAGCTGTTCAGGGTCTGCCCTGGATGCCAGCTGCAGAACGTCTTTAAGGAGGACGAACACTCCTTTTGTCTCTACTGCTTACATGAGGACAAGACGCACGTGGAGAAGGACTGTGCGTTTTGCGGCAACATGTCGGAGCGGACCATGAAGGACCGCCATCAACGTCTCGCCAACTGGCTGGAAGGGAAGAGCCCGTCAGGCGAGAAGAAGAAGAAGAAATCCGAGCGGTCTTCTAAGACCTTTGAGGACGCCCCGGCGACGGGGGTCCAACACAAGGCAAAGCACCGCGAGTCCGCTGGCACCGGGAGCGCCGAACGGTCGGGCTCTACGGGCGCCAGGCAGGGCGCACCCTCCCCGGCACCATCAACCACGAGCCAACGCTCTGGGTCGGGTAAGAGGAAGGCCGAGCACCCGGCGAAGCTCCTGGAGAGGCCCCGGTCGAGCTCGAAGGCCCCATCGGAGGGGGAGCGAGGCAGTGTCCCCCCCCCTCAAGGATAAGGCGGTGAGCGCACCTAAGGTGGTGAAGGCCTTAATCCATCCGGCCAAGCCCTCTATCGAAACTGTCGCGGCGGCCCTGGCTCAGCCTGTGGGGGCTACACCAATGGTGGCGACCTCGGGGCTCAGAGTCTCCCTGCCACCTCGGAGGGAGTCCTCTTTTGTGCCCATCGATAGGGCCCCCGTGAAATCCCCCGTGGGGAAGAAAAAGGGGGGGCAGGGCGTCGTCGTAGATTCGGCCTCAACCTCGGAGGAGGAGCTGGTCGAAGTCTTAAGCCACGGCCTCGGCGTGGAAGAAGACCGGCCCGTCGGGATGGATCCCGACGCAGGTGACGACGACATCATCGAGGGTACCGACGGGGCCCCTGATCGCCCGTCGGATTCCCCTCTGCCAGCGCCGCGAGACAACTCGGCGGCCATTTTGTTGGCTATACAGTCCTTATGCTCAGAGATAAGGACGAGACTACCGTTGCCGACGGAACCTCTCCCGTCGGGGGACCCAGAACCGGGACCTTCTGGTGTTCCCCCTACCAAGAAAAGAAGGATCCACCCTCCGCCTCCTTTTCAGCCGTCGTGCCCCTTCCAGCCCTCCTCCCCGTCCACCCGAGGGGATGATACGGGGACTGACACGGCAGCGACGGGTACGGACGACGAGGTATACGACGAGGATGTACCGTCGTCGCCTCCCACCAGGGCTTCTCCGCCCGACGAGATTGGATCGTTCCACTCCATGATCACCAGGGCATCCGAGCTTTTCCAACTCTGCCCTGAGGAGAAGAAGAAGGAAGGTTTCCTTTATCAGCGGCGCGAGGCCAAGAGGAAGACGGTCCTCTCAGTGCCTCTATTGGACGACATTTGGGATGAGGGCCTCACCCTCCTCAAGAACCCTTCCACGACGCCAGCTAGAAGAGACCGGTACGAGAAGAAGTACCGGGTCCCGGACACGGCCCCCCTGTGCCTCCGGGCGCAGCCTACCCCGGACTCCGTCGTCTCCGCAGCGGCCAGGAAAAAAGCGGGGGGGGGTGCGGCCTCCACATCGACTTCCCCACCAGACGGCGAGGGAAAGAAATTGGACGCTATGGGACGCAGAGTCATCTCGTCGGCGGCGACGACGATTAAAGCGGCCAACGCCTTGGCTATCGTAGCCCGCTACGACAGGGAGCTCTGGTACAAACTGGCTCCCCTACTGGACTTCTTGCCGGACGACAAGAGGGCAGAGGCCCTGGAGATCCTGCAGGAAGGTGAGATGGCTTCGGACCACGCCATTACCGTTGCGACGGACATCGCCGACACTGGGTTCCGCCAGTTGGGCAACGGCGTTTGCCTTAGGCGGCGTGGATGGCTCAAGGCTACGGACTTCCGTCAAGACGTTCAGACCAGAGTCCTGGACATGCCCTTCGATGGGAACAACCTGTTTGGGAAAACAGTGGACGATTCCCTTCAGGCCATTAAAGCGGACACCGAGACGGCCCGGGCCCTTGGAGTTCTGCAACAACGACGGACGCCCTTTCGGAGCAGCGGAGGCAAGGGTGCCTCCAAAAGTTCAGGCGGCGGTTTCTCCACCTACCGTCAAGCGGCCCGCTCGTCGGCTCAGGAGGCCTACAGAGGACGAGGCAAGTCTGGCGGACCCCGCCGTCGTCGCCAAGGAGGTCAAGGCGGCAAAGCCTCGTCGAAGCAGGATTGAACCGACCGTGGGGTCGGGCCCCCACCGAAACACCCCGGTGGGAGGCCGGCTGGCGAGATTCGTCAGCGTGTGGGAGTCCATCTCCACCGACAGTTGGGTGCTGGACGCCTTGGCCCGGGGCCACGCGCTCGAATTTCAAAGAAGGTGTCCGCGCGTCCCCCTCCGTGGCCAGGAAAGAACTTCACGTCCCTCAACTTCTCCTGGAGGTAAAGGCGATGCTGAGGAAGGGCGCCATCGAACTCGTCCCAAAGAGACTTCGGGGCTCCGGAGTTTACTCGAGATACTTCCTCGTGAAGAAGAAGACGGGGGGATGGCGCCCCATCCTGGACCTGCGACGTCTGAACAAGTTCATCAAGGCGCAAAAGTTCCGGATGGTCACCCTCCAGCACGTCCTGGGTCAGCTGGAGGAAGGAGACTTCCTGTCGTCGTTGGATTTGGAGGATGCCTACTTCCATATTCCCATCCTAAAGGGGCACCGAAAATTCCTCAGGTTTGTGGTCCAAGGGCGTCACTACCAGTTCAAAGCCCTCCCCTTCGGACTACGGTCGGCCCCCAGGGTATTCACCAAGTGCCTTGCACCGGTGGCGGCGCAGCTGCGCCGCGAGGGGATCCACGTCTACCCCTACCTGGACGACTGGCTCATCCGAGCCAAGACGAGGGAGATCGCCCTGGATCACACGGCAAGGACCGTCCGACTTCTCACGGACCTGGGATTCTCCGTGAACTACGCCAAGTCTCACCTGGTACCCGCGCAAAACGCACTGTTTCTGGGAGCGAAGCTCGACACAGTGTCTCTTCTGGCCTCCCCGTCGGAGGAAAGGACCGGGTCCATCCTGGGCAAGGTACAGCGGATGTTGGTTTCCGACGCGGCCAAGGTGAGGTCCATCAAGTCCCTCCTCGGAATGATGTCTTCCTGCATCTACCTCATTCCCATGTGCAGGCTCCGGATGCGCCCGTTGCAGGAGTTCCTGGACGCGCGCTGGATCCAAACGACGGGCAGCTTCGAGGAGAGGATCACACTCGACGAGAGTTTCCGCCGAGCGGTCCGGTGGTGGGGCAACCGCACGCATCTGACGGCGGGCATGGACTTCCAGACCCCAGACCACCAGGAGACAGTGACCACCGATGCCTCCCTGGAAGGGTGGGGAGCGCACACCGAAAATCTGCACGCGAGAGGCCTTTGGCTCCCGACGGAGAAGTCCCTCCATATCAACGTCCTGGAGCTCCGTGCAGTGTTCTGGGCCCTCAGGTCCTTCCTTCCGTCCCTCAAGGGCAAGGTGGTGAGGATCTTCACCGACAACACCACCACCATGTTTTACATCAGGAAACAGGGCGGAACCAGGTCCCCAGCGCTGTCCAAGGAGGCGCAGGACCTGTGGCATTGGGCCGTCGCCCAAAGGATGTTTCTGGTGCCGTTTCATCTGGCAGGGATAAAAAACACCATCGCCGACTCACTCAGCAGGGAGCTGCGCTCGTGCCACGAGTGGGAACGACGGCAGGATCTAGTGGATCGCCTCTTCCGACGGTGGGGCACACCCCAGATCGACCTGTTCGCGACGGCGACGAACTCCAAGTGCCGAAGGTTCGCCAGCAGGTTTCCCCAGGCGAGGAGCATGGGCGATGCCTTCTCGTTCCCCTGGGAGGGCCTGTTCCTCTACGCGTTCCCTCCTTTGCCACTGCTAATCCGGCTCGTCAACCAGCTCAAGAGGTCACGGTGCAGGATGATCCTCGTCGCACCTGCGTGGCCGAGGCAGATATGGTTCCCGGACCTTCTGGACTTGTCAGCGTCCCCGCCAATCAAGCTGCCGGTGGACGCGGATCTTCTCTCCAGGGAAGGAGGCGCCATCCTCCACCACGACCCGAAATCGCTGAACTTGCAGGCCTGGCTCCTGCAGCGCTAGAGTTTGGAGGATACGACATACCGGCCGACTGCAGAGAAGTTCTTGCAAAGGCCAGGGCGTCCTCGACTCTTAAATACTACGGACACAAATGGAAGAGGTTCTCTGTCTGGTGCCACGCACAGAAGATTAACCCTCTACGGATTACGGCTCCCCAGGTACTGCCGTACCTGCTGACGCTGGCCAAAGCTGGACTGGCACACGCGTCCATCAAGATTCATCTTGCTGCGATCTCCCGATACACCAGAACCACGGGCCGGACGTCCTTGTGGTCTCATCGTCTGGTGAAAGAGTTCATGAAGGGACTGTTCAGATCGTTCCCGCCGGTGAAGGCTCCGGCCCCGGCGTGGGAGCTCAACGTGGTGCCGACCAAGCTCATGGGACCTCCGTTCGAGCCTCTGCACTCGGCCCCGTTGAAGTTTCTGTCGTGGAAAGCAGCGTTTCTTGTGGCCATCACCTCCGCACGACGGGTGGGAGAGATCCAGGCCCTTTCATGCAAGGCCCCGTACTTGACTTTTCACGACACGAGGGTAGTGCTCAGGACGCACCCCTCCTTCATGCCCAAGGTACCGTCGGACTTCCATCTCAACGAACCCTTGGTGTTGCCTGTGTTCTTCCCGTCGCCTTCATCGCCGGCTGAGAGGACTTTGCACTCGCTGGATGTGGCTAGAGCGCTGAAGTTCTACGTGGACCGCACGAAGTGTTTTCGGAAGACGTCGCAACTCTTTGTGAACTTTGGACCTGTCAATCAGGGGAAGGCTCTCTCGAAGGCTTCCATTTCCAGATGGCTCTCCGGCTGTATCATGTACTGTCATCGGTTGGCAAACCGACCGCTGCCTGGCCGTCCGAGAGCCCATTCCACCAGAGCGATCGCAGCTACCACGGCGTTCCTTTCTGGTGTGCCCCTGCTGGACATATGCAGGGCTGCTACGTGGAGGTCGACGCACACCTTCACGAAATTCTACTGCGTCGATCGGGATTCCAGGGAGGAGTCCAGGGTCGGCCAAGCAGTGCTGCGCAACCTGTTCGCCTGAGGTGAGCCTGGTGAGGAGGTAAGATGCTTAATGTTGAGTTGGATGTACTGCTTAATGTTGAGCCTTTGCCACCTCCCGTGGTTGTGCATGTGTGTACTGCTATGTATTCTTTATTCATGAGCATGTGAATCCATGCCAGACCCCATGCTGGAGAAGGAACAAGTTACTTACCTGTAACTGTTGTTCTCCAGCATGGGTCTGGCATGGATTCACATGCGAACCCTCCCGCCTACCCCTCTGCGGCTCTTCACTTGGTCATACTGCCACTTCACGTGCTTCCAAATCTGAAGATGGCTGCCAGAGGCGGTGCTTAGGTAGAGGGCAGTCATTGGCTGTGGTCAGTATGACGCAGATACCAGTGATTGGATATTACTACGAAAGACAGATCAGAAACGAAACTGATACTGGTTTTTTCTTTACCGAGGATTCCCAGCCTGACGACGGGGAATATTCATGAGCATGTGAATCCATGCCAGACCCATGCTGGAGAACAACAGTTACAGGTAAGTAACTTGTTCCTTCTCTCCTCCTTCCTTGGGTCCCAGCAGGGGGGTCGAGGGGACCTTCCCCCCCCTGCTTGCACACCCTGTGCCGGTGGGACGACGCGGCCTTTGGGTGCGTGCTGGGGAGGCTCCATTGACTTTTCACGCCGGAACTGCCGCCACCCTCCCTCGGGACTCTGGGGTCACCCCTCCTTGGCGGCCCGCCCTCTCTGCGGTGTGGGGTATCTGAGGCCCACAAACAACGACGACCGGCTCCGCCTGGTGAGCCCTGTCCTTCCTGGCTCCCCTGCTCTGGGGCACAGCTCTAGCTCTCCCCCCCTTGGGGGGCTACTCGGCCTTCACCAACCTCATATTGCATTTACCTTGGCTGGAGCCCCTCGTTCTGTGTGGCCCTATCGTTCACTGGGGGCTGCCCTCTCCCCGCCTCAGTGCCCTGGAGGCTACTGCCACTCCACCCGGAGCGATACTCTGCAGAAGGGCTCCGTCAATACCGCTGGTCCCTACTCTTCCGTCTCTGGCTGTCTTCCACACCTTCCTGATCGGGCGGGAGCCCTGCAGCCTACACTTCTACGGCATAGTCTCGTGGCCACGATATCTCCTGCCTCCCTCTCTTGTCACGCACCCCACCTGGATTATTGACTTACACGGCCTGGGTTCCACCCCGTCTCCCTATTGGGGCTGCTGGTGACTCCCCTTCAACCCACTCAACCATCACCATTGTCAAATTGACCAAGGGGGCGCGAGGAAACAGAGCTCCATCAACATGTTTGCGAAGGCGGCTGTCAGATCCCCGGGGGACCCCATTGAACGGGCCCCTGTGGCGTCGTCGTCCGCAGTGGCACCTGAGCCCCAGGGCATGATGGACTTCATCAGGGAGGGTTTCACTGCCCTACACTCAAAACTGGACGATATGAACGGCACAATATCCTCAATCAAGGCCCACATCGAGAGGACTGATAGCCGCGTGTCTGAGGTCGAGACACGGGTCGGCTCCGCTGAGGATGCACTGGGTGCACTGCGCTCCGAGGTTGTCGCTCTCTCGAGCCGAGTCCTTGAGGTGGAGAAGAAGAACGAGGACTTGGAATCCCGCTCGAGGCGCAATAACCTTCGCATCATCGGGGTCCCTGAGAGCGAGGTGCACGAGCCAATGGAGGACTTCGTTGAGCACACATTAATGTCACTCCTGGATTCGCCCAAGCTCTCCCCCCACTTCGCTATTGAGCGGGCGCACTGTGCCCTCACCGCTAAACCTAAACCCGGGGCTCCGCCTCGTCCCATCATCGCCCGGGTCCTGAATTACCGGGATCGTGATACTCTACTCAGAGCTGCAAGGGTCAAGGGCGAGCTCTTACTGGGAGGTGCGAGGATTCATCTTTACCCCGACTTCTCGACCGCCGTCCAACGAGAACGCAAGACTTTCCAGGCTGTGAAGCGGAGACTGCGAGATCACTCCATTAAATATGCCATGCTCTACCCCGCCAAACTGCGCATAGAAAACGCTAATCAGGTGTTCTTCTTCACGATCCCGGAAGAGGCCTCCAAGTTTATGGACGAACACTTCCCAGGCTGACTTCCTTCTCTTGTCCACAACTCTGCAGCTTCCCCCTTGGGCCCTGCGGGGGGAGGCTGGGTCCGGCCCTTCCCCGTCGCTGGTGCCGCATTGATCCTCTCTCCCGGATTCGGCTTGTTCAAGTTTCTCCTTTCATTTCAATGATGTGCCATACTGCTAAGTGCAAGACACCCTGCTTAAGTTACATTCAATGTTTGAAGTTGCACCTTGAGCCCGGAGCGCTGCGGTCGGCCCGGCCTACAGGCCCCCAGGCGCTGATGCCTCTAGTTTGGTTTTGGTTGAGGGGGTTTGGGATTGTCATTCCTCTGTTTGGGAGGGGGATGTGGGTGGGGATGGGACATGTTTGGGGTTTTATTATCAGAAAATTGGCACTGGCAGCGAGGGCGGACTGGGGTGCAGCACTCACCCATTGGTCTTGGACACCTTTTTTGACTATACCACTACGTCATCCATGGCAGAGGGGGACTTAACCTTTATGAGTTGGAATGTGCGGGGGTTGGGGAACTATAGAAAGATGAGGCAGCTCCAGCTGCAGGCTGAGCGCCATGGGTCCAAGATCCTCTTTTTGCAGGAGACACATGCTCGCATGGAACAATGCGTGCGTTTCGCCAAAACCTGGGGCCCCCATAGGTTTTTTACCGACTTCTCTACTCAAAGTCGTGGGGTCATGACCCTTATTCACAAGAGTCTCCGGTTCACCCTCATCTCTTCACATATTGACCCCCTGGGCAGGTATGTACTGTTACACGCCACGCTTCAAGGGAAAGAAGTGGTTTTGCTGAACATTTATGGCCCCAACCTCGATGACCCCGAGTTCTACAGACAGGTCACGTCCCTTCTGGATGGCTTCCCCCTTGTTCCAATTCTCTGGGGGGGGGACTTTAATACTATCTTTGATGTGGCCCTTGATAGATCTGGGACCAAGCCCCGTCATCTTTCCAGGGCAGCCTATGCTGCATTATCATCTCTGCCCCGGTTGGCCATGGTGGATGCATGGAGGTTCTTTTACCCCGACTCTCGCGTTTATTCATTTTATTCCTCAGTCCATGACTCATACTCCCGAATTGACCGCTGGGTGATCTCCAATGTCCTGGTTAAAGACGTGAAACAGTTAATGATTTTACCCAGAACCTTGTCCGACCACTCTCCAGTGACCATCACCGTGAATTGGGCCCCTGATCCTGGCCGGTCCCGCTGCTGGAAACTGAAACCCCTTGCCCTTCTTGATCCAGAGTTTCATTCCGAGCTCGAGGACTCTATTGAAGAGTTCTTCGAGATAAACACAGGCTCGGTACCATCAATAGCCACACTATGGGAGTCTTTCAAGGCCTATATTAGAGGGATTGCAATTTCCAAGGAAAACGGAGTCCTCAAATCAATTAGGAGAGCCCTAGCCAAGAGTGAATCCAAGCTGTCGACCCTGGAGGCTGCATGTTCACTTCACTCTTCTCCGGGTAACCTAGCGGCCATTGGGACGGAATTGGATACATTTCGCTCCCTGGCTGATCGTGAACAGAGGTTTCTGGACAACCCAGGTATCGCGCGGAAATACGGGGAGGGCGAGCGCCCTGGCCGATTCCTCGCGAGGTTGATCCGACATGAGACGGGTTCCCCACACATTCTCGGGATTGAGAGACTGGACGGCTCTTTGGCTGTCTCCTCCCGGGACGTCAACACGGAATTCTTTAATTTTTACGAGTCCCTATACTCCAATGCGGATGAAGTATCAGTGGAAGAAATCGACTCCTTTCTCAAATCCCTTCCCTTGTCAACTTTATCCCCTGAGGCCGCGGGCTCTCTTGATTCCCCACTCACACTGGAAGAGCTCTCTGACGCTATCGATTCCCTATCCTCGGGGAAAGCCCCCGGCTCCGATGGTATCCCAGTCGAATTTTACAAGTCCTATAAATCACTTCTCCTTCCTCACCTGTTGGCTGTGTGGGAGGAGTCGGTCGAGACAGGTGTGTTCCCCCCTTCACTACGTGAGGCCACGATTACAGTATTGCTAAAGGCTGGCAAACCTCCCTCGCATTGTGGATCGTATCGTCCGCTTTCCCTTATAAACTGCGACGCCAAAATATACGCAAAGGCCCTGGCTCTCAGGTTGGCCCCCATCCTTCCGTCCATCATTCATTCCGATCAAGCGGGCTTTGTCCCGGGGCGGTCCACCTCCCTGAACTTACGGCGTATATTTAATATAATTGACAGGATTAGCCCAGAGACTCAGGCTGTAGCGGCTACGCTGGACATGCAAAAGGCCTTTGATTCGGTTTCATGGCGATTCCTTTGGCGGGTTCTCGAGAGCTGTAAATTTGGTCCCTCCTTTCTCTCTTGGGTCAAGCTACTCTATTCGTCCCCCGTGGCTAGGGTCCGTACAGGTGACCACTGCTCTCCTTCCTTTGGGATCGCCAGGGGGACGAGGCAGGGGTGCCCATTCTCTCCTTTGGTTTTTGCAATAGCCATAGAGCCCTTCGCGGACATGCTTCGCCATCGCCACGCCCACAGGGGCCTCCGCACTGCCGGGAGGGCGGACATAGTTTCCCTATATGCGGATGACGCGTTGCTGTTCATTCGCTCTCCATCCCTCAACTTGCCTCCAGTGCTGGAGGATATCATTTATTTTGGCCGGGTCTCGGGCCTCAGGGTGAACTGCTCGAAATCCACCCTCTTCCCACTCACGGAATGCACTCTCCCCCCCCCTGACACTCTGGGATTCTCATGGGCTCAATCCACGTTCACTTACCTGGGGATAGCAGTAACGCGCCAGCAGGCACTAACCCTCGAAGAGAACTTCCGGAAATACCTTACACTCCTGTCTGTTAAGGTTTTAGCATGGGACAAGCTCCCGATTTCTCTCGCGGGCAGAATGGGTCTATTGAAAATGGTGGTGTTACCTCAGCTGCTTTACAAGTTTGCCAACGTACCCTTGTGGCCGGGCGCAGACTTTTTTCGCGACTTGACTCGTACGATTAACTCCTTCCTCTGGCACTCGGGAGCGGTCCGGCTTAAGTATGAGACCTTGTCCACCCCCATGGCCAGGGGGGGCTTTGGTGCCCCTGATTTTCTCAAATATTGGCTAGTATCCCAGATCCAATATATCTCCCATTGGTTTAATACAACTGACCCCCCCCCCCCCACGTCCGCCTCGAGAAACTTGCGGTCTGTGATCGCGAAATCCGCTCTTTGGTTATACAACCCGCTCCTCAGGTGCTGGACTCACAGAGTCCGGTAGCCTGCACATCCCTTGCATTAGCCAAAACATGGAAGCTGCTTGGAATAGCCCGCGCCTTCCACGGCAACCTTCCCCTCTGGAACTTCCTCCCGGGGGTTCCCCAGGTCACACCACTTATTGTTCGTCGCTGGGCCGAGGCAGGCTATGAGCTGCTGCGAACGTGTTTGACCAGGGCATATTCATCGAGTGGACTGATCTTCCCCTATCCTTGAGGAGTGACCGGAGTGTCTGGCTCCAATACGCGTCTCTCCGTAAGACCCTTAAGCGTAATTATCCAACATTCCCTGCGTTACCACCAGACGACCCGGCCATTGAGGAACTCACTTCCCCCTCACCCATGAAAGGTAAAGTCTCTAGGTTATACTCCATGCTGCAGTCCAGATCCTCCCCAGAATTTTCTAAACTCAGGGGGGCTTGGGAGAGGGACCTGGGGGAGGAAATATCGGACGACCGCTGGGCACATATATGCGACCGCACTCACCGGGTGTCCTTTAATTCCCGATTCAAACTCATTCAGTTAAAAGTGCTGCATAGGTTCCACTATACTCCGGCTAGATTGCATCGCATGTCCAGTGAGCACCCTTCTAGTTGCCCTCGATGCGGGCATGATGACGCGGACTACATCCACATGATCTGGTCCTGCCCCCGCCTCACACAGTTCTGGGGAGCGGTTTGCGCGACGGTATCTGCTATGCTCGATCACCCCATCGATCCTTCTCCAGCATTGTGTCTCTTCCATGATCTCCCCGGCCTCCCCCGTAACTCTAAAAAACTGACTGGCCTCTGCATGCTCTTAGCGGTTCGGTCCATCCTGCTCTGCTGGCTTCGCCCCTTTCCCCCCACACATGCCCAATGGTTAAAGGCGGTTACTTGGGCCTCTGACTCTGAGGAAACTTGGTCTCACATGCAACCTACTCACTCCAGGCCTAGGGACATCTGGCTTAGATTCCGCTCCTACTTGTCCGACCTTGACATGACTCCGGCTGCTTCCCCTCCACCTGCTCTTTCTTACTAGTCTGAGAGTTCCCCCCATTTTGTTTTGATCAGCCTCCCCTCCCCGTATGTCGTTTGTAATTCTGGTTTCCTTTTTTTTGAGTCATCTAATGTGCAATCTCCGTATGACTGTTTCATGATCTGTATTGTCAGTCTGTACCTGCTGGGCGCTGTTCGCCTGTTGTTTTGCTGCCATGCTGCCTAATAAAAAAGAATTAAAAAAAAAAAAAACTATGTCAAAGAAGTTATTTGCAACAATTGCAGACCTGGGTTTTGGATCTTGATATGAACACTAATTATATAAGACAAACTACTGTCCCTAAACCCACGAGAGACACCCACCTCTTTGGAGGGAACTACTAGGACTACCCAAGGCTGGACAGATTTCCCTAACTACACAAGGAGAATGTCGCTGCTGCAATCTCTGTTTCAACCATTGGCGGGAGCGGAACCCAGCTACTCACTGCTGGTCTCAACCATTTGCCCCAGAAGTTACTGAAGGTCTCCAGCTCGTTGCTGGACCCTACGCCTGCTACACAATGGCTGGACCAACCCTTGTAGGTACCAGACTGTCTGAACAACGTGATGTTTTTGGGCACCAAGTTCAAGTTTTGGTTTTGGTTTTGTTGTTCTTGT
Organism: Ambystoma mexicanum; assembly: GCF_040938575.1. Lineage (NCBI taxonomy): Eukaryota > Metazoa > Chordata > Amphibia > Caudata > Ambystomatidae > Ambystoma > Ambystoma mexicanum. The sequence goes on from NC_090941.1 coordinate 898,540,244, forward strand.
ATATTATCCACACAACGACTCTCGAGAGTTCCCGTCCAGCAGGCACGACTGGCGCTAAAATGGTTGATCTGGGGTATCCGTAATATTCATGTTGACGCTGGGACTAGCAAAGGGCTATTAGAGGCAGGACAGCAATGCTACTACTGGGGAACAGGGGTACAGTTCACAGGCGGGCTACCCACTACATAATGCAATGTCTACTGCCATAAAAATGTCATGGAATGTGCGAGGCCTTGGATCCTACCTTTGCAGAAATAGAGTAAAATCCTACCTAAGACGCAAAAAGATATCAATAGTAGTGCTCCAGGAGACAGGCCTGCTCCCAGAGGGACAGGAGGCGAAACTGTCCCGCTGGGGAGGTACCGGGTATGCTGCTACCTATTCCAGATTTGTCAAGGGAGTGCTTACCTGGATTGATGGCACACTACCCTTCCAATTACTAGATATAGAAAGAGACAAGGAGGGGAAATACCTGATTGTTAGATGGTATCTTGAACATAGGGAGGTCTGCATAGTAAACTCATATGTCCCAAATCACAAGACCCACACACACCCTATGTAAACTAGCAACAGCTAGGAGTGATGGTCTGGTTCTGTGGGGTGGAGATTGTAATTGTGTACGGAACCCTGTACTGGACAGATTTTCCCTACTGAACAATAATCCTCTACAGCACTGAACACGATGCTAACAGACCTTGATTTAGTTGACGTCTGGAGGGAAATGCACCCAGACAGTAGATGCTACTCCTGCTACTCCCCCCTTACCCTCCATAAGGTGCACACGCGAATCGACTATTTCTTTGTGGGGTCACTACATCAGCCAGAGATCATTAGCGCAGAAAACATGGCCCGCACAATATCAGACCCCCTGGTGATCGAGTGGTGAATAGCATACCCAAGACCTCCTATCCCTACATGGCACCTACCTGTTGGAGCACTAACTGATGTAGCGTTCAAAAAGTAACTCTCAGACTTCTTAATCAACTTCCTTAAGAGGTGAGGTCATTACTAGCGCTGGGGGCATCTGTCGGGTACTACGGGAGAGCTTGAAAACCACAGAAGAAGAAATGAAGACACTAGAGACCCAACACCCGGGCCAGCTGTCCACTGAAGAAAAACTAAAAGGCGCACTATCTAGGTGCCTGGCAGGCACTGTATAAAGTCAACTACACAGTCCAGACTGCCCAAGAACACATGGAGAGGGATAAGCCTGGGAGGTTATTGGCATGGCTTTTGCAAATGGGAACACCCCACACTACAGACAACATTGCTCCACGACGAATGTGGGATCCCCTGGAGATTAACAAGACCCTTACCTCCTTCTATGCACAATAGTACAAGCACTATAACCCAGTTCCCCAAAAGGACAAGGATGAGGTCCCAGATACGCCTGCCGAAACTCTGACAGTCAGAGAGACTCCCTGGACTTACCCATCTCTGTTGAGGAATTGAGCAAAGCTGTCGATTCCTTGCCCACCGGGAAGACCCCGGGCACGGATGGGCTCCCCTCCAAATTTTATAAGGCTTACACCGCCACCCTGGCCCCATTACTTCTGAAAGTCTTTACGGAGGCGTATGACACAGACACACTCCCGGCAGACATGAGCGAAACACTACTGATACCCATTCTCAAACCTGGAAAACCACCAGACGGGTGTGATTCATACCGATTTCTGGCAGTGCTAAACTGTGACAAAAAAGATACGACAGTACTAGCTAGGTGCCTCCGCACAGTCATCACAACACTGATACACAGATCAGACAGGATTTGTCCCCGAGCGCAGTAAGGCCCTGAACCTGAGACGACTCCAGCACATCATCGACCAGACTCACACCCGCAACAGACATTACGTGGTGGCATCCCTAGACGCCACTAAGGCATTTGACTCGGTATACTGGGAGTGGCTGCTCACATCACTGGTAAATTTCAGGCTGGGCCCGACAGTCATTCACTGGGGTCAAACTTCTGTACACCTCCCTGACGCTAGATTAAAGACGGGTAATATGGAATATTCAGCGCGGTACCCGTCAAGGCTGCCCACTCTCGCCTTTTGTTATACATACTAGCTATGGAACCCATAGCGGCATATATGCGCCAAGAATATTTAGAAGCTGGCATAATGATTGGCAACACTAAGGATTTGATATCACTCTATGCGGATGACTCTTTACCTTTGTGAACACGACACGATCTCCTAGATGTGCTTGATAGATTTGCCGAGCTATCTGGGATCATCTCGTTTAACAGACATAAATCATGCCTCTTCCCAGTAGCTGGCCTCCACGAGGTGGACTCGGCTACCCTGCCTGATTTGGGACTCCCTTGGGAAACTGAAATGTTTAGATATCTAGGAATCTGGATCACACACACACGCAAAGAAACACACAATTGCAACACGCTCTTGGTACTGAGGAGTCTGGAGAAATTCAGGTCCTTCTGGTCCAGACTGCTGCTATCTGCCATGGGCAGAATTGCCATTATCAAAATGATAGTGCTCCCTAGATTTCTTTATGGCTTTACAAATGTCCACCACTACATAGAAGCAGCCTTTTTTCACCATCTGGACACGATAGTCGGAGACTTCATATGGGGCACTGGTCGCCGCAGACTAGCCCTTAGCATTTTGCAACTACCTTACAAAGATGGCGGGGGACACAACTACCTAATCTCAAACTTTACTACCTTGCCGCCCAACTAAGCTTTGTCGCAAAAAAATGGCTGGCGAAACACCCCACATCAGAATCGCAGTTTCTGCAGCAACTGGTGTCCCAGCCAGGCTCAGCTAAATCCTGTGGCTTCCAGTGAGCTGTGCGAACGCAATCCGACAGATATGGCACAGGGCAATGAAGCTCCTAAATATACATAGTCCATACTCACCTAATGTTCCGATAATCACAGATGTGTGCATAAAAATTTTAGACATGGGAGTTGCCAGACACTGGGAAGAATGGGGCGTCTATACAGGGGTGGGACATGTATGAGAACAGTCAGTTCAGAGATATTGATAACCTGTCACAGCAGATGGGCCTACCCAAGGGCCATTTCTTGCAATACATGAGAGTGAGGAGTATAGCCAGACGCAAATGGGAGGGGTGGCCTGAGGAGCCAGAGGAGACGGGAGGTCTGGCCTTAATGTACTTATGGAGGATGGCTGGAGACCAGAGACCAGATTACACAACCTCCTGATCGAAGGCATTGGTGTCAGAGACCCCAAACTGAAACTAAAATGGTAGGCGGACCTGGGTGCTGATATCACTGACCCAGAGTGGGAACAGACTGACCCGGACTTGGCACATATACTCGTGAAAAGGCAAATCGCTATGCAATTGAAATCACCAAAGAGCCCCAGAAATGTGATAGATCATTTACATGGCACTTATGACTTGCTGTATTTGCTAGACCGAACTTACCGAAATGTAATAAAGTTCAATTAATAACAAACCTAGAGCTACACTACTGGGTACTACACCTTTTGTAAACTAATACTGCCAGTCTATCATAACCTCTGAACCAATGGACCACCCACCTCTGTCTAGCGAACAGTCTAATGTGTATGGAATGTTTGTTTGTTTTGTTAACCAGTTCTATTGGCCTGTTTGACCGGCTGCAGAAAAAGCAGAGACTTGTTTATATCATTTCCTTCACTGCTGGAAGTCACTGTAGTAATTACACTGCCAATAAAATGCCAATAAACAAAGTTTAAAATAATAAACTAAAGTGTTTCCAGCTTTCATTCCTGACCCTTCAGTTTGGGACTATGGTTGTGTCAAACATTTTTTTTTAATGACTGGCAGTGAGAAGATACAATGTCCTGGGGAAGCAATATCTTTATAGCCTGAGAGGTGCAGGCAAATGCATGTATTCAGGAAGGCACATTTTTGGGGGCTCTATGGAGAACATACCATGCCATGAGGATATGGCCGACACACACTAGATGGTGAGGGGCAGAAATGATGAGGTGAAGGGGGAATCCCGGAGAAGGTGAAGCTAGCCACATTGAATATACGTATACGGGATAGTAACCACCCGCATAAAACCAGGCAGATATTGTTGTATATGTGCCGGCACAACATTAAGGTCGTATTTTTACAAGAAGCGCACCTGACCTGCCAAACTGAAGCAAACATTGACTGCCAATGGGGATTTCTCTGATTCGCCCTATGCCAGAGGAGTAGCCATACTGATACATAGCTATCTCAGCTTTTGATTGCACACGACTAGCAAGGATACAGAAGGAATGATCATATCAGTCAGTAGGTTCATAGAAAACAGGGCAATCTAATTTATTATGGGTTATAGCCCAAACTCGGATACCCCGTAATACTATAATTGGGAGATGGACGTCTATGCCAAAGCTGTCGACTCTATGCTTGTAGGAAGAGGAGACTTTAATTCTGTGTTGGACACAAAGGTAGCCAGATCCAAAGACAATATACGCCCATTGCAGTGGCCAGAATAAAACAAATCTTCTACTTGGTATATATATGATGGCAGCAGCGTCTTCTGGGTAGAGTCTAAAGTTTCCACTCGTGGGTACACCACACAGCTTCACGTACAGATTATCTAATAGTGTCAAGAGCCATGATGGACTGTATTGTGAAGTGATATTCTTCCCCTCACACTTTCAGTCTGGTGTCTTCCCGGACACTGAGGGAGGTCACGATCAACCTGTTATGCAAACCGGGAAAGAGTCCAGACAAATGTTCCTCGGATTGTCCTATCTCTCTTGTTAACATGGGTGATAAAATGTATGCTAAGATACTAGCGAACAGACTATTGCTATGCATGCACTAATGTGAGATAGCAGATCAATCTGGATTTATCCCTCGGAGAAACACATAATATGGGCTCAGAAGCGTATTTGGGTTGCTAAAAGTGCTGAAACTGGAGACTCCAGCAATAGCTGTTCTTCTTGACGCAGAAAAAGCATTTGACTCCATTCAAGTGTTTTTTTTTTTATATAGTACTGCGGAAGTTAGGATAGGGGTCCCGGTTTGTTAATATGGTTACAATTTAATATGATCAACCCAAAGCTGCAATAAATGTCAATGGGCAGCTGTCGCAAACATTTACAGTGGGTAGAGGTACGAGACAGGGCTGCCCTTTGCCGCCGATACTTTTTGCCCTGGCGATAGAACCATTGGCAGCCCTGTTAATAGAGCAGCATCTACATAGGGGTCTACAATTGTATGCACATCGACTACTTAGATGTCTGTACGCTGACGATATGATGCTGTTGGCTGACGATATGATGCTGTTGATCAAGGAACTGAGGGAGAATATGTCTCCACTAATGCAACAAACGGAGAGATTCTGGGAGTACTCTGGATTACTAGGGAAGTCTGACCAAATTTCTATTTCCTCTGACCAAATGCACCCTAGTATATCAAGATGGATTTGGATTTAACTGGGGCACTGACCGCACTAGATATCTGGGGATAGAAAGAGTGAGAGACACAGAATGATAGAGAAAATTAGGGCAAAGCGGTAGATAACTTGCTGGGGCAGTTGCAGAGATGGCAAGGGTTGCTGCTGTCATTAATGGGCAAGGTGGCCCTAATAAAAATGGTGGTCCTCCCAGAGTTTCTGTATTTGTTTACTAATATTCCCCTAATTTTGTCGGGCTCCTTATTCTTGCGCCTAATGTGTTTACTGACTGAATTCCTATGGGTAAGGAAACCGGCAAAGGGGGGGCTGGAATAAACTGTCAGCACCCATGGACAGGGACAGTCTTGCATTACCCGACTCTCAACAATACTATCTGATTGCGCAAGCCCACTATCTGTCTTTTCGGTACTCTACACAGATAGGCCCACACGTGCAGATTGAGAGAGCCTTGGCGGCGCCCTGTAACAGCCAAATTAAAGAGGTGAATGTTGTGACATGTACAGTGATGACATTACATAGGCTGGCAATAGAATTCATGTTAACATATCTATAACCAGCATTACTACCAGATAAGCACATGGTGGGACTGGAGATAGCTCATGAGAAACTGTATGTGAACACATTTGCACAATTGGGGTTCACCTCCTTTGGAGATTTCTTTCCTGGCGACACCTTTTTTTTTATCACTAAACACACTTAAGGAAAAGGTGGGGAACGTCGTCATTGGATATATTTATGTATTTTAGAATTCAGACCGCTTTTAAAGCAGTGTTCCCCACATTTCCAGAGCATTCCTCCCCACCTTCCAGACATGATTATAGCACAGGGGAAAGGCCATCTGATTGTCATCGTATATAATAAAGTCCTGCAGGCCACTCAAGATAATGGACAGTGCACCAAGCGAAGGTCGGAAAGAGACCTGGGTGAAGTGGTACCAGATGTGAAATGGTTGTATATACTTGGGCAGACGAAAAGGTTTCATTGAATTCTACGTACAAACTGATACATTTTAACTGTCTGCACCAGACCTATTACACTACCCAAAAAACTGCATAAATATCCGGAAGCTACACACAAACGTAATCGTTGCAAGCAGGTACATGCAGATTTCATACATCTGGCGTGTGTTTGCTCAGTGGTTTTGATCTTTTGGGCAGAGGTGTTCCCCGCTGTGAGCGGCATGATTGCGGACAAATTGAATCCAACTCCGGCAATGACATTGCTGGGGTTGACCAGAAATGTGCCAAGCTTTACGCAAAGGTTTGTTGGTCTCCTGCTGGCTCTGGCCCGAGAATAACAGACTGGTTAGCGGATGTGGCCTATTGCCATCACATGGAATTGCCATATTTAGGATTATTATGTTACAATATTGTTAATGAGAAGAAGTCGAGGCACTGCCATGGTTGTTTTTGTTATTGATAAAAACTGAAAAATATATATTTGTTTAAATGGCCCGTCTTAACTCTAAACTCTCTTCCCCACACATAATACTTGAATTTCTCTATCGCCTAATACACAACGCCGCCCTTTCAATTACTGAGTACCCGGTTTCCGCTTCCATCAACAACCTTGATGCAAATGCATTCATCCTCTCACCTTCTGCTCCTCTTTGCATCAACACAGCCCCCAGTCCTTTCGCACTGGCAGCCGCATATATAACGTCTCCATTTTCTCATCGAACCCCTTCAATAGCAGGACATTAACAATCTCCTTCTTTATCGCTTGAAATTCTTCTTCACGCTCATCCGTCCACTCATATCGAACTTTCTTTTTAGTCAGTCTACTCATTGGCCCACTCTTACTCACAAACTTGGCATAAAACTCCACTAACCCCAAGAACGAAGATACCTCACTCTTATTCTTGGTAATAGGCTTCTCTGCAATTGTCATACTTGGGTTTTACACCCTCCACCGTTCTCTCATGCCCCGGGTATTCAAATTTCAGCTGTCTAAACTTGCATTTTTCCAGTGAAATCGTAAGCCCAACTCTTTCCAGTCTCGACAAAACCTCCATAAGCATCTCATGTTCCACCACACTCCTTCTGCACATCATCCTGAATAGCACATCACTCTTCTAATGTCACCCAGCAGATTGTTCATTGAAATCCACTAGCTGCTAAAATCAGCCCAAATGGCCTGAGATCCATAGACTAGGTGCAGCGGCACCTGATGGTATCCTGCTCTCAGATCTGAGAAAGATAACATCTTTGCTCCTGTGATCTGTCACCATTTCTGAGATTTTCGGCAATGGGAAAATTTCTCAAACAACACTTTTGTTCAAACCCCTGAAGTCTATGCACAATCGTTCAATTGGGCTTTCTGACCTCAACACACAGGCTAATCCATTGTGCTGCTTCCGTCACTTTCAATTATGCCTCCTTTGGCCATCCGTTTCAACTCTTTCCACCTCTGCTCTAAGTGCCAGTGGAATTGTTTAAACCATGGATGCTATTGGTACTGCGTTACTCTTCAATTTGATTTGATGTATGAAGTCCCCAACTCCTTGATCACTTTAGGTGCCCAAATGCAGATTTCCCTGTTTGTTTCCTCATCTTTCTCACTATTCACTGTTAATATTTGGTCATTTGTATCTAACCTTATCTGCAGCCCAGCCTGATCATCCAAAGACGGTAAGTTCCTCCTATTTCAGTGACACATACAGTTCCTTCTGTTGTTTTAGCATCAAATTCTCCTACAATCATTTTGGGTGTTCAGCATATACACTGGCTTCTGTTTTCATTTCCTTCAGTGTACAGCAATTGAATGTATTCTTCCAAGGTTTAACACCAATCAGCGTATAGTCTACACTGCTGTCCACCAGAACATCTGTTTCAATTCCATTAATGGCAACTTTTGTTCAGGGTTTATTTATTCTTCTCTCTCCCCAATGATGACATTCCCCACTTGTGGGTTGTCGTCCTCGGAAACCACCTTCTTCCGAGTCATGCTGACTGAATACCTCATTTATTAATCTGGCCCCCACTGGCAGATATACAACACCTTGCATGATGGCCCTTCCTGCAGATTATTGGCACCGCCATGCACTCTATATCCATTGCTATATGCCTGGTACTTCCACATCTGTAACATCGTGTTTCCATTCGATATTCTTCTCTCATTCTCTGATCACTAACCTTTTTCTATCCAACTTCTCGGGTTGTCTCCTCTGCTCATCACAACCCCTTTATCTTGGTGGGTTGCCAACACAGACTTCTCCCATGTTTTTGTTTCCATCCACATTCAATGCCTTGATGCAACCCTGTTGTGTTCCACTGCCTTGCATATTTCTATTGCTCTCTCCAGCATTGGATCCTTCTCTTTCCAGAGATCTTCCCTAATCCTGTTGTTGATACATGTGATCATTAAATGTTCCTCCTCTCTGCAGTGGTTAAACTCACATTTAATTGCCAATCCTCTCAATGCCGGGACAAATTCTTCTATGCTTTCACCACCTTTTTGTGCTCTGGTGGCAAAAGTATATCTTGCCAATATTTTATTTTACCTCACAATATTACCTAATTTCTTCAGGCTTGCTATAAACATGTTTGAGGGTTCTCCCCCCGCCTCGACTATGTCTGGAAACCTTTTCAAGATTTCTTGTACAGCGTGTTCCAGGCAGTGGAATAGTAAATCTTTTTTCTCTTGTGAGTAATTGGACCCATACTCTGCCAATATACATTTTAGAAAACCTTTGTTTCATTCCTTCCATTTTATAGTTGGTTCTCCGGTTGAGGGCAAAAATAACATTGGCACTGGTATGTTTGCCAATTACACTCTTTCCTTCTCTCTGGCTCTTCCTTCCCCTTCTTTTTTGGTGTGCTTTGCTTTTGGCTCCGTTATGAGCCCTCTGGGTCCACATTGCATCTTGTGCTCCATGCTCTTTCAGAGCGATGAGTTTGCCAAGCTATTTTCGGAGCACCATTGCTCGGCAACCCGCTCAGCTGTTTTGGGGTCGGTCAGTGGAGCGTGTTATGATATGTAACCTGTGTGACGATGTTACTATATGAGAATCTCCACTGGCTCGGGTTCTAGGTGACGTGTGTCTGCCGAGCTCTGTTCTAGAGCTGGGCAGAGATAACGACATCGGAGCTGTGATGCTGGAGGGGAACTCTCTGTTATAAATAAACCCATTTAAATACTAAAGTGTGAGTCGCGTCATCGTGATGCTGGAAATATACACCGTGGACAGAACTTAACAAGTGGCGACGAGGATACCACTGTTGTTCCCTAGTGCGGAGAGTTCCCGGAGGAAGAAGAATATACGGAACAACAGATCCAAACATCACGAAAATAAATTTAAGGTACCGGAACTTTTCGTGTGCATGGCAGTACAAATATTAACAAAGGATACCTCGTAAACTTTGGAGGATTGAAAGGCATGCTGAAATACGATGCGTGTTTTGAATCTTGCGCGAGGCGATGCGGAAGATCATGAAGGAGCCATGAAGTGAAACGTGATGACGTGTATCACGTTATTAGAGTAAAGCACCTAAAAAAACGTGCTTTACGTGCCACCATCTTTGTTTGGGTGTAAACAAACCGCCGATAGTACGGAACGGCTATATTTTGGATGAGTGACTTTTCATTATACAGGAAGTGCAAGATAAAAATCCACAGAGATGTTACAGTGAAACGTGGCAATTAGTGAATTACATCCTACTGCTGGACATGTAGTAAAGTGGTTACTAAGCACAAGTCAATAACAGTGTGGACTATAACACAGCTCTATAAATCAAATATCTAAAGGAGTCAATCTACGTGGAACAACACTGTAACACACATAAAGTGACCATTTAACGGCAATAGACTTTGTAAGGGAAATATACAGTACAGATACCAGCACACTTAGAGCATAAAAATGCAGAGTGTACCAGCTCCAGAAAAGTTTTTGACTCATCCTGGAAATCCTGTTTTGTCTTGGGAACAATGGTTAGACAATTTTCAAGTCTACATAACAGCTATAGGTGGTGCAAAATTCAGTGATGATTTGAAAGAAGCTACATTGCTGAGCTGTATAGGGACAGAAGCATTGAGAATTTTCAGAACATTGCCGGGGGATCCGATTCTGGTGGTAGTTCAGGTGATGCTACGACCAGTTCCAGGAAGTATGATATAGCGTTAACAAAACTGAGCAAACACTTTGGAAATAAGACGAATGTTGTCCTGGAAAGATATAGATTCTTTACCAGGAAACAACTCAAAAATGAGTCGATTGATGTGTATGTGGCGGCATTGAGGGGTCTCATTGCTACATGTGATTTTTCTGGAATAGCCAATGAGTACCTGAGAGATCAAATAGTTTTACATGTGGCTGACCCCAAGATACAACAGAAACTCTGGCAAGCGAAAAATCCAACTTTAGAACAGACACTGGAAATTGCAAGATCCATTGAACTGGGAGATAAGTGCATGCGAGAAGTACAAAATAAACAAGAGGTACTTGATAAGAGCGCTATTCAAACTGTCCAGAACGAAAGTTTGAATAAAGATGAGAAGTCGTTGATTGCTATGGTAAAAAAAATAGTGAGATCTGATATGGGAACAAGTTCATGGCAAAACAGAGATACCTTTTCAAGATCTCAAGCTAATTGTGACAAGTGTGGATGGTTTAAACATGTCAATCCAGACAAAGACTGTCCAGCAGTTAACGCTGAATGCTTCAAGTGTGGTCAAGTTGGGCACTATGGCAAGATGTGCAGAAGTATCGGAGGAAGAGGAAGATATTTCATGCGTGGAAATAGTTATAGAGGACATAGATTTAACAGTAAGAAATCTGTATCAGGAGTGAGAGCTATAGAAGAGACCCATCAGCCAGATGGAGTAGTGGCAATTTCCAATGAGATTGAAGATGAGGTACACATTTTGGCTCTTTCATCCAGTGGAAAGGCAATGGGTCCATGGGTACCAATGAATGTTGATGGAGTGACCATACAGATTATGGTTGATACTGGATCTCCATATACTATAGTAGACAAAGACACGTTTGAAGGAGTTTTAGATAAGAAGATGGAGGATCTAAATATGACAAGAGTCAAAGCGACTGGGTATGGCAAATCCCCTATTGACATTGTTGGTTATGTTTGGGTACAATTGTCCTTTGAAGGGAGACAAACTTACTGCAAGTTATATGTGGCGCGCAAGGGTTTTGCCATAGTTGGTTGGTGGGAACAAGCAGCTCTAAAGATTAGAATTCATCCAGGAGAAATCAAGCCTATTTTGAGTGTCATGGATAAATGTTGTGATTCTCCTGATAGCTTGGTTCAGAGATTTCCTGAAATATTTAACGATAGGATTGGAATGCTTAAGGGCTTCAAACATCGCATTGTCCTGAAAAGAGGAGCGAGACCTGTTGTGCATAAATTGAGAAATATACCGGTTGGAACACGTGATCCTTTGAAGAAAGAATTGGAAAAGTTGTGTTCTCAAGATATCATCGAACCGATAGAAAGCTCTGAGTGGTTGTCCCCCATTGTTATAGTAAGGAAACAGGAGGGGGCTATTAGAATGTGTGTTGACTTAAGAGATTTGAATAACAACATATGGATAGATTGCCATCCCCTGCCAAACATAGGAGAAATGCTCACCACTATGGAGCCGGCCAAATATTTTACCACACTTGATGTATCATCAGCATATCATCAGATTGAATTAGAGGAAAACTCCAGACATCTCACATCATTTATAACACCGTTGGGGGCCTTTCGTTTTAAAAGGATGCCGTTTGGCCTAGCGTCGGCAGCTGCTGTCTTTCAGAGACTAATGCTACATTTATTTGAGGGGTTACCGGGAGTGTACTATTTCCAAGATGACATTTTGATATCAGCTATGACGGAGGAGGATCATGATGCCAACCTCCTTGGGGTTCTTCAGATATTACAACAAAAAGGTCTTACTTTGAAAATTGAAAAATGCAAAGTGAAAAAGAGTGAGGTAACTTATTTGGGTCATTGTATTGATGCTGACGGAATTAAGCCCAAGGAAGCTCTAGTGAATACTATATTGAAACTTCCTGAACCATCTAATAAAGATCAATTGAGGAGCTTGTTGGGCTTAACTGAATATTATGCGAAGTTCATTGATCATTATACTGACAAAACGACACACATGAGAAATCTTATGAAAAAAAATGTGAAGTTTGGATGGTCAACAGAATGTAAAAATGAATTAGAAACAATCAAGGAGCTAATTAACAAAGCCCCAGTTTTGAAAATGTTTGATTTTAGTGCTAAAACAGTTATATCTGTTGATGCAAGCAATTCAGGTTTGGGAGGTGTACTTGAACAGGTTAAAAATGAGAGAGTTGTTCCAATAGCTTTTGCTTCTAGAACACTGAGAGATGCTGAAAAAAAATTATTCTACAATAGAGAAAGAGGCCTTGGCTGTGATGTGGATTTTGGAAGAACATTTTAAAGGATTAATATGGGGTATTCCCATTGAAGTTAGAACTGATCACAAACCATTGATCCATATTTTAAATCCAAGGAATCCGCATTTAACATCTCCTCGCATTAGAAGATGGATTCTCGTTATAATGCAGTACAATCTTTCTATCAAGTATACGCCAGGTAAAAGTAATGTAGTTGCAGATTCCTTGTCTCGATTACCATGTTCCTCAGGTAATGAGGGTAACAGTAGAGAAGAAATAGAAATGGACAGCGTCATTGCACAAATACATCCTGGTTTCACTAAGGAAGATTGGATGGAAGCTGTCAAAGCAGATGAGGAACAAGAACAACTTAGATTGGCAATAAAGAGTGACTGGAAGAATGTTCATGAAGGGATGTTGTCATGGGAAGGCAAGAAAGAGGAAATGTCTTGCAATGAAGTCTGCATATATCGGGGTGATCGTATTGTGCCGCCCATGGGTTTAAGAGAGAAGATCATGCAAATAGCACATGAAGGACATATAGGGAGAAATCTCACTAAAAGAAGAGTAAGAGAGACTTATTGGTGGCCGAAGATGTGGAATGAGTTGGAAAACATGGTGAAAGAGTACTCTGCATGTGCAGTGAGTGACAAAGGGAAGATTGTCAGAGCCACACCTTTGCAACCCATAGAGATACCAGGATCTGTGTGGACAAAGTTAGCCATAGATATTTCGGGCCATTTGAAATATTAGAGCCTCACAAAATGTACATCATAGTACTGGTTGACTATACTTCTAAGTGGATTGAATGTGGTATTGTGGAGGAGTCTATGTCTGCAATAAAAGTCAAGAAATTCCTGGAGGAAATATTTGAAAGGGAAGGAGAGCCTCAGGAGTTGATATCAGATAATGGGGCACAATTCATGTCAAATGATGTACAAGAATTCTTCAAAGAAAGAGCCATTAGACACAGAACCACTGCTTTATATCATCCTATGGGAAATGGATTGGTTGAGAGAATGAATCGATTTATCAAAGACACCATCCAATTAGCAGTAGCAAACAGCATTTCTTGGAGAGAGACCCTTAAGGAGGCATTGATTACATATAAAGTTACGCCACATTCCACAACAGAGGTAGAACCATTTACAATGATGAGAGGAAGAGTTGCTACCAACAGACTGAGACCAGCTTGGTTAACAGAAAGGAACAATAGGGTTGTCAACATGGAAGCTGTTGTAAAGAGAGTAAAAGATAAACAAGCAAAGTATAAGAAATATTATGACAGACAGAAACATGTGAAGGAAAGCACTATAGAGGAAGGTGACTGGGTTAGAGTGAAAGAGCCCAGAAGAGTCGTAAAAGGAGAATCTAAATATCGCTCTCCGCAGAGGGTAGTGGGTTGCTCCAGTAAATCTGTAGTATTAGAGGATGGAAATGGGTGGTCATGTGATGATTTGATCAAGACAGATGAGAAAGTGGAGCGAACTCATGACATCGCCAAAAGAGTGGAGTGGAGAGATGTCAATAAAACAAAAGAAAAGTCAACAAGCAAGCATACCAATGTTGCAGATGTGATGAAGGACAATACTTTTATGGTGAAACCCAGGAATAGAGTGCCATATGTCAAGAAGGACTTCATGTATTATTAATACTCTTTATTATAAAGGGTTCATCAGTTATGTTTGGGAAGCAACAACGACATGTATCCTTTTTGGTGGTTTAGCTATACGTTTTGAATATTTTCTTTTAAAGTTCTGTTGTTTTATTTTAAAGGAAGGTATGGTCATACTTTGTTTAAATATAAAGGGGGGGGGGGTGTTATGATATGTAACCTGTGTGACGATGTTACTATATGAGAATCTCCACTGGCTCGGGTTCTAGGTGACGTGTGTCTGCCGAGCTCTGTTCTAGAGCTGGGCAGAGATAACGACATCGGAGCCGTGATGCTGGAGGAGAACTCTCCGTTATAAATAAACCCATTTAAATACTAAAGTGTGAGTCGCGTCATCGTGATGCTGGAAATATACACCGTGGACAGAACTTAACAGAGCGTATACACATTTTCACATCCTGTTGCCCAGCAACCACATTCTCACAAATTCTACATGTCATGTGCTACTTGATGCCGCTCCCCGCAGCTTAACGCCGACCTGTTAATGCCTAAATCAAGTGAGGTGCCTGTCTTGCGCCATTCCCCCTTCACCCAGCGCCTTAACTTTCCTGGTATTGGACTGCTCCCTGTGTTCTACCTCTGAATATGAAATTGATAACTGGAAGTCTTAAGCAAGAAAGTGATTAACCTGAATCAGAATGGACCACATGATGCGCTGAAAGAATCCCCCCATGAAACCGGAGTCCTCCCCGCTGATGTACAGTGCCAGATAACAACGGCCCCTCAGAGAAGCCCTCTTGGGGGGGAGGGGGAACCTGGACGGCCGTGGTCTTAGGTTCAGTCTTGCTGGAGGTCGGGTTCAGTGAGATGGTTGAAAGTCTGAATGCTGGCGGCTACCTGGAGTGTAGAAATGGAAACTTAGTGTGTGGGTTTTGAGAGGTGAAGTCCATTAATGAGAAAAAAGAAAGCAAGTACCCATGTATCCCTGCAGGTTGGTATGCAGTGGAATCCGTCTGTGAAGATGGGAGAAGCCAGGTCTATATAGAAGGGAACAGAGCGGAAGCACGAGAACCTTAGAAGTAAAAAGCAGCTGGGTAAGGAGCTTCCTACATTCGTTTTGTGTATGCATGTCTGAGTGAGGTAATTCCTTCGGGGTTATGGTAGTCGGAAGATAATAAACCTGAGTTCTGAAATACTGAAGATAGGAAAGTGAATGGAGATCGGGTAAAGATTTCAGTTGATAGCGCATTAGTGTACATGAGACGCCATACCATTGCCAAGTAGTAGCCTCGTAACTGGGACAATCTTAAACTCCTTTTATGAAACAGAAGCAAGAATGTGACGGTCGCGGATTCGATCTGAAATGAGATTCTAGTATGAGATATGTCATAAAAGAGAAAGCCCTCGAACAGAGTTGTATCGTTGCCGGGTAACAGGATAGCGTTCCCAGAAGAATGAGCTGGAAGCAGGGTTTCGTGAGGAGAGTTTCATGAGTCCGTGCAGGCGTTCTGCAGATGAAAACATAGAAGTTAAGCACAGATATGAAGGAACAGATAGAGAACAGATTAGGGTTTGCCTAGTGAGCGAATTTACAAAGCGTCCACAATGGGGAGAAGTGATGTGGGGACCGCCAGGCTCCAAACACTTGATAACTGTTCCCAAACTCTGCAATAGGCGGGGTCCTTCGAGGAAGGTAGCCAGAAGCTAGTGTGCTGACAGCACTCCAAGCGCCATCTTTGAAGGAGCGCAGAAAGACACTTCAATGCATCCCCAGCGCTTCCAGCTCCACCAAAGAGTCCAAGGCAACCCTGGATTCCTAACGCTCTGGGACTTCAGTCATGGCTCCTCATGGCTCATAGCTCCGTATGTAGTGCCAGGCACGTCAGTGGTCCGACGGTATCCAGTAATAATGTCCCCATACATAATGTCGCCGGGAAAAGCGACATTAAATATGGTGACATTATGTATGGGGGCGGGTTGCAGGGATGGCCCCTGTTCCCCTTGAAAAAAACGAATTCAGTTTTTGCGGTCGTGTCCCCCGCATGTTCAATGTAATGGCTATGCAGAAAACGGGACTTTTTTTGTCAGGAGACATTTTTTGTGTGGATATTATTGCATGGAACCGGTCCGACTCCAGAGACGGGTGCTTGTTGACAATGTTGTATCCGGCTCCCCCCTTCAGATTGAAGCACTGTTCATGCTCAGGAGGTAAGTACGGTAACTTCTTTTGTTGCATGTCTTCCAGCCTCACGACCCTCACGACCCTCCGGCTGCCCTCACCCGGCAACAACCATCAACTCCTACCTTTTGATCACTGTAAGGGAGACATGGTATCACAAGTATGACACTTACACAAAAGGTACAATTTGTAAAACCTTTATTGAAGTTTCTATGGGGTTGGAGAAACTCCTACTTTGCCCTATAGCTAAGATGGGAGTCGTCTCGGCCATCAATTAATAAACAAAACAGTTGTAGTTGAGTAGTCAAATCAAAATGGCCTATACTAACAAAACCTAATGCCTGCCCTATATCTTGTACAAAATGTGTGAAAAGGAGAATGTTTGTAAAGGAAAGCCAGTGTTCAAATACAAAGAATAAATGTGGCCGAATCAGCTCTCCTCCCCACGTTGGACAGCACGGAGTAAGGCGGTCCCTGTAGGCAAGATGACACACTCTGGCTCAGGCTCTTAACACAAAGGCAGGTCAATACGTGGATAGAGGCCCGCCTGGCCTTCCACGTTAAAGTCTTTCTTTCCAATTTTCAAACACAGTTCACCAAACAGTTCACGTCGGCCCCCATATGTTAAACTCAGACCTCTTAAAGCAAAGTTCACATCAGTCACCCTCAGCCGGGCTCAGACCTCTTAAAGCAAAAGTCCTCAACCTTTCACAGCCAAAAGTTAATTGTTCTCCCTCAATCGGGCTTGGACCTTTCCCAGCAAGACAAAACGTTCCCTTCCCCAAGCTTCATACACCTCCTTTAGGGTTTCCTTTCCCCTAATTTATTAGACCTTCGGTCTCCTTGTCGAGCTCAGACCATTTCCCAATGGTAAGACTTTCAAATGTGTGTGGCTTTTTCTTCAGATCTCCTCAGGACCACTTCGACTTTCCAACTTGTAACTCACACTTCGAGGGGATTGGGTCCTCCGACGTATTCCATATCTATGACAGGTAATGTCCACAGCTGTGCTGCTTCGGAAAATCTTTGGCGTCTGCGTCCTGCGTCGATGACGTTGATGCGCCGTCCCCGAGGACCTCCTCCAACGGCCGACGTCACCCGATGTGTTAAGTAGGACGCACGACGCCCATAGCCTCAGTTCCGTTTTTTCCGCGAACGTGTTCGCTTCATGAATCTCGGTACGCCTCGACTCGTTGGAGTTACTGTTTTCTTTCTCAGTTCGTTGAACTTGTTCGGTTGTTTGTGGCGATGTCTTTCTCATCTTCAACCCCGCGTCCGGGCTTCAAGAACTGCAGGGACTGTGGGTCCAAGATGTCGGTCACGGACTTGCATGATGCCTGCCTCTGGTGCCTCGGGGAGGCCCACGATACGGACGACTGTGTCGACTGCCAGTCGCTCACTGCGAAGGCCTTGCCAGAACGCAAGAAGAAACTGTCGGTAGGTCGAGGTCTGCGGGGCTTTCGACTGATGACTCGAGGGGTGACTCTCTGCGTCGTCGTCGGAAGTCCGGAGGGTCTCCTTCCAGGAGTCAGTCTCGCCACTCCTCCGCGTCTTCTAGGCATTCCAGGAAGCGCCGGCATAGGTCGCCTTCCCCGTCCTCTTCCGAGGACTCCGCCTGGCGGCGGGTCGCTTATCCCTCCATGCAAGCGACACCGGAGGAATGGGCTTCCTTCGGGAAGCACATGCTAGCGATTCTGGAATCGCAGGGCACCGATCCGTCTGCGCCTCCGAGTGGGGTCGGTCGGCACCGGTCGAGAGACACCGCCCGTACGCCTTCGGGCTCGGGTGGTCGGCACGGCTCGCGAGAGAGGTCCTGCTCGGACAAGGGTAGCCGTTCTCGCCATGCCCGTTCCAGGTCCCAGTCCTCGACGCGCTCGAGACCGCGTGATCCTGTGCCGTCTTTGAAGAAGACGTCGACGCCTGTGGTGCCGAGGTCGTCAACGATTTCTCTCGAGGTTCCGTCTTCGAGGGGGTCGTCGACGCCATTGGCGCCCAGGTTGTCGAGAGACACGCTCGGAGCTCCGGCTTCGAGGACTGTGTCGACGCCGCCGATGCTGGAGGCGTTGCAGCTGACGTCGACGCCGACTCGTTCAGCGCCCTCGACGCCTTTCGAGGCGATGGTGTCGGCGGGGCCTCGTGGCACGGGGTTTGCCCCTAAAAAGGCTGTGGCTAAGGTCCGGCACTGCTTTGGTCCGCAGAGGTCTTCCTCTTCCCGCCTGGAGTACATTTCAGAGGGTGATGAAGGCTCTGATGGCGGCCTTGTTCCGGTTACAGTTCCAGATGACCTTTTCTCGGGCCATAGTCAGTTTGATGACCTGAGGCCGTCACTGCATGATGCCAGTGGACTGGACACCTCTCCCGAGGTGGAGTTTTGTCGGCCGGAGCCTGGCACTCATGCCGATCGTCATATCGGCGCCTTATGTCTCGGGTTACCGAGTACTTGGGTTGGTCAGCTCCCCCAGGGGAGTTTGTTCAGGATGATCTCACGGACATCCTTGATCTCGGTCCACCCACTGACCCGGTTTTGCCTTTTCATATGGCTTTGCAGAGAAGGGTGGCAGCGGCTTGGACTGCTCCGGAGAGTCTCCCGGCAGTGGGCAAGTCTTTGTCGCGAAAATACCATCCAGCCAGTAGCGACCCCTGCTACTTGTCTAGGCACCCCACCCGGGAGAGTTTGGTGGTGCAGGCGGCTACGGGCCCGGCAAAGCAGGCGTCGTATCCTACCATCCCTCCGGATAGGGACGACAAACATTTTGACGGCTGGGCGAAGAAAGTGTTTTCTTCTGGGGGTATGGCGCTTCAGGCGGCCAACTCCATATGTGCCTTGTCTCGTTTCACACACACTCTGTGGAACTGTGTTGCATTAGCGACTGATCATATTCCCGAAGGGGACGAACGGGATGGTTTCCTTGCTATGGTTCAGGATGGCAAAGATGCCATGTGTGAGGCCGTTCAGTCGGGTTTGGACTTGGCGGATTGTGTCAGCCGGTCCATGGCGGCGAGCACCGTAATGCGCAGGTTTGCGTGGTTGAGGAAGTCTGGGTTCGCTCCTGATGTGCAGTCCCGGCTCCTCAACATGCCCTTTGACGGTGAACACCTTTTTGGCAGCAAGGCTGACGAGAGCCTTGAGAGGTTGCAGACCTCGAAAGCTGCAGCAAAGTCGTTGGGCACTGCAGTTCGCCAACCTCCGCCTTTTCGTCCTATGGGACAGCAATGGAGGGGAGGTTCCTTTCGCTATTACTCGTCCTTCAGTAAAGTGAGAGGAGTTAGCAGTCAGAGGCCATCGTAAGAGTGCCAGAGGTGGAAACAAAGGTACTCGAGGTGCCAAGGCCGCTCGGGCAGTTGCCTCTTTGCCCTCAGGCAACGCCGCAGCCGCTACCACTCAGTCATGAGGCCAGGTCCCATGGTTCGCCGGTTGGGGGAAGGCTGCCGCAGCATCTTGTAGAGTGGCAAGCCATTACTTCAGATGTGTGGGTTCTGGAGATCATAACCCACGGCTACTGTCTTCCCTTTCGGCAGAGGCCTCACGACAATCCACCAGGGAACCTCTCTTTGAAGAGTCCGGATCCGCTCCTTGCGCAGGAAATTCAAGCTCTGCTGGAGAAAGGCACCATAGAACTGGTGCCTGTAGCGGAGAGGAACAAGGGCTGGTATTCCCCTTATTTTTTGATTTCAAAGAAAGACGGGGGACTTACGCGGTTTGAACAAACTCCTCAGGAAGGACAAGTTCAAGATGGTGACTCTTTCTCAAGTCCTCCAGGCCCTTCAACTTCAGGACTGGTTGGTGTCTCTCGACCTCAAGGATGCTTACCTCCATGTGCCGATCCATCCCAAGCACAAGAAGTACCTGAGGTTCACGGTTAGCGACTCGCACTTTCAGTTTCGGGTCCTGCCGTTTGGATGGACCTCCGCCCCGAGGATTTTCACCAAGCTCATGGTGGTGGTGGCAGCACATCTCAGGAAAGGGTGGATTCACTTCTACCCCTACCTGGACGATTGGTTGATCAGGGGGAGCTCTCCCGAGCAAGTCCTGGATCATCGTTCCGTCACCTGCCACTCCATTCACAGGTTGGGCTTCTCCCTCAATTTAAAGAAGTCCCATTTGACACCAACGCAGCGGCTCCAGTACATCGGAGAAGTGCTCGACACGTCCCTGGGGCAGGGTTTTCCTCCTCAGGTGAGGGCTCTACACATTCAGCAGATGGTGCACAAGTTTCAGTTTGCCCAGACACTCCCAGCGTCCGAGTTCTTGAGACTGCTCGGCCTCAAGGCATCCTGCATTTTTCTGGTGCCAGAGGTTCGTCTGCGGATGAGATCTTTGCAGTGGGCGCTCAAGCTCCAGTGGTCTCAGTCCTCCGGCAGGCTGTCTGACCCTGTTCAGGTGCCGCCCTCGGTAGCCCGAGACCTTCTGTGGTGGGCCGTCGAGGGCAATCTGATGAAGGGTGCCCCATTTTGGCTGCCCTGGCCGGAGGTGACAATCGTGATGGACGCATCCCTCACGGGATGGGGAGCTCATGCCAACGAGCTGACAGTCAGCGGTCGTTGGTCTCCGTCAGAGTCCAGACTCCATATCACTCTGTTGGAGCTGAGGGCCGTCAGGCTAGCCCTGAAGGCTTTTCTGCCGACTGTGCGCAGGAAGAGTGTCCTGATTCTGACGGACAACACGGTGGCCATGCACTACCTCAACAAAAAGGGGGGGCAGGGTCACTTCCGCTGTGCAGGGAGGCGACGCAGCTCGAGTTCTGGGCCATCCAGCAGGAAGTGTCGATCTCAGCAGTTCATCTGGCCGGAAAAGACAACGAGACGGCAGATGCTCTGAGCAGGCAGAGCACGATCTCTCACGAGTGGGAGCTGGCTCAGGAGATTCTCCTGGAGATCTTCGCCCTTTGGGGGACCCCTCAAGTGGATCTCTTTGCCTCCAGTGTCAACTGGAAGTGCGAAAGGTTTTGCTCACGGGAATTTCCTCCAAAAGGAGCCTTAGGAGACGCGTTCGTGGTGGAGTGGTCATTCCCACTGCTGTACGCGTTTCCTCCAGTCCCCGTCATCCGGCAAGTGTTGCGGAGGTTCGGTTCCCGGATGATCCTCATTGCTCCGGCGTGGGCCCAGAGGACGTGGTACCCGGACCTTCTAGACTTGTCCATCCTCCCTCCACGTCGTCTTCCCTACCGAGACGATCTGCTCTCACGGGAGGGGGGTCAGGTTCTCCATCCAGAGGTCAGATCCCTCAATCTTCACGCTTGGCTTCTGAAAGGTTGAGGTATAAGGATTGGGACCTCCCTGAAGACGTGATGGAGGTGTTGCTCTCGGCCAGGCGGCCGGCAACTAAGTCTCTGTACCATTGCCGTTGGAGCAAGTTCTGCGACTGGTGCAGAGTTCAGAATGTGGATCTTTTTGAATGCGACATTCCCATGGTTGTCTTTTTTGCTTTCTTTGGCCCACAGGGGCTTGCAAGTGGGGACCATTAAAGGTTACCTGGCCACCCTTCACTGTGTTTCACAAGGACAGGGTTGTCCTTAGAGTTCGTCCTTCTTTTCTTCCGAAGGTGGTTTCGGAATTTCATTTGAGCCAGAAGGTTGTTCTTCCGGCGTTCTATCCTCCTCCACATCCTGGTAAGGAAGAGGAGGCTCCATAGGCTTGATCCTAGGAGAGCGTTGAGCTTTTATATCTCGCGCATGTCCCGGGTCAGAGTGGACGATCAACTTTTCATTGGTTACGCTGGAAAGCGTTTGGGACAAGCTGTGACGAAACACTGTCTCGTTGGATTATTTTAGCTATCTCCGAGTGTTACCGCTTGGCGGGTAAGGACCCTCCGTCTGGCTTGCGGGCCCATTCTACCAGAGGAGTGGCTGCATCTACTGCCCTGCAGAGGGGAGTTCCTATTCGTCACATCTGTGATGCAGCCACCTGGGCTTCAGTACATACTTTTGTACGTCACTATTCCCTCGATTCCATCAGAGGGCAAGATCTGGCCTTTGGCAAGGCAGTTCTCTATTCCACAATTTGATTGGGCATGCTAAATTTGTATTCTAAATTCTTTCCCACCTCCTTGCTTGGTACTGCTTTGGGAGTCTGTCATAGATGTGGAATTCGTCGGAGGACCCAATCCCCTCGAAGAACAAGTTACTTTCTTACCTGGTAACGTTCTTTCGATGGGATGGTCCGACGACGTATTCCATATCGCTCCCTCCCTGCCTTCCCGCTGCAGAATTTCTTTTGCGATTGCAGCTTGCGTTCCGCAAGGCCTTGTGTGTCTGACTGGCAGAAAACTGGTGGCACACGTTCTGGGAAAAAACTATAACTGAGGCTATGGGCGTTGTGCGTCCTACTTATCACATCGGGTGACGTCGGCCGTCGGAGGAGGTCCTCAGGGACGGCGCATCGACATCATCGACGCAGGACGCAGACGCCAAAGATTTTCCGAAGCAGCACAGCTGTGGACATTACCTGTCATAGATATGGAATACGTCGTCGGACCATCCCATCGAAAGAACGTTACCAGGTAAGAAAGTAACTTGTTCTTCTACATCATTTGTGCCTATATCATTTGCCCCAGTGCTTCCTAGTCTGGGTAGTTCACTGGATTATGTACCAAAGTTCAACGTTGACCTTTTTACTCTCCCTCTCTTTTTCGCTACAAACATTTCACCTTTCACTGAGACTTTTGAGTGGGCTACTTCCTTTTGCTGGACCACTACGTTACTCAGTATCGCTGACTTTACAGCTATCGTTACTGTGATGCTGGAAATGCATTGGAGGGACAGGGCCTCCATGTCCTTGTCCTGTACTTCCTTATGTGTGTTCTGTGTTGTTTTCTGCACAGGAATCCAGTTGGGACTCCTGACAGTGCAGCTCTTCCTCTTTTTGGTTGTGGCGAACAGAGATCCTTGGGATACCCTTATAGCACCCATGGGTGGGTGTACAATCCTGTACCCCTAGTGTATGTTTTTTGGCACCTGTGTGTTGCCCACAGACCTGGTAATGGTAATGGTAATGGCAGCTCCATGCTGAATTTGACACATGCTGTGAGTATCCTCCATTTTGGGATACCCAGGCCCTGCCATAGGAATCGGTGGATTCCTGATAGAAGAGATGGCCCCTGTGGCCTCTTATTTTCTATTACCTGTTACCTTGTTTTCTCAAAGTCCTGGGAAGCTCTGACTCTGTCCCTTCCCCTGACTGGCTGTTGGGTGGAAGAACCATATATGGTATTGTGGGGAAGTCCAGGCCAGACTAGCTGGAGCCTTCCCGGTGACTATGTTGTGGGTAGACCCTTGGGGTGGGACCTATGTGAATAGAGTCTGTGACCAATATGCATTCTATGTTATTGGTTTCTGGTTTCTGTGTGAGTGACACAAATAATGAGACAGCCCTGCATGAAAATGAAATGAATGCAGTGTGGTTTGCTGAAAGGCTGGGGGCTTGCCCCATCCACATTGCTTATTATGGGTGTCTGGGTGGAAGTGAATAGCCTGAATGCCTGTGAGCCTGATTGGCTGCCTGCCTGCATGAATGCCCTTCTGTCTGATTGGCTGACTGAGCTTGGCTCACCAGAGTGAATGAGGGACAGGTGTGTATATCTGGGGACTTCTCACTTCCCAATTTGTTCAAAAGCTGAAGTTGAAACTTGAAACTGCTTATCCTTGAAGCCCAACTGGAACAAGAATGATTGCTGCTGCTTTCCTTTGATCCAATCTAAAAGCTGTTGAGTCTGCCGAGGACTAATCCGAAAGAGAACCTGGCTAGGAGACCTCTCCCCGAGCTACGAGGGAGCATTGTGCAGAAGCTGATCTTCATCGAGGCACCCTGGAAGCCAGTTCCGAAAGGCTGTCAACTGGAAAAGGGGTCCACCGAGAATCTTGAAGTGAAGTACCCGGACCTCGAGTCCATGGAAGTACATCGCCGTCGACCGGGGTTCAGAAGATTGCCGTAACCTCTGGAAGGCCGCCAAGTCGTGTTGCCCAGAAGCGGACAGTCTCGACGCAAGTGTTCACGTTTCTTCAAGGAATCGCAGTGCCCTGTGGCCCCTGTTTTAAAGGGAGTCCACTCTATTGGGATCTGTCGGCAAACCATTGAAGAAACTCTTCTAACTCGTGTACATTGGGGTAGTTGAACATTTTAACCAGGAAACAAGACTATTTAACCATTAATGACTGACCCCTGTAAATGTATGCCTTTGTATATCTGTAACTATGTAACCTATGTGTTTTTTGAATCTTCAAGTATATGCGTAACTATGTAACCTGTGTATTTTTACATGTCAAGAATAGCGCACAGATGCCTTCGGGTTGGGTGCGCTGTACAAATTGCAAAAAAAAATTAAATAAAGAAATGGCCTGAGCATGTTAATACACTTTATTACAGGTTGCCCAGGTGAGGGGATCCTCACTCAGAACTGTGTTTTTGTAGCTAAAGAACCATTCTGCCATTGTTTTATCTAACTTGCCTTCCTTCCTATGATCTATGCTGATGCACATTGTTATATAATTTGTATGCCATAATAACTGTCAGTAGTTGATGCATTTTAAAGGAGCCAATAGCTAAGTGTGGTACCACAGACATTGTATAGATTTGCCATATTAGAATTGCCAGAGCACAAAGTGTGTTTTTAATTGATGTATAGATCTTGAACTTTATTTTTATATAAAGAACTATGTTAGCACATAACATAGTGTGTGGACATTCCTTTGTGGGGGTTTGGGGACTACACTGTACTTAGAAACCAGACCGCATCACCACCTGAGAGCTTAAGCCTTGGTTGCTCGTCCATTGTTACCACAATAGAGAACCTTGGCTGGGATGCTCTGGTCTTCCCCTCTGCCACATAGAGGGCAGGAGTACAGATAACCCCGCCCCCTCAAGTCTTTGCAGTTACTTTAAGGTTCATTCACAGATCTCCTTTCTTCGCGTCTCATCCAAATGCGTGCAGCCTTCAATTTTGCAATATTATATTGCTACTTCAATCTTTCTTTAGCACACACCGGTCTCTCATGTTGCTTGTCAACTCACCGGCTGTGAGTTTCGTTTTTGTTCTGTGTTGCTTTGATTCTCGAGTCAATGTTAGTACCACAGGCTTGACCTCACCTCCCCAAATCTGCCGTTCACCCGGGAGGGTCACTGGCGTCTTTGAAACACAATGCAGCTTTCTTGTTTGGGACTCAGCCTTCTCCACGTTCCTTTCACAGCCTTTTGGAGGGAACGTCCTCCTGCAGGGATCCCCTGGGATTATCCAACCGTGGCTCTCGTCCCTTGGTCCGTTGCTCTGATCCAGTAGGTTGGCCTTCACCCCAGAAGTTCAGCTCTTACTCTTGTTCCACCTTGCTCAGAGTGTTTCTACGTTCTGCCTTTTATCCGTGTGAGGAGAGCTAATTGGTATCAGATGTATGCACTTGGGGTTAAGTGCCTGACTTCACCGGACCCAATTAGTGGGATATGCCCATTGCGGTGTGTAAGATTTGGCATTATTACTCTTAGTCGCCCTCTCCCTCAACCCAGTGTTTGTGTGGAAAGAGGGGGTGGGATTTGGGACATTGGAGAATCCTATGAAATAGGAGGGATCATAGGTGTGGAAAAGGGAGGAATACTGCGTCTCGCCACCGGCTGCCTCACCCTCACCCCCACTCCCCGAAGACCCCTCACCCAGGTGATCCTCCCACACCCCTTGGAACTGGATCCAAATGCGATGGCCGTGACCTGGCCACCTGGATGACAAGTCCCAGAGGACTAGAGGATGAGACACCCTTTGGTTTCACATATCACCCTTCACATTCTGTTCTGTAATCTCTCCACACCTCCATTATACGCAGGTGCCAGCAGTCCCTCTGCTCATCCAATCCATCTCATACAAAACACAATGCCATTTAACATTCATTTAGCAGGAGAAAAAGAATTCAATTGAACATTTTAGTACAATCATTTCAATTGTGGCTAATCGCTACAATCCAATTTCATTAAAACTGAAGAAACCAGAATTTAATTGTATATTATTAAAATGGCCTAAACTACAGCACTCTAAATTGGCAATCCAAAAATGAACAAGGGATATTATCATTATAATAAAAAACAATAAAGTGGAACCAAGATCCAAGCTTCTTATGGCCCCCCCATAATTCCTGTGATCTGGCATTATCTTGCTCAGTTTAACCTTCCTGGCAGTACTGCAATACATTAGCTGGTATGCATGGACCAGCATTGTTGAGTTAAGCCACTGTGGCTCCCGAGGACAGTACAGTACTCCAAGAGGAACAAAGGTGAGTATTAGCTTTTAGCTAATGAGGTGCTCCAACAGCAAACAAGGATGTGGGCGCCTGATTAATGTTGTGAAAAACGTGTGTTTTATTTTGCAGAAGAAGTCTTTCTCACTTTGACTTTTCTTTGTTTTGTGGGTAGAGTTGATATTTGTATACCCCAGCCAATTTTCTCAGAGCATCCAATTGGATGTTAGTAAGCATAGTATGATATTTCTTTGAAAAAGTTGTTTTGCCACAGCACCGTTTTGAGTTTGGGGGACTAGATGGGGGCAATCCCAGCATTCAATTATATTGTAAACTGAAAACTAATAGTCTGAGTTGTATTGCTGTTAAAGTAGACCACAGTAAAAGAGTAATTACATGATCATGGGACACAAAAGCACACGTAAGTTCCAGCAAATCCTTAAACCAAGTTTCCATGGACATAGAAACAAGACATGTTGCTGGCCAGCACTGACAATGATTGTTACAACCGAGACTTGCTTGGCAGACATACTTCCTAACGACCTTCAGTACAAGTTGTGCTGACCGTGCGTCTGGCCTGGTAATGTTTCAGGACACAGGCTAATGTACAACAAAGAACGTGGGAATCCATATCTGGACAGGTGGTCTCATTGTGCCACAGCTTCGATGAAAGGACCTCCCCAAAACGTGATGAAAGAAAGTTTTCAAAAATAAAGTAGACTACAGTAGCTTGAAAAATTATGAAACTTACCAGCACAGCAACCAGAGCTCTGTCAAAGAAATATAACGTAAGTATAGTACTATGTTATGTTCTCTGCTGGAGAGAGAATGAAGAGGAAGATGCAGGAGCCTTTGAGGTACCGTTATTCAAGGAAATAAATAATAAGACAGCGGCTCCTGAGCAACCACTCACAGATCACCCCAACAACTCTGCTGCCTCGCTTGCGTCAGCCGCATGTGCGAGTTCAAAGAATGCACACCCGGCTATCGAGCGAGAACAGCCGAGCAACCAGCTCACTGCTAACTCAGCCCGCTCTGCAGTTCAGACCACAAAGCCCCCCCAAGATAATAAACTTAACACATAATATTTCAGTTGGTTAGAGATGCATCTCACTCTAGAACTTTTCCAAGTTCCTTCCTCCTTCTCCCCAGTACACAGTATTGGTTCACTAGAGTCCACCATGTTCTTGGTTCCTTGAGCCCTTCCCAATACAGGCTGTTCCCTGTCTGATGCACCACCTATTATAGTCATTGGTTCCACAGTTCCTCCTCGGTAAGCAGGACTAACCCCAGCACCAGCCACATCAGTTCTCAAAGCTTCCATTGACTCTACCCATCTAGGAGCCCTATTGTCTCTGGAATTCTTTCCCTCATGTCCTTCAATCCTTTGATCCACTCCTTCCATACTTCTGCGCCACACTCATCAGTCCACACATCATTCACAATTCTCCTGCCACACTCTCTACTCTCGGCCTCATGACACTTGACCAGCTGCCTCACATTCCATTTTGTTCCATCTTCTAATATCACCACGGTACCTAGTACCTTCTGAATTCTTTTAGGACTTGGGAGGTACGGAATATTCTTCCTCTTATCTTGGGATTCTTCTCACTTTGTCTCCTACCTGAAACGGTTCCAAGTGTATACATTTCCTATCATCAAACCATCTCTTATATCTCTCCTGACACACTTCCGCTCCGTGAATAAGTTCTTCCCTTTTCACTTTTACTGGGCCCAATGTCCCCAACCACTCAGGAACCAACTCGCAGATGCGCGTTCTTACCCTCCGGGACACAAATAGAGAGACCTCAGTTGCCGAATGAGGCATGGCTCAGTATACCCACACCATATCCCTCAATGTCATCGCAACATCTAACCGGGACACGAAAGCCAGCTGCAATGTCCCCTTCACCACTCAATTAGATCTCTCCGCCAACCCATTCTGCCTGGGGCAATACAAAGCCGTGGTCTCATGTTTCACACCAGCACTACCCAGATAGCTTGCAGATACGTTGGATTGAAACTGTACACTGCTGTCTGTTATCACAACTGAGGGAAACCCCTCTACAAAAATATATAATCCAAAAACTCCACCACAGCATTGGCTGTAACCCCGTCAGCCCAACCCACACATAGTCATTTACTATGGTAATCCATCAACATAAACATAAATCTTTTGCACTGATAACATTTAGGTAATGGCCCAATAATGTCCAATGCCACCTTCTCCTAGGGGCATGTTGGCATCTGGATTTCGGTTTCAAGGGCAGCTCCACTGACACATGTGATGTGTCACTGGCCGCACAAGGTAAACAATTCACTACCATGCGCTCAACTACAGAATCCATACTTGCCCACCAGTATGTTTCCCTGACTATTTTCTTGGTCATGTTATGAGCCAGATGGCCCCTACATGCCACTTCAAGAATCACTGATCTCGTACATCTGGAAGGCACAATTTTCTCACCCCTATGGAACAGACCGTTCGCCATCCACAATTAGCCCTGCACTTGATCGAACTGCACTCTCACTCCCGAAGACCGTTTCGGCCATCCTTCCTCCAACAACTTAGACTCTGTTCCATTCCTCATCCACTGCACATTCCTCTCGCCACCTTGTTGGCTCCAAAACTCCACTTTGAGTGACTTGTGCTACCACTGCCACTTGCTCAATAAACAACGTGTGTACTTCCTCAATCGGTAGCCTGGCCAAACAATCTGCAACAACATTAGTTAAACCAGGTGTTTATATTATTTCAAAATGATGTTCCTGCAGAGGAAGAGCCCATCGATTGATCCTAGGGGAACCACCCCTGTTGTGCTCCACCAAAGCATGCACCAAAGGTTTGTGGTTGGTCTTCAACAAAAATTGTATACCCCCAAAGGAACCTTTTAAATTATTTACTGCCCAGAAGTAAGCTAATGCCTCACGCTCTGCAGTAGAATAGTTCATTTCTGCCTCTTGTAGGGCCCTTGAGGCAAACGCGATTACCACTTCCTGCCCCTCCTTCACCTGGGTAAGCACAGCTCCCAATCCTACTGCACTAGCATCAGTGTTTAACACAGTTTTCTTACATGGGTCAAGCATCTCCAGCATCGGGGTGTGAAGAACACCCTCTTTTATCCTACTAAAACCTCCATCATGACACTCAGTCCATGTAAAAGCCACATTTGTCTTTAATCCCTCAACGGGGCACTCAGTGGCAAACCTCTCTGCAAACATTGAATAATATGCAGCTAATCCTAGAAATGCTCTCAAGGTGTCTTTGTCATGGGGTTCAGAAGCTTTTACATTTGCTTCTACCAGGTTGGTCCTGGCCTTGATACCCTGTTCATTGAAAACACGACTTAAGTAAGATACTTCTTTCATCTTGAACTTACACTTTTCTTTTTTTAACTGTCAGCCCCACCTTCTGAAGGACAGACAGTACTTTCCTTACACATGCATCATGCTGATCTCCATTTGATGTGAAGAACAGAATGTAATTTTGGAAACATCTCACATTCTCCATAACTCCCAACAGAAATTCCATCATGCACTGAAACACGGCAGCCGCAGAGACTAGGCCAAAAGGCATTCTCTTTAACCTACATGCTCCAAACTGAGACATGAATGATGTGGAGCCCTTGACTTCGGGTGCAACACTATCTGGTGATATGCATTAGAAAGATCTATAGTTCTGAAATACCTTGCTCCATGCAACAATGTTATAATTTCTTGCACTCTCGGAAGGGGATACTGGTCAACCCATATGTTGTTTAAAGAGCGTAAATCAACACACAAGCCAATCGCTCCATCTGGTTTTCTTGCTATGGCCACAGGAGAACCCCACTCAGCCGCTTCAATAGGTTCAATTACATTTACCCGGCACAACTTATCTAACTCAACTCAGCTTTTAGTTTCTCTTTTAGCATTAGGGGTACAGGCCTTACTTTGTGAGCAACTGCTCTTGCATTTCTTTTGAAACAGATCTTGTGCTGAAACCCTTTCTAACAGCAAATCATGTCACTGAAAACTTCTTTAAACTCACTGAACGAATCTCCTTCTACCAGCATCACTGGTTTACTTGCATTCGGATATTGAATGCCTTCTGATGTCTCCAACTCAGCAGAAACACCCCTTTGTCTTCTACATAGACTCTGCCACAAGCATTCCTGCCCTTAAATCCAATTTCTATAATCTTAGAGCCTAAAATCCTTATTGGAACACCGCCATAGCCTTTAGGATTAATGTCCGAGGCTTGAAGGTCTGCCCTCTTGAACCCCAGATTCTCAAATGTATTCATGCCAACCACAGTATACTTTGATCCCGAATCTGCCATCATGCGCAAATCACGACGAACAATCTGGACAGTGCACCACAGCGCTGCCACATTATGTTCATCTATAGTAGCAATCACAATATCAGTTACTACTTCTTGCAAGAATTACATGTCATCACCAATACACCGCACATCGTTTGTTCTGTCACTTCTGCACCATTTTGCTACATGACCCCGCTTTCTGCCTTTACCATACATTACATTTCACAGAGAGGACAAGCGTTGCTTGTGGAGAAATGCCCACTTTCGCCACATGCATAGCATTCAATTTTATGGACTTTTGATTTGTTTGGGAACTGCGGTTTCTGAGATTTCCACTATATTTCACGGTGTTCGCCCCTTCTTTGCTGGTCTTGCTGTGCCTCACGTCTACTGTATGGTCTTCACTTTTCTGCGCTGCAGACAAGGTTGCAGAGTAAGCTGCAGATGTTCACAGCTTGATCTAGGGTCCGTTATTAATCATCAGTAGTCTCTCCTGTAGCCTCTTACCTGTGGTGCAGCGCACAGTCTGGTCCCTGATGAGGCTGTCTGTAAGATTGCCAAAAGCACAATTCTCCGTCAATCCTCTTAAAGCCCCAACATGCGAACTCAGTTTCTTACCTGATCCTTGTTCGAAAGAAAAAAACAGATGACGTTCCAGGACAACATTAACAACAACATTAACACGGCCCAAATTGCTACAAAATGACTTGTTCTTTTGCCAGATTAACATCCCTTGCTTCACTGTCACCATCTCCAACAGATACTGGAGGAAGAGTTTCAAAAATCCTTCTCCCCTCCACGCAAAGGCAGTTCAACAAAACAGCCTGTTTTCTCTCGGCATCAAATGCTCTCCCACCTGTGGCAATCAACTATGTGTCAAACAGTTGTTTTCACTGTTCCCACAATATCCTGGGTTCCTCTGGTGTGCTGGAAGGGTGGGAGCTTGAACGGTGGCTTCCATGGTCTGCATAACACCAGTAATAATGTGGAGCAGCGTGGCTCTCTTAACGTGCACAGTGTCTTAATGCTAACAGCCAACTGTATGGCACTCAGCAACCCATGGCCACAAACATTCTTTGCCACATCTGCTCACGGTAACCTGCACTTGGCAATGATGCAAGAGGCCCCATAAGGTGAAATCCTCAGTAATTCTTTAAGCAACATTCTCAGTAGTTGCTTTTTGCTGGCGGCTGTAATTCCGGCAGCAGCCACCGGGGGCGCAATGCAACACAAGAAAAGCAAACCAGCACGACGGAAAAGAAAAAAAAGGTTTGCTATGCTGCTCGTCGCCAGTTCATGGTCAGTGCCGGAGAAGGAATGGAGAGGAAAATGCAGGAGCCTTCGAAGTACCTTTATTCACCCCAACTCAGCTGCCACGCTCGTGTCAGCTGTGCCAGCGTGTGCTAGTTCAAAGGATGCACTCTTGGCTGTCATGGGCGAGGACAGCCAAGCCACCAGCTGAGTACAGCGTGTGCTGCTAACTCAGCAGACCACAACATACTACAAAGAACAACATGCGTTGCCAAAGACAACAGTTCGGGCTTTTGTGTCGGCAAGCCACAGGCATTTTCCAGGCAATGCCCTATTGGTACACTATCTGGCCTAAATACGGCAACAACTGGCAAATAGTTTTATTACCTGGGCATATTTTGGTAGTGCCTGGAAAATGCCTATCTTATGTCGCTCCAAGAGCCAAAACTGTTGGCTACACCAATGCCTATTTTAACCAGGAATTCAGTGCAAATATAGGCCTATTGGTTATAGATCAAGTAGATGAAGGCACCATTAACCCATGTTTATCACACCTGTAGCTGGGGTTTACAGCTGTGATTTAAGCCATTCGTTTTCAGAAGACTGCTTAGAAATAACAGTTGCATCCCCTTTAAAGCTTAAAATGTGCTTTCTTCAGATATCTCAGACATGTCAGGGATGCTTTAGCTGTAGTTGAGTAAGACCAGGGCCCCCCTCTCGGCCACCGCGCGCCCTTGGTTAACAGGGGGCGGGACGAAAGGGGGCGGGGCCAGGGCGGGCAACTTTTTTTTTTTTAACCTCGCTCTGGCGAGTTATCACTGAATGAGCCTGCCGCCGCGGGTTCATCAATGACAATGAGGCGCCTGCCACCACGCCAGCTCCGGGGAGCCCTTGAAAGACTCCCCCGAGCTGGCGTGGTGGGGGGGGGGGCAATGGTGCCTTTTCTTATGAAAAGTGCCCTTGGCAGAGGGGCGCATTTAAATGCGCCCGCCACAGTGGCCACATTTCACAGTAAAAGGCCGCCTGCTGCGCCTTCTCCCACAACGCCAGCTCGGGGGAGCCCTTGAAAGACTCCCCAGAGCTGGTGTTTTGGGGGGCCAATGGCGCCTTTTCTTATGAAAAGTGCCCGTGGTGGAGGAGCGCATTTAAATGCACCCGCCTCCGTGGGCACATTTCACATTAAAAGGCCGCCTGCTGCGGCTTCTCCCACAGTGCCAGCTCGGGGGAGCCCTTGAAAGACCCCCGAGCTGGCTTGTTGCCCCTCCGCAAGGCCGGCTCTGAGTAAGACTTGCATTATTTATTACTCATAGATTGCTTTTAATTGCCAATATCTTTTACCCTCTCGTTTAAACCTAGAGCCAACTAACAGAAATGAGTGACGTCTGTTTTACCGGGATACAATCAAGAACCGTCCAATGTTATTTCAGCCGTTAAAGCAGCTCAGGCCTAAAATGATGAGGATTGAGTATGAAGGTTTTTTGTTTAAAACGGGGTAGTCAAAGGAGAAATAAGAGCATGTTGGGAATGGATACTTACTCCAGCCATAAGTGCCCGAGGCAGCTACAGCAGCCAATCAGGTTCTTATAAGCCACGTCTGCGTACCGAGCAAGGTCACAGCTTCTCACACCCACCTGCGATCTTCCGTCTCCCTGTTCCTTCCCTCACTCCGGCCCCATCCACACGGTGCTGCCACACCTCTCTACTCCCACATGGGCTTGGTTCACCATGGAATGGAAGAGGGGCTCTGCCATGTTGAGTGAGTATTTGTTTGAAGGAACAGGTCGCAGTGAGCACAAGACCCATTCTTTGAAACACATTGCTGTGTGCACCCTGGAATGTAAAAGCGGGGTGATGATCGCAATAATCACCTGTCTGTAACTGTACCAGGGCCCAGAGTTAACTTGGGCTCCAGGCTGTTAACGGCTGGTGAAGCTTACAGGGCAGGTCATTGTTGCTTCATTAATGCCCTCTGCACTGCTTTGTCTCCATTGGACCTGGCAACAGGCCCATGTTGTCATGTTCTGATCTGGACTCTCCAAGCTAATCTCAGATTTGAAGACCTTTTCTTCTGCCTTTCTCCTTTACCAATGTTTGCATCCAACATGCGCACTTGCCCCTTAGTTCCTACCAGGGACCACAGTGGTTGGAATTGTTAGGATACGCAGGTGTAGGCAGGTGCAATGGCTGTATAAGTGGGATGGGTAGCGCTGCGAGACAGGCTAGGGGATGAGGGGGGCAGATGCAAAAGGGACCTTGAAGGCTGGAGGGACCCAGATCCTGACAGATGCACAGGGGTGCTACCGAAAACCCATCTGGGGAGAATACAGAAACCCACCGCCTCAAGTCAGGATAGAGATGCCAACTGCACTAACAATTTCCCCCTCTGCATACATCTCTCAAACTCCAAACCAAACACAACCACAAACCTACAGCACAACGAACCGCACAAACTTCACTACATGGCAACAACAAAACAAAAACGCACATACTCGCACAACAGTACACGACGACTAAAGGCTGCAAAACACCCCAGGCGCAGCCAACGGACTCACCGGGCTAAGGCCGCCTACAGCACATCACTGCTCTCTTGCACTTTTCCAGCTCCTTTCCACTAACCCCCCCCTCCTTTCCCTTTTCAGAGTCGCCAGAGTGCCAGGGGACCACTTCGGTGGTGATAGTGCGCGGTACAAATGTCCTTTAACATTAACATCCCTGTATCTGACTATAAAGGTTCTACTTGCCTGGCTACCATTGCAAAGAAAGGGGAGCAAACCTACTCTTGTGATGAAACCATGTGTAAAAACGCAGAAAACAAACAGGAATAACTCGCAAAGGACAAAATCAAGAAAAATGTATAGCAAAGAAATAATTGTAAGATTCTGTAATCCTACAATATTCTCTCTTGCTGAATTCCGAGGTGTTGGACATATTGCACACGTAGCTTTGCTTCCAATTATTGATACTTTTCCCCCGTGTGGTAATAGGAATCCATCCCAGGTTTTAGGTTTTGTCTAAGTGACCAATCAAAGACAGTCGATAAAACGGCCAAAGTGAACGCTGCTCAAGTATGTAGAGCAACAGAGGCGGGGCGCAGCATCACGATCAATGAGGCGACTGACGAACAGGTTTTAAGAGATACTGGTAGAGTGACAAAGTTCTATTCACTTGATAACTTAGGTTTGGGGCGTTAGACAATTGCCATTGCCTCTCGACGCCCGTGTGATAGATGGGGGAATGCAATCAAGCCTATAAGATCGTTGGTTAAATAAAGTGGAGTGTGGGGCGGTGGGAAGTAGCTTCAGGGAAAAGACTTGAGTGCTTGTGCAAGGGTGTTGCTTTTTGTGTGTTTTTAAAAAGTTACAAGTGTGTGTATTTGTACACTTTGTGGTGATCTGGTTCTAAGTGAGAATGGTGGTGTATATATGAATGCGCGGACGGTGTTGCGGTTTTTGCCAGTAGCATTCACGCACTGGCATAGTGACCTAATACAGATGGAACATATAGGAGGAATTAATATCTTTAGGTGATGTGGTGGAAAACTGTGCTTGTGTTAGGCAGCCAGGTTCAGTGTGGGCATAGAGAGCTGGCGCTGTGTGTGGGCACCGTACACACAGCTCGGACTCTATGGTATAGGCTTGCTATAGGCAGAGGCGTAGACAGGGTAGTCCAGGAGCAGGCAAGGCCCACCCACAAACTGCGTGGGCATTTACAGATGTTAGTGTCACTGCGGTGTGCCCAACTACATTAGCTTCAGGCCCCACCTGTTAGACCATCCTGGCTATGCCTCTGGCTACAGGCGTAGCCGCTCTCGGGTGAAGTGGGTGTGGTTTTGTCTGGCCTGTGCCGTAGAGCACCTCTAGACCGCACCAGGTGTATGTCGTTGTTTTCCTGATGAGGGAGCAGAGATTTCAAACAGCCTGCGTTTAATGCACAGTGTGGCTTGAAGGACAACTGCACATGCACAATTGTGTCAAGTACATTGTGTTGTCTTCTTTCTTGGATACTCTGGGTGTTTCTACAAATCTGTGATGTTCAATGTGGGACTGAGATTGGAGGGATGGCGTATGCTTTAAGACTTGTCTCAGTACCAATGTAACCTTCATAAGCCACACACTTGAATACTTTGCTTGATAAAATACTAAATACATGTTACATGTTCTTTTCTTTTCAAAGGCTATCGCCGAAGAAGTAACAGAAGAGAACCTGGCAGAAGGACGGCTGTACCCTCCGCTCAGCATGATCAGAGATGTGTCTTTCAAAATAGCAGTCCGAGTATGTCATTTAATGCGCACACTTGATGAATGTTATCATATAACCTTGATTTAAGGATCTGTGTGCATAATGCAGAGGGTCTGGCATTCTTCACGTCAAGCAATATGTCATGTCAAGGAGTGAATGCCTTTGCATGCTCTAGTTTGTGAAGGCCAAGTGACATGGAGGGGGTTTGAGGCTAAAGCAGGCACCAGAAACCGCCTCAGGAGGTGCTGTTTACCACTGACATCAAGGGAGTAGACGGTCTAGCGTATAGTTAGTCAGTTCTTGGACCCACCGCTGTAGAGATCTAGCCCCTTCCTCGCCCATCTCTTATACTGAATAGTCACGATATTAGCCAGCTCTAACCCCAACTCCTGTAAACGTCGCCAAATGCCCTGCTCTCTGCTCCTGCGATACAGGACCCCTTGTCCTCTGTATCAGGAACCCTTTATCTTGGTTTTACATGGCGACTCCAAAGATGATCGAGGTTCTGCCACAACTGGTCCTGGTTGCCACAGTGAATTCGTCCTGATGGCCGACCTGCGCGTCCTATCCACACCTCTCGAGGGAAAGTCAGTTGCCACTTTATTCAAGAGAGCTAAAGGCCATAGTCATCCATGAAATTAGTAATGTTGCTTAATGCATCCTGGGAAAGTGGGATCTCTGTCCATTTGCCCATTGCTGAAGGTGGAGAAGGGAGTGTTCTAGTTCCGTGCTTCGCAGCACTCAAAGGATGCTTGAGCCTGAGATGTTCTACGCTGCTCTTGTAGACATTCCTCTTTCATTCTTGAGCTGCACGCGAATCCCTGAAGGAGACATGGAGGGCTCTCTAACCCTAAAGATTTGGGGGATAGGCCCAGTGTTTGAGGGCCCGTAGTCTGCGTACCCCTGCCTGAGGGGGAAACACTGTGTCCGTCTAATGACTGTCGCTGTGCTACCACAGGTTCCATCTAGTGGATGGGCTTGCTCCAGGACTTGTATCTAAATGAGAATGTGGCTGAGCAACTCCTCTTTGTCCTCATGGCGGTGTAACCCTTTTGTTCCAGCATAAATGGCAAAAAAATTGCAAAAACGAGAAACGACCTGTCAAGCAAAGGCCATTCTCTGCACCGAGCCATGTAAATTGTTAACTTACCGCGTAGCGTATGCTTCAACTACAGTTTTGGATGATGGAAGGCTATAGATGTATGGCTGTGTCTATAAAGTATGGGGAGGTATTTCCCCACGGGGGATCCGGGTGACATCTGATAGACCAGAGTGAAGCTCGAGTCTTCTGTCTCAGAACTCCACCGTGGAATATACACCACTGCTGAAAGCTGTGCCTCTGTAATGTTATGGTGGGTGTATGGCCCCAGTGCTAAGGATGGGCAGGGGAGGCACGCGGAAACTATGTCAAATACTAGGCTCCTTCTTACCTGACCCAGCAGCAACTAAAAAATGGGAAACATAAATGCCTGCCAGGGAAAATGCCACCCCCCTGCTGTGTTGTGAAGGCAGTTGATGATAAATTGGCCACCAGTGGCTTCCTATTAACCATTTTCTATTGGATCAATTACTTCTGTGTCCTTCATTAGTCATTATCTTTCCCCACGCTGGGTCACGCCAGTACAAAACCTCTTCTGATATCATCTTGAAATACTTTTTTACTTTTGTACAAATTTAAATTAATTTCGTTTTATTTAAACTTTTCACACACATCTACATTAAACAAATGAATGTAAGTTACACATATATTCATATAAAGTCCATAAATAGGCTTTATTTCAGAATATCCAAATTTCATAATAATTTCATATAAAAATGTCAGATCAATGGTAACGACATTTTTGCTAATAATTAATTCATTGCATTATACATAAAACTTTAATTACCTTCCTATCCAAGGTTTCCAATGTATTTATTTAATTGTTTTTTTATAACGCGCCTAATACCATACCTGAGTTCGGTTTCTAAGCGCGGATCCAGGATTCGAACCTCTGTTGCTCTGCGTGGTCTTCCTTCCAAGACCCGCGCTTTGCCATTGTGCTAATTCGTAATGCGCAATAATCAAAATAATGTATAAATGAATACTTTCAAGCTTCCCTTATCATAATAGTTACATCTGTACCAATTTCTCTTCAGTTTGATATATCGCTGTTTGCTTCGTTCCCTATACACATTATTTTCGATTTGTCAGAATTCATCTTTAATCCATTTGCGACTGCGTGCTGGTGCAACCCCATGAGTGATCTAGGCAGCGCTATGGATGTATGATCAAGTAAGACCACGTCATCCACGTACGCGAGCCAGTGTATATGATGGCTGCCTATTCTAGGTAAAAGATTTCCTTACACGTTGAAACACTTTTAGTAAATCAGCAACATAGAGGTAAAACAGCAGCGGCGCCAATACACACCCCTGCTTCAAACCATGTGCAGTGCCGACTCGCTGTGAATAATGCCCTCTGCATTAAATCTCACCTGCACATATTTGCCAGCGTGCAATGGTACACGCGGATTTAGCAGGGCAGGTCTCCAAACCTATTTCTGCACTTTTGCCCAAAGTTGTTTGCATATAACGGCCAAATGCAGCAGTGAAATCAATAAACCTGAAGTATAATGTGGGGCGGGGGCTTTTTGAAAAGCCTGACTATTCAGTTTAAGTAACAACACACAAGGGGGCCTTCACGAGCAGTCGAAACCCATCCAAATGCTCAGTAACATTTCACACAAAATGGAGGTGAATCCCCATGTTTAATAAATGAGTTCAAATAGGCCTCATCCTCACTAAGTCAACCTCACAAAGACAGCAAACTATCCCTGGGGTGGTGTCCCCCTCGAGATGGTGCTGATGTGCCACCTGTCCTGGTTAGGGCATAGAACAAGAGGCTGGCACCATTTCTTCATTCTAACCTCCAAATAACACACATCCAAGTATAAAAGAGTTGTATTGTTCTCTGGAGCCTACTAGGTAGTGGACATCGTTTACCCGAACCCTCACAATTCTGTAAGGGATTGTGACACTGGGGGAGTTAAACTTCAAACTTTATTATTCCCTCTTGTGTCGAAAAAACTCTAAAAAAGAAAGAGCTGGGTCAAACTGTAAGGAAATGTCTTGGTTTTGGGGAATCCAGCACTGGATATCAAGAGTGTCACGTGTGAACATGCACTCTTTCGGTCAGCCAGTTTCAGCAGGCATTCAAGTTATTAGTTGCCCATTTCTTCAGGACCCAGTAATGATTAACTATGCCAAAAGAGGGCCCATAGATTGCTGCACGGTCTGCCTACAGCACTTCCTGTTGCAGCAAATTCAGGAACCCTTCTCCACCAAATGTTAAACTGCCATGAAATACCGGCAGAGAGGGGACAAAGCATAGGATGTTCTAATGTGAAATCCCTTCTATGGCCTTTAATCACTGTAAGGATCCACCATTATTAAAAAATTGCATACCGTATTCATCTGGTTTTCTTAATTTCAGGCAACTAATGTTAATGACTACCAGTGTGCCTGAAAAACAATCCCAAACTGAAAATCTGATTGTTCATGCTAGACATAACCCTGTAATGCAGTAACTTAGCTGTTGATGTTAGTAGAAACGCAATCCGCTGCCAATGGCGTGCTGCTCTAGGCCATGCTCAAACTCTCAGTTCAAGTGCCGGAATGTTGTGTGGTAGCAGACCAAGGGCAGAAGCTAGTTTGCAATGGACTTAAGATCGAATTTTACTTAACCCATGTTAGCATTTCATTGTTATTAACGTGGCAAACATCTAGGTATATCAACAGTGCTAGAAGCCTGTAATTCTAGGGATTAAGGCGATCGCCCTTCTTGTAGATAAGGATTAGCAAAGAGCTTTCCAAGGAGGTGGGAAGAATCGTTGCTGTCTTGTGCAACACTTTGTCCACCAAGACCTCACATTAGCCTATTTTTTTTACAGCTGGCACCGCCTACAGCACGTTGGCGCCTCTAACCTTTGGCAAGACGAGAACGTGTTGATTCTAGTTGACAATAGAAGAAAAACAAGAGGCTTCGAATAATGAAAGTACCAAGTTCACCTCGTAAAACTGTTTGCCTTCATCAAGGCATAACAGCAACATATTCATTTTACAAGACTCTTTTCTCCATCAAAATTCTCACCAGTAAAAACAAATCGAATGCTTACATGACTTGTTTTCCTCCTGGAATAAATGATATCCTGATTCCTCAACCCTGTCCCATGGGCATGCCTTTCTGGTAGGGTGGTAGATGTACCCATTTCCCGCAGGGTCCCAATCAGAGCCGAGTGGGAGGAAAGGCCTATTGATCTCTGGATTGCTATGGACCAGCAGAGTCCAAGAGCTGCAGGCCCGAGATGCTCTCCCACACACACACAGGAGTAGGACCTGCATACATGCACGAAGGTTTAAGGTTCCTCAACAGTTCTGCAGCCGTGGAACTCAGGATCACTATACAGGTCTGCACAGGCGTGTGGCCAGAGGCGGTAATGTAGAACCGTCTTGTCCAACCTGCACTATATACACATTGCACTGTAGGACTGGTAGAACAAAACAACAACTCCTTTGCAACGAAACAATATCCTTTCTCCAACCAAGTGGATGGAGAAAGGATATAATCCTCCTTTAATTAATGTCTGCATAATTAAATATCTCTGTCGCTGTGTTTTACAGTCCTTTGAGGTAGCACCATATACTTATGCTGCTTCCATTTCCTTTTGCCTGAAGTTGAAGCTTAAAATAAAATTGCAGAACTTTATTAAAAGTATCACTAAAAAGGTAACGTCTGCCTTTGTAACATGATCGTGCTGAACAATCCATGTTTGTGAAAGGAGAGCTCCTCCAGTTCCTAAACCCACGCAGATTGTCTGTCGCCGATGGCTCCACGTACACCCCTACTCAGAGATGGTTCAAGGTTGTTATTATTACACCGTTTATGAGGGCCCTTCGGCTGTCCCTCGCTCTGTTGAATAAAAGCACTACTGCCACCCTAGCCGAGTTTTCCAGGTTAGAATGTACTGCAGATTTTTCCCTACTGTCTAGGTTCTGACTTTGCTGGAAGGGGCACCCTACTGGCCAATGCCTTTCTATGTAAACTCCCTCAGGGATGTCCTAGACTGACCCTACACTACACTACACTACCTGTGTTAGTTGACCAACAGGGATGTTTAGAGTGTTGTTTTCAGACATGCTGCCCTACTCAGTCTTATGCCCACCTGTCCTCTCCCTCCTCCTTTGTCTGATATTCTCCCATCACTACTCTCCTGCTCCCAACTCCACCCACCTTCACTCCTACTCCCTGCATCTTCCTCCTCAGTACCTGTGGTGTCTGCCTCCTACCTCCATCCTTCGATGTTACCACTCCCCCTCCACACTATTACTACAACTCCACCCCACTTTCTCCACAGCCAACCCTCTTTCACTCACATTCACTTCATGTTCATTCCCTACATTCTCTCTACTAACCAATGCTTCACCTACTCTACAATTCGCCTCCACGCTCTTCTCCACCATCCTTCATCCTGCTGGTCTCTTGGGCTGCCACCAACTCCTCCTCTGACCTCACTGAACAACCCACAACTTCCTGCCTCCTGTGGTCACTCTTATCCCCCTCCCCACCTTCTGATTGGTTTTCTGTCCTAGGCCAATCCGTCCATGTCTTACCCCACCCAGGGTGGCTCACAATTACAGAAGGTTTCAAAGAGCGTGTTAAGCCCTGCCCCTTTTCAAAGCAACAGTGGTGCCCCGCACTGCACGGTGTCAGAGTTCTGATAGGGACTGCGGCCCTTTTCCCTTTAGGGAAGTTACATTCTTGCGTGAAAACGTGGCCCTGCTTCCCTGGTTGTTTAGGGTGCCCGCAGCAGTACTGCTACCGCACATGCCAAGGCTGAGGTATTATTTGCAATGTCAGAAACGGCTGCATAGGAAATCCGGCTCCTCCTTCACTTGTTCTCTCTCTCATGGCAGATTTTGTATGCACACCATGCATGCCTCAAAGCAGATACATAGGAGCTCTGTCTGCCTTTTCGCTGGTACTCTCTTGGCGCTGGGGTGTGGCATTGAACTGCTGTCCCGCAGATGCTCTCCTTTCGTGATTGTGGTTTCTTTGACATTTTTGGAAAAGGGAGAGAGAAGTTGGCCAGCACTTTTGTTAAGAGCCATGGAGTGATCCAAGTTTGTACTGCACATATAAAGACTGGCACTTGGGGAGGAGACGGGACATGTGGCCCTCCTTGGTAAAAGGTCACATCTGCGGTAGTACTGGCTCTGGATTCCACTCAGAGGCATCCCAGCCCAGGCGGAGGGAGGTTCCTATCCCTTCTAGACAGTCATTTTGCTGACCTTGTCACACAGTACAATGTACAAAACAAAGACAGGAAACCTGTCCTCTGTGCTTCGTTGACGATATGAGAAAAGACATTTGTACCTGAGGTGCCATACAGTGCTGGCAGTGAAATGGCGCACCCCTGTAGAATTGTCTTTACTTGATGGGTGTGATGATCAAACTGCCATAAATTAGCTTTCATATTTCTGTTCAAACCTTGATGATACATGGCTGCACGAAATCGTAACATTGGAGTGTGTTTCTGATCCCATTGTTTGCATTTGTTTGCAGATCGTTGACCACGCGTATAGAAATGATATTGCTTCCTGGTACCCGGAACCCGAAGACAAGGAGAGCTTCGTCAGATCCCTGATCTACAGCCCAGACTATGACTCCTTCGTCATCGACAATTACACGTGGCCGAAGGAGGCGATGGCAATTCAAGATGTGTAGATGATCGTTCTATGTGACTGTTTCCTATGCGGCGAGGATCGAAACAAATGTGCAGGTTGAGCCATGACAATAGGCACAACCCCAGAGGCTGGCCAGGATTATCTAACAAGTGGGGCCTGAAGCTAATGTAGTTGGGCCCACCGCAGTGACATTACCATCTGTAAATGCCCACAAAGTGCTGCTGAGTGGGCATTTACAGACTTTAATTCGGCCTTGCCCGCTCAGGCCCTACCCTGTCTACACCTCTCCACAACCCTGATCTTTCCAACTTCCACAGCACTAGCGTAAATTACGAACAAATTCTTTATGCCGCGCTGACCCACAGGCGCACTGGCAATGTTGTGTCCATAGCTGTAGTTTGTTAGCATTGTGGCATCTCCTGTCGCCACCGGTGAACCCATCACCGACTTCCTGGACCAGGATGGATTTCTAAAAGGACCCTAGGCTGCCTTACTAACGAGGACTCTAAAACCCGGAAGCTCCTGTTATTTCTAGGCAATCCTGCAGTTAAGCCTAAAAAAGCACTTGATGTAAAATACACATTGCACTGAAATGTATTTGAGTTTGTGTTTTGTTTAAACTTCTGATTTGTTGCAGCTGATGAAAGGCATTTAATCAGTAATGGCGAATTCGTGATTAAATCCGATATCTTTTACAGTTTGAAATCAACAAAAATATCCCGTACAGACTTGCTTTTTTAAACTATTTCCCGAGCCGGCAAGCACTCCAATTTCCCAAAGCCCACATTAAAACGATTATTGCCACAATAATAGGGTAGGGAAATGTAAATGCATTTTCTGCAGTATCTACTTTTAATAAAGATATTTGATTTTAAGGTATTCTTGGTGTTTTCAATTTTTCTTTAAGAAATCCAATTTAACCAGTTTGTAAATTAGCCGGCATTGTATAATTTTGTTTATTTAACGTTCAGCATACATCAGAAATTACAGGCCGATGTTAAGCGTATGGGTATGTGGAGTAGGTGGGCGTGTGTGGGGGAGGGTGGGCACCACCTTTCCTTCGCCCAACTTCTCTCCCGTCATCACCGAGGGCTCGTTCCCGTCTTCCTCCATAATTCACTTTCCATGTTTCCCCTCGCCCGGCTCTTCTCCAGGGCAGACTGTAAAGACAGTGTGGTGCTGCCCTTTTCTAGACTGACAGAATGCCGCCTGCTGTAGCGACAGCATAGGCCGTGT
Organism: Ambystoma mexicanum; assembly: GCF_040938575.1. Classification (NCBI taxonomy): domain Eukaryota; kingdom Metazoa; phylum Chordata; class Amphibia; order Caudata; family Ambystomatidae; genus Ambystoma; species Ambystoma mexicanum. The sequence goes on from NC_090941.1 coordinate 898,584,756, forward strand.
ATCTAGCGGTGCAAAGGGAGCACTTGCGTTCCCTCTGGGTCCTCTGTGGCAAGAGGGTGTGGTAATCACAAGAAAGCACAGAGGTAATTTCTTGGGCAGCTCTGCCACCAGGGCATCGCTTCACTCATGTGTCTCCTCGCGCCTTGCAACACTAAGCTCTAAATGACATATCATATCCTCATTGTAACCATGACATCATTGTATGTGCAACCCAGTCCATGAACTCTGCCCAACCTTTGTTGTAGAATCTTCTATCTGAAGAGGGGGAATCGAGAAGCGCGGCCAGATTTAAGGCAAGAAGCCCACTGCAACCACCCAAGTGAGCACTCAGGCTCTAGAGTAGAGTAGAGGGAGAGCTACGCTAGGGAGGTAATCCGAGGTGGCATTTAAATGAGTCCATGGCAGGAAAAAGATGTGACCACGTCAAATGGTAAAACCAAGGGAATCCAAGGGCTTCCGGGTCGCGCGCGAGAGTAACCCGGAGTAAACCCGGGGTGTGGGGAAAGAGGAAGGGCAAACATCGGAGTGTTTTTACTGCCCTGAAGTGAATGGACTTATTGGAAAAGAACACACAAATGAAGCATTGATGAAGTCGGAGGCAAGTTTAATAGTGGGACCCGGAACACATGCCCCCTCCCAGTGAGGTCTCAGCAGCAGACCTTTCACAGCAGGAAATGCTTAGTGATGAGAGCAGGTAACTACTGGCAGTGGCTATAGCTGTGGCACTGTTTAACTTTTCATTATATATGGTTTTATTAAGATAGTCTAAGCTATTCAAGTGCGATTGCTGAGTGATTGGAGATGACGGCAGTAGAGAAAAAGCTGTAACCTGAGTGAAACAATGACCTTCTCATGCATTATTCTTCACCTTGTAGCTAGAAGGTCTCCATTGTCAATGGAAGCCTACAAGTTCCAGCATGCACATTAATGAGAACCTACAATCGAATTCATCTTCCAAGTTCTGGGGACTAGAAAAAGTGGTGGTAAAAGCGTCTGCAACGGCGTTCTACATACAACCTGTTTGATTATGTGAATCAGAACTAAACACGTGTGCCTGCTCTTTCAGGGCTGCCTGCCAAATCCGTTTTGGTTTTCATCCAGCATGCATTTTCGTGGTGGTGGAAAACCTGTAGATTCTTATGGAATCTAGCTGGAAAAAGCAGGCACACTTCAAACTTTTTTTTCCTACTGAAAGCCTCAATGACTAGGGTAGCTGTTGACTCCGCTTTCTTTCCTAACACTTCAAATGAATACATGGACATGGCTCGCACAATCGTTAATTGGAAGGGACATTTATACTTGTCAGGACATGTGGAAAAGGGAACCGTTTTCTTGTGTTTTAACTATTTACTTTTTGAAGACCTTGTGGAAACAAAACTGCAGAGAGAAAAATGACCCCCATACTTTTTGATCACCATATTCCTACCTTGATATATACATTGTCAGGTTGGTTTATCATGCGACTTGTGCACTTTTTAATTCATCTGTATAACATAGAGTATTATTTTATGTCTTTCAAACACAAGCCTTAGCACATATTTGTACTAACTTGAACTGGGAAGATACTTGGTCAAGTACCTACATATCAGAGTAGGCTCAAATTCCGGCTTCGCCACTTAATGAAGGTGTGTGATCCTGGGCAGAAAATGAATCTCACTTAGCCTCACCAATTAAAATTAGGTCCCCTTTGAAGGAACTTTGTTCACAGTGTGCACTATCCCAAAAATGCCTCACTCATAATGTGATAGACTAGGGTTGCTTCATATTTAATAGTCCTATTCACTGTGCAAAGTAGCAGATGTTGCCACCCTGAGGATATTGGTTACATTTCCACATGCTGTTGCACCCTGGCTCTCTCCTGCATACGCACACTCCCTCAAGCCCCAAATCAATTACAAATGTGCTGGAAAATTGCTGCAAAAAATGCAATTGTGTTTCAAAATGTAGGTTCGTTTTTTAAGCTACAATATAATGCTGCAGTATTCTGAGTTGGTTCTGTTTCACAAAACGATGTCACGACCCCTGCGGCCTGCTAGGAGTGGCCGCACTGTTCAAGGGGGCACTTTTGGGAGCGTTCTGAAGATGATCTAGAGTAAGGAGTGGGGGCCTCATTACTCAACCCTCGGAGAGGAGAAAGGCCTCATCCTCGATCCTCCCCCAACAGGCCAAGAAGACATGGTGGGGGTGCATGGGGATGGTGTTAAAGGGGAATTGTGGTAAGGGGGTGGGGGGGTGAATGGAAGTTGACTGGTGGGTGAAAGGTGAAGGGGGAATGCATGGACTTGGAAGGGGTAGAGCAGAATGAGAAGGGACAATCAGTCCATTGATGTTTCCACACTACTTTTCTTCCTACCCTTAGTTTGTGCAGTTGTTTTTATAGCTCAGTTAATGCACACCTGTTGAATAGAAGGTACATAACTTGGATTCTCAAGGCATGATTCAGTGCGATTCGCCCCTCAGTCTCTTGTTCGGAGGACTCGGGTGTATAGTTTATATTTTTCATGTTGTGGCTATAGTTTTTCTTATAGGGAACGGGAGAGTATCAATGTTGGCCATTGGGACGGATCCATGATCCGGCAAAATGTCTCCCCTGGAACTCGGATCCGCCCTTCAAGTGTTTTAATGTTATTCATTTACTTTTGTTGGCAAAGCCAGGATTCGGACAAACGTCCTCGGGATGAAAGTCGAGAGACTTACCCATTTGAACGTCTGTTCAGGATACATGTGAGCATTGCATCTTGCAGAACACATTTAAGCAAGCCTTAAACGCTGAAAAGGTATGTAGCCTTTATACTTTGCTTGCAACATCATAGGAAACGCGCCACTCCTCTTGGGTTATTTTCCAGGTGTTCTTATTTTGAAATGGAAAGGCTTATTTATGGAGGGCTTGGATCTCACGGGTGTGCAACACTGCTCCCCCGCACGCTCACCCGGCGTGGCTGGTGGGATCCCACAGTTAACCATTTCCATTTCCAGCACTGGAAGGTGAGAGGGATGGGGGACTGACGGAAGGCAGTAGCAAATGGAAGGTGAAAGGAGTGGGTGGATGAAGGAGACAAGGGAGTAGATGGAGCAGGAATAGGAGAGGAGTAGATTTTAAAAGGGGTACTGGACAGCCTGTGATTTTGGGGGCATTGATTTGCCACTTGAAGTGCATGGGCTCATAGATCAGGACACTTTTTCCACTGAAGGGGCATTTCTCCGTGGAATGCCTGTTTGTGAGTTTTACTTTCTCCATCTCATATATCCTTATCCCGGTGATTTGGTGGCATTACATCACCACCACGAAAATGCATGCTGGAGGAAAACCAAAACGGTTTTGGCAGGCAGCCCTGAAAGAGCAGGCACACGTGTTTAGTTCTGATGCACATAATCACACAGGTTCTAGAACGCCCTTGCAAACGCTTTTACCACCCAATTACACTGGTCAGATTGGGTGATCCTGGGCAAATCACTATGTCGGCTAAACCTGGTGAGGTGTCTCGGCTGTTTCCAGCCAGCCACGCCACTAAACAGCACACAGCTGCAATGATAGAAAAGCACGGAACATTTATCCCTAAAGTTCATCATTGTCACACTTATGATAGCCGTGAACCCCTGCTACCCTAAGCTCCGCCCCAATTCCTGCCCACTCGGGGCCCTCTGTCAGTCTTGTCCATAGCGCCCTTTGTCTTAAATCTGCCACTGGGTGAAGTGTATATGGAGCAAGGTGCTACATGCTACCTGGAAACAAACAAAGGAGCCATGCCTGCTTGCATCATGGGCAGATGTGACGTCACAGATGAAGACGGTGAGGTAATCTATTGGAAAAATCTCATCCAATGCACAAGAGCATGTTATGGTGCAGTTTAAATTTGGTTTCACAGTTTTCTATCAAACAAACTCCCGTCTATCAACAAGCTCACTGTGTTGTGACTTAAGCACGGCCTGTGCTGTCACGTGTTGCTGCCTACGTGACCACAGCACGTCTCTAAGCAGGTCGGCTTTGTTCACGTGTAATTTGTTAATAAAGAAGGTGATGCGGCTTCCCGCTCGCCAGTTATTTCACTCTCACCTCGGCTCTGGGTGTTTTCACAGCCAGGGGGCGCTGCCATAGCCGCATTGCCCAGCAGGCCTCCCTGGGCCCACGTAGTCCCATCCCCCCACAGTAGGGACCAGCTGGGGGTACCCCTCCTCCGACTGTTGCCAGCTTCAGGAAGTGGGCGTAGGGGAAGGAACCCTAAGGTGCAAAAGGGGCGTTATGGGGGGATAGAGGGTAGCCCAACCCCTATTGCGTACTTTTAAGCACCAGAAAGTAGGCAAACAGCCTCATTTCCTGATCAACTGATGGCAGTAAGGTTCGCCGCCCACCCAGAAGTTGTAATGCATAAATATGAATTGTTAAATTGTTATAATCTGTGTTTATATTTTACAGCAGAAACGTCGCAGTGGAGGTACATGGTGCATCCAGGCTGGTGGCCTGCCGGAATCCACAAGGGACTGGCAGTGTCTAAGATTGTCGCCAGCGAAGTAGGTAACTCAGCAGGCCACGGGGTAAGTGGGGAAGGAATGAGCGGCTGGCTGGATGGAATAGGTGCAAGGATAAAGAATGGTGGGGGACTAGGCAACTAGTGGTAGGAGCTGGCAGGCACAAGGTAACAGGGTGCAGGGGAATCCAGTTAGTCGGGAAAAGGGGTAAAGGGCCAAAGGTACGAAAAGCAGTGCAGCAACTTGGGGAGTTGGTAGAGGACTAGTGGTCGGTTACCATTAAGGAGCAAAGGTGGAGGAGAGTGGGGGGGGAGCGGGGCAACCAAGGGAGACACGAGTAGACAGAACGGAAGGAACCCAAGGGACGAGGAGAGGTCCAGATACCCGGGAACGCAAGGAAACCTAGGAGAGGACAATTGGCCCAGGAACAAGGGGGAGGAAGCTATAACATCGGGGGTGGGGGAGTGAAGCCAGCAATCAACCCCCAGGGGAACGAGGAATAGTCAACGGGGGTAAGGGAAAGTGGGCAAGTGCAACAGGGAATGAAGGAGAACAGGAAACCAAATGGCGGCATGCAAGAGGGTAAGTCACACAAGCAACGGGGAGCGAGTAGTAGGCCTTGAGACCGGGTGGAAGGCAGAGGTTAGGAACCAAGGGAGGGGAGGGTTGAGGAGGCGAGAGAGTTACAGGTCCCCGGGGGCGAGGAATAAGATAGGGACCTGGAAGCTGGGGGTCGGTGTATGAAGGGGTTGGGTGAAGGGAAAGTTTAGAGCACTTGCACCTGGCCAACAGGGAGCAGGGGCAGGCGACGGGGGTGAAAAGATGTTTAGCGATCCTGCACCTGGGGAAAAGTAGTAAAGTGGAATCGGCAGTAATGTGAAGCCCTTTCCAAAATGGGGGGTGTTTGAAGTTGGGAGTTAATAAAGTGTAAGGGCGTTGGCTCCGCACAACGGATGCTGCCCGCCGTCAAGTTTGTTTATTTATTTATAGTGCATGCCATACCCTGAGATATCTGGGCGCATTACAATGATATGCATATTCATGGTTACAGAAAGGGCAGTACACACAGTAATTACACAAAAGGGCATGGAACATACATAGCAAAACACAATTTAGCCAGAAGGCAAGGTATGTACATAAGGAATACAACATTGCTGACACGAGATATATACAGGTAGGTACATGGAGAGAATGTGGTTTGTTACGGTGTGTCTTTTGAGATCAGCCAAAGTTTGGTGTCTTTTCTAAATATATAAAAGGACTGGTCTGTTGGTAGCGTAGGGGAAACGGAATTCCGTAGTTGGGCAGCCATAACTGGGAAGCTGCTACCCCCTTCACATTTTTGATTTGTACCTTGGCACCCTTAGGCAGCCGGTGTTGGACGTCCTAGTGGGTCTGATGGGGTTGTTTTTGGAAAAATCTTCTGCCAGGTATCGAGGGGCAGCGTTGTTGAGGCATTTATAGGTCAGTGAAGCTGTTTTGAGCTGAATTCTTTCATGATAGATAGCCAGTTGTTGTTTTGTCTAGTAGTTGTCACTAGAAATGTGATGCCTTCTGGAGATACCCAGGGCAGTTCTAAGGGCATTGTTCAGCAAGATCTGTAGTTTGTTGGTGATATATTTGCAGGCACCTGGATAAAGTGCCTTGCAATAGTCAATTTTTGATAAAACAAGCGCTCGAGCTAGGGTGATGCAGCTTTCCGGGGAGAGAAAGGGTTTGCAAGAATGAATGAGCTTGCAGGTGTATGATGTCGTCGAGGCAGTTGCACTAACCTGTTTGCACAGGTTCAAGGAGGAGTCTAGGTAAAAGCCCAGCATTTTAACTCCGCTGGCCACCTTTATGTCATTACCATCAATATTAAAGGATAGGTATTGGTTGCTCAGTTTCTTCATGTTGGCAGGAGAGGCTATCGGGAGTAACTCGGTCTTCTCATCATTCAGGCACAGACCGTGAGTGGCCATCCAGGCCTGGATGATGAGGTAGATTTTGTTGATAAGAGCAAGGTCCTTGTCATAGTTTCTTGTCAGGGGAAGGAGGATCTGGGTGTCATCGGCATAGTTTGTGTAGGTGACACCCAGATGGCCCATCATCAAACAATGGTTTGGTGAACACATTGTACATGGTCGGTGATACACATGAACCCTGTGGGGCACCACAAAGAGATGGGGATAGGATTAGCTGCTGCCGAGGCTGAGAAGACTATCATGGATCTATTATTTAGGAATGATTGGATCCACGCTGTTTGGTTCTGTTGAAAAGTGGGCTGCAGTGGATAAGTGTCTACAAAGCACCTTGTGATCTACCAGATCAAAGGCGGCCGACAAATCCAACAGAAACAGGAGAGCAGATTTCCCTTTGTCCGTCAGGTCATCGATCTGGATCTTCAAATCGATCATGGCAGTTTCTGTCCCATGTTGGGATCTGAATCCAGATTGATGGAGTCCAAGTAGTTTATGGGTCTCTAGGTATGTTTGAATCTGGTTATAGGCAGCCTTGTCAATGATTTTAAGAAAAAAGGGACAGTGGTGATAGGTCTGAAGTTGGTGGGGATGCTAGGGTCTAATGTAGGTTTTTTTTAGGAGAGGGAGTACCCATGAGTTCTTCAGGTTTGTTGGAACGATGCCTGTGCGGAAGGAGGCATCAATGAGAGTGGTGATGAAGGGTATAAGTTCTTTGGCCGCATCTTTGATGATGGATGCAGGGCAGGAATCACCTTGGCAATTGGAGGGTTTAAGTGAGGCAATAATGTTGATTACTTCTTGGGTGGACACTGAAGTGAAATTGAAACGTTGATGAGGTTTAGGGAGGCTAGGTGCTGGTATAGATGTGGTGGGCTGAGGTGTCAGGTTCTGCCTTTTGGCTGCTATTTTCTTTTTGAGCAGAGTGATTTTATTGGTTACTGCTTCTTGAATTTTGGTGCACCAGGTCTCGTCCTTGGTACAGTTCTCAGTGGTGAGAATGGGAGATTCAAGTTCTCTTAGAATAGTAAATAGTTCTCTAGAACTTGAGCTTGCCTTCTCAATGTTGTTGTTTTAGGTATCCCTTTTTGCTAGCAAGATTTCTTCTTTGTAGCTGGCTGAGATTTTGAGTAGGATGTCTTTATTGGCTATGTAGGGGTTATTTCTCCAGGATGTCTCGCATTTCCTTTTTTCATTTCTTAAGGCTTTTAGTTTGGAGGTGAACCATGAGTTCAGGTGTGCCTTAGCTTTGCCTTTGTGCATTTTTAAAGGGGAAATGCTATCTAGCGCTGTAGCAAGGTTTTATTGTAAATGTCCACCAATTCTGAGTTTGTCTGCTGTAATATTCCTGGTTGGCACGGAAGGGGCAATGAGGTTGTCTTTATTCGGGAGGGAGCAATCTTAAAGTTTAAAGGAAAGTAGGGAGTGGTCAGTACAGGGTTGAGGTTCAATATAGGTGATAGTTGTGTTACAGTTGAGGTCTGCGATCCAATCAAGGATTCTTCCTTTGTCGTGGGTAGGGAGTGCGACTCTTTGAGTGAGGCTCAGTTTGGCTAAGGAGCTGGCTACAGATCCTGCAGGTTGGTCTGTAGGGTAATTGACACCTAAGTTAAAATTGCCTAGTAAGAGGATTTGTGAAGTGGGTTTTGTGTTGGTAGAAAGAAGAGTGTTAATTTCTTCTTCGAAGGTGCCCGAGGGTCGAGGGGGTCTATACATTAGATGCATCGTTATGGGTCGGGATTTTGTGAGGGGAAGTTTCACAGTCATTAGTTCACAGGATTTAGTGGGGGTGTGTGAGACAATTCTGAGTCTCAATGTGGTTTTGGAAATGAAAGCTACCCCACCTCCTCTTGAGGATTCTCTGTCCGATGTGCGGACTGTATAGTTGTCAGGAGTAGCTAAAAGGAGGGAGGGCACAGTTGCTGCATGTAGCCAAGTCTTGGTAATTGCAAGGAAGTCTAGGTTATTTTCTGAAATTAGATCTGCAATGTCTACTGCATGGACTACCAGGGACCTAGCATTGATCAGTGAGTTGAGGAGGATTGTTGGAAGGCAGTGGGTCAGACGGTATCTTATAGGATTTGCCAAGTCTACTGCCGAGGCTAATGTTACGATTGACTGTAGGGCATGGATAAGTGGGAAGCGGTAAGGTGGGTGTGGTCAAAGGTTCAGGCATGCTATCAGTACTGATGGTCATGGTGGTTTGAGGGATGTCAGGTGGCAATCTGTGATTGTGGGTAATAGTTGCTGTGGGCAGTGTCGGGGTTCTGTATAGTAGTGAGGTGTACATATGTTTCAAAGGGGAGAGAAATGGAGTAGGTTTGATCAGCATTGGTAGGCTCATTGGTGGGAGGAAGTTAATAGAAGGGATGTGGGGTTCTGGATTAAGTTGCTTGGCCATGATGGTCTGGCCTAGACGTGGGGGCAAACAGGCACTTACTAGTGGCTGAAGTTGTAGGTGGGAGGGTGCTAACACTAAAGATGGCGGTCAGGATAAGGAGTCTAACCGGCAATAGATTCCCGAGGGGGGCATACATAGTAACAGGTGAACACAAACTAACCAGATAGAAGGGTATCAGCCGGGTAGGCACAAGATGACCAAATGCAGGTTAACATTCGTTGCAGACAGATAATAGCAGTGGGTTAGTGAAGTTTCACAATAGGCAGAGGTCAAGGCCATTAGCACAATCAGAACCATATACTTGTTGTAATGAGCCAATGGGGTAATCAAAAATATGCGTTATGGCAGGGGGCGTTAGCGCACAAAATTAATAGAATCGATACATTTGGCAGGAAGTCGGCAATATAAAAGCAAATCGTACATAGCAGTCATAAAGCAGGAATATTACATCATGATGAATACAAACAGTACAAGGCCTAGTGTCTCCGTGATAGGATGGTAGAGGCAAACTAAGTTAGAGTTACCATGCGGCTGGAGGAGATGGGCCACATATGGAGGAGATGAGGACAGGTTATGTTCCAGGAGAGATACAACGGCAATAAGTCAGGGATGAAAAGTACCTTGTAAGTGCTGTGGGTGTGGTCGGCGACACAGGTGAACAGGTCTATAGTTTTCAGTAGTCTTGTGGTCCCGAGGCGAACAGAGGCTAACAGGGCCTTTTCCCTGGCCTTCTCCCGCAGCCGGCTTCCACCTGCCGGTGCTGCAGATTGGCCAAAGAGCGGGGTGGTTGCTTAGCAACCAGAGGCAGCCTCGCTCTGGGGCCACGTTGCACCGGCCATTTTGGATCAGGCTGCGGTCGTTTAGACGAAAAGCACACGTTGGATGGGGCTGTTTCGGTCCCAAAAGTAGCAAGTAGGCTGTAATCTCACCTAATCAGACTGGCTAGGGGCCAGGGATGAATTTAAAAATGGATATGGGGACCTCGGCTACGGCGCAGTGTAGCGGTCATGTGGGGGCAATCGATCTGTGCCGCTGAAATCAGCTGAGTTGGTCCACGATGGAGGCGGGCTCCTGCCCTCTCTCCTCAGTGGTCGCTGGGGGAGTGAAGTGGAAGGGGTTTCTGCTCAGAGCAGAATCCTGACATTGTATTACCAAGTAACGGAACACCTGTAAGCTACCTCCTGCTAAATAAAGCAGCTGTGGCCTGTCCACCCACAATCTGAGTTAGTGTGTTATTTCAGGGGGTTGTGGGTGGAGGGCATGGGAATGAGGTAAATGTGTGGAGACACACGCAAGGAAAACCAAGTGGAAGTGGAAATCAGTCATGCCAATGCAAGGCCCCGGTAGCCGGTGTGGGGTGTTGCGGCTATGTTAGTATCCATAGAGCAAGGCCCGGTCTCCCCGGAGCCTCCAACAACTTGGAGCGAGTGTCTGAAAGTGCCCACTTGTGTGCTGGCCTCCTCAGTGCACACTCTTTCAGCCTCTGCATGGAGCTGCCGACCCAAGATTACTACTGCACGCGGCCAGCCTCCCTGGCACGTGGCGGTGCCTCCTGAGTCCCTGAGGTGCTGCGGGAGAGATGTGCAGCGCTCCATACCTCTGGGCACACACACACAAACTGAATATAGAGAAGAAAAAAAAGAAGCTGTTCGCCAGCAGTGCATGACCACCTGGGCATGGGGCAGCAAGAGAGAACCGCTGTGATCTACCAGGCGTGTGGTGAGCCGTGAATAGACTCACGCGGCTTGCTCTGTAGCAGCCTGTGTTCCCGCCTGGAGAAGCGCCCCTCTGCGGTGGATTGCAGGCTTGGAGACCGGCAAGCAGGACTGCCAGCATTCTCAATAAAGGATGGGGGCAGTACGGCAATTGCTGGTGGTGCTGGTGCAGCCTCCTGGAGCGCAGTGGTGCAGCATAGCTGCAAAAGGAGACTGGTTGCAAGGGAAATTGGACAGCTACCAGAGCCACAGGTCCTGGACATAGAACGGCAACGTTCGTGGAGAACGTGTTGTTGGGGGAGCTGGGATCATTGAAGGACACAAGTGGGTGGGCACAGAGATCCCTCACAAACTGATGAAGTGACACTGCAGCCCTGCACAGAGAGGAGAGTGGTGCTATAGAAAGATGCTGTCACAGTTTAAGAGGGCAAGATCAAGGGTTCACTGCGCTGGCGATTTTGTGCACACCTGACCGCATCCTAAACACCTAATTTCATCCGGCTAGAACAATCCATAAGAAACTCTGGTTGGGGACTCCTGCACTGGGTGGTGACACAGTGCTCCGACCACTGTGCCCTCAGACATGAGGCAGGTGCTCCAGTGCTCCCAGGGCGTGCGCTGTGAAGCACAGAGCAGGAGCAAAGTGTGGTGCTCGGTCACCCGGCTGTCACTGCCACGGCCCTCAAGGAAAGGGCACGCTCAAGGGACTCGGCCCCCTAGGCTTAGAGAGGAGTCCGCCATGCACCCACAGACCCGCAGGAGCCCATCACGCATCAGGATTCCAGGTTCACAAACCATGGTGGTGGTGCGGATCCCCAAGGGGCTGGACTCACGACCTAAGGACTTCTCAACTTCCAGACACTGAGTCCGAGCCCAAGGGATACAGCGCTGCCGCAGGCATGTCCTTTCACAGCCACCCGGTGCCGGAGTTTGATATGAAGGCGAATCCAAAACCCTCGGCCACGAGCTGGGTGCACTGGCTGGAGAGGCAAGACATGTTTTTCGAAGTGGTCGAAGTAACAGATGATACAAAAAAAAGAAGGCGCTCCTGCTTTTTTATGCGGGGAGCGAGGTTCATAAACTGTACAGAGTGCTGCCCCCCAGGCAATGGGTCGTGTAGAGCTATGGGGAGGGTGCTGTCCAACTACTTTGCACCAATGGTCAATGTGGACTACAAATGATTCCAGCTGCGACAGGCGGCTCAGGGGCCCACTGAGACCATTGACGCGTTCTATACCTGGGTGCGTCAACTAGCAGCAACGTGCACATTTGTTGAAAAAAAGGGACAGTTGAGGGGCCAGGTATTGTATTTGTTTTTATATAGCGCTTTAATCCAAAGCGCTTTACAGTTTAACAACAAGAATACATAGGACATGAAACAGTAGAAGCAATGACAATATATATGAATCAAACCAGTAAAACAGCATGTAGAATAATTTGCATTTGAAGATGAAGGGAGGAGGAGGTGGGGAAGGAAAGGAAAGGAAGAGGGAGAAGATGAAGGGAGAAGAGTGAGTCAGAAGGAAGAGGGGAGGACTTAGGAGAGAAGGGGGAAGGTAAAACGAATTAAGACGGGAGAGAGAGAGAAAGGTGAAAGGGGATTGGGGAAAGGTGTCAGGGTGGGGAAAGAAGGAGTGATTTCAAGGAGGAATGGAAGGAGGAATAGGTGGGAATGGAGAGGATAGAAAGAGGTAGGGAGTTCCAGTGTAGGGGTGAGCGAGGCGCTGAAAGGAGCGGAAATGAGAAGCACAAGGGGGAGGGGAACAGAAAGTAAGAAGTGATCGGCAGATCGAAGGGAGCGAGAGGGGGTTTAAAATGAGAGAAGAGAGGAGAGATATGGAGGGGCAAGATCATGAAGAGATTTAAAGACAAGACAAAGGAAGTTCAATTTAAGCTGGGAGTGGAAGGGAAGCCAGCCTAGGTAAGAGAGTGAGTTGGAGATGGAGTCATGAGGAGAGAGAAGACAGAGGGTACGGACGGCAGAGTGGTAGAGGGATTTGAGTGGGGCGAGATGGGAAGCGGGGAGTCCAAAGAAGAGAGAAGAACAATAGAAGAGGCGAGAAAAGATGAGGGAGGAGATTAAGAGTTTGGTAGCATGGAAGGTGAGAGAAGAGCGGACTTTACGAATATTGACGAGGTGGTTGCGACATGCGCAAGAAGTGAGGGAAATATGAGTAAACGAGAGGGAAGGGTCAAAGTGAATGCCTAAATTACGAGCAAGGGTGGAGATGGCAAGATTAGAAGGGGGAAAATGAATATAAGGAGGGGGAGAGGGAGGAGGAAGAGTGTTAGAAGGAAAGAATAAGACTTCAGTATTGTCTGTGTTAAGAGAGAGATAGTGAGATGACATCCAGTTTTTTTTTTTGTTTTTTTTTTTGTTTTTTTTAATGAAACTTCAGCCTGATAGACTCAACGCGAGCATCGATACCTCAAGCTTTTGTTACAAGTTGTTGATCATCAATGCTGACAAAAATCCATGTTCATAAAAAAAAGGGTGTTATACGCCCAAGTAGGTATATATATCACTAGACAATCACAGTTTGTCAAGTCGTAGTGAATCTAAAAGGTTAACTACAGCACAACTCAATTTAATGCATTGACAAGCACTGGCGTAAGTACACCAATCTCGATTTCCTTCTGCTGCAGGCATAAATTCACTTAGATGCTGTGTCCGGTGTGCTACAAGCCGCTCGCACTTTGTTAGCAGGTGTTTGGTTGTTTCTGTATCGCTATTACAGAAGCGACACATATTATCTTTTCCTTCGTTGATGTGTCGTTGCCGCAGAATCTCTTTTGTTTTAAGCGCGTTTAAGCGAAGTCTCAAGAATTGGGTCCTGTGATGACGAGAGGGACAGTTTGTCAAATACATGCTTGGCACATTCAATTTATGGGCACTAGGTCCGGAGTCTAAAGTAGTCGGCATTTGGTGACAACGGTCAGTGTTCTGAATCCAGCACCAGAGTTCGAACTTCTTTTTTGTTACTTATGGGCGCAAGATCAAGTCATTCAAATTTAGATCGGCAGCTGTTAGAGTTGAGATCATCATCTCTTTCCACTCTTCTAGTAACTTCGATGAACTCTGGCCTGGTTGTGTGCAAAAGATTTGAAAAGCTGGTGCCACTGGCGTCAGACGCATCTTGCGCAAAGCCATTAGTGATTTCCACAGAACGTAAGTGTGGAGCGAGTTCAAGGACAGTTCGTATCTAATTTGGACCATCAAAATGTTTGAAGGTAACCTCAGAACTCGCCGCCAAAAAAGGCCTTCCATCTTCTGCCAAAATAAGGTGTCGATATTCCATGCGGCTTCTGATCCAAAGGTAATTGCTGGAACAACCTTTAAAGCATAGAAGGTTAGAACTGGATTGAGGGTGAATTTGCAAAAATAGAAGGGGTCCCTGTTTTAACGTCCCTAGTTCTACAGGTCAATCAATCAGAAAATACAAAAGAACTTGAACTAGTAGACAAAGGTAAGGATGACGGAATGCACAGGTAATTTTTAACTTGGTTTCAATTCCCAAGATTTTATTATTTTATTCAAACAAAAAATGCTATGTCTAAAAACATATTAAACGTTTCCTACAACACTATGGCCCATTCACTTTTCCATTCGTTCACATACATACTATTCTCATCAATCTCTCATTTCACAATTCATTCTTTGAAAAAATGGTCTGTATATAAAAAACAGTTAAACATCTGTTATATCTCCATGTGATTATAATTCATTATGAAACATCCCCACAAATTTGGGGTATCACAACAGTCTGTGTTCTCTTATTCCCACAGATTCACGTCGACACGTGTTTCAGTTGCTCTCTGCGAGCATCACCATTAATACTCTCTCTGTACGGCAACCTTCTTCAGGACAAAACAACCCATTTTTCAGGCACATATATTGGCATGGGCCACACCATCTATAAAAATATATAAAACACTACATAAGTATTGGGCACTCCCGTCAATCCTTTTCAAATTATTTAATTGCATATTAATATGGTATGCTTTAAAAATTTGTAAAGCATCATCCGACTCACCTCCTATCCAGTGGAATCAGGAGGGGCAGGATGTAGTATTGAATTTCAGCACATCTTAATTGGAATCTCGAGGATGATTGTCCTCTGATCTAAGGGGTTAAGGCATATACCTATTACCATCTGTTATACCCAATTCGTTTGATCGCAAAAACCAACATTATTTATATGTTTTAGTAAATCACAATCAGTATCCATAAATGGAAGAACAGGGCTCTGTCACTTACTCAAAAGTGGAAACAGCCACGATCTGCGATGTTAATTCATTTTTGAGTGCTTTATTCGATGGAAAAAGTGGCTACTAATTCTGAGGCTTCCCTTCTTTCCACACCTTGTGTATGGTTCATCTAGTGGTTAGATTTTCTCAGGTACGTGAGTCTGTAAAAATATATATACAGAGAGCTTAGTTATTTCTATAAGCTCCGTATGACTGATGTTATTGAGTATAGAAGTATCTAACTTCATATTTAAACATTTTCCCTTTTGTGATTTAAAATAGCACTAGTGCTCCCAATTGTCAAGATGGGGGCGCGCGAGCCTCTAGATTATAGTACATATAAATAATGTTGGTTTTTGCGATCAAACGAATTGGCTATGCAAAGCTTTTATAGGGTCGATTAAATTGCGGGGGCAATTCCAGTTATTCAATTTTTGCCACAATTTATCTTGTTTAATGCTGTCAAAGGCGCCTTTCAGGTCGATGAAGGCCAAGTAGAGATGGGTCTTGGACTTGAGAGTTTCTAGCTTTAGTATGTTTAATAATAGGAGATTTACTTCCACACCCACACCTTTAATGAAGCCAGTTGTCTGATGTCAAAGATGTGGTTAGACACAGACCATGTTGCTAGTTTTTGGCACAGAAATGAGGCGAAGATTTTTCCTATTGTGTCCAACAGGGCAATCGGGCGATAGTTGGCAGGGTCAGCCCGATTGCCCTTTTTGTATATTGGCACAATAATCGCTTCACGCCAAGAATCTGGGATCGACTTTGATGCAGATAGTCGCAGGAACAGCATTTCAATAAACGTTGCCCACTGATCAACATTTTCCTTGAGCATCATGTTGGAAATTAGATCCGGACCTGCAGCATGTGATCTTTTTGAGGCTCGTATTGCTAACTCAATGACCTCTTTGTTGATATTTAAATCCCATGGAGTGAGACCAAGGTCAGAGACTGTCGATGTTTCCAGGGATTGATCACTAAAGAGGTTTGAGAAGTGTTGTTCCCATTTTCCGGCATCGATTACATTTGACATCATGGAAGAGTGCCGGACATTGCCTGTATCCAGGATTACCCAGATTTCACGGGAATTCTTTGTGATCAGTTCCTTCATTAGTGCTTCCGCTTGTTCTTGTTCGATGATTATTTTTTGAGATTTTAGCCAATTACGATATGTTCGACGCCGCTGGCGGATTTTTGTTTGAATCAAGATGTTGTTGCTGGTCGGGGAATTAGATTTTTTTATCGCGCGAATGTTGCGTCTCATGGGCTTTTTTTCTTGCGACAGTGTCACTGAGGATTTGTGTTTGTACTTTATACCCAATTTCGAAAGGTGGGATTTAGGGGTGATAAAGTCATGAAATAAAGGAGCATAGTTCACGGACAAAGCTGTGTCCTGCAAGAATTTTTGACCTACTTTCTCGATCTTTGGTCCGTCAATCCGCAGGCGGTTTTCTCCAGCGTTGACAGAGATTGAGGGTTTAAATTGGATGCAGTCTGTTTGCCATTCCAAGAAGCAGGATAAACGCAGAAGATTATGATCGCTGGATGGCATCTCAGTTACTGTCAAAGTTGTCTGCTCCTCTAGTTAAGTTACATGAGACCCAGAAATAATCAATTATTGAATGTACCTTTTGATTTGACCAGGTTGGTCGCGGTGGCTGATCACCTGGAACATTTCCATTTACCATCATACAATTGCGATTTCCAAGAGAGAGACTCCAATGACTGCTTCTTGTAGACAGATCATCAGCTGACAATAGTTTGTAATTTCCAGCGCTGGGATCATAGCTGAACCAGGAACAATTCAAATCACCAGCACATATTATTGTCAGATTTTTGTGAATCAAAAGTGTCTTGTCGATAATTGTCGTGACCGTGTCTATGAAGATCTTTGTGCTTATTTTAGTTGGATTCCAGTATCCATTCAGGACTAACAAATGTTTTCTCGCAGAGGTTCTTGTTTCGGCAGTTTTTAGTAAGGCTCCTTGTACGAATGGATTCGGGTTGAATGAATCCACGAGACTCCGCCAAGGATTGATTTTAATCAGCATCAGGAGCCCGGACGATGGGCGTCCTATAGGGCTTTTGATGGCCGGATTTAATAAGGAGACAAGGCCGTCTCTAATTGGGGGATCGGTTAGCCATGTCTCTTGGAGACAGATAGCAAATACATTGTCCAGTTCAAAATCACAAGAGGTGAATAGGTGGGTGAATCCACGGGTATTCCAGGATAAGAATTCCCATTTGCATTCAGCAGGGATGACTGATGGCTAGCGCTGAAATGCAGCGGCATGTCGATTGACACTTTTTTGCACCTCAGTGGAAGGCGGTCTTAAGTTGTTTGGAATTGATATTTCTTGACGAAGATCCGCACGTCGTTGTTCGTTGCTTCCTTGGAGGCTACTTCTTGGGCTTGATGGTGACGGGTTAGGCCTGAGGCATAACGGTTCGATTGAGATGTCGAACCCAAAGACGAGCAGGTCTTCTGTGGCATTCAGCAGGGTATTTCTGACTGAGGCTGAGGTTATGTGTAAAAGAACTTGGTCACATTTCTCTGTGGCATACTCCACGATTCGAATGTCGTCGGATCGAATGGTGCGGACTGATGGAATGCAGGTAAAAAGTTTCATCACGTTGTGTCGATTCAAATTAAGTTCGCAGTCTTCATGGTGAACATTTTGTAAGCGGAGTTTGAAATTCGGGTTTCCTGGTCCAGATTTTGCAGCTGTATGGACTCGTGAAATAAACAGAGGTTGTTTTTGTGACTGGAGTCTCGGTTGCTTGGGGTTCAAGAACCCAGATGTTTGCTGTCCTCGTTTAGGATCTTTCGTTCTGTGGTCGAAGTTCTTATTCCGCCGCGGTTCTGGCTTAGAACTAGACACGGGTGCCGCACCAGCAACTTTGGGATTTGTATGGAATTGACCGGTTTGCTGGTCGGTAAGGGAACCATCTGAATATGTTGAGAGATTACAAAGATCGATCTCAGATCCTGATGGGTTACTCACAAGACTTTCATGGTCTGATTCCAAGCGTGGTCTTTTTTTTTGTAGGTGCCGCAAAGTTAGGGGGTTTGGGTACCGAGAGTTCTTCCAACAAAATACCATTTTGGGGGTGTATATGGCAGTTCAGGCCGAGAGATTAAACCTGGTTTAGTGGAAGGTATAACATTTCTGATGTATTTTCTTTGCTTTGTTTTCTGTTCACGATTTCTTGGTTTTTTCATGCCTGCCATAGTGCCGTCGTTTAAAAGTTTTTTTGCTGGAATTTTTTTAACCGGTTTAGGGGTGACCACTATTGATTTGGCAGGACCACCAAAGATGCCGAAGGAACTTGTTCGATTCAATGGGATAGCAAGTGGAGATGGGCATTTTGGATGTTCCTTTGATGTGGTGTTTGGAATAACAATTTGAGGCTCTGTGTCCAAATTAATTATTGCGACTTCATCGATTGGACAACCAGTGCCTTTTTCAGTACACTCACTCTCAAGGGCAATAATAGGTAAGTGTGGATTGTTTGAACAATCAAGGGAGGGCATAGTGTCAGGAACAAGTACCGATGGTTGTAATAAAGGCATTACGTTGGTGTCGATGGCTGGCCTTGGAGGATCCTTTACTGGCGCCAGATTTGGATTCATCATTTGTGTTGAATGGTGCATCCACTTTACGGCTTCAAGCAGGCCATCTGATAGAGTATCATTTTGGCAGTGGTGCCGTGCGGCAAGATCGCTTAGCCGCTCTTGCCATCGCAGAGTCTGTTCAGCCTCCCGAGATAACTGAGATTGTAGAAAATTGGTCACGGCTTCAAATTTGTCCATCTTTTCTTTTAGGGTAATGATTACGGAAGTCTGGTCTTTGAAGGCTTCATGCAGTGATTCATACATTTTTAGAAAAGGTAGCAATGCAGTGGAAGAGGCAGCCAAGACGTTATTGTAAATCTGCATCGCTGCAGCGGACGAGAGACTTGGTTTAGATTTAGAGCCGGATTTTTCGACAGTGCTTAACTGGGAGTTGTTTGCAGAATCAGAGTGGACATCGCTGAGATCAAATGTGTTGACAGCTGGCAGGACTTGACTGTCACATGGTGGCTGTGCAGCTTTGGTGCGTGAGCTTGCACTCCTGGGGGTGCTAAGAATGTCTTTGTGCATTGTGTACACGCGTACTTTTAGTGGAGTTTCTTTCACGCTAAGGCCTGCCAGACCTCCAGAGTTTTTACCATCGACTGAATTTGCACTAGGGCGAAGAGAGGTCAGTTTTGAATTTCGTAGATTACGTGAGTTGTCACTTGCGAGGAAAGGCAGGTTGTCCAAATCAGCATCATGTTGGAAAATATTTTGAGTATTCATAACAGATTTAGTCGGAAGACATAGCTGAGGAAGCTTTGACAAGCACGGCCGATTTTGAGGCTCTGTGCAGAGGGGCTGGGGTGAAGTGGTGACATTCCGATGATTCTTTGGTGGCTTTACAGTTGCCTCGCCTTCGAGGGATTGAGAGTTATTCATTTCATGCCCTCTACGGCTGACATCATGAGAATTCATGGTGTCAGTTTCAGGGTCACAGCCAATTACAGCTTTAATATTTGGGCGCTGAGTTTCACATGTGTATTGGTCAGAGGAATACACACTCTTGTTGATGCTCATGTTTTCGTCACCATCTTGAGAGGCTTCCATATCTCTGCGTCTGTGCAGTCAAAGGGAGAAAAAAATTCATCAGCTGTTGCCGAGATTGGCAAGTTAAGATCAGTTTGTTTACAGTTGGCTGATAGAGACAAACCTGATGGACTTACAGGTACACGAGGTAAAACAGTCAACGTTAGTAAGTGACATGGAGTTGGGGTTTTGAAGTATGTCGGATCGTTTGCAGGCACGATAATTTGTTCGCGCTCAGCGGGAGCTGCAGCCTCTGTACGGGCGGAAATATTCAGCTCACCAGCTCCCGCAAGCTGACAAATGGTTATTTCTGGGGGCAGTGGTGCCTGACCAGGAGCGATGACACTGCTATCAGGTGGGGAGGATTGTTCATCTCACCCCTGTCGTCTATCAGCTTGGAGGTTGCAAGCAAGGATGTTGGGGAGCGCAATGGTGATGTTAAGGGGGGTGAATTGAGAGCACGCGTTTTCAATGGTAGAATGGGCAATAATGCTGAGACTGATGGGAAGTCAGATGAAGAGTCAGTAGGAAAAGCTAGTTCGATAGGATGTCGAACACGTTTGGCAGCGCTTACCTTTACAGTCTCAGGAAGTGAGTTGGCTTTTAAGGCTGCCCAAGGGTTTTGCATCCGACGTTGTTGGATGGTTTTCCTACGCGTATGCGGCCCTCCATTTTCTGTTTGAGCAGTCATTATGGGCAGGTGGCAGCCAGGCGCAAACTGATTCAGCGCACAACTCCGTAAAGGGATCAAAGAGGTAATTCCTCCGCAGTCTCCCCGAATGAAGTTAACGCGCCACCAGCGCCAAACAGCCGCACAACAGCCAGTAGGCTTGTCTCCTAAGGGCTTAACGCTGCGAGGGTGGATGGCTCGGGCTTTTCACGTTGATGTAAGTCATGTGACACGACGCGTGTGGAGTCCAAGCCCCGCCTCCTCCAGGAAGCACAAGGGCACCAGCACCTGCAAGAGCTCCTTATCAGCTCGCAATGCTGGGTTGAAGAAATAGAAAAACGTTTGTTCGTTTCAGTAGCAGCTACAGCCTTAATGAAGGCAGCAGAGTTCGCCTCTCGAGCGGATGGCTCGGGCTTTTCCCGTCGATGTAAGTCACTTGACACGACACGTGTTAAGTTCAAGCCCTGCTTCCTCCAGGAAGCACAAGGGCACCAGCATCTGCAAGAGCTCCTTATCAGCTTGCAATGCTGGTTTGAAGGAATAGAAAAACGTTTGTTCGTTTCAGTAGCAGCTACAGCCTTAATGAAGGCAGCAGAGTTCCAGTTTTTAATGGCGGTAACACAGCAAGAGAGATTTAGATGTAAGTCAGGGGTGAAGGAAGAAAAGGAGAGGAATACCTGGGTGTCATCAGCATAGAAATGGTGAGAAATCCTGAAGGACGAGATGATGGGGGCAAGGAGGGAGGTGTAAAGAGAGAATAAGAAGGGTCCAAGGACAGAGTCCTGGGGAAAGCTGTAGTCCAGAGGGAGAGTAGGGGAGGTTCGACCACCCCAAGGGACAGCAAAAGAGCGGTGGGAGAGGTAGAAGGAGAGCCAGTTGAGGACAGAGCCCTTGAACCAAAGGAGGAAAGAGTATTGAGAAGTAAGGGGTGATCTACAGTATCAAAGGCAGCAGAGAGGTCTAGGAGGATAAGGACCAAGGATTGCTTAGAGTAGCGAGCAGTTAAGAGGGAGTTGAGAACAAATCAGGTAATAAAAAAATGCTGGTCCAATAAACTGCGCGCTCAGATCCTGAAGGAACCAGGGAAATCTCTGGCGCAGATTCTAGAACTAGTGAGAGCTCAAGAGCTTGCAGAGGTGCGGTCGACCCAGATGGAGGTAGCTATGAAAGGGCTGCAAGTGGAGGACGTGCACGCCGTCAGGACCCAGAGCAAGAAGGCCGCTCCGGTGACCTGGGCCAGAAGTGGAACCACGCCAAGGAAGGGCAAGGAAGGGGCACCCCCGAGACTGTGCAAATTCTGTGGGCGGGGGCTGCCACATGTAGGGCCACTTAAGGCAGTGGGACAACAGTGTGGTAGGTGCCAAAAGGCAGGACATTATGCCAACTTTTGTGGAAATCACGGCTCACAAACGAAGGAGGGAAGTGTGTAAATGAGACCAGAGTGGTAACCCTAGTCGAATGCAAGGAGAAGGTGCTGTTCTTCCTGACGGATCAAGTGCTGAGAGCACTAGAAAGCGAGACAAGAGCGTCAGAAAGGAAAAGGCAAAAGAAGGAGGCCCGGGCCCGCCAACGCAGGAATGTGAGTGGCCAGGGCTAGCTTTGCAAATGAACTCTGGGGCTGAGTCTTGTTGATGTTATAATGGTTGTGTTAATATTTTGTGTTTCTAACCTTGGCATGGGATGTTGTGACTTAAACACGGCCTGTGCTGTGACGTGTTACTGCCTAAGTGATGACAGCATGTCTCTAACCAGGACGGCTGTGATCCTGTGCAATTTATTACTAAAGGAGGTGATGCGGCTTCCCGCTCGCCAGTTACTTTCACTCTCACCCGCTCTACGTGTTATTACTGTTGCTATCTATAGAGCAAGGCCCGACCTCCCCGGAGCCTGCAACACGCTATACATTCGCACTTCACTGAGTCGAGTCGAGGTGGCCATGTCTGAAAAGCTATCTAGAGCATCCTTGATGAAGAGGGTCCTGCAAACTTCCACTTTGAATTGTACCCTAGCCGCGTTAGCGATTGGGATTGTTGACAGCATGGCTGCCTACATTTGCTAAAGAAAAAAACAGAGGATGTCGTCATCGGACACCCCACTGCCTTTTTTATGAGACTACGCCCACCCGCCCTGCCCACATTTCTTTTTAACGTCAAATGACGCCAATCTGACCGAGTTTTACGCCAATCTGACCGAGTTTTACGCTAATCTGCCCATACCTCGATGTGATAGGCTTCCATCATTCTATTTGTAGCCAATAACATTACGTCTGGCAGAGTTACTAGACGGGCCAGAAATCCCGGAGACGCCATGCTCTTCCCCAGGGACCCCGGAGAAGAGCGTAAAAACTAGGCGGGTATGATGAACGGTTGTGATCGCCCATCTGACTTTTTGCTGTCACAGGCCTAATTCTTAATTCTCGATTCCATTGGCTTTCCTGTTCACTCATCTTCTGCCCCATGTTTCCATAGCGTCGATTTTCACTCTAGATAACGATGGTTTTACACATCTTCACTTTAGAAAATCAAAAACAATGAAACTCTTCCTTCCTAAGTGTTGCTACGTGACCTTTCCCTGTTAGACGTTTCACAAGTATCTGCATGCCAGACATTCGTGGTCCTTCTTGCACCCAATGGTTTGTACTCTTCCCCAGCTAGATTCTGTATGCACTTTTTAATGCGCCAATAATAGATTTTTTTCATACTCACATAGTATTGGTTTCACTCAAGGACTTCCGCCTTCCTGTTTGTCAGTACTTTGATATTTTTGGATTAGATATAACATTATAATGTATTTAGTCTAGTTAAATTATATGAGCTCCCCCTTTCTTTATGAGCACACAGATACTAGATTTCTGCAGCCTGGAATCTTCTTTTAGATTCACAAAATGTGCATTGTCTGCCATCTAGTGTTTACTTTGGAGTACTACAATTCGTTGATAATGGCCTGAAATTGAAATGCTTTTACCGATGTCTCAACCCTCAATTTCACAGGTACCCATCATTGACTGGGCATGAAGTTACCAGTGCCAATGGCTGCATCGACTCCTTTTCCTGGGATTTCCTGTGTGTGGGCACACTGCTCGGTAGCCCCTTATGCCAGCCCTGCTGGGGCCTGTGAGAAGGCATACCATATGCTTTCTCTCAGGCCCTGTGCATGCATACGTCAGGTATGCAATATCAGACGTATGCATGCACAGGACCTGTGAGAGGATGCACAGTATGCCTTCTCACAGGCCCCAGCAGGGCTTGAGGCCACACAGGGCCACACGACATAAAGGGCGCACCGCAGCCATCGGTCCTCCGCTTTCTCAAGCCAGAGTGCATGCACCGTGACTTCGGAAAGATCAAAATGATTAAGAGATTGCCGAAACACTCAACTGTGCATCACCAATTAGTTGCCCTCTGAACCTATGCTTGGCCGCACCGTCCAGACACACATCCTACATGCAGAACCCCAGGCGCAAATTATGTGGAACCCCTAAACTCTTGGGTCCAGGCATCTTGCCCAAAAGAACACAATACAATCCAATGTTGACCAGTATGGACATGCCAACCACACTGAAGTCAACATTGAAGTTGTTGATTTAGTGCGTCACACGCAAAGATTCCAATCCACGGACTATCTCGCAAGGATACTCAAAAGGATGAACAAAACAAAAACGAGCAACTCCTAGCACACCGGCAAGAGGTTTGTTGTTGGTGAAGAAGATTTCAGAGAAGTGGAGAAAACAGTTACAAAAACAGTTCAGGGGATGCCGTGGTTGCCCCCACGTGCAACAGTGGACATTCCTAGGGGCCCCTAGTCTCGCCCAGAAGGCCTAATTGGGGCGTTTGCTAACTCATCTATCGCATTGAAGAAATGGACGAGCTATGATTATTTTTACGTTCACAGGCAGAGGCGTTGCTAGGGCGCGGCTAAGGGGGCTATAGCACCTGGTCTTTTGGTTGTAGCCCCAGATAGAAGTTCAGGGACTGTAGCCAAAAGACTAGCTAGCCCCGAGTCCCAAGAGTTCCGGGTATTTGCCAGACCTAGCAACCCCCCTGTTCACAGGGTTTATCGTATCCTGTGTTGCTCTTGCTCCGACCTTCACGACTGTCATCATCGCGTGCATGAGGCAGGCACAAGCAAGGAGGAGGGCATGTGGAAGGAAAAGGCGGATCCCACTCGCTAATCCTACGCCGGGAGCAACAAGCGCAGTCCTGCTGCGCAAGCAATGATGGTACTGTTCTAAAATTACCAGCCGGTCAGATAGCACAGCAAGTAGAGCGCTCGCTTTGACATCCGTGCAGAGCACCATACACCGTGGGCAATTATAAGAAGCGCTCAGATGCCTGAGGGTTTGTAGCACTATATAAATGCAAATTAGTATTATTAGCTCCCAGTGTCTGTCTTGTTGTGTTGCATTGTGTGGCGAGCACAGCACCAGTCTGCATGGAAAACATTTTGATACTGTTAATGGATAAGGGAACACCATATATTTGGATTACTTCAAAATCATACCTCTTAACTCGTACGCCTTTGGCGGGTGTCGCATGCCATGGAGTTAGTGCCTAAACACAGCCACTCGCCCAGTCCCATTCCCACCAATAGATTTCAATGGGCTGGAGTCTGGCTCCATCTGATTTTTCCTGCCAGGGAAACTCAAAAGGCTAAGAAGAATTACACAGTGCATTTATAAACATTCTCCTGGATTATCAACACTGCATGCTTGTGTGTTTCACAAGTACTGTTGTGCATGATGATGCTGTTTATATCATCACGCTGATTTGTTAAAATGGGTTGGCGCCCACAGGTTGAGAGAGGTGAACACGCACTGTATGGTTCTTCTGTGCTCAACCTCCTGAATTGTAAGTGGGCCACACTCTGGACCCGGGGCTATGCCCCACCCCTTGCCCCTACAACAACTTGAGACTAAGGCGAGGCCTTGTGCTCGTTTGATTTCTCTGGAGAAGGTCTCAGTGACTCGTCCGCACCAGGGAGGTGCCTGCTGTGCTAACCCACCTGCACAGGGCTTCTGTTCTCGTGCCCTGGTGCACAGCCTGGTTGCAGTACAGTGGGTCAACAAAGACATGGTGACTCATGAGCGGTGGTGCTCCACAGGATTTGTGGGGCGATGGGTGGAAAAAAGTGTGTGGGGGCCCCTTTATTTGCATAAATAGTGACATTGGTGATATTACAGAAATGATATAATACACAAAGGTATCATGGGAAGTTAAATGAAAACATTTTGCCATGAGTAAGGCAGGAGACAAATAAACTGGGACCTCCACTAGATGAATTTCCACTGTTAATATTTACATATGTAGAAATATCAGGAGTGAGTCTTTTTTTGAAGTAGAAGACAGTGTGAAATGCATACATTAAATAGACTTTTAATTTTGGCCGACAAGGAATAGTGAGATAAAAGGATTTGGCCAGGAACACACACTTTGGTTAAGTGGAGAAGCAGGGATTTTAGACCAGTCTGCAATTCAGGAACTTGCACACATCTCTTCTCAGATGTAATTGGTAGAACTATAGTTTGTAAAAGGTATTTTTGAAACTTTTGTATGAAAACGCCATCTGACTGTGGAAGGCATTGCAAAAATATGATTTGTAGTTTGCGAACTGCAGTTAACGGAGGGTTTTAGTGGCGTTTCCCAATTCTTTTTATTGTGTATATATTTGGCCATTTTGTCCAAACTAGAAATATGCTTTTATTTCAAAAGCTACAGGTAAGGATTAACTCCAAGCAGTTTCCAAGGATGTCATGTCAGGGTGGGGATTGGTGAGGACAGATATGGCAGGATGTGTCCACTGCAGAATTGTCTACAGTGCAATAAATCCTATCTTGAGCAATTTTCAGGTCTTCAAATGTTAACAAAATTAACTTCTTCAGTCCTAAAAAAAAAAGTGGAGGGGAGGCTCAATAATATATGCATAGGCGCTGCGTACATGGGGGTAGGGTGCTTAGTTGTACCTGTTCTCCTTGCCATGCTCATCTAAATCTCTGGTTGTGGCAGGGTTTCTTTCTCCTCTCCTGCTGGGTTCAGGCTTGATGACATGTTGGCATGCATCTTGCAAAATTAGCAACAGCTGCTCACTTCAAAATGGGGAGGGAGCCTCATTAATGGACCCACCTGACCCATGATTTAAGAGGGTGGGCAGGCCAAAACTGTTTTGCGGTTCGGGAGAAGCAGGGATCCTATAGTAGAATGCTGCAAATTCAACCCAGCAGGTTAGGTGACTGTTGCTGAGATGTTATATGTTTAGACCTTCCTGTAAATCAAATGGCTTTTTTCCTATTTCTGCTGCAAAATGTGCTGTAAAATTTGTTTAGACCTGGAGATGGGTACAGCTCCCGTGTGTCACTCAATATGGGAATCTTCGTGCCCCCTAGCAAAAATCAAAGGCTGCCACCCATTAATATATGCACAGGAAATGAACATATCTTAAAGTGAAATATGCAAATGTACCTTTCCCCTTAGAAGAAAGTGCACAAGCATTTGCTTTTCAGAAACATTTATCAACCTGGAAAAATTATCAGAGAGAGTAGAAATTTGAATTACTATGCTGGTAAAGTACAAAAGGTGCCCACCTTTTAAACCCAAAAATATATAAATAAATATTCTAAGGAACACAAAATCCAGACATGGGACGTGTGCTTTAATGGCACATTCATGAGGTCTTGTGGGGAAGCGTCTGCACTGCAAACATGACAACCTGTTATGAACACTTCACCAAGCAAACTTTTTTTTGGTTTAATGCTGGTCTCAAAAACATCCAACAGGGATTGGCCCTCTAAAATAAAGTGGGTGGACGCTGTCCAACATGTATACTCAACGTTTTCCCTGAAAATCAGCACAGGGCCAGAACCGAGAAAATAACCCCTCCAGTCTCCAGGACTGTAACCTCTTCCGCCACATCCTGGGCAAATATGCATGACTCACTTGCCCCCCTCATCCTTTCCACTTTCACCCCCACGTCTGACATTCAACAATACTCTATTTTATAAAGATAACTTGAAAAGTACACAAACCATAGCAAAGTACTCGCACAAATATAAAAATCCCTATAGAAATATGCTAGGCAAAAGGTTTACAATTGTGGCATTAATCCCCCACCTGGAATGGAAGAATACAAATACCAAAATGCAATTCAGCAGAAGGCAAGAAATGGCCTGTGCATTTTGAAAATGTACTTTCGTGTCTTAAAGACTCAAAATAAAAGGTAATGTGTTAAAAGGTAACTTGTTTGTGTTTCAATGTTTGACAAAGGAATGCTTTATATATATTGTGAGGCAAATGCTACATTTTACCTAAAATAAACACTTTGGGGTGTTTAATATGAGCATGTGAAAATGAGGCAGATAAAACGGTTTTGTGTAATATTTAACTGTACTGAAGGAGGGCACAGATTTTAGGCATCTAACTGGTGCTTTGTGTGTACTTTCAAAATAAAAATGCCCCTTTGCAGTTCTTAACATAGAAATGTTAAGAACGTCTTGTCCAAAACAATGGTCTCTTCAATGGGCCTTTACTTGTAAATCATTCACACTTTGAATGCTCTTCTCGAAGAAAGGAAGTGCTTCTCCACTCTTTTTGACTGCTTACTCTCTGTTCTCTCCTCCTCTCCCTTTTCCTATCTCCTCCCCTCCTCCCCTTACTTTCTTCTATGCACTTACTCTATCAGAATTGTCCCAGGACCTAGTATGATAGCAACCTCGTCTATCTCCTCCCCCCTCCCCTTACTTGTTTTTTTTTCGTTCCCGACCCCTCCGGCTCTACCAGAAATGTCATCAGTCCTAGTACGGTAGTCGCCTGTCTGTTTCCATTTCCTTCCCACTCTCCCCGGCCCTTAGTTATCTATGTCTTAGCTCTTGCACTATCTGAAATGTCATCAGGCCGAGTACGATAGTTAATTTCACATCCTGACTGTTCATGGCCTGTAAGAATGTCATTGTATTTTCCCTTGTTCCCTCCCTTGCCGTGAAGCGCTTTGAAACACATTGTGTATAGGCGCTATATAAATAAACTATCATAGCATAAGCAGCACTTACGGGGACCTGCAGTGTCTAATGGGCGGCTGATAGGGGGTGGTACTTGTCTCGAGAGCATTGCAGCAGGCGGTTGAGAGGTGACACGAGGTCTCATTAGGACCACAAAAAGGGAACCTCGTACATAGAGGAAGCACAGCCCCTTCTGAAAGCAATATCCTGCAGGGCACCTGAGACCGCAACGCCTTGGCCAGCCGTACAGACACCAATGCCTCGGGCCGGCCCTGGTGCTCCATGTGTGACCAATCCCGAACATTTTGTGTCCAAGTGTGATGGTGACTCTGCCCAGAGTGCACATGTGGGACAGTATAGAGGTCACTGTTTAACCTGGCAAGCCACCCCAATGCTATTCAAGGTATGTGTTATACCTCATTTATGTAAGTGTTCTGGCACCCCGTCTGCATACTTCACACAGAAGAGGTACCAAGCACTGAGGTATCTGCAGCACCAACAGAAGACAGACGATCAAAGTACGCTCTGATCACCGAGTTGGGTCCACCACGTGTGATTAGTCATGAGTGAGAAAAATCACCTCCCTGATGTCCTTACAGTTGCCTTGTGCAGGAAGGGGCATGGCGCACACGTCTTGCGTGCACCGCTCACCCATGGAACAAATGTGTGTGGTAGGAGTTACCTGCACTCTAGGGCCCTCTGGGTGCAACACCTCACGTTGTACTTCACAGCAACTCTGGGCGATGACAACATAGCCAAGAAGTACACCTTCCTGTACACTGCCGGTGCAGCTGTTCACAAGATCTTCGAGACTTTGCACACAGCTGAAGGATAGTACAAAGGGGTGACAGAGGCGTGGACCGCTGGCATGACCTCAGTGCTGTGGGGTGAACGCCCTTGGAGGACCGAGATGTGAAGGAGGATTCTAAAATACATGTGTGCATTTTTAGCCAGCAAGAAGGTAAGTAGGGGCGGCTGGGTCCATGATGGCGACCCATGGAGATCTGTACACTTTACGGGCCCTGGGATAGGAAAGTAGGCAAGTCAAGAAGACTGATTATGTGCACAGCTGGACTGAAGTATTTCCTCAGCATTCCATTGGAAGTGGTGGTGTATGTTGTGAAGTCGAGTCCAGACTATTGCAGATGTATGCGAGTGAGTGACTGTGCCTCCGGGACGATACAGCTATGTTCCATTGTTATGGAATGCTATAGGCACCAGTGAATCCGGCTGATAGCTAGTTACCATGCAGTGATGCAGATCATATCATATCCGGTTTGACTGGAATCCTTTCTCTGCAGGCAAGGTACCGCCTTGTTGTTTCACCAGGTTACTCATCAGGTGCCCAGGACGCCTGTCTTGGGGTGATGGTTTACCCAGGAAGTAACTATCTAATTTTGGAGCTACAAGGCATGACTGGGAGACTGTACTCTGGGCCTTATGGGGGGAGGAGAAGGCAGAAGAGTGTATGAATGCAGGAACAGTTCAGCAACATCAATCAAGTGTGATATCCGCATTTGTGGGATTGGGAGTGCAACAGACCTCTTCTGGGGCGTACTGTGTAAAGAAAGTGCAGTGAGAGGGACTAGAGCAGGATATGGGATGCTGGACCAATACATAAATCCCTGCGGAAACAACCCGGAGTGGTAGAACGGAACAGCGAGAATCAAAAATGCGAACCCACACCAAATCCCCTGTGGAAAATGCAAAGTGGTGGCACAAAACAGCAGTGGAAATTCAAAATGAGGCCAACCTCAACAAAATGCTGGTGGGGGAAAAATGCAAAGTGGTGGCGCAAAACAGCAGTGAAAATTCAGAATGATGCCGGCCCTCAATCCTATCCCTGTGGAAAAATGCAAACTGATGGCACAAAACAGCTATGAAAATTCTAAATGAGGCCAAAAAGCGCCGTCAGCCAAGAAGCATGAACTAAATACAGGGCAAGTATATTCCAGGGGTTATTTACACAGGAGCGTCTATGAACGTCCTGCCTGGCACCCACTCCAGGACACTTCATCAATTGCTAAAAACAACTAAGTCTATATATTCACCTTTTGGCTTCGCAAGCTAATGCCCCCTGGCACGGACAACTGTGGGGGATGTGGGTACGACAGAAAACAGTACAGACAAGATTCTTCATACAACTAAGTCTATATATTCACCTTTTGGCTTCGCAAGCTAATGCCCCCTGGCACGGACAACTGTGGGGGATGTGGGTACGACAGAAAACAGTACAGACAAGATTCTTCATACCTAAAACAAGTACAGACCCTCTGCTGAGCTGCGACACTGCAGAAGTAGCTGTGGGGAAGTTTGTGTTTTGCGTGCACTTTGAGGATGTCATAAGCCTTCTCAATTGATACAAGGACACAGTCCAAGGCGTAGAATGTTTAAGAGGCCAACCAGTAAGGCTTCATATCGATGAGACAATCCAGCTGATTGTCCTTAAACATAGCAGAATTCCCTTTCACCTAAGGATAAAGGTTAATGTTAAAGGATATTTGTACCACGCACTATCACCACCATAGTGGTCCCGTGGACCTCTGAAACAGGAAAGGGGGGGTGAGTTAGTGGGAGTAAGCAGGAAAAGTGCAAGACAGCAGTGATGTGCTGTTGGCAGCCTCAACATGGTTTACACTGTTCGCTGGGCTTGGGGTGTTTTCTGGTCGGTAGATGTCGTGTGCTGTTGTGCGAGTCTATGTGCGGTTTGTTTTGTTGTTGCGGTGTAGTGAAGTTTGTGCGGTTTGTTGTGGTATAGGGTTGTGGTTGTGTCTGGTTAGAGTTGAGAGGTGTAGGCAGAGGGGTCAAATTGTTAATGGATTGTTTATTGGCATTGCTGTCTATAAGTCATGTGCTGAATTTCCACGTTTTTCTTTCCTGTAGGTGTGGCGAGTGAACATCACTGCATGTCAATCTAGTTCAGGCGCCAGCCGATAGTCACTATCCCTTCCATAGATGATGCTCTCCAATATTCACAACTGTGCCCAAATTCGGCCCTTGCCCACCATTGGAACCTGCCTATTTGTGCGGCTAGCTGGTATTCGCGATTCCATCCTAATCTGGCCTGGGTAGCCTTCCGGTGCAGTCCAGACGTGGGTTTGTTCAGCAACTGCTACTCTATCCAGATGTGGCAATGGTCGGCATTCATAATCCTACCCAGTTGCTCACACAGGCTATCACTTACAACCCTGTCATCTAAGCGAGGTACATACCAAGATTCGTAGCTACGACTAGGTGGGCATCTGCCATCATTCATAACTCCGTCCGGGCTGTAGGCATGCTAACGTCCATAGCTCTGGCCAAAAAGGCGGCTGTTAACATTCATAATTGGCACTTGCTAGTGTTCATGGAGTGGGTGAGGTGGTAGGACGGAATTGGGCAGGGGTGCTAATTCTGTCTTCATGGGGTTGTCACTTGTGTCCTATTCAACCTATCGTTGTCTCTCTCGTTGTTGTAGGAATTTCCTTAGTCGTGCCTGGTTGTTGTCTGTGTCATCCTAATTTCTGTCAACCTGTTCTCTCTCTTTCCTGTTTGCTTGCTTGTTTAGTTTCAATTTGTTTCTGTGGCGTTGAACAGCCAGGGTTTTAGTAGTTTGCTGAATTGTAGGTGGTCTTTGGTGTTTCTTATTTCTTTCGGAACGTTGTTCCAGGTTTTTGTGGCCAGGTAGGAGAAGGAGGAGCCTCCTAGTCTTTTCTTGACAGACGGTTTTGGCTCCAAGCAGATTCCATTGCTTCATCTGAGGAGTCTTGTTGGCTTGTAGATTGTTATTTTCTTTTGTAGGATTTCAGCTTCCTGTGTGCTATGTACATTGTTTTGAAGGTGATGCAGTGTTTGACTGGGAGCCAATGTTGTATTTTTAGCGCTGGAGTGAGGTGGTCTCTTCTGGATAGTTTGAGGAGGTGTCTGGCTGCTGCATTTTGGATGCGTTGTAGTTTCTTTAGGAGGTATTCTGGCATCCCGAGTTAGAGGCTGTATGCAAAGTCGATTCTTGACATGATTAGGGCGATGATTGTGAGTGTTTTGTGGGTGAAGGAGAGGAAAGGTAGAGTTATTCTTGTTGTGTGAAGGAGGAAGAAGCATTTCTTGATTACTGCATTTATTTGCAGTTCTAAGGTTAGGGTGTTGTCCATCAGGACTTCCAGATTTTTGACTACCTTAGATGATGTTGGCGCGGTTCGCATTTCCGTTGGCCAGGGAATGTAGCGGTTCTCTTGGTTTTTGGATATAATCATGATTTCTGTCTTTCCTGGGTTGATTTTCAGATTGTTGGTGCTCATCCAGTTAAAGACTTCTTTTAGACACTCAATTAGGGTTGAGTGATTGTCTTGAGTGTCTTCAGTTTTGTAGATGATTTGAGTGTCATCTGTGTAGTTGTAGCATGTAATTTTGTATTTATGAAGATTCTGATTACTGGAGTCTGGTAGATGTTGAATTATAGTGGTGATAGTGAGGATCCCTGTGGTACTCCACAGTCGTTAACTCATGGAGTAGATTTGAAGGGTTTTATGCATACGGTTTCTGTTCTGTCTGCTAGGAATGATTTAATAGAGAGTAGTGCCATGTCCGTTATACCTATGTCCTCCAATCTTTTGGTTAGGGTGTCATGGCTTACTTTGTCGAAGGCTGCGGAGAGGTCTAGCAGAATCGGAGCTGATGTTGCGTTGGAGTCTGGAGGAACTAGAGAAATTTGAGCAGGAAGATGTCTTTGAATGAGTGACTGGTTTTCCACACATTAGTATTCCGCATCATGGTTACCACTTGTCCTAAGCCACCTAGCTTGGTCTGAATCTGTGTGGACATGCAATTCCCCAACAAAGAAATCAAGAGACATTGGCATCCCACACAGGCTGTAGACAACACAGTGGCTGACGGCGGGATGCAGAGTCTTGTTCTAAACTAGACCTAAACACAGGGTATCACCATGAAGTTCTACACTGCGTGTTGAGATACATAATGACATTCTCTACACATTAAAGTTCTTTATCATTGCAAGAGACTAAGGGCCTCATCACGACTTTGGCGGTAACCCTTAAATCCGGCGGTAGCGCTATTACCGCCGGATTTAAGGGTCCGCCAAAGCAGGACTTCGGCGGATTTCTCCCCAGCTCTGAGCTGGGGGGAAATCCGCCGAAAATTCGCGCTATTACCGCCGGCGGGAAATCCGCCGGCGGTATTAGCGCAAAATTTCCCCATTGAGCCCAATGGGGAATGGGGCATTCCCGAATGGGCTCAATGGGGAATGGGGATTGACATTACCACCGAACTCGTGATCCGGCGCTATTAGCGCCGGGGAGTTCGGCTGTAGGGCTAATACCGCCCCCGCTAATAGCGTTATTGTTACCGCCCAAGTCGTGATGAGGCCCTAAGTATTTGAATATAGTCCGCGGCAGTGGTGTTTCTATGCACAATTAGAAGCCTGTCAGCGTCTTTACCCTCATATTCGTGGCTACAGAAGAGGAACCCCCGTAATGCCTTTCAAATGTGCTTTAGTGACAACAATAAAAGTGAATGTATCGAGACAGAT
Organism: Ambystoma mexicanum; assembly: GCF_040938575.1. Taxonomy (NCBI): domain Eukaryota; kingdom Metazoa; phylum Chordata; class Amphibia; order Caudata; family Ambystomatidae; genus Ambystoma; species Ambystoma mexicanum. Next base: position 898,618,377 of record NC_090941.1, read on the forward strand.
CACATTCTTGCAAAGCAAGATTTAATTATTCGGCTAAGTGTTCTAAGATTCAAGCCTGTCTGCCGATTCCACACATATGAGAGATGTGCACTTGGCTGTTGCATCAAAAGTCCTTCTGAGGTGAAAGGTTTTCTGGAAATGGTCACGTACTGTGGCAGATTCACACAGGGCTTAAGAACCCCGTCTGACCCACCCAGAAATCTCTCACAAAAAAAGCTGCCACAAGTGATTGGACCACACCGGAAGAAACAGAGTTTTTCAGGACTCTGAAGATGGTGCTCGCTACCGATACCACCACTTTGCCTTAACCACAGAGCTGCTGGTCAATTTAAGCCTATTTTGTCTTAGGGCAGTCTGGACCAGGCAGGAACAGCTCTCCCCATCGCCAATGGCAACAGTACGGTAACTGCCTATGAGCAGAGGTTCACAGATTGAGTGTTCTGTGGTATGTCCCCACTATCAGGTGTATACATCTGTGGACAACCAGTAGTACAACTGGTGACTGACCACAAACCATTTATGCGCACTGTCATGATTCTGCACTTCGCTCGGTGTACAGTCCTGTAGCAAATGATCCCGTAGACATTCTGTTTCAACACCCTTAGGAAAAAATAAATCAACAAACAAGTAAGTGGGGCTCTCCGTACTGAGGTAGATTCCTCCCTCCTCACTCAATGGCCATTTTTATTTTCATGGTGACCACATTGTTTGCGGCCTCCTGGCCTCCTTCCACCTTGTGGTGGCAGCAACGCAATTCGACTGTTAGAAAGATTTGTTGGGCTCCCAAGGTCATGGAACCCCTGCAGCATAGCTACCAATCAGAGCCCATGAGAAACCGCCAGTAACGGATGTGAATCCCTCTGAGATTCTCGCCTGCAGCACCCTCGGCCCTTGTGGGTAAATAATCCTGGTCCATATGCGTTGCTAAAATAAAAGTAGGCCTCTGGGAGAAAGTGTGTTCCTGGATCTGGGGGTCAAAGTGGAACAGGTCATTAAAAGCTGCAGATGGGTCCAAGGGATGGCAGACATCACTCTTCCCCCTCCCTTAGAAACTCCCCGAAAGTGTTTCATCCCATGGACCCATGTCAGCATGGACTTAAGCACAATCCTGACGGACACACCTTTGTTAGACAAAGGGTCTTGTTACCCTGAAAGTCGATATTCTTGCAATCTATGGCCAATGGATCAGTCATTCTAGTGTTTCGCAGAATATCTTCTACCCAGAAGTGGAACAGACAACATACCATCTGAAAGGACAGGAATTCTGGACTTTCTAGACATTGGCCACAAAATGAATCCAATATGGCCCAGGGCCGAATGGTGACTCAGAGAGGGTCATGCAGACCCTAAATGAGAATTCTATGTTCGCCCACGGCCCAGGGAAAATAATGGAAAAGGGCACTATGTGTTTCTGCGGGAGTGCAAACCCTTCCCCAGAAAGGACGAGATAGCCACAGAAGAGGGCCGTTTTAGGCCCTCTCCTCCGCAGAATGCTTCCTAATCAGCCCTCCTGATCCGTTCTCCAAATCGGGAATAACCAAATTTGGGCAAACAAGTGTTTGCCAATGACAAAGAAAGCCATAGATACCACACAGTTCCACCATCAATACTGGATGGTGAGGAAGTTCTAGCACAAAGTAAAAGGCCTAAGCAGAAAATGACTTTACCCTATGAACCTACTCCTTGGAAGTCCATCAAGGTAAAGGGATTGATGGTGATAGTCCAATGCACACAAACGCTGAAAAGACACTGCAGTTTGTTCAGGAAGCTGTCCCTCCTCACTGAGTGCAGGCATGGAAATTGGCAAGCCTCAGAAGAGGCCGTGAGAGAGTGATAGAGACTGACGGCGGCCATACACCACTGCGACCAACCTTCCTGTGCCAGAAGATGCTAAAGGCCTCGTGTTCTGCCGCCACCCGCTCAGCAGCCAGTGGCACCAGAGGTATTCACCCCTGTGCCCTCTGGTCTCAATGCAAAGGAAAAGGCACAGCGATTAATCCCCCTGATGTTATTTTTGTAGTTCTTTGAAGTTATCAAAAGTCCAAAGGAAGCATTAAGCCATTTATGCTTTTTAATCGTGGATATTGTGTTTGGTCGTTTCCAATGTGTCACGTGCTGTATAAGGCATCGCCACAGATTTTAATGCTATTATCACCTAGCAAAGAATACAACAATGGACTCAAAGTGCCCCTGTGTGGTCAAGGTGTAGTCCACGTTGTGGAAGGCCTGCTGCAAGTGGAACCTTGTGAGCCTTTTCCTAGAGGTGGTATTTTTTTTCTTCTGGTGCTTGGGTAGTAACTAGATTACACCAGAGAAAAGGGCCCAGTGTTAATCATTAGTTTGGAGGTTGGTCAGGGTGGCTGTCAACCCGCATGAGCATGACTGCAGCGTGCTGAGTTGTGTGTGCTCATGCACATAACATGTATCTCTGTTCTGTTACTGGGATACATACCATGAACTGCTGTCGTGTTCTTGACCTCTGCGCACTCTGGTGGATCTGAACCGTAAGGATTTAGGTTGGAGGTAGGAGAGAGAAGCTGCAAGATAGCTCTGCTGTTGTGTTTACGCGTGCAGACCAGAAGCACCCTGAGCTCTGTGTGGGGGTCTGTACCTATGTGTTGTTTGTCAGGGGCACAGCGGCACTTATTTTCCCAATGGGGAACCTCATTTGCCTGTGGTGCTACAATGCATTGGCCAGAGAGTGTGGCATGTTGGTTATTGAGGTAGTGCATTGTGTTGATTGAAGTCTGATGGGAGGGATCATTAGTGCACTGTGCACAGATGGTGTATCTGGTATGTGCACAGTGCATATGACCTTCTAGTGCAGGAGATTAGCCGTGCTCCCAGTAGGCGATTTAGAGCATCTGTCTGGTATGTCAGTGGCAGATTGCCAGAATGGTGCCATGCTTAGATAGGCCCATAAAAAGCCAGGACTTTAAGGTGCTCATGAAAGTCAAGAGGCCATGGATTGTGCAGCTTTCCCTTTGGGTGAGAGTTGCAGGAATTCGTTGTGATGCTAGTGAAAGCCTGTATATTTTTGTAGCATGTTGTGTGGTTTCTAGGAGTATGTTATTGCTGGATCCCAATCGTATCCTTTGGTTGGTAGCAGAACATCTTTCCTTCCATGAATTTGGCCCCATTCCCCTGTTGGACTGTATTGGTGAAGCAGATTGGTTTAAAAGGTTCTATGAAAATTGCCTGCAGGCCACTTTTGCCGAGACTTGGTTTCCTGTGTCACATTTTGTTGCTGCGGGCCAGGCCCGCCACATAATCTGACCCTACTTTTTGCAGGGGTTACTCCTGCAGATCCTGCCCATTGTTCATTCAACACTATAGCTCCTTCTACCATCTGTTGTGCCGACTACCCTCTAAATGTTCCCACTAGGCCCCATTCTCTCCTTCCTATGACCAAAACTAAATTTCTCGAGATAAACTGACTTCTTTCTCTCTCTCTCTCTCTCTCTCTCTCTCTCTCTCTCTGTCTCTCTCTCTTTATCTCTCGGTCTGTCACTGTCTCTCTCTAGCTCATCCTTTCGGCTACTGCTTCAGTCTTTGGCTCTGAAGTATTCTCATATTTGACTGAGTGTTACCTTCCAACGCCATATGGAATCTGGAGTATTGGCATGAGGAGCATGGAGTACCGTCTCCATTCCCAATGACAGATGAAAGGGTCTCTCCATTCCCAGACTGAGGTTCTCCCCACCTGGAGGACCCTATATTCTGTTCCTGACGCCCCTCGATACTCTGCCAATCGTGTTCATCCTTTGTTCGTGGTTTCAACCCCTTCAGATCAGTGTTTTCCTGCTCTTCCCTGGGTTGGGTCTAACTGTCCCCCTCAAACCTTCCTGGGCTGACCATACACTACTTCCTCCTGGGTTCCTGCTGCCACCTTCTTCTGATGTTCTCCAAAAACAACCTAGTCTCTTCTTACGACTTCATTCGGGTTTCGGCCACCATCCTCTGTCTGGATTTCAAACACATTTTTCTGATATTCATGAACTCTCCTCCTTTCCTTTGGCCCTTCCCCCAGAAGTTCACTAACCTCCTCCTCAATTCTTTCTGCCACCCCCTCCTGATATCTGACTCCTCCTGATCTGCTTATTCCATTTTCTTCTGATGTTTACCATCCTCCTCTTCATCTCCTTGTTTTAGCTCCTCCTGTTTACCAACCTTCTCCTTTTACCCTGCTGCTTCCTTCCCCTCTAATTGCCAACCTACTCTCCGAACATCTCATTTTTCACAGCCACCTCTTACAAACCAAACTCTCCCTTCTCATCTAGAGGTTTCACTCCTCCTCCAGGCTCCTTCTTCTTTCCAGCCATTTCCAAACCCTTGCCAGAATTTCCTTCTCCACCTTTACTTAATGAGCGTCAGGCTTAAGAAGTCTTGTAGCATCTCTTTAGGGCAGCTTCCCTGAATGATGGCAAAGTGCTGAGGGTCTGGGATTGGCTGGGGTCAATTTATTCACCTGCATTTACCAATTGACTGAGCAGGTAGATCAAGTCTTTAAATGGATTCCATGTAAGTCTTTGTGGTGGGTGGCAGGGGACCACAGGATCTGTGGTATGCTACTAGGCATGGGGTAAGTGGGTTCCCGTTTCTAATTCCCCTGTGTTTGCTTTGCTTATGAAGCGAGTGCTGCAGTCTTGTCAAAGCAGTCTACAGTCTATGTATTCATTTATTTGTATTTATTGAATATTTATAACGAGCCTGTACAGCAAAATAGTGTTTCGAGGTGCCACAAGACAAAAGGGGAGAGTGGGGGAGAACAGGGGAGAAAAATAACAATAACGCGCCTACTAGGCCTTGTGTCATTCAGATCGTACAAGTGCAGTAACAAGAGGTGCAGGGTGGGAATGGGGTGGTGGAGGGGGAATGCTGGTCGTGGTGGAAGGAAAAATGCTAGGGTGGGACGTGAAGTGCAGGCAGAGAAGAGGCATACAGGTGAAGGGGTGGAGGGGAAGAGTAGAAGTCCAATGGGGCAGGGTGAGTGCCAAGGGGAGGCAAGGTGGGTAAGTGCCAGGGGATGCTAAGTGCGAGTACGGGGGTAGACCAGACTGGGTAGGGATGCACGACCCACCAGGCTAGTTAGGAAGAAGGGAGCACGGAGGGGCAAGTGTAGGTTTGGGGTGGGGGCAAAGAGACCGGATTGCTGTGGTAGAGTGGGTGAGGAGGGCCTGGTTCCCTGTAGGATTCAGAAGGGACCAGGCTGCTAGTCAAAGTCAATGCAGCACAGGGGGGCATAAGCAGGGGAGAGGGAAGGAAGAAGAGAAAAGGGGGGGTCTTGAGAAGCTTACGGAACTTAAGGAGTTCTGGCTCAAGCCTGACAGGGGCAGGGAGGCCATTCCAGAGGGAGGACCCTGCGGACGAGAGATCTGCCCCCACTCTCTGCTTGGAGAAGTGTCTGATCTGCAGAGAGTTGGAGCTAGAAGATCGTAGGACTCTAGCAGGGAGGTATTTACGGAAAGGGAGTTGGATTTAGGGCCCAAGAAAGCCATGTTTATGATGCAGAAGGTCTTGAACTTGATACTCACATCAACCGGGAGCCAGTGGAAAGATTTTAGGGCTGGAGAGAAGCGGCCCCTGGGCTTGAGGCCAAGGATAAGTCTCTCAGTCTTATTCTGGATTAGTTGAAGGGGGCGAAGGAAGGACATAGGCAGATTGAGGAAGAGTGCTGTTGCAGTAGTCCAGTCTAGAGTGGACCAGAGCTCTGGAGACATAGTTTCTGGGGGAATGTGAGGAAAGGGAGAATGCCTCTGAGAAGATGCAGCTGAAAGTGGGCCTTCTTGGCAAGGACCGTGATGTGAAGAGAGAAAGAGAGAGAGGAGTCAAAGAGGATGCCAAGGTTTGTAGCCTCATAAGTGGGTGGGGGGAGGGGTCCCATGGAGGCTGGACAGAGAGGAGGCGGCAAGGATGGAGTAGGGGGCCCAATGAGAAGGATCTCCATCTTTATGGCATTAGGCAGAGATCGTTAGCAACGCACCATGCCTGAATAGCAGTCACAGTCAGGAATGAGAGAGGAAGAAGAGGAGGCATTGGGGGAGCTTGAATGATAGTTTTGTGTTATCAGCATAACACTGGAAGTGAGGAGAGAAGGTGGAGATCAAATGAGCCAGACAGGCAAAGGTAGATGTAGAAGAGCCACCGTGAGAGGATAGAGCCCTGGGAGACGCTGCAATTGGAGAGGGTGTTGGAGGAGAGAAAAAGGCCAAGTAGAACCTGGGAAGGTCGGCCAGATAGGAATGAGGTTTATAAGGGTGGCATGATTGACCGTATCAAAGTCAGAGGAAATATCAAGAAGGGTAAGAATGGAAGGAGAGTTGGAATTGAGATTTGAGAACACGTCATCACGGGTGTTCAGGAGAGCAGTTTCCGTGCCTCTAACTGCTCTCTAGACAACCAACAGATTCAGTATGATGGATCAGTTGGGAGATGACCAGCTTCTCCAAGAGTTTGTCCAAGAAGGGGGTAATGGAGATAGGACAGTAGTTAGCTGGGCTGGAAGGGTCGGCAGAAGACTTTTTGAGGAGAGGGTCACAAGGGAGTGTTCGAGGGGTAGTGCGAAGGAGCCAGTGCCAAAGGAGTGATTGCAGAAATCAGCCAGGGCTGGAGCAAGGGAGGCAATGGTGTCCTTGATAGTTCTGAAGGAGCAGGAGAGCTGTTTGGAGGAGACTTTCATAGAGAGGACTTGTTTAGAGACCTCATATGATGCTATGGGAGAGAAGGAGGCGAGTAGGAGGGAAGGGTAGAGGGGGGCCAAGGGAGGCCTGAGAGCGGGTGAATAGAGTGAGGACAGGATTTCCTGAGTTTTGGTGACGAAGTGGGAGGCCAGTGCAGTGCAGAGGGCCAGGGATGGCAGCGGAGAAGTGGAGACTGCAGTGGGATTAGTGAGTTCCTTGCAGATTGTGAACAGTTCAGCCGTGTTGTTGGTGGCCCCAGAGATGCAGCTTTGATATTGTCCCTCTTCCTCAAGCAGATAGAGAGTCTGTATTGCCTTCGGAACAGGCCAGTCTGTCAGAGGATGCGTCTAATGCCTGCTATATCTGCTCAGCAGCTCTGCACTTGCATTTCAGAGAGGCAAGGTCAGAGTCATACCAGGTGTTGCGCTTGGAGGCAGGCTTCATGCAGATCCACATGACAGGGGCAAGGATGTCCAGACATTTGGAGATGGAGAGGTCAAGGTTAGCAAGGGCTGTCTCCGAGCTGTGTGTGAGTCAGTGGGTGGAGTGGGAGGGGGAATGAAAGTGGCGGTAAAAGTAGCAACTGACTCTCGCTTCATCGGTCGAATCATGGAGAAGGAGACTGGCAGTGCAGGCAGAGGTTTAGCCGGGGGACCCAAGAGATCCAGGTGAGAGGACAGGAAAGCATGGTCAGACCAGGAGAGAGGTGTGGTGAGAGGTTTGGAAATGGTGTTTTCCGCTGTGATGAGAGAGCATCCAAGGGGTGTCCAACTGAGTGCGCCGGACCAGAGGGAAGAATGGTGAGGGAAAAAGAGTCAGAGGCAGCGGAAGAGTCCAGTGGCGTGTCAGGAGAGTCAATGTGAATATTGAAGTTTCAGAGGAAGAAAAGCTTGGAGGTGGGGCCAGGAGAGAAGAGGTGAGGTCAGACCACTCTGAAAGAACGACGGAGACTGGACCAGGGGTCCTGTAGATGGTGGCAAGAGTCAGCAAGAGGATAGGAGAGACACCAAGCCTGCAGACAAGGCATTCGAAGGAAGAGTAGGACTGAGTGGGTATGATAGTAGCAGGGACCCATTCAGGGAAGATCAGGGCCCCTCCAACTCCAGACTGGCTAGGCCTGGGCTTAGAGAGGATCTTGTAGCCCTCAGGGAGAGTATGACACAAACAGTGACAGAGCTGGCAGTGAACCACATCTCAGTGAGCGAGAGAACGTCAAGGTCAAAGTCTTCAAGGAGGTGACTGATGTCAGAGGTGTGTTTAACGGCAGAGTGAGAGCTGAGGGTAGCTAAGTGGTTTTCCAAGGAGGGGTACAGGGATGTGTTACATCTGTCGGTGGTGACAAAGGGATAGTGGGTGGCGGAAGGAGGAGTGGCAGGAGAAGGGAAGACAGAAAGCACCCATCAAGAAGGAGGGGGGTGGGTTGAGAGCCCTGGGCCATGATAGTGCCATTCATGTAGACAATGATGCGCCTAGAAGATGGGAAATGTGCCAAGAGTACTTCCCATCTTGTTGCGCCATTAATTGGCAAAGAAGACAAAGGGGAGAGGACTGAGACCATTTGGGGAGTCCATAGGTCTAGAGAGGGGGCGACAAAGAGGATGTCAATGACAGTCTGCCTGGAAGAAACATTGACGTAGGTGTCAGCGATGGGCAGGCCTGGGTTGGAGACCAAGAGATCTTTCTTAAACCTTTTTCTTCCAGGCTTCGAAAGCGAGGTAGGATAGGTAATGAAGTAGCAGTTAGAGTAAATAGGGGAGATGGAGAGCATCATGGAGGAAGAGGGCAGAGGGATGCAAGTGGGGGAGAGAGACAGAGAAACTGCACAATGCACAACAATCTCACCAGAGGGCCTAGCAGCAAGACAGGTGCAGACGAATCAGGTGCACAACGTCCCACAGGTCACCGAAAACAGGGTATTGCACTGCTCCAGCAGCAGAGGAGGAAGGAAGGCGAGCTCAGAAGAACTTCAGAACTTCAGACTCTGTTCTCTGGCTGTTCAGGGCTTCTCTCAGGTTGCGGTTTCAGTAGCAGCCTATGATAGGTTTCTCGCTCGTCGCTATTGGGATATGGCAAGTCTCAAACTGGAACTTGGTAGAAGTGTTCCTTGGTTCTCCATCCTTTGGATCCAGACTGGGCTTTGTAGATTGCTCCCACAGGGACTCTGGAAGTTGCAGTTTAATGGAGCCTTGTCTGATCTACCAGTTTAAGCATCACGCCACCAACATGGAGATGTCCAGAAACTCAGATGGAAAAATTCATTTTGCACCTTTTCATACTGGTGATCGAATGCCACACTGAGTTCCCAAGAGATGGAAACCATGCACAGTGACAGCACTCATGTTGAAAAAATGTTTTGACTCTACTGTAGACAGCAGCACCACTCCCAACAGGAGACAGCAGGCATGCCCAAGGGCGGACTGGGGTGGTAAACGAGGGCAAGTAGGCATTCTTCACTGACTAGGAAGACTTGTATGCATAGTACATTACAATGGGTGGCTCCCTTCCTGATGCTGTATTGACGCAGTGTTTGTGTGGAGTAGAAATAGGAATCCAACAAGGGCACTGCAGCAGCCAGCACGGAGCACACTCAGATACAGGGCCTATCACGAGTTGGGCGTTAGCCCTTAAATGTGGTTGTAACGCATTTAAAGGCTGGCCCTACCACTAGTCTGGGGTGTTTACCCCCAGCTCAGAGCTGGGGGTAAACACACAGAGAAAATGCCCATTTTTGGCACAATCACCGCCGGCAGTATTTCCACATGGCAATTGTGCCAAAAATTCCCCATTGGGGCCAATGGACTCATTGGGGAATGGGGACTTACAGTTAGTGCCCATCCCGTGATCCGGCGATAATACGGCCGGACGGGTGGGCACTAACGCTAATAAAGTTGGGCGGTATCCCACCTGGAATACCGCCCAACTCATGATCAGGCCCACAGTAGGCAGCACATTCACCTCCAATTGGGACCCAACGCATCTCCACGACCGTGGCAAAGGGGGGGCGGCACAGCAGGCTCACTGGGCTATGATCCCAGCAGTTAAATACACCATGTAGTGCAGCCCAACACCCTTCTGTAGTTCTGTGAGACTCGCCCATTTGTGGATGCATGCCGCTTACCTAGAGCAGTGTCATTCTGTGGAGAAGACTGCCTATGTCCTACGCCTTCCACACACCAGCCAGGGAACAGCAAGGTAGATGAAAGGAGCGTCCTCGCAGTCCCGGAAACGTAAGCAGTCAGGGCTGCTTACTAAGCAATTACAGAGCCTGCGGGATAACAGCAGGACTCGCGTTAAGGAGGAGGCGGGGGTGTCCTCACAGCCATCACACTTCATCAAACAGCAGAAAGCCACATATAAGCCGATGCTTAGCCAGGGCGCCCATCAGAAGCCAACGTGGGCGGGTGTCGACACACACCAAGCAACTTTTACCCTTTGTGCTACTTGGCCTCACAGGCAGTGGTAACAGGCATGGAGATCAGGAGACTAGGTAACAAAACCAAGTCACACAGACGCTCTCCGTTGCACCCAACCTGGGTAGTGAGATTATGGAGTTCTTCAAAACTGTATATATTTAGTAAAAAATGCCGCTAATTGAAAATTAGATGAGCAGGTTTCTGAAAGAAAAGAGTCTTCGTTGTTTTACAACAATGGATTTTATAAAAAAATCTGAAGGAACATCACTAATGAACTCTTAGTGAGGAAGCGGCTGACACATCTATCATACAGAGCAGACTTAACATGCCAATGCATTTCAGAGAATCTTCTCCTTCATCAGGGCTAGTCTATGGTGTAGAATATGAATAAATTACACATTTGTGTTTTGTCGCAAATCAACATGATGGGTAAAATAAACAGACATAATAACACAAATAAAATAAAATACAACATACCGTTTGTGGATGGTTTCAAAGGTGAGTAATAGCAAACAAAAAAGAGAAAGAGAAAAGCCAAGTTGTGAGGGGCAATGTTACATATGGTATCAACGGTAAAAGCAAAATACCAGAATCACATCTATTACCTGTGTGATGTGAGCAGCCCAGACAAAAGGAGATGCAGAATAATATCCGTACAGAAATAGTGTACGGCATTCGAAATGGCCGCTCGGTGCACTACACAGCGGAACGATCGTGCCGTTCTGAAAGACAAATAGGGAGTATTGGATCAGTGACAGAATTAAGAGGCAGATGCCAGGTAATGGGAGCAATGATAAAAAGTGTACCTGATAACACACGGGTGGTCAGAGAGACAACTCCTCGCAGGCGCGTGAACGCGGCAAGGGGCTGCAGTGTTTAACCGTTGCTGAGGCAACGCTGCTCATAAATAGCATGTGACCGCATAGCGCCCGAAAAGAAGCGCGATGCGGGGGCAGAACACTGCTGATGGATAAAGCAGATAGGATCAAGCTAAAGTAATCAATTTAGAGGAAATCTGGAGAATTATCCAAAATTGTGCTGGGGTCAAAGCAATAAAATCGAGCTAAACTTGGAATAAAAATAAAAGAAATATTCAGTTTAACCGTTGCTAAGGAAACGCTATACATAATTCACTCGTGACCACATCGCGTCTGAAGAAAGGTGCGAAGCGGGGGTAGAACACTGCTTGGGGAATAAGCAGATCGGAATAAACCAAAGAAATCAATTTAGAGGTCAACTGATGCAATAATCCACAATAATGTTGGGTAATGAAAATAAAAATAATAATAAAAGTGGGTAATGAAAAAAACAAACTACCAAAGCATAGACATAACAGAAGTACTCAGCAAGAATTACGAGGAAATAGCATATTGTACTCTGATCGAAAATCAGGTAATGGGATGTAAAAAGATGTAAAAAGGATGTAAATTTGAAAAAATGGGGGGGCACCAATGTCACGGGCGGTGCCACCGGTAGGTGGCACCTTGGGTCCCAGACAAGCAGTCCGGGATCGATGGCCATGATGCTCTTAAGTTGCAAAACCACCCCACTGAGGGAATGAATCAAAATTAAAGGATGCTGTATGCACAGTGCTGATGATGTTGGGTGCTGGTGATGGGGTCCCTGATGATGGTTCCCAGATCAACATGACAATATATAAGAAATCATATCTTAAGAAAACCAAATCATGGGGGACATATGTTACAAATAACATACATAAAGCAATCAACTTGAAAACAATTAATAAATCTACATGAAAAATACATAATGGATGAAGGAAGTAGGATATGAAATAAGTCCACATGAGACAGGATGCTCATGATCAAAACAGTAATTGTGATAGGAAACAAATCAAATTTCAAATATAACAGTGATAGTTGATCCCCTCATTGAGACCATTAGGAGCCAGGCTACTCAGTTTATCGATCCAAAAGGTTTCTCTCCTGTTGAGTCGTAAGCCCAAATCTTTGTGTGGATTGTTTCTGGATAGAACTTCTAGGATTAGAAACCTAATTTGTGTCAAGTTGTGGCTCTTTTCAACCCAGTGGCGGGCTACTGCAGAGTTGGGGTTAGCATTACGGATACAGGATCAATGTTCGTTCCAACAGGTTTTTGCTGTTCTGGTGCACTGGGCCACGTAATATTTCCCACATGGGCATTTGATGCCATATATAATATTGGTACTGTCGCAGGTGCCAAAAGTTTTAAGGAATATCTTCTTGCCTGTGCGTGGATGGTATATGGCGTTACCTTTGAATACCAAATTGCAATTAGTGCAGTGAAGACAGGGAAATGTCCCTGTTCGCTGCGTGATTGGTTCTTTTGTTGGCGGTCTTGTGCGCACTAATTCATCCCGTAGGTTCCTACTTCTCTGGTAAGCAAATACCGGTAATTCGTCAAACACATTTTGTACCCTTATAGCATTCTTAAAGATACTCCTATGTTTCTTAATGGTGTTTTTAATCGTATTGCTCTGCACGGAGAATTTAGAAACGTATACAGGAGATTTAAATTCTCTCTTGGTTTTTTTATTGTTAGACAGTAAAATGTCCCAATCAAGAGTGTTGACTCTTTGGGATGCTGAATCCAATTCTTCTTTCTTGTAGCCACGTGCCAAGAATTTCTCTTTCATCTCAAATCTCAAATTATTGTGCCAAACAATCATCAGAATCACTGACAATCTTTTTTCCCCACCTTTGTGAGGCTCGTGGCTCGTCAGCGGCCCCCCCATGCACCTGGCCCAGGAGGCAGGATGGCTGCTGACAGACACATAAAACCACACGACCTGTACTGTAACATACTATAGACACCATTTTGAAAACGACAAGACTCCATTTTAGATGTACAGGCCAAACCCCAAGCGAAATAGCCTGCATGTGAAAGCTGTAGCTGTGCCTCGGCTCACCGCGCACAGGGAGTCATGCACTTCCCCCGGGCCTCCACCCCATGGCAGATCCGCTGAAGGCCCGTTCTCACGAGCAACCGGACACAAACAAGTATCAGAACGAACACTGTATCATTTACCTTCCGCAGTACATCACTGTCCTAGTGTCAGTTTAGAAATATGGATACCTCTACTTTGTGACCGCAAACGCATTTTGGTGGCCGTGGGCCAACCGTCTCATGCACGATATGACAGAATATAGGTTTTCGAGTTTGCCAATGAACGGCCATTTTGATGTAACAATAATCGCCATTTTGTTTTCTAACCATTGCTCATTGCTTTCTGTTCCTATTGCTGCGCAGTATATTTTCTGCTTACACTGCTCGACTGTGAAACATTGTTGTCTATATGTGAAAAGGACAAGGCCGCAGGGCCGTGAGGATAACAAGAGTTCGCTGAAACACAAACGTAGGCAGCACCAGGAAGAATGCCCGGTTCCCTCCCGAATGTAGCTTTGAAGCAGAGCTGCAGGGCATTTAATCATTTCACAGCTTCCAGCCAGTCTCGTTATATGTTAGAATATGTTAGAATAATACCGCTAAAGGCTTGAATTATGCTTTTCTTACGACCCCCCTTTGCCGAGCCCGCTAGAGCGTGTCGGCTCCCAGGACGCAAATAGCACCTGATAGATAGCAAGGTCCGGAATGCAACTCTTCCCCCCCCCCGTATGTTCTAATGTTCTATTCAACAACTGAAAGATGCCTTCGCACTCACAAATTGCAAATTGTTACTAGAATAGATGTTTGAAGGTGTCATAGTAGTCGGAGATGTCCACCATCACACCAAGTTCAAAGAAACACAATAAAGGGGGGGGGGGGTGTTAAACATGTCATAGCTGATTGTTTGATATGAATTTTGTATATATGTAACTGATGTACGTAATTCACTCTCTTGCGTCCCTCGAGGTCTAGAGATACACGTCGCGGGGCGTGAGACCGAGTTGGCCAACTGAGACTTTTGCTTTGCAATAAACCCTAGTTTTGGGAATACAACCTCGTGTCTGGTGTATCTATCGTGTGTGGTAACTCGCCTTGTTTCCATAGACGTCAGGGTCCCCTAGGGGCCCCTTTCAAGATGGCGCCCGAATAGGGATCCTCTCCCACTTGTTCCATCGCATAACGTTGTAATTGAGTAAGGCAGAGAACGGCGAGGACGGGACGATTGAGCCGGGATCATGAGGTATTCGGGGCGCCCTGTAAAAGTGATGAGATTCCTTTGAAGATCTCCACACATTTGATCCCTGATCGACGTGCCTGGCTAGAGAACAAGGAGGCGAGGGTCCCGAAAAGAGGCGGAAGCCAAGAAATGCAGACACGACGTCCTTTGGTGCATCAGTATACAGACGACTTGATTTATCAGGTGAGTCATTCCCCGATTCAAAGTATCCTGATATTGGTTGAGAGTTGACTTTGCAAAATCAAACACCCTAGGTAAGGTTGATTAACCGGGGGAAGGTTGAAACATGCCTGGGGTATTGTCCACTTTAGCAGGGTTTTTCCGCTGTGGTAGACAATCTTTGGAAGATGGCCAAATTGTACCACCTGGGGGAACGCCGGTGTATGAGATGTATGTGAAGTATGGAGTGGGTGCGATAATATTCTGTGAGAGTTGGCATAGGCAAACGAGAAAGCAGCAAGACCATCAGTGGCCGATTAATGGTAGTTTTGAGATAGCGAGGATAGACAACCTGGAAAGGGTGTTGATAAGAAAGAAAGCGCATCCTGCTGCGTTTGAGACTATTAAAGACTGGAGAAAGGAAGTAATGCTCCGATTTAAAAGCAGAGCAAAGCATGCGCGCAGGCATAAATCGAAAGGTGAAGTAGCGGAAGAGAAAGAAGAGGAGGAGTGGACTGAGAGTCTAAGAAGGGCAGGTAGGCGTGACCAGTTGAATACAGAAAAGAAATACCCACAACGAGAATTACACATAGCAGATGAATTGATAGAAAATATATTGACCCATACAAAACAAGGCCCAAGATCAGAAGTAGGACCAGACACGTCAGTAGCTATTGCCCAGACCCCGCCTGTAGCTCAAGCTCCCCCTCCGGTAGCTCAAGCCCTCCCGCAGCCAAAGACTGCATGCATAACACTTCCTATTAGCCAATCAGGCCCACAACAGACACTACCTGTTCCCATTGACCCATCCGCACCTCCTGCCTCAGGCACAGACTCGGTACTGTCCGTTCCTCCCGGGGTTGAAGTTGAAACCACGGGGGCAAGAGGCGGGACTGACCAACGGGGATGCACGAGGGTTACTCGCAGCGCAATCAGCAAAGAAAGGAAGGTAGAATTGCAGCAACAGGCAGAGATGTATATAGACGGGAATGATGGGACGGCAGCAGTGGCTTCGATATATGACTTCCATAGAAGCAACGAAAGACAGGTAGTGTTGGAATGCATGGGTGAATATTTGGTGGAGAAACGGAAACAGCTAATTGGGAAATTACCACCGCAGCGATTGGTAGATTTGACTGCATTAGCACGTTGTAGGGAGAGGGATGAAGAAGTGAGAGAACATGTATATAGACTTTTTGAGCTTAGAGATGAATTAGATAATGATTATGTCGAAATGTTTACTGCACCTGTCAAAGTGTTTACTACACCTGCATACAGGAGTAGGGATATCGGGAGACCTGGGAAGGGGGAAAAGGGGTCGCATAATAAACAGCAGCAATTACCATCGCCGGGGCAGAAGGAGATGGTGAACGAATTATCGTTGCTAAAACAGGTGGGGGCAGACTTGAAAGAATGTCTAATAAGAGCACAGGTACTATTGCAGCAAGTAACAGGACATAATTTAGGGTGAGGGAACGCACAAGGAAGGAGTAATTCGAATATGCATGGGGGAACAGTGGAACCGAATCAGTGTGGATATTGTAAGGAGGAAGGACATTGGCGAGCGCAATGTCCGTATCTACAGAATAGAAATGGGTCTGGTCAGAGGAGACAGCATAGAGGACACCCAGGAGCGAATGGACCAAATAGGAATAGTATACAGCAGCATCACAATAACAGAGGTAATCAAAACCAAGACCAAAACCAAAATGCCCCAAACCAGAGTCAGGGACAGCAAAATCAACAATATGGAAACCAGAGTGGGGGAAATAGAGGGAAGAGTGGGAATGTTTTCGATACACAGCCAAACACGTATTACAGTAATAGCAATGATTACACATCGGATGATGTGTTATTTCCCCAATAGGACAGCCCAGGACAGGGGTCTGACCAGTGTCTATTCCGTGAATCAGAGAGGACCCTACATAGAAATGAGAGTCGGGAATGAGGAGCACCGCTTTCTTGTAGATACAGGAGCACATAAGTGTTCAATAGACCATCACTTGGTTCCGGATATACCACTGTCAGGGCAAAAGAATATTTCCGTAGGGTTCGCAGGTACACCAGTCATAAACCCAGTGTCCAAACCAGTCCCAGTTACCATAGGACCATTTACTGAACATTGTCCTTTCCTTTTAACAGAAAATTGTGGGGAGAATTTGTTGGGATTAAACTTGTTGAAAAAACTAGGTTCTGTTATACATTGCACGGCAGACGGAGTGTTTCTAACGATATGGCCACACGACGCCCCTGTGTCAGAATTCATGTCCGAAGCATTACCAGGGGAACTAAGTAAAGTACCAACCTGTATATGGGCAATGCATGACAATGATGTAGGATGTTTAAAGGTAGAGCCTGTAAAGATCATTTTGAAAGAAGGTGTTACCCTACTGCGAATACCCCAATACAAAATTTTGGTTGAAGGTGAGAAAGGATTGAAGAGTATTGTTACAGATTTAGTGAAATTAGGGGTAATCGAGGAAATTACAGGCAGTACATGCAACAGCCCGATTCTTCCGGTTTATAAACAAGGAGGTAATGAGGTACCATACCGTTTCATAATTGATCTACGCGCATTGAATAAGGTAGTAGATCCATAATTTCCTCTAGTGCAGACGTCACTACAATATTGACAATGATACCTGTTTCAGCAGAATATTTTAGTGTAGTAGATTTGAAAAACGCATTCTTCAGTATTCCAGTGGACAAGGACAGCAGATATTTGTTTGCGTTCACATTAGGAGGACGATCATTTACATTTACACGGATTCCGCAAGGTTACACGGAAAGTACAAGTATTTACAGTAGAGCATTAAAAGAGCAGCTAGACATTCTGGAATTACCTGTGGGTTGTGTACTTTTGCAATACATAGACAATCTATTGCTAGCTGCAGACACAGAGGAGATTTGTAAAGAAAGCACTGCATTACTACTGTCACACCTAGCGGCACATGGCCATAAAGCTAGTTTGAAGAAATTTCAGTATAATCGAAAGGAGGTGGCCTATTTGGGCTACCTACTTTCGAAAGGAGGGAGAACACTAACGCCAGAACGCATAGAAAGTATTTCTTGTATGCCTATTCCAAAGACACAAAAAGGAGTCAGAGCCATAATAGGCATGGCTTCATATTGCCGACAATGGATTGGTAATTTTGCTTTAATTGTGAAACCGTTGGTGAATTTAATTAGAAAGGATGCGGTTATGCCTTTGCAGTGGGATGAGGAATGTCAGAAAGCATTTGATGGATTGAAAACTGCATTATGCTCGGCTCCAGTTTTGGGTACGCTGAAATATGAGAACATTTTTAGACTATTTGTGTGTGAAAGTGAAGGATGTGCATTGGCGGTTTTGACACAGGAACAAGGTGGAAGAAATAGGCCGTGCGGCTATTTTTCTTCTGCGCTTGACCCTGTAGCGCGCGCACTACCACGATGTTTGCGATCTGTCGCGGCAGCTGCTGTGTCAGTGAAACAAACGGAAGGGATGGTATTGGGGCACACTTTAATTTTGATGGTGCCACATGCAATAGACGTTCTATTAAATAGGACACAGACGCAACACCTCACCTCTGCTAGATTGACAAGATATGAGATTATCTTGTTCGCGCCCCATATCCAAATTATGAGGTGTAGCGCTTTAAATCCTGCAGAAATAATGCCACCAACCATAAAAGAAATTGGGAAGAATGAATCACCCCCCCCCCCCACGATTGCTTAATGGTCACTGAGGAAGAAACCAAGGGAAGAGTTGATTTAAGTGATATCCCACAGAAAGAGCCAGATGCAGAGTTATTTTGTGACGGCTCATGTTTTAAATTACCAGATGGCACGACAACTGCCGCATACGCTATCACTACCCTAGAGAGCGTTGTAGAAAGTAAAAGAATTCCCTATAATTCAGCACAAGCTGCAGAAATAATAGCATTAACCAGAGCCTGCGAGATTTCTGAAAATTTGAATGTGAATATATATACTGATAGTATGCTTTTGGAGTGGTTCATAATTTTGGTCGACTCTGGGCTGAGAGAGGGTTTCTGACATCACATGGCGCCAGAATTCAACATGGCCCTTTGATTGTACGATTGCTGTCTGCACTCACGTTTCCAAAGCGCCTAGCAATAGTGAAATGCGAGGCACATAAAAAAGTAACATGCAAAGTAGGAGAGGGAAACACGTTTGCAGACAGAATTGCGAAACAAACTGCCACTGATTTGAATACCAAAATTATGACGGTTCAGACAAAGTACCCTGTATGATAGAAGATGGAGTTGCCACTGTCAAAGAAATGCAGGCCGAGGCTACGGCCGATGAAATACAGGGGTGGGCAGAGGGATCTGCTGAGTTGGATCTGGAGGGTTGTTGGATGGACAAGGGAACTAGAAACTGGATGTTGCCTACTTCATACATGACTGCAATGGTCACAATGGCCCACAGCTCTACGCACATCTGTGCTAAGAAAATAATACAGCACCTTCCTACAGTTTGGCAGAATGTAAACATAAAAAAGAATGCAGAGAGGTTGGTGCAGAACTGTATCACGTGTTTGCAACACAATGTAGGGAAGGGAACAGTGACTCCAACAGGCAGTTTTGGCCTGCCCTCCATGCCATTTCAGGTCATTCATTTTGATTTCATAGAGATGGAGAGGTGCCAAAACTTAAAATACATCTTGGTGGTGATCTGTGCATTCAGTAAGTGGGTGGAGGCATATCCTTTGAAGGACTGCACAGCAATGAGCACGGCAAAAGTAATGTTGAAGGGGTACTTTTCCAGATTTGGCTTGCCCGAGTCCTATGGTCTGATAATGGACCACATTTTGTGGGTGCAGTGGTATTACAGATATGTGCTGGTCTTCAGATTGATAAGAGATTCCATAGTTCAAGGCATCCGAGTTCTGCCGGTCTTGTGGAGAGGCACAACGGGATTCTTAAATCAAAGATTAGCAAGATTTGTGCGGGAAGCAAGGTGAGTTGGGTGGATGCATTACCAATAGCACTATTATGCATGCGTACGTCTGTACAGGCTAAAACTGGGCTCTCCCCGTACGATATCGTAATGGGGAGGCCGGCAAATGTTTGGTGCGCACCTCAGCCAAAACGTCTTAGTGAGATAGAACATCCTGTGCTTAGTACTTATTGTGGCCTTTTAATGCAGAAATTGCGTTTGATTCATTAGCAGGTGCAGGAGGCATTACCAGTGAGATACACCGGTCCGGGGAACGCGCTGGAGCCAGGAGACTGGGTGCTGCTAAAGAACTTTGAAAGAAAGTCATCATTAGCACCCAGGTGGCGCGGGCCCTATCAAGTACTTTTGGCGATGCAGACGGCAATACGGGTGGGTGGAAGGAAGTCGTGGATCCATGCCACCCATGCCAAGAAGATTCCAACTGCACTGAAAGACTTGCCTGACACTGATGACCGGAAAGAGACAGCGGTCCCAGAAACGAAAGAAACTGTTGCCAGTAAGCAGCCACCTAATCTGCCAAAATGAGAAGTGAAACTCGAAACAAAGCCTGAGACGATTGCCAAAGAGGGGGAAGGGCAAAGAGTGCCCCAACGTTGCCCAGCAGAATCGACATCACTGGTGACTGACGCGAAATCTGCCTTGCAAATACCAGCAGAAACAAATCGTGTACCCCTTTGGCGCCCACCAGCACTTGCCAGCATGCCAAAAAACGGATCTGCATCATTGGCGCGGCGCACACCAGCACCTGCAGTAGCGCCACAGGCTGACTTCGAGCCTGAATCTGGAAGTGCACCGGCACTGTTCATGGATCATACGATACCAGGAGCAAGGCGATACAACCTGCGGCCTCAGAAGACAAAGTGATCCGCAGTTCTTTTTGGTGTTTATGTCAACCTCTGGTTCAGCTCATGGACGGAGAAGGAACCAGAGGTGTAGAGGAGAGAAGCGTGAGAATTGTGCAAGTCGGACAATTCAAGACTCGCGGCTCCTCGGTGCGATCATAAAAAGTACGTGTGTCCGGAACCAGAGCGGACAAGCTGGGTGCACATGATACTAAGGCGATAAGATAACTGAACAAAGGTCCTCTGAGCAGTATAAGAAAGGACAAGTGATCTCGCCTAAAAACGAATAATCGAATCCAGGCTAAAAAGGACAGGCAGAACTGAACTGTGACAATTCCATTGAACTTATTAACATCAGAGCAAGCGCGACGAAGAGAGATATCCACAACGAACTGTGAGAAGAAAGAAGGACGACGAGAAACATGCCGGGACCGGTTCCAGCCTCCTCCTGCACCACCACCGCTGAGAATGAGTCAATTATAAAGACTATAAGCTTAAGAAAAACGCATGGTAAAAAGATATGTATGCTGGTACTGACGATAATAATGTGCTTTATGAGCGTGGTAGCACCAATATCGACAGCCCTAATATTATGGTGGGTAGAAACAATACACCCATTAGAAATGTTTTTACCAATGATTAATATATCCACTACTGAAAGCCCGGTTCAGGTGATCACTTATACCCTACCCCCAATGGAAGAAAAACACAGGGAAGGTTTTGGAAATAACACTTTACTGTTGATCATGAACATGACACATGCAATCCTGAAGAAAACAAATTGCTTGGTATGTGCCCATTTACCACAGCATGCTGGGAAAGGAATAGGGTGTTATGTGCAGCCATTACCATTAAAGGATAGTTCCGGGACTTTTTTTTTATTGTCCCTACGGTTCGGCCATGTGTTTTTAAGCATAAATCGGTAGATCGTAGAAAACTTTCCTATGGACCTTACCCGACTTTTCGTCCATTAACGCACTCGAAATCAGCTGCCATTTTCTGATAATCCTATCATTTCCCCCCATCGACCTGGCTCACCTGCTTTTGCGGCACTAAATCAAATCCCCCGCCCCTGAAACAGACTTTATCAAAACATTCATATTCCCCGCCTCTATCCGTGACGTGACTGTGCTGCGTAGGCAAACGCGCCCAGGCGTCTTCTACGCGACTCCACACAGAACCCGGAAACCAACACAGATCAGCTCACAACACAGCGCGCCACAATTTGGAATATGAAACTGTACTTTTAAATCAAACCGCAAGATTGTAAATTTGGTAAAGTACATTTATTTGACATCAAATGTTTAGAGAATATTCAGCGATTTGCATTTTTATTTGCTCACGTTCCAAAAAGTTCGTTTTGAGACACGCGATGTTCCTTTGCTGTACACAGGGTCTTAGATCATCTCACAATACAGCGCCACAATTCGGAATATGAAACTGTGGTTTAAAAGCAAACGGCAAGATTGTACATTTGGCAAAGTACATTTATTGGACATCAAATGTTTAGAGAATATTCAGCGATTTGCATTTTTCTTTGCTCTCGATCCAAAATAGTTCGTCTTGAGGCAAGCGATGTTCGTGTGCAGTACACAGGGTGTTGGTTTACGATAAAATAAGCTCTTCGGTCGCACTGATAATCGCATGGCTGTTCCAACAACGAGGCACTAGGCCACCACAACGGTCTGTATGTTGCATCTAGCCGTTAGTACCGCGTAAGGGCATACTTGTACTTGCCGATCGTCCCATAAAATGGTCAGGGTGGTAACGTTGTTCACGCGGAGAAGCAACTGGCGGTTGTAAAAGCCATCCGCCTGTGTCTGGTACTCATGATACATACAATAATGAAGGATGTACCTGTTTTAAAAACATAAAAAATGAAATTAGTCTCACCATCAGATCTTTATTAAAATTATTCATTTTATATATTAGGTCGGGAAATTATTTCATAGCTAGGACAGTGCAACTGGGTATTATACGTCAAGGGGGGGCTGTAGGATACTGAGACAGTCCCCCAGTGCAGGGGTTGACAGGGAGGCAGTGCAGGTGGAGAGTGGAAGGGCCCAGGACCGAGGTCGCAGACAGTGGACCAGTTGTAGCAGGGGAGAGGGAGAGAGAAAGCAGAAGCAAAGAGGAAGGTTTTGAGGTGCTTCCGTAAAAGGAGATGGTTCTCCTCAAGATAGTGCGCGGTACAAAACAATATGCCACATAGAACGAACAAGTACAACTTAACCCGTCTTTAAAGCTACTGTATAGTAATTAAATTGCGGTACAAAGTTAATTACATTATATTTGCATTTTCCATTGTGTCTGTGCGTAGGGCAGCCCCGAAATACCACTCCTTCTATGCCGACGTTATTTCTTCTAATGAACGAACATTAAATGGCTTTCGTTTCTGAAATTATATTCATTATCGTTTCTCAGGTTATTGCCCCACACCCCCAAAAAGAAGTCTTTCGGGATGGTCCCGGCCTGTCAAGGTCAAATAACAATAGAACCTTATACTGAGTCGTGGGCCATTCCGGCACCCGAGCAAAAAATCAAAGCAGCTGACCTTCACTTTGAGCGAGCACACATTCCTAGTTAGCTACATTCAGTGTAAGGCCATCTCACAGGACTTGAAATTTACACTCCATCTTTGCATTTTGTCTGCGTGCATTTGCAGCCCCAGCGAACCATAAATACGGAGACATTCTATATTTTTTGAAAAATGATTTATATTACTGTTTGGTTTAATTTAATGCGCAAATGAACAAGGGTGGAGAGACACATTGCATGTACACTGAGCAATCACTTTTATTTACACAATACATAGCTACACATATTCAATGGGCCTGCGACATGAGGAGACTCGAGAGAACAGACAATCAAATTACAATCATTTAAACCGTGATGTGTATTTCTCAATGAGCTCTGCTTTAGGTGGACATGGAACAGAGGCAATGTTGGGTGGCAATGCAGTTGTCCCCTGCACAGGTTCGTTCACAACTCCATGTATGTGCCTATCTAGGACATCAACAATAAGTCTCTCAATAAACTCATATTGCATATCCTCAAACACTGGTTTGATCAGCCATTGTTTACTTCTTTTAGTGAAGGCCTTATTGTAGCGAAGCGTCCCTAAAGTTCCGGTCGTCCTACTTTGTTGACGGCCAACATTATGGTTATGTGCCAAGACCGCTAGAAGAGTCCGATTTATCATGCCCTCCATGCCAAAATGCAATCGTTTTGGCCTGTACTTTAGGCACATATTGTGGAACACCTCCAAATCTCCTGTGTGGCAGAATTCCGTGAGTCCCCTCAAATCTCTTGTTATAGTTTTATCAAATACAATCTTTTCAATGGCTTTGTGAGTGGGTGATGAAGGAATCAACCACTTCTTCTTCCGTGCCTCCTCTGTGGACAAATGGCCATGTTCACAATTGTGGAAATGTTGGTTTGTGGTCCAGCGGTGAACGTTGCTACAGTGTAGCATTACTGACCGCCATTTTTCCAGTAGAATTTCCAACGACCCTCCACATGTTTTTGAGCTCCACCAAAGATGGTTGCTGATTGACTTGTACCACTGTGAAATACCTTGCATATCTTTTTTTTTACCTGCAGCCGACATTTTTTTATTGATTGTTTTTGCAAGATGCCAAACGTCAAATTGGTGATTTATATTTTTGTACTCTTCTCTTATTGTCTTGGCAATTGAAACGTGTCTGTCCGTGGCTATCAGGTCGATCACCATTCCCCGCGATTGTAGTTCTTGCAATGATGCTACAAAGCCAACTTTCTCCATGGCCACTGAGGATGTACTTTGTGACACCTGCACAACCACCAAACTCACAATTTTCTTACTTTCCATGTCCTGAAAGTGGTAGGTGCAGTACTTGGCTGAAAATCCTGGGCTGTCGCACTGTCCATCACCGGCTAGCCTGAACCGTTTGCCCGCGAATGTACTATCAATAGACATTTTTTCCATTCTCCAAGCTTCGCTAATGGCTGGAAATAGATAATCGGTTTGGTATTTGTAGAACTGAGTTTTCGCAATGAAATGGATTCCCACAAACTGAAAGAAAGACTCTAACTTTTTAAAACTTGAACCACTAAAAAGTGCGGCCGCTGCACAAAGTAGATTGCCTGCTGGCAGTTGCCCCAGCATGGGTTGTGCAGACTATGAGAAAGGATGATATTTTGTACAGGTGGCATGTATTTTAAGGTTAGTGCCTCGAATTGCACGAGTCACATTAATCAATGGCTCCCCACATACTTCCCCACCAACCGAATGCCCACATTTCATCCGAATAATAATATCAATCAAACAACTATCGAATACAATGAATTTGGCCTCTTTCCTTATACTGTCACTCTGCATCCCAGCTGGTTCGGCCTGTAACGTTGAGGACATGTCACTCTCATGAAAGGTAGAATCTCTGACATCGTCTTCCGCTATGTTCAGTGATATTGATGGTGTTTCATTGTCGTCCACTTCATTCTCTTCCATTGCAACATCTGTTCCTTCTCCGGCGATGGGTGAATAAAACAATTTCTTCAACTTTCTCGCGGTCTTAGTTTTTGCGGGTGTGGATTCTGTGAATTGATCTCCGACTGCATCCGAACTACCAGGAGGACATTCACTATCAATGGCTGGTGGTGGTATAGCTCCGTTGTCAATCACTTCATATTCTTCCCATTGGCACGATGCATCTCCAGTCTCAAGTCCCTGCCAAAAGGTTTGACAAGCAACATCTCTCGTTCGCTTCACTGTCTGTGTAGATCTAGTTCATACACCCACTCGCGACTAGAGGACAGATTGGAAAAGGGATGTTCAGTTTAAACACAACTTACAGTATTGAACTATTAACAGTGAAAAACAACATAATATAGTGACCAGGACACTAACCTTCTTTTGCTTTCTTTTCTTTGAAACTTTCTTGCCTCGAACTTCAACATCAGGACGCTGTTGCTCCGACTCGTGTGTGCATGTCTCCACTTCCTCTTGCGCTGCAACGACTATATTGTCATGATAAGCACATCCATCACGCACTGACGCTCCATCGACTCCCTGAAACATAGAACTTTCATTAGTATGTATAATAATATTGAAAACACAAAATGTACTTGGGGACCAATACCCACGTACATCTCAATAGCAAAACACGAATGAACGCTTTGTGTAGAACATTCAAACGACAATTATTCACGCATTGTTGATCTAGTTAGATGGAACTGTCAAGATCCATACCTCGGGCTCCTCATAGACTTCCATTGATGATATTATTGAAGATGATGCTTCAGTAACTCCCTGAAACACAGTAATTGCATTAGTATGGTTTTCTATTTTGTTAAAAAGAACATAAACTTTGTGCAGGCGTCAACGGCTCATCTAAATAGACCTGCACAAATGATCAGTTGTCTAAAATAAATAATGGATATCTAAATATGATTCGATTTGCTCGATCGTTGGAAGTGTCACCACCCAGAGATCTGCATCAACTACTAGGGGTGATGTTCTTGTAGAAGAAGCTCCGTCATCTCCCTGAAACATAGTACTTGCGTTAATAAAGAAGGAAGTATAGCGGATGTAATCACGTCATATGATTTCGCTTGATCGAACTGTCAGTATCCATACCTCGAAATGCATAAGAACATCAAGGGACGATGTAACTGCGGTGCACACTTCTGCAAGCTGTTGCGCCGACCCGTAACTGCATGCTCCCCCTTCTTCTTGGACTAATGCTCCATCGACTCCCTGAAACATAGGACTTTCATTAGTAATGAACACAATATTGAAAAAAGAAGACACATAGGAGGGCGACGACAGAAGGACATATCAATGGCTAAAAACGAAAGAAACATTGTGTGTAACAATCACGCTACAAGAATGCAAGATCTGATGATCTCCATCGATGGAACTGTCCGGAAACGTACCTCGAGCATCTGAGTGACATCAACGGTTGTCGTCAATGCGTTGGACTCCTCAGCATCTCCCTGAAAGACAGTACTTGCATTATTTTGGATAACAATAATTATAACTGAAAACAAAGACTAGAGGACGAGTACAAGGGTGTACCATTAGGTAAAATAATTACACGATAAATTAAAACTATTGATTTACATGCCTAAAACAAGTCAGTGGCAGAATAGCTAAGTAAGATTACCCGATAGGCGCTTGAAGTGGCTGATGACTGCAATAACGACACGGATGGAGAATCTTCCGCCTTCATATTGAGTGGATACATAAATGGGGAAATTATTGTTAGCTAATGCTACACACTACCGCAAGGCCGAGAGATAAATACGTAAACTTGACTCACCAGTGGAGGGATGTGGACGAATAGAGTGGGAATAGCGGTTCAGAGCAATTTTCGCTTCCCTCGCGGTGTGTTCTTCTTTATTAGCAATGATGTGGAGTACATGTCTGAGCTAAAGTGCCTGCTGCAGATGCGGTATCGATCACCCCTCTTGTCCGCAAAGACTTCTAGGACTCTACTTTCAAGCTCAGACGGTGGATATCCGCAATATCGGACCCATTCTCTTATCTGATCTATTGTCTTAGGGAAAACATGCATTATAGTACCTTCAGATTTTTTATGGGTCTTCGAAGGGCAACCGCCAATGGAACAGGCAGGCATTGTGGAAAGTTCTGAAAAGTAAAGATCAACAATTCTATATGAATACCAATGTGTTAAATAATTAAATGACACATAAAAGGTTCAATGCAAGGTTCGTTTTGGTTCTTGGAACTATACACGTTATTCACATGCAGATAAGTATTTGAATAACTTTAAAAAAAATAGAAAAATAATTTGACTAAACTCAGAACATGTGACTAGTTCCTTGCATGTACTGTCTTGAACGAAAAGAAATTGGACGCAAAATGATTATGGTACATGGCCTTACCTTGACGAACAAACAGTTAGATGCAGGGATCAGAGTAGTTTCTTGTCGTAGAACAGGGAGCAGTTCACAGGTTGCAAACTGACGAGTTTCCTCGAAGTGGTCACGGAAGTTCACAGAGACGAAGAGCAGATAACCAGCACCTTCACGGGTTGACTAGCAAAGCGCAAAGAAGTTCTCATTAGAAATATGAAGTGGGTTATAAAGAATTCGAAACAGGGGTGTGTTTGTGAATGAATGACGTGTATATGTCGTGGCATTATGCGGTTTGCAGGGGGGCGTCCAGCGTGAGGGGGGATGCTTGGCAGGAGACACGGGGTCTGGAGGTAGACATGGGAACAACAACCCATGCTCTATAGACCACTTTGAAGTGTACATGGTCTTTGGCACCTCTTGGCCTTTATCGCTCCCTGACAGCTCCACTTGCCAGCACAAGTACCCCGGTGCGAACTGCCTTTGATAGGGCGGGGGGTGGATTGGGGCGGTGGTCGTGCAGACAAGACACAGGAAGACTCGTGAATGGAGACACACTTATGTGGATTGCAGGGGGCCGTCCAGCGTGAGGGGGGATGATTGGCAGGAGACACGGGGTCTGGAGGTAGACATGGGAACAACAACCCATGCTCTATAGACCACTTTGAAGTGTACATGGTCTTTGGCACCTCTTGGCCTTTATCGCTCCCTGACAGCTCCACTTGCCAGCACAAGTACCCCGGTGCAAACTGCCTTTGATAGGGCGGGGGGTGGATTGGGGCGGTGGTCGTGCAGACAAGACACAGGAAGACTCGTGAATGGAGACACACTTATGTGGATTGCAGGGGGCCGTCCAGCGTGAGGGGGGATGCTTGGCAGGAGACACGGGGTCTGGAGGTAGACATGGGAACAACAACCCATGCTCTGTAGACCACTTTGAAGTGTACATGGTCTTTGGCACCTCTTGGCCTTTATCGCTCCCTGACAGCTCCACTTGCCAGCACAAGTACCCCGGTGCGAACTGCCTTTGATAGGGCGGGGGGTGGATTGGGGCGGTGGTCGTGCAGACAAGACACAGGAAGACTCGTGAATGGAGACACACTTATGTGGATTGCAGTGGGCCATCCAGCGTGAGGGGGGATGCTTGGCAGGAGACACGGAGTCTGGAGGTAGACATGGGAACAACAACCCATGCTCTATAGACCACTTTGAAGTGTACATGGTCTTTGGCACCTCTTGGCCTTTATCGCTCCCTGACAGCTCCACTTGCCAGCGCAAGTACCCCGGTGCGAACTGCCTTTGATAGGGCGGGGGGGTGGATTGGGGCGGTGGTCGTGCAGACAAGACTCGTTTGCCGCAGGGCCTCACCAAGGAGAGGCCATCTAACTGCATGTAAGAGGCAGGCTGCAGGATCTAGTACATGGAAGGCAGGGGGGTGAGTTTATAAATACCTCACCCTCCCAGGAGAATATATGGGTGCAGTTCACCCTGGAGACCCTGGATGCCTAGGCAGTTAGTCAGCAGCAGGCTGGCCTGTGGTGGCAAGGCGGCACGGGCCAGAGGGGGTCATCTCTGTACCCGGTGCCCAAAAGGATGATTTATTATGATCAACCATATTGATTATTTACCTATAACCATGTTTTGTATCAATAAAATCCAACGGCCTTTTATTGCCAACGCTTGAACAAAGTGGTTTGGTAAGTATTTTTGGGGGAGGAGGCAAGGCCGGGAGGCTTGATGCCAACCCGCAAAATAACTTATGTATGTCTGCTGCATATGGGTTCAATGGTTATGTGGATTGAAGGTGGGCGGCCAGCGTGAGGGAGGATGCTGGCCGGAGACATGTGGTGTGACAAGACAAGGCACAGGAAGACTATTCAATGGAGACACACTAGATTCATTTAAAAAATCAAAACAACCATTGTTAAAATATATGTTGGGTTTTATTTTAGATCTTAATTTCAATTGAACATAAATAATAAACATTACACATTGTAAAGTTCCGGTTGCAGCACATCCAGGGAAAATCCGCGGTATTGTCCACTGTCGCTGGGGAAATGTTGTCTAATGGCAAGTACCGCACAGGCAGGTATTACTCTCCGAACGCGGTGTCCGAGCCTCCCGTGAAGCCACCAAGTGAAGCAACGATAGGCCACCAGCCTGTACCACCTGTGAAAATGAAAGATGCAAACTGTATTAAAATGACAAAACTTTCTTATCACTGTCGATTCAGGTAAAAAATGTCATTCTGCTTTGAAAAAAATTCTATCTAGAAAATGCACAATATGGAACCAATTTACATGCATTCGAATGATATGTAGATGTAATTTTATATGTGGGAGACGACCATGAAATAGTAGTGGCATCACTGACATCACAACCAGAGTATACTTACTCGTTACTCGGATTACGCGGACGAACAGTGCCGCGAAGTTCGTGCATAAGCACCATCATCATCCTCAACACGGTCCGTGAGAGGCAGGCTTCCCTGAACTCTGGCAGCTCGGTGATGCATTGCGGACTTGGCTCGCCTTCCGAAATGTAGGCCAAGCACCCGGAATTTTCACGGCAGCAGCAGTTCTCCTCCTCAGTTGGCATTAGCTCGCACCGATTGCACGTGCACCAGGTGGAGACGCCGTCCATGCGACATGGTCCAGGCTCTTCATCCGTTGACTGGTCCTCCCAACTGCCGTCCGAATCCCCATCGTTTTCGCGTGCTTGCCTTTCCAGTAGTTCTTCCTCGGTGTACTCGGGCTCGTACATATACGGCATTATTGTAGCCATTGTGTGGTAAAGAAAGTAAAATAATTTACAGAGATGGTACAGGTGTTCACAAGGCCTAGAAGCGGCGAAGGTAGCTGACCAGAGCACAGAAAAGAGTCACAGAATACTCAAAGTAACACAGAGAGAGTAATGGAATCGAAAATCTGCTGCTGTGTGTTGTGAAACGGTGTGTTTATACTTATTGAGGAAAGAGGCGTCCTGCCATTTCCATGGCGACACTTCATTAGCTGAGGCGCAGCGATTGTTGACACGAAACGTGCTTTGGCGTTGGGAAATGGGCGGTACGCGTCTGCTGATGTCAGGCTCGGGGCGGGGAATTTGATTTAGTGCCGCAAAAGCAGGTGAGCCAGGTCGATGGGGGGAAATGATAGGATTATCAGAAAATGGCGGCTGATTTCAAGTGCGTTAATGGACGAAAAGTCGGGTAAGGTCCATAGGAAAGTTTTCTACGATCTACCGATTTATGCTTAAAAACACATGGCCGAACCGTAGGGACAATAAAAAAAAAGTCCCGGAACTATCCTTTAAGTTCTGCATGTAGTGCATCTTTAGGTGCAATGTTCTATGGGAAATGGAATGAGAGTAATACGGGTCAATTAGACAGAACCAACATGAATGAGTTTGAGGAGATAATAATGAAGCCTGTGGGTTGTTCCATTTTCCATAAAGCACAAGTAATAGCCCCAGAGCCCACGTGGAAAAATACACGAAAGATAACACGACAAAATAGACGAGATAGATTGTCCCCACCAGAACAAACATCTGTAATGACGTTTCGTGTAAGAACAGAAGGGGACAAAGATGCAATTCCCCATCTTACACAGTGAATTATAGCCCAAGAACTGTCCCTTTTTGTCTAAAAAAGAAAGGCTCTTTTTCAGTAGGAACATATGCTGGTTGTATGAATACAGTGGTATTAAAATGGGAAATAGCACTAGTATACGCAGGTGATCCAGTTTATTTTATATGTGGAGAGAATACCCTTGGTTGCCCAGAAACTGGGGAGGTACATGTTACCTAGGGCTACTGTTCCCAGGAGTATTCCTCTTAGAAACAGCAGCCATGGCCAGATTATCCAGAACTAGAGTCAAAAGGACTGACAAGGGTGTTTTAATAGCAACTGATGTAGCAAAATCATTCATTCCATTCTTAGGGCAGATAGTGAACTCCTATTATATAAGGCAACTGTCCAGAATCCTAAAGAATTGAATAAACACAACAACAGATATATTATTTAACATGACGTTGGAAGAAAGAGGAATCAGGTTAATGACGCTGCAAAATAGAATGGCTCTCGATGTGATCCTGGTTGATCGTGGGGGAATTCGCAAAATAGTGGGATCAGCATGTTGCGTTCATGTCGATGACTATTCCCCCACGATCTTTAAAGCAATAAAGAAAATGCACGTCGTAAGCTCTGAACTCCCTACTGGAGAAGGGAGCTGGGGAATAGGATCTTGGTTTTGGGGAATACTACGTTCTTGGGGATGGAAGTTGATCTCAATATTAGTAGTGGTGTTTGGAATATTCCTAACGTGCTGTTGTTGTATACATTGTTTACACATAGTTTGCGCTGAGGGTAACTGAGGGATGTACGGAAGGATGTATGCATATGATGACAAAGAAAAAACAACCTCATGATCGAACTGACCCAGACCCAAATGAGATGAGAGCAGTAAAAGAGTTGATGGCAATAGATATTGATGAAGACAATGATATCCACGATAGCATGCAAAATTCAGACATAAGTACTTCAGATTCATCATCACTAGAGGAGGTTTCAAAAAATAGATGAGACGTTTGGCATACGGCCAAAGGAGGGTTTGTCAGTCTAGAAATATGGATACCTCTACTTTGTGACCACAAACGCATTTTGGTGGACGTGGGCCAACCGTCTCATGCACGATATGACAGAATATAGCTTTTTGAGTTTGCCAATGAACTGCCATTTTGATGTAACAAGAATCGCCATTTTGTTTTCTAACCATTGCTCATTGCTTTCTGTTCCTATTGCTTCGCAGTATATTTTCCGCTTACACTGCTCGACTGTGAAACATTGTTGTCTGTATGTGAAAAGGACAAGGCCGCAGGGCCGTGAGGATAACAAGAGTTCGCTGAAACACAAACGTAGGCAGCGCCAGGAAGAATACCCGGCTCCCTCCGGAATGTAGCCTTGAAGCAGAGCTGCAGGGCATTTAATCATTTCACAGCTGCCAGCCAGTCTCGTTATATGGTAGAATATGTTAGAATAATACCGCTAAAGGCTTGAATTATGCTTTTCCTACGGCCCCCCTTTGCCAAGCCCGCTAGAGCGTGTCGGCTCCCAGGACGCGAATAACACCTGATGGATAGCAAGGCCCGGAATGCAACTCTTCCCCCCGTATGTAGCTCGCTTCCAAGAACAGAAGCGCTGTGTTCTATTCAACAACTGAAAGATGCCTTCGCACTCACAAATTGCAAATTGTTACTAGAATAGATGTTTGAAGGTGTCATAGTAGTCGGAGATGTCCATCATCACACCAAGTTCAAAGAAACCCAATAAAGGGGGGGGTGTTAAACATGTCGTAGCTGATTGTTTGATATGCATTTTGTATATATGTAACTGATGTACGTAATTCACTCTCTTGCGTCCCTCGATGTCTAGAGATACACGTCGCGGGGCGTGAGACCGAATTGGCCAACTGAGACTTTTGCTTTGCAATAAACCCTAGCTTTGGGAATACAACCTTGTGTCTGGCGTATCTATCGTGTGTGGTGACTCGCCTTGTTTCCATAGATGTCAGGGTCCTCTAGGGGCCCCTTTCACTAGAAGTGACCTGACTTGCAGCCCGAGTCTGGAAAATAACAAGAACCATCCCAATCAAACAAGTCTTGACCCTGCATCTAACCCCCAACATTTAAAAAATATGGTGTCAATAACCTTCCTCCATGAAACTCTGCCCACTGCAAAATACCATGTGCCTTGAAGGTCTAATGAAAGGGCTTGATGGATTCCGCCTTATGCTAACTAATGATTGCTGCTAATGTACAAAGGATAAAGCGAAAAGTGTCACAACGAATACTTGTGTGTAATGCAGTGAAACACGTTTTAAAAGAGTGTAACAGCCGTCAAGGGCGTTGAGCCGTTTTTTTGCTATGAACAAGAATGTAAACAAACATATTGCTTCTCTGATCCTGCATATACAATCCAACCTGACACTACCTCACTTTATTATTCGTCTGTTTGTCCTATGAATGATCAATATGTGTTCAACTAACGTGATGTAATACATGTGTCGCTGCCAGACCCCCATTGTTACGTATGAAGCAGTAAACAAATTTGTAAACGATAGAAACATGTAATCATCCTATTGCCACTAACTGTAGTAACTGTCTCCCCTTATGGTATATTGTGTAATCCAGGAACAGAGAATCGCTTAGAGCTACAAGGCCATCTCCCCCTCCTCCCGTCAAGGCCCGCCAGGGCTTGCTGGTGTTCAAACAGCACAGCCTCACCTCCCCACATTCCTGCTGGACCCGCTTCAAGTATTTGCCTCCCCCATGTCAGAGGCTGCCATAGTTTGACCAAGTGAATTATGTACAATCTGGTCCTAAATTCCACCGCCTCAAGGGGCCAGAGATGTGCCCTTACTGATCCAATAGTACTCCAGTTCACCCCAAGTTAATGGTCCATAGAGACAGTTATTCACCCCTGTACTAACATATATAGCAGATGTCCACCACTCCTGGAGCAGCTCATCGATACATATGACTGTCTTTGCTATTGTCAGACAGAGGGCTCTCAGAGCTTGCAGAGTCCTTTGCATGCCCTATATTAATTATATAAACCTTTTTTACATCACCCGCACTTGGTTCTCGTCTCATTCCCTCCTGGGGTGTGCCCTTTATTGCCTCTCATTGCAGGGAGGTTACTGCCTTATGGGGGATGCTTGCTTTCAGTGGTGACCCCAAAGGCGTGATTTGATTTGTATTGTCCCCTGTTGGCACGAGAAGTTCCGGGCGGCAGTGGAGACGCACGGTGCGCCCGCTCAAGAGAGCTGCCCGCCTACGGCAACTGGTACGCTTAGACGTGCGCACGCAGTAGGCCAAAGGGTATGGGTCCCGTTCCAAAAAACCCTTTAGTACCGCTCGCCGGAGCCGGGGAGCGGCCATTGAGTGCGACGCAGCGCCGTCTGGACGGAGCCAGTCCGGAGAATCTCAGATCAAGACGGGCACGTGAGTATTAAGTGCGAGTGATCATAAAAGGAGAAGGGGGGGAGCCAGATTATACAAGGTCAGTCAGTGGGTGCTTTCGACTATTAATACTATTTTCTTTCTCTGGATATGGCCATTAGGATAATAAGGTGAAATAAGGGAAGATAAAGACGGGAACCTAGCTCTGCAAAGGGGTAGAAGGCGGCGCCACATAGTGCTATCTTGACTAGTACTGGGAATAAGTTGAAAAGTGGAAAATAAAATAAGGGTGTCTGAAAAATAGGGAGGCACGTGTATACATTAGAAACTGCTTCTTTCTTCTTCTTTATTCTGGGTACATCGATACTAGAAAAAGTGTTATAATTTCTAAAGGTTAAGGGGGAGAAATTGGGTGTGGGTCAGGAGGCCTCGTAAAGACAGGAGTACAGGGCAAGAAAAGGGAGAGTCAATGTTATATGTTGTATGTTAAAGGTTTGTTAAATGTCTGTTTCATGTTGCATGTGCTAAGCTATTCATGTTTCAGGGAATTGAATTGTAAAGAAATGATGTTGAATTAATGATACTAGATAGTTCTGTGGTATGGTCATTGTAAGTGTGACCCGGTAAGATTTTAAGAGAGTAAGATTGTGGACAAACACTCTTTAACGTCCAAGAATTATTAGAGACAAGAGATACGCACACACATAAGTTAGTGACAGACATAAACAACATAGACAGGTGACCAACGAGAATACAATATGGGGGCGGAAACACCTCTGGCCCACATTTGCAAAAATCTACCTGGTTATGCAGACCGTATAAACAAGTACCATAACCAATGGGTCACGGAATTGAAAGGAGAGGGGCTACCCCAGGTATGGCCACAAGGAAGATCATTTGATAAGTGTCTTGGATATGGTAGCCACGTGCATATTCATAAAATACAAAGGAAAGCAGTTCCATAATAGGAGACAGATATGAGATCTGTGGAGGCTGTTTGAGGAAGTTCCTCCACTCAAAAAGAAAGACATAGCGCTCGACCAGCCCACCACCACTACCACTCCCTTAGTAGAACGTGCAAATGAGGGTGAGAGTAAGGAGAGAGAAGAGTCAATAGAAGTAACATGGCTGTATCCCCTTCTAAACAAACCAGTTCCAGCAGAAGGGTATAGCGATCCTACGTATGTGCATGTGCCCACCACTGCCCCTACAGCTGCTCCACGACCAACTGCACCACCACCGTATGAGTGTCCTAGACAGAGTGGACAGGTAAGTACCCCTGCAGTAGACATTGAGAAACTGACAGAGGATTTAGACTCTAGGCTCTGAATGGCCAGAGATGAGTTATCTAGAATAAGAAATATATGTGAACAGAGTGGGACGAGCGCTGCAAGAACAGAACGAACGCCTAGGGCGCATACGCTCGACGGGTCTTCTGAGGAAGAGTGAAGGAGGGGGAAATACTATTTAGAATTAAGGAAGAACCAACTCGAATAATAGAACTGGGACCACACAAATTCGAGGACAAAACAGGATAGGAAGGGATGGCCGCTGGGGGAATGGAAGAGCTGTGTTGTGATATTGAGGATGAAGGGCAGGAAA
Source organism: Ambystoma mexicanum (assembly GCF_040938575.1). Lineage (NCBI taxonomy): Eukaryota > Metazoa > Chordata > Amphibia > Caudata > Ambystomatidae > Ambystoma > Ambystoma mexicanum. Next base: position 898,653,973 of record NC_090941.1, read on the forward strand.
ATGGAAGGCTGGGGATAGCAGCAGGAGGTGGGTCGGGAAGATTGGACGAGACGCCCCTGAGACGAACCATGGAAAAAGAGTGGACGGGGAGGCTAAGGAATAGAATGGGGAGAATGGCCACATTAGGGAGGAAAGGATTGAAGGTAAGTACAGGAAAAGTAACCAAGAGCAAACTACAACTCCCATTGATACATAGGGGAGATGGGAGGCCAAATTACATACCCTGGGCCCGAATGGACAAAGCAATTTTATTGAAGTCCCTGCCCCCGCTATCAAGAGGGGCAAGTAAGTGGATATATGCATTTGAGAAGCATACCACAGGAGTGCCATTGGCGGTAGAGCTTGCTAGTATCGGCAGTAGGCGACCAAGCAGACAGAGTATGGGCAAAAGCAGGTTTCCCAGGAGTAACATTGGATTGTGACCGTCATGATGGAGCTTCTTTTAATACAATGCGTGCGAGAGTATGGGATGCGTTAAGAGAAACATTTCCAGACACACCAGATTTACAGTCAGTGATGCAATGTACCATGAATGATGGGGAGGATGCTATGGATTTCATTTTCCGGGTGCAGGAGATGTGGAGAGCCGAGACAGGTACGGCCTGGGACCAGTCAACATCCCTATTCTACTTTATAATAAAGAGGGGGCTTTCAAAAGAAGTGCAGAAAGCACTCGACAAAATAGCAGGGATCGAAGCAAAGCGGTGGCCAGAAATTCAAAGCATAATAGTTCACCACTGCAAAAGAATAAAGGAAAGAGAAAAGGAAATTGTACAAAAAAGGTTGGCAGACGAGGCGAAGTTAGTACAAACGAAACTGGTGAAGGTCGCTGCAGCTGTAGCAGCACTCCCCCAAGATAAGGAGGCAGAAGAGGAGGAGGGACTGGTAGTAATACAAGGCAGGATGGCAGCAAATTGGGCAGGCAACGGGCAGACACAGTGGAATGGACAGCAGCAGTACGGAGGACCATAGTGGCAAGTGTGGGCCCCCCGCGGAGGGTGAGGTGGGTACAGGGGACGCAGATGGGGTGGTCAAGTGTAGGGGAAAATGGCGGGTATGGAGGGCAAGGACCTAGAGGAGGCCAAGGGAATTGTTGGAATTGTGTAAAATGGGGACACTTCTCACGAGAGTGCAGGAATAGACCCAGTAACATGTACCAAGATGATCAACCTTATGGTCACCCACACCCGGGAAGCCCATACGGATTACCTATGGCAGGGGCACAAGGGCAACAAGAGCAAGTGTATTTGGAACAATGAAGGGAACAACCCCACAACATACAACAGCACTCACAGGGCCGCAAGCATATGCCATTCTCACAGGGCAACCCATTCGCAACAACGGCTAACGGGGCGCCTGCACCATACGGTGGAGTGGCAGTGGTATCAGGTAATGTCTTCAGCCAAGGGGGGAACACGAGACACCCAGCATAGGACAGCCCACAGGGAGCACTTGCGTGTCCTGTACTATCTACGACCTACAATGCAGCAGAGGAACCATTGAGAGCGGCGCAGATAGGGAATAAACAGTTCATATTTATGGTGTATTCGGGAGCTGAAAAATCATGCTTGCGTGAAGGCCGGTGTCCGCTATCTAATCGTAAATTGGAGACGCAGGGGTTCTGTGGGGCTGTTGTCGAAGTTCCTTATACAAAAGATTTGGATGTCACCGTAGGGGGAAAGACCGTGAGGGCACCCCTTTTATACTACAAACAGTCACCAATTAACTTATTGTGAAGGGACCTTATCAGTAAGCTTAATATGACTATCTCTTTCACAGAACGCGATATAGTCTGTTCAACTCCAGGGATCTGCCCTATGCGGGTAATGCTGGTGGTGCAAGCACGCGCAACAGCACCAGAAGTGCACGGCATACCGGTGGACCCTGATGTGTTCATTCAAGGGCTAAAAACACTTGCTCGGGTGGTCCCAGAATTTAAAAATTTAGAATGGAGAGTACCCGCAGAGTTCATCTTCCGACCAATAGCACGCCCAGAGATCGTGCCCGGGACAGTGATGTCACTAGATCTGCATGCAGTTCAGATGTCAGCCAAAAGTCATTGCAATGGACATACATGGCTGTGAATGGCGCACAGTATTGTGCATCAATGCCGAAATTGCATTGTGTGATCTATCAGATGAGGACCTTTTCTCAGACTCAGAAAGTGATGGTGAAATAATAATGGAAATAGCGATACCTTGTGATATCATGATACAGGAAAGACATGTGCCTGCCTGTAGCAGTGGTAGGAGCCCCTCCTTCCTTCTTCGATGATGACATGAAAGCAGTGCCCAGTAACCTGTGGACCACAGGCCCTCATGATGTGGGACTGCTGCATGGGGTCACACCAGTTAAAATAAAACTCAAAACCTGGAGCCATATTACCCCAGGTAAAACAGTACCCCCTGTCCCGAGAAGCAGAAGAAGGGATAAAAGACGATTGGTGCATTACTGGCTCAAGGAATAATAGTGCCCTCAAACTCGCCATGTAACACTTGTATTTACCCGATCAAAAAAGCAAAAGGTGGGGCGTGGAGGATGATCCAAGACCTACGCCCCCTCAATGACGCCATCCAAAAAGAATTCCCTTTAGTCCCTAACCCGGCATCCATCCTGTGCAGCATTCCAAAAAATGTGTCACATTTCACAGTAGTGGATTTGAAAAATGCCTTTTTCTCAATACCACTTGCAGAAGAGTGCAGATATTTAACAGCATTTACATTGGGGGGAAAAGATACGAGCACTTCAGGTTACCCCAGGGATACTGCGAAAGCCCCAGCATATTGAATCGCATCCTGCATGAAGATTTAGGGAATAGGTCAGCAGAGAGTATGATTATTCAATACGTAAATGATTTACTCATCTGAGCGAAAAACGAGGAAGAATGTAGAAAAGACTCCATTGCTCTCTTGACATTGCTGGCCCACAAGGGTTACAACGTTGACAGAGGGAAACTGCAGTACTGTCAATAAGAGGTGTTGTACCTGGGACAACTGATATCACAGGATGGCAAGAAAATAATACCAGACAGAGTAGCTGCCATTACAGCAGTGGGAGTACCAAAAACAGTAAAGGAAATGCTAATATTCCTCGGCATGTGTAATTACTGCCGAGCATGGATATTAGATTACGCAGCATATACAAGACCATTATTGCAGGCACTCAAGGAGGCCCAACGGGAGAACACAGAAATACAATGGTCCGTCACTCAAGGAACTGATCTCAAGCGCACCCGTGCTCGCGAACCCAGATTACGAGCGCAAGTTTTACCTTTTCTCCCACTGTAAAGGGACCCTCATGACAGCAGTACTGACACAAAAGACATCCCTGGGACACAAGCCCCTTGCTTATTACAGTGGCACACTGGACACAGTAATGCAAGGACACTTCACCTGCGAGCAATCTCTCGCAGCCGCAGCGTTTGCCATTGAAAAATGTGCCACAATAGTGATGGGGTGTTCCGTGACCCTATTTGTGGAACATTCCCTATTTGTTACCTTGGAAAGATCAAAAACACACTCACAACGCAAAGAGACACTGTGTACGAGATAATTCTGTCTAGTGCAAACATACACATAGTAAGATGTAAAACAATGAACCCCGCAAGCTTCATCACAGAACCATGCACATTGGAAGACATGCAGGTGCACGACTGTGCTACATACAAGGGGGAAGAGGGAGAAAGCACTGTGGTGAGCGAAAACGCATTAAATGAAGGAGAAGTATTCTTTATAGATGGATCAGCATCAATAAACCCAGACACATGTGAAAAGCACGTAGGAATAGCGGTTGTAAGGATGGAAGAAGGTGAGTACGAAGTGATAGTACAGCAGCGCCTACCTGCCCATTACTCAGCTCAAGCAGCAGACCTCATCGCACTAATTTAAGCATTACATGCAGCAAAAGGGTGTGCAGTCACAATCTACACGGACTCAGCATACATGACCACTACCGTACATGGCGGGCTGGCAAGGTGGGGATTGAGGGGGTTCCACAGGGTTGATGGGTCGCCTGTACAACATACAGAACTCCTCAAAGACATTATTGAAGCACTGAAGGACCCCACCATGGTAGCCATAGTGAAGTGCCAAGTCCACATCACCAACACAGATGTTATCTCTTTGGGAAACGCGTCGGCAGACGCTACAGCTAAGGAAGCCTCTTATCTAGTGAAAGAATTGCCAGGTGAGTACTTAGTACACAAACAGGTAGAGGAAGACCTCCCGGATGGCTATAATTCCATGCCCGTGTCACAAATACTGGAGTTACAAGAAGGAGCAAGTGAAGAAGAGAAACAGCTGTGGGAAAAGAGGAGATGTAGCCAGTCAGCAACTGATCTTTTATGGCATCAAAATAACACAGGAAAAGTGGTAATGCCAGTCAAACTCTTAGAAATAGCATTCCAACAATCACACTTTCCCGCACACAATGCAAAGCAACATATTGCCGCAGAGATAAAAGAAGATTGGTTTGTCCCAGGGTTACAGGAACAGATATCAAAATTGGCAATGGAATGTACAACATGCCAGATATATAATTCAGGACTGACATTGAGGACACTGCAGGGGACAATACCAACAGGTCCCTTCAGAGAGCTGCATATTGACTATGCAGATATGGGAGAAAGATGCAATGGTGCACAATACATGATAGTGGTAGTTTGTCCATTTTCCAGGTGGGTCGAAGTAGGGCCCTGTGCATGTCCAGATGCCAAGTGTGCTGCAAAGTTCTTAGTGAGGGAAGTATTCATACACTGGGGAATTTGCGATGTGATTCGCTCGGACAATGGCACGTATTTTGTCAATGACCTATTCAAAGAAGTTACAGCTTTGCGAGGAATTAAACATAAACTATGCTCGATTTATCATCCGCAAAGCAATGGCGTAGTTGAGAAGATCTATTAACTGGAGGGCAGCCCAAATGGCGGAACCTAAGGCTGGGGTATACACTATATCACAAAAAAGGGGGTAGCCGCCAAACAGAAGTTCAGTCATACTAATTGTTTTATATGACATTATTTAAAGAAAAGTATTTGTGGTGTTTAGAAGAATCCCACTGGTCCATACTTCTAACAAAGTCTGAAGTATCCCATAGAGTAGAAACTACAGGCACATAGTTTGTACATGTAAATACAAGGCAATTTTATGGTACAAAAGGCCAACAACAATCAATGGTAGGGCATCTTACTACCTGTGAGAACCGACAGAAAACATTGGAGGCATGAATCTTGAGTGTGTTCTGCAACCGTGTTTGTACATAATTTTAAATTATTCCTGTGTAGTTGTACTTCATCAAAACACAATCGTTGTACAGTGAAGGGTATATAAAGAAAAATAACAGAACAAATACATCTGTTAGCAAAAACTTAGTATGGTAAAACATAGGGCTAGACTGCAGTAAAGCATAAGCAGGTCTAGTGAGGACTAATTAGTGTAAAACACAAATGTGAAGAAAATGATGCTTGCCCTTGCAAAGTCAAGACAAATCCTGTCCATTCCAACATTAGTCTATTAGCTGTAGGTGACCAACCCTTGGTCTACGTCGGGAATAGAAGATTCCCAAAGATGTAACTTGGGCCAGCAGGAGTACGACTGGACCCTAGGACGTTTCGGCTTACAGCATCTGGTGCCTTCTTCCGGGCCAAAGGATTGTCTCCCTATGGGTGGTAAACACAAAGTGAGGGGGTGTTAGACTCAACACTGTGTGGGAAGTGTTGCAGCTTGTGCCTGTGATAACTACACGGGCGCACAGGCTGCATGATTAAAAGAGAGTAAACTTTCCCATGAAAAAACAAATGCAAGCCAACCTTGAGCTTGAATCCAGGGGAAGTGGGAGAGGAATTCCGACTCTGATTAGTAGTCTCAGGTCCCTGCTGCAGTATTAGAGAGAAAAGACAGCCCCATGAATGTAGAATGCCATGGGAGAAAATCCAAAATGGAGAGTGCTAGTGTGAGAGGATCCACAATGAGAGGCCACGACCTCATGGGTCGTGTGCTGGGCTAGATATATATCAGCCAGAGTTACGAATGGAGGAAAAAGGCGGCCGGTGGCCCAGTGCCAGGGGACAGCTTACCTCAACGGAGAGCGCACGGGACCGCGGACGCGAACACGTCCATTGTTTTGCATGGAGCTGTATATGCTGTAGGTGAACAGTTTCCGCGCATGCGCCAAGAACAGGCTGATACTCCTGTGCGAATTCGTAGAGTACGACCGCTATGTGAGCATCGGCTGGTTGTCAGGACAACAAGAGGGCCTGCCCGGGGGCCCCGCAAGTGCAAGGCCTTGCTGGGAGGCCGGATCAAATAAACGGCGCCCGGGCCTACGGCCTCGCCTGCAGCCAGAGTGTAATCAGCTGTTAGGAAGTGAAGGTGCTGTGAGAATATGTAGTGAAGCTCACAGAAAGGTAAAACAAAAGGGGGGGAGGGTTATTGACTGCCAAAGGCGAATAGCCAAAGGAAAGAGAAAAAGGAAAAGGAAAAAGCCTGTGTAGCCCCCGAGCTAAATATGTAATGTGCTGCTGGGGCTACATGATGTTATGTTTGCACACTGGGATGCAAGTAGGGAAAACTGTTAGGGACACTGCTGCGGGAACTAGTATGGTACAGTACAGTAAGTAGATCCTGTCAAAGGGGCAGAGGGAGACAGAAGTGCTAGCACAACTGGCAAAGTAAAAATGGTGAAACAAGGCCACGGGCTAGGCTGAATCAAAGACCTTCTCCCTGTAAATGGTCCTGCAGAGGGGGCTTAATACTGGGAGCACAGAAGGTGCAAGCATGATGCAGCAGAAAACACACTGAGAGTGATTAGTGCAACTTTCAGTAGTGACGATTCTCAAGGGGCATGGCTTCATTGAAACCTCTTTCAACGGAGCGCAGTTTAAAGACCCACCAAGCTTCCTTGTAATTCAGGCATTTCTTACATTCACTGTGTTCTGTATTTTCTCAAGTACCCACCACTTCAATTGGTCTTGGTTGTATTGTAATTCAAGAAAGTGAGGTACTAACAGGGCTGTTATGGTCTGGCATCTGATTCTGGAGCGGTGTTCCACAATACATTTATTTATGGGTCTGCTGGTCTTCCCCACATATCTTAACCTGCAGGGATACTCAATTGCATAAATAACGTTAGGTGTTTTGCAATTAGTGAATTGACGTAGGGTCCAGTCCCCCCCTTTTGTTTTACCTTTCTGTGAGCTTCACTACATATTCTCACAGCACCTTCACTTCCTAACAGCTGATTACACTCTGGCTGCAGGCGAGGAGGGTAGGCCCGGGCGCCGTTTATTTGATCCTGCTTCCCAGCATGTCTATGCACTTACGGGCCCCCGGGCAGGCCCTCCTGTTGTGTTGACAACCCGCTGATGCTCACATAGCGGTCGTACTCTACGCATGCCCACAGGAGTACCAGCCTGTTCTTGGCGCATGTGCGGAAGCTGTTCACCTACAGCATATACAGCTCCATGCAAAACAATGGACGTGTTCGCGACCGCGGTCCCGTGCTCCCTCCTTCGTTGAGGTAAGCTGTCCCCTGGCACTGGGCCACCGGCCACCTTTTTCCTCCATTCGTAACTCTGGCTGATATATATGTAGCCCGGCACACGACCCATGAGGTTGTGGCCTCTCGTTGTGGATCCTCTCACAATAGCGCTCTCCATTTTGTTTTAATTTTGTTTAATGCATATTGCCCTTTACTACACTGAAAGGGCCCCCCTCTCCAACTGCTTCTCCAACTTCAGCAGCAAGACAGGTGCGAGACTCTACTCCTGTCTCTCCACACCATTGGAGACAAATTGTGCACACCACCTGCCCGAAGCTCGGTGCACTACTACCCTCTGAAGGCTCCTCCTATTTATGTAGGTCCTTTGGGAAAGCTTCCCATTCTTCAGGTTGACCATGTCCCTGCATATATCCTTGCAGCAGTATATGCCATACTCCCAGCACTGACACAGTGGTTCTTTTTCTTTCTTTGTCCCTCCACTTGTGCAGGTGGTCCCTCAAGGATTTACTCTCAGCATGGCATTCTACATTCATGGGGCTGTCTTTTCCCTCTAATACTGCAGCAGGGACCTGAGATTACTAATCGGAGTCGGAATTCCTCTACCACTTCCCCCTTGATTCTAGCTCTAGGTTTGTTTGCATTTGTTTTTACATGAGAAAGTTTACTCTTTTAATCATACAACCTGTGCGCCCGTGTAGTTATCACAGGCACAAGCTGCAACACTTTACACACAGTGTTGAGTCTAACACCCCCTCACTTTGTGTTTAGCACCCATAGGGAGACACAATCCTTTGGCCCGGAAGAAGTCACCAGATCCTGGAAGCCGAAACATCCTAAGGTCCAGTCGTACTCCTGCTGGCCCCAGTTACATCTTTGGGAATCTTCTATTCCCAACGTAGACCAAGGGTTGGTCACCTACAGCTAATAGACTAATGTTGGAATGGACAGGACTTGTCTTGACTTTTGCAAGGGCAAGCATCCTTTTCCTTGTTTTACACTACTAATTAGTCCTCACTTCCTCACTAGACCTGCTTATGCTTTACTGCAGTCTAGCCCTATGTTTTACCGTACTAAGGTTTTGCTAACAGATGTATTTTTTCTGTTCTTTTTCTTTGTATACCCTTCACTGTACAACAATCGTGTTTTGATGAAGTACAACTACACATGAATAATTTAAAATTATGTACAAACACGGTTGCAGAACACACTCAAGATTCATGCCTCCAATGTTTTCTGTCGGTTCTCACAGGTACTAAAATGCCCTACCATTGATTGTTGTGGGCCTTTTTTACCATAAAATTGCTGTATTAAATTTGCATATCTTAATGCCTTTATTGTCAGCATTGTATTTACATGTACAAACTAATGTGCCTGTAGTTTCTACTCTATGGGATACTTCAGACTTTGTTAGAAGTATGGACCAGTGGTGATTCTTCTAAACACCACGATTACTTTTCTTTAAATAATGTCATATAAAACAATTAGTATGACTGAACTTCTGTTTGGCGGCTACCCCCTTTTTTGTGATATAGTAGTTGAGAAGATCAACGGCCTCCTGAAGGGGAGGCTATCAAAATTGTGCTTTTCCCTTAAAAGAAATTGGGTGCACTGTCTGCCTTTGGCCTTGTTCGAGCTGAGAAATCAACCCAGCAAGGACCACCATCTGTCACTGCACGAAATAGTGACTGGAAGGCGCATGCACACAGCACACTCCCCACTCCGCAGACATTCAGATGCCCACAAAAGCGCCACGAAATTAGGAGAAGAATTTAATGACTATCTGACAAAACTCACCAGAGCAGCCCGCATGATATCAAGACAGCTCGCACCACCATTTACACACGAGGAAGGAAATGAGGTAGTAAAATGTATAGAAGAAAACCTGCAAGGCCAACTAATGCCAGGTGTGAAGGTGTACTTGAGGAGCTTCGTGCGTAGGTGGAATGCCCCAAGATTTCATGGCCCATATGAGGTAGTGTATTGCACATCGGCAGCGGTAAAAGTAAAGGGCCTGAGATATTGGATACATTTAACAGACGTACGAAAAGCCTATGATAGTGTTAGAGAAGAACAAGAGGAAGAAGTACAAAGCACAGCAGAAGTGTCACAATAGAAAGACAGAACCAAAAACATCTGTGTCCTACATGGGTACAGGATGATGCATGATAAAAAGAAAATGTACTGAAATAAATTATTTTCTGAGAGATAGAAAGCGTAGATAATATTGAACTCTCTCTCTCTCGCTCTCTCTCTCTCTCTCTCTCTCTCTTTCCCACTCCTCTTTGTCTCTCTCTCTTTCTCGCTCTCTCTCTTTCTCGCTCTCTCTCTTTCTCGCTCTCCATCTTTCTCTCTCTCATCTTTCATTCTATCATAAAAATTATAAATATAACTGTTTGAGTATACTTAATGCACTTTTATGTTTTAACATATAGGAATAACCATGGCAACGAACGGGCAGCCCGCAACGAATAATCCTAGAGCAGTTAGAAATGTAAATGATGTATTTTATTTATGCAGATATTCATATGAATGTGGATTGTTTGTGTGTGCTGTTCTATTTTTTACCATGATTTTTGGTCTCGTCACTTACTGGTTAATCGCATTCATCTCTATAGAGATGAATGAGGGGGGGAAGGAATGGAACCAATATGGTTAAGGAGGGGGCCTACTTGATATGGGATGGATTTCAGCTTATATGGGGGTATGATACAGACCCTACTCATGTGCAGCCCCCAAATAATACCAACCTCAGGCCAACCACAAGTCCAGCTCCCCCCTCAAATGTCTCAGAATGGGAAAAGGGGGCGCAGGAAAGGAGGGGGCGATGTCACAAGCAGCGAGAGAAGCGAAAACATACCTTAAAAGCAGTAGAAGGAGGGAGGTGGGAGGTGGGGAGGAAGAAATATGACGAATATTCTGGCCTGGGCCTAGACACCATAGAAGACCCTAGACATCCACACCAGTCAAACAAATGGTATGCAGACATGAGCTCTACTGCAAAACAGACAACCAACGAGAGTTATGTCTGTTCCCTGATTCCCCACGCCTCAGGCACACCTAAAGTCTTGCTACCTAAAGAACTGCCTCTTGCAGATGCCCAGTGTCTCCTTCATCTCACTCTGTGCAGAATTAACAACACCTTCCAGGCACACGATGTATCTTTTGAAATGCTGCAAAATGAAAAAACTTCCTATTCAAGAGCTAAAGGAGTGATATGTTTAAAAGAACCTTTTTTCGTGATCAAAGGGACATTGTTTTTGGACAGGAAGTGGAAAGATGAAGTAATATTGTGTAAAGCTGAAGCGCTACGAGGACTGCCGGGAGAAAAACTACAATGGATCTAGAAAACCTGTACACCAGTTTGGAAGGAACATATCACAAAGCTAACCTAGGTGACCGCCATAGAAAAACTGTTTAAATTGCAAAAAGAAATCTCATACGAACTGTGCTTCCATGGCGAGGGGAAAAGCATCATGGGTGCAAACAAGAACTGCAATCGGACACTCATTATCCCAGACATGAAAAAAAAGGGACAGCAGCACTCATGGACACTTACTGGGTCTGCGGTAAACAGGCGTACTTGCACCTCCCACAATCCTGGAGGGGCACCTGCTCTCTGGCAACATTGCATTTGGCATTGATGGTGATCCCGGAGAGCCACATTGATACAGGAAAAGGAGCGCCAGCCGCCCATCGTGAACAAAATATACAACCAACAGGAGAAACGCCATTGTATGCCCTGTCCTCTGGCAATGCGCAAGATGTGATATCAAGGCGGCAGAGATCATCCAACTACATATCCAAAGCCTCCTCAGACCTGTTGGCAAAGATTCCTGACAAGTACCGGTTGTTTAATTTCGCTGAGACGTTCTTCGCCTCCCTTATTCCGAGTATCCAGGCGCGAGCCAACGCAAAATGGCACCAGATCATGCACTGGGAGCTGATCCAGCTGGCCAACAACACTGAAGAAGGGTTCAATGTGATCAAGGTGGAGCTAAGAGCCCTACGGTTAATGACCATGCAGAACAGGTATGTCTTAGACCTGTTAACGGCGATGGATGGAGGTGTTTGCCGAAAAATCGGGAGCGCGTGCTGCACATTTGTCCCTTCTGAAGATGCGGACAATGGAACATTATCACATGTTATTGCAGCGGTGCACAACCTGGGGGAACGAATGAGGAACGAAGGTGGAACAGATGCCAGAACCTGGTTCGACAACATTTTTTCTTGGGTACCTTCCTGGCTGGGGCTGACAGTAAAAATGTTGATGCCCATCGTGGTATTTTTACTCCTGATTCTTTGCGTGTGCCAGTTGGGTCTTCGATGCTGTGCAAATGCAGTGCCGAATGGCGCAATGGTGATGGTGACAATGGGCAACACTAGAGGAGCAGCACAGATCATGCAAGAAGCACAAATACAAACAGGTGAGGACCCTGAGCCCAAGTGTACAATGGTGCCATTATACTATGATGGGGACATAGTGGACAGGTTATATCTTACCACAATAAAGGAGCCCAGAGAACAGGAATGGTACAGGGGTATGGGTGGACTTGGAAGGAGATGGGGGATGTATATATATGACCTGCACACCTGACAAATATGCTAGGAGGGGGGAGAGTCTCCGAGGGGTATGTAGAGCCTGGATGCCAATAAAGGGTACACCGGCGTGGGATGAAGCAGTTGTTAATGAGAAAGAACGCCAGAGGTTGGGCGAGTTGCAGTATTCGTTACTTAAGTAACGAAAGGGGGGAAATGTATGGGAAGACAGATCTGTAGAACCCCCTCCCCCACATTCCCCACCTTTGTGAGGCTCATGGCTCGTCAGCAGCCCCCCATGCACCTGGCCTGGGAGGCAGGATGGCTGCTGATCGACACATAAGGCCACACGACCCGTACTGTAACATATTATAGACACCATTTTAAAAACGCCAAGACTCCATTTTAGATGTACAGGCCAAACCCCAAGCGAAATAGCCTCTTATGCGAAAGCTGTAGCTGTGCCTCCACTCACCGCGCACAGGGAGTCATGCGCTTCCCCCATGCCTCCACCCCATGGCAGATCCGCTGAAGGCCCGTTCTCACGAGCAACCAGACACAAACAAGTATCAGAACAAACACTGGATCATTTACCTTCCGCAGTACACCACTGTCCTAGAAGTGACCTGACTTGCAGCCCGAGTCTGGAAAATAACAAGAACCATCCCAATCAAACAAGTCTTGACCCTGCATCTAGCCCCCAACATTTAAAATATATGGTGTCAATAACCTTCCTCCATGAACCCCTGCCCACTGCAAAATACCATGTGCTTTGAAGGTCTAATGAAAGGGCTTGATAGATCCCGCCTTATGCTAACTAATGATTGCTGCTAATGTACAAAGGATAAAGCGAAAAGCGTTACAGAGAATACTTGTGTGTAATGTAGTGAAACACGTTTTAAAAAAGTGTAACAGCAGTCAAGGGCGTTGAGCCGTTTTTTTGCTATGAACAGGAATATAAACGAACATATTGTTTCTCTGATCCTGCGTATACAATCCAACCTGACGCTACCTCACTTTGTTATTCGTCTGTTTGTCCTATGAATTATCAATATGTGTTCAACTAACGTGATATAATACATGTGTCGCTGCCAGACGCCCATTGTTACGTATGAAGCAGTAAACGAATTTGTAAATGATGGAAACATGTAATCATCCTAATGCCACTAACTGTAGTAACTGTCTCCCCTTATGGTATATTGTGTAGTCCAGGAACAGAGAATCGCTTAGAGCTACAAGGCCATCTCCCCCTCCTCCCGTCAAGGCCATAGAGACAGATATTCACCCATGTACTAACATATCGTAAAGCAATCTCTGACCACATCTAACAGAATAAAATGACAAAGCAGCTCACCCCGTGCCCTCTGACAAGACACCTGGACTTATGACACTTGGTCGATAGGTCAAAAGTAATTGTACACTGATGTATTGGTGAAGTTTCACATTGCATGTTGCTTCTCCTGTCTCTCATGTGATCGTAGATTAACCTATTGTAGGATTTGCAGGACAACTGGAATCGTATAATGTGATGAGTGTGTGTGTGTGTGTGGCCACAAGGGCAAAGTGTTAGTGCAGCCACCAATCATCGACACCGACCACGTCCGGCCTGGCAGCTCCACTCCGACGAGCCTAGCTGACCCGTCCACCCCACGTTGGCACCACGCAGATGTCCACCAATCCTGGAGCAGCTCATCGATACACCACCTATAGCTTAGTCAACGCCACCCATTCCCCGAGACTTTGTGCCCCCTATAGCTTACAGGATTTATGACGTAGTTTTGTAATAAATATGACTGTCTTTGCTATTGTCAGACAGAGCGCTCTCGGAGCTTGCAGAGTCCTTTGCATGCCCTATATTAATTATATAAACCTTTTTTACATCACCCGCACTTGGTCCTGGTCTCATTCCCTCCTGGGGTGTGTCCTTTATTGCCTCTCATTGGGGGGAGGTTACTGCCTTATGGAGGACGCTTGCTTTCAGGGATTAGGGTTGGGGCTAGGGTTAGATTAAGGGTTAGCTGAAGGGTTAGATTAAGGGTTAGGGGTTAGGGTTAAGGAGGGGTGGGCGTGGGGCTGATAGCCCCCAATATATTTTTTTTTAAAAACGTTACAAGGAGCTGGGCAGTGCCAAAAGTTCAGCACTGGACAGCTCCATGTAACGTTTTAATGTAGAAAATAAAAGCATCGAAATGCTATCTTTTACATTTAAAGTACATATCCATTCGATGGAAAAGTTTTGATGGATATGTACTTTTAATGTAAAATATAGAATTTTGATGCTTTCATTTTCGATGCATCTTTTTCGATGAATTGGTATTTCGATGCATCATTTTCGATGCAATGACTATAATCCGCGATTAGGCCAACAGATGATTTCTGAGACCTGATACCCACACACAAATGTACAAAAGTTCTCCAGTCTGTGTGGGCTCTTGTGTGGGACACCGATTTCTTATGCAGTGTGATCTGTTGTTTCCTGACTGCTTGAGGTCCTGATATTTTAAAACCGAAAATGTTGCTACTATGGAGCTTAAAAAAATGCGGCAACATTTGGCACTGGGGTTACCAAGCTGTTGGTATAGGGCAATGTTTGACTGGGAACAAAAAGTGGCCCTGGAAATATTTTTCAAAGTGGCCCTATGTTAAACTGTGCAAGCAAGCACAAACCCTCCAAGGTGGATTTGGGCAATTCGTCGCCCTAAAAAAATTTTGCACGATTTCTCCAACTACTGAATGTTACACATTTGTCGCTAAAAAGGGTTTAAACAGTAAAGAAACATCACAACAAAACTGAAAGAACATTTGCTAAGAGTTAGGAATAATATCCTGGAAGCTTTATAACAAATTCTTTGCTGCTAAGGGATGTGGAGAATGAGAGGAAAGGTGGAAACAAGGGGATGGGGTGCATGGAAGAGAGTTTAAGAGAAGCCATGCATACCCACACAAGACCCAAGGTGTGGAGGCTCAGGAGGAAATCTCCAGAGCTTCCTATTGGCCAGTACACCACTGGTAATGGGTGGGCAGTTGACCATTCTAGAGTCAGGGTGATTCTTGAATGTGCTGACGTTACTGTACATGTGCGCTGCCTTATGGAAGGCACTAAATGGGGATGGCTGGAGGATATCCCCCAATGCCAGCTCTGGGCCCATCACCCTCTTGTTTGCCGATGTATCCAAACCTCATTATCAGGCAGGGGACTTTGTCACAGTACCAAAAAGGATTATTTTTTTAAAAAATCCATCTCAAAGAAGCCTTGCCTATACAGACTTACCAGTGACAACATCCAGAGTCGGTGTGCTAAATGAAACGGGTGATGATTTGTAATTGATTTATTAGTTATATAATGCTTACGCCTCAGCGCTGTACGTAGAACATATTTACATACATCATCATCAGCCCGACTGAAGTTGGTACTCATTTGTCGATCTCAGAAGGGTGAAAGGGCTGAGTTGGCCTTCCCGGGATTCGAACCTGCAACCTGCAGAGCACACATAAATTGCAGCAGTGTGCACTGAAGCTGCTGACCTATCTTACCAGCATGATAGAAATGAAGTATTAATGTTAAAACATTTTGGGAATCTTAAATCCAGCCAAGCAGGTCACAGAGAATTGAATTTGTCTATATAAATGTCAGATTGTAAAGAATCTGGAAATAGTCTCCGGTTGAGGTTTCAGGTTATTCAACTTCTTAAGCTGCAGGTTACATCTTCTCTATCTACGCCCAAAAACTTTGGAACCTTCTCTGCATCAACAATAGACTCACCCCCTTGCTTTTACAATTCAGGAGTGAGCTCAAACCCCTCCTCTTCAAGGAATGGCTCCTATCTAACACCTAGGTCCACACACTCTCAACTCCACACCCTACCGGAGGCAGGGTGATCTGCTCCCCACTGTTTCTTCACCTGGTTGCTTGTAGGCCCTTACTGCCAAATTGCCCATCCTCCCTCTCCCTTGTTGTTCGCTCCCCGCTTCCTGTTTCTCTGCTTCCTTCCCTGTGTTCTTCCCCCTCTGATTTTAAAGTGCTCTGTTGCTTTTCCGAAGCTAGGTCCGTGTGCACTGAATACCCAAATAATAATAACCTCTGTAACCGAAAAGGAACACCCACCAGACACACCAACACATCCAGCTCCCAGGCTTCAACTGCCTCTTTTGGAACTATCCCTCAGACCGGTCTCTCAAGTTAACAATGTTATGTCATTTTGCATTTATATAGCGCCTTACGTACCACTGGTATGATCTCAAGGCGCTGGTAGGTTGAACGCCTTTGGGAACCAAACTTCAAGTCAAGAGAGAGAGAGAGAGAGAGAGAGAGAGAGAGAGAGAGATATAGATATATATATATATATATGGTGCGTGTGAGCACCAGATAGGTGTACAGCAGGCGTGGCATTCGTGTGATAGCTGCTTCTTAGCGGTAGGTGTGGTGGTTGTGAGATCAAAAGTATGTGTTCGTTCTGGCAAGTTGTTATCCAGACCGATTATGGCTGCGTTAGGCCTGAGGAGAACGCCTAGGCTGGAGAGTGCATAACCAGCTGTGTTTAGTTAGGATGATGGGCAGTATGAGGCAAGTGATGGTATGAGAACAGCTATACCGAATGGTGTCATAGTATCGCTGTGTTCTAGTTGAGTAGTGGTGTATAGAAGAGAGTAAGCGTGGAGATGTGATATGGTGGTTTACCTTAGGTGCTTGAGATTGAGCACATTCCAATAGATTCATGCACTCTGACTGTTCCATGCATCCAAACCGTTCCATTTACTCTGTTTTATGCGCTCCAACCATTTTGTGCTCTCAAACCATTCTGTGCACTCTAACCATTCTGTGCACTCCAACCATTTTGTGCACTCCAACCATTCTATGCACCTCAACCATTCTTTGCACCCCAGCCGTTCTATGCACCCCAGCCGTGATATGCACCCCAGCCGTGATATGCACCCCAGCCGTGATATGCACTCCAACCGTGATATGCACTCCAACCATTCTTTGCACTCCCCTCATTCTTTGCACTCCCCTCATTCTATGCACTCCCCTCATTCTATGCACTCCAGCCATTCTATGCACTCCAGCCATTCTATGCGCTCCAGCCATTCTTTGCGCTCCACCATTCTATGCGCTCCACCATTCTGTGCACTCTAACCATTCTACGCACTCTAACCATTCTATGCACTCCAACGCGTCTATGCACTCCAACGCGTCTATGCACTTTGATCGTTTTATGCACTTCAGATCGTTCAATGCACTCGAATCATTTTTGTAAGAATTCATTCCATGCCCTCTGTCTGTTCCGTGCATCCCATCCATTGCATGTTATGTTATGTTATCTTATTTCGCATGTATATAGCGCCTTGTGTACCGTTGGTATGATTTCAAGGCGCTGGTAGGTTTAACGCCCTCGGGAACCATAGTTCAACCGACCCATGCATTCCAACCGACCCGTGCACTCCAACCGTTCCGTGCACTCCAATACGCACCTCTGCCCCACACATTCTTCCTCGGCCCTACACACTCTTCCTCCGGCCCACACACTCTTCCTCCGGCCCACACACTCTTCCTCCGGCCCACACGCTCTTCCTCTGCCCCATACGCTCTTCCTCCGGCCCACACGCTCTTCCTCCGGCCCACACGCTCTTCCTCTTCCCCACACGCTCTTCCACCGCTCCGTGCTCTTCCTCTGCTCCACGCTCTTCTCCATCGAATGCACTCCACCCGTCCCACGCACTCCACCCGTCCCATGCACTCCACCCGTCCCATGCACTCCACCCGTCCCATGCACTCCACCCGTCCCACTCACTCTGCCCGTCCCACGCACTCTGCCCGTCCCACGCACTGCATCCGATCCATGCACTCCATACGATCCATGCACTCCATACGACCCAAGCACTCCATCCGTCCCAAGTATTTCATCCGTCACATGCATTACATCCATCTCGGGCACAGCTTCACGTGTCGTGCACTACATCCATGTCATGCATTTGCTTCATCTATTCCAATCGTTCAGTTCATTCCATGCGCTCTGTCATTCATCTATCTGTTCCCTTCACTCTACCCATTCCGTGCACTCGGTCCATATCATGTGCTCAATCCTTTCTATCTCCTCGATCAGCTTATTCCTCGTCTACTTTATTCCTCTCGTCTAATTAGTTTGTCTCGTCTAATTCATTACTTTCATCTATTTTGTTAATTTCATCCACTGCATTGCTTTCATTCAGTTTATTCCTTTCCTTCACTTTCTACTTTCATCCAATTCACTCTTTCTATTTAGTTTATCTTTTTTAGTTTAGTCGGATGTGGGGTGGAAGCACGTTCCACAGAGTCGGGGCCAGGGCTGAGAATGATGATCGACCTAACCTGACAGAGTTGGTTTTTGGTATGACTAGGAGGCCAGCCGAGCTTGATCTTAGAGTGTGTGGAGGTTGGTAGGGTTTTAGCTTGTCTTGGAGATATTGTGGTCTGGTTTTATGCATTGCTCGGTGAGAGATGCATAAGGTTTTGAAGGTCACCCTTCGGGCAATCGCAAGCCAGTGGAGTGTTTTAAGGGCTGGGGAGATGTGATCTCTTTGGCCAAGTGCTAGTAGTAGTTTGGCAGTGACGTTTTGTGCTCTTTGTAGTTTAGTTAGTTGGTACGCGTGAAGTCAGAGGTTGAGGGGGTTGGCGTAGTCCAGTCTTGACATGACAATTGACTGGATTACGGAGAGTCTGTTGGGAAAAGAGGTATGGAAAAATGCGCCTAAGAGTTTTAAGATGATAGTGGCAGGACTTGCAGACATTGTTGACTTGGAGCGAGAGAGTTAGGTCTGAGTCTAGGGTGCATCCAAGGTTTTTTACTGAATTTGTGGGTGTGGGGAATTGCCCATGGCAGATGGCCAGGGTAGCGGGTGCGGAAGAAGTTTGGCATTGCCACATACCATGATTTCAGTTTTGGGGGGGGTTTAGCAAGAGGTGGTTTTTGGTCATCCATCGATCTACATTGAGGAGGCAGGAAGCGAGGTCAGGTTGGCATTTGGGATTTGAATTCAGGAGTTTTAGGATCAGTTGTGTGTCATCTGTGTAGTTGTAAGACAGGATATCTAGGGAGCGGATTATTCGTGGGAGGGTGGGCATATAGAGGTTAAACAGGAGGGCTGATAGGCATGCTCCTTGTGGAACTCCAGTGTTGACCTGTCTGGCGAGGGAAACATAGGTCGAGAGTAGGGTTATTTGGTTCCTATTGTCGAGAAAAGATGCTATCCATTTGAGAGCATTTCCACAGATTTCTAGGGAATGGAGGCGATCAAGGAGGATTGAGTGGTTGATTGTATCGAAGGCGGCGGATAGGTCAAGAAGGATTAGTGCGGCGCATCCTGCAGAATCAGCAGTGTTTTTAAGGTCATCCCAGATTGAAGTTAGGGTGGTTTCGGTTCCGTGTCGGGATCTGAAACCTGAATGAGCGGGGTCAAGGAGATTGTTGGCTTCGACAAAGGCATTTAGTTGGGAGTAGGCAGATCAGTCAATGAGTTTGGCGAGGAAACTGGTGTTTGAGATGGGACAGTAGTTCTTGGGATCGAGAGGGTCGAGGGAAGTTTTTTTTAGGAGAGGTTTGACATGCGCTGTCTTGAATGCGTCGGGAAAAATTCCCAAGGAGAGGGAATCGTTTATGATGGTTCCTGCGTGGTCTCCTGTGCAGGTAGAAGTAAACATTTCTTTGAGAGTTGTGGCTGGGCATGGGTCGAGTGGGGAGCCGGATGGTTTGCGGGCAGAGAGAAGTTTGAGAAATTGGTCAGATGATATTGGAGTGAAGGAGTCGAAAGTTGGTAGGCTAGCAGTCGCAGGTGGTGGGGTGGCAGGAAGGGCGGGTGGATTGCGTGCTGGGTGTATTAGAGCTAATTTGTTGGTTAGCAGGTTTGTTCTTTTGAGAGGTGTGGTGTAAAAGTGAAGAGAGAGTGAGTCGCATAGTGACTGTGAGGGGGTGGGACGGGCGGTGATACATGAAGGTTTGGTAAATTCGGCGATGATTTTGTGAAGTTCTTTGCAGGGGTTTTTACAGTTTAGGAATCGGGAATTGTAGTGGTCTTTTTTAGCTTTCCGGATTTCGGCCTTGTAGTGGCGGTGGTGCCGGGCCAAGGTGGGTCTGTTCAGGGTTGTATTGTCTTTCTGCCATTTGCATTCTAGGGATTTATATTGCTGTTTGGCGGTCTTCAGTTCTGGTGTGAACCACCTAGGAAACTGGCCCTGGCGACCTGATGGTTTACAAGAGGGGGTGAGTGGGATTAGAGAGGAGTTGAGCCAAGAGTCAAAGGTGTCGGAGGTTAGTGGTTCGTTGGGTAGGCGGGTCAGGGGAGGGGACCGAAGGAGAGCCTCGGCTAGGTCGGGAAAGATCTTTAATTTTTTCCAGCATTTGCATAGGTTCAGAGGTTCTGGTTCGGGTAAGGGGAGCGGGATGGGTGAGCGAATGGCGAAAGAGATAATGAAGTGATCAGACCAGATGATAGGGGTATGGGGGTTTAGATGAATCAGGTTGTGGGAGCAGAAGATGGCATCAAGGGTGTGTCCTTTATAGTGCGTCGGTCTGTTTATGTGGGTATGGAGGTTAATCGCATCTAGGCCGTCAACCAGAGGTTGGGTCATGGGGTTGGTGGGGATCTCAAGCCATACGTTGAAGTCTCCTAGAACAGTGAGGGTGGGGTGGTTTAGTTGGAGGGTGGCAATAGAATCGCAGAGGTTGTTTGAGAATTGCCTGTCGTAGCCTGGGGGTCTGTAGATGATTAGGAAGCTGTGGGAGAAAGAAGGGGGGAGGGATAGTTTTACGAGGAGTGATTCGCAAGAAGGAATGGATGGCTGGTTGTCGACGACTGAGGTGTGAAAGTGAGACTTGAAGGCGATTGCCATTCCTCCTCCTCTAGAGGGACGGTTTAGAGGGATGAGGGAGTAGTCTGGGGGAAATGCTTCATTGGCGATAGGGGCGAAGTCGTCAGAGAACCAGGTTTCTGTGATAAAGACTAGGTCCGGTTTGTCAGAGGCGAGGAGGTCAAAGATGCTGTGCCTGTTTTTTGCTACAGATCAGGAATTAAAGAGGATGAAATTTACTTCAGTACAGGAGGATTGTGAGGGATTTGCAGGGGTGGGTCGTGGGAGGGTAGAGGGAGGGAAAAGGGGAGTCCGAAGAGGGGGTGGTTGGTGGTCGTTGGGAAGAGTAGATGTGCAGTTGAGTTGGTGGGTCTGAGTGGGGAGGGGTTGGACTGGTGTGACACAGTGAATGGGTTTGGGTGTGAGGGTTTGAGTGGGTTGAAGTGGGGTAGGAGTTTCAGTTGTGGTCGGTGAGAATTCAAGGGAGATGGGTTTCAGGTAGGGCAAGGCAGGGGGGGAGGGAGGTGAAGGTTGAGATTGGGAGGTGGGTCGAGACAAGAATGGCGATGAGTACTGAGAGATTGAGGGAGACCAGGTACTTTTCCTTTTCAGCGTTTTTGTTGCGGGTGGTGTGTGAGAGAGGATAGGGGGGGTTGGAGGGGAAAAGGGATGTGGCTACTATTCTTGCCAGGGCGAGGCATGCAATTTTTAGGGAGAGGAAGGGGAGGGGTTAGAGGGGGAGGATGGTGGGAGTTAAGGGCATTGGGAGGTGGGTGGTTGTGGGGGTGTGTGTGCTTGGGAGGCTAGGCGGGCCGTTAGTCGGGGGGGGCGGATATAACACCAGTAGGCAGGAGGGTCGAGGGGATTGGATGAGCGGGGGTCTTGGGATGGTTGGCTTGCCATCGTGACCCTCTGGCTTGGTGTTTGGATAGGGGATGGGTAGGGGTTGTGGTGGAGGGCAGGATGGCTAGGGGAAGGGGCGGTTGGGAAGAAGGGTGGGCGTGAAGGGAGGCGGGCACGAGGGGGTCATTTTCTGCAGATCTTGGTGGGAGGGGTGGACTTATGGCTGTGCAAACTTTCTGAATGCAATTATACCACAAATAAGCTATCAGGCACGCTTTCTAAGTGCAATATACCACAGATATGCTTTTGAGGACACTTTCTAAATGAAGGTGTACCACAGGTACGCTGTTTAGGCACACTTTCTAAATGCAACAATAACCACAGATATGCTATTAGGTGGATTTTCTAAAATAAATTGTACCACAGATATGCTGTTAGGTGGAGATCCTAAAGGCAATTATACCACAGATATGCAGTTAGGTGGACATTCTAAGTGCAATATACCAGGGATATGCTTTTAGGGACACTTTCTAAATGCAGGTATACCATAGATATGCTGTTTAGGCACACTTTTCTAAATGGAATTATACGACAGATATGCTATTACATGGACTTTCTAAAAGCAATTATACCATGGCTATGCACTTAGGCGGACTTTCTAAATGCAAATAAACCATAGATATGCTATTAGGCACAGATTTGCTATTAGGCACGCTTTCCAAATGTAACTATGACAACTGATATATTGTTATGCAGACTTTTTAATGCAACTATACCACAGATATGCTGTTAAGGTGGACTTCTAAATGCAACTATGCCACAGTTATGCTGTTAGGCGGACTTTTTATATGCAACTATATCACAGATACGCTTTTACAGACACTTTCTAAATGGAGGTATACCGCAGTTATGCTGTTTAGGCACACTTTCTAAATGTAATAATACAACAGATAGGCTGTTAGGTGGAGGTTCACAAAGTAATAATACTACAGATATGCTGTTAGGCGGAGATTTCAATAGCAATTATACCACAGGTATGCTGTTAGGTGGACTTTCTAAGAGCAACTATCGCACAGGTATGCTGTTATTCAGACTTTCTAAGTGCAATTATACCATAGATCTGCTGTTAGGCACATATATGCTATTAGGTACGTTTTGCAAATGCAACTAGACCACTGATATGCTGTTATGCAGACCTACCAAATGCAACTATACTACTGATATGCTGTTATGCAGACTTACTAAATGCAACTATACCACTGGTATGCAGTTATGTAGACTTTTTAAATGCAATTATGCCACAGGTATGCTATTAGGCACGCTTTCTGAATGCAACTATACCACAGATGAAAAAGTTACTTCTTACCTTGTAACGTTCTTTCGACGGGATGTTCCTCCGACGTATTCCTCATCTTAGATATCTCCTTTCAGCTCTGCTGGCCTCGGAAAATTTTTTCTCTCTATAGGGCGCTGCGCGTCGACGTCCTCCGAGTCGATGTCCCTCGACAGCCGCCGTATCGACGTCTACGTCATCCTGCCTGTAAAGGCCGCGCGCAGCGTCCGTTGCTCATTTCCGTTTTGTAGCCCACAATAATACTTTCTGGACTAACTAATCACCCTGAAGGAGCGTAAGCTGCAACAACAAGGGAAGTAGAACTGCGGGGATGGATGGGAGGGTCGATGAGGAATACGTCGGAGGAACATCCCGTCGAAAGAACGTTACAAGGTAAGAAGTAACTTGTTCTTTGAAGGGATTGTGTCCTCCGACGTATTCCTCATCTTAGATAGGCTCCCATAGCAGTATTCTATTATCGGAGGAGGGAGTACTGACTTCACGCTGTCTTCTATTGATGAATAGAATGCAGTACAGCCCTTCCAAACCTAGTCTCTTGACTGGAGGAGGAATCCAAATTGTAAAAACGTGTAAAGGTATGGACAGACGACCATGTAGCGGCCGCACAGATGTCTTTAACCGGCACGCCTCTTTTGAGGGCCGATGAAGCTGCAATACCTCTGGTCGAATGAGCCCTAAGGTTTTGAGGGGGCTCTTTCCCTGCCAGTTTATAACATTCCAGAATGGCTAGAATGATCCATCTGGAAATGGTCTGCTTAGTTATTGGCAACCCCAGCTTGTGACCTGCGTAACCTACAAACAGCTGGTCTGCCTGTCTTATCCTGGCTAGTCTACTGATGTAAAAACTTAAAGCCCTCCTAGGGTCTAGCCTGTGCAACCTCTCTTCCTCTTTCCCCGGGTGAGGAGGAGGATAGAAAGATGGTAGAGTAATCTTCTGAGTGATATGGAATTCAGAAACCACCTTTGGGAGGAAATTAGGCTTCACTTGCAGGACAACTTTGTCTTTGTGAAATATTGTGTGAGGGGGTTTACAAGAAAGAGCTTGTAATTCGCTCACCCTTCTAGCAGATGTAAGTGCTATTAATAAAACAGTTTTAAGGGTAAGGAATCTTAACGAACAAGAATGGAGAGGTTCGAAAGGTGTGCCCATCAGGAAAGTTAGTACTAAGTTTAAATCCCATAGGGGAACTTGGAATGGTCTTGGGGGATAAACATTGGTTAACCCCTTTAGAAACTGTATTACCAAGGGTAATTTGAAATAGGATGGTTCTTCCGCAGTACGCTTAAAGATGGATAGCGCTGCGAGATAGCCCTTAATGGTGCCAACTTGAAGGCCTGAATTTGCCAAATATAGTAGGAAGGACAAAACCATTGGTGTACCACATGAAAAAGGGTCGATATTCTGTTCTCTACACCAGCTGCAGAATCTGTTCCAACGGCAGCGGTATAAAGACTTTGTTGCTGGCCTCCTTGCCGAAAGCAACACCTCCATAACATCATCAGGGAGGTCCCAATCCTTGTACCTCAGCCTTTCAGAAGCCAAGCGTGAAGGTTGAGGGTTTTGATGTCTGGATGGAGAACCTGACCTCCCTTCTGTGAGAGTAGGTTCTCTCTGAGTGGAAGTCGAATTGGAGGGCAGATGGACAAGTCTAGAAGGTCCGGGTACCACGTTCTCCTGGCCCAATCCGGGGCAATTAGGATCATGGTTCTCCGGAATCTTCTCAACCTCCTGATCATTTGAGGAATGACAGGGACCGGTGGGAACGCGTACAGAAGCGGAAACTCCCAGTCCACTATGAACGCGTCTCCCAGAGCTCCTCTCGGGGGAAATTCCCTTGAGCAGAACAGGTCGCATTTCCTGTTTAGGCTGGTGACGAACAGATCTACCTGAGGGGTTCCCCAAAGGGTGAAGATCTCTTGAAGGACTTCCTGAGCTAGCTCCCACTCGTGGGAGACTGTGTTCTGCCTGCTCAGAGCGTCCGCTGTCAAGTTCTTCTCTCCGGCAAGGTGAACTGCCGATAGAGAGATTCCTTCTTGGATTGCCCAAAACCAGAGCTGCATCGCCTCTCTGCACAGGGGTAGTGATCCTACGCCTCCTCTTTTGTTGAGGTAATGCATGGCCACTGTGTTGTCCGTCATTATCAGAACGTTCTTCCCTTGTACAGCTGGCAGGAACGCCTTCAGCGCAAGTCTGATGGCTCTCAGCTCTAACAGGTTGATATGTAGTCTGGACTCCGATGGAGACCAACGACCGCTGATGGTCAAGTCGTTGGTGTGGGCTCCCCACCCCGTGAGTGAGGCATCCGTGACTACTGTTATCTCCGGCCAGGGTTGCCAAAACTGTTCTCCTTTCAGAATGTTCTCCTGACAGGCCCACCACTGAAGGTCTCGAGCCACCCTGCCGGGAACCTGAAGAAGATCTGTCATTCTCCCTGAGAATTGTGACCACTGAGTCCTCAGTGCCCACTGGAGGGATCTCATTCTCAGGCGAGCCTCTGGCACTAGGAAAATGCAGGATGCCATGAGGCCTAGCAACCTCAAAAAGTCGAAGGCTGGGAGACGTTGGGCATGTTGGAACTTGGTAACCATCTGTAGAATATCTTGAGCCCTCACCTCTGGTGGCGAGGCTTTTCCCAGGGAAGTGTCCAGGATCGCTCCTATGAACTAGAGTCTCTGCAATGGTATCATTTGTGACTTCTTTAAATTGAGGGAGAAGCACAGTCTGTGAAGGGAGTGGCACACGTGATTTAGCTGGATCTGAGCTTGTTCCGAAGAAACAACCCTGATCAACCAATCGTCCAGGTAGGGGTAGACGTGAATCCCTTCCCTCCTTAGACTTGCAGCCACTACCGACATTAACTTGGTGAAAACCCTCGGGGCGCAGGTCAGTCCAAACGGCAGCACTCGAAATTGATAGTGAGAGTTGCCAATTGCGAACCTCAGGTATTTCCTGTGTTTGAGATGGTTAGGCACATGGAAATAAGCGTCCTGAAGGTCCAGAGATACCAACCAGTCCTGGAACTGAAGGGCCTGGAGGATCTGAGAAAGAGTGACCATCTTGAATTTGTCTTTTCTGAGGAATTTGTTCAATTCTCGCAAGTCCAAGATGGGTCTCAGTCCTCCGTCTTTCTTTGGAATGAGAAAGTAAGGGGAGTACCAGCCCTTGTTCCTCTCCGCTACAGGTACCGGTTCTATGGCACCTTTCTCTAGCAGGTCCAAAATTTCCTGCAAGAGGAGCGGATCTGGAGCTTTCTGAGAGCTGATCCCCGGTGGATGACTCTGAGGTATACGTAGGAAAGGCAGGCAGTAACCTTGGGCAACTGTTTCCAATGCCCAAGCATCTGACATGATAGTCTGCCATACCGCCAGATGTTGAGTCAACCTGCCTCCTACAGGTGTCCTGTGAGGGAAGTACTCAGAGTGGTTTTGGGGCGGCTGATGCAGATGTCGATGGTAAAGAGGCACCTGCTGTTGCTGCGGCTTTTGAATATCTATCCCGTCCACCTCGGGTAGATCTTCTTTGTCCCCTTTGAGCCGGTCGTCCTCTACCTCTTCCGAATGCGGAGTAGAAGCGAAAGGACTTGCCCCTCGCAGAGGTTCCTGTGGGACGAAAGGGAGTCTGACGGATTGCAGCTCCTAGGGATTTTGCTGCTGCTTTTGAAGTTTGCAGTTTCTCTAAACTGTCATCCGCCTTTTTCCCGAACAAAGAAGAGCCATCGAATGGCATGTTCAAGAGCCTGGCTTGCCCATCTGGGGCAAAACCAGACTTTCTCAACCAAGCGAATCTCCTGGTTGATGTACTTGCCGCCATTGCTCTGCTGATACTGTCAGCCGAATCAATGCCCGTCTGGAGGGATTCGCACATAGCGTCTTTACCGTCCTGTATAATATTCAGGAACGCATCCCTTTCTTCTCCCTCTGGGATGCAGTCATCCGCTGTAGAAGCACACTCCCAAAGCGTATGGCTGAACCTAGCAAGGGTGCAAGTAGCATTAACAGATTTTAACGCCATTCTACATGCTGAAAAGACTTTCTTTGCCATAGCATCATATTTTTTATCGTCCCTGTCCTGTGGGACGGTAGGATAAGCCGTCTTGACATCGGTAGAGGATGCTGCCTGTACCACCAGACTTTCTGGGGATGGGTGTTTAGACAAAAACTCCGGGTCTGTAGAAGATACCCTGTACTTTGTAGACAGTTTTTTTATTTACTGCTGGTACTACATCTGGGGTTTCCCAGTTTGTCACGATCTTCCTCTGAAGAGCTTTATGAAAAGGAACCACAGGATCCTCCTGTGGGCCTTTGTCAAGAATATCCGTGAGGTCATCTTGTTGGAAAGATTGTGAAGGTGCAGACCATCCCATGAACTCTGTGATCCTGGCCATTAAGGCTCTATAGGGGGTTTCAGCATGCTCCCCCGGGTCTGGCCTAGCAAACTCCACCTCAGGGGAAGTGTCTAACCCACTTGCCTCATGTAAGGAATCATGAAGATCCTTTAACCTGCGTTCTTCAGAGGAAAATTACTCTCTAATTGGGGTTACAGGTCCCTGCAACTCAAATGTGTCTTCCTGTTCAGACAATTCACCCTCTTCCAAAATTGAGGACAAAGTTCTCAATTGTTCTGAACTCATAAAGGGAGTAAATCCCATTTCCAAGGCAGAGGGTGCCGAACTTGTCATTATCGGCCTCGAAAACGTCGATGTCGTCGACGCCGACGTCGAAGGCTTCGAACGTGGCGTCGAAAACAAAGGCGGAGGCCTCGAAGACCTCGACAGAATTGGAATTCTACTCGACAACCTCAAAGCCATCGACGTCGAGGACCTGGGGATAGTCACTGGGTGTGTCGTAACCGTGACTTTTCTTGGCGTCGACGCCGGTGTCGAAGCTGGCATCGAGTCGACAGACCCGTGTGTCGAAGGTCCCTTCGACAACGGCGTCGAAGATACCGACCTCGGCGTCGACGGAACCCTCGTCGACGGAACCTTCGAGGAAGGTTTGGAGGTCATAGTCCTACTCGAGGGTTCGAGACGCGCGTTTTTGACCTTCGGGTCTTTCGACCAGAGCATCGCTCTCGGCAGTCTTCGAGGGGGTCAAGGCCGCTTTCTCGAAGACGTTCATCATATTTTTGCGGAATTCCTCCCATTCAGCCCGGGAACTATGTTTCGTGGGGCAAGGGATTCTTTTTGGCGAAACAGAGGAAGAGGAAGACGGAGAGGGGGACCTTCGACGTCTCCTCTTCGAGTGCTTCGATCTCGAGTGATGGGACCCACTCCGAGACCTGGAGCGCGAATGGTGACGAGGAGACAAGTGTCTCGACTTCGTCGACGAAGAAGAAGCTTTAAAAGTCTTACCTTTCTCCAGCTTCCCCCTACGCTCCTTCAGGGCCTTAGCTGTCATGGACATACAGTCCTCGCATCCGAACAATGGTGTTCAGCTCCCAAACACCACAGACAAACTCTGTGAGGGTCAGTCAACGACATCTTTTTCCCACAATCTCGGCATTTTTTGAAGCCGGATCGAGGAGTTGTCGGTTCCGACGAGGAAGCCATCGAGAACGGATCGAATGACTCGAGGTAAATAGGATTAATCTGACTAAGAACTGAGCAACTGTATTCCGAGGCACTGAGTAAGCGCGGAAAAACGGAACTGAGCAACGGACGCTGCGCGCGGCCTTTATAGGCAGGATGACGTCGACGTCGATACGGCGGCTGTCGAGGGACATCGACTCGGAGGACATCGACGCGCAGCGCCCTCTAGAGAGAAAACATTTTCCGAGGCCAGCAGAGCTGGAAGGAGATATCTAAGATGAGGAATACGTCGGAGGACACAATCCCTTCGAAATGCTGTTATGCAGACTTACTAAATGCAATTATACCACAGTTATGCAGACTTTCTAAATGCAATTATACCACAGGTATGCTATTAGGCACACTTTCTAAATGAAATTATACCACAGAATGCTGTTATGCAGACTTTCTAACTGCAATTATACCACAGGTATGCTATCAGGCACACTTTCTAAATGCAATTATACCGCAAAATGCTGTTATGCAGACTTTTTAAATGCAATTATACCACAGGTATGCTATTAGGCACGCTTTCTAAATGCAATTATACCACAGGTATGCTATTAGGCATTCTTTCTGAATGCAACTATACCACAGATATGCTGTTATGCAGACTTGCTAAATGCAATTATACCACAGGTATGCTGTTATGCAGACTTTCTAAATGCAGTTAAACCACAGGTATGCTATTAGGCACGCTTTCTGAATGCAACTATACCGCAGATATGCTGTTATGCAGACTTACTAAATGCAATTATACCACAGGTATGCAGTTATGCAGACTTTCTAGAAGCAATTATATCATAGATCTGCTGTTAGGCACAGATATGCTATTAGGCACGCTTTCTAAATGTAACTATACCACTGATATGCTGTTATGCAGACTTACTAAATGCAACTATACCACTGATATGCAGTTATGCAGACTTTCTAAATGCAATTATACCACAGGTATGCTATTATGCACGCTTTCTAAATGTGATTATACCACAGGTATGCTGTTAGGAGGACTTTCTAAATGCAATTATACCATAGATCTGCTGTTAGGCACAGATATGCTATTAGGCATGCTTTCTAAATGCAACTATACCACTGATATGATGTTATGCAGACTTTCTAAATTCAATTATACCACAGGTATGCTATTAGGCACGCTTTCTAAATGCAATTATATCACAGTATGAAGATTTTTACAATAGTTTAGCTTCTAGGGTTGAGTGGTAGGGTAGTATGGCATGAAGTAATTGCTTCTGTCCCCGCCCTTGCCCTTATTGTTGGCTTCTTGCTTCTCCTGTGTATACCTGCAGATACGACCTGGATCCGTCTTTGTAGGAGCCGTCCTTTGCCTCGGGTCCTTAGCCGCAGGGGTTGCACAGGCAGAGGGCTGCCCTGGGAGAGGCGGTAATGGCTTGTATAATGTGGGACAGTACACCAATCAGGGCAGGCAGGGCGGTTCGGGAGGCGGGAGGGGAGACACGACCAGGAAGAGGGATCGGGGCAGTGGGCGGACAAAGGGGGGCTGGGGGCTCAGTTATTCAACAAATTTGGGATTGTGGCCAGGCCCAGAAGGGTCTAAGAGGTGGATGCACTCACCTCCACAGCTTCACAGAAAGAAGCGACATGAGAGGCAGTGCAGGCCGCTAGGCACACTGCACACGGAGCAAACACCAATCAGGGCAGGGTAGGCGGGTTGGGAGGCGGGAGGGGAGACGCGACCAGGAAGAGGGATCGGGGCAGTGGGCGGACAAAGGGGGGCTGGGGGCTCAGATATTTAACAAATTTGGGATTGTGGCCAGGCCCAGAAGGGTCTAAGAGGTGGATGCACTCACGTCCACAGCTTCACAGAAAGATGTGCATCACACACCCATGTCACCCGTTTGCCTCATCGCCCATTCTCAGGGTGCAGCGGCTTCATCACACGCACATGCACACACACACACGCACACGCACACGCACACGCACACACACGCACACACACACACACACACATGCACCCACCAACGCGCGTGCACACAGCCACAGACTAGTTACAACTTCACACCCACACCCCTACACACCCAGAGACAGGATACAAAAGTTAGAGTAAGGTTTCCCCCTTGTCAGGTGACCGACATACAGAATGTCTCTCCTATGGCTTTGTGCTGGAGGAATTAATGAAATATCTCCTATATTGTGCTATGGGAAGGAAACCTTCATCAAAAATGTCTCTTCCAGTCCCCTAATAAGGATAAGCATAAGACTTGCAGAAGCCCCTTTCTGACTAATGGGTGTTACTATTTTGATGCTTGCAAGAATGTAACATGCCTTAGGAGAAACATTTGTGCAGCAAGGTTTGAGTGAGCAGAAAACTTGCCATATTCGAAGGGTGCCATAGAATACCTGGAGATCTCCCCCTCTACACTTGCTGTAGTTAAGAGGACGGCCCAGTTGAGGAAAAGGTTAATCAGTTATTCAAGATGCTTGAAACTATCCCACGAATTAGGTGAAGGGAATTGGTTCCAAAAGGTAAAGGTGCCAGAGAACACCAGGGGTGCAGCAGTAATGGCTGCCCAATTGTCGTGCTTTGCCATGAAATAAAGCTTTCTTCCATCATATTTGCCCTCCATATGCAAAGATCTTGGATTGAGGGAAACTTTGATAGCTCTGGCCACCATCAGCAATTGGTTTTGGGCAAGTGGCCTGTGGTGTGCAATGCTCAAGTCCAGTTACCAGTGGCTGGAGGAGGAGTGTGACAGGCTGCAATAGTTTCTGCGCCTGACGGATTACAAGATGAGGCGAGCCCAGAGGCTGTCATCTCTGATGGGACAGCACCTTGCAGAGGAGGTCCCCTGAAGTGAAACGGCGAACGGGCCACAGGCTGTGGAGTGAAAAGCAGTGCTGCTCCGGTTGGTCAAAGTGAAGCATCCGTGGGACGTAGGGGAAATAGTGCAGTGACTGAGCCCGCTGATGAGTGGATGCTACGGGTATTGTGCATTGGGGCAACAGGGTAGATTTCCCGAGTAGTGTGCAGGCCTCCAGAGGGAAGAATACTATGACAGTCTGATTTGCGAAGTAGAGGTGTGTGTCCCCACAATCTGTAACAGTTTGTGGGTTTTGAGGACCACATTTACCAGTAGATAGGAAACCGACACGCAAAGCCCACAGAAGAGTGAACTAGACTGGGAGGGGAAGAAGTGCTGAGGGTGTGAGAAGAGTGGAGGCTGCATGAGAAGGGCAGAAGGATCTAGATATCAGTCGGCTCACAAAAGAGGTAGGTGGAGGGGCAAAAATATAAAGAGGCCCTTGAAGATCCTAATTGCACAAAGGGACTGAAATAATACTACTAGAAGCTGAGCTGAGGACTAGTACAGCCTCTCTCTACCCAATGACTGTAATCCATGTCTGAAATGGTACAATATCCGCTGCATGTAGCAAGCAGACAGTGAATTGAGTGGTGGTCACAGTGCCTAGAATTGGTCACAGGAGGTTGATTGGAGACTGACTTGGGGGAGCACAGTCTTATCAAGTGAGGACCACAAGTTACGGATGCAATCAGATATGCGCTAGCCTTGCGGTACTGCTTCTGAAACTGGAGAAATTGTTCAGCTTTTGTTACATGACCTGGAGGCTGGTCCTGGTTTATGAGTGACAGATGTACGCTTGCACCTTCTCAACTGGAACTACAAAAGATTGTTAGTATCTGGGCAGCACTGGGACAAGAAACTGTGATGGAGACTCAGACTGCAACTACCACCCATCATTTATCTGAAACAGCAGATGTGATGACACAAAAGGTTATTTTATCGTAACTATGTGCACTGCACTCTGACATTCAAGGCTCGCTTGCAGAGATTGGGGATAGTTTAGAGGGAATGCCAAAAAATCAGCTATTGATAGATGTGCTTGAATAGAAGTGCAAAGTGTGACTTGCAGAGTTGGAAGCCCAAGCTAGAGAGTTACAAATAAAGGTGGACGATAACAAGAATGGGGAACAGAAATAATCTTCATTTCTTAGGAGTGCCAAAAGGGGAGCTGCCAGCTCAGGTGGAGACGGTGGATACACAGATAGTCAGTCTCCTTATTGTTTCAAGATGAAGGTGGTATGGAGTTACTGATGGATAAAACACATAGGGATGACTGCTCCGAGTAAGGCCCTCATTCTGTTGTGGTTTGCAGCCATGATTATGGAGGCAAACAACACGTTCTGGCTAACTTAAGAAGAAAAGACCACATAGACTAAGTCTGCAAAAGTAGAGCCCTTCTAGAATGTTTTAGCACTAACCCTCGTGGAGAGAATGGAGTGTTGCTCCCTTGCAGTTTGGCGGAGACAGTGAGGCGTGAAGTACGGGTAGAGCTACCCATTTGCTTTGCTGTTTGAAAGGGCCTCAGACCACCAAGGTGGGCAACTTGTCAAATCTCATCTGATTTGGTGAACAACTGTTGATGGGAGAGTTGAGCATGGGGGGGAAGGGGTCAGAAGTCTGCAGGCAGGACCAGAGTTAACCTCACGAGATCAAACCATTGAGAGGAAATGAGATTTAAACTGCCTAGATTCATGAAATAGAAGAAACTGAGTACACCAGCAAGAGTGAGTAGAGGACAAAAACAACGATTCAAATAGATGCAGGACTACTTTTCAGGAGATTGCTGTGATTTCTTGTGGGTTCAGTTATTGAGGCAATATTAAACAAGGCAGTGGGCCGACCCTGTCAGTAACGGTTCGCCACCCTACACGGGTGCTAGTGGTGTGTTTTTGTTTGTACATTTTTAAAAAGGGACACTTACCTTGGCTGCGTGGCCCGGTGCCGCACAGTACTGGTGTCCTGGAAGTCTGTTTTCACATGAAAACAGACATCAGGGAAAGCAGCACTGTGCGGCACTGGAAAAAAAGACACCATTAGCACTCGTGTAGGGGGCAACATGGGTGCTAAGGTGAAGGGGGAGTGGGGAAGGGAAGGAAAGCGCCCTACACCAATGAAAACGCTCGGAGCACAGGCTTTCCTTAGTGAATGCAGCCCGCATTCCAAGCATTTTCATTGGTGGATGGCACCACACAGGGTGCTAATGGAGGAAATAGTTAATGCGTCAAGCTACCCAAGTCATAATTTCTCTTGTCTGCAAGACTATCTTGGGGCACCTTCCATCCTGTTTGATGTCCATTCTCTAGACTTTGGCTGGTGGTCTGGCTGAGGGTTCCCTTGGCGGTGATCTTTGTGCGCACTGGTGTTGAGCTTTGCTGGGTTGGGTCCGGAAAGGTTCTCTCTCTGATCCTCAGTCCTGTGAGGTGGCCTTGCCGTGGAGTATAGCACCATACAGAGTGTGACATATCCTCATGGTAACAGTGAAAGCAAGCGTCCCCAAACAGCACGATCCTCCCCGCAATGAGAGACAATGAAGGACTCTCCCAAAATGGGAATAAGGCCAAGACAGAGTGCGGGTGAGCGTAAATGGGAGTTTATCAATCAGAATTGGGCATGCAAAGAACTATGCAAACTCCGAGAGCGCTCTGTCTGACAATAGCAAAGACAGGCGTATATATTTACAAAAAACGTCATCAAAACCTACATACTATAGGGGGCACAAGTTCATTGGGATTGGGTGGCGACGACTAACTATAGGTGCTGCTGCGGCGTGGTTGGTCTTGGCTGGAGGACGTCACTGGTCACCCTCGTGGGTTGGGCTGGGCCTGGCAGGTCGGCTTGAGTTCATCCGGGCGGTGTTGGTGTGCCGAGGCGGCCTGTGGCAGAGATGAATGCCTTTTCTGACTTACTTGCCCTCTGCCATGCACACCACAGTCATTCAGTCATTTACAGTGCTATTCTTTTTAGTAAATCTTTCAATAGGTTATTTTTATAGGTTTAATGCAACACAGGAGGAATGCACCTTGTGAGGGGTCTGGAGGTAATATATCGAGGCCTGGTTTACTCGTGATCTGTTGACCGGGACCATAGGTCGAGGGCTAAGCTTCGGGGACTGGGGCGGGTGGTACAGGTCTTTCTGTCTTGTTAGAAGTGGTTATGGATGTTTCGCTGTGTGTTGTCAGAGTGTTGGGTGTCCTGATTGCACAGGGCCATAAGTCTGAGACAGTCCGGTGGGTTGTGGGGTTTACGAGGGGGCGCTTGAGTTTACTCAAAGGTTTACTGCTGTGCTGTAAATAATGCAGGTGGCTGGCTGCGGCCTTGGGTGCTGCAGTGGGGCTACAAGTCTTTGAAGCGGCTCCAGTCGGGTCGGGGGAGGCGTGATAACGCAGAGCAGGGCTCTGTTCTCATGTCTTGGCAGCCTTCAGAGGGAGGGAGGGGGATACATCGAGACCTTGTACGCTTTCACAAAGGTATCTCCCTCGTGTGTTGCCGAATATAGGTAAAGACATCGCAAACATTTGAATACTTTCTATAATACTTATTTAAAATCACTTCAACACATGCATTTAACCTTTGCCGGATGCGTCTTGATTATACCCAGTCCGAGCACCATATTTGTACATTATATTCTAGCAGCTACAGTGTTTTAGATACATGCATATACACTCGCAGTAAATGAGGTAGTGGTAAGATCAGTGGAGTACATAGAAAACGGTCCGCCACTGTACGTGACGGTGGTGGCATATGAGGGGCTCAGACATTCACACATGATAAGTGCACTCTCGCGCATTCTTTACATGAGTTCATAGTATAGTTGCATCCGCTTTCTCGCGTACTCTAGCAGCATTAGCTTTAGTTATGGCGCGAAACCATGTGAGGTAGGTTGCCCAGCGATACACGCAACAAACAGATCCCTGGAGCGTTCCTTTATCATTAGCATCCACCTGCAATGGTGTGAGCTCGCCATAGCTTATATCATGGGAGCATGCTCTCTCATTTTAATACATTCTACAGGCGTTTGTATTTAGTGGAAGGAAGCATACTTCGCGAGAGGTCTTGACATTAATATATACATATATATAAAGACTGTCTGCCATCAGATGACCATTTTACCGTTCTTCTCATTGTTCAGGCCTGCTGGCCGGGTCAAGCTGATAGTGATGGTACACTGCGGGAGGTGAACTGTTACAATGTTAGCGTATTGCGCTAGCTCATGTCCGTCTTGTTCGTGGCAACGTGCTCGCAGCGGATCTGCCAGGGTGCTGCGGCAACAGAGATGTTCTCCAAGGGTGGGGGCCGCGCTACAGTGCGCTGAGCTCACACCATCTTTACCGGGCAAAGAATGGTTTCTGGGCCTAGCTAAATTTGTGTTGTGATCAATACATGTGGGCATTCGATACGTGTGGGCAATGTCTCCAGTGGGTGAGCCCTCCACCACCTGGGCCCGGGTGGCACGAGGGAACGCCCAATGGGCCATAGCCCTCACCTGGGGGAGAAACGCAGGCGAGAGGGGTCTCCTGGACCAGTCCTCCCCTACATTTCCCCCCTTTCGTTACTTAAGTAACGAATTCTTTAAATCCTCTATCCTCCTACATTCTGCTTCGTCCATCACTGCCTCATCCCATGCAGGAGTTCCTTTGATAGGCATCCATGCTCTGCACACCCCCCTTAGACTCTCACCTCTCCTGGCGTATTCATCTGGAGTACATGTAAGATATATGCACCCACCATCTCCTTCCAAATCTACCCATACTTCCTCGTACCATTCTAGTATGCGGGGCTCCTTGATGGTGGTGTGCCACAGCTTATCTACAATATCCTTGTCGTGGTACATGGGCACCAGTTGGTACCTGGGTGTGTTTTCTACCCCTGTTTGTACTTGTGCTTCTTGCATCGTTTTTATTGTACCGTGTGAGTTGCCCATTGTCACCATCATCATTGCACCATTTGGTACTGCGTTAGCACAGACTCGAAGACCCACCTGGCATAGGCAGAAAATCAAAAGGAGGAACACCACAGCTGGCATCAAAAATTTCATCGTTGTTCCAAGCCATGAGGGGACCCAGGAGAAGAGGTTATCGAACCATGTACTATCCTCTGCTCCGCCTTCCATCTTCATTCTTTCTCCTAGGTTGTGGACTGCTTCGATCACATGGGACAGGGAGCCGTTCTCTGCGTCTTCAGAAGGTACGAAAGTGCAGCAGGCACTTCCTATTTTTCGGCAAACACCGCCGTCCATCGCCGTCAACAGGTCCAGGACATACCTGTTTTGCATGGTCATCAGTCGCAAGGCTCTTAGTTCGACCTTTATTATGTTAAAACCTTCTTCAGTGTCGTTCGCCAGCTGAATTAATTCCCAGCGGGTTATCTGGAGCCATTTTGCGTTAGCCCTTGCTTGGACACTTGATACGAGCGAGGCGAAAAATGTTTCTGCTGAGCTGAATAATCGATATTTGTCTGGGATCTGGGCCAATAGTTCTGATGATGCCTTTGATATATAGTTTGATGCTCGTCTGTTGCGGGTCAGCACCTCTCCCTCGCTTCCAGAAGACAGGACATACATTTGTGGTTCTGCAGTTGGTTGGGCCACACTCTGTTGTGTGCGTTCCTGTGTCCTTTTGCTTCCATCGATGTGGCTTTCTGGTATCACCATTAGAGCTGAGTGCAGAGTGGCCATTGAGCAGCTGCCACTCCACGACGGGGGGAGGTGTAGGTATGCCTGGTTGCCACATACCCAATATGTGTCCATGAGGGCCGCAGTCCCTTTTCTTACGTCTGGGATAGTGAGGGTTTTGTTGCACTTCTTGTTCGTCCCCATGGACGTTCTCCCCTCTCCTTTGAAACATAGTTCATAGTCTATTTCATTCTGTAACTTGAAAGGCTTCTCGATGGGCGCAACCCAGGTTAGTTTTGAAATGTGTTCTCTCCATACGGGTGTGCATGTTTCTTCTATCCATTGCAATTTCTCCGGTGCCACACCCCTTAGTGCTTCAGCTTTACACATTACTTCTTCGTTCTTCCACTTGTTATCAGAAAAAAGTGTCCCTTCTATTGCAAAAAATGGTTCTTTCAGACATACAACCCCTGACGGTTTTGGGTAGCATGTTTTCTCGTTCTGCAGCATTTGAAAAGTCACTTCATGTGCCTGGAAGGTGTTCTTAATCCTGCACAACGTGAGATAAAGGAGACATTGGGCATCTACAATCGGCAACTCTTTGGGTAACAGTACTTTGGGTGTACCTGATGCGTGAGGGATGAGGGAGCAAACATAACAGCTCTCGTTTGTTGTTTGTTTAGCTGTGGCACTCATGTCTGCATACCACTTATTTGTTTGGTGGGGGTGTCGTGGGTCTTCCATCTTATCTAGACCTAGCCCACAGTACTCATCATACTTCCTCCTCCCTGCTTCCCTCTTCCGTCTATTGTTCTTATTCCTCATATTCTTCCCGATTCCCTGGGCAAGGGACAAACTAGACCCCCCTTTCTCATTCCCGCCCCCCTTCACCCAGTCATCATATAATATTTCATGTGCTTCTCTCATTCTTTGATTCTCTATGGCCGTGGGGACAGGTTGGCTGGTGGGGGTATTATACAACCAGGATATGGCAGAGGGATTTCGGTCGTTTAAACTGTGAGCATTGTAAGTAGACATCTCAGGTGGGGACAGTGTGTTGTTTTGTCTTTTACCCTTTGGCCCTCCATCGTGTGAAATAACAACATTGGATGACGTAGTATAGTAGCCCCACACAAGTTTAGTTCCGTCCCATATCAAAAAATCACCTTCCCTTGTAGTTGCATTGACACTTGCAGTTGTATTGGTCCCAGTAGTTGTGTTGCTCCCTCCCCCCTCGTTCATCTCGATAGAGATGAACGCTATGAACCAGTATGTAACCAGACCAAATAATAATGTAAAAAACAATATAATGCATGCAGATAGTCCACATTCATACGAATATATACATTTCACAGTTAACCACTCTCTAATTCTAGTAAATCTATCCGTTGCAGGCCACCCGTTAGATGCCATGGAAGCTCCTGTTTTAAGATATAAAAGTGCATTGAGTGCATACATGTAAACATTTTGTTGGCACCATCAGTGCCAATATACATGTGACGGGGAATGGAAGCGGGTGGGGATACGGGGAGGGGTATTCACAGACAAGGGTGTATACAAGCTTATAGTTTGGCATTCCATTATATATGTATGTATATATAATCACACTCAACAAGATGAAAGTTAAAACAAAATTTTCCCTTTTTTTTTTTTTTTTTGCATCTTTATCAGTTGTGCATTTCTTCAAATTCAGTACCAGCACATACACGCAAGTTCATATTCAGTCATTCTGCTCAGTTGCAGCGTTTGCTGTTGTCTGTGCCTCCCCATCTACCTCCTCTTGTACGTTGCTATATGCCTTCCGTACATCGGTCAAGTGCACCCAGTACCTCAACCCTTTGACCTTTACCGCCGTAGGCGTGCAAAATATTACTTCATATGGGCCATGAAATCGTGGTGCATTCCACCGGCGCACAAAACTTCTGACATATATCCAATCGCCTGGCATTAGCTGTAGTTGTTGCCCTGGCTCCGTGACAGTGCCTGTTACATTTCCCTCTTCTCTAGTGAAGGGTGGGGACAATTGCTTTGCTATCGCGCGCGCTGCCCTTGTCAGTTTCTTTAAATAGTCTGTGAACTCATCTCCCAATATCGCGGCGCTTCTGTGAGCGTCTGAGTGTTCGCGCAGTGGTGAATGTGCTGTGTTCATCCGTCTCCCAGTCACGATCTCGTGCGGGGACAAATGGTGGTCTTTGCTTGGCTGGTTTCGTAATTCAAATAGCGCAAGCGGTAGGCAGTAAATCCAATTCTTTTTTAATGAGAAGCATAGTTTTGATAACCTGCCCTTCAACAGTCCGTTCATCTTTTCCACTACGCCATTACTTTGAGGATGATAAATTGAGCATAATTTATGTTTTATTCCCAACAATGTAGTCACTTCCTTAAAAAGCTCATTCACAAAATGAGTGCCATTGTCTGAGCGGATCACGTCACAAATTCCCCAGCGCGGAAATACTTCCCTTACTAGGAACTTGGCGGCGCTCTTGGCATCGGGTCGCGCGCAGGGTCCTGCTTCTACCCACCTTGAAAATGGGCACACGACTACAATCATGTACCGTGCACCATTACACCTTTCCCCCATGTCTGCGTAATCTATATGTAGTTCCTTGAATGGGCCAATGGGTTTAGGGATTGTTCCCCGGAGAGTGCGTAATGTCATCCCTGAATTGTATATTTGGCATGTTGTACATTCCATTGCCAATCGAGACACATGCTCCTGGAGACAGGGCACAAACCATTCTTCCTGTATTTTTGCTGCGATGTGTTGTTTGGTGTTATGTGCAGGGAAGTGTAGCTGTTGAAATGCAATCTCTAGTAGCTGAATTGGCATTACCACCTTTCCCGAGTTATTTTGCCGCCACAGCAGGTCTGTCCCTGACTTGCTGCACCCTCGCTTTGTCCACAATAGTTTTTCCTCTGCACTGGCTCCTTCCTGCAATTCTATTATTTGTGGTATGGGCATGATATTATATCCCTAAGGGGGCTCTTTGTTTGTTTTGTCCTTAAGCATGTATTCACCTGTGTCATTTTTCTGAAAATAGGAAGCCTCCTTGGCGGCAGCGTCCGCTGCCGCGTTCCCTAAAGACACAACATCTGTGTTAGATGTATGTGCCTGGCATTTTACTATTGCTACTGCTGTGGGGTTTTGCAGGGCCTCAATTAACTCTTTTAACAATTCTGCATGCTGTACAGGTGTTCCATCTGCCCTCCTAAAGCCCCTTCGCCCCCATCTTGCTAGGCCTCCATGTACTGTCGTTGTCATGTAAGCTGAGTCTGTGTATATTGTCACTGCACAACCCTTTGCTGCATGTAGTGCTTCTATGAGCGCAATCAGTTCTGCTGCCTGCGCGGAGTAATGTGACGGGAGACGGTATTGTACCAGTGTTTCATATTCACCGTCTTCTAACCTCACCACTGCCATGCCAACGTGTTTTTCTCCCGTGTCCGCGTCAATTGATGCGGACCCATCCACAAAGTATACTTCCCCCTTCGCTTAGAGCGTTCTCACACACCACTGTCTCCTCCCCGCTTCCTCCTGTGTAGGTTGCGCAATCGTGGTTCTGCATGTCTTCGAGCGTGCACGCCTCTGTAATGAATGTGGCGGGGTTCACTGTCTTGCATCTCACTATATGGATGTTGGCACTGGACAGTATAATCTCGTAGGCGGTCGCCCGCTGTGTGGTCAGTGTGCTTTTTGATCTCTCGAGTATTGCAAATAATGAATGTTCCACAAACAATGTCACAGGGCAGCCCATTACTATTGTGGCACTTTTCTCAATCGCGAACGCGGCTGCAGCGAGTGATTGCTCGCACGCAAAATGGCCCTGCAACACGGCATCTAAAGTGCCACTATAGTAAGCCAATGGCTTGTGTCCTAAGGATGTTTTTTGTGTCAGGACTGCTGTCATCAGTGTTTCCTTGCAGTGTGAGAATAGGTAAAACTCGCGTCCATAATCAGGGTTTGCGAGTACTGGGGCGCTTGAAATCAACTCTTTTAGTGTTTGGAAGGAGGAACTCATCTCTTCCGTCCATTCCATTTTCCTGTTCTCCTGTTGGGCCACCTTTAATGCTTGTAATAAGGGCCTGGTGTATGCCGCATAATCCAATATCCATGCTCGGCAGTAATTGCACATTC
This sequence comes from Ambystoma mexicanum, assembly GCF_040938575.1. Taxonomy (NCBI): domain Eukaryota; kingdom Metazoa; phylum Chordata; class Amphibia; order Caudata; family Ambystomatidae; genus Ambystoma; species Ambystoma mexicanum. Next base: position 898,695,180 of record NC_090941.1, read on the forward strand.
CCAAAAATTTCTGCATGTCTTTTACTGTTGTGGGTTCTTGTACTGATCTTATGGCTTCTACCCTGTCTGGTATTATTCTTTTCCCATCTCTTGAAATCAGCTGTCCTAGGTACAGGACCTCTGTCAGACAGTATTGTAGCTTTCCCTTGTCCACTTTGTACCCCTTGTTGGCCAGCAAAGTCAATAATGTTATGGAATCCGTTCTGCATGTCTCTTCGTTTCGTGCGCAGACTAGTAAATCGTCTACGTACTGAATAATGGTGCTCTCAACTGATAGGTTTCCTAGGTCTTCATGTAATATGCGATTGAAGATGCTCGGGCTCTCGCAGTAACCCCGTGGTAATCTGCAATGCTCATACCTTTTACCCCCCAGAGTGAAGGCGGTAAGGTATCTACTCTCTTCAGCCAGGGGTATAGAGAAAAATGCGTTTTTCAAATCCACTACAGTGAAATGTGATGCCTCTTTCGGGATGCTGCATAATATTGATGCGGGGTTCGGGACTAGAGGGAACTCCTTCTGAATTACATCATTGAGGGGGCGTAAGTCCTGTATCATCCTCCAAGACCCCCCTTTTGCTTTTTTGATCGGATAAATACAAGTGTTACATGGGGAGTTTGAAGGCACTATTATCCCTTGTGCTAGTAGGGCATTTATTGTCTCTTTAATCCCTTCTTCAGCTTCACGAGACAGAGGATACTGTTTAACTCGTGGTAAAATTGCTCCTTGCTTTAGCTTTATCACCACAGGCTGTACTCCATGCAACAGTCCCACATCATGGGGGCCTGTTGTCCATAAGTTGTTTGGTACGAGCCTCATGTCGTCATCAAAAAACGACGGTGGTGCTCCTACCACTGTCATCAATTGGACGGGAGTCTCCCTTGCTTGTATTAAAATATCACAGGGCATCGCTATTTCCATCACTATTTCACCATCCCCTTCTGAGTCTGAAAAGAGATCCTCATCTGTTACCTCTCGCAGGGCGATGTTGGCGTTTGTGCATAGCATTGTGCGCCACTCACACCCTTCCTCGTCCACTCCGATCACAGCTATTCTTTTTGCTGACACTTGCACAGCGTGCAAATCTAACGATACCACTGATCCTGGTGCTGTGTTGGGGCATACTATGGGGCGGAAGAGGAACTCCGCCGGGATCCTCCAGTCCATGCTTCTCAGCTCGGCAATTATGAGGGCCAGAGTCTTCAGCCCTTTGATAAACATTTCCTCATTTTGTGGCAGCCCTCGTATTTCCTGCGTGGTTGTGTAGGCTTGCACTACCAACATTGCACGCAAGGGGCATATCCCGGGTGTGGAACACACTATCCCTCTCTCGGTAAATGATATGGTCATATTGAGTTTACTCAGGAGATCCCTCCCTAGCAAGTTAATTGGGGAATGTTCGTAATACAATAAGGGTGCCTTCACAGTCTTACCCCCCACTGTTACATCCAAAGCTTCTGTGTAAGGAACTTCAACTACAGCCCCAGAGAACCCCTGCGTCTCTAACTTCCTGTTAGATAACGGGAATCGGCCCTCTCTGATACATGATTTCTCCGCTCCCGAATCAACCATGAATATAAACTGCTTGTCTCCTATCTGCGCCCCTACCAATGGTTCCTCTGCTGCATTGTAGGTGGTGGATAGAACTGGACACGCAAGCGTTCTCTGTGGGCTGTCCTATGCGGGGTATCTCGTCGCCCCTCCCTCATTAAAGACATTCCCGGAAACTACCGACATGCCGCTGTAAGGTGCTGGCGCGGGGGCCCCGTTTGCTGTTGTCGCGAAAGTGTTACCTGGCGTGTATTGCATACTGTCATTGTTTTGGGGGTGGTTCTGTGTCCTATACTGGTGTCCTTGTTGCTGGCCCGTGGTACCCTGGCCGGGGTTTCTTAGTTGCTGCTGTCCCATTGGGAGACCATATGGGCTTCCCGGGTGTGGATGACCATAGCTCTCCTCCTCCTGGAACCCATTGCTTTGTCTACTTCTGCACTCCCTGGAGTAATGTCCCCATCGTCCACAGTTCCAGCAACTCCCTTGGGGGCCCCTGGGACCCTGCCATCCATTTCCTCCCATTCCCCCATACCCCTGTCCACCTCCTCTCCGGCCCCTGTACCCACCTCGTCCCCCTCGAGGGGTCCACTCTTGCCACTGCGGACTTCCACCTTGCTCCTGCTCAGTCCACTGCCGCTGTGCTGGTCCTGCCCAATTAGTTGCCACCCTTCCTTGGAGTGCTATCAGCCCCTCCTCCTCCTCATCTCCCTCTCTACTGTGTGGGAGCGCGGCTACTGCTGCTGCAACCTTCACTAACTTTGACTGTACTAACTTCGCCTCGTCTGCCAATCTTTTCTGCGCCACCTCCTTCTCCCTCTCCTTGATTCTTTTACAATGGTGTACTATTATGCTCTGAATTTCTGGCCATCCCTTTGCTTCAATACCTGCTATCTTGTCAAGCGCCTTCTGCACTTCCTTTGGGAGCCCTCTCTTTATAATAAAATAAAATAAAGATGTTGATTGATACCACGGCGTGCCCGTTTCTGCTCTCCACATCTCTTGGACCCGAAAAATATAATCCATAGCCTCTTCCCCGTCATTCATTGTACACTGCATCACTGACTGCAAATCCGGTGTGTCTGGGAATGTTTCGCGTAAGGCATCCCACACCCTGGCACGCACCGTGTTAAAGGATGCCCCATCATGGCGGTCACAGTCTAACGTTACTCCCGGGAAACCGGCCTTAACCCATACCCTTTCAGCCTGATCACCTACTGCTGATACGAGTAGACTTTTTACATCTCCTATGGCTAGGGGTACCCCGGCAGTATGTTTCTCAAAGGCATATATCCACTTACTTGCCCCTCCTGACAATGGGGGCAATAGCTTTAATAAATTGGCTTTATCCATCTGTGCCCATGGGATATAGTTAGGCCTCCCTCCTCCCCTGTGTATCAACGGGAGCTGTAGCCTTCCTTTTGTCGTTCCGTCCGGACCCGTCTTAGCTGTTGATGTCCCCAGTGATGCCATTTTTCCCACTCTGTTCCTTAGTCGCCCCGTCCACTCATCATCCAGGGTTCTCAGTGAACACGTACCTTCCTCCCCTTCGCTTCCCCCTCCTATCGCCATACTCAACCTGTCGCTTTCTTCTACCTCGTCCCTTATATCACACAACAACTCCTCTCTAATTCCCCCCCGCCTTTCTTCACTTGCAGCATCTCCCTCTCCGGGCCCTACTTCTATTATTCGCGTTGGTTCTTCCTCAATTCTGAACAAAATCTCACCCTTTTTCCACCCCTCTTCGGGCTTTCTATTTTCACCTAGCGCTCTGGACGTACGCCCTGATCTAGTTGCATCTAGTGCTGTTCGTTCGCATATGTCTTTTATCCTCGAGAGCTCATCCTTTGCTATCGTCAGTCTTGATTCTAAATCATCTGTGAGCTTCTCTATATCTACCCTTTGTGCGCCTGCCTGGGCTCGCTCTCTCGTGCTTTCGTATGGCGGAGGTGCCGTGGGCCGGAGGGGTGTAGTATCTTTCGGGGGAGGTATGTAAGTGGGATCACTGTACCCCTCTGCGGGCACAGGCTTCTTTATTATCGGGTACAAACTTATTACCTCTACTGGTGGCGCTACACTTGATCCTTCTTTGACATCTCTTTGTATTAGCAGTGGATTGTCTGTGGTGGACGGGAGATCAGGATTTAGTGCTGGTGTCTTAGGCGGTGGTATCTCTTCAAATAACCTCCAAAGATCTAATATTTCCCTCCTATTTTGCAGCTGCTTTCCTTTGTATTTTAGAAAAATGCATGTGGCCACTGTATCCAGGACACTTTTATCGAACGACCCTCCCTCGGGCCAAATCTGAGGTAACCCCTCCCCCTTTAGCTCGGTCACCCATTGGTCGTGATATTTTTTAATCCACTCCACGTATCCCGGGAGATTCTTGCAAATATGTGATAAGGGTGTTTCAGCCCCCATCTCTTTGCTCTCCTAGTGCTGATGTGCCTAGTGTGTTTGCAACTACAATGTAAATGTAGTATCAATATTATTCTTTATATTTTACTTCACATTCAATGTTGGGTCCCTTTGGGCTCTCCCCCTCCCTGACTGCACAATACAAAACTGGCCGTACACAATGTCTATTATGTTCCTTTTGAGGGGCACATACAAGAGCAACCCATCCTTTGGTTTGACAATGTCAGACTGGAAATCAAAAGGTACTCACTCACTCCACTATATTGACGTTATCTGAAGAGAGAAAAAGCTTTTATCCGACCACACTTATCATGACCATTTAACTATTATGCACTTATAATCGCTCACACATTCACAACGTCAAAACCTCTTCTAGCACATACGAGGTGCACACACCTCTTGGCACCATTCACCATTCAAGCTGCCCTCCCTTTCCTCCCTAGCCGGCTGTCCCTGATCGCCTTATTTGAATATCTAGATGCGCATATATATATATAGATATTAACCTGTTTTCCCCTCCTTCTAATAGGACTCTGTTTTTCTTACTGTCTCCCCAAGTCTGTACTAATCCCAGTTCTTTATTCTCCCCCCTACCCTTAAGAAAAGGAAAAAAGTAATAGCGGTAACTAATGTACTCTCAGTGTCCCCTTTTGCTGAACACTTTTATTTTATACTCCACTTCTTCATATATTCCCAGTACTAGTCAAGATAGCACTATGCGGCGCCGCCTTCCACCCCCTTTCGGAGCTAGGTTCCCGTCACTTTTATCTCTTATTCACCTCTTAATCCTAATGGCCATATGCAAAGAAAAAGCAAGGAAAATTCAAGATGATCTTTAGTAGATCTGCGTACCCCCTCTTCGTTTCCTGTCCTGCACTTCACTCCCCGCTCCCTTTAAGATCGCTCGCACTCAGTACTCACGTGCCCGTCTTGAACCGATACTCTCCGAAACTGGGTCCATCCAGGCAGTGTCGCCGTCAGCTCAACAGTCAGCCCCGGCTCCGGCGAGCGGTACTCAAAGGGGATTTTTCAACCGGGATCCCGTACCCCCTCTCTTTTGAGTGCGCACTTCTTAGTGTACCGGTCGCCGTTGGCGGGCAGCCTCCCGGAGCCGGCTCACCGTGCGTATCCCTTTTCGACCGGAGATTCTCGTGCCAAACGGGGACGGTTATAAGGAGTTAGGAAGAAATAAAAATCACGCTATCGGGGTCACCACTGAAAGCAAGCGTCCCCAAACAGCACGATCCTCCCCGCAATGAGAGACAATGAAGGACTCTCCCAAAATGGGAATAAGGCCAAGACAGAGTGCGGGTGAGCGTAAATGGGAGTTTATCAATCAGAATTGGGCATGCAAAGAACTCTGCAAACTCCGAGAGCGCTCTGTCTGACAATAGCAAAGACAGGCGTATATATTTACAAAAAACGTCATCAAAACCTACATACTATAGGGGGCACAAGTTCATTGGGATTGGGTGGCGACGACTAACTATAGGTGCTGCTGCGGCGTGGTTGGTCTTGGCTGGAGGACGTCACTGGTCACCCTCGTGGGTTGGGCTGGGCCTGGCAGGTCGGCTTGAGTTCATCTGGGCGGTGTTGGTGTGCCGAGGCGGCCTGTGGCAGAGATGAATGCCTTTTCTGACTTACTTGCCCTCTGCCATGCACACCGCAGTCATTCAGTCATTTACAGTGCTATTCTTTTTAGTAAATCTTTCAATAGGTTATTTTTATAGGTTTAATGCAACACAGGAGGAATGCACCTTGTGAGGGGTCTGGAGGTAATATATCGAGGCCTGGTTTACTCGTGATCTGTTGACCGGGACCATAGGTCGAGGGCTAAGCTTCGGGGACTGGGGCGGGTGGTACAGGTCTTTCTGTCTTGTTAGAAGTGGTTATGGATGTTTCGCTGTGTGTTGTCAGAGTGTTGGGTGTCCTGATTGCACAGGGCCATAAGTCTGAGACAGTCGGGTGGGTTGTGGGGTTTACGAGGGGGCGCTTGAGTTTACTCAAAGGTTTACTGCTGTGCTGTAAATAATGCAGGTGGCTGGCTGCGGCCTTGGGTGCTGCAGTGGGGCTACAAGTCTTTGAAGCGGCTCCAGTCGGGTCGGGGGAGGCGTGATAACGCAGAGCGGGGCTCTGTTCTCATGTCTTGGCAGCCTTCAGAGGGAGGGAGGGGGATACATCGAGACCTTGTACGCTTTCACAAAGGTATCTCCCTCGTGTGTTGCCGAATATAGGTAAAGACATCGCAAACATTTGAATACTTTCTATAATACTTATTTAAAATCACTTCAACACATGCATTTAACCTTTGCCGGATGCGTCTTGATTATACCCAGTCCGAGCACCATATTTGTACATTATATTCTAGCAGCTACAGTGTTTTAGATACATGCATATACACTCGCAGTAAATGAGGTAGTGGTAAGATCAGTGGAGTACATAGAAAACGATCCGCCACTGTACGTGACGGTGGTGGAATATGAGGGGCTCAGACATTCACACATGATAAGTGCACTCTCGCGCATTCTTTACATGAGTTCATAGTATAGTTGCATCGGCTTTCTCGCGTACTCTAGCAGCATTAGCTTTAGTTATGGCGCGAAACCATGTGAGGTAGGTTGCCCAGCGATACACGCAACAAACAGATCCCTGGAGCGTTCCTTTATCATTAGCATCCACCTGCAATGATGTGAGCCCGCCATAGCTTATATCATGGGAGCATGCTCTCTCATTTTAATACATTCTACAGGCGTTTGTATTTAGTGGAAGGAAGCATACTTCGCGAGAGGTCTTGACATTAATATATACATATATATAAAGACTGTCTGCCATCAGATGACCATTTTACTGTTCTTCTCATTGTTCAGGCCTGCTGGCCGGGTCAAGCTGATAGTGATGGTACACTGCGGGAGGTGAACTGTTACAATGTTAGCGTATTGCGCTAGCTCATGTCCGTCTTGTTCGTGGGAACGTGCTCGCAGCGGATCTGCCAGGGTGCTGCGGCAACAGAGATGTTCTCCAAGGGTGGGGGCCGCGCTACAGTGCGCTGAGCTCACACCATCTTTACCGGGCAAAGAATGGTTTCTGGGCCTAGCTAAATTTGTGTTGTGATCAATACATGTGGGCATTCGATACGTGTGGGCAATGTCTCCAGTGGGTGAGCCCTCCACCACCTGGGCCCGGGTGGCACGAGGGAACGCCCAATGGGCCATAGCCCTCACCTGGGGAAGAAACGCAGGCGAGAGGGGTCTCCTGGACCAGTCCTCCCCTACAACAGTCAAAGCATAGAAACAGAACATGACTGAAGGGTGCCTGTCTGTCTTTGCATGCTAGCACCCTCAATCAAGTGGTGCATGCAATAGGGGCAATGTTGTCTTACTTGTGGAGCTTCCCCCTTCCTTGTACAATGTACCCAGCACAGTCCTGTTTGTTTGATGCAGCTTTATTAAGGTATTTTTTCTCCTGGGATTTGCAACACACAGCAGTGCCTCAAAGCACTAGAAAGCTAATGCAAGGCAGCACTTTACCACTGCATATAACAGAAAACATATCGGAAAATGAGCAAAAAACGTAACTTCATGCATCATTATACCTTCAGATTATTCCTGTAATGACCCAGAGGTGGTGCTATCACTCCAGATCGCCACATTAGATCTCAGGCATGACAGCACTGCAAGTGCTACAAGATGGACACTAGCAACATTATGTGGGATAAGGGTCGGACCAGCATTTGTAGATGGAAAGGTCCATGCTGCTATACGTCAGAGAAGGGGTCAGGGAGCCCTCGGCATTACTTCAGAGATAGGACGTTTCCTGAAAGGACTGACGGGTGGCTAGAGGAAGCAGCAGGTGTGCGAGGCACTAAAGGACATGTGGATTTTGCTCCCGGAAGCGAGCAAATGCATCTTCCCTGGGAATATATATTTCTTCCAGGCCAACTGAGGTAGTTTAAGGAGCCCTTCATCAAATCCAAGTTATTGTGTTGAATCGGAATGCAATAAAGTGGCTCAGTCTCTTGCTACATTTTCCAAATTTGTTGTGCAGACTTTCTTCTTCACTGGGCAGTAGCCATTTTGTCACAGGACGACATAATAGTAAATGGTTAAGTTCAAACCATACAGTTCTTCAATTAACTATGCAACTTTAAATAGGCCCCTCCCTTTTCATTTGCTACCGCTTTAAATATGTGGACACTGCAGAGTTTTCAGGATCTTGCAGCTTCTCTTAAGTCTAAATACATCCCGCTGCATTCTATCACCATGGGGCAGTTCAGTTTGTTTGCCCTTCTGCAGTACATTCAATGATTTTCAGGTGGGGCAGCAGGCAGTGCTTCATTAGTAAAAATAAATAAAAAAATAAATCGGTGCTGGGCTCAAATATTTTCTAACATGCGCATGCCGCGCCAGGATGGGCAGGTCCCCGCCCATTGTTGCCACCACCCATGGATGTTTCCCATGCTGTCAACATACATTGAGATAAAGCTGCAACTCCCACCGGCTTATTGTGGTTGACGGATGTACTCGGTCACTATGGCAGATGTGTGATCTGCAAATACCAATCAACATACGCATAAAACAACATGCTCGTTGTGTGTCTTAATTACATTTTGCTCTGATTCTATAGGTGTTTATTATTTGACTTGCAGTTATAATAATAAAGTTGCCAAAACACCACCTCATAATGAAACTGAGTCCTAGACAATAGGTGCCGGGCATCAAAAATAAGTGCCAGGGCTGAGCCCTGGCAAACACCCCCACAAATTAGAAACGGGGCCAGCAGATAACATATTTTTTACATTTCATGCTAAGCACTCGTTTTTGGCATGCAGAACCCATTAGCAGTGTAGCATGCACTACCAGTTTCCACATTTTGTTTTCGATTTTTATATAGCACCACAACCACATGCCCTTCCATGCATCTGAGATAAATACCATTGCACCAGCTCAGTATAATGCTCATGAGTTATTTATTTAGCTCTTCTGTAGACTTTCAGGGGTAAACAGGAATGTTGTATACAAGTGCCTACGAGGAACAAAACAAATTGTGTATTTTGTTATTTCCTGCCTGCACCTTGGTCCCTCCATCTTGTGTGAAATATAGCTCATCCTCCCCAGAATACTAAAGTAAGGAATAGGAGATTTTGTCTTTTTAGATATTGATGTTGCATTTTTGCAGCGCATTTTAATCGAGTTGAGGGTGTGAGGGAGTGCTAGCATGTAGGAGAGAGTGCTAGGGCTGGGAGAGCTGCATGAGGAGGCAGACTGTGCAGGTTGAAGGGTTTCTGGTATCGCTCCTGGTGGAATGTGGCTGGGAGGAGAGGGCCTTGCTCCTCTGCAATGCCCTTTAGATCAATGTTTGGTACATACTGGCTATAATATGCAAATGTCCATGAATATTTTTTGTTTGATGTTTGTACTTTGATTTGCTATTGAATAACACAATCAGAACTATGATGTCCACGCAGCAAATCAGGTACCTAAGTACCTGTAATTTTTCCTGTCAAAATATCATTGAGACAAATTCCTTCGGATGAGACTTAATGTATTGCCAACAAAAGAAATGTTGCTCCTGAGACACGACATAAACATTACCAACAACTACTGCTGGTTCTGCAACAAATGTGTGGAGTCGCTCCATCACTTGGTAGCTGAGTGTCCGACACTGATTGCAGAAAGAACTGTTGCCCTGGGAAATTTTGCTCCTCGCAATAACGAAATTGAAGAGTGGTGGTCCCCACTTCTCGCTGGTCGTAATGATATGCTGATATGTGCAACCATTGTTTATCTAGATAGATTAATAGGCCCAGAAGGAGGAACTTAAGAGTGACCAGAGGTTTTACAACTCTGACAGAGGATTTAAAATGTTCTTTTAGGATGAGATGTATACTACATTTTTGTTCCATGGGATGTGAAAGTTCTAATCGTAAATGTTTTGTAAAAAAGTTTCACATGAAACTATGACAAAAAAAAGAACACAATTTTGTTCAATAAATGCACCTTATATTTTCAAAGAAAGGTGTGTGTGTGTGTGTGTGTGTCTTTTCTTTGCGGGTCCCAGTGCCTGTGCTGCCCATCTATCAAACCATGAGTGGGGCGTAATAGCCGCTAATGCAAAATGAATCACTTCTAAGGGCACCTCATTTTAGCAGGTACAGCACAGTGAAATTAAATGATTTGTACAGGATCACACACTTTGGTTAAGTGGTAAAGCCAGAATTTGACCCTGGGCTGAAATTTAGATACTTGAGCATGTATCTTCCAAGCGCAACCTGGTACAAATATGTGTTTCATTTTGGTTTTGAATACCTAAAATAATACTCAATTTTATACAGATTACTTTAAAAATACACAAGTCACATGATAAATTAACATTACAATGTATTCATCATTGTAGAAACGTTTTGATGAAAAGAGTAAGAGGGGCATTTATTTTTTATCCTAAATTGCAAAGGAAGGGAACACTCCTGTATGCACCTTTTGCAAAAGGGGCAATTCATAATTGTAATTGTTTCGACCAAGTACTGGAAAAGCAAAGTGTAAAACACAGGCGAAAATCGCCTTTGTTCTTTACTTTTCCACCACTTGTCTGGGAAAGTGTAAATCACTTCCACAATTAATGATTGTGTGAGCCAACCACAATGGATTCCTTTGTAATCTGCCTGCTTTTTGCCAGGTGTAAATGTCAGACAATCCCATAGGAATCCATTGGTATTCTGACACCATAAAAATGCATGCTGGTGGAAAACCAATCTGATTTGGCAGGGGGACCTCTGCTCTCCAACGTCACCTGCCAAACCATACAAACTCCTGCAGGTCATAAAAAGTGGAGATAAATACATTTATCACCACTTATTGCACTCTGTTTCACTTGGAAAATTACTCCCTATGGTTGTAGTTTTATTTTCCCCATCTTGAATGGAAGCCTATAGGCTCCAGCATAGAAATTAATGAGAATTTACTTAAAGTCTCATAGAGGCACAAAGTGAAATAAAATGCATGACAAGGTCATTGTTTCACGTAGCTTGTTCTGCATCCCCTTAATTTCTAATCACCCAGCAATCACACTTAAATAGCTTGTTAAAACCCTACATAATTTAAAGGAACAAAGTACCACAGCAATGGCCACCGCTTGTTACCTTTTCTCATCTCTCATCACTTTCTGTTAATCATTTCCTGTTGTAAATAAGTTGCCTCTCAGATACAGTAAAAAGATATGAACGCAGTGCGAGGGTCTGTGCAGCCCTGGCTGTTTGTATTTGAGGGAGAGAGGCAGAGCAGGGAGCAGGGGGCATGGGCATTTTCCCCTTTATTGAGTGCACTGCTATTCATCTGATTAATTTCACATGACGTATTGGTTGTATTTGCATGTCACATTATCCCTTTAGCCAGGGATATCTTTAGCAGTTGCACCTTGAGCTTATACTGAATATTTACTTGTTTGAATTTATTTTCTAATTTAGTGCATGCATTCTTTTCACATTTTGTGTTGGCTAAACACAGAGGGGCAGCACATCCAATTACTGTTTTGAACACACTAAACAAAGTCTTTCTCGCAAATCGAAGCACTCACTACTAATAGGGAAGGCATCTTTGCTTTTTCTAAAGCAGAAGCAGTATGCATTTTAATCCTAATCAAATCCACAGGAGAAGGACTACAGCAAGTCAAAAAACCTGATGAACTTGTGAATCAGCTTGAACGATTAATTAGGGAAATTAGCCAACGCTTACACGCTACAATGCTCTCAACTTACCATCAAGCTGAGCGGATACCTAGAGGTCTAAAAATTAATCTGGAACCTACTTTATGCAAGGATAACCCTGAATTTGTGAAACGGTTGAGACTAATTCTCCATAAATGTTCTCTAGATTTGATATTGTTAACAATAGAAGAATTTGCCAAATCCTTACACTCAATTGAGGCAGATATAGAACTTAAGTCCTCTACTATAACGATTCTATCAAAAGAAGAATACATCTAACCAAAAATTGGAAAATTACACACAGGAAATTGAATCTAAGAAAATAAGGAAGCTTAGAAGGGATAAACGTGATTACAAGTTGAACATTGTATATTCCTGGAAGCAATATAACCAGCAAAGAGACAACCAATCAAGAAATCCAAACTTCTCCAGATTACCTTGTAAATCTAATTCAGGAACTTCTTCTTCAGACGTATCCAGTGCTGAAGTCGTAACAGATCCAACACTTACTAACCCACAGGACAGACAAGAAGATAGACCAAGTACATCGGTATTGAGCGGTCCTGCCGTAACCCTTGGAGTAATTACAATTGTAAGCTCTTTTTTAGAAAGAGACAAATCACAGGAAGCAAGAAGAAAAAATCCAACAAGAAAGGTACAACTTTCCCCGAAGGGGACTTCGTCGTGAATATTTCATCGTACAATCTGACCCAGTTTCAGAGAAAGTCATTACAGAAAGGCATTTCTTTTGTTCCACATCATACCAGCTATTTACTTAAAGAAAAGATAGACTTCTTTTGTCTATTCTAATAAATTAAATTGAAGCTGTTCTTTGAAACAGTAGAACAAGAAGCACACACAAGAAGTAGTGAATACTTGGAACTGCATCCTGAAAGCAAATGTATGCCCCCACTACAAAACTCCACATTAGATACTTTTCAGAGATATTTTCTGAACAACCTTAAATTTTAAGAAGCAACAATGAGGATATTTCACACATCGGGAACAACAAGCACTTAACCAACTTTGGACTAATCCAGATAATATATTGAAACCAGCTGATAATGGAGGAGCACTGGTCATTATGGATCTCGACAAATATAAACAGGAAACTGAAAAACAATTACGTGACAAGGACACTTACATGCAAGTTGACTGCGATCCCACTGAGCAAGTGAAATCACTTATTCAGCAAATCCTTGATAAAGCAGAAAGTAATGAGTTTATTAACTACCAGACAAGTGTTACTTAACTAATAATCACCCGATAATGCCTGTTTTATATATTTTACCAAAAATCCATAAAGATCTGACAAATCCTCCAGGACGGCCTATGATTGCAGATACTAATAGTCTACTTGAACCTTTGGCTAAATACATTGACCTGGCTATCCAACCATTGTTTAAAAAAAAAGAATAATCTTATCTTAAGGACACTAATGACTTCTTGTCAAGAGTCAATGAACTTCAATTTGAAGCAGAGAAAGACATTCTATTCCAAATGGACGTCCTCAGCCTATACACCAACATAAATCATCAATATGGAATTGACGGAGTAGAATGGCTACTTTTGTCATCAACAGAATGTCGAGCAGACAGGATCTTTGTTTGAAAGCTATTAACTATTGGTCTCAATAATAACTTTTTCAGATTTGAAGATCACTATTTTATTCAAATAGTAGGAACATTGATGGGTGCAGCTATGGCGCCCAGTTATGCCAATACCTATATGGCACATTTGGAGCAGGAATATATCTTTACCAATAGTAATTGGAGGAAACACCTGAAAGTTTACTACCGTTACATCAATGACATTTTTGGCATTTGGTCAAGGACTGCATAAGAACTGGAAGAATTTTTTGACTTTGTCAATCAAATAAATCCCAGGATCAAGATCATCAAAAAACAAAGTCTGCCTAGATTAGAATTCCTGGATGTTGAAGTCTACATTCAAGACAGTACCTTGACGACTACCATCTACTATAAACCAACAGACAAAAACAGTATTTTCAAGTTTTCACCCAAAAACCACCATAGAGAGCATTCAATTGAATCAATTCTTAAGATATCGACTGATAATTTCAGACAACCAACAATTTGTTAAAAAAATCCTGTGAATTATCCAACATCTTCAAGAAGAGAGGCTATCTCACTAATATCATTCAGACAGTGGCTTAGAAAGTCAATGAAATTCCAAGGACACAAGAATTTAGTACAACGAGAAAAAGATTCCTCCTTGAAATTGGTATATGTGACGATTTATTCACACCAAAGTCCTCAAATTAAACATATGATCAACTCCAGTTGGAACATTTTACATCTTGATTCCACATTAGTGGAAATATTCCCCACTGTACCGAACTTTGTGTACAAAAAAAGTCAATCTCCCAGAGATTTGGTAGTAAGAGCAGACATCAGTGCTACGAAAAAGAAACCACCACCTCAAAGGGGCACCACACACTATATGAACTGTCAACACTGCAATAATATCATAAAAGGCCAGTCTTTGAATCATCCATACACAGGGAAACCAATTGCATTAATGCACACCTCAACCTGTGACTTTACCAATGTTTTATATGGAATTAGATGTCCCTGCATCATTTACTACGTTGGAATAATTACAAGAAAAACGAAAATGAGATGGACAGAACATAAATCTAACATCCGCACTGATTCAGTAAGATCTCCAGTGGCACAACATTTTAAGGATTTTCAGCATACAATATCATAAATGCAATTTATTATTTTGGAACAACTGAAGTTACCATGCAGAGGCAGTGACCTAGCTAAACTGTTACATTAGAAAGAAATTACCTGGATTTTAGAAGTCCTTACACCCAGAGGAATGAATATGGATTATGATCTGTTATGCTTTCTTTAAACTCATTTAACACCACAATGGTATGCTCCACTTGGGGCACACACAGACTGAACATTCACTAGGTCAGGATTCTGAGTAACGCAATACAAGCAAGCTGCAATACATCTCTTATTATCTGAGATCCATGTTAAGGGGTCAAGCCTATGGCTTTGTCCACCGTGCATGACATGAGGGTGTCTAGTTTTGAGATACAACCAGTGTAAACTACACCTGTAACCAAATAGACATTCTTTGGTAACCTATAATGATTGTGGGTTTGTACAAACTGGACTTTATATGTCTCTCTAGGACTGAAATCTCTGCACTGGCTCCCAGTGTCTGTGAGGATTAATTTCAAACCCCTCTGCATTGTCCGTAAGGCCTTCTGGGGCATGGGACCTCAATACCTTCAACTCTCTCTTCCTAAATATCTTCCTTCTCAAGCTCTTCGCTCATCCACCTCCAACTTCCTCAGGGTCAGTCGCTTCTCCAAGCAACGAGTTGGTGGTAGATCTCTTTCTTTGGCTGGGGCCTCCCTCTGGAACAGTCTGTCTGTCTCCCTGAAACTTGAGGAGAATCATCTCCGGTTCCGGAAGCATCTCAAAACCTTTCTTTTTGCTTCTGCTTTTTCTCTTCCTCTCCCCTGCTGCCTTCCTGGCTGAAACTGAAACTGCACTGGTTACCTGGCCACCCTCTGATCTCGGGCCCAGGTCCCCTCCCCTGCCAGTCGCACACCTGCGCTGCCTTCCTGGCAACCCCAGCACTTGGGGACTGTTTCTGTATCCCTACAGTCCCTCTACCAGCACTTGACACCAGATGTCTGCACTTACCCTTGCACTTGCCACCTGCTGGCCGTACTTTTACTTATTGTTTATTTATTCTATTACCCCATGTACTGCACTGTCCCCACCCCTTCCCCCTTCCTATACATTTGCACGATCTGAATGACACCTGGCCTAGTTGGATCATTGTCTGTCTTCACTCAGTTCCCCCTCCCTTGCTTCGTCGCGCCTTGAAACACTTGTGTATAGGTGTGTTATAAATGCCATATCATATCATATCAGAGATGTATTTCTTTACTGGTATGCAATAGACATGTTGTGGATGATGAGCATGTAGTTGAACGTCAGTGATTGTAAGTTTCAATGTGTTTTAAAGGGTCCTTAAAGTCTCAAGAAAATGTATCCCCATATATTAGATTGGTATTTTATCTGCTAGTAAGCTCTATATGTAGAATCTAAGAGCTGTCGAATAGTATGTCTGTATGTAAGGATGTACTATTGTAAATGTACTATTTGAATTCTTACATTTTCTTCAAGGGGTATCACATATTTGCAGAATGAACATTTACTCTTCAGATATTTGATCGCCGGACCAGTGATTTTTTTTGAATTAACAGAGACTCTCCAAGCATA
The DNA here is from genome assembly GCF_040938575.1 of Ambystoma mexicanum. NCBI lineage: Eukaryota > Metazoa > Chordata > Amphibia > Caudata > Ambystomatidae > Ambystoma > Ambystoma mexicanum. Next base: position 898,711,120 of record NC_090941.1, read on the forward strand.
TTTGGGACGATGCACAGTGAGATTCTTATAATGTTGTCAAACATCATATGACATGATTCTGTGACTGTAATGGCCCAGCGTCTATGTGCGCAATGGTCACGAGAATACCTTAACATCTGGCGATTGCGGGACAGGAGGCTGCTTATTTTTGAAACTAACACTGTGAGATTTAGATACTGTGTATAAATGTATATCCATATATTAGATCGGTATTTTCAATGTTAGTAAGCTATATATGTACAATTCAAGAGCTCTCAAATATTATGTTTGTATTTAAAGCTGTATTGCTGTTCATGCGTTACTTGAATTTTTACATTATGTTCGAGAAACATTACATATTTGCAGTAGGAACATTTACTCTTAAGGCACTTGTTCGCCAATCAGGTGATTTTTCGTGTCAAGAGACTCTCTAAACATATTTGGGAAGAAGCACAGTGAAATTCCAGCAATGTTGACAAACATCACATGATCATGTGACTTGAATGGCTTGCGTTTACTCGAGCACTAGACATGAGAATGCCTTAACAGCAGGCGATTGCGGGACGGGAGGCTGCTTACTACTGCCTTGTCCGCCCGCATTTCGCCATTTCAACACTTTTTGAAATTAACACCATGAGATCAAGATACCGTGTATAATCATTACATGACATGATCACGTGACTTGAATCGCCTGCGTTAACGGTCAACGCGCGCAATGGTCACGTGTTATTTACAATATTAAGTGATCGCTGCTTGCTGCTGCCTTGTCCGGCTGCGGTTAGCCTGCTCTACATTTTCGAAATTGACACGAACAAGTTATGTCCATCGAGTCGTGTAAAAATAGAGTGTGGACTGCAGAGCTCACCGGTCTCGCAATCCACCAACAAGTCCCAGGCAATCTACAGATCATCATTCTCCATAAAACAATAAGTGCTATAACTATCCTCAGAACCCCCGGGGCTTCCTGGGGGTGTTTTCCCCTAGTCATAACTGTAGCTGTTCATAATAACTGCTTCCTGAATAGCCCCTGTAAAACTCAAAAAGCGCTGTGTTTTCCAACCTGCTGCACAAGCTATATATCGAGGTTGTAAAGCCCACACCCGACACCCTCACAGCCTTAAGCCGGCCCTTTCAATCGAAATGTAGATCAAATATTCTTGAAATTCTTAAACTATATCCATTTTATATAAAAATGTATTAAGGGTCATATCAAATGCACCCTCCCACTTAGCAAATGCCCACCACCTTTATATAAAAATAATATAAAACATATATAACATTTATATATAATTATTAAAGTTCTTATCAAATGTACGCCAGCTTTATATAAACATAATGTAAAACATACATAGACATTATTCAAAGGCTTATAAATAATATATATAAAACCAAACCCACTCCTGCATCATCAACGCGTCACCATGATAAAACCCTAACATTCGCAGTCTATCTCGTCACAACTAACTTCGACCTCCAACAGCCAGCAGCGCACATGTGTGCTCCCAGCCCACATTTTTATATAAATTTCATATTCACTGTCCAGGCTTTACGAACAATTGCTAGGAACTAACAACACGAGAGAATTACATAAACAAGCTAAATGGAGGAAGAGCTTCAGAGAGCCTTCAAGGATGAGGAATGGAACAGAGCCCTCCAGTATGCAAAGAAAGTCTCCAGGAATGCAAGGTTCAGACAGATGCAGTTCTATTTCAAACGCAGAGCATATCCAACGCCTAAAAGGAAGTCAAGCATGGGGAATAGACAGACCCGGAGCTGCCCGTGCTGCAAAGCGGAGCTGGCGGACATGGTGCACATGTTCTGGTCATGCCCGAGAATAACGATTTTTTGGGACACAAGGAGAGAGCCCTGAAGGCGGAAATCCAATGCAAGCATGGTTGCCGGCATCTTATCTGCTGGGCCTGTTCCCAAGAGGAGACAAGCAGAGAACACACTTGGCAAAAATGAAAGACTTGATGACAATATTGGCGAACACAAGTGCGGGACCCTCGATAGAGGGGTTGTGGGCAGACCTGTAAAAATGAGTGATAGCCAAAACATCAGTGTGGGCAAGGGCGACGCAAAGGGGAGAAGGCAACAGTGGGGCTAAGATATTGGCATGGAACACCCTTGTGCAGGACCTGTTCAGAAGCAAGGAAAGGGACAGTATAGACGAGCCAGGTGACCTGGTTGAGGACTAACCACACAATGGTGGAAGCTTGGGGAATACGGGCCGAAATGATTCAAGTAGGAGATGGCTGGCCCATTGACACTCTGGTGGAACACACAGAATAGCGTACGAACATCATGGATGGGAGAAAGGATCCTAGCCTTGTACCGAGCAGATGAGGAATATTACGGACTCCATCTTGAAAGTGCCAGTAGAAATGTGTTGGGTGTTGTTGTTTTTTAAGTAGTTTTGTGTTCTGTTTTGTGTTGAAAATGCAAAGAAAAAGGTTTAAAAAAATAAAAATAAAATGTATATTCACTTTATATCGAATCATCTGAAAATCATATCAAACTACATTAACACTTTATATCACGAAATATACATTTAATATAAAATAGATATCATCTTTGATATACATTTTATATTAAATTTATATCAAATTGATATGAAAAATTATATAAAAAATGGGAAGGCAGGACTATGGCCGGAAGCAGGGGTAGTTCATACCTGTCAAAAATGTAACATTGCAAAAAAGGGGGGCCCCATCTACTAATGTCGTTCTCTAGTAGTGCTGCCTGTGCAGGACCCAGGTCTTCAGTTTCCTCAGTGTGTGAAAGATATGCCAGAAAACTTAAAACCTCCTGAATGTATAGAGAATGCTGGCTTGCGATACATTTGCAATGTTGTATCTTTGGCACAGGAAACCTCTCCCAGGAGATAATGAATCAGTAACTTCGTAACGCATGTGTTAATGCTCGCAGTTAGGTCGCTGCAAACTTGCAAGAACGTATGAAGTGTGGGCCACCAAAGCTCACAAAGCATCACTTTTGGTTTTTGATGTGACACCTTTGATACTGCAGGTTTGATTGTACAAACAAGTGCTTCTAATATTGTGTGACTGAAATTGACTCAAGTTAAAGTGAAGCATTTGTTTTTCCACTCTGCGACTTTCGGTTTGCATGGACAGCGCTTCACACACCTCCTGTTGGGGAGAGGTGGGTCTGTAGAAAGGTGTGCTGTGGCTGAGTATTGGCATGCAATGGTGACGAAGGTAGGGTGAAAAGAGGAGCCTCTGCATGGTGCCCCCACGCCCATCATATTTGGGCTCGGGGAGGCACATGGACCTAGGTACACTACCTTGGTGGACCCTAGAGCCAAGCAAGAGACCTTGTCACAGACATAATTCTCCCCTCAAAGGTATAGCCCTGCCCTTTCAGGGTCAGGGCATGTCATTCTCTCCCTTTTTGTTGAATCTTTATATGTAGCTGCTTTATGATTTGATTTAATATTTTTCTATTGCATATCCTTCTCATGTAGATGATACACAGATGTCCATTTGGATACTCATCCCTCTGATCAACTCTCCCGGCATTCTTGTCTCACGCCATCTGCACTTACCAGAGAGCAGTCTCTAGCTCTACCTCTGACACCTTCCTGGCTACTTTCCCTATATCCTTGGCTGATGTATATCATTGTGGGCTTCTGTTGAATCTGCTGTGTCTCGGATTACCCAGAGTAACAAAGTTAAAAGGGATTTAAAAAAAATATGCAGCATATGAATTCCTCAGAAAAATTGTAGCACCTTGGTTAATTCCATGTCTGAATATAGCAATTCCCTGTATGCAGGACTGCCCTCAACCACTGTAAAAACAAAATCCAGGTTACATAAAATGCAGCAGTAAGATTAGTCCTGTGACAGCCCTTGCAGCATGTACATAAATGTCTACAGGTCCACATTTCCAAAGGGAAGCACTGCAGTGCTGGCAATGACATTGTTAGTGCTAGGACTTTTCAGCAGAGACCAGGACTCAGCTGGGTGAAGGTTATTACACTGGTTACAAGTTACAAATAGTATTATTATTTAAGGTCCTATTTCTGCTCCACAAATGCCCCTGGGATGCTGCCCCTAAGCACCACCACAGGGACTGCCCTGCCAAAGCCCTGAGATCCACCAACACTGAGGTGTTAATCATTCCTGGAGTGTGTTGCTCCGCTCAGGGTGGTTGCCAGCTTTCGGTTTGAGGTCCAACATAGTGTAACCCCTCGCCTCAAGCCATTAAATTAGAACCCAACCAGATGAAGTTAAGGGTGTCCTTTAAGACCCACCTGTTCATGCATTAGCATCTGGTTCAGCCCACTTTGCAGTGACAACCAGCATCAAGAGGCAATTTATTTTACTGTGCGTGGTATATATAAATGATTTTGCTACCTCACACACTAGGTGGGCTACTGTATGCTGCATCAAAAATGTTTTGCAGAGTGAAGTTTGCAAACCTGGACCCGAGTTTTCAAACCAGAGATTGTGATTGGACTCAAAATGCCATTCGCCAATCACAGTCCATGATTCTAACTTGAACTGTAGTTTCTGAACTTTTCCCAAACCCAGCCACCAATATATCTCCATTATTTGGGGTTCGGTGTTGTTAAACAGTGGACTGGTTTTCCAGAAACCAGGCAAAATTTTTTAAGTTAGACCAGACACCTACTACCAATCCACGTTTGGTATAATTTCATACAGCGGTTTTTGTGCTTCATGAGAGGGGAATTCCCCATATTGTTTTTTTTAGAACCCTCCCACCCTATAGCTTCGCCACCCCTGAACGTAACTTCACAAAACCTACTCACAAAATTCAATTAAATACATTTTATTTTTGTTCAGTTACATGTATCTTTGTCCACACATGCCAACACGACTTTTCAACTGGTAAGTGTAATTTGAAAATCTGGATTTGTTAATTATACATTATTCTGTTTATTAAATTGTTTAAAGCAAAAACAAACCGGTACCTCGTATTAATATAAACCAAGAGGCACTATTGCCAGTTGTTTAATATCAAGTAGCTTCTACGTTAATGAGGTGTCTATTCTCACTTAATTCTCCGGAGACTTTATTTATTCTTTTTCTTATAACATTACCTAATGTATAAACTTTAGATAACAAAAATGTAGCCATCATTAACATCCTGGTGTAATTAGGAAACCAGACACCAGTAAAGATAAATGTATCAAAACCCACAACAACAGATGCTATAACAATATTCTGCAGCCTGGTATATATCTCGATTCAGTCCATATGCTGGTTTCTCCCACGTTGCTTAAGCGCCGCTTACATCTGCAGCACCGATGATACTTGTCACACTGTTCAATTACGAGATTGCTCCCACACCTAGGGTACACAAAAGTGAAAACACGTCACTGCACACAAAGGGGCGTAAGACAAAACAGGTTTGGGGAGCGCAGCAAATGGCAACTAGATTCCAGACAATTCCTCCCCAAAAGTATACATTTTTACAGAATATAACTGAAATAATATATGCTTTTACGTTTTTAGGTGTGCCAGTCCAAATGGTTCAGTTAATGTTCTTTTTATTAACCATGCAGTGTGTGTGTTCAAGCACTTCAGAAAGAACCACAGATGCATTCCATGTTGAAAGGCTTCATTCATGTGAAGTGATGCCATGAAACAAACAGTGCTCTCGAATGCGACCGCAACCCTCTGGTCGTGGTGTAAGAAAGGTATGAAAATCTGTGTAGCCCCAAAGTTCTGTGCATCTTTGTATAGCACAACCAGTAAACAGGCACTAATGCCAAACACAATGTATGTGCTTGGCAGCCAACATTACAAAAATTATTGGAACGTGTTGATATTTGTTTCTTTTCTTGCACTGTAAATTTAAAAAATATGCTTCAGATTTTAGAATATGTCAGATAAAATGCAAAGACTAGTTTGAAATCATTCTAGAAACTTGGCGTAGAGTGCATTGAGTCTTTCTGAAGAGTTGGCACTCATTGCTAAGACCAGATCCTGGCATCACTATGGTTTGCACCATGGGAAAATCCCTGGAACATGTCATCCTTGAGGTCAGGTGTACAGTTAGGTATTAGTGTTCTTTTAGTGCATTGGCAAGAGCATCAACAGATTGACAACTGACTGTCGGGAGGAGTTAAATCAGTGACACTAGTACTTGTCAAGTTGAATGAATCAATGGATAGAAGTATCAATAATTGGCATGCTGCATAATAAATTGCTACTAGGCACAAGGAAGGATTGCTGGTGTTATTTGGGGAATTCAAGTAAGACACTAGTTCACAGGAACTGGTGCAAGGTGAGCCAGTTTGTCTGTATTTGCAGGACTTCTGAGAAGGCATAGATCCTCTAGCAGAAAATGTGCTGGGGCAGGGATCAAAATAAATATATCATTAGTAGGAGCTACGAGCAGCTCCTAGATATAAGACAGCACCAAGCAAATGGCAGCCTCCTCTGGTCATGTAAATGTTTCCTCTGTGAACCTTGACCTCTTGCCCTAAAAGAAAGTTACTCCCCTTCAAAGCAAAGATTACAAAATCCTTATAACCAGGGGCTTCCTATTTATTTATTTTTTTACCTCAAAATGCCTTATCTGAGATCTTAGCTCGGAGAAGGATTTGCCCAGGATTTAATGTAAAATTGTGCTTATCCAGCTGTACAAAAAAAGGTTTGCGTGAATCAGTGAATCAATTGTATCTCTACTTCCTTTAACTTTTATACCGTGCTTTCTATGTTTTTCATGCTATGGATAGGAGGAAGGAGCCTGTCCCTCGATATTTCACATTTACACATTTTATTGATAACAAAGTTTATACATTTGAGCTCAGACACTGGTCTTTGCGGAAAGATGTACTAGGATATCAAGTTGGTAAATTTAAAAATGTATTTATTAAAAAAACAAAGTTTCCATTTTCTGTTAACATATCTAAAAAAAAACTAAATCCAGGCTGACGCTAATTTCTTAACAGATCTTTACCTTTTAGGAATCCATTCTTCACAATGAAACACTATACAATGGCAGTGTAATTGTATTTTTAATTCTTAGTTAATTTACAACATTTCTGTCTGTTGTACATGATTTCATTCAGGGTGTGGTGTTCCACACAAAAGTTATACTTTGTGTTTTGTTCACATTCAACAGATTATTTCTTTAACAGGTGTAACTTGAGTCATACTGTTCATACTTTCACATAGTTTAGTATATTGGTTTCAATCAAACATGAAATGCAGGCCTCTCTTTGTGTGCCTTAATCTACGTTACAGGACATCCAAACAAAATGCTAAAATGGCTCCTTTTCTCTTTGTACTATTTTTAGTATATCTGGTAATGTAATACAAATTCCCAAATGCTTTCTTGTGTCTCCCTTGAACAATGTAAACTATTATTTTAATTTAAGTAGCACATGCGTTCACTTAAGCAATCCCTGACCGTTTCAGATAATGCCCCAGCGCTAGGGCCATAAAGCCGGCCTGGGGCATTACCTGAAGTGGTAATGCCCTCCCGCTCAGGGCCTACTGCTATTAGTACTCTGGCCTGTAAGCCTGCACTAATAGTCTTTTTTGCAGTTGTGAGATGCCATCAGCGTTTCACAACTGAAAAAAGAAAAAAGAAAGAATGGCCGGCACCGAACAGGGAGAAGGGACTATATGTCCCTTCTCCTGTTCCATGACAGCCATTGTGGACAAACAAAAAAAACAAAGAATGGCTGCCATGGAACAGGGAGAAGGGACCACACGTAGTCCCTCCTCCATTTCCCTGGCGCGCATTGAAAAAAGCAAAACATAATCGAAACAAAGAAAAAAGCCACCATGGAAAGGGAGATGCGACTACATGTAGTCCCATCTCCCTTTCCATGGCAGCCAGTCGGAAGGAACCTGAAGGAAGCAGCAGCGAGGTGAGCCTTGTTGGGCAGGTAATGACCCGGCGAGGGCCAATCAGATAATTTGTAACAATCTGATTGTCCCTCAACAGGTACTAACAAGCAATAATTCTAAAGAATAGCTTTTTAATTGGTTTGATTACGACTGTTCATACCCATATCTTCAGTTGCAGGCAGCTCTCATCTTGGTTGGCATATGTTCATCTTTTCAGCTTTCAACTCTGCTACCATCTGCACAGCTCTGTAATACGGCACTGGACTTTATTCTTAAACTGTTCTGAGGCTGTGTTTCAAGCGAATACTATGCCCATTATATACATTTTAGAGGGCTACTTAAGTGTAATCTGAAGTGCGAGTTGCAGAGACTTGTATCAGCACACTTGACATTTACTTTGCGCCAGTGTGCATTTTGCTTTTTTGCTCAGTTTCCTATTGAGTCAGATTTTGATTATCTTATTCATTTAGAAAACCTACCTGTGTCTAAGTGGGGTCTGAGACATGTTCAATATACTGGACTGCTTGTTCTAATTACTTCTTGAGCTTAGAGGAGGGCATTTATCAAAAGAGGTTTTCCTGGATTTAAATTATGCCAAATTAAGAATGACTGAAGGTTTTTCATTTGACTTTAGACCTTTCCTTTGTTCAATGTTAAATGTCTTAAACTATAAATCAATCATAGTATACGTATCTAGATAATATTTTCAATCAGCAAACTTTGGAAACGTTTAGATAGGTATACATGCGTGCAATGAATGCATATAGCTACTTCAGGCCATACTTAAGTAGGCACTATAGCAAAGGTATTTTTACCTGCAATGAATGCATAATCTTAGTGCATTACTAAATATGTTAAACCCACTGTTTAAACTGCTCCTTGCCAATCTATACATGTGAGTATGCATCTTAGATGTCATTTGCATACTGTACATAATTCTAAGTACCCAGCTATCCGGTAGCTCTGTAAAGCTGATCGAAATGCAGAATGTTGTGGTTTCAAAGCATATTTCTACTGTTAAACAGGCTAATACATGACACTGTGGAATGAGGAGCCATGTGTGCCATAAATCCCCACTGGGAATCGGGATCATGGAAACACCGGCAGCATCTTGTAATGCTGCCGGTGTTTCCTCGTCCGCCTGCATGAGGGAGGTGTTAAACCCGCCAGGTCAGACCTGGCGGGAACATCACCTCCCGCCTGCAGGGGTCGGGATCAGGCGGTCCGGAAACAACGGTGGCGGCGGGTTTACCGCCACCGTTATTTCCGGACCGCCAGGGTCGTAATGAGGCCCATTGTATTGCTGGCTATGCCATTATACGGCAGTACTGCCACTCTGAGAACACTCATTTTGACTGTGCCCAATAGTGGCAGTATTGCCTCTATAAGAGTCACTCATGTTGTTTGTGCCAATTTATCCCAGTATTAACACTTTAGGAACACACTCATGTTGGTTACGAATAATAAAGCCAATATTGCCACTGTGAGAAGACACTTCCCTGCTGGCTGTGACAATGTGTGTCAGCATTGAAACTTGAAGATGTTCATGTTGGCTGTGCATAGTAGTTCCAATACTACCACTTTAAGAAGACCTTTTCGTGATTACTGTGCCAATATATGTAACCTCTGCCCAGCAATAATTGGTCTTGCAGCCAGTATCCAAAAATCTAATTTCCAGATCCTCCACGAATCCCTGCAAGAACCGGCCCCCTGTTCACAAACAGCATTCACACATACGCACACAGCCCTTTGCAAACACACACACACATATAAATGCACACTCCTTTTTAAACTTGGCAGTTCCACCAGCCTGCTGGAGTGCTACATGCCGCTGACAGCCGTTCGGAGAACGTCTTCAAGCATGAAGCAGAAAGCGGTGTGAATCAGCGCCTCTACTTACGTCCTGCTTCATGGCTGTTCACAGGAGTATCCCTTCATAATAAAAGTGTATTCTGTACCACTGTCAGCATGTCCAAAGGGCCAGGGCCATGCAAGGTAGTGGTAACAAATCACCGAGGTGTTGCATGGACCATTGATCAAGAGCAGGCTGGGGTACTGAATGCTAAGGGGAAACCAATTTTCCACAACAATGGCTGGCTCACAAACACTCCGGTTTCACAGAGAATGCCTTCTTCCCTCCAAAATTGGCGACAAACAAGGCAAATCCTTGTCGGCCATTATGGTCAATGTTAGGCAAGATTGGATGCAGTACCCCTTGGGTACACTACAACTACCCTGACCTCCTGGCAATAGGAACCCAACCTTTGATATAAGCTTGTACTACACACGTTGGTAGCGTGTTGAGCAGCCAGGCTTATCTCAAGAGGGGTCAATGTGAGCTGTAGGGGAGCTACACAGCTATTCACAGTGACAAGTATTCAAATAAACTCTTACACACAAGGTTTCTTGATTAAACAATTATTATTTTTTTTTAACAGTCAGTTTCAGTAAGCCTTCTTCAGAAGGGGGCAATATAATAATATATATAGAGATATATATATATATATATATATATATATATATATATATATATATATATATATATAACACACAAATACACTCCAAAATACACACTCTTAATATTTCCAAATATTGCGTCCAGTCATCAACATTAATATACCACTGTTTGCATTTAGAACCAGAGGATGTCAAAGAAAAAGTTTATTGAACAAAACAAGAGATCACACAAATATTCTGAAGCAGGTAAGTACTTTTAAACCCTCCCCAATGCAAAGTTAGTTAACCCCTTCCTGGAAGGAAGACCAAACACAATGTCAGAGGGAAGAAGAGTCATTCAAGGCGCCAGGCTAGGCCAAAGTCGATTGGGCAAAAGTCTAGGTGAGCTGAAGCACTTCTTGCAGGTAGGTAAAAGTCTTGCACAATGTTTTAGAAGTCTTTGCTGAAAAAAAGAAATCAAAGCAGGGCCACAAGCTGATTAGGCTTGTGAGGTAAAGAATTGGATAGCAACGCTACAAAAGCAACCACAACATGTCTCAACTGAGAACAAGTGTCATTACACAACAAGAGGTAAGTCCTCTTAGACTGTACAGTACATTTGGTTAGAAGAAAAGGGCTTTGGCTGGCTTCTGTTCCTGTGCAGCTCTGCAGATCCTGTGTTCCTGGGCCTCAGTCATGGGGACAAGAGGGAGGACGTCTGGAGGACTCCTACACTACAACGGGATGGTCAGTGACAGAAAAGGACCAACTTCTATTCGGTGGCACTTCACGGTTTCAGCTCCTCGCGTTTAAGCAAATAGCAACACTGCAGACTCTTGGCTGTCGATGTGCTTTCCTAGCATCTGGGGTCCAGCCCTCTGTTGAGGTGGCTCAGGCTCAGTCAGTCCTGCTGCCTGGGAGTCCGGAGATCTTCCTGGAGCTCTTGGCCAACTTAAAAGCAACGCACACGATCTAGTGTTCCTCTCCCTGGCTTTACGGTTTCCAGTAGCAACGGCAGTGGAAATTCAACCAGCTCCAAGAGGATGTCCAGGTGGCTTACTTTGGAGTTGATTAGTCCCATGATTGGTCCCACCAACTCAAGGGGAGAAGTCATTCTTGCAGGGCTTCTCTAAGCGAGGCGAATTCAGAGCTTCAGCACAGCAGCAGGGCTTCACCGGGAAAAACCAACGGTCCAGTTGCAGAAGGCTTCTCTTCCAAGTTCTTCTTCAGATTCCTTTGTCCAGTGGTCGACTCTGCCTTCCAAGCCAAAAAGCCTTGCCTTTTATGAAGTTTTCTCCCATTAATTCCAGCCCAGCTGTCAGTCACCCAGTAGGTTGGCTGTCCTTGCCGGTCATCCAGATGGCCAATCACCTAGGAGCGCATTCCTGTCTCCTAGGAGCCTAAGCACAGGGAGTTCCGGTCACCTCCCTCGCTTCCTGCCCCCGCTAGACACCCTGGAGCCAGAGGCGGGCTTCACTTGTGAATTCCGCCAAAGACAAAATGAACAAAGGGGCCAAACCTGGTTTGGCGCGCAGATTAAATCGCAAGGAGGACCTTTCCACAAATGAATGGCGAAAAAAGAAGACTGGGGCCATTTTGACAAAAATGGCACCCTTGGGTGCTTTACCGCAGCTGCAAACGCAGCCCGCGGTAAAAGCACACCATGGTAGTTAAAAGTAAACCACTGCCACCAGCCATTCATTGAGGAAAGGTAACATAAAAATGTTACATGAAAAACTAAACAAAGGGGATACTAAGTAACCCCTCCAGCACCCTATTGTAAGATAGTGTGTGCTGGGGCTAGAAAGTTATAAATGTAAGTAAAGTCAATTTCACTTTACTGTTCTGGGAAACAGTAGTTTATCCAAGTTAAGGTATTTAAACCCTGGGAAATCTGAAACACTTCCCAGTGCCACTGCGCTGAAGGTGCTGTGTGACACAATGTAAAGGATGATGCCTATGGAGTTTGTCAGACTACACAACCAAAAGAAACATAGTGTTCAAATCATAACAAAAATACATGAGAGAGTTGGAAAAAGGGTCTCACTCTCTCCAGGTTAAAAATTCAAGTCCTCAAAGTCTCTAAGGTAGAGAGGAATTAGCACATTTCTGAGAATTCTCTCTAACAGTCAAGCTGCCAGTCACCAGGCTTTTCAGTCCACAAGCAGAAGGCAAATAGTTTGCAGCAATTTCGAGCCATGTGGGGAGAGGGGTTTATATTTAATATTATTTCAAAGTGTTTTAACATGCCAAAATACAGTACAACCACTTTGAAGCATGGGAAAATAAAAAAGAGCAAAGAAAGGGGGCAAAATGGCAAACAATCGCAAAGAAAGCGTAGTTTGGCAGCTGCATGAGCAGATCAGTTTAATCATGCTTCTGTCCGTCTGCTACAGTCATATACAATGTTCATGTGGAGGCTGCCCATTTCCATGGGATGGCTCAAGCCACTAACCAATAAATCTAATGGAAGCGGGTGACACCCCCACAACTGCCACTGCACTGACAAAGGGGAGCAGGGGACACCCCCCACTCCCATTAGTCGGTGTTGTGGGGGGTCAGCATTTTAGTATGGCACAAAGGCGCAGTAATGCCATGGTCGCAGTGTTAGGGGCGACATTTTGGTGTGTTTCCATTCATTGAAGGGGGGGTACCAAGACGCAATGTACCTCGACTAGCAACACGTAACAAGATAGGGAGTTACACAGTGAGCAGGTACAGATGATGGAAATGTGAAATGAATAGAGGAGGTGTGTGCCATGTTTCTTTGTCACCCATTGGTCCACTGCAGTTGGACGTTACAGCCCTAATTGTCTGAGGTGCCATGGCCCAATTAAAATGAAAACCTTTATCGAACCATTCTCATGAGCTGCGATTGGTGCATTCTTCGAGTGGATCAAGAGGGTTGTGACCATGTTGGGTGGGTGGTGTTCTTTGTGTAACAAAATGGTAATGAGCAATCATATCCTTGCAATGCATAGAACTTACTTGGGTGGCTGGAGCCAAGCCAATCAAAATGTTAGGGTGATGATTTTGATACATTTTCATTGTGATGTATTAATGTGCCGATTATGGCTATAAAATGTTAGGGCTGCAAAGGGCGTGTTGAAGTTAGCTTGTTTTGATCCTCTTCCCAGACATGATGTACAAATAGATTTTTGTCTTTACTGCATGTGGTGCACCCCTTTTTGAGTTTCTGTGGATTGATTTTCCCTCTGGTTTTGGACACGAGTTGGGAGCTCGTCCATTTCAGGCCACCAATATTGCTTCTTTAGATGCCACTTGTGAGGCTGCAGCCCCAATGCCCTTGATAGGCCATGTCAATCAAATGTTCCCATTGAGTAACTGGAACAACCAATCTATACCCTTGCACAAACCCGTACAATTTATCATCCATCTGGTCAAAAACTTGCTTAAAATCTTATAGCCTACCCACTACAGAACTCCATCCTCTCTGCAACTCGTTCCTCATCCATCAAGCTTGCTGGTCTTTCATGCTCTCTTCCATCCATCTATCCTTACTTTCCTTACTTACTTAGCTATCTGTCTCTGGCACATTGCACCACTGCCCATACTCATCCAGATTACTGTACACTGCCACCACATCCTCTGTAAGCCAGGATATACAAGCTGCCAGTCTATTTTTGTCACTAGCTATGTATTATGAATACAGGTATTATTTGCAATATGCTCCAAAATCCATTTAATAATGCGTAGAGAAGCCACAATTAAACCTCTTGTGCTAAAACATGTACTAATGGTTAATGATATATAGAAAAAGGAGGAGCACCTGGCTATTCCCTGACTATTCCAGGTATATTCCAATATGTCAAAAAACTGTTAGTCAGGGTGAATCTGGACATAAACACATCTACAAGGGAGGTGGGCTGACTCCAGCAATTTATTTAAGAACAGTTATTATTTTTCTTTTATAGCACTGTGATTATGCCATACCATCACCACAGATTAAAGTGAGCCTAAAACCAATCCTATAAAACAGACAATTTACAAAAATGATACTATTATTATTATTATTATTGAAACATCTGGTAATTTAGAACAAATCTCCCTTGTGCTCAAAGGAGTTACAATGACACAATGTATAAAGAACAAACAGTTTCTTGTTGCCACATCATAAACATATAGTCGACACGAAAGTGTTTAGACAACTCCCTGTAGGGCATCCTGGTTGTATTCACAGGACAAAACCAATGTTGCAAAAATATTTGGTAGGGTTCATGGTGGTAAAGAGTTGTAAAATGTTGGATAAGGGATGTTTGTCCACCTATATACTGGTGTTGAGATTTGAGATAGTCTATACACATGCAATACTGTTTTTCAAATTTGCAGTCAATACCTATTGGTGCTAGCCATTCAGAAATGTTGACCGGTTGCTGGATACAGTCCTCACACAAACGTTTCAGCTCCTTCTCTCAATCATGATACAGATCCACTGGTCGGGATGTTGCACCTTAGGTTACATACCCTTCTACAACAATATACAATGACTAAATCTCTCCTCTTTAAAGACACTTGAAAAATGTTGAAAAATTATCCCTGAGGGAGAAAATAGTAGCATCGTATTTACATTAAGAAATAATTCAGGCTTTCCTGTATACAATTTCATCTTCAACACCCCTTGTTCAGACCCTTCCATGACAGTTGCTCCTTTCTCGGCCACATACACTTTGCAGACAGCAGACCTACCTCCTAGGGCCAAAACCCTCCATGTAAAACCCCAAACTACCATCCAGCTCTTCTCTTCAGGTCTTGGGTGAATATCAAGTTCTTACTCTCCCAGGAAAAACCTCATCAAAGAGTAAATGGCATAGAGAAAGCCAGTATCTCAAAGCAGCCTCAAAGCTTTACCATCCAATGACATATCACACTGGAGTGCACTATATGGGCCTGTGTGCATGGTGACTCTTCCCATTCATCAACACCTCTCCAGACCCAGCTCACTTGGTTTCGTCCCATCTTGTCACCAGCGCATGCAGAGCGGGGCACTAATTATCCCCAGCACTGACACTTGCCCTTGGTGACGTACACAGACACACACCCCACACACCTTTTGAGCAGCATTACTTGGGGTAGCATTATGCAGGGTGCACCCCTTTTTTCACTGTCTTCATTCTCACACCACACTCTTGCTCACCCTGTACCACAAAGCAGTTTACGTCCTTGTTTGTTTGTTTGTTTGTTTGTTTATTTATTTGTATGGCGCACCTTACCCAGGGGCAATAGGGCGCAGGAAAAAGATAATTCGAAGCTTACAATGTTGCAGAAATATACACTTTGAAGTAGTAATAAAAATAATCAGAATTACAGGAATAAGACATATACAAATCTTCATGCATACAAAGTCAATATCTATGCAGGGGTAAATATACAGATATGTACAGGGCTGTTAGAGGCGGGTAATCCTGAAAAAATATTCAGGATTACAGGAATAAGAGGTATACAAATCTTCAAACATAAAAAGTCAGTATCTATACAGGAGGTAAGTGTACAGATGTGTGCAGGGCTGTTAGAGGCGAGGGCAGAATCACAAACAAAAGTATCACTATCTATACATAGGTGTAGAAAGTGCAGCTAAATACAAGGGTTATTGGAGTTAAGGTGACTGATGAGGTGTCTTCTAAAGTGCAAATATGGTTGGTCAGCTCTTAGGTTGTGTGGCAGAGAATTCCAGAGCGTGGCAGCTTTCACCGGGAAACTGTTCCCACCAATGGTGGATAGTTTGAATCTGGGAATTATCAGACGGTTGGAATTGATAGTTCTTGTTTGTCGGATGGAGGACTTTCTCTTTACCTTGTCCATCAGATAACTGGGAGCGGCATTGTTGAGGGCTTTATGGGTTAGGGAGTCCAACTTTAGTTTGATTTTGTTGTCTGTGGAGAGCCATTTCTGTTGGCGTCTGGTGGTTGAGATATGATCTCTCTTGTTAATGCCGAGGGCAGCTCTCAAGACATTGTTTTGTAAGATTTGAAGCCTGTGGATAATGGCTTTGTTAGCACCGCTATAGAGGGCATTACAATAATCAAGCCTAGATAGTATGAGTGCTCTTGCCAGGATCAGGCAGCTGTCATTGGATAGGAATGGTCTGCCTGCCCTTATTAATTTGCACGTGTACGCAGTGGTAGATGCTAGTGAGTTGACCTGTTTAGTGAATGACATAGTGGCATCCAGATAAAAGCCAAGGGTTTTTACTTCCCTGGATACTCTGATGAGATTGCCATCTATGTTGAATTCGGCATATTCAAGGCCTAGTTTCTTGATATTAGCAGGGGTACCTAAGATGATGAGCTCTGTCTTGTCATCTTTCAGGCATAAACCATGAGATGCCATCCATGCCTGAATGATGAGATATACCCTATTCACCAACTCTCTGTCCTTACTGTGATCCCCTGAAAGTTGGAGGAGAATCTGAGTGTCATCAGCATAGTTAGTGTAGGTGACACCCAGATGGTCCAGATCGTCGAACAGGGGTTTGGTGAAGATGTTATATAGTGTGGGGGAGACGCATGAGCCCTGCGGGACTCCGCAAGTGATAGGAGAGGGGTCTGCTGCTGCTGAAGGGGAGAAGACTCTCATAGTTCTCTCACTCAGAAAGGATTCGATCCATTTGATAGCTTCTGGGGAGAAATGAGCATCTGAGTCAAGGTGTCTGCAGAGGACCTTGTGGTCGACGAGGTCGAAAGCCGCGGAGAGGTCGAGTAAGAGGAGGAGTGCTGTCTTGCCCTTGTCCCTCAGATCATCAATTTGGGTTTTCAGATCGATGAGGGCTGTTTCCGTGCCGTGTAATGGGCGGAAACCTGATTGTCTGGCGCCTAGTAGCTTGTGTAGTTCTAGGTATTTTTGAATCTGGACATAGGCAACTTTGTCCAAGATTTTCAGTAGGAAGGGTACCGTGGTGATGGGTCGGTAGTTGGTGGGGATGAGGGGATCAAGCGTCTGTTTTTTGAGGAGGGGGAGCACCCAAGATTGTTTTAAGTTGGAAGGGATACTGCCTGAGGAGAAAGAAGCGTTTATAAGTTTAGAGATAAAGGGCGACAGGTCTCTGGCTGCGTCCTTTATTATGTGTGCAGGGCAGATATCGCCTTTACAGTTTGATGGTTTAAGGGAGAGGATGATTTTCTCGACCTCAAGGGTGGTGGTTTTAGAGAAGGTGAATGAGTTAGTGTGTGTACTTGGTGAGGCTTTGGGCGGAGATGTGGGAGGGTTGTAGGTCCTGACTTGCAATGATATCTTGGGTAGGAAGGGTCAGGATAGTACCTAGTTGTGTAGGAGTCGTTGGTGAGACTAGTGCCTGGCTGGGGAGGGGGGGCTCCTGAGTCAGTATCCTGGATGGGAGTGTCTGGGGATGCGGGCGTGGCAATTGCACAGAAGATGAGTAATATAGTTAGCATTTTCTGCAGTACTGCGCTGGCGTTGTGTGAGCAGAGTGAGAGTAGCAATGTAGGTGTTATCTGAGAGATGGGGTAGGCATGTTAATCCCCAGCGCCTGGATACATGTATTTCACAATTCTACACTGGAAGCGATCTGTCTCTTTTTAAAGGGTCGGTTTAAGGGCCTATCATAGCTTCCTTTAAGTTGCTATGTTGGATTTGTGGATCATAATTTGCTCTCTTAAGTATTCTGATTATTATTTTTTTCAAATTTGAGTCCCCATAAACTGGCAGGTGGCATACATTTTATTTCTTGGGTCCCCATAAACTGACAGATGGCATCAAAATGGCTGCCATGCAATTGTCCACCATCAACCCCTTCCAAATGTCTTCTTCAAAAAAATAGACCAGCTCCAGAGCAATGTTAGTCTTATTACCATATTGGGCCTTTAAAACACGCACATCCTTTACTCATTTGGATGTCCCCACAACTGCCTCTCTATCACTTTATGGGATTTATTAAAGTTACTCACTGTAGTGACAAGAGTACTCATAGTCCATAGTTTTCTTTCCTCCATTCTTGTGGGCGTCCTCAAATATGAGGACAGTACCAGAACCTTTGGCAGTGAAAAATTGAGCGCCCCTTTAAATTTAGTATACGGCGCAGGCTCTGGCGTGGGAATGCCCCGTTGAGGCCCCACCTTCCGGCGCCTTGCCTGAGTCCCCTTTGAACACATTGGACGCTTAGACACCTGGCTACACTTGCCATATATTATCCCTTGGCATACAAGCGGGGTAAGGTGGATGGGGATGTATGGAGGAAAGGGGACTATGGATTATGAGTACTCTAGTCACTACAGTGAGTAACTTTAATTACTCATACGTTCCGTCCCCTTTCCTCCATCCTTGTAGGTGATTCCACTGAACAAGACCATAGGGTGGAGCTGTGACCAACTGCCTCATATCTAGTAAGACGCAAACAGGTTCTTCAGAACCACTTGCCCAAACTCAGCATTGCTTCTGGAGCTGGTATCAAGGGAGTAGTGCTTGCACAAAAGCCGATGGAGTGGCCCAAGTAGCCGGCTTGCAGATGACTTCCCAAAAAGTATGCCTCTGGAAAGCGATGGCCGTGGCCTTAGCCCTTACTGCATGGGCACAAATCCCCTCCAGGGCTGGTTTGCCCATGGACGCATATGCCTCAGAAATGGCCTGAACCATTCAACGTGCAATAGAAGTCTTGAAAGCCTGAGAGGAGCTCAGGGGAGGAGCCCCTGTACGTGACAAACAGTGCCTCAGACTTCCTGAAGGATTTCGTCAGAGAAAGAAAATGTAAGGACACTCTTGAGGTCCAAGGAATGCAGGGCCCTTCGACCTCAGACTGCGGGTTCGGGAAGAACACTGGAAGACAGATTTCTTGATTCAGATAAAATGGCAAGACCACCTTGGGCAGGAAGTGTGGGTTAGCGCGCAAGATGATCTTGTCGCTGTGAAACGTGGTGAAAGGCTCACATGAAGATGACATCTTCAAGTTTCTTACCCTGCGGGCAGAGGCGAGAGCCACCAACAAGACTGCCTTTAGTGTCACTAGCCTGATGTCCACAGAGGCCATCACCTCGAAATGTTTGCGTTGCAAAGCTGCAAGGACCACATTGATGTCGCCGACCGGGTGCAGCCCATGCACAGGCAGAAAAAGCCTAGACAACTCCTTGAGGTAGGCCTTAGCCACCGGGTCAGCCGCTGAAAACACATGATCACGGAGTTCTTGTACGCCCCAATGGCTGCCAAATAGGTGCAGCAAGTATCCACCTGCACTCCAGAATGAGCCAGATGTGCTGAGTAGGCCAAAACATCCTCCAGTGGGCAGGTGACAGGATCCAGACCCAATAGCAAAAGCGAGTCAATTTGCTCTTATACTGGGACCGAGTAGAGGGCCGTCTGGCCTTTTGAATGTTGTCATCCAAAAATTGGGCATGCTGAAGCCACAACTGGTCAGGGACCAGGCTGCCAAAGCCAGCCTGGTTGAGTCTGGATGATGCACTACCCGCCCTGCTGAGTCAGGAAGCCCCTGCTGGGGATTGGAAGGTGGACAGGCCCCTGGGAGCACAACTGCAACAGATCTAAAGACCAGGCTCGCCAGGGCCAGTGGGGAGCAATCAGGATGAGGCTGCAACCCACAGAAGCCCAGACCTTGCGGATGAGCTGTTGAAGCAGAGGGG
Source organism: Ambystoma mexicanum (assembly GCF_040938575.1). Lineage (NCBI taxonomy): Eukaryota > Metazoa > Chordata > Amphibia > Caudata > Ambystomatidae > Ambystoma > Ambystoma mexicanum. The sequence continues at coordinate 898,730,990 of NC_090941.1, forward strand.
TTGGGGGACACGTAACACCTGCAGCCGTGCCAACACATCTGGATGGCATCTGCCAGGGACCCCTGACCTGCTCATGAAGCAAACTGGGGGCACTTGGAATTCTGAGGGGATGCGAAAAAGTCCAGGTCTGCAAACCCCCAACGCTGGAAGAGGGGCAACAAGGAGTTGTTGTGCAATTCCCACTCGTAGGTGTTGAACCCCAAGCGGCTCAGCTGACCCGTTTACGCATTGCTGTCCCCCTGCAGGTGGACTGCCGAGATCCAAATACCCTCTGTCAGGGCACATTTCCAGATCGATACCGCCTCTATGCGATCGGTCAGGAGGAGCGGGGGGTACTGGGAGCCTGTCCGACTGCAACCCTGTCTCCTGATCCAAATTAGCCGCCAGGTAGAGCTGTAGATGCCTCATCTTGAGGCGGGCGACCTGAAATATGAGCATGCATGACGCCATTAGTCCCATAAGGTGCTGAAACCATCATGCTGAGGTGGTTCAGATGGCCAGGAAATGCCCAATTGCCCTACGAAGAGAAAGGAGCCTCTCGGCCATGGGAAACACCCACTGAACTGCTGTGTTCCACCTAGCCCCTAGGAAGACCAGATCCTGGCAGGGGCAGAGCTGCGACTTTCTCACATAGAGGGACAACCCCAGCTGATGAAGAACATCTGCCAATCTCTGGCAGGAGTGTACCACCACCTCGGATGAACTGGCCCTCACCAGCCAGTCATACAGATAAGAGTATAGGTGATGGCCCTCGAGGCGGAGAAGACCTGCCACAGTGTTCATAAACTTCCTGAAGACACGCGTGTCTGAGTTCAGGCCGAAAGGAAGCATCTTGTACTGAAAGTGATATATATATATCCAACAGGTCAAACCCTGAATTTTTTGTTATCAAGGGGTCTGTAATATAATAGGGTAAGTACAGAATTATATATAGGAATCCCAGACTACCTCCTTCTCCTGTATTTCACAATTTTTAGACCCAATTTAACGGAGCACTCATATCAACGGGCAAAAACTAGACCCATACCTTGATTTTTTTTATCTCACAAAGGAAACAATAATTGTATTCATTTTATAAGCACTTCCTTGGTCTGAAGTGTATCATTGTTAAAAAAACATATAGCACACCATGATTTGCATGATCACATAAAACATTTACTCTCATTCTTCATGGGTTAGTATACAAACAAAGGCATCTTTCTTATGCCATGAATTGATTAATTCTCTGAAAACGATTATTATAAATGTTCACTTAATTCCTGAACGTTTTACAACAAATGAACATTTGTATGCAAATGAAAATCTCTTTTCCAGTCCTGAGGAAACCCATTACCCATTAGGGACAAGGGTGAAACTAGCATAGGGTCCTTAGTTTATAGGACCCCGGTAGAGCTCAGCTTTGAAGACCAACATTGTTTATGGTCTCTTCTAGTAGACTGCTGTTTCAGAATACAAGATTTGTAAATGTCTTCCTTTTTGTATTCATGTGATGTTCTTACAACTGTATATATTACCCGGTTGATATAGCATTTATCATTGCGAATCTGGACATAATAAGAACCAGACTTTATATTGGTTATTGTTTCTTGCTTTTGTATGTTGCTGTCTTTGTGACAAGAGATGGGGAAGCACATGGCATTCACAAACTGTTTTTGTGTATTGGGGACTAATTTTGTTTTTATGTATTGATTTACACATGTAGGAAAATCTGAAGTGGGGGATTGGCCTAAACCTTTTTGGCTTTGGATAAAAATGATATGTTACTACAATGCGTTGTGTTATTTATTCAACTTGTGCCAAACTCAGATACATCTTTGTGTAACTAGCAAATTTGCTAGAACGATTTCTTCCTGCACCGCCACACTCATGAGACCCAATGTATGATGAGAATCAGACCACCGAACTGGCCAGGCATAAACATTGCCTGACCATACCGTGGAGCCAAGAGGGCTTAGTGCCGCCACGAGCCAGGTGATGCTGGCCCCGAAGGCCACATGGAGAGGATGCTCCATTGACCCACACCATGCTAGACGCAAGAGGCAGGGACTTGCTGCATTGCTGCCTTAGAAGCTGTCCCTTTACAGGAAATCAATGCGGGTGGTCCTGCAAAGCCGGCTGCACCTTCTTACTCAGCTCCCCCAGCGCAGGTGTAGATATCATGAAGAAAACGTCAGGGGGAAAGAGCGGGACCTGACACAGGATGAGAAACCTGAGCAGTCAACCAGTCAACTTCACAAGGTCTCCACACTTGTACACCTGAGACCGGTTTGGCCAAGGCGGTGGTAAGCAGTGAGAGGGCCGCCCCTGGAGAGAGATTAGCCAACCCCAAGCCCAATATCAGAACTGTAAGCCATCCCCAGAGGAGGGTCCCATCAAACAATATCTAGCCTACCTCAGGATGTACACCTGAGTTCCCTTTGGTAACAGAGGGGATAGAAGATTGGGTCAAGGACCTATAAAAGGAAGAGCTTGTGGCACAAGGCACAGGGGTCCAGGGAAGGATCTCATTTGGAGACGGCTGGAAAAGAGTGCAAAGAGAGCTAGAGGTGGAAACAGGTGGCCAGAGAAGAGACCCATGAGGGTGGACAAAGGACAGAACAACCAATGAGCTCCAATGCACACTTGAGACCCGGGAGGAGGATGTGGCCTCCCCACTGCTCCCTATTTGCACAAGAATATTGCGAGGGAAGCTTTGACTTCTAGAGACTGGGACTTTGTTGTAACATTAAGACTGACAGGGAGGGATCCAGAGAAGCCGCTAGAGGAATCATGACACATTTTATTTGGAATTCCATGTTTTGTTTGGATACTCTACACCTTTCCAAGACACCTGCTTTGTTGCGTTAAGTTACTGTGAGAGATCACCCGGGCTTAACAAGAACTAAAAACGTTTACTTTGGACACTTTTGAACTTCACGAGGTGAGAATACCTTTTAAGTTTACACGAAGATCTGACCACATCTTAGTGAACGAGCATCCTCAGACAGATCAACTTATTCTGTGTACATTCTTGGCTCTGAGGGGTTGGATTTGGTTTTCCCCTGCAAGATAACTCTAAAAGAAAGTATGAAGACAATTTGTTTGTGTCTGCACAATTTGAGTTCCTACTCTGCTTTGTGACACAAAATTTAAATATTTCAGGTCAAAGTACATGCTATTTGAAAACGAATGCGCACTGTTAGTGGACGTATGTTTACGGATACCAGTCTTGACTCTGTAGTGGTGCACCTATTCTCCCAATCCATGCAACATCTCCCTGAGCAGCTCTTCCCAAAATATGTACTTTATAATGCACAAACTACAAAGGTAATAGTTTCTGTTTAAGCGAAGAGACGGGGGAGAACCTTACTCCCTAACCACTGGGCTTGCCAAAGATTAAGCAATAGAAAAGGTACTTTCTAGGATTTGTGCCACGACGGCTCTATTCTGAGAGAGTCGATTCCAAAGGTTTGGGGCCTTCGCTCTGAAACTGCAAGTTTCAACAGTAGGAATGGTGACTCGGCCATGATATTGTTTTGAAAGCATAGAAGTGGTTTGATGGTATAGGTATGTTGTGCCCCAGAGTAGGATTCTGATAAATCTCTCCTCATAAGCATGTGAAGACTAAGCAGCAAGGGAGGGACAGGGCCTTTTTATTAAGCCCTACTTCATCCCAAATCACATGAGCGACAAATTCAATGCTTGGGCCAGTAAAACAATACTAATCGAATTCATTGTTTTTATTGACTGAAAATCAAATGTACTTTCCTTGAGTGACTGAATATATAGAGTTTTCTATCCTGACAAATAAGGAAGAGATGTATCTGAAAAAACGTATTCTGGAAATGTATCCCTATTTTTATTACCTTATTAGGGCTTTGTCCCTGTATGGATGCATGGAAGTGTATGTAAGTCATTTAATTGTAACTGTTATTTAACAGTTGTTGATAGCACTAGTATAACAGTGGGATTTCACTGACCACACACATACAAATATTTTGTAAGATAACATCTCCCTTTGAAGGGACAGACCATGTGGGGTAATTGCCCACAATAGCAACAAGTTAGGAAAGCCTTTTCAGTGCAATGACCAGACCTACCTTTCTGCACGCACACCCAAGGAGAGGGGGCACTCTGCTCACACCCCTCACTTCAATTGATTCCAAAAGACATGGGGCTATATTATGATTATTTGTCCATCTGCTTAGGTATGGAGTGCAGCATTAGAAAAATAATGGCCTGGCAGTGTCCGTTGTAGAATTAGCACAAATTCATATCAGAGCTCTGTGCTCCTGCTCTACCAGGATGTGCAGAGTAAGCTCCATGCACACCACAAGCGTGTAGGCAGTCACTGGCTGATCTGATCCTTGTGATGCACAAATGTGACTGTGGATCCCAGACCACACATCTGCAATCGGTGTGGATGTCCCCATGTGCAATTCAGATGTGTTGTTGGAGCTGGGGGGAGGGTTGGGGGTTATACTGAGTGGGCTATAGCCCCAGGTCATTTGGTTGAAGCCCCGGGTAGAAGCCCAGGGGCTACAACCAAAAGGCTGGCTAGCCCCGAGTCCCTGACACTCCCGACATTAGCGCAGCCCCGGATCCTTTCCAGACCTAGCAACACCACTGTGTGCATGTCTTTGCAAAGGAGGCCTAGGAGGTTTCAGTCCATCACCATACCTCACCTACAGAACCCATGTGGATGTTGCAGGAACACTCCTCGCCTGGCGCTTCACAAAAGCCTGTGGCACAAAATATCCATTGACATTTTGCCTCCATTTGGCAGTGCACTTATTCAGACCCTCCTTCCCTGATTTCAATGGGATGCAACCCTACCCAAAGCAAAAAATACCACCCATTGAATGAAAGTGTGCTAGTGACATTTCCACACGTTTCCTATTATCTAAGCCGAATTGCCACCTTCCTCTTAAATTCTAAACCAGTCATTGCATGGCACTTGCATGGATCATGCACTTTTTACAATGCAACCCTACATTGACAATTTGTACTATTTGCTCTTGGTTTTTTGCCCTTTTTAAATGTCATGATACAATAGGGCTGGATCAAGTACTTTGAACCAATTTTCTCTTCGTATGCAGTATGGCAAATATGTTCTGTTAATCTTTTGTCCATCCATTAGTCCAAAGGTGGCCACTGTATCCCTGTAAATAGCCCAGATGGCATTAAGATTGCCCTTAACTGCAAGCCGTCACCTTAATGCTATTTTTTTATTGTTGTGATGCTGAGATGCTTTCACACCTAGAAACACTTGTGTACAGGCACATTATAAATGCCACATCATATCATGTCATGTCAACGTGTGCCTGCAAGTCCAGGCGGTTCCTATGCATTGAACAACGGCATGGGCCACCTTCCATGCCATTTCCATGGATCCCTATGGCATCTGCCTGCTTGATCCCATAGCAATCTATAGCATCTCTACCCTCATGTAAATCAGATGTGGGCTGAGATGCTTTCGGATTTGTCTGACGGCAGGGGTGCTGCTAGGTCTAGAAAAGATCTGGGACTACACTAATGTTGGGATTGTCAGGACTTGGGGCTAGCTTGCCTTTTGGTTGTAGACCCTGAGATTCTCTCCGGGGCTACAACCAAAAGACCTTGGGCTATAACCTCTTAAGCCCCCCCTAGCAACGCCTCTGTCTGACGGAGTGAATGGGGCGCGAGTGAGGCAGATTCAGCAATGACCATCGTTCACCTCACTCTGCAAAACATATCCTGCAAGATGCCACAGAGAGTACAACTATGCATGAATACCTTTTACACATGGTTCTACGCATCCAGTCAAAGCCCCCCCGAATACATTAATGAAAAGAAAATATTTCAACAAATGGTAAAGAGCATGATTAATAACGGTTGTAGGTAGATCTTACTGAATTATCTGCTCCTCTTCACATTCCCTCTGCCTCTTCATTTCTACGCTCTTTGCCCAATCGTCCTGAAGTTCTTTTTGCAGCTTGTACATCTTATCAAGCTGCTCCGATCTCTCACATATTGTCCTGAAAATTCAATTCGCAAATTATTAAACCAAACATATTTTTATATTACACTTTTTTTTAACATAGCTCCTACTTTCTGCTTATACCATCCAAGAGATTATGGTTAAGAATAAAAAGCTTAAGAGTAAAAATTTTGGGGCGCTTTATAATGAACATAAGTATGATATCAACTGAGTTTTTGGAAAAGGGTACAAATTGCAACCCAAATATCTATGGTTCTAAGTGCTGCATGAAGCTTTATTATGCTGAATTACACATTTGTAATTAAAGTGCACTGTTTTTAAGTTTCACACCCGGGTGGCGCCATTTAAAAAAAAATGTTTTTATGTGGGGATCCCCCAGCCACCAAAACCAACGAACCCCCTTCCAACTTACCTGCGGTACCGGAGCTTTGAACTCCGGTCCCGGCTCTCCTTTCATTTTTTTTCTTCCCTCTGGAGATTGCCTGCACAAGCAGCCAATCGCTTGAGGGTAAAATAAACACCATTTGCACCTCGGATAAACCCTGGGGTGCAAATGGCTTTCACCCCCACAGCAGGGTTGCAGGTGAAGGTACGCATACATATGTAATGTTGTGCTCACACTTGGAGTTTGTACTAATCACCATATGTGTTAAAAGAATGTACCCTTTGTTAAAAGAAGAGGCCTTCTCTTTATACAGCGGCATTTAAGACCTGCTGACCTGGCAAGAACTTGTTTTTAACAGAAGAATTGTGTTTGGTCACTGTATGTCGAAGCATGCTGAGCCTGCTAAAACTATCTGCAGATTACGGGTGGGGAAGGAATGAGTAAGCACAGCCTCGTGCACAGAGATAAGGACACAGAGGGGCACGAGAGAGAGCGAATAACAGATAACAGGAAACCACAATAGCAGATGTTGAACTGTTGACCGTTGATGCAAAGTCATGACTGGGAGGAACCGCCTTGTGGTGGACATAATCTATGTGCAGCAATGTATGACAATGTAAAACAGATGGGTATAAAAGGACCACGATGTGCAGGGGAAAGGGCGGCACTTTGACGACTTGCTTTGCGAGACGGTTGAACTTGTGGCCCATTCGCGAATGCTTGTGTGTTAATAAAGCAATGTTTACTCAACTCTTTTCTGTTTGAGTTTTTATAGGGTCCCTCTTGTACTGGTTATGGTGACGGCGAGAAATCGCACCCACAATTTTGGTGTCAGAAGTGGGATGCGAAGGAGCGACAGTCCGTCACTGGGTGAGGAACGCCGCGGTGGAACCGGAGAAGGAATTGATCACGGGGCCCCAACAACTGAATCCGCACCTTTGATTGCAACCAACGCGTCATCCTTGTTTTTCCGGCTCCGTTGGCGGTGGAACAGAAGGCTGTCGCCCTTCGGGTCCGTAACACTCTGGCGGGACCCTTAAGATAAGTGGTATGGACGGATGCATGATGGAATAAGGAAATAATGATTCAGGGTTTGTGAAGAGGACGGTGGTAAGTCCGTCTATGAAGAAGTAATGTTGAAATGATGATATGATATGTTAGATACGCCAGGAGGATGTATTATTATTGTTAGCCAATAGGTGCATATTTGGGAAAGGTGAGTGTTTTAGGCAATTGCGGTATACCGCCAAGATGGGTCAAACGGCTTCCCACAAGGGAGGTATAGGCAAGAGACACTATGCCCCCCTTGAAGGAACCCCTGCATTTGATATGTTGATTAAACATGGATTGAACTCGACATTGTTTTTAAGGGAGTGGTCTGAATATACAAAAGATTCGATTGAACATAATTGGCCAGATACCGGGTCCTTTGACATAGACCGCATATCCAAAATAGAAATAGAGTTAGTAAAAAGACGGGTTAGACCCACACAGTTTGAGGCTATATGACTATGGAGGGTAGAAGCAATGCGCAGGCGCAATGCTCAGAATAAACAAAAAGCAAAGGAGCAGAAGAGAACGGTAAATCAAAAATTACATGATCTAGAGATAAAAGAGAAGGGTGAGAGGCTAGATCATTTGGATAGACATATGATGATTAAGAACAGTGGGGGTATGTATCCTGCCGTGCCAGTGCCTCGATATGAAGATGTGATAGGGCTAGAAGCAGAACAAACAACGACTGAATTATTGTTTCCAGGAGCTACAGCTCCACCGGCAGACAGTGAGGGTGAAAGGGTGGAATTCCCAATGAAGTATGGAGACCCAGATAGGTTGATAGACCATAAGAGAACGACTACTGTAGAAAAGGATAGAGATGGAGACTTGCAAATCCTTATGACCGGGCTGTATGGCACACCCCTCAATGACAGCCTACGGGACCAATTGGGGCGTTTGACACCTTTGGAATTTAGGACAGTGGCCACTAAACTATATACCTTTCATGAGGGTAACTGTAAATTGAGAGGACAGAGTACTGCGGATCTGCCCTCAGCATATCAGGACGCTGTCGCGTTACTACCAGTGACTGCGTCCAGTGTTCAGTTATGGGGATGTATGTCCGACATAATAGCGGAAGTCATAAGGGGCGGTGTTGAATGGGAGAAGGAAAAGAGGGCATGGGAAAGAGAGGTGAGGGAAAGAGAGGCTAAACTCAAAGATGCAGACCAGGCGGGCCAAAACGTAGCTAATCGTATGATAGCATCCATACACTCGCAGTCCATGTCCACCCTGGTGAGTCTGATGGAGGGCCTTGGCTGGCCTATACAAGTAAACGTAATTAAATATCTTCATATTAGGGTGGATGATATAAGAAGAGGAAAAGGAGCCTAGATATGTGTCCCAGTGGAATAGGATTAGGACGGAATTGGATAAGAAACTGCTATCTAATATAAGAGTGGATGATTCAGGGGCGGAAGAATGGAGGATGGCTAAGGTGGAGAAACTATTAAAAGATTATAAAAAAATAAAAGCGAAAGCTCTTAGTCATCAATCCTCTGTTTCGCCACCAGCGCAGGCCCTTGTAAGTGAACAAACAGACATGGAAAAGTTACTATTAATGCCAATGAGAGAGTGCCAACCCACCATAGAGGCAGCCACTGGTAACATGATGCGCACCTATGTGTATGTCCCTTTATCCCGAATTGAATTAATGCATATCACCAAGTCCATCCCCGACCCCCGTATAGACCCGGCAGGATTCTACAAAGAAGTAGGAAAGTTATTCAGACCAGGGTTATTTACCGTAGAGGATGTAGATAACATATTGTTAGCCATTGTCCCAGAAGAAATATGGACCCCCTTTCGTGCCAAAGACAATGAAACAATAAAATGGAAAGATGTAATGGATGCGAGCAAAAATAGAAAACTGCATGAGGAATATCCTGAACCCCTAAGGGGGCATGGCATGGCAGTCCTGAGGGCTCTAGAAAAGGTGTTACCCCCATTTGATGTGAATGTGGAGAAACTGTCCGCTGTGATACAGGGTGCAAGTGAGGAAGTAGCACAGTACTTTCTGCGTTATGAAGCAGCATTCAAAGCGCACAGTGGGCTAGAGATAGGGTCTGAAACGGGCCAACGGTACTTTGCCACAAACTTTGTAGAGGGGCTCCATGGGCCAATTCAGGAGAACATTAGGAGGGCAGAAAGTACATGGATGACTAGAAACCCCCGGGATCTCCTCGAAATGGCTAGGTATTACGAAAGAGGGGAAAGAGTGAAGGGACAACAAAAGGCACGACAAGAGAAGGATTTAAAAACCAAAGTGTTGATGCAACAGTTGCATCAAGGGCCCCAAGGCAGGTATAACTACAATTATAACGGCCCGTCACAGGGCTATAGTAGCAACATGATAGGGGGCCAAGGGACAGGAAGAGGTACAGTGCAAGGAGGTGCGCTATATGGGAGGAGGGATGGGCTACCCCAAGATGTATGTGCCTTCTGCAAGAGACCCGGACACTGGAAATCCCAGTGTCCCCAGAGTGGTGGGAGAGGAAGGGGCGTACGGCCCCCTTCACAGACAACATTTGCCCCAGGAAATAGGACTGGTGGGTACGGCAACCAAGACAATAGAATGTTTAAACCCCCTCAACCCAATGCCTTTGACGGACAAGCAAGAGGGGATGTTCCCTGGCCGGCCCCGCCTCCCCCCAATCTACTGTATCAGCCACGACAAACGACACAAGTGCAAGGTGTATGCCAGGGTGAAGAATGTGGAGAAGGGGTATACTATAACGATGATTTTCAGGATAACACAAGCGATATGTCCTGAGGATGCCGGAATGAGATAGCGGGAGTGGTGCAGGTTCCTATAGACCAAAGGGGGCCTTATGCCTCTATTAGGATCGGCCCCCACCGAAACTTGAGATGTCTGCTAGACACGGGAGCTGGAAACAGTTCCGTGAATATCAGAGCCGTCCCCGCTGTCCCATTATCGGATAAAAGCAAGGTATCAGTTGGATTTGGGGGAAATCCAATAAAGACTCCTGTAAGTGAAATAGTAGAAGCGGAACTTCATGGGGTAAAATGGGAGAATGGGTGGCTATTGACCAATCACTGCCCAGAAAACTTGTTAGGTATTGATGCATTAAAAACGCTAGGGGCCACAATATATTGCTCCCCCCAGGGAGTGAGAATGACCATAAGCAAACCTATGAGTATGATAGGAGTAATGCAAACCCTGCCCCCGGAATTCCAAGACATCCCGAATGAACTATGGGCCACTCATGGGAATGATGTAGGAGTGTTGGATGTTTCCCCAGTAGTAATCAAACTAAAGCCCGGTGCCAGGTTGCCCAGGATAAAACAATATCGCATATCACACGAGGGAGAGCAGGCACTATATCAAATAGTACAGGACATGATACGGTTAGGGGTGGTAGAGCCAACAAATGATAGCCCTTGTAACTCTCCGATCCTTCCAGTACACAAGAAAGGTGATGAAGCCTTACCCTATCGTTTTATTATTGATTTGAGAGAAATAAACAAAATAGTAGAACCCAGATATCCAGTTGTCCCTAATATTTCAAGTGTACTCACTTTAATTCCCAAAACAGCGAAATGGTTTACGGTAATTGATTTGAAAAATGCCTTCTTCAGCATTCCTATTGCCGAAGAAAGCAGGTACCTGTTTAGTTTCACTCTTCGAGATAGACAGTATCGATTTACTAGAGCCCCGCAGGGATATACAGAAAGTCCCGCCATATTCAGCCAAGCACTAAAAACACAGATGGATAACCTAGCCCTACCCGCTAACACTGCTCTGATACAATATGTTGATGATTTGCTATTATGTGCAGCCACCGAAGAGGAATGCCATTATGTGACCAGATTGGTGCTAATGCACTTAGCAGAGAATAAGCACAAGGTAGCCCTAGCCAAAATGCAGTATGTAAAACAAAAGGTCCATTATTTAGGCTTTGAGCTGTCCGAAGAGGGGCGAACCCTGTCTACTGATCGCATTGCTTTGATACAGTCCATAAAAGGTCCAGACACGGCAAAGGGTCTCCGAAGGATAATTGGTGTTTTATCCTACTGTAGGCACTGGATTCCTGAATTCTCTGTATTGATCCAGCCCATGCTAAAAGCCTTAAAAGAAGTACAAGAAAACGGCCCATTAGAATGGACACCTGAGATGGAAAAAGCCCTGACCTCTATGAAAGATGTTCTATGCCACGCACCGGCCTTAGGCACACCTGATTATACTAAGAGATTTTGCCTTTTTGTTGATGAACAGGAAGGTTGCGCTGTGTCAGTCTTGACACAGGAACAAGGGGGTAAACAGAGACCATGTGCATATTTTTCTAGCACTCTGGGCTCAGTAGCTCGAGGCCTACCCCCATGCATGACAGCAGTAGCTGCAGCAGCGACAGCCCTAAAACAAAGTGCAGGTATCATCCTAGGGAGTGAAGTAACAGTAAAGGTTCCACATACGGTAGCTGTTCTTCTGAATAGAGTGCATACACAGCATTTGACTACAGCTAGACTCACACAGTATGAGATGATCCTGTTTGGCAGTAATGTAAAAATTGAACGGTGTAACACTTTGAATCCAGCGACACTGCTTCCTTTGCCCACCTCACCTGATGACATTAGGCATGATTGTGTGATCCAAATGGAAGAACACACTAAGGGTAGAGCAGACCTGCAAGACACCCCGCTGGTTGATAATGAGGGTATATTATTCTGTGATGGTTCCTGTTTCAAACTGCCAAATGGGGAGACAACAGCAGGGTATGCAGTAACTACAGGGGAATGGTTGATTGAGAGTGGGAAAGTGTGTGAAAAATCGGCCCAGGCAGCAGAATTGATTGCGCTAACGAGAGCATTAGTGTTAAGCAGCGGTATGAAAGTGACAATTTATACTGATTCAGCCTACGCGCACGGGGTGGTTTCCAGTTTTGGTAAACTCTGGGGAGAGCGTGGGTTTTTAACCTCCCAAGGTGATACTATTAAACATGCCCGATTGATTGCTGAATTATTGCAAGCCCTTACGCTGCCCAAAATGGTGGCCGTAGTGAAGTGCTCAGCGCATAAAAAAACACTGGATTATGTCACGCAGGGAAATTCTTTGGCTGACCAGATGGCTAAACTAGCTGCCACAAGGGACACTCGGTGGGAAGCCCGACAGCTCATAGTGGGGAGGGATGTGACTATGGAAGGGACGAAGGAGCGCGTAAAGGAAATCCAAGCAGATGCAACCATTGAAGAAAGACTATCTTGGCACAAGGATGATCAATATGAGGAGACGGTAGATGGGCTATGGGCACATACCAAAACGAACACCTGGGTACTACCTGACGCATACTTACCTGTGATAGTGAGTGTGGCTCATGGTCCAACCCACGTTAACGCAAGAACTATGGAAGAAGTTTTAAGTACTGTGTGGTACAACAAAAGATTGGGAATGTATTGTCGCCAATGGGCAAAACAATGTGAAATATGTGTTTTATATAATGTGGGGAAAGGTGTACCGGCCCCGGCGGGCCACAGTAAGTTACCCACCTGCCCTTTTGAGGTGGTGTATATGGACTTTATACAGCTGGAGCCTGTAAATAAACATTCCTACTGTTTGGTGATGAAATGTGGGTTCTCAGGATGGGTGGAAGCATATCCCCTGCGGGACAATAGTGCCACCTCCACAGCACAATGCATATTGAAACACTGGGTGCCCTTGTATACGGTCCCCAGATATCTATGGTCTGACAATGGGACTCATTTTACTGGTGAAGTAGTACGCAAAGTTTGCAAGGCCCTTTGTATTGATCAACGTTTCCACGCAGTTTTTCATCCTCAATCAGCTGGGATTATAGAGGGCACAAATAAGGTACTGAAGAACAAACTGGCAAAGGCTTGTGCTGAAACGGGACTGAAATGGCCGGATGCATTGCCTATTGCATTATTGAGTATGTGTACTATGCCTAAGCGTACACATGGTTTATCTCCTTTCGAAATTGTTATGGGGCGCCCACCAAGTATTGGGACCCCCATATCACCTAAGAGATTGTCTGAGCAAGCATGGCCTGCATTACAACAGTACTGTATTGGGTTAACTAATAGACTGATTTCTATTAATGCACAGGTGAACGCAGTAGCTCCATCTCCTCTGATAGGAGAAGGTCACGACGTGCAGCCCGGTGACTGGGTTGTTATAAAAGCCTTCGATCGCACCAGCGGACTGCAACCCAGATGGAGGGGCCCGTTTCAGGTGCTCCTCGCAACACAAACTGCGGTAAAAGTTGATGGCAAACCGCACTGGTACCACGTGAATCACGTCAAGAAGACGCTTCCATTACTGATTCCTCCGGAAAAGGGAACCAACCAACCCCAGGTTGCAACAGTACTGCCAGACGCCATTAGTAGGTGTGCCCATCGCCTCCGATCCCGTGACGTGTATGTGCCAAGCAACGTGTAAGGACACTGTTTTGAACTTTGATCATTAGGGAGATGAACATTTGGACTCTCTTGTTGGTTTTAGCAGAATTGTGCCTTACTGAAGACGACGGGCTTGTAGCCTGAAGGGCCTTCGGCGTTCCCCTCCTGGGACAGGCACTACGAGACGTGGGACAGATCGGATGAAGGTTTTCGGTGAGACCTACCACTACTAGAGTAATAAGGACACTGGTGCTTTAAATAGGGGATATTGCTATATCGCTAGGTTGCAACTGATATACGCTGTATGCTGAGCCATATACTGAACTATGTCTACACCCGTGTATGCTGGTTTAGTCCCTGAACGGATATGTGTATGCTCCTCAAACACAGAAGGTAAGAGGAAAATACCAGTTTGTACCACAAAAGGCAAAATTTTGTTTTCTGTATGCACGATAGTAGTACTAATAGCATTTGACATAATATTCTGGTATCTGGAACATCCATCTAGATATGAATTAAAGAGCCTGTTGCCCGAGTCAAATGAAACAGGGAGAACAGATTGGGTCAAGAGCAGGAATCGAGATGCCTATGACCAACACGACCCGGAAGACTATGCTAAAAATGAATACGTGAAGATAATAAACACAACATATGGGGTAGTGAATAAAACTGATTGCTGGATCTGCACCCACATGCCCCGACATAGCAGTGAAGGCATCCCAGTGTACGCATCGCCAGTTACTGAGGATGCCGGGTGTACATTAATTTACATGAGAATAGTGTCAGCACAGCAATACATGATACCGAATACCGCTTGTTATGTTAGAGGAGAGAACAAAACCCTTCTAAAGGAAAAGATACGCTATAAAATCAAAACTGAGGGAATCGGGCTTGCACCTGCTATGGTACAGATAGTAAGAGAACCTCCTCCCCCTATCACCATCACACAAGAGTTTAGGCCAAAGAATATATGTTTTAAGAGGAGCGCAAGAGGTAATCAAAGAATGATCTCGGGGTGCAGTCAAATGGTGAATCTAAATAACTACACGAAGGGATTGTTACAGATTGAAGGACATGCCTACGTCTGTAACAAGAGGGCTTATTTGTGGTTAGCCAAAGATTTTGTTGGGGTATGTTACATAGCCAGAATAATGCCGGCTGTGATGGTATATGCCCCGTCTCCTCTGCATAAAGAAATACACAGCAGAAATAAACGAGCAGTAAACCCAAAAATTCCTACGTATCAACCTACAGGATGGTAAACGTTTATAGATCTGATGGGGGTCCTGGTTCCTCCAGCGGGCATCTTTATGAACAGTCAAGAAATCCAAAAGCTAAACAGGGCCCTTGAGTTCGTAATCGAAGAATCTGCAGACCTAATGGAAAACATCACTTATGAAATGAAAGCAATTCGGCTAGTGGCTCTCCAAAATAGGTATATCTTAGACATACTCACTGCAGAAAGGGGCGGAGTCTGTTTTTTGGTGGGATCCCAATGCTGTGTTTACATACCAGAAGGGAGTACAGGAATCCTGGATGGAGTAAACAAACTGCATAAAGTGGCGGATAGCATCCACCAGGAGGAAGGGTCAGGAGATAGCTGGTGGATGAAGCTCCTGAAAGAAATTGGATGGCAACTTCTTACGCCTATACTGGTTCTAGCGGCAATAGTTGTAGGAATTTGTCTCTGCATCCAATGCTTCCCGGTATGTGTGTCGTGCTGTGTTTCCATGTGTTCTTCCAGCATAACGCGCCTAAATCCAATGGATAAAAGCCATGTACAACAGGAATTTTTTGACATGGGAGGCCTGGAGAAGATTATGGTACATACAGTATGTGATGATGTTGCTTTCCTGCCATCTGCTTATGCTAGGACTGTTTAGATTGATGCTCAAGTGTGAGCAAAGGGTGGATTGAAGGTACGCATACATATGTAATGTTGTGCTCACACTTGGAGTTTGTACTAATCACCATATGTGTTAAAAGAATGTACCCTTTGTTAAAAGAAGAGGCCTTCTCTTTATACAGCGGCATTTAAGACCTGCTGACCTGGCAAGAACTTGTTTTTAACAGAAGAATTGTGTTTGGTCACTGTATGTCGAAGCATGCTGAGCCTGCTAAAACTATCTGCAGATTACGGGTGGGGAAGGAATGAGTAAGCACAGCCTCGTGCACAGAGATAAGGACACAGAGGGGCACGAGAGAGAGCGAATAACAGATAACAGGAAACCACAATAGCAGATGTTGAACTGTTGACCGTTGATGCAAAGTCATGACTGGGAGGAACCGCCTTGTGGTGGACATAATCTATGTGCAGCAATGTATGACAATGTAAAACAGATGGGTATAAAAGGACCACGATGTGCAGGGGAAAGGGCGGCACTTTGACGACTTGCTTTGCGAGACGGTTGAACTTGTGGCCCATTCGCGAATGCTTGTGTGTTAATAAAGCAATGTTTACTCAACTCTTTTCTGTTTGAGTTTTTATAGGGTCCCTCTTGTACTGGTTATGGTGACGGCGAGAAATCGCACCCACACAGGAATGGCCAGTAACTGTCCACAGCCCTCGCCGAGACCCCCTCTTCGCTCGGGCCTACCATGGCTCAGGCAGGGGCCGTTACTGGCCATGTAGGCCCCCGGCTTGGGGGGTGAAAGCAATAATAGTGTACTGACGGTTCTACAATATTGATGATTACTGTAATGCACGATTTTTCCCCGTCAAAGTTTGTGTTCAACGGTATGTACAGATGTTCGTAGAAATAATGACATGGTAATATCTGAGATTTGAGTAAACCGTATCATAGTAAAATAATAAAATACATATTTAGCAGGGCTCCTTCTTTCCTGCTAAAACATTCCAAGTGGTTGGGCGTCACAAGAAAAACATCATACATTATAGCTTTAAAATGTATGCATTTCTTTCTTTACAACTAGACTTCGACCTTCATTCTTCTGAGATCAGACGCAGGAGAAAAACACGGAAAAAACATGTCCTCCCGTTTCGCCCATATCCGCCCACTTTCCAGTATGCCGGTTCCGGCAACAATCTAAGTCAAAAGTCTAAAGCAACTTGCTAACATCATGTGACCACCCACTTCGTTCTAAGCAACACAGTGGGGCACATAGTTATATCTCAACCATCTCTGTGCATGTTCACAATCATTCTCCCTACCTTCCAGTGGAACCATCCTGTCTGTACTTGCCAACTAAGTGATTTGCCCCCATGCTTCCTCTCATCTAACCCACCCCAACATCGAGTGCCATATGGTGTCTTTTCTCTAGCTTGCCCGTCTGCACATTTGTTGCAGCCCTACGCTCTAGGAGGGGAAGAAGGGGCTAGCCCATATTATGCTCACATCACAACCCTCACATGCTCCTGCATGCACCTGTACGTGTCTGCACCTGTACGTGTCTTTGTATCGAGCACCTACTCATCTAGATCACAAAGGCTATATGTCCCACTGGCCACATGGTACTGCACTTGGAAATTACCTAGAATCTACCACATCTGACATTTATGCAGCAATTCTGTTGCTCACTGACATTACCTGCTCTCTGTCATCTATGTCTGTCTGAACACCTGATGTAGCCCCAGTACCATGATGGAAGGCTTGGACAAATGTGCTTTCATACTTTGACAACCATACTTGCTTACATGCCTGATGTAGCGCCCTGTACCACGAGGCGAGGCTTTTCCAGAATATGCTTTCATACTTTTATTGTCAACCATATTTGCTTACACACCTGATGTAGCTCCCGTACCATGAGTCGAAGCTTTGCCAGAATGTGCTTCCATACTTTTATTGTTACCCATGTTTGCTAAAATACCTGATGTCGCCCCCGCACCATGAGGCGAGGCTCTGCCATTTTATATTTTACCACCTGTGTGTTGCAACCTGTATGCATGATCTTGCTCTTTGAAGAATGCCACTTTGCACTTACTGTAACTAACGCCCTGATGTCTGAGGTTTTGGTGCGCTGCTATAAATGCAAATAAATAAATAAAAATAAATAAATAGGTCTCTTTATGGCTAGGCACTCACCTGCAGAGCAGTCAATCGTGACGATTCGACTCAGAACAGAGCTGTCATCATTGTCGTGTTCTCCCTATGCAGATCGTGACCTAATCCATGGCTGGCAGTGCAACACATGGGGAAACCCTTTCTGAGTCCATGTTTAGCCTCACAAAGGGTTTTCTGGAGTTTGGGGGAGAGAGGTTATGGTGTGGCAGTGCAGGATCTCCCTCATAGTGGAAGTAATGAGAACAAAGGCATTTCCCTTTACTCTCACAAAATAGAGAGGAAAGGTGAGCATCACTATTACAATTCCTTTATCAAAAATTTTATTGAGTCCTGAAATCTCATAAATGTCTTAGGACCACTGTGGCAAGACCCTAGGCACTCGGGTAATAAATACATGCTACATCTAGCCTAGAGGAGCACCACTAGAAAGCAGTGTGCTCATACCATGCTCAACAAAGCTCCACATACATATTGTAATTACTTCACAGTCCATATGAACTCCCAATTTCCCAAAAACACAACCATGTTTCATTAAAAAAAAATGCACATTTTAATTATCTCAAAACGAGGCTGGGGTCTCACCGCCTTCTTGAGTTTTGAGGACAGTTCCTGACACAATAGGAGAATTAGGTATTATCAATTCTGTTTTGAATAGAGTGTGCACAGCTTCAAGAGGCACGTGGCACAGACAGAGGATTTGCCCTGGATGCGGACCGAGTCCGAAATGCATTAGCTTGCCCATGCCATATGAACACACAGCCTCACTCTAGGAGAACCAAGGCATTACCTGTGGCGGTTCTATTTTAGTATAACAAATTAAATTGTAACTTACTTCTTTGGAATTACCTCAAATGTATTTACATTTTTTCATATGCGGTTGATTTCCCCCAATACTCTTGATTGCATCTACATATTGACTTTCCCACAAAATAAGTAATTACAACGAAGTAAAGTGCCTCAAAGTAATTTACATCAAAACAACGGCACAACCAGGTGGGGTAGAACTCTGAAAAGTTTACTTCTAGCTCATTGACTAGGAAGGCATTGAATGAGCAGCGCTGAGTGATGGGGCGTTTGGCCTGACTTTTGTGGGTCGTAGTCGAGTGGGTGATCGACAGTGGGATAGAGTAGTCACACCAGTCAAGTGGGCTAGAGTCCGGACAGGGAATGAGAGAGGATGATGTAATGACTAGGTTTGGGATGTTGCCTTTGTTTTGCAAGGGGAGCGCCATTTTCCTTAGGTCCATTGACCCGGTGAAAAGCGTGGTTCGAGTGTGGTTGTGAGTGTGATAGTCAGGGACATTAACATTGCAGAGAAATTATTAGTGAGATAGTCTGTGGATTAGGTGGAAGAGAGTTGTGTGATAATGGGAGCCGGCAGGTGAGTGATTTGAACAAGCTTTTCTGGGCGATGGGATGATGGAGCATGGGCGATTGCTCCTGTCGGTGATTGCACTCTGCTTCCAGGCCCTTCCTGGCCAGTTGGCATGTTGGATGCAGTAGCCTGGGGGCATGGAGCATGTTGAAAACCTGAAAGGGGTGTGGGGGGAGATGAGGCCATGTTTAGGTGACGAAGAGAGTGTCATGGGTGTTGTCCGAGATGGGGTTGGCTGTTTTGATTCCTAGTGCGAGTGGGATGGGATATGGAGGGAGGAGACAAATGGTAATGTCTTTTGGTGAGTAATTGTGAAGAGACTTCTTTTTAGGTTAAATGCGTGAATAGAGAGTTTGGCCCTTGGCCCTACCAGGCTCGAACAGGCACAAACAGGTGAGGTCTTTGTGTTCCTCAGGGCCTTCCTGAGGACGCCAGCGATGAGGACGCCTAAGGAGGACTGGTGAAAAAGGTGGAGCAGCTGAGTGGCAGGGCCTGGTCACATGACCAGCAACCACCTCAATGCTGTCTGCCTGGAGTTGGCCTGGAGTCCTTTAGTATCCTTCTGGAAGGCGAGAAATCTAGTGGATGGCAGAGCAGCTGAGTGGCAGGGCCCGGGCATGGGCCCAGCAGCCTTCTCGATGCTGTTTGGGCCAGGGAAATCATTGCCTCTTCAGAAAAAGTCTAGCATTTCTGCTGTTTCACAAGGCATAGCCTGAGCTCCTCATCAATATGTGATAGTTTCCTGCCTAAACTTGGGGGCAGATAGTGAGTGGGGTCAAACGTTGCAGGGGCTACCCAAGGTGGTATACAGGGGAACCTTAAACCACACTCACTAGGTCCCTGCACAAAGGTCCCCCACTCTCCCCCCCGTTTGTGGTAAAGTGGCCAGTTCTAAATCCTTTGAAGACAGTCTTAACTATAGTAATTATTCCCCAGGAGTGCTATTCCTCCTCACTAGCCATACCCAAACACCAAACACTCAGCATAATAATTGAGGCCTTTCCCATTAAGGAAACAGAGCATCAACATTCTGAATACATGCACCAGCAAATATTTAGATACATTTCTTCCCTTGGCCCAACTATCGATGAATCACTTGAACAGGTGAATCAAACCAGCACAGAATGTGGAAACCCGCTCATGAAAGGTCATAACTGTTAAACAAATTGTATGAGAAGAAATGTAGGCACGCGCACTGCCAAGAAAAAAACAAACCTTCTCCTACTAGTATTGCAGGAATTCCAAAGTTGCCATTATCCAGCAAAAAAGTTAAGTTTACACAGAATAGCCTCCCTTGCTTGCAAATGTCTTTTCTGAATTCTGATGTACATACTGGAAATACAGGGGGACCCTAAAAGCGGGCAATGTCAGCAGATCTCCATAGGGAAAGAGATCTCACACATGCCTAAGGCACTTTTAAAAACCAAGATGGCAGTAAATCTTGATATAAGCTCAGGCGAACCCCCTTTCAGACCACCTAACCACTGGCACGTGGCTCATCACAGATCAGCCCAGCACACATTACACAAGAACAACCCATGCACCACTCAGAGGAAGGAAGGAGTGATCAGAATATAAAAGTTCGGTCAAAGAGAGTGGCGTTTGAGTAGGAGTTGCAGGAAGGAGAAAGGCATTTTGCAGAGTGTAAAGGGAGAGAAGAATATTCTGGAGGAGATTGGCTGGGGAGAGCAGCAAATAATTTGGAGGAAGAGGAGTGGAAGAGTTATTACTATTCGAGGGAGAGTAGTCTGGAGGAAAGACTGGGGAAGAGTTGTATCCAGTTAGAGCATTGGTTTGGGCTGTAGGTGGAAGGACATCATCAGGAGAGAAAAGCAGCACTGAAGAGGTTTTTTTTTTATAGACAAGGGCTCACCAGCAATAAGACAGGGAGAAGAGCTAGTGGACAGAGAACGATTAGGAGTCTGAGTGCACTAAGATGCCTTAGAGGCTGAGCTCTAGGAGAGACGCTGGACAGAAGCCCTTATGAGGGGCAAGCTCTGACAGCTAGCTGGGTGTAAACAGAAGTAATCTGTGAGAGAGAGGGAGAGAGAAAGAGAGAGGGAGAGAGAGAGACTGACCTACCACCAGGTAAGATATTGAGGACATTAGAGAGTTGCTACAACCTGGGGAGAGGTGTAAGAGGGAGGAGGACCAATAATTGCAGTTGCCAGTAATATCTGGGAGGTTCAAGGGGATCAGGTCAGACCACAACAGAATGTAGAGACGGGAAGAGGAACAAGATTGCTACACCAAAAAACAACAATGTCACGACAGTTATGCAGTGTAACCTAGAACTAAAATCCTAGGGTGGGGAGGTTGGCATCCGTTAGCGAAAACTTAAAGCCTGCTGCCTGGCTCCTGGAGAAGCTGGTCACTAAAGTGAATCAAGCAGTCTCTCTTTGACCCATATGTGGAAGTCCAGTGATTTGTCAAGCTGCATTCTGAGAACCCAGAGGGTCCTCACCTGACAGCATCCACAATTGGGTTCGGGAACCCTGTAAAACCTGCAACGCCAAGTCGAAGAGAATGCTACTATTACAAACTGCAAGCTCAGGCCAGGAGAGGCATTGTAGGATACTTTTCGTTGTTTACTCACCCTGCTCTTTATTTAGAATCACTGGCATAGCTTAATTCCAAACTTAAGGAAAACCCATCATTGTTATGTCTCATTACCTGTAACACAATTCCCCCACACCGCCCCCACCGTGGGTCCTGTGAGTTCAGATTTGTGATTTATGTAACTGTCTCTGGCAATTAAATAAAAGCAAAAAGTAGTCCCCTTCTGTGTAAAATCTGGGCTTTGCTCCTTCCTGGTAACTTGACAAGCCATACAAACAAGTAGATACCTGAAAGCAAATGAAAAGTCCTCAAACAAAAAAACTCTATCACAGTAACTCTATCTTTAGGTGAGGTGGGATTCTCTTGAACTTTGTGCGGATGGCTTTCAAGGGCTATGGTATGGTGGTGGTGTCTACTCCCATAGTGTCCGGTCTGAGGAACTCCAGTCTGAGGAAGTAGCTAAACGCTGGGCTGAGCAAGATGTCGATTCTGAACCTGCTTGTTACAGAAAGGGTCATAGCACTGAGTAGTCAGGAGGTTGGCTAATAAACCTCTTGGCTCTACACTAGGACTCTCACCACCTCCCTGTGTCAGGGACCTGGCTCTAGTGCCCACCAAGCCACACTCTCTCTTACTCAAACTCTTCATTGCCTGCTATTACCTACATGCCTTCTACTTCCTCCTCCTCTTCACTAGTCTCTGGCTTATCCTGTACCTCCTCGACTCTGTGCCACATGCTTGTTGCACTAACCACTCTATCCACCAATTGGTTGTATGGTTTGCCTCTCTCCCCTCTGTCTTCTGGTGGTTTCTGCCTTCTATCGCGCCTTACTCCTCAGTCTTTTTCTCGCCTCGAATGCAGATGTTCCTCCTCTACTCTCACGCTTCTCTTCTCAAACCTCCTCCGGATGTTCAGCTACTCCTACCATCTCCCAGTATTCTTCCAACAGCCTTCATTCTGACCTCCACCCTTCTAACTTGTCCCTGATATTCACTTTCTCCTCCTGGAATCTTCCTACAATCACCACCTGACGTTCTCGTTCTCCTTATCCTCCTTCCTCCTGACCCCTTACTAATACCTTCACCTGTTGTTCTCATACTCCTTACCCTCCTATCTTCCCCACCTGAAATGTTCCTTCTTCTTCCTTCCACCTCCCTCCTGACACCTTCCTCCAAACTTCTCCTACCACCTTTCTCTACTCTGAATTCTTCTGCTCTCATTCCTCTCCCGAACAGTCTGCAAAACTGCGCTGACTCCTTCTCCAAACCTCCACATTAACAGCTCTAAACCAGCCTCCTTTATCCGCAGGCCAAGTTGGTAATTAGGGCTGTCATTTAACCACTGTCATTTACTGGGAGAGTTCTGGATTGGTTAACAGTGTCTAAGACTACAGGTTTCCCAACTGAGGATGATGGGATGGGGCCGGATCTCTGCTCACTGACCCATGGTATTAAGATCCCAGGCTGCTCTCTTTTTTTTCCCACATGACCAGCTCCTGTGCGCTGAGTTGAGTGTTTGCGTGAAGTCCTGCTGTAGCCTTAACATGTACCTATGACACTCCCACTCCCACCACGAGCCGCTCTTAGATCTATAAACTACTTGAGCATGCGGGATGCTGCTCATTCTCTCATTCTGTGCATCCTTTTATGAATCCGAATGTACTCTAATATTCCTGGTGTTGGTAGGATAATTTTACTAGTATTACATGGGGTGTGGATATTTCTTGCTGCAAGAAATGCTGTATCAAGCCTTTGCAGTACAGTACTGCTTCCTTAAAGCGGCAGTACTGTGCAATGGTACCATGTGGATATCCCATACCTACCACTGATGGCATGTGGGGGTAGCCAGTGGATCTTCCCCACACCACCCAGAGGACGAGCATCGCAAGGCTTCTTGAGGGATGCAGCACCCTTGGCGACCCTACCATTTACCTTTATGCTTAGGAAAAAGACGTGTCCCATTTCAAATATTCTGCAGCAGATGTACAACCACTCCTCAATCTACCACCAAAGTAGATAATTTCGGACCAGAAGCACCAAAGATGTGTACCAGATTCTTCAATTATAATTTCAAAATATAAGCTCTGTGATTAAGCCACATAAGCACAATCTGAGGTAGAGACAAAACTTTGTATTGTTAAAGAAGGTGTATTAGTGAAAATTGCAGTTCATATCCTCTCTGTTCTATTATTTATTAAATACCTATTTTATGGTTTGATTCATGTTAACTGTTTTGCTTCTACTGTTCCATGTTTTATATGTTACTTGTTAACTGTAAAGCACCTTGGTTTAAGGCGCTATATAAAACAATAAAAATACAAATACAAATACAAATATCAAAAACAGGTAAAATAACTCAAAGGCTTCACCAACAACAGGATGGTTTCTACTTGGGTTTGACAGCTTTGAATCTCAGGCTTTGAACCTCTAGTGCCGGTCCCCCCAAATAACATTTGATTGTAAAGTCACTCACAGTACTGGTGGATTTAAGTGCCCCCTATACTTATTTTGTGGCTCTGAAATCCAAAGGTGTGTGTTATCTGCTTTTCCTCCTTAATTAAGTCCCAGCAGCCCATGTGTGCCCACATGCTAGACCCTTGCTACAGGGCAGTCTCAGGCTGAGAAAAAGTCTGCAGTCTATAAAGTCCCCAACAGGAATTCACAGACGTCCCCCTGGATGTTCTTTCCCCTTTGTCTAACTGGCCACCCCTTCTCTCAGGTTCCTAGCTCTGCTTCCCAAATAACCATTCTTGTCTACCTCCTTGATGAGTTTCAATCATCTTGAGCCAAAGGGAACCTCGTTCTCCTCTCTTTACTCTTGTAAGGAAGGCATGGTATCACAAGTAAGGCAGACACAAATGATGTAGTTTAAGGGTATTTATTGAACCTAAGTTCTAATGATGGGAGCAAGCTACGACCATCAAAACAAAAGAAAACACTATCCTGGTCATGTCTGGTCAAATAAATAGGGCCTATACTAAATAAAACTATTGCCAAACCTTACTCAAAAGGACAAAACGGTGTGTGGTGCTGCAATGTATAAAGGAAACTGTGTAAGATAAACAAAAGGTCCATGTGGTATGGGAGCTCAGCATTGCTGAACTAAGGCAGAACAATAGGACACTTGGAGCACATTGACTTCTCTGGCAGGAAGAGACAGTCTTCAGGATGCATCAGTCTTTCAGCATAGCATCTCTAGATACTTTAAGTCTCTTTCTTCCACAGTGCCAGAATCAACAAAATGTAAAATAATAAAACACAGTTTATTTCTTTCGGTCTCCCTCAGCCGGGTGTGGACCGTTTTTTCCCTGTTTGTTTCTCAATGGAATCTTCCTCAGCAGGGCTCGGATTCCCTTCCTTTTTATCACATAAGGTCCCCCTCAATCGCCTCAGACCTGACACTACTTTGACAACTTCCTTCTTCCCATATATTTCCATATAACAGAATTGAAGTCTTTTGACTGAGCAAGGGATTTGACTGCTACCTTTGCCTGACCACTTTGTTCCTCTTTCTTTCGATCTCCCTCAGCTGGGCTCAGACCGTTTCATCCCTTTTGTTTCTCGATGGAATCTCTCTCAGCCGGGCTCAGATTCCGTTTTGTTTTTATCATGTTGGGCCCCCCCTCCATCGGGCTCAGAACTGACACTTTGACAGCTTCCTTCTTTGCATGTAACAGAACTGAAGACTTTCGACTGAGCACAGGATTTGACTGTTACCCTTGCCTGACCACTTCATTCCTTTTCAACTGACATCAAATGTTCAATCATTACACAAAGTTCAATGCAATCTCAATGGTTCTACTCGCAAGATACTTTCCTGCAAAGATCTTTCGACTGGGCACCAACGTGGCGCTGGACCACTCTGCTACTTAGTATCAAGCACTCACTCCTTAAAAGGTCCAAGAAAACATTTATCTTCTTTCTAGTTTTACTTGCATCTTTCATCAAATGCCTTCTAAGACACTTTGGTGCCGCCCACAACCTTCGCTCATACGCAGCTCGGTTCACACAGTTGCCTTCAACTCACCGGCTGTATGCAAGGTTCGGCTCACAGATTTGATCGTGGAGTCAAGGGCGATACCACGGCAGCTGCGCTTCTCCCCCGGCTCGTCCAGTCAGGAAGGAGGGCCCCTCGTATCTCAGAGGCACCTTGCAGGATCTCAAGGCCTTTCTTCTTCACCACACACATGCTGTTTCCGAGTCTTCAACAGCCAGTTATCGTTTGGCAAACAGGCCAACAGTACTTCTCTCCTCAGTTTCTCCCTGTGACTTTTCATCTGGCTTCCTCGATTTAGCTGAGGCCTCAAAGAGCTTTCTCCTTCTTCGGCTCTACTTCGGTCCTCGCCTAGCTCACTGCCCCACTGCTCTCATGCTCCGCCTTTTATCCATGTGGAGTAGGGTAACAGGAATCAGGTGTGAGTTGCTAAGGTTAATTGTCTGACTCTGCCTGACTCTGATGTCGGGATATGGTGCACAGAAGGGCTGGGTGTAAGTCTGTCTTCTCCCAGAGCACTCAGCCCTGTAGTCTTGTTCGTGTAGGAAAGGGGGATAGGGGCGTAGTCAAATAACACATGGAATGAGAAGGGGAAAAGGGTTAATGGGGATGGGGATACTGCATCTCTCCATTGGGTGTCCCACTCCCACTGTCCAGGGGCCCCTCATCCAGGTGATCCTCCCGCACTGGGCCACCCACAGGAACTGGATCCAAAAACCATGGCCGTGACCTGGCCACCTGGATGACTGATCCAAAGGGATATGTTCATGGGACACCCTTTGGTTTCTCACTCTTCTCTGACTTTCCATACCCCCTCAATGCTTTGCCATGTGCTCGAACCTACACCCGTCCCTGGCTTCTAAGCGTATGGTTTGCCACCTCCTGACTATCTCCTCCTGACTTCTCTCCTTTCCTTCTCTCCTTTCCTCCAGCTGTTCACCAACTCCTCAAACCTCAGTCCCACCTTCTTCTTGAATTCACTTCAACCTCCTCCTAAATGCTTTATCAACACCTAACTCTACTGTTTTCTTCACACAGTCCCTTCCGCCTCATTATTCTCTCACCGAGTCTATCAATGAGTGCATAGTCTGCAGCACGTTGGTTCTTTTCCTACCTGGAAGTGCCTGGAAATGTGGTCCTCAATTGTATTTGCCTGAATTGTCAAGCTGCGAGCCGCATGCTGGGAGCAGCAATTACTGGCTGGATTATTTAAAAGCATGCATGTGTGCGTGCCTACGAGTGTCTGCAGTTCTGTAGTACTGGAGCATTGGCCCAGGCTTGCTGTGTTAAACGGATAATGTACTTCACACTGAGAGTCAGGTAAGATCTGATTCGACTCATTCAGCATGGTGTATAGTTTAGGAAGTAAGGTGGACCATAGCAAGGGTTCTACTGTGCCAATGAGCAGGCAATAATCTTCATCAGTGGCATCTACACTATTGCCGTTTTATTTTCCTATGATATGATATGATATGGCATTTGTAACGCGCCTATACACAAGTGTTTCAAGGCGCGATTGCTACACTGGTCGGCTTGAAGGCCGGCCTGGCACGCAGTTCTTCTCCGGTCACTTCTGATATTCCGACACTTAGTATAAATGCGGTTGGTCCTCACACTGACTTAATCTCAGATATTTCCATTTTAGCTCCAGTGATTTCCCAGGAATTGGCCAAAAGGGTGAGACTCTCGTTAGATTCAAGACCTGACACTCCCCTCGATCGCGGATGACAGGGAGGAAGTGTTTTTGCACAGGTCAGCTTTTGCATGTTCTCTGGAATCCTCTCCAGTTTTGTTAGGTAGAGGTGTTGGTTTAAAACCTGCTGGGGACAGAGCTTGCAAAGTTCATTAGTGAATTCAGTTTGTTCACCTATCATGCTCCCCATGCCCGTTTCTTCGTGTCTTCAACCTTGTGGGGTGGATGTCGGTTGCTATCCACTTTATGGTTTCACTGAAACCATGGCTGCTCAGCAGGTTGTGAACACCTTCTGGTCACATATTTTAAATTCTATGGACGGAAGGTTTGATACCTTGACTTTTGAGATTGGTGATATGAGAAGCATTTTGAAGGATGTGTGCGCCAAGCTATATTATTTAGAGGGTTTTATTGCTGCAGCAGGGAAAACAGACTATTAAGTATAACAGCAATGTACGGGGGGGCTCGGATGGTATTGTTAGTGCCACGCCGGTTGTTGCTAAGGGCGCAGGGGACCCGAGTGTCGTCGTTGCGCCAAAGATCCTAAACAACCGGTCTGTTCAAATGGAGGTTAGTGTGGATGCTCATGATGCCTCGTCCAATATGAAAGACTTGACAGGCAACTTGGCTGTCATCACTCAATCAAAATGTTTGGTGGAGGGCTTGGGTACGCATCCAATTAAGGATGTTGGTCACCAAACTATATTGCACCTAAAGTCCAATAAGAAAACGAAGAACGTTAAGAATCCACCCAAACAGTATAAAAAGGGCTCACAAAGCTTTTACGTAAACTAAAAACAAAGCAGTGTAGGGAAAGGGTGGGTGATTGTTCTAACCCTCTGACTACAGCCACTAGTAATGTACTTGCTTCTAGCAGTGGCCCAAAGGTATCCTTTGGAAAGGGGGAGCTGACACACAATTGTGATCTCTTGCCTAAGTCACTAAAAGGGAAAAGAAAGCACGTGTACCCGTTAGTAGGCAAGGGTACAATTACCCACTTTCTAAGAACTGCCCATGAGTTTGAGGCATCACTAATCCTGAGTTCTTTTCTGTTCATACAGAGAGTGAATTGGATGAATTTACTGTAGCCTCGACTGACTTAAAATCAATTGTGACTTTAGCTAAGCAAGAGGAGTTAGCAGCAGCTTATGGCAGCAAAGGCTTGCGTATTCCATCTTCTGATGCTCCAATTTCCGCTCCACCTGGTTTTGTGAAACCAAACACCGGTGTAACTCCACAATTATTTCCAATTGTTTTAACCTTGGAGGAAAAAAAGAAAACGTTGATTTCTCATAGGTTGATTTCTAATGTGGAGCGGGAAGGTCATGGACACCCTAGTGTAAAACCAGATACTGTATGAAGAAGCCTGGTATGTTATCATTAGAAATCCATTACTCATGTAGTGAATCATTAGTAATGAGTAACTCATTTAGGGAGTCATTTATCCATCATTTTATCTTGAGTAGTTATCCATCATTTATTCTGATTAGTAGTGACATTAGACTATCCACATATTATTCAGCCATTTACATTTGCTAGAGAGAGAGGCCTGTTATATTTGAAGTGCATATAGAGACATGTAGAGACTGTTATGTATTATGTATGCATTGTAGAGACACGCATGAGTGTACACTTAAGAATATGCATTGAGCTGAGCTATGGTATAGTGCTTGGGGTTGCGAGAGAGAAGGAGTAATCGCTAGAATGCATGAGGCCTCTGGCTCTGAAGCCATTGAGACAGAAGTGAAGCGCCACGGGGCTGTGAAAGAATGTTTTGAGCTACACTGGTACGAGAAATGCGTAAACAGTTGGCTGGCAGACAGAGATAACGTGAGTGGAGAAGGCATAGGAGGCTTTATCAGTCCCTGGCTGGTTTCCTACAGACAGAGAAGGTGGGGGCATGCAGCAGGGAGTGAGTTGCTTCAGACAGAGAGACAGGAGAGAGGGATTTCACTGAATGTAGTAGAGGAGAGAAATGGAGGATGATATGGTTTCGTAATACAGAACGCAGACAGGAGAAGACCATGGTATAGATATGATGTACGAATGTCACGATGACAGAACACACAGTGACTGAGACCAGAACAACACATGCGTAACAGACTTCCAGGCACAGTTCAGATTTAGAAATGCTGACAGAGAAAGAGAGTGAATGCTTAATGTAACCATAGAGATGAATGTACGTCATTTGACACTATAACTGAGCAGTAGGAGTGTATGCTGGAGTCTGAGATGGAGATGGTCTGAGATTGAGGAGAGGCGTTTTGGAAGAGAGTTGGCATGAGATCGAGAGGCGAATGAAAGGAAGCGGTGCCATTGAGGGAGAAGTGTTTTGGGTGCAGCAGAATCAGATGGCTCTGGGAGTTCGGAAGCTTGGGGAAGCATTCTGATGAGAGCTGATGCAGATCGATCTAGCAGGGAGACTGGCAGAGCTTTGGCAGCAGATGCAGACCGCTAAGGGGCCAAAGGGAGAGAGGCCCTTTCTGACTGGCTGGTTGCAAGGAAGCTGGAGAGGAGAGAGTTGAGAATGGGAAGCTTGCACATGGCAGAGGGCAGGATTGCTGATATGAGGCCTAATTGATCTGAATAAGACACGTGCCAATGGGGAGTTAGGACAGACACTCACACAGAGCTTTTGGTTTGATAGAAGGGGAAATCAGACAGGGATTGTCTTAGAGAGACAGTGTGAAACGTGGTGTGGATTCGAGAGGAATGCTGAATGCTGACACTTGCCAGATGTATTTTGCTATTAGATTGCTTGCATTAGAAGCCTGTAAGGCTTACAGTTATTGCATTGCATTGCATTGTAGATTTGCACTCAGAGCAAAAAAGGGTGCACATTCTAGATTTGTATTATAGTAGTGTTTGCATCATGCCTTGCTGTGAATGAATAAAAGTGTTTTTATTGTTGAATCAATTCATGTGTTTTCTTTGTGTCTTATTTTTGTGTGTCCATAGCATAGTAACTTAGGAGTAACACAGTGCACATTTGCCCTGAGATACAAGAGCAGGGGGGGCATAGTGATCCACACCCCCAAGGTAGATTTGGAGACTAGCAAGTGGTCGCCCATAAGGAGCTAGGCCAAAGGTTATTTTGTTTTTCAGACTAACACTAGTGGTGCAGGGAAAAATCAGGTGTTCTTTAACACCAATAAATTATACCATTCACGACACATAATGAGTAGGGTAGACAATTGTAGTCTGCATTCCTAGATGTAAATATCCTTTATGTTGTGCATATGTTTAAAGATGGGTGTCCATTAAATAGACAATATATTTTGTCGCTTTTATCTGATATACCTAGTTTAAAATTGTTGTCCTCGAAAGACATAGATCAACTAAATTTAGTTTGGGATAACTGTGTGGATATGGTGAAACACACGTTCCACTCTAAGATGGTTATAAATATGATTTTAGCCGAGGCCTTGACCTTATCAGTCTTGGGTTTTGGTGTTTTTGAATCATTGGGCCTCAAAAGGAATCCTAGGTAATTTGTGGATTCATGTCAAGATATTGGGGTTTTGGAGAATGAGTCATGGCACCCTACATCTTATATAGTATATGTCGAAATGGGGGAAGGGAACGGTTGAACTGTGGTAAATTCCATGTCTAGGACTAATTGTGGAGGAACTGTTTACGGTTGGTCATCCATATTACATTCATTACATGGAGGCACTACTTCTGGTAATACCCGTAATTGAGCTCAACAGTTGACCTTGGCTTCTTGGAATACAGGCCGCTTTTCACATTTATGTAAACCGCAGGATTTGTTTAAAATATTTTCAATGATATGTTTACAGGAGTTTGTGGGTCTCCCTATAATTGATGGTTTTAAAGTTTGTCATGTTCGCGCTCGCCAAGGGGGCGGTATAGACCCTATGGCGGCCTTCTTTGTACCTTGAAAATAGATTCAGCCATTTCAATTAAGAAAATCATCTCTAACAGATGCAACATATTGTTAGTGAGGTTGCAATGGCGGGATGGGATTACTCAGCAATTCCATATTTGTCTACTTTTTAATATTTATTTCAAACCAGTGTGACAAATCCTGAGGCATCATCACTGCTTTAGATGGGGAATCCCCTTCTCATGGGGCCTGGAAGGTATGGAGGACGCTACCTGATAATCACCCTGGGGGTGGTACTAAGCAGGAGGATCTCATGGGAGGGAGGACCTCATTGACAGTAGTGACTATCTTGGGAGAATGCAGTATCCCTTTGACCCTCCTACCATCCCTCAAAACCCCTGCAATTCCACAATACCCAATGTCCCTATATGTTTTTGTAATATATCTCAAACAAGAACTACAGGGACAAGGAAGAGGCCAAGAGTAATGAAGATCACTGGCAAGAACGAATGCACGCATTCTAGCCTATGGAGAAATCCTATTGGTCAGCTGTCATTCAAAGGCAGCGTTGTCAGCTCGGCATGAGCCGGGAAAGTGCCCAGGTACATGCAGGACAGCAAAGCAGAGAGGCAGACGGTGTCCGAGGGAAAGGCACTATTGCCAAAGGCCTGTGACGCAAAAGGCAGACCGGAGAAGAGGAAACGTGACCAAGGTAGCTGGAATGCAAGGAAACCACTGCCAAAATCCAGAATAGATGCGCGGAAGTGCGGGGAAGTGTTAAGCTCACCTGACTCCCACGGAGGCGCTGGCCTGGTTCGCGCTGCTGACCTCTTCTAAGGTGATGCGCAGGGTTCGGAAGACGGATTGGACCGGGCCCCCAAATCTGGCTTGTCTGGCTCGCAGAAGTATCCTTCTGTAGGTGAAAATAGGGGATTAACTGTCTGCGGGGTAATGCAATCGGCCTCCCATTTTCCCATCTCACCCTCCTCGAAACCCTTCTGTGATTCCTCGTAGCGTCTCACCTTAGGGTCTGGAAGGACGAGCTCTCCATCCTGCTTCTGATGCAGGGGCGCGTTGGTATCCAGTTACTTCACTGGATTTTTGGATTGGTGAGAACCAAACTTGCTTTGCTTCCAGGTAAGTTTTTTTTTGATAAGAGGTTCCCCTTGTGTCCATGCATTAATGTACTAATGCTAGTGTCTTTTTCCCCATAGGGGCCGGGGTACGGAATGCCGGGGAACAGGCTCCGACCCGAGATGAGAGGTGAAATCCTTGTAGAAATCAGGTAAGTCTTTAATGAGCATTTTTTGGTAATGTCTTTTCATTCGCTCATTAACGCTGATGTCTCTTTTTCCCCTTAAGGGCCGAGGTCCGGAAATGCCAGGATGCGGCGCGGACCCGAAATGAAGAGGGAATGAATTACCAGGTAAGTCTTAACATGGAGATTTAGCTTCTCTTATTCCCCTCTCTCTCTCACCTTTTGTTCTGGTCTTTTTCTCCCTAGGCGCTGGGGCGTGACTGCGAATCCGGATGATCGCTGCTGAACATGGAGGCGCCCTGTAAAGGTGAGTGGAATGCGGCGCTGCAGCGATCGACGCGATGAGCTTTTAAATAAAAGTTTTCCTTTTCAGGATTGTCGGCGAGATGCGGATTTAGCAGGTAAGGACTTTTCCTTCTTCTGTTCTCTTCTTCTCTTCCTTTGCAGGTGATCCAGGATGCTGGCAGGAGTGGCAGAAGTCAGGATGCAGGAGCAGACACGGTGAGCGTCCAGCTGCTAGATGCAGAACAACGCGAAGCACGTGTGGCTGTTCGGGTGGGGTTTAAATAGCCTTGGAAGAAGTTCCAGGTATGTATCCTTCCTCCAATCAGGTATGTATCCTTCCCCGACCACGCCCGGATGGTAAATTAGTCCTACAGGTAAAGTAGTTCCTTTCAGGCATCAAGGAGGCCGGGATCCTGCAGCATGGTCTGCATCAGGTAAGTGCACCCAAGCACTCCCATAATGAGCCTGGCGCCTATGGTGCCAGGACTGATGTCTTTTATGAGCTGTCCAAAGGGCCCCTATATGGGGTTGCTGGGTCCTTCCTTGGGGACTGGATGTCCGCTTTCGGGGAGGCAGGGCTTGAACCGGCTCCCCGGGAGCGGGCATCATGACAGGAAGTTCCTGGTGAGCTAGAGAAGCTGCAAAAGCTCCTGGGAGACTCGCAAACAACAGGATGGTGATGGGCAAGGCCCTACAGGTAAAAGGGTGCGGAAAACCAGAGAGTACTGAAGGCCTGAAACAGAGAACAGAAGGAATACTCACCAGGGCAGAGTGACCTAGTGAAGGGGATCTGGGGCCCACATCAGCAGGGCATACCCCGATCAGTAATAAAGGAGAGTACAAACTTTGCATATACAGATGATGTTCACCTACCTTGGCAGGGGAGTAAACCAAGGCTCTGGTTTAAAGAAAGATTAGACAAAGAGAACTGGGAGAGTAACCAAGTGAAGGGGGTCTGGGACCCATGCTGGGGAGACGCACTCCAAACAGTAATAAAGAGGAATGCAAACTTTACAAGTGGTACTCACAGACCTTGGCAGGAGAGTAAACCAATTCTGTAAGGTGAAGAGAGAAGTGAGAGAGAGAGCTATGAGAGCAACCAAGTGAAGGGGGCCTGGGACCCAGGGTAGGGTCATACTCCCCAAATGGTGAATAAAATGAATACAAAGCCTACATGTATAAGTGACACTCAGAGACCTTGGCGGGAGAGTAAACCAAGGCTGTGGGTGGGAGTGAAGTCAGAGAGAGAAAACCGTGAGAACGAGAACACTGAGTACCCTACTTGCCAGGAGAGAGGATCAAGGAGGGGATCCTGAGAAAAGGGTCAGGGACCCTCAGTACAGCTGGAGAGACACCTTGGAAAAGGATTCCAGTCTGCTCCTTCTTTTTGCAGGGCCTGGGAGCCAGGCCTGCTAATTAAAGATATAGGGCTTCATTACAACTCACCCGGTATGGAAACAACGGTGGTGGTATGTTTCCATACCGGGTGATCACGACTCCTGCAGGCGGAGGCGTCAATCCCGCCAGGTCTGACCTGGCCGGCTTAACACCGCTCGCCTGCAGGCGGACGAGGAAACACCAGCACCATCACGAGATGGTGCCGGTATTTCCATGATCCCCATTCCCATTGAGTCCTATAGGGCTCAATGGGAATGGGGATTTACACCATTCCGCCTCCGGAATTCCCGGGTCACCGGGGTTGTAATGCCACGGTAATTCCGGGAATCACGGAGGCGGAATGGTAATATGAGTCCGGCGGTAACCAGGCGGTTTTACCGCCAGACTCGTAATGAGGCCCAAAGACTTCATTTTTGACTGTTAATGATACAGAGACAATCTTGGATAAAGTGGAAAGGGAATCAACCCCTTGAGTCTTGTGGAACTTTTGCTTGCTTTTATACACCTTTTTAGAACTTTTGTTTTGAACCACAAGGCCGGACTGCAGGTCGGCAGTCAAAGAGACATTTCCCTTTTTCACCTTATGTTGAGCGTAGCTTGTGAGGGATAGGTTAGGATTTGGACACACTACTGCAAACTTTAATTTGGACATTCTGACACAGACCATTTCATTTTCTAGTTTTGTTGAGGTTGGGGTACCCCTCTTAGATGTAGGGTTAGTTAGGATTTCCTCCACCCCCTGCTTTTGCTATTAATAAAAGTCTTTGCCAATCAACATGCACCCTTGTTTCCGACTCTTACTCCTACACCCTCACACCAGTCAAATCTGAGTTTGAGGATTTTCTGCAAACCATTTCTTATTTATTATTGGCAGAAACTAAGGAGCATGGGTCTTGATTGGTGGTGATTTTAATTGCAAATGCCTGGACGTACAACAACCTCATTACAAGTATGGCGGAGCAGAAAAAAACTGGCAATAACGGAATGGATTTATGTGAATTTATTGAACCCAAAAATAGAGAATTAACTTTTAACGAACTGAAAATACAGGCAAAAAATATTGTTTGTTTGGGGAGGACCTCCCCAAGTGCTTTGTTTCCCCATGTTACCCCGACCCAACGCCCTCCCCATCAGATTTAACCCCTTACCCCACCCCAAATATCATTTTTTATTAATCTATTTTTTATGTATTTTTTGTTTCAAATTTAATTCTCTATTTTGTATTAGATATATTCACTGGAGACCTTACGTGATTACCGCCAATATTCCCACCTTGCCATGCAATGAGTATGGGGCCTGGAGTGGAAGATTTCCCTCCAGCATGCTGTTGGAGGTAAATCCTCCAAGTCTCCGCTGAAAAATCAGGAACATCGACAGAATCACTGCTGTGGTAAAACAGCAAAAAAAGTCCCATGGAGTCCGATGGAATAGTGCAACCGGGGGTTTACCAGCAGACTCATAATGAGGGCCTATATTTTTGTTTTCAGAGACTTGAACCATTTTTGTTTGGAAATGGATGTGCTTGAGTATTATAACAGTGATCATTGTCTTTTAGCTTTGAGGTTGGTTGAGCATTCCGGCACCTATTGTCGACACTGTTAGTTCTCCTTTGATAGTAGAGGTTAGATTTAGAGATTTGGGCCTCATTATAAATCTGCCTGTCTGGAAAAAAAATGCTGGTAGTAACGTTTATCAGCACTTTTCTGGATCGGCAAACTACACGTTTTCTGGTGGGGGTTTACATAACTTATCTCCAGCCAAAAGGGGCCTCCATGGAATGGGGAATTCCCGGTATTTCCACCGCTTGTAATATCCTGGTAATCCCAGGATATCAGATGACAGAAAAAGTAATACCATTTGGTGGTATCCAGCCAGAATTACTGGCAGGATACCACCAAACTTGGAATGACCCAACGCCTTCAGGTGGCGTACCTCATGCGTAAATAGGTTTAATGTACGTCCTTAAGGAGTTAGTATTGGAGAAGCCAGATTTCAGCAACCCTTCTAAATATGCTGATGAAGTACAGGTTCTCCTTAATGGATTAACATTCGATAAGAAATTGGATGAGAACCATAGTAGAATAACTTGTGCCCACAGATTTGGTGATATGGTGCAATATAAAAAAGGGAACTTCGTAGGAATATTAGAGGCCTAAGATGTAGTGACCTGTCTAGGCATGCAGCGATTAATACATTTAAGCACGCATAAAACAATTGGTTAAAATCTTACAGGCACATGCTGGCCCTTAGGGTAGGGATTCAGAGACTATGTTTCAGTGTTTTGGTTGACACGATGTTAGAACCTTTTGGTGTTTGCTTGAATCAAAAACAACTCAAGACTTTTTAAAGGCACACCCAATCTCTGCCAGCCAGCGGGAAATCATTTTTCTGCCTTGTATTGTCATTCTAAGAGAGAAACAGCAGTCCGTGTTCATAACATATCTTGGTCTAATTGTATCTCTATAGATAAAGATGTTAATTGTAATTAAATTGTTAAGTGCAAGAACTCAAATGCGCCAGGGCCTGATGGCCTCTCTAATGCGAAACTAAAAACGAATCCGGAACTTTGGCCCTATGTTTTACTGTCTCTTTTTAAAAATATATTGTTGATGTGGGTTGTTCCAGAGTCCTGGAAGTGTGCTACTATAATACTTATGCACAAACGTGGAGATAGAATGCAGCCGACTAATTATCAGCCTATATCGTTGCTAGATTCCTTGAATACAATTTTAGCTGGTTTATTATTGAAAGAGCTCCAGTCATGGGTGCAAGGTACTGCCTGCTGAGATAATTTACAGTCCAGTTTCAAAAAAGGGATATGTACTTCTCTACATTTTTTGGTTCTTCATTTATTGTTCAAGCAGTCTAGGTTACACAGTAAACCCTTATAATTGGCCTTTCTTAATATTTATCAAGTCTTTGACTGCGTCATAAGATCCAGACTTGGGCAAAAGTTGCTTGCTTCTGGTTGTCCCCAAGGATTGGTTAATATTTTGGATGTGTTCCATATTGACACCAAAGTAAAGGTAAAGTGGATTAGCACTTACCAAGGGCTTCACCAGGGTTGCTTGTCGGCCCCTTTTTATTCAATGCTTATATAAGTTATATGGGATCCGTATTTGAGGGGGGCAATGAGCATCCACCTACGCTGGGAAGTGTTAGCCTGCAATATTTGGTTTATGCGGATGATATCGTACTTTTTGATTTGACC
Source organism: Ambystoma mexicanum (assembly GCF_040938575.1). Classification (NCBI taxonomy): domain Eukaryota; kingdom Metazoa; phylum Chordata; class Amphibia; order Caudata; family Ambystomatidae; genus Ambystoma; species Ambystoma mexicanum. The sequence continues at coordinate 898,768,407 of NC_090941.1, forward strand.
CCCATTGGTTTACAACGTTCACTGACGGCCTTGAATGGATATTTAATCGATCTAGATTTGATGCTGGTAAATGTAAAATATTAATTAGCAATTCATGTAAAAAAAACACTACGACCAAAAATGTTGTGTTTGGCATGTTGGTGATACTAAATTAGTAGTTGTGAACAGTTTTAAATATGTGGGGGTAATAAACTTCAAGCTGAATTGTGCTCTAATCTATGTAGAGTTCTGATTCAGTGGAAAGACTCACATGTTTTGTTGCTATCAAGCATTGGCTCTTCTGAGGAAGAGGAACAAGTTACTTCTTGCCTTGTAACGCTCTTTCGATGGGATGTTCCTCCGACGTATTCCTTATCTTAGATATCTCCTTCCAGCTCTGCTGGCCTTGGAAAATTTTTCTCTAGAGGGCGCTGCGCGTCGACGTCCGCCGAGTCGATGTTCCTCGACAGCCGCCGTATCGACGTCGGCGTCATCCTGCCTATAAAGGCCGCGCGCAGCGTCCGTTGCTCAGTTCCGTTTTGTAGCCCACAGTATTTCTGTCTGGATTAGACTAATCACCCTGAAGGAGCGTAAGCTGCAACACCAAGGGAAGTAGAAATGCGGGGATGGATGGGAGGGTCGATAAGGATTACGTTGGAGGAACATCCCATCGAAAGAACGTTACAAGGTAAGAAGTAACTTGTTCTTCGAAGGGATTGTGTCCTCCGACGTATTCCTTATCTTAGATAGGCTCCCATAGCAGTATTCTATTATTGGAGGTGGGAGTACTGACTTCACGCTGCCTTCTATTGATGAATAGAGTGCAATACAGCCCTTCCAAAGCTAGTCTCTTGACTGGAGGAGGAATCCAAGGTGTAAAATCGTGTAAAGGTATGGACGACGACCATGTGGCGGCTGCACAAATGTCTTTAACCGGCACTCCTCTTTTGAGGGCAGATGAAGCTGCAATACCTCTGGTCGAATGAGCCCTAAGGTTTTGAGGGGGCTCTTTTCCTGCCAGTTTATAACATTCCAAAATGGCTAGAATGATCCATCTGGAAATGGTCTGTTTAGTTATTGGTAACCCCAGCTTGTGACCTGTGTAGCCTAAGACAGCTGTTCTGCTTGTCTTATCCTGGCCAGTCTACTGATGTAAAAACTTGAAGCCCTTCTAGGGTCCAGCCTGTGTAACCTCTCTTCCTCTTTCCCCGGATGAGGAGGAGGATAGAAAGATGGCAGGGTAATCTTCTGAGTGATATGGAATTCAGAAACCACCTTTGGGAGGAAATTAGGCTTCACCTGCAGGACAACTTTGTCTTTCTGAAAGATTGTATGAGGGGGTTTACAAGAAAGAGCTTGTAACTCGCTCACCCTTCTAGCAGATGTAAGTGCTATTAATAAAACAGTTTTAAGGGTAAGAAATCTTAACGAACAAGAATGGAGTGGTTCGAAAGGTGTGCCCATCAGGAAAGTTAGGACTAAGTTTAAATCCCATAGGGGAACCTGGAATGGTCTTGGGGGATAAACATTGGTTAACCCCTTTAGAAACTGTATTACAAAGGGTAACTTGAAATAGGATGGTTCTTCCGCAGTGCGCTTAAAGATGGATAGTGCTGCGAGATAGCCCTTAATGGTGCCAACTTGAAGGCCTGAATTCGCTAAATAGAGTAGGAAGGACAAAACCATTGGTGTACCACATGAAAAGGGGTCGATATTCTTTTCTATACACCAGCTGCAAAATCTGTTCCAACGGCAGCGGTATAAAGACTTTGTTGCTGGCCTCCTTGCCGAAAGCAACACCTCCATAACATCATCAGGGAGGTCCCAATCCTTGTACCTCAGCCTTTCAGAAGCCAAGCGTGAAGGTTGAGGATTTTGATGTCTGGATGGAGAACCTGACCTCCCTTCTGTGAGAGTAGGTTCTCTCTGAGTGGAAGTCGAATTGGAGGGCAGATGGACAAGTCTAGAAGGTCCGGGTACCACGTTCTCCTGGAGCAATTAGGATCATGGTTTTCCGGAATCTTCTCAACCTCCTGATCATTTGAGGAATGACAGGGACCGGTGGGAACGCGTACAGAAGCGGAAACTCCCAGTCCACTATGAACGTGTCTCCCAGAGCTCCTCTCGGGGGAAATTCCCTTGAGCAGAACAGATCGCACTTCCTGTTGACACTGGTGGCAAACAGATCCACCAGAGGTGTTCCCCAAAGGGCGAAGATCTCTTGAAGGACTTCCTGAGCTAGTTCCCACTCGTGGGAGACTGTGCTCTGCCTGCTCAGAGCGTCCGCTGTGAAGTTCTTCTCTCCGGCTAGGTGAACTGCCGATAGAGAGATTCCTTCTTGGATTGCCCAAAACCAGAGCTGCATCGCCTCTCTGCACAGGGGTAGTGATCCTACGCCTCCTCTTTTGTTGAGGTAATGCATGGCCACTGTGTTGTCCGTCATTATCAGGACATTTTTCCCTTGTACAGCTGGCAGGAACGCCTTCAGCGCAAGTCTGATGGCCCTCAGGTCTAACAGGTTGATATGTAGTCTGGACTCCGATGGAGACCAACGACCGCTGATGGTCAAGTCGTTGGCGTGGGCTCCCCACCCAGTGAGTGAGGCATCCGTGACTACTGTTATCTCCGGCCAGGGTTGCCAAAACTGTTCTCCTTTCAGAATGTTCTCCTGACAGGCCCACCACTGAAGGTCTCGAGCCACCCTGTCGGGAACCTGAAGAAGATCTGTCATTCTTCCTGAGAATTGTGACCACTGAGTCCTCAGTGCCAACTGGAGGGATCTCATTCTCAGGCGAGCCTCTGGCACTAGGAAAATGCAGGATGCCATGAGGCCTAGCAACCTCAAAAAGTCAAAGGCTGGGAGACGTTGGGCATCTTGGAACTTGGTAACCATCTGTGGAATATCTTGAGCCCTCACCTCTGGTGGCGAGGCTTTTCCCAAGGAAGTGTCCAGGATTGCTCCGATGAACTGGAGTCTCTGCGATGGTATCATTTGTGACTTCTTTAAATTGAGGGAGAAGCCCAGTCTGTGAAGGGAGTGGCAAACGTGATTTATCTGGATCTGAGCTTGTTCCGAAGATACAGCCCTGATCAACCAATCATCCAGGTAGGGGTAGACGTGAATCCCTTCCCTCCTTAGACATGCCGCCAATACCAACATTAACTTGGTGAAGACCCTCGGGCGGAGGTCAGCCCGAATGGCAGCACTCGAAATTGATAATGAGAGTTGCCAATTGCGAACCTCAGGTATTTCCTGTGTTTGAGATGGATAGGCACATGGAAATAAGCGTCCTGAAGGTCCAGAGATACCAACCAGTCCTGGAACTGAAGGGCCTGAAGGATCTGAGAAAGAGTTACCATCTTGAATTTGTCTTTCCTGAGGAATTTGTTCAATTCTCGCAAATCCAAGATGGGTCTCAGTCCTCCGTCTTTCTTTGGAATGAGAAAGTAAGGGGAGTACCAGCCCTTGTTCCTCTCCGCTACAGGTACCGGTTCTATGGCACCTTTCTCTAGCAGGTCCAAAATTTCCTGCAAGAGGAGCGGATCTGGAGCTTTCTGAGAGCTCATCCCCGGTGGATGACTCTAAGGTATGCGTAGGAGAGGCAGGCAGTAACCTTGGGCAACTGTTTCCAATGCCCAAGCATCTGACATGATAGCCTGCCATTCCGCCAGATGTTGAGTTAACCTGCCTCCTACAGGTGTCCTGTGAGGGAAGTCCTCAGAGTGGTTTTGGGGCGGCTGATGCAGATGCTGATGGTAAAGAGGAACCTGATGTTGCTGCGGCTTTTGAATATCTACACCTTCCACCTCGGGTAGTTCTTCTTTGTCCCCTTTGAGCCGGTCGTCCTCTACCTCTTCCGAATGCGGAGTAGAAGCGAAAGGACTTGCCCCTCGCAGAGGTTCCTGTGGGACGAAAAGGTGTCTGACGGATAGCAGCGCCTAGGGATTTTGCTGCTGCCTTTGATGTTTGCAGTTTCTCTAAACTGTCATCCGCCTTTTTCCCGAACAAAGAAGAGCCATCGAATGGCATGCTCAAGAGCCTGGCTTGCACATCTGGGGCAAAACCAGACTTTCTCAACCAAGCAAATCTCCTGGTTGTTGTACTTGCCGCCATTGCTCTGCTGATACTGTCAGCCGAATCAATGCCCGTCTGGAGGGATTCGCACATAGCGTCTTTACCGTCCTGTATGATATTTAGGAACGCCTCCCTTTCTTCTCCCTCCAGGATGCAGTCAGTCGCTGTAGAAGCACACTCCCAAAGTGTATGGCCGAATCTAGCAAGGGTGCAAGTAGCATTAACAGATTTTAACGCCATGCTACATGCCGAAAAAACTTTCTTTGCCATAGCATCATATTTCTTATCGTCCCTGTCCTGTGGGACGGTGGGGTAAGCAGTCTTGACGTCAGTAGAAGATGCTGCCTGTACCACCAGACTTTCTGGGGATGGGTGTTTTGACAAAAACTCCGGGTCTGCAGAAGATACCCTGTATTTTGTAGACAGTTTTTTATTTACTGCCGGGACGACATCTGGGGTTTCCCAGTTCGTCATAATCTTCCTCTGAAGAGCTTTATGAAAGGGCACTACAGGATCCTCCTGTGGACCTTTGTCAAGAATATCCGTGAGGTCATCTTGTTGGAAAGCCTGTGAAGGTGTAGACCACCCCATAAATTCTGTGATCCTGGCCATTAAGGCTGTATAGGGGGTTTCAGCATGCTCCCCCGGGTTTGGCCTAGCAAACTCCACCGCAGGGGAAGTGTCTAACCCACTTGCCTCATGTAAGGAATCATGAAGATCCTTTAACCTGCGTTCTTCTGAGGATAACTCCTCTCTAACTGGGGTTGCAGGTCCCTGCAACTCAAATGTGTCTTCCTGTTCAGATAGTTCACCCTCTTCCAAAATTGAGGACATAATTCTCAATTGTTCTGAACTTACATAGGGTGTAAACCCCATCTCCAAGGCAGAGGGTGCCAAACTTGTCGAAAGCTTCGGGCGTGGCGTCGAAAACAAATGTGGAGGCCTCGAGGACCTCGACAGAATTGGGATTCTGCTCGAGGAAGTCGACAATCTCGACGCCATCGTCATCGAGGACCTGGGGATAGCCACTGGGTGCGTCATAACCGTGACTTTCCTTGGCGTCGATGCTGTTGTCGAAGATGGCGTTGAGTCGACAGACCCGTGTGTCAAAGGTCCTTTCGACAACGGCGTCGAAGACACCGACCTCGGCGACGACGGAACCTTCGTCGATGGTGTCGTCGGAACCTTCGAAGAATGTTTTGAGGTCATAGCTTTACTCGAGGGTTCGAGACACGCTCGAGAAGCTTCCTTCGCCGGGTACTGCGACTCGCGGCGTTTTTGACCTTCGGGTCTTTCGACCAGAACATCGCTCTCGGCAGTCTTCGAGGGGGTCGAGGCCGCTTTCTCAAAGACGCTCATCATATTTTTGCGGAATTCCTCCCATTCAGCCCGGGAACTATGTTTCGTGGGGCAAGGGATTCTCTTTGGAGAAACTGAGGAAGAGGAGGACGGAGAAGGGGATCTTCGACGTCTCCTCTTCGAGTGCTTCGATCTCGAGGAGTGATGGGACCCACTCCGAGACCTGAAGCGCGAATGGTGACGAGGAGACGAATGTCTCGACTTCGTCGAAGAAGAAGAAGCTTTTAAAGTCTTACCTTTCTCCAGCTTCCCCCTACGCTCCTTCAGGGCCTTAGCTGTCATGGACATACAGTCCTCGCACTCCGAACACTGGTGTTCAGCTCCCGAACACCACAGACAAACTCTGTGAGGGTCAGTCAGCGACATCTTTTTCCCACAATCTCGGCATTTTTTGAAGCCGGACCGAGGAGTTGTCGGTTCCGACGAGGAAGCCATCGAGTACGGATCGAATATCTCGAGGTAAATAGGATTAAATTGACAAAACTGAGCAACGGTATTCCGAGGCACTGAGTAAGCGCGGAAAAACGGAACTGAGCAACGGACGCTGCGCGTGGCCTTTATAGGCAGGATGACGTCGACGTAGATACGGCGGCTATCGAGGGACATCGACTCAGCGGACGTCGACGCGCAGCGCCCTCTAGAGAAAAATTTTCCGAGGCCAGCAGAGCTGGAAGGAGATATCTAAAATAAGGAATACGTCGGAGGACACAATCCCTTCGAAATATGCTTTTGTCCGGGTCGTACAAAAAAGAAAGTATTTTAATTAGACTGGATCTGGACAAGAGAGCTATTAGCGACTTACTGTATTTTTGAGCACTTCAGATGGAATATGAAGCGTTTTAATGCGATTTCGCCATATTTGTGGAAGCACCCATTGTGGGCTTTTAGAAATGTTATTTTAAGATTTAAGCTGAATCTGTATCCAACAAGATATGCTACTGGTGCTAGAAACGGCACACCGACAAATGAGTGTGTGCCTTCATTGTAATTCTGATGTAGAAAATCGAAAACACCTCTTTATTGAATGCACTTTTTTATCAGACACTCATAGAAAGGTTTTTGATAAATGTATTGATTGTGAAGCTTTCTGGTTAAGAATTTTAAATTGTTCTGAGATTTCTTTATGTATTGCAGCTATTGAGTTTTTAAGAAGGATTTTCACCCAATTTTGATTTTATTGTTGATATTTGTTCATGATATGTGTATTGACTGTATTCTTAATGTATTATTGCAATGGATGTTGTGTTGTATGAAAAGTTTGTATAAACTTTGACAAACATAAATAACTAAAAACATATTCTCTCCACACTCCATTTCTTCCTCCTTGATGTTCTCTCCACACTCTACTCCTGCCTCCTCAATGCCTCATGCCACCTCCTCCTGAACATCTTTTACACCCCCACCTCTGTTCTCCCTACTGCCACCTCTCTCCAACTCATCTCGAAATCCTCTCTATGCCTGTAACCTCCATCTTTTCAATGGACATGGGAACCTTTCCCAAAATGTTGGTCTTAAGTTTGGTTAACAAGCACAAGCAAGCGGGCCTTGAAGTTTTCACATAAATGCATGAGCAACCCGTACACACGTTTGAATCGCAGTGTAAATGTCTTTGAAAAGCCTAAAGTCACAGAAAAGGTACACTGCACAGTTCTAGGCTCTCTGGCGTTTGTGTGGCAACATGGCTAGTACAGAGTCTAGATCACATTGCAGTAGTTCAGCCTCACGTCTAATAAGAACAATGCGATTGTGTGGGGAAAGATGCAAAAACGGAGGGTCCCAATCATGGACTGCAGGTGGAAGAAGGCTTCATTTTGGACCGTGTTTACTTGGTGGCTCAAAGGTCAGGTCTCTCTCAAAGGTGACACCAAGATCATCAAGGTGATGGAGCCACCATGAACAGCGGCCAGTCTCATGGAAATGTGGCAGTGTTCACCTAGCCAGTCAAATAGGTTTTAAAACTAATGACCGTGCCGGTCAAGTGGCACAGCGAGTAGAGCGCTCGCTTTGACATCAGTGCAGAGCCTCCGGCAGCGCCAAACTCAGCGTTTCATCCTTCCGAGGTCGATAAAAATGAGCACCACACACCGTGGATAATAATAAGCAGCGCTCAGATACCTAAGGGTTCGTAGCGCTATATAAATGCCAAATTATTATTATTATTATCATAATAAGGATTCTTTTTGACCTTGTTTTAGAAATAGTACAGACTCAAAACGACTGGGTGCTTTCCATGCTCTATTATAGCTAACATATGTGATCATGTGTGGTCCAAATAGAATATATAAAAAAATCAAGTGAACATTCTACTCACTCATGTTTTAACTTTTGTAACATTTCTGCTTCTTTCCTCTGCTTCAGCAGAGCATTGAGGATGATCATCCTCTTTCGATCTTCTGCGGTCTTGAACTGCTCCTTGTATACTACTTCTGCTTGCCTCCTTCTCTCTGCCAGCTTGCCATTGGTCATATCACAAGTCCCGAACAGTGGATCTGTGCTACAGGGCTCAGGGGGCGCCGGCTTGAGAGAATACTTCAGCTTTACCTGCAAGAACGGCATATAGATTTTACTGTACAACTAGAAGGAGACGCATTGGGCTCTAGGCAAGGCATATATTCTCAATTAACCCTTCAGTTGGAAAACATTGCACCAGGTAAGTTATACTGCTCATGTTTAGTCTATATGTCTAAGTCTACCAAGCAAGCGTGCACATGATTATAATGGACTGTGTCTCTTACAGACTTGCAAATGCTTTTAAAGGCTATGATCTTAACCTTCTCAAAAGTTGTGAAGCTACTATTATATAACCATTACTTTCAAATCATCCGTGGCACTTTTCTAATTGAATGCACTTGATTTTGGGCACTTTGCCATCATTATTTTCAATCTATCAATTACGTGTTCTACTTATATAAAGCAGCATCATGTGACAGGGTCTGAGACTGGACCAGGGCAGGGAGCCTGCCACGGCGAAAACTAGAGCCAGCACTGACCCGAGATGGGGTGTGGGAGTTGGGGGGTTGCCCCTGAAACCCTCTCATTTGCCTTGAAGGTTAATGTAGCTACCACCCTCTGCCACACAGTGCCTCCCAGCACTGTTTCTGACCAGAGATCAGGGGGGTAGGGGGGGGGCAATGGTAAATTAAATGAGCAAGAGAAGGGACTGCAGGGGAGCAGGAGAGAAAAGGAGATACCCCCCACCCCAACCGAATTATAAGCAAAACCCACCAGCACTTGAAGAAAACCATAAGGAAAATGAGTAGGCTGAGCATATGGCCGCTCCCATGTAAATGGTAACTAAAAAGGGGACAGGGCTACGTTTTCTTTTTATTAGCGTTGCACGTGTTTAACACAGCCCATTGGGAACAAATACCCTCATATTGGCGCACAGAGTTAGGTGAAAGTTGGAACCAATGCAAGGGGGTTGGAACAGGAAAATAACATTATAATATAAGAGTGAATGAAAGAGAGAGTGTGGGTTGTAGGGCTGAGTTCGGGAAGCATTGAGGAGGACCGAGAGACCAGGCAGAGGACAGAATGTGAAGAGAGTGCTGAAGGGTTGGTGGTACAGTTGGTGTAGAGTGCAGGTGAGGTATTGGTTGCGAGAGAGATTTGTACCAGTTGAGATTAGTGTAGTTTGTTGAGGAAATACCTAAAAGGCGAGGGTGAAAGGAAGACAGAGAGATAAGTGTAGCGGGAATCAATTGGAGTGAGAGTGATAAAGATAGTGTATGCTAGGAGGGTGTGGAGGGAGTGCAAGGTGGTAGTGGGAGTAGAGGTTGGGGCAGCATGAAGCAGGAATGGGGTCGTTGGAAGAGATAGAGGGTGTGGGACAAATATGCAGTTAGGGGATTGTGTGAACAGAAAAGTTGAGTGAGAAAAGAGAGTGGAGAGAGGAGAGGAGAGAGGTCAGGGAAGAGCTGTCAAGGGGGTGGGGGCATTGGAGAGACAGAAGGGAAGAGAGAGGAGAGGAAGAAGACAGGAAGGTGTGAGTGAAAGGGAGAGGGGCAAGCGAGTGTAGAGTAGAAGGTGAGGCGGAAGGAGTAGTGTGATCAGGGAACAGAGAAAGACCGAGAGTGTGCATGAGGGAACGGTCTAGGTGTCTGTTACTGGAACAAGAAACGCTTAATTCCTATTGAGCAAACCAGGGGAGTGTTAGTTTAGGGACCCTTTAGAAGAACCCTGCAGGGGGCAAGATACATGAGGCTTTTACCTTTAGGTCCTCGCCTGTAGCAGCTTTTAGATAGCAGGGGTTACATATCACTAATTGTGTGGGGTTAGGGAAGCATGGGAGATCGAATTAGGGAAGCCCTTGTGCCAATTTCGGAATAAAAACTCTTGAGCCCCCTTCGGAGTCTGGGAGTTATGGGAGCCAACTGTAACAATCAACAATAGTGCTAAAAGAAGGTATGCACTGAAATCCACATTTCTGGCACCTAGAATGCAGTGAAGGAATACGTGTTAAATCTATTTACAGGGGATAGTGTGTAAATGCCAAAATAATTGTTGTACATTGTCCGAAGTTCGATATAGCTCTCAGAACGCAAGCTAAATTTTCAATAAGCAAAACTTGAACTTGATGGACAAAAGAATGAAATTAATAAGTGATTCAACTAAAATCAATGTGCTGCATGTCGGGGGAGGTATTGGGGATTAACAGATTCAATGGATACTTTTGCAGCAGACCTAAATCTCATCCCAGCAGCAGTGGGCATACAGGTGAACAAGTATTTGAAATGGTTACACATACATATTCTTGCTTGGTATTCCATTTTCCAGTCACCACACAAGAGGTCCTTTGTTCGTAAGGAAGCAGGTTAGAATCAATCTCATACCTCTGATGAATTCTAAACATCTGAAATTCCATTCCTACACTCTGCATAATCTGAGGATAATATTTTATAGATGTTGTCCTTAATGCACGTTCCTCCCACATCATTGTTTTTTTATTTTTGTATTTTATTATAACAATGTTTTGCAATGGAGTCTGGGTTAATGTACTAGCATTTTAAGCTCACACCATATAATTCAGCCTTGTTGTATTAAAAGTATTCTATTTCGTTTTTACTTGTAAAAGAATAAACTCAATAGACAAACACGTCCTTGAAAAATAACTTTACTCCCAACTTCTAAAAGTAGGGGTTCAAATAATCCCACCTGAAAATCTGATCTGTGCCCCTGTTAATAGTTTATATTGAAAACTAATTTAACGCAAAAATCAATACTCTTTACATTTTTGTATAAAATCCAATTAAAATCATGAGCTAGCAAAAATGGTGCAACCATGCATTGGGTGAAATGTACATTTGCACTATTTATATTTAGGATATCTCTTAAACCAACATATAAAAATAAACGAATAAACATTGTAATGTACAAATGGACCTGATTACGAGATTAGTGGTATTTACTCCAGAAACACTCCATTGCTCAGCAGTAAAAGGCTCAGTGTAATTTCTGTGCATTCGCAGAGAGTGCAACTGTTCATACAGTGAATTCCCTGAGTAGGCAGTGTGTCCGGAAGAACCGCCAAACGGTATTACCATTAACGCAAGCTGTAACTTGAAGGGTCCACATGATTCTGAGTAATAAACACCCTTCATTATTCCACATTTTGTAGTCCCAAGGCCTCCATGGAGAAATTACATATTACTGCATGCAGGATTACCACATTCTATGTCAAGACGGAGGCGAGCATTAAGCTTTCATCTTCTTTATTTTCTACTCTCCAGCAGTTTCAACAAATATAACTTAGTAAACTTTCAATTTAAATCTATTTTTTTTTTATTCAAACAAACTTCAAATCCCATCAATCCTGTAGTCCCCTAGTCTCTGGCCATGTGACCTAGTCCTTCCTGTTCCTCTGTCCTTCCTCTTCTTTTCCTGCTCTCCACGAGATAAGTACCAATTTATCTTAGCTCCCAGGGACCTGCCGAACCCTCTAGCAGAGCGCGAGTACGCAGCCCCACTCTTGGAAGGGTGGAGCTCTAAACAGGCAGGAAACTTCCTGCGGGCCGAGCAGAGGAACAACCCCCAACTCTCACGAAGTTGGTCACGTGCAGCGAATAGGCCAATAGGAGGCACAGCGCGCTTAGCAACGAACCCCTCCTGCGTGGGGGCGGGGCTTTAGACAGCGGAACACACGATTAGAGAGTATTACCAGTCGGAATATGAAAGATATATCCTGCAAACATACGTGCTCTATAAGGAAGGTGCAGCCTCAAGCAAAGTGAATCAGTGGACGCACCACTACACCTAGACAGGTATTGATTCAGGCACCGGCCAGCACAATGTCAAACTTCGAGTGGAGAGAAGAGGAGCAGGAGGCAGTCTACCAAGAAGACCTAGCCTATAGCTTCAAAGAAGTGCTGGGAGATTCACTGACAGAGGCAGTGGCCCAAGGAGTGCGGCCTTTACAAGAAAGGCTAGATACCATAGAGCTATTCCTGAGCCAGAAGGAAGAACGCACCCAGCAGGAAGAAAGCGCGTCCACAAGGGCAACGTTTAACGACCCTAAGGGGTGTAACAAGGCCCAGAAGAGCAACGACTCTTCTGACCCCCCGGGCCAACTGACAGGGGCGGGTACAGGAGCCCCAGAGGCTACGGACGTGTTCCTCAGACTAAAGGAAGCGTTCATGAAAGATTCTCAGGTGCCGAGCCTCCGGACCCCCTACCCAGGGGATGACAATATGGGTTGTACAGAGGAGGAACCCCCAGAAGGCTTCCCAGACGAGGAACTGCCGATATCCCCCACATCCATTCAAGCGGATGCAGATAATGAGGGGAGCCAACCTCCGCCTAAGAAAAGGTAACGAAAACTCCACCACTTAGAAGAAGATGAAACGGCAGATATGTTCCAACCGGAAGAGATCAGAAACCCGAGATCCTCGGAGTGGGTACCATCGCCGAGAGTGGCAAAATACATGACGCAGAGATTGAGGAAAGCTCTCGAAAAAGAGGTCAGACAAAGACTGAGGGCTGAATATCCAAGACCAGACCTGCCAGGCAAAGTCACAGAAGCCCCGGAATTGGACCCTAAAATGTTGTCATTCGTCTCCAAATCAAACAGAGACCCGCGGAACGGCATAGACCGCTCCTGGAGAAATTGCCAAGAAAAACTCCTCGACCTAGCAGGTCCTCTAGCTAAGATAATGGACCTAGCCGAGCGAGCCAGAGATACAGGCGAGGAGGTAGACCCAGGAGTCCTAGCGAACTGGCCCCAACGAGCCATATATATACTAGGAAACGCAAATTGCGCGATTTCATCGGTGCGCAGGAGAGGCCTCCTTTTGAAAATTGACCATAAACTAGGAGATCTGTCATCATACGAAGCCGGCAAGGCAGCTCAGGGCCTGTTGTTCGGAGAGACATTTGGTAAGGAGATGGGGAGGTTCATAGGGATCTACACCTCCCTGGAGAAAGCACAGGCTTCGATGAAGAAGATTTTCCCTGGGAGAGTTTTTGGCGGGAACGGTCGCTACAGAGGCCGCTCGACCGGTCGATACCAAGCATCTAGAAGGCCTCAGAACAACAGAAACCAATAGTGGGAATCCAGGCAGCCTGATACCTTTTTTCCCCCAAGAGGCCGCTTCCCTAGAGGAAGACGGGGCAGAGGACAGGGAAGAGGACAGAACTTCCCCACAAGTGAGAAATTTTACATATCCGCCAGTAGGGGGGAAGACAGCTATAGTCTGGGAAAACTGGTGCTCGCTTTTCAGCGACGCTTGGGTCCTTCAAACAGTAAAAGGCATGTGTATAGAATTCACAGAGACTCCCGTTCAGGATCAAGCACCACGCCCCATAGTCACGACACTGACCGAGAAAGAGCTGCTAGTCACAGAATTGCGAAGCCTAGCAGAGAAACGGGCGATCGAACCATGCATAACGCCGCCAAGATGTGTGAGCAACATGTTCCTGGTTCACCGAAAAGACAAAGTGAGACTAGTGATAAATCTAACACACATGAACAGCTGGGTGGCCTACAACCACTTCAAAATGGAAGGAATCCACCATCTCAGGGATACGCTCAGACAGAACGACTGGCTGGCGAGGATAGACTTGAAAGATGCTTATCTCACGATTCCTGTACAGAGGGATTTCCGTCTATTCCTAGCATTCGACTGGGACGGGCAATTATGGCAGTTCGCAACAATGCCATTCGGGCTCTCCTCGGCGCCATGGGCATTCACGAAAGTGATGAAGCCTGTAGCCGCAGCAATCAGAGGAAAAGGAACTTGCATGATTATATATCTAGACGACTGGGTAGTATACCTCTTAACCTTGTTAGGTTTCCTAGTGAACCGAGAGAAGTCGGAGATGTCTCCGGCGAGGAGGATAGAATTCCTGGGGTTTGTTATAAACACCAAGTCGGCGACATTGGAACTCCCAAACAAAAAGATCAGAGACATGAAGAGAGAAATAAGGGCATGTCTCAGCAAAATGAGCATATCACTTCGCACCATAGCGAGAGTAGTAGGTTTACTAGCAGCATCAATACAAGCAATTTTCCCAGGGCCATTACACTACAGAGCCTTTCAGAGACTGAAGATACGACATCTTCAACAAGGCCTACACTACCACCAACAGAGTTGGAATGGTGGTTAGCGAACATGGAGGCCTGGAACGGGAGAGCCATCTTCGGCGATCGCCCAGACCTGATAATAGAGTCAGATGCCAGCAGAGAAGGCTGGGGAGCCCGTTGCGGGGATCTCCAGACAGGAGGGAGATGGAGCGCATCGGAACTCCAATTACACGTAAACTGCCTGGAGTTACTAGCCGGATCCTTTGCGATCAGGGCATTCACGAAAGGGAAAGTGAACTCCTGTATTCTGCTAAAAATGGACAACATTTCAGCAGTCAAATACAACAACCATTTAGGAGGAACAAGATCCAAATTACTGGTGGAAATAGCCAAGGATTTCTGGCATTCCTGCCTAGAATCAGGGATCTCAGTAGTAGCCGACTACTTACCTGGTTCGTTGAATGTAGTAGCGGACTGGAACTCCAGACATCTCTCAGACTCCAGCGACTGGATGCTGGACCGGATGATTTTTCAGAAACTGGAAAAGATCTGGGGCCCTATATACACAGATCTGTTTGCGTCCAGGCTGAACGCTCAGAAAGAGAGGTTCTTCAGTTGGAGATTGAACCCAGCGGCAGCCGGAGTGGATGCTTTCCTACAAGATTGAAGGGAGCAGACACTTTACGCTTTTCCCCCATTCATAATGATGAACAGAGTACTAGCAAAGGTACGCAGAGAGGCAGCGAACCTGATAGTAGTGGCTCCGATCTGGAAATCACAAGTATGGTTCCCAGCACTCATGGAACTATTGGTAGATTACAGAGAATCTTGCCCCAAGGAGAACGCCTCCTCGCGGACCCAGCTGGGCCATCTCACCCTCTGAGAGTGAAGGGGACACTGCCATTGATGGCGTGCAGGATAGCAGGAGACGCTGGAATCTCCCGGGCATTTCGTCACAAGCTGCAAGCCTCATTGCCGAGTCATGGGCTCCATGAACTCGAAGGAGCTACGACGCAGCTTGGAATAAGTGGTCGACGTGGTGCAGAAGGAGAAATATTCATCCCGTTTCTGCCCCTCTAGTTGAGATCTTGAATTTCCTAGCGGAACTCCTCCAGGACGGCAAGGCATGCAGAACAATAGGGGTATAGAGCTCTGCAATCTCAGCAGGTCACCTACCCGTGGAAGGCGCACCGGTGGGAGAAAACGTAGCAGTAATATGGCTACTAAGAGGAATAAGATTCAGGAAACCACCGCAGCCGAGATATGAATCTTTATGGGACGTAGCAGTAGTATTGAAACTCTTTGCGGACTGGCCCGATAACAAGTATTTGTCCCTAGGACAGCTGTCCGAAAAAACTGGCCATGCTATTATGCATGGTGTCATGCAGGAGAGTAGCAGATGTGAGAGTGTTAGAGGTGAATAGGAGAAGGTACGGACCGGAAGGCGTGACATTCAGTTTAGCCAGAAGAGCTAAAACGGACTCTAGCACTATCACGTACCCATACATGCAAGAGCACCCGAAATGGTGCGTAGTGGGATGTATAAAGGAATACGAAAATAAAACAGCCGAACTAAAACCGGCAGTTATTAATTTTGCGTGCAGAAAGCCACACAGAGGAGTAGCAACAGCCACCATATCACGTTGGGTCAGAAACATCATGAGCTTAGCAGGCATAGACATGACAAGATTCGGGGCACACTCAGTTAGAGGAGCGATGGCCTCGAAAGCTCTAGGACTAGGCGCAACGTTACAAGACATCATGAAAGCAGCAGACTGGGCTAGTGATACGACATTCAGAACGTTTTACCACCGACCTATAAATGCAATGGCAGAAGTAGTAGTAAGAAGCTTTGAACAAGCTTAATGCTCGCCTCCGTCTTGACATAGAATGAAGATTCCCCCTGCTAATAGCGCAGGGAGCTCTTGATTCTATTAAAGACAAGGAGGCGAGCATTAAATTCCCGTCCTGAATACACAATGGATGCAATGATGAAATAAACGATGTGAAGTACTGTTGATAATTAACATGACTATTTCTTCCAGAATAGGGTGTGTATTCCCGCCCTAACATACACAATTTTGTTTCTTATTGACTTTAGGGGATGAGCAAAAGAACAGCTGAAAGCCCTAATCAGATCAGGTCGCCTGGAGCAAACTCGCAAGTTCGTATGTGAGATATCAAGCCAGCACAAAGCAGGAAGATCAGCACAAGTTCAGCAGTTGGGTCCGCAGTTAAAGAGAAATGACAGTTCAAGCAGTCAAAGAAGAGGAAGGACAGAGGAACGGGAAGGACTAGGTCACATGGCCAGAGACTAGGGGACTACAGGATTGATGGGATTTGAAGTTTGTTTGAAAAAAAAAGAAAAGATTTAAATTGAAAGTTTACAAAGTTATATTTGTTGAAACTGCTGGAGAGTAGAAAATAAAGAAGATGAAAGCTTAATGCTCGCCTCCTTGTTTTTGATAGAATCAAGAGCTCCCTGCGCTATTAGCAGGGGGAATCTTCATTGGGCAGTAGCACCTCCATTAATGGTTTTGTTGGGAAGTAATTAACTCCGGATCTAAGTGAATTTTCTGTCACAAAAAGTCTGCGATGGAAAAGTTTGCATGAGAAATAACATACATTTTAAAACCCTACAAACCCACACCCACAACACACCCCAACCCATACCCCCAACACACCCTCATGCACACCCTACCTACCTTTGAAGACGTGCTCTGTCCCTGCAGCGCCAGTTCCCTTTCACTTCCGTGATCGGGATCCAGTGCCGCAGGGTCTATTTCTTTTTTTTTTCTCAGGTGTGCAGCAGGGATTTCCCCCACAACCCCTGCTTACTATACTGTACAGTGCAGTATAGTGATCGGGGTGTTGCAGGGGACACCCCCGCAGCCACTGTTTTTTTTCCTCTGGTGTGCTGCAGGGTTTTCCCCCGCAACCCCTGCTCACTATACTGTACAGTGTAGTGAGCGGGGAGTTGCGCGGGACACCCCCGCAGCACCGCCAGTCTTTTTTTTTTTTACCTACCTAAAATGCATGCCATCAAAGGTTCGAACCTTTGGTGGCATGCATTTACGACCTTTTTGTATAGGTCGGAACTTTTGGTGCAGTAATTTCTACCTATTCCATGAACTCCACCCCAAGGCAGGTGGAATTGAAGAGTTCCCAAAAGGAATCTCATAATTTGCAAGGGCGGTAAACATGCAGTATTTGCGAAATACTGCATGCTTTCCCATTCCCATTATGCTTGTAATCCGGCCCGAAAACTTCAGTTTACAGAGTTTTAGATTTCCAATTCTTCCACGTGGTAGTGAGTCAGTCTTTTAATCCATCACCCAGAGAAGACATGCATTGGATGTTCCCCATGTTTCTTAGGAGAACAGTGAACTACTAGATGTTCGGTACTTTTTTTGCTCGCTTGTACTTGCCTAGGAACACACTGCGTTTCAGGTTTCTAATTGTACTGCCAATGTGTATTTTGGTACATGGACGCATCAGAATGGAAGCATGGGCTGAGTTAACAAGAAGGAAAGGTAGCATTTGTTTTCAGCTAATAGACATGCAGCACATTTTGTGCAGTTATTAAAACCACTTGTTTCCAAAGGTGGCAAGCTCGAACATGTTTGTTGTTTACTCTTGTAGGAATTATATGAAAGCGGGTTCGGTGATTTACTGTGCTATTTTAGGACGGTCAGCAATTTATTCTTTTAAATCTTTGTCTAGTATAATCGTCTAGCAGCCTGATACACAGTATTTCAACAAATGATATGTTTTAACATTGTAGAATGTAATCACATGCGATTTGTTCACACTGCTTTGTTATGAACTCATCCAAATGTATCAACACATTTAAATACATAAAACAACTTTTCTTTGCTTGAGCGCAGTTTGATATTGAAACAGTTGCTTTTAAAATTGTTTCCCTAAACATTCTGCTGTACGGTCCCAGGTTCAATAGTATATCATGAGTATATCTAAGCTCATCTATGGCGTGCTTGTACAATGAGGCGAGGGCAGTTTATCAGGCAAATATTAACCTATCAATAAGGATGCTGGCATGTGGACATCGTCTAGACCCTAAAATAGAAGCCTGGTGGGCGGATCTAAGGCGATGGTCACTAGCAGAGTCTGCTGTATGGTATAAAGTGTTTCAGAAAGGTGCGCACGAAGGAAATGTGGGAATCGAGGCATGGAACGCCCTGGTACAGAATATGTTCAGCCTGGGTGAAGATGAGACTTAGAGGTAGTAGGTGACGGGGAAAGTTGATGCGGAACAGGGAGGGACTGATGCGCTGGGGATTATGCAGTCTTGGAGGCTGACACTTTTGCGGGAGGTGGTGGATCTACAGTAAGGTTGGAACGAAGGAGGAACGACTACCCCCCTGGGGAAACGCTGTAATTGATATATGCCTGTATCACTGGAATGCCATGGTGAAACTTGTCTGTATTTGTTTGTTTGTTTGTTAAATAAAATAAAAACATGTTAAAAAAAGGATGCTGGTATAAGAGGATACACAAATAAAAAAAAGTTTTCCTTTTCTTTTGCACACTTTCATCTTCATCAAAGTTATAAAAATCTGGAGAAAATCTTCATATTCAAAAGATCAGATTGATGGGTAAGGAAATAGTTGATTAAGTCAGCAATTCAAATCAATAACGCATGTTACTACAAGTTCAATATTCGATAATACTTCACATAATTCATATACAGTCTTCTAATACCGATTCTGATGATCTTTCATCATTCGCATTCATTTATCACAGTTCTATTCAACGCAGAGTTATCATTAGATTTGAATCTGGTATTTAGTGGCATTTCGCTGAAATACAGTGGGCTTCATTACGAGATTGGCTCTAAAAATCCGTCTTTACCGGCATGCCGGTAATAACATGTCTGTGAAGCCTCGATCCCGCAAACAGCAGCTGATCACGAGTGTGCGAGTACGTGCATACCGGCATGCCAGTAAACGCCCGTACCGGCATGCCGGTAACGACCCTCAACCCCCCAGATAGCGGCATCATGAAATGCACAGATAACTCCTCCGCCATCGGCATCCCCCAAATAGCGGTACCGGTATTAACACAGTGGTATTAACAGGTTTGTTATTACCGGCCCTGGAAGTAACGTCATCGCGCCGGAATGGGAAATGCACCAGCGGGCATCTTTGAAAACACAATCCATTGCCATCATCCACAGACTGGACCTGTTCAGGCTAAACCCCCAACACACCTTGGAGAAGATGTTGAAAGCAACCCAGAAAGGCACTGCTCGCTTGCGCAAACTCTGATTCAAGGACGAGGAGCTGAACATGTTAGCAGATGCGCTAGTGGAGCATGCAGGCGTGGTCTTCTGTGCTGACCTGAGGCATCTAGCACAGCTCAGGAAGAAGGAGATCTGGGAGGAAGTAGCAAGGAAAGTGAGTGTGGTTGGCACCACTGCACGCACCGTGAGGGACTGCAAAAAGCGGTGGGATGACCTGCGCTTAAGAGTAGGGAATATCCTGTCGGCCAATCGCAGCCAGGGGCTGGCAACAAGCGGTGGTGCCCACTCACCCATAAAATTGGCAAGGTGGGAAGAGACCTGCAGCACATTAATAGATGTCGAGTCTATCGAAGGAGTCAGTGGAGCAGAGTTCTGAGTCCCATCATCGGCAGATGAAGGTGAGTGTCCCCACAAACACCTGACAACCAATGATCACAGTTGACCAACAAATGTGACTGTGATGCGAGCCAATACATGGCCCATCATACACACATACACATATCCCTGTCCAGCTGCTGGCCCCACCACTGTCGTATCAAAATGCATGCTGCATGCCGCTCACATACCCAAATACACGCCTGATACACAGATGAACTGCACGTGTCACACAGCATGCAAGACACAACACACCCGTAGGCCCCACAGCAAATACCATGGTAAACATGTGAACATCTGAGGGATGGCAATACTCTCCCCCCACCCCAAACCTTGCACGCACCCAGTCTGCCGCAACAAGCAAGCATCGATCCACATGGCACTAACTGCACAAAGACCAATGTATGCATGATGCAAGCACCACCATCACTGATGCCCTGCCTCTCCCTGTCCCCCACAGGAACAGATGCAGACATCAATGAACGCGATGCAAGTGCACATGCCACGACACCTGCCAAAAGGCCCAGGGGCCGGGATGATGGCCATCCACGTCGAGGGGAACAAGGATGGTCCAAGTGCCATGCAAGTGAGCCACCAGTGCCCAACCAGCCCCGCAGCCACCTACACATGACCAGCAGACACCTGCCCCTGCACCCCTGGAGACACAATCCAAACAGGGTGAGGCCACATATGTAGAAACTGAGCATGAGGGCTTACAGTCCGCCGCCACAAGCTCGATAGGGGAGACAGCTGCATCGGCACCTCATAGGGGCGATGAGGAAGAGGGCCATGACGACGACACTAATGCAGGAGGCTTCTACTCAGAGGATGTTGGCCAAACCCCAAGCCCCCAGGTCACCCCACAGGGCACCCTCACCAGGATCCTGAAGGACAGGGCAGACATGGAGAGTGGTCTCCAATAGAGGACAGCCACGTATTGGCTACAGACACACCATCAAACCTACCATCCACCTCCAATACCGCAATAGGGGACCTTGAGGGACGTCTGTCCAGGATGGAGGGCCCGCAGGAGGAGATGCACATATTTGTCAAACAATACCTCGTGGTGAGGCAACACGCTGTGCAATGCGTGAGAACACTGCGGCCGTCATCAAGACCATCAACCGGAACTCTAAGCCTGTCCATGATGGATTTGTTGTTGTGGCCCACATCCTCACCAGCAGCGGCAAACAGCGGCATCCGAGCCACAACCATAGACATCAGCATTTACCACGCCTGACAGTTCCACTCAGACCAGGCCTGTGCGCAGGTCCCTGCGCAGCATGCAGCGCTCTGCGATGCAACCCCCTTCTCCTTAGGGGGTTCGCAGTCGCAGAGGCACCGTGCACATGTTGATTTGCAGTGCCTCTGGACACATGTTGTGCCATTGATGTCTTCGGGTGTTGGGGGGGTTTTGGGAGGGTGGGGGTACGGTGTGGGGGATGGGGGGCGGGGTGTGTGGTGGTGTGTTGGGGGAGGGGAGTTTAGTGGGGGGAGGGGTGTGTGGGAGTGTGTGGGGGGTTTTGGGGAGATGGGGAGGGTGAAGGCAGAGGGGGTGTGTGGTGGGTGTTGGGGGAGGTGGGAGCGTGGATGGGGGAGCGGGTGTATGAGGGGTGTTGGTGGAGGCGGGAGGATGGAGGAGGTGTGTGGGGGTGGAGGGTTCGTTCACATTGTAAAAACCATCATTTCAATACACCCGTTGTGTAAAAAACCTCACATGAGTGGACATTGCTTCTTTGGTGTGTGTCCATTTATTGCATTACAGTGCACAGTGCTCATATGCCCCCACACCCAGTGCCCAGAGTCCCACATACATAGCACCCTCTGCATCCAATGCATCAGAATGAATGGTCTATGACCGATTGGCGCACAGTACGACCCTCAAGTGTATCGCGTCCTGGCCGATGTCCAACATCTACCCCTTCCTCTTCTTCAACTTCACCTGGTGGTGGCTGGTCCATTTCAGGTGGCAGAGGTACGTTCTGCCGGATGCACATGTTGTGCAGCATGGCACATACCATGATGATCTTGCCCACCTTCTCAGGCCCGTAAATGAGGGGCGCAACCCGACCTGCTGAGGCAGCGAAACCGTGCCTTCAACGGGCCAAAGGTCTGCTCAATGACCACACGCGTGCATGTATGGGCACGATTGAAGTCCTTTTCGTGCCTGTTCTGCAGATTCCTGGCAGGGGTGAGGAGCCACGTCTTCAGGGGATAGCCAGCATCACCTGCATGGGAGCAGAAGAAGGTATGTTTAAGGGTACCACTCTATTTCCATTTGTGCTCGGTCTGTACATCGTTCATGCTCACATGCAGTATTTTGTCGATGCCAGCTATTGACTTCACAGCTGCACAACTATCTGCCCTGTACACTACTTGTCAATCCATGGTGCTGGTTTTGGGTGATGTACACGACTTAGGGGCCTTTACATTGGAAGCACCAGTCACCCAGATGGAGTGACAAGGTCCAAGATGTACACACATGTAAGGGCTGTGGGGCAGGGGATGAATCTAAATGCATGTTGGACAATGTTTGATGCATTAGGCTACTGGACTACATGATATTGCTTGTTAAGACTATGATGCATATGGTTTATTGTAGACGTCATGCACATGACCCTCGACGTCTACACACTTGTCACAGTGGCACAATGTGAATGTTGGTAGTGTCCGCCAGTGTTGGGTAGAGTGCCTTAGATGAAGCAGGGTGTCGACTTGCATGCTGGTACTCATGTGCTGTGGGCAATTCCCACACCAATCGCATCTATGTAGGTGTTGCTTACTACTTGATGGGTTCAATTTGAAGCATCCTTGTTGCATGTGTACTACCATTTGTATTTATCTGCACATGTTGCCATGGTGTTATGCAGTGTTGCTGTCGGAGAGGGGCAGTGACAACGGAATTGCCTGAGGTGGCATTGATACTGCACACTCATGGATGCTTGTGCTACGAGGTGCTTCAATGCGGTCATGTGTTTTCAGCTTTGTGGACATATGATGGTGTGTTGTGGTGCTGAGGGCATGGTCAGGTGATGTCCGGTGGACATGTTCAAGGGTGTGCGCTGATTGTTGGTGTGACATTTACACATTGGAATGCAGCCACAGTGCGTCAGCCTCCATTGTCTGCGTTATGTATCTTATTTGGTTGATTATGGGCACGGTCTTTGTTAGCATGGACAGTGTCCAGACACCCCATTGAGGGTACTCCCATGGCCCAGAGAGCAGACTACTTGCGTATGCATGTACACCCCCCCAAACACACTCCCATGGCCCAGAGGGCAGACTGCTTGTGTATGCATGTACACCCCCTCATGTACACCCCCCAAACACTCTCCCATGGCCCAGAGGGAGGACCGCTTGCGTATGCATGTAAATCCCCAAAACACTCTCCCATGGCCCAGAGGGCAGACTCAACCAGCAGCCAGCCACCTCCTTCCATGTAGCGGGGTAGCGAGGAGTTCCGCAGCACCATAGCATCATGCTTGGATCCTGGGTATCTGGCACAGCAATGTGTTATCATCTTGCTGGCATCACACACCATCTGCACATTGATGGAGTGGAATAGCTTCCGATTGTGGTACACCACCTCCACGGCATGTGGGACTACCAACTCCACGTGGGTGCAGTCGAGGGCACCAATTACATTGGGCATGCCTGCCAGTGCATGGAATGCTATTTTGGTGTCATTTGCCTCCTGTCGTGTCCGTGGTAGGGATATGTAGGCCCTTGCGTGCTTTAGGAATGCATCCAGCACTTGGTTTAGCACACCAGAGAAACATGGTTGCGAGATGCCATGCAGCTGGCCCACTGTGTGCTGGTAGGTACCAGTGGCCAGGAAGTGGAGCACAGATGTCACCTTCAGCAGAGGGGGGATGGCAGTTCGAATGTTGATCAGGCTGACCTAGTCTTCATGTATTAGTTCCACTATGTTGGTGATGGTGTCCCTGTCCAGGCGGTACAGGGTGTGGATCTGTGCTGGGGTTAAGTTGAATGGATTGGCCCTTATACGTGGCATTGGTGGCTGCCTGCGGGGAACCACTGCCTGCACTGGTGGGATTTGCTGGGCCAGTCTCACCCTCCTTCTCCTCCTGTGTCTCCTCTGTGTTGCCGGTTGTACTGCGTGCTCAAGGAGTAGCAGTGCAGGCATGTCCTCCAGCTCCAGTATGGCGAGTGCAAGTGGTATCATTTTGGTCTTGGAAGGGGTATGGTGTGTGGGTGTGCTCCTTTTGTGCAGGGCCTTGCTCCATTGCCTCCACCTGTGCTGATTGTGTGCACCTGTGGCAGTTGGGAACACATTAGTTTCCTATTAACGTGTGATCCGCGATGCCGGTATTGACGGCATCATGGTGGCCCTTCTTACCGCCATCTGGATGCCGGTATGTGCATGCCCGTGCGACTCGTGATGTCCTCTTTCTTGTGGCATGCCAGTATTACGGGCACGCGCATGCCGGTACGGTGGTGCACGGCCACAGCAGGTCCTTGTCGATGCCGGTAGGACCGACATTGCAGGTCATGATGGGCCGGTCCCGTAAATGATGCCGGTAATGCCTTACCGGTATCGTTATTACCAGACCGCCAACCTTACTGTCATTGATTACTGTGTGAACCCGTGTTTTGACATGCATGTATTAGTTGAGGGATTCCTTGTCATCACCCCCTTCTTATGAAAATGTTCCAGGAAATGAAATAAGTCGTCAGGGGATATTTTCTTTATTTAGTATAATATAGCATGTCGTGGCTTTTTATACAACTATAAAAAATAGCTAAAAGTTACAAAAATATATACATTTTCTTTCCTAAACAATACAAACCAAACTTGCAGCATTATTTACAACAGACTCGTGAACATCAATTAACGCACGTTACTGCTCCCCAAATCCCTCCCCCCTCAAGAGCTTATTTGCGTTTCTCGTTCTGTATCTGCTGCGTTTGGCTCGGTATCGCTTCCTTCCGAAGCTGCAGAATCCACCAATGTGCCAAACAGTCCTGTTATTAACATTCTCCAAGCCATCAGGTTACCCACTTCATCTTCCCCGCACTTGCTACATGCCTCCTTCCACACTACCGTTTCAGCCTCTGCCCATTTTTGCAAGTCCCGCCACCATACCTCAACCCGTGGCTTGTGGCACTGCCTCCAGCCCATGGCAATCCTTCTTTTAGCAAGCACATATGCCAGGTCCCTCAGTTTCCCAACATGTTTAGTATTCCGTGGTCTGGGAAACCCTCCTAACAGGCAGGCCCAGGCCGTATTTATGTTGAGCGTGACCCCTTTGTCCGCTAGTTTTCGTGCCACTTCCCCCCAAAAAGCTTCAAAAACTGGGCAAGACCAGAACATGTGTGTCATATCAGCATTTTCTTCATCACATTTTGGGCATGCTTGTCTTCCTGCGTTTACAAACTTAGATATTCTTTTTGGGGTCATATAGGCTCTATGCGTTATGTATAACTGTATCTGCTGCAATCTGGCGTTTCTGGACACCTTCTTGTGGTATCCCATAGCACGTTCCCACATCCCATCGGTCATCTGTGCCTCCACCTCTGCTTCCCAGTCTAGCCTCAAATGAGTCAAATCCTTCCCCACCCGGGTCATCACCATCTCGTACAGTCTAGAGATCTCCTGCCCTCCTTCTGATATGTCATATATTGTTCCCATTAGGACGTCTGGCTCCTCCGCCAGTACAGTCTCTGGCCAGGTTTTACGAAAGGTCTGCACTAGCCTGAGATACGTGACATATTGGCCTCTGTGCAAACCTGCCTCTTCTCCCAGTTCTTCGAAATCTTTAATAATCCCTTCTTGCCATACATCTCCCAATGTGACCAGCCCGACCGATTCCCAATAGGTCCTAATTATCATTCTGAGTTGGTTGTCTCCCCCAGCTAAGGCAACTAGCGGCACCTGTGGGGAACACGGGTACAGGTTCTCCATCAGTTGGCATACTCTGCGCCACATCTTCCACCCAAGCAACATCATACCCGGGCGTTCTTTAATTTCAAGTCTAGGCACCCACATAATATCCTTTAGGTAAAACGGGGTACAGTCCTGCCCAAACAGCCTAAATTCAGGAGTTACCTCATCAGAAAGCCATTTGGTTACATATTGCAACTGACTAGCTACATAATAGGCCTTGAAATTCGGCAGCTTAATGCCCCCTCTATCATGGAAGTTCTGCAGCTTCCATAGCGCCACTCTATTGCGAGTGCTATGCCATAGGAAGTCCCTGCACATGCTGTTCAGTTTGACAAAAAACGTTTTGGGTATCAAGTATGGTATATTACTGAAGAAATGTAACAGCCTGGGCAGGACCACCATTTTGAGCATCGTCCCCCCGTCCCATCATCGCCAGCGGCAGCTTCTCCCAAAACTTCATATTTGTTCTGATTTTTTTCGCAGCCACCTCGGTATTACGCAAGTGTTCCCCCTCCACCGTATGATACACATCTATTCCGAGGTAGCGGAAGGAATCAGCCGCCCAAGGTACGGACAACACTGGCAACCGCTCCAGAGGGGCTCCTATGTAGCTCCCCAATGGGAACATGCTCGATTTTTGGGGGTTTACCGCTATGCCGGACAGTTCTGCATACTTTTCCATAACCTCTAGAAGATACTGAAGATTTTCCTCCGGATATTTCAAATATAGTAGTAAATCGTCAGCATACAAGGATATTAGGTGTTTCTCTCCCCCTACCTCAATACCGACCACGTCATATTGTTGTCTGAGGTACACTGCCAGGGGCTCCAGGGCTAGAATGTATAACATCGGGGACCAGGGGCACCCTTGTCTGGTGCCTCTACTGAGTTGCCACCTCTCAGATATCACCGATCCTGTGCGCACCCTGGCCAGTGGTTCACTGTATAGTAATTTTGCCCACCTAACATAACCCAGCCCCATCCCGTATTCTTCCAGGGCCTCCAGCAACCATGGCCATCTCACTGAATCAAAAGCTTTGACTGCATCTAGGGACACCACCGCCATTTTCCCCTCGCTCCTGTTTCCCTCTTCAATCACCCGGTGGAGTCGCCTATGGTTGTGGGTTATATTTCTGTTGGGGACATAACCTGTCTGGTCCGGGTGTATCAGTTTGCTAATAACTCTACGCAGCCTATTGGCCAGGACCACCGTCAATATCTTGCTATCCTGGTTGAACATTGACAACGGCCTCTAGGAGCCGCAGCTTTGTCCTGGCTTGTTGGGCTTAGGGAGCGGCACAATTAACGCTTCTCTAAGCGATTCCGGCAGCCGACCCATCTCAAAAGACTCATTGAGCATCTCTAGCATAGGGGGGAGTACTTCCACTCTATATGTTTTATAAAACTCGCCAGGGAATCCGTCCGCGCCGGGGGTCTTGCAGGTGGGCAGCTGCTTCACCACCTCCTCCAACTCCTCTAAGGTAATCGGTGCGTCCAGCTCCTCCCTTTCTTCAGCACTAATCTTAGTCAATTCCATGTCTTTTAGAGTTTCTCTAATCTCCTCTCGATTGTCCCCTCCTATGTCCTCATATAATGTCCTATAATAGTCCAAGAATGCCTCGTTGACTCCCTCCTGGGTGTCAACCACCTCCCCGTCTTCTTTAGTTATTGTCCTAATCGGGGGCCTGGGGGTTTCGCTCTTGTATAACCACGCCAACAAGCGGCCAGTTTTATCCCCTCCTGCATGTTGCCTCTCGACATACTTCTTATAGTTAAGGTTGCAGAGCCTTTCCCAAAGCTCTGCGCACTTCTGCTGTAACTCGGGTACAAGTTCCGCATCCCCTCCCGCCCTGTTGCTTTCGCGCTCCAGTTTCTCTTCTGCTTCCTCTAGTTCCGTTAGGACCCCGCCCTGTAGGCCTTTTGACTTAGCAATAGCAGCACCCCGCAATACCACCTTAAAGGCTTCCCAGAGCGTGCACGCTGAGTCTACGCTGCCTGTGTTTACCTCAAAGTACTGTGTGATCGCATCCCTGATATCTTCCCTGAAGACCGGGTCCCGGAGCGCCTCCGCCCGGAGGCGCCATGTCGGTATCCGCGCCCTGGGGCGGCAGCACTGCCAACTCAGCACCAGAGGCGAGTGGTCCGACAGGACCCTTGCTCTATAGTCTATTTGGGTGGTCTCTATCACCACATCTGGCGTGGCAAAAAAGTAATTCAGCCTCGTATGCAGTTGCTGCGGAGCTGAGTAATGCGAGTACTGTGTTTCATTAGGGTGTTTCAGCCTTCAAACATCTGCCAGCCCAAAGTCGTCTAGTAATGTCTGCAATACCTTGGCCGCTGGGGTGGGCCTATCAATCTTCCCATCAGATCTGTCTGCCTTTGGGTTGAGCACGCAGTTGAAATCCCCTCCCAGATAACCGCTCCTCCCATACATGCACCCAGATGAGTACACAGGGTTCTAAAATACATAGCAGTATTTTGGTTGGGGGCATACGTATTTATAATGCACACCTCTCTATTCTCTACCAAAGCCTTTAATATGACCAACCTCCCCTCCGTGTCCACCACCTCTTGTGTAAGTTGGAGCGGAACGTGCGGTGCCACCCAGACCAGCACTCCCCTAGCGTAGGCAGAATACGGAGAGCCTACTACAGTACCTCTCCACTTCTTCCCCACCAGTTCCAATTTTGCTGGGTGAAATGTGTTTCCTACAAAAACGCAATATCAATCTTCTGTCTTTTTAAGTACATCATGACTTTGTTTCTCTTTAAGTAACTGTTAAGTCCCCTGACATTCCATGTTACGATCTTAAGGTCCCCCATGGCTCATGAGTGTCCTCCTGCCCTCCGTGTAGCGACTCCCCTTGCCCATGTGATACAGATTCAGCTCTCCATCTTTGCTTGTAGCTTCTCGTACCAGCTCAAACTCCCCATAACTATGTACACAGCAAATTCCCAACTCCTCCCCCCTCCCTCCACCCATCCCTTCCCCAACATCACACACCCCAACTGCTGCCCAGCTCCATTCTCGGAACTCAGGCACCCCCACATCTAGCCCTGCAAGCACCAAACAATGCACAGAGCTCAGTAGGGTGAAGTCGCCCTAATGGCCACTTAACTAAAATTGTTGTGGGGTAAAGAGATCCGCTCTGTAAGGCTCCCGTTAATTCAATAATAACTACAGTGCATATAACATTTAGTGCAATAGTCTGACCTTCTCTACTGAAGGCTGCGCAAACGACTATATTCAAGACCCACGTGCCGCGCCATCTTGTGGCACCTTCCTCGTGCATTACTTATCTCTTCCATGCTCTTTCTCCGTCCGAACTTCTGACTCCTGGGGACATCCCTGCGCATCGAGCCATCCCCTGGCATCCTCCGGGGTCTCAAAAAACAAAGTTTTGTGTTTATGAATGACTTTCAATTTTGCCGGATACAGTAACATATATTTGTGGCCCGCCTCTCTCAATCTCTGCTTTACCGTCCCAAAGTTCATGCGGCTACGCTGCACAGACAGGGTATAGTCCGTGATGTTTGCTGCTCCTCGTGTAATCGTTCCTGCCTTACGAAAGTGTTCCAATATCCTCTCCCGATCTCGGTAATTAAGAATTTTGGCTATCACCGGCCTAGGTGGGTTCCCCAGCGGCGGCCTCCTTGTTAGAGCTCTATGTGCCCTTTCCACCGCAAATCCTTGAGATAGGGCTCCTCCGGGTATCTCTTGCAGTAGCATGGACTCAATGAATTCCATGGGATCGTGGCCCTCCAATCCCTCCGGCAGGCCCACAATGCGGATGTTGTTTCGTCGGGCTCGTCCTTCCGCCTCCTCCGCTCTGCTCTCCAAGTTGCCCACTCTTTGTATCAGGGCATTCAATTCGGCCTTATGGGAGGCGCAATCTGCAGTATTCGGGCTAACTTCCTTCTTAAGGGACTCTGTGCGCTCCGCCAAGGCCCTGACGTCTTGTCGGAGTAGATTAACGTACTCCTGCACCTCTCCGACCTTGAGGTCCAGTGCCGTTTTCAGTTCAGTGACGGCTAGTTCGAGTTTAGATTCCCAGGCCGCCCTTAGGTCCGCAATCGCAGCTAGGACTTCTTGGTTAGCGTCCGATGTCGTCATGCCGCTTGCAGGCAGCTTGTCCCTGCTCTTGGTATTGTCTTGACCCGGGGACGTCTTAGCGAAGTCGTCTAAGGTGGGCTGTTTCGCCTTCGGCCTCACCGTTCTATTCGAAATGACCCAGAGGACCTGTATTTTGCACAAATGACAAATGCGCACTCAGTACGCCACTTTCGCTCGGTCACTGTGCGGCCTGCTCCTTCCTTTGTTCCGGACATTGGTCGGCCATTTTGTGTCGTCTTTCGTCTCCGGCGCTCCTTATCTTTTCCGCACAGATCTCTGCCGCCGTTCTTCCTACACCATCCAGAAGTTCACCACGCGTGGCCCGATCATTCACACACCGACATATGTATTTTCAACGGTTGTCGGCCCATCGTTACGCACTTTTTCGCCCGGATCATTACAGGATCTCGGGAGCTCCTCCAGATCACGTCCTCCTACATGGCCCTCGTAGCCACGCCCCCCTACAAAAATACATACATAATAAAAATCTATCGATAAAATACCACATTTGAGTCAAGTGATACATTAAAATCACATCATTACCATCACAAAATTCATGCAATACAGTCCTTAGATCAGTGTTATCCAAATTCTACCCACAGGTCAGTAGAGTTGTCCTTCTAATTACAATCATCCTCTCGCTTTCGAGGTTCAGATATTTTGTTGAGTCGAGAGACGATTCCCCATATAGTCTACAACAGCGATGTTCTCTACAAATGTCTTTCCATCCACTGTGAAAGCATCATGAAGTAGACAGACAACAAAAATGTAGTTTGGGATATAAACTTTTATTCAACGTAAAAAGGGTTGGAAACAGGCCTATCTTGCCCTATTCTAAGGTGGGATTTCCCTATCTAAAGGAAACTAAGGATAGTCTGCCTTCAGGAAGTCCAAAGAAAACAAAAGTCTGTGTCCAAATCCTACACTTGCCCTCACATCTATGTATATACACTGTGTGGGATTCTTAACGTTAAAAGAATAAGTGTTCAAAGTAACAGGTCTCCGCTTCTTCCAGTTTGTAAATAAGGAACAAGTTACTTACCTGTAACTGTTGTTCTCCAGCATGGGTCTGGCATGGATTCACATGCTCATGAATATTCCCCGTCGTCAGGCTGGGAATCCTCGGTAAAGAAAAAACCAGTATCAGTTTCGTTTCTGATCTGTCTTTCGTAGTAATAACCAATCACTGGTCTCTGCGTCATACTGACCACAGCCAATGACTGCCCTCTACCTAAGCACCGCCTCTGGCAGCCATCTTCAGATTTGGAAGCACGTGAAGTGGCAGTATGACCAAGTGAAGAGCCGCAGAGGGGTAGGCGGGAGGGTTCGCATGTGAATCCATGCCAGACCTATGCTGGAGAACAACAGTTACAGGTAAGTAGCTTGTTCCTTCTCCAGCATGGGGTCTGGCATGGATTCACATGCTCATGAATAAAGAATACATAGCAGTACACACATGCACAACCACGGGAGGTGGCAAAGGCTCAACATTAAGCATTGCATCAAACTCAACATTAAGCATCTTACCTCCCCACCAGGCTCACCTCAGGCGAACAGGTTGCGCAGCACTGCTTGGCCGACCCTGGACTCCTCCCTGGAATCCCGATCGACGCAGTAGAACTTCGTGAAGGTGTGCGTCGACCTCCACGTAGCAGCCCTGCATATGTCCAGCAGGGGCACACCAGAAAGGAACGCTGTGGTAGCTGCGATCGCTCTGGTGGAATGGGCTCTCGGACGGCCAGGCAGCGGTCGGTTTGCCAACCGATGACAGTACATGCTACAGCCGGAGAGCCATCTGGAAATGGAAGCCTTCGAGAGAGCCTTCCCCTGATTGACAGGTCCAAAGTTCACAAAGAGTTGTGACGTCTTCCGAAAACACTTTGTGCGGTCCACGTAGAACTTCAGCGCTCTAGCCACATCCAGCGAGTGCAGTCATTTCAGCCGGCGACGAAGGCGACGGGAAGAAAACAGGCAACACCAAGGGTTCGTTGAGGTGGAAGTCCGACGGCACCTTGGGCATGAAGGAGGGGTGCGTCCTGAGCACTACCCTCGTGTCGTGAAAAGTCAAGTACGGGGCCTTGCAGGAAAGGGCCTGGATCTCTCCCACCCGTCGTGCGGAGGTGATGGCCACAAGAAACGCTGTTTTCCAAGACAAGAACTTCAACGGAGCCGAGTGCAGAGGCTCGAACGGAGGTCCCATGAGCTTGGTCAGCACCACGTTGAGCTCCCACCCCGGGGCCGGAGCCTTCACCGGCGGGAACGATCTGAACAGTCCCTTCATGAACTCTTTCACCAGACGATGAGACCACAAGGACGTCCGCCCCGTGGTTCTGGTGTATCGGGAGATCGCAGCAAGATGAATCTTGATGGACGCGTGCGCCAGTCCAGCTTTGGCCAGCGTCAGTAGGTACGGCAGTACTTGGGGAGCCATAATCCGTAGAGGGTTAATCTTCTGTGCGTGGCACCAGACAGAGAACCTCTTCCATTTGTGTCCGTAGCATTTAAGAGTTGAGGACGCCCTGGCCTTTGCAAGAACCTCTCTGCAGTCGGCCGGTATGTCGTATCCTCCAAACTCTAGCGCTGCAGGAGCCAGGCCTGCAAGTTCAGCGATTTCGGGTCGTGGTGGAGGATGGCGCCTCCTTCCCTGGAGAGCAGATCCGCGTCCACCGGCAGCTTGATTGGCGGGGACGCTGACAAGTCCAGAAGGTCCGGGAACCATATCTGCCTCGGCCACGCAGGTGCGACGAGGATCATCCTGCACCGTGACCTCTTGAGCTGGTTGACGAGCCGGATTAGCAGTGGCAAAGGAGGGAACGCGTAGAGGAACAGGCCCTCCCAGGGGAACGAGAAAGCATCGCCCATGGTCCTCGCCTGGGGAAACCTGCTGGCGAACCTCCGGCACTTGGAGTTCGTCGCCGTCGCGAACAGGTCGATCTGGGGTGTGCTTCACCGTCGGAAGAGGCGATCCACTAGATCCTGCCGTAGTTCCCACTCGTGGCACGAGCGCAGCTCCCTGCTGAGTGAGTCGGCGATGGTGTTTTTTATCCCTGTCAGATGAAACGGCACCAGAAACATCCCTTGGGCGACTGCCCAATGCCACAGGTCCTGCGCCTCCTTGGACAGTGCTGGGGACCTGGTTCCGCCCTGTTTCCTGATGTAAAACATGGTGGTGGTGTTGTCGGTGAAGATCCTCACCACCTTGCCCTTGAGGGACGGAAGGAAGGACCTGAGGGCCCAAAACACTGCACGGAGCTCCAGGACGTTGATATGTAAGGATTTCTCCGTCGGGAGCCAAAGGCCTCTTGCGTGCAGATTTTCGGTGTGCGCTCCCCACCCTTCCAGGGAGGCATCCGTGGTCACTGTCTCCTGGTGGGCTGGGGTCTGGAAGTCCATGCCCGCCGTCAGATGCGCGCGGGTGCCCCACCACCGGATCGCTCATCGGAAACTCTCGTCGAGTGTGATCCTTTCCTCGAAGCTGCCCGTCGTTTGGATCCAGCGCGCGTCCAGGAACTCCTGCAACGGGCGCATCCGGAGCCTGCACATGGGAATGAGGTAGATGCAGGAAGACATCATTCCGAGGAGGGACTTGATGGACCTCACCTTGGCCGCGTCGGCCACCAACATTCGCTGCACCTTGCCCAGGATGGTCCTGGTCCTCTCCTCCGACGGGGAGGCCAGAAGGGACACTGTGTTGAGCCTCGCTCCCAGAAACAGAGCGTCTTGCGCGGGTACCAGGTGGGATTTGGCGTAGTTCACGGAGAATCCCAGGTCCGTGAGAAGTTGGACGGTCCTTGCCGTGTGAACCACGGCGAGCTCCCTTGTCTTGGCTCGGATGAGCCAGTCGTCCAGGTAGGGGTAGACGTGGATCCCTTCGCGGCGCAGCTGCGCCGCCACCGGTGCGAGGCACTTGGTGAACACCCTGGGTGCCGACCGTAGTCCGAAGGGGAGGGCTTTGAACTGGTAATGACGCCCTTGGACCACAAACCTGAGGAATTTTCGGTGCCCCTTTAGGATGGGAATATGGAAGTAGGCATCCTCCAAATCCAACGACGACAGGAAGTCTCCTTCCTCCAGCTGACCCAGGACGTGCTGGAGGGTGACCATCCAGAACTTTTGCGCCTTGATGAACTTGTTCAGACGTCGCAGGTCCAGGATGGGGCGCCATCCCCCCGTCTTCTTCTTCACGAGGAAGTATCTCGAGTAAACTCCGGAGCCCCGAAGCCTCTTTGGGACGAGTTCGATGGCGCCCTTCCTGAGCATCGCCTTTACCTCCAGGAGAAGTTGAGGGACGTGAAGTTCTTTCCTGGCCACGGGGGGGACGCGCGGACACTTTCTTTGAAACTCGAGCGCGTGGCCCTGGGCCAAGGCGTCCAGCACCCAACGGTCGGTGGAGATGGACTCCCACACGCTGACGAAGCTCGCCAGCCGGCCTCCCACCGGGGTGCTTCGGTGGGGGCCCGACCCCACGGCCGGTTCAATCCTGCTTCGACGAGGCTTTGCCGCCTTGTCCTTGGCAACGACGGCGGGGTCCGCCAGACTTGCCTCGTCCTCTGTAGGCCTCCTGAGACGACGAGCGGGCCGCTTGACGGTAGGAGGAGAAACCGCCGCCGGAACCTTTGGAGGCGTTGGCAGCTTTAATCGTCGTCGCTGCAGACGAGATGACTCTGCGTCCCATAGCGTCCAATTTCTTTCCCTCGCCGTCCGGTGGGGAAGTCGATGTGGAGGCCGCACCCCCCCCGCTTTTTTCCTGGCCGCCGCGGAGACGCCGGAGTCCGGGGTAGGCTGCGCCCGGAGGCACAGGGGGGCCGTGTCCGGGACCCGGTACTTTTTCTCGTACCGGTCTCTTCTAGCTGGCGTCGTGGAAGGGTTCTTGAGGAGGGTGAGACCCTCATCCCAAATGTCGTCCAATAGAGGCACTGCGAGGACCGTCTTCCTCTTGGCCTCGCGCCGCTGATAAAGGAAACCTTCCTTCTTCTTCTCCTCAGGGCAGAGTTGGAAAAGCTTGGATGCCCTGGCGATCATGGAGTGGAACGATCCAATCTCATCGGGCGGAGAAGCCCTGGTGGGAGACGACGACGGTACATCCTCGTCGTATACCTCGTCGTCCGTACCCGTCGCTGCCGTGTCAGTCCCCGTATCATCCCCTCGGGTGGACGGGGAGGAGGGCTGGAAGGGGCGCGACGGCTGAAAAGGAGGAGGAGGGTGGATCCTTCTTTTCTTGGTAGGGGGAACCCCAGAAGGTCCCGGTTCTGGGTCCCCCGACGGGAGAGGTTCCGTCGGCAACGGTAGTCTCGTCCTTATCTCTGAGCATAAGGACTGTATAGCCAACAAAATGGCCGCCGAGCTGTCTCGCGGCGCTGGCAGAGGGGAATCCGACGGGCGATCAGGGGCCCCGTCGGTACCCTCGACGATGTCGTCGTCACCTGCGTCGGGATCCATCCCGACGGGCCGGTCTTCTTCCACACCGAGGCCGTGGCTTAAGACTTCGACCAGCTCCTCCTCCGAGGTTGAGGCCGAATCTACGACGACGCCCTGCCCCCCCTTTTTCTTCCCCACGGGGGATTTCACGGGGGTCCTATCGATGGGCACAAAAGAGGACTCCCTCCGAGGTGGCAGGGAGACTCTGAGCCCCGAGGTCGCCACCACTGGCGTAGCCTCCACAGGCTGAGC
Organism: Ambystoma mexicanum; assembly: GCF_040938575.1. Taxonomy (NCBI): domain Eukaryota; kingdom Metazoa; phylum Chordata; class Amphibia; order Caudata; family Ambystomatidae; genus Ambystoma; species Ambystoma mexicanum. The sequence continues at coordinate 898,803,667 of NC_090941.1, forward strand.
CAGGGCCGCCGCGACAGACTCGATAGAGGGCTTGGCCGGATGGATTAAGGCCTTCACCACCTTAGGTGCGCTCACCGCCTTATCCTTGAGGGGGGGGACAGTGCCTCGCTCCCCCTCCGCCTTCGAGCTCGACCGGGGCCTCTCTAGGAGCCTCGCCGGGTGCTCGGCCTTCCTCTTACCCGACCCAGAGCGTTGGCTCGTGGTTGATGGTGCCGGGGAGGGTGCGCCCAGCCTGGCGCCCGTAGAGCCCGACCGTTCGGCGCTCCCGGTGCCAGCGGACTCGCGGTGCTTGGCCTTATGTTGGACCCCCGTCGCCGGGGCGTCCTCAAAGGTCTTAGAAGACCGCTCGGATTTCTTCCTCTTCTTCTCGCCGGACGGGCTCTTCCCTTCCAGCCAGTTGGCGAGACGTTGATGGCGGTCCTTCATGGTCCGCTCCGACATGTTGCCGCAAAACGCACAGTCCTTCTCCACGTGCGTCTTGTCCTCATGTAGGCAGTAAAGGCAAAAAGAGTGTTCGTCCTCCTTGAAGACGTTCTGCAGCTGGCATCCAGGGCAGACCCTGAACAGCTTTCCGGGCGTCGAGCTTCCCTTCTCCTGGGCCATGACCGGGCCTGAGAAACTTCTGGAGCCCTCCAAAAGCCTGGCTCGACGAGATCTTCACCCTTGAGGGGCGCAGACGAATCCGACACGGGCCCCCGTTGATCGGATGGAGAGTCGGTGGAGCTTGAGGCTCTTTTGAAAAACGTGAAAAAAAAAATAGCACTAACGCTCGAGAGCAATAGCACGAGGATCCCAACACATGAACGTGCGGTAAAAATCTGAAGATGGCTGCCAGAGGCGGTGCTTAGGTAGAGGGCAGTCATTGGCTGTGGTCAGTATGACGCAGAGACCAGTGATTGGTTATTACTACGAAAGACAGATCAGAAATGAAACTGATACTGGTTTTTTCTTTACCGAGGATTCCCAGCCTGACGACGGGGAATATTCATGAGCATGTGAATCCATGCCAGACCCCATGCTGGAGAAAGTTATGAGCTTCTTCCAGCTCTAAAGTAAAGTTCTGAGCTTCTTCCAGCTCCTGGCTTGAAAAGGGGCTCCCTTCTCCAAGTCTCAAGGCTGTTCACAATGCCAGGGGGGTTCCCTTCCCCTAGCTTTCTGGTTCTTTGCAACACAATTTCTAGGGACACTTTCCTGCTCCTCTGGTTTGGTTATTCTTCACAGGTTTCACAAATACAGTTCCTGAATGCTTACATCAACTTCACAGGTTTCTCAGCATGCATTTGATATGGCTTTTCAGTAGATGGGTGCCCTCGGTCTAGCCATTACAGGCCACGCAAACGATACACCTTAATTGTTTCGTCTTTACCATTGCTTGCTTGACCACTTCTCATTTATTGCTGCTTCATATAGTTCTATGGCTCTTGCCAACCTTTGGTTTCTCAAAGCACACTCTTGCTTGTTTCACACAGTTTAAGAATGGCTCTTGCCAATGCCTGTTTCACACAGTTTCAGAATGGCTCTTGCCAATGCTTGTTTCACACAGTTTCCGAATGGCTCTAGCCAATGTAGGTTCCACTTTAAATAACACTTTTGTAGCGTCAACAATGTCAGTAAATAGCTTTAACACTCTTATAGCTTTGGCAATGCTGGTTCATATCTCAACTTGCACATTGCACTCTCCTAACCTCTCCTTAGACAACATATAATGTTCTATTGGCTTTTACAGAGTACGCCTACACCTCTTTCCTACCTTTTAGTTCCCCACAATCCTGGCATCAAAGCTTCAGTATTATTGTAAAGGAATGGTTCGCTGGCAAGTTGTCTTTCTACAGCAAAGACGTTTAACAATGTGTTGCCACTAAGTTGCTTTTCACGTGTGAGTTTCTTTTCTCTTGCAAATGTGTTCAACAATGTCTCATTTACTCGCCTTTGTGTGCATGACCACTCAGTGTTTCTTATGTCAATGAAACTCACCAGTGCTGGCACTTGCCTTTCAGGCCTACGTGAACTTTCCTGCACTCTTCTTCTGCCTTTGGGGTTCTTCAGCCTGCCCCGTGGATACTCTGGTGTTCCTGCAATGCCCGGAGGTAACAAGCATTCTTCGTGGGGATTAATGGGATTGCTCTCCTTAGCTCGGCTTCCCGCTGCACTGATTCTGCATAACGGAGCTCCTGCTCCAGCACCACCCACACAGCATCCGACCCAACCAGCGAAGGGGTCAGCGTCTCGCTCCCCCTATGCCAGCCGATTCCTTGCCAGCTCCTTCCTCGCCACTGCTTTAAGTGGGAAAGCCTTTTATATCTTTAGGAATGTTAAGTGAGCTCAGGTGTGGGTCATTAATGCCAATTGCCTGACCCTAGTCAAAGCTGTTAGGTGGACTTGCCTGGTTATTCCACCTGCATACCTCTTTAGTCGTCTTCTTCGTCTCAGTGCCAGAGTTGTGTGTATGTATGAATGTCTATGGGAAAATAGGGGTCGGACCTACAATGCCCTGCAAAGGTCTGGGGGATTGATGGAACATCTTGAAAGGGAAACGGGGGATACTGCCTCTCACCGAAGGGTGCTTCATCCCAGCTCCCCAAGTTTCCTCCACCCAGGTGATTCTCCCTCACATATCAACCCCTAGGTTCAGGATCCAAAAGCGATGGCCTTTCCCTGGCCCCCTGGACAGAGGATGTATGGGGAAAACAGGTGATGATGCCCTCAGACTCCTCACGCCACCCATTACTTCAAGCGAGGAGACGGTATTACCTGATATTCTCATATAGTTGATAACTGTCCAATTATGCAGAAACTCATCTTGATACTTCCGCCGCCTGTTAAAACATAGGTGTTGGGCAATAGATTCACCATTCAGTGATTTTTCAGCTGCGTTAGTTAGGGATTGGTCCATATCTACCCACAGAGCGAGTCTCTTAAGGTGAGCCTTGTATCGAGGAGCGCTTGCACCAATTGCAGAAATTCTTGGCTAGGGAATTTAAGCAGTACCAGAAAATCCCAGAGGATTGTCTACAATAAATGTATAATTGGCATGTAACAATGTATTAGAAGGAACATTAATCAATATCCAGTATAAATACAAGCTACTCAATTTATAAGAGCAATAAATTATGTTTAAACTTGGTGCCATAAGGAGATACTCTACTGGTTTGAATTTAGGTAGCTTGGTTATTGCTTTTGAGGCAAGCATTCTCAAATTCTTCCGTTCTATGTAGCACGTTACACCACCCCATATTTCAACTCCATGCAAAATTACAGTTTTGTTGGAAAGGCATTGCAAGAACCAAGTTCTTCAGATAGATCTGCTAGATACTGATTGAATAGCATAGGTGCAAGGATGCAGTCCTGCTTTAAACCAGCACGTGTAGGAATGAAGTCAGTAGTCTCACCCATAAGTGTCTAACTTTCATTCTAGTATTAGTGTAGAGAGATATGACCATGTTTAAGAGACCGGATGAAATCCCCCAATATCCCCAAAGCAGCTTATGCCAGGGGATATTGTGTCGGAAAGTGTCAAAGGACAAGCAATTGTCTATGAATGGCGCAGAGATTTTCTGACCTCTGATGCGCCATGCAGATTCAACAAAGGTGACCAGTGTCAGTAAGTTGTTTATAGTACCTGAGCCTTTGCAGAATCCAGTCTGAAACAAGGGTATTCTGTTCTTTTCCATGGCCCATCTATCTAGCTCCACTAGTAATAATCTGGCAAAATTGTTGGCAGGGCATCCAACATCGCAAGTATCCTATAATTTTCTTGGTCCTTGCAAGGTCCCTTTTTATGAATGGAGAAAATAATGCTTTCTCTCCAGTTGGAGGGAATCAAGTCGGAGTAACTAATAGCGCTAAAAAGAGTGGAGAGTGTGGGCCCACCAGGTAACATTGATCTTAATAAGAGCATTCCAAACTCCATATGGACCTGGGGCTTGAGAGTTTTTTAGAGTTACAATAATTGTGACCAAACCCTCAGGCAGTAGTGAGTGAACATGTCCATCTAAAGCAAGGAGGGTTTCTATTTGTTTTCTGATAGTTGCCAGGATAAGTTTTTCCCAGTCCTCCTTGGACACACTAACAAGCACAAGCTGCGACCCCAATGAAGGCCTAACTAGTCTCCAAAAAAGCATTGTATTATTGTTTCTTACAGCCATAGTAGAGTTGTCAATTGTTGGACTTATCATGCTGTATGGTAATTCCTTATTCATTGAGTGTGTTCTTTCTTCCTGTCTCTAACAGCCCACACTAGTGACTTGCCTGCAGTTAATACTAGGAGTGGACCTTTGTAAATCCTGTCTCAAGCTTCTTATGGCAACTTGTATATTTATATAAAATTGATGCTTATGTTTAGTGTGTCGTGTGACCATAGACGTGGGATTGACTGTGTGCCTATTTGGAGTAATTAACTTAGAGATACGTTCTATGGCTTCAGCATACACTGTCAATGTGTGGGTGGCCGGTGTCGACCCACGAGTCTCCAAAATAGAAGCCAAATGAGGAGAGATGTTATTGATCTGATTGACATGATTGTGCGTGACTCCCAAGAGATTCTTGAATTCTCTCAAACTTTGGTTATCAAAGCTCATATCAATTTCAATCAATTTGCTATTTGCCTTTTGTAGGTTAGAGGGACGCCACCTAATTTTTATTTTACCCATGTTTGTTTCCACACATACGATTGGGTCATAAACTGATCGTGGTGTCAGCAAGTCTATTGCTGCAAATAGAGGATACTGGTTGATTTCTTCTCTCTGGACAATAAACAAGTCCAGATACCTCAAGAAGAGGGATTCTGATCCAAAAATGTAGTCGATGGTTGAGGCACACCTGCCAAATATTCTAGTGCAATTTCCAGGGAAGTGATGTTCACAATGACCATTCAACATGCAGAGGCCTAAAGCCCCAAACAGTTGAGCCCAGAAAATACCATGTGAGTCATGGCAAGTATGTGATCACTATCTAAGTTTCTTTTAAGTTAGCAACTATATGAGCCAGTGAGGGATTAGGGCTGTTGTCTGGAGTATCATATATGTTTACAATCAATAGTGGCCATTGATAATCCTCACTCACTTTCCAAGCTAAGATACCTGCCAAAACTAAATTGGAAAGAAATGTTCAGATTTCTCAGGGTAAAAGAACTGCTGGTGCATATGAGTAGCCTGAATTCGGGCTCCCCAAAATAACTTTAGTGGCTACTTTCTGTATAGTGGTTCGACCATCGAAAGTAATTTCGTCAAATAGCCACGTTTCCTGCAAAGCAATGATACTAAATTAATTAGAGTGGTTCAGGAGCCCGTCTTCTTCATACAAATGAGTAAAACCTTGGGTACCCCAGGAAATCAGTTTCATGCCTTGGTCAGGGTCGTCTTAAGAAGTTCTTGGGTAAAAAACTTGATAATCATCGCCAGTCATAATCCTGACTAGCCTCCCATGCCTCTAACTCATCATCAAATTGTACCCTTCTCTGACCACTCATATTAGAAACCACGCTGATGCCGTCTCTGTATAGCACAGAATGATTGCCCCCTTTTGTTTCCTTTAACGTGTTATTGATGTTTTGTGTGTTGAGATGGGTGTTCTGCACTACGCTGTATGATCAAGGCTATTCTTTCGACCCACCTCTTCTTGCATGATCTTAATTGTTTCAAGTGAGCAGTCATACCCTAATCTAAAGAAATCAGCCTCAAATTTGAGTATAAAGCCCAGTGTAGATTTAGAATAGCAATGAACAACAAGAGTAGCGTAATAAGTATTCTGTAGAATTTCAACCACATCACTATCTCGAGTGGTAATAACTTGTAGTGGAAGAACCTGTTGGCAAAGGTGTAAAAAGGTGGAGTGATTGAGAATATATTTGTTGCTGCCACATAACAAACTCTGAATTCTAATGGCTTTTTTAGTGTTGCGTGCCATGTTGATCAAGCACATGATGGTCATTATTAGAGGAAAGCACTCTGATTAGGTTAAGATGAATGGCCCCAATGCACAGGCTACTAGGACCAGTGGAAATGGTACGAGCAGCATGTGCCCTTGTTGGCTCTTCAGCCGTCATTCCCCAATGGTAGTGTCGGTGGGTAATGACTGATTTTCGCTCACTTCTACAGCTGCAAGCATAGTATTCGGGTTTAAGGGTGACAACTTCATTATGTTTAAAAAGGCTTTCCAGTCCATCATAGATGGAGTATTCCCATTTTCCCAAGTTGATAGTATTAGTGGTTCTAGTGGCTAAAGAGCCATTTATGGGGAGATAACACTGAACGTCTCTGGATGCAAAATTTGCAGTTTTGATATTAATCTTTTTTTGAGACAGGTTTATCTGATGTCCCTTCAACTTTCCTTGATTTCTTTTTTGTTCTTCGTTTGCCGTTGGGCAGCAATATTGTATTTACCATCAACATGAAGAAGCATTATTCCCTGCATGTTTGTTAAAAGGGGCCGGTTTGCTCCTCACATTATTTGATTTTTTGCTAATCTTTTTGCGCTTTTCTGTCTTCTTAACTCTTTTATGTGTTATGGTTTGACCTGTTAAAGGATCCTTATAGTTGCCTAGGGCTGAGTTGGTGTTAGTTTTAGTAGAAGAAGAGATATCTCTAGTATTGTATTCACCAGATGATACAGCAGGAGCACAAGCCTCCAGTACCTTGTTTTTAGCGTCTTCCTGGACTGCAGAATAGCTAGGTAGGGAATTCATAGAGTCAGATAAAGCCAGATGTTCCTCTATGCCCACTTTAGGTAAGGCAGGCGGTTCAATATCAGGAGCAAAGAAGGATGTGATTTTACGGATTGCGCAATCCACGTGAGATACACTGGCTGAAGACTTGGAGGATCTGAGGGACCACTGCAGCCCAACATTGGTATCGCTGGAACCAGTAGTTGTTGTGGTTGCATTGGCACTTGCCCCCGACTCAGTGGTTGGGACAGATAACTCACCAGTCAAGAGGTCCTAAGAGTGGTCTGTCAATACACTCATTTTTTCTGTCCTCCCATCTGATGGAAACATGCTTTGCATGCGCCGGGCATGTCGCTGATGCGCCGCTTCGGGATCGCAACTGAATTATGTAGCGGCTCAGGCTCCAGCTCACAGTCACCGCTCACACAGAAGTCAGTCTCTGCTACCAAGAAAATCTCCAGCTAATCTAGATAAGATGTAGTAACATGCCGATTCATGGTCACAGCTGATTTATGTAGCGGCTCAGAGTCCAGGCTCCACTCTGCAGTCACCGCTTAGAAAGAAGTCAGTCTCTGCTACCAAGCAAATCTCCAGCTAATCCAGGTAAAATGAGGTAATGTGCTGCATTAGGATCACGGCTGATTTATGTAGAGGCTTAAATATTCTGGGCACCACCCCACAGTCACTGCTCACACAAAAATCAGCCTCGGCTACCAAGTAAATCCCCTGCTAATCCAGGTAAATTGAGGTAACGTGCCGCTTAAGGATCGCAGCTGATTTATGTAGCAGCTCAAAGGATCCAGGCCCCACCCCATAGTCACTGCTCACATGGAAGCTAGTCTCTGCTAACAAGTAAATCGCCAGCTAAGTCAGGTAAAATGGGATAACAGGCACAGGGGATATTCACTTGGAGATACAAGAATTTAAGAAAACCACAACTGCCCAAAAGATTAATAATTTAAAGAATGTTTTTCAAAAATCCAATAAAGAGGAAGTATACACATATTTAGGAGCAAGGTACTTTGAAGACTAGTCATATCAGTCACCTCAACTACACATGGTGGTGCCAAGGTCGAAACTGACCCTGGTCAGTAAAAGTGCCTTCTTTGCTGCCATGCCCAAAGCATGGAATACAATCCTGCACGATATGGGAGGGATTACATCGCAAGATTTGTTTAAGAAGAGGTTAAAAACCTGCCTGTTTAGGAAGCACTCTCCCCTGGTTCTCTTACCTCGTACTTCCTGGCCTTTTAAAAAAAATGTGTTGGCCTATTTGTCCTGTGTAACATCTTTATGGAGTAGAGCGCCGTATGCCTTCAGGCACATTTGGTGACGATATAAATAAATTAACAAAACATGAAGGGCCTGATCTTTTAATGCAGTTCACTCCAAAAGGTAGAAGTTCTAGCTATTTTAAATAGCATAAATCTGAAAGTAGAGAGAGTCAGACAGAAGGTGCTGAAATAAGCAAAGGCTAACTGAAATGGATGGAGAGATGACGACTGAACGACGAACGGTGCAAGGAGAGGTGTCGTAACAGTTGGATTATATTCCCTGTTTATTGGTTACTATATCCTTAAATACTATAGAATAGAGCGCTATGTGGGGGGTTAGACATTATAGATTATTGAAAAGAAAAACTACAATGTAGCAAAAGATTTTTTTCTTGTCTTGAATGCAGGGTATTTCCTCTCAACCAATGAAGAATATACAAAATGTACTTCACTAAATGGATGAATACATAACAGTCACCCTCAATGTGCATGGTTTTATAAAAACCCATCCAAATGCAAATCAGTGCTCCAGAGGCTCCTAGAGATGAATGCCACGGTTATGTATATTTATGCAAGATACACAGCTCATATTTAAATATGAATCTCGATAACAGAATATAACGTTCCCACAAAATTATTTGACACTAGTGGCACAAAGAAACGAGGAGTGGTGATTCTTTTCCACATCAGGTCCCACTTGTGGTGAACGAGTGAGAGACCCAGATGGTAGATGTTGACTAATGAAAGGTGACTTATGTGTCATGGATGTACATTCACCACTGTTAATAGTCTAGCATTCTTTTCGCAATTTCTAGGAATTATGGGGCCCTTTGTGCAAGGAGAAGTGATTATGGAGGTGGGAGTTTAAAGGCATCACAGGCAGATTACAAGGATTTTCATGTGGTTGCAGAAATACAGAGTGACATATCCTTACAAGCATGGAGGTGTTTTCATCAAGGAGAAAGGAATTATACATATTATTCTTATGTACAGAAGGATTACTCTAGGTTGGATATGTGTTTGATATCCTCATCATTGATTCCTAAACTGCTTTCTAGAAAAATATTACACAGATATCATTCTGATCACGCACCAGTTGTTCTTAATTGTCTGTTTGGGTCCTCGATTCCGATAAACAAGCAGGCTGAATGAAATTATTCTACATGATCCAATGTTTAATGCCCATATAATGGAAGCTAAGTCCAAATACTTTAGAGCAAATCTTATAGGAGATATAAACATAAGGCCGGAATGGGATGCAGAGAAAACGGTAGTCCAATAATCATTTTAACAAACAACTAATGAAATTGGAAAACAACAAATGAAGAAACTAGTTGGCAAATCTGAAGAACATAAAAAGAAAAGCAAACAATGGCGCTTAGAGCTTGAAGTTGGCTTGAACACAGTCAGAAGCACATCTTGCATATCGTACCTGACATTCTATATTAAAAACAAAACAATTATATTATTCAAAAGGGAATGAGGCCAATGCACTGTTAGCAGCCATGCTGCTAAGACTCAGACATAGAAACTTGATCACTTGCTTGAGAGATAATAAAGATCAAAAGGCATATGAACAAACTAAGAAAATAGAAATTATACAATCATTTTACAAGATACTCTTGGGAAAGCCATCAGGAGATGAAGATGCACAACAATCCTTTTTGACTAAAATAACCCTTTTCACAATGTGTACAACAAATAAAAAACAATTAGGAGCACATCTCATAAGAGAAGTGCAGAATGCAATCAAGGGGCTTTAAAATAACGCACCTGTTCCAGGTGGTTACATGAACCATTTTATAATAAATTCCAGCAGGTGCTAGTCCCACGCTGGACTCATTTATTTAATTAATTTAAGTCATCTGGTTGTATTTCACACTCTTTAGGAGACTCTACAATAACATTATTGCTGAAATCAGGTATGGATCTGGGGAAGTGTAACTCATACAGACTGATCGCATTACTCAACAAAGATGCAAAAATTTTAGCTACTCAACTAATGCTGTCCTACGAACATTGATTAATCCTGACCAGAACGTTTTATAGTACACTGTAATGAACAGGATAACATTAGGTGAGTATTCAAACTTTTGGAATAAGGCGCTTGCTCAGGACAGAGTTTTACATTATTAGGACTGGATGCATATAAAGCCTTTGATAGCACCCACTGCACATTTCTGTCAAACGTATTGGGAGCATTTGGCTTTGGACCAAATTTGATTAAATATGTGGTAGCCAAATTCTGTGATGTATGTAAATATGTTCTATGCACAGCGCTTAGGCATAAGTTCTATATAACGAACACATCATTATAAAATATGTGATAGCCAACTTCCAGATTCCGCAAACAAAAAATCTAAATTTAGATTTGTCTGGCGAAAATTTCCATTGGACGAGGAATTCGGCAGGGCTTCTCATTGTCTCCATTGAATTTTGCACTACCAATAGAACCATTAGCTCAGGACATCAGGGTGAATAATTAGAATTTTGGTATAAAGTACGGAAACACAATTAATGAATTAGCTCTGCATGCAGAGGACAAGAAAACAGCGATATCTCTACCAATAGAGATTAATCTGTTGGAACAGTTTTGGAGGCCTGAAGATTCTTTGTGAAATATTAGAAATTTAAAGCATTAAACATATGAGCATCTTCGAAATGAGTTACTTTGATGTAATCCAGGTATGCATTTCAGTGGGAAAGGAGCTCTTTGGATTACCTGGGAATTACAATTATCTCAGAACCCATTAAACCATGAAAAGAAGGTGTATTGAGGTGGTATTCACAGGAAATGTTGTGGTTGTGCTGTATTACAGTGATAAAGATAACATTAACATCGAATCTCATGTGTACTTCCGGCACTCCCAATAACAATAGCAACCAAGCTTATAAACCAACTGCAAGGGAAAATGTTTGCTTTTATATGGAATGAAGGTCCAGTAGCTTTGTGTATGCCTTGGATAGCCAGGTCGATTCTCATGAGACATACACAAAGGGAAGGTCTGGGGTTGTATAAAGAGATATCAAATGCTGGCACAGGTCAGCTCATGTCTTGATTGAAGCTTGATCCGCAATGCTGGGTTGATATACAACAAACCACTCAAATCCCACTGAATGATCTACCATATCTAACAGGATAAGCTACAAAGGTGGGTGTTACTAGCAACCTGCAAGTAAAGCTTGTGCATTCATGCAGCTACAACTAGCAAATACAGCGTGCAACTTCATGTATTGAGTATTATGATAACAGAACATGGGCCTCAATCCGCGGTGGGAGCAAAGGGATTACCGGCACTGGTAATGACCCCGGTGCCGGTAATCCCTTTGCGCCCTATTCCGAGGTCCCTTTGCGGCCCCGCCCTTAACGCCTGGTTTTACCAGGCGTTATGGACGGGGCCCGCAAAGGGACTTCAGAGCTAATAACGGTACCGCAATTTGTGGTACCGTTATTAGCACCTTCCCCCTTCGCATTGAGCCCTATGGGGGCTGAAATGGTAATGTAGAATGGCTTTCCAAAAGGGGGCTTACCGGTCCCGCAAAGGTTGGAATAGACCGGTAAGTCCCCATACCACCAAGTCAGTGGCGGTACCGGTATTGGTGCTAGTCATGGTGCTAATAGAGCCATGACTAGCACCAACCTTGGAATGAGGCCCAATGTCTTATTGGGTTAGGGACTGGGATGTGACCCTTAACACCAGTATTTATTAGGTTATATAGAATTTACTCCTGGTTTGGATAGAGAGACTTTTAAGGCATGGGAATCTTAGGGAAGCTAAGGTTGGGGGATCTGTATGACAAAGGGATTCCCCTTAAGAAAAGTGCAAAATAAAATGTCATCTGTCGTATTCGGAACATTTTATTAAGAGGGCTTAAACGATCTTTAAAGAAAGGGGATACTGGGTAGGCACATCTCTCAGTGTTATATTGCTGGATATATTTGGTTTTGAAATGACTGAAAAGGAGTGAGATCTATGAATAGCGGAGATATTGAAACAGATTCACAAGGGTGGGACAGAGCATGCAAAGCTTCGAAATGAACAAACATCAATTAAAGTTATTATAAAATAATAATGACATGCTATATGACTCCCAAAAAGATGCACAGAATGTATCAGGTCTCCTCAGATCGATGTTGGAGGGGATGTGACAAAGTGGGCACCATTGGGCATATGCATAGGGTTGCCTTCAAGTACAAGTACAGAACATTTAGAAAGAGGTTCTGAGTAGGATTGAAGGCATTAGTGGCATAGCATGTCCCTGTGATCCTCTCACTGTTAGGTAAAGGTTGTGAAAGACTACACTAGCTATCAGGATCCCCAGTGAGCCTACTCACCCATTTACTGAACTCTGCTTGCCTGACAGTACCTCATAGTTGGAAGCAAGTAGATGGGCCATTGGTGGAATTATGGTGGATAAAGATATGGGACACAGTGGCTATGGAGGAATTCATGGCGTTTGTTAGGCCTAAGTCTCATGTATGTGACCACATGGTGTCCAATTATGAGCTATGTAAAAGACAGAGAACATATTCTATATAGACCGGAATATCTTAAATATTTATGTTTGCTGTGAGATGAGAACTTTTGTGCGGATGTTTACCTTGTTCCAATGTTGTGGTTGCAAGGATGGGGGAAGGGAATGGAGAAGGGGTTAAAGAAATATTGAACAGATATTTTCCGACTAAAACTCTCCTTCTCTCCTCACATCTCTGATGTCTCTAAGAAGTCACACTGTCCGCTCCACCTCCTCAGAGGTATTCTTCATTTTCTCACTTTCCCCCAGAAGCTCACTGTCTCCAGAGCTCTGGTCCTCTCTAGGCTGGACTACTGCAACAGCCTCTTTCTAAATCTGCCTGCCCGCACTCTTCATCCTTTACAATTTATCCAGAACAGGACTGCAAGACTTTTTCCTTGGCCTCAAGCCCAGGGATCATATCTCTCCAGCCCTGAAATCTCTCCACTGGCTCCCTGTGGCAGCAAGGGTCAAGTTCAAGACCCTCAGCGTCCTCCACAAGGCTATCTGGGGCCGTAGCCCACACTACATCCAACTTTCTCTTCCTACGCATCTTTCTTCTCGAGCCCTGCGCTCATACACCTCGAACTATTTGAGTGTTTAACGCTTCTCCAGCATAGATCTCTTTCCCCGGCTGGGGCCTCCCTCTGGAACGGCCTCCATGCTTCTCTCCAAATTGAGATGGACCACCTAAGGTTCTAGAAGCAACTCAAGACCTTCCTTTTAGCTTCTGCTTTCTCTCTCCCTCTCCCTTGCTGATGTCCCTGTCTGCTGCGCATACCGGTTACCTGGCCACCCACTAAACCTACGGACCAGGCTCCTGCATGACCAGTTGCCCTTGCACGGGATCCAGGCCTCCCACCCACTTATGGCACTGTATCGGCAACCCTATAGCCCCTTGACTCTGCACTTATGAGCCACCTCCAGGTAACACTTACGAGTTTCTTTGCACTCTCCCCTACCCCACAGCACTTCTCCACAACGCCACGCACTTGCACGATATGAATGACACAAGGCCTAGTAAGATCGTTGTTTTGTTCTCCTCTGTCCTACCTTCCTTATCTTGTGACACCTAGAAACACTTGTGTACAGGCGCATTATAAATGACTTATCTTTATTTTTATTTTTATTTGGCATGCGGTTTATTACAAACCTTTACAATTCATTACATTGTAGTAAGAAAAAAAACATGAAAAGTTAAGTTCATTATCACTGAACTTATTGTCTAAGCCTGGGTTCCTGCAAATTTCTTTACTAAGACTGTTTTGGATAATTCTTGTACAAAAGTCGTCAATCTGAAGTTGTCTCCCCGACACAACAAAACCCACCAGTCTCTAGCATCTTGGATTTGCAACTCATTCATGAGGGCGCCCAAGAATAACCAGGTTACTCACTGTAGTGACTACCTTACTCCTAGTCCATAGTCCCCTTTCCTCCATACTTATGGGACATCTCTCTGTCCTGTGGGACGGGACCGGAGCACTTTGTAAAAAGTATCCAAATATTTTTTTCAAAAATTTGTCCTACCTCTCTTTCTGTGCAGGGCCGGGCACGCGGCCGTAACCCCGCCCACCTTGGCTCTACCCCGTGCATCGCCCATCAGTCCTTTTCTATCGCCAGGTCAGAGACCTATTAGCAATAACAGAGGAACCTTATTAGAGGGGACGGCGGGCGGGCGTATGGAGGAAAGGGGACTATGGACTAGGAGTAAGGTGGTCACTACGGTGAGTAACCTGGTTATACTCCTACGTCCTGTCCCCTTTCGTCCATACTTATGGGAGATTCCCAAGCACTCCTAACTGGAACTACGGGTGGAAGGAAATACCCCTTATTGAAAAAAGTTCTTCAGCACAGCCTGACCAAACTGAGCATCAGCTCTCGAGCTCATGTCAAGACAATAATGCTTACAAAAAGCGGATGGGGAGGCCCAAGTAGCTGCCCTAGCGATGGACTCCCAGGGGACATACTTCTAAAAAGCAACCACAGCTGCCTTGCCCCGCACCAGGTGTGCATGAATACCCTTAGGAGATTTCAGCCCTTGGACAGTGAAAGATTCCATAATGCAGGCAGCGATCCACCGAGAAATAGTCGCCTTAGATGCCTATTTACCTTGAGGGTTACCGAAATTCACAAAAAAGTGGAGAAGAACACCTAAGCTCAGAAGTCCTGTCAAGGTAGAACTTAAGAGCCCTTCTGACATCAAGACAGTGCAGAACCCTTTCTGCCTCTGAGGTAGGGTTTGGAAAAAAGACCGGCAGGGAGATTGACTGATTCAGATGGAATTCAGTTACCACCTTCGGTAGAAAGGCAGGGTTTGTCCGTAGGACGACCTTGTCCTTGTGAAAGACCAAGAAGGGATGCTCCACTGACAAGGCCTGGAGCTCACTCACCCGCCTTGCTGAGGTAACGGCGACCAGAAAGGACACTTTCAAGGATAGGTACTTGAGGTCCACCGTGGCCATGGGTTCAAAAGGCTTATGGCACAGTGCCGTCAGGACTACATTTAGGTCCCACGGCGGGTGCGGACTACAAACTGGAGGGTAGAGGTGGGTCAAGCCTGCAAAATGCCTCTTAACCACTGGGTTACTCAGAGAGTAGGAACATTGGTCTGTAGAAAGATAAGCGGAGACCGCTGAAAGGTAAATTCTGCAGGACAGAACGTGAACACCCGACTCCACTAGGAAGGACACGAAGGGCAGCACAGTATCAATCGTAGCCACCCTTGAGTCCAACTGTTTTCCCAAACACCAATGACAGAACCTGAGCCATTTACTACTGTATTGGGATCTGGTCGAGGGTTTCCTGGCTGCCTGGATAATACGCATGTTATCCGTAGACAAGTTACGATGCTCTAAAGACCTGAACTCAGGCACCATGCCGCCAAGCTGAGTGATTGTGGGGAGGGATGCCACATCTGCTGTTCCCATTGATGAAGAAGATCGGGGGTCACTGGTAACCTGATCGGCAGATACACCGACAGGTGTTGAAATTCTGAGAACCAAAACCTGGCTGGCCACCAGGGGGGTATGAGTAGAAGGGAGCAGTTCACTGAGTTCTTCAGCTTCCAAATTGCTCGATGGACTAAAGGCAGAGGTGGGAAGGCATAAGCTTTCATGTTGTGCCATGGAATCTCGTGAGCATCCCCCAGAGAGGAGGCTCCCAGCCCCCCTCTGGAAGCATACAGAGGAAGGTTCTTGTTCACCGCCGTAGCGAAGAGATCCACCTCCGGTGTGCCCCAACGCAAGAAGATCCATGAGAGGACCTCTGCCTTCAACTCCCACTCATAGCTGACCACTGTCCGCCAGCTGAGAGCATCCGCTGTGACATTCAGCTGGCCCGGGAGGTGCACTGCAAGCAGCCAGACACCATGAAGCACGGCCCACTCCCAAATCTGGATGGACAGGTCCACGAGGGGGGGAGACTTCGTTCCCCCTTGCTTGTTGATGTAATACATCGACACCACATTGTCCGTGCGTATGCGGACCATCTTGTTGGCAATAATCGGTCTGAACGCCCTGAGCGCTAGGAAGACCGCCAGAAGCTCCAGATGATTTTTGTGACGGAGCTTGTCCTGAGGCGACCAGAGGTCCGAGACCTGTAGAAGATCTAACGTCGCACCCCACCCCAGTAGGGAGGAGTCCGTCGTGATCGTCACCATAGGAGCTGGGTCCTGAAACCCTGCACCCACCGACAGGTTGCTGAGAGATGACCACCATTCCAGGTCCACTCTGATGGAATCTGGAATCATTATCAGCTTGGAATCCGGGTCCACAGCCTGACGGCAGGAACTCCGAAGAGCCATCTGGGTCCGTTTCATCTTGAGATGAGCAAGAGGAAGAGCCAGCACACACAAGGCCATGAGGCCCAGAAGCCTCTGGAACGACCAGGCTGACATGCTCTCAGACTGTGCAAACATCTGACACGTGGCTAACAGATCCGCCATTCTGTCCCCGGTCAGGTACACTCTGCAGTCGATCGTGTTCCAGCGAACACCCAGGAAAATCAGGTCCTGCGAGACTGTCATAGAAGATTTCCGCCAGTTCACCGACAGCCCAAGATGGAACAGGAGCTGAAGGAGAGACTGGAGATTGTCCGCTGCTGCCAGCGGACAAGGGCTGCGTAGAGCCAGTCGTCCAAATATGGATACACATGGATACCCTGGAGACGAAGATGGGCCGCAATCACCGACATCCTCTTTGTGAAGACACGCAGCGCCGAGCTGAGGCCAAAAGGAAGCACTCGAAACTGGAAGTGCTCCTCTCCCAAAGAGAAACAGAGATATCTCCTGTGTGGGTTCCAAATCAGGATATGCATGTACGCATCCTGAAGATCCACCACACTGAGCCAATCGCCTATCTGCAAGGAGGACCGTATCTGGCTGGGCATGATCATCTTGAATTTCTCTTGGGGTAGGAAAAGATTGAACTGGGAAAGGTTTAGGATGGTGCGCAGGCCAGGCTGGTTGGGTTTGGGCACCGTAAACAGCCGGGAGTAGAAGCCCTCCCCTTGCTCCCCAAGGGGAACGGGTTCCACAGCTCTGAGGTCCAGAGGTTTCTGAACCTCGGCCTTGAGGGAGGGCGAGCCCGACAGCTGAAAAGGAGGGTTGAGGGGTGGGGTAGGGGGTAGAGGTAAGTGGAAGCCCGCCCGAGCGACTGACAAGACCCATCTGTCTTCTGTGATGGTCTGCCACGCCTCCCAATGAGACGCAATGCGTCCTCCCACTGGGGTCTCGTGTGAGGGCGGAAAACCCTCATTTAGTAGGTATATCGGTGGCGTTGCCACCTGAACCTGAGGAGGAGGCTGAGGAGCGGGAGAAAAACCGCACCGGTTGTTGCCTACGGCGGTTGTTCCCCGAAGGGGTATCCACTCTGCAAGATTTTCGGTCGAGGAAGCCCCTAAAGCCAGAGGAAGGTCGACTTTGCGACAACTGTCTCTGGGTTTTGAAAGGAGTCTTAACAAGGACCGATAAGGACTTAGCTGTCTGAGTGCTATCCTTCGTTTTGGTGAGCTCTACATCTGTTGTAGAATGAAAGAGCTCCTTCCCATCAAACGGAAGGTCCAACACCTTGTCCTGCACTTCCTTTGAGAATTTAGTTGCATGCAACCACGCCTGCCGTGAGGTATCAACCCCCAGCATAAGGCCCCGAGCCGAGGTGTCTACGTGATGAGCAGCAGCCTCCAGGGGATCCTCGGCCAAGACCCTGGCGTCGGATAGACCCCCTTTAAAGTCTTCCAGCTTCTCAACCGGGATAAACTCCTCAAACTCCGACAGACCTTTCCACATCCGCATATTAGTTCCCGCTAACACCAATTCGGCGTTAGCCTGCCTGAGCTGCAAGGCCGAGTTGGCAAAGATTTTCCTTCCATGGGAGTCAAGGAGCTTGTCCTCCTTTCCCAGAACCTGAGTAGCCGTTGTGGAAGAGGATGCTGCAGGCCTGGATTGCAAAGTGGCCGCAGCCACCACTGTGGAGAAGGGGGGCGGACAAGATGACAGGGCCACCTCTTCCGAAGAATGCAGCCTGTATCGCGTGTCAATTTTCTTATTGACAAAAAGTCCAGAGTGTGGCTTTTCCCAGATCCTGCGGACCTCGGCCAGAACGTCCTTCTGCAAGAACAGGCCGGTACGCTCCGAAGGAGACAGGGTGAACGCCCCAGAAAGCACACCCTCCTGCGGAGCGGGTACCTCGGGCACCGGAACATCTAAGAAGCACATCATGTCCAGTACCCGGTCATGAAAAGCTCTAATAGAGCGGGGCAGGTCCTCGTTGTCCTGATCGCCCTGCGCTTCATCCGACAGGTCAGGATCCTGCTGAACCGTGTCAGGCGCTGCCTTGTCCACAGGGGACAACGGAGGCAAAGACGGAAGAGTCGGGAGAGGCACCGCAGGAAAGGGAGGTGCTGGCGGAACCACCGGAGGAACGGGTGGAGCGGGAGGCGCGGGTGGACATATCTCCCTGAAAAGCCCTTTGAAATATTACCTCATGGGGTCGGTATGCATTAACGTTTGAAATGTACCGAAAAAGGCCTCCTCCGGGGACTGCTTCGGATCTGAGGAGGCCTCTCACGAGGTGGACAAATCCAGGGACGTAACGGGGAAGGGTGCCACACAGGCCCCTCCACTAACATATCCACATAAATCAAAGGTGCCTACCCCGCAGGCAATGAAACATTGTGCGGAAGAGGCATCCGGGCGTTCCAATCGTAAACTGGCCAATAAGGATGCGCACAAGGGACTCTATGTTCACCCAAGGAACCAAGCTCTCCACCTGAGGCCGATGGCGTAGTTGTAGGGGTAGCACCCAAAATGGCCGCCGCGATCGCGGCGGGAACGGGTGCCATTTTGTCATCGCCTGAGGGGAACTGCGGCAAGTGAGGCAGTGGTCCCCATCGATGGATCAGGGGTCTTAACTTTAGCCTTAACATAAGGAACCTCGGCAGATCCGGTACTGTGAGGCCTGGAATGTTTCTGCGACATACCAACCGCCAAATCAGCCTTCCCAGGAAGGACCTCGGCACTGCCAGTAAAAGAGCTTTCCTTCTTTGCCCTCTCAACAGATCTGGTGTCGCCGCAAGAGCGGGAACAGTGAGAAACAACCTTCACCGGTAAGGCTTGCAGAAATGTTGGTAACTTTAGCCTCTGAAAGAGGGACCTCGGACCCACGTCCGGTGACAGCCTTATCCACGCGGGCCTCGAACATCCTTTCGGTACCAGCAAGCCCCACCAAGGCCTCGGGGCGCACCCCAGTCTTATTTTTGAGGGAAGGCGACAGAGAGGCCTCAGAGCGAGCTCCCGTATCCCACGATTCAGTAGAACTGGGTCTACTAACAGCCCCCACAGGAGGGGCCTCGGAGCGTGCTCCGGTATCCACAGGCCCCTTACGGAGACCCTCAGAGAAAACTCTGGTACAATTATTAGGCCCAACGGGCACCTTAGGGCGAACCCCGGTGACAGAGCGATCAACGCCCCTCCCGGCCCAAGAGGAACCTGGAAAGGTATCCCCCGGTCGGGGTGCTCTTAAAAGTAAAGAACTTACAGGGCGTTTTTTCTTCTCGTCGATGAACTGTTACGCTCACCTGGTTCCACGGGCACGCCACCCAGCAGTTGGGACTCAGGTATCCTTCTCTGCGGTTCCCAGCTTGACCAGCTGGAGGGTTCTGCCTGGAAAACAGGTGGGCAATGTTCAAGACTGGGCAACTGGGGTAAACAGCCCCCCGCTCCCTGTATACCCACGGTCTCTCTGGACCTCTCCTCACCTTGTTTTTAATGCACTGTGTGCTCTCCGTCCTGCCTTCCTGGCAGGGGCGCGTTGTGTTTGGTGGGTAATTGCAATCAAGTTACTTCACTGATGCCGGCTCGCTTTGAGTCTTTCAGGTAGGTCTTATTGCTGTGGTATATCTTTGTCCTTGCATGCCTTTTTTGGTCTAACTAATGTCTTTTTCTCTTCCTTAGGTGCGCGGAAGTTCAATATGTGGCATAGACTGAATTGGGTCTCGCTGGTAAGTAATGGCGTATTTAGAGCGCCTTGATGCGGTGAGTTGGCGCTATGTGCAGCGCTAGGATGCCTTGCCTTTTGCTAACCTGTTGTCTTTTCTTCCCCACAGGTCGCGGTGCTCACCCGGTGCATGGAATTCCTGAGGCGATGCTGCTCAAGGAGCGGCTTGTGAGGTAAGCTTTTCGGCACCGTTCGTTCAATTGTAAAAATTTCTAATGCCTTGTTTCTTCCTTTTTTGCAGATCCGGCGGTCCGGGAGGAGTGCTGGTTCCGGGATGATGGTCGCAAGAGCTGTAGACAGCAACGATAAAATTACAGGTAAGCTGCTGCTTCTTAACAGATGCTGTTCTTCCGAGGTTCGCGGGTGCAGCTGAACACGGTAAGCGTCACGTTGCAGAATTGCAAAGTAACGCGAATCGTGTTATCCCAGTCGGGTGTGGTTTAAATAGTTTCAAGAAAGTAGTGCCGGTTAAATAGTCCCTATGGTACCACACCCAAAAATACTATACCGCATAGCTTGGTTCCAAGGAGCCAAGCTATGTGGATGCCTCCATGTTGACTGGCACTGAAATAAAGTAGTTCCCAACACAAGTCCTTTATCAAGTATGAGCCTGGCGCCAAAGGTGCCAGGACTGGCCCCAAGAAGGCCTAGGCCAAGGATGCCTGGGTTTAGTGGAGACCCGAGTCAAGACCCTTCCTGGTCCATGGGCTTGCCAGGGGGTCTTCTGGATGTGGGTCGTGACAGCACTCCCCCCCAAGGCCCCTCTCAAGGTGTTCCTTCTGTCCGGCCCAGGTTTAGTTGGGAAGTTTCTATGATCATTTTTGATCAGACGTGGCGCATGAATGTTTTCACAGGGTTCCCAGGATCTATCTTGGGGTCCAAATCCTTTCCAATCAATTAGATAGTATAGCTTCCCCCTTGAGTACTTAGAATACAGTATGTCTTTAACCTCGAATTCTGGTTTTCCGTCAACAAGTATGGGTTTCGGTGGTGTTCCAATCCGTGTACCAGGCTGCATTGGTTTTAAAAGGGACACATGAAATATCAGGTGGATGTGTAGATTGGATGGTAAATCTAATTTGATGGCTGCTGGATTAATAATCGCCTTGATGGAATAGGGCCCTAAGTACCTGGGTTGAAAGGTCCGGGTTCCTTTGATGGGTATAAACCTGGGGCCAGCCAAACCTTGTCCCCTGCTTGATAGTCTGGGGCCTTTTTCCTGTGTTGGTCGGCAAATTGTTTTTGCTTGTCTTTGGCGCGACTAGATGTTCTTTGGCCTTTTTGAAAGCCTGAGTGATGTTGGTGTGAATGGTTTTTACTTCTGGCATTTCCTAGCTGGTTGGGAGATCCAGTTCTGAGGTACATGGGTGTCTGCCATATAGGGTGTAAAAGTGTGTTTGTCCGGTACTGGAATGCAAGGAGTTGTTATATGCGTAAGTCCTTCCAGTCTCTTAGTTCATGGTGCAACATGCATCGTAGGTATTGCTCAAAGGTCTGGTTGGTCCTTTTGGTCTGACTGTCCATTTGGGGGTGATGGCTAGTGGATAGCCGGACGTTAATGTGCGCCATTGCACAACACTTTCTCCAAAAGTTGGAGACGAACTGGCTACCTCGATCGGAGATCAGGACTGATGGGAGCCACGTAGTTTAACAATACTGTCCAGAAATACCTTGGCTAGAGTGGATGCGTCAGGGAGGCCTTTGAGTGGAATAAAGTGTGCCATCTTTGAGAATAGGTCTACTACTACAAGAATGGTGTTAAACCCTTGACTGGAAGGTAGGTCAGTGATGAAGTCGAGGGAAAAAGTGTGCCATGGTGCAGGAGGTATGTCCAAAGTTTTCGGAAGGCCAGATGGTTTTTGTTTTTGCGACTTATTTTGTGCGCAGACTCCACAAGACTGAATGTATTGGATTACATCTCTACGCCAGGTAGGCCACCAGAAATTCTGTTTCACCTTGGCTAAGGTCTTGGTAATTCCAGGGTGCCCTTCAATCAGAGAATCATGATAACCTGAAATGACTTGTTGTTGTAAGTCCTTGGTGGGTATGTACAGACGACCCTTAAAAAAGGGTAAGTGATCTTCAATGGAATACTGTTCCCCCTGCGCTTGCCATGCAAGGAGGGTATCCGGATTCATGGTTTGTTGAATTTCTTTTCTCAGATCCATCTGGGTTAAGGCCGTAGTGAGGCCTAATAGTTTGTCTTCGGGTATGATGGGGAACTGTGTCTGGGCCGTATAAACTATGTCATCAGTGCCAGTACGAGAGAGTGCGTCAGCTTTTCCATTATTGACCCCTGGTCGAAGTGTAATGACAATCATATTTGGCGAAGAAAAGGGCATTTTGCAACTGGCGTGAAGACTGGGCTTTAGCCGTTTTAAGATATTGCAGATTTTGGTGGTCTGTGATAACTGTAATGGTGTGTCTGGCCCCCAGAAGGTAGTGTCTCCAGGCTTTAAAGGTGGATTTGATTGCCAAGAGTTCTTTGTCCGTGATGGCGTAATTTATTTCTGGAGGTGAGAACTTCTTCGATCAGAAGGCCACTGGATGTAGCTGGCCGGTTTCAGGATCTCTTTGTGAGAGGGCAGCTCCCATTGCTATACTGGAAGCGTCCGTTTCCACAATATAAGGAAGATCTGGACGTGGATGTCGCAGGATTGGCGCTGAGGTGAACCTTTTCTTAAGTTCCTGAAAAGCTTTTTCTGCTTCTTCGGTCCAGGCAAAGTTTTTGTTATTTTTTCTTAGCAATACGGTGATCGGGTGTACAACTTGGGAGAAGTCTGGTATGAACCGGTGATAGAAGTTCGCAAAGCCCAACATACTTTGTACTCCTTTTACTGACGTTGGTGGTGGCCACTTCAGAACGGCGTCAACCTTGTGCAGGTCCATCCTGATGCCTCCGGGAGTAAGGATAAAGCCTAGAAACTCTACTTCGGTTACGTGAAAAAAACACTTTTCAAGCTTTGCATGCAAACGATGTTCACAGAGCTTGGCGAGGACTCAACGGACGTGCTTGATATGATCCTGTTTTGAGGTTTAGTACACTAGGATATCATCTATGTACACTAGGTTGCAGACATCAATTAACTCTCTGAAGACATCATTCATGGAATGGAATGCTGGAATGCTGCCGGAGTGTTGCATAACCCAAAGGGCATGACTTGATATTCGAATATACCATATTTGGTACGGAAAGCAGTTATCCATTCGTCTCCGCTTCTGACCCGGACCAGGTGGTACGCTCCTCGAAGATCCAATTTGGTGTAAATGTGAGCATCTTTGACTTGATGCAGCATTTCCGGGATAAGTGGCAAGGGATAACGGTTCTTTACAGTGATCTGGTTCAATGCACGGTAGTCAATACAGGTCCTTAAGTCCCCTTCTTTTTTCGGCACAAAGAACAAAGGACTGGCTGCCGGGGACTTCGATGGACGAATGAATCTGTTTGCAAGGTATTGGTCTAAATAAGACTTCAGATGAAGATTTTCAGGTTCCGTAAGAGCATAGATTCTACCACAAGGGACTTGAGCACCAGGAACAAGGTGGATTTGACAGTCATAGGGCCTGTGCGGCGGCAGGGTGTTTGCTTGGTCCTTCTGGAATACAACCTGGAAATCGCGGTATTCCTCTGGCAAGTTATTAGTTACACCCAGGGTTAATGTTGTCGTTCCGGGAGTTGTAGAAAGACTGAAAGCTGGTTTCTGTTCTTGATAATAACAGGCTGGAGAGCAGTCACTGGGGAAGGTTAATTTTCTGACCCGCCAGTCAATTAAAGGGTTGTGAGCGA
The DNA here is from genome assembly GCF_040938575.1 of Ambystoma mexicanum. Classification (NCBI taxonomy): domain Eukaryota; kingdom Metazoa; phylum Chordata; class Amphibia; order Caudata; family Ambystomatidae; genus Ambystoma; species Ambystoma mexicanum. The sequence continues at coordinate 898,827,397 of NC_090941.1, forward strand.
CTAACCATGGCATCCATAGTATAAGCCGGAATTGAGGTGCCTTGATGAGATCAAACAAAATGAGTTCCTGATGCCCGTCCTGGCACAGCAAGGTTATCTCGGCTGTGCATTGGGTTACGGGTTACAGAAGCGATTTCTGTCCCATCCTCCGTAGTCACCTTGTCTGTAGTCGGCTTAAAACATAAGGGAAGCCCCATCTCTGCAGCCAGGTCTTGATCTATATAATTCCTGACTGCCCCACTGTCGATGTACGCCTCAACGGCATGCATTCTTGACGACCGTTGGTTATTGATTAAGATCACTGGTATTGCAAAATGTGAGGTCGGCGGCTCTTTCCTCTCACTCGACAAACTGACCTCTACGTTTGCCGAACTCGGTAGTTTTCCAATTTAGATTCCTTCTCTTCATCTTTTTCCGTGGCCCAGACGATCTTCCTTGGGGGTTTTACCAGGCAGTCCTTCAGGAAATGCCCAGGTTTTCCACAATACAGACATAGTTGTTGTTGCCTTCTTTTATCTCGCTCTTGTTTTGTTAATGGAGGTTGCACTCCCCCAATTTGCATGGGCTCCACAGTGCTTTCTTGTGCTTGAGTTACATTGTCTCTAGACCGAACATACATAGCCCGAAGATCCATTTTGGAACAATCTGCTTTTCGGTCTTGCAACCGGTGGTCTAGTTGTACGACCAGATTTATGAACTCAGAACAGTCTCGAGGAGGATCAACTACTTGAGCTAGAACGTCTTTTAATTCGCCTCGTAAGCCCCGATGAAACAACGTGTTTTTTTTGTTTTCAGGCCACCTAACTTCAGCAACCAATCTGTTGAAAGTAGCAATGTACGTTAACAAGTCCTGATTCCCCTGTCGGAGGGAAAGGAGTTAATTGTCCAATGCTTGCTCTCGGGTATGGCAAGCAAAAAGTTTCTCCATTTCCCTTTGAAATCCCCCAAAGTCATGTAATAAAGGATCATCATGGATCACCAAAGATACAGACCAATCTGCTGCGCTACCGCTCAGGTATGATAAAACAAAGGCTACCCGAGCTTGGTCATTTGGAAATGCTCCTGGCCTGCAAAGAAAGTGAAGGCAACACTGATTCATGAAAGCTGCGTATTTCCGTGGATCACCTGTAAACCGCTCTGGTGGTGCCAAAGGAACTGTTCCTGGTAGCATAATTTGTACCGGAGTAGAGGAAGTGGATTGCAGAGTAGGATTCAGCATCGTTGGGTTTCTTCCAGGTAGAAGTGTCTGTCCTGCTTGTGATTGCAAGTATTGTCTGTTAATGTCTTCAGTGCGCTCCTTAGTCACTATTAAATCTCTTCGGAGATCGTTAGTCTCCTGTCGGGCAGAATGAACCTCAGCGCGCAGTTCTCCTATTAATTGGGCCAATTGGTCTAATTCTGAGGTCTCCATCGCGCCCAGGTGGATTGGTTTGGCAGGCTTTGCGTTCTGTTATGCTCACCTGGTTCCACGGGGACGCCACCCAGCAGTTGGGACTCAGGTATCCTTCTCTGCGGTTCCCAGGTTGACCATCGGGAGGGTTCTGCCTTGAATACAGGTGGGCAATGTTCAAGACTGGGCAACTGGGGTAAACAGCCCCCCACGCCCCGTATACCTACGGTCTCTCTGGACCTCTCCTTACCTTGTTTTTAATGCAGGTGTGCTCTCCGTCCTGCCTTCTTGGCAGGGGCGCGTTGTGCTTGGTGGGCGATTGCGATCAAGTTACTTCACTGATGCCGGCCCGCTTTGAGTCTTTCAGGTAGGTCTTATTGCTGTGGTATATCGTTGTCCTTGCATGCCTTTTTTGGTCTAACTAATGTCTTTTTCTCTTCCTTAGGTGCGCGGAAGTCCAATATGTGGCATAGATTGAATTAGGTCTCGCCGGTAAGTAATGGCGTATTTAGAGCGCCTTGATGTGGTGAGTTGGCTCTATGCACAGCGCTATGATGCCTTGCCTTTTGCTAACCTGTTTTCATTTCTTCCCCACAGGTCGCGGTGCTCACCCGGTGCATGGAATTCCTGAGGCGATGCTGGTCAAGGAGCGACTTGCGAGGTAAGCTTTTCGGCACCGTTCGTTCAATTGTAAAAATTTCTAATGCCTTGTTTCTTCCTTTTTTGCAGATCCGGCGGTCCGGGAGGAGTGCTGGTTCCGGGATGATGGTCGCAAGAGCTGTAGGCAGCTACGATGAAATTACAGGTAAGCTGCTGCTGCTAACGATGTCCTTTTTCTTCCTAACAGATGCTGTTCTTCCGAGGTTCGCGGGTGCAGCTGAACACGGTGAGCGTCACGTTGCAGAAGTGCAAAGTAACGCAAAGCGTGTTATCCCAGTCGGGTGTGGTTCAAATAGTTTCAAGAAAGTAGTCCCGGTTAAATAGTCCCTATGGTACCACATCCAAGGATCCAAGCTATGTGGATGCCTCCATGTTGACTGGCACTGAAATAAAGTAGTTCCCAACACAAGTGCTTTATCAAGTATGAGCCTGGCGCCAAAGGCGCCAGGACTGGCCCCAAGAAGGCCTAGGCCAAGGATGCCTGGGTTTAGTGGAGGCCCGAGTCAAGACCCTTCCTGGCCCATGGGCTTGCCAGGGGGTCTTCTGGATGTGGGTCGTGACATGAACGCCTGAAAATGTGAAGGAGGAGTTTGTCGGAACACCTCCTCCCACTGCTCCAACCGACGTTGAAGTGCCCGGACCGAAAGGGAGTCGCAGTAAAAACAGGAGTCCCAACGGTGATCCGGAACCAAGCACTCTAAACAAAGAGCATGGGTATCCGCTCTCGCGAAACGACAGTGACACGATGAACAGTCTGGAAAGTCTAGTTTGAACGACATAGACAGACTAGTACACGATCGCTAGCGAGAGCCAGAGAGGAAAAAAGGGAAGAAAATCTTCCGAGGATGCAAGTGCGTCCAGTCCCAAACGAGCAGAGAAAAGGACAGATGGGCGATATGCAGGGCGGAGCCAAGGTGGGCGGGTTATGGCCACGTGCCGGGCCCCGCGCAGAAAAAGAGGAAGGACACATTTTTGAAAAAAAAATGTGGATGCTTTTTACAAAGTGCTCCGGTCCCGTCCCACAGGACGAAGAGATGCACCATAAGTATGGAGGAAAGGGGACGGGACGTAGGAGTACATAGTTCTCCACTCTCTCAGCTTGGGGCAACAGAGAACCAGGTGCATTCATGTTTTTTTCTGCAATTTACAGAGCCTACAAGCATCTGTGTCACCAATACCCTCTTTTCTTGATGTGACGATTTAATTAGTTGGAAGAAGATTCAATCTGAAACGCAGTAATAAATTTAGATGGTGTAGACTTGGGAATTTAATCAGGTATTTCTGAAGAACATTCCTTGCTTTGGTATCATTTAATATGTTGTCATAGAACTTGTATTTGGTTTTGGCTTCTTCTGTTTTTATCCAGTCCCAGTCCCAGTCCCATAGTTTCTTTTTTGCTGCATCTGGATTGTTAAGTAGGAGATCCAGCTTTATGTCAACTTCCACGAAAACTGCTAGGCCTTGGTCTGGCCACAGGTTAAGTGCCAATCTTGATTCAAAGTATTGTTCAGGTAAAGTATGTTGAATTGGATTGGTTGATTTCTCAAGGTCAGCTTCCAGAACAAGGACAAAGATTTCCATACTAAGGCTGCAAAGATTGAAATCAGGCCTAATTTGTGCCTTATGATGGATATAAGTACACCTCTCGTCAGTCTTAGTATTTTCTAGACCTTCTAGGGTACTCCATACCTCAGATGGGAGGCACAGGGACGCTTCTGCACTGTAAATCAGTATGTTTTGTTCATAAAATCTGACTGTTGGCAGCAGTGAAAACTTTCCAAATTTTCTTTGAATGATGGTACTTTGTGTCTCCAAGTTCTTTGTTTTGGACTTTAATTCACCTATTCACTGCGTATCATTTATGCTCAGATTATATTTGGACCTGGGTTAGTCTTTCATTTCCAATCCACCATTGGAAGCTTTGTCACCTCAGCTTCCCATTTAGTGTCTGGAAAACGAGGACAGTTGATTTGGGAGCATTGATCTTAAGCGTGTTGGCTTTGATGTAGGTGTGTAGTTTGTCTAATTTCCTCTGTAAATCAATGGGGGTTTGTTCTAAGATAATGAGGTTGTCAGCGTATAACATCCACCCCAGCGGTGACCCTTCATATTTCAGTGGAAATGAACCATCAGATGACATTGGATCTTTTATGTCCGAGATTAAAAGATTGAATAATTCTGCTGCGAGAGCGCAACCTTGTTTTAACCCTTGAAAAATGTATGTTTGTTTAGTTAATTGGCCTGACTGATTCTGCCTTATTCGTATTGAATTTGTCGTGTAAGGGGCTTTTATTGGTGTCAAGAGGGCAGCCCCAGATCTTCATTTTTTTCCCACAGCAGCTCTATATTGATGCTGTCAAACGCTTGTGCCAGTTCCACTGCTTCTACATACATTTTCGTTCTTTCTCTTAGTAGTCTGAGGATGTTTAGAATAAATACATTTACAGTGCAGCCTACACCTTTGACAATAACAAAAGGGAGAGTGTCACCTCTGTTTCGTTGCGCAACCCTAACGTAAGTTGATAGGTACACAAGTATGCCAGATCAATGGCGTTGCCAAGGGACAATGGTCCAAATCAAGCTGAACAATAAAGTCATCAGCCTAAGTGCTTTGTCCAAAAGTTTATGGAAAAAAATGAAACAGAACTGCTGACATGTGTTTCGACCCTGAACAACGGGTCCTTTTCAAGGCAAAATGTAATGTTGCAGTGACGCAGATTACAAGGAGAACATATGGCGCAGCCAGTTAGGCAGTGTGGTTAGGCGCAAATGCACAGATCGCCTGGTCGGCGGTAGTATTGTTGACAACACGGTGTTGTTCAGGGTCGAAACACATGTCAGCATTTTCCATTTTCTTTTCTCCGACAGAAGATGGGCTTGCGCTGAACTGCACATCCGTCGGAGAAAAAACAAAAAAGGAAAACTGTCCGCACCCTGATAAATCCTGGGGTGTGAATAGCTTTCATGCACCGTTGGAGGGTCGGACATGGGCTTTAACAACCTACAGCCAAGGCTCGGGCTGGCGGGACGTTATAGCCTGTCTCCACCCCCCACCCCCACACACACACCAGGGCGTGAAAGCTATAATAGCAGACTTGCAATGTGCAGACAGATATTGTGGGTGCATTCATCTCTTCACATTATATAATGGGTGAGTTGGAGAACTAGATATCAGTGTTGCCACTATGCTGAACATTTTATAATAACTTGAATACAGCATTCCAAATGTTGCAAACACCTACCTGTGTATCCAGAGAGCCCCTGTACAATATCATCCTTTCATTTTTGTCTTTTAGTCTCTTAGCCTTCTGATAAGCAAGTCTGGAGAAGAAAATACATGTCACAAAAGTGCATGCCTGCTAAATACAAATAAATGTCACAAAAATAATGCAAGTCCGCTAAATACAAAGATAATTAAATCAGATGTGTAATGCAGCTTTATAATTCACTAAAAAATGCAAACATTTATTTTAAAAAAGCACTGACGAATGTTGTGGCAGCATTTGACAGGTAACGCCTTTAAATGTTCAGGTACTCGCATAGTTATAAGTGACCAAAAACAGCAATTTATATCATTACCCATGTACAACTGGGTCCAAATACTCAGGGCTGCATGTGGGAATTACCCTGTTGTCACACAGGAGCAGTTGGAATATCGTGTCAGTAAAGGGTAGGTGCTGTTAGAATGCAAGCTCCTGTGTGCGGGCAGCCAGTGGAGATGTTGGGCTAGATATTCTGGGCCCAAGCCATAAAGGCATTAATGTGTTATGCAGGGCACACAGTACTGAATGCGGCTGTTCACTGGTAGCCAGTGCAGGGACCTTCTGGCTAGGGAGACTTGATCTTCCCTCCCCACCCCCATTACAACACGCACAGCATTATTCTGAATCACCTGAAGTACGAAAAGTTCCCCTTTGGTTACCCACAATAGAAGGCTAGCGCAAGAGTCAAGCTTGGCCCCTATGATGGCACGCGCAATCATGGCACAGTTGGTAATGCTCAAAAAGGGGCGAAGCTGGGATAGCAAATTGAGGTAGTAGGAGGAGCAGGAAACTAGGCTGCTCACATGTGCATTCATTGACAGATTTTGGTGAAGAATGACTCCAAGAATCTTGACCTTAAGTTGGCTTTTGATCAGGCAGTACTCGTGACCGATTTTTCGTAGTTGGGGGGCTGTACCCACAACCATCAGTTCTGTCTTTGAGTCATTTAGTTCTAGTCTATTCACCTGCATCCAGACTTGTATTCTCCCATACATACAATTTAGGGTACTGGAATCGGTGCTGTAGTGCCCTGATAGTGGTATGAGGCACTGCGTATCATCAGCGTAATTTGCGTAGATGATCGCTGTAGCGATCCAGTTGCTGACACAGAGGGAGCATAAAGATGTTAAATAGCGTGGGTGATAGACAGGAGCCCTGCGGCACGCCGCATGAGACCCGGAATTCCTCTGCCAGTGAGTCCTGGAAGAAGACTCTTGTGGTCCGGTCAGATAAAAATGATTAAACCCAGTTAGCTGCTGCGACAGCGAAATGTGCTGTGCTACATAGTCTGTCAGCAAGGATGGTATGATCCACAAGATCATATGCTGCGGACAAATCTAAAAGCACCAGCTGAGCTGAGCTCCCCTGAGTTGACTCAGTGCTATAGCCTTGTCGAAAGTCTGATTGTATAGACCCCAGAATCTTATGTTTAGACAGGAACTCTTCAATCTGTAGCGGTGCCACTTTGTCCAGAATCTTCAGTAAGTACGCCACGTTCGTAATAGGCCGGCAGTTACCCGGGACATTCTGGTCAAGAGTGGGTTTCTTTATAAGAGGTGAGATCCAGGCTTTTGTAATACGAATAGGGATAAAACTCTCTTCAAAAAAAGGTTTATAAATTTGATAATAAGAGGGGCAAGTTGGTTACCGCATTTTTGGACTATTGCGGCAGGACAGACATCCCCCTTACAGTTAGTTGGTTTTAGGTGGCTGAGTACATTTTGCAAGTATTGCTCAGAGATGGGCTGGAACTCGAATTTAAGTGTCTGTGTTAGAGCGTACCGGTGACAAGATCACATTAACTTCGATACCGGAGTCAATTTTGGTTACTACATTTTTCTGTATATTCTCTAATGTATTCCCCATGGCCTGTTGGATGGATGTACACCAGCTGGCATATTTTACCACCTGCACGGGAACCTGGCAAGGGTCTTCCAGTTCCTTGAGAATTCTAAATAGTTCACCTGAGCTTGAGGTTGCTCCAGAGATTCTACTGTCGTAGTAGCATCTTTTTCTTTGTATGTTTTTGTTCTACTGACAAATATGGTTTCACCTTGTGCTGTATGAGTTTTTTCCCATTGTTTCAGCACCCTGAGTTTAGCTGCGCATAGGAGTTGGATGTCAGGGGAAAACCATTTTTTATTTGGACTGTCTTTAGATAGGTGTGTTTTCAACGCAGCCAGATGATTGTTGGTTCTTTCAAGAGAATCACCATCGGCCTTGGCCAGCTCTTCAGCAGAGTTCACAGAGTCTAGATTATTGATGCTGACAGCTATAAAAGGGGCCATGGTGTCCGGAGTCAGTTTGCGCAAGTTCCTGCAAGTCACCCAACTCTTATGGGGTTTAGTTCTCTTGAGGCTTGGAAGAGACATATTCCAGTCCAGTATATAATGATCAGACCAAGGGCAAGGGTTGCACCTCAGATTGGAAATTGAAAGGTTTTGGGTAAGAAACCAATCCAGGATTTTTCACTTAACGTGGGTAGGTGTCCTATTCATGTTGCATGAAACCCAGATCACAGAGTGTTTTAGTGACTAATGAAGATTAGGAGTCTGTCATGTCGTCATAGCCAGATTGAAATCACCCATAATTTGTATTTTTAATTTAGGTTTAAGGCTGACAGTGACTAGGTCACTGAGATTAAGTAAAAAGTCTAGCATGCTCTAGCATGCTCTGAGGTGGTCTGTAGATGAGAAGGATGTTTACCGTCTCATTTGGATTCATTTGGATTCATTTGGATTCAGATATAACTTGGCCATTAATAATTCACAGTCCGCTAGACAAATGTTGTCAATTTTTCTAATTTGTAATGAGTTATGGTACAATAGGGCTACTCCTCCACCCTTCCCTTTAGCACGGTCTTCTCTCAGGATGTTAAAATCTGGGGGTAAGGCGAGAGTTAGTGCAGGGCCTGCTGCCTCATGTGTGTTTAACAGCATACATTTAAGAACCCCGGCATGCCTTGGGTCGCTAGCAGCAGGATCTGCTTCTTTTTGGTGATTATTATCAGCTGTGATTACTGGGCCAGGTTTAACAAGTCGAAGCTTAGTGCTTTCAGCTGGCTTCTCCTTTGCAGAGAGCATGAGGGGAAGTGAAGGTTCTGCCATACAGAGAATTGCCTGGTCTTGGGAAGGTGTTCTCTTCTCCACGGGTGTTACCGGATGTCTATTTGGCCTTGTTATGCCCTCTATATTCTTCGGCAGAGGAGGGAGGAAAGAATATTCCACCGAACGCTGCGAACTGGCGACACCGGCCTTGCCAATGCGCCTGCTCTGACGCGCCGCAGATGGAAATAAGTTGGTGCTAAGCAGCTTGGGAAATGTCATTTTTTAGGACCTACTGAAACTGTGCAATGCACAATAGATCTAGCTGACTGAGTACAATACAATACTTGAGTATGACTGATCTCAATGCAGTATTTCAATCTGACTGGACTAAATGATGCAGGAATGGAGCTCTGGTACAGAACAAAGGTAACACACAGTGCCAGAAAGTAAATTCAACTACTCATGCACTCTGTTTTTAACAAAAGCATACAACCAGCACACACAAACTGAAAAAGCACCTACACAAGTATCACAAGAAGGAGGCGCCCTGCACAAAAGTGGGCCCACATCACCGGCATCACAAACAGCAGCGCACAAGCAGCACCCAGGGAGCCCTTAGACATTTTCAGAGCCTGGGAGACAAAGGCTAAGGAGGGCAAGGACTTCCAGGCTGCATAGGCCTTATTGTAGACCCGGGACCAGCCCAGAACCCACAGCCTCCTCCAAGACGACATGGGCACAATACTCCAGTGAGGGGCCCCAACAAAAGCAGAGACAAGCGGACGAGAGTCCCTGGTGATGGCAAAACACTGGCGGGGCGCACTAACCCACATCCCCGGCGGTGACAATTATCCCCAGGATCCCAATGCCAGGAGGCAGAAGTCAGGGCACCCCCCGGCAAATGGCACCCACCAACAGCACTTAAAGCGGGCACCATCCGCCAGTGCTGGGCAATGGGAACCTGACCCTCCTCCCAAGCCAACGACTGATCAGGGGCAGGAGCGATCCCCACCGAGCGCCAATCTCCGCAAACATGGCCATGTCCAAAGCAGACCTTGAGACATGCTTCAACGACTTCCAAACTAAACTGACGCCATCTTTCCAAGAGCAGTTTGCATCCTTCCCCTCGGAAGTCAAACAGGCCATCCATAACCTGAGGAAGGATGTAGAGACACTGGAGAAGCGATCTGACACCACGGAGCGGGTGCTGTAAGAGATCGCAGAGGACAGCAGAAAACCAGATATCACCTTGGAATACCTGGTCCGGATCTCTCATAACCTTGAAATGTAGTGCGATGACCTTGAAAATAGGCCCCAGAGATCCAATATTCGCATATGGAACCTACCGGAAACAGTTGGTGACTGGGAACTTAAAGACACAGTCCAACGAATGGTTTTAGTTACTTACCTGTAACTATTGTTCTCCAGCATACGTCTGGCATGGATTCAAATTCTCATGAATATTCCACGTTGTCAGGTTGTGAATCCTTAGTAAAAGAAAAAACGGTTTCACTTTCGCTTGAAAACTGTATTTCTCCTCTAAACCAACCACTGTCCCCATCCAATGACAGTCCTCTCCCTAAGCACCACCCCTGGTGGCCATCTTCAGATTTGGTAAGCACGTAAAGTGGCAGTGTGAACCAAGAAGAGCCACAGAGGGGAAAGAGGGAGGGTTCGCATTTGAATCGATGCCAGACCTATGCTGGAGAACAATAGTTACAGGTAAGTAATTTAAACCTTCTCCAGCATGGGGTCTGGCATGGATTCACATGCTCCTGAATAACGATTACACAGCAGTACACATACACACCCACGGGAGAGGGCAAGGCTCAGCAGAAGCAATAAACACTTACCCCTGGAACAGACTCACCTCAACTCAACAGGTTGCCTAGCACTGCTTGGCCGACTCTGCACTCCTCCCTGGAATCCCTGCCGAAACAGTAAAACCCTGTGAAGGTGTGTGTAGACCTCCATTTAGTAGCCCTGTAGATGTCGAGCAGGGGCACACCAGAGAGAAATGCTGCCGTAGCTGCAATGGCTCTGGTGGAGTGGGCTGTCGGCCGGCCTGGCAGTGGCCTGCTAGCCATTCAATGACAGTGCATGATGCAGCTGGAGAGCCACCTAGAGATGGAAGCCTTCCACAGGGCCTTTCCGTGATTCACAGGCCCAACATTGATGAAAAGCTGAGCAGTGTACCCGAAAACTCTTTGTGTGTGCCACCTAAAACTTCAAGGCACGAGCAACATCTAGTGAATTCAAGGCCTTCTCCACTGGCGACGATGGATTTGGGAAGAAGATGGGCAACACCAAAGGCTTGTTGAGGTGGAATTCTGATGGCACCTTCAGCATACAGGTGGGGTGTGTACGCAGTACCACTGTTGAAGCATGGAAGGACAAGTACGGCTGCTTGCACGACAGGGCCTGGATCTCCCCGACCTGGCTGGCCGAGGTGATTGCCACGATGGACGCTGTCTTCCACGATAGAAACTTCAGTGTGGCCAGATACATCGGCTCAAAAGGACCGCCCCCCATATGCTTAGTCAAAACCACATTGAGCTCCGAAGCCGGGGCAGCAGCCTTCACTGGCGAAAAAGTCCTGAAGAGTCCTTTGAGCAACTCCTTGACCAGTCTGTGCCACCACAGACAAGGCATACCTGGCACCCTTGTGTAACGGGATATGGCCGCTGGGTGCACCTTGATAGCGTCATGAGCCAGTCCAGTGTTGGCCAAGGAAAGCAGGCATGGCAAGAGCCGCGGAGGGGTAATCTTCTAAGCCCAGCACCACACGGAAAAAAGCTTCCACTTCCACTGTAGCACGTCAGCAATGAAGAGGTACTGGCCTTGGCCAGGTTGTCCTTACACTCTGCAGTTAAAGCATAATGTCCAAATTCTAGGGCTGCAGGAGCTACACAGGTGGTGTAGAATCGCTCCTCCCTCTCAGAAGGCCTGGAAGTAGTGGCAGCTTGATAGGACTGGACTGCCGACAGACGTAGCAGATCTGGATACCACTGCCGTGGCCATGCCGGGGCGACAAGTATAATCCAGCAGTGACACTGTCGGCGTATGTTGATCACTCGTAGCAGGAGTGGGAACAGAGGAAAAGCATATAGGAAAAGTCCCTCCCATTGGAACGAGAATGCATCCCCGATGCACCTTGGCTTTGGGAACCTGCTGGCAGACATTTGACACTTGGAATTTGTCGCTGTCACGAAGAGGTCAATCTGGAGATGACCCCATTGGTGGAATAGAAGATTCACCTGGTCCTGGTAAAGCTCTAACTCGTGGCAAGAACATAGTTCCCTGACGAGCGAGTCTGCAATGGTGTTCTTGGTGCCCGCGAGGTGAAAAGGGATGAGAATCATGTCCTGGCGAATGGCCCAGTGCCATAGATCCTGGGCCTCCCTGGAAAGAGCCGGAGAGCACACACCCCCCCCGCTCCCGGATGAATACATGGTGGTGGTGTTGTCTGCGAAGATCCTTATCACCTTGCCCCTCATCGACGGCAGGAAAGACTTGCGGGCCCACAAAACGGCCTGAAGCTCCAGGACATTGATGTGCAGGGCCTTTTCTTCTGACAGCCAGAAGCCTCTGGCGTGCAACTGTCAGTTATGAGCTCCTCAACCCTCCAGAGAAGCATCTGTGGTGACTTACTACTGGTAAGGAGGGACTTGGAATGGGGTCCCTTGTGTGAGATGGGAGCACACGCCCCACCACTGTATTGCTCCTCCGAACTCCTTGTTGAGGGGGATGTTGCCCGTCCAGGACCCCGAGACTTGCAGCCATCAACATCAGAAACTCCTGGAGAGGCCTCATCTGTAGTCTGCAAAGGAGGACGAGGTTGCTGCAGGAGGACATCATGCCCAACCGTGACTTGATGGCTTGCACAGTAGCCGACCACACCAACGACAGGCGCTGCACCTTCCCTAGGATGGCTACCACCCTCTCTTCCAAGGGAGCTGTCAGGTAAATTACTGTTTTGAGTCGTGTCCCCAGGAACAGAGCGTTCTGCGATGGCTCCAAGCAGGACTTTGGATAATTTATGCAGAATGCCAGATCCTTCAGCAGATGCACAGTCTTCAGTCTGGGCTGGTTCGCCAGAACATGGGAGCGGGATCATACTAGCTAATCGTCCAGATAAGGATAGACATGGATGCCCTCGAGAAGAAGATATGCTGCCACCAGATCCAAACACTTTGTGAAGAGACGTTGGGGCCGATTTCAGGTCGAAGGGAAGGGCATTGAACTGATGGTGCTGCTCCTGGACCAGGAACTGCAGGAACTTGCAGTGCTTTCGATGGATGGGGATGTGGAAGTACGTGTCCTCCAGGTCTAGAGCCACCAAGAAGTCGCCTTCTTCTAGTTGGCTGAGCATGCGCTGCAACATGACCATCCTGAACTTCTGGGACTTCAGGTACTTGTTTAGGCGTCGCCGGTCCAGGATCGGCCTCCACCCCCCTGTCTCCTTTTGGACCAGGAAGTATCTGGAGTACACCCCGGAGTCCCAGAGGTGCTGGGAACAGGTTCTATCACCCCTTTTTAGTTTTGGCTATTAGGTGGTGCTGAAAGCGCTACCTATAAAGCGAAACTATTGTCATTAAAATAAGAGCTTTAACATCAGAGCTTGAAACAGGGGCTTTGGATGCAGGTTTGTTGTAATACTTTTCAATGCAGGTTGGCATATGAGGATGGATACATGGTAGTTTGACTATGTGTCCCACCCATTGCTAAGTGAAATGTATAGGAATTTCCTCCCATTCCCACCCATTTTCCTTTCAGCCACTCCTCCTTTTGCACTCTTTGGCTCAATTTCTACTGTGTGGTGGATTTATCATACATTTTTACTTCCAAAATGGCGGCCATCATCTGTTAATGTTATTTTAAAGTTGTTTGACTTGAATGATGATTTAAATAATATTTACTGCAGCTTTTCGGTTATGTTACAAATTGTAATGTATTTTGTATTAAAAATAAACAGGTTCCTGTATAATAATACGTTTTTGGCAAAATGAATATAAAAATGTCCATGTACTTATTTGTGAATGTGTGACTAGTGTGTGATGTCACTATGATGGGATTGGTTGGATAGTCTGTGCTTTTTTGCCAAAAGGCAGCCATTTTGTTTTGCCGAGCTTCCAGGGACAGATGCAGCTGGTTTTCTGTGGATGTTGTTTCTTTAAGCAGGCTGTAAGCCCTTCTCACAATTCTACCACTGTATTAAGAGCAATGAGAAGGAGGACAGGTCAGTGCTGTGGCAGAGAGCTGCAGGTCTTCTCGCCAAGACCCGCTTCCGAGACTGAGGGTGAAGCATCCAGCCCAGGCAGGCAGTGTCGTGTGGGACGTGCTGCCGTCCTGCCTGTGATTAGCTTTCTAATGGCAGCAGCCCTTTCCCACCACTCAGTGCCTGGTGCTTCTGCTGCCCAAGGTTTACTTCCTAAACACTGAGCTCCCAGCTACTAAGCACCAGCAGCAGCTCCAGAGCTCGGAGTCTGACTTGTTTTGCCATGGTCAAGGGCGAGCACAGATCCAGGAAGCAGGAGCCTCGCGGCACCTCGAGCCAGCCATGCCTGAACGATAAAAGCAGGAACCGGCTTTCCATGCAGCTCGCAATGAAGCAGAGAGAAGATGGGCAGGTGGCATGTTTTATGCAGCCTCTGTCCACACATGACTGTAAAGCTGCTGCGGGACGGCCGTGATGTTCTTACTCCCAGAGAGGGAGGGACACGAATATCAGAACCTGTCTTCCCTTGTGTCTCCAACTGAGTGTGGTGTCCCACTCTCGTGGCACCGTAGCGGGACACACCATGCACCGGGATCACTGGAGCAGACAGGAGAGCTGTGATCACGCAGGGGTCTACACAGCAGGGGTCACCCTGCGGGGATCGGGAGCCCCCAACCCAACACCAATACTGGGGGCACCCAGCAGACGTCAGCTTCGTCTCTGTGGTCAGACAGGCTGGGGATTCATCACATGCCGTGGGCACATGACAGGCACACCATAAATAAGACACGGACACATAGTTGGTGCTTCCTGGGTCTCTGCTGCAGTGCCCGCACGTGCACGCAGAGGCCCCTTTCATTGGCTCGAGTAATGACAAAGTCATGACTCATATTCTTAAAGGGACAACACGCCACAGTTAAAGGGGCGACACACTACACCCCTCCTTTATTATAACCAAACAAAACAAAATAGCAACAATGGCCCTACAACCGAACCCACAATTTTGGTGCATTCCAGTCCGCACACCAGTGCTATTACACCTGTATCTAACCACAGCAAACTTTGGTGCTTTCAAGTCCGCGCACCCACACGGTGAATGTCAAACACAGCGGCCCTATATTCCTGGATGAAACTGTCCTCCTCAGGGAATCCTGCTCTGATCATCCTGCCTTTGCTGGAGACACCCATGGCCAATTGTATTTCTGCAGGGCAGGGAAAATACATCCTCGTCTTCGTCATCCTCAGCATAGTCACACTGCCTTCTCTGTATCTCTGCCACCTGGATTGCGGCTGTTTTGGGCAGTTTCCTACCCATGGCTTGTCTTATCCCCTCCCTTGAGGCACTCTCTGCTGCTGGCCCCACTGGGCTGGCAAGTGATGTGGCTGGGCAGACCCTTGCAAAACGATCTTCTTTCCCGCACCTATGTCCTTTGGCTGGGCACTCATATTCGTGTCAGGCCCCATCCAAACTGAGGGCATAATGTTGCGCCCCCATCTCCTTTCGTGGCCACTCCCCTTTTCTTGACGGCTTACTTCCCTGTCATTTTCCCACTACACACACATCCTCCAATTTCACCCAGCTTGAGCTGCTGTCTGGAGATGTCCATGGCCGAGGCTGCACTTCCGCCAGCTCCTGGGCCCATCCCAGTTCTAGGATTTGGTCCAACGTTAACCCTGGCTCCCTAAACACCTGCTTCCACAGCTTGGCAGAGCTACAGCCATAAATTATCTGAACCCTGACTTTGTCATCCTCAAAGTTGCCCAGAGAACAAGACAGCGCAATATTCCGAAGCTAGCCATGAAACATGTCTACGCTCTCCCGTTCCTCTTGTCTCGCACATCTCATCCTGAACCGTTCATAGGCACGGTTAATCATGGGCATAAAGTATTCATTCAGTGTGGCAATGGCTGCAGCATGTTTGGTCTCTAGGCCGCAAGGTCTTGGACAGTTTCTGGACTGCTGGGCCTGCGGAGTATAGCAGAGTTGGCAGTTTCGCCCTTTCCTTGATCTCAACTGCCTCAAAATACAGCTCGAGGTTCTCCACCCACACCGTCCAACAAGGTCCTAGACTGGCAGGTGCTCCTACCACATCAAAAGCGTACAGTGGCACAAGCTGTCCATTTGCTGATACGCCCCTTTATCGTCATTCTCCTCATCCCCCATGATGGGCACCTGACGTTACATTTTGCCCTGCCACAAGAGCACAGGAGACCTCCCTGGGAGCCGCTAACCTTCTGGGTGCTCCTGAAGTGCTCTACTGCTTGAGCCAGCACAGCGCAGCCCCTCACAGCTCCCATGCACCCAGATCAGTCCTGTGTATGTCCTTATGGCCGCACCCCCAACAGGAAGGAAAACTTCACACTGTCCCCTCCCCCGATCCAGGGCCACAGGGTTGGGGGTCTTCTCCCCCCAAGGTTGCGCCGACACAGATCATAGAGGAACACACCACTGTGGTGGTTGAGTGGCTGCAAGGGGTTGTCCTTGTACTCCTGCTCTGTGTACAGCAAATGAGGGATGCAGACCCTCACGTGTTTCCTGCTGTCCCCTTATTTCGGGGACTGTTGGCAGCCACAGGTCAAAACTCCAGCATGCAGTGTGCACCTCTTCGGGGATGGGCGTGAGCAAACACACACAGCTCCTCCAGAGGCTCCTTGTATTGGCTCGAGTCATGACAAAGTCATGACCCGTGTTCTTAAAGGGGCAACACACAACAGTTAAATGTTAAATGTTAAATGTATTTGTACCGCGCACCGTCACAAACGGAGTTGGTCCCCAGGCGCTCTGGCGGATCTGCAAACAAGAAGGTGGGATGGGTTAGTAAGGTGGAGCGGGAGTACGATAGTGAGAGGAGTGGTGTTCTCTTGGCAGATTCAACTCGGTATGCACCGGATGCTGAGCTTTGATGCGAGTATCGGATCGATGTCAGTCCTCGCGTGCTGTTGGTTTCGGTTTATGTGTTGTTGCGGTTAAAACAGCGACACACCACACAGAGGCTCTCGTGCAGCATATTTACTCTGTCAAACGTGATAGACCTGAATATGCAATCCTTTCACGTGGCCAGCGAGAGAGGGGCTATTTCTAGACTATCCGTTTACTACGGCAACAGCGTCATATGCCGCACTGAATTATGACTCCCGTCGGGGCCCAGGCTGACAACCTGAAATCATCCCTCACTCTAAAGTGACAAGCTGTGGAAAGTCTGGCGTTCAATGTCCTCTCCACGTGTAGCGGTACGAGGTCCTAAAGGGACTAACTTTAGAAAGTTTGCAATATTTTGTTCATCGCAGGTGGCTCCTGCTCTTGTGCTGGGTCATGTAACAGTGAAAACATCAAGTGCACATTCTGCAAAAAAAAAATATGTTAATTTGCGAAGCAGCAATACAATGTGTGCATGCCAAATTCACTGAGACCCAAAAGAAGCTTGACTTGTCCTAGGGTGTATTTTTTCTAACGGCTGCCTTGGCAAAAATACACATCTCCCCTGGAGAGGCTGCAGAGAGGCTTTTGTGCACACCAACTACCCATACCCCCCTCCCGTAAGAATGCAGGCACAAAAACATTCAGTGACTAATGGTCCATCATTACCAGTTTTGTGCACTACATTCTGATGGGAGGGGCTGCAAGCTGCTCTGCACACTATGGAGGTCGCTGTGCAGAAGCTGGCCAGGAACACCTGAGAAGTGGCTCGTGCTCATGTATATACCGACGCCAGAATGCATACCAAGATCACTGCTTTGAGACAAAAGGAGAGTATATTCCATGTGATATGCAGACATTTGCCTTAGTGTCACATATAACACCACGAACAGAGAACACAGTCACTGCTCGCCTTAGGTAGGGGGGGATGACAAGAGGGGGCCAGGTCCACCGTAGCAACGCCACTGCTCCCATGATCTCAACCTGTTTGCAATGCTGGGTAGAGCTGGTGCTAATGCTCATCAGATTTATCTGTACCCCCATCACTACCCGTTCTCACCCCATCCACCCTGATAGGATATTACCCCAGTGTCTGTACAGCGCTCTCTTGCTATACAAATACCAATACATATATTTAAGGTACTGCATATGAATAGCAAGCAATTGCAATAGGTGGGTTTTTGTGTAATCATGGGAAAGGAACTTGCCAGGCACTGTCATACTGGTATTAACAGCCCATTGATGGTAGCAGGTGCAAAATTGTGCGAGTGCCTCGGGATCTTATAGCACTGACTGGCAAATGCCTAATACTTATACACAAGCCAAAACTGTTGGCTTTGCCAATGCTGGTTTAACATGGCTTGGACCTCCTGTAGTAGCTGTGCCACGTGCTGTTCTTGTCGAGCTACAGAGAGAATACGAGGACACCTGCGTTGGAACTCCAAGGTGTGCCTCTGTCCGAGAGCGTCCAGCACCCATCTGTCAGTGGTGATGGTCCTCCAAACGCAGACGAACCTCGCCAGCCGGCCTACCACTGGGGAGCACGAGTGGGGTCTCTGAGTTCACATCCGGGTCATGCCTGCTTAGGTGCCATAGCCCTGCCTTGCGGGTGGCGCCAAGCGCTGTCCTCTGCTGCTGCATGCCTACTGTATGCCTCCTGCGTCGTGGAGCAGGAAGGCTACCAATCAGGGGTGGTGTAGCCCTTGGAGGATCAGCCAGGTTTTCCCCTTGAGGAATGATAGGACAACGACTGACGTTGCTACAGGGTGCCAAGAGAGCATGCGGTCTCTGTGTCAGTCTTGATGATTTGAAGAGACTCGTCGACTGTCTTGCCAAACAAGTTTTCTCCATCCAATGGCATGTCCAACACCTTCAACTGAACGTCTGACCTGAAGTTAGTGGCTTTTAGCCATCCTTGCGGACGAAGAGACACTTTGTTGCCCGTCTGACGGAATCCAGTGACCGATGTCCACCGCCACTGTGATGGCGTGGTGGTCCGAGGCCACCTACCCCTCCTGAACAGCCCAAGAGCTTCTGCCTTCTTGTCATCAGGTAGAAAGTCAAGAATAGGGCCCAGCTTATATCAGAGCTCTCAGCCGTAGCGAGACAAAATGGCCAATGCATTAGCAGCCTTAATGGTGTTGGCAGCTGTATAGATAACCCACTTCCCCATAGCGTCCAGCTTCTTCCCCTTCTGGTCCAGAGGCACCATGGACGAGTATGATCGATTTGAAGAGCATTCCCTCGATGCGGCTGAGACCACAGAGTCGGGTGAAGGCTGGGACCTCAGACACTTAGGGCGGAGTCCGGGACTCTGTACTTCTTTTCAAGCCTGTCCCGCTTGGGCGGGGCAGTTCTCGTGTTCTTCAACAGTGCTAGCTCTTCATGACAGATATCGCCCAACAAAGGAACGGACATGATGGTCCTCCGCCTGGACTTGCAATGTTGATAAAGGAAACCTTCCTTTTTTCGTCTCCTCAGGCACCAGCTGAAAATGTTTGGAGGTCCTGGATATCATCAAATGGAAGGGGCCAACCTTATCTGGAGGAGAGGCCCTGTGTGGGTCATCCGCACCTACTGGCTCTCCATCCAGAGGTACAAAGTCATCGGCTCCGTCAGTGTTTGTCGCCGTAGCTGCCGTATCCATGCCTGCTTCCGTGTGTGTGGCAGGGTCTCCGGTTGGGGTCAACACCCGAGGTGGAGGAGGCAGTGGCGGAGGTGTCGGTTGGTGCCTTCGGCCCACAGGGTTCTTTGACTTATGTTTGCGCTCAGAAGGGTCTTTGAAAAGTGGCCTTGGAGGACTTCCAGGCATAGCAGGTCCCAGTGTGGGAGGCAACTTTTGCTGAATTTCTGATACCAGCATGTACAGCATGGTCAGAATGTGCAATGTAACATCTCTGGGTTGAGGTGTAGAAGAAATGAGAGGGGGTGGCTCGGGCTTTTATACCTCTTCTGGAGAGGTAGCCAATAGGGTTCGCCCCGTGTCAAACCACCTTCCAACTAGGGTCCCTGGCCCCCTTCGTGGTCTGAATAGTAGCCCTCGGGCAGGTCATCACCCTCATTGGAGCTAGTATAAATGGGCCCCGGCACACTTGGTTCAGCTCCTTGTTCTGCACCCTTTCTAGGGGTCATTGGAGGCCTACACCCTCCTCTCTCCTGAGACTTATGGGGGGAAGAGGCTGCTGTCCCCTCTCTGGGGGTCTTCGCTGAAGGTGTGGCAGTTACCTCCTGCCATGCCGGTCAGGACACCCACGGAGTAGCCAACGCTGTCACTGTGGGGACCACCTTTGTGGTCTGCCCTCCTTTTGAAGAAGTAATGGTCATCGACGAGGCTGTCGATGGGGTCGTTGAAGGGGTGGCAACAGCAGCCGTCGTTGATGTGGCCATTGATGACGCAGTTGATGTTGGTGTTGTCTTGGCTGGTTGAGAGGCTGATGGAGGCAGAGAAGGGCCTACCTTGGATTTCTCCTTCGTCGCCTTGTCAGCTGGCAAGCAGAGTTCCAAAGGGGTCAAAGACTTTCTCTTTGAGTGTGTGACCCTCGCCGGCAGGCTCACTGTGGATGTAGTCATTGATGGTGACCTTTTCCTTCCTCAGCTGGGACCCACAGCAGCAGTGATCTGTGCTGTGTGGCCTTGCCTTTTATTAGACCCCTACGAGCGGGGCTTCCTCAAAGAACCTTAACCTCTTATCTGAGGGAGTTCGATCATTGGACCGGCCGGTCCTGGTAGAAGCATGCTCATGCCCAGAGGCTGAGTCAGAGTCCTTAGCCGATTTTAACCATGCCGCCAGCCTGCTGTAGCAGTCTTGGTCTTCTTCGAAAACCCACGGCAGACCTTGCATCCCTCCTCATAACAGTCCGGATGCAGGCAGTAAAGACATTTGTGGTATCGATCCTCCACGAAAGCGTTCCTTAGTCTGCATTTCACACAAAGCTTGAATAAGCATCTCCTCTCTTCGGTCATGGTGAAAAGGGGTGAAGTAGGCCCAAGCCTGGGCCTCCTCTGATCCGATGACCGATCCTGGATGAAGTATGATCTTCACCGACAGCAGATCCCTACTGCCGGCAGTCGACATCTGGTCGAACGATAACTTTTGAAAAACAGTCAAAACATTCAAATTTTACCAAAAATTTGAAAATATTAGGAAAAAAGCTCAAAGAGCACTAAGGGTGCTCCCAACACTGAAACGTGCAGTAAAAATCTGAAGATGGCCACCAGGGGTAGTGTTTAGAGAGAAGACTGTCATTGGATGGGGACAGTATGATCCAGAGGACAGTGAATGGTTTAGAGGAGAAGAACAAGTTACTTACTAACTGTAACGTTCTTTAGACTGGATGTTTCTCCCACATATTCCTCATCTTATGATAACCCATTGTCTCCAGCTTCGCTGCTTCGGAAAAAAATAAATTCTCGGCAGAGGGCACTGTGCTCGAGGTCGTGGCGTTGATTGTCCCTCGACGGACTCCGTACTCTGTTGACGTCACCGATGGTATTAATAGCTCGAGCCGCGGCCGTTTCTTCAGTTCTGTTTTTTCGATGAAACATATAGGAGGAACACCCAGGCGTGCCCCATAACTGATGCACTCAACATGAGAGGAAAGTGTAAGAAAACGTAAACTGTACTGTGGGGTAGGATGGGAGGTTCGATGAGGAATACGTGGGAGGAACATCCAGTCGAAAGAATGTTACAGTTGGTAAGTAACTTGTTCTTCGAATGGATTGTGTCCTCCCACGTATTCCTCATTTTATGATAGACTCCCATAGCAGTGACAATTTTGGAGGCGGGAGTACTAGTTTTAGTTTTCGTGAACAGAATGCAGAACTGCCTTGGCAAATAATCCCTCATTGGAGGAGGCAGTATCCAAGCAGTAATGCTTGACATAAGTATGCATTGTTTTCCAAGTTGCAGCTGCACAAATATTTGCTGCCGGGACTCCCCTCTTTAGAGCCGCAGAAGTAGCCATTCCCCTTGTAGAATGGGCACAAAGCCCATCTGGTGGGTCTTTTCCCGCTAATATGTAGCATTCAATTATGGCTAAGATGATCCCGCGGGATATGGTCTGTTTTGTTACAGATAAGCCTAGTTTATGACCAGTATAACCCACAAATAGGTCATCTTGTCGCAATTTAGACATCCTTGAGATGTAAAAACTAAGAGTCCTCTTGGGATCTAGTCTGTGCAGTCTCTCCTCTTCCTTGCCCAAATGAGGAGGAGGATAAAAAGTTGGTAGTACTATATTTTGTGACAAATGGAAGTCCGAAACTACCTTTGGTAAGAATGAAGGTTTAACTTTAAGGACTACCTTATCCATATAAAAAATACTATATGGTGGTCTGCATGAGAGAGCCTGAAGTTCACTAACCCTGCAGGCTGATGATAGGGCCACAAGAAGGACAGATTTTAGTGTTAAAAGCCTCAATGGACATGAGTGCAGAGGCTCAAAAGGTAAGCAAGTCAAGAATTTTAATACTAAATTTAAGTCCCAAGTTGGGACATGAAAAGGTATTGGAGGGTATACGTTAGTAAGTCCTTTTAAGAATTGTATTATTAGTGGTATTTTGAAATATGAAACCTCTTCCGAGGTGCGCTTGAAAATGGACAGCGCAGCAAAGTATCCTTTGATTGTTCCTATCTGGAGCCCCAGATTGGCTAGATGTAATAGAAAAGAGAGTACTACTGGAGTGCCACATTGAAAAGGGTCATCATCCTTTATCTTTGCACCAGTTACTAAACCTGTTCCAGCGACATCGATATAAAGATTTTGTTGCTGGCCTTCTGGCGGAAAGCAAGACTTCCATTACGCCATCCGGAAGATCCCAATCCTTGTATCACAACCTCTCAGAAACCATGCGTGAAGGTTGAGTGTCTTGACCTCTGGATGGAGAACCCGACCTTCCTCTTGCGAGAGAAGATCCTCTCTTTGTGGAAGACGTATTGGAGGGCAGATGGACATGTCTAGAAGGTCCGGGTACCACGTACTCCTGGCCGAATCCGGGGCAATTAGGATCATGGTTTTCCTGAACTTTCTCAACCTCCTGATTACTTGGGGAATCACAGGGACTGGGGGAAACGCATACAGCAGGGGAAACATCCACTCCACTAGGAATGCGTCTCCCAGACCTCCTCTTTGAGGAAATTCCCTTGAGCAGTACTGATCGCACTTCCGGTTGATCGCGGTGGCCAACAGATCCACTTGAGGGGTTCCCCAAAGGGCGAAGATCTCCAGAAGGACTTCCTGAGCCAATTCCCACTCGTGGGAGACTGAACTCTGGCTGCTCAGAGCCTCTGCCGCCGTGTTCTTCTCTCTGGCTAGGTGAATTGCCGATAGAGAGAGTCCTTCTTTCATTGCCCAGAACTAGAGCTGCATTGCCTCTCTGCACATTGGTAGTGACCCTACACCTCTTCTCTTGTTGAGGTAGTACATTGCCACTGTATTGTCCGTCATTATCAGGACATTCTTTCCCTGTACAGAGGGCAGAAAGGCCTTCAGCGCTAATCTGATTGCCCTCAGCTCCAAAAGGTTGATGTGTAGTTTGGACTCCGATGGAGACCAACGACCGCTGATTGTCAGATCGTTGGTGTGTGCTCCCCACCCTGTGAGTGAGGCGTCCGTCACTACTGTTATCTCCGGCCATGGTTGCCAAAAAGACTCTCTCTTGAGAATGTTGTTGTTGCAAGCCCACAATAGAATCCTGAGCAACTGCACTCAGGACTTGCAGAAGATCCGACATATTCCCTGAGAACTGGGACCACTGAATTCTGAGTGCCCCTTGAAGGGATCTCATTCTCAACCTGGCCTCTGGTACTAGGAAAATGCAGGATGCCATGAGGCCGAGCGACCTGAGAAAATTGAAGGCCGGTAGACGTTAGGCATTCTGGAATTTTGTTACCATCTGCTGGATCCGAAGAGCTCTCACTTCGGGAGGCGAGGCTTTTCCCGAGGAAGTGTCCAATAAACTGGAGCTTCTGGGATGGTATCATGTGGGACTTCTTGAAATTGAGGGAGAAGCCCAATTTGTGGAGGAAGTGGCAGGTGATCGAAAGATGTTCCTGAGCTTGTTCTGGAGAACTTGCTCTGATCAACCAGTCGTCCAGGTAGGGATATATGTGAATACCTCCTCTCCTGAGACTCGCTGCCACAACCGCCAACAGTTTGGTGAAAACCCTCGGGGCGGAGGTCAACCCGAATGGCAGAACTCAAAAATTATAATGAGAATTACCAATCACGAACCTCAGGTACTTTCTGTGCTTTGGATGGATTGGCACATGAAAGTAAGCATCCTGAAGGTCCAATGATACCAACCAATCTTGCAGTTGGACAGCCTGAAGGATCTGAGAAAGAGTCACCATCTTGAACTTGTCCTTCCTGAGGAACTTGTTCAAGTTTCTCAAGTCCAAGATGGGTCTCAGTCCTCCATCCTTTTTTGGAATAAGTTAATATGGGGAGTACCAACCCCTGTTCCTCTCCGCTACAGGTACCAGTTCTATGGCACCTTTCTCTAGCAGGGTTAAAATTTCCTGCAACAGGAGCGGATCTAGAGTTTTGACGGAGTTGGCTCCCGGTGGATGATTCTGAGGCCTTTTTAGGAAGGGGAGACAGTAACCTTGGGCTACTGTTTCCAGTGCCCAAGCATCTGAGGTAATGCCCCGCCATTCCTTCCGATGCTGAGAGATCCTGCCTCCCACTGGTGTTTTGTGTAACAAGGTCTCAGAGGGATTTGGAGGTGGATGCAGGAGTGGCTGAGAGTACAGATGCCCCTCCTGAGGCTGATTTTCCACCTCTTCCTTGTGCTCCACGAGCAAAGTTTCTTTTGCCCCTTTGAGAAGCCTGTCCTCTTCCTCTACCAAAAGAGGAGTAGTATCGAAAAGAACGACCCCTCCAGGAAGATGAGCCAGAATAGGGTTTTAGAGGCTGGCGCACAGAGGCGCTAAGCGATTTAGCTGGCGCTTTCGAGGTCTGAAGTCTTTCTAGGCTTTCATCAGCCTTGCTGCCAAACAGCCTCGAGCCATCAAAGGGCATGTTAAGGAGTCTGGCTTGCACATCTGGTGCAAACCCCGACTTCCTCAACCACGCAAATCTGCGTAGCACAACGCTTGCAGCCATGGACCTGCTGATACTATCAGCAGTATCCAGTCCAGACTGGAGACATTCCCCCATTGCCTCCTTCCCGTCTTTGACTATATTCAGGAAGCCTTCCCTTTCCTCGCCTTCCGGAATATGATCAGCCGCCGCCGAAATACAGTCCCACAGGGTATGGGTAAACCTGGCCAGGGTACAGGTGACATTTGTCTATTTAAGGGCCATACTGCCTGACGTGAAAACTTTACGTGCCCATGAGTCAACTTTTTTATCCTCTCTATCTGGAGGAATAGTGGTATATGCATTCTGTCTTGATGTAGATGCTGCCTGAATGACTAGACTTTCTGGAGTCGGACGCTTATTTATGTATTCAGGATCCGTTCCAGCTGGTCTATATTTTTTGGAAAAGTGCTATCTGCAGCAGCAATACTCTCAGGTCTATCCCAGTTTTTCTCCACCGTCTTCTGTAAAAGGGGAGAACTGGATCTTTTTGAGGCCCTCTGACAATTATATCCATCATGTCATCCTGTTCAAAAACGGGTGAAGTGTTACCCAAACCCATATGTTCTATTACTCTGGTCATAAGACCCCTGTACTCAGCATCTGCATGCTCTGCAGGATCAGGTCTGGCAAACTCTAATTCTGGGGAGATGTCAATTCCACTGGCAGAATGTAGAGTATCACTCAGGTCTCTCATTCTAGATTCCTGGTCAATAAGTTCCTCAGGAACTTGCTTTGTGCCATAAGAAACTCCAAAAGGAGTAACTTCGTCTTCTTCTGAGCCAGATTCCTCATAAATTGAGGACATGGACTTAAAAAAAGTCTGACCTGGGCAAAGGAGTGAATATCCTTTCTTCTTCTACATACGCGTCGAAGGGATTGATAAATCTTTCGAAGTTGTCGAAGGAGTCTTCGATGACTTTGAAGATGACTTCGACACAGGCGTCGAGGATGTTTTTGGTTTTGGTGCCGAAACGGTCGACGCCGTCGATGAAGTCGTTGAAGCCTTCGACGACTTGTGTTTTTTGTATGGCACCGGAGAAGTGCTCGACTCTCGAAGAGTCATTGACGGCTTGGCGTCGACTTGAGTTTTTTTAGTATCCTCGACACTACTGGTTTTTACCATTGTAGTCTTGGACTTCCCTTTGTCGTCCAATGGAGCGACCTTAGGGGTATGGCTTTTTCGAGGTTGTTTCGAGGGGGTCGGGCCGCGTTCTCGAAAACCTCCATCATCTTTTTACGGAATTCTTCGCATTTACTGGGAGAATCCGATTTTGTCAGACATCGAATTTCTTCGGTCGACTCTGAAGAAGAAGATGATGAGGGAGATCTATGTCTCCTCTTCATTTTTTTAGACGATGACGAAGAGTGTCTCGATCCACTCCTAGATCAAGATCTCCTCGAGTGCCTATGGCGCTCCGATTCCTTCGAATCAGTCACTTTCTTATGTTTTTTAGACGTAGCCTTCTTAGAGGCTTCCCTCCCCACCGACAGTTTACCTCTCCTGTCACAAAGAGCTTTCTCGGTCATGGATTGGCAGGAACCGCAGTCGTCGGTTCGGTGACTGGAACCGAGACACCAGAGACAAACCCAGTGGGGATCCGTGATCGACATTTTTGATCCACAATCTACACACTTCTTGAACCCAGTCTTGGGTGTCGAAGGAGTCGAAGATGACGACATTTTCTTCACAGAAAATCTGAAGCGCGCCGTTCTCGATAGCGAAGCGATCGGAAAAACGGAACTGAAGCAATGGGCGCGGCTCGAGCTATTTATACCATCGGTGACGTCGACAGAGTACGGAGTCCGTCGAGGGACAATCAATGCCACGACCTCGAGCACAGCGCCCTCTGCCGAGAATTTTTATTTTTCTGAAGCAGCGAAGCTGGAGACAACGAGTTATCATAAGATGAGGAATACGTGGGAGGACACAATCCATTCGAAATATAGTTTTCAAGCGAAAGTGAAAATGTTTTTTGTTTTACCGAGGATTCCCAGCCTGATGACAGGGAATATTCATGAGCATGTGAATCCATGCCAGAACCCATGCTGGAGAACTTTGCCGACCTCCTGGGGGACAGAAAGGTGGAAGAAGTGCTCATAGATAGGGTACACAGAACGGACCCTAATAGACTAGAGTGCACACCCAAGGGACAAGCTGGTGGCGCTCTCAAGCTACCCTAAAAAATAACAAATACTCCGGGAGGCTCGGCAGACGGAACCCATCACTTACAATGGGGTGGAAATCCAGCTGTTTCAGGACTCATCCCAAAGCACCCTCAAGAACCGCAGAGAGATGGGGCAGGTAACCAGAGCCCTTATAGCGCACCAGATAATATATAAATGTACTTTCCCCTAAAGGCCTCTTATTCACGTGGCATGGGCGCCAACAAAGATCACCACCTGCGAGGAGGGCCTACACATATTGAACTTGAGCATGGAAGATGCCAGACCCAACACCACGAGAGGTAGAGGAGGCCTTTAAAAAAAGAAGACATGAGAAGCGTCACAAGTCCCTAGGGGATGGCGCAGAAACAGGCGCCAGACACCCAGCCTGGACGATGAGCTGCTGCAGGGAGGAACCCCGACCCTCGCCATTAGATTGATTGATTGATTGATTTATTTATATAGCGCTTTATACCAACGTGCTGTACAGTCGGGCACGGAAGGATACTGAACAGCCCACTAAGAATCACCGCGCAGGGGCACACTGAGACTGGGACAGGCTCACCGAAACCCACTTGAAGTTGTGCAAGGGGCTTTAACATGCCCCGCCAGTTTCACCCTGGATCTCTCTGCGGGCCATGCGTCAAAAAGTAGAAAGATACCTTCAATGGGAGCAGCCGGATCTAGTGGCTTTCCAAGAGACCCATATCCGCAAGCAGGACGAGCATAGGCTAAAATTGCAACACTACCCCCATATATATCAGACCAATGCTCGGGAAAAAGTAGCAGGTGTCCTTATTGCCATACGTGCGGACAAGGCTGCCCACATCCTAAGCACAAAGGCTGTGAATCAGGGGAGATACCTATTTGTTAACCTACGGAGGAGACCTTCAATACTGACCATAGCAACCGTGTATGCCCCGAATGCAGGACAAGACAGGTTTCTTAGTGCGGCACATTCAGACTTAGAAACATTTGGGTAAGGGGAGATGATACTAATGGGTGATTTCAACCTGGCATGGGACAGAAGCACAAGTCAACGCCATGAGCAGCCCACGCACTCGCAGACCTTTCAAGCAAAAATGGACCTCCTGGCTTTGCGTGATGCTTGGCCAACACTCAAAGGGACAGACAAGGGCTATACCCTCTACTCCCACGTGCCCAGATCCTTTTCCCGTATCAATTACAAACTTATTTGCTGCCACCCTGCTGGGTAAAGTTAGGGAATTGCACATGGGCACCATCCACCTCTCAGATCATGCCCCCCCCCCCCCCCGTGGATAGAAATGGAGTTGCCGGTGGTGAGGTGGGGCATTTGGAACTGGTTGTTCCCCCAGGAACACTTAGCTGAACCGTTGATGCGGAAAGACATTGGGGGTCATTCCGAGTAGGGCGGTAAGGGTTAACGGTCACCGGTAACGAGACCGGTGCCGTTAAACCCTTACCGCCCTATTCCGAGTTCCCTTTGTGGGTTGGTACTTAGCGCCTGCTTTTTGCACGGTGGCGCGAGTTATGGTTGCTTATTTTACCATAACTGCCGAATTTCAGGGGGTTTTCGGGTTTACTTTGAACCATAACGTCCCTTTAACAAAGTTTTTTTACTGAATTTGATAGGTTTTTAGTAGCGCAACTTAACCATAACGTCCCTTTTAACAACGTTTTTTCACTGAATTTCATAGGTTTTTAGTAGCGCATCTTAACCATAACGTCCCTTTTAACAAAGTTTTTTCACTGAATTTCATAGGTTTTTAGTAGCACAACTTAATCATAACGTCCCTTTAACAAAGTTTGTTTTACTGAATTTCATATGTTTTTAGTAGCACAACTTAACCATAATATCCCTGACTTTATATACATGTAACATAGAACATACTGAACCCCTAGCTAGACTAACGCCAAGTCCGCAGACATATCGAAAATCTGAGCGGGGTGAATGTAAATTTAAATAGTGTGCCCCATTTTCCCTTTAAGGTTGGCTCTGAAAAGAGCCGTTTTCTTTGTTTATTTTTTTGCAGATGCTTGACAGACAGCTGTTATTTTGTATTTTATTTTTTTCTTTTTCTTACTTTACTCCTAAAATCTTCACAAAACCTTCTCCAAAGCAACCCTTACATTCCAAAACAGAATGGCATTTCCCATAAAAGATAAGGAAATGCCATCTTCTTTAAAATAAACAGCATTACTGGAATCAATATTCTCATTATTACAGAAGAACATACCAGCTCTAAGCATTAAGGTACACATGCCTCGGTTGATTACACACCTAGCATTGTTTTGCTGAGGACAAAAAACTGAACTATTGTCCCATATTGCCCTAGGTACTAATCCAGAAAAAATTACTTTGGCATTTGGAAGGATGTTCATTACTGCTTGAACCAAGTGTTCCAAATCTGCCAAAGAAGTAGGGGCACTGACATAGCCCAAATGGAAAGCACCATAGTGCAAAACTACCACATGGGGACTGTTGATCCTGCCCATATCTTCACAAACTTGTACAATTCCCTGTACATTGCAATCAAGCACAGTGCTCCACACCACCTCCACTCCTTTAACATCGAAATTCTTTGCAACATGCCTGCTTTGAGCATACTGTTGTAAACCATGCACAAACATATCTCCGAGCACCAACACCCTGACTTTCTCCACTTCTGCCATCTTCACTACACACAGTCTCTTTGAACACAAATCCACAACCTCAACATCTGATTGGCTGATCCCTACAGTCTTCTTTCCATGCTGGATTTGCTGGAAAACCCCGGATGTAGCACGCCCTGTCCGCGGACCGCGTAACTCTTAGACAGCCCTTCTACCATTTCCACTTCATTCTCTGTGCCATTCCCTCATTGGATACACCTAAGCAGGCACACAATACGGAGAACGTCCTCAGAACACCCCCATTTTTTTTGATTTTTGAACATTTCAGGACACCGCGAGTGTTCTTAGAATGCATTCAACTTGCCAGCGAACAATACGGACAACGTCCTCAGAACACCCCCATTTTCTTTATGTACAAACATTTCAGGACACCGCAAGTGTTCTTAGAATACATTCAACTTGCCAGCGAACAATACGGACAACGTCCTCAGAACACCCCCATTTTCTTTATGTACGAACATTTCAGGACGCTGCGAGTTAACGAACAATACAGACAACGTCTTCAGGACACCCCCTGCGAACATTCCAGGACCCCACAAGTCTTCTTAGAACCCTTTCAACTTGACACCGAATCCATTCTGCTTATTTACGAACATTTCAGAACAGCCGTGTTGTCCGCAGACAAATCGAACACAACAAAAGCGTCTAGCACATACAAAAAAATACAACATTGCACCTATCTCATACTCCCCCACCCTCCCCAAACACTCTTACACGCCAACACACTCCACTAAATACAATTTTTAATCCATGTTTCACCGCGCTGTCTGCGGTCGTTCTGCGAAGGCAAGATGGCGGGCGCCAGAGAAAATCTGATGCGCTTCACGCACCACGCCGTCCAATCAGCGAACATGTCGGATGTCCGCGGACATTGCGCAAACCGCTCGGCCAATCAGGGCACTGTCCGTAGAGCGAACCGGGAAGTCCGTCCGCGAAGCGAACAGAGATATCACTAATTTTTTTGCCTTACATTTTGGTCATTTTTTAAAAAACTACTGGACGGATTTACACCAAATTTGCAAAAGCACGCTTTCGGGACCAAGCCCCCGCTCCTGCCGCAAATTTGGTGTAAATCCGTCCAGCGGTTTGGGCTGTAGGCGTGCGTACATTTTTTTCCCATTATGTCTATGGGAAAAAACAAACGTTTTGGGACCCCCCTATAACTTTGCCCCCCCTGGACCAAACCTCTCCAAACTTTGCAAAAAATTCAGAACGGCCATATATTTGTTTTGCAAAGTTTGGTGAGGATTCGTCCACAGGGAGCGAAGTTATAAGCCGCCCAAAAAATGCTCTTCCTATGGAAACACCAACTTAAGCGTAACTATATGGACGCTACTGCGTACATGGACGCTATATATATATATATGCAATGAGGCCGTCTTTTTGGAAACCACAAACTCTGCAAATGTCTGTGCGTCAAAATACAGCAATATTGTACATCTTGACTCTTCTGGTGAACAAATAAGACCCTTTAGATACAGGGACATGGATTTCAAAAACCTTTTACATGAGTTCCATGTCCTTTGTTTTCCACAGCATTGAGCAGCAGTCTCTGACTTTTCACCTACCATGTCAGTTCAAAATGTCTCATAAACAAAGCATTTGTACAAACAAAGCAGCAGCCTAAAGCGTTTTCAAAATGTATACGCTCTGCGGTAGCACCAGCTTTCCTTTTCCAACCCCAAGACATCTCCTGGGTCGGGCTCACCCTGTCACTTGCCTTCCACCCTGATAGCACATGCACATACGCATAACTTCTTCAAGCCACAAACATGTGGAGAAAAAAAATCATACATTGCATGTGGCATTGTAATCATGGAGGCCACGATGGATTGGGAGCCCCATATATCTGTATGCACAAAGCTACTAACAAATAATGGTCACTATTATAAAAAACAGTTTAAACCCAATGAATATTACTCAGTCAGATATAGCCATTATGAATTGGGGAACCTCACTGAAATATTAAATTCCAGACAATTGTGGCTGCCATAGAACACAAGAGTTGTGTGTATTAAGGCCTTCCCGAATGATGCAATTCCAGATTACCAGCCACGTTAATGAATATACGCCAGTGCACATGAATATCTGTACTCAATAACCCTATTAAAATAAACTCATTGAGAAATCTTGCCACTGTCCTTACTCCCATGCTACCCGCAGCCCTAATTCATTTCAATATAACTTTATGTGCCCGTAAGACACAACCATAACATGTTGCTAAATTAAAAAGAACAGTACTGAGCCTTATTCCACGTTTGCCGGTACCCTGGCAGAAAATCCGACAGGATACCGGCAAACGCACCTACCGTTTATGCTGCCTGATATCCCGGTAATCAGATGGCAGAAAGGGCGGTAAATCCCATTCCATGGAGTCCATGGGGCGGGATTTGCCAGTATTCTCAGCACCAGCAATAACGGTGCCAAGAATACAGGCTGTTTTATGCCAGTGGGGGTCTGAGTTACCTCCAGCTTTTGGCTGGAGGTGAGTCAGGTCAGCCCCACTGGCATACTTGTACTCTGCCGGTTCGGTAAAGTGCTGGTATATGTTAATACCAGCACTTTATTTTCCCAGACCGGCGGGGTCATTAATTGGCTAGGTGCCCCTACATGAATAATACATAACTCATACATAGAACATAAAGAATAACAAAATTATCTGACAGACTTACTCCTCAGCAAGCTGCACTTGTTCCAAACGATCAAGGAGTTCCTTATCTTGCTTCACCTTCGCTTCTTTGTTTCTTTTCAACTCCATTTCTTTATTAAGGCTTTTTAGATACTTCTCTTGCTTCAGAAATGCTGGTGGAGTCAGTGGCCGTTTCAATAAAAGAAAGGATTTCTAAAAGGAAATGCAGTGTCATTTGTCATTAGACAAATAATCTTGCAAAATTACTACAGTAGAAAAGCCTGCATTTTCATATTTGGGTGTAAAATGGTTGTGCTTAAATACAATATAAAAGTAACTGTGCCATTAAAGGTATTATCTGAATGAACCTACAAAACAAAAAAAACGTTTCCAAGAAAAATAGTCTTGTCTTTAAGTGATCTAGGGAAGTGTTGGGAAGGAGCTAGTTCCTTCCTGCACTTTAGAATTAAGCAAGACTTCTTTTGACTGCTTCTAGGCACTACAAAGCATCAGAGGGAAGGGGGCTCTGGGAAAGCTCTCACATGCAAATATAATCATATACACAGACATGGGCAGGCACTAAAAGAAGGCAGTTATTATGTAAATATAAGGCGCAAATAACTATTAGCGGAATAAATGTGTAAATGTTAAATCCTATGTAGTTCTAGAATCTTAAAGCACAGTAAAGGCAGGATTTCTGCCGGAAAGAATGCAGCCTGTGCTAAAAATGGACTGCAGGCATGGCCATGGTGTTCGTGCTAGCACGAGCACACTGACCAGCTGTCTGCTGTCTGTCAAAAGCCCATGCATGCTAAAATCGGATTTCACATGCTTAATGCACAGCATGCAGAATTATGAAAGTAAGGGTTAAAAGAGATTACAGGACCAGATAAAAGCATGAGTAGGATGAGTGAAGTATGGAGAGAATGATGGGAACTGATGGGAACATGTTTTTGTATGTAACTGATCATAGGCAGCAAAATGAAGGAAAACATGAGTTACAGTGTATTCTTGCATAGGCTAGCAATATGTAAAGTAGCATATCCTGACTGAAATCGCTAATGATGAAGAAAGGAAGGCTGAGGCATCCCTTTTATGGAAGAAGGACGGTTTGGGGTGGAGCCATGCCTGTATCCAGTGACCAAGCCAAGAACTGCCTGACATCACTGACAGGAGAAAGGAACGGTTGAGGGACAGAAGAGACCGTTCAGACAGCAGAGTTCTTTGCTCCCATCCTCATTTCTGTAAAGAATAAATGTGTTATCCTTACAAGATAGACTCTTGGCCTTACTTCCACAGAGGGGTGTATTTACTCTGGTGTGAGCGTGATTAGGAGTACCCTTATAATTAGGGATACTCCTGTAAATTGGGCTACCCTTACAGTGGTAATGACCTGACGTGATCTCAGTTTCGCCCCCGTACTTTGCAAAGCCCAGGACAGTCACCAGGAAAGAGCCACCCCCATCTATAGCGACCGGTCCCTTAAATCAAAAAACACGTGTATCCTGAGCAGTTTTAGTAGGAGCCATTCTAATAGAATCCTCTCTGCTCACTAAAGCGGGTGTGGCTCCAGAAAGAAAGATAGGCCAGCATTGGGACTTCTAACGGAGAAAACATGAGTGAACACGCACATGTGAGTATAATCTTGCAAGTGATAACAACAAGGGGATATGTATGTATGATAGTATGGTGATGTGGATGAAGTACGAGTTTTATGGAATAGATTGAATAGAACCTTTTTGGTGATATGTTATGGAATAGATTGGATAGGATTTCAGGTGATGTGTTAAGGAGTAGATTGGATAGGAGGTGGGTTATGTATTGAAATTGACGCGTATTTCTGTTTTTCTACTTTTTTAAATGGAAAAAGGGAGCCTCAGCGTATAAAGACTGAGAGGTAAGGGATGCTCAGCCATAATAGGTTGAGAAGGTAGTACCACACATTATTCTTTCATGATGATAAAAGCAATGGGATCCTCAGCATATTAAAAAAGCTAGGAATGTGGTATTACAAGGATATAAGGAAAATAAGTAGTGGGTCGGTATAAGGAATGGGCCTGGATTTTAGTCAATTATTTTAGTATATTTTCTCTTGCTGTCTTTTGTGGTAAAAAAGGAAGGAAGGTGGATGAGTCGCGGTGTGTGTGTGGGTGAAATTAAAGTGGGAAAAAATAAAAAGGGGTAGGGAAAAGTGGGTTGGGCTGTATTTTTGTGCAACAAGCAGCAGTGTGCACAGCATGGCAGTAAGTTCTAAGTGAAGGATTAGGGCCGTGCGCAACAGTATGGAGGAAGAAATGCCAATAAAACACATGCACACTGTATTGTGACAGGATAGAAGACTATCACAAACAATGGGTAGTGGAAACAAAGGAAGGGGGGGATGTCCTGCTCCTGGCCAGAGCAGGGCTCCCATAACAGAAACATGCTAGAAAAAATGTCCATCTTTTTAGCAGTAAAATATAAGGTGGAAGATCAGGAAGGTATAAAAGAGATCCAATGAAAGGGGATATACCCCGTAACAGCTAACCCTGCAGTAGGGTATACAAACCCAGTCTATAAGCCTCCATTGGTAGAGCGAGTGTCAATAACAGGATTATCAGGATTAGCAACTAGGGGGGGGGGGACTCAAGAGCTTTTGCACCATCACCTCCATATAACCCATCCACAAGCGCTGACATGCCCTTAGCAATAGTGTACCCAGAAAGTCCACAAGCAGATATAAACAATGAGCTAAGTGCATTGCGGGAAAGGTTGGTCAGGTTACAAGAACCTGAAGAAGTATCACCAGAAATAAGGGCACCAGTGCAGAAAATAGAGGATTGGATGTCAGGAGGTTTTTTGGTTAGATTCAACCCTGGGGCAATAAGAAATGTTTGTGTTGAAAAAGATGATGGGTACAAGAAGTAGAACAAGCAAGGGAAAATGAAGGGGAAGATCACGGCAGTAGAAATAATGACAAGGCAGGGCAAGAAAGAGATCAAGGAAAAGAGGCAGAGAGTATCCCGTCCCCGCCACAAGAGGCAGTGAGGAGGGACAGACCAGGAAATAGACCAGATTTAATGGTGGTAGTACAAGATCAGAAGAATACTAAAAAGGGGGTAGAAAACAAAATAGACATGCAGATGCCTCTTATACATAAAGGAGTATGGACAACGCAGTATGTGCCACGGCCTCAAATGGACAAAAAGAACATTTGATTAAAGCTCACCCCAGCATATAGCCGAGCTAGTAAATGGATCTATGAATTTGAAAACCTTACAGCAGGGCTAGCCCTAGCACTAAGAAATCATAAGAGTTTACTGGTCGCCATAGTTGTGGACCAGGCTGGGGACATATGGACAAGGACTAGGTACTCTGGGATAAGTCTTGCAGATAATGAACATGATGGAGCAGCCTTTAATGAGGTAAGGGCAAGGACATAGGATGCCCTATGAAGGATGTACCCAGATACCCCTGACTTACATTCTTTAATGCAGTGCACGATGGGTGATGATGAGGTTCCAGTTAGGTTTATTCTTAAGTTACAGGAAATGTGGAGAGTTGAGACAGGAGGGCAATGGAACCATTCAGTACCATTCTTCTATTTTATTGTAAAGACGGGATTACCAAAAGAGGTCCAGAAGGCACTAGATAAAATTGTGGGAGTTGAAGACAAAGGGTGGGCGGAGATACAAAGTATAATAGTTCACCAATATAAGAGAATTGAGGAGCGGACAGGTAGACAGCCCAGAAGCAGCAAACGGACGAGGCAAAACTAGTGGAAAAGAAACTAAATAAGGCTGTCATCCAAGCAACGGTGACAGCACCGGTTCAGGGGGCAAGGACAGGAGACACTCAACAAATTGTGAATGCCACAATTACGGCACTATGGGGCTGAGGACAGGGACAATGGGGCGGGGGCGGGGAGAGTACCCCAACCCACAGTGGTAGTATGAAGGAGCACCAAGGGGAAGTTGAGGATTTTGGGGAGCAACAGCAGTAGACTTTGGAGGGATAGGGTCTCGGGAAGGAGGATTGGGAACACCACAGTGCTGGTATTGCAGGAGATGGGCGCATTTTGCAAGAGAATGTTGGAACAGGACTGGGATGGGATTTAATTTAACTCTTCCTTTCTTTCTCTTCCTTCTCCTCAGAGCTCCACCTTAAACTCTCTTCCTGTCTTATTGCCATTAAAAACTGGATGTCATCCCGCTTTCTTTCTCTCAATACTGATAAGACGGAAGTTTTATTCTTTCCCTCCAATACTCTTCCCCCTCCCTCTCCTCCACATTTCATTCACTTTCCCCCCTCTAATCTTCCTATCTCTGCCCACACTCGCAATCTAGGTATTCACTTTGACTCTCCCTCTCCTTTTCCCACCATATTTCTCTTACTTCTCGCGCCTGTCGCTACCACCTCCTCAATATTCCCAAAGACCGCTCCTCTCTCACCTTCCATTTTAGGAACTTTTCGAACCACTTCCTAGGCTGAGAGGTGCTATGGGGCAATTTGAAACCACCATGGGACATTTTGAAACCGTCAGTAGACCAGTTTCATGAACTGCCTTTCCCCGGCCCCCATGAGCTTTGCTTCCTGACCTCCAAAATATCAGAGGCTGTTCCGTTCTTACTGCATGATACTGGGAACGTATAATTTGCAATGTTCTGCCAAGCTCTGCGGCTACTAAGCAAGTTAATAAAATGTGAATTTGTTTATAGTGAAAAGCATTCTCTAAGGCCTGTTTACAGTACCTCGTCTAATATTAAGCCCTGTATACTTATCAACGAAGCCCCCTCCCCTTTTAGTGGGCTAATCCCGCAGCTGATAGGTTTGTGCCTTTTTACTGCACTGAACTTTATCACATTACTCCCCTTTTATTGATCCATCAATAACTAACTCTTGTCCCCCAGTTCCCATTCTGCTGCTCTTTTTTTTAGTTAGCCATACTCTTTTTAGTCTACTCATGTCACCTCCATCTTCTTCCCAATTTTCCAATGGTCCATCTATCAGCACACACCCCTACCCATCCTTTTCGCATGAAATCCAATAGGCATCATAGTTCTCTATATCTTCTGGTGGTACTGTAACCCAGTCATTTCATCATCTACTTTCTCACCCTTGGTTAGTTTGATAATGGGCTTATTTTTGTCATTTGCCCAATCAATATTCGGGGGCAACATACATTTTCCTCTCCGTTTGTTAGAATAGAGTCTCAAAATTCAGAAGGTGACGAGCATGTCCAACAGGGGGACAGTCACTTTAAATACTGCTGAGAGCCAAGCGGGCACCCAGGCGAAAAGGGTGTCCAACCAATTGTTAGATTGTACCGCATTAGCTACATTTGTCATTTTCTCATGAAGTGCCTGTATTTCATTGAGAGCTGCTCTCAATGTTCCATTTGATGTTTCTCCATCGGGCACTACGGTGCAACAGCTGCTCCCTATTTTGGCACACACTCCTCCCTCAATGGCAGTGAGAAGGTCCAATAGATACCTATTCTGGTTTACCAACAAACAAAGTACCCTCAGCTCTTCCTTTACAGTGTTTAGGCCCTTTGCTGTAGAATTGGCCAGTTGCAGTAACTCATATCCAGTAAGCTGAAGTCACTTAGCATTAGCCGCAGTTCACACACCCGGCAGCAGGAAAGAAACAAAAAAGTGCTTGCATTGGAAAACAGTCAAAACTCAGCAGGAAACTCTGCCAGATTTTCTGCACTCTTCTCAGACCAGTAGTTGTTTGCTCTTCTTTTTAAGTTTAGTACTCATATTGATATTTCAATTTGTTTGGTACTTATGGACTGTGCGCTCTCAGTGCTGGATTGAAACAATTGTAATTTCAAGAACCACATACCTTTTATATAATTCTATTCTTATTCTTTATTCACTTTGTACTTCCATTTGTTGATGTCTACTGTACTTTTTACTTGCAGTATCTCTCCTGATGAACCATACATAATACCATGGGGAAACACGTGTTGAGAGATGATTGTATAACTGAATGGAAGATTCAAGAATATATTGTTGTATGGAATCAATATAATAAGAGAAGACTGAAATAAGTTTATGCAATCAATACAAATGTTAAACTGAAAGGAAGGATATTGTATGAAAAATAATACAATATATCAGATGACAAATGGAATAAATCTGATTTAAACACTTGAACAAGGTATGTATGTGGTTCTAGAAATTACAATTGTTTCAATCCAGCACTGAGAGTGCACAGTCCATAAGTACCAAACAAACAGAAATATAATTTTCGATTATTGTTACAGTCACAATAAGGGTACATGACATGCAGATCACAGTAAAAACACAACATACTATCAGAAAGGAATTGCCCAAGGGAAAGGGGAAAGCCAACAGAGACTGGAACTATTATAAGAAATACTCCTCGTATTGTTTCTTCCTTAATTTGCTGCACCACCTTTTCCTTCAGCACGATTGACTGCTCCTTTAACGAAAGCCCCATGTTATCATTGTTGCTTTGGGGCACCACAAGGGCAGGGCTGTGCAGTGTAACGATCACACAAACCCCACTCCAATCAGGAGGAAGCTTGGCATAGGCCTTTGATCCATATGCCCACCGCAGGTCCATAAAGACAAATGTCCCTGCGTCACCGCCGCACTTCTCACCACGTTGGCACAGCCCATGCTAGTTCCCAAATGGATGTACCCCTTGGACCTGAAACACAGAGGGAATCGTGTAATGCTCTTTATGTAAACTGGTTGATGAGTTTCACTTATTCTAGAGGAGTTGAAGCTGCATAACTCCGCGACTACAGGGTCGTCGGGTTGTATCGTGGGTATCGTGGGGAAATTGGGGCACTTAATTTCAAGAATTTTACGGAGAGATGAGTATTGGAGCCACGCACAAGGTTTCCGGGTGTGTGGAAGGTCCGGCCATTCGAGAAAGTTTCCCTGTTCAAAGATGTCTCGGATCAATTTGTAGCCTGCTTCGGCCCACTGGCGTATGAAAGGTGGTGGTATGCGTGGGACCTCTGGGAGGAAGTTCCACAATGGTAGGTCACCATGGAAGGGGTGGGGCATGTCTAATAGTTTCCAGATTTTAGAGAGGGCAAGGGATGTACTAACAACAGGGTCAAATGAATCTAGCACAGTCGGCATGGGCATGAGAATTAGGGAACGGATATCTCGATCACCGACTGCCAATCTCTCAAGTCTGACGTGAGGGGGAGGGTCCAATGTATTGAACCAGTGTGAGGCAAATTGGGCTTGCGCCACCAACCAGTATGGAACAAGTTACTTACCTGTAACTTGTGTTCTCCAGCATGGGTCTGGCATGGATTCACATGCTCATGAATATTCCCCGTCATCAGGCTGGGAATCCTCGGTAAAGAAAAAACCAGTATCAGTTTCGTTTCTGATCTGTCTTTCGTAGAAGTAACCAATCACTGGTCTCTGCGCCACACTGACCACAGCCAATGACTGCCCTCTACCTAAGCCCCGCCTCTGGCAGCCATCTTCATATTTGGTAGCACGTGAAGTGGCAGTATGACCAAGTGAAGAGCCGCAGAGGGGTAGGCGGGAGGGTTCGCATGTGAATCGATGCCAGACCCATACTGGAGAACAACAGTTACAGGTAAGTAACTTGTTCCTTCTCCAGCATGGGGTCTGGCATGGATTCACATGCTCATGAATAAAGAATACATAGCAGTACACACATGCACAACCACGGGAGGGGGAAAAGGCTCAACATTAAGCATTACATCAAACTCAACATTAAGCAAATCTTACCTCCTCACCAGGCTCACCTTAGGCGAACAGGTTGCGCAGCACTGCTTGGCCGACCCTGGACTCCTCCCTGGAATCCCGATCGACGCAGTAGAATTTCGTGAAGGTGTGCGTCAACCTCCATGTAGCAGCCCAGCAGATGTCCAGCAAGGGCACACCAGATAGGAACGCCGTGGTGGCTGCGATCGCTCTGGTGGAATGGGCTCTCGGACGGCCAGGCAGCGGTCGGTTTGCCAACCGATGACAGTACATGATACAGCCGGAGAGCCATCTGGAAATGGAAGCCTTCGAGAGAGCCTTCCCCTGATTGACAGGTCCAAAGTTCACAAAGAGTTGTGACGTCTTCCGAAAACACTTTGTGCGGTCCACGTAGAACTTCAGCGCTTTAGCCACATCCAGCGAGTGCAAAGTCATTTCAGCGGGCGACGAAGGCGACGGGAAGAAAACAGGCAACACCAAGGGTTCGTTGAGGTGGAAGTCCGACGGCACCTTGGGCATGAAGGAGGGGTGCGTCCTGAGCACTACCCTCGTGTCGTGAAAAGTCAAGTACGGGGCCTTGCAGGAAAGGGCCTGGATCTCTCCCACCCGTCGTGCGGAGGTGATGGCCACAAGAAACGCTGTTTTCCAAGACAAGAACTTCAACGGAGCCGAGTGCAGAGGCTCGAACGGAGGTCCCATGAGCTTGGTCAGCACCACGTTGAGCTCCCACGCCGGGGCCGGAGCCTTCACCGGCGGGAACGATCTGAACAGTCCCTTCATGAACTCTTTCACCAGACGATGAGACCACAAGGACGTCCGCCCCGTGGTTCTGGTGTATCGGGAGATCGCAGCAAGATGAATCTTGATGGACGCGTGCGCCAGTCCAGCTTTGGCCAGCGTCAGTAGGTACGGCAGTACTTGGGGAGCCATAATCCGTAGAGGGTTAATCTTCTGTGCGTGGCACCAGACAGAGAACCTCTTCCATTTGTGTCCGTAGCATTTAAGAGTTGAGGACGCCCTGGCCTTTGCAAGAACCTCTCTGCAGTCGGCCGGTATGTCGTATCCTCCAAACTCTAACGCTGCAGGAGCCAGGCCTGCAAGTTCAGCGACTTCGGGTCGTGATGGAGGATGGCGCCTCCTTCCCTGGAGAGAAGATCCGCGTCCCCTGGCAGCTTGATTGACGGGGACGCTGACAAGTCCAGAAGGTCCGGGAACCATATCTGCCTCGGCCACGCAGG
The DNA here is from genome assembly GCF_040938575.1 of Ambystoma mexicanum. Lineage (NCBI taxonomy): Eukaryota > Metazoa > Chordata > Amphibia > Caudata > Ambystomatidae > Ambystoma > Ambystoma mexicanum. The sequence goes on from NC_090941.1 coordinate 898,868,373, forward strand.
TGCGACGAGGATCATCCTGCACCGTGACCTCTTGAGCTGGTTGATGAGCCGGATCAGCAATGGCAATGGAGGGAACGCGTATAGAAACAGGCCCTCCCAGGGGAACGAGAAAGCATTGCCCATGCTCCTCGGCTGGGGAAACCTGCTGGCGAACCTCCGGCACTTGGAGTTCATCGCCGTCGCGAACAGATCGATCTGGGGTGTGCCCCACCGTCGGAAGAGGCGGTCCACTAGATCCTGTCGTAGTTCCCACTCGTGGCACGAGCGCAGCTCCCTACTGAGTGAGTCGGCGATGGTGTTTTTTATCCCTGCCAGATGAAACGGCACCAGAAACATCCCTTGGGCGACGGCCCAATGCCACAGATCCTGCGTCTCCCTGGACAGGGCTGGGGACCTGGTTCCGCCCTGTTTCCTGATGTAGAACATGGTGGTGGTGTTGTCGGTGAAGATCCTCACCACCTTGCCCTTGAGGGACAGAAGGAAGGACCTGAGGGCCCAAAACACTGCACGGAGCTCCAGGACGTTGATATGGAGGGACTTCTCCCTCGGGAGCCAAAGGCCTCTCGCGTGCAGCTTTTCGGTGTGCGCTCCCCACCCTTCCAGGGAGGCATCCGTGGTCACTGTCTCATGGTGGCCGGGGGTCTGGAAGTCCATGCCCGCCGTCAGATGCGCGCGGGTGCCCCACCAGCGGATCGCTCGTCGGAAACTCTCATCGAGTGTGATTCTCTCCTCGAAGCTGCCCGTAGTCTGGATCCAGCGCGCGTCCAGGAACTCCTGCAACGGGCGCATCCGGAGCCTGCACAGGGGGATGAGGTAAATGCAAGAAGACATCATTCCGAGGAGGGACTTGATGGACCTCACTCTGGCCGCGTCCGCAACCAGCATCCGCTGCACCTTGACCAGAATGGCCCTCGTCCTTTCCTCCGACGGATAGGCCAGAAGCAACACTGTGTCGAGCTTCGCTCCCAGAAACAGTGCGTCTTGCGCGGGCACCAGGTGGGACTTGGCGTAGTTTATGGAGAATCCCAGGTCCGTGAGAAGTTGGACGGTCCTTGCCGTGTGCTCCACGGCGAGCTCCTTCGTCTTCGCTCGGATGAGCCAGTCGTCCAGGTAGGGGTAGACGTGGATCCCCTCTCGGCGCAGCTGCGCCGCCACCGGTGCAAGGCACTTGGTGAACACCCTGGGTGCTGACCTCAGTCCGAAGGGAAGGGCTCTGAACTGATAGTGACGCCCTTGGACCACGAACCTGAGAAACTTTCGGTGTCCCTTTAGGATGGGAATATGGAAGTAGGCATCCTCCAAATCCAACGACGACAGGAAATCGCCCTCCTCCAGCTGACCCAGGACGTGTTGGAGGGTGACCATCCGGAACTTCTGTGCCTTGATGAATTTGTTCAGTCGTCGTAGGTCCAGGATGGGACGCCATCCTCCCGTCTTCTTCTTCACGAGGAAGTATCTTGAGTAAACTCCGGAGCCCCGAAGCCTCTTTGGGACGAGCTCGATGGCGCCCTTCCTGAGCATCGCCTTTACCTCCAAGAGAAGTTGAGGGACGTGATGTTCTTTCCTGGTCACAGGGGGTACGTGCGGGCACCTCTTTAGAAACTCGAGCGCGTGACCCTGGGCTAGGGCGTCCAACACCCAACGGTCGGTGGAGATGGACTCCCACACGCTGACGAAGCTCGCCAGCCGGCCTCCCACCGGGGTGCTTCGGTGGGGGCCCGACCCCACGGCCGGTTCAGTCCTGCTTGGACGAGGCTTTGCCGCCTTGACCTCCTTGGCGACGACAGCGGGGTCCGCCTGACTTGCCTCGTCCCCTGTAAGCTTCCTGCGACGACGAACGGGCCGCTTGACGGTAGGTGGAAAATCCGCCGCCGGAACCTTTGGAGGCACCCGGTTTGCCTCCGCCGCTCCGAAAGGGCGGCCGCCGTTGCTAGAGAACTCCAAGAGCCCGGGCCGTCTTCGTGTCTGCCTTGATGGCTTGAAGGGAATCGTCCACTGTTTTCCCAAACAGGTTGTTTCCGTCGAACGGCATGTCCAAGACCCTGGTCTGCACGTCCTGACGGAAGTCAGTAGCCTTGAGCCATCCACGCCGCCTAAGGCACACGCCGTTGCCCAACTGGCGAAATCCAGTGTCAGCGATGTCCGTCGCAATCGTAATGGCGTGGTCCAACGCCACCTCTCCTTCCTGCAAGATCTCTAGGGCATCCGCCCTCTTGTCGTCCGTTAGGAAGTCCAGCAGGGGGGCCAGTTTGTACCACAACTCCCTGTCGTAGCGGGCTACGATAGCCAAGGCGTTGGCCGCCTTAATCGTCGTCGCTGCAGACGAGATGACCCTGCATCCCATCGTATCTAATTTCTTTCCCTCGCCGTCTGGCGGGGAGGTCGACGTAGAGGCCGCGCCCCCCCGCTTTCTTCCTGGCCGCTGCGGAGACGACCGAGTCCGGGGTCGGCTGTGCCCGAAGGCACAAGGGGGCCGCATCCGGGACCCGGTACTTCTTCTCGTACCGATCCCTTCTAGCCGGCGTCGTGGATGGGTTCTTGAGGAGGGTGAGGCCCTCATCCCAAATATCATCCAGTAGAGGTACGGAGAGGACCGTCTTCCTCTTGGCCTCGCGCCGTTTATAAAGGAAACCTTCCTTCTTCTTTTCTTCCGGGCAGAGCTGGAAAAGCTCGGATGCCCTGGCGATCATGGAGTGAAACGATCCAATCTCGTCGGGCGGGGAAGCCCGGGTGGGAGGTGATGACGGCAGATCCTCGTCGTAAACCTCGTCGTCCGTACCCGTCGCGGCCGTGTCAGTCCCCGTATCATCCCCACGAGTCGTGGACGGGGAGGAGGGCTGAACAGGGCGCGATGGCTGAAAAGGAGGTGGAGGATGAATTCTTCTTCTCTTAGGGGGAGGGCTCCCAGAAGGGCCTGGCTCCGGGTCCCCCGTCGGGAGCGGTTTCTCCGCTGGTGGTAACGGCAGTCTCGTCCTTATCTCCGAGCATAAGGACTGTATAGCGAACAAAATGGCCGCCGAGTTGTCTTGTGGCACTGGTTGAGGGGATTCCGACGGGCGGTCAGGGGCCCCATCGGCACCCTCGACATTATCGTCGTCTCCCACGTCGGGGTCCCTCCCGACGGGCTGGTCTTCTTCCACGCCAACGCCGTGGCTTAAGACTTCGATCAGCTCTTCCTCAGAGGTTGAGGCCGAATCCACGACGACCCCCTGTCCCCCCTTTTTCTTCTCCGTCGGAGGTTTCACAGGGGTCCTGTCGATGGGCATAAAAGAGGACTCCCTCCGCGGTGGCAGGGAGACTCTGAGCCCCGAGGTCGCCACCACTGGTGTAGCCTCCACAGGCTGAGCCAGGGCTGCCGCGACTGTCTCGATAGAGGCCTTGGCCGGATGGATTAAGGCTTTCACCACCTTAGGTGCGCTCAGCGCCTTCTCCTTGGGGGGAGGGTCACTGCCTCGCTCTCCCTCCGATGGGGCCTTCAAGCTCGACCGGGGCACCTCCAGGAGCTTCGCCGGGTGCTCGGCCTTCCTCTTACCCGAACCAGAGCGTTGGCTCGTGGTTGATGGTGCCGGGGAGGGTGCGCCCTGCCTGGTGCCCGTAGAGCCCGACCGTTCGGCGCTCCCGGTGCCAGCGGACTCGCAGTGCTTGGCCTTGTGTTGGACCCCCGTCGCCGGGGCGTCCTCAAAGGTCTTAGAAGACCGCTCGGATTTCTTCTTCTTCTTCTCGCCTGACGGGCTCTTCCCTTCCAGCCAGTTGGCGAGACGTTGATGGCGGTCCTTCATGGTCGCTCCGACATATTGCCGCAAAACGCACAGTCCTTCTCCACGTGCGTCTTGTCCTCATGTAGGCAGTACAGACAAAAGGAGTGTTCGTCCTCCTTAAAGACATTCTGAAGCTGGCATCCAGGGCAGACCCTGAACAGCTTTCCGGGCGTCGAGCTTCCCTTCTCCTGGGCCATGTCCGAGATGGGCCTGAGAAACTTCTGGAGTCCTCCAAAAGCGTGGCTTGACGAAATCTTCACCCTTGAGGGGCGTAGACGAATCCGAAACGGGTCCCCGTTGATCGGATGAAGAAACGGTGGAGCTTGAGGCTCTTTTGACCGAAAAATCAAAGTTTTTGAGAAAAAAAACGTGAGAAAATAGCACTTACGCTCGAGAGCAATAGCACTAGGACCCCAACACTTGAACGTGCGGTAAAAATCTGAAGATGGCTGCCAGAGGCGGGGCTTAGGTAGAGGGCAGTCATTGGCTGTGGTCAATGCTGGACAATTACAATGCTGATAAGTTTGATGTTTGTGTGTTTTCTATAAATTTCAATAAAATTAATAATAAAAAAAAAGATTAGGACCATAAATATTTAATAGCACCACCTCTTTATTTTGCAGGGTGCCCTGAAGCAACACATATCTGCCCTGAGGGTCGACCCACGAGGATTTGCAGATACATTTAAGGCTTCTATCATACTCTACCTCCTTCGTGAACGTCAAGCCTTTTTTAACATAACACCCAACCCATCCCTCCCACACCCACATCCCTCCCCCAAATCCAAACCAATGGCATCAACGTCTGGGGGCCTGTGAACTGGCCTGGCGGCGATACTGCGGCCTGGGGGCAATTAAGAATAAGTATGGTGCCTGGAAAAAAAGACCATGTGTAACATGGGTAGGACCTTATGGAGGGGAAATCAACACGTCATTGACACAGGTTAAACAATTTGCACATGACTGAAAGAATAGATCTCCTATACGTATGGGCCAGGTATGCGCCCCGCCCAATAAGAATTCAATAGAACAACATAACACTAACAGAGAGGTGTGGCAATGAGTAGTCAACCAGGAAAATGGTCATCTATGAATTTGGAGGCCTCTTTGGGAATTGTGAAGAACAACACCTGGTTAGAGTATTCCATTCTCAACTTGGCGGGATACATCATGGAATATTTGACCTCCGGGTCACGCAGTTTCTTCTTAACTGCCAGGAAGGTTTTGTGTTCCTGTTGGACGGCCACAGAGAAGTCAGGGTACAGGTGGATCCTAGCGGACCCCAGGAATAATTCACCTTTGGCTCTCGCTGCTCTGAGGAGGGCGTCTCGATCACGAAAATGTAAGACCCTGGCTATAATGGGGCGCAGAGGTGCGGCGGGCCTGGGTTTTGTTGTTAAGGCATGGTGGGCTCTCTCTATTGCAAACTGCGGCGAAAGCCTTGGGGAGTCCAGGAATGTTGGTAGTGTGCACTCAACATAGTCTTCCATAGGTTCCTTGATGCCGTCCTCTGGGACCCCAATTATGCAGAGATTATTGCGTACTCGAGCGCGATTCGAGGTCCTCATTCTTTTTCGCCACCTTCAGTACTCATCTAGAGAGTGAGGAGAATTCCGCCCGGAGGGAGCCCAATTCATCTTCAGTGGCATTTACCCTCGTCTCAATTTCAGCCACCCGGCTGTTGGTTTTCTCGATGTGTGCATTGATGGAGGATATGGTGCCATTCATGTCGTCTAGTTTGGTATGTAGCGTGGTGAACCCCTAGCAGATGTATTCCAACATTTTCTGTGCGTCTATGGAGTCCGGGGGAGTTGAAGTGGTGGGTTCATGCTCCGGTGCCCCCTCAGCCGGTTTAGATGGTGTTTTTGTGAACATATTAATGGAGCACTGTTTTCTGGTTTTTGCCAGCTCCTTTACTCATTGTACCAGCTGGGGATGATCCTGCAGATTTGGGCTGGCAAAGGAAAAAGTGAAGCATACAGGAGGGTAGGTAGGTCAGAGGTAGCAGTCAAGAGGGTGAGTAGGGGTACATGGGGGTGTCTTGCAGCTCTTGAGTGAGCTATGGGATTCAGGCCCGCCGGTAGGTTGTGGTGCCGCGAAACATCCAAGCAACAGCCCCGGACCACAGTCAGAGGGACCAAGCCAGGTGGAAGTTATGCAAATGTGCCGGGGGTCCAGTGAAGGAGAACTCTGATGGAGACCGGCAAGTGATACGCCTGATTGGAGTATGGGAGCGAGAGATCTGTGGCAAGCAATGGGGTAATGCAAGCCGAGGAGTTGTGGACTCAAGAACGCCAGAGAGGGTGGGGGGGGGGACTCCTTATGTCTAATAGCAGGGCAGCTGGTAATCCCAGTGGTAAGGGAGTCGCTGGGCGCTTGAAGGAGAGTGGGCAGCTGGGATTCAGTTATGGTACCCCGGAATCGCTGGCAGATGGGTGCCCACGGTGAGCGCTGGTTGGCTATGCCAGTGACCACTTCCTGAGCTGCAGGGAGAGGTGATGCAGTTAGTGTAGGTGTTGCGCGTTGTGGGCAGCTGATGTCACGCGCTGCACGTCTGCAGCCACTCTATTGAGCAATAAGAAGTGGGCTCCCAGTAGCTGAGTGAAGGTGAGGGGGCCCGGCACCCAAAGACACCCAAACAGCACCCAAAGACACCCAACAGCAGCCCCTATCAGGACCACCTCAGTCCGGGCCAGTGGAATGAGATAGGGACCTTTAGTTGGTGTGTCGATTCAAACTGAGCTGAGGGTTATCGAAGGCTATTTAGCCACCGGAATGGGTTGTGATCTCCCACATAAGGCAAGTGTTAGGATGCCCCTCCACTAGGGCAATGAAGTATTTATGACCATACAGTACGAGTCCCTCATGGCCCTTGACAACACTCGTCGGGTTCCGTGGAGGAGCTCAGCTCCTATGCAGCTACAGTGGGGGATAGATTGTAGGGGGCGATTCAGGGCACAGCCCTCGTCGCGCGGCGGCCTGTGAAGGAGGATATTTTAAGATCAGGCACAATAAGCCATGTCCATGGGGAGGGGGTCAACCGGAGTGGATGAACTGTCACTGCGAGGGGGAGGATCAAGGCCCCCGAACCCTGGGGGACTCACAGTAGCAGCAGGAGGCTCAGCGGGCCATCCGGCCGGACCCGCAGACACATCCTCCACCAATTACACCAGCGTCAGGGGGCCGAAGCGGGAGCCACTCGCCACAGCACGCCGCCACTGGAGAGGCGGCGGAGCGGACCCGCTTGATGTCCAGAACGGGTCGCGGGATCCAGCGGCAGGGAGCCGGTGCGGTCACAGTCGTGGTGGCCAGAGGAAGGATTCCACTCCCCCACAGGGCTCGGCGGTCTCCAGCAGGCAGGGTAAGAGGCTGCAACTGAGCGGGCCCAGCGCCCCTCCCCCACAGCAGATCCTCGGAGCCGGAGCAGTCCCCTCTGGAAGTGAGGGGCGGATCGGGTTAGTGCAGTCCTCCGGTCCAATTAGGGAAGGCTAGATCTCCGGGATGAAGCCGATTCACGGCTCGAGGCTCGGAGAGAGCTTAGCTCGGGTCTTCAGCAGCAATCTCTTGATGTCAACTCAGGTGTTTATGGCGCACCAGATTTCAAAGAGGATAGTGCCTCTCAGCTCGAAGCTCTCACTCAGGCGGCCATCTTCTGCAAGTGCAACAGCGCCCCCCGGATGAGTTTCTTTTACTAGCTGATAGGGTATATGTCTTAGATGGCTATGGGAAGTTATTTGAAATTTTTATATTTGTTAATTAGAGTTTTTGCCATCTCAGCCACCTCCTCCAACCTTCCTTGCCCATCTCAGACTCTGTACTCAAATATTTTCCAAGAGCCTGAGAGGGGATGAGGGATAAATCACTGGATCCATTTGTGCTGCGTAAGTTGTAATCATAGCGTTGTAAATTCAACATTGCGCAATCTCAAAAGAAAGGAGATAGAGAATAATGCTTGGAATTTTTATGATTACAGACTAAAGCCCTAAGCAGTTCCAGCCATGTCAGCTTGCCAAGTGAACCTCAATGGGACTCCAATAATTCCTATGAGTGACTGCAGCAGACTGCAATTGAACGCTGCAATTTGATTTGATTTTGATTTGATTTGATTTGTACTGCGGACCATTGACCCTGAGGCATGAGGGCGCCAACAAACAAAACAAACATTTACAATAATAGATACCCCAGATACTGAGCACAAGTACAATCACAAATACAAATACATTCTGGGACACATGGACAAACTAAAAAACATCAGGAGGGGGCACTGTTGCACACGAGGCAGATGGCCGCCTGATTCGGGAGCTCCGATCCCTCACACATCCTTGAATAAAACTATCCTTGCTGGAGCCACAGCAACGTAAATACTTTGGTCTGCTGGTGTGTCGGACCCTGAAGAACGTACTGAGTGACTTTGGTGAAGATCCTTCGGGCTAAGTGCAGTTATTGGCAACTGCAATAGCCCCCGTGAATAGCACATGCCGCGATCCGCAGCGGAGAACCACGAGACAGCCACGACAAATCACAGGCTGAGGCCCTGTTGTGGGTCGTGAGGTAGGAGGAGCTACGCCTCTCGGAACCTCGGGCTTCCATCATACGCCCTATCCCCCTTTCCAGCCTGGTGGATAATTGACCCTGTATGTGGCGGTTGAGGGACGAGGGCGACAGACACTCCACCTATTGTTAAATACCTCATACTGACAGGGCTCGGGCCGAGAGGCTGCAGGAGTTCCAGCCGACGGAGGAGACAACGCGGCCACCTGAGGAGACACCTACACCGCAGGCTACTCTCCGGATGACCATCGGAGGATCACTGACCGGCTCTGTATGCTGTGGGCTGGGCGCTGCCCCAGCAAAGGTGAGCCGGTCTTTGGGACCCCGCCCACAAGCAGTCTCTACCTAAGCTCACAGCCGGCGCTTGCAGCTTCATACGAGCGCCTAAGCCCTGCGATCGCCAGCCATCCACGTAGGACGCACTTCACACTACCAACAGACGTGCCTGAAGCCCTCCATCACCCAAAAGGACGCGGCACGCGCTGTGGACCAGGTGCCTGCACCAGCCACCCCACGGTACTAGTGGCTGATGTGCGGGGCGCCACAGCGCCTTCAAACCTGCATCTCTACCAGGAGCCAAACTGTATATTCCACGCTCCGTTACAGACATTCCCAGGAAGACCACAGCTATGCCAGTACAAATGTCCTCGCTCAGACAGCGCTCCTCCACTCTCCCCTCCCGCTGTAATGCGCCTCTATTGGTGACCATCAAAGCTCTGCCAGGAATGAAAAAACAATAGTCTAGCCAACACCTGACACGAAAGCTGTGCCGATAGTCATCCACAACATCCCCAGTGCTGGCACAGCTTGGGGAGCAGAGATGCGAGGTCCAAAATAGCCATGGCCAGCCGCCTACCCGCCCGATATCCACCCTGTGCGCTGGGAGCGAGCGGTTCCGGACCTCCAGGTAGAAAGGAGCCCTGCGGAGGCATACAGCCGGTGAAGCAGGTATGTGGGGCAGTGTGAGAGAAAGGGCCTCAACGACCGGTGGGGGGTGTCTGTACTCCCACTCCTATATGGTGGAGGAGAGGCACAGGAGACCCCAGCCAAGATTCTCTATTCGGTAGCAATGGTCGAGCAATCAAGGCCTAGCTTCTCAGGAGGTGATGCAGGCTGGTTCTTAAGTACAGTGTATCCCCAAGCCCCCACAAAGGAATATCCACACTCTGTATTGGTTAGAACACAGTCTTTATATAATCAAAAGTTAAGGTTATGTACATTCATCATGATAACTCACTTTGTACTCCGGCAAAATCTACAATGACAAATATCTACAATCCTAAAGTGGTACCACCCTAGATCTCATTGAAGTGCATGAACAATACTGTACAATGTCACACAGACCAATAGAGTGAAACCAGCAATAGAGAGAGGAGAGAAAACAAGATGGTTGAGCAATAGGCAGAATACTGGCCCCTACCACTGGGCACAGTTCTGTGTGGAGATCCCCCCACCTGGGCAACCTGTAAAGAAAGATCTAGCACAAGCCAGTCCATATATTGCTCTGTAAGTCTTATTCTCTCCTATAATGTTTTTACCCCCCCAATGTACCTGGTGGAGTTGAGTTCCTCGAAGAGGCGTCGACAAACGTCGAGGGACTCGCTGTTCGTCGACGGGGAATCGACGGCCCTTCTTGAATGCCTTCCCTTTCAAGCGGGAGGCACGGGGCGTCGAACGTCCGTCGACAAACGAGGTAGAACGATGTCGAAGAGGCGGCAGCTTCGACCGAGCGGTGCTCGTCGGCGTCGAGACGTCGGCGTCCTGCAAGGCGGAGGTGTGCGGGGCACCTCGGTGACAATAGTTCTGGACCGCAAAGATTGCAGAGACGGAAACCCAGCAAGGGCGTCGAATCGTCCACGTCTTTGAGGTCGTTGGGTGGCGGGAAACCCACCGGCAGGTTACTCCTCGGCGCGTTGGTCGTCCTCGACTTTCTCCGGCAGGATAAGCGGTCGACGAAGCGGTCGAGAGAGTCCTTCGATAGAATGTTCTTAGGCAAAGGAGCGGACGGCTCCAGTCGTCGGTGGCACGACGTCAAGTGGTTCCCACGGCTGGGCAACACAACTTCGACGGGCCTCCAGCGGTTCCACAAACCTGCGAACCCTGGTCGACGGCAATGGACTTCGACGGCGTCGATGTCCGGGTGCTTCACTTCGATCTCCTCAGCGGTCCCGTCTCGGGTCGACAACCTTTCAGGGGTCTTTCTTCCAGGGCGCTTCGGCGAAGATGGAGCGATGCTCGATGGTCCCTCGGAGCACGGGAAGAGGGCGCCTTACCAGGTCCTCTCTCGGGTCAGCCCTCGACGAATTCATCAGCCTTCGGATCGGTCGAAGCAAATGCCACAGCAAGTCTTCTTCTTCCAGCTGGACGTCGAGGATCAGCAGTTCCAGTTACTCGTAGAGTGGAGACTCAGCTCCCTGGCTGCTTCAGGAGTCCCAAGGTCCCTTCTGAACCAATGGTTCCTTCTGAACACTGAACACTTTTCCAGTGGTGAGAGGTCCCCAGATATACTATCCTCACTCTCATCCACGCTGCTGGCACACACTCAGCAGCCAATCATACTGCAGGGCATTCATGCAGTCAGTCAGCCAATCAGACACACAGTGCATTCACGCCACACTCCTCCCTTCCAGACACTCACAACAGGGAATGTGGATTGGGACAAGTACCCAGCCATTCAACACTACACACTGCATTCAGGCCAGTTTCGGGCAGGGCTGTCTCAGTCTTTGTCTCTCATGCCAGAAACCAGACAACCACAACAAGAAGTGTATATTGGTCACACACTCCATTCACCCAGGTCCCACCCACAGGAGGTACTCACAACATACAGTCACTGGGAAGGCTCCAGCCAGTCTAGCTGGGCCTTCACAACAATACCATACATGGAACTTCCACCCAACAGCCAGTCAGGGGGAAGGGACAGAGACAGGGCTTCCCAGGACTTTGGGAAAACAAGATAACAGGTCATAGAAAGCAAGAGGCCACAGGGGCCATCTTGTTTCCTATCAGGAATCAACAGATCCCAATGGCAGGGCCGGGGTATCCCAAAATGGAGGACACCCGGAGCACCTGTCAAATTCAGCACGCAGCTGCCACCAGCCCATACCCTGCTCTCGGGTCACCCACAGGTTACCCAAAAACATACACTAGGGGCACAGGGTTGTACCCCTACCTATGGGTGCCATAAGGGTATCCCATGGGTCTGTTCACCAAACCAAAAGAGAGAGCTGCACTGCCAGGAGTCCCACATGGACTCCGGGGCAGAAAACATAACAGAACACACGGTAAAAACAGAAAAAGGACAAGGATTCAGAGGCCCTGTCCCTCAGATGCATTTCCAGCATCACAGTCGCCCCCCCCAGACTGAGGTGGAGGGTGTCTAATCTCCCACGGGATAGACACCCTAATCCAGACGGTCAACATACCTTCTGGAAAGGCCATCTGCATTATCGTGACTCTTCCCTGGTCTGTGCTCTATGGTGAAGTCTCGCCCTTGCAGGCTAATGGACCACCTGAGCAATTTCGGTTTCTCACCCTTCATCTGCATAAGCCACTTCAGGGGCTTATGATCTGTTTGGACCTTGAAGGTAGACCCCGTAAGGTAGGGCCTAAAACGCCTAAGGCTCCAAACTATACTAAAACACTCCTTTTCAACAGTAGCCCACCTAAGTTCTCTACCCTTGAGTTGTCTACTGATGAATATGATAGGGTGTTCTCTCCCTTTGTCATCTAACTGGGACAAGACAGCTCCAATTCCGGTGTCGCAGGCATCCGTCTGGACGATAAAGGGTCGGCTGTAGTCAGGCGCACTCAACACAGGTGCCCTACACAGACTTTCTTTCAAGCCATCAAAGGCCCTCTGACAGTCTTCGGTCCAATTAACCTTCCTAGGCTGCTTGGGTGACGTTAGAGCTGTCAGAGGTGCAGCTATGGTCCCATAGTCTGCCATGAAATTGCGATAGTACCCAGTGAGACCCAAAAAGGCCCTCACCTGGGTTTGAGTAGTGGGAGTCTCCCAGTTCTGTACATCCTGTACTTTACTGGAGAGAGGTTGGATTTGACCCCCTCCTACCTCATGACCAAGATAGGTAACTTTCCCCTGAGCTATCTGGCACTTGGTAGCCTTGATAGTGAGGTTAGCCCTTTTCAAGGCCTGCAACACCCTATCCAGATGTGTCAAATGCTCTTCCCAGGTGGAACTGTAGACGGCAATGTCGTCTAAGTAAGCCACACAAAAGGCTTCCAGCCCACTGAGCGCATGATTGACCAATCTCTGGAAGGTGGCAGGTGCATTCTTCAACCCAAAAGGCATGACCCTAAACTGGTAGAGTCCCTCAGGTGTTGAGAAGGCCGTCTTTTCCTTGGCATGGTCCGTCAGAGCTATTTGCCAATAGCCTGAAGTGAGGTCAAAGGTGCTCACAAACTTGGCAGCACCTATGGGCTCCACGAGCTCATCAGCCCTGGGCAATGGGTGCGCGTCAGTCTTGGTGACGGCATTGACTCCTCGGTAGTCCACACAGAACCTCCAATCCTTGGTGCCCGCCTGGGAACTTGCCTTGGGGACAAGGACCACTGGACTGGACCAGGGACTGGTTGAGGGTTCAATAACACCCAGCTCCAACATCTTGGCGACCTCAGCCTGGATGTGGTTCTTAACGGTATCTGACATACGGTAGCACCTGCTTTTGACAGGCACACTGTCACCAGTGTCAATTTCATGCTTACACCACGGTGTAAGGCCTGGCTTCAGTGAAAACAGAGAGGCGTACTGTTGGAGCAAAGCCCTACAGGCCCTCTGTTGCTCTGTTGTCAAATCTGGAGAGAGATGTACTCCCTCCACTGAGCCATCCTGAGGGTTGCTATGCAGCAAATCAGGAAGGGGCTCACTCTCATCCTCTTCTTGCCCAGAAGCTAGCAAGAGACATGAGACTTCCGCTCGCCTGTGGAAAGGCTTGAGCCTGTTGACATGGAATAGCTGAGGGGCTACCCCAGGGGCTCCCATGTCAACCAGATAATTGACTTCGCCTATCTTGGAGAGGATCCTGAAGGGTCCAGTCCATTTGTCTGCCAAAGCCCTAGGCTTGGTAGGCTCCATCACAAGAATTTCCTGTCCCGGAGTCCAATCCACTTGCGAGGCTTTAAGGTCATGCCAGTACTTATTCAATTCCTGGCTGGCCTTGAGATTTGCTGTTGCCTGGTCCATCATCTGTGTCATCCTCCGTCTGAGGCCTAACACACAGTCCCCCACTTGCTTGGCGGGACCCGGAGGGGTGGCTTCCAGGCCTTCTCTGATCAAGGCGAGGGGCCCCCTTACGGGATGACCAAAGAGTAACTCAAAGGGGCTGAAACCAACACCCTCTTGAGGTACCTCCCTGTAAGCAAACAGCAGGCATGGCAGGAGGAGATCCCATTTCCTCCTTAGGGGTTCTTCCAAAGCCCCTAGCATGCCCTTGAGAGTTTTATTAAATCTCTCAACCAGACCATTGGTCTGGGGGTGGTAAGAGGTGGAGAACTTGTAGGTTACCCCGCACTCTTTCCACATGGTTTTCATGTAACTCGACATGAAGTTGGATCCTCTGTCAGAGACAACCTCCTTGGGGAATCCAACACGGGTGAAAGTGCCCAGGAGAGCCCTGGCAACCACCTTGGCCGTAACCGTCCGAAGGGGTATCGCCTCAGGGTACCTGGTGGCATGATCTACCAAGACCAGGATGAACCGATGTCCACCTGAAGTGGGAGGGTCAAGGGGACCGACGATGTCGATGCCCACCCTCTCAAATGGGGTGCCAACCACTGGCAACGGCTGCAGTGGGGCAATGACACTGCCTCCAGTCTTGCCAGACAACTGACAAGTTGGGCAGGTCCTGCAGTGGGACTCCACCTCTACTCCCATCCGTGGCCAGTAGAAATGGGCAGAGAGCCTCTGCTTAGTCTTCTTGGTCCCAAGATGACCAGCCAAGGGCACCTCATGCGCCAACTGCAGTAGGAAGGGCCTGTAAACCTGGGGTACCACCAACCTCTTGCGGGCACCAGGTTCAGGCTTAGTGGGCTCACTAACAAGGAGCTCACCCTCCCAATAAATCCGGAAATTCCTAGGCACCTCTCCTTGTGCCTGGGCCAGGGCCTGTTTCCTCAGTCCCTCGAGAGAGTGGCACTCTCTCTGTCCCTTACAGAAGTCCACCCGGGAGGGTCCCCCTTCAGCTAACAAGCATTGAAGGTCGGGATGATCCTCCGGGTTGAGAACCTCTCCCACAGGAGAGTCTTCTGCCTCTTCTCCCAAAGGAGTTGAGTTTGGGTTTTCCACTGGACCCAGCCCGTCCGGAGCATGGATCCCAATGGGTGCAGCAGGAAGAGAAGGCGCTCCCTCCACAGAGGTGGCCTTCTTGGTCTTCCTCCTTCTTGCCTTAGGCCTCGCCTTTGGCTCGGGTATCTGACCCACAGCCAGACCCGGTGTCACCTGTGATCTAGTGACGGCAGCAGCAGTCATGGGAAGACCATCCGAGATCAACCCCAACTCTACTAGATCATTCCCTAACAAAATGTTAGCAGGGACATTGTCCTGAACCAGGACAGGAAGCTTCGCTGTCTTGTCGCCAATCATGAGCGTGACTAAGGCTACAGGGGATAATTTGGGAGGCCCACCAGCTAACCTGGTGGTTTGCAGAGGAGCACCTTCATAGTCCTCTGGCCTGAGCAGGGTCCTGTCCACCACTGTCATGCTTGCCCCAGTGTCTCTCAAACCAGTAGAAGGCTGGCCATTCAAGAGGACACTTCTCAAAAACCTACGGGTGTTCTGTGGGATAGTCGCCAGTACTTCCGCGTACTGGTCCCAGGCCCCAAGGGACACTAAGGAAATCTCCACCGGAGCACCAAAGGCGATACCGTCAGAGGAGGGGAGGACAGTGGCCTCCACCTCAGACACGGGGTAAGGGTAGGTCAGGCTGACAGCCTGTACTCCAAGTGCCTTACCTTTACACTTGGGGTCACCCCTTTTGTGATCCAGAGCCCCACAGTCCCAACAAGCGCCAGGAGTGCGGGGTACGGTACTGGAACCACTGGGAGCCTGCTTTGCAGCAGGTGGACCACTACTCTTATTCCCACCCCCAGATGACTTATCCCCACTAGATTTTTGGGTCTTAGGAGAGGAAGGTTTTGGTTTACCCGACTGTGACTGCTTGGGGGACTCCTCAGCTTTCTGAGAGGCCCCCTTCTCTTTATCCTTGTCCTTCCCACTGGAGTCCCTAGGGGACACCCGGTGGGAGACCCACTTGTCAGCCAACCTAGCCAGCTTAAAGGGGTCCAAAATGTTCTGGTCAGCCACAGACTGACGCAGCTCTGGTGAACAGGCTTCAGAGAAATGCTCAAAAAACAAGAGGTGGGACAATTCGACAAAAGTCTTAACCTTGTATCCATCGATCCACCCCATCATGTTCATGTGCGCAGCACTTACCCAGTCAACCCAAGACATATTCTCCTTTTTCTTAAAATCCCTGAACCTTCTAAGGTATTGGGTAGGTGTCTTGCCGAACTTGGCAATCAAAGCAGACTTCATACACTCGTACTGACCCCTTTCTTCCACACTCAGCTTCAGAATACAGTCATACCCGGTTTGAGGCACTCTGCTTAACAAACACTTCGCCCAATCTCTTTTATCCACATCATGAATCTCACAAGCCATCTCAAACGCTTCAATCCATTGGAGGATATCCGAACCCTCCACAAATACACCAACCAAATCTTTCATAAACTTGGTGGCTGGGGACCTGACACTCTCACTGGATCTAGCTGAAGTCTCCACTCTAGCTTTCTCTAGCTGGATCCTCTGACATTCAGTGTCCTGGCTCTCGAGTTCAAGGTCCTTATTTTTGAGTGCAACTTGTTGAGCCAACTCCTCTTTCTTAAGCTCAGCATCTATCTCCAACTTGCGGTATTCAAAGGCCAATTTCATCCTCAATAACTCAAGCTCTAAGGAATTGCTGGAGTTGTGAACAGAGGCAGCAGGGATGGCGGCATTCCCAGAAACAGATTCAGCTGAAACCCCAGGGGCAGAGTCCTCATTGGTTGCATTCCCCCCTTCATCAAGAGTTTCACTATCAGTCTGGTAGTCCACCAGGGCAGCTATCAGCTCAGCCCTAGACTTATCCACAAAGTCTAACTCCCTAGCTTCACAAGCACTCTGGAGAGCCTCCAAGCTCATCCGAGTTAATTTGCCATTCGCAATAGACTCCATTGTTTGTAATGCAGTTACCTTGTACACAACTAAACCTTAATTTAATAAAGGGCAAATATCCTTTGTAAGTGGCACGGTTATACACTGATTCTTAAAACCATAAGCATCCCACCGCTTGACACCAGTGGTGCGAGAACGGGCCTCAACGACCGGTGGGGGGTGTCTGTACTCCCACTCCTATATGGTGGAGGAGAGGCACAGGAGACCCCAGCCAAGATTCTCTATTCGGTAGCAATGGTCGAGCAATCAAGGCCTAGCTTCTCAGGAGGTGATGCAGGCTGGTTCTTAAGTACAGTGTATCCCCAAGCCCCCACAAAGGAATATCCACACTCTGTATTGGTTAGAACACAGTCTTTATATAATCAAAAGTTAAGGTTATGTACATTCATCATGATAACTCACTTTGTACTCCGGCAAAATCTACAATGACAAATATCTACAATCCTATAGTGGTACCACCCTAGATCTCATTGAAGTGCATGAACAATACTGTACAATGTCACACAGACCAATAGAGTGAAACCAGCAATAGAGAGAGGAGAGAAAACAAGATGGTTGAGCAATAGGCAGAATACTGGCCCCTACCACTGGGCACAGTTCTGTGTGGAGATCCCCCCACCTGGGCAACCTGTAAAGAAAGATCTAGGCACAAGCCCAGTCCATATATTGCTCTGTAAGTCTTATTCTCTCCTATAATGTTTTTACCCCGCCAATGTACCTGGTGGAGTCGAGTTCCTCGAAGAGGCATCGACAAACGTCGAGGGACTCGCTGTTCGTCGATGGGGAATCGACGGCCCTTCTTGAATGCCTTCCCTTTCAAGCGGGCGGCACGGGGCGTCGAACATCCGTCGACAAACGAGGTAGAACGATGTCGAAGAGGCGGCAGCTTCGACCGAGCGGTGCTCGTCGGCGTCGAGACGTCGGCGTCCTGCAAGGCGGAGGTGTGCGGGGCACCTCGGTGAAAATAGTTCTGGACCGCAAAGATTGCAGAGACGGAAACCCAGCAAGGGCGTCGAATCGTCCACGTCTTTGAGGTCGTTGGGTGGCGGGAAACCCACCGGCAGGTTACTCCTCGGCGCGTTGGTCGTCCTCGACTTTCTCCGGCAGGATAAGCGGTCGACGAAGCGGTCGAGAGAGTCCTTCGATAGAATGTTCTTAGGCAAAGGAGCGGACGGCTCCGGTCGTCGGTGGCACGACGTCAAGTGGTTCCCACGGCTGGGGAACACAACTTCGACGGGCCTCCAGCGGTTCCACAAACCTGCGAACCCTGGTCGACGGCAATGGACTTCGACGGCGTCGATGTCCGGGTGCTTCACTTCGATCTCCTCAGCGGTCCCGTCTCGGGTCGACAACCTTTCAGGGGGCTGTCTTCCAGGGCGCTTCGGTGAAGATGGAGCGATGCTCGATGGTCCCTCGGAGCACGGGAAGAGGGCGCCTTACCAGGTCCTCTCTCGGGTCAGCCCTCGACGAATTCGTCAGCCTTCGGATCGGTCGAAGCAAATGCCACAGCAAGTCTTCTTCTTCCAGCTGGACGTCGAGGATCAGCAGTTCCAGTTACTCGTAGAGTGGAGACTCAGCTCCCTGGCTGCTTCAGGAGTCCCAAGGTCCCTTCTGAACCAATGGTTCCTTCTGAACACTGAACACTTTTCCAGCGGTGAGAGGTCCCCAGATATACTATCCTCACTCTCATCCACGCTGCTGGCACACACTCAGCAGCCAATCATACTGCAGGGCATTCATGCAGTCAGTCAGCCAATCAGGCACACAGTGCATTCAGGCCACACTCCTCCCTTCCAGACACTCACAACAGGGAATGTGGATTGGGACAAGTACCCAGCCATTCAACACTACACACTGCATTCAGGCCAGTTTCGGGCAGGGCTGTCTCAGTCTTTGTCTCTCATGCCAGAAACCAGACAACCACAACAAGAAGTGTATATTGGTCACACACTCCATTCACCCAGGTCCCACCCACAGGAGGTACCCACAACATACAGTCACTGGGAAGGCTCCAGCCAGTCTAGCTGGGCCTTCACAACAATACCATACATGGAACTTCCACCCAACAGCCAGTCAGGGGGAAGGGACAGAGACAGGGCTTCCCAGGACTTTGGGAAAACAAGATAACAGGTCATAGAAAGCAAGAGGCCACAGGGGCCATCTTGTTTCCTATCAGGAATCAACATATCCCAATGGCAGGGCCGGGGTATCCCAAAATGGAGGACACCCGGAGCACCTGTCAAATTCAGCACGGAGCTGCCACCAGCCCATACCCTGCTCTGGGGTCACCCACAGGTTACCCAAAAACATACACTAGGGGCACAGGGTTGTACCCCTACCTATGGGTGCCATAAGGGTATCCCATGGGTCTGTTCAGCAAACCAAAAGAGAGAGCTGCACTGCCAGGAGTCCCACATGGACTCCGGGGCAGAAAACATAACAGAACACACGGTAAAAACAGAAAAAGGACAAGGATTCAGAGGCCCTGTCCCTCAGATGCATTTCCAGCATCACAGGCAGCAACGGATTTCACAACACCCGCACATTATAAAGCACTGCAGGAGCTGGCCTAACTTTGTTTTTTGTTTTATTTTTACTCTTTTTACTAGTTTTTACAACATATTGAACAATTCCCCAACTGATCCCAATAATTTGGTTATGGTGCTTTCATACAAGTGCTTTGGATGATGCTTCGGTAGCCACAGAACCTCTGCCAATGCGTGGTGCACAACTGCCCTATCCATTTTCACCCACTGTTTATGGAGCGTATTCTCCCCCTCTTGGAGCCATTCTCTAATTACTCTCAACTGGGTAGCCTCATGATACTGCTGAAAGTTTGGTAGTGCCAACCCCCCCTCTCATCTGGGTGCCATCAGGAGATGTCAGCTGATCCTCGCTCTCTTACCCTCCCAGAGGAACTCGTTGGTTAGAGCTCTTATTTCCCTAAAGAAGTTTGCCGGTACCGCCTGCGGGATCACCTGAAATGGGTACAGCAATCGCAGGAGCATGACCATTTTAATTGCGGCTATCCTTCCCACCCAAGAGACCCGAAGCTTCCTCCATTTGTGGAAGTCCTGCTTAATGCTTTTCAGTAGAGGGGGATAATTGGCTGTTTACCATCGCGCGAGGGTGGCTGTGATTCTCACTCCCAGGTACCTGATGCCCCCCGGGCTCCACACGAAAGGGGTGGCTGCCCTCAATATATAGCAATCTCACGCTGCCAGGGTCAGATTCAGTAGCTCAGACTTTCCTGTGTTGACCTGTAGACCCGAGACCTCCCCGAACTCCTCCAGCAGAACCCTACTTGCCTCTATGGACTCCAATGGTGTTGTCAGCGTGAGTAGCATGTCATCAGCAAACGCTGCTACCTTGTGTTGTTCCCCCCCGAATGGTATGCCCCGTATCCCATCTGCCTCCCTTATTGCCTGCAGGAGGGGTTCTAAATATATAGCGTAGAGCATCAGGGATAACAGGTACCTACTGAGCTTGAAGGGTCGCGATATAGCCCCATTCACTGCCACTCTTGTTGATGGCGCCTGATAGTTAGCCTGGACGATTTTCAAAAAGACCCCCCCCCATGCCCATTTTCTGCATCACCCGAAACAGGAAGGACCACTCCACCCGGTCGAACACTTTTTCTGCATCCAATGACAGAAGAACCGTGGGAGTGGCTGTCCCGTGTGCCTTTTCAAGCAGGTGTGCCACCCTCTTGATATTAGCCGCCGTTTGCCTGCCTTTTATAAACCCTGCCTGGTCCGGGTGGATCAGGTCCAGGAGATGGTCCTCCAGTCTGTTTGCCAAGATCTTTGTATAGATCTTGGCATCTACGTTTAACAGTGCGATAGGCCTATAGGACGTCCTCTCCTCAGGGTTTTTATTATGTTTGAGAATAAGGGTTAGTCTGGCCTTTTCCATGGAGGGGGTTATCCTGCCTGTGTGCTTGAATGTGTTGAACAAATATGTCAAGTGCGGGTTTATGGCCGTTGCAAACGTCTTGGCCGGGGGCTTTATTCGAGGGCAAGCTACAAATCACTCTCCTTACTTCATCCTCTGTGATCTCCCTACTAATGGTCTCCTGGGCTTCCCTCCCAATACTATGCATTGTCACTTTTTCCAGAAATTCTGCCTGGAGGTGGCCCTGGGGATTCTGCGACATATACAAGGATTCGTAAAACTGTGCAAGGGTTTCCCGGATGTCCCCACCCGTGTGACCCACTCCCCGATGTCTGTTTTCAAGGCTGTGATCACGTTTCGTGACCTTGCCCCCCTAAGTAGTCATGCTAGCAGCGCGTCAGCTTTGTTTGCCTTAGCATAATATTTTTGGCGTACCATGAGTAGTGCCCCTTCAGCCCGTTTCGTTCGGAGGACCTCTAGCTGCCCTATTGCTCATCTATACTCCCTCATGGAGGACCTCGTCGGGGTTGTTCCCGCCCGCCGCCGTGCTGCCTCCACCTCCGCCTCTAGCTGTATTTCCAGCGCCTTCAGTTGTTTTTCCCTCTGTGCCTTTGCCGCTATCAGCTCCCCCCCTTAGCGTGGCTTTGAATGCATCCCATCTCGTATCTTCCCTTGTATCCCCCCTCTTATTGGCCTCGAAGAAATCTTTGATTTTCCCTTCTATTTCTTCCCTGATCACTGGATCCCTAATCAAGGCTTTTGAGTATTTCCATCCCCACACCCCTCTTTCCTTCCGCCCTAGATCCATTTGAGTAACTACTATCTCATGGTCCGCTATCCCTATGGGTCCCGTTGTCACATCCCGAATCTGCTCCATTAAACCCACGGATACCCAAACGTAATCGATTCTGGATTGTGACCCATGCACTCCCGACAGAAAGGTATAGCCCTCCTCGTCTCCCTTCAGTTCCCGCCATACGTCTCGTAGCCCCGCTTCCACGAACCTGTCCTTCAGTTCTGTTGACATCACTGCTCCCCCTCCCTTCCCTGCTCCCCCTGATCTGTCACGCCCTCTGTCCCAGGCTATGTTGAGATCCCCCATCATGATTATTTGGCCCCTTGCTTTGGCTTCCAGTATCCCTAAGAAATGCCTCAGGAATGGGTCCTGGCCTGAATTCGGTGCGTACACTACCGCAATGGTATAGGGGATGTCCCATTGCGTCCTCCTGACTATAATATACCTGCCCTCCTTGTCCCGAGTGACTTTGATGACTCTGAAAGCTACTGTATTTTTGATGGCTAATGCCACTCCTGCCGTTTTGTTCCTTCCTGATGCATGCAGGATTTGGTCAAATCCCCGTAGCTTCAATCGCCCCTGGTCCTTATGCATACGATGTGTTTCCTGCAAACCCAAGACATCAGGCCCCTCTTTCCTCGTAAATCGTTCCAGCTTTTTCCTTTTAAGGGGGGAATTAAGCCCCCTGACATTACGGGTTAACCACTTGAATAGTCGCAATTTCATCTGCGTTCCCTGCTTACTGATGACCCCCCTATTGCTCCCTCTATGATATTCCTCCTCACCCCCTCTGACCTGTCCTCTCCCCCGCTCTCCTCCCCTCCCTCTTCCCCTCTCCATCCCACTCCCCCATTCTCACTTATCCCTGCCCCAACTTCAGAGTGAAACCGCCCTCCCTCCCTGGCTCCCTCCCCCTCTCTCTTCCCCCTCCCTCAGGCATCACCGCCCTTACTTGTTCCAACATGTTTTCTACTTCCCCACCCCTAGGCCCATTATTCATCCCTTTTACCCACCACCCCTTGTAAGTATCTTGTTGGAGTTAGTTCACCTGAGTCTCCCCGTGTCGTTCCTGACATCCCGTTCTGCTCTTCGGTCTCTCCCCCCCGGGGAGGGCCTCTCAAAGTGGCTCTTCGCCTGTGTCTTTCTCCGGCAGTCGACCATTCCCACGGCTTGGATTTTGCCCTTTGCCCCGATGCTGTTGGGGCCTCGTTTCCTTGATCTTCCCCCTTCCTCTTCGAGCTCCAGGTGTATTATGTTTGCTGCTTCCTGAGCGGTGGTCGCTCTTCTCTGTGTTCCTTCCCATTCGAACAGCAGGCCGAAGGGGAAGGTCCACTTGTATTTTATTCCCTTCCTAGTTAGCTCTCTCACCACGGGGCCCATATGCCTTCTTTTTATCAGCGTACTGTTTGCTAGGTCCTGAAATAGGAATATCGTTTGCTCTTTGCAGGTAACTGGTTCCCGCAGTCTGGCCGCCCTCAGCACCGCTTCCTTCTGGCCGTATCTAGCGAATGCTGCGAGAACATCTCGGGGTTTAGAGCCGGGGCCCCTAAGTTCCCTTCCGACTCTGTGGATCCTGTCTAGCTCAATTGTCTCCGGAGCTACCTCGACCAAAAGATCTGCAAAGATCTGCTGTGTTTCCCCCTTCAATTCCCTATCTGACACCGCTTCTGGCAGCATTTTAATCCTAATGTTGACTCTGCAGGATCGATTTTCAAGGTCCTCCAATTGCGCCTCCATGTTCCACGTCGCAGTTTTTGCTGCAGTATCCTTTTACAGTTTCCTGGAGGCCCCTTTCAAGTAAGTCTGTTCTCTCGCCTATCTGGGTCACTTCTTGTCTCATTTCCCCCAATGCCGTGTTCAGGTCAGCCGGCATCAATTGGAACTGTTCGTGAAAAGTCTTTGCCAGGGTTTCTCTCAGGGATTACATCTCTCCCCTGAGGTCCTGTCTTGTCAACTGTGCCGAGTCGTCCACTGCGTCGTGGTCCTTCCGCTCCTTCTTGCGGTCGTTGGCTGACTTGTTTGGTTCCCTGGACTCCATGGCGGTCCACAACGTGGGGAGGGTCCCCGGGAGATTGCCTGTTTGTTGACCAGTCTTCGTCGTTTTACTTCTTGCTTTGGAAGTCATCTATCTATCTACGTTGCTGCTCCCGTTTTTCCAGCGTGCTTCCTGTTTATCATGGGCCCAGGTCGCGCTCTTCCAGTCCGGCGTCCGAGCATTTCTAACTCGGGTTTGTTAGTCCTGCTTGTAGAAGGGTCCTCCCTCTTTGGTACCTTATAGCGTTACACCTGGGCGGCCCGCTCCTTCTCCCGGGGCACCTTATCTTTGCCTGTTTCCGTCGCTTGATGGGGCTAAGGGCTGTCCCCAGTTAGTAGTGCCTCACTTGGGGGGGCGCCATGGGTGCTTCGGGGCTGGGTGCACTCCAGCCGTGCTGTTTTCTGCTCTGTCTGTTTCCCAATATACTGCCAGGGCTGTTGAGCACTCCAGGTGTGTAGCTGGAGTGTCTCCTGCCGTGCCACTGTCCCGTTCGCCTGCGTCCCCTGTAGTTGCCAGGGGCTGCCCGCTCGTCCCCTTGAGTGCAGGATCCTCCCTCTCCGTGGGCCATCTCGGACTAGTAGTGCCTCTCTTGAGGGAGCGCCCTAGGTGCTTCTGAGGTGTAGGTGCCCTTCAGCCCTGCTTTCGCCCGGATGTCGTCTGCCTTGTGTTGCCGAACGGATTGGGCTCCTTTCAATAATCATGTGGTGTCGGGCCCCTTCTGCTCATGCAAGTCTTTTTGTGCTTATCAGTTTTCCCCACCTGCTGGTGTGGCCCATTGTCCATAGGTCGCCTCAGGCTCCCCCCTCCCTCAGTGCCTCTGTGGCGATTAGTGGGGCTGCTCTTGCTGCTGTCCCGTGGTTGCCGGGGGCTGCCCGCTCGTCCCCTTGATTGCAGGATCCTCCCTCTCCGTGGAGACCGCTCCTCCGTTCGCCAGTCCCGATGGTCCTCCCCGATCCTTGGCTCCTACCACTCCTCCTCCAGCACTCCTGGTGTTGTAGCTGCTCGGTGGGAGGCGGTGCCCTATCCTGTCCGCAGGTCTCCGTCTCTCCCAGGGGGCTTGTCCCCGTTCTCCTGCGGCTTGCCCACACCCATTTCAGCCCCTTCAGTCTCCTCCGCTCTCACTTCACCGCTCTGCAGTGCCTCCGGGGCGGGCTCCTTTGTCCTGGAGTGTTGCCGAAGTGTGTCTTCGGACCCTGGTGAGTTCTTCTCACTCCCGTCCCGTGTCCCTCCTGCATCTGTGAACGGTCCTGAGGGTCCGTTAGGAATTGGCGCCGAGATCTTTGCGCCTGGAGCAACGGTCCGGACGCTTCCCCGGGTGGGTGACTCTTTTCCTCTTGGGGCCTCCCAGTGCCCCCGCTGATATTTTCAGAGTCCTTCAGTTCACTCTGCCTGCTGGGGGTTGGTGGGACCGGCGGCCATCTTGGAATCCCAGGAGCCGGGCTAACTCTTAAACCCTGACACACAGGAACCCTATCAGATATATAGACTTGGTGCAACACGAACGGGAGGAGAGCATATTGTGCCTTACCCACAACCCACAGCTGGTACTGAGCTTGGACTAAACAGACATACTTTGAAAAAGAAACAGGGGGCACTACTCAACACGGTCCCATTAGACCCTGAACAGGGGTCGGTCTATTGGTAAACCACACAAGGAGAGAGGAGCATGTGGAATAACCCGGCCATTCGCCCTGGGGGATGACTGGCCCCCTGCTATCCTGCTACTACGATCCTAGTCTCACAAGCTTGTGTTAACACAAAGTAACTGAGCTGTCTGATCCCTACTAACCAACAGAAGCTGCCTGCTGGGAACTAACGGGATCTCACCACCAGCTGGGTGCTGCTCAACCTGGTTGGCATCTCCGTGCGGAGCGAAATCGGAGCTCCCACGGAACACACTCCTACATCAGTAATCGCCTTGTATCGGTGATCAACAACTGCAAGTGCACTGCTGCAACGTGAGGGAGGCAACTAAGCCCTTATATGTACACACTTCTCTGCTATACAGGCACAACACTGAAGGGGAAACCGAAGAACACTACAACGTATAGAACCAGTTCCTAATAACAGGTCCCGAACGTTGATGAAAACCACGTCAAACACTGGGCACACGTTTTGTCTGAGGGGACTTGTAACGTGGGAGAATACAATCCACTCGGAGGGCCTGGTCACTGAAAGCAAACACTGTTGAGGACTGGCGGGTGTGTTGCATAATCCCTGGCAACTGTGGAGCTGGGGAGCTGCCAGGCTAATAAAGTAGAAATGTTCGGAACTGTTCGGTCCTGTGGAGCTGCCGCGAGTGGCATGGCTCCCTAGAAGCTCCTGGTGTGCTCCAGACATCGAGCATCTTAACATCGGAGTGCTGGCCTGTTAAAAAGTAAGAGCTGGAGAATCGGAATGAGGAAGGGAAGGAGCGTGCGTCACAGGCAAAATCACCAGCCAAATCTCTGTGGGGAAGATAGATTTTCTGTTGGAAGATCCGAGACAGATGAAGAGCCTCGTAGAAATGGGCAGCCGTCCCGAGCCGGAGTTCCGAAATGCTAATGAGAGGGCAGCACCTATGTGTTGACGCAACCACTGGTCCCTAACACTGTCACGGCACACAGCAGTCTGGAATAATAGCGACACAGCAAACCGAGGGGAAACTCCGAATCACAAGGATTCCCTGCAGTGTAGGGGATCCGTCGAGCTACATCCCGCCTGCGCACTCACCTGGTAAGTGGAACCCAGTAGCCCAGGAGGGCCTGGAGACTGCCTTTATGGTCTTGAACAAGGAAGACTCAAGTTACAGCTCACCCACAACGACCCGCTAGGTGGACCAACAGCAGTGACAGACACAGTGTCCTCGAACTCCAGTCCCCACCCAACCCAGGAGAAATAGATAGCTCACTCAGAAAAGGGAACGCTGAAACACAGGAAACAATGGCGATCAGCTGTAAAGCAACTAAGCAAATGGACATAGCAACCTTAATGGGCAGCACGGCCCCTGAGAAACTGAAGTAAGGTGACCTAGCAGGGGAGCAAAACTCCATCCCAGGTTCTGTCTCGTAGCCCTCTAACCCAGCCCAATCAGTCACTAAATCAGGCCTGAGAGACTTACTCACAGCCATAATGAAAGAAATCCAAAAAGGAATAGAAGAGGTAACTCAGAAAATTAACTCCCTAGACAAGAGGGTGGAATCAGTTGAGAACTGGACGACAGACATTGAGAACAACCAATGTGAGCAGACATTTGAACTGGAGAAAGGCCTTGACAGAATGGCAGCCCTGGAAGCCCGTTGTGAGACGCTAGAGGCAAAGGAGGAGGATGCTGAAAACAGATACAGGAGGAGCAATATCCGACTCTGCGGAATACCTATCACGGTTCCCGATGCGGACCTGAGAGGATATGTAGGAGACCTATTCAGATTCATAATAACACTCCCAGATGAATCCCTGTTGGAGCCGGACCGGGTGCATAGAACAGCCCTGAGGCAGTCTACTACATCGCTCCCAGACGTCCTTGCCAGGGTTCACTTCTTCAGGGTAAAAAGAGGAAATCATGAAAGAGGCCAGAGCAATGCAGCAAATCTCCTTTATAGACTCTAACATCCTCCTATACCAAGACCTGGCGAATGCCACCCTCCAAAGAAGATAAAACCTCAAACCACTGACAGACTGACGGACTGGTTTAGGGAAAGAAAGCTCCCATACCACTGGGGTTTTCCAACATCAGTGAAATTCAAGGGGAGGGGAAGGCATCAACAAGGGGGGGGGAGAACACGGTGGCTCACTCCCCCTCAGGGAAAGGAAAGCAACAATACACTGACATCTATTGACATCACAACACCATACAACCAGAGCAACACCAGACAGATAATACACGCTGGGACAGGCAAGAAGAGACAATACGGAACCGACTAAGGAACCTCATGGGGTCGGATAGTGAGAGGGAACTCAATTTCATTACATGGAACGTCTAGGGCCTTAACTTCCCAGGGAAACGTGGGTCGGTGGAGCATCAGCTCAACTTACTAGCTGGAGACATAGTACTGCTCCAGGAGACCCACTTGTTACAGGCCGACGAAAAACGCATCAGATTCAAAAGGTTTAAGAAATCATTCTTCGCCACATCTGGGGAGAAAAAGAGAGGGGTGGCCATCCTACTGAGCGTCAATGTCCCCTTAACAGGAATCACAGTTAGACGGGACGCAGGTCATAGATATCTCTTAGTGAAGGGTCTACTGGTGGAGCAGCCTATCACTCTGGCGGTGGTTTATTGCCCAAACAGCACTCAAGACAAATTCTTTGCAAACCTGACCCCAACCATCCTGATTTTCAAGGAGGGACACCTGCTTATAGGCAGAGATTTTAATATGGTCCCTGACCCACTATTAGATAAAACCCTTCCCCCATCCAGACTAGATTACACCCAAGCACTGTCATTAACCATGCGAACAAGGGATTCTCAAGAATAGATCTACTGTTAGTCACCAACATAATATACCCCTGCCTGGACAAAGTTAAGATACAAACCCGGCCAATCTCGGACCACGCCCCTGTATCTGCATTTATAAGCATAAAAGGTTCCCCCGTGCTTCAATGAGATACTGGAAATTACATGATGCTTTGCTGCTAGATGAGGCTATTAAATGGGAAACTGCAGAAACACTAACTAACTATTTCTCGGAAAACACAGTAGCTAACACTGCCATAGATGTAATTTGTGACGCCATGAAAGCAGTAGTTAGGGGGACACTCATCAGTGCAGGGGCCGAACAGCGGAGAGTCTCAAAAATCTTGGGAACCAAACTAGAGGGTTCGGTTACATCACTAGAAAAAGAGTTACAAACCCACTGGTCTAGAAAGAGGGAAAGAGCATTGAAAAAAGCAAAAATAGCGCTAGAAATGCACTGGGCTGACAGATCAGCTAAATCACTGGCCTACACAAAACAGTTTTATTACAGTAGAAATAATAAGGCAAACAGGATGCTAGCATATAAACTCAAAAGGATACACAACAGGAACAATATGTCATGCCCAATTGGAGAAGATGGCAAACTCTGATATACAGCAAGGGGCAAGATGGAAGTGATGGTGAACCACCACAAGACAGTAATGATATGCCCGCCCACACCTCTCGATAAGCTACCCGAATACTTGCTAGCTACCATCCCCCAACAACACAAACAACAACTGGAAAGCCTAGATGACCCTATTACATTGGAGGAGACCAGGGAAGCCATCAAGTCGCTGAAACCCACGGCCCCAGGCCCCGACGGGCTAACAGCTACATTTTATAAAACATACTCACATAGACTGGCCCCACACCTGTGGGATATTTTGACCCATTCCAATGTGCCCCACTGCATCACTTTACAAATGGGGAAAGAAACAGCCCAAAATGGATGTGCTGACTCGTGTGCGCGCCAAAATCTGCAAAACCGTGTTTGGGTCGCAACCAAGGAAAGGCTGCACCCCTGCCACACACAGTCAAAGTGGGGGTGAAAGCAGAGTTATCACTGCAGAAGCATGCCAGTGGGCTTTGCCACATTCAACATGGAACAAAGCAGCAGAATTGTGCTAAAAAACGAAAATGCCTTCCAAAATGGTAGCTTTGCAACCTTCACAAGTGCTGTTTTTGGCGCTAGATCCATTTATTTCCATTGAATCACTGATCTTAAAAGGGTACTACAAAAACGGCAAACAATCCAAGCACTCAAGGGAGAAATGATACTAAATCAAATGTATATGTACTGCATAGGAAAAACAGATTTAAAAGAACTCAGTTTAATGTGTTTTTCCATGAAGAAAGTGCAAAATTGCCTGTTTTAAAAGAATGTTTTTGTTTAAAGGTTTAATTCTTTCAGAATGATTAAGGATTGCTTATGTAAAAATCCGCCTATAAACTGTGTTCATATTTATATGTTTTAATGAAAGATGTAGGTAACTTAAAGTTAAAACCCAGTCTTGAGATAATTAAATATTACAATTCTGCTTTGACCGTTGTCAGCCTGGGAAAGTTGACACTTCAGATTGACACTTCACTGCTGGCAGGAAGGCCTAATTGCTGGGGGGGGCCTCGCATACTCAGAACAAAGGCCCTCATTAGACATTTGTCTTTGTTTCAAACACAGAAAATAGAAGGCTTGAACACACATCCTCCAAGAGGAGGGGCAGGATGCGGGGAGAGGCTTCTCAGTGAACTTCAAAGGACTGGCCATTTGCTCACTTGTGAAGAAAGAAAAAAAAACGGACTTGTGACTTTGGAGTTAATTTGCTTATTTTGCCTCAGAACTTCATGACATTTAACTTGGTGTCAAAAATAAGTAAAGGAATGCAAAGTACATACATTGAAATCTGAATTTATGATAGACATGTGCAGACTTGGTAGAATTTCTTACTATGTAAGGAACTGAAGTTGCACAAAAAGACTAATTGCACCAAAACTATTAATGATGCAAATCTAATATTGAGTACCCATGTTCTAGGGGTGACTGCACTTATATGTACCGAATTAGGAATTGTTAGGCCAAACCTTTATGACAAAATGTAATAGAAAGACAAAACCAGGTCTCACCGACTCAGGAGTTGGATGTAAATGTAACCCACAAAATATTTAATGTATGTGTCTGATTTTATTAGAAGGCATAAGTATATAAATGTGTATTTGTGGGAAAGTTACATTTTGGTCCAAATAACTATGGGAGTTTCCCAAGTCACATCATAAAACATGACAACCCTTTCTGCCATCCAACCAGGAAAGACCAAGGAGGGAACGGTGCCTTTGACCTATCATAGCCTTGTGGGTGTGGATTGTAAGCCTGCCCCTACCATAAACTGAGTGATGTCACTTGGCAGGATAAATAAGGGAACCTCACAACACACAGACACACTGATTCCTGACTCCATCCTGATTTCCATGTGAAGCTCTGTTCCTGACTTCTTCATCCTGTTGCGGAGTTCTTCATCCTATTCCTGAGTTCTTCATCCTGTTCCTGAGTTCTTCATCCTATTCCTGACTTCTTCATCTTGTCCTGATCCAGACTACTTTGCAAAACCCAGGCCTCAGCAATACTTCTGATCCAGTCTGGCTTGCTACCATTAATGCTTGCCTGCTGAAACTCGCCATCCCGCTGATCTACAGTGTCCAGCAACCAGAAGGCCCAATCCAATCCAGTCCAGTCCAGTCTGAGGTGCCAGTCCAATTGACCAGAACTACCGAGCTGATCCAATTCCACCAGAGGTGCCCTGCTGCCTATAGACCTGATCCGTGATTACCAGAACCTGACGGTCCAATCTTAAATTACAGTGGACTGTAAGTATCAATAGGAATCCTAGTAACCCATAGTATATTTGCCTTGTCCTATCCCAATCTATAACCCATCCTCTCTTTAACTTAAGAACTTGTAATAAAATAATGTCTTTAAAAATCCTTTTGTCTTGTGAAATCCCAAACTCTTCATCCTCCCTCGGGTAATACGACTGAGTTCTCCAAGGCGGACACAGAGGTGCTGGGGTTGTTTTCCACGGACCACTCTGGAGCTTAGTGTGTTTCAAACGGGTAACTAGCCTGAATACCCAAGTTTAGAGCATAATTGTCATTGTAAAAATTCATTTCTGTTTTCATTTTTGCACCTTTATTTTTCCAAAACGTCTCTCATTCAAACCTGCATAACTTCCTCAATTCGGGCCCCTGGTACTCTCACCACAGTGTCAATTGAGGCCGGTACAGTTTCTTCCTTTCCACTGTGGGCTTCTTGTGGTTCTTGGCTTTGGTGCTAACTGCAGGCTGTTTCTGCCTCCTGCTTTGTGCCACGTATGCATAGTAGTTTGTGGTTGCCTGGTCCCAGCACCCTGCTTCATATACTCCTCAGGTTTGGCATCTTACGCTTACCTGTTAGGGTGTGCCACTCTCCAGGCTTTGGCTTACTTGGTGCGCCCCAAGACCGCAGGGGTGCGTGCTTCGGACTTAGCGCTCCTCTGCTTGATATTCTCCCCTTGTGTTGGGCAGAGAGTGTGAGTGTGTTATTGTTACGACAGAATCCTACTGCAGGTGCTCTCCGGGTGTCCAGTGGCAACTGTACGTGTTGTCACTCCTAGACCTATGGGGCTGCGCCGTGTGTCGTGAGGGCCTCTTTACTCTTCCAGCCCTGGGTAATTATTGTCCACTCCCGCCCTGCTGTGTTACGCCAACAGCCACGCTTCTCACACCTTCTATTTCTATATTCGTGGACTCAGCTTGCACGGTAGAAAGGACCTCCGTGATATCTCCAGTTTTGCTGTCTGGTGGTCACCCTTCGTATGCTGGGACCATGTGTGGCCGCCGTCTCCTCTCACTTCCATTGTTGTGGGGCAGTGTATTTACTGCAGTCCTTAGTCACCCTGCCCTGGGCGTCCTTTCTCAGGCCCAACCACTCCTGAGCACTTTATCCCATTTGGGGCCCCCGCTCCGTCTCGCCGGGAATCTAGCTGTTCTCTCGCCTACCTTTGTTACCGCATTTCGTATCACCGGTTTCTATGACTTTGGTCTCTTGATTGTGTTTAGGGGTGCAGTGGGGGGTAGCTCACTTGTCCCAACTGCGTCTGTTTCTGCATAGCGTGTTCAGCGTCTGCCCACACAGGGGGGCTATTCCTGGGCACCCTGGTGCCGTTATGTGCCTCTTTTGCCCTCAGTACTGTTCTGGTTGGCCCCAGTCTCCCTCATTTTTTCACTTTAGTTTTATATTTTATTTTCTTATTTTTTATTTCTCTCCCCACCTTGTTGTAAGCGGTGTGCAGGGCTTCTGGAAGTCCTACACGTACCTTGTGCTGGGAAGGGTGCTGGCTTCCTCCGCTGCCTTCCACTTTCACCTCCTGTAGGGGCGTCCTCCTGTACACGCAGCGGTCCGCTAGTGCTGGTCTCTGGAGTAGGATGAGTCATTGGCTCCCGGGTGCCCTCTTGTCCAGGGCAGGCTATTGGACTGCCCGGTGTGTGTTTCCCACATTGGGCAGGGGACCGCCTCACACCTCCCTCTTCTCTCTGGCTCGGGGTGCGCGGTTCGCGCCCCTCACTGCAACTCTTCTCTGGGCGTCTCCCTGCACTTCGCCCACTCCTTGGTTACGGGGGCCGGCCACTAGTGAAGAAAGCATGCGAGTCCAGCACGGGTGCCCGGAGGTCCCCACTGCACTCCTCTCTGCACGCATGTCCACCGTTCCTTGTGTGCCGGGAGCTCCGGACAAGCCCGCTCCCCGAACTCGAACAGCAACAGGGTCTCTCGCCACATTTCTCTGTCATTCCCACACTTCAATGGTTTGGCTCGTGAACTTCAGTTCGGGTTGCGGTTTTCTATCGCTCAGGGTCCAGGATGACTCTGTCATGGTTGGATGTAATCGGATCCTGTATTCTTGTGCTGAAATGCGCTGAATCATCGCAATGTCGCTTACAGGGGACGGGAGCTACTAGTCTAGGCGGCCATCTTCTTCCACGCCCCCTGGTGGTCTCTCCTTTTCCACCTTCTGAGTTCAAGCTCAGTGTCATTTAGCTGCCTCCATATCAGTTTTAACACTCCCATCTCTAGGGACATACATCCCCGGCGTAAAACAACTTTGAATGCCTCCCACAGAGTGCCCAGCTCCGATACTGTGCCCTGGTTGTCATGCAAGTAGTTTTTGACCAGGCTGTGAACCTCGCCCCATAACACTACATCTGACATTGCTGCAGGCTTGAACCTCCAATAGGGGCGAGGCGCTGCCAGATCCAGGCGTAAGGACCACAACACTGGGGAGTGGTCGGAAAGTGTTCTCTGGAGTAGTACACAATCATCTGTATGGTGCACAAGGTAGGGGCAGACAAAGATATAATCTAGCCGGATGACATATTGTGAGCTGTTGAGTGGTGTGAGAATTCCTCCCTATCCGGTCTCAGCAGCCTCCAGACATCCCCCAATTCTAGCACGGTAATGCCGCTCAGGACGGCTTTCGTGGCACTGATTCGCCTTCTCACCCCCCCTGTGCTTGGATCTAGTATCACGTTGAGATCTCCCGCACACACAGTGTTAGTGTGTAGGTATTTTTGACAGTGCCTTACCATGGAGTTAAAAAACTCAGGGTCGTCCACATTTGGACCATATATGTTGACAAATGTAAGCATCACAGTTCACAGGCACCCCAAGACAATATTTTATCTCCCTTGTGAATCGATTACAGTGTCGGTTGTGCGGAACCCCAGTGACTTGTGGACCAATGTCATCACCCCTGCCGAATATGCTGAGTACGAGGTGTAGTATTTGCAGTTACCCCAACTTCTGGCAACCCCCTCATTTCCTTTCCCTATGAGGTGGGTTTTCTGAAGCATAACTATTCTGGCCCCATACCGCACACAGTATTGCACCACCTTACCTTGCACGGGTTGTTAAACCCCGCACATTCCAACTGATTACTTTATTCGCCATTACTGGGATGAGGGCTGAAGATAAAGGCATCACCCCCCACCTGCTCGACCACCCAAAGATCATGTTTTTGGCCAGTTTCGTGAGATGCAAATCTTTTTGGATTAACTTGAACCAACAACCCTGGAAACTAATCCCCTCCTCCCCCTCCCACCCCAACCGATCCCATCCCTACCACCCCCACCCACACTGCCCACCCCCAACCTGCAGTGAGTGGAACCCCCCTCTGTAAATCCTCAACAACCTCATTACCATGGGCTACGGGCTGGGGGCGCTGGACACCGCCGCACAAGTGACCTCCACCTCTTCGGACCACGAGGGAAGGACAGGAAACATAACATTTCTTACAAACGCAGTCAGACCGATTCATTACATTTCCAGCACATGTACATCAATACCCATTTGGGATTCATTGCTCATAGTTTCTGTTCGACCAGCCATCAGTATAATCAAGGAGCCCCATCGTCGTCCTGTTCAAAATGCGCACTTTGGGTGGCTCAGTAGGTTACTTCGGTAGGGAGTCGATGAAATCATGTATGTCCCCGGGGTCGGTGAAGAGGTGGGCCTGCTGAACCCTTGATTTGGCGGGGTATAGCTTTAATATTGTATGGCTCAATCTTCTGCTCACTTCGCTGCCAGGAAGGACACATGGGCTTTTTGGACTGCCGGGGTGAAGTCTGGGTAAAAGGACACCTTAGCGTTCTCGTAAGTGAGGTCCCCACGTTCTATCGCGCTCCGTAGTATGGTGTCTCGGTTCCGGTAATTCAGAACTCGCGCGATCATTGGGCGAGGGTTCTGTCCCAGCCTCGGGGCGATCTGTGACACCCTATGAGCCCTCTCCACCAGGAATTGGGAGGACAATGATGGCCCCTGTAGGACATCTTTAATAAAATGTTCCATGAACACCTCCATATTCTGTTGCAGGATTGACTCTGGTATCCTCACCACTCTAAGGTTTTCCTTCTTGATCTCGCCTTGAGATCTTCCTTCTTGTACTTGATGGTCTTCACCTCCCTGCGCAGGTCCCGAATTGCTTGTGTTGTTTCATTGCTAGTGTCTTCAAGCGCACTGAACCCGTTCGCGACTTCAGAGGTTCTGCTACTTTCCTCATCTATGTGTTCTTGCACTCTGTCCACTTGTATGCCATACTGTCCAATTTCGTGTTGATGGTGGCGAAGCCTGAGTGCATTTCTGCTTTACCTGACTCAGCTCCGATACCACAGTGCCTCCGCTCGAACCAGCAGTCACCACCTCCTGGGGCTCAGTGGGCGGCATTGCAGGAGCTTCTAGAGGGGCCGTCAGCTTGTTACTTTCTTTGCGCAGCACTTCCTTTTGGTGTAAATGGCAAGTGGGACTGCCGCTTGTTTCCCTTTGCCATATAGCTTATGTAGGATACGGTT
Source organism: Ambystoma mexicanum (assembly GCF_040938575.1). Taxonomy (NCBI): domain Eukaryota; kingdom Metazoa; phylum Chordata; class Amphibia; order Caudata; family Ambystomatidae; genus Ambystoma; species Ambystoma mexicanum. The sequence continues at coordinate 898,903,445 of NC_090941.1, forward strand.
AGCTTGTTCCGGAGCACGTATGTCGCACTTCGGGGAAATGCTGCATGGGCCGTCACCGTTTCTGTGCAAGCTAATTAATAGTAGCCACTGTGAAGCTCCAGTTCCTCATTTGGCCAGTTCTCATAGCGGTGTGTGGAATTGGGTGCTGTCCCTCTACAGTCTCCCAGCTCCTGTTGGGCCGTAGTCAAGGGACCATTGTGTGCCCCCAGGGGGGGCTCGGCTATCTGTTGCTCGGCCCCTTGATTCGGTCTCCTTTCCTGCTGCTAGTAGTGTCTTGCCGATCCTTATTCTATCAGGGTGATTCAGCGCAGTGCCCTTCTTGTGTGTTTCCCGGGTAGTGCCCAGATTTGAGGACCCCCTGCGATGGATCCGACAGCCTTTCGGGTTCATTCCTTCCTCCCCTAGTTCTTGGCTCTACCAGTGCTTACTCAGTTCAGTTATGGGGTTGTGTCCACTCATCCAACTGGATCTAGGGCAGAAGTGCTGCTTGCAGGGCCCACACATGGCCCGTGGGGGCTGGGACCTCCTTGCATCGTTTTCACCAAGAGGGCTGGGGAGGCGTACGTTTCTGTCGTATGAAAGCCTTGAGCCCCAGCCTTAAAGTTAGCAGTCGTGCTTCCCTTCTCAACTCCGTCTCGCTGGGCCGTTGGGAGCTGCTATGTGCCGCCAGACCCCTGCGCGCTGCAGGTAGCCAGCAGCTGCTTTCCGGGCGTTCGCTGGAGGGGCTGGGGCCGTTATAGTGGCTTTTAGCAGAGGTTGTGTAGGCTGTATAGACCCCGGTCTCATCCCAGGAGCAGCGTTCGTCTCCCCCTTCACCCAGGGAGGGGGGTCAGCGGTGCTTTAGGTAGTAAGTAGTGGTCAGCTGGTAGTGGCCGTAGTGTTGTACTATTTATTTTCTTCGGAGTGGTTTGCGTCGCAGCACCCGAGAGGGAACCAGGCTGGTGTCCTGCACAGGCTCCGCACGATGCTACTGCCCTTCTCGGGCCTGCAGTGTTTGCCGGGGGCGGGCTATCAGTTCTTATATGCCAGCTATCCGGGCCCCTGGTCCCTCCGCCATCACCGGAGGCTGCAGGCCCGTCTCTCCGGCTCCGTCAGTCTGGACTCGAGATCCAGCCGCCCCACCTTTCTTCTCTGAAGCGTCTCTCCTCCGCTTGCTGTTTCAGTTTACGCAGCCACTGCTGATTGCCCCCTGCTGATTAGGACAAGTCGCCTCATCCAGGCTCACATCTGATGCGTATGCTGCACAGCCGGTAGTTCCTGGGCCACGCACAGGCACTTGTGTGCGGATGGCACCTAGCCGTGCACCCAGGCCTCCTCCGTCTGTGGCGTCTCCGCTCAATAATTGCACTTCCAGGACATCTCAAGCCATTGTCTGCTGGGCTGCTCGGAAGGGGTTTAGCTTCTTTTGTGTTCACGCCGTCCCAGATGGGCCGTGGATCTGCCTCCCCTTGTGTAAGGTCCTGTACGGAGCTCACAGAGATGCAGTCATCTCTGCTGCGGGCTCTCTAGCGCCCCCCCCCCCAGCGGGAGATAGTTCTGCTCAAACAGGTCTTCAGCCCGCTTCATAATGTTCACTTTAAAGTATCGAAATCCCACCTGTTGCGTCGCCAGCCCCCACTTACTTATCCACTCCTTGTCCTCCTGACTAGAATTCCCCCCTAGAAACACCACTGACTTGTCCAGGTTGACCCTGAATCTCGATAGGTCACCATACTCCCTCAACCACCATAACAGGGCTGGCACCAAGGTCTGCAGATTTGTAAGATAGAGCAGTGCATCATCTGCAAATAAACTCGCCTTATACTCTTGCCCCCCTATCATTACCCCTGCAGCCTCTCAGCTCGATTACCCATGGCTCCATCGCCAAGGCATATAATAATAGTGACAGCAGGCACCCCTGCCTGGTCCCTCTGCTTAATCCTATTTTCCTGCACGTCTCTCAGTTCACCACCATCCTCACCTTAGGAGCAGAGTACAAGGCTGTGATCCACCCCATCCATCTTTCCCCCATGCCTATCCCTTCTAACACCCCTTTAATAAAGGCCCAATTAACCCTGTCAAAGGCCTTCTCAACATCCAGGGAAAAGACCAGGGCCCTCTCCGTCCTCAACCCTGGGTCATTCAAAATGTGTAGGGTTTTCCTCAGATTGTCAGAGCCTTGCTGTTTCGGATGAATCCAGTCTGATCTGAATGTACCAGATGTGGGAGATATATCTCCAAACGGGACATTAAGATTCTCATAAATATTTTCATGTCTACGTTCAGCAACGATATGGGCCTGTACGAGGGACAGCTCGCTTGATCCCTACCCTGCTTGGGGATCACTGATATGAGCTCTTCCAGGAATGTACGTGGGATGTCCTCTGCCCTTCAGATGTAGTTAAAGACCCCTGCCAGGTGTCCCGCCAGGACTTCTTGGAACTGTTTATCGAACCCTGCAGTGTACCCATCTTCCCCCGGCGCTTTGCCCGGTTTCGGATGGTTGATTGCAACCCGGACTTCTTACCCTGTTATGTCAGCCTCCAGCAGTGTACTTGCCCTACTCTTCAGCCTCGGAATAGCTAGCCTCCCCAAGTATTTTTCCACCTCCCCCTCTCCTGGCACATCCGTCTGGGAGTATAATTGTTCATAATATTCTGCGAACCAATCAGGGATGCTTCCTGCGGGGCCAATAACCTCCCGCAGCTCATCCCTTAGACGGCGAAGCCTCCTCTCCACCCTGCATTACCTGATTCTGTTTGCCAACCACGTCCCCACCTTTTCCCCTCTTTCATAGAACTGCTGTTTAGCGTACCTCATCCTTTTCGCCACCTCACCTCCAGGTCCAGTTAATTTCGTTTTCATATCCCTCAGTTCCTCCCTGATCATTCCCTCTATCAATTAGGTCTCCCTGACCTTTGCCTCTCCCTCTTCTTGCGGGCCCGTTCTGCAATTAGTAGGCCTGTTGTCTTCGCCACCTCCCACACAATCCTCCAGTGTACTTCACCAGTATCATTGATTCCGAAGGAAGGCCAACTGATTCATGTTCGGCACATATATAGATGCAATCTCTTCTAGGCACCCCTTCACTGCCACAAACCTACCACTGAAACCTTGCCGCACCAGGTCCGTCCAAAGTTGCATGGCACTTGACAGGACAATCTCAACACCTTCCCTTTTACTCGTCTTATGTGAAGCCCAGTATGTCTGCCCAACCCCCGGCCCTTTCATGGCACGCTCCCTCCCCTAACTGAAAAGAGTTTCCTGTAAGCAGAGTGCCGCTAGTCAACTCTTACAGAGCATATTAACCTTACGGGACCTTTTGGTTGGGGAATTCAACCTTTTCACATTGAGCGTTGCTACCTTCCAGCTAGCCATCTACCCACCATCAAAACCTCCATCTTTGTCATGATGCTTACCCCGGGCATCAGGACCAAGCCCATCAGCTCCGGAAGCAGGCATCCAGATACTTACTAAAACCCCAACAGCCCCGGCTATTTAAACCACGCCCGAACAACAGCACACGCTTCGCGTTATTCTGCATCCAGCAGCGTAACGCTCACCGTGCCTGCAGTCTGCATCCAGACTTCTGCCACGCCCGCCTCGAATCTGGAGCTCCTAAAACCAAGAGGAAAGAAAAGGACAAGATTAGAAAAACTATTTCGAATTCCTCACCTGATTTCGGATCCATCTCGCCTCCGGACCTGGAAAGAACATAATTTCTGTACGCCTCGCATCTCCAGCTGCAACGCCGCGCCATACTCACCAGTCCTCGCAGCATCTTTCAATTCGGCGCTGCCTCCATCATCTCTTCGCCGAACTCCGGCACCTGAGGGACAAAAGAAAACAACAAGGTGAGCCGAGAAATACAACAAATAAAACACTTATCATCATAGACTTACCTGATTATCACCGGAGGCATTATTCTATAACTCTCCAAATCTTCATGTGCCGCACCTGCAAAGAGAGAGAAAACAACATGTTAAACACTGGCAACATTTACCGGACGGCATCGGATAATATGGACTCTTACCTGAGCGCCACCAACTGCCACGAGGGGTATCTTCTCACCATCTTAGTTGCAAGACAAGGAAGGAAGGAAGGGGGGAACAAGAGTGAATCATCGGACATATTGAACTCTATGAACTTCATACTTACCAAACCTTGCCAGGAACCTCAGAGTTAATACTCTCCGGAACTCTCCCACGCCTTTAAACCAGTGAAGTAACTGGCATCAACGCCCCCTGCAATCCACGCAGGGTGGAGAGTTCTCATTTAAAAACATAAGGTGAGGTTCCTAAAAGGGGATATCGGAGGTGACAAGAAGGGAGAGCGAGAACAGTGGGAGGGGGCTATCACTCATATCCACGGGTGGCTAAATCCCTTTCTCCACTTGCAGGAGAATACTTCTACGGATCAAGCAGACGAGATTAGGCGGGCCAGTCCAGACAGTCATCTCGGCACTACGCATCACGTTGGTGGAGACCGCAGCTGTCTGGGTCCGATCGACACCCCTGTGGGAACCAGGTGAGCGTAACAGAATACGAAGCCTATCCACAAATCGCCACCCGGGCGTCATGGAAACCTCAGAGACCGACCAACTAGCCCTATTGTTAGGGGAACTTAGGACAGACGTGCACTCTGCGCGCCAAGAAACTAATGCCCTCAGGAGAGAACTGATTGTGTCAAAGGAGCGCACTGATGTTCTTGCTAGACAATTGCTGCAAAAACAAGCTGGGCAAACACCATTACCTGGACTCGGGGGGAATCCAACTCCTGTTTCATTGAGCAATCCTGTGCAAGTGGTTCTACCAGGGAGCATTCATTTAGCTCCACTCGAAGGTTTTGCTGGGGACCCGAAAAAGTTTGCCGTGTTTATGAACCAATGCCGCTTGCACTTTTTATGCAGACCTGGATTTTTTCCGAACGACCAAGCCAAAGTAGCCTTTGTACTATCATACCTTAGTGGCAGCGCAGCGGATTGGTCAATTCCACTAGTCAACCAGGATGACCCTCTTCTTCGGGATTTCCAAGGGTTTCAATTGAGCATGGAGAGACTATTTGCCAGACATTCACAGGGACAGGTCCTGGATAACAAACTCTTATCCTTACGACAAGGTAACCAGGATCTACTAACCAATATCGCAACCTTCAATAGGTTGGTGGTGGAAACCGGATGGCCAGAGGTAAAACAAATTACATTATTTCATCGTGGACTTCGAGGTGAACTCAAAGATGTTTTGGCCCAAGTTGTGAACCCACCTCAGGATTGCGCAGAATATATAGACTTAGTGGTCCAGTTAGACCACCGACTTCAGAATAGAAAGGCTGATCGAGCTAAGTTCGAGAATCGGGTATTGGTTAAACCCAATGTTACCCTCAAAGGAACAGATGCACCAGAACCGATGCAGATCGGGGTGGTCAAGGGACCCTTAACTCAAAAGGAAAGAGAAAGGAGACGGCAGATGAAATTATGTCTGCACTGTGGGGCCTCAGGACATTTTCTACGGGATTGCCCTATAAAACCATCCAAAACAGTAGTCAGAGTTGCTGATAAAAATCCAACAGAGCCTGATTCGGGAAACAACCACGCCCGATAAGCGTAGAGGTCCGCTTGCCGAGCTTGAAGAAGGATACTCAGACCTCGCACTTCATCATACCAATGGTCCTTGTGGATCCAAGGCAGCGATCACATATGCACGCAGTAAGGGCATACATTGATAGCGGGGCCATAGGAAACTATGTGGACCACGAATTGGCTACTAGGATGAATCTACCTCTCTGCAAAAAGACCACTTCGGATGTCATCACCACAGTCGATGGAACTGAAATTGCCTCTGGGCCTGTAACTCATTCCACCGCAGAGATGACATTATTGGGTCAAGATGGGCATCGAGAGACTATTGTGTTTGATTTAATCAAAGCCCCGCAGTTCCAAATAATACTGGGGATACCTTGGTTGGAAACACATAATCCTTGTATTGATTGGTGAGAGAAGAGAATAACCTTCCCGGATTGTGCACATACTTGTTACCCGGAAAAACCCTTGAACCAAGGCCTGGCCACAGTTGCTACTCCAGTTGTGCAGTTACCTCAGGAATATCAAGAATTCCAGGATGTTTTCCAAAAAGAACAGGCCAACACCTTACCACCTCACAGATCTTACGATTGTCAAATCGATCTCATACCCAGTGCACAACCTCCATGTAGTAGGATCTACGCCCTTACGTAACCCGAAAACCTTCACCTGCGACAATACTTGGACCAATACCTTGCTAATGGCTTCATTCGTCCTTCCAAGTCCCCTGCATCTTCAGCTTTGTTCTTCCTGCCTAAAAAGGAAGGTGACCTCAGAACGTGCACAGACCACCGCGCATTAAATCAGATCACAGTTAAGAACCGATACCCCTTGCCTCTGATCCCCGAATTACTAGACCAAGTAAAGGACGCTTGCATCTACACTAAATTAGATCTCCGAGGGGCATATCATCTGGTACGTGTAAACAAAGGCGACGAATGGAAGACTGCCTTTCGCACTAAGTACGGGTTATCCGAATACCAGGTGATGCCCTTCGGGTTGTGCAATGCACCAGCAGCCTTCCAGTATTTTAGGAACGATGTCCTTCGTGAACTCATTGACGTCTGTGTTGTCGTATACATAGTCGATATTCTAGTGTACTCCTCCTAAGAATCAGACCATGTGAAGCACGTTTGTGCAGTCCTTGAGAAACTACACCAGCACAAGTCATATGCAAAACTGGAAAAATGCGTTTTTCATGCTACGGAAGTTGAATTCCTTGGATTTATCCTGACTCCAAAAGGAGTCCGAATGGACTCTCGAAAAGTGGACGCAATTCTCAAGTGGCCATCACCCAGTTCAGTTAAAGGGGTACAAAGCATGCTCGGATTTGCTAATTTCCACCGCAGATTCATTCCGGATTTCTCACATGTTGTACACCCTATCACAGCACTTTTGCGAAAAAACAAACGCTTCTTGTGGACCGAAGAAGCTGTAAAGGCCTTCCAAGAGCTGAAAGCAAAATTCACGTCTGCACCTGTCTTAAAGCATCCACACCCTGAACTTCCACACATAGTTGAAACTGATGCATCCAGTTTAGCCATGGGAGCTGTCCTGTCCCAGAAGGATCCTGAAACCGGTCAACTTCACCCAGTAGCATTTTGGTCCAGAAAGTTCTCGGCACCCGAATTAAACTATGCGGTTACCAATAAAGAGTTATTAGCCATCAAATCCACCTTCAAGGATTGGCGGAATTATCTTCTCAGTGCCAGGCATACCATTACTGTAATCACCGATAACCGAAACCTGCAGTATTTAAAAACAGCCAAGGCCCAATCGTCACGCCAACTTCGATGGGCATTGTCCTTTGCCGAGTTCGATTTCGTGATCACTTATCGACCAGGCTGTAAAAATGGCAAGGCAGATGCCTTATCCCGTATAGGGATGGGAGAAGCATTTGCAAACCCGGAACCGGTGCCTATAATTTCAGAACAAAGAATTCTTGGCATAACTACTCTACAGACACTAGAGGATATTCAGGTAAAGATCCAACAACTCTTCGATCCAACAGCCATGCAGGACTTGGTAAAGAAAGGCCCGGACTACTCAGTCATCAATGACCTACAATATTATCAAGGGCGACTATTTCTACCACACAAGGAACTACAAGAACTAGTCATCTCCAATTATCATGACAATAATGGAAGGGCACCCAGGTATCCCAAAAACTGAAGCTAAGATTAAGAGACAATTCTGGTGGCCTACCTGGCGAAAAGACGTAAAGTCATTTGTGATGTCTTGTGGCATTTGCGCCCAAAACAAAAGTCAGAAGAAAAAAAACAGCTGGCCTTTTATAACCTTTGGATATTCCACCTACACCATGGCACACCTTATCTTTAGACTTTATTACAGATCTAGCTCCATGTAATGGATTTAACACCATTTTAGTTATTGTGGATCTTTTTTCCAAGATGGCCCACTTTATTCCTTTAAAGGGATTACCTTCTGCTTCAATTCTGGCCAAGGAGTTCCTCAAAAACATTGTTCGAATACACGGATTTCCTTCCGTATTAGTCTCTGACCGAGGTAGTCAATTAATTTCACATTTTTGGAAGAAATGTTGTCAATTGGCGCAAATGGATGTGAGGTTATCAACCTGTCACCATCCCCAGAACGATGGTCATAGGAGAGGACCAACCAGACCCTTGAACAGTACCTATGTTGCATGCTACACCAGACCGAAAGTAATTGGAAAGATATTTTATGGATTTCCGAGTATGCATACAATAACTCTGTTCATTCAGGAACCGGACAAAGCCCCTTTTATACCATATATGGACATCACCCTCGAACCTCAGAACTAGATTCGCCTCAGCATTTAGAAATGCCCGCAGTTAGTCATTTGCACTCAACTATTACACAAGCCTTTAAGGAGGCAACAGAACATTTGAAACAAGCAAAAGAGAAATATAAGAAAAATGCTGATCAACATAGAAGTGAAACTCCACAATACCAGATTGGGGATCAAGTTTGGCTGGCTACAAAACACATACCTCTGAAGGGAACTCAGACTTTTAACCCTAGATATTTGGGACCTTACACCATTAAGGCCATTATCAACCTGGTGGCCGTCAAATTGGAATTACCCTCTAATATGCAAATTCATCCTGTCTTTCATGTTTCACTTTTAAAACCAGTTCAACCAGGAACAAGATTAACCAAACCACCCGACCCCATCTTGATAGATGGAGAACCTGAATTCGAGGTAAAAAATATCCTGGACTCCAAGATGGTTAAATCAAAACTTTTTTATTTAATCGATTGGAAGGGCTACGGACCACAAGAAAGGTCATGGGAGCCTAGTGACCACGTTCATGCAACTCGGTTAGTGAAGAAATTCCATCGGGACTTCCCAGACAAACCAGGGCCAAGGGGAAGAACAACTTTAGGAGGGGCCTTGGGGGGGAGTGCGGTCATGATGCCTACCCCCGGGCGTCAGGGCCAAGCCCATCAGCTCCGGAAGCAGGCATCCAGATACTTACTAAAACCCCAACAGCCCCGGCTGGGGGCTGTTTGGGTTCAGTCCTGGCGACTTAGGCGCCAGGCTCATCATGGAAATCAGTCCTGGCGCCATAGGCGCCAGGCTCATAGACTTTACTTACCTGATGCAGACCATGCTGTTAGTGAGTCCAAGCCAACGTAAGGCCTGGATGGGACTATTTTTCTACAGGGACTATTTCAGGGACTATTTTTTACTTGGGCGTGGTTATAGGGAACTTCTTACCTGGAACTACTTTGGAGGCTATTTAAACCACGCCCGAACAACAGTACACGCTTAGCGTTATTCTGCATCCAGCAGCGTAACGCTCACCGTGCCTGCAGTCTGCATCCAGTCTTCTGCCACGCCCGCCTCAAATTTGGAGCTCCTAAAACCAAGAGGAAAGAAAAGGACAAGATTAGAAAACAAACTATTTCGAATTCCTCACCTGATTTCGGATCCATCTCACCTCCGGACCTGGAAAGAACATCATTTCTGTACGCGTCACATCTCCAGCTGCAGCGCCGCGCCATACTCACCAGTCCTCGCAGCATCTTTCGATTCGGCGCTGCCTCCATCATTTCTTCGCCGAACTCTGGCACCTGAGGGACAAAAGAAAACAAGGTGAGCCGAGAAAACCAACAAATAAAACACTTATCATCATAGACTTACCGGATTACCACCGGAGGCATTATTCTATAACTCTCCACATCTTCATGTGCCGCACCTGCCAAGAGAGAGAAAACAACACGTTGAACACCGGCAACGGCGTTGGGTAATACAGACTCTTACCTGAGCGCCACCAACTGCCACGAGGGGTATCTTCTCACGATCTTAGTTGCAAGACAAGGAAGGAAGGAAGGGGGGAACAAGAGTGAATCATCGGACATATTGAACTCTATGAACTTGATACTTACCCAACCTTGCCAGGAACCTCAGAGTCAATACTCTCCGGAACTCTCCCACGCCTTCAAACCAGTGAAGTAACTGGCATCAACGCGCCTCTGCAATCCACGCAGGATGGAGAGCTCATCATTTAAAAACATAAGGTGAGGTTCCTAAAAGGAGATATCGGAGGTGACATGAAGGGAGAACGAGAACAGTGGGAGGGGGCTATCACTCATATCCACGGGTGGCTAAATCCCTTTCTCCACTTGCAGGAGAATTCTCTACGGATCAAGCAGACGAGATTAGGCGGGCCAGTCCAGTCAGTCATCTCGGCACTACGCATCACGTTGGTGGAGACTGCAGCTGTCCGGGTCCTATCAACGCCCCTGTGGGAACCAGGTGAGCGTAACAATCTTCCCCTGTTCTTGGTCTAGCCGATTCCAATATTTAGTTGTGACGGTATAAAGCATGCAGTCCTCCTCTCATACCCCCTTCTACCCTCTCACCTCCCCCCACTCTCAGCATTATAGGCATTTTTGTATCTCTCCCAGTATCCCCCCCTGCCTTTTCTTCCCATCCCTCCCCCCTAAACCTTCTCTATCCCGCCTCCCTCCTCTTCCCTCCCATGGCGTTGGGCCGCCTGCAATGAGAAACTCAGGCCACTTGGCCGAACCACCAGGGTAACAGCCCCTGTCCCTATCCCCCTTATTCCCCTTACCCTTCCCTCCCATCTGTAGTGTCCCGGCTACGTCCCTCTGCACCTTCATCCTCGCCGGTCCCCCCTTATTCATCAGGCCCCCCCCCTTCACAAACTCGAACTTTTAAAACTGGAACAGCAAAACCTAGGGATCTTTTCCCTTCAAAGGCATGGAGTTTTCACAACCCCTGTAAAACTATTAACGTATGACAGTCAGCTTGGCCCTCTTCAAGTAGGCTCCTTTCCAGGAGGTGGGGTGCAGAGTTTCTGGAATTTCCTGGCCCCTTGCATTTAGCACCTTCCATAGTCTGCTTTCGGGCCACAAGGTTTCCGTCTGCAGGATGCCCCTTCCTCCGTTTCTGCAACTTTGCCGTCTGGCTAGAATCTCCCGAGGTACTCCATGGCTCATGCAATGTCCTCCTCCGATATCAGGTGGTGTCTCTGTCCTTCCCATTCGAATGCAAATGTAAAAAGGTAGCCCCACTGATATCTCACCCCCTTTTCCTGAAGCCACCTAGTTAGGTTGCTGCACTTTTTCCGCCTCATAGGAGTCTGGGCCGAGAGGTCCTGGAATATCACCACTTTAGAGGCCTCGTATTCAATAGTTCCCATCCGCTTTCCCTTTATCAGGATGTCTGCCTTGTCTGGGTAATAGTGCAGCCTTGCCAGCACTCGCTCCTCTTCCTTTGTTCTTAGGACCATCCCTAGGATTTCTTGAATTTTCCTCTGAAGTCGGTCCATCAACACTCCCTCCTTTTCCTTCAGACCAAAAAAACAGAGGTTATTATGCCTCTCTCTATTCTCGATATCATCCACCTTGAGCCCTAATTCTGCCTTCTTCCTCTCAATGTCCTACAGCCGAACCTCCATCTGTGATTCCAGCACTCCCGTGGAGGATCACCTGAATGTCATTTTTTATGGCCCCTCAGTGGGGCAGGGTCCTCCATTGGCCTTCGTTTTCCTCATTTCACCACCGTCGAGGTATTGATATTTCGCAAGTGCCGTTCTCCAACTCATCCACCTGGCCCAGTCTCTCCGTTGTGTTGTTCCTCCACTTCTTGCTGCTTGACCTCCAATGGAGGGGCCTTCCTCCTCACTTCCCCATCCTTCAGCACCCTGGGCTCACATTCCTTCTCCTACTGTCCTCAAGGGAGGGGGCCCTTTCACCTCTGCTTTGCCTTCAGGGTCAGGAGCCACTGTACTGGCTCTTTCCCCCAACCCCATGATTCACCATAGTGCTGTCAGCATCACTGGCCTTCTCCGCTGGCCTCCCTACCGTCTGCACTTATCCGCTCTCGTCGTGATCCCGGGGGGCCTGGATTGCGCCTCTCCATGTGTCCCTCTTTTGGCTAGTTGTTCCTGCCCGGGCTCACACTGCCGGGAATGGCTGGTTAACTTACCAGTCCCTTGGCCCCCGGGTCTGCAGGTGCTCCCCAAACAACTCCTTCTCCTGTTAGGGATTCTCCAGGCATGTATCTCCTCTCCTCCCTGTCTCTTGGCGTCTCCGGCAGCCCTACCTCGCTCACTGGGGGCCCTCAGTTAGCCCCCCCCCCGCTGATCTTGGGCCTCATCTCCTTGTTCCTCGCTTGGGGGTCTTTCTATCCATCTCCTGTGGCCTTTCAGGCGTCTTCTGCAGCACCTTGGTAGGGGTTCTGCTCCACCTCGTCTCTGCTTTCCCTCCACTCAGGGGATCCTGGTTGCTCTGCGAACCCTCCGGTCCTCTATTGCCCTCCAGACCGCCCTCCTTGCTGCCTTTACAAGGGCTCTGCTCCACTCCACCCCCACTCCTCCTTAACTCCACTCTGGGGTGCTGATGTCCAACAAATCCCCCAGTCTTCCCCAGTATACGGTTGTGCAACTTTAAAATGGCCAATGCCTGAGGCGACAGAGAACCAAGCTCCAAAATGGGAGGCCAGCCCATATGGTGAGATGGCGTGCCGCGAGAAGGCAACAAAGTGAGGGAGAGCCTGGAGCCCTGAAGTTGTGGCTGGTCTCGAGAGCTTGAGCCGGGCCTTGGTAAGCAGCATGGCATGAAAGAAGGGATGGCGGATGAACCCATGCCACCTCCCACACCCGAGGTGAGGAGACGGTGAAGGAGGAAGGCTACGTCGAGGCTGGGGCCCTGAGGAGGGAGAGTGGAGGAGCTGGAGCTGGCTCTTCCTTTATTTTAACTCGAGCAACGTATGTAAAACTGAATACAACGTTCCCAAACTACATTTTCCTCCAACCCCTGAAAATGTTTGTAGTCCATTCGAGCAAAAATGTGGGACTGGTCGACCAATCCCATTCCCACAACTGCTAAATACTGTCCTACTTCCTTAACTGGCCCTCTTTCTTCGCTGCTGGAGCAGCAGATAAGTGTCCCGAGATTTTATCTCTGTGGTGGGTACATGAGTGGGGATGATTGGGGACGAAGGTGGCGCTGACATGTTGATTTTGGTTTTGTTTGAGGTTTTTCACTAAGAATATGGAGCGTACAAGGTCTAGTAGTGGAGCGGCGCGTTGAAGAGAATTAGTGTCTTCACGCGGATCACCCATTGTCTGCGCTCGGCGACACTGTGATGTCACGGGCCATAGGCGATTGCACCGCTATATGCAGGGGTGTGGTTGCTGCACCGATCTTCTGCTTCCCGCGGCGGCCATTATAACTGCAACGACTGCAGGAAGGCTGGAAAGTCGGTACCTGGCAAGGGCTAGGCACGGACCAGACCCCATAGTGGCAACAGAGACACGGCCAAAGATGATAGCTTACATTTTTTTTAAAGAATTAAAGTAAATAAAGTGGGAAATATACAAAGGCCAGCTTGGGGGCACTGAATCAGAAGATGGCAGGAGACCGCCAGACATACTCTGAACCTGAATGGTCAGAGGAAGTGGAAATGACAGGGCGGAACTACTCAATGGCGGCAAGGTTCAAGAGAGTCCTGAGCTTGTCAGTGGAGACCACAATCAAAAACATTGCCCGACATGTTTATGCTGATCCAGGGAAGGCTGAGCGATATGGAGGTTCACCTGAGAGGGAAGGTTACACATCAGAGGTGAAGCACAGCTTCAAAAGGGGGTAAAGATGGTGATCACAAGAAGTCCAAGGCCTCTATCACCACCCAAATCACCTGACATAAGGACAGATGCAGACAATTAAGGTGGCTTTGAGCATCTCAGACGCATTCAGTAGGTTGGAGGCCTACCTGAAGTAGAAGAGGGGTGAGCCTTGCATGAGCCCCTCAGGTAGAAAAAGAAGGGCAAGATGAGGGAGAGGACTCGCTTGTGTTGAGTAAGGTGGCAGGCCTGCGTGTTCGTCGGAGGAGATTCTGCAAGATGACTACACAGAAGTGGATGGAGCCTGGGATATGTTTAACCTAGAATAGCTAGTACACCCCTAGTGCAAAGAGTGCATGCTGCCACCTAGGGTAGCAGAACACCCAAAGACTATGCTCTGCAAGGCGTTCGATAATTAAGTGAGGGGTCGCCTGAGTGCAGAACAACCATGGCAGGAGATAAAGGGAAGGTCTCAACGATTCTGGAGTTAGATGCCAATATGTTGACATTTGTGGGGAAAAGCTTCAAGGACTCCAAAAAAGGAATCAACATAGTGTGGCTCTCATGCCAATATAAGCTGCTAGATGTAGCAGCTTCATTAGCCTTAGAGCGATAGATACGGAGACTCAGATCGACCCCCAGACACCCGCAGGATGGGCGCAGATGGCGTTATGACTGTTAGGAAATACAAATTGCACCATCTCAGCGGAAGAAAGGCAGGGCATCCTGATTAAAATAGATCCCAAGGTATGAGAATTGGCATCCTCGCAAATGCCACCAGTGGGGGGCAGGACAGCAATATGCACCCAAGCCTGGGATATTTTGTTAGGAGATGCTTGGGTGAGGCAGACCAGCAGTTGTTTTCACCTCGAATTTTCATGGAGTCTTACCAAGTAGCAGAGCCAGATTTTCAGTGAGTGCCACAAGATTTTGGGCAAAGAGGTGGCCGAGCTGGCAAAGAAAGGGTCAATGGGCCAACAGTTTGACCGCAGGGAGGCTTCCTACACAAACCTTTCTCGTAAACAGAAAGGAGAAGACGAGGCCAGTCAACAACCTGCAGGAGTTCAACAGCTTTATCCTCTACTGAAACTTCAAGATGGAGGGTATCCACATGCTGCGAATTATCCTTCAAACAAGAGACTGCCTTGGTGTGCCTCGTTCTAAAAAACGCCGATATTTCCTCCCCACAGGCGATTCCTGGGGTTCAAGTGGGAAGATCAATACTGGGAATTCACAAGCGTGCCTTTCGGGCTTCCTTTGCCACGCTGATGTTTCACCAAACTCATGAAACCAGAGGCGGCAAGGCTCAGGAAAGGAGAATGTCATCATATTCTGTAGCTAGGTGACATGATCATCATGTCGCAAGATAAAGACGTCTTGCAATGGCAAGCCTGGACAGCTATAAGACTCTTGCAGAGTGTGGGATCCCTTGTGAATTGGGAGAAATCAGTCCTGACGCTTTCTCAGGAGACGGAATTCCTCGGGTTCACAATGGACACCAATAAAGCGTCTCTTCGGCTGCCAATGCAGAAAGTACGCAAGATCAAGAAAGAGATCCGGAACGTTCTGGGCTAGGACCAGTTCTCCTTGAGAGAGCTAGCCAGGCTAATAGGTATTTTGTCATCATTAATACAGGCCATTTTTACATGTCCCTTACATTACAGAACCCTGCAAAGGCTCAAAGTGACTAATTTGAGGAGGAGTGTCTCTAACACTCAGCAAGTCTCTCTCTCAGAAGAAGCGAGGGTGGAGCTTCTATGTTTGGTGGGACATGGAAGCATGGCATGGCAGGGCCATCTTCAGGTCGGCTCTGGATCTGATCATAGAATCAGACACCAGCAGGGAAGGCTTGGGAGCCAGGTGTGGGAACCTTGCACCAGGAGGGAATTGGTTGCATCAGGAGCTGAGTCTACGCTTAAATTGCTTGGAGCTCTTAGCAGGACCCTTGAGGTAAGGCCTTTTTCCACCAAAGACAAGGTGAGCTGTTGTATCCTGCCCAGCAGTGAGGTATATTAATCACCTAGGCGGGACGAAGTTGAGGCTCCTAGCGGAAAGGCCAAGGATTACTGGCATTACTGCCTAAATAGGACGATATCCGAGGCGTCCAATGTGTTGGCAGACTGGAACTCGAAGTACCTGCGAGACAGCAGCGACTGGAGGTAAGATGAAGACGTTCTCTTGAGTCTGCTGCAACTGTGGGGTCCTTTGGAGACGGATCTGTTTGCGTCTCAACTCAATACTCAGCTATCAAAGTTTTTCAGCTGGAGACCTGATCCGGAAGCCTCAGATGCGTTCCTTCCACCCTGGTCCATAGGGATGAATTATACATTTTCCTTGTTCATCCTCAGGCAGGGCTCTGGGCAAAACTTGCCATGAATGGGCTGATGTCCTCGATTTGGACCGCCCAATTGTGGTTTCCAGTTCTTCGGAACTTTCCTCAGTTTCTTCAACCCTTCTTCCCCAGTGTCCCAGTCTTCTGTGGAACCTGAAGGGGGAGGTCCATCCTTTGATAGCCAAAGGTTCTTATAAGTTGGCAGCTCAGAGGATTTCATGGCACGCTACGAAGAGCCAGGACCTTCGAAGATGGCTACTAACATCATCAGAGGCAGCTGGGCTCCATCTACTGCCAAATGCTATGCAGCATCTTGGGCAGTATGGAGTGTCTGGTGTGTGGAACAGCACCTACATCAATTTTACACCCCTGTAGTATAAATAGTACATTTCCTCATCTCGTTATGGGAGGAAGGAAGTGCTTACAGAACAGTGAATGCTTATCATTCAGTGATCTCGGCAGGTCACGACTTTGTAAAAAGGTGTCCCAGTGGGGAGTACCCTGTAATTTGATGCATGCTTAAAGGTATTAGACTAGGAAGGCCTCGGCTGTATTATATGAGGTGTTTTGGGACATAAATGTGGTCTACAGTTTCTTTAGACCTGTCTAGGCAATGATGAGATGTCAGGCATGGCTTTGGACAACTCTGCTATGTTTGCTATCATGGAAGAGGGTATCATGCGTTTGTGGAACGATATCTGGAAAATATGATCTGCCTCCCAGATCCAATGAACAAAAATATTCTCCCGACAGAGTAATCTTTCACATATCAAAGCTCACTAAGAAAAATACTAGAGTGGTGATGTACCCTTACTTTCCAGAGCATATAAAGTTGTGTGTGGTGAGGTGCCTAAAAACATACAAAGAAATCACGGTAGATCTCAGGGCACAGCCAAAGGGACCCCGACTGTTAGCAGTTAGGAAGCTGCACAAGTCGGTCACATCGCCTAACTTGGCACGCTGGGTATGCTGATTCTTGTTCCAGCCGGTATACATTGACTACTTTGGCACACTGGGTGTATCCGGTATACACATAAACCAGTTTGGGGTGCATTTGGCGAGGGGAGTCCTGGCATCTAAAGCATTTTAAGTGGTAGTGCGCCTGGAAGACATTAAGAAGATAGCTGATTGGTCCAGTGAATTGGTCTTTAGAGATTTCTATCTCAAGCACACGGAGCAGACCAGCTTTGTTGGTGATGAGCTTTAAACAAGCATAATGCTCGCCTCCTATCTTGACATAGATGAACATTTTCCAAGATAGCTTGATGGAATGTCTGGATTTTATTAAAAACACAGAGGCGAGCATTATTCCACCCTTCATGTACAATTATTCACTTGTCATGACAATACGTTGTAAAGTTGACCGCTGGAGATGTGTCCTGCGGAATTGACGATCACTGTTAGGATGCTGGTTTAATTAGCTTTTGTCTGGGAATAATAACAGGAAGTGGGAATCGCTAATTAAGTTGCCATGGTTGAAGTTGTTTCACTTGTGCATTTCCACCAGGACATACCAACAATTTTCTCTCTATTTGTTTCGATTCAGGGTCGAAAGGGAAGCCAGCGGAGGACGAAAGGATGATGCGAATAAGGAAAGGCTGCTTGCTGTGGAAGATGCAGAAACGGCTGGAAGTTCTGGAGTTATCAGGCTGGCATTGTAGAAAGAGGGCACGTTAAGGAAGAATCACAGTATTTTGCTGTCAAGGTAATGTAATTGGTCGATCAGTCCCATATGTCTGTTCGAATGGACTACAAAAACTTCCCAGGCTTGAAGGTAAATGTAGTTTGGGAACATTGCATTTTGTTCATTTTCACGTCTTTCAAGACATTCCATCACGCTATCTTGGAAAATCTTTATGATCTCCAAAACTGGCCCACTTGGGCAAAAAACTGGCCCACTTTCACCAAATAATTGGTCTAGACTATTATATTGGGCATACACTTTGGGCATTGCCTAGTGCCCTGTAGGCCAGTTCCAGCTTCCTTGTATATGGCTAAATTCTGAATGGGCTGATAATTGCTGGCTTCCTGTCCGATTGCAGACTGCCATTGCTGTCCCAAAGAAATGTCTAGATAGTGAGGTAACTAAAGAAAACCATTTAGCTACAAGGTTGTCTAAAGTTAACAATGCTCTGGGCCCAAATAGATTGCCAGTGATTTTCTATAAGACCTTTTCCCATTTATTGCTGGACTCATTACATACTCTCTTAGGTCTACGGGGCTGTTGGCCTCCATGATGGGCAAAGCAAGGATGTCAGTCCTACCAAAGCCTGGATGTAAACCCCCCTCCACCTCTGCGATTTTTACCATCCGGAATGTATGCTTAACTTAAATTCTAGCTAATAGACTGGATGGTATTCTTCCAAGGCTGATTGCTAACGATTCATTGGCGTTTATTAAAGGAGGACAAACTTTGGTTAATGCCCAACAAAAAGTGGACTTAGTTGACATAGACCACATGACTCGCACCTCCCACTGCACTGTTAGCCCTCAACGCGGAGAAAACATTGCCCACATCAAGGGGCACTTCCTGAGAGAAATGGCGTGAGTGTGGGCTTTGGGAGCACTTGTTCATGGCGGTTTGTGCAATAAAAAGCAACCCCTTGGCCCAGGTAGTGGTTAACTACATCCTTTCATCCCAATTATCACTGTTGAGAGACACAAGATAAGGTTGCCCTTTGTCCTTTTTACTTTTCACCTTTGAGCTGAAACCCATAGTTGCTTAATGTTAGGGAGAATTCTCATATAAGGCTCATTTCCCAAACCTAGTGAGTCCCCCAGCAGCTTTGCTGGATTTTTGGGGTTTGTTTCTTTCCCCTGCTAAGAGTGAGCCTCTTTTTCTCCCACTCTTAGACATGATTTGAGGTATATCTTTGACTTGGTATGTGCTTTTGGGCTATGGGGTCTTTTACTCCATAGGGTATCATCTGTTATTGCATATGTGTTACACAGCACCCTCAGTGCAGTAACACCAGGGTGTCATAGTGACCCCCAAACATAGACACCATACCCTGGGACTGACTACTGACTCCCAGGGCATTAAAGTCACCATTGGCTTTACTAGTCTAAAATTGCAAACAGAACCAGTACAAACCATCATATTGTGGAAGTACTGGAAGGGGTTAATTAGATTACCGCTGGGTCTGTTTCCAAGGGGGGCATTGTCCAGTCCCCCCTTGTCGAGTTTCTGGCTGGTGGCAGTGGTTACCACGCAAAATATTCCACCAGAATATTTCCTATGGAATTTTCCCATTCATTTTAAACGCACCACTTTTTTGGTGCATTGTAAAGATACCGCCGGTTTATTTATTTAATATAAAATCACTGGTTGGGTCTTTTTGCCAGAACTCTTCCGCAAAATGGCGTTCGTGTCCGTCTCTGTAACTCCAACCAAGGTCGGGCCCTTTGTTCCACTTTTTGGCGGCTTCTCCACAGAAGCCCTCCAACTGGTGCCACTCTGTCTGGGATTCACAGGATGTGTGGGTGGGGGAATTGGCACCCTGGACTGCGTTGCCTTAGCAACACAAGTCGCACTCTGTCTTGATTGGCCCAGTGGTGAGCCGCTACATTAGCATGTATGAGTGACAGCTAGGCTGTTTGAATGGGGGGGTTTTCTGCATAAGAGCAGGGCTTTTGGGACTGGAACTTCAGAAGTCGCCACGGGACCTAAGAAATCCGAAGAGGGGAGAAGCTGAGCCATCTACAACGACGACACCACCGGTGGAGCCCTGCTGCAACGACCTCATCACTTCCCCGACGACAAGAGAAGATCTTCAGCTGCAAGAGTCCTCTCCCTCTGAGCTGGTAGGGACAATCAGTTCGACATTCGCCTTCCAGGATGCCCATTGGCCGAATCGCCAGTTCCAAGCACCCCGGCGGCCGGATAGCCAAGCTTCAGTCCACTGGGACCGCGAATAAAAGGAGCGCACCTTTTTACCGAACGAACTCCGCGGCTGGTTTCATCCCTGAGCAGTGCAACAACTCCAAGTTTCCTCCTCGACGAGATCTTCTCTTCCCCTGGTCGAAACCATGAACTGCACCCGCTGCCAGGAACAACTGCCACCGCTGTAGCTTCCTCACTTTTAAAGGTACTTTGTTCCGCCTGGCCTCCCTTTCTTCAGATCGCTAAAGGTGACCCTTAAATCCTTGGCTTTCCAACTGGGTTGGCCCCCAGACCTTCTAACTTTATCCTTCGCATCAAACCAACCTCCTTTGAACATTTTTGCAAAGACTTAAGTGCATTTTTAAACTGTGTGATCTTGGGCACATTTCGCCTTGTTCCATTTAAAGTGCTCCTGGCCTATGGACTTTGGCTCTACAGTAGACTCTGCCTTCACTAACTTGCTGTGGTCTTAGAAAAGTGTTGGGAACTGTTTATTTTCATGACCTGTCTTTTTCTCTCCCTCTAACTGAGTTATTGGAGTGCCATCTGAGTTAAGTGCTCACATCTGTTTTTTACAAATAGTGGTGTTTTGACCTAGACTTGTCTAATAATTATTAAGGGAAGTGTGTATACTTTATCTGACTGTGTTTGGACATGCTTTGATTTAGAGTGCTTAGTGTATTTCCTAAAGTGTGTTTTAAATAAATAATTATATACTTTTGATACCAAGCTCTAGTCAGTGTTTGTTTGCTCCACTGTGTTTTGGCCCTATTGTATATGCTCTCTATACTGCCCTACTCATCTTGAGAGACATCTGACTGCTCACCCACAGCTTCCAGGTAAATCTGGGTGGTGCGGACTGCTACCAATTGGCTTTACTGCTTACTCCTGTAGTCTTAATCTTTTTGCAGTGTTCCCCAAGGGAACTAAACAGGATTCTGCCTAACACTTAAATGTGCCAAATTGACTCCATTTTGGGTATCAACTGCATAGGGGCGGTACAGAAAGTAGCAGAAATCTCTGATGACATTGTTATAACCTTGAATAAACCCCTGACTTAAGAATTGACACTGTTGACACTTGCTGAATTTCAGAAAGTAGCAGGATTTAAGATCAACATAGAAAAGAGCAAAAGCTTAAATGTTAATTAGACAGACTGTTGGGTTGAGGAACTACGTGCACCTATTCGATTTCGCTGGGCAGATGCTAAAGTTAAATATTTGAGGATCTGCATCACTAGAGATCCCTCAGACCTGTATATAGGGTTCGATGTGATATTCCTGCATTTTGAAGGTCGTCACCAGAAAGACAGATTTTCTTTGGTCGTTTTGGTGTCACCTCCAAAATGCCGAAATATCACTTTTTGTACCCGACCCTCACTGTGCCCTCATTATTTTGTTAATCAGGAGATTTCACCCGCCAACGCGCACGTTTATGCCCCTTCCCCCCTTCTGCCCCGCACCACACTTTCCCATCATACATTTCCCTCTCGCACTGCCATTCTCACTACAAATATTCATACACCTCTCCCTCACATACATGTACACACACATGCACGCACTACAACAAACACTTACCTTAGTTCCATAACATCCCTCGCGTGGCCGCACCGGTCAGCCCCTGCGCGCATTTGTCTGCGTCGCAGTGAGCAGCTGTCATGCCTAACATGGGCGCGCACCGAGGAGAGGAGAGCGCCGTATGAAGCAAGGTAAGTGCTGGTGGAGAGGTGGGGGGAGTGGAGAGGGCGTTTGAGGTGGGTGAATGGTGTTACATCTTTATGTAAATGTACGCATGCGCGAGCCTCGTTCTGGCCGTGCATGCGCGTTGGAAATAAAGACGGTCCGTGCTGCATTTGCCGCCGGGACCCCGGAACGTACAGACGTGTGTCACATTGTATCTGTGAGTGCATGAGTGCTTGTGCAAGTATGGGGCGGCCCGAGGCACGGGTCAGCCCATCACATTGGAGATGAGGCAGGATACGGAAGGAAAAGCGCTCGGCACGTATAAACGTGTCATTTACGAGCTATTTTTTTTTCCTTCGTGTGTGTCACGAACTCAACACAAGTGATGGCGGCCATTTTGTTCTGGCATGTGAGGTAGTAGCGGCTCGTGAGAGCGCTCGTGCGCTGCCCACGTGCTGAGGAAAACAAAAAAAACACAATTTTTGGACACTCTGCAGCCCTCTAGCCCAGAGAACTTCATTGCCAACCTGGACATCGTGGTTCTGGGTGAATTGCTGCTAGAACACTGCACCACTGTCACAGCCCAAGGATCCAGGTACGTCAACGCCGTTTTAGCCAGGTTTGCGGCCTCTACTACAGATTGAGGTGCCTGTGCGACCTGTGAAGATGACGGACAGCGAAGGAGAGGCTCCTGTGGCGGCTAGAGTGGTGAGATGGCAGCATGGTTCCTTACAACCCATGCAAGAATTCGACACATCAGGCCCACCTTCAAAATTGGGCCCAAGACGGCTGCTATGGATCAAAAAACTTGACATGTTCTTCGCTGCTACAGGAGAAACCGACGATGATGCGAAAGTAGCAACCCTACTATATTCGGCAGGTACATAAGTACTACGCATCTACGAATCCTTCACCCTGCCAGTTGCAACCTACGCTACTGTCAAAACTGCTCTCCATGATCACTTTATCCCTCTATCCAATGTTGACTTTGACAGGTTTGTCATGTGCGGGGAGAAGCAGCATGATGACGAATCGTTAGATCAGTTTTGCGCACGCCTAAGACAGCTGGCAAGCACAGGCAGATGGGCAGATGCAGATGTGATGGTTAGCCATCAACTGATACAGGGATGCAGCTCCGGCAAATTACGGAGACAGATTTTAGAGCATGACTCTAGCTCAAATTTTGGACAATGGAAGGGTGTACGAGCTCGCCGAAAGTAGAGGGACGAAAATGGACGCAGAAGTCCGCCCAGGCAAACACGTGGAGGCCTTTGCAGTGGGGAAACAAACTCAATTGAAACCCTGTTGGAGCCAGAAGAGACAGGAAGCAGCATCACCACAGGGTGGCTCGGCCATTTGCCAGTACTGTGGGTATGACTTGCCACGCTCAGAAGACTGTCCGGCGAAATCGAGAGTCTGCGGGAGATGCAACACGCCAGGACACTATGACAGGATGTGTCGGGCCGCTGCCCCGGTTGCCACGCAGAGAGGGCCAGCCAGGTCAGGTGGTGGTTTCAGGAGGCAACGTAGTGTCCCCGTGCTGGAGCAAGAGGCCCAGAGGCTCAACATAGCCGAGGAGGAAGAGGAAGATGAAGAGGTCTTCTTCATTTCGAATCTGACTACGGGTACGAAGAAACACAGACAACCAACGTGTTTTGTAGACATTCAAGGGACCCCCACTCATGTACTAGGGGGCCTCAGTATGCGTGCTGGCCACAGAACAGAAGCTATCCCAGGCCCACCTCCCCTGGACAAGTCAAGAGCCAGAATTTTCACATTTGGAGGTGACACTCCCCTGCCCATGAAGGGGGATTTGTGGCCCCGGTGTCCCGTGGAGGCAAAGTGATAAAAGCGAGGTTTTTCATCACCGACGTCAGCCCACGTTCCCTGTTAAGTTGTGCTGCCTAGGAAGCGTTGGATCTTGTGCACTTTGCGCTGGAGGTCTACCAAGGAGACATTGACATGCTTCTGGAAAAGTTTGCTAGCACCTTTCAGGGGATCGGCAAGCTGAGGGCAGAACCAGTGCGGCTGCACATTGATGAAACGATACGGCCAACAGCGCTGAAGCACCGTAGGATTCCATTCCACCTGCGGTCCCAAGTGGAGAATGAACTCAAAACACTAATCAGTATGGACATCATTGAAAGGGTGGAGGGGCCGACTTCATGGGTCTCACCCATCGTTGTGGCGCCCAAGCTCAAACAACCCGGCGTGGTACGCATCTGCGTAGACATGCGGCTTCCAAATGCGACTATTAAGCGTGAACGCCATTTGACTCCCACGCTTGACGACATTGTCGGCGAACAGCAGGGAGCCAAGATATTTTCTAAGCTGGATCTGAGAGTTGGTTACCATCATCTTGAACTGCATCCAGACTCGAGGTACATTACCACCTTTACCACACACGAGGGTCTGTACCAGTTCAAGCGCCTCAGTTTTGGCATATCCTCGGCCGCAGAAGTCTTCCAAAACACCATCGGAGGTGCTCTGGCAGGACTCAAGGGTGTTATTAATATGAGTGATGACATCTCGTCTTTGCTACATCCCACGCTGAGCACATGAAGCGGCTGGAGGCGACCCTGCAAAGGTTGAGTGACCTAGGCCACACCCTGCATCGGGAGAAATGCGAGTTCTTCAGGGACGGTATTGGGTTCTTTGGATTTGTCTTCCACGCAAGCGGGGTGTCTCCAGACCCGGAAAAGATCAAGGACATCCGAGAGGCAGCAGCACCCCAGTCGCCCATGGAGGTGCGCAGCTTTCTGGGGATGGTGAATTATTATGGCAGATTCATCAAAGGACTGGCCTCGCTCGGTTGTAGATCAACTGGTCGAATCTAAATGGTCGACAGGACAAATGGTCGACAGGTCAAATGGTTGAATTTTTTTTTTTTCACATTTTTTTTTTGGGGGGTCCCCGTCAACCCCCTTTTTTTGTTGAAAACCCCTTTTTTCCCTAAATGAAAACCGAAAAAAAATATATAACTAAAAAAAAATGTGATCATTTGTCCTGTCGACCAAATTGTGTCGACCATTTGTCTGTCGACCATTTGTCTGTCGACCATTTGACTAGACACCGCCTCGCTCTCCGAGCCCCTGTGGGCCCTGACCAAGAATGACGCTGTGTGGGTCTGGGACAAGTGTGAACAAGAGGCGTTCTTGGCGATCAAGAGAGCACTGTCTGACCAGGGCACGATGGCGTACTTTGACCCCTCTATAGAGTCCAATATCGTTGTGGATGCTAGTCCCGTGGGCCTAGGGGCAGTTCTCATGCAGGCGGATGCCAAGGGTGAAATGCTACCCATCGCATATGCGAGCAAGGCCCTTACAGAGACAGAGAGACGCTACTCGCAGATTGAGAGGGAGGCGGCTGTGGGGCTGCAGGCATTATCGGTTGTACATCCTCAGAAAGCCGGTTACTGTTGTAACAGATCACAAGCCTCTCCTGCCTACCCTAGTGGGCGTGTCCTCGAAGCCCCCTCCATGGATAGAGCGGTGGATGCTTGCTCTCATCGAATATGGCGTCAAATTAGTGTACAGGCGGGGACGAACAACTCGGCGGATTACCTGTCCCGCCACCCCAACAAGGACCGCACGACAGGCCAAGGGGAGGTGGTGGAGTGCCAAGAATACATCCACAGCATCGTCGAAGGGCTGATGCGGTAGCGTTGGCCAGGGAGGTTGTAGAAAGTGCGACATCCAAGGATGAGGTGTTCAAGATCATCCAGGCCGCCATTCGCAGAGGGAAGTGGAGAGATGTCCTGCAGAACAACACCAGGCGGGAAGACAGGGCCCAGAAGGACCTGCAGTCGCTATGCAAAGTCTCTGACGAACTGTCAATTTCAGATGACGGACTGCTGCTGCGGGGACGGCAGATAGTGATACCTCAAGCGCTAAGGGCTAGGGTCCTGGAGCTGGCCCATACAGGACACCAAGGGGTTGCGAAAACAAAGGCAAGACTGCGACCAAAAGTATGGTTCCCGGACCTAGAAGGCCGGGTGGAGTCACACGTGAAAGGGTGCCTCCCGTGTCAAGCAGCGAGTCCCCTTGAAAGAGCACTACCGATCAACTCCATGGAGAGGAGTGAAAGGCCGTGGGGCACGGTCCATGCCGACTTCGGGTCAACTGGGAGGGGCATGTACTTTTTGGTAGTGGTGGACCAATACTCATGGTATCCAGAGGTGGAGCTAGTCGACTCATACGCAGGTGACCACACCATCCTGGCCCTGGAAAAAATGTTTGCCACGCACGGTTTTCCCGAAATCCTGTGTTCAGATAATGGACCGCCCTTTACAGGAAGCCAGTTTGCGCAATTCATGAGGGAAAATGGTATACAGCACTGCAAAGTTTCACCGCTCTGGCCCCGAGTGAATGGCGAAGCGGAGAGACTCATGAGGTCGCTCAACAAGGTTTTTTGCATAGCGGCCAATGGTGGAGGTGAACTGAAGAGAAACCTTTTCGAATTTCTCAGGGAGTATAGAACGACACCACACCAGTCGACTGGGGTCGCACCAGCCGAAGAGTTGTTTGGGCCCTGCCCGAGAGGACTCCTCCCGGAAGTGGAAGGCTGCGAGCCGGGGGTCATAGACAATGACCGAGTGAGGCAAGAGCGAGAGGCCCGCAATGTGAAGGAAAGCGGCAGGAGAGGATTGCAAGACAAGGACGTAGTCATGGGAGACTCCGTACTAGTCCGAAACCGCAGGCCCGAAGGGAAGCTTTCACTGCCATACGAACCACAACCCTGGACCGTCACCCATGCGAAGGGGTCGATGGTCATTGTGGCTACCGAGCGGGGGACTGTCACCCGAAATAGGTCATTCTTCAGAAAGGTCGACATCAGACCCAAAGAAATGGGATCAACGGAACCGGCATCGCAGGAGGACGACGTCGAGAACCCGGAAGGAGACACCAGGGTGGACCCGCCGCCAGTGGTGGTGACCCCACCACTTACCCCGAGGAGCGTGAGGCGGTATCCGACGCGACAGAGTCGCAACCCACCTGTTCAGCTCAAGGACTACGTCATGGACTCAGGAGACTGAACATGAGACTAGCAAGATCAGCATCACCCTGGTGGGCACGTTCAGGTTGTTGTTTGTTACATTGTTTTGTTTAAAGAAAAAAAGGGATGTTACGTCTTTATGTAATGCGCATTGGAAATAAAGACGGTCCCTGCGGCAGTTGCCGCCGGGACCCGGAACGTACGGACGTGTGGCTCATTGTATCTGTGAGTGCATGAGTGCGTGTGCAAGTAGGGGGCGGCCCGAGGCACGGGTCAGCCCATCACAAATGGGATTGTAGGATCGATTTAGAAAGACTGATTTATTGATTTTAATCATTCTTTCTTTTTTGTTTTGCTCAATTTAAAACTATATTTTCACCTAGTACCGTATATAGGTAATTATCCCTACTGATAGAACAGATTAAGGCAAACCTTAACTCTTGGCAGAGCCTGGCTGTATCATGGTTTGGGCAGATACCCTATATTAAGATATCTATCCTTCTGTGCTTGCTCTCCCTGCAGGTGTTGGTGCCAGGCGGCACTCTATTGTGCCTGTTAAATGATCCCCCAATCTTTGTGTGGAAGGGCTCTCTACAGAGGTTAGCAATCTCTTTGCTTCCCAGAGAGGCGGAGGGGGGTTGGGGGGGTGAACTTTCCTAATTTAGTCAACTACTATGGCACAGAGAAGCTGGAGAACCTTTGCGACTGGGTTAACCTAGCCTCCACTAAAATGTGGAAAAATACAACTATAAAATATAAATGAGTGACCTTAAACAGCTCAAATTTGGGAAACCTAAGCACTCCAATCTGAATAGAGGTGAAATCTCTAAGATCAAGTCTTTATACACGGATCCAAGCATCACCATAGGTTCGGCCGACAAAGGCAGAGCACTGGTCTTACTCAACACGTTCGTCTACTACGCTGAGTGCATGAGGCAACCTCAGGACCACAATGTGTATGCTCCAGTAGATAATGACCCTACGGTCAAAATAAAATCCAACATAGAGAGCATACTCCTCAAAGCTGGGGAATTGGATTGGATCTCACACAAGACCAAGATGTTCCTATCCACTACACACTCTCTGATACCCACCTTCTACCTCCTTCTTAAAATACACAAAAGACTAGTGGACCCTCCAGGCAGACCCATATTAGCAGCAAAAGGTGGACTGTTGCAACCATTTGCAACTTATATTTATCATTTCCTCCAACCACTTATCCAAAACACTCCTACGTATGTAAAAGATACCACACATTTCCTTCAATTACTTGAGACTATCAGACTTACAGAAGAAGTAATTCTACTCACCATTCATGTCACTAGTCTCTACACTAGCATGCCTCACGACCAAGGACAAGAAGCTGTCGAATGGTTACTGCTGCAGTCCGACAATATTGGAGCTGCCAAAGAGTTTATCATTATTTTATTGGAATTCATTCCCCAAAACCCTTACTTCAAATACAAAGGCCAGCACTGTCTTCAGACGTCAGGTACCGCCAGGGGCGCCACCATGGCCCCATCGTATGCCAACTCCTTCATGTACAGATTCCAGACCCTGCACATACTGCACCACCCGGTCTGGTGTAACTATCTGGACAGATGGGAGAGATACATTAATGACATTTTTGCGGTTTGGCACCGAACCCATGCTACTTTAAATGATTTCCTCATTTACATCAATGAGATTGTTCCTTGGATCCAGTTTACTGCGGAAATAGGGACACCCAATGTCAATTTTCTTGATGTCAACAGCAGAGTTAAGGATAAAGTTATCTCTACCACTCTTTATACCAAAGTTACTGATAGGAATAACTCGCTCTTCCTCCTAACACACTTAGGAATCTACCATACGGGGAGCCATTAAGAATCAAAAGGATTGTGAGTGATCCTGTAGAATGCAAGATCAAATTTAACAAGCTAGTACACAAATTCCAGGAGAGGGGATACCCCACATCATATCTCGAAGGAGCCATCACAAGAACCACCAACCAACCGCGCCAGGAGCTCTTGCTAACCAAACCGAAAATAACGGCTTCCCCGTTGGTATTTGTTTCCAAATTCTCCTTACAGAGCCAAACAGAATTTACAACACTGGGATATTTTAAGGTGTGATAAAAGAACCATACATCCATTTCCAGCGCAGCCAGTGTTTGCTTACCAAAGAAGCGAGAATTTAAGCGATATGCTAGTCAACACCAGAGACCCTCCACCTGCTAGTATCGGAACAGTGAGACTGGGTACCAACTGTAATAATATCACCAATGGCCCCGTAGTCTTTCACCCCAGCACAGGAGAATAGATCAAACTCAGGGATTTTGCCACTTGTGCGTCAAAGAAGGTCATCTACTGTATTAGATGTCCATGCGGCATCTACTATGCTGGGGAAACTAGGAGACATGTGAGAGTAAGAAGGAACGAGCATAAGTCTAACTTACGTACTAATAATGTAAATTCAGCTGTGGCAAGGCACTTTCACCAACATGGGCACACTATAGTGCAGATGAAATTCCAGGTCCTAGAGACATTGCACCCCAAAGGATATCGAGGCGACATCGCGAGAAGAGCCCAGATAGAAGCATTCTGGATACACTGAATTGAGTTCTTGACACCAAGCGGGATGAACGGGATGAAGGAAGAGCTGAACTTGCACTGCTTCTTGTAAAAACAGAAGTGCCACAGTTCTACTTAAATGAATTAAGTTTGTGAAATGTATTAGAGACACTTGTTCTAGAGTTCATCACTGTCTGCTTTCTACTTTACTATCCCACTTTTTTATGTCTTCTGGGGTTTCATTCCACAGACCACCTTAACATGTCTATACTGAGGTAGAGCACACTGCGCCTGGGTGCAGCTATGCTCCCTTACACACAGTGCGATCATAAGCACTAGTTTGTTTTAGACCTTTTGAGAATAGTTGTCACCCGCATTGACTTTACATCCTTGCTGAGCGCTTGTGCAATTTGTATGAGGCTTCAAGACCCATGTGTTAGGGAGGCTACTGAATCTTACTAAGTTGGACGACTCTGTCACCCACATTTACTTTACAGCTTTGCTGACCGTGTATGCATGTTTATTAGGGCATGAGTATTCCACCTAGCAATCGGGCATGGCTACTTTCACCCCACTGGGGATTATAGACATATTTTTACATCACTAAGCATGACGTGCAGGTGCACGTGACCAGCTAGTATAACACATGTAAGCAATTAGGGAGTGTCATTCAATCTTGAGTGCTCGGCACACCAGCGGACCCCGGAGCGGCTTATGGAGATAAAGTAAAATGCAGATGAAAGGTCGTTTCAGTGTTCCGAGTAGCGGACCATGAGAACAGCGCCATTACAGAAACGCATGTTCTTTTCGGTCTTGCAGCTCTATGAGCGATTGCTGTTTTTGAGCCCACTATCACTGCAGTTATCAGCATTCCATTAGAGGCACGCTCCCCTCAGGCTGGGAGACCACTATAGGTCAACCATTACGGTCTGCACGAGAGGCATAGGCACATTCATTGCGATATCCTAGCCCGGTGAGAGTACATGACACTATGACAGTCCTACATATTCACAGACAGACAAGTAGGTTTTTCTGGTCAAACCGTTTATTTCCCATTTTTCTTCCCTTTTCTTTGGATTCTTTCCTTCCCTTGAGTGTCTCCTCATCCACTTCCCATGATTTGCGGTAATGCATTATTACAATTTGTACACCGGTTCTAACTGGTCTATTGGTGAATTGCCCACCATGATGTTTACAAACTGTTTATTTTGTGGTTTTCACACTGATGTGTCCTTTTGATTCACATTATTTGTTGATCATACTTCTAATGGGTTACTGCTACTTTACCTATGCCGGATGAATATGGGGTCGGTTTCCATTCTGCTGCCTACTGTCTGATTCGTGTATTTTGATACTCGTTGGGGTTCATTTCGTCAAATTTGTTGTGATGCTCACAGCTATTACCCTGATGAAGGATATTATTTCTGAAACACCTTGGCATTTGTAGCACATTTGCACAGGCTGCTGTTTTACGGCCACACTGGTTTTATGTGAATACAAAGTTGGTATCTACTCAACTATCGTTTGGTGTTTTTCTTACTCAAGAATGAAACTAATTTTGTAATCGTCAAAGCAGCACTTTAAAGTAATGTTATTCCAGCGTACTCGCTAGGCTAAGGGTGTGCAGCTCTCACTGCTGGCTGTTTCAGCCAAGGTCCACAGCTTTACCACTAATTTCAATCTAATGCGGAGGCATGTTCCATAGGATATACACCCCAAGTTGATATTAACTGACAATAAGAACCTCAATCAATAATCAGAACTGAAATGACTCAGCAGCACCCACTCATCACTCCTCTTGAACGCTACCATTATTCGAATAAGGATAAACTATCACACAGGGCCCATCTAACATCCTTCCCAGGACCAGCAACAACAATACAACTTCCTTTTTCACAATAACATACACACATGGTGGTTTTGAGGCTTGGAGAAAGTGGGGTGAAAGTTTGCCCTGCATTTATTTTTAGGCCTTTAGAGAACTGTAAAGTAACATTTGAAATGTGAGAAAGCATGAGATATCTACATCTTCAAAACTGGGCCCTCTCCTGTATGATGAAGGAGAGGGCAGTGGATGCCATTTGATAAATGTGTGTTCTCCTCACAAGAAAAGAAAGGCCAGGTTTACAATATAGAGATGCCTTTGTTAGAACCTCTTTATTCAGTTAGACCCTCATATAAATGAGAGTAGCATTTAGATGTGGGTGAAGAGCTTGACCCAAAGAGAAAGAAAATCTGGGCTAGAGCAAAGAGGGCTCTGTCTGGTGTGCGGTACGCCAAACAAGTCTTTACAACGCTATTGCATCGGTATCACAACCTGGATTGCGCAACATATTTTTCTAAAGATGACTCCAGTCTTTGTTGGAGGAGGTGCTGCTGTGAAGGGACATATCTGCAGAGTTATTGGAACTGCCTCAGCTTATTCATGGATATAGTATTTGTTTCAGAGAAGCAGCTCACTCCTTTGAAATAGCCAGAGCTCTGTGTGTAAGGAGTGCATATGGTATGGACTATCAATGTGCCATTTATCCTTAATATTTTTGATAAATTGGCATATCTTCAATTTCAAAAACATATTGAGGAACATAAGAGCTTGGGCCTGCGACAGTCTGGTTACAGAGCACAGCACGGGACAGAAACCACCATGCTTGACCTTAAGTCTGCCCTGGCCAGCATGGCAGACAATGATCATCCTGCCGATGCTTCTGGACCTCTTTGCGGCCTTTGATCTAGTAGACCATGCTCTAAAAGAGACTAGGCTTGGGGAGGTCACCACTGTTCTACCTCAGCATCCAATTGGATATCCTCCTTCTGGGGACCTCGGACTGTCCAGGTTTTTGCTGGGGATGATCACTCTTCACCTGTCGTCCACACATGTGGTGTCCCCCGGGGCTCCTGTTTGTCTCTGCTTCTATTTAACATATACACCCAGCCCTTACTTTACCTGTTAGACGCCCTGGGTGTCCAGTATACCAACTACGCCAAGGACACTCAGGTTGTTCTTCAGCTCAGTGGTCATTATGAGCAAGACCTTTGTGCTATAAATATCATCTACAATGCCATCCAGGACTATATGTTTTGTAATTCATTAGCACTTAACTGTAAGAAGACAGAACGTTTGATTGTTGCTTCTAAAGCAGGTCTGAGTAAGTTGGTGCCCGAGTATTCCAACTTTCGGATTGCAGGCAATATTATTGCTGTCTCAACGAAAGTTAAAACCTTGGGGGTAGTTCATGACGAGGAACTATCTATGAGGCCTCATGTTTCTTACATCCGCTCCAAACGTGGTCTCATCACCAAATGCATAAATTACATCCGTCCTTTCACTACTGTTGAAAACTGTGCCTTGATATCCACCACTCGCGTCAAGACTTGACTATTGCAACAGCTTGTTGGCGGGTACTACAGCTCTCAAAATTCAGGCCCTGCAAGTAACCCAGAATAATGTGGTCGGAGCGACTTTGGGTCTCTCTCGACACGCACACGTTTCCGTCGCCAGCATAGCATTGCATTGGTTTCCTATTAAACAAGGGATCACTCAAAAAATTATGACACTGGCCATTAAATGCCACTGTCAATCATGCCCGGTTTATCTCACAGATCGTGTAAAGCCTAATCTCAATACTAGGAACCTTCCTTCCTCTATGGCGCCTACCTTCTTCCAACCAAGATTCCAACTGGCCCGCCTTGGAGGGACCAGCTTTGACATTCAGGCACCTCTTCTGTGGAATTCACTTCCTGCCTCTATACGTCAAGCTAGTAACCTCATTTCTTTCAAGAAAGCAATTAAAACTCATCTCTTTAACCTTAGCCCGGACTAATCTAGTCATTCTCTACTGTTGTCTACTCTGGTTATGAATGTCTTTTCCCATGGTTCTTTGTTGTTCGTTTTGTCATGTTCTCTGTGCGCTCTCTGAGGTGTACGGGCATGTGGCACTTTATAAAAACGAAAATAAATAGATAAATAAATTGTCTTTGCTAAAAGCGAGGCTGCTAATAGCTGCAGATTGGCGTCTGAGACAGGTCCCTGACTTGCCTGCTTGGAACACAAGCCTCTGGCAAATGCTTATGTATGCAAAACGTACATATCCCTTGCATTAATTGCTCCCTGAATTCATCAATGTAGATTGTTTTTATATCCAAAACAAGAACCTTACATGCCCAGTGTAGAACGAGAGTTCTAGGACATCTGTACTACTAACCGAGATCACTTGTGGATGCTAAACTATCTGAATCTGATTACGCCTTTCAAGAACCTAGGACAGAGGGCTAGGTAGGTTTTAATGTACTTTTATTAGCTTCTTTTCATTGCATAGCTTTGCATTAAATTGGTGTTATCTTATTGTTTTTTCAACTGACTAACTTGCTTGTTCAAAATAAAAAGATTTGGAATCCAAAAAGATATGTTTTTCCTACATGGATATTGGTTATATGGGCATTATCCTGTGTGGCAAAAAGAAATCATTACAATCTGGAACTCAAGTTAAATAAAACATTGTCTGAAGACTGTATGAAAACCTTTTAACTAAAATGAATGTGAGTGCAGATTTTGTGCATATTTATGTTTGACTCTGAAACACAAATGGATTTTACTATTCAGATATTGAACAATACTGTCTCAAATATATTTAACAATGTAATTGTATACTTTTAGGAGAAACATACATGTGCGACAGAATAGACGCTGCAGGCCTTACTCACACAACAAACATGCTCCAAGGTGCCTGTTTTAACTGATCATTGCCATCCATGCTCCCAGTTCCCAATTGTTAATTACCACTGCCGACATTGTACTAGTACTCATTTCCAAAGACCATTACGGTCTGCACGAGAGGCATAAGCACATTCATTGCGATATCCTAGCCCAGTGACAGTACATGACACTATGACAGTCCTACATATGCACAGACAGACAAGAAGGTTTTTCTGGTCAAACCGTTTATTTCCCATTTTTCTTCCCTTTTCTTTGGATTCTTTCCTTCCCTTGGGTGTCTCCTCATCCACTTCCATTGAGGCATCATACTAAGGTTTGCACGTGTATTGTTTTTAGTTAGGTTTTACACATGTTAGATACTCACCTATAGCAACACAGAAAGAGCAGAAAACGTTGCAGTTGCACAGGTTATAGATAGGCCCTGTGTTTAGTTGTCGTATCAAAGGTTATGGTTTTTAGTGAGATGCGCGGGAAGAACTGAAACAGGTGGAAGATGTAGTGAGAAAGGTACTGTGGTAGAAGCAAGGTCAGTGTGTTAACATTGCTGAAGTGTCGCCATATTGGATGCTAAGGCCAAGTGTACTGTGAACAGAATAGAACGCAGGCCGTGATGTGGAGCTGTGGCTCCGTTTAGTTCAGTAACAGAAAACAGATCCCTTCTCCATTTCCCAGGAAAGAAGCCGAGATCAGAGGCACCTATGGTGCACAGATAAACGCTATTTGTATCCTGCTGCAGGGCCTGGACGTGGTAGGAACAGAATGTTTACTGTGGGGAGAACAGGAATGGATGTGCCCTTGGAAGGACACATTCATGAGAATAGGGCATAAGGTTTTGTGATGCCAATGGACAAGCAGACGATTTAGAGCACTACTGCCCTCACCCAAGAGCAGTCATCCCATTTGAATTATAAGCACAAGTATAAGCGAAAACAAATTCATCCCTGAAATTCAGACTCAAGAGCGGTGCCACAGTCACGTCATAACTGGGTACCTGGGGTTGACGGAGATAAGGGGGGTGCAGTGTCTGGAATGCTCTGCAAATTGAGATAGGAGGAGCAAAGGTGATGCCAATACATGTAGTACAAGGTGGGGGGTGCAGCCTGCGTGCGCCGTGGCGTCTGCTATGATGGGAAGGCCTATTGTCTTATCAATGCAGAGTTGGCCTCACCAGTTTACTTTGATTGCGTCTGGATCCGAGGGGTGCACATCACTTGACGGTTTGGATTTATTAATGTGTCCATCTGTTCAAACAACCAATCGTGTACCTGGATTCAATAGTGACGATGTAGTGGGCCATGTGCCTAGGGGAATGGGTTTAGATAAGGTGTGGCCAATCGGTCCAGGGACTATAGGGTAATATTAGCATGTTCTATAGGTGGTAGCGAATTAGGGTGGTGGGATAACATTGTAACTTCTGTATTCAGATTTTGCGGTTTACCGCTATATTACTTGTAACTTCTTGGGAAGTGACAAGCTCTGTGTCATTTCAGTTATATGGGACCATATGAGACCTTTTTGCATGTAATAAACCTTGTTTTCCCTTGCAAAGAGATGCAGTGATTATTTGGCCTTTTGGATTATTTTTACCATTTTGGTTTTGGGTTGTTATTCTCTATACACCCAGAAGGGTCGGCCTTGTATCAAGCACCTCAAAGAAGTGCTTGAGGGTGCAACATAGCAGCAGACCAAACAAACCTGAAAAATGTACAGTAGCACAAAATGTTAATCTAAAAAAACACCTACACCAAATTGTTGTCCCTTTAAAAGCAAAGGATTTTGAAGCTGGAATTACAGCTGTCATAGTGTAATGGTGGGATAACCTAACCATGGACTTATGACCAGCTCTTAATGTTGCTTTCCTAATGCTGTCAAATAAGCAAAGACTATGAAGATTTAACAAAGGTTTGACTCTGCTGTGAAGAGTACAGTTAATTTTAGTGTTCACAGTGAAAGGTTCCACCATCAGGAAAGAACCTGGCGAAGCCTTCATCTGGTTTCCATTTCTTGAAACCACATCTGAAGAAAGATGCAGATAGAATAAATAGAACCCAGTGATTGGGCAGTCTAGGCAGCTATACAAGAAGGTCCAGAAAATGATTCCTATCAGTGAGTGCTTTTGGAAAACACGTTCTGCTTACTGAAGCACACTGGAGGACTTTGGTGTAGGTGAAGTGCTTGTGTAACGTAATGGGTTACAATCACAAGAGAACTAAGTCCTCCATGGCAATCCAGGGCTTCTTCAAGAAGCCCGCAATTGCACATCAGAGGGTTGCTCCGGCAGGTCAGGAGCTTGTTTTGTCTCTATGTCAATCTACTCCCTGACCACAGAGACTGAAAACTGTAGTTTCAGTGAATTATGTCTCAACTGCGATGGTACTTTTGTGGCACAAAAGTATTAGATGGCTTCGATGTTCTGTTAAAAGATAAAGACCAGAGGATGTAACCTGGAACCATTGGTGGGACTGGCCAACAGGCCATCTAGCAAATTCCACTACAGGCTGAAAGTCACTGTGGTCAAGCGAAGGAGTCACAGGATGGGCACAGAGAAAATACTGAATATGAAAAGTGACAATGTATGTGCAGCTACTGGCTAAAGCTACTGCATCGCGGTATGCACATCTTTAACTATGACTTGCTTGCCTGATGTCAATTTAAAAAAGTACTTTCATGATCGTACGTTATTAGGGAAAAAACTGTTTTACCTGAAATTCAGTGGGTCTTTCACACTTCTGGCTTTTAATGGCCTCGGCTACTCCAAGATTGAAAGCAGCCACCTGCTGGCTGTATTCTTTGTTGGCCAATAACTTCAGCTGAAATAAAAGCAGGACAATGAAGCAGTGAGTAAACAGTGTATCAAGTAAATGACCAAACAAAGAAAACTACAATGAAAAGGGCTGCCTTGGGGTGAAGCGCATACATTAGTTCACATAGTGGACACAAGGTCACAGAATGAATACTTTAATGGTTTGTTCTGTTCTGAAGCATGTTTGCCATGTGGACTTAAATCTACTATATGGAAAATGGGCACTGAAGTCTCAAAAACCCAGATCTTCCCGAAAGGAGTGATGAAGAACTGCTTTCTTAAAATAATGTTTTCCCTGTGACATGAGCATGGTTTTGAGTTTCCATTACATGTTATTGCGTATCGAATCTGAAAGGCGAATAATCTGTTAGAATGTGAAACAGATAACCAATTTTTGCAATCTGGTACATTGAAAAGGTGCAATAATTGTATTGAAAAAAATCAGGGGTGAAAATAACAAAATCTAATTACTCATTTTTATCTGTTTGTACAGTTTAAAAGCAATTGGAAGAAGCAGATGTAGGTGTCTCCCAATATTGTAAAACACCCATTGCAAACGTGTTTTTCCTGCAAGAAATGCTAACTCCAAGAGAGACCGTTTCAGCAATCTGGTTATAGAATGGGTTGATGCGCGGATTGATTGACATGTCCAAAAGAGCTGCCAGGTAAGTACATTCTCTTTTCTGAGTTTGAATGCATTGTTTCTGGAAAAGGCAAACAATAGTATCTGAATACCTTCAGAAGGAAACGTCTGTAAATATTGGTTCGAGGGGAGAGGCCAAGCAGAGAAACAGCTTGACACAGAGCATGATCAAGATTAACAAGGGTTACTTGTTTAGCTCAAATGATATCACAGTTAAATGTGACAAGATCAATCCAGCAGGAGAGGTTGTTGTCACACTGCACCTTCATATTATTTAATAAAACAAAGAGCCTGATTCATGCAAGTGTTTTATTATGGGGCAATCCCATAGGAAAACGTTCCATGAACCAGGCCCAAAATGTGCTAGCAGTTAACACATAAGCCATGGAAGATTGTTTTCTATAGTAGGTGACATACGAATTTTGAACAGAATAATCAACTATGAGGCAATCGTAGATTTAGAAAAAAGTGACATAGCTGAGGTTAGAATTAGATATAGAAAATAGACTTTTATGTTATGTTAAAGGTACTTATATAGCGCACTGTCACCAATGGAATTGGTCCCCAGGCGCTCTGGCGGATCTGTAAACAGGAAGGACGGGTAGAGTTAGTTGGTGGGAGAGGAGCAGGAGAGTGGGAGAAGTGATGTGCTGTTGGCAGCTTCAGCTCAGTATACACTGAGTGCAGGGCTTTGGTGCTAGTATCGGATCGGGCAAGACTGCGAGTGCTGTAGGTGATGATTATGTGTTGTTGATGTTGTTATACAAAAGTGAAGAGGGAGAAAAAAGGATGTGCACACGGGATAGGTGGCGACCGCAGGCAGTCAGACCTACACCCAAAGATGAGATGGGATTAAAGAAAAGCTGTAATGTAGGCATTAGGGCAATAAACAGACCAACACAGAGACCACCCAATTTCTTACTAACCACAATTACACACCGGATCTAACCCCTGCAACATTCTGCATTATTATTTGCATGACACCTTTCAACATTTCACTTCTGCATATGAGGGTAGGGTCGAGCAAGGAATACATATGATTATAATTCAATGGATACTTTATGATATGACTTTGCAATCTAGCCTTTCAGTTAAACTCAACCATAGAGTTATGTTGAGATGTATTAATTAACAAATGTGATCAGGCCTTGAACTCTAAATGTAATGTGCTTACAATGGTGATGATTAGAAATAGTCTTCCCGTTTAATTGAACAAGAATATTTAGGCAATAATTTAAAGAACAGAGGGGAAACTTGACAGAAGAACTTGTTTCATACTGACAACCTTTGCAGTTCTTGACAACAAATAAATATATACATAGAGAGAGTACAACTTAACATTTATTTAAAAAACGAAATTCTAATTTTCATAGTGACCAATTTAATTAATTATGATTTTTTGCCATTTTAAATTGAGATCTGGTCTGATGTACCTTGCACCTTAGGTATGAATTGTACATTATTGCTAATTGACACATGTTTGCATACTGTCACATGACACTACACCCTAGGAGGCTAGTGGATTGAGCAGCGTGACCCCAGGAGGCCTGAACCACTACCCTCTCCACAATCCTAGCCGTGGAAGCTGTATACAGTAGTTATCACAGATCCCCATCCCATCCCTAGCATTGTTTGCAGGATGTCAACTACCATCGCAAGAACCATGTTGTGGCCCAAAAAGCCTAAAATTGATTCTGGAATGGGAAGCTGGAAATAAGGAACAAGCCGTTCACAGCTTTGAGACTGCAGATGCAGGACTCAAAAAGTCACATATTAACCATCATGAGTCTTCTCTGTCAGAGAGAAACAAGCTCACAAGAAACATGTGTTGATTCTGCTACAAGCGCCACCCCACTCCGACCAAGGGAGACCACAGCTGTTTTGGGGAAAAGAAAGACTCCATACTTTAGAAAGGTACCTAGGGACTGGACCGCCATGCAAATCGAACAACCTGGGGAAATCTTACTTTGCCCAGGATTTATCCAATTACCAAGTCCACTTTTAACGTCCACACAGTTTATACATATCACACACTCACAGGGCCCAGCAGTGGCTGAGTATATAAGGTGAGTAGCACTTCTGTCAGGTTTGGAAGTGAGGATTTTGAGAGGAGAGTTACATGAGAGACAAAGTGCAGAGTAGAGCATTGCATAGCATCAGGAGGGATGAGAGGACAAAGAGAGCGAGTAGAGAAGGAGAGGCGAATGAGAGAGTGAAGAGGAAGGGAGGTGAAGGAGAGAGAGTGGAGAGGAGGAGAGTGGAGAGGAAGGAGGAAGAAGATCCTTAAAAAGAACCATAGACCTCAGCCAGGGCCAAGTTGAGAGACTGGTTTTCCAAATCCAACAGGAGGGGAAAGCTGAAACTCAAAGGTCTAGCTAGCTGTGCAGTGCCCGATGACTGACCATTCTCAGAGGACCTTATGGTGCCAGGTGTCGGTACATGTTAGGAGAGTCAGCGAGGACCAAAGCATGTCCCTGGCAATTTCTGCAGCAAGCAAGACAGACCCAGAGGAAAAGGTTTTCCGGCAATATACATCCGAGTGACTGTTTAGAAGGCAGTCCTGAACTAAGGGAGCAAGGGATGGACTGAGGACTGTAGTCCTAAGGGGTTTCTGTAGGGAGTCTTAGAATTCTGATTGTAATATCTCGAACACCATCCTGTGGGTTTAGGCATACCTAAACCCTTCCCTTTGTGGCCAAAATAAAACCCAAAGTGAGTGTATGAATGACCTAGAGTCTGACGCTGCTCCCTTGGCCGTGACAAAGCTCTTAGGACTCAACATTAATTAATTATGTGTGCAAATAATTATGTTTATTATTCTTGATATATTTTCAGAATGTGGGAAATAATGTTTTATGTGTGACAAGTAAAATACTTAGCTGTGTTAATTATTACATGGGGGGACAATGCATGAAAAACAAGACATCAAGAGATTTCTTTTGTATTGGAGGGATTAGCAGCACTTTTTAAGTGATCAAAAGCTTTTATCATCTCTCTATCGACACCGACCTAAGACTATTGTAGGCGCTATGTGAGAAGTGCAGAAGCTATGTCAATGGGTTGTGACACTTTGTATGCTATCAACAAATATTGTACTTAACTTTAAAACATGCTGATTCATATCTTCACAACAAATACAAGTAAACCTTTGGAGACCTAGCACCTCTTAAATAGAGAATTTTAGGAGAACAAAGAAGAAAGAACCAATCCGGGGACCACTGTAAGTAGAACTTCTGCTGCAGCAGATCTTTCTATATTTATTTTTTATTATGATCCTTGCAAAGCAAAGACTTATCCCATAAATCTCCACTGTTAAACAGACAGGGCCAAGACCCTTGCCTGAGGCCAAATCTTTAATAGCATCAGTTAATTCCCTGCCACTTAAAGGACAATTCAACTGGGCCTTAAATTCATCATCTAGCCAAGAAACTGGAGTGGAACAGAAGATTCTAGTAATGTACCTTCAACTTCCTTAACCCTAATTTCTCTGTGCAGATGAAGCCTTGGCAGCATTTTACCAGGTCGTTCACCTTTCCATAGCTTTGAGCCATGTCATTCTCCATTTATTTTCTCTCACGAGTGGTATCATTGTTAAAGCAGCGCATCTTGCATTTCATTTTGCACAAAAGGCTTTGTCTTATGTGTACCGCCATGTCAGAAACAGACAGGAACAACAGGAAGACATCCCAAACCCTGATTTTAATACAGGTTATATGATAGTGTAAGAAAGTAGAGTAACCAAGCATATTTGTTCAGTAGAAATGTACACAAGAGAAATTAGTATTTCTGTATTCAGGTTCAACCATAAGAAAGCCTGCATAAATAAGCCCATAATGCAGATGTCATATATATATATATGCAGAAGGGGGCGTGGCCAGCAACAGAGCGATGTAGATGTGAGCCCGCAGAGCTCCATGGCCGGCCTGTAAATATCCTGATATATCCTTGATATTTGTACCTAATTTACAGAGGGCAGAGGAGCGGGCGAGCTGAATTGCTGCTGTGCGATTCCTGGGACAGATGTGGAACTACCTGCAGAGAACAACACTGCGGGTTGATCGCCGGGGCGGCATCGGCCATTTTGGTGTGGGAAGCCTGCTGCGGTGACAAGTGGAGGGAAAGTGGCCGAGACGCGGGTCGTGATGGAGAGGGAGATCAGATGAGCACCTGAAGGGTATCGACCGCTGGAGTGGGGAGAGGCGGCTTCCCATCAGTGTTGCCAGGTCAAAAGGAAAAAATAAGCTGAATGCCCACTCAAAACAAGCCCAACACAAGCTGACTCCCACCCAAATAAGCTGAAAAAACAAAAGCGCCTCTAAAACACTGTGGATAGGTCTCAAAAGTAAGAAATATAACAATAATGCAAATATACATCGAGAAAACACAAACAAAAAATGTTAGAACAAAGCATTTATTTAAAAAAGTATTTTATTTTTAAGTCGTTATTATGTGTGCTTGCCACACAGAGACCTTCAACTGGTGTGGTCCCCAGCTTTCCACCTAAAAACATAATACCTCTCAATATCAGCCTCCTCCATCGAATATGAAAGAAGCCTGGCTAGCACTTGCCAAACACAAGCATGTCCACATGACCCCATCCTGTGCCCAGCCTTTGCCTAAAAAAATAACATCTCTCAACATCAAACCTCTCCATGCAATATGAAAGAAGCCTGGCTAGCACTTGTCAAACACAAGCATGTCCACATGACCCATTCCATCCTGTGCCCAGCCTTCTGCCTAAAAACATAACAACTCTCAACATCAACCTTCTCCATGCAATATGAAAGAAGCCTGGCTAGCACTTGTCAAACACAAGCATGTCCACATGACCCATTCCATCCTGTGCCCAGCCTTCTGCCTAAAAACATAACAACTCTCAACATCAACCTTCTCCATGCAATATGAAAGAAGCCTGGCTAGCACTTGCCAAACACAAGCATGTCCACATGACCCCATCCTGTGCCCAGCCTTTGCCTAAAAAAATAACATCTCTCAACATCAAACCTCTCCATGCAATATGAAAGAAGCCTGGCTAGCACTTGTCAAACACAAGCATGTCCACATGACCCATTCCATCCTGTGCCCAGCCTTCTGCCTAAAAACATAACAACTCTCAACATCAACCTTCTCCATGCAATATGAAAGAAGCCTGGCTAGCACTTGTCAAACACAAGCATGTCCACATGACCCATTCCATCCTGTGCCCAGCCTTCTGCCTAAAAACATAACTCTCAACATCAACCTTCTCCATGCAATATGAAAGAAGCCTGGCTAGCACTTGTCAAACACAAGCATGTCCACATGACCCATTCCATCCTGTGCCCAGCCTTCTGCCTAAAAACATAACAACTCTCAACATCAACCTTCTCCATGCAATATGAAAGAAGCCTGGCTAGCACTTGTCAAACACAAGCATGTCCACATGACCCATTCCATCCTGTGCCCAGCCTTCTGCCTAAAAACATAACAACTCTCAACATCAACCTTCTCCAAGCAATATGAAAGAAGCCGGGCTAGCACTTGTCAAACACAAGCATGTCCACATGACCCATTCAATCCTGTGCCCAGCCTTCTGCCTAAAAACATAACTCTCAACATCAACCTTCTCCATGCAATATGAAAGAAGCCTGGCTAGCACTTGCCAAACACAAGCATCATATATGCCAACACTCCCGCTTTAGGCGGGAGGGTCCCGATTTTTAATTTGAAAATACTGAAACATTTTTCGTTTCTCCCTCCTAAAATAATGGTAACGGCAATGCAATCCAATGGGAGAATTCGGTTCTCCCGATTTCGGTGAGACAATCTCCCTCCAAAGCAATGTAGAATGTTGGCATGTATGCAAGCATGTCCACATGACCCACCCCATCCAGTGCCCAGCCTTCGTCTTAATTACTCCATCGTTTCAAACATTTATATCATTTGTGTTATGATGTGACGAATTCGGCAGCACAAGAAAGCATATCAGTGTGTCCAGAGCTGTGGGAAAAAGTGGCACAAAAGGGAGGGCAGGGTAGGTGGTCTAACGCTGTTATCGGAGAGTGTCCTTAACCTTTACAGTACAGCGAAAGTCTCGGGTTCATACAAAAAAGCAGGATTTCCCTTGAAAGCACTACATCTGGAAAAGTGAAGGCGCCACAGTAAGCCACGGGGATGTTAACTCCTAGACCATGATTTAAATAAGAGTTAACTTCCCTGTGGCTTATTGTAGTGCTTTACACATCCCTGCTGCGGCACAGACAGTGACCCCTGCTGTTAATGGAATTTAGAATCAGGGGTCGCTGCGCCGCAACGGGAATTAGATTGAAGAGTGCTGACTGCCGGGGAAGTGATTCAGCTTGTTACGGTTTTTGCCCGCTTACCCCTCTTAACCACTTAATCCTTGTCCCTCATAAATGGTTTTTTGTATTTGACTACCGAAATGTTGTCCATTTTCAGCAGGATACAGGAGTTCACTTTCCCTTTCCCTTTCGGAAAATCCATGATCGCAAAGGATCCGGCTAGTAGCTCTAGACAGTTTGTGTAATTGGAGTTCCGATGCGCTCCATCTGCCTCCTGTCTGGAGATCCCCGCACCGGGCTCCCCAGCCTGCTCTGCTGACATCTGAATCTATTATCAGGTCCGGGCGGTCGACGAAGATGGCTCTGCCATTCCAGGTCTCCATGTTCGCTAACCACCATTCCAACTCTGTCCTGGACTCTTGATCTAAGAGTACCAGTTGGTGGTAGCGTAGGCCTTGCTGAAGATGCCGTATCTTCAGACTCTGAAGGGCTCGGTAGTGTAATGGCCCTGGGAAGTTTGCTTGTATCGATGCCGCTAGTAAGCCTACTACTCTCGCAATAGTGCGGA
Source organism: Ambystoma mexicanum (assembly GCF_040938575.1). Taxonomy (NCBI): domain Eukaryota; kingdom Metazoa; phylum Chordata; class Amphibia; order Caudata; family Ambystomatidae; genus Ambystoma; species Ambystoma mexicanum. The sequence goes on from NC_090941.1 coordinate 898,947,557, forward strand.
GTGATATGCTTGTTTTGCTGAGACATGCTCTTATTTCTTTCTTTATGTCTCTGATCTTTTTGTTTGGGAGTTCCAGTGTCGCCGACTTGGTGTTTATAATAAACCCCAGGAATTCTATCCTCCTCGCCGGAGCCATCTCCGACTTCTCCCAGTTCACTAGGAAACCTAACGAAGTTAAAAGGTGTATTGCCCAGTCGGTCTTGTAGACTAGAGTCTCTTTGCCGTCGGCAATCAGTAGGATGTCGTCTAAATATATAATAATGCAAATTCCTTTCCCTCTGATTGCTGCGGCTACCGGCTTCATCACTTTCGTGAATGCCCACGGCGCCGAGGAGAGCCCGAAAGGCATCGTTGCAAACTGCCATAATTGCCCGTCCCAGTCGAATGCTAGGAATGGACAGAAATCCCTCTGTACAGGAATCGTAAGATAGGCGTCTTTCAAGTCTATCCTCGCCAGCCAGTCGTTCTGTCTGAGCGTATCCCTGAGTGAGCTGGTGGATTCCTTCCATTTTGAAGTGGTTGTAGGCCACCCAGCTGTTCATGTGCCTTAGATTTATCACTGGTCTCACTTTGTTTTTTTGGTGAACCAGGAACATGTTGCTCACAAATCTTGGCGGCGCTATGCATGGTTCGATCGCCCGTTTCTCTGCTAGGCTTCGCAATTCCGAGTTTAGCAGCTCTTTCTCGGCTAGCGTAGTGACTACGGGGCGTGGCACTTGGTCCTGAACAGGGGTTTCTGTGAATTCTATACACATGCCTTTCACTGTTTGAAGGACCCAAGCGTCGCTGGAAAGCGAGTGCCAGTTTTCCCAGAATATAGCTGTCCTCCCCCTACTGGTGGATATGTGAAGCTTCTCACCTGTGGGGAAGTTTTGTCCTCTTCCCTGTCCTCTGCTTCGTCTTCCTCTAGGGAAGCGGCCTCTTGGGGGAAAGAAGGTATCAGGCTGCCTGGATTCCCAGTATTGGTTTCTGTTGTACTGAGGCCTTCTGGATGTTTGATATCGACCGGTCGAGCGACCTCTGTAGCGACCGGTCCCGCCAAAAACTCTCCCTGGGAAAATTTTCTTCATCGAAGCCTGTGCTTTCTCCAGGGAGGTGTAGGTCCCTACGAACCTCCCCATCTCCTTACCAAAAGTCTCTCCGAACAATAGGCCCTGCGCTGCCTCGCCGGCTTCGTATGAGGACAGATCTCCTAGTTTCCGGTCGATTTTCAAAAGGCGGCCTCTCCTGCGCTCTGATGAAATTGCGCAGTTCGCGTTTCCTAGTATGCATACGGCCCGTTGGGCCCAGTTCGCTAGCACTCCTGGGTCTACCTCCTCACCTGTATCTCTGGCTCGTTCGGCTAGGTCCATTATTTTAGCCAGCGGACCTGCCAGGTCGAGGTTTTTCCTAGCAGCTTCTCCAGGAGCGGTCTATGCCGTTCCTCGGGTCTCTGTTCGATTTGGAGACGAACGACAACATTTTAGGGTCCAATTCCGGGGCTTCCACGACTTTGCTCGGCAGGTCTGGTCTTGGACATTCAGCCCTCAGTCTTTGTCTGACCTCTTTTTCGAGAGCTTTCCTCAATCTCTGCGTCATGTATTTCACCACTCTCGGTGATGGCACCCACTCTGAGGATCTCGGATTTCTGATTTCTTCTGGTTGGAACATGTCCGCCGTTTCGTCCTCTTTTAGGTGGTGGAGTTTTCGTTGCCTTTTCTTAGGCGGAGGTGGCTCCCCTCATCCGCTTCGTTATCTGCATCCGCTTGGGTGGATGTGGGGGATATCAGCGGTTCCTCGTCTGGGAAGCCTTCTGGGGGTTGCTCCTCCGTACAACCCATATTGTCATCCCCTGGGTAGGGGGTCCGGAGCCCCGGCACCTGGGAATCTTTCATGAACGCTTCCTTTAGTCTGAGGAACGCGTCCGTAGCCTCTGGGGCTCCTGTACTCGCCCCTGTCGGTTGGCCCAGGGGGTCAGAAGATTCTTTGCTCTTCTGGGCCCTGTTACACCCCTTAGGGTCGTTAAACGTTGCCCTTGTGGACGCACTTTCTTCCTGCTTGGTGTGTTCTTCCTTTTGGCTCAGGAATAGTTCTATGGTATCTAGCCTTTCTTGTAAAGGCCGCACTCCTTGGGCCACTGCCTCTGTCAGTGAATCTTCCAGCACTTCTTTGAAGCTATAGACTAGGTCTTCTTGGTAGACTGCCTCCTGCTCCTCTTCGCTCCACTCGAAGTTCGACATTGTGCTGGCCGGTGCCTGAATCAATACCTGGCTAGGTGTAGTGGCGCGTCCACAGGTTCACTTTGCTCGAGGCTGCACCTTCCTTACACAGTATGTATGTTTGCAGGATATATCTTTCTTATTTGCCTGGTAATACTCTATACTCGAGCGTCTCCTCTGTCTGAAGCCACTGCCCCGCGTAGGAGGCGTTCACTATTGGCGCATTCGCTGCACGTGGCCGTTTCTGCTTGGCTCGCGGGAAGTCTCCCGCCTGCGTAGAGCTCCTCCCTTCCAAGGGTTGGGGCTGTGAACTTGCGCTCTGCTAGGGGGTACGGCAGGCTCCTGAGGTGTTGTGCATTACGACACGGGGCCTCCAAATCCCTTTTAAACACTAAAACACTAACGCTCGCACGCTCTACTATACATGTTTATTCTATTATTGTCCATGGTGTACAATTCCAGTTATGTTAATGGAATAAAACAAGTTTTGTCAAACGGATATTACGGAGCGAGAATAAAGAGGTACTTATCTTGTGGAGAGCAGGAAAAGAAGAGGAAGGACACAGGAACAGGAAGGACTAGGTCACATGGCCAGAGACTAGGGGACTACAGGATTGATGGGATTTGAAGTTTGGCATTTGTTTAAAAAAAAAATATATATATATTTATATTGAAAGTTTACAAAGTTATATTTGTTGAAACTGCTGGAGAGTAGAGAATAAAGAAGATGAAAGCTTAATACTCGCCTCTGTCTTGACATAGAAAAAGCGGTTAACAGGGGAAATAAGCAGACAAAAACCGTGACAAGCGACCAGCAAAAATTATAAGCGACTTCTGGCAAAAAGAAGCCCAAAGTCGCTTATAACAAGCGGACCTGGCAACACTGCTTCCCATCTGCGCACGAGTGAAACGGAAGTGCCTGCAGTTGGCAGAGATCTCAACGAAGGACCCGACACAGCCTGAGCAGTGGGTCAGAGGCCGGGAGGGGAAATGGAGGACGGCGTCTGGTGAGAAGCAACTGAGGTCGGAGTGAGCACATTCAGGGAGCATCTAAAGGAGACAGGAAGAGGAGGCCCTCTTCAAGGTATTTATACCATCGCCATGCATCAGCTACAGACAGGAGGGGGGGTCCAGACCAGCAGATGCTGCGCAAGTGAGGGCAGTGGTGACCCCAACAAGTTATTTCTGACATCTTCAGCTTAATTGACTGCAGCAGGAGAGGAAGGTCCCTAGGGGGAGAACCAGGAGAACATATGCAAAGTAAAGCAAAAAATGAGAGAGGAAGAGGAGATAAATAGAAAATATAGCATACAAGACAAAAAGTACAACTGGCAAAAGAGAAAAGTGAAAGAAAAGGCCAGCAGCAGACAGAGTGATTGATAAGGAGGACCCTAGTTTGAAGCAGACAGTCATTGAGATACTGGTGCTGGGCTCAAGCCTGGGAAGGCACATTTGGGAACAGGGTACACACAATAAGGAGGTTATTGTTTCAAATGCTTGTCATTCGTTAGAAATGGGTTATGCCCAAGCAAGGTGTATTAACACAAAGAGGAAAGGGCATACCACCCATGTATTTAAAAAGAGGGGCATATTGTAACGCTCACCTGATTCCCGTAGAGGCGCCGGTCTTGACTAGGCGTATACCGTATCTTCAAAGGTGATGTGTAACACACGGCTGGCTCTTTGGGCTGGACCTCTGTGCACTGTATGTCTGACTCGAAGGGTAAGATGTCTGCAGATAGAAAATATGGGATTAAGGAACTGGGTTATTGAATGTCTCTCTCTTCTTCCCTTTCTCTTCTCCTGTAGAACCCCAAAGGTTAACGCTCTCACCTTAGGTAAGTGAACGCCATGCTCTCCATCTGCCTCGGGGCAGGGTGCTGTAACCAGTTTCTTCACTGGATAAGGGGAGCAGGCCTCTTGACTTCAGAGGACTGCTGTCCGTCGTTTACTGCACGAACGGTAAGTTTCGAGTAATTCTAATGTCTTTAAAGTCTTTAGTAATGATGTTTCTTGTTTTGCAGGGTTCCGGCGATGGCGGATGACGGGCTGAAGTGAGTTGCAGATGGGGCCCGTGTGATGAATAGAAGCGCCTGGAAGCACGTAAGTAAGCGCTTGTTGCCTGCTTCACAATGCGCTCTAACTGTCTTTTTATTTTGCAGGTACAAGTTCGGAGCAGCTGCAGGGTGCCGGAATACCCACTGGGTTAGATGTGGAAAGGAGTAATGGCACGTGAGTATTAAAGTTCCCCAATGTCTTTAAACGCACCTTGTTTTGTCTTTCAGATGCGGGATGCAGCGCCGAAGGCCTCCGGAGCGTGCGAAGAGTTGGTAAGCTTTTGTCTTTCAGATGCCGGAATGCAGTGTGAAGACCTCCGGAGCGCACGAAGAGTAGGTAAGCCTTTGTCTTTCAGATGCCGGAATGCAGCGCGAGGCGTTGGTGACAGCCGATGGACCAGGTAAGTGAAGAGCTGTCACTGAAGACCGTAATGCTAACCTGTTCTTTCTTGTCTTTATAGGTGTTGCTGAAGACTGGATTCAGGATGGTAAGCCTTTTTCCTTAGGCCCAGGATCAGATGCAGAAGACACGATGAGCGTTCTGCTGCAGAGGATGCAGAATAACGCAAAGCAAGATTCATCCATCGGGTGTGGTTTAAATAGCCTCCTGTAGTGCTTAGGTGTCTCCTTCCACAGCCACGCCTAGGTAAGAAAAGAGTTCCTGCTTTCCAGAAGAGTTCCAGTGTTCTGAATCTAGGGAGTGGCTCCTGCCCCACCCAACAGGAAAAGTAGTTCCAAACAGAAGAGGATCAGAGGCTCAACTGGCAGGCAAGTAAGCAGCATGGTCTGCTGCAGGTAAGTCCACCCAAGCATTATGAGCCCGGCGCTTCCAGCGCTGGGACTGGGCATATTTATGAGCCTGGTGCCACTGGCGCCAGGACTGGGTCCAAAAGGTCCCAATTGGGACTGGTTGGCACTCGGAACCTGGGTTATGGATCTGCTTCCAAGGGAGTTGGGAAAACCCTGACCTTTTGGAAGCAGAGATCATGACAGTACCCCCCCTCAAGGCCCCTCCCAAACCGGGCTTCTCCGGCGGTTTTGGCTTGTCAGGAAATGTTCAGTGAAATCTTTTGATTAGGCGAGGAGCGTGGACATATTCAGCAGGTTCCCAGGATCTCTCTTGGGGGCCGTAGCCTTTCCAGTCAATTAGGTAAAATAGTTTAGATTTGGAGATCTTGGAGTCCAGAATGCTTTTGACTTCAAACTCGAGTTCTCCATCAACTAGGATAGGTTTTGGAGATTTAGTTAGTCGGGTTTGAGGTTGCACGGGTTTTAATAGAGAGACGTGGAAGACCGGATGTATCTTCATGTGCGGGGGCAAGTCCAACTTGACCGCTACTGGGTTTACTATGGTAGTGATGGAATAGGGACCAAGGTATCTTGGGTTGAATGTGCGTGGCCCTTTTAGAGGTAGATATTTGGTGGATAACCAGACTTGATCCCCTACTTGATATTGAGGGGCTTCCTTCCGATGTTGATCTGCTCCTTTCTTGTCTTGTTCTTTAGCCCTTTGAAGGTGAGAAACAGCTTCCTTAAAGGCTTGGGTGATTGTAGAATGCAGGTAGTCTACTGCTGGTGTTTCAAGATCTTGGAGGGGATCCAACTCCGAGGTTCGAGGGTGACTGCCGTACAAAAGAAAAAACGGGGTTTTCCCAGTTCCCGAATGGACAGAGTTATTGTAGGCATATTCGGCTATCCAAAGGATGTCTTTCCAAGTTTTTTCAGTTTGTTGCTGCATGCAGCGTAAATATTGTTCCAGAGTTTGATTGGTCCTCTCGGTTTGTCCGTCGGTCTGAGAGTGGTGACTGGTCGATAGTCTCACATCAATTTGAGCCGACCGACAGCAACTTCGCCAAAAATGAGAAATAAATTGACTACCTCGATCCGAAATTAGAACCGAAGGAAAACCGTGCAGTCGGACGATGTTTTCGAGAAATTCTCGGGCCAGAGTTGCTGCTGTTGGCAAGCCTTTGAGCGGAATGAAATGCGCCATCTTGGAGAATAAGTCCACGATTACTAGAATCGTATTGTATCCGGAGCATGGAGGTAGATCAGTGATGAAGTCCATAGAAAGCGTATGCCAAGGGCGAGGTTGGATATCAATAGGGCGTAAGAGGCCTGCTGGTCTTTCCTTTTGACTCTTGTTTTGGGCGCATACTCCACAGGACATTATAAAGTCTCTGATATCTTTTTTCCAAGACGGCCACCAGAAGTAGCGCTTGATCTTTTCTGAGGTCTTGGCCATACCGGGATGTCCTTCCATTAAAGAATCGTGATAACAAGAGATTACTTTTTTCTGTAAATCTGTGCTGGGTAGGTATAATCGTTCTTGGAAATACAATAAGTTGTCCTTTACTGCAAAGTCCTTTCCCTGCAGATGCCAATTCTGTATGTCTGCTGGAGTTACAAGTTGCCTGGCTTTATCCTTAACTTCCTCTATGGATTCTGTGGCGATTACACCCAGAATTCTTTGTTCGGGAATGATTGGTACAGGTTTAGGGTTGATCAAGTGTTCTTCCACTCCCATCCGAGAAAGGGCATCAGCTTTACCGTTCTTTGTACCAGGTCGATAGGTATTTATGAAGTCAAACTCGGCAAAGAATAATGCCCAACGGAATTGTCTAGAGGATTGGGCTTTTGCGGTTTTCAAATATTGCAGGTTTCGTTGATCCGTAATCACAGTAACGGTGTGTCGGGCCCCCAGCAGATAATGCCGCCAAGCCTTAAAGGCAGACTTGATAGCCAGAAGTTCCTTGTCAGTAATCGTGTAATTGATTTCAGGAGGCGAGAATTTGCGGGACCAAAATGCCACGGGATGCAACTGATTGGTTACCGGGTCCTTTTGTGATAGAACTGCCCCCATGGCAAGGCTTGAAGCATCAGTTTCCACGATGTAGGGGAGTTCGGGGCGAGGGTGTTTTAAGATTGGTGCAGAGATAAATTTAGTCTTCAAATCCTGGAAAGCTTGTTCCGCCTCGGTAGACCATTCAAAACGTTTGTTTTTCTTTAACAAGGCAGTGATGGGCTGGACTATTCGAGAGAATTCGGGGATAAACCTGCGGTAAAATTTAGCGAAGCCTAACATGCTTTGCACACCTTTTAAGGAGGATGGTGATGGCCATTTGAGAACTGCATCGACCTTCTTTGAATCCATACGCACTCCGCCAGGTGATAATATGAATCCCAAGAATTCAACTTCAGTCACGTTGAAAACACATTTTTCCAACTTAGCGAAAAGTTTGTGTTGACGCAATCTTTCGAGGACCATTTTCACGTGTTTCCGATGTTCATATTCCGATGAAGAATAAACGAGGATGTCGTCAATGTAAACAACAACACACATATCTATGAGCTCTCTGAGGACATCGTTCATAAAATATTGAAAGGCGGCCTGGGCATTGCAAAGTCCGAAGGGCATGACCTGATATTCAAATAGCCCATACTTGGTGCGGAAGGCCGTCTTCCATTCATCGCCCTCTTTTACTCGTACCAAGTGGTAAGCTCCTCTAAGATCCAGCTTTGTATATATGCATGCTTTTCTGACTTGGTCCAGGAGTTCAGGGATCAAAGGTAACGGATATCTATTCTTAACGGTGATCTGGTTCAGGGAGTGATAATCTATACAAGTTCTAAGGTCTCCTTCTTTTTTTGGAACGAAGAACAAAGCTGAAGAAGCAGGGGACTTGGAAGGACGAATAAACCCATTTGCCAGGTATTGATCCAGGTATTGTCGAAGGTGAAGGTTCTCAGGCTCGGTGAGGGCATAAATTCTACTACAAGGAGGAGTAGATCCAGGTATCAGGTCTATCTGGCAGTCATAAGACCTATGAGGAGGTAGAGAGTTAGCCTGATCCTTCCGGAAAACATCTTGGTATTCTAGGTATTCGGGAGGTAACTGGGGAGTCTCTGAAGAAATTGCTGCCAGTGCAACACCAGGTGGAGGGTGACAAGTAGAGACACATTCTGGAAACTGGACCGTTCTTGCTCGCCAATAGATTGTGTTTCTCTAACCAAGGTATTCCTAGAATAATCTGAAACTGAGGGGCCTTGATCACATCGAACACGATCTTCTCATGGTGTCCATCTTGACTTACTAGCGTCACCTCTTGAGTGGTATGCGTTACTGGCCCGGAGGCTATCTCCGTACCATCCACCGTAGTAATGACGTCCTTTACAGCCTTGGGACAAAGAGTTAGATTCATCCTCAAAACCATTTCATGATCCACATAATTGCCGATGGCACCGCTGTCGACGTAAGCTTCAATTGCATGTAATCGATCCGGATTATCAGGGCTAATGAGGACCATAGGTATCACGAAATGCGAGGTCACGGAACTGGTTTTCACGCTCGGCAAGAGGACCTCTATTCTTGTCGGGCGAGGTCGTTTCCCTGCTCAGAGTTTGTAACTTTGGTAACTGCAGCTCCTACTGCCTTCTTGGCAGGTTTCACCGGACAGTCTCGAAGAAAGTGCCCTGAGTTTCCGCAATAGAGGCATAATTGCAACTGTTTTCTCCTTTCGCGCTCCTTTTGTGTAAGAGGACCTTTCGGACCCCCTATTTGCATGGGTTCCCCGGAGTCTACTCCTTTGGAAGGAGTTGGCGGTTTGGAAAATACTCGAGCATCAAACTTGGAACGATCGGCCTTCCTGTTCTGCAGTCTGTGATCTATTTGAACGACTAAGTCTATATAGTCCGAACAATCTTGTTGGGGATTCACTACTTGGGCTAACACATCTTTGAGCTCTCCACGTAGACCTCTATAAAACAGCGTAATCCTTTTGTCCTCAGGCCATTGAGTTTCCACTATCAGTCTGTTGAAAGACGCAATATAAGCCAAAAGGTCTTGATTACCTTGTCGCAACGAAAGAAGCTCATTGTCCAAGGCCTGCCCCTGTGAATGTCTTGCGAACAGTTTTTCCATACTGAGCTGAAAAGCTTGAAAATCATGGAGGACCGGATCATCTTGATTTACTAGAGGGGTCGACCAGTCTGCCGCATTGCCACTAAGATACGAAAGCACGAAAGCTACTTTAGCTTGATCAGTTGGAAAGGCTGCTGGCCGGCATAAGAAATGCAACCGGCACTGATTGATAAATACTGCAAACCTCTTTGGGTCACCAGAAAATCGTTCGGGCGGAGCCAGAGGTACATTCCCAGGTAGGTTGATCTGCACTGGATTCATAGAGGATGTAGAAGGAAGATTTCCCCCAGATGCGGGTAACGGGGTCTGTCCGGCTTGTGACTGTAGCAATTGTCTAGCGAGATCATCTGTTCGCTCCTTGGAAATAATCAGTTCCCTTCTTAGAGCGTTTGTTTCCTGACGGGCTGCATGCACTTCTGCCCTTAGTTCCCCAAGTAACTGGGCTAGCTGGTCGGTATCCGAGGTTTCCATAGCGCCTGGACGGGAGTTTTGTGGTAGGCTTTGCGTTCTGTAACGCTCACCTGATTCCCGTAGAGGCGCCGGTCTTGACTGGGCGCATACCGTATCTTCAAAGGTGATGTGTAACACACGGCTGGCTCTTTGGGCTGGACCTCTGTGCACTGTATATCTGACTCGAAGGGTAAGATGTCTGCAGATAGAAAATATGGGATTAAGGAACTGGGTTATTGACTGTCTCTCTCTTCTTCCCTTTCTCTTCTCCTGTAGAACCCCAAAGGTTAACGCTCTCACTTTAGGTAAGTGAACGCCGTGCTCTCCATCTGCCTCGGGGCAGGGTGCTGTAACCAGTTTCTTCACTGGATAAGGGGAGCAGGCCTCTTGACTTCAGAGGACTGCTGTCCGTCTTTTACTGCACGAACGGTAAGTTTCGAGTAATTCTAATGTCTTTAAAGTTTTTAGTAATGATGTTTCTTGTTTTGCAGGGTTCCGGCGATGGCGGATGACGGGCTGAAGTGAGTTGAAGTTGGAGCCCGTGTGATGAATAGAAGCGCCTGGAAGCACGTAAGTAAGCGCTTGTTGCCTGCTTCACGATGCGCTCTAACTGTCTTTTTATTTTGCAGGTACAAGTTCGGAGCGGCTGCAGGGTGCCGGAATACCCACTGGGTTAGATGTGGAAAGGAGTAATGGCACGTGAGTATTAAAGTTCCCCAATGTCTTTAAACGCACCTTGTTTTGTCTTTCAGATGCGGGATGCAGCGCCGAAGGCCTCCGGAGCGTGCGAAGAGCTGGTAAGCTTTTGTCTTTCAGATGCCGGAATGCAGTGTGAAGACCTCCGGAGCGCACGAAGAGTAGGTAAGCCTTTGTCTTTCAGATGCCGGAATGCAGCGCGAGGCGTTGGTGACAGCCGATGGACCAGGTAAGTGAAGAGCTGTCACTGAAGACCGTAATGCTAACCTGTTCTTTCTTGTCTTTATAGGTGTTGCTGAAGACTGGATTCAGGATGGTAAGCCTTTTTCCTTAGGCCCAGAATCAGATGCAGAAGACACGATGAGCGTTCTGCTGCAGAGGATGCAGAATAACGCAAAGCAAGATTCATCCATCGGGTGTGGTTTAAATAGCCTCCTGTAGTGCTTAGGTGTCTCCTTCCACAGCCATGCCTAGGTAAGAAAAGAGTTCCTGCTTTCCAGAAGAGTTCCAGTGTTCTGAATCTAGGGAGTGGCTCCTGCCCCACCCAACAGGAAAAGTAGTTCCAAACAGAAGAGGATCAAGGGCTCAACTGGCAGGCAAGTAAGCAGCATGGTCTGCTGCAGGTAAGTCCACCCAAGCATTATGAGCCCGGCGCTTCCAGCGCTGGGACTGGGCATATTTATGAGCCTGGTGCCACTGGCGCCAGGACTGGGTCCAAAAGGTCCCAATTGGGACTGGTTGGCACTCGGAACCTGGGTTATGGATCTGCTTCCAAGGGAGTTGGGAAAACCCTGACCTTTTGGAAGCAGAGATCATGACAAATATATAATGCTCCTCAATGATTTGCTGTACTGAATTGGTCCCGCCCAAGGAGAGGTATATCTGGCCCTACCTCCCTGTACCACTTTCCCTAGGCAGCACTGGTGGACTGCTTAGCTAAAAGTGGATAGAATAAGGAGGTGCAAAGAAATGCTTCAATTTGCTTTATTTTCTGAATCAAAACGTTTAGACTGTGGATGTTGATTATCTAATCTCTTAATAGGCTTCTTGTAACTGTAACAAGACTCTGACAGGTGTAGCCCAAGTGTTGATCATGTAACCATGAGCTAGGTACGTAGGTACGTAGCAACTAAAAACAGGGCAGATACCCCCCCCACAGGTATTTTGGCAATTATTGCTTTATTAGCCCATACTGTGGCTGAGTGTGCCATGATAAAAAGGAGGAAAAGGCCCTCTCGATAGAGCAATTTAAAAGGGAATCTTATGAATACTCAGCAACTAGGGGCAGAACCGTTTATTAGATCATCTCCCTGGTGCAGAAAAACGAGAAATGCAGTGGAAACCTGTCCACTGTCTACCCGTGTTTTGTCAACCGGTTTCGGTGTGCTTATTCATTTATGCCACCTTCTTCAGGACTATCTTCTATCTAGGTTGCAATTGACATCTGTATATGTACCATGCCCATGTTGCTTAGGCTTCTTTGGGGCGCTTCCAAAAACAAATTATATGGAAAGATCTCACCTCTGTACTGGATGGATGGATGGATGGATGGATGGATGGATGGATGGATGGAGATATTCAGACTGAACATTTCAAGTCTGTGACTCACATGTCTATTGTCATAGAGGTGAGATAGGAGAGGAGTACATCCATATCTTCCCTATGTACAAGACAAGTCGTATTGCTCGCAACCGGGCGTGTTTTACTCAGCGTTTTCATTCAGCGTGAATCAAACGTGCACGGTTGTGAGCAATACGACTTGTCTTGTATATACGGAAGATATGGATGTTCACATCTCCCGTATCTCAACTCTATGACAATAGACAAATGGTAACCAACTACTTCTTTACCTCTCCTTGGGGGAGACCAATTCCCATTTGGGGACAGTCCAACGCGGCTGGCTTTGGCTGCGCATTGACAAGGTAAATGAGACACACTTGCAGAATCAGTGGGCCTCAACCCACTCGCCCCCCCAGGAGGAGCAATGGTGAAGGGACAACAAAAGATGGAGGTGAATGTGGGGGTGAAGCCAAAATTATCCAAACAAACGCAGCAGCAGGAGGAATATGTGGGCGCAGAACCAGCGGGGGGGGGGGGGTTACCATGGAGAGTCTTATGTCTGTGATTCAAGTCTCACGGAAAGCGCTGGAGAATAAAATTCAGGCAGTTGGTGTGGGTGTAACCCTGGTGTGTGCCGATTTGAAGAAAGTGAATGACAGTGTATCTGCTGCGGAACAGCGGGTCAGCGACTTGGAAGACACAGTGCAGTTGCTATGGAATCAGGTTAAGGGCCTGGTGGGGGCTACAAGGATCCTCGAGGATAGAGCTGAGGATGCGGAAGGCCGCTCGCGGAGGTGTAATATTCGAAATGGTAGGGGTGCCTGAACGAGAAGAGAATAACTTCACATAATTGTATGTCAAAAAATTGGTACTGGACATTCTATGCCCTCAGGGTCTCAGAAAATAGTTTACGCTGGAGAGAGCCCACAGAGTGCCAGGGCGGTCGCCACCACCAGGAGCATCCCCTATGGCAATAATTGCTCAAATAATTAATTCTAGAGAGCAGGATGTTATCCTACAGGAAGCGAGACACATTGGCAGCATTCAGCAGGGAAATGCAAAGATCCTTATATTCCCTGACTTTACGCAAGAAGTACAGAAACAAATAAGGTCCATTGAGGTAGTAAAACGAAAGCTTTGGGAATGTCATTCGAAGTACATGATGTTCTTCCCAGCAAATTTGAAGGTGCTAGTTTATGGGAACTCGCATTTCTTTCTCTCTATGGCTGAGGCATGGTCCTGGTTGGAATCACAAGGCGGAACAGAAGGCGGCTCAGGAGACCGACAGAGCTGGAAAATCCTACCGCAGCATCAGGAACAGCTTCATAGACAGTCGACGCAAAGTTGAAAGCAGAATGAGAGGGAAGGACTCTGCCAACACATACCCTGGACAGATGGTTGGGACAAAGGGGTGCGAGAAATTTGAAGGCTGAGATGACAGGCCAGACACACCCTGGACAACTGCTCCATTAGCCCTAGAGAGCTGTTGATGATAGGGTGGTATGGTATGGTATGGTAATGTTTATCTGTAAAGCACCTATACACAAGGCAAGAGTTTCAAAGTGCTCAAGGAGGGAGGGAACAAGGGGAAAAAAACAACAGTCATTCAGAGCCCTTGCATATCTGAACGATACAAGTCTGCACAAGCAGAGTAGGTGCATATAATACAATTAACAGTGTAGATAACAGCAAATAAGTCTGACGATGATTCTGCAGTTTTTCCAAGTGCACTGAGGCAACACCATGCAAGGAGGAGAGACATGGAAGATAGACGATCTTCAAGGCATGGTATGTCAGATTGTGCAAGTGCACAGACGGTACAGGAGAGGGGAAGGGGAGCGAACAAGTGCAGGGGGGGTAGTCCAAGTGCACCCAGTCAGTCAGAAGCTGGGGTAAGTGCTGAGAGATGCCACTCTCATGGGTCATTGACCAAATGCAGTAGCTATGAGGCAAGTGCAGGCCCGGAGGCTATTGTGAGAGGACTGGCAAGGGTGCCTGGGACCTGTGAAACTCTGAGATACACCCGGCGGCCAGTCAGCAAGCTGTGTGGAAAAGGAGGGAGAGAGGGATAGAGTGGAGAGAGAGGTTAGCAGGATAGAGGGAGAGAGAAGGAAGAGGAGAAAAGTAATGTCTTAAGGAAGGAGTTTCCAAAACTTAAGGAGATCAGGCTCAAGACGGAGGGCGGCAGGCAGGCTATTCCAGAGGGAGGCCCCTGCTGAGGATAAAAATCTCCCTCCAAATCGCTGCTTGGAGAACCGGCTCACTCGCAGAAGGTTGGAGGTAGATGAGCGCAGGGCTCGGGAATGACAGTATTTATTTTAGGTAGGCATTGTTACAGATAGGTTGGATCCAGGCCCCAGAAAGCCTTGTGGACATTGTAGTGGGTCTCAAACTTGATCCTTGCGGCCACGGGGAGCCGGTGGGGGGATCTCAGCACCAGAGAGATGTGGTCCCTGGGCTTGAGGCCAAGGATAAGTCTCACGGTTCTGTTATGGATGAGTTGCAGAGGTTGCAAAGCAGAGGCAGGGAGGTTGAGAAAGAGGCTGTTGCAGTAGTCCAGCCTTGATAGGACCAGGTCTTTGGAGACAGCGAGCCACTGGGAGAAGGTGAGATAGGGTATGAAATGATGAGTCACTTATAACGCACCTGTACAAAAGTGTTTCTAGGCGGATGGACTGGAAGGTCACACTGCAACCTTTATGGATGACCAGCAGTATGCTGCAGTTAAGAGTGCAAAGTTTATGTTACAATTGGGATTGCGTGGATTGGGGGGAAATGAATGGTTGGGGACGTGGGTGGGAATGGGAGTTGGGGTATTGTTGTGAGCTGGAGAGTGAGGGGATTTTAGGGGAAAGTGTAAGGGAGTGGGACACAGAGCAGCGAGGGGAAAGGTATAGTTGTGGTTGCGGATGGAACAACAGTTTGTTTAAAAGGAGGGTCAGGACTCCACACAAAAGGATGACAATGGGTAGATTGGATGGGGAAGGGGGCTACATTCAGTGGAAATTGGCAGATCAGTGCCGGAGGATGTATTTTGGGGGGGGTCAGATGGCGATTGATATAAGGACATGCAATGTTCGGGCCTGGGTAATAGGTCCAAACGAACAAAGGTACAGAAGTTTCTGAAATGCCATAGCGTCCAGGTGGCATTGCTGAAAAAAATGCATTTGACAGGCCTTGACCTGGCAGAGATCCGCAAGAGTTGGGGGGGGGGGGCAGTGTGGTGGGATCCACATATTTATCATATTCAAAGGGAGTGTTGATCTGAATAGAAAATAAGGACCCGATACCGATTGAAATGACCAAAGGAGACTCAGTGGGGCAGACTTTTCTGGTGATGGGGAAACTGGAGGGGCATTAGTGGAAGGGGACAGAGCAGACATTCTCAGCTGGGGCAGGGATTTCAATTGTTACCTAGACCCGGCCAGAGACTGATAAACTGCTTTGGTTAAAATCAACAAGGTCCTTAAACAAAGTGGTGTCCGGGCTGGACTTGGTGGAATTGTGGAGGGAGACACATGGGGAGGATAGGGAACATTCCTCCTACTCGCCGGTACACCACACATACTCCTGATTGAATTATGTATTTGTAGGGAGGGAACAAACATATGGATTTAGCCATACAGAATATCTGGGGAAGGTATTGTCTGATCATGCTCCATTGGTGACAGTGTTTAAGGGGGTATTTAACAGGACAGCGATCCTGACTTGGAAACTAATGGATCCGCTGGAGGATGGGGCAGTCAGGACCACAATATGGGAGGAAATAATGAGGTTCCTGGAGCAGAATGACGGGTCAGTAGAGGAGGTGGAGATTATGTGGAAGCCGTTAAGGTGACGCTGAGAGTGGTATGCATCTCCAAAGTGGTGGGAATACGGAGAACTCTATCAGACTCCTTGAAAGAATCGGAGCAGCAGATCAGGAGTCTGGAGAATGACATGGGTGAGGGGTGCAGGGACAGGACAGACCTGGCTGAGGCAGTCCACATTCAGCGACAACATCAAGAGACACTGACCAGGTTTGATAAGGGGCTGATTAGAAAACAGAGTCAGAGGGGGACTCCTACACAGATTTATGATGACACAGGATCACGGGCAGTAACACAGTAACATATTAATAGGGTATTCCAGGATTATTACAAACAATTATACACTAGCAAAGGCACATACACAGAAAGGGAGGCAGGGGATCTGTTGGACGTTGCGCAGGTGCCTCAGTTGTCACAAAGTCAGAGGGAGAGCCTATACACGCCCGAAGAGGAGGAGGAGATTGGCAGTGCACTCAGATGGATGCAGTGAGGCAAACCCCCAAGCACAGACGAGTTGCCAGTGGAATTTTACCTAGAGTATGCAGACATTTTGGATCCCCTACTGAAATGGGTGTATGAAGCGGCATATTTTAAAGGATCTCTACCAGGAACAATGAGGCGTTAATTACAATACTGTTGAAACCCCCGAAGGATCTGAATTATTGCAACTCATATAGACTTATCCCTCTAAAAAATGTGGATACAAACATTTTAGGGAAGGTGATAGCATCCAGATTGGCATATGTGGTTCCAGCCCTTGTTCACCCGGATCGGTGTGGGTTTGTGGGTGGGAGAAATACCTCAATGAATATAAGGAGGTTACATTACATGGTGGAGCAGGTACGAGGCTCCAAGGAAGAATAGGCCATATTTGGCCTAAGGGCCTTGGACGCAACCAAACCTTTGACTCAGTGGAATGGCCTTGGCTATTTAAGGAATTACAAGTGTTCAGGCTTGGACCTAGTATACAAAAGTGGATACATCTACTGTATAATAGCCCACAGGCGAGAGTCCAAATGGGAGGTTGAGTTTCCACACATTGGGTATTAGAAAGGGGCACTAGACAGGGCTGTCCAGTCTCGTTAATTGTTGTTCATCATGGCTCTGGAACCCTTGGCCGGGTATTTTAGAAAGTGCATGCCTGAGACCGGGATTAGGGTCCAGGACATTGTGCATAACATATCTGTATACGCACACGATGCATTGTTATTTGTCAGTAACCCTGGTGAGAATATTTACTACACAACTTTAGATGGCTTTCCGTTTTTTTGGTAAATAAAGAGAAGTCTCTTCTGTTCCCATTGGGTGGGCTGTGTGGGTGTCTGAGAAGCGTTACTGTTTTTCATGAGATGGAGGAAACTGTAATCTATAACACAGAAAGGGCACTAGCGGGCATAGGTGCCTCGTGGAGTTTTGGAAGACCCTACCACTATCGTTAATGGGGACAATTGCTCTGTGCAAGATTGTGGTGTTACCTAGATTACTTTACTATTTTACGAACATACCATACAGGATAAAGAAAATCTTCTTTAGAATGTTGGATATAAGAATTGGGAGTTATTGTGAGGCACAGGCCACAGACGGGTGGCATTAGATACATTGCATAGATCATAAGCAGATGTTGGGTTCACACTGTCGGGTTTTGAAGCTTACTTCATGGCAGCTCAATTGCAGACAGTTACCCACTGGGAAGACTCGCCAGAAGGGGATCTGAGGAGGTTCTTACTGTGGTTTCCGAAGAAGAACAGGGAAGGAATGAGATATTATCGGACCCAATAGGGTAGATGGGCGCGAGCGCTATATATGCAGTTCCAAGAGAGATCTGGAGAAATCTTCAGAAGAAATTGAAAACGATCACATATGTATAGCCCAACGGCTGGGGGTTTGATCCAGTCATACGGGAAATACTGTCAAATTTGGATGTGGGCAGGATGCAAGGGAAGAGCTGTACCAGGGTAGGAGATATGAATTCAGAGGGGAAGTTACTGATGTTTGACCAGTGGAGACAACAATATGATATGCCCTGGGGAGCCTTTTTGGGATATGCCCGGTTAGTGAAACGACTAGCTGATTTATGGAATGAGACTCAAATAACAAAACCCCAACTACCTCAATTGTACAAGTCTGGGAACAACAGTCAGCAGACCAGTATTAGTGGTCAAAACTATAAGGATTGTTTCAATTAGATATTTCTTTCTTAAGAGAATGGCGGAATATATGCTTAATCGCGAAGAGGATGCCACCAAACTTTTTTCACCAAAGGGGAGTATGGAACATGGTTGTTCAACTACAAATCAAAAAAGAACGGAAGATCTGAGATATAAATTCATAAAATTGGAATGGGCCTCCCAGAGAGAAATAGATAAATATTGGGAAATAATATCACTAAAGAACTACCTTAGCAAACAACAAATACCAAGGGTACTCCGAATACTTATATTTCCAGATTTTTCAAGAGAAGAGGGCCAGGATTTGGCTAATGATTCGGAACAAAATCTAAACACCAGTTCTGAAAACATGTTAAAAATGTTGGTACAGCATGCAGAAAGAGAGCACAAACGTGCAAGGAATCAGATTGAAATTATTACCAAGGAAATTGCCGAAACAAATGCACTAGAAGCAACAAAAGAAAAAAAACTTTAAATAAATGTATGAAATCTTAAGAGTACCAAGACGAAATAAAACTAAAAAAAACTACAAAAAAAATTCAAGGATGAGAGGGACTATCAGGGGACCGTGTCTAAACATTTCAAGAGAAATTAACAGTCTATGGGCAAAATCAAGTAATAAATATTACCTGAAAATCACCAAATGGCCTAAGGAAATGTATATCATGCTACAATTGGAGTCTAACTAATGTAGGTGGCGCGGTTTTAGGTGAGTTTATTGTAAACTGCAAGAAGCCAGGGAGGGGGGAATTGGTCCCTCCTAAAAAATGACACCAACGCGACACAACCTATCAAGGTGACATATCTAGGTCGCTGGAAGAAGAAGTTGAGCCCATAACAAAACCCCAACTACCTCAATTGTACAAGTCTGGGAACACCAGTCAGCAGACCAGTATTAGTGGTCAAAATTATAAGGATTGTTTCAATTAGATATTTCTTTCTTAAGAGAATGGCGTTATACATGCTTAATCGCAAAGAGGATGCCACCAAACTTTTTTCACCAAAGGGGAGTATGGAACATGGGTTTTCAACTACAAATCAAAAAAGAACGGAAGATCTGAGATATAAATTCATAAAATTGGAACGGGCCACGGGCCTCCCGGAAAGAAATAGATAAATATTGGGAAATAATATCACTAAAGAACTACCTTAGCAAACAACAAATACCAAGGGGACTCCGAATACTTATATTTCCAGATTTTTCAAGAGAAGAGGACCAGTATTTGGCTAATGATTGGGAACAAAATCTAAACAGCAGTTCTGAAAACATGTTGAAAATTTTGGTACAACATGCAGAAAGAGAGTACAAAGGTGCAACGGATCAGATTGAAATTATTACCAAGGAAATTGCGAAACAAATGCACTAGAAGCAACAAAAGAAAAAAACTTTAAACAAATGTATGAAATCTTAAGAGAGTACCAAGACGAAATAAAACTAAGAAAATTACGAAAAAAAATTCAGGGATGGGAGAGATTATCAGGGGGACTGTGTCTACACATTTCAAGAGAAATTAACAGTCTATGGGCAAAATCAAGTAATAAATATTACCTGAAAATCACCAAATGGCCTAAGGAAATGTATATCATGCTACAATTGGAGTCTAACTAATGTAGGTGGCGCAGTTTTTGGTGTGTCTATTGTACACGACATTTCTACTAATCTTGGCCAAGCGTAGGGTAGCAATTCCTTGGAAACACCCAGGGGCCCCCGCAGTGCAATCTTGGGCAAGGGATGTGCATCGCTGGGGGATGGCCGAAGTAAACGTTTTAAGAGGGCAGATTGCCTTGATCAAGGAAGAGGGGGCCGGAATGGATTGGGGGCTAATGCTTAATGAACTAATGACAACACCAGACCTGTTGCTGCCCTGAGAAGGGGCAGATAGGGACCAAGTGACACCGAAAGGTTAACCGAGAAGGAGGCGGGGGGTTTGCAGGGGCTGGAGGAGTGGGTACTCTGCTTGACAAATGCTTGATCTGAATGGGTCCTGGAATTGCTTGAAATGTTCACCAAAACTAACTGTACCACTGAACTTGTTAATTGCTTATGTGACGGAAATGAATTGTATGGAAAAAGGAAAAATGAAATGTAACAAAATAGAAAAACTATGTCTGCAGAAGTATTTAAAATTGTAATGGAATGTCCCTCTGATCTGAATGCTCTTCGGCTCCTTTTGCTTCTCAGGGAGCTGGCAATCAGCCCTTTTTTGCAGGAAAAAGTCGTAGCCATTCAAGTCAACATCACTCATCACAGCGCTCCACTACTCCTCAGCACCTTGTGGTCTCTCCCAAAAACTCCTTTCGTCACGGGAACCCTGTAGATATTTTCAATGCTGTCCAGAAAATGAGGGCATCTTCTAAACAGTTCCACCTCTGGCCTGCAACCATGATCAAAGGTAACGTTGAGACTCTATTATTTTTGCAAATGTTTAATCACATGTTCAGTATCAGATTTATTGCATCATCATCTGCATTTCCTTAACTGCCCTCCCCTTCCCCATATCCCTCCCTAGCCCAATACCCATGCAAGATTTATCATTTTGTTTTCTGGTTGAGCACGTTTGGGCATTTAAAAACTCCCAACAGACAAGCCTCCGGGTTGCATGTGTAAGTTGATTGTCCTCCCCTTCGGAGCCAGAACCCTTGAATCACTGGAGATGTCAAGAACATGTGTATCATATTAGCTCCATCCCCCTCACATATTGGGCACTTCCTGACTCCTGCGCCCGGCAATTGTGAGATGAGGTGAGGTGTCATGTAGGCCCTATGATGTACATATAGCTGGGTCAATTTCAACATGGCATTTCTTGAGACTTTCTTGGGGTACGTCAATGCCCAAGCCACTCCGATTCTGTGAATTCTCTACCTATATCTAATTCCCACTTGCTCCTAGCTTTGGGTACCTCTCCCAATATGGCTTCTAACAGTCCCTGATACATCCTGGACATGCATTACCCTCCCTCGGAAATGACAAATAATTTGAGTACCGTGTCCTCTTCTGGGGGGAGCAAAGTGGCCGACAAACTACTACCCACCTTATGTACCATTATGGAGTGTGCTAGATATTGTCCCCTACCTATGCCAATTATTTTGTATGCTGATGCTCTTTGGGTAGTCAGGGTAGATTTCAATCTTTCTAAAATAGCAAAAATGGCATGTTCCACGTAAAGTGTAATTGAACAGCCCATGACAATTGTGGACCTTTTCTCAATCTCAAATGCTGCAGCTGCAAGAGCCTGTTCGCAGACAAAGTGCCCTTGCATCAAAGAGTCTAATGTGCCACTGTAAAAGGCCAATGGCTTCTGGGCCATTGTGCTTTTCTGTGTTAACACGGCAGTCATGAGCTGGCCGTTAGAATACGAGAATAAGTAGAACTCCTGTGTATAATCTGGTGTTGCTAGCGGGGGGCAGTTGAAATCACCCTTTTTAGCTCATCAGAATTCTGTACCATCTGTTATGTCCATGCTATTTTGTTGTCCATCTTTTGTGCCTCTTTGAGATCCTGTAGGAGCAGCCTTGTGTATGCTGCATAATCCAGAATCCATGCCCTGCAGTAATTGCACAACCCTGGGAACATTTGCATTTCTTTTACTGTCACGGGCTGGGGGTGGCGCGCACTGGGGCACTGCAGTCCGATATTTTGCCATGTGCTGATATTAACCGCCCTAAGTATAAAACCGCTTGGAAACAGTATTCTAGCGTTGCCTTGTGAAACCTTGTACCCCTTGTGGTCCAGGAGCTGTATGTAACGCTCACCTGGTTCCCTCGGAGGCACGGGTCTTGACTGGGCGGTGAAACCGTCTTCAATGTCAGGCGTAGGATTCGTTTGGCTCCCGGATTTGGCCCCTTTCTCACCGATAGTTTGACCTGAAGGGTGAGGTGTCTGCAAATGGAAAATCAAGGTATTAGTGGCTGGAAGGTTGGGAGAAGTTCCAAGCCCCTCTCTCCCTCTCTCCCCGTGGTACTCGGTCGATTGTTGTGCTCACCTTAAATAGGTGAATGCTGGGCTCTCCATCCTGCGTCTCATGCAGGGGCGCTGGGTCCAGTTACTTCACTGGATATGAATTCAGCCTCTTAATTGCAGAGGGTAAGTTGAGAGCGATGCCGCCGTGTGCTGCACGAGCGTGACTTGTAAGTATTAAAGTTCCCTTTAGATTGCTCTCTTCAAATGTCTTGTCTCCTTAATGTCTATGTCTTTTCCCTTTCAGATGCTGTCGGTGCCGAAGAAGATGCTCCCCCCAGGTTCGTGGCAGAGAGCGTAACAAGAAGATGGTGCATACGAAGGCACGTAAGTAGAAAGGCTGCTCTAGGGCTGTAGAATGCACCTTAATGTCTCTTTTGTCTTTACAGGTGCCGGAATGCAGCGCGAGCAGAGTTGGAGCGAGCGTAACACAGGTAAGCAGTTTTGTAACTAAGCGTTACTAACCAATGTTCTTTGTCTTTGCAGGCCCGATGCCGGACGAGATATGCAGAAAAAACGCCTTGAATGCTGCCGATGGATCGGGTAAGTTGAACCGCTAACTTTGCCTTTGCCTAACCTGTGCCTTTTGTTTTGCAGGAGCTGCTGAAGACTGAGGATTGGTTCCCAGCAGGTAATTTTCGTATTCACAGGATCCGGAACTGAAGATTCGCTGGAGCTCACACGGTGAGCGTCCTGCTGCAGATGCAGAATAACGCGAAGCACATTGCACCAATCGGGTGTGGTTTAAATAGTCCATAGGAGTGCTTAGGTGTCTTCTTCCACAGCCTCGCCCAGGCAAAAGAGTTCCTGCTTCCAGAAGGGGTTCAGCATCAATGATCCAGGGAGTGGTGCCTGCCCCACCCAGAAGGAAAAGTAGTCCCTGCCAGAAGAGAGTGAAACATCATCTTGCTGGTAAGTAAGCAGCATGGTCTGCTGCAGGTAGGTCCACCCAAGCACTTTCACACTTGTTATGAGCCCGGCGCTTCCTGTGCCGGGACGGGTCCATGCTATGAGCCTGGCACCAACGGTGCCAGGACAAGGTCCAAAAGGTCCCTATTGGGACTTGCTGGTGCCGATAGTATATGTTATGAGCCTGCTTCCAAGGATGTTGGGTAGGTCCTGACTCTTTGGAAGCAGTGGTCATGACACTGTAAGAGTGTGATTGAATCGTGTCTGCAATGTTGTTCAGAGTCGCTGCATACCAGCAAGTCGTCCATGTACTGGATGATTGTGCTGGACACTTGGATGTTCCCTAAACTTGCGTGGAGTATTCTGTTGAAAATGCTGGGGCTTTCACAGTACCCTTGAGGTAATCTTGTGTGTTCGAACCTCATTTCCCCATGAGTGAAGGCAGTGAGGTACTGTAAGTCTGGGTGCAATGGTATGAGAAAAAGGCATTTTTTAAGTCAACCACTGTGAAGTGCGTTGCCTCTTTGGGGATATTACACAAAATTGTGGCAGGGTTAGGAACCATGGGAAACTCTTGCTGAACAACATCATTTAGGGGGCGCAAATCTTGAATCACCCTCCAATTGCCCCCTGTTGCCTTTTTTATGGAGTATATGGCTGTGTTGTACGAGAAGGTGGATGGTACAATTATCCCATGGTTGAGTAGGGCAGTGATGGTATCCTTAATTCCCTAATCTGCCTCCATGGAAAGGGGATATTGTTTCACTCGGGGTAACACTGTTCTTGGTTTCAATGTTATGTGTACTGAGGTCACTCCCTGTAAGAACCCTATGTCATAGGGGTTAGTTGTCCACAGTCTCTCAGGCACCTGCTCTAGATCTGCGTCATTGAACTGGTGTGGGGCTGCAAGGGCCATCTTGGGGCACTGGACCTTCCAGTACTGCACCATTATCTCACAGGGGATACAAATTGCTAGAACTATTTCTGCATCCTCTGGCTTGTACTCAAACAATTCTGCGTCAGTCACCTCCTTCAGAGGCACTCTGGGGTCAATGCAAAGTACTGTTCACCATTCGCACCCGTCTTGGTAAATCCCTATTACAACAATCCTTTTTGTCGATATCACTAATCCTTGTAAAGCTAGGGACAGTATTGTACCTACTGTGAACTCGGGGGACACAACAGGGTGAAAAATGAAATCTGTGGGCACTCGCCAACACCCCTTGCCAATCTGAAGCACCGCCTCAACAACTACAGTTATTCCATACACAAACATGTCCATGTCTATGGGAATTCCACGAACCACTGCTTCTCCTCCCATTGCAGTTATTATTTGCATTGCCCTCATGGCGCACATCACTGACGTGGCGCAAACTATGCCGCTGTCTGTGAATTAAATTGACATGTTGAGCTTGCTGAGCAGATCCCTGCCCAGGAAGTTCACTGGCGAACTTTCAGAATACAGTGGGGGGTCCCACACCACTCTCCCGCCTATTTTGATGTACGGAACCTTGGAAACAGTTTCAGAGAATCTCTGTGTGTAAAGAGTGTGGCCTGATAGTGGGAAGTCTCCCTCACTGATGCATGATTTTGTGGCACCTGTGTCAACCATAAAAATGAAGTGTTTGTTTCCTATCTCTGCGCCCACCAAGGGTGAACGGTCATAGATAGTACTGGGCACGCAAGCGCTCTCTGTGGGCTGTCCTATTCCGGGTATAAGTTCGACTCAACGGGTTATTTCCCATCACGCTCACCCCTCGGTAAGGCCCTATGGTGCCATTTGGTACTTCGTTGGGTATGTGCATGTTACCATTTGCGTGCTGGGGCATCGTCTGCTGGGGGCACTGCTATTGCTGAGCTTGCACCTCAGCGGGCTGGTGTGGGAGTTGTGTATATGCTTATTGTATTTCATATGGTATGGACCCCACGCACGTGTCTGGGAACACTTTAGATCTTATATGTGCTCCCTCCTCTTGTCAGTCTATCCCAGTTCTTATGTCCTGTCGACAGACCACTTGGTATTGTCTTTTTCATTAAGGCTGAGCCTGAACCACGCTTCCCGGCCCATCCACGCCCCCCTCTTGTCGCTGGTGTAATATCCCTTCCACTACAGTTGTAGCTAGTCCTACGAAAGCCTTCGTCTCGGGTTCCCCGGGGGACATTGATTCTCTGGTTAGCGCCTTCCAGTTTACTGCCAACTCTCTGGCTCCCCTAAAACCTTATAAACCTCGAGCCCGTCCTTCGGAGCCATGGTTTACGGAGGTCTTGGTGGGTCTTCGCCAGCTGCTCAGATGGGCTAAACGAAATTGGCGGCTAGCATATTGTCTGCAAGCTCGGTTGGCCTTTCACAAGGCCATGTCAGTCTATCATCTCATCATCTAAGTCAAGCTAAGCATGTGGATTTCTCTGTGCTCATTGAATCTGCCGCCAACTCCTCTCAGGAGTTGTTTAAAGTGGTACAGGCTCTCTCAGTCTTGCCGTCTGCTAACATAGTTATTCCTTCTATGTAACTTTGTACCTCTTTGTCCATCTATTTTCGAGATAAAATCGGCAAAAGATCTCTGATTTTCTGGCTACAAATATGCAGGAAACAGTGGCTTCAGTGGAAGTACCCACCCCCCTTTTTTATGGGAGGTATGTCCTACCTTCTCGGAAGCAGATGTCATCCTGGCCACTCGTAGCTTGAAGTCCATCTCTCCAGCTGATCCTATTCCTTTCAGCCTCCTGAAAGAGATTATACCCTCCTATATACCTACTCATCTTAAGCACGCTCTGGTGGTTCTGCTCTTAAAAAAACCTAATTTGGACGTCCTTCTCCTTTCTAATTTTCATCCAATTTTGCTTCTGTCTTTCCCTACGAAGTTGGTTGATACTTTGGTCACTCCTCTTATTCGCTACTTTTGGAGGCTCTCACTGTCTGGATTCTTTCCAGTCGGGATTTAGACCGGGCCGGGGCAGAGAATCTGTCCTGGTATCTGTTCCAGATGATCTGGTTCAGATTGTAGACCAGAGAGGGGTTGGTGTTCTGATCCTTTTGTATCTCGCTGTGGCTTTCAACACCATCAACCATTCCATCTTGGTCCAGAGACTTGCTTTACTGGGGATTGCCAGTCAGATCCTGAATTGGTTCTCTTCTTTTGTTTCTGATCGTTCTCAGTCTCTTTTTCTTTCTCCATTTACAACTGCTCCTCTCCCTATGGCCTGTGCCCGCCCTCACCCCCCCCCCCGGATCTGTGCTTTCTCCTCTTCTCTTTATTATTTATATCTTGCCTTTAATTTCTTTGATACACTCTTTTGGATTTCGGTGTTACTCCTATGCTCACGACACCCAGATTTTGATGTGCTTAGATCTGGCGCATCCACTAACTGCTTAGCACTGCCGCAGCTGCCTCTTGGCTTTCTCGGTTTGGATGGGTTTTAATTGTCTCTGGCTCAATGGCGATAAGACCGAGGTCTTGATCGTCGGGGCCCCACCTGAGACATCACTCTGGTCAGGCGCCCGAGTTGGGCCTTGTACCCCAGCCGGCTGCTTTAGTTAAAAACTTTGGGGTTAAGTTCTCAGCATCTCTTTCCATGCTTCCTCTAATAAGCACTGTCTGGCAAGGGGTTTACTTTAAACTTCACACTCTCCATAAAGTTCTCCTCCTTATCCCCATGGGGTTTCGCCCCTTGGTGGTTTCATCTTTAGTTGCTGGTTCCTTGGACTATTGCAACTCTCTCTACCTGGCCCTGCCGGCCTACCTTTTGCATCACCTGAAGTTCCTTTAGAACTCAGCGACGTGGCTTGCCCCGGGGGCCATCTGGCATACCTCGGTCTCAGGTATTTTAAATTTCTTCATTGGCTCTCTGTGGGCAGCCGGATTAAGTTTACGGCTCTGTGCGTTGTGCACCATGCCTTCTATGGCATCGGTCCAGTGTTCTTATAGGAGAAACTTTGCAGGTATGTGACTGCTCGCTCTTTGAGGTCAGCTAATACAGCTTGTATTACGGTCCCACGTGTTAGACGCGATCGTATGGGGGCAGTTCTTTTAAAGTCTCAGCAGCGCGGCTGTGGAATTCTCTTCCCCTGCCTCTCCGCCTTACCGAGTTCCACCTTAGCTTTAGGTGAGCCAAGAAAACATGCTTTTTGCTGCTCACATTTTGGGTCGGGAAGCCTCCGTCAGTGCGGGGATCGCTGGGATCACGTCAGGGTCACCAAATGAAGGCACACTCCAGCACCCTCAAACCAGAAAAAATACAGCACGCTAGGGAAAAAGGCCCATGACACGCTTGAAAGGATAACAAGTATCTATTTCTCCAAAATACAAATGCATCATCAAAGAACTCTGCTGCCGCTAAACGTTCTAAGCTGCATATTGACGTACAGCACATTATAATCACAAACATCGTCACTAATGACTGATATGCAGATGGGTATTTCCCTTCTGTGAAAGGTACAGTGAGCTAAAGTGTGGCTACCTTCCCAAAGAATAGGCCATTTAGCCCTGTTCGTTCTCGCAGAGGGGCGAATATAACTATTTTTTGATTGTTTAAGGGACTTATGTCTAGTCACCCTGAGTTTCCTAGGGTCATCCAGAATTTGACCCATTGCCCACTGTGCTCAGAGAGGCACAGCTCCACCTCATTGACAAGGCCCAACAAGGCTGAAAGACATGTCTGGGGTTGCTGTTGCTATTCTTGATCAGAAGAGAAACGCCATAGCATTTCTGTGCTGGACTGCCCATGTGAGCGGAACAAAGACTGATATGCAAATGGATATTTCCCTTCTGTGAAAGGTAAAGTGAGCTAAAGTGTGGCTGCGGTCTCTCGAGTGGGTAGCTTCCCAAAGAACAGGTCATTTAGCCATGTTCGTTCTCGCAGAAGAGCGCCTATGGCTATTTTTTAACGTCACTAATGACATACTCATATACAGTACAATTCTGCAATCCTAACTGGATGAGTGCTATACAAAGAGAGCCTGCTCCATATGGGATGCCAGGCCATTGGTCCATCTTCACCTGTTCATCTCCGTCCACATGGGTGCTGCTGGGCTTGTCATTCGAGGCTAAGTTGGTCTATCAAATTAATTGATAACAAATACTCTTTGAGACCATGCGCCAAGTTAAATCACCATCACCAAAGTTTAATGGTAAATTAGTGTCTGCCCTTTGGATGATGCGTGTTTCGGCAGTTTGCATTGATCAAATCCGGGCATATTTTCTTGTATTTAAGTTCAAAACATAACTAAGTATAACATTCATTATAACGTTCACAAAGGACATAAACAGACATAATGTTTTTGAACAGAAATAGAAGTCATATACATGAGCAATTGAGTAGATTGAACAAATAATAAAAAATCCAAAAATTAAAATATAAGGTATATGCAAGACAAGTGGGCTTGGTAACGGGGTGGAATTTGAGGGAGATAAAGAGAGAAAAAAGAAAAATACATATAACAGTAATTAGTATAGCCTTTTGGTTGTGGCTGAAATGTATGTACCTAGATTAATACCTTAGTGCCCATAATTTAAGATTACTTAGTCTAGAAAAATTGGCTTAGGTTTCTATAGTCTCTTATAACAGCGTTCAACATAAACAAATAGTAGTAATCTTACCATCCGTCTTCTATGATCCCTTAGTTTTGCCATTAGTTAAATGGGGTAAATCCCTGTGAAAACAATTGAACTATTGGAGTAAGTTTTGTATAAGTTTCCCTATTTGATTCTTCCTTAGGTTCATACTTTTCGTAGGTGATTCATAATCAGACCAGTTTCCTGTGTTATGAAATTTCTTCTGTAACTTTTAGAAGCTTTCAATACTCGCGCAAAATATTCAGAATTGGATACATTCTAAAATAAAATGCTCATCCGCTCGAGATTGTGCTTGGTGCACATCACTTCCAAACTGCGCCGTGTTCCGAAAGCCGCCGATCATCTAGTAGCCTAATAATGCTTGTACTTCTATAAAGGTTAAGTTAACTGTGCGAGATACCCATATAATAAAGTACTCATCCACTCAAGAGTGTACTTGATGCCCGTCAAATCCAAACTGTGGCGTGTGCGAAATGCCGCTGATCATTTATTTGCTCACTGATGTTTATACTTCAATAAAAGTTAGCTTAACTGTGTGAGATACCACTGTCGGTATATTCTATAATAAAGCGCTCATCTACTTGAGCGTGTGCTTATTACACATCAGAGCCAAACTACAGCGTGTTCCGACTGCCGCGATCATCTATTAGCTCATAGTTACTCATAATTCTAAACAGGTTTGCTTGACTGTGCGAAGTACCTGCGGGCCTTTTCAATTTGTAAATCATAAAAGTCCCTTACCTTTATCTCTGCATCTAAGTCATCTGCATCGGCTCTTCCTAGTACGCAAGATTCCGGCGCCATTGAAATAATGTTATTTTTTACTACCATGGTAATCGTGAAACCCTCTCACCGTTCTCTTTCCACACTCTGATTACCACGGCCATGTTTTGGGGACGCATTCCATGTTGGTGCTTTGATGCAATAGTCAGAAGCTCAATCTAATGGAACCTGAGTGATAAATGTTTAAAGTTTGGCGGCCTTATATTAATCCTTGAATTGACAAGCCACTTAAATATGCTTGTACTTGTTATCTGTGAGTCGTTACCAGTACGTAACATCGAACTGTTCTGATTAATTATAGTAGCATCTATATACCATATACATTTTTATGAGTCTCATTACTCCCGTGTATATTAAAGAAGTGATTATACCGTCGTAAGTGACTAAGGGCCTCATCAGGAGTTGGGCGGTAATGCCGGCGCTAATAGCAGAACATTGCCCAAAACTGCCAGTGACTCTGTGCTCTAGTCTGCTCTGCTGATGCCCAATGTGCAAGGGGAGTTGGGGGGGGTTCACAGAGGGACTATCAGTAAATGTTTGTTTTATAATGTATGTGTAAAATCAATAAAATTGTTTGATTAAAAATTGACGTGTAACATTATCACATTCCAAGTTCTGAACCATTAGATGTACCACACCAAGTGTCATGGTACGGTACCATATTGGATGACATTATGTATGACTGCTTCTTAACATTCTTTTATACCATAGAAGCCATTGCAAACATATTATGTCTACTACAAATTAGCATTTGCTACAACAATTCCTATACTTGTACTATTACAAGTCACAAAATTCGGAGTATGTTTGCCATTTGCAACACAGAAAGGAGTCCAATTCCTCCCATCTTCTGTTATCCTCTTGGTTGGACTTAGTGTAACATATCATAGATCAACATATTGTGTCTTCTACAAACTCTCATTTCTTACATATAATTCCTAAACTTGTACTATTACAAGTCACAAACTCGAAGTATGTTTGCCATTTGAAATGAAGAAGGAAATCCAAATCTTCCCATCTTCTTGTGTCCTCATGGTTTAACTTTGTGTTCTTCTTGATGTTAGAGAAAGGACACAATTTGGTGTATTTTCTGCCAATGTTGAGCTATGGGAAATTTAGGATCCTGGCTTCCTATTTTGGCTAAATGTTCTCTTATGCTTGTTCTTAATTCTCGTATGGTACTCCCGATATACAAGACAAGCTGAAGCAAGACTAATATGAATAATATGTAAACTAAACACCACTGTTACCGGTCTAAATTCAGACAATGAGAAATTCACAGAGCGTACCCCTATCGTGGAAAAACAACCACAGACTCTTCAGGTGGATTGGTGAACGTCTTTAATGGCAGTCAGAAAAGCCAGCATATATAGGACAAACAGCAACCCAAACAGCAGGACCAGACTCGGCGCAAAAAATCCCACCCTTGGCACACTGTGCTTTTATACAGAAGTTAAGTTGTGTCCAATTGTGCTGACATGTGAGTTCCAAAATGGGAGGGCCAGCTGCGTGGCTAATAGACTGTGATGAGCCCAAAACCATCGAGCGAATAGAGTGTCTATATATTACTAGCTCTTCGCTCTTAGCCCAAAACTATTGATGGACTAAAGATCAATGTATGATTAAAGTTCCAAATTATTCATAATATTCTTCATGTGTTGATTTACTCTCTTCATATTTGATATAGGTTGAACAGCCAACACGTGTTTCAATTTATCCGTCTTTTTGAAGGCTGTTTATGCAGTGGTGAATTGAATGGATGTAATTACCATACAGTTGTTGTAAGTAAAGAATATGTTTTAAAAACCAAAAATATAATAATAATAATAATAATAATAATAATAATAATAATAATAATATCTATTAAGTGCACTGAGCAGGGTGGTTGTGCACTCACAAATAATTCAATATAAGAGCCGACTGTTGTCCATGGAAAGGTAAAAGGAAATCATGCATTATTAATTGGTTGCACACCACCCCATTGTGTGGTGTAAAAGTAACTTTGTTGAATTGCTTACCTAAGATTGTAATTCGATATGACCTGTGAATTTTCAGGCATGGATTTGATTATTAATCCCTGGGGTTCAGAAAGCATCATTGGCTTCCCATCAGGGACAGAATCACATTTAAGGCCTTGACATTAGTGAATAAGGCACTATAAGGCAATCCCTTAATATCTAAATGAGAAAGTCAAGTGTTGCCGTTCCAAGAGAACTTTGTGCTTACAAGATTCTGGGCTAGTAGTTGTGACCCATTATAAACGGCCCGCTCCACAAAGGTACGTTTATTTAATTTTTGTGAGGGGATAACCCCTTAGCACCCATGAAGGTAACTATGTGGGAGCTGAGAGGTCAGGGTGTTGAGAGAGCGGGGAAGGGAATGGTGTGCCGGCTGCCCAGGCAACTCGGAACGCTGGCTTGTACCATACAGTACAGCGCACGTTCCAGGCTGCCTGATTGGCCAGCGCCCACATAAAGGGTGCTAATGTCTAATAACCTTCAGAAAATGGTTGAGGACTGCTCTCTTCTGATCTAGTTGCACTTTCTTTGAAACAGATCCCTCGTTTAGCACACTTTAGGTCATTTGGTGCTATATAAATCACCAAAATCAAATCAAATCATGAAAAGGGTCAGTACTGCCTCTTTTATGGATTTTATTGCTAAGGTGGTGGAGGGAAGCATCACGTATGGCCAAACTGTCATCCCCTTACCATAGCGCATTCTAAAAACTATTCCTTACTGTATTATAGAAAACGACCTTGTGAAAGTAAACCAGAATGGTATTATGTATGCAGGTATTTATTTAAACATCAATTGAACTTTGAGTATGAGGAATGACAAAGGGCATTCATTAATGAAGAACTTGATTAGCAAAGACATTCCAGCCCGTACATAAAAAAAGAGTTTCTGTTTTTTTGGTTTCCACCATGCTGATAATATTTGCCATGGAAAAAACCCAGGGCAACATGACACATAAATCAAAAGCCAGATCGTCAATGTCTGGGATAAACAGCAGTTATGAAGGAGTTTTGTGATTCCAAGGAATGCCAGTTCATAAAATATTGAGAACGATACCTGTGACTTTTGTAAAGATTCACTGTCTTTTATGAAATTATACTGCTGCAATATTCGGTCTTCTTCTTGATCTCTTCGCTTTCTTTCCTCGTGATAGTAAACCGGGATGTTCCTTTGAGCACGTTGCAGACACAGGTAGCACAATTCCTGATAGACAAAATAAGATAGAAAATTGTAAAATGCAAACTATGTTCCTCTCGGGTTTAATCCTTAAGTGTGATTTAAAAGGAAGCTATGCATTCAATGGCTGTTATAGGACGCTATCATATGTTATAGATCGATAGTGGATCATTATTAGCTGCCCATTTGTAATGACAAGAGCATCTGTTAAGTATGAAAATACTTACATTTGTCTAGTTAATTTACATTATTCTCAACCTGGTAGTATATCGCTAGTGAGTGCCTGAAATGCAAAGAAAGTAGTACAGCAACAGCGTAGTATGTATAGCCTTCATGAACATTAGCCACAGTCCTGATGCTTGCATATAGTATAATAGTCTCATAAGCAAGACAGATATGAAATTAAAGCATTGTTCTGTGGTTCAATTTAACTTCAGGCCATGGAAAGGAGTTCCCAAGTGCTGCCCTTTTCCTGAAAAAAACATATCCTAAGGGACATTACAGGCCAAATATGACCCAGTAAAAATGCAATCATTGCGGAAAAGATTCAAATGATCGAAAATGTGATATGCTCGAAGAAAGTGTGTCCTTGTAAAAATACATGTCATTCAAGGCATACTCTCGATAGTTAATGGATTAGCGAGGCCGGTGTGCCATTCATCATAAACTCAAACAAATCTCACATTTTTATTGAAATCAAATGATGAACGTCAGACACAGGTGGCTAGGGAATTCAATTTACCAAAAGTGGTACTATGGAATAGAGTAGAAACATGAGCTCAGGTTTTTAAAAGCAAGGCAAGTATATAATGAAAGATTAAAAATGTATTCTCAGATGTTACTATCCCACCCAGATGAGGGATATAATGTGTAATCACATCAAACCAGCAGAAAAAATACTAGTGAGCATTAATCAGGCATGGTATGATGGCAAAGACTGCAATGAAAATCAAGAGAGCACACAGGTTGGGACCAATTTACAATGCTTTTGCCAGACGTAAGTTTCAATTACTGATGGAAAAAGTAATAACTTCATAATTACAAGAGGTAGAACCTATATTTCAAGGCGCCTGGTCCCTACTGATTCTCTTTTATTAAATACATCTTTTTTCTTTCTTTCTTTTCATATATAAGGGCTTGCAGTGTGTGCTGATCAATATTAGGCACTCTATCACTGTGCCTCAAGAAAGAATTGTGAATTTGTAAAGTGAGTGCAATGTAATTAATTGAGCCTGACCGAAAGATACTACCATATGATCTGGCAAGGGCGCCGAACAATCAGAAGAGGTGATGTTTTCACGCTAATATAATTCTATTCCAGTCACAGCAAAGTTTATTAATCCGTAGCAAATAGGCCGGATGCCTAGTAAGTGTATAAAGATTTAGAAAATTGACTGAAAAGGACAGCGAAAAAAGAGAAAGAAAAAATGAGACATTTATTTTGTTTGATCAATTTATGGATTTTGTAAGGCGCACGTATCGCAACGAGGTATGGAAGTCTTCATTTTGTGATGAAATTCAAGCATGTTATTGGGGAAGAGTGTTCTAGATGGAAGCTGCCTTACAGTTAATCTTCTGCTTCACATGGAGGTGGATTTGAAGAGGGGGTCCGGGGGGAGTATCAAGCTCCTATTTGAGGTGTGAAAAAGATTTCTGGAAAGCGCTCCGGTTGTGCAGGTAATCTAGTGCATTGCATGAAAAGGGTTTTGAACTAACACCAGAACCTGAAATGCACATCTTTCTTTGATACGCAACAGGTGCAATGAATGCAGAGTTGATTGAATGTGCTGTTTTTTTTAAAATCCCCCTTAGATGCGTCTACCTAACTACTATTACACCATTAAGCATTAGGTGCCCCTCTGGAAGTCCACATACTAATAGTACAGGAGGCGAACAAACACATTGCGCGCCCCGCCGATATAACATCCAGCTCTCTAGAAGTGCAGGAGATCAGCATTGCCAAGACAGATAACTTCTTATTGTAAAGCCACCACAGAGCCAAGGTACAGTAACATGACTTTATTAAGTTACCAGAAAACAAGCTCCCCTCTGCCCCCCAGGGGGACCAACACCTCCAGTTGTCCTTGGCCTCAAGCCCAGGCATAGTATCTCTACAGCTTTGAAATCTCTTCACTGGCTCCCTGTAGCTGCAAGGGTCAAGTTCAAGACCCTCTGCATCGTCCACAAGGCTTTCTGGGGCCTGGGGCCACTCTACCTCCAACTTTCTCTTCCAAAACATCTTCCTTCTCGAGCTCTCTGCTCATCCACCTCCAACTCTCTGAGGGTCAGACGCTCCTCCAAGCAGAGAGTTGGGGGCAGATCTATCTCCTCGACTGGGGCCTCCCTCTGGAACAGCCTTGCTTCCTCTCACACTTGAGCAGAAGCACCTCTGGTTTCAGGAGCAACCCAAGACCTTCCTTTTTGCTCCGCGCACTGGTCACCTGGTCACCCTCTGAATTCGGGCCCAGGCTCTTGCATGACCAGTTGCCCTTGCACTGCCTTCGGGCTACCCAGCAATTAAGGTTCTGTATCGCAACCCTACAGTCCCTTCTCTCTGCACTTATGAGCCACCTGCTGGCAGCAGTTTTGAGTTAACTGCACTTCCCCCTTCCCCTCTCCGCTGGCACTTCTCCCCTTCCCTCTTACCCACACTTGCACAATCTGAATGAAACAAGGCCTAGTAAGATCGTTATTTTGTCTTCCCTTTGTTTACCCCTCCTTGTCTTGTCACGCCATCATATCATATCATACGCTCCGTATATAAGGGTTCACCCATCCTCCTTACAAAACCCTTCTTTATCTGCACCCAATCACCACACCTCACTTACACAATCTCCTCCCCTTCTTCTCATTCACTCCTTTCAACCACCGATCCTTATCATGATCCAATTTCCTTTTTACCACATCCACCACAATATCAGTTTCCCTTGCTCTTCCCAACCAAGGGGGAATCACCTTAGTATTGGCTTTCCAACCTCTCATCATCTCAAAAGAACTCACACCTGTCGCTGCATTTGGCGACATCCGCAGTGCATACACTCTCTCACAAATCGCTACCTTCTTATCTTTCCCACACACTTCCGTCAACCTTATTGCTTCCATGATGCATCTATTCACTCTCTCCACACTTCCATTACTTTCCGGATGATACAAAGCCGTCCTTTTATGCAAAATTCCACATAAATCAAAGTTTTTCTGACAAACACCTCCCAGAACCGCATCGGTTGCCTCCCCGACCACTTTGCATTCCATCCATCTTGACAGCTGGTCCACAAACACCAATACAAATTTGCCTTGCCAAGTTCCCAAATTAACAGGACCAAAGACATCCATCGCCACCTCATCCCACACACGTTTGGGAGTCTCCACTTTTACTAATGGCTGCCTCTTGGCACACTCACCCTTACCAGACTGACTACACTCCTCACACTCACTCAACCTCCTCTTCACCTCCCGGTCAAACCCAGGCCACCAATACTCACCCCTCAACACTGCCTTGGTATCCGACACACCCAAGTGTCCCTCATGCGCCAAATCAATAATACTATTCCGCAACAACTTGGGAACTACCACTCGTTCCCACCAATACAAAATAGCTCCCATGAGGCTCAACTCCTTCCGAACCTCCCAGTAAGATCTCTCTTCCTGAGCTTCATCTTACTGGGCCACTCTGACTCCATAAAACCCCTCACGCGATTGAGGACCTCATCAACAACAATAGCTTCCATCAATCCTCTTCCGTTCCAAAAATTCCCAACCATTAAAAAAATCGAGGTCAGTAATTACATGTTCCCCGGTCTCTTCTACCTAACCACTGAACCTTGATAAGTGGTCCGCCAAGACATTCTCCCAGCCGGATATAACCTCCATTTTAAATTCATGAATTTGCATCTTGGTGACCATCCAGCCACTCTCTGGGATACTTTACTCAAACCTTTAAATTCAAAGATGCTTTTTATCGGTTTATGATCTGTCCTAATGACAAACGCTGCAGCCTGCGCAAAATTGGAAAACTTCTCCACCGCCCAATGACAGGCTAATGATTCCTTCTCCAACACAGAGTAATGTTTCTCCGCACCCCTCGGCACCCGGGCGGTATGGGCCACAATTTGCTCACCCCCATCTCCATCTCCATCTCGTTGTGACAATACAGCACCAACACCTTTGTCGCTCACATCCACCGTTATGACGTTTCTAGTATCAAAGATCCTTGAAAATTCCTCTGCACACAACTCATTCCACTCATTCAGCTCAAAAACCACACCCTTCCTGAGCAACTTCCTCATCTCCTTCACCTTATCTGAAAAATCCTGCACAAACCTTTGATAAAACTCCACAATCCCAAGAAATGATCTCACCTCATCTTTGAGCATGGCACTCACCATATCACGCTTGATAACTCATGACCTAAGTATTCTACACTGTCTTTACCAAACACACAGTTCTCCTTCCTCAAACTGATACCACTCTCTCCCAGTACCTTCAGCACCTTGTCAAGAGTGGCGTCATGCTCATTTTCATCTGTCCCTGAAACCAAAACAACATCCTGAAAACACAACACACCACTCATACCCCTGAATAACGTGTCCATCATTTTCTGAAACACAGAGGGTGCCGACAGCAGGCCAAATGGCATCGTCCTGAACTGGAACATACCCTCATGTGTAATGAACGCAGTGTATTTCCTACTTTACTCATCTAATTCAATCTGATGATACGCCAGCGCCATATCAAGTTTGGAGAACAGTCTCCCATCACCAACGAAAGTTTAACATTTCACTCATATTGGGCAATAGATGTCTCTCCACCACCACACACTTATTCACTTCTCTATAGAGAAACGCAGTTCTCCCCATGCCTTCTTCACCACCACTATGGAAGATACCCACTGTGTTGCACCCGCTCTCTCTATCACTCCTGTCTCAGGAAACCTCTGCAGCTCCTTCCTGATACCCTCTCTCAAGCTCAGAGGAATGGGGCGCAGCATAGCCACAACCGGCTAACAACCCTTCCTCATGAAGATTTTATGCTTCATACCCTTTACCTTCCCTATGTGGCCTTAAACACTTTTTTGTATTTCTGGAACACAGACTCGCCAACATGTAACACCTGCTCTGCCGCATTAGGATCCATTTTTAGCCTCACATTTTTCTGAGCTCGCCACCCGACGAGTGTGGCCCCCTTTTTTGTGGCATACACCTATCCCTGCGTACATCTTCCTTTAAAATTCAGCTCAGCGTTGAAATAACCCAGGAGTTACATTTTATCCAAATAATAACCACCAAGGGAAATATGTGCCCTTTCCAAATCACACACCTTTCCACACAACTCCCGTTCAAATACCCCTCTTGACATCAGAGTGATATTGGCTCCTGAATCAGCCATCATGGATAAATACCTTACTTTGAAAATTCTTGCAACAACTTGCAAAGTGACCTCTCCTCTTGCAATTGGTACAAACAGCCTTCCTCCCTGGTCACAGTGTGGAAGCAGCAAAATGCGAATTACCTGCACACCGGAAACACAGTTTATCTTTCCCCCTCCTTTACTTAGAGCGTGAGGTTTTATCTTCACCCCCTCCTTTCTCTCTGTCCTTCTGAATCTTCTTTTTTGGCTTACTCCGATACTTTTAACACTTCCACCATAAACCCTTTATTTTCCACCTTGACAAGCTAGCCACACAAGCGAAAGAGTGTTCCACTTTGCTGGAAATCTCTTAACAACTCAACTAAGCTCGATTCATCCTTAAGCCATAACTCTTCTCTGATCCTGCTGTTACAACAGTGGGTCATGAATTGGTCCCTTATGTGTTCATCAAACTTAACTCCAGACTTGCATGACAAGGCCAGAAACCGCAAAGCTGTGACATATTCCTCCATCGTTTTGCCCTCTTCTTGAAACACTATAAAATGATATTGCTAAAGGATGGTACTGGTCTTGGGGAAGAAGTAGGCATCCAATTTGTATAAGGCCAAATGCAGTTCATTGGTCACCTCACTTCTGCTGACTTCATCTCCTACATCTGGAAGGGTATCATAAATTCTCTGCTCTTCATATCCTAAAAAGTGCATTAAGAGCAACACCTTTCTATCATTAGAGAATGAAGGTCCACGTGCTGCCCTTATATAGTGCAGGAACCCTTTCTTTTATTGCAACCACTTTATTTTAGTGGCTCCAGTAGATGGCATGAACATAACAGCCCCGGTACATCAGGCAAGGCCATGGCTTAACGAGTGCACACACACCAGGTTATCCAAAACGAAGAGAACATTTTATTATGATTTTTTTTTTTAGAGCACTGTTTCTTGCACCAGGCTTTGGTTTGTTTTTCAAGCACCAAGTACCAGCAAAATCACTAATGGTGCTTTTCCCAGCAAGTGCCTCTCTGTTCAGATCCTCAGCAACTCCTCAGGTAAAGCTATGTCACGATTTCTCCTACACTGCAACCATTTTATTTTAGTGGCTCCAGTAGATGGCATGAGCATAACAGCCCCGGCACACCAGACAAGGCCATGGCTAAACGAGTGCACACACACCAGGTTATCCAACAGGAAGAGAACATTTTATTATGATTTTTTTTTAGAGCACTTTTTCTTGCACCAGGCTTTGGTTTGTTTTTCAAGCACCAAGTACCAGCAAAATCACTAATGGTGCTTTTCCCAGCAAGTGCCTCTCTGTTCAGATCCTCAGCAACTCCTCAGGTGAAGCTATGTCACGATTTCTCCTACACCGCAACCATTTTATTTTGGTGGCTCCAGTAGATGGCATGAACATAACAGCCCCGGCACACCAGACAAGGCCATGGCTTAACGAGTGCACACACACCAGGTTATCCAACAGGAAGAGAACATTTTATTATGATTTTTTTTAGAGCACTGGTTCTTGCACCAGGCTTTGGTTTGTTTTTCAAGCACCAAGTACCAGCAAAATCACTAATGGTGCTTTTCCCAGCAAGTGCCTCTCTGTTCAGATCCTCA
Organism: Ambystoma mexicanum; assembly: GCF_040938575.1. Classification (NCBI taxonomy): domain Eukaryota; kingdom Metazoa; phylum Chordata; class Amphibia; order Caudata; family Ambystomatidae; genus Ambystoma; species Ambystoma mexicanum. The sequence goes on from NC_090941.1 coordinate 898,986,810, forward strand.
GCAACTCCTCAGGTGAAGTTATGTCACGATTTCTCCTACACCGCCAATCCAAATGAAGTCGAACGTTCTCCGACTTCGTTTCCCGTCTCGCTATGCCAGTTCCAATATGGCCGCAAATGGATGCGAGCGTTCGCCACAACGCTTGTCAACCAATGGCGGGCACGGGCGCTGGTTCCTTTTGTCTCTTTGAGCAACGCTTGCGCTGCAATGATCGTCAACCACTCTTGCCTACCAATGAAGTGGCACACGTGCTGGGTCCTTTTTTCCTTTTTGCGCACGCTCATTCAGCAAACAGGGCATAAACTTGCCTTAAATCCACTTTCTCGCCGTGCCGGGATAGTGTAGAGCGAATTATCCACAGGATGGTGGAATGCTCTTTGCTCTTCGTTTGATGTCCATCAACTGAAACATCATGTCTGGGCAAGCAGGGGCAGCGCCGAGGGCAAGCTGTTCTAAGTGGTTGCTGTCAGTCCCTCGTCACCAGTATATAAAGCCACCTCAGAGCCAAGGTACAGTCACAGGGCTTTATTAAGTTACCAGGAAGCAAACCCCCCAGCAGGAACAACACCTCAGGGCAGGGATAACATCTGATTTCCTTGGAACACATGAGCCTGTTTGCCCACTAACATTCCACTCTGAGGTTCTATAGCTGACATACTCATGATATCACTCACATTCCAGCATAGGTTACCCAAACCATTACAACACTTTTCCCCAGAGAACACAGGGGAAGTTTGCACACTATTTCAGTCCAAACTCCCAAAACAATTTAAAACGTAAGAACATTTCCTGATGAGCTGGGATAGACTAAGTGTTCCAAACCCTCTGTCCACATACAGCTTTTATGGCATGCATTGGGGTACTCTAGTTCCCAACCCGCGCCCTGGACAGTAATATGGAGGCTTCATTTTTGTACTCCACTTACAAACTGTAAAAATATTTTGAATATCAAACGTAGAATTAGAGACGAGGGTCACCCTCCTCTGAAAACCCTATGAGCTCCCAGCGCAGTGGAGAGCACAGAAGAGATTTAGGTTGTATCCTCTGTTACATTGGTTCCTCCTGTCATCGACTTCTGGAGTTCTTCCGCCTTAACTGCACCTCAGAAAATGTACTCTTTTCCCTGCCAAGTTACCCATAGTTTCGCTGGATGAAGTAGACCTCCTTTAATTCCTTTGGCCAAGAAGCTTTTCTAAAGGGAATTTAGTTATCTTCTTCTCTTCACTGTTGCCAGAGCAAAGTCAGGGAAAAACATCACTTTATGACGTTGATAGGTCAAAGTACCTTTCTCATGGCCCACCTTCAATATTCTCTCCCTATGCAGAGCATCTCAAACTTTAATGATAAGTCTCGGCTCCACGTCTGTGTCTCCCGTCTTTTTAGGTGTTCAGGTTTTAATGTGGTAGCACCGATCCACATATATGGGATTTTCCACCATGTTCAGGTCCAACAATTCTGGAAGCTAATTGGAGACAAAAGCTACCGGGTCGTCACCTTCCACACCCGGGGGGAGGCCAATGACTCTCAGTTGCTTTGCGCCAACCACTTTATCCAAAGTATTCTAATCTGTTTTCCATGGCCCTGTTCCCCTTGACCACTGCCTCCAACTCTTCCCCTACTTGTTTCATTTTCAGGGTTATCTGTGCATATCGCCGGTCCAGCACTGTTTTCTGTTCAAGGGTAGATGTTCTCATCTTTAGTTGGGCCACCTTTTGATTAAGCCTATCAAATTTTCTCTCTGGGTGTGATACCGACTTCTCAGTGCATCCCAGCGTAGCAAGCACTGGATCACGTGAAGGGGAAGAGGATCTAGACGATTCACAGCTTGACAAGCCTTGTTTGTTTGACGTGGCCCATGGTTCAAATAAATCGGAGTAAATTGATTTCTCGTTTTTCTTGTTTTTCCTAGATGCCATCATTATAAGCTCAGACTCCTGAAGTCTATGTTTTACCGGGTGCAAACTCCTCCTGCCCCTAGTTAAGAAGTCTTCCTCCCTGACGCCTTCACCTCTGTAACGTTCAATAGAGGCTGTTGTCCACAGAAAAGATGGCTGCCCTTGTTTGGTCAGCAAGAAGCAGACTACGCTGATAAAAGTGGGAGGGGAGCAGACTGCCTACTGTCACTAACACCCTTCCCCTCCGCTGTGATCTCGCTGTGGCTCGATCACCGGAACTATGATCCGGACAAGTGCAAGTCAGAGATCGCTGTTGTCGCCCGGCAACCTCTCGCATCCTCTATTCCACGTTCTTGCTCCATCCGCTCCTCACTCCTGACAGGGTGGAAAAACAGGGCCATATACGATACCTCCAACCCCACGGCTGCCTTCACGTTCATCCTCTTCTTCCAGTCACTGGACTATAGTTATTCCCCAAACACAATTAGATGTTTCTGGCTGTTGTTCATGGAGATCTGTCATCCCGGTGGCCAGGACACAGCCATCGTTTTTGGATCCAGTTCCTGGGGGTGGACCAGTGCGGAATGGGTAACTGGGTGAGGGGTTCTCGGGCAGTGGAAGTCGGACACTGGACGGCGAGACGTGATATCCCCTTCCCTGTCACACCTTTACCCCATCCTTCCAGGTAGGATACTTAGGAATTCAACCTCCCCTTCCCCAACATGAACACTTTCTCTCGGACAGCTCACTGTGAGGGAAAACAGACTAACACCCGAGCCGTATACCTGGCATGTCCCAATACAATGGTCAGGAAGGGTCAGGCAATTACTGATCATTACACCCACCTGACTTCCATCACACTTCCCCACACACGGATAAAATGCAGAGCACGAAAGCACACTATGAGCAATGCAAAGCACACGAGGAAGTAGCAGTTCCAAGATGGCAGTTTAATACAAGGGGAAAGACGGCAAGACCGAAGAGGAGTGCAAGGAGGGAAGTGCCCTTGACCTTTTCACTGAAAGACTGTTGCTTTCATGAACCTGCAAGAATAAGAAACATAAGACCAGGAATCAAGGCTGAAGAATTCTGCATTATGTGTCGGTGGTAACAGGGGCTCTCCCGCATTGATAGGCAAGGGGGGGAAAATCGTTTGCTGCCGTGGTACTGTTCTTGGCTCCTACAACAAAGCAGCACCAGTGAAATCAGCACAGCCGGCGAGTTGGGGAGACTGATACCAGACCGCTCTGTGTTGAAGTCAAGGTTGCAAGTGGCAACATTATATAGTGAAAACTACAGAGAATAGTGTGTGAAGTGTACTTAAGTGCCCTGCTAGCTAAATCTACAAGTGCAAATGCTGGAAAGACTAGAGGGGAGGAAAACTGACTTGCTAATCCTTTTGGACTTATCAGCCTCATTTGATCTGTTAGATCATTCCTCCTTACTTACAACGCAGGCTACCCTGGCCAACTGCTCCAGTGATGCTGTCACATGGATAAGCTCATTCCTTGGTGAGAGACAAATCTAAAATCTGTTGGGTACTGCATGCTCCAAGACAGTCCCAATGAAATATGGTGTTCCAGAGGGCACCTGTATCTCCTCAGCTCTCTTCAATCTTTACATTAAATCCTTGTGTGACCAGCTTGATTCTTGGGGCCTGAAATTCACTAATTATGCAGATGATTTCCAGCTTCTTATGGACCTTGAATTGCCTAAAGAATTGAACACTGTGAAAATCTGGAATAGGAAAAGAACTTTATCATTTGTTTTTTGCATCAGGCCCTCTGATTGAAGAGACTTTGAAAGCAAAGAGACTTGGGCACAGAAGGCCATGATGCTTGAATTGTATCCTCTGCTAGCGAAGCCAGAGACTGTGCTTAGCTCGAGTGTCCCGCCTTGTCCTGCGCTGAAAACATGGGGAAGGGAGGCCAACGGCCTGAACATCCTGACATATCATTTTGTGAATACTTCTTTCTTTTCGTAACATTGTTTCTCACACTATTTGTATTTAGAGGTAGGGAGTGGCAATAGGTTTATTAGTATAGGCGCTTTTATTTTGACAAGACACTACGAGGACTGCGTTATTATTATGTGATGGTCATAGCTTGCTCCCATCCGTAGATTTAGGATTACATAGGCATTTTTCAAACCCTTTTTGAAGTTCAATAAACACCCTTGAACTGTGGTCACTTGTGTCTGTTTTAGTGTTGATACCATGCCTTCCTTACAAGGAGTCCAGTGGCTTTAGCAGAGTGGAAGTGGAGAATAGTTAAAGGCATGATCTAGTAAAAAATGTTATTGTCCCTGTGGCTCGATTTTAGAAAACTTTCCTATGGACCTTACCCGAGTTTTCGTCCATCAAACGCACGTGAAAACAAGCACCAGGGAGCCGCCATTTTCTGATAATCCTATCTTTTCCCCCATCGCCCTGGCTGACCTGCTTTTGGGGCACTAAATCAATTCCCCCGCCCCTGAGCCTGGGATCAGCAGACTCGTACCGCCCATTTCCCAACGCCAAAGCACGTCTCGTGTCAACATTCGCTGCGCTTCAGCTAATGACGTGTCGCCATGGAAATGGCAGGACACCTCTTTCCTCAATAAGTATAAACAGACCGTTTTACAACACACAGCAGCAGATTTTCCATTCCATTCCTCTCTCTGTTTTACTTTGAGTATTCTGTGACTCGTTTCAGTGCTCTGGTCAGCTACCTTCGCTGCCTGTAGCCCGTGTGAACAGATACCAGTATCACCGCTATAAATTATTTTAGTTTGTTTAACACACAATGGCTACAATAATGCCCTACATGTACGAGCCCGAGTATACCGAGGAGGAACTACTGGAAAGGGAAGCACGCGAAAACGATGGGGATTCGGACGGCAGTTGGCAGGACGAATCAACAGATGAAGAGCCTGGGCCTAGTCGAATGGACGGCGTCTCCACCTGGTGCACATGCAATCGGTGCGAGCTAATGCCGACCGAGGAGGAGAACTGCTGCTGCCGAGAAAACTCGGGATGCCTGGCCTACATTTCGGAAGGCGAGCCACGACCGCAATGCATCACCGAGCTGCCAGACTTCAGGGCAGCCTGCCTCACACGGGCCGTGTTGAGAATAATGATGGTGCTTATGCACGAACTTCGCGCAACTGTTCGTCCTCGTAATCCGAGTAACGAGTAAGTATACTCTGCTTGTCATGCCACTCCTATTTCATGTTCTTCTACTATATCCAAAATTACATCTACATATCATTGTAACGCATGTAAGTCGTTCAATATTGTGCATTGTCTAGATAGCATTTGTCCGTGCAGAATGCCATTAGTTACAAGAATTCTTATTGACAACAAACGTTTATTAAAGTTATCTTGGTCATTTAAAAACAGTTTGTTTCATTCCTTTTCACAGGTGGTATAGGCTGGTGGCCTATCGTTCCTTTACATGGTGGCTCCACAGGAGGCTTGGGCACCGCGTTCGAAGAGTGATACCCGCCTGTGCCGTTCGTGCCATTAGAGAAACGTTCCCGAGTGACAGCGGTCAGTTCAGGGGATTTTCTCTCGCTGTGCTGCAACCTGAACTGTACAATGTTTAAAGTCTTGTATTTTTGTGTCATCAAAATAAGATACAAAATAAAACACCACATATATTTTAACAACGGTTGTTTCGATTGTTTAAATGAATCAAGTGTGTCTCCATTCAAGGATGGACGTCAGACATCTGTGCTCCGAATGGGTGAAGGTCTGGTCGCTGTGAAGCAGGGTGGTCACTATCTATCTAAGCTAACATAACATATTCTCATAATGCATGCACTAAATAACACTTGTTCAAAGTCTTTCAGTGGGTTATGTCTCTATAAAAGTCACACATATGTCTATACTAACAATTACCATTGGATTATACAGGCCTTGGGTCTTGACCACTATAATACACCGGTTGAAGCGTGGGTCTGTGCTCACAAGAATCTACGGTATGTGGCATTTGTTATTGATAAGCAACGATATGCTATCATTGATTTAAAGACGATATACTATATATTGATATAAAGGCGGTTTGCGCCGGTGGATGTGCGCTGGCATGGGGGGCTGTCAGGGGCGCGAAAGGCCAAGGTGCCAAACTACATGTGCACTTCAAAAGGTGTCCCACGCCAAGGGGCCATCGGTCACATGGCCTCCTCAGACCCCGTGTCTCCAGCCAGGCCTCCCCTTGAAGCAGGCCGCCCCCCTGCAGTCCACATAAGTGTGTCTCCATTCAGCAGTCTTCCTGTGCCTTATCTGCACGCCCCAGGCCCACCCATCCCACCCCCTGTATCAAAGGCGGTTCGCGCCGGTGGATGTGCGCTGGCATGGGGGGCTGTCAGGGGCGCGAAAGGCCAAGGTGCCAAACTACATGTACACTTCAAAAGGTGTCCCACGCCAAGGGGGCATCGGTCACATGGCCTCCTCAGACCCCGTGTCTCCAGCCAGGCCTCCCCTTGAAGCAGGCCGCCCCCATGCAATCCACATAAGTGTGTCTCCATTCAGCAGTCTTCCTGTGCCTTATCTGCACGCCCCAGGCCCATCCATCCCACCCCCCTGTATCAAAGGCGGTTCGCGCCGGTGGATGCGCGGTGGCATGGGGGGCTGTCAGGGGCACGAAAGGCCAAGGTGCCAAACTACATGTACACTTCAAAAGGTATCCCACGCCAAGGGGCCATCGGTCACATGGCCTCCTCAGACCCCGTGTCTCCAGCCAGGCCTCCCCTTGAAGCAGGCCACCCCCCTGCAATCCACATAAGTGTGTCTCCATTCAGCAGTCTTCCTGTGCCTTATCTGCACGCCCCAGGCCCATCCATCCCACCCCCCTGTATCAAAGGCGGTTCGCGCCGGTGGATGCGCGCTGGCATGGGGGGCTGTCAGGGGCGCGAAAGGCCAAGGTGCCAAACTACATGTACACTTCAAAAGGTGTCCCACGCCAAGGGGCCATCGTCACATGGCCTCCTCAGACCCCGTGTCTCCAGCCAGGCCTCCCCTTGAAGCAGGCCGCCCCCCCTAAGAACACGACATAGATACGTCATTCATTCACAAACACACCCCTGTTTCTAATACTTTATAAACCACTTGATATGTCTCATGAGAACATCTTTGTGCTTTGCAAGTCAACTCCTGAACGTGTTACCTGGCAACCACTGAGATCTACGCTAATCTGCTCGTCGTCGTGCTATCTGTGAACTTCTGTGACCGCTTAGAGCAAACCCATCAGTGTGCTACCTGTGGCCACCCACCTATTCTCCTGCAACATACTGCTCTGCTTGCTGAATCCAACTGTTTGTTGGTCAAGGTAAGGCCATGTATCCTAGTCATATTTTGCAGATTTTTAAATGTCTATCTATTTGCGAGTTGAGTACACAATAGTGCTAGGTTCATTGATCTCATTGCTATTGACTTGAGTTTCCATTGCTATGCTATCAATAGATCTATTTATTTTCATCTGTGTCTATTGTCATCGAATTGCACCCTTCGGGGGTCCAGTCTATAATGTAAGCATGTTTCCTTCTCGTGCAATACAGAACATCCAAGGGATGAGTCACATGTTCAGTTTTTAGTCACATAATTTATACATTTCTGCAACTTATGCAAATACTAAGCCGCACATAATGAACTGGTATAGTTCCTGCGACCAAAACAAACCTTGCATTGATCATTGTATGATTCATTTACTTTTGTATCAAATCTTTATTCTTGAAGATTGTATAATAATGTCGATATTTACTTTTCAGATTTATCAACAATGCCTGCCTGTTTGATTAGCGGTTGCCCTTCGAAGACCCATGCTAAATCTGAAGGCACTACAATGCATGTATTCCCGAAAACTGTTGATCGAATAAGAGAATGGGTCAGACATTGCAGATATCCACTGGATGAGCTGGAAAGTAGAGTCCAACAAGTCTTACAGGACAAGAGGGGTGAAGTCTTACAGGACAAGAGGGGTGATCGATACCGCATCTGCAGCCGGCACTTTTCCTTGGACATGTACACAACATCTTGGGTAACAAAGAAGAATAAACGGCGAACGACACGGAAATTGCTCGAAAACGCTATTCCCACTCTATTCGTCCACATTCCGCCATCGGTGAGTCAAGTGTCCGGATTTAGCTTTAGGCCTTGCGGTAGTGTGTAGGTATCCGAACGGATTAATTGATATTTTAGGTGTTCTATCCCTTGTAATAATTTCGATATTGAAATGAGTGTATAGTTTTTTGAATAATGACATTTACCAATATATTCTTTTTCGATTTCATAACCCACAAACGCAATGTATATTTATGGGAACAGGGAACTGTGCTGTATTGAGCATTTTACAAGTATTCTGTCGCCTTACATGGCTATTTTTAATTTACCTTTACAACTTCTTGACTATCCCTTGAATCTGAAGCAAGAACATTCCACATCCTTGACGTGGTCGCAGTTATCAACCACTTCTAGCGCGTATCAGGTAATCTTACTAGGCTAATCCGCTACAGACTTGTTTTATGCATGTCAAGTAATATTTTTATTTTATCGTGTAATCATTTTACCAAATGTTTGGTTAGTGCTTTCCAATTGATATACACCTTAGTTATCGTCCACTGGTGTTTGTTTTCAGTTATAATTAGTTTTATCCATACTAATGCAAGTACTGTCTTTCAGGGAGATGCTGAAGCATCCGCCACATCTACAACATTTCTAGATGTTCTTCAACAGCAGGAGGTATGGATACTGACAGCTCCATCGAGCGTCATCATCAGAGCTGGAATTCTTGTTGTTTCATTGTTCTACACAATGTTTCATTCGTGGTTAGCCGTTGATATGTACCTGTGCTGTCGACCCCAGGTGTGTGTTATGTTTTCACTATTGTAATCCTCACTCATGCAAGTACTATGTTTCAGGCAGTTGATGGGAGCGTCAACCCCTGCACTTGATGCAGAGCCTGACATTCAAGTAAATCCAGGGGAACTGGAAGCGGGACCTTTCGTATACGAATCGGCGCAACAGCTTTCGGAAGTGCGCACTACATTTGCAAGATCCATAGATATTCTTCAGCAGCACGAGGTATGGATAATGACAGCTCCATCATGCGTGATCATATAATGTGATTCCATTTGCTATACTTTCTTCCCTATTAACGCAAGTGCTGTGTTTCAGGGAGACGACGAAGCTTCCACTACAATCACAACATCCAATTTAGATGATGCAGATGTAAATAAATCGGAGAAATAAGTTGATGAAATGTGATCATATTTAGATTTTCCTTGATTCCTTTGGACAATGCATCATTTGCGGTTATCTCTTTATATGTACCTGTGCGTTCGACCCCAAGTGTGTTATGTTTCCAATATTGAAAACCATACTAATCCAAGTACTGTGTTTCAGGGAGACGACGGAGCTTCCACCACAATCACAACATCTCATTTAGATGATGCAGATGTAAAGGAATCGTTGATATCAGTCGATGAAATATGATCATATTTGGATTTTCCTTGATTCTTTTGGACAATGCATCATTTGTGGTTATCTCTTTATATGTACCTGTGCCGTCGACCGCAAGTGTGTGTTGTGTTTCCAATATTGAAAAGCATACTAATGCAAGTACTGTGTTTCAGGGAGATGTTGATGCCTCCTCTCCAATACAACCATTCATGGCAGTCCATGCAGAGCCAGAGGTATGGATACTGACAGTTCCATCGAAATAGATCATCACTGGTGGAATACTTGTCGTTTGATCGTTGCACAAAATGTTTAAATCGTGTTTGGCTATTGAGATGTACCTGTGTGTTCGTCCTCACGTGTGTTTTATGCTAACAATATTTTGATACATAGTAATGAAAGTACTATGTTTTAGGGAGACGATGGAGCCTATGCGGATACAGAAAATATAGTCGTTGCAGCGCAAGAGGAAGGGAGGACATGCGGAAACGAATCGGAGCTACAGCGTGCAGATGTTGAAGGTCGAGTCAAAAAAGTTGCAAAGAAAAAAAAACAAAAAAAGGTTAATTACAAACAGTTCATAACTTGAAAAAAATGTTTGTGCTGGGGACTATTTTATGTTTTTTTCCAGTCAATTCTACTACACTCAATCTTGTGTTTAAACTGAACATCCCTTTTCCAATCTCTCCTCCAGTGACCTGTGGGTTTCAGAACTATACACACACAGACAGTGAAGCGAATGAGAGATGTGGCTCGCCAGACCGTGTACACTATGAAGAAACTATTAATTGAGGCGAGGCGTGTTCAGGCTCGAGATGCTCATGTCCAATGGCCAGAACATGAATTAACTGTGTTTAGAGACTACAGCAAAGTTGCATTGGACCATAGCTACAGTGCGACCGCACCACCACAAGAAGATGTTATTGAATGTATTGAAGATAGCTCTGAAGTAGTTGCAGATCAATTTACACAATCTACACCCGCCAAAAATGTGCCACCAAAAAACTTGTCGACATTGTTGTGTTCTCCCATCAATGTTGAAGTAATAGATGTCGAAATGACAGAGAATGAACCAGCCGCAGCATCCATAGACGCATCAGAACTTGATATCAGCGATATTACTTTCCAATGTGTTGAAATCTCCACAACGTCACAGGCCGAAACAACGTTGACGCAGGATGACAGTCTAATGAAAGAGAGCAAATACATTGTAATCGACAGTTGTTTGATGGAAATTATAAGTATGCTGAAATGTGTGCATTCCATTTGAGGGATAGTATGTGGGAAGCCATTGATTAATGTGACTCCTCAAATAAAAGGCAGTAACGTCAAAATAAATGCCGCCTGTAGATTAAATCATAGGTTCTCATGGTCTGCACAACCGATGCTGGGGAAACTGCCAGCAGGCAATCTACTGTGTGCAGCTGCATCACTTTTTAATGGCTCCAGTTTTAGAAAGTTAGAGGCTTTCTTTCAGTTTGTGGGACTCCATTTCATTTCTAAAGCGCTGTACTACATATACCAACGTAATTATCTGCTTCCGGCCATTAGTGATGCTTGGAAAATTGAACAATTGTCTCTAGCAAGTACATTCAAAGGCAAACGATTCAGGCTAGCCGGCGATGGACAGTGCGACAGCCCTGGATTTCCTGCCAAGTACTGCACCTACCACTTTCAGGACATAGATAGTAAGAAAATTGTGAGTTCGGTGGTCGTGCAGGTAACACAATGTACATCGTCAGTGGCTATGGAGAAACTAGGATTTATAAAATCAGTGGAATATCTACAATCAAGGGGAATGCACATCGACCTCATAGCCACGGATAGACACGTTTCAATTGCCAAGACAATGAGAGAGCAGTTCCCACATATTAAACATCAATTTGACGTATGGCATCTTGCTAAATCAATCAATAAGAAAATCTCGGCTGCAGGGAAAAAAAAATGGTTTTGAAATTATTTTGCAGTGGTCACATTCAATCACCAGCCATCTTTGGTGGAGCTCAAAAACTTGTGAGAGGTCAGTGGAAATACTACTTGAAAAATGGCAGTCACTGATGCACCACTGTACCAACGTTCACCGCTGGACAGCAAATGAACATTTCCACCAATGTGAACATGGCCCTTTGTCCCCAGAGGAGGCACAGAAGAAGAAGTGGCTGATTCCATCTTCACCGACACACAAAGCCATTGAGAAGATTGTTTTCGACAAAACTCTATCAAGAGATTTGAGAGGACTGACAGAATTCTGTCACACAGGAGATTTGGAGGTGTTCCACAATATGTGCCTAAAGTACAGGCCAAAGCGCTTGCATTTTAGCTTTCGAGGCATGAAACATCGCACTCTACTAGCGGTCTTGGCCCATAACAGCAATGTCGGACGTGAACAATTTAGGACTAGGGGTAAAGTAAGGATGCCTCGCTATACTAAGGTGTTTTCAAAAGGAAGTAAGCAATGGGTGATCAAACCAGTCTATGATGAAATGCAGTTCGACTTTGTGAAAGCCCTTATTGTTGCTGTGTTAGAGAAGCACAGATTCATTGCCACCAAACATTGCGACTGTGCCATGCCCACCCGAAGCACAGCTGATTGTAAAGTACAAATCCCGGTTTAAATAATTGCAATACGATTGTCTTTTTGTAAATAAATATTATTGTACAGTGTACCTGTAAACCTAACCCCTACCTTCACCATCATGGGTGGCGAACAAGCTGGGTGTCATCTTTGAATTCTCTCTATTCACCTCACATATGTGTATGTATATATTTTTCTCATGTCTCATCTCATGTAAATGTTAATGCTGCACACTGTTAACAGAGGGGAGGCTTGCGTATTGCAAATAATAAAACAAACAAACAATAAATCTCACTTTTAACTCAACTCCTGTGGTACTTTATACTTTCCCTGACATTCCGCAAAAAATTAAATGTCTCAATTTGGGCTGCAAAGCTTGCAGACAACGGGGACAAAATTGGGGCACTTAGAACGTGCCAGCCAAGCGGGCCGTGGCATTTGGGAGAGAAGCCAGTTCGCATTTGCACATTGAGGCGCACTACATAGACGGATTCTAAACTTCAAGTTCTCACAGATGCCTATACTACGTGATGTTGCAAATAAAGAATGCGAAGGACAGCGCCCAGATGAGGCCCACAAGTCGCACTGGAAGTATGAGGGTCTATTGTTTTTTGACCTTGAGACAGGGACCATGCTGAAAGAACTACATTTGAAGGGGGTGCGCAATAACGTAAGAGACGATAAGGCAGAAAATTCAGAAACTAGACCGAGTTTCATTTTAGTTCAGTATACGAAAAATCGTTGTCAAGAGCACGGTCCGTTTTACAGACTGCATTACGAAGAGACACAATGGAAATTTCAAATATAATGTAAGTAAATCTTTACACGCTTTTATACCGGAATGAAGATTTAATGAATGGATGCATGAATGAATGAAGAGCTAGGAAAAGCAAGTAAAACGTGTTCGTAGTGGGCACATGTGCATGCAGGTCCAACTGGTCTCACCGATCTCGGTCCTTGGCCCAGCCACTTTTCCCTGCACTGCCTACCTGCACTACGGGACTGTCTCTGTATCCTTCAGCCCCTTCTCCCGGCATTTAGCTTGCACTTGCCACCAGCTGGCCCTATTATTTAATTTGTATTCAACTAACCATGTACAGCCCTTCCCCATGCGCGATCAGAAAGACACCTGGCCTAGTAGGATCGTTGTCTGTCTGCCCTTGTTCCCCACCTGCCTCGTCACGCCTAGAAACACTTGAGCATAGGCGCGTTACAAATGCCATATCATATATCATATCATTCCTCACGCATGTAGACTAACTGTCGTTTATCATTGTGTGTTGGCCTCAATTTATCTTGTTACTTTTCGCATTGATTTTTAGAGCCAAACATACTCCATTGAACTATCCTTGCAAGCAAATAATTTCTGATCGGCCGTAATAAATGAAATGAGTAATATTAATGAAGTTCGGCTAGCGAGACTAATTATAATTTTTTTGTTTTCATAACAGGTATTTGATCCCATTCTGCCACTGCCATCTGTTTGATACACCGGCGGATGGATTCTTCAGCAGACACCTGCAGCTTCGTGTCAACAACTGGAGCACGATCACCATATTATGGGACGATCGCCAAGGGCCCACATGCCCTTACGCTGTACTAGTGGCTAGAAGCAACACATCAACCTTTACGCTGGCCTAGTGCCTACTTGATGGAACAGCCTTGTGGTTCACCGTGCTTCCAAAGTGATTCTTTTTACGAAAATGAACACCCAGTCTACCATAAAGGAACAGCGTGTGACTCAAGATGAAACGGAACAGTTATTGCGGATACAGATAAAAGAAAATAAATGGCTTTCGGAATTCATATGGCAATTGCTGAATATTCTCTAAACATTTAATGTCAAATAAATGTACTTTACCAAATGTACCGTGTTGCTGTTTCATTTTAAAGTACAGTTTCATATTCCGAATTGTGGCGCGCTTTGTTGTGAGTTGATCTGTGTTGGTTTCCGGGTTCTGTGAGGAGTCGCGCAGAAGACGACTGGGCGCGTTTGCCTACGCAGCACAATAACGTCACGGAGAGAGGCGGGGAATTTGAATTTTTTGATAATGTCAGACTCAGGGGCGGGGGAATTGATATAGTGCCGCAAAAGCAGGTCAGCCAGGGCGATCGGGGAAAAGATAGGATTATCAGAAAATGGCGGCTCCCTGGTGCTTTTTTCGCGTGCGCTTAATGGACGAAAACTCGGGTAAGGTCCATAGGAAAGTTTTCTAAAATCGAGCCACTTAGGCTTAAAAAAACATGGCCGACCCGTAGGGACAATAAAAAATTTTACTAGACCATGCCTTTAAAGATCAAAGAGGTTTCTCTCCAGCTTCAGAAGGTTCTGGAATTCTTTTGACATTCAGCAGCACTGGCTTCATAGGTACATCTTCACTTTCTTTCTCCCTTTCCTGCTTGTCTTGATCCTGTTGTCACTGATTTAGCGTCCACTGTCAGGACACATCGGTGGCTACAAGCGCTTTCACTCAGTGGGAGCTTTGGGATTCGGTGTCAAAGTCTCAAAGCCCAGAAGGTGAAGCACTGGAACTTGGCACAGTGAGAGGGTGGCCAACTACTCTGTTAATTTCTCATTGGCTTGCGCTACCAACCCATTTTCCCAGTGAGCAGGCTTTCTTCTTGTTCCTTTAATCTCTCTTAGCCACTCTAGCATCAATACTACCTCCTTTGTCTCACAAAGTCCTGTCCAGGTCTTCTGCTCGTGCTTATGCCTGTGTCCCTATTATCCAGTGTTTATCCAGTTCTCTCTCCCCGTGTAACCACCTCTCATCTGTATATTCCTCTGTTGACTTCTCACTCTATTTAGCCTTTTTTCCAACTATAAGGGATGTGGTTATCGTTTCTTTCTCTTCCTTCCCATCTCAACTGTCCACCTCTTTTTATTCTCCTGCAACCACCTCTGATGATCCTTCATAACCATTTCACCCCTCTTGGCACCATTGTCATCTGTACTACTTCTGACGTGGGCCTTCATTGTTCTGGCCACCTTCTTCGCACCTATGAGAATCACTTTGTTCTGTACTGCTCAATACTACTATTATCCACTGTTTCATCATGATTCTGGGCACCTTTTTGGCAACTTTGAACACCCACTCCCCTGTACTATGTTCACCCTCTGTTTCCACACTGCTCTGGCCACCTTCTTCGCCCCTACGGGTACCATTCTCCTCTGTACTACTTTCACCATCAGTTTCTTCTCCCATCTTGGCAGCTTCTTCACTCCTCGGAGCACTACCAATTCTGCACTACTTTCACCTTCTTGTGCATACCTCAGGGCATATGCTTCGCTTCTCTGAGCACCTCCTTCCTCCTTACTTTCCTGCCAATATTCTCTAGATCTCTCTCACCTTCTCCCTCAATAATATCACTCTCTTTGGCCAACACTTGTGCACTCCTTGCATGTTACTCCTTGCCTGTTACTCCAGCTGCTGATCTCCTGGGTGTCTCCCCCCCTCCCAGTTTCCAGTGTTGCCGAGGATCCTGCACCTCTCCTCCAGTCTTCTGAGTCTTGTTTAGTCTCTTGATATCTGTGCCAACCTTTTCCAAATAAAGTTCTACATCCTGCTTCCTGTGTACAGTCGGTGAGGGCAAGACCAAACAACTAATGATATTTTTGTTAACCATGGTCCTGTTCACTTAGACACAGGTGGAAAAGCTGGTCTGATGCAGGGAAGGAGGGAGGGGAGGGCAACCAGCACAATGATGTGGGGGAGTGCGAGAGGGGAATTAAATCTCGGATTCTTAAATCTAAGCAGCTAGCCGTCACAAGTGCAGAGATTGAGGCATCGGAATATTCATGTAATTTTTATTTTAGCATTGATAACTGGAAAGTTCCTTGCAAAAGGGTGGTTGCCCAGAGGGTGGGTGAGGTGATATCAAAATATCACTAGAAAATGCACTGTCCCACTTGTTATGGGATGGGAAAACCCATGTTGTTGTGGGGTTTTCTCTCAATTACATGCAGTAACCCCTGTTGGTATTGGGGGTATCATAAAATGTTGTGGTGAGGCCACAACAGGTGAGGTCGACCGGTTTCGATGGTTCAAGGGTGATTACCGACCATCTTCTTCAGGACAAGATCGATTTTCATATGCTGCTGAGTAGCGACTGTCCTCTTAGTAGGGCAGCAATAACAGGCTGCAAAGGGATCCTGGAATAGGAGACACAAAAGACATAATTGCAGAGAGTGCATGAGTAAGCCTCTAACTGCAATATTGCAACAATGGTGCATCCAAAGTGCAGCTAAAAAACCTGTTACAAGGCAAATGAATGCTACCAAAGACAAGGTACTCGCCAATTCAGAGCAAAGAGCGCCACTGTAATGGTGGCTAAAAAACATAGACAAGTCAACCCCGTGGTGGAGGGAAAGAAAGTGGCAAGACCTGTGCACGTGAGGGAAAAGAGGGGGGCACAGTGGGGGATGGGAGGGGGCGGACCGTGGAGTGTGCGAGGGGACCTACCTGCAAAGGATGACTGACCTATCCAGGAAATGCACTGGGAGCAGGGAGAGAGCTCTCTCCAGTAGCGAACCTGCAAAGAAAGCGATGCTGTAAAGGACTGGATGGTTGTCGGGCGGTGCTGAAGGGAGCAGAGAAATACGCATACCTGGGAAAAATCAATCGAGGCGAGCGCATGAAAACTGCAGTCTGCTCCGTCCTAAGGATGTGGGTGTACTGAGCGGCAGCGAAGGATGTCTGCCGTGTGTGACGCTGCATGGAGGCGGGGCACCGTCCGTGATGGGCGTGTAAGCCAATCGGCGATGGACGCGTCACAGGCTTGTCAGTGGAAGGTTGGCCTATCAATAGGCAGCCCAGGCGGAAGTCTATGTTGCGGGCGGCCAATCAGGACACACATATGCGAGGGTGTGTGTGCTGCCGAGCTAGGGCTAGAGAGGGGTGGCCATGTATCGGGTGAGATGGCTGGGGGAGAGCCGGCCAAGGCGTGGCCCGTGCAATAAGGTAAGCGCGCGCGAGGCCAATCGTTGGTCACTCAGCGGTGGGTGTGTATATGAGGACAGGACATGGCTGGTGTCGGGGCAGGCAAGGGGAGGGGTCCTGGTGTGGACTCTCAGGGGGGGCTGTGAGGCAAGGTGCCTGGGCCGGGTGGTGGGTGCAGGGGGTGAGTGATCAGGACAACAGGTGAAGAAGTGAAAGTGATGCCAGGGAATGAGCAGTGAAAGAAGGGGAAACGGTGAAAGAACAGCTAAAAAACTCTCTTGTGCGAGTTCCACAAGTGCACCAGATGATTAAATCAAAACAGATGATTAAATCAAAACAGAAGGCAAGAAGAGTTGGAGATGCAACACGGGTAGGTCAAAAGGGAGAATACCAATGGGTGAAAGAAAGGGAGACAGTTGTAAATGAAACGGAAATACATATAGCAGTTAAAGAATGCATCAAACATTTCATATGTTATCCCGTTAATCACACAGATACATCAGCCAGAGAACAGTGATTCATGAAATGTCAAGGTTCAATGCTGTAGCACCGCCAGTTCTTGCCACTGCATTGCTTTGTTCAACCCTTGTTTGCAGGTATTTAAGCGGAAAATCCACTTCTGTTCTTGAGTAAAGAGTATAGCGTGGTAGTTGCCTCCTCGCTTCGGGTACTTGATTTTTTCCAAAATGGTCCATTGAAAATACTCTGCTGTGTGTCCTTCCACCAAAAAATGCGGAACCATAGGTGCTGTAAGTTTCTTAGTGCGGATGCAGGATCTATGTTCAATCATCCGTTTCTTTACTTCTCTGGCAGTCATCCCAATGTATCGCAAATGGCACGGGCAAGTGATCATATAAATTACTCCTTTGGTATTGCAGTTGGTGAAGAATTTCTGGGTCCAGGGAGTAGTCCAGCCAATATCCAGACTGGTGCTCCGAACTGTCTGGGTGCACATTGAGCAAAGGCCACACGGGCTATGGCCCACTGGGTTGGTCTGGTTCCATAGGGTGGCCTGTGTGTTCTTGGCAGAGTCTGTGTCTGGCCGCACCGTGTTGACGAGGGCGTCTCTCAGGTTGCGTCTTCTTTTTAGTGCAAACCGTGGCGTGGGCATGTTAGACGCACCAGTGTTGAGAATGGGCCATAGGGACTTAATTTCCTTTTTGATTTTATTAAGTAGTGGAGAATAACTTAATACAGCCGTAATGGTTGTGACATCTGAGTCCTTCTGATGTTGTTCAAGGGTACATGCGCGTGGGATGCTTCTGGCCCTTCTGTATGTGTTCCGGACAATCCTCTGCGGGTAGCCTCGTTCAATGAGTTGCTTTTTGAGAGTCTTGGACTGAGCAATGTAATCTTCCGTCCTAGTGCAGAGCCGACGGTACCGCAAAAATTGGCCAAACGGTAAGTTGTCTCTGAGGGATTGAGGATGATAGCTCGAGTATGTGAGGAGGGAATTCCTATCTGTGTTTTTGCGGTAAACTTTGGAAATGAGCCCGCCTTGTGAGGCCATAATATCTAGATCAAGGAAATGGGTCTTGTTTCTGTCTTGTTCCAT
Organism: Ambystoma mexicanum; assembly: GCF_040938575.1. NCBI lineage: Eukaryota > Metazoa > Chordata > Amphibia > Caudata > Ambystomatidae > Ambystoma > Ambystoma mexicanum. The sequence goes on from NC_090941.1 coordinate 899,005,210, forward strand.
GGTAAACTGCAGATGGATATTGCGTGTATTGAGCCATTCATGGAAAGCCAAGAGTTCTTCATTGGAGCCTCTGAATATGATAAAGATGTCATCTATATAGCGACGCCAAATGAGCAGTTTGTCACAAAAAGGGTTGGTAGAAGGATATATATGCTGGAGCTCAAAGGAGTTGACATAGAGATTGGCCAGACTTGGTGCGAAGGTAGCACCCATGGCGGTGCCCGAAATCTGTTGGTAAAATTGGTCATTAAACATGAAGTAGTTCTTCGTGAGGGCTATTTCAGCCAAGGTGGATATGAAGGTGGAGGGCACCTCATGGAGGTCAATGCCTGAATCAAGGAGATCTTTGAGCATGGTAAGAGTTTCTTGTTGCGGGATCTTGGTGTACAAGGATTCGATGTCAATGGTGACTAGCCAATCAAGTTCTGGGTTGAATTGCACAGAGTCAAGTAGAATGAGCATAGCTGTAGAGTCTTTAACATAAGATTGCATTTTCGGAATTTCGTCCTTGATGAAAAAGTCTACGTATTGAGATAAAGGTTCTAAGATAGACTGGATCCCTGAAACGATTGGACGGCCCGGGATGGGCAGAGTGGTTTTATGTATTTTTGGAAGGGCGTACATGGCTGGAGTCCTTGGATGCAATGGCGTCAGGAAGGCTGCTTCCCTTGGGCTGACATATCCTTCTGCTTCTGCTTCTTCAATGATAGGTGCGATTAGAGCCTGCAGAGAGGCTGTTGGATCACTGCGAAGTAATTGGTAACTGGAGGTGTCGCAGACCAAGGCTTCCACCATGTTGTTGTAGTCGTCGGTATTCTGAATAACTATAGCTCCTCCTTTGTCTGCCGGTTTGATGGTTATGGCTTGATTTTTGGCAAGATCAGAGAGAGCATTAAGTTGGATTTTAGTGCAGTTGTTGTGAACGAAGGGAATGCTATCTTCGATTTCTGAGAGTTTTTTCATGAGGGCTTGTTCAAACGTGATAGATTCGGCCGTGTAGGCACTGGAGGGTACACAAAACTGAGAGGTGGGTCTAAGGCCAGTGGCGTCCTTTTGTGAATTAGATTTGTCTTCAAAGAATTGCTGCAGATGTATTTTCCGTAGAAGTTGATTACATTCGATCCGGGTTTGAAAAGGATCGTATCTTGCTGTAGGTATAAATGAGAGGCCCTTCTGCAGAATCTCTTCCTCCGGTCGAGTCAATTGATGCGATGATTTGTTCATAATAAGGGAGGTGGGAAAGTTGTTGCCTGTCCTCTGCTGCGTGTTACAACCATCGACTGTGGTGGTGCGCGCCATCTGGGTCCGCGTGTCCCTCTGCCTCGCTGGCCTAAAAAAGGTACCGCAGGGGTGTTGTGTGGTACGGGGATGTTATAATGGACTCTTGGGCCTTGACGTCCATAGCTGCCAGAGCTATTACTGGAGTTAGAGCTGGAGTTGGACCATGACCTGTTTTGGCCTCTCTGTGAGTTCTGAAAGCGCAATTGTGCTGCATCTCTTCTTGACTGTCGTGCCTCATCTGTGAAATATTCGTCGGCAACATACGGATAGACTTTAACGTGGGTGAAGTTCTGCAAGTCCTTTTTCAGCTTCAAAATTTTTCTATTGAGATTGGTGTCTTTAAATTCTTTCAAAGATGTTTCCAAAAGGGCAAGTTTGGCTGTGTATATGTCTATTGCAATTTTGGTTTTGAGAGTGTTACTCTTGATCGTGAGTTCTGCTATTAATTTATCTGTAACTGTTTTAGCTGTATTGATGATTAAAATCAACCAATCACGGGTACACTTATTCGCAATGAAGGACCAATCTTTTCTGAACTGGAGATTATCTAGGAAAATCCGCGGTTCTATACGGATGATGAGTCCATTTGGGGCAGCATGGGCCCTCAAGTATTCTGTCATGAGGGCTCCATGAAGTTCGGAGCGGATGATCTTCTTCTTGAGAATTTCTATTTCATTCCATTCATCGGTGTTGCTGTTGATGTTAGGTGCCAGGTCAATCCCGAGCAGGGATGGATTGGCCAGGATATCGTCAACTAATTCTTCGGCAAAGGCTAGGTAATGACCTTCTGCCATGATGTGGAAGGTGTGAGGGCAAAAAAAGGGGGGGAGGAAGGGGGGGAGGAAGGGGGGGGAAGGGGTGAAAGGTTGGTTTGTCTAGAGGTAGTAGGTGAGAAATGTGTCGAAAGGCTGGAAGTGATCCGGCCTTTCTACTACTTGAATAAATCAAACCCAACAACTGTGTCCAGTTGTGCGAAAATCTAGAAAAAAACAACAGGGTAAATTAAAGCTCGAAGAGCCAGAGTGGCAATTGCCTTCCCAAACCGTAGGGAAATACTGATACACAGGGAACGGTTTTCTGGGGAAAAAGATTCATCAACTTGCCGGTGAGGGCAAGACCAAACAACTAATGATATTTTTGTTAACCATGGTCCTGTTCACTTAGACACAGGTGGAAAAGCTGGTCTGATGCAGGGAAGGAGGGAGGGGAGGGCAACCAGCACAATGATGTGGGGGAGTGCGAGAGGGGAATTAAATCTCGGATTCTTAAATCTAAGCAGCTAGCCGTCACAAGTGCAGAGATTGAGGCATCGGAATAGTCATGTAAGTCATCCCTTTGCAGCCTGTTATTGCTGCCCTACTAAGAGGACAGTCGCTACTCAGCAGCATATGAAAATCGATCTTGTCCTGAAGAAGATGGTCGGTAATCACCCTTGAACCATCGAAACCGGTCGACCTCACCTGTTGTGGCCTCACCACAACATTTTATGATACCCCCAATACCAACAGGGGTTACTGCATGTAATTGAGAGAAAACCCCACAACAACATGGGTTTTCCCATCCCATAACAAGTGGGACAGTGCATTTTCTAGTGATATTTTGATATCACCTCACCCACCCTCTGGGCAACCACCCTTTTGCAAGGAACTTTCCAGTTATCAATGCTAAAATAAAAATTACATGACTATTCCGATGCCTCAATCTCTGCACTTGTGACGGCTAGCTGCTTAGATTTAAGAATCCGAGATTTAATTCCCCTCTCGCACTCCCCCACATCATTGTGCTGGTTGCCCTCCCCTCCCTCCTTCCCTGCATCAGACCAGCTTTTCCACCTGTGTCTAAGTGAACAGGACCATGGTTAACAAAAATATCATTAGTTGTTTGGTCTTGCCCTCACCGGCAAGTTGATGAATCTTTTTCCCCAGAAAACCGTTCCCTGTGTATCAGTATTTCCCTACGGTTTGGGAAGGCAATTGCCACTCTGGCTCTTCGAGCTTTAATTTACCCTGTTGTTTTTTTCTAGATTTTCGCACAACTGGACACAGTTGTTGGGTTTGATTTATTCAAGTAGTAGAAAGGCCGGATCACTTCCAGCCTTTCGACACATTTCTCACCTACTACCTCTAGACAAACCAACCTTTCACCCCTTCCCCCCCCTTCCTCCCCCCCTTTTTTTGCCCTCACACCTTCCACATCATGGCAGAAGGTCATTACCTAGCCTTTGCCGAAGAATTAGTTGACGATATCCTGGCCAATCCATCCCTGCTCGGGATTGACCTGGCACCTAACATCAACAGCAACACCGATGAATGGAATGAAATAGAAATTCTCAAGAAGAAGATCATCCGCTCCGAACTTCATGGAGCCCTCATGACAGAATACTTGAGGGCCCATGCTGCCCCAAATGGACTCATCATCCGTATAGAACCGCGGATTTTCCTAGATAATCTCCAGTTCAGAAAAGATTGGTCCTTCATTGCGAATAAGTGTACCCGTGATTGGTTGATTTTAATCATCAATACAGCTAAAACAGTTACAGATAAATTAATAGCAGAACTCACGATCAAGAGTAACACTCTCAAAACCAAAATTGCAATAGACATATACACAGCCAAACTTGCCCTTTTGGAAACATCTTTGAAAGAATTTAAAGACACCAATCTCAATAGAAAAATTTTGAAGCTGAAAAAGGACTTGCAGAACTTCACCCACGTTAAAGTCTATCCGTATGTTGCCGACGAATATTTCACAGATGAGGCACGACAGTCAAGAAGAGATGCAGCACAATTGCGCTTTCAGAACTCACAGAGAGGCCAAAACAGGTCATGGTCCAACTCCAGCTCTAACTCCAGTAATAGCTCTGGCAGCTATGGACGTCAAGGCCCAAGAGTCCATTATAACATCCCCGTACCACACAACACCCCTGCGGTACCTTTTTTAGGCCAGCGAGGCAGAGGGACACGCGGACCCAGATGGCGCGCACCACCACAGTCGATGGTTGTAACACGCAGCAGAGGACAGGCAACAACTTTCCCACCTCCCTTATTATGAACAAATCATCGCATCAATTGACTCGACCGGAGGAAGAGATTCTGCAGAAGGGCCTCTCATTTATACCTACAGCAAGATACGATCCTTTTCAAACCCGGATCGAATGTAATCAACTTCTACGGAAAATACATCTGCAGCAATTCTTTGAAGACAAATCTAATTCACAAAAGGACGCCACTGGCCTTAGACCCACCTCTCAGTTTTGTGTACCCTCCAGTGCCTACACGGCCGAATCTATCACGTTTGAACAAGCCCTCATGAAAAAACTCTCAGAAATCGAAGATAGCATTCCCTTCGTTCACAACAACTGCACTAAAATCCAACTTAATGCTCTCTCTGATCTTGCCAAAAATCAAGCCATAACCATCAAACCGGCAGACAAAGGAGGAGCTATAGTTATTCAGAATACCGACGACTACAACAACATGGTGGAAGCCTTGGTCTGCGACACCTCCAGTTACCAATTACTTCGCAGTGATCCAACGGCCTCTCTGCAGGCTCTAATCGCACCTATCATTGAAGAAGCAGAAGCAGAAGGATATGTCAGCCCAAGGGAAGCAGCCTTCCTGACGCCATTGCATCCAAGGACTCCAGCCATGTACGCCCTTCCAAAAATACATAAAACCACTCTGCCCATCCCGGGCCGTCCAATCGTTTCAGGGATTCAGTCTATCTTAGAACCTTTATCTCAATACGTAGACTTTTTCATCAAGGACAAAATTCCGAAAATGCAATCTTATGTTAAAGACTCTACAGCTATGCTCATTCTACTTGACTCTGTGCAATTCAACCCAGAACTTGATTGGCTAGTCACCATTGACATCGAATCCTTGTACACCAAGATCCCGCAACAAGAAACTCTTACCATGCTCAAAGATCTCCTTGATTCAGGCATTGACCTCCATGAGGTGCCCTCCACCTTCATATCCACCTTGGCTGAAATAGCCCTCACGAAGAACTACTTCATGTTTAATGACCAATTTTACCAACAGATTTCGGGCACCGCCATGGGTGCTACCTTCGCACCAAGTCTGGCCAATCTCTATGTCAACTCCTTTGAGCTCCAGCATATATATCCTTCTACCAACCCTTTTTGTGACAAACTGCTCATTTGGCGTCGCTATATAGATGACATCTTTATCATATTCAGAGGCTCCAATGAAGAACTCTTGGCTTTCCATGAATGGCTCAATACACGCAATATCCATCTGCAGTTTACCATGGAACAAGACAGAAACAAGACCCATTTCCTTGATCTAGATATTATGGCCTCACAAGGCGGGCTCATTTCCAAAGTTTACCGCAAAAACACAGATAGGAATTCCCTCCTCACATACTCGAGCTATCATCCTCAATCCCTCAGAGACAACTTACCGTTTGGCCAATTTTTGCGGTACCGTCGGCTCTGCACTAGGACGGAAGATTACATTGCTCAGTCCAAGACTCTCAAAAAGCAACTCATTGAACGAGGCTACCCGCAGAGGATTGTCCGGAACACATACAGAAGGGCCAGAAGCATCCCACGCGCATGTACCCTTGAACAACATCAGAAGGACTCAGATGTCACAACCATTACGGCTGTATTAAGTTATTCTCCACTACTTAATAAAATCAAAAAGGAAATTAAGTCCCTATGGCCCATTCTCAACACTGGTGCGTCTAACATGCCCACGCCACGGTTTGCACTAAAAAGAAGACGCAACCTGAGAGACGCCCTCGTCAACACGGTGCGGCCAGACACAGACTCTGCCAAGAACACACAGGCCACCCTATGGAACCAGACCAACCCAGTGGGCCATAGCCCGTGTGGCCTTTGCTCAATGTGCACCCAGACAGTTCGGAGCACCAGTCTGGATATTGGCTGGACTACTCCCTGGACCCAGAAATTCTTCACCAACTGCAATACCAAAGGAGTAATTTATATGATCACTTGCCCGTGCCATTTGCGATACATTGGGATGACTGCCAGAGAAGTAAAGAAACGGATGATTGAACATAGATCCTGCATCCGCACTAAGAAACTTACAGCACCTATGGTTCCGCATTTTTTGGCGGAAGGACACACAGCAGAGTCTTTTCAATGGACCATTTTGGAAAAAATCAAGTACCCGAAGCGAGGAGGCAACTACCACGCTATACTCTTTACTCAAGAACAGAAGTGGATTTTCCGCTTAAATACCTGCAAACAAGGGTTGAACGAAGCAATGCAGTGGCAAGAACTGGCGGTGCTACAGCATTGAACCTTGACATTTCATGAATCACTATTCTCTGGCTGATGTATCTGTGTGATTAACGGGATAACATATGAAATGTTTGATGCATTCTTTAACTGCTATATGTATTTCCGTTTCATTTACAACTGTCTCCCTTTCTTTCACCCATTGGTATTCTCCCTTTTGACCTACCCGTGTTGCATCTCCAACTCTTCTTGCCTTCTGTTTTGATTTAATCATCTGTTTTGATTTAATCATCTGGTGCACTTGTGGAAATCGCACAAGAGAGTTTCTTAGCTGTTCTTTCACCGTTTCCCCTTCTTTCACTGCTCATTCCCTGGCATCACTTTCACTTCTTCACCTGTTGTCCTGATCACTCACCCCCTGCACCCACCACCCAGCCCAGGCACCTTGCCTCACAGCCCCCCCTGAGAGTCCACACCAGGACCCCTCCCCTTGCCTGCCCCGACACCAGCCATGTCCTGTCCTCATATACACACCCACCGCTGAGTGACCAACGATTGGCCTCGCGCGCGCTTACCTTATTGCACGGGCCACGCCTTGGCCGGCTCTCCCCCAGCCATCTCACCCGATACATGGCCACCCCTCTCTAGCCCTAGCTCGGCAGCACACACACCCTCGCATATGTGTGTCCTGATTGGCCGCCCGCAACATAGACTTCCGCCTGGGCTGCCTATTGATAGGCCAACCTTCCACTGACAAGCCCGTGACGCGTCCATCGCCGATTGGCTTACGCGCCCATCACGGACGGTGCCCCGCCTCCATGCAGCGTCACACACGGCAGACATCCTTCGCTGCCGCTCAGTACACCCACATCCTTAGGACGGAGCAGACTGCAGTTTTCATGCGCTCGCCTCGATTGATTTTTCCCAGGTATGCGTATTTCTCTGCTCCCTTCAGCACCGCCCGACAACCATCCAGTCCTTTACAGCATCGCTTTCTTTGCAGGTTCGCTACTGGAGAGAGCTCTCTCCCTGCTCCCAGTGCATTTCCTGGATAGCTCAGTCATCCTTTCCAGGTAGGTCCCCTCGCACACTCCACGGTCCGCCCCCTCCCATCCCCCACTGTGCCCCCCTCTTTTCCCTCACGTGCACAGGTCTTGCCACTTTCTTTCCCTCCACCACGGGGTTGACTTGTCTATGTTTTTTAGCCACCATTACAGTGGCGCTCTTTGCTCTGAATTGGCGAGTACCTTGTCTTTGGTAGCATTCATTTGCCTTGTAACAGGTTTTTTAGCTGCACTTTGGATGCACCATTGTTGCAATATTGCAGTTAGAGGCTTACTCATGCACTCTCTGCAATTATGTCTTTTGTGTCTCCTATTCCAGGATCCCTTTGCAACCTGTTATTGCTGCCCTACTAAGAGGACAGTCGCTACTCAGCAGCATATGAAAATCGATCTTGTCCTGAAGAAGATGGTCGGTAATCACCCTTGAACCATCGAAACCGGTCGACCTCACCTGTTGTGGCCTCACCACAACATTTTATGATACCCCCAATACCAACAGGGGTTACTGCATGTAATTGAGAGAAAACCCCACAACAACATGGGTTTTCCCATCCCATAACAAGTGGGACAGTGCATTTTCTAGTGATATTTTGATATCACCTCACCCACCCTCTGGGCAACCACCCTTTTGCAAGGAACTTTCCAGTTATCAATGCTAAAATAAAAATTACATGACTATTCCGATGCCTCAATCTCTGCACTTGTGACGGCTAGCTGCTTAGATTTAAGAATCCGAGATTTAATTCCCCTCTCGCACTCCCCCACATCATTTTGCTGGTTGCCCTCCCCTCCCTCCTTCCCTGCATCAGACCAGCTTTTCCACCTGTGTCTAAGTGAACAGGACCATGGTTAACAAAAATATCATTAGTTGTTTGGTCTTGCCCTCACCGGCAAGTTGATGAATCTTTTTCCCCAGAAAACCGTTCCCTGTGTATCAGTATTTCCCTACGGTTTGGGAAGGCAATTGCCACTCTGGCTCTTCGAGCTTTAATTTACCCTGTTGTTTTTTTCTAGATTCCTGTGTACAGTCTCCAGATTCTACTCTAAACTCTTATACTTAATGATTGGCGCTGTGTACTTTTAACAGGGTGTGTTCCTGCCTTCAAGCCTCTATCTTGTGAAAGGGGATTCAAGTGTGTTAGTCAGGATGGGGATTAGCTGTCAGGCTGCACCCACTAGGATGGCTTTCAGTCCTGATATGGAATTTGATATGTGCAGTTCTCTCTTTGTCGTTCAAACCCTAGGACTCCCTTTCTGGTCACTCTCTGAGTTAAGGTGTTGGCTGGTGGGCCACACACCTAAGGATGGTTTTCCATTCTGGCACTTGGGGATTGTTAGTCCATCCTCTCAGGCAGTCTACTCTCTGTTGTGCTCTAGCCCTGCCCCCATTGTGGACTAAACCTATCTGTTCTTGATTGTATGGGACTGGAGGCCTTTTGCAATGGATGGCTTTTGGGATTCCTGAACCCGCTTGAGGAAAGCTGACTGTATAAGCTCTGCTGGTTCTGTGGGACCACCATTCCTCACTTTCCCTGATGGGGCAGTAGCTACAGAGTCCCCAGTTTCAGTGGAAGTGAAAGCACTGTGCTTTGGGGAGAACCTGGATTCCATTATGCCACACAGTCCAGGCTTTCCAGGCATCCCTATTGGTGCTAAGCGACTGTCCATTGCTCTGAGATGGGGACTGAGGGCGATAAGGGGATCCCATATCACCATGCAATGCATTAAAAAAATGTAATATCTTTGACTCAAATATGGAGTCTATGTGAAATGTATTCTGAGTGCAGCAGTGGACGTTTGCTTCCAATTCTCAGTGAAAGCTTCATTTCTGATTATCGTCTGCATTTCCTAAAACATCTTGTTTTGCCCTGGCCAGTCAAGGTTTGTTTTGAATTTCTGTAGAAGCCGAAAGGAGTTCTTTCGGCTCCCATGAGAAACAGAGAGTGTTTACTTGTCACAGCATACAACGGAGTACATCGGCCGGGTCTCTATGAAATGCTATCAGCAGGTGACCTTTCTGGAAAAGTACTAGTCTGTAGTTGTATAAATAAGATTGGGCGGCATCAGACGAGGCTGGCAAAGAGAGACACACAGCTTCTGCGGGCTGATATAAGGTATACATATCTTGTCCAGTCCGCTCCTGTTGTGCTGTCTCTCTGCGCCAAGCCTGGTTTGAGAAGCTGTCCAGTGAAGTTATTGCCAGGGATGAAGAGGTGCGACCCTATGCCAAGTGTGATGTAATCTTTTTTCTAATTCTGCATTTTATTTTGTAATGTTTATTTGAGTTAATAAACTACCATACAAGTGCCAGTTTTATAATCACTGAGAATAAGAGAATTCTTGCATTCCAAGAGTGCATTGCCTTCCTATTCAGTGTGTTGGGGAACATAATAAGACATATAGACATCCGTTCACTGATATTTTGGAGAGCAAAACACACCCTTGAGCGAATAATCTGCTAGGATGTAGAGGCACCCGGCCTGCTTAGCAATGCGCTGAACATCTCTAGAGCGGGACAGGGGACTTCTCCTGTGCTCTCACCAAATTCCCATGCTATCTAGTTCTTTTGCTTGCCTTTATACCCGTATAACCCATACTCAGGTTTGGTCACTGAGCGATGGCTTTCAGGTGTGTATTCAGGACTCTGAGGTTGTTATTGGATAGCTTTTCCCTGGTGTTTGTGCATCTTGTTCAGCCCCTTTCTTCTCCATTCACACAGCCTCTCAGAGGGGTTGTTTAGCAGTCTGTGGGTCATGTGTGACATGTTCCTGTCACTCTTGAACTCCTGCGGTAAGGTATGAGTGAATGGGGCATTCGTGTTGGCGAATCTCAATGCCTATGGACAGGTTTTCGCCAACACAGGGCTCACAAACTTCAGTTGGCTAAATGCACATTTGGGGATATCTTCCCTGCAGGTCTTGTTTTTATGCATGCCTTTCTTGCACATATTGCTAGCACAACACTCTGTGGCATCAGAGGTTGATCAGGGTGGAATGATGATAGTTTCCCTCATGTAACAAATCCAAACCACATGCTCATGGTGTGGTGGAGCAGGGGATCCTCCCCACGCTGCTTCAGGCTCTGCATCACATACCGGGTGGTGGTATCAAAAACCCTTGGTCACCCCATACCAACCCTAAAGCAAGGCAGGACATTTTATCACAATATATTGATGTGCATATCTCATTTCTTTTTACGCTGGGGATTGATGGAGTGGTTCAGGTACCGTTCCTTTATAATGGCGAATGATGCAGTGGTCTAGGTACAGTTCCTGTCCTTGTCTCTTCATATCCAAGTATTTCCTTCGTAATAGATGCTGCAAGTCTAGAGGGGACCAGAGTGGAGAACTCCTTTTCCAACCTCATTGTGCCAACAGGACATTGCAGAAGTGTTGTGAAAGAGAAGAGGAAAAGCAAAAAGAAGCTATGCCAGTGATCAGCCAGGATGATTTGTTAATGGACCCAGTGGCCTCAAGTAATGTGGGGGCAAGGCACAGCTAAGGAATGACTCCTGCACATGTGAGACCATACCTTACATATGGCGGCCAGGCTCATGGGTGCTGGCAACACACATTAAATATGGGGACTATACCAGACGTATGAAGAACTTACATTGACTCTATACGTGTGAGGCATTAGAAGCTGTGCTTCGTGTATGATAACAGATATGTGAGTCTTCACCTTAGATATGGTGACTACAGCACACAAATGAGGCAGTAACTGGCATTGGATGACATTAGAACCTGCACTTGGCAGATTGTAGCAGCAGATGGACATGTGTGGCTTCACATTACAGATGATGACTATAGCATTCCCATACATATGAAGCATCAACTGGAATTGAATGGCATTACGAAGGCAACTACTGTGCATGTAATACTGCCTCTACATATGCTGCTGATACGATGCCCATGAGGTATTAAATGACACTGGATAACATGACTGGGGCATTCAAGTCTGCCCTCGGTATATGGAAGGACCAGTTGACTTTTGAGGCTACACAATACATATGTGACTATATGCAGCGAAAATGAGGAATTAACTGGCAATGGGTGGCATTACTGATACATTTTCTGTGCTTGTCATGTGATTGGCACATGAGAGGTTGCATCAATAAAACAAAAATGGGTACCCATGTGACAACACAAAAAAAAAGATTCACTGCAACTATCAACGTTATGGACTTTGTCAACAAGTTTTTAAAACTGTAGGGATCTTGTATCCACAATAAAGCTTAAATCTCTACTGCAATAATACACCAGTCTAAATGGCATTTATTTTCTGTTTTAGCGACATTTTAGCCATGTTTAGAGTTTGGGGGGCTGCGCAGAAACCCAGGTAATGTAGACATGTTTCTTAAAACACAATAATTGTTAGAAAATGCATTTTTATTATATTTAGGCGAGGCAATGCACCATGAAGAACTGAGAATTAAGTTTAGTTTCATTGGCTGGGATGAGTGCCAGTGTTTGGAACACTGCAGCCACATAATATAAACAAACCCTCTGACTGCACTCCAGACTTTCTGGGAAGTGTGCCAAGTGTCCCGGTAATAGCAAACAAAAGCAATGTGTTCCAGTTGATAAAAACAATCCTTGAGAGACCTACATTGGGAGAGAACTGATCTAAAGGATGCGTTTCATCTCGTAAATTAGGTGAAAGGTTCAAGCAACGTATTCTGGTAAAATGCTGACTGTATGACCTCAGCAGCATTTCTCTATTGACACTGATAGTTAGAAAGTAATCTCAGCTGTCACATGCTCCTAATGCTAATTGGCAGAAAGTGGCAGGGACCTCAGCAGCACCTGCTCCTAATGCTTATTGGAAGAAAATTACCTCAGCAGCATTTTACCCCCTACACTGATTGGTGGGAGGTCAGCTAAGCAGTGGGCTGTGACTATATAAAGGCTAGCTTCAGAGGGAAGAAACAGAGAAGGCTGTCTGAGGAGGCAGAAGGGGATGACCTGAGGCTGGAGAACACTCAGAAGCAGACTAGACGCTCCCTTCATTCAGACCCTATGGATTGGGGAGCAGCTAAATCCCTCTTTTTTTCTTGCCTGTTTTTTTGAAGCCACTAAATAAAATTGTTGGCATTTTTTTTTGTCTCAGAAAGACCCAGAAAGACTCTGCCGTTTGCATCTTGAGTAGGCGTATTATTCTTTAGGAAGAACTACAATATTTTGACTGAGTTGCATGGGTAGTATTTCTACAATTGTACCCATGAGAAAGCAGCCCATCACTTATGAACACATCGTATTCCTGATTGGCTAAGGCTGGCACCATGGTTGATCCCAATTGACAGTGACTCTTTCTGAAGCAATTTGTCTATTTTTGCAGATTTCTTACCAAAGAGACAATGGAGATTTGACAGGTGATATTTCATATTTTTGTGTATTTTGAAGACCACAGGCTTCTGGGCTCCGCCTCCATTCATCTTCCTATCTTCTACCTTCTAAAGAGTAGTGAGTAGGAATTGTGTTTTACCCATCTTTTAATATCACATTGGGAAAAGAGGAGAAGTATTGAGTATTGAGAGGGCAGATCATTCTGAGAGGTTGCCTAGTGAGATCTGATGAGGGAGGCAGTTACTTTTGAAGTGGTTAGCATGCCCCTGAGAAGAATGCTTGATCTTGAGTAGATATAAAGGCAGTGTCAACGATATATGATATATGCTTACTCATTAATTACTTTTTGCACATTAAATGTGCTATGTTTAGTGACTGTAATGGTAGCATAGCAAAATTTCTTTATTACTTATTTCTCATGTACTTTATACATGAGAGTGTAAGAAGCATTCATTGAGTGTTCATTACTGAGATGTTTGTCAGATGCATTTGAACAAGTATATTAAAAGTGGGGCATATATTTGAAGTACTGTGTATTGATATGCTATACATTGTGCATGTCTTTAGTACACATACAAATGGTTACTGGAAGGTTTGAACAGTGGATCATCAATACAATAAAATGTGACATTAGTAAACCACTCCTGGACCGATAAAAGAGATTAGCTGCCTACTGCATGGGTTGTTGCTTACTCTCTTTGCTGATGCACAGTGACAGGTATATGCTTTTCGCTATCGCTATTCCTACCACAGTCCACGCTTGGGGGGTGGGGGGTTCTTGGGCACTCCACTAGGGGTGGAGGAAAAGCTCTTGAGATAGAGGTAATAAGAATCAAGTCATACATTTCGAGACAAAAGTTGAGGTAACCGGAGAGAGAAAGCTGCGTCCAGATTTTGGGCACCCTTATTTCACCTGATTTCAGTGAGATAATCAGATTCCAATTCCAATATGTGGGTTACCAAGTGCATGATAAGTGGAAACACACAATTGGGCCTCATTCCGAGTATGGAGGTAGTCATGGCGCTATTTGCGCCATGACTACCTCCCATATGGGGTCTGGGTCCGACCTGGTTCAATGGGGACTTACCGGTCCATTCCGACCCTGGAGGGACTGGTAAGTCCCCATTGAAAAATCCATTCCCCATTCCCATTTGGGACCCCATAGGGCTCAAATGGGGATGGGGAAGAAGCTAATAACGATACCGCAATTTGCGGTACCGTTATTAGCTCTCTGGTCCCTTAGCGGCTCCCGTTAAGAGACCTCGGAATAGGGCGCAAAGGGATTACTGGCACCGATGTCCTTAATGGTGCCCGGTATCCCTTTGCACCCACCTCGGAATGAGGCCCAATATATCCTTTACTGAGATACAGTTCCGAGCGACCCGTTAGCTGCCTCCAACACATTCCTTTTTTCCCCCATTGAAGAGAGGCTGAAAGGCAAACTAACTGCACCGTTCCATAGAGTGGTGCTAGATGCAAATTGAAATGCACATGCAAAAGGTTTAAGCAATAACCGATGTGTCACATTATCTACTGGCCTACAGGTTGAGCACTCAGCGCCATCCTCAAGAAAGCACTGAGGGCACAGGGTTGTGCCACACTGAGCTTAAACTTACATATGATTGTACAGGCTTCATGGAGCACAGTATTTGTAGTGTGATGGTTTGAACACTCATCTTGAAAAGGGAAGCAGTCATAAAAGCTGGGTTCACACCTCTCTGTCAATGCTTTTTTATTGTCAATTATTATACAAATAAAAACAAAATACTACTACTACTAATAATAATATCAATTGTACAAAATATAAATGTACATCGTAACCAAGAAAAGAGTGACTATTCATATTTGTATCACTGCACAGAGGTTCTACAACGGCCTACAATTAAAACACACAGCTGATTGAAATATGCGCTACTGTTGAACTGGTTGAGAACAAAAGATAAAAATTACCATTACAGGCATGCTGTCAAAGGAAGGAGCAAACCTATTTGCTGGTAGAACCTGGCACAATTAATGATGGTAGATGTATGTGTAGCTCTCCAAATTGCAGACCAGTTTGGCTATCAAAGACTAGTTTTCCCATCAAATGCATTCCTCCAAGGCCACCCAAACCTTGCAATGAGACCTAGATCACTTGCAAGCAGAGATTCTTACAGGAAGCAACGATGGTTAATGTAACGAAGTGACTCTCAATCTTCTTAGGTTAGCTTGTTAGGTTTATTACACGTTTGTTAGGTACTTCTACACGCTGTTACTTAGGTTACATGTAAGTTACTAATATGACAATAAAAACACTGGCAGCCCATCACCCAGGCAGAGGGCAGACCAACTGACCAGATTAGAAAATTCACCCATGCATACCATCACTCAGGCATAAACACTCCACATGACATCACAACATTCCTTCTGCAAAACCAAGCCATACACAACAGTTAACACTTGCCCCCTGCACGCCCCAGAAAATGCCCCGGGATTAATAATCAAGAAAAGGCCTCTGCTCAAAGAGAGGAAGGTACAGGAATTGAAGGTGTTTTAAGCAGTTCTTGCAGCGGCAGCATAGGGGTTCACCATGAAAATGTGGATGAACACCTTCCAGGGCAGCTAGAGCATGTGATAGCAATGATAAAGAGAGAAATAAAACCAGCACATTGACAGAATCAATTAACAGGTGCCAGTAAAAAAGGGAATGATTTTTTTCAATTTCTGTCATGCAATTTATATATTTCATTTTTTGTGTGTTTTGGTAGTGTAACAAGGTGGGTGGATCAATGAGGCAGATGCCAAGATGTATGTCAACAGTACAAATGTTTATTAGGGATAGTTACAGGATGGGCCAAACTTAGGGAAATGTGACATAATAGTATGCACAAACAGGATGGCTTCTTCTTGTCTCTCAGTCTTTTATGTCTCTGATTTGTAGCAAAGCCTCCTCTCTGGGTTACCCTTTCAGATGTGTCAATATTTCTCAAGCACTCTCAGTCTTGGGGTTTTAAAATGCCCCTGCACTTCTTACTTGTCTTCTTGCATTGTGGTCTCAGATCCTTTGCTTCTAGTCCTGATTTCCAGAGAGAACCCCTCTGGGTCTCTAGGGCATCTTGTGTGGTTGCATACTAGGTCTGGAAAAAGGTAGGCTCCAGTGATATGTGACAGCGAACCAACCCCCAATGCAACAACCAAGGGCAGAAAAGGAGAATGTTTCTTACCTGTAACTCCTGTTCTCCAGCATTGCTATTTTTCATAGATTCACATGCTGTGAATATTCCCCAGCGTCAAGCAATCTTTGGTTACACTTTGGTTTCCATTGCTGCAAGCAAGAAAGACTCTATTTTGTAGGTTGTCACCCATCTTATGTGTGGTTTGCGTCCCATTCAGCTTTTCACCTAAACCTGAATTCCCCCCCTCAGGCCGCTCGCCAGGAACTATCTCCCACTGCCCTAATACTTCTTTTGTCGGATAATTGCCAGTCGGTTTTATACCCAAGTTTGGTTTTGTATGTTTGTATGATAACTGCCATCAGGTTATACCTATTTTACCTTCTATTTGTATGTAACTATGCCTGTTCCAAACTAGCTTGTCTAGTCCTTTGTACCTGCAACAGCGCCTCAATGCCTACAGGTTGTTTGCACTCTTTACAAATGAAATAAATAAACCAATAGGATCTTGAGTAGTTGGACAGTAGCCCCTCCTCCTCTTCCTCCCTTCAAACTGACCCATGATGCTGATAGCCCAGCGGGCATGCACGTTTTTTACTTTCAAGGTGTGGAAGGAGGGCACATGTGAATCTATGAACAATACCAATGCTGGAGAACAGGAGTTACAGGTAAGAAACTTTCTCCTTCTCCAGCATTGGATCTTTCATAGATTCACATGCTGTGAATAGGTAAGTAGCAGTACATAGTTATTGGAGGTGCACAAAGGTAAAAACTGTGTATTCTCTCCCCAAACCATAAGAGCGTATCTTATTGGAACAGGTGTTGCAACACCGCTTTTCCTGTCTACATGTCTGCAGCGTGCTGCCTCTCCAAACAGTAGAGCTTTGTAAATGTATGCAGCACTGACCAGGTAGCTGCTTGGCAGATGTCAGCAATTTAGACTCCAAGCCCACCATGCCACTGAGGTTGCTGTATCTCGTGTGGAGTGCCCATGAGGTGGGCAGCCAAGCAGAGGCTTCCAGGTTACCTTGATCAGCGTCTCGCTGGCCTTCACATCATATAGAGAACCGTTTCCACTTCAGGCTATATGATTTGTTTGTGGAAGGGGCCCTGGCCGCTGACATGGCCCTGCATTCTTGAGAGATTGTCAGGTTTCCGAACTCCACGAAGTCAGACACCACGCCGTTAGGTGGAGGGACGGCAGGTTGTGATGTACTTTCTTCCCCTGGTCCTGCGTGATGGTGTTTGGGTGACTGCAGAGCCTGATTGGCCAGTCCTTCAAGAGTTGGGCAAGGTCCGAGTACCACGGCTGGCAAGGCCAGTCCGGGGCAATGAGGATGACCTTACATGAGTGCCTCCTGATCATCTGCACTGTCCTGCGCAGGACAGGGAAGGGTGGAAAAAGTGTAAGCGAATACGCTGTCCCACGGAAAGGCAAACACATCACCCATTGACCCCTACTTGGGTGTCCTGCTGGCGTGTCTCATGCATTTCTTGTTGTAAACTTTGGCGAATACGTCCACCAACCGGTAGCCCCACTGCCGAAAGAGTGATTGTACTGTGGTAAGGTCGAATTTCCAGTCGTGGCTCTGGGAAATTCACCTGCTGTGGCTTTCTGCCCTTTGGTTCTGAACTCCAGGAAGGTGGAATGCCTGTATGGTGATGCCATGAGAGATCACCCAGTGCCAGATGCGCTGCGCTTCCCGAGATAGGATCCTGGACCATGTCCCTCCCTGCTTTAGCAGGTAATAAATCATAGCTGTATTGTCCGTTAGGACTTTGATTGTCTGTCCCCTGAGTACCGGAATGAAGGACTTGAGTGCCCACCTGACCGCCCTGAGTTTGAGTATGTTAATGTGCAGGGAGGTTTCGTGGGGAGACCATAATCCCCTGAGGTGTGGCTGGTCCACATGCAGACCCCACCCTTGTAGGGAGGAGTCTGTAACAAGTGTCCTGCTCAGAGCTGGCTCCTGGAATGGCTTCCCTGTGTTGATGTTGGCCACATCGGCCCACCTTTGGATCTGTGTTGTGAGCTTGAGAAAGATTTGAACCTTGTCCCCCCCATGAACCTGAGACTTGGGACCAGTTCACCACCAGGAATTCATGAAGCGGTTTCTTGCAGAGCCTGCAGTGTGGAATGAGGGGTAGGCAGGATGCCATTGTTCTGAGAAGCTGTATGCAATGGTGCTCTGTCAGCCACCTGCCCGGTGTGAATATCATTAGCAACACCCTGAGGGTGTCCAGCCTTTCCGGAGATGGGCACAATTTGGATTCCTGTGTTGAGAATTCCACTCTCAATAAACACTAGCTTTTTTGACGGCTGAAGAGAAGATTTCCTGTAGTTAATGGCAAAACCCAGACCCGGAAGGAGACGCAACGTTGCTGCCGTGGACTGCCTTGCCTTTGCAATGGATGATGCTCGCACCAACCAATCGTCTAGATGGGGGTAGACATGGTGGCCTTCCCTGCGGAGAGCATCCAGAATTGATAGTGGGAGTTGTTGACCACGAACCGTAGGCATTACCTGTGGATGGGGACGTCGAAATATGTGTCCTGGAGAGCCAGGACACCAGGTAGTCATGATGTTGAACTGCTTTTATCACCTGCTGCTAGGTGACCATGGGGAATTTCGCACGTTTTATGAACTTGTTTAGTTTTCATATTTTTTGGTCTCCATTTTACGTTTGTTTTGTGGACAACGAAGTACCAGGAGTACACTCCCTTCCCCCTGAGTCTTCTGGGAACTTTTTCCATGGCAAACTTTTTCTATGGCCATTTTTTTGCAGCATGAGCTGCACCTCCTTGAGGAGCGTGCATGAAACCAGTGGTCTGGCGGCATGGGAGGAGACCTTTTTGAAAATTGTAAGAGGTGTCCATATGTTACTACATCCAGCACCCACTTGTCTGTTATTTGTTTCCAGTTGTGGGCAAACCTGGAGACCTGCCCCACCTTCGGAGCTGTGCTGTGGTTCATAGTCAGCCTGAGTTTTGCCCTGCCGCCCCCATCGAGAGCTAGAAGATTGTATCCGCCGCTGCGTCTGCCTGAAATCCTTGGACTTTTGATAACCTTTTATAGCCCTGGGAGTAGTATGATGACCCCCTTGAGTATTGCCTGCCACCTTTATTGGAGGCGGATGTAGACACCCTTCCTGGGGCTCCCCTGAAGGAACGAAAAGACTAGCGATTTTGCAGGGACTTTAGGGACTGGACTGTGTCTGTATCTGTCTTAATGGCTTTGAGGGCTTTGTCGATGTTCACGCCGAAGAGCTCCTCCCCCTTGAATGGCATGTACACCCCCTTATGGTGGACATAGGCGCGTAAATACGTGTGATGCTGGAAATGCATTGGAAGGACAGGACGTCCTTGTCCTGTACTCCCTTATCATGTGTGTTCTGTGATATTTTCTTTCTGTACAGGAGCCCAGTTGGGACTCCTGGCAGTGCAGTTCTTCCTTTTTTTAGTCATGGTGAACAGAAACCCTTGGGATACCCTTATGGCACTCATGGGTGGGGATACAGCCCGGTAACCCTAGTGTATGTTTTTGGTCACCTGTGTGCTGCCCACAAAGCAGGATAAGGGATGGTGGCAGCTCAATGCTGAATTTGACAGGTGCTCTGAATATCCTCCATTTTGGGATACCCAGACCCTGCCATATGAATCAGTGGATTCCTGATAGGAGACAAGATGGCCCCTGGGGCCGCTTGCTTTCTATTGCCTGTTACCTTGTTTTCCCAAAGTCCTGGGAAGCCCTGACTGTGTCCCTTGGCCTGACTGGCTGTTGTGTGGAAGAACCATATATGGTATTGTGGGGAAGTCCAGGCCAGACTGGCTGGAGCCTTCCCAGTGACTGTATGTTGTGTATACACCCTTGGGGTGGGTCCTGTGTGAATAGAGTATGTGACCAATATGCATTCTATGTTATCTCCTGGAGTGATCACTTTCTCCTTTCTTCCCAGCTCACCCTCTCTACCCCTCAGGCCAAGACAACTCCATCGCTGCCACCCACCTTCTTGGTCATCCGTCCCATGAAGTGCGTGTCATTAGAGGCTTTTGCCGCCACTTTCTCACCTCCAACCCCCTTTGGTTGACTCACACCCTGACACAGCCCTTTCCATGCTCCACTCTGCTATATCTGATACTCTCGAAGTTCTTGCCCCTGTCATGAGGATCTGCCTGAAGCCCAAAGCCAAGTGCAACTCCTGGTACGACTCAGACCTCGTCACCCTTAAACGCAAGTGCAGGGGGGCTGAGAGGAAATGGCATGCTTCATGTACATCTGTTAGGGAGAATTCTCTGTTTGGGCTGAATTTCCCTACCTAGTGAGTCCCCCAGCAGCTTTGCTGGATTTCTGGGGTTTCTTACTTTTCTCCTGCCAAGAGTGAGACTCTTTTACCCTCACTCTTGGACCTGTTGAAGTGTGTTTCCTTGGTTAAACCTTGTGTTGAATGGGCTATGGGGTCTTTTACTCCATAGGGCCTCATGTATTTTTGTGATGTGGGTCACACAGCACCCTTTGTGCCGTGACCCAGGGGTGTCCTAGGGACTCCCCAACATAGACTCCATACCCTGGGACTGACTACTGTCTCCCAGGGCATGTAAAGTCACCAAAGACTTTGCTAGTCTTGAATCCTGAACAGAACCAGTACAAACCATCATATTGTGGACGTACTGGCTGGGGCAATTCGATTGCCCCAGGGTCTGTTAGTCGAGGGGGCACGTCTCCGTCCCCCCTGATCGAGTTTTGGCTGGTGGCAGTGGAAACTACTTTTTATATTCGACCGCGAATATTTCCCTATGGGATTTCCCATTGTTTTAGGCTAACACATTTAATTATTTATTTACGGTAGCCTTAAACATACCGCCGGTTTATATATTTATTATTATAAATCCGGTTGGGACTTTTTGCCAAAACTTGATTCTAAAATGGCGTTGGCGTTCGCCTCTGTAACTCTGACCCAAAGTGGAGCCCTTTGTTCCACTTTTGGCGGGCTTCTCCACAGAAGCCCTCCAAAGTGGTGCCACTCTGTCTGGGGTACTTAGGAGGGGTGGAGGGGGATTTAGGCACCCTGGACTGAGTTACCGTGGTAACTCAAGTCGCACTCCGTCCTGATTGGCCCAAGTGGTGAGCCGGCCGGCTCACCACTTAGCATGTTTGAGTGACAGCTAGGCTGGGTGAATGGGGGTTTGCTGCATAAAAGCAGGGCTTTGGGGACTGGAACTTCAGAAGTCGCCACAGGACCAAGAATCCGACGAGGGAAGAGCTGAGCCGACCTGCTTCGACGACACCACCCGGTGGAGCCCTGCTGAACCGTCTCACCACTTTTTCCGACGACCGAGGAGAACTCTTAACGGAGTGGCTCCTTCCCTTGACTGGTGGGGACAACCAGTTTTCACCTTCTTTCCGCTTCTCGAGGTATCTCGTGGCCGCCTTGCCCGTGCCATGCACCCCGGCAACCGGAATACCACACTTTTACCCCTAACCGCGAAAGTCGGTACAACCCTTTAACCGGAGGACTCCGCGGCTGGTTTCTTCCCGGGCAGTGCAACGACCTTCTTCTTCTGCTCTTCAGCGAGAACTTCTTCTCCCCTGACCGACGTCGAGCCTTGCTGCCACTGCCTGGAACAACTGCCACCGCTGGAGGATCCTTTCCGCTTAAGGTACCGTGTTCCGCCTGGCTTCCCTTGCCACCGACTGTACGGGGTAGATTTAGCCCCCGGCTTTCGAACCTGGGAGTGCCTGGGACACCCTGGCTAAACTTTCTAAGCCACTCTAAACCCTTTCTAACTCTTTGCAAGACTTTGAATCCCTACTAACAGTGTGATCTTGGGCACATTTTCGCTCCGGCTACTCTAAGAGTGGGCCCTGCCTAGTGACTTTTGCTCACCTGTGACTTTGTACTTCTTTGAGCCTATTGCAAGTGTTCTGGACCTTAGAGTGGTGTGTTTAACCTATTTCTGTTTCTTTTATCCCTTTCTTGAACCTACTAGAGTGTCATCTAACGTTAAGCACTCACCTCTGTTCGAATTATGTGGTGTTAACCTAGAGTTGTCTAGATAGGAGTAAGGGTTGAAACTGCTTTCATTATAACTGTGTTTGAAGTGTTTTTACTATATTTTTGCTAGAGTGATTTCAACTTATGTGTGTTTAATAAATAAATAACTATATACTTTTGAAACCAAGCTCTGGTCAGTATTTGCTTGTGCTATTGTGTCTGAGTACATATTGTGTATACTTTGCATACTGCCTAACTCTTCTTGAGGGAAGTCTGACTGCTCAGCCACAGCTACCAGGTAAATCTGGGTGGTGCAGACTGCTACCAAGTGGGTTTACTGCTATACCTGTGGTCTTAAATCTTTTGCAGTGTTCCCCAAGGGAACTGCACAGGTTTCTGCCTAACACTGGTGTACAGCGGTGGGATTTGTATTGAGTATACATTTTATTGTGCTTTGAATACCTTAGTGCAACTAACCACAAAGCTTAGCACTATAAAAGTAAACCTCTAACATGTCAGTTATAGAAAGCTATAGTCAAGAGTCCCTTGCAGCCAAAACTGCTGATTGTTTAAGAGTGCTCTGTAAACATAAGGATCTCCTGACTAAGGGCAAGAAAATGGAGCTGATTGAAAGATTGTTAGCTAACCAAAGTCTGGGTGATGGTTCAGAGGAACCTATCACTCCAGCAACTGTAGATGACAGTATTGAAGTTAACATGGAGCAAAATGTTGATGATTCTGAGGAAGAGTCAGAAGAGGAGGGTGAGGCTGTTGTGACTGTCCCCCCTAGGCCTCTGCCTGCTCTACCTGCTGTACCTACTGGACCTTTACCAGGTCCCACATTTAGTCCTCAGTACTTTGAACTAGAGAAAATGAAACTAGAATTGGAGTATAAGAAACTTAATGCTCAAACTGACAAAGAACTAAGGCTAAGGGAAATGGAGCTCAAGTATGACTTAGAAATGAAGAAATTATCTGTTGAGAATGTTTCTCTCTCTGGCTCCTCTAGAAGTTCCAGTCCTAAAAGACCCCGGATGCCTAAAGAATTGATTGGTATGTATGAGCCTAAGTTGGATGTGTTGGATTGGTTGTCTCTGTTTGAATATAATCATGGGCTCCAGAACATCACAGGAAATGACTTACTCACCTGGTTGTTCTCTAGGCTTCCCCCTGTTGCAACTGATGTGGTGATGGAGATGGGGGAGGAGGATAGGAAGGACTATGAATGTGTAAAACTAGCTTTGATAGCTAGGTTTGGGAAGACCCCTTCCCAGTATCTTAAGAGGTTTAGGAGCCTCAAAAAGCATGATGGTACCCCTTGGGCTACCTGGGTGAGTGAATGTTTGAAAAACTTAGAGGGATGGATTAAGGGTTACAAGGTGAACACTTATGAAGGTATGAAGAATTTGTTTATGTTGGAGACTATTTATGATGCCTGCTCTCCTGAGCTCAGACAACACTTGGCTGATTCCAGGGAATTAGATTCCCGGAAACTAGCTAAGGCTGCTGACTTGTGGGTTGCCAACAGGGCCACTCACAAGGATTCTGGGGTCACTCAGAAGAAGGATGGGGAGAAACAGCCCAAAAAGGACTCCAAAGAGAATTCTAATACTACAAATTCCAAAGAGGGCCCCAAACAAAACTATAAGGGTAAGCCACAAGGGAAACCAAATCAGGCTAGTGTACCTCCTGGTCCCAGACCAGAAGGAGGTCAGAACAAGCCTCCATTCCAGCGAGCCTTTGGCTCATGCTTTGTTTGTAAGGCTACTGACCATGTGAAAGGAGATCCCAGATGTAAGGGTAAACCTTCAGGGGTCCAGCTTGCCTCCTTAGCCTTCGCTCCAGAGGAGGAAGTACATATGGCAAGTGGAAACTTTCTATTACTAGCTGATGAACCCACTGGAGTCTCAGCTAGTGTTTCTTTAGTCTCTCTGGGGTTGTGGGAACAACAGAATTTAGATGTCTATAACTCTATCCCAGATAATACTAAAGAGTATTATAAGGACAGTGTCCAGGTGAATGGTCAGGAGACTCCTGCCATTAGGGACACTGGAGCCAGCATAACTGTGGGGGATGAATCATTTTTCAAGGCAGAGGATGTTGCTAAGGCACCCAAATGCCTCACCAAGTTAGCTGGTGGGCCTGTGCAGATGTGTCCCCAGTTACCAGTTCTCATCCAATGTAATGATATGGCTGTAAAAATACCTGTCAGTGTACAATGTGAAGTGCCAGGTAGGGTCCTGTTGGGTAATGACCTCAAAGCTCTTGGAGTTGTGTCACATACCCCCAGACCACCTAGCAAAAGGTTACAGGAGCTCACAAAACCTGCAAGAGAGAAAACCCTGCGAGGGTTATCTCAGGAGATGATGACAGAAATCACTCCTCTCCCACTGGAGCAACTTACTGCAGTATCAACCAGATCAGGAGCAAAGGGGCAACCCAAGACTCATAGGAAAAAGCCAGCAGCAAGCACTCCAGTGCTTCCAACAAGGACTTCCCCTAGGTTGTCCAAAGTTACACCTGTAACTCCACCTCCAGCTGAGGCTGAGAGGGAGGTACAACCCTGTGTGGTTGAGCTAGACTCTGAGGAAGAGCTAGAAGGAGGCCCCAACCTTATTGGAGATTTGGACCCTGAGGACCATCCTGAGCTGCAGTCTTTACTGGCAGAAGGTGGGCCTAGCAGGGCAGCTTTTCGTAAGGGGCAAAGAGAATGTCCAACTCTGGAAGGTCTCCGCCACCAGGCAGCTTCTCAGGCTGATGGGCAAGAGCCTGGGAAGTATAGGTTACACTGGGAAGATGGCCTCTTCTACAGTGAACCGACTGAGTCTGAACCTGGAGACTACAAACGCCTTGTAGTCCCACAAGAGAACAGACAACAGTTCTTACAACTAGCCCATGAGATACCTTTGGCTGGTCACTTGAGTTTCAAGAAGACCAAGGAAAGGCTCTCACTCTACTTTTATTGGCCAAAAATGGGGGCTGAAATAGATAGATATTGTAAGAGCTGCCATACCTGCCCGACTTCTGGTAAGGTTGGTTCCAAGAATGTGGCACCTTTAGTGCCTCTCCCAGTTATGGGAGTCCCATTTGAGAGGGTAGGGATTGACATTGTTGGTCCCCTTGATCCTCCAACCTCCTCAGGCAACAGGTTTATACTTCTTGTAGTAGACCATGCTACTAGGTACCCTGAGGCAATTCCTATGAGGACTGTTACAGCTCCGGCTGTGGCTAAGGCCCTCCTTGGTATTTTCACCAGGGTTGGGTTTCCTAAGGAAGTAATCTCTGACAGGGGATCAAACTTTATGTCCCACTACATGAAAGCCATGTGGAAAACCTGTGGAGTTACTTACAAGTTCTCAACAGCATACCACCCTCAGACAAACGGGTTGGTTGAAAGGTTTAACAGAACCATGAAGAGCATGATAGGTGCTTTAGAGGAACCCCTTAAGAAAAAGTGGGACCTTCTACTGCCATGCCTTCTCTTTGCTTATAGAGAAGTCCCTCAGGAGGGAGTAGGCTATTCTCCCTTTGAGCTTCTCTATGGCCATCCAGTCAGAGGTCCATTGGCCCTGATTAAGGAGGGATTGGAAGGTGCTCCTCCCCTCAAACCAGTCAGAGTGACTGACTATGTGATAGGTCTCCGGAGGAGAATGTCACACATGATGGCAGAAGCAAGTGACAACTTGAAAGCTGGTCAAGCTCTGGTCAAACATTGGCATGACCAGAAGGCTAACATGGTTGAGTTTACTCAGGACCAGCTAGTTCTAGTTATGCTCCCAACAAGGCAGAGGGCCTTGCAAGACAAATGGATGGGACCCTTCAAGATTGTGGGAAAACTTGGAGAGGTCAACTATCTGGTGGATCTGGGCAGACCCAGGGAAGCTCCTAGAGTCTTCCACACCAACCGACTAAAGGCATACATCTCCAGGCCTGATGTAGGAGCCTTGCTTCTAGCTTCAGCTGCAGAGGAAGAAGAGAGTGAATCTCTCCCTGATCTCCTCAGAGGTGTTCCCCTTAGATGAAAAAGTTGAAGGAGTCAATCTCTCTTCAGACCTGACACCTGAGCAACAAGACGAGTGCAAATCTATGTTAAATCAGTTTGCCTCCCTGTTCTCACTGTCACCAGGCTTGACCCCTTGGGGCCAGCATGAGATACTCACTGGTGACTGTCTGCCAGTCAAAAGCAGGGGGTACAGAATGTCAGAACATATCAGAACCCACATCAAAGGAGAGGTCAAGAATATGCTTGATCTCGGGGTAATAGAGCCCTCTACAAGTCCATGGTCTAGCCCAGTTGTGTTATTACCAAAGGCAGGATCCAAAGACTTGAGATTCTGTGTGGACTATAGAGCTCTAAATGCAGTCACCAAGACTGATGCCCACCCGTTGCCCAGGACAGATGAGTTGGTGGATAAACTTGGTGCAGCCAAGTACCTCAGCACATTTGACCTGACGTCAGGCTATTGGCAAATAGCCCTGACAGACCATGCCAAGGAGAAAACTGCATTTTCAACCCCAGTTGGCTTGTACCACTTTAAGGTCATGCCTTTTGGGCTAAAAAATGCACCTGCCACATTCCAAAGGATGGTGAACCAAGTTCTGGCTGGAATGGAAGATTTCTGCATGGCATACTTGGATGACATTGCAGTCTTCAGCCACTCCTGGGAAGAACATGTGAACCACCTAGGACATGTGTTGCAGGCTCTGAAACAGGCCCATTTGACAATCAAAGCCAGTAAGTGCCAGATTGGTCAAAGTAAAGTGGTCTACCTTGGACATGAGGTAGGAGGTGGAGAAATAAGGCCTTTGCCCAGCAAGATTGAAGCTGTGCAAAATTGGACAACACCAACTACTCAAACCCAAGTGAGAGCTTTTCTAGGCCTCACTGGATATTACAGGAATTTCATTGAGAACTATGGGACCATAGCTTCTCCACTGAATGTAATCTCCTCTCCCAAATTCCCTAAAAAGGTAAGATGGAATGAGGAGTGCAATCAGGCCTTTGAAAAACTGAAGAGAGCTCTTTGCCAAGCTCCAGTCTTGAGAGCTCCTGACTACCACCAACCTTTCATTGTACAAACTGATGCTTCCAATGTAGGTATAGGTGCAGTTCTAAGCCAACTGGATGAGAAGGGTAGGGAGCACCCCATTTGCTTCATCAGTAGAAAACTGAAGGATCCTGAGACAAGGTGGGCAACTATCGAAAGAGAATGCTTTGCTATTGTGTGGGCACTGAAGAAGTTTAGGCCATACTTGTATGGTTCTACTTTTGTTATTCAGACTGACCACCAACCCTTGAGATGGTTAATGCAAATGAAAGGGGAAAATCCAAAATTATTGAGATGGTCAATCTGCCTGCAAGGGTTTGATTGCACCATTGAGCACAGGTCAGGGTGTCACCATCAAAATGCTGATGGACTCTCTAGGATGTATATCATCGACTAGAGGTATGAGGTTCATCCAGGAGTGGATTAAATCCTCCTGTCCCTTAGTCTGGGGGGGGCGAGTGTTAGGGAGAATTCTCTGTTTGGGCTGAATTTCCCTACCTAGTGAGTCCCCCAGCAGCTTTGCTGGATTTCTGGGGTTTCTTTCTTTTCTCCTGCCAAGAGTGAGACTCTTTTACCCTCACTCTTGGACCTGTTGAAGTATGTTTCCTTGGTTAAACCTTGTGTTGAATGGGCTATGGGGTCTTTTACTCCATAGGGCCTCATGTATTTTTGTGATGTGGGTCACACAGCACCCTCTGTGCCGTGACCCAGGGGTGTCCTAGGGACTCCCCAACATAGACTCCATACCCTGGGACTGACTACTGTCTCCCAGGGCATGTAAAGTCACCAAAGACTTTGCTAGTCTTGAATCCTGAACAGAACCAGTACAAACCATCATATTGTGGACGTACTGGCTGGGGCAATTCGATTGCCCCAGGGTCTGTTAGTCGAGGGGGCACGTCTCCGTCCCCCCTGATCGAGTTTTGGCTGGTGGCAGTGGAAACTACTTTTTATATTCGACCGCGAATATTTCCCTATGGGATTTCCCATTGTTTTAGGCTAACACATTTAATTATTTATTTACGGTAGCCTTAAACATACCGCCGGTTTATATATTTATTATTATAAATCCGGTTGGGACTTTTTGCCAAAACTTGATTCTAAAATGGCGTTGGCGTTCGCCTCTGTAACTCTGACCCAAAGTGGAGCCCTTTGTTCCACTTTTGGCGGGCTTCTCCACAGAAGCCCTCCAAAGTGGTGCCACTCTGTCTGGGGTACTTAGGAGGGGTGGAGGGGGATTTAGGCACCCTGGACTGAGTTACCGTGGTAACTCAAGTCGCACTCCGTCCTGATTGGCCCAAGTGGTGAGCCGGCCGGCTCACCACTTAGCATGTTTGAGTGACAGCTAGGCTGGGTGAATGGGGGTTTGCTGCATAAAAGCAGGGCTTTGGGGACTGGAACTTCAGAAGTCGCCACAGGACCAAGAATCCGACGAGGGAAGAGCTGAGCCGACCTGCTTCGACGACACCACCCGGTGGAGCCCTGCTGAACCGTCTCACCACTTTTTCCGACGACCGAGGAGAACTCTTAACGGAGTGGCTCCTTCCCTTGACTGGTGGGGACAACCAGTTTTCACCTTCTTTCCGCTTCTCGAGGTATCTCGTGGCCGCCTTGCCCGTGCCAAGCACCCCGGCAACCGGAATACCACACTTTTACCCCTAACCGCGAAAGTCGGTACAACCCTTTAACCGGAGGACTCCGCGGCTGGTTTCTTCCCGGGCAGTGCAACGACCTTCTTCTTCTGCTCTTCAGCGAGAACTTCTTCTCCCCTGACCGACGTCGAGCCTTGCTGCCACTGCCTGGAACAACTGCCACCGCTGGAGGATCCTTTCCGCTTAAGGTACCGTGTTCCGCCTGGCTTCCCTTGCCACCGACTGTACGGGGTAGATTTAGCCCCCGGCTTTCGAACCTGGGAGTGCCTGGGACACCCTGGCTAAACTTTCTAAGCCACTCTAAACCCTTTCTAACTCTTTGCAAGACTTTGAATCCCTACTAACAGTGTGATCTTGGGCACATTTTCGCTCCGGCTACTCTAAGAGTGGGCCCTGCCTAGTGACTTTTGCTCACCTGTGACTTTGTACTTCTTTGAGCCTATTGCAAGTGTTCTGGACCTTAGAGTGGTGTGTTTAACCTATTTCTGTTTCTTTTATCCCTTTCTTGAACCTACTAGAGTGTCATCTAACGTTAAGCACTCACCTCTGTTCGAATTATGTGGTGTTAACCTAGAGTTGTCTAGATAGCAGTAAGGGTTGAAACTGCTTTCATTATAACTGTGTTTGAAGTGTTTTTACTATATTTTTGCTAGAGTGATTTCAACTTATGTGTGTTTAATAAATAAATAACTATATACTTTTGAAACCAAGCTCTGGTCAGTATTTGCTTGTGCTATTGTGTCTGAGTACATATTGTGTATACTTTGCATACTGCCTAACTCTTCTTGAGGGAAGTCTGACTGCTCAGCCACAGCTACCAGGTAAATCTGGGTGGTGCAGACTGCTACCAAGTGGGTTTACTGCTATACCTGTGGTCTTAAATCTTTTGCAGTGTTCCCCAAGGGAACTGCACAGGTTTCTGCCTAACAACATCCTCTGACAAACTGGCCTGCTGCCTGCTCCAAAGGCAATACCGGATCTCTGTCCGCAGCAAGAAAAGAGCTCACATCCAAGCCTGCATCTCTACAGCATCTAACAACTCGGCTGAACCCTGCAAAATCTGCACGGAACTGGCCAATCCTGCCGCAGTCTCTATGTCTCCTGTCCCTTCCCAGGCCCTCTGCACGGCACTGGCTTCTCATTTCATCTCTAAAACTCAGGACATACTGTCCTCTCTCTCCTCCTCTCCCCTTCCTCCCTCTACTCCCTGCTCTTTATCTGGCCCTTCTTCGGCCATCTCCCCCCCTCCTTCTATTCCT
Source organism: Ambystoma mexicanum (assembly GCF_040938575.1). Lineage (NCBI taxonomy): Eukaryota > Metazoa > Chordata > Amphibia > Caudata > Ambystomatidae > Ambystoma > Ambystoma mexicanum. The sequence continues at coordinate 899,035,234 of NC_090941.1, forward strand.
TTCCCCTGTTCTCCCCAGACGAGGTCTCTAGACAAATCTGATCTATAAAAGTCTCATCAAAACAGGGTTTTCCCTGTTCCTCCAAAAGCATCAAGGACCACATTGACTTCCTGGCTCCTGCCCTGGACGACTTCTGCCCATCTTACCCAGCTAACTATCGCCCAATCTCCATCACTCCTTTCCTGGGAAAACTCTTGGAAAAGCTGGCCATCTCCCAGCTCAATCTTCAGAAGCCAGAAGCATGGAAACTGCTCTCCTGAACATCTGTGAAGACCTGCTCTCCAACCTTGATGCCAACACCCACTGTGTCCTCGTCTTACTTGATCTCTCTTCTGCCTTTGACACGGTCAACCAGGCCATCCTTCTCAATCGTCTCCGTGATAAGCTGGGGATCACCTGTCAGGCCCTGGCGTGACTGACTTCTTTCCTCTCTGATCAACCCTCCCAAGTTCAACTTGGGTCCTTCCTCTCCTCTATCTCTATATCTATATCTACCTGTGGTGTTCCCCAGGGATCTAACCTCTCTCCCTGGCTGTTCAACCAATACCTGGCACTTCTTGCCCACCGCATTGCTGCGCTCTGCCCCAACTCCCAGTGCTATGCGGATGACAGCTCATTTTTAGGCTACCCTCAGTCCCCTTTTCTCCCTCTCTCATCTCTGACGGTCTGTCCGCCATCCAGGAGTGGTGTGCCACCAATGATCTCTGCCTTTCTGCCAGTAAGACTGAGATTCTCCTCATCGACACACCCGCTCCCTCCTTTCCTTTCACTCTCTGGTCAGCCTCTCTTGGCCTTCTTCCTTCTCCCACCTGTGAGGCCAAAAACCTCAGGGTCATCTTCGACTCCACAATCTCCTTCTCTCCTCACATCACTGACGTCTCTAAGAAGTCTCACTACCAGCTGCACCTCCTCAGAGGTATTCTTCCTTTCCTTTCCTTCCCCCAGAAGCTCACTGTCTCTAGAGCTCTGGTTCTCTCTAGGCTTGACTATTGCAACAGCCTCTTTCTAAATCTGCCTGCTTCTACTCTCTGCCCTCTGCAACTCATCCAGAACAGGACTGCAAGGCTTGTCCTTGGCCTCAAGCCCAGGGATCGTATCGCTCCAGGACTGAAATCTCTGCATTGTGTCCGAGCGGCTGCGAGGATTAAGTCCAAAACCCTCTGCATTGTCCATAAGGCTTTCTGGGGTATGGGGCCTCAATACCTTCAGCTCTCCCTTCCTAAATATCTTCCTTCTCGAGCCCTTCGCTCATCCGCCTCAAACTCCCTCTGGGTCAGACACATTCTCCAAGCAACGAGTTGGTGGTAGATCTCTTTCTTCGTCTGGGGCCTCCCTCTGGAACAGCTTGCCTGCCTCCCTGAAACTTGAGGAGAATCATCTAGGGTTCCGGAAGCACCACACAACCTTTCTCTTTGCTTCTGCTTTTTCTCCTCCTCTCCCCTGCTGACTTCCTGGTTGATACTGAAACTGCACTGGTTCCCTGACCACCCTCTGATCTCGGGGCCAAGGACCCCTGCTCCGCCAGTCGCACTCCTGCACTGCCTTCCTGGCAACCCCCGCTCTTGGGGACTGTTTTCTCTCTCCCTACAGTCCCATTACCAGCACTTGACACCTGTTGTCTGCAATTACCATTGTACTTGCCACCTGCTGGTCGTACTTTTACTTTGTCATTTATCTTATTATCCCATGTACTGCACTGTCCCCTCACGCCTCCCCTTCCACACTTTCCTCCTTCCCCTTCCCATACACTTACGCGATCTGAATGACACCTGGCCTAGTAGGATTGGTGTCTGTCTTCCCTCTGTCCCCCCTCCCCTGCTTCGTCGCAGCTTGAAACACTTGTGTATAGGTGCGTTATAAATGCCATTTCATATCATATATCATATCATGGGTGTCCGGGTTCTGTGTGTGTGACACAATGAATCAGACAGCCCTGCCTGAAATTGACATGAAAGCAGTATGGTGTGCTAAAAGGATGGGTGCTTGCCCCAATCCACATTCCTTGTTATGGGTGTCTGTGTGGAAGTGAATAGCCTGAATGCTTGTGAGCCTAATTGGCTGCCTGCCTGCAAGAATGCCTTTCTGTGTGATTGGCTGACTGAGCCTGGCTCAGGCAGAGTGAATGAGGGACAGATGTGTATATCTGGGGACCTCTCACTTACCAATTTGTTCAGAAGCTGAAGTTGAAACTTGAAGCTTATCCTTGAAGCCCAGCAGGAAGAAGGAGAATTGCTGCTGCATTTCCTTCGACGAAATCTAAAAGCTGTCGAGTCTGTCGAGGATTGATCCGAGAGAGGACCTCTCCCCGAGCTACGAGGGACCACTGTGCAAACCTTGCTGCTCTTCATCGAGGTACCCTGGAAGCCAGTCCCGAAAAGCTGTCAACGGGAGAAGGGGTCTGCCTAGAAACTTGAAGTAAAGCGCCAGGACATCGAGGCCATCAAAGTCCATTGCCATCGACAGGGGTTCGGACGATTTCCATGACCGCTGGAAGCCAGTCGTGTCGTGTCGCCCCGAAGCAGGGACAGCTTGACGCCATGCTGCTCGACGACCGGAGCCACAATGCTCCACCTTTGCCTAAGAACATTTGAATGAAGGGCTCCCTTGTCATCACCGTCGACCGCTTTGTCCTGCTGGAGAAAGTCGAGGTCGCCGGCTATCGAGGAAAGTCCACCGGTGGGTTTCCCGCCACCAGAAGCCGACAAAGACATCCTGAGGACACTGATGAAGTGAAGATCCGAATTCCAGCCCGTGGTCGAGTCCCGACCCCCGATGCTATCCCGAGGTACATGCTGCAGCTCTAGCATCAACAGGCCAGAGGACCGCTGAAGCATCGCCCGAAACCCAGCACCCACTGCTGGGCCTACATCCATCACCAAGTCTTCTTTGCAACAGCGAACACTTTGCATTGAGGTGGACCGCACGACTCATTTTCCTAGGACTTCCACGAGCGATCTTCGAAGAGCACCACGAAGGTCGAAGCTGCTGTCTCGACGCAAGTGTTCCACTTTTCTTCGAGGAATCTCAACACCCTGCGGCTCCTGCTATAAAGGGAGTGCACCTTCAAAGGATCTGTCGACGAACCGTCAAAGAAACTCTTCCATCTCAGGTACATTGGGGTGGTTGAACTTTTTGACCAGGAAGCAAGACTTATTTAAACATTTATGGACTGGGCTTATTGATACTCTTTGTTAAAGGTTGCCCAGGTGGGGGTATCCTCACTCAGAATTGTGTCTTGGTAGTTGGACAAAGCATTCTGCCATTGTTTAACCTAGCTTGCCTTCCTTCCTATGATCTATGCAATGATAAACCTTGCTGCATTATTTGTATGCCATTATGACTGTCAGCAGTTGATGCATTTTAAAGGAACCTAAGGCTAAGTGTGGGACCACATAGACATTGTATATATTTTCCATATTAGAATTTCCAGAGTACAAAGTGTGTTATTAATGTACGTATAAACCTTGAACCTTAGCACATAACATAGTGTGTAGACATTCATTTGTGGGGGCTTGGGGACTACACTGTACTTAAGAAGCAGCCTGCATCACCGCCTGAGAGCTTAAGCCTTGGTTGCTCGTCCATTGCTACAATAGAGAACCTTTGCTGGGGTGCTCTGTGCTTCTACTATGCTTCTACTATGCCATATAGAGGGCAGGAGTACAGATAACCCCCCTCCAGTGTTTACACTGATGGCAGCGGTAGGATGCTGATGGTTTTAAGACTCAGGGCCTCATCACGAGTTTGGCGGTAACCCTTAAATGCAGCAGTAACGCTATTACCGTGGTATTTAAGGTCCCGGCAAATCATGTGTTAAGCAAGAATTACCCTGAGGGGGTTAATCTGCCACGATCTTGCCGATTTTCGACGCTGGAACTGCCACGCTAATACCGCCGGCGGTAATAGCGCAGAAAATTCCCCATTGGGCCCAATGGGGAATTCCCGAATGGGCCCAATGAGGAATGGGAACTTACTGTTCCGTCAAACCCGTGATCCAGCGCTAAAAGGGCCGGAGGGTTTGGCGGTAATGCTAATAGCCCCGGCGGTAATACAGCCGGGGATAGTGCCCAAATTGTGATGATGCCTTCAGTGTGTAACCTTGCCACCTACAAAATATCCACACTTTGTTAATTTGAGGTTTTAGTTGTGTATACTAGGACAGCTACATTACAAGCAATGGAATCTATTGCACATGGCAAATTGACCCGGATGCGCTTAGAGGCTCTCCAGAATGCTTGTGAAGCCAGAGAGTTAAACTTTGAGGATACATCTAGGTCTGAGCTTATAAGTGCCCTGGTAGACTACTAGACTGATTGTGATGCTCTTGATGAAAGGAGGGTGAAACCACTGAGGACCCAACCCCTGGGGTTATTAATGAATCTGTTTCTGGTCTTGTCACCTCTCCTGCAGCCTCTATTTCTAGACCCTGCACTGCTCTTCAGGGGAGGCCCTGAAGATTGAACTTTTAAAATTGGAGCTACAAAAGGAACAGTTAGCCTTTCAATACAAAAAGTTGGAAACAGAAGCAGAGTTGAAGAAAGATGAGCTGGCGCAACAAGTAGCACTCAAAGATAGAGATAATGAACATCAAAGTCTCCAGCTAGAGAAAGCTAAGGTGGAGACTTCAGCTAGACCAGTTGGGGGTGTCAGGTCACATGCCACTAAATGTATGAAAGATTTGGTGAATGTGTATGTGGAGAGTGCTGATATTCTCCAATGGTTGGAAGCATTTGAAATAGCTTGTGAAATCAATGATGTTGACCGAGAGGATTTGGCTAAGTGTTTGTTAAGCAGAGTACCGCAGACTGGTTATGACGGCATTCTGAAGTTGAGTGTGGATGAAAGGGGCCAGTATGAGTGCATGAAAGCTGCTTTGATTGCTAAGTTTGGCAAGACACCTAGCCAATACCTTAAAAGGTTCAGGGAATATAAGAAAATAAAGAGTGGGCCTCATTATAACTCCGGCGGTAGCCGTGCCGGTAAAAACGGCAGGCTGCCGCCCGAGTTAAGCATTTTTTCCGGCACTTGGCAATGGGGAATCACTGGGGCATTACAGCCCCGGCGGTCCCTGCGGCCAGGCACTGGAAAAAGAAACTCCCCATTCGAGTCCCATTGGGCTCAATGGGAATGGGGAGGACGGAAGCACTGGCACCGTTCATAACGGTGCCTGTGCTTCCGTCAAAGTCTGCACACTTTACTCTGCCGGTCCCGTAACAACGGTGCCGGTAGCTTACCAGCACCGTTGTTACCACGACCGGCAGGGTTATAATGAGGCCCAATGTCTCTTGGGTTGACTGGGTGAGTGCTGCACATATGAACATGATGGGGTGGATTGATGGATACAAGGTGAAAACATTTGGTGAATTGTCCCACCTTTTGTTTTTAAGCATTTTTCTGAAGCCTGTTCACACGAGCTGCGTCACTACATTGCTGACCAAAACATTTTTGATCCTTTTAAGCTGGCCAGGCTGGCTAACAAGTGGGTCTCCCACTGGGTGTCCCCTAAGGAGGCCAGTAGGAAGGACAAAGTTAAAGAGAAAGGGACCTCTCAGAAGTCTGAGGAGTCCCATAAGCAATCACAGTCAAGTAAACCTAATCCTCCCTCTCCTAAGAACCAAACAGCTAGTGGGGATAGGTCTCATGGGGGTGGGATTAAGAGTAGTGGTTCTCCTGTTATAAAGCAGGCTCCCAGTGGATTCAGTACAGTACCTCAAATTCCTGGCACTTGTTGGGACTGTGGGGCTCTGGACCACAAGACGGGTAAGGCACTTGTAGTCCAGGCTGTCAGTCTGACCTACACTTGCTTCATGCCTGAGGTGGAGGCCACTGTCCTGCCCTCCTCTACAGGAATCACATTTGGTGCTCCTGCCGAGAACTCCCTAGTGTCCCTTTGGGCCTGGGACCAGTACGCAGAAATACTGGCTTCTATCCCACAGAATACCCACAGATGTTTGAGAAGTGTCGTCCTGAATGGGAAGCCTTCCACTGGTTTGAGAGACACCGGGGCAAGTATGACAGTGGTGGACAGGACCCTGCTCATGTCAGAGGACTATGTAGGTGCTCCTCTGAGAACTACCAGGTTAGCTGGTGGACCTCCCAAATTAGCTCCTTTAGCTGTGGTCACCATCCAGATTGCGGACAAGACAGCAAAGCTTCCCATCCTCGTACAGGACAATGTACCTGCCTACATATTGTTGGGGAATGATCTAGTAGAGTTGGGGTTGATCTCAGATCTACCACCCCTGACTGCTGCTGCAGTTACTAGGTCTCAGGTCAATCAGGGTATGACTGCTAGTCAGTTACCTACGCCAAAGGGGAGACCCAAGGCAAAACAGAAGAGCAAGAGGACTACTTCTGTGAAGGGGGGGTTCTTCTCTTCCTGCTGTTTCAGCAGCACCGACTGGGATCCAGGCTCCGGACGGGCTGGATCCAGTGGTAAACCGAGACTCAACTCCTGAGGGAGAAGAACCAGAAGACCCTCCTGCGGGAGAGGTGCTCAACCCAGAGGATCACTCTGACCTTCAATGCCTGCTGGCTTGAGCAGGGCCCTCTAGGGGAGACTTCTGCAAGGGTCAGAGAGAGTGCCACCCTCTTGAGGGTCTAAGAAAACAGGCCCAGGCCCAGGCACAAGGTGGGGTGCCTAGTTCCTTCAAGAGTTATTAGGAGGGTGAGCTAGTTTGTAGTGAGCCCACTAAGCTGAACCTGGTGCCCTCAAGAGGTTGGTGGTACCCATGGTTTGCAGGTCCTTCCTATTGCAGTTGGCGCATGAGGTGCCCTTAGCTGGTCATCTTGGTACTAAGAAGACTAAGCAAAGGCTCTCTGCACATTTCTAATGGCCCCGAATGGGAGTAGAAGTGGAGTCCCACTGCCGCACCTGTCCCACTTGTCAGTTGTCTGGCGAGACTGGAGGCAGTGCCATTGCCCCACTGCAGCCTTTGCCAGAGGTTGGCACACCATTTGAGGGGGTAGGCTTCAACATTGTTGGTCCCTTGTACCCTCCCACATCAGGTGGACACTGGTTCAATCTGGTACTGGTTGATCATGCCACCAGGTACCCTGAGGCTATACTCCTTTGGACCATTACTGTCAAGGTGGTTGCCAGGGCTCTACTGGGCATTTTCACCAGAGGTGGATTCCCTAAAGAGGTGGTCTCTGAATTCATGTCTAATTACATGCAAGCAATGTGGAAGGAATGTGGGGTAACCTATAAGTACTCCACCTCCTACCATCCCCAGACCAATGGTCTGGTTGAGAGTTTTAATAAGACTCTCAAGGGCATGCTGGGTGCTTTGGAAGAGCCCCTAAGGAGGAAATGGGATCTCCCTCTACCATGCCTGCTGTTTGCCTATAGAGAAGTGTCTCAAGAGGGTGTTGGTTTCAGCCCCTTTGAGCTTCTCTTTGGGCATCCTGTGAGGGGGGTCCTTGCCTTTATCAGCGATGGTTTGGAAGCTACCCCTCCAGGTCCTGCCAAGCAAGTGGGGGACTATGTGTTAGGCTTCAGGAGGAGGATGGCAAAGATGATGTGCCAGGCATCAGCGAATCTTAATGCAAGCCAAGAATTAAATAAGTACTGGCATGATCTTAAGGCCTCACAAGCGGATTGGACTACAGGTCAGGAGATTCTTGTGATGGAGACTACCAAGCCTAGAGCTCTGACAGATAAGTGGACTGAACCCTTCAGGATAATCTCCAAGATGGGTGAAGTGGACTATCTGGTTGATATGGCAGTCCCTGGGGTAGCCCCTCAAGTATTCCATGTTAACAGGCTCAACCCTTTCCACCGAAGAGGGGAAGTCTCATGTCTTCTGCTAGCTTCAGAGCAAGAGGAGGATGAGAGTGAGACTCTTTCTGATTTGCTGTGTGGCAACCCTCAGGATGGGTCAGTCAGTGGAGGGAGTACATCTCTCTCCAGATCTGACACCATAGCAGCAGAGAGCCTGCAGGGCTTTGGTCCAACAGTATGCCCCTCTGTTCTCACTGACAACAGGCCTCACCCCATGGTGCAGGAATGAAATTGACACTGGTGACAGTGTGCCTGTCAAAAGCAGATGCTATTGAATGTCAGACACGGTTAAGAACCACATCCAGGCTGAGGTCACTAAGATGTCACATCTGGGTGTAATTGAACCCTCAACCAGTCCCTGGTCCAGCCCCGTGGTCCTTGTCCCCAAGGCATCTTCCCAGGCTGGTACCAAGGATGGAGGTTCTGTGTGGACTACAGAGGAGGCAATGCCGTCACCAAAACTATCGTGCACCCATTGCCCAGGGCTGATGAGCTTGTGGACACCATAGGTGCTGCCAAATCTGTAAGAACTTTTGACCTCACCTCAGGCTATTGGCAAATATCTCTGATGGACCAGGCCAAGGGAAAAACTGCATTCTCAACACATGAGGGGCTCTACCAGGTTAGAGCCATGCCTTTTGGGTTGAAGAATGCACCTGCAACCTTCCAAAGGTTGGTCAATCATGCGCTCAATGGGGTGGAGGCCTTTTATGTGGCCTATCTAGACGACACTGCTGTCTACAGTTCCACGTGGGAAGAGCATTTGACTCATTTGGATCGGGTGTTACAGGCCTTGAAAAGGGCTAACCTCACGATCAAGGCCACCAAGTGCCAGATAGCTCAGGGGAAAGTCACTTACCTTGGTCATGAGGTAGGAAGGGGTTGAATACAACCTATCCCCAGTAAGGTACAGGATGTACATGACTGGGACACTCCCACTACTCAAACCTAGGTGACAGCTTTTTTGGGCCTCACTTGGTATTACTGTAACTGTAACTTCATGGTGCACAAAGGCACCATAGCTGCCCCTCTGACTTCTCCCAAGCAACCGAGGAAGGTTAATTAGACTGAAGACTGTCGGAGGGCCTTTGCTCACTTGAAGGAAAGTCTGTGTAGGGGTCCTGTGTTGTTTGTGCCTGATTACAGCAAACCATTTATCGTTCAGATTGATGTCTGTGACACCGGAATTGGAGCTGTCTTGTCCCAGTTAGATGACAAAGGGAGGGAACTCCCATTATTTTTATCAGTACACAACTCAAGGGTAGAGAACTTAGGTGGGCTACTGTAGAAAAGGAATGTTTCAGTATAGTTTTGAGTCTTAGGCGTTTTAGTGAAGTGGCTTATGCAGATGAAGGGTGAAAACCCTAAACTGCTCAGGTGGTCCATTATCCTGCAAGGGCTAGACTTCACTATTGAGCATAGGCCAGGGAAGAGTCATGATAATGCAGATGGCCTTTCCAGAAGGTATGTTGACCGTCTGGATGATGCTGTCAATCTCGGGGGAGATTAGACCACCCTAACCTCAGTCTGTGAGGGGGGACGACTGTGATGCTGGAAATGCATTGGAGTGACAAAGCCTTAATGTCCTTATCATGTATGTTCTGTGATATGTTCTGCAAAGGAGTCCAGTTGGGACTCCTGGCAGTGCAGCTCCTCATCTTTTTGGTCATGGCGAACAGAAACCCTTGGGATACCCTTATGGCACCCATGGGCGGGTGTACAACACTGTACCCCTAGTGTATGTTTTTGGGCACCTGTGTGTTGGCCACAGATCAGGTTATGGGCTGGTGGCAGCTCCATGCTGAATTTGACAGGTGCTCTGAGTATCCTTCATTTTGGGATACACAGGCCCTGCCATGGGAATCAGCGGATTCCTGATAGGAGACAAGATGGCCCCTGCTTTCTATTGCCTGTATTGTGCGTTAGTCCAGGCCAGCCTGGCTGAAGCCTTCCCAGTGACTGTATGTTGTGGGTACACCCTTGGGGTGGGACCTGTGTGAACAGAGTGTGTGACCAATATGCATTCTATGGTATAGAGGTCTGGTTTCTGTGCCTGTGACACAATGAATGAGACAGCCCTTCCTGAAACTGATATGAATGCAGTGTGGTGTGTTGAAAGGCTGGGTGCTTGCCCCAATCCACATTCCTTGTTATGGGTGTCTGGGTGGAAGTGAATAGCCTGAATGCCTGTGAGCCTGATTGGCTGCCTGCATGAATGCCCTTCTGTGTGATTGGCTGACTGACCCTGGCTCAGGCAGAGTGAATGAGGGACAGATGTGTATATCTGGGGACCTCTCACTTACCAATTTTCTCAGAATCTGAAGTTGAATCTTGAAACTTATCCTTGAAGCCCAGCTGGAAGAAGAAGAATTGCTGCTGCATTTCCTTTGGCGAAATCTAAAAGCTGTCGAGTCTGTTGAGGACTGATCTGAGAAAGAACCTGGCTAGGAGACCTCTCCCCGAGCTACGAGGGACCATCATGCAAAACTTGCTGCTCTTCATCGAGGTACCCTGGAAGCAAGTCCTGAAAGGCTGTCGACCGGAGAAGTGGTCTGCCGAGAATCTTGAAGTAAAGTGCCAGGACATCGATGCCATCAAAGTCCATTGTCGTTGACCGGGGTTCAGACGATTTCCGTGACCACTGGAAGCCAGTCGAGTTGTGTCGCCCAGAAGCGGGGACAGCTTGGCGCTGTGCTGCTCGATGACTGGAGCCGCTATGCTTCACCTTTGCCTAAGAACGTTTGAACGAATGGCTCCCTTGCCATTACTGTCGACCGTTTTGTCATGCCTGAGAAATTTGAGGTTGCCGGCTACTTTGGAAAGTCCACCGGTGGGTTTTCCACCATCAGAAGCCGACAAAGATGTCCCGAGGACACTGACGAAGTGAAGACCCGAAGTCCAGCCCGTGGTCGAGTCTCGATCGGCGACGCTATCCCGAAGTACGTACATCGACTGCAGCATTGACAGGCGAGTGGACCGCTAAGCATCTCCCGACACCCACTGCTGGGCCTACATCCATCACCGAGTCTTCTTTGCAGCACCACACTCTTTGCATCGAGGTGGACTGCACGCCTCATCTTCCCAGGACTTCCACGAACGATCGTCAAAGAGCACTGTGAAGGTCGAAGCTGCTGTCTCGATGCAAGTGTTCCACTTTTCTTAGAAGAATCTTGATGACCTGTGGCTCCTGCTTTAAAGGTAGTCCACCCTCAAGTGATCCAACGACAAACCGTTTAAGAAACTCTTCTATCTCAGTACATTGGGGTGGTTGAACTTTTTGACCAGGAAGCAAGACCTATTTAAACATTTATGGACTGGGCTTGTTAATACTCTTTATTACAGGTTGCCCAGGTGGGGGATCCTGAATCAGAATTGTGTCTTGGTAGTTGAACAAAGCATTCTGCCATTGTTTAACCTAACTTGCCTTCCTTCCTATGATCTATGCTGTTACACCTTGCTGCATGATTTGTATGCCATTATATCTGTCAGCAGTTGATACATTTTAAAGGAATCTGAAGCTAAGTTTGGAGCCACATAGACATTGTATTTATTTGCCATATTAGAATTTCCAGAGTACAAAGTGTGTTATTAATGTATGTACCTTGAACCTTATTTTTATATAAGGAACTGTGTTAGCACATAACATAGTGTGTGGACATTCCTTTGTGGGGACTTGGGGATTACACTTGGTTGCTCGTCCATTGCTACCACAATAGAGAACCTTTGCTGGGGTCCTCTGTGCTCATACTCTGCCATATAGAAGGCGGGAGCACAGATAACCCCCCTGCAGTAGTTAAAGTACATACATCTGAACCACGCCTGGCGTCTTAGGACAGCGCCATTTCCCACCTGTTTAAACCCGTCTCCGCGAGGTCCATCGCCATATTAATGGTATGGTTCGAGACTTCCTCCCCTTTATTGAGGATCGCCTTTGCCTCTTTTCTTCCAGGAGATGCTCCGGGATTGGGACTAGTTTGTGCCACATTTCCCTGTCATAGCTGGCGATAATAGCGAGGCAATTGGTCGCCTTTACTGTGGTGGCCCCTATCGCCAGTACTTTCTTCCCAAACACATCTTGTTTGCGCATCTCATTGTCCGGAGGCACTGCGCATTTCTGTTTGTCCAACTTGGACTTGCGGCCAGCCGCCGCCGACACCACTGACTCTGGTGAAGCTTGAGATCTTAGGCACTTTGGTGCGGTCCAGCCGGCCTTTCAATGCTAGGGCCCTGAACAGGTGTTTCAGCACTTTGACGCCTTCTGCCATACATGATCGAGGATCAGTATGAGCGACACCGCCTTCCTTCTCTTGCCCATGTGGTCGAACAAGAAGCATTCTTTTTCATCTTCTGGGCAAATTCTTTGCATACACTCGTGATCATCTAGTGTAAGCCTAAGATGTCATCCAGGGGCGAGGGCTTGGAGGACTCATCTTCTGGCAGGTTTTCTTGTGGGGATTCAGTGTCCCAGTCATCGTCTCTCTGGGCAGTAAGTGGCGATGTAGAGGGCGTGTCACAGGGATCCTCCGCGTTTGTGTCCGTGAGTTCACGCTACTCTTGTGTAGTTCACCTTGGGGGCAAGAGTGTGCAGCGCCTCTTGGGAGGAGACAAAGTCACCACTGGTGAAGCACTTCTTCACCTCGACTGTGGACGAGACCTAGAGGCCCTGGGGGGCGAACGGGAGACTGATCTGGATTGTGAACGGTCTTGTGGGGACCTTGTTGTGGACCTGCCCATGGACCTTGTCCTGGATCTGGGAGATGAGGGGTGCCGCAGCGTTAGAGGCTGAGACGGTGGGGCTGGCAGAGTCGGCTTCATCAATGCAGCATCTAGTTGGGTAATCACCCTTTGTAAGGACGAGGTTACTTGCAGCAACAGTAAGGCTTGCGGATTTGTCAGTAGCTACCTCATTTCCACCTGGTGAGCTTCTAAATGGCTGGGCCCGAGGATAGGATGAGTCCTTGCCTCCCCCCGTGACTGTTGTTGGACCTGACCTGACTGGTCCTCCCCAGGAACATGCCTCCATGGTGTAGCTGGCCTACTCTGGACTCCCTCTTGTAGTATGACCGACTCCTCCTAGTCTGAACACTGCATTTGTTCATGTTGCGTCTCAAAGTCAGTATCTATCTCATGCAGCAATATTTCCTATGGAATGACCTCAGAGTATGGAATTGGAGAGATTGGTGAGGGCCCGACTTGTTCCAGGTGCTCCTCCAGCCTGAGGGTTGTGATTGGAATTGCTGACAAGGTAGGTTCTAGGGACTGTAGGTGTGATCTTTGCCCCAGTGGCTTCTTTTGCTTCTCCGTTTACGAGAGTATTGTCGACGATGTCAGCGACGAGCTAGCTTTTTGCCGGGATTTCTTATCTGCTGTCAACTGGGACTTTTCTTTACCTTGTGTGGGCGCCTCTGCCATCCGCGACGGAAGGCCGTTGCCCATTGCTTGTGCTTTGCTGACCCCTCCGTCGATGAGCCGATCTTTTGCTTGTGTTTCGTCGGCAGCCCCATAGAAGGGTCTTTGTTAGGTTACATCATCGATGAGGCTGAGGGCTGCTTTTAGCTGTGTCCGGATGATTTGGAATGTCCTCCCGGCTGGCCCGATGACTCAGATAAGGAGGCTGTCGACAAGGAGCTGTCTGTGGGCATGGTGACCGTCAACATGGTTGGAGGGGCCTTATGGCTCGAGGACCTGCCGAACCCCATGGACTTGGAATGTGCCTTATTCCCCTCTGACGTGGATGCTGTCCCCAGCGTTGCCTTTGTCGATGACCCCTTCGATCCTCCTACGGATTTGGACCTGTGTTTATGGTGCTTGGATTTGTCTGTCGACTTACCGGTTGGTTTCTCTGTTGTCGACTTACTCAGCGTTGGGCTGCTCATCCGCTTTTCTGAGGATGGTAACAGCCTTTTCCCGGGTGATGTCGGTAGTTCAGGAGCTTTAAAGAACTTCTTCCCACCCACCAAGGGCACATCTTGTTCCATCAACTACTCGAAGCCGTGGGCAACCCAGTGTTTGTGCTTCTTTGCGGCCGTTCTTCCGGCATGGCTCTCCCCTTGAAGCGTGGTTGCTTCTCAGTGGAGATGACCATACTCTTCGAAGAATCAACATTGGAGGGGTACTCGGGGTAGTTACCCTTATTCATCCAGTATACCAGCCGCCGGTTCATGTACTTAAGGGTCTTCGAGCTAAGGCCTTTACAGATGCTACAATGATCGACCGTGTGATGGGGGTACAAACAATATATTCAATCAGTACGTCTGTCCCCTTCGTACACGTTTTTGAGGACAGTGCCACAAGCCTTAAACAGTGGTCTTTGCTTCCCCTTCATCCCCACTTATCTGTAACACAATGCTTTGTCCTGTTAATCAAGAATGATAGAATTGTTCAACAATGAAGATTTGTATTTGTCAATTGCTTGACTGGAACCTGAGGAAGTAGATTCTATGTGGAGAAAACCTGAGGACAGAGGACAGCCATCAGCTTCAACACGTGGTTAGAATCTGAAGGGAGGAAGAGGAGGAGGGGCTACTGTCCAACTACTCAAGGTCCCATTGGTTGGGACCCAAACCACCAAAACAACCTACAAAATAGGGTTTTTCTTGCTTTCAGCAAGAGAAACCAAAGGGTAACCAAGGATTCCCGGGCTGACGCTGGAGAATATTCACAGCATGTGAATCTATGAAAGATCCAATGCTTGAGAATCTTACTTCTTGTCTAGGTTTATCTTGATTAGTCCCTGACACCCCCATCCTCATCTACCTCCTAACTATTCGCGACAGTCTCATATCTAGGGGGACCTCTCCTGCACCTCCTATTCTGTCCTACCCACCTTGTTTTCGCTGCTCTTCTTCCAAGGCCTGCTTAACACCTCGACACTTGCTTGTACGCCCACCCACCACCCGACTGGCTTCACCAAGGCATTACATTTGCCTGTACACTCATCTCCATTCCTAATTTAATATTTATGTATTTATTTACATTCACATACAGCCACCTAATATTTGCATATCATAGGCAATCAAATCTAAAAACAAACACAATATAAAACAGCTCACACTTCAGATCTACACACTTAAAAAGGGCTAGTTTAAAATATGCCTTCAGACAGGTGGCTAAGAATGTTCAAACATAAATCATAAAACTTTATTATGTGCAAAATTAAGTTACCATCATTACCACATTTCCTCGACATATTCAAGATCTCAGGAGTTATTATATGCCTTCAAATTTTTCAAGCGTAATTGATTCAAGCTCTCACAATAGCATAAAATGTGTTGCGCAGTCTCAATTTTTAAAACTCCACATAATCACATTTCGCCCCAACTATTTCTAAATTGTCTGTCTTATTAAACTTGAATAATAAATATCGCCTGATCAGTTTGCCATCAGGAAATGCTGGCAGTTATTTAGGGATGTCGGGACATCCCAACCAGTATTGCATAAAAGTGCCACTATTGCTCTTTATAGCCAAATACACCATCTCGCTCTTTACCAACTGCAGACATCACATTCTTCAACTGGCGTTTAATTCTACCATGAGATTAGTTAAGCCATTTTTCTGCATTCTCTTTAGCACAGTTAGTGTAGGTAAACCTAAGATATCTCAGCAGAGAATGTTTGTCACAGTTCTTCATTCCACTAAACACTCTCATTAAGTCAACAATGGGAGGATAGCTCAGCGGCAACATGCTCGGCTTGGAAAGAAGACAACACAAAGCAACACAGGTTCGATCCCCGGGTCCGTGCTTAGAAACCTCTGGGTATTAAGCACGTTATAAATATGCAACTAAGAGACATATTCCTGTGACAGTGCCTCGATGCCACCGGGCTGTGTGAGCACTTGAAAAAAGCAAATAAATAAATTAATGATAGTATCATTATCTAAGGCATACAACATTGCAACCTTACATTCCAACAAATCTCCTACGTGCATCATATTACATTCTGATATATATTCACACAGAAGTCATTTCAAATCTATTCAGTTCCTGAGTACGTTTTTTCCCTCATATTTCTGCACCATAAGGGAGACAGGGAATGAGTTTGGCGGAATATAATAATAAAACAGTCCTTATAGAGCATCCTCCTTGTGCACCAATGATGCGACTTAGTGCCATAGTTAAGTTCATGCACTTAGATTTGGTCGCTAGCCATTGTTGCTTCCAGCTCAATTTATGATATATAACAATGCCCAAATATTTGTAGCATTCGACCCTTTCCATCAGCTGTCCCGTCGGTAGTCCATCTCATATTAGCAATATTTTGATTCTTAGTTTTCCCTGCAAATGCAATAATATGTTTCTTACCGAGATTAATTTTGAGCCCATTTTCAGATGCGATTTGTTCCAATGCGCTAGTTTAAATTGTAATCCCTTAGGGTATAGTTGAGTAATATCAGGTCATCTGAATAACCGAGCCACCCAATTTTTAACAATCCAAATTTGATGTCATTGGAAAAGATGGTATTCAAAGCAGCTGCTAAATCTGCTAAGTATAAACTAAACAGGGTAGCAGCCATTCCTAATTTTAGTAGATCCTTAACCCCACCTCCTCCATTCTCACCATGGATGTTCCTCTTTGCCACTCACTATACTGTTTCTCGAACTCCTTCCCCACTACATTCACCCCCCTTTCATCTTAAGCAGGTAATGTGGCAGGGTTGCCTCCTGTCACCACTATTATGTGCATTGGCAATAGAGTGTTTCTCCTGTTATCTGAAAGAAAAGACATATATACACAGTAACTAATAGTATCACTATATGCAGGTCTTTTGTGGAAGCTGAAGTGAATAGAACTCCCATAATAGAGACAGTGAAAATATTTGGGAGATATTCAGGACTTGGGCCAAGAATCGGTTATTACCACATTAAACCTCCGCTAAAAATATGGGAAAAGAATAGGAATTCCGATGGTGTCCACCAGAGGCCGGATAACTCTGATTTCTGAGAATATAAATCCTGCAGGATGTCTCCATACTTTACAATAGAAACTATGTAGCTGCCATGGAAATGCTGGAGGTGAAGACTGAGTGATGGACTAAACCTCCGTCTCCATGGTAACAAGAATATCGCTAATTGTTAAATAGAGGTCTTGGAGAAGATGCTGTACATCTTTACGAACGTTCTCATAATGCTCACAGGGATTATCCTTGCAAGGTTGAGAATGAAGTGGTTAAAGCTCATATGACCTATAGGAAGCATAAAGGTGGCCATAGAAAACACTGACTTTGTCATTAGAAAAGGGTGGGCTTGGGGTGCCAGATCTTGAGGTATCAGACAACCAGATTAGCCTTAGCACTGCTTGGTAAGGTTCAGTGCCACATGCTCTCCATTTAGCATTGGAACATGCACTTGATATCCCTATAAAGCTGATGGAGGCAACACTTGGCAGCCCAGGTGCGTACAGTATGTCATTAAATATAGTACATGCAGCAGTTATGTTTCTGCCTAAGCTGTTTCGAATGTTTGGGCGACAGCCCCCTGTTATGCTTCAGGTATCTATAAACAGTATGCTATTATTATTATTTATATTTTTATATTTTACGAACCTAACACGTGGACATCAGAGCGCAGAACATGTTATGAGGCTGGACTGTTAGTTTGACACTGCCATTTGGAGGGAATTGATTAACTTGGGGTTATTCAAGCGGGAAAATCTTTCAGGATGGGAAAGTTAGAACACTAAACAGGTACAGAAAGTTAGCGGTTTTACAACACTGCATGATTAGATGTATTATAGGATCAGTGGAGAGCTGTTGAGGATGATCCCAACCATTCCTGAAGCCCTAAATGAGCACACACTGATTAATTATATAATGACAATTGATACGGCCATGACAATTTAGACAAGTGCTATAATACAAACATTACTGAAGTCCCAAAAAGGTTACGAACATGTGGCTGTATATCTTTGTTGATAGCCAGGCGTAAAAATGCATGTCATTGAATGAGCACACGGAGTCACACAATACAGAATTGCTATATGAACTGTGACAAATCCAGGGAATGTGTGCTCTCTCCCCAAGGAGGAGCCACCCCCTTAGGGACTAGAAAGGTGAGCTGGGTAAGCCTAACCCCTCTAGGGGACAGAGGAATTGGGATCCCACTGGGGTAACCCCACCCCCCCTTAGACGATAGGCATTCCCAAAATAGGGATATTTGTTATCCTGCCTTATCCCAAAATGATAACAGTTGTGTTGGTAATATGGGAAATTAATCGCCCACTGATTTACAGCGTGATACACAAGTGGTTGACTTGTCTTCTTACCCCAATCTGACACCATCAAGTCCTGAAGGAAGAACACTGAGGAGAAACACACCATGTTTTGGGGTGGAACATAAAGATATGCCCCAGACTGAGGAAGATGATACGAGCTGCCTGCAGAGCAGCAGAGGAGGGAATTCTCCTGGAAGGTGTGTCCAGGAGAGGAAGTCAGCAGACTGATGCCTGGCGTGGCGTACCCCAGTGCAGAGGGGCCAGCAGAGTGCAAGCCAACGGATGAGAGAGGTGGAAGCACCCAGAGGGTCTTGAGTTGAGACAATGACGGTGGGCCAGGAACCGAAGGCCACTGAGAAGCGAGGGGCCGCAGAGAGAGCAACCCTCAATACGTACCACGACAGAGATAAAAAAGCCGCTGAGAAGCTGACAACACCGAACCTGAAGCTTCCCATCTTCCTGAGGAGGACCGCAACAGATAGTAAGGTATGCAGTGGCTCCGGGAGACGTGGGAGGGGAGGGCCAACCAAACTCCAGGGAGGGGTGAGCGCTACCATATCCCAAGGTGGGCAGCCCCGAGAAATACCCCAGAGCGGGGTGAAAACGAGACTATGCCAGGGCAGGCAAGAGGAGAAATAACCCAAGGTGGGCCACGAGAACCCAGACCCCAAGGCGGGGTCACAAAGAACATAACCGGAGGTAGGCTCCAGGAGAATATGCCCCAGAGAGGGACAAGAACTGTCATACACTAAGGTGGGCCAGAGAAGCCCTAGGCCAAGGTGGGCTACAGGAAACCAAACCCCATGGTGGGGAACCAGAAATCATAAGCCACAGAGGGTTGAGAGCTACAATACCCCAAGGGTGGGGTACAAAAAACCAAGTAATAATACCACGTGAGAGCAACCAAATTCCAAGACAGGAGACAAGAAGCCAGATTCTAAGGCGGCCTGAGAAACCCAAAGACCCAGAAGAGGGTGACAATCACTGGAGAGATGGAATTCAGCCCACCAGAGGAGGAAACCAGGAAAAGTACCTGGGATGGACTAGCGAATCACAGAACCACACAGGTTGGTTCATCAACCGGAGACTGAGACAAACCATCTGATAACTATCCACACGGAAGTAACTAATCAGAAACTAAGATACGCAGAGACAACCTGAGGAGGGGGAGAAAGACAAGAGAGTTTTTTAATTGACTGGATTTCTGAAAAGGGCCAAGAGCCCATGCCATCTGTGACTAAGAAAGATCAGGAGGGGGTTAGATTTCATTCACCATTCCTGGGTTGGGAGAGAAACTGTATTTTGTTAGGAATGTCCTGGGCTCAAAGTTGTAGGGACAGAATCAGCCTTAGAATTGGTTTTCTGGACGACACATTATGTTTTTAAGGACACCCTGACAAGCATCCTTTAGACTTCTAAGATAGGGCTCCACATGCAAAAAGGACAGAGCAGGATTTTAAATCTTCACTAATAAAGACTTGTTAAGAAAATGGCTGATGGTCCGTCTCGTGATTGTGATTTACCATATGACCTAATGTGGTGCAATGTGCAAGAAGATACTTACAAATAACTGGTGGCAGTGAATGGAACAAAACCCAGAGAATATTGGTCAGCGTTTACTTCACGTTTGCAGATGGGAACTAATTCAACACCACTGCCTCAGACCTGGTGATGTTGGAGCATTCTGCAACATAACTTGTTGGGAAATGGTACTGTGTCACTGAGGATGCGATGTGTCTGTTAGTTAATGAGAATGTTCAGTTGGACTGCCCATGCACCCCGGCTTAAGTAGTCAATGGTGATAATGAGTAGGTACTTGGGGATGATCAAACCAAGCCTAAAGAGATTATGAATTGTATTTGGAAGGGAACTGTTTTGCATATGTTAGTTATCCCAGTGTTAAAATAGTAACTGTTTATGTTTGTTTGTATGTGAAGCATAGAAAATAAAATCAATAATAAAAATGGCAGCAAACACGTTTTGATTACAAGCATGCAGTGTTAACTAGTCACAGCTATCCATGTTTTTTGTTGTTGTACAGCAGCGCTTCTGGATTACCAATTGAACAACATATCAAAAGTTACAGCCAGTCCATGGTGACATGTGCTTAGAGAGAGAGAGACAGAGCTTCACCTCACTGATGTCACCCCACAAGGCAAAAACACATGTTTGGGGTTGTTGGACCCTTCTTCAGAGGATAATTGCCTAGCATTTTAGTGCTTGACTATACTTGTGGGCAGGACCAGACTGATGTGTGATGAACCCAATGGAGCCATCACTGATACCCCGGCAGTGATCTCCTCTCATGTGGCCAGAAGACGGCAGCCACTTCCTGATCCTGGGGCGGTTATATGATGGAGAATCTGATGGGAGGAGACATACTCCAGGGAGATGTCATGGCTTCATTGGATGAGACAAGGTATCCTCCATTTGCCCTTGAAGATAATCCTCTCATACCCAATACCCTCATGGCCTATTGTCATACCTCTACACCTTCCCCCTTGGAAGAATAAGAAAGACTCTTCACCAAAGCATATAAACCAAACTCCCAATTTACCATGGGGAAGTAACAAGAATGCCTCTATCAGTTCCATCTATTCATCATCCAAAAATGTTTTACCATCAAGGCATGTTGGACGTGATTATTCAAACTCTTTTCATCAAACATTAACAATGGACTCCTTTTCCCAGAATTCCCCGAATACTGGGACGAGAAAGAAAAGAGCAGTGCAGATCGGAAGAAACTTCAAAACCAGCAAGCGCTCTAGCTGTTGGCCGAAAACACCTATGCCGAGGAAATGTAAAGAGCGCCAGCCCAGAGTCAAAGACTGCTGCTGTTGGCGCGAGAACGGTCAGCATCTTTAAGAGACTCGAGGTCCCGAAATAGGTGTGGCGGAGCCACACAGTTCAGAGCAGAGGAAGAAGGGAAACGCTGCGAGAAGAGGACGCGCTGTGGAGAAGCCGGGAGACAGGAAGAGACCCCTGGGCATTCACCGACCGCAGAGAGCAGACCCTTACCCGCAAGAGCCCAAACCGAAGCCGGCGTGCTTAAGGGAAGCCGCGGGAGACGCAAGAATGCCAAGAAGTACCTTCACTGAATGACCGCGAACGAGCCTGAGAACGCCAACAAGAGCCGGTGAGTCAACCCAAGGATAGTTGGGACCCCGGGGCATTTCGGCGGGTGCGCCAAATGCAATCTATAGTTAAGCAGACTGAAGAACAAGAGAAAACAAAGAGACTAATTGTAAGAAGGGAAAGTGAATAGTAACCAAAGCCCTTAACAGTATGTGAATGCATGGTATACAAATACAAGCAAGCACAGAAACAAATAATATATCAAGAGGATATATTATCTAACCAAATAAAAGTATAATTGTGGAAGTGGATGAATATAAGAAGCCCTAGAAGAAGAGTATACCAGGCAGTTACTACTGTGTGAAGTACAAGAAGCCCTGGCAGGAAAGTACACCAGGCAATCTCGAGTGTGTAAACATTAGAAGTCCTGGCAGGAAAGCATACCAGGCAATTTCAAGTGCATGAATATAAGAAGCCCTGGCAGGAGAGTATACCACGCATTCTCAAGTGTTTTTATTTTTTCTTTCCAACTTTGTACTTTGAACTACTTTCCTGATGGCAGAGAACAGAACACTAGCTTATAGCGATGACTATGCTGCAGCCCTTATGAACGCTATCTCTATTCTGAACCACGAAGACACGGTGGATGTGTTGAGAGATAAAGATGAATGGAATGAACTCATACAGCTAAAGAAAAGACTTACAAGGACAGAACTCCATGGAGCAATCATGCTCGAATACCTCAAGAACAAAGCTTTACCACAAGAACTGACAGTCCAGAATGAACCTAGACTGTTTCTTGATAACGAGAAGTTTCGAGTACAATGGAGCTATATAGCTAATCGGTGTGGTCGTGATTGGTTAATCTTGATTATAGACACAGCCAAAGAAACATCTACTAAAATTGAAATCGAACTTCTTAAAATTGAAGAGAATATAAAGAAAATATTACCTTTGGACAACTATAAGAGACGCCTTGAAGAAATTGAGAAAGAGATGAAGGAATTTAAAAGTATAAATACCAATGAAAGAATCCAACGTATGAAAAAAGAGTTGGCCCGTTTCTCGCATGAGAGAGCTTTTCCTTATGTTAAAGAAGATTATATCAACAAAACATTACAAACTAATGGTACAACTAGATATAATAGACAAGTCCGTTTTCGTAATACCTCATACAGTACCAGTCATGATAGTAGTGACCCTGACGATGTAGATGAAGGAACCTCCTCTGGGAACAAGACTCCCAACCGAAGAGGAAGAGGTCAACCATCCCGACGACAAAATGAACGAAGAAGAGGCAATCAGGGCCGTTTTTTACACCAGGCCCCAAACAGAAGCAGCTGGGACGACGTAACAAAACAAACCAGAAGCGGGAATCACTTTTGATTAATCTATCTGATTATACTCTCACAGATATAGAACAACAAGTCCTCAACAAAGGTTTGGGATTCGTGATGACGAAACTACATGATCCTTTTGAATTTCTAATTGATTTCAAAAAACTAATGAGGAAAATCCACCTGAAAGAATTCTTCTCTGCTGATAACGTTATCCCCTTGGAAGAACCTCTCAACTGCACGGGACTCCGTAAACCTTCCACTTTCTACCCTCCTTCTCAGAGTTTTTCTCCTGAGTCGTTAGTCTTTGAAAAGAAAGTGATCGCAGAAGTTAAAGCCCTGGAAAATAAACCATCTAGACCTTTCCACAATCTCTCTAATTCAGATCTTAAAGCACTCGACTCTTTGGCAAAAACTCCCAAATTGTCATCAAGAAAGCAGATAAAGGTGGAGGTATTGTGGTTCTTAATCGCACCGATTATGTCACGGAATGCGAAAGACAACTTAGTGATAACCACTATTATCGCCCTCTCGCTCTGGACCCGACACCGGAACTCATGGCACTCGTTGCAGATAAAGTTTCTAAAGCTAAAGACCGAGAGTGGATCTCGAAACAAGAGGCGGATTTCCTCATCAATAAAAAACCAAGCATCCCCACTTTCTACACTCTACCCAAAGTGCATAAAACCTTGGTGAACCCTCCAGGTCGACCCATTGTGGCAGGGATTAATTCTGTACTTGAACCCCTCTCTACTTTTGCGGACCACTATTTGAAGGGATTTGTGCAAAACATGCTATCCTATGTAAAAGACTCTCGAGATGTTATCAACAGTCATGAAAACTTGGCTTTCGATACAAATACCCAGTTGCTACTAGGTTTTGACATCGTATCCCTCTACACCAATATCCCCCAATAAGCATCCCTTGATGCAATTGAAGAAATACTTCTGGGCCGCATTGATAATGATCCGGTCCCTACTTCGTTTATCCTTTGGTGCGTTGAACTAGCATTAAAACCGTAACTACTTTGAGTTCAATGGTAAGATTTTCCAACAAGTTGAAGGGACCGCGATGGGCGCCACTATGGCTCAGAGTGTTGCTAACTTGTACGTAGAGACCTTTGAGAAAAGCAACGTCTACAGCAACCTCAATCCCTATAGTAATAACATCGTGAAGTGGAGTCGCTACATTGACGACATCTTGGTCATATGGAGAGGCACCTTGACTGAAGCTAACAATTTTTTCAACTGGCTTAACAATTTTAATCCTCACCTTCAGTTTACTATGACGTCTAGTAACGAGTTTATTAATTTTCTCGACCTAACCATTTTTGCAACCAATGGAGTCTTGAAAACTAAGCCTTATCATAAACCCACCGATAAAAATTCTCTTCTTGATTATTCCAGCCATCACATTAAACATCTTCGTGATAATCTTCCCTTTGGCCAGTTTTTACGCCTTAAAAGGAATAGTTCTACGAAAGAAATATACGAGGCGGAGGCGATCACTCTCGTGAAAAAACTGAGACAGAGAGGGTACCCTAATAAACTGGTGAAAAAATCAGCCAAAAGGGCTTTTAATAACAACCGAGAAGCACTATTGGAACCAAAACCTGTTAAACCTAAAGATGATCGTATTGTGTGTGTGAATACCTTTTCTAACCGGAGCTTTGAGATCACCAACATCATTAAGAAGAATTGGAAAATCTTTCAAACGACCTCCCCCTCTATGAGTGTGCCGATCTTTGCTTATAAAAGGAGCACGACGATAGGTAACAGGGTTAGTAACAGCAAACTTAAACCTATCCCTATCCAGGAACCCAGATTAACCACCCTATGGGGTCTACCTGAACCTACCGGTCACTATCCTTGTGGCTCGTGCGGGGTCTGTAAATTGACCTCTATAAATAAAAATGTAGATATTGGCCTGTCAAAGCTCTGGACACAGAAAAACTTGACTAATTGTAACACCGAATTTGTGGTGTACCTGATCACTTGTAAATGTGGACTGCACTATGTAGGGAAAACAACCCGCAAAGCCAAAACTCGTATCATGGAACACCGGAGCTGTCTCAAGAACAGAACTGAAAATGCCCCCATGGTGAAACATTTCAATCTTCTGAAGCATCATCACGAGGATTTCAAATGGACAATATTGTTATCACTTAAAGGATCTAACTATGCCACCCGGGAGAAAAAATTGCTTTATATGGAACAAAAGATGATATACACTCTGCAGAGTGACATCAGGGGTCTTAACGAATCTATTGAATGGTACAACATATAATCGTTTACACTCACTTGATCCCTTACCATCGTTTTTTGTAGACTGTTTGCTACCTAGTGTACTAATTCCTTGTCCGGTCTGAGCCATTCCATGATGGCTGCCATGACTAACCACATTGCTCTACATCTCTTTTCTCTTCCAACATAGTTGTAGGACTACTGTATTTCCCTGACTACCACTCGCACATCGGTCGCCCAGTCCTGCTGTACTGCTGCCCGCATAACAGACGGCACTCTCCGTACTATCCACACAGCACTAGCGCTGGCGGCAGGATTATATCCTGGGGCTGTCGGATTTGGTCACGACTGACACTCTTACTGCCAACTTGAAGGTATAGCCTGTGGGGTAGTTGTTTACTTTCGAGTGTTACTAGCCGCCTTCTGTCTCCTATAAACACACGAGATTAGAGACTATACCTTGAACTACCTCTTTAGGTTCTAGTCACTGACTTCTTCTCAAATTCTGGAATTATATGGGGCACACTGTGGATAATTCGTTTTGTCTCTCAGCACTGGGTTTCTCTCACCCGGACACCTTTTCATATGTTTTTTATTCGATACTAGTTTCGCTATTTGCTAAGCCTAAGCACATATCCTGCTTTTTTAGTGAGCTACTACTCAGCGCTCATTTGGATGTTTTTTCTATATCCTAGGTAGAGACGACCCTCAGTTCTACACCGCCTACTACCTTTCGAGTAGAGAGCACCCACAGGCATCAGTGGAGGTATTTATTTCCCTCTATTTAGATGCCTTGGTTCATGTATTTTGAACATGCAACAATAATGGCTAATTTGAAGCTCATGTTTTGCGCTTTTTTTGTTCTTTACTTTGCAGATGCTACGAATACTTCAAATGTCATCATTTCGTTTTTAAATGTTGTCTTGGTTACGTGGTCACCTGTATATCTCCTGATGAATGTTCCATAATAACTGTAGGAACTGAAACATGTCGAGCTAATACTCTGTACTGGCACCAGAGTTATTAAGTTTTTTGACATACTGATTCTAATTACTGTAGAGTACGTTGCACTTTCTGTAAAGCGTACCTCTTGATGTTGAGTGTATCCCTGTTTTTGATACACTGTCAATTAGCTAATTCTAGCTTATCACGTAACGACTGTTTGATATATGTTTAAATGTTTATGAATTGTATGTACTGTGGACCACACTATTTAATCACTTTTTAGGTCATAATTCTATTAAATCTGATGTTTATCATTTTAACCACGACTGGTCCTTTTGTGGCTCTCCCAATGGGAGCTCTTTATATGTGTGGCATCTACACTATAGCTCTGTCTCCTCTTTAAACACGGATCTTTGTCCTCCCGGACTTAGACAGAGTATACGTTGCTAACCTATCTTAGTTAAACGTATACCGGGTTTCCTCCCCATTTAAGTTGGAAGGAAAGTATACCAGGCAACCACAAGTGTCTAAATACAAGAAGCCCCGGCAGGAGAGTATACCGGACAATTTGCAAATGTGTGGAAACACGAGGTCCTAAGCAAGGATATTAGCACTGTGTTGGCCAGATAAGCAGGAGCAAAATCCTGGCCACAGAACTCTGAAGAGAATAGAACCATAGAACTTTGTGTGTGTAACAATGCAACTATGGGACCAACAAGAAACAAGGAACGGTTGTATAAAGAACTGTTTGTGGTAAAGTGGAATCCAGGGAAAAGGAGTCACCCTCTGGAACAAGGACTCTTTATCCTTGGAGACCTTTTGGAGCTACTTATTCTTTTTTACAAACACTTTTTTCAAAATGCATCAAAGGTTAGAGACATTTCCCTTGTCATCTTTTTGTTTAGTTTATAGTGCGATGGTCAGAATAGAACTTTTGGACACAAGGACAGTTTTGATTTTGACATCCGGACACATACATATACTTAGTTAAGGTTTAGGTGTGGAAATTCCTCTGGGAGCAGGGTCAGAGAGGTCTTTTCACAACCCTTTTAATTTGAATAAAAGCCTTTAACCAAAAACATAGCAAACGTGTGTCTGAGTTTCATTCCTGACTCTGCAAATGGATATTTCTCCTCTTGTCAGGCACTTTAGGCTAAAACGTGATTGTAGATCCTCTTGGGTGGGTACCTTCTCACAGAATAGGCTCTGCAAGCTGTGTTACTCTAAGAAGAGGGGTTCTCACATGTATTGATCTAAATCTGAAAGACTTGGGGTTTCACCCTAAGTTAAGAAAGGTAATCAAGACGTGGACCCCTTGTGCCACGAGAGACACAGCTGCACCTCACTAATGATGTCAATGAAATCAGAAACATATGTTTGAAGTTGCTGTTGCTACCCATTTTCAGAGGAGAATTTCCTAGCATTTTGGTGCTGGAATGTCCTTGTGGGCAGGACCAGACTGATAGGCAAATGGATATTTCTTCTCTGGTAAGGCACAATTAACTAACATGTGACTGAAGACCATCATGAATAGTTATCTTCCAACATAACAGCTGTGTTCATCCTCAGTAGAGGGTTCTGGTATTTATTTCTAAATGTGAAAGACTTGTAGCTTCACCCTAATATAAGAAGGGCTATCCAGGCATGGACCTCTTGCTTTGGCACATACAGCGATAGCATCGACAAATCAAATATTGATTCTTTTTTAATTTAAATTGATGGAAAAGAATAATGATTGGCTAGGTAAATCTATATATATTAAAGTCAAAATGTGTTTGTTTGTGGGAGGATGTTTTGGTGAAGTGTTGTTCCTTATACAATTCCTCACTGTTTCGCCAATCTGCACCAAATTTTGCTTAGTTACCTGTTAGGACCCCCCGGACATTACTAGCTACATGACATTTGGACACCCCGCCCATTTCCCTGGATTCCAGCACCTTAACACATGAGATGGTTGCCTGAAATCGCCAAAACATCAATGTTGTCGTAGAAGGACCGGTCCCGACACAAGTTTCAAGATATTTGCACTGCAATGAACTGCACCACGCCAGGGTGAGGCGACAGGTGGGGAGAGAGCACAGAAGGTCCCAGTATGCAGCAGCACACCAACTCTCGCCTCCCCAATGTCTGCTCCGGGGTATGTCAGCCAGCCACAGGCGCCCATTCTCAGTGCAGTTTACTTCAGGGTGCAAAGCACATCAAGCGATAAGCAAATCAGAACAGTGACCTACAGGATCAGTGCTATCATCATCTACAGAACCTGTTTGAGGAAACTGGTACTTCTAGTAATTCATTTTATCAAGTAAAAACTGTGGCTGAGCATAAATGGAGATAGCACATAGGCTCTTTATGTTTAACCCTGGTTTAACATGGATAAACATGGTCACAAACAACTTATTTACAACGTGAACTGTTAACCATTTACAGCTATCCAGCTGTGTACTACTAGCAATTCTGAATTACACATTGATCAACATGTGACAAATTATAGCCAGTGTATGCGTACCATGTAGTCCTTTTTGTTGTAGCTATTGTGATGAACCAGTGATGATTCCTCCCAGAAACCTGGTCTGGGACCCTTCTCATGTGGCCAGGGAAAGACAGATGCTTCCTGACCCTGACCGTGGGGGTGCTGTACTGCGGGAGAATCACAAGGGGTAAGGGGAACAGACCAGGAAGACTGGGAAACCCCCTGTTTAACCTTTCCCGTAATCCTACACTTCTGATGGCTGTTTGCCAAACTGCAGAAGTTAAAAGAGCTAACTTTGCTGAAGGAGACCACAAGTCCCATAATCCCATGAATATTGGAACGAGGAAGAGGACTGAAGAGGCATGATATAGCAGTAGTCAGGCAATTAAGCCCAACAGCCCATACCTGAAAGAACCTCAGAGGCATAAAAAGCCCCCTGAGGTGCAGGCAATTGAAAGGATCTGGAACTGTGACTGGAATGCAAGCTGTAGCAGTAGTAGCAGAATGAAGAAGGCACGAGTCTGACAAACCAAGCAGAAGTGGGAGAATAAAAGGGATGCCGGAACGTGGAGACAGCAGCTTTCACCTGCTTGTTCTGAGACAGTCCTCTTCCCCCAAACTCTGAAGTGCAGAGGCTGCGCAGCAGAAAAAGTGCAGGAGAGTTGTCTTTTCCCATGTGAGCCTGATTGCTGTGGTTGTCGCGCACGGAACGTGCTGGGGACCGAGGCAACAAGCAGTTGTGGGTCTCGGGAGCGAGAGGGGCTCCATTAATGTGTGGCCTGACTGGAGACACCTTCACAGAGGAAGGGAGCCAGAATCAATAGAAGTTGCGGCAGAAGTAATGGAAGCAGTGTGACCCGCAGAGCAAGTGTTAAAGAAGCCGGTGAGTGAAGTACGACATTCTAATAACTTGCGCAAGAATTGCCGGCAATAGTATTGTCAGGAGTGGATCTCACCTGTATCTCGGTGTCTGATTCACTGGAGGATAATTCCGGTCCAGATAGTTCTGTTGTCTCTTCGGAAATTCCTTTTTTAGAGAGGAGATAGGGCCTGTTTCGGGAATGCGCCACAATGGTTGCTATTAGGAAACAGACTGCAATAATTTATGGCACTTCCCTCTACAGCCCAATATGGGGGAAAAAGCCAGTGGCATAAAAAACCCCAGTAGTATTCAACTCCGAGACCGAAGGAAGAGGAATGTCCGAAGTCTTGGTCTTGAGATTCCGCAAACAGTACTTAAACAAAGGTTGGGCCGGAGATTTCCAAGAATGTCCTTAAGCAGAGGCTGGGCAGGAGTCTCCCAAGTCTGCAGACTGTATTACCAGGGGCTGAAGCATTCAAAAACCCCTCGGTATCCAGATGGAAGGCAAGCCGGTGACACAGGAAGCTTAGGAGGAGGGGCTTCAGGTAAACAAACAGGCGAAACGAGTATAACAGAAGAAATTGCGTAAGCAGAAGAGAAAAGAAAGGAATAAGGAAAGAAAACAGACTAAGAGAAAGGATACCCCCAATCTCCATGGAAACAACTCACCGAGCCGTGATGAAATCGGAGCCTTTAGAGATAAGAGTGAAAACCGAATGTCGTGAAATACTTAAGCACAGGAGAGAGAGTAGGGGGAAAGAATAGGAGGTGGTAAGATGGCAGAAAGATGCCGGTAGAAAAGAAAAGCTATAGGGATAGACAAAACGCAAGCCTGGAAAAAAAAAAAACGGAAGGTAACACGGAAAAATACAGATGAACGAATGGAGCTGAAAGTCTGGTAGGCAAAGTGGGAAAGAATCAGATGGGAAAGGAGACACAGGAGGAAAGGAGAATCCGAGGCTGGAAACGCTAGGAGCACTGAAGTAAACGGCTTCAGTGGAGCGAGGAAACGAAGATTGTTGCAACGCACTGAGGGGGCGTGGCTAACCTCGTTATGTATGTCACAAAACGTAACTACTAGAACGGCGCAGGAGGCGCCGTAATGTGTATGTTAATGGTGCTTCCATCGGGACCAAAGCTTCCAGCCTCCATCCCTCATGACAAGTATCCAGTTCCCTGTTCTCTAGCGTATGGTTTAAATCAAGGATAAGTTGTTCGTTGAAGCTGAAATATCTCAACAATGTAAATGTAACACTCAAGAGTAATATGAAAGTCCTTTTACTCGCGTAGAAAGCAAACACTGCTTATATCCATTGTTCAACTTTTACAAGACTGTTACTATCTGAAGGAGGGGTTGCGTGTCACTAATTAAGAAGGGTGAACACTGCAAAGACCATTACCGAGTACCTAACCTTGATCACATAATTTTGGAAACATTTAACTTGTGAAAATGACATCAAAGAATGGTCGCATGTGCCTAATTGTGATTTCCAAAGAAGGACTGACCTCTAAAACTGTGATTAAGAAAATACTAACTGTTAACCAAGAACTGTGGGTTACTGACAGTTGTAGATATTCATTTCTTTTGAACTGTGGCAAATGTTCTTGAAGAGGTGACAAAGCATTGTGGCTGGGATTACCATTGTTGCTCTTTGGTGGAAGTGGAAAGTGGATATTTCACCAAGAAGAAGAGATTTTCTATCGTTGGAACTTTGGTTAATAAACGTTTACTTTAACTTTGAAACATCAAGAACTGACTTGAGACATTTCTTTCTTTGGTTGACCATTAGCAGAGTTGACCTTGAATCCTGGGAAAGGAAGTGTACCCAGGACATCATAAGGTTATTCAGAAACTGTGAATGTTGGCCAAAGCTTGAAGGGTTATTTTGAAGGAGAACATTAGGCCTCCCAAACTCTACGGCAATTTCAATCATACTCAGAGAATTAAGTGTTCTATCACTGCAGGCTGTAATAGAATGGAACTTTCTGGTGTTATTTTGTAAAATCACCGGCCCATCAAGTCCAGAGATCTTTAAGATCATAAACCAGGAACTGTTCAACGGGACAAGCAAACTGCTAAATCGTGGGCAACCAATATGAGGTCTAAGCTGGAATAACTCGGATGTACCGAACTCGAACTGTGGTCTAACCCATCCAGAGTAAAAAGGAAATTAACGGAAAATGACTGGATCGGCACTCTCACCAAGGCATCTTCTTGCAAACTATGAGCCTACCAATGTTCACCAAAAAGCTAAATCAGCTCCCGGGTTACTTGTTAAAGTTTCCTAGCAGAGTACATTGAGATAGCTTTCTAAGAATGCGACTCAACCCGCTCCCCACTAATGAAATCAATGCAATAGGGGGAGAATCAGAGCAAAACAACTGTAGATTCTGCAAATCACTGAACAAAGTGGAATCCCTGAAGCACTTACTAATATACTGCCCGGAATTGAGCAAGGAACGGAAAACTCACCTGGGTCTATTGGCAGCAAGATTTAGGACTTAAGATGAAGAAGACTGGTGGACAAAGCTGATGAATGGGTATAAAACATCCTTGGTGATAGCCGCAGTCTCATTTGTACGCAGGATCTTTCCATACCGAAGAGACGAACCTGGGCTACACATCTCAGCAAGATAAGACTCAAGTACTGAATATCTACACTAAACTGGCCCGGAAGGGGGTCCTCTTTTTATCCCATGCTGCTCCCTTGTTTGCTATGTTCTTGAGTGCTTTTTTGCTTCTTCCTTTTTCTTTCTCCTTCCTCTATCCTGAATTAAGCACTATTACGCCAGTGACACAATCTTATGTTCTTTCCATATTGGAAGGTTATTATCGGAATAGGCCAAAATTACTGTATCCAAATTACCGACCCCACCAAAAGACCTAAAACACATACCACAACATGTTTGAACTACCAAAAGTTCAAACTTTTTGTGGTATTGGGTCTTTTGGTGGGGTTGGTAAGAAAAAGAAACACAAAGGCTGCGCCGTGTCCACCGCAACACCCCGCTCACTATACTACATAGTATAGTGAGCGGGAACTGCAGGGACACCCCTGCAGCTGAACTGTTCAAAATAAAAAAAATGAAAAAATGTAAAAAGCTGGGGGCTGCGGGTGTGGCCCCCGCAACACCCTGCTAATTATACTATAGCGGAGGATGCAGGGGACACCGCAGCTCACCCGATTAAAAGTTAAAAAAAGAAAAGAAAAGGACCCTGCAGCGCCGGTTCCCGATCACGGAAGTGAAAGGGAACCGGCGCTGCGGGGACACAGTGCGTCAGAAGGAAAGGTAAGTAAGGGTGTGAGGGTGTGTTGTGGGTTTGGGTGGGGGGGTGTGTTTGTATGGATTTGGGGTTGTTTTACAATGGATGTCTGCATGGGAAATGTACGAGCATTTTTGTATTGCATACATTTCCCATGCTGTCATTTCCATCGGAACAGTTTGAGCCACGTTAAAACAACCCCAATTCTTATTACCTTGTTTAAAATCTGTAAAGGCACGGTCAGTCTGCCTTAGAAAATACACATATCATCCGGTTGCAGCATACCTTAATTGTCAATTAGCAAGCATCAGAGACACTTTTCAATGAGTCATTAAATAGGACGCATTATTGTTCCAAAATGTAAAAATCAAAATGAAATTCAGTTTTGGCTAATCCAAGAGCAGGATCATTATCCTATGTTCAGCTGCTGATATGTGTTCACGTAATTATTGAACAGCAATTAGACGAATTTTGAGTCATCATAAAGGTAGTCCTGATTCTCAATGGGGGTGTTTATTAGAATTCACAGTAGTTCGAATTTAGGCATAGGTTCAGCCAAAGAACCAGCCCTCTGCTGTTAGAATATAGGGAGATTATTATTTTGTTAACTTTTGGAAGAACTTGAAGGTCTTTAATGATGCTAATAATCGTTAATTATTAATAATATTTGGAAAAGTTACTATCAAGGGTCACTTAGATACCAGGTTTGGTTAAGTAACTGGTTAGGTTTCAGGTATTGGACAGAAGGAAAGGGTGAATACGTATGACCATCATTCATGTTTTAGTTTAGTGATGTCTTTTCACAATATGCATTGGTTTGTCATTGCTTGCATAAAGTTTATCTTCACGTAGGATTTTCTCTCGGTTTCCCAATCTTGGGTCTGTTCTGATGTGTTTTATGCAAAGAACTTCACGTTGTCCTTCTTTTCTCCATGGTGTTCTGAGTTCCAGTGTTTTGCCAGAGCGGTCTTCTTTTCAGGCTCGGTTAAGCTATACAAGTGCTCCCTTGTTCTTATTCTTAGTTCCCTTATGGTGTTCCCCACCTACCGTGTGTTACAAATACACACCATGATATGTATCACATATGTTGTCCTGCAGTTTATGAAGTCACTAATGTTGATAACTTGGCCATATTTGGTAGCATGTGATTGTACAGCTCGAGTATTTGTAGAATCCCTTTATTGGTTTTCCTGTTGTTATGCTTGTTTATCGTCCCTGTTTCTTGTTATTCATATAACTGGGGCTCAATTTCGTTCCTAGTGTTGGGGTCCTAGTATACACAATAATGGGTTTCCCTGTGATGTGATCTTTTAGATCAGGGTCCAACATAAGTATATGCCAGTTCTTTTGGAAAATCCTTCCGATTGTGTTTAGTCGTTGGAATATTGAGTTGTTAATCTGACAGTATCTTTTTTGAATTGTCTTTCTATATTTTTTGGGATTAGGAATTCCAATCTGTTATTAGCTGTGATTCTTTCTCTTACTTTACTAATACATTGATTTGAGTAATCTCTGTTTAGGAATCTGTTTTTGATAGTCTCACATTCCTCTTGGTATGCCACATCCGTGCTGCAATTCCTCCCAGCTCTTGTACATGCACCAATAGGTATGTTATATATGGTACTTTTTAAGTGTGAGCTATCAACATGCAGGGTTGCATTGGCCTCAGCCTTTTTACGGTATGTTCTGGTTTGTACTGTACCTTCTTCAATGTAAATACATACATCAAGATAGTTTAGCTTTTCTTTAGTTTTTTCTAGTGTGAAACTTAGTCCAAAGTTGTTTGTATTTAAATATTCACAGAATTAATCAAATTGTATAGCACTATCATATTGTCGATGTACGTAGCCATTTCACAACATTCTTGGATAAAACAGTATAAGTTGTAGCATGTTTATGTTCAAACCCTCCAACAAACAAGTTGGCCATAGGAGGTGCAAAGCATGTCCCCATTGCTATACCTTTTGTCTGCTGATACAGTTTGTCATTGAATAGGAAAACATTACCTTTTAATACAAAGGCTTGCAATTCTTTTAACATCTCCACATATAGATAGTAAGACGCTGATACATTTTGAAAAGTATAATCAATATTGTCAAGTACCAGCTTGTGGTCAATGGATGTACACAATGCCTTTACATCCATTGCTCCAAGCATTTATTCTTCTTTACATTCTATGTTTTTTAAGTTATCAAGTACATGCATGGTATCTCTTGTATGCAAGTCTAATTAATACATTTCGGGTCTAAAGATGGTATCAATACATTTTGACATATGTTCGGAGATCCAGCCATTCCCATTGACTATAGGTCGTACCTCTGGCAGTGTTGCATAGTCTTTGTGGATTTTAGGGAGGAAATATATAGTTGGTATTTTAGGTTTGTCTGTGCATAGAAAAGATCTTTCGTCATCATTGATCATGTTTACGATGCCATTTCACTATTAAGTCATTCATTTCTTTAGTTATGATAGTAATGTATTGATTGTCTGTCAATTACCAACATCCTGGAGTATTAAAGTGTGCTTCTGCCATTTTGATATAGTCCTTTTTGTTCAATACAACAATGTCGCCCCCACCCCCCTATCAGCTTCTCTTATTATTAT
Source organism: Ambystoma mexicanum (assembly GCF_040938575.1). NCBI lineage: Eukaryota > Metazoa > Chordata > Amphibia > Caudata > Ambystomatidae > Ambystoma > Ambystoma mexicanum. The sequence continues at coordinate 899,070,030 of NC_090941.1, forward strand.
GTCCTGACAGGAAGCAATGTTTTTCAACGCTAGTTGTTCTATGATATGATGTTGAGATTTTGTGAACCCCTGTATATGTCATGGGATTCGTTGTCAATTTTTCTTTCTATGTCTTTAATAAGAGCCTTATAGAAGGCATCAATACAATTGTCCTGTGGTATGACCAGAATGAATTTAGATTTCAGTCTCAAATTGCTATCAAGTAGTGTCCGTGTTTATGCCTAAATGGTCTATTATGTCCTCTCTGGGGAGTTCAATATTGTCTTCAATGGAAAGAGGTATATGTGTTGCTGTAATGTTTTTAATGCTTAAAGGGCTTATGATTGGTTTGTGCCTTTCCTCCTCTGTAACCGGATCCATATTTTGAAAACACTTCTTCTAGAGTATCCAATGACTCTAGATTGACGGCTTATAAATCTACTTTTAGCTCAACTGTCTGGTTTTGAATTTCTATAATCTTTGTGCAATGCACTGAACCAATTTGGTTTATTAGTAGTTCTAAATACCGTCTGTTTTTACTGCCTGCCTGATTTTGAGATGCAGTGTATTTACTACATGCAGTATTTTATGGAAACAAAATATGCAATAAATGCTGTCTGCTTATAAGTTGTAATACAGCATACAAACACTGCCAACCTTTCCCTCCACTCATGAGGAGGTGGCAAAAATTATAAACTCTTCCCTGAAGTGAAACAAGTGCATCCCTTTGCTGTGGGAAACATGTTTTTGCATAGGACTCAAAAAGGGGGTACTGTTATATTGTGCCTGAGTGTGTTTGTAATGTTTATCAGTAAAGGAAGGAGATGTGTTGTGATGTGCTTGTCTCTGCATGTGAAAGCTGGTGATGTCATGTGGAGTGTTGCCTTGTGAATGTCGGAATGTTTACCCAAGGATTCCACACCCAGCCAGTTAGAGCTCCCCAGCCTGGGTGATGGGAGCCAGTGTTATGTCCTGTCCACTTATGTATATAACTTCATGTAACTGTGACTTAAGTACTTGTAATAAATATATAAGTAATCCCAAGAAGCCTGGAAGTCACTTTACAACAGGTACAATGGGATTACCTTCTCACTCCCTTTCCAGCATAATGCAAGGATAGTACAAAAGGACAGTTTTCCATGTTGTATAGAATTATAGCAACAATATGTTCCTCTAATGTACACAATGTATTTCCATATTCAAAATACTGATGGAAATGGTTTTAGAATTATTTTTTTAATCCATGCATATTTACAGAAATATTGCATGCAGTGTTTCTGGAAATCCACATTTATTACCGCAAACCTGGCAAATTATTCATGATCGGGGAGAACCCAATATACAACATGCAGAAATGCTAATTACAGAATGTGTTTTTTATGCAGTCCAAAATCTGCCAAACCCACGAAGAGGGACAAGGCACCTTTTTTAACTCAATCAGATGTAATGTTTTGGATCTTAAAAGCAATCTTTACTGACCTCTAGAAATAAAATGTTAATCCCTTATTTCACAGGTCTGTAAGGGCATTTTGGTACTGGAAAATTGAGCCCTTAACAATAATTGGTTGAATTGCCATCAACAAAACATACATTCATCTTACGTTTCTGTATCCTTTTGGGAATTGGCTGTATCCGCACATGCATCTCTAAACAATGATTATGGCTATATCTAAATTCATGTGGGCAGCTAAAACACTGAGGACATTGTTAAAATTTGCAACTTTATCCGATGAAATGTTTAATAGTACCTAGCAACCATGGTTCCATGGCTATTGAAATCTATACTCATTTGGTAGGGAGACGACATATATAGATTGTCACAGCCAAGGGATCAATAGATGACTACTCTCTGCTCCTATCCTATTTCTCCCCAATCTCTTTCCACGCTCCCTCCTTTGCGCCACAATATCCTCTTCCTTCTCACAGCTCTGCATGATCTAAGCAGCACTCTCTGTCTTTGTTGCAACTCTGCTGTCAAACTCCTGAGACCAACGCTTACCCTTTCACTCATCCTTTCTTCATACATTGACAGCTTTTCTGATTGGTCTAGTAAATGGGAGATGTGTGCAAGCTATTTGTGGGCCTAGGGAGAGTTTGGTAACTGGTGCGGACTACAATTTCACCAAGTGAGCCAAATTGTGTGCCAAACTGCACCAGTATAATGCATTTTTTCTTCTGAACAGCTGTGGTCTCCATCAGTCTGAAGCGGGTATGGCTCACATCAGCTCCCAAGAGCAGCACCTGTTAACCCAACTTCTTTTCATCAACTGATATGTGCTAAATTTATCACACAATCCACAGATCCCCAAGACTACAGGTATGCAAAAGGGAAGGCCTGAGTTGTGCATAGTTGGCATTTAATAATCCCAGGTTTTAATTCTTTGACCACAATTGGGGCCTGGGGATTTGGTCAAAGTCTCACACATAAAGCTATGGATGGGGAGGGGGCACTAGGATATCCCAGATATACAGCTTTGGGGGCCAGCATCACCAAGCTGTGGTTATCCGCAGATGGCTGTGTCATTCAGCCTCCATCCCCTAGCCTCTCGTGTGTGACCTCTTTACAAGTCTATTGTTTCCCTTAAATAGAGATGGCCTTTTATTCCTGGAGGGCAATCAAAAACATATCTTTAAAATGTTAGGAATACATAAATGTACGAGACTGAATATTATGTTGTAAAATGTTTCAACCAAAACATAATTAAATATCTGTAATGTACATTAACTATGTATCTATACACATAGAGCTGGTCTGGACATAACAAATGCCGTATGTGCCTTTGTTTCATCTCTCAATGCGCATTTGATTAATTTTTCATCATTTGCTGTATACCAGCATAGGTTACTCGTGTCTGTGCTTTTTAGACTGCACATTATAAGACCATGTAAGTGATATCACACCTCTTGCAGACGTCATCAGAAGCGTTTGAAATAATGATGTTAGCATTGCCAGCTCTGAGAAGTTGGAATAACCTATCCCTTTGCAAATCTGCTAGCTCTACACACATTCTGGGTCAGCGTTGTTGTTTAATTTAGCAGTACATCAGTGGTTGAGATTGAAATTAATAATTAAATTAAAATTAATTAATATTGATAGATAGAAGGTACAAGGAGGAGAGAAGGGTAATGTGCTCATGGTTTTGGCATAAATGACAGTTGTGCGCCTTCTTAAAGCTTGTTACAACACAAGAAGCAAGCAATGACATTTCTTTATTGTTATGTGGACCATACGTTTTATCAAAGACAAAATAGACTTACTATTTTTCTGGGTTTGGTATGATTTCATTATATAAGTGAATTCATAATTAAACAATGCAATATTGTAAAAAGAAAGTTTAACTAAGCAATCTTAAAAAAAATTCAAAATGTGTTCTTCAGATCGTATTATGTTGACTTGAATTCCAAATTAAAATTAATTAACAACTAAAAAAGAACAATATATTTAGAGGTCAGTGAGCTGTCCACTTGACCATAAGAGAAATTTAAATTACAAGAGTATTGTTGTTGCAAGTTTAATTTGCATATGATGCAGTGGATGCACAAGAAAAGAAAGCCAACTTGTGTTTTGCTCAATGTGAACTTCTTTTGGCTACATCAATCAATAGTGCAATTGTTACGCTCACCTGGCTCCCACAGAGGCGTCGATCGGAACTGGACAGCTGCGGTCTCTACCAATGTGACGCGTAGGGCCGAGATGACGGACTGGACTGGCCCACCTAGCTTTGTTTGCTTGGCCCATAGGAATATTCTTCTGCAAATGGAGAAAGGGAATTAACCATCCGTGGAGTTGAGCGTAAATCCCCCCACCCCCGCTGTTCTCCCCACAGATCACCTTTGATGTCCCCTCTTATAGTCTCAACTGATGGTTTGAAAAGATGAGCTCTCCATCCTGCATTGAGCGCAGGGGCGCGTTGATAACCAGTTGCTTCACTGGCTCGAAGGAATTGGTGAGTTCCAGAACAATATTGACTCCGAGATTCCCGGCAAGACGCCGTAAGTATAAAGTTCGTAAGAGTTCAAATGCCTGACTTTCACTCTTATCCGATTTCTTGCAGGTTGCAGCTTGATCCTAATGAAGAGTTCCTCGTGGCAACCGGTAGTATTCTGGTAAGGATTTGTATTTTCCAACACAGTTTGATGAAATAATGTCAATATGTAACCTGTTGCTTTCTCCATTATTCAGGCGCTGAGAGAAAGTATGAAGTCTTGGGGAATAATACCTCCGGCGGTAAAATCAGGTAAGTCTATTGTGGTGAGGAGGGTTACCCTTGCTTGTCCATTTGTTTCACCTTGCTGTCCTTTTGTTTACCCCTTAGGGGCTGGGGTTTGGCGAAGATGCAGTGGAAGCTGTGCCGACCCATGAAGAGGAATAGTACCCCCGGTGGTAAAATCAGGTAGGTCTATGGGAGGGTAACTAATATTCCTCTGTGTATTCCCTTGGCTCACCTTGCTGTTCTTGTCTTCTCCTTAGGTGCCGGAGTGCGGCGGGAACATACAGGAGGATGCGGTGGAATGTGAAGATGCTGCGAAGGCCGGTGAGTTCAGCGCGGCAGCAGGCGAGGCGACGCGCATAAAATAACTTCTTTCTTCCAGCTCGAAGGCGCGATGGATCGGGAATTCAGGTAAGGATTAAAGGTATTGCTCTTGTTCTAACCTTTTCTCCTTCTTTCTCCCTTTTTCTAGGAGCTCCAAACTCGAGGCGGGCGTGGCAGAAGGCTGGATGCAGACTTGCAGGCACGGTGAGCGTTACGCTGCTGGATGCAGAATAACGTGAAGCGTGTGCTGCTCTTCGGCCGTGGTTTAAATAGCCTCCAAAGTAGTCCCAGGTAAGTATTCCTCCCCAGCCCCGCCCGAGTAAAAAATAGTCCCCAAGTAAAGTAGTCCCTTCCAAGCCTCTTTTGGCTTGGAGCTCTTGCAGCATGGTCTGCATCAGGTAAGTTTGCAGCATGGTCTGCATCAGGTGAGTTTTAATCTATGAGCCTGGTGCCTATGGCGCCAGGACTGACTGTCCATATGAGCCATAGCCCCTAGCAGGGGTTGTTGAGCTTGCTTAGGATAACTTGATGCCTGCTTCCAGGGTTGCTGGACGTGGTCTGGGTCCCCGATGGTAGGCATCATGACAGCACTCCCCACCCCCAAGGCCCCTGCTAAAGTCGTTCTTCCCTGTGGTTGCGGTTTGTCTGGGAATTTTCGGTGGAATTTTTTCACGAATCGGGGTCCATGAACATGGTCACTAGGTTCCCATGACCTTTCCTGTGGTCTGTAACCTTTCCAGTCGATTAAATAAACGAGTTTTGACTTTATCAGCTTGGAGTCCAGGATGTTCTTAACTTCAAATTTGGGTTCTCCGTCTACAAGGATAGGGCCTGGTGGCTTGGTTAGTCTTGTCCCTGGTTGCACTGGCTTCAAAAGTGACACATGAAAAATGGGGTGAATTTGCATATTAGCAGCTTAGTCGAACATGACAGCCACCAGGTTGATAATGGCCTTAATAGAGTAAGGTCCCAAATATCTGGGGTCAAAGGTCCGTGTTCCCTTTAGAGGTATATGTTTTGTGGCTAACCATAATTGGTCCCCTATCTGGTATTGTGGAGTATCACTTCTATGGCGAACAGCATCTTTCTTGTATTTTTCTTTCGCCTGTTTTAAATGTGTAGTTGCTTCCTTAAAGGCTTGTGTAATCGTAGCGTACAGATGGTCCACTGCGGGCATTTCTAAGTATTGGGGTGAGTCAAGGTCTGAGGTTCGAGGATGGTGCCCATATAAGGTATAAAAGGGGCTTTGTCCAGTTCCAGAGTGTACTGAATTATTGTATGCATATTCGGCGATCCCTAACCTCACATCGATTTGCGCCAATTAACAGCATTTTTTCCAAAAATGTGAAATGAATTGACTGCCCCGGTCAGAGACCAATACGGACGGAAATCCGTGTATGCGAACAATGTTTTCGAGGAACTCCTTGGCCAGGATTGAAGCTGAAGGTAATCCCTTTAAAGGAATAAAGTGGGCCATCTTGGAAACAAGATCCACAATAACTAGAATGGTGTTAAATCCATTGCATGGGGGTAGATCAGTAATAAAGTCTAACGATAAGGTGTGTCATGGTGTAGGCGGAACGTCTAAAGGTTGTGAGAGTCCAGCTGGTTTTTTCTTTTGACTTTTGTTTTGGGCGCAAATGCCACAAGACATCACAAATGATTTAATATCCTTTCGCCAGGTGGGCCACCAGAATTGTCTTTTAATTTTAGCTTCAGTTTTTGCAATATCTGGGTGCCCCTCCATTAGGGTATCATGATAACGGGAAATGACTAGCTCTTGTAGTTCCTTGTGTGGCAGAAATAGCCGCCCTTGTTAATAAGGCAGATCATTGGTGACAGAGTAGTCCGGGCCTTTTTTTACCCAGTCCTGCAGGGCTGTAGGATCAAAGAGTTGCTGGATCTTTACCTGAATGTCCTCTAGTGTCTGTAGAGTAGTCATGCCAAGAATTCTTTGTTCGGATATTATAGGTACTGGTTCTGGGTTCACTTCTGCCTCTCCCATCCCTATTCGGGATAAGGCGTCTGCTTTACCATTCTTACAACCTGGTCGATAAGTTATTACGAAATCGAACTCAGCAAAGAACAATGCCCATCGGAGTTGACGTGACGATTGGGCCTTGGCTGTCTTTAAATACTGTAAGTTCCGGTGATCGGTGATCACAGTAATGGTACGCCTGGCACCAAGAAGATAGTGCCGCCAAGCCTTGAAGGCGGATTTAATGGCTAATAACTCATTGTCGGTAACCGCATAGTTTAACTCGGGTGCCGAGAACTTTCAGGGCGCGGGTGCTTTAATACAGATGCAGACGTGAATTTCGCTTTCAGCTCTTGGAAGGCATTTTCAGCTTCTTCAGTCCACATAAAGCGTTTATTTTTTCGCAAGATTGCTGTGATGGGATGTATAACATGTGAAAAATCTGGGATGAATCTGCGGTAGAAATTGGCCGAGCATGCTTTGTACTCCTTTAACTGAACTTGGTGATGGCCACTTAAGGATTGCGTTCACCTTTCATGAGTCCATTCGGACTCCCTTTGGGGTCAGGATAAACCCAAGTAATTCAACTTCTATGGCATGAAAAACGCATTTTTCCAGTTTTGCATATAGTTTGTGCTGGCGCAATTTTTCAAGGACTGCTCGGACGTGCTTCACATGGTCAGATTCTGAAGAGGAGTATACTAGAATATCATCGATATATACGACAACACAAACGTCAATGAGTTCACGAAGGACATCGTTCATGAAGTATTGGAAGGCTGCTGGTGCATTGCACAACCTGAAAGGCATCACCTGGTATTCGAGTAACCCATACCTAGTGCGGAAAGCAGTCTTCCATTCGTCGCCTTCTTTTACACGTACCAGATGGTATGCCCCCCGGAGATCTAATTTAGTATATATACAAGCGTCATTCACTTGGTCAAGTAGTTCAGGGATCAGAGGCAATGGGTATCGGTTCTTAACAGTTATCTGGTTCAATGCGAGGTGGTCTATGCACGTTCTGAGGTCACCTTCCTTTTTGGGCACGAAGAACAAAGCTGAAGATGCAGGGGACTTGGATGGGCGAATAAAGCCATTGGCAAGGTACTGGTATAAGTATTGTCGTAGGTGAAGGTTCTCAGGTTCCGTAAGGGCATAGATACTGCTACAAGGGGGTTGTGCACCGGGTATGAGATCGATTTAACAATCGTACGATCTGTGAGGACGTAAGGTGTTTGCCTGTTCTTTTTGGAAGACATCCTGGAATTCTTGGTATTCTGGAGGTAGTTGCATGACTGCTGTGGTTACTGTTGCCAGGCCAGCGTTCTGACTTTTCTTTGGGTAACAAGTTTGTGCACAATCTGAGAAGGTTATTCTCTTCTCTCGCCAATCAATACAAGGATTATGTGTTTCCAACCAAGGTATCCCCAGTATTATTTTGAACTGTGGGGCTTTGATTAGATCAAACACAATAGTCTCTCGATGCCCATCCTGACCCAATAGTGTCATCTCTGCGGTGGAATGAGTTACAGGCCCAAAAGCAATTTCAGTTCCATCGACTGTGGTGATGACATCTGAGGTGGTTTTTCGGCAGAGAGGTAGATTCATCCTAGAAGCCAATTCATAGTCCACATAGTTTCCTATGGCCCTGCTATCAATGTATGCCCTTACTGCGTTCATATGCGATGGCTGCCCTGGATCCACGAGGACCATTGGTATGATGAAATGCAAGGTCTGAGTATCCTTCTTCAAGCTCGGCAAGCGGACCTCTACGCTTGTCGGGCGTGGTCATTTCCCGAGTCTGACTCCATATGGCTTTTATCAGCAGCTCCTACCACCTTCTTGGGTGGTTTGACAGGGAAATCCCGTAGAAAATGCCCAGAAGTCCCACAATATAGACACAATTGCATTTGCCGTCTCCTTTCTCTTTCCTTCTGGGTTAAGGATCCTTTAACCCCTCCGATCTGCATGGGTGCTGAAGCATCTGCTCCTTTGGAGTTAGCGTGGGTTTTGACCAACACCCGATTCTCAAACTTGGCTCAATCAGCCTTTCTGTTCTGAAGTCTGTGATCTAACTGGACCACTAAGTCTATATATTCAGCGCAGTCTTGAGGTGGGTTCACGACTTGAGCCAAGACATCCTTGAGTTCTCCTCGAAGCCCTCGATGAAATAACGTGATTCGTTTTACCTCAGGCCATCCAGTTTCCACTATCAACCTATTGAAGGTTGCGATGTAGGATAGAAGGTCCTGGTTACCCTGTCGTAGGGACAAAAGTTCGCTATCCAGGGCCTGTCCTTGGGAGTGCCGGGCAAATAGTCTTTCCATGCTCGTTTGAAAGCCCTGAAAATCCCGAAGAATTGGGTCATCCTGAGTGACTAGTGGAATTGACCAATCAGCTGCACTGCCGCTGAGATATGACAATGCAAAGGCTACCTTGGCTTGATCGTTTGGGAAGGCTCCAGGTCTGCATAAAAAGTGCAAGCGGCATTGGTTCATAAACACAGCAAACATTTTGGGATCTCCGGCAAAGCGTTCGGGTGGAGCTAATGGAATATTTCCTGGTAGGTTTATTTGCAGAGGGTTACTCGATAACACAGGAGCTGGATTTCCCCCGGAACCAGGTAGGGGTGCTTGTCCAGCCTGGCTTTGCAATAGTTGCCTAGCAAGGTCATCAGTTCGCTCCTTTGACAAAATCAGTTCTCTCCTAAGAGCATTGGTTTCTTTTTTTTTTTATCAAAGACTTTATTTGATTTTTAAACATGAATAAACATTACAAACAGCTGTACATTACAGGGAGAGGAAAAGGAAAGAGGAGGATAAAACAACATCGGAGAAAAGAAGGGGAAAGGAAATAGGGGGCATTAGCCCTCGGGACCATCAAGTCTTCGATGAGCAAGCACATGAAACAGCTTGTGCGTGCCGGGCTCGCCAAACCGGCGTCGCCCCGCCCTATCAGTTCAACCTGTTTGTTACATCTCGTCGGAAGCTTAGCCATCCTCTTCCCATCTCTGCCATATTTTGTCTGCTTTTTGCGGGCATCCCCTCGCTGCATACACCCTGCGTTCCATTATCACACAGATGTCCACGTCTGTGACCCATTGGTCGTAGCAGGGTGTTCTCTCTGATCCCCATAGCTGCGCAATGTTCCTTCTGAGGACTGCTGTTGCGGTCGACCAGAGTAGTTTCTCATAGCGGGTCAGATCACTTTTGTTGGAAATTCCTAACAGGAGCTGAGTCGGTCCCCTTTGTACAGGCTTGCCTATGACTCGGGAAAGTTTGTCACAGCATTTCCTCCATAGTTGCTGTATTTTGTCGCATTCCCATATGATGTGAAAGAAAGTTCCTTCCTCCCGTTTACAGCGTAGGCATCGCGCGTCCGGGATTCTGCCCCATCGGAAGAGTGCCACTCTAGGATAGTAGATGCGGTGTAGGATTTTGAATTGGACGAGTCGAAGTCTCGATGAAATGGCCACTTCCCGGGGATACATCAAAGCCTCCGTCCAGTCCTCAGGTTGAAGTGGGCCCACGTCGTGCTCCCACCTGGCTTTTAGGCTGGTCAATTCGGGCGTGGCAAAGGATGTGATTACATTGTACATGGTTGAGGTGACTTTCCGCTGTATTTGATCCTGGACAATGTTGCGTTCCAGCGGGTGCACTCTGGAATATCGTTGAAGATTTGCCAGTGTGCGTGCACTGCATGTTTCATTTGAGTATAGTGCTATTCCTCAGAAGGAGGCAGGGCGAATTCAGAGTGCAGTGTTTCAAACGGGGCCATTGACTCTTCCCTTATTACGTCTCCGACTCTGGCAATACCGCTTCGGGCCCATGCGGGCCATTTGGGTAGCTTCTGTATTTCGGGGAGAAGGCTGTTGTTCCACAGAGGTTGGGCCAGAGTCAGTTTTGCGTCCCATCCTATGTAGCGGTGTGCTTCAGTCCAGATGCGTGTGATGTGAGAGTCCATGTTGAGAGCTGGTGCGGCACCGGCCGCGATACAGAAGTTCCAGGGGCGAGGTTCCACTCTGAGTATCCATCCTTTTGATGTGCGGCAGGTCCCTGTCCCCATGAAGCATGTCATTCACCACCGCCATCTGACTGGCCCAGTAATAAGTCTGCAGTCTAGGCAACCCAATCCCACCCTCCCAGATGGACCTTTGAAGGGTAGAGAGACCAATCTGCGGGTGACCTCCGCTCCATAGCAGTTTACGAAAGATACAGTCTATCTTGAGGAATTCATGATGTGGGATGTGCAGCGGTGCATTTTGCAGGATGTACAGAAACTTGGGGAGTGCGATCATTTTGAATAGGGCAGCTCTGCCCATCAGTGTTAGCGGCAGGGAGATCCAATGGCGAGTGTCCTCTGCAAATCTCGTCACGACTGGATGGAGGTTCAGCACTGTGTAGTCTGTAAGACGCTTCGTGATAATTACCCCTAGGTATTTGAACTGTTCTGTCACGATTTGGTAGGGGCAGTCAGCGGGGCGTGCAGCTGCCACGCTGCCTATGGGGAATAGGATGGATTTGGACCAGTTCAGGCGTAAGCCACTGAAGGCTCCATATTGTCAGGACTGACTAGTTTCATAACAGGAAGAGTAACAAGATTAACATTGTGCCTTTAGAGCTGGCTGGGTTAGTTGTGCTTTTAGAACTGGCTGGTTTAGTAACAGGAAGAGTTTGTTCATAGAATTAACATTGTGCTTGCCCAAGTCAAGATGGAGATAAAGAAACTTACTCTGATTGGTTAAAGAAACAATAATATGTTTGGTTGCCTGATTGGTGGAGAGGACAATGGGTTTGATTCTTGGGAGATGAGCAAGATTCTAAACTGCCTTTCATCCAGAGAAATTCAGTGGCTGGTTGTGTATTAGTTAAGCTCCTTAAGTAAGGCCTTTCCAGAGCTCAGAAAATCTACCAAAGTAAGAATATCGTTTGCTGATCCAATTTGAACAAGAAGTCATCAGGTGGGATCGTTCTTTTAAAGATTTTGAGATTGTCAAAGTGAACTTTCATTTTCTTTTATAAGAAAACTTAAAGAGTAAACAAGTTTCAAGTTCATTTGAGAAAAGAGACATTACAGTTAAAGTTATTATAAGGAAAACAAGCTTGAAGATTGTGCGTAGGATTTTAAAGTTGATTAACTGTGTGAAATGTTCTTCAAGACTGTTTAATGTGTGCGCGAGCTCGCAAGTTGTCGTTTGCGTGTTCTTTTTAAAGTGCGTGTACATTTTTCACGTGAAAGTTGTTTCCTGAGAAAGCGCGTGTGGTTTGCGATAGAGCACGTGCCAAAAAGAATTGCGCGTGTGAATTTTAGCGCGTGTACATTTTTCACGTGAAAGTCGTTTCCTGAGAAAGCACGTGTGGTTTGCGATAGAGCGCGTGCCAAAAAGAATTGCGCGTGTGAATTTTAGCGCGTGTACATTTTTCACGTGAAAGTCGCTTCCTGAGAAAGCGCGTGTGGTTTGCGATAGAGCGCGTGCCAAAAAGAATTGCGCGTGTGAATTTTAGCGCGTGTACATTTTTTCACGTGAAAGTCGTTTTCTGAGAAAGCGCGTGTCGGGCTGCGATAGAGCGCGAGTCCATTTTTATCAGCGCGTGTTATTTTTATCGCGTTTACGTATTTTTTCACGCGCGCGGGTTTTTTAAGATAATCGCGTGTGTATTTTACACGCGAGGACAATTCTTCACGTCTTCTGATTTCACGTGTTTATCGCACACGCTAGTAAAGAAAGAAACTATACGTTCTTTGTGTAAATGTGTAAATAAGGAAAACAATTCACACGCAGAAAGAAAGCAGTATTCCAGGAAGTTAAAGAATATAATTTAAAGTAATCTATGCAAATAGAACTCAATGTTTTCAGAGAAAGACTGCAAATTATATAAGCATTGAAAACTACATAAGATCAGAAGAACTTTGAAGTAAGAAGAATATCTAATTCTGAAAAGATGTTGCAAAGGCCATAACTTTAGGATTCTAAAGAGACTAGGTTGGCTTGAACTATTTGCACAATACAAGATATATTTACAAGATATTCCACAAAGGTTACTAATCTCTAAGTCTTTTACTGAGGTTTAAGAGGTAAAGAGTTTAGAATTTATTTAGCATAATTTAGAAAAGAAGTTTTCTTATTATATTAGTAACCAGGTGTATTTGTTTATCACAGATACCAGAGCCTACCAGACGGTTGAAGGGCAGCTGTGTCTCCGTTGTTATTTTCTCCAAATTCCCCTTTCCCTTCCTTGGGGTTTTCAGCTCAGCTTATATTTAAGGGTTGAGAGGTGAACTCCTGGTGAGGGTCTGTGGGGTCAGCATCAGCTCCTGTGGAATTCAGTCAAGCCGGACCCTGACAGGATGAAAGGCCCACGATAATATTTTCCACCTGAGCTGATATGGATCCCACAGAGGCACTAGCTAGTTCCATAAGGGACAAGTTTTCTGAGTTAAGGGAGGAAATGAGGGCTGTGCGAAAAGAAAATCAGGAATTACAAGTCAAGTTTGAAGAGTTAAACTCCAAGGTTACCCGTAAGGGTGAAGTAATTTCTTTGGAGTCAAGAGATTCAGAGGATACTAGTAGAGAATTACCAGTGTTAATTAGAGAGGATTTGGGTGAAGGAACGAGTTCTCAAGAAAGACGCAGGGGAAGTTTGAATATACCTGTAGGTCCAGTCCCCTTAGCACCTCCAGAACGTTTTGAGGGAGAGCCCAAGAAATGCCAGATTTTCCTTACCCAGTGTGAACTTCATTTCCTTTGTCGACCTGAAGCTTTTAACACAGATGCTTCTAAAATAGCTTTTATGCTGTCTTTCCTCACTGGTGAGGCAGCAACTTGGTCAGTATTATTGGTTGGTCAAGAGAATCCAATACTAAAGAACTTGTTAGCTTTCAAGTTAGAATTTAAAAAGATGTTTGACAGACGCCAATTATCTCAAGAAGTAGATGGAGAACTACTAGAGTTAAAACAGGGAACCAAAGATTTAGTGTCTTATATCACACAGTTCAGATCTTTAGTATTAGAGAGCATTTGGCCAGAAGAGAAGCAATCCTCTTTATTTTATAGAGGTTTGAAGGAGGAATTGAAAGATGCATTATCTACAATTGTTAATAGACCCACTTCATGTGAGGATTTAATTAATCTGGTCATACAAATTGACTATAGATTAGGGGAACGCAAGGCTGAGCGTAGAAGAGGAGGAGTTGAGCAACCCAGAATTTTCCCTAGAGTTGATAGAGGAAGATTAGAAATTGTAAATAAGGAATTGAGAACTGGGAACGCAGAGAGAGTAAATAAAGTGAGAGGTCCTTTAACTAAGGAGGAGAAGGATAGGCGAAGACAGAATAATTTATGTTTATATTGTGGGAAATCAGGACATTTTGTTGGAAATTGCCCTTGGTGTCCAAAACCTTCTGCATCTATTAACAGCTCCAGAAATCAGCAAGTGGCAAATATCATCCAAGCAGCAGTACCACATATTACATTGAATGTATCCTTGTATATTAAAGAGGAATTAAAGGGAAGTGGTCCAGTAGTAATAGACTCAGGAGCCACTGGTAACTTCATGGATTGGAATGTGGTTAAAGATATGAATGTGCCTTACGTTGTAAAAGATATACCAGAGTATGTGAGAGCGGTGGATGGGTCTCAACTGACATCAGGTTTAATTACACATGAAACAATCCCATTGGAAATGGAAATTGGAGGACACTGGGAGGAAATTGTGTTTGAATTAATTGACACTCCACAGTTGAAAATAATTTTGGGAATGCCTTGGTTGACGTATCATAACCCTCAGATTGATTGGGGAAGAAGAGTGGTGAAATTGGATTCTGCTTTTTGTGTTACAAATTGTTGTAAAGAAGCAATTCAGGAAAATGTTTCTAGTGATAATTGTTCAGAAGTAGTGGAAGGTTTGTTGAATTTGGGAACTATAGTACATTCTATAGGGGCTGTAATGGGAGAATTACCAAAGTGTTACCATGATTTCAATGATGTGTTTAGTGAAAAGGAAGCTAATGAATTACCTCCTCATAGAGAGTATGACTGTAAAATTGATTTAGAACCAGGGGCCCACATTCCTTGCAGTCGCATCTATGCCTTAACAGAAAAAGAGAATCAACATTTGAAGGATTACATCCAAGAAAATTTGAATAAGGGTTTCATCAGGCACTCTCAATCGCCAGCAGCTTCTCCACTATTTTTTGTTCCCAAAAAGGAAGGCACTTTACGAACATGCATAGATTATAGAGCATTAAACAAGATAACAATTAAAAACAGATATCCGCTGCATTTGATATCAGTAATGTTAGACCAGATTCAAGGAGCCTCAGTATTTAGCAAACTAGATCTTCGTGGTGCATATCATTTGGTGCGAGTTCGTCAAGGTGATGAATGGAAGACGGCATTTAGAACAAAATTTGGTCTTTTCGAATATCAAGTAATGCCATTCGGATTGTGTAACGCTCCCGCAGCCTTTCAATTTTTTATAAATGAGGTATTAAGAGATTTTATTGACATCTTTGTAGTAGTATACATAGATGACATTCTCATTTATTCTAAGGATCTCATGCAACATGAAGAACATGTCAAGAAAGTGTTACAACGACTAAGGGAGAATAAACTATTTGCTAAGTTAGAAAAGAGCCAATTTCATACCAGAGAAGTGGAATTTCTAGGTTTTATGATTTCTCCCAAAGGTTTGGAAATGGATATGAAGAAAATTAAGGCAGTTGAACAGTGGCCAACTCCAACTTGTGTTAAAGATATCCAAAGCTTCCTGGGCTTTGCAAACTTTTACAGGAGATTCATTAAAAATTTCTCTCAAACTGTTGCTCCCATCACCAAATTATTGAAGAAAGGAATGAAATTTGAGTGGAAAGATGAAGCGGATCAAGCTTTCAAAACATTGAAGAACTGTTTTACATCTGGACCGATCTTATTACACCCAGATCCTTCACAACCATTTTTTGTGGAGGCAGATGCTTCTAATGTTGCAATTGGAGCAGTGCTTTCTCAAAGGCATCCTGAAACTGGACAGTTGCATCCTGTGGCCTATCTATCTAAGAAATTGCTTCCAGCAGAAGTGAACTACACAATTACAGACAGAGAACTCCTGGCAATCAAGAAAGCATTTCAGGAATGGAGACATTATCTGTTGGGAGCAAGATTCACAGTAACCGTTTTAACCGATCATCGAAATCTTCTGTTTTTGAAATCTGCTGGAACACTATCACCTCGACAACTTAGGTGGTCACTTTTCTTTTCAGAATACGATTTTGTGATAACATTCAAGCCTGGGCGGTTAAACGGTAAAGCGGATGCTTTATTACGACAAGGATATTCGGGAGAAGTTGAAAATCAATTATTACCAGAACCAGTGATTGCAGAAGAAAAATTTATCCTAAGTGCTACACAGGAAGAGAATCAGCTTCTTAAAAAGATTCTAAAGGAATTACCAGAAGATGAAATTCAATCTTGGTTAGCGGAGGATTCTGGAAGACATTTAATTGAAGGATTTCCATGTGTTCATTCTAAAATTTACCTTCCAAGCAAGGAACTGCAAAAGGAAATTATGCAAGAATGTCATGAATCCAAGTTGGTAGGTCACCCTGGAATTCGTAAAACTATTGAACTGGTTGAGAGAAAGTTTTGGTGGAAAGAAATGAAAAAAGATATTGAAGACTATGTGAAAACATGTGAAGTCTGTGCTCGAGTAAAGTCAGGAGGAGGAAAACCATCTGGGTTATTAAATCCATTACCAGTACCTCCTAGTCCTTGGTTTACAATCTCTATGGATTATGTTATAGATCTTCCCAAAGATCAAGGTTACACTACAGTATTAGTAGTTGTGGATTTACTAACTAAAGCTGGGCATTTCATTCCCATGAAAGGAGAGGCTTCTGCACGGAATCTGGCAAAAAGTTTTTTGCAAGAAGTAGTACGATTACATGGTCTACCAACACATATTGTATCAGATCGAGGGTCCCAGTTCATTTCTAAGTTTTGGCGAGCTTTCTGTACAGAGTTGGGAATTGAGGTAAAGCTTTCTTCAGGTTATCACCCACAGACCAACGGCCAAACAGAGCGAGTAAATCAAGAATTGGAAAAATATATTAGAGCTTTTTGGCAAGAAAGAGGAAGTTGGGTAGATCTTCTTTGGCTAGCAGAGTTTAGCTATAACAATTCTGTCAAGGATTCTACTAAGTATTCTCCATTTTTTAGCAACTATGGTTTCCATCCACGATTTTTGAAAGAAGTGTTACCATCTGAGTATTCCAATCCAGAGGTTGAGCAGCGATTGACTTGTATTAGAGATGGTTTAGTGAAAGCTAAAGAAACCTTAGAAAAAAGTAAGCTAAGATTTAAAACATTTGCTGATAAGAAACGTCGTAAAGCACCACATTATCAGGTGGGTCAAAAAGTTTGGTTGTCCACAAAAAACTTACGTTTAAAGGGAAGAACTAAATTTAGTCCGAGATTTATTGGTCCATTTGAAATAGAAAGAATAATAAATCCCGTAGCAATCAAACTGAAATTACCCGCAAGTATCAAAAGTCACCCTACATTTCATGTTAGCTTAGTGAAACCTTGTGTGTCAGGAACTAGATTAGGAAAACCACCACCAGCAGTTTACACAGAGGACAATGACGAAGAGTTTGAAGTTAAGAAAATCTTAGATTCCAGGATTGTTAGAGGTACCTTACAATATCTTATTGACTGGAAGGGATACGGTCCTGAAGAAAGATCTTGGGAGGATCAAGTAGATGTACATGCCCCTCAATTGATAAAACAGTTTCACAAGAGTTTCCCTGCTAAACCAGGCCCTGGGACAGGGCTTTGAAGAGGGGGTACTGTCAGGACTGACTAGTTTCATAACAGGAAGAGTAACAAGATTAACATTGTGCCTTTAGAGCTGGCTGGGTTAGTTGTGCTTTTAGAACTGGCTGGTTTAGTAACAGGAAGAGTTTGTTCATAGAATTAACATTGTGCTTGCCCAAGTCAAGATGGAGATAAAGAAACTTACTCTGATTGGTTAAAGAAACAATGATATGTTTGGTTGCCTGATTGGTGGAGAGGACAATGGGTTTGATTCTTGGGAGATGAGCAAGATTCTAAACTGCCTTTCATCCAGAGAAATTCAGTGGCTGGTTGTGTATTAGTTAAGCTCCTTAAGTAAGGCCTTTCCAGAGCTCAGAAAATCTACCAAAGTAAGAATATCGTTTGCTGATCCAATTTGAACAAGAAGTCATCAGGTGGGATCGGTCTTTTAAAGATTTTGAGATTGTCAAAGTGAACTTTCATTTTCTTTTATAAGAAAACTTAAAGAGTAAACAAGTTTCAAGTTCATTTGAGAAAAGAGACATTACAGTTAAAGTTATTATAAGGAAAACAAGCTTGAAGATTGTGCGTAGGATTTTAAAGTTGATTAACTGTGTGAAATGTTCTTCAAGACTGTTTAATGTGTGCGCGAGCTCGCAAGTTGTCGTTTGCGTGTTCTTTTTAAAGTGCGTGATGAAAGTCGTTTCCTGAGAAAGCGCGTGTGGTTTGCGATAGAGCGCGTGCCAAAAAGAATTGCGCGTGTGAATTTTAGCGCGTGTACATTTTTCACGTGAAAGTCGTTTCCTGAGAAAGCGCGTGTGGTTTGCGATAGAGCGCGTGCCAAAAAGAATTGCGCGTGTGAATTTTAGCGCGTGTACATTTTTCACGTGAAAGTCGTTTCCTGAGAAAGCGCGTGTGGTTTGCGATAGAGCGCGTGCCAAAAAGAATTGCGCGTGTGAATTTTAGCGCGTGTACATTTTTTCACGTGAAAGTCGTTTTCTGAGAAAGCGCGTGTCGGGCTGCGATAGAGCGCGAGTCCATTTTTATCAGCGCGTGTTATTTTTATCGCGTTTACGTATTTTTTCACGCGCGCGGGTTTTTTAAGATAATCGCGTGTGTATTTTACACGCGAGGACAATTCTTCACGTCTTCTGATTTCACGTGTTTATCGCACACGCTAGTAAAGAAAGAAACTATACGTTCTTTGTGTAAATGTGTAAATAAGGAAAACAATTCACACGCAGAAAGAAAGCAGTATTCCAGGAGGTTAAAGAATATAATTTAAAGTAATCTATGCAAATAGAACTCAATGTTTTCAGAGAAAGACTGCAATTTATGTAAGCATTGAAAACTACATAAGATCAGAAGAACTTTGAAGTAAGAAGAATATCTAATTCTGAAAAGATGTTGCAAAGGCCATAACTTTAGGATTCTAAAGAGACTAGGTTGGCTTGAACTATTTGCACAATACAAGATATATTTACAAGATATTCCACAAAGGTTACTAACCTCTAAGTCTTTTACTGAGGTTTAAGAGGTAAAGAGTTTAGAATTTATTTAGCATAATTTAGAAAAGAAGTTTTCTTATTATATTAGTAACCAGGTGTATTTGTTTATCACAGATACCAGAGCCTACCAGACGGTTGAAGGGCAGTTGTGTCTCCGTTGTTATTTTCTCCAAATTCCCCTTTCCCTTCCTTGGGGTTTTCAGCTCAGCTTATATTTAAGGGTTGAGAGGTGAACTCCTGGTGAGGGTCTGTGGGGCCAGCATCAGCTCCTGTGGAATTCAGTCAAGCCGGACCCTGACACATATCTCTTCAGCATATGTGTTACTTTGTGACAGGAGTTACATGGGTCTTTCAAGTAAATAAGCAGCTCGTCCGCGTAGAGTGAGACTCTGTCCTCCCATGTCTCCGACCAGCGGAAGCCCTCCCAGAGCGGTGTGTCACGTAGGAGAATAGCCAGGGGGTCGATGGCTATTGCGAAGATCATTGCTGACAGGGGGTAGCCCTGCCTAGTGCCTCTGCCCAGATTGAAAGGCTCCGATTGCCAGCCATTAACCCTAGTCCTGGCCATCGGGCATCTGTACAGTAGTTGCACTCAGCTCCTAAAATTTCCGCCAAACCCCATGCGCCCTATTATGTCCCAGATGGCCTCCCATCTCACTGAATCGAAGGCCTTTTCGAAGTCGATTGCCAGCAAAGCCAACGGACCTTGTATACTGTCGGCTTTCTCCAGTGTCGCATGCAGTCTGTGGAGGTTCATGCGTGTCGATCTCTGGGGCATGAAGCCGCATTGGTCCGGATGAATCAGAGAGGGTATCACCTGCTGCAAACGATCTGCCAGTATCTTAGCTAGGATTTTGGTTTTGCTGTTAATAAGTGAAATGGGCCGGTATGAATTGCAGTTGTCAGGGGGCTTGTCTGGTTTGGGCAGTACGATTATTGTGGCTTCTCTTAAGTCTGGAGATAGGATGCCCTGTTCTTTTGCGTGTTGGTGCATTCTCAGTAAGTGCGGGGCAATTATGCTGGTCCCCACCTTCCGCCACAGTTCAATCGGGAAGCCGTTTGGGCCTGGGGATTTTCCCGTCTGAAGGGCAAACATAGCACACGACACCTCATCTTCCGTTATATCCCTCTCCAGCAATTCTTGTTGTGTCTCATTCAAAGTGGGCAAATTAATTTCATCCACTATTGACGTGTCCATGCGGGTGGTGGGTTTCTTATATAGTTCAGCATAGTAGTCCACGAAACCCCGCGATATGTCTTGATCTGACACTAGTGGACCTAAACTCCCCGCCTGTAACTGATGAACATGGCTACGCCCCTGCTCCTTACGTTCCAGCCACGCTAGCATCTTGCCAGTTTTATCGCCCGTCTCATATACTCGTGCCCTCATTGCAGTGTGTGCGTGTTTAGCGTTGTCAAGTGCTGTGTTCTGGAGCAGTTTCTGTGCTCGGAGTAAGGCTCGGTTCGTCTCGGGCGTGTCATGGGTGATATGTGATTCTTCTGCCAGTCTAACCTTAAGCAGGTGCTGTTTCCGATATGCGGACGACCATGAGATGAGTTCCCCCTCAGTACTGCTTTGTACGCCTCCCATAGTGACCCAGGGTCTGATGCAGACTTTATGTTTAACTCGAAATATGTTTCGGTCGATTCTTGGAGCTTATCTATCAGGTCCGGATTACCCAAATAGTAGTTATTCAGACACCAGCTCGGTGGGGGGGACGGTCTAGAAGTTGTAATTTCCAGCACCAACGGGGAGTGATCAGAGATGCCCCTCGGTAGTATATTTGCTTCTTGTGCTCCGTGTAAGTCAGTTGATGGGATAAAGAAGTAGTCCAGTCTGGAAAGCGAGGCATGGGCCCCAGAGTGAAAGGTATATTCCCTGGACTCGGGGTTGAGATCCCTCCATACATCGCACAAACCCAGGGCGTTCGTAAATGTGGCAAGTTTGGTATGAACACCAGGGTTTCTATCATGCAAGTGTGAACGGTCTAAGGTTGTGTCCATGACTTCATTAATGTCCCCTCCTATTATCGTAATGTTGGAGGTGTCCTCTGTAATCATGGGGGAAATGTCGGTGAGTAGTGGCATTTGTAAAGTTGGTGGAGCATAGATAGCAAGCAATGTGACAGAGTTTCCCCAGAGCGTGCCTGTCGCATATATGTACCTGCCTCCGGTATCCTGTGTCACTGTGTGCAAGTGGAAGGGGAGGTTTTTGTGTATCAATTTCAGGACACCACGTGAACCCATTGTGAAGCCTGCGTGGAGTGCGAGTCCGTAGGTTGTGTGCTTGAATAGAGAACATTCTGTGCCTGCAAGGTGCGTTTCAACTAGAAAAACTATATCTGGTGCGTGCCTTTTTAGGTATTGCCCTACCAATCGGCGTTTGATTGCATTGCCGAGCCCATTGACATTCCAAGCCAAAAATGTGATTGTTCTGCCTATGCTGGCCCTAGTGCTGCTTGCTGCCATGACTAATCACCGACGAGAAAGTGTGTGCCACTGGAGGCGGCACCAGGTGCCGGGTTTCAGTGCGTTTATTTGCTGTTACTCCCTTGTTTGTCTTTAATATGTTTCGTGCTTGACTGGCCCTTTCCATAACTAAACATAACAAACCCATAACCACCCACCCTATACTCCTCCCAACTAGAAGCATTGGTCGCCCGAACATGAAAATACAAGTTGTCAACTGGACAACTCACATAGAACAAACTGAATTAGAAGTACAGATGGCTCCCCCTCGAAAGGTGCAACTAGGGGGGAGATTGCCACTGCTAATGCTGACGTGGATTGTCTTTGTCGGGGGGGGGGCCCTCTAACGTGCAGACACGGGGCGTTCCCGCAACCGCTTTAAGCAAGTGTGAGTTACCTTGGATTGGACGTTGAGGTGTGCTGCTATTGAGGCAATGATTCGGCTCGTTGTTAGTGCGGAGTGTCGGGGCACGGTATGGGCCGAGGCGGGGGTCATCCCTCCCATCCTCTGGTGGGACCTGAGCCGGTGGCTGCCGGGGTGCGCGCTGTTGGTCAGGCGGTGTTCTGTGATTCCTCCCACTCCTGCTGCGGGAGGCCGACCAATCTCCGCCTATGTGTTGTTCAGCCCAGCACCATGCCTCTTTGGGGTCGTTAAAGTGAACTCTAGTCCCTTTGTAGTAAATTTTGAGCTGAGCGGGAAAAAGCAGGCCGTATTTCACACCCATTGTTTGCAATTGCTTTTTGAGGTGGTCAAAGGACTGTCTTGCTTTCTGCACTTCCCTGGTGTAATCGGGGAAGAAAGCGATTTTGGAGCCGTTGAAGGTGATCGTGCCTTTGGCACGTGCGAGCTGTAGTAAAGCGCCCCGATCTCTGAAATTTAAGAATCTTGCTATCACTGTTCGTGGGGGTGCCCCTGGCACCGGCCTGCCAGATGGCATTCTGTGCGCTCTTTCTTTGGAAAAGAACTTGGAGAAGGAGTCTGGATCGAATAGGTCGGTGAGCATCTGTTCCAGAAACAGCTCCATGCAGGGGCCTTCCGCTTTCTCGGGAATACCGAGTATGCGCACATTATTGTGTCTGGACCTGCCTTCTCCGTCTTCAATTCTGTCTTCCAACACCTTGAGTTTGGATGTAACGTGCTGAAGTTGTTGTCGCATGTTGTGAATCCCGTCTTCTGTGGTGGAGATGCGTTGTTCGGCCTCCCCCGTGTGCGCCGTTAGCTTTTGGAGGTCGTGCCTAAGGAGGGATACATCCATACTTATTCCGTCCATCTTCTGTTCCATGGACGTGCGGGACTCCGCTATAGCGTCCATTACATCTTTCAGAGAGATTACATTGTCTGTCTCTGCTTCTTCTGCAGATAGCGAGTGGGGTCAAGGGCCTGCGGCGGGGTTATGGTGTATTGGTCCATTCTGCTCTGAGTGGGGAGTCTTTTCGTTTTATCTTACCCCATGCTTTCTGTTGTGCCTCGTAGATGCAGTACTTGCGTTGTGATCACCTGACGGAGGTTAACAAACGGTGTGTGCTTTGTCCGCTCGCTTCTTTATGGTCTGTAGGCACTCTGATCGAGATCCAACGCCTCAGTGTAGTGGGGGCTGGCTGTGCCCCACGTGTCCAGTCCGATACCAGTGAGCCTTGCTGCTTTATCTGGATGCCTCGTGGATATACCTGCAATTCTAGCTGGGGGCTGTGTGTGATGGTCTCGCACTTTATGGAGGGGGGGTCGCCGCCCCCGGGCCCGGTGTCGGGCTGCTGGCAGGTCTGGAGATGCCAGGAGGTGCCCCGCCAAGTGCGCGGGTCAGTGGCTGCCCAGCAAGGCCCGCCCGCTGCGGGTCCCCGGGTGCGAGGTGCTTCTTTACCTTGCCGTGGGCCCAGCGGCGTGTGGCTGGCGTGGATGTGAGGAGTGACGGGTGGTGATGTGACCTCTCTGCCTCTCCCCAGGACCGGCCTGCTGAGCACTGGGGCAGGGACCAGGCCGTGCATGCTCAGGATGTCATGGCTGTGGTGCGCTGCAGCGCTCCTGGCCTCCCACCTCAGTCCGCGCAGCTGTAGTCCATGTGGGGCACCGTGCTCCTGTGGGCCCCCTCCGAAGGGATGAAAATGTCCTTGTGCTGCGCCTCGGCCGCCACGCAACGCAGGCCTCCGGGTCTGCCCACGGACTGGCGCATTCGCCGCCGTCTACGCTCCTCCAAGCCCCCTCAGCCTCCGGTAGTCGGCGGCCTACACCGCAACACAGGCCTCCCGAATCAAAGCACCCGGCGCCGGAGCGCCACACCAAAGCGCACCGCATGGGGGCCGCTAGTGGGCACTCGCCGACTCCTCTGCTCCCGAGCCCTGGACTGTCTCACTCTCTCCCCCAGGCCGCCGCCAGGCGGGGTATCCTGCTGCTCTGCAGGGCAGGGGGCCCTCGATCCGCCTCCTCCGCAGCGTCGCCCGGGTGCTGGACTCTCCCTCTATGCTGGGGTCCGCCTCGGGACCCGGCCGCCAGGGCCCAGAGTGCTGTACACAAGTGGGGTGTCCCGTGTTCCCATCCTCTCGGTCAGTACGTCCCGGGCTGCCCACGGACCGGAGCGATGTTGGAGCCTCCCCAGGAGCCGCGCTCCACCTCCGCCGCTGTTGGAAAGCAGGCAGCGGTCCGGGTCTCACCGCCGCGCAGCCTCGCTCTCCCGCTGCGGCGTGATGATTACCGCGCGCAGGCGGCCATCTTTTGGCGGGCTGATCGGCACTCGCTCGGAGCTCTTCGTGCCCACAGCCCTGGGATTCCAAGAGCGATTTCTGCCGATTTTTGCACCAGTTGTGCCCCAGGGTGTCCGGCACCCGTCAGAAACGTTTTGGGTCCAGTAGTGCTCAGGAAACAGGCGATTTGGTCAGGATGTTCGATGCGGTTGCGGGAGCTGGGAAGACTCACGTCCTTCGCATCTCGCTGCTGGCCACGCCCCCCGAGAGCATTGATTTCTTGGCGGGCGGAATGCACTTCAGCCCTCAGTTCCCCTAGTAATTGGGCCAACTGGTCAGTCTGAGGTATCCATAACGCCCGGGTGGGAATTTGTGGGTAGGCTTCGCGTTCTATTACGCTCACCTGGCTCCCACAGAGGCGTCGATCGGAACTGGAGCGCTGCGGTCTCCACCAATGTGACACATAGGGCCGAGATGACGGACTGGCCTGGCCCACCTAGCTTCGTTTACTTGGCCCGTAGGAATATTCTTCTGCAAATGGAGAAAGGGAATTAACCACCCGTGGAGTTGAGCGTAAATCCCCCCACCCCCTCTGTTCTCCCCACAGATCACCTTTGATGTCCCCTCTTATAGTCTAACCTGATGGCTTGAAAAGATGAGCTCTCCATCCTGCATTGAGCGCAGGGGCGCGTTGATAACCAGTTGCTTCACAGGGTCGAAGGAATTGGTGAGTTCCAGAACAATATTGACTCTGAGATTCCCGGCAAGACGCCGTAAGTATAAAGTTTGTAATAGTTCAAATGCCTGACTTTCACTCTTGTCCGATTCCTTGCAGGTTGCAGCTTGATCCTAATGAAGAGTTCCTCATGGCAACCGGTAGTATTCTGGTAAGGATTTGTATTTTCCAACACAGTTTGATAAAATAATGTCAATATGTAACCTGTTGCTTTCTCCCTTATTCAGGCACTGAGAGAAAGTATGAAGTCTTGGGGAATAATACCTTCGGCGGTAAAATCAGGTAAGTCTATTGTGGTGAGGAGGGTTCCCCTTGTTTGTCCCTTTGTTTCACCTTGCTGTCCTTTTGTTTCCCCCTTAGGGGCCGGGGTTCGGCAAAGATGCAGTGGAAGCTGCGCCGACCCGTGAAGAGGAATAGTACCCCCGGTGGTAAAATCAGGTAATTCTATGGGAGGGTAACCAATATTCCTCTGTGTATTCCCTTGGCTCACCTTGCTGTTCTGGTCTTCTCCTTAGGTGCCGGAGTGCGGCGGGAACATACAGGAGGATGCGGTGGAATGTGAAGATGCTGCGAAGGCCGGTGAGTTCAGCGTGGAGCTGCAGCAGGCGAGGCGACGCGCATAAAATAACTTCTTTCGTCCAGCTCGAAGGCGCGATGGATCGGGAATTCAGGTAAGGATTAAAGGTGTTGCTCTTGTTCTAACCTTTTCTCCTTCTTTCTCCCTTTTTCTAGGCGCTCCAAACTCGAGGCGGGCGTGGCAGAAGGCTGGATGCAGACTTGCAGGCACGGTGAGCGTTACGCTGCTGGATGCAGAATAACGCGAAGCGTGTGCTGCTCTTCGGGCGTGGTTTAAATAGCCTCCAAAATAGTCCCAGGTAAGTATTCCTCCCCAGCCCCGCCCGAGTAAAAAATAGTCCCTAGTAAAGTAGTCCCTTCCTAGCCTCTTTTGGCTTGGAGCTCTTGCAGCATGGTCTGCATTAGGTAAGTTTGCAGCATGGTCTGCATCAGGTGAGTTTTAATCTATGAGCCTGGTGCCTATGGCGCCAGGACTGACTCTCCATATGAGCCTGGCGCCATAGGCGTCAGGACTGGATCCAAATAGCCCCTAGCAGGGGTTGTTGGGCTTGCTTAGGATAACTTGATGCCTGCTTCTAGGGTTGCTGGACGTGGTCTGGGTCCCCGGGGGTAGGCATCATGACAGCAATATCCACTTGAAATATTACCATGTGCATTGAGGAAGGGAATTCACATATGATGTAAACTCTTAGTACATGTTCTCTGATGCCAAGTACATTAGTGGTGCCTATCTCTCAAGATTTGCACACATATTATTACTCTATTGTTTGGAAGAAAGAAAGAAGTGCAGATTGAGCAACCTTCTTTTCTTGTGCAACAAATAAAATTATGTAACAATTTAAAAGTTTCCTTACGGTCAAAGTCAGCCCAGGACTACTTTTTGATTTTTTCAAGAGCTTTGGGTCTAGTCACCCTAAGTTTCCCAGAGTCATCCAGATGTGGACCCCTTGCTCACGGTGCTCAGAGAGGCACAGTTCCACCTCACTGAGGATGCCCAGCAAGGCTGAAACACGTGTATGGGATTGCTGTTGGTACTCTTGTTCAGAAAGGAATTGCCTAGTATTTTGGTGCTAGACTGCCCATGTGGGCGGGACAAAGACTGATCTGCAAATGGATATTTCCCATCTGTGAAAAGTTCAGTGAGCTAAAGTGTGGCTGCGTGCTCTGGAGTGGGTACCTTCCTAAAGAACAGGTCATTTCTGCCATTTTTGTTCTCATAGAGGGGCGCCCATGACTAATTTTTGATTTCAATGTGACAAGTACACAGCATTGAGCATGTTTCTTGGCTTCTTGGTCACTCCTTGCTTTATCCAGAAATGGGTGCCCATTTGGTCACAGCACAGGCCATCTTCCGATACTCGTTGGTAACACAAATGCCTAACAGCAAGCATCAACTTATTACTCCTAGCAGAACTTTTGACACCCCTCTGTCAGGGTACTGATGTTTCCAGCAGGTATCTCCTCCATGATATGATATGACAATGCATTACTTACCGTAAAAGCATTTCTGATGGTTGTATCTGCTTAGATTCACATGCTGTGCATAGGTCCGACATCCAGTGGTCACTGCGGAGTATTGCATTTTGTTTTTCGTAGTCGAAAAAGGGGACGTCGACAAGGCGTGTCTGTAACACTATCCCTATAGTGACGTGCGTTGTACCCACAATCCCTCACGCATCGAGGTCCCTCTGTTTGTATTTTTCTGCCCTGAGGGAGCCTTCTAGACGTGAGTGAGTACAGAAAAGAGAGAAATATAGAAAAGGATGTCTATGTTCCTTCCATCCGAGCGGGGAGGAAGGGTGGGCGCATGTGAATCTAAGCAGATACAACCATCAGAAATGCTTTTACGGTAAGTAATGCATTGTCTTCTGATGTTTGTTAATCTGCTTAGAATCACATGCTGTGCATAGACTAGCGAGCAGTACCCGGAGTTGGCGGTGGGTTATGAGAAGGAAGAGTAGAGAAAAGATGTCTTAATACTGCCTGTCCCACCTGGGAGTCAGATCTAGAGTGTGCATCTAGACAGTAGTGTTTTGTAAAGGTGTGCACAGAACTCCAGGTAGCCGCTTTGCAGATGGACTCAAGGGGAACATTTGCAATGAACGCTATGGAAGCCCCAGTGCCTCGAGTGGAATGTGCTCTTGGCTTGAAGGGTAGTTCTCTCTTAGCAAGAGTGTAACAGAGAGTGATGCATTGAACAATCCATCTAGATATAGTGGACTTTGAAACTGCATCTCCTTCTCTTCCTGCTGCCACAGAGACAAAGAACTGATTCGTCTTTCTCAGTGGTCTGGTTCTTTCCATGTAGAACATGACAGCTCTGCGTACATCTAGTGTATGCAGACTTTTTTCTCCCAAGCTGGAAGGGTTTTGAAAGAACGTTGGTAGTTCTATTGACTGGTTTACATGAAATTTCGAGATGAATTTTGGTGCAAACCTTGGGTGTGTGCGTAGAACCACCTTATCCTTGTGAACTGTTACGAAGGGGTCTAGTACAGAAAGAGCGTGTAGTTCACTTACTCTCCTAATGGAGGTGATAGCTATTAGGAAAGCAGTCTTAAGAGTGAGGTCTTTAAGAGTTGCCTTGTGCATGCGTTCGAAAAGAGGGCCCATGAGTCTAGAAAGTACCACATTTAAGTCCCATCCGGGAGCTGTGTTAGCTATTGGAGGGTGTATTCTCTTTACCCCCCTCCATGAAGGCCTTGATAACTGGTATCTTCCACCACGACACTTTAAGTTGGGAAGTGGTGTATGCAGAAAGTGCCGCTAGGTGGACTTAATGGAATTGAAGACTAGACCTGAATCCAGTAAATGGGTCAAGTACAGAACAATGTTAGTGGGAGAGCAGTCATCCGGGTTGATGCTCTTACCTCTACACCAGATGACAAATCTTTTCCACTTGCTAGAATAGCAGTGGCGTGTATTAGGTTTTCTGGCTTCCCTGAGGATGTCCATACATCTCTGCGGGAGTTGTAACTGTCCAAATTCTATGATCTCAGGAGCCAGGCTGCTAAATTCATGGTCTGAGGGCATGGATGCAGTGTCCTGCCCTTGTCCTGTGACAGCATGTTGTACGGGCAGGGAAGTTTCACTGAGGGAGATAGGGACATCTCCATCAAGTGAGCGAACCATGGCTACCGGGCCCACATTGGGGCCACTAGTATCATGGTAACCTGCTCCTGGTACATCTTGTGCACCACTTTGTTGAGAAGGGGAGTCGGGGGAAAGGCGTAAACAAATTTCCCTGACCATTGAATCGACAGACCGTTCCCCTTGGACTGGTTCTGGAGGTACCTGGAGGCGTAACTTTGGCATTGTGAGTTCTCCAGAGTTGCGAACAGGTCTATTTCCGGGAACCCCCATTGCGTGAAGACGTCTAAGACGATGTCTTCGTGCAATTGCCATTCGTACTCTTCGGGCAGGGGGAAGTCTCTGCTGAGTTTGTCTGCTAGCAGATTGAGTTCCCCTGGTACATGTTGTGATAGTAGGAACATATTGTGTTTGAGAGCCCACTTCCATATATTCTGGGACAGCTTGGACAGTCCTGGAGAGTGAGTGCCCCCTTGCTTGTTGAGGTAGTACATGGCTGTGGTGCTGTCTGTGAGGACCATCACTGTCTTTCCTTGTAGGTGTTCCTGAAAGGCTTTCAGTGCTTTGAACACCGCTAGTAGTTCCAGCAGGTTTATATGCTTGGATGCTAAGCTCGGAGTCCACGCTCCGTGAGCAGTCTGATGGGATAGGTGAGCCCCCCATCCTGTAAGGGATGCGTCTGTGGTTAGAGTGGCTTCCACTGCGGGTGTGGCAAAGGTTTTCCCTAATAACAGGTTTTCTTTTGTCCACCACCGTAGCGAGAGAACCAAGGCCTGCGAGACCACCACTAGATCGTCCCATTGTCCGCTGGCCTGACACCACTGGCTGTAGAGCCACTCTTGCATTGGGCGCATGCGCAGGCGCGCGTGAGCTACCAAATAAATACATGACGCCATCATCCCTAGCAAGCGCATTGCTTTGCGTACCGTCACCTCTCGACCTGCCACATAGTGGGGGATCTGAAACAGCATGTTTTGGACCCTCTCGTTGGAGGGGAAGACGAGGCCGTCCTTTGTTCGAATTAAAGCCCCTAGGAATTGTTTGATTTGGCTGGGGTCTAAGCTGGACTTCTTTTCGTTGATGGAGAAGCCCAGTTGGGACAAAAGGTCTACGGTCTTTTGGGTATTGGAGAAGCATGTTTCGTAAGAATCCCCTGTTATGAGCCAGTCGGCGAGGTAAGGGTATACCGGGATGGATAACCTGCGCAGGTGGGCCGCTGCCACTGCCAGTACTTTCGTGAATAACCTTGGTGCAGATGCTATCCCGAAGGGTAGTACTCTGAACTGGTAGTATTTGTTCTCTATCTTGAACCTGTGGTATTTTCTGTGCGCTGGCAACATTAAAATATGAAAGTATGCGGAGTCAAGGCTGCAGAGTCAAGGCAGTCCGTGGCAGTCTCTCTACAGTTGCTGTTTCAGCAAGGCGTGTCTACAAAACATCAACCTTACCGCGGAGCGGGCCGCGGAGTCAAGGCTGCAGAGTCAAGGCAGTCCGTGGCAGTCTCTCTACAGTTGCTGTTTCAGCAAGGCGTGTCTACAAAACATCAACCTTACCGCGGAGCGGGCCGCGGAGTCAAGGCTGCAGAGTCAAGGCAGTCCGTGGCAGTCTCTCTACAGTTGCTGTTTCAGCAAGGCGTGTCTACAAAACATCAACCTTACCGCGGAGCGGGCCGCGGAGTCAAGGCTGCAGAGTCAAGGCAGTCCGTGGCAGTCCGAGTCAGGACCGCCAGGGGCAGTCCCCACGTCCAGACAAGATGAATCATGCGGTTCGCGTACCAGAAGTAGAAGCACACTGGCTAAGAAGTCAGAGAACCCGCAGTGAAGATAGCGGGCTTGAGCACCGTAGCCCTCACAAACATTTGCCAAGAAATAAGAAAACACAGGATGCGAGGCCGCCTATCCCCTCTCAACAGATGTATAAACACTTGACAAACCTCCAAAGTCAAGGGGAACGGGGGTCACTGGTGCGACCAACTGGGGACCCCAAGTCGGAGACATACTGCTTGCCTGTGATCCCGCAAGCGCACCCGGAAGCCACTCAGCCTCACACGGAAGGGCGGGAAAGGCCCGCCATTTACACAGTGCCGGCGGTGCTGGGGGTTGCCTTGACGGAGAAAGACAGGCAGGCCGGGACCTCCCCTCAACTCCTGGTTGGTCTGGGAGCGCCTGCTCGACCTCCAGGACCTGAGGTTCAGGGGGGGTCTCTGGACGATACCCTCAATTCCCTCACGGTCCTCCCACAAGCCTCGATGGGACAGGGAGTGGCGGTTCGTGCGCTAAGGACGGAGGATCAAAACTGAGCCGGGGAGGGTTTGAACTCTACAGCACCAGCTTATAGCCTTCCCCTGGACGGTCTGGTCGCCTCAGCGCGACTGCCTGGAGACAACGAGCTGGGCAAGGAGATCGCGGAGGCAACCTAGCCGCAGCAGGACACCACAATCATAACAGACGGTCTGGGAGCGTTGGCTCGACCGCCAACCGCAGCGTCTGGCAAAAGGGAAGACAGAGAGGATCGCCCACCCCCAAAGCCCTACCCGTACCTACCTATTGGTCTGGATGCGCCGGCTCGACCTCCCCCGATCGTCGTAGGGGCGGTCACGCTGGTCCCACCCGTGGGATGCATGCAGATCCCTCCGCTGCTGGCAGGCCACGGGGGTGGGGTCCATTTCAAGGAGACAGTCGCCGAGGGTGAAGTTTCTCCCGGTGTGGCGAGTCGCCCTACGGGCGGACCCTCTGACCCAGGAGTCGCCAGCGAGGGGTCAGCGGGCGTGAGCTCCCCGGCGCGGGCCGGCTCAACAGGGGCGGGCCAGGGACTCCAGAGCCCTGGATGGGAGGGAAGGGGCGCTGTGCCAGATCTAGCTGCGCCACAAGACCCATCCAAGAACTTGGAGTGCACCACTACACCTGAGCTCAACAAGGGCTCCGACCCCAAAAACGTGATTAACAAAGATGCCCCCAATGACGGGGCCAACAAAATTAAAATCGAATTTGAGATTCATCCAATAGTAGCAAGAGAGGACTTAGCTAGCCCTCCCTCCAGCTTGGGAAACTTGGAAACAGTCTGGTCGGACGACTGTTCTTGCTCATCAATAGAGGATTCAGAAAACGATCCCACGCTAAACCAAGACCCAGCACTTCTGCCAGCCATCTTAAAGGCAGCGCCATCGGAGCTCTTCGAGAAGGACCCCTCATCCACTATCGACAGAATGTCGCAGAAAGTCCTAATCCCAAGGGAGTACAAACAAGCGCCGGAGAAGGAAGAAGAAACCACCTCAGGCAAAACAACCATAACAAACCCCCTTACGCACAAGATACTAAAGAATTACCAGCTGCCAGCTCCCACAAAGAGGAGCAAAGAGGTCCTGAAGCCCCTAGCGGGCACTCTGGACAAATTCTTTAGCAAACAAGGAAAAAGAAATCAGAACGAGAAAAGTGAGATTTCAGACGCAGACCTTCTGGAGGGGTCCCTAGAAGAATTAGCTCACTTCAACTCTCCTGCTATTCCAATGAGACTTACTTTCAACGTACACCCCCCAAACCCCAATACCTCGAGTCCTCAGTCTCACACCAATAAAAGATGGCATTTTGGGAAACCGCCGGCAAAGACCATGGAACTCACAGCTTTAGACATTCCCGTACAGACCTTAGCTCCATCATACAATTTCAACAAGGCAAATCTGCCTAAAGAAAATTCCTTACACGGGGGGGTGTTAGAATCAACACCCACAGTGACCAAATCAGACAGTCTCAGTTCGCCAACCAGAAACCTGGACCTAACAAATCCTAACTCGATGAGACCTACAACGCAACCCTTGCTTTGTAAGCAAATACAAGCCAATGCTCATTCGGAGCACTTGATAACGCTTAAAACGCCCACGACCAGTCGACAATCGGAAACTCAAACTCCTAACCCGCGCATGTCAACTCCTCCGCTAAAGAACAGGAGACAAAGCGAAATTGTGGGAAATTCAACAAAAGAAACACCAAACAAAAAACCAGACTTAATGATGATAATGTCAGCTATCACCATAGCCTTAGCTCCATTCACAAAACTATACGAATCATTGAACGATTCTGTAAAGGACCAAGCATCATTGGCGGCACTGGCTCAAACAGAACTTACGTTTCTAGAAGGATTTATCACTTCAAAAATTGAAAATAGGAAGACTTCAAAACACGCCAGCACACAAACAATGGACCAACAACATCGAGAAACGAAAGCAGTTCAGTCCCAGACTGACTTCTCTTCGGAGAAAATATTTCACTTCAAAGCAGGCACTGATGACTAGACTAGCAACTCTGGCTTGGAGGCTCACGCCAACACCCCAGCAGTGCCCACGACCATGGGCAAATGGAGCATAAAAACACCTCTCCTAAGTCTTAACTTTGAGCCAACAAAGAAAGCACATGAAGGCCACAACAGTGGAAACCAAAGCACTCTTAAATTCTCAAAACTCTCATCGAGCAAGACTATAAAAAAAACTAATGGTTGCATCATCAATGAGAAAGACCAAGATCTCAGAGTCTCCTCGGTTGACCCACCTACACTTCTGATCCCAACAAAGAAAGTAAAAAGCGGACCACCTGTGCAACCTAAATCGGCTATGGCCCAACCCCAGATCTCGAAAAAATCCTCATCATCGCCTGATAGAAAATATATCAGAATTTGCCCTAAACCGCCGACTCCAAAAGCCACCCAGCAAACTATTGCCAGTCAAAACATCAACAGATCTCCCTCTTGCACCGAAAGCGACCTAATGGAAGACGCCTTGGAACTCGCGTCTCAATGGCGGGCTAAAGATCCAAAACCGGATAATAACCGGGGAGCTAAAAGAAAAACAGTGTCTTTTGAACGAAGCCATGACAACGACACACCTCCAAAGAAAATCAGACAGTTGGAGCCCAAATCCTCAGCACCACACAGGGCGGAAGACGTGAAACAAACGTCCTCGGCCGGGACCAAACAAAGACATTATTCGAGCCCCAAAAAACGGGAGGAAGCCATTAACGGGAAAAACAAGCACACTCCCAATAGGTGGAAAACTCGAGGGCACATGAAACAAAAAAGAGACTCCATAGAACGTAGTCAAAAAAGGGAAAGATCCTGGCAGATCCCTCCGAAAATCCGTGAAAGAGAATGGAAACGCACCTGTTTAACTAGAAACAACAGAACAACAGACACGCGCTCTTTCTTCCTGCAGCCCAGCCTTAAATCAAAGCATAATCAGGTTCTAAATAGAACCGTAATATTGGACCTATTTCATCAAATCCCGGCGCTCAGATCAGTAAAATCTGACTGTCTAGACGTCATTGAATTCTCGGGTCCTCACAGCATAGACAGCGTATATATCCACATATCTTCAGCTAGCACGAGACTTAAACTCAAGGCGGAGGCCAAAGCCCTCAAAGAACTAGGCTACTACTTGGAAGAATTACACGGAGACAGGGTGAATCCTAGCCACACATCGATTGGACTAAAGGATAGAGATCACACATCCACTAGAGGCCGTGTGCCCCCATATAAGACAGACACTTCCCCAAGAGACCGAGCTTCACATTACGCTTCTCCCAATTTTCACCCAGGAACTAAAGCTCAAGTCAGGAGCGAAAGGAAGACATTTGAGGCCAACCAAGACGATCCCGCACGACAGCGGGTCTCACATTATAGACCTTATAAAAACGTCGAGGAAACTAGAACCTGGGACCATAAAGACAAGAGTCCACTCGGAAAACAGCACGGAAGGGCACCTAATTGGGAGACAAGAAGAACTGTCAACTACAGAGACAGATGGGAATTGCAGTTCACTCCAATTAAAACCCAACAATGGCATAAAAGTGCTCCGAGCGGGACCAGGAGCGAACACAACGAAAAACAGAGTAACATGGTTTCAGATCGTGACCTGAAGGGATCCCTGCAGAACTGGAAGTCACCAAAGGACCGAGTACACTCCAGAAATAGTACAAGCGAACTATACAATCATTCACGACCCCATCGGCAAGATTCGGAAAAAAAAAGAGGGCCCGGGATGCAGGAAAGACTCTTAACAGAAATAAGAAGATAGCCACGATCGACCACGAAAGGAGTCAACGAAGAATCCGGTAACCTTCATCAGACCGCAAGCAAATTAAAAATGGGGTCGTGGAACACAAGAGGATTCTCCCACTTGACACTCAAATCAGACGTGCAACTGGGGTCATTCGACCTTCTTTGTCTACAGGAGACGTGGCTCCTTAAGAAGCCAACAATAGACGGCTTCGAAATCGACTTCTCTCCAGCTACACAAGGAACATTGGGAAGGTCCACCTCAGGCCTCTTGACAGCAGTCAGAATCTGTAGTGGCCTACAACTTAAACAGACAATACTATCGAATGTGTCAATCCTAGCTTCCTTGATATCAGAACCGAAGTCTGGAGAGTGGGAGAACGGGAACAAACCAACATCGTATCTAGTGATAAACACAAACTGGAATCCAAAAGTCGTGAAGGAAGCAGTACTCCTTGAAACCATCGGCCAAACGATAGAGTCCTGCCTAAACATGATGGCATTAGACCACATCATAATATGCGGAGACCTAAATTTGACACTACCCAACATTGGCCAAACTACACCAAACTGTGATCTATACTCCGCACTGGTACCCAAAGACTCTTCGACAATTCGAGACTCTGATCTGAGAGGTAAAGGATGGGAATTCCTTATGGATGCACTTGATCTTCATAATCTTCATTACTTGACCTCTCACACACCAAACTGCATTCCAACTTGGGAACAAGGCTCTCGTAAGGCTTCTCTGGATCACATATACGTATCCAGAAACCTGCTCGCAAAGACATCTGCATTCGAAGTCATAAGAACTAAAAACAGTGACCACAACCTCCTGATGGCCATATGGTCAGCCCCAGAACGGAAATCGGAGGCAAACAGACAGGAAATGACCTTGTCAATTCTTACTAACGGCGCAGGGACTAGACTAAGACTCACCGCTGAAGCAATAAGAACCATCACAAGGTCTTATGAAAGAATTATTGTTGCTCCAGGGGAAGCAAACACACCTGACTATTACCCCCTGTTGATCCCCTATCACCAACAAAGGAATGCTCAAGCCTTAGCCAAAAAGCCACACCACACGCATAATAAGCCATTGGTGGAGAAAAGAAGAGAATTGAGAAGAATCTTACGCAAAGCGAAATCTCGCCCCTCAAAACAAACAGAGGAGGCAGCAGTATTCGCGAAAAAATCCTACAAAAACTGGCTTAAATCACACCGTGCCATTCTGTAGCAAGAAGACTCTGAGAACATGCTAAAGACCCTAAGTGGGAAACAATCCAAAACCTTCTGGGCCCTGATTGACCCGAAAGGAAACAACTCAAATAATGCTTTATCCAACTCGATTGGAGAGACGCATTGGAGATCTTTTTTCTCGGATATGTTTGCCTTACCAAAGGGTAACACCCAAGAAACCATACAGCTCCAAAAAAATCGATGGGATATTGAAAAGGACGAAAAGGAAATCTGCGAAAAAATAAGGAAACTGAACAACTCCCGGGCACCTGGACCCGACGGAATCTCCAACGTGGATCTCAAAAATAATACCGAAGTATGGGGCGCACTTATAGCTCGAATATTCCAACAATGCGCCGACACCCAATCTATCCCGAAATCTTGGAAGTTAGCAAACGTGGTCCCAATTTTCAAGAAAGGCGATAAAGCCAATCCATCAAACTATCGGCCAATCGCCTTACTGGACACCATTGGGAAACTGTTCAGAGCTTTTCTTCTGGATAAATTCAAGATCTGGGTAGCCACCTCTGAATTACACTATGACTTTCAGACAGGATTTGTAAAAAATATCGGAACACTGGCCAACATAATGCTACTGAGTGTACTGAAAGCCAAGGTTTTAGAGGGACGACCAAAGATATACCTGGCTTCTATAGACCTCTCTCATGCATTTGACATGGTCAATAGAGAGCGACTTTGGACAAAACTGAGGACACGGAACTGTCCGACACCAATCCTGAACCCAATCATCGAGCTGTATTCCGGAACATCTATGAGGGTCAGACTCAATGGAAACGGCCAACTTTCAGAGGAGATCAACACTTACAGAGGCGTAAAACAAGGGTGCCCACTGGCCCCCGCATTGTACAATGCGTTCATTGGCGACTACCAAAACTGGGACCTCACTGTTAGAACATTCCCCCCCAAAATTGGAGATGAAAAGGTTGGGAGACTACTCTACGCCGACGATATTTTATTATTGGACCAAACCGCCATAGGGCTACAACGAAAACTTACCTCGCTTTCAGAATATCTTGAGGCTAACGACCTGACTCTAAATTCATCAAAAACAAAAATAATGATTCTTGAAAAAACCACAACACAAAAAGAAAAATCAAAATGGTCTCTGGCGGGAGAGAGATTGGAGAAAGTAAAATCATTCCGATACCTGGGAGTCACGATTAATGCAAACCGCTTTGAAACTCCCATGCAGGAATCCTTGATCGCCAAGACTAAAATTATGATGACACAAGCTCGACTCATGGACAAAAAATATGGAAAATTCTCATTAAAACCAGTGCTGAACTTCTACACAGCGAAAGCAGTACCCGCCATCACTTATGGTGCAGAGGCGATGCTCATGATTCCTGAGCGAATCTGGCTGAAGCTGGAAGGCTTATTTTGG
Organism: Ambystoma mexicanum; assembly: GCF_040938575.1. Lineage (NCBI taxonomy): Eukaryota > Metazoa > Chordata > Amphibia > Caudata > Ambystomatidae > Ambystoma > Ambystoma mexicanum. Next base: position 899,107,073 of record NC_090941.1, read on the forward strand.
AGGAAAATTCTAACACTTCCAAATTCTACCCCGATGGCTTCTATTCGCAGAGAAATCAATGTCATCTCTTTAAAAAGGAAGAGTCAAGCTAAACACCCTAATGCTGAGCCGGAAAATCAGGCTATCCTCTGAGAAGATCTTCAAGGTAATAAATGAAGAACTCAAAAAAGGAGAGAATAACACTCTAGCCTCTTGGGAGCAAAGAAACACGGAAACCCTCGATGAAATCGGAAGCTCATGGGAAGAATTGGAAAGTAACCCCACCAAAACAACAAAAAAATTCAAACAAATGGACTGGATTAAAACGCTGGAAGAGGCCGCTAAATACAAACTGACTGCAGACCTACCAGTGAACCACCAAAAACAAAACGAACCCATGAGCTATTTACTACAAGGGCCTAGTAAGCAAATCAGAAATACATTCCTAAGGGCTAGGCTGAATCTTTTACATACGAAAGAAATCCTATTCATCAGGGGTTCTGCTCCTAACAACCTCTGCAGATTCTGCAACAAACCTGAAACAGTAGAAACCCTGAGGCACCTTTTGCTGTCATGCCCGGAACTGGCCGCAAAAAGAATGACACACATGGGCCATCTATCCAAAAACAGCAGGTGCGGGGAGGAAGAATACTGGTGGAACATCTTGATGTCAGGGGCAAATGTAAAATCAGTATCTGCAGTCGGTCAGTTCTTTCAGAACATAAACCTGAAGAAAGAAGACGCAATCTGAGAGCAACCTGGAAAATAAATCTCCACTTGACCAGGCGGTGAAGCGCAAAAGAGAAGATAAAAAGTCTTTTCATGTTCACACCATTTGTAAAAACTGTGAAAACAGTTGAATAAAAAAAAAAAAAAAAAAAAAAAAGTATGCATCTTTCATGTCTAGTGTTGTCATGTAATCCCCTTGTGATAACAGTGGGATTACTTCCTGCAAGGTCACCATACGAAACTTTTGGGGTTTGACAAACTTGTTCGCTGGGTGCAGATCTAATACAGGGCGCGTGGTTAAGTCCTTTTTGGGTACAAGGAAGTACACTGAATAAATACCTTCTGTTACCTGAGATAGGGGGACAGCCCCTACAGCCTCTTTTTTCAGTAGCTCTTCTACTTCTTGAAGAAGAATGGTGAGGTGTTCCGGTGTCATGCGTCGGTTCCGTGGGGGTCTGTACTTCGGGGAACGGTTGAATTCGATGCAGTATCCGTGGGCTATGGTGGATAACACCCAGCGGTCTGACGATATTCCCTCCCATGCTGAAAGGAACGATGTTAGCCGGCCCCCGACCGATGATGCATGGGAGGGGACCCGAATCTTTGGGTCATTTGTTGGTATTGGGCGTGGAACCTTTGGGGCTGGAGCCGCGACCTCTTCCTTTGCCACAGCGTTGGCCTCTTTGACTGAACTGGGTGGTGTTACCCTGGTTAGAGGGCCAGTTGGTAGCAGAGTAAAATTGCTGTTGGTTTTGCTGCTGGAGTTGGCCACGAAAGGAGCGTCTATTGCCATAGCTGCGTCTGTTAGGGGGCCTAGAAATTTGGTCAAGAGTCTTGATGGTATCAAACTCTTTCTTCGCATGTTCTAGGGCCTCATCAACTGCTTTCCCAAACAGATGTGTTTGTTCTATGGGCTTATTTATCAGGGAAGCCTGGGTTTCCGGCTTAAATCCCGAATTGCGCAGCCAGACATGGCGTTTGAGAAGTATTCCCTAAACCAGGGAACGGCCAGCCGTCTCTGCGGCATCTAAGGAGTTCTTTACGATGCCCTGGTTTACAAGAGTTCCCTCTGAGATTATAGCTAACAGGCGTGAACGCAGGGGTTCTGGTGCGTCCTCTGCTTCGCTGCGCAGCTTGCTCCACTGTGCATCTGCGTAGCTAGCTAGTAGGGAATTGTTATTTGCAATCCTAGTTGAGAAGGCGGCGGAGGTCATGATTCTCTTCCCAAGTGCATAGAGCTTCGTGCCCTCTTTGTCAGGTGGTGCCTCATTAGTGGATAGTGGTATCCCCGCTCTTTTTCTTGTATTAGTAACTACGAGGGAGTCCGGAATAGAATGTCCTCTGATGTACAAAGGGTCAGAGGACGAAGGGCTGAAGAGCTTTTCTATCCGAGGGTTGACCCCTCTGACTAAGGCAGGATTGGAAAGGGAAGGAGTTATTCTTCTCTTTATAGAAGCCAGGAGCGGAATAGACTGACTAACAGGGGCTTTTTCTCTAATAACTTTCTCTACAAAGTCTATGTCAGGAAGAGTCTCCCCTGTGTCTATTTCAAAATGCGCTGCTGCCTTGCGCAATAGTGCATTAAGTGAAGGTTGGTCGTCTATGGGAGAGGTGTTTCCAATAGGTGAATCCTTGGGAGGAGAAGGGTGAAAGACATCAGGGTCTGAGTGCACTGATGGGGATTGCCAAGGCTGCACTGATGGGGATTGCCAGGGCTGCGAGGTAGCTGTATCTTCTTCAAAAGCTCCTGCACTAGTGTAAGGATCTTCTTCAAACCCCTCTTCTTCATGTTCTTCCTCTCCACCCAAACACTCCTCATCTTCCTGGAGGTATTGCTCCTCTTCAGTGAGGTCATATACATCTGTAGAAGGAGGAAACAGCCTAGGAATCTTGACCCTAGGGTCATCCTGGGGCCATTCTCTTGGTCTTTTGGGTGTGGGTGGGTTTTGGCTTCCCAAAAACCTTTCCATTTTCTCCATACAGGAATGGAGTCTTTCAAGGGTCTCATGGGGGACCCCTGAATAGTCTAGAGGGGGGAAATCAGTGTCTTCACCTTCAAAACGCTTAGAACGCTCCCACAACGTCGAAGAAAGGTTTCCGTCGCCCTCTGAAAAGCCCTCCGGTAGTTCAGAAGTGCCCTTAGATGAAGGGGACAGTTCCTGGCTACTCTTGCGCTATTTCGGCATTTCCATAGCTTTTTGTGCGGTATTCGACGTTTGTTTCGTCGTCCGCTTACATTTGTCTTTGGAAACAATTCTCGCCAGGCTCTCGACAACGAGTTTGTCAGTAGAGGGCTCTGGTGTCGACGTTGCCTGCGTTACGCGTTGTTCCTCGACGGCCGCTCTATGGAGTGTTACGTCGGATGATTTTGAGGTAGCGCCCGTGTTTGATGAAAGCCCAATCACTGGTCGCGGCTGCGTTTGCGGGTGGGGCTTGAGACCCTTACTGTCTGAGGTAGACGCCGGAGTGCCCTGCGTCCCCTTCGGCGCTGATGGATCCTTCGTCTTCGACGAAGAAGAGCCGTGGGTTGTGTGCTTAGGCCTATGTGGTCTATGTGCGTCCTTGTCGCCGGGGTGTTCATCCCCATAAGCAGGGCGTGAGCCGAGCCCGTCGGGGCCGGGAACGGACGTCGAGGAGCGCGAGCGCTCCTTCTGGGGGTTAATGACTTCCGTAACGGACGTCGAGTTATCACCCTCCTCGTCACTTTCTGTAACAGCGGCGGCGTGTGAGGAAACTGACTTCGACATAGCGTAGTCCGCCCACCTCTTAACTTTTCGTTCTTTAAGAGTTCTTGGTTTCAAGAGCTTACAGGCCGCGCAGCTGTCCTCCTTACGATCGAGGGGCAAGCAACGATTACAGAGCTTGTGTTTGTCCTTCCAAGTGTATTTGCCCCTACAGCGTGGGCAAAACTTAAAAGGTGTCCTCTCCATAGCTGAGGCAATAATAACTGGTGGTAACAACCCCAAGGGAAAGATAGGGGAGAAAGAAAGACATTCTCAAAGAGAAGATAAAAGTTCGAACCCCCACTCTCCCTACTATATGTTGGCCGGCGAGGCCAGGCCACGTGTTCGGCAGCGCCGAAGGATCTCCTCCGTCTCTTCCCCTCCGTCCAAAACTTGCTCGGCAGAGAAACAGCTTCACAGCTAACGTCGAGGGGAGGGATCTTTAACAATATAATAAGTATAATTAAGGACCAAGGTCTGTAGTAAGTATTTGCAATGTCTCTCTAGGAGCTCCGCGTAAGGCGACGAGAAGCTGGGCGGAAAAAAACAATCTGAGGGACCTTGACGCGTGAGGGATTGTGGGTACAACGCACGTCACTATAGGGATAGTGTTACAGACACGCCTTGTCGACGTCCCCTTTTTCGACTACGAAAAACAAAATGCAATACTCCGCAGTGACCACTGGATGTCGGACCTATGCACAGCATGTGATTCTAAGCAGATTAACAAACATCAGAAAATATGTTATGATATGGTATTTATAACACGCCTATACACAAGTGTTTCAAGGCACAACGAGGCAAGGGAGGGGGAACAAAGGGAGGACATACAACGATCCTATTAGGCCAGGTATCATTCAGATCGCACAAGTGCGTGGGAAGGGGGGAAGGGACAGTGCAATACAAGGTAATAGATAATACAATAAGTAAAAGTAACGGCCTGAGTGACAAGTGCAGGGGTAAGTGCTGTCATGATGCCTACCTCCAAGGAGCCAGTCCGACCCAGCGACCGCAGAGGCAGGCATCATTTCCCCCAGGGGAGTGGCAGCGGGCCCAAGCTGGGGCCCTTTGGACGCAGTCCTGGCGCCTTAGGCGCCAGCCTCATGTTGGACCTCTGTCCTGGCGCCTTAGGCGCCAGGCTCATAAAGCTAGACATGTGTTCAAATGTTTTAATATGCACTTACCTGATGCAGACCATGCTGCCACATCCAGGCCCTCTTGAGGCCTGAATGGAACTACTTTACCTGTGGGACTACTTTCCACCCGGGTGTGGTCGGGGAAGGATACATACCTGATCGGAGGAAGGATACATACTTGGGACTTCTTCCAAAGCTATTTAAACCACACCCGATCAGCAACTCACGCTTCGCGTTGTTCTGCTCCTCGCAGCTGGACGCTCACTGTGTCAGCTCCTGCATCTGGACTTCAGCCACGCCTGTCAGCATCCTGGGTCACCTGCAAAGGGAGACAAGAGACCTACCAGCCAATCTGCACCACGGAGACATCACCGACGATCCTGAAAGGGAAGACATCATTTTTAAAAGCATTTCGTTACGATCGCTGCAGCGCTGCATTTCACTCACCTTTCCTGGGTTCCTCCATCTTCAGCAGCGATCATCCGGATACACAGCCACTTCCCAGAGCCTAGAGAAAAAGACAAGAATAAGAGGTGAGAGAAGGAAGGGAATAGGAAAAGCTCAGTTTCCTTCTAAGACTTACCTGTTGGGTCATTCCCATTTCATTTCGGGTCTTGCTGCTTCCAAGCAGGACCCCGGCCCCTGTGGGGAAAAAAGACAAAGACATTAGATGAGCAAATGCAAAAACATTACCTGAGCGCTCATCTATGACTTACCAGAACTTTACTGGAACTGCACGTTTCACTTTGGGTCGGCGCCATATCTCCGGCATTCCGAACCCCGGCCCCTATGGGGAAAAGATATCAACATCAGCGCTTTATTGCAAGGAGTTTCCAAAGGAATCTTCATTCATCACCTGAAAAAAGACAATGAACATTATTATTTAAAGCTTGAACTTTTGAACTTGCAACAGAACTTTTACAGCGCCTTACCAGTATAATCAAGCTTACCTGAACTCCCATCCAACCTCAATCCAGTGAAGTAACTGGGTTCAACGCGCCCCTGCGTCAGAAGCAGGATGGAGAGCTTGTCCTTTCAGACCCTAAGGTGAGACTTCACGGGGAATCGTGGAAGGGTATCGTGGAGGGTTGGAAGAGAGTGGGAGGCTTGAGCATAACTCAGTCAGTAGGTAATACTCCCTTTTCACGCACAGGGGAATATTCCTGCGAGCCGGAGAAGCCAGAGTAGAGGGCCCTTCCTGTCCATCTTCAGAGTCCCGAAGCCAGACCTGCGCCTCCGTGGGAATCAGGTGAGCGTTACAAGTGCAGACACAGGGGTCAAGTGCTGGTAGGGGGGACTGTAGGGATACAGAAACAGTCCCCAAGTGCGGGGGTTTCCAGGGAGGCAGTGCAAGTGTGTGAGACTGGCAGGGGAGAGACCTGGGCCCGAGATCAGAGGGTGTCCAGGTAACCAGTGCAGTTCGGGTTCCAGCCAGGAGGTCAGCAGGGGAGAGGAGGGGAAAAAGCAGAAGCAAAGAGAAAGGTTTTGAGGTGCTTCCGGAACCGGAGATGGTTCTCCTCAAGTTTAAGGGAGGCAGGGAGGCTGTTCCAGAGGGAGGCCTCAGCTGAAGAAAGAGATCTACCACCAACTCTTTGCTTGGAGAAGCGACTGACCCTGAGGGAGTTGGAGGCGGATGAGCGTAGAGCTCGAGAAGGAAGATATTTAGGAAGAGAGAGTTGAAGGTATTGGGACCCCGTGCTCCAGAAGGCCTTGTGGACAATGCATAGGGTTTTTAACTTAATCCTTGCAACCACTGGGAGCTAGTGCAGAGATTTCAGACCTGGGGAGTACGATCCCTGGGCTTGAGGCCAAGGACAAGTCTCGCCGTCCTGTTCTGGATGAGTTGCAAGGAGTGGAGAGTAGAGCAGGCACATTTAGAAAGAGGCTGTAGCAATAATCCAGCCTAGAGAGAACCAGAGCTCTGGAGACAGTGAGCTTCTGGGGGGAAGGAGAGGAGAGGAAAGGAAGAATACCTCTGAGGAGGTGCAGCTGGTAGTGTGACTTCTTAGAGACGTCAGAGATGTGAGGAGAGAAGGAGAGTGTGGAGTCGAAGAGAACCCCGAGGTGTCTAGCTATCCAGGTGGGAGCAGGAAGAGGGCCAAGAGAGGCCGGCCAGAGAGCTACAAGAAAGGAGGGTGCAGGTGTGCCTATGAGGAGAATCTCAGTCTTACTGGCATTAAAGCAGAGGGCATTGGCGGCACACCACTCCTGGATAGCAGACAGACAGTCAGTGATGAGGGAGGGAGAAGAGGTGGCTGAAGGTAGCCTGAAAACGAGCTGGGTGTCATCCGCATAGCAATGGAAGTTGGGGCAGAGAGCGGCAATGCGGTGGGCAAGGAGTGCCAGGTATTGGTTGAACAGCCAGGGAGAGAGGTTAGACCCCTGGGGGACACTACAGGTAGAGAAAAAGATAGCGGAGAGGAAGGACCCAAGTTGGACCTGGGAGGGTAGGTCAGAGATGAAAGAAGTCAGTCATGACAGGGCCTGACCAATGATACCCAGGTTGTCACAGAGACGGTAGAGCGGGATGGCATGGTTGACAGTGTCAAAAACAGAAGAGAGATCAGGCTGGATGAGGACACAGGGGATGCTAGAGTCAAGGTTGGAGAGCACGTCTACACGGATGTTCAGGAGAGCAGTATCCATGCTTCTGGCAGCTCTGAAGCCAGACTGATGGTCATGAAGACAACCAACTGATAGATTCAGTGTGGAGATTAAGCTGGGAGATGGCCAGTTTCTCCAGGAACTTGGCCATGAAGGGAGTGATGGAGATTGGGTTTCTTAAGAAGAGGATGCACAAGGGAGTGCTTCAGGGAGGATGGGGAAAACTCCAGTGGGAACGAGTGGTTGAAGAAGTCAGCCAGGGCAGGAGCCAGGGAGTCTATGTGGTCCTTGATGGTTTTGGAGGAACAGGGGTGAACCTGTTTTGACGTAACTTTCATAGATCGGATTTGTCTAGAAACCTTGTCTGTGGTGAACAGGGGAAAGGCAGAGGAGGAGGGAGGAGAGGTGGCTGCAGAAGGGCCAGAGGAAGATCAGGGAGTAGAAGGAGGGAGGGGAGAGGAGGAGAGTGAGGACAGGATGTCCTGAGTTTTAGACATGAAGTGAGAAGCCAGTGCCGTGCAGAGGGCCTGGGAAGAGGCAGGAGAGGTAGAGACTGCGGCAGGATTGGCCAGTTCCTTGCAGATTTTAAAGAGTTCAGCTGAGTTGTTAGATGCCGCAGAGATGCGGGCTTGGATATGAGCTCTCCTCTTGGTGAGGACAGAGAGCCGGTAATGCCTTTGGAGCAGGCTGCAAGCCCGTTTGTCAGAGAATGCACATGAAGCATGCCATTTCCTCTCATCCACCCTGCACTTGCATTTTAGAGTTACGAAGTCTGAGTCGTACCAGGAGTTTCACTTGGCTTTGGGCTTCAGGCAGATTCTCATGACAGGGGCAAGGATATGCAAGGATATCAGGAATATCAGATATAGCAGAGTGGAGCATTGAGAGGGCTGTGTCAGGGTGAGAGTCAGCCGAAGGGGGAGGAGGTGGTGAGAAGGTGGCGGCGAAAGCCTCAACTGACACGCGTTTGAAGGGTCGGGTGACCGAGAAGGTTGGTGGCAGTGATGGAAGTGGCTTGGCCTGAGGAGCATGGGGGGTGAGATGGGAGCAGAGGAGAAAGTGGTCACCCCAGGAGAGAGGAGTGGAGGGAGGGACAGAAAGGGGAAGGTCTGAGGAGATCAGGACATCCAGAGTGTGTCCTGCAGAGTGCATCGGACCAGAGGGGAGAATAGAGAGTGAGAGTCGCAAAGGTTGCGAAAGTGTCCAGAGGGAGGAGAAGAGGCATCCAGGTGGATGTTGAAGTCTCTAAGAAGGAGGAGGAGAGTGGTCGAGGCCAGAGGGAGGAGGAGAGGTCCGCCCACTCAGAGAGGAAGGAGGAGATCTGACCAGGTGGCCGATACATAGTAGCCACAGTAAGGGAATGGCTAGGGGAGAGAGAGAGAGAGCCTGCAGACGAGGCATTCAAAAAAGGAGTAGGCCTGCGTAGGAATGACAGCGGCAGGAATCCACTCGGGGAGATCAGGGCTACACCCCCACCGGAACGATTGGACCTGGGCACAGAGAGGATCTTGTAGCTGTCAGGGAGGAGCGTGTCAAAGCTTGTGACAGAGCTGGCTGTGAACCATGTCTCGGTGAGACCGAGGACATCGAGTTCAAGTTCTTCCAGAAGGCGACAGATGTCGGAGAAGTGTTTGACAGCCAAGCGAGAGTTAAGTATGGCAATTTGGAGAAGGTTGCCATCCTTGAAGGACTTCCGGGGAGGGGTACAGATCAGAGGTACACCCCACGGAGGTGTAGAGGGAGCTTGAGAGGGGGCAAAGAGGAAATGAGAGGGCAAGGTAGCCGGGGAAGAGGCAACAGGGGGAGGCGAGGAAGCCGAGGAGGGGGGAGAGGGGACAGCAGGAGAAGAAAGGAAATTGATGAGGCGCGGGAAGTGTCTATCAAAGAGGTGAAGGTTGGCCTGAGGGCCTTGGACCAGAACGGTCCCATTCAAGTAAACATTAATGATGACTTTAGAGGAATGGAAGGAGGCCAGGAGGGCATCCCACTGGGTGCCACTATTAATGGAAGAAGAAGAGAAAGGAGAGAGCACAGAGACCATGTGTAGGGTCCATAGGTCTGGCGAAGGAACGACAAAGAGGATGTCGGTGAGAGTTTCCTTGGAGGAGGCACTGGTATAGGTGTCAGCGATAGGGAGGCTTGGGTTGGAGACCAGGATGTCCTTTTTAAACTTCTTCCTACCGGATTTAGTGAGGAGAGCAGGATAGTCAATAGAGAAGCAGTTAGAAAAGATAGGAGAGACAGAGACCACCATAGAGTAGGAGGGGGGAGGAGAGAGGTGGAAGGGAGAGGGGGGAAATAATACAAAAGGACACAAGGGCAGGGTGCAGGCAGACATGACAGCGTTTGAGAATCTTGCCAGGGTTATCAACAAGCAAAAGTCAATCTCACCCAACAGCTAGGTGGTCACTACTGGGCTTAACTCCTCAACATGCTATGCTTTCTCCTTGCACTTGCCAAGATCTGAGAGAACACATCCAATACAGTCTTGGCTTCCTGTCCTTTCTGATAAATAGGTCTGTGAAATAGCCTCCACCAGGTGTGACGGTCGTTTATTTACCACATCCTCCGTAATGGACCCATTTCCTTGGCTAATGTGTATCAAGAAGGTAATGCGTGTGGTGTGTATAAGCAAGAGCCGTCCCTGTTATTGTGCCCCCACACTAGCTTTTTGTAATCTGTATGTGCTGTTTCGACTTCTACAAGGCAGTAGTGAGAGGTCCCCCATTAGCTGAAACAGAACCAACTTAAGAAGGCTGAATAAAGTGGAATACTCCCTCCCTAATCGATTTCCCCACCAGTAGAGGTAAACTATCTAGTAACCCTTTGTCCTGAATCATGTCTGGGGATGCATGTGGTGTCGTGTAGCAGGGATGTGACTAAGCAGTTTGGGCTGGACTGCCCCTTTTGGGGTGGGACCAAGCCTGATTTGCATGTGGTCTTTCCCCTTTCTGTAATGGTTTGGCAGGCTGAAGAACGATGGTCTGGAGAGTTGCCCAGAGCAATTGCCAGAGGTTTAGATTAATTCTAAACCTTCCAGCCATCACCTCTTTTGATTTGTCTAAATTACCATTTGGCAAAGGTGGCTGGTAAAGTAGTGACACTCTAAGAGAACCACCACCTACCACATCTGGGTAGCTCTTCACAGTTGGCGTATGTGGCCCGACCGCCATAGTCTCCCTGTCCCTGCTAGATGCTTTCTTAAACCTGACTGTCACATTCTGAAACAGCCCATTTGGAGGTCATATAATACATAGTAGAATGTCTTGTCTTTGGAGCTCAGTGATTGCTGACAACAGGCGAGGCAGGAAGAGGAGGGCGTGAGGAAAAGGGGATGTCCAGGTGATGTCACAGATGGCCTAAAAAAACTAATAATTAATAAAAGGTTCAAGGGTTTTTATTAACAGAATCTTAAGACTAGATCTCTCCTTGATTTGGAGACTGCAATGTTAACAAGCTAATTGAATTTTCTTGCAGGTCGCTCAACCGCCCGTGGTCTCCCTTCACCCTAAAGCAGACATCCTGATCACCCAAGATTTTGTAGATGCTAGAGATCGATAACCCCTGCTGTGTAATCAGGAAGGATCTAAAGGCCAAGGCCCTATCTATTTAACTCACACTGGGACTTCCTAAGGGTGACCTACTCTCTAGTCCCAAAAGGTTAGTATCATTGGTTTTCAAGATTTTGCCTGTAGTTTCTTAGTCACTCTCCTTACCCTCTACCTCTAACCCCTCTCCCTGATCTCACACCTTCCGTCTCTCCTGCCTTCTATCAGTCTGTCTCCTCCTTTTTTCTCCTACTTCCTCTGATCTCCTCACTCCCTCCCTTTATTTCTCTTTTCTCCCCCTGCCTTTCTCCTGATCTGTCCTTCCAGTCTTCGCACACTACTCTCCTCACTACTACTCCTATCCACTACTACTCCCAACCTTCCCCAACTACTGCTCCTCTCCCTGTCTCTCTCTAACACTCTCACTATTTACATTTTCAGTCACATCAATCAGATTTTCACTTGTTCCTTCTCCCCTTTTCCTACTATTTCTCACTCACTTCACTCTCTATCTTTAACACTCTCACCCCTTCTACTGCCACTCACTCTCACATGCACAACTTCAATCTTTCCACCTGGTACCATTCTCTCTCACATGCAATACCTCACCTGTCAAGTGCCTCCACACTTGTCTCAGTAAGCCACTCCACCTTCTCTCCTCCTCTGGGTCTCTCGGTCTATCCCCCACCTCTCCTGACCTCACCCAAACACCTTTCACTCTGTCTCAATGCTATGGGCTTTTGATACTCTTGACTTCCTGTTCCTTTTCTCCGCCCTTTCATTGTTTCCATGTCTCACCTGACATTGGGCATCAATCCGTACCTACTCTTCCCTGCGGTTGTGCCATAGCACACAGAGCCTTTCAAAATCCCTCGTAGCTCCACTCCATTTTCACACAAATCAGTCTTTGTTAGTAGCAGATGATGATTGCTAGGCGTGTTGCATCCTTGGAGTTGCAGTGTGTGTCCACTCTATCGGGGAGGATCTAAAGGCCAAGACCCTATATATTTAACTCACTCTGGGACTTCCAAAGGGTTCCCCACTCTCTAGTCCCAAAATGTTTATATCATTGGTTTTCAAGATTGTGCCTGTAGTTTCTTAGTCACTCTCCTTTCCCTCTACCTCTTACCCCTCTCCTTGATCTCAGATCTTTTTTCTCTCCTGCCTTGTATCAGTCTGTCTCCTCCTTTTTTTCTCCTACTGCCTCTGATCTCCTCACCCCGCCCTTCCTTTCTCTTCTTTCTCCTCCGCCTCTCTCCTCATCTGTCCTTCAGTCTTCTCACACTACTCTCCTCACTACTACTGCCCTCCACTACTACCCCAACCTTCCCCAACTACAACTCATCCCCTATCTCTCTCTAACACTCTCACTATTTACATTTTCTGTCACATCAATCAAATGTTCACTTGTTCCTTCTCCCCTTTTCCTACTATTTCTCACTCCCTTCACTCTCTATGTTTAACATTGTCACCCCTTCTGCTACCACTCACTCTCACATGCACAACTTCAATCTTTCCACTTGGTACCACTCTCTCTCACATGCAATACCTCACCTGTCAAATGCCTCCACACTTGTCTCAGTAAGCCGCTCCACCTTCTGTCCTCCTCTGGGTCTCTCGGTCTATCCCCACTTCTCCTGACCTCACCCAGACACCTTTCATTCGTCTCATTGCTATGGGCTTTTTATACTCTTAATTTCCTGTTCCTGTTCTCCACCCTTTCATTGTTTCTATGTCTCACCTGACATTAGGCATCAATCTGTACCTACTCTTTCCCCAGGGTTGAGCCATAGCACAGAGAGCCTTTCAAATTCCCTCGTAGACCCCCCCCATTTTCACACTAATCAGTCTTTGTTAGTAGCAGATGATGATTGCTAGGCGTGTTGCATCCTTGGAGTTGCAGTGAGGGTTGTGGCATCTGTTTTGGCTGACTTTTGACCAGGGCCAGTATTCAAAGTCAATATCTGGGTCAGCAGCTTTGTTATACGGTGCACTGGGATTTCTTGTCGCCGCAATGCATGCTGGGTCGTGTAGTCCTGAAATTAAACAAACACAACTCGAGCCATCATGAAGGGCATATGGCATCGGGTGACTGACAGCGGTAACTAGCTCAACAGTCAAGACGCATAGAGGATGTTCAGCAATTGGGGTCTTACCAACAACCTCTTCCTGCATCTGGGGCAGGATGGGCCTTTGCATATACCCTGGTAGGCCTTGTACTCCAGGTTGTATGGGGTTCCTCCTCCCCCCTCCCCAAACCCTGACAGGAACAAGCCTCTGATCCTCTCACAGTGGCCATACACAGATAGAAAAGGCCGGAAAGATCCTGATGAGCTGGTGGGGAATGAGCTATAGAGTGAGAGGGGTGGGGGGTGAGGGTGAGGTGTAAGGGGAACATGATGGAGGAGAAAATGGGGAATTCCCTTCTAAAGGTAGCACTGTCACGTGACAGCAAAACAAAGGAAACTGCAGCAAAGACATGTAAGCCATGGTGAATATGCGCAATTGTCCACAGAAAAATCCTAAACAAGAATTATTTATTGATGATTTATTGAGAATCACTAAAAGGGTGGGATTTGCTTTGATGCTCAATGCAACAATCCACAGAATTGACTACCCATAGAAAAAAGACAGGTAAACAAATGGGTCCCGCTGACAAGACCACTTGTAAATTCTTAGCTAAACTGTGTTAACAAACATTTTGTGACATACCAACAACATTCTACAAACAGAAAGCATATAGTTGGAGTTGAACTGAGGTTTGCAGGTCCAACAATACATTATGTGGTAGCCATACTACATTCTTTTGGGGAAATGATGCCCTTTAGGAATTCTGAGGTGGATAACTCAGTGAGTTGAACACTTGTCTCAGACATGTGACCATCCTGCACATTGCATGTTAAAATCCCAGCAAGGCAGGCGCAGCCCTTAATCCTCCAGAGGTCAATACAATGAGTACTGTAAGATGTAAATGGAGTGTACTCATTTCAACAATGCCACTGATTTCAACAGAGGCAGTTACAAATGATGCTAGCATTGCAGCACAGGCCATGTGCTATGTGTGTTGTAGGCTTTATTAATAACACTAAAGTGTTGCAATCTAACATTGCAATACATGCTGTGTAGAGGAATAAATGTAGTCATATGAACTGAAAGGGGGCTACTAACATCTAATATAGGAATCACTATGGGGGCTAGATTTGCAGGCCATAGGCTCTGTGTGCTCTAGTACCAGAGCAGGTGCATGAATAAGCATGCTGGGTGTGGGCTGCCAGTTTTCAGAAAATAAAGCAAAGCTGCATTTGCAGGCGAGATAGCTGCTGAAAGGACCTTGAGTATAAGCATTCATTGTTCTAAACAGGAAAAGGCTGGGGCAAGGAAGTGACATCGGCAAAAATAGTTGGATAATATATGCATCTTTTATATGATCTATAGGTTTTTGAAATTAGTTCTGAGAAAGGCCATATAAAGAATCTGGAAGGCTGGGCTTTTGGCCGTTTGCTGATTACACAAGACTTTTTGCATTCCTGGTTTTGTCTTTTGTTGAGCCCAGGTATCTCTCTCTGCCTGGGTCCCTTGCTGTTGTGGGCCATTACGGAGTCCGTGGTTGGCCGTTGGCTGATTAAACTTTGCAGAGATGTAACAATCCTCAGGACTTCTAGCAAGTACTGGGCTCTGATTTCCGAATTTGAAAGAGACCATGGGCTTATTATGAAGCGTTTGCGAGTTTCTGTTACATCGAGTGAGAAAGCTGGGCTGGCTGTGCTGTCCGAGCACAAAGGCATCTGGCTAAATATTGCTAGGGCTTTGAAGGTTGTGTCGAAGGTTATATGAGTAGTTGGCATTGTGATAGGCTTCCAGGCTGTGGTGTCTGGAAGAGTCCTGGACTGGAAGGTGGGAGTAGCTGCCCAGGGGAGCCTTAACCGCAGGCAGGCCTGGAGAGCCTGTTGTATGTTAGTCGCAAGTAAGTATTAGTAGGGTTGAAAAAGATTTGGATTTTCTTGCAAGGGCTGATTTGGCAACGTCAAACTGACCCAAGGACAGACTCCCTTTCTCTTCATGGTACCCGAAGTACAAGAAGGTTTGTTTGAATCCACATTTATTATGGGAATAAATATGTCACGCAAGAGAGTCCACCATTTCTAATCATATTAACCTGACCTTAGCTAGAGGGCAAAGGGGTAGACAATAAGTGGGGCTGATTCCTAAAGTGCAATTACATTGAACTGCACACTAATGCATTTCCCAATTTTATCCCCAGTCTGCTAATGGTATGCAAGAGAGAAATGGTCATTGAGAATTGAGGTTGTGCTGATCTGCAAACAGTATATTCGTTTTCTTCCAATGCAAAGTATTTTTCATGTTAATTGTATACGTTCGATACAGATGTAACACCAATGTATTCATGATACGTATTTTCTCTGATGAATGTGTTAATGTTAATGTTAATGTTAAAGGTCATTTGTACCGCGCACTATCACCACCGGAGTGGTCCCCTGGCGCTCTGGCGGCTCTGAAAGAGGGAGGGAGGGGTGGGTTAGTGGGTGGAGGCTGGAAAAGTGCAAGATTGCAGTGATGTGCTGTTGGCAGCCTCAGCCCGGTGGTTCCGTCGGCTGGGCCTGGGGTGTATGCGGCCGGTAGTCGTCGTGTGCTGATGTGCGAGTCTATGTGTGTTTTTGTTTTGTTGTTGCAGTGTAGTGAAGTTCGTGCGGTTTGCTGTGCTGGAGGTTTGTGGTTGTGTTTGGTTTGGAGTTTGAGAGGTGTATGCAGAGAAGGAAGTTGTTAGTGGTATTGGTTAGTTGGCATCTCTATCCTGGATTGAGCCGGTTGGGCTCGTGTAATCTTACACGACGGGATGCTTGTACACCCTGTGCCTCAGGAGGTACGTGCTCGTTTTTTTTTTTTTCTCCATTCGAGGCCGTTTGAGGATTTAGCTGTCCCCTCCGCCCGCTCCCTTAATAACTTTGCATGCTCCTCACCCCCCCACATGACTAGCGCAGCTGCTAGTGTCCATACTTCCGTTTGTGTGGTGATTAGTTGTGTCTTGTCCGTTCCACAGCTCGTGGTACCTAGTTGTGGCTGTACGGGTGATGGGGGATGGTGAGGGTTGGCTGGAGTCGTTGCCTCCGTCTCCCTGGGTCTCACAGGTGGACCCCTGTGTCAAGGTCCTTTTTGTTGAGTCATTTGTCTTATTGTTGTTTCGGTTTTAGTCTCTGGTTTTGAAGAGCCAGGTTTTTAGTAATTTTCTGAATTTGAGGTGTATAAAGGTGCTTGAGGGTATAATTATAGAAGTGTGTGGTGGTGTTTATTGTATCTGGTTTTTATTATGCAGCATGTCCAGTTCTCAGTGTTACAAAACTGGGTGTGCGCCTAGTGTAGCATAAGGTCTTTTGGTGCCTAGCCAAAGATCCCAGAAATAAGGGTAATCACAAAAGGTGACAGTTACAGTAGCATAACACTGGATAAAAATACAATTCATTATTTGCTTAGCAGTGAGAAGAATTTAGCATTAAACACTATATAAAGGGTTCTATGTCTTTTATCTACATGAATTCCTTCGAAGTAATTTACGTTGATGGAATTACGCTGAAAAAACAACTGAATTTAAAAAAAAAGAATTTGGTGGGGTTCCCCCCAAATCCCCATTTCCCTATACCAGTGACACTACCCAAAGTCCCTCCCCACCCCTTTTAACCCCTTACCTCAACCCCCTATATAATTCAATGTTTTTTCGGCAAAATTCCTTCAAGTAAATTACTTTGAAGGAATGCTTGTCGGCAAAACAACGGGATATTATATAAACAGCAGGGTTATTATTATAGTATTAAATGTATTTAGTAAGTCTCAATGCATTCTTTGAGAAACAATTTGGGTGAACACTCTTACCCTGCAAAGTTGAGAGAATACCATTTGTCAAAGTATTCTTTAAGTCAAAGCTCCTACTAGATTTTTAGAGGATTAAGAAGAACACACATACCTGCCCTGCCCTACAATGACCAAGGCATGAGGGAGTTGGAAGCCGTTTTTGACTAACTGGATCCACAATGAATTTATCATCCACCTTCATTGCTTTTGGAAGTGGTGAGCATATCCTAGGAGCAATCAGAAAGTATTATTGTCAGTTTAGGATCATAATGTACTGCATAATTATTAGTAGAATTTACAGTCAGAGGAGCTACGTGTTGTAAAGCAGCAAGAGAAAAGTAGCACTAAAGTAAGACACACTACCATAATATAACATTAGAATAATAAAAATAGTAAGTCAGCAAGACAACGCACAGAACTAAGCACTTACTGTTAACACCCGAGTTTAGCCTGGAGAGCTATCACAAATCTGAGCTGGAATCAATGAGACATAGGGACCAGATGGGTTATTCTAGGTATAAGACAATAAAGGGTTCTCCTCTGATTCAGATAGTTCTTGGATTGCAACCATCTCAAAATCTGGGCCCCTCCCCTCCGGCATCTCTTAGTCACCCAGAGTCTGTTGTGGGTACTGTGACGAATCTAGCAATGTTGTCACTGGTTCTCTGGAGGGAAGTTTCCTTTGCATGGCGAGTGAAAGGTAGAGACTACCTGGCACTGACCCTGGGGGTGTTTATCTGCGGGAGGATCACGTAAGGGAAAACACATTCCAGGAAGGCAAGAGAAAATTAGATTTAAACAACCCTTCAGTGGTATCTCCTAATAACACCCAAGGACCTATAACACACTCCTGTATGGCCTATTCTAATGTGGACACTAAAATTCCCAGGTTTTCCTAGCCAACAACAGTATACACCTCCCCCCTTTCTATAGTACTGAGACAAAGAGGGATGGAGTAATGAGGGTCAACACATGCGGCAAACCAACGCCACATGCTAGTAGTTGGAAACTACTGAATAAGACCAGGACATATAAAATTCACACAGCTGAGCGACCAAAAGGAGAGAGACAGAGCTTGCTACTGCATTCGACTTGTTCTGACATTGATTGGGACACTAGAGGAGAGCCGAGTGTGGAATGCAGTTCAGAAGCTAACCGAGACAGCATGCAGCGAAGACAAACCGGCACGTCCCTGTAACAAGCGGCAGGAGCTGCCAGACACAGAGGGCAGCCAAGCAGGAACAAAGAGGCTCACGGAAGGCATTGTCGGTCAACGGGTGAGAAGCAGAGAGGACTGAGAGGTTACCCGGGCGCTTCATGGCGAATACTGCATGCCAGTCCCAATGCGAGGGAGCCCAAACAGAGAAGGCCATATAATTAATACAGAGACGAATATTGCATAAAGCTTAAGAGAAGGCAATATAATTGATACAGGCATGAATATTGCACAATGCTTAGGAGAAGGCAATAGAACTGAGACAGACATTGCAAAAAGCTTAAGAGAAGGCAATATAAATGATACAGATACGAACACTGCGAACAGCCTTAGTGAAAGTAATACAATTGATATGAACTTTGGGGAAAGCCTAAGTGGAGACAGTTAAATTAATTCAGAACCAAACATTGTTGATAACTCAAGCAAATACAGTACGATTGATACAAAGCATGTGAAAAAAGGGTCAGTGAGCCAATATTGGAGAAGTGTTGTTTTTTGGATACAAGAAATTAATAGTTACTCACCGTAGTGACTAACGTACTGTTAGTCCATAGTCCCCTTTCCTTCATACTGTATAGGCGTCCCTTGCGAGCGACGGGAGACGGAAACTTTTTCACCAGAAAAATCTTCTTCCCCTTTAAATTTAGAGGCGCGTGGGGGCGCAGCCCTGGGAGCATGCCTCTGCCCACCGGTGCCACTCCTCAGTCCCCATTGGCGCGTCGACAATATACAAGATTGCCTAATGACACCAGTATTTATTGGGGGGAGGGTGGTGGGAAGTATGGAGGAAAGGGGAATATGGACTAAGAGTGCGTTAGTCACTACGATAACTATGAATTACTCTTACGTCCCGTCCACTTTCCTCCATACTGTATGGGCGATTACAACTGAATGTAGTCCTAGGGTGGAGAGGAGACCCTCCTTAAGCAAACAGGTTTCTCAGAACCGCCTGATCCGAAAGCCGCCTCTGACCTAGAGGTGGCGCCCAGACAGTACTGCTTGCAAAAAGCCAAAGGTGTGGCCCAGGTGGCCGCCTTGCTGATGACTTGCCACGGTACATGCCGTTGGAACACAATGGCTGTGCTTTTTGCCCTGATCGCATGGGCATGCAAATTAGCCTGAACTGGCCTGTGCTGCCCCTCATAGGCCTCCGTGATGGCCGCGACCATCGACCTTGAGATGGAGGCCTTGGAAGCCCGATAACCTGGCCTTGAACCACCAAAGGTGACAAAAAAGGCATCCGACTTGTGGAATTCCATGGTCCTGTCCAGGTAGTACTTCAGAATGCGTCTGACATCCAGACGATGCTCTGAGGCTCATCCTTGGGGTCGGTGAAGAAGGTAGGTAAGACTATCTCCTCGTTCAGGTGGAAGGCGGATGAGACCTTGGGTAGGAATGCAGGGTGCGTCCGGAGGACCACCTTATCCTTGTGAAAAGTGGTGTAGGGCACTGATGCCACATGAGCCTGGATCTCGCTGACTCTGCGAGCTGAGGTGAGACCCACGAGCAGCACGGTTTTTAGGGTGACCAGCCTGATGTCCGCGGAAGCCATTGGCTCAAATGGTTTCTGCGCCAAGGCGCCCAGCACTACATTGAGGTCCCACACAGGGTGTGGCTTCTTTATAGGCGGGTAGAGTCTGTGGAAGCCTGCCAGATGTCGCCTGACCACCGGGTTAGAGGAAGAAAAAAGACTCTCCTGCAAATTCCTGTAGGCCCCTATGGCTGCCAGGTAAGTGCAGCACTGTCCCATCCATTTCTGTTGTCTCTGTGTCCACGTTTCTGCGCACCGAAACTCGCGAGTTAACGACGCAATACAAATAATAAAAAAAATAAATAAATAAAAATGTGTCGACCTGCACTCCGGAGTGGGCGAGGTGTGCCGAGAAGGAGAGCATGTCATCCAATGATCACTGAAGGGGGTCAATTTCCTTAGAGTTGGCCCAATTACAGAATCTAGACCATTTGCTCTTATATTGGCTCCTGGTAACTTTGCTTCTGGCGCCCTGGATGATCTCCAGGTTTGCCCGCGATAGGTTCAAATGTTTCAGAGTGACCTGCTCAGGAACCATGCTTCAAGGGCTAGTTTGTGAGGAGCCGGGTGGAGTACCCTGCCCCCCTGCTGGGTCAGGAGTGGAGCTGGTCCCAGCGGTCGGTGAATGGGAGGCCTGTCCGATAGACTCAGCAGCTCGGAGAACCACAGTCTCGCCAGCCACCGGTGAGCTATCAGAATGATTCTGAATTGACACGATTACTTTATCCTGCAGATCACCCTGTGAACCAGGGGTGTGGGCGGGAAGGCCCATGCCGTCATGTAGTTACACTGTATCTGGAATGGATCGTCATGGGAGCCTGGGCCCTGCCCCTGCCAGAAGGCGTACTGCTGGCATTTCCTGTTGTCGTGGGAGGCAAACAGATCCACTTGGGGGTGCCCCCACCTGAGGAAGATCTCCTTCAGTACCAGGTCATTCAATTGCCACTCGTAATTGGCCGCCTCCAGTCTGCTGAGCCTGTCCGCCTCCAGGTCGGACTCCCCCGGGAGGTGGACGGCGATGAGGTAGATGTTGTTCTCCAGAGCCCATTCCCACATGCTGACCGCGAGGTTGCATAGTGGAGGGGATCTGGTACCCCCCCTGCTTGTTGACATAGTACATGCTGGTGGAGTTGTCCGTCTGGATAAGTACTGTCTTGCCCTCTATGAGAGGGAGGAAGGCCTTGAGGGCCACCCATATGGCCTTCAACTCTAGCCAGTTGGTGTGCTCCTGTCGGGTCCAGGCTCCATGGACGCTGTGGTTGCCATAGTGGCTATCCAGCCCTCTAGGGAGGAGTCCGTTGTGAAAGTGACCTGAGGGAGAGGTTGCCAGAAGGGCTTGCCCCGCCATAGGTTGAAGTCTGCAGACCACCAGAAGAGGTCCGGGTGGAGAGACGTGGGAATGTCCACCGGCTCTGATTGTGAGCCCGTCTCCTGATTCCATGAGGCTGGGAAGTGTAGCTGCAGTTTCCTCATCCAGAGTCTTGTGTGGGGTACGGCTAAAAGGACTGCTGCCATAATACCCAGTCGGTGCTGGTACCACCAGGCCGGGTTACAGTCCTGGAGATGATGTGTGTAGTGGCTCTCTTGATGGCCGTGATCTTGTCCTCCGAAGAGAAAACCCTCTGAGAGCTGGTATCCCAGATGAGGCTCAGGAAGGTCAGGTTCTGCGTGGGTTGCACGGAGAATTGGTAGCCCGGAGCCAGGCCATCCGTCTCATGTCCGTGGCAATGCAGATGGCCTGGCCAGAGGTATCAATATGGGCCACTGAGGACCCCATGTCCTGTTCTACCAGCCTGGCTTCTCCTAATCCCACCTTAAAGCGATCCTGGCTTTGTGCCGGAAGTTCCGGGAGGAAGTCTGCAATTTCCCGCCAGAGCCTTTGGTTAACGGGTGCCAGCAAGGCATCAGCATTGGCTTGATGCAGGTGCAGGGAGGTGTTGGAGTACAGCTTTTTCCTGTACGCCTCCAAGATCTTCTCCTCCTTGCCTAATAGCACCGAGGACGAGGTGGCCGAGAACGACTGAGGCTTAGAATAGAGTGACGCTGCAGCGATCACAGAGGAGTGCTCTGAGGATGAGCTGAAAGCAAGAGTGTATCCCCCACCAACAGCCTGTACTTGGCTTCGAGGCACCGATTGACAGGTTGGGCCCTAGTGCGGCTTGAGCCACCCCTTCCTGCCCAGGGCAACAACATCCATCTGCATTGGGATCCTCGTCTTGGGGGGCCTTGGGGTGAGGACTTCTGCCAAGACCCCCTCTTCGGGCTGTTCGACCTCGGGCTGAGGAAACCCCAGGTATTCTGCCAGGGCCGGAAGGCGTTCATGGAAGGCCTTCGCTGAAGATGGCGTGTCGTGGTCCTCCTCCTCGTCTCTGTCCACCTGAGTGCTCGGAGGGTCCAGAACTGGCGGAGGGGTACTGTGCCCTGTGGGCTGTGGTGTGGAGACCGAAGCCGGAGGCTGTTGCAGAGGCTTTTGTGGAACCGCCTGTACTGCCGTGGGGCAGGAGGGCCGGAATCGGCAAAGGGAGCGCGGGCTGCACTGGGGCCTGTGGCACCGAAGCCATCAGAGGAATGACTATGGGTGCCGATGGAGTGACCAGAGGGAGCATGTCCCTGATAGCATTCCGGAGGATGGCCCCATCTGCGGGGTTCTCATCAGCGATAGAAACCTTTCGAAGGACCTGTCTTCGGAGGCTGTAGGGGTGGCAGGTGATACAGACAGAGTGGCTAACGGCAGCAGGGGCCAGGGCACACTCTGCCTGGGATTCAAGGGGAACCTGCCCTGCGCTGCTGATAGATAAGCTGTAGGCCACGGACCTGGTTGACACCAGTCCCACCTCGTGACTCGTTCCTCCACCCGCTACACTAGAGAAGGTATTGGATGAGCGGCCATTTTGTCTGGCGCAGGGGCCATTTTGTCGAGCTGCATGCCACGTGCCGAAGGCGTGGTGCCTGGCTCACTGGAACCAGCCCCATCCTCGCCTGGTGTTGGAACATAAGGCCTATCCTGCACCTCAGGCCGCAGCCTGGAAGGCGTACTGCCTTCGGCAGATTTTCCGGTAGGGCTGCGTAAAGGCGCCCCCTCGGACATGATGCTGGTATTAGGGCATTGCCCCTCTGGAGTAACCCCGGTAGAAGAACCTTGCGGTCCCTCAGCACTGGTATCGGAAGGATCCAGAGACCCCCATGCCGTGAGGCCCGTAGCTGGACTAGCCTCAGGACGTGTGCTGGTGCTAGAACTCGATAGCTTCCTCCCAGTCGGGCACTTCCTCGGAAAGGAGTAACCCTTACGGGGTGCGATGGTGAATAGTGACCTTGACTTTGGCCTTGAGCGATGTTTGACAAGGTCCTTCAGGTCCTCCGGTGGTGACTTCGGGAAGAGCTCCCTCCACCTAGTTAGCCTGTTCTTCAGTGCCCTTGGAGTCAGGGTGTCGCACGCAGAACAACCTCCCCAGCCGTGGTCGGGGCCAAGGCAGCAGAGGCAAAGGGCGTGGGGGTCGGACGTAGGGAAGAGCCCCTCGCAAACTGGACACCTGCTGAAGCCCACTGAAGTGGACATGCACCGGGGAGGAGCGTGGCATCGGAGGACCAAGTATCTAAAAGATGAAGAAAAAGACAAGATAGAAGAATATCTGTGAAAGAGCGTGTGGAATTTCATGGACAAAGCCAAACCCAGGAGCGCTGGTGAAATCGGCCCATTCCCGTCGATGCAGAAAGAAAAGGGGACTGAGGAGTGGCACCGGTGGGCGGAGTCAGGCAAGTGCATGCTCCCATGGCCACGCCCCCACACGCCTCTAAACTTAAAGGGGAAGAAGATTTTTCTGGTAAAAAGGTTCCGTCTCCTGTCTCTCGCAAGGGACGCCCATACAGTATGGAGGAAAGGGGACGGGACGTAAGAGTAAGAGTGAAAAGAAAGCGAAGAAGCACTGCCAAGATAGTGAACCAGGCAAAAAGTGAGTCTGGGACTCATACCCAAATCAGAAAGTTGTGACACCCTGGAAGGAGTGTAAACCAGGGGTGAAAGAAGAAGTGAGCAAATAGGGTTAAGATCCCCACATTAAAAGTATAAAACATTGATCAAAGGGAGGACCCATACCGCTTTGTAAGGATAAGCTACAATACTCTGGCAGAAGAGTATGCCAGGGAGAGAAGAAGGAGTAAAGCAAGAAACCATACTGGTTGATGCAGAAAGGGAAGAACTTTACCACTTTGAGTGATACAAAACAGTCAAGCCCTGGCTGGAGAGTAAATCAGGGGTAAGAAGATAATTGAAAAAACCTGAAGATGTGGAGTAGTGACAAAATGGGAAGTCGTACCCCTTGATAGAGGAACAAGATCAAGAAAGAGAGAGAAAGTAAATATCTCAAAGAACCGTGACACTGAAAGGAAACAGAGGAAATCCCTGTTTCTTCTAAGTAACAGGAAGACCACCAAATCAGCGAAGATTCAAGGGATTCAAGGGTGGAATTGATTCCCCATTCCCCCATTTAAACTGTGGGATAAAGTTTATAAAAAGGAATACTGAGGGAGAGTGACATCTCCTTGCAAAACATTGGAACATTATTTACTTTACTGGAAGTGCCAGACACATTTTGAGAAACCAGAGGAAACATAGGGGAAGGTAGAACCCCTTTTTCCTGGTGGAACATTATTCTTTACCATGTTTGTACTTTTGAACGTTAGGTTTGGAACTTCAAGACTACGCTATAAGTCTATAGATCAGAGAAATCCCCTTTTTCATCTGGTATTTAGTTTAGCATTTAAGGGTCAGTTTAGGGGTTTGGACACAAGATGGAGGACGCTTTATTTGTTGAACATCCTGACAGACGTTTATTAGCTTAGTTGAGGAAGGGAAACACCTCATAGACTTAGAGACAAGGTAGTATTTCCCCAACCCCTCTTATTATTTTGACAATAAAAGTATTACTTCAAACCCAAAACCTAATAATATGTCTGACTCTTACTCTTGATCCTTTACAGTACAAATCCCCTGCACTTCTTGTCACAGTGTCTACGATCCAGTATCTCCTCCTTCTTCAAATTCATCATGGGATCTTCCTCAAAGGGTTGATTTCTGCTAACCTTCAAATCTCAGCAACCTCAGGAATGAGGCTAGAATCCATTAAGCATATACCTGAAGCTATCTGCCTCGTCATTGGCTGGTTGGCTGGGGTCTTGGAGGGAGAAACCTTTATCTCTAGCCAGGAGGTTTCTGACTAACTCCCGACCTCCCTTTCTAACTGACTTTCTTGCACCTCATAATAATCTTGTTCCATGGGGACCGCATCTTTCCTCCCTTATCTTCTTAACTGGGTCTTAATTAATCTTAACTCCTATCACCTTCTAATTTCTTCGATACATGAGTGTGACTCCTCCATGCCTCAATGATCCACCAGATGAAAGACGTTTCTGGAGTATCTTTCCTCACTGGCTTTATTGCCCAGGCTGCTCCCGATCCCAATCCCTCTTACTGATGTATCTCAGCCACCTAATTACAATCCCTCCACCAGGTGTCTCAACAGCCCCTTCTGTTGCTTCCTCCTGTCCTTTCACCACGTCTTCTCTCCATGCATCACCACGTCGTCCTCCTCTTCTATCACCATCCACTGTTTTCCTGAGTTTCCACCACCGCCAGCTAACTTGAACCTCCTCTCGACCACTGCCTTCTTTACTTCCCATCCACTACTTGACCTATTCTCTACTTTCACCTCACTGTTTCTAAGCCACTCTCTCTGCTCTCCTCCACGTCACCTCCTCCTCCTCACTCCCAAAAATGTCTTTCCCTCTCCTGCCTCTTCCAAACAGCCTAATCCTTGCCATTCCTCTCTCCTCCAATAGGATCCTTCTCTGAACCTCTGTTCTCTCCATACTTCCACACACACATCCAACGAACGTGGCCCTCCTTTAAATCGGTTTGGCGCTCCCACTCAACCCTTCGGGTCTTCCACTATACGCGGACGATCTCCTGATTTATATGAGTGACCCCCCAGCTCTGTGTCTGGCCGTGACCCATATATTAACAGAATATCAAGGCTTTACTGGGCTTAAAATAAATTGGCAAGCCAGTCTTTTTCCCATTGCTGGGTGGCGAGGACGCGATCGCTTAGGATTGCCTGTACCCGGTTGCGGTCTCGGGTTTCAAATATTAGGGTATTCACGTCTCTCAGATTTCCTCTGGCTTAACCTCTCCTCTGTGGTAGACAAGTTTGCACTAGACACGACACACCGCCAATGCCTCCCATTGTCCTCACTAGGTATGGTGGCTCTCTTCAAAATGCTGGCTCTTCCTAGGTATCTCTACATGTTGCAAAAGGCCCCACTCCCACTTCCCAGGCATGTTTTTACTACCATTGAGGGATCCCTGCGAGGGCTACTATGGAGAGGGAAGAAGCTGTGGGTGGCCCTAAAGACACTGCAGAGGTCCGGATGGGAGGGGGGAATAGGCCTGCCCACTCTCAAACGGTACTATTTGGCCACCCAACTAGGGAGGGTGAACAACTGGTTGCACGGAGATCCGAGACACCCCCACATTCCGATTGAGAAGGGCTGGATGAAGGGAAGCCACCTAGACAAGTGCAATATCGGGGTGGGAAGAGGGGAAGGGCCCTTTTGCTGATAACACGGCATACCTGTCAGATATTTTATTTTTTATTTATTTTGTATATTTGTTACACGCCCAGACCCTCAGGTGTCACGGCGAGGTTATAAGATAGCTTAGGAATTAGTCACAATCAAACATTACAGAGGGTGCAATACCAGATATAGGTTACAACATATTCACAAAAATATACAGTGGCCTAAGTATTTACAAAAGTGTCCGATGGAGGGGTCCTATTTTAGGGTGCTAATATTGGTTAAATAACCAGGTTTTAAGCTGTTTCTTAAAGAGCTTGAAGGAGGATGCTGTTTTGATGGTGATGGGTAGGGTGTTCCAGTGTTTGGGGGCTAAAGTCGTGAAGCTGCTGCCCCCTGCTCTAGTGGTTTTGAATCGAGGGGGGTCCAGGAGGAGTTTGTCGTTGGATCTCAGTAATCTTATGTTAGTTTTAGGATGCAGAGTGTTATTGAGGTAGGTAGGTCCTTTTTTAGTAATGCATTTGTGGGTGATGCATAGTGTTTTGAAAATGATGCGGGCTTTGATGGGGAGCCAGTGGGCATCTTTCCTGGTCTTGGATATGTGGTCTGATTTTTTTATGCCTAGAGCTGCCCTCAGGACTTTGTTTTGCAAAAGTTGCATTTTGGCTAGGTTAGTGTTGGATGTGCCCAGTAGTAATACATTGCAGTAGTCCAATTTCGATAGGACCAGTGCTCTGGCCAGGGTGAGGCAGTTTGCTGGGGTCAGAAATTGTCGGCTGAGTGCGATTAATTTGGAAGTGTAGGCCGTGGAGGAGGAAAGTGCATTGATCTGTTTGGT
Source organism: Ambystoma mexicanum (assembly GCF_040938575.1). Taxonomy (NCBI): domain Eukaryota; kingdom Metazoa; phylum Chordata; class Amphibia; order Caudata; family Ambystomatidae; genus Ambystoma; species Ambystoma mexicanum. The sequence continues at coordinate 899,133,812 of NC_090941.1, forward strand.
CATGGTCAGGCTAGCATCGAAGTACACTCCCAGTGTTTTTACTTGTTTTGACACTGGGATATTGGTGCCGTCGATGTTGATAGTTGAATATTCTGGCTGAAGGGTTGCTAACTTGGCTGGAGCTCCTACGATGAGGACTTCCGTCTTCTCATCGTTAAGACATAGGCTGTTCAATGCCATCCAGTTTTGTATGATGACGTAAATTTTATTGATAGCTAAAGTGTCCTGGTCATAGTTGCCTGTAAGAGGTATGAGGATCTGGGTGTCATCCGCAAAATTAGTGTAAATGACACCCATATCGTCAAGTGCTGAGAACAGGAGCTTGGTATATGCATTATACAGCGTGGGAGAAAGGCAAGAGCCTTGGGGCACTCCTATGGGGACTGGGATGGGGTTGGCTGCTTCTTTGCCTATGGACACTCTGGAGGTGCGGTCAGTTAAGAAAGATTTCACCCAAGCAGTGGCAGCCCCAGAGAAGTTGAATTCACGGGCAAGTGAGTTGCAGAGTTTGTCGTGGTCCACCAGGTCGAACGCTGCTGAGAGGTCCAACAACAGGAGAATGCAAAGTTTCCCTGAGTCTCTAATGGCATCCATCTGGATTTTGAGGTCCAAGAGTGCTGTTTCAGTGCTGTGGTTGGGCCTGAAGCCTGATTGTCTGGTGCCGAGGAGCTGGTTAGATTCTAAATGGGTTTGAATTTGGTTGTAGGCTAGTTTGTCGATGATTTTGAGTAAGAATGGGACCGTGGTTATGGGGCGATAGTTAGTTGGAATGGTGGGGTCTAGATTTGATTTTTTTAGAAGTGGTGTAACCCAAGCTTCTTTGATGCAAGTCGGAACTGTATTGGAGTTGAATGAGGCATTGACAAATTTGGTGATGAGGAGGGTCAGGGTAGGTGCACAGGCTTTGACTAGTTTGGCTGGGACAGTATCTCCTTTGCAATTGGATGCTTTTAGTTTGGAGATAGTATCGAGTACGAGATTGTGGGTGACTGGTGTGAATTGGAAGGGGGGGTTGGAGTTGTCACAGGAAAGGGCACAGGGGTTGGGGAAGGGGGGGTTTTTTGTAGCTAGGAGTAATTTTTTGGAATTGATTTTGTTTTGTAACGTGGTGATTTTGGAGGCAAGAGCATCTTGGATGGTGGTACACCATTCTTTGCTTGTGTTTGTGGATGTGACGGTAGGAAGTGGATTTTCAAGTTCTCTAAGGATAGAGAAGAGCTCTTTGGAGTCGGAAGCTGCATTGCTAATGCGGGCATTATAGGCGTTAGCTTTGTGAGAGATGATAGCTGATTTGTAGAAAGTATTAGCGTCTTTGAATGCTTTGGCTGAGTCCGGGGAGGGGTGTTTATTATGGGCATGCTCAAGAGAGCGTTTTTTCCTTCTAAGGGCGATATGGATGACGCGCACCAGGACATTGGATGGGAGGGCAGGCTGATCTGGACCAACCATCTGGCACAATGCACGCCTGCTTAAGATGGGGAACTTCGGTAGCTGGGAAGCAAGGAGGATAAAGGACTTAGCGGATGTGATACATGAGTGCCGACTGTGCCCATTTGGAACGTTACAGGGCATATACGGTTTGCCGGGTGGAGAGAAATTTAGGTATGTCCATTTGGCTCATGCCATGGGAGCCCAGTTTCCATTGCTGGAGAAGATCTCGAAGTCCTCACCCCTGGAGGATAATCTTTTTCACAAAGGTATCCCTGTCACGGTAACCTCCATGCTGGACCAAATGATAACCGCGTTCGGCACCAAGGAACTGATCCACCTGAAGGGTAGATGGGAGTCGGATGTCGGGTACCTGGAACCAGAAGAATGGGTTGAGGCGCTCATGTTTCTAAGGGATGTTGGGATAGCGGCCATACTCCAGTTGATACAATACAAAATACTCCATTGGGTGTATTATTCTCGACCAGCGCTGGCATAGTGGGGCATTGCAGGGTCTGATGCATGTCTGAGATGTGAGAGAGAGGGGGCACTTTTTACCACATGCTGTGGGACTGCACGCAAGTTCAAGTTTTCTTGGGGAAATGTATACGCAAATTATCCAAAGTAATGGGTGCTCAAGTGTCCCTTGACCTGAAGGTAGTACTGCTGGGAATTTGGGGAGAAGCCAGGTTTACAAAATATGAGAAAATGTTTCTGGCTGTAACAATGACGCTATCCAAGAGGGTCATCGCAACACAGCAGGGCTCTGCAGTGCCCCCAAGACTGAGCCAATAGACTGCTGAAGTGGACCTATGTTTGTCCCTTGAGAGTAGGGTTCATAAAGCAAGCAGCTGCCCCCAAATATTTTTGAAGGTATGGGATAGCTGGTTGGGGAAGGGCTGAGGAAAGTTCTGTTCTGTTCTTGGCTTTAACATGGAGTTTAATGATACTGCACAGATTCCCACTGAGACCCTCTTTTACCCGTTACGTTACTTATTATTATGTCACTGTTGTCGAACCGAGCATGGACATACACATGTTTTGTTGCTTCTTGTTTGTTCTTCAGAACAAAACAAAAACAAAAAACAAAATGGAACAGCTAGATGGCCGAGTCATGGAGACAAAGCAAAGGCTCTGAGAGGTCAAGGACCAGACGACGGAACAAGCGACAGTGATCGCGGAACTGCAGCGCCGAGTCCAATCCCTAGAAGGGGAGGGCGAGGCTAATGTGATAAAACAGGAAGACCTTGAGAACAGGGCGTGGAGGAATAACCTTCGTATTAAAGGGATTCCATCCTCGATACCTGACCAGGCCCTGGGCAAATATGTTTGTAAAGTCTTCCATATGCTGCTGCCAAACACAAGAAAGCCAATTTGCTTCTGGACCTCACCCATAGATTGCGGGGGAGAAGAGGGACTCCCTCTGACCCCAGCACCAGAGGTGATAACACGCGTACATTTCTTTACCTCTAAGCAAGACATCATGACAGACACCTGGGTGCAAACAGAAATAATCTTTCAGAAGTCATCCCTTCAGATTTACCAAGATCTGGTAACACCTACAATACAGAAAAGGAGAGCCCTTAGGCTGCTGAACACCATCCTCCAAGATAAGAAAATCTGCTATAGATGGATCTTCCCAGCAATGCTTCAATTTACCATAGCGAGCACTATGAGAACGATCAGCTAACTTGAAGAAACGGAAAACTTATGGGAGGGAGCTCCGCTCATGGCAAACAAGGAGTCCCCACTGCAGTAGCGTACACCATCGAGATCCTATATCCCAGGCAACCCGTGGTCAACAGTGGGGAAAACGTGAAGATCCAGAGCTCTCCCAATGCGCAAATAGTCCCTGACCTAGTTCCTACCCTGAGTGACGCCGCTCACAAGGCGGCCACCGTTTGACATGTCTCGGGCAATCTTAGAATATGGTTCACCCGGTCCCTGCATGAACTTAGCCAGACCAAAGGAGCGATGTTGCTCGCTGGTCCTTGGGCATATAGCCCAATTTTGTTATTGCACTATTGGCAATAATTCAGTTTTCGTTCTTAGTTCTTAAAAACCGGTTGCAACAGTGGCGCGAAATGACAGCTGATTCAGATGGCAGATGACACCCACCTCTCCCCCCTCACCTCAGAGGATGATATGGAACCACAAATGAAACCTCCCCCCACCCCACACCAAAAGCTGGGCTATGTAACACTCAACATGAAGAGCTTGAATTCACTGACCAAGTGGAAATCCATCCTCCAGGGACTTGTGGACCTGAACTGTTCCATTGCATTTCTGTAGGAGACCCACCTGGCTCTGCAAGGCATTACCAGAATGCAAAGCAGACAGTTCCCAAAGAGGTTTGTGGCATATAATGGCTCAAAGAAGAGAGGAACAGCCATTCTTATTGCAAATGAAGTCCCTTTTGTTGAACTGGAGACTCGGCGCAGCCTGGGTGGCAGATACATGGGGGTGAAAAGTATGTTTGGGCAATTCTACACCTTGATATCTGTATATGCCCCAAAGGAGAGGCAGTAGACACTACAAGAGCTGCAGTATGAGCTGTCTCCCTTTTAGAAGGTCACGTGGTGGTAGGAAGAGACTTTTGATGGGGTCCTGGATCGTAACATTGATAAAATGTACCCACCAACGGAGATAGGGTTTAAGATTGCCCTGGGGTTATTACACTTGTTTAAAACACTCGGGGTGATATACCTTTGGAGGTTGTGGCACATGGGGGAACAAGGCTACTCTTACTTTTCACACATACATCGTACTTAGTCCCAAATGTATTTTATTCTGGCTACCCCTCAACTGGTGCCATGTATAGACAAAATATCCATAGGAGCGAGAGCTCTATTAGATCACCCTCCAGTTCTGTTAACAATCCGGATCCATAACCCAACCCCTCGGTCCCTCATGGAAATTGCACGATCCAATCCTGAAAGATATGGCCCTTCGAGATGACATTGCAAGGGCAATCAAAGAGAATGAGGAGGGGCCCACGACAGCAGCAACAGTGTGGGAGGCAATGAAGGAAGTCATTATGGGAAAACAGATAGCCCACGCGGCGGCCTACCACAAGTGGCTATTAGGTACTAAAACCCAACTAGAGAATGAGGTTGTGGAGGCGGACCGTATGCATAAAAAGAAATGGTCCCTGAAGGCACACAGAATGCTCCAAGTAGCCGGTAATAAGCTAAAGGTGCACCTCGCAGAGGAAACTGCCCAGGTCCTAATTAAAACAAACCAAGGGTACTACGTCAAAGGTAATAAAGCAAACAAATTCCTGGTCAGAAAGCTGGCAAAAACAAAACAGAATAGTTGGGCTAAGGGATTCCCAGGGGTTAGTGCAGTACGCAGAGGATGTCAAGCTACAGCTGATGAAATGCCACCTAATAGAAACCATGTCGGCCTCACCCCAGACTCTCGCCGAACAGAGGCAATACGTGGAGGAGGCTGCCCTCCCCCAACTCACACATAGGCTGATAGGCTGATAAAGAGTCCCTGGACCTACCGATTACAACAGAGGAGGTAATCAAATCTCGAAAAGTGAGAGCCCTTGGCCCCAATGCCTTTGCGCCTCTCTTTTATAAAATCTTCCGGGTGCAACTCCTAAACCCCCTAAACAAATTTTTTAAGACCTTTCATCAAACTGGAAGGGTGGCAGAGTCCGTGGAAGAATCATCAACCATTCTTTTTTTTAAAAAAAAAACAGGTAAAGACCCCAGAGATTGCACCTCCTATACGCCAATCTCGTTGGTAAACATTGATACGAACATTTACTCCAAAATATTGGCCAATAAGTTAGCAGCAATACTGTCCAAAATAATTCATCCGGATCAGACCAGATTTATTTTAGGAAGAACCACGGGGGATAACATCCGCTGGGCCCTTAACTGGTGGAAAAAGTGATGACAGAACGCTGCAAGATGGCTCTCCTATCGTTAGACGCCACCAAAGCCTTTGACAAAGTTGACTGGGCCTTTATGTAACTGACCCTGAAGGCATTCCGTTTTGGGCCAATCTTCATGAAAATGTAATTATCTTGGCCAACTTTAGCTTACCGAGAACATTGTCACTGGGTGTGCATGGAGCAGGTGGTTGACGGGAGAGCATCTTTGGAAAATCGCAGGGATGAGAGTGGCGGACAGGCCAGAGGGGCTAGGGGAGAATCTGATCACAAGAAATAACCTGAAGGTCTGGGAACAGCTAAAAAAGGAGGTGTAGACTATCCCCCTCGCCATCCCTGACGACACCCATCTTCGGTAACCCTGCCTTCCTCCCAGGTAGGGAATATGGCAGATTTAAACAGTGGATGGACAGAGGGATAAGGGATATAGGAGAAATGTATGAGGGAATGCACTCTAAGTCATTCACAGAATACAGAAGAGAACCGGGCCTAAAACAGAGGGATCTCTTCGTGTACCAACAACTAAGACACTGGGAGTATACTCCCACAATGATGGAAGGGGTTACAATGGAACACACATAGTGGAAAAAGTTGATATCATCCGCAGAGGATAACAGGGAACTAATATCATCAATCTATAAGATATTCCTAAGGGGAGAGGAGGAAAACGGAACGGCATTGAGGGACAATTGGGGGAAGGTGCGGGGAAAGGTGTTCACCGACAAGCAATGGGACACAGCATAAAACTGCTGCTATACATCGTACACCTCAGTACAGCACTGAGAACTACAGTATAAGGTGCTACACCAGTGGCATTACAACCCAGAAAGTCTTTATAGAATGTTTCCTTCTCTGTCGCAGTGTGTTGGGGGCGAGGGGAGGTGGGGAGGTGGGAACGATGGAACATGTCTGGTGGGGATGCCAGCGGCTTCAACATTTTTGGCATGAGGTGGAAACAAAAGTGCATGACATATTGGGAGTGGATAGGGAGTTCACTGCAACAGAGGTGCTTCTATGCACAACGCTATATGAGCAACATGGCTTGGGGGAGAGCAAGAAAGCTATGGGCTAACTCATGATGGCCGTGAAAAGATGGTGGTTCCTTCTGTTTCCATTGTCTAGGTGTATAGCTAGACAATGGAAACAGAAGGAACCACCATCTATCAGACAATGGTATTATGCAATACGGGACACAATAGATGTGGAAAAGATGACAGCGACAATAAGAGGCTCTCTGAAGAAGTTCAGTAAGATTTGGTCACCCTTCATAAAGTACGCAATTAAAGATACTGTACATTTGTGCATCCTGAAGAGGTTGCAGGCACTGGGAGTATTAGAGGGAGGAGAGGGATGAGCAGCAGCTTAGGGGATTCAAGGTTCTGCCTGTAAGAACTGGTGGGGGGAGGGAGGAGAGGGGACAGGGGAAGTTACGGTTGATGTGATATACAATAAGGATAATGAATGTGTTATGATGAATCTCACATGGAGATGTAAGTTGATTATATATGTGAACATTGTTGAATGAACAAAGATCTGTTTAACAGAAAAAGGGGGAATAATGTAATAAAAATGCAAGTTCAGCGTGTAAAAAGGCGAAAACGTATCAGCTGCGGGATTAGCCCACTGAAAGGGGAAGGGGCTTTGCTGATGGCCACACAGTTCTATGCACTAGGATGGAGAATGCCCTAAATAATTGTGTTTCAAGCAAATAAGTTATAGACAATAAAGTCTGTGTTACAGGTAAGTACACACAGCTTAACATCAGACCGAGGCAGTGTAAACAGGCCTCAGAGCTTGTTTTTCACTAGAAATTAATTCACATTTTATTAACTTGCTTAGTAGCCACAGAGGCTGGCAACACATTGCAAACTACGAGTTCCCAGGATCATACAGTAAGAAATGAACAGCCTTTGATACTTTCGAGGTCAAGAACCGAAGCTCATGGGTGCTGAGCAAAGACAGTTTTTAATTCGGCATATACGTTTATGAAACTGGTCTACGGGTGGTTTGAAAATGTCCCATGGCGGTTTCAAATTGCCCCTTTGCACATGTGAGTCTGAGAAGAGGATTGAAGAGTTTTTAAGATGCAACATTAAAACAGTACTTGTCAATCGTTCAAGGCTCCTCCAGTGTCATGATCGGTTGCATTCCCATGAGAAATGGATGGAGATGACTGGCGGCAGATGAATAAAGATCTGCTGTCATCTCAAATGTCTCAATGTTTAGGCACCATGATGTGGAATTGCGGTTTGGACTGTGACGTCACAGAGGTGGATGAGGGTAGTATGGCAAGGTTTGCAGGACCCAATCTTTTCAGGATAATGTATGTCCCACTATAGGGAAATGGTGTAGCTCTACCAATTAGCCTCACATGGAGGACTAACCTTATGTTGCAATGTGGTTTGATGCTAATTAGTTTGCATGGTTATAAAAGATCTTGTTTTAGGGGTGTATCGTTGACAGTGCCTTTCATGCAGTTCTGTTCCACATTCTGTGTGAATTTTGCTTTCCCAGCTGCGACTGTGCCCAGAATAAATTGCGTTACTTCTTGCTTGGTGTAAACACCTTTTGGATTACTTTTCTAATTTTTATTGGTGAGTCTGAGGCATCCCACAGTACACTTTCACAAAACACCACACATCAAATCTGGTTCACTATCCTGTCAGACTTAACTATGGATCTTCTTCTTTTAACAATCACCAAAAAGCAAAGTTCACAAGTGTATCATAAAGTCTGGTTTACTATCCTGACAGACTTGATTGTAGCTCTTTTCATTGCAGAAACAATATTGTCTTTTAGCAATGGGTCCGCAACTCTTTTCCTGTGCTTCTCGTATTCCTTTCTCTCTCTTGTGTGGGTCCCAAAACCTTCTGGGATATCTCTGGGTCTCCCAGACTTGCTCTGTATCTTCTCTCGCTTTAATGTGGGTCCTGACCCCTTTATGCTGTCTCATGGGCTTCCCCGACTTGATGTGGGCCTCAGCCCTTTGTTTGCATGCTTCTTTAAACTGTAATGGGTCCTTGACCGTTCTATACTGTCCTTGCTGAGCTTCCCTGACTTCATGTGGGCCCCAGACCCTAATGCACTGTACTGGCGGGGCTTCCCCGGTCTCATATGGGTCCCAGGCCCCTCTCTCAGGTTTATCGCATGTTTCAGCAATGCCTGGTTCACTGTTCACTAACCTGCCAGGAACTGTTTCTCATATGTCCGCTTTGTATATTTCCCCCAAGTACTGGTACGAGGCAAAAGGGGTTCCTCGACTTTCCCCAACTGCCTTCTTTGTTATCCGTAATCCCTACCACCCGCTACGGTATCCCAGGCACCTTTTGTGGCATTACCGGCTTGCTCGGGTGGCTTCACGGAACCGCCTCTGCTTGCTGTAGGCTTCCACCAACCTTCCTGTGCTCTCTGCATCTCCTTGCCGTGTTTCCAGGTCAGGTCCCTCTCGGCTCGTGTCTCTTAATCCAACCGTGTGGTCTGGCACCGGGTTGCCTCCGGACCTTCGATTCTCCAACCAGGACTACTTTGAACACAGCGTGTGTTCAGCGAGGCTCCATCATTCTCCGCTTTTCCCCACGGTGAGCCTCCAGGGAGGATCTGCCTCTGCACACAGTCCTTCTTCCCTTGTTATCTGTAAGTTTGACTCTGACTGTACTGCGGTGGGCTTTTTCCTCCTTGCCCGATCTTCTTCGTGTCAGTAGGTAAAAGCACTCCATCTGGGTAGTTTTCACTCTTCCGCGACTCAGTATGTTCTGTGTAGATGGGGTCTCCTGTCCTACAGAAATATATAGACTTGTGTGGAACTATAGCGGATAGAGTAGGGTGAGAAGAGTGAGGGGACAGAGAGAGATGGGGTGCATACCGTGTTCTCCCAAGAAAGTCGTCACTGGTCCCATAGTGGGGTTCCCTCCCCATGTGATCCACCAGCTGAGTACCACCCTTAGCGGGGACTATCGGATGGTGGCCTCACTTCCATGGCCTCATAGGATGGGGCTTCCCCCATGGGAGTAGTGACAACAGCCTGGGATTCGTCACACTATGTTTAACATTAATTCCAAATGTGCAGGGAGCTCGAGCAGTTATTGCATGTTAATCTGGTGTTTTTTTATTTGTCTTCTGGATCACCTTCATTCCTGTACTAATGAAGCTGTTTCCTTGTATTTGTGTTGTTTACAATGTGAATGTACACTGAACTGTTATGAGATGCAACGATCCTACACAGTGTAGAATATTGATGTGATTAATAAAGAGAAATATATGAATTAATTCCTATCTGCTATGGGAGTCTGTGTATAAGGACATATTCAAAAAGCGATATTGAGAAGGGAATAGTTTCTTACCTGTAACTCCATTTCTCCAGCATTGGATCTTTCATGGATTCACATGCTTAGAATAGATTGTATAGCAGTAACACTTGAGACGGCGGTGAGAATGTAATGTAATATACCCTCACCATACTACACAATGCATATGTACAGTAGGAATAAGTTAACTCATATAACCTTACCCACATAAAGTATACTGTCATTAAAAGGTAGACAACAGATTCTCCGCAGCGTGGAGCTTACCTTACTGAAACAGATGGCGCAGGACAGCTCTTCCCATCTGCACCTCGTCCGCATGCTGCCTGGCAAGGCAGTAGTGGCGGGTAAACGTGTGGGGCACTGACCATGCCGCAGCTTGGCATATGTCCGTCAGCGGAATTCCTGCCCATAAAGCTGTTGAGGAGGACATCGATCTTGTAGAATGGGCTCTAGGATGTCCTTGCAGTGGCCTTCCGGCCTTAGAGTGACAAAACGCAATCGTCGATGAGACCCATCGAGCCAATCCTTGTTTAGAGATTGCTTTTCCTCTCGTCGACGGGCCATATGCGACGAACAGTTGTCGAGTAGACCTGAGTTCCTGTGTACGATGTAGGTAAAATTTCAGAGCCCTCTTAACGTCCAGAGTATGAAGAGCTTTTTCTGCTGCCGATGATGGTGTGGCGAAGAAAGTAGGAAGAACAATGGACGAGTGTTTGTGATATACCGTCGGAACCTTCGGGACGAACATAGGGTTAGTTGCCAGGCGGGTCCACGACCAGCGCTTGGAGTTCCGAGATACGTCTGGCTGATGTGATAGCTATCAAGAATGCCAACTTCCACGAAATGAGTTTGATGTCGGACGTGGCCATAGGCTCGAAAGGCGGTTTCATCAAGCCTGCCAACACTGTGTTGAGGCTCCACGTCGGGGGAAACCGTTTCACCGGGGGAAAAGCTCGAAATAAACCCTGCATGAAGTGTTTTACCAGTCTGTCACTGAATAGAGGAGGCGACTGCCTCTCCCTTGTGAACCTCGAGATGGCTGCCAGGTGTACCTTTATCAATGAAGGGGACAATCCCTTTTCTGCCAAGAGGAGCAGGTAAGGTAGAACTTGTTCCGGCGTCACCAACAATGGTTGTAGGCCCCGTTGTCCTCTACACCATTCACAGAACCTCCGCCACTTATAGGAGTAAGATTTGTTAGTAGAAGGGGCTCTAGCCGCCTGTAGAATTTTTTGGCAATCCTCTGAAATGTCTAAAGCTCCGAACTCCGAGAAGTCAGGAGCCAGGACGTAAGGTTGAGACTGTCCGGGTCGTGATGCCACACCATGCCTCTGTCCCGGGATAACAGGTACGGGACCTTCGGAAACGCTATGGGATGTTCCAGCGATAGATGGAGGAGGTCTGAGAACCACGGTTGCCTCGGCCAGTATGGTGTCACTAGAATCACCTAGCAATTGTATCTGCGTATCCACTGTATTGTTTTCCGTATGAGGGGAAACGGGGGAAAAGCATAGAGGAACATGTCCCGTCCATGGGAAGGAGAACACCTCCCCCACCGAACCCTCTTGGGGCCATCTGCTTGCAAATTGCTCGCATTTCTTGTTGTCTTTGGTCGCGAAGGCGTCCAGAGGGGGGTGACCCCATTTCTCGAACACTTTCCTCAAGTGACCCGTGTCCATTTCCCACTCGTGTATCTGGGCCATGCTTCTGCTGAGGGAGTCGGCTTGGCCGTTCCTCACTCCTGGAAGGTGATGAGCCACGAGGGAAATTTCGTGCTCCGATGCCCAATGCCATGTTTTCTGGGCTTCTATGGAAAGAGTCCTTGATCGTGTCCCTCCTTGTTTCCTCAGATAAAACATGGCTGTTGTATTGTCGGTCAGTATTCACACTCGCGAACTCTTGACGTGTGGTAGGAACGCCTTCAAAGCCCATCGTACCGCTCTGAGTTCCAGTACGTTTATGTGTAGGAGTGACTCCGTTGGAGACCAGCGACCTTGCATTTGGAGAGCACCCATATGCGCTCCCCATCCGGTTAGGGACGCATCCGTAACAATGGTGTTCTGAAACTCCGGCTCCTGTTGGGGCAAACCGTTGTTCAGATTGTGGGAACTCTGCCACCACTGAAGGGTCCGACGTAGCTTGTCGTCGTCGATGGTTATCCTGTCCGACCACGATCCCTGAGCCTGTGTCCATCGGTCCGCGAGGAATTCTTGGACTGGCCTCATGAATAGTCGGCAGTTTCTCACCAGATGGATGCAGGATGCCATGGCCCCTAGGACCGAAACATACTTTCTCACTGAGATCCTGGTGTTTCGCCGTAGCCGGGCCGCTTGTTGAATGAGTCTTGAGGTCCTGTCGAGAGAAGGTTTCACCAGCCCTAACTGAGTCTCGAACTGTGCCCCCAAGAATACCAGCGTTCTCGATGGCCGCAGAGAGGATTTTTCGAAGTTTATGGCGAATCCTAGCCGTTGTAGAAGCTGCATGGTAGATGGCAGACTTGTGTTGGTCGACGCTGGGGAGGATCCCCTTACCAGCCAGTCGTCGAGGTATGGGTATACATGGTGGCTTTGCTTCCTTAGCCAGGCAGCCACTGGAGCCAGGCATTTTGTGAACGTTCTGGGGGAGGTCTTGAGCCCGAAAGGAAGAACCGTGAATTGGTAGTGAGTTCGCCCTATTACAAAACGTAGGAATTTCCTGTGTTTCCGACACATTGGAATATGGAAATACGCGTCCTGTAAATCCAGAGACGCCAGGAAATCTCCCTTTTGAACTGTGCGGATCACTTCCTGCAGAGTGAGCATCTTGAATTTCAGGCTCTTTAAGGACTTGCTGAGATCGCTTAAGTCTAGAATGGGACGCCATTTGCCGTTCGGCTTTTTTACGACAAAGTATCTTGAGAAGACTCCTTGACCTCTTTGTGATGTTGGAACTAATTCTATTACGCCCTTCGCTAACATGAGTGTAACCTCTTGTTGCAGTACCTTCATATGGGACTGAGCGGTGAACGCAGGTGGGATTTGCGGAGGGTTGTGTTTGAATTGCAGAGACTGTCCGTTTCTTATAGTGTCTAACACCCATTGGTCCGTCGTTATCCTTTCCCATTCGTTGACATATGCTGAAACTCTTCCCCCCAGAACGGTTTGTGGTATGTCACTGCTGATCTTTATTTTGCTTGTCTCTCGACGACGATGGGTATGATGGTCGTTTTCTGGAAGACTGGAAGTTTCGTCGATGGTTAGCCGATTGTGAGGCACGTCGGTATCCCTGGGAGGGGTAAGCCGATCTGGCAAAGGATCTGTCTCCAGAAGAGAATCTTGAATTACCTGAAGCCCCTCTAAAGGGACGAAAAGACTTGTAACTTCTGCCACTCTGGAGGGCACTCAATGAACGTGCCTTGTCCGAATCTTCTTTCATTCCTTTTAGGGCCTCGTCCACCTTCTCACCGAAAAGAAGGTCTCCCTCAAAGGGCATATCTAAGATCTTGTATTGCACCTCTGGCCTGAAGTAGGTACACTTAAGCCATGACTGTCGACGCAATATCACCCCATTGTTGACTTGCTTGAAGCCTGACTCAGCGAGATCCACCGCGATGTTTATTGCGTGATTTGAGGCTTCCTCACCCTCTCGGACCAGTAGCATTGCTGCCTTCCTCTGTTCTTCTGGAAGATGATCAAGCAGCGGAGCTAGTCTGTGCCACATCTCCCTATCGTATCTGGCCACAATTGCCAGAGAGTTTGCGGCCTTTACTGTGGTCGCTCCCACGGAGAGCACTTTCTTGCCAAAGGCATCTTGGCATCTCGCGTCGTTCTCAGGAGGAGTCGTGCACTTGTGCTGTGCCTTTGCCTTCCTCGCTGCTGCCGCCGACAACACTGAGTCCGGTTTTGGTTGGGAGGATAAACACTTGGGGGTAGACTCTGGAGCCTTAAACTTTTTTTCTAGGCGTCCTTTCACTGCTGGTTCTGAGAATGGGTGTCTCATTGTCTGCAACCCCTCTTTCCATACATGGTCTAGAATTGGTATCGAGAACACCGACCTCCTTCTCTTGCCCATGTGGTCGAACAAAAAACAGTCCTTTTTCTGTTCTTCCTGGGACAGACCAAATTTTTTGCATGCCTTCTCCATCATAGAATGGAATGACGCAATGTCGTCCGCAGGGGACGGGTGAGCTGGGCTTCTGGGGTTTTCCAACTCTGCCTCTGACTCCCAGGTAGGATCCCTGGAGGGGGATAATGAGATATCCGACAGGGCTCCTCTGTCAGACTCCGAATCTGGCAGCTCACCTTCCTCCTGTGCCAGTGTTGAGATTGGCGTGCGTGGGTGCGTCGGTTGACGGGATGGGCCCGGCTCGTCGACGGGTGACTGTGGCAGGCTCGCCTGGGGTAGTCACTGGTCCAACGACCGCAACAAGGACTGAAGCATGGACAGAATATCCAACGACAAAACTGATTGAGGATTGAGGAGAGGGGCAGATACCGGTGTAACGGATGCCCTCGTCAACGACTTGTCAGCCGCTCGTAGCCCTAGGTCTGTTGGGCCAGCAACTCTCTCGTTCTCGTCCTCCGAGGACAGCAACAAAGCTTCCGGGGGGGGTCGGGTCAAAGACTTCAGGCCGTCGACGAGGCCCTAGTCGACGCCATTGTCGACGGGACGGTGGATGCCCCCTGTGCAAGTGGCAGGGAGGCGGCCGATGACTGGACCGCCGTCGACGACGTAGACTTCGCAGGTGGTTTTGGCGGTCCCCCCTTCTCCACACAGTGCCCGCTTTTACTCGAATCTCGACTCGTGGTCGATCTGTGATGATCGCCCGAGGAGGATTTCCTTTCGTTCTCATGCTTTTTTGATGAGGATGATTTCTTTACCGAGGAGTCTCTAGTGGAGTGACTTCCAGACGAATCTTTTTCCGACTAGATTTCTTCGCCGGTGGTTCCGACGAGGCTGCGCGGCGTGATGTTTTCGCCGACTGTGTGGAGCCCACCTCCGAGGGGGGGTATGCCCCCGCTCCATCATTCAGCCATGCCACCAGGCGTCGGTTCCGGTCTTTGAGGGTTTTTTGAGAAAAACCCTTGCATATGTCGCAGGTATCCGCCGAATGGTGAGGGTGGAGGCAATATATGCAGTCCATATGTCCATCCCCCTCGTAAACCTTTTTTAAGCCGCATGTCGCGCATGGACGGAACCGCGCTTTTCCTGACACCGAGGACATTATACTACTCGAAATCCAATAACGCAACCTAGTACAAAACAGTAGGACAACACGAGGAGATCCCACTACTTTGGAGACGGTTGAAATCTGAAGGGGAGCCGCGGGGGCGGGCCTCTTATACTGGGACGGCCTACGGAGCATGCGTAGGCGGGTCCTAAAAGGACGTAGATAGGACACAAAAGTGTTGGAAGTTTTCCTATTGGAAAAGGCTATATATGTGTACCGAGGGGTCCCAGTCTGATGACGGGGAATATTCTAAGCATGTGAATCCATGAAAGATCCAATGCTGGAGAAGTAATTTTGTTCTGCTATACGGATAAGGATGGTTTATTTACTTGTTTCTACATACATAGCTCTATGCTCAAGCACATTCCTCGCACAGCAGCTATATTGGCATGGCCACAGGAATGGGACACATTATACTGACAATGGCTGAGGAATGCCACCAATTTTACATAAACAAATGAGTTTTCAATTATTTTCTTTCCCTGATGAGCGAAAGGGAGTCAATTGTTCGCATTTTCCAAAACCAATTTCCTTATAGGATAATGAATGCAAGTTTAACCACAAACATCACACGCTTTGTGCTCCAAGTCAAGCGTACTGGGCATCACATGAATTGCTTTTGACTTTGGACGTGGCCATTAAAATCAATATGACGAGTTCCAAATGCAAAGGATAACAACATTAGAGTGCATTGATTTTTGCACAGCACTTTCTCTACACCCTCAACGAAATGTTTCGGATGTATGCTTGTAAGTGCGTGAAATGCGCTCTATATGTGGCCGCGTTTCCAATATTATTTAGTCTGGGAGGTTCTTCTTCTGCTCCTGCTGATGGCTGCAGTGGACTATGCACCTGGAATCTTGGGGGGCGACCTCTGCATAATAACCCAGAGCACGGTAACTACAGCGTGCGTTGGGAGGTGCGAATGAGTCATCTCCTGGTCTGCCTCACCTCCAGCAAATGGGCAGTAAAAATGCGATTTCGCTGCTCTGGCCCACCACCTTACAATGTGTGCGCCTACGCCATATCACTCTAGCGGCAGAGACACTACACGACAATCAGACCACACCACTGGACCCCACACACGACTCCCAAATAGATCCACCCAAGGCCTAGTGCAACCACATATCCTTCAATCCAGGCACATGGGGGCTCCAATCTACAACCCCCAGATAGCTATGATGTTTGATGTTGTACTGTGCTTTAATGTGTGTGTGCACAGTAGGGTTAAGCAGCAGCACATTGTCTTACTGGAAATGGACTTGTAATTGTCCTGATATGTTCCAATATGCATTAATTCAGTGGAACTTTTGTGTTAATCACAAATATTTCGCATCATGGTCATATTAGTGCATACACATACATGATTGTTTACAGTTTATGTAGAACTGAATGCTTTGTTGGGTGGTCCCTTTTCTTTCATAGAAAAAGGATTTTTTCGGGGAGTATTGGCATGCTCCCACATTCGGGGCATTTGTAAAATCTATGCTTGAATACTGCAGCCGCGTCTTGGAAGAGTCATCAGTTGTCAAGGTTAGACGACTGTGCCTGATCAAATCTAGTGGCAGCCTTACGCAGTGTGATTGGTGGGTATGGTTTAATGTGTATCTGCAGATCACAATCTATGTTGTGAATGTACCGTTATCTGCTTAGGACTGCGTGGATTTATAAACTTTGTTCACAAGTTAGAAACCATTCTCTCTTATTTTAATGTTCAACGTTTAGCAGCTCACAGCAAATGTTTTTTCGTTTGCATTCCTCTGCTTGGTTCAAGGCTTGTTCTTACCATCCACGTCCTTTAAAGCGCGTGAGCAGTTCTTGTTTGTCTGAACTGTAATTCCTCTGGTTATGCCAGACATGCAATTCTCTATATTCTTTTTTTTGTGTGAACCTTCAATGCAATTCCACTTATGACAAAAAATGCTAAAAATGGAATGCTCTTTTTTGTTTTTTGGGTGAAAGCACTGAGCGGTTCTATGACCCTTCATCGAGACACATTTTTTAGAAGTAATTTTTGCCGAAAAAACTACTTTGAAAAAATCATTGATTTTTTTATTTTGGGGGGTCCCCCCCAGGCCCTCTTTCTTTACATGCGTACCTCTACCCTAACCTAACCTCCTCCCGACCCCAAATATTTTGATGAGTTTTTTAAAGTAATTTTTTCAGCAAAAATTACTTTGATAAAAATCAGCCTCTTCTAAATAATGCGATACCCTTTGAGCATGGAATATGGAATGTGTTGCTATGTTTTTCACGTGTACAATAGCAGTAATTTTCCACATGAGATCCAACGATTACATATCGCTGCTGCTGTAGTGTATAGTCCATTTTAAATACAGTCTGTTAGAGTTCCGATATCCACCATGTGTGATGGGTGATTTTGGGATGACATTTCAGTTTATAGGAACATCATCTATGTATCTTCCCAAGACTACCACTCTCTTTCAGTCATGCTACCATGCATGTGTTTCCTCAAAAACACATATGCAGCGTTGTTCTTGGGAGGGCACAAATACCTCCCATTCCATTACCTTCCATTGTCTGTATTAGCAAATAGGAGAAATGACGAAAACTCTTAGCAAACTTCCTTAGTTAACAGTATTTAACTGGGCGAGTGACAAGATCAGACCAATGAAAAACCAGAAAAACATTGTAAATGTGTGAATTTTAAGAACAATGTTACATGGACACTATCTTTTCATTGGTGTGCTCCATTCATATAGTCATGCTTCAATACTCAAGGCAAATATTGCATAGCGGTAATGTATTGACAGCGGTTGTTTAATCAAGCAGATGATTGCTTACCAAAGGAAAAAACTCTTACGGTGCTCCACCACTACATTATACAAGTTAATAGAGGTGCATTGTGAGAGATCTGAGGGTGCCTCAGTATGGATATACTACTATGTGCTGTACGTGTAAATAGAGGTGCATTGCGAGAGCACTGTTGTTATCCTGGTACTGTATATGTATACAAATACAAGTTGTAAGTGTGGATAGAGATGTACTGTAATAGCTTTTCGGGTGTTTCAATACTGTATGGGCATACTAGGACATGATATAAGTGTGACAGAGTTGCATTGTGAGAGTCCTATGGGTGCCTCAGTATGGCTTTGTGTGTAATGTCTTTCTGGAGAGAGAGAGAGGAGAGAGAGAGAGAGAGAGAGAGAGAGGAGAGAGAGAGAGAGAGAGAGATTTTTTGCAACTGCACTGTGGGAAATCAAAAACCATTGACCCGTAATATTCCATTGCAAAACTTAACAGACAAGCCAAACTACCATAACATGCACTAAAGTGAGATACCACCATTTCAGCATATTTATTTGCCATCTATTTTCGTTATCTTTCTTTATTTCTTCTGCAATACCTATCTAGAGGGCTGTGGTGCTCAGGTCCCTCACTTGTGCTAATTAAATCAATATCATGTTCATGCAATATATGCACTATCCCTCTGTTTCATTATACTAGGCAAAACTGTGCACAGATAACCCTTTTTGCTTCCTAAGTCTGAAAGCAGAGCAATAGACTCTTTGACTCTTTTGGAGTCTGAACAGAAGTTAAGCAAAATTAAGTATAATCGTGCTGAGTATAACGAATGTATGTAACAGGTACTCTTCAGCTCCTATGTTCTATTTGTTCTCGAGGCAGACCTGTAAGAAGCTTTGTAACAAAATATTGACAGTTGTATTTAGCCACAAAACAATGCCACACACCCAAAATACAACAAGAGCAGCGTTGCAGAAACGTTGCATTGGTGCAAGTGCAATTAGCTCTAGGGACGTAATAGTCCTAGTAATAAAAACAGATTCTTTCAACGCAGTTTTGCAACAAGGTTAATATTAAGATCCGGGAAAACACTGTCCTGGTGAAAAACACATTGAAAACGTTTTGCCCTAGAGCAAGATTCTGTAGTAATACACTAAAGGCTTTGACAAAACATGTAAACACAATTCTGAGTGCTAAATGTTCTTGCTTCAGATCTGAAGGAACGGGTTTCTAATAAATGATCTTACATAAGCAGATTCCAAGGTGCCAACAGGTTAGTAGATTCAAATCAGAATCGACTTATTTATTCATAAATGCTATAATCCTTGTGTAAGTCAAAAGATGTTCAAAATTAGAATAAAAACAAAACATTTACATGAAATATATTCTTCCATGTGGATTTCAAGGGATCAAGAACAACAAAAATATTCCATCAACAATATTTAGGGGCTTTTTATAGTGACAACCGAAAGAAAACCGTTCTTAATCTTAAAGAACAAACCAGCATCCATTTGTTCCTGTATGCATTTCAGAGCCCCTAAGCTCCTTCATGGGTAGCATGTGTTTCTCCAAAGCTGGTGTTGTAAGTGGACAGCGCTCTTCTTTGCTGGTTCTGTCCACGGGCACACAATACGGAGGGACGATTGTTGACATGTCTGTAGTAAGGAGGGTCAAAATTGCCCATGTCTCACTAGCCCTGGCCACTGAAATACCGGAAGGAGGGCACAGTCAGTGCATATGGGGAAGGGTCAATGCATCCTCTCCACAAACCAAAGAAACCTCAAAAGTCATCTGCTTAACTCAGAGAGCATGCATACCAATGTTATCTGGGTCACTTGGTGACAAAGAGGCCCGAGAGAACAGAATTCAACAGAATCCACACCTTTGAGAACATAAACCTTGAAGTAGGTTGCACGATCACACTTTATTATGACTGTACTGTATTGAGAAACTATTATCAAAGGCATCTTCAAGCTTGTCTGTCGCAGGGAGCTTGAAGAGCACTAGAGGCCAGCAGAGATAGCTTAAAAAGGCTTGGAGAGAAGTGAAGATGGAACTCTGCTATGCATTAAGATCAGTGTGCTTGAACAGGGAAGAGATCCCAGCTGAAAGGGGTACAAGGCATGGAGGAAGGTCAGTGTGGGGGAGTAGGTCTGGGAAGCACTGCAGGAGGCCAGTGAGTCCTTAAAACTATGGACGCTGGTCCCTGCCTGTGGCCAGCCGGGCTATCCCAGCAGGACCTTTGAAAGCTAATATTAGCTCCCCAAGCATGGGATGGTCTTTTGGCAGCCCTTTTTAATGGAGGATCTCCCCCCTGCTCATTTTGAAGGGCAGAGCCATATAGATGTTCTTCAACATAACCGTAATCTTTGGGACACATGGTTAGATGCGTATTGAACTCTCACATTATTTGCTGGGGGTGAAGTCAGAAGAAGGCCTCTCAAAAGGCCAGCAGGGCAGGCCCTAGATGCTACTTTTCTATCGTTGATGTATCCACATAACTCTTCAGGAAAGTCCTTTTTGCATGGGCAAATGAAAGAGGGCTTTGTCAGATTTTTCTTTATAGAGGAGTAGCTCTCAGTCTTTCAATCATTACATCTCTACATGCTTGTGAATAAACATGTAAGAGTCCATATCCCTGGCATTCATTGACCTGAGAAGAGCCTTTGATTGTGGAAACATGCATAGCTCTGAAAAAACCTTGCAGAGCAGTTTGCCGACTGGTGGCACTGCTGGTGCCCAATGCACACAGAGCTATTCACAACAATGAGATTTCATCGTGCTGGACAGATACCACCCCACTTTAAGACTATACGAGGGGTACAATAGGGCTTGACACTTGTGCCTGTCCTTTTAAACATTTATATGTACAGCTTTAGGAAGTCTGATTGAGTCACAAGAAAAAGCCTGGGAGTAGGAATCAGAGAGATCCTGGGACCAGGAAGAGACAACCTTGCTGTGATGCTGACTAAGGAGACAATATATGTAGCATCACCAAGAGCCCCTCACTGGTTCCCTACCTTATCATAATAGCCACAGATGTTGCACCAGATTACCTTAGAGCGAGATAATTTGACACTGAAGTAGGTAACCAGCAATCAGACCGTAGATAGGAAAAGGGAGGATTCAAACATGCATGGTCCATGTAATAATCCAAGGGTACAGTCACAATCTTAACCTGTGTTCCCCACTTCAAAGGATGCGGGGGGGCCATGAACCAATGCGAGCAAAGGACCAAAAGGAACAAGCAACTCATACAATGGGGAAATCAGGCAGCTGCCATGACAGGATGAGCCTGATTCCAAAAGAGCAGACACCCTTTTGAAGTTTGGGCCCATGGAGCATGAGGCCAGAATTGAGCAAAATGGACATCTGTGGGAACACGTGGGATGGGGGAGGACTTAAAGGCCACCAGCAAATCACAGGGCTCTACCTGCTGCGGGATGTTCCACGGCTATTTCCGGTGACGCCGGGATCCTTCAGAATCTCAACAGGGAGTATCATCATATGGTTCTAGATGGCTCGCTGCGTCTGGTCACCTGGCCGATCTTCAGGACCGTTGGGCCCCACACATCATTTCTGACCCAGATGCAGCACTTGTGAGGACATTTTGATCCTCATCAAGTCACTGTAGTGATGGTGAGCAATTTCTTAGCAGAAATGCCATTGTCAAACTCTTATTTTATGGTCAGTCTGTGCCATTTCTGCCGTTTCCACCTATCATGAGTTGGTGGGAGGTTTCCGTGTATGTGAACATCGCTTAGTTCAGTGGTCTTCAAACTTTTTTGGCCAGGGCCCCCGTGAGCAAAATTTGGGCAGGTCGGGACCCCCCAGAAATACCAAATGGACAGTATATATTGCGCGCCGTCACCTGCTCCCATCAAAGTCGCTGGGCTCCCTCATCCCACTCCTACCCAGTCGCTGGTCTCTCCCCACCCCATCACACACCCAGGGCTCTCCCCACTCTGCTCCCATCACTATCCCATGGTTCCCGCCCATTGTGCTCCCACCATAGTCCCTCGGTTCCCCCATCCCGTTCCCAACACAGTCTGAGGGCCAGTGGCGGCTGGTGAATCTTTTTTAAGTGGAGGGGCATTAAGGGGAGGTTCGGGGGGGGTTTCCCCCTGTGAATTTTTTTTAAATAATAGGTTAAAATGTTGCATTGTAGAGCATACTTTTAACAAAAAATGGGTAAATAGCCAAACAGTTTGCAATTGTTGCTGGGAGTCCAGGGGGCAGGCATTGATATTTTATTTCTATCGCGCTCGTACACAAGTGTTTCAGAGCGTGACAAGGCAAGGGAGGGGAACAGAGGAGAATAAAACAGCGATCTTACTAGGCCCAGTGACATTGAGAACGCGCAAGTGTGAGGGGAAAAGTGCATGGAAGGGGGGAGAAGTGGAAAGTGCGAAGCAGAGGAGAAACAGATAAATAACAATAAATAAATAATAAAGGCAACAAACAGTGGTAGTGCAGCCAGCAATTTGCAAGTGCTACGTTTAAGGCAGCAGACAGGGTAGGTCTGATAAGTGCAGGAAGAAAGATGGTTCTCCTCAAGTTTTAGAGTGGCAGGGCGCTGTTCCAGAGGGAGGCCCCAGCCGAAGACGGAGATCTACCCCCAGCTCGTTTCTTTGATAAACGACTGACCCTGAGGGAGTTGGAGGTAGAGGAGTGAAGAGCTCGAGAGGGGAGGTATTTGCGGAGGAATAGCTGAAGGTATTTTGGACCCAGGCCCCAGAAAGCCTTGTGGACAAGGCAGAGGGTTTTGAATGATAGATGTCCGGTAAAAAGATACCATCCCTGTCCCCTGGGCCCCACTGGTCCTAACACAATGAACATGATTATGTGTATATGCAAGGCGCTGCACATTCATACAGCAATCACTCTATCATTCACATGAGCATCCATCACCATACACTCACTCATAACGCATCCATACACATGTTTAAATAAAAACAATGAACATAAACGTACCTTCTGCATTGGCCTGTGTGTGGGTGCTGAAACGGCCTGCTCCAGCTGCTCTGTCCGTATGTGCGAGGAGGCGCAGGAGCTCCCCCTCGGACATACAGACATGCAGTGCCCCAGCCAGCATTTCCAATGAGCTATGCAATGCTGGCGAAGCAAAACGCCCCAGCACTTGCATGGCTCAGTGAGCATGTGTGGCTGGGGAACTAAACTGAACTGTCAAAGGGAAACAGTGTTTCTCTTTGACAGTTCAGCCAGCCCAGGAGCTCTCCATTAGCTGGATAAAGCAGCTGAGGGAGTGCTCACTGTTTCACTGGGCTGGCTCCTTAGCTCCTCCATAATGGGTGAGGGGCCACTGGGTGGGCGCCTCTTGCCATTATGGATGAGCCGCCAGGCTCGGACAGGCCTATAGGGCAATGCCTGTACCAAAAATGCAAAATGCTAGTTTGGGCCAATCAAAATGGGCCACCATTTTGGCCAATGTGGACCATTTTGATGAGTTACTTAACTATGCAGTTAGTAATGTTGACCATTGTTGCTGAATATATCACAATTTACTTACATTTTAACACAAAGCACCCCTTTGGGTACTATTGAAACAGTGGGCTTCATAACTACTCTGGCGGTAGCTGTGCCGGTAAAACCGGCACGGCTGCCACTGGAGTTGCATCCGGGTCTGGTACCCGCGAATGGGCAATTACTAGGTCATGCCGAGTTAGGCGGACATGATAATTGCCCTTTCGAAGGTGCCGGTAGATCCCCATTCCCATTTGAGCCCCATATGGCTCAAATGGGAATGGGGAGCTCGGATGCACCGGCACCGTTAATAACGGTGCCGGTGCATCCGACGAGCTGAGGTCAGACCTGGCGGGGGCTGTCAAGCACCCACGAGCACAACTCTTACTATGGCGGAACGGTAGCAACGGTGCCGGTAGCTTACCAGCACCGTTACTGGTCCGCCATAGTAGTAATGAGGCCCAGTCTGTGACTAAAGGAATGAATATCCATTTACAACTGTGGGCCACTTTTTCATTGTTGCTTGAGACAGTTTCATGCTTCAGCCCGCCCATGTGGGCCACCCCTGCCCATTTCTTCCAATCTAAAAAAAAAAAAAAAAATCTTTTTTCATGCTGAGCTCTCAGGGCCCCCCCTGGGATGCACCCGCGGACCCCTAGGGGGTCGCGACCCACAGTTTGAATACCACTGGCTTAGTTTGTCAACTTCTTAAGGGGATACGTATTTCAAGTCCTCCATCCCCTAGGTATTCCGTCGTTGAGATGTGAATTTGATTTGAGTTTTTTTAGCAATGGCCATCCGAATGTACGCTCTTTGAATATTAAAGAATTAATATTTACTACTTCTGGGGGTATCCATTTATCTGTATTGTCGCACTAAAACAGCATCTAATGACTTTTTGACATTTCCAAACAATCCACAGTTATGTGTTGTACATGTCTTAAACCTTATGAGCAGGTTTGAGAAAACCTTCATGGGCATAGTTTGTCTACTTTCAGAAACCTTTTGCAACGGTTTACTCCACCACTTTGGCAAGATGAGTAAGACTGTAATGGGGGAGGCAGGGCTCAACAGGGTATTATTTGGGGCTAATTCTGTGAGGCATCCAAGGCTTTTTGGGCAGATGCCAAATTAGAGAATATCTTCAGAACAGCCGATTGGCCTAATAACGCAACATTTTACACTTTGTATTACAAATGTATAAAAACAGACTTCAACGGTTGTCTAATCGCTATTGCCAACAGAGGTGTATGGGTTTCTGGTGTGTTCGATGAAAAGCATGGGCTTCTATTAATAAGAAAAAGCTATTCACCAAAAGCTCCTTTGAGCAAAGGAAATAAAAATATTGGTCAAATACATGTATTTTGATATGCATCCTCTCAGCCTGGTGTGACCTCTGGATGTGCTGGGGTCAAAACAAGCATGGTTATGTATTGTATGGGTTGCTTAGAAGGTTTAGGTCATGAGCTGTGGACACTTACTAAAGAAGGACAAAGCCTCGAAAAGCTGGATTGAGGGATGGAGAAAATGTCACGCAATGTAATTGAACGGCACACACATTTTTGTAAACCTTCATAGGGTGTTTTCTTGATAATATGCAATAACATAAACGTTACGGGAAGAAAATACCATAATCAAAAAATCAAATAAAAACGACCTACTTCAGGATTGGCATCAAAACCTTTCTCTTCATTTAGCCGCTTTTATCTGGGTGCCGCAGGGCACATTAAATTCCAACCAACGATTCCAGTTGAGCTTTGCCTGCTGTAAATAAACTGCACTGGAGGCTTTTGACGGGCCAGCTAGTGGTTAGGATTAGCAGCACGTCAGAGGAATGAAATACTGTGCAGTCTGCTACTTATTCCCCTCTCCAATACTTCCCGGATTATGTCCATTCATATTCAGATTCTGCCTCTGACACCTGATCTTGTCAAGCGCTTGGATACCACAAGTAAGAGGAACACAATGTACATGTCCTACATCAAACAAACCAGAATGAAAGCGACCCGATTCTTTTTAGGCCGTCCATTCCTAATGTTTACCTGTTATAGGTCAACAATCAACTGTTACATATAACCTTAGCCTGCCCAACCCCATGGAATGCAAATACATGGAAGGTGCACTACATGCTCTCCAAGCTCACCATTAAATACAGCAAACGTGCGTGATCGCTTCCATTGGTGGATAGCAAGAACTCTTCTCATAACAGATGCAGAGAGAAAGCAACGCCATGACAAGGGGGCAGATTACATGACACATTCGCAGATGGGGTAACACAATCATTGGAGGTTAACTGCTGGTAACCTCGTAACAAATAAAAGGAAAGCACACTGATCGCTCTCCTGTGGCCGATGTTTAGGTATCAGCTATCTCGAAAAGAACACTGGTGAGCAAAAACAAAACACTTCTTGCATGTTTAATCGCTCAGACAATGCGTCCTTTATGTAGCAGTGCGTGGTCTCCAGCTACAATTCCACAATTCCAGGCAAGCAAGAGTAACCTCACAGACCATTACGCGAGCGAGTGCTTCTGGACTATCCATTATTAATAAACATTGATGCTGGCTCCATGTCATGCAGGGATCTGATAAGAACTAATGGATATTATTGGGGTGTGACGAGGCTTCACAGATTATTTACATTTAGTCATCACCCACAGACCCAGACATGGCAGAGAAATATGAGTGGGTTGTTCGAGGGCGATGTTACCGCGGTGACAGTATTCAGCACAATACAGCACACATGGTCGCAACATCAAGGATTGTATGTATGGTCAGGTACGAAAGTTGCAACCCATGTGGGGGGCACGGTTTGCTCCGCGCACGGTGGCTTCCAGTTGTAGCAGTTGCATCTGAGTGAGCTAAAAGAAGGGTTCTAAAAGTGTTCCAATCCGTGTGCGCTGGCGCATGAGTATACCACAACACACAGGAATTCAACAATTAAAAGACATTCACTAATTCCACAAGATGTTGTTTTTGTTTGCAATCATGTATATGTTTGTAAAGTATCTTGTTTGGCGCCGTGCTTGAGAGGATGGGAGCACGAGCTCTATTTATTTCTCTGGTATCTTTATTATACAATCGACCTACTGCCAAACTGCTCGCTAATGGCCACCCATCGGACTGAATTCCCATGGGAAGGGGCACGAGGCAGAGGTGTACCCACTCCAATTTGTTGTTCCCGTTGACCATTGAGCCCTTGGCGGAACTACTCAGGCAACGTCATATAACACAGAGGCATGCAATTATACACACACTATATGCGGATGGCATGACCCTCTTCATTAAAAACCCTGATACCAACCTAGTGCCAGTCATGATGGATGTCCTGGAGTATGGCCGCTTCTAGGGGCTGAAGATCAATGCAAAGTAGTCGGTTCTCTTTCCCCTCACTGAGAGTGCTGTAGAAATCCCAGATGCGCTGGGGTTTCAGTGGCACGTGACCCACACAAGATATTTGGGGGAGAAGCTGGATAAGAGCCCAGAAATACTGTGGCAGGAAAACTGTGGCAAGATGTTGGGAAGTGCGGAGGGAATGGTCTGTAGCTTCCGTTTTATCCCTCGTAAAAATGGTTCTGCTCCCGAGTTTGCTTTCTTTCTTTCTTTCTTTCTTTCTCTCTTTCTTTCTTTCTTTCTATTTTTCTTTCTTTCTTGCTTGTTAGGCGCTTATACAGTAAGAATGTACTGTTTCAAAGCGCCCACAGGGCAGGGAGGGACGAAGGGTACATTACAACACAATATTAAGAGCTGAGGGGAAGAGGAAGAGGGACGGACCTACTATGCCTTGTGAGTATTCAGAACGTGCAAGTGCAAAAAGGAAGAGGGATGAGGGGGTAAGGGCTGGGGAGTCTGAGCTCGTGGGAGAGCCATAGAGGAAGTGCTAGGAATGTTGAGTTCTACACAGCCAGAGCATTATTCCTTAATGTTCCACTAGTGCCCCAGATACCTTTTTTTTAAGTTGAAGAGTACAATTACAAGATTTATATGGGCAGGTAAATGGTCACGGGTTAGCTGGGGCAAGCTGGTGGCCCCACTTTCTATCCCACTAGTATTCCCCCCACCCTGACTGGCCCATGTTCAAATAGAGAGGACGTTGGTGGCCCCGGCGCTCCCGAGGGCGGCAATACTCAGAGCGTCACTCAAGTCAATCAGGGTGATGAATTTGGTCGACTGTACGAGTTCAGCCTGATCGAAAATAATACGTAGAATGGGCAAGGCACCTCTCTAGCCACCCTTGCTACTGATTACCCACATACCAGGGCTTTCCCTGACCAGTGAAAACGTTTATGTGCAATGCATGGGCATACTCAACCAGATACCCATGCAACTGTTACATTATGCTATAGTGGCTGAGGGTGAGGACAGGATGACATGGCGCCTGTATCCTAATATAATGGAGAAGACTACAGGATGGTCACACGTTGCGCATCGTAAGTGGAAAGAGACTCTAGACAATCGATTTCTGACAAGGGGTGGAAGTATTGTTGTATACAAACCAGACAAGTCTCTCTTAATAGTCGGTTTCAACTACAGCACTTTAATTATTTACATCCTCACTACACACCTGCAGGCCTCTATCGATTTTACCCTGACGTCACCGATGCTTGTGCGGGCTATGCGCTCACACTGGCCGCTTTCTTACATCTGGCATGGGAATGTGCCTCAGTTGTGGCCTTTTGGTCTGAAATCTTCCAAAGAATTCAGGAAATATTAGGAGAGCCGGTCGAGATGACCCCAGGGTCGCACTTCTAGGCGACACAGGGGAAGTCTCGGTGTGTCTAAGTCGCCTTACGGGGGATGTTACTTGTTCTGGATAAGTGAGGCGTAGCAATGGCATGGGGGAAGGGACCTCCGCCACTGCTGAGTAACTGGATGCAGAACTTTGAATACTGTTATAACATGGAAACAGATTACAGGGGTGCACTGCCAGCAACTGCTAAGCCTAGAGATATTTGGGGTCCTTACCGGAGCTATATGCTCTCTAGATCGGCGGGCACTGCTGATGGGCTGTCATGAAAGGGGAACTGCTCCAGTTGCAAGCGCTGGTTGATGGGACTGGCAGTTATGGTATGGGCAAGCCATTAAACTATGGTGATGGGGCCCTGCGGCACCAGATGTTACTTTTGCCATTGGATGTGGGTGTGTCAATGAGCTGTCACTGTTTTTGGTTTGTTTAAAAATGTAAAAAACGATATATTTTTTCAAGTGTCTAATTTGGCTCATTATTTTACTCGGTTTTTACAGATAGTCTTCTTTTTATAAATAGGTGAAATTAATGACTTGCTGGAAAACAAATACCAAGGTTGCTATTTCCTTAACGTTTGTCTAATGTAGGTGACACCACTGTCAAAGCCAAGCTTGAGGCAATTGCTCACTAGTCTACCAATTAAGTACTTCTCTGATACTGCTTCTTCATACCTCTGCAAAAGTATCCCACTCCATAGTTTCATTTACTCCTCTGATAGGGCAACTCTCAAGAATCGGACCTCACAGTCCACAAAGTTGAGGTAGCAGATGCTTCTCTATCTATGCATCCACACTCAGATTCCCCATATTGCATCCTATAGAAAATTACAACCACTACAAACACAGACTCCAACAACCACCTAGGCACCACCCCAAAATCCAACCCCTCTTTGTTCTAACCAGGAACATGTGACTCTCTTTCACAACCATATGTATGGTTATGCTAAGGTCTTGTATCCTGCTGTTTTTGATGCCTGAAAACATTAATGAACGGCTCATATGACATATGCATAAAGCATAAAATAATCACATTTGAAGAAGACATTTTAAATTGAAATAACATATATGCCCCACGAGGCATTTCTGAATGAATGCCATCAAACACTGATATATGTTCTGAGCAGAAGCTAAATCATTCCTTGCTAGTTGAGTCAAGAGAACTAATTACTTAGAAATAGCTGCAGGGGCTGAGTAGTTTTAATTTTTATATCTTGTATTTATTGGAAGCAGGTCAGCGCTCATAACAGAAATGCTGTACATCATGCAACAACGGTGGCTAGAGCCAATACCCTTGTGGGGTGCTTTGCATACGGATGAAGTAATACGATTGGATATATTTATGCATTAAAGGTACTTGTATACAGCGAGGGTTCCATGGTATGCAGTACTATTTAAAACATTCTTTGAAGGCCAAGGTCATGAGCACTATCCTGAATCGCAGGAGCATTGGAGCATGGCACATGTGTATTGGGATGGTGATCCAACGTGCTAGTGCGTAACAGAAGGCCCTTGTACTGTTTTTTTCTTTTAAAATTGCATTTTTTATTTTGTTTCCAGCATTCCCATATTGCGGCTTCTGAAATTGTGTAGGCCTCTCAGGATGTCCCTTTTCGCCAAGTACTGTGCCTCTGTGGCACCTGAGTTGCCACATGCTTGTATGTGATGTCATCTGCCTTAAAGATTAATTGCTATGGTATGACTTGATGTATTTTTTTGTATTTGCATTGAGGTAGATTTATAACGTGCCACAGACCAAATGAACTGCAAACAGGAGTGATCATTGTAAATATTACATTATAGAAATTGAAACTCTAAAGTCAATAGAAGAGCCATGTTTTAATAGCTTTGTGGAAAGTCAAAAGACTGTCTATGGAACAAATATAAAGGGGAGGGATGTTCCAGAGTCGGGGTGCTACGATTAAAATCCTATCCCCTCTATGCAGAAAATAGGATTTTGGAATTACAAGGAGAGTGTTGTCTTTCGGGTGATGGGGTCTCAACGGGCTATAACAGTGAATTTTGTTTTCAAGATAGAAAGGGACAACGCTGTGTAGACATTTGAATGTAAAGCATAACACTTTAAAGGAGATTAAAGCTCTTACAGGCAGCCAGTGCAAAGATCTACGAGGCATAGTAACAGACTTTCAATGTGAGAGCTGAAATAATCTGCCTAATCGCTGAATTATGGACACTTTGTAAATGTTCAATTTGAAAATTGGGGGTTGCCCTCATATATCGCATTGCAGTAGTCGATCTTAGAATTAATTAAAGATCCAACCACCCTGGGAGGATGTTATCGATCAATGCAGACAGAAGCTCTTCTAAGCAGGCGCAGTGTGTGAAAGGAAGATTTCAGTAGGCATACCTCATAAGTAAGTCAAATAACATGGGGGGGAGGGCATAGTTTGGGTGGATCTGCACATTTATGTTTTGGTTCTAATAGGAT
Source organism: Ambystoma mexicanum (assembly GCF_040938575.1). Taxonomy (NCBI): domain Eukaryota; kingdom Metazoa; phylum Chordata; class Amphibia; order Caudata; family Ambystomatidae; genus Ambystoma; species Ambystoma mexicanum. The sequence goes on from NC_090941.1 coordinate 899,164,097, forward strand.
GAGTTCTGTCTTGTTGGAATTCAACTGAATAGCATTCTCCAGCATCCAAGATTCCACTTCATCAAGACATTTTATCAAATTGTCAATGTGAAAATTAGAGCCATCCACTTTTTAAAAGACTTGGGTATCACTTACATAAGCGTGATTTCCAAGATTGTATTTAATAAACATATTGTAGATTTGGTTGCCATATTTATTGAAAAGAAGAGGAGATAATGGTGATCTTTGGGGTACCCTACATGACACCACAAGACCGGGGACAGGACAGGTCGTAATTTCACCTAGAAAGAATGGAACCATTTAGAAATAAGTGGAAATATAAGTGATTTCCTCCATATGTCAAATTAGGATGTCATGATTGACTGAATCGAAAGCACCGAAAGTTCAAGCATGACCAACAAGGCCATGGCATCCTCATCTGCACGCAAGAGAATATCAGCCCGGATCGTGAGTAGGACGGTTAATGTGCCATGTCTGGGGCCGAAAGCCGAATGGAAACAGTCAAATAAAGAATTAGATTCTACAGGTGACTGAAACTACCTGATCCAAAATCTTGGAGAGCAAAGTAAGCCCTGCCACCAGTTGATAATTATTTAAAGTAAGTGGATCCACATTTTATTTTTTTAAACAGGCGTGATATTATGGATGTCCTTAGATGGGTGGGAACAACAGCTTCAGTAAATGATTTATTAACAAACTAGTGGAAAAGCCTGTGTACACAGACTAGTATGCGTAAAGGAAGAAATGTTCAGTGTTAATACATGTGAAGTCAAACAAAGTGTAAAACGTACATGAAGAATATTATTGATATAATATACATACCAATAAATATTACAATGAATAATGACATAATACATTGAAAAAAAAAGTAATTTATTTTGTTAGAGAAATAGTGCTTCATCAAAAAAAATTCTGTTTATATGTTTTTTTCTTAAATGTGTATATTTTTTAGTGTGCCTTTTCTGCAGCTAATTGTATGTTATCATTGTTGAAATACACATTTTGTTCGCCTGGAATATGAACTTGAAGTCTTATTGTTGTATGCGTAAGGCAACAGCTCCCTCTAGCGGTCATATTTTTGAAATACACATTTTGTTCGCCTGGAAGATGAACTTGAAGTCGTATTGTTATATGAGTAAGGCAACAGCTCCTTCTAGCAAAGATAACAGGAGAAGTGGGCAGGACAGCTTTTGACAAACATATATTAGTTTAGTTTATTATTTGTAGAGCACACCAAACCCTGGGGTGTCTGGGCGCTTGCACATAGTTGATTGTTACAGGAACAAGAACCAAGAAACAGCAGATGCATAGCTTATTGACAAGGGTTATAAGTAGGTCAATCGTGCCAGCGGCATAATAAATACAGGTAAGCAGTACAAACAGTTGGCGCAGGAAACAAGTTACGAAGGTCAACAACGATTACAACAAGGTCAGCTTGAGTACAGTGGATACAGTAAATGCTACGTTTAGAATTACTGGTTAAAAAGCCAATCTTTCACTTTAGATCTGAAGGTCCAGAAAGAAGGTTCAACCCTGATGGCTGCGGGGAGGGGGATCCAGCGCTTAGCGGCAAGCACCAGGAAACTAGTCCCACTTGCAGTTTTTAGTTTGTACTTCAGGATGTTGAAGCTGTCTGCATAGACGGATCTTATAGATTTAGAGGATGAGTTCCTAATGAATTTTTCAGCCAGTTATTTCGGAGCTGTGTTTGACAGGCATTTATGCGTGATGACTAGCGTGCACAAGGAGATTCTGTCATGCACTGGGAGCCAGTGTACATCACGTCTGAAGGCAGAGATGTGATTCGAGCGTGGGATATTTAGTGCCGACCTGAGTGCATTATTCTGCAGGACTTGTAATTTATTCAGGTTATGTTCGGTAGAGCCTAAGAATAAAGTGTTACAGTAGTCCAGCTTGGACAAAATCAAAGCCCTGGCAAGTGTCAGGCAGCTGTTAGTCGACAAGTAGGGTTTGCATGCATTGATCAATTTGTTGGTATATGCTGTCGTTGAGGCTGTGCTGTTGACTTGTTTTTTGAGGGAAAGAGTAGAGTCTAAGTGGACGCCAAGCCTTTTGACCTCATTGGCGACTTTAATGAGGTTTCAATCAATGTTAAAAGTCTTATATCGTGTGTGAAGTCTGTTTAGACGGGCTTGAGATCCAATGATCAGGCGCTCCTTCTTGTCGTCATTTAGGCACATGCTATGGGCAGCCATCCATGCCTGGATTGCAAGGTAAATTTCGTTTAGCATTTTGGAGTCTTCGGCATAGCAACCAGTGAGCATAATGAGGACTTGGGTGTCATCTGCATAGTTAGTGTAGGTGACAACCAAGTTATCAAGGCGATCAAAGAGGAGCTTAGTGAAGATGTTATAGAGCGTTGGTGAGACACAAGATCCCTGTGGAACTCCACAATAGATGGGTACTGGCTCAGCAGACGCTGTAGGTGCAAAGACCCTTGTTGTTCTATTTGAAAGAAAGGACTGGATCTAGCTAGCAGCGTTCAAAGAGAACGACTCAGCCATAGTGAAATGTTCAGTAAGGATATGATGGTCAACAAGATCAATGGCTGCTGAGAGGTCCAGCAATAGGAGGATGGCCAGCTTGCCTTTGTCTTTGGCTTCAGCCATTTGGATTTTTAGGTCCAAAAGGGCCATTTCTGTGCTGTGCCTTGGTCTGAAGCCAGATTGCCGCCGGCCCAGCAGGTCGCTGTCCTCCAGATGCTAATGAATTTGTAGATAAGCTGCTCTATCTAACATTTTTAAGAGGAAACGGACCGTTGTAATAGGTCTATAATTGGTGGGTATGTTAGGGTCTAAATTAGATTTTTTGAGGAGGGGCATAACCCATGCCTCTTTAAGACTGTTAGGAACTGAGCAGCTTTCGAAAGATTAATTCATAACGGTAATGATGATGGGAGCTAATTGTTTTGCTCCTTCCTTGATAATTGATGCCGGGTAGGTATCTCCCTGGCATCTTGAGGATTTTAATCCAGAGATGATGTTTTCGACTTCTTTAGTAGTGACTGGAGAGAAGTGGAACGGGAGGCAGGGAGGAGATTGCTGGTCAGACAGTTTAGAAGAGAACTTGGCGCAAGACTGTTCTTTTTTTTTTCTCAATTTTGGCTTGAAGTAAAGCTATTTTGTCAGGTAAGGCCTTTTGAAAATTAGGGCACGAGGCCGCATCTTTGATGCAGGCTTCAGTGGGTGGTGCAGGGGACTCCAATTCCCTTAGAATGGTAAAGAGTTATTTCGTGCCAGATTTAGCGTTTTGAATTCTGACATCTGACATCTCTATTTTAGTGTTAAGGATAGCTGTTTTATAGGTAGTAGCGGCAGTATTAAACTTTTCCTTGTTGGAGGTAGAAGGTGTTTTTCTCCAGTTGGCTTCAGAAGATCTTACAGCGTTACGGAGTGTTTTTAGATCTGCTGTAAACCATTTGATTAGATGGGCTGAGGGTTTCGCCTTTCGCAGTTTGAGAGGGGCCATTTTCTTTAGTCCTTGTTCTAGATTACCGTTGTAAAAGTCTACCAGAGAAGATAGGTCCTTGTCCTGGATAGTCGAGAGGTCAGTAATGGGCTGAAGTAAAGGTAGAAAGTTGTCTAAAGATATATTACGAGTGTTTCTTGATATGATTTGTGGTGCGATGGGGTGGGATGTGTTGATGCTAGCGCTCTCCTGAATGGTGAATGTAATGCAGTGGTGGTCTCACCAGGCGCAAGGCGAATTGTTAAGGATTGTGGTAGTACATTTTAAGTCTGCCAGCCAATCCAGTGTTCTGCCCTTTTTGTGTTTAGGCTCATTTATACAGTGTTTTAATCCGAGTTGTGTGATAGAGTTTTCTATGATAGTGGCGTTGGAATCATTGATGTTGTGAAGGCCTAGGTTGAGGTCTCCTAACATAACAATTTGTGAGCAAGTTTAGTATTTTGGGTCAGTAGGAGGCTTATGTCTTCATCGAAGGATTAAATGGACCCCAGAGGTCGGTAGATGAGATGAAGTAGGAGAGTCCGAGTTGCTGATAGCGGGACTTTCAACGACAAGAGCTCAGCTGAAGGGAAGCCTGTTTTGGAGATTTCTCTAAGGCCCAGTTGTGTTTTGGCTATGAATGCCACTTCACCACCTTTACAAGAGCCTCTGTCTGCTCTGATGATTGTGTAGTTATCTGGGAGAGCTAATGACAGGGTTGGTCCTGCCGCTGGGTGTAACCGGGATTCAGTTATAGCAAGGAAGTCCAACTGGTTCGCTAAGATGAAGTCTGCTATGTCCAAGGCGTGAGCCGGAAAGGATTGTGCATTGATGAGGGCTCATTTGATAACTGGAGAGACTACATTAGGAGTGGGGGGCGTTAGCCTTATAGAGAGAGGGGATAAATGGATTTGTTTATGTGCTGTGGCCGAAGTGACATGAATGTTCCGAGATTGTCGTTTATGTGATGTTGGAAGAGAACTAAGATTGGGAGTAAGGGGAGGGAACGACTGACTAGTCCTGGAGGAGAGTCGGAGATTCCTAGTGAGACAGGTCATGGGATAAGAGGCATGGTGACTGGTGTGGGTTGTAGGGAGAGCAGACTCCCTGATGTGAGCAGGTAGGTTGTTCAGTGATGGCGATGTTGGCACAGGGAAAGGGGCGATTTTTGGGAGAAAGTGGGTAGGGCAGGGGAGATGGTGATGGCGCACACAACCTAAACGTGCAAGACCGTACCCTACCCTGATAAAGGATACAGTAGTACAGGGCACATCCCATTGGTTAGAATTTGCCATACTTAAGGTTAGAACTAGGCAGAATGCAGTAGTGAGTGAGTTCGCTAGCTGGCCTAAGAGTACCGTCGGTAGTGAATTGCGAATGGGCAAGGTACAGTAAATGCAAATTTGCACATTAGGTCACTGGCAGTAAACAACATTCTAGACAAAAAGCAGTACGGTAGTTAGTGTTATCCAGCTCAGCCGGACGCAACCTCCAAGATTCTTACCAGTGGTAGACCACTGTTCTGGCGAACCCGGGTTCTAGCAAGAAATAACAGTCACAGTACTGGCAATGTGTGACAACCAAGGTTCTAACAGGAGGCAGCCATGACTATAATAGTTAGGTACAACAATTAGGTTATTGGCAGGCCTTTTATTATATATTATGTTATCACATCTGTAAATGTCTTAGCTATGAGTGCAGGTAAAGAGTCTTGCAGGCGCACACTAGGTTGACGTTTTCTTAGCAGATAGGAGACTTCTTTATTAGCAGCTCTTTGAAAATCAAATTGATTTAAATGTAGTGCATTGTCTCACATGAAGTGGAGAAGAGTGTGTTTCAAGGATTCTTTTTCCCAACATGTACAAGGCAATAACAGTTTAAAATATTTAGAATCTTTGAGGAAAAATAATTGTTCAAAGCTGTACAATGCTCAAATGAGAGGGGAAAAGAGTTGTGAGAGGCCACTAGGCTCAAGAACAATTAAAATGGTCTGAAATACTTTTCTAGGGGTGTTGTCGGCTTTCTTAATTTGATTGCAAAAAATTTCTTTTTAGCATAAAAAATTACTTGTTTAAATTTTTTATGTATGTGTTTAGTCTAGTTCAAAAAGTGTTCCAAGCTAATTTTTTTCCACAACCGTTCCGATTTAAGAAGTGTGTGTTTAATTTCTTTTAGGTTGAGTGCTAACCAAGGACTCGTTTTATTTTTAGCATCGTGGGTTGAAACCTGGAGTGGGGCATGCTTTTCAAAAACGCGTGAAAAGAACCAAGTAGTTGATTTGTACATCTCTTACCGGAAAGAAGAGGGTCGATCAGCAGCCATTCCATAGGAGCAAGCATGTTTTTTTGGGAACTAGGATAATGGGTTAGGCTGAGAAATTTTAGAAGTTGCCAATGCATAGTTAATCTTAAACAACCTAATGTAATGGTCAGAACAAGGTACCTGGTCGGGGCTTTCTGAGGAGGTGATGAGGCTCTAAAAAACACTTGGCCAAGACAATGGGCCTCATTATGAGTTCAGCGGCACAGGAAAATGTTATTTTGGCGGTAGTGGCATCATGCTAGGGGTAAATCCGCCACGTTAAGGCCAAATCTCAGTGGAATTAGCACAGCAGTATACCTGCGTAACTCCACAGAAATCCCCATGAAGTCTGTGATAAATCGGGGGAATTCGTACCTTCTCCACAAGGGGAAGGCCCCCCTGTGAGGCTCGGGAGGTGAGCCCACTCCATAATACCCTCCCTCCGGGTAGAGGCAAGTGGGACCTCACTGGGAGAGACTCCCCCTTTGGGGACAAGAACTCCTGTTCCAGTGAGGAACTCCCTCAGGATAAACACACTATGGCCTACATAGGAAGTGTTACAATACAAGAAGAAATGAACTATAATGACTGGGATGAAGAAACTACTAATGGATATCATTATTTTTGGAAAAGGGTCATATCCATTTAAATTATGACATCCAAGATACTGAGGCAAGTACGTTAAAAGACACACGTCCAGAGAATGAAGAGAGAACAGCAGGAGAACAGAGAGAAAATTGCAGACGTAAGCTGGGGAGGCACTCAGCTGCGTGGCAGCTGATGAGGACGAGAACCAGGAAGGCAGCGAATTTCAAACTCACTTGCAGTGGCAACACGGGATGCCAGACATGCGGCGGCCATGAACCATGACGAAGCAGCAGGGCAGGAGCTCAACAGGAGGTGGTGGCGAGACTACGGGACCGAATACATGGTGGACAGTCGGCCTGAAGAACGCTGCCGATACCACGTCATAAAGGTGTGTAGTCGAGCAGCGGGATACCACGAGACAAGGAGAGAGAACGAGGAGCCGAATGCTAGAGAGAGGATGGCATTGGCAGTGCATGAAGAGAGTCAATCCCAGAGAGAGAAACATCCTGAAACCATTCTCCATCAGGAACAAAAGTAACAGGAGACTGGGAGGTACGGAAAGATTCGAGGAAATCAATATCTTGCACAATTAATTCGTCACAGTAGAGAATGTGAACTAGAGTTAACTTTGAAGCCAAATAGATACAAACGTTCTGAATCAAGAGAGAGTTTGTTTGTTTGTTTATTTTATTTATATAGCGCTCCAGACCCAGAGGTAAGAGGGCGCTTTTAGACAGGTTACAGAAACAGTGTGCATATATTATAGTCATTATATTGTACAGTTAACTTGTTGCTGTAGAGGATACAAAAGGTAGTTTTTTTTTTTATATCCCACAGTTAACTCGTCACGGTAAAAGTCATAAAACTGGTTTAATGTTGAAACAAGATAGATACAAAGCTTACGAAGCACTAAAAAAATGGATAAGAATCTGGGCAAAGACAATCAGTGTAGAAAATATCCTGGGAAAGGGGAAGAATAACTCACTATCCTGTGCAAGAACAAATTAATACCAAAGAGAGAGAAAGAGATAACCCTGAATCTAAACACAGAAGACAGTTGCAAAGTCAAGGAGTGGAACTGTTATAAGCTAAACATGAAAGACTCACATCAAAAGCAAAACATTCCCTTAAAAGGGATCCAAAGGAAGACAGAAACGTCAACACCCCACTTGGAGAACTAAAGAGATTAATACAAGAAGTCATGACAGACTATTTGCGGATTGGCTATTAAAGACTGGTACTAGCTGTACCTCAGGAGAAGGGAGTCATTCTCCTGACCTAAGATAGCTTTCTCTTAGTGTAAGGGTCATGTAGGATCGTTTTTGGACATCTGACTTATTTCTTTGGACGTTCACAATGGACAAACGAGCACCTTAGTTTGTAACCTAGGTAGTGATCATCCATAGTCATAGGGAAAGTAAGGCCTTATACCTTTACTTTAATAAAAGAGTATACATCATGTCCTCTGAGAGTCTGTGTCCTTCCTTTGTCTTGCCATAAGTCTTATGGACCCTGGAAATGGGGATTAACACTGCCATAGCACCACTCGTAATCCTGTGATAAACCCACAGGACCAAGTGGCAGTAATAGTAAACTAGTGTGGCAGTAATTCTGTGGATTTACTGCCAAATTAACACTAAACTCACAATGAGGCTCAATGTCCTTTAAAGTGGACAAGGGTCCTTGGATGGTGATTCGAATTATGTGAATCAAATATTTTGTTTATGGGAAGTCCAATTAATATCTGTGTTGCTTTTAATATTATTTAAGAATAAAAGTTGTCCTTTGGTATAATTAATTTAAATTAAGAGTAGGTGTGCAGCTTTAGGATGAAATAAAGTGACTTAAAATATGAATAAGAAAACGCCTACCGTAGGATAATCAGAGAAAGCACACAGCCAACTTACTAACTTTCATGAAGACAAATGTATCCAAAAACGTCTGTGAAACTGAAGATTGTAGCATGACCATAGCACCTATATAATTCATGAAATGATCACTGAGTACAGGGTATGACAGGCCGGCAGAACACGGCAGAACAGGCACAACAGGCTTTGAGTCAGTGCTTTGCACTCACGCAGGCCACCTAAACTCATTGGATGCAGGCCAAGTATGTATGCACAGAGATCAGACGAAGGAGATGGGAGATGTAGTGCAAACCTCTAAAGTACCAGAGCTTTAAGGTTAAGATGTTAAACAAATGTAAAAACATAATTCACGTTGCAACTCAAATACAATGTAAGACAAAAATATACCTAAGCATTAGAGGACTCTGATCTTTTCTGAGAAATGTGCACAGGGGAAAAAGTCAATCAATGAGCCAACCTCGATTATGCTCAGAACAATGATGTGCTGCTTTGAGTGGGCGAGGGTTGTGGTAGGGATGCTTGAGAGGAGTACTCTCCCCCATCCATGTACAATAGAAACAGGGATTTTTCACAGCCCTAACTAAAGTCAGAGAGTGGCAAGAAGGGTTTGATTTTGTGTTGCAGTGTTGCTTAGTATCAAGCTGTCTGGGCTTTTTTGGCACTGTGATGTTTGAGGAGTGGTGGCACTTAAGGGTGAAGTAATGGTGACTGCAATCACTGTTTCAACAAAAACCCTTCAAGGTTAGCCATAATTGGATGAGTTTGTCAGGACGCCAGAGAATCACACATTTTGTTTTTGGTGAGATTGGGCTTTAAAGACAAGTTTGTCATCCAGGACTAAATGAGCATAAGGCAGAGTTCTAGTTGTTAAATGTCTTTGACATGGCTGAGCTTTCGATATATCGCTGTGTCATCTGCATATTGGAGCGCAGAGATGTTGCAGTCAGTGACGAGGACATCTAGAAGCTCTATGAAGAGATTGGGGATGGCTGATGGTTTGATGGAGTCTTGGTGCACTCTGCATGTGACTTGACGGGGCAGCAATCTCAGATTTAAAATCTGGACTAGGTGTTGCCTGCCAGACAGACGGAAAGCATGCCTGTGTGTAGCTCGAAGTGTGGGAAGAGATGCCTTATAAGTGTGGTGAACGCCATGGAGCGATTGAGCAGGACTAAGAGCCAAGTGTCCCCTTTGTCCCTGATGTGAAGGACGTCATAAATGATGTGTATGGTTGCTCTCTCAGTAGAACATCTGGGGCTGAATCTAGACTGGTAGTCCTGTGGTAGGCCCTAGTGGTTTATTTGTTAATTTAGCACGAGGCCAACAGATTTTTGGAGGACATTTCATGGCAATGGAAGAGTTAGTAATTGAGTGATAATTTGACATTTGTCTGGGTCTTGTAAGGAACTCATGGTGGCAACAGTAAAGACAGACACAAGTGATCACAGTTCAAGGGTGTTTATTAAACTGTATGCAGGTTGACATAAACGCCTAATCTAAACCTAAATCTAAGATGGGAGGTAGCGTCAACCATCAAATGAACAATAAGGCAGTCCTAGTGGTGTTGTGTCAAATAAAGAGGGCCTATACTAAGAAACCTATTGCCAAAACATACAACTAATACAGAAAAGGGTGTGGGATAGTTTCAAGGAAAGAAAGAAGTGTTCACAAATAATATGTCAGGATGTGGTAGCTGGTGTCTCCCTTCCCCACGTTTTAAGCACGGGGTAAGGTGGGATCTTGGAGCATAGCACAGTCTCGAGCTCTCCCAGCACAAGATGGCAGTTCCGTTCCAGCTATCAGGGCCGTCGATGGCCAAGTCTTGTTTCTCTTGAAAGTCTCTATCGGCATCCCTCCATCGGGTTCACTCCTGCCCCTTTCACAATTCCTTTTACCTTCAAGCTTTGTGGGATTCACTTCCCTTGTTTTCCCTTGCTGCAGGATTCACTTCCCTTGCCTTCTTGGCTGTTTGTAGATCTAAGACTTTGGACTGTACTGGGATTTTGCTAGACCTCTTGGATGACCACTTTGACCTATCTTGGCGGCCTCCTGGTATCTGTAGTTTCTATCAACATTGGGTCGGCCAGAGTCTCTCGAGTTAGCACCCACGTGGTGCCGGTCCCCTCTGCAGCTGATCTTCCCTTCTCAACTTTTACAGTTCTTTGAACTTCTTTCACCCGGCAAATTTGTGTCTTTCATTCACTTCAGCCCGGTCTCTCCCCTCGACTCACCGGCTGCGATCAACCACTGTGCTTTCCTCATAACTAGAGTCAAGGTTGGTACCACAGTAGCAGGAGTTTCCCTCACTCCCGCTTATCAGTGTCGACACGCTCTGTGTACCGTTGACATCTGTTGCAGCACACTTGGGCTATTGTCCTCGGTCTTACGATTCCCTCTGCGGAAGTTTAGTGGGTTTGATTAGAAAAGGACAAGGTCGTATCTCCCTTTGTCCATCTCTCGATATTTGCCACCTTTCTCCTCCTCTTGATCTGCCGGGCAGGGATAGCTGTCTCGTCATGCGATCTGCCTTTCACATACTGTGCTCTCTGGCTCCACCTTTTATCCCTGTGGGGAAGGTAAAGGGCTGCCAGGTGTGTGTGATTCTGATCAATTGCTTGACTTTGCCTGACCCTGGCATTGGGACATGTCAGGTAAACGGCACTGGTGTTACTCCGTTGTCTTTCGTGTTGTGAGAAAGTGTTTGTGTTGGAAAAGGGAGGGGCAGTGGTTTTGAATGTCCTGCGTGCGAGGATGGGGAAAAAGTGTTGAAGGAAGGGGGATACCGCGTCTCACCCATAGGTGTCCCACTCCCACTCCCAGAGGACCCCCCCATTCAGGTAATCCTCCCTCACTGGTCCACGCCAAGGAAGTGGATCCAGTAGCGATGGCCAACTCCTGGCCACCTGGGGACTAGTTGGGGAGACACCTTCAGGTTTCTCACAGTCTAGATCTGCTTTTTGAGAAGCAGCATATTAAGCTAGATATATGAAAGATATGCAGAGGAAGGGCGGTAGCGCTCTTCCCTTAATTAGTTTGTGATGGTCAAGAGGAGGACATCATCCTCATATATAGTAGGTACATAAGTAACTTGAAGTCCAGCTATTGAAGGGGGATGAGAATAGGGACATAGTCTGGGGACTGCATTGATAAACAACCTAAGAATGTTACAATAAATAGAGAAATTTAGAGTAGGTTACATCAGAGAAGAGGACAAGATCATAGAAATGGTATTATAACGTGGGTGGGGCATTTTTACTTTTGAGGGAGAAGTGATGAATTTTGAGGGCAGATTTCAGAGCAGGGATAGAGGTGTTGTTTTTATATCTGTGAGGGAGTTCCAGTGAAGGTGGGCGAGGAGTCCAAAAGAGTAATGGGCAAATCATTAGCAGACAAGGAATATGAAATACAGCAAGAATGGGTTTGCATGCCTTGCAAATTCTTAAAAATCTCATTAGACCTGCAGGGCAAGTTCCTTAGTTCACATACTCGACCAAAGATAAATTAATGTAGCCCATGGTGACGGGTGACAAAATATTTACCAGTGTTTTCTATAAAACGGTGCATGTCACCATATGCACACTTCATATATGGTGCAAAGCTGCCACTCAAAGACCAGCCATGCACTGTTATGTTATGTTATGTTACTTTGCATTTATATGGCGCCTTATGTACCATTGGTATGGTCTGAAGGCGCTGGTAGGTTGAACGCCCCTGAGAACCAAAGTTCAAGTCAGTAGAGAGAGTAGGGAGAGTCAAAGGTGTGTGTGAGCACCGGATATGTGTGCAGCTGGTGTGGCATTTGTGTAATAGCTGCTTCTTAGCGGTAGGTGTGGTGGTTGAGAGTTCAGGAGTATGTGTTCATTCTGGCATGATTTGTCCAGACCGAAAGTGGCTGCGTTAGGCCTGAGGAGAACGCCTGGCTGGGGGGTGTGTACCCAGCGGTGATGGGTAGAGTGATGGGGAGTATGCGGCAGATGTTGGTATGAGAACAGTTATACAGAATGGCGTCATAGTATCTCTGTGTTCTAGTTGAATGGTGGTGTAAAGAAGAGAGTAAGCGTGGTGATGTGATATGATGGGTTACATGCTCTTTCAAACGCTCCACGCGTACTCCAATCCGCTCCACGCATACTCCAATCCGCTCCACGCATTCTCCAATCCGCTCCACGCGTTCGAATCTGTTCCATTTACTCCAATCCGTTCCGTGTATTCTGAGTTGTTTTATGCACTTCATCCACATATTTCACCCGTTCCATCAACACACACGTCGCCCGTTCCATCCACATACGTCACCCGTCTACATTCGTCACCCGTTTCGTTCACATGCGTTACGCGTTCCATCCACCTACGTCATCCGTTCTGTTCACATACATCACTCGTTTAATCCATATAAGTTACCCATTCCATCCACATACTCCACACGTTCCGACACCTCTACGCATTCAGCGGCTCTACGTACTTATCTGCTCTACGCATTCTTTCGTTCTAGGCACTCATCCAATCTATATGCTCTACACAACTCACCCGTTCTAGGCACTCGTGCACTCATGCTCTAGGAACTCACGCTCTAGGCACTCGTGCACTCTCACGCTCTAGGCACTGCTAGAGCGTGAGCAGGCACCTGCTCTTACACATTCCTCCTTTCTTACGCACTCATTCGCTCATATGCACTCGTCTGTTCCATGCACTCGTCGGCTCTATGCACTCGTCGGCTCTACCCACTAGTCTGTTCTACACACTCCTCCGCTCGGCCCATGCGCTCGACCCATCCGCTCCGCTCGGCCCATCCGCTCTATGCATTCGTTCTTTCCATGCATTCCTCTGATATATGCACTCATCAGCTCTACTAAGTCGTTTGTACGCAGTCATCCGATCTACGCACTCATCCGTTCCACACGCTTCATCCATTCTAAAGATTTCATCCACTCAATTCACTTCGTTCATTCATCATGCATTACATCCATTTCATTAATTTAGATCTCCTTACTGTTTTCGTACGATTTATTCTTATTATCCACTTCATTGCTTTGTTCTACTTTACTCGTTCTATTCTGTTTGTCCTTTTATTTTGTATTAGTGGTTGTTAGATGTCAATTTCTCGCATCTAGTAATTTGTTGGATTGGTGTCATTGAGATGCTGTTATTCTGTTTGGGTTAGTTTGCGTACAGGTTGGTTTTAGTGGAAGAGCCAGGTCTTCAGTAGTTTGCGGAAAGACATTAGATCCTCAGTTAGGCAGATGTGGGCTGGGAGTGCGTTCCACAGTGTGGGGGCCATGGCTGAGAATGATGATCCGCCTAACCTGGCTGAGTTTGTCTTAGGTCCGACTAGGAGGCCGGCTGAGCTTGATCTTAGAGGGCGAGGCGGGTGATAGGGTTTTAGCTTGTCTTGAAGATATTGAGGTCCGGTTTTATGCAATGCTCGATGGGAGCTGCATAAGGTTTTGAGAGTCACCCTTCTGGCCACTGGAAGCCAGTGCAGAGTCTGAAAGGCTGGGGAGATGTGGTCTCTTGGGCCGAGCGCAAGTAGCAGTTTGGCTGTGGCGTTTTCTGCCCTTTGAAGTTTATTCAGTTGGTAAGCGTGGACCCCGAGGTAGAGGGGGTTTACGTAGTCCAGTCTTGATATAACAATTGATTGGACCGCGGAGAGTCTGTTGGGAAAGGAGAGATATGGAAAGATGCGCCTAATTGTTTTAAGGTGGTAGTGGCAGGACTTTGAGACGTTGTTGACTTGGCGTGAGAGTGTTAGGTTAGAGTCAAGGGTGCATCCAAGGTTTTTCACTGAGTTAAAGGAGGTCTGTGAGTTGCCCATGGCGGATGGCCAGGGTAGTGGCTGTGGGAGAAGTTCAGAGTTGCCACATACCATGATTTCAGTTTTGGAGAGGTTTAACAAGAGGTGGCTTTGGGTCATCCAGAGCTCTATGTCAAGGAGGCAGGAGGCGAGGTCAGGTCAGCAGTTGGGTTTTGAGTTCAGGAGTTTTAGAATGAGTTGAGTGTCATCAGCGTAGTTGTAAAACAGGATGTTGTGTGAACGAATTATTGGTGGGAGGGTGATCAAGTAGAGGTTGAACAGGAGGGCAGATAGGCATGCTCCTTGTGAGACTGCCGTATCGACAGGTCGGGCTTGGGAGGAATACGAGGAGAGTATCGTTATTTGGTAACTATCTTTGAGGAATGAGGCTATCCACTTAAGAGCGGTTCCACAAATTCCTAGGGAGTGGAGGCGGTGAAGGAGGATTGAGTGATTGATTGTGTCGAAGGCGGCGGATAGGTCAAGAAGGATTAATGCGGTGCATCCCGCGGAGTCTGCCGTCATTTTAAGGTCGTCCCAGGTTGAGGTTAGGGTGGTTTCAGTTCTGTGACAGGCTCTGAAACCTGATTATGCAGGGTCTAGGAGATTATTGGCTTCGACAAAGACATTTAGTTGGGAGTAGGCGGTTCGGTCAATGAGTTTGGCAAGTCACCTGGTGTTTGAGATGGGGCGGTAGTTTTTGGGCACGAGAGGGTCGGGGGGAGGATTTTTTTATTAGAGGTTTGACATGAACCGTTTTGAATGCGTCAGGAAAGATACCTGAGGAAAGGGAGTCATTTATGATGGATCGTGCATGTTCTCCTGCGCAGGTGGAAGCGAACATTTCTTTGAGGGTTGTTGCCGAGCAAGGGTCTAGCGGAAAGCCGGACGGTTTGCGGGCAGATAGATAGAAGTTTGAGAAATTGGTATGGTGTTATTGGACTAAAGGATTGGAATGTTGGTTGTATGGTGGTTGCAGGCGTTGGGTTGGTCGCTATGGGGGCAGGGTTGCCTGGTGGATGTAACATAACATTTGTTGAAAAAGGCATGAAATTGCTCCCAGTGATGTGGCATCTATAAGTTCTACTGAACATGAACAGATTGTTAACAGTAGGCCTTCTCAGCCATTACTTCTTTTCTCCACAAAATGTAACCCATTCTTAATATCTTGCTGGGAAAACAGATGGGGAAGGGCCTTTTTGTAGAGTGCCACTGGGCTTCTAAATCCAAATCCAGGTCACCACCTGCAGACAGACCAGAAATCCCACTTTTTCAATTGATGTCCTATTGACTATTACTTACAACATAGACAGATTGGTTCTTAACAGCATTTTTGCATTCTTCTGTTACTTCAGGTAGAGGTTTAACTGGAGATCTTCAGACTTTTCTTTTGTCTTCACTCACTTCCAAGAGTCCAGTTTTTGATTTGCCAAGGGCTTCTGCTATTTTATCAAAGTCGGTAGTCAGAATACTCAATCTGTTGAATTGTATCAGTGTTCAGTGAAGTTTGCCTACAGTTTGCCTACAGTAAATGCCAAAGAAAGATTTCAAACATCCCCATATTTGCCAGCAAGGTCTAGTACTGTGCAAATGGTACTCGCCTTGCATAAAATCTACTTGTGAGTGGTCTAGTAGATTTTGCGAGACCTGGATGGGGGCCAGCATGGTCTGAAGGGTGGTAGAAAGTTTGCATGAATGGGATCAGAGTGAGGAAATAAGGCTGCTGAAATATTTGGCCATTCATCTAACTCATCTGTAAACAGTGTGCTAAATATGTTATGTTATGCTAAAGGATATTTATACTGCGTACTATAACCACCTGAGTGGTCCACTGGCGCTCTGGAAGATCTGAAAAGCAAGAGGGTAAGAATAGTAGGACTGAGTGGGGGAAAAGCATAAGAGAGCTGTGATGTGCTGTTGTCAGCTTCAGTTCAGTTCAGTTTACACTGTTCGCTGAGTTTAGGGGTAGAGGAGCGGTTGGATGCATTATCCCTAAATCCCACACCCTCACCGCGGTCATATTGGAACAGTAGAAGAGCTCTGTATGGGACCCCATGCATTGAGCGTATGAGAGACGATATGCACTCAGGCAGCTGTACCGAATGTACCCTTGCGCTGAAAGTGTGAAAGGATGCCAGCAAGTACCATTAGATATCATGGAGCGCTGAGTGAAACCTGATCAGGGCAGAGTGATGTCAAAAAGAAGATGTACGAAGACATACTGAAACAATATGAAAATACTTAAGAGTGACGATGTAACTGAAGTGACAAGAGAAACGTACAAAATGATAAAGTAATAATGAAGGCAAAAGAAGACAAAGTAACTTTCTGACAAATAAGTGTAAATATGCAGTAACGCAAGTTAGGAAAGACATAGAGAGGCTTGCTATAGAGTATTTATAACGTGTCTAAGACGGCCATAATTGGAAAATGGATGCCGTCGGGTTAAGATTTAATTCAGCTACCTCAAAAATAGATCACGGTTGAAGAGTCAGGAGACGCTGGAAGAATAGCTTTGTGGGTAAAACAAAGAGGAGTCTATATGGGCTTTGTGATCAAGGATGCTCTTTTTAAGGAATAGCTGCAAAGCACGAAGGGAGGCAGACAGATAAGCCATGGACGAGACATATTTCTCTTAGAATAAAGAAGACAAAAACATCTGCGGGAGCCAAGTATTTATATATATAAACGTGTAGTGTATACAAGATGGAGTGAGCAGGTCTCTAAAGGCCAAGAGGAGCAATGACACTCATAATTAAATCAAATAGCAGCTATTCATTAAGCCTCGGATCAAGATAGTGATGTGCTTACACTCCCTTGAATGTCCCAGAACAGAGAGCAGGCTACAAGGTCAACTATAGACGGGAAACGTTGGTTCATGGCTGGCCTGATGAGAGATCAGGGACTAATTGGAAAAGTTGGGAGTTGTCCGACGTGATTCTGGGTTTCGTATCACTTATGTGCTGCTAGCCGAGTCGGAGGTCCGAGGTTGGGTGAGAATGCCAACCAATCAGTGGGTCTATGGGGCAACATTCTATACAATGTTCCATAGACCAATCTGCTGCCATTTTGTTCGCTATAATCAGTATTATAAGTTTTTAGAAGTAGTTCGAGGCATGCCTCACAGATAAGAGACAGCTAATGGTGTACTAACCCCCATGTATTCTATAAGTAGATATGTTCCTCTAATCATATTGGGGTATGAGACCTCTGTGTAATCAAGTGTGTGTGTGAGTGTACAAGCATCAGTCCGATGTTTGTTAGTTGACCCTGCTTTATTAAATTGAGAATAAAGTAGTACTTTGCCATATTCTTTGAGTCGGTCTGGTTTTTGGTCTGATATCTTTATTGGTAATTCCATCTAGCACAAGAGATGCTTCAAGGTGCTAGAGCACATAGGTGTGAATTTTTGTTCGGTAGTTGTCATGTGCTGTTGTGCGTGGCTATGGGTGGTTTGTTGCGCTGTTGCAGTGTAGTGAAGTGTGTGCGGTTTGTTGTGCTGTAGAGGTATGGGTGTGTTTTGTTTAGAGTTTAGAGTTTGAGAGGTGCAAGCAGAGGGTTGAGTTTTTTAGTAGGGTTGGTTAGTGGTGATAATTTAGCGTACCCCCTCAGTTTTGGCCACCATTGGCACATATTGCTGTCAGTGTTCTGCCTTGTGGAGTGCTAGCGGTCTCCTTCTTATATTCTGACTGATGGATTTCTACACCGCCGTTGTATCCCTTGCCATAGCCTGGTGTGCAGCCACCATCGCAAACCCTGGGCCCCTGGGGGGGCCTCTACCCTGTGCTCTTGAACTCCCTGTGCCCTGTGGTTTATCTGTTCAGTCGCCACTCTTTCCTCTTCAATTCTAATGCCCTCTATATATGGTTCAACTTAAGACACTCCTATCTCTCTCCTTAGTTTCCAGTAAGGCCTTCTATCTGAAGGGGTGCACCTGGTTCTCCCTCCCATTCGGAGGTCTCTCTACTTCCCTGCACTTCATTGTGGCCTGGCCTAGTCCCCCGTCTTGCCATTTGTGTGTTCATTCTGTGGGTCGTGGTCGTTTTTGTCCGGTTCTGAGTTGAAGAGCCAGGTTTTTAGGAGTTTTTATAATTAAAGGTGGTCCTTCATGTTTTGTATTTCTCTCAGGCGGGAGTTCCACATTTCTGCAGCTAGGCAAGAGAATGCGGATCCACCAGGTTTTTTCTTGCTTATGGTTTAGGTTCCAGGCGGATGTCATCACTGGATTTGAGTGTTCTGGTCGGCTGGTCAATGGTGATTTTCTTTTGCAAGAATTCTGCTCTTTGGCCGTGGATTGCTCTTTGAGTTATGCACATTGTTTTGAATGTAATTTGTTTTTGGACTGGCAGCCAATGTAGCATCTTTAGCGCTGGAGTGACGTGGTCCCTTCGTGAGAGTTTGGGCAGAAGTCTGTCCGCTGCATTCTGTATACGTTGCAGTTTCTTCAAAAGAAAGTTCGGCATTCCGAGGTATAGGCTGTTGGCGCAGTCTGTCCTGGACAGGATGAAGGAGATGATGGCCAGTGTTTTGTGCGTGAAGGAGATGAACAGTAGAATCTTTTTGATCGTGTGCAGGTGGAAGAAGCATTTCTTAATTATTGAGTCTACTTGTGGTTCTAGGGTTAGCTGGTTGTCCATTAGGATTTCAAGGTTTTCAACAATTTTGGATGGCGTGGGCGCTGTTCCTAGTTCTGCGGGCCATGGGTTGTATTGGTTGTTTCCTTGGTTTTTGGATATAATCACGATTTCCGTCTTGCCCGGGTTGACTTTGAAGCTGTTTGTGTTCATCCATTCGTACAGTTCTTTGAGACAGTCTAGTGTTGTGTTCTCCTCTTGTACATTTCTGATTTTGTAGATGATTTTGGTGTCATCGGCATACCTGTAGCAGGTGAGGCTGTGCCTTTTGATGAGGTTGATTAGTGGAGTCATGTAGATGTTGAAGAGGAGAGGGGATAGGGAAGATCCTTCTGGTACTCCAGAGGTGGGGTCCAGCGGCATGGATTTGAATGGATTTAGCCATACTGTTTCTGTTATTTCAGATAGGAAAGATTTTATCCAGAGCAGTGCAGTGTCGATGATCCCGATTTATTCCAGTCTCTGGATGAGGATGTTGTGGCTGACTCTGACAAACGCTGCAGAGAGGTTGAGTAGTTTCAGTGCCGAGTTTGTGTTGGAATCTGCGTTGGTCTTTAGGTCATCCCAGATAGAGAGAAGTGCTGTCTCTGTCCCTCTCATGGGTCTTAAGCCAACTTCTGCCTGGTCCAATAGTTGGTGGTTTTCTACGTGTTCCAGTGTTTGTTCGGAGACAAAAGTCTCTAGTAGTTTTGCCAGATAGGGAATGTTTGATATTGGTCTGCAGTTAGAGAGGTCTTCCACATCGCCCCTTGTATCCTTGAGGAGTGGTACTCTCCCTGTTGAGAGCGATTGGTTGAAGAGGTTTCTGTGGCATTCCAATGGTGTGCTCTCTGTAAGGAATGATGTATAGATGTCTGGTGTGCGGGGGCCCATTGGGGAGCCTGCTTTGTTTCACCAGCTTGAGGAATTTTTCTTCTGATATTTTGGTGAAGCTTTGCATCTTATTCTGTGGTTCCAGGGTAGGTGGGGCGTAATGCACGGTCGTGTCGGATGGCCAGGTTTGTGATGGCTTCTATTATATGATATGGCATTTATAATGCTCCTGTACACAAGTGTTTCTAGGCGCGACAAGACAAGGCGGGAGAAACAGAGGTAGGACAAAACAACAATATTACTAGGCCTTGTGTCATTCAGGGAAGTGGAAGGGGAGAAGTGCTGAGGGGGTTAGGAGAGGGAGAAGTGCAGGCAACTCAAACGTGCAACCAGTGGGTGGCTCAGTGCAGGTAAATCAGAAAGTGCAGCCAACGGATGGTTCATAAGTGTAGAGAGAAGGGACTGTAGCGTTGCAGATACAGACCACAAGTGATGGGGGAGCCAAGAGGCAGTGCGAAGTGCAGCTGGGCAAGCAGGAGCCTGGGCCCAAGTTCAGAGGGTGGCCAGGTGACCAGTGCGTGGAGCAGTTAGGACGTCAGCAGAGCAGAGGAAGAGAGAAAGCGGAAGCGAAGAGGAAGGTCTTGAGTTGGTTGCGGAACCAAAGGTGGTTCTGCTCAAGTTTGAGCGAGACAGGCAGGCTGTTCCAGAGGGAGGCCCCAGCCGAAGATAGAGATCTGCCCCAACTCTCTGCTTGGAAAAGCGACTGACCCTCAGAGAGTTGTAGGTGAATGAGCGGAGAGCTCGAGAAGGGAGATGTTTAGGAAGAGAGAGTTGGAGATAGTGCGGTCCCAGGATCCAGAGAGCCTTGAAGACAATGCAGAGAGTCTTGAACTTGATCCTTGTCGGCACTGGTAGCCAATGAAGAGATTTCAGAGCTGGAGAGATACGATGCCTGGGCTTGAGGCCAAGGACACAGGACCAGAGCTCTGGGGCAGTGAGCTTCTGGGGGAAAGTGAGGAAAGAAAGAATACCTCTGAGGAGGTGCAGCTGATAGTTTGACTTCTTAGAGATGTCAGACATGTGAGGAGAGAAAGAGAGGGTGGAGTCGAAGATGACCAAAAGTTTCTTAGCCTCACAGGTAGGAGCAGGAAGAGGGCCCAGAGTGGTGGCCCGAGAGAGAGAGGAAAGCAAGGAGCTGGTGTTCTGATAAGGAGGATCTCAGTCTTACTGGCATTAAGGGAGAGATCATTGGCGGCACACCATTCCTGAATTGCGGTCTGACAATCTGGAATGAGAGAAGGAGTAAAGGTGGCCGAGGGGAGCCTGAAAGAGAGCTGTGTGTCATCCGCAAAATACTGAAAGTTGGAGCAGAAAGCAGCGATGCAGTGGGCAACAGGAGCCACTTAGCAAGCCCCGCCCACCTGGTGCCTTCCTGCTTGCCGCTCTTTTCCCTACTTAAGGAGCCCTCCAACCTCTTTTCCTTTGCAGCCGGGGAGCAGGTGCAAGTGGATCTAGGTCACCTCGCCTAAGCCCTGCCCACCTGGTGCCTTCCTGCTTGCCGCTTTTTTCTCTACTTAAGGAGCCCTCCAGCCACTTTTCCTTTGCAGCTGGGGAGCAGGTGCAAGTGGATCTTGGTCACCTGGCCTAAGCACCACCCACCTTCTTAGACCTGCCTCTTTCTTCATGCTCTTAACTCTTAGATCAAAGGCGTCTCTCGCCCGGGCTTCCGAAGTGAAGGGCAGACAAAGAAAAGGGCAATTCTGGTTTGGACCTGTTCAGACCAGGAGCCCAGGGCCCGATCCCCCTGCTCAGACAGCAGGTAAGCATGCACCAACATGTGTTTACTCGCTCTGTCCCCACAGGCCATCCCCAACCCTCTGATCCCCCTGTGATGTTCCCTTGTGCCCCCCCCTTCTCGTACACAGGCGTTGCTTGTTTTGCTTGATTCTTCTACCCAGCTCCCCCACACACTCCCCTCCCGCCTACTTCTGCAGGAGTTTGGCCTGAAACATTCTGGTTTCACCATCACCGTCTTATGGCAAATGCTGGATTTGAATTTTATGGACTTCATTGATTCGCAGTACGTCACCCTTTCTCAAGTCTCATGCTGGACTTCCTTTGCATCTTGTACTCATGGTGGCCCTGAATCATGCTGTTCCCAACTTCATATGTTACCCTGGCTTGCAACATTGTGTTACTGACTTCTGCAATTGTGTTTGCTCTCTCCTCTTGCTTCTCCCCTCTTTTTGACTGCTTACTCTCTGTTCTCTCCTCCTCTCCCTTTTCCTATCTCCTCCCCTTACTTTTTCCTATGCACTTACTCTATCAGAATTGTCCCTGGACCTACTATGATAGCAACCTCGTCTGTCTCCTCCCCCCGTCCCCTTACTGTTTCCCGCACCCCTCAAGCACTATCTTAAATGTTGTCAGGCCTAGTACGATAGTTGCTTGTTTTGTTCCTCCCCTCCCTTTCTGCACCCATCTCCCTCACCTTTTGTTTTTCTCCGGCTCTACCAGAAACGTCGTCAGGCCTAGTACGGTAGTCGCCTATCTGATTCCATTTCCTTCCGACTCTCCCCCTCCCTTCCTTATCTATGTCTTAGCTCTTGCACTATCTGAAATGTCGTCAGGCCGAATACTATAGTTAATTTCATATCCTTACTGTTCATGGCCTGTAAGAATGTCATTGTATTTTCCCTTGCCCCCCCCCCCCTTGCCTTGAAGCGCTTTGAAACACATTGTGTATAGGCGGTATATATATATAAATAATCCTATCATATAATATCATATATATCATATCAGGTGTTGGTTGAAAAGCCATGCAGAAAGGTTAGAACCCTGGGGAACACCACAATCAGAGAGAGGGATAGAAGAGAGGAAAGACCCCAGTTGGACCTGAGAGGGCCGTTCAGTGAGAAAGTAGGTCAGCCAGGCCACGGCTTGATCAGTGATACTCAGGTTATCATGGAGGCGATTGAGCAGGATGGCATGGCTGACCGTATCAAAAGCAGAAGAAAGATCGAGGAGAATGAGGACAGTAGGAAGGTTAGAGAGCAGGTCGTCATAGGTGTTCAGGAGAGCAGTTTCCATGCTTCTGGCAGCTCCGAAGCCAGACTGGTGGTCGTGGAGACAACCAACAGATCCAGTGTGCAGATGGCCAGCTTTTCCTAGAGTTTGCCCAGGAAATTAGTGAAGATCGGATGATAGTTAGCCAGAGAGTAAGGATCGGCAGAGGGCTTCATTAGGAGGGGGTGCACAAGAGAGTGCTTAAAGGGGGAGGGGAAGGTTCCAGCGGCAAAGGAGTGATTGCAGAAATCGGCCAAGGCTGGAGCAAGGGTGTCTATGTGGTCTTTGATGGTTCTGGATGAATAGGGGAGAACCTGTTTTGACGAGACTTCCATAGATCGCACTTGTCTAGAAACATTGTCTGGGTGAACAAGGGAAAGGAAGCGAAGGGAGGAGGAGAGACGGCCACAGGCGGGTCAGGAGTGGAGGAGGAGCATGAAGAGGAAGAGAGGGTGGACAGGATGTGCTGAGTTTTAGTGATGAAGTGAGAAGCCAAGGCCGTAAAGAGGGCCTGGGGGGGAACAGGAGAGGTAGGGACTGCAGCAGGATTGGCCAGGATTGGAAGAATTTGGCCAAGTTGTTAGATGCCGCAGAGACACAGGTTTGGATGTGGGCTCTCGTCTTGGTGAGGACAGAGAGTCTGTATTGCCTTTGGCCACACAATGAATGAGGCTATTCTTTCTATGTCACAACTAATTTGTTCTGACTTAGCTCACAACTGTCTGTAGCCTCATTCATTGTGTGGGCAAATAACTTTAACCATTAATAGGTTTTGAATGGTTCAATTGGGGACAAACCTCCTTGTTTTGACTTCTTAAACTCATTTGTTCCTAACTGCTTTTGAGTTTCCCTTTGGGTATTGCATTGCCTTTGGAGCAGGCGGCAGGCCAGTTTGTGAAAGGGTACACCTGATGCCCTCCACTTCCTCTCAGCCACCCTGCACTTGCGCTTGAGGGTGACGAGGTTGAAGTCGTACCACGAGTTGCACTTGGATTTGGGCTTCAAGCGGATCCTCATGACAGAGGAAAGTACATCAAGAGTGTTAGAGATAGAGAGATGAAGGTTAGATAGAGCTGTGTCAGGATGCGAGTCAACCAAAGGTGGAGAAGGAGGAGAGAAAGTAGCGGTGAAAGCCTCACCTAACACATGCTTCATGGGTCAGATAACCGAGAAGGTAGGTGGCAGTGCTGTAGTCGGCTTGGTCCGGGGGTAGAAAGAGTGAGGTGGGAGGAAAGGAGAAAGTGATCACTCCAGGAGATAGTAGTGGTGAGAGGGTTGGAGAGGGGGGGGGGTCTAAGGTGATCAGAACATCGAGAGTGTGCCGTGCAGAGTGAGTCAGGCAAGAGGGAAGAAAAGAGAGAAAGAGAGAGTTGCAGACGTTGCGAAAGAGTCCTTAAGAAGGGCAGGTAGCATCCAGGTGGGTGTTAAGATCTCCGAGGAGGAGAAGTTGAGAGGTAGAGGCGAGGAGGGAGGAGGAGAGGTCCGCCCACTCAGAGAGGAAGGTGGAGGCCTGGCCGGGCAGCCTATAGATAGTGGCCACAGTGAGAGAAAGGCCAGGAGACATAGAGAGCCCGCAGACCAGGCATTCAAAGGAGTAGTAGTCCTGCATAGGAATGATAGAAGCAGGGATCTACTCTGGGAAGATCAAGGCTACACCACCACTGGGCCAGTTGGTTCTGGGTTCGGAGAGGATCTTGAAGCCATCAGGAAGGAGAGTGTCAAAGCTTGTGACAGAGCGGACCGTGAACCAAGTCTCGGTCAGACCGAGTACATCCAAATCGAGTTCTTCCAGGAGGTGGCAGATGTCAGAGGAGTGTTTGACAGCTGAGCGAAACTTGAGAGTAGCAATGTGGAGCAGGTTGCCTCCTTTGAAGGACCTCCGTGGAGGAGTACAGGTCAGAGGTACGCCCTACAAAAGTCTTGCAGGTGCCTGAGAATGGGCAGAGGAGGAAGGAGGAGAAGGCAAGGTAGCCAGGGAGGAGGAGTTGGGTGCCAGAGGAGTGGCGGAGGAAGGAGGCACCAGGGTGGCCGGAGAAGCAGCATAGGCAGCCGTAGAGGTGGCAGAGGATGGAGGCGGCAGAGGAGACAAAGCGGGGAAAGAAGGGACAGCAGGAGAAGAAAGGAAGTTGATAAGGCTCAAGAAGCGTCTATAAAAAAGGAGGAGGATGGCCTGAGGGCCTTGGACCAAGACGGTACCGTTTCGGTAGACATTAATGATGGTCTTGGAGAAGTGGAAGGGGGCCAAGAGGGCCTCCCACCGGGTGCAACCATTAATGGATTTAGGGGGAAAAGGAGAGAGAACAGAGACCATATGGAGGTCCATAGGCCTGGAGAGGGAACGACAAAGAGGATGTCGGTAATGGTCTGTCTGGAGGCAGCACGGGTATAGGTATCAGCGATAGGGAGGCCAGGGTTGGAGACCAGGATGTCCCTTTTGAGCTTCTTCCTGCCAGACTTGGTGAGAAGGATAGGATAGTCGATAGAAAAGCAGTTAAAGAAGATAGGTGAGACAGAGAGCACCATAGAGGGTGCAGAGAGGACGAATGGGGTGGAAGAAGGGAGGGGCAAGGGGAGAGCGCTGGGAAGCAGGCAGGCGGGGGAAACACTAGGGTCGGGGGAACAAGGAAGGAGTAGGGGCACACAGAGGACAGAACAACAGACAGAAAATCAGATGCAATACATAGACAAAAGTCAATCGCCAAAGGAACCTAGAAGTAAAGAATGAACACAGCAGGGATACAGGCAGTACAATGTAATCAAACAACATGGAGAAACAAAAATGACAAGAACTGTACACAATAAGGGTGGGGGGGGGAGAGGGCCTGAGGGGAATGCGGGGAGTGCAGCGGTTAAGAGAAGGAGGGATATGCACGGCCTAGTAGAGAGAGAGCGCACACAGCCTCAGTTCCAAGGGGGCAACTCAACCTAAAATGCGCTGGGTTGCACGCAGCCTAAGTAAGAGGGGTGCATGCGGCCTAGAGTTGCGAGGGAGCGCATGCAGCATAAGATGCGAGGGAGCACGCGCGGCTTAGGATGCAAAGGAGCGCACGCGGCCTAGGATGCGAAGGAGTGCACGCGGCCTAGGATGCGAAGGAGCTAATTGGTCCCATCAGCTTAAGGGAGGCAGTCGTCCTTTACAGGTCTTCCCTGTCGATTCGAAAACGGGGTCAGCACAGCTGCAGAGCTTCACCGGGCACTTTGCGGTCCAGGAGGTTGCTGCTGCCGTCTTCTCTCATCTTCTTCTTCGGATGTTGTCCTCCAGTGGTCGACTCTACTTCTAGTTCCAAAAACCTCACTTTTTATGCAAGTTCCCATTCATTCACAGCCCTAGGCTGTCAATCAGACAGCCTAGGGCTGGTGGAACTGGCTTCACTCAGGCACACCTAGAGACAAAGGACAGGGACGTTTTGGGACCCTCCCTCACTTCCTACCTTTCCAGACACACTGGAGCCTGGGTGGGCTTCAGGGCTGAAGCCCACCAAAGACAAACTACACGCAGGGCTCAAACCTGATGCAAACAACAGAGTAAAAGCCTAGAAGAAACTAACTAAAAAGAAATGGCAAAGAAAGAAGACATGAGCCATTTTGGGAAAATGGTCACCCTTGGCTGCAGCACTGCAGTCGAGGTATCAACCTGCAGATACATGTCACTAGGTAGTAAAAAAGGGAACCACTGCCACCAGCCATTCAAGTGAGGTAGTGTAACAAAATGTTACATGAAAAATGGGTTAAAGGAATTACTATGTAACCCCCCAGCACTCCACATAGGGTGGTGTGTGCTGGACCTATAAAGTAAAGGTAAGTAAGGCAGGGGTCATTTTACCATTCTTGGGAACATAGTTCATCTAGGAAAATGTGGTGAAACATTGAGAGAAGTCCAGGGGACTTCTCAGTGTCACTGCACAAAAGGTGCCGTGTGTCACAATGCAAAAGCAGATGCCTATGGAGTTTTCCAGACTCCATAAAATAGTAAGGAACATGGAAAATCATAGTCAGAAAAACACATGAGAGAGTGACAAAAACATCCCACTCACTCAGGAGTAACCATTAAAACGCCCTAAATCTAGCAAAAGAGCTGGGGGTCTCTAAGGATAACGGGAATTGGCACAGAAATGAAAATTCTCGCTCACACGCTCTGTCTTGATATCAGCGCAGGATCATGCACTATGAGGCGTGTCCTAGTACTTGAAAATTCAATTGACTTACAGTGTGGTTGTTTTCAATAAAACCTCTAGCGACACGTAACTTACCAATCCTGATACATATGTTTATTTTATACTCTGTGGTACATTATTTCCATTTCCCCTTGGACCCACCCACATGCCAATTCTTGCAGGGATATTTAATTGTGTAAACTATTAAAGATGTTTCACACGTAACAAAGTGGTTAAATTAAATGTTTTCCCAAATTGTGGTTATTAGTAGCAAAAGACACAGAGGGTGGGCAATCGTGAACAGACAATAAGGCAAAGAAAGACTTATTGGATTTATTTCTTGTAGTCTTTACAATAACCGTGGGTGAATGAATCGACTCACTGGACAACAGTCTTACAGCCTTTTAAGATTTCATTGTTGACATGGGGGCATGTGACTTGATTTGTCACTATAGAAAACAGAAGACCTACAATTCTACAGTTTCAATTAGAACCTGCTGTCTCTCTAAGGACAACATACTATCCCGTTGAGCTTCTTCGCAAGACTTTGACTTGGCGGAGATCGCCAGAAAGGAAGGCATGGTTGTTTGTTAAAGGCTTACCACAAAAAAGTTCTAAAGGTTTCTTCTCGCCATCAACATTTGTTAATGTTACTTCACAATATCTAAAAAAAAAAACTCTTTGTGAGGCACCATGAAAAATTGATACAATTCGAAAAAACATATTGAGTAATATTCTCCTTTGTAAATGTGTGTGTGTACACAAGTAGGAAGTGTACCAAGTACCCAATTCTACCAATGATTCATATGATTCTGCCCAGGCTGTGCTCCCAGAACCAGAATCTAATCCTGCTAAAGGGAGTGCAGAAACCAATGTCTAGCAACAGTAGGGCATTTCAAATACTCATCCAATTTATTTCCCTACGTAGGCTGGGGCACAGCTTTTGAGAGGCAGCCATGTTCCACGCAGGCTAATCATCCAACAGTAACTGCTTGGCAGTAATGCTAAAAACAGGAGGGTCTCAAAGTCAGGGCCACCAATGAGGCAATCAATAAACCAAAGGCACAACCTATTGGCCTATCTGAATCAGGGCTATCATGGGTCCTCAGAACTCAACCTTTAAAAGTTGGGAGATTTAAGGAGAGGAATCCTTGATTTGTGAAAGAAATCAATTACATTCACATTGAAATAAATACATGTTCGATACAAGTCACAAAGGTTGTACAACACAGATGCACCTTTTTTTGATACTCACCTTTCTGGGGCAGTTTTTGGCTTGCAAGTGTCATCCATGTCCTCCATCATGTTAATTTCTGTCACTTTGGAAGGAACAATAGTTTGGCGACTAAGTAGACGTTTACGGGGAGAGCACTCTAGTAGAAAAATAAAAAAAACGTTTCGTTCAAAATTATGTTGATCTAAAAGACCGGGAAAAATACCATTGTCCAAAAGATCAATATATGGTCTAATTTCAGAATGGGGTAAATTATTGCTAAAATTAAACAGCATGATAGAAACAAGATAAACCGCATATACATGGGGAAAAGTCAGTTTGAAAAGAATTCACAATTTTTGTGGGTTCCTCAGATAAATAGACATTAAAAATTCATGTTGGAATGGTGTGCAAGACGGTTGCCCTTCAGTAACCATTCGCCCTCAACACTGAAATGATAGACCATGTTGAAATAAACTCAGAACACATAATTTGGGATTGAAACACTCAGAAAATCCTGGAATTGGAAGACGATCACGACTGCCAGGATTGTCTGCATCCCAGTGCAAAGTGCTGACAAAGAAGATAAAAACAGCACTTTAGTGCAATGACCATCACATAGTAGTTGCGCAAGGCAGGATGCTAAAATAATGAAAGAGTTTCCGAAGGAAGCTACCTTGTGCACCAGAGCCAGAATTGGCAGAGCCAGAATGCGGTGGCAGATTGTACTCAGGAGAAAGGAAGTGAAGGGGGGAGCAGATCAACTATATTTGAACTGTGCATCTGAAAACAGCTCTTAGCTGGGCAACCTCTCCCATTCTCTACACACTGCTGGGCATTCCAGGTACTGCCACAGGGGGCAGCACACCTGGACTCCCAAAATGTCATTGAAAGGTGGTCTCTATGCAGAAAGGCTGCTGCAGGAGCACATGATTCACACTACACAGAATGTTGCCTTGTAAAAACCAAAATAATACAAAATAATCTTTATAACACTGAACAACTGCACAAAAGGACACTTTTAACAAGCATGCATCAGTGATTCCGAGATGGCGGCTGACGGAGCAGGACGTGCGTGAACCGCTCCGTCCCCCCGGGGCCATAGTATATAGCTAATGAATGAAGCCGGCGTGTCCATGAGGAGTCATGTGGTAAATCTGCCCGTGGCTTGAACTAAACGCAGTGCGGACCAAAACACCCCCCCTACTAAGAAGCAGAGAATGGAACAACAGGACTCGGCACAGCACAGCCCCTCACCAACGGTACAGCTGGAGCGAGATGGACAGTACAAGGGGCCGGGCAGCAAAGGGGACTTTACGGGCCGCCTCCACCTCTGTATGCGAAGCGATCGTCAAAGCGGAACAAACCCCCACCGGCACAGAATGAAACATTGTGGTGCAGCACTTGGCAGGTTGAGGGGAAGTGTGAGAAACCTGAAGGTGTCTCGCCCGCTTGTCCCCGGGGATCTGTCATCCATGTGGCACGGACATGGCCATCGATTTTGGATCCAGTTCCTATGGGTGAGCCAGTGCGGGAGGATCACCTGGGGGAGGGGTCCTCGGGGAGTGGAAGTGGGACACTGGATGGCGAGACGCAGTAAGTATCCCCTTCCCTGTAACGCCTTTACCCATCCTACTAGGTGGGATACTGAGGAACTCAACCCTCTCCCCTTTCCCAACACAAACACTTTCTCACTGACAGATCACTGTGAGAGAAAACTGACTAACACCCGAGCAGTATACCTGACATGTCCCAATACAATGGTCAGGCAGGGTTAGGCAATCACTGACCATTGCACACACCTGACTTCCATCACACTTCCCCACATGGATAAAAGGCGGAGCACAATAACACACTCTGAGCAAGGCAAAGCTCACAAGGAAGCATCATTTCCAAGAAGGCAGTTTAATACAAGGAGAAAGATGGCACAACCAAAGAGGATTGCAAGGAGGGAAGTGCCCCTGACCTTTTTTACAAAAGACTGTTACTTTCAGAAGCCTTTGAGAATAGGAAACATAAGACCAGGAATCGAGGATGAAGAATGCTGTACTGTGTGTCAAAGGTACCCGGGGCTCTCCCGCGTCGATAGTCAAGGCAGGGGGAATTGTTCGCCACTGTGGTACTGTCCTTGGCTCCTACAACAAAGCATCGCCAGTGAAGTCAGCACAGCCGGTGAGTTGGGGAGACTGATACCAGATCGCTCTGTGTTGAAGCCAAGGTTGCAAGTGGCAACATTGTATAATCACAGCGGAAGAGAACTGTGTATGAAACATATGTGGCAAGCGGCACAAATACAATTAACCGGCGGATGAGTGATTGAACTTTGAAGCCAAGATACAATATTGTAGGCAGAGTGGTCCGGCACCACATGGGTGCTATCCAGCTAAAAAGGAGGCAAATGTGATGAGTGATAACAAATTGTAAAATCAAAGTGGTCCTCCAACGGGTCAAGCAAAACCCTGTGCACCTTCGAAAGACTTCGATAGTTGTTGAAATTGTATATTTTGGGTAAAGCAATTTTGTGTAAAGTTATGAACGTTAAGTTAAAAGGAATATGAGCCCGACTGAGGGGGATCCGATATCTGAGCCCGACTGAGGGGAATCCGGGGTGAACCATCAGACACCCGAGAAAGAACAGTCTATGAGGAATTACATAAATAAATAATGTACGAACATTGTGGTGAAAGGATCTGAGCCCAGCTGAGGGGGATCCGAAGATTAATAGAGAACCGCCTGAGAAACTGGGTACTTGTGAAAAGGAACTTCACGTTTATTTGTTGCATCAGGCCCTCTGAATCAAGAGACTTTGAAAGGCAAAAGACTTTGAAAGGCAAGAGACTTGGGCACAGAAGGCCCTGATTATTGAACTGTATCCTCATGCTGGAGAACCAGAGACTGTGCTAAAGCTCGAGTGTACCGCTTTTGTCTTGTGCTGAAAACGTGGGGAAGGGAGGCCAGTGGCCTGAACATCCTGACATATCATTCTGTGAACACTACTTTCTTTTTACAACATTGTTTCCCAAACTATTTGTATTTAGATGTAAGGATTGGCAATATGTTTATTAGTATAAGCCCTTTTGTTTTGGCAAGACACTACGAGGACTGCGTTATTTTAATGTAATGGTCGTAGCTTGCTCCCATCTGTAGATTTAGGATTAGATAGGCATTTTTCAAACCCTTTTTAAAAAAAATTTAATAAACCCTCTTGAACTGTGGTCACTTGTGACTGTCTTACTGTTGATAGCATGTCTTCCTTACAGAAGCGCACAGGCTGGACGAGGGGAGGCGGAGTACATCTCCTTCAAAAGGCACTTCGACATCCAAGCCTCCACATGACGAGTGGGAGGGTTTGTGCAACATTAGCCCCGGTATCGGCAGTGCAAGCAGAGGGGGGAAAGGAGCCTATTTAGCCAGCGCTCCTTGAGGTAGTAACAAGTCCCCAGCCCAGGAGACAGATCGAGGAACAAAGGTAGACCAGGGCAGAGGGGGTAACCACTCCCAGCTTAATCAGAGGCCAGTCGGAGTCAGCGAGCCGCAGGAAAGAGGCGCCGGAAGAGATGGAGGAGGGCGTAAGAAGAGGACAGAAACCAGAGTGGGACTCCCCCCAGAAAAGCGGCCAGGTAGGCCCCCGGGACCCTTGTCATGTAGGGAAGATGGTGGACCGGCAAGCGCGGGGGACCGGAAAGGAATGCTTTAGGAGCCCTTGGAAAGCCTCCTCTCAACCTCACATTGTCGTTGAACAAAATGAAGCTCACATCCACAGGAAATCCGGGTTAACACTCAGCGGGCAGGCATGAGGGGGGAGCTCAACCAAACTGGAGCATACGGGGGGAAATACCAAACAGAGGTGCCCCCCCGAGAACCATGCTGCACGCCGCCCGGGAATATAACCATCACGTGTCATGATGAGGACTGGTGGGATCAAGAACGTGCCTAGGTCCAATACATGACCATTTCACCCCAGAACCTACCTTAGGAAACGACTAGGAGGGGAGAGACCTAAAGGATACGCAGCAGATAAAGGACAGTAAAACCAACACCATGTCCAAAA
Source organism: Ambystoma mexicanum (assembly GCF_040938575.1). NCBI lineage: Eukaryota > Metazoa > Chordata > Amphibia > Caudata > Ambystomatidae > Ambystoma > Ambystoma mexicanum. Next base: position 899,196,041 of record NC_090941.1, read on the forward strand.
GCAAGGGGAAAACACCAACGGTGGGGCAAAGAAATCTAAAGAAAAACACAGACAATAGCATTAAAAAACTGTGGTCCGCCGGAACACCATCACAGCCCGCTGAAGGGGAGGAGGAGCCCAAGAAGCAACGTTAAACCAACGGAGAAGCTGGGAACATGGCGATGCAAAAAGAGGATTTGCAAATATGCTTTAAGGAATTTCAGGATCAATTTATGGCGACATTTCAGGCACAATTCACCCAATTAAAATCTGAAACAATCATTGCAGGACGTAAAGGTTGACGTAGCCATGCTTGGGGAGGGGGTGGACACAGCGGAAATAGTGTTACAAGAAATGCCGGATGACACAAGAAAGAACAACGAGGTGCTAGAACATATCTCAACACTATCTCACAATCTGGATATTCAAAGTGAAGATTTGGAGAACTGCTCCCATAGATCCAATATACGGATCAAAATATGGCAGAATCTGTGCAGGATAAAGATCTAAAAACCACAGCACAACAATTATTTGCAGACCTCATCTCGAGGGAGGGGGAGGAAGCCAACAGTATCGATTGAATTCATGGGGTCGGCTGGTGACGAGCGGAACCGGGCACGATACCAAGAGATGTATTGGCGGCAATCACTTTTTACACTCAGACACTTTTGCGAGCAGCAAGGACATCGGGCCCGATAACATCAATGACTCGGAAGTTCATCTATATCAGGACTTAGCCCAGTCAGCACTACAAAAAAGGAGTGCCATGGGCCTCGTAGTACGATTTCTTGCGCAAAAACAAGTGAGATACAAATGAACATTCCCGTTCGGTCTGCTCTTCAGGTGGGAGTACTGACAACACCGAATAAAGACCTGTGACGAAGGAATGCATATCCTGCAGATCCAAGAGGATGAAGGCAAGTCTTCTAGTATCACCAGAAGGACGAAATAGCAGAATAGGAAGGGTCGGAAACCATGGGAAAGGAAGTTGACGACAAAAAGTGACAAAGGGAAATTAACAATTTCCAATCCAACCTATGCACTCGGAAATTCATCTGAGGATGTGTGGGGACTTTAATGGAGGAGAACCGCATTACGGCAAAGACGCTTTAAATGAGGCAAGGGAAGAGAACATGCAAATACAAGTAAGATGGAGGCCCTAGTGGACCACGAGGTAGTGGTGTGTTGGTTGGAATCTTAAGAGTGGGGTTTAGCAATCCCCACAATGTTTCTCTGGGCTGTATAGGGGGCCAACAGTGTCGGGCAATCCCCCCCCCAGCGATTCTAGGAACTTTGGTCCTCCCCAGGGAATGAGGGAAAAGTTGCGGCAAGGGAGGCGCAAGGGGGAGGCACGGGTGTTGGGGGAGGCATATGAAGCAGGAACGAACACAAATGTCGGATGGGAGGAGGTCACATTCACTAAAAAGGAAAGGGGTAAAGGGGTCAATAGGTCACAGGTGGTTACAGAATTAAAATTAAGAATATTAAAATGTTGTCTCACAATGTAAGGGGTATGAAGTCCCTGGTAAAAAAGAGGAAAATAGAGGGATTCTTGAAGGGGCCGTAACCAGATAGCCTGATGTTTCAAGAAAAACATATTAGGAAAAAAGACAAAGGGAAGCTCAGGATAAGGGGCTACTCCCATCTGTTTCAAGCAAATGCAGTGGATAAAAAAGCGGGGTTCTCATCGCCATTAGTGATAGGATGTCGGCAAATGTCCTTGAAAGTAGAGTAATCCAGCGGGACATTTACTTTTCCCTCAACGTAACACTGGGAACCCAAAGGTATACATTAGCGACTCTATACGCTCCAAATAAGAGTCAAGATGGCTTTCTGAGGGGAGCACTGTCTCAACTGGAACATTTCACCAAGGGAAACATTATATTGGCGGGAGATTTTAACATGGTATGGAAATAGAAAGGAGCTCACATGCTACTCAGCATATACACCCGCCATCCAAATTGCTTAAACAAAAAATTACCACTTTGGCCCTTCACGACATCTGGCGAGCGGTCAAGGGGCAGGCAAATTGTTTCATATATTACTCTGATGTGCATTTGTCGATGTCAAGGATTGGCTACATGTGGGTATCAACTCGTATAGTGGGAAGGGTAAAAGATGTAGAACTGGGAACTATCTCCTCTTGGATCATGCCCCACTAACAATGCAGATGAACGAGGGGGGGAGGGGTGTTGGTGTGAGTTTGGAAGTGGCAATTTCCGTCAGAATTGATTCAAGACTCTACCCTGGCCAATTCGATACAAGACAAAATCGATAACTATTTTTCTGAGAATGAAACCCAACCAACTGGCCCCGGGAACGGTATGGGACGCCTGTAAGGCAGTCCTAAGAGGACATTTAATAGTCAGGAAGGCAAACTGAGACAGGCAAAGGTGAAAGTGGGAAGATGAACTAGACGCAAAAATATGCAAGATTTTGGCAGAGATAACTAAGGGCCCCACTAAGAGCCTACATAGGGCGTTGAAACACATGCAAGATCAGCTAGAAACGCACTGTATGAAATAAGCTGAAAAAGCGTTACTATTCACGAAACAACACTATTACATGAAAGCCAACAAAGCTGACAAAGTGTTAGCTAGACAATTAAAAGATAAAGCCTAGTCCTGCACGATATTGAAACTGAAAGGGAAAACAGGTGGTTACGAAACAACCAATGAGGGAATCCTGGGGGTGTTTAGTGAATACCATACAGCATTATATGCTACCGACAATCCGGAAAGGGAAAAGCAAGAGGCTTACCTGAATAGGGTCCCCTTATCAAGTATTACACAAGAGGAGAGGGACAGGCTGGAGGAGGAAATTCAGGAGGAAGAGGTGATCACAGCGATAACATCTATACCTAAAAATAAAGCCCCGGGACCAGACGGAAACCCCGCTAGTTTTTGCAATCGATACCACGATGCCCTAACAATACGTGTCACTAAATTGTTTAACTCATTCAGAACATAGGGCACGATTACAAAATCAATGAACAAAGTTGACGGACCTCCTAGCAAAACTAATAGGACCTGACCAGTCAGGATTTATCCCACAAAGACAGACGCGCGATAATATCCGCCGGGTTTGTCACCTGTTGGAAAAAACGGCAATAACTCATACGCCAGACCTTTTCGTATCACTAGATGCCGAAAAGTCATACAATTAGGTCAAATGGCCCTTTCTGTTTAGGACTATGGAACGTATTGGCATTCCCACAACACATTTCCAAATGATTGATTTTTTAAGTGTATTTTCATAAGTAGAAACAGTAACCAACAGGAGATTTTGTATTTTATTTACCATCAAAACGTTCAAACAAATTAGTCAACCTACACATTTGGATAAGAAAATACATAGATGAAACTCAAGAAAAGGAAACAATATCAAACACAACATGAAAAGAGAAGGAAAACAGGAAAACATCAGACTCTGGTGATCAAATATCATTTTCTTAAGTATCATTTTTAATGATTTATATGGCTGAGATGAACCACAAATCCTCTTCCACAATGTTACGGAAGAGCCCCCAGACAGAAAGAAATCTTGGTATTCTTCTGTTTTTGTCACTTTAATATTTCCCCTCCTAAATATTTACCATTATTTATCACACCACATGTTATGAACAGGCACAATTGCCTGTTGCCATGTTTCGCAATGGGCACTATTGCTGCCACTACTATCTGTACACTCAATTTGCCCATAGACATGTCCCTAAGGTTAGCTATCTTATTATGTCTCCTGTCCAGTGAAACTACTGTATGCTCTTCAGGCAGATATACACACACTACATTCTTAATTTTGGCTTAAGGCACAACCCATCAAAAGATCTGTTTATTTTTTTGTTTATTTATTCACAGTTTTAGAGTGCACATCAGCCCTAGGGCATTGTGGCGCTGTTATAGATATGCATTGCTGGTTGCAGAGGAAGGCTCAGAAATTACATAAACAATTTGCATTTACAGATAATCTTAGCGTTACATAGACATTCTAGATTGCGGAGTAACTAAGGGTTATGCAGTGCTGTGAGTGAAGAGTGGCTGAGGGAGTAGTGTGAGGCTATGTGAATAGTGTGGTTTTGAGGGATTTGTGGAAGGAATAAAGAGAGGGTTCTGCTCTGAGTGCGTTGGGGAGGGCATTCCAGGGCTTAGGTGCTATATAAGGGAAGCCGATACCTCTGGTGTTGGCTCTTTTTATGGAGGGCATGTGGAGTTGGTTTGCATAGTTGCTCCTTTTGGGGCGGTTGGAGATGTTCTTGGTTATTGTCTCTGATAGGTAGAATGGCGCGGTGAGATTGATGCATTTATGTGTAAGGGTGAGGATTTTGAAGTTGATCCTTTCCTTGACTGGGAGCCAGTGGGCCTCCTGTCTGGCCTCGGATATATGGTCATTTGTGGGAATGTGTAGGGCGTTTTGGGCGTGTTATTTTGTACTATTTGGAGTCTGTTTATGTTTTTAGTTAAGGTGCCTGCTAGTAATCAAGTCTGGCTCCTATTGTGGCTCTGGTGATGATTAAGCAGTTTTGAGTGGTCAAAAAGGGTTTGATTGCAAGAATAGGTTTGGTGGTGAGAGCAGAGGTGAACGAGATGGCGCTGGTCTGCCTTGTCATAGAGAGTGTTGAGTCTAAGTAGACACTGAGGGTTTTAACTGATGTGGAGACTGGAATATTAGTGGTGTGGATGGTGAAGTGAGTGCATTTGGGGTCGAGTTTGGAGAGTATTCCTTTGGGGCCTAGAATGATAGTCTCGGTTTTGTCCCCGTTTAGACAGAGACCATTGATTACCATACAGGTTTGTATGGTGGCATATATCTGGAGGAGGGCTTTTACGTCATGGTCATAATCCCCAGTAAGGGGGGGGGAGGACTTGGGTGTCGTCGGCATAGTTCGTGTATGCTATGCCGAGCGCATCCAGCAAGTCAAAGAGAGGTTTGGTGAACAGATTGTAGAAGGTGGGTGCAGTACATGAGCCCTGGGGGACTCCAGAGTTGATGGTGGTGGGAGCTGCATTGGCCAGGTCAGAATATACTTTCAAAGCCCTACCTTCAAGGAAAGAGGTTATCCAGGAGGTGACTTTGTGAGAGAAATGGGCTGCTTTGGACAGGTGGGAGGTGAGGATGTCATGGTCAACAAGATACAACGCGGCAGAGATATCGAGGAGGAGCAGGAGGGCAGGTTTGCTGTTATCCATGATTTTCGTGATTTGGTTCCTTAAGTCTAAGAGGGAGGTTTATGTGCTATGGCCTTTGCAGAAGCCTGATTGTCTTCTGCCTAGGATAGTATTGGATTCCAGATATTGATGGATTTGGTAGTGGGCTGCTTTGTCAAGGATTTTAAGGAGGAAGGGGACGGTTGTGATGTGTCGGTAGTTGTTAGGACAGGCAGGGTCTAGGATGGTTTTTTTATGAGTGGGCAAACCCAGGCTTCTTTTAGGCTTTGGGGTACGATTCCAGTAGAGATTGATGCATTAATAAATACTGTGATGATAGGGATCAGTAAATCTGTGCATTCTTTGATGATGGTAGGGGGGCAGATGTCCCCTTTGCATGTGGAAGTTTTGATGTGTTTGAGGAGGACGATGACCTCTGTTTCTGAGACGTCTCTGAAGACAAATAGTGGTATTTGAGAGAGTGTATTAAGTGGGGTGGGGGGTGGATGTGAACTGTCCTGTTTTGGAAGAGCTTTTCGTTGAGCTGATATTTTATCTTGGGGTATTGTAACTTTGTTGATAAGAGCATCCTGGATGCTGGAACACCAGGCAATATTGCTGCCACTACTATCTGTACACTCAATGTGCCCATAGACATTTTCCTAAGGCTAGCTATCTTATTATGTCTCCTGTCCAGTGAAACTACTGTATGCTCTTAAGGCAGATATACACACACTACATTCTTAATTTTGGCTAAAGCCCCAACCCACCAACAGATCTGTATCTTGGGGAAGACACACAAAATAAGATACATATTGCCCGCTTGTCCACACCCCTTCCAATGGTCTGCTGTCATGTGTGGGAATGCCCAACTCCCCATCCCATGTTTGCGGGTATTTACATTTTTCCTGAATGTGCTCTTTACCACCATATGATGAATCTGGGAGACCGGACGTTTGGATAGGGATGCCGAAATCAATTTCTTAAAGTTTTGGGCACTCTGCTCCTACCATCAAGACATCTCTGTTCATACCCAGTGTCTTATTTGCACATTTCCAAAATTAGGTCAGCCCATGAGGTCACATTTTCTTTTGTATTCCCCAAGTGTCAGGAGTGTGGGATCAAGAAACAGCTGCTGAACTTGAAATATACCCTGCCTCTCCCAGTTAGCAAACCCTGTAGTGTAGTCTTGTATTATCCATGATCAGGTGGGGGGGCCAGTCTCTAGAAAATAACTGAAATCTCCTGAACGGCCATCCCCAATACCAAATAGAATTATCAACCCACTCTAGGTAGGTGAGCGCTGCATTAAATGTGTTCTGAACTATAGTAATCTTTTTGAATTCCATTCCAGTGTTTGTGTGTTCCAAGTGCAACCACTTCTTGCTCTCTATGTCAGCACCTCATCTTATTATTGCATTTCGTAGGGATGCCAGTACGAACATCCCTCTCCCCACATTAGGAAGGGCTAACCCTCAATTCAATCCTGCTCTCAGGCATACCTACCCAGAATTAAGTTGCCCATAATTATTAAGTCCAGCCGATAGACATGATACTTAGAATATAAAGGTAAAGGCTAAATTACGCTTTATGTTAGTGTGATCTTTGGCTATGGAAAGCAAAAGGAATGGCAAGTGAATAAAAGGTCCTTCTGCAAAAGAATAGTAAGGTTCCCTCAATCAGTTGCTAACTATGCTCTTCACAGTAGTGCTCCGTTATGTAGCTGTATTGTTTTATACCTCTGTAAAACACTCCGTTGCTTCTCTACGGCAGGTCCGTGCTTAATCAATACCATAATAATATTCATTATTATTATTACTTGTTACATCATGTCCACTCTACGTTGCACCACATAGGGGCGTGGCATTATAACATCCCTCACCAACACCATACAAACAACACAACAAAACCAAAAATGAGTGTCTTAGAGCTTCCCCACTGTCAAGGTACGTTAGGGTATCTTCTTTCACTCCTCCATTAATTTTCTACTAAAAAGCTATTCAGTTTCACAGGCAGCCTTCTTTGTTCCCCATTGGGATATCTCCCCACCTGGCAATAGTCTTCCACCTCACCTTGGACTGGCAGATCTCTCTGAACCTCCTGTTCTTCATTTATTTTCACCAGGCATTGTGCTTTCAATGACACCCCATCACTGAGAATGGAATCTTCTTCATCATCTCTGCTGGAAACTGGTACTTGGTGTTTGGACACAGAGCATTTCAATTAGCTACAGTTGCCTGTGACTTCTTCACCTTTTCACCAGGCTGTAACCATGGAGCCTTTCTTTGTAGTTGCTGTCCATGGAGCGACCTCATGAGGGAGGTTCAACTTGTGTGTGACATTTCTATGTGTCCTTGTCCCGCTCCTCGTCAACTTATACATTAAAGAAATCATTGAGGAGCTCATTTTGAGCAGCCACGATTCCCCCAGGCTGGGTATTGATAGATATCAGTTTTATTTTTATGTAGACGATGACATTCTGCTTGCTACTACCCCATCATTAAATCATACCTTGGGTCGTTCATTGCTAAATGTGACCAGTTGGGACTCGAATTTAATAAAAGTAAAACAAAGGTAATGGTTTGTTAGGTAAGGTTTTCATATCAATGATAAATCTTCCTGACCTGTGACAACCCTATTTTTCCCTATACCTCAGAGAGTAGGAATCTTTTTCCACACTCACAGAATCTTTTACTCTTTTGATGGATGTCATTTTGAAGACTCTCCATAGTGTCTTTTAAAAGTTATCCTCTTTGACAACGTTTTGGCAATAAGTGCCTACTGTTGCTGGGTTGCCTTAGGGGCTCCCATTTTACCTTTCTCTGGCTACCCTTGTGAAAAATACTGTTCCCAAAGGTAGAAAGGATCTTTGGATCCCTTTTACATTTTATTAGGTGAGACCAGCACCCCCTACCTTATGTGGAGTGCTGGGGAGATACTGAGTATCTCATTTCTTATTTTAAATGTAACATTTATGTTACAAGGACAAACTTACCTTTAATGATTGCTGGCAGTGAACCTTTTTATTAATTCGGTGCACCTTTACCGCAGGCTGTTTGCACAGCCCGGGTAAAGGCACCCACGGGTGCTCATTTTACCAAAAGGGCCTGTGTCTTCTTTTTTCGCCATTTCAGCATTCCTTGTCCTTTCTCGCTCCTTCTGCTGACATCCAGGGTGGGAAATTCCTTTGTGTTAACTTTATCTTCGGCGGGAATCCTGTGGATTCCCCGCCCAGGCTTCAGAGTGTCTGTGAAGGCAGGAAGTGAGGTAGGAGTCCAAAACTCTGCAACCCTTTGTCTTCCAATCTGACTGCGAGAATCCAGTTCAAACTGTAAGGCTGGCTGTCCTGAAAGGACTGTCAACCCCCAAGTTTGAATGTTGCAAGGCTCTTTGATTGGCTGGGTTCCTGCATAAAAGTCCGATCCTGGAAGCTGAAGAGGTAGTCGACCACTGGATCCAAACCTGAAGAGGAAGATGAAGAATTTGTGGCTGAAATGGTTTCCAGCGACCGGTGAGTTTACTGTGTAACCGGAGGCTGATGTAGCCCTTCCTTCCAATCGACCCGGGAACACCGAAAACATCTCCCACCCAGAGCCTTGTGACCCAATAGACTCAAGAGGACCTGCCTTTTGAGCCATCCCACACCGTGCTGCGACCTTACGGGCTGCAATACCCAAATACCCTGGGTCCTCGAGCCACTGTGCGGTGCACGGTCTTCCGAATTCCGTATCTCGCTGAAACTTCGTGGGCATCCTGCTGGATCTCCAGAGGCACGATTCAGGTACGAAAAGTCCCCTCACCAGAGTGCTGGACCTTGCAAACGACGCAAATCTGACCAGCAGTATTCTGTCTACTTCTGTGCTCCTGAAAAGGCGACAAATCCACAGAGCCGCATCCAGCCACACGGAAACTGTTGCCTGGAGCCTTCTCCTGTGATCCCTGCTGCAAAAATCCTTCCAAAGTCCTGCCTCACATCTTTTTGACAAAGGAATCCATCGACTGGGGTTTTTGGCTGCGTATCCTGAAGTCTACCTGCTGCAATTCTTCTTCTGTGCTGAGGTACTGTGTTGGCTGGGGTATTTTGCCTACCCTAAGCCTTTGTGATTTCTGTATAGCTTTGGGGTGTTTTCTGTGATTGGGAGGCCACTCATCCAGTTTCCCCAGGCCCACTGCGGTATCCTCCTAAGGTGTCTTCTCTGGACCCTTAACTAACTTTAAAGTGAAATACTTACTTGTTTGAACAGTCTTCCTCTGGAACTCTGTATTTGCCTACAACTGAACCCTATCTCACCCTGCCTATAGCTGGCACGTAGACCACTAGCGTCCCTCTACTGCCTCTGATTGAACTCATGCTATAGAATAAGGGAAAGACTGGATAAGTAAATGGTTCTGCCTTGAAAATAAGAACAAGTGTTCAAAAGTTACTTACTTGTAAAAGAAGTTTGTTGTTAACTGCAACTCTGAGAGTGAACAGTTACAAAAGTTCTTACTTACCTTGAAAGTGTGTTGCACTATTCTAAAAAGTATATATAAGTTACTCACCTGTGAAGTGATTGTGCCTCTTCCCCAAAAGTAATACTGTTGGCTTCACTGTTAGGATAGATGTATGAGTGTCCCCAATTGGGGCTTCCCCTGACTTGCTGTTAGCCTGTTCAGAATAAGTCTTTCTTAGGTTATACTTGCCTCCCAAGTTGCTGATAGCTCCTTTAGAAGTATATATGTTTTACTTACCTTGTGTTAGCTGTGTGCCATCCTAAAACAAGTTATCTCAATCTGTGTTCCAATGATCCTAAAAAGCAACTGTAATAGAATATTACAACATTAGGTCTTACCTGCCTGGAATAGCTGTGTGCCTTCCTGAAAAGCATTCCTTTAGGTATAGCTGACCTTGTTCTGCCTGGTGCATACAGAATTAGTGTAAAGAGTGTTTGCTTATCTTGGACTGTGTTCCACTGAGCTGAAAAGCAACTGTAATTATATATTACACCAAAAAGGTCTTACTCACCTAGTATTACTGTGTGTTATCACAAAAGTAGTAGAGATATATACTGTTTCTTGAATCTGTGTGCCACTATTCAGAAATGTTTATTTGCAAGTTGGTTGACTATGTGATTTCCTTGTTGAGTGTCACTGCATAACTGACAGGGTCCACTGCCGACAGGGTCCACTGCCCTTGTATTACTGTAAAGTAATCTGAAAGTAACTTATGGTCTTACTCCCCAATAATAGGTGTGCCCTATACTAAATATGTATACAAAGGTCTTACCCCCGCAGAAATACTGTTAGGTTTTCTAAATAAGGTCTGTGCTTTGATATGTGTATTTAAAGCACAGTGTTGTGTTTTTATAATTGTGGTGATATATAGTGTGATAGTACTTACTTACCCAAGAATCTCTTGGTCTGCTTGTATATAAAATAAACCCTTTATTTTTACAGTACATAGTGTGTCAGTGTTTCTTTGGACCATACGTTCTGTCTCATTTGAATGGATTTACTAAGCCCTTAGTTGGACTTCAGATACTATGATTAGTTGGGGATTCTGTTCCAGGAGGATGGTTGTTGGCAGGATCAGTTGATAAAAGCATGTGTCTTCTTGGAAAAAATAGCAGGGCTGTTAGGAAGTTTGCAGCTAGACATGGCAATGGTTCTGCAACCCTAGCTTTGGAGATCTACAAAGCGCAAACTATCCCAACTGCTTGCTATGGAACTGGCATTTTAGGTTATACAAATTGGAAATCCATGTCAATAATTGAGGATACGTTCTTGAAAATGCTGCTGAAATTACCAAAAGGCTTCCCGAATGCCCCTCTTTACCTGGAGTGTGGAACTCGCCGAATATTAGATCTAGTTTCGCTAAGGCCAGTGATGCTTTGGGTAAGGATCTGGGAAACTCCTGATTTGTCCAAGCATGCAGAGGCGCTCTTGCATGTTTTGGCCACTGAGGGGGGACATTCTCTCCAGTATGTAACACATGTGAAGAAGTGTTTATTGGCCCTTGATCTGGAGGATTTGTGGGAAAATCCTACAGCTATTAACATGGGAACTAGATCTGTGGTGTGTAAAGCTGCAAAACAACTCTCATGTAGAGGTTTAGAGGATGGTTGCATGAGATTGAAAACTGGTCCCATTTATCTGTCAAGTAAACAAATATGTGGCTTTGAACCATATCTTGATACGATTGTACCGCATCGGGGATGAAAGCCTGTGATCCAAATTTTCGAGGGAGAAAAGACCAAAGATTATTTTTCCGAAATAATCTTCGGTCTTTTCTCCCCATAACATTTTCATTTTCAGCAGGATGAAAGCCTGAGTTGACCTTGCCGGGAGTCGTACTGCAACCTGCAGGTCACACACACATTGCAGCAGCGAGCGCTCAAACCACTGAGCCATCTTAACGGCTATAGCTATCAGAAAACCAGCCACCCCAGAAACAAAGATCCACGTACGGCTGGCCACATCCCAGGAGCCTCAAATTTCTTTTAGGGTAGCAAGGAAGACTGCGACCCCTGGCAACCCCTTAATGACATCCCTGTTGTGTGGGATATAGAGATATAAGGGCCAAGTACCTAATTCTGCTGTGCAAGCTTCCCAAAGTTCCCTCTACAACTGAGTATTTGGTACATAGAGCATGGTTGGTCCGCAATCGATCCATTTTATCTTGATTTTAATATTGATTTTAAAGGTTTTATCTTTAGCAGTTTGACGATGTGCTATATATGTAACTGTTTTAAGGTGATTGTTTTTTTTTACTGTCTGTTTCATTATGCCAAAGACTAACATCGAATAAAACTGTAATGAATTGAATTGAATTTCTATTTCGCAGCAATGCAGTATCTCCAACCTGTATTTGTGATGGCACCAGACGCCTTTGTCTAAATTCACTTTCATTGTGACCTCTCTTTTTTTCCCTCACTGTTGTCACATTAATGTCTACTGTCCCTCTCGAGGAGTATTCAGGTATGCCTCAGTTGGTGATACGCTTGTAGATGTATGAGGCGTCATCCTATAGACAATCAAGAGCGCCTTTTCTAGGGGCATACCGTCTTCCACCGAAATGCAAAACATTTTATTTAGAGTACGCATACATCGTTCCACATCATCATTTGCTCTGGGCCAACATGCGCTGATGTACAATGTCATACATTTAGAACAATTCTTTGAAAGAATCACAGTGTAAAGGCCTGAATGTGGCAAGCCATGAGTCGCGTAGATATCTTCTAAAACAGGTATCACCACCTCTGCTAGTGTGGAGGTCACAAAACGCACAACAGGGTACCTTGAGAACTCATCTAAAACCACTACTAAGTGTATGTTCTGTTGAATGATTATTCATACTGTTGAATGGAAATCCATACTCAGTCCATGCCACAGTGTGTGTGTCCTCTCAGGTGACTATTAGTGGCAGCTTTTGGGTGTTTCCTACAGACTGATATCACTTGCATTCTGCTATCATAGTGTCCACATGTGACTCCAGGTCAGGCAACCAAACTTCTTCTCTGGGGCATGCCTTGGTTTTGCTCGCCCCTTGGTACCCTGGGAATAATGCCTTTCCATGGGTGTCAGTGCCTTGCTGGCAAAAGAAAAGGCACGTCTGACTCCATACTCATCAACTTGAGTGAACACTGCGCCCAGCCCACAGGACGTACATCAACTAGAATCTCTCATTGGTGATGCAGACCAAAAAACACCATTGTAAGGTTCTCTGCCAGCGCCTCCTTGGCGCTCTCAAATGCCTTATGCGTGGTTGGTATCCACTTCCATGCAGTATCTTTACGAACTAAATTTCTCAGAGGTCCGGTAATCGTCGCCAAGTTGGGAGTAAACCTCCCACAAAAATGAATCGTCCCTAAGAAGCTTCTCACTCCAGCGGGTGATTCAGGAGGTGCACATATCTTGATCGCTTCCACCTTTCGAGGCTCTGCGGAGATCCCAATGTCATGGAATATGTATCAAACAAACAGAACGTTTTGTTGTAGAAATCAACATTTACTCATGGAGCTTGAGACCCTTTTGCCACAATCATAAGAAAACTGCTTTCAGTCGTTTCAAGTGTTCCTTTTTGGTTTTGGCATATATGAGCACGCCATCACTTACATTTATAACCCCTTCCAGTCTAGCCAGCACACTCCTCACTCTGTGTCTGAATACATCTGTGGCTGAAGATACATCAAAATGGAGTGATCGCCCTACTGTTTGGTGGAATCTGATGGTACCCAGAACTCAGGTCTATGGTGGAGGAAATGTTGGCTTTGTGATGATCCGGTAAGATATTGTCAATCCTGGGGATGAGGAAGGAATCCACCACACTGTTCGCATAGGAGCTTGAAGGGTTCATGCGCTATGTGTGCTGTGGGCATATTATCGTCTTGCCTCTGCCCCTGGAACCTATGGGAAGTGTTGTCTTTATGGTGTGTGCTGTTTCGAGCTTCATGCCTTTCATGGCCTCCAGCATCCGAGTAGCCCTTGAATTTGCCAGTTCATGCACCCTACGCGGTTCCAGTATACAAATGAATGGCAGACCTGGTTCCTTTATTATTTGGTTTCTTTATTGGGAAGAGAAAGATTTTGGAATAATTTAACCTCTCAGTTCTCCTTCCTCGTCCTGGAACACGCACGTTGTGGCAAGTTGATGTAACCTGGTACAGAATGCATCTAACGACTCTGTTGTGTCTTGTTGTGCCTGATGCAACTAAAATTGCTCATTGTCAATGTTGTCCATCGGGTTTAGGTAATTTGTCAAAGCAGCCCTGCTATCAGCATACAACTCCCTGTGGGAGTCGTTTAAATAGACGCGCCGCACCGCCAACGTAAAATAATAGCGAAGGTTTGGTTTCAGCGTCCCATATGTTGGCAGCTACAAAAAACATGTCCTGTCTTTCACACCAGAGGGCTCACCGTGGTGCTACTGTATTTGTCATGCCTGCCATATCAAATTCTGTGACTAGATTGCTATGAAAAGGCTGTGGTGCCTGTTGTTGGCCAGAGCTGTACCGACGGTCCTGATGTTACAGTTCAGTAGATGATGATGGATCCTCCTCCTCCACCCTCCCTGTGCCACTCTCATCACACCTTGGGCGGGACATGATGGATTGGTGACTTATACGTTGTGTCCCATGATCACTCTCTTGTGTGTAGAGCTGCTAACACTGATGCTTATGGGCAGAAATCCCCTGACTGGCAGGATCTTGTCTATCGCCACTACGTTGCGCTGCTCTCCCCTTCTGTAAAACAGTGTACATAGTAGGAGAACGAGCCAAGAAGGCGCGGTGGAATACTCTTTCTGTTCCTTTTGGTTAGCAATAGGAACAGGTCTACCTCATGACACTTTGCTCAACAGTTTTATTCCACTGATCTTATGCAGTAGCGCCGCTTTGCCCTATTGCATTATGGGCCGCCTCGTGTTCTCTGCACTACACTGCAGCCAGATTCTGCAGCTCTCTCTTACACTCGCAGGGGCGCTCCTGGTCAAGCAGACGCGATCTGCACTCCATGAGGCCCAGCGGTAGCATAGTCGCCGCGGGGTTCGATGAGAACCACCTTTTTGCCAAATATTAAAGGCACAGGGAGGCCTGGCCTAATTACGACACACACTCAGTAGTAGGTTGTACTATAACTTGTACTGCCTCAGTAAGAGGCGTGTGTTATGACTTCAAATAAGACTCCACACAGTATTGCTGATAACTTGTTTAATCAACCAGCTTCAGATTAACTATGTACATAAGGCAGTTCCTTCACTGTCCTGAATGTCTATTAAAATCCATCATCACTGTTTTGCTGAAGTGCAGGTGCTGGGCTTGGATGGGACCCTTATTCAGGGGGAGCGCCGGAGTGCATCGACTCGCTGCCTTCTTTTCACCTGTCTCCCGCTGGCGCGCTCCACATCTCGCGCGTGCGCCGTGTAGTCTTGGAAGGTTGCAGCCGAGACTGCAGCATTGCGGGACCTTGCTCTCATATACCTCGTTTCATTGAGCAGCTTGGTCCTTATTCCATCAAAAAGTCCTCATACCTTGCAGGCCTTCGCCGCTCACGTTGTGTTCAGTCTTCCTTGCTCGCTCTACCCAGTGATAATGTTTCTGGCTTTGCTTCTCCGCTACTCACTGACCTCAAGATGTTCCCTTCGCTTTGGAGGTCTCTCTCTTCTATTGTGCAGTCTAGCACCCCCTCAGTCGTTTAGATCCGTTTTTATGTGTCATCTTCACGTGGGGTTTCTATCCCTTTGACGGTGGCCAACTCTCGCAATACTTGTTCCCTCGATATATATATTCCCTTGATTCAATAGGTATTCTCTCGTACATGGCAACTCTTTCCAGATTCCAATGTTTGCCGTCTTGTGTGCATAAATGGTTGGTGCCTCTTTGCACTGCTCTGAGGGGTCTGCTATACCTGGAGCCCGCTGTGTGATCGTTGTGAGGCAAACGAATTTTAACTATGTCTCCTTCACTCACTTCCATTCTCAGGGCCGCCCTTCTTTTTTTTTTTTTTTTGTATTTTATTTTTTAAACTTCAGCCCGAAGGCCCAATGTAACACGGGAACTTCAAGCTTTTGTTACATCTTGCAAATCGTCAACTCATTAGGTCACAAGAGTCCTTATACATAAAAGAAAAGAAAACAAAGGGTCTAATGTCCACATAGGCTCACAATCTTTAGACAATCAGCACTTTTTGTCGAGCTTTAGTGAAACCATGAAATCTACTACTGCGCAGCTCAATTTGATGCAGTGCCCAGCACAGGCGTAGGACCACCAGTCTCGCTTACTTGCTGCCGCAGGATAAAGCCACTCAAATGCTTCATCCGATTTGATGTAATGTTCTTACATTTTGTTAGCAGATGTTCAATTGTTTCTGTTTCGCTGTTGCAAAAACGACACATGTTGTCATTTCCTTCGTTTATGTGTCGATGCCACAGCATTTCTTTTGTTTTTAAAGCATTTAGCCGGAATCTCAGAAATTGGTCCCGATGATGGCCAGAAGGACAGTTTGTTAGGTATAAACATGGCACATTTAGCTTGTGAGCTCCAATTCCTGAGTCGAGCGTGGTCGACATTCGTAGACGGTGGTCGATTTTCTGAGTCCAGCACCAAAGATCACACTTCTTTTTTGTTACTTGTGGACGCATAATTAGGTCATTCAAATTTAGATTGGCGGTAGCTAGAGTTGAGTTCATCCTCTGCTTCCACTCCTCTAGGAGCGTTGATGATCCCAATCCTGGGCATGAACGAAAAATTTGAAATGCTGGTGCTACAGGGGTCAAGCTCATCTTGCGTAGTGCCATTAATGATTTCCACAGAACGCAAGAGTAGAGTGAGTTTATTGACGGTTCGTATCGTAGCTGGATCATCGAGATGTATGGAGGGAGCCTCAAAACTCGCCGGCAAAAAATTCCTTCCAGCTTCTGCCAGAAAGAGATGTCAATGTTGCATCCAGATTCTGACCCAAAAGTGATTGCTGGGACAACCTTTAATGTGTAAAAGGTTAAAACGGGAGCAAGAGTAAATTTGCCGTAGTTTTTGTTTAGCAGCTGAGCTTGAATAGTGAGTTTTATCATTCGATTTTCAATTTCAAGTTTCCAATGATGTTCATGTAGGGACTTGTTGAACGTGATCCCCAGGTATCTGATGGAGTTGACTACCTCAAGGTTTTTCCCGTCAACTCTCCACGTGAAGTCTTTCTGTTTTTTAGATTCTCCTTGACCAATTATGACAATCTTTGTCTTCTCAGTATTTAAGGCCAGGTCATTGATGTTCAGATACTCTTGTAAGTTCGCTAACTGCCGTTAAAGACCTATTTGGGTACGATCGAGAAGAACCACGTCATCGGCGTAAATAATGCATCCGATTTCATTATGATTTAATTTTGGTGGAAAACATCGTACATTTCTTCGATGCTCTGGTAGGTCGGAGATGAATAATTTAAACAGTTTGGCTGCCAGCGGACAACCTTGTTTTACTCCTTTACACGTGGGTATTTGCCCGGATAGAGCACCTTGGTCGTTTAGTCTAATGCGAACAGTAGTTTGTGAATGTAAAGCTTTTATTGGGTCGATTAATTTGCGGGGACAATTCCAATTGCTTAATTTTTGCCACAACTTATCGCGATTGATGCTGTCAAAAGCACCTCGCAAATCAATAAAAGCCAAGTAGAGATGGGTCTTTGGTTTGAGGGTTTCCAGTTTTAATACATTCAGTAGTATTACATCGACTTCCACGCCAACACCTCTGGTGAATCCGGTTTGTCTAATGTCGAGAATGTTATTGGCCACAGACCATGCTGCTAACATTTGGCGCAAAAAGGAGGCAAAGATTTTTCCTATAGTGTCCAGCAAGGCAATCGGGCGATAGTTGGTTGGATCGACCCGATTGCCTTTTTTATATATTGGCACAATGATTGCTTCTCGCCAGGAGTCTAGAATCAACATCGATGTAGACAGTCGCCGGAACAACAATTCAATAAAAGTGGCCCATTGTGCCTCATTGTCCTTGAGCATCATGTTCGATATTAAGTCCGGGCCTGCAGCATGCAATCGTTTTAAGGCTCGAATTGCTGTCTCTATGTCATCCCTGCTGATGCATAGATCCCATGAAGACAGGACAGATTTCAGAGCTGTCAAGGTGTTTGAAGGTGAATCACTAAAGATGTTTGAGAAGTGTTGTTCCCATTTTCCAGTGTCAATTACATTCGACATCATAAAAGCTTGCCGAACATTGCCTGAATTTAGAATTGCCCAGGTTTCATGGGTGTTCTTTGTTACCAACTCTTTCATTAAGGCCTCAGCTTTGTCTTGCTCGATTATGATTCTTTCAGATTTTAGCCAGTTACGATATTCCTGACGACGCTGGCGAATTTTGTTTTGGATAATCGAGCTGTTATTGATATTGTGTCTGTTTTTTATTAAGGCACGGATGTCACGTCTCATGGCCTTTTTTGCTTGCATTAACATCGTGAGGCTAGATGTTTGTGTTTTATGCCTGAGTTGCAGTTCTGGGCTTTTGGTATGACAAAATCGCATAGTAGAGGAGCATAATTCACCGAAAAAGCTGATTCATGGAGAAATTCTTGACTCATTTGCTCGATTTTAGGTGCGTCAATCCTAAGACGGTTCCCTCCTGCATTCACAGAAATTGTGGGTGTGTATTGTTCGCAATTAGTGCGCCATTCCACAGAAGTTAAACGAAGAAGATTGTGGTCGCTTAAAGGCGTGTCAGTTATTGCCAAGCTCATCTCTCCCTCGAATAGATTGTAAGAAACCCAAAAGTAATCGATTATTGAGTGTGCTTTATGGTTTGACAAGGTTGAGTGAGGTGGTTGATCTCCTTGAACTTTGCCATTTACCATCGGATAGTTACGGTTTACCAGTGCAAGACTCCACTGATTGCTCCGTGTAGATAGCTCATCGTCTGTTAACAGTTTGTAGTTTCCAGAACTAATGTCGTAGTTAAACCAAGTGCAGTTTAGATCGCCGGCACATATGATTGATAGGTTCTTATAGTTCATAAGAGCTTTGTCAATGATTGAGGTAACCGTATTTATAAAGGTCCTTGTGCTGATTTTATTTGCATTCCAGTATCCATTTAAGACAAGCAAATGTTTTCTTGCGAGACGGTTTTCATTGGCAGTTTGTAGCAGGGTTCCTTGAACAAATGGATTCAGGTTGAATGAGTCCACAAGGTGCCACCATGGATTTATTTTAATCAATGTCAATAGGCCAGAAGATGGTCGTCCCAATGTGTTTTTGATGGCTGGATTTAGTAAGGATATGTAGCCGTCCCTGATAGGCGTGTCGCTTAGCCATGTCTCCTGTAGACAGATGATGAATACTTTTTCCAATTGGAGATCACAATTATTAAATAAGTGATTGAATCCCCTGGTGTTCCAAGATATAAATTCCTGCTTGCATTCAGATGGAATAACTAATGGCTAGCGCTGCAGCGCTGTGTCATGGCGATTTACGCCTTTTGAAGCTTGCGTGGAATATTCTCTTATGTTTTTTGGGATTGACATTGCTTTGCACAGGTCTGCACATCTTTGTTTGTGATTTCCTTGGAAGCTACTCCTGGGGCTTGATGGTGGCGTGTGGGACCCGGCGTTCGTTGGTTCGACAGAAATGTCGAACCCAAAGACTAACAAGTCTTCTGCAGCATTCAGGATGGTGTTTCTCACTGAAGCAGAAGTTATGTGTAGAAGGACTTGGTCACGGCATTTCTCGGTGGCGTACTCCACAATTCTAATGTCTTCTGATCTGATAGTGCGGAGAGAAGGTATGCAAGTAAAGAGTTTCATCACATTAAGGCGATTCAAATTTAGGTCACGATCTTCGTGGTGTATATTTTGTAATCGCAGTTTACAGTGTACGTTTCCTGGGCCAATGTTTGCAGAGGAATGGACTCGTGTAGAGAATCGAGGTTGTCTGTGTGATTGGAGTCTCGTCTGTTTAGGATTCAATAATCCAGGTATTCTAGATCCTTGATCCAGGCCCTTTGATCTGGAATCCGGATACCTATCTCTCCATGCTTCAGGTTTAGAATTCGGCAAGGGATCAGCTCCAGAAGTTTTAGGAAACATATGAATTTGATCAGTTGGTTTGTCAATAAGAGAGTCGTCTGAGTATGTTGAAAGGTCGCCAAGGTCGATCTTGGACCCCGACAACTTGCTCACAGTGCTTTCTTGATCGGATTCAAGGCGTTGTCTTTTTTTTGCAGGAGCCACTGTGTTTGGATGTTTTAGTTCCAGATTTTCATCAGAGGGAGCACCGTACTGGCCACGAGGAATCGGTAGCTCTGATCGAGAGATCAGGCCTACTTTGGTCGCGGGCATGACATTTCTAATGAATTTTCTTTGCTTTGTTTTCTGTTGGCGATTTGTTGGATCTTTTGTTCTTCCTGATAGTACCACGCAGGACGTCTTTATCGGTGGAATTTCTTGAGCCGATTTTGGGGCAACCTCAATTGATTTCGCTATACCGTCAAAAATGCCAAAGGAAACTGGAGCTTTCGAAGAAGGAGCATCTGAGGCTTTGCAGTTTGTTTGTTGCTTTGGCATAGGATTTGAAATAGCGTCAAGAGAATCTTTGTCTAGATTTATTGTTCCAATTTGGACAGCTAGGCCATGGGTAGCTTTATCTGGAACCTTGATCGCAGAGGAGATGGATGATGCTTGTAATTTTTTTGATCGATCATTCAATATCATGGGATCAATCGTGCAGTCAATGGGTTTGAGCAAGAGCTTATTATTAATGTCGGCTGTTGGTATGGGAGGCATCTTAGCTGGCTCCAAGTTTGAGCCCAACATTGAGCTTGAATGGCGCATCCACTTTACAGCTTCGAGCAAGCCGTCTGATAAAGTGTCATTTTGGCAATGATGTCGTGCGGCGAGGTCACTAAGCCGCTCTTGCCCACGCATTGTCTGTTCTGCCTCATGAGATAGCTGAGTCTGTAAAAAGTGTGTCACAGTTTCGAATGTATCCATCTTTTCTTTCAAAGGGACTATTAGAGAAGTCTGATCTTTAAAGGCTTCATGCAGCGATTCATACATCTTTATGAATGGTAGCAATGCAGTAGAGGAAGCGGCCAGAACGTTATTGTAGATTTGCATCGCAGCAGCAGACGAAAGACTGGGTTTAGAATTTGGACCAGGTTTTTCTGCTGTGCTTGACTGTGAATGGTTTGCGGACTCAGAGTGGAAATCACTCAATCCCGAGGTGTTCACAACTGGCAGGACTGTAGTATTGCTCAATGGTTGAACAACTTTCGCACGTGAGTTTGCAATCCTCGGTGTGCTGGAATTGTGTTTGTGACTCAATTGTACACGTAGGTTCGTGTGAATTTCATTCATGCTGTGAACAGCAGAACCCCGAAAGTTTTCACCAACAGCCGAAGTCGCATCTGTTCGAAATCGCTTTGTTTTTACATTACGTAAGCTATCACTTACATGGCGAGACAGCTTTTCCGGGCCAGTGTCAAACAGATGATTGTTTCGCTGGTCGGAATCCATTGATGAATTTGGATGAGTACGTGGTTGAGGGAGTTTAGGCATGTGCAGCATATTAAGAGCCTCCATGGGATTCCGCTTTGTTTGGACTGTGATGTTTCTCTGCATTTGTGGGGTCCGATGATTTACATAGCCTTCCAAGATTATGGAGTTAATCGTTTCACTCCGACCAGGTTTGACTTTATAATGATTCCGTTTATCGATTGTTGGGTCGCAACTGGCTGCAGCTTTGTTGTTTGTGTAGTTAACAGCCGGTGTGTTCTGACCTGGGGAGTCCGCGCTCTTAATAATGTCGTCTACTTGAGAGGCTTCCATCAGCTCTGCATCCATACATTCGAATGGTGAGAAGAATTCATCTGCCGTCTCTGAGGTTATCCGATTTTGCTCTGTTTGATGGCAGTTGGTTAACGAAGACGATCCTGAAGGACTTAAGATTACGCGGGGTAAGTCAGAGAGTGTTAATAGGCTTCGTGGAGGTCGAATTTCAGTAATCACAGTGACATCATCAGGCGAAATAATTGTTTCAGGCTTGACGGACTCTTCCGAAATATCAACCTATGCGTGGACTGATTGATTTGAATTTTCGTTTCCCACTAGTTGGAGGCTGTGAGCTTTCGGGAGCGTAAGTTCCTGTGCGCACAAGGCAGCATCGCTGCCAGGTAAGGGAGCTTTAATTCTTTCACCCGTCTTCCCTTCAGGCAAACATAGCATGGATGCTTGAGTGAGTGGAGACAAGTTTATATTGTTTGTTTCCAAGGAAGGAGCAGGTAATAAAGCCGACGATAAGTCAAGCAAAGGTTCTGAAAAAGTAGTTGATTCAGTTAGCTGACGAGCACGTTTAGCAACGCTTACCTTAGAGGCCACTGGAGTAGAGTCGGCTTTTAGGGCAGTCCACGGATTTAGCATCCAACGTTGTTGAATGTTTTTTTTTTTCGTGTGTGCGGCCCTTCATTTCCTGATGCGTAGTCATTATGGCCACCAGCACCAAACAGCCGCACAACAGTCACCGGCCTTTTCCCGTCGGGCTTAACGCCGCGAGGGTGCTTGGATCTCTGTTAAATGAAGCTGAAGGGTCACGTGATCCGCCACGTGAGCGCTGGCAAGCTCCGCCTCCTCCTGAAGGCGAGCGATTCACAGCAAGAGCCCCTTGTGGCTCGCAGTGCTGGAAACAGGCTGCAGGAAACAAACGTTCGTTTTGCAGACAAGAAATGCAGTCCTTGAGAGAGATTGTATCACACCTTCGCCTGTCACTCCAATTCTGCATCAGTTCCTTGCTCCTTTTTATTCTCTATACCATATCCTCCATATTTACAGACTCGTCCTCCCTTCCTTTCGACAACCAAAGAGGTACCAGTGTGAATGCAGCTCTTCTTCCCCTTAACAAGTAGAATGGTGGTATGTTGGTGGTCCTATTTGTGGTGAGCTGGTGGGCGGCCAAAGCTTCTTTTACAATCTTGTAGGGATCCATGCCTGAGGCCATGGCCAGTTGCAGGGCACCTTGTATGAACCTGTTCATTCTTTGAACGCGCAAGTCCACTGTTGCCAGTAGGTGATCCAAATGCACTCCTGTGGAGAATACTCCCATAATAAGGTTGGTTTGCTAACTGATGCACTCATAAACTACGTATTAAAGTAAATGAATAAAAAGTAGAAAGACTCTGTAGACCATTCAAGTTGCAGACTTAAAGTCCTTTGTGACACCCGTTTTTATAATTATATGCATAATTGGTGTAATTGATACCATTTTATAAAAGACAATTTTACAAGAACATAATCTTTAATTTCTTGAACTCAATACTGTGCCAAAAACCCGCAGAGTGCGTGCTGGTGGCACTAGTTTCCCCACCATGGCAGCCACCCTCTGAAATTCCCTTCCACCGCACATCAGACTACTTGACTCTCACACTGCCTTTCGCAAGGCCATCAAGACTACTCTCTTCAAATAATGTGCCTGTTTTTTGTCCGCAACCCAGGATCTATGTATTTGTAACACTGTATGTATATTCTAAGAACTCTTCTGGGGCAGCTTTTTTGCTTTTTTGTAACCCTTAATCAAGCCTTCTTACGCACCGCTTTCAGCGCCTCTGTCTGCGGGCTGCAGTGCTCTTCACAAATGTAAAAAATAAATAAATAAATAATATCCTTGAGGGTTACCACATCACACTTAATTCTTGATCATCACAATATCAACAAACACTGAACATATTTCTTGTCAAGAATAATATCATGGACATGTTCATTCAGACACCTCAACTGTATTGCCAACTCATTTCGGATTCGGTATCCATCCTTACGGCCTGTACAGTGTTCTTCTAAATTGGTATTTCTTTGATTAACCTAAAAAACATGTATGTAATTACTAACTGGTAACTATTGCTAACCTGCCGGTTTAATGTTTTTAAAGCTCAAATTAAACAATTGAGAACTGCTTGACAAGTGCTGTTGGCTGTTTGCTGGGGGCAGGGTGCTGGGTGATTGTGCTTGAGATATCGTGGCGGCTCCCACGTTTATAACTATACTCGAGTGGTGAACTCTTTTGCAGAGCCCTGATAGTCTGCCGAACACTGCTTGGTGAGTTGGGAGCTTCAGAGAGTAAGACTAGTTAACCGGATCTAGTCTCATATTCTGCCGTTGTCTCTAGGCTGGTTTTTTAAACAGATACGCATTTGGAGGATAAAGAGTGTACATACTCGTTCTCCCACTGTACACTGTTTTACAGAAGGGGGAGCAGCACCAGGTAGTGGTGATAAAGACAAGATCCTGCTGGTCAGGAGATTTCTGCCCATAAGAATCAGTCTATTAAAGAAGTCCCAGATCACTGTTCTGCTGTAGTGCTGGTGCAGACAGGGTTGGATTGGCTCATTGGCCTTTCGGCCCGTGGCCGGCCCGAAATCGTCCATGGGGAGTGGGGGCCGGTTTCTGCCCATGACTGGGTCGGTTTGGAGAAAAAGAAAAGTGAAAAAAACCCACATTTCTTTTTCATTTTATTTTTTTACAAAAAGCCTTTCATCCTTCTTAGGTAGATAAATGAGTACCAACACAGGTTGGGTGATATTGTATGCATATTTGTTCTATAAAAAAGAGCTTAAGCCTAAGTGCAGTACAATAACATATCATTTGGCCTTGGACGTCTGCTTGGATTCACAGTAATTTAGTGTACCTAGGAACAATGCTATTTGATGCCACTTCCTGTTTTGTCAAGGGGTGAAAGGTTGTTTTTCATCGCTTCCCAGGACATCACTCCTGGTGATGTCATTAGAGGTCAAGGGTCGTGGGGCGGGCCACTTTTTTGAGGCGAGGGGTGGGCCACTTTTTTTGGGGTGACAGGGCTTATTTCTTGTCCCAGTCCGACCCTGGGTGCAGGGTCTGGATGGGCCCCTTGTTCATGAGGAGGGCCGTGGTGCATCCATTCACTGCCTTCTTTGCTGCTGTCTCCCGCTGGAATGCTCCACTTCTCGCGTGTGCACCGTGAAGTATTGTTAAGCTTCTGCCGCGATCGCAGGACCTTGTCCTCTCCTCACAGTGCGCCCTTTTATTGTTACATCATATCCGCTTTACGTTGCGCCACGTAGAGGCATGGCATTATAACAATGTGTACAGTGAAATAAAGAGATCACCAAACAGACAAACTTTCCTTTTGTTCATTCAATTCAATAAATCTAATGCGTGCACACGCGCTGGAGCACTGGCAAGCATTTTGTTGTAGTGTAGTCTTGTCACTGGCCTGGGTGCTTGCTGTAAGAATGTTGATGCATGAATGCAGCTCAGGAGAATTTTGGGTGGATCTGTGTGTGAATGTTCGGAGTGTGTCAGTTGGGAGACTGAGCTGGGGATGGCTGGATGGCCAGTGGGTCCACTCCTTTGTTAGTTATGTTTATACCCATCCATGTTCCTGTCAGTGTCTATACGTGACTACATATATACAAGAGAAACTGGAGTAATGTACATAATGTACATATGTAAATTGAAGCCTTGCCTGGAACCAAACCTAGACTCCACAGCAGGTCTGCGCTTCAGTGATGCATCCTGATGTCTAGTGAAAGGCTTTACAACACATTTCCGCTCACAATGCTCGCTCTGTGCTCTCTAGTGTAAATTCTGCGCCCTGATCTCTCCCTCATCACACAACCTTGCGCCTAACTTTGGTCCACTCATGTCAGGCGGGATGACATTACTACACTCGTCTCTAACTATAAAGTTGACTGCCAGAACGTTTCACATTAAAATAACAAACCTTGTTTGTAACTGTCGTCTTTTCCTTCCAGTTCTTTCTCTGATTGCTCAATGTATTTTATATCACATGTTCCACCATCTGCTTCACCTCCTTCTTCAGCGATTGTTTCCATAGCTGCTTTACTTTCAGTGCCATTCAACTCAGCTCTGGAAAAACAATACACGTGTGTATTATTGCCGTAAATCATTTCAAATGATACAAGATCGAAAACTAGACTAAGCTGTCCATGTATTTACAAAGGTTAAACAAAGTTTAGTGGTATTTCAGGTATGTGATAATAATGAACACAATTAAAGCTGGACAAATAATGAGTTCTCGTCTTTTCATTTTCATTTGTCTATATATGGCATTTGTTGACTGACACTGACGCAGGCATTCTCACACTATTAAAGACGTTTTGTATTCTAGACATACCAATCATAACAATTGCCTTTTTGTGGAATGTGACAAAATAGTGCTTGTCCTGCCTGGAACCCCAAGAAGGAATAGAGCTGGCACGCCATTTGACAGGAGGAGTGGCTGGAGCTGGAAGGGCAGAGCCGCGCCCATGCCTCTTGTATAGAAGCAAGAAGGGACATGGCGATGCATTCACAGTGCCCCGTCCACTTCTTTCATCTAACTGTTAAAGGGAGCAAGAAAGAGGGTCTGGCGAGCATAGGGGCTGTGCGTGTCGGTATTCCTGCACATCCACGGGCCGCCAGCTGCGGTCACCATGGCAGGGAGGTCCGGGGATACTCTTGCTCAAAAGATTAAATTCTGGCGGCACAGATTGGCTCTATGTGCGACACGAGGGAAGGAATCAGCAAGAAGTGGGTGGAGATGGAGCAGGAAGCTACGAGGTTCTCGTTGGCCAACACCCCATTTCTCACACCCAGGTCCTGGGAGAGCAGAGAGAAATTGTTAAGCACGACCAAGGCATCCTGAGGGTATTGGGACCAGGGAATCCGAACCCTGGGAATCCCGGTGGGAATAGGCCCCCAATCTCCAATACTGGGGAAACCTGACTTCAGCCCTGGGTTGATAAGCCGACCCTTTGTAAAGTGTGAAACGTGGGGAAACTCTGCCTATCCCACATGTATATGGATTTGACCCCTTTGACCATTTAAAGAGTGTAAAACCTGGTTCCAGGTTGATGAAGGGGAACGGTTTAGGTACGGTAACATCCTTTATTGGGTCACAAATGTGGAAGTGAAAAGTAAGGGAACGTGGGACCCCAAGGTGATAGAGTTGACTCTGGTAAAGGGCCTTGGCTCAAAGCGCACAACTGCATTTCATAGGTTGCTCAACCCAGTGAATGAAGTGGAGACTGTACCCTATATGGCAAAGTGGCAGACCGAGTTGGGTATAGATATTCAACCAGAATCATGGTCACATGTAAGGGATAGTGCTCACAAAGCATCGCAATGTACAGCTAAGATGGAATGTGGGTACAAAATTCTGTGTAGATGGCACATGCCCCCCATTTGCCTACATGAGATTAACGCTGGGTACTCGGACAGATGCTGGAGGGGATGTGGGGAGAAAGGAACACTGGGTCCTTTGTGGTGGACGTGCCCCCGATCTCAATCATACTGGAAGGAGATTCTCTCGCACATCAGAGAACTCACAGGAATTAACCTTCCCTGGGACCCTAGAGTAGTGGTTCTGGGGGAATCGGCCGAGGAGGAGGGATACACACTGTGCAGTTCATTGGCGGGGTGGTAACGCAACTCTTGACTCTGTTCCCGCCGTTCCTAGAAGCGCTTTTTTGTATATGCTAATATGCTGTGCTCTAACGTACGCAGGTAATAAGCCACAGCTCACATGCACTAAACTTAAGTTTCATCTTGAGTGCACGCCGAGATGGATGTTTTGAAAACCTTTAAGGAACACATTCAGATGGCTTACCTGGGGGTTTTATTTACACGGTATATAGGTCCCTGTGAAATACAAGACCTGCACTTGAACACAAAGTTAACGGTCGCGCCATAACCTGCTGTTGAGTGGATGCCCACATCTACTAGACGGTTTCTAAATGGGAGAATACGGTTTCACTGCAATCGTTCCGGCAAGCCTATGTCTACCCACTCTTTAAGCATATGTGGTGGAGTAGGCCCCATAACGATGCAATAGGCTTAATAAGGGTGGTAACAATGTGTTGTTTATTATATCTTGGCTTACGTAGTGTTGTTTTGTATTAAAATAGTGTAACTCAGGTACACAGTCACCTCCCATTTAGTTGGTTGACGTTAGAGTCACATACATACTGGATGACATATGGTAATCAGACACCAATGTTTATTCTTGTTTTAGGGGAAGATTCTTCATTCTGGCCATGAAAAGATGACACTTTTGAACGAGGAATCAAGAGCATAGTATAAACTGTTCCATGATATAAAACCAATGAAAATCAATATTTGGTTGTTGTAGTTAAAGTTGAACAGTGCATTGTGTTCAGACAGGTAGCCCCTGATGAATTTCCTGGTATCACTGAAGAAACATAAGAGGAAATACACATTTTGAGAATTGTTATGTTTTATGAATTGGTATGACTGGAATGATATGAGCATGAATGATGTGCTTGATGAGAGTTTTATATAATCAACCATTTGCACAGCACTAGACACTTTACTGAGATCAGGGAAGGTTGAGATGTGTTTGCTTCACATGAACTAACTGTTTTTTGCACTGTCAAACTTCAATAATTGAATTGTACAAAACTAAACACGTATGTTTTTTAATTGCAATGTGTTAACAATATAAAAATATGTAAATGTTTTGAAGCTATGGTGAAAAGACTGATTTATCAATCTGGCCACTGGTGGTAGACGAATCTCCCCCTCGAACAGGTTTTTCTTGTACAAACGCTTTGTTGTTTGTAATTAAAGGTTCAGTAACCTAATAGAGGGATCGCTTGTGGGTCTCGAACCCTAACGCCTCCTGCGGTTGTTTAATTTTTGAACCAGCCATATGCTCTAATTTGTGAATAAACTTGAAAAATGATAAATAAAGCTTGGAGAATTTTTTTCTACGGTTCTGCTTTGAACTCGAGAGAGCGTTCCATGGAAGGAGGGTGTTAATGCTCCTGCTGACATGTTATTCCTTCATTTGTGAAATAAAACCTTGTTATCCTTGCAAGATGTGCACAAACCTTTTTCCTTAAAGGAATGTCAATTCCTTGTCTGGTTGACAGTGGTACACTCTACAGCTCCTGCTATGAGATCCTCAGGGACTGATGCATAGAACCCACCAATACACAGGTTGTACTGTTGTATGTTACTGTTACATATATTCAGTTGTATATGAGAGCAAAAATCCCAGAGGACATCTGTCATCTCCGAGATTATCTAGCCATCATCCAATCTTGGATGTCGACTGCCTACCTCAAACTTAACCAATCCAAGACGGAATTCGTCTTCAACAGCGCCCCGCTAAACAACAACTTGCCCAATAATCAATCAATAATATGCGCCTAGAAGGATTTGATCCACAACTCCCGGCTTCAGCAAAATCATTAGGCTTCACCATTGACAACAGCCTGTCTTTACAGAAACACACAGCCAAGAAGGCCCAAACGGCATAGCTCCAAATCCCTACCCTTCACATAATCAAACCATTCATCATGCAATGGACTTCGGGACCGCAGTGCATCCTTTGTGGTCTTGCACATTGACAGTGGAAATGGCCTCCTGAAGCAGTTCCCAGCCGCTCACTGTGCGCACTTAAAAGCAGTCCACTACGCTACAGCAGGTCTTATTACATGTGCGCTGAAATTTGACCAAATCACCCCATCCTACCTGGACTACATTGAATTACTCTCCAGACAAGGATACCGTTCATGACTGCATGGGTATGCTCATTGACCCGCATACCCAACTTTGCTGTTTGTGCCCTGCAGCTAGCCTCTCCAGCAACATGTTGAAGTCAGGTGTCCTGAACATAAACAGCCTACCATATTCCTCTTCACTTCCCAAGGCCAGCCAAACAGCTCTGCCTCCTACCCTCGCTCAATGTTTTAGAAGCCTTGCTGATCCAATCTCACTTAAACCCTACCCCTGAGTTGGGCCCATCTGACACTGAGTAAGCCCCACATTGATGTCAGCTTTTTTACCTTCTAACCGCACATTCTAACTTGTCCGCTTCCATTTTACAGCTTCTGCATTACAATGCTTCACCTCTTGAATATAGCTTGTTTCTTAATTTAGCTGAATAATTGAAAATAGCCCTGCCTTGCAGTTAGCTGAATATCTGAACATAGCCTGTGCTCCATTTAGCTGAATATGTGAACAAAACCTGTTTCTGCATTTACCTGAATAGTTGAATATAGCCCTGTCTTGCATTTAGCGGAATATTTGAATACTAGTGTACAAGCCTGTGGTACACGGGCTTAAGTGCAAGTTTACATGGACACAGTAGGACCACTATACATCCTAAAGCAACCTCTCCCTCTAGTGGTGACAACAGGCAAAGCTATGCAAATTGGCATTGTCTATATATATCCTAAGGTAACAGTTCCCTCTAGCTACTGCATCAGACAAACATACAGGGACAAATATCTGGCCTTTTATTATATAGTTAGATTAGAGAGCTTGTTTCCACATTTAGCTGAATATTTGAACATAGCCCGCTTCTGCATTTAGCTGAATAGTTGAACATAGCCGTGTCTTCCATTTAGCTGAATAGTTGAACATAGCCGTGCCTTGCATGTAGCTGAATATTTGAATATAGCTTGTTTCTGCATTTAGCTGAATAGTTGAACATAGCCCTGTCCTGCATTTCGCTGAATATTTGGACATAGCTTGTTTCTGCATTTGGTAGAATATTTGAGCATAGCGTGTTTATGAATTTAGCTGAATATTTGAACATAACCTGTCTCTGCATTTAGCAGAATATTTGAACATAGCCTGTTTCTGCGTTTAGCTCAATAGTTGAATATAGCCCTATCTTGCATTAAACTGAATATTTGAATATAGCCTGTTCCCGCATTCAGTTGATTTTTTGAATATAACCCTGTCTTGCATTTAACTGAATATTTGAACATAGCCTTTTCCTGCATTTAGATTAATATGTAAATATAGCCCTGGCTTGCATTTAGCTGAGTATTTGAGTGTAACAATGTATTGATTTAAACAGAACATGTGAGTATAGTCCTGTATCACTACTAACTGAACATTTTGGATACATCACGCTAACTCACAGACCAGATGGGTACACTGGCGCACTAGAAGCCCAGCCAACCTACCCTCCCTTCCCCTACTTCTGTCCTCCTCACAGACCAGATGCCCTGGAGAAACACACTCCACCACATCACCTCTTCCCAATTGCCCACCTACCCCCATCACACCGACTAATTCACAGATCAGAGGGGCACTCTGACACACTAGAAGCCCAGTCAACCTTTTCTCTACCCCCTACGCCCATCCTGCTAACAGACCCTACCTTATGGAGAAACGCTCACCACCACTCCACTCCCTCCCAACAACCCACCCCCCTCAGTACCCCCACACTGCCCTCTGGGACAGCTCTCCCAACCACACAACTCCTCTGGAACCCCCCACTCCTATCTATCCCCCCTCACCAGTCTCCATCACACCCATGCCCTCCAGACCCCCCTCCACCTCAGAGTTCCCATCCCTAAGTGTCGCCTGAACAGTCCTTGCCAACACCCCCTCCTCTGCTGGCCCGCCAACCCTCCCATACACACCACAGGCACCCAAGCACACCTTCAAACACAAAACCCACAACACCCTTAACATCTCATCCCTGCACCCCTCTTACTTACACCTTTCACCCAAACACCCTACCCACATGACTCTTTTACCCTCCCTCTCTCCCAATTCAGTTAAGTCCCTCTTTAACAAATATCCTAATACTTACCCACCCAAACAACCTCAGCATTCCTAGGGGATTCATCAACTCAACATCACATCCCCCCCTAACCTCTCTCCGCCCCTCATGCTTCAACTCCCCTCCCAGACCATCTCTCTCAAAAACCCTCCTCACCATCTTGTACCCTCTCCAGAACACCCATCCACCTCTGGGACCCCACTTGAAACGCCTTTACACCCCCCCTTGCTCCACCACATACCACATGTGACCTTCGCCAAAAACCCTCACATCACAAACACTCTTTCCACAAACACCCCTCCCAACTACACACTCCACTCACCCCCACCAGGTATACACGAGGAGACCACCTCCACCCAACCTCCCCTCTCATTGACTCACCAAAAGGCCAACCCCTCATCTCTCCAACTCTCCTGCAGTCTCATCAACGCCAGATCTGTAGCCAAAAACGAACAAAACATATTTGACTTCATCACCTCCGAAAACCCAGACCTCCTAATCATCACTGAGACCTGGTTCTCTGATGACTTCAGACACCTCGCACACAAGGCTTTCCCCTTGAATACACACTCATCAAACACAACAGAGCTAGCAGAGCAGGCGGAATTGCCATCCTCTACAAACCTCACCTTTCTATCTCCTACTCTGAGGCATGCATGCAGCGCAGACTGTGAATCGCTCCTAGATTAATTCATCATCAACCCGTCACTCACCCACAGATTACTGCTCATCTACAGGCCATCTGGCTACAACAGACACTTTGCTAATGCTCTAAGCGACTCCCTAGCAGCCATTGGTCTCCCACCGCTCCCTCATCTGATTAGAAGACCTCAACATATGGTTGGATGCCCTTGACAATCCCATAACCCAATCACTCCTGGACAACCTGGAAACACCCAACTTGACTCAGCATTTTACAGGTGCCCCCCACACAGCAGGACACACTCTGGACACGATCTTCAGCTCCACTGACCTCATCCGTTCGCTTCCCCCAAGACCACTCATATGGTCGGACCATGCAGCCATCTTCTTCTCCTCTCTCCTGTCGCCCACCCTTCCTCTTCTAATGACTAACACTGGACCATCAACCCATGTCCCACTTTGGAATAAGATCATAATGACCCCAGACCTGGCTGATTCCCTGCTCTCCTCCCTCCCCATCTACCAGTCAAAGGAAGAACAACCTCCACCAACCACTTCAACTCATGGCTTTCTAACGCTCTCCTACCTCTCACCCCAACAAGATTTACCCCTTCCAGACAAGGCCACTTCCCCAGATGGTTCACACCTCTCCCCAAATCTATCAAAGAATGCAACCATTCCATTGAATGCAGATGGCGGGCCGACCCCACACCCCAAAATAAAACAGCCTACGCTCATCAATATCATATCTACAAAGCTGAAATCTGCAAGGCAAAAAAATCTTTTTACATGAACAGAATCTCTAACACCCGTAACAATAGCAAAGAGCTCCACAAGATTATCACATAATTCATGGGCCCACCCTGCACCTCTTCCCCCCACACGTCTCCCAATTGCTTCGAAGCGCCCTCTCTGACCATTTCTACAACACGGCACTAGAAAGAACCTGCACCACCGGCAATAAACTGACAGCACTCCAACCCACCCTTCTCGCTCACCCAAATGAACCCAACAACCAGCCCCCCGCTCCTATTTTCTCTTCCTTCGCTCCCATCCCTAGTCCCAAATGCCTCAAATTGCTGACTGACAGCCGTCCTTCCGGATCCCCAAATGACTCCTGCCCCCCACCTCGCAAGATCCATCCTTAACTCTTCCCTCACCTCAGGAACCTTCCCAGCAGCGTTCAAAACATCTCACGTCAAACCACTCTCGGAGAAAAAACTCACTTGACCCATGCCTGCAAACTACAGACCGATTTCTAACACCTGTTTCCTAGCCAAACTCACTGACTGCACAGCCTCCTCCCAGCTCAGTAACTTCACTGAAGCCCACCACCTCCTCGACCCCACCCAATCTGGCTTCATACCACTTAATGGAACTGAATTATCCCTAGTCTCCATATGGGATGACCTCAGAAACACTGCAGACACTGAGGGCTGTGCCGCACTCATTCTCCTCGACCTCTCAGCGACCTTGGACACCTTCAACCACATCATCCTCATTGACAGACTCCACTCCTTTGGCATTAGGGACTCAGCACGAAGATGGATCTCCTCATCCCTTGCCAACAGGCACCAAATCACCCACCTCCCTCTTTTCTCTTCTTCTGCCTGCCCGTCAGTAACAGAGTCGCCCAAGGCGCCGGCCTATCCCCCCTTCTGTTCACTCTCTATATGAGCCCTCTCTCCGCAATCATCTGCTCAGACAACCTCAGCTGCTACAACTACGCTGCGACACACAAATCATATCATCTTTAGAAACACCAAGTCAGTCTCCACCCCTCATCCAGACCTTACATTCTGCCTCACCGACGTTGACACGCGGGTACGTATCAAAACCCATGCTTAATGAAACTAGCCTAAGACACCCACTCGCACGCACCCACTGTCTGACATTAATCCACAAAACATTACACAACACCTCTGCCATAAGAATGCAACTATCCCCATGATAAAATTCTGTCTAGCTGCATACATAATGTTTTTCCTGCCCCCACACTCTCTCCATACTACCGCTCAGCGCCACCAGCTACATGCACTACTATAAGACACATTGGACAGCACACTCGCCATAAGAAAGCAGCTATCCCCCACGGCAAAATTCAGTCTAGCTGCACACATAACTATCCTCTGCTACTCTTGAACACTCCCCAAACTATCTCTCAGTACCGATCCACCACATACAACACACTAATACACACTGCACAATCACCTCTGTCCTAAAAAAAAAAGCAACTATCCCACGATAAAATGTTGTCTAACTGCACACATAATGCTTCTCCTGACGTCACACTATCTCCAGACTACCACTCAGCACCTACCCACTACATCCACTACTCTAAGACACATTGCACAGCACCTCTACAATAAGAAAGCAGCTATCCCCCGTGATGAAATTCGGCCTTGCACAAATAATGACTCTCACATAATCTCTAGACTACCTCTCATCACCCACCCACTACAAGCACCACTCTAAGACACTTTACACAGCACCTCTGTCATAGAAATGCAGCTATCCTCCACAATACAATTCGGTCTAGCTGTACACATAACGTCTATCCTGCTCTCACACTCTCTCCAGACTACCTCTCAGCACCCATCCACTACATGCATTACTTTCAGACACAATGCACAACACACCAACCATAAGAATGCAGCTATCCCCCACCATAAAAATGTGGTCTAGCTGCACACATAACGGGTTTAACCTACTCTCGCATACTCTCCAGACTACCCCTCAGAACCCATCCACTTTACACACTACACAAAAAACACATTGCACAACACCTCTGCCATAAGAATACAGCTATCCCCGAAAATAGAAATGTGGTCTAGTGGCACACATAATGCTTCTCCTGCTCTCACACGCTCCCTGTTCTATCTCTCAGCACCCATCCACACACCCAACTAGACATGGGTGGCTAGCAGGGACTTAGCCACACCTACCCCCCTTCGTATTGCCAAAATGCACACATGCTTCTATATCTCTCCGACAACTTTCCCATACCTGGACTTATGTACACCGAGGGCGTTCAGCCTTCAGCGCATTGGGACCATACCAATGGTGAAAGGTGCTATACAAATGACAGATGATGAGGATGATGTATCTTCTAGAAAGCAGCCACTAGTAGCACACCAGTGTACATGGCGCAAAACTTCACACATGTGATGGCACATGCTCCTCGCGCAGCAAATCGACCAACTGGCTTGAATCACAACTCGTCTGCAAAGAGAGGGCCCACAAACAATCCTTCCCTTATCAAGCAACTACCCGCTGGAACTCGATCCTGGTATCTGCTGAGAATGTCGAACCAATATTCTAAAATTTCACAAATCTCTCAAAACACCTGAACAAGGGCTAATCCCAACACATGTACATACCGACGCTCAGACTGGAACTCCCAGTACTGTGCTACTGTTAAACATGCCAGCCAAATGCTGGCTTCCCACACCTTGTGCAGCGCTCCACTGTTCTCATCCAGGACTGCCCTTTAAAGAATAACATTTAAATAAAATAAAATAAAATAATGCTTTGTGAAAGCGCTCAGGTTGTTAGAAGTTACAACAACTGTGTCAACCCAGCCTT
This sequence comes from Ambystoma mexicanum, assembly GCF_040938575.1. Lineage (NCBI taxonomy): Eukaryota > Metazoa > Chordata > Amphibia > Caudata > Ambystomatidae > Ambystoma > Ambystoma mexicanum. The sequence goes on from NC_090941.1 coordinate 899,231,435, forward strand.
CATATAGGTAGACATAAACATGGAACCTTGGCATGAAGAAACCTCCTTGGTGACGTCAAATGTGAAAATCCCTATCTAAGAGTCCGTGTTACTACTGGTGCAGTAATCTCAAAGGCACAGCGTTCTGGTTGCATGACCCATGACCACTAATGTTGATCGTTGCCCTCTCAAAGGGTACCCCAGCCATAGGTAACAGCTCTAGGGCTCTTTACTCTGTCCTCTGGACTAACTAGACAACTGGCAGGTTGCACAGGCTCCACTTGACTACTAGGCCAGGACAGTATGTGTGCAGGGTCAGCTCCTGTGAAGTTTTCATCACTCCGAGATGTGCTCTCTGGTTGATAAAACCTGCATGTGTGTTTGCTAAGTCAGTTAATGTAAAGCTGAGGAAGCGTCCGCCGAGTCCCAGGGAACGTCTACCTGGATCTGTAACAACAATTCTTTACTTGCCCCGCTCTAATAAAAAGGCTGATAATATATACAAAAGTATTATCACCCTCACAGAGAATAAAGTTTTTGAGGACTAAAGCACTATTGAATTTTCCCTTCTGCACATTTGGTTCAGCGCTAACCGCGGAGCAGGTAGTGTGAACACAATTAAATGGGATGTGAGTGCCGGTTTCATTATTTGGTTGTTGTATTTGTCAGTATCGTGATTTGGTAATGAATGCTGAACCCATTGCTAAACATGTGTGTTGTGTTTGGTGATGAGTGAGCCTCTGAGTATGGAAGAATATTACTACCACCAGTTATTGGGGATCACACATCGTATGTCAGTGTACACAGAATGTAACAATATTTTAATGAATTACTCCTTAATCTAGATTTAACTGTTTTAGGTTAGAAGCCTTCTTTGGGGCTGGGAAAGGAGGATGGGAGGAGGATGGGACAATTGTATATAGTTAAACCATCCAGTACTATGATTGGATGCTGGCTTCGCCATAACTAGAACAGCATTTATTTTTGTCATAACGTTCTTCTTACTAAAAATGTTTCTTTTTTAAGATAAACAAAGATAGCGAGCAAGTATCAGCACTTATGCAAGATTTAATTTAAAAAAAAGGTTATTCAAAACGGTTATATATCGAGATCTGAAGGTGTTCAGTTCTCACCAGCTCATATCTCGCGTAGCTTGGCAGCAATGACCCCAGCCCTGAGGTCAGAGTAGTCTCAAATCGGTGCGTTCACGTTATGGCATATGCGCGTTGTCCTTCCAGTGTCTTGTGGTTATCCTTCATGTATTTGCTAGGGCATGGTGCCTCCGTTTCTCTTGTTGATTTTGCAGTGGCGTATGGATTACAGGGAGTCCAAGTATCGCCAGCTCTACAGAGTTGTCTTCCGGGATTCCCAGAATCCACAAGATCGTTTTTTATAAAAGTTTCTCAAAATTGTGCTTTTATTGGACAGTAGTATAGCGTGTGACCTAGCGAGCCTTTCTCTGTACAGTCCCTCCAGCAATGCTAGGCCCTGGCAGTGTTAGCTTTGCGTAATTGTGCATGGAACCAGTAGGCTATGTGCAAGCGTTTATATGATGTCAACCTCGTGTCAGCATCTCCCTGGCCCACTGACCTGTTCTCTAGCCAGTCCTCCTCCTCTATACTTGTATTCAGTTTGCCACTTCTCCTTCAAAGTGGGGATTGTGTCTGTTCCCTTTCTATGAGGGCTTGGACCCTAGCAATTGCTTGTTTTGCTGCCCCATTGGGTGATTAGATAGGCGGCATAGGGAGAGGAAGGAATATTGGCATTCGTAACCTGGCCTGGTTTAGATTATATCTCTGGAAAGGCTTTCAAACAAATCCACGCCCCCTCTGTAAAGCAATGCACAAGGTATATCATACCTTTTTTATCCCATTCCATCCAATGATTTTTTTTCAATCTATTAGAAAGGGAGGATTCAGCCAAAAGGAGGTAAGGGCAGGGTATTAGCCCTCAATGACCCTCCATATTAATGTTGTCCTTTGTAGGATAGTGTTATGGGTTGGAGGGGGGACTCTGTTGGTGCAGAATTTCAATGGTTAAGAAGAGGGTGAGCAGGACGCTCTCATACTGAGCCCATGCAGATTTTTCTGGGCCTTCTAGTTGGGTTCTGGCAAGTTGCCAATCTGATCGCCCAAGTAATATAGACGAAAGTCTGGGACATTAGGCCGCCTCTGTACTTGGCGCTTAACAGAATGGGGAGTCTGATTTTAGCTTTCATCCCTTGCCAATTAAACGCCTGCAGTACTCAGTTTAATCTTTTAAATAATGTCTGCGGTATCAACACTGGAAACATGGAGGTAGCACAAATTAATAGGGGCCGCGTGGCCATCTTAGTAAGAGAGATTTTCTCCATTAGAGATTTCGAGAGGATAGACCATTGATTTATATTTGCTTCGATATCAGCAGAGTATTTTAGTTGGCCTTGATTATGGAGTCTAGTGTATTTGTAATTTTGACTACTAAGTACGTAAGGTATTCGTCGCACAAATCCCCCATGGCCATGGATCGGTCTAAATCAAAGGTTTTGTACGCAATTGAAGCACTTCAGTTCTGCTCCTGTTAATCTTATAGCCCGATAAATAGCCATACTCTTCTGAGAACTCTAGTATGTAGGGCAAGGTCTTTTCGGGGTCTGTGGGTGTTAGGGGGATGATAAAGTAGTCATTTGCTATCTTTGTCACCCAGAGCAATACCTATTCGTTTGGAGTGTGCCCTAATTAGACAGGCTAAGGGCTCCAGCACCAAGACAAATAGGAGTGGGGTGACGGGGCATCCATGGCGTGTGCCCCTATGTAAATCAAAGGCTTCACAGTTGATGCTTCTAGTTGTTATGTATGCTTTTAGGGCTTTGTATAGAGTCCCTATCCAGAATATGAATTTGCCATAACAGCCCAATTATTCCAGGGTTCTAGTGAGAAACGGCTTATTGAAGGCTTTCTCAGCATCGATGAAGATCAACACTGGTTTGTTCTCTGAATATGTTGTTAGGTCTATTATATGAGCTAATCTCCTTAGGTGGTCTGTTGATGTTCTGAAAGCTAATAGGCCCACTTGATCTGGGTGGATTACATGTTTGATAGAGTGCTGCACCCAATCTGCAAGTATTTCTTTGAGGATTTTGAGGTCTGTATTGAGGAGCGAGATTGGTGTGTAGCTACTCCTTTCTGGATGGGTTTTTGCCTTCTTTGAGGATGAGCGAGATAGAGGCTCATTACGAGTTTGCCAGTATTCCGGCTGTATTACCACTGGAGGTATTACCTCCGGCGGTAATGCCACCTGATTACAAGTGGCGGTTTGCCAGTGTTAATCCCCATTTAATGGAGTCCATAGAACTGGAAGCTGGAGGTGACTCCTCCAATTTACCTTCATAAATCGCTGGTATTAGCATCCGGCAATACCAGCAAACTTGTAGTTTGGCGGTGCTGGAAAAAAGGAGGTAAACTTAATAACCTCCACTTTTTTCACACACCGCCAAACTTGTAATTTGCCCCATTGTGCTTGGTAGGGACCTCTTTTCCAGAAAATAGTTGTATAGCTTTGTTAGGTGAGGGACCAGGCTGTCTATTGTTATCCTATACAATTCTGCTGGGAAGCCATCTGTCCCTGGTGACTTGCCGTTATACTTGATATGCATTAAGTGATTTCCTCTTCCATTGTTTATTGGATCATGAGCTCTGCTAAATCTCTTGGGAGCCTTGGGTGAGTTATGTTGCTAAAGAAGGTTGCAAAAGTTTGATGTTCCAGGATCTGTTCTGACGTGTATTGCGCAAGGTAGTATTTTGTGAAAGTGTTGTTTATTCCTGTGGGGTCTGTTACCATCTGTCCTGCATCATCCGTTATTGCGGGAATTCGTTCTGTAAGTTGCCTTTCTTAATTAGGTGGGCTATTAACTTCCCTGCCTTATTTTCCTGGTCGGAATAGGTGCAGCCTGCCTTTTTGTAAAGGAACAGGGCTTTTTTTGGTGTAGATCAAGTTCAGATGTGTTTCACTTTGTTGAGAGCGTTAAGAGATGCTGGTGAGGGTTGCATCCTGTATTATTATTCTAGCTGCTTTATTCTGGAGGCTGATGCGGCAATGCAAACCTTTCCTTGTTTTTTCATCCAGTCATCCTTTTCCATTAGTTGGCCTCTAAGTGTGGCTTTTGCGTCGTCCCAAGGACTCAACGGGGAGATCTCCTCAGATTGATTGAGCTCAAAGAACTTGGCTATGCTCTTCTGCAGTCGTTCTCTGTCTTCCTTTTGCTGATGTATTTAAGGATTAAAAGTCCATTCCGAGGCAGTCATCCTTTTTTCTGCATCCAAGATTCTAATTGTAACTGATGAGTGATCAGAGATCCCCTTGGCCATAATCTGGGGGTCAAGGAGGTTGTGCACCTGTTCATTTAATTTCATTGAATTTAAAGAGCGCCTTTCGCAAAAGGCGCGGAACAAAATATATCAAAAAGCAGAACAATCATGATGAAATGTAAACAGAGGTAAAAACAGAGGAGGGGGAAGCCAGAGGATTAAGAGATGAGAGAAGATAAAAGATGAGTTTTGAGGTTTGATTGGAAGATATAGAGAGATCTAGCAGAACAAAGTGAGAGGGGAAGGGAGTTCCAGTGTTTGGGGGCCAAAAGAACAAAAGAGCGAAAACGAGAAGAAGCCCAGGGAGGCTTGGGAACAGTTAGAAGAAATATGTTCTGTGATCTTAGGGGGGAAAGATGGAACGTAAAATGAGAATAAAGCACAGAGATAAAGGGGAGCCAGACCATGGGCACATTTGAAAACAATTGAGAGAAAGTGGTAAAGAAGATGAGATTCAAAAGGGAGTAATGAAATAGAAAGTAGGGAGGGTTTAATAGAAGACAGAAGGGGTAAAGAAAAGAGGAGACGAATCGAGGAATTATAGACTGAGCGTAGAGGAAGAAGATGGGAGGCAGGAAGACCAAGCACTAGAGACGAGCAGTAGTCAATACAGGAAAAGACAAGAGAAAAAAGAAGATGTTTCATGGCATGAAAAGAGAGATAGGGTCAAGTACGACAGATGTTGAAAAGTGTGTAACGACAAGAGCGAGCAATAGAGGAAATGCAAAGAGAAAATGAGAGGGAAGGATAAAAAATAATGCCCAAGTTATGTGCAGATGGTGAGAAATAGAATATGGAGGAAAAGAAAGAGAGGGAGGGGGAAGACTGGGACAAATAGTAGAGGTAGGAATTAACAGAACCTCAGTTTTAGAAGGATTGAGGTGTAGAAAATGAGAGGACATCCAGTTTTGGACAGCAGAAATACAGTTATAGACAGTGGAGTGTAGACCAGAAGCAAAGAATGAAAAAGAGAAAAGGGTCTGGGTGTCGTCGACGTACAGATGAAAAGAAAGATGGAAGCAGGAGATAAGAGTAGAAAGAAGAGCAGTATAAAGATAGAAGAGGACCAAGCACCGTGCCTTGAGGGACACCATATAAGAGAGGAAGCGAAGGAGAAGAGTGGCCAGCCCGGGTAACTGAGTAAGACCATAGGGAGAGATAGGAGCGGAACCATTCAAGAACAGGCCCTGAAATACCCAAGATACAAAGAGAGGAAATAAGGAGAGAGTGGTCCACAGTGTCAAATGCCGCAGACAAGTCAAGAAGAATACGGATAAAGGAGAGTTTGGAGTGACGATCAGAGAGGAGAGAATTTAAGACGTGTAGAAGAGCAGTCTCTGTAGGTAGAGTGAGAAGGGTGACAGCCAGGCTGAAGAGTAGGGTGGTGGGAATGAAGATTCAGATATAGGGTTACCGAGCATGGGCAGCCTGCTCAAGAGGTTTAGAATGAAAGGGCAGAAAAGTAACAGGAAGGATGTTTGTAGGAATAGATGAGTCAAGAGAGGGTTCTTTCAGAATTGGAAGAATTAGTGCATGCTTAAAAGTGGCGGGAAAGCAAGAGTTTGCAAAGGAGGAGTTAATAAGAGAGGTGAGATAAGGAAGATGAGGATATACTTGAGGGATAAAAGAAGAGGGTAGCGGATCAGAAGGGGAAGCAGTAGAGTGAGCTAAAAAAGCAGAGCTATCAGAGACAGCAAGCAGAGAGACATGAAAAAGAATGTAGAGGTAGGACAGGGAGGGGAGGAAGGAGTAACAGAAGAAGTGAAAACTGATCGGAGATTTGCATCTTTAGATGTCAAGTATTTTGCAAAGGTAGAGAGAGACGGCAAAGCAGATGGATCAGGTGCTTTGGGAGACAATATTTTGAAGAAGCTGATAGAGGCGATGAGGATGGTGAGATAGAGAATGTGCGAGTTCCGAAAAATACAATTTTTTTGCAGCAAGTAAAGCAGAGTCAAAGGAGGAGTGCAAAGTTGAGAGCATGACAAGGTCAAGGGGGGGGAACGAGATTTTTTCCAATGCCGCTTGGCTTTGTGCAAACTGCAGCGAAGAGAGACAAGATCAGGAGAGAGCCAGGATTGTGGAGTTTTACGAGTCAGAGGAAAAGGGCACAAAGTAAAAGTTGACACCACCTAGGCTGACTGCACACCAGAATTGAAGAAGCTGAGGGTCAGATTTCCATCCCAGAAGATGATATCCACATAAAGCAAAAGGAGATCTTATATCTACGAAAATGAGTGGTGTCAAGCAGATTGAGGGGTGTCATCCCTCGAAGTTGGTATGATGGATCCCCCAGGCATCGACCAAGGCCGTAGACTGCATCATATTTTGAAGACCCTTACCGATGGACAGGAAAGGCAGCATGGAGTTTCAAATCTGTCTAGGATGAGGTGAGGACCTTGTTCCAATCACCACCAATGATTTTTTGCCAGGAAAGGAAAGAATGCAGTTTCAGTTGTGGGAAAGAGGGTTTAGGCTTCCCCTTTGGGTTCATAGACCGACACCAGCAAGGTTTTTTGGTCTGAGAGTTGACCCCGCACCAGAACCCACTGCCCCTCGGCATCATATGAAGTGGTGTCAAGTTGAAAGGGAAGGTTTCGATGAAATAGAATAATTGCTCTATTTTCCTTATTTACCGCAGGGCTATAGAATGCTTGGCCCCTTCACCTCTGGCATTTTCTGCAATTCTTGATTGTCAAGGTGAGTCTCTCGTAGAAAAGTAATGTCAGTTCTCACTTTTTGTACATATAAAAGTATTTTGGTCCTTTTAATTGGTTTATTCCATTTACATTCCAGGAGAGTATCTGCACTGCACTTGGTAGTGTGTTCTTGCAATGTAAAATCGGGAAGCATGGTGTTTACCTATATTGCGGGTTAAGGTTCCTGTGTGGATTCTCACACCTTGGGGTGGGTTGCCGTAAGAGGTGCTTCCTGAAGATATGTGGATTCCGTTTAGGCTATCAGGGATTCTGAGTTCTTACTGGTTTGTATCTGTTGGGTCCTCTTCCTCCTGACATCTGGGGATCTCCTGGTAATCAGCCTCATAGCCATTTTGAACCTGATAGATACAGGAGCAAAGGCTCAGGCATACTGGATTTTTTGTTTGACAGGTTTGCTTTTAATGTATTCAAACGTCCTCCTCTTTTCCAAGATTCCAGGAGCCAGATCTTGATATAAGTCGATGTGTGACCATTCCACGTGGATGCTTTCTTTTCACTGCTTAGCTTCATGATGTTATCTATAAATGTGATTCTCAGAACCTTAAGACATTCACTCTTGGTGACCTATCAATGTCAGCCCGGTGGACTCTATCGATTTGTTGTATCTTGATTGTCCTGGTCTAGTCATTTATATATGAACCCCTTCATGTCGCACCCCTCAGTGCCTTCTGGGACTCCGAAAATGTTTACATTGTTGCTTCTCTCCCTCGATTTGTGATCATCAAGCCTCTATTGGAGTGCTATCATCTGTTTATAGAGCCTGGGGACTCCCTTTTGCAGTATGTGGACATCATCTTCTAGGGTGGAACTCTGACCCTCAGCTTCTTCAATTCTGGTGTGTTGGGGTTTTCTTCTGTGCCGATTTGTGTTTGGTTGCTGACTGTGCCATGTCAGAACAGCATTTATTAAACTCGTCACGCGTTCTCACGGCCCTAAAGAATATTAGCTGAAAAATAAATTTCAGCAAAGGAGCTGTAAGTAGAAACAAAAAGAACCGGCTTTCTGCCCCATTAATAAATAACTTTCTTTCTTCTTTAGTTATCTAATTGTCATGTTCTTTTGGCATAAGTAAAATGTCAATAAGAAGGTGGCTTAATTCAAACCTCGCTATTTGGAGCAAAAAAAGCATAATTTCTTCAGTTTGGGGTAACATGCACAACACTGTCTTTTGGATCTGTGCTACACAGTGAATATTTTTTCAATTTAGACTGGGGTATTCACCAATTTTGTACATGGAAGGAGTCTCCAAGAGCAGTACTCAGGAGCAAAACCACTCTATGCTTTTAAGATATCCATAAGTAAGTCTACATATGAGTTATTTACACAGGTAATGGTTATCCTGGAAATATAATGTAGTTGGGGATCTCAGGGGCTGGATTTGGAGAGCACAAACCTTAGACTGGATATATGCACAGTGTGATTAGGATATAACGACTGAGACTGGGATGAGCTCTAATTCTTGCCAGCAACTTGGAAAAATCTTCTAAAACAGGGGTATCAACCATTAAGCCTGTGGGCCAGATCTGGTCACTGAAACACTGACAGGGTAATTCATAGAATTTCGCTGAAAAGTGTCGCAAGCGGCTGGCGCAGAGTGTCCGCGTGCGATTGACTGCGCCAGGCACGTGCGCTAAAACCGATTTCCGCGCACAGCGTATTCATGGATTTCATGCTCCCAAACCAGCCGTGGCGCAGAGTATCGCAGCGACCCTGCAGCAGCGCCAGTAACGCCCCCAAGAACGCCCTCGCGCAAGGAAAAGCCATCAAAATCGCTAAATCATCGCAAAGGGCTGCGCTAACCCTGGACCAGTTTACAGGGCTGCCAAACAAGGAACGCAAAGCGGGTAACGTGCATATCAGGGGTACGCGTGAAGTTATACACGCGATTAGCCAGGGTACGTGTATTACAGGGGTACGCGGGAAGTTATACACGCGATTAGCCAGGGTACGTGTATTACAGGGGTACGCGGGAAGTTTAACACGCGATTGGCCAGGGTACGTGTATTACAGGGGTACGCGGGAAGTTCAACACGCGATTAGGCAGGGTACGTGTATTACAGGGGTACGCGGGAAGTTTAACACGCGATCCCTGTATGCGGGAAGTTTAACACGCGATTAGCCAGGGTACGTGTATTACAGGGGTACGCGGGAAGTTTAACACGCGATTAGCCAGGGTAAGTGTATTACAGGGGTACGCGGGAAGTTTAACACGCGATTGGCCAGGGTACGTGTATTGCAGGGGTACGCGGGAAGTTTAACACGCGATTAGCCAGGGTAAGTGTATTACAGGGGTACGCGGGAAGTTTAACACGCGATTAGCCAGGGTACGTGTATTATAGGGGTACGCGGGAAGTTTAACACGCGATTGGCCAGGGTACGTGTATTACAGGGGTACGCGGGAAGTTTAACACGCGATTGGCCAGGGTACGTGTATTACAGGGGTACGCGTGAAGTTATACACGCGATTAGCCAGGGTACGTGTATTACAGGGGTACGCGGGAAGTTTAACACGCGATTGGCCAGGGTACGTGTATTACAGGGGTACGCGGGAAGTTTAACACGCGATTAGGCAGGGTACGTGTATTACAGGGGTACGCGGGAAGTTTAACACGCGATTAGCCAGGGTAAGTGTATTACAGGGGTACGCGGGAAGTTTAACACGCGATTAGCCAGGGTACGTGTATTACAGGGGTATGCGGGAAGTTTAACACGCGATTGGCCAGGGTACGTGTATTACAGGGGTGCGTGGGAATCATCACACACGATTAGGCTGGGTGGGTCCTCACAGGTGTTCCCTGTACACCCTCCACGGCCCCTGCAGGCAGCCTACAAAACAGGGGACTACCCTGCACACCTGCTCATGTCCCCCTGCACCCCCACCCCCCAGCAGTGCAGGGGCAGCCTCCACCAGGCCCCCACTCATGTCTCCCACCACCCCCACCCTCCCGCCACCAGGGGCAGCCTCCACCAGGCCCCCACCCATGTCTCCCACCACCCCCACCCCCCCGCCACCAGGGGCACTCTCCACCAAGCCCCCACCCATGTCTCCCACCACCCCCACCAGTGCAGGGGCACCCTCCACCAGGCCCCCACCCATGTCTCCCAACACCCCCACACACCAGCACTGTGGGGCACGTGGCCAGCAGGCAGTCAGGCAGCAGCAGATGGCAGGTGGGCGCGTGCTCAGGGCTCTGGGGGGCAGTAATTTGGCCTCCTGGCCAGGAGCGTGGTCTCTCGTGTGTGAACGCGTGGACAGCCTGATAGGGAGTGAAATCCCACACGTCAGCAAAGGCCCTTAGCGCGTAAACCCGTCAACAGCATATGCGCGCCTATAGTCACCTGCACGTGCAGGAAATTGTTGCGTGACACGTCCCAGTGTCAAAGCGTGTGATTGGTGAAAATGGATGTACACGCAGAAGTGACAAAGCGTGTGATTGGTGAAAATGGATCTACACGCAGAAGTGACAAAGCGTGTGAATGGTGAAAATGGATCTACACGCAGAAGTGACAAAGCGTGTGATTGGTGAAAATGGATCTACACGCAGGAGTGACAAAGCGTGTGATTGGTGAACGAAAACGCCGCGTAAGTGACGCTGTACGTGTGGGCCTGTATATAAGGTACATGTAGAACACCATTTCCTTGTACGTGCTTTTCGTGGAGAGCGAGTGGGTGAATTCTGTACTTCTTGTCGTTTCACACGCGATTTACTTCACAGCGTTTCCAGTTCGTATTCCCTGTTACCTCTGACAGCTTTTTCTCTTTTTTCTCTTTTACTGGTTTACCTGGGCCTGTTCCCTCAAACAGTGTCCCCTTCTACTGTTGTCCTGTCTTCTCAGACAGCGTACACATCTTCTTTTGGCGGGGGTTAGCCAGCCAAACGCGCTCATTCTTCACGCTCTTTTACCGGGCAGACGGTGAGTCACGCACGTATCCAACTTCTGTGCTTGCCCCGTGTGTAGCCTACCCCTTCAGAGGTCATTCTAGGCTGCGTGTGACACGCATACGTTCATTCTTGTGTTACTGGGTGCCACAGCGTAGTGCAGGTTTTTCTTTCTGCACACGTGGTCTAGGAGGGGTTGCGTGCACGTCATCTCCCTTTTTTGGGCCTCCTGTGCGTTGCGTGACCCGTCATCTTTCCCCAGGGGTTACAATCAGCCGTGCTAGAGCACTAGGGTACAATTACCATCTGGTACCCAACCCCTTTGACCCCCAATTGCCCAGGACAATTGTCTACAGCCACTCCCATACGCACATTAATATCAGTGCCATGGCTGGGAGGCGAGGATTCCGTAAGGGTGGCAAAGGTGGAAGAGCCACAAGTGGTGGCCGTGGTGGATCCGGTAGGGGACGTGGTCGTAACTTGCAGGGTGAGCCCGTCCCCCCATGTGTGGAGGACCAGTCAAGGGCACCCATCATCCCCCCCCTCCCCTCCCTCCCCCCCTCCCGTTGAGGCTGAAGTGGCTGACACCATCCATGCTCAGCCCTTGTTGGACCAGCCCATTGTGGCACCAGACCTGGCTGACTCCATGGCTGACTTCCAGGTCAGCAGGGCTACGACACGTGCGCTGGTGCACGTTGATGCCATCATGCCACGTGGATCTGGGGCAGCAAGGTCATCTGCTGCACCAAGGAGGCAGGGCGGAGTGCCTGCAGGGGCAGCTGCGGCTCCATCCACCCCAGCCCTCACACACCCAGCCAGGACAGTGTCGGTCCTAGTCCATGCTGCTGACATTCCCCCTGACACCATCACACTAGAGCCAATGCCTGCACCAACTCCCATGCTGAGTGTGCAATCCCACACTCCTGATACAGAGTCCACCAGGGCTCCTGCCCCTAGTGTCCAGAGCGGCGCAGGACACTCAGGATCACCACCACCTTCCAAGCGGAAGAGGAAGAGTGCTCGTCCGGCACAGGCTGATGCCCCAGACACGGCTACACAGTCCGGCCCGTCCAGGAAGCCCAGCTTCACGGATGACGAACTGAATGCACTTGTCGAGTATGTGTCCGGACATGACAACGAGATGGTCATTGTTGCAGGATCCAAGACCACACCTGCACAACGCCAGGCACACTGGCAGACCGTTGCGGACATCGTAAGTGCCCTTGGAATTGTGAGGCGCACAGCCAATGATTGCTATAAGCGCTGGAATGACCTAAAGCGCAGGGCAAAGAGTAAGCTGGCCTCAAGTCATGCCGCAACTCTAGTGACTGGAGGTGGGTCTCCAGTAGTAGACATGGAACTCACTCCACATGAGTCAGTCGCTGGGACCTACGTCACGGAGGAACAGATCCAAGGCGTGGGAGATCTGGCTGATTACGAGGCATTGTCCGGTGAGTGCACATGCATGTGTGTGTCATCCATGTGCATGGTGTGTGTGTGAGGGCTTCTGTTTGGGTGCCAGGTGAGAGTGTGTGCGCCTCAGTCGTATGGGTCAGCCATGTGCTTCATGCAATACTTCCTGCGCAGCTGCATTTGGCCATAGCAGTATCCCTTCTGCCAACAGTAGACATCTAGCACAACTGCATGCCAGTTGCCCTTGAAGTGTCACCTTGACACAACATATTTGCTTCTTTTTCACTGTTCATTCAGTCAGTTTGTTTGCATTCCACCACTTTCACTAGGCATGTCGCTGTCCACTAGTCACATGTCTGACATGGGTATGGTAAAGTGGAGTGACTTTGTTACCTGGATATCATTTGTACACACATGTCCCTGTGCAATTTGACCATTTCAGACTGGCAGCTCCAGGTGAAAAATCTGACCTGTTAGAATCAGAAAAGCTATTACATGCGGGAACTGGACTGAATGAATAGGTGCTGCCCTCCTCTCCATCTTCACTCAATAGCAATGGTACATGCCATCTGTGTGATGGCATGTGTGTTTCACCTGCCAATCACAGGCCAATGTGTGATGCCACTGCCAGGCAGCATGCAGAAAATTTGTTCATCTTCCATCTTGGTGTCATCAGTGTGTGCCATTTGCCTGCACTTCATACGCAGTGAGGGTGCATGCATGGGAGGGTTTTAGTCATGTGGGACATGTGTCAATCAAGTACTGGTTCTCTTGCTTCTCAGCCCTCAATGTGTGCCATGGTGCTAATGCCTGTTTCCATTACTTTGTTTTCATGTCTTTGCAGGGGAAGACGCACCTGATACTGCTGGGGTTGTGGAGCTGGTGCAGACCCAGGAGGTGTCCCAGGGCCGACCAACCACCAGTGAGGGACGTGGTGTGGTGGTGGGGGAGAACCCACAAGTGCTGCAGGTCGTGCTCTCAAGGGGTGTCTCTGGCTGCACCTCCCCCGAGCTGTACTCAGGTGTTGATTCGGATGAGACCTACGTGCCGTCGCAGGTGAGTGTTCCAGGGAGGGATTCTGTTCTGTCTCACCCACCTGCACCAGGGTCAGTACCCTCCATGGGGATGTCAGTGTTGGCAGCTACGCCTTCGGTGGTTACGGATGCAGGGTCACACTCTGCGACATCTGATCCTGTTCCTGGGCCAGCAGATCAGAGGGGGAATGCAGTCCTGCAGCCTCAGGCAGTGCCGGCACAGCAAGGCGCAGTTCGCCTTGCCCCAGACAGGTGTGGTGCCCGCCGACGTGGTGGCCGTACGCCACCCGGCAATACCGCATGGGAGCAATCCATTTACGGTATGGCTACCCAACAGGCTGCATCATCCGAGATGATGGCTCAGGCCATGGATAGGGTGGCCACTTCCATTGTCCCCCCAGAAAGGCTGATGGAGCGACTAGAGCAGGCAACCGACTCCATCTGCCAGTCACACAGGGAGGACATGTTGGGGTCCAACAGGGACAGGCGGGCGGCACTGGCGACTCTGCAGGAGGCCATCTCCATTGAGTCCCAGGGCCACAGGGAAGCCCTGAGGCAGGAGCTCCTACACCTCAGGACGACTCTTGTTGAGCTTGAGGCTTCAACACACCAAAGGACAGAACAGCAGCTGGAGCGTCTCACCCGTACGCTCTCAGCTGAGATGCAGGCAACGAGGGCGGAGGTCCGGGCATCCCGTGAGTTGTTGCATGGGGACCTCGGCACACTCATCCTCCAGAACCAGACCTACCACACCCGCATGCTTGCAGCCATGGAGGAGCAGACTAGGGCCTTGCGTGGGCTGCCTCCCATAGTGCAACCACCTCCGGATGCAGCTGCACAGGGTGATAATAGCGACAGCAGTGATACTCCCACAATAGGGTAGCCGTGTGGGCCATGAGCCCATGGAGGTGTTTTATCTTCCCAGGATCCACGCAGGTGGGTTCTGGTGTGCATCCTGTCCTCGGACCTCCTGGGTGGCCTCCCCAACCCCCCCGGGCCCATCAATGGCCATTTTTGATTGTTTCTTATTTTTATTTTTATTTTGATTTCTTTTATTCCCAATTTTTTTGGGACGATCTGTTGGCTCCGATCTGTTGGCTCCGATCTGTTGGCTCCGATCTGTTGGCTTCGATGTGTTGGCTCCGATGTGTTGGCTTCGATGTGTTGGCTCCGATCTGTTGGCTTCGATGTGTTGGCTCCGATGTGTTGGCTCCGATGTGTTGGCTTCGATGTGTTGGCTTCCGTGGTTCCTGTGGGCATACGCTGCATTGTGGCTGGGCACATGCAGGCTTGTAATGTATTTGGTTCAGATGCTTGGGTTTGAGTCACACACACCCCTCCTGCTTCCCGTTTCCATGGGCTTGCAAAGGGTGTGCCCAAGTGACAGTGAATTACACAGTGACGTTGGACTCCCATGAGCTGTGTGGCCAGTCTGTAGTCAATACTGTGTATACATTCATAGTGCATATTGCTGTTGTGTTGTACACTGCATGTTGCATTGATGTGTAACTCTTCTTCTGTGTCTACCTCCCAATTTGCAGGTCCCTTCCTCAAGTCCACACAAGGACCTCTAGTCTGGCGATGGGGACCATGTTGGCAGCAGTGCACCTACAACTCTACATGGCGCCAACACTGCACAGTTGGTAGTGGTGGGAGTGCAGGCATTTCCAGGTGGTGAGACTACTAATATGTAACATTTTTGATGTCATGTTAATGGTACTACGTGCTCAAGTATGTTGTTGGTCCGGCATTGCTGTGAGCATTTCAGGTGTTGCAGGTTTCTAATAGTGCCACTGTACATAGTGAGAGTGATGTCATGTTGTGGGGATTACTTTGTTTACCTGCAATTAGCATGACATGGCACGGTGTGTCGTGTGGCAGTGCTGGGGTTGGGTTGGCTGACATGGCACTGTCCTCTTGTTGCATTTTGCAAGTGGGTATTCATTTTAGCTGCTTCAATGTATAACTTCACAAAACTGCATTGGTGGTGTCTGTGTGGGTAGGGATGCACACATTGTGACACTTCCAGGTGAACAATCTCAGGCTGACATGGAATTCCCGGTTCATTCTCCACACATTCAGGATCAGTGTCAGGTTGAGTCATCATTGATTGTCAGATGGAATGTGCCAGGGCAGTGTGCACTCCACAGGGGTGTGATTTCTATGTGAAGTAATTAGCCACTAGCTGTGTACGGGCTGCCTCCCCCCGTGCCCTTTCCCCTCCCATGCGCAGCGGCTGTGCATGTGGTTGGGGATGTGGGGCCACCACCATGTCCACGGCCAGGCCCCGGCGTGTTGCAACGTTGTGCAGGACACATGCTGCCACTATGATCCTGCACACTACTGGGGGAGCGTATAACAGCTGCCCGCCAGAACGGTCAAGGGAGCGAAAGCGTGACTTTAGCACTCCGAATGTGCGCTCCACTATGCCCCTGGTTGTAATGTGGGCTGTGTTAAATCTTACCTGGGGTGGCGTGGTGGGGTTCCGAATTGGCGTCATCATGTGGGGGCTGAGAGGGTAGGCACTGTCCCCTGTGGAGGTGGGGATTGGTATCATTGGTGAGGTTGTGACCTTGCTCAGTATCCAACATGCATGCATGTGCAGTGGCATACATACTCACCAAGCAGCCATGTATCGCCATGCCGCCCAGCTTCTAGGTCCCGGCTTAGGGTGGACATTCGGTAAATGAAGCTGTCGTGGGTGGAGCCGGGATAGTTGGCATATACTGAGGTGATGATTCCCTTGGCATTACATGCTACCTGCACGTTGATGGAATGCCAGTGCTTGCGGTTCCTATAGATGTGCTCAGATGCCCTGGGGGGACGTAGAGCCACATGGGTGCAGTCGATGGCACCTAGCACTTTGGGGAATCGTGCCACTGCGTAAAAATCCAGGGCGGCAGCATGCCTTTCTGCAGGTGTTCTGGGCAGGTATATGTGCCTGCGGACTGATGGGCGTGCAGTCATGATGTTCAAGACCTGGTGTAGGCAGCGTGACTGGGTGGCCTGTGACACCCCACCCACTATGGCACTTGTCCGCTGAAATGATCCAGTGGCTAAGAAGTGCAGTACATTGAGGACCTTCTCCAGGGGGCTGAGTGCTTGGGAGCACAGGGTGGGTGATGTGAGGTCATCCTCCCACTCACTCACCAGGTCCAGTATGATGTGTGGTGGAAACCTGTACCTCCCATACACCTGGTCATCAGGCATCCCGAAAAGGCTGGTTCTGGGTGTGAATATTCTGGCCCTGACTATCCTCCTCCTCCTCCTTTGGTAGCCCACTGCCACTGCTGCTAGGAACGGTATGTTCATCCTGGCGTCTGAGCTTGTTATTGTTAAAGTCCGCAATTTATGCTTAGCGCGTGTTCTAGGCGAGCGTGTGACCCGCGCACCCCTGGAATCCAGTTCCCAGTCCAATAGCGTGTGGAAATTCACACGCACCACGGGATACAGCGTGTGACCCGCGCACCCCTGGAATCCAGTTCCCAGTCCAATAGCGTGTGGAAATTCACACGCACCACGGGATACAGCGTGTGACCCGCGCACCCCTGGAATCCAGTTCCCAGTCCAATAGCGTGTGGAAATTCACACGCACCACGGGATACAGCGTGTGACCCGCGCACCCCTGGAATCCAGTTCCCAGTCCAATAGCGTGCGGAAATTCACACGCACCACGTGATACAGGTTCGCTGACGTACTTGCGTGTGTAAGTGGCCGCGCACCCATTAAATACACGTACATAGGCCAATCGCGTGTACGCGCACTTTTGTCCAATTACACGCGATGACACTCTGACGTGCAGTATCTCCCACGTGCCATCTGCTGCTGCCTGCCTGCCTGCCTGCCTGCTGCCACCGTGCCCTGCCATTTGGTGCCTGCACATCAGCCATCTGCAGGGGTCCAGTTGCTGTGTCCACCCCTGCTGGAACTGAAGACTCCCGACTGGTATTACATCGCTCCACAGCCCAGCCCCAGGACCCAGTTGCCCACCCACACCTGCCTCTGGGGTTGCCATGTCGGGCACTTCCACATCTGGCACCAGTGGCAACCCCAGGCCAGAGGGGCAGAGGGGCACCAGCTTCACTGTCACCGAAGTTGGTGTCCTGGTGGAGCATGTCCTGGGGCAGTATGATGCCCTCTTTGGATCGTCCCGCGCCAGCAAGGAAGGACGGCAGAGGATCTGGGCCGACTGTGTGGTTGCCATCAACGCGGAGGGGGTGGCAACCCGCGACGTCCTGAAGATCAAGAAGCGCTGGGAGGACTTGAGGTCCAGGACCCTTGTGAAGGCCCGGCGCCTCGTGGAGGGGGGCCGGGGCTGCATGAGTTCCATCCAGATGAGGGTCCTGGAACGCGTACGCCCAGCGCTCCACGCCCAGATCCTTGAGAGGGAGGCCCGTCTGGAGTTGAGCGGTAAGTGTCCATGCATTACTGTGTGAGACAGGGCATGTTGCGGTGTGCTGGTTCTATGATACTTGCCTGTATGTGTGCCATAGGCCATGTATGCATGTATGTGTGCAGGGACATCATGGTAATGCATGTGCGACCAGTGATGTGTGATGCACATGGTTGTTGCATGTGTTGAAATGCCGCATGGGGAGCCCTATTCAGATTTTGAACATGAGAGCATGCCAGTCTCTGTACCTGGACATGGGTGGGGGTGAGGGATGGGTGCTGATGCCAGGTACATATATGGTAGCCATGTCTGTGTGCCTGACCTGCGTGTCTGTGACTTGTGCATGCCATGGATGCATGACACATGTGTGTGACAATGCAGAGATTCAGTAAAGCAGCCAAATTACCCTTGTATCCGCTGTGTTTGGTGTGTTTGGGGCCAGATGGATGTGACTGAGGTGAAGTGTGTGCATGTGATGGGCATGAGGCATGATGCATGTGAGTTACATATCATTGAATGTTTCAAGAGTCCATTGGACATGCATGGAAATGTCCATGGCATGCACCATGCCTGTTACTGTGTGTGTTTTGCCTGGACTGACCCATGTGTTGTGGAGGGACATGATGGAAGTGTACTTTGACAGTGGTGCTCATCTGCTATTGCTTCCTGTCTAGGGGACCATTGTACAGTGCCCTGATGCTTGTGTTCTTTGTCTCCCTCTACGCAGCGGCTAGTGAAGAAGAGGGCGGAGACGGCGCTGTGGAGCAAGGCGGCGGGGATGCCCCCACGGCTGCAGCGGAAGGGGTGGGTGAGCCCCCACAGGGGCCTGCTACGGTGGGAGACGGTGAGGAGCCATCCAGGTTGGTGGTTTGCACAGAGGAGGAGGAGGCCGCCACTGGGGCACACATGGGGCCTGGTGGGGGCATCCCTGCTGGTGCAAGTGGTGCAGTCCAGGGCCTGGGGCAGGAGGCAGCACAGGTCACCGTGGAGGGGCCTGTGCATGTCGCTGTCCCTGACCCTGTGAGTGCACCACCATGCACCAGCAGGGATGCCCCGTCCCAGGCCTGTCCGCAGGTAGAGGGGATGTCCATGTCACCTGACTCCCCTCCACCTGCGAATGTGGGAACCCCTGGCCGTGCGGAGAAGGTCCTGATTGGGGTCGCGATGCGCACGGCTGTGATTCGTGATGCCGTGCGTGCTTCCCGGGAGGAGCACGCACGTCATCACGAAGTGCACCGTGCCGACGTGGCCCAATTGGGATCGGCCATGTTCGGGGGTTTCCTGCATGTGTTGGCCAATGTGGCGGCCCTCTCCTCCTCTGTGCAGGCTATCCACCAGTCGTTCTCCTTGCCGTCTTCCAGCCCAGATGCCACCAGGGCCCCCTGTGGACCTGCCCCGACCAATGCAGCCAGCTCGGTGGGGATCCCATCCCTGCCACAGTCGGGAGTCAGAGATCCAGCAGGGGTGGACACCAGAGCAACTGGACCCCAGCAGATGGAGGATGTGACGGCATCATCGGGCAGGGCACGTGCACGACGGCGTCGGTGGTTTCCATCAGCCTGGATGCCGTCGTGCTGGCACAGGCAGTTGCGTCGGAGGCAGCAGCAGGCTCAACGTGGGAGGCATCATGGCTCGGGGCCATCAACATCAGGGGTGCAGGCATCGGCCGGAGGGCAGGAGAACCCTGGAATGGGAGTGGCTTCCGTGTGGGAGAGGTTGTGCCAGCGGATAGGTGCGGAGCGGCAGCGGGCAGAGGAGGAACGGCTCACGATGGTCAGGGCGGAGGACTCCATGCGGAGGGCGCTGAGGCGGGCTGAGTGCCTCGAGGGTCTTCGCAGGGAGTTTGAGCTTGACACTGCGTTATCCCTGCGGGACCTCGGGGCCAGGGAACATGCCCGCCTCCAAGCCATTGACCAGGAGTTCGATGATGCCCTGGCCCATGACAACAACCAGTGAGCCGTCCGAATAGCCCGCTGCCTTTGTATATAGTTGTATAGTTAGGGTTAGGTTTCCTTTGTTTTTTTGAATTTTTTTTGGTTGCGATTGGACAATGCACCACTTTTTTGTATATAGTTCACTTTTTAGTTAGTAGTCAGTTAGGTTTAATTTGGTAGGGCTCATGGACCCAGGATGATCTTCTTAATTGGCTTATTTTAATTTTTCAGAATTTTTTCTTGGACGTTCATCTTGTTTTGTTTGATTTGCTTTGTGTTTTTTCTTATTTGCTGTTCAATACATATTATTTTTTTATTCTTCAATGTGTCGTATCATCTCATTGCTTTCAGGCATGTCATGTTGGGTGTTTTGTCATTCACTTGCAGCCATTGTGTGTGACAGACATGTGTTAAATTGCATTATTTACATTGGGGGTGTAACATGTAATTGCCTTTGATATGTGGGTGGGTGTGATAGTTGGTTGGGCCTTTTGGCAGGGAAGGATGGGCATTACGGACATGATTGGGGAATGTTGGGACCCAGGTGCAGGGGGGCATGGATTGGACATGGGTGGGGGCCTGCTGGCAGGTCCCACACAGTGCTGGGGGGTGGGGGTGGTGGGAGACATGAGTGGGGGCCTGGTGGAGGGTGACCCTGGTGGCTGGGGGGTGGGGGTGGTGGGAGACATGAGTTGGACATGGGTGGGGGCCTGCTGGCAGGTGCCCCACAGTGCTGGGGGGTGGGGGGGGGTGGGGGACATGAGTTGGACATGGGTGGGGGCCTGCTGGCAGGTGCCCCACAGTGCTGGGGGGTGGGGGGGTGGGAGACATGAGTGGGGGCCTGGTGGAGGGTGACCCTGCACTGCTGGGGGGTGGGGGTGGTGGGTGACATGAGTGGGGGCCTGGTGGAGGGTGCCCCTGGTGGCTGGGGGGTGGGGGTGGTGGTAGACATGAGTGGGGGCCTGGTGGAGGGTGACCCTGCACTGCTGGGGGGTGGGGGTGGTGGGTGACATGAGTGGGGGCCTGATGGAGGGTGACCCTGCACTGCTGGGGTGTGGGGGTGGTGGGTGACATGAGTGGGGGCCTGGTGGAGGGTGACCCTGCACTGCTGGGGTGTGGGGGTGGTGGGTGACATGAGTGGGGGCCTGGTGGAGGGTGACCCTGGTGGCTGGGGGGTGGGGGTGGTGGGAGACATGAGTGGGGGCCTGGTGGAGGGTGCCCCTGGTGGCTGGGGGGTGGGGGTGGTGGTAGACATGAGTGGGGGCCTGGTGGAGGGTGACCCTGCACTGCTGGGGGGTGGGGGTGGTGGGTGACATGAGTGGGGGCCTGGTGGAGGGTGACCCTGCACTGCTGGGGTGTGGGGGTGGTGGGTGACATGAGTGGGGGCCTGGTGGAGGGTGACCCTGCACTGCTGGGGTGTGGGGGTGGTGGGTGACATGAGTGGGGGCCTGGTGGAGGGTGACCCTGGTGGCTGGGGGGTGGGGGTGGTGGGAGACATGAGTGGGGGCCTGGTGGAGGGTGACCCTGGTGGCTGGGGGGTGGGGGTGGTGGGAGACATGAGTTGGACATGGGTGGGGGCCTGCTGGCAGGTGCCCCACAGTGCTGGGGTGTGGGGGTGGTGGGAGACATGAGTTGGACATGGGTG
The DNA here is from genome assembly GCF_040938575.1 of Ambystoma mexicanum. Classification (NCBI taxonomy): domain Eukaryota; kingdom Metazoa; phylum Chordata; class Amphibia; order Caudata; family Ambystomatidae; genus Ambystoma; species Ambystoma mexicanum. Next base: position 899,252,780 of record NC_090941.1, read on the forward strand.
GGGGCCTGCTGGCAGGTGCCCCACAGTGCTGGGGGGTGGGGGTGGTGGGAGACATGAGTGGGGGCCTGGTGGAGGGTGACCCTGGTGGCTGGGGGGTGGGGGTGGTGGTAGACATGAGTGGGGGCATGGTGGAGGGTGACCCTGGTGGCTGGGGGGTGGGGGTGGTGGGAGACATGAGTTGGACATGGGTGGGGGCCTGCTGGCAGGTGCCCCACAGTGCTGGGGGGTGGGGGTGGTGGGAGACATGAGTTGGACATGGGTGGGGGCCTGCTGGCAGGTGCCCCACAGTGCTGGGGGGTGGGGGTGGTGGGAGACATGAGTTGGACATGGGTGGGGGCCTGCTGGCAGGTGCCCCACAGTGCTGGGGGGTGGGGGTGCAAGGGGACATGAGTTGGTGTTCATTAGTTCAAGGAGACATGTGCCTTTGCTGGGGGGCATGCCCATGGTGGGTGGGCTGCCTGCGGGACATGACCAGGGATGCAGGGTAGTCCCCTGTGGTGTGGGCTGCCTGCAGGGGCCGTGGAGGGTGTACAGGGTACATCTGGGAGGACCCACACTGTCAAATCACATGTGGAACTTCCCGCGCACCCCTGAAATACACGCGCCTAGGCTATTCGCGTGTGGAACTTCCCGCGCACCCCTGAAATACACGCGCCCAGGCTGTTCCCGTGTGGAACTTCCCCCGCACCCCTGAAATACACGCGCCTAGGCTATTCGCGTGTGGAACTTCCCGCGCACCCCTGAAATACACGCGCCCAGGCTGTTCGCGTGTGGAACTTCCCCCGCACCCCTGAAATACACGCGCCTAGGCTATTCGCGTGTGGAACTTCCCGCGCACCCCTGAAATACACGCGCCCAGGCTGTTCGCGTGTGGAACTTCCCCCGCACCCCTGAAATACACGCGCCTAGGCTATTCGCGTGTGGAACTTCCCGCGCACCCCTGAAATACACGCGCCCAGGCTGTTCGCGTGTGGAACTTCCCCCGCACCCCTGTAATACACGCGCCTAGGCTATTCGCGTGTGGAACTTCCCGCGTACCCCTGAAATACACGCGCCCAGGCTGTTCGCGTGTGGAACTTCCCCCACACCCCTGAAATACACGCGCCTAGGCTATTCGCGTGTGGAACTTCCCGCGCACCCCTGAAATACACGCGCCCAGGCTGTTCGCGTGTGGAACTTCCCGCGCACCCCTGAAATACACGCGCCCAGGCTATTCGCGTGTGGAACTTCCCGCGCACCCCTGAAATACACGCGCCCAGGCTGTTCGCGTGTGGAACTTCACGCGAACCCCTGATATACACGTAGCCCGCTCCCCCAGACCCGATCGCGTGTGAAACTTCACGCGAACCCCTGTGATGCACGTACCCTGCTGAAATCGCGTGTTAGACTTCCCGCGCACACCGGTATACACGCACACGTATTTTTTGTCAGCGGGTGTCCGTGTTTGTGGGTACCCCTTTGCACGTCTTTTTTCCTGGAGGGCCACAGTATGGGACATTCATCATGGCAGTATATAGGTGCGATTTGTTGGCGCACCTTTTGGCGCACATTTCTTACAGCCGCAGAGACGCTACCGCCTGCTTTCTTGTGGCGGTCGTGTTTGTGCCTGTGCGCTGGTTTGAGCGTGCGCTTTTTTCCCCTATTCTATTCCATGAATACGTGTTGTAGGCGAGCGTGTGGGCGTTCCGCGCACTTGTGCCCTGTACTTCCCCCGTGACGCCCACGTTTTGGCAAGTTGTTCCCCATTCCGAGTGTTACGCCCGTGTTCCGCCTACTTTTGTTGCGTGCGCCGCGCTATGTGCGATTTTCGCTGTGGCCTGTGCGATTTTCGCTGTGACCTGGCTTACGCTGTTAGATGGCCTGTGCGCCAACGTGCGCCGCGCACTTTTTATCGCACATCCGCTGGTTTTCTCGCGCACGGCCTTCCATGAATCGACGTGCGCTGCTTTTCGTGCGATTTTCGCAATTGCACTGCGATTTTCGCTATTCCACTGCGATTCGCACGTTTTTGCCCACTTGCGCCGCGCTAATTATTCCATGAATCGGCCTGACAGTCGGGCCCTTTGTATGCATAGTGCAAACTGCCTAGAAATGTTCTCTGAGAGGGCAGAGCAAATCCTATTGAGAAAGAAAGGCGCTGTCACCAGTAGCTGCTTCTCTGCGGATCGCCTAGGTGCACCACTGGAGGAACAGAAAAACACATCCTAAGAGTATGAGATTTGAAAGTAAGGCAAACTAAGCAATGGGTAGTGGAAAATGTAGTCCACCAAATAATATGTAGAAATGAACAGTTACTTTATCGTTAAACAGCTTTCTTTTGTTTCTGCAGCCCATTTATTCTGGCACTTATTCTGAGCTCAACAAGGTACACAAAACACTGTACAAAACATAACCGTTGCCTGGAGCAGTGCTTTTAAAAATGCCACACCTTAAAAACATATTCGATACCGCAAACAAGAACGAATCTACAATCGTTATTAAACTACCAGCTCACTTTCCTTCGGCCGTATAGCGCAATGTTGATGATGGAGGTTTATTTGCACCCTTACTACAAAAAAGTGGTTAATAAGGTTATCTTTCTTGAAAAACTCAAATCATTATCTTAAATCACAACGCTAAATGAAAGAGAAAGTTTGAAATGCAGCTCTTCCAAATCCTTTCATATTTAAGATGAAGTCATATCTACTAACATTTTGCCCAGTGTAAGAGCGGAAACTGTACCAGACCGTGCTTCAGTGATAATATGCAGAAAAAAGACCTGCTTGCTGCGAGTGTCTGGTTTCTGTGGGGGCACACAATTTTCTGATCGGGCCATCCATGATTTGCTGCAGTGCAATGTTTCTGGGCTAAGGAGGTAATGCGGCATATGAAGTCTTGCCATATTTCATGTGTACTTCTACTCAAATATTTTTAATCCTGTTTTTTAATTTCTCCTGAAAGTGCATCTTTTTGACCTTTTTGAAGGATTTCTCTTAACAGAAATATCCTGTAAACCCTTCCGAGCAGTTTCAGGCGGTCTTGCTTCACTTGCTCGCCTGCACTTATCGCTCCCACAAATCGCTTTGAAATTATACCAGACACCGTTGCGTATTATTATGCTTTTAATTTTCATAGATCCAATTATAAGGCCGGCAAGACGTGCTTTTGAATCCAAAGTGGCCCTCTGTCACACCCATGTTCTAAAAGCGATGTGTTTACAAGTGTATGGGGGCTATAGCTAACACACATGCACTGACAATGAAAACTGATAAGTCTGCTTCTCAGTGACATCATTCATGGACTCCATATGTATTATGGAAAGTAATCAAAACCGGAAGACGGTATATTCAGCTCCAGGAAGTGGGCACTAGCCCTTGAACTTCAAGAGTGGTATTTGCAGAAGTGTACGTGTAAAAGCTGCTCTAGTGCAAAAGAAAACATTCTTCAGATGCATTTTTGTACCAGGACAAAGGATTATGACTAAGGCCAACATTGCCTTAGTACAGTTTAATAATGTATTTTGCAGAGGGGCCATTTTTGCCATGTCGAAAGTGTCTGTAATACTGCCAGAAATCTGAGTTCAACCCCTAAGGCAGAAGGAGAAGCCACCAGGGTGAACAGAGGACGCTCTGTACTCATAAGTAATTCAGAAGAATGCACATTTTGGAGAGTCAAGCAGAGGGCCATTAACCAACAGTCACTTAACTTATAATGTTGTACCATCACACTTTGCCTCTTGCACTGGAACATTGTGCAAAAAATACAGTAAATCCGAGCAACCAACTAGAGACACTGAAAGCAAATGTTTCACAAATATTTACATCTGAACAAGGACACGTTTTTCCCTAACAAAGGCCAGGGACAAGGTGTTTTGTTGTTTGTGCGCATGCGCTGAGGAGGAAAGCAAGCACTCACCTTGGAAACAAGACAGCGCTGCAGGAGCGGGGCCGTATTGCACAGCTCTCCCTGCCGGACATCACTGAATCACACGTTCCCGGTCTCTGTTTAAAAACCACAGATACAATCAAATCAACTGGTTAGGCTTCTACATTTCTTGAATCAAGAGGCAAACAGAAGCATTCAGATCAGAGCTGAAAATGAGTATGATCGGGTGTGCCGCCAGGTTAGCATTAACACACAGAGGAGGTGCTGCACTCCAGAATAGTCCTCGTGTGGCAGTGATGTCCTGGGCATCGCATACAGTGCAGGACTGCTGCGTGTGCCCTCATGGACACATCTATTGTAGGTTGCTCAGCAAACCTTCAGAATTCAATGGTAGCCAGGTTTTCTTAGCCGGGTGGGGCAGCACATGAGATGCACGTGGGCCTAGGACAGGGATCCTCACAAGTAAAGAGGTTTTCTTTTTTTTATCGGGGCAAGCGCCTACAGACCAGAACAAAGTGTGAAATATAAAGGTCTAATTTATACTTTCAACTAATTATCTGATTAAAAGACACACTACAACCAAATATCCACATCCATTGTCCCGGATCAAAGTGATGTGTGCCCAATGAAAATCTCAAGAGTTTTAGTACTGTACTTTCAAGACACACAACAAAAGAGAGCGAGAAAGGCATCTGCTTGTACTCCATGTTTTTTACAAAGGCTCGCAGCTTGTTTTTGGCTGCGTGAAAAAAGATTTGAAGAACTACAAAAAATGTAAATCATTTTTGTAGGTCTAACAATTTGGTGTTGTAGAAATAAATCAAGCAGTTTAATAAGAAGTGATTCAGTGTGCTCCCTTGGAAGGTTAGATTTCTAACTGTAGTGTGTTTTCTCAAAGTCAATGAAGTAAATACAGTATATAACAATGAGTTTCAGTAGGGTCACAACATTTAAGGTTACTCAATGACAACCCCGGTACACTCTGTCAAAGGAGATATATTTCCCTCCCTCACCGTGGTACAGGGCGTTCACCATTCCTTTACTGTTTTTTCTAAAACCATTAGACTCTCGCCCTCTTTTTCACATACACCTTGGATACAGAGATTACAATGCCTTTCGTAGTTCTCCAAATCATGAGCCTTCAATGATAGATCCGCATTGCTTGCCTGCTGGTCCTTCAATCACGCATTATACTCCATTTAAACTACATCTGCTGCCAAATGTTTTTTTGCAAGAAAACAAAGTTACTCACCATAGTGACCAACATACTCCTAGTCCATATTCCCCTTCCCTCCATACCTTTGGGATATTCCGTCCTTCTGGACAGGACTGGAGCACTTTTTGATAGCATTCAAATATATTGTCCGTCTTTTATTTTTACGCGGGGCAAGCGAGTGTGGTTTTAGCCCTGCCTTCCTGAGCTACGTCCAGCACATCACCGTTCAGTCATTTTCTATCACCAAGGGCGGTAGACATATTAGCAATATGAGGGAGCTTTTTGGATGGGAAGGCGGTGGGCGAATGGAGGAATGGGGACTATGGACAAGGAGTACGTTAGTCATTACAGTGAGTAACTTTTTTTATTCCTACCTCCTGTCTCCTTTCCTCCATACTTGTGGGAGATTCACAAGCACTTACGTAGATACTGGGTGGATGGAAAAAACTCCCCTACTTAAAGAAGTTCTTAAGAACAGTCTTACCGAACTGAGCGTCCGTTCGTGAACTGAGGTTGAGGCAAAACGCTGAGAGAGAGAGAGATCCAAGTGGCTGCCTTAGCAATGGTTTGCCAAAGAACGTATTTTTGAAAAGCTACTGCAGCAGCTTTTCCCCGCACCAGGTGTGCATGGATACCCTTGGGGGCTTGAAGCCCCTGAAGTGTGAAAGCTTCTGAAATGCAGGAGGCTATCCAGCAGGAAATAGAGGCCTGTGAACCTTTCGGAGTCCCGAACGTAATAAAAAGATGAGAGGAAGTTCTGAAGTCTTTAGTACTTTTGAGATAGAACTTGAGAACCCTCCTAACGTCAAGGTTGTGAAGGAGCCGTTCTGCATTTGATGCCAGGTCTGAAACAAATCACTGGTAAAGAGACAGGGCCTCATTACACGGACGGAAGTAACCATGGCGCTATTAGCGCCATGGTTGCCGCCGGTATTTTACCGAGTCCGCCATGGTGAATGGCAGAATTACCGCCCTATTCCAAAGTGTGTGGGGCGGTAATTCCCCATTCATCATGGCACTTCCCCATTCCCATTTTTGCCCCCATAGGGCTCAATGGGAATGGGGAAGGCGGTAATTACGGTACCGCAAGTTGCGGTACCGTAATTACCTCCTAGGTCCCTTTGCGGGTCCCGTCCTTAACGGCTGTTAAAACCAGCCGTTAAGGTAGGGTCCCAAAAAGGGACCTCGTAGTAAGGCGGTAAGGGTTTACCGGCACTGGTACCCTTACCAGTACCGGTAAACCCTTTCCGCCATCCCTGTAATGTAGACTGATTAATATGAAAGCCTAAAATTTTTTCAGTAGAAAGGAAGGGTGCGAGTGAAGCACTACCTTGTCCTAATGGAATGCCAGAAAAGGTTCTTCCTCCTTTGGGGAGGACGGATAGCTCAGGGGCAAAGCTTTTGTCTTGGAAGCAAGACAACGCAGTGCAACATAGGTTCGAATCCCGGTCCATGCTTAGAAACCACTCGCTGGTATTAAGCGCGTTATAAATGAACAATCAAAGAAAGAAAAAAAATAAATAGAGAGAGCCTGCAGCACCCCTATTCTTCGGGCTGCAGTAATGACGACCAGAAAGGCCACCTTCCAGGTAAGCAGTTTCAACACCACAATCGCCATGGGTTACAAAGGTTTGTGGCAAAGCGCGTTGAGCTTTGCCACAAACCATTGAGGTCCATTTAGGATGAGGCGACTTAACAGGAGAAAGCATTTGAAGAAGACCAGCGAAATGTTGTTCTATCACTGAATTCGTCAGCGCGAAATGTTGTTCTATCAGTGAATTCGTCAGGGTGAACGAACGGGAGTCAGTGTTAAGGTAAGCACCATCAGCGGAAGTATGTTCGGCAGGAATAAATATCAATACCGGTAGATGCAAGATCCGATATGAACGAAAGGAAGCAATCCATTGAGGTGTGACAAGGATCAAGCTGTTTTTCTAGGCACCAGTGACAAAAACAGCCATTTGCTCCTGTACTCAGCTCATGTGGAGGGTTTGCGCACTTCTGGGATGATGCACATATTTTCCTCTGAAAGATGGAGCTGTGCTAGGGTCCTGACCACTCAGCCAAGCTGAGGGATTGTGGGGAGGGATGCCACACCCACTGGACGTTCTGGTGCATGAGATCGGGAATCCGTAGCGACTGGATTGGAGGATATCCTAATTGATGTTTCAGCTCTGAGAACCAAAACCTGGCTGGCCACCACAGAGCTGTGAAGATTAGAGTGCAGTTGCGCGCTCTCCTCAGCTTCAACAATGCCCCATGGATTAAGGGGAGAGGTGGAAAGGCGAATGCTGACATCCCGTCCCACAATCTCTCCAGTGCATCCGCAAGGGAGCCCAGACCCAGGCCTTCCCTGGGGGCATAAAACAGAAGTTTCCTTTTGGAGAGTGTTGCAAACAAGTCTACGGTCAGAGTCCCTTACTCAGAAAAGATCTGGGACAGAACTTGAACATTCAATTCCCACATAGTGGTTCGCAACGGACTGGCAACTGAGGGAGTCAGCTGCCATGCTATGTTCTCTTGGCCTAAAATATGCACTGCCTGCTGCCAAATACCGTTCTGCACTACCCACTCCAAAATCTGAATGGCTAGGTTTACTAGGAGCAGCAATTCAGTCCTGCCCTGCTTGTTCACGTAGAACATTGCAACTGAGTTGTCTGTCTGAATGCGAGCAACTTTGTTGGTGATCCTGGGCAGAAACGCTTTCAAGGCCAGGAAGATTGCTAGAAGCTTGAGGTAGTTGATATAATGCAACCCCTGTCTAGAGCAGACCAGGTCGAAAAACCTCCAAGTGGCCCAACGTCGCCCAACAGCCAAGCAGGGAAGAATCTGTTGTTAACGTGACCTGAGGAGAGGGATCCCAGAACAGCGCCCTCACCGAAAGATTGGTGAAGTCCGACCATCACCGGAGGGCGGCTGTCATTTCTGGAATTAACTGAGAGTTCAGATGCATTACCTGGGACCAGTTCTGCCTCAGCATTAACTGCGCGCATCTCATTTTCCTCCTCGCCAAATGGAGGGCTAAGATACAGGAGGACATTAGCCATAGGAGCCTCTGAAACCGCCATGCTGACCTGTGGGTGGATTTGAGGAAAAGGGAGCATGTCTGTACTAAATCCCTCACCATGTCTTCGGTCAGAAAAACCCAAACACTGACCATGTTCCACTGAAAACCCAAGAAAATCAGGCCCTGCAAGACCGTCATTGAAGATTTTTCAAGTTTTCCCGAGAGTCCCAGCTTGAATAGTAGCTGGAGTAGCAACTGAATGTGGGCTGTCACTGTAGAGGGACAGTGACTCCTGAGGAGCCAGTCGTCAAAATACGGATAGACATGGACTCCTTGGAGCCTAAGGAATGCTGCTATTACAGCCATCATCTTTGTAAAGACTCTCAGCGCTGAGATCAACCCGAGAGTGGGACTTTATTTATTTATTTACTTATTTGTATTGAAAATGTTCACCTCCTACTGAAAAGCAAAGATGTTTGCGGTGTTGGGGTGATACTGGTATATGCAGGTACGCATCATGAAGATCTACCATGCAGAGTCAGTCGGCATGGCGTGATCATTTTGAATCTTTCTTGGGGAATGTGAATATTGAAATCGGACTGGTCCAAAAAAGTGCGCAGGCCAGCTTGGTTGGACTTCCGCACTGTAAAAATGTGGGAATAGAAACCCCCAGCGTCTTCCGCCAGAAGGACTCATTCTACTACCCTCAAGTCCAGAAGCTTCTGAAGTTTGACGCAGGGAGAGGGGTCCCTGTCTTCTGTAGAGGAGGACAAGATGGAGGGATTACTGGAAGAGGGAGGCGGATACCCAAACGGGCCACTGATAGAACAAATGGGTCCTTTGCGATGGCCCGCCATGCCTCCAGGTGTAAGGAGGTACGTCCTCCCACCAAAGTTGATTGGGACCATCGGAAACCATCATTTGGTATTTTTATCAGCAGAGGGGCTGCTGGGCCCAGCATTGGAGGCCGTGGAGTGGGAGAAAAACCATCCACTCTACCTTTGCTGATTTTGTCGAGGACCGTTTAGGTGGAAATCTGACTTTTGGGGATAAGAAGATCTTGCGGCTGGTGGCTTAGCAAAGACAGACAGCGATTCGGATGTTAAGGTGCTACCCTTGGTTTTTGCCAACTCCTTATACGTGGAGCTGTGAAAAAGTTCCTTACCCTTAAAGGGAAGATCTAAGACTTTCTCCTGGACCTCCTTTGAGGACTTGGTTGTGTGGAGCCACGCCTAGCAGGTGATATCAAGGCCAAACATAAGGCCACGTGCCAAAGTATCGACATTATTTATTTATTGCGTAATTATGAACTGCCAATACATCAGAGGGTGTTTCAAGGCGCCGGTCTCTAGAAAATCCTGGGCCATCTGACAAGCTGGTCTTGAAGTCATCAAGTCTTTCCTGTGGAATAAATTGCTCAAACTCGAACCGCTCTTTCCATAATTTTAGATTAGCTGCAGCAAGAATCGCCACCTTATTTGCCTGATGCAGTTGACGCACTGTATTATCGAATACTTTCTTCCCCACACCTTCTAGAATGTTATCCTCCTGAGAAAACAACTGGGAGGAAGAGGAGGGTGAAGACTTGCACTGGAGGGTCACTGCAGTGACTACAGTGGAAGAAGGCATCTAGTAAGGGGAATCTCCTCAGATGCCTGTAGTTTATAATAAGCGTCAATCTGTTTACTTATGTGCTGACCTGTATGTGGTTTATGCTTCTGCCAAAATGTCCTTTTGAAGAAAAAGGCCTGACTGCTCTTGTGACTTAAAAGTAAGGCCCCTGAGAGAACCCAGGCCTGCAGTTCTGGCGGATCAGGAGTAGGAATACCCAGAAAAGCCATCAGATCCAGCATCCTATTGTGAAACGCCCTGATGGAAGATGGCAGATCCTCACTGTCTTTGTGGACATCCGGCGCATCTTTTTTGGTGGGATCATCAGCAGGCGTTGAGGAGCGTGACACAGCCAGAGCAGGTTCAGTCTCCTTTGGCTTCGGAGGCTGCTCCACCAGAGGTGGTTGCGGGGGAGAAGGCATTTTCACTGGCCTGGGAGAGGCAGCGGAGGCAGCATCTCCTTTGGAGCAGGAGGCTCTGTTGGCCTGGGAAAAATTTCCCTGAATAGGTCCTTAAAGTATGCCTTCATAGGGACAGAGTGCATCAGGTTCTGGAAATGACTGAAGAACGCCTCCTCTGAAGACAGTCTTGGCTGTGCAGTAGGTACTAGACGATCAAGCGGGCTGTACCTTCGCGAGTCTGTTGAGACTAGTTGCTAAGAAGGTTCCCCCTCCACAAGTCCACATAGTGCAGTGGCGCTGATGTTAGGGGAAGCAATAACGTTGGCAGAAGAGGCATTCTTGTATTCCATTCTGACGGTGGATTGAAAGGATTTTTTCCCAAGGATGCAAAAGGCAAATATTTGGGTATGGTATCTAGACCTGACGCTGCGGACGGTGATGACAAAATGGCTGACCCACAAAAGGGCTCACAAAATGGCGGACACAGTAGACACTGGTTGAGGCCCCATTTTGAAACCCCTGTGGTGACCTGCGTCACAGGTCTGTCAGAAGCCATTAAAGATTTGGCTGATATTTTAGGAGCCTTGACTTGTTCTTTAGCCCTACTTGAGGGATCCTCAACAGAGTCAGTAATGAAAGACTTTGGACATTTGTCCGACTACTGTGCTCCCTCAGCCTAGCCAGTACAATGTTTAGCCCCTTTGAGGGGAACCTTGGAACTTGATCCGGTCTTATTAGCCCTGGAACCTGGATCCTCGCCTTGCTGGTGCTTCTTTTAGCTCCGTTCAGGGAAACTTTGGGAGATACCCCGGTATTATTAGCCTCCAGTGGGGGAACCTCAGAGAGACCCCCGTAATTTTAGGCCCAGAGGGGAATCCTGGGTCATGCCCCAGTACTTTTAGCCGCCAGCCGGGGAAGCTCGGCAGAGACCCCGATAATTTTAGCCCCCAGCGAGGTAACCTCGGGACATGCCCTGTACTTTAAGCCCCCAGAAGGGGAACCTCAAAGGAAGTTCAGGTATTCAGTTTAGACCCCACTTGGGGTAAACCCTGGTAATGCTAAAGCTGCAACCACTCCTCCCAGAACCGGATGACCCCATGAAGGAGTCACCCGGCGGGGGTGCCCAGAAACGAATTTACCAAATGATGTCTTTTCTCTTCAATTCATTTCCGTAGGTGTACCGGAGGAAAGCTGTGGAATACCTCTTCCCACCTGATAAGCCTTCGTTCAAGTGTGTGGACTGAGAGGGATTCGCAGTAGAAACACACATCCCAACGATGGTCTGAGCCCAGGCACTCGAAGTATAGGATGTGAGGGTCCGCCGCCACATGGCGACGCCCGCAGGAAGTAGACGAGTTGAACCCCTTATGCTCCGGAATAGGCAGAGGAAAAGAATACGACTGTTTACTGTGGTAGGAAGACCAATTTGAAGGACAAAAGCAGGCAAAACAAAGAAATCTCTGCAGTGCTAAGTGCGTCCAATCCCGACCGCGCAGAGACAAGGACTAAAGTGCAATGTTCTGGGCACGGTTCAGGAAGGCTGGGCTGAAGCCACATGTGTTGGCCCGACAAAAATAAAAAGGACAATATTTTTGGATGCTATCAAAAAGTGCTCTGGTCCCGTCCCAAAGGACAGAATATCCCACAAGTATGGAGGAAATGGAATGGGACGCAAGAGTACTTCTAATGTGTCCTCCACCTGGCCGACACTTGTCTTCACTTCTATTAACAAAAATTACAGGTCCGCTCTGAGTGTTTTTTATGTCTGATTTTGTGGCCACCTCCGCTGTCAAAGCCTTCGGCGTAAGGACAGCGCAGTGAGCTCCCTTTTCATTGTCTTCACAGTGGTCCTTTGGAACTTCTGCAGGTATGTGAGGGTTCAATACATACCCACACATATACCCACTTGAGTCTGAAGAGCCAATAGCTGACTTTCTTAGTCAAGTCACCCTTGACTGTCACATCTGTTCCCACAACTTTAGATCCAGCTTATTTAATCTGATGACTTTTCCCCACAGGTATTTTCCTTATAACAGTTATCAATCTCTGCGGGATGGTCCTCCCAAGGCAAGACGGTTAGCCAGGGTGCTGTAGTCATGGGAGGGCCACAATGTTGATAGAGATTGCACAACATTGCTACCACCCTTCCTGTGGTGTGTACCACATTAGATGCACTTTTTTCCCAGTTCAATCATTCATTTGATCTTCTGGGATGTCTTTCGGTTGCCTGATGCATAGTGTTTCATTCTATTTGTTTGGCAGTGTTAATGGGGTACCATAATAAACGTAACTTGCTCGACCTTCAACATCCGCTGTGGCTAGCACCTTCTAGACAATACTGATTGTTTTTTAATTTACTTTGTATGTGCCAAGCACAGTTGGAACCATGCACTCAGTAATCTTCAAACAATAATTTACTCTGGAAAGACACCTATCCTGGTACAGGACAGCTTTGCAATATCTAAGAAGTTTAACGCAGGAACCCTCTGTGTGTCGGGATGCTTACGCTCAGGCCTCAGGACATCCTGGCATCTCCACTCACTGTATCCCCCTTCTGCAAATGAGGGAGTGTCACACTCATGCTAAGTGGCTAGGAGTACACTGTATAGGAATGGCCCCAACTCCAACTCTCCTCTGGGTCTGTCGTGCTGTTAATTACCTCCCTTTGATTAGGCTCCTGCGGTCACTGATTCGATGCATGGCCTACCAACCCAACACCACACCTAAATCTCTGGTTTCCCACTGCCCCTAGCCTCCTCTTGTTCTGAACCTCATTGAAGTATGATGCCTCTTCAGGCCCTCCTGCCCACATTTGGGGCCTATGCCTCTGGACTATTAGTGATTGCAGGGGCCACAGCTATCTCAAAAATCATGAGGAAGATCCGAGGAGCAAAGCAATCAGGGAGCCATCTTGACCATGCTCCCTAACTGGCTCCCCCCACATCTTTTTTTGATTTCTCCAAAACCAGCAAAGTTTATTGAACATTGAAATGTAGATCGCTCAAACATTCAGAGGTTCATGAGACCCTCTATCCTCAATACATTCTCTAATAAAAATAAAGACAACACGAGACACATTTGAGCTATTACTAACTGCACTGATATTTTACTTGCAAAATCAATTCTTTGGAAAATCCAGGGAATTAGTCCGCTCTGCCCAAGGAGTGGGGGGTTACATCCTTTGGGACTAGGGAGGTGAGTCCGCTAAGCTTAACACTCCCTAGGGGACAGGGAACTGGGATCCCACTGAAGGTGACCCCACCCCCCTAAGAAGAGACAGTAGTTATCCTCCCTATACCCAACATTACAGAACAACCTTTGTTGGTTACATGGGAGTTGAAGTATGTAATGACTGAAAATTACCGGTAAGGATGGTTGGTGTGGTTTCTGACCCTCTGAGTGTTCTGAGTCAGCTGGATTGAGCAAGTCGTGGGAAGTTCTCCCCTAACAGGGGGATAACGAGCCTATCAGTGATGTGAGGAAAACACATGGGCCCTCCCCCTTGCATGGGCCCTCCCACTTGGAGGAGGAGCAGGCATAAGAGAGCTCACGCCGAGCGTGGCGGGCCAAAGCAGGGCTGGGCCCGTGGAATGCCGACAAGCCTACCATGCTAGAAGCCGTGAGCACCCAGACAGGTGCAGTGTGGGACTGAACCTGAGAGACACAAGGCAAACCAATGGTAGGAGCAACCAGAGCCCTAGAGGTGGCGAGAGAAGCCCAAACCCAATGCGGCTGCAAGAAACCATACCGCTAGGCTGGGTGCCTGAAAACATACCTTAAGATGGGAAGAGAGCAACCATAGCCCTTGAGGAGGTGAGAGAAGCCAAAGCTCAACGTAGGCTACAAGAAGGTGTAGGTGGGGGGTCCGAAAACATATCCCAAGATGGGGTGCGCAGAACCATACCCCAATGGTGGGGTGAGATTCACTGTATCCCAAAGTGGGACAAGACAAGCAAAACCCCAAAACGGGGCAAGAGGAACCAAATCCATAGGCAGGGTACTTGAAACCAGACCCCTGGGTGGGGCACAGGAGTCAGCACCCTAAGACGGGAAGCCAGTATATATACCTGAAGACGGGGAGACAAGAACCAAAACTCAAGACCATCTGAATTCAGAGGACCTCCTCCCAGGCCAGAACGCCTGGTGCTCGCCTAGTGATGAAGGGGGAAAGAAAATGACACAGATCAAACACTCCCCAGTTTATATGAACCAGAAAGAGAGACACTTGCACTTATTTGCTGGAACCAAATAAAAGAAAGACTGACTGGAACAGACACTTCTGCTTAGACTCTGGGGATAAAGGCAAACAGCCTTATTGGGAGAAACACACCTGGATGGGGGTCAGAAACCAACCACCATTCCAGTAGAAAGGTCAACGGCTTTCCTGTATTTCATGTTGAGTTATTTGTTTCTTTGTAATAATGGTAGGGACAGGCTTGAACAGAGGACTTTCTTAGTTTTGTATTGACATTCTGATGGGCACCCTATTGACATCTTTTATTTCTTTTAGGATAGGATCTTAGTTGTAGGGATAGTTCAAACACTTTTGGTGAGAAATAATAAACAAGTCACTCACAATGCTTACTTGTCCATATCCTAATTCTGACCTAACACAATTCTTAGAAGAGAGTGGGAACCTCCAAACCAATCTCTTGTGCATTATTTATTCACAAAGCAGGCACACACTGTCAGCATGCATTCCACTGATGTTCTCAAACCTGTCCTGTACACTTACAGTTGATCCCTAAATGCCTGCATTTCTCTGTCTTACTTTTTTCTTTAATTGTTCTCTAACCTGATATGTTGATATATTTATAAGTCTTAGACTTTCCTACGATAGTGGGAATAAGATGCCTTCCCTTTATTCTGATACCATGTAATACGGATTCACATAAAGATCTCATCAAAGACTGGGTAATTGAGTTGTTTTAATCCCACACCCTTTGAAAACGCAATGCCTACACAAAATTAATTATTAATCAGTTTACTATCCCAATACATATAACTCATCACCACTTGGAACAAATCGGATTGAAACTTCAACATTCAGAAAACCTGCACAAGTAAGATAATACCCTAACTTTCAGCCAGTCATTATGGACATTAAGCACTCATTTTAGGCATCTGTGTTCAGTCTCAAGCCACAAGTTTCGAATCTCTCAATCGACTCGATTTAGTCCTTCATCTATTCCTAGGTTGATAAATTGAGAACTGTTAAATAATAATGCCCCTCAGAAACAGAAGCAAATCCCAGACCCGATCCGGAAAGCAAAATTAGGGGCTAGGGAGACAGTATATCTAGAGAAACGCCCAGTCCTTTCACTTAAGACAAGGAAGACACAGAACACCTGTCACAGGACCCAAATATTGAAATCAAGCAGGCACCCCACCCTCATAGGGGCTACATCTCCCACAATGCCCTTCTCTCCCAACCAGAAAACCCAGAACGGATCAGTGAAGTCAAATTATCCCTTTAAGGAGCAAGAGTCCATGGCAAAACCTTTCAAGGACAGGTAGACCACCCTGGGAAAATACTAAACACCCCTAAAGACCCCCTAACCCACTTGCCTTCCCAACTGCAGCACTGCATGATGTCCTCCACACAGGTAGCCTGTTCAACTTCTCTCTGCACACAGAGTTTCAAAATGGCCAGGAGGGTTCTTATAGAGTCAGCCAACCTTCTAAGCTTCAATCTGAGTATCAGGAATTTAGAGAGTCCAGCCACTCCCAACCCTCACACCCTTTAGGCTCACAGCTGCAGACTATCAGCCCTAATTACAATCAGGTGGAGGGGACATGTTGCTATAAAAGCAAAGCAGCCCAGTTCAGTGGGGTGGCTAACAGGAGCAGGCGGCTCTTGTTTGGAGAAGGTTGAAGAGGGAAGATTGCGGCAGGGGAGAATGGCCACAGATACTCTGGAGACTGGAGAAAGGAGTGTGCTGGAGAGGGGAGCTGGAGAAAGGGCAGCAGGAGAGAGGACGAGGTGATTTCTACAGAACAGAAGAAAGTGGTGAGATCTAAAGGTGGAAGGAAAGAGGGAGGAAGCAAAACCAGGAGTGGATTGTAAGTCAATACCAGAAACAGAGGAAAGGAGGGAGGAAGTAAAACCAGGAGTGGATTATAAGTAAGTAGTAGAAACAGAGGACCAGGAGTGGAGTTAAAGGTAGAAGTAGGACAAATACACAAGCAGGAAGTAAAAACAGAAGACGATTGTCAGGAATGGACAAGAGCAGGCAGACAGAGGGAGAAAAAAAATAAAAGCGGAATTGAAGGATGGAGTAAAATTAAAAGGCTGGAAGGAGGAAGTAATACCTGGAGTGGAGTGGAAGGTGACGAGAAAAGGCCAAGGTGGTAGTAAGGAGACATTGATAAATCAGCAGGAGAAGGGGGAGGACAAAAGTGAGGAGGCTGAGGATGATACATCTTCAGATGAGCAGAGTGAAGAAGATAGTCTAGGGGGTGACGAGTAGTGGAAGTGAAAGAAGAAAGCTGTTAGGCAAGGTTGTATGTAGTACCCTGTGGGAGACTGCACCAGCCTTGTCCTCTTGGCAATAGTTAACCCAACCTTTGGTATAAGCATGTATTAGACAAGTTGGTAGAGTGACTGAGCAGCCAGGCATATCTCAAGAGGGGTCAATGTGAGCTGTAGGGTTATCACACAGAGATTCACAGTATTCAAATAAACACTTACACTCAAGGGTTCTTGATGTAACAATTATTTATTAATTTAATAGTCAGTTGAGTAAGCCTTCTTTAGAAGGGAGTCATATATGTAACACACTAATATACTTCAAAATACACACTCTCAGTTTCAATTAATCAGTAGATACCCATTTGGGATGGTTCACAGACACTTCCTACAACCTGAGGTGACTTAAATAACTAGGGCACTGTGGACATTGATATATCACTGGCACATTTATAGCAATACTGAGTTTGGTGTTAAAGAAAAGGTTTTTGGGAATAAAGAAAAGGTTAACAAATATTCTTAAGCAGGTAAGTAATTTGAACCCCCAATGCAAAGTAAATTAACCCTTTCCCACCCTCACAAGTTATCTAATGTGTGAGTTTTGTTGAGGAATAGTTAAAGCACAAAGTCAGAGGATAAGAAGAGACTTTCAGGGAGCCAGGACAGCCAATGTTAGTTGGGCAAAAGTCTAGGTGAGCTGAAGCACTTCTTGCAGGTAGGAAAAAGTCTTGCACAATGTTTTAGAAGTCTTTGAAGAAAAAAGAATCACTGTAGGGCCACAAGCTGGGAGGCTTTTGAGGGGCAAAGCTGCATGCAACTCTGCAAAAGCAACCAAGTCAAGTCTCAACTGAGAACTAGCAAGGCTACACAACAAGAGGTAAGTCCCTTCGTTTTACAGTACCTTTGGTTAGAAGAAATTGGTTCCAGCTGACTTCTGTTCCTGTGTAGGTCTGCAGATCCTTTGTTCCTGGGCCTCAGTCGTGGGGGAAAGAGGGAGGATGTCTGGGGACTCCTGTACTATGAATGGAAGGTTGACGGCAGCAATCGGCAAACTTCAAATCATCTTCACTCCACGGTTTCAGCTTCTTGCGACCCTCGCAAATAGCACCACTGCGGTTCTTGGAAACCTTGATAGACTTTCCTCACATCTGGGGTCCACCACTCTGTTGAGGTAGCTCAGGCTTGGTCAGTCCTGCTTCCTGGGGGTCCGGAGGATCTTCCTGGAGCTCGGGTCCGACTTAAAGACACTCACTCGATTCTGGTGTTCCTCTCCCTGGCAATCGGTTCCTGCAGCAGCAAAGGAAGTACAGCCAGCTCCGAGAGGATTTCCAGGGGCTCGTTTGGTACCACCAACCCAAGGGGAGAAGTCATCCTTTGCAGGGTTTCTCTAGTCAAGGCGAAATTGGAGCTTCAGAACAGCAGCAGGGCTTCACCGGGCAAACCAACGGTCCAGGAGTTACAGCAGGCGTCTCTTCCAAGTTCTTCTTTGGATTCCTTCGTCCAGTGGTCGACTCTGCCTTCCAAGCCAAAAGCTGTGCATTTTATGCAGGTTTCTCCTATTCATTTGCAGCCTAGCTGTCATTCACACATCATGGTGTGGGTCCTGCAAGGACAGCCAGCCAGCCAATCACCTTTGGGTGCATTTCTGTAACCAGGGGGATTAAGCACATGGAGTTTCGGCCACCTCCCTACTTCACCAGTGAATCCCACCAAAGACAAAATAAACAAAGGGGCCAAACCTGGTTTGGCGCACACAGTAAATCTCAAGAAGGACCTTTCCAACAAGAAATGGTGAAAAAAGAAGACTGGGGCCATTTTGACAAAATGGGCAGCCATGGGTGCTTTACTGCAGCTGCAATTGCAGCCCGCGGTAGAATCCCACAATGGTACGAAAAGGTAAACCACTGCCACCAGCCATTAAATCTAGAAAGGGTAACATAAAAATGTTACATGAGAAACTAGACAGAAGGGGATACTAAGTAACCCCTCCAGCACCCTATTGTAAGACAGTGTGTGCTGGGTCTAGAAAATTACAAAATGTAAATCAGTCAATTTCACTTCACTGCTCTTGGAAACAGTAGTTTTACCAAGAGAAGGTATTTAAACCTTTGGGAAATCTAAACGACTTCCCTGTGTAACTGCACTGAAGGTGCTGTGTGACACAATGTAAAGATGATGCCTAAAGTACAGCAAAAAGAGCTGGGGGTCTCTAAAGTAGAAGGGAATTAGTACATTACTGAGAATTCTCCCTAACAAGAGCCATAAAAAAAGATTGTGAGCTTGTTAAGATATTGAAAAGGGAGGCAATGGGCCTAAAGCAGGACATTAATCTAGAAGTAGAAGGCTCCAGACGGCCATGTAAGGCCCTAGGGAGGTATAACAGGGGGGAGGAGATTCCAGCGGGGGTCAAGGAGCATAGTGGTAGTTCAGAGAGGTGGTGGAAAGAACAAAGCCAGGACGGATTGGTCCTTTTTACTCTCTCCTTGCGGACCCCAACGTGGTCTCTAAGCAACCCCTGAAGGTCCTGCGGAACATGAAGGATTGGTTTAGTCTGGGCGTAGTGGACCCCGGAAAGCCTGCAACTAGGCTCAGAGGAACAGAAGGAGGGTTTGCAACAAATTGGACAGGGGAGTGACGTAACTCCTCAGAGACTTTGGAACAGTTGCTGAGGCTTGAAAGTTGGAACTCCCATTCTGAGGAAAGCCTTTGCAAGACCCACTGGAGAAAGGAGGCAATGTTATATTTCTATTTTGTTAGGAAAGATACAGTTTATATTTAAGTTGGCCCACCCCTGTACACAGTCCCTAATAACATTGTTTAACTTTGAGCATCTGGTCTTGGCATACTTCTTGGTTCCAAATGGTCCATTTTGTGACAACTTACATTCACAAGAGCCTTCAGCAGGTTCCCAGATCCATCCATGGAGTGAAGGAACTCTTTGTAGAATTTCATCTTCACCTTGCCCTCTCGGATGATGAGAACGCCGATACCTGTGAAGGTGAACTCCACATTCCGCTTGATGGCAATGGAGCGTGAGAACAACTGCAGGGTCTCTTTCACGCACCCCTCCACTATGTCCCGGGTAAATGAACTCCCCAAGGACAGCGCCATGAAATTGAGTGGAACAACTGGAATATCACCTAAGAAAATAAATCAAACACAGACACATTTCACCAGAGTAAATTACAATTCAAAAGGCACTTCAATGGTACATCAGTGTGAAAGAGATGAAATGCTCTGTAACAATTAATTAAAATAAACTCCAGATTTGAATCTTTATAGGCTTAACAGAAACTACTGCATGTCAATCCACAATTCTCTCATGCCTGTGTAACAGTGTGATTTACTGTAACTCAGCGATTGTGACAAGCATACATGTGTGCAAGGCAGTCGATTCCTCTCGACAGTTGACCACCTACCCACGTTTTTCTATATGTTAAATCGCCTCTACCTCTACACTGTTCAAAATCAAGTTGTAGGACTAAACTTGACATATGTAGTTTACCGTTATTAAGGAAATCTGGGCAAGAGGCCAGATTAGATGTGAGGAGACTGGTAAAGTGAAATGGTTGATGAGAAACATATCAGAAGGAGAGAAGTGTGGGGGTAGCAGATATATAAGAGATCAATTGAAGAGACGAGAAACAAAATAATGTAAGACAGATACTTTATTTCGATTAAAAAACATTGTAAGGCAAGACTGGAGGTGAGCATCATGCTTCTCTTTCTTTATTTAAGAGTTGTGCAGTACTTCCAATGAAACAAAGGGCACATGTAGCCTAATCTAAACGATCCACCTGACATTAATTGTCCAATCAATTACTCCTTCTGCCCTTAAGTTCCCTGTTCCTTCCCTCCATATTTTTTTTCTTCACTACTCAATCAGAAGATAAGCATAGCCTTTCACCGTCTTCAGACAGATTTGTGATTATTCATTGATTATGTGCTAATTTATTATCAGGAACTGGGAGTATATTTTAATACCGAAAGTGATGCAGGGGTGGTAAGCAAAAGTTCCAACCTATCTTGTTCTGTCGGTTTTGCAAATATCAGTTTCAGGATCCATGACTTGCTGCCGGGTGTTTGGGAAGGATATTTTCAGGTGCAACGTTTCAGAATATGTTTATAATTTACAGTGCCAGAACCCCACACTGCCCTCACTCATGCAGTGTTCTGGTACAAAGTGGTGCCACATTGGGCCGCCACTACGGAAAACAGTGAGACTTATCCCCTTTGGAGGCTCTAGGTTATCACAATGATGAAGGCTTGTATATTGGTGCCAGCATCTTTGATCCTGTTGATCACTTACCGGTGAACTCAGCTGTGTGCCGATGTCAGGGAGCATCCTGAGCTGTAGGAAACAGGTGGGTGGCACTAGCACCGCAGTGCTACAGGGAATGCATGAGGAGTGTTAACATTACAGCTCTCTTCAGGTCTACTGCACTGACCGTTTCCATTCGAATTCCAGACCACAGTGACATTATAGAACTATCTTCAAAGTAAACAAGTGCCGGAAAGAAAATTGCCTATATGGGCTAACATGAAAAGGGATATTAAGGTTGCTCAAAATATTTCTGTCTGGAAATAATCTTACTGATATAATCCATATAACTGTCACCAGAGAAGAGAGTCCTACACTGAGCTCAGTCAGTCTCATACCATGCATAATAGCAAAGACAGGGCTGGTCAGTATTAGTCCAATGAAGAGGCCCAGGACTCCAGCCTGGCTGAGAGCTTTAAGAGTATTGGGCACATCAATGGAGAATACAGCGAATTAAGCAGTATCAGAAAGGATACTGTTGATACAATTGACACTAAGTAGCATTGAGGTACACTGGAGGAAAGGGCCCAGGGCTATGCCCATAAATGAGTTAGGAAAGGGGTTCTACTGATTGGGGTTGTATTACCAAAAAAAAAGGCACAGACCTCTATGACCAACCCCTATAGGTATCCATGGTGAAGCAACATCCATGAAGTAGCAGAGATAGAAGGAGGCATTCCTGAAGAAGAAAGGTCAATTCTCCCCTAGATATACCCTTGAGCCCGGATGAAGGCAAAACAGGGCCACATGAAAACAGGGCCTCAGAATAATGCAGTCAGAGCAGCACTTAACTAACATTCCTAAAAAGGACCACATCTCAGTGGCAGACGTGAAATCCACTGGCTCCCGGTCAAGGAGCGTATAACCTTCAAAATTCTCTCCCTGACTTTCAAACGCTTGTCCAAGAATGCCCCGAGATACCTCTACAATCAATTCTCTAAAGCTCAATCTGCCCAACCCACCCGAGCGGCCTATGCCTTCTGACTGGACATCCCCAGCTTCAAACGCCAAAAAGCAGGGGGCTGCAGCTTCCCAGTGGTCGCAGCCAAACTGTGGAACACCATGCCCATAACATTGAGATCAGATTTCTCCCTTTGATCCTTCCGGAAAGAACTCAAAACTTGGCTCTTCAGTAAAGGGAACTAGATACCGCACCTCATGGTCAGCAGACTTCCTCACTGAACCGTACCTGTATTGTTCACCATGTAATAGGTATGCCAAATGTAACCTCTGAGCTGCCAGAGCTGATGCAATCATGTAACCTTGTAAACCTATGTAACCTTGAACACTTCTGTAACATGTAACCATGTAACATTGTAAACCTATGTAGCCGTGAAAACCTCTGTAACCATAACAATTTGATTGCAACCAGGTAACTCAGATAACCTTGGTAACCATCACGCTTATGTAACCATCGCCTAGATGCCCCCGGGCTAAGTACGCTTAACAAATGTCATCATAAATAAATAAATAAAGATGTCACTGGGCGGGTTCCTGGTGGCATGCAAGCAAATGCACGGTTACCTATGTAGGTGCTGAGGATCGTCAGGGCACTGCAACTGGACACGAAGGCAGAATCAGGCAGGCATCAGGTAGTACAGTGTTGTGGAGGACACGCTTACCCGCAGAGCATGGGAAACGTGCTGTGTAGTCGTCGATGGTCTCCCTTCACATGGATAGTTGCTGGTGCAGCAGTGGGGGGCTCCTGCCCTCAGAAGCAGCTGCTGTTCAAGTGGGCACAGACAGGCTGAACCCTTTGTGGTGTCCCTTAGTGGGTGTACCGGCTCACACCTCCCGGTGACTACGAGTCACGGAAGTAGATACAAGATGTCCTATCCGATGCAGAGGACGTTGCTTAGCAATGCGTCAACAAGAAACGAACCCCGCCATTTTAGACGGGTTCCTCACGGCATGCAAGCAAATGCACGGTTACATATGTAGGTGCTGAGGATCGTCAGGGCACTGCAACCGGACATGAAGGCAGAATCAGACTGGCATCAGGTTGTACGGTGTTGTGGAGGACACGCTTACCCGAAGAGCATGGGAAGTGTGCTCTGTAGTCGACGATGGTCTCCCTTCACACGGATAGTTGCTGGTGCAGCAGTGGGGGCTCCTGCCCTCCGAGGCAGCTGCTGTTCAAGTGGGCACAGACACGCTGAACCCTTTGTGGTGTACCTTCGTGGGTGTACCGGCTCATGCCTTCCGGTGTCTACAAGTCACGGAATTAGATACAAGGTGTCCTATCTGATACAGAGGATGTTGCTTAGCAATGCGTCAACATGAAATGAATGCTGCCATTTTAGACGGGTTCCTTGTGGCGTGCAAGCAAATGCACGGTTATCTATGTAGGTGCTGAGGATCGTCAAGACACTTTGATCATCTTTGATATTCGATATCCAGCTTCAGCTGATTCAGAAATATTTTTTGTCAGAGGGCGCTGTGCATCGATGCGCTAGACTCGATGTCCCTTGAGGGTCTCTGTCTCAAGGATGATGTAATCGAAGATATATATGGCACGCGCAGCACCTGTTGGCTTCAGTTCTGTTTTTCTTACAGTAGAAACTACCCGCATAACCACGTGTTTGACCGAAAACTGTAATAGCATGGGATATTCTACTGTGGGTTAGGCTGGGAGGGCGATGAGGAATATGTAGGAGGAACAGCCAGCAGTCCAAAGAACGTTACTAGGGGTAAGTAACCTGATCTTCGAATGGATTGTGTCCTCCCACGTATTCCTCATCTTTAATAGACTCCCAAAGCAGTGTTTTTTTTGGTGGAGGAAGTAAGAATTTAGCTTTCAATGGTTTTCATGAACTGAATGGACGACAGCTTTTCCAAAGCTTCCATCCTGACTGAGGGAAGACTCAAGGCAGTAATACTTTGTGAACGTGTGAATAGTAGACCACGTAGCTGCCTCACAAATGTTTTTGATTGGTACACCCCTTTGCAGGGCTTAGAGGTAGCCATGCCCCTGGTGGAATGGGCCCTTAATCCTTCTGGAGGATCCTTGCCTGCCAGCCTGTAGCATTCCAAAATTACCAGAATTATCCATCTGGATGAGGTCTGTTTTGTCACAGCCTGACCCAGTTTGTCACCTGTATGGCCGATAAAAAGCTGATCATCAATAAGAAGTTTGGAGAGCCTAGATATGTAAAAGCTCAGCGCTCTGCGTGGATCCAATCTATGTAATCTCTCCTCCTCTTTGCCCGGATCAGGTGGAGGATAGAAAGTGGGCAATACAATTTTCTGCCCTACATGAAAATCAGAAATGATTTTGGGTAAAAAATAAGGCTTAATCCTCAGAACAACCCTATCCTTGTGGAAGATAGTAAAGGGTGGTTTGGATGATGGTGCCTGCAATTCACTCACTCTACAGGCTCAAGTTAATGCTACCAAGAGAATGGTTTTAAATGTTAACAACCTTATTGGACATGAATGTAAAGGTTCAAATGGTGCACACATTAGAAATTTTAGTGCCAGATTAAAGTCCCAAACCGGAACCTGGAAAGGAGATGGGAGAACACATTAGCCCTTAATTGTTCCAATCTGGAGCCCCAGATTGGCTAAGGATAGTAGAAAAGATAACACTTCTGGTGTTTTGCATAGAAAAGGGTCTCCATTCCTATCTTTGCACGAGCTGCAGAATTTGTTCCAATGGCAACGGGACAAGGACTTTGTTGCTGGCCTTCTGGCCGAAAGCAAAATCTCCATTATGTTATCCAGGAGGTCCCAATCCTTGCATCTCAGCCTCTCAGAAACCATGTGTGAAGGCTGAGTGTCTTGACCTCTGGATGGAGAATCCAACCCTCCTCTCGCGAGAGAAGGTTCTCACTTAGTGGAAGACGTATTGGAGGACAGATGGACATGTCCAGAAGGTCCGGGTATGAAGTCCTCCTGGTCCAATACGGGGAAATTAGGATCATGTGTTTCACGAACGTTCTCAACCTCCTGATCACGTGAGGAATGATGGGGACTGGAGGAAAAGCATACAGGAGTGGAAACTCCCAGTCCACTATGAACGCGTCCCCTAGAGCTCCTCTTGGAGGAAATTCCCTGGAGCAGTACAGTTCGCACTTCCGGTTGACACTGGTTGCGAACAGATCCACTTGAGGGGTTCCCCAAAGGGTGAAGATCTCTTGAAGGACTTCCTGAGCTAGTTCCCACTCGTGGGAGACTGTGCTCTGCCTGCTCAGAGCGTCCGCCGCTGTGTTCTCCTCTCCAGCTAGATGAACTGCTGATAGAGATATTCCTTCTTGAATTGCCCAGTACCAGAGCTGCATTGCCTCTCTGCACAGTGGTAGTGACCCTACACCTCATCTCTTATTGAAGTAGTACATGGCCACTGTGTTGTCCTTCATTATCAGGACATTCTTTCCTCGTACAGAGGGCAGAAAAGCCTTCAGCGCAAGTCTAATTGCCCTCAGCTCCAAATAATTGCTGTGTAGTTTGGACTACGATGGAGACCAACGACAGCTGATTGTCAGATCGTTGGCGTGGCCTCCCCACCCTGTGAGTGAGGCGTCCCATCACTAGTGTTATCTCAGGCCATGGTTGCCAAAAAGGTTCTCCCTTCAGAATGTTGTCCTTACAGGCCCACCACAGGAGATCATGTGCGACCCTGCTTGGAACCTGAAGTAGGTCTGTCATGTTTCCTGAGAACTGGGGCCATTGTGTCCTGAGGGCCCACTGAAGGGATCTCATTTTCAAACAAGCCTCTGGAACCAGAAAAATGCAGGATGCCATGAGGCCGAGCAACCTCACAAAATCGAAGGCTGGTAAACGCTGGGCACTCTGAAATTTGGAGACCATCTGTAAAATGTCTTGAGCCCTTACCTCGGGTGGCGAGCTCTTTCCCAAGGATGTATCCAGTACAGCCATGATGAACTGGAGCTTTTGAGAAGGTGTCATGTGTGACTTTTTGTAATTGAGGGAGAAGCCCAATCTGTGAAGAGAGTGGCAGGTGACGTTGAGATGATCCAGGACTTGTTCGGGAGAATGCGCCCTGATCAGCCAATCATCCAGGTAGGGGTAGACATGAATTCCCCCCTCTCCTGAGACTTGCTGCAACCACCAGCATCAGTTTGGTGAAAACCCTTGGGTGGAGGTGAGACCGAATGGCAGAACTCGAAACTGATAATGAGAACCGCCAACGATGAGCCTCAGGTATTTTCTGGGCTTGAGATGGATTGTCACATGAAAATAAGCATAGTGAAGGTCCAATGACACCATCCAATCCTGGAGCTGGAGGGCCTGAAGGATCTGAGAAAGTGTAACCATCTTGAATGTGTCCTTCCTGAGGAACTTGTTCAAGTATCTCAAATCCAAGATGGGTCTCAGTCCTCCGTCCTTTTTTCGTATTAGGAAATAAGGAGAGTACCATCCCTTGTTCCTTTCCGCTACAGGCACTGGTTCTATAGCGCCTTTCTCTAGTATGGTCGACATTTCCTGCACAAGGAGCAGATCTGAAACCCTCAAAGAGTGGCGGCTCCCCGGTGGATGGTTCTGAGGTCTCTGAATGAAAGGAAGGCAGTAACCGTGGGCTATGGTTTCCAATGCCCAAGCATCCAAAGTAATGTCTCGCCATTCTTTCAGATGCTGAGACAGTCTGCTTCTCACTGGTGTTTTGTGACTCAAAACCTCAGAGAGGTTTTGAGACGGCTTATGCAGTGGCTGTTGGTAATGATTCCCGTGCTTGAGCGGGCTTCGCACCTCTCCCTCGTCCACCATGAGGGAATCTTTGGACTCTTTGACCAGCCGTTCCTCTCGCTCTTCCAATTGAGGATTAGGAGAGAAAAGATCTACCCCTCCAAGGATGTCCAGTGGGGCAAAAAGGCTGAGGCTGCCTAATAGCGGCACCTAAGCATTTGGCTGCCACCTTTGAGGTCTGCAACTTCTCAAGGCTTTCGTCAGCCTTGTTGCCAAAAAGGTGAGACCCGTCAAAGGGCATGTTGAGGCGTCTGAATTGCCCATCCCGTGCAAATCCCGACTTCCTTAACCACGCAGATCTGCGTATTACTGTGTTTATTGTCATCGCTCTGCTGATGCTGTCAGCAGAATCCAGACCCGACTGAAGAGACTCACACGTGGCTTCCTTGCCGCCTCTAACAATAGCCAAGAACCCGTCTCTTTTATCCCCCTCGGGAATGTGCTCTGCCGCCATGGAAATACAGTCCCATAGAGTTAATGGGCACATGCGGAGTTGGCTGATTTAAGAGCCATGCTCCCTGCAGAAAATACTTTTCTTGCCCATCCATCTACTCTCTTGTTATTCCTATCTGGGAGGGATAGTTGGATAAGCTGCCTGCTTGGAAGTTGCGGTAGCTGCCTGTACCACCAGACTCTCTGGAGTGGGGTGTTTTGACAAGTCGTCTGCGTCACTACTGGAAGGGTGGTATTTTTTGGTCAGGCTTTTGTTTACTGCCGGATTAGTCTCTGGTGTCTCCCAATTTACTGGCACCTTTTTTTGGAGAGCGATATGAAATGGTAAAAATGGATCAATTTGCGGACCCTTATCAAGGATGTCCGTCAGATCCTCCGTCAGATCATCCTGTTCAAAGGGGAGGCTATGCCTACTCCACCCCAAATAGTCTACAACTTTAGACATTAGCCTGCTGCCATCGTGACCCCAACTCCAGCCATTACAGAGCCTGCAGGACTCCCTCCAAGATAGCCACCTTCCACTACTGTTGCCAAAGTGTCTGGGGTGCAAATCACACGCTGAGCAGAAGACACCAGTGAGGCTGTCGAGCGGGCACTGCTCAGGACACAGCCATCTAGCCTGCCAACATAGCACCTGTGTCAGCCAACACTGAGGCCAACACTACAGCTGCTCCAGTGAACCAGCTGGCCATGGACTCATCTCCCCTGCATCTTTCCACTTCATATCAGTCCCTCCCCCTCAACAGTGCACCGTGCCCTGCATTGGAGCCAACCAGAGGACACAGAATCCCCTGCATAGGATGATAAGGTACATGGGGAACACGTGTCTGCCTCAGATGTAAGCCACAATGAATGTCCAAGGCCAGTCCCCAAACGCATGCTGAACACCATCTGGGAGAGGTTCTCTCAGATTGAGCAGCGCCAGGAGAGAATGGAGAGTATCGACCAGGAACAAATGGGCCACTCCCAGGTGATGCGGAACACGGTGCAGGGTGCCTCCAGGAGGATGGCCACTACCCTGGTCCGTCTGTCGGGGTGCTGCAGATGGCACAACAAGCACGAAGCTCATGTGCCAAAGAGTACGGGAGTTGGCCAAGCACATGTCAGCCATGAATGTGAACAGCCCACACACCATTACCCTCTCACCCTACAGCTCATCCGGGGTCGAGGGAGTGCACTGCCCAGTTCTGTGTCGGCCACCCCAACATCTGGGTGAGCACCCCACCAAGGCACTTGCAGCGGCGCATCAGGCATCCAAGAAACCCAACCCAAAAAGATGACAAGAGAAGGAGATAGTGGACATGTACATATGACTGGCTGCTTCACGAGGGTGTGGGAGGGTTGGTGTTGGGGATGAGGGTGTGGGCAGGGGATAGTGTTGGGGATGATGGTGTGGGGGAGGGGATGCGTTGGGGATGAGGGTGTGTGGAGGGGATGTGTTGGGGGTGTGTTGGGGATGAGGGTGTGGGGGATGAGGGTGTGCACATATGGAATATATAACTGTTAAGTCCAGTCAATATACCCAGTGTTCATTTAATTAAAGTGATGTATGTGCATTCAGGGAAAGATTACAGTACTATGAGAGGTGCATATGTGTGGAATCAAAAATAGTTGTCCATTAGGGCCTGGCAGACAATGCGCCCTTCTCTCACCTCCCCACGTATATCCTTAGGTGCCCGGTTTTCACCTGCAACTTCTTCGTCATCAGAGCCTGGGGGAAATTGTCCTTACCTGGAGGCATTTCAATGTTCTGTTGCATGCAAATGTTGTGCAGCATTGTGCATATTATGACTATTTTCCCAACTTTAACAGGGCTATACATGAGTGCAATGCCTGTCCAATTTAGGCAACTGAATATTTCCTTTGGCAGTCCAAATGTGCACTAAATGTATGTCCCGGTCCTCTTGTATGGCTCATTATAGGCTATCTCTTGTGGTGTAACAGGGTTCCTCAAATGTTTCATCAACCAGGGTAACTGCGGATAGCCTGAGTAACATACAACAAATTGAAAGGACAGTGCTGAACGCCATTTGTTTGTCGACGTACATGTTTATTGTCCTATTTGTTTGTGGAGTTTGTCTGCTCATCTGTGCTTGTGGATGACGCACTGTACATCAGTTGGGCTGGAGGGGCATTGGCTTTAAATGGGCACTTGCAGTGATTCACAGTGTATCCGGCATCATTGTTCATGTGTTTTGGTCTGTTTGGACATCACCCCTGAAGGTGACACTATTGGGGATGGCACAAGGCCATTTACTGCCCTATGACTATGGAATGGCTTCTTGGATATGACAGGGGCATGGATTGATGTGGATAATCATGTCTCTATTCATGTACACCAAGATGGCCTGTAGAGTTTCCTCAGGTCAGTATGTGGGCTGCCTAAAGTGGGTAATGTGCCATGGCCTATTCAATGCATTCTTGATTAGGCATTATGGAACTTGTATTTTTTG
Organism: Ambystoma mexicanum; assembly: GCF_040938575.1. Lineage (NCBI taxonomy): Eukaryota > Metazoa > Chordata > Amphibia > Caudata > Ambystomatidae > Ambystoma > Ambystoma mexicanum. The sequence continues at coordinate 899,282,281 of NC_090941.1, forward strand.
CATTTGTGTTATCATTCCTGTATCCATGTGTACCTCTGTGCCATATCATTGTCAGATTGACTTACCCAAAAGCCAGGTACGCTATCCTCTGAGTGTGTTCATGTAAGCTGGCAGGGTGCTGTTCCTCAGAACCATGGCATCGTGGGTGGCGCCTGGAAATTGGGTGCAGCATTGGCTGATGATGAGATCTGCATCGCATTTTATCTGATTGTTCATGGAATGATACTGTTTCCAGTTCCAACATGCCGGCTCCACTGCCTCGGGGGGCACTAATGCCACATGTGTGCAATCCACTACTGCAATGATATTGGGGAACAGGGCAATGGCATAGAAACGTGCTTTTGTCACGTGCACCTGATCCTGGGTGCTGGGCAGGAGATGTGCTGATGGGCATGCCTCATGAGAGCATCCAAGAGTTGCTCCAGCACTTTTGAGAATGTTGGCTGGGGCATTGCATGCAGCATCTCAACAGTGTGCTGGTATACGCCGTGAAACAGAAGTGTAGGATGGACACCAGCTTTACCAGGGGTGGGATGGCAGTTCTGCTGGTGATGGTGCTCTGGAGAGCAGCCTCAATCAGGGTCAGAAGGTCTGTTATTGAGTGCCGGTCAGACTCATAGTGTGCCTAATTGTTTGTCAGTCAGTGACGAGGGGATGGGCAGACACGTGGTATAGGTGGCCTGCACAGCACATATATCCTCCGCCTTTGTTGTACCTGTCTCCTTCCCTGCTATGGCCTTGCATGCAGCTGACGCTCAATGAACAGTAGCAGGCTGTGGATCTCATTGTTCATGTCTGGTTGCGGCGGCATGTTGCTTGTAAGTGTGTTAGGGGAAGGTGGGGCCTTATATACCCTTTTGGTAGCTATTATTTGCACCTGTGGAGTAATTTTCTTCACCTGGATGCTTTTACCTCCACCTTTTTGGTGGAGGTTACTGCCCTTTCTTTTGGTGAAATTACCATCCAGGCGGTATTTCAACTTACAATGTGGCAGAGTTACCATTTTTACTAATGGTGCTAATTCCACTACCGGAATTAGCCACAGCAGTAATTCTGCAGGTGCTAATTTTGCCGGTGGAATTAGCATAAATCTCTAATTTGGTGGTATGGTAAAAGTGGTGGTAATTCCGTTACTGCCACTTTTAACATTTAACGCCGAACTCGTAATGAGGCCCTCAAATATTTAGCTTTGTTCTCAAAGATAGGCCGTGCAGAGGAAAACAAAATTATAAATACATTGAATTCCTTCAGAGCAGTGATATTCTTCTACGTAAGCTGCTCTTTTGATCAGCCAGGTCCATCCAGGAGAAGAAAATTCGCACCTTTGAAGACTTGAAGTGATAGAAAGTGGCTGGATTCGCTCACGAGGGCTGCATGAACATGTGTCCATGAGAAACTAAACCTTAAACAACTTGAATCAATACAACCAGCATTCTCAGCAGTCATAAATGACCAGCTCTAAGCTTCAAAGAAGCCAACAGTATATGATGTCACATGTTCTGTTACCAGGCAGAGGAACTGGAGATGCCATGTAATATTTGTTAAGTAAGAACAAATTACAGCCTTTTGAAAATTAGATATGGAATCACATTTTCACTTGTAACATTTGAAGAGAATGTCCTAGAGACTTAATTGGTGTAATTGTTCTGAGTGAAAAGCTTTTTTGATGTGCATTTCCTTATGTAAACTAGGCACATTTGGATATTTTCATGAAAAAACAATTGTTTAATGTAGAAGTTTCCAATATGATATCACATCAATTGAGAAGGAAACTGGGTTTAGAAGTCACTCCCAGTAGATTACCCTCTTCATTAATATGCCCAATGAGAATGGGGGTAGGTGTACTGTGATGTCATTTTCAGAACACTATTAAATCACATACCCGACCAATTAGATTAGATAAATGATACACAGCTTTAAAGGGAGTGGTTTCTGATCCATAAAGGTTCAAACCCATAGATTCTGGGTACAGACTCACTTGCTCACTAACTGGCTGAGAGGGACTGCCTGACAGACTGAACAACAGAAAGGGGAATGGGATATATTGCTTTCCTTTTGGACCCAATTTGGATTACTTATGGTACACTCCAAGAGAGACCTACATGGAGTTAAAGTCCCAAGTCATCTTCAGTGGAAGAGACCGCAGACAGACCCCATCTTGCTGACTGATGCAAACCTATTCCTAGGAGAGAAAGGAACCAGTCCTTAAGAGTGTGACCACCTGTCTGTGAGATAGCCAACAGAAATTCCCATGTAGGTATAATATTAGGGGGAAAAAATGATGTGGGGAGCGATATTTTAAAAGGGAATAGATTATATTGCAGCCCTTTTTTATTAGTGAAATTACTGCAGGGGGTGTATGCATTGATTATACATCTAAGAAAGGAATCAATATTTCAGAAGTGTATGTGCTTATGGAATTATAGATTTGATAGAATAGGTCCTCTGGTGTGTATAATGGGAGATCTCCGGCCTCCTCTGTGTAACGATCAAGCAACGAAGAAGTATTCTGAGAGTAAAATGACATCTCACGCTGTATATACCTAGACAAATAATGTAATTGAAGTAATTCCTTGGTTATACCATCAAGCAGAATTATGTTACTGGTGCTGAACCATTCAGGTTAAAGAGGAAAGGTTGATTAACCTCTACCCATTTTCCACCTTTAAGTTGTCCATTGGAAATGAGAAATTGACACTTTTATAAGGTAAAGGAATAGACGCACCATTGAAGGAAATCTAGCGAACAGACATGTTAAAAAGGCATTTTTCCCTTTATCAGTCATCTACATACAGGAATGCTAAGTAGCCGGTATTTCAATTGCGTTTCCTAGAACGCTGATTGAAATTCTGGCAACCAGACATGAAAGAGAGAGGTATCGATTTTCAATGAAGGGGAAGTCGAGAGACTTAGACAGGCAAGGAAGTTCTGAGTTAATTTGGTTTTCTATAAAATGAAAGCTTTATACCGGACCCTCATGCATTTTTCAATCGATAGTTCATGTGTGCTCAGGGTAGACAAAATGGATATATGGTGATGTGTGTGCTTTTACTAAAGTCTATAACTAATGTAGAGTAGCCCCTCAAAGCTCACACCACAATAAATACAACCCACTAGGGAAAAAGGCAGAGCACACCTCTTGCAAGGAGAACAAGTTTAATTCTCGTAAAAATACAAGTACGTGCCAGCAAAGAACTTAGGTTAGAAATTCATGTATCCAGGTAGCTGCTTGGTGCGACCCAATACACATAAGGCATGCTCCATACGAGATGCCAGGTGATTGGTCCCAGCATCTTCTGTCCCCCTTCTTCCACGTGGGGGATAGTTTTCTTTCATCATCAAGTAAGAAGACTATAATTGGCAATTTGGTTACACAATTCATTATTTCACAGCTCTACTGTGCACCTGGTATCAAGGACATGAGTGAGGAGGCTACCTTCCAGGTTGTGATAACTTCTCAGAAGTACATGAACCCCGCTCCTTTCGAGACAGGCCACGCCTCCACAACTTTCCCAACAGCAGCTGAAATTTGTTACCTTCTCCTCTGGCACCTCACAGCACAAATCACATGAAACAATGGTGGGGGCAGCCTGTCACTGTTCTCTGATCTTCCTGATCGATTGGCCACTTTACAGGTTTATGGTTTGGGGTCTTGGGCTGGTCAGTGCATTCAAATGTATGTGTCTTGGGCTCAGGGGTCTCAGGCCTCTATAACTTAAAGATCTGGACTGGTGAAGGCCTAAAGCCCTCAGCCCCCTTCCCGTGGGATAGCTCTTCAAAGATCCATTACGGCCCTCTCTTGGCCTTGCAGGGCGCATTCCTTCTAGGTTACATGCGATAAGACACAATAAAGAACTGTGTGTGTGTGTGTTCAAGAAATTAACCTTCACCAGAGATGCCAGGGCCGCGAGCAAAAATGAACACACACCCTTCTAACCCTTGGGACGGGATGAAAGCGTGCTGGCATAGCTCTGGCACTAGGCCCCAATTTCAAGATGGTGTCTAAGTTCTGAATTGGAGTTTCATTACACACGCGATACTAATAACATAATTCACTACATTTTCACTACAATTCAGCTTCTATGAGTGATCCCCCTCACCCCTTCATTCTCCTAGCTCCCCTGCAACATCTGCTTCTACAATTGCCTTGTCCTACATTGCAGAGGGGCCTGGGAATTCCACCCATGCATCTCAACATTCCCCCTTTTGTTAATTTTATATTAACAAACTCTGTTGCCATTCTCTCAGCCTCCTCATACCTCCATGTTCCTTTCTTGGGCACCCACACTCTACGTACTGAGCGCAAACTTTCTCCCGCTTGAGAGTACTGCTCCAGGGTGCAAGTAAGATGTATACAGCCCCATCTCCTTCTAAGTCAACCCATTGCTCCTCATAGTTTTCAGGATCTGGTGGGGCCGTAGTAACTGTTCCAGAGGGATCAATTCTTTGCTCTATTCTCACCAAGTAGGACATATTTGGGTCATCTGTTTGTACCTGCCCATCTTTTGTACCGAAAGGTGCACTGCTTACCCCAATTGAAACCATCATCATCGCAATATTAGGGATCACTTTAGCACAGCATTGAAGTCTCAACTGGCACATGCAGAAGAGCACCAGCACGAACTCTACCACTGGCACAAGTATCTTCACAACTGCTCCCATCCATGACAGTGCCCACGAGAAGAGCTCATCGAATCAGTCACTCTTATTAATCCCATCTTCCGTCTGAATGTGTTCTCAGAGGGTGTGCACAGCCCCTATTATCTGTGTGAGAGACCCATTCCTGGCACCGTTTGGGGGCACGTAAGTACAGTAGGATTCGACTTTTTTTTTTATAAACGCCTCCTTCCATGGCTGTGAGCAGATCGAGCTCATTCCGGTTCTGCAGTGTCATTAACGGGGTGGCTCTCAGTTAAACCTTGATCGCGTTGAAGCCTTGTTCAGTGTCATTCTCCAGCTGTACCAGCTCCCATCTAACTATTTTGTATCCCTAGCACTAACAGAGAAGCGAAAAATGTCTCTTCTTTATTGTACAGTCTATATTGATTAGGTATTTCTTGAAGCAATTGAGCTGAGTTTTTCGATAGATAGTTAGACCTCTTCTTTCTTTCATCATCATCATGTTTGTTTATTTCGGATATGCATAAAAACAGTACGAAATACAAAAATACATGCCAATTATGACACAGTAAAATACAACATAAAAACCTCACAAAAATAGCAGCTAGAAAAAGTCTCAGAACATAGATCATTGATGGTTGTGCATAAACTCATTTCAAAGTGGTATACTTTGCAAACATTTCCGAAGCTTAAATGTTGATTTCAAGTATGTTTGTTTAATTGTTTGTTTGTTTTTATTACTTATATTGCGCACCAGACCCAGGGGTAACCGGGCGCATTTTATAAGACAGCTCGAAGCTTAGTTACAAGATCACATGGCAAATAGAGCAACAAGAATAATATACAACAAAATATACAGGAATATAGGGCAAGTAAAAAGTGTAAAAGCATGTATTTATAGTCCTAAACAGAAATTCCTCGGCTTGAGTAAGTCCAGGCAGTAGATGGTCTAAAGTGTGTCTGCATCTTTGATCCACGTTATAAGGTTGTGTCGGAAAGTGAGGTAGGGTTGGTCAGTCTTCAAGGTGGATGGTAGGGAGTTCCAGAGTTGAGCTGCTTTCACCTGAAAGCTGCAGCCACCGACTTTAGACAGTTTAACTCTGGGTATAGATAGGTTATTGGAATTAGCAGATCTAGTAAGTCTTGTTGGTTTTAGTTTGGTGAATCTAGCAGATCGGTACTGCGGTGCGGCGTTGTTAAGGCATTTGTGGACCAAAGAGGCAACTTTTAGTTGGATTTTCTCCTGAGTAGAGAGCCAGTTGTTAGCTCGTCTGAGTGCGGTGATGTGGGTTCTCCTGGGAATGAAAAGTGCTGCTCTAAGCGCGTTGTTCTGCAGAATTTGAATTCTTTTTATGACTTCCTTGTTAGCCACAATATAGAGTGAATTGTCATCATTCAGGCATAGACTGTGTGTGGCCACCCATGCCTGGATGATGAGATACACTCTGTTCACCAAGGCCAAATCCTTGTCGTAATCACTGGTTAGTGGTAGGAGAATCTGGGTATCATCTGCATAATTAGTGTAGGTGATACCCAGAAGGTCCAGATCATCGAAAAGGGGCTTAGTAAAGATTTTGTAGAGTGTAGGCGAAACACAAGATCCTTGGGGCACACCGCATGTGATGGGGATGGAGTCTGCTGCCGCAGTGGTGGAGAAGACTCTCATTGTCCTGTTATTGAGGAAGGATTGGATCCAATTTGTGGCTTCTTCTGAGAAGTGCGCGGCTATATCCAGGTGCTTGCAGAGGACCTTGTGGTCAACAAGGTCAAATGCGGCTGTTTAGTCCAGGAGGAGGATTAAGGCTGGTTTGCCTTGATCCCTTAGCTCATCAATTTGCGCCTTTAGGTCTAGGAGGGCAGTTTCGGTTCCATGCTGGGGACGGAAGCCAGACTGCCGTACTCCTAGTAATTTGTTGTTTTCAAGGTGTTTCTGTATTTGTGAGTACTCCACTTTATCTATGATTTTTAAGAGGAATGGCACAGTGGTGATTGGGCGGTAGTTCGTGGGTATGGCAGGGTCTAGCGTCTGTTTTTTAAGCAATGGGAGTACCCAAGATTCTTTTAGGTTACTTGGTATGGACCCTGTAGCGAATGAGGCGTTAATGAGTTTTGAGATAAAGGGAGCCAGGTCTCTAGCTGCGTCCTTTATCAGTTGAGGTGGACATTGATCGCCCTGGCAGTTAGATGGTTTGTGTGACAGTATGATTTTTTCTGTCTCAATAATAGATACTTTGGAGAATTTGAAGCAAGGGTAGTTGGTGTTATTTTTAGGCGGGGTGATAGCTGTTTTGGGCTTAGTGTCGAGACTGAGCAAGGATTTTTTCGTGGCAATTTTAGATTGGAGAGTTATTACTTTATTAGCTAGGGCCTGCTGAATGTTGGTGCACCATGTTTTATCTTTGACACAGTTGTCAGGCACTGGGATGGGGGATTCTATTTCCTTTAGGATAATGAAGAGTTCCTTCATGCTAGAGTTGGCTTGGGCTATTCTGGTGTTGTAAGTTTAATGTGATTAAAGACCAGCCCATACAGGGGCGTGGCTTGGCAGCCACACGATAGGCAGCCGCATCACGGAGCTCCTGCGAGATCCTGCACATACATGGGTCAAGATGGCCTTATTTGCTAACAAATGCAACTGAAACTCGCAGGAATGGTGACGGATGGTGTTGTATGTTCAAATAGGTATAAACAGTCCCTATAATAACATCCTACTCTACTGACAGGGATATCAATATGTATAATACAATAAAGAGTAAGATAACACGTCTTGTTTTACTTACATCCAACCCCCTTTACACAGGAACTCTATAAGGTTTTCCGGCATCACTAGTCCTGAAAAAATGGACCGTCTGCTATGATTGATTAAAAAATGTGTATAACAAATTTTTATTCAAATAATTCGAACTGAATTTAAACATAAAACACTACCCTCACCTAACACAGTGTACTAAACACTAAAAAACAGTTACTAAAACATGAAATACAAAGTTCACTTATTTGCATGACACAAAAGATATCACATAACATAACACAAAAAAATCTCAATGTGTCTCTAAAACAACAACCATCCCAACATGTTTCTGTTCTTCACTGCCCAGTTCGGGCGAACATTCTTCAGGGGAAATTTTTTTTAAAAAAGCATCCACTAATCTCTTCAACACCGTGCTGAAAGGGTAGATTCAAACTTCTATACAGGCAAAGGAAGGAAAGAACCTCCGAGCCTGTAAGAGTAAAAGGAAAAACTAATGAGTTCCAAAAAGAGGGAAAGGAAGTACTACAAAATGTAGAAAAAGAACATGGCATAGAGGTTATGCCACACTCACACGGGTCCCAACAGGGCACCCACAAATTTTCCTTTAAATGGTGAAACTTCAAAGCACGTCACAGGATGACAAATTCGCTGGTTTCTCGCCAAATGAGAGACCACTACTTCACAAAAGCGTCATAGTCCGCTAAAGTATCGCCACACCTAAATGAGACAGAACCAATACACTTTATTGAAAAGAAACATGGTTTTAATGATTTCACATGGCTGATTTTGAAAAAGGTGCATGGACATACCAAAATTGAAACGGATCGAAAATTATTGAATGTAGAGCAAAAAATTATTTTTAAATTACAGAGTAATGTGCTAGGTCTCAACGAAAGCATTGATTGGCATTTGGTCAGCCAAGTATGATTTTTGACAGTGTGAGATGCATATACCATATTGTGTTGGTGCCAGCATATCATTGTTTTAAAAAACACCTGTTTAGTGCTCGTGGTGTCCACTAATCTGTTCTACACCAGTAGGCTTCAGGTCCGTTCCAATATGGCCCTTCCCTTTGATGGACTTTTTTTCCAACACTGAGTAGTGTAGTCCTTTTTCTATGTTGCCGGGTCCGTTCCAACATGGCCCTTCCTTTTGATGGACTTTCCTTCCTACACTGAGTAGTGTAGTCCTTTCTTTGTGTTGCCGCACGACCATAGACGTACTGTTAGTGTGCAGCAGTTTTTGGTTTCAGTGAATTCAGTGTTGGCTGTGTGCGTTTGGAAGCTGCCATTAGAGTGATTTAATCCCTCTGAGTGTACAGGTGAGTCATTAGCATTGTGGTTCTGTGTGTGATAATTTTCCCACTGCCGGTACATTCCCTTCCTGTACGCGTGGGGTAGTTTGGTTATCTTTTGCCATGGGTTTCCCACGTTGTGTAGGATGGACAGCATGGAAGTTTTTTCTGCATTCTATATATTGTACGGGCACTTAGTCTTAATCACGAGGGTGAAATAAAAGCACTCCCATCGGTACATGTTGAAGGGTGATGCCAGACATATGGTGTTCATTGCCATGCATCCATTGTTTTCCAGATTGATACTTTACGGCTTGACTGTGTGGATTTCTCCTTTGCAAACACGTTGATTGCTGCTTTGCTTGTTACAGTCTTGAGCCCTACATCTGTGAAGGTAATTTATTTTATGATATTTGGAGCCCTGTTTTCATGTGTAATTGCATTTTGAAGCCCCTTTCTGGATATAACAGAGCATGTGGTCTCTGTGTATTGGTTCTGTCTCATTTAGGTGTGGCGATACTTTAGCGGACTATGACGCTTTTGTGAAGTAGTGGTCTCTCATTTGGCGAGAAACCAGCGAATTTGTCATCCTGTGACGCGCTTTGAAGTTTCACCATTTAAAGGTAAATTTGTGGGTGCCCTGTTGGGACCCGTGTGAGTGTGGCATAACCTCTATGCCATGTTCTTTTTCTACATTTTGTAGTACTTCCTTTCCCTCTTTTTGGAACTCATTAGTTTTTCCTTTTACTCTTACAGGCTCGGAGGTTCTTTCCTTCCTTTGCCTGTATAGAAGTTTGAATCTACCCTTTCAGCACGGTGTTGAAGAGATTAGTGGATGCTTTTTTAAAAAAAATTTCCCCTGAAGAATGTTCGCCCGAACTGGGCAGTGAAGAACAGAAACATGTTGGGATGGTTGTTGTTTTAGAGACACATTGAGATTTTTTTGTGTTATGTTATGTGATATCTTTTGTGTCATGCAAATAAGTGAACTTTGTATTTCATGTTTTAGTAACTGTTTTTTAGTGTTTAGTACACTGTGTTAGGTGAGGGTAGTGTTTTATGTTTAAATTCAGTTCGAATTGTTTGAATAAAAATTTGTTATACACATTTTTTAATCAATCATAGCAGACGGTCCATTTTTTCAGGACTAGTGATGCCGGAAAACCTTATAGAGTTCCTGTGTAAAGGGGGTTGGATGTAAGTAAAACAAGACGGAAGGTGTTGTCCACAACTGGGAAAATTCCTGTTGAGAACCTTGGCAAGGAATGACTGCGTAAGAATCGGAAGAAATCGGCGCCTCCCTGTACAAAATGGCAGATGGGAACCGGCATGCGAACTAATGGGCAGCGACTAAAAGGAGACTGGAGAGGAGCTGACAAGAGAGAGAGGGGTAGACTCCAGAGTGGCCGTGGATCTAAACACCACAAGCGGAGAACAGCCAGCAGCACCCATGCGGGCAGAGAACCGACCAGACCCTACGGGCAAGCAAGGGAGAAAGCCCCTCCGTCACACGTGTGCAGAAGACGCAGAGCACCACAGCGGGATGGACGGGGAGAAGAGAGAGCGGAAAGCGAGATACCAGGAGAGTGGGAGGCCAGCAGAGAGAAGACGGAGCGGATAGGAGGAGAGCGGAAGGGCCCTTGATGAGAAGGTAAGCCCAAACTGCCCTGCCCCCAACCCATATGGTGTGCCCATCGATACGCCTGACATAGAGGTCCGGCAACGCAAGCCTGCAGAAAAACCCTGCAAGACCTAGCAGAAGCCACGAATAACGGTGACATGGGTTCCAGAGCACCTGTAATTGCCAGGACAAGGCCCGACAAGAGCCACGGAAAGGAGGGTGACAGCTATGCCGCACCGCAGCTCGCTGGTGGCCCCCGGAGAAGCAGGGGGCACAGGGACAGGACCATTGGGAGGCAGCACACAGCCCAATCTGGGACTGGGCACACTATCACGAACATGTAGGGAACACCAAGATACACAATTGAGAAGGACCTATCAGTGAGAACAGGGGGAGTCTAGGCAGGACTCTTCTGAAGGCTGACAGCGGGGGAGCCAGACACACGATTCACCAGTGCGGGTTGGAAAACGTGCGGAGAAGGGAAAAATCAGACCCCAGTGCACCAGAGGCAGGGAAGAGGGGCTCCGGGTGCACAACAGAGGAGGCAACTGACACTGAAGAACGGAAGAATCACATACAGCACAGTGGGGAGTTTAATTACAACGGAACAGCCGAAGCTTTGAGTGGGGGTGACAGACCGCCCACACGCACATAAAGGCCCTGCAGAGTGCCCATGTGAAAAGGGGGAGAAGTACAAAGACAGCACCCACAGAAATCTAAAACGTGGGAAAGCACAATCCATCAAGCTGGCCAGATGGTGCAACTGCCTGGAGCTAGACAGAAGTCGGCCAGAAAGACTAAGACAAAAGGGCCAAGGACCAATGCGGTGTTACGCTCACCTGGTATCCACAGGGACGCCACCCAGCTGGGTTACTCACTGGTATGCTTCTCAGCTTTGCCCTGATGTGGTCTGCGGGAAAGGTTCTGCCTGAAAATACAGGAGGACTGTGCTCAAGACTGACCGACTGGGGTAAGTATCCTCCCCCACCCTCATATGCTTTCAGTCCCTCTGGCGCCCTCTCCTCACCTTGTGGTAGAATTAGGCGTGCTCTCCGTCCTGCCTTCTTTGCAGGGGCGTGTTGTCTTTCATGGCCGAGTGCGGTCCAGTTACTTCACTGACGCCGGCCCGTTTGATATTGTTCAGGTAGGTCTTATAGCTGCTCTTTAGTTTTGTTGCCATCCTGCATGTCTTTCTTTGTTTAAAATGTCTCTTTTTTCTCCCTTAGGTATGCAGAGCTTCAGCGCGGCAAACTGGTTTGGTTGAGCCCCGCTGGTAAATGATGGTGCATTAAGAGCATTATGATACGGTAAGTAAGCGCTATGCGCAGCGCTGCAAAGTCTTGCCTTTGCTAACCTGTGTTTTCCTTCCTTGTTGGTCGCGGTGTTCTTCAGCGCGAGTGGAATGTCCGTAGTGGTGCCAGCCGAGAGGCGACCAGCCAGGTAAGCCTTTTGAGCAGCTAGTAATTTGTAAATGTCTCTATAGCTTTCTTTAATGTTTCCTCTATCTTCCTCTTTCAGGTTGTTCTGTCCGGGAGGCGTGCAGATTAGAGGAAGCTGTTCTAAGTAGCTGTGAGTGTTTAAAGATGAAGACTGCAGGTAAGATGCTGCTGCTAATGATGTTCCTTTTGTCTTCTTGCATGTTCCGCTTCTCAGAGGTTCGAGGGAATTGCTGGACACGGTGAGCGTCACGTTGCAAGCTGCAAAGTAACTCGAAGCATGTTCTGCAGTCAGGGTGTGGTTTATATAGCCCAGGTAAAGTAGTACCAGGGAAAGTAGTTCCAGGTCTGCCACACCCAAAACACTAGACCGATTAGCTTGGTTCTTAGGAACCAAGCTATGTGGATGCCTCCATGTTGGCTGACAATACAATAAAGTAGTTCCCAAGCACATTGTTGTTCATGGTGTATGAGCCTGGCGCCATAGGTGCCAGGACTGGCCCCATGAGGGCTTTTGAAGAGGATGCCAGGCTCTAGAGGCCCGAGTCCTCACTCCACCTGGCCAATGGGTTTGCCAGAGGGGGTTTTGGGCAGGGGTCGTGACATTCGGCCCGCGAGCACACACTCCAACGACGCAGCAGAAAACAGAGCCCGAGCAGGTGCATGAGGAAGAGTACTAAGCCCTCGACTTGTGAAGCGCACCCGCAGCGAAGGGTAGCACGATACAATCAGCGGCACATTGAACACTCAATAAAACCCCTGAAAACATTGTGGTAGGGCAGGAAGAACTACAATCATACACAGGGGGTTTGATCAACCGGTCTCTGTGCCGCACTAACGTGACACAATTGTGAGCAAAGGTGGAGGAGTAATCCACATAACGGCACATAGAGCCGGACCAACCGTGTTCATTAGAGGGTAAAGAGGCCACAGCCTGAACCAAAGAGCGGACTTGCAAAGCAAACTCTGTACACACGGCTGAACAAGAACCCCCAGAGAGGAAGTAACACCCCCCAACACTAGTGCAATAAGAACAACAACAGAAAAGAATCCAGCACCGGACAACGGACAGGGAAGAAACGCACATACCATAAGCAAGTGGCCGAGAAATGCCAGACAAATCAAAAGGTGGGATGAGCAAGCAAACTAGTATGGAAACATTCGCCTGCAAAAACGACAAGAACCAACCCATCCCAGCAGATGCAGGCATGAGTACAACAAACGCTGAGCAACAAGAAGGAAGGCGGGAAGAGGGCCCCATACTCGAGGACATAGCAGCATTGAAGGTGTCATTGTAGCGCAAACTAGACGTGGTCATGGTTGATGTAGGCTTCCTTAGGCAGGAAGTACGGGACCTGGCAGACCGAGTGAGCACAACGGAGCAGCAGGTACAGAACAACACCACAAACATTACGAGCGCTCTATCCCAAATGTCAGATGCGCTTGAACGAATAAGAACCTTCGAACAAGGGGCAGAGGATGCAGAAGGCAGGGCTCCATGGAACAACGTCTGGATTGTCTGACTGTCAGAGGGAGAGGAAAGCTGAGATCCCATGTCTTACGTGGAAAACCTTCTGCTATAAAAGGTCAGAGCCGGGGTGCTATCCCAAGGCTTTCCAGTGGAGAGAGCCCATAGAGCCCTGATCATCAGAAAACCCCCGCCGGGAGCGCCCGTAAGGCACACAATCGCCAAAATGATGAACTTTAAAGACTGGGAGAAGATACTAACATTCTCAAGGGAAGGAGGGGTGATCACCAGGAACTCCTCCAAGATTGCAGTCTACCCGGACTATATGGCACTGGTGCAAAGACAGAGAGCACGATTCGGACCAACCAAAGAACGCCTCAGAATAGCAAACGTGAGATATATATTACTGTACCCCGCCAAATTAAAAGGGATACGCGAAGGCAGATCATATCTCTTCGAAACGATGGAAGAGGCCCACGGATGGATGGACCAACAGGAAATCCCCCAACTAAGAGCCAAGAAATGAGAACAATAATAGGCCCCTACCCCCGTGAAGATATGGAGAGGGCATACTTAACGGATAATAGCACAGAAGACACCACAGATGAGACACAGACCAGATGAAGGGAAAAAAGGAAGGAGTTAAGAAATCAAAAGGTTGCCCCATTGGAAGCTAAAGCAGAGAATCCCACAGACTTCTACAAGTTAAGGATGCCGGTTCCGAGGCATCATGCTGTGGCGTGCCTGCCCCAAGAAACAAGGGCAGTGCGAAAAAAGCAGCGGAGCCCGAGCAGGGGGAGGGTGGCTGGGCGTTTGTTTATAGTTAATGTTCGTTGGTTGGAAGATAGCACAAAGAGGGGAGAAAACTTCATGTGCATAGGATATCACGAAGGTGCAAGAGACAAAATGTTTGAAGCACAGGAAAAGGAGAAACTCAGCGGCACAACCCAGAGCCACAATAGCCTTGTAAGACCCAAGCAGAGTATAGACTGCACAGACAACGGGAAGCAGGACATTATAACGTAATACAGACCACACAATATAGGGCTAAAGATACAGGAAACAAGTAAAGGAGCACTAGCTGGCCCATGGGTATGGACGGGCTGCAACAAGACTTGGTAAAATTAGCCCAGAAGAATTAACAATAGCCACTTGGAACGTCCGAGGGCTGAACGACTATGTTAAGAGGCTGAGAGTACACATCTGGCTCAACAGATCAAAACTGAAAATAGCAATTCTGCAAGAAACCCATCTGATGAGAGACAAGCAGTCCAAGATAGTGGAAAAGTGGGGAGGTCAAATGTTTAGCTCGACCTATTCCACTTAAGCTAGAGGAGTGCTGACGTGGATTGCCCCACGGGTCCCATTTCAACTGATCACGCAGGAACAAGACAAAGAGGGCAGATGGGTGTTGGTGCACGGAATGCTGGAAAATAAGGAAGTGTGTTCGATAAACACGTAGGCCCCGAACCAAGACGCAATCACATTTTTCAAGAAACTTGCACCCCGGCTAGCCACATATAGGGAAGCGGTTTTCATCTGGGCGGGGGACTTTAACTGCAATCTGGAGCCTCTGCTAGACAGGTCGGACAATAAATACAAAAAAACAGCACCACCGGCTAAAGCCCTGCAAAGGATTCTCAACCAACTGAAATTGGAGGATGTCTGGAGGAGACTGCATGCAGAAGATAGAGGGTACACACAGTATAGCGCCCCACATGGCACATTCACACGAATAGATTACGTTTTCACAGGCAGCAAAACACTTGTGGAATTTCCGAATGCACATCTTAGAGCGAGGACACTATCAGACCATGCCCAGTTGGTAGCAACATGGGGGTATATGCACAGGAAGGCCCCCATACCGACATGGCAACTCAGGGCAGAAGCACTGATGGAGGGGGAGCGCCAAGAACACTTGCAGGACACAATAGAAGATTACTTCCAACAGAATACAGGTAGTGTGGATAGATCAGACACGGTATGGGACGCCTTTAAGGTGGTTGTCAGGGGAGCGTTGATTGGCAAGACAACGGGACTCAAAGGGAGGGCTCTAGCAGACCTCGGGAAGATAGAGGCAGAAATAGAAAGGGCAGAATCACGTCGTGCATGACCGGGGAGGAACCACCCGAACTCACATCACATAGGTTACAGTGTAATACCGCTTGGGAGAAGCTGGGGAACCTAAATTATGGGAAATATACACAGAGATTGCACTCAGAGGGAGACAAGCTGGGCAGGCTTTTAGCCTGGCTTACGAAGCAGGAGGATAAGGTTATACTTGTATATATAAATGTATATTATGCAATATGTAAAAGTGTAATTGTGTAACCATTTATTTATTTATTTATTCAGATTTGTAGAGCGCACATCAGCCCGGGGGCATCGTGGCACTTGTTACAGACAATATCTTAGTTACATAGGATACAGTAATTACATACAAATACAGTATTTACAGTAGACATGAATACATTAGCAAGGAATGAGGTTTTCAGTTTCCTGCGAAAAATAGGGAGTGAGTTTTCCGCTCTAATGTCTGCAGGAAGAGCGTTGCAGGTCTTCGCTACAATGTAGGGGAAACTTAGGCCTCCGGCTTTTACTTTTTTGATGCGCGGGATGCAGATTAGGTTGGAGTATTGCGTCCTGGTGGGACGGGAGGAGGATGGTTTAAGGATGGTTTCTGATAGGTAGGACGGGGCGGAGAGAGAGAGGCATTTGTGAGTGACAGTGAGGATTTTGAGAGTGATCCGCTCTTTGACCGGGAGCCATTGGGCTGAGTGCCTGGCCTGGGTGATATGCTCTCTTCTTGGGATACTAAGAGCGGCCCGGAGAGCATTGTTCTGCGTGATTTGTAGTCTGTTTAGGTTTTTGGCTGATGTGACTGCTAGGAGTGCATTGCAGTAGTCCAGTTTGGCTCCAATGGTTGCCCTCGCTATAGAGAGGCAGTTGGGTTTAGAGAGGTAGGGCTTGATGGCGTTTATGAGTTTGGTGGTGTGTGCAGATGCAGAAGTGATTGCGCTGACTTGTCTAGTCATAGATAGTGAAGAGTCAAGGTATACTCCCAGTGTTTTTACGGCTGCGAATACGGGGATGATGGAGTTGTCAATGGAGAAATTAGCATACAGATGTCAAGTTTGTCTAGGGTGTTCTGTTGACCTAATATCATGATTTCAGTCTTGCTCCATTGAGGCAAAGGCCATTAACTGCCATCCATGCCTTGATGACGGAGTAGATTGTGTGGAGTGCCTTGGCATCTTCGTTGTATGATCCTGAAAGGGGTAGAAGTACTTGTGTGTCGTTCGCGTAGTTCGTGTATGTGATGCCGTATGAGTCAAGTTTGTCAAAGAGGGGCTTGGTGAACAAGTTATAGAGTGTGGGTGCAGTGCATGATCCTTGAGGGACCCCGTAGTGGATTGTGATGGGAGTGGCGTTGGCGATGTCCGAGAAGACTTTCATGGCTCTTCCCTCAAGGAAGGAGGTGATCCAGAGGGCTGCTTCTTTGGAGAAGTTGGCTGAGTGTGTGAGGTGTGAAGTGAGAGTGAAGTGAGAGTCTTGTGATCAACCAGATCAACCAGATCAAAAGCGGCTGAGAGATCTAGAAGGAGCAGAAGAGCAGGCTTGCCTTTGTCCATGATTTGAGTGATCAGACTCTTCAGATCTACCAGGGCTGTCTCTGTGCCATGTCCTTTCCGGAAGCCTAGTCCCGAGGATGGAGTGGGTTTCCAGAAAGTGTTGGATTTGGCAGGGTGCGGCTTTGTCCAGTAATTTCAGCAGGAATGGCACTGTGGTTATTGGTCTGTAGTTGTTTGGTTGTAAGGGGTCGAGAGTAGGTTTTTTTAGGAGAGGCCGGACCCAGGCCTCTTTGAGGTAGGCTGGGATGATGCCTGTTTTAAAGGACGTATTGATGAATGCCGTGAAGAGCGGCGCAAAGCAGTCTGCGCAGTCTTTGACGAGTTTTGGTGGGCAAATATCGCCTTTACAGGGGGAGGGTTTGAGATTTTTTAGTAGGTTGATAACTTCTGATTCAGTGACGTCTCTGAAGGAGAAGCCAGGTATGGTGGGCTTGGACGAGGTGGGTGGGGTGTTGGTAGGTTTAGTTCCTGTCTGTTGAGGAAGTGCTTTGCAGTGGTCTTTGATTTTCTTTTGGAGAAGGTCAATTTTGTGTAGCATGGCAGCTTGGATGCTGGTACACCAAGCTTCATCTTTGATTATTTCGTCCGGTGTATTGGGGGGGACGACGAGCTCATTAAAAATGGCGAAGATCTCTTTAGAGTGTGATTTGGCATTGGAGATTTGAGTGTTGAAGGCGTTGGCTTTGGCATCGGTGATAGCTGTCTTGTATTGGTGGGAGATTAAATTGAATTTGTTTTTGGTACTGATGCAGGGGTCAGATTGCCAGTTTTTTAGTGCTGCTCTTTTTTGGGATCGCATTGAGTGCAATTCTTCAGTAAACCATGAGTTGGTGTGTAGGGATTTCTTCTCTTTTTTTCATTTGAGTGGTGCTATTTCATTGATAGCTTTGGTGATGACATCTTTGAAGATGTCTGCTAGGATATTGGGGTCATTAGCGAATGGGGGAGCTAACTCGGGGGTATTGAGGTATGGGCGCAGGTTATCCTCTGAGTTTTTTAGAGCTTGTGACTTGTGCAGGGCTAGCAGGGGTCAGAGTTTTGTGGTTTCTGGTGATAGGAATAGAGAACTCAGTTGTGGTCAGTCCAGGGCAGTGAGGGATTAGAGGTGATAGTGGAGAGGCAGTTATGGTCTGCAATCCAGTCAAGAATGCAGCCTTTGGTGTGAGTAGGACTTTCTACTTTTTGGGTGAAGCCCAGGTCATTAAGTTCCTTGGTGAGAATGGCTGCAGATTTGTCCTTAGTATCGTTGAATCCGAGATTGAGGTCTCCTAGTAGAAGGGTTTTGGTGGAGCTTTTGATATTATTGCTGAGGATGTGAATGATGTTATCCTGGGAGTCTGGGGTGTTGCCTGGGGGGGCGGTATAGTAGGTGAATGTTGATGGTGCTGTTGGGTGACAGTGTGAGTTTGGCCTATAGGAGGTCAGAGTTGTTCGTCGAGGGGTGACTGACAGGTCGGAGCTGGAGGTTCTCCTTGTAGATGAGGGCTACTCCGCCTCCTATTCGATCTGGCCTGTCTTGTCTGAGTATGGTGAAGCCAGGTGGTAGTGCAAGTGCAACGGCGGGGCCTGATGCTTCATGTAACCATGTTTCAGTGATGGCTAATAGGTCAATTTTATTGTTGTTTATGAGGTCATGAATATCAGATGCATGACCTGGGAGAGATCGGACATTGAGGAGGGCACATTTGATGTGAGGTGTGTGTGCTTTATTTGTGGAAGTGCGTGTGGTGGTCCTATCTGATATGTTATGTGATGTGGTATTGTGGTATTGTGGGATGAGGCGAGGTTAGTGGGTGGTGGGCTGTGGGAGAGTGGATGTCCCATGCGGGGGCAGTGTTTGGAAGTGGTGCGGGAACTCAGTCGATAGTTTCTGTATTCTGTGGGAAGGGGTAGTGTGCTAAGTTCTGTGGTCTGTGTGCGAGCTCTAAGTCTTTCTAGTCTATGCATAATTACGACACAGGTTGTGTGATGTGGCATGGTTAGTGTGGTATCCTGGGTAGCAAGATGCTTGTGGTAGGAGAGTGGGCTTAGTGGTGTGGGTATGAGGGGATGGATAGGAGTATAGAGTTTGAGAGCAGTGAGTGTTGCGAGGAGAGTGAGCAGCGTGGTGGTGGCAACGGTGAGCTTGCAGGACGCTATGGGCATGATTGTATGCTGGGCGGGGCTGTGTGTGGAGAAGGACAGAGTCAGGTTGGGTGGACCTAGCCTGAGGTAGGCAGGAGTGGATAGGTTCAGAGTGGGCTGAAAAGCATCCTAGGGTACTAGGAGGTATCAGTGTGGCTGGGCACAGCAAGAGGCACCGGTCGGATCGCAGATGAGCGACCATAGGGCACAACACAAATCAAATGTGGTCTGAAAGCGACCACAGGGCACAACACAATTCAAATGTGGTCTGAAGGCAAATAT
This sequence comes from Ambystoma mexicanum, assembly GCF_040938575.1. NCBI lineage: Eukaryota > Metazoa > Chordata > Amphibia > Caudata > Ambystomatidae > Ambystoma > Ambystoma mexicanum. The sequence continues at coordinate 899,301,510 of NC_090941.1, forward strand.
AGGTCACAACACAATTCAAGTGTGGTCTGAAAGCGACCATAGGGCACAACACAATTGAAATGTGGTCTGAAAGCGACCATAGGGCACAACACAATTCGAATGTGGTCTGAAGGCGAATATAGGGCACAACACAATTCAAATGTGGTCTGAAAGCGACCATAGGGCACAACACAATTCAAATGTGGTCTGAAAGCGACCTTAGGGAACAACACAATTCAAATGTGGTCTGAAAGCGACCATAGGGCACAACACAATTCAAATGTGGTCTGAAGGCGAATATAGGGCACAGCACAATTCAAATGTGGTCTGAAGGTGACCATAGGGCACAACCCAATTCAAATGTGGTCTGAAAGCGACCTTAGGGCACAACACAATTCAAATGTGGTCTGAAGACGACCATAGGGCACAACCCAATTCAAATGTGGTCTGAAAGCGACCTTAGGGCACAACACAATTCAAATGTGAGGCAGCACTGACCAAAATACAATGCAAGTACATAAGTCAAGGTGGCACTGTGAGGTAGTGGTGATCAAATGTAAGGTCAAGGGCAAACATCAAGTCAGAAGAACACAATGATAGGCCTAAGGTGTTAATGCTGGTACATGCAGCAGTATGCTATCATGATGAATTAAAATACTGGAATGGTTGTGCGAGCGCATAGACTCATTGGTGACTTACTGATGAGTCATAGGATGCAGCATGTCATGTGGAAGAGGGCAGTGTGCCCAATGGACAGAGGCTGTAGGAGCATAATAGCGTGGGTGCGTTATCTATGCAAATGCATTTACCAGATTATGCAATGGGGAACGACATAATGTTAAGCCAGGATAGCTTACCTAATAGTTAGTAGTTCTAGGCGTTTGGTGGCAACACGTTTAAAATGAAGACTTTGTAGGCGCGCCCATGCGCAAACAGGGGCAAACAGGGGCAAACAGGATGGCCTTATTCAGCCTTTGTCGGCCGCCGGCTTTCCGCCTGCCGGCGGAAGTGCGTTGTAGATATTACGATGCGTTGCTTAGCACCAGAGAGGCCTCCAAACCTCGCTCTGATGCCAAGCAGCGTCTGGCATTTTGTTTCAGTAGCTGGATATGGAGACCAGCGGATCTCAGTGCTCGGTGCTGCAGAGTCCAGTCAGATGCCGGTAGCATTAAACAGAGTAAGATTGAGGCAGTAGTTGTGATGGCCCACACGGTCGGCGATGACTGGAATCAGCTGTTCTCAGCCTTCGTGAAGCAGACGGATTACACTGCAGTCTGCAGCCTCGTGGTCCTGCAAGAGGTTGGTGGGGGCTCCTGCCCTCGCCACCTGGACGCCGAAAGTGATGAGACAGGGGCAAACAGGATGGCCTTATTCGGCCTTTGTCGGCCGCCGGCTTTCCGCCTGCCGGCGGAAGTGCGTTGTAGATATTACGATGCGTTGCTTAGCAACAGAGAGGCCTCCAAGCCTCGCTCGGATGGCGAGCAGCACCCGGCATTTTGTTTCAGTAGCTGGATATGCAGACCAGCTGATCTCGGTGCTCGGTGCTGCAGAGTCCAGTCAGATGCAGGTAGGGCATGAAACAAAGTAAGATTGAGGCAGTTGTTGTTGTGATGGCCCACACAGTCGGCGATGGCTAGAATCAGCTGTTCTCAGCCTTCGTGAAGCGGACGGATTACACTGCAGTCTGCAGTCTCGTGGTCCTGCAAGAGGTTGGTGGGGGCTCCTGCCCTCGCCACCTGGACGCCGAAACCATGACGCTATTTTGCAAATACCTGTAACCATCTTCATAAGTTTGTATCAGCGCCTTGTTGCCTTGGGGCTTTGAACGCTTTATAAATGAATGAATAAATAAATAAATAAGAGAGACCCAATCAACGCAATAAAAGATGAGACAATAAAAGATGAGACAGGGCGGAGGTGAGGACCCAGGGGGGTTAACCAAGTATTCTCGCACTTTTATGAGACATTATACTCGAGAAATCAAGAGGCTGACCGCTCAGACATAGCAGACGCTCTGGCCCAAATTGAACTACCGAAATTAACCAAAGAACAGGCTCAGATACTTAAAGCCCCCCTAACAGCGGAAGAACTGGAAGCCGTAATAAATAGTCTTCCGACAGCCAAGACCCCGGGACCCAACTGGTTACCCGAATAGTTCTATAAAAAGTACAAAAGCACTTTAGCACCTAAATTGTTAGAGGTATATGAGGAAGCGTATGAAAGAGGCCAACTACCAGACACTATGGTAGAATCACTAATAGTACCTACTCTAAAACTGGGTAAATCATCCCTAGACTGTGGCTCCTACAGGCCAATTTCCATGGGTAACCAGGATTGCAAAGTCCTAACAGCAACCCTTGCTAGCAGGCTCAAACGGGTCATACACACAGTGGTGCACCTGGACCAGACGGGTTACGTCACGGGGCGCAACACTACTTGGAATTTGCAGAGACTGTACCACGTGGTAGACCAAGCTAATGATAGACGAGTAGAATGCCTGATACCGTCCTTAGATGCTGTCAAAGCCTTCGATTCCGTGAATTGGAACTGGCTATTGAGCACACTAGCCCATTTTGGAATAGGGCTTCCTCAGGTGGAGCAAGCTATTGTACAAGGATCCCAGGGCAAGGGCAAAGACGGGGAGGCACATTTCAGAGGCCTGGAGGATATACAGGGGCACGAAACGGGGATGCCCGCTTTCCCTGATGCTTTATATATTGGCTTGGAGCCATTGGCGGCTTTACTGAGAGCAGAATATAAGGAGGCAGGGATCCAAAAAAACAACATTACACATCTAGTCTCACTGTACGCTGACAATATGCTCTTATTTATCGCGTACCCTCAAGTAAATCTGCCGGATTTGCTGGAAGTGATTGATGCATATGCTAAACTGTTGGGCATTTCCATAAACAAAGCAAAATCTGTCCTGTACCCCCTAGCGGAACTTAGACGGGTCACTGTAAACCAATTGCCAGACCTGAGCCTCACATGGGCCCCACGCACTTTCCACTATTTGGGAATAGATATACATCATGACCCCTACGGACAAGCACAAAGCTAACACGCAGGTCACCTTAGAGAAGACGGTGAAGGTCATGGAGTTCTGGAAGACACTACCACTAGGGATGATAGGAAGGGCAGCCCTCCTGAAAATGACGATCCTGCCCCAACTGTTATACTATTTCACAAACATACCTCACAACATACCCGGGACATTCTTTAAACACTTAAACACGATAGTGCAGGAATTCCTATGGGGTGGAGGGAGAAACAGATTAGCCCTACACACTCTAAAAAGAGGCTACGAGTTAGGAGGACTCAAAGTGCCAGACTATGAACGATACTACCTGGCAGGGCAGTTACAAATCGTGGTTCAGTGGCTGGGGAACGACATTTCCATAAACTCCTTATTATTCCAGCCGGCACTACGGCACTGCTATCTACATGCATTAATCTGGATGGAGAAGTCCTGGACCAAAAACCTACCCACCCTGGTCAAGCTAGGTCTAACATAATGGAAGAAGGCATGGAAAATCCAGGGAACACCAATCCCATGCTCCCTGCAAATCCCCCTAGCGGGACTAGCGTGCACCCGACTCGAAGCCCTAGCAAGGTATCAGAAACACTGGGAAGCCAAAGGTGTGGCGCAGGTCAGAGACTTATGCAGAGAGGGGCAATGCATGAAATTCCAAACTCTGACAGAAGATTACGAAGTACACAATGGCAAGTTTATGCTGTACAACAGCATGATCCGAACGATAGGGAAGAGATGTCCGGAACTAACTGGGGATGAAGGAATAAAGGGAGAATTAGATGCATGGTAGGATGTCTCAGAAGAGGGACACACAGCATCCAGGCTTTATGAAGAGCTTCTGAAGAGTAATAACATAAAGGACCTGCAGGTATGATAAAAGTGGGAGGAGGAACTTCAGAGGACCTTCACTGACCAGGAATGGATAAGTGCCCTGAGATACACCAAGAAGGTCTCCAGATATGCGAGATTCAGGCAGACACAGCTCTAAGTCACGCATAGGGCATACCTTACTCCTAGTAGAATATCTAGCATGGGGAACAGAGACATTAGAAGCTGCCCCCGATGCGCAACAGAAAACGCAGACAGCTCCACATGTTCTGGGCCTGCCCAGTAATAATGAAGTTCTGGGAAGACCTTAAGGCAAGGGCGAGAGAAGGGGGAATACACATGCAGGCTTGGTCGCCAGAATCTTATATGCTAGGATTGTTTCCGAAAGGTGGGAAGGAAAGAACATACATGGCCAAAATGAAAGACTTAATGAGCATTATGGCAAAGCAGCGGATTGCGATGGCGTGGAAAGCCAACGTAGGCTCGAACATAGAGGCCTGTTGGCCCGACATGAAGAGAGGGACACTAGCTGAGAAAACAGTATGGACTGGGGCGTTACAAAGGGGCATGAATGAGAGCAGTGACAAGATTTGGGCCGGGAATGCACTGTTACAGGAGTTGTTCAGACCCAGGGAAGGAAAGGATACAGATTACCCCAGCGAGACAGGATGTGTTGCCAAGAATGTACGAGAGCAAGGAGAACCCCCTTGACGGTCCAGCAAGTCAGCCGAGAAAGAACTATCAGGCACCAGTCAATCCAGAGGAAGCAAACATGTAGCCGTGCAGAGCTGATCAAGGATCCATGCACAGACGGCCACAAGGATGCGTCAAAACAATCATAACGAGAGAAACTCCCTGCAAGAAGTGCTATTCTGAATGTTGTGTTGTTTGTAGTACGTTATTGCATGCTGTAAAATACAATAAAGAGTAAAAAAAAAAAGAGAGCAGTCCACACGTGGAGAAATCACCCACAGCAAGTATATTAGGGCAGGCCAATATTGTACAACACCCAACAACTGCAATAAGGGTCGAATTAGCAATCATCTAGTCTTTACATAAGCAGGACAGAAAAATATCAAGTGAACCAAGTCCTCGTAAGGCGCCTCACACACAGGGCAAAAACGGTCTACACCGTTGCATGTAAGGGGATACAATTAAACTGTGCCCTAGATATGAGCACGCAATCCGCAGGAAACTCTGCCCATAACAAATAGCGCTGGACACCTGGGGACATAACTGTCATTAGCCCTTGGTCTTTGGCTTCAATATTTCCAAACTTTCTCTGTTCATGCTAACAGATTCATAAAAGCGGGCAATCCATCTGTTTATCTCGGCACAGGAAAGCATACTACAAGGTGGGTACAGGTGCGTAATATTAATCGCCCTCAGCTGTTTCTTAATATGGGACAGCCATGGGACCCTATCTCCAAACCCTTGTCAATCAGGGAGATAATCAGTTCATTGGTAAGTGTAGCTCTACCGTTGCCCCATAACCTAAGCCAGTGCAATATTTGCTGCAGGGAGACCACATCCCCAAACGGGGTACAACCCAGTTCCAAATATACTCTGAAGTTTGGAGCTGAAGCTGGCAACCCCAGCAATTTCATGAAGAATTGATTCTCAGGTATCTGAACCGCACTAACATTGGAGTAACCCCACAGTTCCATCCCAAATCTGGCAACCGAGGCTGCTTTGCCCTTGTATAACTGCAACAATGCAGCAATTGGTCTACCTCTGAACATCAACATGGCCCTAGAGACCCCACCCAAAGCCTGTTTAAACTGCTGTGCCTGTTTAGTTACATGAAATGTGGTGTATGCATAGCAGAGAATCTGACCCACGGATTGTCGGAATAGTCGACCCTGTGGATCACACTGTTCCAGCAGTACATAGCTCTGAATTTGATCTTCCGTCTCCCCTTCCAACAAGACATCACGCCGACTTTGCGGCATTCACCACCAAATCCAACCCCTCCGTGAATTCAACATAGTCAGAGATGAGGGCCTGAAGGGCTCTCAGGGTACACGCCATCAGAACCGAATTGTCTGCGTACACAAGGACCAGTAAGGACCAACCGCTCATCTATGGTACATCGAGAGAATATTTTAGGAGATGATTATGGAGACCATTTATGTATACATAAAAAAGTAATGTTGCCAGGACGCATCCCTGTCGTACCCCCAATTCAACTGGGAAAAAACTTGTGCAATGCCCATTAGAACCACTCCTGAAGCATGCCTGCATGGAGTCATGCAACCTAGCCAGAAGGTTTACCATGGCCCAAGGACAGTTCATGGACCTGAGCATGCCCCATAACTTGGCAGATTGACCTTGTCAAATGCCGTGCTCAGATCCACGAACACCAGATACATATGCTTCTCCTTCAAATAGAGTGAGTGTGCGGTCACCAAATAGAGGTTGATCACCTGCTCAGCTGTACCCAGCCATGGCCGAAAACCCACCTGGACCGGGGAGAGAACCCCACTACTCAGGACCCAGTCCTCAAGACGAGCTAGAATCAAGCATCTAGGAGTGGTATGGGGCCATATCAGGCAGGGGAACCCCGAGGTCCCTTCTTGTATATTGGCTGGATAACAGCCATAGACCATGAAAGTGGTATAGCACCACCTGCACATATTGCGTTGAACCCTTGTGTCAGTATTGGGGCCCAGAGATCCAGAGCCATGGTAAATAAGCCAGCCGGGACATTATCTGGACCCGGAGCTCGGTTACAACGCTGGCAACCTATGGCCTTCTTGATTTCATCCACCGAAAAAACAATACTTGCCTCAGTGCCCTCCCCTTCACAACACCCCTGACTGCCCCCAATCATTAGGTCACCATGCTCTTCACCCGCCCCGCCAGCACTATTCCCACCACTATATAGGGTGGAGAAGTGCTCCATCCATGCCTTGTCCGGTACTTTACTAGTCAGGGTATCCATCTTAAATTGGAAAAAAAGTGGCCCTGCTGAGCAATCTCGCAGAACAGTTTGGCGTCATTGTCCCTGGAAGCTACCAACCAGGTCCTCCCATGCTTCCTCCTCAATTGCCCTTTCCCTAGTAGCCAGACCTTTCTTGTAATGGGAACAAGCACTAATGATGGCAATTTTATGAGTCCCTGCACAGCTCAAGGTGGCGAGAAGGTTGGTCCTAGCTCTGGTACACTCAGAGTCAAACCAGTCCCCCCCCTCTTTGTCCTCTACATTTACCTGGGGCACCGGAAAACACTTGGGAGAGCTTGGTCAACAAGGATCCAAACAACTATGGGATAGTGACGTTATCCAGATTCCCCGACAGCAGATTCTCCAATTCATTTGGGCTTGATTGGACTGCCTTTCTTAGTAGATCCTCCTTCCTATCCTGCCTCGATTTGAGCCTGCACCAGGAGGCGTCCAAGGACACCTCCAAGTGATACACTTGGCGTGGCATGGCTGCCCTTGGTGTCGTATAGATATCAAGCTCGATGAGAAAATGGTCACTACAGAGGTTATCCACCACACTATACCAACCATTTTAGGAGGCCTCAGTACTCAACTGGGACATAGAAGTAGTCAATCGTTGAGCTTCCCATAATAATAATAATAATAATAATAATAATAATAATAATAATAATAATAATAATAATAATAATAATAATTAAAAAATAATAATAATAAGTAACCATAGTGGAGGAAAAAGTAACCCTACCTGGGATATCCGCACCAAGTCGCCTCTTTACAACCCGCAGACCCCAATCATAAAGATAATGCCATAGGCGCAACCCTTCCACACAGAGCCTAGAATCTAACATAATGGGTGGGGGTATCCCTGCCAACACGCCTTCTGTATTGTCATACAGATTATCGACGGGCCCACCCCCCAATTTTGAATGGAAATCACCTCCCATATACAGACACATATTGCCCCTGGACAGCCCGGGGGAGAACTCATCCAAGACGGTAGCCAACACACCCAAACAGTTCTTACCATGCAGTTTGTGTGGGCTATTATAAAAATGGACTACTAATCGGTCCACCTAGCCAGGTCTGCAGATCTCGACTGCTAATATGGCACCGGGGTTGTGAAAACCACCTGCTCACTCTCCAGGTGTGTTTTAAGCAAAATGCATAAACCACCATAATTTCTCACTCGATTGTTTCTCTCTGCCAGCACCAGAAATGAGACAAAACCATCCACATTAATCTCGTCCATGTCTCTTGAAGCAGCACAACATCCACATCTCCAAATATGGACTGTGTCTCTAAAAAGGACAGCTTTGTTTTTATTCCATCCACATTCCATGACAATAATGACAAATTCTCGTCCCCCCGACAGTCCCCACATTGGGAGGGCCTATAGCAGCACTGTGTACCACCCCCCGGGACTATGCATGGGCCAGCCCTGGGGACTGGCATCATTCAATGTCGTCCAAATCGGCCAAACAAGCAAATTGGTTCCGGGCTTGCATAGAATCCGAGACACTGTCCTCATGACCCGTCAGACCCCCCCCTTCATGCGACCCGGACCGTATCAATACTGAGCCGCATGGGTGGGAGGCCGACGTGGGCCCAAGGTCTCTCTCAGGCAGACAGGACCCATGTCAGTTGATGCAGCCTTTCCCTCCTCCCTACGTTTAGGGCTTGGGTTACCCATGTTGGACTCAACCAGATACCTGGTCACCTGTGTGTGCTTGAAGGTCGCCATCACACAATCCCCGGCTATCGATTTAGCCATGGAGCCCACCCACAGTACCCTGCGAGCCATTAGGATCAGACGAGGATCAATAGAACTACCCTGGATGTTGAATTGACCCATTGGGTTGATTTATTAATCAGGGACTCGCAATCGTTGTTATTTATTTATTTAATTTGTAAAGTGCACATACAACCAGTAGGCATTGAGGCACTGTTGCAGGTACAAAATACTAGCTGAGCTAGTGTGGAGTAGGCATAGTCACATACAGATACAGAGTACAGTAGGTATGGCCTGATGGCCATTATTATGTAGACATACAGAATCATGACCACTGGCGATAATCCTACAGCATAACATCTTAGGCTAGTGGATAGTTACATACAGAGACAGCTAAGACAGGTGTAGCATGATGGTAGTTATCAGACAAGCATATGGAAACATGATTGACTGGCCTAAAGTGGGGATTTCAGGTTTAGGTGAAAAGCCGAGTTTTTAATGATTTGCAGAATATCCAGTAGGATTTCTCCGCCCTCAGGGAGGGAGGGAGGTCGTTCCAGAGTTTAGCAGCAAGGTGAGGGAAGCGGGAATCTCCGGCTTTGCATCTTTTCACTTTGAGAACTTTAAGCTTGTCGGTGTAGGTGGTCCTAGTGGGTCTTGAAGAGTGTGCTTTGGCAATCCTTTTGGAAAGGTAAGGTGGTGCAATGTCGGGCAGGCACTTGTGGGTGATAGATAGTATTTTGAAAATTATCTGTTCCTGAATGGGGAGCCAGTGCGTCTCTTCTAGCACTTGAGATGTGCTCTCTTTTCGGGATGTTCAGGGCTGCTCTGAAGGCATTATTCTGGATGACTTGAACTTTACCAATGTTTTTGGAAGTTATTTTGAGAAAGGAAGGGTCTGGCTGCATTAAGGACCTTGGTAGCATAGGCTGCTGAGGAGGCATTGGCATTAACTTGTCTGGTCATGTTAAGTGATGCGTCTAAGTAGACCCCTAAGGTATCTACAGTTTTAGAGACAGGGATTGAGCAGTTGTCGATCATAATGGCAGAATATTGATTGCTGAGGTTCTGTAGGGCACTTGGAGGGCCAACAATCAGGATTTCTGTTTTGTCGCTGTTGAGACATAGGTGATTGTCAGCCATCCAAGTCTGAATTGTGGTGTAGATTGAGTGCAGGGTGTTGGAGTCTTCTAAGTAGTTACCCAAGAGTGGGATCAAGATTTGAGTGTCATCAACATAATTGGTGTATGCTATGCCGAGAGAATCTAAGGTATGGAAAGGGGTCTGGGTGAAGATATTGTAGAGCGTAGGGGCGATACAGGATCCTTGTGGCACTCCACAGGTGATGGGTGACGGAGAGGCATTGTTGATCTCAGAGAAGATCCTCATGACTCTTCCATTTACGAAAGATGCTATCCAAGCAGTGGCTGACAGTGAGAAATAAGCGTGAGTGGTGAGGTGTTGGCAGAGGATCTGGTGGTGGACCATGTCAAAAGCCACAGACAGGTCTAGGAGGAGGAGCAGGGCTAACGTGCCTTCATCCCTGATCTCAACTAATTGATTTTTTAAATCGATCAGGGCATATTCTGTGCCATGCCTAGGATTGAGCCTGGATTGGCGCATCCCTAGGATGTGATTGTTCTCCAAGAACTGCTGAACTTGTAGGTAGGCAGTTCGGTCTAGAATTTTCAGGAAAAATGGGGCAGTGGTGATCAGTCTGTAGTTGAGGCAATGGCAGAGTCCAGGGAGGATCTTTTCAGGAGAGGGAGTACCCAAGTTCCTTGAGGCTGGCAGGAACAGTACTTTGAGCGAAGGAAGTGTTTATAATGGCGGTAATGATGGGGGTTAGAATGTTGGCACAGTTTTTGACAAGGGGTGCAGGGCATATGTCGCCTTTGCATTTTGAGGGTTTTAGGCTATTCATCAGTTTAGTGGCATCTGTTTCAGATAGATCTTTAAAGACAAACTGAATGGTGGTGGGTGTGGGGGGGAGGGAGCAGTTGGTGCTAGCGGTCATGGGCACAATATTGAATGTCGCTTGTTGAGATATGATATGATATGATATGGCATTTATAATGCGCCTATACACAAGTGTTTAAAGGCGCGACGAGGCAGGGGAGGAGGAACAAGGGAGGCAGACAACGATCCTACTAGGCCAGGTGTCATTCAGATCGCGCAAGTACATGGGAAGGGGAAGGATGAGAAGTGCGAGGGAGAAAGTAGAGAGGACAATGCAGTACATGGGATAAGAACCAAACAAAATAAATAAATAAATAAGATAAATAGTAAGTAAAAGAAAGCCCACAGGTGGCAAGTGCAAGGAGAAGTGCAGCCATCAGGTGTCAAGTGCTGGTGGTAGGACTGTAGGGGTAGAGAACCAGTCCTCAAGTGCGGGGGAAGCCGGGAAGGCAGTGCAGGAGTGTGACTGGCAGGGGAAGGGACCTGGGCCCGAGATCAGAGGGTGACCAGGTAACCAGTGCAAATTCAGTGTCAGCCAGGAAGTCAGCAAGGGAGAGGAGGAGAAAAGCAAAGAGAAAGGTTTTGAGGTGCTTCCGGAATCGAAGATGATTCTCCTCAAATTTCAGGTAGGCAGGGCGGCTGTTCCAGAGGAAGGCACCAGCCGAAGAAAGAGATCTACAACCAACTTGTTGCTTGGAGAAGCGACTGACTCTGAGGGAGTTTGAGGTAGATAAGCGAAGAGCTCGATATTGAAGGTGTTTAGGGAGAGAGAGTTGAAGGTATTGAGGCCCCAGGCCCCAGAAGGCCTTATGGACGATGCAGAGGGTTTTGAACTTAATCCTCGCAGCCACTGGGAGCCAGTGCAGAGATTTCAGTCCTGGAGAGATCCGATCCCTGGGCTTGAGGCCAAGGACAAGTCTCACGGTCCTGTTCTGGATAAGTTGCAGAGGGCAGAGAGTAGAAGCAGGCAGATTTAGAAAGAGGCTGTTGCAATAGTCCAGCTCTGGAGACAGTGAGCTTCTGGGGGAAGGTAGGATTTTCTTATTCAGGGTGTCAATTTTGCCTAATAGTGCCTCTTGGATAGTAGACCACCAGGATTTGTCTTTAATGATGGTTGGGGGGGAACTGCAGGGGATTCGAGTTCTCTGTATATGGAGAACATTTCTTTTGCAGCTGACTTGGCATTGCTGATTCTAATGTTGAAGGAGTTGCACTTAGCTGTGATTATGGCTAATTCGTATTCTTTGGAGGCTTTGATGAAATTCTGTTTTGTAGAGAAGGTGGGTTCTTTTAGCCAAGTTAACTGTGTTTGTCTTTTCAGGGTGCGTAGATCTAACAGGTCAGCGGTGAACAAATAATTTGAGCCTCTGACCAGCTTTGCTTTGTGAGGTACTAGAGGGGCTAGTGTGTTAACTGCTTTAGATAGGTTAGAGGTGTAGATAATCACTAGTGCTGTAGTATTAGTGACAAAGGGAGCCTGAAGGCGGGGAGTATTGATCAGGGGTAGGATGTTGTATTGATCGTTACACCCAACTTCCAGATTTGATACATTCAGTATTACTCCAACCAACGGTAGTGCCTCCGGGGGCAGCTGAAGGGGGTGCCGCATTGGATCTGCCTTATCCTATGCCGGCAGTGTCGCCCCTCTTGTTAGCACTTGCTCTTAGCGCAGAGTACCCAGAGGTCTTGGGGGCTGAGCTGGTAAAAGGGGTCACTCTGGCATCAAGGGGATCGTACATTGGCGGGGGAGCTGGTTAGAGGGGGGCATGTATTTCCACTGGAACCACCAAGTCTTGGCTCTTAGCATTCTCTATGCTCATCCCCCCCTTTCCCTGGGTTAACAGACTGCCCAGACGGTGGGTGTATATCTCCCAGGCCAACCTCCTTGCCTGATAGGTCACATTTCAGGCATTGTCTGATCTGGGTGCTTAGTACCGCAACCTCCTTTTTCAACAACCTTATCTAGTCATCTAAAAGCAACAGGGTATTAATGATACCAATTTTAAAATTCATCATAACATTAATCAGGGGTAACATAAATTCACTATTTAATGCCTCTGCACCCAGCCCTCTTGACACTTCCTGTGAGCCAACTATCGGCATGGGGAAATTATCATTGCCCTCATAAGGTGCGCTATCTGGGCCAGCCTGGTTGCTCTCACCCATTACGAGGGATAATGAGGGTGGGACTAGGGTAACAGACGAACCATATAACGGGTTAGGGACATCTAATTGCCATGGACAGTCTTTCTCCCAGGGTGCCGGTCTGACTGTCTCTTGGGTACTGAATGTGGTGGCTTGCGCAGGGGAGCCCTCCTCCCAGTAGAAGTGATTGCCAACTCTGCAACTCTGATCTGCTCATCCAATCGTATAACTTTTTGTAGATACTAACACTGACCCATCAACATTTGTAGATCTCTACAACCAAACACTCAGCCAAGCAATCGACACTATAGCTCCTTTGAAACAACATAAACCCAAGCCTCTAGCGCACCTGAACTCATGGTTCACCCCTAATCTCAAAACTTTACGTAATAACAAACTAAATGTCAAAACTACTTGGAAAAACCACACTACTGCCGCAAACAAAGACACATTCCTAAAATCCACCGGTTGCTACAAATTGGCCATCCTTCAAACTAAAAGTGAAACCTATAACAATAGAATCGTCAACGCCAAATCGGGCACTAGAGAGCTAGTCTGTATCCTTAGAGAGCTTGAGTCACCTACACCACCTATGGAAACCTCCTATAGAGACAAAACATAGTGTACTAAGATACAAGTCGCTCTACTATATAAAATATTGATGCTCCAAACTAAAATTGAAAAGAAAAAACTTAGCATCGCCCTTGAACCAGTCTCACACAAATCCCAGCCTTCAACTGTCAAACCTTGAAGCCTATTTAAATTCTCTCCTCTCTCCATTATGGAAGTGGAAAATATAATATCTAGCCTCAAACCTTCAAGATGTCAGGGCGACATCTGTTCCCCTAACATAATCAAGGAGGCAGCAAGACAACTCGCACCTTCCATCAACGCATTCATGAATACCTAATTTGAAACAAGTAACCCACTACCAATTTGAAAGATGCCTGGGTCCTCCACTGTTAAAAAACCCAACCTCAACCCTAACATTCCTACTAAGTATAGACCCATCACCACAGTGCCATTTCTGTTGAAAATTCTCGACAGGGCTGCCAATCTCCAAATACAAGCATACCTTGAAACGAACAATCTTCTGGGCCTACGACAATCTGGGTTCAGACCTAGACACAGCACTGAAACTGCCTTATTAGACCTGAGAACCCATATAGACGAACAAAAAGACAAAGGTAACATAACACTCCTTCTACTGCTAGATCTCTTGGCCGCCTTCGACCTTGTTAGTCACGAAGTCCTGTGCAAGCACCTTACCTCTTCAGCTCATTTTTAGAATAAAGTGATGGCCTGGATACAATCGTTCCTCAACAACAGAACGATAAGAGTATTCTCACCTACCGCTTTGGCTGACCCAGCACCGGTGAAGTGCGGAGTGGCACAAAGGTCCTGCATTTCACCAATGCTTTACAATATTTTCACCAAGCCCTTGTTGGTTGACCTTGACCTCTTGGGTGTCACCTACACTAACTATGCAGATGACACCCAAGTCCTCATTCCTATCTCAGGGAACTATGACTTTGACACAAAACTATTGAATAAAATCTAACTCATCATTCAGGCATGGATGGCCACCCACGACCTCTGCCTTAATGATGAGAAGATCAAATTACTTCTCACTGGCTCCCAAACCAAATTAAATCAACTTTACATTAGATATAAGGCCTTCAACATAGACGGCATCAATATCCAGGTCTCCAAGGAAGTCAAAACTCTTGGATTCTATCTTGACTCATCTTTAACCTTGACTAAACAAGTGAATGCCACAACCTCTGCCACAGCCTACACTTGTAAACTGATAAACGCCTGCAGACCTTTCCTTTCAACTACAAGCTGCATCACTCTAGCTACGGCGCTCATCTTATCCAAATTGGATTACTGCAACATGCTCTACTTAGGAACCAACCGGCGTAATTTAAATAAGCTACAAGTCCTGCGAAATAATGTACTTAGATCTGCCCTCAATATACTGAGGTCCCTCCACATATCTGAAAGTAGACGAAATGCCAGGTGGCTATCAGTTAAGAACATAAGCAATCAATCCGACCTAGCAGATCCGCACAACTTCACTGTCTCATAGTCCCAAGATTTAACCTACTGAAATCAGGAGGTAGCAGCGTCCCTTTCCTAGTGTCAAAACTGTGGAACTCCCTACCTTTAGCTCTAAAAACAGAACCGTCATTTTACCAATTCAGAACAAATGTAAAAAATTGGCTCTCCACGCAGGAAACTTGATAAAAATCCGTTACCACTTATTACTTCTGTTAAGCTCCCACCTCATTGAATGTACCTATAATGTATACATGTATTTACACCTTATTACCCATACCTGTACATAACCTTATATTATTATCTGTATGTTGTTGCTACTTGCCTCTGTAACTCTGTACAATTGTAACCTAAGTAATGCGCCCAGAAACCTGAGGGTTAGGTGCGCTATACAAATAAACAATTCAATTCAATTCAGGACTCCAAAGTCCCCACCCCAATTAGATGCCTGCGACACCCTGGGTGCTCCCTCTGCTAGTGCCACTATATTCTCCAACAGAGGAGATTTTTCCTTCTCCTTAACTTTCTTGTGTTTCTTCGGGCCCTGGGTAGCCATGATGCTTGAGGTCGCTTTACGTTTCACCATAGTCACCGCCCTCTCTGGCACAATAACACAGTAAATCTAGTAACTATAGTTATTTTTGAAACTCTGTTGCTCCTATGATGTTGTTGGTTCGCCACAGCCCAGGTGCTATGGGATTTACTAGTAACCAGTATCAACAAAGACAGTTGGAGCAGCAATGACCGTAAAAAATTATCGGGGTATCTGGGAATATACTATTCAATCCATGAAAAACCAATAAAAAGGAGCAAAATGAAATCCCTGAGAACCCTTGATAGAAACCTTGGAAGCCACTCCAAATTAAACAGTAAAAATAGTTAAAAATAGCTAATGGTTGATAATGATAAAGATAAATACAAAGTTCAAATAATTGATGATGATGATGCCAAGTTCTGTCAGGTTCTCGAAGCTAAATGAGTACCAGTAATGTGTCAATAATATGTCAATATATATCAGGGGCACGCCTGACCGATTTACAGGGCTGCCATAATTCATCGCACCGCCCCATGACAAATTATTTAAAAGAAAAGGTTCTCACCGTAGGTCAAGATCACCGGGCTCACTCAATACTCAATACACATCCAGTCAATGCACTGTCCACAGTTAAAAGGTAACACCAAGGGGCAACAGGGCCCACATTAGCCCACACCATCCACGCCAACCATGGGAGAGGGGCACTCGCAGCCCAGGGTTTTTGGCGGGGAGTGGCGGCTCTTGACAGCATCCTCTGTGAGTAAATTCCTCCTTGTTTGTTGCTTTGCCACTCGGAACACAGAGCTCCTCCTCCCGACGTGGAACAACCCTGTGGGGATTAAGTTAAAATAAGGTCTCCAGGGGTGTCTCCAAGGGGTAGGCAAAAAGCAAAAAGCAAGAGATAGGTAAGGAATAGAGGATCAAGATTAGGTCGGCCAAACAAAAACTGGAAAGATCCTGCCTCGCCAGCGGACCTGCGGACTGCCGACTGCTACGCTTGGCAGCGCCTCTGAAGAAACTTCAAAATTACTTTTGCTACTGATTTCAGGAGTGTGCCTCTCCACTTTGGACTTACTTGTACCGAGGTTCACAGACAGGACAGTGAAATCCCACAATGCAGCAGCCCCAAACTATATATATATGGGTCAAATTCAGGGGTGGTTGAAAATACTTTATGCCAGAAGCATGCGAGACGCCTCACGCCCCACACCCAACACCCAACACCTAACACTCCAGCACTCAGCTTGTGCTGGGTGTTTTTGGGCTGGTAGCTCCTCCTCTCGGTTAGTGCAGACTGTTCCCAACACCTAACACTCCAGCACTCCCTATGTATGTTTTCCTTTTTCTCTGGCAAGGTCCAGAAGACAGGAGGCTGTAGTGGCAATGCAGAGGCGGTCGGCCCTGGTGGTGGCGTAGGGTTAACCAAGCTCCCTGGTGTCATAGTGAAGTGTGCTTCACGGACCACAAGGAGAGCCGAGGGCAGCATGGCCGGCAAGCATATGCCCCTCCATGATGATGGGAGGTGCAGGAAAACCTGCTGGCCACAGACTCAGTAAATATCCATCACTGCTGCGATTCCTTTCGTGGGGTCTGGAAAGTTTATTGTCACTTTGCACTTGCCATTGGTACCCACAGAGACATCTCCTGCATTGTAGAAGCACAGTTGATATTCTTCTTGCTTCTGCACCTTCACTGGCTTCTCATTTGCTTAAATTCACGTTAGCTGTGCCATGTGCTTCCCCCAGTCATCTTGACATGCTTCGTTCACCCTCTGAATAACTTCTTTTTTATGTCCTATTAGTCCTGTCTGCCATACAGCACATCACAGTTTCTTCCCTCAATTGGCGAACTTCACTCCTTCTAACTGCATGTATGGTCTATGTAAGCATGGTGGGCTTTTGGCATTACGGGCACACTGCTGTTCATCTGGATCCATCTTCACAAGGCGTATGCTGTGCGCTTGGAACGTGCTTTGCAACCTACATAGTGCTAGATGTAGAAGACATTGAGCATCCAAAAGCGGAACCTCTTGCGGTA
This sequence comes from Ambystoma mexicanum, assembly GCF_040938575.1. NCBI lineage: Eukaryota > Metazoa > Chordata > Amphibia > Caudata > Ambystomatidae > Ambystoma > Ambystoma mexicanum. The sequence continues at coordinate 899,318,761 of NC_090941.1, forward strand.
TTAGTACCCTGGCGGCTCCCAACGCGTGTGGTATTAAGGAGCAAATATAACAACTCCCATTTACCCTGTTTCCCCACCAAGCTCTTGTCCACTCATCTCTGGGTGGTGCATGTCCTCTTATGTCAAAATGTTATCCTCGGTATTCATCATACTTTGTGTTCTTGGTTTGCCTTCTAAAACGTTTAAATATATTTACATATGGCACACATAACTTTGCATCTGGTAATATATCCATTTTCTTTTTTTGTTGCATCACATTCCCATTTATTGGTGTATTAGTGTCAATTTCCAGTATTGTGTTTTTGTCCTCTTTCTGATATGCACACCCGTCCCTGGTACACCTCCATTGGGGATCTCCCCCCTTTTATATGTTCCAACCATATAAAAGTACACACTAAATATAGTCCTAAACCAAACATAAAAATAAAAACTATTTTCAATGTGAAATGCAGCACACACATATACATGGAAGAAAACACTTTACTATAAGATCTCCTCTTAGCTTCATATCGTACATTCATAACTGGTGCATCAATAAGTAAATGCACTTGCATTATTAAATAAAAATGGAAGAAAAAAGATAATTTGCCCGAAAGAGTAGGAATATACTAGTGCATAAAATAAAATGTAAGGCAAAACATCAGTCAATTAAAATAAGCATATTGTGGAATTGTGTATGTAATTCATAGACGTATATATATCTGGTGAAATGCTCTGTAAATATATGCTCACTCTTAGTAGACACTACTTATGTGTGACTGTTGTGCTCTGTAATGGAGGATGCGGCAGTCAGAGCCTTTCGGACATCAGAAAAGTGAACCCAATATCGCAGCTACCGGACCTTCACTGCAAACAGCGTGCCATACACAACAGTAAACTGCCAGTTGTATCTGGGTTCACGCCACCTGCGCACAAAGTTCCTAACGAACATGTGATCACCCGGCAACAACTGAAGAGGCTGTAGTGTTATCTGTTGGGAAATAAATATGATTGATCTAGTTAAAACAGTTAAGTAATCCTTAAATTCCTCACCCAGAGCGGACGCTACCCTGTGAGCATTAGAAGCCTTCCTTACAGGAGATAAAGGTGTATGCATACGCCTGCCTGTTACCACCTCATGTGGTGATAAGTGATGTTCCTTACAGGGCTGCGTGCGGAAACTGTATAAAGCAAGAGGGAGACCGTGCACCCAGTTTCTTTTAAGGGTGACACACAACTTAGATAATTTAGACTTTAGCAATCCAATTGATCCTTTTTACAACCCTGTTGGCCTGGGGTGGTAAATTGTACACATCTGATGCTTGAAGCCCAGCAACACGGTCACTTCTTTAAAAAGTTCACTAAAGAAATAGGTGCCATTGTCTGACTGCATCACATTGCAAACACCCCAGCAAGAAAACACCTCTCTTGCTAGAAATTTGGCTGCGCATTTAGCATCTAGGTGTGCACAAGGGCCTGCTTCAACCCAACAGAAGGGACACACCACAACCATCATATACCTGCACCCATAGCACTGTTCCCACATATCAGCGTAATCTACATGGAGCTCCCAAAACAGCCCTGTAGGGCGTGGTAATGCACCTCATATCATTCTTATGGTGTGCCCAGTACTGTAAGTTTGGCATGTCATGCAACTCATCACCATTTTGGTAAGAACTTCATGCAGATTGGGGTCAAACCAGTCCTCTTTTATAGTGGCAGCGATATGGTTTTTTGACAAATGAGACGGATGATGCAACTGGTCGAATGCAACCAGCAACAGTTTGTGAGGCATGACAACTTTACCAGCATTTCCTTGTCACCATAATAAATCTGTGGGGGATTGTGTACACCCTCTTTTCTGTCATAACTCCTCCTCCTCCTCCTCATGTGGGGCATGTCCTTGCAATTCAATAATTTTTTCTATCAGAAGTGAAGTGTATGGTGCTGGCAACTGCTCTCATCCCTGCGCTATTACTGGATACTCAGAGATCTTAGGTACTAGGAGAAAAGTAGCCTGTTTGGCCGATGCATCTGCGGCGGCGTTACAGAGTGAAACGTTGTCTGTATCATTTGTCTGAGGGGTGCATTTAACCCCTACCGTCATGGAGGGCTATGAAAGTGCTTCAATCAATTTATCTAGCAATTCTGCATGCTGGACTGGAGACCGGTCAACCCTCTTAAACACTCTCCTTTTCCACCTCGCAGGCCCAGAATGCACCGTTTTCGTCGCATATGCCAAATCAGAATAAATGGTCACTCGGCACCCATGGGATGCTAGAAGTGCTTCAATAAGTGCTATGAGTTCCGCTGCTTGGGCTGAATAATGCATGGGCAGCCTTTTTTGTACCAACAACTCATAATCACCATCCTCTAGGCGGACAACTGCTGCACCCGTATGTCTCAGGCCTGTCCCCTGGTCAATAGCTGCTGAACCGTCAACGAAAAGTACATCCACTCCATTCAAGCGGGCTATCTTTTGCTTCTGGTATGTCTTCCTCCTCCCCTCAAATGTCACACAGTCATGCCTAGCGATGTCTTCCTCAGTATACAATTCTGTCGGGCAGTAGCAGGGTTTACAGTCTTGCACCACACTATGTTTGGTTTGCATAAATTAACCTCATTTGCGGATGCCCGCTGTGTGGTCAACATTGATTTAGATTGTTCCAGAATAGCAAATACCACATGCTCCACGTACAATGTTACGGAATACCCCATGGTGACCGTGGAGCTTTTATTCTATTGTGAATGCAGCAGCGGCAAGCACCTGCTCGCAAGGGAATTGCTCCAGCATTACTGAGTCTAGTACTCTGCTGTAATAGGCCAATGGCATTGTGCTCTTTTTAGTGAGTACCACCGTCATCATCTGGCCATTAGAATGGGAGAACAAGTAAAATTGTTGAGTGTAGTCAGGAGTTGCTAACACCAAGGGAGTGGAAATGACCTCTTTCAGTTAGTTAAAGCTCGTAAGCATGTCCTCGGTCCAGGTTATCTTATTGTCTGTCTTTTGTGCTTCTTTGAGGCCTTGCACAAAGGCCTAGTGTCCTCAGTGTAATCTAGGATCCACGCTCGGCAGTAATTACACAGCCCCAGGAACGTCTGCATTTCTTTCACATTTTTTGGCTGGGCAGCACTGCACACTGATGCAGCGCATTCTGGTATTATTGTCTTTCTGTGGACGGACAGCAGTTGTCCCAAATAAAGAACTTCCTGGAGGCAGTATTGTAACTTCGCCGTATATACCTTGTACCCTTTATATGCTAAAAGTTGCAAAAGCGTGACAGAGTCCCTTCTGCATTGTTGTTTGTTGTCACTGCATACTAGCAAGTCGTCCACATTTTGAATGATAATGCTGGGTACCTGGATATTTCCCAATTCTGCATGTAGGATTCTGTTGAAGATGCTAGGGGATTCCCAATACCCTTGTGGGAGTCTTGTGTTTTCGTACCGCTTTCCGCCATGCGTAAACGTAGTGAGATATTGAGAGTCTGGGTGTAAGGGTATGGAAAAAAGGAATTGTTCTGGTTAACAACAGTAAAATGTGTTGCTTGTTTTGGGATGCTACACAAAATGGTTGCATGATTAGGAATTACTGGAAAATCTGTGTGTAGAATGTCATTCAAGGGGCAGAGATCTTGGATCATCCTCCAACCTCACCCCTTTGCCTTCTTTATCAGGTATATGGCCATGTTGCATGGGGAGCTGGAGGGCACGATAATACCCTGATCTAGAAGAGTCTCCAGGGAGCCCATTACTTAGCTACGGCAGCCTCCATGCTACCAGAGGACTCTCCTCAGCGGTCCCTGCTGAGGAATCCGACAGTAAGCCCTGGTGTGCGCGGGTAACAGAGAACTCGCACCCAGAAAAAGGCTGCAGCAGCAACAAATGGATGCCAGGCACAGGGGCTGCCTAAAGGAGGATCTCAGACTGGTTTAAAGAGTGGGAGTAAGAGGTTGCTGGTGAGAGCAGCCCAGGGAGCAGATCCTTGAAAGGTGTGGGGAGCAATTGGACAGCAAGAAGTAGTGAGAGGGGCAGCTGCAGTGCAAGAGGAGGAGTGGGAGAGGGTCGGCAAAGTTGTTTGGAGCCCCTGGCAGACAGAGGTGTAATAGTGGCCTTTCCCCTGGGTCTGCTCTATGAGAGGTTTCAGATCAGCAGCAGGGGATGGAGACAAAGGAACTTGGTGCAAGCCCTGAAGAGTGGGTAGTGGTCCAGGTGGAGGGTCTTTACTGCAACTAGGCCTCAAAACAAAGACATCACAAGGCAGGAGAGGCCAGTAGCTCACTGGTGGCATTGAGGAGGGGGACAACAGAGCCACGTGAAGTGAAGACTTTGGGGAAGAGGTGATAGGGTGAGTGGCTCCCCTGGCGGTGACCGAAGCGGCTTGAGATCCCCTGGAAGAGAGGAATTGCGACACAGACTAGGATCATGTCCACCATGGTGAAAGGCTAACAGAAGATGAACAAGTATACAGACCCCAAACACAGGCACCCGAGGACGGAGGCTGAGCAGCGAGAGGGGGAGGAGACACAGAATGGAAACTCGGGGGGAGTCACCTTGGACCCATTGATGGAGGCCATTCAGGCAACCAGGTCCTCGTTGGAAGGGAGCATCAAGGAGGTGGGAGTGGATGTGTCACTGGTGCGGGAAGATCTCCGTAAATTGTGTGTGAGGGTTACAGGGGTGGAACAGAGAGTAGGTTCAGTGGAAGACGATCTGCAACAACTGAAAACCCAAGTGGCAAGTTTGGTGGGAGCGACTCAGAACCTGGAAGCTGAGGGCAGAGGATGGAGAGGGTGGCTCCTAGCGGTGTTAGATAAGCCTGATAAGCGTACCTGAGAGGGAGGAGGGGACAAGTGTGGAGCTGCTTTGTGGAGAGTTTGCTCATGGAGAAGCTGAAGGTGAAGGGGCTCTCCAAGCTTTTCACTATGGAAAGGGAGCACAAGGTACCTGGCGGAGCCCCTCTACCGGGAGGTCCACCACAAGTGATAGTGGCGAAGATTCTTAATTTCAGGGACAGGGACGCTATCCTGCAGGAATCCCAGAAGGTCGGCCACTATGAGGTGGGCAGTTCGAAGATACAAATCTTCCCAGACTTTACTCTGAAGGTACAACGGCAGCACAAGACTTTGACAGGGTGCAACAACGCCTCATTGAGTTAAACATAAAATACATGATATTCTCTCCAGCCAAGCTGAACATTCTGGCAGAGGGCAAGTCGTGGTTCTTTACAGCACCGCAGGAGGTATGGGCTTGGCTGGAATCCACGGGAAGGCACCCAGAACAGAGGTGGGAGGTGGCAGGAAGAGCCCCATAGACTGCAGACTGAGGACGGCCCGTGATGGGGGAGACACTTGCAAGCTGTGGAGGGCCCAGGCTGGGGGAAGGATAGGTTGGAAAAGTTAACAGGGGTAGCAGGTTACTGACACAAATCATCTTTGTTCATGCTGGCGGCTAAAGGGCAGAGTGTGATTAACTCTCAAACTCATGGTTCCACATTCACTGTAGGTGGAGGGGAGGTGAATGGGACTACTATAGGAACAGATGGAAGGGGAGGAGAGGGGATGGTGTGGAGGTTGGGGGGAGTGAGGGGCAAAGAGGGGCGAAGAGAATGGGGTGAGGGAAGAGTTGGGGAATTGGAGAGGCTGTTTCAAAGGTCACTGGACTGGTTAACCGGGGACCATTGGTTGGTGGGGGGGAGAGACCACATTGGCATATGGGGGTTTCAGGTTCAGGATGGGAGGCAGTTGGGGTACGGGGTTCAATTTCTTGGGTTGTATGTCCGAATTGGAGGTTTAAATCACAGTGTATGTTCAGAAACAGTATAGATATGGACGGGAGGAGGAAGATGAAAGGGAATTTTACCATGGGGGAGACGGGTTGAAGATTGGGATTTGGAATGTCCACAGTTTAGGTAAAATGACTGAAATGCCAGCAGGTAAAGGGATTTCTGAGATGGCAGGGCGTTAAACTGGCTATGCTGCAGGAAACACACATTGTGTGGAAGGACTTGGATTCACTTAGGAAACGGTGGGGGTAGAGGTGTGGACATCATACTCGTCGTATGCCAGGGAAGTTTTGATTTGGGTTGCAGCAGGGGTCCCAATCCAAGTGGACAAGGATTTCACAGATGATGGGGTGAAGTACTGTGGTGCTTGTGGGTGCACTTGAGGAGAGGCACATCTGTGTGATTAACGCTGATGCACCAAATATAGACCATAAAGACTATTTCCCATCAGTGGTGAGCCTGGCGGGGCAATACAGGGAAGGCCTGTTTATTTGGAGGGGGGTTTTAACTGTCTCCGAGACCTGCATGGATAGCACAGGGAAGGCCAATCACTCTAAACAGCAGTCAGCCACGCCCTTGAGGGAGGTAGTGGGAGACCTAGCAATGGTGAAATTATTGAGAGAATCTCACAGACACGAGAGAGGTTATTCCTTTTTTTCGAGAGTCCATGGATCCTCTTCCTGGCTGAACTATATATTCGTAGGGCCGGAAAACTTCCATTCATTTGATAATGTGGAATATTTGGGGAGAGTCATTTTGGACCATTGACCCCTGGTGACGCAGCTATGGGGTTTACAGGAATCATTCCCCAATAAGAACATGGCGGTTATGCGCGGAGTCCCTAGAGGATGTGACGTTCGCAGGTACACTATGTCAATAAATCAATGAGGGATTGGCGGAATCGGCTGGGGTTTTTTGGGAGGCCTTTAAGGCAACAATTGGGGGGGTCTGTATCTCCAAGGTGACTGGGGTGTGGTGGGTCCTACAAAATCAGTTGCGGGACAGAGTGGGTGGTGTCGGCACTGGAGAAATATCTGGCGGACGGAAGGCAGGTGGGGGAGGAATTGGCAGAAGCACTAGCTTATCATCGCGATAGACAGGCTTCGCTATCACACTTTGATGGGAGTAGACGGGATGTGCTGATCCATGGGGAGGGGTATAAGGCTGGACAGCTGTTGGCATGGCTGATCCGTGGGGTGCAGCCCCATAGTACCATCATGCAGGTCAGACAGAAATCCGGGGACTTGATTAGTACCCAGGAGGGGGATCAATGAGACTTTCCGGCTATTCTATCAATCCTTATATACTAGCGAGGGCACTTACTCTGAGGCGGATTAATTGCTGACTTGATACAGCTACCGGCAATAGAGGAGTACCTGCGGCAGGGGCGGGAAGGTATGCAGATCTTTTCATTCCCCACCTTAAAAAAGTATATGATGAGGCCATTCAGGCTGGGATTCTTCCAGATTCAATGAGGGAGGTGGTAATTACAGTCCTGTTGAAGGGGGGTAAGGAACCCTTAGATTGCGCGTACTCCTGCCCGGTCTCACTACTGAATGTCGATGCAAAAGTTCTGGGAAAGATCTTAACCACCAGATTATCTAAAGTGGCTCCAATTCTGGTGCACCCAGATCAATGCAGATTTATAGGAGTACCTCGATAAACCTAAGCCGATTGCATCAAGTGATGGACCAGGTCAAAGATTCTGGGAGGGAGATGGTACTGGCATCTTTTGATGCAATGAAAGAAAGCCTTTGACTCACTAAGGGCCTTCGAACTTGGGATAAATATTTGCTGATGGTTACGATTGCTGTACAGCAGGCCAGAAGCGAGGGTAAAAACAAATAATTGGATTTTGTTGTGGTGGGAACTGGGCAGAGGGACGAGGCATGGGTTCCCCATCTCACCGATCTTGTTTTCAATGGCGTTGGAACCTCTGGCGAGGATTCTCAGAAAGGAGATGGCAGAAGCAGGGATACTTGCGGGAGGGGTGAGGCATATTGTCTCCTTATATGCAGATCACTTATTACTCTATGTGGCAAACTCGAGAGAGAACATGCCAATGTTGTTAGAGATTCTGGGTAATTTCCGTGTGCTGTCAGGGTTTCGCATTAAGTCCTTACTGTTCCTGTTGGGGGCCATGGGTGGAAAACTATAATTTTCCATACATAATAATAAGATGGGAGGAGGAAGCATTTAAATACTTGGGAATTACAGTTTTCCACAACATGGAGGAGACATTTGTGTACAATACCGGCAGAGAACTGTCTGGGATTGGAGACTCGATCCAATTTTGGAAAAAGTTGCCAATATCATTGATGGGAAAGGTGGCCCTCTGCAAAACGGTTATATTCCCAAGGCTTCTCTACTATTTCTCTAACATACCGTATGGCATCAAGAAAGTATTTTTCAGAATGTTGGATGAGAAGGTTGGGGAACTGCTATGGGGTACAGGGAGAAGGAGGATCTCGCTGGCAACTTTGAGATGTCCGCGATAAGAGGGGGGGGCCTCAATTTGCCGGATTATGAGCTCTACTTTATGGAAGAGCAATTGCAAGCAATATTAATGCGGACAGACACAAGGGAGGGAGTTACTGACGGGGTTGCTGGGGGCCCTTCCGGCTCGCAGTCAGGGGATAGAGCTGCTCTGGGGCACAATAAGAGGAAACGGGGCAACCAACGTATTCCAAATGGGGAGGACGTTCTGGAGAAAGGTTTTGAGGAAACTGCAGTTGTCCGGTCTCTATAGTGCAGACTTACCATAGGGTGCGGACCCGGGAACTCGCTTGGCGCTGAGAAGGATAGGGATACCTGGCTTGGCAGATAGGGTGTGCAAGACAATGGGGGACCTGTTTGAGGATGGAAAGCTGTTGTCTTTAGAGGAATGGAGCACTCGCTATGGGCTGGCAAAGGGGCATTTTTTAACATATGGTATGGTGACCCGGCGGTTGACTGCCATGTTGAGGGCGATCCTGGAGGAACCAAAGGCGAGCCTGCTGACTCAGGAAGATGGGGGGCTAGGGTCTCTCGAATTTACCAGGCATTGCAGAATACATTCCCCACAAAGTTATTGGTGGTATAGAGTAAATGGGTGAAGGACATGGGTGGTCCAATTTCAGAGGAAGAATGAACGAAAGTCTGGGAGCAGGTCCGCAAGGTTTCGCGGAACATAAGGTTCCAGTTTATCCAGTTCAACATCATGCAAAGGACATATGTAACCCCCGTTAAACTACATGCGATGAATAGTGCTCGGAGTTGGGACTGCCCCTGTTGTGCGACAGGGCCAGCAGGGTTATGACATATGCTCTGGGGATGCTCGGTTGTGGCACGCTACTGGCAGGCATTGATAGCAAAGATGAATGTACTGCTTGGCTCTAGTCTTGAGTGCTCTCCGGATGTGTGCTTGTGGGGCTTACTCCCAAGGGGGAAACAGAAAACGAGAAATCGAATGGCCCATTTTATGATGGTACTAGCAAAAAGACGAGTGGCCATTGCCTGGAAGAAACCCCAGGGTCTATCAGTGCTGCATTGGAATGAAGATGTCCGCAGGTGGGTGATGGCGGAGTTGGATATATTGCACAGAATCAGGGACCTCGGAATGGAGGTGGTGGTGGTGGAATGGGGCCAACTGCTTGAGGAGTTACTGTTCTCTGCAGATTTGAAACCCCCCTGAAAGGATGGAATGAGCGGACAGAGTATCTGCAGGAGGAGAATTACAATGAGGGTGGGGGAGGCGGGAGTACTGGCAAGGTGGGGGGTTTGTCAGAGGGTAGGGGGGACAGATGCCACGTAGTCCATTGTGACCTAATGTTACTGCTTGAAAATGTACTGCTACTGACAGTTATGTATAATGTGTTACACCAAATCTTGATTAAACAAATGTTTCTTTTTTTTTTAAAGTGTGATTCAAACTAGTGCTACTCCCTGTAAGAGGCCTACATTGTGGGCACCGGTTGTCCAAAACCTGCTAGGTTGCTTTCAGTGAAAGGGGGCACTGTTAAAAGGGCCATCAAAGAGCCCTGTACTTTACGGTATTGCACCATTATCTCATAGGGTATGCAAATAGCCAACACTATCTTTCCGTCATCAACCCGGTCCTCAAACAATTCTGCATCTGTTACTTCCTTCAAGGGGACTGTTGGATCAATACATAATACGGTGTGCCACTCACACCCATATGAATTGGTCCCAAATATCACCATCCTTTTCTCTGACACCACAAGCCCTTGCAGGTCCAGTGAAAGTATTGTCCCTGCCACAAGATCTGGGGTCACAACAGGTCTGAAGATAAAATCAGATGGTATCCGCCAACACGCTTTTCCGATCTAGGGCACTGCATCTTTACTTTACTTTACTTTTACAACTTTTACAACTTCTACCACACACCGAGAGACCTGTAGGCTCAAAGGTACAACACAGACAGACATAAAAACAACAGGGCTATACCCATCTAGATTCAGAACAAGTAAGGTGGAAATCGCAATGGGTCTCTCTGAAAAGCCAGGTTTTCAGTTTCCTTCTGAATAAGTCAATGGATCCCTACGCTCTCAAATCCAATGGGGTAGAATTCCAGGCTTTCAGAGCCGCAACAACAAAAAAAGGCGCCTCTTTTGATCTGTGTAAGCAAGCATCTAGATTCGGTCAACTGATGGGTGTTATTAGATCTCAGTGTTCTTGAATTTGATTTCTTCTTAATGACTTCAGAGAGATAAGCAGGACTCACCAGCAGACGAAACTCAATAGGAAGCTAATGTAAGACATGTCTCGCCTTTGAAACATTATCATGTTGTTTAAGGCCAGCTATAATTCTAACGGCACTGTTTTGTATTACTTGAAGTCTGGCACATTCTGATTTACTTATTCCCACTAGCACACTGCAACATTAGTCTTATTTGGAGCCAATGATTGTTCTCGCTAGTGTCTCACAGTTATTCTTTGAGATAAAATTACAAACTTGTGCCAGTAACGTATTATAGTACGCAGCACCCGAGACTAAACTATTTACTTGGCCGTTCATAGTCAAAAAGAGATCTAAATGAACGCCCAGTGTTTTCACTTTCTTTTTTGTCACAAGTTCAAAACCTGTCACCTCAAAGGTCCTATATTATACAACGAGCTGTGTAATTTTGTTGGGGGTTCCAACCGCCATCAGCTCAGTTTTTTCTTTATTTAAAGCAAGACCATTTTCCACCATCCATACCTAAATAGCATCATATACCTCATTCACCTTTTTCACATCCTCATCATACAAGCCCGAAAGCGGGATGACACACTGGGTGTCATCGGCATAGTTTGTAATCCCAATGCTATTCTCATTCAGCAGATTAAAATGGGAACTGTAAAAATGTTAAAAAGAGAAGGCGTGAAGCAGGCTCTTTAAGGCAATCCAAACGGCAAACCCTGCTCAATCTATTTCCTAAAAATGAGCAAATCCACTCAGCTGCCTTATCTTAAAAAGCTGCTACTTCTTTCAACCTGGTGATGAGCAAAGAGTGATCCACTAGGTCGAAAGCCACAGATAAATCCAATAACATCAACAGTGCTGTCTGTCCTTTATCCGTTCTCCTGCAGGAGTCTCGACTTCAGGTCCAGCAGAGCCGTTTCCGTACTATGTCCCTGCCTAAAAGCTGACTGCCTCTTATTTAAAATATTATGGCAGTTAAAATATCCCTAAATCTGCCTATATGCAACAGAGTCTAACATTTTCAATAAGAAAGGGGTATTCGTGATGGGCCTATAATTGGGTGGATCCAGAACATCAAGTAGAACTGTAATCCCATATACAAACATATCAGGGTGAACAAGAATGCTGCGAACCACCACCTCCCCTGCTCTTGCATGTATTATCAACATTACTCTCACAGCACACATTCCTGGGGTAGCACATACTATTCCTCGATCTGTAAAGGAGATGCTCATATTACGTTTGCTCAAGATATCACACCCTAACAAATTTACTGGTGAGGCTTCCGAATATAGTAGAGGGGAACGACCCACTTTGCCTCCTATTTTGATGGCTACGTCTTCTGTAAAAGTAATCGTTGCCACAGCCCCAGAGAAGCCTTGTGTGTCAAGTGTTTCACCTGATAACGGGAAGTTTTGTTACGCTCACCTGGTTCCCACGGAGGCGTCGATCGGAACTGGGCCGCTGTTGTTTCCACCAGGGTGACGCGTAGCGCCGAGATGACTGACTGGACTGGCCCGCTCAGCCTAGTTTGTCTGGCTCGCAGGAATATTCTTCTGCAAAGGAGAAAGGGAATTAACCACCCGTGGAATTGAGTGTCAACCCACCTTCCCCACTCCCGTTGTCTTCCCACTGATCACTCTCGATGTCCCCTCCTTAGTCTCACCTGTTGGTTTGGAAGGATGAGCTCTCCATCCTGCGTCAAATGCACGGGCGCGTTGATGACCAGTTACTTCACTGGCGTAGAGGAATTGGTGAGTTCCAGTATTGACTCTAAAGTCCAATTGTTCATAAGAGTTCAAATGACTGATGTTCACTCGGTCCGATTCCTTGCAGGTTGCCGATTAACCACTCGAAGATTTCCAAATGGTAATTGGTAAGATTCAGGTAAGTCTATTGTGGTTTTCCCCTTAGGGGCCGGGGTACGGCGATGAGGCAGAGTTGACTGCGCCGACCCGAGATGAGGTGAGTACCCCCCGTGGTAAATCAGGTAAGTCTTTGGGGGAAGCTTGTATTGTCCTTGCTCACCTTTTTGTTCTTGTCTCCTCAGGTGTCGAAGAGCGGCTTGGAAATGCCGGGCTCGCGATGGAGTGAAGAAATGCAGCCCCCGGATGGTAAGTTCAGCGTGGCGCTGCGAGGAGCGTGATGACGCGCGTGTGATGACTTCTTTCTTTCAGGTTGAAGATGAGATGGACCGGGATTCAGGTAAGGCTTTAAGTTCTAATCTCTTCTTCTCCTTCTTCTCCTTGTTTCAGGTGTTCCAGGATAGATGCGGGCGTGGCTGAAGACTGGAGCTGCTGAAGACACGGTGAGCGTTACGCTGCAGCAAGCAGAATAACGCGAAGCACGTGTGGCTGTCCGGGCGTGGCTTAAATAGCCTTGGAAGAAGTCCCAGGTAAGTATTCTTCCACAGCCCCACCCAAGTGACAAAATAGTCCCTTCAGTAAAATAGTCCCTCCTAAGCCTCATTTGGCTTGGGTCTTCATGCAGCATGGTCTGCATCAGGTAAGTTATCACTAATGAGCCTGGCGCCCATGGCGCCAGGACTGACTTTATCCTTATGAGCCTGGCGCCACAGGCGCCAGGACTGCACCCAAACAGCTCCTAACTGGGGCTTTTGGGCATGCTCCAAGTGGCATGATGCCTGCTTCCGGGGCTGCTGGGCCTGGTCTGGTTTCCCGGGGGCAGGCATCATGACAAGTTTCCTTCACTAATGCATGATTCACTGGCACCTGTCAACCATAAAGATGAATTGTTTATTTCCTATCTCAGCGCCTACCAAGGGTTCCCCTTGTCTGGGTGGGTAGCGTGAAAAGCCTAAGGGTCTTTCCCAACCTACTCGCCGGGGATCTTTTACACATGTGGCCAGGGGATGGCCATCACTTTTGGATCCCGACCGTGAGGGTGGACAAGCGAGGGAGGATCACCTTGGGGACGGAATACCCAAGGGCAAGACATGGTATTCCCTCTTCCTTGATAGTGACCTACCTAACCTCCCCCCACCCCCCCTCAGCCTTCATAGGATGTATTCAGGCACACTCTTCTCTTTCCCCCAAACATTACTTAAGTACTGTGACAAAGAAGACGAAGTGAGGAGAAGTACAAAATTCCAATAAGAAACACCACTATGGTACAGGGACGAAGTAGATGCAGATCAAGGCACATCACCATCTTCATTTTCTATGTCCAACTAACAAGGCCAGACAGGGTCAGGCAATTGACATTAACCATACACACCTGCCGCCTGTCAGGTACTCAGGACAGTATAAAAGGCATCCACACACTGAGTGGTTGGAACGAGTTGGGAGGAGAGCTGTGGAGCTGTGGTTGCCTGAGATCAGCTGGGGAAATCCAGGATGCTGAGACACTGAGGGTTTGCACGAGGGAGTGCCCTATAACAGCGTGGCTAGAAGCCTGCCACTCCAGTTGCGAGACAAGGTCTGGAAAAGGGAGCCAGGAAGGTTGCTAATCCCTTTTTAAGAGAATTTGAGGTGCCCTTTTCCCCGGGCCAAATCAGAGAGACAGGAGTGTCTGAGGGGCAGGTGGGAAGATCCTGACCTCAGACTGCAAGGACACTGTCGGTAAAAGGAAGGAAACACAACCAGAGGGGCAAGTGGTCTGATAGGCCGGTGTCTTTTGAGCAAGACACAATCTTATCGCTCTACTGAGTATAGTGAAAGACACTTGAAACAGACAAAGAGGATTCATAGTAAGAGAGAGGTCGCATGCAGGAGAACACAATGTCGAAAAGACACTGTAGCTGAATAGGAAGCTCCCATGAATAAAGGGTAGCTGTGCGCAGTGCTGAAAACAGAGGAAAATAGAGACCCAAAAAGGGGGAGCTGTGTGAAAACAGAAGTGAGAGTAACATTCCCAAAAGTAAAGGCAAAGAGATTTTCCAATAAACCAAGATTGTTGAGAAGATTTCGGTTGGCCCCCAGGCATGAGGCTGATCCAGGAGGACCACAGAGACCCCACAAGGAGAACATGAGAACTCATACAATGTAAAGCATCTGGTTGCCTGACCTGTAGTGGGTAGACCTTGCAGTCTGACAACTGCGTCACGACCATGGGAGCCTTACCTGTGAAAGAGAGCTGCATGAAGTACAAAGGCTGAAAATCAAAAGGACTTGGTTCAGAATGGGGAAGGGAGTCCCACCAGGAACCAAGGGAAGAGTGGCATTTTCTAGTAGGACTTTGTGAATTGAAATTTACTATGAAACAGGAGGCAACATTGAACCAGTTGTGTAATTTTGCGTTGGAGAAGAACTAAAAGGCTTTGTCTCGGGGCATGGAAGCCTGAGGGACCCATTACAGAGGTGCATCCGGACAAGCAAAAGGTACTGTGAACTTTTGTCAAGCCAATCTAATTTGCCATGTGAATCCTAAGAACCTTTGGAACTTTACTTTGAACACTACCTGAGAGCATTGAACATGGAAAAGGGAGCTATGGAAAAGATCCATTGTCACATTAACTTTAGTTTGAACACTATTGAGTTGGCCAAATCCTATACAGGGGGAAGGATAGCTCAGGGGCAACGCGGTTGTCTTGGAAGCAAGACAACGCAGCGCAACACAGGTTTGAATCCTGATCCTGTGCTTAGAAACCACTCCCGGTATTAAGCACATTATAAATGAACAATTATTATTATAATTATATTATAATTATACACCCTGTTACTCTGTAGAAGTGAGGGCAAGCATAGGTTTTGAAGCAGACAGTATTTTTCTTTTTACTGATACTTAGACTTCCCTTAGTTTTCCTTTCATTAGGGAACATTCCCAATTTAGATGTAGGGCAAGTTAGGCATTTTTCCATCCTGACCATTGAAAATAAAGGTTTTGAAAATCTACTTATCTGTCTGTATCATCTCTTGATACCCTGCCTGTCTCACATATGGTGTCAGGTGTGGAATGCAAAACAACCCGAAACAGGTTGGGGGACCCCAACATAAGAGAGATTGAGTAACAGTGCCTCAGACCCGACTGTAGCCACAAAGGTTCCATTGGGTTCGATGTCTGTAGTAGTCAAGAAGAAACTACCTCCAGGGGAAGAAGGTTGATAACCACTGATCTGATCCTAATACTGCCTCCTGGGTTACATCAGGCTGATCAGGCTGGCTCCAAAATCAGGACTCGCCTGGAAATTCAGACTAGATTTCCTGGCTGGGGTTATTGCTCCAGACCTTAGAGGAGACCTAAAAAGGCATTTAAAATCCACCTTGGGAACCAAATAGCCCAAAGGATACTTGAAGAGCCATGATTCCTGTACCAAAAGAAGAATCTGGGAAAGGGGAGACTGAACGTGGTGACCTGGGTTTCGGAGAAGCAGATGAAAGGGCCAATCCACCTGTAACCCCTCAACCTAGAGAAGAAGAAGCCAACACCCTTCCTGATTTGGCCTTTGCCCAGAGGAACAACCCTTTATTAGCACAGGCCTTCTTACAGGTATTACCTGAACCTGAAGGAAGAGAAAAAGGAGGTCCTTTCTTTTTCTTGAAACAGGGTCTCTTATATTCAGGGGAAGGCATAACAAAAACACAGCTGGTAGTTCCCGGAAACCATAAAAAGTAGTGCTTGAGATAGCCTACTCACACTTAACGGGGGGCCATTTGGGTCAAACAAAAACACAAGTCCACATAAGTAGCAAGTTTTATTGGCCAGGGATACATGTTATGTTATGTTATGTTACTTGGCATTTATATAGCGCCTTATGTATCATTGGTATGATCTCAAAGCACTGGTAGGTTGAACGCCCTCGGGAACCGTAGTTCAGGTCAGTAGAGAGAGAGAGAGAGTCATAAGGTGTGTGGGTGCACCGGATATGTGTGCAGCCGGTGTGGTAGTTGCACGATAGCTGCTTCTTAGCGGTAGGTGTGGTGGTGGGGCGGTCAATTGTATGTGTTCATTCTGGAGGGTGGACACCCAGACTGATTTCTGGCTGTGTTAGGCCTGAGGAGACCCTTAATCTAGCGGTGTGTGCTCAGCTAGCTGTGTTTAATTAGGATGATGGGGAGTTTGTGGCGGGTATTAGTATGAGAACAGCTATACCGAATGTGTCATAGTATTGCTGTGTTCTAGTTGAGTGGTGGTGTATAGGAGAGAGTAAGCGTGGTAGTGTGATATGGTGGTTATCAGTAAAACGCTTGAGATTGAGCACTCCACCTGTACCATCTTTTCTATCTGTTTTATTTACACTGTTCGTTCATTCAACTTAGTCTGTTCATCCATTTCGTCTGTTGCATCCATTTAATCTACTAGTCCTTCTATCCATTCCATTCACTCGCCCCTTCATCCACATGATCTACTCCATCCATTCTGTGAACCCATTTCATCCTTCCAATTCGTTTAATGTGTTCAATCCGTTCCATCCTTCCTATTCATTCGATCCGCCCGTGTGTTCTGCCCACTCCATCTGTTCCATCCACTCAGTCCGTTCCATCCGCTCTATCCGTTTCGTCTGCTCTATTCGTTCCGTCTGCTCTATTTGTTCCGTCTGCTCTAGTTGTTCTATCCACTCAATGTGTTCCATCCACTCCATCTGTTCCATCCACTCCATCTGCTCCATCCACTCCACCTGCTCCATCCACTCCACCTGCTCCATCCACTCCACCTGTTCCATCCACTCCACCTCTTCCATCCATTCAATCTGTTCCATCCACTCCATTTGTTTCATCAACTCCATCTGTTCCGACTACTGTATCAGTTTCATTCACTGCATCCATTCCATCCACTCGATTCTTTCCATCTATTCCATCTTTTTCATCTGTTACATTCGTTAATCTACTCATCCTTTCCATCCGTTCAATCTGCTCGTTCATCTCATCCATTCAATCTACTCATCCGTTCCATCCACTCCGTCCGTTCCATACGCTCCATCCATTCCATCCGTTTCATCCACTCCATCCACGCTTTCATCCATTCCATCTGTTTTGTATACTGCATCCGTTCCATCCACTGCATCCATTCCATCCATTTTATCCGTTCTATCCACTTCATCTGTTCTATCCACTTCATCCATTTCTTCCGTTCCCATCTGCTCCATCTGTTCCAACTTCCATTTGTCCCATCTGTTCCTTTTGTTCCATCTATACCATCCGTTCCATTAATTCCAACCAGTACGTCCATTCCGTTCCATATGTTTCGTCTGCTCCATTTGCTCCGTCGGTTCCATCTATTCCAGGTAGTGCTTCCACTCAGCTAGCACTCCGTTCCATCCACTCAAGCCAGTATGTCCACTCTGTTCAATCTGTTTCATCTGCTCCATCCGCTCCGTCTGCTCCATCCACTCCATCCGTTCGTTCTGACCAGTAGACTCAGTCCAACCAGCTCTCTGTTCCATCCGTTCCCTCAGTTTCATTCACTCTATCCATTTCATTCACTCAATCCTTTCCATCCGCTCTATCCGTTCTATCCACTCCATCCGCTCAATCCACTCCACCTGTTCCATCTATTCCCTCAGTTCAAATCATTCACCGTTTCCATCCATATATCCACTTTATCCATCCACTCCATCCTTTCCACGCATTCGATCTACTTTTCCATTTAGTCTACTTCATCTGTTCTTTACATTTCATCCATTCTTTACATTTCATCCGTTCTTTACATTTCATCTGTTCGTTACATATCATCTGTTCCTTACTTTTCGTCTGTTCAGGATACTTCTTCTATTCCCCTCTCTTCTTCCGTTCCAAACACTTCATTCTGGTTCATCCACTTCATTCCGGTTCATCCACTTCATTCTGGTTCATCTACTTCGTCCGTTCCCTCAGCTTCGTCCGTTCCATCTGCTTCATCCGCTTCATCCACTTCATCCGATTCATCCGATTCATCCGATTCATCCGATTCATCCACTTCATTCGTTCTACTCAGTTTATCCGTTTTATTTACACTGCCATGCACATTTTGATTTAAAGAAGAAGACTACGTCTAAGTTCCAATAAGCCCAAGTTCTACAGGCAAGTGTCCAATAGCAACACAGGAAGGAAGGCAAGCCAATAGGAACACAGGAAGGAAGGTAAGCACAGGGTAGAACTCCATAGTTTGCCCTCTATTTCATTACAGTAAGTGGAGTTGTTGATATCGTAGTATGTGTAAACCATACATAAAAGATGTAACGATGCACTGTTTGAAAATGTTCAATAGGCCTTCAATAGAGAAGCGACTGGTTTGCCAGATAAATCTCTTAATGGCAAAGTATTTGAGAGTAGTTTTTTTGATGACTCAGTAACATACTTGTTGTTTCGTCTGCTGCTTAGAAATATGGAGATTTGAATCACGTACCTTAATTAATTCATTAATTAGCATTGCTTACCATAATATTACTTTTAATTGGAAAAATGTCTGTAATTTGTCCTTCAATACTTTGAACTTCATTTGCTCCATCGCCAAAATTGAAAAATGTCACGCCTTTACTGTAGATGGTTTACATAGAAAATTGAATATTTTTATCCAATACCTCAATAATATTGAATAGTGATTTTCAACCATGTAGCACCAAAATTGCTATGCTTAAACATTATCACACCACTATATTCCCCTATCGTTTCTTGTCCAGTCTGCCCCCCCCCTATGTCTTATTATCATCAACTGGCAATGTAACTGTTTTTACCTATTATTGTATTAAACATGTTATATAATTGTTAACTTATTTAACTGACTTTCAAGCCTACAAAATACAAACATGCTCTTTGACTGTTTCAAATGTAAATCAACATGCCCAATAAAAAAAATGTGATTTTTTGTTTAACGTTAACCATGTTATTCTACAGCACAGGCCTGCTGGCATGGTGGACCTTGACAGCACAATGACAGAAAACGAGAAGGAATTTTCCTTTAGTCCTGCCCCAGTCACACCACTATGGGATGCAGCCATTTGTAGATGCTCTTCAAATACAACAATGTCCCCCTCCCTGGTAGGTTATCAGGTCCTACATAAAGCAACGTCTACCGTTTGCCACTTTGGGTCATGTGGTGGCGGGTTGGGGAGAGGGATCTTGGTGTAGCAAGGCTGTAGGAGGGGGAAAGGTAGCTGTTGCTAAAACGGCAGTGCGTGTCAAACTCTCAGAAACAATACACTGGTGCAGATAAGCATTGTGCTGTGGAGTGAATGCCAGGGCGGGGAAGTATTAATGCT
The DNA here is from genome assembly GCF_040938575.1 of Ambystoma mexicanum. Lineage (NCBI taxonomy): Eukaryota > Metazoa > Chordata > Amphibia > Caudata > Ambystomatidae > Ambystoma > Ambystoma mexicanum. Next base: position 899,338,345 of record NC_090941.1, read on the forward strand.
AGGTGGAACCGTTATATTCCAGGTCTGCGTCAGCTTACCCGTGGGGAGGCGCTTTGCCCATTGTTCAGTGCATAAGGTAAATAAGGTCAAGGAAAAGGTGTTGGGTGCGAGTGGATACTTGCTAAATTCAACAATAGAGAGGCATAGTAAAGACGGGCATTCTGCAGGGTACTAGTGTACAGGAACAAGAGGTTTAGAATATGCGGCTGAGAGTTAAGTGTGTGTTGGTGAACCTACAACTTAATGAGCTCTGCACCTGGACCCCAGCACGGCAATGGATGCCTATACTAGATATAGAAAGCTGTCCCAGTAGTGAAGAAAAAACATGGCAATCCATGCAACTAAACCTTGGTACACACAAATATAAGGGGTGGGAGACCGAGCCTGGAATGTTCTTTCATTTCTCCCATTATATACAAGAATCTACACTGTTAAATTTGTGCCTAGAAACACTGGTGTACAGGCTCCTTATGAATGACATATCAACCTCCTGACGCCCAATTACAGGATTCAAGCCCAACTTGGTGTAGCAAGTTTATACCACCATAAAGATAAACGAAGTACACAGCAGGTTCAGAAAAATGCTAAAGGCAGAAGTAGACAAACCAGCCTTCTGTTTGCCACCAGCATACAGGAAACCCACCAACACTGCAAGGTGGAGGCATGATGAAGCGTCAGAGTTATGGTAGTACAGTGATCTAGGATTGAGTGCACCATGTCCACAAAGAACCTTTGAATAGACTGTGCTATGTGCCCTGCAACGGGGAGATAAAATAACCTCACATTCCCACCCATCTAAGCAAGCATTAACGTGGGTGCATTTCGGATTAAGAATAAAGCCACACAATAGCGCAACACTATTTTATTATAATACAAAACGACCAATGGCTTTAGACCTCAGATACAGAGAGCTAACCTTTTGTGGCCCTTTGCGATTCGGGGCTTGTGGGGCAGAGTCTGGCCCTGGTGCCCGGCCTCTGGCCGGTGCTTTAAGGAGATAAGCGGTGCCGTCTCTCCGGTCAGCTCAGTCTCATGGAACAACCAGCGTTTTTCTTTCTCGCTATCTTTCTTGACGAGTTGCATCCTCCGTTCCATGGGCTCAATCCAGGCTCAATCCAAGCGAGCAGCAACTGCAGACATCAAATCTTTTCTAGAAGCATGTGACATTTGTCGTCCCACCAGCTCCCTTTTTCTAGGATTTGGAATTGATATTATTGGTCCTCTTGAAACCTCCAAATCGAGCAACAGTTATGTGTTGATGATAGTAGACTATGCCACGAGATACCCTGGGTACTTCCCTCTAAGAAGTAACACCACGCAGCAAATATTAAAACATGCACTCACTTTTCTCTCTCGGCTACGGTTTCCATGAGAAATATTGAACGATCAGGGTACCAATTTCATGAGTAAACTCATGGGGGAGGTAAAAGAGTTATAACATATTACCTAACTCAGAACCTCCATGTGCCATCCTCAAATGGACAGCCTTGGGAAACGATTCAATAAAACTCTTAAAACCATCCTGAAAAAATTGGTAGATGAAGACGGGAAGAATTGGGACCAGAAGGTTGCATGGATTCTATTCGCAATTAGAGAAACACCCCAAGCATCTACCAAGTTTTTCCCTTTTGAATTATTATATGGGCGATAGCCCTGTGATGTCTTAGACATTCTTAGGGAAACCTGGGAAGAGAGGGAAGAGGCCCCAATAATGCAGTCCCAAACAGCCACAAGACTCAAAGAACATATGGCTTCCGTTAGGACTCTGGTGCAAACACACATGAAAAAGGCCCAACAACAGCAGAATCTTTCTAATGAGATAAAGGTATTATCAAGATCTTTTTCTATCAGTCAAAATGTCTTAGTACGGTTGCCGACCTCTGCCAATAAGCTACTTTCCAAATGGCATGGCCATATGAAGTGGTGGAGCAGGTGGGTCCTTGTTACTATTGAATATCTCAACCCAATTGCTGCCAAAAGAGACATATTTACTATGTAAATCTCCTGAAAGAATGGAAGAAGAATCCCTCAGTGTCCAATGCCACTATATTATCTTGTTTGGTACCAGAAGAAAAGGAAATATCCTTGATTCCTCTGAACTCACGAATAACCAAAGCCAAGATCTCATGGATCTTTTAAACCAATTCCCTGATGTGTTCTGTGAAAAACCCAGAAGAGTGAAAGGCACCTATCATCCCATCCGTACACCAGCAGGCAAGGCAGTGAATTTAAGACATTACAGACTGCCTGAAGCCCGTAAGGAACTAGTGTTCAAATAAGTCGAACAAATGTTCCAAGCTAACATCATTGAGCCTTCAACTAGCCCATGGTCCTCTCCCATCGTACTGGTGGCTAAACCTGACCAGAGCTGGCAATGTTGTATAGATTTTAGAAAGGTAAACTGCATCTCCGCCGTTGACGCTTACCCAATGCCACGCATTGATGATCTTATAGATAGGCTAGGTAATGCTGTCTATTTGTCAACCCTAGATCTTACAAAGGGACACTGACAGGTTCCCTTACATGGACCCGACAAGGACAAGACCGCTTTAGCCACTCCCATGGGATTGTTCCATTTCAAAGTCTTACCCTTTGGTTTACATGGTGCTCCTGCCACGTTCCAAAGATTAATGGATCGAGTTTAAAAACCTTACTTTTGCGGTGCATACATTGATATCATAATACATAGCAAAACCGGGGAAGACCACCTATACCATCTGTATACTATCGTGAGGGCTTTGCAAAAGGAAGGATTAACTGCAAACCCCAAAAAGTGAAAACTGGCCCAGTCGGCCGTGAAATACTTGGGATTCTTTGTGGGCAGTGAGGGTGTCCAACCTCAACAGAAAATGTACGAGCAGTCTGTGAAACACCTACTTTATCCCAACTTCTCCGGTACAAAATCTAGGTTAACCGATAAATTAAGAAATGCTGATCCCCAAAAACTAAACTGGGATAATGATGACGACATTTGTTATAACATCTTGAAACAAACTTTTTTGTAGAGTCCCATTTTAAAAGAGGAGATTTCACTAAAGAATGTATCCTCGAAACCAACCCCTTCCTGACAGAGTTGGGTGCTGTCCTGTCTCAAAACCATGACGGGATCGAACACCCAATACTATACATTAGCAGGAAACTGTTTCCTAGGGAAAATAACTATTCAGTTTTGGAGTTAGAGGCATTAACCATAAAGTGGGTCATCCTGCACCTTAAGTATTATCTATTAGGCAGATGGTTCAGACTGATCACCGATCACTCTCCCTTAGTCTGGATTAGCCAAAGGAAGGAATCGAACCCCAGAGTCATGCAATGGTTTTTGAACTTACAACCATACTGCTTCTCAGTCGAACATCGAAAGGGCAGAGAACAAGGAAACGTTGTTGACTTCCTTTCTAAGTTCCCTTGCGAAGCAGACCTACCCACATCGCATAGGGGAAGGGTATGTGAAAAACCTAAGGGTCTTTCCCAACCTACTCCCCGGAGATCTTCTACACAGGTGGTCTGGGGAGGGCCATTACTTTTGGATCCCAAACCTGGGGGTGGACAAGCGAGGGAGGATCACCTGGGTAGAGGGTCCTCTGGGATTGGGGAGAGAATACCCAAGGGTGAGACATGGTATCCCCCCCTTCCTTGATAGTGACCTACCCAACCCCCCGCAGCCTTCATAGGATGTATTCAGGTACACTCTTCTCTTTCCCCCAAACCTTACTTAAGTACTGTGACAAAGAAGAGGAAGTCAGGAGGAGTACAGACTTCCTATGAGAAATACCACTATGATACTGGGACGACTGATGCAGATCAAGGCACATCTTCATTTTCTATGTCCCACTAACAAGGCCAGGCAAGGTCAGGCAATTGACATTAACCATACACACGTGCAGCCTGACAGGTACTCAGTATAAAAGGCACCCAAGCACTCAGTGGTTGCAACAGGTTGGGAGGAGAGCTGTACAGCCGTGGCTGCCCGAGACCAGCTGGGGAAATCAAGGATGTCGAGACACTGAGGGTTTGCCCGAGGGAGTGCCCTATTACAGCGTGACTAGAAGCCTGCCACTCCAGTTGCGAGACAAGTTTTGGAAAAGGGAGCCGGGGGGTGGGGGCGTGCTAATCTGTTTTTAGGTCAATGTGAGGTGCTTGTTCCGCTGGGCCAAGTCGGAGACCCAGGAGTGTCTGAGGGACAGGTGGGAAGAACTTGACCTCAGACTGCAAGGACGCTGTCAGTAAAAGGAAAAGAACACAATCGGAGAGGCAAGGGGTCTGAAAGCCTGGAGTGTTTTGAGCAAGATACACTCTTATTGCACGACCGCATATAGTGAAAGACGCGTCGGGGGAACCTGACAAAGAGGATTCTGCTGATACAAAGTAACAGTGTGGTCGCGGGCAGGAAAACACTTTGTCAAAAGACTCTGTTGCTGAATAAGAAGCTGTTATGAATAAAGGGGAACTGTGTGCACCAGTGAAAACAGAGGAAAATAGAGATCCAAAAAGGGGGATATGTGTGAAAACCGAAGTTGTAGCAGAATTTCAGAAAGTAAAGGAAAATAGACTTTCCATTAAACCAAGAGTGTTGAGAAGCCTTGGGGTGGCCCTCAGGCAGGAGGCTGTTCCAGGAGGGCCACAGAGAACCCCACAAGGAGAACATGAGAACTCATACAAAGTAAGGCACCTGGTGCGTTACCTGTAGTGGGTGGACTGTGTGGTCTGGCAACTGCGCCACGATCAGGGGAGTCCTAGCTGTGAAAGAGAGCTGCAAACCAAAAGAACTTGGTTCAGAATGAGGAAGGGAGTCCCACCAAATGAAGAGTGACATTTTCTAGTAGGACTTTGTGAATTGAACTTTACTATTTAACTGGAGGCAACATTGAACCAAGTAATTTTGAGTTGGAGAAGAATCAATAGGGTCTGGCTCTGGGTGAGGGAAACCTGAGGGGCCCGTTACAGAGGTGCATACAGACAAGAAAAATGTACTGTGAACTTTTGTCGAGCCAATCTGAGTTGCCAAGTGAATCCTGAGAACCTGTGGAGCTTTACTTAGAACACTACCTGAGTGCCTTGAACTTGGGGAAGGGAGCTACGGAAAAGCTTCATTGCCACATTAACTTTACTTTGAACACTATTGAGTTGGCCAAATCCCATGCACCCTGTTACTCTGTAGAAGTGAGGGCAAGCATAGGCTTTGACGCAGACAGTATTTTTCTTTGGACTGACAGACTTAGACTGTCCTTAGTTTTCCTTTCATTAGGGAACATTCCCACTTAAGAGGTAGGGCAAGTTACGCATTTTCCCATCCTGACCATTGAAAATAAAGGTTTTGAAAAATCTACTTATATGTCTGTGTCATCTCTTTATACCATTCCTGTCTCACAGTAGTCATGGCCAGGACTAGGCACGCAAGAGCTTTCTGTTGGCTGTTCGAATCAGGATATGTATTTGTATCTGGGAAAGTGAAAGGGTTGCCTCCCAGGACACTTACTCCTCAAAAAAGTTTCACTGTCCCATTAGGAATTACATTGCTTCCAGACATTTGGGCGCTGTATGGTTGGACTGGCGGCGCAGCTTGTGTTGTGATGCAGAGCGGTGCAGGCAACTGTGTCTGAGGTGGTCATGGTGGCAGCTGTGCATATGCTTGGTGTATCTCATATGGTATTGACGTGGGCATCGGGGGCGCCGGAAAGTGTTGCTGCTGTGGTATTGGGGCCGCAGGAGTGTATGGACTGTATCCCGCTCCCATCCTGCTTCTGCACTCCCTCACAAAATTACCACTTTCTTTCACATTCCCAACACAGAACTGGTCCCGCCCCCAGTCTCTGCCTCACTCCTCCAAATCCACCTCTGCCCACCCTTTCCTCCTTGAAACCCTCATCTTCCACGCTGCTGACCTCCATGGTACCACTCAGGGTACTGTGACTGAGACCCACTGTTCCATTCCCCTCAGCCTGGCCAGAGGGGCTGCTATTCTTGCATCAATTCGTGCTGCTGCCTGCTTTGAAGAGTCCATTTGAATAACTGCCACGACCGTCCCTTCAACTGCTATTTTTGCTAATTTATTCTGTACTCGTTTCGCTTCCTCCACCTGCAAACTTTGTGCCATTTCCTTCTCTCTTTCTTTGATCCTCTTACAGTGATATATAATTATAGTCTGTATTTCGGCCCACCCTTTCGCCTCGATCTTATCAAGAGCTTGTTGTACTTCCTTGGGCAATCTCTTTTTAATAACAAAATAGAAAAGTGGAACTGAACGGTCCCACTGTTCCCCCCGTCTCTGCCCTCCACATCTCCTGTACCTTCAAAATGTATTTAGCATAGTCTTCATCATCCCCCATTGTATATTGCATTATGGAGTGCAGATCCAGTGTATTGGGGTATGCCCACCGAAGTGCATCCCACACCTGTGCTCTGATGTCGTTAAAGTGCGCCCCATCATGTATATCATCTATCTTAATTCCTGGGTATCCAGCCTTAACCCAAACATCCCGTGCCTGAACCCCCACAATTGCTAGAAGCAAACTTTTTATATCACCCACTGCCAAAGGGATGCCAGCTGTTTGGTTTTCAAAAGCATATATCCATTTTCCAGCCGTTGCAGTGAGGGGCGCCAGCACTTTAATCTGCTTGTTTTTATACATCTGAGCCCAAGGTACATCCTGTCACCTGCCCGGGGCCTTTATGCAATAATGGAAACTCTCTGCCTACTCCCCTTCTTGCCGTCATTCACCTTTTTCCTTACCACTGCTACTCGCCGAATCTGTTCCAAAACTGTAGACCCCACAAACTCTCTACTCCTGGAGTAACTACCGGCACCTCTTCTTCATCCTCTAATACATTCACGTGTCCCACTCTTCCTCTCGCAACTCCCTATTTGTATCTACATCCGGCCACAATGTCCCATAGTCTACACTCCCCGCCCCTCATTCATCACACTTCCACTTTTCCTTCTCAATATGAACATCCTTGATCGCGATACTATCTAAACCAAACATAATCTCACCGGCCTTCCATTTGTCTAGTCCACCCCCCAATTTGCTCCTCTCTTCCCTGAGGGCCCTCAACTGCCCCAATTCCATATGTGCAGCTTTTAAAGCCTCTACTAACTCCTTCTTCGGCTTCCTATCTGCCGGTAAGGCAGCATTAGTACTTGCTTGGTATGGGGGCGGTAACACAGATGGGGTGGTGCTGTGGTGGACGGGGACACATACATCAGATTGGTATATCCGGTGGCAGGAAGGGTCGGGTAACATCCTGCTTGGAGTGGAGGCAACTGTTTTTCCTCGGATACTGCTGCTTTAACTACACTCAGGGTTGGGCCATTGTCACAGTGGGATTTACACTCATCATTGTCCCCTATGTCCTCCACCATTTTCCATAATTCTAAAATCTCTTTCCTCCTTTGGAGCTTTTTACCTTTATATTTGGCAGCCAAGAATATGTACATGTGCTCCAGTATCACTCTGTTGTTCGTACCCTGCTCTGGCCATTCCCCCTTGTGTCTCTGCCAACCACTGTTTGTGGTATTTCTCAATGTTATCCTTATACAACGGTAGTGCACTACACATGTACTCTAACGGTGTAACTACCCCCATGCTACAAGAATTTATATTACGAAAAACGTCACACCATATACAAAATATAGTTCGTCTTAAGCGTTCCTACCAGTCATTGGCTCTCGCTCCCCTGTCGCCTCTACCCACACTCCCTTCTCTCCCAATCACTCCACGCACAAACACACACACACACACACACTTTCCTCACACACAACACCCATACTACTTCTTCCACAGGCCATCCCTTGGCCCCCTCCGACTGAACATTATAAGTTAAAAACACTAAAACAACAAATAAAAATAACATCTTTTTCTCCCACCCGAAATACATTGGGCACAGGAATTCAAGCCCTCTAATTATATGTAGCCCCTGCTTTGTGTCCTCTTATCTTTTTTCAAAATATGGTGCCATCTTCTTCCCTGCATCGGAAAGGATTCCACTTCCCCATTTCTCTTCTCATATACATATAATAATAATTGAATTTCTTTTTTTTTTAAAGTATAGATCTACCACCTGGTCTTCACACACTACTCAACTCAATCATGCACCATTCCACCATGCACTCATACCCCCTCCTCTTCAACACACACAAACCCACACGCCTGTCCCCTGGTTCCCCCACTTCCCTCTCAGCGTCTTTCCCTGTTGTTTTCACTGGCAAGAGGTGTACTTACATCTGTGTGTTCAGGTCCCATTAATGGCCTGCACTGCCCTAGGAGCTGTGCCCCCTTCCAAAGAGCAGACAGGAATTCTGTCAAACGGCTCCTGTACACCGCTACGGGTTGCGCGCTTCAGACTGGTTGCTGCAGGTGGGCGCAGCCCCTCCAGTTGCGCGGCCAGGAATACTCTGTCTCTGCAGAAAATCTGCGATAACGTCGGGGACACCAATGTCTAGAGTAGCCCCTTGACGCTCACACCAGAAAAAATACTACCCACTAGGGAAAAAGGCCCAGCACAACTTTTGCAAGGAGAACAATATTTATTCTCATAAAAATACAAGCGCGTTCCAGCAAGAACTCTGCTGCCACAAAGCGCTCTGACAAAAACAGCATAAACAATGGATTTTAAATGTACACAGTGTCACGAGTGACGTACATCGCATAGGTTACAAATCCAGGTAGCTGGTTGATATGACCCAATACACATACAGCCCGCTCCATACAGGAGGCCAGGCGATTGATCCCAGCATCTTCTGTCCACCTTCTTCCACGTGGGAGATCTTTTGTCATCCAGTAAACCCCTGCTCCTTCCCAGACACGCTGGCACCTCCACAACTTTCCCACCCGCAGGTGAAATGTGTTACCTTCTCCCCTGGCACCTCGCAGAACAAATCACATGAACCAATGGCGGGTGCTGCCCATCAATGTTCTCTGATTTTCCTGATCGATTGCCCACTTTATAGGTTTATGACCAGTGGTCTTGGGCAGGTCAGTACACTCATATGTTTGTGTCTTGGGCTCAGGGATCTCAGGCCGCTATAACTTAGAGATCTGGACTGGTGAAGGTCTGCAAAGATCCATCCCGCCCTCTCTTGGCTTTGCAGGGCGCATTACTTCTGGGTTATAAGAGAGAGAGAGAGGAGAGAGAGAGAGAGAGAGAGAGAGAGAGAGAGAGAGAGACAGAGAGAGAGAGAGAGAGAGAGAGAGAGAGAGAGCATGTGTGTGTGTGTGTTTCACTACATTTCCACGACATTCCAGCTTCTATGAGTGACCCCTTTCCCCCTTCATTATCCTAGCTCCCCTGCAACATCTACTTCTACAATCGACTCAATCTGAATCCCAGAGGGGATTGGGACTTCCGCCCCTGCACCACAACACAAAGTTAAATGTTACTTTGAAAAGTGTTGCAACCAGTGTATTGATCATTCTTCACAGTAGTCACCTTTGAAATTGGAATTTCACAAATGCATAATTTAAATCAATTTTAATATTTCCTGTGTTTTTCTTGTCTCGAAAGGGGAGGTAGGCTGTAGGGAATCAGTATTGTTAAATTGTGGGTCCCAGGTTCAAAAAAAGAACTTCATTCAATATATGAATAATGGTGCATGCCTGATTTGGGGTGGGTGAGAAATTCCCTCAAACTAGCCCAATTAAAACATTCTACACCACAACCTATTTAGCTGTCCAAAGAGATTGAGAATTTTAAAATGTTAGGAGTTACTTATGGTCAACATAATAGGGACAACTGACTTGTCAAATAATGTGAAACGAGTGAGGACATAGAACTGTACATGGAGAGATGATGTTGATGAGGGTAGGGAAAGTGGGGCAATCCTTTTTTGTTATTTTGATGTGCCCTTTTTCTTACTATAGTTAATTTATTTGTTATACGCTTATTTGGACTTCTAACGATGAAAGAAATACCCACGTGAGAAGTACTATGCGGTTTGATTGAGGCTCCTATATTATTGCTTTGAAAATACCTATAAAGAGAGTTGGAAAAAACAAATGTAAATCGCTTACCCGTGGCATGGATTTTGCTATGCTTAAGTCCATGAGTCTGTGCAAATTTCTCAGACACAACAAATACAGGCCTTTGAATCAGGACAAATTTATTACTGCCAATGTCTATTTTCTGCCTTGAAAGGGTGAAGGTTCCAAGCCCTTGTATATGGACACCCTGTGAAGAAGAAGAAGAAAATAAGTGAGAACATAATACTGAATAATGAACCTTTTCCAATTATTCATACATTTCTTGACTTAAAACTATGGTAAATGGGAGTGAACTGATCAAACGATAGCAAAACTTTAAAGGGGGACTTAAGCTTGATTTTATTTTGTGCAGAAAAGAAGTGCCTACCTACAGAACCTCAAGTGGATGATTTATGTGAGATCTAAAAAGCATCTTAAAGGCACAGCAGTCTGGAACAATCTTCATGCAATGCTGTAGCTGATCCACACAATGTCTCAGAAGCAGAAGGGTCACATAAATAGGATGCAGCTCCAGGCCAAAACACCATCCATTTAGTTAAGACCCCATGTTAAGTCAGAGTAGGGACTTATTTAAACAGAAAAAAGCTGCCGTTCAACTGTTGTCTGATTCCATACTGCAACGTCTGTATTCGTTATTTTGAAATACACATACTGACAAGTTCCTATTTGCACATGTGATGTCAGGTTAGGTTTGCATTTCAAAGGAATTAGATACTAAAAGTTGGAAAGCTTTGTGAGTAAAACAGGAAGCATCATGGCCCAGCCTACAGTTTGGACAACTAATACCCTGTAGGAATCTTGTTGCATTTTTTAAATTGATTTTTTATTCATTTGTTTTAGCTGGCGAACCAGCCTTTCAAATATTTTAACGTACACATTATATGTAAACTCAGCAAAAATAATAACAAAAACAAATACATTAACATAGGCATTACATTTTAAATCAACAAAACATAACATAATCTTATAGAAACTCATAAAAAAGTTGGTTAATTAAACTTACTAATCAATAAATAAAGATATAACTGCTTTTACATGAATAAGTTACTATTTTAAGATGTTCGAAAAAAACGAAGAGAGAGTTTCTAATAAAACAATCAAATAAAATGTAATAGCTCCCTTTTGAACATCATTTGAACAGTTAAAATCCTTATTGACTCAAGCCTTCCACTGCAGATTATTAATTTCTGTTTTCTGATAGGGCAAAATCATCTCAGTATTAAGCCTCTTTGCGAACTTCAAAAATACAAAACTCTTATTAATCCATTCCAAACTAGGACATGAGCGAGGAAGAGTAGGATTTGGAGCCATGCGGAATACCCTATGTAATCTAGGTATTAGTCCTTTGTTAACCCTTCATCCCTCTTTCTTGTTCTAGTCCTTAACTAGGAGGATACAACTAGCAGTACCAGGGAGATTGCAAACAAAAAATACTATGAATGAGGCAAGCCTGATACAAAATCTGTGTGCATTTTTCACAATCAATACATGTTATGAACCATCTGATTCCAAAACAGCCGCTCAATATAAGGCTGCAGTACCAACAACAGAAAATGTATAATGTCAGATTAACATTCCGGGAGATGCCCACGTGACACATATCCAATAAGTGAGCACCCTTGGGCCATGAGGCCACTAATTCCCATGCAGATCCTCCCAGTATGCGCTACAGGATCAGGTCCAATGAGATTTCGTATGCCATGGATACAGTTGAATGAATCCATCTTTTAAGAGTAGGTGTAGAAGGCTTCTTCCCCCGATATCCTGGCCAAAGGTCATCAATAGAAAATCAGAATGCACCATTGCTGTGAGCTCCAAATAGATTTCCATTGCTCAACCCACAAATAGAGGGTGCAAAGGATGAAATGGCCCCAGAAACCAGTAGTGTGGGAATTACCAAGACTAGACTCACGTGAAAGTCGAAAACAACCTTGTGTCTGAAATCGGGTGATGGGCAGAGGACTAACACATTATGGAGAAATCTAAAGAAAGTGAAGTACATGGTACAGCTCCCAGTGACAGCAAAAGGAAGTTGCTAATGGATATACGTTACAATGTTTTCTCAGCTAATCATTAAAAGGATGGGTTTGTAAAAACATAAGTACAAATTGCAAATGCAAGCACGAATAGGGGATTGTACATTATGTGTAGCTACCATGAAGCATAATAACTTCAATCTGAACTATACCTTTCAAAGGTACAGAGAAAGCTCTAACAGCTGCAAGTTGATCAAAGAAGGTAGAAACCGCAAATCCCTTGTCAGCTCCCTACTCAACATCTTAAAGGTATGCAGAGAGAGGAGACACACTCACCTGGGAATGCCAAGACGGAAAGGGTTGTGCATTTGATTTGCATATAGCAGGTGTCATAGAATGCTACAACACCCCAGCTACAGAAATCGGCATGCACCTACTTATCAAAACTTGTCTTTCAATATCCAAGCCATCAGTAGTAACCCCCTCAAGGGTTTAAATGTGAAGGGTTGGCCAACATGCTGCAGAAGAGTTTCAGGATGAGTTGATCCAGACCCAAAAGCCACCTGTCGAATCAAAACAGGATTTCCTCCATCGGGCAACTAGAATCACAGAGGTCCTGATTCTCAACATGTCCTTGTCTAAAAGGGGAAAGGCACTAGAAACAAACATCAGTGTTTTCTGACAAGGAAAACAAAGAGCATCTGTCACCCAAGACTTACTTATTTTGATCAGAGAGTGATAAAGGTGGAGGAGAGTGATTGCTTTGGACGCAAACAAATCTGGGTTTTGCCATGAGAACTGAAGCCCAATATACATGAAAATCGAATCTTCTTTTCTACTCATCACAGCAGTTTATGTGCCACACCGTTAAGTGAATGGGACTTTCTGCCCTCTGTTCATGTAGGCTTTGTTCACTAATTTGTCAATGCAGATTTGGCTTCACTCACTTCCCCTGAAGAGAGTCAAGAATTCCTGAGCCACCATCAGTACACCAGAGAGTTCCCTTCATATATAACACTTAGCTTTAGGTCTTTTTAGACCATTGACCCTGGGTCAACCTTACCTGCCTCAGTGTTTCCTCAAGTCCTTTTTGGTATTGGTTAAGTTGAAGGACATCAAAGGGTCCAACAAGAAGCTCTCCAGTAGTGAATGCATATTGAGCCATCAATGCATCTCTTTCAACATGACTGGAATTTAGAGAATTAGACAAATAAAACAGGGCGCCCAGATTCCAGTGTTGTAATGTTAGGTTCACAAGAGTTTTGAGGTGAGGTCTCGGCCAAAAGCCAACAAAGACTTACCCTGTAGAAATGTGGAAGATGGTGCCATGGATTTTGCTAATATCAGCTTCATTTGTTACCACAAAGTTGCTGCACCAGCTGATGGTAGAGGCTCTTATAAATGTAAACTCTTGTAAGGGACAAAAGATGATTTCTTCATTATACGTCTTTAAGTCTTTACTTTGAAAACAGTTGAAAGCACAAACGTTTAAACAAAGTTAGAAATTATTCCTTTTTTTACAATGTCATTGCTGTGCGCCTCTAAGTTTGATAATGTAGGTTTGGAAATACTTTTTTTTGGTGCATACCATTTGATAATGACATTTGAAAGGTCTTTTTCCCAGTGATGCACTCAGAATATTCCTACCCCCTAAATCACTTACCCTCTAGTTTATGCCCTTCAGGCTGTAGTCATGAATTTCTTTGCTAACATTGTAACGGGCATACATCCCATCGATTAAGCTCCTTTCATTCTGCTGCCCCTTGTCCTTTCCACAAATTCATGGGTCTACTGCCCTTTTTCAAATGTTTTCCATGTATTAAAACAAGGGGGCCTCCGTGTTTTTCTCCTGTAACCACCCTCTTCTACCTGGTTTCCTATTATTTCTGGTTTTCAAACTATTTCTCACTTTTCATTTTCAAACATTTGAGTTTTCAAACTTTTATTTCCAAACTTTAATTTTTCAGAATTTAATTTTCAAATTTAGCACCAGATACACAGATCTTGTACAAAACATGATCAGGAGGTTGCATACTGATTTGTCTAGCACTGCTTGAGTGAATTAGGTGACCTGAATTAACCAGTCACTTAGGAAATGATGTCAAAGAATGCACTGTCCATAAATAATCCCAACAATGGAGACCAAAGCAGAGGACACACAAATGGAATTGTGTTCCCCTTCCCTGCAAAGCATAAAAACATCTGATGAATGCAGGGGATAAAAAAGACTCCAGGCCAGCTCCAGGCAGACTGAATTGAGGAGGCTGCTGTTGACATGACCAGGCCCTGCCACTCGGTTGCTCCACACCACCTGTTTTCTGTGCCTTCCAGGTAACTTCTTAAGGACTCCAGGTAAACTGCATTGAGGAGGCTGCTGATGACATGACCAGGCCCTGCCACTCAGTTGCTCTGCACCACCAGCTGTTCACACCTTCCAGATAACTTCTTAAGGACTCCAGGCAGACTGCATTGAATTGGCTGCTGGTCAAGTGACCAGGCCCTGCGACTCCTATAGTCTTTCCCCTGTAATGGCTTGGCATGCGAAGAACGATGGACTGGAGGGTGGCCCAGAGCAATGCCAGAGGTTTCATTTTAATTCTAAACCTTCCAGCCATTACCTCTTGTTTTTTGCTATAGGTTGCATTGAGGAGGCTGTTGGTCACATGGCCAGGCCATGCAAAACAGTTAATCCGCCCACCACCAGTTTTTGCACCTTCCAGGTAACTCCATTCCAGGAAGACTGCATTGAGGAGGCTGCTGGTCACGTGACCTAGCCCTGCCACTTAGTTGCTCTGCCCACCTCCAGTGTTTGTGCCTTCCAGGTGGAGTCAAAGCTAGCTCCAGGCAAACTGCATTGAGGAGGCTGCTGGTCACGTTAACAGGCCCTGCCACTCAGTTGCTCCTCCTACCTCCCGTGTTTGCACCTTCCAGGTAGCCTCCTAAGCACTACAGGCCAGCTCCAGGCAGGCTGCATTGGGGAGGCTACTGGTAACATGACCAGTCCCTGCCACTTGGTTGCTCCCCCCCCACCAGTTTTCAGCACCTTCCATGTAACAAGGACACCAGGTAAACTGCATTGAGGGGTCTTCTGGTCATGTGACCAGGTTCTGCCACTCAGTTGCTCTGCCCACCACCAGTTTACACGCCTTTCAGGTAGCTTTGTAAGGACTTCAGGTCAGCTCCAGGCAGATTGCATTGAGGATACTGCTGGTCACATGACCAGGCCATGCCACTCACTTGCTCCAACCATCACTGTTTTTTGCGCCTTCCAGGTAGCTTCTTAAGGACTCCAGGCCAGCTCCAGGCAGACTGAATTGAAGAGGCTGCTGGTCACATGACCAGGCCATGCCATTCACATGCTCCGCCCCCCACCTATTTAAACATTGCTTCTTAGGTGTCCTCATCGCTGGCATCCTCAGCAAAGAACGGACGAAGACAAGGACCTCACCTTTTTGTGCTTGTTCGGGCATGATTGGGCCAAGGGTCAGACCCGCTATTTAGCATTCTACTTACAAAGTAGTTACTACTGCTACTACTCACCAAAAGACACCATGTATCTCCTGTCTCCACAGCTACTCGCAAGGTTCAAATGATCAAGCAGCGTGGGAAGCCCTGGAAAGCTACCCTAGCGAACCTCATCAATATCACATTTGCCCCATCCAAAGTCCTCAATCCACACCGACACACGCCCTCATGCGGATCAATCCTCACTCAGCAGTCGCTCATGCCGCAGAGATCGGCAACCTCATCTAATAAAACAACCTTGATGCCCTCTTTGTCACCGAAACATGGTTTACTTCATCCTCCCCCCATGTTTTTGCTGTACTCCTCCCCAAAGGCCACTGCATCTAACATGTCGATCAGCCAGGAAGGGCAGAAGGCGGAGTGACAATGATCCACAGGGGCGATTGGCCATGTTCCATCATCCCCTGTCCCTGAACAAGCTAATTCGAATCACTTGATTGCAGGTTCCCTTTATTTCACAAGGAATCCATCACCTTTCACTTCATCTACAGACCACCTCACAGAAGTGACTCTTTCACTGCTGGCACCGTACTCTCTTCTGCCAAACTAGCGCACACAAATAATGACTTTCTCTGTAATTTTAATGTTACTGAGTCTCACTACGACAACTACATTTGAAGCATGCTTTTTGCACTTACTGGATCCATGCACCTTAAGCAAATTGTGCTCTCCCCTACGCACAACAATGGCGACATATTCGCAGTCTTTACATCATCCCTCTTCATCACCTGTGCAGATCCTATGCCACCGACTGGTCTGACCATGCTGCCATCCTGCTGTGGATTCCACACTGAACCACCACCCACAAAGGTCAGGTTAAATGCCCCCTCAATCAGCGCCGCTCATTCCAAACTTTCCTGGTCAATGACCTAGAAGCAAACTTCTCAGACTTCCCCACTACAGGAAATGCCTCAGTCCTCTTAGAATTATTCAATAACTCAGCTATGAATCTGGTAGACCCTCATGCCCTCCTAAAAGCCACCCAGGCTAAAACCAAACAATCCGCCCCTTGGTACACCCCTGAGCTCGCCTCAAACAAACGCTCAATTCGAGCCCTAGAGAAACAGTGATGTAAAACTGTAACCCTGGAAATATCACCAACCTTAAATCTCTTTGCGCCAACCGTAGTATTCTCATTACCAACTCTAAAGTTGCTCCAGCTCCATTTCAGCAGCCTCTAACATGAGACACACCCTCTTTCAAGTAGTAAAGCATTGAACCAAACCCTCACCCGACCCTGAGGTGCAAGCGACTCAGGAAAAATGCAAAGGAATCAACAACTATTTTATTTAAAAAATTGACAAAATTCGACCAGATCATCGAATCAACCTCCCATAGCATTAACCCCCCCGCCGCATGCCAGCACGCACACTTCTCTACTTTCTCTCCCCTAGACCTCCTAAAAACTATTGCCTCGCACAAATCTACTTCCTACTCTGATCATATCACCCCAGCCTCCATCATTAAACAATTGATGGGCCCGGTGCTCAATGCAATACTCCACATCATTAATGCCTTCCTCACAGAATGGTAATTCCCAGACACCCTCAAGAATGGTCTCAGACGACCTCTATTGAAAAAAAAACAACCTTAGACCCACATGACCTTGCCAACTACCAGCCCATTACGAACCTCCCGCTTATTGGCAAAATCTTGGAAAAAGTAGGTGCTACACAACTACTTACCAGAATCATTCAACTACACCTCCTAAATGACTATGGGCCTCATTACGAGTTCGCCGTCCAGAATGCAGTGATTCCGTGAAGACAGTGATACAGTTTCCACATCCGCAAGGTTGCGGAAAGAGCGGCCGATTACGGCCTGTCGGTCGCGTGCACCTCATGGACACGGAAACGGTGTCACCGTCGTCACGCAAACACCCTACGAAATGGACATACCGGCCCCACAAGCAGTGTAATAACTGTGTTTGCTGCCGTCCTCAGGGACACGGAAATACCATAACCGCGAAAACCGGAAAGAGAGATGGCCGCCATTATATAAACCACAATCCACTGCCATCCATAGTCAGCACAGGCTAAATCTCCACACTGAAGCTAAAAATGACCACCACTATGACAGCCAGGATCCCTGCACAGAGACAGCGCAAACAGCGCTTCAGCGAGGCGGAGCTCACTGTACTAGTGGACCACATTGTGCAGCATGCCGAAATGCTGTTCAGCCCTGACCAACGCTGTGCAACCCAGCAGTGTAGAAAGGAGGTGTGGGCAGAAGCTGTCATGATGCCTACCCCCGGGCATCCGGATCAAGCCCATCAGCCCGGGAGCAGGCATCCAGACATTTACAAAAACCCCAGCAGCCCCAGCTAGGGGCTCTCTGGGTTCAGTCCTGACGCCATAGGCACCAGGCTCATGATAAAAATCAGTCCTGGCGCCATAGGCGCCAGGCTCATAGACTTTACTTACCTCATGCAGACCATGCTGCAAATAAATCCAAGCCAACGTGAGGCCTGGATGGGACTATTTTAAGACAGGGACTATTTATATATTCGGGTGTGGTCCTGGGGAACTTCTTTCCTGGGACTACTTTGGAAGCTATTTAAACCACGCCCGAACAGCAGCACATGCTTCATGTTATTCTGCATCCAGCAGCGTGACTCTCACCGTGCCTGCATCCAGTCTTCTGCCACGCCCATTGCCTGCAGCCAGCATCCAGTCTTCTGCCACGCCCGCCTCGAATCCGGAGCTCCTAGAATAAAGAGGAAGAAAAGGACAAGGTTAGAAAACAAACTTATTTCAAATTCCTCACCTGATTCCGGATCCATTTCATCTCCCGACCTGGAAAGTACATCAGTCCTGCACGCGTCGCTTCGCCAGTTCCAGCACGGCGCCATACTCACCAGGTCTCACGGCATCTTTCGATCCGGCACTGTCTCCATCATTTCTTCGCTGTACTCCGGCATCTAGGGGCACAAGAATAACAAGGTGAGCCAAGGGAATCAACAAATAACTCTTACCACCATAGACTTACCTGATTTACCATCGGCGGTATTATTCTCCATATCTTCATATGCCGCATCCGTAAAGAGGGAGAAAAACAACACGTTAACGCATGCAATAGTTACCGGACAGTGTTGGGTAACACAGACTCTTACCTGAACGCCAGCAGCAGCTACGAGACCTTCTTCTCACAAACCCAGTTGCAACTTAAGGAAGGAAGGGGACAAGAGTGAACATCGGGCACATTGAACTCTTTGAACTTGATACTTGCCAAGCCTGCCTGGGACTTCAGAGTCAATGCTTACCGGAACTCTCCCAACGCCTTCAAACCAGTGAAGTAACTGGTATCTACGCACCCCTGCAAGACACGCAGGATGGAGAGCTCATCTTTTACAAACATAAGGTGAGGATACTAAGGGGATATCGGAGGTGATTAGTGGGGGAGAGCGAGAACAGTTGGGAGGCCATCACTAAAACCCACAGGTGGCTAATCCCGGTCTCCACTTGCAGGAAAATATTTCTTTGGGTCCAGCAGACAAGACTAGGCGGGCCAGTCCAGACAGTCATCTCTGCACTACGCATCACATTGACAGAGACCGCAGCTGTCCGGGTCCGATTGACACCCCTGTGGGGTCCAGGTGAGCGTAACAGAAGCTGCACGCAAGTGCAGATCTGTGGGCATCACAACACGTAGCGTGAAGGACTCCCACAAGAGGTGGGACGACCTCAGACTGAGGGTGCGAAACCTAATTGCTGCACACCGGCAGCGCAGCAGTAGCACAGGTGGAGGGCCTGCTTCACCACTGAGACTGCAGACATGGGAGGAGCGCTGCAGCAGTGTCCTCTACCTTGAGGCAATCCATGGAATTGGCGATGCCGAGGCAGGAATGAGCCCACCAGCAGACAGGGCCGGTTTTACAACAGATTGCACCCCAGGCGGGAAGCATCGTTGGCGCCCCCCTACCCGTCCTGCGATCTCATGCATGTGTTATAGGCTGAGCAGCGGGAGTGGGGACTATGAGTTAACAAAATTGTCAATGCTGGCATCTGCTGAATTTCATGAACCTCAGAAAACGGCAATAAGAGGGTCAAACCCGAACAGGCCTGGTTATGTTAGTCTGCTTTTGCTCTTCATTTTTAGAAACAATTACCAGTTTGCTGCTGTGACTCAGGTCAGAGAATCGACAATTTCAGATCTACACTAATGTCATTCGTATAACCTCAAACATTTAGACACTCTTAAAAGGTGATGAACTGGTCTTGAACAGTGTTACTCAAACCTCCAAGAACAAGCACCAGCAACATACTGACCGATAGCTGTGCAAGCCTGTCTATCTCAGCATTAAAATACATGCATTTATGCAAGATGTATTGCATCAAATATTTCACGGGAAGTTAAATATATTTAGGAGGGACACACGTAAACAATATCACTACTCCATGTGAGTGGTAAAGTCTACTTTAAACATATGCAGAGAGTTAACATGCATGTACAATTCAACATAGCTCCCAATGTTAATGTTGGAGAGGTGGCTTTCTAAAATTATGACATTACTATGTGGACTTTACATTGAACCACACAGTAGTGCATTACCGCGGCAGAGAAATGGCAGTTTGAGTATTGGGGTTTGTTTCGCTCATGCTTGTGAACTCTCAAAATTCTTAAATGTTTTTTTCGTGATCACTCATTTTAGCTCCCGACAGCAACATGAAACTGTAAAATCGCAAAGAAAAACGATGTCTACCATCCCAACATAAAAACAAAAACAATCAAATTCTTAAAGGGTGGAAGATGACCTTTTCTTGGGACTCGTTAAGTTTACTTTGTGCAAATTACTAGTCGCATGCTGCTTGAATAACAGCGGCCCTTGCACATTGTGCAGTGTATAGACGAATTTCATTTCAAGGGACTTGGAGTACTGCATGTATCAGGGGAAGCATCTCGAGTGTACCCGACGCGTAGTGAGCTTTGCCCTCCACCCTCACCCCCCAGCCTTGCAGCCCTGCGCTTTTTCACATTCTCCATTATGGTAAAGCACATTGTCCCGAGCTTGGGAGAGAAATGGACTATGCAGAAGGAACTGCCTCCCCAGGGTGTGTTTAGCTGCTGGTGTATCAAATGCAGAACTGGGTGGCATCAAGAGCCCCACACTCTGAAACATATTTTGCGCACTGGTTGGTCACACAACAGAAAGTGTGAGCAGGTGATTCCCCAACACTTGAACCATTCTTTAGAGACCTGGCTTTGATTAATGTGGCGTTAGCTAGTCATGGCCATTTCCCAGCGTTTGTGTTAAAGGAGATCAGTAGCTACACCGTGCAGGGTATTTTAAAGGCCATGAATTGATGCTACAAAGAAAGTGAAGCATGCATCCAGCAAGTCTGGGTATTTGCATTATACGGAAGACGGACCAATCGTCCACGGAGACGGTTTCTACTGTAAAAAAAAGGTACTCAGACTGGAGACAGCGCCAAATCCATTGATGAAAGAAAGGTTTTTATTACATTATGCCCTCTGTATGACACGTGTTTCGGCTAAAACCATTAGCCTTTTTCAAATACGGGCTTTAGTATTGAAGTAAGCAACAGAATTAAAAAATGTAGGATATAAAACAGAACATTTTGAATAGTATAATTATATTATTTCACAAAAAAACACAAAATTGTTGAATCAAAATCATAGAAAAAATGGTCACAGAGAGTAAAGGGTTGGTGAAGGGGGGGATTCATAGGTTAAACAGGAAAGAAAGAAAATAAATTTACAATCATTAAATTGAACCGAAAGAGAAAGGGATAAAGAAAAAGAAAAAGTGAATCACTAGTCCCGATACTTTGATGAAATATAATTTCATAATTTACGGTTATGACATCATTCAGTTGTTGTTACCTGTATAACTGTGTATTCTCAGGCTTATAATATACGGTTGGTGTTCATGAATTAATGGGTTCAATCCCTGATGAAAACAAAAAGATATACAGGTACAATGTTCAGTAATTGCTTTCTATTAAGAAAGACCGCACGTTATGTCCTGACTCATTTAACTCATTAGTAAGAATAGCGGTGGTTTAGTCTTGTACATTATATTACTGGGTCAAACTATTTAAGATGTACTCGAGGTCTTCGAGCCCATTATTGTGCAACAGAATCACTGCCTAGTGCTTTTCAATAAATTCCTAAATGCAAGTGGCCGCATGTATGAGTAGTTAACGCCACTTTAAAATTCCTATTTCATACTTTCTCATGCTCGTGTTCGTCGAATCTAAATTTTCGACTTTTCATTGTAATAAGCATCCCATCAATCACATAGAATACGTGAGCTATGCAATGTGTTAGGAGGCTCGTGCAGAATCCTGTGAGTAGTACTTTACAGACGGTCTCTTACCTGTACACTTATCTCGAGGTGCTCTCGCGTTTAGTTCCGTTCTACAGAGGCGCCATGCGGCGTCTGAGTTAAAACATTGTTTGTTGCCAACATCGTCATGGCGACAATGAGTGGATAGTCCTTTCACTCTTTCAACTATGAGCGTCGCAATGGGCGCCATCTTATAAGAGCTATTCTACCGTGTTATCTATACCTGGTGACTGCTGAATGCCCTATTTAATGTTGTTTATATGCGAGTGATAATGCTTAATTTATAATTCACATGTTTGATTAGTTTTACCTAAAATTGTTAAATGCACTTGATGCTTGTCTTTAGTTTATTAGTATTTTATATCGCTTTCCTACAATAATAAGGAATTGTTGCGGTAGTACTATTGATAGCGATATGCTATTAAATAAGTCCCTTGTTATCATTGTGTAATAGTGTTTCCTATGGAATGGAGCTGTTTGGGTTGAATTATAACTAAAGCGCTCCTGTAAGGATATTAAATCGTATTATTTATTCTAACTAATCTCTCGAATATTAATACACTATTATAATTACCCTCTGAATTTGTATATGTGGGCCTATGTATAGATGTAAATGGTTGAGATAAGGTTGATATGCCATGGTGGTTCCACAAATAAAAGGATTCTATAGAAACGACACCATTTCATTGTCCTTATTAAGACCTAGGACTGTCAAATGAAATTTGCATATGATCTTGGCTTCCGTTTGTGGTAACTTTTTCTCCTTATTGCCTCCTCTTTTGCCCATTGTGATTTTCTGGAGGCCTATAAATCTAATGTCCGCTTTATTCGCCATTTGATGTTTCAAACTACGAAGGAGAAGAATTACAATACAATGCACAAAATCTTGAAGAATTACCATGATGATTGGCCAGTACAGAGAAAGGTACTACAGATGAAACAACCAAGAAGAGAAACCAACAAAGCTATATGAACCAAATAAAACGGTACAAAAAAGGAAACAGAAACCAAATACCCAAGCAGGTCCGTTTTCAATTACCAATGAATGTGGCACCTACACAACCTTCACAAGGAGGAGAGGAAGGAGGGGGGGTTCAAGACCCAACAAATCAAGGAGCACAAGGCAGCACCAACAAAAGACTCACTCGAGCGACTGCGAAAGAACACAACAAGATCAAATAAAACAAGACCTTGTTATCAACCTATCGAAAAGAATCTTGACTGAAACAGAAAATAATTTATTGAACAAGGGACTATCATTTGCACCCACTACTTGGTTCAACAATATTGACATACATATTGACCTATTTAAATTTGTACGCAGACTGAAACTCAAAAAGTTCTTTTCTACTAAGACACCAACAAACTATGAGAAGCCAACACAGATAATCCAAAGTGAACATACGATACAGGAAATTGAACAGATAAACCTCCTAAGATCTATTGGAGAATCAGAGGACTATGGTATACCGGAAGTGCTTCAAGAGCTCAATATACAACCTGATATGATATCAGATATAGAACTAAAACCCAAATCAAAATGTGTGCCCCAACTTGCACCAGATAACATCATTGATACTTTTTACAAAGCTGTCACAGAGGACTTTTACAAACTACAAAACAAAAAAACTCACAAGACCCCAGCATATAACCTGTCCCTTCAAGAAAAGAAGGCTCTGCAAGATCTAGCATCAGACACATCCATAGTAATAAAAGAAGCGGACAAAAGGGGCAATGTTGTTATTATGGAGAGATATGACTACCTAGAAATGGCGAGATGACAATTAGAAACACCTGGCTGTTATAAAATCCTCCCGACGGATCCCAAAAGACAAATACTGGCAAAATTAGAAAAAGCAATACTCGCATGGCACAGAAAAGGCCTTCTAAGTGATGATGAAAGAACTGCGCTGTATATTAAAGAGCCAGTTATTCCAACCATGTATTTTTTACCCAAAGTGCACAAGAAATTCGATACAATACCTGAAGACCGGCCCATCTTAAGTGGCATAGGGTGGGCAATGGAAAACCTCTCACAATACCTTGATAACATCTTGAGACCAAGAGCGAGCAAATTGAGGGCATATCTCAAAGACACCACCGACGTGATACTTAAATTGAAAACTATAGAATGGCAACAAGACTATCTTTTGGCAAGCCTTGATGTGAAGGCCCTTTATACGTCCATTCAACATCACTGGGCAATCAAGACAATAGACCACACCTTTAAAGAAGACTCATCATCATTATATCTCCAAGTTGAAATGATAAAGGAAATGCTTGAACTAACATTTGATTGTAACATATTCACCTTTAACAACATATTCTACCAGCAAACCAAAGGAATAGCAATGGGCACCAAATATGCCCCAGCCCTGGCTAACCTTTTTATGGGCCTCTTGGAAGACACAACCATCTACCAGGACATAGCCTATCAGAAACAAATGCTAAGATGGATGAGATATATAGACGACGTGCTAATAGTCTGGAAAGGCACAGAACTGGAATTTAATGAATTTGTGAATCGCATTAACAACAATGTGTTTGGAATAGAGTTTACTGGAAGCTGTGATGCTCACACAATTCATTTCCTTGACTTAACAATCTATGGTGAACAAAAGGAACTTAAAACATATACATACAGAAAACCTACAGAAGTAAATTCCATATTGCATGCCGAAAGTTGCCATCCAAGATCCACTATTCTCAACATACCTACAGGGGAATTCATACGAGCAAGAAGAAACTGCCAAACCTCTCCAGCCTTCGACAAATAATGCACTCTACTTGAAACCAGATTTTGTGCCAGAGGATATCCACAAGATTGCATAAACAAAGCCAAAAATAGGAGTAAAGAACTCACACAACAACAAACCTTATTACCTAGTGCTAAACGCACAGAACAACCGACACTGGGATTCATTACTAACTTTAGCAGTAATCACAAAGTTTTGAGGAGAACCCTTCATAAACATTGGCACCTTCTTAAATTAGACAAAAACATAAAGAAGTATATTGATGCTGGACCAAGATTGATTTTCAGGAAAGCAGAGACTCTAAGGAACAAGCTGAGTCCCTCACTTTTACCGGACTCTAACAATAAGATGAAGGAGAATTGGCTACAACCACCCATCGGTGGCTTCAGAAAATGTGGCAATTGCACTATGTGCAAATATGCTTGTGACAAAACAAATGTGTTCAAAGATTCATTTAACAAAGAGCACAACATTCTACAAACAATTAACTGCAGAAGCAAATATGTTGTTTATGGTATTATCTGTGTGTACGATTTGATCTACATCGGAAGCACTATCAGAGAACTCAGAGTACGTATTCGTGAACACTTAGCAAAAATCAGCAGCCAAGACCAGAGACTACCTCTAGCCAGCCATTGGCAAGAGAAACATCAAATGGCGAATAAAGCGGACATTAGATTTATAGGCCTCCAGAAAATCACAATGGGCAAAAGAGGAGGCAATAAGGAGAAAAAGTTACGACAAACGGAAGCCAAGATCATATGCAAATTTAATTTGACAGTCCAAGGTCTTAATAAGGACAATGAAATGGTGTCATTTCTATAGAATCCTTTTATTTGTGGAACCACCATGGCATATCAACCTTATCTCAACCATTTACATCTATATATAGGCCCACATATACAAATTCAGAGGGTAATTATAATAGTGTATTAATATTCGAGAGATTAGTTAGAATAAATAATACGATTTAATATCCTTACAGGAGCGCTTTCGTTATAATTCAACCCAAACAGCTCCATTCCATATGAAACACTATTACACAATGATAACAAGGGACTTATTTAATAGCATATCGCTATCCATAATACTACCGCGACAATTCCTTATTATTGTAGGCAAGCGATATAAAATACTAATAAACTAAAGACACGCATCAATTGCATTTAACAATTTTTGATAAAACTAATCAAACATGTGAATTATAAATTTAGCATTATCACTCTCATATAAACAACAGTAAATAGGGCATTCAGCAGTCACCAGGTATAGATAACACGGTAGAATAGCTCTTATAAGATGGCGCCCATTGCGACGCTCATAGTTGAAAGAGTGAAAGGACTATCCACTCATTGTCGCCATGACGATGTTGGCAACAAACAATGTTTTAACTCAGACGCCGCATGGCGCCTCTGTAGAACGGAATAAAACGCGAGAGCACCTCAAGATAAGTGTACAGGTAAGAGACCGTTGGTAAAGAACTACTCACAGGGTTCTTCACAAGCCTTCTTACACATTGGTAGCTCACGCATTCTATGTGATTGATGGGACGCTTATTAAAATGAAAAGTCTAAAATTTAGATTCGACGAACACGAGCATGAGAAAGTATGAAATAGGAATTTTAAAGCAGCGTTAACTACTCATAAATGCGGCCACTTGCATTTAGGAATTTATTGAAAAGCACTAGGCAGTGATTCTGTTGCACAGTAATGGGCTTGAAGACCTCGAGTGCATCTTAAATACTTTGACCCAGTAATATAATGTACAAGATTAAACCACCGCTATTCTTACTAATGAGTTAAATGAGTCAGGACATAACGTGCGGTCTTTCTTAATAGAAAGCAATTACTGAATATTGTACCTGTATATCTTTTTGTTTTCATCAGGGATTGAACCCATTAATTCATGAACACCAACCGTATATTATAAGCCTGAGAATACACAGTTATACAGGTAACAACAACTGAATGATGTCATAACCATAAATTATATTTCATCAAAGTATCGGGACTAATGAATCACTTTTTCTTTTTCTTTATCCCTTTCTCTTTCGGTTCAATTTAATGATTGTAAATTTATTTTCTTTCTTTCCTGTTTACCCTATGAATCCTCCCCTTCACCAACCCTTTACTCTCTGTGACCATTTTTTCTATGATTTTGATTCAACGATTTTGTGTTTTTTGTGAAATAATATAATTATACTATTCAAAATGTTCTGTTTTATATCCTACATTTTTTAATTCTGTTGCTTACTTCAATACTAAAGCCCGTATTTGATAAAGGCTAATGGTTTTAGCCGAAACACGTGTCAACCAGAGGGCATAATGTAATAAAAACCTTTCTTTCATCAATGGATTTGGCGCTGTCTCCAGTCTGAGTACCTTTTTTTTTACTACTTACCATAGTGGTTTAAATGGCTTTTTTAACCACAACTCGGCAGAGACGCAAAATAGTTCCTATTATATTTTCTCTTGAAAAACCATAGCTTGCGAAACTCATTTCTGTCGCCTAGACAGATTGTGCCTACAAAGCCATAAATTGAACACAACGGTTTCTACTGTAGTTGCTGAGTCGCTTTCCTAAGCCAGCTGCTGTGCAGATTTCGCTCAGCTTTTGGTCCAGCGCCTGCATCCATCCTTACCACCATCATTCACAAGGTGCGTTTTTGTAGGTGTTTGTTTATCTCGTTAGACCATTCCAAACATTGCTATTGCTATTCCAAACAAAAGAAACACAACGACAAAGAAGAGTATAAGACAAGTCTGAGCGAACAGTGAAATGTATGAAACTCTTCCACTAAAATAAAGTCAGCTGTGCATGCCCAGGAAAGAGGGAACGACGAACAATATGCTCGGGAGCGGGAACTAGGGGGGCATAGCAACCCCCAAACCGGCCCAAGCGTGGTACAGGCCCCGAGGCACTCGCCCTCAAAGTGATTTTGGCCCGGCCAATGGACAGACCAATCCAACCCCGCTGGAACGTGCAACTGTCTAAGATCTGCTGACGGTGACACTCTGCCCAGGTCTTCCGAGAACCGGCCTTTTGATCTACTGAGGAGAGTCCACCACCAGTGCTTGCTTCCTTTTTCATGACTACTTTAGCCTTGACAAAAGTGTCTAGCTTTGTGGCCTCCAGAGGCTGTCCTTGGATGGCCCAGTCATCTCCGCAATACCATTTTAAAATAAATAAAATGCCTATGCAGCAATAGGCCTCACCTGCGAGGACGGGAGCAGGAGGAAAGAAGTGTGCTTGCCTCGGCAGGCTGTAGTTACTGCCAGGTTTCCTGAAACAAGGCCAATCAGTGAGGGCAGGATGCAGCAACTGTTTGTATTTGCTGATTCTGCTGCTGGTTGGCAGTGTGTGCTTGTGATGGGAACAAATTCAGGATTTAGTGACCCACTTGCTCCTCTTTTCTGCAATGGCCGGGGCCGACAACACCATCCAGCCCCAATCAATCCACACTTCAGTGTCAGTGCGTGCCCATAGCCTGGAGGAGGGCACATGTGCCCATGGGCTCGTCCACGCCAGCAGCGCCGGCGCCACCCGGGGCCGGGGAAAGGTAATAAAGCAACAAATGTTGCTAATTTATTTGCCAATTGCCCTGCCCTGCCTGAGGGCCGAGGCCAGGCCCATTTCTTGGCCCAGGCAAGGCGGGCAACTGCCCGGGGCGCAATAGCCCTGGGGGGGCAACTGCCTTGGTCCCTGGAGCCTCTGGAGGGGATGGAATTCCCCAGTTTGTGGGGCGGCGCATTGACTTGGGGAGAGCAGGTCAGGTGCTGGCGCTGCCCCTTCCGACTGTAATGTCACGTAGCATAAATTACTGCGTGACATTACAGAAGTCAGAGGCTTCCTCTGACCACTTTCGTGCCGCTTGGGGTGGGGGGCATAAGCACACCAATAAAAACACTTTAGGTCCCCCTGCAGCTAAAACAAGCCCCTTCCATCACAATACCGGCAGTAATGGTGGCCCATTAGTCACTAAATGGTTTCGTGCTGGCATTGAGATGGGAGGGGAGGAGCAGTGGGCTGTGGGGAGTGGGCGTGCCTTGCAGAGACGCACCGTGGGCCCCGACACGGTACAAACGGAGACCCGTTTGGGCCCATGGTGGGTCCCTGCAAGCCCAGAAAATGGCCAAAATAATAGTTTAAAGTAGCGCAATTTCTTTCATGTCGCTTCTTTTCCAAACTATATATCAATTACACTTTAAACCACTTCCATGGCACTGGTGATGAGTTACTTCACTATACGGATAATAGTTTTGAGCAGTGTTGCTGAGCAAATATTTTTTTAAACTACGAACCGGTTTATTTATTTATTTATGCAATGTTTGTCGGGTACATGGAGACGGATAATTTATTTATTTATGCAATGTTTGTCGGATACCTGTATCTGACACACATTGCATAAATAAATAAATATGCAGGTACCCGACAAACATTGCATGAATAAATAAATAATCCTGGTCCATGTATCCTTACAACAGTCAAGTCTTTACTGTATCGAATCATACACTTGATTCCCATTCAAAGAATGGTAAAGTGACTGTTTATTGGGTTCAGGTGTCTCCTTGTCATTCCCCTTTTGGCTTAGGTTGCCTCCAAACCCCCTTCAGCATCTTGTGTTCTTTGTTGGTTGTATATACCGCATCCTGTGCCATATTCATGGTCTCTTGGTTGGTGTGCCCAGTCCTCATTATCTGCAGCCTAGGTGGGACTGGGGCATAAAACTGGCTTGGGCACCAGTGAAAAAGTGTCCCTGTTGCAAATGGCAATTCATTCCTTGTGTGACGGAATGTTTGAGTTTGGGTCGGAGTTCTTTAACAGTGTAGTTTGACAATGGTGCGCAGGGTGCTGTGGGAGTAGTGCCCGGGGTGCGGTGGGAGGGGTGCGCGGCGGGAGTGGAGTGCGGGGTGCGGTGGGAGTGACGCATGGGATAGGGTGCGGGGGAAGGGCCGCATTCCTAGTGTTTCGCCCTGGGCACCAAATGGACTAGAAACTGCCCTGGCCTAGACCACAGCCTGCAGCAGTGCCAATGGTAGAATACACGTGTAACACGTTAGTTTCCTAACATTATAAAAATGAACAGGCACATTCATTTTTATAATGTTAGGAAACAAACGTGTTACATGTGTATTCTAGCACTGGCACTGTGGACTGGTGGTGCAGCGCCCCCTAGAGGCTGACTGACATTAGGCAGCCGCCTGGGCTGCCTGACGCCAAGACCGGCCCTGCCAGCAGATGCTGGTAAGTGCACACATTTCAATGCCATGTGAGTACTTGTTGAGGCCAGGAGTGCCCCCAAGGACCCATTGACAACCCCCCCCAGTCAGTGCAGGAGTGCCCCAAAGGACCCATTGACAACCCCCCCCCAGTCAGTGCAGGAATGCCCCAAAGGACCCATTGACACCCCCCCCCCAGTCAGTGCAGAAGTGCCACAAAGGACCCATTGACAATCCCCCCCCCCAGTCAGTGCAGGAGTGCCCCAAAGGATCCATTGACAACCCCCCCAGTCAGTGCAGGAGTGCCCCAAAGGACCCATTGACAACCCCACCCAGTCAGTGCAGGAGTGCCCAAAAGGACCCATTGACACCCCCTCCCCCCAAGTCAGTGCAGGAGTGCCCCAAAGGACCCATTGACAACCCCCCCCAGTCAGTGCAGGAGTACCCCAAAGGACCCATTCATGACCGAGACGATAAGCAACACCCCCACAATACATGGCCATCAACAGTCATATGCGTGTAAATGCAAATGGTCACTGATCAACCTGTCTGATGCATGTGATGGACCCATCAGGTACCACCACACAATTAATAGCATACCCTCTGTGTCCCCACAACCATTTCAAGTGACAGTGACAACGCCTAACAGGCGAGACAATGTGCACCTGCACGTGGGCGACCCAGCACCCCTGCCCAGAAGGAAGACGCAAGCTGCTCAGCAACTCAGCCACCAGCTGCATCTGGGACGGATGTACCAGCCAACACCACCATCTCCACACTGCCTGCTGCCACACAGGTGCCACGCCCACCCATCATGCCCACAGAACCCCCCCCCCCCCCTGAAAACATCTGCACCGCGGAGGAGGCTGCAGGCAGTGACAACAGTGCCCCAGCACTGCAGGCTGATATAGGGCCACAGGGGGAGGTGCCCAACCTGGATGACCTATGTGGCATAAGCCGGTTATTGCTAACTGGCGCCCCCTCTAGTGCACTCCTAAGGGGTAAGTACCCCACTTTTACTCAAAATGTAGCTGAATTCATAAGAAAAGTAAATAAAATAAGATAGTGAGTAGAACTTATAGAAATAGAAGTTCTTATGTGGTTGATCACCTACAATAGGATAGTTACATAAGATCATACGTGTTTGTACCTTGAGACCCAAAGAACAGACAAAAACACACATAACAGTCTGTTTTCCAAAAAAGTAAATCTATTTTCATAAAATTACAGAGGCATACTGCCATGAGAATCCAAAAGTTGAATTTAAGCATTCAAAACAGAACATTCCAACAGAGGTATTGTTAAATCACAACCAATTGTTCTATTCAAATGAAATAAGAAAACAGTAATGTTGCATTCACATGTACAGTGTTATATTTAAAAAAAAATAGGTGGTACACAAACTAAATCACAAGGGGTACAACCCCCTAATACGCTCCAATGGTGGTAAACAATGTTTGCCAACGCGTTTCGGATTATGAGAGAATCCTTCTTCAGGGCTTGAGCGCACTCAACATTCTAGGATTTGTACAGCGTGTTACAGCAATGTGTCTACAAAATAATGTGAAACAATGCACATCAGTGTGTGATTCCAAACACAATGCTAACAGGTAAATATCAGTAAGTGTAGTACTAGGTAAGTAGAAAGGCAGCTGGAGGAGTCCAGGCTGCAGCGGGAGGAGGCCAGACTGCAGAGGGAGAGTTATAGTGCATCTGTGCATTGGCTCTCCAGGTCCATTGGACACTTTGCCACCA
Organism: Ambystoma mexicanum; assembly: GCF_040938575.1. Classification (NCBI taxonomy): domain Eukaryota; kingdom Metazoa; phylum Chordata; class Amphibia; order Caudata; family Ambystomatidae; genus Ambystoma; species Ambystoma mexicanum. The sequence goes on from NC_090941.1 coordinate 899,369,864, forward strand.
CCACTGTGACCCTGGCACGCCATGTCCGGGAGGGCAACAACAACACGTCCAGCATAGCGGAGTCCATGTTGCTTGCCCAGCAGGCATATCTGGGACGTTTGCCAACTATGCCAGCAACAGTGCCCTCCACAAGCACCACCCCATCCAACTCCACCTCTGCCAGCCCACAGAGACGCTCAAGTCGCCTAACAGAGCCCTCAGGCAAGGATGCCCATGCGCAGAAGTGCACACGCAAATGATGCCATGTGTGTTTGGCAGTGCAGGACACATACATGGACAAGAAGGGTGTAAGGGGGTGGGTACGTTGGAGTGGTGGGGGAGGTCCATTAGGGGGTTAGTAATTTGGGGCCTGGTTGGGGGTGGGTACGTTTGGGTGGTGGGGGAGGTCCATTAGGGGGTTAGTAATTTGGGGCGGGTATGTTTGGGTGGTGGGTGTTCACGTGTGTACGGCTTCCCTACCCAATGCACCTTCTTCCCTGTTGTGTTAAAAATATATTATCATTGAGAAAATCATTTATGAGTGGACATCCATCATTTCATTTGCAGTCCATCAATTTATTAACTGGCATTGTCATATCCATGCAATGCTGTCAACGTGCAGTCTCTCAAAAGTAAATGCGAATTAGTGTATCCCGTGTTCGTTGGCCATCTTGTGCACCCCCAGGAGGAGGTGGAGCCATCCCATCCCCATCCCCATCTTCATCCCCATCATCATCTTCTGTGTCTGGGGGCAGCGGAATGTTCCTACGCAAGCACAGTGTAACGCTCACCTGGCTCCCACAGAGGCTCTGGTCTGGGTTGCTGTGGCCTCTTCAAGCGTGATGCGCAGAATTCGGACCACCGATTGAACAGGGCCCCCAAATCTTGCTTGTCTGGCCCGTAGGAATATCCTTCTGCAGATGAGAAAGGGGATTAACTGTCTGCTGAATAGTGTGCTTGCTCCCCCCTTTCCCCGTTCGTTCTTCTCTGACTTCCTCCAAAACCCCCGGTTTAAGCTCACCTTAAGGTTTGGAAGGATGAACTCTCCATCCTGCTTCTGGTGCAGGGGCGCGCGTTCGTCCAGTTACTTCACTGGTTTTCAGAATGGCGCTGGCAAATCCACTTGACTTTTCTGAGCGATACGCCGTAAGTATGAAGATGCAAAAGTTCAAGTGTGAGCCTCCTTTATGTTGTTTTTCCTAACCTGTGATCTGTCCTTTATTTCAGGTGCAGAACAAAGGCGATGCGTTGAGGGGTTAAATTGCCGGCGGTAAAATCAGGTGAGTTAGTGATGAGGGCGACCCCTCTAAATGTCTTTATAATTCCCCAGTAATGTCTTTTGTCCTTTCCCCATAGGGGCTGGGGTGCGTTACCTGCCAAAGATGCGGCGCCGACCCGAGATGTGGAATGGTTCACCAAGAAAAGCCGGTAAGTAATATGGCTGAAAATTCGGCTTTGCTCTTGTGTTCCCTTGCTCACCTTTTGTCTCTTCTTCTCTCCCCTAGGTGCAGAGATGTGGCGACCGGTGCTGAGAGCCGCGATGGAGCCGGGTGGCGTCTCGGGAACAGGTGAGTGAAGCGCGGCGCTGCAGCGAGCAACGCAGTGCTTTTAAATGGAAGTCAGGAATGCTGGCGTGAAGATTCCAGATGCAGGTAAGAAGGTTGAATAAGTTCTTGGTTTTCACCTTTCTCTTCTCTTCTTTCCTTACAGGTGTTCCAGGTTCGAGGCGGGCGTGGCTGGAGTCCAGGTGCAGGAGCAGACACGGTGAGCGTTCAGCTGCTGGGATGCAGAACAACGCGAAGCACGTGTGGCTGTCCGGGCGTGGCTTAAATAGCCTTGGAAGAAGTTCCAGGTGAGTATTCTATCACAGCCCCACCCAAGTAACAAAATAGTTCCTTCAGAAAAATAGTCCCTCCTAAGCCTCATTTGGCTTGGTTCTTCATGCAGCATGGTCTGCATCAGGTGAGTGTGCAGCATGGTCTGCTTCAGGTAAGTGCACCAAACACTTCCCCTTATGAGCCTGGCGCCTATGGCGCCAGGACTGATGTCCAACATGAGCCTGGTGCCAACGGCGCCAGGACAGAGTCCAAAGAGCCCCTATAAAGGGCCGCTGGGCTTTTACCCGGGGGCGTGATGCCTGCTCCCGGGGGTGCTGGGCCTCATGACACACAGGTTGTGCACCATGGCACAAACGAGCGTAATTTTACCCGTCTTCTCTGGGCTGTAGAGCAGTGATCCGCCAGATCTGCTCAAGCAGCGGAACCGGTCATTCAGTATTGGTCTCAATCATGCCACGTGTGCGGACGTGTGCCATGTTGTATGCCTCCTCATGCCTGTTCCTTGCCCTCCGTACAGGTGTCATCAGCCATGGTGTGAGTGCATATCCAGCATCACCTACATGGGATGTAGGTGTGGGGGACATGTCAGTGTTTGTTGTATCATGTCTTCATCAGATACAGTGCAATCTTGTGTCATTGATCATTCATCCATATGTGCCAAGCAGTGGTTGGACCGGTGGGTGATTACCATTCCTGGGTCATTATCGCCGACGTTGGCATCTGGACATTGACCAACGGATTGATGTGCATATGTAGTTGCCCCTGTGGGCAATAGTGGTTAGTAAGTATGGCATTGTGCAGTGATGTACACACATGGCGGAGTCAATCAATTGTGATGATGTTGTTGATGCAGGATGTCTCATGTGCAGGCATGATGAGCATTGGGGGGGCAGTGGTGCATAGTGTGGGTGGATGTATTGAGTGGCTCCAGTTGTATGGACCTGTGGTAGTATCGGTTGTGTGTCTCATGTGGCAGGGTGTGTACGGGCACACTGTGGCAACCTGTCATGTGTAGCTTTGTGATGTGTGGGTTGTGCTGACTGTTCACTACATGGGCGGGGGGGGAGGTGTGATGCATGTGCAGTCGTAGCAGTCCCCTCACATAGGCCATTGCCCTGAACACACCCCCTCCTTCCACAGGGCCTGTGCATTGGAAGTTGTACTCACCCAATAGCCATGTGCTTTGTCCAGCGTAGCGTTCCATGTACCGTGGCAATGCCGAATTCCGCAGAACCATTGAGTCATGTGTTGAGCCCGGGAGACGTGCGCAGCAATGTGTTATCACTTGTCCGGCATCACATACCATCTGTACATTCAGTGAGTGGTGCAGTTTCCTATTGCGGTACACCATCTCGATAGCACATGGTACTGTCAGCTCTATGTGGGTGCAGTCTACTGCACTTATGCAATTTGGCATCCCTGCAATGGCATGGAAGGCCAACTTGGTGGCAAAGACCTGGGCAAGGGTACGGGGTAGGGCGATGTGTTCCGACACATGGCGCAACAGGGCATCCAGTACCTGTACCAATATTTTTGAGAAACAGGGTTGTGAGAGCCCGTGCAGCTCACCATCTGTGTGCTGATAAGTTCCGGTGCCAAGAAAATGCAATACCAACACCACCTTCAGGAGTGGGGTGGCGGTGCCGGTGGTGATGTCAATGTGGCTGCTGATGTCGTCCTCTATCATGGTGGTGATGTACATGATTGTTGGACGGTACAGCCGGTATAATGTGTGGATCTGTCCTGGGGCAGGTTGAAGGGTGAGGCCCTGATGCGTGGTTTTGCAGGCTGCCTGCGGGGTCGTGCCGGCTGAACAATTGGGTTTGGCATGGGTACTGGGTTTGCTAAGTGCCGCCTGCGCCTCCTCCGCCTCCGCCTCATCCTCCTCTGCACCATTACTGCCATCATGTGCAGTGCTGCCTGTTGGTTCAATAGCCCCAGTCCCAATGCTGCTAGAGCTGCTGCCTGCATAGTTCTGTTTGGAGTTAGCCTGGGTGTGGCCCTTTTGTAGGCTCCCAGTGGCCTGCTGGGTCCAGCTGGGCTCATTTGGTGCACCTGTGGCCTGATTCAGCTCACCAGGCACTGGTTCACGGTTTTTGTGCCATTTTTGTGGCAGTGTTTCCATGTCCGTGATACTCGTAATGTTTGCGGTGTTACATATTGCCGGTAACAGTGGGGTTTCCGTGTTGACGAAGTTTAAGGGTGCCTTGACTCCGCGGTGGCGGTTTATAGTGGTGGTATTTCCGGGTTCGTAGGTCAATTTGGTGATCGCGGAAACAGTGCCGGTATGGTTATACCAGCAACGTTAAGTCCGGACAGGCAAACTCGTAATGAGGCCCAATGAGTTGGGGTTCCGCCCCAAATGTAGCATCAAGACGACTATCATACAGGTGGTGGATGATGCCCTCCCAATCATGGATAAGGGCGTCTCGTTCCTCCTTGACCTCTCTGTTGCATTTGACACAGTCGCCTATCGTATACTCCTCTCCCTCCTCGCCGACAGGAAGGGATTCTCCTGTACTGTCCTGAATTGGTTTACCTCCTACCTCTCGGGCAGACATCAGGACGTGCAGATGAACATGATGTGTTCTAACTGACCCCCAGTCTCCTGTGGAGTCTCCTGTGGAGTTCCCCATGACTCTATTCTCTCACAGATCCTTTTTAACCTTCACATGAAGCCTATGGGTGCACTCCTCAAAGACCTCAATATAGCCATCCACCAATACGTGGATGATACTCAGTTGTACGTGAGAATAAAACGCTGACAGGACATCAGTAGTCTCCATGATTACGTAGCCATCATCCAGTCCTAGATGTCAGCTGCCTAACTTAAACTTAACCCAGTCAAGACCAAATTCATCCTCATTCGTATCCCCGCTAAACAAACACTTGTCCAAAAATGGCTCAATGAAATGCGCCTAGAAGCTTCAGCAAAATCCTCAGGCTTCACCATTGACAGCAGCCTGTACTTCCAGAAACACATAGCCAAGAAGGCCCAAACAGCCTGGCTCCAAATCTCCACCCTTCGAAAATCAAACCTGTCAGCCCGCTGCAGAACTTCCGGACCCTAGTGCAGGCCCTTGTAGTCTCACACATTGATGCTCCCAGGCACTCAGTTAGCTCCCCTTAAAGTAGTCCACCACACCAAACCTTGTTCAATGCTCTGCTACTCTGCTCTTTTTTTTCCCCAATTTGTCTTTTTATTGAAATCTCGATGAACATGTCACAATGTCAGTGACATAAAAACGCAAACAGAAGTTGAAGAAACATCGAAATTTAATTTTTACATTTTGTAATTAAACCCCCCAACTAAAGGAAGAAAGAGCTACTCTGCACTTTAAACAATTTTTATTAAAAAAAGCTCACAGATGTGGATTCCAGGATGGCGGTGAGCTAAGGAGGACGTGCAGTGCGGCGCTCTGTCCCCCTCCAGCAGCTTGCAGTGCCGTTAGCAACCTCCAATGCGAAGGAGTGAGGAGTACTATGGAGAGGGGAGGGCTCAACCCCCACGGTAATTGAGAAGAGGGCGAGAAAATCTGTGACTGCCACCCGCCGCCCAGCGGGGCGAGCAACGAAGCGGGAGCCGCGAGCAGGGCTCGCTGACCGACGACACTCGGCGTCCTTAGCCCAGCCCAGGAGGACCCCCCAATGGAGGGAGAGCAGACACCCCCCGGGGACCTATACCGAAGGTGCAGCACCCCGAACACGGGGGGGGAGTGGCGCATCGACCAGGGGCCAATGTGGCCGTTAGTCCGCAGACAACCGGCAGAGGTAGCAGAGGGAGGTCCTCCCACCACGCCACCCGGGAGCGAGCGGGCATCCCCTCATGCCTGCTGCGAGACTAGCAAGGAGTGCGGCAGTGGATTGGGGCTTGGGGGACCCCCACAGAATCCAAAATCTTTTTTTTAAAAAGGAGAGCGGGTAGCCGCATGCCCAGGGACAGGTGCAGGGGCCTGGACTGGAGGCCCTGCACGAGGCAGAAAGCCCCGGTTTTTGGGGGACCCCAAACTATAAAAGAGCCAGCAGTAACCACCCCCAAGGCACAGAAGTGGAGCCGGAGCACGGTCAGCTGCACCTCGCAGTGATTGTGAAGCACTCGCACAAGGAAGAAAAGGTACCAATTCGCTGCGATGAAGGACAGGGGTGGTGGCCCGGCGGGGGACCGCTATTGAGGGCGGCCGTTCAGGCCAGAGGAGCGCTCCCTCCCGCTGTGGAGCTTAGGGGTGGCAGGTGCAGGTGACCCTCTCCCTGTAACTGCTGAAGGGCAATAGTTGGACTACGACCCATCACACAAGCCCGCAGGACTACGGCAGGGGCACTGAGGAGCCAGAGAACACCAACCAAGGCACACCAACACAGTCCAGCAGCGAGGGGTCCCTCTGGATGGCCCTCCCCAATCAATCCTTCAGTGGTAAAGGCGCAGGCTGAGGTACATGAGGTCCTAGAGGGGACCAACGCCGGCAGCCCGCTGCCTCTGGGCCTCATCCACCCCCCAAACCTCCCGAAACAAGAAGTGTTGAAGTTAAAAAAGACAAGAGAAGTGCCACGCTGGCTGTGCTAGGCTGCTGGGAGGAGCGGGGGACAGACTGCCGAACGGCCCGACCCCCCAGTGGAACAAACAACCCCCAAAGATGTAAGAAGGGGGGGTAAGACAACTAACAACAAAAAGCCTCCTTCTGGTACCCCCAAAGAGGGCCCAATGCAGCGATGCTGGTCATGGGAAGCAGAGGGAGAGGAGCCCCCACTAGCCCAGGATGAACTCTCACAACAGGGGGTCGCCTTCCCAAACGCTGCCACGAAGAAAGACCTGGAGGCCTGCTTCCAGGAATTTTCCAACAAAATGACACAAACTTCCCAGGCCCAATTTGCATCCTTCATGGGTGAAATGAAACAATCCATCAATGAGCTCACCTGGGACATAGCAGAGCTGGGAGACTGCACAGACACAAACGAGAAGGCCTTACAGTAGGTGGTGGAGGACACTCAGAAACTTGACATTGCAATGGAAGAGCTGGCAAGGGTCATGCACAACATTGAGCAGCAATGCGAAGATCTGGAGAACTGGTCCCGTAGATTGAACATCCGAATCAGGAATCTGCCAGAATCAGTACCGGATCCGGACCTGAGGAACACAATCACGCACATTTTTGAGTCTTTGCTAGAAAGCAGGCAAGCAGGGGACATCCCTATCGACAAAATGCACAGGGTCGGCCCGAAACGTCAAGATACAAAGGCCAGTCCCAGGGATGTGGTGGCCGCACTGGCGAGATTCCCACAAAAGGAAGCGATACTCAAAGCGGCGCAGCAAGCAGAACCAGTCAAATACAACGGTGAAGCGATCCATCTCTATCAAGATTTCGCTCACGCTACACTCCTGAAAAAAAAAGAAAGGGTGCCAGTCCTAAAATACCTACAAAAGCAACAATTGAGATATCGCTGGACATTCCCTTTCGATCTGCTCTTTCAGTGGGAGGGCAAACAACACAGGATTACCACGCCCCAGGAGGGGATCCACATGCTTAACCAGGAAGAGTAGCCCGGACCATCGGATGGAAGGAAACCACCGGATTGTCCACTTCACCAAAGACCATGGGAGTGGTCACAAGTCTCATGGGGTCGGAATAGGACCCCCGCCGAGGGGCCCAGCCTCCACACCTACCAAAGAATCGTCAAAAGGGGCAAATTCATGACTGTATTGCACTGCAATAAACGTCGAGGAATAACATCTAACAAAGATTTCAGAAGAGGGGTAGGGGGACAACTGCCGCTGCTCTCTTGGATATCCACAGGAGACACGGGTAGCCCAGCACAAAAGCCCTGGGAACTCTGGTGGGGCCTGTCCCCATCCAACCGGAGGGTCGGCATGCACAGGCGTAGTGACCCGCCACAGGGCAGGGGGGAGTTCAAGGGTAGTTGGCCTTGGGGGCAGCCAGGCAGGCAGTGGCTCAAGTTGGGGAAGAGCCTCAGAGGAGTCCGATCCAGGGAAACACACAGGCATACTTACACATTCCTTCGCAGGCATGATTGAAATCCTATCAGGGGACTCAATACCCCAGTAAAACGCAAAAAAGTCCAACGGTTCGTAGCACACCATAAGCCGGACATCATTACTCTACAGGAAACACATTTCATGGGAATAGATGTGCATCGCCTCAAACTGGGGGGTTTAAGATAATAGCCCATGCGAATGCGCAGACAAAAATAAAAGGGGTACTGGTGGGGATCAGAAATGGCCTAACGGCGCAAACAATGTCAACCAAATCAGACCAGGAAGGCAGATATGCCATAGTCACCTTGGATGTAGGGGATCACGCACTCACAATCGCTACACTATATTCCCCAAATTCTGGGCAGGATGGGTTTCTCAGGCAAATCTTGGGGACATAGCACAGTGGGAGATTGTTTTGATGGGCTATTTCAAAATGGCCTGGGTCCCCAAGAAAGACAGAAGCAGCTCCCCACATCACCCACAGGTACCACCGACTCCGGCCTTGCAGAAAAAGATAGAACACTTAGCGCTCACAGACCTATGGTGGGCCATGAAATGGTATGAGTCAGGGTATACTTACTACTCCCACGTCCATCAAAACGTCTCCCAAATCGATTATGTATGGAGATCCACCACCTTAGTGGGCAAGACACACTCCATCCAGGCTCTCCCAATTACTCTATCTGATCATGCACCGTTGTTAGTTACGATCAAAAATAGTCTCCCCCTGCAGGCCCTATGGAAATGGACATTCCCCAGGGTGGCCTTGACAGATGTGGCCATTCGGACGGAAGTTGAGGCTAAAATTAAGGAATTCTTTGACCTGAATGGGAGCTCGGGCTGGCAGAGGCATCGGTTTGGGATGCCTTCAAGGCCACCTCCACCTTGCGGGGAGACCTTATCTCTCTGCATGCCCGATGGCCAAATCAGAAGCGCGCAGTGGAGACCCAACTAAAAGCAGACCTTCAGGATGTATTGGAGAGGTTGTCCAAGAACCCCATGAGGGCAGTACGTAGAGAGCTTCAACATATCGGGGGGCAATTGAAAATGCTCCAAACGAAAAAAGAAGAATGGGGTCTGTTGGCACCTAAGCACAAATACTATGTGCAGGCCAATAAAGCGGACCGGCTACTAGCCAGACAATTGAAACAGAAAACCGCAGCCCACACGATAACAGGTATCACTTCCCCCAAAGGCGAGACACTGCACAGTACCTCCGACATAGCGGCCCAATTTGCCACCTTCTTCGAGAAACTGTACTGCTTGGACGACCCAGATAACGATAAACAAGGGAAATATCTCCAAATGATCCTGTTACCCCAAATCACAAGCATAGACAAAGAGGCCTTGGAAGCTGATATCACACAAGAAGAAGTTCTCCGGGCAATTAAACACTTACCAGCGGGCAAAACTCTAGGCATGAACAGGTACACACCAGGCTTTTATAAAACCTACCAACAGTTCCTGGCCCCTAAATTGACAAACTTGTTCAACTCCTTCGCGGCGACCGGAGTATAACCCAGACAATGGATGAAGCTAAAATACTATTATTCCCCAAACCAAATAAAGACCAGAAGCAATGTGGATTGTATAGACCCATTGCATAGACCCATTGCATTAATCAATATTGACACAAAAATATATATGTGAGTCTTAGCCAGCAAATTAGAGGGTCTCCTCCCTAGTCTCATTCACCCTGACCAGTCTGGGTTCATTAAACAAAGACAAACACACAACGTCAGAAGGGTCTGCCACATCCTAGAGAAGACTCAGAAAAAGCGTTTGACCGGGTAGAATGGTCATTTCTATTCAACACCATGCAGAAACTGGGGGTGGGCCCGAAATTCATGGCCATGGTCATAGCCAACTACCGCAATCCATTGGCCCGGATTCAAGTGAATGGGGAACTATCATCTCAGATATATCTCTCTAGGGGTACAAAACAGGGGTGCCCTCGTTCACCCCTTTTTTTCGCACTTTACTTGAAACCCTTCTTAGCAGCCATCGTCAGCAGACACAGATATCAACGGCATTCCATTTGGGGGAGAAGAATACAAAATTTCAGCATATGCCGACGATATACTGCTGACCCTCGGGACTCCAGCAACGTCATTACCTGCAGTGATAAAAGCTTTTCAGGGGTTTGGGCAAGTGGCCGGTTTGAAAGTAAATCTAGCTAAATCAGAGATACTAAACCTAACTCTGAAGGGGGCAGAGCTCACTCAAGCCAAACATTCCTCACAATTTAGATGGGTACAAGACAACATCAAAATATTGGGAATCCACATCACTCCAACACTCAAGGATCTCTATAATGCTAATTACCAGCCGCTATTGGCCCAAATTAAAAACCAACTACACACATGGGTGCCTCCCTCAACATCCTGGTTAGGGCGGATTAATGCCATCAAAATGACGATCCTCCCGAAGATACTCTACTTCTTTCAGGCCCTTCTGATAATGGTACCCGAGTCGTGCTTCCGCACTGTAAATAAGTTGATCAATACATACATCTGGAAAAAGAAACCCCCCTAGGGTAGCGATGAAGACACTATATCAGCCCACTAAACAAGGAGGGATGGGCTTGCCTGATCTGCGGGCATATTACAAAGTGGCCCAAATCAGAATCATAAAATATTGCCTGGCCCCAGATTTGGGGAAGGTCTGGCAGAGGATGGATCAAGCTGTGGTAGGCGCCGCACTTGGGGAAGTCCTGTGGCTACATAAAGACTGTCGGCCGCCCAACATGCACAAATCAAGCATCACCGCTGGGGTGAAGCAACAATGGGACTGGCGGGCAAAAGAAAAAATATTTACCACCTATCCTTCCCCGTGCACACCAATATGGGGAAATCCACACTTTACCCCCGGGATGCCAGAGAGTGGGTTTAAGAAGTAGAAGGAAGCAGGCTTTTCTAAAATCAGGGACATGTTTCAGGGTTGCGACATAAAATCCTTCATGCAATGTAAGGAGGAATTGGGGTTGGCAGAATCTGACAGGATGCAATACATACAGCTACGACACTGGCTCATGAACCCTAAGATAAGGGCCGGGGCGACAAGACCCCTAACCCAATACAAAAAGTTCTTGACCTCTGACCCAGCGGACAAACATCTCATCTCTAACATTTATAATATATGCCAAGTGGCTAATCACACCACGTGAACTGGCCTCCACAGATACATGCGAGCATGGGAGGAAACATTGGGGGAATCAATTGCCAACTACACCTGGGAGGAACTATGGCAGAACATTCCCAAGCTTACCCAAGTGATCCAGATCAGAGAGTTCTGGTATAAATTAATGACACAATGGCATTACACACCAATGAAATTGAAACGGATCTACCCGAACACGTCGGGGTGGTGCTGGAGGGATTGTGGAGGAGAGGGGGACTGGATTCATATTTAGAGGACCTGTAGCAAACTTGCATTCTGGATACAAATTGGTCATCATATGCATGAGATGTTTAAAATCAGTTCACTGAATAATCCGGGGGTGGAGACACTGGATATGCATGTACCGGGTTGGAACCACTGGGCGAAGCCCACCAAGAAAGCATATGTGATTCTTTTCCTATCAGCACTATTAGTCATAGCGCAAAAGTGGAAGGATAGGGATCCACTGACGGAACACGACTGGTTTTTGAAAATCTGGCACTTTACAGCTCTGGAATGGATTGGTCGGTAGTTATGGATTTTTTAAAAAATTACTTTAGAAAAGGCTTCTTCCCACAAAACCTGCGCATACTGGAGATCGAATGCACTAGCTCAAGCGGCCACACCAGGATTGGACGGGGGTTGGGGAGAGACGGTGACGGTTGGTGGGTTCTATGTTATTTGAAAGGACAACCCAGTTTGTTGCAGTTGATTTGTTTGTTTAACATGAAAAATTTGAATAAAATCTTGTATCTCATTCCTCACAGGGCCCAAGACCTCCACCATGATCCAGGACATATGACATGCAAGCAGGGAACAGAAACATTTTGAGCATGAGACTTGGCATCTGGGCCTGTGTTCATGCTGCTCCATGGGCCGCATGTTATCATCACTGTATGCCAGGTGATAGTGGAGGGAAGATGTATAAACTTAGCTGGCGGGCTGCACCACAAATCATCCCCACACACACCACAAGTCATCCCCACACAAGTGCAGGAGAACTTGCAGTCATTTACATGAGGCAGAAGATCACACTGCTGGAGGAACTCAGAAGCGGAGCAGGCACTATTCGGGGGTCAGGCGATCATGACTGAAGGGCTGCCTGACTCCAAGATGGCAAATGTCCTTCATATCCCTCCTGTCCCAAGAACCGGAACACAGCGAACAACCCAAGAAAAAAGTACATGAGAAAATGGAACTTTACTCAGGTTGCCACCAATCAGAAGACCCGCTCTCATTAGCACACAGCTGCTGCACATCTCCAGATCACAAGCCACATTATAACTGTGAGCAGATTATAAAAGAAAGGACACTTATATAGGGTATATTCAAGTTATATCATGTTGGAGAATTCATATCAAGATGAGTGGCAAGAATGATATGATATGATATGATAGGATATTTATAACGTGCTTAGTACCCAGAGGTTTCTAAGCGCAGACCTGGGGATCGAACCCATGTTGCTCTGTGTCGTCTTGCTTCCAAGGCGAGCATGTTGCCCCTGAGCTAGCCTCCCGAGATGGAGGAGAGATGAGGGAGAGGATGAAGTGGAGCAAGGGAGAGAAAGTGAAGAAGGTGAAGGAGGTAGACGAAAAGAGGAGGAGAGTGGATGAAATAAAACATCAAAAAGGAGAAGAAGAGTTGAACCAGCAAAGGAGAGAGGATGTTGGTGAGATGTTTAACGAGGGAAGGAGCAGAGGAGAGGGAGGCACATCAAAGAGGAGAGATAGGAGAATGGAGCACGTAGGGAAAGGAACAAGCAGAAAGGAGGAGGCAAATAGACAATCAGTGGAGGAAAAAGAAGTCCAGAAGAACAAGAGAGGAGAAGCAAATATTGGAAAAGGGGCCATGGACTTGTGCCAGGCTGATGGAGAATCAAACCCGGGAAAGTAATCACATGTCAGACATTGAGAGGGCATTTTTCCAAGACCACAGAGGTGGGGAAAAGAAAATATACCATGAAGTCCAACAGTTTGTGTAGTGTCTGATGCCTGTCCCCATCTGATGATTTAAGGTACTGGAGTAATGATACCTGGTAGTTGAGTCCAATAAAACCAGCGTGAGTTCCTGAGGACCTATGCATTAACTAAAAATGGCACAGAGCCAAGAAAGAAGTCACTATAAAAACGCATAGACTCCGAGTGACTATTTGACTCGCTTAGGAAGGCAACCTTAAAATGAGGGAGAGGGGGAAGGACAGAGGCCCATGGTTCTAAAGAAGGTATAGCTTCTGGTAGGATATCAGTATGGTAGTTGTAGAGTCCCCAATCCCCAACCCCATCACTGTTGGCCCAGTCAACTCTAATCCCTTTAGTAACGAGAATAGACATGTCTAGAAAACCTCAAATTATTTTTGAGTCATCTGTTGATGCCTTGACGATGACATATGGTAATAGGAGTGGGATCAACTGAAACCGACCCAAAGGTCCCAACTCACGCACTATTTCTTCCACGTAAGGTGGTTAAGAGATCAAGACAAACTACCTTTCTGACAGACAATATTAGAGTTGGCTCACTCCACTTTGATGGTCAGACATTGGACGATAGCAAAGGACCAAGCACATGTCCTAAATGTTTTCCTTTTCGCAGAAAACATCCAGCAACATATGAAATAGTTGGAAACATGCCAGATATGTCAGAAGACACATGAGGCGCATGTGGGTTTAGCCCCTACCCAAACTCTGCTGATCACTAAAGTCCTGTTTTCTAGAGTTGGGATGGACATTTTGGGGCCCCTAGCATACTCCAGGCCAGGATACTATACTATTATATCCTACTATACTATTATATCCTGGTTTTAGTAAACTATATGCATCCATCCCCCACCCCGTTATCCCGACGCCCTCCCCTGAAGAATAATGCAACCTAGCAAATTGTTAAACATTTGTTGCCCTTCTTCACAAGGGTGGATTTCCTGAGGGGCACCATGACTGATATGATATGGCATTTGTAACTCACCTATATACAAGTGTTTCTAGGCGTGACAAGACAAGGAGAGGGAAACAGAAACCATGATCTAACTAGGCCATGTGTCATTCAGATTGTGCAAGTGCAGAGAAGTGGAATGGGAGAAGTGCTGAGGTGGGCGGGGTGGCAGTAGTGCAGGTAAATCAAAAAGTGCAGCCAGCGTGTGGCTCAGTGCAGGTTACTCAAAAAGTGCAGCCAACATAAGTGCAGAGAGAAGAGACTGTAGGGTTGCAGATACAGACCACAAGTGCTGGGGGAGCCGAGAGGCAGTGCGAATTGCAACTGGACATGCAGGAGCCTGGGTTCAAGTTCATAGGGTAGCCAGGTGACCAGTGCGTGGAGCAGTCGGGACAGCAGCAGGGGAGAGAATGAGAGAAAGCAGAGGTGGTTCTGCTCAAGTTTGAGGGAGGCTCTTCTAGAGAGAGGTCCCAGCCGAAGATAGAGATCTGCCCCCAAATCTCTGCTTGGAAAAGCGACTGACCCTCAGATAGTTGTAAGTGGATGAGCGGAGAGCTCGAGAAGGCAGATGTTTAGGAAGAGAGAGTTGGAGGTAGTGCAGTCCACCTTCAAGGGTCCACCTTCATGTCCCACCTTATGGGAGAAGTTAAGACCCTCTTAGAAATCCAGACTACATGAATCTCTGTCTGCCATCCCCAAACGGTTAGCCATTCGGATTGGTTCAACCAAACCTTAAAGAATCTTCTAAATAAGCAGGTGGGCGAAGATCGACTGACCCAACTTTTTAAAGGTTTGTGTTCCACTTTCCTCATGTCAACAACCTTATTGGTTTCCTGCAGTTTTTCTGGCCCCTTGAAGCCTGCACCTTCTCTCCTGGTTCGCGGGCTCATACATGGTAGCTGGTAACCAGCTTGTCTACCTTCCACGATGCAAACAATTGTACCGTGACAGGCTATGCATGGCTGCCACTCTGTCACAGCTCCCCAGACATTCCACTACCAACACTAAACTCTCCTTGCCATGGCCAGGCTTCCAACATTCAGTTATTTGTAGCATGTTTTCAAAGTCCAAAGACACACTGAAGTATACATTTCTTTCACAGAAGCCTCATCATCAGCAAAGAGTTCAGGGAAGCAGGATGCACTAGGTAGTCAAAGACAAAGGATCTCAAAAGAGTGGTATAGTAAGTCACCAAGGGGGAAAGTTAGAGGTACACTATGACAGGATTCAGGCCAGCTTTCTGGAGAAAAATGTGCTGTCTCTCCTTTATAAGGGTCGTCGGGTTCCTACGTTACTTTGGCGTAGAAGGGCTTTTTACAATATTCTCCCCACCTCCCCAATGTCATGCATATCACAGCCCCATTCTGGCCTCACTTCTTCTAATAGGAAATGGGTCCACTAAAGTACAGTGATGGAACATTATTATTAGGACTGACGATGGGCTGGGAAGCTTTGGGGACCTTTCATTTACCTCCTCTGGACCCTACATCGCAGAGCAGGTGGTGGCATCTGGCCCATATGGTGACCCGATTCTTCTCATTCAGCCAAAACATCTGTAATTTCTTTATTAAAACTCATTTAAGAGGGGAGGTGCTCGAGAAGCCAGCCACGATGGCCGCTCACCTCTAAGCTCCGCAGCACCTCTGGAAAAATCCTGCTAAAATATCATGTCATCAGAGCAAATCAGTTAAGTACCCTGCTGCACAGGTTATAAGGCAACCCATGGCGCCGGATAATCGATCAGTTTCCTCGGGGCCAAGTATGCCGCTCAACACGGTCTCTGTAGTCAGGCAGGAGACAGGGCTGTGCTGTGACCCGGTGTGCGCTGCTGTCTCACGGCGCAGCCAGACACCACCGGGGGTGTTAACGGTCAGGCATTGAGGAGGGGCACGTGGAACTTGAAGACATGCAGAACCTGGGATCGCAGGAGCAGGTGGGGAGGTAGAGTTATGGACCAGGCTCAAGGGCAAGCAGAGAGGGCTTCCAACCTCCTAATATTACTGGCACAGGAGTTTCCAACAATGGCTGCCTGTTAGCGAAAACGTCCTCAGGAAGAGGGTAGGACCCAAGTGATCCTGACCTGGCGAGCGGGTTCCCAACATGGTGGGTGCCGTGTGATTGAAGCCCGGTTGCAGACACAGATGCAGCAGTTTGACCCGTGGCTGCGGTCGGGCTGGCAGGTACATGCTGTGGCGGGCCAGGGTCCAGCTTTAGACCTGTTCAAGAGGATGGACCTGGTCAAGAGGAGAGATCAGCGCAGCTTTGTGGCCATCTGGTGAGTTAGGCTGGTCTGGCGGAGGGCGCATGTTAGGGTCTCGGGCACCATTGAGAGTACGATTACGACAAAACCGGACTGGCCCACTCGGGACTCCTGACTATGTCAGACTGCAGCTGAAATACCACAGGTCACAGTGTACTATACAGTGCAAAATCTGGCTAACAACCCTTGAGATAAATAACGCATTAATCACACGGAGAGCCAGACACCACAGGGGGTGATAACGGTCAGGTGACAAGGAAGGGTAAGTGGAACATGGCAAGGCACGCAGAACCTGGCATGGCCACTATATGGCGTGTTGTACTAGAGTGGATAGTCATAGATAAGTCCGTCGAGGGGGCCAAATTGTGACGTCTGTGGTGGAGGGATGTGGTTTGGGCCCCCAGCGGGCAGGGGAACTACCTGACGTGTTGAGATGTTGAAGGGGGCATATCTTTGTGCCACGGTTGGGGGGGGTCCCATCTGGACGACCAACTGTGGATAGTAGCACGTCAAGATGGGAAAGACTGATAAGCAACAGGCTAAACTCACATTCGGCATCAACACACCCGGGAAGAAGGGTAAATGACAAGTCAGGGTCATGGAACCTCGGACAGAGCACCCGGGTGGATCGACCAATCTTGGTGACATCAAAGAGATGTTTGCGCAACTCCAAGCAGGAATAAACACCTTGAACTGTAAACTAGACTCCTTCACTTGCAAGGTTGATCATATGAAGGTGAGGCTTGACAAGCATGGCGAGCGTCTGGACGAGGCTGGAAATAGACTCTTGATGGTGGATAAGGCGACATCAATGGCAGAATATATGAGGCAAAACAAGAAGTTGCTGAAGATGCTGACAGACAGTGGGTAAAGTGATGAGTCTGGGTCAACTGAAGCCTCTGACAGACCAGCCGGGTGGATCGACAGATCTTGGTGACATCAAAGAGATGTTTGTGTAACTCCAAGCAGGAATAAACATCTTGGACTCTAAACTAGACTCCCTCACTTGTAAAGTCAATCATATGAAGGTGAGGCTTGACAAGCATGGCGAGCGTCTGGACGAGGCTGAAAATAGAATCTCGATGGTAGAGGATGAGGCGACATCAATGGCGGAAGATATGAGGCAAATCAAGAAGTCGGTGAAGACGCTCACAGACAAACAATATGATCTCGAATCAAGAAGGAATAATATTTGCATATTCAGAGTGTCCAAGGCCAGTGGTGTCTACAAAAGAGTTTGTGGAATCGCTCCTCAAGGAACTACTGGGGCCAGAAGAATTTTCCTCAGTGTTCCTGGTTGAGTGGGCGGACCAGATTCCTGAACAGCACCCTCCTCTTGGGAATGAGCCAAGGCTGATTATAGCACGGCTGCTTAATTAGAGGGACTGTGACACTGTATTTCGTCTGGTGCGAGAAAAAGGCTGGTTGGTATACGGAGGTGACCAGATACAAATATTCCCTGACATCTCTAATAAGTTGCAGGCCTCAAGAAGAACCTATTTAGACATTAAAACGTGCTATTAGAGCAAGGGGCCTAAAGTATTCTATGATGTTCCCTGCGAAGCTACGCGTTGAACACAAAGTGAAGGCCCGGCTTTTCTCAATGTCAGACGAGGTCAGAGACTTTTTGCACACTCTGCCGCCGTGCCCGTCACGCTCTCCTAGAGACGGCGAGTCCAGGCACTTGCCGCCATGTGTCATGATGCCTACCTCCAAGGAGCCAGGTCCGACCCAGCAACCCCAGAGGCAGGCATCATTTCCCCCAGGGGAGTGCCAGCGGGCCCAAGCTGGGGCCCTTTGGACGCAGTCCTGGCGCCTTAGGCGCCAGGCTCATGTTGGACCTCTGTCCTGGCGCCTTAGGCGCCAGGCTCATAAAGCTAGACATGTGTTCAAGTGTTTTAATGTGCACTTACCTGATGCAGACCATGCTGCCACATCCAGGCCCTCTTGAGGCCTGAATGGAACTACTTTACCTGTGGGACTACTTTACACCCGGGTGTGGTCGGGGAAGGATACATACCTGATCGGAGGAAGGATACACACTTGGAACTTCTTCCAAAGCTATTTAAACCACACCCGATCAGCAACTCACGCTTCGCGTTGTTCTGCTCCTCGCAGCTGGACGCTCACTGTGTCAGCTCCTGCATCTGGACCTCAGCCACACCTGTCAGTATCCTGGGTCACCTGCAAAGGGAGACAAAAGACCTTATCTGCTAAATCAGCACCACAGAGACTTCACACCGACGATCCTGAAAAGGAAGAGATCATTTTAAAAGCATTTCGCTACGATCGCTGCAGCGCTGCATTTCACTCACCTTTCCTGGACGCCACCATCTTCAGCAGCGATCATCCGGATCCACAGCCACTTCCCAGAGCCTAGAGAGAAAAAGACAAGAACAAGGTGAGAGAAGGAAGGGAATAGGAAAAGCTCAGTTTCCTTCTAAGTCTTACCTGTTGGGTCATTCCCATTTCATTTCGGGTCTTGCCGCTTCCAGGCATCCGGACCCTGGCCCCTATGGGGAAAAAAGACAAAGACATTGAATGAGCGAATGCAAAGACATTACCCGAGCGCTCATCCAGAACTCACCTGTCATTTACTGGAACTGCACGTTTCACTTCGGGTCGGCGCCATAGCTCCGGCATTCCGAACCCCGGCCCCTAAGGGGAAAAAGACAATGAACATTATTATTAAGCTTGGACTTTTGAACTTGCAACAGAACTTTTACAGAGCCTTACCTGAAGAGTCAAGCTTACCTGAACTCCCATCAATCCTCAACCCAGGTAAGTAACTGGGTTTCAACGCACCCCTGCATCAGAAGCAGGATGGAGAGCTCATCCTTCCTGACCCTAAGGTGAGACTTCACGGGGAATCGTGGAAGGGTATCGTGGAGGGTTGGAAGAGAGTGGGAGGCTTGAGCATAACTCAGTCAGTAGGTAATACTCCCTTTTCACGCACAGGGGAATATTCCTGCGAGCCGGAGAAGCCAGAGTAGAGGGGCCCTTCCTGTCCATCTTCAGAGTCCTGCGCTTCACCATTGAAGAAGCATCAGCACTCGAAGCCAGACCTGCGCCTCCGTGGGAATCAGGTGAGCATTACACCATGGGAGCCGGATTGAGTGACCGCGAAACAGCGAGAGAGCCCTGGCTGCACCGTATCCCCTCGGAGCGGTAGTTCTCACAGCTCAGCCTCACTCGGTTGGAATAAGGAATATAGGGGAATGCATGTGCACTGCGTGGCAGAAGTTGGAGTGCAGACTGGCTGTAGGACACCTCTACTCCCCCCTTCTTCCCATCACACATATACCCATGGTACCACATACAATGTTTGGATAAATTAGACCTGGTTAGATTCCAAGATGTCTTCCCCAAGGGCAATTCATGACACTGGTCAGGTTTAAGGAGTTGGGTGATGTTTCTGCACTTGACATATTTTTCTACTTTAGAATCCGTAACACACTAAACATATTAAAAGGGATGTTTGACTCCTTCCCTATGCAACCGGCTACCAGACAACTACTTCACATGGCCATAATGGCGGAAGGGGCTGGGAAATTAGTATTGAGCTTACATGCAAATATAAATGAGGGCATATTGGGATGGTGAGAGGAGGCGCATAATAAATCGCAGGAAACTTTGGGTCAATCAATTCCAGATGCCACATGTACAGACTAGACGGATTGC
The DNA here is from genome assembly GCF_040938575.1 of Ambystoma mexicanum. Classification (NCBI taxonomy): domain Eukaryota; kingdom Metazoa; phylum Chordata; class Amphibia; order Caudata; family Ambystomatidae; genus Ambystoma; species Ambystoma mexicanum. The sequence continues at coordinate 899,389,695 of NC_090941.1, forward strand.
CTTTAATAGTTGGTTTACACTCTTACACTTCAAATATGTGCACCAAACTTACTACACAAAACGGCAACCCTCAGTGGATTTTTCCTGAACAGCTCAAGTTAATGTGTGAGGCGTGCCCAAGCACCAGCCACCATTTTGCACTTAGCCTGGCAGTGCCTTCCAGTCATGCACTTCTGGACTGAGGTATTCCATGCGATATGTGAGATAGCTGGGGAACAAGTGGAGATTTCACCGTTGGTGGCATTGCTGGGATATACGAAGGAGCTTCCAGGCCACGTTAGACGCCTGGTGGGGTTATTGTTGGCCATGACCAACCGACAGGTGGCAATGGCTTGGGGTAGGGCCACCTCCTCTGAGAGGGAGCTGCATGAAAGACATAATGTATTGTCATAATATAGAATCAGACTATAGGAAGTTGGTACCTGCCAATCCAAGCCCCACAGACATTTGGAGCCCATATACACTTTTTTTGCTATCAATGGCGCAGACCTCTTCTGTTCACTCAGATATCAAACTCGAAATTGCATGAGGTTGTATATAATTCACCTTTGTATTGTACTACTGTATTGTCACTGTCCCAAAGTGTTCAGGAATGCTGTCTATGTGTGTGGTTCATATACAATAATAAAGAGAATTAAAAAATAAAACATAAAACTCATTTAAGTCTATTTTCAAATCCGCCATCTGTTTTCATTGTCATAAAGCCTATCGCAGTAGGAATGCCTAACAATAAGTTCCCATTATTTACTTTGCGTATACCTACTTGATTTGATGGTTTATTCATATAGAAGTCCGATTTTAGTGATTTCAAGTTCTTTAAGACATTTGAGCTGTGATTCGCAAGACTATGGTGCTTGTCAAACCTTTACCGAAGCAGTCATATTTTCAGTGGTCTGTAGTGTTTAAGGAGGACTGCTCCCTGAAATATGATCAGGTTCTTTTGAAGATCTGCTTTGAAAACTGTTCATCTTGAACTGAGGTGTGTGGGGGCCATTTGTGAGTGCAGCTCACTGCACAATGAGAATATTCTCTGAAAAACATTCTGAAATATAATTCAGAAATACACAACTCAAAACGGTCCTTGGTATTGAGGCTAGCTACCTTTTTTCAAGGTGACAGTGCGTAGAGAAATGCTCCTTTCCTGACACCAGGTTTACAGATTTGTATATTTGCTATAATTTATTGATGAGAGTATCTTGAAAATAAATGCTCTACATAGATTCATGTGAATAAACAGTACTCAGGAGATTCAATATGTTGCGGTCTACATGGTGTGGAAGTAGTGTACAGGATTGGAGAAATATTGTCTGGGCACTAAATAACTGTACATATTAACACTGTGTTTCCAAGGTATAAAATAGAGAGAATCTGGAGCTTGAAGTGGTTGGTTAATGTTATGTTAATGTTAAAGGACATTTGTACCGTGCACTATCACCACCGTAGTGGTCCCTTGGCGCTCTGGCGGCTCTGAAAGAGGAGGGGAGGTTGAGTTAGTGGGAGGAAGCAGGAAAAGTGCAAGAGAGCAGTGATGTGCTGTTGGCGGCCTCAGCCCGGTGGGTCCGTTGGCTGGGCCTGGGGTGTTTGCGGCCGGTAGTCGTCGTGTACTGTTGTGCAAGGCTATGTGTGTTTTTGTTTTGTTGTTGCAATGTAGTGAAGTTTGTGCGGTTTGTTGTGCTGTAGGTTTTGGTTGCGTTTGGTTTGGAGTTTGAGAGGTGTATGCAGAAAGGGAAATTGTTAGTAGGGTTGGTTAGTTTGCGTCTCTATCCTGGATTGAAGCGCTCGGCTTGCGTAGTCTCCCCTGTTGCGGCTCTGTCCTGATCTGGGTCTTACTGGTTCCATACTCCTCTAGTCCCCGCCTCTAACATGCTCTCTGATATGGTCACAAAACTACAGTGCAGCCAAAATTTGCCGTATTAATCTTTGCTGTAGATACTAATAGCAAAAGGGGTTCTTGAGGGCCGCTGTGAATGGAGATAGGCAGACAAGCAGCCATAAATTCAGTGAGAGCGTACTTGCATGCTGGGTAGTAAGGACATTAAATGACATAGCGTTATAGGCTTTTCAGGGACAATTTTAGTTTGAAGAGGTTGGTGCTACGTTTTTGAGAGGAAGGAAAGTTTAGGCAAGCATAAGGAAATGTATGGGTGAAATATAAGGGGAGTCTAACAGGGGCTGATATGAAGACTAGGCAGAGAAAGTTTTACAATGCTCAAATAATCACACATCATGGTTATCTAAGAAGAAGATGATGATGATGGTGTTCCGAGGGAAGTTGATGTGAGTGTAGCTATCAATGATGAGAACCATATTGGAAGTTACGAAGAAGGACTGCGGGAGGTTGATGTAAAGGCATTTTCAATGATTGAATATTCCTAAGACTAGATCATTCATTAGGATCTTGGTCAAATGAAAGGAGAGAAATTGGTACATCTTTCAGATGCTGAGTAAAACATTGAAGTGGACATTGGTAGCAGTAGAGGTCATAAAGTAGCGCTACCACATGAGACTATCACATTGTAATCTATGCTTTCTGTTAGGGGACCAGGAGGTAAATGCAACAGAATTGAAAGAGTCAGGTAAAGTGGTATCTGAAGTGTGATAGCTGATGGGCAGTAGATCGTTTTGGTACTGGCAAAGTTGAACCTAAGGAAGAAAATGTGTCTGAGTAACTAAAGGAGTGATAAAGAAAAGGTGGCATTTTACCTAATAATAGGTTGTGTGGCCTTCTTAAAGAACAGGGTGGATGGGTGTTCCTTCCTCATTTGTGGTATATTAGACTTATTAAATAATGTACAAAGCATGTTGTAATTAGCCTTAAAATATGGCTACCGTCTTGAACCTGGTGTGGAAGGCAGGAATCACTGGTCAAGAGATGGTATTTGTGCTTCAATTATGAGTGTGGCATGCTCACAACACATAGGTCATGTGGCTAGCAAATGATGGAGAGAGAATTCTATATGCCCATGGTTTTCAGATTGCACAAGCTTGTCGCCAGCTCTGTCAAACATGAGGGAAGTGAAAGCGAACAAATAGATTCTCACGATCCAGTTTGCTACTGATTACTATCTTCAGAACACATGCATAGAATATTTGCCCATCTGTCTGGATGTCTTATTTCCTAGCCTTTCTGCTGATGTTTAGGCTATGTGACTTAAGTCCTTTCTTGGATGTTTGTGACATAAAACCATGAGCAAATTCCTGTGTTGCATCTTGTAGTAATTGTTGTGAAGATGCAGGCGGAGGCAAGTAAGTTTGATAAAGGGTACAGTGTTCCCTCCACTGGCAACCACATTGACAGTATTAACCACAACATTTTGCAATGGCATCACAACATCGTCTTCTGACGACCTCCCTTCATTCACGTAGAGGACCCTTCTCTGGCCTGTCTGCCCAAATTGGTAGTTCTTGCAACACGTCGCAAAATGTCCTCTCCTCTTGCACTTAGAGCATGTGGCCTTCCGCCCTGGACATATTGCAGAAGACGCAAAATGTGTTGCACTGGCACATCGATAACAAAGTCTCTCGTCTTTTCTTTCCTCTCTCTTCTCACTTCTCTGCGTAGATTCTTGATTTCTCTTTTCTTCTGTATTACTTTTGCCATTCTGTCTGTTCCTTCCTCTCCTTTTGTTTTTGCCCTCATTCACATTCAAAATTTCGGGCTTGCTCTCCTTGGATTCACCCCCTTCAGTCTTGGAAAGCTTGGCCACACATGCGAGGGAGTGCTCTACCCGTTTCGCCACGTCTAGTACTTCATCCAAATTGGGCTCATCCTTCAGCCACAGTTCTTCCCGTATTTTGTTTGAGCGGCAGTGCGTCATGAATTGATCTCTGATATGCTCATCAAATGTTGCTTGAAAATTACATGTTAGAGCTAAATGCCGTAGGGCAGTCACATAATCCTCAACAGATTCCCCATGAGACTGTATACGCATTCGAAAATTGTATCGCTCGAGAATGGTGCTTCGTTTGGGGTTGAAATGCTTGTCAAGTTTCAACAAAGCCGCCTCGAACTCATTCAATTCATCGCCACACCCATCGCCCGCCAGCTGAGGCAGTGTTTCATATATTCTTTGTCCTTCGTAACCCAGAAAATGGAGCAGTAGTGCCACCTTCCTCTCGCTAGAATATGCTGTCCCCCCAGCGGCTTTCATATAGTGCATGAATCCTTTCCGCCATTGGGGCCAAGAAATTTTTGCCGCCCCTGGGGTAGGCATGAAGATGGGCGGTTGTCAGGACTGACTAGTTTCATAACAGGAAGAGTAACAAGATTAACATTGTGCCTTTAGAGCTGGCTGGGTTAGTTGTGCTTTTAGAACTGGCTGGTTTAGTAACAGGAAGAGTTTGTTCATAGAATTAACATTGTGCTTGCCTAAGTCAAGATGGAGTGAAAGAAACTTACTCTGATTGGTTAAAGAAACAATGATATGTTTGGTTGCCTGATTGGTGGAGAGAACAATGGGTTTGATTCTTGGGAGATGAGCAAGATTCTAAACTGCCTTTCATCCAGAGAAATTCAGTGGCTGGTTGTGTATTAGTTAAGCTCCTTAAGTAAGGCCTTTCCAGAGCTCAGAAAATCTACCAAAGTAAGAATATCGTTTGCTGATCCAATTTGAACAAGAAGTCATCAGGTGGGATCGTTCTTTTAAAGATTTTGAGATTGTCACAGTGAACTTTCATTTTCTTTTATAAGAAAACTTAAAGAGTAAACAAGTTTCAAGTTCATTTGAGAAAAGAGACATTACAGTTAAAGTTATAATAAGGAAAACAAGCTTGAAGATAGTGCGTAGGATTTTAAAGTTGATTAACTGTGTGAAATGTTCTTCAAGACTGTTTAATGTGTGCGCGAGCTCGCAAGTTGCCGTTTGCGTGTTCTTTTTAGAGCGCGTGCCAAAAAGAATTGCGCGTGTGAATTTTAGCGCGTGTACATTTTTCACGTGAAAGTCGTTTCCTGAGAAAGCGCGTGTGGTTTGCGATAGAGCGTGTGCCAAAAAGAATTGCGCGTGTGAATTTTAGCGCGTGTACATTTTTCACGTGAAAGTCGTTTCCTGAGAAAGCGCGTGTGGTTTGCGATAGAGCGCGTGCCAAAAAGAATTGCGCGTGTGAATTTTAGCGCGTGTACATTTTTTTCACGTGAAAGTCGTTTCAAGAGAAAGCGTGTGTCGGGCTGCAATAGAGCGCATGTCCATTTTTATCAGCGCGTGTTATTTTTATCGCGTTTACGTATTTTTTCACGCGCGCGGATTTTTTAAGATAATCGCGTGTGTATTTTACACACGAGGACAATTCTTCACGTCTTCTGATTTCACGTGTTTATCGCACACGCTAGTAAAGGAAGAAACTATACGTTCTTTGTGTAAATGTGTAAATAAGGAAAACAATTCACACGCAGAAAGAAAGCAGTATTCCAGGAAGTTAAAGAATATAATTTAAAGTAATCTATGCAAATAGAACTCAATGTTTTCAGAGAAAGACTGCAATTTATGTAAGCATTGAAAACTACATAAGATCAGAAGAACTTTGAAGTAAGAAGAATATCTAATTCTGAAAAGATGTTGCAAAGGCCATCACTTTAGGATTCTAAAGAGACTAGGTTGGCTTGAACTATTTGCACAATACAAGATATATTTACAAGATATTCCACAAAGGTTACTAACCTCTAAGTCTTTTACTGAGGTTTAAGAGGTAAAAAGTTTAGAATTTATTTAGCATAACTTAGAAAAGAAGTTTTCTTATTATATTAGTAACCAGGTGTATTTGTTTATCACAGATACCAGAGCCTAACAGACGGTTGAAGGGCAGCTGTGTCTCCGTTGTTATTTTCTCCAAATTCCCCTTTCCCTTTCTTGGGGTTTTCAGCTCAGCTTATGTTTAAGGGTTGAGAGGTGAACTCCTGGTGAGGGTCTGTGGGGCCAGAATCAGCTCCTGTGGAATTCAGTCAAACCGGACCCTGACAGGATGAAAGGCGCACGATAATATTTTCCACCTGAGCTGATATGGATCCCACAGAGGCACTAGCTAGTTCCAAAAGGGACATGTTTTCAGAGTTAAGGGAGGAAATGAGGGCTGTGCGAAAAGAAAATCAGGAATTACAAGTCAAGTTTGAAGAGTTAAACTCCAAGGTTACCCGTAAGGGTGAAGAAATTTCTTTGGAGTCAAGAGATTCAGAGGATACTAGTAGAGAATTACCAGTGTTAATTAGAGAGGATTTGGGTGAAGGAACGAGTTCTCAAGAAAGACGCAGGGGAAGTTTGAATATACCTGTAGGTCCAGTCCCCTTAGCACCTCCAGAACGTTTTGGGGGAGAGGCCAAGAAATGCCAGATTTTCCTTACACAGTGTGAACTTCATTTCCTTTGTCGACCTGAAGCTTTTAACACAGATGCTTCTAAAATAGCTTTTATGCTGTCTTACCTCACTGGTGAGGCAGCAACTTGGTCAGTATTATTGGTTGGTCAAGAGAATCCAATACTAAAGAACTTGTTAGCTTTCAAGTTAGAATTTAAAAAGATGTTTGACAGACGCCAATTATCTCAAGAAGTAGATGGAGAACTACTAGAGTTAAAACAGGGAACCAAAGATTTAGTGTCTTACATCACACAGTTCAGATCTTTAGTATTAGAGAGCAATTGGCCAGAAGAGAAGCAATCCTCTTTATTTTATAGAGGTTTGAAGGAGGAATTGAAAGATGCATTATCTACAATTGTTAATAGACCCACTTCATGTGAGGATTTAATTAATCTGGTCATACAAATTGACTATAGATTAGGGGAACGCAAGGCTGAGCGTAGAAGAGGAGGAGTTGAGCAACCCAGAGTTTTCTCTAGAGTTGATAGAGGAAGATTAGAAATTGTAAATAAAGAATTGAGAACTGGGAACGCAGAGAGAGTAAATAAAGTGAGAGGTCCTTTAACTAAGGAGGAGAAGGATAGGCGAAGACAGAATAATTTATGTTTATATTATGGGAAATCAGGACATTTTGTTGGAAATTGCCCTTGGTGTCCAAAACCTTCTGCATCTACTAACAGCTCCAGAAATCAGCAAGTGGCAAATACCATCCAAGCAGCAGTACCACATATTACATTGAATGTATCCTTGTATATTAAAGAGGAATTAAAGGGAAGTGGTCCAGTAGTAATAGATTCAGGAGCCACTGGTAACTTCATGGATTGGAATGTGGTTAAAGATATGAATGTGCCTTACGTTGTAAAAGATATACCAGAGTATGTGAGAGCGGTGGATGGGTCTCAACTGACATCAGGTTTAATTACACATGAAACAATCCCATTGGAAATGGAAATTGGAGGACACTGGGAGGAAATTGTGTTTGAATTAATTGACACTCCACAGTTGAAAATAATTTTGGGAATGCCTTGGTTGACGTATCATAACCCTCAGATTGATTGGGGAAGAAGAGTGGTGAAATTGGATTCTGCTTTTTGTGTTACAAATTGTTGTAAAGAAGCAATTCAGGAAAATGTTTCTAGTGATAATTGTTCAGAAGTAGTGGAAGGTTTGGTGAATTTGGGAACTATAGTACATTCTATAGGGGCTGTAATGGGAGAATTACCAAAGTGTTACCATGATTTCAATGATGTGTTTAGTGAAAAGGAAGCTAATGTATTACCTCCTCATAGAGAGTATGACTGTAAAATTGATTTAGAACCAGGGGCCCACATTCCTTGCAGTCGCATCTATGCCTTAACAGAAAAAGAGAATCAACATTTGAAGGATTACATCCAAGAAAATTTGAATAAGGGTTTCATCAGGCACTCTCAATCGCCAGCAGCTTCTCCACTATTTTTTGTTCCCAAAAAGGAAGGCACTTTACGAACATGCATAGATTATAGAGCATTAAACAAGATAACAATTAAAAACAGATATCCGCTGCCTTTGATATCAGTAATGTTAGACCAGATTCAAGGAGCCTCAGTATTTAGCAAACTAGATCTTCGTGGTGCATATCATTTGGTGCGAGTTCGTCAAGGTGATGAATGGAAGACGGCATTTAGAACAAAATTTGGTCTTTTCGAATATCAAGTAATGCCATTCGGATTGTGTAACGCTCCCGCAGCCTTTCAATTTTTTATAAATGAGGTATTAAGAGATTTTATTGACATCTTTGTAGTAGTATGCATAGATGACATTCTCATTTATTCTAAGGATCTCATGCAACATGAAGAACATGTCAAGAAAGTGTTACAACGACTAAGGGAGAATAAACTATTTGCTAAGTTAGAAAAGAGCCAATTTCATACCAGAGAAGTGGAATTTCTAGGTTTTATGATTTCTCCCAAAGGTTTGGAAATGGATATGAAGAAAATTAAGGCAGTTGAACAGTGGCCAACTCCAACTTGTGTTAAAGATATCCAAGGCTTCCTGGGCTTTGCAAACTTTTACAGGAGATTCATTAAAAATTTCTCTCAAACTGTTGCTCCTATCACCAAATTATTGAAGAAAGGAATGAAATTTGAGTGGAAAGATGAAGCGGATCAAGCTTTCAAAACATTGAAGAACTGTTTTACATCTGGACCGATCTTATTACACCCAGATCCTTCACAACCATTTGTTGTGGAGGCAGATGCTTCTAATGTTGCAATTGGAGCAGTGCTTTCTCAAAGGCATCCTGAAACTGGACAGTTGCATCCTGTGGCCTATCTATCTAAGAAATTGCTTCCAGCAGAAGTGAACTACACAATTACAGACAGAGAACTCCTGGCAATCAAGAAAGCATTTCAGGAATGGAGACATTATCTGTTGGGAGCAAGATTCACAGTAACCGTTTTAACCGATCATCGAAATCTTCTGTTTTTGAAATCTGCTCGAACACTATCACCTCGACAATTTAGGTGGTCACTTTTCTTTTCAGAATACGATTTTGTGATAACATTCAAGCCTGGGCGGTTAAACGGTAAAGCGGATGCTTTATCACGACAAGGATATTCGGGAGAAGTTGAAAATCAACTATTACCAGAACTAGTGATTGCAGAAGAAAAATTTATCCTAAGTGCTACACAGGAAGAGAATCAGCTTCTTAAAAAGATTCTAAAGGAATTACCAGAAGATGAAATTCAATCTTGGTTAGCGGAGGATTCTGGAAGACATTTAATTGAAGGATTTCCATGTGTTCATTCTCAAATTCACCTTCCAAGCAAGGAACTGCAAAAAGAAATTATGCAAGAATGTCATGAATCCAAGTTGGTAGGTCACCCTGGAATTCGTAAAACTATTGAGAGAAAGTTTTGGTGGAAAGAAATGAAAAAAGATATTGAAGACTACGTGAAAACATGTGAAGTCTGTGCTCGAGTAAAGTCAGGAGGAGGAAAACCATCTGGGTTATTAAATCCATTACCAGTACCTCCTAGTCCTTGGTTTACAATCTCTATGGATTATATTGTAGATCTTCCCAAAGATCAAGGTTACACTACAGTATTAGTAGTTGTGGATTTACTAACTAAAGCTGGGCATTTTATTCCCATGAAAGGAGAGGCTTCTGCAAGGAATCTGGCAAAAAGTTTTTTGCAAGAAGTAGTACGATTACATGGTCTACCAACACATATTGTATCAGATCGAGGGTCCCAGTTCATTTCTAAGTTTTGGCGAGCTTTCTGTACAGAGTTGGGAATTGAGGTAAAGCTTTCTTCAGGTTATCACCCACAGACCAACGGCCAAACAGAGCGAGTAAATCAAGAATTGGAAAAATATATTAGAGCTTTTTGGCAAGAAAGAGGAAGTTGGGTAGATCTTCTATGGCTAGCAGAGTTTAGCTATAACAATTCTGTCAAGGATTCTACTAAGTATTCTCCATTTTTTAGCAACTATGGTTTCCATCCACGATTTTTGAAAGAAGTGTTACCATCTGAGTATTCCAATCCAGACGTTGAGCAGCGATTAGCTTGTATTAGAGATGGTTTAGTGAAAGCTAAAGAAAGCTTAGAAAAAAGTAAGCTAAGATTTAAAACATTTGCTGATAAGAAACGTCGTAAAGCACCACATTATCAGGTGGGTCAAAAAGTTTGGTTGTCCACAAAAAACTTAGGTTTAAAGGGAAGAACTAAATTTAGTCCGAGATTTATTGGTCCATTTGAAATAGAAAGAATAATAAATCCCGTAGCAATCAAACTGAAATTACCCGCAAGTATCAAAAGTCACCCTACATTTCATGTTAGCTTAGTGAAACCTTGTGTGTCAGGAACTAGATTAGGAAAACCACCACCAGCAGTTTACACAGAGGAAAATGACGAAGAGTTTGAAGTTAAGAAAATCTTAGATTCCAGGATTGTTAGAGGTACCTTACAATATCTTATTGACTGGAAGGGATACGGTCCTGAAGAAAGATCTTGGGAGGATCAAGTAGATGTACATGCCCCTCAATTGATAAAACAATTTCACAAGAGTTTCCCTGCTAAACCAGGCCCTGGGACAGGGCTTTGAAGAGGGGGGTACTGTCAGGAGTGACTAGTTTCATAACAGGAAGAGTAACAAGATTAACATTGTGCCTTTAGAGCTGGCTGGGTTAGTTGTGCTTTTAGAACTGGCTGGTTTAGTAACAGGAAGAGTTTGTTCATAGAATTAACATTGTGCTTGCCCAAGTCAAGATGGAGTGAAAGAAACTTACTCTGATTGGTTAAAGAAACAATGATATGTTTGGTTGCCTGATTGGTGGAGAGAACAATGGGTTTGATTCTTGGGAGATGAGCAAGATTCTAAACTGCCTTTCATCCAGAGAAATTCAGTGGCTGGTTGTGTATTAGTTAAGCTCCTTAAGTAAGGCCTTTCCAGAGCTCAGAAAATCTACCAAAGTAAGAATATTGTTTGCTGATCCAATTTGAACAAGTAGTCATCAGGTGGGATCGTTCTTTTAAAGATTTTGAGATTGTCACAGTGAACTTTCATTTTCTTTTATAAGAAAACTTAAAGAGTAAACACGTTTCAAGTTCATTTGAGAAAAGAGACATTACAGTTAAAGTTATTATAAGGAAAACAAGCTTGAAGATAGTGCGTAGGATTTTAAAGTTGATTAACTGTGTGAAATGTTCTTCAAGACTGTTTAATGTGTGCGCGAGCTCGCAAGTTGCCGTTTGCGTGTTCTTTTTAGAGCGCGTGCCAAAAAGAATTGCGCGTGTGAATTTTAGCGCGTGTACATTTTTCACGTGAAAGTCGTTTCCTGAGAAAGCGCGTGTGGTTTGCGATAGAGCGTGTGCCAAAAAGAATTGCGCGTGTGAATTTTAGCGCGTGTACATTTTTCACGTGAAAGTCGTTTCCTGAGAAAGCGCGTGTGGTTTGCGATAGAGCGCGTGCCAAAAAGAATTGCGCGTGTGAATTTTAGCGCGTGTACATTTTTTTCACGTGAAAGTCGTTTCAAGAGAAAGCGTGTGTCGGGCTGCAATAGAGCGCAAGTCCATTTTTATCAGCGCGTGTTATTTTTATCGCGTTTACGTATTTTTTCACGCGCGCGGATTTTTTAAGATAATCGCGTGTGTATTTTACACACGAGGACAATTCTTCACGTCTTCTGATTTCACGTGTTTATCGCACACGCTAGTAAAGGAAGAAACTATACGTTCTTTGTGTAAATGTGTAAATAAGGAAAACAATTCACACGCAGAAAGAAAGCAGTATTCCAGGAAGTTAAAGAATATAATTTAAAGTAATCTATGCAAATAGAACTCAATGTTTTCAGAGAAAGACTGCAATTTATGTAAGCATTGAAAACTACATAAGATCAGAAGAACTTTGAAGTAAGAAGAATATCTAATTCTGAAAAGATGTTGCAAAGGCCATCACTTTAGGATTCTAAAGAGACTAGGTTGGCTTGAACTATTTGCACAATACAAGATATATTTACAAGATATTCCACAAAGGTTACTAACCTCTAAGTCTTTTACTGAGGTTTAAGAGGTAAAGAGTTTAGAATTTATTTAGCATAATTTAGAAAAGAAGTTTTCTTATTATATTAGTAATCAGGTGTATTTGTTTATCACAGATACCAGAGCCTAACAGACGGTTGAAGGGCAGCTGTGTCTCCGTTGTTATTTTCTCCAAATTCCCCTTTCCCTTTCTTGGGGTTTTCAGCTCAGCTTATGTTTAAGGGTTGAGAGGTGAACTCCTGGTGAGGGTCTGTGGGGCCAGCATCAGCTCCTGTGGAATTCAGTCAAACCGGACCCTGACAGCGGTCCTGATATGCCTGGCAAGGTTGCCATATTTCAATATGCGGGCAATCTCTGAGCAAAACCACTTCTGGGCACTTTGTTACAGTATGTGCGGTTCCAACTCCAAAGACTGAAAACAAACACCAAAACACTGGCTGGGAGGCTTCCCACAGCGCAATTCAGCCCAAAGTCAAGCTTCACAGTGTTCGCGTAAGGCTTTGATGCCCTGGGACACTTTTCTATCAAAGCACACATAAAAAGGTGAAACAGCTTCCCCCTCTACTATGCATAGTACGGTAATATGTCCGCGGTGCGATCGCAAGGCTCACTTTCACTCTATTAGGCGTACTACAGTACAGTACAGATGCCGTTCTGCGCCTGTGCGTGATGTTTGGGCCCCGCAAGCGGCTGAAGGCTGGATGGCCCGGCGACTTCTGCTGGAAAGGAGCGTGTAACGTGGTGGGGTAAGAGCAAGACTTACTAGTGGCACCTGGAACTGCTTTATGGCCGCTCAACGCCGATGAGAGACGGAGCGGCCAACACAGCGCAGTTCCTCCCACGGCGGGATAACTCTCTTACGCTGATCTCTCCTTGGCGTTCCTCGATCAGTTGTGACGAGCCGCTCGACGCAGGGGTAGGGGAGCGGCCCCCTTAGGTCCCTTCCGCGGCGGGCAACACGCTTCCACTGGCTCCACTCACCGTTTCCCAGTTCGCCCTGATGGGCCGCTCGACGCAGGAACAGCGGAGCGGCCCGTAGGCAGCAGTCAATTATTTCTTCCCGGCGGCGTGGTAGCCGACCGCTCTCCCCGGAAACTGCTCAATCGGCACCCCAGATGCCAAGTCATTGGGGGAAACCGAATCAGGGTGTCCCACGTCTGCAGCGGCCGTCGCTCGACGCCGGGCACGGCGGAGCGGATGCAGCGGTGGCTGGGGGTCTCTCCTTACTCGCCTCAGCAGCCTACTTTTATCCCATCCTCGTCGCCATTGTTGTGAATATGCAGGCGGAGGCAAGTAAGTTTGATAAAGGGTATTTATTAAGTAATATATGGGAAAGAGAGAACCCCCAACACAAGATGCTCCCCTCCTTTCAAGACTTCACCAACTGACAAAACAGAACACACTTAGAAGATGCAGTAGGTGAACGTTCCACTCATGACATCACATTGGACTGATGACTAACAAAGGTTCTCCTACATTGCTCGACATGAACATTGCTTGAAATGCTGCCTGCTCTTCAGCTAGGCATCTCAACAGTAATACCATATCCTTACCGTAGTGAAGGGCATAAACACCACTCCATTGGGACCAATGCCCAGCCTCTTCCTGGTTGGGGTCTTCTCACAGCAATCTAACAGCAACGCCTTTGGTGTAGTCCCAAGCCTAATGTGTCCGTTGGAGAATTTTTCCAAGTGGGAATATGTACTAGCTTGGAGCCACAGTCTCCACAATTGATAGCCACTGCATTTAGGCTCAGTACCTTCAGGACTGTATTTAGGACTGTTGGAGATATGGGGCCTCATTACGAGGTATGCGGTAGAGGGATAGCGGGGCCGGTAGAGATGCCGGCCCCGTTATCCCTCTACTGCCCCATTACGAGGTCTCCTCACCGGAACGGCTAAGGATGCCTGGTCTTACCAGGCGTCCTTAGCGGGTCCAGCGAGCAGACCAGGATGCAAACAACGCGCCCGTCATTAACAGGCCTGTTGTTTGCATCCTCCCTATTCCCATTGAGCCTTATGGGGGCTCAAATAGGAATGGGGATGTACCGGGTCCGGGTTCCCGGGAAGGGGAATTACTGGGCCCTCCAAGGTTGGAATGGCCCGGTACTTCCCCATTCCGGGAACCCGGACCCGGTAACCGGTATGGGGGTAGTGGCATGGCTACCTCCATACTTGTAATGAGGCCCATGATCTATTGAAAACATGATCCCGTGTCTCTTGGGGGATCGGCTCTCTGTCTTACTTACAGCATCCCTGACTTTCCTGCCAGTGTTATTGGATTAGCATCTGTTTCCAACGTTCAAAGGTTCTCATCCCTCAGCTTTTTGCTCCTTCTCACTCCCCTGCCCCTACTTGATGATGCTCTACTTTTTTGCCCTCATTTACTCTAGCTGAATATTAAATGTAGGGTGTTGAGTAGATCCTGATTCCCTTTCAGCACTTCCTTCTGAATTATGTCAATTTCTATGGTCACAGATTGGCTGCTCGCTGGGGTAGGTGATGTCAGTCCCACTCCTACAAGATTACAAGCTTTGTCTGTTCCATGCTGTTGTGTTCCTTATCTGAATAATATCGCAGTAGGTTTCAGATAAGAATCTTTCTCTTTTCCTAAGTTATGGGCTCTAGAGATGTATTTCTCCGTTTACCTTCCCATCCTGTGCTTTCTCGGTTTCCCCTTTGGGGCATATTTATGATTTGTGTGGGCTTTTCTTCAGTTCTTTGGGGTACTGCTGAGACCTTCTGAGATCGTTGAACTCTTTTTAAATTGTTAATGTGATTCCCAGCATGGATTTACTGATGCCTTTGGTCACTTTGCTATTGAAAAGAGGGAGAAGATGTGCAATGAAACCCATAGGAGTGGACAAGAAGATAAGCAAAATATCAACTTGTGTATAGTGGATGCATGTATATAACTCCTTATTACATGGGCGTATGCATTACATGTAGGGTTATGGCCAGTTATCTGTGGTGCTTTCAAAATTATGTGATTTGAAGGTATTGTATTGCTTCATATGAAGTTATGGTGGTTGATGCTTTTAATCAGCCATCAAGTTTGCTTTTTAACCCTAATGATGTTTGATAAAGCTAAAATAGAGTTTTCATTATATCTATGTGGCAAAGCAGTCTATTTGCCAGCTCCATGTCTGCCACCTTTATATGCTTTGAAAATGTGGGCTACTACAACATTGTTATTAGAGTTGTTTTTCACAATTGCCACTGAAACAGTTCAAGTACAATTTTAAATTGCTTAAGTCATAACTGCAAGTCATTTGTACCGCTTAGGGCCTCATTAATTAATTTTGAAAAGAGCAGCACACATCCTGCTTGGGTTATAAAGGAATTACATTATCAGAGCACGCTTCAAACCCTGCATTGGCTACCAATTCAGCAGCTGCAATGTGGTCCCAAGGCAATGTGGTTCCAAGTTCCCAAATACTCATTGGTGGAACCTTATAACCTCAATTTCCGAAACAGACAGATAACATTCTTATTCCTCCAAGCATTTGGCACCTAGTTAGCCCCCAGCAGGGAAATCTGTGAATGCCTAGCCAGCTGTAAAAAGTGACAGGGCACATGGTGAGCCGTGTGAAAAGTTCCATGTGTTGGAGAGGGAAGTGGAATAAGGTCACAAGAGGGTCATGATGAGTGGAACTATTTCTCAGAGTGCCATATCTGGAAGGCCATAAAGCTGAGGTTGGGTATGCTAATAGGCTGAAGTTGTGAAATGTATTGTGAAACTTGAAATTGTAATTGCTTATGAGGTGGGCAGAAATGGTAAAACTGCCAGTTTTTGCCAAATACTGCCAATGTTTCCAGGACTCAGGGTTGGACCGAATACTGCCATCGGTATTTACTGCCAGTGCTACATCAGGTGGACTTTCAAAAGTCTTCCTATTCTTACCTCCACCTTAGAAGTTCAGGTAAAAACTCTAAAGTAGCCCCACCATTTTCACACAAAAAAAATTTAATGTACAGAAAGAAGGCTCTCCTGTTCAAAACAGTAAAAAATACTTTGAGAATGGGCCATGATAGATGGGTGAAACATGGGGTTCTAGGATGCCCCCTCTCACCACCTTACTCATTTAATGCACAGAAGGACCAGTGTCGACGATTTTCTGTGTTAAAAAATGGATTTTAGAGGTATGAACCACTACAGCACATTATCCTTTTTCACATGAAAAAAACAAAAAAAGATTGAAAAAATATATTTTATACCTCCAGAGATATTCCACTTCCATACCCTGGCAAAGGTTCTGCTATACATACTGTCCTTAAAAAGATCAGCTTTATCCGTGCTATTGTGTTCTATGTATTGCCTTTTGGTTGAGTTGTGGGGCCAGGGACGGCTGTCGTCAAGGGAAACAGGACAGGAAGGACTTCTGATGTTAGGCAGTGGTTTGATCACCAATCCTTCTGTCTTCTCTCCAACCGTTTTAAGAGCATTTGATGTCTTCTAGGAATGGACTGCTTCCACGTCTTGGGTGAACAAAAGCTTAGCGACATAAGGGTCTTCATCCAATATAAGAATTTGAGAATCATCTCCGTAGCAGAAAAACATGCTTATGAAAGTGATTATTAAAACGGCAAGAGAACAACAGTAGATATTGAAAAGAAGGGAAGAAAGAGGATCCTTGTGGGAAGCCACAGAATATGGGCCACGGAAAGAGCTGAAACAAGGTAGTCAAATGTTTTAAAATCTGTCAGAGGCAAAAGATAAGATCCAAGAGAAAACTATTTCGACAGAATCAATGGGTGAAAGAAGAGGGAAGCCAGGTAAGGAGCTTGACGCATGGAGAGAGGTCCAACATGTTCAAGGCACCACAAACATTGCTTTTAAGGTCATCAATCACAGAAGGGCGCTTTTGCGCTCGTGGAAGATGGCCGCCTGAGTCCAGAGCTCTGTGCCGGGAGGTGCCTTCCTTCATGAATCCTGCTTTGGTGCGTCACCTAATCCTGCACTAACTACTCGAGTTTGCTGCTGTGTGACCCGGGCGAGTATTGGCCCGGACCCCGCGACTTGAATCAGCCATGTCACCGAGGTCCAGCCCTGGGAGATCGGACCGTGAGTTGGCGCTGCTCTGTCCCGCTCCTCCCTTCCAGCGACGATTGCCTCCAACTCCGGGGATCCGAGGCCTGCTGTGTGGGAGGGGAGCTGTGCTCACGAGGCGCAGTACTCTCACCCCCTCTCCCCTGGAGACCGCTTCGACCTGCTTGGGGACGCCAGCCTTCTGGTCAGCCTCCACGCCCATATCTACATCTGGACCCGGAGATCCGTCCCGAACGTTGAACGGTCTGCTCTGCTGTCCCTCCCGAGCAGCGTGCTGATATCCAGCACCCCTGCGGGGTCTAGCCTGAGGAGCTCTTGACCTGCGGCCCACTCAGGGGACGCTCCCGCCCCGCACCGATGTGAGTCCCTGGGACCCCCCGACCACTTCTCCTGCAGCGCCACTTGCTCCAGCCTGGGCCACCACCCACTCCAGGAGTACGGCCGGCATCCGTGCCCCTCGTCGCCCGCATCTGCGCATCCGGAGCCGCGCTCTCTGCTTCCCTCTGACATCCATAGATACTTGGGGCTCCCGCCACTAACGAACCCACTCATTTTATGCTCCCCTGGAATACGGGCACACCATACCTCCTACTAGACTTGAGGACTGGAGTCTGCGCAGCCCCCGGCCTGGATCACACTAGCCACTGCTGAAACAACCATGTGGAAGATATTACTGTGGGTCTGCTACTTCCGCCTCCTGTGCCCACATTCACTTGCTGGGGGCCCGGTTTCCATAACCCAACATATCGGTGGTGGATATGCGCTGGGTTGGTCCCCCCATAGCGGCGCGAGGCACCCGGATCTACCACTTCACCTGGGAGCCCTGTGAATCGCTGGCCCTCGCTTTGGCTGCCTCTCTGCCAGCTGGCTCGGTGCGCGCTACCTACCTCCCAGTGACCCACAGCTCCTGCGCTGGGATGCCAGGCCAGCTTACTCCCGACACAAGAAGAGATCTCCCTAACCCACTCAACTGCGTCAGTGCCCAAAAACTCTGCTTCCTTCACTCCTGCTACGGTCCATAGACCTCCTTTTTTCGGTATCCACCCTGGCTCACCAAGACGGTCTACTCGGTGCGTTCACATTACTGCTGGCCGGGGTGGTCCCCCCGGTTTCGTGTGGTGGCGGTCC
Organism: Ambystoma mexicanum; assembly: GCF_040938575.1. Taxonomy (NCBI): domain Eukaryota; kingdom Metazoa; phylum Chordata; class Amphibia; order Caudata; family Ambystomatidae; genus Ambystoma; species Ambystoma mexicanum. The sequence continues at coordinate 899,407,738 of NC_090941.1, forward strand.
ACGTTGTCCAGTGACCCCACAACCTATCAAAGAACTGTAATTCATCTCCATCCCGAGGGTCTCTGGGCGCCCAGAACGCCTCGAATAGCCCTTCAGACCACCTCCTGTGACCCCCCCCCCCCAACCGGCTTTGGCACCTCTGCTGTCACCCTGGGCCCCTGAGCTTGTCCCCCTGCTGGCATCATGACCAAGGGAGCGGGAAAGAAGCAGTGCCCGATCAACATGTTCACAAAGACTCCATCGAGATCGGTGGGGGATGCGCCTGAGCAGGAGCCGTCCAACTCGACGGCCTCGGATCCTATAGACTCTCAGAAAATGATGCAGTACATCCGGGAGGGCTTCACCAAGCTTCATAGCAAGCTAGACGACATGAATGGCACCATATCCTCCATCAAAGCTCATATCGAGAGGACCGACGGCCGGGTGGCTGAGATCGAGACGAGAGTGGGTGCCGCCGAGGATGATCTGGGCTCCCTCAGGGCGGAAGTTTCCACACTCTCTGGACGATTTCACGAGGTCAAGAAAAAGAATGAGGACCTCGAATCGCGTTCAAGGCGTAACAACCTCCGCATTATCAGAGTGCCCGAAGATGGCATTAAGGAACCTATGGAAGATTACATCGAGCGCACTCTATTAACACTGCTTGACTCCCCAAAGCTTTCTCCACAGTTCGCAATCGAGAGAGCCCATCGTGCCCTAACTGCAAAGCCCAGACCTGGCGCGCCTCCACGCCCCATCATAGCCAGGGTCTTAAACTTCCGCAACCGAGACGCCCTCCTCAGGGTAGCGAGAGCCGAGGGTGAACTCCTCTTAGGGGATGCCAGGATCCATCTGTACCCGGATTTTTCAGTGGCTGTGCAACGGGAATGCGAAAATTTCCTGGCAGTCAAGAAGAGGCTGCGAGACCTGGGGATCAAATACTCCATGTTATACCCCACCAAACTGAGAATTGAACACTCCAACCAGGTGTACTTTTGCACAATCCCAGAGGAGGCCTCCAAGTTCATTGATGAACATTTCCCCGGCTGACCCTCTGTTGAAACGCATATTTGCTAATGTGTTGTCCCTTGGTTGATTGCTTATGGTTTGTGGCACCTACTTGGTCCAGAAATGTACAACTTGTTGGTCTATGTGGGACGGGTCTGTCTCTCACCTATGTAAGTCTATACCTACATCACACACGCCCTAGTCCTGAGGCCTTTCTTCACTATCCTAGAGGAGGCCTCCGGGGTCATTGATGAGCACTTCTCTGGTCAAACCCCTCTCTGCAGCACCTATTAACTACTGTTACGTTGCTCTACCAATTGCAGCCAAATCCGGTAACCTTCTTGTTCTAGTTGCCTGGGACTCTATTCCTCCCAACCATGAGCAAATTGTTTCACTATTGTGAGACCGTGCCGTGCCCATCCATGTAAGGATCTACTCAAGTTACATACAATGTCATTGTTAGGCACCATGTTTATCATTAAAATTTCCCCCGTCTGGGGCATCCCTGCCAGGCCAGTTCGCAGGCCCCCCAGCGTTGATGCCATTGGTTTGGATTTGGTTACTTGAGTATGGGGTTATCATTCCTCTGTTTGGGGGAGGATTTGGGAGGGGGTGGGTGGTGTTGGGTGTTATGTTAAAAATGTCTTGGCGTCCACGGAGGAGGTAGAGTATGAGGCAGTATCAGACCGATGTTATTGCAAGGATGGTCGACCGGTGTATCGGCACGGGGGTCACCACTCTGATAAATCTTAATTTCCAACGGATACCTCTGCATTGTTGACTGAGGATAACCTAACCTTTATGAGTTGGAATGTGCGAGGACTGGGAAACTACAAGACAATTAGACAATTGCAGCTTCAAGCCGAACGTCATGGGATCAAAATCCTCTTTTTACAAGAAACGCACGCTTGTACTGAGCATTGTGAAAAGTTTGCCAAAATGTGGGGCTCTCAAAGGTACTTTACTAACTACTCTACCCAGAGTCGTGGGTTTATGACCCTAATCCATAGGAGCCAAGTTCAATTCCATATCTTCACAGATCGACCCCCAGGGCAGATATGTGTTACTCCATGGTACCCTGTAGAATAAAGAGGTGGTTCTATTAAATATTTATGGCCCCAACATTGATGACCCGGAATTTTACCTGCACCTTACATCCCTTCTAGACAGCTTCCCCTTAATACCAATCCTCTGGGGAGGTGACTTTAATATGATATTTGACGTATACCTGGATAGATCCGGCTCCAGACCCCGCCAACTCTCCAAAGCAGCCTACATTACATTGTCAGCTCTTCCCCGTCTTGCACTCGTAGATGCACGGAGGCTTCTTTATCCCGACTCTCGCTCCTACTCTTTCTACTCGTCGGTGCATGACTCATATTCCCGAATTGACAGATGGCTTGTTTCTGACACACTGATAAGGAACGTGGCTCGTCTAACAATCCTTCCCAGAACCCTCTCTGACCATTCAGCTGTGACCATTACCCTCTGTTGGGGCCCAGACCGCGACCGGATTAGACACTGGAGAATGAAACCTCACTCTCTCATCGACCCTGTCTTTAGCTCCGAGTTGGAGACGGCCATTGAGGAGTTCTTTGAAATTAACACTGACTCTGTGTCTTGGCAGGCCACCCTCTGGGAAGCTTTTAAAGCCTATATTAGAGGTATTGCCTTATCCAAGGAGGATGGCATCCTGAGAACAATCCGAAGGGATATCGCTGAGAGCGAGGCCACACTGTCCACCCTGGAAGTCCAATGCTCGCTACACCAAACCCCCGAAATCCTAGCATCCATAGGCACGGAACTCGACACGTTTCGCTCCCTTGCGGACCGTGAGCTGAAGTTCCTGGACAGCCCTGGCCTCACTAGGAAATACAGTGAGGGCGAACGCCCGAGCCGCTTTCTGGCTAGGCTCCTCCGTCACGAGCTCGGCGCCCTACACATCCCTGGAGTGGAAAGACCTGATGGTTCCCTGGCCACGTCACCACAAGATATTAATTCCGAATTCCTGTCCTTTTACAAATCCCTAATATGCCAACGCAGACACTGTTCCAACACCGGAGATTGACTCCTACCTAGGCAGCCTTCCCCTCTCAATCCTCTCCCCCGAAACCATCAGCTCTCTTGAGAGTCCATTCACTCCCGAGGAACTTTCAGACACCATAGACTCACTCCCATCGGGCAAATCCCCAGGCTCGGATGGCATTCCAATTGAATTCTACAAGCACTTCAAATCGCTCCCTTTCCTCACATAATGGCCCTTTGGGAGGAATCAGTGGAAGCTGGCAAATTTCCCCCCTCTCTCCGTGAAGCCACAATAACTGTTTTGCTTAAACCCGGCAAACCCCCCACCCAATGCGGCTCCTACCGTCCACCTTCCCTCATTAATTGCAACGTCAAAATCTACGCCAAATTATTAGCCCTATGCCCGGCCCCTTATATGCCGCACATTATTCACCCTGACCAAGCAGGTTTTATTCCAGGTCGCTCCACCTCCCTGGACTTGAGGCGACTCTTCAACATAATAAGCAGGATCAACCCAAATGTTCATGCAGTAGCTGCTACACTCGATATGCAAAAAGCATTTGACTCTGTTTCGTGGAAGTGCCTCTGGCAGGTTCTTGAAAAATGCAAATTCGGCCCCTGTTGCCTCTCCTCGGTCAGGCTACTATACTCCGACCCAGTTGCCAGGGTCCGCCCTGGGGACCGATGCTCTCCCCTTTTCCGAATTGCTAGAGGGACGAGGCAGGGCTGCCCCTTCTCCCCCCTGATTTTCGCCATAGCGATGGAATCATTTGCGGACATGCTGCGCCAATCCCATGCACATAGAGGCCTGCGCACTGCTGGCCAGTCGGATATAGTCTCTCTATATGCTGATGATGCCCTTCTTTTCATCCGCTTCCCTGCCACCAATTTAGCTCTGGTACTGGAAGACGTTGTCCATTTTGGGCACATTTCCGGACTCAAAGTGAACTGCTCTAAATCCACCCTCTTCCCGCTCACTGACTGCACACGTCCCCCTACCCGACACCCTGGGATTCGCATGGGCCCAGTCAAAATGTACCTACCTCAGCATAGAAGTGGCTTGCCAGTTTGAACTGGTTTTTGAAGAGAATCATCAAAAATACCTCACGAGCCTTGCAGCAAAGACACTTGGCTGGAGCAGACTCCCGATTTCCCTTGCGGGCAGGATAGGGATACTAAAGATGGTAGTATTACCCCAGCTTCTGTAAAGATTCACCAACATCCTCCAGTGGCCAGGTGAGAGGTTCTTCCAAGCATTGAGTCGCACTCTTAACGCTTTTTTGTGGCACTCAGGCGCGGTTCGACTTAAACTCAGGACCTTGGCCACACCAATGGAGAGCGGTGACTTTGGTGCTCCTGATTTCCTCAAATACTGGTTGGTGGCGCAGGTCCAATTCACTGTGCATTGTTTCAAGACATCGGATCCCCCGCCCCATGTCAGACTCGAAAGGTTGACGGTCAGCGACCGTGATATTCGCTCCCTAGTTATCACACCCATCCCGGCAGTCCTAGACTCACTTGACCCGGTAGCCTGCACATCCCTGGCTCTAGCTAAGACATGGAAACTACTAGTCACTGCACGCCCTTTCATGGTAACTTACCACTCTGGAACTTCCTCCTGGATGTCCCGCATGTACCGCCACTCATCGTGCACCGATGGGCTGAGGCTGGGTATGAACTGATCTGTGATATCTTTAAACAGGGCATTTTTATAGAATGGCCAGACCTCCCATTATCTCTGAGAAGGAGACCATCCGCGTGGCTCCAGTACTCATCCCTCAGGAAAATCCTTAAACTCAAATACCCCACTTTTCCAGCGATACCACCAGATGATTCGGCAGTTGCGGAGCTAGTTGCTCCCACTCCCACAAGGGGTAAATTGTCCAGGCTATATACCCTGGTCCAAGCCAGATCTGCCCCCGCATTTACTAAATTGAGACACGCATGGGAGGACGATCTTGAGATTGAGATGTCTGACGAACGATGGGCCCATATGTGTGCACGCATCCATGGGGTATCCCTCAACTCCCGCTTCAAGCTGATTCAGTTCAAGATGCTTCACTCCAAACAGACTTCATCATGTATCACATGACCTCTCCCCAAGGTGCCCTAGGTGTGGCTATGATAGTGCTGGCTATATTCACATGATCTGGTCCTGCCCCCATCTCGTCCAATTCTGGAGTGCAGTATGCTCCACCATGTCAACGGTTCTTGAACACCCAATCACCCCATCCCCAATGAGATGTCTCTTCCATGACTTTCTGTGCCGTGACTCCAAAAAGCTGGCTGGCCTCGGCATGCTACTCGCAGTACGCTCCATTTCACTCTGCTGGCTTCGGCCTGCGCCACCTACCCATGCGCAGTGGCTCAGAGCGGTCACATGGGCCTCAGATACCGAAGAATCCTAGGCTGTGCAACAGTCAACTCACTCAAAGCTGAGAGACATTTGGTCAAAGTTTCGATCCTACATGTCTTCTACTGATACTGCTTCAGACACTGCATCTCCAATTCCCTCCCCCCAGCCCTCCCGCTCCACCTCCTGAACTGTTATCTTTCCAGTCCCGCACCCACTCTATGTATCCTCCTTGTGTATACTCTAGCTGTGAATTGGCTCTATGTATCTGTATTACCTGCACCGTTCCGATTGTACTTGCCTTGTATGTTGCTCACCTGTTCTTGTGCTGCCAAGCTAAATAAATAAAAGTAAAAAAAAACAAAAAAGGTCAGAAAAGGTCAAAAAAGGTCATCAATCACAGAGGCAAAGACAGATTGCCTCTGGCAGGTCAGAAACCAGCATGGCTGTCATTCAGTAGAATATGTTATTCGTTTTAAATAGGAACTCCAACCCCAATTGTTAGTTTAAAATATGGAAAGGTTCAATATTGCACCATTTCAGGATATTTAACCTTTATTGAGTAACTGCACTTTTCTAGGGTCAATATATCAAGGAGGTCTGCACAAACTGGTGTTATGCTCCTAGGCGTTGCTGGGTGGGTCTGAGGGGGCTATAGCCCTATGTCTTTTGGTTTTAGCCCCGGATAGAAGCTCAGGGGCCACAACCAAAAGGCTTGCTAGCCCTGAGTCCCGACAGTCCCCACATAAGTGCAGCCCCGGATCTTTCAAAGACCAAGCAGCACCCCTGGTTATGCTTTCAATTTTTCCAAATCTATGGCTACAGTCTCATAAGAGAGGACATTACTCACCTTTGTCATCTGCATAGAAAAAGCTCAAGCTCCTATTTATTGGATTTTTAATCCAAAGTCAACCAGGAGCTTGTATTCAGCCAATGACAATCATCTGATGATGCAATGTGGTGTTATCATGCCTGAACATAGGCCATGCAGTCATACAGATATTTATAAATCTTGCTTCCCAGTTTAAATATGATCCTACAGGAGCATAGTGCATGGATCTTATTGAATGGACAACATGAGCGAAGGAACAAGTTACTTACCTGTAACTGTTGTTCTCCAGCATGGGTCTGGCATGGATTCACATGCTCATGAATATTCCCCGTCGTCAGGCTGGGAAAAAGAAAAAAAACAGTATCAGTTTCGTTTCTGATCTGTCTTTCCTAGTAGTAACCAATCACTGATCTCTGGGTCATACTGCCCACAGCCAATGACTGCCCTCTCCCTAAGCCCCGCCTCTGGCAGCCATCCTCAGATTTGGTAGCACGTAAAGTGGCAGCATGACCAAGTGAAGAGCCGCAGAGGGGTAGGCGGAAGGGTTCGCATGTGAATCCATGCCAGAGCCATGCTGGAGAACAACAGTTACAGGTAAGTAACTTGTTCCTTCTCCAGCATGGGGTCTGGCATGGATTCACATGCTCATGAATATAAGATTACATAGCAGTACACACATGCACAACCACAGGAGGTAGCAAACGGCTCAACATTAAGCAATACATAAACTCAACATTAAGCAACTCTTACCTCCTCACCAGGCCCTTCAGGCGAACAGGTTGCGCAGCACTGCTTGGCCGACCCTGGACTCCTTCCTGGAATCCCGATCGACGCAGTAGAATTTCGTGAAGGTGTGCGTCGACCTCCACGTAGCAGCCCTGCAGATGTCCAGCAGGGGCACACCAGACAAGAACGCCGTGGTAGCAGCGATCGCTTTGGTCGAATGGGCTCTCGGACGGCCGGGCAGAGGTCGGTTTGCCACCCGGTGACAGTGCATGATACAGCCGGAGAGCCATCTGGAAATGGAAGCCTTCGAGAGAGACTTCCCTTGATTCACAGGTCCAAAGTTCACAAAAAGCTGTGACGTCTTCCGAAAACTCTGTGCGGTCCACGTAGAACTTCAGCGCTCTAGCTACATCCAGCGAGTGCAAAGTCCTCTCGGCCGGCAACGAAGGCGACGGGAAGAAAACTGGTAACACCAAGGGGTCGTTGAGGTAGAAGTCCGATGGCACCTTGGGCATGAAGGAGGGATGCGTCCTGAGCACCACCCTCGTGTCGTGAAAAGTCAAGTATGGAGGCTTGCAAGATAGGGCCTGAATCTCTCCCATGCGCCGTGCAGAGGTGATGGCCACAAGAAAAGCTGTTTTCCACGATAGGAACTTCAACAGTGCCGTATGCATAGGCTCGAACGGGGTCCCCATGAGCCTAGTCAGCACCACGTTGAGCTCCCACGCCGGGGCTGGGGCCTTCACCGGCAGAAACGAGCGGAATAGTCCATTCATAAATTCCTTCACCAGGCGATGAGACCACAAGGACACCCGTCCTGTTGTCCTGGTGCATCTGGAGATGCCTGCCAGATGCATCTTGCGTGAGCTAGTCCAGCCTTGGTCAACGACAGTAGGTACGGCAGTACTTGAGGGGCCGTGATCCGTAGAGGGTTAATCTTCTGTGCCCGGCACCAGACAGAGAACCTCTTCAATTTGTGTCCGTAACACTTGAGAGTTGAGGACGCCCTGGCCTTTGCAAGAACCTCTCTGCAGTCGGCCGGTATATCATATCCCCCAAACTCTAGTGCTGCAGGAGCCAGGCCTGCAAGTTCAGCGACTTCTGGTCGTGATGAAGAATGGCACCTCCTTCTCTGGAGAGAAGATCCGCGTCCACGGGCAGTTTGACTGGTGGGGACGCCAATAAGTCCAGAAGGTCCGGGTACCAGATCTGTCTCGGCCAAACCGGTGCGATGAGGATCATCCTGCACCGGGACCTCTTGAGCTGGTTGACGAGCCGGAGTAGTAGTGGCAACGGCGGGAAAGCATAGAGGAACAGGTTGTCCCAGGGGAACCAGAAAGCATCGCCCATGCTCCACGGTTGGGGGAACCTGCTGGCGAACCTCTGGCACTTGGAGTTCGTCGCTGTCACAAAGAGATCGACCTGGGGTCTGCCCCACAGCCTGAAGAGTTGATCCACTTGATCCTGGCGTAGCTCCCACTCGTGGCACGAGCGCAGCTCCCTGCTGAGTGAGTCGGCGATGGTGTTCTTTATCCCTGCCAGATGAAAAGGTACCAGAAACATCCCCTGGTCGACAGCTCAGTGCCACAGATCCTGGGAGACCTTGAACAGGGCTGGGGATCTGGTTCCACCCTGCTTCCTGATGTAGACCATCGTGGTGGTATTGTCGGTGAAGATCCTCACCACCTTGCCCTTTAGGGACGGAAGAAAAGACCTGAGGGCCCAAAACACTGCCCGGAGCTCTAGAATGTTGATATGAAGCTGTTTTTCCTCCGGGAGCCAAAGGCCTCTCGCGTGGAGATTTCCGGTATGCGCTCCCCACGCTTCCAGGAGGCATCCGTCGTCACTGTTACCTGGTGAGCTGGGGTCTGAAAGTCTGCGCCCGCCGTCAGATGAGTGTGGGTGCCCCACCACCGGATCGCTCGTCGGAAGGTCTCCTTGAGCGGTATCCTGTCCTCGAAGCTGCCCGTCACCTGGATCCAGCGTGCGTCGAGGAACTCTTGCAGTGGACACATTCCAAGTATGTACAGGCGTACCAGATAGATGCAGGAGGACATCATCCCAAGAAGGGATTTGATGGATCTTACCCTGGCTACTGTAACGCTCACCTGATTCCCACGGAGGCGCAGGTCTGGCTTCGAGTGCTGATGCTTCTTCAATGGTGAAGCGCAGGACTATGAAGATGGACAGGAAGGGCCCCTCTACTCTGGCTTCTCTGGCTCGCAGGAATATTCCCCTGTGCGTGAAAAGGGAGTATTACCTACTGACTGAGTTATGCTCAAGCCTCCCACTCTCTTCCAACCCTCCACGATACCCTGCCACGATTCCCCGTGAAGTCTCACCTTAGGGTCAGGAAGGATGAGCTCTCCATCCTGCTTCTGATGCAGGGGCGCGTTGAAACCCAGTTACTTCACTGGATTGAGGATTGATGGGAGTTCAGGTAAGCTTGACTATTCAGGTAAGGCGCTGCAAAAGTTCTGCTGCAAGTTCAAAAGTCCAAGCTTAATAATAATGTTCATTGTCTTGTTGCAGCAAGCGCTAATGCTTATGTCTTTTTCCCCTTAGGGGCCGGGGTTCGGAATGCCAGAGATATGGCACCGACCCGAAGTGAAACGTGCAGTTCCAGTAAATGACAGGTAAGTTCTGGATGAGCGCTCGGGTAATGTCTTTGCATTTGCTCATTCAATGTCTTTGTCTTTTTTCCCCATAGGGGCCAGGGTCCGGAAAATGCCTGGAAGCGGCAAGACCCGAAATGAAATGGGAATGACCCAACAGGTAAGTCCTAGAAGGAAACTGAGCTTTTCCTATTCCTTTCCTTCTCTCACCTTGTTCTTGTCTTTTTCTCTCTAGGCTCTGGGAAGTGGCTGTGGATCCGGATGATCGCTGCTGAAGATGGAGGCGTCCAGGATAGGTGAGTGAAATGCAGCGCTGCAGCGATCGTAGCGAAATGCTTTTAAAAATGATGTCTTCCTTTTCAGGATCGTCGGTGTGATGTCTCCGTGGTGCTGATTTAGCAGGTAAGGTCTTTTGTCTCCCTTTGCAGGTGGCCCAGGATACTGACAGGCGTGGCTGAGGTCCAGATGCAGGAGCTGACACGGTGAGCGTCCAGCTGCGAGGAGCAGAACAACGCAAAGCGTGAGTTGCTGATCGGGTGTGGTTTAAATAGCTTTGGAAGAAGTTCCAAGTGTGTATCCTTCCACCGATCAGGTATGTATCCTTCCCCGACCACACCCGGGTGGAAAGTAGTCCCACAGGTAAAGTAGTTCCATTCAGGCCTCAAGAGGGCCTGGATGTAGCAGCATAGTCTGCATCAGGTAAGTGCACATTAAAACACTTGAACACATGTCTAGCTTTATGAGCCTGGTGCCTAAGGCGCCAGGACAGGGGTTCAACATGACAGCTACGTCCGTGGCTAGCAGGCGTTGCACCTTGCCCAGGATGGCTTTCGTCCTTTCGTCGGACGGCGAGGCCATCCGTGCCGCTATGTCAAGCTTGGCTCCCAGAAACAGGGCGACCTGCGAAGGGACCAGGTGGGATTTGGGGAAGTTGATGGAGAACCCCAGGTCTGTGAGTAGCTGGACGGTCTTCGCTGTGTGTTCTACAGCGAGCTCCCTTGTCCATGCTCGGATGAGCCAGTCGTCCAGGTAGGGATAGACGTGGATCCCTTGCAGGCGTAGCCACGCTGTCACCGGTGCTAGGCACTTGGTGAATACCCTGGGTGCCGACTTTAATCCGAACGGGAGTGCCTTGAACTGGTAGTGCCGTCCTTCGACCACAAACCTGAGGAACTTCCGGTGTCCTTTTAGATTGGGGATGTGGAAGTAGGCATCCTCCAAGTCCAACAACGACAGGAAATCGTCCTCCTCCAGCTCTCCCAGCACGTGCTGGAGGGTGACCATCCGGAACTTCTGAGCCTTGATGTACTTGTTCAGTCGCCGCAGGTCCAGGATGGGACGCCAACCTCCTGTCTTCTTCTTTACAAGAAAGTATCTTGAGTAGACCCCGGAGCTTCGAAGTCTCTCTGGGACGAGCTCGATGGCACCTTTCTTAAGCATCACCCTTACCTCCAGCAGCATCTGGGGTACGTGGTTTTCCTTCCTGGCCACGGGTGGCACGCGAGGTCACTTCTCCAGAAACTCGAAGGTGCGCCCCTGGGCCAGGGTATCCAGCACCCAACGGTCGGTGGAGATGGACTCCCACACGCTGACGAACTTTGCCAGCCGGCCTCCCACCGGGGTGCTTCGGTGGGGGCACGACGCCACGGTCGGTTCAGTCCTGTTTCGAGGCCGCATTGCCGCCTTGACCTCCCTGGCGATGACGGCGGGAACCTCCAGACTTGCCCCATCCTCTATAGGCCTCCTGCAACGAGGAACGGGCCGCTTGACGGTAGGTAGAGGAGCCGCTGCCGGAACCTTTGGAGGCCCCTTGCTGGCCTCCGGTGTTCCGAAAGGACGCCCGTCGTTGCTGGAGAACTCCCAGGGCCCGGGCTGTCTCTGTGTCCATTTTGATGGCTTGCAGGGACTCATCGACTGTCTTCCCAAACAGGTTGTTGCCGTCGAAGGGCATGTCCAACACTTTGGCTTGTACATCCTGACGGAAATCCGTCGCCTTAAGCCATCCACACCGTCTGAGGCAAACACTGTTGCCCAACTGGCGGAAACCTGTGTCAGCGATGTCCGTCGCCACCGTCACGGCGTGGTCCGACGCCACCTCGCCTTCTTGCAGGATTTCCAGGGCTTCTGCCCTCTTGTCGTCCGGCAGGAAGTCCAACAAGGGAGCGATTTTATACCAAAGTTCCCTGTCGTAACGGGCAACGATAGCCAGGGCGTTGGCCGCCTTAATCGTCGTCGCCGCCGACGTGATGACTCGTCCTCCCATCGCGTCGAGCCTCTTTCCCTCGCCATCCGGCGGTGTAGTCGATGTCAATGCCGATGCCCCCCCCCCGCCTTCTTCCTGGCCGCCACCGATCGGTCCCTTTTTTGCCAGCGTCGTGGACGGGTTCTTGAGGAGGGAGAGCCCCTCGTCTCAGATATCATCCAGTAGAGGTACCGCGAGGACCGTCTTCCTCTTGGTCTCTCGACGTTGATAGAGGAACCCCTCCTTCTTTTCTTCGGGGCAGAGCTGGAAAAGCTCGGATGCCCTGGAGATCATCGCTTGGAAGGATCCAATCTCATTGGGCGGGGTCAAGCCCGTGGAGTAGGGGACGACGGGAGGTCCACCCGCCGTCGCCGCCCTCGTCGTCCGTGCCTGTCGTGGCTGTGTCCTTGCGCGTGTCATCCCCGCGGACTGTGGACGGGGAGGAGGGTTGAGCAGGCCTCGAGGGCTGGAAGAGTGCAGGAGGATGTGTTCTTCTCCTCTTGGGTGGTGGAGATCCCGACGGCCCTGCCCCGGGCTCCTCCGTCGGGCCTGGCTCCGGCTCCTCCATCGGGGGTAAAGGCAATCTAGTCCTTATTTCAGAGCATAAGGATTGAATTGCCATCAAAATGGCCGCCGAGTTGTCCTGTGGCACTGGCTGCGACCTCCTTGATAGAGGCCTTGGCTGGCAGAATCAATGCCTTAGTCACCGACTGCGTGCTTGTGGACTTCACCTTGGGGGAGGGCTCCCCGCCTGGCTCCCCCTCAGTCGAAATCTTCGAGATCGACCAGGGCCTCTCCAGAAGCTTGGCCGGGTTCTCGGATTTCCTCTTAGCTGAGCCAGAGCGTTGGCTCGTGATCGATGGCGCCGGGGAGGATGCGCCCTGCCTGGCAGCCGAGGAGCCCGACCGTTCGGCGCTCCAGGTGCCCGTGGACTCGCGGTGCTTAGCCTTCTGTTGGGCCCCCGTCGCCAGGGACAGGACTTAGAAGACAGCTCGGATTTCTTCTTTTTCTTCTCACCTGACAGGCTCTTTCCCTCGAGCCAGTTGGCGAGACGAAGATGGCGGTCCCTCATGGTCCGCTACGACATGTTCCCGCAAAATGCACAGTCCTCCTCCACGTGCGTTTTGTCCTTGTGAAGACAGTAGAGGGATAAGGAATGCTCGTCTTCCTTGAACACGTTCTGCAGCTGGCATCCAGGGCAGGCCCTGAACAGCTTCCCGGGCGTCGAGCTCCCTTTCTCCTGGGCCATGTCCGGGGTAGGCCTCAGAAACTTCTGGAAACCTCCAAAAGCATCGTTCGACGAAATCTTCACCCTTGAGGGGCATAGAAACTTCCGAAACGGGTCCCCGTTGATCGGATGTAAAGACGGTGGAGCTTGAGGCTCAATTTAACCGAAAAATGAGAAATTCTCTTTGAAAAAGTGCGAAAACGCAGCAAAAGCTCGAGAGCTACAGCACAAGGACTCCCAACACTTGAACATGCGGTAAAAATCTGAGGATGGCTGCCAGAGGCGCGGCTAGGTGAGAGGGCAGTCATTGGCTGTGGGCAGTATGACCCAGAGATCAGTGATTGGTTACTACTAGGAAAGACAGATCAGAAACAAAACTGATACTGATTTTTTTCTGTACAGAGGATTCCCAGCCTGACGACGGGGAATATTCATGAGCATGTGAATCCATGCCAGACCCCATGCTGGAGAATTTTTGCCACCAATTAGTCATGTATTCTGGGCTATTTGTAGCCTAGATAATATATTTTTAAAATAACGTTTTTGTACAATGCACTACTGTAGTTAATCCTGGAAGTGACTGTTACTCCATCAAAAATGGCCCTGTGTTTCAGGGATAGATCAGATGGAACCTTTCCATGAATGAATGTCATGCAGTTAAGGGGAAATCCATAATCACTCAGGGAGTGCTTACATTTTTACCAACAGAGAGTGCGTACTAGACAAATTGACTGCGTTTCTCAGAGGGCCCCTTATAAATTGCCTATAAATAATTAGAACACCCTAGTGGTGTTTCTAGGATGCTGAGTGGTCAATCTGCGGGCTATGCGGACTGGTATAGCCTGCAGATTGATTACAGCCCGTAGTTTGGGCTGCAACAAAGCTGTCTGAAATACACGTTCCCAGAGCAACGTGTGCACGTAGGAGCACAGAAGTGAAGGAAAGCAATAGAAACGCTTTCCAAGTGTCAGGCTCACGTACCTGAAAGGAAATGAAAGAAAACAATTTGCCTGCGTTTCAAATTGAAATGAGGCTGACATGAGCAGTGCAGCGTAAGAGGGAACGTATGGAGAACTTTATATGTACCAAGGAAATGAGAGGATTTGTTGCAGACACTGATGAATGTTCAGTGGAGCCTAAGAATGTCAATGGGGAAAAGTGCACAGAAAGGTAAGTAAATGAATTGGCTGTTAAGTGAATGCATGTTCATGTTGAGCTAGTAGAAGTTTATTTAATTGCATATTTGTGTGGAGTAGGTACTGTCTAACATTTGTGTACTGAGGGAGTGGGGGTGCGGGGGGGAAGCACACCTGAAGTAAAATTAATTGGAACAGGGGGCAAGCATACCCACACCTGAATCCACTTTAAAACCATACTCCTCCCACCCTAGCACCTTCCACCACCCAATTAAAAAAATGAAACGTGTTTAATTGAAGTACAAAAAATGTCTGCAACATTTATTTACCATTTTGCAATTTTTTGTACTTCAATTAAACATGTCTCATTTATTCTACTTTAATTAAACAGTGAGGGTGTTCTAATAGCTTTATAGACCTGCAGCGAGGGCCCCACCAGGTGGTATGGCCCCTCATATCTCGTTAAAGGCCATTGATTTGCTCGGGCCATTAACTCGGTCTGCAGGGCCCATAACGCCCGGTACGGCCCTTGCTGCAGGTCTATAAAGCTATATTAAATAACTGTGCAGGGGTTTGAGGGGTCAGAAATGAGTGTTGGATAGAGGCCTCTCTGTCATTATTCTAAAGAGAGTTTCCCTTCCTAGGAAACTAAAACTAAAGATCAGTCTGTGTCTCATTGTGCAAACCGTCCTTGTGTCCAAAACTTATCTGACCCTCACACTAAAATGGAACAATCAAAAAGGTGTAAGGTAAGTGTCTCTGGTTTTGATTTAGCAATAAGTGTGAAAAAGTAAGATATGAGAAATTCAACAAACAGGCCTTGAATCCAGGAGGTTGTTCCCTTCCCCTCGGTTGTTTCAGGTAGAATGGCAAAAGTGTCCTCTTCAAATAATGATTCCTTAAGAATAGTAGAAATGTCTCTTTCATATAACACTTTCTTAAGGATGGCAAAAAGTGTCGTTTGAAGAATAGCAAAAGTGTCTCTTTTATACAACATCTTTTCAAGGATGGCATGGATGGCAAAAGTGTCTTTTTAAACAATGATTCTTCAACATTAGTAGAAATGGTGTTTCGGCCAACACTTTCTTGAGGATGGCAAAAGGTGTCTTTGCCAAAGAAATTTTCAAAGATGATAAGGATGGCAACAGTGTCTTTTCAAACAATAATTCCTCGGAATCAGTAGAAATGTCTTTTCCACACAACACTTTCTTAGCGATGGTTTTCCTGGTATACTCCCCTGCCAGGAATACTTCTGGGTTTTGCAGATCCCCTGGTAAACTCTCTTGTCAGGTATCTTTCTCCCAAAGGCTCACTGCCAAATGTGTGTCTTTCAGCAGGACTTCCTACAATGTTCTGTTTTAGTATAACACAGTTGTACTCCTTCACTGTTTATACTGTATTGCCTTGAGGTACTACTTGTTCCAACTTTCCCCATATCGACAACTCATATATGGAGACTTGTTCAAGTTCTGTCTGTTAACTTTTTCACTAGTATTTGTTTGCTTGTGGCAATACTTGTTTCAATTTTCCCCAAACTGAAAATGTACATCTCCTTTGTGGAGACTTGCACATGTTCTGCCTTTCAACTCCTTCATTAATGTTCATTTGCTGGTAATGACATTTACTCCAACTTTCTCCATATTGACTTCTCCTATGATGATTTGTGTACATTCTGGCTTTCTAATTTACTTAGTCGGTATTCAAATAAAGTTTTCAATTGTTCATATACCTTTCGGCACACCCTGTGGTCCCCAACACCTATGGCCAGACACACTGGTGTTCAATGGTGTTTCCGAATTGCGGCACTTTTAAGCAGCAAAGTCTTTCCTCTGGAACCCTCATTCAGTTCTCTTGCCGGTGCTGCATTCCTTAGTCGGTAGAACTGTTACTGCTCACCAAAACTGCATCCCCAACAGCTTTGCTGCTGCTGCCGCCGGCCTTTCAGCGGTCCCTCCAAGGCATCAGCTGTGCTTCTCCTGGTCTCACGCCTTTCCGGTAAACTATGCTCAAAAGCGGTTGCTTGAAAGCACCTGCCTCTCAGTGTGTGTTCTGTTTCTGTGCGTCTGCCTCTGCCTTCAGGTCAACTTCCCGCTTCACCCGCTCTGCATCCGTCTTCTCCATCTCCACTTCTCAACTGCAGATGTTCACTATCTTTAAATGTCCCCTGAGTCTGATTTTTATTATAACAACTAGACCGCACATTTAGTTTGGTGTTTCTTTCAATCCACATTGACTCCTTCTTCCTCTTCCTCGTCTCATTACTTGAGGCTTCATATGAGTTGGAGTCCATAGTAATTTTGGATCTTTTAAAGTTATATTGTTTTAGATCTTTTTTTAATTCAAAACCATCAGAGAAAGGAGATGTGTGCAATGGTATGAATAATGTTCTGGTCAGATTGTATTGCAGGAAGGGGTTTCTAGATCTTACAATGAGAGGGACTTGAAAAATGACAACAAGCCATTAAGAATTCAGGAATTATGAGGTCTTCACTTCTGGGAAGGGAAGACTACTGCATCTCTCCCGATGGGGTCATCACATCTCCCAGACATCCTTCTCCTCCCATGTGATCCTCCCTCATAATACCACTCCCAGGGTCAGGATCAGGTAGCGTCTGCCGTCCTCTGGCCTCATGGGAGGAAATCTTTGACTGGGGATCAGTGATGACTCCAGAGGATTCATCACAGGGGGTTGACAGCTGATGAATGCCCTCATCCCATTATGGCTGAAAAGAATAAAGGCCATGTTTTAAACAAGCAACTGTAGCCAGGTTCCTTTACTCCATAAAGGTTATGGATTCTCTGTATACAGCACACAAAAGTGCCATTTTAGCTAAGGTGTTGGACTTTCATAAATATCCCCTTTCCCTCCTCTCCTCTACTTTTCTACTCTTCAGGAAAAAGTGTGCCTTAAGGTACTTGTGAAGTATGCACTACTAAGCCTTCAAGCTCACATTATGATCAAATCCATATGAAAATTCAACTTGTTTAGTTTCCCACTAGGTATTTTCCTACGCTAGTGCATCACGTCCTCTCCACAATCCCATTGGACATCAGTGACAAAATGCATCGACAGGGCTATATTTCTCAGCTCCAAAACTATTTCCATTCTCTGACATACTGAGGCAGTGAAGCATCTTCGGATGAATGTCCAGGTTCCCATGTACACTATTATGGGCTGTATCTGTTTTCTTTAGCATCGGTTGCAAAGAAATGACTCAACCATAACAACCCAAAATTAGGGTGCTGGTGATACCTGGATATATCTTGCTCAGGCTCCCTTTGTCTGTAATTAAATAGATGTCATGTGGAAGGCCATTGGCTAGGAATTAAAGGGACATACAGGGAATCTACAGTATACAGACAATAAATACAGTCACTTTAACATTACTCATTTTCGGGAGATCCTCCAAGTAATAGCTCCACCCTTTTTGTTGGTGAGATCTCACCCACTATAAATATCCTACCTTCTGCAGGGCCATTTGTCGTTCAATGAACTCAGACACACATCCCCAGATAGTACTGACATCTGAAATGAAATGTAAAGAGGTGAAATGTATTACAATTCAAACATGTATTAGAGAATCAGCAAAGCAATATAATAATTTTGTATACAATGTTGGCTGGAAATTATAGTTTTATTTTATTAAGTGCATTATAAGTTTATCTAACCTTCAAGGGCCCCAGAGTGCTCTATATATCCATGGGACAAACAAGTGGTACAATAATATATAACACAACATTTTATGTAGTAAGCAAGGTACATGTCACAAAGTAGTACCTATGATAGTTTGCATAGCTCTTGGGAAATGCAACAGGGAATGTGGACAAGGATGCTTGCAAAACCTGGAATTTTTAATAAAAATGGAATGCCACTTTATAACATACTTACAAAATACAAGGGAAAAAGCTAGTGTGTAACACGTTTTTTCATAACTAAAGATAAGGAAAGTCATCAAATAGTCTGTTTTAATAATACAAAGTGGTAGTCTACTCAGCGACTTTGGCTGTTATAAGGTTAGTCTTGACAACAGTATTTTGTATCTGAACAGTAGGTACAATGCAAAGGCTGTAACTGCATGCGTATTTTAACATTTGGCACTTTCATTGTTTTTATTGTATTACTGTTGCTTTTTTTTAATAAAGATGATGTAAGATTACGTAAAAACCAAAAATACAATAACTAAAACCTCAAGCATGATTCAACTGTAAAGGTTAAATAAATAGTTATGACTTCTGCATTGGTAGATCATGTCCCTCTTTGAACAGACTCCTTGAATATCCATTCTCTTGGTACCAAGAGTGCAGCATTGTTTGCAAAGCATAGGAACAACATGGAAGCCTTAACTGAGAGAATGGAGAGATGGTGGTTGGGGCACCGGTAGGAGGATTGACATGGTATAAAAGGTACACATGTCACCAAGGTGACTAACTTGTACTTACTTGTACATCCTGCCCCCTTCATCCAGACTCATGGGATAGTTCATCGCCATACTGAAGCAATGACTGACTCTTATCATATGGAAATGGCATTGAGCACCTCAGAAATACTGTTTAAGATTAAGGACTCAATGAAATAATTGGAGGCCAAGATTGGCTCAGTTGGTGCAGGAGTCTTGTTACTGAAGCAGAAACGGCACAAGGTTTTCCCAAAGATACGGAGGCATAGGAAAAATATCACAGATGAAAGACACACTTCAAGATTTTAAATATCAGGTGAAAAAACTACACCAACTTATGAAGCAACTGGAACCTAGATGCTGGCAAAGGGAGGCCAAAGTAGAGTAATATCTGCCTATTTTCTTGTTTTTTGTTGTGTGTGTCTTGTGTGCGCTACTATACCTACAGGCCTGTGCTAATGCGCTATATAAATATAAAGAAATTAATATTATTGTATGTCCTCCAAATTTCTGGTTTGTTCATTCTCGGCCATTCCGCTTTTACGCTCCTGTTGGTTGGAGGAATGATTGCGCATTGAAGACAACCTGGTGCCTTATAGCTGAAGCCCAAGCAGATGTGGTGGGCTTGGGAGAGAGAGACAGAAAGGTGACAGCAAATACTTTGAAATTAATCAGTCGAGGTCGGAGCTGGAACAATATCGAAGGCATTCAAAGTGATGATTAAGAGGAGAGTGTACATCAACAGATAACAGATGTGGTGAGGGAAGAGGTGCTGTGAGATTTACTTAAAATTGAATGAGGGGTAAGGGAGATTGAGTGAAGAGCAATAGGTTCTACTGATGACACAAACTAACCAATTGATGCAAAAGTAAGATTGCAAGAAACCCAGCTCAGGTTGGAATCCCAAGATTGCATGAGGTACAGAACTAGGATGCTTGAAGAAGAGGACACATCAGCAGAAATACTGACATGGATTCTACGACCGGAAGCATCCAGGGATAGAATAGTGGTGCTTCGAGACGAGGGGGAGTGCACCACTACAGACAACGGCCCATAAGTACAACATTCAGGAAATACTAGCAGACATTGGGCCTCTTTACAAGTTTGGTGGTATCCCGCCAGTAGATACCACCAAACTGTATTACTGTTACAGGCACTCGATCCAGCAGTATTACTACTGGATCACGAGTGCCAGCAACAGTTGTAAATCCCCATTCCATGGAGTCCCATTGGACTGCCGGATTATTATACAAGTGCCGGTAATACCAGCTATTTGTGCCGGTAATGTGCCTGATTTACCTCCAGCTTTTAGCTGGAGACAAATCAGGGGCTCCACCAGCGAACCTGTAGTTGGCCAGTGCGTTAATGTACTGGTAAGCGTTAATACCGGCACGTTATTACCGTAACAGCCAATTTATAATGATGCCCTTTATATTCCCAGCATCTGATTTCAGATGGTAAGCAAATAACAGAATTATTGCAGAAAGCTGATGTTCAAAAACTATAGGACAATGATAGTGACATGTTTGATGAGCCACCATCACATCAAGAAATTACACTTATATTAGAGGGACTTTCTAAAGGAAAGGCAGCAGGCATCAATTGGCTACAGTCCATTTCTATGCAGCCTCGAGATATATATATATATATATATATATATATATATATATATATATATATATACAGTGACTCCAGAGTAAAGCCAGGTAAAAAAAGCCCCTTGTTGCACATTGTATAGGTCACTATCATTGTTAAACAGTGATTTGAAAATCCTCAGGGATATTCTAGCAAACAGACTGCAGAGAGTGATTAAAAATAGTCCACCTGATCAATTAAGCTGCATCATGAGAAGAAATATAACAATAAATATAAGGCACTCTTTTTGTCAGAGCATACAGAGATAACAGCCGATGAAGCTCACGTGGCCTATCTCGATGCAGAGATGGCCTTTGGTTCAGGAGGGTGGGAGTACATTCTGGCTGCCCTTGAACATATGAACTATGACCCGAACATTCAACGATGGCTAAATTGATTATTGAACAAACCCACAGGAAGGATTAAAACTGGCAAAGAGATATCAGCTATTTGGGAACTTGGAAGAGGCATGATGCAAGAATCTCTCCTGTCGCCACTACTTATTGTGGTGGCATTAGAATGTTTGGCCTACCATCAAAGGTGTCAGTAGAAAGGGGCATTGTGCTAATGGTAAGTTACACGTAGTATTATATTTGAATGACCTGTTGCTGTTTATGCCAGAATAGTCTTATTCGCTTTAAACATTAGAGTTGGAAAGATTTGGCCTCATCACAAAGCGTAATATTAATTAGACAAAATTGGGCTTTTTTCCCACTGGGACATTCAGCCCACTTGAGCATGGAACTGCTGCCTACATGACAAATCTGGTGGGGTTGGGATTCCTTCATATATCTTGGTATACAGATATTACAGTATAGGAATGAGCTAATAGATCTGATGCAAAGGACAACTGACTGGATTACAAATTCAATAGAGCTTTGGGACAAAGTACCAATGGTGATACTGGATAGCATGGCCATTGCGAGAATTCTTTTTTTGCCCAGAAGAACAAATTACTTATCCCTAGTAATGTTCTTTCAACTGGATTTTCCTTCCACGTATTCCGCATCTTTGATATCTTCCATCCGGCATCAGCTGCTTCAGAAAGTTTTTTCTCAGCAGAGGGCACCGTGCGTCGTCGACTTGTGCCCCTCGGCGGCCTCCATTCGCTGGAGCATGACATCACCGACTGTATATATAGCACAAACTGCACCTGTTATTTCAGTTCTAATTTTTCCTCTCTGAAAAGCACAGACGTTCACAATGCAGTGGAATGACCAGACGATGGAGGAGAGGATGGTGTAATAAATAATGTTTTGCGAAAGTATGAAGAGAGGACCAGGTTGCAGCACTACATATGTCCTGCATTGGAAACCCTCTCTATAAAGCTGATGAAGTAGCCATACATCGAGTGTGCCTGTAATCCAAATGGGACGACTTTAATCGAGACTTTGCCAATATCCCCCAGTAAGTATTTCAGGGGTGTAACTGGTATGTGCATGTCTAGAATGCATGTCTAAAATGTCCTCTAACCTGGCGGCCTCTTCCTCCCAGAATTCTGGGGTTTTGCATTTGGGGCCGCATGTCTGGGTCGCCAGACCATATTTTGCCATCTTGCTTGGGGTTATATGAAGGTGGTTCAACAGCTTGAATTGTATCAGCCTGAAACTGGCGCACAGGGAGACTGCCTTAGTAAACTGGCAGTATCTTGTCTATTGCGCATCATCAATGGTCATGTTCAGGTCTCGCTCCCATTTAGCCTTCATTGTATTCAGGTCGGGAGAAGTGGTGGAAGTTAAAAGGTAAGAAGCACAATCTTTTGTGCCTGATGAAATTACCGACCTTTAGAAGAAAGGAAGGGTGGACCCTCAACACAACCTTCACCTTGTAAAAAGGTGGTAAAGTTAGGCTTACAAGATAGAGCTCTAAGAGCCGAGGTAATGGCAGTTAAGAAGACAGTTTTGGGGGTCATTAATGAAGGGGTTCAAACGGAGCGCCAATGAGGAATTTTAACACCAGGTTCAGATCCTAGATGGGAACAATGAACGGAACAAGAGGGAAAACATTAGTTCGCCCCTTCAGAAATTGGACCACAATAGGGATCTTAAATGCTTAAAAATAGACAGCGCTGCCAGATAGCCTTTTGCAGTCGCAACTTGCAGCCCCTGATGGGCCAAATGAAGTAGAAAAGACAACACCACCAGTGTGTCGCAGGTTAAAAGGTCTATATGCTTAGCTCTGCATCAACTGAAAAATATGCTCCAACTGCAGCAGTACAGAGACTTTGTTGCTAGTCTTCTGACCAAAAGCAACATCTCCATTACGTTTTCCGGGAGGTCCCTTGTATCTTAGCCAGGCGTGAAAGTTCAGAGTCCTGATTTTTGGATGCGAACCCCCACCCTTTTGCAAGAGCATATCCTCTCTTTCGGGACGATGAATTGGAGGGCAGATGGACATGTCCTGAAGGTGCGGGTATCACATCCTCATAGCCCAATCTGGAACAATCAGGATCATGGTTTCCCAAACTTCCTGAACCTTCTGATGACGTGAGGAATTACAAGGACTGGATGAAATGCATATAAGAGTGGAAATACCATGGAGCATAACAGGTTGAACTTCATGTTAACACTGGACACAAACAGATCCACTTGAGGGGTTCCCCAAAGGGCGAAGATCTCTTGAAAGGCTTCCTGAGCTAGTTCCCACTCGTGAGAGACTGTGTTCTGCCTGCTCAGAACGTCTGCCACCATGAACTCCTCTCCGGCCAGGTGAACAGCCACGAGAGACAATTCTTCTTGCAGTACTCAAAACTAGAGCTGCATTGCCTCTGTGCACAGTGGTAGCGACGCTGCGCCTCCTCTTTTGTTGATGTAATGATGGCCACTGGGTTGTCCATCATTATCAGGACATTTTATACCCATGCAGAGGGCAGAAAGGCCATCACCGGTAGTCTGATTACCCTCAGCTCCAAAAGGGTGATGTTAAGTTTGGACTCTGATGGAGACCAACGACCTCTGATTGTCAGATCGCTGGTGTGGGCTCCCAAACCTGTGAGGGAAGCCTGAGTAACTATTGTTATTTCTGGTCATGGTTGCCAAAAGGGTCCCTCCTTCAACATGTTCTCCTTGCAGGCCCACCACAGGAGATACTGCATGACCTTGCTCACGACCTGAAGTAGATATGTCATTCTGCTAGAGAGCTGTGACCACTGTGATCTGAGGGCCCATTGAAGAGACCTCATTCTCAGACTGGCCTCTGGCACCAGACAAATGCAGGATTCCAGGAGACTGGGAAACCCTAGACAATCTAACGCTGGTAGACATGGGTTATTCTGAAACTTCATGACCATCTGCTAAATGAGATGAGCCCTCAACTCGGGTGGCAAGGTTTTCCCGGAGGAAGCATCCAGGACTGCTCCAATGAAAGGAAGCTTTTGAGACGGTATCATGGGGGACTTCTTGAAATTGAGGGAGAAGCCCAGCTTGTGAAGAGAGTGGCAGGTGACGCTGAGATGCTCCAGGACCTGTTTGGGGGAACAGGCCCTAATCAGCCAATCGTCCAGGAAAGCGTAGATGTGAATCCCCGCACCCCCTGATACTTGCTGCCACTACATCATTAACTTGGTGAAAACCCTCTGGCAGAGTTGAGCTGAATGGCAGAACCCAAAACTGAAAATGATAACTGCCAATGGTGAACCTCAGGTACTTCCTGTGATTGTGATGGATACGCACATGACAGTAAGCATCTTGAAGGTCTAATGATACCATCATATACTGGAGCTAGGATTTGTGAGAGAGTAACCATCTTGAACTTGTCTTTCCTGAGGAACTTGTCTTTCCTGAGGAACTTGTTGAAGCATCTCAAGTCCAGGATGGGCCTCATCCCTCTGCCCTTATTGGGGATCCAAAATTAAGGGGAGTAGCACACTTGGTTCCTCTCTGCCACAGGCACTGGATCTTTGGCATCTTTCTCCAACAGGGTCTCAATCTCCTGCAGAAGGAGAGGATGTGGAACCTTTAGGGAGTGGCTCTCTGGTGGAAATTGGGAGGCCTTCTCAAGAAAGGGAGGCACTAACCCTGGGCTCCAGTTTACAGGGCACAAGCATCGGAAGGAATGCCTCGCCATTCTTCCAAATGCTGAGTCAACCTGCCCCCCACTACAGTCCTGTGGACCAAAGCCTTGGAGCGGTTTTGTGTTTTTTAAAATTAATGCGTATGGCTAATAGAATTAAGCCTTTTGCATTCATATCACCACAAATGAAAACAAAAATTAAAACAACCAACTACACTTTACATATAAAATCAACAATATTAAAAATCATCCAACAATTCATATACTACTAGTTAGTATTATACAGCTAATTATTAAATACCTATTCAGATTAGGTTATTAAAATGAATACAAGTTACCATTCAAGTACATATCCCTAGCCCATTAATTAGCCCATTAATAACTGTAATCTAACTCAGTGGCTGTTCAATACGCAATTAACCATGACAATTATTAGACTTTTGGGAGTTTCAAATCCTTTCAGTGCCTCTGCCTTAGAATTAGTGTACCTTGTATACTCCCCCAGACATGGATTGCGGCTGCAATAATCACAAGGGACTCTGCAGCCACAATCATGGACCAAAACTGATCTGTTACAATGCTGCCTGGCAGTGTGAAAAAACGTTAATTCCTGGACATAAAATAGCATATCCAGGTGTCACAGGTTTGCATCACATTCAAACTGAGTAGAACTTTAGACTGACATTGGCAATGTATGAACAACACAACAGAGGTGACCTGCTGTGAGAGATGAGGTGGTTTGCCATAAAAAGGATATGATAGGCACTTTGCAACTGCTCAGTGAAAATGGTGTTATTCATTTCTGAGCTTCTATTGTGGTTCACATTGGACCTACATCTGATCCCGTCACATCTACACCCATCAGTGGTAAGAAATAATTTTCTTGAGTACCGGAAGGAACAGCACCGAAGGAATGAGTCACGAAGAATCTCTAAGTGTGCTTGATATGTTGGTGGCTATGATGAATTGCCATTTGTCAAGGGCGTGAAAGCCCTGGCTTTTTTTATTGTTATTACTTAATAAAATGATGCGGGTAATTCCATCTCGAAAAGGGTAATCTGCTGATCATAAACTCCATGCCAAAAGAATAGTGTGTATCTGTGCCCTGCTGCATCAATTTGCTGAGCTGCATTGATTGCTATAGCAGTTGAATAAAGCAGGTACAGAGGACACAAGCACCCATTTGACACCCCGCAATGACAGCAAAGTCTATGCTGTGCAGGGGCTGCATTTAAGATACTCACCCCTGTACCAAAACTATAATGATAATAAGTAGGCCATGATAATGGCAGGGTAGCTTCTAAAATAAGCCCTACTTATAATCATTGCAGTCACATCTAGTTTGATATCATATGTGTCAGCTCCTGTGAGCCGCCTTAGCTGTGGAAGGTGATGTGTATTCTGGCCAGTGACAGGACATGCCTCCTCTTTGATTTCTTTGTGAGAGTAGGTAACACCTTACTCCAGAGATAGCCGCACAATAGGCAGTTGTCCTTGGCCCATGCATCAAAGGAGCACACCCATTCAAAGGGAGTAGCCTCACACCAGGGTGCTGCATTTCTAAAGGCCTTTGATCCTAATGAGAAGGGGTGGGGTTAATGTAGACAGGAGAGCTTGGTAAAGTTGGGGAAGGCCTCCACCATCTTGTTTCTCTCCTTCCTGTCCCTTTCACTTTCTCTAGAACAAAGCACTTTGAGTGTGATGTCAGAAGGGCAAAGTCCACTTCTTTTAAGAAAAGGGATTGCACCACTAAGTCAGGGTAGCGTTAGTCCATGGCAGTCCTTTTCCAGAGTCCTCCCATTGTGAGGTGTAGACGGGTGTTCCAAGGCAGAAGTGAGCTCTGTCCCCTAACCATCCACAGGGACCATTGGGGTGACTCTGTTGCTGAAAAAAGACCTACCTCTTTGCAAGCCACAGTGTTACCCAGGACCTCACCGTGTTGAAAGACCCCTGCAGTTGTGTGCGAGCCTCCCGCGTGTTTGGGAGCATGGCAAAAGGACTCATCTTGTCCCTGAGCCCCTGGATTGGGACTCACAGCACCAGAGCCAAGACAGCTCGGATTCAAGGTTTTTCACTGCTGACCAGTTTACAGCCCTATGTCAAGAACCGTTCGACACTCTTGAACCACCAGGACCCTAAATTGCTGCCGTTTGAACTCTCCCAATCTTCTAATTGCTTGCACAGGACCAGGATGTCTGATTCGGCATTGCCGGACCACTAAGAACTGCAAAAAATAACTATTGACTGCTAACTGCCCTCCTTGGTCCTTGTTTGGGCAGATGTGACTAGTTAGGTCACTTGTATGCCTTGTGCACCCATGAACATATCCTTTTAAAGCGCATTGTGGTCTTTTAACTGCTTTTTCTCCCCCTGTCTCATTACCTTCAGTGCTTCATCGATTCTATCTTTGTATATTCTGTGTTCCTTCCATAGGGGTGGGTTTTTACGAAAGATGTCTGCCATGCACTCCTCCTCCTTCTCGTCAGTTCGCCTTGTTGCATGCCTGCATGTGATTTTCATCAAGGTGTACAACAAATGGGTTCATATGGAATCCACCTTGGTTTTACACCTGGTCAAGACCAGGCAGATTCCATAGGAATCCATTAGTAAAGCCCATTGGCAAAACGTATTTGTAGGTAGCGTTTACTTTTCCACGAGACAACTCTTTCCTTGCCAACTCCGCCTTGTGGAACTATAAAATTGCATGCAGGGTTCCCCACAGTACATGAATACTAATGTTGAAGGTCTTCTGCATGCAATGCAGATTTCATGTAAAATTACCCGCTTAGAAAGATGCTTGGGAAGATTTTATAATTCAGAGGATAAAGTTCTTTACAGAAGATAGTTGCGATTATATCAGTTGGAGGTGCAGGTATCTCTTCTCCTATCTCGAGCGCATCAAATGCAACCAAAGAACCTTTCTCCTGTTGGGGAGTACATTCAACGCCCCCAACGTGCATTAAAGTACAAGCTTCGAAAGTTTCTTTAAAGCAAGGCAGGGACATACAGAAACAACCCCATTCATGTAGAAACTCCCTTTATAGGTCCAAATGCACACCAGCAACAGTATGGCAGCAAGCAAAATCCTTGACGAGAATTAAGCTATAAGCTGCAAACCATATACATGAGTATACACACCTGTTCCTATGGAGTATAATAACATGTAACACTAATTAGGAAACCATTAGGGGTACTAATAACGGTGGTGAATGAAAGCAAGCTTTAAGAATAATTCAATAAACAATACATAGGTAGGTCTCAAGAGAAAACTCAGCCATGCCTATAGCCAAGAAGCATCATGAATTAGCAGAAAATACCAGCCAGGCCTTTACAAAAGTCCACATACATGAAGACAGCCTCTATCAGCAGAGCTGAATGCTGCACATTGATTTGACAAGATGGGCGGTCGAACACAATCCGAAAACTTGATTCTATTCTAGGCAGTGAGACCATAAAAAGGCAACAAAGAAATAACAGACCCTAGAGCTAAGAAACAGTCACTGCTCACGGATTGGTTGAGACACATCAGCTTAGCCGAGTTCCCAAGCTCATGTTCAAAAGACATAACAAATGAGGTTCCTAACCAGTACATCAAAATCTAATACAATGAAGGACACACTTTGGCTGGGCTAAAACAATGAGCAGCAAGAAAGCATGTGCATCAATGAAGTATGATCGAGGTACAACAGTGCCCTCTGTAGGGAAACTATTTGTAAATAATACCAACCACCCAGACGATAGCCATATAAAACACCATTGCAAATACAGACACTGGTGACCTCTTAAGAAGATTTATCAAGGTACCTAACAACACACACAGTCATAGTGAGAACTACCTTCAACTATTTTGATTTATACACACATATAACATAGCAAAGAAGTGAAGTCTGCAGACACTTCAGTCCCCAATTCATAAGGTTAAAGGTAGAGCCAATGACATTGTTCACAGGCCATGAGAAAGGATGTGTTGAAGGGGAAGTGAGTAATGTTTCCAACGAGGAGTTGCAACATTAACTGTCGATTGAACAGTTAATCATGATGGGAACAGTGAACTGTTGTCAACCGTTGAGGTCTTTGAGAAAGGATGTAAAGTTATCATTTTTGTTGCCACACTGTCACACCCCACACAAGAATTGGTTAAGACTCATCAAGTCATATACTCCAAAGATACTCCACATGAAATAGCCAATCAGAAGCTACATTTATATGATCCACGGTTTAAAGGTTAAACATCCACTCAGCATAATGGGAAGGAAGATGATCTCAGAGTCAATGAATTAATAAACTGATGTTTTGTCATGGTCTCAAGAGTAGGATAAGCCAGTAGGGCTAGCTATTGTATAGATTAACCTGCAGTGTTTATGAGGTTACCCAATCACAGGTTGGGGATTTGTGAATAATCTGTAAAATTTGTTGTCACCTCAATTCTGATTCTTTTTATAAATGCTGCCATTTTAGGAGGCCATGTTGAATGTCTTCTTTGATGATTCCCAGCCCGAGCTGTGTGTAATAAACGTTTTTTCTCTCACATCTTGTGAATCATTTTCGAATCATTTTCGAATCATTGGATTGATTATTATTATTTGATGTTGGGACTTGTCTTACATATTTGGTGGCCAGTACAGGGATCCAAGTCTCTTCTGGACAACTGTGGGCTTCTCCATCGCACTCCTGGGCAAGCCAGGCCTGCCTGCAGGGAGCAGAAGACTGTGCAGAGCAAGAGGAGACAGCAAGCAATGTGGTTACTGAGAGGCTTGCTGTTAGGCAGAATCACATGCAGTCCCCTTTGGGAACACTTCATGCAATTAAGACAACAAGTGTAAGCACTATTTCACCTCGATGGATGAGCAGCCAGACTTATCTCAAGAGTTTAATTGAGTAGTAGAACAAGTTACACAAAGGACCAACCAATACAGTGATTCAAACAAACACTTACTCAAGATTTCTTGGTAAAAGAATGTACATTTATTTACTCAGTCAGTTTGAAAACATTACACTAGCATAAGCAGCTCAATATCACACACTAATAAACCACAAATACACAACCGGTAAGTAAATGAACAAGTTTAGCTCCCCTGAAGTGGGCGCAAAATGGCACTTCAGATACTTAATAAAGGGGTAAAAAGACAAGGTTATAAGAATAGACAGCCCAAATACATTCATAGGCAGGGCAAAGGGTTTCAGTTAACTACAACCAGCAATTCATTTCATAGGCCTGGGCCAAAGTCAATTTGTATCGGATAGCACAGTTCTGGTAGTAATGGTTAAGTCTTTGCCAGGGAGTTTAGAAAGATTTGGCTAGGCGAAAAGTTTGACGATTGTTTAGGGAAGGACAAGCCTTCGAAGTTGAGGAAAGTTCCCCAAACTTTTGCGATGGCAGAAAAGATTTCCGGACCGCATTTGCACAGTACCTTGTTAATGAAGAAGAACTGTAGCTGAGGCAGTTGTTCCTGATAGATGCTAACACTTGGGCAGCAGGAAATATATTACTAAAATTGAACAAAGCAGTAATAAAAGATATAAAGGTAGAAACAGAAGAGCCAGAGCAACAGGATGTAGAGTATGAATGCAAGTTGATCGAAAGTGAAGACGAGCAGGAAGGGAGTGAGAAGAGTTGAGAAACTGAAGAGGATCAGGAGGAGAGAATATTGAGACCTCACCCCAGAACAAGAGAATATTGAGACCTCACCCCAGAACAATGGCAGCAGTCAGAGGGAAGAAAAAGGCTAGGACACATCATAGCCCAAAAAGGAGAGACAGCTTCCATTAATACAAAAGGGGGTAGGCAGATTACAGTACATACCATGGCCCCATATCAATATAAATAATTTGATAAAGACCCTACCCTTACAGGAGAACTGGGCAAATGGATTCACACATTAGAAAAACACACAGCAGGAGACACTTTAGCTGTAGTTGATATGAAAAGTGTATTAGCAAATATAATAGGGGACCAGACAAACACCATGTTGGAAAGAACAGGATACCCAGGGGTCCGATTAGAAAGTGACACACATGACAGAGCTCCATTTAACATTTGTCGAGCTCATGTGTGGGATGCGTTGATGAGGACAAGCCCAGATAAACCTGATGTAGATTCTATCATGGCACGTACAATGAAACATAATGAGGACCCAGCTTAATATATTCAGTCCCTCCAAGAGACATGGAGAAAGAATATACAATTCTTCTACCACATACTGCGAAAGGGTCTCTCCACAGAGGTACAAAAAGGGCGAGGGGCAGGATTTGGGGGTTTACGACCACGATTTGGAGGAGCATGTGGAAGGGTGGGGCACATAGCCGAGGAGTGTCGAAGCAGACCTCACATGCAGTACCACCCAGGAGCAACTCCAACTCAGTATTATACATAAGACCCCTCATACCGCGGACTGGTACAAGGAGTGTACATCACAAACCAAGCCATAGTCCCAGGACCAATGTATGCCCCAGGATCTGCACAACCCCAGAACGTAGGCCCAGTGCAAGTAACCGCCCCCACACATGGACAACCCATACAATACCCAACTCTGAACATCATGCCCATCATGCAGAAACGTCACACAGTAAGCTCCATCCCAAGCACTTACAGTACCCTGGCAACAAAATGCTCTTCCACAAGGAACTTTGCCATATCATACTGGAGCCAGTATCCTAGGGAGCGATGCTTTTCCCCTTCCAGGCTCAACCACATATACTTATTTATTTATTTGTATTTATTTCCAGGAGAACTTTTACAAAATACAAAATCACAGTTCACATATAAAACAAATCACAAATGGCAAGTTGCAAAATCACAGAGTCCCCAGGGGAATCATAAACTATACAAACTAGAAAGCCTAGACTCGTATATACTCATATCTATACCTACTATCTTACTTGTTTTTTATTAGCCATACCCAATTAACCGTACAATTACATTAAAATCAGTATCTCACGCCATTTTGATGCTACATCTTTGTATCTTATTAAAAGAAATCAACTAAAATCAGCTAAAAATCAATCAATTAATTATCTAGAATCAATCGTTTAACTGGTCATAGCATTCAAGTTTTTGTACAATATCCACACATATTATACAAATTATAAAAACACAGTATAAAACATTAGAAAACATTAATGATAAAATTGTAAAATTTCCTAGAACTATTCAGATCAAATTCAATGGTAGCCCTGGTAACCACATATACGCAATAGGACAGCCCACAGCGAGCCTTGACGTGCCCAGTCCTCGCAATGGTATTACCCAAATTGTTCGAACACAATTGTTCAAATGAACAATTGACCTAATTTCAAAGGTCCGAATTGACCTTTTCACAATTGACCGAACATATATCTATATATATCGGTTTGGACATATATATATATATATATATATATATATATATATATATATATATATATATATGGGATACATTACTCACCGTAATCGTATTTCTGATGCTTGTATCTGCTTAGATTCACATGCTGTGCATAGACCGACATCTAGCGGAAGCTGCGGAGTATTACAGTTGGTTTTTCGAAACTCGAAAATGGCCGTCGACACAGGGCGTGCCAGTAATACTATCCCTAGTGTGACGTCCACTGTACCCATGATCCCTCACGCGTCTAGGACCCTAAGATTGTATTTTTTCTGACATGAGGTAGCGTGAGGAGTAGCGTGAGTACAGATAATCCAAGCAGATAGATAGAAAGGACACAATCCATTCGAATGTTATTTTTCTGACATGAGGTAGCATGAGGTGTAGCGAGAATACAGTTGTATCCAAGCAGATACGTATCAGACAAGC
This sequence comes from Ambystoma mexicanum, assembly GCF_040938575.1. Lineage (NCBI taxonomy): Eukaryota > Metazoa > Chordata > Amphibia > Caudata > Ambystomatidae > Ambystoma > Ambystoma mexicanum. The sequence continues at coordinate 899,439,715 of NC_090941.1, forward strand.
TCATAAGCATCCATGCGCCTTCTCTCAGAGGGCAGGAAGGGTGGGTCGCATGTGAATCTAAGCAGATACAAGCATCAGAAATACGATTATGGTGAGTAATGTATCCCTTCTGAGGCTTGTGGAATCTGCTTAGATCACATGCTGTGCATAGATTAGCGAGCAGTACCTGAAGAAGGAGGTGGGATGTGAGAAGGGTCATGAGCAAATAAATGTCTTAGAACCGCTTGTCCCACTTGTGTATCTGTCTTGGAATGGGTGTCAATGCAGTAGTGCTGAGTAAAAGTGTGAATAGAGCTCCAAGTAGCTGCTTTGCAAATGGTGTCAAGGGGTACATTTGCAATGAAAGCCAGAGTGGCCCCAATGCCTCTTGTAGAGTGGGCTCTCGGCGTGAAAGGCAGAGTTTTTTCAGAAAGTGAGTAACGCAGCTGGATACAGTTAATAATCCACTTAGAGATGGCACCTTTAGAGACGCGATCCCCCTCTCTGCCTGTAGCTACGAAGACAAACAGCTGGTCTGTTTTCCTTAGCGGTCTGGTCTTGTTTACATAGTAGAGGACCGCCCTACGCACATCTAGGGTGTGTAGTTTCACCTCAGCCGAGCTTTGTGGATCTTGGAAGAAAGCCGGAAGCTCGATGGACTGGTTGACGTGGAATTTGGAAATAAACTTAGGTGAGAACCTAGGGTGTGTGCGTAAAACCAGTTTATCTTTATGGACAGTAAAGAAGGGATCTTGCACTGACAGAGCCTGAATTTCACTGACCCTTCTTAAAGATGTAATTGCTACTAAGAAGGCCGTCTTATAAGTCAGGTGTTTGAGACTGCTTTTATGCATGGGCTCGAATGGGGGGCCCATGAGTTTAGATAGCACCACGTTAAGGTCCGATCCTGGTGGTGGGTTTGAAATAGGAGGGTGAAGTATCTTTACTCTTTCCATGAAGGCTTTAACTACTGGTACTTTCCACCACAACACTTTGTTATGGGAAGTGGTGTATGCCGACAGAGCTGCAGGTGTACCTTCAGTGAGTTAAAAACCAGTCCTGAATCCAGCAGGTGGAGCATGTATGTAACAATAGTGGAAGGAGTGCAATCAACTGGGTTGATTTGTTTATTCTGGCACCAGATAACTAATCTCTTCCATTTGTCAAAGTAGCAGTGCCTCGTGTTTGGCTTCCTAGATTCTTTTAGGATGTCCATACACCTCTGTGGTAAATTGAGATGTCCGAACTCTATGACCTCAGGAGCCATGCTGCCAGGTTCACTGAGTTGGGTTGAGGATGCACTGTTTGACCTTGGTGCTGGGACAGTAGGTTGTACCAGGCCGGAAGTTTGATGGGTTCGCACACCGCTAATCTGCGTAAGTGTGGGAACCAGGGTTGTCTCGCCCACATGGGAGCAACCAGGACGAGCGTCATCGATTCTCTGTTCATCTTGTTGACCACCTTCCTGATGAGAGGGGTTGGTGGAAAAGCGTACGCAAACATTCCTGACCAGTTCATCCACAGGGCGTTCCCCTGGGAGTCTGGTTGGGGGAACCTGGATGCAAATCCTGGGCATTGTCTGTTTTCGCTTGTGGCGAATAGGTCTATAGTGGGGAAACCCCACTGAGAGAAGATATCTTCTACGTCTTCTCTGTGTAGACACCATTCGTGTTCCTCTGGGAGGGGGTCTCTGCTCAGAGCATCCGCTAGAGAATTGAGATCCCCTGGAACATCTTGCGATGACAGGAAAATGTTCCGTCTGAGTGCCCATATCCAAATTTTTTGGGCAAGCTTAGACAGATTTGGCGAACGAGTCCCTCCTTGCTTGTTCAGGTAAAACATGGCTGTAGTGCTGTCCGTCCGGATTCGCACTGACAGATTTAGCAGGTAGGGCTCGAACGCTTGAAGCGCTCTGAATACTGCCAGAAGCTCTAGTAGGTTGATGTGATTCTTGGCCACTGAGTGAGACCAGAGACCCTGAGCTGTGTGGTGGAGATGGTGAGCTCCCCACCCTGTCAGGCATGCATCGGTTGTGACTACTGCCTGTATCTCGGGATCCTAAAAGGGTTTCCCCTTGGACAGATTATCTCTTGTCCACCAGTGAAGGCTTTGTACAAGTGTTGGCGAAACGACCACTAGATCGTCCCACTGACCACTTGCCTGAGACCACTTTTCGCCAACCATTCCTCCATGGGACGCATGCGCAGGCGCGCGTGGGGGACCAGGTAAATACATGACGCCATCATGCCCAGAAAACGCATTGCTTTGCGTACCGTTATCTGGCGACCGGACTGATATTGCGGAATTTGCAGCAGTATATTCCGAATTCTTTCCTCAGAAGGAAAGGTCAACCCCTCTTGAGTGTTTAGGATAGCTCCTAGGAACTGTTTGGAGGTGCTTGGCACCAGACTTGACTTTTTCTCGTTTATTGAGAAGCCCAATTCGAAGAGGAGGTCGATTGTCCTTTGAATGTTTGTTCTGCAAATTACTGGGGTCTCCCCCGTGATGAGCCAGTCGTCCAGGTAAGGGTACACCGGGATTGCCTCCCTGCTTAGGTGTGCTGCCGCCACCGCCATGGAGCCGAAGCTATTCCGAAGGGCAGTACCTTGAACTGGTAGTGCCGACTGTCCACCTTGAAGCGCAAGTACTTTCTGTGGGCTGGGAACATGGCAATATGAAAATCGGCATCTTTCATGTCCAATGTTGCCATGTAATCCCCCTTTTTTAGGAGGGGGATTACCTCCTGGAGAATAGTCATGCGAAACGTCTGGGGCTTGACATACTTGTTTGCAGGCCGTAAAGTCCAATACTGGGCGCATTGTTAAATCTTTTTTTGGCACAAGGAAGTAAGTTGAATAAATACCCTTGTTTACCTGGTGTCCCGGGACGAGTTTTATCGCGTCCTTTGCTAGCAGCTTGACGATCTCCTCGAGGAGGATCTTCTGGTGGTCCAAAGAATGTATTTTTTGTCGTGGAGGATGGTTTCGGGGACGCTCTAACAGTTCTATGCAGTACCCTGCGGATACTGTCGACAGCACCCATCTGTCTTATGTGATCCCTTCCCAAGCTTGGGTGAAGTTGGAAATGCGTCGCCCCACTGGGGTTGCGTGAGAAGGGACCCTGAACGGAGCGGAACGTCACTGTTTTGGTGGAGGCGCGCCGCCTCCTCTACTGGGGCTGCCTCTACCTTTACCACATCCTCTTTTATTACCCCTGCCATAACCCTGGGTAGACTGTTGGTTATTATTGTTCCACGGTGTACCCTGCCCCTGGGAATAGTTAGATCCTCTCTGGGAATTTTGGCCGCGTGGGCGAAGAAAATTGCCATTCCCTCTCTGATTAGGGGGTTTATTGGTTAGTTGGCCTAGGGATTTGAGTGTCTCATACTCGTCCTTGGCATTTTTCAGCGCGTCCTCGACCGCCTTACCAAACAACAGATCCGGCTCCACCGGTTTATCTAACAATGATGCTTGGGTTTCAGCTTTGAATCCAGACTGCCATAACCAAGCGTGTCTCTTGATAACAGTTGCTTCTGCTATCAATCTGCCGGCGTTATCCACGGCATCAAAGGTTGCTTTTAAAATGCAACCGGACACGGCTCTTCCCTCCGCTGAAACTCGTGCCAACTGGCTCTTTAAGGGTTCTGGGGCGGAGTCTATGAGTGCTGCGACTTCTTCCCACTGATGGCAGTTGTAGCTGGCCAACAGGGTGGTGGAGTTGGCAATCCTTGCCTGGTAGGCGGACGTGGAGGCTACTTTCCTGCCCAAACCATACAGTTTCTTGCTCTCCTTGTCAGGAGGAGCTTCGGACGATGACAAGGGTGTTCCAGCCCTCTTATAGGTGTTTGTAACAACCGGGGAGTCCGGCTACAGATGTCCCCTTATATACAGTGGGTCTGATTGGGCTGCCCTGAAAAGTTTCTCAATCCTGGGGTTCACTGCCCTGGTGAGGTTAGGATTTACAAGTGAAGGGTCTATTCTTCTCTGAATAGACTTAAGGATAGGGATGGCCTGAGCAACAGGCCTCCTTTCTCCCACTAACTCCTCGGGGAAAGTCCCTCTCCTCTTGAGCACCGTGGGTGTCAATGTGGAAATGTTCTGCTGCTTGAGACAGAACTTCATTCAGGAGAGGTTGGTTGTCGACGGGGGAGTCGGTAACCGGGGGTTCCTTCTCTACCGGGGAATCTACTCTGTAGGTTTCAGGGTCTTCCTCTTCTTGGTCCTCATCATCCCCATAGTAGCCCGTACCAGTTTGCTCTTCCAACATGCCCAAATCTGGATCCTCACAAAAGGATGTCTCTCCTTGATACTGAGAGTAGGGCTGTACATAGAAGGGGCCCGAAGACCATGTTGGTGTTTCAAACTGGGACTTTTTACTTGGAGGTATTGGATCCTTAGAGCCTGAGGGTGCTGACCCGTCGGGAGTATAAGAGAGAAAGTGTTCAGGGTTTTTTGTGTAAAAATCTGCCAATGATGACATCCGTGACATGACTCTGTCTATGTCCTCACTAGACCATTCTCTAGAACTGGGAATGACTCTTTCTGGAAGTTTCTCTGATTTATCCTGACTAGACTTGCTGGTCTGAGCTGGGGTCTTTGTGATAGCAGAAGACTTGGACCTGTCTCTCTATTTATGAGGAGTGGAAAGAGGCTGAGGCTGCTTCCTTTGTTGTTTTCCCCTCCCTGTGAGTGGAAGAGTGTTTTCTCTGCTTTTTCGCCCCTTCGGAGCCTTTCGACGCCTGGCGTCGAGGTTCGGGGGTAGTGTCCCTTTCCTTCGAACGTGGGGGTAGGGTCTCGGGAGCCGCCGTAACGCGGTCTGTGGGCGCCGACTCCTGGAGTGCGGTCTGGGGATGGAAGTCGGCTTCGTCCTCCGACGATCAAACTTCCGTTACCTTGGGGGGGCGAGGCACTCTTGGCAACAGTGGATGATTGCTTGGAGTCATGCGGCGATCTAGTTCGAGAACGCCCAGAGGACGCCGATTCGAACCGTTCTCTATGTGCCTCTTTCCGAGAACTCGACGTGCGCGTCGAGTCCCGGTTGGACTTCATGTGCTTTGTGGAAGTGCTGTGGGAAGCGCTTGTGTCGCCGGGGGTCTTCCCCATAGCCGTCCTGCCGGACGATCTTCCGAGGTCGGGGACTTGCGCTCGGCTGTCTTTCGACGCCATATTGCCCTTGCCGTCCGAAAGCACGGCGTCGCTGCCATCGCTGAAGGCGCCCTCCGCTGCCATGGCCTCCTGACGCCTGGCGTGATGGGTCCAACGCTTGATCGAACGGTCCTTAAGTGTTTTTGGTTCAAACCTACTACATGCTCTGCAGTTCGCCTCAGGGTGGTCCCTCGGCAAGCAGAGATTGCACGTGGCGTGCCTGTCGACCCAAGGGTACTTGCGGTTGCACTTGGGGCAGAATTGGAAAGGGGTACCCTCCATAGGCACCTTGTGGCAGCGGGCTGGTAAGTGTAGGAATATATAAGGATGTACCTATATACCAAAAGAGTGTAGAGTATGTCCACCCCCCCACTCTCCCTACTTGTAGGTCCGAGGCCCAGGCCAAGGCCAGAGGCCTTCCGAGGCCCAAATTCGTCGTGCAGCTGTCGACAGTCGAATTCTTCTCCGGGCCGGCGTCGAGTGTGGAAGTTCGGTGACTCGACGTTGGGGTGGAGAAATGGGTAAATATAACAATACTTAGCAAGAGTATGGCTAAGGCTAGGGAACTCCGCGAAATGCTTCCGACCAGTATGGCGGAAAAAAACAATCTGAGGGTCCTAGACGCGTGAGGGATCATGGGTACAGTGGACGTCACACTAGGGATAGTATTACTGGCACGCCCTGTGTCGACGCCCATTTTCGAGTTTTGAAAAACAAACTGTAATACTCTGCAGCTTCCACTAGATGTCGGCCTATGCACAGCATGTGATCTAAGCAGATTCCACAAGCCTCAGAAATATATATATATATATATATATATACCTTTAGGTAGAGAATTCGAGCTGCACTCTCCACAGTTCCTTAAAGGCCCATTCAAGCTTGAAAAAAAGTCCGGGTCCACACCAGTATTTTCTTCAAATTCTTCCTTTATTATTATTACCGGGAAAATGCGTAGCATTTCAAACATGGAAATCCGTTTCCCCAATAGAAAAAAGACCAAAATAAATAGGTCGTTCCAAGTGTAACACTTCTGGTGCTGAGACGTTCACGCGCTCCGCGGCTACCTCGCCGCTTGCTCACAATGATTTGTCTCATTGTCGTGGAACCATTTTAAAAACATGAGGGAGAGGCAGAAAGGAGTGGGAGGGGAAGGAGTTAACCAGTAATAGTAGAAGGACCAGTTTCGCCTTTTGCCCAACACTCAAATCCTGTATCGGCCATATATATATATAAGGGGCTACTTCTGCTACTCCTGCAAACCTGGAACGAGAAACAAAAGTGATTCCCCAGTGATTGACAGCTGCTGTTGCTGTTTGGTTTTGTCCCGCCTTGGACCTACTGGGAGTGGCCCCGGCTCTAGCCAGTGACTTCCTACTTATTTCCTAGCACGCGCGCACACGGGCAAGTACCGACTCAAGTACCGCTTTCCCGCTGTGACACGCTGCTACTTCTGCTACTCCTGCGAACCTAGAATGAGAAACGAAAGTGATTCCCCAGTGATTGACAGCTGCTGTTGCTGTTTGGTTTTGTCCCGCCTTGGACCTGCTGGGATTGGCCCCGGCTCTAGCCAGTGACTTTCTACTTATTTCCTACGCACGCGCACACCGGCAAGTACCGGCTCAAATACTGATTTCCCGCTTCGCCGCGGCGTTGCGGCTTGGGGTGCAGTAAAACTCTTATTGGCAAGTGCAAATTGAATTGTAGGGGCTCGTGGGGTTTTGCAGGGTTTGTGGGGGCTTGTTTCATTTCATATTGTGATTTTTAAATCTGTGTCCTCACGGTGTGAATTGGATTTCTCTCCTGTGTGAAAAAAAAACCTCGGCCAGCCTCTTTGTTGTCAGCTGATTTACTCATGTACACCCTGAAAACAAATATGCCGCCGCGCATCAGCATGCTTTATGAAAGGACTGAGGCGGTGCCGTCTCAGACACTTTGTTCGAACTGCACCGCGATTGTATTAACTCCCTGTAATAGATCTGTGCGGAGTGCTCACGGTGCGATAGCAGCGCCTGCTTCGAGCATATCTCCATTTGCTCCAGCTCAGCGAGTTGCCTCAGACCCTAACAGTGGGGACAGCTGCCCGTTCCCACTCATGCTCATCCACAGGACAAGGAGTGTATACCAGGTAGGACGCTCAAGAGTCGCCAACTCTCTGACCAAACAATTCTTGACTCCGTAAAAACAGATTGTGGTCATTCTGCCATCCTGCCTTCAATGGCTCTGTCGCCCATCCCATTTCCCATTGATCTATGCGACAATTCGGGCATATCTATTTATGCCTCTCAATGCGAATCTCCGATCTCCATCAGAGAGGGAATCGAGACTTGCATGAGCTTGATGCTCATCATCTATCTCTCACTCTCATTCCCACTTTCCTTCTTTCGCGCAACCCACTCCTAGGGTGTGTCGAAACTTATCACTATCTAGTCAGCAACGACCTTCCACGCCAACTAATTCTGCTATGCTTGAATTGGCTCTCTGTGCAGTGAACACCTCCGTGCAGAGTCTTTTTAAACTCTTTGAGACACTAGATAATAGGCTTGACCATCAATCCTCCCTTTTGGAAGAACTCACCCGTGGCTTGGCTTCGAACCACATAATTTTGGAGGAATTAAATCTAAAATGCCTGAGAGCGAGAGAGTCTGACTCACCTACAAGCGGAATGGAGGCCAGTCTAGTGTATGAAGGCTAAAGGGCAGGACTGGACTTGACTTCCCAAAACAAAGTTCCAATGCCAGCATTACCATTGATAGTTGAAATCATACGACCCATAGGAGGATCCTCCTCACAGGCGGAGAAAGACTCCTCTTACATTGATCTTTCAGCAGATGAGGCTAACCTGCCCTCTGAAGGATTTGAGGCAGTGACTAATGTCACACAATCTGAACCTAATCAACAAGCTAAAAAGCCTCCCCAAAAAAGAAAACCCTTAAAGCCACTAAGAATAAAAGGTCCTAAAGCTATCGTTAAAAAAACAAAAAACATGCCCTGTATAAAAGGGCCAAAGAAAACATTGAATGCTTTTTTTCAGGCCATTGGTGGCTCTCTTCCACCTCCACACCCCCCCATGGCCTCCATTCATCTTGATACAAATGGACCTGATTAAAATGTGGCTTTGATAAAAACAACCAGTACATTTACAGGGAGGCTTGACACCCCCGTGATGACAAATGCTCCTCTAGCGTGTCTTCCTGCTCACTCACCACTAAATCAACTTGTAGATTCATTGAGGTTAGCAAATCTTGACAAACAACATAAAGCAGACGCATCGCTAGCAGAGCCCAATGTAATGGCGAGTACAAAAGGTGACCAAACACAGAACATGGCTGGTTCAATCAAACAAATGATAGATAAGTATCTATCTGAACATACGGCCGTGATTACCACATCTCTGCCCCAAATGGAGCGTGTCAATGCCACATCACAGGGAGAGACAGAAAGAGCTAGCCGATCTGCTTTTCCAATGTATGGTGATGTGTCAAGATCTGAAAACTTGTACAATGGAAGGGAAGAACCTAAACAACCCTCTCCATTGCACAATGCTCCTTTCGGTGTTAGGCAACCACCTACTATTAAAACAACTAATCAGAAAAGGGGTTCCTTATACTCCTTTAAATTGAAATGTAGAGAAGGAGATTTTCCATCTTATGTGCTGAACCGGCAAAGTGTACTTAATATTTTTAATGATGTGAGAAATCTCAAAGATGTATCCTCTAATGACATTGAACGAATCAAATTCATATCAGATTTCACCAACTCTGTCATCAGATTGTGTATTCATTCAGGTGTTGTTGCTAATCTGATTTGGAAAGAAAAAAATTAACCTGTTCAATATGGGTTTTCTTTTGGCAGAAGAGCCTGAGCAGCTCCCTAGCAATGAACAATCTGTGATTCCAAAACCTAATATCTATCAGAGCACTACCAACACCACACGCTATGAGGAGCGGTGCTCCAGAGAGGGTGAATACTAACCACGAACACAGGCTACCTCCCCTACTCTAAAACTTGCAAGCTGGAATTCGAGAGGTCATTCCCATTTGCATTTTTCTTTGAAGAAATTTGACATAGAATTCGATATTATTGCACTCCAAGAAACTTGGCTCATTGCAACCCCAATATGGGATGGCTTTGATGTCATTTTGCTCCCTGCATTGTTAACAGGAGGGCGCCCGTCATCAGGACTATTAGTAGCAGTGAACCTAGGAAAGGGTTTGTTGATTAATGAATGGGCAGCAGAAAGTGTATATTTGCAGTTAGTAAAGATCAGGAGTGAAACTTGGAACATAGTACTTGTCAACCTCTACAGAAATCTGAGGAAATAAGGGCTCCAGGCAGCAGTGATGAAGAAACAGTAATTTATTTCATTACAGCGACAGCGGCCTATGAGAGCCGAGTGCCAACATGGCTCTCTTCATGCATTCTCTACTGTAACTCCTCTACATTCTTAGAATAACATTCTTAGAACTTAATGAGCTCATAGTGCAGCTCAATGTTTAACTAGGATCTGGTAATACATTTTTATGAACTTGTTTTAACTTACACTTCCATCATAACACATATCATCCCTTATGTGCATACAGCTGTTTACTCCACATAATAAACCTTAAACCAGCTGGGTTTGTTCTTGACTCTATTTGAATGTGTCTCTGCTGCAGACCTTGAATTGTTGTCATCCTTGGAACACTTATCTATGACACTAGAGACTCTGATACTGTTATTAGCAAATTCACCATTGTCATGTTCACCATTGTCATGTTTATCATGTGCATTGTCCTTCATGCATTCTGGACATTTCACAATTCTGGACATTGACCAACACTCCCCCCCTTCTACAATTACTACATTGTTTCTTACCGCAGATATTTTCTTGGGACCAATGTATTTGCTTTCTACACATTTGGGAGTAAATCTAGGGTTCTTTATGAGAATACAATCTCCCACTTTCCAGGTATTACTTTTGACACTCTTGTCCTCATCAAATCTTTCTTTGTACACCTCCTGTGCTTCTTTGATGAGAGTCATAATTCTCTCGCGATCAATTTTGGAACTCTTGGCTAAGTCCATCCACCCTGGACATAGTTTTGTTCCAGGTTGTCTCCCTTTCAATGACATGAACGGAAATACATTTGTAACTGAGTGTGGTGTGGTACAGTAGTTCCATATCATTTCTCTTACTACACCAAACCATCTTAGATTAGAAGCCATGGCCAATTGCAAACCACCCTTTATGAACCTATTGGCTCTCTCAATGAGGCCGTTGGCCCTTGGATGATATAAAGCAGTTCTAGTGTGTTTGATGCAAAATTTCTTCAAGAAAGTTAACATCCTTTCAGAACAGAATTGTACTCCGTTATCAGTGATTAATTATGTCGGGAAACCCTCCCTGTAAAACACTTCCTCGAAGAATAACACCATCTCTGCAGTGGTTGCCTCACGCAAAGCCTTCCATTCAATCCATTTGGAATGGTAGTCCACTAACACAACAATGTATTTATACCCATTGTCAAGGTTTTGTAATGGTCCTATCAAATCAACTGCAACTTTTTGCCATGGTTCACTCGGTACTTTGACAGGATTTATTGGAACTTCTCTAACCATCCTGGTCTTGTCACTCTTACCACACTCTCTACAACCCCTAACACACTTCTCTGCATCGCTGTCAATCCCGGGCCACCAGAAATATTGCCGCAAATATCTTTGTTCCTCCCATGCCCAGGTGACCTTGATGTGCTATATTTACTAAATGAGATCTGAATCCACTGGGGGGTATTATCCTATTTTCTTTTCTAAGTTTACATCCGTCCTCAGACATGCTTAACTCGTCCTTCACACCAAAATATCTGTCAAACTGTTTTCCCACAATATTCTTGTGAGGCCATCCTTCTCTGGTCCAAATCATAACTTGATTCAATATTAAACCCTCCTCACCAGCTCTTATCCACATCTCTTTATCAATGGCATCATGCTCAATTTCTGCAATGCTCACATCTTGAAATTCAGGTGCTCCCTCCAATTCACCATCACACACAGGTAATCTGGATAAACAATCTGGTACCACATTCTCCCTCCCGGGAATGTAACACACCTTGAAATTATAACCCAAGAGTTCTACCATCCACCTCAAAACTCTTGGAGACCCTTTGGCCCACTCAGAACCGTTCATCAATTGAACCAAAGGCTTGTGATCTGATCTGACAATAAAAGGTCGACCCCATAGAAAGAACTTGAAGTGCGTGACTGCCCAAAATACTGCTAGTGCTTCTCTTTCAATGACCGAGTAATTTTTTTCTGCTCCTCTAAGTGGCCTGGATGCAAATGCAATTGTGTATTCAGTTTTACCTGAGTCAAACTGAGTCAAAACTGCTCCTAAGCCAAGGGTACTAGCATCAACTGAAACAATGTTTTCCTGCCAAACATGAATCCACTTAAGGATGGGGCCTTGACTATATAATCTTTGATTTGCAAGAATGCTTCCTGACACTCTTTGGACCATGTGTACTTCACGTTCTTTTTTAGTAACTCCCTCAATGGAGATGAGATGGATGCAAAGCCATTCACAAATTTATGGTAATATTCCGCTAGTCCCATGAAAGAACGTAGTTGGTCCTTGTCTTGGGGCTGAGGAGTATTACTAATGCTTTCTATGAGTGACTTTTTGGGAGAAATACCTTCTTTCGAAACTTTGTGTCCCAGATACTCCACTTCCTCAACACTTATTTTACATTTGCTTCTTTGGACCGTTAACCCAGCCTCTTTTAGTCTGCATAGTGCTGCTCTAAGTACTCTGTCATGCTCATTACTTGCAAAAATCAGAATGTCATCTTGAAACACCTTAACATTTTCCAACCCTTTTAACACTTCCTCCATCACCTTTTGGAACACAGATGCAGCCGAGGCCAACCCAAATGGAATGCGATTGTATTTATAAGTGCCTTCATGTGTGATAAAGGCAGTGAGATGTTGCGATTCTCGGGAAAGGGGAACTTGGTGATAGGCAACAGAGAGATCAATGACAGAGAACAATTTGGGTTCACCAAGAGTGGAGAGTGTCTCGGAAATGTTGGGTAGGGGATGTCTCTCCACCAGAATATTGTGATTAAGACTGCGCAAATCTACACACAGTCTTAATTTACCATTATTTCTGGCCACTAAAACAATGGGGGACAACCATTCTGTGGCCTCAACAGGTTCAATGACACCCTTATCTACTAAGTTATCGAGTTCACTGCGAAGTTACGATCTCATGTTTAACGGCACATGTCTCACTTTATGAACAATAGGCTGACATTCTTTCTTTAGTCTAATATGGTGTTCTTGAGTTTGCCCAGACCTTCGGTGAAGACCTCTGGGAACTCTCTTGACCACATATCATCAATCTCGGCAATGGTGACAGGCTCAGTGGCACCAGCTTGCACCCTGACTCTCAACTTCCTTTGTTCCTCCCAACCTAAAAGGGAAGCTCCCTTTCTTGCAACCAAAATGTCAGCTATGCATTCTCCACCTCTGTATTGCACACTTGCAGTAAACTGTCCCAGCATCTCAATAGGGGATTCCGCATAGCCGCAGGGCCGAATACTTGGTGGATCCAGCATTGATTCATCCTTTTTTAGAACATCTTTAAATGTCTCTTTAGAAATGATGGTCCATGGGGAACATGTGTCAACTTTCATGAGTATTTCTCGACCATCAATTACAAAAACATCTGTTGGATCTTTGCTGTCTCCTCCTCCAATGGTCGAAATCTCGAAGACATGTCTGGGGTTGTCTTGCGAGGAGTATACCTCCTGTATGTTGTAAGCTGAGTGAGCACCTTCTTCTTGGTTGTCTCTGGTTTCTAAGAGATTTATTGATGACCTTTTGCATACATTAGCGAAATGTCCTCTGGTCCTACACTTGAAACATTCAGCATTCCTTGCTGGGCACGAAGGGTAATTCGGACCATGCTTGACACTGCCACATCTGGTACACTTCGCACCCCATGTTCCTTTCCTGCTTGTATTGACATTAAGTCTCTTCCTGTGATCAACTGTGCACACAGCTTGGGTACTCTGTTTGTCAGACTTCAGTTCTTTGACATATTGTGAGGTTTGTTCTATGCTTCTGGCTAGGTCCACTGCTTCATCCAACTTCATGTCTTTTGCCAACAATTTCTCCTGTATCCTAATATTATTTGTGCACCTCACTAACTGATCTCTAATTAACGAGTCAGATAGATGTTCGAATTCACAGGAGTGGCTTAATGTTATCAATGAGGCTATGTACGATTCCACGGATTCTGAGGACTCCTGCGTACGCTGAAAGAACTTGTGCCTCTCGAATGTAACATTTTTTTTAGGCTCAAAATGATCCTTGAGTTGTTTAATCGCAAGGGCATATTCATCTGTGTCCTCCGCTTCACCAGCTTGTGCGCTGCCTAACCCATCAAACACTGCACGGCATTCCACACCAAGATTGTGAAGTAATAATGCCTTTTTGCGAGTTGAGCTGAATCTCTCTCCTCCCATTGCCACCAGGTAGTTTTCAAACATGTCTTTCCACCTGTCCCACCTAACTTGGGGGCGTCCAGGTTCATTCAAAAATGACATTGGCGGAGGTATTGAAGCTGCCATGTCTTAAGCGGTAAAAAGGTGGTAAAGAGTGGGCTTGCTAGATGCAACCAATAGACTCTAGATCAGTTCAAGTATGCCCAGTGGATGCACAGACTGAGCAGTGACAGTGCTGTGCTATGCAGACAAAGGGATCAGTCTTGTATGAGTACAATCCCTTGTGTATGATGTTACAATCCTCCTTACATCAGTCTGAATTGGAACGTGATGGCTGCTCATCCACAGAATGGATACATGTCATAATGGCTGGCTCCTGAAACTTGCCAGAACTGCATGGGCAGGTTGCTCAGCAACGATAATGTCAATGCTAGGGATCCTGAAAGTAAACACTGTTGCTTTGAGACAGAGTCAATACAGTAATGGGGAAGGCAAGATTACACCCCCAGGGGACGCGCCTGCCGACCTGTTGTTCCGCTCCTCCTGACCTTCCTGCAGCGTCCGCTGTCGCACGGGAGTGTGGAATAATGCAGGCCGCGCTATGACGAGACTTCAAAGGAGTACGGAGACACTGCTGAGAGCCATCCTCGTCGCCAATGAGGAAATAAGGGCTCCAGGCAGCAGTGATGAAGAAACAGTAATTTATTTCATTACAGCGACAGCGGCCTATGAGAGCCGAGTGCCAACATGGCTCTCTCCCTGCAGTCTCTACTGTAACTCCTCTACATTCTTAGAATAACATTCTTAGAACTTAATGAGCTCATAGTGCAGCTCAATGTTTAACTAGGATCTGGTAATACATTTTTATGAACTTGTTTTAACTTACACTTACATCATAACAAAATCCGATGGCCATGTCAGATGAAGCTTTTTACAGCTCATTAGACAGAATATTACACTTAATCAGTAGCACAAATAATATAACTCACACGATCATTTTAAGGGACCTCAATTTAGACTGCTGGGCCTTAAATCGCCAAATGAAAGACACTCATAGATGGCTAGCCTACATGGAGGAAAGACAATTTTGCATGGTGAATGGTGCAGTTCATGGTGATGTACCTGCCCACACTACATGGTTTAGTAATCATAGCTCCAGCACGATTGATTACATCTATGTAGATTCCCTTCTGTTCCAACGAGTTTCGAGCTTACTGGTGCTCGAATCTTCGAATAGTGACCACAAACTGTTATCTTTAACTATAACAGGAGGTTGTCACAGGGACAAAAGGTACTCTCTACAACAGCCAGTATTGGTTAATGCAGCCAAATCTCGAGTGAAATGGTCTGACCTAAAGGTAGCAGCGTATAGAACCACTGTGATGAAATATGCCAAAGCAGCAAGGCCGTTACATTACACAGAGCTACTACAACCATTCACTAATACCTACTGTGGTCCCCCTAAAGCTCATACGAAGCATTGGCATATGTATGATCAAGATATACAGATTGCACGTGCAGCCTATCTGAAACAAAGGAAAAAAATCATAGCTGCAGGTTTGGCAAGTTGTCAGCAAGATCTAAAACATGCCAAATGTATCTACAAAAATTGGGTCAAATCAAGGAAATATCTAATGTACCAACACGACAGCGAGCACATGGCTAGTGCCATGGCAAATAAAAACTCGGCCCAGACATGGATGCTTCTGAATAATCATGCTGGTCCCTAACAAGCCGATATCCAACTGATGGCTGTCCAAGAAGACAAATGGGTTGAATACTTTGATAAATTATATGCCGATCCTGACTTTGCGAAAATACAATCTGGCATATCTTGTGTAGCTGGCTGGTCTCTGGAGTTTTTACCTTCAAGCATTGAATTGATAATTAAGCAAGCAAGCACCTCAAGAGCAGCCGGGCCTGATGGCATTACTAACTTGACATTAAAATCGAACGCATATGAGTGGCCCGTTATATTAGATTAGATATTCCGACTAATAGTGGAATCTGCCCAAATCCCTGCATCATGGAAAACCTCAGTTATCATCCCTGTGTTCAAAAAAGGCGACCGCACTCTACCACAAGATTATAGGCCAATTGCACTATTAGATGCTCCCGGCAAGATTTTTACAAAACTTGTATTGCAGGACTTTAATTCCTGGACCAAAAAAAATGACTTGCGTGATCCCTGTCAAACCGGCTTTGTTCCAGGTATGGGAACACATATCAATTTGTTTTGCTTAAATGCCATCAAAGCCAAGTGCCAAGCCATGAAATGTCCAGCATACTTCGCTTTTGTTGATTTGCACTCGGCTTTCGATTCCATCTCAAGGGTGCTGTTGTTTGAAAAATTAGCCAGAGACCAATGCCCGTCCTCGTTGCATGAAATCATCTATGCATTACACTCAGACACCTCCATCCGAGTGCGGCTTTCCTTAGATTGAGTGTTGTCTGCTCCGATTAATACAGCGCGGGGCCTTAAGCAAGGTTTCCTATTGGCCTCTTCCATTTTGTATTATTTCATTCATGATCTGAAAAATGTGTTTGGGGATATTATATCTGATTCTCCAAAACTAGGCTTGTACACTATTAAGGCATTGATGTATGCAGATGATTTGGTGCTGATCTCGAAGACCCAAATGGGTCTTCAAAATCTTTTGTCAGCTTTTCAGACATATATCCAGCTGAACCAACTGAGGGTCAACACCAAGAAAACTCAAATAGTCATCTATTCCCCAAAAAGCACAGGCTCAAAGAGCTTTTCATGGTCCATTAATCATGTGGTCTTAAACAAAAGTACCCTTTTATACCTATCTGGGAATGTGCTTTGAGGGCACAAACAATGTCAACACCCAATTGGAGTGGGTGGAGAGAAAACTCGACACAGCCATAGCACAAACCAAGCTGATCATGTCCAAATTTGGAAAATTCTCCATCAAACCGGCTTGGGTCTATTGGAACCAGAAAGCGATACCGGCTATGCTATATGGTCTAGAAACTCTCCCGAGCACTACCGTGCTCCCTTTCGATCATTGGGAAGCCAAATTCTGTAAAAAAGTTCTCTTCCTGCCTGGTTGTGTGCCGCATGCCTGGATTTGGTATGAATTAGGTCTTGTATCCCTCCACGCACTACATCATTGGAGACTTTGTTCCTTGTTTAGGAAATGCTTATTATCTACTAATGACAAGATCACTTTACGACCACTATCTGCATACATGTTTTCTTCCAAAGATAGATTTGTTTCAACATGGTCAGATTATGGGTAATGCCGACCTATCCATTAATCTATTGATATCACATCCCAATAAAGCTAAAAGAAATCTATACCGGGCTGATTGGATTAACACGTGTAACAGATGCATGCATTATCAAGGAGGAGACCATATTAGATTTCCACCAAAAAAGTTGCTAATTTTGCCACCCTACTTATTAAGATCTCCTACGCCGGCTTATAGATCGGCCATCATACGATTACTTTTCAATCTTTTGGCATACACGTGAGGTATTGACCAAACGGCGCCACATACCACTTAGTGACAATATTTGTCGCTTTTGTTCCACAAGTGGGGTGCCTGAAACATTACAGCACTTGATCACAGAATGCACTTGTTTAATGGTCCGTAGACAAATGCACTTTGCAAAACATTGTCAACAATTGGGAAATCTCGGTGAAGAAGCATGCTGGGCAACCATTTTGAGTTGCTCTCAACCGAAGATTCAATTAGCTGCAGTGAACTTTTTAACAAGTCTACAGTTAATTCCAGACTCTGGATCATAGTGTATGAACATGTATTGGCATATATTGTCTGTAGTCATTTTGTCAAATGTTAACATCTTTGTAGAAAAGATGGAAATGCAAGTTGCTCTGTTGCACTAGAAATGCACCTAAACATACAATATATATGACCTTAGTCAACCATGAGAGGCTTGATGTTGCCCTTTGGTGAATACCCATTGGCAGAATGTCAACCTAATGAATATGAAGATCAGTGTCAATCAGTTGTGAATTGTCAATAAGAACTCATTTATTGTCATACTTTCAATAATTGTTCTAGCTTTGAGAGCCTTATAACTAGCTGGTGCTGTATCTTGCTTGATCTATTTTCCTATTTTGATTCAAGGGGTTTTACTTTTTACTTTTTTGCTGTTTTATCATTTTGTATTGTGTCATGAGATAATGAACTTATGTGTATATGAAATTGCTATGTTTTAAATCATGAATTTGTATATTAACTCTGTTTGTATTTTGATATTGTAAGGTTGATTAAATTCAACTAATTCAATAAAAACAAATGTAAAAAAAAAATATATATAAGGGGTTTTGGTTGGGGGTTTTGCATTGGGTGCAGGTTTGTGGGGGGTTTCCCCCCGCATATATGTAACAATTGACCTTCAAAATTCGGTCAATTGTGAAAAGGTCAATTGTTATTCGAGCAATTGTGACTTGAACAATTTGTATACAACCCTCACAATCATCCCAGACCCAGATAACAAACCTAGGGCCTCATCACAAGTTTGGGGGTAACCCTTAAATCCAGTGGTCGCGCTATTACCGCTGGATTTAAGGGTCTGCCAAATCAGGGCTTCGGCGGATTTCTCCCCAGCTCTGAGCTGGGGGGAAATCCGTTAAAAATGTGCGCTATTACCGCCGGCGGGAAATCCGCCGGCGGTAAGAGCGCAAAAATTCCCCATTGAGCCCAATGGGGAATGGGGCATTCCCGAATGGGCTCAGTGGGGAATGGGAAATTCCATTACTGCCAAACCCATGATCCGGCGCTAATAGCGCCGGGGGTTTGGCAGTAGGGCTAATACCGCCGGTGGTACTACCGACGGCGTTACCTCCTAACTCGTGATGAGGCCCCTTAAGTGGGAGTGAAGATAGGAGACAGGATGTTCACCTTTATGGTAGACACAGAATCCACGTGGCCCTGTATAAGGGAGGGGTGGTTTCCATTGACAAACCAAAGTATGGACACTCAGGGATTCTCTGGGGCTATTGTAAAGTTTCCTTTTACAGAAGAATTACCCCTTACTAAAGGGACTCGAGAGATAGTAGCACCATTACACTACAGCACAGAGACACCAGTGAATCTGTTAGGTAGGGACCTCCTTCCATAGCTACATATGACAATTTCATTCACAGATAAAGGAATCGTGTGTTCTACAACAGGCATGTATTACAACAGAGTAGCCACAGTAATACAAGCACTCTGTAGTACCAACACAATCCGAGCCCTACCATTACATGAGACTCTATTCACATATGTAGAGACCATTTTGATTGGCTAGTTACTAGACGTACAGAATGTAATATTCAGCCTACCAGCAGATTCCTATTCAGACCAACAGTACCACACAAGACAGCCACAGGGGCTATTTTCACACTGCACCTAGAGGCAGTAATCATGGAGAAAGACACAATCACCATAACAGGGAAAGATGAGGAAGGAATGGAGTGGAGAACAGTACTATGCATAGACCCCACACTGTCATTAAGGGATAGCACAGACCATTTTTTGTTGTTGCTGACATGGAAACTGACGGAGAGATACTATCTGAAATCAGCATACCCTGCCACATGGTAGTCCAACACAGAGAAGTACCATAGACGATATTGACAGGCACAGCAACACCATCACAATTGCAGGAGGACTTGGCACAAGTGCCCAGCCGTTTATGGACTAGCAATCCGCATGATGTAGGGCGACTGAACAGTATAGGAGCAGTAAAAGTCACACTCCAACCAGGAGCACTACTCCCTAGAGTAAAACAATACCCACTATCCAAAGAGGCAGATGAGGGAGTTTATGACACCATTAAAGCACTACTTGACCAGGTCATTATCGTGCCCTCAGACTCACCATGTAACACAGCGATCTACCCTTTGAAGAAAGCTAAAGGGTCATCATGGAGACTCATTTAGGTGCTCCACCCTCTGAAAGACACAGTGGGAGCAGAATACCCATTAGTGCCGAACCCTGAATCAATACTATGCAACATCCCTGCAGATGCAGTCTATATCACTGTAACTGATCTTAGGAATGCCTTCTTTACAATACCATTACACCCAGAGTCCCAATATTTAACCGCATTCTCATATCGTGGAAAGAGATTCCAGCACACTTGTTTACCACAAAAGTACTGTAAATCGGCAAGTGCCTTTAACAGAGTCCTCCAGATGGACTTAGAGAACATCCCCATGGCCAGCACAGTGCTACAAAAAATAGATGATCTATTAGTATGCAGCACCACAGAAGAACAGTGCAGAAAAGGTACAATACACCTCCTGATGATCCTTGCAAACAAAGGGTACAAAGTGGATAAAGAGAAATTACAGTACTGTAATGTACTTCGGACACATCATATCCTCAGCAGGAAGGGTGATAGGCCCAGACAGAGCCACAGCAGTCAGAAACACGCCACAGCCTAAAACAATTAGAGAAATGTATCAATTCCTAGGCCTGTGTAATTACTGTAGAACATGGCTATTTGATTATTCGACTTACGTTACACCCCTGTTATATGCACTCAAGGAAGCACAGAAAATGAAAGGCAACATTTGAATGGACAGAGGAGATGACAAAATGCTTTGAGGACCTTGAAACAGCCATCAGCCAGCCATCAGCGGTGCACCAATATTAACAACACCAGACTACAACAAACAGTTTTTCTTATTCTTACATTCAAATGGACAGTTCATGACAGCAGTACTCACACAACAATATTCACAAAGACACAAACCATTAGCATACTATAGTGGTCTTTTAGATCCAGTAATGCAAGGTCACTTCCCAGGCGAGCAAGCCATAGCTGCTGCCGCATTTGCTGTACAGAAATCTGTCACCATAGTGATGGGATGTCCAGTCACTTTGTATGTCGAGCAGGCAGTCTTCATCATTTTAGAGAGACAAAAATCAATCCCCGCCACCCAGAAAGCTAGTAGATATGAGGTAATCCTGATCAACCCAGCTATCAGAATAGTGAGATGCCACATTGTGAACCCAGCAACAATCATAGCCAAACCAGTCAAGCCTCATGACCAGGTACATGACTGTGCAGTGTATGAACGAGAACCAGACGAATACCACAGGGTGTGTGAAGGTGCCTTAGACACAGGAGAAGTGCTCTAAGTAGATGGGTCATCGAGTATAGATCAGGAGCATGGCCAAAGACACACTGGAGCAGCAGTAGAAAGATATGTGAAAGACCAAGAGGAATAATTTCAAATGGTGATGCAGCAGAGATTACCCTCACATTATTCAGCACAAACAGCAGAACTCATAGAACTCATAGAAGCATTAGAGGCATCATCAGACTTAGCCTACTTGACATCTACAATACATTCAGGTTTATCAAGGTGAAAGAGAAGAGGATACAGTAGGGAAGGAGGGCAGATGGACCACTGGTCCAACATGCTGCCCTACTAGCCAGATTAATAGAAGCATTGAAGAATCCACATCATGTAGCTATTGTGAAGTGTGCAGTGCACTCAAAGGGGAAAGACCTGATCTCACGTGGGAACACGGCTGCTGACGCAGCTGCCAAACAGGCAGCTTATATGACCTTTCTAGAGGAGAACCAAGTGCCTGTTACAGCAATACAACAAGAGTGATTACCAGACGTTTACAGTACATTGTCAAAAGAACACATTATTGAATTCCAAGAAATAGCATTCTCAGCGGAAAAGCTGATGTGGGTAAAATGGGGTTGTGCCCAGTCACTCACTGACATAATTTGGAGACAAAACATTGCGCGTAAAGTAGTGATACCCCTGGAACTATTGAATATTGCCATGGAGCATCTCCAATGTCCCATGCATGTAGCTAAGCAGCATATTGCTGCTGGCATTAGCAAGGACTGGTGTGTGCCTAACTTGGCCGAACAAGTCAACAAGTTTGTGGCAACCTGCATCACATGCCACAAGTTTGATCCTGACCACACTCTCAAGACTCTCAAGGCAACATTGCCCAGCCCCTCAAGGCCCTTAAAAGAGCTCCATATTGATTACATTGATATGGTAAATAGGTGCAGTACATACATATTTGTAATAGTAGATGTGTGCCCATACTCCCGGTGGATCGAAGCAGGACCCTGTGTGCATGCAGATCCCAAATTTGCAGACCGACACTTGGTAAGAAAAGTGTTCCCAGATGGGGTATCTGTGTAATACTGAGGTCAGATAATGGCCATCATTTTGTAAATGAGGTAACAAGATTGTTAGGCATTAAACATAGACTGTGCACAGCCTGCCACTACCAAGCAAATGGGGTGGTAGAAAGTTTGAACTGCCTTCTTAAAATTAAATTGGCCAAGTTATGTGACACATTAAAGAAGAGCTGGCTCTATTGCCTGCCTCTTGCGCTGTTTAATCTGCACAACCAGCCAAGCAAAGCCCACCGCTTCTCACCTCATGAAGTGGTGACGGGAAGGAGGAGGCACACCCCGGCTGTACCCACACAAACTGCATCTGATGCACACAAAAGTGCTGATTTATTGGGGGAAGAGTTTAATGTATATCTCAAAAACATATCGACCTGTGCTAAGCGTGTATCTTCCCAAATAAACATCAATGTGCACCATCGAACTCCAACCGATGAACACGACACACGGACAGAGGAATCCCTTCAGCTACAGCAAGGTGACAGAGTCGAGGCCAGACTGCACACGCGTCGTTGGAATTAGTCAAGGCTCGTGGGACCCTATGAAGTGGAAACAGCTACACCAACTGCAGCAAAATTGAAGAACCGCCGTGCCTGGGTGCACCTGACCGATCTACACAAGAACACCAGCACATCCTCATCACAGCATTGAACTACAAAAGACATCAAACCCAAAACAAGAATCAGCTGCCAAAGTTGAGTTAAAACGTATAGACTATGAAAAAGTACTTTAAGATTGTGCATCCTTTTGGCCAAAGCAGAGCTAAAGCAGCAGCAAACATTAAGGAAGCCAAAACAAACAGTTAAAGAAATGTCAAGAATATGTTCTTAGGGATATGTTGTCTAGTCTTCTCTCTTTTTCACTAATAAAATTAATGAGTTTAGGACTTAGAAGTAAAGGAAACAATGATGCAGAAGTAATAAATGTAACCACTATTAGAAGTAACCTTGTGACCAAACATAAAAAAACAATTGAATACATGTGTTAATACTAACTCATTAGATGAGCCTCATTCTAAAGGTACTAACATTCGGTATAACACAATGAAAGCAATCAGTAGGGCCCAAATGAATTAATCATATTACATATGTGGGTGTATCC
This sequence comes from Ambystoma mexicanum, assembly GCF_040938575.1. Taxonomy (NCBI): domain Eukaryota; kingdom Metazoa; phylum Chordata; class Amphibia; order Caudata; family Ambystomatidae; genus Ambystoma; species Ambystoma mexicanum. The sequence continues at coordinate 899,462,583 of NC_090941.1, forward strand.
CACATGCGGTTGCCAACCCAGACCGTTCTTATCTAAAGAAGTGCCGACTTTAGAGGCACAGTGCTTGGCACAGTTAGTAATTTGAAAGGTGGAAGGGCAGTTTCAGGGTTACAAAGTTCAAATAAAAACTGAAGAAAGATCCAAAGAAGAATGCAAAAGAAAGGTGAAACATGAAGGTGTACAATGTCTTGCAAAACCCCAGATGCTGATAGAGGGAGCAACGTTTTGGGACAAAATGTGGGTGAAGGGGCAGGCAATATTCGATGCAGAGGGACAAATGGGATTTCCAGAAAAAGCTTTAAAGAAAACAGATGAGAGTTGTAGAGGTATATGGGCATTGCATGTGAATAAATTAACCAGTCTGTATCAACATGAACAACCTGTAAAAGTAAAGAAACTCACTCGATCTTCAAATTGTTTCAGGATCAAAGGAATTGTGCCGTTGTGGACCAGAACAGAAATTGTAACGAAACCTATGTGATGCCAGCCTTGGATGAAGGAACTGCCAAAATCATGAACTTCCTTTGGTAGTGCGGCATAAAGGTGTATTTTTATTTACGCCCTAATGGAATAGAATATGTTCTTTTTTACCCCTGCATGCCCCTGTACTGATTGTCCCAGAAAGTCTTGTAGAATTGCCCAGAGACAGTCCGAGTCCCCTGCAGTGCCCCCAACGGTCATATGACAAATTAACTTACAAGCAGCAAGACGAAGGAGAAGTTCTAACTACTTTTTGAAAGAAGCAGATGAGGCTCTGGAGAAGATACCATCACAATACAGACTCTTCACCAAAACAGAGACGTTCTTTGTCTTCTTCTTGGCACCTGGAATACAAACATCTATGAACACGAAGAGGATTCAAATAGTCCTGAGCTGATTTATGACTAATTGAGTTTGCTACCACTTATGGCACTGCAGAACTGAATTGTATTAGATTTAATAACAGCAAAGGAAGGCAGGGTGTGCAGAAAGATTTGCAGCACGATGCAGATACTGGCACACTGACAATTACAATAAAACAGATGGCAAAACTAAAAATGGACATGGAAGAAGCAGGGGGAATTAATAAAGATGAGAATTGGTTGTCAATAATTACTTCCTGGATGCCACAGTGGCTCACCAATATATGCAGAGTCTTATTTCCCATTCCTGTTTTCTTGATAATAATCTGGTGTGTTTACTAAATAATCATGACCTGTTGTGTGTCCCATGTAAATAAAGCAGCACTCCTTGCAGTAATGGAAGGTAATGCTGCGCCTCCTTGAAAAGATGAAAGCTATCAAAATGCCCCAGAAATAAAAAGGTAGGGGAAATTAAAATGGTTCCAATAGACCACCCCATAGGCCCAAAAGGTACCCTCTGTTTACCACCCCCTCATCCAGAAAATTATCTGGAATGTTACGTAGACCCAACAGCAGATGGAGACTGCAACTTTTTACGATTAAACCCATGGGATTATGCTAAAGGGGGAGGAGATTTACAAACTGTATGCAAGATATGGGTACCTAAGACGATATATGATTGGAAGCAAGAGGAAAATTAGAGAATTGCAGAATACATAGAATTCGTCACTAGTGGGATAAAAGGGGGGAATGTTACAAGCTTCGAAAGTCCCTTTGAGGCAAGGCAGGGACATACAGAAAACAACCCCATTCATGTAGCACTCCCTTTATAGGTCTAAATGCACACCAGCAACAGTACGACACTGAGCAAAATTCTAGACGAGAAGTAAGCTATAAACTGCAAACAATATACATGAGTATACACACCTATTCCTAGTGAGTATAATAACATGTAACACTAATTAGGAAACCATTAGGTGTACTAATAATGGTAGTGAATAAAAGCAAATGTTTACAATTATTCAATACAAAATACATAGGTAGGCCACGAGACAAAACTCAGCCATCCCTGTAGCCAAGAAGCATCATGAATTAGCAGAAAATATCAGCCAGGCCTTTACAATAGGCGCACATACACAAAGTCATAGCCTCCAACAGCAGGGCTGAATGCTGCACAGTGATTATAATTATAATTATTGTACAAGATGGGTAGGTGAACACATTCCTAAGCTTTGATTATAGTCAGTGAGACCATGCAAAGTTAACAAAGAAATAACAGACCATCGAGCTAAGAGACAGGCAGTGCTCCCATGGATTGGCCAAGTTCCCAAGCTCATGTTCAAAAGACAAATAACAAATTATGTTCCTAACCAGTACATCAAAATGTAATACAATGAAGGTCACACGTTGGCTGGGATAAAACAATGAGCAGTAGGAAAGCATGTGTATCAAGGAAGTACGATCGAGGTACAACACTGCCCTTTGTAGGGAAAACCACGCTGAAAGAAAAACAACCACCCAGATGGGAGCCATATAAAACACCATTGCAAATACAGTACAATTGCTCAGACATTGATGACCTCTTAAGAATTATGAATGTCCCTTACAACAACCACAGAGTTTTTTTTCCGGCGCCCAGGAATGGGAAATTACAGGGGTATTACAATCCTGGCAGACCCGGTAATGGCCCATTCCCGGGCGCCGGAAAATATTAGTCCCCATTCCCATTGAGCCCAATAAGGCTCAATGGGAATGGGGAGGCCGGATGAACCGGCACCATTCGTGAATGGTGCCGGTGCATCCGACATGGTCTGCTCGCAGGTGTTGGTCCAACCGCCAGGTGCTGGACCGGCAAACTTGTAATGAGGCTGACTCTACATCCGTGCCAAGAAAAGGGCCCACATTCAGGCACAGGTATCTGGTGCATCCAATAACATGGCTCTTTTAAAATCTACAGGGAGCTAGCCAAACCTTCCGCAGTCTCCTCATCCCCTCTTCCTGCCCAGGCCCTCTGCAACGCACAGGCCACAAACTTTGCTGCATAAACTCAGGACATCCTGAACACCCTTGTTACTCACCTACCATACCCATCCCACACCCTCTTGCCTCCCTTGGCCACTCACCCTCCTCCTTCCGCCTTCTCCTCCTTCACCCCTGTCATACCCAATGAAGTTACCCAAGTTGTCCGCTCTGTGAAGGTTTCTTCCAAACAGGTTACCGCCTGCTCATCCAGAGCCATCAAGGACAACATTGGCTCTCTAGCCCCTGCACGCACTGATTTCTGCAACTACTCTTTCTCTGCTGGATCTTTCCCTTCCTCCCTTAAGCACTCCTGTGTGCATCCGCTCCTGAAAAAACCTTCAGCAGACCCAACCTGTCCATCCAACTACCGCCCTATTTCAATCACCCCCTTCCTGGGAAACTGCTTGAGAAGCTGGCCATGTCCCAACTCAACTCGCACACTGAACTTGTCAGTGGTCTCATGATCATTAATCTGGATTCCAAGCATCCAGCGGCACGAAACCGCTCTTCTGAACACCTGTGAAGAACTGCTCACATCTCTGGACTCCAACTCCGCAGCTGTCCTCATCCTACTTGACGTCTCCATTGCCTTTGACACTGTCAACCATTCCATCCTCATGCAAAGGCTCCACGATACCATTGGTATCTCGGAATGGGCACTGGAGTGGCTGACCTCTTTCCTAACTCACCGCTCTTCCCAAGTCATCCTGTGCACCTTCTGCTCTCCTACTTCCTTCTCGACATGTGGTGTCCCCCAGGGATCTATCCTCTCCACCTGGCTCTTTAATATCTACCTTGCTCAGCTGGCACTCCTCATCCCCTCAAACTTCCAGCATTATACAGACGACACTCAACTCTTTTTCAGACTTCCTAGTGAGTCCCTTCGCACCTTTGTTTCCCCCTGACTATCTATCTGCCATCCACGCCTGGTACACGTCCAACGATCTCTGCCTCAATACCAGCAAAACTGAGATCCTTCTGATTGGGACCCCTGCTCCCTCCCTTCTCTCTGGCCTCACACCTTGGGCTCTCCCCCTGCTCCTTCTTCTGAAGCCAGAAACCTTGGGAGTCATCTTTGACTCCTCTCTCTCCCTCCTCCTTCACACTAAGGACTTTGCTAAGAAGTCTCACTTTCAGCACTTATTTCTCAAAAGAATTCTCCCTTATTGACTAATCGCATTATTGGATGTTCTTGGCAAACTGTTTGCCACTCTGATTTTACATAAACTAAAAGAATGGGTGATGAAATCAGGTTCTTTTGATCAGAGGCAAACATGATTTGTTAAAGGGGTCGGCTGTTCCCTAAACCTATTCATTCTAAACATTCGTAAACTGAGAGCCTTTAGAGAAAAGAGAAAATGTATGAGGCAGCAGTGGACCTGGCACAAGCGTTTGATAGCATTGATAGAGAACTCGATGGAAAAAAATTACGACATGGGGTTGACCCTTTGATATTTTAGAGGCAATAAAAGCCCTTTATTCGGATACCACTGTTCGGGTGAGGCTAAATCAAGCAGGGCTCCTAACAAAGCAAATTCCTACGTTCTGAGGGCTAAAACAGGGATGTTCTTTAGCGGCCGAGATCTTCAATCTTTTCATCTCTGACATAAAAGATCCAATGTCATCTGCTGCATCATTTCCACCCAAATTTGACAAGTTTGCAGTGGGGTGGATGTTATAGGCAGATGACCTTATCTTGGATCAACCGCCTATCGGTTTACAGAGGAAACTATATAAATTACAAAGCCATATCCAAACCAATTCGTTAAAGATTAATTATCTCTAAATCTGCTATCCTGATTTTCCAAAAATTTAACGGGACACGAAAATTACAATGTTTCCACTGGTTAATTGGTTCTGAAGGATTAACTTTTTTTTTTTAAGTGTCTGAATTAATTTAATTTCCTACCACAGCAACATATACAAATTCAAAAGTAAATCATGAAAACAAGCAGTTAATCAAAACAAAAGACACTATTTGCAATGGAAGTTGATAGTCCGAGCTTGCATAAATACAGTGACAAAACAACAGTTAAACATGCTTGCCGAGAGAACAGGGCCTCATTCTGAGCTTGGCCTAATGAGTGCATGGCGAGGAGACTTGATACTCTCTTGAGCCCTCCTTTGCCTGTGCTCTTTTGACAGGGATGGAGAGATTACACCAAAAACTAAAAATATATATGAGCAGAGACAAATCCAAACATCACGTTTGTAGAACTAGAATTTAAAAAAGTAACACTAAAAGAATGAATTTTTAAACTAAAAGCAGGTTGTGTTTTGTACGACAAAATAACTCCTGCTCCGCCCTGATGTTTCTCCTATTTCATGGAGCCAAGCATACACTGAGAATGATGCAGGGACTGAAGAATGACTTAGAAGGCTCCCCTGGTCACTGCATTTTTAGGCTAACCCTGCTCATGCCAGCCCCAAGCAAGAGCGCTGGCCCTTTCATTAAGTTTCTGATTATCTTGAAGAGACACAGGGACATCGCCCCCACCACAGCCAACAATTCAATATCTCACAGAGAATAAAAATTACTGCATCTTTCAGTAGCGAAAATGAGACATTTAGAAGTCCATGTTGTGTCTCGGCACCATTGTATCTGGTTAGTAGGCCATCTCTCCTTCAGAATCATTAATTACCATGGTTTGGGTCTTGTGCTAAGACCGGCTGGGCCTCACCTTGTGGCCAACAATTCCAATGGTGATGGGGTGAAGATCTCTCGACATACATCCTTTAACACATTCCTACCTAGTAGAACAATATTGATGGGATGGAGATTGTAGGGTTTATTTGCAGCCTTCAGTCTCTGACTTTAGTGAGCGGAAAGGGGCTCAAAGCCAATTTGACGACTATTACAGCATCCCTTTGGCACATATAAAGGCCAGATTGGAAAGTTTCTGGCACTATGGTTTTTCCCTATACAGTTGGGATTGGGGCCTCACCATCAGTACAGTGGCAGGATAGGAAAAATCCCAGAACGTGCGATTCCCTGCAAAGGCCCCACATCCTTTCTTTGAAGCATAAGGCACACGTCTACTGCGGTAGTCTTCTGTACAATTCAGTATCAACTTCCAGACTAGAAGCATTTAAAGAATTCCTTTCAACTTTGGCATGTCGATTTCCTTATGTCTAACATCCATTCCCAAAACAATAAGACAGCCCATGGGGGCTGACCACCTTCTCTCTCTCCCGGTCACCATTGGTTACTGGTGTGAAGTGCGAATGAAGAACAGAATAAATGAGGCGGGCGAGAGCCATGACCGGCTGATGTGAGGCATCAGATGGTTCTCGCAACGTTCCTTCATTGGCTTCTCACGGTGTAGTCAGGTCCATTCCAAATCTGGCCAGCAGGCGAAGGATTAACTCAGTTACCAACATGAGATACCTCGGTGTAGACATCAATCTAAGCGTAAATGACACGCCAAGATTAGAAGAATTCAAGTCTAAAGAAAAAAAACTAGGGATCCATCATACACAAAAAATCTGGAAAATGTTCACTACTTCTAACATTGAAATTTTACAAACAAAAAGTTATTCCTGTACTAACGTACAGTGTAGAAGCTTCTTTATGCTTCCCGTGGAAGACAATGGAGTACCCCGCAAGCCTTATTTGGGTGAAAAATACTAAGGGCCTCATTATAAGAATGGCGCTCCCGTAATGAAGGGTGCCAGTACGGGACCGGCACCCTTCAATACGGGATGCCCCATTATGAGGTTCCCTTGCAGGGGGCCCGGTAAGAACGCCTGGTCCGGAAAGGGGACCAGGGAGCTAATAACAGGCATGTTATTAACGGGCCCCTTATTAGCTCCCTCCCCATTCCCATTGAGCCCTATGGGGGCTCAAATGGGAATGGGGATTGGTTTTTCCAATGAGGATTTACCGGGTCCTCCATGGTTGGAATAGCCCGGTAAGCCCTCATTGGAGAAACCCAGTACTGGACCCCGGTATGGAGGCAGCCATGCCCTTATTAAATCTCTCTAGCCTTGACTATTGCAACAGCCTTCTCCTCAATCTACCTTCTTCCACTCTACATCCCCTTCAGCTAATCCATAATAGAGCAGCAAGATTCATCCTTGGCCTTAAGCCCAGGGACCACATCTCTCCTGCCCTAAAAAGTCTCCACTGGCTCCCTGTTGCTGAACGGATCAAATTCAAATCCCTCAGCATCATCCACAAGGCTGTCTGGGGCCGGGGACCACACTATCTGCAACTCTCTCTTATAAAATACTCTCCTTCTAGACCTCTACACTCCACTGGCACCAACTCTCTGCGTGCAAAGCGTTTTGCTAAACAGAGGGCAGGAGGTCTATCGCTTTCCTCAGCTGGCTCTCTCCTATGAAACAGCCTACCCCCTTCCTCTATGTTTTGAGCAGGACCTTCTTAAGTTCCGAAAGCACCTCAAGACCTTCCTCTTTTCCTCCTCCTTCCCTTCTTCCCTCCTCTTCTAATCTCACAGTTGCTGTTATTGGTGTCTTGGACCCTTATACATCAACATGGCACCTGCCCACTCACACCGAATCTCCCCAGCTTGTGTCTACCTTCAGCACTTGCCTCGGTACACTCTCCGCACTGATGCTCGCACTTTTCCACCCAACGCGGTTCCTGGCCACAAAGCACTTGCCATACCTTGCGCTTCATCTGTGGCTCACCCACGAGCACAGACACCCCAGAACCTACCCAACTGCCCTCTTCCTTGCTGCACTTGCACGTTTTGAATACTCACAAGGCATAGTAGATTTGTCCGTTCCGTTCCCCACTGTATTTGTTTAGTATATTCTAATTTGTACTGCAATCCCATGCTCCCGCCCTGTGGGCGCTTTGAAACAGAATGCATTGCTGTATAAACGCCTAACAAGCAAACAATAAACTAAACTAAACTAGCCATGAGAAAGGAAGTGTTGAAGGGGAAGCGAGTAATGTTTCCAACCAAGGGGTTGCAACATTAACTGTCGGTTGAACAGTTCTTCGTGATGGGAGCGGTAAGCTCGTGCCAACCGATGAGGTCTTTGGGAAAGGATGTAAAGTTATAATTTTTGTTGCCACACTGTCACACTGTCATACCTCACACAACGATTGGCAGGGTTCAAAATGTAGCTCCTGGTTATAGCCAAGGGGAGCCTGATTAGCTTGAAACCAACAGCTACCAGGAGCTGTTTTTAACTCTTGTGGCAAGTAGTGCCATACAAACTATATTAACGGTGTATGTTTGGGAATGTATATAAAGGCGAATGAAGAACTCGGCTAAGGGACATTTAGAGCATATTGGATAATATAAAAAGGACACAGATGTAGAGTTCATCTTGCACAAAGTTAGATTTGCTACACGCTAGGTACTAGCTCCTGGTTCCCCACAAGTAGCTCCTGCCTAACTGGTTATGTCTGATACCCAGGAGCTGCTTTTTGCTCCTGGTGAACAAATCCCCATTTCTATCCCGGGATTTGTTAAGGCTCATCAAGTCACTCACTCCAAAGATACTCCGCATGAAATAGCCAATCAGAAGTTAACTCTATATGATGCAAGGTTTAAAGGCTAAATATCCAATTAGCAACATAGTAAGGAAGATGATCTCAGAGTCAATTAATTAATAAACTGATGTTTTGTCATGGTCACAAGAATAGGATAAGCCAATAGGGCTAGGTATTGTATAGATTCACCTATATTGTTAATGACATTACCCAATCACAGATTTGTGAATAATCTGTATCATTTGTTGTCAGCTCACTTTTGATTTTTGCTATAAATGCAGCCATTTTAGGAGGCCATGTTGAATGTCTTCGATGATTCCCAACCCGGGCTGTGTCTAATAAACTTTTGTTTTTCTCACATCTCGTACATCATTTTTGGCTCACTGGGTTGATTTTTATTATTCGATTTTGGGACTTGCCTTACACTCCCTAATTACTACTTGGAGTAACATTCAGGCATTAACTTCTGATATTTCCGCGATCACTGGAGCTTGTCCAGGTCTCCTTGCCCAGTGGACAGTATGTGTATATTATAAAGGGATGCTTGGAATGCAGCGTTTAGAGGCAGAATGGTAACTCTCAACTGAGGCTACCTAACGCAGAACTTTTCTATATCTTCTTGCTCAGTGCCAGGTGGGTACACATCACAAATGAAAGTTTGGAATGCAACCTTTACCAGTGGTTAGAGCCTCCATTCCAAGCGTGTTGGTTGGCAGAGAGCTGGACGCAGTGAGAAAAACTAAATCGAAGCATGGAGTGAAGGCCTCTATTGAAACCTTAGAATCTGCCCCAGAGGGTTCGATTAGCGGTTTGTGACCACTGCCCAAGTAAGTGGACCGCAAGCCAAAGGTATGGGCCTCGTAGGAGGGCAAAGGGTGCGTAGCACCCAACAGAGCTCAATGGTAAGGGCTCAAATTCTATTATAACTTGTGCAGGGGAGAAATGGAAAGCCTTAGCTGGGGTTTCCTGTGACACAGCTTTTCCATGTTTCTTTGCCAATTTGCCAGTATGTACAGATCACAAAAGGAAGTTGGGAATGCAGCCATTTACAGGGGGTTAAAGTATCCATTCCAAAGCGCGCTGTTTGGCAAGAGACCTGGAACAGGGAGAAGAACAAATGGATAGCATGGAAGGTAGGCTTCTATTGGTGGTTATGGTCTGCATTCTACACTCTCCGATTGTCTAAAGATAAGGAAACGTGCTCGAATGGTGGTTAGTGCTTGCATTCCACACCTTCTGATTGTCTAAAAAGAAGAAATCATGCTCTAATCATGCCCTGGGGGCATTACCTTATGCGGCGCAGTCGAGGGGCTTATTGCCTTTAGTACCCTGGCCGTTAGACCAGAGTACGAATGGTGGATTTTTTTTCTGTCTGTGAGACGCTTTGCAGCCGGAAGAAAAGTTAAAAACATGCCTGCCGCAGACAGAAAACGTAGTCTGTTTTCTCTTTCCGTGGTGGCCATAGTAAACAAAGAAAATGACCGCCATGGAAGGGGAGAAGGGACTATGTGTCCATGGTTGCCATTGAAGTCAATTGAGAATAAAAGTCAACAAAAAATGGCCTCCATGGAAAGGGAGAAGGGACTACATGTAGCCCCTTCTCCCCTTTCCAGGGTGGTCATTCCGGAAGGAAAATGTTGTGTCAGGACCGGAGCGGGCTACACGCTGTTGCATGCTTGGGATTACCGTTCATTGGTACCCGGCACGCTCTGTCCACGGGAAATACTACACGTGGCTTGGCTCTTTTCCGAGCCATACCACATGGTATTCCCGTGGACGTATGAGCGTGCCTGCCTGTGGTCATGGCGGGGGGCGTGGCAGCCCCTTAGCCAATGAGAAGGCTCCAAACGGAGCCCCGCTCCATTATTCCCCGCTCCGAGCCTCCCCAAGGCTGGAGGCTGCCTTCGTCCCCCGCTGGGGACTCAACTAAGTTTTTTTTTCCCTCCACCCCGCTCCTCTACAAACTATCCCCTTCCCGTCCTCCCTACCCCACTTACCTTCTTTTTTCTTTTTCTCTGGAGCGAACACGCTGGAAATAGTTCTGTTGCCAGCACGTCTGCTCCCAATGGCCGCCATGGAAAGGGAAAACGGACAACGTTTTCCCTTTCCCGGCGGCCATTTGATTTGCCTTTTTTTCTTTTTTTTCTGTTATAAGACCCTCGCCGGCGGGCCAATACTGCCCACAGTAACTAGGGGCCGTCGGGGCATTACCTGGGGCGGTATTGGCCCGTCGCCTCAGGTTGCCACAGTAAGGCTCAGAATGTAGCCAATGAAAGGTACGTTCCTTTGCCACGCTGGGTACTAATGGTAGTAAGAGCCTGTATTCTACATTTTGCGATTGACTAAAGAAAGGAAAAGATTCTCTAACGGTAGTAATAGCCTGCAATCTACACTTTCATAATGTCTTAAGAGAAGAAAGCATCCTCTAATGTGCACTGAAGATTTTCTGTGTCTCTGTTTTCCAGTATTATGGCGAGTCCTCTAGGTCTTTTGTAATAGATGTATTCACAAAAAGTGAAGCATCTCTAGCTTTATACATGCAGGTTTGATTTTATCAAATTATTAACTATATTTTGATTACATATCTCCATCATGCCCCATTGCTCATTTCCCCTCAATTTTAATTCTCGACCCTCTCTTCAAAGCTCTTGTTGCATCCACGCACTATTGTGGTAGCTGTCACTGAATTTACTGTAATTCTATATTATGCTTCTTGATGATGTGGTCTATGGAACAGCATGTAACAATAATAAAAATGTTTAGGCTAGACACGCACATGGTACGTTTTATACAACTATACTATTAGACTACCGTCTTTCATGGGAAATATGTAAGTTTCCAATTTCCAAATACACTGTTGTACTTGTTCCCAGGTGGCTTCTCACCTATCGGCAAGGTTTTTCAACTTGAGCATTGGCAGGTGACTGTATTGGGCCAGCGACCCTCCTGGGCCTTGCTTTGTTTATCCTGGGCGACTGATTTTTTACCTCAGTCCCGGCCTGCGCCCCTTGCAGTCCCTGGCACCTCCACTTCCCTCTTCCTTCCTCCTCCCGCCTCGCAGCCCGCCCCCCCCGACCCTGATTGGGTGATCCTACAACCTTGCCTGGTGTAATCACTGGCGTCTCCCTGCATGCTTGTTTTTCAACTTGAGCGTCTGCAGGTGAGTGTATTGGGCCAGCGACCCTTCTGGGCCTTGCTTTGTTTATTTTGGCCACTGTTTTTTGCCCCAGTCCCGGCCCGCGCCCCTCGCAGTCCCCGGCACTTCCACTTCCCTCTCCCTCCCTCCCTCCTCCCACCTCCCAGCAGCCACCCGACCCTGACTGGGTGATCCTACAAACCTTGCCTGGTGTAATCACTGGCGTCTCCCTGCATGCTTGTTTTTCAACTTCAGCGTCTGCAGGTGAGTGTATTGGGCCAGCGACCCTTCTGGGCCTTGCTTTGTTTATTTTGGCCACTGTTTTCTGCCCCAGTCCCGGCCCGCGTCCCTCGCAGGCCCCGGCACTTCCACTTCCCTCTCCCTCCCGCCTCCCAGCCAGCCCCCCGACCCTGACTGGGTGATCCTACAAACATTGCCTGGTGTAATCATCGGCATCTCCCTGCACGCTTGTTTTTCAACTTGCGCGTCTGTATGTGAGTGTACTGGGCCATCGACCCTCCTGGGCTTACTTTGTTTATGTTGGCCACTGTTTTCTGCCCCAGTCCCGGCCCGCCCCCCTCGCAGTACCCAATACCTCCACTTCCCTCTCCCTGCCTCCTCACGCCTTCCATCACGCCCTCAGACCCTGATTGGCTATGTCAGGACTCAATACATACCTTCCCAGGGCAGCCCTCTGCTCGGCAGCCCCTGTGGCTAAGGGCCCTGGGGCAAAGGGCGGCACCAACTGAGGCGACTTCAGAAAGTGTCTGCAGGTGTCAGCAGGGTAAGCCAGGAGCCAGCCGTCAACCAGCTGCGACGAACAAGGTAGGAGTGGCCAGGGTGGGGAGTAGAGCAATCTGAATCACATCTAGAAAAGTACAGTGATTATTAGCCTGTGCCTCTTTAGGATAGTACCGGGATTATTATCTTGTGCCTTTCTAGGATACTACTGTGATTATTAGCCTGTGCCTCTCTAGGATACTACTGTTATTATTAGCCTGTGCCTCTCTAGGGGTAGTACCGGGGTTATTAGCTTGTGCCTTTCTAGGATACTACTGTAATTACTAGCGTGTGCATCTCTAGGATAGTACTGTGATTATTAGACTGTGTCTCTACAGGATAGTACCGGGATTACTATCTTGTGCCTTTCTAGGATACTACTGTGATTATTAGCTGTACGTCTCTAGGATAGTACTGTGATTATTAGTCTGCGTCATGCCCTTGGAGATTAGTACATAGTGACTGGAATCACATCTAGAAAACAACACTATAGAAAAGTACAGTGATTATTAGCCTGTGCCTCACTGGGATTGTACTGTGATTATTAGCCTGTGCCTCTTTAGGATAGTACTGGGATTATTATCTTCTGCCTTTGTAGGATACTACTGTGATTATTAGCCTGTGCCTCTCAAGGATAGTGTCATGATGCCCACCCCCGGACTTCCAGATCAAGTCCATCATCCAGAGGGCAGACATCCAGCCCCTTATTGGAACCCACAAAGCCCCGGTTAGGGGCTCTATGGATTCAGTCCTGGTGCCATAGGCACCAGGCTCATATATGGGATCAGTCCTGGCGCCATAGGCGCCAGGCTCATACAGTCAAACTTACCTCATGCAGACCATGCCACAAGGAACTCAAGCATTGGCCTTTGTGAGGCCAGAGAAGGACTACTTTTCTTCAGGGACTATTTTTTACTTGGGTGTGGTGCTTGGAACTATTTACCTGGGACTACTTTGGAAGCTATTTAAACCACGCCCGAAGAGCAGAACACGCTTCGCGTTATTCTGCATTCAGCACCGTGTCTACAGCCAGCATCCTGTTACCTGCCACGCCCGCTCCAAATCCGGACCGCATCCTGGAAGAAAGGAAGAAGAAGAAGAGGTTAGAGCAAGAACCTACCTTCGACCTCCTTCTACCTCCTGAATCCACAGCATTCCTGCACAAGGAAAAAAGACTTTGAAAAAATAAACGCGCTGCACCGCTAGCAGCTGCGCAGTGCCATACTTACCAGTCTTCACAGCATCTACACGATCCGCCGCAGCTTACATCTCTTCGTAGCTGCATTATCGGCACATAGAGGAAGACAAGAAAAAACAAGGTGAGCCGAGCGAAAACATAGACAATCTTGGTTACCGCCAGGCACTTACTTGATTTGCCGCCCGAGGTATAATTCTTCGGCATCCAGCATCTTCTTACGCCGCACCTGTAAAAGGACAAAAGCACTTGGTTAGAGACATTTAGCATCATTATTTTCTACCGGACAGTGCTGGGTAATACAGACTCTTACCTTAGCGCGATCTGCTGCCAATCAGGAGAATTCCTTTTGGACCAAGCTGCAAGATAAATAAAGGAAAAGGGAAATGAGTGAATAGCAGACATTGGAACTCTAAAGACTATATCATTACGGCTCCACGCCACATTCCCCAGAACCCTATTTCGTCTGGAACTCACCCTATTCCTTTGATCCAGTGGAGTAACTGGCATTCTACGCGCCCCTGCAATCAGTGCAGGATGGAGAGCTCATCATTTCAAGCACTAAGGTGAGGACATAAAGGGAATATCGGAGGTGTTCAGTGGGAACGAATTGGGTGCAGGTATCCTCGCAATCCACGCGTGGCTAACTCCCTTCTATTGTTTTCAGGAAACTACTCTTACGGGTCAAGCAGACAAAACTAGGAGGGCCAGTCCAGTCAGCCATCTCTGCCCTACGAGTCACGCTGGTGGAGACCACTGCTGTTCAGTTCCGTTCAACGCCCATGCGGGAACCAGGTGAGCGTAACAGATAGTACCGGGATTATTAGCCTGTGCCTTTCTAGGATACTACTGTTATTATTAGCCTGTGCCTCTCTAGGGGTTGTACCGGGATTATTAGCTTGTGCCTTTCTAGGATACTACTGTAATTACTAGCGTGTGCATCTCTAGGATAGTACTGTGATTATTAGACTGTGTCACACCCTTAGAGATTACTACATACTGACTTGAATCACATCTAGAAAACACCACTATAGAATAGTACTGTGATTATTATCCTGTGCCTCGCTAGGATTGTACTGTGATTATTAGCCTGTGCCTCGCTAGGATATTACCGGGATTATTAATTTGTGCCTTTCTAGGATACTACTGTGATGACTAGCTTGTGCCGCTCTAAGATAGTACTGTGATTATTAGCCTGTGCCTCACTGGTTTTGTACTGTGATTATTAACTTCTGCCTCTCTAGGATAGTACCATCACTATCAGCGTATGCCTTCATAAAATAGTATTGTGATTATTAGCCTGCGTCACACACTTAAAGGTTAGTACATACTGACTTGAATCAAATCTAGAAAACACCACTATAGAATAGTACTGTGATTATTAGCCTGTGCCTCCTTAGGATAGTACCGGGATTATTGGCCTGTGCCTTGCTAGGATAGTACTGTGATTATTAGCCTGTGCCTCTCTAGGATAGTAATGTGATTATTAGCCTGTGCCTCTCTAGGATAGTACGGTGATTATTAGCCTTTGCCTCTCTTTGATAGTACTGTGATTATTAGCTTGTGCCTCTCTAGGTTAGTACTGTGATTATTAGCTTGTGCCTCTCTAGACTAGTACTGTGACTATCAGCTGGTGCCTACCTAAGATAGTACAGCGATTATTAGACTGTGTCACACCCTAAGAGATTAATACATATTGGGCATCATTACAAGTTTGCAGTACCAGTAAGAATGCCGGTACTGTAGTTCCCGGACCGGCAAACTACGAGTTCTGCTCGCGGGTACCTTTGCTGCCACCAGGTATGACCTGGCGGCTGCAAAGGCACCCGCGAGCAGAGCACAACGGATGCACCGGCACCATTCAGGAATGGTGCTGGTGCATCCGGCTTCCCCATTCCCATTGAGCCCTATCGGGCTCAAATGGAAATGGGGAAGAATATTTTCCGGCGCCCTGGCCCTGGAATGGGCAATTACCGGATCCACCAGGGTTGTAATACTCCGGTAATTGCCCATTCCAGGATGCCGGATTACAGGCACGGCTACCGCCATAGTCGTAATGAGGCCCATTGACTTGAATAGTAGAATAGTACTGTGACTATTAGCCTGTGTCTCTCTATGATAGTACAGTGATTATAAACTTCTGCCTCTCTAGGATACCACTGTGATTATTGGACTGTGTCACACCCTTAAAGATTAGTACATACTGACTTGAATCACATCTACAAAACACCACTATAGAATAGTATTGTGATTATTAACCTGTGCATCTCTAGGATAGTATTGTGACCATTAGCCAGTGCCTCTCTAGGATATTACTGTGATTAATGGCCTGTGTCTCTCTAGAATAGCACTAATTATTAACCTGTGCCTCTGAAAGATGGTACTGTGATCACTGGCCTGTGATCATCTAGGATAGTACAGTGATTATTAGCCTCCGCAGCACCCGTAGAGATTTGTACATGTTAATTTGAATCACATCTAGAAAACACCAAAATAAGAATAGTACTGTGATTATTAGCCAGTGCCTCTCGAGGATAGCACAGGGATTATCACCCTGTCCCACACTGGAATAATGCTGTTATTACTAGCCTGTACCATATTGGGATAGCACTGTGAATATTGGCCTACGTCGCACCATTAGTGAATTGGTAAGAAAGCCTTTGAGTCATATCTAGAAAGTGCCACTTTGGGAGGGATAGCACTGTAAGTATTAGCCCTGCCACATCCAAGGGAGTTATCAAGACGACCTCTTAATTCAATCACGTCTTGAGAGTGACACATTGAGATAGTGCTGTAAGAATCGTTAATAAGGCCTTAATTCAATCAAATCTAGAAAGTGCCACACTGAGATAGTTCTGTCAGAACTGTACCTCGCTACACTGAGATAGTGCAGTGATTGTTGGCCCAGCCATACTGTGGGGATGCTGTGAGCGCTACCCTGTGTCGCACCCCAGGGAGTTGTTTATGTTGCCCTTAGTCCCTCACAGAGTATCACATTGAGATAGCACCTGAACTGCCCCAACGATATAACCCCGTCTAGACCTCTCCCACCAGACAGTGCCCAAGCCTGTATCGGACTAACCCCCAAACCCAGTCCAACACCACAAGACAGCCGAACTAAAGCACAATAAATTGACTCTACAACAGCGAACCGAACAAACCATTCGGAAAAAAACGCAGGCAACCGTACATTCATAACAAAAAACCGAGCCAGCCAACAAAGCACTGCACGAGGGCTACCGACCCAGCAACCGCAACCTGAACCCCGAAGGAAACCCAAATGAAATACAAGAACGCAATCGTGACAACCCAAAAAAAAAAATAAAACACCAGCACAACAAAACGCCAAATAACTCTAAATGCCGCGAAAACGGCTTGGACCAAAAGAAAGACAAAGGTCAGAGAGAACACACTGAACTGAACACCAACAAAGATGCACAACTGTAGAACACACTCAGACCGACAAGAACGAAAACAGACCAATGCCGTGAGAAGAGAGAAATCCCTATACCTAACACCATACCTTACAAATAACCACTAGAACAAACCAGCCCAATAGATAAATCAAGAAAGACCGACAACCAAACACAACCACGCAGATGAAGAACGGACAAAGCTAGAGGTAACAAGAACACGAATGACGCCCTAACCCCATACATCACCAAAACTAGAGGAACCCCCACTTCAACAGCCACAGCATTTAGAAGAAGAACCAGATGAAAACCCAAGACTTAACCTGGAAAAGCTACTCGACAACGACACAGACACAACTATACCAACACCATAACAAGAGATCGACTTGGATAGAAACCAAAACACCAGGCAGCAGACAACACCAACAATAAAGCACAAACCAAACTATACCCTCCACTGCAACTTAAGCAACGCAAGATCCATGTCAAAACACTCAGAGATTTTCGACCTTCTCTGCGACAACAGTATCCACATCTTATTCATCACAGAAACATGGCTGGGTGACAACTACAAAATCACACTCCAAAGCTACGCCCCCACCAACTTCAAATGCCTCCAGTTAAACAGAAAAAAAAGGAGGAGGCCTTGCAATAGCATTCAAAGAACACCTGCAAATAAAAACAGACAAACCACTGAACATCGGAGAATTGCGAAACCATGTTCTTACACCAAACAGCTGATCCAAAAACAAACATTAAATTGATACTGGTTTACAGACCGCCGATATACGATGCAATCTTCGTCAACAACTTCATAGAAGCCATCACCAACATAGCCATTCAACATGAGAATCTGATAATCCTGGGGGACTTCAACATATGGTTCGAAGAAAAACACGCCAACTCCCAAAACGCACTAATCGGACAACTAACAACCATGAAACTACAACAGCTTGTCAAAGGGGCAACACACTCGGCAGGACACACCCTTGACGCAATCATTGCCAAGAAAACTCTCATCACCTCTGATACAAACACTTTGGAGCGACCATCTCATCATTCCATTCGTCATCACGCTACCAACCAAAGCTACCATCCAGCTCCTCAAACTCCAAACCACCACAAAAAGAAACTAGAAAACCATCAAAGCAACAGCAGAACTGGAGAAGACAAACTTAGATTGGAAAACGGAGCTACTCCATAAATCGATTGCTGATACAATTGAAAATATCTCCCCGGAAAAACCATTTAGCCCCTCAAGAAAAAGAGCAATGGCAAAATGGTTCACCCCACTACTAACCATCATGAAAAAGAACAACAAGAAATTGGGGGGGCGTGGCTTGATGACTCCGTGAAGAGACGTGCTCTCAGGGAACTACCGACGATCCGCCACTGATCCTGTGAACAAGATGGATATTTCGTGAGAAGAGGCATGCCAGCAACGCATCCCTAGACGGGGGAAGGTCTGGTGCGTGTGCGGACTGAACTTTGAGGCAGATCCGTGTTAAATTGGGTGTGGGAAGGCCACCGAAGCGAGGCCGCGCTCCCGAGACCCGGGATACAAAAAGATGGCGGACCTGGAACAAAGGGTCATTGACTGACCGAAGAGCGTTGGCTGAGTGTGCTGGCCAGTATTGCCCTGCTGAGCCTGCCGCGGCCCTGCGAGGGACAAGGCACTCAGCCCATGGGAAGCGTGAGGACCCGGCACTGGAGAGCCCCGCTGGGGCGTGAAGCGTATCCTGAGGCCGGGTGAAGAGAGGAGGCGACAAGAGCCCGGCGCACCCTAGCTCCCGGACACGGAAAAGGCCCGCCTGGAATCGCTCCAGACGGTGCCACAAGCACGGGTCGCTGTGGGTCCGCGCGACTAGCAAGGCTGCTGCCGAGCGCCGGATCTGGGACGCGCAGCACCCGACAGAGCGAGGGATCATGTGCTGTCCGGACCCGAGGGGGCCGGGTGGGCCGGGAAGTGCAAGCCCCGGCGGGGACCCTGACGGCGTCAGCTGCGCGCCGTAGCCAGGACTGACAGGCAGACGGAGGGTGCAGGAGCGGAGTGAAGCTCCCTCCCCGTACACTGAGGCACCGCCGGAAGATTGACGCGCCCCGAGGGGGGTGCACGGCTGGCCCCCTCGGCGGCGCGTGACGGATCAGTGAAGACACAAAAGCGGTCCGGAGGGGGAGCCGAGGAGCGCAGAGAGCTGCCCGCTACACACGGGTTGATAGCGGAGAACAGAGGAGCCGACGGAGGGCTCGCATAGTGCACCCAGGCCTGTGGACAGAGCGGGCTGCACTTAAACTGGACCATCTGCTGGAGCTGTGGCCCCCACACCACAGCCCAGACTGAGCGCACAACGTGCTGAGCTGCACAGGTAGGATCCGAACCTGGTGAACCGTATTGAGGGCTGTACGAGGGGAAGGGAAAAGGAAAGGCACACCCCAGAGCACTTGCTGAACCCCTGAAATCGTACAAGGCACCCTAGTCAAGTTAAAGACTGGACAAAAGCAGCTAAGGCAAGACAGTAGGCCGGATGAGGTCTTCCTAGGGAAGCTGGAGAGGACGAAAAGGCTGGACACGGGCTGCCAGACACGGGCCCCCAGCACCGTATAAAGGCCCCCGCTACGGAGCGCATGCTTGTGCAAAGCGCGAGCCGGAGTGGGGAAAATTGGAGTGCCCAAGCCACAGGGTGCGTGCAGGGACTGGGAATTGGCACATAAGGCCCAAGAGGGGGCCGGGGAGTATAAGCCCCTGTGTGGCACACCGACTGCTGCGCACACGCTGAGGAAGCAGCAAACACGGCACACGCTGGTGGAGGGGGGACCTGAACAGAGTGGCCCAAGGACAAAGTGGGGCTGACCCGCTGCTGGACCCATTCAAAAGTGCTGAGGAGCCAGAGGGAAACACCTAGGACAAGATTGTGGGCGGAGGGGCCCTGGGGCCAACAGAGTGCTGGAGAGGGGGAGCACAGGGTCGGTGTGTGTGCCTAACCACCGGCCACTGAAGGCAATACGGCAAGGGCTAGTTGAGCGATACTGTGTGGGCGCAGGCACGTGGGAGGACACAGCCCATTCTAGGAGTGCGACGAGGAATAAGGATATACCCAAATACGGCTGAAGCGGCCCCTGAGCACTGAGAGTGGCCTGACGCCACGTTGGTTTCCGCGAGCGGGGTGGCGCTGCTGGTTCGCGCCTGGACGGCACAGCACAATGTCTAATAAAATCGTCAGACCCAGGAACAAGCAGCCCACGCTGGATGCCTATGCCAAGACACCTCCAGGGGCAGAAGGGGACAAAAGCAGAGATGACACCACCACGGTGGCAGCGGAGACACCGGGCACGATCCAGGAGGTGCTGGCAGCGATTGCGGACCTGAAAATTGCCTGGGAGACCAAACTGGGGCTGGGAATGAACAAACTAAAAGTGAGACTGGACCTTAAGATCGGTGCGGTCCAGGAAGAAGTCAATTTGCTGAAACAGGTCGTGAGGACGCTCGCAGAGGGGCCTAACCCAACGGAATATGTGTAATCCATGCTTCTGCAGGAAATAACTGGCGGAGCGCTGTCCCAGGGGTTTGCAGTTGAAAGGGCACACAGGGCTTTGACAAGGAGATCACCACCGGGAACCCCCCCGCGCGGCCGCTGATTGCAAAGATTATAAACTACCGGGATCGGGAGAAGATACTCGAATTCTTTGGGAAGGGAGATACGATCGAAAGGGGGCCGGCGAAAATCACAGCGTACCCGGACTACACTTTGCACGTACAACGCAGCAGGATGAACTTTGGGTCAGTGAAAAGGAGGTTAAGAGAGGCTGGCCACAAATACATGTTGCTTTATCTGGCCAAACTGAAAGTGTTCTACAAGAACAAAACCCTATTTTTCGAGACGCCGGAGGATGCTATGGATTGGCTGGATATGCAGGGTCGTCCGCAGGGACCGGGTATCCAGACAGAAGCTGCAGAAGATAAGTAGCACGCAGCTGGGTCATCTCTGGTGACATAGCACAAGACACTGGGACTAGAGTATAGTACTAAATAAAGCTTGTGGGGAATGTGTTGCAGGAAATACATGCTGCCAAGATCCGCTAGGAGCAAACACTCCTAATCAGACAAGAGGGAGCTCCTGGGAGACATCCCTTGAACCCCATAGCATTACGCTCAGTTAGGTCACTGTTAGTCCGGTGACACCCCGCGGGGTCCTAGCCCTCGGTTCACGAGACAGGACCAGACGCGGGTGGGCCTGAGATCCAGGGATGGAGCTGGGCATTTGTTGGGGTTGGGTGGGGGGGAAAGGGGGTTGTGTGCAGTGGGGTAGGGTTGGGAAGAGGGGGTGGGGGAAGTTGTTGAGGTTGGGAGGGTTGAGAGTCGGAAAACAGGCCATCGAGGTAGACATCAGAGGGAGTGGGGAGGGGAAGAACATCAAGTCAATGGCATCGGGTAATCTCAGAGTCGTGACCTGGAATGTGCGGGGCCTCAATAGATATCTAAAACGTAATTAGGTGATGATATACCTAAAGAGGATGCGGATGACATAGCTCTGCTACAGGAGACCCACTTCACCAAGGAGAAATTGGAGGTGTACAGGAGTAAATGGAAGGGTAATGTCATAGGGGCCATATACTCGTCATATGCAAGAGGGGTGATCACATGGGTGGCACCGCATGTGCCATTTCAGCTGCTCAGTTCGATGACAGACCCAGAAGGTAGAATGGTGGTGGTGGCGGGCACGCCTGGAGAACAGCAAAGTGAACATCATAAATTTGTATGCCCCTAACCATGATACAGCGGCATATTTTAGGTCCCTATATAGTAAAATTAGCCCCCTGGTGGGTAGCGCAATGGTGTGGGGAGGTGACTTCAATTGCACCCTGAGCCCCAGGATAGACAGGTCAGATGACAAATCAGAAAAGCCAGCGCCGGCAGCTAAAGCGCTGAGGACACTGTTGACAGACCTCAGCCTTGAGGATGTGTGGAGACGGTTGCACCTAATGGATAGGCAATACTTGCATTACGCAGCGCCACATGACCTGCATACGAGGCTGGATTATGTGTTTGCTGCTGCCGAGATAGTGGGAGAAATGGTGGGCGTGGAATACAAGGCCTGGTTACTATCCGACTATTCGCCTTTGGCTGTAGAGTGGCGACATCAACCGCCCAGAGCGCGAATCCCGACATGGAGGCTTAGAACAGAGGCTCTACAGTATGCGGGATTTCGAGAGGATTTGAGGAAGGACATCGAGGAATATTTTGAAATTAACACATGCAGTGTACGCTCCCTGGGAACAGTATGGGAGGCATTTAAGGTGGTGGTGCGTGGGGTAGCTATATCAAAATCCAAAGGGCTCCAAGGAGGTATTGCACGGGAACTGCAAGAAACAGAAAGAGAGCTAGAGGGCCTGATACAAAGTGAGGGGACCACCCGAGAGGACAGCGCCAAGATAAAGGACTTACAGATGACTTGTAGTGAACTCTGGGACAGATTATGCAGACTGAATTATAAGAAATACACAGAGAGGCGACATGCAGGGGGGGATAAGCCGGGTAGATTACTGGCATAGTTATACAGAAATGAGACCCTCCGCCCGGTGATCAGAGAGGTCAGGGACGCGGAAGGTCAAATCTGTAACACCCAGGAGGGAGTAACTGAGGAGTTCCTCAAGTATTACAGACGATTATGTGAGGACACAGGAGAAGATATGAGTCAAGAAATACTGGAAAGAATAAAGGATATAGGGATGCCCACCTTAGATGACCTATAACACGCAGATCTAGACGCCCCCATCATCTCGGACGAACTGGAGGCGGTGATCCAACACCTGCCCACATGTAAAGCGCCCGGGTCGGATGGGTTACCCAGTGAGTTTTATAAAACGTACAAGCACGAGCTACTCCAGCCGCTGCTGGCCATGTTTAATGAAGCCTATGAGCAGGGGGAACTGCCGGCGTCCCTCTGTGAGGCAGTGATCATCCCGCTCCTGAAACCAGGCAAGCCGGATGTGGAGTGTGGGTCTTATAGGCCCTTGTCTATGCTCAATCAGGATAGCAAAATACTCACGGCAGTGCTGGCCAACAGACTAAAGAGGGTAATTGGCAAGTTGATACACCCGGACCAAACAGGCTATGTCCCCGGTAGAAATATCACAGACAACCATAGGAGGCTGCACCATATCACTGATCAAGCTGAGGGAGACTCAGGCGAGTTGTCTATCGTGTCGTTGGACGTGGTTAAAGCCTTTGATTCAGTGCGGTGGCCATGGTTGAAGGCGACCCTGAAAGGATACTGGATGGGACCAGGATATATCAGATGGGTCCAGATGTTATATAGCTCCCCGATTGCGAAAGTTAAAACAGGAACCATAATTTCAGATAAATGGCAACTCAGCAGGGGGACCAGACAGGGATGCCCCTGGTCGCCCATGTTATATATTCTGGCACTAAAGCCGCTTGCAATTTGCCTGCGGCAACAATATGGGGAGGTGGGGATTCGTACGACAGGAGGCACACACCTGATATCACTGTATGCAGATGACATGCTCCTCTAGTTGCGCCACCCGGAGGAGAACCTGCAATATGGGCTAGAGGTGAAACCCGGGAAGTCTAGTTTGTTCCCCTTGGGAAGGTATAAGAGTCCCCCATTGGAGAGGCTACCCATCCTGCAGATACCCTGGCAGACCGTGACATTCAGGTATCTGGGCGTAAACATTTACCATAGGATAGAGACAGAGCACAAACACAATACAGAGAAAGCAATTGAGGGAATTAAGAATAGCATTGCATTCTGGTCTAGATTACCCCTAGCCATGATGGGGAGAGCAGCTCTGCTCAAAATGGTGGCTTTGCCCAGACTCTTGCATTTTTTTGTGAATGTCCCGTACTTGATCCCCAGACGCTTTTTTGTGAGACTTCATGGCATGTGTAGGGGCTTCATATGGGGCAACTCGAGGAATAGGGTGGCCCTGTGGAAACTACAGAACACATGTGATAAGGGGGGCATAAACCTGCTGAATTTTGAATTGTATTACTTGGCGGGACAGCTGATGTATGTGGCTAGGTGGTTGTCTGCAGAGGACTCGGCAGAAGCTAGGCTTTTGCAAGGTTATTCAGCTCCATACTTTCTAAGAGAGACAGTGTGGCTGCATAAAACTAAAATGGCGGGGATGGGGAGACTATTGGAGTTTGGCTGGGAAGTTTGGCGCAGAACATGGAGAACTGTGGGCGACCCAGATCCGCTTTCTCAGCAGGTCCCGCTGGTGGTGCTATGCGGGGACGACTCTCAACTGTTCAAAGGGGTCCGCAGATACTGGGAACCGGTGGGCGTAGCTACCCTCGGAGATATATGGCAGGAAGAGGAGGCATTGGAATTTCAGAGGCTGCAGGAGGAGACAGGGGTGCATAGAGACCAATACATTACTTATACCAGGCTCATGAAACGGGTGAGGGAGAGGTGGCCTGAGACGGTGCTAGCGGAAGAACCTGACGCCACCCTGGAAATGATGTATGATGTCTCAGAGGGTGGCCATGAAATATCCAGGATATATGAGCTCCTGAGTGTGAAGACAGGGAAGGAGCTGCTCCAACTGAGGCATGACTGGTAGGAGGAGGTAGGAGAACCCATGACAGAGGGACAGTGGGATAGAGCTCAAAGGTACCATAAAAAGGTGTCCCGGAATGCGAGACTCCAGCAGATCCAGTTGTATGTCACCCACAGAGCTTATTTGACCCTCGGAAGAATAGCCAGGTTTGGAGGCTCAGCTATACAGAAATGCCCGAGATGCGGGGAGGAGGAGGCAGGGCTGCTGCACATGTTCTGGACTTGCCCTGAGGTGCAGAGATTCTGGGAAGAAATAAAGACGAGAATGGTCAGTGGGGGAGTGGTGCTTGACGTGAGGTCTGCTTGGGCATGCATGCTTGGGAGTTTTCCCAGGCCACGTAATTCAAAGCATATGAGCAAGATGAAGGACCTGGCCTATATCTTGGCCAAGCGTAGAATTGCAATGTGTTGGAAAGCGGCCCATAGGCCTAGAGTGGAGATATGGTGGGCGGACCTCCTGAGATGGGCAGAAGCAGAACACAAGGTTTGAAGCTGTCACATGGGAGGGAGAGGAGGAAGTGGGCCCCCTGATAGCCTGGAGGCAACTGGTGACCTCAATGGCAAACCCCCACCAGGTCAATCATGAAACAGAAGACTCAGACGAGTTGACAAGCACTGAGATTCCATAAAATACTCATGTAGATGGCACGGATGAGACGGCTCGAGTTTGTGGGGACGGAGGGGGAAGGACAGAGAATAACACTGTATAATATGATGCTTTGATACTGATTATGAATGTCCTAAAAGGTTGTAATGTTTGGTGAGTTGTTTGTTTAAAAAATAATAAAAAATGTTTAAAAAAAAAAAAAAAAAGAAGCTGGCACTAGAATGGAGGAAAGAATATGACCAAGATAAGAAAGCCCAATTCCAGAGACAAATCTGATTGTATAAGAAGGAAATCCAAAAGGCAAAGAAGAGGCATTATGATGACAGAATTACTAAGCCACCAACACCCAAATAAATAATTTCAACATCATAAACGAAATGAGAAACCAACCAGGTTGCGACAACACTCTAATACCCTCACAGAAACTATGCAACAACCTGGCAGACCACTTCAAAAATAAAATCAACGACAAGTTATACAAAACAGACCGACCAACCCTAACTCTGAATCAACCGGATTTGACAAGGAGCCAGAGTACAAACTCCAAAACTTCCCGGAAATATCAGTGGAGACATTTGTCAAGCTGGTAAATCATAGCAAGAAAGAAGGATTGCCCATGGACCCCTGCCCTCCCGACATCTACAAATCAATCCTCACACAAGGAACGCATTCTGAATATTACAGAAAACTCACGACAGGGACTGTACCACAATCCTTCAAATCAGCATATATTAAACGTCTTCTAAAGAACACAAGTGGTGACGTGCAAGACCTCTCCAACTACAGGCCAATTTCAAACATTCCCTACCAGCCACAACTCCTAGAAACGTACGTATACAAACTAACCCAAGAACACATAGAAAAATACCAGCTGTTAGACCAAGCACAAGTCGGCTTCAGAGCAACCGGCACTCCTATCCATATGGGACGACCTAAAAACAAATGCAGACTCCAACACAACCTCGGCCCTGATTCTGCTCGATATCTCCGCTGCTTTCGACACAGTAAGCCATAACACCCTGATCAAAAGATTAGAAGATATAGGTATAACAGACATGGCACTATTCTGGATCAAATCATTCCTAGCAATCAGAACAGAAACTGTATGGATTAAACCCTTCAAATCTACCCCACGAGTTAACGACTGTGGAGTACCACAAGGATCCGCACTTTCACCACTATACTTAACATCTAACAGACGACATTAATCAACATTTTCAAAAAATTCAACATTAAATGCTACAACTAGGAAGACGACACTCAAATCATCTACGAAATCGAAGACACTCAAGCAGATCACTCAACTCTAGTAGAATGTCTAAAAGAAGTGTATGACTGGATGAACGCCAACAACCTAAAAAATCAACCCAGGAAAGACCGAAATCATGATTATATCCAAAAACCAAGAGAACAACACCTACATTTCCTGGCCGATTGAATTGGGAACTGTGCTCACACCATTTAAGGTAGTAAAAAACCTGGGAGTTCTAATGGACAATGCTCTAACCTTAGAACCAAAAGTAAATGCAATAGTTAAGAAATGTGTCCTTCACTCAACAAAAAGTATTCTACATTTCCTCTCCTTCAGCCAGAAAACACTGACAATCGTCGCCCTCATCATGTCAAGAATAGACTATGCAAACAGCCTCTACCTCGGGATGCCGGAACACCTCCTGAAGAAAATGCAACGCATCCAAAATGCAGCAGCTACACTCCTCCTGAAACTGTCAAGACGAGATCACATCACTCCAGCCCTAAACATTTTACATTGTCTTCCAATCAAACATTGTATCGCATTCAAAACAATGTGCATAACACACAGGGCAATCAAAGGACAGGGAGCAGGGTTCCAACAAAAGAAAATAACCGTCTACAAACCAACAAGACTCCTCAGATCAAGCAATGAAATCCACCTGGAACCAAAACATGATGTCCGAAAAAAACTACGAGGCTCCTCTTTTTCCCACCTAGCGGCAAAAACCTGGAACAACCTCCCAAAAGGATTAAGAAATACCAAAGACCACCTACAATTTAGAAAACTACTAAAATCCTGGCTTTTCAACACCTCTGAACCAGACAGAAACAACTGAAACAATCAAACAGGAAATACAGAGAATAGGCTGACAGAATACATGACGGCACAGAAAACACCTAGGACCGACTAAGGGAAACGCCTACAAGAACAAGAGAGACAATGCACAGTGGAATAGAACATGAGCAACAGCCCCATCTCGACAGAACCATAGCAGACGTGCTTAACACAAAGGCACAACCACCAACCCACCCACTCAGACAGGACATAGGGTCGGGGCACAGGGAACATGCTGATTGATCAGAATGGACTAGTTTACACCGACCACAAACTGGGATCTAGGGGCTGGCCAAACACAAAGATAGAAATGCTAAGACTAGCTAACTTAACATAATAACAGAGAGATGAGAGACAGCCTTATCGTGCTGAATCCTAATCACTGATAGAAGACAACCATTTCTAAATCGCCGAAGACAGACAATGGGAGTGGACGTCTCTCCGAATTACAAGGCCCACCCCCACAAACCTTCTAAAAACGTCACCGCTCCTCACACACTCTAACTAAACACAACCACACCTCTCAAACCGCAGCAACCCGCACGCACTTCAACACACTGCAACATCAAACACACGACACAGACCTTCACATAACAGCACACAACGGATTCAGACCGGGTACTACACCAAAAAGCTCAGTGAACGGTGTTAACCAAACTGAAGCTGCCAACAGTACATCACAGCTCCCTTGCTCCTCTCCATACTTTGTCCCACTAACACGCCCCTAACCTACCCCCTTCTCTATCAGATCCGCCAGAGCAACAGGCGACCACTCTGGTGGTGACAGTGCACAGTATAAATATCCTTTAACATTAATATGTAAGACACAGTGGGAAGCTTCTAGGAAATGTCACCTGTACACTACCTTTCTAGTTCTGGCCTTTTAGTTAACAAACGAATATAGCAAAGCAAATGTGCAATTGTATACAATGAATAAATGGGATTAGTCTATATTAATATGTTCGATAATTTGAATGACCTCTGATGAAACGTCACTCATTTTGGTTATACAGAAAAGCTCCTCTGCTTCCTGTTCGCCAAAAAGAAAAAAAACGTCATGTTAATGTTATTATTCTAACAACACAGTAAACCCAGGACAGCCTTGGGCATAGGCTAGATTAGAGAAATTTGCATACGCATAAACCAACAAAACATTAGTTTTTATAAACTATTAATAAATAAATGACCCTCATTCTGCAGTGAAGTTAAGGGGGAAAACAAATTTGAGAAGAAAAATGTCCAGTGCACCGCATCCGACACATAAGATGTCTAACTCCATCATGAAGAGTTGAGGTAATATTACGGAACTGGTCTACGAATTTCCAAGGCCTAGACCTTCCTCCCAAATCCAAAAATACATTTGTTTCTTAACTGGAAGGCCTAGAAGAGTGCAGCATTGTGCCAGCGATATGGCGTCATCTGGTCACCAAAGGAATTCACAATGTTTACAATACGGATGGACTGCGCAATAGTTTGGAAATGGATTACAAAGTATTTTGCAAACCAACAAAGTGATGACTGAAAGGTTTTGAATTAATCATAATCTCTGTCATTCTTCTGGGCAACCCTCCAGACGACCATTTTTTGCCTGTCATGCCATTACAAGAGGGGAAAGACCATATACAAATCAGACTTGATCACACCTCAAAAGGGGTAGTAGAGCATTAACTTCTAGATCACATCCCTTCTGCACAAAACCACAACAATTCGGTTATGTTTCAAGCTCATTGGCTATTGTCATTAAAGTGTAGCTTAGGTCTCCTGGCATGCCAAGCTAGGACACACGTCTGGGCATACCCATCCCACTCGGTGTGACTTCAGCAAATGGTGCATTTTTCAGGAGACTATGCCAGCAACTCTGGTCAAAATAAGATAGAATTAAAAGACAATTTTACAGGTTGGGGGTTTGGAGGTTTACCTCAATAAATGTTTTCTAAAGGCTGCAGCAAGTAGTGCATTTTAAAATGCAATGAGCCTGTGACATTGGTCACAAGTGGAAAGTAGCAGGACATGGCCTATGTCTATATATGATAGAAGGTCACACTGGTCAGTCAGTCTTCCAGTGACCTGCGTAAGGGGTTGTACAAAACCCCCAAATGAACAGAAGTATAAATGGGAAATTGGATAAATAGTGCTTATAGTGACAATACACCACAATGGCACAGTGTCACTTTTCAGTAGCTCTAAACCCCAGGTGTGCAGAGGTTCCATGTGCACATAATTGCCCCTCATCATAGGCAGAATAAAATAGATCCTGTCAGTTCAATAGTTTATTGCAAGTCAGGGACACATAAAACAAGCAAAGATGATTATTATATATAAACGTACAATAATAAAGTATTCAGCCTTACACATAGTAATACCATGCTCTAAAAAAAGGGTCTGCAACCATGGCTCTCCCGATGTTTTGGACAACTACCCCCATCATCCCTAGCCAGCCTAGTCAATGGTGCAGGACCATGAGAGTTGTAATTTAAAACCTCTGGATTGCTGAAGGCTGCAGAACCCGGCTCCAAAATGATAGTGACAAAAGCAAGAATATTGCAAATATATATATTTTGCTTTATTTTGATTCTGCGTGCGATAAGATATCCTAATATAATTAAACCAACACCTACAAAATTGCAAACATGTGCTTAAAAAACTTATGGTTATAACATATCACAATTTCCAAATTGATATACATCAGGTTTTTTTGTATGAATGATAAAAACGACCTTTATATTTCTCTACTTAAACGTTTAAGTGTTGATGAGTACATTAGGCAGCAGGGACATAAAACATTAATCTATTCTTTTAAATGTCTCAAACGATAATTACGCATTTGGCGCCTAACTATTATATGCATTGTAGCCTACGCACATGATAATCCCTCCTATGGTATGCACACATTTTCTCAAGCTATAAAAATTCATAGTAAGTATTGAATTAAAAGCAAATAATAATTATGGGCCAGTTGTTAGATGCCAACAGATAGGCACCCTGATTCATGGATTATTTGCGCCGAAAAAAAACGGGATTTGTGCGCCATTCTGCCCGCAAATCCCCATTTGTTAAACAGGGATTTGCGGGAAGAAAGGCGCACAATTCCTGTTTTTTTCGGCACAAATAATCCATGAATCCGGCGGAAAGTATGAACTTTTGTTTATCAACTTTCATTTAATGTTAGACAGGGTGGGGTGGGTGGGTCTTGACAGACTGGTTTCAAAACAATACTGTGGCAGCGGCATAAGCAGTCATATGACAGGTTGGGGGATGCAGTATATCTTTCCACAATTGATTTGACTAAAGGATATTTGACAAGTTCCAGTCAACCCAGCCGATCAGCCAAAAACTGCCTTTTACATTCCTATTGGTCTGTTTCAATTCAAGGTTTTACCCTTTGGCTTATATGGGGCCCCTCCACCTTTCAAAGATTGATGGATCAAGTTCTTCGTCCATATGCTTCTTTCTGCAGACTTTATACTGATGATATTATCATCTATAGTAAAACGTGGAAAGAACATATGTCCCATTTATACCTGGTTATTCGAGTTTGAAGCAAATGCAAAGAACATATATGCAGTGAAATATCTAGGCTTTTTTGTAGGAAATGGATTGGTCCAGCCCCAAACTGAAAAGGTTAGAGCTGTCTAAGAAACTCAAGCTCCTAAAACCAAGAAGGAAATAAGAGCCTTTCTGGGTGTAGTTGGATATTATAGACGATTCATTCCTAATTTTGCATCCATCACTTCCCTTCTTACAGACACATTTAGGAATGCTGAACCCCAGAAACTTAAATGATGCCCAGAGGATCAAGTATGCTTTGATCAATTTAAACGTATCTTGTGTAGTGAACCGGTATTGAAGGTGACCGACTTCAATAGGGAATTTATCCTACAGACAGATGCATCACATGCTGGTTTAGGGGCATTTCTTTCGCAATATCATCATGGTATAGAACATCCTATCCTCTATATCTGTATAAAGTTATTTCCGCAAGAGAGGAACGATGCAACTCTTGAGCTTGAAGCATTGGCTATTAAGTGGGGTGTGACCTACTTAAAATATCTAATGGGTAGGAGGTTCGACTTGCCACAGATCATGCCCCCCTTAAAGGGCTAAGCCTTCAAAAGGACACTAATGCCAGAGGTATGCGCTGGTTTTTGGATTTACAGCCCTATTGTTTTTCTGTAGAACATCGGAAAGGAAAATAACAGGGTATGTAGATTTCCTTTCTCAATAGAGGCTGTGAAAACCAGTGTCATTAGGGCAGGGTTATGTGATGAATCCAGTGAAATCATCACTAAAAACTCGGTTTGGGACTCCTCTCATGTGGCCTGGGGAAGGCAGCTCCTACCTGCTCCTGACCCTGGGGGTGGTATTATGAGGGAGGATCACATGGGAGGAGACTCATATCAGGAGGAAGTGTTAACTCCTTTGACTCATGATTCCTCTATTCTCCCTGAAACATGATGGCATATTGTAAGATAGAGCCAAACAATGTAACTGCTATTAACATAACATCTCCAAGCTCTGATTATATTCAGTCCACTATGGACTTCAAGATCCATCATTCTTGTGGTACTGGGATGAGGAAGAGGGACACAGAGTTAATGAGCATCAAAGGTGCTACTTACAGGAATGTGTGGTCTAGTTGTTGGACGTCAAGGCCCCTGAGCGGGTCATTTAAACCTGAGAATGAGCCACAGGTGTGGAAAGGAGTAGTAGAAGCAGTCAGGAGAAAAGCTGAAGCGGTTAGAGCGGAAGCAGGGGTGTGAGTGCCAGCAGAATCCGAGGCGGGAAGAGAAGGCGTGCAGATTTGCAGAGTGTGCAGCAGGAAGCAGAGTCGTGGTCAGCAGTGGGGAGAGAAGCCCAGCCGTGTGGAAGACGTGCTCCCGACCCAACGCTAGTCGCTTAGAGGTGCTGGAAGACGCAGAGACCCGACAGAGTTCCAGAGAAGGGCCATGCAGGCGGTGGCAGGAACAGGAGAGCTGTCAATGGGATTGCTGGTCCATGGGGGTCTGCCGCAGCAGCAGGGAGTGATGCAGAGACGTTGAAAGGAGCCAGTAAGTTGGCCTGCAGGAAAAGGTACCCCTGGGATGGTCCGAGCAGAACATTTACTAATACCAGACCATTTGGGCGTAATTCTCCTTTGATGAGATGTGAACTTGGGGAAATCTGTAACCCACATTGCCAACAGCCAACAGACCATTCAGAAAAAGTAAAAAGGCAAAAAGGGTGCAATTCTCCTTTTATGAAATGTCAACTTGGAGAAATCTGTAACCCACATTGCCAATAGCCAAGAGACTATAACAAGGAGACAAAAGAGCAACACAGGTGTAATTCTCCTTTCCTGTAACCCATATTTCTAACAGTCAAGTGACTCTAAAGATAGGCAACCATTGTTCAACCCTCCTCACATGGGACACTGGTGAGGAGAACCTTGGAACAAATACTGCCACTAACCGAAGAGGCAAATTGTAGGAGTAGGAGTTTGCTCAGCCTGGCAGGCTAGTAAACCAAGAAAGGGACCAGTTGTTTTGAAGAAATGTGATTGCGGTCAAAAGGTATTGTGGAAAGAAACTGTTAAGTTTATCATCCTGACAAACTGTTGCATCACAAAAGATGGTTGTTGTAACTATTCTGACAAATGTATTCCATTGGAAGAATAATTGTGATATTTTAATGTTTGCTTTACGCCCTGGGAAGGATACTTGTGGAGGAAACAATTGCTTTGGTTTATGAACTAGTGACATTTATTTTACCAGGAAGGATACTGTGTTGAGGAAAACAATTGCTTTTGTTTTTGAATAAGTGGTTTGTGAAAGAGACATTTACTTTACGAAGTGGAAGGACGCATTGGATGGAAAAGAGATTTTGTGTTGAACCAAACAGAACTTTGTGGAATTAGTACTTTTTCAAGGGTTTTCCTGAATTGATCCAGGAGAAGGAAGCCAGACTCTAGTCACAAGGAGTACTTTGTATGAGTTTGAACTTTTGCACTGTTTTGTTGAACTGAAGTCAGATACTTTTACTTTGTGTACTTTGGTTATGTGTATTAATGTGATTTCTTTAGTTTTAATTTGCTAGGTAGGAACATCCTTGTTAGGATAGGGAATGATAGGCACTTATCTACCCCACGTTTAATACAAATGGCAAACATTGAGAAAACTACAACTGTGCGTCCGCCTCGCATTTCTGACCCCTCACAATGTATAGTGAATGTATAACGACAATCACGTTGCCTGATGAGACCGTTCTACCACATATTGAAACTTTCAAGTTCACACAAATTACCAGCAGTGAAATGACCAAGGTACTTGCATCCATGAAACCTACGACATGTGCAGAAAATATCATTCCTCCTAAAATAATACTGGACAACTCTGACATATTCGCCCCTATATTAACTAAGATTATAAATGCCTCCTTCAGAGATCAGAACGTCCCTAATGCCATCAAAAAGGTCACAGTTACGCCACTGGTTAAGAAACCCAATCTCGACCAACGAAATCCCAATAACCTTAGACCTATAACTAATTGCAACTTTGTCCTTAAAATCATGGATAAGATAGCCACCATGCAGCTCCATGCACACGTGGAGGCTTCAAACTCCCTACACATACAACAGTCGGGTTTCCGCCCCGCCCACAGCACTGAGCCTGCCATGCTAGACCTACAAACGAAAATGCTTAGCATTATCGACAAGGTAGGACAGGTCTCCTCATTCTCCTTGACCTCAGCGCCGCGTTTGACCTCCTCGACCATAACCTACTCCAGAATGCACTAAAAAAGACCACCAACTACTCTGACGAAGCCATCGGCTGGATAATGTCTTTCCTAAAAAATAGGATATCTAGGGTCCATTGGGGGGACAAGTTCTCCTTAGAAAAGGAAATCCTCTGTTGAGTTCAGCAAGGGGCCAGCATGTCATCACTGCTATTCAACCTCTACCTGAGGTACCTATACCTTGTCCTCGATCAAATCAACACCTATTTTACAAACTACGCTGACGACACACAGCTGGTGTTTGAGTTAAGTGGCAACTATCAGAAAGAGAGTGAGCAACTTACCACGATCTACAACAGCGTGGAGAAATGGATGGACTCCAATTAGATGTGCCTCAATGGAAAAAAAACGGAGCTCATGATATTTGGCTCATCTTCAGCTAGAGCTAAATTACCTTCCTCCTATAAGTCCTTCCAGATCAAAGACACACCCATCCCAGTTCTATGTAAGGTTAAAACCCTCGGGATAATGCTGGAAGCATCACTTGGGGCAGATGCCCAAGTGCAATATATAAAAAAAAAACTGTGCATGCCATCTTAGACTAATAAAAGCCATCAGACCCTTCATATCAATGGAAAACTGCGCAACCATAGCAAGAGCGACTATTATGTCACGCCTTGACTATGGCAACGCTCTAGTCCTGGGTGCCTCCAAGCAGTCTCTGCAAGCTCACCAAGTTGTTCAAAACAACGCGGTTAGAATTGTTAAGCTCCAGACCAGATCAGAGCACATCAGCAATTCCAGAAGGGAGCTTCACTGGCTGAAGATCGAGGACAGGGTACATTTAATACCCTAACCATCATGCACAGATGTATCCACGGTAAAGCCCCTGCTTACCTTAAAACCAGGATTAACCCATATGATCATTCAACCTTGGTAAAATCACAGTGGCACCATACAAAATCAAAAGAGGCTTAGGCAGATCCTTCCCGACTATCGCAGCCTCTCTCTGGAACAACCTCCCAGACCACATAAGATTGGAAACTAACTACATCTGCTTCCGCAAACAGGTGAAAACCCACATTTTCAAATAAACGACCTTCTTCGTCAATGCCTAGTTCAGAGTAAACTTACATGGTCGTCCCATCCTCATGTCTAGTCGCTGTCTGTCTGCCCACTGTGTCCTTGTATCTGCGCCCCGAGGCTTGCGAGCTACCGGCGCAATATAAATACTAAATAAATAAATAAATAAAATACTGAGCGATAAGTGATGTATACAAAATTGTGAATTGTATTGTATGATTTAGAGATAAATATTTAGAAATATAATTCATGGATTGATGGAATTACTGTTTGTTTGCAAGGTTTATTAATGAGATTTTCGTAGGCAGGCACGTTCTTATTTCTGTAAACCAGCTATCAATGCATATATATTTTACTGTGGTGACATCCCCAGCATAAAGTTAGGGGACTAACTTTCAACTGATTTTATTTGAATAAAACTGAATTTTGATTCCAATACAGCATGTTTCTTTTCCCAGAATTGTGGGGTGGAATTGTGTACCAGGGGTGTTAAATTATAGTTACCCAATCGGAGTAGAACAATTATAACACACCAAAATATATAACACACCAAAATATCTTAACACAATACACAGAAGCATGTCAGTTATGGATTGTGGTACTTATTGCCAGGTGACCTGATTAGAAGACGGCTCATACTGTTTTTTTATTTTGCAAGATTTTAAATTGCTGTGGAGGTACTGGGGAAAGATTTAGAGCATCCATTTAATGCATAAAGTATCAAAACTACATAACGGCATACATTACGGTTGGACATCATGGAACAACACCACATTGGTGAACAAATTATAGTGGGGCAACATTAGCAGATTATGGCGGGATTCCAAGAGGAAGAGTCACAGCAGGGAATAAATATATAGTATGAAATTAGGGAGCAGATTACTGTGGGATGCCAGGGACCATAATCACAACAAATTATGGTTGGATACCATGTTGCAAAATGACAGGTCACAATTTAATAGTGGATTAGCAGGGAGTGATTGCCTGCAGGGCACACATCATTGTGGCATACCAGAAAGAAAAATCACAGAAGGGTACACATCATTGTGGGAAAATAAGGAGGAAATTCAAAGGCAGGGTGAAGTCTTTACCTGGTCATTTAGCGGTCTGAATGCTCTGCTCTTTGCATTGTGGCAGAACAAGACATGGCTGTCAAGATTCAGGGTCTGTGGACGTTGTGGTCTACCTGGCGATTGTCACCACGCTTGCAGCATTCTCTGGTCCCTTACAACATCGTTTCTCAAGGTTCTGTGTGCCATTCTAGTCTTTCCAATGCCGGCTACCATGTCACTTCCATTTCCGGGGTTCAGGCTATTCTACCCGCTGTGGCCTCTGCATCCTTGCGTCTCAACGCTAGGATTTTTCCTCAGCTCAGCGCTCCCTCCCTTGTTGGACCTTCTCTGTGAATCCTGCTCTTGTGCTGCTCTGCTTTTTGCTGCGCTCCACCCCCTGCTCTGTGTTGCCGCTTGCGGCCCTTCTTATGTCTCTGTTTCTGTGTCTTCCTCAGACCTCCCATTCCCTTGCTGTCCCTGCTAGTACTGTGTTTTGGTTCCCTGTGTCTCTCCTACCCCCCAACTTTTTCCCTTTGTGCCCTGTTCTTGTGAAGCTCTGCTTTGGTTATGGTTCCCCTCAAAGCCTCTTCTTACGGATAGGGGAATTCCTGGTTCTCCTCAACTGTATATCCTCCATCCAGAAACATACCTGCTGGCGGACAGACAACTGGAGGTCTGGAACCAAATGGGCACTGATTTGCATTTCCACAGCCGTCAGGTTTTTTTTCCCTCTGTCAGAGGGTTTTTTCCTGAAAACATTGGTGCGTTTCTCCCGGGGTTATCCTGTCAGTGTTATGTTTACACAGGCGACTTCAGCAGAGTCCCATCAATACCTTCAAGACTCCAGATCTAGGAGAAGACCCGAAAGACTTCACCTGCACCTCCATCCCACCGCTCAAAGTCAAAGGTGAGCACTCCAGTGGTAAAATCTGACAATGGCTGACACGGGGAACACAAAACATGTAAAACCCTTACCTTGGCTCTTTGTCGGCTGAAAGGGCAAAAGTGCCATTGAGGTGGGTTAAGAGACCTTAGCTACGTGACCCTCTGTCCCCGCCTGTCCAATCCGGTGGTACTGGTGGGTCTGGGAACAGGTTAGGTGTGAAGGTGTGTGCTAGGTGGAATCCAGTTGCATTGGGCTTTTCTAGGCCTTGTTAAGAACGTTTTCCCAATCAATAAGCACAAGCATCAAATTAAAAGACTTTCAGTGACACCGAAGCACACCTTCCCAAGGATGCAACAAAGCATCCAGCACAAACATTAACAATTAGTGATCACTTTCAGCCGTAGAAACAACTCTTGGCTCAATACAACATTGAAATGGGAATAGTTGTACAAAAAAGTAATCTAAGATGAACTATGCAATGTAGCTGAGTCTAGTATAACTCACTGTTGTACCTTAAAGTGTGCATGATGACATCCACCACATTCTATAGTAGAATGTCATCACGTGCACGTGCAGTGGTGGTTGACAGTTTTGATTACGGGATTATGGTGACACCGGCGTCAAGTCACTAATGTTCGGGAGGACCTTTTATATGGAAATAAATTAGAACTACTTACCTTACAAGTAGTAAACATTGTATTATTTACCACATTTACTGGCAGCGAGGATGTGTGCAAAAGTACCTTGGCAAGCCGTGTACGGTTCAGGTTGAAGGGTAGAAGATTGCTGAAGGAAAACACAAGGAACCAAAGGTAGGCTGTGGAGGAAGGTGCAGGCTGCCGTGTTGCCAGCTGCATGAGCAGCCTGTCAGAGGTCGAGTGCCCGACTTGGTTGGTCTAGTGCAGGACCGGAGAAGTGGGATCTTGTAGTCTACACAGACCGGCGGCGCAACTGACAGCAGCGGAACATTTAAGGAGCGACATAATATCCTGAACGGACAGAGCTGGCAAGTCACTGGCACTGGTTGCTCGTGCCAGTGTGGATGGAGTTGATAGCCGGTGCCTAAGCTCTCCTGGAGCACCGAGTGGAGAAGGCTGGCGGCATCTGAAGTGAGCGAGTGATCGTTGTGAGTGGTTTGCGAGTCAGTGATCGGCAGGAGAGGTTCTGACCGCAAGCATAGAGTCGGCACATAACTGTCAGCTGTGACAACGGGAGGTGGTGGCTGGCAGCATTTGAGGTGTTCCCTTGTGATGGGAGTATGTGCAGCCATCAAGTAGAGTCAGGCTGGTGTGCTAATTACGTGGCATATGCAGCAGCCATTTTGAGTCCATGCAACTCAGAGGGGAATACATTGCTGAGGAAGCATGACATTCATGGTGGCTAATACACGAGTCTGAATTGTGAACAAGCAGCAAGCTATATGTGGCAGTGATCAGCTTTCTTTCTGCCAATCACAATACTGGAACATTCACAACGATCAACAGTGAATTCTCAGGAATGTGAGAATTGAAGGGGATCCATATTGTAGGCGTGTGCCGAAGATCTGTTTCTTCTTACTGGTTTGAATTAACTAACATTATTAGCAGGCACTGAGTTTAGTAAAATGCAGAATTTAGATCCACCTCCAAAATGT
Organism: Ambystoma mexicanum; assembly: GCF_040938575.1. NCBI lineage: Eukaryota > Metazoa > Chordata > Amphibia > Caudata > Ambystomatidae > Ambystoma > Ambystoma mexicanum. The sequence continues at coordinate 899,501,085 of NC_090941.1, forward strand.
TTTGCCACTCCAGGAGAACCACTTGTTCCATGGGAAGACTGGAAAGATCTTATTGAGTTCTATTTCATAGCATCTGGAGGGAAGAGATTTTCTGATGAGTGGAAATATTCAACTTTGATGTTCTGTTTGGGGCAGTAAGAATTATAAAAAAATTACCTGATATGGTGCTGAAGGGGGGAAGATGGCAGAGGAGAAGGTGGTGGTTTATATGGGAAGGCGATGAAGAACTTGGAAGCACAGTTTGGTAAACAGATTAATGTGATGTTAGAAAGATACAAATTCTTTTCAAGTAAACAAAATGTAGGTGAATCTGTGGATGCATTCATAGCTAATGTAAGGGGATTGTTAGCGTCATGTGAGTTCACTGTGAGGGAGGATGAATACATTTGCGATCCACTGTTGATGCACACCTCAAATCCGAAATGTAGGAAAATGTAGGAACGCTTACTGTAAGCGAAGAATCTGTCATTGCAAGAAGCTTTGTTTAGAGGATGGAATTAACAAGCAGATGCCTCAGGGAGGTCGATGCTTAAGGAGTCTGTATAGGTTGTGAGGCAAGTGGGTGTGGGGGATGACAGAGAATTGGGAGGAGAGAAAGGGAAGGTATGTGTTGTTAAGAAATTGTATAAGATTGGGGTGGAAACTAGTGGTGGGCAGGCACAAGCCCAAGAAGTGCAGAAAGGTCAGTGTACTAGATGTGGTTTTGAGAAGCATGCTATGAATGCGCAAGAGTGCCTTACCTTGAGGGTCAAGTGCGGGAAATGTGGTAATATGGCCCATTTTGCAAGGCTCTGTAAAACTAAGAAAATGTTGAAAAATGACAAAGGGGTCAAATATGTGGGGGAAGAGAAAGTGGGGTGGTCAAAGTTGTACACATTTATTTACTTTTATTTATTACATTTTTTGTATTTGGTTTATTTAAACCATTACAAAACAGCAAGACACATATAATAAAATCCAAGAACATAACAAAAAAGAACCAATCCAACATCAACATTAATAATCATATTGTTAAAAGATACTAAATAAACAATACAGGCACACTTTACCTCATATCCCTACATACAAAAAAAACTCTCTTAAGGAATGAAAATCAAGTAAAAAAAATATATATGATTCTTATAACATATTCCATACACGGTAAAACTTTAAAAATCGGAAAAGGAAAGAAGAACAATGAATAGCAGTAGATACATACCACAGATGCAAGCTTTTAATAAAACCTGATGCTGCTAAACCCTCATGGATGGTGTGGATATTAAGACACTGTTTCCATGCCCACTCTTCATGATACAGAATAGAATTCACATTAAGGGGCTCCAAAAATGTCACCCTCAATGGCTGTAGTGGCACAAACTCCATAACCAAATGTTTTAGAGTCTCCAAATTGGCCGAGCAGAACCTACAGGTGGCTTCGCCCAACAGGATTAGCGATCTCCTTACTTAAATTTCCATAGTAGGTAAGACATTCCATCGGGCCCTAAGAATAGCGCCTCTGTAATATCTATCTGGGAATTGCAGAATAACCTTCGTAGGCAAACCTCGGGTTCTGTGTTCATGATTCAAGTGGAGTAAGGAGGGATATGAATGAAAGTCGTCGATAGTCTGACACCAAGACACCAATCCAGATCAAAGAAGTCTCGTTTAACATTCATCAATCTTTGGCAGGCATCGAGGAAGAGGTGGACACTTCTTTGGATGGTCCCCAAATGGACTGGAATTGGTTGGAAAATGGCCCAGGTCGATGAATGCCCCTTCTATCGGGGATACCCCTGCCCACTGAGAGGGCTACACTCTTCGCCATTGTATTAGTAGTAGGGGTTGGAGGGATAAGTACACAATCCTATCTTCCAGTACATATTGGTGCTGTGTCAATTAATGCCTGAGCATTTAGCACAGGATCTGGGTTAGGAATCACATGCTCTCGCACAGGGGACAGTCTAGTACGGAAGAGGGTACAGTGGGCTGTTCTAAGAGCCAAAATTCTGTTTTTCCTAGCCCCCATTCTGCATTTCATCGTTTTACCTTTCAAGGCATTGGTAGATTTTTTCAGGAGCGGGGACCTGGCATGAGCTTTAAGTGGACCCCCTCCTTCCCCTACCATATCCCCTTTTACAACTTCACCCATACGAAGTTGGTCATTAGTGAGGTCAATAATTGTGGCAGTAATACCAATAGTACCGTTTACCGGATGAATAATTAGCAAGTTAATCCCACCCAAATCATTAACTGATTCCTGGATGGTTGGATGGTCATTCACACATACATCATCTGAAATTTTAATACAGACCCAGGTTCACTGTCCATATTAACAATCAACTGCTGCTCCTTACATATTGCCTCTGTCTCCCTAACCCCAAAGTGACCGAAGCGAACCTCAGACCCAATTTCCTCAAGTTTATGGGTCTCATCGACCAGAGCAGCGTTGGTAGATTTCAGTTCAGCCCAGATATTATCATATAAGGCGACAAATGAACTTAACACCATATTTAAGGCAGATACAGTGCGGTGAGTCAGGCGCATGCGCTTATCAACCTCCCTCAACGTGTGTTGAAGCACTGAAGAGTCATCCTGACCTCTAACATCTCCCCCTCCCTGGGAGGGTGGCTGTAAATCCCCTTGGTCATGTCTAGACATATCTTCATTTATCATGTCAACCAATGGAGTCGGAGAGTCAAAAGTGGGTGCCTCACATAGGTTATGGGGCTGATTTTGAGTATGTTCTGATTTCAGAACCTCCAATTCGACATCCGCTTGGTCAGCCAATTTCGATAATACTGATGTCAGTCAAGTCTTTAAGCCCCCCAAAATTAGGCTGTGAAGCCATCACTGAGTGGTCAAGCATTGCTGTGCCCTTCAAAGCCGGAAGAGATTTAATCTCAGTGCTGGTCGTAGCAGGTTTAACAAAGTAGCGATCCATGACCCTTTGCCCAGAGATTGGTCTCGAGGACAGGGTCAGTTTTGGTGTCCGAGGAAAGGGTGACTTGGTGGGTCGCGCCTGGCTCGCCTTCTTCCGGGGGTTCACATGGGGTACATCGGTAATGGTTGGGATAATTTCGGCCTCAGGATCTACCCCCTTTCCCCCATTATGGAAAATCACCACTGGTTCAAGGGGGAGGGGGATTCCCTGAAGTGAGCACTAATTTAGTGTCTACGTTTAGGACACCAGAGGCTCCTGACTCTCCATCTGCAATGAATGTGACCCCTGTTTCGGGGGGGAGGTGGGGGGGTAAATTCATCAAAGGGGAGGGGCTTCACGTATTAGAAGTCCGTGATTTAGGACCTTCCAACTGAGGCCCCCTCTCTAAGTCAGATACCACCATATGCTCCTGAAAAGGAGTTACCAGGCCAGCCACGCTGCGCAGGCTTGATCTCATGGGGATTTCTTAGAATGTCCAGCAACCCGTCAGTCCAGTTGCACAGCGTAGGGGAATGGGGCTCTAGCCCAGAAGTCAATTCCCGGGTCAAAGGGTGAGGCCAGTGGTCACACCCTGAAGTGCCCAGGGGTGATGTTGTATTAGGCAAAGATAAAGCAATACAGTGCTTGCACCAATAACGTCCTGAAATGTAAGCCAGAAAAAAGAACCATCAGCAGAAGAAAGTAATATGGAGGAGGAGGCTAGCAGTATTATTCACCCAACTACTAGAGCTCTACAATGTGGTTACGGTTCCCTCCTCACCGCATAAAAGGAGTGAATGCCGGGACTGCAGCAGCCTGGGTGCCTGGGCGTTCGAAACGGGCTGCCAAAGGGTCCAAAGAAGGAAACCGGGACCGCAGCAGGCTTGAACACATGCGCGCCCACAAAAACTCACAGGTTTTACCAGGCGCCTCTAAATCAGCCTTTAATCAGCTGAGGGGTCGCCGCCGCCACTGGGATCACCACTGCAGACCTTGTCGGCACTTATCCACGGGCACACGGGTCCGTTTAGCAGCAACGTATTACAACGGTCCTCGTCCTCTATGCCGAGTTCTCCCAAGACAAGGATTTGAGGAAAGGACTTAGACATGCTCACGTTGTCACGAAAAGTATAGATTTGGGCAGGGAAGAAGAACATGTTACATTCTAGTGATATAAGTCCCAAAGCATATGGAGGTGGCAAGATTGATGTGAAGGGTTTGTGTGGGACACGATTGCATATGGCATGAGGAAAAAATGGCAAAGGTGTATATAGCAACCAATGGTGATGATTTGCTTGGATGGAACACTAGGGCAAGCTAGGTATGGAATTGCATATATATCTGGGAAAGGAGCAACACGTGAGATTGGTTGGTGTAAACAAGTCTGAAGTATTTGCCCAGGATCCGGCAGCAAAGTTCAAAAGTGTGTCTCGTAAAGGCATAGGAAAAAAACGGTTTGTTTATTGTCACAAAATTCCGTTGTCAGGGCAGGCGGTGCCGTGTGTGCATAAAGTCAGAAACTTGCCCTTGGGTGTGAGAGAAAAGGTGAGAAAAGAATTACGTAGTTTGTCTCATGCGAGAATTATTGAACCAAGAGAGTAGTGAGTGGCTCTGCCAATAGTGTTTACATGGCAACTAGATGTTCGTAGCAGATTTTGTGTGGATTTGAGTGATTTGAATCGGAATATCTGGGTAAACAGTAGCTATCACGGAAGGTCAACAAAATGTTAACAACTATGGCAGAGGCAGCATGGTATGATATGATATGATGTGATGTGTCATGCATAACACACCTGTACACAAGTGTTTCTAGGTGCGACAAGACAAGGAGGGAAAAACAAAGGTAGGACAAAATAACGATCTTACTAGGCCTTGTGTCATTCAGATTGCGCAAGTGCGGGGAAGATGGAAGGGGAGAAGTGCCAGGGAGAGGGAAAAGGGAAGTCCAGTTAACTCACAAGTGCAGTCAGCGGGTGGCTCATGAGTGCAGAGAGAAGGGACTGTAGGGTTGCAGATACAGACCCTTTAGTGCTGGGGAGCCCAGAGGCAGTGCAAGGGCAACTGGACATGCAGAAGCCTGGGCCTGAGTTCAGAGGGTGACCAGGTGACCAGTGCGCAGAGCAGTAAGGTGCATCAGCAGAGGAGTCAAAGAGAGCAGAAGCGAAAAGGAAGGTTTTGAGTTGCTTCCAGAACCAGAGGTGGTTCTACTGAAGTTTTAGAGCGGCAGGGAGGCTGTTCCAGAGGGAGGCCCCAGCCGAGGAGATAGATCTGCCTCCAACTCTCTGCTAGGAGAAGCGCCTGACCCTCAGAGAGTTGGAGGTGGATGAGCGGAGACCTCGAAAAGGAAGATGTTTTGGAAGAGAAAGTTGGAGGTAGAGCGGTCCAAGGCCCCAGAAAGCCTTGTGGATGATGCAGAGGGTCTTGAACTTGCTCCTTGCAGCCACGGGGAGCCAGTGAAGAGATTTTGGAGCTGGAGAGATACTATCCCTCGATTTGAGGCTAAGGACAAGTCTTGCAGTCCTGTTCTGGATAAGTTATAAAGGTCGAAGAGTAGAGGCAGGAAGATTTACAGTACCCTGGACCTCTCATCTGCTTACCATTAGGTTGATTTACACCCAATGGATTTATTGGGAGATATTCCTGGAGTCAGATGTATCAAAGTTGATATCTTGGTAGGTGCTCAAGATGAAGCAGAGAATGATGAGAGAGTATATGAAGTGTTGTGGAAAGATGGAGAAAACGGGATTGACAGTTAAGAAAGAAAAATGTCAGTTCAAAGTATGTCAAGTGTCTTATCTAGGTCCTGTGTTGACAAACGTGGAGGTAGAATTACACCCAGTGATGGTTGATGCTATTATCAAGATGAAGTCCTCGGAGAACAAGGATGAATTAAGATCATTCTTTGGATTAATCGAATATTATGCCAAGTTCATAGAGAATTTTGCAGATAAGAGTGCAATTATGAGAGTTCTCTTGAAAGTGAGAAAAGATTTTGTTTGGGGTGTGGAAGAAGAGAAATGTTTTAGAACAATGAAGGAAGAGGTGGCAAACGTTACATAGGTTCGATCCAGCTGCAGAGAAAATAGTAACAGTGGATGCGTGTACACATGGATTGGGTGCTGTTTTCAGTCAGGTTCATTGAGGCATAGAGGTACCTATAGCTTTTGCATCTAGGTCTCCAACACAGACTGAAGCAAAATATTCCACTAATTTAGGACTTTTGTTTGGGGGCATTCCATACAAAATCAGGAGTGATCATAAACGCCTGATACATTTATCTTCAACAAGAGGATCAGGTTTGGCGACACCAAGAATAGCAAGGTGGTTGGCTGCAATGCAAGGATACAATTTTGGAACAAATCTCAGGAAAATGTAATGCTGTAGCAGATTGTTATCTAGGGCGCCTATGGATGCAAGAGACCAGGATGGTGATGTATGTGATGAGTGGATTGCACAAGTGGAGGGGACCATAAAAGATACTTTCTCAAAGTGTGTGTGGTTAGAAGAAATTAATAATGATGTGGAAATGAAGGTTGCCACTAAGTATACAGAACAGGATTGAAAGCAGGAGAACATGGAAGTCCACTATGTTACAAGGTGAAGGATGAACTGAGTAGTTATGATTTGGGGTTAGCAAGGGGAGAGCGATTGATATCTCCCACTGCTTTGAGGAAGGAACATACAAGATGTACTCGCAAAGGCCATTTTAGGAAATGTTTGACTAAACGGAGATTGGGAGCAAGATTTTGGTGGCCATGGATGGATGCTATGGCTGTTGAAGAAGTGGGGGCGTGCATACCTTGTGGCCTGAGTGATAAATCATTAAAAACACAGACTATTGAGATAGGTAAGGGAGATATACTTGATTGTGTTTGGGAAAAGGTAGCAATTGACTTCATGGGACCAATGAGTTTGTTAGGTCAGGAAAATAGGTTTGCCATTGTGATAGTGGATTATGCTGCAAGATGCTTTGAGGTAGAACTTGTAGAGAACATTACGGCGAGAAGTGTGATAATTTTTCCAGAAAAAAAGTATTTGCTACAGAAGCTTATCCTAAAATCATTATATCCGACAATGGAGTACAGCTAGTTTTGCGGGAGTTGCACAAATATTTAGATGCCCAAGATATTGAGAATCATCAGACAGCGTTATACACAGTGGTCGAAGTGTACGAAAAGAAGTAGTGGAACTATGTTCCCTGCTGGCATGCACCCACTCCCCGCAAACACCATCACCACGTCCCCTCCCACACACAATGCACACCCCCAAACACTTGCAGCTGCTGTTTAAGGGAACGTTCAGTGCAGTGCACTGAAAGTGCAAGTTTCATCTTCTTCCTACACATTTATTTTAAAACAAAACCATCCCGGAACGGTTTCTTTTTACAATGCACTGAAAGTGCAAGTTTCATCTTCTTCCTACACATTTATTTTAAAACAAAACCATCCCGGAACGGTTTCTTTTTACAATAAAAGCATAGGAGCTGTAAAAGATCATTTTAAAAAGTAGAGCAGCACCGCTCCCGACCGCTCCCGCTCACTTCGACCACTGGTTATACAACCCGAAGACAAATGGGTTAGTGCAGCGAATCAATGGCATAATCAAAGAAACAATTCAGTTAGCTCAAACCAACAACATGGTGTGGAAAGAGAGTGTGCGAGAGATGATGGTGGCGTACAGAGACTCACCACATGTAACAACAGGGGTATCGCCTTTTGAGGAGATGGGGGGAGGGAGATGAAGACTGGTATATATCCCCATTGGTTGTTGGAAGCAGCAGGCAAGAGATGTATAGAAAAAGAAGACAGGTGGTGCCCAGTCAAAGTGGGTGATGTGATAAGGGTGAAGAAACCTTTAAATGTCCCCCAAATGGTGCTCACGGTATTATGAGCCTATTGATGTGAGAGTAGGAAGGAGACTTGTGGTGAAAGTGGCAGGAAGAAATTGAGTATGGAGCGAGTGGCCATCGTGAAGAATCTTGAAGTTATCAAACGAACTTCTGAAGAAGTTGAGGATAGTATCTTGGGGAATGGAGATGATGAATGGTATGGGTGGATGTGTTGTGAGTGGGACGGCAAGACCTGGGAGACAAAGTTAGGGAGAGCGCATGAGTCTGAAAATAAGAGGAGCTCAATGTACTATGCCAGAAGAGTTGTAAGAGAGTGACAATGTTTTTGGAAGGTGAATCAGATGTATGTAGTCGTGATGAAGGTCAAAGTGGAGGAGAACATACTGGCCAGTGCAGAGAAAGGCATACTGGTCGGGTGAGAAGTAGGCCTGTAAAAATATGATTATGAAATGTATGGATAATTAAATAGATACTGTGGCATCATACAGTAGAAGTTTTCTTATGATGTCATATTTCTTAATTGATGTATAATGTACTCTGTGTTTTGCATTTTTTACAAGTACATTTTTATTGGATGGGAAGCCATGTTCTTGTGTTTCAATTTTGTGTTTCATTTTTTTTCTCATTCATTGTTTAAGGAGAAGCATATGTTGTATCCTAAAGTGTGCCTGATGACATCCACAACATTCTATAGTAGAATGTCATCAGGTGCAGCGGTGGTTGACAGTTGAGATTATGGTGACACCAGCGTCAAGTCACTGATGGTGCGGAGTTCCTTTTATATGGAAATAAAATACAACTACTTACCTTACAAGCGGTAAACCTTGTATTATTTACCACACTCATCTCGGATACGGTGCATGGTGCCTTGCATATTATCTTGACTGCATCCCCTCCCTAAAACTTGAGCATCACATACATTATAATCGTTTGCAGTCCAACGAGACTTAAAATGGTTCTCTGAAACTCTCCTACATTCGGAGATCAAATAGTTATTCACATACCTATCACATGATGAAATTGTGGTTGAGGGAATAAACAAATGGGTTTTTTAAATAATTAAAGTCAATAGCTTTACAATTATTGTTAGAAAGAAAAAAAATCGAATTTTATTTCCGTCTTGTGGCACACTTGATTCGGCTTTTCAGTGTTAGTTGGCCCTCGAAAAAACTCAAGAGTCGATGATGAAAGATAGCGTGGAGATGTGGCGGTGGGGGGGTGAAAGAATACGGCGTGAGCGACGCTTTCCTGCTCACGAGGTGGACGGGCAACCGGGTGTGCAATGGTGGGGCGAGACGAGGAGAACACATTTGAAGAGTCTACATTAACGTGTATTCCAAAAATTGCAATGTTCCTAGTGCGACAAGCCAAACTCACTCCCCCGCGGCGCCCAGACCACCAGTGTGTCAGCTTTCATCACCCTACAATGGAAACGTTTAATTTGGACACCCGTTTCTCTGCGACGGTGTGGCAAACAGGGACCTGAAAGAGTGCGTTATAGTTTCTGCAGACTTATTTGACAGAGAAAGCTGTGCCCGCAATGGGACTGTGATTTCGAGGGCTTCGCGAGTCAGTGAACCTCTCACCCTCTTCAGGTAGATGTGGGGAGCCTCCCCTGCCACAGCCGGGCTCCGGCGGCATGCTGCTGGCACGGTGTCCCCGGCTCTAGAAGCTCTGCCCGCGGATCCACTCTCTCGCGCCGGTGCCCACACACTTGATGAGGCCCGGCGGGCGCGCGCGCTCCTGGGCAGAGGCGGCGGGGGCGCGCCGTCTCCAGGACGCGACGGCAACTTTCACTGTTGCCAAGAGCGACGGGTTGGTAGGGGCTGCGGGAGCGCGCAGGCCGGATGGAATGCTCCGGCTGGGCGCGTGCGCACGGAACCCGCGCGAATCCATGGAGCGACTGCCCATAGTTACGGTGACCGGGTCCGGCCTTCACCAAGCTGGGCTGTCAAGCTACCGCTGCCAAGCCCGGCTGAAGATGCGTGGGGGCCCATTTCACCTCTGCTTAGAGCGAAAACAGGCTGAGACACTCCGTGGGTGCATACATTACAATGGCGACAAAGATAAGGTTAATAGCCACAGACTAATACCACGCAGCAGAAAGCCAGCAAGGAGTTTAAACACGAAATGCTCACTGAAGAACTATAACCCCGTCTTGTCAGCAAGTGGCTGGTGTAGAAGAAATAGTGTTAGAAAGCAATGAGCTGATAACACATGCATACATGCAAACATTCTGTGACCAAAAATCTGTAGGAATCTTAGACTTTCAAAAATATTTAAAAAATCGGTATTTGCTGCCACTAAATCGGTAGGCAGTAGGACTGCTTAAAAAGCCGTATCCTACCGCCTAAATCGGTAGGGTTGGCAAGTATGTAGCAGGTGCCGGAGAGAGGAGCGCTCTGTTGTGCAGCTACGCTGAAGAAATAGCATATTGCACTTGAAAGCGGGTGGAAGTGGCAAAACTCGCGCAGGCCGGGGCTGAAACATGCGGTTTCCCCCCCCTGGCTCCTGGCGCAAGCTTACACCTGCCAGAACTCATTAGGAGGAGTAGCTCCCCATTCCTTCAACGGCTTGCCCCAGCATGTAGATGCCTGGCACCGGGGAGCTGAGGTACGGTGAACCATGTGGCTGTTGATATTCAGAAGTGCTGGAGCGGATCTCACAGGCGCCTCTGACAGTCTGGGGAGGTTGCACTGGCGCACTGGTCTGCTAACAACTGCCAGTAAGAACACACCATTATAAAAGCAGCAGCTTGGACAGATCCCCACTGAAGAACATTCCTCGGATTGTGTGTACTTGCGCACCCTGCAACCATGGCTGAATAGGCTGCTAAATCCAGGCTAAAAAATAAAATAAAAGTCTTTTTAAACCAAAATCGGTATTTACTGCCACTAAATCGTTAGGCGGTAGGACTGTTTAAAAAGCAGTATCCTACCGCCTAAATCGGTAGGGTTGGCAAGTATGCACTTATGCAGTGGTGGAAATGGAAATAATTTGAAAGGGTATCCCACAAGTCATGGGGGTGGCGTTTGGAGGTATGGGTAGGGTTCCAAAGGGGGCAGAGTTTCGAGGAGGCAAAGCTGGCAGTTGGACTGGGGAAGAACCCTTCCCAATACTTGAGGAGGTTTAGAGACTACAAAAGAAAGGAATGTATGACCTATATAACATTTGTTGCAGATTCTTTGAACAACTTGTGTGGTTGGATAGAAGGCTATCAGGTAACCACCTTTGAGGGTATGATCAATTTGGTCATGCTTGAAGATATTTTTGCCTCTCGTTCCCCAGAGCTTTAGCAGCATTTGGCTGGCTCAAAGGAATTAAATCCAAAGAGGCTAGCCATTGCTGCTGACTTCTGGGTATCACATAGAGTGTCCCATAAGGACAAGCCTGCTTCCGGTAAGCAGGAGGAGGGGAAGAAGCAGAAAGAGAAAGAGGTTGGGGGTACTGATAAAACTATGTCCAAGAAGACCCACAAACAGTTTAATAAGGGGAATTCGTCAGAATCAGGTCAGGGTAGTGGGACTAACCCTCCCAAGCATGTGAGTGGTTACTCTAAGCTTCTCTATGTGTCAAGTGCCAGTGGGACTTGTTACACTTGTGGAGCAAGTGACCACAGGAATGGGGACCCCAAATGTAAGGGTAAGACATTGCAGGTCCACTCTGCCAGTCTGGCCTTCTCTCAGTATGAGGAAGAAGAGACGGCAGAGGTGTCCTTCCCCTTAGACTGCATTCCATCAGAGGAAGAATCTGAAGTTAGTCTAGATTCCTTGAAAACTAGTAGTGCTGGAGCAGTGGCTCCTATCCCAGTCCTGATGCATAGTGATAATACTTATGAGGATAGTGTTCAGGTAGTAGCTGTAAATACCTCTACTGTTAGGAACACTGGGCCCAGTCCTTAGGGCTTTAAGTGGGGTAAGAAATCGAGGGGGGGCCCTCATTTGGGGGCGTGGCTTTTGGGAGGGGCGTGGTCTAAAAAGTACACAAATGAATTGTTATACATTTGTGTGCGTACCTTACTATGGTTTGTGTACTATGCAAGCCATCTTTTCTAAACATAGAAATATGTAACATATTTCTACGTTTATAAAAGATGGCTTGCAAAGGGTACGCACACAAATATATAACATTTATATATATTTGTGTGCATACCCTACGGTTCGACTAGTTTTCAGGCCATCTTTTTTAAACATTTTCGGTTTATAAAAGATGGCTTTGAAAGTGCACAATTCAAGCCATCTTTTATAAAGCTTTGACTACGGACAAAATTGTCCGTCGGCAAAGCTTTATAAAAGATGGCTTGCAATGTGTACTTTCAAAGCCATCTTTCATAAACCTCGAAAAATATCGAGGAATCCCAGGGTTCGCCGAGGGTTAAAGATGCCTCGGCGTCCTGGGGAAGTAAAAAAAGGGACAGTAAATCCCTCTGGTGAACTCTCGCGCGAGGGGTCACCAGACGCAGTTACTATGACTGACGGAAGTGGCAGCCAGTCACAGCATCGCTGCAGTTGGCTGCCACTTCTGTCAGCTTTCCTGACTTCATTGCAGGCGCATCTCTCGTCGCGTCCACAGGCGCGACGGGATAATGCATCCCGCGATTCCTGCCAATGTTGCGGTAGGATGGGGGCCCCGGCAGGGCCCCGGCTCAGTCCCACTTTTTGGAGACTGCCGGGGCCCTGCCCCGGCAGGCCCCGGCCCACTTTAAGCACTGCCAGTCCTACTGATGTAGCTTCCTTCGTGGTAAACCCAAAGGTTCTTGCCAGAGTTCCTGTGGGGGATACTCAGTTGACTGGTAGGCCCTCACAATGTTCCAGTAGCACCTGTGATTCAAGCCGTGAATGGCCAGGGCATCTGTCAATAGGAGGGGAGTGGTTCCTAGAAGAGTGCTGGGTGAGTTGAGCTTTCACGGCTTAGGTCCTGATAGGCCCTCACCAGACCCCTCAAGCACAAGGTCTCAGAATCAGGCTGTCTTTTAGCCAAGCCTAAGAGAAAGCCTAGTCCTAAGGGGCAACCCATGTCAGAGGAGTCAGAAACAGAAGAAGAGGGAATGAGAATATACCCCCTGCCTTACCTACAACTGATCTTGAGGTAGTTGGAAGAGTCCCTATTCCCATTTTGGAAGAAGGACCCCCAGAAAACCTTGAATCCCATGGGCCTCCACAGCTGCCTAGTATACAGGTAGAGGAGAGTCCCAGGAGAGAGAGAAGTATGGGGCAACAAAAGATAAAAGCATCATGGTTAGGCCTATGGAGAAAGGCCTGCTTCCAATGGGAGGATTTGCCTCCAGTGAAGCAAAGAGTTCAACAGGAAGGTGGGTTACTGCAAAGTAAGCCCACAGAGCTCACCAGAGAAAACATTGAGAGGTTGGAGGTTAATCAGGTTGTGAGGCCCTTCCTCCTGAAGTTGGTGTGTGACATTCCCCTGGTGATGCATCCTAATGTCAGTATATCACCTGTGTGGTCTAACACACATTCCTGCTAGCCCATGATGGGGGTCACAGAAGAAAACCATTGTAGGAGTCTCACTTTCTGTCACCAGGTTGACAGGGGTGAGAGAGGAATTCAATCACTCCAGGGTTCACTTTTAGGAGTGAACTCATTGCTACCAGAAACAAGGCCTAATTTGATTAGCCCTTTGATTCTGGAGACCTCAGGCAATAGGCTGCAATTGGTGATTGCTAATCCCATATGCCCTTATGGCAACCCACAGGGAATGCCTGCCAAGTCAGTCATTGATACCCTTCTGCACAACAGTAACAGAGGTAGCTCCTATGCTGTGCTCAGTAGTGGTCAGACCCAGTGGAGGGATGGCAAAGTGACCTGTCAAGTGTCACTGAGCTGTCATCCACAGGATGGTCTGAGAGAGAGATCTGTCAGATCTCTCATGAGTTTGATTGGAGCTCTCACTGAGCCTCACAGAAGGAGTTGGGACCTTCTCCTGTCAAACCTATTCTGCAAATCCCTGACCGCCTGTCAGTGGTCTGGGCCTTGCCATGTTTCACAGCTTGGCAAGGTAACCTATTCTCAAGGCTTTGGTGTGTTTCCTAGGAATAGTGTGGAGGATTTCATCTTGAGGGATACCATTGGAGCGCTGCTTATGGCCATGGGGTGGGAGCCAAAGAAACCTGTGTGTCTCCCTGCCATGTGCCAAAGCAGCCCTTCTAATTGCTTCAGCGAGTGTGACCTAGTGTCTCCTCACCTGACCCCACGTCAGCAAGGTGAGCTGGAGAGTTTGCTGAAGCAATTCCACCCTTGCTGTCACTGACACCCTTTATTACAGGATGGTGTAAACCAGACTTTATTCTGGGAGTGAGGGAACCCACCAAGTTTGGGTATTGTGCTGGCTCAGAACTAAGAGAAAGTTCTGACAGTTGGTACAGCCAGTTTTGGTTCTGTATGGACACTAGAACTCAGTATTCGGTCCCCAAGACAGAAACACACTCTTCACTAAGAGCTAACACCTTAGTGGATCAGCTTTGTACTGAAAGGTACATTTGCTGCAATGATCTCTCTGCAGGGTATGGCAACATATCCCTGTCAGTCTATGCTGAGGAGGAGACAGCAGTTTCGGCCTTTCCAGAGCCTTACTTCAGTGTATGGACGTCTGGATTGGGGGCTGCAACTGACACCTGTCAAATGAGCTTAGCCCCAGTTTTGAATGGGAAAACGGATCTCAGCAATACATGTCTGGATGACATGGCAGATTCAACCCCCACTTGGAAGGAAGTGGGTCTAACTCAAGAGACTGGGTGTCAGGACCTTCATCAGGCCAATTTGTTCAGGAAGACAGTCAAGTGTCAAACTGAACAGGAGCCATTGGCCTACCTCATGCATGAAGTTGGTGTATGTAGTGATACAATACAACCTCTTGTCAGCGAAGTACTACATGTACAGAACCGGGCAACCCCCACTAACCAAGCCCAAGTGAGGACTTTCCTGGCCTCACTGGGAAACACAGGAGAAACGTGGCAGCCTATAGCAATATAGCCTCTGACTGCCCTCACTAATCATAGGGGACCTAAAGAGTTCTTATGGACCCCTGAGTGTGAGAAGGCCTTGACTGGCCTGAAAGAATCTCTAGGTCAGGCCCATGGTTTGAGGGTACTTGATTGGAAGATACCTTTCTTAGTGCAGACAGATGCCTATGACACTGGGATAGTTGGAACACTTTCACAGCTTAATGACAAAGGTGAGAAACATCCTATGTGTCTAATCAGCTATCAGTTTAGGAGTGGAGAACTCAGTTGGCCCTAAGTGGAGAAGAGTTGGTTTTCCATTGTATGGTGCCTTAGGAAGTTGAGGTCCTACCTCCATGGCACTCACTTCACTGTGTATGCTCCCCCTAAGCCTTTGAAGTGGTTGATATATGTTAAGGCAAAGAATCCAAAGTGGCTCAGGTGGTTCGTGTGTCTACAGCCTTGAACTTCACTATTGGGCATAGGCCAGATCCCAAATGTAGCATTTCTGGTGGGCTGACCAACAGGGATAACCGACTGGAACAGAGGACCCATCCAGGAGTGGATTAGTTTGCCTCTCTCTCTTAGTCTGTGAGGGGGCAGTGTGTTAGGAAATATTTCTCTTTACTGCACCTTTCCTTCCATCTTTATGGAACCCCCAAACATTTTACTTTTATTTTTGAATCTGACCTGTACTTTGTGCAGTGCAGTGAAGCCTTAAGCTACACTACACTGCCCTTTGCTCATATGTTATGGGGAAACAGATAGGTCTTCAGGCTGTCAGTACTGGGAAACCTTGTTTTCCTTAGTCGCGTTACTATGTTAGTACTTTTGGTTACTTTTTTATCACTTGTGGTAACTTTTTATCATAGACTAATGAAGCTTACACTGCAGTACAATGGGGTGCATTTTTGTTTTGCTCTAGACTAACACTCAGAGGATTTTTGGTTACTCTAGGTTTGCTAAAAGTATAGGCTGTTGCAGCAATGACTTTTCCCCACTTTTTGGGGATTTTCGTTTTGGCTTTACTGCGTTTACCGCGTTTGGCTACTAACTGTGGCTACTGGTCAAACATGGTTGTGCTGTGAGATTTTTCACCTATTCTTTTGCCATCTTGTCTTTTAGCCTTCTTCCTGGCCTGAGAAGCCAGGAAAATCCTTATAAGGACTTCCAGTGCCCGGGAAAGCATGAGTTTTTGTCAGGCTACTGGAGGGCTATGTGTGTTTGCTGGCAGGGTGTGGGCTGGGTCTGTCTGACTCCAATCTACAAACTGGTTTCAGTGTGTTTGAGTGGTGTGAATGAATGTTCCCGCCAGTGGGCCTGATTAGACCACTGCTGGGGGGTGTATGTGTGTTTGGGCTAGTCCTGCTATTGGCTAGTGGGAGTTTCAGCTCTTACCTGGCTTTTAGGATAGGATAAGAAGAGGACCCCTGCACCCATTCTTCAGAGATTCTGGAGAAACCCGAAGGAGCCAAGTATCCTGTCCAGCTCTGAGACCCATGAAGAAACCTGACTGAAGGAGGCCTGGCAACCAACTTCTGCTGCTGTCCTGGAGGATCCCTGTCTTGCTCGTGATCTTTAGTAGTCCTGCGAATGAGCTATGACCCTTGGAGTGGAGGGCCCATCCATTCCCGACATCTGTTCGGTGCCCTGCCAGAAGCAGCCTTGGGAAGTACCGTGGAACCATCCTGTGGCTGACCAGCTTTGTTTTTGGGCTAGTGTGCTGCCGGCGTCGTCATACCAGGTTTCGGCCTGAAACTTGGGGGATCCTCAGCTGGACCTACGAGACTGCCTGCTGCAAAGTGGCGGTGTTCTAGCATCAAGGGGACCTGAGATAGGAGTGAAAGTCTGACCACGGCTGCAGAGTCCTTTTGTGTCATCGTGCGCGGTGACCACCGTCCGAGAATGAATTACCTGACCCGAGTCCAGTCCTGAGAGGGGTGCTACATTGAGCTTTTCTGCATTTTCCAACTGAGAGTCCTTGCAACAGTAAAAAACACCAACCGGAGATCAGCTCAAACCTGCAACCCCTGGGAATCAAGGACTGCGACTTTCAGTGGGAAAAGCAACATCGGACCATCTTGCTTTGTTCTGACAAGTCTGGTGAAGAATTGGGCTAGGGGGGGTAAGTTACAGAGTTTCTAACCTACCCATATACTCCCATTATAAGTCAATGGGCTTATAATAAACCTTATTTATAACAATATTGTCTTTGTCATTGCTTGCTTGCGCAATACATCTGACTGTTGGGGCTACTTTTGGACATTAGTCTAACTTGAACCCTATCCCTAAGAGCCCTTCACTGGACCCCAGAGGCCCCCATTGCATTTTGTCTTGCCTCCGAACTTCTGTGGAACTTGAACCTGAACTATTGGGCACAAGGCCCCAGACAATTTAGGGCTGGAGAATTTTAGTTAGGGATCATCTCTGTGGACCTTTTTGTGCATAATACTATTCTAACCTTTCTTTTGCAGGAGTTTCTGATGTGTATTCTGCCCTATAACAAAGTGAATGTATATATGTATTTAGTTTGATAGTGTTGTGTGATAGGTCTACCTGCTAGTAGTAATTTTTCTGTAGTGTATTTTGGCCATAAATAAATAACTGTATTTTTATACATCCTGTCTAAGTGTAATCTGTGATTCCCATTGTGTGACCTCATTGTGGACCCTTTACAAGCTCACCCCCTCTGAAGAACTTAGCCCAGACCGCCTGTCACTGCTACCTAAACTGGTTTGGCTTCAGCTTCCCAGAGTTGTTCCTGTCAGAAAATAGGTTGGCCCTCTAAACATTTGTCCACCAGGCCAAAATATAGAAAATCAGTCCTAAAAATGAGCGGCAAAGGAGTGGTCACACAAGAGTTACCACATGCACAGCCAATCCATGTAGGGTACCCCATAGATCAGGGCGGGTACAATCTTTGGCCACGTGGTAGAGGGAATGGACCTAGAGGACGAGGAGGTGGATTTCAAAACCCTCAGGGGGGAGGAGTATTTAATGCCGCAACAATGATGGAATTGTGGGAGGGTGGGACATATAGCCTGTACATGCAGAAGTAGAGGTAGAGGAGGCATGCAGCAGAATTGGCATGCACTAAGAGGGGGGGTGGGCTATGTGTCACCCTATTATACAGAACCACCAGAGTATCATGCTCAAGATCACAAGCAGTACCAGACAAATGTGCCGCAAATACAGCAAATGCAGCAGATCCCGCTGCAACCACAGTCGCCAGAAGGGCAACCACTGCAAGCGCCTATGCAAACACAAGTACAGACCCAACAGTACACTCTGATGCAACAAGCGACAATGCCACAATGAAGGCGAGTACAGGATCCCCACAAACACCCACACCTAGGATAGGAGGTGTGACAGTAGTGGGAGGGAATCATTTTACGGATACAGGGATGAATTTATATCCACAATAGGTAAGCCCTCAGAGTGACCTGTTGTGTTCAGTACTATCTATGACACCAGACCCCCAACAGGAACCGAGGGTCAGGGTAACAATGGAGGGAAGACATTTTCGTTTCTTGTGGACACGGGAGCAACTCGCTCTCGTGGTGGAGAGGAAAAGTATCCAATATCTGGCATCACCATGAATGCGCAGGGATTCTCTGGGGCTATGAGTTTGGTTCCATTTACTGATGAATTACACATTTCAATCGGAGAACATGGCGTGTCTATGCCATTATTGTATTCTCGACAAACACTAGTTAACATATTAGGATGTGACTTGATGACAAAACGTAATATGACGATATATTTTACTAACAAAGGGATAATATGTTCCACTCCAGGAATACATTACATGAATGTAAGGTCATTTATATTAGCATTTACAGGCCAAAAAGCATTACGAGGTGTCCCTTTAGATCCAGAAGTGTTTTTGTATGGAGTAAATATTTTGTTGACATGGCTTCCTGGATTGATAGGTAAATTGCTGGGGGTATCTGGTGAATTTTTAATTAGACCAGAAATACCTATGGATGACGAGGAAGGACAGGTTATTCCCATAGAAATGGAGGCAGCGGTAGTAAGAGAGTAAAGGGTGGTTCTTCATGGGACGGATGATGAAGGAAGAGCCTGGAGAACAGTAATAGCTCTTGATGAAGGATATAGACTAACAGATTTGATAAACAAGGAGTTGTTCAGAGATGAGAATGCAGATTAATTAGTATTTTTCACAAGCCTTATTATTGTGAGAATGGCACTGGTAAGAAAGAAGCCATCATTTTTCCAGCCAGAGCTAGAAAGTGTACCAAGTATTTTATGGATTAACAGTCCATAGGATGTGGGTCTATTGAACCAAGCAGGAGCAGTTAAAAGATTTGACCTCATTTTTGTATAGAAACCAGCTGTGAAAACATACAAGATCAATCTTTAATAGGGTCCTTCAGATGGACCTAAGCAACATACAACTTGAGAGCACAATAATTCAGTACGTAGATGATATATTAGTGTGTAGTGAGACAGAAGAAAAATGCAAAGACGATTCAGTCCAGTTAAGGACAGTATTGGCAGGACAAGGATGCAAGGTGGACAAAGAGAAACTACATTATTGGCAGGAAGAGGACCTGTATATGGGGCAGCTAATCTCTCAAGAAGGGTGAAAAGTGACACCTGATAGAGCAGAGGCAATTATGTTATGTTATGTTAAAGGACTTTTGTACCGCACACTATTGCCACTGGAGTGGTCCCCTGGCATTCTGGTGGATCTGAAAAGGAAAGGGGTGGGGTATGCATGAGTTAGTAGGACTGAGCGGGAAAAGTGCAAGAGAGCAGTGATGTGCTGTTGGTAGCTTAAGTTCGGTTAGCACTGTCCGCTGAGCTTGGGTGTGCTTTTTGGTTGGTAGCCATCATGTTCTGTTATGTGAGGCTATGTGTGATTTGTTTTGCTGTTGTGGTGTAGTGACGTTTGTGCAGTTCGCTGTGGTTTAGAGGTGTGGTTGTGTTTGGTTAGAGGTTAAGAGGTGTATGCAGAAAGGTGAGATTTTTAGTGGGTTGATTAGTGGCATCACTATCTAGATGTGATGCATGCTAATTTCCAAATTCTTCCTAGATATAGTGCGTGAATAACTCCACATTTCTATCTAAATGTGGCACAGGCCAACATTCATGATCCTATCAGGATTCGACGCAAGCTAACCTTCACAATTCTATCTGAATGTGGCACTGGCTAATATTCATACTCCTGTCTGGATGCAATGTTTGTTTGTTTGTTTATTTATTTGTAGGGCGCCCAAACCCTTAGGTAGCTGGGTGCACAAAATAACAAGATTACTTATAGTTTAGTTACAGTTACATTTGTTATAGATGAGGCATATACATATATATATTTACAATTTTACAAGAATACAGATATATACAGGATCACAGAGTGATTGCAATTTTTGAATCTTTGTGTCTAAGATGGAGGTGGCGAGGGCGATCATGTGAAGCACTAGGTTAGTGATCATTGTGGCGTAGCCAGGTGCGGGTATTGCGCCTGAAGCCGTTATATGATTGCTCCCTTCTTAACTCGACTGGTAGAGCATTCCAATGCTGGGCAGCTTTTACGGGAAGCTGTTGCCGCCTGTTTTGAGTAGGCGGAATCTTGGAGTTTGGATACAAAAGGAGTTAGCTGTTCTGGTTGGTCATGAGGATAGTTTCCTATTAAATCTTTCCTTCAGGTATGGTGGAGCTGCATTATTTAGGCATTTGAAGGTTAACGTAACCATTTTGAAGAGGATCCGATCTGTGATTTTTAGCCAGTTATGATTTCTTCTGGTAATGGATATGTGCTCTCTAGCAGGGAGGTTCAGAGCCGTTCTAAGCGCGTTGTTTTGCAGTGTTTGTAATTTGTTGGTGATGTATTTATTGGCTCGTGCATAGAGTGAGTTGCAGTAGTCCAGTTTGGATAGGATAAGGGCATTGGCTAGAATAATATAACTCGGTGGTGAGAGGAAGGGTCTGCATGCTTTGATAAGTTTGCCAGTATAGGTGGTGGATGAGGCCAGGGAGTTTACTTGTTTTTTTAGGGAGAGTGTGGAATCCAGGTAGAAGTCTAGTGTTTTCACTTCTTTGGCAACTGTAATTATATTGCCATCGATATTGAAGGCGCTATAGCTGTCGTTCAGTTTTTTAGGTTGTTGGCTGAGCCAAGGATCAGGATCTCCGTTTTATCGTCATTCAGGCAGAGGCCATGGGTTGCCATCCATACCTGAATGACGGTGTAAATCTCATTCACTAAGGTTGTATCCGACATGAAATTGCCCGTAAGAGGGATAAGGATCTGGGTGTCATCAGCGTAATTTGTGTAGGTGACGCCCAGCCTGTCCAATTTGTCAAGTAAAGGCTTACTGAAGATATTATACATGGTGGGCGAGACGCATGAGCCTTGGGGGACACCCCATGCTGTTATGACTCGGTCTGCAGATGCTGCAGTAGAGAAGACTCTCATGCTTCTATTATCAAGAAATGATTGGACCCAAGCTATGGCTTCACTTGAAAAGTGGGCTGCCATTGCAAGGTGTTTGCAAAGTACTGCGTGGTCCACCAAGTCAAAGTCCGCTGACAGGTCAAGGAGGAGTAGCATAGCTGTGTTTCCTTTATCGTTAAGTTCATCGATTTGGGCTTTGAGATCTATCAGGGCTGTCTCTGTGCCGTGTTGGGGTCTGAACCCAGATTGGCAGGAGCTTAATAGTTGGTTAGTCTCAAGGTATTTTTGAATTTGTAAGTAGGCCACTTTGTCGATTATCTTCAGGAGGAAAGGGACGGTGGTAATAGGTCTGTAATTAGTGGGTATGGGGGGTCTAAGGTTTGTTTTTTAAGAAGGGGTAGGACCCAATATTCTTTTAGACTGCTTGGGACGGCATTGGAAGTAAAGGAAGCATTCATGAGTTTTGAGATGAAAGGGGCTAGCTTTCTAGCTGCATCCTTGATTATTTGGGCAGGGCAGATGTCGCCTTTGCAGTTAGATGGTTTTAGTGAGGCAATGATTTTTTCTGTTTCTAGGATGGACATTTTACAGAATTTGAACGGCGCTAAGCTAGGATTGTTACTAGGCTGGGGGATAGTGGGGGTTTCCATTAGTGTGAGCGAGGCTTTTTTTGAGGCGATTTTGGTTTGCAATGTTTTTATTTTATTTGCTAATGTGCTTTGAATATTAGTACACCGTTGTTTATCTTTAGGTAGGTTGTCTGGTGGAGGTATAGGGGATTCTAGTTCACGTAGGATTGCAAATAGTTCCTTCGTGTTAGAACCTGCTTTAGATATTCTCTCATTATAGACTTCTTTCTTGGTT
Organism: Ambystoma mexicanum; assembly: GCF_040938575.1. Taxonomy (NCBI): domain Eukaryota; kingdom Metazoa; phylum Chordata; class Amphibia; order Caudata; family Ambystomatidae; genus Ambystoma; species Ambystoma mexicanum. The sequence goes on from NC_090941.1 coordinate 899,523,070, forward strand.
TGAATGATTTCAGTTTTGTATTTAGTGGCTCTTGGTTTGAATGATTTCAGTTTTGTATTTAGTGGCAAGGAGTTTGAACTTTCATTTACTTTCTTCTGTGGGTGTATGTTGCCAGATAGTTTCTAGCTTCCTTTTTTCCATTCTAAGTTCTTTTAAATGGGGGGTGAACCAGGTGTTCAGGTGAGCCTGTTGTATGCTTTTACAGTTTTTGAGTGGGGCGATAGAATCTAGGATCTTGGTCATAGTTTTGTTATAGTGATCTACTAGCGTGTCTGGGTCAGAGTTGCTTGGAAGGGCATTAATCACTGGAAGGAGGCAGGGTAGGATGTTATCGGTCGTGATGTTTTTCCTTGATCTGGTGGGGAGAGGGGGTGCCATCATTATTTCTTTGTTTGCTTCTTTCTTAAGTGTTAGATTAAATGCAATCAGGGGGTGGTCAGTCCAAGGTTGGGGTGTAATTTTAGTAATCCTAGTTGGGCAGTTTGAGGTGGCTACCCAGTCTTGGGTCCTGCCTTTGTTGTGTGTGGGTGCAAGGACTTTTTGGGATAGCCCATGTTCATTGAGCATGGTGGCTATGGCTTGGGCTTGTTTATCATCAGGGTCGTTTAGTCCTAGGTTGAAGTCACCTAAGAGCATTATCTGAGACAATTCTTTAGTATTGTTAGCTAGCAAACTGGATATATCTTCCTCGAAGGAACCTAAAGGCCCTGGAGGCCTATATATGAGGTAGATAGCCAGGGTGCGACATGGGGATATGGGCAGTTTAGCTGATAATAATTCGCAAGATTTTAGAGGTGGTAGCGTGGAGAGTCTTCATTCGAGATTAGATTTGGCAATGATGGCTAGTCCTCCTCCTCTAGACTCGTTATGTCTGTCCACTCTTAGGAGTTGGTACTCTTTTGGTATGGCCAGAGATAGCGCTGGGCCTGCTGCATCGTGAAGCCAGGTTTCTGTGACTGCTAGGAGATCCAGATTATCTAGGGTTAAGATGTCTGCTATATCAGTGGCGTGGGCCACAGCAGATCTGGCGTTGATTAGAGCTCGTACTACAGTAGTCGTTTTAGGTGGGTGTTCAGGGTTCATGGGTATTGGGGTATGAACATATAGTGTATCAGTGGCGAAGCTTGTGACTTGGCTTGCAACCAGTTTCTAGGAGTATTTTTACAGTTGGTATGGCGGTTTAGATATGTTTTGTTTGGTGGTTTAGGCTTGTGGAGGCGGGAGAGTCTAGCCCTGAGCCTGGTGTTCCTGATCATGGTCTGGCATGGTGTGTATTTGGTTTGGTTCATAATTGCCAATGATAGGTGTAGGAGGATCAAGAATGCAGCTACCAGCAGGGAGGTGCTGAAGTACATAGTGCGGCGATTAATGCTGGTTACTGAGAGTGAAGGTGATGAGGTTTGAGGCCGAGTGCCTGGAGTTCAGGATGGCTGAGCTCAGTATTTCCGCAGTAGTCTGAGTAAGGTATGGGTTAGGCCAAATATCCCAAGTGGGCAGGGATCGCTTACCTTGGGAGGCTGAGATCAGTTTGCATGGTATAGCTAAAACCAGTTTTAAATGGGGAGTCTAGAATCACCTTTGCAAGAAAAGGCTAAGATGAACTTTGCAAGACAAGGCTAAGATCAAGAAAAGGCTAAAATCAACTTTACAAGAAAAGGCTAAAATCAACTTTGCCAGAAAAGGCTACAATCAACTTTTCCAGAAAAGGCTACAATCAACTTTGCCAGAAAAGGCTACAATCAGCTTTGCAGGAGAACGGTAGAATCATCTTTGCACTAGAGGGCTAAAATCAGCTTTGCATAGTATATCTGAAATCAATTGGGCATGGGAGGGCTATGACTAACTTTGCATGAAAAGGCTAGAGTCAACTTTGCGAGAGTAGGTTAAGAGCAGCTTTGCATTAGATGGCTAAAACAGCTTTGCAAAAGAGAGCTAAAGTTGGCTTTGAATGTAGTATCTAAGTCGACTTTGCATGGATTGCGTGGAGACAATTAGCATACTTTATGCTTGTTAATAGGTAAGAGATAAGGGATCGCTGACAACGTAGTGCAGCTGTATAAAGTGGGACATTATTATATGTCATTACTGCTGACAGCATAGCAGTTTAGGGCAGGTAGCCGCAGAGGTCTCAGACAGTGTGGTTGCGAATGATAAGAGTAAACCTGTAGTAAGTAGCAGTAAAGTGGCGAGGATTGTAGGTAGCGTGACCGGGCAGTGTAAGAGCAATAATTTGCAAACTTACTTTTAATGCGCTCATCAGGGCATGGGTACCGGTCACGGCGTGGGCTGACTGAATCGAAAGTTCAGTATTGTTCTTTGTAGTACTTAGTTTATGCAAGCTAATATTCACAGTCCTATCTGAATGTGCCATTGGCTAATATTCACAATCCTCTCTAGATGCGACGCAAGCTAAAATTCACACTTCTATCTCAATGTGGTACTGTATAATATGTACAATTCTATCTCAATGTGGGTCTGGCTAGTATTCAAAATCCTGTCTAGATGCGACGCAAGCTAATATTCATACTTCTATCTCAATGTGGTACTGTCTAATATGTACAAGTCTATCTCAATGTGGGTCTGGCTAGTATTCAAAATCCTGTCTAGATGCGACGCAAGCTAAAATTCACAAATCTATCTGAATCTGGCATTGACTAATATTCACAATCCTGTCTAGATATGACACAAGCTAATATTCAGAGTTCTATTTGAATGTGGCATTGGCTAATATTCACAATCCTGTCCAGATGCGACGCAAGCTAATATTCACAGTTCTAACTGAATGTGGGACTGGCTTATATTCACAATCCTGTCTAGATGTGATGCAAGTTAATATTCACAGTTCTATCTAAATGTGGCACTGGCTAATATTCACAGTTCTAGCTGAATGTGGCATTGGCTAGTATTTACAGTCCTGTCTAGATCCGACGCATGCTAATATTTACAGTTCTGTCTCAATGTGGCATTGGCTAATTTTCACAATCTTGTCTAGATGCGACGTAAGCTAATATTCACAATTCCAACTGAATGTGGCACTGGCTAATATTCACAGTTCTATCTGAATGTGGCATTGGCTAACTCTGAGACCTGGGACATGCAGCCATTTTTAAGCCTATGCAATTATTGTATGACATGGGTTTTGGATTACAGTACATATATAAGACTGTCGGGGGGAAATTCTGCCGGGGTCGGCCGGGCCGCCCGCAGACCTCCGGGCAGGGAGGCCCCAACTCCTCCCGTATATCCCAGAAGAGATAGAGTATGAGACACATGCAAGAAGCAAGGTGACTCTGCTGTTTATTAAACAAAAACGGCAGGGATGGGTCAAGGATCATACGCGTCTGTCCTGACACACACACAATCGTGGGGCTCGCAGGCCCTTTTTACCTTAGTATGACGCGCTACTTGCGTCACCTTAGAAAGTTAGCAAAAAACCTATCGCCACTCTTAATTGGTTGCTCGAGTGGTAGGGTTAGTATAGCATACGTATAGAGAACAATATTAGTGGACAAGGGTTAGTCAGGTGATATATCTGGGTTGTCCCTACAATTAGATACATGAGAATTGTTACATGAAGACTCCTGATGATTGGTTAATGTTAATGGCGTCAGTGATAAGAGCCCCATGTTCTGATTGGTGCGCCCGTGAGCTTCCCAGCCTGGGACCATCGCTGTTCCCAGCTCTCGGTGTACCTGTCAGTTGCAACAATGTTTCACTATGAGTACGTGCAGACAATGTGAAGACTTATTCATGAGCTGGAAGGCCAACTTCTCCCACTGTCGCAGATGTCCATTGAGCCTTTTAAGTGTATATGCCTGTGTCTTGTAACGAGGGATCCAGACGCCTCCTTCCTCCTGGGCTTGGCATCTTGTCAGGTTCGGCTTGGTCACGTGAGGTGGGACCGTGTTTGAGGCAGAATTCTGCACAATTAATATTGTTTTTCCACTGTGTGCCTGGTTTAATTTGCAGGTGCGACTTTAACGTTGGTGCGCGGCGTGCGAGGTTGCAACATCGTGCCCTTGATGGTCTGCTTTTGGAATGTGGGTTTGCAACATTACGACCTTGGCTGTCTGCTTTCGCCAGGCTCATTCTGCAGGATCAGCAACCTGACTTTTGTTCTGTTAACGTCCACGGGAGCTCTTGCTTGCGGCCTACCTAGGCCTGGTGTATAGGTGGAACCGTTTGGTGCACAGGCGCTTTAGGTTATAGTATCATATTGTCTTATGACCAGTATCGTGTCTTCGTTATATTTCTCATTATGGCACCTGGGTTTAGGAGAAGCGTAAGCAAGCTCTTTAGATAAGTTCATGATGCGTCTTGCGTTTCTGCATTTTGAGAGCCTATGTGGAAAATAATAAAAATGCACGTCCGTGAGTATATCTGTCGCCTACGTCATAGCACTGAGTATATTCTTTGTGTAGATTGGTGCAGGAGTGTCCAGTGTGTATATTGGCACAGGTGTGCTGACTGTTGGCTAGGTCGTCATGGCATCTCTAACGACGTGTAGGTTTTAGTCTAGTTGATCCATGCCGTAGGTATCAGCATGGGCAGGGCGGGCTGCTGGGCAGGCAGATGGACACATCCGTATGTTCCTGTACCAGGGTATTTGGTCGTCTGGTAGATGGACAAACTCTTCTCGTGGCGGGTGCCTGGGCCGCGATCCTTTAGGCCAGGCGCGGGAGGGGAAGGACGGGAGCCTGTTTTTCCATTCTCCCACTTCAGTCCCCCCTCTGGTCGACTTGTCGACCACAAACATATCCTTTTCGTTATCTCCTCTTACTCTCCATATTTTAGTTATTCCTCCTAAATGTCCATAGTGGTTAACATGATCTTCAAATGACCAATACATATATTCACACGTTCCTCCAGGAGTACAGTATACCCATCTCCCTATGTAACTCCTGGGGTTTCTTGGGTTCTCGATCTTCACCGATGGTGGGTCCAGGTGGTTGGTGATGATCTGGTTGCGCAATTTCTCTCTCTCTTGTATGATTATGCCTGTATGTTGGCCGTCATCTGCTGGCATCAGTGGGTGCATACCGACCATTTCAAGCAACTCGTCAGTGGTGCGTGCCTTCCGGGCCTTCCAAAATCTTATTATGATGAGTGTAGCTCCAGCCAAAATAGTACAACCAACTATAATTTTCAGTCCATCTGACAGCCAAGATGGCATCCATGACCATAATAGCGAAAACCAGCTCTCATCCTTTTTCACACCTTTACTTTCATCCATCATTTTGGAGTGCAACTGGGCCAATTGTGAAACTGCTTCTGTCAGTGTACCGTTGTCAGCATCGTTGGCAGGAATGAACGTGCAGCATGATTGTCCTATCTTTGCGCAAACTCCTCCTTCCATGGCTGTGAGGAGGTCCAATACATATCTGTTCTGAAGTGCTACCATCCTTATAGCTCGCAGCTCCTCTTTTATTGCGTTGAATCCATTTACTGTAGAATTGATGGTCATCATTAGTTCCCATCTAGTTATCTGGAGCCATTTTGCGTTTGCGTAAGCCTGCAGTCCCGGATGGATTATTGAGGAGAAGAACATTGCTGCTCTGCTGAATAGTCTGTGTTCTGGCGGAATTGAAGTGAGTGCCGTTTCCGACCTCCCCCATAGGTAATTTCCTGTCAGAGGTTCTCCTTGTCTTTTCCTTCTATTTAGGACAGTATCATTGCCGCTGGTCCTATTCCCTGGCTCCTCCTGAGGTGGTGCAGATCTCTTCTTTCTCTTGTCCCCTTCATCCATTTTGGGAAAGTTCGCCACATTCACATGCTTCTGGGGTACCACTAGTGATGGTACATTGATGTGCACCATCGTGCATACACCATTCCACAGAGGGGGCAGTGTGTGGTATGCCTTTTCTCCACAGGCCCAGTAATGGTCCATTATCACTGCTGTTCCTGCTCCCCCCTCAGGTAACTCCATCACGCTTGCACAATTGGTGTTGTATCCTACGTCCACCTCTCCTTTATGTTGGTAGCATACCTTAGGCGCAGTCAGCGGCATTATTGTTATTGGGTCTTCATCCGTCTCTATCCATGTGAGCATGGGCACGTACTTGATCCAAGTCGTCCAACATCTGTGGTTGTGTGCATCGATAGTTGAAATAGTTTCTTTTGTTACCATGTTGCTGCCAATCACTCCTATCTCCCATTTGTTGTCCAAGTACACCTTCCCCGTTATTGTCACCAGTGGCCTCTCCCAGCACCCGGTTTACCAGGAACTTCAGTGGCGTACCAATCACATGATAAATACTGCAGTGTTACTTTCTTTGTTTCCCCTTTTGCAGGACCACTTGTTATGTATCTGAATGCTTCAGCATGTAAACTGCTCTTGTGGTAACTCAAATAAGTCTTGAGGAAGTTGTTTTCGTATGGGTATGAGTCTCGTGTTTTCCACGTCATATGCACCACTGTCCCTTGAAATCTTCCTTTCGTTTGGAACAGTGCCAAGTATATTATGCATCGTGCTGTCTTTTCGTCTATTTCTGTGGCAACAAATGATCGAGAAGCGCTCATGGCGTATGGTATTAATGAGCAAACGTAGCAGCTGTCTTCTGTTGTCTGCTTACCAATGCGGGTCATGTCTTGGTACCATATGTTGTTTGAGACGTGTGCTGAATCTTGTATATAATTGTCAATACCTTTATTATCTGAGTATGTGCTCCGTTGAACTCTATTTTGCTTGTGTGCAATTTTACTAGTATCACCTGACGTAACACCTGTTGCAGCTGGGGGCGGGGGTGTATTAGGTTTGGGTACAGCAATAATATTGATAGCACAGCTGTACTGCCATACAGAGGCAGCTAAGAACCCGGTGATTATCAAAATCCCTATTACTTTTATTACATATGCTAATTTCACCAGCATTTTGCTCTTACCTTGCTGCAGTTCGGCAGCGTATTCTTGCGATGTTGGAGTTGCCCGCCTGAAAATTCTCAATATGCTGGTTATTAAATGTTAGTTGTTGTTTTTTTTTTTAAGCTCTCCCTATCAAATAGTCATTCAGTGCCCAGGCGAAGAGCTGTTCCCACGCTAATCTAAGCGATCTATCTCTTAGCGCAGGCAAGTATGGGTGGAGGTGGGGCATTGAGTATTCTATGGCCAAGAGGAATGCTGTGTAGTAGACACGTACCCTTCTCCTTTTCAGGTACGTTGGCCTTTTTATTTCATATACAAATTGGTGTGACAATTCTTCTGGGTAGTTATCGTCTGAGGGTACCATCTACTCCTGGGCAGTGAATTTGTTAGTTATCTATTTTCTTAGCAGTACAATAATACGCAGTTCCTGCATGTGCGAGAGAAAAGAAAAGAGAGCATTCACGTGTTTACATGTGTACTTGTGCAAGACAATGTCCTTCAGTTCAGTTACTACTGTAATGGGGGCAGGGGTCAGTGGGTGGTGGGCAGGGGGTTTTGGGCTCAACTGGCGGAAGTAACTTTACTCTTTGAGCGTGTGACCATGGGGTGGGCAGTATGGGGATCACCCCTTTCTTCTTCAGTTATTGTCTCTGGGGAGTCTGGGGAGTGCCAGGGTATGGGAACACTTGGGCCGTTGGCTGTGGTAGAACTTTCTTCCTCCGTTGGTGATGTTGTTGCTGTTCTCCCAATGGACCTGTTCGAGGCGCTCAGGCGGGTCTGGAGTTTGTAGATCTTTACATCGTGTAGGTGGTTCCAGGCACGCTTGTCCTGTAGCTTTACTGCTCTCGTTGATACCTCCTCTACCAGATGGGGGCCAGTGAATCGTGGACTATTCCATTTCCTGTTGAAATTGCGAAGTAGTACGTGGTCACCTTTAGCAATTTTACACAGTCCTTCCTTTTCCAGTTCTTTATCTGCGTCTTTTTGTTGATTGCTGTTAGACCCGCCCCGTGTGCGCTCGAGCTGTTGAGACACAAACAATACACTTGTAATCAAAGAAGACACATATTGGTACATTTCATCACCAAGAACACTCGCTGTGCTTTCGTGGTCGGTAAATGCTCTTGACGTTGGGGTTAGGGGAAGGCGCATTTGACGTCCGGTAACCACCTCGTGAGGGGTGAGGTGGTGGTCGGACCCTGGTCTATTCCTTAGCTCAAATAGGGCTAATGGAAGGCAATATAACCAACTTTTCTTTGTTGTTTGCTGTATCTTTGCAATTGCCTCCTTTAATAGGCCATTCAGGCGTTCACATACACCGTTGGCCTGTGGGTGGTATGCACATGCAAATTTATGTTTAATGTTCAGCAATGATGTGATGTGCTGGAACATTTCGTTTGCGAAATGTGGGCCATTGTCTGACCTTAACACCTCGCACACTCCCCACCTGGGGAAGACCTCCCTCACTAGGAATTTAGCTGTTCTAAATGCATCTGGGTGTGAACAGGGCCCTGCTTCAATCCACCTAGAAAATGGGCATACTACTACAATCATATACCTATTTCCTTGACATATGTTGATCATATCAACATAGTCAATATGGAGATACCGAAAAGGTCCCTCTGGCCGGAGTATAGTACCTCTTATCACCTTTAGAGTGTGGCCGGCCGTAAACTGTTGACATGTGAGACAATTACTGATAAAATTTGACACATGAGAATTTAACTCGGGGCAGAACCAGTCTTCCCTAATTCGTGCTGCAATTACTTCCTTGCCTGTGTGGGCTGGATGATGTAGTTGGCTCAGGGCGGTGTTCAAAAGTGCCAATGGAATTACAACCTTTCCAGTGCCACCCTGGCGCCATAGTGCGTCGGTTGGTGACATTGTACATCCTCTTTTTACCCATATTTCTTTTTCGGCCATTGGTGCAGCCGCTTGTAGCTCCATAATCTGTGTGGCTGGGAGATGGGTGTACCCTTCTCTTATCAACATCTCCTTAGCCATTCCCCTCCCTCTCCCTCTCTGTGACTCTGGGGGGTTCCATATCTCACCAAAGTATGCAGCATACTTCGCATGTGTGTCCGCTGCTGCATTCCCCTTCGAGACGTGGTCCTCACCATTGGTGTGTGCGGTGCCTTTTACTAAAGCTAATTCTTGGGGGTCATTAATTACTTCAATTAGTTCAGCCAATAAGAGGGCATGTTGCACTGGAGTGCCATCAGCTCTCCTAAACCCTCTTCTTCTCCATTTTGACAGCCCTGAGTGGACAGTGGATGTAACATATGCGCTGTCGGAGTATATGGTCACCTGTTTGTCAAAGCTTTCCTTCAACGCCAAGATCAGTGCAACTAGTTCCGCTGCTTGAGCGGAGTAATGCTGTGGTAGTTGTACACATTTCATTGCCACACACACCGGTACCTCCATCATTTTTTACCACTGCAGCCCCAGTTCTCCTTACACCATCCCTTTGATCGATAGTTGATGACCCATCAATAAACAAGAGCTCACCTCCCTCTAGTGCGTTTTCTTCAACTTTTCTAGTACATGAGTACATTTCAGTTATTTGTGTACAGTCATGGGCATAATCTCCCTCCTCAATTACTTCTGCTAGGAATCTTGCAGGGTTGACCGTGCTGCATCTAACAATTGATAGTTCTGCTCTGGATAAAATGATCTCATAACCTGATGCTCTTTGCGTGGTTAGGGTGGATTTAGGTTTATTCAATATCGCAAAAAGTGCATGTTCCACAAATAGTGTAGTTGGGCACCCCATGGTGATCGCTGATGCTTTTTCCACCGCAAAAGCAGCTGCGGCGAGACCTTGTTCGCAAGGGAAGTGGCCTAACATTACAGGATCTAAGTGGCCACTGTAAAATGCTACTGGTTTGTAGCCCATGCTTGTTTCATTACTGCTGAGTCGCAATGTGAAAATATAAAAAATTGTCGCTCATAGTCTGGGGATGCCAGTACCCGAGCGGTTGATATCGCATCTTTCAATTCATCAAAAGCCTCTTTCATTTCCATCATCCACCCCAGCTTTTTCTCCCCTTTATTAGCTTCCCGTAACGCCTCAAGCAGGGGTCCTATGTACGAACTGTAATCAAATACCCAAGCTCTACAGTAGTTGCAGAGCCCCAGGAACTGCTGCAGTTCCCTCACAGTTTGTGGCATTGGAGTGTTTGAAATAGCTTGTGCTCTTTGTGGTGCGATCTTTCTTCCATGTTGGGATATAAGTTGACCAATGTAAAGTACCTGTTCTTGACAGTACTGTATCTTTTCCATGTCTACCTTGTAACCTTTATCAGCCAATATTATCAACATCTTTAAGGAGTCCTCTCTGCATGTTTTTTCGTTTGTACTGCAAATTATTATGTCATCCACATACTGCAACACCGTGATTTCCACTTCAATGTTACCCAAATCCATCTGTATCACTCTATTGAAAATTGAGGGTGATTCGCAATACCCTTGTGGCAATCTGGTGTGCTTCAACTTTGTGTTTCTGTAAGTGAAGCTCGTCAGATCTTGTGAGTCTGGGTGTAGAGGTATTGAGAAAAAAGCATTTTTAAGGTCGATCACTGTAAATCGTGATGCTTCTGCTGGAATGCCACACAATATTGTGGCCGGGTTTGCAGCTACGGGATATTCCGCTTCTACTATGTTGTTCAAGGGCCTGAGATCCTGTATGAAGCGCCAAGACCCCCCCTTTAGCCTTGCGCACTGGGTACACAGCCGTGTTACATGGTGATTCTGAGGGGACCAATATACCATTATTTATAAGGGCCGTTATGGTTTCATATATGCCCTCATCTGCCTCTTTTGATAGTGGGTACTGTTTTACTCTGGGGAGTATTGCGCCTTTTTTCAATTTTATTCTTACTCCCCTATACTTTTTATGCACCCCACGTCATAGGGGCCAGTAGTCCACAATGATTTGGGTACTTTTGACATATCTTCCTTAAAGAAGGGGACCGGGGTGCATGCGGGTGCCTCAAGTGCCATTGCAATTTTCTGTGCTACTTGTTTGTAAGCCACTCTTAGCCATATTTCCACACTCATCATAAACACCATTTCATCTTCCTCCTTTTCATCTGAAAACAGCTCCTCATCTGACACCTGGGTGAGCCTACATCCTTCTGCTAATGCTATCACGGCCCTCCATGCTCTTCCTTCTCTGTCTTGGGCATGTACAGCAATATAATCAGCTGTTGCAATAATGCTCTCAATGTCCATTAGAACCACCTTTCCTTCTGGTTCATTAACAGGTGTTTCTGGTCTGAACAGATAGGTTGCTGGCCTCCTCCATATTTTACCTTCTATCCCTGGCATCCATGCAATTGCCATATCTGTTCCATACTGGAATAGTTCGCCATCTACTGGCTCCGCCCTAATCGCTGTCTGTCCGCAGTATGCTTGCATAATCTGTCGTGCCGTGAGCATGTTAATCCCTGGAGTAGAGCAAATTATGCCGTCCTCAGTAAAGGAGATCGTCATATTCAACCTGTTCATTATATCTCTCCCCAGTATATTTACTGGTGAGGCACTATAATATAGAAGTGGAACTGACAGATCGTAATCTCCAATAGATAAGGGAATGTTATCAGTAAAGGGAACCAACCCTCTAGCCCCAGAGAATCGTTGGGTGTTCATGGCCTCGCCTGACATCTTAAATTTACCTTCCCTTATGCAAGACCGGGTCGCCCCGGTGTCAACAAGGAATGATAATTTTTTGTCACCTATCGTTACCTCTATGCGTGGTTCCTCCGCACTATTAGGTGTTACTGACAGGATGGGACACACCAAGGCCGTCTGTGGGCTGTCCTATTGAGGGTACAACGACTGGCCATTTCCGGTATAAGGGTTGTGTCCCAAAACCGTCACCCTACCCAGTTGTGTTTGTGGTGCTTGGGGTTGTTGTGTCATCGCTACCTGTTGTTGTGGCAGTGAATATGTTTGGGGCTGTTGTTGTGTTAATTGTTGTTGTTGTTCATTTCCCTGTTGCAACATTTGCTGTTGTGGTAGGCCCTGCTGTTCCTGTGAGGGCCTTGGTTGTCCCTGATCACTCCATGATGGTGTTCCTGGTCTAACTCTACACGTGCGTGACATGTGCCCCAATAGTCCACAGCTCCAACACACCGGTGGTTCCCGACTCTGCCATGGAAAGCTCCCTGTGTTGTCCTGGTATACTGGTTGCCCTGTGGGGTAGGAATTTCTAAGTCCTCCCACCTGCTGTTGGGTGCTATATCCGTATCCTCTCCCTCTCATAATTCCTCCTCTCCCCCTGTTATAATTATAATACCCAGCTCCTGCCATTGTATGTCCTCCCCCCATGTTGGTCGTGTATGGTTGGATTGGCGGCGCCTGTTGTGTTATAGCCAGTGAAGGTGGCATTTGAGAGGAATCTTGTGCAGCCACTACTTGTGTGGGGTTTTGGGTCATTGTTGGTGTAGTTATTAGTGCCCCTTCCATTGTGTATTTAGTAAGCTTTTTCTGCACTAATTTAGCCTCTTCCGTTTTCCTGTCCTCTTCCTTTTGTTTCATTTTTCCTTGCCATGTCCTGCAATGATGCACTATAGTCAGTTGTATTTCGGGCTATGGTTTTGCTTCCATTCCCACTACTTTCTTTAGTTGTTTCCAGGCTTGGACTGGCCCTTTCGGTCGTTCGGCCCGTGGCCGAATGAAGTTGGGGACCCTGGGGGCCGGTTTTTCCGACAGGCACACTGGGCCGTTTTATTTTTGTAATTATTTATTTTTTTACTTTTACACGCACACACACCGTCTTTGTGTGCAGCGTCATGCCATGGTGGCGTGGCCCTGCCCGCGACCGGCCGGAGCAGAGCTGCTTGCCTGTGCCTCGGCGGAGGAGGGGCTGGGGCTGGGCACGGCAGCTCACCTCGCCTCTCAGGCGAGTCACTAGTCTGCAGCTAATCAAAGCAAGGTAACAGAGATGGTTGGTGTTACCTTCCCTCTTGCTTTGATGATTTGATTTCATGCATGCATCTTATGATGCATGCATGTTAATGCAGTCTACAGCAGCCAGCAGATTCATATCACAATACGGGGGCCCAGGCCACCGGCAGGCATGCCGCCCGCCGCGACTGCAGGGGCCAGCTACGTGCAGTGATCGCTCCTTGGGCGGGCCGGCCCGGCTGAGGTGCTAATTGTGCACATTGCGAATGCGTAATTAAGCAAAACAAAAGCATTTGGAAAACAGCTCCTGACCCTGGGGAGCCGTGGACGGCGGGCGCCTGCCTGCCGCTGCCTGCAGGACTTGGAAGTTGGATTGGATGATGAGAGCTGGCTGGGCGGCGGGCCTGGGGCTCCGCCCCGCTGCCACTGGCATTCCACACTACAGAGAGACAGTTGCTTTCAACTTTGCAGGAAGTAACAACACATTGTTGCACTTTGTTGCAAAGTTGAAACGCAACCTGTGCATGAGGCTGGGGGCCGCATCATTCAGTCACACCACGTGATTGACTTAGACAGTCTCAGTCAGTCTGGATAGTTGGGCCTCTGATGCTGGGCATGATTTTGGCCAGTGCATGCACGGCAAGTAGATAGATAGAGAGCCAGGCCCAAGCTGAGCCGCACGGCGCACTACAGCACACCACTGAGTTGGATGGTCGGACTCAGCAGACCCAGAGTTAGAGAGCAGACGAGGCCGCCAGGCAGCCAGTCCAGTGCCCACCACCACAGGAGGAATAACGGCACCAGGCAAGTTGGGAGGACGCAGGTGCCCAGTGCCCACAGGAGGACCAGGCGAGTGGAGGCCACTGGCCCGCCAGTGCACCCAACAAGCCACAGTCAGGCAGCAGCCAGCAGCAGCCAGCCAGGCAGCCAGCACAAACAATCAGGTAAGGAGGCACACAGCAGGGCACCTGGGCCGCCTCTGAAAGCGAGCGAATGACATTGCCAAGTTGAGCGGAGCGGCTCAGTCCTCTGTATTATGCGTGCTGCCTGAAGTAAAACAAACAGGTCACACAAACTAACACATTCTTGGCTTGAACGGGAAACCGTGCGTTGCCCTTGTTTTATACCGTGCGTGGTGGGTGCTGTGCTACATGTGCAATCAATCAATGAATGAATGAGCCCGTTCTGAGACGGTCTGGGGTGGTGGGCATGTGAGGGCTGTGCCAGGCTGTGTGAAGTGAACTCGTGGCTTCACTGGCTGGCAGCCTGGCTTAAGCATGTTTGGGTGCATCACTGCGTGAGTGTACTGTGTGCAGACAGTGTGCTAAACTGAGAGGACCCGGGGTGCGGCGGTGCCTGTGAGATTCTGCATGCTGCCTCCCTTGGGCTGGGGTCTATGCCCGTGCTGCGACTCTGCGAGAGAGGCCAGGGGTCTGTGATGGTGTACGCGAGTGCGCCGCCCTTCCACTGCTCCCACCACTAGTCTGGAAGATTCTGCACCATACATTAGCTTTTTTTGTACATTTGTGTTCCACGGACAGTACTGTGCATGCAAGATTCCACTGAAACAATAGCAATTTACACAGAAAACAATAGCACACGCTGACACGCACCCACTGTAGAGCAGTCACAACGGTGCTTGGGTTCTCGTTTATTTTATTTTTGTAAGCGTGCCGTAGTGTTTGTGCTGCTCCCATGCGCATTTTCCAACCGTTCTATTTTCGACGTTCTCGGGTCTCCATTTGTCTTGTCTCAGGTCGTCGCCAGAGTCCCAGAGCCCGACTTTGCCTAGACGGCGTCCTGTGTTAAAACAAAGTTTGAGCCACCTTTTTATCCCCACACGGCAAACACATTGTGACAAATACACAATATTGAGCAATATTCCCTCATGGAGCACTGCCTCGTGTTACGCATTTTATTGATATAAATATGGCTAATTGACTACTGTTACGTATATAGAGGAGGGTTGATGAGATCAAAGGGTTATGTATTTGACCTCCAGACATTATGTGTGTGTGTCCTACAGAATACAAGGTATTGTGATGATAAAGCACACCCACAACATGGAATGCTGTGGCAGCATGGCCTTATAATGGGTGGAGGTGAGCTAGCATTCCAAAGATGGTAATACGTTACTCTGCCCCGAGCCTCACAATTTGTCTATGGTGTGTCTGTGTCTGGGCATTTTGTGCCGATCCATGGCGAATGAGTGGGTGTTTGGCCATTTGATGGCACTGATGGTGTGATTGTCTTGACTTTTGTTCACAATAAATGGTATATGATATAGCTCCTTCGCTGGGAGGATAGCTCATGGGCAACGTATTGGTATCAATAGCTGGTCATGTGCTTATAGGCTGGAGTCAAGCATGAAGCTCAAATGCCTACGCCAAAGGCCTAACTATTGGCTTTTTGAGTGATAGGTTTTCGTGTTTCTCTTCCCTCCTTCTAGGATCTAAAGTTCTCTTTGTTTCTTAAGCCAGAGCACTTGACATTTTCAGTCTTTTCCGTGGGGGCTGGTTGCATACAGCTTCAAGATATAGTTAGTCCTGTTATAGTGACACTCTCTAACAGGGGTTTGAGATTTCTAGCTAGGTTTGAGCAGGCACTGCCAGAACATGCGTCTCGTTCTTGGCGTAGTTCTCTATTTGGGTCTACTTGCATGTTTCTCTCTCCCCACACACTTTTTAAATCTTTACCTTTAAAATGTGATTATGTCAGCCTAATGCAATCATCTCCCAAAGACAGTGATCAGTCACAGACTGATTTTGGCTTGTTTTGACACCATTATCTTGATGTAGAAAAGTTGTCAGACTTTGAGAACACCCACATTTTACAGGTAAAGCAGAGTGGGATTACATTATTTTTCAAAAATCACACTTTGGCTAACAGTGAAGCTGAGATTCTCTCTCACACAAACTTGCAGTTTGGTGTTATGCATGGCATTAAGAAAAAAATGAGTATTCATATAACGCAGACTTTCTTTTTTTGCATATCAAACTAGCAGACATCAGATATAAAATATGCTTTAAAAGGGGAGTTTTATTACCGCCTTCAATGACTATCAATAAAGGTATTTGGTAGATAACCAGAGCTGTGTTTGGGCATTTAGTCCAAAATGTTCCATCAGATTTACATAATAAAAAGGGCACTGCTAAAGTGTGTTCAAAAAAGTTATTGCCCGGACCCTCTGGAGGAGCTGCCCACTAAGGGGTGTCCCAAGCAAATCAATCCATAACCCACATTAAACCTCATAAGGGACCCCATGGCTAACAGGTAAAGTCCAATTAGCTAAATTGAGCTTCGTGCCGGTTGTGTTTGGCAGCTCTGGAGCTGCACGATTGGCTCTCCTTTTGCTCTGCATTGTCGGCCCTGTAGGACACATTATGGGCGCTGCTGGTGGGGGAGGGAAGTGGGTACCTCCTTCCTGAATTGCAGGAGGGTGGGTGAATGCCTAATGTTGATGACAGAGGTTCCCCATGCATGTGGGCATAGATGAGATTTTTTATTTTGCAGTTCTAATCTGACCAGGTCATGGCTTCTTGTGGAGGCTGTAGCCAGAGAAAGGGACCCTGTTGGCTAGGTAGGAAAGAGAATGTGACAGCATTGCAGACAGGGCAGCTGATCTTGAAGGCAATGCATGCTTGTAGGGGCATGCAGTGTAGTTCGACTAGTGTGAGTATAATGTGGTTATATTTGCAGAGGCCTTTAATGGTGCAGGGTGACAGTGGCGCACATGGTGCTTCCACCACCACGTGAAAAAGCATAAGGGCCTCTACTGCGTATTCAAAGTTACTGTATGGATGAGCAGGGTTAATTTTCAGCAAAGGAGAGCATTGTTAGCAAGCCGTCTAAGTTTTCTTTTTCATTTTTATTCTGAAGGTGAGATGGCACTTACTGCAGTGCCCGTAAATGGAGAATAACTGTTTTCAGTGCGGCGGTGATTGATATCACTTTTTTTGCTGTTTCATAATTATGTTACTCTTAGACAATTTTATGGCATGTTGTCAGTTCATTGACCTTGGAAGGATGAAGGGCTGAGTTGGCCCTCAGGGGATTCTGAGCTGTGACTTAGATAATACACAGATGGTGGAAGCAAGTGCAAGTGCTTTAAGCATGTGGCAGCAGGTTGACACCCGAGCCAACAAGGACTGGCCTGTCCTTCACCAGGCCCTTTAAACACGTTGTTCTTCTTTGTATGGAATGCAAGGAAACACTTTTTAGCATTCCCGTGAGCTTACGTTGTCGTAGCGGGCCTGCAGTGCCTGCATTCTGTGAGAACCCTGAGGCTTCACTCGGTCTCTGAGCACGTGGCCCGTGCCGTGGGTGCAGTGAGTGTGTGCAGGTCTGAGGCGGGACTGGACTGTGTGCGTGGTATATCTCTGGGCCCAAGGGAATGGCTTGCAGATTGCTTGTGAGTTTAGTGTTGTTGTGCTCCCTTCAGCTGAGGGTGATGGGAGCCCGAGTTTGAACCCCCAGCCACCCAACCATTGCAGGAGTCAGGTTTGTCTATCCACCGTGCCAACAATCTTTACTTTTGAAACAAGAGCAAATACCTTCCATGCCAGCAGCCGCCTCAACTTCAAGGTGAGCAAAGTCTGGGCCAATGTTTGGGATTAGTTGTCACTACCCCCCCCCATCCTATCCTACCACTGTCACCCTAACCCTCCTTCCCTGCTGGAGTTGCAGAGCCCTGTATAAGCATTGACTTGCAGCATGTCCCAAAACTGCAGTGGGGGTGGTTGGTTCATGCCACTCCTGCGCCTCGGAGCTGTGGACGGACCCCGTCACAGAACTGTATGCAAAGTAATGTTATTTTATGAGTTGTGTTGTAATGTAACAGACACATGAACCCTCCATACGTAGCATTTTCTGTAAAGTCGTGAATTGACGTGATTCACGGATGATGGTTTGAGGGCCACTTTTTTTTTAGGCGAGGGGTGGCCCACTTTTTTGAGGCGAGGGGTGGGCCACTTTATTTTTGGTGTCCGGGCCTATTTCTTGTCCCAGTCCGACCCTGGTTGTTTCTGAACTCCTTCTGGGAGCCCTTGTACCAGTATATGGTAAAATATTGCTGGTGTTTTATCCCATTGTTCTCTAGTTTCCATGCGCCACTTCTCTTGGATTTCCTGGATATAATCAACAGGATCTTCGTTCTCACGCATCTTGCGGGAGGTAATTGCTCCTATGTCTGATGTGTCTGGGTACTGCACCCTCAGTGCCTGCCATAGTGCATGTCTGCAGTTTGCGAATGGTGCCCCATCGTGCGATGTGTTTGTTATTGTTACCCCATGGAATCCCGCTCTCTTCCAAATGTCATCCGCTCTATCCCCTAATATTGATATTAAAAGGCCCTTTAAATCTCCTACTGCCAGTTTCTGTCCTGCGGTGTGTTTTTCCATTTCATATATCCATTTACCCGCACCTCCACTTAATGATGGGAGCCTGCATTTTATATTTTCTTTATCGGTATGCTTCCAAGGGACATACTGTGGTCTAACCCCTCCTCTCTCCAAAAGTGGCATTAAATTATGTCTTGTTTCACCCTTTGTATTCCATAATATCGAGTCCTCACACCCTTCCTCCTCTTCCCTTTCTTCTACATCTTCAATTTCGTCTATATTTCCCCTGCTCGTAACTCTTTCTTCTCCATCTTTTCCCCTTCTTCCATCTTTTCCTGTATTTAATGTGGGCATGTGTATTCCTCTTTCCTGCCTGCGACTAGGGAGGTCTCTAAGCCGACATGCATAGGGTGTCTGTTCGTCGGTGAAGGGCGCGAGTTTCATTTTGCGTAACGAGCGTGAGGTGGTTGAGCATGTAGGGTGCGATGGGGGAGGGCGTGATGGGGATGGGGATGGTGCGGCCTCATGTGCCTGTCTTTCCGCTATTCCTTGCTCTCCCTCCTCACTTCTCCCCAGCTCATCCTTTCTCCTACTGATCCAGGGTGAGTTTGTGTTGGTCCGGGTAATGTATAGTTTATCTAAGCTTTCCCTTCCACTGTTTCTTCCTTCCTTTTCCACTCCTTCTTCTTCCTCACTACAAAAGTCAGTCAAAAACGGCAACCCCCACTCAGTCTTTTTCCCCTTGATCGTTACTGTTTGTAAGTCTATTAGGTCCAGTTCTCCTGTTTCTCCTTTATCAACCGCTCCCCTTTGTGCTGATGTTGTTGCTACTTCTGTGTTTCCATATACATCCCCCCATGCTCCACTCTCCCTTCTCCTATCTTCTCTTTCTCCTTCATATCTCTCCTCCATCTCCCTACTATTTTCCTCCCTTTTCCTTTTTAATTCCTCCATCACTTCACTTCTCATCTGTTCTAATATTCTTTCATCCTCTTTCTTCCTTTCCCATTTCACCCTTTCTCTTTCTACTATACTCTCTATCACCCTCCCTTCTTCGTATTTCTTAGTTGTTTCTGATAGGAACCTCCTCTTCCACATTGCCATTTCTTTTTCTTTTTCTTCTTCTTCCCTTTTCTTTTCTCGCAGTACTACTCTTAATACCCTTTCTGCTGCTGCTTTTACCCTTTCAGCTTCTCTCCTTTGCTCCTCAGTTCGTTCCCTTATTTTTTCCAATTCGTTCTTACCTTCTTTCCTTTTCCTCGCTCTCTCTCTCTCCTCCCTCTCAAGCTGCTTGATCAATTCATTCTGCTCATCCCTTAATTTTGCTAGTCGTTCCTCCAAAATCTCTTCTTTTTGTCTTAACAGCTCTTCCCCCCTCATTTCACTCTCCCTGGTATTATCCTCGTCTGTTTTCTTTACTACCTCCTTCTCTTCTCCTGTTAATGAACCTCGTAGTTTTAATAATATCTGTGCAGCTACCCATTCATCATTTCCTATTTCCACAGTCTGGTCTTCTCCAGTCCTCCCCTCCCCTGCTGGCATTTTCCTATGAGCCACATATGGTGGAGGGCTGTATGCCGGGTTCGAGTATCCCTCAGCCGCCCTTAACTGTACTCTTTCTATTTCTCCTAATTCTCTTAAAGGGTACAACCCCCTCCCCTCTGTTTTCACTCCCTTTGCTAGGGGTATATCATTGCTCGGTTACTTTTTTGTTTCATCTGTTTTATTATTCTTTTCTTCTCCCTCTCCTCTGTTCCCCGTGTTCTTTGGGTCCTCACTCCCCTGTTTCCCATCCTCTCCTTTCTCCTTAACATCTTTTTCTTCCGGTATTTCCCCATAGTGAACATTCCATTTGGTCCTGGTCGGGACCCCTGGAACATCCTCCATAAGTTAAACACCTCCACGTGGTTTGCCAACTTCTTCCCTTTATATGTATTGTGCAGATGATTTAATAGTGAATGTTGGGCATATGGATCGAAGCTACCGTTAGGCGGCCACGGTGTTAGCATTTTGTTATCCGTCCCCTGGGTCCATTCTATGCTATACTTAATCAGTTTCTCCCTATGGGGTGGCAGTGTTGTGCATATGTGTTGTAGTGGGGTAATGAGGGTGTTCCCCCACTCTCCCGATCCTGTCCCGTATGACATAGTAGCGCTCCACTTGCTACCCTTCCCCTATCTGGTAGCAGTTTATCTCACTAGTAATTTACAATATACAGCCTTATACCGTTACCTGGCCCCGTAAGTTTGGGGACTTACTATAGTCCGCTAAAGAAAATGATAAAAAATATAGTATGTTGCATTTGTATATTTTCTTCTGTCTTTCTTCCTTTATACAGGACCCCTTACGGCCCCCTGCGGCCGAGGCGCACGTAGCCCCCTGCGGCTGCGTACCCCTTACGACGTTCTTATACAGTCGTCCTATTTTCACATTCTCCTCCCCCTTCTACACTTGCCGTGGCCGGCGTTCTCCGTGCGCAGCCACGTTCCCTGTTTCGCCTTTCCCCGATCAACTCATTTACCGCTTGTCTCCGTTTCCATTCCCTTACCACACTTCTCTTCCCCACCACTCTCAAAACGAAGATGCCTTTTGCTCGCGATATCCTATGAAAGCCCTACTGGTGACGTCACCGATCTCTTCGAGCTACTGGTAAGTTCTTCATATATTCTTTAAGTCCAAAATACACTTGCAATCTACCCCCGTTAACCCCACAACAAGGTAATCAAATCAATAATATAATCGGACTGCGCACGCTACGTCGCCTCGTGTGTGATACGCCCCTCGACAGGAGGGCTTAACCAGCCAATTATCTTCCGTATTGGGCAACTAACTAGCTACCGCCTACAGGGAAACGTCATCTACCTATCGAGTGTCTTGCTCGAACAATAGGGATCCTCATCTACTCATTGATCAATAAATGCCAAATCGTAGGAAACCACACACACACATACCCTTACACGTAGTCGCGACGTAGGCCAATCAGTGTCTACGAGCGGCCGCACGTGATGTTTTCGTGCTCCGCCCCCCTCTCTCGCGTAATGTAGCCGACTGCTCTCGCACTTGTTCGGCTACCATTCATTCCATTGCCAACACTAAATTACCAAACCTTCGCCACGCACCTGTGCAACACCTCCCGCCTCCCGTATTTAATTCCTCCCCCCTCCCTCACAATTTCACATTGCTTGTTGTGCGTGGCATGCTCACCAAGTTCTCTTGATGCGGGGCCGCTCGACTGCGTGCACCCCTCCAAGCGGCTCGTCACCTCCCCTCGTCTGGACCACGTCTGGACACTCGCCAACCGCGGGGGGGATACTTCTCAACCGGCTCCCGAGGGCCAATATCCGGATTGCGCTGTCCGGTCTTCTCGCAGCTCCGCGAAGGTCCTGTAGTCCTCAGAAGGGGGCGACGGCATAGGGGGCCGCGCCGCCGGGCCTCCTCGCAACCGGAGTGCCTGGAAAAAGTAAAAAATAAAAAGGCGGATCTTAAACAGATCTCAGCAGTGCCTCCAACTTGTCGGGGGGAAATTCTGCTGGGGTCGGCCGGGCCGCCCGCAGACCTCCGGGCAGGGAGGCCCCAACTCCTCCCGTATATCCCAGAAGAGATAGAGTATGAGACACACGCAAGAAGCAAGGTGACTCTGCTGTTTATTAAACAAAAACGGCAGGGATGGGTCAAGGATCATACGCGTCTGTCCTGACACACACACAATCGTGGGGCTCGCAGGCCCTTTTTACCTTAGTATGACGCGCTACTTGCGTCACCTTAGAAAGTTAGCAAAAAACCTATCGCCACTCTTAATTGGTTGCTCGAGTGGTAGGGTTAGTATAGCATACGTATAGAGAACAATATTAGTGGACAAGGGTTAGTCAGGTGATATATCTGGGTTGTCCCTACAATTAGATACATGAGAATTGTTACATGAAGACTCCTGATGATTGGTTAATGTTAATGGCGTCAGTGATAAGAGCCCCATGTTCTGATTGGTGCGCCCGTGAGCTTCCCAGCCTGGGACCATCGCTGTTCCCAGCTCTCGGTGTACCTGTCAGTTGCAACAATGTTTCACTATGAGTACGTGCAGACAATGTGAAGACTTATTCATGAGCTGGAAGGCCAACTTCTCCCACTGTCGCAGATGTCCATTGAGCCTTTTAAGTGTATATGCCTGTGTCTTGTAACGAGGGATCCAGACGCCTCCTTCCTCCTGGGCTTGGCATCTTGTCAGGTTCGGCTTGGTCACGTGAGGTGGGACCGTGTTTGAGGCAGAATTCTGCACAATTAATATTGTTTTTCCACTGTGTGCCTGGTTTAATTTGCAGGTGCGACTTTAACGTTGGTGCGCGGCGTGCGAGGTTGCAACATCGTGCCCTTGATGGTCTGCTTTTGGAATGTGGGTTTGCAACATTACGACCTTGGCTGTCTGCTTTCGCCAGGCTCATTCTGCAGGATCAGCAACCTGACTTTTGTTCTGTTAACGTCCACGGGAGCTCTTGCTTGCGGCCTACTTAGGCCTGGTGTATAGGTGGAACCGTTTGGTGCACAGGCGCTTTAGGTTATAGTATCATATTGTCTTATGACCAGTATCGTGTCTTCGTTATATTTCTCATTATGGCACCTGGGTTTAGGAGAAGCGTAAGCAAGCCCTTTAGATAAGTTCATGATGCGTCTTGCGTTTCTGCATTTTGAGAGCCTATGTGGAAAATAATAAAAATGCACGTTCGTGAGTATATCTGTCGCCTACGTCATAGCACTGAGTATATTCTTCGTGTAGATTGGTGCGGGAGTGTCCAGTGTGTATATTGGCACAGGTGTGCTGACCGTTGGCTAGGTCGTCATGGCATCTCTAACGACGTGTAGGTTTTAGTCTAGTTGATCCATGCCGCAGGTATCTGCCTGCCCAGCAGCCCGCGCTGCCCATGCCGCAGGTATCGGCATGGGCAGCGCGGGCTGCTGGGCAGGCAGATGGACACATCCGTATGTTCCTGTACCAGGGTATTTGGTCGTCTGATAGATGGACAAACTCTTCTCGTGGCGGGTGCCTGGGCCGCGATCCTTTAGGCCAGGCGCGAGAGGGGAAGGACGGCAGCCTGTTTTTCCATTCTCCCACTTCAAGACCACTTTTAAAAGGACTTAAAGAAGCCCAGATAAGTAAAAATAAGATTATATGGACAGACGAGATGCCGGAAGGATTTGAATAGTTGAAAAGGGCTTTTTGTATAGCCCTTGTGTTAGGGATTCCAGACTATGAGGAGTTTTATTTATTCTTGTATTCAAATGGAGTGGTGATGATAGCAGTCCTTACACAGAAGACATTAGGACATGGACATAAACCATTAGCTTATTACAGTGGGACTTTAGACCCGATAATGGGAGGACATTACCCCTGCAAACAAGCATTTGCTGCTGCTACTTTTGCAATTGAACTAGCTGCAAGTATTACAATGGTGTGCAATGGGGTGCTTGATCGTTCAATCCAATAGATGTTAATTAACGATAAGTGAGTCTTGATTCTCCTTCGCACCAGCGTTAGACTTTATAAGTATGGTATATTGCAGGTAAGGGCTTTTAATTTTGTGTTCAATTATGCCATATCCAGTTTTTACATTTATCAGAGTTAACAGCCCTGCTCTTGGCCTTCCTGCTACCCCTCCTACCACTGGATTTAGCCAAGTCTCTTGTAAGCATAAAGTCCAGGTCATTTCATGGCAGCTCAATCTGTTCCAAATAAGTGAGTAAATCCCTGAGTGTTCCATGAAACAAGAGAGCATTTCCTTGGGGAATTAATTCCAGTTGGTTGTTGCTGGTACTTCCCTTTAGATGCTAGAGTTCCTGGTAACCAAGCCCAAGCGCCCTCTCACTCTTCTGTCTTGGAAACTGAAGTTACATCAGTGGTAGATGTTCAGGCCTCAGGGTTTGGCTTACCCCTGCTAGTAAAGTTAAGTTTAAGTTCAGGTTTGTACCTTAATGTCTCTTCCACCATAATGGGCCTAGATGAATTTCTTGATCGATGTTCATGCTCTCTACTTTCCCAGGGATCCCTTTTGTTTCTTAAACAGGACTCTCCATATTACTTGTCATATTTACTGCTTATCTCCGGTGTTAATATTTTTACTTTTTCCCCCCATCAATGTGGGTTGTACGTTATATGCAAGTTCTGTTAAATCGAATCCCATGAGCAGGAAATTCAGGGCTGCCGATAGTAGTAGATTTTTAAAAGCCATTGACTTCATGTGTATATGAACTAAGTCAGCTCTTTCCTCTCTTCTGAATTCGACTAAGGCAATATCCTCTGTGTTAATATGTTTAAGAGACAGAATACAGTGGCATAATCCTGCCATGTTTTGTCTGTTTAGTATAAGGCTGTCTCCCTTGTCTAACACTCGTTCTAATCTTACACATTTTGAGTGATCTTTTCGTAGAGAGATGTCTCGGTTAGATTTGTTTTTCTCTTTGCCATTCCATGATGATCTTTATGTCTGATTGACAGGTGTGTTTGTGAGATATTGTGCTCACTGAGCTGGTCTCGTCGACCAGTGGCAGACGCAGGTTTCCTTTCTAGGTGGTCTTTCGAATTCGAAGATCTTTCCTCATTTCTTAGGGTTCGATTTCTTGGTGGTGGTGTTTTCCAGTGTAAGGATTTGTCTTCTGAGATGTTGAATTTTTACTTTTAAAGATAGGCTTTGCCTCGTTTGCCTGTAATGTGTTAAGCAGATGTTCCCATTTTTCGGCCAAGATTAAAAATGGTGAGATGTTAGCGATGGTAGATCGACTCAATCCCTCCTGATTTGTTCCAATCTTCTTTCCTGGGGCCCATATAGGTAAGACCGTTGTTATGGTTGGCCTTTCGGATTCTTCTTCTCTTGTCAAAGGAATATCCGCTTCGTCCACTTCAAAAGAGTAGGTCGATAACTCCAATAGGTTACTGTTCTGTAGGGATTGGTTCTGCTCTGGATCTCCACTTCTCAGCTTATTCAGCGTCACTCTTTGTTTAGTTAATGACAGAATCTGCACATTATCTTGATCCTTTTGCATGGGAGCTTTTGCTGGACCAGAAATTATTTTTGGGGAGTTTCTGCCATCATTGGTCTGACATTGCGATTCCAGTCTCACGGTGGGCGGCTTTTGAGCCTTTCGCTTTGTTTGGAAAAGGGGGCATGTTTGAACCTTTACGTAAGTCTCTTAAGCCGGAGACCTGTTTGTCAGGTCTACCACTTGCATCTTAAGAGGAGCAGCTGCAGATTGACCCATCTTTAATGGAGGTGTTTTTGGGGCAGTAATGCTCCTATAAGGATTTTTCGTAATATTTGTCCCTTGGTCTACCTCTGTGTCACTTGGTATTACCTGAGATTTGCTTTGTGATTTCCTTGATTTGTTCTTACTCATACTGATGGAACTCTGAGCTTCTAGCAAATGCGTCATGATTTGGGTAGGGGGGTTGTCTTTTTTGGCTCTTGCTGCATTCGCGATAAAGTATCCCTCCACGTAGATCATTTTGGTATGTAGCATTGCCAGCAGAGTTGTGTGATCTGTTAATGTTTCTTGAATAGCTACATAGAGCTTCATGAAAGGGGCCATAGCTATAGTTACTATGGACATCTGCGTGAAAGGATCTTGCTTTGCTGGCTTCCCCTGTTTGGGATCTAGATACCCGTTTGCAGGGCACTCGCCCGAAATGTCATCCTTTTCAGCCTGATGGAAGTTAGGCAAATTATGCGGCGTAGCCAGTCTACCATCAAGATTTGTATCTTTTGGAGCTTTACTAAGTTGCCTTCTTTCTTCTTCTTGTTGGTTTGGTAGTTTTTGGTCCGTGTTGGCAACAGATTTCACATTTATATGCTCTTACGGGTTTCTCCTGATTCCATCCTCCTTGCGCATTGTTCTCACGTTAAGCGTGCTGCTCGGGGTCTCAGCAGATGATTCGAGGATCACCATGTCTCCATCCACTTCATCTGCTATATGATTCAATATTGCAATTCCGTCACTGTCAGGCCACAAGAGTATTTGTTTGTCTTGTCTCTTTCCATTTATGTTTTTAACTGTTAGGGGAAATATATTTTGGCCCTGGTGTTCCCCTGAAGAATAAGAGGAGCTCCTTTCTCGCTTACGTGATGGTAATGTTCTAGACTTTGGTTTGTTGTCTATTTGCTTCACTATGCTACCTTCTTCATGTCTGGTGGGTGTCTCCTGACATGAGGTCAGCTGGTCCACTTCTTCTAAATTACCCTCCAGTAATTAATTGTCTGTTAGGTTTGCTGTTATGTTATGCGTGGATGTTTTTTTGACCGTATTAGGTAACCAGGTTTTAGCGTTGGAGTAAGATGTTTGACTCCCGCTGATGAGGTGTTAAAATTAGTTGTAGGGATTTTTGGCCATTTTGGGAGTGGTTGAGCCCCCTTTTTGTCCTTTTCGGCCCCTGTCCATTTCAAAAGTAAAGAAAGGTGCCCGTCAACAGTTGTGTATGGTGGATTGGGTTCACTGATGCTGGGAAGGCACAATTTGTAGTTTAGGCCAAAAAAACTTCTTCCATAGGTCGGCATAGTGAGGCTTTTGTTGTTCCGTGTAGGTCCACGTTTTGAATCACTACAGGGTGTTTCTCTTGATCAAATCTAGCTCCTTCAGTGTTTTTTTGTAGAATGCAACTACTAGAGGGGCTTCAGAAACTTTCAATTCAAGAACTCTACTTTCTTTATTATGCACTGCTATGTCAGGCACCGGAAAAAATATTCCTGTTTGTGTAGGCATGAGATAGGCCAAGGGTCCATCCACCTGTCCACCTTGAAGGAAATCAAGGGAGCCCATGATCGTTTCAACCCCCCTCTCAGCCTGCATCGTTATACCCCAGGATTCTGGGATCTGTATAGTGTCACCCTCCCCAGTGTTGGTCAGTTGGAACTCTGGATAGTCAGAGCCTGCTTTTACAGACCTTGTTGTCACGAGTGAGGACTCTCGATCCTCTGGTGGTGTGGTTTCTGTCTTGCCATCCCATAATATGGAGAAGAGGTCCAGCCCCTGAGCAACGGAGGAGGGTGTTGGGGGGGATAGAAATTGTTGTCTCTGTGGGCTTACCTCCACTCACCATCATCGTTGCGCTGGTCGAAGACTGTGTGTCTGCAGGCTCCGTTGACGGTGTGTTGGGTGTCACTGCTGATGAACTAGCTGTATAGCGAAAGCTTCTCATGCTGGGGGTGCGGTCTAACGGGAGGCAACCATCTGGCAAATCATCCTTTGCCGGTTTCTTTGCCATGTTGTCACTTGTTTCCCGATGTTTGCTTCGCCGCTCATCTGATTCAGTTGCTTAGGTATTCCTTAAAGCAAAGAGGTCTGCTTCGCCTAGCTGCAGCCATAGGTCACAGTAGTCCTCAATGGTTTGGTGTTTGGGAGCTCGTAGTTGTGCAGGTTCCTAGTGAGCAGGCAGGAAAAGGCATAGGTTTTCTTCACCACTCGCCCCTCAAACCTAAACACCCAAACACTCATCCACGCTCCATCGGTGGAGGGTGTATTTGTTGCTCCACCTCCTGTAGGAACTGCAAGGACAGACAGACTCCAATCTGTCACGGTAAAGAAGCAAAGTCACTTGCACCCAAACACTCGTCCACACTCCGCCGTGGCTCTGCCGATGGAGGGTGTATTTGTTGCACCACCTCCTGTAGGAACTGCAAGGATATACAGACTCCAATCTGTCACGGTAAAGAAGCAAAGTCACTTGCACCCAAACACTCACCCACACTCGGCCGGTGGAGGGTGTATTTCTAGCTCCGCCTTCTGTAGGAACTGCAAGGATAGACAGACACCAATCTGTCACGGTAAAGAAGCAAAGTCACTTGCACTTGCACCCAAACACTCGCCCACGTTATTATAAAGAGTAACAAGAACTAAACATTGATAAAGGAGAATGGGAATCTTTCATTTTGTAAGCTACATCTTGTTAGCAAGAAGATCGCCAATATAGATGGAGTGTCCAACAATGATACATCTATTTCTATCCCTCACAAAAGCACGAGTGACATTTTTCCTGATGTTTCCAAACAAATTAATCGGCACAAGAGGGATGCTGCAGAAGATTATCAGGATATAAATGCATATCTTGATAAGTCAGCCATTTAAAAATAATCTATGGTACCAGCACATGAGTAAGGTGGGGAGAGGAACGTCAGATAAGAGCCGCTATGTATGTCTTCACTGGCTCCCGGTGGCTGCAAGCATCAGGTTCAAGACTTTCTGCATCATCCACAAGGCTTTCTGGGACCAGGGTCAGGGCTCGGACTACATCCAACTCTCTCTATCAAAATACCTTCCTTCTCAAGCCCTTCGCTCATCTACCTCCAACTGTCCGAAGGTCAGATGCTTCTCCATGCAGAGAGTGGGGAGTAGATCTCTCTTCACTGCAGGTGCCTTCCTCTGGAATGGCCTCCCAGCCGCTCTCGAATTTGAGCCGGACCACCTGAAGTTCCAGAAGCAGCTCAAGACCTTCTTTTTCTCCCCTCTCCCTCCCCTGCTGACCTACTTGTAAATTGTGCCAACTGGTTGCTTGGCTACCCTCAGAGTCTCACTGGGTACCTGGCTCCTCCATAATCAGTCTCCCCTGCACTGCCTCCGGGCCTACCGTGCATTTAGGTGGCTGTAACTGTAACCTCTACAGTCCCCTACCTCCTTGCACTTACCCAGAGCCACGCTGCCCTGGCTGCACTAACTCAGAGCTATACTGCCCTGATTGCACTTCCCCCCTCACTCTCCCTGGCACTTCTCCCTTCCACCTGCACTTTGCACTGTCGCACTTACATGATCTGAATGACACAAGGCCCAGTATTATCGTTTGTCTTGCCCTCCCTTTGTCTTCCCTCCCTTGTCTTGTCGCGCCAAGAAACACCTGTGTACATTGTGTTATAAATGATTTATCATATGTTCTATCATCCGCTATGCCATAAGCACAGCCAGAACATTTCTAGCAAGGAAATACCTATACATGATGCAAAGTGTCTCAGCCATCTAGCAGCATGCATGACAAGAGGACAATTGGAAGGGAAGTGAGCAACCCCACGATGGATGTCAAAAACAACATTCCCATATGTAGATGCCTGCATAAAAACAGAGAAGATGATAAAAGACCCAAGATGGAAGAGCAATATGTTCCTGTACTCATCGAGTGGTCTGAATAGAGAAGAGATGAAGATTGTTGAACAAAAGAGACTGGATTGTGCAGATACATGGGCAACACCAGTACAGGATGGGAAGGATTGTTGGGATGTAGTGCTCATTTATTGATGACAGCACCACTAAAGATAGTTCAAATAGTGAATGATGGATGACTTAAGCAATGGGCCAAGTGTTCAAAGTTATTAATGTAGGTTGAAGGTGAAGCAGGACCCGTAACTACATTGCCAATGAAGAATGCAAAACTGTGTTTCAGAAACGGTGGTCAGACCAAAGTTGGAGAAAATAAAGCATGCAAATAAAAAAATTGATGTGCCAGAAATGAAAGGAGGAACTGCTGTACTGATGGACCACTATTGGGCCTGTGCATCCAAAGCTTATATGAAGCTACCCATAAAAGTTCGACAGATGTGAAATGACGTCATGAAGAGAAGATACGTAGACACACTGAACTCGATGTATGGACATCTAAAGAATGAAGATGTGATTGAAGTGACGAAGTAAACAAATATGCAAAAATGAAGAACCATATACCCTAAGAAGAAAAGTGACAAGAGATGTAATAGATGCATAGATACGCAGAAATGCAAGACAGACAAGACAACGTAAAAGCTTGCTAAAGTAGGAAATAGAATGCTGGTAAAGCAGCCATGTTGAGAAAATGGACGTCGGCAACGTATAAAAGTAAGCAAGAAGACTCGAGAGGAGAAAGACGAAGGCTGCAGAGCTGACAGGCACTGGAGTACAGATTTGTTGCAAGAACAAAGGATATTTGCTTGGTTCAGAATCAAGGATGCCACAGCAAGAAGTAACTGCAAGGCTTGAAAGGAGTCGAAGAGGATATGCTATGTACGCAGGACATATTTCTCTTAGATTAAATAAAGGAGTGAACAATTGCGAGGGACACGTATTGTACAATTAAAGACACGGAAAGCACACGCAGAATGGAGCAACCAAGTCTCCAGAGGCTGAGAAGAGTAATAGCACCCAATATAATTGAATCAAATAGCACTTAAAAGAAGGGCAAAATGGACAAAATCATTTTCTTCTCACACGTGATTCAGGACTGAAAAACAAGGCCTATTCATAGGTCTATGGACGAAGATAGCAATGGATCTTCACTCCCTTAAAAGTTTTGAGGGAGAGAACAGTCAGCAAGGTCAGCTACAAAGAAGAAGCCTTGGTTTAGGGCCTTGTCTAACGCTGTTCTCTTGCACCTGATTTTGTTGCTTATGTGCTGCTAACGAGCCGAATATCCAAGGTTGGTAAGAGAGTTCATCCAATCATGAGGGCCTATGTAATGGTGGACCATACATTGTTGCAGAAGCCTATCTGCTGGTGTTGTTATGCAATTATCAATATTTTACATAGAGGTAGTCCAAGCCATGCCTACCCAGATAAGGGGCATCCAATGATGATACTAACACCTATGCAAACCATAAGTATATGTTTCCCTTAACCAATCCCTCCACCCAGCAGGCTTTACTGTTAGCCACGTAGGATGACATCATAGCTGACGTATGTCGAGGTATAAAACCTTTTGTCTAACTGAAATGCATTGTGAGTGTGTGAGCTGCAATCTGCTTGTCCACCAGGTTTCCCTACTTTATTGAACTTGTAATAAAGTAGTATTTTGCCATATTCTTTGACTTTTGAGTTATTGTGGTAATCCCATTCGGTACTTGGAACGCTCCAGGTGCTACTGCACACCTTTGTACGGACATTGGGGGTTACTCACCTTTTCGGTGACCGAGATCTTCAAATCAGGTGTTGGTTATTGATGGAAGGTGTCTTCCCACCTCGTAGACATGTCTGAAGTGAGCAAAACTATATTTTGCCAGAAATCTCACTGCATTTGTGAGAAGCCAACCTCCAAGGAATTCCAGGCATAGAGTGCAGCTCAGTGCCAAGTCCTGCAGCAGGAAGCACAGCGGCCAACCCTGAATCTTGGGGCATTGAAATGAAGAATTCAACAAAATAAGAATGTATGTGCAAAAAACACAGCTGCCACATGATATTCCTGTAAAATCTAAGTGCAGAAAAGCACTGTTGATTGGAGCCGGGAGCGTGAGAGGGCGTGGTACTAGGCAGGGTGCAACATGCTTGGACCATGTTCCCTTCCTGGGAACATCCAATTAGTGTAGAGGAAAGGGGATGAGACGTAGGAGCAAGACTTTAAACTGAGTTGATCACAGTTAGTTCTTGAACTGCATGCCTACCAAAGGAACTCCTCCAAATAATTTCCAGAGGACTGTAATAATCACTTTAATAGTTTCAATTGAGCCAATAATCACAAACGTACCACAGTGACCAAGAGTACTCCCACAGGTCAAGATTCACTTAAGCCTGTGTACACGCAGTCTTATTGGGAGCAGGAAAGCATACAAGGCAGCAAAGAGACTGTCAATGCCCCCTCTCAACCTTGAATAGAAAAACATATGGTAAATGGAGTAGATTCTAGGTAAAACTCATCTGGTTACCAATCTAAACCAAAGCCTGGGAGTGTAATTTTGAAAGTGGTTGTCGGTTTCGGACACCTCTACAAGTCAGTTCATATAATGTATAATTCAATTGTAAACATAGAAGCAGACGATAGTCCTCCAGCAGCAGGTTTAACTAGGTGAAACAGTTGGATGCCTGCTATTTGGAGCACTGTAGACATGCACCTTGGTGCCATCAATTATGAATAAAAATGCGATTTCTCTGTGAACATCTTTATACCCACAATGTAGCTCCGTTCTAGAAGAAGCACTACCCAGATATTCTGTGCACCACTAAGATTTCTTTGCACATGCACTACCGCTCTTCGGTGCACTAGCGAGAACTACCTGTGACACATATTTCCCTTTTTACTTCGCAGCAAGGGAATCCTGGAGGTATTCCGGCATGTTGCATCCCCTCAGCCCGCTCCTATTTTGCTCTTCCATTTGGCTTGTTGGAATATCTCATTTTGTGTCTAACACTTTCCATTTAATCACAATTTCATAAGAGGAGAAATGCTACATCCAGTGGAGCTCTGAGGAACCATGTATTTTACCATTAAACGACGCCCCCCCCCATTGTAACATCATTTTCCGATTGACTGTTGTCGCACCCTACAGCCCCACTGTTTGTTGACTGTTCTTATATTTACAGATAAGAGTGTGATACAGTCCAGAGGTGAACAATTTGGCATTGGGTATGGACCACATTAGTATTTTGAACAGGGAGTCACCTTCCATGACTGGTTTTTATCACATTTCCGTTATTACTCCGATGACTTGACTGAACCTCCGCGTCTTATGTGATACACAATTACGTAAGTATTCCTCCCACTCCTTTGACTTAAATTGTACATTATGTAGCTCGTAGTTTAATGGCCCGGGCATGCACACTTTAAACTTACCCCGTGCCAAGATAGGGCCACACTGGAGCCACACCGCCCTCCCAGACCAGCTGGCGAGGAGCTGAGCAACCTGCAATTAAAATAAGATGAAACTATGGGAGATGAGCAGCAAGGCACAGGACAGCGCAGGGCAGTTTTTTTGTTTTTTACCCTTTAAGGCTTTTATATAACCAAACATTTAAACCTATTAAACCGTTTAAGCTACTTCCAGTCCCATTTTCTCACTCAAGTGTTGTCGTCTGCATATTAAGGATAGAAGAGACCTTTTTCTGACCCCAACCATACCCGTTGTATCGTAGTTTCCTATTCACACATTCCCTGGATACCCATCCCCTCATTCCCAACCTAACTCCCCCCTCCCTCCCTCCAACACACATTTTATTGTATTCCTTTCAGCTGAAGTCTGCCCTTAACTGCAATTCCCCACTTGTCAGTGAGATTGTAAATAGCACGTTCCCAAAAGTACAGTACCTTGTTAGTTTAGGCCACCTTGTTCTTATAAACTTGGATACACTCCTGCCCTGCCGTGGGCTGCTTACCTTCCCTGCCATTAATGAACAACTGGTAATAATTGGGCTAGAGGGATGTGCAGGGGTGTGTAGGGTGTGTGGTGTGTGTGTGTGTGTTTTGTTGTGTTTTTTTCTTCTTTTCCCCCAGGGCTGCCATAACCCAGTTAACAAAGTCGTCACCAGCCACTCTCTTTGGCTCTGGAGTGTGTGGACTGCTCCTCAGGCCACCGTCCATCTTCACTTGAGCTGCTGCACTCCACACGACCCAGGACTTTTGATCTCCTATGATGTGCCCGGTCTGGCCAATGGGCAGTTTAGGGATGCCCGGTCACACGGTCCCGCGCTGTGGCGTCTTTTCAACGGGCCACGCTCAATATGTGGCACAGGCCTTTTGACATTCCCGGATGTCCGGATTGGCCCGAAGGCATGCCGCTGCTTCTCAGCATACGCCGATCATCTTGGGTGTCACCCCGCTCACATGGCTCCAAGCTGGGACACTTCAACCAGGCTGCAACCCCCACCCCACACAGCCACACACAGCCTGGCTCACCACTTCAATGTACTGGCGGGAGCGCACCAGGCCCCTGCTCCCCCAGGGAGCACTAATCTTCCTTTTCTCCCTGCTATGTCTGCATCTTTTGCTTATGTTCCTCTATCAACATCTTTTTTAAAACTGTCACGTATTCTTTTTGTTTCTTCCTAGAATCTTTCTGACATAGGTCTATAACTGATAATAGCAGAGCATTTCTGTCCATTGTTCTCAGGTCCAGATTTCTATGTGTCCCCCATGGTGGGGAGATGTGCATACTCAGGTAAGTCCTTACAGTTAAGCAGATACACATTTCATAAAAGACAGTTAAACCTCTGTCTCTGTGTTTTCGTTTTTCTCTAAATTCTTCCTTTATAATCTCCCCTACATGCACCCGCCTATACTGCTCTACCCCACCAGCTGTGCGGCCGCCTTTGGGGTAGGTTTTATATTTATCTGTGCCTATTATATCTTAGATGGGCCACAGAAATTCGTCCACATGAAGTACCAATGCTGCCGAAGAGTGCGATATGATAGAGCTTCTGGTTGAGATTAAAAAAGATGGTAGGACAGTGGAATGAGTCCGATCTGTCGAGGATTGAAAACAATTGAGCGCTAAATGTCAAAACAATGTAGCAGTCCCAGAAGGATGGCACAGTGACTGGTATGGAAAGTTGTCAATAGTTCAGCTCAATGCAGCAACACCACCACCCAGTCCCTAGAGAGAGTTTGAAACCTACTGAACGCAAATCGTAACACTGAATGATCAGTTCAAGGTGAGTGTGGACAGCTTGCTACATACATTTCCCAAAGAAGTCATTTCACTGTTGAGTGGGATTAAGGGTGTTTTTTTCCAAAAAAGGTAACACCACTACATGCTTTAAACTTTAAGGCAGTTTCAATGAATGGTATTTCTGAGGGCCTCGCCAATAAAGGGCTCCATACCTTTTGAGAGATTTACAGAACAGGGCCCGTAAAGGGGCCTGAAATGGTTACTTCCTTTAAAGAATATGGCAAAATCAGCAGTGTTTATAGGCATAAAGGATCCAAACATCAGTGTGAGAGCAGTGGGGAAGGTTGCATAATCAGCATTAGTGCCAGCATCAGAGGGCACATTTCTTAATCTGATCCACCTTTGAGGCAAAGAAAAGGCAGGAGTGTTGCAGACAACCTGTGTAGGTGTAATGGTCTCAGATAGAGATGGAGGACCTTGAAACCGAGACCGAAGAGCTCTTGTGTCTCAGACAACAACGAACCAAAACCTCAAGGTTGGCCTAACTCTTTAGGGTTGGCAGAGGTCAAGGCACCCAGACAATAATTGTTCTCCATCCTAAATTGATGCTCTCGGTCCACTCCCATTTATTGGTGAAGATCAAACTAGCGGATCCATACCCAGTAGGAATGTGGCGGTTGAACACCGACAATCTTGGGGATCAGAAGAATTAAAGAATACAGCCATCAAGTATTTTGAAGACTATCGTGAGTTTGTCAGGAACAACAGTATTCTGTGGGAAGCCTATAAAGGCGTCTTGCGAGGTATGGCAATAGGGTTGTTGACGGAGAAATAAATGGGTTGGGATCTCGGGAGGGTAAAAAGGTCTAACAACCACCAGAGTGCATATGTCAATGCTCTGGGGGAGGGGATTTACAGGCAGTTGTGAGAGTCCATAATAAGTAAAAGGCATTATATCTAGACAATGCAAACAATTTAAATTGGTTGAACGGTGGTAGGGAGCAAGAACAAGAGGATGAAGAGGGTAAATTGCTTGCCTATATGGTAAAAAGGAGGAGGGAATATGGTGGATTACAGAAATACTATCCGCAAGGAGGGATATTACAACAACCTTTGCACCCTTCTACACAAAGCTCTAGACCAGTGCCCATACTAGTCATCAGGAGATAATTGAGGCATTGTTTAGGGATCTCCTGCTACTCAAACTATCATATAAAGGGAGTCCCTGGAGTGGGGGAAGATGATGTGGGCAGAAGTAGAAAGTGGCATCCAGCATTTACAGGCCAGTAAACCACCAGACCAAATGGTTTTCCAGAGGAGTTGCGGAAAATTCTGTGTTATGAATACGTTCATTGCATGAAGTAATAGCTCTTTCAGCCCAAGATTTGAGACTACTAACTATAGTGGTACTGCACAAAGCAGGGAAGCCTCAGAACAAAAGCAATTCTGATTGACCAATAATGGGAAACCAACTGCATTAAATAATTTCCAGGCAGATTCATTCAGATCAATGTGGTGTTATTGCGCAATGAACTGCGCAAATGAATATCAGATGATTGGGGCAATGGCAGGCAACCTTCTAAACCCTCCACAGGTAGCAGTCTCCTTGGACTCACATAAGGCTTTAGACACAGTCAAATGTTACTTCCTGTGGGTGATATGAAGGCAATATGCCCCAAGACGGTGGCCCAACCCTGCCGTTAACAGCCCACCACCCAAGTTAAGGGTCCAAGTGAAGTGAGGGTCCGTTACCTAGGGCGGCTGTGCCGTTACCAGGAGGGTCGGCTCACTGCCAAGGGACATATCAACATTAGCACCTGTGTAGTTCCCTACCCAAAAGCCAATGGTGTGTTAAAAAAAAGAAAACAATCGTATCTTTATCCCACGGCTCGGCTCTGCGTAGTGACGCCATCAACATGAAAACAGACTTCACTGACAAGCTGTGTGGTGCTGGACCGTGGGATGAAGGTACGTTTCCTTTTTTATTTTTTAAAGACACCATTAGCACCCGTGTACCAAACTACACAGTTGCTAAGTGGTGAAGGGTGAGCGGGGAAGGGAAGACGACACTGGCTACACTGGCTGCCCAGGCAGCTCAGAACACAGGCTTGTACCATACAGTACAGCCCGAGTTCCAAGCCTCCCGACTGGCCAGCCCCCCATCTACGGTGCTTATGGTAAAAATGGGCTTCGGAAATATGCTCTGGACAGCTGGCGCAAGCGAAGGTGGATGACCACAAGTCCAGCAAATTCCAACAGGGGTGGAGAACAAGGCAGGTATGTCCTCTGTTCTCATTGGCAATCAAATCTTTGGCAGAATGGAACCAAAGAAATCTTGTTCTTATTGTATTGATGAGACAGGATATCCCTATAGGCCGATGATCTTTTGCTATATCCAGGGGACCCATCGCCGTCGGTCCCTCATGCAATGGATATGGTCTGCAAGTTTGAAGACTATAGCAGTCTCTCAATCAACTGGGGCAATTCGATCTTTTATGCAGTGCAGATAGGAGAACTCCTTAATTTAATGTGAAGCCCTTTAAATATTGAGCCTACTTCATTCATTGTGATTAATTTGGGAACAGATTCCTAGTAGATGTTTAGTGCTGGTCACTATTGCCAATCACATTAATGGGTATGTGCGCCCTTTTGGAGATGGTTGCCTTTCCTTGATTTCTTAGGTTCTAAAATCCACTCTATATAAAATCAAAAAATAAAATGATATACTTGAGAAGGGTACCACAAATATATGGGATACTGCCCTTCCAAGAACAGCTCTTAAAACATTGTGTAGATCAGGGGAGGCTTGCAGAGAACTGGGTAACTGACTTAGGGGATATATGTGAAGGTAAACGGATGGACGTACTGGCTACACATAGGGAGATTGCATTAGTGCATGACTGACTGATCAAATTTAAGGTGCTGCACAGAATATACTATCCCCCGCCCCCCAAAATGCCATGCCATTGGAACAAGGGAACAAAGGGTAAAATAGCAATAGGTGCATATCTACATATGATTTGGTCCTGCCCAGATATTCAGTTGTATTGATTAACTGTTTTAATACGATGTCAAGGACTGTGGGTTGGAAACTGGAACCAGAGCCAAAGCTTGCTCTGTAGGTACATGAGGTAACATGGAATGTACAATGTCTGTAAATCTGTGTATTGCCATGGCTATGTTGGTCGCAAAGAGAGAAATAGCGAGATGATGGGGATAGGTGGATTTGCCCAGAATCAATTAATGGAAATGTGCACTGGACTGTTGCATGAAATTCGAGAACGTGGTTTATAAGCCGAGGGCAGGCATGCCCATTGAACCACAGCAAAACAGAGTAAAGTGGTATCCTAGGGATAATGGGGACGGAGGGACAGTTTTATGGAGGCAGGTGCAGATGAAATTTACATGTCAAGTTTCAGGTTGTATGTGGGAATGTAGAGGGAAGGAGCACACAGATATCAAAATTGCTTACTGCTATTTTACCGTGATCATTTATTTGAGGATGTTATGAAAGGTGGGAGGGGACGGAGAATTAACTAGTGTAAGTCATTACTGAAGGGAATAGTTTCTTACCTGTAACTCCATTTCTCCAGCATTGGTATCTTTCATGGATTCACATGCTTAGAATATTCCCCGTCGTCAGACTGGGAACCCTCGGTACATTTATAAAGCCGTTATTCCCTAGGAAATCTTCGACACTTTTGTGTCCTACCCTCGCAGTTCCTGAGGCTGTCCACGCATGCCCCAATAGGACGTGGCCGTATAAATGCCCTGAGGCTCCCTTCAGTTTTTAACCCCTCCAAAGTAGCATGGGGGGAAATACGTGTGTACATTGCATTCAGGGGAAGCCGGCGGGCGCATGTGAATCCATGAAAGATACCAATGCTGGAGAAATGGAGTTACAGGTAAGAAACTATTCCCTTCTCCAGCATTGGATCTTTCATGGATTCACATGCTTAGAATAGATTGCACAGCAGTAACTCTGATATGGCGGTGTGAATGCAATTAACATCACTTTTATCACATTCTTTATATACCCATGTGCCCACATATATACACATGTAAAAATGATATATAAAATATATATATATACCCACAAAACACTACCTGCACTTAAGTACAAGCATATATCTACATATCTTTACCCATATCTACACATATGCAAAGAAGCACAAATATATATATATATATATTTGCGTATAAACATATATATAGTCTTTCCCGCTGGACGGGGCTTGCCTCACTGAAACAGATGGCTCAGGACTGCTCTTCCCATCTGCACATCGTCTGCATGCTGCCTTTCAAGGCAGAAATGGCGGGTAAACGTGTGTGGCACTGACCAGGACGCCGCTTGGCAAATGTCCGTCGGCGGAATCCCTGCCCACAGTGCCGCCAATGACGACGTTGATCTCGTGGAATAAGCCCTCGGACATCCTTCCAGCGGTTTTCCCAACTTGGAGTGACAAAAAGCAATAGTCGACGAGACCCATCGAGCTAGTCCTTGTGTGAGAGACGGGCCTCTACGACCGGTGGGGGGTGTCTGTACTTCCGCTCCCTATATGGTGGAGGAGAGGCACAGGAGACCCCAGCCAAGATTCTCTATTCGGTAGCAATGGTCGAGCAATCAAGGCCTAGCTTCTCAGGAGGTGATGCAGGCTGGTTCTTAAGTACAGTGTATCCCCCAAGCCCCCACAAAGGAATATCCACACACTGTATTGGTTAGAACACAGTCTTTATATAATCAAAAGTGAAGGTTATGTAGATTTATCATGATAACTCACTTTGTACTCTGGCAAAATCTACAATGACAAATATTTACAATCCTAAAGTGGTACCACCCTAGATCTCATTGAAGTGCATGAACAATACTGTACAATATCACACAGACCAATAGAGTGAAACCAGCAATAGAGAGAGGAGAGAAAATAAGATGGTTGAGCAATAGGCAGAATACTGACCCCTACCACTAGGCACAGTTCTGTGTGGAGATCCCCCCCACCTGGGCAACCTGTAAAGAAAGATATAGTACCAGCCCAGTCCATATATTGCTCTGCAAGTTTTATTCTCTCCTATAATGTTTTTACCCCCCCCAATGTACCTGGTGGAGTTGAGCTCCTCGAAGGCGTCGACAAACGTCGAGGGACTCGCTGTTCGGCGACGGGGAATCGACGGCCCTTCTTGAATGCCTTCCCTTTCAAGCGGGAGGCACGGGGCGTCGAACGTCCGTCGACAAACGAGGTAGAACGATGTCGAAGAGGCGGCAGCTTCGTCCGAGCGGTGCTCGTCGGCGTCGGGGCGTCGGTGTCCTGCAAGGCGGAGGTGTGCGGGGCACCTCGATGACAATAGTTCTGGACCGCAAAGATTGTAGAGACGGGAGCCCAGCAAGGGCGTCGAGTCGTCCGGGTCTTTGAGGTCGTCGGGTGGCGGGAAACCCACCGGCAGGTTTCTCCTCGGCGTGTTGGTCGTCCTCGACTTTCTCCGGCAGGATAAGCGGTCGACGAAGCGGTCGAGAGAGTCCTTCGATTGAATGTTCTTAGGCAAAGGAGCAGACGGCTCCGGTCGTCGGCGGCACGGCGTCAAGTGGTTCCCACGGCTGGGCAACACAACATCGACGGGCCTCCAGCGGTTACACAAACCTGCGAACCCTGGTCGACGGCAATGGACTTCGACGGCGTCGATGTCCGGGTGCTTCACTTCGAGCTCCTCAGCGGTCCCGTCTCGGGTCGACAGCCTTTCGAGGGTCTGCCTTCCAGGGCGCTTCGGCGAAGATG
Organism: Ambystoma mexicanum; assembly: GCF_040938575.1. Lineage (NCBI taxonomy): Eukaryota > Metazoa > Chordata > Amphibia > Caudata > Ambystomatidae > Ambystoma > Ambystoma mexicanum. The sequence continues at coordinate 899,563,255 of NC_090941.1, forward strand.
GAGCGGTGCTCGATGGTCCCTCGGAGCACGGGAAGAGGGCGCCTTACCAGGTCCTCTCTCGGGTCAGCCCTCGACGATCTCGTCAGCCTTCGGATCGGTCGAAGCAAATGCCACAGCAAGTCGTCTTCTTCCAGCTGGACATCGAGGATCAGCAGTTCCAGTTACTCGTAGAGTGGAGACTCAGCTCCCTGGCTGCTTCAGGAGCACAATGGTCGATTCTCAACCAAAGGTCCCTTCTGAACACTTTTCCAGTGGTGAGAGGTCCCCAGATATACTATCCTCTCTCTCATCCACGCTGCTGGCACACACTCAGCAGCCAATCATACTGCAGGGCATTCATGCAGTCAGTCAGCCAATCAGGCACACAGTGCATTCAGGCCACACTCCTCCCTTCCAGACACTCACAACAGGGAATGTGGATTGGGACAAGTACCCAGCCATTCAACACTACACACTGCATTCAGGCCAGTTTCGGGCAGGGCTGTCTCAGTCTTTGTCTCTCATGCCAGAAACCAGACAACCACAACAAGAAGTGTATATTGGTCACACACTCCATTCACCCAGGTCCCACCCACAGGAGGTACCCACAACATACAGTCACTGGGAAGGCTCCAGCCAGTCTAGCTGGGCCTTTACAACAATACCATACATGGAACTTCCACCCAACAGCCAGTCAGGGGGAAGGGACAGAGACAGGGCTTGCCAGGACTTTGGGAAAACAAGATAACAGGCAATAGAAAGCAAGAGGCCACAGGGGCCATCTTGTTTTCTATTAGGAATCAACAGATCCCAATGGCAGGGCCAGGGTATCCCAAAATGGAGGACACCCAGAGCACCTGTCAAATTCAGCACGGAGCTGCCACCAGCCCATACCCTGCTCTGGGGTCACCCACAGGTGCCCAAAAACATACACTAGGGGCACAGGGTTGTACCCCTACCCATGGGTGCCATAAGGGTATCCCATGGGTCTGTTCACCAAACCAAAAGAGAGCTGCACTGCCAGGAGTCCCACATGGACTCCGGAGCAGAAAACAGAAAAAGGACAAGGACTCAGAGGCCCTGTCCCTCAGATGCATTTCCAGCATCACAGTCGCCCCCCCCAGACTGAGGTGGAGGGTGTCTAATCTCCCACGGGATAGACACCCTCATCCAGACGGTCAACATACCTTCTGGAAAGGCCATCTGCATTATCGTGACTCTTCCCTGGTCTGTGCTCTATGGTGAAGTCTAGCCCTTGCAGGCTAATGGACCACCTGAGCAATTTCGGGTTCTCACCCTTCATCTGCATAAGCCACTTCAGGGGCTTATGATCTGTTTGGACCTTGAAGGTAGACTCCGTAAGGTAGGGCCTAAAACGCCTAAGGCTCCAAACTATACTAAAACACTCCTTTTCAACAGTAGCCCACCTAAGTTCTCTACCCTTGAGTTGTCTACTGATGAATATGATAGGGTGTTCTCTCCCTTTGTCATCTAACTGGGACAAGACAGCTCCAATTCCGGTGTCGCAGGCATCCGTCTGGACGATAAAGGGTCGGCTGTAGTCAGGCGCACTCAACACAGGTGCCCTACACAGACTTTCTTTCAAGCCATCAAAGGCTGACAGTCTTCGGTCCAAGTAACCTTCCTAGGCTGCTTGGGTGACGTTAGAGCTGTCAGAGGTGCAGCTATGGTCCCATAGTCCGCCATGAAATTGCGATAGTACCCAGTGAGGCCCAAAAAGGCTCTCACCTGGGTTTGAGTAGTGGGAGTCTCCCAGTTCTGTACATCCTGTACTTTACTGGCGAGAGGTTGGATTTGACCCCCTCCTACCTCATGACCAAGATAGGTAACTTTCCCCTGCGCTATCTGGCACTTGGTGGCCTTGATAGTGAGGTTAGCCCTTTTCAAGGCCTGCAACACCCTATCCAGATGTGTCAAATGCTCTTCCCAGGTGGAACTGTAGACGGCAATGTCGTCTAAGTAAGCCACACAAAAGGCTTCCAGCCCACTGAGCGCATGGTTGACCAATCTCTGGAAGGTGGCAGGGGCATTCTTCAACCCAAAAGGCATGACCCTAAACTGGTAGAGTCCCTCAGGTGTTGAGAAGGCCGTCTTTTCCTTGGCATGGTCCGTCAGAGCTATTTGCCAATAGCCTGAAGTGAGGTCAAAGGTGCTCACAAACTTGGCAGCACCGATGGGGTCCACGAGCTCATCAGCCCTGGGCAATGGGTGCGCGTCAGTCTTGGTGACGGCATTGACTCCTCGGTAGTCCACACAGAACCTCCAATCCTTGGTACCCGCCTGGGAACTTGCCTTGGGGACAAGGACCACTGGACTGGACCAGGGACTGGTTGAGGGTTCAATAACACCCAGGTCCAACATCTTGGCAACCTCAGCCTGGATGTGGTTCTTAACGGTATCTGACATACGGTAGCACCTGCTTTTGACAGGCACACTGTCACCAGTGTCAATTTCATGCTTACACCACGGTGTAAGGCCTGGCTTCAGTGAAAACAGAGAGGCGTACTGTTGGAGCAAAGCCCTACAGGCCCTCTGTTGCTCGGTTGTCAAATCTGGAGAGAGATGTACTCCCTCCACTGAGCCATCCTGGGGGTTGCTATGCAGCAAATCAGGAAGGGGCTCACTCTCATCCTCTTCTTGCCCGGAAGCTAGCAAGAGACATAAGGGAGGGTCAAGGGGACCGACGATGTCGATGCCCACCCTCTCAGATGGTGTGCCTACCACCGGCAACGGCGGCAGTGGGGCAATGACACTGCCTCCAGTCTTGCCAGACAACTGACAAGTTGGGCAGGTCCTGCAGTGGGACTTCACCTCTACTCCCATCTGTGGCCAGTAGAAATGGGCAGAGAGCCTCTGCTTAGTCTTCTTGGTCCCAAGATGACCAGCCAAGGGCACCTCATGCGCCAACTGCAGTAGGAAGGGCCTGTAAACCTGGGGTACCACCAACCTCTTGCGGGCACCAGGTTCAGGCTTAGTGGGCTCACTAACAAGGAGCTCACCCTCCCAATAAATCCAGAAATTCCTAGGCACCTCTCCTTGTGCCTGGGCCAGGGCCTGTTTCCTCAGTCCCTTGAGAGAGTGGCACTCTCTCTGTCCCTTACAGAAGTCCGCCCGGGAGGGTCCCCCTTCAGCTAACAAGCATTGAAGGTCGGGATGATCCTCCGGGTTAAGAACCTCTCCCACAGGAGAGTCTTCTGTCTCTTCTCCCAAAGGAGTTGAGTTTGGGTTTCCCACTGGACCCAGCCCGTCCGGAGCATGGATCCCAATGGGTGCAGCAGGAAGAGAAGGTGCTCCCTCCACAGGGGTGGCCTTCTTGGTCTTCCTCCTTCTTGCCTTAGGCCTCGCCTTTGGCTCGGGTATCTGACCCACAGCCAGACCCGGTGTCACCTGTGATCTAGTGACGGCAGCAGCAGTCATGGGAAGACCATCCGAGACCAACCCCAACTCTACTAGATCATTCCCTAACAAAATGTTAGCAGGGACATTGTCCTGAACCAGGACAGGAAGCTTCGCTGTCTTGTCGCCAATCATGAGTGTGACTAAGGCTACAGGTGATAATTTGGGAGGCCCACCAGCTAACCTGGTGGTTTGCAGAGGAGCACCTTCATAGTCCTCTGGCCTGAGCAGGGTCCTGTCCACCACCGTCATGCTTGCCCCAGTGTCTCTCAAACCAGTAGAAGGCTGGCAATTCAAGAGGACACTTCCCAAAAACCTACGGGTGTTCTGTGGGATAGTCGCCAGTACTTCCGCGTACTGGTCCCAGGCCCCATGGGACACTAAGGAAATCTCCACCGGAGCACCAAATGTGATACCGGCAGAGGAGGGGAGGACAGTGGCCTCCACCTCAGACACGGGGTAAGGGTAGGTCAGGCTGACAGCCTGTACTCCAAGTGCCTTACCTTTACACTTGGGGTCACCCCTTTTGTGATCCAGAGCCCCACAGTCCCAACAAGCGCCAGGAGTGCGGGGTACGGTACTGGAACCACTGGGAGCCTGCTTTGCAGCAGGTGGGCCACTACTCTTATTCCCACCCCCAGATGACTTATCCCCACTAGACTTTTGGGTCTTAGGAGAGGAAGGTTTTGGTTTACCTGACTGTGACTGCTTGGGGGACTCCTCAGCTTTCTGAGAGGCCCCCTTCTCTTTGTCCTTGTCCTTCCCACTGGAGTCCTTAGGGGACACCCGGTGGGAGACCCACTTGTCAGCCAACCTAGCCAGCTTAAAGGGGTCCAAAATGTTCTGGTCAGCCACATACTGACGCAGCTCTGGTGAACAGGCTTCCGAGAAATGCTCAAAAAACAAGAGGTTGGACAATTCAACAAAAGTCTTAACCTTGTATTCATCGATCCACCCCATCATGTTCATGTGCGCAGCACTCACCCAGTCAACCCAAGACATATTCTCCTTTTTTCTTAAAATCCCTGAACCTTCTAAGGTATTGGGTAGGTGTCTTGCCGAACTTGGCAATCAAAGCAGACTTCATACACTCGTACTGACCCCTTTCTTCCACACTCAGCTTCAGAATACAGTCATACCCGGTTTGAGGCACTCTGCTTAACAAACACTTCGCCCAATCTCTTTTATCCACATCATGAATCTCACAAGCCATTTCAAACGCTTCAATCCATTGGAGGATATCCGAACCCTCCACAAATACACCAACCAAATCTTTCATAAACTTGGTGGCTGGGGACCTGACACTCTCACTGGACCTAGCTGAAGTCTCCACTCTAGCTTTCTCTAGCTGGATCCTCTGACATTCAGTGTCCTGGCTCTTGAGTTCAAGGTCCTTATTTTTGAGTGCAACTTGTTGAGCCAACTCCTCTTTCTTAAGCTCAGCATCTATTTCCAACTTGCGGTATTCAAAGGCCAATTTCATCCTTAATAACTCAAGCTCTAAGGAATTGCTGGAGTTTGGAACAGAGGCAGCAGGAATGGCGGCATTCCCAGAGACAGATTCAGCTGAAACCCCAGGGGCAGAGTCCTCATTGGTTGCATTCCCCCCTTCATCAAGAGTTTCACTATCAGTCTGGTAGTCCACCAGGGCAGCTACCAGCTCAGCCCTAGACTTATCCACAAAGTCTAACTCCCTAGCTTCACAAGCACTCTGGAGAGCCTCCAAGCTCATCCGAGTTAATTTGCCATTCGCAATAGACTCCATTGTTTGTAATGCAGTTACCTTGTACACAACTAAACCTTAATTTAATAAAGGGCAAATATCCTTTGTAAGTGGCACGGTTATACACTGATTCTTAAAACCATAAGCATCCCACCGCTTGCCACCAGTGTGAGAGACGGGCCTCTACGACCGGTGGGGGGTGTCTGTACTTCCGCTCCCTATATGGTGGAGGAGAGGCACAGGAGACCGCAGCCAAGATTCTCTATTCGGTAGCAATGGTCGAGCAATCAAGGCCTAGCTTCTCAGGAGGTGATGCAGGCTGGTTCTTAAGTACAGTGTATCCCCCAAGCCCCCACAAAGGAATATCCACACTCTGTATTGGTTAGAACACAGTCTTTATATAATCAAAAGTTAAGGTTATGTACATTTATCATGATAACTCACTTTGTACTCTGGCAAAATCTACAATGACAAATATTTACAATCCTAAAGTGGTACCACCCTAGATCTCATTGAAGTGCATGAACAATACTGTACAATATCACACAGACCAATAGAGTGAAACCAGCAATAGAGAGAGGAGAGAAAATAAGATGGTTGAGCAATAGGCAGAATACTGACCCCTACCACTAGGCACAGTTGTGTGTGGAGATCCCCCCACCTGGGCAACCTGTAAAGAAAGATATAGTACCAGCCCAGTCCATATATTGCTCTGCAAGTCTTATTCTCTCCTATAATGTTTTTACCCCCCCAATGTACCTGGTGGAGTTGAGCTCCTCGAAGGCGTCGGCAAACGTCAAGGGACTCGCTGTTCGGCGACGGGGAATCGACGGCCCTTCTTGAATGCCTTCCCTTTCAAGCGGGAGGCACGGGGCGTCGAACGTCTGTCGACAAACGAGGTAGAACGATGTCGAAGAGGCGGCAGCTTCGTCCGAGCGGTGCTCGTCGGCGTCGGGGCGTCGGCGTCCTGCAAGGCGGAGGTGTGCGGGGCACCTCGATGACAATAGTTCTGGACCGCAAAGATTGTAGAGACGGGAGCCCAGCAAGGGCGTCGAGTCGTCCGGGTCTTTGAGGTCGTCGGGTGGCGGGAAACCCACCGGCAGGTTTCTCCTCGGCGCGTTGGTCGTCCTCGACTTTCTCCGGCAGGATAAGCGGTCGACGAAGCGGTCGAGAGAGTCCTTTGATTGAATGTTCTTAGGCAAAGGAGCAGACGGCTCCGGTCGTCGGCGGCACGGCGTCAAGTGGTTCCCACGGCTGGGCAACACAACTTCGACGGGCCTCCAGCGGTTACACAAACCTGCGAACCCTGGTCGACGGCAATGGACTTCGACGGCGTCGATGTCCGGGTGCTTCACTTCGATCTCCTCAGCGGTGCCGTCTCGGGTCGACAGCCTTTCGAGGGTCTGCCTTCCAGGGCGCTTCGGCGAAGATGGAGCGGTGCTTGATGGTCCCTCGGAGCACGGGAAGAGGGCGCCTTACCAGGTCCTCTCTCGGGTCAGCCCTCGACGATCTCGTCAGCCTTCGGATCGGTCGAAGCAAATGCCACAGCAAGTCTTCTTCTTCCAGCTGGACGTCGAGGATCAGCAGTTCCAGTTACTCGTAGAGTGGAGACTCAGCTCCCTGGCTGCTTCAGGAGCACAATGGTCGCTTCTCAACCAAAGGTCCCTTCTGAACACTTTTCCAGTGGTGAGAGGTCCCCAGATATACTATCCTCTCTCTCATCCACGCTGCTGGCACACACTCAGCAGCCAATCATACTGCAGGGCATTCATGCAGTCAGTCAGCCAATCAGGCACACAGTGCATTCAGGCCACATGCCTCCCTTCCAGACACTCACAACAGGGAATGTGGATTGGGACAAGTACCCAGCCATTCAACACTACACACTGCATTCAGGCCAGTTTCGGGCAGGGCTGTCTCAGTCTTTGTCTCTCATGCCAGAAACCAGACAACCACAACAAGAAGTGTATATTGGTCACACACTCCATTCACCCAGGTCCCACCCACAGGAGGTACCCACAACATACAGTCACTGGGAAGGCTCCAGCCAGTCTAGCTGGGCCTTTACAACAATACCATACATGGAACTTCCACCCAACAGCCAGTCAGGGGGAAGGGACAGAGGCAGGGCTTCCCAGGACTTTGGGAAAACAAGATAACAGGCAATAGAAAGCAAGAGGCCACAGGGGCCATCTTGTTTTCTATTAGGAATCAACAGATCCCAATGGCAGGGCCAGGGTATCCCAAAATGGAGGACACCCGGAGCACCTGTCAAATTCAGCACGGAGCTGCCACCAGCCCATACCCTGCTCTGGGGTCACCCACAGGTGCCCAAAAACATACACTAGGGGCACAGGGTTGTACCCCTACCCATGGGTGCCCTAAGGGTATCCCATGGGTCTGTTCACCAAACCAAAAGAGAGAGCTGCACTGCCAGGAGTCCCACATGGACTCCGGGGCAGAAAACATAACAGAACACACGGTAAAAACAGAAAAAGGACAAGGACTCAGAGGCCCTGTCCCTCAGATGCATTTCCAGCATCACACCTTGTTTTGAGATTGCCTTTCCTCTCATCGACGGGCCATAAGCCACAAACAGTTGCTGCGTAGTTCTGAATTGCTGGGACCAATGAAGGTAGAATTTCAGAGCTCTCTTCACGTCCAAAGTATGGAGGGCTTTTTCCGCAGCTGATGAAGGAGTTGCAAAGAAGGTAGGTAGAACAATTGATGAATGTTTATGATAAACAGTAGGCACTTTCAGAATAAAATGAGGATTAGTTGACAGCACCACTTTGTCCATAAAGAACCTCAAGTACGGTGGATCTATGACCAACGCTTGTATCTCTGAGAGCCGTCGAGCTGACATGATAGCTACTAGAAAAGCCAACTTCCACGATAAGAACTTCATAGAAGAGGAAGCCATTGGTTCGAAGGGTGCTTTCATTAGCCCCGCTAACACCAAGTTGAGACTCCATGCCGGTGGGAAGTGCTTAATCGGAGGGAATGTACGGAACAGACCCCTCATGAAGTGCTTTATCAGCCTTTCACTAAACAAGGGAGGCGACTGCCTTTTCCTCGTGAACCTTGAGATGGCCGCCAGGTGTACCTTTTTCGACGAAAAAGACAATCCGCTCTCTGCCAAATGCAACAGATATGGTAGAAGTTGTTCCAGAGTTACATTCAAGGGGTGCAATCCTGGCTGGCTTTGACACCACCCACAGAATCTTCTCCACTTGCATGCATACGATGTGTTCGCGGAAGGAGCTTGTTCGGCCTGCAGGATTCTCTGACAATCCGACGAAATGCTTAGGGCACCAAACTCAGAAAAGTCAGGAGCCAAGCTGCGAGATTGAGACTGTCCGGGTCGTGATGCCACACTGTCCCTTTGTCCCGGGACAGGAGGTCCGGGGTTTTCCGAAATGTTATCGGCTGCTCTACTGACAGTTGGAGCAGGTCGGAAAACCACACTTGCCTCGTTCAATACGGAGCCACTAGGATGACCCGACAACTGTATCTGCGAATCCATTGTAGGGTCCTCCGTATGAGAGGAAACGGGGAGAAAGGCGTAGAGAAACTTGTCCGTCCACGGGAAGGAGAAGGCTTCCCCCAGAGAGCCCTTCTGTGGCCACCTGCTGGCGTACTGTTCGCACTTCTTGTTCTCCTTCGTTGCAAAGAGATCTAGGGGGGGGTGCCCCCACTTCTCGAAGATCTTCGATAACTGAAGGCTGTCTACCTCCCATTCGTGTACCTGGTCCATTTTTCTGCTGAGGGAGTGCGCTTGTTCGTTCCTTACTCCAGGGAGATGGTGAGCTACGATGGTTATATCGTGCTTCAGAGCCCAATGCCATACCTTCTGAGCCTCGGTGGAATGGGTTCCGGACCACGTGCCGCCTTGTTTTCTCAAGTAAAACATTGCTGTCGTGTTGTCTGTCAATATTCTCACTATTGAGCCTTTTATGTGTTGCAGGAAAGATTTTAGGGTCCAGCGCACTGCCCTCAACTCCAGAAAGACCACCGACCTTGTGTTTGGAGAGTACCCATATGTGCTCCTCAGCCCGTCAGGGACGCGTCTGTCACTATGGTCACGCGAAATTCTGGTTCCTGCAGGGGTACCCCCTTGGATAGGTTCTGAAAGCTCTGCCACCAATCGAAGAGCTCATAGGAGCTTGTCGTCGTCGACGATCAGTTTGTCCGACCAGAGACCTTGGGTCTGGGTCTACCGATCCGCCAGGAACTCTTGAATTGGCCTCATGAACAGGCGGCAGTTGTTCACCAGAGGAATGCAAGACGTCATAGTGCCCAGAATCGACATGTATTTCCTCACCAACACTTTGGTATTGAACCTCCACTGACCTGCCATCCGATTGAGTGTGTATTCTGTCGACGGATGGTTTCACTAACCCCGACTGGGTTTCGAACTGTGCACCCAAGAACACTAAGTTTCTCGATGGAGTCAACAAAGACTTCTCGATGTTTACTGCAAATCCCAGCTATCGTAGCAGCTGCATGGTGGCTGCAAACTTGTTTGAGTTGCCATAGGAGAGGATCCTCTCACCAACCAGTCGTCGAGGTACGGGTACACGTGATGGCCTTATTTTCTCAACCAAGCTGCAACTGGTGCTAAACATTTGTGAATGTCCTGGGAGAGGATTTTAGTCCAAACGGGAGCACTGTGAACTGGTTGCGAGTCCGTCCTACCACAAACCTTAGGAACTTTCTGTGTTGTCGACTCATTGGTATGTGGAAGTACGCGTCCTGAAGATCCAGAAACGCCAGAAAGTCCCCTCCTTGGACAGACCGGATCACTTCCTGGATTGTGAGCATCTTGAATTTTTGCCTTTTCAACGTTTTGTTGAGGTCGCGAAGGGTGACACCATTTTCCGTTTGGCGTTTTTACTACGAAGTATCGGGAATAAACTCCCTGACACCTCTGCGACGCAGGGACCAATTCTATAGCCCCTTTTTTAATTTTTTTTTTTATACGGTTTATTACAAACCTTTAAAATATGATTACATCATCAAATCCACACAACATAACAAACATTTTCATTCAACAGCTTGTTGCAGTTTTGCTCAAGAGTTTTTTTCGGCCGTTTACTTAAGCAGTTTCCTTTTCAAAGCTATTTAATTTAATTTCCACAATATCTATAAAAAAGGTAAGGGCAAAAGTTAGTTTCCTATCTGTCTCATCAAACAAGATTTGCCACCACTCGTCAGCATTTAGGAAGGGTCTTTTGGTGATCAAGTCTCCGAGACAGCTTGTTCGTTCCCTTGTGAGGGCTGTGCATAACAAAGTAAGATGTTTTAACGTCTCCTCACATAGCCCACAGAATCTGCAGATCTTTGTCATGTTTTTATTTTTCTGCCATAAGCTTTTTCGCTCTTGTGTCTTAAATAGATTCAATTTGAATTTAAAGTACAAATCACGTCACCGCGCCTCTGGAAATCATTTTAGGTAGTTTGGAATTTCATTGTATGCTCGTTTTTCATGTGGTACATTTTCCATCAATTTGTGATTTCTTCTTTTCTCTTCTGTTGCGATCCAGTCGCTTCTCCATAGGTATTTTTTCACCAAGTTTGGGTTAGTGTGTAAGGTTTCGGTATCAGTATCAAGATTCTTTAAAATCATCTTGCAGCGCTCCACCCATGAAGTTAGCACATTTAGTTCCTTGGAGTTTTCAATGTTTTTGAAGATCTCAAATTGAATAGGAGTATTTATGTTGGTTATTTTCGAGTAGAGATTTAGTGTGTTCCAGCAGATTCTGGCGTGAATTGATATTAGGCCGAGCTCATATCTGATGCACGCCGTCGGAGTACCTTGGGGCAAATGTAGGACCTTGGTCCAAAAGGTATTTTCAAGGGAATTCCACAGCTCCCATGAGGCCCCAAATGCACATTCTGCTCCATATATGAGTGCTGGAACTGCTTTTTGTTTGTAAAACGCCAAGGCTGGGAGGAGTGAGTATTGTCCATATTTTTTATGGATAATGCATGCTTGATTTGCCAATTGTTGGCATTTAGATTTAACACTAGCAACCCAAGGTGTATCATTAATGCTTGAATTGATGATCATTCCTAAGTATCTTGTCGATGGTGTGTTTTGAAGGAAAGTCTTTTCTAATGACCAGCGGAATTTACTTACGCTGCCTTTGATTTTGCTTTTAAGATTTTCTAGCATGAGAATTTCAGACTTTACCGTGTTGATGGTAAGTCCATTAGTTTGAACATATCTCTCTAGGGAATTTAGTTTTCGTTGCAGGCCTATAGGAGTAAGATCTAATAAAATTAGATCATCCGCATAGAGAAGCCCCTTTTTGTAGCATAACCGCTACCTCCTGTTGCAACATGCTCAGGTGAGGTTGAGCCAAAAACGCTGGTGGAACATGCAGAGGGTTGCTCTTGAATTGCAGGGAGTGTCCAAGCCTTACGGTGTCCAGCACCCACTGATCTGTGGTTATTTGCTCCCATTCGTCGACACAATGCGATACCCTGCCTCCAGGGACGTTCTGACGCCTGTCATTGTTGTTCTTTGGGCTTATCTCTCGACGACGAGTAGTCCGTCTTCTTCCTGGAGGTCTGGTAGTCTCGGCATCACTTCGCCGCTTGCAAGGCCCACCTGTAACTCTGCGACGAATACGTCGGCCTATTGAAAGGCCTGTCTCTTGATGCTGAGAATCGGGAGTTCCCTGATGCTCCCTTAAAGGGGCAAAAAGAACAAAAATTCCTTCCACTCTGGAGGGCACCCAAAGAACGCGCCGTGTCAGAGTCCTCCTTCATACCCTTTAAGGCCTCATCCACCTTTTCGCCGAACAGAAGGTCTCCCTCAAAGGGCATATCCAGCACCTTGTATTGCACCTCAGGTCTAAATCTGGTGCATTTTAGCCACACTTGCCTCTGTAGAACCACCCCGTTTTTGACTTGTTTAAATCCTGATTCTGCGAGGTCCACAGCTATGTTAATAGAATGATTTGAGGCCTCCTCACCTTCTCGGACGAGTAACATCGCCGCTTTCCTATGTTCTTCTGGAAGATGCTCTAGTATAGGTGCCAAACGGTGCCACATCTCTCTATCATATCTGGCCATTATAGCCAGAGAGTTGGCGGCCTTCACTGTCGTCGCCCCCACCAACCTTCTTGCCAAAGGCATCCTGTTTTCTGGCCTCATTCTCCAGGGGGGGGGAGGGTCGAGCATTTGTGCTGGGACCTAGCTTTTCTCACCGCCGCCGCTGACACTACCGAGTCTGGGGCTGGTTGGGAGGATAGACACTTGGGGGTGGATTCTGGAGCCTTACATTTCTTCTCCAGCCTGCCTTTAATTGCGGGCTCCGAGAAAGGATGACGCATCGTCTGTAATCCTTCCTGTCACACATGATCCAGGATGGGCACCGAGAAAACCGACCTCCTTCCCTTCCCCATGTGGTCGAATAGAAAACAGTCTTTTTTTCTCTTCATTCTGAGCTAATCCGAACTCGGTACATGCTTTGCTCATCATGGCATGAAACGACCCAATGTCGTCCGGGGGGGACGGTTGAGCTGGGCTCCTTGGGGGTTCGAATTCTGCCTCTGACTCCCTGGTTGGATCCCTGGAGGGGGACAACGAAACATCTGATAAGGACCCTCCTTCTGAGCCTGACATTTCCCCTTCCTCCTGCCCAGCTATCCTCTCACACTCCTCTTCCACAGAGGACACCGACAAGGCCGCCTCTTGCTGCAGCAAGGACTCCGGTAAAACCGGGTCGAATACCTCTGGTTGCCAGGCTTCCTGCGGGATCTCCGTCGGCGAGGCTAAGGTTGGGCCAGCCGTCGTCGTAGCCACTACCTGTGGCAAAACAATCGACGAAACCAATTGCGTCATTGGTAGTGAGGGAGTCGACGATCTCCCCGCCACCGACGGCGGTGGTGCCTGTGCAGTTCCTTGAGGCGTTCCGGCCTTTTTTTTAACTTGACCTGTGCTTCTCAGACTCTCTACTCGAGGATGATCTATGGTGATCACCTGAGGAGGAGGATTTCGACTTCTCCTTTCTCCCCTTCTAAGACGATGGTGATGATGATGAGGTTTTCTTCAGCGAAGACTCTCTTGCGGACTGGCTTCCCGACGACCCTTTCTCCACCGGGCATGGTTTCTTCACCAGGGGTTCGGCCGATGCCGAACGGCGGGGTGCCCCTGAGGATTTTGATGCCGAGGCCACGCTACGCGTGGAGCCTACCTCCAAAGGCAGGTACGCACCCGCTCCATCGCTCAACCAGGCCACTAACCGCAGACTCCGGTCTTTAAGAGTCTTTTGGGAGAAGCCCTTACATGTGTCGCACTTGTCTGCCGAGTGGTGAGGGTGTAGACAATATATGCAGTCCATATGTCCATCCCCCTCATACACTTTCTTTAGCCCGCACGTAGCGCACTGGCGGAACAGAGCTTTTCCAGACATTAGGAAAAAATACAACGAACAACCTTGACAAAACAATAGATGATGCCAGGTGATCCCACTGCTTTGCGAAGACGGTTGAAATCTGAAGGGAGCCGCGGGGGCGGGGTATTTATATGGCCACGTCCTATTGGGTAATGCCTGGACAGCCTCAGGAACGACGTGGGTAGGACACAAAAGTGTCAAGGTTTTCCTAGGGAAAAACGGCTTTATAAATGTACCGAGGGTTCTCAGTCTGACGACGGGGAATATTCTAAGCATGTGAATCCATGAAAGATCCAATACTGGAGAATTATGTTTATTCCATCACGAAAAATCAATAAAATACATTTTATTTTTAAAAAAGTGAATCGTTTTATTTCTCCTTTAAATCGAATCAAGTTGTGAATTTATAAAAACACTGCTTGGCTTCAAAAATATGTTTTCTGTAGGAGAGCTGTGGGATTCTCAGTTTGGCTTTTGACATATGGCAGCCAGTGGAACATCTGCCTTGGGAGGTCCAAAGTTTGCAGAATGCCATGCTTTGGAGGATTGTTTTTCCGGAAGAATTAATTTAAGAGGTGCAACAGTAACAAGAGTAGATTTCATTCTGCAGCTTTGTATCAGGATTGATTATGCAACCAGGTGCAGTTAAGATCACTCAAACCTGGTCAATGTGTTAATTGCTGATCAATGACTGGGACAACCAACGAAAAGAAATTCGGTCTAGCTGGGCACACATTAAATATTCAGCACTAGAACTCTATCCTTAACCACCAACAGCACCCACCACATGCCTGACCTCAGGGCTGCTTACTGGAGCCAAGCCAGCCCACCCAAGTCCTAACAGGGAAGAAATGCACACACGCATCTTTCATTTAAACTCTTAGAAATTCCTGCACATGGACTGCGGTCACCAAGGGCATTCCAACCACAAAGCGCATTGAAACCATATGATTGGGGAAAGGGTGCTATATAAATGACAAATACAATATTGCGGCTGGTTTAGTTTTTGCGCTTTGCAGAATGCATGGAGATATTACATAGAAGGGAACAGCTAAAGCATCTGTCCAGCTGTATGGCTGTGGCTCAAACACTAGCTTTCTCCGATACACCCATGTCGAGAATATGCCCAGCTCAGGGGGTGGGTACTGTAGGTTTTAGAAGAAGCCGTGATCGTACAAGATACTAATAAGCAGTTTGATAGTGACATTCTTGCTCTAATCTTGCCAAAAGGTAAAATCACATTATATACAAATGGCCTCCCCTTCTTAAGTAATTGCCCCATGTTTACAGTTGTATCATCAGAAATTTGAATATATTTGGAATATTCCCCAGAAAAATTGAGATTTATTTGTGCGAACTGTATTGATGGAACGGCCACATTTTTTTTGTGGAACTCGAGAATGGTGGCCCTTATTCTGTGGTAGTGGTTTTTTCCTTGCTATCTTCCTCCAAATCCCTTCTAAGCTACACCCCTCCACTCATACATTTATCCAAATACTTTTCTGTTTCTTAACATAATGTTTTCAAAGTCTCCTTCTGACACCCTAATATCTTCCCTTTCTCACTGATGGCCATTTCCTTTTGCCCTTCTCCTAATCTTCCTGCTTCCTTTTCATGCAACGTGATGTTTCTCGGTGCTAGTTCCCATTATTACCGATGTCTGCTACTCTCTCACCCTCACTGACATATCTCATAAACACCCCGATTCTCCCTCTACTCTTGTCTTCTGCTTTGACATCTTCTCTTGACTCTTGCTATCATTCTGCCTATCAATCCTCCACCTGAAACTCCCCAATCTTTGTCAACTATTCCCCCACCCACAGACCACACAACTCTGTTAATTTCATTTTCGTCATTTGAGTAGCACTTTTCACCAAGGGTATGAGCCCAAAGCACTGTAGGTTGAGAAGTTAGGAGGTGCTAGTATGCGTGTGTGAATAATGGCGAGGGGGGTGTGGCAGCCTCCCAGCCAATGGGGAAGTTCAGAATGTGGGCATTAACACACAGTAATCCCGCTGCCCTGAGCCTCTTCACGCCGACGGCCATCATCTCCCCTTGCCAGGGAATCAGGTAAGTCTTCTCCCCCATCCACAGAATTCCCTTTTCCACCCTCCCACCCCCACTTGCCTTCTTTTCTGTCCATTTCGAGAGCAGATGCGCTGGGAACACTTCAGTTCCCAACGCGTCCACTCCCGATCTGCCACAGGCCATCATGGAAAGGAAGAAGGGACTACGTGATGTTGTAAAGTTCATAGAGGCAGGAACAAGCAAGAGCATAAAAGGAAAGTAAGGTTACTCTGAGGCAATATGCCCCGAGGTGGCGGGCCCACCCTGTAGGTTAACGGTCCGCCGTTCAAGTCAAGGGCTCGAGAACAGCCTTTAGATAAATTTGATTATAAGCCTGTGCCATAGCTAACGGCAGTGGCAGCTAATTTCTATTTTCAATTGCAGGGTTGTAAATGTTTCAGCCTCCTTGTGCTACCTCTCACTTCTGCTCTTTCTCTCTTCTTGCTCCACTTGCCTGGAGTTCTATTCCCCTGGACATCCGAGAAACAGGCCACATGGATTTGTTCAAAACAAAACTAAACCTACCCCATCGCCTCTTTAGTTACCCTCTTAAACTCGCTCTCATCTGCCTGCTAGCTAACGTGTCTCCCTCGCACTGATCATCGTCACATCCCGAGCACAGCTGGCTATACTGCATACCTGCACTTAAAAATGTCCAATGTTCCTTGTCCTTAATCTATGTATGTCCACTTTTGTTGGAAAAATCCAATAGATGCAAGTCACAAACAGTGCACAAGAGCATTTTCATGATGCCATTGCCTGCAATAATATGCCAGTATAAAAAACATTTTCATGCTGACTGTGCCCATACATTTCATTTTCATGGCGACTTCACCAATATCTGCCAACATTCCATATCAGAACATACCTATGTTTGCTTTGTGCATAATGCAGTAGAAATACTATAAGGAAATAATGGCCATGCTGGCTCTGTCAATGTATATGCCTACTATCCCCATCTTAGAATATACTCCTGCTAGCTTTGCCAGTAAAAACGCCATGCCACAATGAGAAAACAGATCAAGACTGTGTGCACCAATATAGGCCAGTTTTGCCACATCATACTGGCTTTACCCTTTATGCATGTAAAAAATGCAATGACATTAAAAAATAAATGTAGACTGGTTGCACCAAAGTAGGCCCGTTTGCCACATAACCATTTCAATTGTAGATTTATTTTTGCTGCCCATTAAATCATTATTGCACAGTAAGAAAATATATTCAGACTGGCCCACTAACATAGGCCAGTCTTGCCAAATGAAAACACTTATCAAGTTTGCTTTACTCTCAGAGTAAAGCACTTAAGTTGGCTTTATACACCGAGAGGCTGCCTTTGGCTCGTCCATAATGGGCAACAGGTGGGTCAGGACTCCGTCCCACCATTATGTAGGAGCTACCCCTGGCTAATGGAATGGAGTCCTAGAGAAAGGTTCTTATGGTATCCCAGTTAAACCACTAATTTGAATCAGTTTCCGAATAAACCTTACTTGGCATATAATGTCCTATCCTGTGGAATTAAAAGGTATGTGTTGAGCTTACTTTAGATATCGAGATTTCTGCGGAAGTTAGCAATGTTCTACATTCAGTTTTGCTAAACATGAATGAACAAAGATGACTATAAACTGATAGGGGAAAAGAAAGCAATCAAAGGAAGGAGTCTTGGGGATAAGCAGCAGAAAGAAAATAAGTCTTCGAAGAGTTTGTGGAGAATGAGCAACCATTGAGTACTTAGCTGAAAGGCAGTTGGAAACAGAAGCATGAAGTTGATTAGTGAAGTAAGAGAAACAAAGGACTGAGAGTCAATGACATAGAAATGACAATTTAGGCCAAAAAAGCTAACTGTTTTAGTAAGAGGAAAGTAGTACGGTCCAAGAAGTGAGCCCTCAGGGACCACCAATACTTAGCTTTTAAGTAGAAGGATTATCATCATCCCAAGAGAGACAGAAAAAACGTTTGCAAAGATGGGAATACAACTAAGAGAGCAGAGCCAGAAATGCAGAAAGAATAACGATAATAGCTGAGAATAGTGATTCATCACACCAAAAACTGTAGATAAGTCTAATAAAAAGAAGATTGCTTGGAGGGACTACAAGAAGCTTGTGCTATGTCCAAAAGTGTTTTTTGTACAGTGGGCCAGGCCCTACCTAGATTGCAGTGAGGGAGAAGAGAATCAAGATAGTTTAAAATGAACAGCACGTTCAAGAGGTTTGGAAAGGAGGCAAATATGGCGCTAGAGAGGCGAACATTTGTGTTTTTAAAAATGTGGTCAAATTACAGCATGTTCAAAGGAAAAAGACGAAGTAAACGTATAGATGTCACTACTCTGAGAAATAAGGCCAGAAGCAGAGAAGCAGCAGTATGTTTGCTTCTTTTTAACAGAAGGCTGAGGGAAGCTTCAGAGAGGGGCGAAGCAAGCAAAAAGAGAGAGAAGAAGGAACTAAAGAAGAAGAGAGGAGAAATAGGGGAAAAAAGAGCAAAGGTCATTTTTAGAGGTAAAGTAGGAGGCAAAGTCAGAAGCTCAAGGAATTCAAGGTTTGGTCCCGTGCACACGAACCAGCAGATTGTAAAGAAGTGAGGATGAACAATGAGCGTGACCAGAATGAGAAGTGATGAGAGATTGATACTATCATTGATTAGCAGGAAATAAGTCAAGATCATAAGAAAGGGAAAAAGGAAAGAGCAGCAAGGTCAGCCGAAGAACAAGAGCTCTGGAGCAACAGAGCGCTGTACAGGTCGCAGGGTCAAACATTGATCATGAACATTTTACTAGTCATCAAGTTAACATTAGCAATACTTATCACAGTACAATGTAAGGATGGGGGAGTGAGTGCACAAGAAAGAATCTCGCACTCACACCCGTTTTTCCCCCCAACTAGATCATTGCTTCTTGCATCTTTTTGCTCTCCCAGCTGAAGCTCTTTTATTATTGAATTCCATCTATTGTTCTGCTAGCCGTCTTCTAGTTCTGCCCTCTCCCAGCTGTCTTATTTCAGCTTTCCTGACTTCACTTGGATGGCTTGGCTTTCCTTCCTGCGTTCAGTTTAATTACATCTCTATCGTGTGTAATTGTTCAGTTGGCATACTCTTACGATCTCTTCTTGGTCTATTCTTCCCAGCGGCCCCTCTGGTCATCTCTCCTATTAGCCAGCTGTGTCTCACCCTCCCTGTGGCCAATACCTTTTCCGTTCTCTGTAATTATCTTGCCTAATTACTTTGCAGAGTCTATACTCTTGATTGCTTAAGTTATTTTCTTAAAATTTAGCTTCTCATTTTTCTTTACCATTAAGAACGGCATACCATTTTAATATAGTTTTTTTTCAAATTCTTGTACAACGTGTGGGTGCTCTACAAATACATTTAAAAAAAAATGTAAAACGGAGGATACCGAAACTGGTCAAAATGGCATTTTTATATATTGAAAAAACCCCTCTAATGTTATGAACAGTATTGTATGAGCCACTTTGATACAGAGTACAAACACATTTGGTGAAAACGTAGTCACCTCAAATTTAGAGAGAGAAGTGATGCTTATCAGATGGTTTCCAAACCACACCAATAGATGACACCAAGCTGGCCCCCTCTACATGCTCAATAACCAATTATTTTACTTCTTACCTGATTGCAATGGGAATATTCCTGACTTTGTGTACAACAGGTCTGTACACGATCTTTAACTTAATGTGTGGCAGAATCCTTTTAGACAACATATTTCCTTTCTGATTAGCCCTTTGCATTTATTCGCCCAACTCTTGTTACTCATTTCATTACTGCCTCTTTTGCTCTGGCATCCAGCTACATCTACTACAGCGTCTGGTGAGGCCAACACAAAACGGAGGCGCCCCATTTCTCCGACAGGTTTAACTTGGCCTGTGTTTTTCTGCCTTTGTGTACTAATGATACTTGGAACCATTTGCCAACTTTTCTTTTTCCCCCCTGTGTTTCTCGAATAAATAAATCTCCTGGTGTTCGTTCTCCCCAAATTGTATGGGGGAACAGTATTTTTGGAAAATGTACCTTTTACTCTTGAATCTTTTAGCATGTCAAAAGCATATGATTGAGGATTACGTTGGCCAACACTAGAAACATCTCCTTTTCATGCGTCACTAATAGAACCATTATTTTGTGGCAGTTCTGATGAACATCGAATCATGTGGCTTTTTCTCTAGCACAACATCCATATAGCTTGAAGTTGAGGACTACTAGCTAAATGGGCGAAACGATCACATCTGTAGCATGTTTGTCTCTCACTTCTCCCATGCCTCTTGGTAGTGCAAGCTTGCATTGTTCTGCCATTTTCTTGCTCATATACGTTATTATGCTTGAGTGACCGGCCCCGATTGTAGGTCAGTATCAAGATTCAGGTTCCTCGTTTTTTCCATCTTCACTAGTATGTCTACACATCATATTGTGTTCCAATATTTTTCCCACGGCTAGCCCTTCTCAAGTGCCTTGCTTAACTCAACATTAGTACAGGTCTGTTCAGTAGGTTTGCATGCCTTCAATTCGTTTGCCACATCCTGGTCACCCCTTCAGTTGATCGATTTGGCTCTTTGTTGTGCACGTTTTCTGGTGCTCTGAACAGTTTTGTCCATGGAGCCTCTGGCGTGCTCAGCGCTGTGCGCTCAAAATGTACTGTCCTGAGTGCTCGTGGCCAACATAGTAGCTAATGTGCTGTACATCCTTTAGCATCAACACCACAACACTCCTCTTGCTTCACTGTGGCCTCTTCCATATCTCACCTTCAGACCTCGACGGTGACCTTCACACATTCACTTCTGCAGCGCTCAAATTAATCATAGACTGACAGTATGTAGTGACACTGCATCACCCGATACTCCCTACTGGTGTGTTCTCACCTGCAACCCAATTCTCACCACTAATCATCACTGTAATGAGGGAAGGAAGCAACTACAAGTTACAACTTTACTTAAAAACAAGTTTAGACAACACTGCTCACATGCTCCCCCAGTATTCTGGGAACTTATCAGAATGTTATGTTATGTTACACCACATCTTCTACTGCACAGCCATTGATAATGTTCTACAACAGTGGTGACATGTAGCTGATCAGAGAATCATTTTAGTACTGGAAAAGAAGTGCAATACAGTCTTGTGGGAGGACACGGTTTATTTGTCAAACAAAAGCCATAAATTATAAAACCTCAATACAAAACTTTGTACAGAAAAGAAAAAGCAATTAAATAAAAAGGCATCCATTTTATACATTCCATAGTTTGAAACCTCCTAGGAGCCTAGAGGTGAAATGCACAGATTTTCTGTTTCTTGTTTAGATGTAGTATAATGTGTCAGGGACGTTTTGCTAGTGCTTTATTAGCACAGATGTTAAAGTATACGATTCCACTACCTTTTACTATTACATGTAGGTTACTGCGGATAATCCAGAAAGATTATTGAATTTCTGTTGATTTATGTGGGCCTCTTCAGATTTCTCACTTTGCGCTCTCCAAATAAAATCTATTCACAACTGGTGAAAAACTCCTGTTTTGCAAGCAGGAGAATCTACAATGGAGGGCAAACCAAAAACGGTTTAGTACAATCCATAGATCCTGTATGACTTTTGGTGACATTCCAATGAGATGGCTGCATCGTTAATTAACATAACAGACGTATCATTTTAGTGGGGGCGGGTGTCAGAGAGGCGGGGAACAGTGGCTTGCAAAAGGGTTATTTAAAATAAAATCCTCTTCTGTATTTCAGTGATCGCATGGCATGAACAGAGACCTGAATGTATTTTTGTTCGCTAACATGAAACGAAATGCTCTAGTCAGATGAGGCTCACACCTAACAAGCTAGGTGTACCGGCAGTCGGAACCCCTTAGAAAACTGCACTATTAATGTGTAGGGGATGCTGTCTGGAGGATAGATAGTGCTTAGTTGATCAATAGAAACAAATGTTATTTGACAATCAATTCACTAATTACTTTTATAAGTCCTGGTGGACCATACTCAAAAGGACCACAAAACAAAATATCACAACTGTTTTTGATCTCACGTGTAAAAAAATGTCTTCACAGGTGTTCGTGCCTCTTCAGTACCTATCAATCATATATGGGTTCGCACCTTAAATAAACCACTTTCAAATTCCCCAACTGCAATTTATTTGGAAGATGGATGAGTGTTCACTATTTTACGCAGGTAAGATTTTGAGGCAGCGGTAACACTATACAAACATATGGAGGGCATCTTAAACATTTCATATAATATTTATAAATAAGTGTGCTACCTAATATTAGATATGGACATTTTGCAGTCTTCGAAAGACCAAACTGCATTGGGTCTTTTGCCCGTAAAATTTTGATCGCAGACAAAAAAAAGACTAAATACCTGAGGCTGCAAGCCGCCACGCCACACCGCTCGCTGCACACGGGTCAGAGCAGAGGCAACAAGGCCGGCTGGCACAGAAGTCACAGGCGATGTGCCCAGCAGGTGAGTATGTGTGCGTGTTGGGGTTTGTGTGTTGGGTTGGAGGGGTGCCTGAGTGCAATGTACTTGGCAGAGTACAGAGGGGTCTCAGAAAGGTGGGGGCGGATGGGGGAGTGGCTCATGTGGGGGAATTAGGGGATGAAGCCCCCAAATTGTCATAATCCAAGCTGTTGAAGGCCACACAAACACGGCCTGAAAAAGGGCAGCCTTTTTTTTGGATGCAGCTTTCAATATTCAGGATTTTGACCCAGAACTGGCCAAACATGAATCTGAACTGGGACAACTGTTAATCCATGTGCATGTACCCTGGTCCACTGATATTTTGGTACGAATTTGTACACTCATGTCAAATTTGTATTATTGGCAATGAATTGTTTGCATAACTTTCGTGACCCTGTGTTTCCAAGAATATCAACAAAAAAGAAAAATATGAATCGCTTCAAAGATCACATACTAGAATACCCAGCATTATTGGGGCATAGAAGTCTGTAAAATGCACAGTAATCTACTTAGGTTTGAAACAGGTTGCAGCATCAAATACGCCATTTGACTTTGAGGCAGTTCGCCCAAGAAAACAGGAAAAAGGTTTTGCATTTTGGAAATGTCCTCACCTGCCCCCGATAGTAAGCAGTCAACTCATGAAGGTTTAAATCAGATTACTTACTTGCAGCACCCTCAAGTAGCCATGACTTTGTCCCTTGTGAAGATTGCGACAGAAACAATTTAGAAGCCTCTACCCAATAAGCACAGGAAGTGTCCCAGGGAGTTCGATGTAGATGGGATCTGCCACAGTCAAGGCTTAGCAAACTAAACTAATAACTCTGTTTCTAAGCGTTGGCCAAAGCAACGAGACGAGGAACCAAGCAAACGGTTCTCTGCAACACCTGAAAAAGGCGTATGTTTCTACAGTGTTTACCATGTGCACATCGTGTGTGCAATATGAGATTCTATGATATTAACTAAATGCCAGGGACATTTTAATACAATTAAGTTACAGAGAGCATGCAAGGTGTACTAAAATGAAAGTAGCAAACTAAATCAATGGACACACAAAGCAACTGAAAGACTTCGAACTGCAATAAAGAAAAAAAAGTAATTTGTAGTCTGGGCAATACATCTACCTCATAATTTGTAGTGAAAGGTCACTTCTTCCATGATACAAATGAAATTTTTAAAACGTAATGCTCAAGCATTCGATTTATAACAAAAGGAAAATATGTTTACACAACTCAGCCTTTCAAAATAAATGGGATTTCACAAATATTTGGAACTTTACCACAAATAACTAAGAACAAACATGGAGGAAAACCTTAAAACAGGTTAGATGCACTTCTCATTGTAAATGTTGTTTTTCACATTGTGGCTGACTGGAGAAGGAACAAATACTGTTTATGTTTTATATACGTCATTAAAAACATTTTTATTATTTTATTAACTCATAATTATTCCAAAATGGCTATTTTCTCAGTTAGTTGACAGCAAGAATGCTGCTATTTCAAACAGCAAATATCCTTAGTTCATGTTTTCCAAAACATCGGGTTCTGTGTCATTCTTCTTTGAAAGTTTTCATACCTAGGGGAACAATAGACAATATAACGATTATGAACTTCAAAAATATTTGACAGTTTGGTCAACAGTGGTTCCTAGGTACTAGATAAAAAAATTACGAATGTTCAAATTCATTAATAGGTCTTCATAGGTTACCTGTTTAATTAAAATTAAAAGTGAATCTGAAGATTTTATTTATTGTTTGCTTGTTACGTGCTCATACAATAACACTATACTGTTTCAAAGCGCCCACAGGGCAGAGAGGGAGGGAGGGTGGGAAGAACAAGTTACTTACCAACTGGTAACGTTCTTTCGTTTGGATGTTCCTTCAACGTATTCCACATCTTTGACATGTAATATCCACAGCTGTGTACTTCGGAAACTTTTTCGGCAAGGGTGGCCTGCGTCAATGGTGTCAGGTCTATGTACCTCGAAGTCCTCCGTTGAGGGCGATGTCACCGGATGTTATTAAATAGGACGCACGGCCCTCGTAGCCTCAGTTTATGTTTTTTCCTCCATAAACGTGTGACATGCACATATCCAATGCCTGCTTGACTGCACATAGCCTTGCGGAAACGTAAGCTGCAATTGCATAGGAAATTCTCCAGAGGGGCAGACTGGGAGGGCGATGTGGAATACGTTGGAGGAACATCCAATCGAAAGAACGTTACCAGTTGATAAGTAACTTGTTCTTCGAATGGATTGTGTCCTCCAACGTATTCCACAGCTTTGACAGACTCCCAAAGCAGTACCAGAAAATGGAGGCGGGAAAAGAATTTAGAGTACCCAATCAGATAGCAGAATAAAGAACTGCCTTACCAAAGACCATGTCTTGACCATGGAGTGTATCCAGGGAGCAATGTTTTAACAAAGGTGTGGATAGAAGCCCATGTGGCTGCATCACAAATAGTCCCAATAGGAATTCCCTGTTGTAGGGCTGTGGAAGTAGCCACGCCCCTAGTGGAATGAGCTCGCAACCCTTCAGGAGGGTCCTTACCCACCAATCAGTAGCATTCAGTAATGGCGAGGATAATCCACCTGGACAAGGTCTGTTTGGTAGCATCCTGGCCCAATCGGTGTCCAGCATATCCCACCAAGAGTTGATCGTCCACTCTGACCCTGGACATCCTAGAAATATAAAAGCTCAGAGCTCTCCTAGGGTCCAACCTATGGAGTCGCTCCTCTTCCTTACCAGGATGAGGAGGATAGAAAGATGGAAGAACCACTTTCTGGCTTAAATGAAATTCATTTTTATCAAAAAGGGCACCTGGTTAATGCCTCGCTCTGCCCAGGTGGGTAATTACGTATAACGAGGAAAGTGAGCGAGGTCAAGGGGTACCTGGCTGTTTAACGAAAGGTGCACTCACTCCTATGGGGGTACACGATGAATCCTAACAGATGTATCAGGACGCTTTTCAGTACCACAGTTGGATTTTAATGAAACTGTAGGGAGTGTTAATAGATACACTTGACTGAGGTTTAACACAAGATACAACAGTATTTACACATATATGGTTTAGTAACTAAGTAGTACAAAGCAAATGCAAAATATTTGCGGCGTGTTATCAAAGCTTGCACATCCACTGAGGGGTCCTTGGGAAGGAGACCAGTGGATTTAGTGGGATGATAGCATGGGGCAATCAGCAAATATACATCTGAACAATGTAGAGTTGAACCAAGACAACAGAGGACAATATAACAGTCAACAAGACAGTGTTTCGGCCAGTAAATGAGCTGAATTAAGCTCTGGTGGTGTGACCTTCATCAGGACAGGATATTCCAAAGCGTGGAGTATCTTGTGGGGTCTGTAGAGATAAACAGACAGGAAGTATGTAGGAGTGGGCACAAACGTAGGTATCTAGCACAGGTATAGGTTAAGTTTAAGAAGGACCGGTGCTTACCGGAACTTGGGTGTGCTGTAACTTCAGCGTGTGGCAGTGTAAGAGGTACACTGGAGGATTTTTAGGTCCTAGAAATAGCCATTCCTGTGGGGGTGGGGATGACAGAGGGGCTGTGATTAGCCAAAAGGAGTGGAAATACACCTAGCGATAAAAACCGGTAAGAGCCAAGTTTACCTTGGGGGAGCCTATCGATGCCCATGATGAGGTGGGGCAGGCTTGCGTGAGGAGTACGCAAGGAAACCGCAAGCTGACAGGCTGCGGAGAAAAAGGAACAACAAGGGGCTAAGGGAGGCGCTCCTTGAAACGAAAAGCAAGGTGCGATAAGCATGCTAACGGTGTGACGGGGGTGGGCATGACTAGAAGATATGAAAATGCCCGCATCTAAGAACAGGTGTGCACGTTGTTCGGCACAGTGAAATCGGGAGGGACACGCTGTGGTGAAATGGCATGGAGCCCAAAGCGAGATGCCGTGGGGTGAGTGCAGGCAAAAGGGAGTAGTACCTCACAAGGAAATGTGGGTCGTGATTTAAGGTTTGGATTGCAAAATTAGCAAAGTTTAAAGTTTAAAATATTAGCAAAGTTTAAAAGGTGAATCTAAACACCAGCACCAGTGACTTATGTAGTCCGTACCATTATGCAAATACTGAATACAAACTACTGAGTACAATGGCACATGCGGTGAAATGGCGTGGAGCCCGAAAAAGCGGACAGCGTGGTGTGAGTAACTCCAGGGGAGCAAGCAGAACTGTGCTGTCCTGCGGGGTGAGAAACATACAGAGACCCGTAGGGTAACGTTTCTCGTGTGGCTCGGTCGAAGCAAACTTACCGGCTGTGTCTGAAAAGATGCGCTGCAGGGGAAGCTGTCAGCGATCGCGGACACGAGCTGTGTACGGTTTGAGTTCGGGTGCCTACTGGGATGAAATAGGGGAGACGGCCATTTTGGGGTGCGCGATGCGCAGTGTGTAGGTGTCCCGCGGGGTGCCTGTGTGTAGGACACGCCCGGCTGCCGTTTGACAAAATCCAGGACGTAGTTGCTGGAAAACGAATGTACACAGGAAATCGATGTGTGCATACGAGTTACTGTGTGGTGGTAGTAGGGGTGCCCCATTGAAAGCTTGATATCTGTCAAATCATCAAGAATAAAAGCTTCAGGAGGAGTTAACCAAATGAAATTCAGACACAACCTTAGGTAGAAAGGAAGGACGTACCCTCAGTACAACCCTATCCTTGTGGAACACAGTAAAGGGTGGTTTAGATGAAAGTGCCTGCAATTCACTCACTGTGCGAGCGGAACTAACCGCAACCAAGAACACTGTCTTGAAAGACAATCTCAAAGGACAAGAGTGCAAAGGTTCAAACAGAGCACCCATCAGGAATTTCAAAACCAAATTCAGATCCAAAACCGGCACCTGGAAAGGGGACGACAGGAACACATTAGTGAGCCCTTTAAGAAATTGGGAAAGCTCTAAAGTAGGAACATTCTTCAGACGAGTGCTTGAAGATAGACAGCGCCACCCGGTAACCCTTAATGGTACCCACTTGCAGGCCCCTGTGGGCCAAAGAAAGCAAGAAAGACAAAACCGCAGGAATGTAACACTGAAAAGGATAAACATTTTGCCCTCTGCACCCGTCGCAAAACTAATGGCAACGGTACAGGGATTTAGTTGCTGTCCTCCTGGCTGAAAGCAACACCTCCATCACGTCATCCGGTAGGTCCCAATCCTTATACCTTAACCTTTCAGATACCAAGCGTGGAGGGCAGATGGACATTTCTAGAAGGTCCAGGTATCACGTTCTCCTGGCCCAATCCGGAGCAATGAGGATCATGTGGAATCCGAACATCTGTAACCTCCTTAACACTTGAGGAATGACGGGGACTGGAGGAAACGCGTACAGCAGTGGGAATAGCCAATCCACTACGAATGCGTATCCTAAGGCTCATCTCGGAGGAAATTCCCTTGAGCAGAATCTCTCGCACCGGTTGGCACTGGTGGCGAAGAGATACACTTGTGGGGTTCCCCAAAGGGCAAAGATCTCCAGAAGGACTTTCTGAGCCAACACCCACTCGTGAGAGATCGTGCTCTGCCTGCTCAGAGCATCCGCCGCATTGTCCTCTCTGGTCAGATGAACTGCCGAGAGTGGAATTTCCTGGATTGCCCAGAACCAGAGCTGCATTGCCTCTCTGCACAACGGGAGTGACCCTACCCCTCCTTTTTGAGGTAATGCATGGCCACTGTGTTATCCGTCCTGATCAGGACACTCTTACCCCGCACAGACGGCAGAAAAGCCTTTAGGGCCATCCTGATGGCCCTCAGCTCTAACAGGTTAATGTGGAGTTTAGACTTTGATGGAGACCAACGACCGCTGGCGGTCAAGTCTTCAGCATGAGCTCCCCAACCCGCGAGGGAAGCGTCCGTCACTACAGTCACTTCCGGCCATGGTTGCCAAAACTGCTCACCCTTCATCAGGTTCCCCTAGTTGGCCCACCACAGAATATCCTGGGAAACCGAAATTGGAATCTGAACGGGATCCGACCTCTTGCCTGAGAACTGTGACCACTGCATCTTGAGGACACATTGCAGGGATCTCATCCTCAGCCTGGCCTCTGGCACCAGAAAAATGCAGGATGCCATGAGGCAGAGCAACCTTAAGAATTCGAAAGACGGGAGACTCTGGGAATGTTGAAACTTGTCCACCATCTGCACAATGTGATGAGCCCTTACCTTGGGAGGCGAGCGCTTCCCCAAGGAAGTGTCCAACAAAGCCCCGATGTACTTGAGCAGTTGGGAAGGTGTCAGATGCGACTTCTTGAAATTAAGGGAGAAGCCCAGCTTGTGGAGGGAGCTGCAGGTGAGACTGAGGTGATCCACTGCTTGCTCGGGAGAACGCACACGGATCAGCCAGTCATCCAGGTAGGGGTAGACGTAAATTCCACCCATCGCCCGAGATACCCTGCCATGACCTCCATTAGCTTGGTGAAGACCCTCGGGGCGGAGGTCAATCCGAATGGCAGAACCCAAAACTGAAAGTGCGAGTCGCCAGCCGCAAACCTCAAGTACTTCCTGTGCTTGGGATGAACTGGCACATTAAAGTAAGCATCCTTAAGGTCCAGAGACACCAACCAATCCTGAAGTTGAAGGGCACGGAGGACTTGAGAAACAGTGACCCTCTTGAACTTGTCCTTCCTGAGAAGTTTGTTCAACCAACGCAAATCCAGGAGGTGTCTCAATCCTCTGTCTTTCTTTGGAATCAAAAAAGTATGGGGAATACCATCCCTTGTTCCTCTCTGCTACAGGGACCAGTTCTATAGTGCCTTTCTCTATCAGGGTCAAGATTTCCTGCACAAGGAGCAGCTCTGGAAGCTTCAAAGAGGGATTCCCCGGTGGATTGTATTGAGGCGCTGGTAGGAAGGGAAGGCAGTAGCCGTGGGCTATTGTATCCAGAACCCATGCATCCGAAGTAATAGCTCGCCATTCTTGGAGATGCTGAGACAGTCTGCCCCCAACCGGCGAACCATGGGACATGGCCTCATGACCGTTTTGGAGTAGCTATGGCAGCGCCTGAAGTCAAAGAGCAGCTGCCCGAGCGGTTTTGGCACCTCCATTTCCCCGACCACCACGGGTACTTTTACGCTGGACCCTTTGACTGGCGGCTCCTCTCGTTCTACCAAAGGAGGAGTAGTAACGAAAAGAACCTCCCCTCCACTGCTGTACCCTAGGACAAAAAGGCGGAGGTTGACGCACAGCTGCGCTTAAAGATTTCGCCGCAGCTTTTGAGGTCTGCAAGCTCTCAAGGCTCTCGTCAGCCTTGCTGCCAAATGCGCGCCATCAAAGGGCATGTTCAAAACACGGGCTTGCACAACCGGGGCAGAACCCAACTTCTGCAACCACGCAAATCTGCATAGAACGGTGCTCACAGCCATGGACGATAACACTCTCGGCCGTGTCCAAACCCGACTGAAGGGATTCACACATGGCATCCTCGCCATCTTGCACGAGAGCAAGGAACCCCTTTGTTTCTTTTTGCTTAGCAGCAAGAGAAACACAATTCCACAAAGTGTGTGAGAATCTTGCCAAGGCACAAGTGGCGTTGGCCGATTTCAGTGCCATACTCCCCGCAGAAAACACCTTGCGTGCCCAACCGTCGAAGTGTTTGTCGTCCCTATCAGGAGGGATAGGAGGGTACGCCGCCTGCCTCGGGGTGGCCATAGCCGTCTGAACCACCAAACTCTCGGGAGTGGGGTGAGATGAAAGGTAGCTGGGGTCGCTACTGGAAGGGCGGTATTTCTTAGTTAACGATTTGTTAACTGCCTGAAGAGATTCCGGGGTCTGCCAAGCAGCCGCCAAACTTTTCTGAAAGGTCAAATGAAAAGGTAACAACCTGTCAGAGGACAGACCTTGATCCAGAATATCTGTCAAGTCATCCTGAATAAAAGCTTCAGGAGGAGTTAACCAACCAAGATATTCTGTGACTCTATCCATCAGTCTCCTGTAGGCTGACTCAGCATGAGCCCCAGGCTCAGGCCCGCCAAACTCCACCTCAGGATAAGTGTCAAAGCCACTGGCATCATGAAGAGATTGCCTTAACTCTTCCAATTGACTATCCCCTGAAAAGACAAGAGCCACATCAGGCTCAACAGGGTCAAAATCTAAATCTGACCTCTTCTCCTCCTCATAGATGTCATCCAGAGGGAGGTAAAATAGTCTGGAGACCTTAACAGGCCTTACAGACTTGGAAGTAGCCTTCCTTTGAGGATCCACCGTACCAGGGACCTGTGATGGCAAATCCCAGCCAAATGACCCCGAAGACACGGATGGCTTCGACGCCGACCTCGAGCCCTTAGCAGGTTTCTGCTGTCTCGCTGGGGACAAGGACCGAGACCTGGGAGCATGTCTCTTGCGACCATCCTGAGCCTTGTCCAAACGGGACCTCAAAGGTTCCTGATGACGATCGCGCTGAGGACCTGTGCCCGAAGGCGCACGAGCCACGGATCGAGAACGTTCTTTGTTGGCTTCATCAAAAGGTGTGGACGGAACTGTGCCCTGCGATTGGAAAATCGCCAACATCTGCTCCCTGAAGGCAGCCCATTCCTCCGGAGTCAAGGACTTTGTTGGACAGGCCACTTTCCTCGCGGCTCCATGCTCCGATGAGGACGGGGAAGGCGACCGGTGACGGTGCTTCCTAGAATGCAGAGACGAGGAAGACGAATGGCAGGAACCACTCTGGGACCGAGACCCCAGGACTCCTTCCAACGCGGAGAGTCGCCCTCGAATCATCGGTAGACATCCCCCTGGACTTAGATTTACGGGACTTACTGGGTTTAGAACTCCTACCTACCTGAAGCTTTCCCTTACACTCCCGCAAGGCCTTAGCAGTCAGCGACTGGCATTTGGAACAGTCGTCTGTGACGTGACTCTCACCCAAGCACCAAACAAATGTGATGCGGGTCGGTAATCGACATCTTAGACTTGCAGTCCGGGCAAGTCTTAAAGCCAGACCGCGGAGTCGGAGGGGTCTAAGAAGACATTCACGAGGAATACACGAGGCGCGTCGAGTCTCCGAAGCAAACACGTTACGTCCTATTCATAACATCCGGCGACGTCACCCTCAACGGAGGCCTTCGAGGGACATTGACCTGACGCCATCGACGAAGGACGCCCTCTGCCGAAAAAGTTTCCGAAGTACACAGCTGTGGACATTACATGTCAAAGATGTGGAATATGTTGGAGGACACAATCCATTCGAATATTATTTTTCTGACATGAGGTAGCATGAGGTGTAGCATGAATACAGTTGTATCCAAGCAGATACGTATCAGACAAGCTCATAAGCATCCATGCACCTTCGATCCGAGGGGAGGAAGGGTGGGTCGCATGTCAATCTAAGCAGATACAAAGCATCAGAAATATGATTACGGTGAGTAAAGTATCCCTTCTGAGGCTTGAGGAATCTGCTTAGGTCACATGCTGTGCATAGATTAGCGAGCAGTGGAAGAATAAATAGGGTGGGATGTGAGAAGGTTCATGAGCAAATAAATGTCTTAGAAACATTTGTCCCACTTGTGTATCTGTCTTGGAATGAGTGTCAATGCAGTAGTGCTGAGTTAAAGTATGCTTTGAGCTCCATGTAGCGGCTTTGCAAATACTGTCTAAGGTGACATTTGCAACAAAAGCCAGAGTGGCTCCAGTACCTCTTGTGGAGTGGGCCCTTGGCGTAAAAGGCAGTGTTTTATCTGATAGGGAATAGCACAGTTGGATACATCTGACTATCCACCTAGAGATGGCATTCTTAGAGATTCGGTCACCTTCTCTGCCTGGCGCTATGGAGACAAACAGTTGATCTGTTTTTCTTAGCGGTCTGGTCTTGTCTACGTAGTAGAGGACCGCTCTCCTCACATCTAGTGTGTGGAGTTTTACCTCAGCTGAGCTAATGGGTTCCTGGAAGAAAACCGATAGCTCGATTGACTGGTTTACATGAAATTTGGAGATGAATTTAGGTGAGAACCTAGGGCGAGTACGTAAAACCAGCTTGTCCTTGTGTACAACAAAGAAAGGATCTTGCACCGACAATGCTTGGATTCTTCATAAGAACTCTTCTTATGGAAGTGATAGCCACTAAGAAGGCAGTTTTATAAGTCAGGTGTTTGAGACTAGACTTGTGCATAGGCTCGAAAGGGGGTCCCCATGAGCTTAGCGAGTACCACATTGAGGTCCCAACCTGGCCGCGGGTGAGAAATTGGACGGTGGAGTCTCTTTACTCCTTCCATAAATGCCTTGATGACCGGTACTTTCCACCATGAGACCTTACTGTGAGAGGTTGTGTAGGCTGATAAAGCTGCCAGGTGGATCTTTAGGGTGTTAAATACTAAACGCGCATCTAGCAAATGGAGCATATAAGTTAGAATGTGGGAAGAAGTACAATCTACGGGGTTGATCTTTTTAGCCTGGCACCAAATTATGAATCTTCTCCATTTGTCAAAGTAAAAGTGCCTTGTGTTAGGTTTTCTTGCTACTTACAAGATGTCCATGCATCTCTGTGGCAGGTTGAGATGTCCGAACTCTATGATTTGAGGAGCCATACTGCCAAGTTCATTGAGTGCGGCTGTGGGTGCACTGTTAGTCCCTCGTGCAGGGTGAGTAGGTTGTACTGGCACAGGAGTTTGGTGGGATAGCACATCACAAGTTTGCGCAGATGTGGATACCATGGTTGCCTTGCCCACATAGGAGCAACTAGGATTAACGTCATTGGTTCCTTGTGTATTTTGTTCACCACTTTCCTAATGAGAGGTGTTGGGAGGTAGGGGGAAGCGTAAGAACATTTCCCTGACCAGTTCATCCATAGGGTGTTCCCCTTGGAGCCTGGTTGGGGGAACTTGGATGCGAAGTCCGGGCATTGACTGTTTTCGCTTGTGGCGAATAAATCTATAGTTGGCAGAGCAAATTGAGAGAAGAGGTGTTCTACGATCTCCGTTTAGACGCCACTCGTGTACTTCTTGTAGGGGATCTCTGCTCAATGAGTCTGCTAGAGAGTCGAGTTCCTCTGCAACATGTGATGACAGGAACATCTTTCATTTGAGTGTCCATTTCCAAATTTGCTGTGCAAGTCTGGACAGATTTGGAGAAAGTGTACCCACTGTTTGTGGATGTAAGACATTGCTGTGGTGCTGTCTGTTAGGATCTGCACCGATAGGTTTGTTAAATGAGGTTTGAATGCCTGAAGGGCTTTGAATACTGCCAGAAGTTCCAGCAGATTGATGTGGTTCTGAGCTACATTGCAAGACCACAGACCCTGAGCTGTGTGGTGAAGGTAGTGAGCTCCCCACCCTGCCAGTGAGGTGTCTGTCGTGACAATTGCCTGTACCTCTGGATCGTAGAAAGGTTTTCCTTTCATTAGATTTTCTCTTGTCCACCAGCGAAGATTTTGTACAAGTGTTGGACGAAACGACCACTAGATCGTCCCACTGACCACTTGCTGAGGCCACTGTTTCGCCAACCACTCCTGTATGGGTCGCAGGCGCGTGTGAGCAACCAGGTAAATGTAAGATGCCATCATGCCTATTAAACGCACAGCTTTGTGCACCCTTATCTGGCGGCCGGCCTGACAATGTGGTATTTGCAGTAACACGTGTTTTATTCTTTCCTCTGATGGAAAGATCAAACCCTCTTCTGTGTTTAAGACAGCTCCTAGGAACTGTTTTGAAGTGCTTGGCACTGTACTTGACTTTGTCTCGTTGATTGAGAAGCCCAATTGGAAGAGGAGGTTGATTGTTCTCTGAATGTTTTGCTTGCAAATCAGGGGTGAATCCCCCCTGTGATGAGCCAGTCGTCGAGGTAAGGGTACACTGGGATTGCCTCCCTGCGCAGGTGTGCTGCCACCACTGCCAGTACCTTTGTGACACCCTTGGAGCCGAGGCTATTCCGAAGGGCAGCACCTTGAAGAACCTTGTGCGCGCTGGGAACATTGAAATATGAAAATAGGCATCTTTCATATCCAGTGGTGCAATTTTAGTAGAGGGATTACCCCTTGTAGCGTAGTCATGCAGAACTTTTGTCGCTTGCCGTACTTGTTGCAGGGTGCAAATCTAATACTGGGCGCATTTTTAGATCTTTCTTTGGCACAAGGAAGTAAGTTGAATAAATACCCACGTTTACCTGGTTGGCCAGGACGACTTCTATGGCATCCTTTAATAGAAGTGTGGCTTTCTCTTCGAGAAGGATACGCTGATGTTCTTCTGAGTGGATCTTCTGTCATGGGGGTGGTCGTGGGGACGTTGGAGTAGTTCTATACAGTATCCGCCTGCTACTGTGGACAGCACCCATCGGTCTGAGGCGATTCCCTCCCATGCGTGGGTGAAGTTGGAAATGCATCGTCCTACTGGAGAAGCATGGAAGGGCACCTGAAGCAGAGCTAAACCATGCATGCCTCTTAATAACGGTCCCTTGTGCAATTACTCTTCTGGCATTGTCCGCCACGTCAAAATTGGATTTAAGGCGACAGCTAGACACAGCCCTCCCATCTGCAGCCACCTGTGCTTGTTGGGATTTCAGTGGCTCTGGGGCTGACGAAAGTAAAGCAGATATTTCTTCCCACTTGTGGCAGTTGCAACTGGCCAAGAAGGTTGCATTGTTCGCTATCCTGGTTTGATAGGCCGCAGAGGAGGCGACCTTTCTGCCCATACCATAGATCTTTTTTGCTCTCCTTATCAGGTGGAGCCTTGGATTAAGCAAGGCGTGTGCCTGCTCTCTTTCTAGGAGTCTGGTTTTAGTTGGCCTCTAATGTATAAAGGGTCCTGAGGTGTGGGCCTGAATAACTTCTCCACACGTGGGTTTACGGCCCGTGTGAAATTGGGGGCTTCTAAAGATGGCTGTATTCTGCGCTGCACTGATTTCAGTAGCGGGATAGACTGGCCCACTGTCTTTTTGTCCCCAAGGATTTGTTCTGCAAAGTCTCTATCCTCCTGTACCTCCTGGGTATCAATCCGAAAGTGCTCAGCCGCCTTGGCTAGCACTTCATTGAGGAGGGGTTGATTATCAATAGGGGAATCGACAACTGGAGTGTCTTGGTTAAGAGGGGAATCTATGGAGTACATATTAGCCTCTTGATCTGCCTCTGCGTCCTTGCATTCCCATAATAAGGGGCCTCTGTATCCTCATCCATAAACTGAGGGTCAAATGCCTCTACAAAGGAGAGAATTTCTTGGTCTGATTCACGGTCATAGAGATCTATGATTGTACTCTGTAAAGGAGCATTTGAACGAGACCTCTTAGAAAGGGGTTGAGTAGGCATGGCAGAGGCCTGAGAGCAAGATGGAGCTGTGGTGGGAGGAGTGGAGTTGAAGATCTGAAGGTGTTTGGCGCGTAACACATGACCGTTGAGCCGTTATGGGGTCGTATCTCAGCGCGGTTCTCTTTCCAGGCAGTCAGCTGAGGAGTTGGTTCTGCTTATGTGCGCGGCTTGAAGGAATTAATTTTCTTCATAAAATCCAGTGCGGAAGATCAGTGTTCACTCGCGCGGGTCCTGTCTTGTTGCGGATCCAGTAAGTGGCAGCGGATAGTCGAGACTGTGCTGTGTGGTAAGTGAAGGATCCGGTCCGCGCACAGCTGCAAGCGAATTGTTCGTAATTTTTCAAGAAACAAGTTTTACAGGAGGTTTTTTTAATCCATTGAGCAACAAAATAGAAAAAGTTCCAAAGAGTTGTTGCTTGTTAGCATATGAGCTGAAGAACTTGAGGACTTGCAAGCATAATAGCTGAACTATGTCAGAAACTCACTCAAGTTTAGTTGAAGTACAGTTCATAAAGAATTTGCACAGTGGAACTAATGAACAGTAGAAAAGAGTGAAAGTCATGCTAGTGAGCAACGTTGATTACAGGACAGTGAGAATTTGAAGATTGCGCAGTAAGCCAGAACCAGAGTAAGAAAAGGAATATTCAAATCCATTTTAAAATTGCCTCTAGGCAATTGGCAGAGGCAGTCAGGTAACAGAGGGAGCTGGGAAGAATCATCTATTTCTTGCTGGAGAAATGTGATTTAATGTTTAACCCATGCTGTATAATTTCAGGACATCCAGCTTTTCGGGGCATCAGAGAGAGAAGGGAGCCAGAGGATTCCTGACTGTTTGTTATTTTCTCCAATCCCATTTCCCCTGGTCTGGTCCACTCAATAGTTGTAACAATTGACTGTTGGGTGTACCGGTTAGAGGGATTTGGTGGGCTATTCGTCTGCTCCTGCAGGATTTCGGCACTGGGACCCGATAGTTTGTTTCTGACATGAGGTTGCATGAAGAGTAACATTCGTACAGATGTGATAAAGCAGAAACAGTGATAACCCAGAAAACATCTATGCGCCTTCTACTCCAGAAGGGGTGGAAGGGTGGGCGCATGTGAATTTAAGCAGATACAAGCACCAGAAATATGATTACGCTGAGAAATGTATCCCTTCTGGAGCTTGTGGATCTGCTTAGATCACATGCTTTGCATAGATAAGTGAGCAGTATCTGGAGAAGAAGGTGGGAAGTGAGAAGGTACAGAGGCAAATATGTTTTATGACTGCTTATCCCAACTGTGAATCTGCTTTTGAGTGTCAATGCAATAATGCTGTGTGAACGTATGGATCGAACTCAATGTGAAAGCTTTGCAAATGGCATCTAGAAGGACGTGTACAGTGAAAACTATGGTATCTCCTGCACCTCTGGTAGAGTGAGCCCTGGCGGTGAAAGGAAAGACTTTCTTGGATTGGGAATAGCAGAGCTGTATGCAGTTTACTATCGGGAGATGGCGTTCTTTGATACGTGATCGCCTTCGCTTCCAGGCGCTATTGAAACAAGAGTTGTTCCGTTTTCCTTAGAGGTTTAATTTTGTTCACAAAGTACAAGACCACCCTCTGTACATTAAGTGTATGGAGGCTTCTTTCTGCCGAGTTAGATGTCTTTTAAAAGAAGTTATATGGATTAACATGAACTTCGAAATGAACTTAGTGAGAACCTAGGGTGCGTTCAGAGGACAACCTTGTCCTTGTGTATTATGAAGAAGGGGTCTTGTACAGACAAAGTCTGTAGCTCACGGACTCGCCTTATAGAGGTGATAGCTACTAGGAATGCAGTTTTGTTAGTCAGATGTTTCTAGGCTGGCCTTGTGCATAAGCTCAAAGGGTGGTTCCATGAGCTTGGATAGCATAACATTAAGATCCCAACCCAGAGGAGGGTTGGAAATTGGGGGGTATAGCCTCTTCACCCCTTCCACAAATGATGACAGGAACTTTCCATCATGACACCTTGTGTTGTGAAGTGGTGTAAGCTGACAGGGCCGCCAGATGCACTTTGATGGAGTTGAATACTAGGCCGAAGTCTAGTAGGTAAAGCATGTAGTGAAGCATGTTAGCTGGGGAACATTTTGTTCGGTTTAGTGTGTGCGACGTGCACCAGGTCACAAATCTCTTACACTTATTGAAATAGCAGTGTCAGGTGTTGGGTTTTCGTGCCTCTTTTAGGATATCCATACACCTTCGTGGAAGATTCAGGTGGCCAAATTCTATGACTTCAGTAGCCAGGCTGCCAAGTTCATAGACTGAGAGTGCAGGTGGATGGACGCTCCCTTGTGTTGTGTTAGAATGTTGTACGGGCACGGGAGCTTGATTGGGTCACACATCGCCAGTTTGAGTAGATGTGGAAACCAATGTTGTCTCGCGCACATAGGAGCAACCAGGATTAGAGTTACATGTTCCTGGTGCAGCTTGTGCACTATTTTGCTCCGGAGTGATGGCGGGGGAGGGAGGGTCTGGTGTTGGGAGGAGTGCAATCAAATTTCCCTGACCAGTTCATCCGCAGGACGTTCCCCTTGGACCCTGGTTGGGGAAACCTGGACACAGTGTGGGCATAATGCGTTTAGGCTTGTGGCAAACAAGTCTAATGGGGGGGTGACCCCATTGTGAGAATATTTGGTCTAGGGTCTCTCTGTCGAGTTGCCACTTGTGTTCTTCTAGTAGAGAGTATCTGCTTAGAGTGTCTGCCAGAGAATCGAGTTTCCCTGGAACATGTTGAGAGGTTAGGAACATGTTCCGCTTGAGTGCCCACTTCCATATATTTTTGGGATTGCTTGGACAGACTTTGAGAGTGTGTGCCCCCTTGCTTGTTCAGGTAGAACATGGCAGTGGTGCCATCTGTGAGGACCTGCACTGCTTGGCCTGTAAGATGCTGCTGAAAGGCCTGAAGAGTCTTGAGGACTGCCAAAAGTTCTAGGAAGTTGATATGTCTCTGGGAAGTATCATGTGTCCACTGGCAGTGGCGTGAAGGAAGTGAGCCCCACCCATCCAGCGAGTGAGGAGTCTCTAGTTCGGATCGCCTGTGCTGGTGGAACGCGGATGGGTTTTCCTTTTAGCAGGTT
Source organism: Ambystoma mexicanum (assembly GCF_040938575.1). Lineage (NCBI taxonomy): Eukaryota > Metazoa > Chordata > Amphibia > Caudata > Ambystomatidae > Ambystoma > Ambystoma mexicanum. The sequence goes on from NC_090941.1 coordinate 899,601,621, forward strand.
GTCCTTGGACCCCGGGATAGTGAAACACCCACTAGATCATCCCATTGACCGCTTGCCTGAGACCATTGTTTTACTAATTATTCCTGCATTGGGCACAGGCGTGCGTTTGGAACCAAGTGAATGCATGAGGCCATCATCCCAAGCAAGCACATTGCTTTGCGTACAGTTATCTGGCGGCTGACCTTGTAGTGAGGTACTTGGAACAGCAGGATTTGTACTCTCTCGAGCGGAAAGCCAGTTCCTCCTTTGTTTTTAGAATGGCCCCTAGAAGAACAAGTTACTTACCAAACTGGTAACATTCTTTCAATGGGATGTTCCTCTGACGTATTCCTTATCTTTGATGTTATCCATTCCAGCTTGCTGGCCTTAGAAGATTTTTTCAGTAGAGGGCGCTGCGCGTCGTCCGAGTTGGTGTCCCTCGACAGCCTCCGTATCGGCGCCGACGTCATCATGAGTATAAATAGACTCGCGCAGCGTCCGTTGCTCAGTTCCGTTTTGAAGATCAGATTTGCTTTGCATTAAATGGTTAGTAACCTTGAAGGAGCGCAAACTGCAACTACAAGGGAAGTTTTACTGTGGGGATGGATGGGAGGGGCGATAAGTAATACGTCGGAGGAACGTCCCATCAAAAGAACGTTACCAGTTTCGTAAGTTACTTGTTCTTCGAAGGGATTGTGTCCTCCGACGTATTCCTCATCTTTGATGGACTCCGATAGCAGTAGTATAAAGAGGAGGTGGCAGTAAATATTTCCCTTTAAAGATGTACAGAATGCAACACAGCTTTCCCAAATCTTGTCTCATGGCTAGAGGAGGCATCCAGGCTGTAAAATTTGGTAAAAGTATGTGCGGACGACCATATGGCAGACGCACATATATCTTTAATTGGGACCCCTCTTTGGAGGGCCATAGAGGCTGCGATACCCCTGGTTGAATGAGCTCCAAGATGTTGAGGGGGTTCTTTTCCTGCCAATTTGTAGCATCCTAGAATGGTTAAAATGATCCATTTTGAAATGGTCTGTTTTGTGATTGGCAATCCTAATTTGTGCCCTGCGTATCCTACAAACAATTGGTCTGCTTGCCTTATCCTAGCAAGTCTGCTAATATAAAAACTCAAGGCACGCCTTGGATCCAGCCTGTGTAATCTCTCTTCCTATTTCCCTGGATGGGGAGGAGGACAGAAGGAAGGTAAGGTTATTTTCTGAGTAATATGGAATTCAGAGACCACCTTTGGGAGAAAATTGGGCTTCACTTGTAAGACAACCTTGTCTTTATGAAAGATTGTATGAGGAGGTTTGCAAGATAGAGCTTGTAATTTGCTCACTCTTCTAGCAGAAGTTAAGGCCACTAGAAAGACTGTTTTAAGAGTGAGAAACTTTAGTGAAGAAGAATAAAGTGGTTCAAAAGGAGTACCCATTAGAAACTTTAAGACTAGATTTAGGTCCCACAAAGGAACCTGAAAAGGTTTTGGTGGATAGACATTTGTTAATACTTTCAGAAATTGGATTACTACGGGTAGTTTGAAATGTGAAGGCTCCTCAGAAGTACGCTTAAAGATAGACAAGTGTTGCGAGGTAGCCCTTGATCGTACCAATTTGAAGACCTGAATTTGCTAAGTAAAGTAAGAAAGATAACACCATTGGTGTATTGCATGAAAAGGGTTCAATATTATTTTCTCTACACCAGCCGCAAAATTTGTTCCAACGGCAGCAGTATAAACAAAAACAAACAAACAAAAGTCTTTGTTGCTGGCATTCTAGCTGAAAGCAACACCTCCATGACGTCATCCGGGAGATCCCAATCCTTGTATCTCAATTTTTCAGAAACCAAGCGTGAAGGTTGAGGGTTCTGATGTCTGGATGGAGAACCTGACCTCCCTTCTGCGAGAGAAGATCCTCTTTTTGCGGAAGACGAATCAGAGGACAGATGGACATGTCTAGAAGGTCCGGGTACCACGTTCTCCTGGCCCAATCCGGGGCAATTAGGATTATGGCTTTCCGGAATCTTCTCAACCTCCTGATCATTTGAGGAATGACAGGGACTGGAGAAAACACGTACAGAAGTGGAAACTCCCAGTCCACTACGAACGCGTCCCCTAGAGCTCCTCTCGGGGGAAATTCACTTGAACAAAACTGATCGCACTTCCTGTTTATGCTGGTGGCGAACAGATCCACTTGAGGGGTTCCCCAAAGGGTGAAGATCTCTTGAAGGACTTCCTGAGCTAGCTCCCACTCGTGGGAGACTGTGCTCTGCCTGCTCAGAGCGTCCGCCGTCAGGTTCTTCTCTCCGGCTAGGTGAAATGCCAAAAGAGATTCCTTCTTGAATTGCCCAAAACCAGAGCTGCATTGCCTCTCTGCACAGTGGCAGTGACCCTACCCCTCCTCTTGTGTTGAGGTAGTGCATGGCCACTGTGTTGTCTGTCATTATCAGGACATTCTTTCCCTGTACTGATGTCAGAAAAGCGTTCAGCGCTAGTCTGATTGCTCTCAGCTCCAACAGGTTGATGTGTAGTCTGGACTCCGATGGAGACCAACGACCGCTGATGGTCAAGTCATTGGCATGGGCTCCCCACCCCGTGGGTGAGGCATCCGTGACTACTGTTATCTCCGGCCATGGTTGCCAAAACCTTCCTTTCAAGATGTTCTCCCGACAGGCCCACCACTGAAGGTCTCGAGCTACTCTCTCTGGGACTTGTAGGAGATCTGACATTCTTCCTGGGAATTGCGACCACTAGGTTCTTATTGCCCAGTGGCGGGATCTCATTCTCACGCGAGCCTCTGGCACTAGGAAGATGCAGGATGCCATGAGGCCTAGCAACCTCAAAAAGTCAAAGGCTGGTAGACGTTGGGCATTTTGAAATTTGGTGACCATCTGTAGAATATCTTGAGCCTTCACCTCTGGTGGCAAGGCTTTTCCCAGGGAAGTGTCCAGGACTGCTCCAATGAACTGGAGTCTCTCTGATGGTATCATCTGAGACTTCTTTAAGTTGAGGGAGAAGTCCAGCTTGTGAAGGAAGTGGCAGACATAATCTAGCTGGATCTGAGCTTGTTCCGGAGATACTGCTCTGATCAACCAATCGTCCAGGTAGGGGTAGACGTGGATCCCTTCCCTCCTTAGACTCGAAGCCACTACCCGCATTAGCTTGGTAAAGACCCTTGGGGCGGAGGTCAGCCCAAATGGCAGAACTCAAAATTGATAGTGAGAGTTGCCAATTGCGAACCTCAGGTATTTCCTGTGTTTGAGATGGATTGGCACATGGAAATAAGCATCCTGAAGGTCTAGAGATACCAACCAGTCCTGAAGCTGGAGGGCCTGAAGGATCTGAAAAAGGGTTTCCATATTGAACTGGTCTTTCCTGAGGCATTTGTTCATTTCTCGCAAGTCCAAGATGGGTCTCCGTCCACCGTCCTCCTTTGGTACTAGGAAGTAGGGGGGGAATACCAAACCTTGTTCCTTTCGCTATGGGTACCGGTTCTATGGCACCCTTCGCTAGCAGCTCTAAAATCTCCTGCATAATGAGCGGGTCTGGAAGCGTCAAAGAGTTGTTCACCGGTGGATGACCCTGAGGAGTGTGTAGGAAGGGTAGGCAGTAACCTTGGGCAACTGCCTCCAATGTCCAAGCATCTGACATAGTAGCCTGCCATTCTGCCAGATGTTGAGTTAACCTGCCCCCTACTGGTGTCTTGTGAGGGGAGACCTCAGAGGGGTTTAGAAACAGCTGACGCAGATGCTGAGGGTAAAGTGGCACCTGCTGCTGCGGCTTTTGTACCTTTGACCCGTCCACCACGGGTGAATCGTTTCTGGCCCCTTTGAGCCGGGCGTCCTCTGGCTCTTCCGAATGCGGAGTAAAATCGAAAGGATCTACCCCTCCAGGAAGCTCCTGATGGGCGATTTGGAGTCTGCCAGATTGCAGCCCCAAGGGATTTCGCTGCTTCCTTGGAAATTTGTAATCTCTCCAGGCTGTCATCAGCCTCCTTTCCAAATAAAGAAGTGCTGTCAAAGGGCTTGTTCAGAAGTCTGGCTTGTACATCTGGAGCAAAACCAGACTTCTGCAACCACGCAAATCTGCGGATTGTGGTACTTGCCGCCATGACCCTGCTGATGCTGTCAGCAGAATCAATGCCTGTTTGGAGGGACTCGCACATTGCATCCTTTCCATCACTGATGATGTTTAAGAATCCCTTTCTTCTCCTTCTGGGAGACAGTCAGCCGCAGATTGTCATGATTCCTGCCCCTCATGTCCCCAGCCCTCCAAGATGTCAGGCTGGAGCCAGGCCACGATCATCTACATGGCCCTCAAGGGCCTCTCCATCCCTCCAAAGACCCACTTGGAGTCAGACTTGGCGCTTGTGGCACCAGACTCACTCACTCCCATAGGATAACATTGGGGATTGGACTTGTAGTGCATTGATGGGGACAAGATGGATGCCCCCACATATTTCGGTTCCCAGAACTGCATGTGTGGTCTAGTCTTTTGGGTGTGGTTCAGCCCAGAGACACCTGGGATAACCAGAGACTATTTAAGCCACACCCAGGCTGAGAAACAAGCTTTGCGTTTTCTGCACCTGCAGCGTGACACTCACCGTGTTCGGATCGGTCTCCAGTAGGCCTGCATCTTTTTTCTGCGCTCAGCTCCTGCAAGAACAAGAACACTGTTAGGAACAGCCTTACTTTGCAGCGTTTCTGCCCATCATTCATCACTCCTCCTGTTCTGCGGGCCTCTTCGGCGGTGTCATTCCCATCCCAGCACGCTGCTTCCTAAGGAAAAAGGGAAAATAATAGAAAAAAGGCATTAGTAAGCATCCTGCAAATCTTTGCTTATTTTTAAATACTGTACGAGTTTCAAACGCTAACCTGAATCCCAGTCGCTCTGGGGGAACTCTGTCTCCGTCTGTCTGCAAGAGGGAAAAGACACTCCAGGTTAGCGTGGAAACATCTAGAGGCAGCGCATACCGCGCTTACCCACCGCATTTGTTCTTCATAACCGGCATCCACGCTGAAAACGTCGCGGCACCTAAAAGACACAGAAAAAGAACTCCGTTCAATGCAAATACGAAAGGGGTGCATCGCGCTATCACTCATCTTCAGCGCTACTCATCTCAGCAGCACGCCGGCATCCCCGGACGCCGACCATCATCTAAGGAAGGAAAGGAACGAAGTTAGAGAACTGTTCAAAAGACTCATTATACTTACCTGTCGGACTCTTGCCAGTGAAGTAACTAGGCAGCAATGAGCCTGCATCAATCAACGCACCCCTGCACTGAAAGCAGGACGGAGAGCACACTATCCAAAAAAACAAGGTGAGCTGTGGATCAAAGGGAAGGGTTTGACCCCGGGGAAGAAGGGGTTCAAGCACACAGAGACAATAGGGAGTTAACTCTACCAATCCTTTGTTTCAGGCCCAGTCTCCAATCGAATAGCCTCCAGGGAAGGGTTTGAGGTCGTAAGAGGTCAGAACAGGCTAAGTGACGCCCCCGTGGATACCAGGTGAGCGTTACACAGATGAAGCACACTCCCAAGTGTGTGGCTGAATCTTGCTAGCGTGCAAGTGGCGTTGATAGACTTAAGCGCCATGCTAAATGCCGAAAATACTTTTTTTGACATGGCATCAATCCTTTTATCATCCCTGTCCTGTGGAATAGTAGGGTATGCCGACTTACTGTTAGATGAAGTCGCGTCTTGTACAACTAAACTCTCTGGAGTTGGATGCTTGCTCAGATATTCAGGATCTGAAACTGATACTCTGTATTTAGCAGAAAGTTTTTTATTTACTGCAGGGATAACTTCAGGAGTTTCCCCAATTAGCAGATATTTTTCTTTGCAGAGCTGTATGAAAAGGAACAACAGGATCCTCCTGTGGACTTTTATCTAAAATATCAGTAAGGTCATCCTGCTGAAAAGAAGGTGTAGGTGTAGTCCACCCCATGAATTCAATTATTCTGGCCATCAGAATCCTATAAGGAGTCTCAGCATGATCTCCAGGGTCTGGTTTAGCAAACTACTTCTGGAGAAGTATCTAAACCACTTGCCTCATGTAGACACTCTTGAAGGTCTTTTAACCTGTTCTCCTCAGAGATTAATTCCTCTGGCATGGGTATTGTAGTCCTTTGCAAACCAAAGGGTCTCTTATTGTCAGAATCCTCCTCTTCCTCATATACAGAGGACAAGGCTCTAAAATAGTCAGACCTTGGATATGGTTTAAAACCCATTTCTAGAGCAGGAGGAGCTAAATTTGTTGTCATTGCCTGAGAAAACGTTGAGGTTGTGGACGTCATAGGCTTCGACAATCCTGAAAAAGGTGTCGAAAAAGTTTGAAAAGACCTTGATGCACTCAAGAGGATCGGAATCCTACTCTGCGTCGTCGAGATTGCCAACAGCATCCTTGACGTCATGGTCGGAGCTTTCACCACCTCTACTGCCTGTGACGTAGTGACAGTTGTAGGTTTGTATTTTATCGGGCTCGACAATGGCGTCGAAGACGGCGTCGATGAAATCGATTTATGCGAAGGGCCCTTCGACAAAGGCGTCGATGACGCAGATTTGTGAGTCGAAGGAATCTTCGACGACGGCATCGATGACGCGGTCTTATTGCTTTTACATGAGGGTTCATGACGCTCAAGTACTTTCTCTGGCCGGGTTCAATGACTCGCGCCGTTTTGATTTTTTGGGTCTTTCACCCAGGGTATCACCTTTAGACTTCTCCGAGGGGGTTGAGGCCGCTTTTTCGAAGGCGCTAAGCATTTATTTTTACAGAATTCCTCTCACTTAGCCGGAGAGCTGTGTTTCGTGGGGCAGGTGACCCTTTCTGGGGAAGTAGAGGAAGAAGAAGAGGGAGCTCTACGACACCTCTTCTTAGAGTGTTTTGATCTCGAAGACTGATGAGAACCGCCTCGAGATCTTGAACAGGAATGTTTCTTTTGTCGACGAGGAGATGAATGTCTCGACTCAGCCGACTCAGCCGAAGAAGCTTTCGAGGGAGTAGAAGTTTTAAAGTCCTTACCTCTTTCTAACTTCCCCTTACGCTCCTTCAAGGCTTTTGCCGTCATGGACATACAGTCCTCCCATTCCGAACAGTGATGCTCCGATCCCAAGCACCACAAACAGATCCTGTGAGGATCCATTAACACATTTTTTTCCCCACATTCACGACATTTCTTGAAACCGGCCCGTGGAGTCGATGGTTCGGATGAAGAAGCCATTGTTGTAATGGTAATAATCTTCGAAGAAAGGAACCGAGCGTTATGTTTCTGAGGCCTACAAAGCGCGGAAAAAAGGAACTGAGCAACGGACACTGCGTGAGTCTATTTATACTCATGATGACGTCTGCGCCGATACGGAGGCTGTAGAGGGACACCAACTCGAAGGACGTTGACGCACAGCGCCCTCTACTGAAATTATTTGCTGAGGCCAGTAAGCTGGAATGGATAACATCAAAAATAAGGAATACGTCGGAGGACACAATCCCTTCGAAATAGTTTTATTTGGCTGGGGACTAGGCTTGATTTCTTTTCGTTGATGGAGAAGCCCAGATTGAAAAGAAGGCCTATTGTCTTAAGTATTGTCTTAGCAAATTTGAGGAGATTCCCCGGTAATTAGCCAGTCGGGATGGACTTTCTGCGCAGGCGTGCTGCCACCGTATTTTTGTGCTGAGGCGATGCCGAAGGGTAGTACCATGAACTGGTAGTGAACTCCCACCATCTTGAAACTCATTTTCTGTGCGCAGGGAGCATTGAATTATGAAAGTATGCATCTTTCATATCCAATGTTGCCATGTAGTCCCCCCGTTTTACTTCTTGGAGCGTGGTCATGCGAAACGATGTAGTACTGGGTATATGGAAAGGTCTTTCTTTGTCACAAGGAAGTACGTTGAATAAATACCCTTGTTTACCTGAGTGGCTGGGACGATCTCGATGGCGTCCTTTTCCTGCAGTACCTTTACTTCTTTCCACAATATGTGTTTTTCTTCCGTTGACATTTTCCTTGGTGGCCGGTAAGGTGATTTTTTTTTAACAACTTGATACAATACCCGCCTGCCACGGTGGACAACACCCACTTGTCCGATGTTATTCCCTCCCATGCGTGGGTGAAGTGTGAAATTCTGCCTCCAACTGGAGTGGCATGGGAGGGGACCTGTAGCGGTGCGTCATTGTTTGGGAGGGGTGGAGCCTCTCCCAGGTGAGATTCCGACTCTTCCTCTGGCCCTTTTATTTCCTCTTTGATAACTGGAAGAGGAAGTGTCCTTGGGATTGGCGCCACAATAAGGATTGTCTGCTTTGAGTATAGCCCGAGGAACGTTGAGCACCCGGACCCCGAAACCTTCTGGCGCTTAAGGAGCCCTGTTGAACATAGGGCTTGTTTGTTAGCTGGCCAAAGGATTTGAGCGTGTCGTATTCCTCCTTAGCACTCTTTGACAGCCTTCCCGAACAGTACATTAGGCTCCAATGGCATGTTTAAGAGGGTGACCTGAGTGTCTAACTTAAACCCTGATTGTCTGAACCAGGAGTGGCACTTGATGAGCGTGCCCTCTGCTATGATGCGTCCTGCATTATCTGCTGCAAAGTTATTTTTCAAGATGCAGTTTGATATCTACTTGCCCTCTGCAATAGTATTTAACAATTGAGACTTTAGGTTTTACGGAACAGCTTCGACTTGGTGTACCAGGTCATCCCATTTGTGGCCGCTGTAACTAGCTAAAAGCGTAGTGTTGTTGGTGATTTGGGTTTGGTATGCCGCGGAGAAGGCGATCTTAGATTTTCTTGCTTTCTGGCGGGGCCTCGGCCGACCACAGGGGAGTGCCTGCCCTCTTTCTGGTAGTGGTAACCACTAATGAATCAGGTTTAAGCTGACCCCTAATAAACAGACAGTTAGTGGGCGACGGCCTGAATCGTTTTTCTATTCTGGGGTTGACTGCCCAGGTGAGACTAGGTGCAAGTAGGGAGGGCTGGATGTGTCTTTGTACAGACTACAGGAGCGGAATAAACTGGTTGGCAGACCTTTTGTCTCCCAGAATGTCTTCCACAAAGTCTTTATTGACTTGTGCTTCCTGAGTGCCGATGTTAAAGTGTTATGCAGCCTTTAGTAGCAGTTAATTGTACTGCAGTTCATAATCAACAGGAGAATCTGCTACCGGCTGGTCCTGGTGGTCTGGCGAGTGGATTACATAGATATCGTCATCATAGAATAGGTCCCGGCTATAAAGGTCACGTTGAGACCCCTGGTCTTGTGACCCTGCGGGATTGTCCTAGTACATGGCCTGAGAGGGGTCTTGGTATGTCGAGGCCGGGGTGCTAAACTGAGGCTCAAGAAAGGCGGCTGGTGTGCTGAGGCCCCTGAATGCAAGGCATCTTTAAGAGATTAAAGTTGATCTGGGTGTCTGTCCATAAAGTCCACAAAACTTGACATCCTCCTTAAATTGTATTAAAGTGTTCAAGGGTATAATCACATGAAGGTGGGAATCCTGATTTGACAGGGGTGGCCTGGGAGGGAGTTTGTTACTTTTTCCGTGACCTAGCTTTAAGCAGGGTAGCACTGACATTTTTAACTCTTGCATTTTCGGTGTCTGCTTGGGGGACGCAGATGCGCCTTTTGATGCCTGTTTTTCGGCGCACAAAAGGAGGACCTTGGGGGGCAGTTTCGGAGGCTTGTCATGAGGCGAAAGCATACGTGATGGCCCAGATGACAGGGAAGAAACTGAGGATTTCTCTGTGGATACTGCGTGGGCACCGATGCTCGACTGTATTGTCGTAAATTGGCCCTGGAGTATGTCTTCTTGGGCTTATGTGTGCTCTGGCCGCCGGGTGTCTTCTCCATCACAGAGCCGCCGGCCTGCTTATTGGAGTTGGGGGACTGCACCTGTGGTTCCGACGAACTCTGATCGCCTTCAGCGCGACTAAGGACCCCCGATACTGCCCTCGCTGGAGTCTTCCGTCACGTCGATGGAGGCTTCGGCCTGCATTGCGTGAGCGGCCCACCGTTTGGTGCGTCGATCCTTTAGAGTTTTAGGTTGAAAACGTTTGCATGATTTGCAAACTTTTTCAGGGTGATTCCTCGGGAGACAGTAATTGCACGCTCGGTGCATGTCCTTTCACTGGAATTTTCGGTGACGGGTAGATCAAAATGTAAAGGTAACTTTGCCCATTATTTATTACAAGGGCAGATTGGCGAGAAAAAGGGAAAGTGGATGGCAGAATATGCATTCTCTAAAGAGGTCAGTAAGAAGAACCTCCACCCTCCCTCCCTCCCTCCCAACTGTAAGGGCCGAAGCCTGAAGAGGCCTGTGTACGCCGTGTCTGGTCTAAGTAGTCGACAATGAGGTTGTCTGTCGAAAGCCGTCGAGCAGTCTGTTGGCTGTGCGGCAAAAGCGGACAATAAGGAAAAGAAAGAAGAGTCTACTAGTAAACTTTCAACTAATTAAAAGGCATCAGCCTGGAAGAGAACTTTGCATTTGTGACTGACTTCGATGGTGGAAAAAAACGATCTGAGGGACCGAGGTGCGTGAAGGACCATGGGTACAGTACACGTCACACTAGGGATAGTATTACTAACACGCCCTGTCAACGTCTGTTTGAGTTTAGAAAACAAATCTTATATGTTGCGACTACCACTAGATATCGGACTATTCATAGCATGCGATCCAAGCAGATCCACAAGCTCCAGAAATATAGATACACTTACACTTAGTGGTTGTATCTAATTATAGCTATGTGGTAAAGGAAGACAACAAATGACAGACATTTCTAAAGACCAGTACTTACATTTTACCATTTCTACAAGCACTATCATTTCTCAATGGACACGTTTCAGTGCCAGCAGTACAAATTACCCTAGAAAGCAATGCAGTAGGCTTAAACTGAAGTTATCAGTGTACATGTATATGCATATGCATCCTTACCATTTTAAGACTACATTTGCTGGGATGAAAACCTCCGAAGGGTTTGGTGTCATCTGTGCTTGAGACACAGCAAATGATGTAGCAAAGTTATAGAAGTTGTCCAGCATTTTTTGTGTAAACTGAAAAGAAAATATTGGTATTCAAGTCAGTACATTTATTTTAACGAAATACAAATTCTCACTTATAACTCTGTAGGCAACACGTTCAACATTTGTAAGTGTGAAAACCTCAATGCATAGTGAAATTTCCAAAGATGCATACCTGGTAATTGTTATTTTAGACCGGATAGAGGATGGGGAGGGGAGGGAGAAGCGGGGGGGGGGGGGGGGGGGTCAGGGGGGGACCACTTGGAGGGTTTATTATAACCGCTAGGGGTAAGGAACCCAAAGGGGATGCAAAAGGCATTTGAGGGGGAAAACAACAGAGTAAAGATGAGAGCGCTGCTAATTCATTCACATAACGTACAGGGCCTGAATACCCCGGTAAAGAGGAAGAAGCTAAGAGCACAGATAAAAAGAGGTGGGGTAGATTAACAAAGTTACTCACCGTAGTGTCTACCTTACTCCTATTCCATAGTCCCCTTTCCTCCATACTTGTGGAACATTCAGTCCTTCGGGATGGGACTGGAGCACTTTTGTTAAAAAGCATCAAAATTGAAAACATTGTGTCCTCTTCTTAAGCGCGGTACCGCACACGGTCCTAACCTCGCCCCCCTGAGCGCCGTCCCGCACGTCGCCCTTCAGTCCTTTTCTATCGCCAGGTCTGCGACCATTTAAGAAATAGAGGATACTTATTAGAGGGGACGGCAGGCAGGCGTATGGAGGAAAAGGGACTATGGACTAGGAATAAGGTAGTCACTGCGGTAACTTTGTTATACTCCTACGTCCCGTCCTGTCCCCTTTCCTCCATACTTATGGGAGATTCCAAAGCACTCCTCAAAAGGTAATATGGGCGGATGGAACCCCCTTACTGAAAAAAGTTTTTAAGAACAGCCTGACCGAATTGAGCATCGGCCCTGGAGCTCAGGTCCAAGCAGTAATGCTTACAAAAAGATGATGGGGAAGCCCACGTAGCTGCCTTGGCAATGGTTTCCCAGGGAACATACTTCTGGAAGGGAACAGCAGCCGCTTTGCCACACACAAGATGGGCATGAACGCTTCTGAAATACAGGAGGCAATCCATCGGAAGATAGTAGCCTTTGAAGCAAATTTCCCTTTCGGGTGTCCTAACGTACTAAAGAGTTGAGAGGAACCCCTTCCCCTTCCTCCCCGAGTTCCGTTTTTCTGTCCAGATAGAACTTTAGGGCTCGTCTGACATCTAAATTGTGTAACACTCTCTCGGCATCTGAGGCCGGGTTTGGAAAAAAGACAGGTAATGAGATAGATTGATTCAAATGAAAATCAGTCACTACTTTAAGGAGGAAAGGAGGAGGAGTGCGGAGCACAACATTATCCTTATGGAAGTTAAGGAACAGATGTTCCATGGATAAAGCTTGCTTACTCACCTTGCCGAAGTCACTCAATCAAAAAGTCAACCTTCCAAGAAAGGTACTTTAGATCATTCATAGCCATGGGTTCAGATGGTTTATGGCAAAAGCGGTCAGGACCACATTTAAATCCCACTTTGGATGAGGATTGCGTACAGGTGGAAAAAGATGTAATAAACCTGTGAAATGGCTTTTAATGACTGGGTTCATCAAAGAAAAGAACAGGTGTCAGTGGACAGGTAGGCGGCAATAGCCGACAAGTAAGTCCTACAAGACATGAATGCCCAAAGCAGCCAGATGAGAAATGAACGAAAGGACAGTGTCAATCGTAGCATGTCTGGGGTCTAGTTGCTTAGCTAAACACCAGTGACAAAAATGGAGCCACTTGCTCCTATACTGGGACCTTGTAGAAGGCTTCTTGGCCGCTTGGATAATGCGCATATTGTCCTCGGACAAGTTAAACTGCGCTAAGGATTTGAATTCAGGCACCAAGTCGCCAAGCTGAATGATTGTGGGGAGGGGTGCCACATCTGCTGATCGCACTGGTGAAGCAGGTTGGGCATCAACGGCAGTCTGATCGGAGAACAAATCAACAGATGCTGAAGTTCCGAAAACCAGAATCTGGCTGGCCACCAAGGAGCCATGAACAGGAGAGTGCAATTTGATGTATTCCTGAGCTTGCAGAGTGACCGATGAATCAGGGGAAGAGGCGGGTTGGCATATGCCTTCATGTTGTACCACATGATCTCGAGAGCATCCCCTAGAGACGAGGTCCCGAGACCATTCCTGGGTGCATAAAGAGGAAGTTTCCAGTTTGTGGCAGTCGCAAAAAGGTCCTCTTCTGGAGTGCCCCATTGACGAAAGATGGTGGAAAGGACCTCAAAGTTCAGTTCCCACTCGTAGCTGGCTGCTGTCTGGCGGCTGAGTGAGCCTGCAGTCGCATTGAATTGCCTCGGAATGTGTACCGCCAGTAGCCAAATGCTGTGCTGGATGGCCCATTCCCATAAGAGGCGGTGACTTGGTACCACCCTGCTTGTATATATAAAACATTGACACCGAGTTGTCCATGCGGACGCGGACCACCCAGTTCGTGATGTATGGTTGAAAAGCTTTCAGCACCAAAAAAACAGCCAAGAGTTCCAAATAATTTATATGAAACTGCCTGTCTTGCGGCATCCATAGATGGGAAACCTGGAGATGATCCAGAGTCCCGCAGAAGGGAGGAGTCTGTGGTAATCGTCACTTGTGGGCAGGGCTGTTGAAAGAGGCCCCACTGTAAGATTGTTGGTCGAAGACCACCATAGAAGGTCTGTCATCATACAGGATGGAACTGGGATCATCTTGGAATCTAAGTCCAAAGCCTGACACCAAGAGCTCAGAAGAGCCAGCTGCGTACGTCTCACTTTGAGACACGGAAGAGGAAGTAACAAGTTACGTACCTGTAACTGTTCTCCAGCATGGGTCTGGCATGGATTCACATGCTCATGAATATTCCCCGTCGTAAGGCTGGGAATCCTCAGTAAAGAAAAAAAATCAGCTTCAATTTTGTTTCATTTCTGGACTGTCTTTCTACTAATAACCAATCACTGCCCTCTGGGTCATGCTGCCCCCAGCCAATGACTGCCCTCTACCCAAGCCCCTCCTCTGGCAGCCATCTTCAGATTTGGTAGCACGTAAAGTGGCAGTAGGACCAAGAGAAGAGCCGCAGAGGGGTTGGAGGGAGGGTTCGCATGTGAATCCATGCCAGACCCATGCTAGAGAACAACAGTTACAGGTAAGTAACTTGTTCGTTCTAGAGCATGGGGTCTGGCATGGATTGACATGCTCATGAATACATAGCAGTACACACATGCACAACCACAGGAGCATCTCTTACCTCCTCACCAGGCTCACCTTCAAGCGAACAGGTTGCGCAGCACTGCCTGGCCGACTCTGGACTCCTCCCTGGAATCCCCGTCGGCGCAGTAGAATCTTGTGAAGGTGTGTGTCAACCTCCACGTAGTAGCCCTGTAGAAGTCCAGCAGGGGCACACCAGACAAGAACGCCGTACTAGCAGCGATCGCTCTGGTTGAATGGGCTCTTGGACGGCTGGGCAATGGTCGGTTTGCCAACTGGTGACAGTGCATGATGCAGCCAGAGCCCCATCTGGAAATTGAAGCCGTCGAGAGGGCCTTCCCTTGGTTCACAGATCCAAAGTTCACAAACAGCTGTGACGTCTTCCGAAAATTCTTTGTGCGGTCCACATAGAACTTCAGCGCTCTAGCCACATCCAGCGAGTGCAAAGTCCTCTCAGCCGGCGACAAAGGCGACGGGAAGAAAACAGGTAACACCAAGGGCTCGTCCGACGGCACCTTTGAAGGAGGGGTGCGTCCTCAGCACTGCCCTCGTCTTGTGGAATGTCAGGTACAGAGGTTTACAGGAGAGGGCCTGGATCTCTCCCACTCGTTGTGCGGAGGTGATGGCCACAAGAAACGCGGTCTTCCATGATAAGAACTTCAGCGGTGCCGAATGCAAGGGCTCGATTGGGGGACCCATGAGCCTAGCCAGCACCACGTTGAGCTCCCACGCCGGGGCCGGAGCCTTCACCAGCGGGAACGCGCAGAACAGTCTTTTCATAAACTCCTTCACCAGGCGGTGAGACCACAGCGACGACCGCCCCGGAGTTCTGGTGTAGAGGCATGCACCAGCCTCGCCTTGGCCAGCAATAGCAAGTACGGCAGCACTTGAGGGGCCGTAATCCTTAGAGGGTTGAGGTTCTGTGCATAGCACCAGACAGAGAACCTCTTCTACTTATGCCCATAGCACTTAAGAGTCGAGGACGCCCTGGCCTTTGCAAGTACCTCCTTGCAGTCCGCTGGGATATCGTAGCCTCCGAACTCTAGTGCTGCAGGAGCCAGGCCTGCAGATTCAGCGATCCCAGGTCGTGATGTAGGATGGCGCCTCCTTCCCTGGTGAGAAAATCTGTGTCAGTCTGCAGTTTGACTGGGGGGGTGGGGGAGGACGCCGACAAATCCAGAAGGTCCGGGAACCATATCTGCCTCAGCCACGCTGGTGCGACGAGTATCATCCTGCACTGATGAGTCATAGAAGTAGAAGCAACGGAGGGAACACATACAGGAACAGGCCGTCCCAGGGGAAGGAGAATGCATCGTACATGCTCCCCGGCTGGGGAAACCTGCTGCCAAACCTCCGGCACTTGGTGATCGCTGCCGTTGCAAACAGATCGATCTGGGGATTGGCCCACCGCCGGAAAAGGAGATCCACTTGATCCTGCAAGAGCGCAGCTCCCTGCTGAGTGAGTCGGCGACAGCGTTTTTCACTCCTGCCAGATGAAAGGGTAACAGGAACATCCCTTGGGTGACGGCCCAGTGCCACAGATCGTGCGCTTCCCTGATAGGGCTGGGGATCTGGTACCTCCCTGCTTACGGATGTAGAACATCGTGGTGTATTGTTGGTGAAGATTCGTACCAATTTGCCCATGAGGGACGGAAGGAAAGACCCGAGAGCCCAGAAAACGGCCCGAGCCCCAGGACGCTGATGTGCAGGGACCTCTCCTCCGGGAGCCAGAGGCCTCTTGCGTGGAGATTTCCGGTGTGTGCTCCCCATCCCTCCAGGGAGGCGCCCGTCGTCAGATTCCTGGTGCGCTGGGGTCTGGAAGTCCATGCCCGCTGCGAGATGCACGCAGAAGCCCCACCACCGGATCGTTTGACGCAAAGTCTCATTGAGCAGGATCTTGTCTTCAAAGTTTTACGTCGCTTGCATCCAACGGGCGTCGAGGAACTCCTGCAGTGGCCGTATCCGCAACCTGCACAGACGCACTAGGAAGATGCAAGATGACATCATGCCGAGCAGGGATTTGATGGACCTCACCTTGGGTACCTCCATGGTCAACAGCCGGTGTACCTTGCCTAGGATGGCCCTCGTCCTTTCCTCCGACGTCGAGGCCAACCGTGCCACCGTGTCGAGTTTGGCCGTGACGGTACCAGATGGGATTTCGCAAAGTTGATCCGAGAATCCCAGTTCCGTGAGCAGACGGACTGTCTTGCCGTGTGGTCGACAGCAAGTTCTCTTGACTTTGCTCGGATGAGCCAATCGTCCAGGTAGGGGTTTACATGGATCCCCTGCAGGCGCAGCCGAGCCACCACCGGTGCCAGGCACTTGGTAAAGACCCTTGGAGCTGACTTCAACCCGAAGGGCAGGGCTTTGAACTGGTAGTGCCGCCCTTGGACCATGAACCATAGGAACTTGGTGTCCTTTGTGTATGGGGATGTGAAAGTAAGCATCCACAAGTCCAGCGACGATATAAAAATCGCCTTCTTCCAGCTGTCCCAGCACGTGCTGTAGGGTAACCATCCGGAATTTCTGTGCTTTGATGTATTTGTTGAGACGTCGAAGGTCCAGGATGGGCCACCAGCCACCGGTTTTCTTTCGGACGAGGAAGTACCGCGAGTACACTCCGGAGCCTCTTTGGGACAAGCTCTATTGCGCCCTTTCTCAGCATGGCTCGTACCTCCAGAAGCAGCTGTGGAATGTGGATTTCTTTCCTGGCCACAGGTGGGAAACGGGGACACTTCCTTTGGAATTCCAGAGTGTGCCCGTGGGCCAGGGGGTCCAGCACCCAACGGTCGATGGAGATTGACTCCCATACGCTGACGAATTTCGCAAGCCAGCCTCCCACCGGGGTGCTTAGGTAGGGGCCCGATGCCACAGCCGGTTCAGTCCTGTTTCGCCGAGGCCTTGCCACCCTGGGCTCCTTGGCAACGACGGTATCCACCTGTCTGGCTGCGGCCTCTGTAAGCTTCCTGTGATGAGGAACGGGCAGCTTGTCGGTACGACGATGCACTACCGCCGAATCCTTTGGAGGCACCTTGGGATTTGCCTCCAGAGGTCCGAAAGGACGGCCGTCGTTGATAGAGTGCCAAGGCACGGGCCGTGTCAGTGTCTGTGTTGATGGCCTGCAGAATCTCGTCCAACACTTTCCCAAACAGGTTGTTTCCGTCAAAGGGCATGTCCAGTACCCTGGTCTGCATGCCTTGACGGAAGTGGGAAGTCGGTGGCCCTGAGCCAACAGCGCCGGCAAACGCCGTTGCCCATCTGACAAAAACCGGTATCAGCGATGTCCGTGGCTACCGTGATGGCATGATCAGACGCCACCTCGCCTTCTTGAAGGATTTCCAGGGCTTCCGCCCTCTTGTCATCCGGGAGGAAGTCTAGGATAGGGGCGATCTTGAACTACAGCTCCCTATCATAGCGGGCCACGTTAGCGAGGGTGTTGGCCGCTTTAATGGTCGTCGCTGCCGACAAGATGACGCGCTGTCACATGGCTTCTAACTTCTTTCCCTCGCTATCCGGCGGGGAAGTGGAGGGCGATGCCATCGCCCCTGCCACTTTTTTTTGGGTGCCACGGAGACTAGGGAATCCGGGGTCGGTTGCGCCCTGATGCACATAGGAGCAGAGTCCGGGACCCGGTACTTCAAAAGGGACAGTCCTTCGTCCCATAGGTCATCGGACAGCGGGACTGAGAGTACCGTCTTCCTCTAGGCTTCCCATCGTTGGTAGAGAAATCCCTCCTCCTGTTCCTCGGGGCAGAGCTGGAATGAGGGGTCAATTTCGTCGGGTGAGGTGACGGGAGATCCATTCCGTCATTGCCAGTCCCCCTCGTCGCCGTCTCGTCCGTCGGCGGAGGGGATGAGGGTGAAAGCTGGTAGGGAGGGGGGAGGATGGACTCGCCTCGGAAGGGAGGGGGAGGATGGACTCGCCTCAGCTTGTTCGGCGGGCTCCCAGATGGTGCAGGTGCCGCTGGATCGTCTGATGGGGGTAAGGGCAGCCTTGTCCTCATCTCCATGCACAGGGTCTGCTAAGCCATGACGATTGCTCCCAAGTTGTCCTGTGGTATAGGCATTGGTTGCGACGGGAGCGTTGGCTGGGGCATGGGGTCGCCCACGGTTTCTCATCGGCTCCACCGTCGCTCTCTAAGTCCGCCTCGTCGGGATCCTTCCCATAGGTCCTGGCCTCCTCGAACCTCTTGTCCAGGATTAGCTTTGATGCCATCCTCGGAGGAGGTATCTGAGTCCGTTAGGGCCCCCTCTTTCTCAACCCGTTTTGGCTGGAAAGATGATTCCCTCCGGGGTGGCAGGGAAACTCTAGGCCCGGAGATCGGCTCCACTGCGGTAGCCTCCGTAGGCTTCGCAAGGGCCGCAACGATTCCCTCAATCGAGGCCTTAGCCAGGTGAATCAGGGCCTTTACAACCTTGGGCGTGTCTGAGGCCTTCACCTTAGGGGGAGGGTCATCGTCTCGCTCCCCCTTGGCTTTCTCCGTCGGAATCGACCGGGGCTTTTCCCGAAGCTTACCCGGGTTCTCCGACTTTCTCTTCACCGAGTGAGAGCGTTGGCTAGTGGATGATGGCGTCGCGCCCTGCCTGGCAGCCAAGGAGCCCGCACCAATGGTGCTCCCGGTGCCCGTGGACTTGCGGTGCTTTGCCTTTTGTTGGTCCCCCGTCGCCGGAGCACCCTCAAAAAGGTCTTAGAAGACCGCTCGGACTCACCTGCTGCTGGGCCCTTCACCTCCAGCCAGTTGGCGACTCGTGTACGACTGTCCTTCATGGTACGGGTGGACATGTTCTTGCAGAACGCACAGTCCTCCTCCACGTGCGACTTGTCGGCGTGTAGGCAGTTTAGGCACTCGGAGTGCTCGTCCTCCTTAAAGGCGTTATGCAGTCCACATCCTGGGCAGTTCCTCAACAGTTTGGATCCAGTAGGCGTCAAATCTCTCTTGTCCTGGGCCATGTCCAAATCAGGATAGGTCTCAAAGGTCTTCCGGAATCCTCCAAGAAGTTAATTTACACGAAAATCCACCCTAGAGGTGTGTATAAAATTCTGAAACGGGTCCCCGTTGATCGGAAAAAGAATTGGTGGAGCTTGAGGCTCGATTGACCGAAAAATAAGAGTAAACTCTTTGAAAAAAACGCAATACGCAGTTAAAGCTCAAGAGCTACAGCACAAGGACTCCCAACACTTGAACGTGCAGTAAAAATCTGAAGATGGCTGCCAGAGGAGGGGCTTGGGTGGAGGGCAGTCATTGGCTGGGGGAAGTATGACCCAGAGACCAGCGATTGGTTATTAGTAGAAAGACAGTTCAGAAACAGAACTGAAACAGATTTTCTCTTTACCGATGATTCCCAGCCTGACGACTGGGAATATTCATGAGCAGGTGAATCCATGCCAGACCCCATGCTGGAGAAGGGCTAGTACGCACGAGGCCATGAGGCCCAGAAGTCTCTGGAACCACCAAGCGGTCATGCGCTCTGACTGGATGAAGAGCGGACACGTGGCGAATAGATCCGCAATCCTGTCCAATGTCAATTACACCTTGGAGTTGATCGTGTTCCAACAGAAACCCAGGAAGATCAGGTCTTGGGAGACCATCATGGAAGATTTCTACCTGTTCACCGACGGCCCAAGATTGAACAGGAGCTGGAGGAGCGACTGGAGATTGCTCAAAGCAGTCAATGGACAAGGGCTGCATAGGAGCCAGTCCTCCAAATACGGATATACATGAACACCCTGTAGCCTAAGGAAAGCTGCTATAACCGACATCTTTGTAAAGACATGTGGCGCCGAGCTGAGACCAAAAGGAAGCACACAGAACTGGAAGTGCTCCCCTCCCTGGGAGAACCGCAGATATTTTCAATGCGGCCTCCAGATCAGAATGTGCATATACGTGTCCTGAAGGTCCACTACACTGATCCAGTCGCTCTTCCGAAGAGAGGACTTTATTTGGCAAGGTGTGATCATCTTGAATTTCTCTTGGGGAAGAGAAAGGTTGAACTGGGAAAGGTCGAGGATGGTGCACAGGCTAGCCTGGTTGGGTTTGGGCACTGTGAACAGACGAGAGTAGAAGTCCTCCCCTTGTTCCCCGAGAGGAACAGGTTTCACCGCCCTGAGGTCTAGAAGCTTCTGAACCTTGGCTCTGAGGGAGGGTGTCACAATCTGTTGAAGGGAGGGTTGAAGGGTGGAGTAGGGGGAAGGGGTAAGCGAAAGCCCGCCCAAGCGATGGACAAAACCCACTGGTCTTCGGTGATGGTCTGCCACATCTACACCGGAGTCTCGTGCGACAGACAAAAAATATAATTTTGCAGACAAAGATCACAGTTCAAGGGTGTTTATTGAAATTCAATGGGTTGGTTGAACACCTATCTAAACCTAAATCTAAGGATAGGAGCAAGCTAAAACCATCAAGTAAGAAATAACACAGTCCTGGCGGTGTCTTTGTCGAAATAAAAGGGCCTATACTAATAAACCTATTGCCAATCCTTACTTCTAAATACAAATGGTGTGGGGTAACAATGTATGCAAAAGAAAAAAGTGTTCAAGAAAGAATTTATCAGGATAGTTGAGCTGTTGGCTTCCCTTCCCTACGTTCACAGGACAAGGTGGCACGTTCGAGCTTCGACACACACACTCTGGCTTCTCTGCCACAAGCATACAGTTCAAAGCATAGGTATCAGGGACTTCTGTGCCAAAGTCTCTTTACCATTTAAAGTCTCTTTATTCCAGAGGCCCGACATAAACAAGCACTAAAGTTGCTTTTTCCCAGGTTTTTCACATTGACAAGTTCTCAGGTTCACTATTCATCATAGGTCTCTCTCCTTCAGGTTCGGACCCACTTTAGCACAATATTCACAATTGGTCTCTTTCAATCGGGGTCGGAGCACGGATCTTCCTCGTTTGGGCTCGGACCGTATCAAAAAGACGTTAGATTGTGCGTTGGATTTTTCTCAAACCATCGCAGGACCACTTTGATTTACTTAATTTCTCATTCTTTACTTTTCCTTACTATCACTTTTAGCTGGACACCTTACAGAGACCTTCGATTGAGCACATCTGCGGTGCTGGACCACTCTGTCTTAGGTGTTGTATCTTTCTTCTCTTAGTTCAAACATCCATCAGCAATTTGGTCTTTCATTACACGCATTACAAATCTTCCTTCTTGCACTCTTTATACAATAATGTTGCTGCTTGCAACCTTCACTTCAACACAGACCGGTCTTGCATCGGTCTCCTCAACTCACCAGCTGTGTTAATCTTGCTGGTGCTGCTTTAATCTTGGAGCCAAGCACCGTACCGGGGCGGCTGCTGCTCCTCCCTGACTTGATCAGCCATGCAGGAGGGCCCTGGGTATCTCCGAAACACAATGCAGGATTCTTCAGTCTTGTTTCCTGGCCTTACGCCTTTCAATCCAAAGGACTTGAAAATAACGGTGTTCTGCCGGAAAGGTCAGGGGTATCTCCCTCCTGGGTGTACCATTCTTGGTTTGCTGCCTTTCTCCCCTTGTTCAACTGTGGTCTCGAAAATACTGTTCCTTTGTGTGCTTTGCCTCGCTCGGAGTGTGTTCCCGTGCTCCGCCTTTTATCTGTTTGGGGAAGCTTAATAGAAGTCAGATGCGAGTGGTTAACCATTAATATCCTGACCATAGTAGAGCGACATGTCGGGTACAATGCTCGGGTGTGAGCCTGTTTTCTCCCAGAGCGGGCTGTCCATGTGAAAGTGTGTAGGGAAAGGGGGGGTAGAGTTCCTAAATAACCTACCGGGTAGGATGGGGTAAAGGTGTTCAGGGAAGAGGATACTGTGTCTTGCCATTAGGTGCCCCAATCCAAACTCCCCAAGACCCCTCACCCAGGTGATCCTCCCACACTGGTCCACCCCCAGGGTCAGGATCCAAAGGCGATGGGCGTAAACTGGCCACCTGGGAGAGAGATTCCCGGGGACTAGCGGATGAGACACCTTCTGGTTTCTCACTGTGTCTACGGCACTCCTAGCCCATTGTACCTTTCCATACGTATAGCCGTCACTCCACCTCCAAAAACCACATGCCTGTTAAGTATTGTGTGCTAAAAGGAACTGGCTGATTGGTCTGTGATAGCACACTAGACTAGTGAGGTGCCCAGTAAAGGTTTGTAAGGAAATTCCAAGCTTCTTTGTTATATTCTCCAGTCCTGTTCCCTGCCGCGGGAAGGGCACCTATTAAGTGTGGCGGAGATGTGAACATGGACTTAAGTACAGTAGTTATTGTTTAGCTATAATAAGCTGAATTTGAAGTTTGTATGTGTTGGGGGTTGTTTGCAGAAGAGTGTTGTGTATGAAAGCAAGCTCTCTCACATCTACCACCATGTTGAGATTACAAGTGGAGTAGCCCTGTTGAAATGTCGATGTAGGTTTGGAAGCTGTGTTCAAGGCATTTAACAGTAGAAATGAGTTCCATACGTTTTCTTATGAGTATCTTGCACACCCTCACACCTGGGTTTACACTGTTCCTATGAGTATTGTTCATACTGTACCTATGAGTAGAAGGTTTTTGTTTAGGTTGGCGATTCCAGTGTCTTTGTGAACTGTTGGAGACATGCCTTAGGATTATTGCAGAAGTATTCTCTGCATTTCACGAACCAAGCAGGTATTAAGTCCACAACGCTTTATATAAACAATTACCTGAGTGAATGAATCAACTGTTGATACAGCTGCATTAGCAACAGGTGTCTGCTGTGCTAACTGCTCCAATAATTCCACAGAAATTCCGATTTGGGCGACTGATGGCATCTGAGGGATGATCATTGCTCCAAATGGATGCTGTCCGCCTTCTCCTAAAATAAAAATAAAAACAGATAATACAATATTAGTCAAGAAAATGCATCTTAAAAGATACAAATAAAACACTAAATATTCCATGTCTTCTTCAATGCACTAGTCACCGGTGGTATGGCTCTCCGTGTGGTTTAATCATCTTTTCTTTTTTTTCAACATTTTAATTATTTTTGGCATAACAAGTCATACAGATTCTGTGATTGTTACATGCTTTTACAAACTTGCTAAAACATTTAGTAGGAGAGAACCACTCTTTATGTAACTACGTTTTAGCTGATCCTGCGTTCTCATCAAAAACAAAAAGGTTAACTACAACTGAGGAGGGAGAAGGGGAACATGGGGCAAGGAGCTGTGTGCACATTAGGAACAGTGGACTATCTGTTCCGACGAGGAAATAGTTTCAAGGTTCGATACAACTCTTTAGCTGTGTTTGGGCTGGGTACTTTGACGCAGGACCTTCAATGTCGGGGTGGGTGGACTGGTGGGTAGTGACAGTTCAGGGGTGTGAAGGGACTCAGTCGCGTCTCCGGTCTGGTTCTTCTTGGTGCTATTCAGTCTTGGGTTTCCATCCAGCGCAAGGTTGGGGGTTAACTCGCCACCCCTGGGAATTGCTGCACGTAGTCCAGAAAGGGGGCCCATATGCGTTCAAATTTGGGCTGCGACAATTTGCCAGCATTTGGACCACCACATCTGCGTGGACGGGCCTTCCGGGTTTTTCCAAAGTCTGGCGATGGTGATTTTGGTGGCTGTGAGGAGATGGGAGCAGAGGTCCGCCAGGCAGCCAGTAAGGGGGAATTGGGCGTCTGTCGCCCCCAGTAGTACGATTCCTGGGTGCCAGGGGATGTTGAGTCCGGTGATTCCCTTAATTTCTTCCAAGATCTTCCTCCAGAATAGGGTGGCTTTCGGGCAGGACCAGAAGAGGTGGAATAGAGTTCCGCGGTCCGGGGCACCCCCTCCAGCACTGAGCCAGGATAGCCGGGTTGCACTTGTTTAGGATTACCGGAGTTCTGTACCATCTGTAGCAGACTTTAAATGCGCTTTCTTTATTCGTCACGCATTTTGAGATTTTCATTGCGCGGGACCAGATGTGGTGCGATTCCTCTGGTTCGATTGGTCTTCCAATGTCCTCTTCCCATTTCACCATGTACGGTTCTTTTTTAGTGGGGTCTGCTGTGTCTAGTATTTTGTACAGTGTGGATATTTTCCCTTTCGAGGGGTTTGCCGAGAGGGTGAGTTACAATGCCGTGAGCTCTCTGCTGCCCTGTTTCCTGACCTGGGGATTTGACAGCCAGTGCCTCAGCTGCGTATAACGGAACCTTTCCGTTTCCGGAATCTTGAATTTTGTCTTGCACTCTTCAAAGTTTAAAGGGAGACCACTCTCGAAGAAATCCGAAATAGTCTCAATGCCCCCGGCCTGCCACTCCACAAACTGATTTGGTGAGATTCCAGGGGAGAAGTCGGGGTTGTCCCATATTGGCGTGAGGGGACCCGTTGTGCCTCTGCATTTCCAATGGCGGGCTGCCGCTTTCCAGCTGGCGACCGTGTTGCTGGTAGGGGACCCACGGCCTGGGCCCCTTTGGGCTCTTTGGAGTGAGGCAGAGATTCCAGCGGGGTCTGGCTCCAATCTTCTTCCAGTTGTAACCACCGAGGACGGTTGGTAAGGAGCTTCCAGGCAAAGGCCGGGGCCAGTTGGGCGGCGAGGCAGTACCTTGCTACGTCTGGGACCCCTATGCCTCCCAGGGCGGCACTTCGGAGCATGATGCGTTTCGGGATGCAGGCTTTCTTTCCCTCCCCGACTAGGTTCAGAATCTCTCCTTGCAACTTTTGCAGAGCCTTTTCCCGGATCGACACCGGCCGGGCTTGAGCGTAATATAACAGCCGTGGGGTTAGGTTTATTTTTATCGCGGTGGTTCGGCCGAACCAGGAGATTTCCTGGTTTTTCCAGCGGTTGATGTCATTTTTCAGGTCTCTGAAGAGTGCCGGAAAGTTTGTCTTATACAGCTTCTCGGTATTGTTGGGTATACAAATTCCCAGATAACTGATGCTGCTTCTTGCCCAAGGGATCTGGAACTCTGCTTTGAGGTGGGATTTGGACTTTCTTGGGGATATTGATTCCTAGTACTACTGATTTGGAGATGTTTATTGTGAACCCTGAGGCTATGCGGAACTCCTCCAGAGTTTGCCGTAGGGCTCTTATTGATTCTTCTGGTTTGGTGAGTGTGAGGAGCACATCGTCCGCATATAGGGCGATTTTGTAGGATTCACTTTTAAACGTTAGGCACAGTATTGATGAGTTTCGGCGGACCCTGTCCGCGAATGGCTCCATTGATAGGGCAAAAATAAGTGGGGAGAGAGGACCTCCCTGCCTCGTTTCTCTAGTTATATTTATCCTGCTGGATTTGGCCCCGTTGAGGCATAGGTTCGTAGATGGTCTTTGGTAGATGGCTAGGACCCATTTTGCAAAATTTGGGCCAAAGCGTCTTAGGATTTTCTCCACGTAGCCCCAATCGAGCATATCGAATGCCTTGTGCACATCTAAGGTGAGAACTGCAAGCTTTGTGCCCAGCCTGTTTGCTGATTCAATGATGTTGATGGTTCTGCAGATGTTATCTTGGGTGCTCCGGCCCGGGATGAAGCCTGTTTGGTCTGGATGGATGAGCTCCGGGAGGAAGGGGGCCAGTCGATTAGCTAGGATTTTGGTGAATATTTTCGCTTCGTTATTTAGGAGCGTTATGGGCCTGTAAGGTGCACATTGGGTTCGGTCCTTCCCTGCTTTGGGGATCAGTACTGTTATCGACTCGTTCATGGACGAAGTTGTGGAGCCAGTGGAGAGGAATGAGTTAAAAAGGTTTGCCAGCTGTGGTGCTAGCATGTGAGCAAACTTTGTGTAAAATTTTGCCGATAGCCCGTCCGGACCGGGTGGTGTGTTCTTCAGGTGGCGGATTGTTTCCCTGACTTCCTCCTCTGAGATGAGGCCCTCCAGATCGGAATGTGACAGGAGTGGCTGTGTCTTTGGGATTTGGGCCAGGAATTGAGCGGTAGCTGAGGTGGACGACGGAGGCCCTGCCATGATTTCTTTGTGGTGTTGCACCATTAACTTGAGTTTTTCGGGGTCCAGATGGTGTAAGGAGCCGTTTCTGTCCCGCAGGGCTTGGATGTGGTTCCTGGTTTGAAGTTTCTTCAGTTTGTATACTAGGAGCCGGTTCGCTTTGTTACTGTTCAGATAGTAGTACGGCTTAGTATAGGTTAATGCTCTGGCGGCTCGGTCAGCTAGGTGGATCTCAAGCTCACTTTTAGCTCCTTTTAGTTCACGGTGCGTTGTTTTCGTATAACGGCTTTTGAGCTTGTTTTCCAGTTCTACGAGTATCTCCTCGAGCTTCTGTTGCTTCAGTAGGTTTAGGCGCTTGAGTCTCGCTGTCAAATCCATCGCCACCCCTCAGATCACCGGTTTCATGGCGTCCCACACTGTTGCCGTTGAGGAGTCAGGGGTAGTGTTCTCGGTGAAGTAATTCCGAATCGCCTCCGTGAGGTCTGAGCTGGCCACAATGTCAGTGAGGATGTAGTCTTGCAGCTTTCATTGCCATTGGGCAGGTTCCGGAGCTCCATGCAGAAGCAGCGACATCGTGACTGGCACGTGGTCTGAGATTGCGATGGGTCCAATTTGGATATTCTCCACACAGGGGGCCATGGCGTTAGTGGCTAGCAAGAGGTCGATCCGCAAGTAGCCTTTATGCATGTGCGAGAAGAAAGTGAAGTCCCTTTCTCCCTGGTTGTGGAATCTCCAAATATCTATCGTCTCGGTTTCCTTCAGGAATTCCGCCAGGACCAAGGATTTGCCAAAGTCTTCCCTCGAGGCTGGGAGCGTCTTGTCTACTCTCGGATCCGGAGGGAGGTTGAAGTCCCCTCCGATTAGCAAGTGGCCCACAGAGAAGGTTGTGATGATTGGGAGGAGGCTGTGGAGGAATTGGTCTTGTTCTTTATTTGGAGCGTAGATAGCCACCAGGATGATCAGTAGTTCGACTAGGAGGCCCTTCAGAAGCAGGAATCTGCCCTACGGGTCTCTTTTGATGGTGATCTGCGTTAGTGGGAGATCTCGGGTTAGCAGTATGGCGATGCCTCTCTTTTTCTGTGTGGCAGAGGCAAAGTAGCATTTTGGGTAGCGATGGAACCTTAGTCGCTTTTCGTCTTCCGCAATCAGATGGGTTTCCTGGATGAAGACTATGTCAGCTGTTAAGTGGTCTAGTTTGTGCTCCACTGATTTTCGCTTTCTAGGTGCGTTGAGCCCCTGCACATTCCAGGTCGTAATGGTTAGAGTTTTGTCCAGCGAACCTATCTTTTGATTCTTATGTGGGTCGGTTCATAGTACTCCTTGAAGATTTCTTGTTCCTCGTCTTCCAGTGCCCCCCCCCCGCATACAATAACAAGGTTTCCGGACCAGCCTTCGACCAACGGGGCAATCGGCCGGACCGGTGTTTTAACTCTGCTTGGAGGCAAACATTGTCTGTTCTGTTGGCCAGTTCAGGTTGAGGTTAGAGAGCCTGATTGATAGAGGTGGTTTGAGGCGTTTCAGTGTTCCCTCCCGGGAGGTAGACAGTCAGGCCAGAGAGGAGCATGTAGTTCGAATGTTTGAGGCTGCCCACTCAGCGGTTGTTGTCCCTTTTTGACTTTCCCGGGGGCTGCGAGGTCTGCGGCGACCCGGAATCTTGGTCCAGGTTCTGGTGGGGTCTCCACGGGATCTCCCCGGGGCCTCCGCGGCATCGGGGCAGGACACCTCTTCGTTTTCCGGATTCATGAATCGCTCGGCTTCTCTAGGGGATGGCATAGATCAGGACCTGCCCTCCCAGTTGAAGAGTAGAGATGTGGGAAAGCCCCAGCGGTAGGTTGTTTTCCTCTCACGCAACCATTCGGTAAGTGGCTTAAGGGCTTTTCTTTTTGCAAGGGTGGCCGCAGCTAGGTCTTGGTACAGGGATATTTCGGCATCACGGAAGTTAATTCGGGCCGAACTCCTCGCTTCCTGCCCGATTTCTTCCTTGACTTTGTAGAAGTGGATTCTTGCTAAAACATCCGGCGTAACATTTGCATTTTGTCTGGTTCTGACCCTGTGTACCCTGTCCAGTTCCAGGGGGGCTCCGTCTGGGAGCGTTATGATGAAGCGAAATAAGGCGTTGACATAGGCGTTGAGCTCGGAATTCCCCTCAAGCGGAAATTGTTGCGCCTGGATCTGTTTTCAGCCTCTTCTTGTTTGTTCTCGAGGGCTTCGCATCTGGCCTCGAGTGCGGCCAGTTTATCCGCCACTTCCCCTATTTCGAAGTTTTGTTCAGTCAGGGTGGTTTCAATTTCTTCTGTTCTAGATTCGACTTCCCCCACTC
This sequence comes from Ambystoma mexicanum, assembly GCF_040938575.1. Taxonomy (NCBI): domain Eukaryota; kingdom Metazoa; phylum Chordata; class Amphibia; order Caudata; family Ambystomatidae; genus Ambystoma; species Ambystoma mexicanum. The sequence continues at coordinate 899,630,002 of NC_090941.1, forward strand.
TCTTGTCGAGGGAGGAGATTTTGACCTTTAGTTCCTCTGTCCCTTTTTGATACTCCTTAGTTATGGCAGAAAGGAGCTCCTGGAGGTCGGCTTTAGTCACCGCTTGGGTTGCCAATTCGGAGTTGGGGTACTAACATTGTCATTGCGCTCCCCTTTCTTGGTTTTTTCACCCATGTTGGCAGACAGCAGGGTCGCGACGACCGCTTGTTCGGATGATTGCTGGTTCCTGGACATTACTCCTTGTGCCGGGGCCTGTACACCCCCCACCCGGGGCGGGTTGTTGTGAGAAGGCAGGTGACTTCCTCTTGACCCTAGTTTTCCAGGCTGGGCTGGTTTGTGCAGGGACTATGCTGTGGGGCAGGTCGAGTGATCGCTTATTCTGTTCTTTGGGTCTTGGAGTGTCGTCAATGGCGGTGTTGATAGTGGTGGCGGTGTAGGGCGACCAAGCCGTGTACCATCCTCAATCGGATCGCCTCTCTGTTGGCCGCGTAGAGCCTCCGGAAAGAGGGGGGACTCCGTGCAGGCAGGAGGATATGGCCTCCCCTACAGCTTTGGGATCCCGTTCATTCGTGTGGAGGGCGGGGGAGGGTTCGTGCTTGGGTAGATGCTGGCAGCTCCCCAGTAGTGCGGCAGGTGCCGTCTTACCTTCCTCCGAGAACAGGAACCCGAGTCCCCAGCACAGAGATTGCCGAAGGGGTCCGGCACTCTCGGGCTCCGGGATTCGCTGGTGGCAGTCTTATGCAGGGAGGGCCCCCACTTCCCCATCTCCAGGACTCACGCGGATTTGGGCTTTGCAGGGACTCGGAATCTGATGGGGGGCGGGTGAGCTCTGGGCCCTCTTCAGACGGGTTACTTCTCCGGGGGCCTGGGGTAGTCTCCGGAAGTTCGGGGGGAGGAGGTCGGGTTCCATGCTACGGCCCTTTGGTGCTGGGTCCACCCCCCTGCTGCAGGCGGAGTTCAGATGCGGCCTCGCCGGGCCCTGCGGGTGCAGATGGTGGGGGGGAGGCCCGTAGGCGGTGATGCTCCCCTGGGGATTGGATGTTGAGGAGAAGCCCCACGCTGCCGCACTCTGCTCGCTTTTGGTCTTCGGGCCCGGCGTGCGGACCTCTCGCGCCGATGCTAGAGTCCTACTAGGGCTTCGCCCAAGGGCGGGGGCCAGCTGTTTTTACGATTTGGCACTACGCTGGCACAGGTGCAAGCCAGTGTAGTCGGGAGCAGGAGTCGGCTGATATTCCGGTGCGGTTCCGCACCGGGGCTGGAGTGTTCGATGGCTCTTTCTGTGAGCGGGGTAGGGCCCGCTGCTGCCTGTGTTGGACCCTGTGGATCCGGCTGCCGGCTGGGCGGTATTTCAGACCCCCTACGTGGGAGCTCGGAGCCCTCCCAAGGCTTCGCTTTGATGTGGGACCCACTGCTGTTGTGGTTGGGCACTGCGCCCGCATTGGTGCAAACTGGTCGGACTGGCGAGTTGGGCTAGGTCCACCCCGCAGCCGTGTCCCCGAGCTGGAGGGCTCGTTGGGCTTTGTTTGTGAACCGGGCAGGGACCGCTGCTGTTCGTGTTGGGGAATAGGTGCTAGGTAAGCCGAGGGTGGTATTATTCCTCCGGGTCTTTGGTGTTGGGGAATTAAAGGCCTCGTCGATGTCGATGGGCTAAGTCCAGGAGAAGGGGCCCCACAACGCCGCACTCCACTCACAGCAGATCTTCAGGCCCTGCACTTCGGGCTTCCCGCTCCGGGGTGCTCCCAGGGCTTTGTTCATAGAAGGGACCCGCTGCAGTTGTAGTTGGGCACTGCGCCGCCGCAGGTGCGTGTTCCGTCGGGGGTGTTGATTACTCAGTATTCAGCCACTTCGGGAGGGTGGATTGCGACTAGCTCCAGGGTGGGTACTCGCCGTTCCCGCTCGGCAGCTGGAGGGGTCGGGTTACGCCACAACGTGGTCCGCCATCCTGGGCTGTCGCCCGCTTCCACACTGCTCTCCGGAGGGATTTGCCTCAAACTCGGTCCTCATTCACCTCAGGACAACGGCATGGAAGGATGGGCTGCAGAAGCCCCCAGGCTCCGCAGGGCGCCGACTTTGCTTACGAAAACCTGAACCTTACTGGGGCATACCGGGCAAACACACGGTCGCGGCCGGGAGCTCTCACTGGACCAGACTGTTCACCATGGCGCCAAGCCACGCCCCGCCCCTCGGTTTAATCTCTTTTAATTTATTGAAAGTGCAAAACACCATTGTATTCCCCAATCCATTTACAACAACCTTTTCAACCACATATTAGATTCCGTACACTATGTGTTTGTTTGTTTTATTTTCTTGGGAGGGACCCATAATGGAATGACACTAAGTAGGCATACATCATAATGGCCATCAATAAAAAGACATGTCCATTACTTTGCATGCTTTTCATCTTTCCAGATCCAGTAGTCTACTTGTATAAACAGGTATCATGTTACAGAAAGTTTAGTCTAGGCAGGATTAAAGAAGAGTAATTTTCTAGGACCATTGCACAGTACTTCAACTGCGAAACTCGCTGTGCTGGCAGTCACTGAAACCTGGATCTCTCCATATGATACTGCCATATTATCTGCCCTCTATACTGGCTTTGGCACCTTCTCTACTTCTCCTCTTAAGAAAAGATGTTGGTGTTGACCTAGTAATCAGTAAGGACAGACCATCACATTCCTTCTTCCCACTCCCTCCGACTTCACCTCCTCATAATTGGAGCATACCTCTGTCCAACTATTTGCTTCACACCCATTTCATCATTGTTATCTACTGCCTACCTGGAAGCCTCATCCTCTGAACGCAACCTACAAACTGAATCAATCCTAGCTGATGTCCCCAGGGTTAATCTGGGCAACAACCTCTACCACCACAAAGGCCCTTCAACTACAGCTTGAGAACAGTCTATAACCACTCCCTGGCCAATCTACATATTTTGTAATTTATTGAGCGCTGGCCTAGCTTCGAGAAGTAACTGAGCGCTTTACAGAGAAATACACCAATGCAGATACATAAGTGAGTACTTTACAGAGATGTACAACATTACAGATTTATAACGCAATGCTTTGCAATGGTAACAAAATAGATACGCAGCGGCGGATAGGATACAGAGGGGGGGGGCTGAGGTGGGGTACAGCTCTACCAGGTGGCAGGGAGGAGAGGGGCGGACGGCGTCTAGCGAGTTAGGTGGCGTGAGGGGCGACATGATTGCCTAGGTGTTGAGGAAGAGCGAATCCTTGAAGAGGTGGGTCTTGAGTTCTTTTCTGAATTGTAGGAGCGTGGGGCGAGTCCGATGCCGACAGGGAGGAGGTTCCATAGTCTTGGGGCATAAGCAGAGAAGGCTCGCTTTCTGGTTCTTTTTTACAGCGGCAGATTTCAAGTCTGCATGTGTCCTCGCTTGTGGTGCTGCGCTGTCTATCAGAGATGCAGGGTCTCTCTCCGAGGTAGCCGAGTGACTTGATGACGACTGCCTTATAGATGATGTAAGGTAATTTGTGCATGCAGTGGGGGCCAGTGAAGGTCGGTGAGGGCGGGGGGGATGTGGTTGTATCTACGTAGATCCTTGATGAGGCATGCAGCCACATTTAGGACACTTCTCAGGGGCACAAGGGGGGTGATAGGAGGCCTTTGAGTGGGATAGGACCAGTGCTTGACCGGTACATCTAAAGCTGTCCAGAGGGCTTATTGCAGGAGGGATAGCGGATACCAAGCGGTCTGAGTTTTCTTAGCTATTTGTATCTTGAAGGAGAGGCATTTGTCGATGTGGGACCCAAGGGACTTGGCGCAGGAGGTGAGCTCGGGTATGAAGCCCTCCGAGTTCATGGTTAATAGCCAGGTCTGTATGTCTGGGTGTTTGGTGTTGTTGGTGAGGAGAAGGAATTTGGTATTGGCAGGATTGAGCTTCGAGTATGAACTGGACATCCAAGACTGGATAAGTGAGAGGCGGGTTCTGAGCCTACGGATGTCGATGGAGTCTATCTTGCAGTATAGCTGTAGGTCGTCAGCGTATTGGTGGATGTTGTGTGCGGCTAGGAGAGCTCCCTGCGGCTCCATGTATAGATTGAAGATCAACGAGGAGAGGATGGAACCCTGCAGGACTCCATAGGTGATGGTCAGCATTGGTGATCTAGGAGTCCATCTGAACAAACTGCTTGCGGTTTGGTGAGATAGGACGTGGTCTGAATCCAGATTGGTAGGTTTGGAGGAGAATGTTGGTGTCGATGTGTTGCTGCAGTTGTGCGGCTATCGCTTTCTTGATCGTACCTAGGAAGGGAAGATGGGTGATGGGGCGATAGTTACCTAGGTTGTCGGGATCCAGAGTGTTTTTTTTTTTAGTAGAGGGAGAATTTGTCCTGTTTTTAGCATAGATGGGAAGGTGCCTTGAGTTAGGGAGCTTTTTGATGATCTCCAGGTCGGGAAGGAGAGCTTCTGAGAGGAGGGTCTTGAGGGTGGATGCTGGGAGGATGTAATCTGTATGTGATGCGGCTTTGAGGGCATCCAGGGTTTATACCAGGTCCTCTGTCAAGCGTGTCTTCAATGTTGTCAAGGATGTGGAGATTTCGTGAGGAGGGACGTTAGAGGTGGGTCTGTGGATGCAGAGCTGGCGTCTATGTGCTGGTGAATCTTGCTGATAGTCGATGAAGAAGGGGTTGACGGCGATGGATTTTTTGATGGATTGTGGTATGTCAGGATTGGGTAGCAAATTGATGCACTGCTTGACCGCTTTGAAGAGAGCTCTGCTTTTGTTGTCGGCTTCTGCTATGGTATTCTGATAGGAGGCTTTGGCTGTGTTAATTAGTTGTTGTCGGGTTGCTCAGAGTTCCTTGAGGAGTGCCAGGTCAGATGCAGTCCTGGAGCGACACCAGGTTTTCTCTTGTTTCATGAGGACTCTTTTTGCTGAGGTTGAGTGCTTGCATGTACCAGGGTGCTAACAGTTTCGGTTTGCATGTGGCCTGGTTTCAGAGGATTTTGTTGGTCGAGGGAGGCTGAGGGGGTGGCGTGGAGTGCTTCCGGTGCTGAGTTGCAGTTCAGTTGGGGGTGTTTGGTCAATGTAAGGTGTAGTTTGGCATGGTCCTCTGTGAGGGCTTCCACTGGGGAGTTCTTGAAGGGTAAGAGGTTGGTTGGTCTGCTGGGTTTTTGCTGGAGTGCTTGACATAACCTGCCAACCCATAACAGTGGGATCTAGTTTTATCTCATCTTCTTGCATTACACGTAATGACTCAGCTCTGTCCATCAACTCTTCCTCCTCTGATCACTGACCAATCCTCTTAATCTCCAGTCTTCCTTCACCCTCCTGCCCTCCATCATTCATAGCCATAAGGGAGTTGAAACAAACCTTGATGGCATTTTACTGAGGCCAGGTCACATTCTCCTTCCAAGCCAAGCCCTGTCTCTTCCTCTTGCCCATTACATCTAACTCACTTTCAGAGTTGGTTTAAGTTACTTACCTTTAACGATTCATGGATTCACATGCTCAAGAATATTCCCTGTCGTCAGGCTGGGAATCTTCGGTAAAAGAAAAACAGTGTAAGATTAATTTTAATTGGTTTTTGGATAAAGTACGCTTGGAGGTAGTCCAAAATGTTAAATATTTGGGAGTTGCGATTACCGCAGACAGAACAAAGCCGCAGACAAAACAAAGCGACATGATTTGGACATTATGAAAAAGAAAATCAGGATGAATGCTTCAGAGATAGCTGTCTTTGACAGGAGATTTTCTGCGATCCCTTTGATCAAATTGTATCATCATAAGACAGTGCGCCTAATTACGGGTCTGGCTGTAACCCAACGGTGCTACCGGCGGGTTGTCGCCAGACTCTAACACTGTTTCTGCTGCCTGAGATCCTGGTGCCACTGTGACATTACAAGTTCTTGTGGCCCGGGATATCAGGCGGCAAGAAAGTTTAAGTCCCCCATTCCCATGGAGTCCCAAAGGACTCCATGGGAATGGGGACACGGAATCACTGGCACCGTTCCGTGACAATTCTGCCTACCGTTGCACCCGGCAGGTCAGACTTCCCGGGCGCAATGGCCCAGGAAGGCAGTTGTAGTGTGGCGGTCTGGAACGGGTGCTGGTATGCTGCAACTGGCACCCTTATTTCTGGACCGGCACACTTGTAATGAGGCCCAGTGCCTCGTTTGCTTTACAGTGTTGAAAAAGGCCTGTTGATACATTTTTGGAAAAGGCTTGAAGCACTTTTATGGAAAAGGTTTTTAACTTTACCATAAGGGATCCCAATAGCAGTGTTAAGACACAAGGTGGGTTTAATTTCATTTGATGCCCGTGTAGACTGGGAAAGATACCAATTGTTGAGATCTTTTATGGACTCCCAAAAAACCTGCATTTTGTGCTTCAAGATCTGAATTGGTACAAATGTCCTGTAAGGTTTTGACTGAGTGGTATCTTTTAACAGCTGAATAATTGTGTGCCTTTGACATCACGGTGGAGGATCCGGTTGCCTTTCCGAAGAGGGGAAAAAAAAGCAATCTTTGAATCTGACTAGATACAAAAATCAAGCCTTATTTTTTATCATTTTAAATATGAAATTAAAGCCTACAATGTTCTACCTTTTTATTTACAAAAGCACCCATCCAGAAAATAGACAAAATATAACTTACTCTCTACCAGAGAGGTAATGGCTGCTAGGGAAAAAAAGTGGAGGAACGATCGTACTTGTAGGTTCTGCGATAATGAAGTAGACACTTTTTCATCTTGTGATTGTTTGCGATGTCCTCTCTGAACTACGCTATGAATTGTTTGGTGGGTTGGTTTATGATTAATGTTTTTTAAAGACAGAAGTTCTAGTCAAGAATTATAAATAGTAATGAAATTTCGTTGAATATTGCAATTTTAAATTTTGGAGAAAATGTAAGCGATATTCAATCAACACTACAGCTAAGTCAATGCCTAGTCTGGGATGCTGAGGAAAACCCTTATTGATGTATTTTTATGTCAAGTTCAGTACACTGGATGACAACCCTTGTATAACATCCCCCTCTTAGAATCCCCCTGACCCCACTGAGCCAAGAAGTAGGTTTGTTTTGCAAATTAAAAGGTTTATTTGAAAATTTAAACAATATATATATCACACTTTATAATAAATTAATATCTGATAGTACATATGATGTTGATCAACAATGGGTAATCTGGCACTAGCACACTTCTATACAATCAATGCGGAGTTAGTATAGGATGGATAAAGTAGCAAAAATAGTTTTATGGTTTCAAGGGAAAAGCAATGAGAAATAAAATGCAGTACAGAAATACTTGATATGATTTTAGCAAAAGATAAGATAATCACTTTTTCTCTGGCAATTCACCCCCCTCCCCTATGCAATACCAGAAATGGAAGGAGAGTACACAGTCTTCAAGAATCCCAACAAATCACACTTTATAATGCAATACACAGTTCCAGTTCTCCCAGCAAGCTTAGGGAAAACAGGGATGAGTTTTAAACACAGGCGAATTACTTTAATGTGGTTTGCAAGGAAGTGAAAAGGTGCTAAAATTGCTTTTAATTCCCTCTAGAGGTTCAGGGTAGGTGATGGCTACTTTATATTAGTTCAGGCTCACTTTAACAATACTCTATGAATGATTAGCAGATTGCAAACGAATTTTAGCAAAGAGAAGCAAAAAGCTGCTGATTTCTACAGATGAAGAAATCGGGCCAAATCGCAAATCGCGGTAAATTTCGCGAGTGCGTGTCTCGCGATTACGGGAAGAGTATAGGGAGTAGGAAGTCAGTTCTAGGTTCATTGGAAAGCCTAGATTCTAAGGTACTCACAATATAAATTTGAACTAGGCCTCGTCACGGATCTGGTCAACACGTCCGGCTGCGGTTCTGTCTGCTCGGCGGGTCAATCAGGCACCGGTTCTGCTCACAGCGATCTGGGTCAGCTCTGCTCTGCTGGTCTAGCCTCTCTGGATTCTGGATGTAACACTGCTTTCTGGGTACTGCTACAGGTTCTTGCAAAAATTCTCGGCAAAACTCCAAACAGCTCACCCGGCTGTTGAATAGTTTGGTTGGTTTTGAGGCCTGCTGAAGAGGATTCAGCTGGTGGATTCAAGCCTCTCTGCTATAAATTCTGGAGTTAATTTCTGCTACAGGTTCTGGAGATTGATGGATTTGAAGTCTGGATCTCTGGATGTGAAGTCGTCGGTCAGCATGCTCCGCAGCAAATGGAATTGAATGTCTCTACCTGTCCCAGCAGTCTCTTTTTATGTGTTTTGAAAATGGGTGCGTGCCTGGGCTTAGCTAAGCCTGCCCCTCTCTACTTGTCATTGGCCCAATTCTCCCCTCTCCCATGATTGGGGGAAGGAAATGGATTGTCATCATGATGAGGTCTGTTTATGGGTCAGAGGATCCTCCCCTGGTCGGTTTGCCCACAAATCTATATTTGATTCAAATACATCTTTCCCAGATATACAATTTGTTGAAATTACATGTAAACATTATATATTCCTTATGGTCCATGCTTATCCGCCTCTGATCTTCCTGGGTGCTTGCATTCAAAAATGACAACATTTTGCGCTTTTTAACTGGTTTTGCAATATCGGACATTTACCCAAAATTACACACATGTGCGCAAGGAGTATGGACATTAATTGATGAAGTGTCAGATTTTTAACATGCAGACATTTGGAGTAAGACCCCATTTTCCGCTAGCAACCCCCCAGAATACACCACAGGGTCCTAACGCCTCTTAAAATGTGCACCGAAAAATCACAAGAATAATGGTATTACTTATATAATTCTGACAAGTCCGTACTATGAATTATCCATCTTTTTTTAAATTATGCCCTGGTCAAAAAGGGGTGTGGCTTCCCACATCACATGGTGGAATAACTGGTTTATCCACTTCCCCCAAGCCAGCTTGTTCACAGAGGCACAGCTGCCCCCCAGTTTCTCCCAAGAGGAAGCTATTTTACGACACCCCCAATATAACATTTGCCTGAGTCAAGGGAGTTGCATTGTTCTGTCCCTTCCAGTTCCCAGGTGCTCCACCCCTAATCTAATCAGAGAAGTGTCAACTCCTTTTGGCAAGGGGAAGAGTGGCTGAGCAGGTTTCAACTCCTGTCAGGGGTAGTTGTCAAGCAGAATCCAGTTTACTTAAGCCAGGTTTCAGCTAAATGTCACTTTTTGTTCCCAGTTTTCTACATTCAAATCAAACTGACAATTTTTACCTATACATTAAATAATTACTTCCTTCAAGTCATTTCAGAATATAGTTTTACATTGTATCCACCTCTTAGCAAGTCTTTCCTTGGTCTGGTTTTGTTTCATTTGTTCAGTTTTACACCAAAGTCTGGTGGTTTTAAAACGCCGGCTTTCTGATAGTGGCGAGTACTGGTAATGCAACCATTTTTGGGATTAAGAAAATGAATTCCCCACAGTTCTGAGTTGCTTTTTGGCAATCAGCATTGCCATTCCCAATGGTTTGAGGCTACTGTGTGTGTAGCCCAATGGTGGTTTTAGGCAGTGCCCTCCTGTGCTCACAACATAGGCAAAAATGGGTGGCAGCCTATTCTTCATGTTTTACCTGTGCACTCTCTGGGGAGTTCTGGCCATCATGATGTTTTCCATGCCAGAAATGCACAGTTTTATGGTAGGGCTTGGATGCATGGGTAAAAACATCCCACAAGCATATCTTAAAATAGATTACTGATTGTAATGTTTGTTCATGAATCTTATATTACAATGATCTTAAATTGTATTGTAAATAATATTTAAATGTTATTGTAAAGGTTTGTTATAAACTACGGAATTAAATAAATATATATTTGGGAGGCTTCTGATCAGGCAGCATTTAAGGTTATGTGAATCTCTGAAGGGATTATCTAAGCTAGGATTGGTGTGTTGCTTAGGCCAAGATAGAGAGATACAATTATAGAAACATAGGTTTGATGATGGCTGCCCTCTTGCTCGAATCCTTTGGGGTTTTACATACTTTGTTTGCTGGTCTTGGGTCCAGTACTGGTCTTTATTTTCTAGTCCACAAGGACAAAACAGTAGGTAAATTCCCTTATTTACCGGATGCTGAGGAGTCATGTGTGGGCACCCATTCTGCCCCTTTGGGGGTAAAAGCAGAAAATAAGCAGCATATGAGGTACCATGACCTGTCAGAATTTCCCTCATTAAGTAACTAGCATAGGCCAGACAAGGCCTGTTAGAAGAAGGTAGTGTTAGTAGAATGTATTGAAGCAGTATACACTATTGCAATAGCAATATAGTGCTTTAAACAACAAGCAGCCATAAAAGCGCTAGAGGCCTGTGTTTGTACAGGCAGCTTTGTAGTGTGTTTTTTTCATTTACTGCTACATGTAGTCTTTATATATACACATGCATGCAAACATGCATACATATTTAGTTCTGAATTGTCTGTATATGCTTACATATTAAACCAGCAAGCCAGGCAAACAAATTATTTGCATTCCTCGCATGAACAGAAGTTAAAACAGTAGCTTGTTGAGGAAGCCAGAGATACTGTTAGGGTGTGGGACTTTACAAGACTTATCTCTGGGTATTAGGTAACCCATCTTTTAATATAGGCCCGTACTACAAAAGTTGATAATGTTACTGAGCAGCCAGGCTTATCTTAAGGTGGGTAACGTGAGCTGTACAATGAAATTAGTAAATACAGGTATACAAGTAAAGACTGACGCACTTAAATTTACAGTATAAATTAACCAGGTTACTCACCGTAGTGACCACCTTACTCCTAGTCCATAGTCCCCTTTCCTCCATACTTATGGGACATCTCTCCGTCCTGTGGGACGGGACCGGAGCACTTTGTAAAAAGCATCCAAAGATTTTGCAAAAATGTGTCCTTCCGCTCTTTGTTGCGCAGGGCCCGGCACGTGGCCACAACCCCGCCCACCTTGGCCCCACCCCACATATCGCACATCAGTCCTTTTCTATCGCTAGGTCTAAGACCTATTAGCAATAACAGAGGAACCATATTAGAGGGGCGGGCGGGCATATAGAGGAAAGGGGACTATGGACTAGGAGTCAGGTGGTCACTACGGTGAGTAACCTGGTTATACTCCTACGTCCCGTCCCCTTTCCTCCATACTTATGGGAGATTCCCAAGCACACCTTACAGGAACTATGGGTGGATGGAAATACCCCTTACTGAAAAAGGTTCTTCAGCACACCCTGACCAAACTGAGCATCAGCTCTCGAGCTCATGTCTAGACAATAATGCTTACAAAAGCAGATGGGGAGGCCCAAGTAGCTGCCCTAGCGATGGGTCTCCCATGGGACATATTTTTGAAAGGCAACCGCGGCTGCCTTACCCCGCGCCAGGTGTGCATGAATTCCTTTAGGAGGCTTCAACCCATGGATGGTGAAAGACTCCGTAATGCAGGTGGCGATCCACCGAGAAATAGTTGCCTTAAATGCCTGCTTACCTTTTGGGTCACCAAAGGTCACAACAGTTGAGAAGAATTCCTAATCTCGGATGTTCTGTTCAGATAGAACTTAAGAGCCATTCGGACATCGAGACAATGCAGAAACCTTTCTGCCTCTGAGGCAGGGTTCGGAAAAAAGACCGGCAGGGAGATCGACTGATTCAGATGTAACTCAGATACCACCTTCCTTGTGAAAGACCAAGAAGGGATGCTCCACCGACAAGGCCTGGAGCTCACTCACCCGTTTTGCTGACGTAACGGCGACCACAAATGACACTTTCCAGGATAGGTACTTGAGGTCTACCGTGGCCATTGGTTTGAAAGGTTTATGGCACAATGCCGTCAGGACCACATTTAGATCCCACGTTGGGTGTGGACTACGAATTGGAGGATAGAGGCGTGTCAAGCCTGCAAAATGCCTCTTAACCACTGGGTTACACAGAGAGTAAGAGCATTGGTCCGTAGAAAGGTAAGCGGAAACCACTGAAAGGTAAGTTCTGCATGACAGAACGTGGATACCCGACTCTGCTAAGAAGGATACAAAGGACAATACCGTGTCAATTGTAGCCGCCCTTGGGTCCAACTGCTTGCTTAAACACCAATGACAGAACCTGAGCCATTTGCTTCTGTACTGGGACCTAGTCGAGGGTTTCCTGGCTACCAGGATAATATGCATGTTATCCGCAGACAAGTTAAGATGTTCTAAAGACTTGAACTGCCAAGCTGAGCGATTGTGGGGAGGGGTGCCAAAGCTGCTGTTCCCCCTGGTGAAGAAGATCGGGGGTCACCAGAAGTCTGATCGGTGGATACACGGACAGGTGTTGGAAGTTCTGAGAACCAAAACCTGGCCGGGCACCACGGGGCTATGAGCAGGAGAGAACAGTTCACCGAGCTCTTCAATTTGCAAACTGCTCGGTGAATTAGAGGCAGAGGCGGGAAAGCATAAGCTCTCATGTTGTGCCATGGAATCTTGAGAGCATCCCCCAGAGAGGAGGTTCCCAGCCCCCCTCTGGAGGCATACTGAGGAAGCTTCTTGTTTACTGCTGTAGCGAAGAGGTCCACCTCTGGTGTGCCCCAACGCAGGAAAATCCATGAGAGAACCTCCGCTTTCAATTCCCACTCGTATCTGACCATTGTCCACCCGCTGAGACATTCGGCTGGCCCGGGATGTGCACTGCAAGCAGCCAAACACCATGAAGAACAGCCCATTCCCAAATCTGGATGGACAGGTCCACAAGAGGGGAGACTTGGTTCCCCCTTGTTTGTTGATGTAATATATCAACACCACATTGTCCGTGCGTATACGGACCACCTTGTTGGCAATGATCGGTCTGAACGTCCTGAGCGCTAGGAAGATTGCCAGAAGCTCCAGATGATTTATGTGGCGGGGCTTGTCCTGAGGCGACCAAAGATCCGAGACCTGATGAAGATCCAACGTCGCACCTCACGTCAGAAGGGAGGAGTCCATCGTGACCGTTACCGTAGGGGCTGAGTCCTGAAACCCCGCACCCACTGACAGGTTGCTGAGAGATGACCACCACTCCAGGCCCACTCTCATGGAAACCGGAATCATTATGAACTTGGAGTCCGGATCCACAGCCTGTCGCCAAGAACTCCGAAGAGCCATCTGAGTTCGCCTCATCTCGAGACGAGCAAGAGGAAGAGCCAACCCGCACGAGGCCATGAGGCCCAGAAGCCTCTGGAATCACCAGGCCGTCATGCTCTCCAACTGCGCAAACTTCTGACACGTGGCTAACAGATCCACCATTCTGTCCCCGGTCAGGTATACTCTGCAGTTGATCGTGTTCCAGCGAAAACCCAGGAAAATCAAGTCCTGCAAGACCGTCATGGAAGATTTCCGCCAGTTCACCGACAGCCCAAGATGGAACAGGAGCTGTAGGAGAGACTGAATATTGCTTGTGACTCTCAACGGGCAAGGGCTGCGTAAGAGCCAGTCGTCCGAATACAAATACACATGGATACCCTGCAGACGAAGATAGGCCGCAATCACCGACATTTTCGTGAAGACACGCAGCGCCGAGCTGGGGCCAAAAGGAAGCACTCGAAACTGGAAGTGCTCCTCTCCCAAGAGAAACAGAGATATCTCATGTGTGGACTCCAAATCAGAAAATGCATGTACGCATCCTGAAGATCCACCACGCTGAGCCAATCGCCCATCTGCAAGGAAGACTGTATCTGGCTGGGCGTGATCATCTTGAATTTCTCTTGGGGTAGGAAAAGATTGAACTGGGAAAGGTCTAGGATGGTGCCCAGCCTGGTTGGGTTTGGGCACCGTAAACAGCTGGGAGTAGAAGCCCTCCCCTCGTTCCCCGAGAGGAACGGGTTCCACCGCTCTGAGGTCCAGAAGCTTCTGCATCTCGGCATTCAGGGAGGACGATCCCGACAGCTGGAAAGGAGGGTTGAAGGGTGGGGTAGGAGGTAGGGGTAAGCGGAAGCCCGCGCGAGCGACTGACAAGACCCATCTGTCTTCGGTGATGGTCTGCCACGCCTACCAATGAGATGCAATGCGTCCTCCCACTGGGGTCTCGTGCGAGCACAGAGAACCCTCAATGTTGTAGGCTTTTCAGTGGTATTGCCACCTGAACCTGAGGAGGAGGCTGAGGAGCGGGAGAAAAACTGAGTTCATTGTTGTCTCTGGCGGTTATTCCCCAAAGGGGTATCCACTCTATGAGATTTCCGGTCAAAGAAGCCCCTGAAACCTGAGGAGGGCCGACTTTGCGACAGGGGTCTCTGGGTTTCAAAGGGGTTTTTTACCAGGACTGACAAGGATTTAGCTGTCTGCGTGCTATCCTTCGTCTTGGTCAGCTCTACATCCATTGTAGAATGAAACAGAGCCTTACCGTCAAACGGAAGGTCCAACAACTTGTCCTGCACCTCCTTCGAAAACTTGGTGGCATGTAGCCACGTCTGTCGTGAGGTATCAACCCCCAGCATAAGGCCCCGAGCCGAGGTGTCTACGTGGTGAGCCGCAGCCTCCAGGAGATCCTGGGCCAAGACCCTTGCGTCGAATAAACCCGCCTTAAAATCCTCCAGCTTTTCGACCGGAATGAACTCCTCAAACTCTGACAGACCTTTCCACATCTGAATATTAGCCCCCGCTAACACTAGTTTGGCATTGGCCTGCCAGAGCTGCAAGGCCGAGTTAGCGAAAATCTTCCTCCCAAGGGAGTCAAGAAGCTTGTCCACCTTTCCCAGAACCCGAGTAGCCGTCTTGGAAGAGGATGCTGCAGGCCTGGACTGCAAGGTAGCCGCAGCCACCAAACCACCGTGGAGGAGGGGGGCGGACAAGACAACAAAGCCACCTCTTCCCAAGAATGCAGCCTGTATCGTGCGTCAATTTTCTTATTGACAAAAAGTCCAGAGTGTGGCTTTTCCCAATGCCAAGGCTCCTTACGTAAAGGCTAAAGTTAAGACCCCTGATCCATCGACAGGGACCCCTGCCTCACTTCCTCACGTGCCGCGGTTCCCTGAGAAGGCTAATTTGGCTATTGGTATGTCACAGCTTTGGTTGAAAGTTACTTGATTGCTCAGTCCTGGACTCTGGGTGAAGATGTCCCTCTTCTGTAGGGTCCTCTGGATGCCCACAAAGTTTTGGCCGGATTCGCACTTCCGAAGACAATGCACTCGATGGTCAGGGGTCCCCAGGCATTGGGATTCTGTAGCCTTGGAAAGCCGCAGCAAGTCGGGTTGCGCCAAAATGAAGCTTGCCTCAAGGCTAGTTGGTCCCACCAGCCCAAGAGAGGAAGTCGTCCCTTGCAGGTCTTCCCAGTCGAAACGAAAACAGGGTCAGCACAGCTGCAGGGCTTCACCGGGTACGTTGCGGACCGGGAGGGTGCTTGCTGGAGTCTCTTCACATCATCTTTGTCGGATGTTGTCCTCCAGTGGTCGACTGCCTCTAGTCCCGAAACCTCGCCTTTTAAGCAAGTTCACATTCATTCACAGTCAATCACCAAGCACGGTGGCTGTCCTCCCGGACAGCGAGCCGGCCCGTCAGAACTGGTTTCACTCAGGCACACCTAGAGACAAAGGACAGGGAAGTTTCAGGACCCTCCATCTTCCTGCCTTTCCAGACACATTGAAGCCCTCCAAAGGCAAATGCACAAAGGACTCAAACCCGATTCAAACATAGTAAAAGCCCAGAAGGAACTAACCAACAAGAAATGGTGAAAAAAGAAGACAGGGGCCCTTTTGGGAAAATGGTCACCCTTGGATGCTGTACTGCAGCTGAGAAAACAGCCTGCAGATACATGGCACAAGGGCGTAAAAAAGAAACCACTGCCACCAGCTATTCAAGTCAGATAGTGTAACGGAATGTTACATGAGAAGTGAGATAAGGAATTACTATGCAACCCCCCAGCACTCCACATAGGGTGGTGTGTGCTAGACCCACCAAAAAGAGGTAAGACAGACGTGAGTCATCTTACTTTTCCTTGGGTGAACTACTGGTCCCAAGAAAATGTAGTTATACATTAAGGGAAGTCCAAGGGATTTATCAGTGGCACTGCACAAAGGGTGCTGCTGGGTGTCACAATGCAAAAAGCAGATGCCTATGGAGTTTACCAGACTCCATTAAACAGTAAGAAAAACAGAAATCCTAGTCAGAAAAACACATGATAGAGTGACAAAAAAAGTCCCACTCACTCAGAAGGTAGAATTAAAAATCCCTGAGTCCAGCAAAGAGCTGGGGGTCTCTAAGGTTAAAGGGAATTGGCAGAGAAATGAAACTTCTCCCCCAACTGTAAAGGGACTTTAATTCCTACATAGTAGCACAATGCCGTTCAGAGCATCTTGCTTTGCCATGATAATGTGGGTAGACTCAGAGCACTGAGCTAAAGCTGATGAAGCAATGAGACATTCACCCAGAGCCCCTTGCTGAAAAGTGACGACATGCTTTAGAGCATCTTGCAAAGAGCCGTTATATCACCACACACTAAGAATTGTGATTTTAGCACTGTGCTGAAAGGGACGTGCTAATGTAGAATGTTTATACACATCACACACTAAGGGCAGGGTTTAACGTCCACGTAACGTAAGTTTGTATTAGAAGCTGAGGTGACATGCATATTTAATAATTAGGGGGGTTCTATCTAGACCTACGAAAATCTAGCTGGGGGACCCGTCAGACAAAAACAAAGGGAATTCTTCTTTTAGAAGTCTGCATCTTATAAGATTGCATTGGGATTTGCTCGAAATAATATTGTGCTATATTGATGCTCTTTTTTCTGAAAGATCATTGATGCATTGGATAATGCGTTTTAATTCGTGCATTTCATTTTAATTTATGTTTTTTCTGATACATGCTTTTGGTTTCGTTTGAGAATTTGAGTTGAACACATTTCTTTGAACTTTATTGTTCAACCATGGATATAGGGCTTTGTGCCTTTATTAAAGAGAATTGTGAGTTATGCCTCAAGTGGGGATGAACAGTGTTTTTTGTTAATTACAACAGGGTACAAATTCTATGACAAGACAGGAGGCTCATATTATGCAATACAATCTTTACTCTGAAACCACAGCAGCAAAGAAAATACTTTTACAAACAAAAAAGTTTCCACAACAGAACTAGATAGAGTTCAATGTCAATGTATGGGGAACTCCCCAAACCATCATGGAGGACAGGTCATGCCCTGCAGGGGACCAATGAGCAGGGACCCTCTTCTATATATGTCCATTACTCTAACCCCAACCCCTCTTTCTTTGCTGCTGACACCACAGAGCTAAGTCACCCCTTTCAGTTGTGTCTTACATTGTTTGTCAGTAGTAGGCTTTATTAGTTTGAATATGGCATATATGGTAAATATGTGTTAATTACCTTTTATTATAAAGGAATTTGTGTATTTGATACAATGTATCTGGATAGCCGCGTGCGGCCGTTGGTTTCATTTTGGTGTCTTTCAAAAAGAAAATATGTATTATGCTCATACATCTTGTTTCAGCTGAAGCAGTGGTGCAATGGTTGAATTTCGGACTACAGTCCATGAGGTTGTGAGTTCGAGGGAGCTCTCTAATTTATTTCTTCTTTAAAAATTTCTCGCGCTTGTAAACTCAGGTGTTTCTAGTGCATTAATCAACTCGCTCCCGGCGTGCGCGAGAGCAGTGTTGTTTACACTATTCCCTCTTCATTTCGCCTGTTTGAATTCGTGCCCCTTGACAGATTTATGGTCACCTGGGGATTCCAGGTGCTGCAGGCTTTGGGTTCGGCCTGCCCCTGTGGCTTATGTTTGTAACAAAAGCCTCTGTTTCAGTACTGAGCCAAGTTAGCTCAAATATAGAGCTGCAGGTCTCCCATGCAGGAAGACCCGGGTTCGCGGCTGACCAGCGCATGTTTATTTGTATATTTTAAGATTAGATATTTTAATTGTTATATTTTAAATAATTGTATTTTACAGTGGAGGTATTTGATTGTCACCTTTTTTGCTCAGTTGAGCAGGGATTTCCCAATGGACATTTGGTTGGTTCATGACTTCTTCAGAAAGATTATAGCACAAACATTTTAATAGTAAAAATGTGGTTTTGTTAAATGTTTGTAATTTCGTATCCCTGGTGACACAACACATTTCCTTACCTTTAGTGCTGGAAAGAAAGAATCTTTACTGATAGACTGTGGGTTTGTTAGGTCAAAGTCTGACCATCCAGCGCAAGAGCCCGATGCACTGCCAGTCTGCAGTTTTATTTTATTTTCTTTGTTTATTTATTCATTTACTTATTTCTTAAGTTATGTGCTTTGCCTTCACTGTAGGTGCCATAAGTTCGGTTTCAGGTTCAGCCTGATTCTATTGCGAGGTTACCCCCTCGTGTACTGCTGATTATCACACCCTGCTCGGCCGAGCAGTTGGCGGTGCACTTGCTCAGTGTATCCTACCTTCAACTTGACAGTTTTCTTTTGTTTGGGTTATCTTCCCTGGAAAGGTGCAGTCACCTGCTCGGTGGCAAGGTTGCCTGGGGTTTCTGCGAGGGGTCCCCTTGTATACGGCTGTGTCCACACCCTGCTAGGGTGAGCAGTTGAGGTACACTTGCTCAGTGTTTCCTCCCTTAAAGTGGGCAACTTGGGTAATTACCTTAACTGGCATGCACCATAACCTGCTTGGTTTCAGTCTCTGCCTGAGTTCTAATGCGAGGTTACCCCCTCGTGTACTGCTGATTATCACGCCCTGCTCGGGCGAGCAGTTGGAGGTGCACTTGCTCAGTGTATTCCTTCCTTAAGGTCGGCAGCTTTGTTTAGGTGCAGCATATGGCTGACGCCATTGTTTGGTCTTGTAGGCGTGCAGTAACCTGCTCGGTTTCAGGCTTCGCCTTGTTCCTACTGCGAGGTGCTCCCTCGTGTACTATTGGTTGCCTCACCCTGCTGGGGTGAGCAGTTGAGGTGCACTTGCTCAGTGTACGCTTTGATAAACAATATGTTTAAGTGTTGACTGGAACACATTTGCGTTTTTTCAGAATTGTCAGTGGCCCAGAAAGCTCAGCGAGTATCAGCTTATATAAGGGCCGGGGATTCGGTCCCCTGTGAGGGCGTAACCCCTCTTCTTTGGATATTTTATATATATTTCATATATTATATATTCTTTATTTATTAAGTGCTTTAAAGAAAAGAGTGTGGAAGTGGTTGTAAACAGACCCATATGGGGTTGTACCTTCCTCTCTAACCATCTCTCTGGTGTTATCATTCATCTTTTAGTTAAAAATTCTGTCACCCTTTACCTTAGTTAGTTTCAGGACAACTCAGTCCTTTCCTTAGGTTTTGATTCCCGACCTCAATTGCTCCACCCAATACCAGTGCTGATTAAGCTACAGTATTTTCTCTCAACATGAGGAAGAATAAAGATGATGCGTTATGCCTCTATTGAGGTCTGTAGGGCTTAAGGCTCTCTTTAGTGGGGACGTTTGTTCTCCCCTACTTTTGTCCCATTGGACATTCCTTATTCTTTTGGTTCTGGTGGAGACAGGGTCAGCTCGAGGGTAACCGTTCAGTTTTTTACATGACAAGTTGAGCAACCATGTTTTACTTGGATGGAGTGTTTGGAAACACTTGATGGTATCAGTTAGACGAGTTGCCAAATAATAACTTGCTGGCGCCTGCCTCATGTTTTTCCTCCCAAAGCTTGGCCTATGGTTCAGCTAACCGTCTAACAGTGTGTTGCAACTTCTCCTCTGCTCGAGGAGTACACGCAGGCTTCTGTACCCTCATGAGCGTTGCTTAACCTCTTTAGAGTGCTGTTTTCATATCCGTGCTGACCGTTCTGATACAGGTTCCTAATTTTGGAAAGGTCTACATCAGTCTTTTATCCTGCTGAGATCGATAAGTGAACACCTCACACCACACAACGCTCGTAGTAGTGTTAAGCACCACTCATATACCTGAGGGTTCGTAGTACTGTATAAGTACGGTTTTGCTATGGACAATGTGCTTAGTTTTTCCTTCCCCTGATTCCCTTAGTGGCCAGTCAGCCTCACATGAATACAGTGACTCAGACCTCAGGGTTGGAGGGGACAGTGGTCCCAGATTTCTTCTCAACCTTGCATTTACAGGGCATTGGTAATTATCCAGAGTTCTTTCCCCCTCATTCCCCTTCCTGCCATCCTTGGGGGAGATTGCATCATAATATTACACCTCTGGGAGTATCCAATCGTTTCAGTTTTTTCCTTTTTACAGGAGTTCTGGCGGGTGACCAGTGCAGACTCGCACTGAGCATTTCCCTCCCGTCTGTTAATTTCCTTTGTGCTAATCTCTGGTATTTCAATAAGTTAACTGGAGTCTGTCCAGTCAGGGGATTGGTTAGAGGCGCTAGTGGGTATTTATTTCTCTTAACGGTGTAAAGCGGGGCTTTAATGTGGTCCTCAGGGTAGTTTTCTTTCTGGATTGCAAGGTTTTTCCTTTGGATAAGTGGGGGAGGTTTCTCCTCTTTTGGGAAGGCTCAATATCCCTTGGTGGGATAGAGGGGTCTGGGAGTGATACTATCCCCCATCCACGTTATGACCCTCTATCACGATGCGTTCCAGAGTCTATACATTAACTTTCAGACGGTGTCTGCCGCTACGATTACCAGAGTGCTGGGATATATATTTGGTTGATGACTTGATTATCATAGTCACCTGCATGGCAGGTGGACCTTTGGGGTTTTCACAAGAGTTTGTTTGCAGTAAGGTGCCAGCTCAGGGTGCTGTGAGCTTCAAAGATCTGCAAATTGGCTGAAATATAGGTTGGACCTCTTCTGGTGTACACCTTCAGTTTAACCATTTAGTGATCAGTTCTTTGCAGTTTAGAGTCTTGCTAAGATTTTGGAAATTTGGTGTCCTCCTTCGGTTACTTTTGATCCGCTAGGGGATTTATCACCAGGGAGGAGGGATCAAGGTTCAAGCACCGGGCATACCTACAAAGGAGTTTAGATATCACTATAATGATAGTGATTGGATGTCGGATACATTTTTTCTTCTTGCCAAGTTTGGCCTCTTAAGGATCAGGTTTATAATATCTGCCTTTTGTCATGGTAGCAGAGTCCTTCTTCAAGAGTTCGGGAGGTCTGAGGGTCTCCGTGTTGGTGGTTTGACGGGTTAGCTTCTCAGGTGGGGCCCTCTCTTCCATTCTGCTTCTGCCTCCAGAAGACTTCCCTCCTTAGTATACACATATGTCTGAAGACAATTGTAGATTAATTCTATTGCTTTTCAGCTCCGCTCAGGATGGATTGTCCTATTACAAAATTTATAAAAATGATTTTTTACTCCCATTTTACCCTTTTGAAGATTTGTCTTTCCCTCTTGGTTCCCCAGTGTAGTTCTGTGACATGCCCTGTTTCTAATGCGATATCTTCCTTTAATGCATGGGATGGAACCTATAAGACTTTCACCCCTATGGGGTACTTTTCTTTATCACCAGGAGAGCTAGGTGTTTGTTTTCATTGGTTTGCTTTCTAGGTCCCCAAAAATGGTACGAATTAAAGTGTTTTGAATATTTGATTGAACAACATAGGTGTTTATTTCAGATGGTTTTGTCCTAACCTATTAGTATAGGAAAACCTGTTCAATGTTTTCCCCTCTTTTAACCAGTTGGTTTTGGTGGCCTGTAAGGAACGCTGGATTTGGCACATTCCTGTTTTTCTTGCAGTGGATTTGACTTTGCCTTATAAGACAGCTTTTTGGGCAATCTAGTCTTGGGCAATTCTCTGATTGGTCAACAGATTGATTTAATGAAAGCATTTAAAAAATGTTTCCTTTCCTATTATTTTATTATATTATCTATTATATTGGATCATTTTGTACGTACTAATGAGATGCAAGGGCTTTGAACTTGCATAATATGAGCCTCCTGTCTTGTCATAGAATGACTAATCCCCCACACTAACGTGAGATGGGGGTTTAGATTCTATTAAAGACAAGGAGGCGATTATTATCCCTCCCACCCACCCTGAATATGATATGATATGATATGACAATTGTGATACGCATGTACACAGGTGGTTCAAGTGAGAACATTCTTTGGTTTGTTGTTCTTCCCAACCACCCACCCTTCTTGCTTGTTGTTCTTACAGGTACGAGTTGAGGTTCTGCTCAGGAGTGTGGATCGCAGTTACAAGTTCTGGAGTGCGTGATTTCGGCCACGAGTTGAGGTTCTCATCAGGAGTGTGGCTCGCAGTTACAAGTTGTGGAGTGCGTGATTTTGGATGAGAAGTCCTATCCAGAAGAACTTCGGCATAGATTCAGGCTGCGGGAAGGTGGAGA
Organism: Ambystoma mexicanum; assembly: GCF_040938575.1. Taxonomy (NCBI): domain Eukaryota; kingdom Metazoa; phylum Chordata; class Amphibia; order Caudata; family Ambystomatidae; genus Ambystoma; species Ambystoma mexicanum. The sequence goes on from NC_090941.1 coordinate 899,652,143, forward strand.
TCTCCTGTTTCGATGGATTCTTTCTCCGCGCTACGCAGTTCAACCGTTTCATTGGACTTCTGGTGCAAGACAGCTGCAGAAAGAGGGGTTGGGGTTAGAGTAATGGACATATATAGAAGAGGGTCCCTGCTCATTGGTCCCCTGCAGGGCATGACCTGTCCTCCATGATGGTTTGGGGAGTTCCCCATACATTGACATTGAACTCTATCTAGTTCTGTTGTGGAAACTTTTTTGTTTGTAAAAGTATTTTCTTTGCTGCTGTGGTTTCAGAGTAAAGATTGTATTGCATAATAATCGCCTCCTTGTCTTTAATAGAATCTAAACCCCCATCTCACGTTAGTGTGGGGGATTAGTCATTCTCCCCATGCAGTTACCTCCCGACACTGCTAGGTAGCAGCAGAGGAACAAGCAATCTGGGAACAGGATCTACAGAGACAGCGTTCAGTCTGTCTTAATCTGCTCTGCACAGACTCCACTCTACATAATAGTGTAAAGTACATGTCATGCCGACGTGGTTCCTGGCATGACACATCGCCCTGCAGGAGTGCACCACGTACTGTCCCACCGCACTCGGCTCATGCAAAGGATACACTCTGAAAAGTATGAACATTTCCCCATCAAAAATAGGAAGCGTATTCTTTCGGATTTAAAATCGTGTCCATGAGAATGGCGTCTGCGTGAGCTCCGCCACAACGGCCTGAGAAGTGAGATGACCCCCCCCCCCCCCTTTTGGGCCCCACCCGCAGATGGAAAGTGAGCTACTAATGCATGAGTGCGCCCTCTCCGAGCAGTAAAAAAATAAAAAATAAATAAAAATCAGACGAAATCAGAGCCAGATTCCCCATAAATCACTGTCTACACATCATGGTGTCCCAGGCCCGTAGCGATCGAAAGTGAAACTGCGGTGGCACGCGCGAATCCCTGAAGCTGCCTAGACTGTGAAGCAGGCCTACGCCGTAGCAGAGAGCATGCTGCTCTGAAACACCCTGTGGTAATCGTCGGGTGTGAAAAAGGGGTGCGGAGGCGAGGCGATCAGGCGCAACGACAGAGGGGACACGTAAACCCAGGCGCTGCCAAGGTAAATTCCCCGAAGCCTGGCGCACTCATGCTGCTCCACGGACTCTGAAGGAAGGCCTTGGAACCCGCCCTGACTCGATCAGTGCCCTGCTATGAACCGTCGGAGAAATGAGATGTGGGAGCCGTCTAGCTACCACGGATAGAGGTCCTCTAGCCGGAAGAGCCAACAACATGGAAGAACCGGAGGCTCACCCTACGCTTTGGGTCGCCCCTAGGGCCCTCCAGCTGCGCCGACGGCCCTACGCCACAGGACCCGGAAAGGCCCCAGAGTCCCCGGAGAACACAAGAGACTCCCGGCCCGTCGTCACCTGTGAGGCGCAGACCAGCACAGCTGTAGGCGATGACACGGTGAGTGATACCATCAGGGCCCCCACGTTCCCACACCACCACTGAACGATTGCAATAGCGCTGCTGGAGCCATCACCAAGACTCCCTTGTGAAACACACGTATGCTCCAAAGAAGTTAGAACTTTGATTCACAGGGTGCTTTCAAACTAATGCACTCCGTGTTGTGGCTTGTAGAATGTGGAATGAAGAGAGAATAGAAGTAGAATGGGTTTGCCAGGAAAAGGATTGAAGAGCAGTCAGTTAAGAAATGGAATAAAAGGAGTTGAGACATGAAGGTTGTCTCCTGGCATTATTTAATAGAAACATGGTGACTGTGATGATATAATCAGATACATAACATTTGGCAACGAGGTAGTGACTGACTCATGCTGTAAAACAGGAAAAAATAAACGATCAAGACACACATGGTCTGTGGAGGTGACTGGAAGAAAATGACTGGTGAGGAGCCAAATAGCATAAAGACAAGATAAAGCAAAAAATGGAAGCGGTAGAAGGCGAATAAATCAAAGAAACAGATAAATCATCCGAGGATGGAGTTGAAAGTCAAGCAGGAGAAATTTCGGAGTGGAAATATAGCACAAATGTGAAGACCGCGGAGGAGGAGGAAATATTTGTGGTGACGGTAAGCCTGTGCAGCACAGTTACTTATTTTATTTTACAATCAGAACTTTAAAGCTTGAGTGACCAAATATAGGGCATATACAAAGGCTAAAAATGTAACATGGAACGCTGTACAAAGAAGGCATTTTTTGATGTGGAACTTACAATGCGCGAGGCACAGCACTCGAGATATTGAGAGTAATAAAGGCATTGCGTGGAAAACGTGCAGCCATAATGTTAAAGGTCATTTGTACCGCGCACTATCACCACCGGAGTGGTCCCCTGGCGCTCTGGCGGCTCTGAAAGAGGGAGGGAGGGTGGGTTAGTGGGTGGAGGCTGGGAAAGTGCAAGATTGCAGTGATGTGCTGTTGGCAGCCTCACCCCGGTGGTTCCGTCGGCTGGGCCTGGGGTGTATGCGGCCGGTAGTCGTCGTGTGCTGATGTGCGAGTCTCTGTGTGTTTTTGTTTTGTTGTTGAAGTGTAGTGAAGTTCGTGCGGTTTGCTGCGCTAGAGGTTTGTGGTTGTGTTTGGTTTGGAGTTTGAGAGGTGTATGCAGAGAAGGAAATTGTTAGTGGTATTGGTTAGTTTGTATCTCTATCCTGGACTGAACCGGTTGGGCTCGTGTAATCTTACACGACGGGATGCTTGTACACCCTGAGCCTCAGGAGGTACGTGCCCGTTTTTGCATTCAAGGCCGTTTGAGGATTTAGCTGTCCCCTCCGCCCGCTCCCTTAATAACCTTGCATGCTCCTCACCCCCTCCACATGACTAGCGCAGCTGCTAGTGTCCATACTTCCGATTGTGTGGTGATTGGTGGTATCTTGTCTATCCACAGCCCCGTGGTACCTAGTTGTGGCTGTACGGGCGGTGGGGGATGGTAAGGGTTGGCTGGAGTAGTTGCCTCCGTTTCTCTGGGTCTCGCGGGTGGACCTCTGTGTCCAGCGTCAGCCCTACTGGTGCTCAGGGTACTTCTGTCGGATTCTAGGGGTTTGTCAATGTCCTTTTTTTGATGAGTCGTTTGTCTTATTGTTGTTTCGGTTTTAGTCTCTGGTGTTGAAGAGCCAGGTTTTTAGTAATTTTCTGAATTTAAGGTGATCTTTAGTGTTCCTTATTACTTTTGGGATGTTGTTCCAGGTTTTTGCGGCTAAGTGGGAGAAAGCAGTGCCTCCGAGTTTCTTCTTGATGTAAGGTTTTTGTTCCAGTCGGATTTCGTTGGTTGACCTGAGCGGTCTTGTTGGCTTGTAGATTGTTATTTTTTTTGGTAGGAATTCTGCTCCTTGTCCGCTGATTTCCCTGTGCGTTATGCACATTGTTTTGAAGATGATGCGCTGTTTTACTGGGAGCCAGTGTAGTGTTTTTAGGGCCAGGGTGATGTGGTCTCTTCTGGATAGTTTGAGGAGTAGGCATGTTTTCATGTTGTCATAGCAACACATCAGAGACAAACAAAGTAAGGCATGCAAATGAAAGTGAGCCCCGATACGTTTGCAGCGTTAAAGAAAATCGAAATGAAGAAATAATCATTTACCCAGCTGAGCGGAAAAGCAGATTGAATTCATTTTCCTTACATTGACGCATGGAGCATTCTTTGGGTTTTGTGGCTCGTATTTATTGGAGGCTACATGGAGCACTGGCGCCACCTGCTGGACTTTGTAAGCAATAATAAGCCATCTAGTGCACACGTTTAAAGTAACACTTATACACTAATGCAGTTATACAAATGAATATTTTTTTTTCCTGATGTGAACTAAGAAAAATTATTAAAACGAATAGGCAGCACTTGTGAAGCAGAACAAAACAAACAACAGAAGATATTGAGAGTGTGGACCAGAAATAATAAAGAATAAAATCATGTGAACAGACATTAAAGTTTAAAGCAAGAGTTTAACAACATCAAATAAGTACGGTCACTTTATTTTGGATTGATCGTTGATAACATGACAATATAAACATTGCCAGAGCAACGCAGTGTAAAAGCAAGGGTTTCAAGCGAATATTGGAAGAAGGAATTGATGAGATGACATAAAGGCCATGCGCATACAGTGGCAAGAGTGCTCAGATTAGCAAATAAGTAGATCTCTACCATCCTAAAGAAGTATTGGTCTCTAAAACCCAAGGGCACACTGTCAACACTTTATTTGTCTGTTAAAAGCAAAGCAAACTCGTCGAAGACACTGAACTTTAATTTCCAAGACAATATTTGAAGCCCTAAAGTGATATAATGATGCATATACCTTCATTGCAGTGTGCACAGCAGCATAGTGCGTAGTGCATGAATGGAAAATTAAAATTACACGGACAAATACGCTGTGGATTAACAACATACATTACAAGGGCCGTCACAGCAACACAGTCATGTAGGTGTGACAATGCATGACACATCAGTATCGGAGTTGCAGCAATTAAATGTCAGACAAAAAAATCAAAGAAATGACACCTACACTTGTACAGCAATGTCAATAGAACGGCAAAATCAATAACGCTGCGCTATATCAAAACAAGACAGGGACAGACTCAATTCAAAACCAGCAATAACAGTTGAGGGGATCTTGAGGATTAAACATGCTGAATGGCTGAGGTGCAGGGATAGAAAACTGAAAGTTTAATCCTATTTCAGCACAGATCCAGTATTGTCATCACAGCAGTCTACAGAAAAAGAAATCTGCATATCTTATGTAAAACTACCAGCTCAAAATGTCATCTGAGGGTGTGAGTGGGGATTTAAATCTAGCTCAGGACATATGTGAAACTGCCATATCCTCGAGGTTAATTACCTACACAGTCCAGAATCATTCAATCCTGAGCCATGATGATGATCAAGGGCGGCGGTGGCAAGAGTGGGTGATTGAATTTGAGGGCTTCATGAGAGCACTAGGAAATGAGAATGCTCCAAATAAATTAGACATATTCATGAATTTGGTGGGTGGAGAAATGAGGAGTATCATAAAAACATTGACAACAACTGAGGAGAGAACATCGTATCAGCTTCTTCGTGCTGCTCTAGAGGAACGCTTGACAATTCCACCTAACAAAGATTATGAGGGATATCTGTTTAACCAATGCAAACAGAGACCACAGGAGACAATTGCACAGTTTGTATTACGATTGCAAGAGAAAGCAACCTATTGTGAGTTTGCAATGTTTGATGATGAAGAAGCTATTAGGTTAAGAATAATTGAAAGCTGCACATCGTCAGAGTTGCTGAGACATCTTCTGAGAGCGCCCCTCTCATTGAAAGATATTCTGGAATTGGCGAGAATGTATGAAAGACTTGAGAAACAAGCAGAAGATATGGAAAGCGACGGGAAGTTGGAGACACTGGCTGGCTTCAGATGCAATGTGCAAAAACAGTCCCAATACTCGAGCAGGATATTATCTCAAAGCATGTGGAATGGTATCAATGGAAGTGGTCAAGGAAAGCTGTGTTCTAGATGTGGATTTAGATTTCCACACAAAGGTCGATGCCCGGCCATTGGTCGAAGATGTGTGGGATGTGGTCAGAGAAATCACTTTTTGGTCGTGTGTAAAGGTAGAACATCTCTATTGTCGACCTGTGGAACTGATGCCCAGCCAATATTGAATGGGAAACAATGCCTAATGATGGAGCGTTCCGAGAATGATGTGGCCACCCCAGATCGAGGACTAATGGTTGGAAGAAAGTGGTTATCTCAGGAAGAGACCCTAAGAAGTCACCGGAGGAGTTCCCATAAAGCGACAGGATGTGCTCTCAGTGAAAGAATGGTCAGCTACCAAGGAAAAGACTGCTTCCCAGGGTGTGAAAATTATAATTGTGTAAATGGAGAGGAGGATGGTGACATTGAAAGGGAAGTAGTAAAGTGGGACTGAGTTTGGACAACTGGTAAGAGGAAAGTTGAGGAACATGAGGAACATTTGATGGATGGGGATGAGAGCATGCGATGGGTTCAAAGGTAGCGAAGGAAGATGGTCAAGAAGATAAACCATAATGATGAGTCAGAGCCTCTCTTTGTGACTGAGTGTAAAGGGCCCGTGATCATTGCAAGGAGAGATGAAGTGTCTGGGGATCCATTCTTTCATGCATTGTTTCAAGATGATTCAGGTGGGGAAGAAGCATATGAGGAGAGAAGAAATGAAGAGGTGCATGCGGAACGGGGAAATGAAGAACCTGTTGATGTCATGTCACTTAAAGACTGTGGACATTCTCCACCATGTGTAGCTGGTGAGGGAAGTCAGAGGACAGTCAATATTCGGCTCCAAAGAAATAGTCGTAAGCCTGCACGTCTGATTGAGCAGATGTAGAGGTGATCTTGCTGGACAGATGGGGAATGAACCTATATGATAAGTAAGGGGGGGATGTGTGGCTTGTAGAATGTGGAATGAAGAGAGAATAGAACTAGAATGGGTATGCCAGGAAAAGGATTGAAGAGCAGTCAGTTAAGAAATGGAATAAAAGGAGTTGAGACATGAAGGTTGTCTCCTGGCATTATTTAATAGAAACATTGTGACTGTAATGATATAATCAGATACATAACACTCCGCAATACGCATTACGCACGCAATTGGGAGAAGGGGCTCGGGCCACATCATAGGGCTCACCAGCAAACACGCAAAGCCCCAACAGGCAGCACTAACACGGACCACGCCACACCAGGCATGCAGAGACCCATGTTTAATGGCACCAGAAGGGGGAAGAAAAGAACTGTGTGAACAGACCCAGAACCCTTGACCTCCGTGCCCCACCAGCACCATATTGAACCAGCATTCAGAACTAAGACCATAGTATATAGGCCCACACCGGGGAAACTGTTGTTGTTACAGTGTGTCTTCTGACCAAGGCAGTTGAAAGGCGAGGACAGGAAGGAGAACATACCAGAACACAGTGGGATGGCACCTCCCCGCCTCATTCTGAAGTACATAAGGAGAGTGGTCGCATCCCAACCTAGGAGCAAACATTGTACACTGACAGAGACATATAATCACAAACCAATCCTGGAATCAGACTGAAGACCATCCTCCTGCAATCCTGCGGACATAAGAATCCACTGGTAGACGCCCCTCCATACGTGTTGCGTTGGAATCAACTAGGTGGACTACACAAAGAACGAGGACAACGAAGTGTACAGAAATTTAGCACACACCCAATGCTACGGGAACTCTTCCAAACCACTCTAAACCCTGCGACTGAATAACTAAAACGGGGCCATCACCGTTGGTTGCAAAGCGGATCCTCTAAAACAGATGAAACTGGCCCTCAATTCTCATTGTACTAAGTGAGCCAGTGTAATCCCCACCGTGAATGCTTACCAGTCCTCCCCCTCAATTCGCCCGACCCACAGCCTTCAATAGCCGCCACTAAGTCAGTCCAGGCCTGCATGAGCATGACAAAAACTAGCCGCCCTTGCCTACTCTCCAGTACCCCCTCACAGTGGCAACCCAAACATGGCTGCAACCGAAACGACAGGAACTGAATCAGGAGGATGACGTTAAGCTCAAAATGGACAATTTGGAAAACAGGGAAAGAAGACATAACCCGCGCTTCTGTGGAATTCCAGAGGGGGGAAACAGAAGCGGACCTCAGGAAAACGCTCCACGATATCATTAAGCTATTGGTAGCTGACGACGCAATTGACGAGCCCAAATCCGAACGGATTCATAGAGCTGGAGGTCCCCTGGGGGGCCAAGATCTGTTCTCACCCGCTTCCATCGCTATCAGGACAAGGCAAGAGTACTCCAAAAGGCAAGGAGTGGTGGAGCAATCACCCTTGGAGGCGCACAGATAACTATTTACCAGGACCTGTCCTTGACGTTGTCGCTCAGAAGGATGTGTGGCCCCTTTAGGAAATGGTTGATGGAACGAGACATCCGATACAGATGGGGCTACCCCTTCTCCCTCTCCTTTGAACACGGAGGAACGAGGATACGACTTAGAACAGGAAAAGAAATTAAAGCATGCACTTCCGAACTGACTGGACCACAAGGAGAAGAAGATCTAAGAGAATCGAGACAAGATGGAGGCGCATCCAAGGCCCAAGAAGAAAGAGGGTGAAAGGTTAGAGAAAATATCGGAGAGGCAACTCTCTCCAGAAGGCGATAACTGACCCAGTCAAGCTTGGTGCAACTACCATCTCGCCGCAAAAAAAGGGGGAACCAACTGACCAGCTAACAGTAAATTTTGGTTGACAATGAACAGATGTGTGGGGGGGGGAGCGTTGGGGGCTCAATCATAATGGGGATTTAACTAAGATGGGAGCTGTGACGTAACGGTTGCCACTGGTGGGTCGATGCAGGGCCGGTGCTTCAACTGGGCTCGATCGGACGCCGTCAGATGGCAAGGGCATGGGGGTGGAGCGAGGGATGTACAAGGGGAAAGGGTCAGAGCAACTTCTTTTTTGGTTCCAAAAGTGAGATATAGTTTGATGAATGAAAAAGAGGCAATATGCTGGTCGCAGTTTGTGGCAATTTTCCCTCCAATCCTACAAAATGGCGATAATCTCTGAATTGAAGGGAAGGGACTCCCTTAGAGTGGGAACGCTCAATGCCAAAGGTCTCAACTCGCCAACTAAAAGATCTCTGGTAGCCAGAGAATTTCATAGGTCGAAAATGGATGTTCTCTTATTACAAGGAGACCAAATATGTGAAAGGGGGGTGCCGGTGGGGGGTAAGGGACGACAAATCCTTGGGAAGCATATGTGAATAGAAATGTGGGGCTCCGGACTGCTGAGAAGGGGGGGGGATTCTCATTAGGAATGGAATAGAGTTTACGCTGGCCAAAAGGTGGGTGGATGTGGAAGGACGAGCCCTGCTGGTCACAGGAACTATTGGGAAAATTAACGTAACAATCGCCACCATTTACTCCCCCAACGCTGGACAAGTTTGGTTCCTTGTTAAAACGATTCCTAAAATAATGCTGAGGCCACTGGTCACATTATTCTGGGCGGCGACTTCAATCAGTGGGCAGACCCCGCTAAAGAGCGAAAGCCTGGTAACAGATTGCACCAAGGATGATCGTAGTGAGTTTGCGGTCATGATGGATGTGTATGGAAAGAATGGCGTGTGGAGGGCAATGCACCCAGTTGAGCAGGGCTACACCTTTCACTCCACCCCGCACAGCACTTTTACCCGATAGACTACATATACTTCTCCAAGGACCTTTACAATGTCACCACCCAGTATGAGATTGTCCCGATCACTTGGTCAGCTCATGACATGGTCGTGGCCGATACCGAGTGGGAAGAACTACCATGCCCAGTGGGGAAATGGAGATGTAACGAAGCTCTCTGGAAGGACCCTGTCTTTAAGACAGAGATGGAGACAGTAATTAGTGAATATTTTAAGTAGAACAATAACGGGGAGGTATCCAAACAAAGAGTATGGGAGGCAGGGAAAGCAACTTGGAGAGGAGCCCTCATAAGAGAAGGATCCCATAAAAAAAGGGAAAGGAACCTAATTGAAAACAGACTTGGAAGAGAGATTTGCCAACTAGACGGGGAGGCTAGGAGTGAGAACAAAGTTGAGCCCGATAAAATCAATGAAGCAAAACAGAAGAGGGAGGAACTCCGACTCTTGGAACACGACCAAAGAGTGCGTAAGCTACGACTCCTGAAGCAGAAACTTTATGAAAAAGGAGACAAGGCTGACACACTACTGGCTGCCAGACTTAGGGAACAAAGGGCTGAGCGAAAAGGTGCCTGTAATAGTTGCGGAGGGGAATGCCCCAGCCACAACTACACCCTTCATTCCTGAGGCTTTCCGGAGGCTTTCACCACCTTTTTACGAGACACTGTACACTTCAGAAGTGTACCCAAATTTACCGGACATGGAAACGTACCTCTCCTCTGTTGACATGCCTCAAATATCAGGCTTGAACTCTGAGCACTTAGAAGCCCCCATAACCCAACAAGAACTCCAAAACGCAATAAAAAGGCTCAACTTAGGCAAGTCCCCAGGAGAAGACGGCTATACGGCTGGATCCTATAAAACCTTTAGTGCCCATCTCACACCATTCCTGGTAGAACTTTTTAATGACAGCGAAGGCCCCAGACTCCTTTGTCCGAGCTCTCATAACGGTGATTCCCAACGATGGGAGGGACCCCAAAAAGTGAGGATCGTACCGTCCCATATCCCTGCTTAACAGACGCAAAAATGTACACCCGGGTCCTAGCCTACAGATTGGAAATACCAATACCCCAACTCATTCACTCTGATCAGGTGGGCTTTATCATTGGGAGACAAGGCGCTTACACAATGCGGAAGGACCCTACATCGTATCAACACATCCCAGAACATGCTCAACGACCCTGTTTTGCTCTCCATTGACGCGGAGAAGGCCTTCGATAGGGTAGAATGTTTTTTTTTTATGGCGGTCCTACGGAAGGTGGGAATAGGCTCAAAGTTTAGAAGGGGCATACAGGCGGTGTACACGACCCCCAAAGCATCCATATTTGTGAATGGTGGATACTCCTGGTGGTTTGGATTAGGACGAGGCAGGGGTGCCCGCTCTCGGCTATCCATTTTGCCCTCTCCTTGGAACCTTTAGCACCAAAGATAAGGAGACTCTCGAGTGGAGGGACTCTGGTTGGGGGTGGGGGGGTGTCTAATACAAAGTGGTGCTGTTTGCTGATGACATACTCCTTCATACGGCCAATCCAGCAACATCACTCCCTCAGGCACTTTGCCTTCTTGAAGAATATCGTCAATTTTCTGGCTTTAAGGTTAACAGGGCTAAGTCTATTCTTTTCCCCCTGTAGGGTTCTGTGGAGACGAATGAAGTTAAATTCTCCACACTGGGTCTCAAGATTGAACATACTAAATTGAAATATTTAGGCATAAAAATCGCAAGGGAATTAGATTATGAAGCCAACTCCCCCCCCCCGCTTCTCTAAAGGTTCAATGCAGATCTTATAAAGTGGGACAAACTGACAATATCCTCATTAGGGAGACTTAATGCGATTAAAATGCTTTGTCTCCCACGGTTCCTGTATCCCTTCCAAATGCTTCCAATTAAAATGCCAGTGAATTTCTTTCTTGCGGTAAAGAAAGCCATAATAAGATTCCTTTGTCAGGGGAAAAGGGCCAGAATAGCTTATGTTACCGTGAACATTGCCCAAGGACAAAAGGTGGAGTAGTTCTTCCAGATCTTAAGAAATATTATGAAGCGGCCCAGCTACAAGTCTTAATTCCCCACCTACGCAATCACAAATAACCCCAATGGATTGCCATGGACAATTTTTATTTGTCCCCGGCGACAGTCTCAGAGTGGCTGTGGGCTCCAAGGAGGAAGCTTTTAAATAGACTGAAAAACCATCAGATATTAAGAACCATATGGGACATTTGGAGAGAGGGCACCGAGATGCGGAAAGTCACCACATGGCCATCCCCACTGAGCCATCTATGGTCCCCGGGTATTAATGAACACATCCCAAATGTGGAAAGTTTTCAAATATGGTATGAAGCGAGTCTAAAAAGGGTGGGCCAACTATGGAAAAAAAAAAGACTGTCACACTCCCGGAGTTGACAGAAGCCCTGGGAATAGGCACATTAACTACCTTTCACTTTCTGCAGATAAAAGGTGCGTTAACGAGAACATAGTGGAGGGGCAAACAAAAGAGAGACCTTACTCCCTTTGAGATGCTATTAAACTCTAGAACAGAGATGAAGGGTCTGATATTCATTATGTATAAAACATTAGTAGATGCTGGTAAGGGGACCACGAAACCATTGAGGGGTAGATGGGAAAAAGATCTTGGAGAACACACAGACCTAGACATGTGGGGGAGAATATGTAGAGCCGCCTCACAAACATCCATATCAAATCAATACAAACTGCATGCCATCAAACTTTTACATCAGTGGCAATATGACCCATTCAAGCTCTCTAGGATGTTCCAGTCGATTAGTCCACAGTGCTGGCGTGAATGTGGCAGAGTTGCCGACTAACGGGCATATGTGGTTGGGATGCCCCCGGATCAAAATTTATTGGGATGAGGTCCTGGGGTGGATTAGAGAAGTAGATGGTATCAAAAGGGTGGCAGGTCACCATCTCATTTTGTTTGGATTTGAGAAATGCGAGGACGAATGGAGGATGATTAAAGGTCTGGCCCCAAAGCTAGTACTTGCGGCCCATGCCCTGCTGGTGACTAAGTGGAAATCCACAATGGTTCCGAGTAAGACTGAATGTGGCTTCAAACATATGCATCATGGAAAAGATATCATCCCAACACAGAAGATCTATGCAGTGTGATGTCCTGTGGATGGGTTTCGTAGGCAAGTACATGCCAGGAATAATGAATTAATAAGTAATATTGATATGCAATATTGGCGACAGTAGACACCCCACCTCTCAGGATTGCTGCATTTCCTATGGCAAGTTCCAAAACATGAAACCAAAAGTGATATGTAAGAATGCACATGAAGTCCCCCTCCAATAGGGGAGTCCCTTGAAGTAAAAATAGACTATTTCAAAATCTACTCATACACGTCTCGTTCAGTGTTTGCTTGACTCGGGGGTCGGGGAGGTGAGGGGAGGCAGCGGGGACTAGTCACCCTCATGATTTACATAACAAAATTGTTAGGTCGTATGATGTTCGTAATCAGTTATTATTTGGAAAAGTCTCTGCTTTGTGTGTACTCCTTCTGTGACTTGCACTTATAAAAACTTAATACATTTGAATTTTAAAAAAGAAAATGGTGTCCATTTTTTGTGTGTGGCGGAATTTGTTGAATCCGAGTATGGACAAGACTGGGTTTTGTATATATATTTGGAAGATCAGAAACAAAAGGGTTGTACTTTTGGGCATAAAACAATGTATGGAGCATGTCAGCAAGAATGAATGAGCAGCAAGGGCACAAAGCATTCCTTAAAGCTTTTAAATTAAAAAGCTAATTTGTCCTTGAGCGGAATAAGAGTGTTTTATCTTGCACTGTCCACTTTACTTTTCAGTCCGCTTGCTGCGTGATCCCTGCAGCTGGGGCCCAGAAGGCCAGGAGGCCTTCGAGCCCTCTAGAAACTCCAAACAGGAACTTTGCTGGCGATCCCTAAGTGGGCATATTAATTTGGATCTAGGGCGGAGCACCACGTGCAGATGCACAAAGGAAATCAGCATCAAGACAGGTATAAGAGCCGTCCATAACTTATCATTTAATCTGTCCCCATTCAAACTAAAATGCACAAAAGTGAATTAAATACCATTACAGGTGCATTTAAAAAAATATATATTTTTTATTTTTACAACTGGGACTACTGTTCTTTCATAGTTGGGAAAAGTTATGGCTTTGAATGTGGTGGGAAGCAGCTCCTGCATGGAGTTTAGTAACACTGACTATTAGGCAACTGCCATGCAACTTGGTTATTTTGTACATGAGCAATACCGTTTCCCATATAAACAAGTAAGGTGTAGCCTTAGAGAGGAGCACAAGCGATCGATAACTCAGTAATTGCATTTAAACTAATAGTCTCTCACTAAGCTATCAGCAGGAGAACTACCCCTTCCCTCTCCTCTGGGAACGTCACACAGTGATGCGTGGAATAACCCTTTATTTGATTAAGGTATATTTTAAAACAGGAGGTTGTGCAGTTATATTTGTACAGAAAAAGAACATTTACACAAAAGAACATTTACACCATCAGGCCCTCAATTTACCCTTATTTTACTTTAACTCACCAACATACGCATCATGTCCACACTAGGTCTATGGAAAGTTCAAGTTGCTCATTATTTTAATGCGAGAGGACTATGACTCCATCTGATAGCATTTATTAGCATTTTCAATTACATTTGGAAAACCTCCTGACTGACATCAGTGTTGAAATGTTTTAACATGGTAACAGCAACACATTGGCAGTGTTTTCCGTTTGTAAAAGAAAGCAGGAAGAGTGTGTTCTTATTTCATTGTATGTGTGCATTTTAATTTAAATCTGGCATAATGTTCTGGTATAAAAGGGGGCAGGGGTATATTTCCTCCGATTGATCGGCTTTGCTTACATTTGTGACATTGCTGAGTATGGCCATTGTGCTGTTTTGGACAAGAATTATTTAGGTCCCCTTAATACTTTTTGTTCTGTTCAGTCTGCCCCTCACATTTGCAGTGCTCACATTTTTGCATTTACAACTTAGACGTGCTAATAACCATAAATTGCACTTCACTTTAAATACTTTTCAAGTAGCTCCTGGGTCAAGGCAATCAGCTCCTGGTAAGAGCTGCACACCTCAGCTCCTACTCCACGAATCCCAATTTCGACCCCTGTATTGTATTGTATTTGGTTATTTATTAAGTGCCCTTTCCCCATTTGTATGGCCTCAATGCACTTTGTGGTTGGAACACACTTGGTGACCGTAGTCAATGTGCTGGAAGGTCTAAGAGTTTTAGATTAGGAGATGCAATGTGTGCATTTACGCCGGTCTAGGATTTAGGTGGCTGGCTAGGCCCGACTGGGCATCCCAAAGGTCAGGAACGTGGGTGGGCGCTGTTGGTGGTTTGAAATAGATAGCTATTGTTGAGAGAATCGATGTGTTTCCAGCTATACCGAATTTCTTTTCATTGGTGATTGCTGTATGCTAGTAGCAGAGGTGTTTAGGTACGTCAGGTGTTTCAGTGTGGACGGCTATATGCGCTGCTAGACCGCAAGAGTATAGCCAAAACTGCATTCTACCATGCATGGATGTTTGGCCGTGCCTGTGGCCTGTGTCCACAGACGTAGTGAGTGGTATACGCAGCGTAGGCTTTGTAGTTGTTCAGCTGGAGTGTTCTTTGTCCAGTGTGGGCGGCGTGGTCTCATTATTCGTGATCTCTCTGGTGCGAGGGTCTGAGCGGTGGGGGCAGGTGAGTTTATTGCAGTGGGGCACAGCGAAAACTGCTGGCTTCCATGGTTGAATTTGCTAGGTAGGAATGTTGGTGAGCCAATGCGAATGCGACAGGTCTCTGTGTTGTAATTGATGTAAGGCAATGTTGGGTACGACTGTGGTTTCGAGACGGGAGGATTCAGGGGCATATTATGGGAAGAATCAGGATTTTAGGGCCTTTCTGAATTTCAGATGGTCTTCAGCGTCGCAAATGTGTAGGGGTAGGGAGTTCCAGATGATTGGCGCTTGGACGGAGAAGGAAGATCCGCCCAGCATGGAGGAGTTGTAAGGTGGGACCACTAGGTGAAATGCTGTGCGAGATCTGAGATTCCTTGAGGGCTGGAAGGGAACGATTTTGTCTCGAAGGAATTCCCGTCCGGTGTTGTGGACTGCGCGGTGGGTGTTGCACACAGCTTCAAAAAAGGTAGTGCAGCGACCAATCGGGAGCCAATGGAGGGCTTTTAGTGTGGGGCTGATGTGTTCTCTGGCATGGAGGTTAATGAGCAGGCGTGTTGCCATATTTTGGATTCTTTGGAGTTTCCTTAGTTGAGATGCTGGGGCGCCTAGGTAGAGGCAGTTTGCGTAATCTAGGTGGGACAGGATGATGGAGTTGATGGCCGAAAAACAGTGGGGATAAGTGAGGTAAGGGAAGATACGTCTGAGAATCCGCAGATGGAAGAAGCAGGTTTTAGATACAGAAGTGGTGTGTTGGGTGAGGGATAGGTCTGAGTCCAATGTGCATCCAGGTTTTTTACTACGTTGGAGATTGCCAGTGCTTGTCCTAGGGCTTGAGGCCACGGAATCAGTTGGGGGAGGAGGGTTGTTTTCCTGCAAACTAGGATTTCAGTTTTCCCAGCGTTGAATATGAGGTGGTTGGTCTTCATCCAGTGGTCAATATCCGAGAGGAATGACGACAGGTCCGGAATGCCAGAGCCTTGAGATTCTGAGGATGATCTGGGTGTCGTCTGCGTAGTTGTAGCAGGTAAGATTGTATGAGCGGATGATTGCGGCAGGGGTTTAGGTAGAAGTTGAAATTTAGGGGAGCTAGGGATGCTCCTTGTGGGACACCTTTCCTTACTGGTCTTGATGTGGATGTGAACTGGTGGAGGTGCATGATTTGTGACCGATTTGAGATAAAAGAGGAGATCCATGAGAGGGCTGTGTTTCCGATTCCTAGTGTTTGTAGCTTGTCTAGTAGCATGGTGTGATCGATGGTATCGAAGGCTGCGTAGAGGTCCAGCAGGATGAGTACAGCGCAGCCTTCTGTGTCGGCTGTTCTTTTTTTAGGTCGCCCCAAATGGAGACTAAGGAAGATTCTGTTCCACTAAGTGGTCTTAAGCCTGATTGTACAGGGGTCTAGGAGGTTGTTGGCTTCAGCAAAGCGGCCCGGCTGTTTGTATGCTGCGCCGTCAATGAGTTTGGCGATGAAACGTGTGTTGGAGATAGGGCGTTAGTTCTGTGGGAGAAGTGGGTTGAGTGTTGGTTTTTTGAGGATGGGTTTCACGTAGTAGGTTTTTAGGGCTTTCGGGAAAGAGCCTGATGTGAGTGAGTGGTTGGTTGAGGATTGTGTGTGCGACACTACCTGCAGTTGGAGGCCAGGATGTCTTTGAGGAGCGAGTGTGGGCAGGGGTACTCAGGGGAGCCTGAAGGGCGGCTATCTGCTATGAGCGAGAGGAACTCTTGGTGTGTGATGGGAGAGAAAGAGTTGAGGATTTGTATTATGGGGGGGGGTTGAAGGTCGGTCGGTGGGTGGGTGGCTGGCAGGGGCATTTCTTTTAATTTAGAGATGATGGCGGAGTGTCTGTCATTAGCGACACTGTAGGTGGTGGGGAGATTGATGGGGGCTGGCTCGAGCATGCAGGGGATTTGACATTGGCTACGATTCTATATAATTCCTTGCTTGGGTTTCGAGCATTTGGGATTCTGTTCCCATAGAATGTGTTCCTGCTTTTTTTGATTTCCATTGTGTATGTTCTTGTTTTTGCTAGGGCTATTTTGTTCTGGGCTGAAGGGTCTGCTCTCCATGTCCGTTCAAGACAGTGCTCGAGAGTTTTGAGTGATTTGAGATTGGCGGTGAACCACCTGGGTGTTGGTCCTTATCTCAGAGAGGTCCGTTTTGTTCGGTGTGAGGGCGTTTGTAAGCCAGAGGTCAAAGGATTTGATCGCTTGAGGTCCTTCCTGGAGGCCAAGCATATGGAGAAAGTTGAGGAGTGAGTGTGTTAGATCTGGGGTGATAACGACTTTGTTCCATAGTGGAATGGTAGGGGGGGTGGTTAGCAGTGGTCGTGGGTGGCCTTGAACGCCAGCCGCTGTGCTCAGCGCTATGCAGATGTAAATTGCTGAGTGATCAGTCCATGATAGGGGACGGGGCAGATATATTTGTTGTGCTGAAAATCACATTGATGGTGTGGCCTCGCGTGTGGGTAGGTGTGGAGATGTATTGTGTCAGGTTGAGTGATTCTAGATTGTCTGTGAGTGATCGGGTCATAGGGTTTGAGGGCGAGTCGAACCATATGTTGAAATCCCCCAAGACGGTAAGTGTTGGATGTAGGATGATGTTGGTGGTTTTTGTTGTAGCTGGGAGGGAGGAGCGGGGCGATCTGTAGAGGAGTAGGAAACTGTGGGAGGTGGAGGGTGAGAGTTGCAGTTTTACCAAGAGAGATTGGTAGTCTGTGGTGCTGGTGGAGGTGTCCTTGATTATTAGCTGGAATTTGCAATTGGCGTTTGTATAGTATTCGTGATCTGTTCCGGACAGCGAGGTTGTAGCCAGGAGGGAAGATCTTGTGTGCGATGGGCTCGTAGTCGTCGGAGAACGAGGTCTCAGTGATGAAAAGGATGTGTCTGGGTCAGAGATGTGGAATTTCTTTTGGGAAACTGACCTGGCGTTGATGAGGGTGCAGGATATATGGTGGGTTGCCCTTGTGGGTGCTAGGCGGGAGGAGTTATAGGGGGTGGCGGGGGGCGAAGTGAGGGCGGGCAATGAGTACAGTGGGACACAGAGGGGTGCTGGTGGAGTGTGGAGAAGAAAGCATAACGGGAATGGGAGAGGAGGGAAACGGAGGAGTGGGGAATAGGGCTAAGAACGGGTTGGGTGGGGTAGGGGAGGTTGGGTGCTATAGTGTGTTGGCAGTGTTTGCAAGCTGGGTTCGAGGAGGGGTGATGCTAGGAGGAGCATACAGTGTCTTTGGTTTCGTTCTTTCCTTTACTTTTGGCCGGTCCTGGGGGTGTGAGCGAGAGTGGGAGGGGCTGTGGAGCTTGGGGTTTTGGCGAGTTGGAGGTGCTGTGGTGTTTGTTTGGAGAAAGTGTGAGCAAATGGTGTGGGTGAGTGGTTGGGGGTAGTGCTTGATGGGTGTTTTATGAGGCTCGCTATGCCATTCGGTATGTCCCGGGGAACAATGTTCTCCGCTCCCCCTCTCCATCTTGCCATTCTTAGTTGCGCAGAGCGGGATCTAAGTGGGGGGATAGCGGGTCCATGTGAGGTGGATTGTTCTGGTGAGGAGGGGGGATAATTACCAGGTTACTCACCGTAGTGACCACCTTACTCCTAGTCTATAATCCCCTTTCCTCCATACTTATGGGACATCTCTCCGTCCTGTGGGACGGGACCAGAGCACTTTTGTAAAAAGCATCCACATTTTTTTCATAAATGTGTCCCTCCTCTCTTTCCTGCGCGGGGCCCGGCACGCGGCCGTAACCCCGCCCACCTTGGCTCCGCCACGCGCATCGCCCATCAGTCCTTTTCTATTGCAGGGTCCAAGACCCATTAGCAATAACAGAGGAACCTTATTAGAGGGGACGGCGGGCGGGCGTATGGAGGAAAGGGGACTATGGACTAGGAGTAAGGTGGTCACTACGGTGAGTAACCTGGTAATACTCCTACGTCCCGTCCCCTTTCCTCCATACTTATGGGAGATTCCCAAGCACTCCTTACAGGAACTATGGGTGGATGGAAATACCCCTTACTGAAACAGGTTCTTCAGCACAGCTGGGCCGAACTGAGCGTCAGCCTAGAGCTTATATCGAGGCAGTAATGCTTACAGAAAGCAGATGGAGAGGCCCAAGTAGCCGCTCTAGCGATGGACTCCCAGGGAACATACTTCTGAAAAGCAACCGCAGCTTCCTTGCCTCGCACCTGATGTGCATGGATACCCTTAGGAGGTTTCAGCTTTTGGACGGCGAAAGATTCCGTGAAACAGGCAGCAATCCATCTGGAAATGGATGCCTTAGACGCCGGCCTGCCCTGGGGTTTACCGAAGGTCACTAACAGTTGGGAAGAGCTCCGAAGCTCGGCAGTCCTGTCCAGGTAGAACTTAAGAGCTCTTCGGACATCCAGGCAGTGCAGAACCCTTTCCGCCTCCGAGGCAGGGTCCGGAAAAAAGACCGGAAGAGAAACCGACTGATTCAGATGGAATTCGGTCACTACCTTTGGTAGGAAAGCTGGGTTCGTCCGAAGGACTACTTTGTCCTTGTGAAAGACCAAGAAAGGATGCTCCACAGACAATGCCTGGATCTCACTCACTCTCCTCGCTGACGTAACGGCGACCAGAAAGGACACTTTCCAGGACACGTACTTGAGGTCAACCGTAGCCATTGGCTCAAAAGGTTTATGGCACAGCGCCGTCAGGACTACATTTATGTCCCAAGGCGGGTGCAGACTACGAACCGGAGGGTAGAGGCATGTCAATCCAGCAAAATGTCTCTTCACCACCGGGTTAGTTAACGAATAAGAACACCGGTCTGTAGAGAGGTAGGGGGAAATCGCCGAGAGATAAGTCCTGCAGGACAAGACATGAACCCCTGACTCTGCTAGGGAGGAGACAAAGGACAGCACTGTGTCAATCGTCGCCACCCTCGGGTCCAATTCTTTCTCCAAACACCAATGACAGAACCTGAGCCAGTTACTGGTAACCTGATCGGCGGACACACCGACAGGTGTTGAAGTTCTGAGAACCAAAACCTGGCCGGCCACCATGGAGCTATCAGTAGAAGAGAACAGTTGACAGAACTCTTCAACTTCCAAATTGCTCGATGAACCAGAGGAAGAGGCGGGAAGGCGTAAGCTCTCATGTTGTGCCATGGGATCTCGAGTGCGTCCCCCAGAGAGGAAGCTCCCAGCCCCCCTCTGGAGGCGTGCTGAGGAAGCTTCTTGTTTACCGCCGTGGCGAAGAGGTCCACCTCCGGTGTTCCTCAACGCGAGAAAATCCACGAGAGGATCTCTGCCTTCAACTCCCACTCGTAGCTGACCACTGTCCGCCGGCTGAGGGCATCAGCGGTGCCATTCAGCCGGCCCGGGATGTGCACTGCAAGCAGCCAGACCCCATGAAGCACGGCACACTCCCAAATCTGGATGGACAGATCCACGAGAGGGGGAGACTTCATTCCCCCTTGCTTGTTTATGTAGTGCATTGACACCGCATTGTCAGTTCTTATGCGGACTACCTTGTTGACAATGAGATGTCTGAACGCCTTGAGCGCCAGAAAAATCGCCAGACGCTCCAATTGATTTATGTGCAGGAGCTTGTCCTGAGGTGACCAGAGGTCCGAGACCTGAAGAAGATCCAATGTCGCACCCCACCTGAAAAGGGAGGAGTCTGTCGTGATCGTCACCATAGGGGCTGGGTTCTGGAACCCCACGCCCACTGACAGGTTGCTGAGAGACCATGACCCGTCCAGGTCCACTCTCGGAATCCGTAATCATTATCCGTTTGGAATCCGGGTCCACAGCCTGACGCCAGGAACTCCGAAGAGCCATCTGAGTCCGTCTCATTTTGAGACGAGCAAGAGGAAGAGCCAGCACACACGAGGCCATGAGGCCCAGAAGCCTCTGGAACCACCAGGCCGACATGCTCTGCGACTGCGTAAACATCGGACACGTGGCCAACAGATCCGCCATTCTGTCCCCGGTCAGATACACTCGGCCGTCTATCGTGTTCCAAACGAAAACCCAGGAAAGTCCGGTCCTGTGAGACCTTCATGGAGGATTTCCACCAGTTCACTGACAGCCCAAGATGGAACAGGATCAGAAGGAGAGACTGGAGGTTGCCCGCTGCTGCCAACGGGCAAGGGCTGCATAGGAGCCAGTTGTCCAAATATGGATACACATGGATACCCTGGAGACGAAGATGGGCCGCGATCGCCGACATCATCTTCGTGAAGACACGCGGCGCGAACTGAGGCCAAAAGGAAGCACCCGAAACTGGAAGTGCTCCTCTCCCAAAGAGAAACTGAGGTGTCTCCTGTGTGGGTTCCAAATCAGGATATGCATGTACGCATCCTGAAGATCCGCTACGCCGAGCCAATCGCCCGCCTGAAACGAGGATCGAATCTGGCCAGGCGTGATCATCTTGAATTTCTCTTGGGGTAGGGAAAGATTGAACTGGGAAAGGTCTAGGATGGTGCGCTGGCCAGCCTGGTTGGGTTTGGGCACAGTAAATAGACGGGAGTAGAAGCCCTCCCCTCGCTCCCCAAGGGGAACGGGTTCCACAGCTCTGAGGAGCAGAAGTTTCTGAACCTCGGCCTTGAGGGAGGTTGAGCCCGACAGCTGAAAAGGAGGGTTGAGGGGTGGGCTAGTGGGTAAAGGTAAGCGGAAGCCCGCTCGAGCGACTGACAAGACCCATCTGTCTTCTGTGATGGTCTGCCACGCCTCCCAATGAGACGCAATGCGTCCTCCCCACCGGGGTCTCGTGCGAGCGCGGAAAACCCGCATTTGGCAGGTTTATCGGTGGCAGTGCCACCTGAACCTGATGAGGAGGCTGAGGAGCGGGAGAAATACCGCATACGCTGTTGTCTACGGCGGTTATTCCCCGCAGAAGTATCCACTCTGCGATTTCTACGGTCGAGGAAGCCCCTAAAACCAGAGGAAGGTCGACCTTGCGACAATGGCCTTTGAGCCTTGAAGGGAGCTTTAACCAGAACAGACAGTGATTTGGCCGTCTGAGTGCTGTCTTTGGTTTTGGTGAGCTCTACATAAGTAGAAGAGTAAAAAAGCTCCTTACCATCAAATTGAAGGTCCAGAACCTTGTATCAACCCCTAGCATCAGACCCCGAGCCGAGGTGTCTACGTGATGAGCCGCAGCCTCCAGGAGATCGTGGGCCAAGACCCTGGCATCGGAAAGGCCTCCTCTGAAATCCTCCAGCTTCTTGACTGGAATGTGCTCCTCAAACTCCGACGGAACTCTCCACATCTGCATGTTAGCTCCCGCAAAAATCAATTCTGCATTGGCCTGCCTGAGCTGCAAGGCCGAAGTGGCAAAGATTTTCCTCCCTCGGGAGTCCAGGAGCTTGTCCTCCTTTGACAAGACCTGAGTAGCCGTCACGGAGGAGGATGCTGCAGGTCTGAATTGCAACGTGGCTGCAGCCATCATAGTGGAGGAGGGAGGCGGACAAGACGACAAGGCCACTTCTTCCGAGGAATGTAGCCAGTACCTCGCGTCACTCTTTTTATTGACAAAAAGTGTGGCTTTTCCCAAACTCTCGGACCTCGGCCAGAAGGTCCTTCTGCAAGAACAGGCCAGAACGCTCCAAAGGAGACAAGGTGAACGCCCCAGAAAGCATGCCCTCCTGCGGAGCAGGTGCCTCGGGCACCGGAACATCTAAGAAGCTCATTATGTCCAGTACCCGGTCATGGAAAGCTCTGGTAGAGCGGGGCAGGTCCTCGTTGTCCTGATCGCCTTGAGGGTCATCTGACAGGTCAGGATCCTGCTGAGCCATGTCAGGCACTGCCTTGTCCACTGGGGACAATGGTGGCATAGGTGGAAGCGCAGGGGGAGGCACCATGGGCAAGGGAGGCGCCGGCGGAACCACCGTCGGAACGGGTGGAGCTGGAGGCGCCGGTGGACATCTCCTTGAAAAGCCCCTTGAAATATTCCCTCATGGGGTCGGTGCGCATAAGCGCTTGAAATTTACCGAAAGAGGCGTCCTCAGGAGATGGTTTCGGAACCTGAGGAGGCCTCTCATGAGGTGGACAAATCCAGGGACGTAACGGGGAAGGGTGCCACACAGGCCCCTCCGCCGACGTATCCATAAAAACATTGCGCGGAAGAGGCCTCCGGGCGTTCCAATCATAAACCGGCCGGTAAGGATGCGCACAAGGGACCTTAGGTTCACCCGAAGGACCGAACCCTACACCAGGGGCCGATGGCGCAGTTGTAGGGGTAGTACCTAAAATGGCCGTCGTGGCGGGAACGGCCACCATTTTAGGGAACTGCAGCACGTGAGAAGTGAGGCAGGGGTCCCCGTCGATGGATCAGGGGTCTCAATTTTAGCCTTAACGTAAGGAACCTCGGCCGAGCCGGTACTATGAGGCCTGGAATGTTCCTGCGACATTCCAACCGCCAACTGAGCCTTCGAAGGAAGAGCCTCGGCACTGCCGGTAAAAGAAGAAACTTTCTTCTTTGCCCCCTCAACAGATCTGGTATCAACACAAGAGCGGAAACGGTGCGCTGTCACCGAGAGGGCCTTGCCCGGCCCCTCAGAACTGTTGGTATCCTTAGCCTCTGTATGAGGGACCTCGGACCTAGGCCCAGTAGAAGTCTTATCGGCACGGGCCTCGAACATCCGTTCGGTAACCTCAAGCCCAGCCAAGACATCGGAGCGTACCCCGGTTTTGTTTTTGAGGGAAGCCGAACGAGCGGCCTCAGAGCAAGCTCCGGTACCCCATGACTCAGTAGAACTGGATCTACACACAGCCCCCTCAGGAGGGGCCTCGGAGTGTACTCCGGTGATCACAGGCCCCTTACAGAGACCCTCGGCGAAAACTCTGGTAGAATTATTAGGCCCGTCAGGCACCTCAGGGCGAACCCCGGTAACAGAGCGATCAACGCCCCTCCCGGGTCGAGAGGAACCCGGGAAGGTATCCCCCGGCCGGGGTGCTCTGAAAATGAAAGAACTTACCGGGCGTTTTTTCTTCTCGTCGATGAACGCCTGAAAATGAGAAGGAGGAGTCCGTCCGAACACCACCTCCCACCGCTCCAACCGACGTTGAAGTGCCCGGACCGAAAGGGAGTCACAGTAAAAACAGGAGTTCCAACGGTGTTCCGGACCCAAACACTCTAAACAAAGAGGATGGGGATCTGCCCTCGCGAAGCGACAGTGACACGATGAACAGTCTGGAAAATCTAGTTTAAAAGACATAGACAAACTAGTAAACGAACGCTAGTGAGAGCCAGAGAGGGGAAAAAAGGGAAGAAAATCTTCCGAGGATGCAAGTGCGTCCGGCCCCGATCGTGCGGAGAAAAGGACTGATGGGCGATGCGGAGCCAAGGTGGGCGGGGTTACGGCCGCGTGCCAGGCCCCGCGCAGGAAAGAGAGGAGGGACACATTTTTGAAAAAAATTTGGATGCTTTTTACAGAAGTGCTCCGGTCCCATCCCACAGCATGGAGAGATGTCCCTTAAGTATGGAAAAAAGGGGACGGGACGTAGGAGTAGGGAGGTTTGAGGGTTGCCTGTTGAGGGAGTGCAGTGGTGGGATGTGTGTTGGCAGAGGTAGAGATTGGCTGTGGCGTAGGTCACCAGGCCTACTGGTGCGCCAGCGTGCTGCTCTGCTTTGACCAGTGTGTGGCATAGTGTCGGTCTATGGTGTCCGTTTGGTCTATAGTACTTGGGCAGGCAGTCAGGCGAGATTCACGGGAAAGGCTATGTTTCATAGAGCGGTACAATTTGGGTATGAGAGATCAGGCGTACATTAGAGTGCAGTACTGTGGAAGAGAGGTCTAGGTTTTGAATACAGTAGGTTTGACAGTATGGAGGCAGATAATGGGGGATACACTTAAATTTGGGGGCCCTTTATAGTGGGTTTCACAATGCAGTTTGGGTACGGAAGAGACATATCTAAATTTGAGAGTCCTGTATAGTGGGAGAGATACCTAGGTTTCACAGTGCAGTAGGATTACACAACATAAAAGGCAGTTAGGGTGTGGGATGGGGGAGTTAGAATTACATTTGAGAACCCTGTATAGTGGTACAGGTACCTAGGTTTCACAAACCAATTTGGGTACGGGGGTGAGAGCACACTGAGAATTTAAATTCCTGTATAGTGGGAGAGAAAAAACACAGAAATATGACTGTACAGAAATAGGACCTGTACCCTATAAGAGGGTTGATTTGTTTCAGTGAAAGAAAAATGGAGGGCTTTTAGACTGTTATCCTTTTTACAACGTTAGCCATTGATGACTCGGGTACGAGTAGACACTCCTTACTAAAGTGAAAGTGTTATGATAAAATATTATGCCTCTTTTTCAATGTTACAATTCTGTTTTGTTCTCTTCCCCATTTCTTTATAAATATGTGCTATCATGAACGTGTTGCAGATCCAATGAGTACATTGTGAGGCAATACCTCACCTGTAGAAGTGTGAGGGTTGTATCTGAATGTGCTTGTCTGCATGGGTTGGGGAGGGACACATGCTTTGAGACCCCACAAGATGAATAAACAAAACCAATCAATCCATTGTAGCAGAAGAAAACTCGAGTTGTAATCAGACGAGAAGGGAGGTCTTCTGGGCTCCGAACCACCGTCTGATTGGTATTCGGTCACATGAAGAGTGCTAGATTCTTACTACCAGCTAAGCTCGAAGCAGGGGCTTCCTCTGCCCCATTAGAGTCAGCGCCCTTAGTCTAGCCTGGGTGGCTCTTTTATAGAACCTGCGACAGAGGTATGGGTTTGATGGTGTTCTTTAATAGTAAGGTCTCAACTTCCTTCTTGAGCAGTTCTGTGTGTTCTTTTGGCATTTTCCTGTCTTGGGGAGGTAGGCTGCATGACAGCTGAAGTAACTATGAAGTACCCCTGGGACACTGTGTCTAACACCCCCCAGCCTGATGTTATGCCCTTCCATGAGTGGGTGAAATCTTGTATGTGTCCTCCTAATGGAGGTGCATGGGAGAGGACCTTAATTTTGGAGTCAGTGTTTTTGAGTAGAGGGCGACCTTTGTTTTGGTTGTCATCTACCTCTAGGTTTACCTCTGCTCACGTTTCTGGCTGGTGCAGAGTAAATGGCCTGCTGGACTTGTGATTCTATAAACCAACTTAACCCTGCCTGGGTGGGGCATGGTGCCATGCTAGAGCAGGGGTGTCGTGGGGGTGTGAATCCCTCAGCTTGAAGAACAATTGAAAGCCGTTTATCAGCGGTGTTGCATGCCTTTCAGTCGGTGCGCTCCTTTCAAGAAATGCTGCGTTTACTTCTTAAAAGTAGCACCAGAATGAAAGGCAAAATGGAAAGGCAGGGCTTGCAGTAACAGAGCCCCTGACCGGATGTCAATCGGCTCTCCAATGGCAAGCACTGCCTTAGCATTCTTCCTTCAGTCTGAAACTTGCCTCCCTTTCAGAAGCGTGTTGCAGTCTGCAGATAAAGAACGTAAATACACAGGAAAGAGTTCAAGCTCTGTTTACTTTCTTTATCTGTAGCACACTTCTGAAAGGGAGGCAGGCACTGTAACCTCTTACCTCTTCCCCAGTACAGCAGGTTTAAAAAGGACTGCTTAGAGTCAAGGAGGATGATCCTCCCTAACCCACAGCTGTCCTTCTTGAAGGGATGTATATCGCTCAGTGTCAACTAGTGACATTTGGTCACTCTTCCCCCCCCCACCACCATAATCCACCCGACTTTTCATCAAATCAAGGAGCGAAGTTGATATAATGATTTAGCTGATTCTCAGTCCTTAGTTAAGTCCATGTTATTTAAAAAGTTTATTATGGCATAACCCAGCTTTCTGTTGTCCACTTGTATCAATCTTCGCTGTAAGTCTTCCTTATTAAAGATAACCATGTCTTCAAATAAACCTTTGAAACAATGTGCCCCGATTCCAGATAGCGATTTACACTCAGTCATTAAATGTTTCATTGATTCATTAGGAGTTTTACAATATCGACATACATTCTCTTTATGTTGAATGAGCTTGCGCCTTGCTTTTAATTCATTGGTGTTACAAAGGTTCAGTCTGAATCTCATGATACTCGTTCCATAAGTTAAACTGGGATATTTTATCAGATAGAATGGAAGTTCACCAAATTTCTTTATATCACAAAACTTGGAATCAAAATCTTTGTATCCAATACATGGATCACCAGTTTTTATCCAATCAGTTCGCCAAATTTTTAGCTTTGCTTTTTCTGGATTTGCTATTAAGAGTTCTACTGTGACATCAGCTTCATTTAAAAACAATTCCACCGATCTTCTCCATGATGAGATGAATTTATGAGATGAAGTAGCTAAGTAACTAGCCAAGTATTACAGTACGTTATTTGTATCTTTAGCAGTGAAATATTTGTTATAGAACACACATTTTCTCCACTTATACATCGCAGATAATGACAAAAGTCCCAATTCATGTCGCAATATTGGCATAGGTTCAGATTTTGGGAGATTTAGAACTACTCTCCAGTATTTTATTGGCTTCAAGTTTTTGCCAATAAAAATCGGATTTAAGTAGTTTTGTTTCAGCACCATAAAGAATTACAGGAATAACTTTTTGTTTGTAATATGTTAGTATTGGATTAAGCGAAAATTTACCATATTTTGCATTTATGATTGATTGGGAAATGGCAGACGTAATTTTACTCTTAATTGTCACTTCCATCTCTATGATGATTATTGATGTTCAATCCCAGATAACTATATAAATTGGTTATTGGAAGTACATGTTCCAGCAAATGCCAAGTTCCCAACTTTTGTCATTTTTCTGGTTGACCATATTGCACTATTTCTGACTTTTTGATGTTCATAGTCAGACAATTCTTCTGGTTATATTCTCCTAATGCATTTAGTAGCAATTGCATGCCCTGGGGGGGTTTTGATATTAAAACCAGGTCGGCGGCATATAACAGCCATTTGACAGGCATTTTTCCCAGCTTTGGAGAGTCCGAAGTTACATATTGAAAGTTGTTACCTATATACAAGATATAATAGTTAAATAATGCAGAGGCAAAAGGTACACCCCTGTTTTAGCCCTTTAGCAGTAGGGATGGGGTTGGTAAGCATACCGCCAGTGGTTAACCGAATTTGAACAGTAGTACCCATGTGAAGTTGGTAAATGTAATTTATTAGAAATTCCGGACATTGATCATTAATACATTTTTTGATGAGCATTTCTCTAGGTATCGAGTCAAATGCCATTTTGAAGTCAATATACGTAGTAGAGAGCATTTGATTGTTTTCCTAAGCGTTTGCTTTCAAGATATTAATGATTATTAGATTGATGTTAGTTCCAATTCCACAAACAAACCCGTCTGAAAAGGGTCAACAAGGTTATTATTCTTCACCCATGTGTTGAATTCTTTAAGTAACAAGCCAGTGAAAAGTTTTCCTTGTGTGTCTAACAAGGCAGTAGGTCTTTATGTTGCTGGGTCAGATCTATCCCCTTTCTTGAAGATGGGTATAATTATTGCTTGCCTTCAAGAGGGAGGAATAATTCCTCGCTTTGTAATGGTTTTAAAAATCACAGTCAGAACGTCAGCCCATCACTCCGGATCCGATTTAATTATCTTGTTAGATAGTCCATCCGGACTAGGTGCTCGGGAGGAGCTCAGCTTGGAAATTGATTGTAATATATCTGCTCGATCAATATGAAAATCATGGGCCATCATAGTGTTAACATTAGACATACAGTTTGAGAATGGAGTTTTATGAGTATTTTCATAATAATCAAACCATCTTGCTTCTGTCACTGTAGTCATTTGTTCTGTTGTTTGTCTATCATTTGACACAGTATTCAGTAATTGTCAAATTGCAGCCGATGACTCAGAAGCTATTCGCCTTAGCATCATTTCACCGTCTTTTTGTAGAGTCATTTGTTTTTGACTTCTAATCCAGTTTCTATAGTCACATTTTATATGTTTGATTTCTACTTGATTTATTTCAGAGATTAAATATATATTTGGATCTATATTTCCTTGATGTATTTCTCTTTCCAGGTCAATGTGAAAGGAAGTTAATTTCTTTGCTGACCATTTGATCCCATTTCCTTGATTGTTTATCGTATATAGACCTGAATTTTTAATTATTTCAGTTGGTTTCACAGATGTTATTACAGACCATTCCAGACAAAGTTGTTTGGGATCACTATGATCATTATTGCTTTGTTTTCAAGCTGTTGCATAATGGCATAAATGAGGAATTGCAATAAATATATCCATTATAGCTCCTTGTGTTCCTCTTTGCCATGTTTTTTTTGCTGGACTGTCTCCTGGTAAAGTTCCATTTAACATAGTAAATGAGCACTCATTAGATTGTTCCATCTATCTTTTATTAACTGTTCGTTGCCCTTTTCTTTTTTCAAAAGATGAAGATTCAAGTTGCCCATTATTAATGTGTGTGTTATATTCTTATCAAGTGTGATGACTTCCAGGGGCCATGTAAAGGGTCGCACTCTGGAGGAGCTCCGTTGATCCTGTCTTGATCCTGGTGGAAAGGTGCGTCCACGGGGGCCGGCCGACGCTGGAAATCGATGTCCAGGTGTGGGAATGCCACCACCACACCCGCTGAAAGTTTGTGATGTCTGGGAGACCCGGAAACCGAAATAAATGCGATTGACTGGGATGAACCCTGAGTAGGCGGACAAAACAAAATGGCGGCGACACTTTGCGAACACCGAGGACCGTGAAGTCATCGTCGCGATCACGAGCGCGGGATTTGTGTGGGGACTAGTACACGATGAGCACCGCCTAAGACGCACAGTGATCCGGCGAGCTGGAGGGCCGAACGGATGTAGCTGTGACGACGAGACCGTGAGCCCGGGAGCTGGGGTGTTTTGGGCGTGTTGGGTGCCCCATGGTGTGGTGGGCCAGGCTCTGCGCCCGCACTGAGTGGCGTGATCTCCCTTCGGCGCCTGGCGGGACGGGCCCCCACCCGACTCGCACAATAGTATGACCACGAGAGGTGTGAGACCCAAGGCCAAACAGCCCACGATGGAGGCCTACGCCAAATCCCCCTCAGGGGTGGAAGGAGGAAAGAACAAAGAGACCCCCGTGGCGGTCGCAGAGTCGTCGGGCACGATACAGGAGGTGCTGGCAGCGATTGCGGACTTAAAAGTGTTATGGGAGACCAAGTTGGGCCTTGCCATGAAAGAGCTGCAGGAAGGCCTAGACCTCAAGATCGGTGCCGTCCAGGAGGAGGTAAATCTGCTAAAACAGGATGTGACGGCGATCTCGGAGCGCACGGGGACCATTGAGAAGGAGACGGCCACGAACAGGGCAGACTGCGCTGCTCATAAGAGGGAGCTCCACGCCCTTGTGCAACGGGTGGGCAACCTGGAGGACAGAGCGGAGCAGGCGGAGGGACGTGCCAGACGCAACAATATTCGTATTGTGGGCCTACCTGAAGGAACGGAAGGATCAGACCCCACGGAATTTGTGGAATCCATGCTTTTGCAGGAGATTACTGGCGGGGTGCTGACCCAGGGGTTTGCAGTCGAGAGGGCGCATAGGGCCCTAACCAGGAGGCCGCCTCCTGGGGCCCCCCCCGCGGCCGATGATCGCAAAAATGCTGAACTACCGAGACCGCGAAAAGATTCTTGAATTCTTTCGGAAAGGGGGAACGATTGACAGAGGATTGGCCAAGATCACGGCCTACCCTGACTACACGCTACAAGTACAGCGGAGTCGGATGCACTTCGGGGCGGCGAAAAGGAGACTGCGAGAAGCTGGCCATCATTATATGCTACTCTACCCGGCCAAATTGAAAGAAACAGATCCCTGTTCTTTGAAACACCGACTGAAGCAATGGACTGGCTGGACACGCTGGGCAGTCCTCAGGAACCAGGCATCCAGGCGGAGACTACGGAAGATAAGTACCTTACGGCTGTGTCGCCTAGGGCAATGGGGCCGAGACATTGGGACTCGAATATAGTCATTTATACGGCACATAGTGCGTGTGATGTGGTGCTGACTGGCTGGCCCATTGGGCGTGCCTACCTTTGGTTACATGGCTGGGAGCTCTGAGAGGCTTCCTTTGTCCCCAGTAGTAACATATCTAGTTAGTTAGGTCGCTGTTAGATCGGCGACGCCCCACGGGGTCCTACTCCTCGTATACGGGATAAGACAAGACGCGGGTGGGCCTGAGATCCAGGGATGGGGCTGGGCTTTTGTTGGGGTGAGATGGGTTGTTTGCTGTGGTGTGTAGTTGGGAAACAGGGAGGGGGGATGGGGATCAAGGATGGGAGAGCCGGCGGAGAGTTAGACAAAGGGAGCATAGTGGGGAGGGCGGGGTTGAGTACAGACCGAACTGATGGCATCGGATAATCTTCGCATAGCTACCTGGAATGTCCGAGGCCTCAATAGCTACCTCAAGCGGAACAAGGTAATGCTATACCTGAAAAGGATGCGGATAGATATAGCCCTGCTACAAGAGACCCACCTCACTAGGGAGAAATTGGAGGTGGTCAAGAGAAAGTGGAAGGGCAATGTGGTGGGTGCCACGTACTCTGCGTATGCTAGAGGGGTTATCACCTGGGTGGCGCCGCACGTGCCGTTCCGGGTGCTTGACTCGATAGTGGACCCGGAGGGCAGAATGGTGGCGATAACAGGACTCCTGGAAAACAGGGAAGTGCACATCCTCAACCTGTATGCCCCCAATCATGATACTGCAGCCTACTTTAGATCCCTCTATGGCAAACTAGGCCCCCTGGTAGGGGGTGCAATGGTGCGGGGTGGGGACTTCAACTGCGTCTTGGATCCCAGAATTGACCGGTCCGCTGATACAAAAGGGAAAATGTCGCCGGCGGCCAAGGCGCTCGGAACATTGCTGGGAGACCTGGGACTGGTAGATGTGTGTAGGAAACTCCACCCCACAGATAGGCAGTATTCGCACTATGCGGCGCCATATGACTCACACACGAGATTGGATTATGTGTTTGGGACTGCCGAGATAGCGGGAGAAATAGTGGGGGCAGAATACAAGGCCCGAGTATTGTCGGACCATTCGCCCCTGGTGGTAGAGTGGCGACACCAACCCCATAGGCCTCGGGTCCCCACATGGAAGCTTCGGTCAGAGGCACTGCAGGATGAGGGGTTCCGGGAGGACTTGAGGGTTGCCATCGGGGAATACTTTGAGATAAACACGGGTAGCGGGAACTCTGTGGGAGGCCTTTAAGGTAGTGGTGCGTGGAGTGGCCATCTCTAAATCCAAAGGACTTCAAGGGGGTATAGAGAGGGAGCTTCAAGACACCGAAAGGGAACTGGAGAGCCTAGCTTGTCTCGAGAACGCCACTCAGGAGGACAAGACTAAGGCGAGGGACCTTCAGGTGGCGTGCAGTGCTCTTTGGGATCGACTATGCAGATTGAACCACAGGAAATACACGGAGAGGCTGCACGCGGGGGGCGACAAGCCAGGCAGACTGTTGGCTTGGCTGTACAAGAGCGAGTCCCCCCGGGTGGTTATTCATGAGATCGGTGGTGAGGACGGTTGTCTTCGCAACACCCAGGACGGGGTGAACGAGGAATTCCTCAGGTTCTACAAACGTTTGTATGAGGACACTGGGGAAGACAGGAGTCAGGACATCCTGAACACACTCGAAGATATTGGTCTGCCCACCCTAGACGACCTGGAGCGGGAGGAATTGGACGCCCCTGTCACTTCAGACGAGCTGGAGGTGGTGATCGTGCAGGAGCTGCTCCAGCCACTGCTGGCCATGTTTAACGAGGCATACGAACAGGGAGAACTTCCGTTGTCCCTCCGTGAGGCCGTGATTGTCCCATTACTGAAACCAGGCAAGCCGGCTGTTGAGTGTGGATCTTAGAGACCTCTGTCCATGCTTAACCAGGACAGCAAAATACTCACGGCAGTGCTGGCCAACAGGTTGAAGAAGGTGATCGGCAAGCTGATCCACCCGGACCAAACGGGATATGTCCCAGGCAGGAATATCACTGATAACCATAGGAGGCTGCACCATGTTATCGACCATACTAAGGACGACATGGGCGAGATGGCGGTAGTGTCGCTGGATGCGGTCAAGGCCTTCGATTCAGTGAGATGGCCTTGGCTAAAAGCGGCCCTGCAGGGATACGGCGTGGGTCCTGGGTATATCAGATGGGTCCAGTTGTTATATAGCAGCCCGGAGGCGAGGGTCAAGACAGGAGCCACAGTCTCGGACGCCTGGCAACTCAGTAGGGGGACCAGGCAGGGATGCCCTTGGTCACCCATGTTATATATACTCGCGCTGGAGCCGCTGGCGATATGCCTGCGGCAACAATACGGACAGGTGGGCATTAGCACCGCCAGCGGCAGTCACTTAATATCTCTGTATGCGGACGACATGCTGCTTTACTTGCGCTACCCGGAGGAGAACCTGCAGTATGTACTGGAGGTACTGGATCATTACGCTGTCCTCTCGGGCATATCAGTGAACCCCGGGAAGTCTAGCTTGTTCCCTCTGGGCAGGTACAGGGATGTCCCGCTGGAGAGGCTGCCTGTGTTGCCAATACCATGGCGGACCGACACGTTTAGGTACTTGGGGGTAAATATCTACCACCAGATTGAGGTGGTACACAAGCATAACACAGTGAGAGCCATAGAGGGGGTCAGGAACAGCATGGCATTCTGGTCTAGATTGCCCCTGTCCATGATGGGGAGGGCGGCCTTGCTTAAAATGGTGGTCCTTCCCAGACTCCTGCATTTCTTTGTGAACGTCCCGTATTTGATCCCTAAGAGCCTATTTGTGCGACTTCATAGTATGTGTAGGGGCTTCGTGTGGGGTAACTCTAGGAATAGGGTGGCCCTGTGAAAGCTCCAGAACCCGTGCGAGAAGGGGGGTATAGGCCTGCCCAACTTCAAACTATATTATCTGGCGGGGCAGCTGTTGTATGTGGCCAGGTGGTTGTCTGATGAAGATTCGGCGGAATCTAGGTTGCTGCGGGAGGACGCGGCCCCATACTTCCTAAAAGAGGTGGTGTGGCTACAAAGGAACAAACTGACGGGAAGAGGACGGCTATTGAGGTTGGGATGGGAGGTCTGGCATAGAACATGGAAATTGATGGGGGAGTCGGAACCGCTCTCTCAGCAGGCCCCGCTGGTGGCACTGTGCGGAAACGACACCCAACTGTTTCAGTCTGTCCGTAGACATTGGGAGCTGGTGGGCCTGGCCACACTCGGGGACATATGGCAGGAGGGGGAGGCGTTGGACTTCCAAAGGTTGCAGGATGAGACGGGGGTGCATAGAGGCCAATACATCACCTATGCCAGGCTTGTGAAACGAGTAAGAGAGATGGCCGGAGACAGCACTGGCAGATGACCCTGATGCCTCCCTTGAAACTATGTATGATGTCTCAGAGGGCGGGCATGAAATATCACGGATATACGAACTCCTTAGAGCGAAGGCTGGGAAAGAGTTGTTCCAACTGAGGCATGAATGGGAGGAAGAGATGGGTGGACCTATGACGGAGGGTCAGTGGGAGAGGGTCCTGAGGTATCATAAAAAGGTGTCCCGAAATGCACGGCTCCAACAACTCCAGCTGTACATTACTCACAGGGCCTACTTGACTCCCCAGAAGATCGCAAGGTTTGGAGGCTCGATCACTCAAAAATGCCCTAGGTGTGGGGAGGTGGATGCAGAGTTGCTACACATGTTTTGGGCCTGCCCGAAGTGTATAGGTTTTGGGAGGAGGTCAAGATGAAGCTCACCGGTGGGGGAGTGGTGTTGGACGTGGGATCGGCTTGGTCGTGTATGCTAGGGATCTTCCCCAGGCCCAGACACTCTAGGCACCTGAGCAGGATGAGGGACCTGGCATATGTTCTGGCCAAACGCAGGATTGCCATGAACTGGAAAGCGGCCAGCAGGCCGAGAGTGGAACTATGGTGGGCGGACCTCGTGAGGTGGGCGGAGGCGGAATCCGTGGTATGGTTTGAAGCGGTCACTAGAGGGGGCGAGTAGGAGATAGGGCCCTTGCTGGCCTGGCGACAATTGGTGGCCTCTATGACCAACCCACAACAGGGTTTGGACGAATCTGAGAATTCGGATGATGGGCATACGGACAATGCTCCACCCGACGGTGCCCCGACTGATGATACAAGGGAGCCGGCTCTGGCTTGATGGGGGGTGGGGGGAGTTTTTTTCGTATTTCTTTTTGTGTTTCTGCAATATAATATGGTGCCTTGATGACGACATGCTGTAACAGTTGTATTGTGTTGTGTGCCGTTTGGTTTTCTAAAATATAAAATCAATAAAATATTTTTTAAAAAAAAGTGTGATGACTTCCAACACAAGTTCCATCTGCTTGAAAAAGTTAATAGTAGACAGATTGGCACAACCCCAGTACATATTAAATCAGGCTATCGTCAGATGTTGAACAGTGACTTTTACCAGTTGAAAATGATAACTGGGGGATAACCATGCTGTTATCCTAAGACCTCTATTTTTTATTACAGCTACTAAAAGTCCGAGGTTGGTCTGCCCTGAGTAGAGGTATCAGCAGAAATCATGCATGTCATATTGGTCCCAAACAGGCATAATATGCAACCAGGATTCTTGAATAACTACGATGCCGTGGAGTTCCAATTCATGTGTAATGGAATTAACCAGATGGTGATGACCTCTTGAATTCCATGATATCAGATGGTATGTTTCCCATGCATGGGCTAGTTATGGACGATAGTAGCGGTCTTGTTGCACACTTTCAGAAGAACCAAATGTTCCTCCCATTTGGTGGTATCTCCAAAAAAAGGTTTTTTACCACCAACATTTAGACGGGAGTCTTGCATATTTTCCACTTTGTGATGTATCATAAAGCCTTATTTATTTAAGGCAGCAGCTTCTTTTAGTAGGGCATCTAGAACCATCCTGGAATTCAGAGTAATGCGAGCAGCTGTTAGATCCGTGTCATCCAGGAAGTTTACTCTCTAGATCATTGGAAACAATATTTCTTAGGTTGGGAATTTCATGGAATATATTTAAAATCCTGGCTCTGTTCAAATCGTATTGTGCAAAAGGATGACTTCTGCAGCATATTATCATTTGATGTTTACTGGTGTGATGTTGCAAACTTCCAGATTGCATCTTTTGTGATTCCTGTATTTGATTCATATAAGGTGTTCGACTTAGTTGGCGATTGTCTCTGGTTTCGTTTCGTGAGGACATCCATTCCCCTGTGGAATCGGACACATTTTGTTTCTGTGCAAAATAAGCCATACCTCCAGCATTGTTTTTGATTGCTTGATCCAGTTTCGTTATCCATTTTTTCTGAGAGATGAATGGTTCTTTTGTTGTATGTTCTTTTGGCAGGATCTCATGATTTACTGTATTATATATTGCCATGCATCTTTGTATTTCATCACGTATGTAATCTTGATCTATTTGATTAGGGTGGCTTCTGGTATCTGCAATCTCTCTTGAATTAATCTTTTTTTCTTGAATTCGATTGATGGAATAGCTTTTGTTATCTCCTTGTTCCCGACTCTCAGATGTTTTTTTGCCGGATTCTTCATCAGTGTGATTTTTGTCCGGATAAACACCATTATACGAAGACAGAGGTTTAGGCTGTTCATCTAATGTTATCGTGATCAGATCACTTCCATTACTTTCCTTTTGATTCAGAGACTTTTCCATCTCTTCTCGCACTTCTTTAATAGTCAGTGCCATTTTAGGATCAGAGTTTAAGATTTGTTTATAAGTACCTTTATAACTAGCAATTTGTTGAGTTACCCGTTTGTATTTCGATGGAACATATCCTGTCAGTGTTTGACATATCTGATCTCGTATTTCTTTGATAGCTTCTTCTAGTGAGTTAAAATCTAGGCACTTGGTGAGACAAATCTTTTATTGGATGGATGCTTTTAGAGTTTCCTTCCATATTTATGTCCTCAATCTTTTTCATTGGGGATTCATTGTGTTGAGCAGTTTTTCCTTTATTTTTCACAAATATTGGAGCAAGTTTAACTGCAGGATTTACTGGTTTAAGAAATATTGAAGCTATTTTCAGTTGTTTTTTGGGAGATTCTGTTTGACTGTCAACAGTAGATTTTGCAACATTATTGTTGTTCACGTTTTCTTCTTCAGTTTTCTTTACTTGCAAGATTTTTCTTTCTAGTTTTCCCTTTAGTATCTGTTCCACCTGTTTTTTTTCAGTTTATGGATACATCTGTTAGATTCTCCAGTCTTGTTTTTCCTCTTTTTAGTGTTCATGATGACATCACTCTGCTTACCGTCATCTTCAGCAGGTTGTATATCATCTTTGGACGCAATTTTCTTCTTCTTCTTCTGTTTTTTCTTTACTAATCTTTTACATGGTTCTTTCGTCGTCTTTTTTTTTTAGAAATGTCATTGTTGCCTGTTTTTGAGACTGTATTATCATCCTGTTTTTTTTCCTTCGTTAATAATTTCTTCTTCATTTTCTAATTGCGCAAGACGAATGAATTCGGCCATCATTGATTCAGACAATGGAGTGTCATCCATTCCTTGGTTTTCAGTTGCATTTGATTCACCACTGCAATTGTTTTTTGTTGTTGTTTTAAGCAGGGATGGTTTTCAAACTCTTGTATTCTGGCAGTTAAGGTTCCCATAATTTTTTTTCTTTGTCCCTCAAGCTGCTATTACGGAAATGTTCCATTAATTCTTAAGGGCGTGCTTGGGTTTCAGTTTTGTTCATGGCTGAAAGATCATTTACAGCCTTTTTAAATCAACCACAAGGCATAAAATAAGCAGTGTCGCGGAGCAATTTGCTATGCAGTTCTGTAGGTTTGCTAATTAGATTGGCACTTGTGTAGCAAAGTCAGCTATTTAAGTTACCCTGTTCAATGAAAGCACAGCTCACCCTGCATTCCTCTCTTGCCTTCAGAGCTCTCTCTGCCCTCTTTTCTCTGTTCACTGCAGGTTGAAAGGGGCTAATGGGGAGAGTGCAGCAGTAATTATCCCCTTCACTTGTGTGCCAAAAGACCTGTGTTTGGGTGCTACGCACATTTTATTTTTATTATTCAATTCATTGCAAACCAGATATAATCATGACAATACTGTTAAGGTAACTGTTTCCTGTCTGCCAAAGACCAGTATGTTATTTCTTTTTTTTTTTTTAAAAAAAGCTTTCAATTTCTCTTCTAACAATGTAATAGGTTACATAATGCATAGTTACAGTATTGCTACTGTAAAATGCTGCATTGTATCCATGCTTTACAGTGAAGTGTACCTTATTCTGTGTCAACTAGATTTCATTTTGTTGGGAAGATGCATCATATTGACGAGTGGACACCTCTGACAATGTACATGACCATGCAGCCAAATGCTTTGATGACAGACCTAGTCCTTTGGCCTGATGGTTACATACAGCTTGCAAGTGGTGCTCAACCCATGAGCTGATCCCATACTACTTGACATTCTATCGTGCCACGTTGGTTTATACCCGCTACCCTGAAAGTGAGATTGCTGCAAACTACAATATTCTGCCTAATTTGCCCAGTTCTCTGCCTGCTATGCCATCTACACTGCTTAGTCTTTTACATAATGAATACACAAAGCTAACTTGATATTTACTTAAAGTAGCACTTTCATCCAGTCTACATCTACAGACCCACTGGAAAACTGTACATTGTAGTTGGCCTCCAGAGCTCACTTTGCTCTATGATTATGATTGCATTATATATTTGCACTTGCGGGAGAGAGCGCTGGCCAAACTGTTTTAAGAGCCTTTTTATCATATCTATTTATTTGTGTCCATTCATGCAGCTAACCTTATTATAGACACTCATCCAGTATTTTCGCCCACTCGCATAGTCGAGTAGATTTTAAGAAGGGTCAGTACCATTTGCAGGGTATGTAGAAACTTTTATTTAAACTTCACTTTTTTTGCATTAAATGTCAAATACAGGTTTCACTGGGCATGGCTGGCTGCTAGGTGGCAGCAGTGTGCCAAACAAAAGTGGGTTTGTGGTGACATGCACCCTTTTGCAGAAAGAATTTGCAAGGCATGGCTTATCTCACAAATGTCTCACTTCAGCGATATACAAAACTGCTGTAATGTCAAAGGACATTTGTACCGCGCACTATCACCACCAAAGTGGTCCCCTGGTGCTCTATTGTTGCTCATTTTATATCTTGGGTACAAGTATCTTCTGATGGCATTACAACATTAGTACAAAATTGCTAATCAAATGGGCTTGTTTGCTAATCAAGAAAAATGTAATTAGCAAACTCTGCTAATCAATTTTTTTAAAACTAATTTATGCCTTGCACCCAGAGTAGTATCATCGATTTCTGGATCTTTAGTAATCTCCAGTAGATGCCCTCTATGAGATCGTACATCCGAGCGAATTTCTTCATATACTTTAACTAATGAGGTCAAAACATAATTCAAGGCTAACATTGTGGATGAGGTTGTGCATTCTTTTTCTTGCCTTTCTTCATGTTGTTTTTAACAATTATCATGTTTATCTTTGTCATTTCCAAATGAGTTTCTATGTGAATTTTTCCCTCTCTCAGTATCATCCATCAAAGCTGAGACGGCATTTAGTTCAAACGAGGACCCTACATTAGGTAGATTGTCAGAAAGAGTCAAAGCCTTTTCAGGTAAATCAATTTCTATATTCTTATTTCCTGCGATTCCTTTCAATTGCTCTTTGTGGGTTTTTTCCCTATAAGTTGATTTCTTTGGGCATTTCCAATGTTGGAGGCATGTCCATCTTGTTCCCTTGGGAAGTAATTGTATGGTATTTTTTAACGTTGTTGTTGTTAAAGTATAACCTTAATGTAACGGTGCATCAAGTTGACTGACTCTTGAAGTCTGCCCTGCGTCCTCCGCACTCCCGTTGCATCGTGCCCAATTGTCCTGCTTTTCTAGTGCAATGTTTAGACTTGGGCTCTGTGAGATTTCTGAAACCTGTGATGCAATAGCCCACCAGGACCCTACTGCACCCAAAGCAAGCAGTTGCAAAGCCAGTAGGGTTTGGCTACCGTATGTCAAGTACAGACCCGGGTTCTACCATAAGCTTCAGGCCTTTGCAAAATTACAGTAAGATGTGCGTCATTAAAAGTGATAACAATCACTAAAGTAAAGTACTTGAGCAGACATGTTAATTTTAAACTTTTTACATACTTGCAGACACAGTAACCTCTTCCCTCTCCCTGCAACATGTTTAGGAAGGACTGCTGCAGTTTAAGAATCAGTCTCCTTAACCCACAGCAGTCCTTCATAAACATGTTGCAGGGTGAGGGAACAGGTAACAACACCTGCGAGTAGTAGCACACCGAGTGGGGGGTGGAGAGCAGCTTGCCCCCACCAGTGGCTCTTAAGAACCAGACCTGGACATATGGAAGCGGGACACCTCTCCCGATTGACAAAGAGGGTGCCGAACAGCAGAGATATATTGGAGAGGAGATGGGCTTTTGATATAGCCAAGATTAAGGCCTAGGAGAAACATCTAAAATACTATACGATTTACCCTGCCATCTTCAGAGTTGTGATTGATGGATGTCTACACTCTTTCACTGACAATA
This sequence comes from Ambystoma mexicanum, assembly GCF_040938575.1. Taxonomy (NCBI): domain Eukaryota; kingdom Metazoa; phylum Chordata; class Amphibia; order Caudata; family Ambystomatidae; genus Ambystoma; species Ambystoma mexicanum. The sequence continues at coordinate 899,692,386 of NC_090941.1, forward strand.
AATCTGCTGAGGCATTTTTAACAGACCTGGACTCAGATTCTATGAAAGGGATGTCTTCTGAAATGTCAAGGGGAAAAAAAGGAAGATCTAGAATGCCATAAATTGATGCGGGAACTGGATCTGGAATTTACTTGACTCTTGTTGTGGTTTACTTTCCTTTTTTTAAATTCCTATTATCATATTTTCTTTTGATTGAACTTATAATTGTAATTTATTTAGCTTTAATTATTGATCTTAAAATGGCTGCCGTGAAAATGCCGTTTTTTTTTTAAACCTCTTAGAATGTTTTGATTCTAGTTGTAAATAAACAATGCCAACATGAGGGCAAGCTCTAGTCCTGAAACAAAGGAAAGCACCTACATGCGTTTCTCCTAACGCTGGAAGCACGTGATATGGCATGTAGTTGTAAGCGTTCGTGTGAGGGAGCACTGGAAATTAGGTGCAAGTGAAGAGCGGCAGGCAATGGATTTGTCCAATACTGATGCAGCAGCAAAGTGTATGACAAGGAAGATGCAGTACAGAGTGTGGTGTTCGCGGGGGAAGACGTGTGGTCTTTGTCTGCTTACAGCAATGCCTCTAAGTATTAACTCACTGCTGGGGATACACTTGCAGGTACTATCGTTAAACTTGTTGAATGGTTCGGTACGTCTTCGTATCGCTGTGACTACGGCTCCTCTTATTAATAGATGTAATGGAGGACTCTACTCACGGAGCAAACTGTATGCATCAGCAGAATCTTTTGTCAACGGTGTGCGCGCCCTCGGTTGATATTTTGTCTGTCCCTGTTGGCGATGTTGTAAACAGGCTTCAACTTCACCAAGCACAGATACACATCTTTAGAGATCGCGCTGAGAGGGTGCCCACTGAAAGACGGCTTAAGGCTTCGTACATAGTCCATGACAATATTTGTGTATTTCTATGTGTCGTACCAGGATCGTCTCATTCTAACATACCGCTTTAAATGTAAAGACAATGTAATGGGGATAGCATGTTGGAACATTCACGGAAATACTACGGCCGCTTGGGTTCTTGCAACAGAGAGAGTGGATTATATATTATGGCATTATTCTCCATGTGTAAATGCTATGGGCTGAAGTCACTGCTTAGCATGAATAAATGTGAATTAATATGACTGCTATGGTGTCAATCAACGAGAGCTAGTAGTTACATCTAATACAGAATATGTGGTCAGCAGATACTGACATACATTTGACTAAAATGTGCATGCAGAGACTAGTGTGGTACTCATAACTGCTTAGGTTTACTGAAGCTGCTTATTCATTATTCATGGCTTTCCTGTTCAAGTATTCTCTGGAGGTGATAAATTAACAGAATCATCCACTGAGTAAAATGAATGGGAAGGGTTTAGGTCTAGACTGCTGCAGGTCGCTTCCTCATCGGCCAATCGATTGCCTATATTGGTTGCAATTGGAGTACTAAGTTTCAAACTAGATACACCTTGTGAAGTTAATGTGATAGCATAATTGAAAAGAACAGTTTTGTACAGAAGAGTATGGAGGCCAAATAAATGTTTTAAGTACTGCAGCCAAGTATGGTGCCCGAGTGCCATGAACTTTATGAAAGGATATCCTTTTAGAAGAGGAAATTATTCGAGTTATTTTGCTTGCTCTTATGCAATGACATTACATGTGTTGATAGTATTGATACAAAGAACTAATTTGGTTGATAGCTGAATGTAGTGTCTGGGATATCTCTATATTTATTTTCCACCCTTTGGTTAACTTTCTTAAGGGTGGTAGGCTACAGTACAGAAGGGTTAATTCTCTTCGTAATAGAAGCCAGTAGAGATATACAATGAGACACTTGTCTTTTTGCCGCTAGTATTTCCTCTATAAAATCTAACTCTTCAAACTGTTCCTCTGCCACTTTACCATAGAGCTGTGCTGCTCTAGTGACTAAGTCTGTATATACGAAAGTGTCCTTCATAAGGGATTACGACAAGGGTGACTCGTCCTCATCTGTCGAGGCCATTATCAAGCTCCACATAGTCATGTGGATCTATGTATGAGTTTATGTCCTCTGTGTAGTCACAGAAATCCTGTGTTGAATATGTGTCCTCTTGGAACCTACTTTGGTCGTAGAACATTGATGTTTTGCAGGAATTTTCCCTTTTGGTAAAGCAGATGCTTCCATAAAAGAAACCATTTTAGCCAGTGTCTCTAATCTTCCTCATGGAACGTTCTTTTTAACATTGAGGGGTGTCCTCTGACGTCGTAGTAAACAGCATTGGTCTTTCGGCATACAACATTTCTGTGCCGGGGCTACCCCCTCCTCATCAGTCAGCAATGTCCACAAATGCCTTTTTCTGCATTGGATCAGAAATTGTACTAGTTCCTCGAGTGTAATCCTGTTTTTGTGTAGTGGAGGGTGTCAATTTGGGGGTGCTCTTTTCCTTGCGTGCATGCTTTCCATTCTGTGTCGGGACCTACTGAGCTTGACGTTTGGGAAGTGTTGCTGCGCTTCGGTGACAAGGAGTACTTATAGCTCTTTTATAGACTCCTGTCGCGTTTGTGCTTGGATTTATATTTTACAGCCTCTCGATAACCATAACTCTTTTAGGGGAGCATTCAGAGCTGGGAATCGGCTGCAAGGCTTTTCCTACTGGTGCCTGGAGGGGCTGTTGTGGATCGACCCTGAACCCTGTATTTTAAACCTCGAGCTCCAAATGTTTTGTTACTGTCTCGTCCCTGTGCTGACTCAGACTGCATTGCTTATGCTGCAATGTTTTGGCCTACACGCTATGCATTTTCGGCTTCTGGCACACCCGACAGTGCTCTTCAGCGCAGTCTCGGTGTAAACAATTATTTCACACTTTGTGTGTATTCTGCAAGGGTAATTTAGAATTGCACTGTGGGCAGAACTAAACAGTGTATTCTCCATAAGAACATAGAGGTTTCAACATGGCCTTAGTAATAGGGAAGAAAGGGGTGATATGCATTAACCATTGGAAAATCTATATGAATATGTAACTATAAGTCTTCCCCCGCTCTCCCTACGCTACAACACTGTAACCTCAGGGCTTCATACGCCACTCTCGAATTTTCTGATCTCGCGTTAAAAATGGCATCAAAAATAACTTTCCAACTCAATGTAGGTATACTAATCCTACTTGACCTCAGTGCAGCCTTTGACCTGCTAGACCATCAGTTATTGCAGCAGGCCCTGGAGAAAAATCGCTAACTGCTCCAAAGAGGCTATCGGCTGTTTAACGTCTTTCCTTGCTGATTGAGTATCTAGAGTACACTGGGGTGACACATTTTCACACAAGTCTAACATCTCCTGTGGTGTCCCCCAGGGAGCTAGCCTCTCACCACTCTTTTTTAATCTCCATCTACGCCTCCTTTGCAAAGCCCTGGACCACATAAACGCTTTCTTCACCAACTATGCTGACGATACTCAGCTGGTGGTGGAATTAAGCGGGGATTATGTAAAAGACAATAATACCACAAATGACATTTATAACATAATTGAATTGTGGATGAATCAAAACTGAATGTGTCTGAACGGATCAAAGACCGAGTTGATGGTCTTCGGCTCCAACCAAGCTAGGGTGAAATTACCATCCGACTAGGACTCATTCCTGATAAAAGACTCCATTAAAGTAGTAGGCAGGGTCAAAACCTTAGGCATGACCTTAGAAGCCTCCATGTGCTCAGACCCCCAAGCCTCATATGTCAGTAAAAGCTGCTCATATTATTTGAGGCTGTTGAAAGCGATTAGACCCCTACTCAACAAAACCAACTGTGCCACTATAGCTAGAGCCACCATACTTTCCCGCCTGGATTATGGTAATGCACTATTATTGGCTGCAAGCAAACAATGCTCGATAAAATACCAATGTATCCAAAACCATGCGGTACGGATAATCAAGCAAAAAGCGAAGACAGATCACATCAGTGAAGCTAGAAGAGAGCTAAACTGGCTTATGGGTGAAGACTGCCATGTTTAAGTCCTTGACACTCACCCATAAGTGTATGTACGGAAAGGCTCCAGCTTACCTGAAGTCCAAAATTGTGGGCGACACACCGACCCGTTCGTTAAAGTCTGAGGCTCAAGGACTCATTGTAGTGAACCCTCATAAAAAAGCAAACGGCTTGGGCAAAGCCTGTCCCAACCGGTCTGCCGTCAGTTGGAATAAACTACCGCTGAGTCTGAGACTAGAAACTAATCATCTCAAATTCAGAAAAACATTGAAAACCTTCCTGTAGAAATGAAAACAGGACGTTAGCGTAGTAACTGTCCATCTCTGTCTTGGCATGCCAAGTGTCCCACCCTGTACGTAAGCTGCTTATATCCCAGCATTTGTCTGTGTCTTATTGTTGCGCCACAATGCCCGAGGGCTTACGGCGCATTATGAATAAATAACGTTGCTGCCAACGGTTGGCTGAAAATAATTCAAACCTGGAGGACGACACGTGAAGGATTGTGGATCGCTTACAGGAAAGCTTCCTTTGTTTTTTTATTCGAAAAAGATGTAATACTCCCAGTCAACCACTAGATGGCAGACTATGTATAGCATGTGAATCTGAGCAGATTCAGAAGCTCCAGAAATGAATTTATGTCTGCACACGTAGCCCTCGGGTATCTAGGCGCTGGTTAAAGAAAGTGCCTAAGAAAGGTAGTTACAGGTAAATTGCATAAGCAGCACAAGGCTGCACGAGTCAATGACATGCATTACTCACCGTAATAGCATTTCGGATGATTGCATCTGCTTAGATTCACACACTATGCATATAGTCTGACATCCAGTGGTAACTGCAGAGTATTGCATCTGGTCTTTCGAGAATAGAAAGCGGTAGTCGACATGGGCATGCCTGTAACACTATCCCTAAGGTGATGTGTAGTGTACCCAAAATCCCTCACACGTCAAGGTCCCTCCGATTGTATTTTTTCTGTCATGAGGGAGCCCAATGACTATCGTGAGTACATAAAAGAGAGAAAGTAGAAAGACGTCTATGCTCATTCCACCCGAGCGGGGAGGAAGGGTGGGCGCATGTGAATCTAAGCAGATGCAATCATCAGAAATGCTATTACGGTGAGTAATGCATGTCTTCTGATGCTTGTTAATCTGCTGAGGATCACATGCTGTGCATAGACTAGCGAGCAGTACCCGGAGTTGAAGGTGGGTTGTGAGCAGGAACAGTAGTGAAAAGATGTCTCGATACTGCTTGTCCCACCTGAGAATCAGGCGTAGACTGTGTGTCTAGGCAACAGAGTTTTGTAAAGGTGTGTACAGAACTCGAGGTTGCCGCTTTGCAAATGGACTCTAGGGGAACATTTGCAATGAAAGCTATGGAAGCCGCAGTCCCTCGAGTAGAATGTGCTCTAGGCTTGAAGGGCAGTTTTCTCTTAGCAAGAGCGTAACAGAGTGTGATGCATTTGACAATCCACCTTGAAATGGCTGATTTAGAGACAGGATCCCTTCTCTAGCAGCTGCCACCGAAACGAAAAATTGGTTTGCCTTTCTCAGTGGTCTAGTTCTTGCTAGGTAAAAAATGACGGCCTTGCGCACATCTAACGTGTGTAGGCTTCTTTCGGCCACTTTAGTGGGATTCTGGAAGAAAGTAGGCAGTTCTATTGATTGGTTCACATGGAACCTGGAAATAAATGTAGGCGCAAATCGAGGGTGGGTGCGCAGAACCACCTTATCTCTGAACTTTAACGAAAGGGTATAATACCGAAAGGGCCTGTAGTTCACTAACTCTCCCTATAGAAGTCATAGCCACTAGGAAGGCTGTCTTATAGGCAAGATCTTTGAGACTTGCCTTATGCATATGCTCAAAGGGAGACCCCATAAGTCTAGTCAATACCACATTTAGGTCCCATCCAGGAGCCGGATTAGAAATGGGGGCGGGGGAATCATTTTAACCACTTCCATGAAAGCCTTAATAACTGGTATTTTCCACCACAACACCTTCTGTTGTGACATAGTGTAGGGTGAGAGAGCAGCTAAGTGAACCTTCGGGGAATTAAAACCAGGCCTGAGTCTAGTAGGTGAGTCAGGTACAATACAATGTGAGTAGGAGAGCAGTCAATTGGATTGACGCCCTTGGAATTTCACCAGATAAAGCGCTTACATTTACTGGAGTGGCAGTATCGGGTGTTAGGTTTTCTCGCCTCCCTAAGTATGTCCATGCATCTCTGAGGGAGTTGTAGGTGCCCGAACTCTGACCTCAGGAGTTAAGCCGCTAAGGTGAGGGTTTGCAGGCATGGGTGAAGAGTCCTTGTCCTGAGATAACATGCTGTACGGGCAAGGCAGTTTTATTGGAGGAGATGGGGACATCTCCATCAGATGAGAGAATCAGGGTTGGCGGCCCCACATTGGGGCCACCAATATCATGGTGACTGGTTCTTGGTGCATCTTGTGCACAATCTTGTTGAGTAGGGGAGTCGGGCGGTGTGGGGCGAGAGTAAACACATTTCCCCGACCATGTTATCCAGAGACCGTTCCCCTTGGATCGGTTCTGGGGGTACATACCTGGAGGTGTAATCTTGGCATTGGGGACCACACGTTGTGCGCCATCTGCTGAAGCAGGTGAGTCCCCCCGAACCCGTGAGAGATGCGTCTGACGTGAGAGTGGCTTCTACTGCGGGGGTGGTGAAGGTTCTCCGTGTCAAGAGGTTTTCCCTCGACCACTGCTGCAGAGGGAGAAGGGGGGCTGGCAAGACAACCACCAGATCTTCCCAATGTCCACTGGCCTGACACCACTGGCTGTTGAGCCACTCTTGGATAGGATGCATGCGCAGAAGCACGTGAGGAACTAAGTAAATGCACAACGCCATCATTCCTAACAGTCACATGGCTTTGCGTACCGTCACCTCTCGACCAGCTACATATTGAGGGATCTGAAACAGCATGTTTTTAACCCTCTCGTTGGCAGGGAAGAGAAGGCCGTCTTCTGTCAGAATTAGAACCCCTAGGAACTGTTTGACCAGACTGGGGTCTAGGGTGGATTTCTTCTCGTTGATGGAGAATCCCAGGCTGAATAAGAGATCTCTCTAGTTGAGTGCCACTGAAATTCTTAATGAAGTATGCTGTTTATCAGGTAACGTGTATGACTCATCTATCCAAGTTTGAGGACACAAACATGAGCGATAAGATGGCAGCAGCATCAGAATGCAAAGGAGATTGCAATCTAAAAATATAAAAAAGGAATTGAAAATCTGAGGCTGCCTAGCCCAACATATTCCCTCGAGGAGCTAGCCAGGGATACTTGGCTCTACAAATTCAGAAAATTATGAGAAGCCGGGTGATGGAGTAGGTTTATCATTTAGCAATGATTTAGCAAGGTGGAAAATTTAGAACAGGTATATCAGAGTTCAAAATTAGGGGAGCTGGAGGCCATTTAGTGACTGCTTGTTGCCTAGAAGAGTCTGGTTAAGCTTGACACCAAAAGCTACCAGAAGCTACTTTTGGCTCCCCAGGTCAACATATGCTGCACAATGTCCAAACATTAGGACACATCTATATGTCATTTAAAGCATAAGGAGTCATAAATAATGGGCACACTGATAGGTGTGCAATGAACGTGGAGGTAAGATGTGCGGAACACTATGTATTAGCACCTCAAACCACAGTGGTAGCCCCTGGTCACTGGTTAATACTGGATACCCAGGAGTTGCTTTTAGCTCGAGGTTATCCAATATAAATTTCAATCCCTGTATATAAATCGCTGAGATGAACACAACACAAGCTGGTTTTCAGTCTCCCTTACACAGGCTCCCAGGATTGTTTGTCGCTATGCCAAACCAAGTATGGGTTTTCCAGTGCAACAACTTTGCTTTATCTTAATGTAAACCTAAAACAACCTACCTCACCAAACAAAATATAAAGTGGTGAAATTATTTTGGTCACAGCCATAGAACAAGAGAGCACAGTGTTTAAAGATGACCAGTCAACTATACACTGCCCCAATGACACCATGTGACTGGTACCAAACTTGTATATTTATTAAATTTGACATGCGTATGGTACCGTAAAGGATGCCCCCTCTACATTATCATATTCACTGCATGCAAGCTAAATAAACTAACTTTTTGGATTATTTCACTTATGTGTGAAAAACAACTGCAAATAGTTGCCCTGCTGGCACTTTTACAAAAACAGCAAGGTACAAGTATCATATTATATACAATCTCAAATAACGTACCAAAACAGATATCTGTTGGAAGTTATGCTATATGAACTTCCTAGAACAGCATAAAAGTCATGTACGAGAACTCAGTGGCTCCGACGTTCTGCCTCCCTATCAAAAATAATAATCATCGAATACATATTATGAACCTTTGGGAATTGCGGAAACATGCTAGCTTGTAATCATCCCACTTTCTTTCACATGATGATCTAGTAAGCATAATTCATAGCACAGATCCAGTGGGGATGATTCTTCTGGACTACAAACGAATACTGCAAACCAAAAAGAATGCACAGAGTACCCATGGCTACGAATGAAAAGGGTGTACAAAGGGACTTTTATATTTTAAAATCTTATGAAGCGATTTCTAGTTCTCCTCTACAAAACGGATACTGCTTTAACTGGTCAGTGAGAGCTGGAAAATAGAACACACACTCGGGGTGAGGTAGCAACAATGATGGCTGCATAACTCTCAAGCTCTGCGTCTAGCAATATCCTGACAAGTTAATATCCTGCATTTCTGGCACTGCAGATTGTACTGATGTTACCCCTTGAATCCTGGCAGTAGCAGCAGCATACCGCCTGATTTTCAGGGGTATTTGATTCTACATTGTGCAGTCTGGGAGGCGATGCAGACGGCTGCTTGAAATCCTACATCAGCCCGGCGATCGGCGTTGTGTGACCGAGCGGATGACATACCAGTGTGCCTTAACTCCTTCTGTGGAGCAGATCCGCCCCAGACTTTACTCCGCACTTGGTCTACCTTCAATAATCCAGCCGCAATATGTGGCAGCCTTGGACCGTCCGCCATCTTATTTTTTTTAAAGGAATAGTTCGGTCAGAAATATGATTGTCCCTATGGTTCAGCCATGTTTTTTAACCATAATTCGATCGATCGTACAAATATTTCCTATGCACCTTACCAGAGTTTTCATCTCTTGAACACAAGGGAAATCAGGCAGCATGGCGTGGCCATCTTGTGACAATCTTATCACTTGCCGCATCGTCCTGGTTGACCTGCGTTTGTGACACTAAATCATATCCCCCGCCCCTGAGCCTGACATCACCAAATCATTGATATTCTCCGCCTCTCTCAGTGACATTCCTGGGCAGCGTAACCAAACGCACCGAGCCGTCACCTACGCGGCTAGACGCGGAACCCGGAAAAACAACACACATCGTCTCACAGTACAGGTAGTCACAGTTAGGAATATGAAACTGTACTTTCAAAAGAAACAATAAGACTGTACAATTGGTAAAGTACATTTATTTCACATTAAATGTTTCAATAACATTCAGCGTCTGACAATCATTCGTTCCGCAAATGTTTATCGTGAGTCACACGCTGTTCCTTTTTGGTACACAGGGTGTTCGTTTTGGGTAAATGAAGCACTTTGGTCGCACAGTGAATTGCAAGGCTGATGCATGACCTCTGCACTAGACCACCATCAAGGTTATGTTGCTCCTAATCGCTGGTATCGCGTACGTGCAAATTGGACCTTGTCTGTTGTCCCAAAAGATGGTTAAGTAGATCCAGTGATTGACATGTAGCTGCAGCTGACGGTTGAAGAAGCCATCGGTTGGGGTCTGGAATAGATCGCAGAATGGCACGATGTACCTGTTTGCAAAAGATAAAAATAGAAATGTGTCTCAGTAGCCGATCTTTATTACAGTTAATCATTTTCTTTATTAGCGCAGAGGTGACACAATGTGAACCGAGAGACTACAACGTGGAATCTCAAAGTACTCCGCTATTTGCTTCAGACGATAGTGCAATGGAGTATGTTGAGCTCTAAACGTAATGCGTAAACTGGGGCAAGAATTCGAGGTGCACAAACTATGTAATGATTTATTAACGTAGAACCAGGGAGAAACGAGTGGTGGTCTACATGCGTCTCGATGCTGGCCTGCTCATGTGCTCGGTAGATAGCCCAGCACACAAAGGTTGCACTAGCACTTCATTACAATATGCAACACAGAACGGACAAGTACAATGTGAACCGGCAATAACGGTCAGCTATTCGTATTTAGACTAGTTCTGGTATAAAATCGTCTAAAGATAAACTTACATTATATTTGACATTACCATTTTCTTGGCGCAATGCAGACCGTAATGCAGACTCCTCCGTTCGGGTCAACGATATTTCATAAAGTGAACTTCTATGTAGCTAGGTCCAGTTTCGGAATGGGCAACCCTATCATATCATATGTTATTACACCCCACCCTTCAAATCAATCCCTTTCGGAATGGTCCCTGCCTCTCAAGGTCAAAAACAATAGAACCATACTGTGCGCGGGACGCGTGGGCCTCCCAGCTCCCAAGCAAAAATTAAAAGCTGGTGACCTTCACTCAAAATGAACATACATACATACTTCCTTTACAGTAATCAGTACATCCTAGGTATAATACCTTTTCTAGGGCAAGCAGATATTCGGCTTTTTGCGGAAATTTATGTCAAGGCAACTGCCAAAACCCAAAGATTCCAACACACAGTCCCACAGTAGCGCGACTAAACTGTGAAATGTGAAAGCAATCGTAATAGTAATATTTTTTTAATAAAAGGACTAAGAGGATAGATTTCAAAAGACAAAATCGCATACTTTATTTTTACTTTTTATAAAAATAAAAAATAGCAAAAATAAAAACAAATGGTAATCATTTATACCAGGCTTTGAACGATTTAACAAGCTCTTCTATGGGTTGACATGGCACGTTGGCAATGTTTGGTGGCAATGTATGTGTGCTCTGAACAGATTTGTGCGCAATTCCATGAGTATACATCTCAACAACATTAACAATAAGATCTTTCACAAAATCGAATTCCATTTCTCATACTGGTTTGACAACCCATTTTTTGCTTCTTTTCGTAAAGGCCATATTGTAGCGAAGCATCCCCAAGTTTCCTGCAGTCCTAGATTGTTCCCGGCCTACATTCTCGTTATGCGCTAATACTGCTAGTAAAGTCCTCACTTTCATCCCTTGGATGCCGAAATGCAATCTCTTTGGCCTGTACTTTAGGCACATATTGAGGAACACCTCCAAATCTCCAGTGAGACAGAATTCTGCGAGTCCCTTCAGATCTCTTGATAGAGTTTTATCAAACACAATCTTCTCAAGGGCTTTGTGTGGAGGTGAAGATGGGATCAACCACTTCTTCCGTGCCTGCTCTGGGGACAAAGGGCCATGTTCACATTGGTGGAAATGTTGGTTTTCTGTCCAGTTGTGAATGTTGGAACAGTGGTGCATTAGAGAGCGCCATTTTTCCAGTAGAATTTCCACAGACCCATCACATGTTTTGGAGCTCCACCAAAGATGGTTGCTGAAAGACCGGGTCCATTGTGAAATACTTTCAAAACCTTTTTTTTCCCCTGCCACCGAGATTTTATTTATTTATTGATTTGGCAACATGCCATACATCAAATTGATGTTTAATATTTGGATACTGCTCTCTCATTGTCTTGGCTATTGAAACGTGTCTGTCTGTGGCTAGGAGGTCGATTTGCATTTGCATACTGAGTACATTACTTCGAAATAGATATAAAATTTACAAACAAAGGTGATATGATTAGGATACATGCCCTTACCTTGACTAACAAACAGATTCAGCAAGCAGAGTAATTAGTGGCAGGAGAACAGGGAGATGTTCACAGGTAGCAAACCGACGAGTTCACTCCAAGTGGTCACAGAGTAGCACGTTCACGAGTTGACTTGCAGTGCTCAAAGATGTTCTGATGGTAAATATCAAGTGGTTTATAAGGAATACCAAAAAGGGGTGTTTTACTGAATGAATGACGTGCATATGTCGTGGTATTATTTGTATTGCAGGGGCGCTGCCTGCTTGAAGGGGAGCATGCCTCGAGACACAGGGTCTGAGGAGGCCATGTGTACAATGGCCCCTGGGCGTAAGATACCTTGCCCGTTCGCGCCCTTGACAGCACCCATGGCAGCGCACATCCACTGGTGCAAACTGCCTTTGATAGTGGAGGCGGGGGATGGAGGGGCCGGGGGCGTGCAGACAAGGCACCGGAACACTGCGGAATGGAGACACACTTGATTCACTTAAAAAATGAAACAAGCAATGATAAAAAAATATGTTGCGTTTTATTTGGTTTCTTATTTTAATGGCACAAAAATACTAAACATTGTAAAGGTCTGGTTGCAGCTCAGTGAGGGAAAATCTCCTGTACTGACCGCTGTCACTGGGGAAAGTTTTTCTAATGGCAATAACGACACAGGCGGGTATTACTCGTCGAACGCGGTGTCCAAGCCTCCCATGAAGCCACCATGTGTACGAACGATAGGCCACCAGCCGGTACCACCTGTGAAAGAGAAAGATACAAACTGTTTTTAAATGACCAAGATAAGTGTATTAAACCTTAGTTGTCAATGACAAATCTTGTATCCAATGGCATTATTGCCAGGACAAATACTAACTAGACACTGCACAATATTGAAGGACTTTCATGCGACTTTCACTAGAGAATTGCAAGACTAAACTGATATGACAATGATCCATTGAAGTTACGAGAATATAGGGGACAACCATGAAATAGTAGTGGCCTAACTGACATCACAACCAGACTATACTTACTCGTTACTTGGATTACGAGGCCGAACTGTTGCGCGAAGTTCGTGCATAAGCACCATCAAAATCCTCAACACGGACCATGTGAGGCAGACTGCCGTGAAGTCTGGCAGCTCGTTAACGCATTGCGGCTGTGTATCGCCTTGCGATATGTAGGACAAGCATCCAGAGTTTTCTCGGCAGCAGCAGCTCTCCACCTCGGTTGGCATTAGCGCGCACCGATTACAGGTACACCAGGTGGAAACACCGTCCATGCGACTAGGGGCAGGCTCTTCATCTGTTGAAACGTCGGCCCAACTGTTGTCCAAATCCCCATTGTTTACGCAGCTTTCTCTTTCCAGTAATTCCTCCTCTGAATACTCGGGCTCGTACAGGTAGGGCATTACTGTTGCCATTGTGTGGTAAACAAACGAAAATAATTTATAGCAGTGGTACTGGTATCTGTTCACACGGGCTACAAGCAACAAAGGTAGCTGGCAAGAGCACAGAAACGAGTCACATAATACTCAAAGAAATTCAGTGAGAGGAATGGAATAGAAAATCTGCTGTTTTGTGTTGTGAAACGGTCTGTTCATACTTATCGAGGAAAGAGGCTTCTTGCCGTTTCCATGGCGACACGTCATTAGCTGAGGCGCAGAGAATGTTGACACGAGACGTGCTTTGGCGTTGTGAAATAGGCGGTACGCGTCTAGTGATGTCAGGCTCAGGGGCGGGGGATATGATTTAGTGCCGCAAACACAGGTCACCCAGGGCAATGCGGCAAGTGATAAGATTATCACAAGATGGCCACGCCCTGCTGCCTAATTTTGCTGGTGTTCAAGAGAGGAAAACTCGGGTAAGGTGCATAGGAAATGTTTGTACGATCGATCGAATTATGGTTAAAAACACATGGCCGAACCATAGGGACAATAATATTTCTGACCAAACCATTCCTTTAACGCCAAGACTTCGCCATAGGACTCCTGATGCTATTGGAGGATTGGTGGGGCATGGTCTGGTGCCACTGCTGCTCCTGAATGTGGCGAGAGCTTTACTCTAACCTCGCCATCCACACCCCGAGAGGGGAGCTTACACTTACTCCAATAACGCACAATGTGGCCTGGAGAAGAGATCCTTGATTGCTGGTGCGGATGGTGGGGTACTTACTGCAGCGCAGCGGTCCTGGAGTCAACACCACCATTGTAGGCACATCTCTGCCCTGTGCTTAAGGCCAGGTGGGGCAGCTTTCTCTGAGGTGCGTAGTGGTCACTGCCACCTCCTTCCATATTGGGCCCATACTGTTGGGGCTCCTATATGTATGGGCACATTGGGCTACTGCGAGGCAGTGGGGTCCCAGACTCGACTTGGTACTTGTATACAGATTCTTAGACACGTGCAGAGGTGCCCTCCAATACTGAATTGGCCCCCTTTTCTTGCTTTGGATCCCGGCATACATGTCCCGTGGGAACAGGAATCACAGTAAGCGCCCCATCGACGCATTTACAAGTACCCCGCACAAAGATGCTACAGTGATTGAGACAACATTGATTGAGCCAGAGGGGGGCCCACCATGCACTCCCAATATGGATCCTTAAACGTCAGCGATGCAGGCCAGGTTTGCGTTGGTAAACTCCAAGCTTGATGATAGTGTCCACTCCATGTGCACTAAACTGGACAAGGAGAGTGGTCGGATTATGGTGGTGGTGATGCATGTTGGCAACCTGGAAGAAATAGTGGGGGCACATGGCCACGATCTACAGACCTGCAAGAAAGAGCTCCGGGTGATACACTCGAAATGTGATCAACTAGAGTCTCGCTCCTGAACTAGAGTCTTGCTCCTGCCGGAATAATATCAGAATAGTGAGGATCCCTCAAAAGTCAGTTTGGTCCATGCATTGGCCCAAATGTCGATGACCCTGAGTTCTATCAACAGGCCTCGGATGCACTGGGGGCTGCAGATGGGGCATGGATAATGGGGACGGGGGGTGATTTCAAAACAATCCTTGATAATCAGCTTGACAGACCATCTAGTTCCCCGCGGATCCTGTCTAGGGAGGCCCAGACACTGCACCAGCTGTTGCACTTTCCGCTGGTTGACGCTTGGCAGGACATGCACCCACAGGAGAGGGAATACGCCTTCTATTCGTCAGTTCATGACTTGGGGGTCACGTATAGATCTGTGGTTACTCACCCCCAAGCTGTTGTCTATGGTTCATCATTGTAGCATGTACCACTAAACGCTATCTGAACATTCCCCTGTGGCTTTGTCGTCGTCGTTGTTTGTGAACTGCCCTAGAACATGTCCTCTCCGGAGAATGGCCTCGGCTATGCTGAAAGAGTCAAATGTTGTTGAGACATTGCACAGCGACATAGCTGAATTCTTTACTCTCAACGAGGGATCAGTGCAGCTGCGATCCACATTACGGGAAACAATCAAAGTGTGGGTGAGAGGGCTGTTTCTGTCCATGTCCACGGGTGCTCTCAGAGATATTAGGTGGGAGCTTAATGGGGTTGAGGGTCGGTTATAAGGGACCTGGAATACTAACATGATAGGAAGCAGTGCGTGTGTATACTGGGACAAATCGGGACACGCTGGTGAAGTTCCAGGATCTAGCCGATAGGGCGGTCCGCCACATGATCACTCCCGTTAGGGTCAGGCGGCATGGAGAAGGGGATAAGGCAGGACGGCTGCTGCCCCGACTGTCTAGGGTGGAGAGCTTTTGTCGACCTACCACTAGTATACAGGGCTGGACGGTACGATGCTGGTGCAAGAAAGTGATATCAATGACACTTTTTCCACATTCTATTCTACTTTGTATGCTAATTGTGATAGCGTATCAGACGATGATCTTACCCGATACCTGTCGGACATTGAACTACTTACATTGTCTGCTGAAGCAGGACAAGCTCTTGAGCAGCTCATAAGAATTGAGGAGGTAGTGGCGGCTTTGAAGTCGCTATCCTCTGGTAAAACACTGGGCGCTGATGGGTTGGGATCAGAGCTTTATAAAGAATTGCAACAGAACTAGATTGTTGAAGTATGGGAAGAATCTCTTACAGGAGGTGACCGCCCCCCCCCCCCATCTATGCATGAGCCAATTACAAATGTACTATTGTAGTCCCACAGACCCTCACATGATGTGACCTCCTATAGAGCGTTGTCCTTAATTAAAACAGATACAAAGGTGTTTGCTATAATATTGGCTACACGTCTGCTTCCGCCTCAGCTAATACACCCTGACCAATGTAGCTTTTTTCTCTCCAGGTCCAACGCTTTAAATTTGAGGTGACAGTTTAGCATGATGGCACAAATCAACCCCCAGACCAGAGCTGTTACAGCATCGCTAGATGCTGAGAAAGCATTTGATGCGGTCTCTTGGCGCTACTTGTTTTGGGGTCCTCCGCCAATTTGGCTTTGGACGCTATTACTTGCAATGTGTTCAGATGCTGTATGCTGGCCCATTGGCCAGAGTTCGAACAAATCAGACCGTCATCTCTATTCCCATTAGGAAGGGGCACCCGACAGGCATGCCCACATTCTCCCCTGTTATTCGCACTCACGCTACAGCTACAAACAGCTTTAGTCAGTGATTCTGATGAGCAAAGAGGGACTAGGTTATCTAGACCACCCCAGGTAATTTCACTGTACGCAGATAATGTGTTGCTTTATATCCGTGACCCAGAGCAAAAACTTGATCTGATCATGTGTGACATACATTAATTCACGCAACACTCAAATGTACAAATTGGAACAGCACTAAATCCGAGTTATTTCCTCTTACACCTTCCACTGAGCAAGTAGTCTATCTCAGGGAATTTTGCTTCAGTTTGGGTATTTGGGGATCATGATTTCCAACAACCATCGGTCACTCTATACAGACAATCACGAAGTAAATTTGCACCAGCTGGCTACAAAGCTTTCACTTTGGACGATACTCCCGATCTCAATATGTGGGCGGATCTCATGGCTTAAGATGGTTGTCCAAAGTTGCTTTACTTTTTTCTAATATCCCCATCTGGCCGGGGAGGGCCTTCTTGGCCAAGATTAGGACGCTGTTGACGGTGTTCATTTGGGGGCGGCCAGGATAAGTTGGCACAACCCGTATGAGTGTGGTGGTCTGGTGGCCCCAGACTTTGAACTCTGCTGGCCAGCCCCACTTTGCTGGATATTGGTATGTTAATGACCCCACTGTGATGCATCTACCAGTGGAACACTATGCTACTACTGACATCAAATCAGTAAAATATAGTGACCGGTATATAGACTCCTGTACCTTTGACCAGGGTATTCCGCAAGCTAGAGATGCAAATAACCTACAACAAGGCAGTC
Source organism: Ambystoma mexicanum (assembly GCF_040938575.1). Classification (NCBI taxonomy): domain Eukaryota; kingdom Metazoa; phylum Chordata; class Amphibia; order Caudata; family Ambystomatidae; genus Ambystoma; species Ambystoma mexicanum. The sequence goes on from NC_090941.1 coordinate 899,709,437, forward strand.
CTGCTGTGGTGAAATTTCCCTGGCATCACTCCTACGTTTGTCAGGGAGCTTACAAGGTCTTGCGACGCACCGGGTCAATTAACTATGGGTGACATGTTCGCTGGCTAGCAATTCGTGTCCTTGGAGGACTTCTCTTATAAGTTGGGCGTTGCCGCCCCTCCCCCCCCCCCCCCCCCCCCCAAATAGTACAGTACTGTCAGATACAGGCATTTCGTGGAAAATTGTCCTCTTTTTCTATCGAGCCAGCGACTCAGGAGTGCTTGTGTGGTTGGGACACAGCGAGGGGTGTCCCAGTTTATATAGCCTTCTTCGAAACACACCTTACACCAAGGAACACTATGAAGGCTGTCTGGGAAAAGGATCTGGGGTTGCCGTTGGATGAGGTGAAGTGGAAAAGATGCTGTCAGCTAACCAAAGCAGTCTCCCTCAACGCAGGTCTTACGCTGACTCAGTTCAAAGTGTTGAACCACTTATTCACGCCAGCCAGACTGGCCAGATTTTCCCAGGATACACGCAGCAACTGTGTGAAATGCAGGGGGTCAGAGGGATTACAGGCAGACTCCTTCCATATGTATTGGTTGTGTCCCCCGATTTTGGAGATCTGGGGCCAGAATGCAAGAATAATTGATGCTATGCTTGATACTGCCCCATGCCTTTCACTGCTCAAATACCTGTTGGGGGACATAGTAAAAGTCTCCGTGATTACTTGTTTCTTTAACATTGCATGCGCAGTCGCAAAGAGGTGTATACTTAAATACTGGTCTAAATATTCCCGCAGCAGTGAGGAGTGGCTACGCAAATTGGTCTAAATGAATGAAAGTGAGGAGGGTTAGGTTTTAACCGTACCATCCACATGTCGCCCCAAAGACATTTGGAACCCACTCAGCCTATACTTGGCTCACTCCAGCTCTGATGATACCAGTGGAGGGGCAATGCCTCTGCCTCAGCTTGCTAACGCTTCACATGTTCTACTTCTATTCCTATGTGCTGCATAGATTATTTTTGCATGTCATTTCCTCTCAAGGATATACAATCTGTAATGTCTCCGTTTTATAGTTTGGTGCAAGACTGTGCTGCTCGCTTCATGATCGTCTTATAAAGGTTAAAAGAAAAAGAAAAAAAGGAACAAACACGTTACGTCTTGGTACAGTGAGACATAAAAAGGGGACCATCAATTTTAGAAATCCATAAACTTTAACGCAACACCTTTTTAGGAAAACAAAATCACAATGTAATCAATAGTGAGAGATCTAGAAGAGATAGGCAACTTTATGTACTCGACATGCTCGTGTAGATCTAACGATTAGCTTTAACAGAACAGTGCAAAGTCAAATACAATAGGGAGCCAAGATTTTTAAAAAGCAGCAATTGTGATTGAAAAGGATGAGCAAAGAACATATGGATGACCTGTAATGGGTATTCCTTACCAGATTTTAGGCCCGAAATTTTGAAAATGGCACTTGGTTTCTCATTGGTGATAAATCCCAATAGTTGCCACACTGGCATCCCACTCTGGTCTGGATATGAAATGTAGACTGACCCTCCCATTCCATCAGGAAAAGGAATTGTTCCAAGCATGAACACCACAACATGGTTGATGTTCTCATAGTCTGGTAAATTGAACACAAACTTATCCTCTGCTATTTGCTGCACAGCGGTTTGAACCTGTAGAGCAAAAATACAAAGTTAAGTTGAAAGATTATGTGGTTACTTTTTTTTTTTTAAAACACCATAATTTTAAAGAAATACAAGATTGACATATCCATAACATTCATGGAATACACTTCAACTACTAAATTCTTACTGTATCAACTCATCTAATTACACTAACCATAACAACATTTTATAATCTTCACTATAATTTAGTTAAATTTGCTAGTACAACATTTTAGCAGAGATTACAACGCTAGGCAACACATAAACAAACAACAAGACATAGTTCCTTATTATTTGTGTATCCTTCACGTCTACCGACCCTTTACTACAATGAAAATTGCCTCAACTATACAGTTCATCAAATGGTGCCCATATTGTAGAATATTTGCCCTCTTGTTCCCGTTTCTTTAGCATACCTCTCTCATAACAAGCCAAGATTCGCAAATCAGATAACCAACCTTCCACATCTGGCTTTTTCCTCGATTTCCATACCCTTCGATTTTCTTAGCAGGCACCATCAATACTCTATTAATCCACCCACTATGTTCTCGAGCTACCATACACTTCCCAGTGTTTGAGAGCAGAATGTTGAGAATAACGACCTTGGTAATTCTACTCCCAGTTTTATGTCCAGCCTGTTCAAAACATCGCCCCAAAATCACACCACTCTCGGAAAATCCCACAGCATATGTAATAGGGTACTACACCCTTTTTGGCCACAACCCCAGAATGAGTCATCATTAGCCATACCTAAGTTAACCATCCGTGCTGGAGACCAGTATAGACAGAATCTGTTGACGTATATATCGTAAGTTCAAATCCATTTTAGAATTGGTGCCTATTCTTATCAAGTTATCACAATCTTTTTTTTGTTATGTCCTTGCCCAGTTCCTTCACCCATGCCTGCCGCATGTTTTCCGATGAAGTCACACATGAACACTCCATTGGCATCAACTTCAGATAGGTCGAGACCATACATCGGCCTATCTTTCATAGAGCTGTTTAACATTCCCCTTTTGTGTGGGAGAAGAGACTCCAGTTCTCTATAATGACCCTGCTCGCTCTTCCCTAGACCAAATTTTGTTCTGGGTGTGCCAAAAGGGACCATTTGTCCATCTTTCCACACATCCTGCACCCTTAAAATACCTCTCGTTAACCAACTCCGCCAGCATACGGTCTTGTTTCCAATCTGTAGCCCCAGATTGTGCCATAACAATGCCTCATAATGAATCCATACATTTTCTCCTTCATTGGTCATAAAAGATCTCAATGCATCTCCAGTTGTTTCCATTATAGGCAATTTAGCAACCAGATTAGGCCTTTAATCCTCCAAATTTGGATACCCAAAGCCTCCCCTCACGCACAGGCTGCATCAGGACATACCGTGGAATTGTAGGCCTTGTGCATTCACCACAAAGAAAATGTTGAATTCTTTTTTTCAATGCGTCTAATAACCTACTTCGGGAATTTAAGCGGAATAGATTGAATAATGTAAAGAACTTTGGGCAAAAGCACAATTTTGATTGCATTGACCTTAGCCCAAATATTAAGCATTAATCCCATTTTAACACATCCTTCCAAATTACATCAATTATTCTGGCTTCATTAAATTCCACCATCCTCTTCAAATCTCAACTAGATTGACCCAAAAATACTTCACACTTTCTGTAGCCCACTGACAATTCCATGAACTCAAGTCACTGCGCGTATGAGTAACAACCAATGGAAAAACCACTGATATCTCCCAATTGATCTAATGACCCGACAGGCAACCCACCTCCTTAATCAAACTCTTAAGCTTACCCCCACCCTCCTTTGGGTTCGCCCATATTATCGTCATATCATCCGTGTAACATAGTACTTTAATTTCCCTATCCCCCACTCTAAGCCCTCGTAGTCCTTGTTCCTATCGGATATAAGCTATCAAGGGTTCCAATGCCAGATTAAAGAAGAGGGCCAATAACGTACACCCCTGTCTGGTACCCCTAGTCAACGGAAAAGAAGCAGAGAGCTCTCCATTTAACCATATTCTTGCACTGATTGAGGAGTGTAAAGCTTTAGTAGTTCTCAGAAAGGCATTTCCAAAGCCCATTTTCTTAAGCGTGTAGTTTGGAAAGCCCCAATTGACTAACGCTTTCTCATCATCCATAAAGATTAATAGAATATTCCCTACTTCACCTCTAGGGAGCCCATTAAATCTATAATAGTTCTAATATGATCGTAGCCATGCCTCCCAAGCATAAACGCAACCTGGCAATGCTCAAGCAGTCCACCAATGCACATGTCCAGCCGATTGGTCAGTATCCTGGCAAATATTATTGCATCCACATTAAGCAATGTATTTCCCTGTAATTTTCACATTTAGTATGATCCCTAGCTGGTTTTGGGAATACTGTAATACACACCTCCCGCATCGTTGGACACATAAACCCTCTGCCATAAAATGATTATGTAGGCTACATAGCAACTGTGGTAATTGAGGCCCAACAGCTCTGTAGAACTCAACTGGTAGCCCATTCAGGCCAAGGGATTTACCGACTTAAGCTATCAATAGCTTTTAATATCTCCACCTCCGTGATCGGCTGATCAATCGTTATTGCTTGCGCAGTAGTCAACTTTGGCAAATTAATTTTCCTTAAAAAAAGTCAGAAATTGGGTTTCAATATACAAGAATGTATAACAGTTCCTGAAACATTCATTTATATCTTCCCTTCTCACCTTTGATATTCCATGCTCATTCACTATTTCTTTAACATATGCCTTATTAATTAAACCTTTCAATTTGTTGGCAAGTAACCCTCATCTACCTGTTCCCAGTATTTCTGCTTTATATAGAACCGGCCTCTCTCACTCTGCACATACATTTCACTCTTCAGGGATTCCATCGCCCTATCCATCTCCACCTGATCCTCACTACTTCTTGACAATTGAAATTTCTTCTGTAGCCCGCTTAACCTACTCTCCAGACGTTTCAATTCCATCATCCCCGTTTTCCTTGTACGGGATGTAATATTCATCAATTCCCCCCGAATAGCTGCCTTGAAGCTATCCCAGATCACTAATTTATCAGCTGAGCCTTTATTTCATAAAAGGACTTGATAAATGATTTTAAAGAAGCCAGCACATTTTAATCATAGAATGATCTGACAGTCCACATTCCAGTATGTTTACTTCAACAGCTTTTGCAATTAGATTTTCAGAGATTAAAAAATAATCTATTCTAGAGTATGAATCGTGGACTGGAGAGAAAAAAAAAAAAAAAACTCCCCCCATGATGCAAAGCTCTCCATACATCAACTAAGTCAAAAGGTCTCCAAAAGCTCTACTTGAACTCTCCGCCGTTTGTTGGCACTGTGCCGAGCGATCCAGTTAAAATCACCCCTAATATAATATGTTCTCTACACATATTCTTCAACATTGATACTTTCGTGAAAAAGTTGTTCCCCGCAGCACAGGGACCATAGATGGATCCTATTGCAATTACATTCCCCTCTTATTTTACATCGTCCAAAATCACTCTTCCATCATCCACAGTCACTCTCTACACACTCGTATCCAATCCTCTGCAAAATAGTATTCCACTCCTCTTGACTTTTATTATACCTTGTGTTGGTCATCGGACTTTGATTCTTCCAATAAATTAGTTTCTTGCAAAAAGACCACATCCACCTTTTCCCTCTTTAGTCTCAGTGTTACCGCCTTCCTTTTCCTGGGATTATTTAAACCTGTAACGTTCCATGAGCAGAATGTCAACTCGCTCATCTCACTGCCTACGTCCCTTGCTCTTCCTTTCCTTCCCTTTTATGTCCCCCTTCCTCTGATTAACAAGCATAACTCCTGAAGGTTTCATAATGGCCCTAATAATATACAATTGTATCATTACGCCTTTAGGTTCCGATTAAGGAACCTAACCAAAGCCAGTCATATCCATGCATTTACCAGATCCTGATGTGAAATATACCACCATACCAAACAGACAACACAAAACAAAAACACTCACCAAAACACACAAAAAAGATTTCCTAAATGACTTTGCCTTACCATTCTGCGTTTTCATAGAATGATTTTCAGCCACAATATCTACACTATAACAATTGTTCAGAACTATAATCTTCCCCAGTCTGCGCCTCTACTTGAAAGCACTATATACTTAGCATCTACCCCCACCCCCTTTTGAATCACCACAAACACCACATACATTCTGTTCCCACCCAGTCTTACTTCCTGGACAGCCAACTGCTTGTTTGTCTGTTATCATTCCACTACTATCACTCCAGCCCTTCAATTAACCTTTTCAATCCCTTTAATGTTCTGGTACCATCAAGGCACAGAATTAGCTTTAAAGGGACATTTTCAGTCTATGGCGATTTGACTGTCTCACCAACCTCTCGTTGTAGTGTGCTAATATCATCCATCATTTCTCCCCACGCAATTTATTGCATGCGCATTACCTCAATTCCTTCAAATTCACTACTTCCGCCAACACCCCTAAGTTTGCCTAATAACCTTACAACTTCCCATTTGCTTTTTAGAATTCCACATTCCTTCCCACTAAGGAGTGACACAATGATCTCAGCTTTAGTCCTTTAGATCATCTTTCCCTTGAGTATTCAAACAGCACATTCTCCCCATATGAAACCACCTCGCCCCTATTCCATTCTATGTGCAGGCAGCACCCTGCAGCATAGCTCACAGGGTTTGCTAAATGACATATACATGACATATTACTGTAGCTGTAAAAGTCTCAATCAATTATCTAACCTTGAGATATCATATTTATGCAGACCGTCTACTACAACAATATACAACATTTGCCTCAAACATGGCTATCGGTAGACCAAAGCTTGCATGTCAATTTCTAGTCATGCCGCCACCACCACTGCGGAAGTATCCTGGGTTCATGAGCGAGTGAGTGGCATAGCTCAAAAACATCTGGACAGTTGGTATCTTTGCATTTACTATACATAAAACCATATATAAGAATGCAAGCATGAATTTGTTGGCCCTGTGTATAATTGGCTTTCCTCGCTGCACATCGCACATTCCCACGCACATTGTCCTTCTCAAAGTCGCACGTCCCCCGTTGCCCCCATTGGGCTCATTTCAACATATCAGCCACAGTCCGCTGCCAAGTAAAGCATTTCAGAATATTTGAGAAGTCAGGCAAACTTGAGATCCCCGTGTTTCAAAAGGCATACGACCACTCGAATCCTCCGAGTGATCTCTGCTGATATTTGTATTCCTTTCGGCCAAACGGAGGAGCATTTCAATGATAGAATCAGCTTTTTAAGAGGAGCGTGTTTTTCAGTTTTTAAAAAGGCACAGAATTTGCCTTTCCATGGCAAATAGACATTTTCTAAAATCGGGCTTAAAAGGGGAATAACTGTGGCAGAGCCACCTGGAACCGATAGTTGTTGCTTTTCTTCGAGATGGGTGGCTCCATTGCCAGCTTTGATTGTAGCAGGTACATATGGATTTTGCCAGAAGTGGCTTGGACAGGTAGATGGTGCAGGGGAGAAACTACTCCAACAGATGGGGCTAAGGCATTCATGGACATTGTGAATATCAGAAGACCATAATGTTGGCATTGCATTCTATCACATCGGAGGATGTGAACCGCTCAATGCTGCAAAAATAGATAGGGGTTGAAAGAATAGACTTTAGAGATTTAGTCAGACCCAGGACTTACAATAAGCAGTTTACCGGCCTATTGTACTACCTATAATATGGCCAAAACCCAAACAAATACAAATGGGGAGAAGCATATACACATGTGCCTGCCCATTGTTGTCACCTCTACTGCTCAGTTGATGTGTTCAGACCAGTGGCGTTGACCGCACATTCTACAAAAAAGGACCTCTGTCATAGTGCTGCAAGACATGAAGTTTGCCTTTATGACAAAGAAAATGCTTTTCATTTCTGCGAATGGCTAGCTACAAAAAAGGTTTTCATTAATAGAAAAATATTTTCTAAAACTACAGTATTTAATGTATAGAAACAGAGCGAACACTGAAGGACAGTTGCGAAGCCCCAACAGCAAAAGGGAGCCGCCGCAGAGAACCAGTGAGTTGGCAGAGAGTGAATGCTGCCGCTGGGGTGCTCCATAATCGAAAACTGTTTCAAAATAATAATTTTGAATACTGAACAGTTGAAAAATCCAAGCAAAACTTATTTACTGAATGCCGAATAGTTAAAGAAAACAAAGATAAGTGGCAAAGAAGTAGTTCCCTTATAAGGGACTACGAGAGGGGAGAGTTTATAACCAGTACTACCAACAGCCATGAGGCTGCCAACAGACTTTGGGAGAACTATCTGTGGGGAAAGCCTCTAACCAATACTATGCGCAGCCAAGAGGCTACTGGCATACCATACCAAGACAACCACTGAGAAAAGATCATAACCAACATTACCATCAGCCAAGAAGTTGTGAGAAAACATTACCAAAGCATAAACCCCCTTTTCAGAGATACACTTCTAGGAAATATTGTATCTCACATTGCCAACAGCCCAGTGACTGTGAAACCATACTAAGGCCACTAGGGCACAGCTCTTCCGTTTTGGGATTTCAAGTAGAGGACGCTTGTAACCCAAACTGCTATCAGTCAGGAGGATGTCTAGAAGTAATTGAGAGAACTTTTGAGAATAATTTGTGTACATCCTGTTCTCAGTCTGCAGACAACTGGACACAGGATGTCAAGAGCCTATAAGGAGAAGGCAGTTTTGGCCAAACTTCCTTAAAAGGGAGATTTGTGTCAAAAACACTGGAATCAATATTACCATCAAGTTTGAAGGTAGTTGTAGGCGTTTTCTTCCTGGAAGGGGAGTACACCAGGGAAGGGCATATAGTAGTTAGTCCAGGCAGGCGAGTGGACCAGGAAAAGACAAGGGTTTAATATATTTATGACAGAAAGATACGTGGAAAGAAACATGGTTGAATTAAGAAATGCCATTTACTCTATCATTTGTTTGACAAGAAGTGGCATCACTGTCGCTTTTTGCTATCCTGAGAAAGGGTTTTATTTTCACAATTAGTGTTGTTAAAGATTGAAGTGCTATCTTGACAAGAAGTGGTTCCTTTGAAGTGTTAAAGGATAACAGGACAATTGCATTTGGGTTTGAACCTGTGTTTTGTGGAGAATTTTGATCATCCTGTCGACGGGATATTGTGAAAGACATTTACTTGTTTGAGTTGAGTTATCAACCAACTGCGGTGAAAAGGACATTTGTGGCATCTCTGACATTTGTGGTTGGAAAATACTTTCTTATTTCTTTGAACAGAACTTTGTTGAAACAGAACTGTAAGCCAGGTTTTCCTGAATTGGTGAAGAGGAATACATCCCTGGTCACAAGGAATCGCAAAACTGTTTTCTTGAACCAAAGGTTAGCCATCATTTCCTTGTATAATTATATTGCATCTATTAGTGTGACGGACAGAGATATTTTGGACACTAGGTCATTTTTCTTTAGTTTGAGTTTGCAAGGCAGTGACCTCTCTTATCAGGATTTGGAAAGTTTTGTTAAAACCCCTTTTTATTTTGAGTGGCAAATCTTGAGAAAAATGTATCTTTGTATTCGTCTCGCATTTCGGACACCTCACAATACTCTATTAAAATACAATTTAGTCTCCACTCCCAACTAAGGAGTAAAATACTCCCAGCTTTAATTCTCGTCTACAGGCCTGTGTGAGCCACCAGAAACAGTAGGGACTGACTGCCCCTTTTTGTCTCTCCCCCTGAAAGACATGTCACCATTCCATCTGATTGTCATCAGGATAGAAGAGTATTTGAAGTTATGAGATACATTAGAATGGTTGAAAGCTGGAGGTCCATCTGTAATTCGTTAATTGTGTGATTCAGTTAAATTAGAAACTTTTTGCATGATAACACTACAATAAAATGCTTAAAATGTCATTATTCTAATACAGTAAAAGGAAACAACTTTAATATAAGTGCTTAGTTCAATAAGTATGTTTTATATAACACATGAAGAGCACATCGTTCACACAAACTTATTTTGCTGCTCAAGGGAGATCAAGGACCTAGGGCCAATACTTAAATCAGAGGATGGGTACAACCAGGTTTTCAAAGTCTTCCTGAAAACCATGTTGCCACCCAGATGTGTGCAGGAAGGAAGTTACCAAGATTTCTGGTGGGAACTGAGAAAGCACAAATCTGTCTTTACTTCCAGGGAATGGAAATTGCCGATAGCTATTTAGCTCTGCTTTGTAGCCTAGAAGAGCCTGGTTAGCATGTCACCAAGTGCAACCAAGACATACTTGACTCCCAGGTCAACTAGTTGCGCAAAAATATACAAAAGTGATATTATCTGTGTTTCGGAATTTGTATAAAAAATTGCATTGGGAAACATCTAGAACATAGTGAAAGCATATTTGGCCATATGAAACTGACAGAAAGCTATAGTTTCCATCTCATGTAGAAGTTAGATGTCCAGCATGATATGTACTAGTTCATCAAGGTAGCTCCTCACCACTGGATAACAACTAAACACAAGAGCTGCTTTTAGTTTATGCTCATCAACACTTTGTTTCAATACCTGCTTTGTGAGACAGACTTCGGTTGGAACCAACATATTTTTGTCAGCCGACCTAAAATTTCTGTTAGATGTATGCTTTTTTAAAAATATGTTGAGTATCAAGCTAGAGCCCGAGTCATGGAATGAACCATATACGATGCATTTGAATTCAGTCCATTGTAGAATGGGAAGCCAGCGGGAGGTTTAAATTGCTGGTGATAAGTGACCCTGGTGCTGCAGTCCGAACACAAGGCTCTACATTTTGAACACTCAAGTCAACAGATGTGGAAATACTTTGTTAGCATGGAGGTAGCCGAGAAGGGATATGTTCAATGCATTGATTTTCATTATTCTGTGGTTGAATGTGAAGAAGTCTATGATGCAACATAGTGACCTTAAATGAGTTCGGCAATGAACACAAGTTTTGAATCTAAGGATTGCCAGGTTTTGCACTTTCTGTGCCAGTGTGGTTTAAAGGGACAGAGTCTGGGACATTTTTTGGCATTACAAGATAATGTGTCCGTTTTTGAGTTTAGTCTATTTGCATCCATCCATTCAGTAATTTTATCATACTGCTGGTGCCGATTTGTTGAAGTAGTCTCCTAATCTTAAGTGTGTGCGTGTTTAGTTGTCGTCAGCATATGTGAAATAATTGAGGTTGAAAGAACTGATAGACAGCCAATGTTTTGAGATAAATGTTGAAGAATGATAGAACTAGTATGAAATTCTGTGTTACTCCACAAGGTTGCTTTTTCTTTAGGTTTATAGAGCGGTAGTACTGCTGATCGTGTGCAATGGGCATGGCTCCTAAGGTATGCATGTGTAATATATGCCCCAAACACATCTGCAGCTGGCTTGGCAACCCCCATTTTCTCCCTTCTTACTGGGAGTGTTCCCTGCAAAGTAATCTGGTGAAAGCCTCTACACTACTAGGGCCGGCTTGAGGATCTCAAGTCTATCACGCAACCACACAGACCAACCATATTTGGCACCAGATATCTTCTGGTCTAGATACTGCCATCACATCACAGTAAAGTCTTGATTGCCCGGATTACGTAAGGTAATCTTAATTACCCGTCCTCCTTACTCGTCACAATCCTACCATATTGAAGGTGTGTCTACCTTCCAGACAGCCGCTAGAATACCCTGTTAAACACTTTTTCCACTATCCCTCAGTGGGCCAATAAAACCCCTCTCTGCCCCCTCCATAAGTGTTTGTAAGGACGGGGCAGCTTTCAGGCATGGCTAGGAGAGGGAGACGGGGGCGCAAGGACTGTGACCAACCAGGGGGACTGGGGTAATGAAGATTACCATACGTAATCCTGGCATTACCCCCAGTTCTCCCTCCTTGTCACAGTCCTAACAGATTGCAGACGTAACAAGCAGTGCAGTCCTATCCTTGCTGCCCCGTTGAACAAAATACAAGGCAAACAGATGACAGAATGCCAGGGGTGTTTAATACAAAACAGAATCAAGCATGTGAAAGGTGCAAGATTTCAGACCGTAGAGCGGTCACCGCCGAAGGATAATCAGTAATGCCATATAAAGGTGTGCAGAGAGGCACAAGTGGCAGCATTGCAAATATCCTTGAGGGACACAGCGTGCGCATCAGGCCATGAACCTGCAATTCCCCTAGTAGACTGGCCTTGTGGAAGGACTGGGAGGGCGGAGGGACATCAGCCATAGAGTAGGAAATCCTATTGGCAGACTGCATCCATTTGCTAAGGGTGAAGGAAGCTGGCTACTTCCCCTTGGAGGGGCTGCCATAGTCCACAAACAGCAAGTAGCACAGTCGAAGGATGCAGTGTGATCCACAGATAGAGTGTCCAGATCAGATCCAGGGTGTGCATTCCTTCTTCTGCAGTTTGGGGCAAAGGAAAAAAGGCTGACCAGCCAATGTCCTGGTTCCGATGAAAAGAGGAACCAACTTTAGGCAGGAAGACCAGTTCAGGGTGCAGAATAACCATCTCTGGGGTGAATCGGAGGTAGGGCTCCCTAAGCAGGAGAGCCCCCAGTTCCCCGACACGTCTCCCTGAAGTAACCGCCACTTCGAAAAATACTTTCTAGGTGGCTTCTGGAGTTCGTGTAGGACCTGTACCAAATTCCTGGTAGGCAGAAGAGATCTGGCAGGATGACGCTGGAGGCCAAGAGAGATGCTTGACCCACTTCTGACAAGGTTGCAATCGACGCCTTAAGCGGGGGAACGGCGAGACCCGGAATAAAGCCATCCTTGCAAAACTTCAGCATCTCACATTGGTTAAATGATATTGGAAGCTCGTTTCTAGCCAAACACCACACCTAGAAAGAGGCCCAATGATGCCTATTTGATGGCAGAGTTGAAGGGTGCCTGGACCTCTGGATCGTCGCAGCCATGCAACATGGAATGCCCTGGGACACAAGACCTCTCAATTCAACTGCCAGGCCATCAGGCGGAGGGGACAAACCGAGACCAGGGAAAGTGCTGAGCTAGAAGGACAAGCCGGAAAATGAAATGAAGGCCGGGACGCCAGACCCTGCAGGAGCGGGACCCATGTCATCCGAAGCCAGAAGGGAAGACTCAAGATGACGCTACATGCCTCCTGGTGAATCTTCTGGATTACCCTTGACAGGAGAGGGGAGGGAAGGCATATAACAGACCCTCCGTCCAGTGGGCTAAGGGAGCATCCACCAGCCACACTGAAGGTTCCAGATGCAGAGCGCTGCACTAAGGGAGGAGAGTTGCCCTCTGAGGCAAATAGGTCTATCCATGGGAGACCCCATCAGTGAAAGCAAAACAGTCCACCGACGATGGAAAGTACCTGCATAGGCGATCTAAAGACTTCCGGTCACCTTCCGCTGGAACCTTTGTAAGGCCTTCCAGATCGCTGTCAATTCTCGCCAACTGGACAAGTGGCAGACCTCGCTCAAAGTGTTCCATCATCTCCAGCAGGGGGGAAATGTATTCCCCCTTCCTGTAGAGTAGCAAACAAGGACAGGAAATCCACAAGAAGCAATTGGGCTGCGTAACAGGTATAAGTCCCATCCCAAATGATGAGATTAATCGATGAGTATGTCCGTCACAAGGACCCATAGTCCACAGGCTCAGCTGAGGTCCCTTCATCAGGAGTGAAGCTATGCTGTCCAATCAGATCCAACTGTGCGTCCAACATTGAGATTGACGGGTTACTTGGCGTCAAAATCAGATAAGAGATACAGCTTAAAAAGCTAGTGCGGAAAACAGGGCCCGTCAGTGTCCCGCCACTCTTTCAGAAGCACATTCTCAATATCCTCATGCAAAGGAAGAGGAGGCAGGGAGATCCTTGAATTGTTTTAAGAGTTTCTTATCCAGCACCTGTGCCTCTACCGGGAACTATTTTTTTTTTTATTTTTTTTTTTTTATAACACGCCCAATACCACCCCTGGGTTTGGTTTCAAGCGCGGATCCGGAATTTGAACCTCTGTTGCTCTGCGTGGTCTTGGTCCCAAGACCAGCGCGTTGACCCTGTTCTATCCTCTGGGAACTACAGGTTATATCTCATATGTTCCAGGATCCCTCTGAAGTCCTCCCTTCCTCACATACTCCCCAGCAAACACAGCTTCCACCTCCACACTTGGGTCAGAAGGGCCCCCATCCTGTAAGGCCCCCCATCATCAACTAAGCCCAGAGGAGCACCAGTAGATACAGGGTATGTACACACGGTAGCAGGCTCCCCCTTAACGGAAGCATTCACACCTTGCTCACGAAGTGCCTCAGCCACAGACTGTCACCATAGAGACAATCTGTGCCTCTGAAAGGGCTCGGGGAGACCTAGAGCACCTATGTTTGTGATGTCTATGCCTCTTCTGGGGAGAATTTAATGGGGAGCCCGAGGCATGCTTTCCTCTTCTCAGTGCACTTCCTTCCAGACATGGTAGCAAGCCACCCCCACAAAGGTCTGCCCGCTTATATAGCGGCAACCACCAATCCGAGATAACATGGCCCCACTTGGGAGGGGACCAGGCTACATATGTGCCAGCAGGAGAGTCTGCATATCCAACAAAAGAACAAGGCCAAATTGGAGGCACCTGAACCGCTCTGTAGGCGGCCCCATGTAATGGCATCAGCAGGCCCAGCCTGGAGCAACACCGTGCTACACATGGGGGTGGGGCCTCACAGCAGGAAACACCAGCTGCGCAGTAATCCTGAGGGGAGGGGGCGGAGCACCGGATCATCCGCTACAGTGTGGCAACCCCAGAAGAGGAGCTCCCTACAGCAATCCACTGCCCCACTGAAGGAGGAAGCGCAGGTATGAGGCCTGCAACAGCACGAATCCAGGGACCACTTACCAGAACAAACAGCGGGGACCAGCAAAAGATCTGCAACTACACATGGAACTGTCGGAGACAGAAAACACAGATGGATTAGGGGTTGGGGAGGGGTTTTATAGGCCCACTAAGGGATAGGACTACGAGTAGGGAGGACTGGGGGTAGCATAAAACTGCCTACACATTCTTGAAACTTTTACTCAAGCTTACCAATAACTAATTAACAGTTCAGGAAACACCACCCCTTCTACCACAAGCATAATCATGTGCCGCCCCTCCACTAAATTATTTGTAGACTGACTAATCCCCCCATTACTACCACAGCCCTCAACACGTCATTTGCATCAGAACAAGGTCTGGTGACACTATAGTATGAGGGGTCACAATACGCCACCTCTCGGACAAGGTGGTGATGGGCACAGTATAAATATCACTTTTTGATTTATGTCTGTATAATACATTAGAATTGTCTTTGTTATGCAAAATCAGTTTTTATGTTTTTCACAGAACGTACATCTTTACCCAATGCATTTTGTCTATAACGACTAGGCTAATACCTGTTCATTTTCCATTATCATTTTCCTGGGTAATAAATGTGTTTTTCTAGCAACTTTATGTTTACATTTGGACCCTTAAAAAATTAAAGAAAGGGAAACTAATATTTGGAAATCTACCTAAAGGATACAACTAGCAGAGCTACTAAGATTCAATTCAGTTCAACAAATTTGCTTTTTTGCAGCTCTTGGAAATGTCTGTTTCATATTTTCACTTGACCCTAACCATAGCTGAACCACGAATGGGGTACCCCTATCATTGTTAGACAGTATAAATAACATGCATGATGTTGTGGTTGGCTGCCCTGCATAGGGCTTGGGCCGTGGTACATGTTGGGTGTCACATCGACAGAGCGATCCAGGGAGGAGGAAGTCGATTGGAAAAGTCTGCGGATATGACTCACAGGTATTTTCAACAACGAGGAGTGCTACCATCTCATCTGCCTTCGCTCTTTTCCCTGAGAATGCTTGTACGATGTGGTCTGGGGCCCCATGGATGCCAGGTTAAAGGGGGGGCGCAGAAATGGGGAGAGAGGAAGGACAAAGACCCCAGGTTCAGTGGGGGAACATGCAGCAATGTCTTATTTAGTACACCAAGGCCGGGTAACATGCAAGGGCCCGGTCATCGGGCGAGTAACGTTCCAGCACCAAGACAGGGAGTGGGCGGATCAGTCCAACCCAGAGGTCCTGTTTCATGGCTACCCAGTACCAGAGTTTGATACGAAAGGGAGCCCTACATCCCTGGGGGCTAACTAGGCGCATTGGCTAGAGAGAGTGGACATGTTTTACGAGGCAGCTGAGATAGTGGATGACACAAAGAGGAAGAACCTTCTGCTATTTTATGCCGGGCGTGACGTCCATAAACTCTATAAGTAACTGCCCAAGGGAGTTGAAACATACCAAGAGGCGAGAAAGGCACTCGCAGACTATTTTGCACCAATGGTAAACGTTGAGTTTGAAATGTTTATTACGGCAAGCGATCCAGGTCCCAAATGAGCCACTTGACTAGTTTTACACAAGGCTTCGCCTGCTGGCTGCTACTTGTACTTTCGTGGATGAAGATGGAGAGCTCAGAGGCCAAATAATTCTGTTGTACCACTCCAACAAGCTGCGCACTCAGATCTTGAAAGTGCCAGGGAAGCCCCTATATAGGATGTGGAGTTGGGAAGAGCCCATGAGTTGGCCACAACACGGTCGGCTACGATGAGAATGCCATCAAGGGTTTGAAAATGGTGAAGTGTATGTGGTCCGAGGTCATAATAAGAAGAGCGGAGGGGTGGAAGTGCAACAGCCATAAAAACCGAAAAGGAAGAAGCAATACGTCAAGCATGCGAATACTGTAGCGGACAAATGCGGCACATCCGAGGGTGCATAGCGATGGGGCGGCCGTGTGGGCAATGCCACAAGTCAGGGCACTTTGCCTCTCTCTGTAAGACCCCGTGGTCGTCCATAAGTGTCAGATCCATAAGAACTGAGGGCTGAGGCGAAAGACCAGAACAATCGGGCTTTCAGAGCAGATACCCAAGCAGGAGAACTTAGTTATCAATCTCTTGAATAGACGTTTGAATATGACGGAAACCCGTATCTTACAAAGAGGTTTGAACTTTGAGCCTACATATGGGTCTTAACTATTTGAAACCAAGATTGAGATAGTTATATTTATAAGAACATTAAAACTCAAATCATACTTTGCAAATATAGACACTGAAACAACAAGGGCAGAAAAAGCATTCCTAGAATCACAACCTACAAGCAACTTTGTCCCCCCACTTCCACATGGAACCATTTATGTCTTCCACGAGACAGTATTGAAAGAACTTAAAGGAATCTCACTCAAAGCTCCAAAATACAAAGCCCCGAAAAAGTGTGTACTCTCTATTATTAGACACTTATATGAAGATGAAAATATAGTGATCCGTTCAGTAGATGTCATGACCGCAGCCTCCAAGGAGTCAGGTTTAGCCCAACTGCCTCGGAAGCTGGGTCACAACTTCATTTCCAGGCACCCATCGGCTCCCATAGGGGCCTTATGGACCTTGTCCTGGCGCCAGTGGCGCCAGGCTCATAAGGGGACCCAGTCCCGGCACAGGACGTGCCGGGCTCATGATGTAAGGAATGGTGCTTGGGTGGACCTACCTGCTGCAGACCATGCTGCTCACTCACCTGCAGGATGAAATCCTCATCCATCCATGGCTGGAACTACTTTACCTTCTGGGTGTGGCCAGCACCACTCCCTGGGACTGGATACTGGAACTATTCTGGAAGCTGGGACTTCTTACCTGGGCGAGGCTGCTGTGGAAGGAGACACCTAAGCACTCCAATAAGCTATTTAAACCACGCCCGATCAGAGCAACGTGCTTCACGTTATTCTGCAATAGCAGCAGGACGCTCACCGTGTCAGCTCCAGAGAATCTTCAACGTCTGCATCTGGGGAAGAGAAATCCGCAATCTTACCTTCCGAAATACCATCTTCGTCTTCAGCAGCATCTGAAAAGGGAAAAGAACACCAGGTTAGCACGAGATAAAAACCAGCGGAGCACTTACCCAGTCCATCGGTGCATCTCAAGCCACGGGCTGCAGCTTTCCATTTTTCCGGCACCCTGTGGAAGCAAAGACATTGGTTAGTAAACCTCCGTGAAACTTTCCTTACCTGCGCTGCATTCTTCTCGACCTGAAAAAGGAAAAGAGACATTAAGAAGTGCTTTTAACTTCGAATTGACATTTTCTACTTACTTGCCTGCAATACCTTCGCCATTCCATCGCTCTCCGGACCTCCATATTCAAGCAACCGCCGTTCGTGCTGCTAACAACGGCCTAGCTCCAAATCTTCATCCTCTGCAACCAAGAGGCTGGACAATTAACCAGTGAAGTAACTGGCTTCGGCGCCCCTGCACAGACGCAGGATGGAGAGCTCTGCTTTCACCTACATAAGGTGAGCACATTTAGCCTACAAACTACTTGGGAGTACCAGGAAGGGGAGGCAGCTTACCCAGTCAGGCTTATATATCCATATTAACCCCTTGCTCTCATAATTGCAGACACCTCACCCTTCAGATCAAGATCTCAGTGAGGAAAGGGCCTTTCCAGGGTGGCATTCGAGGCCTGCGCGTGACCCTAGAAGACTCCGAGAACCCCCAGCCCAGACCTGCGCCTCCGAGGTATTCAGGTGAGCGTTACAGTAGATGTTACGCTCACCTGGTATCCAGGGGGATGCCACCCAGCCCTGGTTGGATGATTTGCACTCTCAAACCCTCTCCCGGTCCCTTGGTAAGGTCTCTGGTTAAAGATGGGTCTGCAATATAGGAGAGCTGGATTCAATACCAGATTGTCCTCATGTTTTCCCACCTCCCTTGGCCTCAACTCCTTCCTACCCCTTGGGCCCTCTCCTCACCTTAATATTGTAAAAGGTGGATTCTCCGTCCTTCTCCTCGTGGCAGGGGCGCGTAGATGTGGGGGGCGAGCAGCAACCAAGTTACTTCACTTGTGAAAGCCCCCCTGAGGGAATCCAGGCCTGCTGAGACTCCGTAGGTTTGCTGCTTTACAGTCTTTATATGGAGTTCTTATGTTCCTCTTAGTTCGAATAATAATGTTTTGCTTCTTTCCTTTTAGGTATGGAAAGGTATTTTGATGTTGTCATGCAGTTTGAAGATGAGCATGGGCAGGTTGGCAAAAGCGCGGTGTAAGCGATGTTGTCCGGTGAGTAATGCGTGATGTGCGGCGCTGTTTCGCCTTTTATGTCGCTAACCTAGGTCTTCACTCTCCTTGCAGGTTGCGATGTTCCTCGCCGAGCGCCGTAATGTTCCAGCAATGATACTGACCAGGAGAGGACTACCCAGGTAAGAATTTTGTGGCTTTCTTCCTTCGGGAGGAAACGTGAGTAAACGCTTACTAATGCTGTCTTTCTTTCTCCTCTTCCCAGGTTATGGTATTCCAGGATGCATGTGGTGCCAGATGATGGAGTTCATACCTTCAGGTGAGTGGAACTGAAGTTGGCGATGGATTGAAGACATGATACTGTTCCAGGCAGCTTTCGTGTGTTCTCTCTCTCTCTCTCTCTCTCTCTCTCTCTCTCTCTGCAGGTCCTTGGTTTCAGGTAAACTGGCATCAAATAACTGGACACGGTGAGCGTTACGCTGCCCACAGCAGAATAACGCAAAGCATGTTCTGCTGTTTGGGTGCGGTTTAAATAGTCTCAGATAAAGTAGTCCAGGTAAAATAGTCCCAGGCCTGCCACACCCAAAAGACTAGACCACATAGCTCCGTTCCTTGCAACTGAGCTATGTGTGTGCCACCAGGTTGTCTGAACCCCCCCTGAGCCACCCCAAGTTAAATAGTCCCAAGTAAATGTTGGTCTTCATGATGGTTATGAGCCTGGCGCCAAAAAGGCGCCAGGCTCATAACCAACTCCAAGAGGGTCTTGGGTGAGGTTTTAAGGCCTTCGACCAGGCCCTAACTGGAAGGCTGACTTGCCAGTGAGGGCCAGGGGCAAGGGTAATGACAGTAGATAAAGGGGGAGACTGAAAATGTAATAATGAATACAGCAAACTACTGAGAGGAATGTTACAGACACTGGAGTAATGCCAAAACAAAAATGTTTTTGACAATGTGCTATCCAAAAGTACCACATTTCTACTCATTACCAAAAAATGCATAAATCCCTACGCAAGCCTCCAGGACGACCTATTGTAGCAGCAACTAATGGTATCTTACAACCACTGGGCATTTATATTGACTAGATTTTGCAACCAATTATACAGACATGTCCATCACACATCAAAGACACCACAGATTTTTTGAACAGATTAAACAGCATTGAGATAGAACAAAATGATATCTTAGTAACTATCGATGTATGCAGTTTATATATTTCAATTCTGAACCATTTAGGCCAACAAATAGTAGAATGGATACTACTCAAAGAAGAAGTTGGATCCTCAAAGGAATGGATCATGATTATTCTTGAATTTATATCCCAAAAATGCACATTTTGAGTTTGAAGTTAAGTTTTACTTACAGACCAGTGGAACAGCAATGGGGGCCACCATGGAAAGCCTAGCCTAGACAAACTCCTTTATGTTGAAATTTGAAGAGGATCATATACTTCATCACCCTGTTTGGCATAAGTATGTACAACACTGGGGAGGATATATTGACGCTATCTTTTTTATATGGAATGGCACCAGTGAAACACAACTTTCCTTGCGTACCTAAATTTGATAAACAATAGGATACAGTTTACATCTGAAATTGGGTGCCCAGGTCTCCACTTACTCCATGTACAGATTCTACCCAAAGCCCCAGGGTTTGAAATAAACATTTTGAAACAAACATCTACCACAAACTCACCGACAGGAACAATTTGCTCCATATGATAAGCGTTCACCCACCATCAACAATTAAAAGTCTACCATATAGCCAAATCTTACGAGTAAAAAGGATTGTCAACACGATAACAGTCGGAGGCGGAATCCATGAGCATATCAAACAAATTTAAGGTTGACAACAAAGATCGACAGGCACTTCTGACATCAAAAACAACAAATGTTGCACTCAATGGACCATTGGTATTTGTGAGTAAATACAGAATCCAATTTACTAAAATTAAACGAGCTATACTGAAGCACGGGCCTTTATTGAACTGTGATAGCAAACTACAGAACCTGTTCGCGGAAAAACCTATTTTTGCACTCACAAGGAGCAACAATCTCAAGGATCTACAAGTTAAAACACAACCTGACAGACATGGGTATTTACCAGGGTTTTTAGGTTTCTGAGTCTTTCTTCTAACATGCAATAGCTGTAATAACATAACCAAAAGAGACATCATCACATTTTCAAGAACAGGAGAAAAGGTGAAACTACGGGATTACGCAACATGTAACACACAGAATGTGGTATATGCGATTAACTGTCCTTGTGGATTAAGTTATGTGGGCCAGATGAGCCCAAAGGCACGCATCAGGTGAAATGAACACAAATCGATCAGGACCATGAACCAACAGTCGCCCACTAGACAGACATTTTAATCAACATAAACACCAATTGGAACAAATTAAATTTCAAATATTGGAAGTAATTAGAAAGAAAGACCTGAGAACAAGTAGAACTAACAAGCTTGAGCAGAGAGAAGCATAATGGATTGATAGACTGGATACGGTTTTTCTGAATGGTTTAAAATGTGGTATTGGATTGGAATTATTTCCTATGAACTTGCTTCCGTTCATTGAGATTAAGTTATTAATGTTTATTTGCCAGAATAAGAACTATGCTATACCTAGCCCACATACTCCGGTGTAATGTATGGACATAGCCATCTTTGTAACACCATATCGTAGTTAGGCAACTACATAATGACAGCACCAACATATGAAACATCATGATATGATATACTTAGCAAAAGTAAAAATTGGTGAGTATTTACATAAATACAACAGGACACAATCGATGCCAGGACACGGGTGTTATTTGGCAACATTGCACATATGTAGACCAGATACGCCACAATATGCTTTAAAGTAGAATATCACCACCCAGTAAGAAAACATATGGAGAAACTCTCGGGCTCCAAAACACACTGCTCAAATACAAGTGAGGTGCTAATATCACTCTAATGTTTGCATAAGGATTGAGTGCATCCAGTATATGCCGCCATAAGAGATAAAATTACTTTAAGGACTAGTTTTATCATTATTGGTTATTAAGTAAATAAAACCATATGTCACCATTCAAGAGCAACACATCGAGTGAGGGAGAGCACCAAGTCTTTTTAATACCTGTCCGCTACATCATGGCACCTCTCAAGTAAATATATGCTGCACAGTTTATTCTTACATACACAAACCACGGCTAAATAATGGCATACACTACATTTCCCATGACCCGTTTGGGGATCGCAAGTACGCGACAAGCAACGTTGTAAGTGGATCCAATAGAGACGTCACTGCGTTGGTACGTGATGACGTAGCAGTATTAATCCACACTAGAGGTCCCGGCGCTGCTGCTTCCATGGTAACAGCAGCGTTCCATGTGTGGTGGATGCGCAGGGACCCCCAGTGGACAAGACGAGAGAAGTTGTCTCTGCACCAGGTAAGAGACAGAACCATAATCTTCTGTGTACGGCTGCACGGAACGCTTCATTGAAATGTAATTAATGCTTTACATACCGGCAAATGAGAGCGCCGCAGCTATTCTTTTATTTTTGCAAGGTGCAGCCACAAAGACTACCCTTCTATAACATCCATATGCTGTGGACACCTAATAAGACAGCACGACCTAGTCTACTTTAGGTAAGAAGATAAACCTATTTGGCACAAATGCCTACAATTTTTTAATTGCATGGCAGCTGACAGTTTTTTCTGCAACTAGTAATAAGACAGTTTTTCAACTTTTCCCAGGTATTGGTGTCATCCGGCACCACAACCTGGACAACACTTACCAAGAACACTCCGATGCCTATTTTGGAGGATTGATGATTCAATGTCCCGGGAGGATAGTTTAGCGGCAACGTGCTCCCCTTGGAAGCAAAACGACACAAAGCAACACAGGTTCGATCCCCGGGTCCGCGCTTAGAAACCTCTGGGAATTTAAGCACGTTATAAATACGCAAATAAAACAAACAACTACGCAACGAAAACAAACAATTCCTGTAACAGCCCCTCGATGCCCGCAGGCTGTGTGAGGGCTTTAAAAATGTGAATAAATAAAGGCAATGTCCAATAATGATGATGAATCAGGAGTAGGAAGATGAAGATGTGTTTTTCCTAGGTGGTGGAGCATAGGACGCCCAAGTGAGCACTGCAGGTGCTGCAGCCAGGAGAATATTGAGAAACAAAGTGGCAGCCAGAAGAAGGCCATAGGAAAAAGATGACTGAGGGTGATGGCGTGTGGGGCAACACTTTCCTAGGTTGTGTTAAAAGTTGTGTATTGTGGATTCCAAGATGGCGGCCGGAGGAAGAGGACGTGTGTGAACGTCTCTTCCCCACCGGGCCGCAACAAAAAGGACTGTCAAAAGCAATGTGACACGAACGAGATTGATCTCCTCCTCATGGACAGCAGGAAAAGCCGGAAGAACCTTGCCGAAGAAAAAGGAACGTGTGGCGGAGCTCCATGCAAGGGAATCCCCCCATGCCCGGGAACATCCCAGACTGCGGCATCAGCAGCCGGGACAAGGAAGAGGGAGGAGGCGCCGGACCCGTAACAAGGCTGGGTACACCTGGAGAGTGAGCGGGTACGGCACATGAGTGAAACGCACCGGTAGCGAGCGATGGAATGCAGCAGTCCTGCAGGAGAGGAAGAACAAACAGGACGGAGAATGCGGCCGACAAAATACAAAATTGTCCCCGGCTCCGTGTAGCAGAGAATCTGGGAGGGAAGCAGAGAGGCCGATGCTTTCCCCCGCCCCCGCTCGCCTGAGTAGATGTAACAAAGTGCCGATGAGTGAGGGAAAGCGCATTTGAAGGTACGCTCCAGGCACGCGGGGAAGAGGGGAGGAGCTCGGCATTACGGTGGACAACCGAGGAGATGGGCCCGGAAGCCCAGGGCGCAAGGAGGAGGATGGGGGAGGGGGGCTTAAAGATAAAATAAGGCCAGAATCCAAAGGATAAGGAGAAGGTGGGGGGTGAGGTTTAGCCACACTAAAGATCTTGACCCAAAGGAGTAATAGGCCGACACCCCAGGGAGCAACAGGGCCTAGGCAACAAGTGAGGACAAGGAACTCCAAGAGGGCACAAGTGAACAACAGCGGAGGGCGCCACCCAGCTCCTCCCACCCCCACGGACCAAACAGGAAACAGCGAGCAGTGGGTGAAAACATCTACTGGGAGGAGAAGCAAGAGATTTAAGAGAGATGGGGGAAATCAGACCATAACGTCAAGGAGAGGGCGCTAGAGAGCCGTCCAAGATGGCGGCCTCCCTGTGAGCTCCGTGGAGCTCCCTAAAAGATCCTGAAGAATTGCGTGTTCCGTGGCTTCTACACAGTTTATAATCCTTAGATATCGACAGCTGTGGCGTTTCTACTTCAGCTCCTGCCTTTATTTCCTCTGACCGCCGCAGTTCCGCCCGTGGGCGACGGATTGCGGGGCCTCCACCCCCCCGCCCTTCGGCTGCTGGGGCTGCAGCGTACGAATACGCTCCGGAAACTTGATCCGCCCACGACCACGATCACACGAGCTGCGGCACGGGCCTTGTCGGAACCCCTATCGCGGGGTGGAGCAGAGGATCGTGCCCCCGCGGTGCCCGTCGCGGACGGCCAAATCACCCATCACAGTAGATCAGAGAGAACCGGCGAGAGAGCGGCCGCGGCAGGCGGGTACCCGGAGACCCGACGGTGGGCCCGACACTTCGGAGGGAGCGGAGAGGATTCAGGTACGAGCGCCTTGCGCCCCCGCTGCACCCGCGTGGGCCCGCGACTGGCCTGTCTTGCATTCGGAGCACCCGAGCCCATTGGTACGTGATTTCTAACGACCATGAAGCCGAGGGGATCCGTGACGCTACATTTATAAAGCGGGGTGCCTGCAAGTAGTCATCGTACCAGGCCCAAGAGATCTATGACCACGCGCCTAATATCGAAAGTCCAAATCAGACATTCTGCACAATCGCACCCCCAGCACAGGACCGCAGCCTAGCCCAGAACTGAGCCCAGAGGCCCAGAACAGAGCTCTATCCGAGGACGGCCTAAGCAGAATCTAATCGACACAGCTACTCAGAATTCACGGGCCCTCCCAGCCTTCCAGCGGCCAACATACTCGGCGTGCCTACAGCGGAACCATCCCGCCATCCGTAGTCATCTCAAGGATGGGGAAAAATGATAGATTGCAGAGGAAATTAAACTTTCAAGGCTGTGTCTCAGCCAAAGCAACCGCCTCAACCAGCAGACCACAATCACCCGAGCAGGACCAGTCCCACGAAGTCGGAGAGTCACAAGAGCTTGACATTAGGGAAATCCTGCTAGATCTCAAGGCTGGAATAGGAGGCCTGGGGAGCAAACTAGACTCCATTTCCTCCAAAGTCGACCAACTTCAACATAGACTGGACAAGCATGCCGACAGACTAGATACCGTTTAACAGAGAGTCTCCGACCTTGATGACGGTACATCGACCTTAACCGCCAGAGTATCCCTGTTGGAGGCGCAAGTGAAGGCGGTGAGCGCCAAGAACGAAGATCTAGAGGGACGCTCCCGGCGAAATAATCTAAGGATTGTTGGCATTAGGGAACATCAGCTCCCTCAGAGAATGGAAGAATACATAGAGGGTACGGGAGGGTGGGTACACCGTGGGCCTATTGGGGGTTGCCCGCACGAGGGAAAGAGCCAAGAGTTACCATATTGTTTTTGTCCGATCAATTACGTTCGAGCACACAACAACCACAGATCACTGACCCGGAGCCTGCAATCGGCGAGAGGAACCTCTGCACCTTCAAGCACTTCCAGATCCGCATGACAGAGGTGGCATTGCCCCCCTCCTTTTTGCCGTCACAAGATGGGGTCAATTAAAACCGCCACCTGGAACATCAGAGGCGGCAACCAATCTTCCAAACTCAGGAAAGTCCTCCAGTACTTACGGAGACACAAGATCACTATCGCTATGCTGCAGGAGACACACCTTACACCATCGACAGAACAGCACTGGGCCCGCTCGTGGGGCTGCCATAGATACTTTTCTTCATACTCCTCGTACGCGAGAGGCGTAGCGATACTGATCGACAGGAAGGCCGGTTTCAGTTTGATCGGTTCTAAGAAGGACGAAGAAGGCAGGTTTCTACTGGTGAGGGGCCTGCTTGCGGGGAAGGAAATAGTTTTGGTGAACACCTACGCTCCCAATGTCGACGGGCCGAGTAACTTCAACTGGATCATGTCAAACCTGGAAACATACACCTCAGCAACTATCCTTTGGGGAGCAGATCTCAACACCCCCCTATACCCCCATATCGACAAATCGCACGGTCCGAGCAACAGAATCTCCAAGGCCAGTCGCCAAGTTACAGAGATCTGCCAGGCCTTTGAGCTATCCGACATCTGGAGACACTCCCATCCAAACTCCCACGACTACACCTTTCACTCAGCAGTCCATAACACCAGCTCCCGCATTGACTATCTACTGGTGTCATCCCGGAGTCCGTTCAGATGGGGGCCCTGCCAAATTCTGCCACGATCCCTATCCGACCACTCTATGGTCACACTCGAATTTACGCTATCCGAGATGCCGAAAACCCCCGTGAACTGGATATTCAAACCGGGTGCGCTCCTAGACCCTACATTTGCAGATGAACTCCGGCAGGACATTACCACCTTCCTCGAGACGAACCAAGGCTCAGTCGACTCACCCGGCACGCTATGGGAAACATTGAAATGCTACGTGAGAGGCGTATGCATGGCTAAAGAAAGTGGCATCCTGAAGCTGATCAGGCAAGAGTTAGCAGACAGTGAACGACGTTTGAAAGACCTGGAAAACAAACAAGCGACATCCCCAGACGCGCAGACCCGGGCCGACCTAAAGATGGAACTAGTAAAATTCCACACAGCAGCTGAACGCAAAATGAAA
This sequence comes from Ambystoma mexicanum, assembly GCF_040938575.1. Classification (NCBI taxonomy): domain Eukaryota; kingdom Metazoa; phylum Chordata; class Amphibia; order Caudata; family Ambystomatidae; genus Ambystoma; species Ambystoma mexicanum. Next base: position 899,736,000 of record NC_090941.1, read on the forward strand.
TTCCTGGGCCGCAGACATAAGATCAGGCAATACGGCGAAGGGCAGAAACCCGGGGCGCTCCTGGCCCGCCTCTTGAGACTTGACCAGACACCCCCCCAGGTGGAATGCATCCGCGACATGAACGGGAACCTAACCTACTCCAAAGAAGACATTGTGAATACATTTCATAAATTCTACCAGGACGTGTACAGCTCCCGATTCACTAGTAACCCCGAAGAGATCCAGAACTACCTTAATGACACTGAACTTTACTGGGTGATCCATGAACTCTGTGAACCCTTGAATGCACCCATCACACAGGGAGAAATCACTGAGGCAATAAAATCACTCCCAAACACTAAAGCACCTGGCCCCGACGGTCTCACCGGGGAATTTTATAAGGCACACGCACCCACGCTAGTCCCACTGCTCCTTCAAGTATATGAAGAGGCCCTAGAACAAGGGATTCTTCCACCCACCCTCCGCGAAGCCAATGTCACTCTCATTCACAAACCAGGCAAACCCCGAGACGATTGCGCCTCCTATAGGCCGATCTCACTGATCAACCTCGACAACAAGATTCCAGCCAAGATCCTAGCGAATCGTCTCCTCCCCCTCATGCCCGCACTGGTTCTGGGTGACCAAGCCGGCTTTATTCCCGGACGCAGTACGACATATGGCATTCGCCGACTGTTCGGAGTCATCGCTGCACTCGACCCATCACAGCAGGCCATTGCAGTATTACTAGATGCTGAAAAGGCTTTCGACTCTGTCGAATGGCCATACCTCTTCGCAACACTCACACAAATGGGTCTAGGGAAAACCTTTATCAGGATGGTCTCACTATTATACAATGACCCCCGCTCCTACATTACCCTCGGCTCTACCAAATCTCCTGGTGTTAAACTGGAAAGGGGAACCAGGCAGGGATGCCCCCTGTCGGCCCTCATATTTGCCTTAATTATGGAACCACTCGCCTCCAGGCTAAGGATGCACCGAATCGAGAGAGGCCTCACCCTAGGCCCACACAGACTGATCGTCTCCCTCTACGCGGACGACGTAATGCTGTTGATCAAAGATCCCCAAACAAATCTCAACCCAATCATGCGCGAGGTGATCCGATTTAGTGGCTTCTCTGGTCTCAAAATAAATCACTCTAAATCAGTAATATTCCCGCTAACAACCACCACCCATCAGTTCCGAGACGACCATGGATTTCGTTGGGAATACACAGGGGTTCGCTACCTCGGCATTCTCATGTCACTTAATCATGATGAGATATTCAAAGATAACTATGGCCAAGCACTCCAATCCCTCCGTGAGCGTATCCAGAGATGGAAGGCGCTTCTCCTAACACTATGGGGGAGGGTTTCACTGACTAAAATGATGATTCTCCCCAGATTTCTCTATTCGTTTACGAATATACCCCTATTACTCCCACGCTCATTCCTGCAGAAAATTAGAAGCCTCATTTTGGAACTAATCTGGGCGGGTAAACCGGCGAGAGTCGCCTACACAACTCTGACGTTACCGGTGTCACACGGCGGCCTTGCACTTCCGAACATTGAAAAATACTACTGGGCCGCTCAGGCTCAATTTCTCAGCCATTGGTATGCTTCTGAGTATGTCCGCCCACATGTGCAGGTTGAACGCGCCCTGGCCTCCCCAGACTTCTTAACAGCTGTGATCTTCAGCAATCTCTCGGTGCCATACGGCACGCTGAACACAGTCCTATCCTCATACGCCATCTGGAGGAGAATCGCCCGTAATCACGGAATACAGATAAGATATTCCCCGCTACTACCCGCCAAGTTTATCCCCGGTATTCCCCTAACCAACGAAAAAGTTTTTCTGATCTGGCTGAATAAAACCAACATACATTCCATGGGTGACCTGTTCCCAGACGGCGTATTCATTACCCCACAACAGCTCAGGGAGAGGGGCGGCACCACCTCACTTGACATTTTCCTTTACTTCAGATTGCGTCATACCCTGCAGGCCCGCTTCCCAACATTCCCTAAACAACCACCAACGTGGACCCTGTTGCACAATGCGATCCAGGCCAAGAGAGAGGGAAGATTAGTGTCCATAATTTATAAATCATTGCTTGCTGACTCAACTGTGACCGCCGCTAAGGCAAAGCGCAGATGGGAAACGGCCCTTCATACCACAATACCCGAAGACGATTGGACCTACATCCTTCGGCAAACTCAAAAAGTTGCGCTAAACACTCGCTATAAACAGACCCACTTTAACTTTGTGCATCAAACTTACTACACTCCCCAAAAGAAACAACATCACCACCCCGAGGCCTCTGACCATTGCGAAAGATGTGGCACCCCCTCCGCCGACTTCGTCCACCTCGCATGGCACTGTCCGGGCATAGCCCGATTCTGGTCCGCAGTTCTACAGCATACGAGCGACATATTGGGTGAGGTGCTAGCCTCTGATCCAGTAGTCTCGCTCTTGGGTATGACAAGACACCTGCAAACCCTGGTCCGGAAATTGGCCTCCCTGCTCTTAGTGCTCGCCCGTAGAAGGATAGCCCTGGCATGGGGACGTGGCCCTCTTCCCTTGCTCACCGCATGGAAGAAAGATATCCTTTATTGTCAGGACATGGACACTGAGTTCACGCGAACCCTTCCCCTACATGCTCGACCACCCGACATTTGGGGTCCCTATATTCAATATCTGCTCACCACCACCGAGGCTACACATTCCCAATCTAAGACTCAGCAATCATAACTCAGATAAAGTTCCAGGTCCCACTATTCATGCGAACACCCGTAGAGCGGATTATTTGATAGAACAGTTTGTCCGATGAACATGTGATTTGCACTAGCCGATATGTTTTGTATGTGCTATGAACGTAACGTTTGGCTTTTTCTTTTTTCTCTCTTATGTTTAGTTAACCTGTTATTACAGGTGGTTCGCTGTATGTTTATGTTAAAATCAAAAATAAAGTTTTTAAAAAAAAAAATAAAAAAAAAAGACCATAACGTCAAGGAAACACCCTAGGAGTCGGCGAGTAATCAGAGAAAAGAAGCAGTCAGTCAGTCAGAGGGAACAATAAATTCCTCCTGATCCATGTGAACAGGAGATACACACACTAGAAAACGGGAAGGGCTCTTTGCTAGAACCCGGTACAGCTCTCAAATGTCCAAGGGCGAAAGCGGCATCAGCATCCCAACAAAGCACCCCAACCAAGACAAGAACATAGTATCAAACAGATGTGGGGCCCAGGGAGTACAACAGTACCCAGAAGAGGGGACTCAGTCCAAAACCACCCCACGCCAACAACGAGAGAAAAAGGCATGATGGCAAACAAAGAAGATATGCTGGGATGGTTTAAAGAATTCCAAACTCAGTTTATGTCGTCCTTACAAACGCAATTTGAGTCACTAAAAGAAGAAATTACACTTTCACTACAAGACCTCAAAATAGACGTGGCCAAACTAGAAGAAAGGATGGACTCCCTAGAAAAAAACGGTACCAAGCATCGAGGAAGATACACACAAAAAACGACGAAAAACGGGAACATCTAGCACGCCTAACAACCTGGAATTCCAAAACGAAGATTTGGAAAACCGATCCAGGCGATCCAACATTCGGATAAAAAAATCTCTCAGAAACAGTGTCAGACAAAGATTTAAAAAGCCCAACAACTATTCACAGAAATAGTCAAGGAGGATCCGCTCCAAGTGGACAGAGTGCATTGAGTGGGGACCAGGAATGACAGGAGATCAAGAAGCCCATCCAAGAGATGTCCTAGCAGCAACAACATCCTATGGCCATAAGGAACCGATCCTAAGGAAAGCAAGGGAAGCGGGGCAGGTGAGAATAAACGGTAATGAGGTACACTTTTACCAAGACTTAGTACAAAACATGCTTCTAAAAAGGAGACAGATGGGCCAGTGGTAAGATTCCTAACAGCGAAACAGACAAGATACAAATGTAGGTTTCCCTTTGGCCTATTCTTTACATGGGAGGGGCAAACCCACAGAATTACTACGTGTGAGGAGGGCAAACAGATCTCGAAGGGGTGGACAAATTCGCAGAAAACCATGGGAATTGAAAACAATATCAAAGAAAGGCAAAAAAGGGACAGAGGCAATAGACGCAAAGCAAGGAGTGGAAGAGACATTTGAAATATGGGCAAGCTAAATAGAAGGCTACAGATTGAGGAGATGTGGACATAGAAATTACTGAGGAAGAAGGGATAAGACAAAAACATGCAACATAGGATGCGGCCCAGGGGGGAAGGGAAGAAGGGAGCGCACCTTGTAAACGCTAGTGGGGTTAAGTAGCCATCACGATGATCACTCTGGGAAGACACGAGGGCCAGGCGCAAAGGACATTCCGTCCAAGCGTTCATGGGAACCTGGTCCCTCGTCAGGGAAGGGGGGGGAGATGTGGGAGTTCCTGTTGGGGTTAAGTTGGGGAGAGGGAGGCGGTGGGAAGGGAGGGGACCAGAAGATGAGCTAATGAAAGCTATAGAATGGTGGACATTATGAGAGGAGACAAAGCTTCCCAATGAAGGTCCTAAAAATATAACGTACAATGTGAGGGGGCTCAATACTCCCGGCAAAAAGAAAAAAGGTGGAAAATCTCTTACGGGGATTGAAAGCAGATATATTGATGTTCCAAGAAATGCATATAAAAAAAAAGCTGACAAGGGGAAATACAAAATTAGGTGATACACACAAATATACCAAACAAATGCATAGGGGAAAAAGGTAGGGGTGCTGATCGCAATAGACGAAAGTCTGGGATCACAAATACTTAACTCGGAAACAGACAAGGAGGGTAGATACATTTTTCTGAACGCAGTCTTGGGGGGCCAGAGGGTCACCTTAGCATCAATGTATGAGCCAAACACTGGACAAGATAGGTACTTAAGGGAAGTCATATCAAAATTAGAGACCTTTGCGAAAGGGGATATGATACTGGCAGGTGACTTCCATATAGGATGGGTCCAGGCTCAGGACAGGAGTGGGAGAGTGGGAACAGATCACAGAAAACACCAGCCCCATCCAAAGCGTTAAACCAAAAGATGGCTACACTGGAACTCCCAAGACGTATGGAGAGTAATTAGAGGCCAGGAACAGGGGTTCACACGATATACCCACGTACACTCCTCCAACTCCAACAGGCTTACTGGGGAAAATAAGGGAAATTGAAGTGGGATCAACCTCACTATCAGACCATGCCCCACTGTGGATGATATTGGATTGTGGAAAAAAGGAGGGGGGGGGTTTGAAAATGGAATTTCCCTGCGGACCTCCTTCATGAACCGGGATTGTGTGAATCAATAAGAGAACAGATCGAGCAATAATTCAGGGAAAATGATGTGGGAGAAGTGTCACAAAAATCATATGGGATGCATTTAAGGTGGTAACGTGGGGGTTTCTTACAGCTCTCAAAGCAGGGAAAGAGAAACAGAGAAGACAGTGGGAAAAAGACCTGGAAAGAAAGCTGAGGGACATACAAGAGGAAATAGCAAAATGCCCTAGCAATAAACTAAGAAAGGCAATGAGAGGCATATTCAGGGACACCTTGAGACCTTTAGAAGAGGGCGGAGAAAGCGCTATTATACCTGAAACAATGGTACTATGTAAAAGCTAATAAAGCGGGAAGACACCTAGCCAGGCAACCAAAGGAAAAAAAGTGATGCCAGACAATGATAAAACTCCGAAACAGCCAGGGTCAGGAGAAAACAACAAACGAAGAACTGGGGGAAATCTTTCAAGATTTTTACCAGAAACTGTACGCTTCAGAAAATCCCTCGGAAGTACAGCAAGTGGAATATCTTACGAATCTCCCCATCTCGCAGATAACTGAAGAAGAAGAACGGGCAACACTAGGTGAGGACATTAGGGAAGAGCAGGTAATGAAGGCAATAAATGATCTTCCAAAGAACAAAGCCCCAGGCCCGGACGGATACCTGGCAAGCTTCTATAAAAGAATTCAGGTAAATATTAACCCCAAATCTGACCAAATTATGTAATACATTCTCAACCAAGGGAAATATAACCCCCTCTATGAATTAAGCCAAACTTGTAGTATTCCATAAGCAGGGAAAAAGACCATACATTGCCTGGAGCATACCGACCAATACCACTAATAAACATAGATGCTTAATTATACACCAAGATACTTGCTAACAGATTGATGAATCTCCTTCCGAAATTAATAGGTCAGGATCTATCGGGTTTCATACCATCTAGACACTTGACAACATTTGAAGAGTCACTTAATAGAAAAGACAGGAATAACCAAACATCCTGCAATCTTGATATATTTAGACACAGAAAAGACATTTGACAGGGTTGAATGGTCAATGCTATTTAATACACTGAAGCATATGGGGATTGGGACTAAATACCTTAAAATGGCACAGACTAATTGCGTGACGCCAACAATACGCAAAACACTGAACGGCATAGTATATGGCAAGATATGATTGTTTATATTGCGCTCATATACAAGTGTTTCAGAGCGTGACAGGCAAGGGAGGGGAACAGGGGAGAACAAAACAACGAACTTACTAGGCCCAATGGCACTGAGGACGCGTAGGTGCGTGGGAAAGGGGTAAAGTGCATACAAGGAGGAAGAGTGGAAAGTGCAGAGCACAGGAGAACAGAAATAATAATAATAAAATAAATAGATAATAGAGGCAACAAACAGTGGTAGTGCAGCTAACAAGTGGCAAGTGCTGTGTTTAAAGCAGCAGACTGGGTAAGTCTGATAAGTGCAGAAAGAAAGGAAAAAAAAAGGGGCCAGGGGGTGGTGGGCTGTGGTACAGGGACAGACACAGTCCCCAATGAGAGGGGTGGCCAGGAGGCAGTGCAGGGGGGTGGCAGGGTGAGCAGGTACCTGGGCCCAGGGGACAGGGAGCGGCCAGGTGTACGGTGCCACGAGAGAACAGATCAGCAGGGGACAGGGGGAGCGAAGGCAGAATCAAAAAGGAAGGTCTTGAGGTGCTTCCGGAAACGGAGATGGTTCTCCCCAAGTTTTAGAGTGGCAGGAAGGCTGTTCCAGAGGGAGGCCCCAGCTGAAGACAGATCTACCCCCAGCTCGTTTCTTTGAAAAACGACTGACCCTGAGGGAGGTAGAGGAGCGAAGAACTCGAGAGGGGAGGTATTTGCAGGGGAATAGCTGAAGGTATTTTGGACCCAGGTGCCAGAAAGCCTTATGGACAATGCAGAGGGTTTCGTATTTAATCTGTGCGTCCACTGGGAGCCAAAGGAGAGCTTTCAGAGCTGGGGAGATATGATCCCAGGGCTTGAGGCCAAAGACAAGTCTTGCAGTCTCCTGTTCTGGACTAGCTGCAGAGGGCGGAGATTAGAGGCAGGTAGATTTAGAAAGAGGATGTTACAAAAGCCCAACCTAGAGAGAACCAGAGATTGGGAGTCCGTGAGCTTCTGGGGTAAGGAGAGGAAAGGCAGAGTATCTCTGAGGAGGTGCAGTAGGAAGTTTGACTTTTTAGAGACATCAGAGATGTGAGCAGAGAAGAAAAGTGTGGTGTCAAAGATGACCCAGAGGCTCCTAGCCTCACAGGTGGGGGTAGGAGAAGGGCCAAGGGAGACAAGCCAGAGTGAGGGGAAAGGATGGTGAAGGTGTGCCAACGAGGAGGATCTCAGTCTTGCTAGTGTTAAGACAAAGGTCACTGGCAGCACACCAATCTTGAATGGCAGTTAGGCAATCAGAGATGAGAGGGAGAGAAGGTGGCCAAGGGAACCTAAAAGTGAGTTGAGTCATCAGCGCAGCACCGGCAATCTGAGCAGAAAATGGCAATGCAGTGGGCGAGAGTTGCCAGGTATTGGTTGAAAAGCCAGGGCGAGAGGTTAAACCCCTGGGAAACACTACGGGTAGAGAATAAGCTAGATGAAAGGAAGGACCGAAGTTGGACCTGGGAGGGTCGTTCAGAGAGGAAAGAGGTCAGCCAGGCCAGAGCCTCCTCAGGGATACCTAGGTTATCACAGAGAAGGTTGAGCAGGATGGTATGGTTGACCATGTCGAAGGCAGAAGAGAGATTGAGTAGGATGAGGACAGAGTGAATGTTAGAGTCAAGGTTGGAGAGCAGATCTTCACAGTAGAATTAGGTCGAGAAACCAAACAAGGTTGTCCACTATCCCCATTACTCTACGCTATATATTTAGAAACCAGCTGACGGGGATAGCAATGGCAGGGGAAACGCATAAAACGATTGCATTCTCTGATGACATGCCAGTAGCCCCATCAAACCCGGTACACTCGCTACCGATATTAAATGTGAGAATTGGAATAATTTGGGGCGATCTGAGGACAAAAATACATAGGCAAAAATCTAAGATGCTAAATTTGTCAGTAGACCCACAGGTAATGAATAGACTGGAATCGACCTCACAGCTTAAGCAAGCAGTAGAGGGCATTGCCTATCTAGCTATAACCCTGACAAAAAAAAAATAGAAGATATGTATGGGGCAAACTACCTAAAAAAGGTTGGACAGAGGTGCACACCTTTAGTTCATAGAGAATTGTTGAAAAGTTCAAGGATTAATTTTAACCAAATTTAGGTGCGGGGGAGGAACTGGGGTCATGGCACAAAACCCCCTATACTAAACAATGAAAAGGAAGAGGATTCAGCCTAGGAATCCTCCTATCCCCTGCACACTTTCAAATGTTTGGACAAGTCCAATACTGTTATTTGAGCAACAATGTTAAAAAATCCAAAGATTCTGTTTGTGACAAATATAAACAAATAAGACCAGAAATATTTATATCCAAACAATGTGGTTCAAATTTTTGAAGAAACGAAATAGTATCAGTAGATGACCAAATTTAAAGAGGTAGTGAAGTCCGATTCAATTGGCGACGCGTTTCGAGGATGAAGATTGAAGTTTGTGTCAACACAATTTTTTTGAACCAATGTTTTTTCTTTTTACTAAGAGTCCAACTTCCAACTTACTAAGAGAAGAGGAAAACATCCTCGAAACGCGTCGCCAATTGAATCGGACTTCACTACCTCTTTAAATTTGGTGTCATCTACTGATACTATTTTGTTTCGTCGTTTGTAAATAACTTTTCAAAAATTTTAACGACAGTGTTTTGATATAAATATTTTTGGTCTTACACAACTGTTTGTGTTTATATTTGTCACAAACAGAATCTATGGATTTTTTAACATTTTTGCTCAAATAACAGTATTAGACTTGTCCAAACATTTGAAAGTGTGCACGGGACGGGAGGATTCCTAGGCTGAATCCTCTTCCTTTTCATTGTTTGGGGCAAACTACCTGCAATTATTGGAAAAAATAAAAAAAAGCCTGATGAGATGCAACCCACTAGCGATTATGTTGGGGGAGAAGGACTACAGTAAAGATGGTGATCCTACCAAGATTAATATACTACTTCCAAGCATTACCCATTAGAGTACCGAAAACCATTTTCCGCTCCCTGACCAGGGCCATTACCTCATATATATGGAAGAGGAAGCCCCCAAAGGTGGCAATGGCTACAATCACGGCCCTGAGGAGTAAGGGGGGGCATGGCATTCTCGCACTTTGCCAGATACTAGGAGGTGGCACAATTGCGGGTGATGGGGGAGTGGGTGTGGGGGTGGGGGAGCACCAACACAAGTTATAGGCAAGACAGGATAGGGCGGTTGCGGGTTCCCCATCGACAAAAAGAAGAGACACCCGAACACAAGGATAAGTGAGGTACTGAGGGTAGGAGTAGAGACCGGGGACAAGTTAACGGATAGAGGAGCACTCTCTGTAAAACTATCCCCATTCTACCCGCTGTTCAGAAATCCAGATTGAAAACCAGGAATGCAAAAAGATGCATATTGGAAATAGGAAACAGTAGGATGCCAGAAGATAAGGGATATGTTTCAGGGGCAGTCACTTAAAACGTTGGGGAATGTATTCAGGATATAGGCCTGACCCAAGGGGACAGATTTAAATGTACCCAATTGAAACCATGGCTAAGCACCCCAATAATCAAAGGGGCAACCACAAGACAGCCAACGCCATTTGAACAATGTATTACTACAAGCACAGACTCAAAAAGCATAGTTTCCAATATATACAAATACCTGAAGGAACATGAAGAATGTGTGCAATGAAACTACATGAGGAAACAGGGGAAAACTTTGGAAGAAACCATATCAAGATGTCAGTGGAAATACCTGTGAGGATATGATACATTATATTTATTGTGCGACTATACACAAGTGTATCAAGGTGCGACGAAGCAAGGGCGGGCAAGGGAGGAAAAGACAACAATCTTACTAGACCAAGTGACATTGAGAACGCGCAAGTGCGGCGATAGGGAAGGGGCAAAGGGGAAGGGGAGGAGGAGAAGTGCAATCCATAGGGCCTCATTACGGTTCTGACGGTAACCCTGCCGGTGACACCGGCAGGTTGCCGCCAGACCCGAAAAAGATTACAGGCGCCTGACCTCTGGTAACACTGGGGTATTACAACCCCGGCGGTCTGGGAAGTCAGGCGCTGTCAACTTGTAATTCCCCTATCCCACAGAGTCCCATGGGACTCTATGGGAATGGGGAACACGGAAGCACCAGCACCGTTTTTAACAGTGCCGGTGCTTCCGTGACGGTCTGCCTACCATGGCCACTGTGCCCTGCGGGGTCAGACCTGCCGGGCACAGCGGCTCCGGCAAGCAGACCCATAGTGTGCCGGTCCGGTAACAACAGTGCCGATAGGCTTACTGGCACCATTGTTAACAGACCGGCACACTTGTAATGAGGCCCATAGGATCAAGACATAGGAAAATAGTGCGGCTAACAGGTGGTGGTGCAGGGGTTAAGTGCAAACAAGTGTTGGATAAGTAGGAGAGAGATACAGCCCCCAAGTGCAGGGTTGCCAGGAGGCAGCGCAAGTGTGCAACTGGGAGGGCAGAGACCTGGATCCGTGATTCAGAGAGTAGCCAGGTAACAAGTGCGTTTTCAGACAAGAGATCAGCAGGGTAGTGGAAGACAAAAGGCAGAAGCAAAGAGAAAAGTCTTGAGCCGCTTCCGGAACCGGAGATGGTTCTGCTCAAGTTTCAGAGAGGCTGTTCCAGAGGGAGGCACCAGCTGAAGAGAGATATCTGCCCCCAAATCGTTGCTTAGAGAAGCAACTGACTCTCAGGGAGTCGGAGGAGCAAAGGGCTTGAGAAGGAAGATACTTCTGAAGAGAATGCTGGAGGTATTTTGGTCCCAGGCTCCAGAAAGCCTTGTGGACAATGCAAAGGGTCTTGAATTTTATCCTTGCAGTCACTGGGAGCCAATGGAGAGATTTCAGTGCTGGAGAGATACGATCCCTGGGCTTGAGGCCAAGGACAAGTCTTGCATTCCTGTTCTGCATGAGTTGCAAACGGCAGAGAGTAGAGGAGGGTAGATTTAAAAAGAGTTGTTACAGTAGTCAAGCCTAGAGAGAAACAGAGCTCTGGAGACAGTGAGCTTCTGGGGGGAAGGAGAGGAAAGGAAGAATACCTCTGAGGAGGTGCAGTTGGTAGTTTGACTTCTTAGAGACGTCAGAAATGTGAGGGGAGAAGCAGAGGGTGGAATCAAAGATAACCCCAAGGTTCTTAGCCTCACAGGTGGGAGCAGGAAGAGGGCCAAGGGAGGCCAGCCAGAGAGTGGCAGGAAAGGGGGGTGCAGTTGTGCCGATGAGGAGGATCTCTGTCTTACTGCATTCAGGCAGAGATAATTGGTGGCGCACCACTCCTGGATTACAAACAGACAGGGATGAGAGAAGGAGAAGAGGCGGCAGAGGGGAGCCTGAAGGCGAGCTGGGTGTCATCTGCACAGCACTGGAAGTTGGAGCAGAGAGCAGCAATGCAGAGGGTGAGAGGTGCCAGGTATTGGTTGAACAACCAGGGAGAAAGGTTAGATCCCTGGGGAACACCACAGGTGGAGAGAGAGAGAGAGGGGAGAGGAAGGACCCAAGATGGACCTGGGAGGGTTGGTCAAAGAGTAAAGAAGTCAGCCAGGCCAGAGCCTGATCAGTGATACCCAGGTCATCACAGAGCCGGTTAAGCAGGATGGCATGGTTGACCGTCTCAGGTAGAGGAGAGATCAAGTAGTATGAGGACCGAGGGGAGATTAGAGTCAAGGTTAGAGAGCAGGTCTTCAGGGATGTTCAGGAGAGCAGTTTCCGTGCTTCTGGCTGCACTGAAGCCAGACCCGATGGTCATGGAGACAACCAACAGAATCAGTGTGAAGATTCAGATGGGAGATGGCTAGCTTTTCCAGGAGTTTGAACAGGAAAGGAGTGATAGAGATCGGGCGATAATTAGTCGGAAGGGAGGTGTCGGCTGAGGGTTTCTTGAGAAGAGGGTCACAAGAGAGTGCTTAAGGGGGAGGGGAAGGTTCCAGAGGCAAAGGAGTGGTTGCAGATGTCAGTCATGGCTGGAGCGAGGGTGTCAATGTGGTCCTTGATGGTTTTGGAAGAACCTGCTTAGGTGAGGTTGCATAGATCTTGTCAGGGGAGAAAAGAGGAAAAAGCAGAGAAGGGAGGAGGGAGGCCACAACGGGGCCAGAGGAAGAGGAGAGATTGGAGGGAGAAGCAGAGAGGGTGGACAGGATGTCCTGGGTTTTAGAGATGAAGGGAGAAGCCACAGCCGTACAGAGGACCTGGGAAGGGACAGGAGAGGTAGAGGCTGCAGACGGAATGACCAATTCCTTGACCAATTTTAAAGAGTTTGGCAGAGTTGTTAGATGCCGCAGAAACGCTGTCTTGGATGTGAGCTCTCTCCTTGGTAAGGACAGAGAGTCGGTATTGCCTTTGGGGCAGGCGGCAGGCCAGTTTGTCAGAGGATATACAAGATGCCAACCATTTCCTCTCAGCCACCCTACACTTGCATTTAAGGGTGACGAGGTCAGAGTCGTGCCAGGAGTTGCATTTGATTTTAGGCTTCATGCAGATCCTCCTGACAGGGGCAAGTAAATCAAGAGTATCAGAGATAGCAGAGTGGAGCATGGAGAGCGCTATGTCAGGGTGCGAGTCAGCCAGAGGTGCAGGAGGGGGAGAGAAAGATGCAGCGAAAGCCTCAACTGGCACACGCTTCATAGGTCGAATGACTGACAAGGTGGGGGCAGTTTGGTGGTAGTATTGGCCTGGGGGTAGAGTGAGAGATGAGAGGTGAAAGTGATCACTCCAGGAGAGAGGAGTGGTGAGAGGGTGAGGTCTGAGGAGATCAGAACATCAAGAGTGTGTCCTGCAGAGTGAGTCGGGCCAGAGGGAAGAAGAGAAAGAGAGAAAGATGTAGAGGTTGTGAAAGAGACCCGTGGCACGACAGGAGGTTCAAGTCTCCAAGGAGGAGGAGTTGAGTGATGGAGGCCAGGAGTGAGGAAAAGAAGTCCGCCCACTCAAAGAGGAAGGAGGTGATCTGACCAGGTGGCCGGTAGATAGTGGCAACTGTGAGAGAGTGGCCGGGAGAGAGAGAAAGCCGACAGACAAAGCATTCAAAGGAGGAGTAGGCCTGCATAGGAATGATAGAGGCAGGGATTCACTCCGGAAAGATCAATGCTACACCCCCAGTGGGACGGTTGGATCTGGGCAGGGAGAGGATCTTGTAGCCATCAGGAAGGAGAGTGTCAAAGCTTGTGACCGAGAAGGCTGTGAACCTTGTCTCGGTGAGACCAAGGACATCAAAGTCGAGTTCGTCCAGGAGACGGCAGATGTCAGAGGAGTGTTTGACAGCTGAGCGAGAGTTAAGAGTGGCGAGCTGGAGAAGGTTGCTATCCTTGAAAGACTTCCGGGTAGGGGTACAAATTAGAGGTACTCCCTGCGGAGGCGAAGAAGGAGCCAGAGTGAGGGCAGAGGAGGTAGGAGGAGAGGGCACGGTAGACTAGGAGGAGGAAGAATGCGCCAGAGAGGTGGAGCCAAGGAAGCCAAAGAAGGGAGAGAGGGCACAGCAGGAGAGAAAAGGAAATTGATAAGTTGCAGGAAACATCTGTCAAAGAGGAGGAGGTTGGCTTGAGGGCCTTGGACCAAGACGGTGCCCTTAAGGTAAACATTAATGATGACATTACAGGAGTGGAAAGAAGCCTTGAGGTCCTCCCAGCGGGTGCCACCATTTATGGGAGAAGAGGAGAATGGCACAGAGACCATATGTAGAGTCAATAGGTCTGGCGAAGGAACAACAGAGTATGTCGGTGAGGGTCTGTCTGGAGGAAGCGCTGGTCTAAGTATCAGCGAAAGGGAGGCCAGAGTTGTAGACCAGGATATCCTTTTTGAATTTCTTCCTACCAGACATAGTGAGTAGGGTGGGCTAGTTGATGGTAAAACAGTTGGAGAAGATAGGAGAAACAGAGAGCCATGGGTGATGTGGAGGAGGAGGAAGTGAAGAGCGAGGGGAGGGGGGTGGTGGAAGCACAGAGACAGAACAAGACAGAAAGAGCAGGACAGAATGAGACACAATGCAGCCACTGGGCACAGCTAAGTTCAGTTTGGCAGGACAAGGAGAAAGAATACAGTGCAGCACCTAGAGGAGAGATGCAAGACTGACGGGTGTGGATGAAGAGGGTCGACGTAGTTAGTTGAGGGAACTAATCTTCAGAGAAAAGTTAGATTCTCCATGGAATTCAAGTGTCCCGAACGTATGGAGCTCTCCTCAGCCTCCATGTGCACTTTCAGGGGTGCCGGGGCACCCCCCCAGACCCAGCCAGGCAACGGACAGGGGAACAGACAGGGCCTCTGCAGAGGGGCCTGGCTAAAGTCTACCGGTCCCCAAGAGGCCAATATGCTGTTCTTCCAGACCAATCGGTTGCAGAAGTTGGGGAAATGAGGACTCTGGTGTCCTAATTTGCAGGGCAGGAGGCGTCTATCTTGGACTACCCTAGAGGTCCACCAAGCAAATGGTATGTTGGCATAAAATTCTTACCTCTGCTCAGGTGCAGGCCACCACCGAGTGGTAGTGGCAGCAGTGTGCAGCAAAAGGAAGCGTCAATCAGGTAATGTGCTTTAGTTTACATTTTGCATTTTTTTCTTTCAAAAAGCGATTTCATTTCTATTCATTGCAGTCGGTCCTACCTCCGTGCAGAATGGAGAAGGAATGAAGATTGCGGGCCAGGGAGAAGCAAGGAGCACCCTCTGGGTGTTAGGTGCAGGCAGTGCAGGGAGTCATGTCCTTGTGGCTCAAGAGAGAGAAGAGAAGGATCTATCCCAAAACTAACCAGCTCTAATACAGTTAAGGGAGATGTGGATTAAGGTATTCCTACAATGGCATTACACAGCTGAGAGGATTCATGTAAGTTTCCTCAAGAATCCGATCAGTGTGGGAGGGGATGCAAGGTAGTAGGCGACCGGCAACATATATGGAAAACCTGTCCAGTAATCCAACAGTTCTGGAGGAGGTCAAAAGAAACAGATGCAAGAAATAAACCAGGGAATGGAGCATATGGGAGACAAGATATGGCTCTGTGCTATGTGAGAACCGGTATCGAAAATACCCTCAAAAGCCCAAAAAAGAGTTCCAACAACCTTGCTGATAGCTGTGTGGCTGGTGATCGCACTAAAATGGAAAAAGTCTGCACAATACAGGAATGGTTATAAAAAGTGTGGACCTTTTGGCTTTAGAATGGGTAACATACAAAATTCAAGGAGACCAGGAGAAATTCAAACAAGAATGGGGCCCATTTCTGACATACTTGCAAAGGGACTACATGGTACAATGGTGCCCCCACAAGATTCGAATTCTGGACATATTGTGAATCACCAAGACCAAGCAAAGGAGAGGAAAAAGGAATTTCACTTGAGCTGGGGAGTTTAACTGGAATTGTTACATGCTGTACTTTGGAAAATTGTCATAATAAAAGTTGTGTATTGTTTTGTTATACTTGGCATGGGATGTTGTGGTTGGCTTTAAATCTGCGTGCGCCAGTTTCCGACCAGCCAACTGAGTCTCTGGTGTGCATTCCTTGAGTGCATGCGATTGGGAGTCTGGCCTTACCAGACCCCATAACACGTGTCGCCTGTAGTCGATCAATAAAGAGATTCAAAATTAAAAAAGATGAAACAGGGCACTGTATTAAAAATCACTGTGTCGCGCATTAAGGAGATCTCGGTAAGTGTCAACGAGATATAACCCAAAAGCAAAGTTTTGAGATATGTGCTTGCATTCAGCTTCGTGGTGTGTTCGGGCTTCCTGGATGACCCAAGCGTGAAATGAACCAGAATCATTGTGCAGGGTCTTTTCTTTGTGTGAAAAACGAAACTCGGGGACAACACATTTCCCAGTCTGTGCTATGAGACGGAACAAGCATTCATAATCCTAAATAACTGGATGTCCCCTACCATAAGAGGTTAGCGGTCCGTGTAAACCCATTTCTGCGAGACAGATCGGGCGAGCTAAACATAGGAATCGAGGTCAAAAACGCTAGAAAATAAAAATGGGAGTTACACTTATATTGGTGAAATCAATGATTCCCCAGGCATCTCAGTGCTTGGGAGCCATTAAGTGCTTGTGAAAGGATTGTCCTGGCGTGTGTTCGAATTGGTGCAGTAGGCATTTATCTTCATAACCCTCAGTATTGTGTGTACATGGTCCTTATCTGGTTGTTCCACTGTCCCAATACAGTGTGTGATTGCGCTGGTGTCTTGAAGTATGAATGCAGCCAGTGGTTGTCATTTTACCTCAGTGTTCTTGCTTTGTTATTGTCTGACCCCTCCCCCACGCTGTGTGTACTAATCTAGACTAGTACAGTCAGTGTGTTTCGTCTCTCACCAGTCTCCCGGCGACCAGGCACCCGAACATGTCTGCTGCTTGTGCTGCTGAGCTTGGGGTTCAGGTAACAACACCCCAAGCTCAGTTGGACATGAAGAAACACCGAAGTTTCCAGAACAGCGTAACAGCGAGAGACTAGTCTAGATCTCATTAGAGAAGCGGACCTAAAAACGCGGAAACTCGTCCGTATCACGTGACGTGCGCGATGCGAGCAACGCATTTTTTTTACAGTTTCTTTTGCGATTCTGCTCCATTTGGCATAACTTCCGCGCTGCCCCGCTCTTTCGTGAGGGACGCAGCCAGTGCTTCATACTTGCCAACCCCACCGATTTAGTCAGTAGGCTACTGCTATTTAAGCAGCCCTACCGCCTACAGATTTGGGTGACAGATTCTACTGCTTTTTACAGTGGCTGGTAATGTGACTCTAAAGCAGGCTACAGGACAAAGCTTGCAGCACATTAATTAGTCTGACTGTATGGCTAGTAGGGGATTACTTTGATTGGTTTCAGACCAAACCACTGACCAGATAGCTACGTGACTCTGTCCTCCACTCTGGCAGGTACAACCCTTAGGCGAACCACCAGTGAAGGCAAGTGGCAGAGGTAACACCATCACACAGCATCTGCCTATCAGACTGAGGGGAGCATCAGTCTCCGTATCATCCAATGTTCAACTTGCACTGCAGAATACACATGTATAGCTCAGTCTGATGCTACAGCGCAGTGGCAAATGTTGCCTACCAGCACTGTGTGATTACCTTCTGTGCAATTGAATTTGGTGTTAACTTACCATTCAGAATTATGCATTTTTAACATTTGAACATCTTTCTACGTTGTGTTCTTCGAACAGTTGTATATTTTAGATTGCTCCAGAGGTGCCAACAATGCATAGCTCTCAACTCACACGCTTTTGGCGGGTGTCACCCGCCTTGTAAAGGGCTGACTCACCGCCAAGCCTCCTGCACGCCCATTCGTTTCAATTGGCGTCTCACCCGCCAAAAACAAAATCGGGTGATTTCACCCGCCTTTGCAACAGAAATGGTTGAGAACTATGACAATGCATGTTTTGTATTTTCCTGTGATGTCATAGTTATGGCAATTATTTTTGAAACTTAAAAATCCGACATCTTTTTGGTCACAGAATGTTGGCAAGTATGGTGCTTTATGTGTGATAAGAAATCGACAGTTGAAGGGTGGGGTGGCTCTAATGTGTCTTGATATAATATGTGGGGGCCGGGCCTAAAACATCTCGCAAAGCCTGAAAGTAGCTAATGAAGTTTGATAAGGAGTTGCCAGTAAAATTAAAGGAGTGACCTAACAGAGTCAATGGAGTTTACATACGTGCAAAAAAAGGAGAAACAATCTGGTTTAAAAGATGTATATAAGTATGGTTAATGTGTATACACATGTTGACCAAAATAAATGTAAGGTGCCTCTCCCTTGTTTGTTTGATTTCTATATATGTATGAGTGGTCTGCAACCTGTAGGAGACCTGAGCAAAGGAGTCTGACGCCTCACTGCACACATCTGCATACCAGGAGTACCCAGGGGGGAAGGGGGATGGACCCTGGTAAGGACCAAGGGAAGGTCCACCCATATGAGAGATAGCTACACCAGTCCCTCTAGTTAAATAAACAGACACAGTCTGGTTTCCTGTAAAAAGCGAGAACCACTTTCCTTTATATATTTGTATCAGTCAAACCAATCCTTGTTACACATAAGCCATATTACATTACTGAGCTCCTAACTGAGGCTCTCTCAGACAATACAGGAAATTAACAATGTTCAACAGTTTTCATTTCATCACTTTTGCTATCATTAATTACACATTTTATGCCTTACGTTTTTCTCAGTGGGTCCTGTGGGCCCTTGGGACCCAATTCATTCACATTTGTTGAATAACAATTCATATATTTAAGTGCTGGCACTTGGGAATTTGTGCATACACCTTTGTTCAATTAATCTTCATATACCTCAGAGAGATCCCCTGAGAACGTGGGCATTCATCTTGTTTAACTGAAAATACACATTTTTAACACTGAAGTCACCTGAGAAAAAGTGCACATTCACCTTTGGTAAATAAATATTCAAATATATCGTTAAGTCACATGGGAAATTGCACATTCACCTTTAGTAAGTAAACATTCAAATATATCATGTAGGCCACAAGAGAACGTGCATATTCACATTGGTTGAATACATCTTCGTATACTATACACCAAAGTGGTCACCTGGGAGTGGTCACCTGGGAAAGTGCACATTAACCTTTGGTAAATATTCAAATATATCCTGTAAGTCACATGGGAAAGTGTGCATAGTTTCCCTAGCTTTCTCTTGGCAATGGGTCAGAGACTTTCGTTTGTACAAGGGATTTTACGTCATCCTTGTAGGACCACTCTGACACCGCTTGCCGCCCTTTGCTATGGCCTTCTCATACTTTCAGTTTCAATACAAAACAAAAGGGGCCAGCGAGAGTCCTTCCAATGAGCACTCCTGCGGTGCCTGACCACTCTGCAGCTGGCCCTTGTCTGGGCTTTCCCAAAGGTTCAAACACGCACAAGTTCTTTGTTCACAAGTTCCTTGCATTCATATAATGTAGCTGCTTGTAACCTTGGGCTCAAACACAGTTTGGTTTACTATCGGCTTCCTCCCACTCACCAGCTTGCTTCTGCAGTCAAGGACGGTACCACAGTAGCCAGCATGCCTCCCCGCCTTTGCTATCAAGGCGCGAGACCCCGTGCACCGTTGGCATCGATTATTCCACACGCCAGCTGTGAATCCCGGTCTTATGAGTTGCCTTTTGGAGGCTTTGCGGGTCTGAATTGAAAAGGACAAGGGCAGTCCGCCCCTTTGTTGTCCCTCCAGGTCTCGCTGCCTTTCTCATCCGTTTGAACTGCCGGTCCGGTGTAGCTGTTTTCTTGTGCGTTCAGCCTTGCTGATATTGTGCTCTCGTGCTCCGCCTTTTATCCCTATGGGGAAGGTAAGGGGCTGTCTGGTGTGTGCAGTTATTGTCAATTGCCTGACATGTGTGTTGGGACATTTCAGGTAAACGGCTCTGGTGTCAGTCCGTTGTCTGTCACAGTGTAAGAAAGTGTTTGTGCCGGTAAAGGGGGTGGAGGGGTAGAGCTTCCAAATAACCTACAGCGTAGGATGGGGAAACTGTGTTAGAAGGAAGGGGCTACCGCATCTAAATCTTCAGTGTCCCACTTCCACTCCCTGAAGACCCCTCATCCAGGTGCTCCTCCCCCACTGGTCCAACCCCAGGAACTGTATCCAATAGCGATGGCCGTGTGCTGGCTACCTGGATGACAGGTCTCTGGGGACCAGCAGGTCAGACACCTCCAGGTTTCTCCCACAGAGCACTGGAATAAATAGGTGGTCCTAGGAGTCTCCTGACCATATCAAATGATGAAGAACAAGCTGTACAGATCCTTACAGACCGCTCTGAATGAAATGGCCCAATGCGAAAACATGAGAATAAATAATACCTTGAACAAACAACACCTTGCACAAAACATCCACCAGCCCATGGTCTTTTGACATCAACAGAGATGATATTGCAGACGCGATCATGAAATTGAAATCATCACATGCACCTGGTCCGGATGGACTTACAAACTGCATGTTAAAAGCTGCCCCACTTTGAGTCTGAAGATTGCCTTCACTCATTATGGGCAAGAATGATGCAAGGTAATTATAGGCCTCTAACATATGCTCTAGTTTCCTTTAGTAAACATATAGAAAAAGAGCTAGTACTCCATGTTTCCAATTGATATCACATTTGTGCCATCTGATTTCTCTTGTTTTAAGATCACTTGTTTTATGAATATATGTTTGATGAAGATTGTTTTAATTCTCACGTATTGTAAATTATATTTTGTAAAGGTTCTACTTTTGTTTTGAACCAGGGACAAATAAAAAAAAAAAGCGGCCCCACTGCAATGGTCTACATTAATCTTTGTGATATGCAATCAAATTATGACCACCAGGGATCTACCACTTTCTTGGACCACAGCCATCATTGTTCCAATTTTTAAGTGGAGAAAATTTGGATGTAATTGGCGTCCTTTCTCTTGAAATTACTCACAGCATGGTCAAACAAGAAAAATCTGACAGTTCCAAGACAAACAAGCTTCACCACTGGGGTTTGCACATAACTCAACCTGCACTTATTAAATGTCTTAAAACTTTGCGCCATTAACACCAGATTCAATCTTTACTTAGCATTCATTCACCTACAGCAAACATTTGACAGGGTAAACAGACCAAAACTATGCACCAAACTTCGATCGTGGAAACCTCATCACAGCTATTGAGGATTTTCACACTAATAACTCCACACATATTAGGCTAAACAAGCAAGGAGTCCTCTCAAAATAAATCAAGACCAATGGAGGAGTGAAACAGGGGTTCCCCCTGGCTTTGGCTCCACATAACATGTACTTGTCGGATCTACATTTAGCACTAAACCAAGCCAAAGCTTTTCCTATCAAAATCAATGGACGTCGTATTTCATGGTTAATCTAGGCTGATGATCTGGTTCTTGTTGACCACACTCAAATTGGGGTCAGCGACAACTAGACCACTTGCAAGATTATATGCTTAATAACAACGTAACACTAAACATAAAAAAATCAAAAATCTTGAGCTTCAACCATAAACATGGGAAACAAAAATCTCTGTTCCAATGGAAGGTGGGACGAGAACTCTTGGAGCAAGTTGATTCCATCTTTTACTTGGGCATTGGCTTCAACAAAAACATTAACGAATGACCCCGGAGCTTAGAACTGCACTCAAAAGTGAAAATGTTAGCATTACAAGGTGCTATCCTACATGCCAGATATGGCAAGTTCACGATGATACCACTAATCACTTTCTATAATCAAAAAGTGGTCCCTGCCATAAAGCATGGTGGTGAAGCAGGGCTAAACCTATCCTGGAAAATATGGAGCGTCCTAGATGACTATTCCTGGAAGAAGATACTGCGACCACAAAAAAGCCTCCCAGTATCCGTTATCAGATTTGAGCTAGTACTACAATCACTAAACTCAGTCCCCCCTGTGGAAAGCTCTCTCTATTCTCCGAAAAATCTCCATAGAGAATCCACATCGCCCATATAAAATACTGAGGCCACCATTTCTCGAAGATCAATCATGGCCTCTGATGCTGTGGCAAAACAAATGCCTTGCCCATCTGCAGTCTCTAGATATGTATCTGGAAACATTAATAATGAATCCATGTGCAGTCAAACAGAAACTGAGGACACAAGATTGGATTGAAACCCAAAATCTAAGAGCTCAATATAAACTAATGCTAGATCTGTCAGCTGAAGCTTGTGCCGTGAACAACACCCTGAGTTACTTAACTAAGTTTCCAGTCGCTATCACCATGATGAATTTATGCATTTAAGACTAAACATATATCCCACAAACTAGGTACTGTTTTCTTGAATACAAGGTGGCTGGAATGATAAACGGTGCCGTTTTTTCCAAACACCCCCAATTTACAGAGTCTACAAAACATCTCATAATGTCTTGTCCTGCCCTAACTTTGGAGAGAACATAATATCTGAAAACACATGTAACTAACATCAACTCACTATCCCTGGAAAAGTGGTGGAACCTCTTCTTGTTGGGAGAGAATCTGTCTTGTGTAAGCACTGGCATAAACTCCTTGGACAAGGTGCTAGAGTTAAACACAAAGACCCAGTAATCAAATGATGAGACGTTTTGATGCTTTAATTTTCTAATGCTTTAATGTGTACAAAATGTGTAATAAACTCATCACAATAATACAAATAATAATTAAAAAAATAATAATAATATACCATTGCGTGTGATGATAGACACCGGATCCCCATATATTATGGTGGATGTTCACACTTTCAAGGAAGAGTTGGACAGTCGACTTGTAGATTTAAGAGATACTAACATCAGGGCCACCGGATATGAGAAGAGCCCAATCAACATTGTAGGATCCAAGTGGGTACACCTCAACTTCAAAGACAGAGATACATACTGCAAGTTGTAGGGAGCAATGAACGGATCATCAGTAGTAGGATGAGATGAGCATGCGGCCCTCTGAGTTAAAAATACACCAAGGTGAGGTAACCCCAATACTATGTGTGTCAAATCAGGATTTCAATTCTAATGAAGGGCTGGAAAAAACATTTCCCTTAGTTTTCAATAAAAGAATCAGGATGCTCAAAGGTTTTAAACACAGGATTGTGCTGAAAAGAGGTGCCAAGCCAATTGTGCACAAAGTAAGAAACATTCCTTTAGGCACAAAATAGGCTTTTCAAAAAGAACTAAAGAGACTGTGTAAGCAGAACATCATTCAGCCCATAGAATCTTCAGAATGGCTATCGCCCATCGTCATTGTGTGCAAACCCGACAACTCCATAAGGATGTGTGTGGACCTCTGAGGCCTCAATGCGAACATCTGGATAGACAGGCACCCACTGCCGGATATAAATGAAATGTTATTGACAATGAAATCAGACAAATATTTTACGACACTGGACCTGTCATCAGCATACCATCAAGTGGCATTAGAAGAGAGTTCAAAACATCTGACATCTTTTGTCACTCTCCTTGGGGCATTCAGATATCAACGCATGCCGTTCGGCCTGGCATCTGCAGCAACTGTATTTCAAAGATTAATGCAGCAACTCTTTGGTGGTCTTGAGGGAGAGTATTATTTCCAGGGTGACATTCTTATTGCAACCATGACTGAACATGAACATGACGCTAAATCACTGGATGTTTTTCAAGTAATACAAGAGAAGGGGCCCATACTGAGAATTGACAAATGTAGAATCAAAGTGAAAGAATTAACATACTTGGGACAGACCATAAATGCCAATGGAATAAAACCCAAAGAAAATCTGGTTGAGACAATATCAAAGATGCCAGCTCTCATCAATAAGGATCAAACGCTCAGTTTCTTAGGGATGGCACAGTATTATTCGAAATTTGTACCACATTTCACAGACAAGACTCAACACATGAGAGGACTCATCAAAAAATCATCAATGTTCCTATGGTCAACTGAATGCCAGAGAGGGTTGGAGAACATTAAAAAGGTCATAAATGAAGCACCCACTCTCAAAATGTTCAGCACCACAGCTTCAAACATCATCACAGTAGATGCCAGCAACATTTGTCTGGGTGGAGTGCTTGAACAAGTACAAGAAGGAGGAATAGTACCCATTGCTTTTGCATCACGAGTTCTCAAAGCAGCTGAACTAAACTATTCTCCAATAGAAAAGGAAGCTCTGGGGTGAAATGGATACTGGATCACTTTAGAAGCTTAATATGGGGCCTTCCTGTTATTATCAAAATGGATCATAAACCATTGATACATACTTTTAACTCTAAAAACACTGATCTCATTTCTCAGAGACTACGCAGATGGATCCTCGATATTATGCAATTCAACATAAGAGTGGTCTATACTAGAGGAAAGATGAATGTGATAGATTGTTTCTCCAGGCTGCCATAGGGCAATGAAGAACTAGATCAAAACTTCCATAATGAGAAAGATACAGAATGCCTCATTGCACACTTTGAGTCGCGAATTTCAAAGAAGGAATGGGCCAAAATATCAGCCGATGACAGCTGTAAGGAACTCATGGTGGCAACAGTAAAGACAGACGCAAGTGATCACAGTTCAAGGGTGTTTATTGAACTTTATCAGGGGTGAGATAAACACCTAATCTAAACCTAATTCTAAGAAGGGTGCAAGCAACAACCATCAAATAATAATAAGGCCGTCCTAGTGGTGTCTTTGTCAAATAAAAAGTGCCTATAATAAAAAAAAAATCTATTGCCAATTCCTTACGGCTAAATTACAAAAAGAGTTTGGGATAATGTTCACCAAAAAAGAAAGAAGTGTTCACAAAACGAAAGTTAGGATGGTAATACTGGGTCTCCCTTCCCCACGTTTGAAGATCGGGACTCTCGAGCAGAGCTGTCATGCCTGCGCCATGGGCGCATCAATTTACGCTCAATTTTGACTACATGTTTATCATTTATTTACAACAGACTCTTGGATCTATCTATATTTACTTTGGAAACTTTATTTCCCATTTGCGAGACTTTGCTGCTTAATTATTATTTCCAACAAACTACGCATACCATAATGCACCTGGCTACAAGCATTGATTCCTGGCTGTTCCTATTGGTTATCAATGGAACTACACCCCCCAGAAGCCCTAGAGACTTGCCCTGCTTCCACCAGCCCAGGAACAGAAAGGGAGGTGGCCGATTGCCTGCAGGTGTGTTTAGCCAGGTGCAACCAATTAGCCTGCCTCTGTGCTGGGCTAGGCAGTATAAAGGCTGCTGCCTGCAGTGGCTCAGCCTCTTGCATCTGAGAGTTGTTCCTCCACCTTTTGCATCTTTCTACGGATCTTGTATGCTGCTTACCTTCACTCCTGCTTGGACCCTGCCTTGTTGCTTGCTCCACCCTGCTGCCTCCAGCCATAGCCTTCCAGGCTCCCTGCCTCACAGCCCTGCTCCTCTGGGCTCTCCACACTGCAGCTGATCACGCTCTGCTGCCTTCCAGTCTCCGCCCTTGCCCTGCCGGGCTCTCCACATTGCAGCGGATCACGCTCTGCTGCCTTCCAGCCTTCGCCCTTGCCCTGCCGGGCTCTCCACATTGCAGCGGATCACGCTCTGCTGCCTTCCAGCCTTCGCCCTGGCCCTGCCGGGCTCTCCACATTGCAGCGGATCACGCTCTGCTGCCTTCCAGCCTTCGCCCTTGCCCTGCCGGGCTCTCCACATTGCAGCGGATCACGCTCTGCTGCCTTCCAGCCTTCGCCCTTGTCCTGCCGTGCTCTCCACATTGCAGCGGATCACGCTCTGCTGCCTTCCAGCCTTCGCCCTTGCCCTGCCGGGCTCTCCACACTGCAGCTGATCACGCTCTGCTGCCTTACAGTCTCCGCCCTTGCCCTGCCGGGCTCTCCACATTGCAGCGGATCACGCTCTGCTGCCTTCCAGCCTTCGCCCTTGCCCTGCCGGGCTCTCCACATTGCAGCGGATCACGCTCTGCTGCCTTCCAGCCTTCGCCCTTGCCCTGCCGGGCTCTCCACATTGCAGCGGATCACGCTCTGCTGCCTTCCAGCCTTCGCCCTTGCCCTGCCGGGCTCTCCACATTGCAGCGGATCACGCTCTGCTGCCTTCCAGCCTCCGCCCTTGTCCTGCCGGGCTCTCCACATTGCAGCGGATCACGCTCTGCTGCCTTCCAGCCTCCGCCCTTGCCCTGCCGGGCTCTCCACATTGCAGCCGATCACGCTCTGCTGCCTTCCAGCCTCCGCCCTTGCCCTGCGTACCCTCTACATTGCAGCTGATCACGCTCTGCTGCTTTCCTGCCTCAGCCCTTGTCCTCTGGGCTCCCTGCCCTGCAGCCTGCCTCACTCCGGCTGCCTTCAGCCCTTGTCCTCTGGGGCTCCCTGCTCTGCAGCCTACCTCTCTCTGGCTACCTACAGCCCTTGTCCTCTGGGCCTTCCTACTTTGCAGCTTATCCCGCTTCGCTGCCTACTATCTACCTTTTCCGCTGGGTTCTCGGCCTAGCAGCTCTCTACAGTCCTCTGCTACCTTCTACGTTCAGCAGCCCTGTCCCTCAGGGTTCACTCGTTACTGCCCGGCCCTTACCGGATCCTTGCCGTGCAGTCTGCTTTACTCTGCTGCCCTAACCCCTTTTTCCTCTGGGCGTTCTACCTTACAGTCCTACTCCTGTGGGCTTACTCATTGCTTTCCTGCTCCTCTGAGCTCTCAACCTTGTTCCTTACTGTCTTCTGCTATCCTATCCTGTTACACGACTTTCCTTTCATTTCCGTCTGCTACTTTGCTATCACCTCCTTTACTGGATTTGTCTGTAGTATCTTCTCTTGTACTGTTTGTAGACCCTTTTGTACAGAGCTTGTCTGTTGGTTCCCATCAGTCAACCTCTGCCCCTTCCCTTGTCCTGTTTCTACATTACAGACACCCAGAGCTGCTGTTCCAAGTCATGAGCAATCAGCGTGGGCCTCTGTTATAGCAAACTGTGCAGAAGGCTAGAGTATTTCCAAGGTTCGTGGAATACTCTTTTCCTCTATCTGCATACACCCCAAGAGGGTATTCATTCTGTATCTTTTCCCTTGCTACTCTTGCTTACTCTTCGTTCTCTTTCCTTTCCGCTGTGTGTGTTCTTATCTGTCCACTTTTTTTGGCACAACCACCCAAACCCTTTCTGGGTGTCCTGTGCCACTCTTTATAGAGTGCCATCCTTGACAGGAGCACACTCCTTGGCCCTGTCAGCACGTGGTTCACAGTTCAGTTTGGTGATATCAAAAACCTTCAGAGGCTAAGCCTCCTTCTTGTAAAAGTGTCTTTCCTTAGACGGCTGGCTGATTTCAAAGAAACAAAACAGATAAGCAAAAAGTCACTTTGGTACTTCTCGTACCTTGGCCGATTGCTCTTCGCCCCTTAAATCTCCCTCCGCTGGGCTTGGATCCTTCTTGCAACTTGGGCTTCCCTCCGTCGGGTTTACTACAGCCTTTCAAATGTTGCCTCTATGAGTCAAATGTCCTTTTGATGCTAATGCTCTCACGCAAGGGTATTCAATCACTTGGCTCTACTTTGGCTCCCTCAAATCCAAATGCTGGTCTGATAGGACACTCTTAGCCCGGATGAGTTATTAATTGTCTCATGGAATCCATGTGGCTCAAACAACTTTAGAGCTTGGATTAACAAAGAGAGTTGTCCTCAGCCAGACGTTGTTTTCCTACAGGCAACCATGTGCCGATCTCCACTCACAATTGAGGGTTTCCATGTTTTTTCACACAAGGCTTTGCATGGTTCGTTGGGGCGACCCTCAGGAGGGATAGCCATCTTGATAAATACTTTATGTAAATGTGCTGCTAAGTATATAAACTGTACCCATGGTCTTTTGGCTGTTGAGCTAACCCCTGATGATTTGCTCAATACTGTCTTTTTGCTGATTTATGTCTACTGGAATAGATTGTCTTCAACTCTCGATTCTATCATAGATGAAGTAAATTTAGTATTGGAAACTGCAATTGCACTCAATCCATTGTTAAAAATAATTGTTGGTGGTGATTTTAATGCCTTTTGCTACGATGTCTTACAAAGTAAAAATGGTCTGGCTCCCAATTATTCAGTCTCTTCCGCAAGAAACGGGAAAATTTGGTTAGACTTTTTCCTACAATGGGATATTCAACCGACCCCTGTGATTCTTAATCCATACAATTATACTTGGCACAGAGGCAAGTGCAAATCATTGATTGATTTTTTTTTATCTCCTCCTGCTTAAACCCAATCATTGATTCGGTCATTATTTCCAACCCAAAATTCGGTGATCATATGCTAATTAGTTTAATTGTACACCTACCATTTGCCCGATTCGCTGAGACTCCTAGCCTAACCCTAATAGTGCCTGATAGACAGTCTTTGTCTGTTTGTTGGAGTCTGAAGGTTTGTCGGAATCTTTTGAAAAGGATTGCTGCTGATCATAATGTTGTTACTCATCTTGAGGACTCTTCTTTTTCTCTATCCAAAATAGAACTTAACAACGTGAAACGCATACAATTTCATTTAATGGAAATCGCCCTGAACACTCGGCCCACGGCTTCACCTAATTTGAGTCATGCTGACAAATACAATGCTTCAGTAGCTCAACTAAAAAGAGAAAAAAATCGCTCCATTAAAGAGACAATAATCTCCACGTCTCATGCTATCTCAATAACATCAGTGATTAATAAAATCAAGCAAACTTATAAAAATAAAATAACATTTCTGAAAATCTCTATGTATGTTTCCGACAACCAAAATATGTTTTACCATCTGTTGAAACACGACACTAGACAAACATGGTCGGTCGCTACTGCGCTCCATAAAATCTGCTCAGCACTCAGACCCTCAATCTGTAATTTCTGCTGATGTTTGGACCAATTACATCAAGCTGAAATTCCAGTTGCCTGATCGTTTTGTCTTTATTAAAGGTAGCCACCCAGTGGTCACTTGTAGTACGACCTCTAGATGGACGACCGACGACATCATTGATGCAATCGGCAAACTTAACAACTCTAAAGCGCCCGGCCCCGATGGGCTACCTCCATGCGTATACAAATCGGATCCCATTTTCTGGGCACATTTATTGAAGATCTGTTTTGACTTGATTCTCCAAACTGGCCTTATCCCATCGTCGTGGTATTCAGCACATATAATTCCTATTTACAAGAAAGGTCCACCCAAGCTTCCTTGTAACTATCGTCCAATTGCGCTTACTGATGCATCTTCTAAGATCTTTTCACTACTACTTCTGCAGGAACTACAAGCCTTTATCGTGCAGAACAATTTACTGTCCATCTATCAGGTAGGCTTCAGAAAATATATTGGCTGTCCCCTTAATGCCACTATCCTAGCGCATCTTCAAGTACAAATTGCTAGCTCGCATATGGGGCCTGTTTACATGGCCAGCTTGGATTTCACGGCATCTTTCGATAGTGTAATTCGAGAACTTCTCTGGGCCAAATTGATCGATCTTGGCATCCCCCACTCCTTGGTCGCTTTGCTTGCCTTGTTGCACCTTCATACGACGTACTGTGTACGCTTAAATCGTAACGGTGCGCTAACAAATTCTATCCACACCGAAATTGGACTGAAGCAAGGCTGCAACATGGCGGCAGTCCTTTTTAATTTGTACCTGCAGGGCATAGATTCACTCTGGAAAGACCAGATTGTCTTCCCAGCCGAATTGGAGCCTATTAGGCTCGATTGGATTGGTTTCGCAGATGATTTGTTATTATTTGATCGTACCTCCTTTGGCCTCCAAAAAAAACTTGATTTGTTTGCAGATTTCGCGAATAATCTTAATCTTACAGTCAATCCTGCAAAATCTTTCATTCTAAGTTTTTTTGAAGGCCGTTGTAAAGTAAACAAATTCTCATGGTTCCTACAAGGCGCTGCTCTTTCCTACTCTTATTCTATTCGTTATTTAAGTTATCCGTTGACTGACTCGTATTCTTTACGCATGTGGCAAACTTTCCTCAATAATAAAGCGAAAACGTTGTCCTCACAAATGAAAATCATTTATCATAAATATTGTTTATTTTCTTTATTGCCTTTCATTCAGTTTTACCTGCTTAAAGTTGAACCATGTCTCCTATAGACCTTAGACATGTGCCTATACGACATTGATTCCTTTCTTGATATACTTCAGGGCAAATTGTGGAAGTCTGCATTGGGTTTAGCTCAACCTATCCCAAATGTATTCATTTGCCATGAAATTAATTTGCTCCCGCTATCCGCAAAAAGAAACTGGCAGAACATAAAATTATTATTAAGATGGTTGATCCACCTAAAAACACTTTATATGTTGAGCTCAATAAATTATTGGACAACCCGTGTATCTGTTCGCTGAAAACCGCCACTGATAAATTGAATTCCATTTTGGAATCAATCAATGAAACTCCAAAAAATATGACCTTTATCATTGGTGCACCTTGACTGATACGATAGGAACTTACCCGTCCTATTCAGAATATAACAGGTTTCGAAGGAAAGGAAGAGATCGATCCTTTTATTTAATTCAATTTCCTTCTGCTTTAGGTAGGAAAATCTTGCTTCGTTTCCACCTAAACCAGTTCCGTACACTTGTAAAAACTAAAAACTGGAATAGAACGATTCTAACAAATTGCTCAATTTTGTGCCGTTTCTGTGGTGTTGCAGAGGCAGATGAAACACACAGTTATTTACTCCCCTTTCTTTGCATCATCCCGTTTAAGAATTTTTTATCTTGATTTTCAGAATCAGTCAATAATTAGTATGGAATCACTCTGGAATCGATGCATGGGTAGCACAAGTCTTTCCTTTACTTTAAAGTTGATTGAGCTCTTGACAATTATTGATTCAAATTTAAATGAATTTTACCACGCGTAATATGAAGAGAAAGAACCAAAATTGAGGTGTTGTTTATTTTTATACGAAAGTTAGTTTTAAAAACTGTTTTTCTTTTCCTTTGTGTTTAATGTGATTTTTAAAAAATTTGTACTATGATTCATTTTTAAATTTGTTCCATTTTTCTTTCACATCATTGTTTAAATGAAATTGTATAACTTGTAATAATTTCTTTTCGATTCCTCTGTACAAAAAAAAATGATTGTAAAGGTTTGTACAAACCAAACACAATAAAAAAAATAAAAAAATGTCCTTTTAAACAATTTAACAATTTCCCCAGTGCGGACAACCCTCGACCGGGTTTATTCTTGTTGACACAATGTTCACGGATATATGACTCTTGATACAAAATAATCAAACAACCAAATGTTCTCTCGGTGATCTTGCACCTTGGGCGGTTACCTCTCGCCCAAAGGATCTCCCTCTGCCAGGCTGAGATCCTCCTTGCCTTTTTTCCTAGGATCTCCCTCTGTCGGGCTCGGATCCTCCTCGCAGTTTGGCCCTCACTCTGTCAGGTTCACTAGAGTCTTTCTTTAACACAGTTAATGTATTTTAACACAGTTCATGCATTGCTCATTTTCATCAGAAAGCAAGGTTTTCCCTTTGCCTAGCTTTCTCTCGGCATCCCTCTGTCGGGTTCACACTTGCCACAATTCACAACCTTATTGGAAAGCTGGGTCCCCTTCCCCTAGATTTCCTCTGGCTACGGGTCAGAGACTTTGATTGTATAAGGGATTTGACCTAACCATTATAGGAACACTCGAACGCCTAATGCCACCCTTTCCTAGGACTTCTGGTTCTTGTAGTTTAAAAGAATAGGTCCCGGCCAGAGTCTTTCAAATAAGCACCCACGTTGTGCTGGACCTCCTCTGCACCTGGACTTCAACTGGGCTTTCTTTAAAGTTCATTCACATAGACAAGTGCTTTATCTTTCAGATTCCTTGCATTCAAAAATGTTGCCACTTGCAACCTTGGGCTCAACATAGTTCGGTTTACTATCAGCTTCCTCCGGCTCACCGGCTGTGCTGAACCTGTTGGTGTTACTTTTGACAGCAATAGCTGGCAGATAGCGGGATACTGGCAGGTCAAGACACAATAATATATATCAGTTAACTTGTATGTCAAATACCACACTAGCCTGGGCAGTCAGCAAATCCCAAGGATGACAGCGGATGAGAACGTGAAAGGTCTCCCGTGACAATACTGCCCCTCCCTCTCGGAAGCAAAATACCGCCAGAGAGAAAGAAAGCATGACCCTCAGGGAAACCCTCCTGGGGAAAAAAAAAACCTGTATCACCGCAGGATTCCGGGGTGGTCGGATGTTAGAGTTGGATGCTGTTCATTGGCACTTGGATACTCGATGGCGATGAAGACTTCTCTAAGAAGGGGAGACAGACAGGTAAGTAAAACCTATAGAGAGGTAAGGAGGACAGAATTAGAAAGAAAGATACAAACACTTACTCTACAGTCTAAAAGGGTGCCAGCTAAAATGCATGCGCAGAACCTGATACTCAGGGGCTCATAGATCTGTGTCCTGAAGCGTTAGATAGAGAGTGGTTCTACAAAATAGAAAAGATCGTAAGAATAGTAACCAATAGCAATTGTAACAGAGGAGTGCAGTTTCGGAGAGCATGAAGGGAGATGACTCACTTTCTGGAAATAGATGAGTGCAATCGCTTTCCCTATTCGAGGGTTGAATGGATTAGAGTAACACGGAGGTTCACCCGAGGCGAACGAAGATGAAGAAAGATTTTCTGCACAGAGAGAGTGCCGTGGTGGGAATCTGTAACACGAATAATAGGAGGACAAGAAAGATTAGGACAAAGTAAAGTCTCAAGCATGAACGGAAAAGGCTAAACTCCTAGAAGCGAACTTACGAAGCGTCGGTATGAGCAGTAGTGACGCATTTGCTTGCTGCACTTCCTTCCGTATATGAAGTCACGTGATCTGCCGACAACGTTCCTTGTGAACGTGAAAAAACTAGACCGCTGTTCTCAGCACGAGAACATAGAACGCCGGCCATCTCGGGAGTACTACTCCTGATAGAAGCTCATAATCGCTTGCGCTGCCAAAATGACTAATGTCGGAAATGTGTAACAGTATGTCCCCTCCTCAAGGGGGGCGACCCCAGTTTTCCCAGGTGAAGCCGAAAAAATCTCACCAGATGGGGAGCATGAACCCCAGAAGCTGGTTCCCATGTTCTTTCAGAAGGAGAATACCCTTTCCAGTCTATTAAGAACTGAATATGACCTCTCTGGTACCTTGAGTCACAAATGCTGGCAACTTCATATTCAGTTCCGACCTCCGTAACCACAGGTGGTGGACGAGTCTTAGTTGTCCGTAGAAAACGATCTTTAACAGACAACGTAATCTGTGAAACATGAAAAACGTGATGTATACGAGACCAGGACGAGGGTAATGCCAGTCCAACTGCAGCTGCTCCCACCAGAGAAATCACCTTGAAGTGACCAAAGTATCGGGGAGATAGTTTCGAAGGAACTAAATGTCTAGGAAGGAACCGGGAAGCCAAGCAGACCAAGTCTCCCACGTTAAGTGTAGGTATCTCTCGGCGGTGGCGATCCGCATAGTGTTTAGCTCGGTCTTGGGCAGCTTGAAGGGATAGACAAGCAAGCTGATGGCCCTTCTGTATGTCAAAGATGAGACTATCCACTCTCCGGCAGCAGGAGGAAGGTGGAGATATTGAGGGTATAAATGAAGGATGTTATCCGTAAGAACAATAGAAGAGGGTAGTTTTTAGAGCTGAATGTTTGGCATTGTTATAGGCAAATTCTGCCAGCGGGAGTAAGTCTAGCCAATTATCCTGGGCTGCGGATACAAAACACCATAAATACCCCTCTAATGTTTGATTAAGGCGTTCTGTCTGCCCGTTGGTTTGAGGGTGATAACCTGAGCAAAGTGATCTTTTAATTCCCAACTCAAGACAAATGTTTTTCCAATAACGAGGGGTGTATTGCGGGCCTCTATCAGACACAATAGTGTCTGGAAGGCCGTGTCGGGAAAATATTTCAGAGATGAATATTTTGGACATCTGAGCGGCCCCTGGAAGTTTGAATAGTGGTGTAAAATTAGCCAATTTGGTGAAATAATCTATGGTTACCATAACAGTGGTTTATTGGGGGAGGCAGGGAGATCCACTATGAAGTCTGCAGCGATCACTTGCCAAGGTTTGTCAGGGACGGTCATGCAGGATAAGAGACCATATGGCAGAACCTGAGGGATCTTGGATTGCTGACAAACTACACATGCGGACACATAGGCTTGTACGTCAGATCTTAAATATGGCCATCAAAAATGACGTGTAATTAAATCGAGAGTGTTTTGATAACCTCAATGACCCGCAGCTCTGGAATCATGGCACATTTGAAGTACTTCTTTTTGAAGAGAAGGGGTCGGGACCAGGACTTGTTCCTTGTAAAAATAGTATCCTTGGTTCATGGTAAGTTGATGGGAGACTGCGAGGTCCTCACATAACTGCCTATTCTGGGAAGTTTCTAGCTTAAGTGCGTGAAATAAGTCGGTAACCATTGCCATGAATTTAGCTCTCGGGAATAATCGTTCTGGGGTAAATCTGTGAGTAGGAGAGCCTTTGTGCGAGAGAGCGTCAGCTCGTAGATTTTGATTCCCAGGAAGGAAGGTAAATTCAATTTGAAATGGCAAAAAGAAATGAGCCCATTGTGCCTGTCAACTATTAGTAGTGTAGGCTTGCTGCAGGACTTTGAGGTTTTAATGATCCGTACGGACCTCCACCGGAAAGGTTGAACCCAATAATAGATGTCTCCACTCCTCAAAGGCTCTTTTTATGGCTAATAGCTCCTTTTCGAGGGCTGAATCATTTTCCTCTGATGGATTAATGGTCTTTGACAGGTAAGCCACCGGTTCCTCTTCTCCCTGTTCGGTCTTTTGGAGGAGAATGGTGCCTAAGGCATGATGAGAGGTGTCCCTCTCAACAATAAATGGTTGAGACTGATCTGAAGTGGACAGGATTTCAGCAGATGTGAATAGACGTTTCAGTTTCTCGAATGCTTCATGCACTAGCCCATCCCAGGAAAATGGAACTCCCTTCTTTAGTAATCTGGTGATTGGAAGAATGGTTTTAGAAAAGCATGGAATGAATTTGTGATAGAAATTTGCGAATCACAAAAATTGCTGGATCTGTTTTACGGATGTCGGAGAAGGCCAGTCCAATACGGCCGATACCTTCTTGGGATCCATAGATATTCCTTGTGCTGACAATACGAAACCCAGATAAGTAACTTGTTCTCAGTGGAATTCACACTTTTCTGCCTTACAGTACAGTTGGTTTGCCTGAAGACGATCTAAAACGAGGTTGACATGTAGGATGTGTTCTTCCTTGTTCCTGGAAAAGACCAGAATATCATCTAAATAGATTATTACATAATGTAGAAGGATGTCCGCAAATAGGTGGTCCATAAAGCGTTGAAAAATAGCTGGTGCATTAACCAGACTAAACGGCATAACGTGATACTCGTAGTGTCCAAACGGAGTTCGAAAGGCGGTCTTCCACTCATCTCCAGGAGCGATTCTGATAAGGTGATAAGCACCTCGGAGATCCAACTTGGTGTAGAAAGACGCCCCCTGAACCGCCTCTAAAATGTCAGGAATCAAAGGCATTGGGTATTTGTCAGGAATAGTAATCTTATTAAGGCCTCGGTAGTTGATACAAGGTCTCAGTTCTTCCGAGTCTTTCTTCGGGATGAAAAATAACGAAGCACCTGCTGGAGATTTAGATTCAGTCATGAATCCGTTCTGAATATTGGAATGAAGGTATTCTTTAAGGGCAGTCTTTTCTCGCTGAGACAGAACATACATACGTCCAAATGGGATTGGCTGATCAGGGAGTATGTCTATATGACAATCATCCCTCCGATGAGGAGGTAGAGTAGGGAACTCACGAGTCGAAAACACTGATAGATATTGATGGTGGCAATCAGGTATTCTACCGATATGACTGATAGAAGGAAACCCCAGAGGGCTGACCGCTTTGGTTGGAATCTGTACTCCTACAGAAGCCTGAGACAGACAATGAGCTACGCAAAATTCAGAGCCCAAGAAAAGAGTGCCTGCTGTCCAATTGATGAAAGGATTATGAGCTCGTAACCACGGAAGGCCTAAAATAACAGGAAAATGGGCAGTCTTTATAATATCGAAAACTAAAGTCTCCTTATGAGACGCAATCATGCATATTACAGGAGTGGTCTGCTCTCGAATTGGTCCCAAGCTCAAAGGGGTACCGTCAACCCCCTGAATTGGAGTGACATGCGATTTGGCTACTCTGGCAAACCCCTTTTTTGACGCCCATTGATCGGCCAGAAAATTACCCGCAGCCCCACAATCAATCAAGGCAGGAATACCCTGTAAGACTACATCAGGGAGGAAAATTGTCAAGGAAAGTACAATCATGGTTTGCTCAACAGGGTTCGTGTCTAGGGAAAGCCCAATCTTATCTCGGGAACACTGTCTGTAAACGCCTACCGTGGTTCCCCCTACGGCAGGGATTTGGCGCTTCCCGGCACCAGAAGATGTGCCCGACGTGGTGGGACCACAGGACAATCCCGTAGGAGATGAGAGGAAGAGCCACAATACATGCATAAACCTAAAGTCTTCCGCCTTTCTCGCTCACTGTTAGAAAGTGGAACTCTCACCGACCCTATTTGCATGGGTTCTTCCGCCAGTACCGGCTTAGTAGTGGTAGATAGGCAATCCGTATGAGGTCAGATTCCCTTCCCCTTCTTCCTCTCGTGAGAACGTTCCTGAAGTCGATAGTCAACATGCATAGTGAGAGTAATCATGTCTGCCAGATTTGCTGGACGAGGAACTTTAGAGACCTCATCCTTGAGTTCCTCTGAAAGTCCTCGTCAGAATAAAGTAAGAAGCCCGTCATCGGGCCATCCAGTTTCGGAGGACAATTGTTTGAAGTGGGGAATATAGGACATGAGGTCTTTGGTGCCTTGTTTTAAATCAAGAAGCTTCTCCTGGGTAGCTACAGAAACTTCCTGCCGGCTGAACATTGATTTCAGACTATTGGTAAAAGCAGGTTAGAAATCCAGGATAGCATTACCTGAAGTAACTAAAGGGGTAGCCCAGGCCACGGCTGGACCAGATAAATGTGATATCAGAAAGCCAATCTTATCCTTATCTGTCGGGAAATAGCGGGACTTGAAAGTAGATTGTACAGTGCAACTATCAAGAAATTCTTTCAATTTGTGAGGATCGCCGTCGAATTTGCCAGTGTGTAAGGTAGACAGAGCTGTTTCTGAAAATGCACGAGCTACTTACTGCCTTAACTGAGCGTTGTCTTGTTTAAGGGTCTGCATTTCTAAAGACATAGAATGCATGGCAGCCATGAGTTGTTGCATCTGCTGTTCCATTGTGAATGCGATCTGCCCTGGTAATACTACTATCTTTTTAGAGGCGTCGCTAACTGTTACTTTTGACAGCAATAGCTGGCAGATAACGGATACTGGCAGGTCAAGACACAATAATATATATCAGTTAACTTGTTTGTCAAATACCACACTAACCTGGGCAGTCAGCAAATCCCATGGATGACAGCGGATGAGAAAGTGAAAGGTCTCCCGTGACAATCCTGCCCCTCCCTCTCGGAAGCAAAATACCACCAGAGAGAAAGAAAGCACGACCCTCAGGGAAACCCTCCTGGGGAAAAAAAACCTGTATCACCGCAGGATTCCGGGCTGGTCGGATGTTAGAGTTGGATGCTGTTCATTGGCACTTGGATGCTCAATGGCGATGAAGACTTCTCTAAGAAGGGGAGACAGAACAGGTACGTAATACCTATAGAAAGTTAAAGCGGACAGAATTAGAAAGAAAGAGGCGAACACTTACTCTACAGTCTAAAAGGGTGCCAGCTAAAATGCGTGCGCAGAACCTGATACTCGGGGGCTCATAGATCTGTGCCCTGAAGCGTTAGATAGAGAGTGGTTCTACAAAATAGAAAAGATCATAAGAACAGTAACCAATAGCAATTGTAACAGAGGAGGGCAGTTTCGGAGAGCGTGAAGGGGAGGACACACTTTCTGGAAATAGATGAGTGAAATCGCTTTCCCTATTGGAAGGTTGAATGGAGGTTCACCCGAGGCAAACGAAGATGGAGAGAGATTTTCTGCACGGACAGAGTGCCGTGGTGGGAATCTGTAACATGAATAATAGGAGAACAAGAAAGATTAGGAGGAAGGAAAGTCTGAAGCATGAACGGAAAAGGCTAAACTCCTAGAAGTGAACTTCCGAAGCGTCGGTATGAGCAGTAGCAACGCATTTGCTTGCTGAACTTCCTTCCGTATATGAAGTCACGTGATCTGCCGACAACGTTCCTTGCAAACGTGAAACAACTAGACCGCTGTTCTCAGCACGAGAACATAGAACGCCGGCCATCTTGGGAGTACTACTCCTGATAGAAGCACATAATCGCTTGCGCTGCCACAATGACCAACGTCGGAAATGTGTAACAGTTGGCTTCTTTGATCTCTGGAGTCAAGGATAGTACCACAGTAGCCAGCTTGCCTCTGCGCCTACGTTATCAAACCGGGAGGCCCCTGTGTACCATTGACGTCTTCTGCTTCGCACGCCAGCTGCAGCTCCCGGTCTTATAACTTCCCTTTCAGAGGATTTGCGGGTCTGAGGTGAATAGGGTAAGGGCAACTCCCCCTTCATCGTCCTTCCAGGACTCACCGCTTTCCTTCTCCATTTGAACGGCCGGTTTAGTGTAGCTGTCTCCTCGTGCGTTTGGCTTTTTCGACATGTGCTTTCATGCTCTGCCTGTGTTAGTGAAAGTGTTAGTAGCAAAAGAGGTGGGTGGTAGACCTTCTAGATATCCTACGCAGTAAGGTTTGTGAAAGAAACATGAATGACCTGGATTATCAACTTGAAATGAACAAGGGGGATTGTGGGAACGGTAATGTTTGGTTAAAGTAGACTGGGAGTTTGGGAAATAATCAGAGGGGCGGTGAGAAGAATGTTTGGGAGTGCTCGAGTAGTCAACAGGACGACAGGGATTCTGGGAAATGTAGTTTCCCACTGTCGCATGGTTAGGATATTTAGTCGGTTTACCAGATGTGGAGGGGTTGCTGGAATTAGGGAAGGGAGATTCATTGGGTGGAAGGGAGTTTGAGCTAGAGTTACCTATAAAAACCTCAGAGACTTGGTACTCCTCGTCTTCTTCCCCTGTGTCATACCGTGTCTTAACTGGGGTGTTTTCCCAAGCATGACCCCTGGTTCCACTACCCCGGTGATCTTCCGCCACTGGTCCACCCCCAGGAACCGGATCCAACAGCGATGGCTGTGTCCTAGCCACATGGATAAAGTTTCCTAGGTCCTACTTAGGAGAGCACCCTCAGGTTTCTTACATGCCCTTCCTCTATGCTGGTTGTACCGCAGTGTTTTACTTGGAGATCCACGTGTGGAACACTCTGATTGCTCATCCAAGTACTGCAGCATATAGGCTGGATTATCAATGCTAGAACTTCTAACTTCTTCCCGGTTGACCAAGACTGGTATAGGAGATGATTTCAAGAGTTCTCTCCTCTCCCTCTCTCTCTATTTTTCTTTCCCTCTCATGAGTGTCTATTAACTCCTCTTCTATGCTTTCAGGGCAGTTCTTCATAACATGGCCAACTCCCGGCAACATAGGTATTGTTCCAGTTGAGAGTCCTCTGAGTCACTCATAGATGTAATGGAGGTTGGCCTTCTCCTATCCTTGTCCAGGGCAGGTAAACATTATTTTAGAGACATGACCCCTCTCAAGTTTTTGTTCCTCCTGTTCAACATAGGGCCTTTCTTGCAATCGGTTCATTTGGGTGTCCCACTCTCTCTCTCACTCGTTAGCCCCCTAATTTGCCTTCTGAATAGTAAGGAAAGGATTCTGAAGTTTTGTTTTTCTGTATAAGGGATCTCTAAGTCTCATATTGATGTTTTATTAGATGGTATGTCTCTCAAGGTGTTATATGTGAGGTTTTCTCTGGGAGCCTAACAAGGGGTTTCTAGACTTGGATCCCAACTCTCTCTCCCCTATGTATTTTTACAGGGCTTGGGGAGAAGTTCGGACGGACGAAGGTTACTTCATGCTTGTGAGAGAAAAGAGGTAACATTTATACTCTGCCTTCCTTATAGGGCAGAATAAAAAAGGACCAACCCAAGGGATATTTTATTCTTATCTGCAAGAAGATCAAAGCCTTGTGCCGTCAATGTAACAAATAATGTTGAGTAGAAAAAAGATAATAGGTGTTGCCCTCCACATTGTTTCGGATAGGGAAAATGGCTTGAGAGCTCAGGGCAAGAAATTGGACTCCCATTCTTTGTTCCAAGGTTTGTAATGGTTGTGTCAGATTTCCCATAGATGTTTCTTCATTGAGGGAGAAAGGGGCTTGATCAAGTTTGCCTTTTGACTCCAGAATTTCTGGGTTACCTTGCAGAGAGGTGTTTACTTGATCTTTCTCTAACATCATGGGTGGAACACAGAAATGTCCATTAGGTCTTTATTATAAGTGGCTTCTCCAACAAATATCAATTGATTAATTTCC
This sequence comes from Ambystoma mexicanum, assembly GCF_040938575.1. Taxonomy (NCBI): domain Eukaryota; kingdom Metazoa; phylum Chordata; class Amphibia; order Caudata; family Ambystomatidae; genus Ambystoma; species Ambystoma mexicanum. The sequence goes on from NC_090941.1 coordinate 899,776,227, forward strand.
CATTTCTGACACCATATCTAAGGAACTCATGGTGGCAACAGTAAAGACGGACGCAAGTAATCACAGTTCAAGGGTGTTTATTGAACTTTATAATGGGCGAGATAAACACCCAATCTAAACCTTAATCTAAGATGGGAGCAAGCTACGACCATCAAATAATAATAAGGCATTCCTAGTGGCATCTTTGGCAAATAAAACTAGCCTATACTAAAAAACCCTATTGCCAATTCCTTACTGTTAAATTACAAAAAGAGTGTGAGATAATGTTCACCAGAAAAGATAGAAGTGTTCACAAAATGAAAGTCAGGATGGTAACACTGGGTCTCCCTTCTTCACTTTTGAAGCACGAGACATGGCGGGACTCTCGAGCACAGCACACTCCTTGGCCTCGTCAGCACGAGGTTCACAGTTTAGTTTGACGATATGAAAAACCTTCAGAGGCTAAGTCTCCTTCTTGCAAAAGTCTCTTTCTTTAGAAGGCTTGCTGCTTTCAAAGAAACAAAACAGATAAGCAAAACATTACTTCAGTACTTCTCATATCTTGGGCGATTGCTCTTCGCCCCTTGGATCTCCCGCCTCCGGGTTCAGATCCTTCTTGCAACTTGTGCTTCCCGGCGTCGGGTTCACTACAGCCTTTCAAATGTTGCCTGTATGAGTCAAATGTCCTTTCAAACAATTTCACCACTGCTGACAACCCTCGACCGGGTTTACTCTTGTCGATACAATGTGCACGGGTCTATGACTCTTGATACATCAATGATAAAATAAACAAAAGTTATCTCAGTGATCTTGCACCTTGGGTGGTTACATCTCACCCCTAGGATCTCCCTCTGCCGGGCTTGGATCCACTTTGCCTTTTCTCCTAGGATCTCCCTCTGTCGGGTTTGGATCCTCCTCGCAGTTTGGGCCTTCCTCCGTCGGGTTTAACACAGTTCGTGTATTGCTCATTTTCATCAGAAAGTGAGGTTTTCCCTTTGCCTAGCTTTCTCTCGTCATCCCTCTGTCGGGTTAACACTTGCCACAATTCACAACCTTATTGGAAAGCGGGGTTCCCTTCCCCTAGATTCCCTCTGGCTATGGGTTAGAGACTTTCGATTGTACAAGGGATTTGACCTAACCCTTATAGGACCACTCCAATGCCTAATGCCACCCTTTCCAAGGGCTTCTGGTTCTTGTAGTTTCAAAGAATAGATCCCGGTCAGAGTCTTTCAAATAAGCACCCACGTTGTGCTGGACCCCTCTGCACCTGCACCTCAACTGGGCTTTCTTTAAAGTTCATTCACATAGACAAGTGCTTTATCTTTCAGATTCCTTGCATTCATAAATGTTGCCACTTGCAACCTTGGGCTCAACACACTTTGGTTTACTATCAGCTTCCTCCGACTCACCAGCTGTGCTGAACCCATTGGCTTCTTTGTTCTCTGGAGTCAAGGATAGTACCACGGTAGCCAGCTTGCCAATCCGCCTACGTTATCAAAGTGGGAGGCCCCTGTGTACCATTGACGTCTTCTGCTTCACATGCCAGCTGCCGCTCCCAGTCTTATAACTTACCTTTCAGAGGCTTCGCTGCTCTGAGGTAAAAAGGGCAAGGGCAACACCCGCTTCGGCATCCTTCCAGGTCTCAATGCTTTCCTTCTCTGTTTGAACTGCCGGTTTGGTGTAGCTGTCTCCTCGCGAGTTCAGCCTTGCTCGACGTCTACTTTCGTGCTCTGCCTTTTATCCCTGTGGGGAAGGTAAAAGACCGTCAGGTGTGCGTGATTATTGTCAATTGCCTGACTTTGCCTGATCCTTTGGTCGGGACATGTCGGGTAAATGGTTCTGGTGTAAGTCCGTTGTCTGTTACCATGTAAGAGAGTTTTGGTATCAAAAGAGGTGGGTGGTAGACCTTCCAGATATCCTACGGTTTAGGTTTTGTGAACAAATGGGAATGACCAGGATTATCAACTTGAAATGAACAAGGGGGATTGTGGAAACAGTAATGTTTGGTTAAAAGCAGACTGGGAGTTCAGGAAATAATCAGGGGGTGGTGAGAAGAATGTCTGGGAGTGTTTGAGTAGACAACAGGACGACAGGGATTCTGGGAGATGTAGTTTCCCACTGTCGCAGAGTTTGGATATTTAATAGGTTTACCAGATGTGGAGGGGTTGGATTTAGGGAAGGGAGGTTCATTGGGTGAAAGGGAGGTTGATCTAGAGTTACATATAAAAACCTCAGAGACTTGGTCCTCCTCATCTTCTTCCCATGTGTCATACTGCCTCTCACCTAGGGTGTTTTCCCGAGCACGACCCTGGTTTCCCCTACCCAGGTGATCCTCCCCCAGTGGTCCACCCCCAGGAGCTGGATCCAACAGCGATGGCCATGTCCTGGCCACCTGGATAAGGGATTCCTGGGTCCTACTCAGGGGAGCACTCTCAGGTTTCTTACACAGCTAAAAAAACGTTTGCCGCAAACCATCCATGAAGAATGGCAATAAGTGGGACACCTCCTTAGGGAATACTCGCAAATAAAAAACGAAATTGCTGAGGACCCGGTGTGCATATGCAGAGGAGACCGTATCATCCCACGAGCCAGCCTAAGGAGGAAGATAATGAATTTAGCCCATGAAGGCCATCTAGGTAGAAATCTTACTAAAAGTAGACTTAGAGAGAGTTATTGGTGGCCAGGTAGGTGGAATGAATTTGAAGATTTAGTGAAAAACTGTCAAACATGCACCTTAAGTGACAAAAGCAAAAAACACAAGTTACGTCTTTACAACCAATAGAAATTCCAGACACTGTTTGGAAAACAACTAGCAATAGATATCACAGTACCATTTGATACATTGGAGACACACAAGATATATGTAGTAGTGCTGATAGACTACACATCTAAGTGGGTCAAGTGGGGGATAATGGAAAACACAATAACAACAAGGAAGAACATTAGATTTCTGGAAGATGTGTTCAACAGGGAAGGAGATACGCAAGAAATTGTATCTGATAACGGGGCACAATTTGTATGTGAGGAAATGCAGGTATTCCTGAAAGATCGAGCGATGGAACACAGACTTACTTCATTGTATCATCCCATGGCCAATGGGTTGGTAGATCGGATGAACGGATTTGTAAAAAGCATCATACAGCTGCTGGTGGCCAATTCACTGCCTTGGAAGGATATCCTTAAAGAAGCCCTCAATGCATACAGAATGACTCCTCATTCCACTATGGAAAACCATTAGTCATGATGAGAGAGAGAACAGAATGCGATAGGTTAAGACCATCATGGTTACCAGTTCGATCCAAGAGAATTGACTTTGAAGATATTGTTAGAAGAGTGAAAGATAAACAAAAATAATACAAATAGTATTATGATCACGTCATGCGTACGTCTGAAGTGAAGTTTAAGGAAGGAGAGTGGGTTCACGTGAAGAACCCAGGAGGGTCCTGAAGGGTTTATCTAAATTCAGGGATGCACAAATAGTGGGGAAGGCAACCAAAAAGTATGTAATCCTAGATGATGGGAAAAGATGGTCCCGTAATAATGTTGTGCAATCCTCCAGGAATGGAAGACCAACTGATGATGTAAATTCCAGAAATGCAACTTCAGGTCTGAGATTGCAGACTGAAGTAGCAAGTCCATTATCAAAATTCAACTTGATCAGAGTAATGCCTTTCGAAGAGCAGGAGATTTGCTCTGAATTTCAAGAATGACTATGTGTATTACTAATCATATGTTTCTTATTTCTGCTACCATTTCCCCTCATATATTCCCATGTTTTCCTTTTGCTTCTTCCTCTCTGTTCTTACCCCGGGGAGGGCAGATGTTATAATATATTCTCTGGTGCCATTCTCGAGCCTTCCCAGGGTACGAGAACGACGCCAGAGTCAGTTGTAAACTGAAACTACACAGGTCACCCGTCTCCCTGGGAGCTCTCTAATAAAGGATACTTAATTATCCTTACCTTGTGTGCAGCTCTTTATTTACAACAAATGACCTAATTTTCAAATGACTTTAACTCATTTTGTGATTCTAAACATTGGCCTCTACTGGAAAAGATCATTGCCACTCATGTTTTTAAAGAAATTTGGGGAGGGAGGTCAGTTCGGAGAGCTCTGGCGGAGCCCTCGCTCAAGGGCAATATTTGGAGGTCCCGGGACCTGGGGGTGGAAGGCCTTGTTGGGCAGGTCCACTGCTCACTTGCTCACACCCAACACCGGCGCTTCACTAAATAAGGCACAGGAGGCTGGAGTCATGGTGGAATAAAACTGCAGAGCGGGAAACCGATTGGCTCTTTATTGACAGGATGACACAGCTTCTGCATGAGCCTAGGAGGGGCGTTAGTCACAACATCCCATGTAAGGAGTATAAGGTAAAACAATGATAAACATAACGCTGTACACAAACCATTAAACTCATTAACCATACATATTTGCTTTTTGCCAGGTATGTGGTCACAACGTGATGTTAAGTGCATGCCCGTTCTGTTCTGGCGGTCGATCAAAGGATGGCACCCATCATAATCAATGTAATACACCAGGACAAACACATTCATCAGGGGTACACTGTCAACGTGACATGTTACTGTGTCCACTTTCAACAGTTTGGGTAATGCAATGTGAAACACATATAACTTTATTAGTCCATTGTCATTGGGGGTTTGGCAGGAAAAGCTGCACCCAAATACACCAGGAGCCACATCTACCACGGTGTGTCCTTTTCGGGCAAGGGGGCAGATCCACACAGGGGTCAACACTATTTGTCCAGCACTGGGAGCACAGCATCAAAAGCATATCATTGGGGGGCGCTGTTGAAAAGCGAGAGGAATGGAAGCCTAAGTGCGAGCTCTGTCCCCGGCATTATCCTAATAGAATAAATATCCTGTCAGTGCCGGTATTGGAGTTGTTGGACCGCTTGTAACAGAAGCTGCAGGTGTCCTGCGGATTCGACCCATAGCGGGAATCAACACGTTAGTCGGAAAGGGAGAAAAAGCCTTGGCGGAGTGTAACGTCACTTTTTGCTATCTGTCAGAAAATCCTATTGGTAGGAAAATCTGACAGGAATTGTAATGTCATTTTTTGCTACCCGTCCTACCGACAGCAGGCATTGGGCAACCCACCCAGGGGTAGGAAAAAGTGACGGAGTAGGAAAATCTGACAGCCTGACCTGTCATTTTTTCCTACCCGTCAGAAAATCCTACCGACAGCAGGCATTGGGCAACCTACCCAGGGGTAGGAAAACGTGACGGGGTAGGAAAATCAGACAGCTTGACCTGTCATTGTTTCCTACCCGTCAGAAAATCCTACCAACAGCAGGCATTGGGCAGCCCACCCAGGGGTACGAAAAAGTGACGGGGTAGGAAAATCTGACAGCCTGACTTGTCATTTTTTCCTACCCGTCAGAAAATCCTACCGACAGCAGGCATTGGGCAACCCACCCAGGGGTAGGAAAAAGCAACGGGGTAGGAAATTCTGACAGCCTGACCTGTCATTTTTTCCTACCCATCAGAAAATACTACCGACAGCAGGAATTGGGTAACTCACCCATGGGTAGGAAAAAGTGACGGGGTAGGAAAATCTGACAGCCTGACCTGTCATTTTTTCCTACCCGTCAGAAAATCCTACAGACAGCAGGCACTCGGCAACCCACGCAGGGGTAGGAAAAAGTGACGGGTAAGAAATTCAGACAGCCTGACCTGTCATTTTTTCCTACCCGTCTCGATTAAGCACCAAGAAGCCATGATGCTGATGTCATTAGTGACACCACGACATAGCAGCATTATTCATGAAGCACAATCCTCACACTCCTGCAGTGCATCACACAACCACACATTTGCATACACGAAGAACAAGCATACACAGCTCTATAGCTAGAGGACAGATACATAGACATACTGTCAAAGCTTTTATTATTTTTCTCATTAGACAAATGCAGGAACGCATAAACGCAAAGCAAGAAGAGATCCTGAGCAAGCTTGCAGATCCTGAGCAAGCTTGCAGATGCTTAAAGCAATTAACCCTATGGGACTACAGGAGTATATATGGAGCCTGGTAGAACCATGTGTGACTAACCTATAGGTTACCTAGCATAACACGGGCATGTAGAAATCATATTATAAGTCTAAATAAAATTACAGAAGGCCTCAAGTTACAGAGCAAGAGACAAGAAGAGCTGATTCAGACTGCACGGAGCGCAAAGCAGGCTCACAGCCTAGGTCAGAGATACACGACTGCATTCCAAACTTTGGACAAGAAGGGACCAGCTACAGAGAATCGGAATAAATCCTCACAAATGCAAGCGCAAGAGCTTGGCTTTGTTTCCAAGCACATGGTGTAGCTGAGCCAGACAATGGACATTCACCTGTGGTGGGAAAGCAGACCCGATCCCAGCAAACCCAGACAAGGAAAGCAACGTAGGAGCGCATTCTCACAGGCAAAGGTGGTACACCATAAGTTACAATACAGACACATAATCATTCACATTACCTTGAAGAGGTGCACAGAGAACTGATCGAGTCCCAGGCCTGGGGAGATCAGCTCTAGCCAATAACAGAATAGAAAATCAGGGGTGGGTGGCAAGAGGCAAAAACCAATGGTAAGCCCATTACTCTGCAGCAATTTAAAAGATAGTTTCTTGGGGACGGGACAGGCCAACCACCTGACATGCAAGGACCAGTAGAATTACCTCAATAGGGTGCACCCATAGGTATTACCACTCTCAATACCCAATCATTTGTGGTGATAGGTTTTTTAGGGAAGGGCCCAGGGATGACGTAAGATCGCTACAAACTGTAACGCACACCATGGAATACTGAAAAGTACTGGAGACACTTGATTGTTTTGTATGATCCCTGTTGCTTTTTGTAATAAACTGCAGGTTGAACCTGCCATTGGTTGAGTCCTCCATTTATTCTGGGGAAGGGAGTTGGGCCCTTGAGAGTCAGGCGGACCCCCAGACAACCTCTGGCATACCTGGGAAAACTACCCCAACACTCTGTACTCAAGACCCTTTCCGGCTGAAGCACTCCTCCCTTACCTGAGAATAATTAACAGCTCCCAGCAGGACACAACTGTTCCTCAGGCAAGTGGTCTTTATAGAATCATAGTTGGCTAGCTAAACCCTGATTAGTTTTATAACTCTTTGGTGACTTGTAGCCAATTACGAGAGCCGTTCCGTTTGGGCTACGAGTGGAATAGGGGCCCAAGAGTGTTAGGCTGAGAATAATTAACAGCTCCCAGCAGGACACAACTGTTCCTCAGGCAAGTGGTCTTTATAGAATCATAGTTGGCTAGCTAAACCCTGATTAGTTTTATAACTCTTTGGTGACTTGTAGCCAATTACGAGAGCCGTTCCGTTTGGGCTACGAGTGGAATAGGGGCCCAAGAGTGTTAGGCTGTTTGCCTACAATTGCAGCTTAGTCAAAATTGTTGAGTGTAATACCAAGCATTCAAAATATATTTACTGTACACCGGTGTCCAGTCAAAGGATCGAAAACAAAAGGATCGAATACAATAGTTTCGAGTTAAAAGGACCGAGAAACAGGGTTGAATGCCTTTTTTAAAATGTATTTCTTTTTTTGGTTTCCGTATAGCAAAGAAAAATGTTTTTTACACCAAAAACGGGGATTTGAGGGGGGGACCCCCCAAAAAAATAAAAAAATAAAGATTTCACCATTCATTTTTCGGTCCTTTTGACTCGAAACTATTGTATTCGATCCTTTTGTTTTAGATCCTTTCGCCTACAACTTACAATCGGTGCATTTCTTTCCATTTTGTTTTACGCTTGGGTAGTAATGCCCCTTAGTGCCATACTGAACGGAGATGTCCCCTTAACAAGGTCCGGCAAAGTCAGGCACTTGAAGTTGATCATGCCTAGCTGCAGCTGGTTACTACTCCACAGGAGTATAAAAGGAGTGATCAGCGAAAGCAAGTTGTACGAGTAGAAGGGCGAGTCGGAGTCACAGTCCAGCCGGAGCAGCCCAGAAGGTGGAGAATGGGATGCTGAGACACTTACTGACTGCAGAGTGAGACTGCAAGAGGAAACGTGGCGAGGGAACCGTGTCTCCAAGGAGCCAGAGTCCAGAGAAGGGAGCCCAAAGACGCTGTGGTCCCCTTTGTGAGCATAAAAAGTTGCTTGTTCCCCCGGGCAGAGAGGTAACAGCTCAGGAGTATCTGAGGGGCAGGAGGTGAGACACTGACCTCAGCCGTAAGAAGCAGAAGCTAACCGAAGCAACAGCATGACCAGTGAGATTCAATCCGAAGAAGCAACCCGGTATGCATGTGAAAGTTGCTGAATTTCATTGTGCCAATGCCAACGCGTGCAGGAAGCATGTTAATAGAAAGTTCTGAGTGAAAGCAAAGCGAAGCAATGAGATGCAGACAATAAGATAGTAAAACCTTGTATAAAAGTCGTTGCGCTGAAGAAAAAGCATTCTCAAATTGAAAAGTATCCATATTACTCGTTGAGATGAATGAAAGGAATTGACAATGGCTATTAGGCCATTGAGAATTGAGAATCACATCTTAGGCTGCGTGCTCTCCCTCGTATCTTATGTTCCAACTTTCCCCACGTACCGCCTGTTGTGTACTGCGTACACGAGGTACGCATTCGCGCGAGCCTCTACGGAGCTCGCGCATGCGCATTAGAATAATAAAGGCGGTGCCCGGCAGTTCGCGCCGGAGACCGGAGCCATCACACGTCTCCGGCGTGTGTTCTCTGCGTGCATGGGTGCGTGTGGTTGCATGCATGTGTGACGGCTGACGGCCGACCCCCGCACATACAAAATTGGCGACGAGGCGGGATCGGAGCTGTTCTTCCTGTTTTCCGACGACATTGGCAAAACGGAACACAACTCCGCAGTCGCGGACCCGCTCTAACAGCCGGCGGCCATTTTGAGTGCTCGTTCACTACAACATACGCAGTGGTTGCGGCCCGTTTCGGGTGCTCGTGCGCCATCTGCCCGTTGCAAGCAGTTGCAGCAATTTTTGGACACTCCACAGCCCAGCTGGTGCAGGGCTGTGACACAGGAAGTGGCAGAAGAGCCAACAGGAAGACTCTGCCACAGTTGGGAGTCGGATCACCCATCAACCTGCCAAGACAATACTGTGAGTACCTATTGTGATGGGTGAAGAAACAGATGATGAGGGCGCCGTTGCCCCAATACCACGCAGAGTGCGCACCACTCTGGCTCCCATGCCTGAATTTGATACCACGGGGCCCCCATCGAAACTTGGCCCAAAATGGCTCATATGGGTCAAAAGACTGGAAATGATGTTCAGAGCCTCGGGGGAGACAGAAGACGAGGCAAAGATCGCCATCATGATGTACTCCGCAGGCACTGAAGTCCAGAAAATATATGACTCCCTCGACATTCCAGTGGCGACGTGTGACGCTGTCAAACAAGCACTTCGGGGTCACTTCCTACACTTAGCGAATGTTGACTTCGACAGGTTTGTCATGGGGGCGGAAAAACGACGGAGCGAAGAGTCACTGGACCAGTTTTGTGCCGGTTTGAGACACCTAGCGAGCTCCTGCAGGTGGGTCAACGAAGAGGAAATGGTCCACAACCAATTGCTGCAAGGATGCTGCTCAGGAAAACTTAGGAGGCAAGTCCTGAGGGAACCAGGGCTGACCCTCTGGCAAATCCTGGACATGGGAAGAGCATATGAGCTGGCAGAGGCCAGAGGATCGAAAATGGACGCAGCCACGCATCCCAAGAATGAGGAGGAGGCACTTGCAGTCGGACGTTTCGCACCTGGAAAGGCCAGATGGACACCGAAGAGGGGAGAAGGACCCATGACATCAGGTACCGCTCAGTCGTGCTCTTATTGTGGATATGACCTCCCACACAGAGGTGAATGCTCAGCCAAATCACGAACATGCGGCAGGTGTGGGATACCTGGGCATTACGCCAGGATGTGTAGGGCCGCCATGCCCGTGGCAGCAAGCAGAGGACCAGAGAGGGCCGGTAGAGGTAGCGCTCGCACTGTGAGGGGCATATCGTCCCTTGAACAGGACGTGCACGACCTACACATTGCTGAAGAAGAGAAAGAAGAGGAGGAAGACATTTTCTTCATTTCCAGCATTGCAAATGGCCCTGGAACTCGACGAAGACCCATATGTACTGTAGACATTGGAGAGATTCCCACTCCAGTCCTCATCGACACGGGAGCTTCAATCTGCGTACTGGCGGACAGACATTACAACGCACTGGCAGGCCCACCAACCCTGTCGCCCTCCAAGGCTCAGATATACGCTTTTGGTGAAGATACTCCCCTACCCATCCAAGGGGTATTCGTAGCCCCAGTGACCCATAGCCAAAACAGCATCAAAGCAAGGTTTTTTGTAACCAGCGTAAGTCCGCACTCTCTTTTAAGCTGCGCAGCATCTGAAGCACTCGACCTGGTTCATTTCACTTTTGCTGTATATCATACAGATCTGGACAGCCTGCTGACACGCTTTGAGAGGCTCTTCAGGGGCATAGGGAAACTGAAGGCTGAGCCAATAAGGCTCCACATTGATGAGTCAGTCAGACCAACGGCGCTGAAACATTGTCGCATACCGTTTCATCTGAGGGCTCAGGTGGAAAAGGAGCTGCAAGACTTAGTGGAACGAGATATCATTGAAAAGGTGGAAGGGCCCACCCCGTGGGTCTCTCCAATTGTAGTGGCCCCAAAGCCCAAACAGCCTGGGGCTGCATGCATTTGCGTAGACATGAGACTTCCTAATCTGGCCATAAAAAGAGAACGTCATCTCACTCCCACTCTGGACGACATTGTTGGAGAACTTCAGGGTGCGAAATTCTTTTAGAAACTAGACCTGAGAGCGGGTTACCACCAGTTGGATCTCCACCCAGAGTCTAGATATATTACGACCTTTACAACACACGAAGGACTGTATCAATATAAAAGACTCAGTTTTGGAATATCCTCGGCGGCAGAAGTCTTCTAAAATGCTATCAGGGGGCTCTGTCCGGAATAAAAGGAGTTATAAACATGTCAGACGATATCCTAGTCTTTGCCAAATCTGAAGCAGAGCATATCAAGCATCTGGAAAACACTTTTCACAGACTCCACAGCCTCGGCCTGACGCTGCACCAAGAAAAGTGCGAATTCCTGAAGGACAGCCTAGAGTTTTTTGGATTTGTCTTCCATGCGGGAGGCATATCCCTAGATCCTGAGAAGGTGAGAGACATTTGAGAGGCGTCACCTCCCACGTCCCCGGCAGAAGTCTGCAGCTTTTTAGGGATGGGGAACTACTGTGGGCATTTTATTCGAGATTTAGCATCCCTTTCTGAACCCCTGAGAGCACTCACTAGGAATGAAGTAGCATGGACGTGGACTGGAAAGGAACAGAGAGCATTCACGGCCATCAAGGATGCTCTGTCTGAAAAAGACACCATGGCGTATTTCAACCCAGCCGAGAGTCTGAAATCATAGTGGATGCCAGTCCAGTGGGACTTGGGGCGGTTCTCGGGCAGACGGATCAACAGGGATCCATGCGACCCATTGCATACGCCAGCAAGTCACTCACAGACACAGAGAGAAGAAATTCTCAAATTGAACGCGAAGCCCTTGCAATACTATGGGGCTGTAAACATTTTAGATTATATATCCTGGGGAAACCTGTTGTGGTGGTGACAGACCACAAGCCCCTAATAACCATTCTGGCAGGCGCTTCTTCCAAACCGCCACCTCAGATAGAGAGGTGGATGCTATCCCTCATGGAGTACGGGGTGAAGCTGGTATACCGCCCAGGTACGCACAACCCTGCAGACTATTTGTCTCGCCACCCCGGCGCAGGACGACCCAGAGACACTACGGAGGTTGCAAATTGTGTGGACACCATTCACATTGTCGTCGAATCTGCGCTTCCCATTGCTTTAACAAGACAAGAAATTGCCAACGAATCGAACTCGGATGATGCATTTCTGAGAGTGAAAGGTGCGGTAGCCACAGGAGCATGGCGGGAGCTCCTTTTGAACAATGCCCGGAGAAATGCAGAAACGCAAAGGGATTTGCAATTGCTCTGGGGTGCACGACATGAACTGTCAGTAACTGCCGATGGTCTCCTGCTGAGAGGGCACCGGATTGTGATCCCCAGGTCACTTGTGCCGAAGGTCCTTCAGTTGGCACACAACGGACACCAAGGGATGACCAGAATGAAGGCACGTCTCAGACTCAAAGTCTGGTTCCCCGAATTGGAAAAGAGAGTGGAAGAGTTTGTGAGGGCATGCATCCCGTGCCAAGCCACGAGCCCGGCGGAGAAGGGACCCCCGATTCAGACCATGGCAAGGAGTGATTTACCCTGGGGGACAGTACATGCCGACTTTGGCTCTACCGGAAGAGGACTACACTTCCTAGTAGTAACTGACCAATGGTCCCGATATCCAGAGGTGGAACTGGTCGAGTCCCAGGCCACCGACCACACCACCCTGGCCATGGACAAGATATTTGCTACCCATGGGTTTCCCATCGAGTTATGTTCTGACAATGGGTCACCTTTTCAAGGACAATCGTTTGCTCGATACTGCGAAGAGAGAGGGATAAAACACCGAAAAGTCACCCCACTATGGCCAAGAGTCAATGGAGAAGTAGAGCGTTTCATGCGCACACTAAACAAGGTGTTTCGCTTATCCCAAAATGGAGGTGAACACCTCAGACGGAATTTATTCGACTTTCTCCGGGAGTATTGCACAACACCTCATCAATCAACTGGAATAGCCCCTGCGGAGGCACTTTTCAAGATGATCCCAAGAGGACTCATACCTGAATCAGAGGGGAGACAACCAGGAGTGATCGACAATGACCAAGTACAACTAGAAAGGTCATGGAGAAACGAGAATGAAACAGCGCGGAGGAGACTGCCGGAAAAACAGATTGCAGTTGGAGATACCGTGTTGGTACGAAACAGAAGTCCCGGAACAAGGGGAAGAGACAGGGATGGAGGAAGCTACTCCAACTGCAGATCACGAGACATCGGAGGCCCCTGGTGACACGGCACCACGATACACGAGCAGGGCCGGACGACGACTTTCCCAGAGGGTCCGAGACTTTATCATGGACCCTGCACCATAGGCGCGGAAAGGTGTTGTTGCAAATCCGAAGAAGGAACCAGGTTGTACTTCTGCAGTCAATTGTTAATTGTTGTTTGTTTCTGCAGTTAAGTGTTAATTGTTTGTTTCCGGGGAAAAGGAGAGATGTTGTGTACTGCATACACGAGGTACGCATGCGCGAGCCTCTACGGAGCTCGCGCATGCGCGTTAGAATAATAAAGGCGGTGCCCGGCAGTTCGCGCCGGAGACCAGAGCCATCACACGTCTCCGGCGTGTGTTCTCTGCATGCATGGATGCGTGTGGTTGCATGCATGTGTGACGGCTGACAGCCGACCCCCGCACATACAAAACTGCCTCCCCTACTTAGCTCCCGCCATGATCATGTGTGTAGTGTCCTTGACGTTTTGTTTTTCTCCCCGATTGTTGGCTCATATTGCATTGCCTGCATTCCTGCTGTGTTTATTCCTTTACTTCTAGGTACCGTTTGTGATTGACTTTGTGTATTGTGTTTCAGGTTTTGTCTCCCCAAGGCTTTTGGCCCACATTGCATTGCCTGCATTCCTGCTGTGTTTATTACTTTACTTCTAGGTTCCTTTGGTTGACGACTTGGTTTGCCCCCCTCTGATTGTTTTTTTGTGCTTCTGTTGCTGTTGTCCATGTTTTGCACCTGATTTTCTGGCCGTTGGTTGCTGTCCACTGTTTACCCCTCCTTCTGTGTCCCTCCCTTCTTTTTGTCCTCAGCCTCTACCTCTCTGTCTCACCTATCTTCTCAAACTGTTTTTCTAACAACTATCCCATCTCTCTCAGTAAGTCTGGCAATAAGAAGTTCAAAGGGACATCCAGGTCTCCAACCCAGGCCTCCCTATCGCTGATACCTACACAAGTGCTTCCTCCAGACAGACCCTTAGAGGCATCTTCTTTGTTGTTCCCTCTGCAGGCCTATGTACCCCCCCATATGGTATTGGTTCTGTCTCTTTTTTCCTCTTCTCCCATTAATGGTGGGACCCGGTGGGAGGTCCTCCTGGCCCCCTTCCACTCCTCCAAGACCATCATAAATGTCTACATTAATGGCACCATCTAAGTCCAAGGCCCTCAGGCCAACCTCCTCCTTTTTGTTAGATGCTTCCTGCACCTTATAAACTTCCTTTCCTCTCCTGCTATCGCTTCTCTGGCTCCTCTGCCGCCTCTTTCCTCTGCTACCTCTACTGCTCTCTCTGCTTCTTCTCTCACCACCCTGTTGCCACCTTTAACCGCTACCCCTCTGGCACCCTGTTCCTCCGGCTACCTTGCCGTCTCCACCTTCCTACTCTGTCCTCCTTCGGGCACCTCCAATACTTCTGCAGGATGTACCTCTGACCTGTACACCTCCATGGAAGTCATTCAAAGGGGGCAACCTCTCCAAATTGCTACCATTAACTTTTGCTCTGCTGTCAAACACTCCTCTGCCGTCTCCTGGAAGAACTTGATCTGGATGTTCTCGGTCTCACCGAGACATGGCTCACGGCCACCTCTGTCACAAGCTTTGACACTCTCCTTCCTGATGGCTACAAGATCCTTTCAGAAACCAGAACCAACCGACCCAGTCCTGGTGTAGCCTTGATCTTCCTATGTATCCCTGCTTCTTTCATCCCTTTGCAGCACTACTCCTCCTTTGAATGCCTGGTCTGTACCTCAATCTCTCCTGGCCTCTCCCTCACTGTGGCCACTATCTACAGGTCAACTGTCCAGGTCGCCCACAGAGAGGAAGTGGATAGCATCAGGCGCATCCTCTGACAAACTGGCCTGTTGCCTGCTCCAACGGCAATACAGACTCTCTGTCCTCGCCAAGAAGAGAGCTCACATCCAAGCCTGCGTCTCAGCAGCATCTAACATCTCGGCCGAACTCTTCAAAATCTGCAAGGAGCTGACCAATCCTGCTGCAGTCTCTACCTCCCCTGTTCCCTCCCAGGCCCTATGCATGGCTTCGGCTTCTCACTTCATCACTAAAACTCAGGACATCCTGTCCTCTCTCTCTTCTTCTACCTCCTCCTCCACTCCTGGCCAGTATGTGGCTGTCTCTCCTCCTCCTTTCTCCAACCTTTCCAATTTTCACCCCTGACGATGTTTCTAGATGAGTCCGATCTATGAAAGTCTCACCAAGCAGGCTCTACCCTGCTCATCCAGAACCATCAAAGACCACATTGGCACCCTCGCTGTAGCCTTTGGCCATTTCTGCCAACACTCCTTTTCCACTGGAACCTTTGCCTCCCCTTAAGCACTCCCTTGTGCACCCCCTTCTAAAGAAGCCCTCTGCCAATCCTTCCTCCCCGGCTAATGTTGATGGTTAGCAGAGGAACAATGATTTCTGTTTCTAATATTCTGTGGAGCAGTTATTCTGATTTAGTTGGCTCTTGAATTACTTCATTAAAGTGGCACATGAACTCATATTGACATGTTTTCTGAAACATTCCTTTTAGTTGTCGTTATTCCTTTTGCAAACATTGTATCCTGTATGGATCTTTTGACAACCACTTTAGTTATGACAAGTGATATTTGTTTTTTGTAATACATATGAGGGTTTTTCCCAATGACAAACAAAATTCTGCATTGTCTCTGAGCAGTGTCGACAAACCACAACTAAACCAATTGTTTGTACTGAGCATACAATGCTTTTTTGAACACTTATTTTTTTCTGCATACGAGTACTGTTGCTAGATACTGTGGCAGACATTGACGTCTTTGACTGGTTGATGGATACTCTTTATGATCTCATATGAAATATTTGTTTTTTGTAGCCTATATGTTTGGGGAAAGTGTTTAGGATGCACCTTTTACACTTCTTTATAAAAGATTACAGTGGTTGGGTGTGGAAATTCCCTTCCAAACGTTCTTCGGAGATGATATCTCACTAACTGTGCATGCTCACAAAGTGACTTACCTCATTAGTGAGTTGCGCACATGGAAAATTGTGTGTGCACGAAAGCCAACCATTTCCGCACTTAGAGAAAAATAATTAGAGGGAACATTGATCCTGACTAGGAGAACATTGTTTGTTTAAAGACTAAAGGTGCCCAAGCTTGGTGAAGGGATCCTTGAGAGGCCTAAGAAGAATTGGGTGAGAAACTAAACGTACATTTTGACCAGAAGAACTTTGTTTGTTTGTTAAAAGACGGAAGGGCCTAAGCTTCGGGAAGGGAACACTGAGAGGCCTAACAAGAGTTGTGCAAGAGACATTGTTGAACTTTCTAAGGCGAGGCCTACATTTGGGGAAGAGAACCCTGAGAGGCCTGACCAGAAAAGTGTAGCCTTTTTTTGTTTGTTTGGAACTGGAAGAGTCCGAGCTTGGGGAAGGAAACCCCAATGACCCAAGGATATTATGAACTTTATTGATTTGCTGCAAGAGCCCTGCGTGGAAGGTTCTGAGGGCTCCCCCTTTTGAATTGAACTATCTTGCACTGGCAGAACTACACCCATTGGTAAGACTACCTGAAACCAGCTGTGGTTTACATTCCCCTTTCTTTGAACCACTATTTTTCCTTTTCAAAGACTTCCTAACACATTTTTGTAAAGCGTGAGGGCAAGCATAGGTTTAGACACAGACAGATTATTATTGTGGACTTTTCGACCTCAACGGCCCTTAGATATATCAGTTAAGGGAACCATCTGTTTAGAGTTCAGACCAGTTAAGCCCTAGACCAACCCAGGAACCTTAGTAAATAAAGGTTTTATTAATTTATTTTGTATTTATTTATTGTGCATTTGTAAGGCACTTATACATCAAGTAAATTGTGTTTCAAAGCACCCACAGGGTAACAGGGAGAGAACATGGGAGTGAGAATCGATATAACAATAAAAAGGTAGAGACGGTCCTACTATCCCTTGTGAGCATTCAGAATGTGCAAGTACAGAGAGAGAGGGAATGAGGGAGTGAGAGGGATGATGGTAAGTGCTAGATGTACAAGAGGGACGTGCTAGGGGGGCGCAGCTGTAGGTGCCTGGGTGAGTGGTCAGCCGCCAAAAAAAAAGGTAAATGCAGGCATGTGGTGGCATAGCTGCAAGTGCTGGGAGCGAGCGGAGGTTGGAGGTGATTGGCCAGGGCCCAGGGTAACACATAACCTGTCACCAATCTCAGCAACTGAGGGGTTTAACAGTGGAGGAAGGAAGGGAAGGAGGAAGGGAAGAGGAAAGTATTGAAGAGCTTCTGGAATTCGAGGAGATACTAACATCTTTGAGTCTGTGTCTCTCTTGATACCATGCCTGTCTCACAATGTATGGAGATAAAGTATGTCAGGAGAGATGAGGTCATGAAACAAAAACTAGGTAATAGTTAAGGCAAAATGTGGGGCGAATTTCTCAGTGACTTGGGTTTAACTATGCTAAACGGGCTTGTATGTGGGGACTGCCCAGCATATTACACCCGGAATAAATGTTAAGAGCTATGTGTGACGCTAGATTTCATTTTTATGAATGAAAACATGCTTAAATGGGTACGAGATATGAGTGTTAAAGATAACTCAAATAGCGATCACTATCGCCTTAAACTAGCAATTTACTATGAAGGCACTGAGAACCCCGAAAGGAAAATAGGGGATGTTGAGGTCAATCACAGTGTCAGCAAGATAACCTGGACAGCCAGTAATCTAAAGCTTGTGGACAACCTATTTTATTATATAACTGAGAATAAGCTAGAAGAATTAAAGAAATTGACAGTAGACAAGATGGAAGACTGGTTTCATGATCTTACTACCGGTGTTGCAATACAGAAGGGACATTGTTATGCAGTAACATCAGAAATGGTAAATCCAAATGAATTTGACAGGGAGATAAAGGAAGCAAAGAAAAAGATGCAACAGGACACACGACACACAAGGGCAGTAGGCATAGAAAAGCACACTACACATGAAAATTAGAGAAATAAAAAATAGATATAATAACTGGATCAAATGGAGGAACAAATCATGTAAAAACATTAAATCGCAAAAGCCTGTTTCCGCCATTAAATCCAGAGATCCTAGAAAGATCTGGCATATGCTGTGAAGAGAAAAAAAGTGGCAAGGATGACTTGGTCACCAATTCAGTTAGCTCTGCCCAGAGTACTCATCACATTTTGTCTCATTTTGCAAGATGTGACGGTGCAGAAACTGACACAGTCTGTGGTAGGACAGATGGATTTGAGATATCTATAGACAAACATTCTACTGAGCAAGATAATGAAACTTAGGGCCTTTCGTATGCAAGGGCCAAATGGTTTTGCTAATATTATCCTGAAGAAGGCTGAAGTGGCTGGTTGAGGAGGCGACGATCCCGAGAGTCGGAAGTCGAAAACGCGAATGGTGAGTAGACTGAGTGAGGTGGCAAAACATGAATGGGCAGTGAATGGAGAGAGTGATCAGGGGAAATAAGTAACAGAGGGTGGTTGGGATAATCAACTTGAGACGATAAGCCTCAAGATAATAAGTAAATAACTTGAGACGACGAACATCAAGTTAATAGGTGAATAGCTTGAGACGATGAGCGTCATAGGGACGTCAGAAGGGGTTGTATCCAGAGTCCCAAAAGTGGATGA
This sequence comes from Ambystoma mexicanum, assembly GCF_040938575.1. Lineage (NCBI taxonomy): Eukaryota > Metazoa > Chordata > Amphibia > Caudata > Ambystomatidae > Ambystoma > Ambystoma mexicanum. Next base: position 899,794,802 of record NC_090941.1, read on the forward strand.
TGTGGAATACGGACAATTTAAAGATTGTCTAAAGGGAACGACTCACACTCCGTCTGAGTATTGTATTAGGGGCAAGGATAATCACGAAGAACATGAATAAGAGAAGTAGTCACGAGGAGCGTAGACTGAGATATACGTAGGCCGGCCAAGTCTGTCAGTTCATCTGTTTGTTTTATGTGTTGTATAATATGTATGTAGTGAAGAGATAGTGAAAAAGTTAAGAGATGTGAAAAGAAAGCACAGAAATTTGAAAATATTTAGTTGAACTGATGATGTTTAGTGAATAAGTAGATTGAAATAGAACGTGATATAATAGGCTAGGAGCTGCGACGGTTGGTGCACGCTCATATTGTGTTATCTTTCTGAAACTTATTTATAAAGTGTAAAAACAATGGTGAGTATTGACAGTCAAGTAGGACGAGTCAAAATGGAGGATATTACTCCACTTATACATCTATGCAAGCAGTTGCCAAAACACGCACCCAAGCTTCAACAGTACAGTACGGAATGGGTTAAAGGCACGGCAGATAAGATGTTCAAGCCATGGCCACAATGGGGATCACTATCGAAAGCAGTTTTACGACACATGACGACATACTTGCACACAGCATACACGGGAAAAAAGTTTGAAAAGAGGTTAGCGAGCTTAGAGCTCTAGAAAATGTATCAGGAGGAAAGAGAAGAGCCACCTCCTGAAGACTGGATGCTTATCCAGTGCAAAGAGGGGGGTGAAGAGCCTTCTGCTCATCCCGTCACCCCTGAAATAAATGGCAATAGTACGAAGCATGGACTGTACCCATTAAGAGAGTTTAAGGCATCAATAGGGTACAGCAATCCGGCATATGAGTCGCTTGCGCATAGCAGCGACGAGAGTCCAGAAAAGACTCCAGAAAGAGATGTGAATCCTAAAGTCCCACGGGACAAGGAGAGAAGTGATCGACCAAGTACATCCTTAGATATAGGAAAGGAAATAAAGAGATGGAAAGGAGATAAAGATAAGGCTGACGAGATAGCACTCATACAGAATGAATGAATGGGTGGTCAGATATTGCTCAAACTTGATGGAAAGAGCATTAAGGAAGTAAGACAAAGGGAACATAGAGACGAACAAGATAAAAAAGACAGAGAAAGAGGAACGATTGAAAGGAGATGAGGCTAAAAGAAAGGATAGACAAAGACGGGAACAGCTGTATCAAGATGAACAGCTAAAAAAGCAGGAAAGATCAGAGGAGCAAAGGAAATATGATAACACGCAGCGAGCAATTAAAGAACAGGGTAAACTAGAAAGAAACAGAGGAAGTGCAGAAATTAAGAGATACAAGAATACAAAGACGTAGAGACAAAGAGATGTATAGGGCAAACGAGAGAAGAGAGGTGAAAAGACAGGAAGAGGAAAGGGTAAGAGAGGAAGCCAGGAAACTAAGAGAATTTGACGAAGAAATAGAACGCAAGAGAAGGCAAAGGGCACATGAAATTGATTGCATAGGGAAAGAATTAATGGAGCCTAAACCGGTAGAAGCGTGGGAAGACATAGAAGAATTCTTCCCGACACATGAGCCAATACCAGGTCATCTAGAGAAAATCTAGAGGATGAGTTTGATATGAGAAGCATTGTGAATAAAAATCGATAAGGTCTATCATGAGATGAATGCCAAGAAAGAGCCAAAAGGAAAGGGAAAAGCTGATCGACTTGAAAGCACGCAGTTGCATGGCAAGGAGGGAAGTTTGTACAATCTCGAGCATAGATCTTTGTTTTTGGACAGGCGGCTAACTCTGAACGGAGACGAGAAGGAGGGTAGTCACACGAGTTGGGGACAGGATATGTCATCAAGGACAGAGAAAACTTTCATGGGGAGGAGGGCGCTAGTGCATGTGGTCCTGAAGGATGTTCTCCGACGGACAGAGAAGTAAGATGGTCAGATTTAGACCTACCTAAATCCCGGATGTCAGAATCTCTGGTGCGGCTAGGTCGACCCAGAGGGTGATCCCACAGTGAGACCGGGGACTTGCTACCTTATGTGAGCAGGTTAAGGTCGCTACCGGGAAGAAGGCAGTGCAGAACCATTGTCCCTGCTATGGACAGACAGACGATGGGGGATGAATGCAAGTTTGGGATCTCACAGTTTCCTTTGTTAGAGAAAGGAGGGGCCGGACTGCAGTTTTTTCCATGGCCACAGATGGATAAGGATCATTTAAGGTGTAAACTTCTGAGTTTACCTTCAGGTGCTGGGAAATGTATACATGAGTAAATGACAAGAGGAAACATGTTAGCTATAGGAGACGTTAAAGGTCTTCTAGCCGCTATCCTTGGGGAGAGAGCTGACGACATTTGGTCGAGAGCCGGATACTCAAGTGTTACTGTTACTCGAGTGTTACTGAACAGTACACGGCTCATGACGGAGCGCTGTTTAATAACTGTAGAGCAGCAGTCTGGAAAGCGCTTGGAGTGCAATATCCAGATATGTCAGATATGGGAGCTATGATGGCACGAAAGATGCAGAAAGGGGAAGATCCTCTTGTTTACATTCAGAATTTTCAGGAGGAATGGAGTTTGGAAACGCAGGAACCGTGGGGGAAATCTATACCTGTATTCTACCATATATTATGTCAAGGGCTGCCAGATCAAGTGCAGAAATAGCTCAAGAAATTGGTGGGTATGGAGGCAAAACCATGGTCACAAATACAGCTGACGATTGTGCATTATTGCCGACTGCTGTAGGAGAAAAATCGAAGGAAAGATGATGTAGGAAAGGCGAAGAAGCAAAATGAGTGCAGAAGAAATTGTCAAAATATGCCATAGAAGGGGTGATGTTGACTAGCAGAGAAGGGAGCACACTGAAAGGCACAGGAAAACCCCACACTCTGGGTACTCAGGGTATTAGTGTAGCACAATATACTGAAAAAATGTCCAGAGGTTGTTTATTTATTTTAAAGGTATCAAAAATGTATTTATTGAGATACATTATTTTCCACAATGAATTAATCATTAATTAATAAACACACATTAAATTACATTAACATTGCAGGAGAGCATAAGACACCAGATAATAAAAACCTAACACAACCATCATTCTTCAACAATCAAACCATCATTTGCAACTCATATCAATCAACCTCATTCACTCACAGTAAAAAATTTGGACTAAAACTATTAGTACAATGCATATGTGGTAGCATTTCATGAATTAGCCCCACATAATCTTAAATATTTCATTTTCATCCACATAGAATGTGTATCAGCACAACAATTATCCAGAAATGTGCTCTATTCCACGGAGTGGGCACATTCAGCAGAAAATGATAAATCCCATCCCCGGATGTTCTTCTCTACCGGTTTCGACGTTTGAAAAATAATTGAAATAACGTCTTCGTCAGGAGAAACAATTGATATACTACTACCACTGTAAAAAACACAAAAATACAACAATTATATGCAGTGATCCACTTGCCTATACTGGCTGGCTCAAGCTTACAACATGCAATTGTTTATACCATCAGTTACATAAAATACGTTAGAGGCACCATGTAGTGGTAAATCCCAAGGTGTCCCTAATTGATCCAGAGTATCCAAAGGGGGTATGTGACACCCTAAACCAATAAAGAGGAGACCACTATGTCTCTAGTGGAGTTACACCACCACCGTGTGAAGAACCAGAAACACCAAAACTCAACACAGAGGCCAATAAAACCAAAACTGACCTGACTCCCAATGTCATATGCTCTAAATAGTCAACCCCGTAAGTGTGGCTCAGGGAAAATTCAACAGGATTTCTAAATCTGAAATAACATGTTAAACTTCATAAGTTAAAGGGCCATAAGTTCAATGCTGCCTTAAAACATTGCAAAAAGTCAATGCACTTAAATGTGAGTGAGCCGCCACTCACCTCGAGAAAAAAGACTGGAATTGTTCCAGTGGTCAAACAACTATTGCCAGATATTTCACCGATGTTGATGTTAACCCAGCACAGTTAAATCCAAATTCAATTTTTTCTGTCCGGGGAAAACAAGAAGAAAGATTGGTTGCCTCAATGTCATGGGGTCATGCTGTTGTTCATAAAGAGACCATATTTTCACTTGAAAGGGCTATTGAAGCTATGTTTCAATTGTACTTTAAAATAATCGTACTCGCATTTAAGTTAGTTTGGTTAGGCATGTACTGTTTATAAATTATTATGTCCCTTTAACTGAAACTGCCCGCAATCCCAATTATGCTGCTTTACAGTGGGAGCATCCACATTTGTAATAGTATTGAAATAGGTGCACTCGTGTTTACAATAGTAAGCAGGTTCTGTTTATAAAATGATGTCCATTTGACTGAAAACGCCTGCGCGATTGGTTGCGCTGCTTTTCGGTGGGGGCTCCCACATTTGAAATGGAAAGCACGTTTGCGTTAAAATAAAGGCACACACGTTTGCAATGGTAAGATATTTAAGTCACGTTAATGCATGTACTTATGACTGGAGCCTGCTGGAGGTAGCCGTGCGTGCTACCGAAGGCATATTCCGGTCCGAATCTCGGATACGCGTTGTGTCGGCGGTCACCAGCAAGAATCAGAGCCGAGGTCTCTCCAGGAGATGGACAGGGCGAGGGAGAATGGAAGGGGAAAAGAGAGGAGTAGGAGAGGGGAGAGAGGAATCAGATGAGGGTAAAAAGAGGGGGGTGGGGGGAAGTGAAGATGGCAGAGGAGACGTTTTCAAGGAGGAGAATGGAGGAGGAGGGATTTAAGGGAAGTGCGAAATGAGGTGAAGGTTGTGGTAGAGCGGATTGTAAGAGGGAGCGAGTTCCAATGCAGGGGTGCAAGGAGTTGGAATGAGCGGAAACGGGAGGAAGCGCAAGGGGAAGGAGGAACAGTGAGAAGGAAATGGTCAGCGGAGCGAAGGGAGCGGGAGGGGGAGTAGAAGGAGAGGAGGGAGGAGAGATAAGGAGGAGCAAGACCATGGAGGGATTTGAAGACAAGGCAGAGAAGTAGAACTTTAGTTGTGAGTGGAAAGATAGCCAGCCAAGGTGAGAGAGCGAGGAAGAGATGGAGTCACGGGAGGTAAGAAGACAAAGGGTACGGCAGCAGAGTGGTATATGGATTTTAGAGGGGTAAGCTGAGATGCGGGAAGTCCAAAGATTAGAAAGGAGCAGTAGAAGAAGCGGGAAAAGATGACAGAGGAAATCAGGAGTTTGGTGGCGTGGAATGTGAGGGAGGGCTGGATTTTGCGTATATTGTAGAGGTGGTATCGGCAGGAGCGGGAGGTTAGTGAAATGTGTTGTGAGAAGGTGAGAGAGGAGTCAAAGAAAACGCCTAGATTACGAGCTTGGGGGGAGATAGGGAAATTGGAGGGAGGAGAGTGAATGAATGGAGGAGGGGAGGGAGGGGGAAGAGAGTTAGAGGGGAAGAAAAGGACTTCGGTTTTATCGGTGTTAAGAGAGAGAAAGTGGGAGGACATCCAGTTCTTGATAGCAGTGAGACAGGAGGAGAGTTTAAGGTGGAGGTCAGGCGAGAAGGAGGAGAAAGAAAGAAAGAGTTGAGTATCGTCAGCATAAAAGTGGTGAGAAATGCCAAACGAAGAGATGACAGGGGCAATGAGAGAGGTGTAAAGAGAGAAAAGGAAAGGACCAAGTACAGAGAGGGAAGGAAGGAGAGGACTGGCCTCCCCACGATACAGCAAAGGAACGGGAGGAGAGGTAGGAGGATAGCCATTTTAGAACAGGGCCGTTAAACCCAAAGGAGGAAAGAGTATGAAGCAGGAGTGGGTGATCGACAGTGTCAAACGCTGCAGAGAGATCAAGTGGAATAAGGATAGAGGATTGCTTAGCATGTCGAGCAGAGAGGAGTGAGTTAAGGATAGAGGTGAGAGCAGTTTCAGTGGAATGTTTGGGACGGAAGCCAGATTGGAAGGGAGGAAGGAGAGAGGAAGAAGTAACAAAGGATGAGAGTTGAGAGTAGGCAAGGCGCTCAAGAAGCTTAGAGAGGAAAGGTAGAAGAGAAATAGGTCTGTAGTTAGCAGTGAGCAGTGGATCAGCAGAGGGCTTCTTTAGAATAGGAATACTCGTTGCATGTTTGAACGCAGAGGGAAAGATTGATGAGGAGAGGCAAGAACTGAAGAAGGTGGTAAGGTAAGGGATAAGAAGAGGGTAGATCTTGGGGATAAGAACGGAGGGGAGAGGGTCTGAGGGGGCGGACGTGGGGTGGGCTTTGGAAAGAAGGGAGGAGACTTCAGAAGGGGAAACAGGACAGTAGATGGACATAGTAGAAGAGGGAGGAGAGGAGGCAGGAGGAGAGGGGGAGTCAGAAAGGGAGTTAATTTTTTGCCAGAGAGTGAGGATTTTGGAGGAGAAGAAGTTGGCAAAGTCAGAAGGAGAGAGTGTGGAATTGGTTGAGGGATCAGGAGTAGGAGGAGAGAGAGAAGACGGGAGAGAGTTTGGAAAATCCGACGAGGGTGGGAGGCTTGAGACTGGAGAAGGTTAGAGTAGTAGGAGGATTTGGCTGCTGCAAGACAGGAGTTTTAAAGTGCATGGTAAGAAAAGTAAGAGGTTGGATTAGATAGCGAGGGAGATTTGAGCCAGAGTCTCTCTAACCGCCGGAGAAGGTGCCGCATAGAAGAGAGATGAGAGGTAAGCCAGGGCTGAGAAGGCTTCTGAGTAGGACGAAAGAGAGAAAGAGGGTAGAGTTGATCTAGGGCAGTGGAGATAGAAGAAGATAGGGAGGAGAGAGCATCATCTGCAGAGAGTAGAGCAAAATCATGGGGAGATGGAAGAGAAGCTGAAAAGAGGGTAGCATCGAAGTCCCGAAGGTCACGACACGAGTAAATTGGAGGGGAGGGATTAGCAGTAGTGGAGTGTGAGAGAGGGGATATGGAGAATGAGAGTAAGGCATGGTCTGAGAGATAAACAGGAAGAGAAGAGCCCGGGGAGGAGGGATATGAGGAATTGAAGATGAGGTCAAGAGTGGAGCCAGAGGAGTGAGTGGGGGAAGTGGGAAGGTGGGAGAGGAGGTAGGAGTCGAGGATGGAAAGGAGGGGGGAAGATTGAGGGGGAGGAGGAAGATGGATATGAAAGTCACCAAGTACAGTAAGAGGAGAGGGGGAGGGAGAGATAAGTGAGAGGAGGTGATCAGGGTCTTCATAGAAGGAAGAGAGAGGGCCAGGGGGGAGATAAATGATCAGGTAGGAGATAGGGTGAGGAGAGGAGAAAGACTTGTATAGGAATTCAAAGGAAGGGAAAGAGGGGAGAGTTGGAAAGGAAGAGGAGGAGATATATTTGGGGTGGTACAGGAGACCAACGCCTCCACCACGGCCAGAGGGGCGGGGATGTGCATGAAGGAGGAAGAAGATGTTGTCAAGGAGGCGGGGACAGAGGTGTTGTGAGGGGGAATCCAGGTTTCAGTAAGACAGAGGAAATGAAGGTTGAGGGGAAATAATAAATCAAGGGTAGCTGCAGTTTTATTACAGATGGATCTGGCGTTCCAGAGAGCAGTGTTCAAGAGGGCAGAGTGGTTGGTAGTGGGGGGGTAGAGAAGGTTAGGGCAGTTAGTGAAGGAAGGAGGGTTACTGGAGGGGTAGGGGTGATGATGGTGAAGAGGATTGGGCATCTGGACTAGGAGGAGAGAGGAGAGAAGGAGGGAAAGGGGGAGGTGGAAGGGTGGAGAGAGGGGGGGAGTGAGGCAGAAGGGGGTTATGGAGGATCGCATACCAATGGACGTGGAGAAGGACAAGTAGAGAAGAGCTGCAGTTGTAGGAATTAGGAATGTGTGAGGTAGAGACCAGTGTGGCAGTTACAGAAGGGGGGGCGGTGGGCACTGTAGGAGTAGGAGTAGAAGGGGGAGTGGAAAATGACAGGAGGGGATTACTTAGAATAGAAGTTGGAGTAGTTCATACACAGGATGGTGCTAAAGGTGGGCTTGGGGCCAGTGATGATAGGTAGCCCGGAAGGAGCTGAAAGCGTCAGAGGGATCAGGCAGGCATTAGAGACTGCAGTTGGAGGGGTCTAGGTGCTTGAGGCAGGAAAGTGGGGTGGAAATATTGGGCTGCTCCCAGGTGGTAGCGAGACCAGTGTTGAGAGATGACCTGCAGGAACCGCTAGAGTCAGAGGGAGTAGGCACTCGCAGATGGGGTTGGAGGAGACCAAGCACGTTGTTGAGCGAACCTTCAGGCGGGCCGGACCGTTGTAAGTGGCACCAGGGTAGTATGGAGGAATCCCAAGCTGATCCGACCCACAAGGACTGCAGGTTCACTGATTGATAAGGTGGCTTAACACTTAGGCCCTCATTACGACCCTGGCGGAGGACCATGGTGCAATTTGCACCATGGTCCATGGCGCAAAGCTGCCAACTCCGCCATGGGGGTTGGCGGACTTACCGCCCCATTCCGACCTTGGCGGGGCGGTAAGTCCCCAATCCCCATTTACCCTTCCCCATTTTTGCCCCATAGGGTATAATGGGAGTGGGGAAGGCGTTAATTACGCCACCGTAAATTACGGTGGCGTAATTAACAACAGGTCCCGTAGCGCCATGGATTTTTCCGCCCGGAAAAACCAGGCGAAAAAAGCACCATGGCGCTACGGGAACTCGTAGTAAGGCGGAAAGGTACGCCATGCATTACGCTGGCGTAGACCCCTTTCCGCCAGGGTCGTAATGAGGGCCTTAGACTTGACACTGGGTGAAAGAACCCATGTTGCTCAAAGAATTGAAGAATTTAAAAGATCTCCAGATAAATTATAGTGGCACCCAAGCCATATTGATATTTAAGAGGAGCACTGTTAGTGTTGGAGTCGCAATATACTGGACAACAGATACTGCATGTTATTAAGGTACATGCATGAAAAGTGTGATTATTAATTGCGATTGCTAAAACAATTTAAGTCATAATTGGCTGGAACAGAATTGTTGTAACACGTCCCCGATGCCAATTAAATGTTCCTCTCATGATGTGTTCAGAGGCAGTTTGTTATGTAATGTGTGAATCACATAGAGAGGCGTTGACTGTGCGATATATATGTCGCATAACAGACAGGGGGTGGTATCAACGTGAGTTGAACTCCCAAGGTTCCAACATAGTAAGTCCTTTGTCTAATGTTTTAAGATTGAAAATCCACAGTTCTTTGTATGACAACTTGTTCTTGGTCTGAACAAGTCCACTGGTGACAATTTTCTCGACACAGAACCACGTTAGATCTTCCACATTATGGCCTGTTTCCACAAAATGAAGAACCATAGGGGCATTAAGGTTGCGAGTTCGAATTTTTGAACGATGTTCGTTGATACGAACGTGTACCTCTCTTGAGGTTTTACCTATACAGAATTTATTGCAAGGGAATTGGACCGCATATACCACGTTTTTGCTTTTACAAGTGGTGAAGGTCCTTAAGTCTCATGTTTTTCCTTCTCCCACAAAAGTGGTCCTTTTTCTTGAGTATTTACAGGCTGTGCACGAAGTACAAGGGTAGTGTCCCACTACTGGGTTCAAGTTAATGTCTCTAATGAGGTGACATTTTGGTGGAAGTCGGTTGGCACGGGTTAGTTTTTGCCTCAAGTTTCTACCTTTCTTAAAGGCAAAAAGTGGTTTTTGCAATTTCATACCCGTCGAATTGAGAATTCTCCAGTTTTTCAGAATAATACCTTTAATCGCCTGACTGTGCTGGCAAAAAGTGGAAACACACACCAATTGTTCTTGGTCTGAAGTCCTTGTTTTTGGGCTGAGGAGTGCTTCACGATTCGCATATCGTACTCGCTTCCTGGACTGTTTAACCAATTTCTTGGGGTATCCTCGTTCAATAAGCCTAGTTTCCATGACCTCTGCATGTTTATTAAAGTTTGCCACATTTGAGCAATTGCGTCGAAGTCGTAAGAACATACCATGTGGAAGATTCTGCAATAAGCTTTTAGGATGTTGGCTGGAAAATTGCAATGTGGTATTTCTTTCCGTTGGTTTCCTAAATAGCTCCAGTTGTATATGGCCTGATTCATTATAAATGGAGAGATCGAAGAACGAGATTCTCGTAGTGGAAAATTCGAAAGTGAAGTGTAAGTCATCATCCATCTGATTAAGCCAATTCACAAATTGGAGAAGTGTGTCAGCATTACCTTCACAAATTAGTAACATATCATCAATATATCTTCGATATAATTTGATCTGTTGAAAAAATGGATTACTATCATGTAACACTTTCTTTTCTTCAAATAAGGCCATGAAAATAATCGCCAAGTTGGGAGCGAATGTACAGCACATTGCAGTTCCCTTGCTCTGCAGAAAAAAGTTTCTTTGAATTTAAAGAAGCTATTTGCCAAAACTAAATCTGCGGCTTGACGCAAAAATTGGGTTGGCACATTATGTGGTAAAGTGCGCCTGTCCAACATAATTCGCAGGCTATTAACTGCTTTATCCTGTTAGATGTTAGTGTAAAGTGCTTCTATGTTAAGGGTGACAAGAATTTGTTTGGTGGAATCGAATGTCAAACCTTCCAACAAATTGATAACATCCCTGGAATCCAGTAGGAACGTTGGTGTTGCCATTGCCAAAGGCTTAATGAAAAAATCAATATATTTTGACAGGGGCTCTAAAATCGAGATACACCCTGATACAATGGGGCGTCCAGGTGGTTGGCTGGTATTTTTATGGATTTTAGGGATTATGTAGAACAAGGGCTCTTCAGAATGATTAATGAATTCAAACTCTTTTGTGGAGAGATAACCTTCCCATTGAGCTTTTTCACTAAGAGTCAGTAGTTTTTCTTTTATTGCCAATGTGGGGTCGCCATTTATTTTCAAATAGTGACCTGGAATATCCAACAGTCTTTGTGCTTTTTGGTCGTATAAATTGGCATCCCAAACCACAATGCCACCGCCTTTGTCAGCCGCTTTAATCACTATAGATGGATCATTGGACAAAGTATCTATGGCCTGAAATTCGGCCAAACTAAGATTTGGTCCACCATTGTTTCCTGCAAATTGAATAGATTCTTCAAGTTCTTTAAGAACAATTTTTTCGAATGTCACCACTTCCACTGGGACCTCTGACGCAGTGGGAGTGAAAGAGGATGGTCAGTCCTGATAAGTTGTTCTCCATTGGACCATCTTTATCTGCAAAATAAGCCTTCAGTCTGATTTTCCTCAAAAAATCTTTGACCTCACTGGTCAGAGTGATAGCACTTGGTGTTTGTATAGGTACAAACGAGAGTCCCCATTTAAGAATAGACAGCTCAGGGAGCGCGGCTTGGTGCGCCATCGATGTGGTTGCTCCTCTGAGGCCGCCCGTGGGATGCCAGCCGCCGCTGTCAAATCCCGGCGGTTCTAAGCGGGTTTCCGCGTCGCCAAAGCCATCTAAGGTGACCGGAAACCGACATGGCACAACCTGGCCAAACTTAGCCTTCGACCGAGGAGGCGTTCTACCAGAATTCAGCAGCCGAACTTCTCCCCCGTCTCCAACCGAAGAAACCAAGATGGCCGCCAAGCCGGAACCCAGCAGCACACTCCGCACCTGATGGTAGCGGGGCCCTAGAATGCCGGGGAGCTGGAGAGGGGGAGCGGACTCTAGCACAGAACCATCCGATTCATACCAAGGCGGCCCAGAACACACCAGTGTGCACCCTCGGCGACTAGGGCCTGAGTTCCCGGCGCACACTCCGAGGGACCAGGAGAGCGGGCTTGCACCCCTCCCCCCGCTACGCGGAACGTGTCGGGACTCCCGCTCAGCGAAAGCCGACATCATCACAGAGCCGCACACGAGAGGCTCATAGAGGGACCTGGAACCTCCACCAGCGAGGGACCAACGATGGAGACCGGAGGAGGGGCGGGGAAGCAGCGGAAGACTTGCTTTCATCCAGAGAGGCCTTGAACCTGTGGGCCTCATCGTAGCGACATACCCCCCCCCCTCATGCAACATTCGGCCATCCTGCACCATTCCCGACGGAGACCCTCCCCCACACCAACGCCTTCTGGGGCGCCCCTGCCCACTCGCCCAGATCTGGCCCAGAGTGGAGGTCGAGTGCGATATACACCCCGAGTGCAGTCTCCCACCGCCCTAGGCCCTGCTGCTACTCTCTCAATCAAGACCGCCTGATACGAGCAGTATGTCGAGGCAAACGAAGGTGAGCAAGGGCACAGATATCTCCGCCATGTTTACTGCACCAGAGAAACCCAAGAAACAGGATCCTCCTAAACTGACCCCACAGAAGCCACAAGAAGACAGGGGCGCCCTCGCTACCAAAGGAGACCTGATAGCCTTCATGGCGGATATTAAATCGGAGTTTCGCGCCTGCCTTTCAGAACTCACCGCTAAAGTTGATCAGACGGACCAAAGGGTCACAGAAATCGAACAGAGGCTCGAAGAAATCGAGGACCATTCTCAGGATCACACTACCACACTGGGGGAAATGCAAAAATCCATCGATTCCCTGCACCACAAATACGAGATCCTGGAGTTCAAACATGAAGACCTTGAAAATAGGGCACGTCGCAATAACCTCCGCATTCGGGGCGTCCCATCCTCTATCCCCGACAACAAGTTAGCGGATTACGTGGGAAGCTTCTTTGAGGCCCTACTCCCGGACCTGGACAAATCCCAGCTCCTGCTGGACCGGACCCACAGACTCCGCCCGCGCCGTGGGACAGATTCGGACACCCCCCCGATGTTATTACCAGGGTCCACTTCTTCACGACCAAAGAGGCAATATCAGCGATCAGTCGCCAAGGAGATGAGATCACTTTTCAGAGCACCCCACTTCAAATATACCAGGACCTCTCACCACTTACTCTCCAGAAAAGAAGAGCACTTCGGCCTCTGACAGTGTTCCTTCAGGAGCAACAGATCCGTTACAGGTGGCTGTTTCCGACAGCTCTCCAGTTTACATATAATGGCACCCTACGCCGAATCTGCCACTTGGAAGACGCAGAGAAAATCTTACATCCAGCCTCGCCCCGAGGTCCTTCCACGCCAAACCCGGAGGGGACCGAAGACTCTGGACCGCCTCCCTCCAAAAAGCCCAAACGCACGCCATGGTCGTCAACCCAGCGGAACAACAGAAAGAGATGAACGAGGACGCTTCCACGGTCCCAGGTTCCATCAGCAATTGAGCCTGGACGCAGATGCCCCTACCTAAAGTAGGACCCGCCACCTATGTTTCGAGCTAAGGAACCTTGAAGGCGGTGGCGGCAGGCCATACCCATGGTTCATACCCACTCCAAGGATACTTTCCAACCTTTGTTCCTTGGAAACCCACAGTACTCGATACGTGATGGGACAGTTGGCCCTGTCTGTTGGCCGAGGGTACGACCGTACTTACAATGTCGGTCTACCCCCCAGTTAAAGTTGCGGCCCCCCGTTGGGGTTCCGCGTTAAAACCTCAAGTGCAGGATGATATCAAGAGATTCCCTAACAGACATGGCAGTTGAATCACCGCCCCACGACCCCCCCTAATCCAAGGAAAGGAGAGTGAGTCTTCAGCGGACCTCCAGACGCTTCGCGTCCTCTCCCTGAATGTTAATGGCCTGAACTCCCCTAACAAGCGAAAGGCAATTCTACTGAAACTCCGGGACGAAGACGCAGCAATAGCCATGCTCCAAGAGACTCACCTACTGCCGGCAGATGTGACCCGGCTTCGTTCCCGGTTATTCCTGCTCCAATTCTTCGCCTCTGGCACAAACAAAAAAGGAGGTACGGCGATCCTCTTCAGGAAAGACTTGAACCCACAGATCCTGAAAAAGAAAATATGCCCAGAAGGCCGATTTACAGCGGTCAAATGCCTCCTAATGGGAGACCTATTGTCATAATTGATGTGATTCATCACAATACTCATAGTTGAAAACAACTGGCAGGTATCCCCCAGGGACTCACCGTTACTTCTGTTCCTCCTCCTCCTATGACTGGCACCTTCCTGCAGGGAAAGGCTCCTCTTATTTCAAGCGGAGAGAAGAAAGTGAAAAGCCTCCCAAGTACTTCTTCCCTCCCTAGATAAACCAGGCAGGAGAAGAAATCCTAGGGAAACCCTCTGGGGAAGAAAACCCTGTGCCGAAGGTAGCGGTATGATCTCTTCCGTTGCAGACGGAGGTTCCGGTGCAGTCCGAAGGTCGTTCGTCTTGAAAGATAAAGAGACTGGTAAGTATCAGCAGGTAAGTGAATAGTGGATATGTAAGAATTTGAGTAATGTAAATTACCCTTAAACAGGAACGTTGTGTGGGGAAAGGTGCCAGTCAGCCTCAGGATACTTCTATGATTTATAAAAGAGGTTGGATGAGAAACCGTGGGAAAGCAGAAAAGAAAAATGGGAAGCCACGGGGAAGTCTTTACCTGAGATGCTAATAGGGCGGAGCTAGGAGTTGTTTTGGTGTAGCAGAGTCTTGCGTGGGCGGTCGTAATGTCGGGGTGACTTGTACCTGTACCTATGCGAAGGAAGATAGCATAGTGAGCCGGGAAGGAAGGAAAGATGGGAACAGATATCCGAAGAGTATCGAATTTAGCTTACCGCGACCCGGAGAAGCCCCAGAAGGCAGACTTGTGTTAGAGAGGGACGGAGTCCGTGGAATCGGGAGAAAGGGAGGCAAAGGGAGCTGCACTAGCGTTGTGATAGCGGAGTAGCAACGCAACTCTGTGCTGATCTCGGAGACAGATATACCAACTCCCGGGTAGGGAGGCAGCACTTCCTGGAAACCGGGTTGTGCAGAGACTAGACCCGCAACACCGGTTACGGCGGCCATCTTGTGAGTAAAAATGGCTGACACCCGCCGTCCTAAGGTCCATTTATGCCACAAGGACCACCGTCCTCGGAGGGGCGTGACAGTATGCCCCCTCAAATGTCTCGGGCCCCCCGGTTTAGCCGGATGGGACCGGAAAAATCGGCGGATCAGAGCCGGAGCATGAACAGCCGATGCAGGTTCCCAAGAGCGATCAGCCGGAGAATACCCTTTCCAGTCAACCAAGAATTGCAGACGACCCCGAAAAAGACGAGAATCACAAATACCAGCCACTTCATATTCGGGTCCCATCGGGGTGATGACAGGAGGGGGTACCCCCATCTGTGTTCGGGAAAAACGATCCACCACGTCTTTCTTCAATTGCGACACATGGAACACCGGATGAATCCTGGACCAAGACGGAGGGAGCTTGAGCTTGTAAGCAGACGACCCCATTCGTTGCAAAATGCGAAAGGGACCGAAGTACCTCGGGGACAATTTGGACGGCACCAGATGACGAGGTAAAAATCGAGAAGCCAACCAAACGACATCACCTGGCACCAAACATGGAGCAGGAGTGCGACGTCTATCAGCAGAGCGTTTGACACGGGCCTGGGCCTCCAGAAGAGAGGTTCTGGCTGTCCGATGTCCCATCCGAATAGCATTGATGAGGAGATCCACATCGGGAAACCTAGATGCGGAGACCGGACTGCTGGGAAAACACTGAGGGTGATAACCGTAGGAGCAAAAGAAAGGGCTAAACCCCAAGGCCGAGTGTCGAGAGTTATTATACGCAAATTCCGCCAAAGGCAACAAGGAACACCAGTTATCTTGTGAGGAGGAGATGTAACAGCGCAAATAACCCTCAAGGGTTTGATTCAGACGTTCCGTCTGACCGTTTGTCTGTGGATGGAATCCTGAGCTCAATGCCCGGGAGATATGCAAACTCTTGCATACCTGCTGCCAATATCGAGACGTGTATTGTGAACCTCGATCAGAAACGATGGTCTCAGGAAGTCCGTGAAGAGAAAAAATCCGTGAAAGAAAAATCTTTGCCATCTGGGCTGCAGTAGGAATCCGTGGAAGGGGAACAAAATGTGCCAATTTTGTGAAGTAATCGATTGTGACCATGACAACTGTACAACCGTCTGAGGGTGGCAAATCGACAATAAAATCTGTGGAAATCATTTGCCAAGGACGAATCGGGACTGGCATTACTGAGAGAAGACCTGAAGGGGCAGACCGCGGGCATTTAGATTGCAAGCAGATGGCACAAGCGGATACGTAATCCATGATGTCTTGAGTCATTTCCGGCCACCAGAAATTACGCCGGACCAGCTCTTTAGTATTAGCCACACCTCTGTGACCGGCCAGGTAGGAGTCGTGACAAAGATTCAGAACCGTTCTTCGTAATTCACTCGAAGGGAGAAAAAGCATCTTGTTATTATAAGCACAACCTTGGACCAAGGTGAGTTTCCAGGTCGTCAGAAACTGTGGATTTGACTGGATAAATCGCAATGTTGAGTTAGCCACGTTTTGTAGAAAGGTGGTAACCACCTGCACGAATGTAGCTCTGGGAAACAGAAGCTCTGTCCGGAAAGGCGTAGAGGAGTTATAATCCTTTCTAGACAAAGCGTCAGCCTTGAGATTGACTCTTCCGGGAATAAAGGTGAAAACAATCTCATACGGTGAAAAGAAGTGTGCCCAACGTGCCTGTCGGCTATTTCGTGTTTGAGCGTATTGCAGGACGCGTAAATTACTGTGATCAGTCCGAACCTCCACTGGGTGTCTTGCCCCCAATAGTAGGTGTCTCCACTCTTCGAATGCCCTTTTTATAGCTAGGAGTTCTTTTTCAAGCACTGAATAATTTATTTCAGAGGGAGACAGTGTCTTTGAAAGATAGGCTATAGGACATTCTATTCCCTGGTCGTTTTCTTGGAGCAGAACGGCCCCAAGGGCTTGATGAGAAGCATCAGATTCAACGATAAACCTCTTGGCTTGATCTGGGGAGATCAAAATGGGTCCTGTGAGGAAGCGTTCCTTTAGTCTCTCGAATGCTAATCGTGCCTCCACTGACCAAAGGAATCGGAAATTCTTTTTAAGAAGAGCCGTCAGTGGGAGTATTTCTTGAGAATAATGTGGGATAAAACGTCTGTAAAAGTTAGTAAATCCCAGAAATCTCTGTAGATCTTTGACGCACACCGGCATAGGCCAATCGGTAACAGCTGAAACCTTCCTAGGGTCCATGGCTACTCCATTTGCCGAAATTATGTATCCTAGATAGGCAACCTGGTTTCTGTGAAACTCACATTTCTCTAATTTGCAATAGAGGTGATTGTTAAACAGTCTCTGTAGGACTTCTTTAACGTGCTGACGATGTTCTGATGGAGATGTAGAAAAAACCAGGATATCATCTAAATAGACGATAACGGTGTGAAGAAGAATGTCTGAAAACAGGTGGTCCATAAAGCGTTGGAAGACCGCGGGGGCGTTGGACAGGCCGAAAGGCATTACCCTGTATTCATAATGTCCCAAAGGAGTACGGAAAGCCGTTTTCCACTCATCGCCAGCTCGTATACGGATGAGATGGTAAGCCCCGCGGAGATCCAGCTTCGTAAAGATGGTGGCTCCTTTAACGGCTTCGAGTATATCAGGTATGAGAGGCATGGGATAGCGATCAGGGATTGTGATCTTATTCAAGCCCCGGTAATCGATACATGGTCTGAGTTCCGTAGATTCTTTCTTGGGGATGAAGAATAAGGAAGCTCCAGCTGGTGATGTGGATTCTTGAATAAGACCATTACGAAGATTCTTTTGCAGATATTCCATAAGAACTTCACATTCTCGTCCTGATAGGACATACATGCGGCCGAAAGGAATCGGTGCCTCAGGAACTAGTTCCAAGGCACAGTCATCCCTCCGATGAGGAGGTAGTTCTGCATATTCCGAATCAGAGAAGACCGTTTGAAATTGTCTGTATTCGAGGGGTAATTCCTGTATTTGGTTCAACATAGAGATGGAACCTGAATTTTCCAGCATGGAGATAGTCGGGCGAAATCCGACCGCTCCCTCCAACAGGCAGTGCGTCAAACAATGTTCAGAGCCCAAAAAAACAGTGCCCGCCTTCCAGTTGATGTAAGGATTGTGAGCACGAAGCCAGGGTAGCCCTAGAATTACTGGATAATGAGCTGTACGGATTACATCAAAAACTATAGTTTCTTGATGGGAGGAGATGTTCATCTGCAAAGCTATGGTTTGTTCCTTTATAGGTCCTGAAGTTAACGGACTGCCATCCACTGACTCGACTGGAATAGCCAAGGTCTTAACTGAACATGGTATATTATGAGTGGTCTTCCAGAGGGTATCAACAAAATTTCCCGCAGCCCCGCAATCTATTAAGGCTGTGACCGGAATGGGATCTGAATCACCCCATCTGATCTGGACCTGCAAGGCCAACATAGTAAGATCGGGGATCTCTGTTACTTGTGATGGTATCATAGAGGATGAGGAACCTGTTACTGATTCCCTAGCCGCGGTTCCCCTTGCGGTTGGGTAATGGCGTTTCCCTGTCGTTTGGTTGGGATGAGGGGACAGTCTTGAACTGCGTGTTCTTTGGACCCACAATACATACACAGACCCTTAACCATACGTCTATTGCGCTCTTCGGGAGTGAGACGACCTCTGATTGACCCTATCTGCATGGGTTCTTCCGTTTGAGATTTCCCTAAGCTAGGAGTGTAAGTAATGGGGTGTCTCACGGAACGGCAGCGACGTCGTTCTTGTAATCTTTCTTGCAGTCGGTAGTCCATCTGCATGACCATGGTTATTAATTCTGCCAAATTTGGAGGTCTGGGTACTCGGGAGATCTCATCCTTTAACTCTTCGTTTAATCCTCTGCGGAAGATAGTGATCAGAGCATCGTCTGCCCAAGACGTGCCAGCAGCCAACTGCTTGAAATTGGTGATATAGGATAACAGATCTTGAGATCCCTGTTTGAAATCCAATAATTGTTCTTGGGCTGAAACCGTGATTTCTTGCCGGCTGAACATGGCTCTAAGACTGTTCAGAAAAGCAGGGTAGGAATCTAATAAGGCATTATTTGTAGTAACCAGAGGCGTGGCCCATGCTAAAGCGGGACCTGATAGATTGGCAATCATGTGTCCTACCTTATCACGATCGCTCTGAAAAAAGGCTGTCTTGAAAGAGAACTGAATGGTACAAGCCTCAATAAAGGCCTTAAGTTTATGAGGGTTACCATCGTATAGACCCCCTGGAATGGGTCCAGGAGGTATCTCGGAACAGCTAGGGACTCTGCCTACCTGTTGCCGAAGATAGGCATTCTCTTGTTTTAAAGCCTGCACTTCTGCCGTTAATGCCTGTACTGCAGTGACTAATTGTTGTTGTTGAGAGGCGTCCATAATTCCTTGTAACTCTGAATCCCTGGGTTAACCTGCTCAGAATCCAATTAGAGAATTAATAATAATCCTTTCTGTTATTTAAGGCGTTGCTAACTGTCATAATTGATGTGATTCATCACAATACTCATAGTTGAAAACAACTGGCAGGTATCCCCCAGGGACTCACCGTTACTTCTGTTCCTCCTCCTCCTATGACTGGCACCTTCCTGCAGGGAAAGGCTCCTCTTATTTCAAGCGGAGAGAAGAAAGTGAAAAGCCTCCCAAGTACTTCTTCCCTCCCTAGATAAACCAGGCAGGAGAAGAAATCCTAGGGAAACCCTCTGGGGAAGAAAACCCTGTGCCGAAGGTAGCGGTATGATCTCTTCCGTTGCAGACGGAGGTTCCGGTGCAGTCCGAAGGTCGTTCGTCTTGAAAGATAAAGAGACTGGTAAGTATCAGCAGGTAAGTGAATAGTGGATATGTAAGAATTTGAGTAATGTAAATTACCCTTAAACAGGAACGTTGTGTGGGGAAAGGTGCCAGTCAGCCTCAGGATACTTCTATGATTTATAAAAGAGGTTGGATGAGAAACCGTGGGAAAGCAGAAAAGAAAAATGGGAAGCCACGGGGAAGTCTTTACCTGAGATGCTAATAGGGCGGAGCTAGGAGTTGTTTTGGTGTAGCAGAGTCTTGCGTGGGCGGTCGTAATGTCGGGGTGACTTGTACCTGTACCTATGCGAAGGAAGATAGCATAGTGAGCCGGGAAGGAAGTAAAGATGGGAACAGATATCCGAAGAGTATCGAATTTAGCTTACCGCGACCCGGAGAAGCCCCAGAAGGCAGACTTGTGTTAGAGAGGGACGGAGTCCGTGGAATCGGGAGAAAGGGAGGCAAAGGGAGCTGCACTAGCGTTGTGATAGCGGAGTAGCAACGCAACTCTGTGCTGATCTCGGAGACAGATATACCAACTCCCGGGTAGGGAGGCAGCACTTCCTGGAAACCGGGTTGTGCAGAGACTAGACCCGCAACACCGGTTACGGCGGCCATCTTGTGAGTAAAAATGGCTGACACCCGCCGTCCTAAGGTCCATTTATGCCACAAGGACCACCGTCCTCGGAGGGGCGTGACACCTATATACTCTCATCTCAGTGTACGCCCCTAACACTGGACAATCACATTTATATGACTCCTTGGGTACATCTCTCGCTAGCTTTGTGGCGGGCCAAACAATTGTCGGTGGGGACTTCAATGGGGTTCCCGACCCCACCAAAGACCGGCCACACCCCCCGACTCCAAGCGACTTCGCCCAAGCACTTAGCCTCCTCCGACTCTTCAGGACCCTGGAGATAATAGACTCATGGCGGGTGTTTCACCCTGACGAAAAAGATTTCTCTTTTTACTCTTTCGTCCATCGCACCTTTTCAAGGATCGACCTGTTCCTGATCTCCCCGCAAACGTTTCCCTCAGTCAACGAAGTCTCCATCGGCACAAGAGCGATATCCGACCACGCCCCAGTGCTCCTGGAACTCCGGGTTCAGAACCCAAACCTCAATAACCCACGTAAATGGATGTTGTACGACCCGATCCTTAACGACATGGCCACCAGAGACAAGATCGCAACAGGAATAAGAAATTTCTTTAACGAAAACCCAGCCTCAGACACCTCATTAGCGAACAACTGGGACGCCATGAAGGCAGTAATCAGGGGCTCCCTGATAGCCCAAAGTGCGGCCTACTACCGGGACAGGCGTCAGACCCGGACGGCTCTAGAGTACGAACTAAGAGAGGCCGAGGCACTCCATAAGGAGAAAGGCTGGTCCCCCAAAACACAACGGATCATTCGTACGGCACGGAAAAAACTGGAAGCCCACTATGCGGAACAAACCGCCCAACTAATGGCGAAGGCCAAACAGTCATACTACGCGAAGGGTAACAAGGCGAACAAGTTCCTGGTGGCCAAGCTAGCCAAGCAGAGACGCGTTAACGCAATCACGGGCCTGCGTGATTCCAACGGGGTCACACTATACTCAGAGCCTGAAAAGCAACGCCTCGCAATAGATTATCTGACCCAAATCATGAAGGCAACCCCACGAAACGTACCACAACAGAAGGAATACCTGCAGCAGGCAGCAGTGCCCCGTCTCTCGACGCAACGAGAGACGAACTGGAGGAGCCCATTACAGGGGAGGAAATTGAGGAAGCCATCAAATCACTTAAAACACGGGCCCCCGGCCCAGACGGCTTTTCAACCAGGTTTTACAAAGTATTCAGAGCACAACTGACCCCCCACCTGGTTACCCTATTCAACTCCTTCAGGGAAACGGGAGCGGTGACCCCATCGATACAGGAATCAACCACCATCTTCCTGCCTAAACCTGGAAAAGATCCAAGAAGCATAACGTCCTACAGACCGATCGCACTTTTAAACATTGATGCGAACATATACTCAAAAATTCTAGCAACCCGCTTGAACCGCATCTTTCCGAAGATCATTCACCCCGACCAGGCAGGTTTCATCCTACACCGGACAGCAGGTGACAACATCCGGAGAACCCTGAACCTGGTGGACCTTGCTTCCCGGAACTCCCAAAAACTAGTCTTGGTGGCTCTCGACGCAGCTAAGGCATTTGATAGGGTGGATTGGACATTCATGAGACACACCCTAGGGGCCTTCGGCTTCGGGCCAGCTTTCCAAACGATGGTTCTAGCCAACTATAATAGCCCTAAAACTAGCCTGAGAATCAACGGACATAATTCGGCCCCAATCCCCTTATCGTGCGGAACCCGGCAAGGCTGTCCACTGTCGCCCTTGCTCTTTGCACTCACCATGGAGCCCTTCGCACAAAAGATCAGGCGAAATGACCAAATCAAGGGCATACAAAGTGGCCCCACGCATCACAAAATCGCCCTACACGCGGATGACATTCTGCTCACGATCTCGGAGGCCCACTCATCTCTAAAACACGCGATACATGAAATCGCCAGCTACGGCAAAATCTCAGGCTTCACCATAAACTTCGATAAATCATCCGCCCTGGGCATCGGCCTCACCCCAGCAGAACGAGAACCACTGACTAAGATGTGCCCGATAACATGGGAAAAGAGTGCCATCCCCTATCTAGGGGTCCACATCCCTGCTGACCCAAGAGACACGTACAAAGCCAATTTCTCCCGACTCTTTAAAGAACTGGAAGGCGACTTGAAGCGCTGGGAGACCCAAGAGATCTCACTGCTCGGGCGCATCACTGCATGCAAGATGAACCTCCTTCCGAGATTCCTACACGCCTGTGCCTCCCTACCAGTAGCGATCCCCACACCAACTCTTCGAGGGATCCAGAGAAAAATGCTGAACTTTATCTGGAAAGGTAAGAAAGCGAGAATCCCTCTCAGAACTATGCTGGGGAGTTCCAAACTGGGAGGGTTGGGGGTCCCAGACTTGCAGGCCTACAGAGTGGCAGCCCAACTGGCCCAGGTCCAGGCTTGGCAAAATACGACAAACCGCCCTAGATGGGTAGAGCTGGAACAATCACGAGTACCCCTACCCTTACGATTTCTACCACACATCCCGCCCCCCCTCAGGACCCAATGGGGAGAGCTCCTGCTATTAACCAAACACACCCTTAGCACCTGGGACTGGGTGCTAAAACAAAAGGGAGTGCCAAGAGGACAGAGCCCACGCTCCCCGGTCTTCCATAATCCAACGTTCGCACCGGGAACGAATCCTCGCAACTTTCGTAACTGGATCAAAGGCGGGCTGGAGACCATAGACCAGCTGTATACGGGGGCGGAGACCTCTCACATTCACCCAATGCAAGGAGAAATTCCAACTCCAGGAAAGGGATAGATTCACATACATTCAATTACGCCACTGGTGCTCACATCCCCAAACTCTGCAAGCAGCGACACGCCCTCCTACTGCCCTAGAACACACTCTGGGAGACCTTCCAACCCGCGGCAGAGTATCCACCCTATACAGGCGCTTCCTAAGTGACTTCCTGACCACAAAAACCTGCTGCATGGCCCAATGGGAGGCAGACCTGGGTCACCCGATAGAGGATCAAACCTGGGTGGACATATGGACCAGAACACACACCTCGTCCACCTGCATCACCAATAGGGAATGTGTGTACAAGATCACGCTGCGGTGATACTACCTGCCCCTCAGACTTCACCATATGAACCCCCAGGTGGATCATTCTTGCTGTAGAGGATGCGGCCACCCAGGCTCCTTCTTCCACATGTGGTGGACTTGCACGAAGATCCAACAATTCTGGAAAGCATGCCTGGGGTCCATCACACAAATTACCGGAACAACGATTCCCCTGGAACCAGAACCGGTTTTGCTGGGAACTCCAATTCCCGGGACTTACCCGCGCTCCGGGGCCAGAGCGAAACTACTAACCCACTGCCTACTAGCAGGGAAAACGGTGGTGGCCCGAGCTTGAAAAACCCCGTAAGGCCCTCACATAGCCCAATGGTGGACCAAACTTTGGGACATTATGGTAGCGGAGAAGGTGACGGCAGCACAAGCGGGAACTCTTCATCGTTTCCAGAATATCTGGGCCCCAGTGCTCGAATTCGACCAGCGCTTCCCCGCCCTGACCTATAAACCTACCGGAGCCCGCTGGATCTTAAAAAATCAGGAGATCCCGGAGGAAGATACATAGACGCTGAGGCGCAATCTGGACAGCCCGGGAGGCAAGGCCTAAGGGACAGATGGACCAAAGGGAGGGGGAAGGGAGGAAACTCAGGGGGGGATAAAGGACTGGGGTTCAATATGCCTATATAATCACTGCTTATAATGTTTGTACTTGTCATCCTGCCTTGATTTAAAATAAACAAAGTTAAAAAAAAGAATAGACAGCTCAGGTTTGGTTAGTGTCTGTGATGATAAATTGAATACTGGTAATGGTTCATCTACCAACGATATGCCCGATTCCGCGTTTGGAATTCTCGGTGGGATGGTCCTTGTAGAGGGGCATTCTGCATTTGCATGTTGCGGGTTGCCTTTCCTTGTGGAACACTTCTGCGCCCTCTCCGGCCGCCCCTTCCTCGAAAAGGGTGGTCTCCCATGTTGGAGTTAGGGGCTTCCTCATTACTTGAATTGTTAGAGGAAGTATCCGAAAAGGTAACCCATCTTTTTCTGCCTGCGTCCTGGTTCTGAATATTATTCTGTTTCCAGAAAGTCTGAGGGTTGAAATCATCTGCCAAGTATGGATGTACTAGTTCCTTCTTGAATTGAGAAATATCTTTCTTCATTTTATTTTTCTTTTTTTCAATAGTTAGATTTTTGAATTCTTGGAAGGTTTTCTCTATTGATTCAAGTTTTTGTTTGGTTTCAGTTATCAACACCTTACTCAAAAACTGTTTTTCTTTCTCTAGTGCTTCTTTGATTTTATCAGTTACTCTTTGAGCTGTAGTTATTGTGAGTACTAATAAATCTCTGCTGCATTTAGTTGCCACCTGGCTAAATGCCACCTTGTACTCTGTCATCTAGAAATAAGCACGGGATGATTTTTACTTGGAGCCCTTGTGGTATTATACTGGACTTTAAATATTCTTTTAGTACATGCCCATGCATTTCTGTACGGAATTGTTTCTTCTTAAGTCTAAGCAGTGCTTCAGATGAAGTACTGCTATCTGGATTGGGTAATTCCAGATTTTCAAAAAATGACGGGCCTTTAATAAGTTCAGCTATCTGAGCTTCTGTGAAAGAAATGGTGTCTGATTCTGCCATAGCGTGGATAAATCCCACAACAAATACTACAGTGTGAACTCTGGAACAACAATTGAAGAAATTCAAACCCTCACAACAAGGGAACTTACACTCAAAATCAATGACCAAACTAACACCTGCACAGCCAAGGGCCGAATATAAGCACACTGAAAGGTGCAGGAAAACCCCACACCCTGTACTAGGGTATTAGTGTAACACAGTATACTGAAAAAATGTCCAAAGGTTGTTTATTTATTTTAAAGGTATCAAAAATGTATTTATTGAGATACATTATTTTCCACAGTGAATTAATCATTAATTAATAAACACACATTAAATTACATTAACATTGCAGGAGAGCATAAGACACCAGATAATAAAAACCTAACACAACCATCATTCTTCAACAATCAAACCATCATTTGCAACTCATATCAATCAACCTCATTCACTCACAGTAAAAAATTTGGACTAAAACTATTAGTACAATGCATATGTGGTAGCATTTCATGAATTAGCCCCACATAATCTTAAATATTTCATTTTCATCCACAGAGAATGTGTATCAGCACAACAATTATCCAGAAATGTGCTCTATTCCACAGAGTGGGCACATTCAGCAGAAAATGATGAATCCCATCCCCGGATGTTCTTCTCTACCGGTTTCGACGTTTGAAAAATAATTGAAATAACATCTTCATCAGGAGAAACAATTGATACACTACTACCACTGTAAAAAACACAAAAATACAACAATTATATGCAGTGATCCACTTGCCTATACTGGCTGGCTCAAGCTTACAACATGCAATTGTTTATACCATCAGTTACATAAAATACATTAGAGGCACCATGTAGTGGTAAATCCCAAGGTGTCCCTAATTGTTCCAGACTATCCAAAGGGGGTATTTGACACCCTAAACCAAAAGCCAGGTTCGCAACAAGCAGCAGGCATGCCACAGGGGAATAACCAGAGGCAGTTTGCTCAAGGTAACGATGGGCTCGTACCACGAGGTAGGGGAGGTTTCTGAGGAAAAGGTTTCCAGAATAATCAAGGAGGCTTTCAGAATAAACAGGGAAATTTCCAGAATAATCAAGGTGGGTTTCATGTATACAAGAGGGGACTTTTACATTATCTGGAAATGCCATGAATCCTCAAGGTTTCACAGGACCTACAAGTAGAGTTCCTTTCACTGAAAGATTGCCAGTCTCTATAGGAGAATGTGATATGGCTGTGCCATTATGATTTTTTTTTTAACTTGTTTATTTAAAATTCGGCTGCACAAGCGTAGTTATAACATATCTAAGAGGCCATGAATGGGCAGAGCATCACAGTGAATATTACTTTTTTTACTTGTTTATTTAAAATTCGGTTGCACAAGCGTAGTTATAACATATGTAAAGAGACCATGAATGGGCAGAGCATCACAGTGAATATGACTGAGTGGTGAATATTGTCCGGTTCCGCTCCCCCTATCACCTCCTCCACCCCCTGGTTCATGCTTCCCCCTGGTCCAGCGGGACTGGCTTGTCCATACTTAGCTCAGCGTCTAGCAGTAGGGCCAAACGGGCTAATCGGGCTCTGAGTCTGCGCTGTGAACATCCGGTCATCGTCTATGAGCGGGGTCCAAATATTCAGAAACTGGTGTAGGAGGCTTGCCTTAGCTGCCATGATTTTATCTGACACCAAGATGTCCCAGAGTTTGGACAACCACAGAACCATTGAGGGGCCCTCGGTTGTCTTCCAGGTGTGGGCAATAGGGATTCTACCCGCCAGTAGCAGTTGCGTGAGGAGGTTAGCGGTCCTCCTCATCCTTGGGCACCCCCGGAGCTGGTTCTACCCTTGTATTTCAGTGCCCAGTCCCATATACTAAGGGTGTTTTTAGTGGATGCCAAGATCTTTGCCCAGGTCCTCCACAAAGGGGGAGGGATATGTCGAAGAAAGCAGAGGGGGAGTGGGAGACGGGATTGCTCTAGTTCCACCCATCTCGGAGGGCCGATGGACAGGCCCCAAGCCCCAAAGGGCGCCAGTTGTGAGGCCACTTGCTATGTCCGTAGGTTGGGGAACCCCAGGTCTCCCATGCAGGAGCTGCTCATCATTACCTTCTGGGATATATTTCTGGGATATTCTCGCCTTACTGCCTCTCCATACAAAACGGAGCATTTTCCTTTGCAGCTGTAGAAGGGGCGAGAGTGGGATCATAGTAGGCAGGGAGGAGCAGGCGTACAGAAACCGTGGGAGGAGGTTCATTTTGCAGACAGTGATTCGCCCAATGAGGGAAATCTCCTGTGAGGTCCAACGGTCCAGGTCCTTCTCTAGCTCTTTAAAGAGAGGGGGGAAGTTCAGTAAATATACATCTTTCCGGTGGGCTGGTATATGGACTCCCAAGTAGGGTATAGATTTCCTGTTCCATTTGATTGGATATAGGGGTTTTGAGGTCCTCCCACTCCCAGGGCTCCAGGCCTAACCCTAAGGCTGCTGACTTCCCAAAGTTAATAGTAAACCCTGCGACCCTCCCAAACCTGCAGAGCTCCAGAAGAGAGGATATCAAGGGGGGGCAGATATTCATTATAGAGAGAGGAACGTCATCAGCATAAAGGGAAATCTTATGCTGAGAGGCACCAACTGGCAGACCCTAATGTTAGGGTCCATACGAATGCACTGGGCAAGCGGCTCCATCACCAAAGCAAATAGGAGAGGGGAAAGGGTGCATTCCCCGTCTAGTTCCACAGGATAAGGGGATCGGGTGCAATTCATTTTGGTTAACCCGCAGAAAGGTTTTTGGGGACCGTTAGTTGTCCAGGACCATTTTGCGGAAATTCAGGCCAAACCGGAAGGCTTCTAAGGCGAGCCATAAAAATGTCCAGTCCACTTTATCAAAGGTCTTAGAGGCATCCAACGCCAATAGGGCCAGTTTGCATGAGTCTTGGGTCGCAATATCTACCAAGTTTAGGGCTCTCTGAATTTTATCCCCGGTGGACCTATTTATTATAATATCTGATTGATCTGGGTCGATTAAGTCAGGCAGAATGGTAGCCAATCGATTTACCAAGATTTTCGGATAGATATTGGCATTAATGTTTAGCAGAGAGATGGGTCTGTATGAGCTGTTTTCTCTGGGGTCTTTCCTGGGTTTAAGTAGGACGACGGTCATGGATTCTTGCATGGAAGGGCTAATGGCGCCCGAGATGGCAAATCAGTTAAAGAGAGCAGTCAGTGGTGTTACCAGTTGGGGGCGGAGCACTTTATTGAACCTTGTCGTGAACAGATCCGGGCCCGGGGCTCTAGGCTTCAGCGACTCTATGGCTGCCTCCACCTCCTCACCTGTAATTGCAGCATCTAAATCCTCTCTGTCAGACCCTTTGAGTTGCGGGAGGGCAGCACCCTGTAAATAGCTTATCTGTTCCGCTTTGTCCCGAGGGGATGCCGTCATCATTTCGGTGAGGTGGGCAGTTGACAGTTGTAGCTTCACCTTGTTTGCCTATTGGACCTGGCCTTGCGAGTCGCGCAGGCCCCGTATGGTGTTCCTTTTCTTAGTCTTGGCCAGTTTCTCCACCAGAAGTCTGTTCGCTTTGTTGTTCTTGGCGTAATAGTGTTTAGATTTAGCCAGGGCCTGGGCTGTCTCCTCTGCGTAGTGGGCCTCCAATTTCTTCTGTGCTGTCTGTCAGGCCTGATGGATTTTAGGAGTCCAACCTTTTTTTATGATGGGCTTCAGCCTTTTGGACATCTTCTTCCAGTTCCAATGGAGTCCGTTGTTTACGCTTATGGTATGCCGCCCCATGTGCAATCAGTTCACCCCGCTCTACAGCTTTCATGGCGTCCCAGGTATTGGCTGGGGACGTGTCCTTCACCCGGTTTTCTTGGAAGAAGTTCCAGATCACCTTGGCCACAGCATCTCTCAGTGACATGTCGTTTAGGATGGGGGTCGTATGAATTCCAGCGACGTTGGGAGGTGGTGCAGGGCCATGTGCTCTAAGAGTTAGCTTAACCGGGTCTCTGGGGGCTGAAGGATGTGATCACTCCAATTGTGGGTATGGGACCCCATTAAAGTCTCCTCCGATGATTATTTGGCCTTCCATAAAGGGAAGGAATTTTCTCTCCAGTACTTCATAGAATGCTTCTTGCCTTTCATTGGGGGCGTAGACCGAGATGAGAGAGTAGAGCTGACCATATATAAAGCCTTTGACGGCCATGAATCGTCCCTCCTGGCAAAGTAATGTCTCTATAGCCCTGAATTGTACCCCCCTGGCTAGGAGTGCGGCTGTTCCCCCTTTCTTCATTCCACTAGATGCTAAGTACTGGAGAGTGAATGGTCTGCTCCGAAGGCGAATGAAGTCTGGCGGCAGTAAGTGCATTTCCTGTAAGCAAACCACTGAGCACCTCATGTCCTGGAGTCGCTTTAATGTCGATTTCAGTTACAGGGGGGAGTTCAGGCCCTTTAAATTTAGTGAAATGAAGTTCAGCTTTTGGTGTGGCGGAGGTTCTTCCAGGGTGCTCATGTCTTGTGGGCGAGGGGTAGGGGCTGGGGATTGCTCAGTCGCCATCGAGGGTCTCTGCGTTCTTAGGTCCAAAGTGAAACCGAGGTTTAGCCATAATAACAAACTTAAGGGACTCCAAACATCTTACGTCAGTGACATCCCAAAACAACTTGAAACTGGGTTGTCTGTAGTTCACTCCAAGGGCTTTCAGGTGATATCCACCCTGGAGTCGTGCATGGGCCACATGAAGTCCGTTGCAGCCATATAGATGCGTTGTTTTCCGAAAAAATATTGGTGTCCATGGGACCGATGTTACGCTCACCTGGTTCCCACAGGGGCGTCGATCGGACCCGGACAGCTGCGGTCTCCACCAACGTGATGCGTAGTGAAGAGATGACAGTCTGGACTGGCCCGCCTAATCTTGTCTGCTGGACTCGTAGAAGTATTCTCCTGCAAGTGGAGAAAGGGATTTAGTCACCCGTGGACTTTAGTGGTGGCCCCCAACAGTTCTCATTCTCCCCACTAATCACCTCCGATATCCCCTTTTGGTAACCTTACCTTATGTTTTTAAATGATGAGCTCTCCATCCTGCATGGCATGCTGGGGCGCGTAGATACCAGTTACTTCACTGGGTTGAAGGTACCGGAGGAGCTCTGGAGGAATATTGACTCCAGTGTCTATAAAGTTCAAAGAGTTCAATATGTCTGATGTTCACTCTTGTTCCATTCCCTCGTTAGGTTGCAGCTGGGTCCAAAAGAATATTGCCTGGAGGCAGCTGATGGCGTTCAGGTAAGAGTCTGTATTACCAAACACTAAGGCGCCAGGGTTGAATCCAAACAGACCCCAGCCGGGGCTGTTGGGGTTTTAATGAGTATCTGGATGCCTGCTCCCGGGGCTGATGGATTCGATCCGGATGCCCGGGGGTAGGCATCATGACAACCGAATGTCCCAGCCCGCAGGATTGAAGCAGAGTCATTTGCTGGGTATTGGAGGCCATTTACATACAAGTCGCCAGGCTATGGGGCTGGTCACTTCAGTTTTCAACCCTTCTGGACCTTCGACCAGGTCGTCTGTTTCGGTTTAGGAGTAAATTCTTCATTGTCACCCTCAGGGGAGACTGGTGAGGTGCCATCCTTGCTTGCCGGAGAGTTGGAGTGTAAGATCATTTTGGCATCTTCTAGATGCCCAATCGCCCTGGGAACCCCTTTGTAGGAGAATTGAAGTACAGTTGGAAACAACCAACGGTGCCGGATATGTTGGTCCTGTAGGAATAGAGTCAAGGGCTGCAAGGCGCTACGCTTCTGTAACGTTGTCACCGATAGGTCTTGGACAATTTGAAGGGGGGCTCCTTGGAAGGATAATTCATCTCAGGAGCGCCCTATTGCCATGATCGCCTCTTTGGTTGTGTAGAAATGGAAGCGGGTGATTACATCCGGGGGAGAGTTCACTTCCCCGTCGAGGGCGCAGTCTTTGGGTGCGGTCCAGCAGGAGTTGGGACTTCTTCAAGTGTGGCAGCAGGAACTGGAACAGGTCACCCACATACTCTGAGATTCTGATCTGAAATCGAGGAGGGGACCCCCTGAATGCACAGGTTGTTCCGTTGTGCCCTGTTTTCCAGATCTTCTTGTTTATTGAAGTGGTTAAGGTAAGGCAAAGAGGCATGTACTGTCAGGAGATTATTTATTTATAATCAGAGCTAAGTAACGGTGGACAGGCCCCACCAACCGCGGGCAGCAACTAAACGTTACTCATTTGAAACTCGCATTGACTCCGTCGTTCGTCACCGCATTCCATTCATCCTTTCATCACGAGACAAACTCGCGCAGCGCCTCGTGATGAAAGGATGATGAGTACATTACACATCTCCCCTCCTTAGTCTCTTGCTGTTTATAGAACTCAGTCTGATAATATTTCTTCTGTGTCTTCTGCATCCTTAGACAAAATCTTTCATGTGGTCTGGCTTGCGAATTATCCTTCCTATTCTTGACACACGTGAAGAATCTGATTTTGTTTTTGGCAAGGAAATTTGTGACATTGCACTTCTATTCAACATCGGTCTCACATGCTCACCATTCTTCTCCATGTTTCCACTACCATTCCAACTCGGTTGCTCTTTGTACACTGTTTCACCAGTTCTCACACCATTACATGACTTCATCACATACACCCTCTCCATATTCCAAACTCTGCCATCTTGTACTCTCACCGCATGTTTGAAGATCTCAATCACACCCACTGGCTTGGACCATTTGCAGGGTCCATCTCTTAGTACTGCGGGTAGTTTAATTGTTACTAGACTCCCTACTTTTGGAACCTCATTCTCTTTCCCTTTCCTTATTTGACCGTCATGAGCTGCTTTGTTCTTTAGCTGGATGTCCCTAATGTTCTCTACTGCCTCTCCAAAATCTTTCCTCACAACCGTCTCCCTTTCTAACCAGGATGGGGTCAATTTGGTATTTGCTCTGCGTCCCCTACTTAATTCAAAGGGTGATAAACCTGTTGTACTATGTGGAGTAAAACGGTGAGCAATTATTTTTCTTTTTACTGCTTCTTCCCAGCTAAGTCTATTAGCCCAAGCCCAACGGATGGCATCCTTGAGTACTTTGTTGAATCTCTCAACCACTCCATTGGTTTGTGGATGATATATTGCGCTTGTTTTGTGTACAATGGAATTACTAGTACAGAATCTCTTCATTTCTTTCGACCTGAATTGGACACCATTGTCCGTTAATATGCTTCTTGGGAAACCCTCTCTGGCACATATTTCTGACAAGAATTCTACAACTAACTTTGCGTTCATATTAGGTTTAATTAATACTTCTACCCATCTGGTCAGAAGATCTATGACCACTAAACAAAATTGTTGTTTACCGTCACAATGAATAGGTCCCAGTATATCTATGCCTACTTCATCCCATACTTTTCCTGGAATGTTTGTTATAACCATTGGGTACTTCACACTCACACATGCTCTGTCACTCTGATTACAAAGGATACATTCTCTGATAGCTCTCTCGATTTGTAGATCACATCCCGGCCACCAGAAATCATCACGTATTCTCTGTTTAGTCTTCACCATCCCTTGATGGCCTTCGTGACCCAAATCAATGATTCTTTGTTGTAGGCCCGCAGGTGGGATTATTCGATCTCCTCTCATGACTCTGTCATTTGCTACATTGAGTTCATCTGCAACTCTCCAGTATTCGATGAGACCGGAGTCCTCAAATTTAACTTTCCTCAAACTTCCGTTGCTTTGTATAATTTGCTTCAACTGACCTATATTATCATCTTGTCTCTCTGCTTCTTCCCACTCAGCTTTGGATATGGATAGTGCTTCTATATTCAAAACAACTTCTGAATTATCTTCACTTTCATCATCTGTCTCAGAATTGTTGGTAAGCCGTGACAGACAGTCAGCAGCACGATTTTTCACTCCTGGTACATATCGTACTGTACAGTTGTATTCCTGCAGAAGTACAACCCATCTTTTGATCCTGTTGGATACATTATCCAAACCTTTATTCATAATGACATGTATCAACGGTTTGTGGTCAGTGCGAATCTCCACTTCCACTCCCCAGATGAAATTTCTGAACTTCTGTGTCGCCCACTTGATGGCCAATATTTCTTTCTCTATTGCAGCGTACGATCTTTCTGCACCTTTTAACAATCTTGACGCAAACGCAATTAGAACTTCTTTTCCGTCAACTTCTTGGGTGTCAACAGCTCCCAATCCCAGGTTGCTCACATCTGTCATAATTATGGTCTTCCTTCCACTCTTGAAGTTCTTCAACGATGTTGCTCTGTTTAATTCTGACTTGATATTTTCAAATTCCTCTTCACACTCCTTGTTCCATTCAAATATCTTTTTCTTTAAAAGTTCAAGGAGTGGAACTGTATGTATAGCAAAATCTCTTATAAACTTTGAATAATACTCCGCCATCCCAATGAACGTTCGCACCTCTTCCTTTGTTTTTGGTCTTGGCATGTTCATTATGGCATCAGCTAATTGCTTCTTTGACCTTATGCCTCCTGCAGAAATGGTATGTCCTAGATATTCAATTTCGCTGCGATTGATGTTACATTTTTCTCTACTGAGAGTCATTCCTGCTTCATATAACCTCTTGTAAACATGGTGTAATCTTTCATTATGTAC
Source organism: Ambystoma mexicanum (assembly GCF_040938575.1). Lineage (NCBI taxonomy): Eukaryota > Metazoa > Chordata > Amphibia > Caudata > Ambystomatidae > Ambystoma > Ambystoma mexicanum. Next base: position 899,828,203 of record NC_090941.1, read on the forward strand.
CTTCTGGTCAATGGCATGCACTAATATGTCATCTTGGAAGCAAATAATCCCTTCATCACCTTCAAACAGTTTGTGCATGATCCTTTGAAATACTGAAGCAGCTGAGACTAACCCAAAGGGTAGTCTTCTGTATTGGTATAATCCATCCGGCGTAATGAATGCCGTCATTTTCCTAGATTCTTTATGAAGTTTAACTTGATGGTACGCTGACGTTAAATCAAGAGTAGAGAAATACTTTGAAGGTCCAATGGTGGACACAATCTCTTGTATATTAGGGAGTGGATGTCTGTCTGGGATCACACTTTTATTTAATTGTCTCATGTCCACACATTCTCAGTTTTCCAGATTTTTTCCTCAGCACTACCAATGGCGAAACCCATTCGCTGGCATCTATTCTTTCAATGATCTTCTGATCTTCCAATAATTTGATCTCCTTTCTCACTTCTTCTCTCATAGCGAGTGGGATGTTGCGCAACCTCTGTGCCACAGGAACATGTCCTGGTTTCATTTTGATCTCATGAACAAACCCGCACAGGCATCCAATCTCCTTCCTGAAAATTTCCTTCATCATGTCAGAACTGCTAGTGACCCCTTTAATCTCTTGAATTTTCCCAGCACCGCTTTGAATAGAATATACAGACTCGTCCGATGTGGCATCCAATTTTACTTTGAGTTTGCTTTGGTGAGTCCAACTTAACAAGGGTGATCTCCCCTTTTTTGGTATGTATATTTTCCCATTGGCTTTCCTTTCCTTGAATCTGAGTGCCCCCCAGAACCATCCAATGATATCTATTTTGACTTCACCATAAACTCTGGGTTTTATGTCTGGCTCATGCAAATACTCATGTTTTTTTCTGTCCCAGAGATTCTGTGGTATCAAGGTATATTTAGCTCCTGAATCAATCATCATGTGCATGTCGGTTCCATCAACACACACTACGGCTTTGGGACTTTCCATTTCTTGCTCATTTTCTTCATCTGTTACGACAAACACGCATTCTACTCCATCTTCATCACTATACTCATCATTTCCTATCCAGTTAGTGGAAGTGTTCTGCATTCTACAACATTGGGCATAATGTCCCTTGCCTTTGCATTTCCCACATATAATTTTCAGAGCAGGACATTCTGGGTTATCCGCCCAATGATCCACGCTATCACATCTAAAACATCTCCCTGTACTCTTCTTCCTAGAGTCATCTCCTCGTCTGCGCGGACTCTTCTTCCTCCCATCACTGTTATTGTCTCTACGGCTTAGTTTTTTTCTTTTATCATCATTCCAAGGCACCCTTCCACTCCTTTCCGACTTGCATCTTCTATTGAGGCTTTCTGATACCTGAGCAATGGACTCATTGTTCTTGCTCACAGTGGGTGTCACAATCTTGTCTTTGGAAACATGATGTTTAATATCAGTAGTCTGTATTCTGTCTTCCAATTCTCCGACACATTTCTCGGTGTGCTCCACTTCCTTGGCTATGCGTAAAACTGTGTCCAGGTTGGGATCATCTTCAGCCCATAACCTTTCTCTTACTTTGCTACTCCTTCACTCCAACATAAATTGATCCCTCAATCTCTCATCCAATTAGGCATTGAAATTGCATGTTTTAGCCAATTTCCTCAAATTGGTGATGTATTGTTCTATACTCTCGCCCTCTTCTTGAGTTCTCTTCCCAAACTTATAACGTTCCAAAATGGTACTCAATTTTCTTTCATAATGCTTGCCCATCTTCTTCACAGAACGTTCATATTCATTTAGGTCATTACTTTCATCAGGAAGTGGATCTGGTAGGTCTTCAAACTTTTCCTGCCCTGCTGGGACTAAACAATGCATCAAAAGAGATTTCCTCTTCTCCACGCTGCAATTCTGACCACATACAACGCCAGCGTAATGTTCAAATGATTTAATCCACCTTTTCCATGGAATTGCTGGCTCACCAACATCAGACAGGAAAAACATGGGTGGTGGCACACTACTGAAAGACATAGTGGACGAGATGAGGGTATGGACCACACAGCTGTGATGAGAAGATCAAATTGCGCAGTTGCAGTCCTTTAAATTTTAGATACAATTCAGTGTATCATGCATCCCAAAATGTTAAAATATGTCCAGCAAAACTTGTGACTCGCTGTGGTACACGTGGACTGTTAACGATTTCTTGCTTGCCCCTATTTTCCATATACTAGTAAAGTAATGTACTTGCACTCATATACCATGAAATACGGTACAAAACCTGAAGACGGCAAAAAGGTGCTTATATACCGTGAAATACGGTCAGAAACTTGAAGCAGGCAAGGAGGCGTGTCCGGATGGTACACAATCGGAATTAAACACACATGAAGAGCGAAAAAAAACTCAGACGGGCTGCGCAGACACTCACTTGGTTAAAACGCTCGCTCCGGCGTTACTGGAAACGGAACTGGATGCAAATGGAGCGGAGCGGCCACAGCTTTTAATACAGCTGCACGGCCTGCTACACGCTCAAAGAAGTGCAGCTGATCGGGCGAGCGGAGCGGCCACAGCTTTTGGCACAGCTGCAAGGCCCGCTACACGCTCACGGATGCGAAGCTGGAGAGTCCTGAAGCGCTTGTGTTGAAGGGGGGCGGTGGGGCCTGGAATTAATCCTTGTCGCCACTTGAAGTGGTTAAGGTAAGGCAAAGAGGCATGTACTGTCAGGAGATTATTTATTTATAATCAGAGCTAAGTGAAGGTTGACAGGCCCCACCGACCGCGGGCAGCAACTGAACGTTACACATTTGAAACTCGCATTGACTCTGTCGTTCATCACTGCATTCCATTCATCTTTTCATCACGAGACAAACTAGCGCGGCGCCTCGTGATGAAAGGATGATGAGTACATTACATGTATATTCTAGTATCCCATTTCTGTCAATTAGGGATTGCATTTTGCGTTGTATTTCCAGGAGTGTCGCCGCATGTTCTTGGGCTAGGTCATCCACCTCTCCTACCCTCTGTTCCACTTCCTCCAAGATCCTCTCTTCCATCCATTCAAGTTTAGTGGTGAGCTACGACATGCAGGATCGGAATTCTGATTTAATGTCTAGCATAAAGGCTTGAATGTCCCCCTTAGTCGCAAATTGAGCAGCACTTTCTGGTGGGGCTTGAGGTGAGGATTTAGGTGTATCTGGCTTCTTCCCCCTTTTCAGCTGTGAGCAGCCTGGTGGTAATATTGGCGCTTTTGAGGTTTTTTAGGTGTTTAGTCATTTTATGAGCTTGTATATAGTCCGATATGGCCTCTTCAAGATGTGAGGGACGGGCGCTGCAGAAGGTTTCCTCAAAGTAGGGGGTATCCGAGTCTCCCCGCATAACCCGGGCGGAGCAGGTTTTGGTGCGATCTCCTGCCCCAATCACACTTCCATGGGGGTTGTTGTGTTATTCAGCTATAGCGGGGATTCCCAGGGCAGTGGGGAGGGGAGAAGCCACCTCTCCTTCCGTGTCACTCCGCAATGTGTTCCACTGGGCTTCTGGGGTCACTCTCCCTGTATGTTGGAGGGTGGGGAGGAGTGAGGTGGCAGCCTGTCCCCCGGGTATCAGGGACAATCACATGAACCAATTAGAGGCCAGGGCAGTTGCATGTACCATGTGACCTGTTGATTGCAGCAATAATGAGAGCAGTTGCCAGGAGAAAATGTTGGATATTGTCCAAGTAGTGGTGGCTTTCCCCAGGGGGATTACACTGCAGATGGGGGGGCCCAGCGTAGGTGAGCCCCTCTTATTTATATAACATGGCTGCAGCAAGTGGTGACAGGACCCTCAGGAGTTCAGGAGACATTAGCTCCCACTGCCTGTCACGCTCAGGAGCCAGGGTCGTACCTCTGCATGGAACGGGAGATGACAGAAGCGCATCCTGCTTCTGCAGTGCTGGATGAAGATCAGGCCGTATTACAGCTGTGGCTGGTGATCCGACGTTGTTGTAGGATTCGTTTAGAGTGCAACAGAGCTGAAGATAAGCTTCCCGGAGAAGTCACTCGTCAGAGAGATGGATATTGTGGGTGTAGATCAAGTTAACCCCTGCTCCGTGTTGTGTCCGGGAGCCAGGGTGCACCTTCCTATGTGGGGCTAGGTCACAGGCATTTGCCTACCGCGCCCCAGCAATCGAGGCACTGCTTTGGTCTTACGGCAGTAGCGGGGGGGGGGCATTGTGGAGTCAGTGTAAATGCTGCGTCTGGTCCGGAGGCACTGGCGTTGTGCCGTTGTTACAGTCCCCTACAGCCCAGGTAGCAGGGTTTGGAGTGGAGGAGTCCCCTCCCCCTGGGGCTTCAGAGGCCATCCGCCATCTTTGCATCTGCGGTAGACGGGTGATGAAGTTGCAGGCTGCGGCCGGGGTCACTGAGAGAGCATTAGAGGCTCAGATTGCAGCCAGTGGTGCCTCCACCATTCCCGTAACCGCAGAAGGTTTCCTTTAGCAGTTTGGTGAGCAGAAACTGCTTTATTCACCACTGCATTTGCAGGTTTCATGCAGAGGTCATAAAAGGAGCAGCCTCATTGGTGGCGCTCCAGGCCATGCCCCGTTTGTGCCATTATTGTATTCAAGGCAGACACCAGTTAATATATTAGGTTGAGATTTAATGATAAAGTTAAACATGACGATTTTGTTTACTGATTAAGGCATAGTATGTTCAACACCATGAAGGCATTATTTAAACGTGAGTGAATTCGTCATGGCATTTACAGGGCAAACAGCCATACAAGGAGTACCGTTAGAACCAGAGGTCTTTTACTATGGGGTATGCATCTTGTTAACATGGCTACCTGGTTTAGTGGGTAAGACTGAGAATACCTGATGAGTTTTTATTTAGGCCAAGGATACCTATGAATGAAGAGGGGGACGAGTCTTTCCCTTAGAGTTACAAGCTAGTGCAAGGAGAAATAGCTATGCTTGATGGAGTTAATAATGAAGGCAGACAATGGAGCACAGTGATTGCCATTGGAGAGGGATACAGATTGACTGACGTCAATGACAAGGATATGTTTAAGGACCACCCATCAGATGATGAAGTAGTATTTGAAATGAGTATCACTTATTGGGTAAGGGCAATAAAATACAAGGTTCCTCAGAAGATGATAGCACGGCAAGGTCCTGCATTTTTGGATGAAGACCTGGCGAAAGTGGCAGTTTAATTATGGAGTACAGGCCCTTATGATGTAGGCCTATTGAAAGCAGTTGATCAGATTGTAGAGGCCGAGTTTCCTCTAGTTCCTAACCCGGTGACGATTTTATGTAGAATCCCTGTTGAGGCACAATATTTCACTGTGATTGACTTGAAAAATGAGTTCTCTCAATCCCATTGCATAAAGATTCTCAAGATTTGACGTCATTTACATTCAGACAGACTAAGTTAAAAAGCATGAGATTACCCGAGGGGAACTGTATGTCCCCATCAATTTCAATAGAGTCCTGCAGATGTACTTGAGCAATCTTGATTTGCAAAGTGTTGTGTTGCGTTGCAATACGTGGATGACATTTTATTCTGCAGCACCTCAGAGGAAGAGTGCAGGCGTGACTCAGTTCAGCTAATGACTATTCTAGCAGAGAAAGGATATAAAGTGGACATGGAGAAATTACAGTATTGTCAAGAAGAGGTGTTGTACATAGGGCAGTTAATCTTGCATGAAGGAAAGAAAGATACACCTGAAAGGGCTGAGGTTATTTTGAAAACAGCAAAGCCATACACAGTAAAGCACATGCAAAGATTTTTGGGACTATGCAATTATGTTAGAGCATGGGTATAATAATAATAATTTTGCATTTATATAGTGCTACGAACATTCAGGTATCCGAGCGCTGCTTATTATTATCCACGGTGTGTAGTGCTCATTTATCGACCTCTGAAGGATGAAAGGCTGAGTTTGGCCCTGCCGGGATTCAAACCTGCATCAGCAGGCTCTGCACAGTTGTCAAAGCGAGAGCTCTACTCGCTGTGCTATCGGACCAGTATTAGATTATAGTTCATACGCAAGACTCTTGTTACAGGCTCTGAAAAAGGCACAAGCAAGTCAGGAAAGAATTGTCTGGACTGAGGAAACGGAGGAAGGGTTTGATGAGTTGAATAAAGCAATTTGCACAGCTTGAGTCTTAGGGATCCCAATTATGCTGAGGAATTATTTTTATTTTCGCACACGAATGGTGCAGTCATTACAGCAGTACTCACTACACTGGATACAAGCCTTTAAAATACTACAGTGGGATTCTGGACGTAGTAATGATGGGCCAATTCCCTTGCGAACTATCTTTGGCAGCCGCCACGTTCACCATCAAGAAAGCTGCCAGCATAGTGATGGGGTGTTCCATGACGTTATTTGTTGAACATGCTTTGTTTGCTATTTTGGAAACACCTAAGAGTACTTTGACATCTCAAAGGGCTTCTGCCTATGAGGTGGTCATATCGAATCCAGCGATTAAAATAGTCAGATGTAGAATAGTGAAATCTGCTATGTTTGTAGCGGAACCACTGACACAAGACGAAAATGCGTATGATTGCTCGAATTATGAGGAATTCTATGATGAGATCCCGTGGGTGAAAGAAAATGCTTTAGCAGCTGTGGAAATGCTCTTTATTGATGGTTCTTCAAAAACCGACCAAAATGATGGGCAAAGATATACAGGTGCCGCTGTGGTAAAGCACAGGGCCAATGGGGAGTTTGAAGTATTGATAAGTGCACGACTACCATCTCACTTTTCAGCACAGGCTGCAGAATTAGTGGCGCTGATTGTCGCGCTCGAGAAAAATGCAGACCAGGAAGTGATGGTATACAGTGACTCCGTCTTTGTGACGTCGACAGTACACGCAGGGCAAGCACGTTGGAAAAGGAGAGGTTACCTCCGAGCAGACAGCACTCCAGTGCAGCATGCCCCATTATTGGGCAGACTTATTAGAGCACTACAGCTCCCAGTAGCCATTGCGGTCGTCAAATGCACAGCTCACACCAAGAGAGCAGAGTTTATTACACGCGGAAATCAAGCCGCAGAAGCAAAATGAGTTGCATGTTTAGAAGACATAATGAATTTTGATACACCTGAAGTGAATGAAAGAATGGTGGTGATGAGTGTGAATGACAGTTTTAACAATTTGCCTAAAACTCAATTGATGGAAGCACCACAGGATGAAAAAGATCTGTGGACACGGAGGGGTTGTTCTTTATCACCTTCCAAAGCATTATGGTGACAGGAAAGCACTGGTAAACCAGTGATGCCTGTAGCCTTATTAAGGGTGGCATTGGAACAGCTGCACTACCCTGCGCACGTCACTAGAGAAAGCCTTGCAGCAGCAACAGCAGAGGACTGGTTTGTACCGAACATGCTAGAACACATTGCATTTTATGTAGTAAACTGCATCTTATGTCAAAGGTTTACGGCTGGGCTCACACTGCGTACAGTTAGAGGAGTTATCCCACAACCTAATGGTCCTTATCAGCATTTACACATCAATTACGTCAATATGATGCAGATCTGTAATGGATACAGATATATGATAGTTGTCGTATGTCCCTTTTCAAGGTGGATTGGAGTGGATTGGAGCTGGTCCATGTACACATTCAGATTCCATCTGTGCAGCGACATTTTTAGTATGAGAAGTATTTCCTGGGTGGGGAATATGTGAAATATTAACATCAGAAAATGGCCCCCTTTTTGTAAACAAAGTCTTTGAGCAAATAAGCTTGTTGCTTAGTATAAAGCACAAGTTCTCTTAGGCATATCACACGAAAGCGAATGGGATCTGTGAGAGACTAAATTGCCTGCTTAAGGAAAGGATAGCTAAATTGAAGCTCACATTGAAGAAAGGATGGTTACATTGCCTGCCCCTTGCATTATATGTGTTGAGAAACCACCTAGGCTAGGACCACCATCTTTTGCCCCATGAAATAGTGACAGGGAGGTGAATGAGGACACCCCTCACTCCTCCATCGAGAGTTAGAAGTGATAACCAGACGACAGCAGAATTCTTAGGCAATGAGCTACATACCTACTTAACGTGTATGACTACAAGTAGCTCTGTAATTTCAGAACAACTCAAGCGGATGGGGTGTCGGGCTCAGAACACAGATGAAGGCCATACAGCAGCCAGACAAGAAAAATTACTATTGCCTAGACTTTTCCCCAGTGATCAGGTGTTAATCAGGAACTTTGTTCGTTGAGGAAAATGTTACAGCTTGGATATTTCTCGGCAACTTGAAAGTCTACACTGGAGAGTCCCCCTGACCCGCACCCCAGTCAAAAAAACAAGCATCAGTGAAGAAGTTCAGCATATGCAGACAAGATCAATGACGAGGAAGAAGGACACAGAGACTGTCCAATAGACAGATAAAGAGTACATTGGACTGTGGTTCTATCGAGACACTCTTTATAGCTACTAAATAAGGAGTGAAAGAAGAAGCTATGTGTTCTTGAGCCACAGGAGTTTGCGAACATTGGACTGAAACACATTTAAGTCTTGATCGAGAAGGAAAAGATGCCAGATCTGGAATTACTTTTCGACGACTGGAAGAGGGAACAATTCCCTGATTCCTTTCTCACCAAGTTTCTTTTTGGAGGCACACATGGTAGTGCCTGATGGCCACATGCACCCGATCATTCTTACCTTTTTTCTCTTCATTCTTCGTGCATACCCTGCGCTCGTGGGGAGAACTGTTAGTGTTCATCTGTTCCTGCAGGATCCTAAAAATGGTTCAATCATGAGGAAATTGCTTGCAGCCATAATAGAGCAGGTTCTCCAGCTTCCTGAGTACAGTTTGGAAAAAACAAATGCACCTATCTGAGGACAATGCTAATAGACAAGTTGGAATGGTATTTTATTTCCTGATTGAAGAACGTCCTCATCTTGTTGGTAGGCAAACTGATGCTCGTACTTTCCCGAGAGATCCAGGAAATTTAGTGCCACTTAATCAATTGCTACGTGACATTCAAGAGCAAGTTCGTTTATTTTCTGAAGCAATGCCGCGAGCATCCCGAATGAGGCTTTCAAGGGAAGACATTCAGAACTTAGTTTCCTTGGTTTTCTATTACTTACTGGAAACGCATCCACATTTTGTTTGGCGAAAGGACGACTCCTTTGTGTACATCAGGAATCCTGTTAATCGTCCTGCAATCTGCCAGCTGCTTGAAGAGCAGATCCAGATGCTGCCACAGTATTTTATGATGTTGCCCGTATAAAGTTTGACTTTTTCCTTCCTTAAAAAAAAAATTGAGAATGGGCAACATCGATAGCAATAATAATGTGGCTAATGAGAGGCCACCGCGACGAGCAAGGAGCTACTGCTGCATCAGGTGGGCCTATTGGTATATCATTTATACCTGCAACTTGTTTATTGTGATTCTTCTCTCACTTCCAGTACCTACTGTCTATTATGTGGACCCAAATAAAGCAAGGGTTCCTGTGTAACTTCTTATGCAGCAGGAGGGTACAGATGTGACAACTACAAGACCTTATGTAATTGTTCCTACTCCAGGGGTACATATGAAAGAGCCTAGTCCTATAACCGATAAGTCTAAGCTTCCTTATGGAGGGAGGTCAGCTTTGCAAGTTTTCCAAGATATTTGGTTACCCTCATATTATGCCAAATGAAAGACACCTTTTGTGACTGTTCCTACACTAGTAGCAGATGTAAAGACACCAAGTTCACTGACAAATGTTCCAATGATTCCCCCAGTGAGAAGGAATTATGCTGATATACTTCATGAGATGATTATAAAAGCTCATGAGACAAGGGGGAGACCTAAGAGAAGTACTAGGGAGGAAGATCATGAGTTGAATGATTATCTGGATAGTACAGCACATTTGGGAAACAACATGTGGTATCAGCACACGAAAGAAGTGGGAAGGCGAACCTCGAAGGAGGAATGCTATGTATGTGCACTCCTGCCTTATAGTATGGGGAAGTCTAAGATTTCCATAGCTATTGAAATAGATGTCCTGACAGCACATTGTCTATCTCACATTGCATTCTGCTGAGCAAGAGGTCAGTTCATGGGCCAAACAGCCTATCTAAAATGGGCAACTGGACGGATGAATCCAGATGAAGATGACTATGTTCAAAACACAAAGACAAGACTAAGAGCACATACAAAATGTGATACGATACAAACAGCCTGGAGTAAAATGAGCTGGAATCAGATGGGAAGTAAACTGAGGACTTGAGAGTCTAGGAGAATCTGCAGAAGAAATTCAAAGATGGAAGGAAAGAGGACAAATGCAGATTTGGCGTTCAGTACTTTCACCAGATGGCTGGGAAGCAGGTGTTGTAATCTGCAGACATTGGGAAATAGTTGGTCATTACAAGCCAACTGTTGAAAATGCAGAAAAACTGAAAACCATTATGGTCAAAACTTGTAAAACTACTGACATGGGTCGAGGTCAAAGGAAGGCCGTTGCAGATAGTGCCTCTGGAAAGTGCAAAGCTGCGTTTCAGAAACAATGGCACATGAAAAGTTCGGGAGAACCAGAATTGTGGTTGAATCTTTGAAGCACCAGGAATGAGCATTGCAACAGCAGTGATAATGAATCACTACTGGGCTTGTGGAGCTAGAGCTTATATGAAGCTGCCCAAGGATTGGGGAGGACTATGTTCTATAGTAAATGTTTATGTTCCAGCATTGGTGATTCCTAAAAGTGACCTGAACATTGGCGAGTTTCCAAAAGCAGATGCTTATCGGAGGAAGAAGAGATCTGTGGAGCTGATAAATCGAATGAAGAGAGAGAACTATTTCTCAGCCAAGTCAATAGAAGCTTCTGATTCCATCCCCTATGAACACAGATTATTCAGTCAGACTTCATCAATATTCATGATAATCTTCATGCCAAGGATCCAGAGAGCAGCAAATACTAAGTGCTTACAAATAACCTGACGGGAGTTGTGGCAGACAATCAACACTATCATAAAGGGATTCAATGCTATCAGGGAAGAGCTGAGAGCCATATAACTAATGACTCTTCAGAATAGGTATGTCCTGGGCATGATTACAGTCATGGATGGAGGTGTTTGTGCCAAAATTGGAGAATCATGTTGCACATTTATACCTTCTCATGATGACGAGACTGGCACCCTGACACAGGCCATAGAGATGCTGGCAAAGCTACACGTCCAGATGGTAGACGAAGTGGAAGATATTGCTGATGACAGTTGGTTTGGATCACTCTTTTTTGTGGGTTCCACAATGGATGGCAGATATGTTGTAGTTCCTTGGAGCCCTGATAGTTATGTTGTTACTTGGATTCTGTGTAATTAGATTGGCTATTTCACAATTCAAGAAGACTGCAAAGAAAGCTATAGGAATGAAGATCATTATTGATGTTGAGTCATGATGGAAAACCAAAGAGCTAACAGATGAAGAAATCAGGGATTATGTGGAAGCCAGCATCCATGCACCTGAGGGAATGAAAATTCCTGTACCCAAAGGACCATAAGAAGTATGTGGGGAAATGGATCTACTGCAGTCCAAATGGGCAGTGCATGCTTATGATCTGGAACAAAGATGAGCATGCGAAATCAGCAGGATGCCTGAAAGGAGTATTAAAGATATGGGTCCTGAAAAAGCATTTCTTCAAAAAAGGATGTCTAGATGTGAAGGATGATGGGAGAGTGGTTGATGAATCGCCCAGAGGGGTGAGTGTAGAGAAGGAGCCAAGAACCCCCACCTCAAGTATCGCACCCATGTTGCATATATGCTGGGAACCAGAATGTGAAATATGTGCAGTGCCAGTGAAGATACCAATACCAAGGAGAATCCTGGAAGCAAGGTTGCCATAGAGAATGCCATACCTGCATACATGACAATATGATGGCCATTTGAATGAGATCCCAGAAGACGTGGGAAGAGTGGCGATGTCACACGAAACAGGGCTGAGGCACCCAGAAGAGATGCAGATGCAAGAGAACAAACATTCTATAAGGTGTTAAGAAGGTATCAAAGATAAACATCATTTTGGGATCAAAATAAAGATGTTTATGCTACAGAGACGATGAAGATAACAAGTTATTTTACACGTGTACAGATGCAAAGAAACGCAAGCAGGCAAAGTATCCTTGAGGCTAGATATGTAGTGAATAGATTGCAGCATGCGCCAACATGAGTGAGTAAACTATGGACGATTCCACTACGCATTTTAGCAGAGCTGGACTAGAAAAGGAAGGCTTTTCCAGTGTGTCACAGCTGAAAAGCAATCGAATTACAGAAGTGAATCAAAGAAGGGCGAGGCTGGACCAGTCCCAAGAAGCCAAGGCCGCTCTGGGCTGGAATGATCAGACGGTAGCTACAAATGTCTGAAAGAACAAACTCCTGTTCAAAAGGCGGGCACGAAAACAATGAAGACGTCAGAGGTTCATTAAATAAGAGTATTTAAAATGTACCAAAAGCTCAAAACCATCGTCTTCAGTCATGTGGAGGGCTGAAAATGAACAATCGTGACGTGTTACACCTACGCAAGCTCTTAGAGTATGCTATACTCCCTTTTATTCTTAGGCATGAAGAACAAACTCAAGGCCAATCTTCAAAGAGCTAATTGATTGGCAGACAGCAGAGTGATGATGAATAGTATACTAATTGGTGGGAAGCTATTATCAAGACCAATCCACTAGCACCTGGAGGCCAGCCTTCGTGCTGCTGGCGTATGTGGAAAAGTACTGATGGATGTAAGGGTGCCAACCAATTATAGAGGGTATATGGGAGGACTGGTCCAGGAGACCCCCCTCCCATGCCTCTTCTCCCCCGTTAAGGTTCATGGCTCGCCGGGTGTCCATCCTGCCACCAGGGCCCAGGTGGTGGGTGGGGCACTGGCAGAAGACATTGACCAAACCTGTTCAATTTAGCTAGGTCCTAGAAACCATTTTGTATAATAAAACTGGCTTGAGCCCTGCATACCACCGCACGGCCCCCACCCTTGGAGAGTATCACCCATCCCTGTGGCCACAGCTCCCTGGCAGATCCGCTAAGAGCCAGTTCCCACGAACAGACGGACATGAGCTAGTGTTAGATACCAACACTGTAACACTTCACCTTCCGCAGTGTATCGCTGTTTCCAGCATGACCCGGCCAGCAGGGCCTGGGTGAAAAAGAACTGTACAATGGTCCCCTGACAAAAGCAAAGTCCCCAAATACTAATGAGCAAACCACCTGTGATGAAAGCGTTCTCCCCACAACCTCTCTGACTAAAAACCTGTAAAATATATGAAAATGGCAGGATGGGTGCTCATATGACATTAGGGATGAAGCACCCACATCCCTGTAGCTATGTGCAAATGGTAAAAGCATGTTATGTGTGTTATCGAGAAGACTGCACCCCATGGTCCCGCCAAAACTGAACTAAAGCTGCTAGTGTGCAAAGGAAGACAAATGCAACCGTACTGAGGGCTCATGTAAGGGGTGCACGAAAATGCACCATATGTGTGTCTGAGCCCACTATGTGCCACTGCCGCCAGTCTCAGTGGCGGGTTGTTCCCGCGTGCTCCACCAACCTTACTACTACCTCACTTACTGCGCATGTATAAACATAGAACAAAATGTTGTAGTTGTTAAAAACGTAGTGTACAAGTAATGTGCTCAAATTGGCCATATGGATGGCACTAGCAATGTCAAAAACGTGAGCTTTGCAAAGACTCAATGAGTACTGTATATCATATGAATGTTTATGTCTCTTCCACCTAAAGTCTGCAACACATGAGGAAAATACCTTTGTGAGCACATGCAAGGCCATTCCCCCTTCCTCCCAGTGAAGCCTGCCAGACGAAAAAGCAGAGGCCTGCGCCGCGCTGCTCCACCTCCCCCAATTCGGCTGGAGCCGCTTCAAGCATTTTGCATTCCCCCGCAGCACCCAAGGCCACGGCCTGCCACCTGACTTATTTACAACCCAGCAGTAAACCCCGGCCTTAAAACACAGATCCAAAGGCGCCCTTTCTTAGACTCCATGACCCGCCGGCTCACCTTAGGGTAATGGCCCCTGTAAAATTAGGACACCCAATATTATGGCAACATTACAAGAACACATCCATAATGACTTCTAACAAGACATGATGACACAGACCGCCTGTCCCATGCCCCGAGACCTAACCCCACAACCTCTTATACCCGGTCAATAGGATGACGGTAACCATGTATTGACGAATCGCCAACAGACCCCACTCCAGGTGCATTCCTCCTGTGTTGCATTAACCTGTACAATAACCTATTGGAAGATTTACCAGGGAAGATAATATTGCAATGTTGAATGACTGCTGTGTGCATGGCCCTAGGGCAGGAAGTCAGGAAAGACATTCATCTCTGACACTGATCACGGTTGGCACAACAACACCGTCCGGATGAGCCCAGCTGACCTGCCAGGCCCAGCCCAACCCACGAGGGTAACCAGTGACGTCCTCCAGCCGAGGCAAACCACATCGCAGCAGCACCTATAGCTAGTCGTCGCCACCCAATCCCCACAAACTTGTGCCCCCTATAGCATGTAGGTTCTTATGACGTTTTTTGTAAATATATACGCCTGTCTTTGCTATTGTCAGACAGAGCACTCTCGGAGTTTGCAGAGTTCTTTGCATGCCCTATTTTGATTGATAAACTCCCATTTAAGCTCACCCGCACTTTGTCCTGGCCTTATTCCCATCCCGGGGAGAGTCCATTATTGTCTCTCATTGTGGGGAGGATCGTGCTATCTGGGGACGCTTGCCTTCAGTGGTGACCCCGAAAGCGTGATTTTAATTTTTCTCCTAATATATATATATGTATATCCCTACCGTCCCCTTTGGCACGAAAATCTCTGGTCGAAAAGGGATACGCACGGTGCGCCGGCTCCGGGAGGCTGCCCGCCAACGGCGACCGGTACGCTCAGAAGTGCGCACTCACCAGAGAGAGGGTACGGGATCCCGGTTGAAAAATCCCCTTTGAGTACCGCTCGCCGGAGCCGGGGCTGACCATTGAGCAAACGGCAACACTGCCTGGACGGACCCAGTTTCGGAGACTCTCAGTTCAAGACGGGCACGTGAGTATTGAGTGCGAGAGACCTTAAAGGGAGCAGGGGAGGAAATATAGGACGGGGAACGAGGCTGGTTGAAAGGGGGGGCACTTTGGGTCTACTAAGGACCATCCTAAACTTTCTTTGCTTTTTCTTTGCATATGGCCATTAGGACTAAGAGGTGAACAGAGATAAAGAGACAGGAACCTAGCTCCGCAAAGGGGTGGAAGGCGGCGCCGCATAGTGCTATCTTGACTAGTACTGGGAATATATGAAGAAGTGGAATATGAGATAAAGGTGTCTGGTAAAGGAAGACACGGAAAACACATTAGTGACTGCTACTATTTCTATTTTCTCTCTGGGTTTACGGGTAAATCAAAGCGGGTTAGTACAAACAAAGATATAATGTAAGTAGAAAAATAATTTTACTTCAAAATTAGGAAACAAATATACATATCAGATTAAGACGGACAGAGACAGTTGGCAAGGGAGGAAAGGGAGGACAAACTGGGCTGTGAATAGAGTGCTGCTTATGAGTGTGTATGCATCGTATATGTTAGAACATGTTTGATATAATAAGTATGTAAAGGTGGTCAGGAATACGTAATTGTGGTACGGTTATGGTAAGTGTGACCAGGAGAAATATCAGAAAGAAGAGTGTAATGTGGTAAAGTGAGTGTTCATTTCTTTGATCTGCTGGGTTCAATTGTCACAGTTATTGATGGTTTGCTCTTGTACGTGCCCCCTAAAGAGTATAGAATAGAGGCTGTGTGCAGCCATTCTCATACTGTACAGGTGGCGGGAAAACACACCCATGCGTAATAAGACATAAGTACGAGAGTTCATATGGTGACACGTCCATAGTAAGAGACAGACATACATAGAGAGGTACACTAGCATCCAGCAAGTACGAAGTATGGGGGCAGAAACCCCCTTATCACATATTTGTAAGAGCCTACCTGGGTATGCAGAACGGATTAAGAAATATCATGACAAGTGGATCACAGAGTTGAAGGGAGAAGGGTTACCTCAGATATGGCCAGAAGGGGGGTCATTTGACAAAAGCGTCTTAGATATGGTAGCCACATGCATTTGTTTGAAATATAAGGGGAAGCAACTGCACAATAGGAGGGAAATATTAGACCTATGGAGACTGTTTGAAGAAATACCCCCTCCTAAGAAAAGGGAATCAGATACTGACCTACCATCTACTACTGACAACCCATTGCTTATACCAAAAGATGACAAGGTACTTTCAGAAAAGAAGCCCCCGATTGAGGTAACTAGGTTGTACCCAATGCTAAATAAGCCAGTGCCCGCAGAAGGATATAGCGACCCAACTTATGTACCCCCAACGACAACCACTATCACTCAAGGGCCAACTGCACCACCACCATATGAGAGTCATAGAGAACGAGAGCAGGTAAGTACACCAAGGGTGGATATAGAGAAATTGACAGGGGATCTAGAATCCAGACTCTCTATAGCCAAAGATGAGCTCTCGAGAATTAAACGTATATGTGAGCGGACTGCAATCAGCACCGCTAGATCAGAGCCTGCATCAGGAGCACAGAGTGAGAAAAGGACATTTGGAGAAGGATGGAAAAAAGGAGAGATACTGTTTAGGATAGAAGAAGAACCAACACGGATAATTGAACTAGAGGGAAGAGAGGGGTGTACTGGTGACGAGGTGAGGAGCACAGGAGGCAGAGAGGAGCTATTGTGTGATATAGGGGATGACTTAGAAGAAGGTGAAAGGCTAAGTGTGGCAATGGGAGGGGGAAGCGAGGAGTTGGATGGCGCATGCTCAATGAGAAGGATGGACAAGGAGTGGACAGGGCGACTAAGGAACAGATTGGGAAAAATGGCGCCATTAGGAAAATCAGGAGTAAAGATGAGTGCAGATACAACGACAAAGGGGAAGCTACAACTCCCATTGATACATAGAGGAGGAGGGAGGCCGAATTACATACCCTGGGCTCAGATGGATAAGGCCAATTTGTTAAAATGATTGCCCCTGCTATCAGGAGGGGCAAGCAAGTGGATATATGCCTTTGAGAAGCACACAGCCGGGGTACCTCTAGCAATAGGCGACGTGAAGAGTTTGCTAGTATCAGCAGTTGGGGATCAATCTGACAGAGTATGGGTAAAAACTGGCTTCCTGGGAGTGACGTTAGACTGCGATCGTCATGATGGCGCCTCTTTCAATACAGTACGTGCCAGGATGTGGGATGCCTTGCGGGAAACGTTCCCAGATACCCCAGATTTACAGTCGGTAATGCAATGTACAATGAATGACGGGGAAGATGCTATGGATTACATTTTTCGAGTCCAAGAGATGTGGAGAACCGAAACAGGCACGCCCTGGTATCAGTCAACATCATTATTCTATTTTATAATAAAGAGGGGGCTCCCAAAAGAGGTGCAAAAAGCACTTGACAAAATAGCAGGTATTGAAGCAAAAGGTTGGCCCGAAATTCAGAGCATAATAGTTCACCACTGCAAACGAATAAAGGAAAGGGAAAAGGAGGTGGCACAGAGGAGATTGGCAGACGAAGCGAAACTAGTACAAACAAAGCTGGTGAAGGTTGCCGCAGCAGTAGCCGCGCTCCCACACAGTAGGGAGGGAGATGAAGAGGAGGAGGGGCTGGTAGCAATACAGGGGAGGATGGAAACGAATTGGGCAGGAGTAGGATCACGGCAGTGGAACGATCAGGAGCAGAGTAGAGGTCCGCAGTGGCAAGAGTGGGCCCCTCAAGGGGGACGAGGTGGGTACAAGGGTCGAAGAGGGGGTGGACAAGGGTATGGGGGAATGGGAGGAAACGGATGGCAGGGTCCCAGAGGTGCACAAGGAAGTTGTTGGAACTGCGGGAGGTGGGGGCACTTTTCAAGAGAATACAGGAGTAGACCAAACAACGGGTTCCCGGAGGTAGAACACTATGGCCATCCTCATCCGGGGAGCCCATATCGTCTCCCAATGGGACAACAACAAAGGGACCCAGGGTAGGGGTACCCTGAGCAACGGCAGGGACACCAATACAGAACACAGAATCACCCACAGAACAATGAGACTATGCACTACACTCCAGGCAACCCTTTTGCGACAACAGCAAATGGAGCCCCAGCACCAGCCCCCTATAGTGGGGTATCAGTAGTTTCAGGGAGCGTGTTCAACCAGGGGGGGGAATGAGACACCCCGCATAGGACAGCCCACAGAGAACACTTGCGTGTCCTGTCTTATCTACCACCTACGATGCAGCAGAGGAACCATTGGTAGGGGCGCAGATAGGAGACAAGCAGTTCATATTCATGGTGGATTCGGGAGCAGAGAAATCATGTATTAGGGAGGGCCAGTTTCCATTATCTAACCGGAAGTTAGAGACGCAGGGGTTCTCTGGGGCTGTAATTGAAGCTCCTTATACAGAAGCTTTGGATGTGACAGTGGGGGGTAAAACTGTAAAAACACCCTTACTGTATTACGAGCAATCGCCAATAAACCTGCTAGGGAGGGACCTTCTTAGCAAGCTTAACATGACAATATCATTCACAGAAAGAGGAATAGTGTGTTCAACACCAGGAATATGCCCATTACGTGTAATGCTGGTAGTACAGGCTCAAACAACGGCTCCGGAAATACGTGGCCTGCCAGTGGATGAAAGGATGTTTATTGAAGGTTTGAAAATACTGGCCCAAGTAGTTCCTAAGCTAAAAAGGCTAGATTGGAGAATACCCGCGGAATTCATCTTCCGCCCAATAGTGCGCCCAGACATAACACCAGGGTCAGTGGTATCATTAGACTTGCATGCTGTACAGGTGTCAGCGAAAAGGATTGCGGTAATTGGGATGGACATAGATGGATGTGAATGGCGCACTGTACTGTGCGTCAACGCCAATATTGCCCTACATGACTTACCTGATGAGGATCTTTTCTCTGATTCAGACAATAATGGCGAAATAATAATGGAAATAGCAATGCCCTGTGACATTTTGATTGAAGCTAGGCAAATTCCCATTCAGTTGATGGCAGTAGTGGGAACAACACCGTCATTTTTTGATGATGACATGCGACTGGTGCCAAAAAATTTGTGGACCACGGGCCTCCATGATGTGGGGTTGTTGCACGGAGTGACGCCAGTGGTCATAAAACTCAAACAAGCGGCAATCCTGCCCCGAGTAAAGCAATATCCATTGTCCCGTGAGGCGGAGGAAGGAATAAAAGAGACAATAAATGCATTATTAGCTCAGGGAATAATAGTGCCCTCAAACTCACCATGCAACACCTGCATCTACCCGATTAAAAAAGCAAAGGGAGGGGCTTGGAGGATGATCCAGGATTTACGCCCCTTAAATGACGCCATACAGAAAGAGTTCCCTTTGGTCCCGAACCCTGCTTCAATATTATGCAGTATCCCAAAAACAGCATCACATTTCACAGTGGTCGATTTGAAAAACGCATTCTTTTCCATCCCCTTGGTAGAAGAAAGCAGATACAGCATTCACGTTTGGGGGAAAGAGATACGAACATTGTAGACTACCACAGGGGTACTGTGAGAGCCCAAGCATCTTCAACCTCATTCTACACGAAGACCTCGGTAATTTATCGGTTGAAAGCACCATCATCCAGTATGTAGACGATCTGCTCATATGTGCACAGAATGCAGAAACATGCAGGGAAGACTCAGTGACACTCCTGTCACTGCTGGCAGACAAGGGATACAAAGTGGACAAGGAAGAGCTACAATACTGTCAGGAAGTGGTCTTATACTTAGGGCAGCTGATATCGAAAGACGGAAAGAGAATAATCCCTGACAGGGTAGAAGCAATAAGATCAGTAAGAGAACCCACAACAGTGAAGGAGATGCAGAAATTCTTGGGAATGTGCAATTATTGCAGAGCATGGATATTAGATTATGCAGCCTACACGAGACCATTACTGCAAGCACTCAAGGAGGCACAACTCGAGAACAGGAAAATAGAATGGTCAGAAGAGATGAGTGACTCATTCAAGTCACTAAAAGAATTGATTTCGAGTGCTCCGGTACTCGCCAACCCTGATTATGAACGCGATTTTTTCCTATTTTCACATTGTAAGGGAACACTCATGACGGCTGTACTGACACAAAAGACTTCTCTAGGACACAAATCGTTGGCTTACTATAGTGGCACCTTGAATGCGGTGATGCTAGGACACTTCGCGTGCGAGCAATCTCTCGCCGCCGCCGCGTTCGCCATTGAAAAAAGTGCCACAATAGTAATGGGATGCCCTGTCACATTGTTTGTGGAACACTCATTATTTGCAATACTTGAGAGGACTAAAAGTACACTGACCACACAGCGAGCAACTGCCTATGAGATAATATTGTCGAGCGCCAATATCAATGTGGTACGATGCAGAACAGTGAATAAGGCAACATTCATTACAGAAGCATGCACACTGGAGGACATGCAGAAACACAACTGTGCAACTTACACAGGGGAAAGAGGGGAGGACACAGTGGTGTGCGAGAATGCCCTGAGCGAGGGGGAGGGGTACTTTGTGGATGGGTCAGCATCAATTGACATGGACACGGGAGAGAGACATGTGGGGATGGCAGGGTTGAGATTAGAAGATGGTGAGTATGAGACACTAGTGCAGTATCGCCTTCCATCCCATTTCTCAGCACAGGCAGTGGAACTCATTGCATTAATAGAAGCACTACATGCAGCTAAAGGGTGTGCAGTAACAATATACACGGATTCAGCTTACATGACAACAGTACATGGGGGTCTGGCAAGATGGGGGTGGAGGGGGTTTCGAAGAGCAGATGGGACTCCAGTGCAGCATGCAGAATTGCTGAAGGAATTAATTGAGGCCCTAAAAGACCCAACAGTGGTAGCAATAGTGAAGTGCCAAGCACACACGTCCAACACAGACGTTGTGTCTTTGGGGAACGCAGCAGCGGACGCTGCTGCCAAGGAAGCTTCATATTTTGAAAAACATGAAACAGGTGAGTACATGCTGCAGCACAAGACAAACGAAGAGCTCCCATAAGGATACAATGCGATACCCATATCACAAATACTAGAGTTGCAGGAAGGAGCAAGTGGCGATGAAAAGATGATGTGGGTAAAACGAGGGTGCAGCCAATCAGCAACAGACTTACTCTGGCGACAAAATAACTCAGGAAAAGTGGTAATGTCAGTAAAGCTGTTAGAAATAGCGTTTCAACAATTACACTTCCCAGCACACAACACGAAACAACACATTGCAGCAGAGATACAAGAGGAGTGGTTCGTGCCCTGTCTTCAGGAGCACATATCTAGATTGACAATGGAGTGCACAACATGCCAGATATACAACTCTGGAATGACATTACGTACACTCAGGGGAACAATTCCAAAACCAATTGGGCCATTCAGAGAGCTACACATTGACTACGCAGACATGGGAGAAAGGTGTAATGGGGCACGCTACATGATTGTGGTTGTATGCCCATTTTCGAGGTGGGTGGAAGCAGGCGCATGTGCACGACCTGATGCTAAAAGCGCTGCAAAGTTCCTAGTAAGGGAAGTATTCCCACGCTGGGGAATTTGTGACGTAGTTCGCTCAGACAACGGCACTCACTTTGTGAACGAGCTCTTCAAAGAAGTAACAACACTATTGGGAATAAAACATAAATTGTGCTCGATTTATCATCCTCAAAGTAATGGCGTGGTAGAAAAGATGAACGGCCTGTTAAAAGGAAGATTATCAAAATCATGCTTCTCATTAAAGAAGAACTGGATTTACTGTTTGCCCCTTGCGCTGTTTGAGCTGAGAAATCAGCCAAGCAAGGACCACCATTTGTCCCCGCACGAAATAGTGACCAGGAGACGAATGCACACAGCACACTCCCCACTGCGCCAACACTCAGACGCGCACAGAAGCGCTGCGATATTGGGAGATGAGTTCACAGACTACCTGAAAAAGCTAACTAGGGCAGCGCGCGCAATATCAAAGCAGCTCTCCCCACCATTCACAAGGGAAGAAGGGAACACAACGGAGTCCCTCATGGAACCTGAAACACCGGTACAACTGATGCCGGGAGAATTCATTTATGTCCGGAGCTTTGTGCGCCGGTGGAATGCACCACGGTTCCACGGACCATACAAAGTGGTATTTTGTACTCCTACGGCTGTAAAAGTGAAGGGCCTTAAGTACTGGATACATTTGACAGATGTACGAAGGGCATATAATAGCACGCGGGAGGAGATGGATGAGGGGGCACAGACAATAGCAAGCAATACAAATGAAAATAATGAGTGAATGTGAACATGTGCGTGACGGAAATGCAGCTGATTGAGAAAATTGATGACGAGAACAAGTACATTTAAGGGTATCTATAAAGATGAAAAGATTGAGAAAATAAAATGTGGACTTATATGTAAATAATAATGTGATAAAAATGTGTAGTGTCTGCTCCCTTGTCGGTACATCCCCAACCCCACTCCCCTACCCACTTCCATTCCCCTTCCATGATATCTTGGCACTGGTAGTGCCAACAAAATGTTTACATGCATGCACTTAATGCACTTTTATATCTGAAACAGGACCTACCATGGCAACTAACGGGCAGCCTGCAACGGATAGATTTATTAGATATAGAGAATTGTTAGCTGGGAGATGTAGATATTCGTATGAGTGTGGATTGTCAATATGCATTACATTATTTTTTACAATGATGTTTGGCCTGGTTACGTATTGGTTCATAACGTTCATCTCTATCGAGATGAACGAGGGGGGAGGGATTAACGGGACTAATGTGACAAATGAAACAGCAATTGTAAATACTAAAGAAGGTGATTTTTTGGTATGGGATGGAACTAAACTGGTATGGGGATATTACACGACACCATCCAATGTTGCTATCTCGCATAATGAAGGTCTGCAGGGAAATATAAAAAACAGCACAATTTCCCCGCCAAAAGTATCTAATTACAATGCCCGCAGTCTAAATGATCGTAACCCCTCTGCTATATCCTGGTTATATAACACCCCCACCAGCAGGCCCACTCCCGTAACAAAAAACACACTGCCAGATAGCATAAAGAAGGAGAATGAAGAAATGACAGCGAGATATGAAATACTGTATGATAATTGGGCAAAGAGGGGGAAGGCAGAAATGGGGGCCCTCACTGTCCATCGCCCATGAGGCCGGGAGATACCTTAGAAAAAGGAATAACAGACAGAGAAGTGAGGCGGGGAGGAGGAAATATGATGAATATTATGGGTTAGTATTAGACAAAATGGAAGACCCACAACACCCCCACCAGACAAATAAATGGTATGCGGACATGAGTGCAACGGCTAAGCAAACAACAAATGAGAGCTGTTATGTCTGCTCCCTCATTCCCCATGCTTCAGGTACACCCAAAGTATTGTTACAGAAAGAGTTGCCTATTGTCGATGCCCAGTGTCTCCTTCATCTCACGTTGTGCAGAATTAAGAACACCTTCCAGGCACATGAGGTAACTTTCAGGATGCTGCAGAACGAAAAGACCTGTTACCCAAAGGCAGTAGGAGTGGTCTGTTTGGAGGAGCCATTTTTTATAATACAAGGGACACTTTTTTCGGACAACAAGTGGAAGGACGAAGAAATAATGTGCAAGGCTGAAGCACTGCGGGGTGTGGCACCAGAAAAACTGCAATGGATAGAAGAGACAAGCACACCCATATGGAAGGAGCACATCTCAAAATTGACTTGGGTAACGGCCTTTTAAGCTGCAGAAAGAAACAAACTATGAACTGTGTTTCAAGGGGGACGGGAGAACCACCATGGGGGCAAACAAGAACTGTAACAATCCCAGATATGAGAAAAGGGACAGCGGCCCTGATGGATACCTATTGGGTATGTGGCAACCAAGCATACCTGCACCTCCCACAATCCTGGGGAGGCAGCTGTTCATTGGCACCCTGCACTCCGCGCTAATGGTGATACCAGAAAGCCACATTGATGGGGGCAAGGAGATGCGTGGAAAATCTCAACAGAGTGGGGCCCCACCAACTGCAGAATCACAAGTATATGTCCTGTCCTCTGGAAACAAGGAAGGGGCGCTGTCCCCAAACAGACGGTCATCAAACTACATATCCAAAGCATCATCAGAACTGCTGGCACAGATCCCGGATAGATATCGATTATTCAGCTCGGCAGAAACGTTCTTCGCCTCACTCATCCCAAGCATCCAGGCGTGAGAAAACGTAAAGTGGCTCCAGATCACACGTTGGGAACTGATCCAATTGGCAAATGATACTGAAGAAGGGTTTAACGTAATAAAAGTAGAACTACGAGCACTGCGGCTAATGACCATGCACAACAGGTATGTCTTGGACCTGTTGACAGCAATGGACGAGATGTTTGCCAAAAAATGGGAAATGCCTGCTGCACTTTTGCACCTTCTGAAGACACAGATAACGGCTCCCTGTCCCATGTGATCGAAGCAGTACATAGCCTAGGAGAAAGAATGAGAATGGAAGGAGGAGCAGAAGAAAGTACATGGTTCGACAATATCTTCTGCTGGGTCCCATGATGGCTGGGAATGACTGTCAAGTTTTTGATGCCGGCTGTAGTGTTCCTCCTTTTCATTTTCTGCCTATGCCAGGTGGGTCTTCGATGTTGTGCCAACGCAGTACCGAATGGTGCAATGATGATGGTGACAATGGGCAACGCCCGCAGTACAATAGAAACTATGCAGGAAGCACAGGTACAAACGGGCACAGATTACACGTCAAGGTTCCAGATGGTGCCCATGTACCACGACAAGGACATAGTAGACAAGTTATGGCACACTACAATCAAAGAGCCCCGGGTACTCGAATGGTATGAGGAAGTGTGGGTGGACCTAGAAGAGGATAGCGGTTGTATATACCTGACCTGTACCCCAGATGAATATGCTAGGAGCGGTGAAAGCTTGCGAGGGGTGTGCAGGGCATGGATGCCCATAAAAGGCACCCCTGCATGGGATGACGCTATAGCCGACAAGGAAGAAAGCAGGAGGTTGGAGGATTGAAAGTATTCGTTACCTAAGTAACGAAAGGGGGGAAATTTATGGGAGGACTGGTCCAGGAGACCCCCCCTCCCATGCCTCTTCTCCCCCGGTAAGGTTCCTGGCTCGCCGGGTGTCCATCCTGCCACCAGGGCCCAGGTGGTGGGTGGGGCACTGGCAGAAGACATTGACCAAACCTGTTCAATTTAGCTAGGTCCTAGAAACCATTTTGTATAATAAAAATGGCTTGTGGCTTGAGCCCTGCGAACCGCCGCACGGCCCCCACCCTTGGAGAGTATCACTCATCCCTGTGGCCACAGCTCCCTGGCAGATCCGCTAAGAGCCCGTTCCCACGAACAGACGGACATGAGCTAGTGTTAGATACAAACACTGTAACATTTCACCTTCCGCAGTGTATCGCTGTTTCCAGCATGACCCGGCCAGCAGGGCCTGGGTGGAAAAGAACTGTACAATGGTCCGCTGACAAAAGCAAAGTCCCCAAATACTAATGAGCAAACCACCTGTGATGAAAGCATTCTCCCCACAACCTCTCTGACTAAAAACCTGTAAAATATATGAAAATGGCAGGATGGGTGCTCATATGACATTAGGGATGAAGCACCCACATCCCTGTAGCTATGTGCAAATGGTAAAAGCGTCCCGGTGGTTTTTCATGTTATGTGTGTTATCGAGAAGACTGCACCCCACGGTCCCGCGCCAAAACTGAACTAATGCTGCTAGAGTGCAAAGGAAGACAAATGCAACCGTTCTGAGGGCTCATGTAAGGGGTGCACGAAAATGCACCATATGTGTGTCTGAGCCCACTATGAGCCACTGCCGCCAGTCTCAGTGGCGGGTTGTTCCCGCGTGCTCCACCAACCTTACTACTACCTCTCTTACCGCGCATGTATAAACATATAACAAAATGTTGTAGTTGTTAAAAACGTAGTGTACAAGTAATGTGCTCAAATTGGCCATATGGATGGCACTAGTAATGTCAAAAACGTGAGCTTTGCAAAGACTCAATGAGTACTGTATATTATATGAATGTTTATGTCTCTTCCACCTAAAGTCTGCAACACACGAGGAAAATACCTTTGTGAGCACATGCAAGGCCATTCCCCCTTGCTCCCATTGAAGCCTGCCAGACGAAAAAGCAGAGGCCTGTGCCGCGCTGCTCCGCCTCCCCCGTTTCGGCTGGAGCCGCTTCGAGCATTTCGCATTCCCCCGCAGCACCCAAGGCCACGGCCTGCCACCTGACTTATTTACAACCCAGCAGTAAACCCCGGCCTTAAAACACAGATCCAAAGGCGCCCTTTCTTAGACTCCACGACCCGCCGGCTCACCTTAGGGTAATGGCCCCTGTAAAATTAGGACACCCAATATTATGGCAACATTACAAGAACACATCCATAATGACTTCTAACAAGACATGATGACACAGACCGCCTGTCCCATGCCCCGAGACCTAACCCCACGACCTCTGATACCCGGTCAATAGGATGACGGTAACCATGTATTGACGAATCGCCAACAGACCCCACTCCAGGTGCATTCCTCCTGTGTTGCATTAACCTGTAGAATAACCTATTGGAAGATTTACCAAGGAAGATAATATTGCAATGTTGAATGACTGCGGTGTACGTGGCCCTAGGGCAGGAAGTCAGGAAAGACATTCATCTCTGACACTGATCACGGTTGGCACAACAACACCGTCCGAATGAGCCCAGCTGACCTGCCAGGCCCAGCCCAACCCACTAGGGTAACCAGTGACGTCCTCCAGCCGCGGCAAACCACATCGCAGCAGCACCTCTAGCTAGGCGTCGCCACCCAATCCCCACGAACTTGTGCCCCCTATAGCATGTAGGTTCTTATGACGTTTTTTGTAAATATATACGCCTGTCTTTGCTATTGTCAGACAGAGTGCTCTCGGAGTTTGCAGAGTTCTTTGCATGCCCTATTTTGATTGATAAACTCCCATTTAAGCTCACCCGCACTTTGTCCTGGCCTTATTCCCATCCCGGGGAGAGACCATTATTGTCTCTCATTGTGGGGAAGATCGTGCTATCTGGGGACGCTTGCCTTCAAGGGCCAAATAGTAAAGAGCTCTAAAATTGGTGTAACCAATGGGACGTCGTGTATTTTATGACATTCATAGTGACCTGTTTGAGGGAGAGCTTAGTTGCCCCACTCGATACTAGAGACTGTATCAGTTTCTTAGACAAGTATGGAACTTATACCTAGATGTTCCCTTAGACCCAATCACTTTCTCCAATACGTTTTTGTAGTTTGCCACGTAGGACGACATCAGCAATGACGAGTTTTTACTATATAAGATGCTTTTTTATAAGATTTGAGAGAACACAATCGAACGTCTGTTTTAACTCTCCGTTTTCGACAATTGCAAAATAAAACAGCTTTGATTTGCCAACTTCCTGAGTTAGTTTGATTGATGTTTGAGTATCTTCTGCATCCACATCCATCTCAAAGTATTGCTACCTCTTCTTAAAGGGCTGGGTCGAGCACCCCGGTTCACAATAGTGGGCAGATGTGGGTTGGCCGAGATAAGATGACTCCCAGGTTTAGATGCAAAACAGCAAGAGCAGTCTGTAAATCAAGAAAATCGTGTTGCCAAATTTCCAACGAGGGGCTGGGGGGTACCAATAGATGTCATCAACATACAATTTTTTTTTTCTTAAAAACACACCCATTTGACCACCACGGAAACAATATCTCACTTTAAAATCGGAGAAAATTGTCAGACATTTCACATACCCGTTTGGTAAACAAGTACATTTATACTACAAGGATTTATATGGAACGGTCAATAGATCTTGACTGGCAGGCAGTACCAATCCATTGGCAGCAATTCATATATTATTCTCAGGTTTCTATACATGCAAAATGGAAGTATTGCAAGGACTACAGGTAGGCATAATTTCTTGCTTAAGCAATGACTCAAAGCCTAGCTTTATACATTCTTGCAATGCTGCATCACTTCTTTCCTTCAATAAAGTAAACATGTAGGGAAAAAATGGTAGCTCTTAACCGATTCATGTCAGCACAAGTAGGATAATAGAAAACAATAACTTCCAACTCTTCTTGAAACTTAACGAGATCTTCACAGATTTTAGGAAATATCTGCAAAGTATTAAATGAGTCAGTGTTGCCGCATCAGCTTCAGGAGATTTATTAGGGAACCCTTTAAAGGTTGCAAATGCATTAGATGCAGTTGATGCACCAAAAAATATTAGAAACGGGCCACCTATTGCACAGCCATCAATGGCTGAACGTGAACTTGATGTAGAACCTCACGGTAATCATATAGGAGGGTATTGATTAAATGCTGAAGGATGTATCTGTGCTGTGAAATTGAAACTGGCCATCTGGTGGAGATGGCAGAGCCCAAGAAGCTGCTTGGGGCTTCATCAGGTTTCTGATCAGGTATAAGATGCAATATCGGATTATATAAATCCAAAATATCTTCTGGAGTTTCTTTTGGTGTGCTTGATACAGTAAACTGTAACCTTTTATTTTTAGGTTGATCAAATTTGCTTGATCCACATTCATCTTTCAGAGCTCTGGTTTTCAATTTGGAGTTCTTTTTAGTGGCCTCAGTTCTCTCCTACCATTTGAAAGAAATTGCTTCACAACATCAATACTTGCAAAATAGTGCCATTTAGTCAGCAATTATGAAGTCCTGGTCAAATAATGTGTGCATACAAAATAAGAGGAAATCCATTAGGCGGAAATGGCACAGAGTGACTTGTTCCTAGTCTCACAGAGGTAAGACAAGTTTTGGCTAAAAAGGAAGCTTGTGCCACTCTTTGCAATGACCTGTCCTTTAGCGCTGAGACACCACTAGACTAGAAATGGCTAATGACTGCCATTCACTAACCATGCCCCACACAGCAACATCGAGACACTGTTTATACCCACCATTAACACCATAAGTGGACCAGACAGGGCAGGGAAGGAGACAAGAATCCATCCCACATACACTTAAATGCACAGATTAACCTGTTCTGATCCCATTGGTGGTATAGAAAGAACAGAAATAT
The DNA here is from genome assembly GCF_040938575.1 of Ambystoma mexicanum. Taxonomy (NCBI): domain Eukaryota; kingdom Metazoa; phylum Chordata; class Amphibia; order Caudata; family Ambystomatidae; genus Ambystoma; species Ambystoma mexicanum. Next base: position 899,857,221 of record NC_090941.1, read on the forward strand.
AGAAATGCTAGTCTATTGCCCGTCACAAATGTCTCCAACGAAAAAGACAGTAAGTGAGCAGACTCGATAAAAAATAATGCGTCTTCACCAAAGCCAAACTTACCACCCAAGCATTGGGTCTTTGGCTGCTCAAATTTGTCTGTTTGGAAGGGGTGGATGGACAGGAACATTCACACAGCCCTTTTCAGCACCCATACAGTATTCTCTGCTACAAACCTTGTGTGACAAGCTGTTCCCAGGCTATAAAATATTATGGGAATTTGCAGGGGTGGTACAACGGTTGTCCGGAGGATCTGAATTGGGTAACAAAGATTTTTCCATTCATTGAAGAGCCATTCTTACAAGAATTCGGAATACCTACACTTAAAATTACCCATTCTGGAATATGCTTTTACATCCGTGATGCCATCAGGTCAGCAAGTCGCTCAGTGCCTGTCTGATGGTCTCCTCCGGTGGGAAATCCAGCCACCCCAAGTTAGAAAACGGATGTAGGTAAGTTAATTAGGTGGAAGACCAGGGGGAACACTGAGCAGGTTCACTCTCCAGCTATGGGCAAGAAAAGAGTCAAGAAAGAACAATGCACAGATGGTAAGATACAGAACCCCATTCGGTCTTCCCCCTAAAGCAGCCCCTACTATGAGGAGGTCAGGTCTTTGCCATCCTAAACCTAGAGGAAACACATAGGTTCAGTTCTGAATGGGCACCTGAACAACTCACCCCTACAAGGTCAGAGATAGGTCCAGAGAAGAAGCAGACCAAGAGTTCTAACAGAGGAGTAGAAGGCCGGGCCTCACAGGGAACAGATAAAACAGTTCACAACAATCTGTAGGGTAATTCAATCAGTCCAAGAGCAGAGTTCAAACCAAGTTCACAAAAGTCCTCCAATCTAAGGTAAAGGGCCATTTACAGTGTCCGTTGAAGTAAACTGTGTCAAGAGCTAGGAGAAGATGAACCAGATGACAATGCAGGAGAAAGCAAGAGAGTCCAGAGGGTGGGTGAAGGTTCAGCAAAAACAGGAAGCAGTACCAGAACAAACACTGTTACAACTGTTGGAGGCTCGCTGAGAAGCCAGGAACTGTGACAAAACACTGGTTTTATTTCTGTTTGTGGCAATATCACAGTGGCATGCATTCGTCCCACGATGAGCAATACTGCATGGTTTTATTTCTGTTTGTGGCAATATCACAGTGGCATGCATTCGTCCCACGATGAGCAATACTGCATGGGAAACTGGGAAGTGTAGTAATCCATGGTTGCCGATACTTGATCCTTCAAAGTAGGCGCCGGGGGCCTGTACGCCCCAGTTTGCACAATGACATTTCACTACTGACAGTCGGCTGTCCCAATATCGTTTTGTTTCCTTTTTTTAGCCTAACCCTGAACAGTTACCAGAGAAACACAAACAAATCCAAGCAAGCAAGGATGGTCCTAAACCTATAATATTTAACAAACCATCCTCTGAAAAGAAATCCGCTTCTTCTTCAGTTGGCCAAATGTTTCCCTCACCAACTCAAGCACTCCTCAGCGAGTTCTTCATTAAGACAACGATTCTTCACAATTTCAGTGGGCACCACCGAGAGGCTTGTCCATGACTCCACTCGGGTGCCCATTAGCCGATGAATCCAAGGCACTAAAACTGTTGTGGAAATAAGACATGGGACATGAATCTTGGCTGATGTTAGTTCAGGAAATCTTTAATAACAGCATTGCTAGGCTAACACCGTAACAGATCGTACACAATCACCACCCCAAGCAATCCCAACACCGTTACCCCACCCTTTCATCAGCAACTTTCAAAGGGTTTTGGTATATTGACTTCTATAAGTGTAGAACATTCTATAACTGCACGAAGGAGGACTTCAGTCATCCCAATTATCACAATCGTGTTCTATGTGGCAATGCAACCAAAGACTCCCTAGGCACTTCTAACAAAATACTCACTCTTCTAATTCCTTTGAAGCTGCTAATGTATTTAAAACATGGGTATACGTTTGGCTGAATAAGCATATTGCAGGAAAAACTAGAATCGCAAACATGCCAGTAAACACAGCATTAGTTGCTATATTCATCTGCCCATTCTGTCTGCAAGCATATACTGTAAGATGGAATAAAGGCCTAGCTTTTCTCAACTCAGTACACTACGTCCACTGACCTTATAAATTCACTTACAATTAGGTTTTCCCATGATCATTCTTTGATATTCATTTGCACATAGCTGCATTTTCCTTCTGCACCAAGACGAGAAAGGTCCTCCGATAGGTTCTCTGACAGAGCAGGATATACTCTAGACACACAAACCACCTTTGGGGTCCCAACTCGTATCATATATGACAAATCACAGGATTCTGCCGCTTCTCCCCGACGGGGACCCTTTCCTTGTGAAACTAGGGAGGAGAGCTGGCTATGCAACACCCTCCCTATGGGTAAAGGCAAAAGGGACCTCACCAGGAGAGACGGCCCATTTGAGGACAAGGACTTCCGTTCCCATGAGGAACTCTCTAAACCTAAGATCACTACACCCTCTTCAATAAGAATCCATGAAGAAAGACATGAACAACAAGTTAAAGTTTGTTATTGTCATCCAGGTTTACTGTTGTGTCAGGATTCTAATTCTAGCAGTGTTATCTTTTGTTGGGGACGTTCTTTTCAGTTGGCCTGGCTGTTTCATGTAGCAGCACTCTGCTGTTCTCCGCAGGTCTAGAGAAATAGTCTTACCTGTTACCGCCTCGTAAATCTTTTCTTTGGTGATGAGTGACTAGCATCTGCAGAGAAGGGCAGACCTGTGGGCCCCCTAAGCCTATGTTACAGTAGAGAGTGTGAGCACACACCCGTGCATAGTGCCTCCCGCGGATGACCCCGCCCACTGCCCAGTGTTGGCAAGGACACAGCTGATGTCTCAGCTGGTGCAGGCTTTCCTCTATCAGCCAAGGGCCTGTGGGCCTGCCCCTCAGTGCAGGCGCGTGAATGCACAAGCATGTCTTGACACACAGCATTGGAGGAAGGGACTTTGCAGTGCTCAAGTGCGCACATCTCCTTCCCAGTTTGCTGGTTCTCCTGGCAACAGGACGCCAGTGTTTAGATCCTGTCGACAGGCAGGCATTAGCCAAGTGTTAGGGAGATTTCTCACACAATTGCTAAATACCCTCTACCTTAGAGCCCTCCAGCTCTTTTGCTATATTTTGGGGCTTTGAACTTTTCATTTTCAATGTGTTTACGTTTTTTGGTTATGGAGTTTTAAAACAACTCCATGGGCATCATCTTTTTGTGTGTGTCACACATCACCTAAAATGCAGTGGCACAGGGATGTCTTTCAGACTCCTCAAGGTTTAAATACATTCCCTGGGACAGACTACTGCCTCCCAGGGCATGTAAAGTTAAATTGACTTTACTGGTCTCTTTAAATGTACTGACCCAGCACACCCTATCTTACTATAGAGTGCTGGAGGGGTTGCCTAGCTTGCCCTGAGTCAAAACACTCATGTCAGAGTGAAATGTTACCCTTTCCTACTTTAAATGGCTGGTGGCAGTGGTTTAGTTCAAGCTACCATGATTGTTCCCTAGCGCTAACAACGGTAGCTAAAAATCGGGTGAACCATGTTTTTCAAAATGGCGCCCAAGACCTATCTGTAAAAACAGACTCTGGTCATCTTTTTTCCCCCATTTCATTTAGGAAAGGTCCTTCTTGTGCTTGTCTCTGCGCGCCAAACCAGGTTTGGTCCCTTTGTTCGTTGGCCTTTGGCGGGATTCAGTGCTGAAGCCCTCCTCTGTTGCCTCAGTGTCTGGGCTGGACAGGATGTGAGGGAGGTGCCCGAAACTCCCTGTGCTTCGTCTCCTAGGAGACCTGAATGCACTCTGGCATGATTGGCTGGCTGGCTTTCCGGCAAGGACAGCCACCCTGCTGTGAGAGTGACAGCCAGGCTGGAATTAATGGGGGAAAACTGTTTAAAAGCAGGTATCTGGGACTTGGAAAGCAGAGTCGACCACTGGAATGAAAGAACCGAAGTGGGGAGGAAGGAAGAGGACTGCTGCAACTCCTGGATGCCCGGTGAACCCCTGCTGCAGGTCCGAATTGCCTGAAACTCCGACGACAGAGAAGCCCTTCAAGGTTAACTTCTTCCCTTGAGTTTGGTGGAAACAACCAACTCGCAAGCCACCTGGACACCGTCCTATTCTGGTTGAATTTTCATCAGAGTGCTGTTGAAAACCGGATAGCCGGAGGAAAGGAAACCTGCTTGTGGAAGGCACTCACACCTTAAACCGACGTCTTGCCACAGCTTTTGGCCTCTTCCCTGGGCAGTGCAGGAACCTCCCGACGCCGTCCTTGTCTCCATGACTGAAGCTCAGGAACAGCGAGATCTGCTCGAACTGCCAGGAACAACTGCCTCAGCTACAGCTTTCTTCAGTGACAAGGTACTGTGCAAACGCGGTCCGGAAATCTTTTCGGCCATCGAGAAAGTGTGCGAAACTCTCCTCAACGACAAAGGCTTGTCCTTCCCTAAACATTCATTAAACTTTTCGCCTAGCCAAATTCTTCTAATCTCTGTGGCAAAGACTTAACCGTTACTTACCAGAACTGTGTTTTCCTATACTAAAGACTCTGAACCATTGACCCTGGCCCAGGCCTCTTGAGAAGAATTGCTGGTTGTATTTAACTGAAACCCTTTGCCCTGCCTATGAATGTATTTGGCTGACTATTCTTATAACCTTGTCTTTTCCCTCCTTTATTAAGTATCTGAAGTGCCATTCTGTTCCCACTTCATTTTGGAGCTAAACTTGTTCATTTACTTACTGGTTGGTTTTTTGTGGTGTATTAGTGTGTGATATTGAGCTGCTTATGATAGAGTAATGTTTTATAACTGACTGAGTAAATAAATGTATTTTCTTTTACCAAGAAACCTTGAGTAAGTGTTTACTTGAATCACTGTATTGGTAGGTCCTTTGTGTAACTTGTTCTACTGCTCACTTAAACTCTTGAGATAAGTCTGGCTGCTCAGCCATCGCTACCACTTTACTGTGTAGTACAGGCTTGTACCAAAGGTGAAAATATGCTTACACTTGTAGTCCTAATTGCCTGTAGTGTTCCCCAAGGCAGGTGATTCTGCCTAACACCAAGCCAATAGGATTTGGCAAATTGGAGCTGGTCGGCAGTGCTCCTGTGCACCCGAAGAGCTGGTCGACAGGCAAGTGGTGGCAAAGCCAACAGGATTGAGTGTTTTTAGTGCCAGTGGCAGGCAAGTGTTGGTCGAGTCCTGAGGATTAAAGGATTTTAGCGCTGCAAGGGTGAAGAGACAGCACACTGTATTGGCAACTGGTAGTTTCTGAGGAGGCATCCGGAAATGGAAGCAGCCGGCATCCATCTGCCTCCTCCCTTCCTAGAAGAGCCTGGGACTCTTCAAATTAGGTAGGCGAAGTGGAGGAGGATGTTTGACACTTATCTTTTTGCTATGGGTGGTGAGAAATTTCCACCGACCAGGAAACAGGCTGTTTTGCTCGACAATCTGTGTGCTGAAGGGCACAGCGTCTATGATGGACTCCCAGAGCAGCCGCTGAAAGGAGGGTCTGGGGATTTGATGATTTTGTGACTGCAGTCTGGAAGCTGCAAGAGCATTTTGAGCCCAAAAAGAATCTGACATTTGACAGGCACAAGTTTTTTTAAAGCATTCAGGACCCCCTTTAACCTGTAGAGAACTACATAGCAGATTTGAGGACATTAAGCCACACTTGCGAATTTGGCTCGCTGACAAATTCTTTGATTAGAGACCAGCTTGTGCAATGCACTATCAATGTGAGAGTACAGAAGAAACATCTGGCTAAGGATCTTACCTTAGAACAAGTTGTTGAATTGATGAGGAGCAAAGAGCAGAAAGCTCATTACATGAAATACATGAGGGTGGAAAAGCAGGGCAATGAAGTGCGTGCCGTCAAATCAAAGAAAGGGAATGAAGAAAACAAGGCATTTCTCATCCAGCCTGTTCTGTGCGGCAAGGAATGCCAATTGCATTAAGCGCAAACATAAAGGATTGTTGGGTGTCCTGACCCACGTTTCAGCTATCATGCTGCAACATTTGGTGCTGTGGGCTTAGAAAATCCAAGATGGCCAAAAAGCCCACATGTGCGCCAGAATCCAGGAGAACCACGCAGTTTGTGCGCACACCAAAATGGATACCTCACTTGCCACCCACCAGTGTAAAGAAAGATCTTTGTTAACAAAATCCACTGTTACTGATGTCAAAAAGTTGCTGAAATCGTGGCTCATCGGACCACTTTAAAGATTCAACCCTTTTGTGGGGTTCCACATAACCATTTTACTGTAAGGAGCCCCATCAAAACAATGTTAAGCAAGGATTTACTACCATGTAAGAACCATTCCTGTTTAGAATGCATTAATCCAAGAAAGATCCCAAAATTGCATGCAGTACCCGCTTTTGACTGAGGGCGGCGCTAGCGGTCTAAACTCTGACAGGGAAACTGCATGTCAGGAGTTGCAGGAGAGGCCTTTACATCAAAGGCTGGGAGTTAATTACAATCTTAACCACATGCTGTTCCCAGAAGACAATCTGATTTAATTAACAGGCCAAAGGCTGGGAAACCTCTCACCTCCAGAGATTCACACCAGGAGTCAGAATCTCACATGACCTCTTGATTGATAGAAGTCAGACTGGCTGGGAGCCTCCTGGAGACCACACAATAGGCTCTTGCACTTGAATAGAATATGTTGATTTTGACTGTTTCCTGTCAACAAAGGCCTGCCTGCCAGAAGACACATGTGATCACTGACCCACCCGAGTCTTGGAGGCGGACTCCAACACTCTGAGAACTGAATTGAAAGCAAAATATATATTTTACAGAAACACTGATAACTCTTTGTAATCAAATGACAGGAATGTATAACTTTGAGAGCCTTCATTTAAAAAATGTACCTTCGATTCAAGCCCAAACTCCAATTTGTGTGATGTTCTGGGGCAAAACCCTGCTATTTATGTATACTACAGACTCTGTGTTTAAGCTAGAGACATGGGAATTTACTGGAGTATGTATGGACAGGCCGTGTATAAGTGTATAACTTTTAATGAAGAACCAAGTTTGCGTTACCCACTAAAATCGAAAATAAGTTGCCATTTTTTAATGCAAGCCCTTAGGAAGAGCAGAGTTTGAACAGAGTATACCTCATGCGATAGGTAATATGTACATGAAATGACAAACCACTATGTATTTGAGAAATGTGTATTTTGATCAAATATAGATTTGTGGGCAAACTGACCAGGGGAGGATCCTCTGACCCATAAAACCTACAGCATCACTCTGACTAACAGTTCCTTCCCCAATCATGGGAGAGGGGAGAATTGGGCCAATGACAAGTAGAAAGGGGCAGGCTTAGCTAGGCCCAGGCACACACCCACTTTCAAAACACATAAAAAGAGACTGCTGGGACAGGTAGAGAGATTCAAATCCCGTTGCTGCAACACGCTCTGCCGGACCATACACCATCCAGAAGATACCAGATTCAACACTTAGACTTTAAAACTCCAAAGAACTTGATTCAGAACTCAAAGCAAGGGCCTAAACCCACAAACTGAGAACTCTTCTCAGTAGGCCTCAGCATCCAGCAAACCTAATAGCGGTAGCAGCATCCAGGAGCCGTGCAGATCAGCGCTGGGTCCAGAGAAAGCTGTGCAGAAAGATCCAGAAGCAGTGCTGTACCCAGAGAAAGCAGAGCAGTATCCAGAACCAGAGAGCTGACCCAGATCACTGTGAAGTGCCGAGACCAGAACCAGAGTCCAGTCCAAACCCTGACCAGATCCGTGGGGAGGCCTATTTCAAAATATATTGTGAGTACCTAGCAGAACTGTGCAGAACCAATCTCTTAGTTAAAATAATATAATTCAATCTATTTTAAATCTAATCAGAACTGCCTCCTAACTGTCACCTGTTATTTTGCAAAGCTGTCACCTGTCATTTTCTAGCTGCAAGCTGTAACCTGTCGCTTTGAACTTTTAAAATTTCAAATCCGAAAAACTACCTTTATTTAATTGTCCGTATCTCTGGAACCGTTTGGGCTAGGAACTTGGTTTAACTTTCCTCTGAAAGCTTAGAATCTCCGCTTTTCAACAAGTTTAGAACCGACTTGCTACTCCTTATACTTTTGCCGTAATCGTGATTCACGCATTCGCAAATTTTGCCGCGATTTGGTTAAAAATCCAGCCACGTGTGAAAACAGCAGCTTCCTTGCTTTCCTTTGCCAAAAATTCGTTTAACCTGCTAGTTACTCCTAGATCCTTGCTAAAGTGAGCCTGAACTCATCCCAAGTATATTTCACTCACCCTGAACCTCCTGAAGGGAATTAAAAGCATTTTCAGCATATTTCTCACTGCATTGTCACCATATTCAAAGCACTTTTGCTTGTATTTCAAACTCATACCTGTTTTCTCTAAGCTTGCTGGAGTGAACTGAATTACATTTGATTGCATTTCTGAGAACTGTGTGCTTTCCTTCCATTTCCTTGCATTGCATAAAGGGGGGAGTGAATTGCCAGAGAAAAGTGATTACATTGTCTTTTGCTGAAATCCTATCAAATTTTTTTTCTGTACTGCATTTTCATTCCACCTTGCATCCATTTGAAACCATAAAAGTATTGTTGCTATCTTATCGAGCCTATAACCACTCATCATTGATTATAAAGAAGTGTGCTAGTGCCAGACTATCCATTATTGATTACTGCTCAGATTAAGTGTGATATTCAATTATTAATTTATTATAAAGTGTGATATATATATATATATATATTGTTTACATTCTCAAATAAACAGTTTAAACTTGCAAAACAGAACTACTTCTTGGCTCAGTGGGGCCAGGGGGTTCCAAGAGAGGGGTATTATATAGGGGTAGTCATCCAGAACTCATGAACTGGACATAAAGATATATCAATAAGGGTTTCCATTCAGTATCCCAGACTAGGCATTGACTTAGCTGTAGTGCTGGATTGAATCCTCTTACAAAGTGGGGGTTCGAGCCGGACGTTTGGGTTAGATCTATCACTTGTGCAGATTAATACAGTGTGCCAGCTGACCAGATACACATATCCGGTCGGATCACCACGCTGTGTTACGCTGTAAAGCACTCCTCAAAGGAATGCTCTAAGGAAAAGGTCTGTTTTGCAAAAAAATAAAATACGAACTTCTGTAAGTCAGGAAGGAACTCAAATTCCAGAATGACGACACTGGTAGACATCAAAATAGCCAGAGAGCACTTCTTATATAAGCTATTTGTGAGAGGTGAGTGGACTCATCAGGACCAAACGGTCTGGTTGCAGGCAATCGCGCAACAGGTCACGGAAACAGGGTCAGATGTATGGGGAGATCAGGGTCCCCTACATGTGGCCCTGAGTGAACTATATATGGCCCCTAAGGCCAAGGATGAGCACCACAAGATTGCCAGGGTAGCAGCATATTTATATTTACATATGGGAGCCATGCAGGAGAAATGTGCTGAAGGCCAAGATCTGGCGAGTAGGCAACTGCTGGCACTACAGAAGGCCCAATCTGATCTGGACTCTTCTGAGCAGAGGCTGCTCAGGAGCCAGGAGTCAGAAAATGACAGCAGACGGTACATCACTAAAATAAAGGAGGATATGGATGTGCTGCAACAGGAAAAGGCGGACCAGGATACCAGATTTCTGGCCTTGCAGAAGGAGTACCAAGAAGGTTTGGACTCCCTACTGCAGAGCCAGAAAAAGCTGGAGCAACAGTTAGACTTCAATAGGGCATGTGCTGAGCAGGTAGTCACCCGCAAAGTCACCTAGATAGGGAGAAGGCAGGGAGCAATAAACTGATTTTGAAAGACCTGGATACCCAGGCAGAGTTTGACCAGGAGCGCCAGAAAGCTGGTGCCTTCCAAAGGCAAAGGGACGACCTGGCGGCACAGAAGCAGGCTCTTAGTCAGGAAAGGGATACCTTAGGCCAGGAAGTCTGCCACTTAAAAAGAAAAATGGAAGAAAATCACCTGGCCCACCAGGGACTGGGTGATCTCCAAAAAGAACACCAGGACTTGCTAGAGCACACCAGGAGGGTGGAGGAGGCTCTGGCAAGACAGGAGCAGGCCAGTAGGGATGGGACTCAGGAGGTAACCTTCCTGCAGCAAAGACTGGCCCAGTGCTCCAGGACCAATCAGGAAACGCAGAGAGAGAATGAGGCTCTCTGTCAGCACAATGATAGGCTCCAACAACAGGTAGCGATGCAGGAGCGACTGATAGAGTCTAGTAAGGCCTTAACTGAGGAACTGAAAGTGCAGGCTCTTGCATTGCAACAGGGAGCAGGGGCGGATAGAGACCAGGTTCGCTGGGAAAGGGAAACTCCTGAGCATAACCTCAGGAGCCCTAGTACCAGAGGCCTTTATCTCTCTCAGTCCCTGGACTCTGCCACCCCCATGTCCCCTGGCGCACATGAGCACCGGGCCACAGGGATGGCAGATTACTATCCAGCCAGAAGCATGGGGCTCATAGGCCAGTACCTCCCAGGAATGGATGGGCAGGCATCCGGGTATGGGCACCGAAGCACAGTGCAATTTAATGGGGAACCCCAGGAGAATAGGCCCATTAAGGCATCCTGAAAACTTCTGCCCAGTTAGGTCAGTGGGGGGGGTACCCATCAAATCCTGGCAGCAAGGAGGAATCTGAAGACTCCTCTGAACGGCGCAGGACACAGGAGACCAGGTCCCCAGATTCTGCCAGCCATTCCCAGGCTCGCAGAATCCTGGAAATCCTGGAAGATCAGACAGGAACCTATGGGAGCAGTGCCTCTGAGTCAGAGGATGAATGGACCAGGGTTACCCGAACCAAAAAGGACAATAAGGCAAAAAGGGCCTTGCTTAAGGACCCATTGAAACAGATTAAGGCAATCAGGAGTGCCATCACGCCTTATCATAAGAACGCCAAGTACTCTGTTTGGGAACACTTGGAGCTCTATGAGCAAATGATGGAGACTTTTCATTTGAAGGACAGCCCAAGCTGTATCCAATATGTAAAGTGGACATTCTCCCCAGAGTACTCCAGTTTCTTTGCGGGGCTGGAGGACCAAAATCATTTAAGATGGTCCACCTATAAGGCAGCCATCTTGAAACATTTTTCTGTTCACAGAAATCCTCAAGAGGCTCGCAAGGCAGCCTACAATTTTCAACTTGGGGAGGATCAGGCCCCACAAGAATTCGTGCCAGAACTGAAACGTGCCTTTGCGCAGACCACCAGAGGGGTGCGCACAGACAGCAGAGAATTTGTCAATACATTTTTCCATGCCTTGCCCAAATACATAATGACCCAGCTCGTGAGAGATTTTCATGAGAAAAGATCTTTAGACTGGGTCATTGAACAGGCTACCCGGATCTATGAGGTACAGAAGCCTATCGAAAATAAAAATAACCCGCCGAAAAACCCCAAAACCAACAGCACCCCTGCTGCTGCCAAGGTGGCAGAGGTAAAGGTTGCCCCCGTTTTAGACTTGGAGATGGGGGGGCCTAAAAACCTACCTGCACCTAATAATCCTAAGCCCAGAAATCCCTCGGGGCAGTCACAGACAGGGAGTCGAGGAGGTAGTCCCACAAATGGGGTCCCCCGCTCCCCTGACTATGTAAGTCCCCGCTACAAGGGAAACCGACCAATCCTGGGTTATGTGTGGACTCCTCCAGCCCAAGGGGGGGATCCAGCCAAGCACCTGACCCGGGGAACTTCCCTCCTAACTTCCCCCAGGAGGGCAGAAATTCTCCAAATCCTGGGCAGAACTTTTTCCCCAGGTATCCACCCAATTCCCAGCCCCAAAATCATCCATCCTTCTTTCCCCAATTCCCTGAGCTCAGACAACCTAATCCGGGAGAGGGGAGGCCAAGGGTGGAGGGGCACCAAAATCTTCCCAACCAGGGGTACTACCAGAGAAGGGATAGCTACCCTTCCCGGGATCAGCCCAGGGAAGAAAATAGAGCCCCGTATCAGCCTGAGCGGGTTTCCCAGTTAGAGCGCCAGGTCCAAAATATGGCACGGGATCTGGGTCACATACTGAGGGCTCAACAGAACCCTCAGATGAGCATGCCACCGCAGAATGCCCCAAACTCTGGACCTGGTGCTCCAGAACAATGACGGGGGCAGCACCCCGATAACACACCGGTTCCCAGGGAGGAGGCACAAGGGGAAGGGGGTGTAAAGCCTTGGAGGAAGCTTCCTTACCAACTTGTAAACAGCCCCTGGAAAACCAGGAACCGGAAACAAAATCTCCTGCCCCTGAAAGCCCCCCTCCCAAGGAGCAGAGGGGGGGTATGAGAAACAAAGGACCCAAACAGACCCACTTTGTGGATGAGGTACTTGTCTTCCAATTTGAGGGAGAGGGATCCTCAGAGGATCCTGGGGAAAGGACCTTCTCCTTCAGAGATGGGGGAACTCCTCCCAAGGAAAAATGGGTCCCAAGGGATGCCAATTCAGACTGGGGAGATATGGAGTCTGAGCTACCGCCGCCCATCATCTCATCCCAGAACCCACAATACCAAAATCCCCTGGTTCAAACCCATCCTGATGACTGCCTCCAAAAAGGGCGGGCGGCCCAGAACCGGAACCAGGGGAACCCACAATGGCTCTGATCTCCAGTTGCCAACTTTTTCTTTCAGATTCCCAAGGCTCTCCACAGAATTCTGCCCAAATCGCTTCTCTCGCCATGTCCAAAACCAGAAAGTTAGCCCACCAGTTGTCCAAAAATGTGCATTATCTGTGCCCCCTGGAGGAGAAGGAGGGAAGATACTATGCCCCGGTACAAGTACAGGGGCAGGGTACAATTTTGGCACTGGTGGACACTGGATCCCAAGCTACCCTTCTGTCCAAAAGGGCCTTTGATGAACTAAATGCAGGAAGGGGGGAGAATTACCGTATTCCTCTCACCTCTCTTCCTGGACAACTGCAGTACTTTGACGGGAAGGAAATTCCCGTTGAGGGGACTGCAGACTTGGACATTAAAATTGGGCGACACAAGGTGAAACACCCGGTCATAGTAGTGACTCCAGAGGGCACCCCTTGTTTACTAGGGAATGACCTCCTGAGAAGGTTGTCACCCCTAATAGATTGTGTAAACAAGGTCCTCTGGACCCAGACTAGCCGACCAATAAAATTAAAACAGAGTGTCAACCATGTTAGTTTAAACGGCACCTGCCACATGGTTGAACAAAAATCTGACCAAGTAGAATTTCACTTAAAGAACAACCAAACTCCCGACGTGACAGTAATAGCAGTAGGACAACAGACTGGTGATGGGGGGTCCTCTCTATTTCTGAAAATCAACCTTCCTTCCAGTTTAAAGTGGTACTCCACGCTGGAAGGAAACACTTTGAAATTCTTTACTAATCCACAATCAGAAACTCCCACTCCTATAGTCCAGAAAGATGTGAAATCAGCTCAGAGCCTGGCTGATATTCAGCAAATTGGAGAGGAGTTGTTCATCCCTGTTCAGTTAAATGATGGGAAGGACTCTGTTCTCGCTCGAGTGTGTGTGAACAACGGTAAGAGCTTCATCAGCGAAGCCATGTTCCGCCAACTCCCAAAAGATCCAGCCATTCCCACATTCAAACTGATAGACAAATGGGAAATGGACCTGGAAGCACCCAATTCCAAACATCTCCTCCCAAGCAGGTGTATGCTCAAAATCTCCATTGGCAACAAGAGCATAGTCCATAATTGTTGGGTCGTGCGAGACGTCACTGCCACCTTTTACTTAGGCAGTGACATTCTCAATCGCTTTGCCATTAGTTTGGACCTAATAAACTTCAAAGCTTGGTCCCGATTAGCGGATAATCCCATGGGCTTTGATGATCCAGAAAAAGCATTTAGGTCAGCTCAATTACTACCTTATGCAGTTGAAATTCAGATCAAAGAGGAAGTCACCATCCCAGAAAGGACCCGACAATTCTCCCTGGAAGTGAAAGCTAAAAGAGGACAACATTTGAAAAACCCTGATGCTTACATACATCTAAACGCTTCTTTCCAACAGCAAGGGTTGGGGGTAAACCCAACTCCATTAGTCAACATAGAATATGACACCATTCTAATAGAGGTGGATAACAGCGACTTAAAGAGTATTACTCTAGCCGCAGGCACCATTATTGGAATGGCGGTTGATGACCGACATTTTTCCATCGATTTAGGAAATTAACTGTTAGGACCAATCCCCAAGGACTGTTTTGACAGTGACAGTGATGACAATACAACACCAGACAGGATTTTTACCCGGCATGGGGGGAACTTCCTGGTTTACACTCCCTGCCCCTATGGTAAGGAAGATGTGACTTGTGACTTCAGGAGGGATGAGGTGATTTTCCAGGTCCATGAGGGTTGCCTTTCCCACCTGAGGCCTCCAGTCCAAATCAGCACTCTGACCAGGGACTTCTCCACCCAGCTGGAGGAGGCCGCTAAGATAGCCAAACCAGAAGTCTTTCCAGGCTTCAGGCAGATGGTGGAAGAGAGAGTCAACCTAGCTGATGCCTGTGTGACTCTGGAACAGAAGCAAAAGTTGAAACAAGTTTTCTTGGATTTCCAAGATCTCTTTGCGGTAGACTCATAAGACTGTAGCCGCACCGACATCCACACAACAACAATCCCCACGGACCCTGGAATGACTCCAGTGTTTGTGAAGCAATATCGCTTGCCTCTCGCATCCATGGAGTCCCTTACTGAAATAATTAAGAACCTTGAGTCCCGGGGAATAATCCGTCCAGTCCACAGCACTTTCAATAATCCGGTGCTGGGAATATTGAAGCCAAACGGCCAGTGGAGACTCTGCGCCGACCTCAGGGAGCTCAACAAACGGGTCCATACTTCCCGATGGCCTCTGCCCTACATTGACCAAGGGCTGGCCCAGATTCAGGGGTCACAGGTATTCACTGCAATAGACCTGACCAATGGATACTGGACTGTGCCTGTCAGTAGGGAGGACCAATACAAGCTGGCTTTTACCTTTGGGGGCCAGCAGTACACATGGACCCGGACTCCCTTCGGATACCTCAACTCCGGCAATGAATTCAACATTTTCCTACACAAGGTCATGGGTGCAAGGGGTAACATGGCTTATGTAGATGATGTCCTCATCAAAAGTTCATCTGTGGAGGAACACATAGCAGAGATCCGTTATGTTATGACCCAGTCGAGGGCCGCCGGAGCAAAACTTTCCTTTCAGAAAGCACAGTGGTGTAGAACCCGTGTTAATTTCTTGGGGCATGAGATTACTCCTCAGGGCCTCTGTCCCCAGGAAAAGAAAGTGGAAGCACTTCAGAAACTGAAAGACCCCACAACTCTGCGGGAACTAAGGAGCCTCCTTGGACTGACTAATTACAGCAGAAAGTTCATTGAAGGCAACGCAGAGATCACCAGACCCCTGATTCATCTCCTGAAGGGGGGAGTCAAGTGGGAATGGGGTCCAGAACAAGCCGAGGCGGTAAGACAACTCAAAAGAAGCCTCTCACAAGCGCCTTGCCTAGCTTACCCTGTCAGAAACAAGGAGTTCTTCCTGGAGACGGGGTTCTCTAATACGTGCTTGATGGCAGTATTATACCAAAAGCATGACAAGGTCAATAAAGTAATCTCCTATGCGAGCAAAACTTTATCCTCTGTGGAGGAAAAATTCAACGAGTGTGAGAAGGCACTCCTGGCAACGGTGTGGGCATTGAGGAATTACCGCCCGTTCATCCAGGGGGAACACATCATCGTGGAGACTCCACACCAGCCTCTTCAATATCTCCAAAGTGATAGAATCCGGGCCGGAAAGGTGAGTAATTCCTGAATTACTTCCTGGATTCTGTCAATGCAAGGCTTTCCTGTGGAGGTCAGATATGGCCAAAACAAGAAGAGTCCCCTCGCGCAAGGTCTGGCTGACTTGCATGATTGTGCCAGAGAAAACTGTCTCGAGGACGAAAGTCTAAAAATCAAGGGCAACACGGAGGCATACCTTAATTCCCCACACAAAGTCTTTGAAGAGGACAAGTGTGAGGGAATGCCCACTGTCTATGTGGATGGATACTCTTACCATGTTGACAACAACGGGGAGAAACAACTGGTGGCCGGCGTAGGGAATGCATGGGTGAATGAGTCCCCAGAACCCTCCGCTGGAAACAAAATTGGTCCCCGAAGTAGTCAGGTGGCAGAATTGATGCCATCCTCACTGCTGTCCAACATCGACTCCACGAACTGGTCATAATCACAGATTCTGATTATGTACGGAACGGGTTCGTGGAGCAACTGGTTAATTGGAAAACCAGAGGCATGTTATGTGCTAACAACAAACCCTTGAAACATGGGAAGTTGATCCAAAACATTGATGATCTGATCACATCGAATGGGATGACCATCTACTGGAAAAAGATCAAGGGTCATTCCAAAGTAGAGGGACCAGACAAAACTGGAAATGACTTAGCTGATCAGCAGGCCAAAACCGGGGCCATCCAAAGGGATCTAATTGAGATTGAGTCCCTGTTGGGGGAAATCCAGGTCACTACTATCACTAGGTCCCAGACAAATGCTCACAATGATCTCTCAACTGCCGAATGGAGCAAGGAGACCCCTGATGCTGATTTGAGTACAGCTCAGAAGGGGGATCCAATTATTGGTAAGTTTTACCATCACCTTGAGGACCCTGAGAACTTTCCCCTGACGGATACCGATTACATTGGGAAAGAGGACCTAAGAGTGTTGATGAAATGTCCAAAAATGTTCTGAATCCAAGACGGCTTGCTGGTAAGGAAATCCAAAGCTGGCCACGATCAGTGGGTGGTTCCTACCTCATTCCGAAGCCTGATGTTAAGTCACGCCCATGATGTGGCCACCGCCGGTCATAGGGGGTTTCACACAACACTGGAAATCTTAAGAGAGGTTGCCTACTGGCCACACATGGGCCAGGACTTCAACCAATATTTGAAGGGTTGTCTTGTGTGTGCACAATTTCAGCCAACATCCCTCACACACCGGGCGCCTCTCCAAAAGAGGGGGATGACACTCCCATGGTCAGATTTACAAATCGACTTTGTAGGCCCCGTGATTCGCTCTGCTAGGGGGAATAAGTACATGTTGACTGTGACATGCTTGTTTACCAAGTGGGTGGAATGTCTCCCAGCCCCAAACTGCAAGGCAGAAACGGCAGCTGCCTTGATGATTAACCACATCTTTTCCCGTTTCGGTCTACCTCAAAGGATTGAGTCAGACAGAGGTAGCCACTTCACCAGTGAAGTGATGTCAAAGATGTGGGAGATACTGGGGGTCAAGAGAAAGTTACATATTGCTTACCGGCCAGCTTCTTCTGGGGCAGTAGAGAGATATAACCGAACCATTGTGATCATATTAAAGAAGTTTGTGGCAGATTCTGGGCCAAGTTGGGATATCCGATTACCTCTGGTCCTAATGGCCATCAGATCTACCCCTTCATCTGCAACCAAAATGTCACCATTTGAGTTGATGACTGGACACAAGATGGTGCTTTCCCAGCATTTGCTCTACAGGACCTAATAGCAGACACTAATAAATGGCTCCACAACTCACGAGTATGTGGAGAATTTAAGGAAACACCTTCAACATGCTTTTTCTTATGCTCAGCGGAATCTAGAAAGATCAGCTGATAGCATGAAGACCCACTATGACCTGAAAACTTCCAGGAAGGAATATCAGGTGGGGGACCAGGTCTATTTATACAACTTCCAAAGAAACCAGGCAAAGCAGCGAAGATTTTTGCCTACATGGAAGGGACCCTATGAGATTATAGACAAGATCTCCCCTGTGGCCTACAAGATCCACATCCCCAAAGGCGGCTTGGCAAAGGGGGAAGACAAGTGGGTCCACATAAACCAGTAGAAGTGTTGCCATCCCAGGCACACTTTGCAGCAACTGGAGGAGTCCTCTGCAATCCCAGAGGGTACCGCTCCAGAGTAATTCAATTCCAACCCTAAAAGATCCTACATATAGCCTATCAAATTCTGTGTTTCTCAAGTTTATGTGTTCCTGTCTCTTAATTTAAAAAAAATGTGCATGTTCATATCTGTTGAGTTCTAAAATATATATGCCACCCCACTATATCAATGGTGGGGGAGAAATGTCCATGAATAGGTATTGCCGCTCTTCCTTTGTCGTCCTAGGAGAAAGAAAACGTGGAGACTGGCCAAGGAGGACGATCCGGAGACCGGGAGCAGAGACACAAGGGGCCCGGGGTACCGCCCAATATTCCCATGAGGACCGGCGAGGAGAACCGATCGATCAATACCGGATGGAGGAAAAGATGCTGAACTGTGCCATTTGCCGAATTGGAAGAAGACTATGCGGACCTACCAGTGCGTGGGTCATCACCTTTTGTGCACCCGACTCCCCATCGACTAAAATTTAAAGTGCAGTCGGGTGGGGGGCTTTGTTGGGTGTCCTGACCCACGTTTGAGCTATCATGCTGCAACATTTGGTGCTGTGGGCTTAGAAAATCCAAGATGGCCAAAAAGCCCACATGTGCGCCAGAATCCAGGGGAACCACGCAGTTTGTGCGCACACCAAAATAGTTACCTAACTTGCCACCCACCAGTGTAAAGAAAGATCTTTGTTAACAAAATCCACTGTTACGGATGTCAAAAAGTTGCTGAAATCGGGGCTCATCGGACCACTTTAAAGATTCAACCCTTTTGTGGGGTTCCACATAACCATTTTACTGTAAGGAGCCCCATCAAAACAATGTTAAGCAAGGATTTACTACCATGTAAGAACCATTCCTGTTTAGAATGCATTAATCCAAGAAAGATCCCAAAATTGCATGCAGTACCCGCTTTTGACTGAGGGCGGCGCTAGCGGTCTAAACTCTGACAGGGAAACTGCATGTCAGGAGTTGCAGGAGAGGCCTTTACATCAAAGGCTGGGAGTTAATTAAAATCTTAACCACATGCTGTTCCCAGAAGACAATCTGATTTAATTAACAGGCCAAAGGCTGGGAAACCTCTCACCTCCAGAGATTCACACCAGGAGTCAGAATCTCACATGACCTCTTGATTGATAGAAGGCAGACTGTCTGGGAGCCTCCTGGAGACCACACAATAGGCTCTCGCACTTGAATAGAATATGTTGATTTTGACTGTTTCCTGTCAACAAAGGCCTGCCTGCCAGAAGACACATGTGATCACTGACCCACCCGAGTCTTGGAGGCGGACTCCAACACTCTGAGAACTGAATTGAAAGCAAAATATATATTTTACAGAAACACTGATAACTCTTTGTGATCAAATGACAGGAATGTATAACTTTGAGAGCCTTCATTTAAAAAATGTACCTTCGATTCAAGCCCAAACTCCAATTTGTGTGATGTTCTGGGGCAAAACCCTGCTATTTATGTATACTACAGACTCTGTGTTTAAGCTAGAGACATGGGAATTTACTGGAGTATGTATGGACAGGCCGTGTATATGTGTATAACTTTTAATGAAGAACCAAGTTTGCATTACCCACTAAAATCGAAAATAAGTTGCCATTTTTGAATGCAAGCCCTTAGGAAGAGCAGAGTTTGAACAGAGTATACCTCATGTGATAGGTAATATGTACATGCAATGAAAAACCACTATGTATTTGAGAAATGTGTATTTTGATCAAATATAGATTTGTGGGCAAACTGACCAGGGGAGGATCCTCTGACCCATACAACCTACAGCATCACTCTGACTCACAGTTCCTTCCCCAATCATGGGAGAGGGGAGAATTGGGCCTATGACAAGTAGAAAGGGGCAGGCTTAGCTAGGCCCAGGCACACACCCACTTTCAAAACACATAAAAAGAGACTGCTGGGACAGGTAGAGAGATTCAAATCCCGTTGCTGCAACGCGCTCTGCCGGACCATACACCATCCAGAGGATACTAGATTCAACACTTAGGGCCTCATTACACGGACGGCGGTAAGGGTTAACGGTCACCGTTAATGGCAACGGTGACCGTTAACCCTTACCGCCGTACTACGAGGTCCCTTAGCGGGTTGGTGCTTTAACGCCTGCTTTTTGCAGGTGTTAAAAACCAACCCGCTAAGGGACCTCGGAGCTAATTACGGCACCGCAAAATTGTGGTGCCGTAATTAGCGCCTTCCCCATTCCCATAGAGCCCTATGGGGCAGAAATGGGAATGGGGAAGGGCAATGGCGGAAGGGGGATTTACCGCCCCACCGACCTTGGAATGGGGCGGTAAATCCCCTTACCGCCAAGGCGGTGCCGGTAATTTACCGGCATGGTCCAGGGTGCTAATAGCACCCTGGATCACCGCCTTCCGTGTAATGAGGCCCTTAGACTTTAAAACTCCAAAGAACTTGATTC
Source organism: Ambystoma mexicanum (assembly GCF_040938575.1). Lineage (NCBI taxonomy): Eukaryota > Metazoa > Chordata > Amphibia > Caudata > Ambystomatidae > Ambystoma > Ambystoma mexicanum. The sequence continues at coordinate 899,877,546 of NC_090941.1, forward strand.
AGAACTCAAAGCAAGGGCCTAAACCCACAAACGGAGAACTCTTCTCAGTAGGCCTCAGCATCCAGCAAACCTAACAGCGGTAGCAGCATCCAGGAGCCGTGCAGATCAGCGCTGGGTCCAGAGAAAGCTGTGCAGAAAGATCCAGAAGCAGTGCTGTACCCAGAGAAAGCAGAGCAGTATCCAAAATATATTGTGAGTACCTAGCAGAACTGTGCAGAACCAATCTCTTAGTTAAAATAATATAATTCAATCTATTTTAAATCTAATCAGAACTGCCTCCTAACTGTCACCTGTTATTTTGCAAAGCTGTCACCTGTCATTTTCTAGCTGCAAGCTGTTACCTGTCGCTTTGAACTTTTAAAATTTCAAATCCGAAAAACTACCTTTATTTAATCGACCGTATCTCTGGAACCGTTTGGGCTAGGAACTTGGTTTAACTTTCCTCTGAAAGCTTAGAATCGCAGCTTTTCAACAAGTTTAGAACCGACTTGCTACCCCTTATACTTGCCACGATTCGCGATTTGGTTAAAAATCCAGCCACTGTGAAAACAGCAGCTTCCTTGCTTTCCTTTGCCAAAAATTCGTTTAACCTGCTAGTTACTCCTAGATCCTTGCTAAAGTGAGCCTGAACTCATCCCAAGTATATTTCACTCACCCTGAACCTCCTGAAGGGAACTAAAAGCATTTTCAGCATATTTCTCACTGCATTGTCACCATATTCAAAGCACTTTTGCCTGTATTTCAAACTCATACCTGTTTTCTCTAAGCTTGCTGGGGTGAACTGAATTACATTTGATTGCATTTCTGAGAACTGTGTGCTTTCCTTCCATTTCCTTGCATTGCATAAAGGGGGGGAGTGAATTGCCAGAGAAAAGTGATTACATTGTCTTTTGCTGAAATCCTATCAAGTTTTTTTTCTGTACTGCATTTTCATTCCACCTTGCATCCATTTGAAACCATAAAAGTATTGTTGCTATCTTATCCATCCTATAACCACTCATCATTGATTATAAAGAAGTGTCCTAGCGCCAGACTATCCATTATTGATTACTGCTCAGATTAAGTGTGATATTCAATTATTAATTTATTATAAAGTGTGATATATATATATATATATGTATATATATATATATATAGTTTACATTCTCAAATAAACCGTTTAAACTTGCAAAACAGAACTACTTCTTGGCTCAGTGGGGCTAGGGGGGTTCCAAGAGAGGGGTGTTATATAGGGGTAGTCATCCAGAACTCATGAAATGGACATAAAGATATATCAATAAGGGTTTCCATTCAGTATCCCAGACTAGGCATTGACTTAGCTGTAGTGCTGGATTTGAATCCTCTTACAGGATACATTGCTCATGTTTGCAAGGAGGGGGGATCAACATGATCAATATGGTAGAAAAGGTGGTGGCCCGACCGGAAATTGAGGCAGTCTAAGCCACAGCTGCAGCTGAAGGGCCTGCTGACACATCTTTGAGATATCTGCCATCAGTGGAGGCAAGAAGGGTCTGCTGGATTAATTTGCCCTAGGCAGTAAGGTCCTGCCCATGAAAGAGATTAGTGCATCTCCCTGGACAATTGTTTTGGGAGAAACAGTTATGTGGGTACTGGGGGCGGGGTTGCATTTAAGACCTAGGACAACATGACATCCAGCCGTATGGCTACGGAGAAGTTGAGATCGCGCTGCTGGGTAATTTACAGGAATCCAAGGACCATAATGGCATGTTCTGCTGATATTTATATGGCTAAAAAGGGATCGTCCCTACTTGGTTGGAATGAACAGGTAAGTTTGGGCATCCGCATTCAGCCCAACTTGGGTGAGCCAGTGATAATAGCGGAAGTGGAGGATAATTGGGCTGTGGAGTTTCCGGGGGTGTTCTCGGATGAACTGGGGAGACTGAAGGATTTTCAACATTTCATCAATGTCCGAGGGAATGCTGCTCCTATGGTTCATAAAGTGTTGCCAGCGGGACATGTTGCTGCAGAAAGGGATAATCGAGAAACTGGAAGGCACAGATTGGTTGTCTCCCATGGTATAAGTCATCAAGAGTAATGGAAATTTGAGGTGATGTGTTGACCGTAGGGGCCTTAATAAGGACATTCTGGTGGATTGCCATCCATTGACGGTCATCTCAGAGGTTTTATCTATGCTGGGAGACGCCAGGTATTTCACAGTCATCGATCTCTCAGCAGCCTATCACCAGGTACCTCTGGAGTGCCAAGAGGTCACAGCCTTTGTCACCACTGAAGGTACATTCAAGTACTGAAGGATGCTGTTTGGACTGGCTTCTGCAGCGGTATTCTGAGTCCTGGAGAATGCAACAGATGTTGAGATATTTCAAGATGATGTGATCCATGCAAACTCGAGGGAGGAGTATGATAAAGTACCTAGGGGTGTTTTGTGTAAGCTAAGAGAGGCTGGACTCATGGTTCAGCTTAGCAAATGCAGGATCAATGTGGAATACCTGGGGCTTTGTATTTCAGCTGAGGGGGTCTGTTCAAAGCTCCTTTTGGTGGAGCCCATAAGCTTAACAGGACCCAAGGACCAGGATCAGAGAAGATCTTTTCTAGGTTTCACTGAATATTACCACAGGTTTGCGGGTACATTTGCAGTAATATCTCCACTTAGGTCATTTGTCAAGAAAGTAGTGAGGTACAATTGGTTTGAGAAGTGGTGGGGTGCTTTTGTGTTTATCAAAGAGGGCATAGCCAAAGCTCCTTCTCTTGGAAAACTGTGTCAAGAGCAAAATGTATCAGACGATAGATGCCAGCAGTTTGGGCGTGGGGGCATCTTTGACACAACGTGATGGTAGTAAGGAGGAACATATTGTGGCATTCGTGGCTGGACCTGTTAGAGGTGCAGAAAGGAATGCCTCAGTGGTGGAGAGAGAGGCCTTTGCTATCCTGGGTAGTTCTCCATTTTACATTGTTCATGTGGAGTCAACGTTTTGTGGTCAGGACAGACCATAAGCCCTTGGGGCAAATGTCGTTGTCAGGTGAGGGGTGGACCCATGGCTCAACAATCTCCAAATGGCTTAATAGAGTTACAGAGCTATGATTTCCAAGTATGTTATTTACCAGGAAAAAAGAATTTGGTGGTGGATTGTCTCTTATGTTTGCCTGTTGAGCACTCTATAGAGGAAGAGACATGTGGAGAGGAGATGGTCATGGCCAGCATTGAGCATGAGTCGGTAAGTGAGGTGGAGTGGGAATATGCTGGTAATGAGGATGACGATTTGAAAGCTGTGATGGATTAGACAGTCATGGGCTGGCCTAGCAAGAAAGTTCTGGAAAAACAATTTGAACCATACTTTGAGATGAAGGGTGGGTCGTCCTAGTCGGGGAATAATGCTCGGGAGAGGGGTGAAATTTGTTAATCCAACCCCCCCAGAAAGCATCAGAAAAAGGTTGATAGAGTTGCCACATCAGGGACATATGGGAGCAAGTGGCACCAAGAGGAGGCTACGTCAAAACTACTGGTGACCAATGATGGATAGTTGTGTTGAAAGGAAAGTGAGGGACTGTGCAGTGTTTGGCGAGTGATAAGAGAAAAGTGGTTTGGGAGACTCAGTTGATTGCTTTTAAGGAGCCAGTTCCTCCTTGTCAAAAGATATCAGTCGATGTGATGGGTCCGATTCAGGGACTGGGGGTGGTTTAAAGTACCTTTTTGTGTTGAGGACCATCATTTTAAATGGATTGAGTGGAACGCAGTGAGGGGAGCTATAACTGTGGAATTGGTTACATTTTTTGAGGGTTTCGTGAAGGCTTTCCCATGGAGTTAGTAATGGACAATTGGGTTCAGTTCTGCTCTGAGTAATGAAGATAGTTTTGGAGGGGCACTCTATACATGTGCGCACTGCTCTCGAACATCCCAGGGCTAATTCATTGTTTGAGCAGGTCAACAGGTATTTAAAAGGAGGCATTCAGTTAGTGTTGAGGTCAGGGTTGCCTTGGCGAGTAGTACTGAGGCAAATGGTGTGGCATTATTGCACTACACCAAATTCTCTGAGGAAAGTGTCTCCTTTCGCTTCACTGAAGGGGCATCACTTTTCCTGTGTGGGTGGACCGTGAGGACATTATGACAGCAGTGGAAGAAGGTCAAGCGCATTTCAAGAGAGTGTTTGATGAGAGCAATAAGGTCAAGTCCTTTAACTGGTCCGTTGGAGATGTGGTGTTGATCCCCAGTCCCAGGGTGAGCGGCGAGTGTCTAGAAAGCAAGTTTCTGGGTTTATATGTGATCTTACCGACCACAATCACAGAGTGGTAAATTTCTTTGCGGACAAAAACGGTTTTTAATTTGGGCCCCTGCCCCAAACCCCTTGTTTTTTTTAACCTTTTAACACCACCCCATCCCAACCCATTTTAATCCCTTACCCCACTACCCTTTATTTAATTAATGTTTGCCCTGTTTTTCGGCGTTATTGTCCCCTCTGAAATTTACCACTCTGTTTTGTTTGCAATACAATGACTGGGTAATGTTTTCTGGGTCCCAAAAAGATCACTTCTATGAGAAACGGGAGTTGTGGTGGTGGAGAGGTGTGAAATATGGTCGAATGGCAAGTTGGTGCCTTACAGATGTGAGGTCTTTGCAGGTGTTGATTTTGCATTTTGGAAGAAGCTTGGTCAGGGAGGTGAAAGCGTGAGAGTTTCAAACCGTTTTAAGGATTCCATTTGCGAGAATATTTAATACGTTTCCAACCCGTTGTAAGGATCTAATTTGTGAGAATGTATTGTTATTTACCCATGCGGGTTTGTGTTTACTTTAATTCATTTTTTTTAAAAATGTATTTTTGTTTAAGTTGGAAGAAGTGTTGTATAGGGATTCTAATTCTAGCACTGTTATCTTTTGCTGGGGATGTTGTTTTCGGTTGAGATGGCAGTTTGATGTAGCAGCTCTCCACAGGTCTACAGAAATACAGTCTTACCTGTTACTGCCTCGTAAACCCTTTCATGTACCATTAATGTCCATGAAATAAAAAACTGGGATGAAGATTATGCAAGCCATATTGAATGAGAGTCCTAAAGGGAAGAGGGACTTGTACGAAAAACCAGGAAAGCCCCATAACAATGTCATAAATAAGGAAGGCGGCACACTGGAAGGTGAGAGCAACTGAGTTTCAAATTAGCTGGCACTGCCCAGCTGAAGCAGCTCTGGACGCGTGGTATCCGAAGCAAGTAGGAGAGTTAGGCGACAACCCCAAAGCGAGACTTTGGGAAAGGGCGAACGCTCGAAAAGTTGAAACCAGGAGAGAGTGTACCGACTGGAAGAAGGTATCCTGACAAGCAGTGCTTAAAGTGGGCCGGGGCCGCGCCCCGGCAGTCTCCAAAAAGTGGGACTGAGCCGGGGCCCTGTGGGGCTCCCGTCCAACCGCAACATTGGCGGAATGCATTATCCCGTCGCGGCCGCAGCCGCGACGGGAGATGCGCCTGCCATGAAGTCAGGCGAGCCGACAGAAGTGGCAGCCAACCACAGCGACGCTGTGACTGGCTGCCACTTCCGTCAGTCATAGTAACTGCCTCTGGTGACCCCTCGCGCGAGAGGTCACCAGAGGCAGTTACTGTCCCTTTGTTTCCCCAGGTCGCCGAGGCGTCTTTAACCCTCGGCGAACCTGGGGATTCCTCGACATATTTCGAGGTTTATAAAAGATGGCTTTGAAAGTACACATTTCAAGCCATCTTTTATAAAGCTTTGTCGACGGACAATTTTGTCCGTAGTCAAAGCTTTATAAAAGATGGTTTGAATTGTGTACTTTCAAAGCCATCTTTTATAAACCCGAAATCTTTAAAAAAAAAAAAAAAGATGGCCTGAAAACTAGGCAAACCGTAAGGTATGCACACAAATATATTTTAATGTTATATATTTGTGTGCGTACCTTACTATGGTTTGTGTACTTTGCAAGCCGTCTTTTATAAACGTAGAAATATGTTACATATCTCTATGTTTAGAAAAGATGGCTTGCATAGTACACAAACCATAGTAAGGTACGCACACAAATATATAACATTAAAATATATTTGTGTGCATACCCTACGATTTGCGTACTTTTTAGGCCACGCCCCTCCCATAAGCCACGCCCCCAAATAAGCCCCCCCTCCCCCCCCCCTGGATTTCTTACCCCACTTAAAGCCCTGGAGACAAGTCACCAATGCACAGTGTTGTCAAGAAGAGACAGAACACTAAAGTGGAGGGGACAAGCTGTGAGATGTCCTGACCCCAAAGAGAGGAAGAGCGGAGGCGTGACCGCGGGTGAGAAGCAGTGACTGATGGGGCCATAAACACTTAACACGGTTGAAGAACTGACTGAGAAGGAAGCGAATGGAAGAGCGACGAAGCAACCATCTCATACATTGCTTAAAAGGTCATAAGCCGTTCTGACACGAAGAGAAGCAGGTTCCTGTCCACATAGGACCGTGGAGATGTTACCCCTACAAAACACAGGTAACAGGGAAAACGGGTGACCCATGAGGGGGACAGAAGAAAGAGAATCATTACTGGAACGCTCATACTCGTCCCAGTCACAAGACATAATTGGAAATATTGAGAGAGTAATCATTATTGGAACACTCATACTCGTCCAAGTCCAAAGGAAGGTTTGGAAATACTGAGAGAGAGTAATAATCACTATGGAATGCTCATACTCGTCCCAGTGTAAGGGGAGCATTGAAACTATCAAGAGAGTAATAACAATTGATGGAACATTCATATTTATGCCAGTTAATAAAAGGAAGTGAGAACGCATATTGGGGCTTTACAACCTGTTGTGATCAGGAAGAAAGATACATAATAAAAGACGAAGAACTTTTGTGAACGTAAAGAGAAAAGTGTTGAGTCCAGGGCATAAAAGAGAATATCACAGGAAGAACAAAAGAGAAAGAAGTGGAGAGAAGTAAAGGAACAGATTAAGGCCTGGAAGAATCCAGTATCTGAACTGTATAGCCTAATGAGAGTGGTGCTTAACAAAAAATTGGATTTCATATTGAACTGAACTTGTGGCAAACCTATATAACACGAGAAGGGTGTCATTCTCCTGTGCCCTAGTCGTAGGGACAGAGTAGACTAGTTTTGGACAGTGGACGGAATCTGATTTAAGACTTGCACTGATGACTGGCTAGCACCTTAGGTTTGTTAGGCAGGGAACACCCATAGATTAGGGAGAGTTAAACCTTTGCACCTTTTTGTTAAATAAAACTACACTTAAATGGTACATCAGACTTTGTGTCCTTCTGAACCGCACCACATATCTTACTAAAAGCAAAGCAAAAGGGTCTAGTGTCTTATGCAACAGAAATCTGCAAGCAATGTAAACATCTGTTTTCAAGAGTCAGTGGCAAGCTTCATTCTACTTCAAGTATGGCTTTAAAGAGCTGCATAGAATTATAGATTGGTAGCTGTCAACCATTATAAGCGTCTGTAACCCATCACTCTACATAGGTTTTGGACTAGGACTCCCATGATGCCTAGAAATGCAATATGCAGGCTAGGGCTGATGGGAGATGTAGTCTAAAACATCTGGAGAGCCAAAGGTAGCAAGCAGATCCTTAAGCTACAGGGATGCATCCCGAGGGGCTCCTACTGACATCTGATTGGCATCAACAGTGAAGCTTGAGTTGAAAATGTGTTGATCAGTGCTAAGTATGTGTACTATGCAGTAGTTTGCACTACATTATGGCATCCCCAGTTCTATTGATTTAGATCAGAGTATTTGCAGTTGAATTTTCTGATAGAGTGCTTATTTTTTTATTTATTTTTATTGAATCAGTTGAATTTAATCAACCTTACAATATCAAAAATAAGACATAATATACAATTTATCAATTAGAATTAAAATGACAATAACATATCAATCAATGTCAGATAAGTAGTTCGTGATTCCATTGACAATTTTGATCAATAAGGTCAAGAAGTACGAAAAAGAAAAAAAAAAAAGATTTTTTTCTTAGAGTGCTTATTCAGGTTTCTGTTGGATACCTGAAAGTGTATAAAACCAGGACTATTATTTAAGAATTGTAGCACCTGCTCACACCCCACCTTTTATCCTTAAACTGCCACAGGACCGGTGTCAAGAACACAGTACATGGTGAACAGTGATACACGGGTCATAAAGCAGATGCATCCCAAGTGCCAACCCTCGGGAACCTGCCATGGTTTGGTTTGTGAGCAAGTCAGTTCAGGACCAGGTAACAGGCAGGGTGCTCACTAAAGAGAATTCATGAATGAATTCATGAATGCACACACGTTGGCTCAAAGAGCAAGCAAAGAAATTGACACCACTTGGAAAACCACCACGACAAACTGATATCACTCAAATGTTTTCATTCGGGCCACCAAGGCTTACAGTAAAATACATTTAAAAAAAGCACTATGAAGCCAATACAAATAAAAGGAAAGACAAGCCGATCATGAGTGCCATTCTATAGGGCATCGGTTGCACGTTTTTTTCTTATTCATGAATGTATGTAGCAACGTGAAAAAGGAATGAAGCGCAAACTAGGACTGCATCAAGAATGTTGTTTTATGCCGTGCCACTCACCATGCTTTTTTCTGCACTTATGTCTCAGTGCAATCACGAGTAAACAAAAGAAAACTGCAGAGCCCTGTAATTTATGAGGCAAGTTGCAGTCCCTCCTACCGGTCCTAGTTACCCCTCTCTCTCATCGCATTACTTCTCCTTTGTCCCAGTAGTGCACGGTCTCATATCACATATCTGTTATATTTCAGGTCGGCATGGTCCTAAATTATGGCCCCATAGTAAACGGATTGTCAGGAGTTGCGCATTCTGTTGCACATCATTTAAGGCCCTGGGTAATGGGGGCTTGAAGGTGGGAACATTTAGGATGTCATTCCAGAGCAAAGACGAAAAGAATTCTATGGCGCTTCCTATCAGGCTATGTAAGCCGCAGACTTCACTCCTCGGCTGCCAATTTTATTTAAAATGTTTTAGGCACATTGCCAGGAAAGGCAAACTGCTCATGTAAATCATGTAACGAAAGGCTCTTCAGCTTGCATGTTTGAGCTTGGCCTGTTCTTATGGGAACGGTGTAAAACTCCGGAACGGTACCCTAATATATACAACGGCAGCAAAACTCACCTGAAAATGATGCAAACACACATGAAGAACATTTTGGAAATGGGGAAGGTTGAACAATGTGCTGTCATTAACCCATTGCTGCCCAAAAGCTACATTTTCACACAAAAAAGTACCCGGAACGGGCCGGAACGGTACTGTCACGCCACTTACCTGGAGACTGGGGTTCTCCGCACCTACTCGCTCCCCTCCCTCTTGGCGGATCTACCCGCGCTTTTGCTTGCAGGGATCCGCCATGGGGAGAGCGTTGAGGGTTCCCGTTAGGTGTCCTCTGTGCATGCGCGGGAGAACACAGTCTCGTTCCGTGCATGCGCAGTAGATTGGGCCCTCGCCACGGCGAGAGCTTGCGCTCCAAGCCTCGCTTTGGATGTGCCGGCACCCGGCAACGAGACGGTTTGCGTCTCAAGCCTCTATGGTGCCGGTGATCCCATAAAAGGAGCGTCGATCGGGGGCAGGTCGCGTCTCAACGCGGTTTGTCCCTGATCGTGTTCTGAGCTCGCTCGTTTTGTCCAGCGCCAGCCTCTTCTTCTGCCCGCTCCTGCTTGGTACTCTGCCTGATCCTGTCACCCTCTCTGCTGCCCTCGGCCCATTCCTTCCTCCTGTCCTAGCTTGGAGGTCCTTTTGGGTCCTGGGTCTCCCTTCCCTGGGGTGTCACTCCCTTTCTCCCGGGTTCCAATTCAGTCCTTTCCCTAATTCAGTTCCTGGGTTTGGTTCCCACTCTCCTGCCTGTGCCCCTTCTCGGTTCCTTTTGGGACCTTTGGACTACCAGCTGCTGTACCAGTCTGAGCCACATCCTGCCTGCTATTCTCACTTCCTCAGTGGTTCCTGGGATTATTGCTTCTACCTTTAACTTCAGCCTCACTGTACGAGCTCTGCAGCCATACCCAGCATCTACACAGCGTTCCTCAGATCAGAGCCTTTGGAACCCATCTTCGGACGAATACTTCGGACTCTACAGTTAAAGGACTCAAAACATCTGCCTCTCCTGTCAGTGCTTGCACTGTCCTGACGCCACGCTAATCAGGAGAGAGCGACCCGTGGCGTTGGGAGTCGGTCCATCTTCCACCCTGTATCAACCTTGGGTGGTGGAGAGGCCGGTACCCCGCGTCGCTCACGCATCTGAAAACAGTCGTCCGTCTGGCTGCCACGTCAAGATCCTCACCCAAGTCTACAGGTACGCTACCCTCTCGTGATTCTCACCTTAACAGATTGAGACGCCTGCCTTCAGATTTGGAGATGGAAGATGGTCAAGATATCCGGAATGAGCTTCAAGCTCTTAGAGCAGAGATGACTGCACTACGTCAAGAGAATCAGACATTAAGTCAAATGGTAACACAGGGGGCAATGAGTGCTTTGCAGGGTGAAGGTTCATTGGCGCATACAACTCCGATCAAGTTTGATGGAGACCCCCGACGTGTTGCAGAATTTTGCAACCATTGCCGGATTCATTTCCTTTTTAGACCATCTCACTTCACCAACTACAAGGACAAAATTGGATATATTCTGGGGTATCTTTCTGGGAACGCTCTCGCCTGGGCAACTCCATTGGTGGTCACCAATAGTCCTATTTTGAATGATTTCATGGCCTTTGAAAAGGCTTTTTTGGAGGTGTTTCAATCACCAAACCTGGCTTCCGTAGCCCAGAACCAGTTGATGGACATGAGACAAGGAAGTGCTGACATTATAACATACATAAGCCGCTTCCGCCAACTGGCGACCGACTCACAGTAAAGGACCTTGTTTCGCCGAGGTTTGAGAGATGAGTACAAGGACGAGTTACTCCATATCCCCGAGCCCGAGACCCTCCAACGCCTTATTGATCAAGTGCTCCGGATAGACCAGAGACTAGCGGAGCGAAGGGCGGAGAGACGGTCTGAGAAATTTCATTCAAGAATGCCTACTGTACCAGTCAGATCTTTTGGTTCCTCAGAGTCTGGCACTGAACCTATGCAATTAGGGGCCATGAGAGGTCCTTAATGAGAGGAGGAGAGGAGAAGAAGAAGAACACTGCGCCTATGTCTCTATTGTGGAGCGGCCGGGCATTATCTGGGTACATGTCCCTTACGCTCTCAGAAGAAGAAGGCGGAAAACTAGGAGACCTGTTGTGTAATGGAAGGGCAACAACAGGTCCCACTCCTTTCTCAGGCCTTTCCGCGTCTTGTTCCACTCCCCACCCCATGCAACCAGCTGTCTTACTGACCTTGAAGATCCAAATATCTTTGCCTGACAAGACTTTGGAAGTTTACGGGTTGCTGGATAGTGGAGCCTCTGGTAATTACATCGATGAATCATTTGCTACCATCAACGGAATACCGCTTCTTTCCAGACATACTGCCCTACCGGTTGAGGTCATCAATGGATCTCCTTTGTCCTCCGGACCCGTCCGTCTTCATACCGTAGGGTTGGTACTTCGGATTGCTGATCACCTGGAATCTTTGGCCTTGGACGTGATTAGGTCTCCCATCTACAAGTTGGTCTTGGGATTACCGTGGTTGCAATGTCACAATCCAGTCATCGATTGGGGGACTCGTACTTTATCCTTTTCTTCCACCTTTTGTTCTCAGAACTGCAACCTGCCAACCCAGACTCATGTTCCTTCAACTTCCTTGGAATCTTTCGGCAGAGGTTCTAATCTTTGCTCCATTTCCCAAGTTCCACAAGAATACGCCGCTTTTGAACATGTGTTCTCTGAGCCAGGAAATATACCATTGCCCCCTCATTGCTCTTTTGATTGCTCCATTGATTTGTTGCCTGACGTTGAAATTCCTCACGGGAGACTGTATGCCTTAACCCAGGATGAGAGACAAGTATTACAGGACTACAGGTCGGATTGTTTAAGGAAGGAATATATAGCCCCTTCAAAGTGTGCCGGGTTTCCCTTGTTTTTTGTGAAGGAGGAGGGAACATTAAGACCCTGTGTTGATTATCGACAATTGAACGACATAACCATAAGGGATCGTTATCCCTTACCATTGATTCGCAGTATCCTAGAAATCCTCCACACTGCTCGGGTTTTCACTAAGCTCGACTTACGTGGAGCTTATCATTTGGTCCGCATTAAGGACGGGGACGAATGGAAAACTGCATTTAAGACCCCCTTTGGGCACTTTGAGTACAGGGTTATGCCTTTCGGTCTGTGCAATGCCCCAGCTGTTTTCCAGAGATTCATGGATAACATCTTCAGTGATTTAATAGGCATTTCGGTTTGGATCTACTTGGACGATATTTTGATTTTCTCCAGGTCACTTGAGGAACACGTAGAACATGTTCGTGAAGTTCTTCACTGTTTATCTCTCAATCAGTTGTTTGCCAAGGCGGAGAAATGTTCTTTTCATCAACCCAGCATCGGGTCACCAGAGGCAGTTACTGTCCCTTTGTTTCCCCAGGTCCCCGAGGCGTCTTTAACCCTCGGCGAACCTGGGGATTCCTCGAAGTTTATAAAAGATGGCTTTGAAAGTACACATTTCAAGCCATCTTTTATAAAGCTTTGTCGACGGACAATTTTGTCCGTAGTCAAAGCTTTATAAAAGATGGTTTGAATTGTGTACTTTCAAAGCCATCTTTTATAAACCCGAAATCTTTAAAAAAAAAAAAAGATGGCCTGAAAACTAGGCAAACCGTAAGGTATGCACACAAATATATTTTAATGTTATATATTTGTGTGCGTACCTTACTATGGTTTGTGTACTTTGCAAGCCGTCTTTTATAAACGTAGAAATATGTTACATATCTCTATGTTTAGAAAAGATGGCTTGCATAGTACACAAACCATAGTAAGGTACGCACACAAATATATAACATTAAAATATATTTGTGTGCATACCCTACGATTTGTGTACTTTTTAGGCCACGCCCCTCCCACAAGCCACGCCCCCAAATAAGCCCCCCCTCCCCCCCCCTGGATTTCTTACCCCACTTAAAGCCCTGGAGACAAGTCACCAATGCACAGTGTTGTCAAGAAGAGACAGAACACTAAAGTGGAGGGGACAAGCTGTGAGATGTCCTGACCCCAAAGAGAGGAAGAGCGGAGGCGTGACCGCGGGTGAGAAGCAGTGACTGATGGGGCCATAAACACTTAACACGGTTGAAGAACTGACTGAGAAGGAAGCGAATGGAAGAGCGACGAAGCAACCATCTCATACATTGCTTAAAAGGTCATAAGCCGTTCTGACACGAAGAGAAGCAGGTTCCTGTCCACATAGGACCGTGGAGATGTTACCCCTACAAAACACAGGTAACAGGGAAAACGGGTGACCCATGAGGGGGACAGAAGAAAGAGAATCATTACTGGAACGCTCATACTCGTCCCAGTCACAAGACATAATTGGAAATATTGAGAGAGTAATCATTATTGGAACACTCATACTCGTCCAAGTCCAAAGGAAGGTTTGGAAATACTGAGAGAGAGTAATAATCACTATGGAATGCTCATACTCGTCCCAGTGTAAGGGGAGCATTGAAACTATCAAGAGAGTAATAACAATTGATGGAACATTCATATTTATGCCAGTTAATAAAAGGAAGTGAGAAAGCATATTGGGGCTTTACAACCTGTTGTGATCAGGAAGAAAGATACATAATAAAAGACGAAGAACTTTTGTGAACGTAAAGAGAAAAGTGTTGAGTCCAGGGCATAAAAGAGAATATCACAGGAAGAACAAAAGAGAAAGAAGTGGAGAGAAGTAAAGGAACAGATTAAGGCCTGGAAGAATCCAGTATCTGAACTGTATAGCCTAATGAGAGTGGTGCTTAACAAAAAATTGGATTTCATATTGAACTGAACTTGTGGCAAACCTATATAACACGAGAAGGGTGTCATTCTCCTGTGCCCTAGTCGTAGGGACAGAGTAGACTAGTTTTGGACAGTGGACGGAATCTGATTTAAGACTTGCACTGATGACTGGCTAGCACCTTAGGTTTGTTAGGCAGGGAACACCCATAGATTAGGGAGAGTTAAACCTTTGCACCTTTTTGTTAAATAAAACTACACTTAAATGGTACATCAGACTTTGTGTCCTTCTGAACCGCACCACATATCTTACTAAAAGCAAAGCAAAAGGGTCTAGTGTCTTATGCAACAGAAATCTGCAAGCAATGTAAACATCTGTTTTCAAGAGTCAGTGGCAAGCTTCATTCTACTTCAAGTATGGCTTTAAAGAGCTGCATAGAATTATAGATTGGTAGCTGTCAACCATTATAAGCGTCTGTAACCCATCACTCTACATAGGTTTTGGACTAGGACTCCCATGATGCCTAGAATGCAATATGCAGGCTAGGGCTGATGGGAGATGTAGTCTAAAACATCTGGAGAGCCAAAGGTAGCAAGCAGATCCTTAAGCTACAGGGATGCATCCCGAGGGGCTCCTACTGACATCTGATTGGCATCAACAGTGAAGCTTGAGTTGAAAATGTGTTGATCAGTGCTAAGTATGTGTACTATGCAGTAGTTTGCACTACATTATGGCATCCCCAGTTCTATTGATTTAGATCAGAGTATTTGCAGTTGAATTTTCTGATAGAGTGCTTATTTTTTTATTTATTTTTATTGAATCAGTTGAATTTAATCAACCTTACAATATCAAAAATAAGACATAATATACAATTTATCAATTAGAATTAAAATGACAATAACATATCAATCAATGTCAGATAAGTAGTTCGTGATTCCATTGACAATTTTGATCAATAAGGTCAAGAAGTACGAAAAAGAAAAAAAAAAAAAGATTTTTTCTTAGAGTGCTTATTCAGGTTTCTGTTGGATACCTGAAAGTGTATAAAACTAGGACTATTATTTAAGAATTGTAGCACCTGCTCACACCCCACCTTTTATCCTTAAACTGCCACAGGACCGGTGTCAAGAACACAGTACATGGTGAACAGTGATACACGGGTCATAAAGCAGATGCATCCCAAGTGCCAACCCTCGGGAACCTGCCATGGTTTGGTTTGTGAGCAAGTCAGTTCAGGACCAGGTAACAGGCAGGGTGCTCACTAAAGAGAATTCATGAATGCACACACGTTGGCTCAAAGAGCAAGCAAAGAAATTGACACCACTTGGAAAACCACCACGACAAACTGATATCACTCAAATGTTTTCATTCGGGCCACCAAGGCTTACAGTAAAATACATTTAAAAAAAGCACTATGAAGCCAATACAAATAAAAGGAAAGACAAGCCGATCATGAGTGCCATTCTATAGGGCATCGGTTGCACGTTTTTTTCTTATTCATGAATGTATGTAGCAACGTGAAAAAGGAATGAAGCGCAAACTAGGACTGCATCAAGAATGTTGTTTTATGCCGTGCCACTCACCATGCTTTTTTCTGCACTTATGTCTCAGTGCAATCACGAGTAAACAAAAGAAAACTGCAGAGCCCTGTAATTTATGAGGCAAGTTGCAGTCCCTCCTACCGGTCCTAGTTACCCCTCTCTCTCATCGCATTACTTCTCCTTTGTCCCAGTAGTGCACGGTCTCATATCACATATCTGTTATATTTCAGGGCGGCATGGTCCTAAATTATGGCCCCATAGTAAACGGATTGTCAGGAGTTGCGCATTCTGTTGCACATCATTTAAGGCCCTGGGTAATGGGGGCTTGAAGGTGGGAACATTTAGGATGTCATTCCAGAGCAAAGACGAAAAGAATTGTATGGCGCTTCCTATCAGGCTATGTAAGCCGCAGACTTCACTCCTCGGCTGCCAATTTTATTTAAAATGTTTTAGGCACATTGCCAGGAAAGGCAAACTGCTCATGTAAATCATGTAACGAAAGGCTCTTCAGCTTGCATGTTTGAGCTTGGCCTGTTCTTATGGGAACGGTGTAAAACTCCGGAACGGTACCCTAATATATACAACGGCAGCAAAACTCACCTGAAAATGATGCAAACACACATGAAGAACATTTTGGAAATGGGGAAGGTTGAACAATGTGCTGTCATTAACCCATTGCTGCCCAAAAGCTACATTTTCACACAAAAAAGTACCCGGAACGGGCCGGAACGGTACTGTCACGCCACTTACCTGGAGACTGGGGTTCTCCGCACCTACTCGCTCCCCTCCCTCTTGGCGGATCTACCCGCGCTTTTGCTTGCAGGGATCCGCCATGGGGAGAGCGTTGAGGGTTCCCGTTAGGTGTCCTCTGTGCATGCGCGGGAGAACACAGTCTCGTTCCGTGCATGCGCAGTAGATTGGGCCCTCGCCACGGCGAGAGCTTGCGCTCCAAGCCTCGCTTTGGATGTGCCGGCACCCGGCAACGAGACGGTTTGCGTCTCAAGCCTCTATGGTGCCGGTGATCCCATAAAAGGAGCGTCGATCGGGGGCAGGTCGCGTCTCAACGCGGTTTGTCCCTGATCGTGTTCTGAGCTCGCTCGTTTTGTCCAGCGCCAGCCTCTTCTTCTGCCCGCTCCTGCTTGGTACTCTGCCTGATCCTGTCACCCTCTCTGCTGCCCTCGGCCCATTCCTTCCTCCTGTCCTAGCTTGGAGGTCCTTTTGGGTCCTGGGTCTCCCTTCCCTGGGGTGTCACTCCCTTTCTCCCGGGTTCCAATTCAGTCCTTTCCCTAATTCAGTTCCTGGGTTTGGTTCCCACTCTCCTGCCTGTGCCCCTTCTCGGTTCCTTTTGGGACCTTTGGACTACCAGCTGCTGTACCAGTCTGAGCCACATCCTGCCTGCTATTCTCACTTCCTCAGTGGTTCCTGGGATTATTGCTTCTACCTTTAACTTCAGCCTCACTGTACGAGCTCTGCAGCCATACCCAGCATCTACACAGCGTTCCTCAGATCAGAGCCTTTGGAACCCATCTTCGGACGAATACTTCGGACTCTACAGTTAAAGGACTCAAAACATCTGCCTCTCCTGTCAGTGCTTGCACTGTCCTGACGCCACGCTAATCAGGAGAGAGCGACCCGTGGCGTTGGGAGTCGGTCCATCTTCCACCCTGTATCAACCTTGGGTGGTGGAGAGGCCGGTACCCCGCGTCGCTCACGCATCTGAAAACAGTCGTCAGTCTGGCTGCCACGTCAAGATCCTCACCCAAGTCTACAGGTACGCTACACTCTCGTGATTCTCACCTTAACAGATTGAGACGCCTGCCTTCAGATTTGGAGATGGAAGATGGTCAAGATATCCGGAATGAGCTTCAAGCTCTTAGAGCAGAGATGACTGCACTACGTCAAGAGAATCAGACATTAAGTCAAATGGTAACACAGGGGGCAATGAGTGCTTTGCAGGGTGAAGGTTCATTGGCGCATACAACTCCGATCAAGTTTGATGGAGACCCCCGACGTGTTGCAGAATTTTGCAACCATTGCCGGATTCATTTCCTTTTTAGACCATCTCACTTCACCAACTACAAGGACAAAATTGGATATATTCTGGGGTATCTTTCTGGGAACGCTCTCGCCTGGGCAACTCCATTGGTGGTCACCAATAGTCCTATTTTGAATGATTTCATGGCCTTTGAAAAGGCTTTTTTGGAGGTGTTTCAATCACCAAACCTGGCTTCCGTAGCCCAGAACCAGTTGATGGACATGAGACAAGGAAGTGCTGACATTATAACATATATAAGCCGCTTCCGCCAACTGGCGACCGACTCACAGTAAAGGACCTTGTTTCGCCGAGGTTTGAGAGATGAGTACAAGGACGAGTTACTCCATATCCCCGAGCCCGAGACCCTCCAACGCCTTATTGATCAAGTGCTCCGGATAGACCAGAGACTAGCGGAGCGAAGGGCGGAGAGACGGTCTGAGAAATTTCATTCAAGAATGCCTACTGTACCAGTCAGATCTTTTGGTTCCTCAGAGTCTGGCACTGAACCTATGCAATTAGGGGCCATGAGAGGTCCTTAATGAGAGGAGGAGAGGAGAAGAAGAAGAACACTGCGCCTATGTCTCTATTGTGGAGCGGCCGGGCATTATCTGGGTACATGTCCCTTACGCTCTCAGAAGAAGAAGGCGGAAAACTAGGAGACCTGTTGTGTAATGGAAGGGCAACAACAGGTTCCACTCCTTTCTCAGGCCTTTCCGCGTCTTGTTCCACTCCCCACCCCATGCAACCAGCTGTCTTACTGACCTTGAAGATCCAAATATCTTTGCCTGACAAGACTTTGGAAGTTTACGGGTTGCTGGATAGTGGAGCCTCTGGTAATTACATCGATGAATCATTTGCTACCATCAACGGAATACCGCTTCTTTCCAGACATACTGCCCTACCGGTTGAGGTCATCAATGGATCTCCTTTGTCCTCCGGACCCGTCCGTCTTCATACCGTAGGGTTGGTACTTCGGATTGCTGATCACCTGGAATCTTTGGCCTTGGACGTGATTAGGTCTCCCATCTACAAGTTGGTCTTGGGATTACCGTGGTTGCAATGTCACAATCCAGTCATCGATTGGGGGACTCGTACTTTATCCTTTTCTTCCACCTTTTGTTCTCAGAACTGCAACCTGCCAACCCAGACTCATGTTCCTTCAACTTCCTTGGAATCTTTCGGCAGAGGTTCTAATCTTTGCTCCATTTCCCAAGTTCCACAAGAATACGCCGCTTTTGAACATGTGTTCTCTGAGCCAGGAAATATACCATTGCCCCCTCATCGCTGTTTTGATTGCTCCATTGATTTGTTGCCTGACGTTGAAATTCCTCACGGGAGACTGTATGCCTTAACCCAGGATGAGAGACAAGTATTACAGGACTACAGGTCGGATTGTTTAAGGAAGGAATATATAGCCCCTTCAAAGTGTGCCGGGTTTCCCTTGTTTTTTGTGAAGGAGGAGGGAACATTAAGACCCTGTGTTGATTATCGACAATTGAACGACATAACCATAAGGGATCGTTATCCCTTACCATTGATTCGCAGTATCCTAGAAATCCTCCACACTGCTCGGGTTTTCACTAAGCTCGACTTACGTGGAGCTTATCATTTGGTCCGCATTAAGGACAGGGACGAATGGAAAACTGCATTTAAGACCCCCTTTGGGCACTTTGAGTACAGGGTTATGCCTTTCGGTCTGTGCAATGCCCCAGCTGTTTTCCAGAGATTCATGGATAACATCTTCAGTGATTTAATAGGCATTTCGGTTTGGATCTACTTGGACGATATTTTGATTTTCTCCAGGTCACTTGAGGAACACGTAGAACACGTTCGTGAAGTTCTTCACTGTTTATCTCTCAATCAGTTGTTTGCCAAGGCGGAGAAATGTTCTTTTCATCAACCCAGCATCGGGTCACCAGAGGCAGTTACTGTCCCTTTGTTTCCCCAGGTCCCCGAGGCGTCTTTAACCCTCGGCGAACCTGGGGATTCCTCGAAGTTTATAAAAGATGGCTTTGAAAGTACACATTTCAAGCCATCTTTTATAAAGCTTTGTCGACGGACAATTTTGTCCGTAGTCAAAGCTTTATAAAAGATGGTTTGAATTGTGTACTTTCAAAGCCATCTTTTATAAACCCGAAATCTTTAAAAAAAAAAAAAAGATGGCCTGAAAACTAGGCAAACCGTAAGGTATGCACACAAATATATTTTAATGTTATATATTTGTGTGCGTACCTTACTATGGTTTGTGTACTTTGCAAGCCGTCTTTTATAAACGTAGAAATATGTTACATATCTCTATGTTTAGAAAAGATGGCTTGCATAGTACACAAACCATAGTAAGGTACGCACACAAATATATAACATTAAAATATATTTGTGTGCATACCCTACGATTTGCGTACTTTTTAGGCCACGCCCCTCCCACAAGCCACGCCCCCAAATAAGCCCCCCCCCCCCCTGGATTTCTTACCCCACTTAAAGCCCTGGAGACAAGTCACCAATGCACAGTGTTGTCAAGAAGAGACAGAACACTAAAGTGGAGGGGACAAGCTGTGAGATGTCCTGACCCCAAAGAGAGGAAGAGCGGAGGCGTGACCGCGGGTGAGAAGCAGTGACTGATGGGGCCATAAACACTTAACACGGTTGAAGAACTGACTGAGAAGGAAGCGAATGGAAGAGCGACGAAGCAACCATCTCATACATTGCTTAAAAGGTCATAAGCCGTTCTGACACGAAGAGAAGCAGGTTCCTGTCCACATAGGACCGTGGAGATGTTACCCCTACGAAACACAGGTAACAGGGAAAACGGGTGACCCATGAGGGGGACAGAAGAAAGAGAATCATTACTGGAACGCTCATACTCGTCCCAGTCACAAGACATAATTGGAAATATTGAGAGAGTAATCATTATTGGAACACTCATACTCGTCCAAGTCCAAAGGAAGGTTTGGAAATACTGAGAGAGAGTAATAATCACTATGGAATGCTCATACTCGTCCCAGTGTAAGGGGAGCATTGAAACTATCAAGAGAGTAATAACAATTGATGGAACATTCATATTTATGCCAGTTAATAAAAGGAAGTGAGAAAGCATATTGGGGCTTTACAACCTGTTGTGATCAGGAAGAAAGATACATAATAAAAGACGAAGAACTTTTGTGAACGTAAAGAGAAAAGTGTTGAGTCCAGGGCATAAAAGAGAATATCACAGGAAGAACAAAAGAGAAAGAAGTGGAGAGAAGTAAAGGAACAGATTAAGGTCTGGAAGAATCCAGTATCTGAACTGTATAGCGTAATGAGAGTGGTGCTTAACAAAAAATTGGATTTCATATTGAACTGAACTTGTGGCAAACCTATATAACACGAGAAGGGTGTCATTCTCCTGTGCCCTAGTCGTAGGGACAGAGTAGACTAGTTTTGGACAGTGGACGGAATCTGATTTAAGACTTGCACTGATGACTGGCTAGCACCTTAGGTTTGTTAGGCAGGGAACACCCATAGATTAGGGAGAGTTAAACCTTTGCACCTTTTTGTTAAATAAAACTACACTTAAATGGTACATCAGACTTTGTGTCCTTCTGAACCGCACCACATATCTTACTAAAAGCAAAGCAAAAGGGTCTAGTGTCTTATGCAACAGAAATCTGCAAGCAATGTAAACATCTGTTTTCAAGAGTCAGTGGCAAGCTTCATTCTACTTCAAGTATGGCTTTAAAGAGCTGCATAGAATTATAGATTGGTAGCTGTCAACCATTATAAGCGTCTGTAACCCATCACTCTACATAAGTTTTGGACTAGGACTCCCATGATGCCTAGAAATGCAATATGCAGGCTAGGGCTGATGGGAGATGTAGTCTAAAACATCTGGAGAGCCAAAGGTAGCAAGCAGATCCTTAAGCTACAGGGATGCATCCCGAGGGGCTCCTACTGACATCTGATTGGCATCAACAGTGAAGCTTGAGTTGAAAATGTGTTGATCAGTGCTAAGTACGTGTACTATGCAGTAGTTTGCACTACATTATGGCATCCCCAGTTCTATTGATTTAGATCAGAGTATTTGCAGTTGAATTTTCTGATAGAGTGCTTATTTTTTTATTTATTTTTATTGAATCAGTTGAATTTAATCAACCTTACAATATCAAAAATAAGACATAATATACAATTTATCAATTAGAATTAAAATGACAATAACATATCAATCAATGTCAGATAAGTAGTTCGTGATTCCATTGACAATTTTGATCAATAAGGTCAAGAAGTACGAAAAAGAAAAAAAAAAAGATTTTTTTCTTAGAGTGCTTATTCAGGTTTCTGTTGGATACCTGAAAGTGTATAAAACTAGGACTATTATTTAAGAATTGTAGCGCCTGCTCACACCCCACCTTTTATCGTTAAACTGCCACAGGACCGGTGTCAAGAACACAGTACATGGTGAACAGTGATACACGGGTCATAAAGCAGATGCATCCCAAGTGCCAACCCTCGGGAACCTGCCATGGTTTGGTTTGTGAGCAAGTCAGTTCAGGACCAGGTAACAGGCAGGGTGCTCACTAAAGAGAATTCATGAATGCACACACGTTGGCTCAAAGAGCAAGCAAAGAAATTGACACCACTTGGAAAACCACCAAGACAAACTGATATCACTCAAATGTTTTCATTCGGGTCACCAAGGCTTACAGTAAAATACATTTAAAAAAAGCACTATGAAGCCAATACAAATAAAAGGAAAGACAAGCCGATCATGAGTGCCATTCTATAGGGCATCGGTTGCACGTTTTTTTCTTATTCATGAATGTATGTAGCAACGTGAAAAAGGAATGAAGCGCAAACTAGGACTGCATCAAGAATGTTGTTTTATGCCGTGCCACTCACCATGCTTTTTTCTGCACTTATGTCTCAGTGCAATCACGAGTAAACAAAAGAAAACTGCAGAGCCCTGTAATTTATGAGGCAAGTTGCAGTCCCTCCTACCGGTCCTAGTTACCCCTCTCTCTCATCGCATTCCTTCTCCTTTGTCCCAGTAGTGCACGGTCTCATATCACATATCTGTTATATTTCAGGTCGGCATGGTCCTAAATTATGGCCCCATAGTAAACGGATTGTCAGGAGTTGCGCATTCTGTTGCACATCATTTAAGGCCCTGGGTAATGGGGGCTTGAAGGTGGGAACATTTAGGATGTCATTCCAGAGCAAAGACGAAAAGAATTGTATGGCGCTTCCTATCAGGTTATGTAAGCCGCAGACTTCACTCCTCGGCTGCCAATGTTATTTAAAATGTTTTAGGCACATTGCCAGGAAAGGCAAACTGCTCATGTAAATCATGTAACGAAAGGCTCTTCAGCTTGCATGTTTGAGCTTGGCCTGTTCTTATGGGAACGGTGTAAAACTCCGGAACGGTACCCTAATATATACAACGGCAGCAAAACTCACCTGAAAATGATGCAAACACACATGAAGAACATTTTGGAAATGGGGAAGGTTGAACAATGTGCTGTCATTAACCCATTGCTGCCCAAAAGCTACATTTTCACACAAAAAAGTACCCGGAACGGGCCGGAACGGTACTGTCACGCCACTTACCTGGAGACTGGGGTTCTCCGCACCTACTCGCTCCCCTCCCTCTTGGCGGATCTACCCGCGCTTTTGCTTGCAGGGATCCGCCATGGGGAGAGCGTTGAGGGTTCCCGTTAGGTGTCCTCTGTGCATGCGCGGGAGAACACAGTCTCGTTCCGTGCATGCGCAGTAGATTGGGCCCTCGCCACGGCGAGAGCTTGCGCTCCAAGCCTCGCTTTGGATGTGCCGGCACCCGGCAACGAGACGGTTTGCGTCTCAAGCCTCTATGGTGCCGGTGATCCCATAAAAGGAGCGTCGATCGGGGGCAGGTCGCGTCTCAACGCGGTTTGTCCCTGATCGTGTTCTGAGCTTGCTCGTTTTGTCCAGTGCCAGCCTCTTCTTCTGCCCGCTCCTGCTTGGTACTCTGCCTGATCCTGTCACCCTCTCTGCTGCCCTCGGCCCATTCTTTCCTCCTGTCCTAGCTTGGAGGTCCTTTTGGGTCCTGGGTCTCCCTTCCCTGGGGTGTCACTCCCTTTCTCCCGGGTTCCAATTCAGTCCTTTCCCTAATTCAGTTCCTGGGTTTGGTTCCCACTCTCCTGCCTGTGCCCCTTCTCGGTTCCTTTTGGGACCTTTGGACTACCAGCTGCTGTACCACTCTGAGCCACATCCTGCCTGCTATTCTCACTTCCTCAGTGGTTCCTGGGATTATTGCTTCTACCTTTAACTTCAGCCTCACTGTACGAGCTCTGCAGCCATACCCAGCATCTACACAGCGTTCCTCAGATCAGAGCCTTTGGAACCCATCTTCGGACGAATACTTCGGACTCTACAGTTAAAGGACTCAAAACATCTGCCTCTCCTGTCAGTGCTTGCACTGTCCTGACGCCACGCTAATCAGGAGAGAGCGACCCGTGGCGTTGGGAGTCGGTCCATCTTCCACCCTGTATCAACCTTGGGTGGTGGAGAGGCGTTGGGAGTCGGTCCATCTTCCACCCTGTATCCACCTTGGGTGGTGGAGAGGCCGGTACCCCGCGTTGCTCACGCATCCGAAAACAGTCGTCAGTCTGGCTGCCACGTCAAGATCCTCACCCAAGTCTACAGGTACGCTACACTCTCGTGATTCTCACCTTAACAGGTACCCTAATATATACAACGGCAGCAAAACTCACCTGAAAATGATGCAAACACACATGAAGAAAATTTTGAAATGAGAAAGGTGCACCAATATGCTGTCATTAACCCATTACTGCCCAAAATCTACATTTTATCACGAAAAAGTACCCGGAACGGGCCGGAAGTCTACCCTAATATATAAAACGGCAGCGAAACTCACCTGAAAAGGATGCAAGCACACATGAAGAACATTTTGAAATGAGAAAGGTGCACCAATATGCTGTCATTAACCCATTACTGCCCAAAACCTACATTTTATAACGAAAAAGTACCCGGAACGGGCCGGAACGCTACCGTAATATATAAAACGGCAGCAGAAATCACATGAAAATGATGCAAACACACATGAAGAACATTTTGGAAATGGGGAAGGTTGAACAATGTGCTGTCATTAACCCATTGCTGCCCAAAAACTACATTTTCACACGAAAAAGTACCCAGAACGGGCCAGATCTGTACCCTAATATATGCAACGGCAGCAAAACTCACCTGAAAATGATGCAGACACACATGAAGAACATTTTGAAATGAGAAAGGTGCACCAATATGCTGTCATTAACGCATTATTGCCCAAAACCAACATTTTATCACGAAAAAGTACCCGGAACGGGCCGGAACGCTACCGTAATATATAAAATGGCAGCAAAAATCACCTGAAAATGATGCAAACTCACATGAAGAACATTTTGAAATGAGAAAGGTGCACCAATATGCTGTCATTAACCCATTACTGCCCAAAATCTACATTTTATAACAAAAAAGTACCCGGAACGCTACCCTAAAATATAAAATGGCAGCAAAACTCACCTGAAAATGATGCAAACACACATGAAGAACATTTTGAAATGAGAAAGGTGCACCAATATGCTCTCATTAATGCATTATTGCCCAAAACCAACATTTTATCACGAAAAAGTACCCGGAACGGGCCGGACGCTACCATAAAATATAAAACGGCAGCAGAAATCACCTGAAAATGATGCAGACACACATGAAGAACATTTTCAAATGAGAAAGTTGCACCAATATGCTGTCATTAACCCATTACTGCCCAAAATCTACATTTTATCAAGAAAAAGTACCCGTAACGGGCCGGAACTCTACCCTAATATATAAAATGGCAGCAGATGTTGAGATCACTCTTTTTGTGGCCTTTCAAATCCTGTGGTCTGATCATTTCTTTGTTCCCTTCACCTCGGGCATTAAGGGCCCGCCATCTGCTCCACCATCCAAATTAGTCCAGCGGCGTGGATGGCGCTCAGTATCTAAATCTGATGTGACCTCTTTTATACTTGCCCGACTTTGAGGTCTGTCCCCTGTGGACATGAATTCTTTAACTAGTACTCTGACCGCAGTTGCAGGCAGCCTTGCTCAGCTCTAGACATCTAGGCTATCTTCACGCCCCTCTCAGCAGTGGTTCATGGACAAGCTGCGCGCCCTTCGCCTACAATGCAGGCAGATGGAGAAAAAGTGGAGGCACTCTTATACCCCCAGGAAATAGCTTGCCTTGTCTCTGGTCACCTCCCAGTATCACCTAGCCATTTCATGTGCCAAACATGTCTACGTTGCATCTATTATTGAAACTTCTGTGAATCACCCCAAGGAGTTGTTCAAAGTGATTCGTAATCGCTCCACTAGCTTACCGGTTCCTCTTCCCTCCTCCCAGGCCCTCTGTAATTCCTTGTCCACATGTTTTATGGATGAAATCATTTCTATTCAATCGAATATTGCTCTTACTCACCTTCCTTCTGAGGCTGATATTTATATGATATATTTTATATGTATTGCGCCAATACACAATTGTTTCAGAGCGCAACGAGGCAAGGGAAGGGAAACAAGGGAGGACAGAACAACGATCTTACTAGGCCCAGTGACATTAAGAATGTGCAAGTGCAGGGGAGAGAGAAGGGGGAAGTGCAAGGGGCAGGGGAAGAGTGGAAAGTGCTGAACACGTGATAGAACAACAACAGGTAGTGTGCCCAGCAGGTGGTAAGTGCGAAAATAAGGTGTAAACAACAGGTATATTATAAGTGCTCGAAGGGGACTGTAGTGTAGCAGATACAGACCCAAGTGCAAGGGTTGTCAGGAGGCAGTGCGGGTGTGTGGCTGGGAGGGCAGGGATCTGGGCCCGATATCTGAGGGTAACCAGGTGCCCGGTGCCAAAGCAGACAGTTTAGCAGGGGAGAGGAAGAGCGAAGGCAGAAGCAAAGAGGAAGGTCTTGAGGTGGTCCGGAACCGAAGATGGTTCTCCTCAAGTTTCAGAGAGGCAGGGAGGCTGTTCCAGATGGATGCCCCAGCAGAGGAAAGGGATCTACCCCCAACTTGTTGCTTGGAGAAGCGACTGACCCTAAGGGAGTTGGAGGTGAAGTAGCGAAGAGCTCAAGTAGGAAGGTATTTACAGAGGGAGAGTTCAAGGTATTCCGGAACCAGGCACCAGAAAGCCTTGTGGACAATGCAAAGGGTCTTGAATTTAATCCTTGCAGATGCTGGGAGCCAATGAAGGGATTTCAGGGCTGGAGAGATATGATCGCAGGGCTTGAGGCCAAGAACAAGTCTCACAGTCCTGTTCTGGATGAGCTGCAGAGGGCGGAGAGTGGTTGCAGGCAGATTGGCAAAGAGGCTGTTGCAATAGTCCAGCCTAGAGAGAACCAGAGCTCTGGAAACAGTGAGCTTCTGGGGGAAGGAGAGGTAAGGAAGAATACCTCTGAGGAGGTGCAGTTGGTAGTTAGACTTTTTTTGAGACGTCAGAGATGTGTGGGGAAAAGGAAAGCGTGGAGTCGAAGATGACCCAGAGGTTCTTAGCCTCGCAA
Source organism: Ambystoma mexicanum (assembly GCF_040938575.1). Taxonomy (NCBI): domain Eukaryota; kingdom Metazoa; phylum Chordata; class Amphibia; order Caudata; family Ambystomatidae; genus Ambystoma; species Ambystoma mexicanum. Next base: position 899,904,477 of record NC_090941.1, read on the forward strand.
GTGGGAGCAGGGAGAGGGCCAAGGGAGGCCGGCCAGAGAGTGACAGGAAAGGAAGGTGCATGTGTGCCGATGAGGAGGATCTCTGTCTTACTGGCATTAAGGCAGAGGTTGTTGGAGGCGCACCACACATGGATTGCAGACACACAGTCAGAGATGAGAGAGGGAGAAGAGATGGCAGAGGGGAGCCTGAAAACAAGTTGGTTGTCATCCACATAGCACTGAAAGTTTCAGCAGAGAGCAGAAATGCAGTGGGCGAGCGGTGCCAGGTATTGGTTGAAAAGCCAAGGAGAGAGGTTAGACCCCTGGGGAACACCACAGGTAGAAAGTGAGATAGAGGAAAGGAAGGACCCAAGTTGGACCTAGGAGGGTCGGCTGGAGAGAAAGGGGGTCAGCCAGACCAGGGCCTGATCAGTGATACCAAGCTTATCACGGAGGCGATTGAGCAGGATGACATGGTTGACTGTGTGAAAGGCAGAAGAAAGATCGAGTAGGATGAGGACAGATGGGATATTAGAATGAAGGGTGGAGAGCAGGTCTTCACGGATGTTCAAGAGAGCACTTTCCATGCTTCTGGCAGCTCTGAAGCCAGACTGATGGTCATGGCGAATCGGAGTGAAGATTAAGCTGGGAGAGGGCCAGCTTTTCCAGGAGTTTTCCCAGGAAAGAAGTGATAGAGATCGGGTGATAGTTAGCCGGGCAATAGGGGTCGGCTATGGGTTTCTTGAGAAGAGGGTGCACAAGAGAGTGCTTCAGAGGGGAGGGGAAGGCTCCAGAGGCGAAGGAGTGGTTGTAGAGGTCGGCCAGAGCAGGAGCAAGGGTGTCAATGTGGTCATTGATGGTTTAGGATGAACAGGAAATAACCTGTTTTGATGATACTTTCATAGATTGGACTTTCTGGAAATCTCTTCAAGGGAGAACAGAGGAAAAAATGAGAAAGAAGGAGGAGAGACGGCTGCAGGGGGGGCAAAGGTAGCGGAGAGAGAAGCGTGAGGAGGAGGAGAGGACGAGAGGGTGGACAGGATGTCCTGGGTTTTGAGATGAAATGAAAGGCCTCGGAGGCGACAGGAGAGGTAAAGACTGCAGCAGGGTTGGCCAGCTCCTTGCAGATTTTAAAGAGTATGGCCAAGTTGTTAGATGCCGCAAAGATGCAGGCTTGGATTTGGGCTCCCTTCTTAGTGCGGACAAGGAGCTGGTATTGCCTTTGTAGCAGGCGCAGGCCAGTTTGTCAGAGGATGCACAAGAAGCCCACCATTTCCTCTCAGCCACCCTACACTTGCGTTTAAGGGTAACTAGGTCAGAGTCATACCAAGAGTTGCACTTGGTTTTGGGCTTCAAGCGGATGTTCATGACAGGGGCAAGAAAATCAAGAGTATCAGAGATAGAAGAGTAGAGCATGGAAAGGGCTGTGTCAGGATGTGAGTCAGCCGGGGGAGAGAAAGTGGAAGTGAAAGCCTCAACTGACACACGCTTCATGGGTCGGATGAACGAGAAGGTACATGGCAGTGTTGGAGTTGGCTTGGCCTGATGGGTAGAGAGGGAGAGATGGGAGGAAAGGAGAGAGTGATCACTCCAGGAGAGAGGAGTGGTCAGAGGGATAGAGAGGGGGAGGTCTGAAGAGATCAGAGCATCCAGAGTGTGCCCAGCAGAGTCAGTTGGGCCAGAGGGGAGAATAGAAAGAGAGAGAGAGTCACAGAGGTCGCGAAAGCATCCAGATGGATGTTGAAGTCTCCAAGAAGGAGGAGTTGAGTGGTTGAGGCCAGGAGGGAGGAAGTGAGGCCCACCCACTCAGAGAGGAAGGAGGTGACTTGACCAGGTGGCTGATAGATAGTAGCCATGATAATTGAGTTGCAAGGAGAGAGAGAAAGCCTCAGACAAGGCATTTGAAAGAGAAGTAGGCCTGCATAGGAATGACAGAGGCAGGAATCCACTCGGGGAAGATCAAGGCTACACCCCCTCTAGAACGGTTGGATCTGGGCGCGGAGAGGATCTTACAGCCATCGGGGAGGAGAACGTCAAAGCTTGTGACAATTGACAATGTGACAAACCTGTGGTGCTCCATGTCGTCTTGCTTGTAAGGCGAGCACGTTGCCCCTGAGCTATCCTCCCGAAATCTTGAGCAATGGTTGTTGTATTGGTATTGCCAGGTTTTTAAATACTCTTTACTTGGTATTGTTTGTACGCTTTTGTTTGGACTAAAACTTCGCCACAGGGATTTTGGCCCTTCCACCAACTCACATGCTTGCTTGCACAGTCACTTTGGTTTAATAAGTAAAACATTTGTTGGTTTTGTACGGTTTAGTATTCAGAATTGTAATCACTGCTTCTCTCACTCACACACGAGTGAAACTGCCTGCCGTGGATAGCGTCAGAGCGATCCGGAGTCACTTGCAAGCTGTGAACTCACAAGGTAAGTCGCTCAATCTAGCTCCGCTTGGTGTTCGCAGGTCTTCTGTCATTGTGGCTCCTCGCGGTCAGGCAAACAGCCTCGTCTGGTCCACCTCCGCTCACACCACTCGAAATTGGAGCTTCCTCCAGTCGGCAGAGGCTCAGGTGCAACCCAGCCACCTAAAGCCTTTAACGAGGGTACACTTCCCTTGCTACTTCCTCTTCCTGCTGCGCAACCTCTGCACAACAAGCCTTCAATGGGCAAGCGTCCCGTTCTTACGCTTCCCACTGCGCAACCTCTGCAACAGGAATAGCTTGAGGCAAAGACCCTCACAGGACTTGACACTGCTCTTGGCTGCACAATGGTCCCGGTGTCTTCTCTCGTGCCAGCTTCACTTTCCTCTGCAGCCCACACTGCTTTCTCCTCTCCTGCTGCTCCTGCTGTTCATGTTCTCTTCCTGCACCTGAGGGGGCTTTTTATGCCTCTCAGTCTCCCTCAGGTGTAGGTCGTTTACACTAATTAGCTGACTGCTCTCACAGCAATATTCCTCTGCATCCCTTTTCCTCGTCCCAGTACTGAAGAATTATGGGACTTGAAGTCCCTGCCAACCAAGTTAGTTTTCCTAACTTCTTCTACCTTACAATAAGCCATTCCAAGATTGGGGTTTCAGGGAAAATTAAATAAGGGAGTTTCTCCTTCCTCATGGCCTGTTCCCACCCCATGTGATCCTCCCGCAGAACACCACCCCCATGGTTGGGATCAGGAAGCATCTGCCTTCCCCTGGCCACACGAGAAGGGTCCCAGGTCAAGATTCTGGGGGGAATCACTACTGATTCATCATACTATATGGACATCCATCGCTGCTGTAAAATCCTTTCCCAGGTTCTTTTTGTCGCCTACAAGGAATCACTCCCCATACTCTGTTACATCCTGCACTCTGTCACATCACACTGCTACACCAACCTCATCTCTTCTCTCCATTTTTACCGTCACAAACTATCCAGGACCATCAGTTTTTACCCTTCTTCCCCTGACCTCTCTTCATTCTTTCGTCTCTCACTGCAAAAGGTTTAAAAATCTGTGCTCTCACTAGCCTCCTTTCCCTCCCACCCCTCTGTACCTTCTCTCCACTATCCCCCATTCACTCCGATTTTTTCTACACTTCCCATCCTCTGCTCTGCCAGCCCTTCCTGTGCGCCCACAGACCCCTTCGTACCCCAAACCTGGAGCCCCAATTAATACCTGCGGGCCTTCGCCACCATATTTAAATAAATAAACTTTAAATACATAAAATCCCCTCAACCGTCCTACCAATGAAATGCTAGAAAAACATCACAACTCAAAACACGTCACCATCCACACTGTTGACCAAACAGCAGGAACTCACACAGGGGACCGGCCTCAAACCCCTCGGAACGACTGCTGACTACCCACCTCAACCAAACAAAACCACTTTATCACCTAACCAAACCAACACTGAGGCTGCTCGACAGACAAGCAACACTACATCACTGCAAATAGATGGCGCATGAAAATGCACCACCAGTGCCCCAGCAAGGAGCACCCCAACCACAAGAACAACACATAGGTTGAGACCACCACATCTAAGGTGTGGGAGCGACAACGCCACAAAGGGTACTGGGGTCCCCCCAACACACAATGGCAAGCACACTTGACCAAATGGCAAAAAAAACATGTGAGTGCGGGGTCCACCTCCACAGAAACAAACTAATGAGGTAAACTACACTCAACAACATTTCTCCAGAAATGAAATGAACGCAAATGGCACGGGCACATAATACCTCCCCAAAGTGCTGTGGTGTGCCATGTGCTGGCAGCTAGCAGCCCAGGTGGCTGGCACTACCCTGCCACACTAAACACAAACAAAACTGTCTAACCCCACCCAGTGAGCACAAGACACACCACATACACAAGTAACCCCCAGTAAGTCCATGCCCTATTCTCACGTCCATATTCTGACAGACCTGTGGAGGCAAAAGTTAAATCAACATGCAAGAACAAACCAAATTTCAACTTCCTTCAACTAACAGAGGCAACGTCTTTACCAAAATACACCAGACACGTCCCAGATCCACCACAATCCACAACGTACCAATGGACAACTAACACCCAAACAGGCTTCACGTCATATAACACTGTTAATCAATATTCACGGTTCAGCATGGACAGCTCTCTGAAAAATGACAAAGCTCTGATCTAGCTTGTGGAAAACTGCCATATATTGACTTCTTGAATCACCCAGGTCAGCCCCACAACCAAGGCAAAAACCCCAGAGCTTTCCCAGCGAACAGTCAATTCCTGCTTCCCAGAGGCACAGTCAGGATACAGCATAGTGCCATCCACACCATACACGGAGCTGCTGTCAAGCTGGTACCTGTGACCCCGACCCCAACACACGCTGGGCCCAACCTCCATCAATGCCAACTTGACTTTCAGGTACCAGCTGTTCACTGAGCTGACTGTGCCCACATGGGTCTCCAAACACAGCACCCATCTGTTCACTATGCGGACAGCACACACACGGCTCCCCTGAAACAACTCCCAGCTCCGGCTCGGATAGCATTCCATGCTGGGCACCGCACTAGATGTTACCTGCCGCTTTTTCTTTTCAGCAGCATTACCATCAGAACACATCTCCTCCCCTGAGACTCACTTCAAACCCTTAGAGGTGTGTAGCGGCAAACCATTGTACAGTGTGTAATGCTGTCCATCCCCTTCAATGGCACATCATTCCACATCCTCAGCCATTAGCCACGTCACAACATCCTCTCTGATTGGCCGCTGAAACCTCAATGCCATTATTCAAGCCCCGGCCTCCAAACGGCAAGGAGCTCTCAAACACTCTCTCAACATTCCAGAGGCAGGCATCCTACAAGCATTCCACAGCACCCAGGCTCACAACACAAAAACAGGGGAGAAAGCAAGACATAACACATTACACAGAGAAAACATTGAAACAGCTTTCTTTATGATGCATATCTTGGTTTCTCTTAGGAAGAGATGATGTGTCTGATTTTTAAGGGCCCCTTCATAGGGATTCAAGCTTCCTTGTTTGCATGAAAAGTGTTTATAAGCTGCTGAGGCACCTTGAAGACCTTTTATGATCCTTGGTGTGTCACATACAAGGCTGGGCCCTGTCCACTTGCAGACCTCTTTCCAACCAAGTAGTGAAAAGGAAGGGTGGTCCTACATTTGTCAAAGTTGCTGCAGCAGAGCTTTTCTATAAGAAATGATCTGGTCAGCATGAAGCAATCCATTGTTGCACTCATATGCTCAAGGCTTGCAGACAGAAAAAAACAACATAAATCTGACCTGTATCTAAAGTAAAGGTGATCAGCTCAGACAAGATGAAGCTGCAACATTTAAGTGAAGAAGAAAAATGTGAAATGTTACCACTTCCTGAAACAAGGATATGGAAGTGATAAAGGAAAATCTGACTATGAACACAACCAAACAGTTACTGCTCCCTCTAGTGTTGAGTAAGGTGTAGTCACACTCCAGTAATATTTTGAAATATATAATTTCCGTTCATTTCAATCAAATCAAAAGTGTTACAATTCTAGCTTTATGTGACTAGAGTATATTTAGGTAGATTAGGATTTTCTAGTACAATATAGATGTCATCACAAAGTTCCTTTTTGAGTTAACCTATTAGCTGCCTTTTTACTGCATTTTGGGCAGTAATGGGTTAATGAAAGCACATTGTTCAACCTTCCCCATTTCCAAAATGTTCTTCATGTGTGTTTGCATCATTTTCAGATGAGTTTTTCTGCCGTTGTATATATTAGGGTACCGTTCCAGGTACTTTTTTGTGATAAAATGTAGATTTTGGGCAGTAATGGGTTAATGACAGCATATTGGTGCACCTTTCTCATTTCAAAATGTTCTTCATGTGTGCTTGCATGATTTTCAGGTGAGTTTCGCTGCCGTTTTATATATTAGGGTAGCTTTCCAGCCCGGTCCGGGTACTTTTTCGTGATAAAATGTAGATTTTGGGCAGTAATGGGTTAATGACAGCATATTGGTACACCTTTCTCCTTTCAAAATGTGCTTCATTTGTGTTTGCATCATTTTCAGGTGAGTTTTGCTGCCGTTTTACATATTAGGGTACTGTTCCAGCCCGTTCTGGGTACTTTTTCGTGTGAAAATGTTGGTTTTGGGCAATAATGCGTTAATGACAGCATATTGGTGCACCTTTCTCATTTCAAAATGTTCTTCATGTGTGTTTGCATCATTTTCAGGTGATTTTAGCTGCCGTTTTATATATTACGGTAGCGTTCTGGCCCGTTCCGGCTACTTTTTTGTGATAAAATGTTGGTTTTGGGCAATAATGCATTAATGACAGCATATTGGTGCACCTTTCTCATTTCAAAATGTTCTTCATGTGTGTTTGCATAATTTTCAGGTGAGTTTTGCTGCCGTTTTATATTTTAGGGTATCGTTCCAGCCCGTTGCGGGTACTTTTTCGTGACAAAATGTTGGTTTTGGGCAATAATGTGTTAATGACAGCACATTGGTGCACCTTTCTCATTTCAAAATGTTCTTCATGTGTGTTTGCATCATTTTCAGGTGATTTTTGCTGCCATTTTATATGTTAGGGTACCGTTCCGGCCCATTCCGGGTTTTACACACACCCATTTTTATGAGTGTTATGTATTAACTCACAATGACGAGGGCAGCGGCCCGACACACAGAATGAAATGAAGGCGCGAAACGATAAGCGGAGACAGTGAAATACGTCTGAACCTCTGTTTAATCAAGCAGTAACTGAACTTTGGCGGTAGCCCCGCCCATGTCATAACACATGTGTCACAGCCCACAGACAATCAAAGTAATAGAAAGGAGACTCGGCTCCTGGGTCTCATTTAGGTAACAATACAAATGGGACGTGACATCTCCCCCTTGCTTAACATTTAACTGGGATTTGCTTAGTTCATCTCTTCTATCCAACGACTCGGTTTGCGCATTGTTCTCTGCAACAGACTGCTGGTGAGTGGGGGCATGGGTGAGCCGTTGCTGTCGCTGTCATCTGCGTCTCTGTCCTCTTCTCTGTAGTCAGAGTCTATGTTGGAGGACTCATCTGTCATCTCTGCCCTGAAATCCATGGGTCCTTGACTTTCATCGGAACGCATCGTTCTTTAGAACTCCCGTGTGATGGTTCCGTGAAGGCTGGCCGCCATGATCATAGATCCATGTATGTTGGTTACTGTCAGTGGCTCTGGCTTGAACACCGGGGTGTCTTTGGTGTTTTGACTTTGTCTGACAAGGACTTGGTCACCTATTTGAACAAGGCTTGGTCTGGCTTGTCTGCGGCGATCTACATATGGCTTCATTTTCATTTTGTTTGTCTTGCCATTCATTCATTCAGGCACTGTCGACACGTGGTAGGAAGGATGGCGCGCGGGTTGTGTGGCAGTGTGGTGCGTACAATCCGGACAAACATTAGTGCTGATGGACATTCACCCGTTGTGCTGTGAGGCGTGTTTCGGTATTCTCGCAGAAATGTGCAAATGGCTTGCATGTATGATCCATTTGTGATGGAGCAAATTTGTAGGGCGCACTTGAGATTGCTCATAAATTTCTCAGCCATTCCATTGGCTTGCTGCCATAGCAGTGTGATTTTCCTGTGTTGGAAACCTAAGTGTTCTGCAAACATGGCAAAATCATGCCCGCTGAAGGGGGGGTCCATTATCCGATTTCACGATTGATGGCATGCCATAGTCTGAAAATGTCTTATCTAGGGCTGGTATTACTGCCTGAGCACTCGTGGAATGAATGAGGTGGACATCTGGGAACCGCAACATCTCATCAATGATTACAAGCACGTATTTACCATTGGCTAGTGGGCCAAACAAGTCTATTGCCACTTCATCCCATACCTGCTGCGGCATGGTTGACAGTTTTAGTGGTTCTGGAAAAGTGTGCGGGGCGACGGCTTGGCATGCAAGGCACTTGCTTAGGAGAGACTACCTTCTCGTCCATTCTGGAAAACCACACTTTGGTACGGAGTTGTCTTTTTGTTGACACCACTCCCTGGTGTGCCGTGTGTGCTATGTCTAGCACTCCTTGTTGCAGGCAGAATGGTATGACAAGTCTATTTTCTTTCAGTAGGAGACCGCCTGGGGACATGGATAGCGTGTGCCTGATTAACTTGAATGTGTGTAAATGAGCTTCTTCAGGTGATAGATGGTGTCCAGGATGTCGTCTTTGCCAGTGTCCTGTTTTTAGACATTTCTGTACTGTCTGGAGCAGATGTCACTGAGCGCTGCTTCTATGAGTTGAGCTGTTGTGATGGATTTTGGAAGCGCATTTCTGATGAGATAGTTAACATATTGGTTTGCCTTAGCTGATTGTCTTTTATCCCAAGCAGGGAGTGGATAGCTGGACAGGAAATCTGCAGGGTTATTGTCCTTGCCAGGGTGGTGAATGATCTTGAATGAATATTCTTGGAGCCTTAGCCCCCATCTGGCAATGCGTCCAGGCATTTTGGCTGTGGGTTTTCCGTAGATGGTGGCGAGAGCCTGATGATCAGTGATGATGGTGAATGGGTGCCCATATAGGAATAAATGATAGGGCTCATACGCCCACACGACCGCAAGGCTTTCTTTTCAGGTTGCGAGTATGCGCATTCTGTTGTTGATAGGCTGCGACTCACGTAGGCCACTATGTGTCTGGGGGAGTCCGGTGGCGCTCCCGGTTTGGATTGTGTCAAGATAGCATCTAGTCCCACTGGGCTGGTGTCTACCGCTACTTCCGTGTCATAGTTGGGGTCATAATATGCCATGCAGGAGGCTGACACAATACGCTTTTTGATTTCCTTGAACGATTCCTTGCATTCATTTGACCAGTGAAATTCTTGATGCTTCCCCGTAAGTAGTCTGAGGGGTGTGCTTACGGACACAAAGTCCTGAATATAGCGTGTGCAGTAGCTAGCCATTCCAAGAAACTAGCGCACTGCAAATGTTGACGTGGGAGCTTCTACCAGTGCTTGCACCTTCTCAGGATCCGGTTGTAGACCATTGCTGGAAAAGATATGTCCGAAGAATTTTAGGGTTGATTTGCTAATCTCGCATTTGTCCGGGTTGAGTGTGAGCTGTGCATCTTCAAGAGCCATCCATACATACCCATCTGAGAGTGTGCTTCCTGAGTGGTGCCAAAAATTAAAATGTCATCGCCATAGTTTAGGCAATTGGGGATATGCTTGATTATTTGATGAATTGCATTTTGGAAGATTTCGGCAGTGGATGACACTCCAAAGCGAAGTCTTTTATATCTGAAAAGGCCCATATGAGTCGAGAAGGTGGTGATATAGCTTGACGATGGGTGTAGTTCAAGCTGATGGTATCATTTGTTTAAGTCTAATTTAGAAAACACTTTTGATCCATGGAGTAAATGAATCATATCCGTCATCCTTGGGGCAAGATGACGCTCTCTTTCAATTGCCACATTTCGGGCTCTCATAGCCACACAGATGCAGATGCTGGAATTGTTGTCCTTTTTGGGCACGGGCACTATCAGGGATACCCAAGGTGTTGGTCCGGATGCTGGTTCTAGAATGTCTTGTAGCAACGACTGGATTTCATACTCTACTTGCCTCTGGTTATTGAGGGGAATGCCCCTGTAATGTTGAGCTGTAGGCGGCGTGTGTGGATTTATGTGGAGTTTGACTTGTTTGCCTTTTCATTTTCCCAGACCTGTGAAGAGGGCTGGAAACATTTTGTTTATCATGTCTTTTGGGTTGGTGGGGTAGGCAGACATGATTTGGTACATAATTTGAATGAGGCCCATCTGTATGGCCGACTTAAAACGTAATATTCTGCCTCCTGTAACATCTCCTTTGATGACGTAGATCTTTACTTTCTGGTATTTGTCTTTGTACTGACACGTTGCAGTGAACATGCCTTGACAGTTTAATGGTTTGTTTGATCCATATGGGTATATCAGCGTGTCAGCTTGTTTTAAGTCTTTCTTTGTGGAGAGCGATCGGTAGACTGCATTGTTGGATTACATTTACCATAACCCCTGTATCAATTAGAAATTCTTGGTTTTGTCCATTTAGTTGTAGCAATAATGTTGGGCTGCATTCCATAGCTGTGTTGTTTCCGATGGCGTGTACGTAGCCTCTTTAGCGTTCTCCACTGGACGATGATGATTGCCATCTGTGTCTTTCTTGAGGTGACTCGTCTAAGTATCTGGTCTTTTGTCTTGATTTTGTTCGTTGCAAGTCATGTCTGTTCCTGTGGCAGCTGGAGCTGTCTCTCCTTTCATCACGTCGTCTGGTGGAGTGCGGCTGTTCTCGCTGTGAGGTCGATGCCTGCTGGTGGTGAATATGTGTCTCGTACTAGGGTGCAGACTTTCCCGCCTTGAATATCGACCATCTGGTCATCACGTTTCTCTGCTGGAATCTGTTGATTGAAAGAACTTAATGACGGATTGGAAATGGTTTTTGTAATAATCTAACTTCAGGGGTCTTCTTGAGCTTCTTACATATACTTTATTACATAGTTACATTAAGCTACATTTAAGGATATCCACTGGGTCCATTCACCCAGGCTTAACTGACCTCAGGTAGAACACTCATACAGCATTCACACATCAACATTCCACATGACATCACAGGGTCTTTCATTCACAAGCAAGCACTTCACAACACATCTCCTTCCTTTCCAATGATGCACAACTACACGACATTCACCAACGAGCACTTCACAACACACCTCCTTCCTTTCCCACACCACACCAACGAACACATCACAACACATCCCTTTCCTTTTTTACAACCACCACTGACCTGGGAAACACAACACAATGCAGGGCACTCATACAAGAAATCCACACCATGGATCTTTTTATAGAGAGATGCAACTCTAAAGAAAATATTTCAGGGACGCTATCCCTACGCCGATGCGGGACGCAAGGACGCTATTCCTACTCCGATGCGGGACGCTATCCCTATACTGGTGCGTGGCGCTACCCCTACTCTGATGAGGGGCGCTATCCCTTCTCTGATGTGGAACGCTATCCCTATACCGGTCCGGGGTGCTACCCCTACTCTGATGAGGGACGCTAATCCTACTCTGCTGCAGGGTGCTATCCCTACTCTGCTGCGGGATGCTATACCTCCACTGCGGGACACTATCCCTACTCTGCTGCGGGACGCTATCACTACTCATCACTTCACTTCATGTTGAAAGGGACGCTATCCCTACACTTCACTTCTCATAGAGGGCGCTACCTTACTATATTGGGAACGTTATCCCTACACTTCACTTAGTATTGGGGCGCTAACTTCCTCTATTGGGAATGCTATCTGTATACTTCACTGCTGAGTGAAGGCACTACCCTCCTCCAATGGGTACGCTATCCCTACTCTTCAATTCACACTTCACTAAAAAAGGAAGGCACTACCTTCCTCTATTGGGAACGTTATCCCTACACTTTACTTCAACTATCACACTTCTGATATATTTGCATATCACACTTCTGGTATATTTGCACTTCATACCAACCCTCAACAATGGCGACCCACTTCTAAAATAGGACATTTTGAATTTCAATATCTTATTACAGTAAAATCTGCAAATCAATGAATCTCTATAAGTCCATGCCGCCTTCATGCAGCCTACGTTTGCTTTATGCGCATAACTCTAAACTTCTATAAATCCATGTTGCACTAGACAACATAACCCTGAAATGCCTCAAAAAGTTACTTCTAGCCCACTCAAGCTCTCTTTCTTGCAACTCCAGTCATGCCTCATGCACCTCCAATTTTCTCACTTAAGACAGTAACTTTATTCAATAAAGTACATAAAAGTCCATTTATAGCTGCAAACCCTCAAAAGGTTAGGCTTCAATCAGTAACTTTTAAACTTCAATACTTGTAGACCACATATGCACATTCTCACTATCCTTTACATCCTCATAAGAATACAGTATCTTCTTGCATTAACGCAACCTTAATAACGTGACTCTACTGAAATACAAATCATCCGTAAAGTTCATAACTCTAAAGGATACATGCATATGATGACGCTTCATATAATGGTGCTCCTTCTTCTTGCTCATCACTTCTTTTAGTCTGGCCTGAGAAAGTTTGGGGAAGTTATACTGCACCAAATCCCCAAAGTGATGTGGTTTCACCTCACTCTATAGTGCTTCTTTGTTTACCACGCTGCATCTGCTTTCCCAAATCTTCCTTTTGGGGACCTTCTTCCTCATTTTAGTTCTCCCTTCGCTTTCCCTCTACTTCTGTCCTTTGAAGCTTGCTTCTGCTTCAAGATATCACAGCGCAGGTGCTTATCTTCATCGCGCTGCAACCTGGGGCCCATGCTGGGGCTTTCTCCACTTTACAACCCCCTGGACACTGCCCTTTGGAGCCTGCTTCTACTTCAAAATATCACAGCGCAGGTGCTTATCTTCATAATACTGCACCCTTCCTCTGCTTCACGCTTCACACATTTGGGGCCTGCTTCGCTATTGGGGCTTCACTTCCCCAGTCACTTTGCTGCAGCTTCTACTTCAAGCTTCAACACTTCTCCTTGGGGCCTACTTTACTATTTGGGACTTCACTTCAAGACTTAACCCCTCTGCTTCTGCGCTGGGCTGCCCCTTCCTCTTTACTTGTACCCTGGGCCTGCGCTAGGGCTTTCTTTACTTCTATGCCCTTTGTGCTCTGCACCCCTGGGTGATAGGACTGACTTCTTATCTTTGGGGGGCAGTGGTTCCTTGCCTTCCTCTGCTGCTCCCCCTCAGCAGTCTTCTTCTTTGCGCAGGTTTTGTTTCAGTAATCCTCGTCGCCAGTGTAATAATGTAACTTCAGGGGTCTTCTTGAGCTTCTTACATATACTTTATTACATAGTTACATTAATCTACATATAAGGATAACCACTGGGTCCAATCACCCAGGTTTAACTGACCTCAGGTAGAACATTCATACAGCATTCACACATCAACATTCCACATGACATCACAGGGTCTTTCATTCGTTATGTATCAACTCACAATGATGAGGGCAGTGGCCCGGCACACAACATGTGAAATACGTCTGAACCTCTGTTTAATCAAGCAGTAACTGAACTTTGGCAGTAGCCCCACCCATGTCATAACACGTGGGTTGCAGCCCACAGAAAATCAAAGTAATAGAAAGGAGACTCGGCTCCTGGGTCTCATTTAGGTAACAATAGAAACCGGACGTGACAATAGGGGGCAACAAATATACACCTCTAAATATAAAAAACACAAACAACTGCCAATGCTGGTTTTCATAAGAGGGAGCAAGACACAGAATGATTGCCTTCCTTAGCCGGGTATAAATGGATGAGACGTGCATTAACTTGGGCAAGTTGAGAGGCACATTTATTAAAGTGGCTAAAACAATATTGAGTGTCAGGAAAAAGACTGTTAGATGGCATTTACAGTGTGATAACTTCCATGATTATGGCCTTGTACTGTGGGGCATACAGTGCTGCTTGGTTCTAGGTGGTTAGATCTAGTAGCATAGATAGTACATATCCTTACATGAAGGTCATTTAAACCAGAGAGCATCAGACATCATGGTTTCCGGTTGAGGTTTTTCACTGCAAGCTAACAGCATGAAGATACTGCATCAGCAAAGAACAGTTCTAATTGATTACTTATCCGGTACATCCATCTCCCAGCACGGGTGTTGTGGGATGTATTGACCCACTTTTGCTCTGCTATGCTGCATCACACTGTTATGGTGGTGCCAGAAATAGAAAAATGGCCGGAAAACCCTTGTGCGTGCCAAAACCCCTGAAAATCGTGCTTTTCAACACACAAAAAGATAGAACCAATCTGCCACGCACGTTGTCAGTGGTGGAACAGAGCTCTCACTACTGAATTGTGTCACTGGGCTCCACAACAATCAAAAGTGGAGTGCAGAATGAAAAAGCAGTGCTTTGCCAAATGAAACTCCAATATTGCTTTAAATCACCTTTTCTTTGCTGCTGAAACTTCAGAATGCGGGTACAGAACACCTTCAAATATTCAAAATTCTTGCTTGGTGCTACAATTCACTTAGTTTAAAGAATCACGGTGAATTTACAGGGTCCTGAAAGGCTAAGAGCATAAAGAGAACTCCACAGCAAAAGCGGCCTGTCTGTGGATCTGTAAAAAAATCACTGTACAGCAGAGGGCTACTGTGACAACAGCTGTCAGGAGCCTTCCTGATTAAACTTTAACATGTCAAACTGAAAGTCAAATGTTTGCAATATAAGAGCCCTGTTACCGATAGTAACCCATAATATAGTTGTTTTGATCCCACAGGTTTAAAATCTTGAATGAGAATTCTATTTGTCATTGTATACAAGTTTGATACAACAAGTTTGTTTTGTGCTAAGGAAAAGCTAAAAGATTTTAACTATTAAATGAAACCTGGCTGAAGCTGCAAAACTGGAATAGCAGGTTTTTCTCACAGATGGAAGGCCTTCCCTCAGCAGGAACTCACGGGGAAGGGTTAATTGCTAGGTTGGGACAGAATTTGGTCTACAGAGGGGAGAGGAACAATGACAAGTTGCAGCTCAGGAAACTCAAAGTGTGAATAGGGTCGTAAATGGCCGCTGCAAGGAACAAGGAGGAGACTTCTCCTGGACTGCAGGGAGACCAAAAGAGGCGGACCCAAACAACCATCTGTGGCTGAAAATTAACAAAGAACACTTTTTTTTTTTTTTTAAAACATGTTTTTATTATTTTGTAAGTGATACAAAAGGTAAACAATCCCTCAACTCCCCATCCCACCTCCCCCGCCCACCCTCTTCCGGAAGCATAGTCATTGATCCAAAGTACTCGCGGCTAGTTACTAGGTGAATAAGTCAGAGATTTTTATAGAGTGCGGGCACCACTGTGCCATGTAGTCTGACTGGAGATATTCTAGCACTCCACCCCATTCTTTTATGAAGGAGCCATGTGTTCCATGGAGATTGTGTGTGATTTTTTCCATGGTCATTTGGGACCAGACCTTGTGTAGCCAGGTGAACAGCATCGGTGGGTCTCTATTTTTCCATCCCTGTGCGATAGTTGCCCAGGCCGCAATGAGTAGGCTCATGAAGCTTTTTCGCTGCGCCTTGGTGAGTGTGTTGACTTTGTGGTCCGTGAATCCACAGAGCCAGGTTTTCTCCGTGTACCGGTCCACTTCTGGGAAGATCTTCTTCAGTTCGGCTATTACTCCTGTCCAGAAGAGTTTAACCTTGGGGCAGTCCCACCAAATGTGTCTCCACGAGCCTGCATCTGTACAGCCTCTCCAGCAGCGGTTAGGTGTAAGTGGGTACATACTATTTAGCCTCTCCGGGGTGTAGTGCCATTGCGTGACGATCTTAATCCACATTTCTTTGGTTTGAACTGCTCTGGTCAGTTTGTGGATATCGGACCACAACGACTGCCACTGCTGTGCGGTGATGACTATCCCCAGCGTTTTTTCCCATCTTTTCATGTATGCCCACTTGATGTCTTCTCCCTGGGTATTCATGAACCTATAGAGATTGGAGACTAGTTTTCTGTCTCCTGAGTTTGTGAGGAGAAACTTTTCAAAGGCGGTAAGTTCTCTTGTCGCCGCATGGGCGATCTCAGGCGTGATCAGCCAGTGTCTAAGCTGCTCATATTTGTACCTGTCCGCATTAGTGAGGTTCCAAATTGATTTGCAGTTGGCAAAAGATCTCAGCTCCCCGTCCACGAACATCTCCCCTATTTTCCTGCAACCAGCTTCCTCCCAGTTCCCATAAGCCCCTTGCTCAGTCCCCGGGGGGGAACTGCCGGTTTCTACAGATTGGGGTGAACGGGGCCGTAGTCGTGGTAATGTTCTCTCTCCGTGTCTGCTCGTCCCATGCATTCAGCGTGGTCTTCATGATCTCACTAATGCGAAGATTCGGGTGCCTGTGCTGCTTAGGTGTCCATAATAAGCCTTCTAGTGGCGTTCTGGCGACCGCCCGGTCCTGTGTCACCCATATTGTTCGTTGATTATCTCCTAGCCATTCTCTCAGAATCCTGAGCTGGGCCGCTTGGTAGTAAAGTAAAGTGTGGGAGTGCTAGGCCACCTTCTCTGATGTTGGATGTGAGGATTGTTCTGGATACTCTGGGGGGTTTCCTGCTCCAAATGAAGGATGAGACCGACTTGGCTAGGGCTCTGAAAAAGGAGTCTGGGACCCCAACCGGTAGGGACTGGAAGTGGTACAGTGCTTTAGGGAGAATGTTCATTTTTATCGACTGTATTCTCCCCCACCAGGAAATATTTAGGGGATTCCACCTCTCTAGATCTCTTTGAATCTTGGCTAGGAATGGGGGATAGTTCTTGGTGTACAAAGTCTCTACCTTGTGAGTCATTGTTATACCCAAGTATTTTATGCCCTCTTCCGCGACCTTTATGTCCAAGTGGTCTGCCTCTCTACCCAGTGTTACGCTGCACCCTGCCAATATAAGCATTTCTGATTTTTTTTTATTTATTCTTAAGCCAGAAATGCTCCCAAATAGCTCCAGCAGGTGGAACGCCGCTAGGGCTGAGTGGGTAGGGTCCTCCAGTGCCAAAAGCATGTCATCCGCATAGGCTATAACCTTATGTTGTTTCCCCGCCATCTCAATCCCTCTAATTTGATCTGTTTCCCTAATTTTAATGAGTAGGGGTTCTAGGAATAGCGCATACAAGAGTGGCGAAAGTGGGCAGCCCTGTTTCGTTCCCCTGGATATTTCCACCCTCTCTGTAATTTCTCCGTTTACCGCTATCCTGGCTGAGGGGGAGGAGTAATTGGCTTTGATCATGTTAATATATTGATTCCCAAATCCCATGTGCGCCAGAGTTTTAAAGAGCATTGACCATTCTACACGGTCGAACGCCTTTTCTGCATCTAGAGAAAGTAGTACTGCTGGGGTGCGGGAGAATTTTATTTTCTCTATAAGGTGGGCTAGTCTTCTGGTGTTGTCATGTGTCTGTCTTCCCGGAATGAAACCCGATTGATCTGGGTTGATTAAGGAGGGGAGCAGTGGGGAGAGCCTGGCCGCCAGGATTTGGGTGTAGATTTTTGAGTCTAGGTTAATTAGGGCTGTAGGTCTGTATGAGCCCGGGAGGGAGGGATCCTTCCCTTGTTTATAAAAAAACCAGAATTTTTGCCTCGTTCATAGATGGAGTGACATTCCCACTATCTTTGAAGGTGTTTAGAAGTCTAGTGAGGAATGGGGCGAGGATGTCTACATATTTTTTATAGAATGTGGCTGTGAAACCATCCGGGCTGGGTGCTTTGTTGAGCGGGAGGCTCATTATCGCCTTCTTCACTTCACTTTCGGTTATCTGGGCCTCTAGGTCTGCTCTGGTTTCTTCTGATATTTTCTGAAAGGGGATCGATGCCAGGAAACTGTTTTGATCAGCTTCATTTGGGTTCTCTGTGGAGTACAGGTTCTGATAGAATTCCCTGAATGTGTTCCCTATATCCTCGGAGCTCGTTAGCGTATCCCCGTGTGCATTTTTGACTTTCTTGATGGTCGTTGCGTTCCGCTTCGACGAGAGCAGTCGGGCGAGAAGTCGGTCTGCCTTGTTGGCTTTGATGTAGTATTTCTGTTTGAGGTATAGGAGAGATCTCTGGGCTTGTTTGCTTCGGAGATGTTCGAGTTGACCCTCTGTGTGTTTGAGTGTCCGTTTTAGGTCTCTTGTGGGGCTTGACATTAATTCTTCCCGGATATCCGACAGCTTCTTTTCCAGTTCTGATTCCCACTGCCGTATTTGTTTATCCCTGGTCGCTTTGAGGGCTATTAGATGGCCTCTGATTACAGCTTTGGACGCCTCCCATACGGTGCTCAAGGGGACCTCCCCCGTGTCGTTATGCTCAAAGAATTCTTCCATTTTTTCCCTTATGGATTCTCCCATCACTGGGTCGGATAGTATTTCTTGTGGGAGTGTCCACCTCCATATTCTCCTTTCGTTCCCCGGAGTCGACAGTTCCAGCCAGATAGGTGCATGGTCCGACAGTGAAATGGGGCCCAGCTCCAGATCCTGTATTTTACCCAGGATCCCCACTGACACCCAGAAGTAGTCTATTCTAGACATTGTGTTGTGAACGTGTGAAAAGTAGGTGTAACCCTTGGTTTGGCCTTTATGTTCCCTCCAAGCGTCCCACAGGGCCATGCCTTCCATCTGTTTCCTCAGACGCTGAGAGGGGGCGCTCTGGTGGAGGGGTCCGCTCGCACTACGGTCTGATTGGGGGTGCCAGGCCATATTTAGATCTCCACCTATTCTCATTTCCCCCTTCGCGAACCCCTCCAGCCTCCCCATTGTGTCCCTCAGAAAGCCATCTTGGCCCGAGTTTGGGGCGTAAATGGATGCCAGTGTCATAAGGGCGTTGTGTAGTTTGATATTGGCAAAGACATACCTTCCGTCCTTATCTGAGGTTTTGTCGATCACCTTTACTTCTATATTTCCTTTCACAGCGATCAACACTCCCGCCTTTTTTTCAGCTGCGTTGGATTGTGCAATTATCTCAAAGAACACTTTTTAAAAAGACTTATAACTTGCTAGTCAAAATTGTGAAAAATATAAAAATGACAGAATTGTTCATTTAATTTCTGGCTGCACGTTTTAAGAGGCAGCAAAACCGTGTGACATGTTCTGGAAAGGAATGGCAAGAAATGTGATTTTTGAAGGGACTGACAAGGGCAGTTAGCAGTGTGAGCAGTGAGCGCTGTTCGAGAGCGCAGTATTTCCTCACTTTCCGTTGGAGGCGTGTGCTGACAGGCGTGTGCTCTGGTGAGCCTCTGGTACATAACCATTCCCCTCCGCGAAGCGGACCGCGAAGGGACTGACAAGGGCAGTCCGCGGTCGGCGGGAGGAGGAAGGAGTGCTCTTTAATCAGCGCGTCTCAAGGGAGGGGCCCTCTCCACCATGACTTAGTTGGCGCAGAGAGCCAAAAGGAAACCCTCGGTAAACAAACTTGAGCCGAGAAATCTACAGAGCAAGAAACCGCGGTGCCCAGAGTTTCTAAATTGCAGCTCCACCGATGCAGCTGAGCAGGTAATGGAACATGGCCCCTCGTTGGATACGCATCATAACCTCCCCCTAACAACATTTCCCAACAATGCAAAGAACGAATTACAAAATTCAGAGTGTGTTTTCAGTTTCCCCACAATCGAGAGGAGTGAATACCGGGGGGAGGAACCAATCACCTTGGGGAAGGGCGCCACAGACTTCTCCATGATTAGCGAAACGCCCACGCCCAAAATTATACCTCATGCAACAAAAGGGAGAGGCAGGGAACCCCAAGTGTCATCTAAAATAAGTCCAGTCCCACGGATAGAACCCCCCCCCCCCCCCATCAGATCTGAGAACTATTTAAGTCCGCTCGCTTCGGAAAGAGCCAGTGGACGCCAACCCGCGGAAGGGAGGCTTGGGGGAGGGTCTACCCCACACGCCTTCTATGGGGGGGCAAGTGCACATCATGATACACACGATGGGGGAAATGGATGACCTGCGAACACCGCCAGGCGGCGAGGAGATTTCCCCGCCTACACCACCAACCGACCCAGAGGCTAGCCCCGTAGCACTGGAATCTAGTCCTTCTACCTCCCCGAAGAGACTGGTGCCAGTAGCCGGGGCGAGATCATTGTCGCCTCAAGGAGAGGTCAGGTTAATGGACTCTCCAAACTCCCAGGACTACATTGCTTCGGCCACCACAGCGTCCCTTAGCCCGGCAGCGCTGTCTCAGCCGAATGCAAGTCCTTTGCCCAATGCTCCTCCAGTGATCACCCCACCATCGAGTCCTCAATCTGACAAAAGGAGGACGGAATCCTCTGTTCACTCAAAGACACAGGGGAACTTACAGAAAATGCTCCCCAAAAAACCAGCGCGTTCAAAAGCTCTGTATAAGAGAGGGGGACTAGGAGGGAAAAAAATTCAGCATCAGAACCCTTCAAACGCCATGACCACCCTCAAAGACTTTTTTGGTAAAAAATCGCGCAAAGAAGGTCGTGGACAGCAGGACTTTTCTGATGCGGAGCTGCTGGCTATAATGGAGGACACGGCCCTACATCTTTCAAATCTAATTCTACCTTTAAAACCTAAACCTCATGTGGAAGAGGTTATCAACAAGATGGTGCCAGCGAAGTTACCCACCGGACCTGTAAACGATCCATCCAGTAATATGCTATCAGGGTTGGAGGTTGGGTTTGGTGATGAAGGAGTCACTCATGCTGGTCCGGATGCGAGGAGTAATCCTCCAGAGATAAGCAACGCTCTTGAAGTGGCACGCAGAGAAAAAGAGGGCCCTCTCGCTGCCAAAGTTCAGGACCCCCGTCGGCAGCCCCAGGAAGATCAGGATAAGGCAAGAGGGGCCAGCGGGAGAGGATGGGGCAGACCTCTCATCTATTTGACCCTGAAGAGGGGGCAGCCTCCTCGTCCAAACCTTTCCTCCCTTCGGCTCCTCTTGACTTGATCTCCCCCCCTTCTCCTAAGGGAGTTAAGGAGATAGGGTTAGGAAGCGGCCTAGACAAATGCATCGGGAACGATCAGCACGTGAACTCACCTGTGCTTCCTGGACGGATGAGCGAACTTACTGCCAAACCGAAGCCAGAAACACCTGTCAAAAAGCTAGATCCAATGACGATCCTGTCCACCGTCACGATAGCATTGGCGCCATTTGGGAAGCTGTACGAATCGATCCATGAGACACTTAAAGATCAAAACACTCTAATAGCATTTATGCACTCCAAACTCACCTATTTAGAAGGTTTTGTGTTGGCTCACAGGACTTGCGTGCACGACTCTCAAAATGTTACAGGTAATAAGAGACCTCAGCATGTGGATGGGGGCCTGATTGACAACTCGAGGGCGCCCAAACAGGTCTCCTTAAGTGACCAGGAATCCCAAACAACGGAGGATGTCTGCAGCTCAGCTGATCTGAGGGCCACAAGTGGAAATTCCATCCCCCACCAGCCTCCTAGGACTGAGACAGGCCCAATTGGCCCGCAAACAAAGAGCTCAGTAGGCACGAAAAATGGTGCGGTAGTTCTTAATCTCCCGGAAGACGGTCAGATACAACCTGCAGCGATCAGGGTCCCGTCAACTTTTGAAATCTTTAAGCATGTAGGAGCTCCTTACCCGGCCCAAGGAAGAAAAAAAGCCCAGAAAGCGGCCAAACCAGCGCCAATTGTCTCGAGAAAAACAGCAACGCTGAAACCAAACAACATAAGAGAGTCAAAGACGGCAAACGACTCATCACCTGTGCAAAACAGAAAAGTGTTCAAACTAAAGCCAGCTGATCAAAATCAGGAGGACCGTCCTGACATGGAATCCTGTAGCGACTTAGACTCAATTGATCTAATAGACCTCAGTACATATTCGGTGGAAGAGGACGAGATAAACCCGTTCCCCCCAATCCAGCAAAAACGCAAAACCCCAGAGACTCGCGAAAACAGAGCCGCAGAAGAACCAAAAACAAAAGCCCTCCTCTTGGACTCGCCAACAAGTACCCCTCGGGCCAAGAACAAGAGGAATTTGAGCCAGACCTCCAGGGCAGGTCCGGAGGGAGCGAGATCCAAGAAGGATAAATTCTCACACAATTCTAGGGAAGATAGACGCTCACCCCGGCTTATCACCAGGACGAAGTGTTATAGCGATAACAAAAGAACTTCCGTAGACCTAAGAGTCAGGTTGCTGAAGGAAGAAAGAGACCGTAAGGAGAGATCAAAGGCTGGAAGAGTCTCCCCAGCAGTCCTAGACCCACATTATAAATCACGAGTAAAGGTGGAATGAAAGGGGAGCCGTGTTGGAGGGACTCCCACGAAGGACAGCTGTGGATCAAGAATTTCCAGGAAAAAAAGAAAAGACTACCAGGATTTTCAAACTCCAAAGGGTCCATGAAAAACAGGACGGTTGGATCCTGAACCGTAGAGCCCTGGCAAAACTATTTAGCGAGTCTCATCTCTCGCAAATTAATATCACAAAGGAGATCAACATCCTCGAGCCAAATCCCAATGGAAGAAAAGACAGCTCGTATCTCCACATTGATTCAAACTATACGCAGCGACAGATCTGGGGGGAAAGGTCAAACCTTCTCAAACTGGGTTTCGAGCTGTCCTATGTCGCAGAAGGTATCCTGGGGCCTAAACCACCCCAAGAGGGGGCGTCACGAAATCCGACAAATTATAAGGCGAACGAACAAATTTATGGACGCCAAAGGCCGATCCTGCAAAACAGACGAAGACACGAACTGCGAAGTGAAGAGGGGGGTTTCACTAACACTGGCAAGATGGAAGACGCCCCTCCAGCAAGGAGGAGTATCAAGCAACACTCCTCCGGAAGAGGCAGAAATGAGAGGGAATGGGAACCCGATGAGAAGCAGATACCTTCTACTCGTAGAATTTTCCAACTAGTAGAACAAAAAATGAGTGACAGAGGGGCTTGTAGGGCGCCTCCTCGTGATCTAAAGCCCTCGAACTTCAACGATCAAAATGGAGACAAGCCGGATTCCAGCAGCGGTCCCCAAAGAAGCAAGTAGCCACCACCAAGGATTAATTACTGACTTCTTTGAGGATGTCAGGGCATCTTCGACATGGGACCCCCCCTCTTTAAAGCTAGGGTCTTGGAACACCAGGGGCTTCAAACACCTGACTGTGGAGTCAGATGTCGACCTCACAAGTTTCGATGTGCTGTGCTTACAAGAAACTTGGTTAAGGGAGAAACCTATTTTGGACGGTTACCACCTGATTCACTCGCTGGCTCTTAAAGAAAACAAGGGCAGACCCAGATCAGGGCTTATTATCGCCATCAGATCGGGAAGTGGCCTTCACCTGAAAAAGATACTCAAAACAACAGAGTTTATATTAGCGGTAATCATCACTTGGAACACTTCCCGTAATGTTGGTGATAAGGCCCCGCAGTTGGAGATATTACTGGTGAATACCTACTGGAACCCAAAACGGGTGACCTGTGATAATTACATCAACCAAATGGAGACGATCATCGATGATCATCTAACTTCAAGCACCGCCAATTATACCATCCTGGTAGGGGATTTGAATGTCGACTTAACTAAAGGACTAAACTCTCCGACGGGAAGAGCCCGCAGATGGACAAACTTAATAAAGGCAAGAGATATACATAATCTGCTTCAAAGAGTGGCCCCTAATGCAGAGGCTATCCCAACCTGGGAGAGAAATAACCAAACGGCCATCATCGACTACATCCAGGTATCAAGGAGCTTTTTAATATCAAAAGAATCCTTTGAAGTGACCAGGACTAAATATAGCGATCATAATATCGTGAGTTTTTCTTGGGCCTCTCCAAGAGTAGAAGCCCGCTACACAAATGCAAATTTGGAAGTCAATCAAAGTGGCACACGGCTGAAGATGTCCGTATCCGCAATCGCCCAGCTAACACAACTGTATAAGGAGGAGAAAAACGGGAACCTTATTGGGGCAAAGGTATCGACAGATTACGCCTCAGTCCTCTCGATATTCGCCTCTAACAAAGGAAAGAAGCAGCCAACAGCAACGTCATTTAATCATGTATTTAATCCACAACTAGTAGAACGCAGAAAATGGGTGAGAAAACTGAAGCGAGCAGCAGCTACTTCGGAGTCCCCAGAGAAAAAAGAAGAAGCAATTGTGGCGGCGATTAATTATAAATCATGGTTAAGTTATCGAAATATCAGCGTGCTCAAGATGACGCCGAGCTCATGCTACGAACCATTTGTGGTAAGAACGCGCGAGACTTCTGGTCCCTAATTAAGGGGGATTCGAAAGTTTTGAATCAAGCCCTTCAAAACTCAATAAACGAGGGAACTTGGGTATCTCACTTCTCGGATCTCTATGGAGTCCCATCATCATCTAAAAATCTACCAACACCAGATCAGCAGACAAAAAAGACCGTTTGGGCTGTTCCAATTGATATCGAGACGATCGAATGGAAAATTAAAAAACTTAATGGCTCTAGAGCAGCCGGCCCCGATGGCATCACGAACCATGATCTGAAAAAAAATCTGAAAGCGTGGTCAATTTTCATCAAAGAGGTGTTCATGACGTGTGTTAAGCTCTCAGAGATTCCACTATCATGGAAAAAGGCGATAGTGGTACCTATTTTTAAAAAGGGCTCTAAAGACACCCCCTCGAACTATCGCCCAATAGCGCTGCTAGACTCCATAGGTAAAGTTTTTGGAGCTCTATTGTTGGACAATTTTCAATCTTGGATACTTACATCAGCCCTCTTCGATCCTCTGCAGGGAGGCTTTGTGAAAAACATTGGTACGACGGCAAATATATTGGCTTTGAGTGCACTGAAAGCTAAGGTATCAGAGGGGCGGCCCAAAATATACATGGCTTTTATTGATTTGGTCCAGGCTTTCGACCGTGTTGATCGAGGACTACTATGGGAGAAACTACATCATCATGCTTGCCCCTTACAGATCCTGGATCCAATAAAGGCCCTATACTCGGAAACCTCAATGTGTGTACGGTTAAACAATCTGGGTCGCCTCTCTTCCGAGATCAAGACAGAGAGAGGCGTCAAGCAAGGCTGCCCACTGGCTCCGGCCTTGTACAACGCCTATATAGCGGATTACAAGGAATACGAGGAGAGAGTACGTAGCTTCCCGCCGACATTGGGAACAAGTAAAATATCACGCCTGCTATATGCAGATGACATTATTCTCATGGACCTTACACCTATAGGCCTGCAGAGACAGATTAACAATCTCAACGCCTATCTTAAAGAAAACCATCTCCAGATGAACTTTGATAAAACCAAAATAATGACGTTTGGAAAGGCGTCCTGTGAGGCGGAGAAATTCGTCTGGGTAGTAGACAACAAACAGCTGGAAAAAGTGACCAACTTCAAGTACCTTGGGATTATCTTAAATAAAAGCTTAAAAGAAGTACCAATGCAAGACAACATAATGATTAAAACTCGCCTACTTACAACCCAGGCAAGAGCAGTAGCGACCAAATTTGGCCGTTTCACATTAGCGCCAGTCCTGACCTTCTACAGAGCAAAGGTAGTCCCTACCCTGATTTATGGAGTTGAAGCCTTACCCAATCTACCATCGAATTTCTGGGAAAAAGTGGAGGGACTCTTTTGGAAAAAACTGCTCAACTTGCCACAGTCGCTTCCAATTGTATTAATAAGGAGAGAACTGTCGCTTCAATCGCTGAGCTCCATTGTGGCTCGAAACGAAATTATGCTCTATCGAAAAACGTTACTTCCCTCTCCGCCGCTGATATTAAAGGAAATACATCAGGAAATAATATCAGGGTCGTGTAAAATGCTGTCGGATTGGTCACTAAGAATGACAACTCTCCTAGATTGGGCGAGTAGTTCTAGTGACGAACTCATTAACAATCCGGTAAAGGTGAAAGTGCGTATTATGGAACAAGACTGGATTGACACATTGGAGAAGGCCTCGACTTCGAAATTGATATTTGATCTACCTTTGAGCTGGCAGAAAGTCAACTCCACAAAACAGTACCTGTTGAAATGTCCTGACAAGAAAGTACGAGAGTCCTTCCTGAGAATTCGACTGAATATCATTCATACTAAGGAAGTTTTGTCAAGAAGGAATATGTCAGAAGAAAAAGGGTGCAGATTCTGCAAACTGGGGGACGAGGTGGAAACTATTAAACATCTGCTTATGAATTGCCCGGCTGTGCTAGCTGCACATACACTACACCTCGGTCCTCTATTCAGTAATTTGCAGTTCTATGATGAAGAGGAATGGTGGCGTCGCTTAATTAACGGGGAAAAGACATCTTGGGTTATAGCAGTGGTGGGCTTTTTTCGTGCTATTGGTCTAATAACTCAGTAAGGATGGGAAAGTAAATGGAATTCACGTTTTTTTTTTCCTCTCTACTACCCTTACGGGAGGGAACAAGCAGGATTTTTGTTGTCCTCCTCGCCTTTATCCTCCTCTTTCTTCCGCTGCTCTTTGTCTCCCTTTTGACTGTGCTTCCCCTTAATCATCAAGGATTCTTTTTCTTCTTTTTCTTTGCCTTTCTTTTCTTTTCCCCTTTTGACTTTAAGGATCTAAAACCTTGTAAAAATTGTTCTATACAATTAAATCAAGTAAAAAAAAAAAAAAAAAAGAAATGTGATTTTCCGCAAAATGCATCACTGTTAGAATTGTGAAAACTTACACGCATGTCCCCATGTTAAACACGCATATTTGTGGAAAGTTGCAGGAAAATCGGAAAGCGTGTTCATAGTGAAAAGGGCAACATTCTGTGGAAAGGGGAGACATGATCCCACAGCTACGGGGTTTTGAGGAATAGTTGCTATGTAAAATATGGCATCTTTGTGCGTTACGCTCACCCGGTATCCACAGGGACGCCACCCAGCTGGGTTACTCGCTGGTATGCTTCTCAGCTTTGCCCTGATGTGGTCTGCGGGGAAGGTTCTGCCTGAAAATACAGGAGGACTGTGTTCAAGACTGACGACTGGGGTATGTATCCTCCCTCCACCCCCATATGCTTTCAGTCCCTCTGGCACCCTTTCCTCATCTTGTGGTAGAATTAGGCGTGCTCTCCGTTCTGCCTTCTTTGCAGGGGCGCGTTGTCTTTCATGGGCGAGTGCGGTCCAGTTACTTCACTGACGCCGGCCCGTTTGATATTGTTCAGGTAGGTCTAATTGCTGTTCTTTAGTTTTGTTGCTATCCTGCATGCCTTTCTTTGTTTAAAATGTCTCTTTTTTTCTCCCTTAGGTATGCGGAGCTTCAGCGTGGCAAACTGGCTTGGTTGAGCCCCGCTGGTAAATGATGGCGCATTAAGAGCGCCATGATGCGGTAAGTAAGCGCTATGCGCAGCACTGGGAAGTCTTGCCTTTGCTAACCTGCGTTTTCCTTCCTTGTAGGTCGCAGTGTTCTTCAGCGCGAGTGAAATGTCCGGAGTGGTGCCAGCCGAGAGGCGACAAGCCACGTAAGCCTTTTGAGCAGCTCGTAATTTGTAAATGTCTCTACAGCTTTCTTTAATGTTGCCTCCATCTTCCTCTTTCAGGTCGTTCTGTCCGGGAGGCGTGCAGATTCGAGGAAGCTGTTCTCAGTAGCTGTGAGTGTTTAAAGATGAAGACTGCAGGTAAGATGCTGCTGCTAATGATGTTCCTTTTGTCTCCTTGCAGGTTCTCCATCTCCGAGGTTGGAGGGAATAGCTGGACACGGTGAGCGTCACGTTGCAAGCTGCAAAGTAACACGAAGCATGTTCTGCAGTCAGGGTGTGGTTTATATAGCCCAGGTAAAGTAGTACCAGGGAAAGTAGTTCCAGGCCTGCCACACCCAAAACACTAGACCGCATAGCTTGGTTCTTGGGACCCAAGCTATGTGGATGCCTCCATGTTAGCTGACAATACAATAAAGTAGTTCCCAAGCACATTGTTGTTCATGGTGTGGCACCAGGACTGGCCCCATGAGGGCTTTTGAAGAGGATGCCAGGCTCTAGAGGCCCAAGTCCTGACTCCACCTGGCCAATGGTTTGCCAGAGGGGGTTTTGGGTGAGGGTCGTGACATGTGTGTAATTTGTATAAAAGTGACTAATGTAGAAATGTGTGTTTAAGGTAAAATCCGATTTTGAGACCAGTGGCTAAAGGGAGGTCTCTGAGGATTGTAAAAGAAAATCATGAACCTGACATCACCAAGCCTTGAGCCAATCACTGAAATTGGAAGGCGGGGATGAAGTATTGACCCTATCCCAGCACAAAGGGGCAAGCTTAGAAAAGCCGGCAGACACCCCCTGTATGATGTCATTTCATAGCATAAATAGAGACAGCTCACAAGACATAGGCACACACAGATCCACTCACTCTCCTGATGCTGGCAGAGCGCCCTGCTGCTGAAATCTACATCTTCCTTGTTCCAGACTCCAGAAACATGGCAAATCAAGGGCCAATTGCATAGCTGAACCATTCTAAGCCAGGCCTCAAATTCTAGAACAGAACCCCAAAAACCCAGCGGAAGCATCATAATACAGCCGGGCTGTGCTGTTACTGTTTGCCTGCAGAATAAAAAAGAAAAAATCCTCAGAACCAAGAAGCGCAGATCCCGTCCAGTCCTGTGCTGTGCTGCAACCAGAGCACCCTGCTGATCCTGTCCAGTCCTGTACCGTGCTGTGACCAGAGCACCTTTCTGACCCTGTCCAGTCCGATGTGCCCAGCCGTCAGTCCCAGATAGGTCCAGAATCCTGATGGTCCCATTTAACTTATCCAGTGAGTATAAATAGGAAGAACTGTGTCATATAGCATATGTACTTTGCATAGTCTTGTCCCTAGCTCATACCCACCCTATCTTTCATTTAGAATCAGTATTGTCAGAACTATCTTTGCACAGACGCTTCTCTTGCATGTATTCCTAAACTCTAACTTCCCATTGATTGATTAAGAAAGTAATTCCCAAACCAAACAAAGCAGAGTACCACACCTGAACTGTTATGATCGGCCGTAATGACCTTCCTGTGTGGCATTCTCCTTTTTGGTAGTCTTTAATATAGTGTAAGCAAACCCATTTGTCATTTTTAAAAGTGCATTTGTTTTCAATTCTCGCACCCATTTTGCAATAACGACCTTCACTAAAACCTCTAACTCCCTCAGTTATTGTGATAGAAACTAAACTCCTACTTGTAGCTAACATCTGTACCTATCCATAGAACCCAAAGCGTTTCAACTCAGTGCAATACTCCCGTTATCGCGAATATCGCACACTGAAAAGTTTACTGCGAATTTCATTTTGAGAAGTTTTTACACGTGTGAAATAGACTTAAACTGCTTCCAACTTGGATTTTAAGATTACAATTGTTTTCTTTGCATTACATCATTGCTTGTGTTTGTGTGCAACTATTCAAAGCGGCTCCCATACGAAATTAGAGCAATTTAATTATTTTAGACCATACTTGTTTTTTGCACAGTCGATTTTAAAAGTCATGCTGACAGTTGAAAAGCCCACTTCATTTTTCTCTTTCTGTGTAAAGGGGGAAGTGAGATACGGTTTGACCTGTATTATTCCTGAATACCTGCTCTCTCCTCCTATCTCTTTACATTGCCTATTGGGGGGTTGACGGGGATTCCAGGGGGAACTGATAACCACAGTGCTATCTGTTCTGAAACCAACACAAAAGTATTATTTGCTGTGCTGCATTTGTTTTGCTTATTACCTATTCCGAGTGTACTAAAGATATTATTCAGTGTTCTGTCACCCCATTGGAGATTGTTGTTTACCTATTAAAATATATAAATTATGATTTTGATCTTAACTAAGTAAATAAATAATGCCTTTTACAAACCAGCCTGATTTCTGGTCCAGCGTGGCCCGGGGTATTCTTAAATAAGGGGTGTGATACGAGTGGTACATCTTTCAAATAATTGAATCCATATATCAAATAAGTTTTTCCATTGCGCTGTACACTAGGCCGGGAGCAGAGTGTATCACCTGATTGAAATCCTTAACAGTGTTCTTAACAAACTTTCTGCCACCAGGGAGCACAGCACCGTACCACTCGACACCACTGCACACCGGATAGGACATCTGAGCTGGTATATATTGAGGTGCTGTGCTAGATGCTTTAATTCCTTTCTAAACAGGTTAGCTGTTAGGTCATTGTACACCAATATTCCACAAAGAGAGGTGATCGAGGTTATCACACACACTTTAAATTCAAGAGACATTTCACATCAAGTTCCCACTGAGTTGGCTTTGGATGAAAACGTTGTTTAAAGACAGCTACTATAAGCAGATCCATGGGGGCAGCATTTGCCAATCTTTTTGTTCAGCACTTATGTATACACTAATGATAACCTTTTTCTATCTCATATCTCAAATTAAGATCTATCGATGCTACATAGATTACGTACTCAGTGTGGCAAGATGATTGTACAAATCTGTTACCGTTTGTGTCTTGGCTAAATGGCTTAATTCAGAATCTTAAATTTTCCTTGATACAGACAGAAATATAGCTTTCTTGGAGTGGCTAATTTTGGCAGTTGGAGATCAATTGGAAGTTACATTATTCAGGAAGAGCAGATAGAAACACCATTTTGCACCACA
Organism: Ambystoma mexicanum; assembly: GCF_040938575.1. Taxonomy (NCBI): domain Eukaryota; kingdom Metazoa; phylum Chordata; class Amphibia; order Caudata; family Ambystomatidae; genus Ambystoma; species Ambystoma mexicanum. The sequence goes on from NC_090941.1 coordinate 899,934,885, forward strand.
ACAGTCAACATCCATTGAGTCTAAAAAGCAATATTCCATTCAATCAATTTTTGCAGATCTGCCGGAATTGTACTTCTTTGAATGAGTTCTATTATTAAGCTAACATTTTGAGAAGTCTAGCTCGAGGATATCCAAGTAAACTTCTGAAACACTCAATCAAGTGTGCTTGTTTCTTTCTGAGGGAACAGCTCTTGGAAGAGAAAGATAAAGGGCTTCATTACGAGTCTGACTCAAAATCGGGAGTACCTGACGTGGCAGAATTAGCGTTACTGCCGTGTAGATCAGCAGAATTGCCACTGAATTACAACCTAGCGAACACACACATACACCAATGGCGGTAACGGTAATTCCGCCGGTATTACCGCCCAACAACCCGTGTAATGACAAAATGGAATTACCATTACCATCGTGGCGGTCAGTGGAAATTGGTGATCGATATATAAAGAACCACCACGGTGGCCATTTTGGAAATCACAATCCATTGAATATCTCAAGATAGGAGTGCCACCCAGACACCCAGCAAAGGCCAAACATGTCATCAGGAAAGGGCAAAGGCAGGGTGCCCGATATGAGGCTGTGGAAGCCTACATTTACGGAGCAGGAGCTCACAGTGTTGGCAGAGCAAGTGGTCGCATTGAATAGGAAGACCAGCCAACAGTGCAAGAACACCATGTGTGTGGAAATAAGGGACAAGGTGGTGGCCATTTGCCACGTCCAACGTGAGGTGAAGGACATGAAAAAGAGGTGGAATGAACTCAAGGCCAGGGGCCTCATCGCCATCCACCATCAGGAGACAGCTGCCACTGGAGGTGGGCGAGTGGAACCCTTGCAACTGACACCGTGGGAGGACATGGTCAGTGGCACCCTGCACATGGTCGGTGGCCTGGGCACAGCCAAGTTGTGAGTCAGCAGCCAAGCTGAATCTGGCGAGTACCACAGTGATGCATGCTCCCATAAATGGACAACCGTGCAGGCATCCACAAACACCCACACTGTCATGCAAGCATGCAACGTGAACCCCAGCAAGCATTTACCATCAATGTGAGGCATCAGGCCACAACAACATTATTCAGTGGGTTCAGGAACCTCCTAACATGACACCCATGCACAGGCAACATAGCCACCATACGACATGTCCATGCCCATGGATGCACATCCGTGGATACATTCATCAGTGCCACTAGCCCCTCGACTGCAATGCTCCATGTACATACACATTGAGTATATGTCTGACAACATGGTCACTTGACCCACACACAACTAAATGCACTGCATCCACCTGACTGCATACCTGTCATCAACAGTCCTGACGCACCACTGGACAGGACAGCCTGTAGCCCAACCCATCCCAGAGATGCACAACCAAAGCAAGCCACACTTGACCAGCCAGAGGTAATGCATGTGTCAGGTCCCTGGGTAACAGAAGGCATTAGGTTAGACCTTGCTAAGTGTAAATAGTGGCTAGGTGAGGTTAATTGCATTGAAAATGCATTTCCTTAATTTAATCATTATATCAGCCAGCAACTATTGTCCCAGCTCAAGATGGTGGAGTACTTCCTGTCCAGCAGTGATTGTTTAATGACTACTCTGATGCAGTTTGGAACCTAAGGAAAGGTTCTAAACTGCCTTTCATTCAAGATCTGTTTATGGATGGTCACAGCGCATTAGAGCTCCAGTATAATCAGAAGAAAAACTAAAGAAACTACAGAATTCCTGTATTCAAGTCATCAGAAAAAGCCAGAGAAGAGAAAACTCAGATAAGTGACTGAAGTTATGCAGAAAGCAAAGTATTGAGAAAAAAGTTTTCGTGATATAATTTAAATTAGTTAAAGTGCAGTTTTGGAAAGTCATTTCTGTTTCAAAAATTGAACAGTCAAAGAGTCTGTCGTGCAACAAATGTAAATACGTTTATTTTGGAAGAGAAAAGTATTTCAATGTACTATTGAACGTTTGTTTAAATTGAATGCGCGCCTGTGTATCAGTAATAGAATTTCAGCTTGCGCGCGACTCACGAAGACGTAGCAAAGCAAATTGAAGCGTTCGTGTATGAAGCGTTTGTGTCAGTGTCGCGTACGTATATTAGAAGAAAGGACCTGGTAACGTGATGCGGCGTGTCCAGGAAGTTCTTGTAAGCGTCGCGTAATATGCTTTTCGTCGGTTCTGAGAAGGTTTGTTTATTCTTGTGGCAGCGTGCTAATCCAGATAGCATGCGCGCACAAGAGAAATATGGCAAGCAGTATTCTCAAGTCCGGCGAAAGCGATCATCTATATTGCGTTGCACGATCCTGTGGCGGCGTGTGTTTTCAGGTAGTGTGAGTTCAAATTAAATGACATTCAGCTGTGTTCTTAAATAACAAAACTTGTATTTCTGAAATTATTTAAAAACTCTGAAAATAATTTAAAGCAGCAATAAGACTTCATACAAGTAAAGAAGAAGTTTCAATGAGATCAGATCTCTAAATTTACATTGAATCACAACGCCATTGAGTTTAATGAAGCACTGTGAGAACTATAAAATAACAAAGCAACTCAAAGAGCAGTTTTAAAATAGCAAGCATTCAAATCAAGTTTAGTGTTCTATTACAGAAAATTCAACATAGCATTGAAGTTATTCTGATAACCTATGAAGAGAATGAAGTCAAAGAATTCATCTGAGAAAAGCAAAGTTAACTATAAGGATTATATTTTCAAGAGTCTCTCAGTAAAGAAACAGACTGTCGGGTAACAAAGGGGTCTGGGAAGGTACATATTGTAAATGGTTAGTGGAGTTAACTTAAGAATCTAATTATTGCTATGTCATTTGCAGGTATCCTAAGTTCCAAGGTGCCAAGCAGTTAAGGACTCCAGTGTTATCCTGACCATTTTTTATTTTCTCCATTTCCCCTTTTCCCCCATTCTGGTCAATCCAATAATTGTTCAATTGATTGTGGGGTATACTGGCTTGAGGGACTAGGTGGGCTATTCATCTGCTCCTGCAGGAGATCAGCGCTGGGACCTGATAGCATGCCATGTTCACAGTAGCAGCCACATGATACCAGCCCTCCAGGAGGCCCAACACGCAGTGACGACATAGTACAAGTGACAGAGAATGTTTATTTAACCATGCACCAATGTGGTAACGCACATGTCAATTTGCCCCAACAGGAACACAAGACACCCAGGAAACAACCGAGTAGGCGGACCCCTCCACGACACCTGCACCAACCACTGCCAGCAAGCAGCTAGCCCAAGGCAGTTCGGGGAGTGGGAGTGTGCAACCCAAGAAGAGGCACCAGGCCATCGGTGGACACACCCACGGGTCCACCACAAGACCCCAATTGTGCAATCAGTACCAGCAGCAACAGGCCAGGACACAACCACAGCTGGTCTGACTGTGGACGCACAGGTGGGGCAGAGTGTGGACGACAGTCTGCAATCTGAGTAGGCCACTGCAGGCACAGCAGATTAGCAGTATAAGCGTGCTTTCCCTGCACCCAGCCAGCTACATTCCCCTATCTGCCATTCTTCACCTGATTCATCCTCCCTGCGCAGCCTCCCCCCTCTGCACACACCGCCATCCCATCGTGCATCCTGCCATGCTCTATGATATGGGAAGGAGTCAATCTGACGAGCAGGCTGGGAACGCTCGCAGTCAAGGGCAGCATGAGGAACATGACAGTGCACATTCACCACAGGCAGTGCTTGTGCCCACACTCCAGGCCATCTGGGACGGTCTGGACTGGATGGAACAGAAGCAGGCAGATATGAAAGCCATGCCACAGGAACAATTGGGACACGCTGAGGCCAATGCGTGATTGCGTCCATGGGGCCTCTAGACAGTTGTCGAAGGTCCATTAACCATCTTTGCAGGAGTGCGGTGACTTGCAATGCAAGCCTGTCCTTCACAAGCCAGAGTGTGCGGGAGCTACAATTGTACTAATCCCACGAGTCCATGGCCAGAGCAATACACCTTCGTAGGTTCACGCCTTCACCGTCTTGCTCATCAGAGCTAGGAGGGTCATTGTCCTCGTCCACAGGCATTTCAATATTGTGCAGTTGTGCAGCATTCCGCATACCACTAGGATTTTTCCAACCTTCTTTGGGCTGTACAAAAGTGCAGTGCCTGTGTGGTGCAGGCACCTGAACCTTGATTTTAGCAGGCCAAATGTCCGCTCGATACATGCCCTGGTTTTCATCTGTGCCTCATTGTAACCTAACCCCTGTGGTGTAGCAGTATTTCTTCCAGGGGTCATTAGCCATGTCAACTGCAGGTATCCAGCATCACCTACAAAACATGAATGAACTGTGTGAGACATGGCGGTGTCTGGGCCGCGGAACAAGTTAATGGTACTGATGTGTATACCCCTATGTGCATGACTGTGGTTGTGCATGGTGCACCTAGTGTGCATCAAGGTTGGTGGGACTTGGGCTACATGGTTCACTTGCAGTCATTCACATTGTGGGAGTTGGCAGTCTTGAGGCTTTTGTCACTGCCATGACATTGGCAATCTACTGGTCAACAATGGTGTCGCAGTATGCCATGTAGGGCCCATGGCAATGCTTACTTTGGCTGTACGTTGCCCTGATTGCGTTGTGCTGCCTTGCATGTCTGGATGCCCTGTGTTGTCACATGATTCAAGTCTGAGTCCTGGGGTGGGTAAGTCAGGGTGCTTGGCCTGTACTCTGCATTTGTGTTGTTGCATCATGGGGCTTGTAGTTGATTCACTTTGCTGATGCTTATGTACTCCAGGCGTGTGTCAGTGATTTTGGCAATCAGGTATGAGTGCTTCTCACCCACAGGCACGGTGTGCAGTCCTCTGTGCCTCTCCATGTATGCAGGTAGGAAGCTGTTGCGCAGTATCAGCGAATTATGTATGGCCCCAGGATATCGGTCACAGCAGTGGCTGTTGGTGAGGTCGGCATCACAGGTCATCTGCACATGCATCGAATGGTATTGTTTTCTGTTGCAGTATGCCTGTTCTGTTGCAAGGGGGCGAGGGGTATCAATGCCACATGGGTGCAATCCAATGCTGCAATGGTGTTGGGGAAATGGGAAATGTTGTAGAATCTTGACTTTGTTGCATGCACCTGGGTGATGGGAATGGAGGTGTGGAGAAGGTGGGCTGTGACATCAGTTCAGTGATGGTTGGACGGTCCAATTGGTATAGGGTGACTAACTGGCTGCCTGTGAGTGCCCATGGGAATGGGCGGACACGAGGTATGGGTGCCATCCGCAGCATACGTCTCTTGCACCTTTGTGGCGCCCGTCTCCTCCCTTCTGTGGTCCAGCATGCTGCTGTAGCTGGATGTAGAGTAGCAGGTTGTGGAGCCCATAATCAACATCTGCTTGTGGCTGTATGTTGCCTGGGTGTGTGGGGGCCCTTTTATACTCCTCCTGAGTGGTTCTGGTGCAGCTGGACCTTGATTTGTGACACCTGTATGCATTTACCGCCACCATTTTTGTGGCAGTAACTGTGCTGTGTTTTTGGTGGAATGTCCTACGATTTCTTAAGGTAACTCCACTGTTTTTGGACTTATAATGTGGTGATAATGTGTTTGTTTTTTGGCAGTAATTCCATTGGTGGAATTAGCCCCCCCGCAGATTGCTCGGATTCTTGGCGGAATCAACATTGGAGGTAATTCCGCCAGTGGAATTACCACCAATTTTTTTAGCAGTCATAATTTGTTGTAGTGGTAAAGTTGGCGGTAACAGAGTTACCACCCATTTTACCACTTACAACCATACTTTTATTGAGGCCCAAAGTTCCTAATACTCATATAGTGTGTAACTACTTGTTGTCACCTAAGTAACCACTTGAGTAAACTTGATTAACAGAAACTGGCACATCTTACCGGTGGTAGACCCAGAGCTTGCAAAACCATTATTTTCATTTAAGAAGGGTGTCAGTTTGCGTCAGTCTTTAATCCATGTAGCAAGAGAAAAACACAAAGCTTGATAAGGACACTAGGACTTCCTGTGCTCAAAGGCCATTATAGCTGCAGTAACTGTTCAGTGTGTCCATACACAATGCACAGATATGTTTGAAGTAAAAGGAAATTAATTGACATTAAATCATTTTACAAATTGTAAGGCTTCAACTGTGATTTATGCTGTGACCTGCCCTTGAGCAAACATTATGTGGGCAAAACTATGCACCCAGGCCATTTACACGTTAACTGTGAGGTTGTCACGTGGGTGTGCAACGTGTGGTTGAGCTGTCGCACGCAGTGTTAATAAAGTGGGAGGTCCCATGCACCAGGCATTTCACACGAAGAGCCCGACGGAGCAAGACCTGTGCCTGTGTGTTCTATTGAGTACGGGGGTGGGCAAGGCCTGTACACGGGGGTTCCTCGTGCTAAGCAACACTTAACACTAGCGACACAGAGGCGCAGGGGAAAGTATTTCAGATGCGGGCTGTAGCAACGATACCTTTTGACGCCTGTCAGATGCAACACTTGCGGTAAGAGGCAAACCGCAATTTTGACTTTCCAACGGCAGCGGCTTCACACATGGAGTGCTCATGAGCCATGTGGACAATTTTTGGACCCACTATACCGTGACCTACAGGGCAAGGCACCTCTGAAAGCCCACACAGGCTCATTTAAAAAAATCAATCCTGGGAGGAATGACTGGCAACGCAAGTTGGTACTCCTTCCACACGATACTGGGAGAAGACAGGGAGGTGTGCGTGACAGTGCTACGCCACTGTGACCTGTTCACACTTACAAAGCCAAGTGTATGCAGACACGTGAGTCGCGGCCTCCACAGATACGGGAGGTGCCTGTGCAGTCAGTCACACACAGTGCTCTACAATCCCAACCATGAGCAAGGAGGAAGGAGATGCAGCAGGAGGACAAGCTCCTGCGGCAAGAATCCCTCGGACAAGGAGAAGCCTGTGTCAACAAGGGTCCCTGGCCCCTATGCCAAAATTGGATACATCAGCAAAGTCATCCAGTTTGCGGGTAAGTCGATTATATGGATAGAAAAACAGGACTTGTATTTTAAAGCCACCGGAGAATCCGATGAAGCGAAAGTAGATACACTTAGGACTCTGCAGGTCCGAAGTGCACAACATTTTTAAGCCTCTCACTCCAGTGGACAACTCATATCAAGTGGCGAAAAACTGCCTGAAAGAACATTTCCTACCCCTGGCGAACAAGGACTATCAGATTTGTCATGTGTGCTGCCAGACAGGAGTCGTCGTCCCTGGATACATTCTATGGCTGCCTCAAGCACCTGGCAGCCACATGTGCCTGGGCAAATGAAGAGGGCATGGTCAAAAATCAGCTGATACAAGGCTGTTCCTCAGGGAATCTGACACCAGGTATTGCGCGAGCCAGGACTCACGCTGGCCCTCATAATGGAGATGGGCAGATCGTACGAACTGACGAAAACCTAAGCTACCAAAATGGGTGCTGTAGTCCGCTCGCTCAAGCTAGATGGCGTCTGTGCGGTAGGACGACAAGCCACTGGATGAGGAAAGCCTCAATAGAATGCAAGGAGAGGGGAAATCTCAACACACTGTCCGAAGTGCAGATACAACCTCCCACATGTGGGAGAATGCCCAGCAAAAGGGAGGGTATGGCCGATGTGGAGTGATGGGACACTACACAAGAATGTGCAAAGCTTCCACCCCTGTAACCATTCCCCGAGGACCGAGCAGGACACCAACTGATACCTCGAGACAACAGCGGCATGTAGCAGTGGTGGAAAAGGTGTTACGCTCACCTGGCTCCCACAGAGGCGTCGGTCTGGACTGGACTGCTCCGGTCTCCACCAATGTGACGCGTAGGGCCAAGATGACGGACTGGACTGGCCCACCTAGCTTCGTTTGCTTGGCCCGTAGGAATATTCTTCTGATGATTTGAAAAGATGAGCTCTCCATCCTGCATTGAGCGCAGGGGCGCGTAGATAACCAGTTGCTTCACTGGCTCGAAGGAATTGGTGAGTTCCAGGACAATATTGACTCCAATATTCCCGGCAAGATGCCGTATGTAGCTCGTAAGAGTTCAAATTCTCGACTTTCACTCTTGTCCGATTCCTTGCAGGTTGCAGCTTGACCCTACTGAAGAGTTCCTCGTGGCAACCGGTAATATTCTGGTAAGGATTTGTATTATCCAACACAGTTCGATAAAATAATGTCCATATGTAACCTGTTGCTTTCTCCCTTATTCAGGCGCTGAGAGAAAGTATGACGTCTCGGGGAATAATGCCTCCGGCGGTAAGATCAGGCAAGTCTTTTGTGGTGAGGAGGGTTCCCCTTGTTAGTCCTTTTGTTTCCCCTTAGGGGCCGGGGTTCGGCTAGGATGCAGTGGAAGCTGCGCTGACCCGTGAAGAGGGATAGTACCCCCGGTGGTAAAATCAGTTAAGTCTATGGGGGGTATCCCTCTGTGTATTCCCTTGGCTCACCTTGCTGTTCTGGTCTTCTCCTTAGGTGCCGGAGTGCGGCGGGAACATGCAGGAGGATGGGGTGGAATGTGAAGATGCTGCGAAGGCCGGTGAGTTCAGCGCGGCGCGGCAGCAGGCGAGGCGACGCGCATAAAATAACTTCTATCTTCCAGCTCGAAGGCGCGATGGATCGGGAATTCAGGTAAGGATCAAAGGTATTGCTCTTGTTCTAACCTTTTCTCCTTCTTTCTCCCTTTTTCTAGGAGCTCCAAACTCGAGGCGGGCGTGGCAGAAGACTGGATGCAGACTTGCAGGCACAGTGAGCATTACGCTGCTGGATGCAGAATAACGCAAAGCGTGTGCTGCTCTTCGGGTGTGGTTTAAATAGCCTCCAAAGTAGTCCCAGGTAAGTATTCCTCCCCAGCCCCACCCGGGTAAAAAGTAGTCCCTAGGTAAAATAGTCCCTTCCAAGCCTCTTTTGGCTTGGAGCTCTTGCAGCATGGTCTGCATCAGGTAAGTTTGCAGCATGGTCTGCATCAGGTAAGTTTTAATCTATGAGCCTGGCGCCTATGGCGCCAGGACTGACTCGCCATAGGCGCCAGGACTGCACCCAAATAGCCCCTAGCAGGGGTTGTTGGGCTTGCTTGGGGTAACTTGATGCCTGCTTCCGGGGTTGCTGGACTTGGTCTGGGTCCCCGGGGGTAGGCATCATGACAGCACCCCCCCCCCCCCCAAGGCCCCTCCTAAAGTCGTTCTTCCCTGTGGTTTCGGTTTGTCTGGGAAATTTCAGTGGAATGTTTTCACCAATCGGGGTGCATGGACATGGTCACTAGGTTCCCATGACCTTTCCTGTGGTCCGTAACCTTTCCAGTCGATTAAATAAAAAAGTTTTGACTTTATCAGCTTGGTGTCCAAGATGTTCTTAACTTCAAATTCGGGTTCTCCGTCTACAAGGATGGGGTCTGGTGGCTTGGTTATTCTTGTCCCTGGTTGTACTGGCTTCAAAAGTGACACATGAAAGATGGGATGAATTCGCATATTAGCAGGTAAGTCCAACTTGACAGCCACCGGGTTGATAATGGCCTTAATAGAGTAAGGTCCCAAATATCTGAGGTTAAAGGTCCGTGTTCCCTTTAGAGGTATATGTTTTGTGGCTAACCATACTTGGTCCCCTATTTGGTATTGTGGAGAATCACTTCTATGCCGATCAGCATCTTTCTTGTATTTTTCTTTTGCCTGTTTTAAATGTGTAGTTGCTGCCTTAAAGGCTTGTGTAATCGTAGCGTGCAGATGGTCCACTGCGGGCATTTCTAAGTGTTGGGTTGAGTCAAGGTCTGAGGTTCGAGGATGGTGCCCATATAAGGAATAAAAGGGGCTTTGTCCAGTTCCAGAGTGTACTGAATTATTGTATGCATGTTCTGCGATCCAAAGAATGTTTTTCCAATTACTCTCCGTCCGATGTAACATACAACGCAGGTATTGTTCGAGAGTCTGGTTGGTCCTCTCCGTTTGACCATTGGTCTGGGGGTGGTGACTGGTCGATAACCTCACATCGATTTGCGCCAATTGACAGCATTTTTTCCAAAAATGTGAAATGAATTGACTGCCCAGGTCAGAGACCAATACGGACGGAAATCCGTGTATGCGAACAATGTTTTCGAGGAACTCCTTGGCCAGGATTGAAGCAGAAGGTAATCCCTTTAAAGGAATAAAGTGGGCCATCTTGGAAAAAAGATCCACAATAACTAGAATGGTGTTCAATCCGTTGTATGGGGGTAGATCATTAATAAAGTCTAACGATAAGGTGTGCCATGGTGTAGGCGGAATGTCTAAAGGTTGTAAGAGTCCAGCTGGTTTTTTCTTTTGACTTGTGTTTTGGGCGCAAATGCCACAAGACATCACAAATGATTTAATATCCTTTCGCCAGGTGGGCCACCAGAATTGTCTTAACTTTAGCTTCAGTTTTTGCAATACCTGGGTGCCCCTCCATTACGGTATCATGATAACGGGAAATGACTAGCTCTTGTAGTTCCTTGTGTGGCAGAAATAGCCGTCCTTGGTAATAAGGCAGATCATTGGTGACAGAGTATTCCGGGCCTTTCTTTACCCAGTCCTGCAAGGCTGTAGGATCAAAGAGTTGCTGGATCTTTACCTGAATGTCCTCTAGTGTCTGTATAGTAGTCATGCCAAGAATCCTTTGTTCGGGAATTATAGGTACTGGTTCAGGGTTCACTTCTGCCTCTCCCATCCCTATTCGGGATAAGGTGTCTGCTTTACCATTCTTACAACCTGGTTGATAGGTTATCACGAAATCGAACTCAGCAAAGAACAATGCCCATCGGAGTTGACGTGACGATTGGGCCTTGGCTGTCTTTAAATACTGTAAGTTCCGGTGATCACAGTCATGGCACCGAGAAAATAGTGCCGCCAAGCCTTGGAGGCGGATTTAATGGCTAATAACTCCTTATCGGTAACCGCATAGTTTACCTCAGGTGCCGAGAACCTTCTGGACCAAAACGCTACTGGGTGAAGCTGGCCAGTTTCAGGGTCCTTTTGAGACAGGACAGCTCCCATGGCTAGACTGGATGCATCAGTTTCCACTATGTATGGAAGTTCAGGGCGTGGGTGCTTTAATACAGGTGCAGATGTGAATTTCGCTTTCAGCTCTTGGAAGGTATTTTCAGCTTCTTCAGTCCACATAAAGTGTTTATTTTTTCACAAGAGTGCTGTGATTGGATATACAACATGTGAAAAATCAGGGATGAATCTGCGGTAGAAATTGGCAAAGCCGGGCATACTTTGTACTCCTTTAACTGAACTTGGTGATTGCCACTTAAGGATTGCGTCCACCTTTCGTGAGTCCATTCGGACTCCCTTTGGGTCAGGTCAGGATAAACCCAAGGAATTCAACTTCTGTGGCATGAAAAATGCATTTTTCCAGTACTGCATATAGTTTGTGCTGGCGCAATTTCTCAAGGACTGCTCGGACGTGCTTCACATGGTCAGATTCTGAAGAGGAGTATACATCGATATATACGACAACACAAACATCAATGAGTTCACGAAGGACATCGTTCATGAAGTATTGGAAGGCTGCAGGTGCATTGCACAACCCGAAAGGCATCACCTGGTATTCGAATAACCCATACTTAGTGCGGAAAGCAGTCTTCCATTCGTCGCCCTCTTTTACACGTACCAGATGGTATGCCCCCCGGAGATCTAATTTAGTGTATATGCAAGCGTCCTTCACTTGGTCTAGTAGTTCAGGGATCAGAGGCAATGGGTATCGGTTCTTAACAGTTATCTGGTTCAATGCGCGGTAGTCTATGCATGTTCTGAGGTCACCTTCCTTTTTGGGCACGAAGAACAAAGCTGAAGATGCAGGGGACTTAGATGGGCGAATAAAGCCATTGGCAAGGTACTGGTCCAAGTATTGTCGTAGGTGAAGGTTCACAGGTTCCGTAAGGGCATAGATCCTGCTACAAGGGGGTTGTGCACCGGGTATGAGATCGATTTGGCAATCGTACGATCTGTGAGGAGGTAAGGTGTTTGCCTGTTCTTTTTGGAAGACATCCTGGAATTCTTGGTATTCAGGAGGTAGTTGCATGACTGCTGTGGTTACTGTGGCCAGGCCTGCCCTCAGATTTTTCTTTGGGTAACAGGTTTGCACACATTCCGGGAAGGTTATTCTCTTCTCTCGACAATCAATACAAGGATTATGTGTTTCCAACCAAGGCATCCCCTGTATTGTTTGGAACTGTGGGGCCTTGATTAGATCAAACGCAATAACCTCTCGATGCCCATCCGGACCCAATAATGTCATCTCTGCGGTGGAATGAGTTACAGGCCCAGAGGCAATTTCAGTTCCATCGACTGTGGTGATGACATCTGAGGTGGTTTTTCGGCAGAGAGGCAGATTCATCCTGGAAGCCAATTCGTAGTTCATATAGTTTCCTATGGCCCCGATATCAATGTATGCCCTTACTGCGTGCATACGTGATGGCTGCCTTGGATCTACGAGGACCATTGGTATGATGAAATACGAGGTCTGTGTATCCTTCTTCAAGCTCGGCAAGCGGACCTCTATGCTTGTCGGGCGTGGTCGTTTCCCCGAGTCTGACTCCATATGGCTTTTATCAGCAGCTCCTACCACTTTCTTGGGTGGTTTTACAGGGCAATCCCGTAGAAAATGCCCAGAAGTTCCACAATATAGACACAATTGCATTTGCCGTCTCCTTTCTCTTTCCTTCTGGGTTAAGGGTCCTTTAATCCCTCCAATTTGCATGCGTTCTGAAGCATCTGCTCCATTGGGGTTAGCGTGGGTTTTGACCAACACCCTGTTCTCAAAATTGGCTCGATCAGCCTTTCTGTTCTGAAGTCTGTGATCTAACTGGACCACTAAGTCTATATATTCAGCACAGTCTTGAGGTGGGTTCACGACTTAGGCCAAGACATCCTTGAGTTCTCCTCGAAGTCCTCGATGAAATAACGTGATTCGTTTTACCTCAGGCCATCCAGTTTCCACTATCAACCTATTCAAGGTCGCGATGTAAGATAGAAGGTCCTGGTTACCCTGTCGTAGGGACAAAAGTTCGTTATCCAGGTCCTGTCCTTGGGAGTGCCGGGCAAATAGTCTTTCCATGCTCGTTTGAAAGCCCTGAAAATCCCAAAGAATTGGGTCATCCTGAGTAACTAGTGGAATTGACCAATCAACTGCACTGCCACTGAGATATGACAATACAAAGGCTACCTTGGCTTGATCGTTTGGGAAGGCTCTAGGTCTGCATAAAAAGTGCAAGCAGCATTGGTTCATAAACACGGCAAACCTTTTGGGATCTCCAGCAAAGCGTTCGGGTAGAGCTAATGGAATATTTCCAGGTAGGTTTATTTGCACAGGGTTATTCGATAACACAGCAGCTGGATTTCCCCCGGAACCAAGTAGGGGTGCTTGTCCAGCCTGGCTTTGCAATAGTTGCCTAGCAAGGTCATCAGTTCGCTCCTTTGACAAAATCAGTTCTCTCCTAAGGGCATTGGTTTCTTGACAGGCGGAATGCACTTCAGCCCTCAGTTCCCCTAGTAATTGGGCCAATTGGTCAGTCTCTGAGGTATCCATAACGCCCGGGTGGGAATTTGTAGGTAGGCTTCGCGTTCTGTTACGCTCACCTGGCTCCCACAGAGGCGTCGATCTGGACTGGACTGCTGCGGTCTCCACCAATGAGACGCGTAGGGCCGAGATGACGGACTAGACTGGCCCACCTAGCTTTGTTTGCTTGGCCCGTAGGAATATTCTTCTGATGATTTGAAAAGATGAGCTCTCCATCCTGCATTGAGCGCAGGGGCGCGTAGATAACCAGTTGCTTCACTGGCTCGAAGGAATTGGCGAGTTCCAGGACAATATTGACTCCGATATTCCCGGCAAGATGCCGTAAGTATGTAGTTAGTAAGAGTTCAAATGCCTGACTTTCACTCTTGTCCGATTCCTTGCAGGTTGCAGCTTGACCCTACTGAAGAGTTCCTTGTGGCAACCGGTAATATTCTGGTAAGGATTTGTATTATCCAACACAGTTCGATAAAATAATGTCCTTATGTAACCTGTTGCTTTCTCCCTTATTCAGGCGCTGAGAGAAAGTATGATGTCTCGGGGAATAATGCCTCCGGCGGTAAGATCAGGCAAGTCTTTTGTGGTGAGGAGGGTTCCCCTCATTAGTCCCTTTGTTTCACCTTGCTGTCCTTTTGTTTCCCCTTAGAGGCCGGGGTTCGGCTAGGATGCAGTGGAAGCTGTGCTGACCCGTGAAGAGGAATAGTACCCCCGGTGGTAAAATCAGTTAAGTCTATGGGGGGTATCCCTCTGTGTATTCCCTTGGCTCACCTTGCTGTTCTGGTCTTCTCCTTAGGTGCCGGAGTGCGGCGGGAACATGCAGGAGGATGGGTGGAATGTGAAATGCTGCGAAGGCCCGTGAGTTCAGCGCGGCGCTGCAACAGGCGAGGCAACGTGCATAAAATAACTTCTTTCTTCCAGCTCAAAGGAGCGATGGATCGGGAATTCAGGTAAGGATCAAAGGTATTGCTCTTGTTCTAACCTTTTCTCCTTCTTTCTCCCTTTTTCTAGGAGCTCCAAACTCAAGGTGGGCGTGGCAGAAGACTGGATGCAGACTTGCAGGCACAGTGAGCGTTACGCTGCTGGATGCAGAATAACGCGAAGCGTGTGCTGCTCTTCAGGCGTGTTTTAAATAGCCTCCAAAGTAGTCCCAGGTAAGTATTCCTCCCCAGCCCCACCCGAGTAAAAAAAATAGTCCTTAGGTAAAATAGTCCCTTCCAAGCCTCTTTTGGCTTGGAGCTCTTGCAGCATGGTCTGCATCAGGTAAGTTTTAATCTATGAGCCTGGCGCCATAGGCCGCCAGGACTGCACCCAAATAGCCCCTAGCAGCGGTTGTTGGGCTTGCTTGGGGTAACTGGATGCCTGCTTCCGGGGTTGCTGGACTTGGTCTGGGTCCCCAGGGGTAGGCATCATGACAATAGGAAACAGTAGAATAAGAGCGGGCAGAGGAGGAAGAAGATGAGGAAGACACCTTTTTCATTTCCAACATTGACTAACTCAAAACCAAGAAAAGACAACCCATGTGCACAGTAATTGTGGGAGGGCAAAGACACCAGTGTTGGTACACACAGGACGTCAGTATGTTTGATGGCAAATCACTATGAAGCGCTCGCAGAGCACCTGCCACTGTCCAAAGCAGTGGCGAGTAGTTTCACATTTGGTGGCACCCAACCCATTCGTCTCAAAAGTGTTTGTCACCAGGGTGGCTCACGAAGGTAGAGAAATTAAAGCGAAGTTCTTTGTCACGGCCATTAGCTGTCACCCACTGCTGAGTTGTGCCACTGTGGAAGCTCTCAGAACTGTTAATTTTGCCTATGGTGTGTACAATGAAGGAGTTCAAGGAGGTGTTCATAGGAGTCAGCAAGCTGCAAAGGAGCCCATCAAACTACACATTGATGAGTCAGTCTCCCTGACAGCCCTAAAACATCACTGGATAGCATTCCACCTCAGAAATCAAGTAGAGCTGGAACTCGAGAACCTAGTGAAGTTAGACATTATTGAAAGGGTGGAGGGACCAACTCCATGCGTCTTCCCCATTGTCGTTGTGCAAAAGCCAAAATAACCAGGGTCAGTGCGGATGTGTTTGGACATGAGACTTCCTAACCAAGCTATCAAGAGGGAGAGACATCACCAACATTGGACGACGTGGTGGGCGAGCTGCAAGAAGCTCGAGCATTCCCAAAGTTGGATCTGAGATCCGGGTACCACCAATTGGAGCTCCATCTGGACTCTCGCTACATCACAACCTTCACGACTCACCGGGCCTCTATCTGTACAGTTTCAGTAGATCTTCAGCGGCTGAGGCATTTCAAAATGTGATACGAGGGGCTCTGGTGGGACTGGAGGGTGCCATAAATCTTACAGATGACATTTTGGTGTTTGCTGCAGATTACTGAGGATTCAGTATCTTGGTCTCACCCTACACCGTGTGAAGTGTGAATTCTTCACAAATCGCATAGAATTCTTTGGGTTCGTGTTTCATGAAAGCAGCATATCCCCCGACCCGTGAAAGGTTCAAAACATTCAAGAAGCAAGCCCTCCAGGGAACATTTCAGAGATCAGACTTTTTTTTTTTTCTTTAGGGATGGTGACATACTGCGGGCGCTTCATCCGGAACCTGGCAACCATCTCTGAGCCACTAAGGGTGCTCACAAGGAAAGACAAGGTGTGCGAATGGGAATGGCCATAAAAGAGCAAAACTTCTTTGAAGCAATCAAGCAGGCACTCACCGGTGATGAAACCATGGCCTCCTTTGACCCACAGAAGGAGTCGGAGATTGTAGTAGACGCCAGCCCCGTAGGACTGGGGGGCGGTCCTGTCACAACAAGACACATAAGGACAACTGAGACCAGTAGTATATGCAAGCAAGGCGCTAACCAGTACAGAAAAGCGATTCTCCCAAATTGGAAGGGAGGCGCTTGCAGTCTTGTGGGGGTGCTGACATTTTCGCATCTACATTCTAGGCAAGCCAGTAACCCCGACGACAAGCCGTTAATGCCAATCATGGCTGGGTCATTGGCAAAACCTCCCCCGATGCTCACACGCATGAAGTACAGCTAGTCTATAGGCCTGGGTCCCACAATCCCACAGACTACCTCTCACGACACCCTAGAGGTGAAGCAGAGAGAGCAATGAACAAATCGCTGCAAAAGAACATGTGCAAGTAGTGGTGGCAGCCCCCAAATCAGTGGCGCTATCAATCCAAGAGGTGACCGACGCATTCAACTGTGACAAATGTTTTGGGTGGTGAAAGCGGCCATGGCCAACGGCTACTGGAAAACCATTGTTGAACACACAACGAAGGATCCAAGGAACACAGCGGGAACTGGAACAGCTAAGGTGGGTGCGACACGAACTGTCGTAAACCGAAGGACTCCTACTACAGGGAAGCAAGCTGGTGATTCCACTGACACTAGTAGAGTAGGCGATTGACCTAGCACACTGTTGGCATCAAGGGGTGGCAAAGACGAAGTCAAGGCTACGCTTGAAAGTATGGTTTCCCAACCTGGAAACAAAGGTGGGTGAATTCATAGGGCACTGCATATGGCGTTAGCCCCAGCCAACAAAGAAGCCCAAATCGAATCAATGCTTCTTAGTGATTAACCATGGGACATTGTCCATGCCGACTTTGGGTCCACCGGCCGCAGGATGCAATTTCTTGTGATGATAGACCAGTGGTCACGGTACCCAGAAGTCGAACTGGTGGAGTTCACAGCTCTTGAACAAGTAGCACAGGTGATGGAGAAAATCTTTGCAACTCATGGTCTCCCCAGAATCTCATGCTTGGACAATGGGCCCCCTTTTCACGGAGAGTGCTTTGCAGAATTCCTGGAGGAGTGTGGAATCGCCCACCGGAGGATGACGACAGTCTGGCCATGGGCCAATGGAGTGGCTGAAACGCTTTATGTGAACCTTGAATAAGGTGTTCCGCATCGCCCAAGGCCAGGGCAACCTGCTTGAGAGGACATTATATCAGTTCCTGCGAGAGTAGCGATCCACAGGAGTGGTACCAGCTGAAGCGCTAGTCCAAAGATGCCCCAGAGGTCTCATTCCACAAATGGATTGCAGGTCCCAAGGAACCATAAACGACAAGAGTAGTGGAAGACTGAAGATTCCACAACAAAAAGGAGACGCTACAGAGACACCTGAAACCACTGTATTGGTCAGAAATAGACATGCTGAGGGGAAACTGGCTCTCACATACAAACCCTGCCCCATGGACATCATCCAAGTGAAAGGATCTATGGTGACAGCAGCCAATCAAAAAGGGACAGTCACAAGACTTTATTTTTTTTAAGATCAGAGAAAGTGGGGAAACTCTGGACATGGATAACGGGATGCTCCCGAGCAGAAGCTCAGATGGTGATGAAGTACAAGATGACACCTGGGATTGGGGAGAAGCCATCCGCCAAGGCCCTGGTCGTGGCCAGGCTAGAACATGTTGCTCACGTTGGGCTTGACAAGTTTTCCAATTAGTTTTGAAAATGTTATGCTATTTATATTAAGCTGTGTTCATACAGAGAAAGAGTGAGTTGTTTCCCATGAAAAAGGAGGAATGTGATGTCACGTGGGTGTGCGACGGCAGCATTGAGCCGTCATATACAGTGTTAATAAAGTGGGCGGTCCGGGGTTCCAAGATGGCCGCCAAGGTGAGAACACTGAATCAGTGCTCTCCATAGCCCCACCACCCTAGAAAGAGGAATACCAAGCTAAAATACCCTCCCCAGGCAAAGTTTGGCAAAATAAAGGATCCGTGGAGGAAACCGACCTCTGAGAAGGGGGCAGACCCCTGGAGAAGCAGAGAATGCGGCGAGTCCCTTCAGAGAGGCCGGGCTGGTTGCCACACTGCAGCCGACTCAAAGTGACCTGCTGGAGGGACGCTGCAGAGCTGAGATGGCCTGAGGAGATTCTCGCCGGGAGCCGCAAAAAAAGGATGCAAAGTGCAGCAAGGGGCAGTTGAGCAGCTAGTGGCGTGGAAGCCCAAGACTGCCCTGGGCTGAGGTAGAAAGGAGAGAGACATGCCCAGAGCGGTCCAGGAGCCACAGAATGGAGGAGGAGCCAGAGCCAGACCACATGCAGCAGGACGAGTGGATCCAGCTGGCGGGCAGGAGAAGGTGAAGCCGAACAGCACGGCAGACCAGCATGAGGAGAGCAGGTCCCGCTGGTGGAACGGCAGACAAACAGTGAAGCTGCAAGAACACAGAAGGCGGTCCGAAGACACAAAGAAGCCACGGACAACCCGGGGCAGTGGCAAGGCAAGCAAATATGTACCGGAGTTGGAAAGATATTAAGTGGACCGGGCTGTACCTGCAGAACTCACGGTAAGCTGGCACGCCAACACTCAGCCCCACTGCAAAGCAAACATCCCCTTCCAGAAACGTGGCAACCAGGGGGAGGCCAGGAGATTGAAGCAGTGGGACACCAGTTAATGGGAAGGCACAAATCAACCACCCAGGGCAGAGGCAGCAGTCCAGAACCGTGGGGAGGGGGGGAAAGGACACTGACCATATAAGGAGGAAGGGCTGCTCCGGGGTTCCCGGGCCCCACTAGATAATAGTAACAGGGCATATAAACAACAGCAAACAGGATTTGCATGACCCTCAGCCTTGCTTCTTAGAGGCAGGGGGCCAGAAGGCAATACCCCCTTGTGCAGGGGTCAAACGGAGAAGGAGGCAAGAGGAGGTTGGCCCGGGGCCTCAATCTGAGACACAGAAGAAAGGGAAACCTATGACCCACCTCCCCATCAAAGAGGGCAATGGGCAAATCAGGAACTGGTGCCCCCCCCCACCCCCCAACAATAAAGCAGGAGAAGTAGTCTGCACAACTACACCAGTGGGGCAGGAAGCAGCAAGAGAAAAACACCACGCAGGGAAGAGCAGCTCTACGACCAGTGTCAGGAACATAGCCAAAATGTCGAGAATCAGAGGGAAGGACCCCCAGGTGCCAGCGAAAGGGAAATCCCCACCCCCCTGAAGGTGCACTACAGAAAATGCAGAGGAAAGAGTGTGGATCCCAGCCAGAGAACGACATGGGAACAGACAGGAGCAAGGAAGAAACTCCCCAGGAAGAGGAACAAGATGTAAGAGGTTGGTCACAAAAAAATGTATAGAGCAATGCTTTCAGAACTTGGGGAAACAGGATGGCAACCGTGATGCAAGCGCAAATAGATAAAATGAAAGAGGAACTGACGGGAGCAATAAGGGAGGTAAAGAACGATCTAAACACACTGGAAACAAGATTAGACAACACTGAAAGTATAAGACATGATGGAACACCTGGCCAGGGCCACGCACAATCTGGAAATTCAGACTGAAGTCTTTCGAAGGAGGTCAAGGAGGGAAAACATCAGGGTAAAAGCAATTCCCGAAACGGTGGGGGATGCAGTGCTGCAACAATCAGTGAAACAAATATTTGCAACCCTGATTGACGTCCCGGACCCCGATAAAATCCTGATGCACAGGGTACACAGGTTTGGGCCAAAGAGGAATGAGCCGGGCGCAAGGCCAAGAGATGTCCTGGTTGCCATGCACAAATATACGCAACGAGAGAACATTTTGGCGGCAGCCAAACGATGTTACAACCATATATTCAACGGAGCCACGATCCAGCTATATCAGGACCTCTTCCAAATCATGCTCGCTAAGAGAAGGCCGATGTGCACGATAGTGCAAGAGCTACTGAAGCGAGGCATCAGATATAAATGGACTTTGTCATTTGGCCTTCAGTTCGAAGTGGACAAAGGGCAAAGAAGAATCACCACAATGGAAGAAGGGGCGGACATACTTGGCAGAGAGGTGGAACGTCACAGAGCAAACCGGGAAAGGATCCTCCAAAAAGGAAAGCATGGGAATGGTCAACACAGGAATTGAAGAGAAAGGCAAGACCCCCGGCAAGAGACCCAACACATGAATCAGAGCCCCTAGAAAGGAGTCCCAATACGTAAAACACCCATGGTTCTGAGAGAGAAGTAAGAGCACCTGGGGGATTAGGGGGGGGTGCATTGTAAAAAAGCAACATAAGCAGTGGGGAGGGAAGGGTTTGGGGGGGTTTCTTGGATCGTCACATGGGTCAGGGAAGACCTGCTAAAGGGGGCACTGGGGAAGAAAAGGTTCTCAACACCCGAGGAGGAGATTCAGGAGGGGCTAGAGGCCGGTTGAGCCACCCCATTGAGGGGAGAGGGGGAAACAGGTCAGGAGGAGACCAGATACGTCACCCAGGGAAAGGGACCGAGCAGATCACCTGTAAACAATGACAAAGGATAGGTTTCTAAGAATGATATCCCTAAATATCAAAGGGCTCAACTCGCCAATTAAGAGAAGAAAACTCGAGCATTTTCTGGTAAGGGAGAACCCAGACCTAATCGCCCTGAAGGAAACACAAATACAAGAGAAAGATGAACACAGATTTAGCAGTGAAAAATAACCTGGACCTGAGAATTATGGGGACGAGCAAAGACCCCAATGGCAGGTTTATAGCAATAACTCTCCAGGGGGCGAGGAGAGATAATGACACTAGCATCGCTCTACGCTCCAAATACGGGACAATACCGTTTCATACAAGCAATGGTGAAAAAATGTGAAGGGTTCGCCAAGGGCAACATAATACTTGCAGGAGATTTGAATTTAGCGTGGGACCCTGTGAGGGACAGAAGTGCTAGAATTTCCCACACACAAAACCAAACGGTCGAAGGAACTACGGAAAAAAATTGAAAACCTGTCACTAGAAGACACTTGGAGGGAAAAGGGGGAAGCCACGGGTTATACTTTCTATTCCCACATCCATAGACGGGCTTCAAGAATAGGTTACATTTGGGTGTCACAGTCCCTGCTAGGAAGGGTGACGGAGGTGGAGGTAGGAGCCATCGCCCTATCGGATCATGCACCCATCACAATGACGATCACAGCCAAAACAACTAGCAATGCTTTGGAGATGGAGGTATCTAGCACACCTTTTCCGGGAGGAAATCCTGAGTGAAGAACTGCAGATGGGGATTGACCAATAATTTCAGGCAAATGAAACCCAAGAGGTAGACAAAAGTCAACTGGAAAAACTACTGATTAGCAGAGCAGAGAGGTCCCTTGTACATCTCAAACAGAAGTACTATATTAAGGTGAATAAAGTGGACAGACTTCTGGCGAGAATGCTAAGGAAAGAGGAAAAAGAAAGAACTATTCTAAAAACAAAGACAGCGGGGAGGGGCAAACGGGGAGAGATGAGCGAACAGACCTAAAATCGATTAAGGAGGAATTTAAGAAATGTTGTGGGGAAGTACATAAAATGGAGAACGCAGGAGGAGAGCCAGTCAGAATACCTGGAAAACTGTAAATTGCCAGAGATTTCAGCCCATGAAAGGAAGGAAATAGAGTAGGAGATATCTAGAGAGGAGGTGTACAAGGCAATCGCTGCACTCCCCTCCAATAAAGCTCAGGGGCCCGAGGCTTCACATCGGATTTCTATAAGTCATACAAAGAGATCTTGGCCCCAAGCCTGGACTCCCTGTTCAATAAGTTTGGAGGAAGTAAAAGTGGTACTATTGCCTAAACCAGGGAAGGATCATACAGCATGCAGCACTTACAGGCCGATGGCACTCATTAACTTAGATGCCAAAATATATACCAAGATCCTGGCAAATCGATTAGAACCTAATCCCTGGACTGGTAGACGCAGATCAATCGGGATTTATTTGCGGTAGGAAAACGCACGACAACCCCAGGAGAATTGTCCACATCCTGGAGAAGGTTAACAAATCACGTACCAAGGCCCTAGTGGTCGCATTGGACGCAGAAAAAGCCTTTGATAGGGTGGCGTGGAGGTTTCTCTTTCTTACCATGTGCAAAATGGCATTCGGAGAGGCTTTCATGTCCAAAAAAGCAGCTAATTACCAAAACCCTTCTCTACGCTAAGTTATAAACGGGGAACTCTCAGACCTGGTAGCGGCATCTAGAGGAACGAAACAGGGATGTACCTTGTCCCCGCTGTTACACGCCATCCACCTGGAACCTTGCACGATCAGAAACAACCAAGATGCAGGCGTCCCATTCGGCGGGAGGGTACATAAAGTGGCAGCATTCGCAGACGATATGCTGCTAACAAATCTGCAGGAATCCCTAAAAGCAGTTGACAAAGCTCCAGCAAAGTTTGGGAAGGTAGCCGGGCGGAAAATAAACAGGAACAAATCAGATGTTCTGAGTCTACACATCAGAAAGGGAAGGGGAGATAAAGGCTGCATCAGCGTACTCGTGGGCCCAGACTAAAATAAGATATCTGGGAATTTATATTACAAAAACTATTGACCAACTGTTCGGGGCTAACTATCCCCCTCTGATGGAGGCCATCAAGAACATGCTCCACAGCTGGAACCCCTTAACCATATCATGGATGGGTAGGATAAATCCTTGAAAATGGCTGTCCTGACAAAACTATTATATGCGTTTATGGCAATCCCTGCTAAGATCCCGATGTTCTTTTTCCAAGGAGGGGATGGGAGAAGCCGACCCAAAGGCATATCGCACAGCCCAAATTAGAGTATTGAGGGACTGGGCAAAGGAGGACAGAGTGGGGGAAAAAGTGGAGGCAAATGGATAGGGCTGTGGTGGGTAAGAACCTGGAAAATGTTCTTTGGCTGCACTGGGAGGCTAGACCCTGTGACATGTATTGTAGTGACATTGTGTCTCTATTGGGGCAAACGTGGAACATGGTGGTAAAGTGGTCAAAAATTACCACGTTCCCATCGCCACTCACTGCGATTTTAAGGAATCCACAATTCATGCCAGGGTGAGCCAGGACAGAATTTGAAAAATTCCAAGAAGGGGGATGTCGGTTGCTAAGGGATCTGTTCGAAGGGGAAGAGATAAAATCATGTATACAATGTAATAGTGACTTTGGGGTAGGGGAAGGGGAAAGATTCCAATATGCCCAGATGAGACACTGGGCTCAACATCCGAAAATAAAGGAACAGCGACATGCAAACTAACCCTGTTCCAGAAATACATTTCCACAGATGCAAGGGACCGACACCTAGTTGAGGCGCTATACAGATTGATCAAAGCAGGGGAGGTCATGGGGGAAAGACAGTTCATGCACAATTGGGAAAGGGAAGTCAAACAAGAGATTAGCACAGAACAATGGCAACGCCTGTGGGCGAATATACCCAAATTGACACTACAAATTCAGGAGATTTGGACTAAAATGATGTACCAATGGCACCTCACTCATAGCAAACTCTCCAAAATCTATCGGACGACATCAACAGCATGCTGGAGGGGATGCCGGGAAGAAAGGAACTTGTGGCCATATATGGTGGTAGTGCCCAACAATTGAACTATTCTGGGTGTAAGAGGATTCAATTCAGCACTACAGCCAAGTTAACGCCTAGTCTAGAATACTGAATGAAAACCCTTATTGATATATCTTTAGGTCCAGTTCATGCGTTCTGGATGACTACCCTTGTATAACACCCCTCTCTTGGAATCCCCCTGACCCCACTGAGCCAAGAAGTAATTCTGTTTTGCAAGTTTATTTGATAAATTAAAATATATATCACACTTTTTAATAAATTAATAATTGA
Source organism: Ambystoma mexicanum (assembly GCF_040938575.1). Lineage (NCBI taxonomy): Eukaryota > Metazoa > Chordata > Amphibia > Caudata > Ambystomatidae > Ambystoma > Ambystoma mexicanum. The sequence continues at coordinate 899,958,918 of NC_090941.1, forward strand.
ATATCACACTTAATCTGATATGGTAAATATTAACAACGGAGAATCTGGCACTAGCACACTTCTTTAATCACTAATGAGTTGACATGAAATGGATAAGGTAGCACACTGGTAAATAGGAACAAAAGTATAATGTGGTAGAGGATGCTTTATGTAGGCTCAGGTGGATGCAATATTCAATGAATGCAGTACAGAAAATACGCAATATGATTTCAACCAAACAATGTAATCACTTTTCTCTGGCTACTCCCCTCCCCCCCTCGATGCAAGGCAAGGAAATGGAAGGAAAACACACAGTTCTCAGAAATGCAATCAACTGTAATTCAGTTCAATCCAGCAAGCTTAAACAGAAGTTTGAAAACACAGGCAAATGCTTTGATAGGTGCTAGCAATGAATGAGAAATATGCTGGAAACGCTCTTAATTCCCTTTTAGAGGTTCAGGATGAGTGGTATCTAGTTAATATTAGTCCAGGCTCACACTAGCAATGATGCAGGGATAGTTAGCAGGTTAAACGAATTTCTGGCAAATGAAATCAGGCAGCAGCAGTTTTTTTACATGTGAAGAAATTGCAAATCGCGGCAAAATTCGCGGATGCGCCGAGCGCTATTACAAAGGAACCGCAAGGACTATCTCTACCGTTTTTTCTCTACTGCTTTCTCTCTGGTCTGGTCTCTGCTAGGCACAGCACTGCTTTCTCTCTGGTCTGGTCTCTGCTCTGGATAGATTGAAGTCTCTAGTTTGGCTTTCTGGAGTTTGATGGAGGTAAGTATGGATTTTTCCGGCAGGGCTTCCAGCGGCAGATGAAATTGAATGTCTCTATCTGTCCTGTCTGTCTGCTTTTATGTGTTTAGAATGTGGGTGTGTTCTAGCATCACTGACCCTACCTCTCTCTCAGCTTCTAATTGGTCAAACTTTCATTCGTCCCCTGATTGGCGAACTAAGTTGTGTCAGAGTGATGTCAGCCATTTATGATCTCTTGAAGAACCTCCCTTATCATCTGTGCACCCAAATCTATATATGATCAAAATACATACTTCAGAGTTACACAGTTGTTTGAAATTACATACCCATGTCACCTATCACATGAGGTATACTCTGTCCCAAATCTGCTGTTTCTAGGAGCTTGCATTCACCAATGGCAACTTCTAGCACTTTTTAATGTGCTAAACAACATTGGATCTTCATTAAATTTTATACAACTGTTCCTCACATATCTACCCACATACCAATGCATTTTCGTTTGTCTAGCTGAAACAGGGAGTCTGTAATATTAATAAACAATGGGGTTTTGCCCCAGAACATCACACAAATTCGAGTTTAGTCTTGAATTAAAGGTACATTTTTTAAATTAAAGCTCTCAAAGTTATACATTTCTGTCATTTGATTACAAAGAGTTATCAGTGTTTTTGTAAAATATATATTTTCCTTTGATTCAGTCCTCAGAGTGTTGAAGTCCGCCTCCAAGACTTGGGTGGGTCAGTCCTCTGGGCAGGCAGGGCTTTGTTGACATTAAACATTTCAGAATTAACATATTCCTTTCAGAGGAAAGGGTCCTTTGTGTGGTCTCTGGGAAGCTCCCAGCCAGTCTTGTTATAAACCTTGTCTTATGATCTTCATTTCCCAGATTTTGTAGGCACACAAAACTCCATTCTACCAAATGTCTGCTGGTGTTCAGTGAATATTTTGCACATATTGCAATGTTTGAAATAGGCACTTTGGCTTGCCTTCAGAGAAACACAGGGTGGTTTTAAACTGCCGGCTTTTGGATAGTGGTGAGTACTGGTACTGCACCCATTTTTGGGATTTAAGAAATGAATTCCCCACAATTCTAGGTTGCATTTGGCAATCAGCATTGCCATTCCCAATGGTTTCAGACTACTGTGCGGGTAGTCCAATGGTGGTTTTAGGCAGCGTCCTTCTGTGCCCATAACATCGGCAAAAATGAGTGGCAGCCTATTCTTCATGCATTTCCCTGTGCATTTTCTGGGAAGCTCTGGCCATCATGATGTTTTCCATGTCAGTACTGCACAGTTTTGAGGTAGGGCTAGGATGCATGGGTAAATACATCCCACAAGCCCCCCTCTTGCGATGGCCATTCGGTTTCACTGATGGGACTCGCAAGATCTGGGATGTTTCCTCATCTTCTTCCAATAGATGGCACAGTTCAGCATCTTTTCCTCCATCCGGTACTGATCGATCAGTTCTCCTCGCCGGTCCTGATGGGAATATTGGGCGGTCCACTGGGCCCATTGGATCTTCGTTCCCGGTCTCCGTATCATCCTCCTTGGCCCGTCTTCAGGTTTTCTTTCTCCTAGGACGACAAAGGAAGAGCGGCAATATCTACTCATAGACGATTTTTTTTTTTTTTTTTTTTTCCACCACTGTTGAGATAGTGGGGCAGCATATGCATTTCATCATCACGAAACATTACATTCTTATTTTGAAAAAAAAAACAGTATAACTAAGAGACAGTTTCATGCAAATCACAATATTTTAGAGACTAGATGTGGTATGTTTTATGATTGGAACTGAATTAGTCTGAGACAGTACCCGCTAGGATTCCAGAGGATTCCTCCAGTTGTTGCAGAGTGTGCCTGGGATGGCAACATTTCAACTGGTTTATGTGGACCCACTTGTCTTCCCCCTCTGCCGAACCGCCTTTGGGGATGCGGATCTTGTAGGCCACAGGGGAGATCTTATCGACGATCTCAAAGGGTCCCTTCCATGTAGGCAAAAATTTGCGCTGCTTGGCCTGGTTCCTTTGGAAGTTGTATAGATAGACCCGGTCTCCCACCTGATATTCCTTCCTGGAAGTCTTCAGGTCATAATGGGTCTTCATGCTATCAGTCGATCTTTCTAGATTCCGCTGAGCATAAGCAAAAGCATGTTGGAGGTGTTTCCTTAAATTCTCTACATACTCATGAGTAGTGGAGGCATTTATCAGTGTCTGCTCTTGGGTCCTGTAGAGCAAATGCTGCGGAAGCACCATCTTGCGCCCAGTCATCAACTCAAATGGTGACATTTTGGTTGCAGATGAAGGGGTAGATCTGATGGCCATTAGGACCAGAGGTAATCGGATATCCCAACTTGGCCCAGAATCTGCCACAAACTTCTTTAATATGCTCACAATTGTCCGGTTATATCTCTCTACTGCCCCAGAAGAAGCTGGTCTATAAGCAATATGCAGCTTTCTCTTGACCCCCAGTATCTCCCACATCTTTGTCATTACTTCACTGGTGAAGTGGCTACCTCTGTCTGACTCAATCCTTTGAGGTAGACCAAAACGGGAAAAGATGTGGTTAATCATCAAGGCCGCTGCAGTTTCTGCCTTGCAATTTGGGGCTGGGAGACATTCCACCCACTTGGTAAACAAGCATGTCACGGTCAACATGTACTTATTCCCCCTAGCCGAGCGAATCACAGGGCCTACAAAGTCGATTTGTAAATCTGACCATGGCAGTGTCATTCCCCTCTTTTGTAAAGGCGCCCGGTGTGTGAGGGATGATGGCTGAAATTGTGCACACACAAGGCAACCCTTCAGGTACTGGTCGAGGTCCTGCCCCATGTGTGGCCAGTATGCAACCTCTCTTAAGATTTCCAATGTTGTGTGAAACCCCCTATGACCGGCAGTGGCCGCATCATGGGCGTGACTTAACATCAGGCTTCGGAATGAGGTAGGAACCACCCACTGATCGTGGCCAGCTTTGGATTTCCTTACCAACAAACCGTCTTGGATCCGGAACATTTTGGGACATTTCATCAACACTCTTAGGTCCTCTTTCCCAATGTAATCGGTATCCGTCAGGGGAAAGTTCTCAGGGTCCTCAAGGTGCTGGTAAAATTTACCAATTATTGGATCCCCCTTCTGAGCAGTAATCAAATCAGCATCAGGGGTCTCCTTACTCCATTGTGCAATTGAGAGGTCGTTGTGAGCATTTGTCTGGGACCTAGTGATGGCAGTGACCTGGATTTCCCCCAACAGGGACTCAATCTCAATTAGATACCCTTGGATGGCCCCGGTTTTGGCCAGCTGATCAGCTAAGTCATTTCCAGTTTTGTCTGGTCCCTCTACTTTGGAATGACCCTTGATCTTCTTCCAATAGATGGTCATCCCATTCGAGGTGACCAGATCATCAATGTTTTGGATCAACTTCCCATGTTTCAAGGGTTTGTTGTTAGCACATACCATGCCTCTGGTCTTCCAATTAACCAGGTGCTCCACGAACCCGTTCCGTACATAATCCGAATCTGTGATTATGACCAGTTCGTGGAGTTGATGCTGGACAGCAGTAAGGATGGCCTGATGCACAGCCATCAATTCTGCCACCTGACTACTTCGGGGACCAATTTTGTATCCAGCGGAGGGTTCTGGGGACTCATTCACCCATGCATTCCCTACGCCGGCCACCAGTTCTTTCTCCCCGTTGTTGTCGACATGGTAAGAGCATCCATCCACATACACAGTGGGCATTCCCTCACACTTGTCTTCTTCAAAGACTTTGTGGGGGGAATTAAGGTATGCCTCCATGTTGTCCTTTATTTTTAGACTTTCGTCCTCGAGACAGTTTTCTCTGGCACAATCATGCAAGTCAGCCAGACCTTGCGCGAGGGGACTCTTCTTGTTTTGGCCATATCTGACCTCCACAGGAAAGCCTTGCATTGACAGAATCCAGGAAGTAATTCGGGAATTACTCACATTTCCGGCCCGGATTCTGTCACTTTGGAGATATTGCAGAGGCTGGTGTGGAGTCTCCACTATGATGTGTTCCCCCTGGATAAACGGGCGGTAATTCTTCAATGCCCACACCGTTGCCAGGAGTGCCTTCTCACAATCGTTGAATTTTTCCTCCACAGAGGATAAAGTTTTGCTCGCATAGGAGATTACTTTATTGACCTTGTCATGCTTTTGATATAATACTGCCGTCAAGCACGTATTAGAGAACCCCGTCTCCAGGAAGAACTCCTTGTTTCTGACAGGGTAAGCTAGGCAAGGTGCTTGTGAGAGGCTTCTTTTGAGTTGTTTTACTGCCTCGGCTTGTTCTGGACCCCATTCCCACTTGACCCCCCCCTTCAGGAGATGAATCAGGGGTCTGGTGATCTCTGCGTAGCCCTCAATGAACTTTCTGCTGTAATTAGTCAGTCCAAGGAGGCTCCTTAGTTCCCGCAGAGTTGTGGGGTCTTTCAGTTTCTGAAGTGCTTCCACTTTCTTTTCCTGGGGACAGAGACCCTGAGGAGTAATCTCATGCCCCAAGAAATTAACACGGGTTCTACACCACTGTGCTTTCTGAAAGGAAAGTTTTGCTCCGGCGGCCCTCAACTGTGTCAGAACATAACGGATCTCTGCTATGTGTTCCTCCACAGATGAACTTTTGATGAGGACATCATCTACATAAGCCAGGTTACCCCTCGTACCCAGGTCGGGCATGGCCTTATGTAGGAAAATATTGAACTCATTACCGGAGTTAAGGTATCCGAAGGGAGTCCGGGTCCATGTGTACTGCTGGCCCCCAAAGGTAAAAGCCAGCTTGTATTGGTCCTCCCTACTGACAGGCACGGTCCAGTATCCATTGGTCAGGTCTATTGCAGTGAATACCTGTGACCCCTGAATCTGGGCCAGCCCTTGGTCAATGTAGGGAAGAGGCCATCGGGAAGTGTGAACCCGTTTGTTGAGCTCCCTGAGGTCAGCGCAGAGTCTCCACTGGCCGTTTGGCTTCAATATTCCCAGCACCGGATTATTGAAGGTGCTGTGGACTGGACGGATTATTCCCCGGGACTCAAGGTTCTTAATTATTTCAGTAAGGGACTCCATTGATGCGAGAGGCAAGCGATATTGCTTCACAAACACTGGAGTCATGCCAGGGTCCGTGGGGATTGTTGTGGTGTGGATGTCGGTGCGACCACAGTCATATGAGTCTACCGCAAAGAGATCTTGGAAATCCAAGAAAACTTGTTTCAACTTTTGCTTTTGTTCCAGAGTCACACAGGCATCAGCTAGGTTGACTCTCTCTTCCACCATCTGCCTGAAGCCTGAAGAAACTTCTGGTTTGGCTATCTCCGCGGCCTCCTCCAGCTGGGTGGAGAAGTCCCTGGTCAGAGTGCTGATTTGGACCGGAGGCTTCAGGTGGGAAAGGCAGCCCTCATGGACCTGGAAAATCACCTCATCCCTCCTGAAGTCACAGGTCACATCTTCCTTACCATAGGGGCAGGAAGTGTACACCAGGAAGTTCCCCCCATGCCGGGTAAAAATCCTGTCTGGTGTTGCGTTGTCATCACTGTCACTGTCAAAACAGTCCTTGGGGATGGGTCCTAACAGTTCATTTACAAGATCAATGGAGAAATGTCGGTCATCAACAGCCATTCCAATAATGGTGCCTGCGGCTAGAGTAATACTCTTTAAGTCGCTGTTATCCACCTCTATTAGAATGGGGTCATGTTCTATGTTGACTAATGGAGTCGGGTTTACCCCCAACCCTTGCTGTTGGAGAGAAGCATTTAGATGTATGTAAGCATCAGGGTTTTTCAACTCTTGTCCCCTTTTAACTTTCACTTCCAGGGAGAATTGTCGGGTCCTTTCTGGGATGGTGACTTCCTCTTTAACCTGAATTTCAACTGCATAAGGTAGCAATTGAGCTGACCTAAATGCTTTTTCTGGATCATCAAAGCCCATGGGATTATCCGCTAATCGGGACCAAGCTTTGAAGTTTATTAGGTCCAAACTAATGGCAAAGCGATTGAGAATGTCACTGCCTAAGTAAAAGGCGGCAGTGACGTCTCGCACGACCCAACAATTATGGACTATGCTCTTGTTGCCAATGGAGATTTTGAGCATACACCTGCTTGGCAGGAGATGTTTGGAGTCAGGTGCTTCCAGGTCCATTTCCCATTTGTCTATCAGTTTGAAGGTGGGAATGGCTGGATCTTTTGGGAGTTGGCGGAACATGGCTTCGCTGATGAAGCTCTTACCGTTGTTCACACACACTCGAGCGAGAACAGAGTCCTTCCCATCATTTAACTGAACAGGGATGAACAACTGCTCTCCAATTTGCTGAATATCAGCCAGGCTTTGAGCTGATTTCACATCTTTCTGGACTATAGGAGTGGGGGTTTCTGATTGTGGATTAGTATAGAATTTCAGAGTGTTTCCTTCCAGCGTGGAATACCACTTTAGACTGGAAGGAAGGTTGATTTTCAGAAATAGAGAGGACCCCCCATCACCAGTCTGTTGTCCTACTGCTATTACCGTCACGTCTGGAATTTGGTTGTTCTGGAAGTGAAATTCTACTTGGTCAGATTTTTGTTCAACCATGTGGCATGTGCCGTTTAAACTAACATGGTTGACACTCTGTTTTAATTTTATTGGTCGGCTAGTCTGGGTCCAGAGGACCTTGTTTACGCAATCTATTAGGGGTGACAACCTTCTCAGGAGGTCATTCCCTAGTAAACAAGGGGTGCCCTCTGGGGTCACAACTATGACCGGGTGTTTCAACTTATGTCGCCCGATCTTAATGTCCAAGTCTGCCATCCCCTCGACGGGAATTTCCTTCCCGTCAAAGTTCTGCAGTTGTCCAGGAAGAGAGGTGAGAGGAATTTGGTAATTCTCTCCCCTTCCTGCATTCAGTTCGTCAAAGGCCCTTCTGGACAGAAGGGTAGCTTGAGATCCAGTGTCCACCAGTGCTGAGATTGTACCCTGCCCCTGTACTTGTACCGGGGCATAATATCTTCCCTCCTTCTCCTCAAGGGGGCACAGATAATGTACATTTTTGGACAACTGGTGGGCTAATTTTCTGGTTTTGGACATCGCTAGCGAGGAGATTTGGGCAGAATTCTGTGGAGAGTCTTGGGAATCTGAAAGAAAAAATTTGCAACTGGAGATCAGAGCCATTGTGGGTTCCCCTGGCTCCGTTTCTGGGCCGCCCCCCCCCTTTTTGGAGGCAGTCGCCAGGATGGGTTTGAACCAGGGGATTTTCTTGCTGTTGGTTCTGGGATGAGATGGTGGGCGGCGGTAGCTCAGTCTCCACATCTCCCCAGTCTGGATTTGCATCCCTAGGGACCCATTTTTCTTTGGGAGGAGTTCCCCCCTCTCTGAAGGAGAAGATCCTTTTCCCAGGATCCTCTGAGGATCCCTCTCCCTCAAATTGGAAGATCTGTACCTCCTCCTCAAACTGAGTCTGTTTGGGTCTTTTGTTTCTCCTACCCCCCCTCTGCTCCTTAGGAGGCAGACTTTCAGGGGCAAGAGATTTTGTTTCCGGTTCCCGGGTTTCCAGGGGCTGTTTACAAGTGAGGAAGGAAGCTTCCTCCAAGGCTTTACACCCCCCTTCCCTTTGTGCCTCCTCCCTGGGAACCGGTGATTTATCGGGGTGCTGCCCCCGTCATTGTTCTGGAGCACCAGGTCCAGAGTTGGGTGCGTTCTGCGCCGGCATGCTGATCTGAGGGTTCTGCTGTGCCCTCAGTATATGACCCATATCCCGCGCCATGTTTTGAACCTGGCGCTCTAACTGGGAAACCCGCTCAGGCTGATACGGGGCCCTGTTTTCTCCCCTGGGCTGATCCCGGGAAGGGTAGCTGTCCCTCCTCTGGTAGTACCCCTGGTTGGGAAGATTTTGGTACCCCTCCACCCTTGGCCTCCCCTCTCCCGGATTCAGTGGTCTGGGCTCAGGGAATTGAGGAAAGAAGGATGGATGATTTTGGGGTTGGAAGTCGGGTGGATATCGGGGGAAAAAGTTCTGCCCAGGGTTTGGTAAATTTCTGCCCTCCTGTGGGAAGTTTGGAGGGAAGTTCCCTGGGTTAGGTGCTTGGCTGGATCCCCCCCCTTGGGCTGGAGGAGTCCACACATAACCCAGGATGGGTCTGTTACCTTTGTAGCGAGGACTTACATAGTCAGGAGAGCGAGGGACCCCATTTGTGGGGCTGCCTCCCTGGCTCCCTGTCTGCGACTGGCCCGAGGACCTTCTGGGCCTAGCATTATTAGGTGCAGGTAGGTTTTTAGGCCCCCCCATCTCCAAATCCAAAACGGGGGTGACCTTTACCTCTGCCACCTTGGCAGCAGCAGGGGTGCTGTTGGCTTTGGGGTTTTTCTGGGCATTGCTTTTATTTTCTATGGGCTTCTGCACCTCATAGATGCGGGTAGCCTGTTCAATGACCCAGTCTAAAGATCTTTTCTCGTGAAAATCCCTCACGAGCTGGGTCATGATATATTTGGGCAAGGCATGGAAAAACGTGTTTATAAATTCACGGCTATCCGTGCGCACCCTTCTTGTGGTCTGTGCAAAAGCCCGCTTTAACTCCTGCACAAATTCTTGTGGGGCCTGATCCTCCCCACATTGCAAATTGTAGGCTGCCTTGCGAGCCTCTTGAGGATTTCTGTGAACAGAAAAATGTTTCAGGATGGCCGCCTTATAGGTGGACCATCTTAAATGATTTTGGTCCTCCAGCCCCGCAAAGAAACTGGAGTATTCCGGGGAGAAGGTCCACTTTACATATTGAATGCAGCTTTGGCTGTCCTTCAAATGGAAAGTCTCCATCATTTGTTCAAACAACTCTAAGTGCTCCCAAACAGAATACTTAGCGTTCTTATGGTAAGGCGTGATGACGCTCCTGATCGCCTTAATCTGCTTTAAGGGGTCCTTGAGCAAGGCCCTTTTTGCCTTATTGGCCTTTTTGGTTCGGGTAACCCTTGTCCATTCTTCGTCGGACTCAGAGGCACTGCTCCCAGAGGTTCCCGTCTGTTCTTCCAGGTTTTCCCGGATTCTGCGAGCCTGGGAATGGCTGGCAGAATGTGGGGACCTGGTCTCCTGTGTCCTGCGCAGTTCAGAGGAGTCTTCAGATTCCTCCTTGCTGTCAGGATTTGATGGGTACCCCCTCCACTGACCTAACTGGGCAGAGGTTTTCAGGATGCCCTTAATGGGCCTACTCTCCTGGGGTTCCCCACTGAACTGTATTGTACTTGGGTGCCCATACCCGGATGCCCACCCCTCCATTCCTGGATGGTACTGGCCTATGAGCCCCATGCTTCTGGCTGGATAGTAATCTGCCATCCCTGTGGCCCTGTGCTCATGTGCGCCAGGGGACATGGGGGTGGCAGAGTCCAGGGACTGAGAGGTATGAGGGCCTCTGGTACTAGGGCTCCTGAGGTTATGCTCCGGAGTTTCCATTTCCCAGCGAACCTCATCTCTATCCGCCCCTGCTCCCTGTTGCAATGCAAGAGCCTGCATTTGTGCCTTCAGTTCCTCAGTTAAGGCCTTACTCGACTCTATCAGTCTCTCCTGCATCGCTACCTGCTGTTGGAGCCTATCATTGTGTTGACAGAGGGCCTCATTTTCCCTCTGTGCTTCCTGGTTGGTCCTGGAGAACTGGGCCAGTCTTTGCTGCAGGAGGGTTACCTCCTGAGCTGTGTCCCTATTGGCCTGCTCCTTTCTTGCTAGAGCATCCTCCACCCTCCTGGTGTGCTCTAGCAAGTTCTGGTTTTCTTTTTGGAGGTCACCCAGTCCCTGGTGGGCCAGGTGATTTTCTTCCATTTTCCTTTTTAAATGGCAGACTTCCTGGCCTAAGGCGTCTCTTTCCTGACTAAGAGCCTGCATTTGTGCCGCCAGGTCGTCCCTTTGCCTTTGGAAGGCACCAGCTTTCTGGCGCTCCTGATCAAACTCTGCCTGGGTATCCAGGTCTTTCAGGATCAGTTTATTGCTCTCCTCTTTCTCTCTGTCTAGTTGGATTTGCAAGGTGGCTACCTGCTCTGTGCATGCCCTGTTGAAATTGATCTGTTGCTCCAGCTTTTTCTGGCTCTGCAGTAAGGAGTCCAAACTGTCTTGGTGCTCCTTCTGCAGGGCCAGAAATCTAGTATCCTGTTCTGACTTTTCCTTTTGCAGCACATCCATATCCTCCTTTATTTTAGTAATGTACAGTCTGCTGTCATTTTCTGACTCCTGGCTCCTCTGCAGCCTCTGCTCAGAAGAGTCCAGATCAGATTGGACCTTCTGTAATGCCATCTGTTGCCTATTTGCCAGATTTTGGCTTTCAGCACATCTATCCTGCATGTCTCCCATATATAGGTACAGGTATGCTGCTATCCTGGCGATCTTATTGTGTTCCTCTTTGGCTTTAGGAGCCATATATAGTTCACTCAGGGCCACATGTAAGGGACCCTGATCTCTATATATATCTGACCCTGTTTCAGTGACCTGTTGTGTGATGGCCTGCAACCACACATCCTGGCCCTGTTCGGTCCATTCACCTCTCACAAATAGCTTATGCAAGAGGTGCTCTCTGGCTATTTTCATGTCTACTAAGGTCGTCATTCTAGAGATTGGTCTCTGTTCTGACTTACAGAAGTTAGTATTTTATTTTTGCAGAACAGAACTTTTCTTGGAGTGTCCCTTTTGAGGAATGCTTCACAGCGTAATGCAGCGTGGTGATCCGACCGGGTGTATGTATCCCGTCAGTTAGCACACTGTATTAAGCTGCACAACTGGTAAATCTAACCCAACGTCTCGGCTCGAGCCCCCACTTTGTAAGAGGATTCAATTCAGCACTACAGCCAAGTTAACGCCTAGTCTAGAATACTGAATGAAAACCCTTATTGATATATCTTTAGGTCCAGTTCATGCGTTCTGGATGACTACCCTTGTATAACACCCCTCTCTTGGAATCCCCCTGACCCCACTGAGCCAAGAAGTAATTCTGTTTTGCAAGTTTAAAAGGTTTATTTGATAAATTAAAATATATATCACACTTTTTAATAAATTAATAATTGAATATCACACTTAATCTGATATGGTAAATATTAACAACGGAGAATCTGGCACTAGCACACTTCTTTAATCACTAATGAGTTGACATGAAATGGATAAGGTAGCACACTGGTAAATAGGAACAAAAGTATAATGTGGTAGAGGATGCTTTATGTAGGCTCAGGTGGATGCAATATTCAATGAATGCAGTACAGAAAATACGCAATATGATTTCAACCAAACAATGTAATCACTTTTCTCTGGCTACTCCCCTCCCCCCCTCGATGCAAGGCAAGGAAATGGAAGGAAAACACACAGTTCTCAGAAATGCAATCAACTGTAATTCAGTTCAATCCAGCAAGCTTAAACAGAAGTTTGAAAACACAGGCAAATGCTTTGATAGGTGCTAGCAATGAATGAGAAATATGCTGGAAACGCTCTTAATTCCCTTTTAGAGGTTCAGGATGAGTGGTATCTAGTTAATATTAGTCCAGGCTCACACTAGCAATGATGCAGGGATAGTTAGCAGGTTAAACGAATTTCTGGCAAATGAAATCAGGCAGCAGCAGTTTTTTTACATGTGAAGAAATTGCAAATCGCGGCAAAATTCGCGGATGCGCCGAGCGCTATTACAAAGGAACCTGGTCTCTGCTAGGCACAGCACTGCTTTCTCTCTGGTCTGGTCTCTGCTAGGCACAGCACTGCTTTCTCTCTGGTCTGGTCTCTGCTCTGGATAGATTGAAGTCTCTAGTTTGGCTTTCTGGAGTTTGATGGAGGTAAGTATGGATTTTTCCGGCAGGGCTTCCAGCGGCAGATGAAATTGAATGTCTCTATCTGTCCTGTCTGTCTGCTTTTATGTGTTTAGAATGTGGGTGTGTTCTAGCATCACTGACCCTACCTCTCTCTCAGCTTCTAATTGGTCAAACTTTCATTAGTCCCCTGATTGGCGAACTAAGTTGTGTCAGAGTGATGTCAGCCATTTATGATCTCTTGAAGAACCTCCCTTATCATCTGTGCACCCAAATCTATATATGATCAAAATACATACTTCAGAGTTACACAGTTGTTTGAAATTACATACCCATGTCACCTATCACATGAGGTATACTCTGTCCCAAATCTGCTGTTTCTAGGAGCTTGCATTCACCAATGGCAACTTCTAGCACTTTTTAATGTGCTAAACAACATTGGATCTTCATTAAATTTTATACAACTGTTCCTCACATATCTACCCACATACCAATGCATTTTCGTTTGTCTAGCTGAAACAGGGAGTCTGTAATATTAATAAACAATGGGGTTTTGCCCCAGAACATCACACAAATTCGAGTTTAGTCTTGAATTAAAGGTACATTTTTTAAATTAAAGCTCTCAAAGTTATACATTTCTGTCATTTGATTACAAAGAGTTATCAGTGTTTTTGTAAAATATATATTTTCCTTTGATTCAGTCCTCAGAGTGTTGAAGTCCGCCTCCAAGACTTGGGTGGGTCAGTCCTCTGGGCAGGCAGGGCTTTGTTGACATTAAACATTTCAGAATTAACATATTCCTTTCAGAGGAAAGGGTCCTTTGTGTGGTCTCTGGGAAGCTCCCAGCCAGTCTTGTTATAAACCTTGTCTTATGATCTTCATTTCCCAGATTTTGTAGGCACACAAAACTCCATTCTACCAAATGTCTGCTGGTGTTCAGTGAATATTTTGCACATATTGCAATGTTTGAAATAGGCACTTTGGCTTGCCTTCAGAGAAACACAGGGTGGTTTTAAACTGCCGGCTTTTGGATAGTGGTGAGTACTGGTACTGCACCCATTTTTGGGATTTAAGAAATGAATTCCCCACAATTCTAGGTTGCATTTGGCAATCAGCATTGCCATTCCCAATGGTTTCAGACTACTGTGCGGGTAGTCCAATGGTGGTTTTAGGCAGCGTCCTTCTGTGCCCATAACATCGGCAAAAATGAGTGGCAGCCTATTCTTCATGCATTTCCCTGTGCATTTTCTGGGAAGCTCTGGCCATCATGATGTTTTCCATGTCAGTACTGCACAGTTTTGAGGTAGGGCTAGGATGCATGGGTAAATACATCCCACATGGGGATGATTCAAGATGCGTTGAAGGACATACTGGGTTTGGAAAAGACGACAAATATGGGGCTGTTTCTAATGGGACTGGATGGGGAGCTAGAGAAGTTGCCCACGAAAGCCCTGTAGAAAATATGCGTAATCCTGGTGTTGGCCCGGGCCTTGCTAGTGGCCTGCAAATGGAAAGCAAAAGAGGCACCCACGGAACACAAATGGGTGGGGAAAATTAGGAACATGGAAAAAGTGACATATACACTCATGGGCAAACACCAGAAATTCCTCTTGAACTGGGACTTGGTGATGCAATTTCTAATGAAGGACTCCAGGAGAGCCTGGTGCCCAAGGAAGATGAACCTTTTGGGACTGGTCTGAAATGCATCCCCCGCTAAAGAGTGGTAAGAAACATAAAAGGAAGGGAAGGAGGAGGAAACAAAGAGTATAGTCCAAGGACGTGCAGAGAGAATTATGAGACAAGGGTGCACACGATCTATATGAGAAAGCATCGAGGAAGACCAGAGACTTGAGAGGAAGGGGTGGGGGGGAAGTCAAAAGGGGGCAGGGAGAAGTTCATTGTTGTAAAATACATGGTGTATAAGAAATGCAAAAAAAGTTAATGGAAAAAAATAAAGTGGGCGGTCCCACGCAGCAGACAGTGCGTGCGAGGAGCCAGACAGAAAAAGTCCTGTGTCCGATTCAGAATGGGGGTGAGCAAGGCCTGCACACCGGGGTTCCGCATGCTAAGCAACACTTAACATTAACGAACACAGATCAACAATTCATAAAGCTGTTGAAATGGCCCCAAAGGTATCGCACTTCGGGTTGATAAATCATTCAGAGGAAGATCGAGTTGGCTGGTGGTAGTCATGTTTACTAATGAAAGAAGCAGTGGAACAGAGGAGTGATTGTCAAGACTGGAACAGAAGTGGATTTATCATCTTCAATCTAATGTGGAAAGTTTGAATGAAGACATGGACTGGTTAGTCCTATTGTGATTGGAGTAGACTTTAGTTACTGCACCTATTTTGTATTGCTACACTATGTTCTGTGTGACTTTACTTTCATACCATTTAAATGGTTTTAGACACATCTTTTATGTGGTGTGTTAACTAAAATAGATCCGTTACTTTGTGGTGATTAATTACATTGTATTTTAGCTGCTTTTAATTGTTAACATAGCAATTGGGTTATGCCATTCCAAAATGGCCAGCGTTATGGGCTTGGACAATAAGGCAATAGTACTTTGTTCATGTTCACCAATATTCATGCTTTATAAAAGTGATCAGCCAGCACTTAGGTTTTGCTTGCGGGCTACATGTGGCTTCCCCGGTGGTGGCATTCGCGAGACCGCTTGGAGTTAGGAAAGAAGGACAGTAAGCAAACCTGTGGGTTTTGTAGGCGTTGCAAGACATTTGAATGCACGCTGATGCGTTTAACCAACTGCCTTTGTGCATTAGGTCTTTCTGCAACCATTCAATGTGGCATTGAACGGACCCGCCAATCATTAATAGCAGATTGGGGACTCTTTGCCTTACAGTGTTTTTCATTGGTTTAATGCACTGTGCACAAAAACCTCATGCCGGTGGCAGTCTTGAATGCAGAACTGACAAGCGCCATTTTGATGTACTGACGGCGCTCACCTGCATCTTGGTGCATCACTTTCTCCAACGCCTGTCTATGCGGGACGTTCAGCAACTTTGAGGTTGTGTGTAAAACCCGGAACTCGCCGGAACGGTCCCCTAACATATAAAATGGCAGCAAAAATCACCTGAAAATGATGCAAACACACCTGAAAACCATTTTGAAATGAGAAAGGTGCACCAATATGCTGTCATTAACGCATTACTGCCCAAAATCTGCATTTTATCACGAAAAAGTACCCGGAACGGGCAGGAACGCTACCCTAATATATAAAATGGCAGTGAAACTCACCTGAAAATGATGCAAACACACATGAAGAACACGTTGAAATGAGAAAGCTCCACCAATATGCTGCCATTAACCCATTGCTGCCCAAAATCTATATTTTCACACAAAAAAGTAACCGGAATGGGCCGGAACGGTACCCTAACATATAAAATGGCAGCAAAAATACTATATAATATAAAAATTATAATTGTTTATAATATTCAAGGAACTCTCGATTTACGCCCTCTTGGGTGTCAACTTTTGTCCATTCTCCCCCTCGATTGATCTGATTGGTGGTCTGGGAATCTCACTTTTATACAACCATGCCAGCATCCTACCAGGTTTGTCTCCACCCGCATGCTGCCTCTCTACGTATTTTTTTATAGTTTAGATTACATAATCTCTCCCAGTGTTTTGCACTTCCTGTTGCAGTTGGCATATGGTTTCCTCTTCCTCCTTAGTGCTGCCTCCCTTGCTCAATACTGTGTCTAACTCGGTCTTAGCCTTTTGCAGTTCCCCGATTATACCTCCCTGCAGCACTTTGGATTTGGCTATAGCTATTCCTCTCACCACCACTTTGAATGCTTCCCTTAGTGTACCAGCCGACTCAAGGCTCCCAGTATTGTTTTCAAAGTAGCTTATAATTCCTTCTCTCAGGTCCTCCCTAAACAATATATCTTCCAGTGCTTCAGCTCTAAGCCGCCACGTTGGAATCCTAGCCCTTGGGGGTCGGTATTGCCATATTAAAACCAATGGCGAGTGGTCCAATAGGACCCTCGCCTTATATTCTGTCTGTATTATTTCCGCCATAATCTCCCGTGTAGCAAATGTGTAGTCGAGCCTTGTGTACAGATTCTGTGGGGCAGAGTAATTTGAGTACTGTCTGTCTTGTGGGTGGTGTACCCTCCATGTGTCCTCTTGGCGGAAATCTGTCAACAAAGTTTGCAGGGCCCTAGCCGCAGGGGCGGGTCTGTCTGATTTCTTATCTGACCTGTCTACCCTCGGGTCTAATGTGCAGTTAAAATTGCCACCCCAGATCACCGCCTCCCCCAGGTACTGGCTCATTTTATTGTATAGGGTCTTAAAATATGTCACTGTGTCCTGATTCGGGGCATATGTGTTTATAATGCATATTTCTTTATTTTCCACCAGCCCCCGTATTGCCACCATCCTTCCATCCGCTTCAATTGTGGACTGTAGCAATTGGAATGGGACATGCAGTACCCAAGTGATCACCGCTCTGGCATAGGCTGAATATGTTGCACCCCCTTCCACTTCTTCCGGATCACCTCTAACTTTTCTTTTGCGAGGTAAGTCTCCTGTAATAGGGCAATATCTATTTTCTGCCTTTTTAAATGCATCACAACCTTGTTCCTTTTTAGGTAGCTGTTGAGCCCCCTGACAATCCAAGAAATTACCTTAAGGTCCCCCATCCCCATTGTATCTCTCCCTCTGCTGCCTGAAGCACCAGCGCTCATGTACGTAAGTTCGTTCCCCAACCTAAACTACACCCAACCCCCAACACTGCAACTCCCCCAACTTTTCTCCCTCCCCCCGCCCTTCCCAGCCCCAACTCAATCCCCAACTTCTTGCATTCCCACCCTCCTCCCAACTGTTGCCCAGCTACATCCTGGATCTCAGGCACCCCCGCATCTAACCCTTTTCTTGGCTGTTGCCAATACTTGGAACCCAGCAGGGAGATACCGCCCTATCAGCGCACCTACTACTTCAACTAATGGGGATAGGTCGCATACATCCTGTGTCTCCTATGTTGAACTATAAATCGTCATGCACTTACAGTTCATATCTGATTTACTCGCTACTATATTCCAGTCCAACAAGTCCACTTGGCGAGTGTGTATGTTAATTAGTATCCACACTTTTCTAACGTGTCCCTTTCACTCCCTTCAAATATCACCGCTGTAGTATTACCCGCCCCCACCAACAACAAACATGGTGTCGGGTCACTTATCCTGTCCATCTCGCTTCCGCCCGTCTTCCGACTCTGGGCAGCCCTGTGCGTCCAGCCAGCACGTCGCCTCCTCTGGGGTTTCAGAAAAGTGTGCCTTGCCTTTGTGCAGGACCTTAAGTTTCGCGGGGAACAAAAGCATATATTTGAATCCGGCTGTTTGCAGTCTTCTTTTCACTGCCACATAGCTGTAGCGCTGTCTCTGTACCAGCATGGTGTAATCCGGGTAAGCAGTGACAGTTGCTGACGCCCTAGTTATTCTTTTGCCTTTCCGAAAGAATTCCAGGATCTTTTCCCTGTCTCTCTAGTTCAATATCTTTGCTATAATTGCACAGCAAGGAGCCCCAGGTTGACGCCTCCTTGCCTGGGCCCTATGCGCTCGTTCAACCGCAACCCCCTGGGAGAGTTTGCTAGCCCCCATTTCCTGGATTATCATATTCTCCACATAGTCCGTAGGATCCGAGCCTCCTCCTCCTTCCGGTAGGCCCACCACGTGTATGTTATTGCGTCTTGCTCGCCCTTCTGCTTCTTCTGCTCTGTTTTCCAGGTTAGCCACTTGTTGCTTCAATATGTGGACCTCCCAGGCATAGGTGGCACTAACGTCCGTATTTATTTTACCAGCACTCTCCAGGCCACTCGTCCGCTCCGTCAGCGCTCTCACATCTCGTCTCAGTAGGTTGATATCTACCCCCACTGCATCTATCTTAAGTTCCAGTGCTGCCTTCAGCTCTGCCATCGCGGTCCCCCATGAGGATTTTAGTTCCGTAATGGCTGCAAGGATCAGGTGGTCGTCCCTTGGCGAGGTCATCTCTCCCTGTGCAGTGGTCATGGCTTGTGCTGGTGTGGTTGGGGACTGCTGCTGTTTGGTAAAGATGTCCATTGTTGGCTGTTTGCCTTTGCTTCCTTTGAGAGCCATTGCACTGGACGTCACTGGCACACTCATCCACTGCTCAAGGTTGCGTCTAGCCGACAGTGTGTTGGTTCCTGTGTTGGTCCGCAGCTCCGCCTCCGCAGATGCGGGGCTCCTGGTGGCGCTGCCTCCTTTTTACTCCTACTGCTAGATGTGCAGGTCCGTCACGCATAGGATCAGCGTATCTTATCCACCAGCCATTCAGATCTGCGTGATCCCGATTCACCAATGGGAGCCCCAGCACTTCAGCAGCCCAGTGCTCAAACTCTGGCTCCTCGTCCTCGAGGCACCATTCCTGCGTGTTCCATGTGTGTAACCGCACCCCGGGCAGTGGTATGTGCTGGCGGTTTATCATGTGCCCATTCAATCCATCCAGGCTGGGGAACTAGCCTGCCATTGTTGGGCGGGCCAGACGTAAGTCCAGTTATCACTATGGCATTTCGTGGGGCCACCGGTGCTCGTTTTGGACTTTCCAGTATTTCTTACCCACTTCGCCCGGGATGTCTATGATGCATTTTTACAGCCCTTCTGTTTTTCACCGCCTTTTAACTACATGAGGCATGTCTTCCGGTGGCAGCCTCTTGATGCCTCAAGGCTTACCACCTGGCTGCCCCTGTTAGGGGCTTAGTTTCGCTGTCCGCTACCCCCGTGATGACACACGGCAGGTGTGCCTCACCGTAACGTCATTTCACCATGATCCACCTTCGAGTTTAACCGCACTCTCTATGTGATGCACATTGGGTCCCATGGGAGATTTTGCAGCAGTATTTCGTATCCCTTCCCCTATGCCAGGGCTATATCTGCCTCTTCCGTGTCTTGCCTTTATTCAGTGTCAGTTGTTAGTAACGGTGGCTCTGTTTCATTGATTTTCGCTTTGCAATGCAGTCAGCCAAGGTCCCATCTAGCTTTCACACTGTACGTCATCAGTTGCAGCCCCGCATCCGCCGTGCTCGTGCCCCTGATGTTCACCTGTTGTTCCAAGCTGCTAGGAGTCCTTCAGCTCCGCTTGGGGTCGCAGAAGTTGTCCCGGTTTATGGGCGTTTCATGCCCTCACTGTCAGATCACCAGTCTCCCGCGGCGCCGTTGTCCCGTACTTCTTCAAGGGAAGTCGCTGGCACCTTCGCCCGCGCCATTAGGGCAGCCCCCTGCACCAGGGGTCCCGTTGGCGCTCCAGTGCGGACGGCTCTGCTTCACTGCATCGTCCAACGTCCCCGCCGGGTATGCTTCCTGCTGCCCAGCTACAGTCTACACTTACAAGGAAATGCCGGCTCCTCTATCCTCATCAGCGCTCACAACATTCGCGTTCCTCACATGAAAGGGCTCCTTTGTTCTAAGACCGATGCCATTTTGTTGTCCTTCATAACTTCAGTTATACTGATTCAATCAGCTTGCGGGGACATGCGTTAGAGTCCCCATATGTTCCTATTGTTCTGGAAGTAATGTTCATAATGCGTACCCATGTCTGGATCAGTTTTCGGATCAAGGAGCTCACAGAGAGAGCAGCCTAGTCCATGGCTGCCAAGCCCAGCTCCACTTCTCGGACATAGTTCATCCCATTACTGCATTACTTCAGAAGAACAAGACTTTCAAGTGGACCACTGAGGCAGAACAGGCTTTCATGCAACTAAAACACCAGTTCACCACTGCCCCAATACTCAAGCATCCAGACCCTGAACTCCTGTATTTAGTTGAGACTGATTCATCCAGTGTTGCTATAGGGGCGGTCCTGTCTCAGCGAGATCCAGAAACCCACCAGTTACATCCAGTCGCATTCTGGTCCAAGAAATTCCATCCAGCTGAACTAAACTATGCTGTGACGGATAAAGAATTACTCGCAATCAAGGCTGCCCTTCAAGGAATGGCAACATCACCTCCCCAAGGCACATCACACCATCACAGTGCTCACAAATCATTGTAATCTGCAATATTTACAGACAGCCAAGGCTCAATCCCCTCGTCAACTACGAGGGGCACTGTTTTTTTCTGAGTATGACTTCACGTGACTTACCGTCCTGGGGTACAAAAGGGAAGAGCAGATGCACTATCCCGAATAGGCTGGGACACTGAAGGAGAGGATGTGTATGCCAATCCGGAGACTGTTCCGTTAATATCAGAAGAAAAGCTGGTGAGAGACATCAGTGTCAGTTGTCCATCTTTAGCCGAGTTGCAGGAAGAAGTCAAAAAGACCATGAAACCAGACCAGGTACAAGCATGGACGGTGCTAGGAACCCAACAAACAGAAGACAATTGTCTCCCATACTACCAGAAGCGTTTATATACACACCGAGTTCCACAATGCACAATCAAGTTCTTCGGACCTCTCAAAAACGCTCACAGCAGGCCAACCAGGAATCGCAAAGACTTTGGGAAAGATCTGGCAGTACTTTTGGTGGGCTACATGGCGGAAAGACATTATATAATACGTGAAGACCTGTGATATCTGTGCCAGGAACAAGACACTGAAAAGCAAGCTGCAAAGGCTGCTGCGCCCATTGTCTGTTCCTCCAGCCCCGTGGCAAACAATCTCTTTGGATTTCAATACTGACTTCCACAATCCTAGTTGTTGATGTACTAACTAAAATGACACACTTCATAGCTTTAAAGGGAGTACCAACCACAGATATTTTTAGCACACAGTCAAACTACATGGTTTTCCATCAGTGATTATTTCTGACCGTGGTAGTCAATTGGTTGCCAAGTTCTGGAGAAGCTGTTGTGCCAAGGACCGAATTGAGATCCGGTTGTCTACTAGTCACCATCCACAGATAGACTGTCAGACCGAAAGAACAAACCAAACCCTTGAACAATACCTACGGTGCATTCTTACTCAAGAAGATTCAAGCTGGGTAGAACGCCTGTGGGCCACAGAATGTGCATACAACACCAATCATAGCTCTACAGGGTTTTCGCCTTTTTTCTTCTTGCATGGGAGGGATCCACGCACCACGCACTCAATCCACCAGTACCCTTAGAAATGCCTGGCATTAGCGCCTTACACACAATCATCAGGGAGACACTGAAAAAGGCTACGCAGACCCTCCATGCATCAAAAGCAGCTCACAAGCACTTTGCAGACAAAAAGATCTGGAGGAACCCAAATACCAAGTGGGGGACAACGTTTTGGCTCGCCACAAAACACATACAACTGAAAGGGCCCAGGAAGTTTCACCCATGGTATATTGGCCCATACCCCATCGGACCCATCATAAACCCTGTGGCAGTCAAGCTGGACCTAGCTCCCATACTTCTCATACATCCAATCTTCCACGTATCATTGCTGAAACCGATGAATCCAGGTACTCAGAGTTTAAAACAACCACCTCCAGTTGATGTTCAGGAAGAAGAGGCCGAATATGAGGTCAAGAACATTCTGACTCCAAGATTGTACGACAAACTCTTGTTGACTGGAAAGGGTATATGGCGTTAGATTGTACCTGGGAGCCAGCAGAAAATATACATGACCCCACGCATTTTAGCTTGTTACCACCGCACTCACCCTGGGTGACCAGGGACGGGTATAGCTCTTCTTGGGGAGGGGGGGGGGCTTTGGTGGGGAGTGCTGTCATGACCCCTAATAAGGTGCAAGCACATACCATAGGTCAGGCCTGGAACTTAAGGGTTGCATGCTGGCGTAGGCTGCAGTGTGCTCATCTCGGCAGCCAAAAAACTGTTACTGCCTCAACCAAAATGGCCCCAGAGTCGGATGCCAAGTTGAAGCTAAAATGGACCCTGGAAATGAATATTGTGAAGATCCCTGGTGCTCTAGTGGTGCAGTGTGCAGCCGAGGTCTATATAAGCCATGCCCTGGGCCACACCCAACGCTTAGCATTTTCTCCAGCTGCGATATGCAGGCAGCGTAATGCTTGCCTACCTGCTTTACAGTCCATGGGCATCGGCTCCAGCTGACTTGCATTCCGAGGCTCTCTACATATTCACCGTAGCTGCGCCTGCTCCTTCCTGCATGTTTTCATGGCTCCCGTTTCCAACACAGCACTACAGTTCCTGAAAGGAAAACACGGCAGGTTAGCACGCACGGCTTGATCTCCGCTCCACCCCACCACCAGTTTACTTACCTCCTGTCTGCATTCTGACGTCCTGGACTTCCTTTCCGTGCCCGTCACGTTGCAGGGATCCCGCTGTTCATCGCAACCTGGCATATCGCATTGCTGCAAGACCTGAAAGGCAGAGGAAGAGACATTTCAAAACGCATGTTTTCTAAACTAACCGTCCAATCGTTAAAGTGCGCCGCATCAAAACAACGCACTTGACAGCCAGAATGCGGAAGAAGCAGGAAACCCGGCAAAGAAAGTTAGCAAAGCACAGAAAAGATATAAGATATTAAAAGACGTGCAGAACAAACAATAAGACAGCAAAGCATTTAGCACTGACCTACAGGCATCATGTGCGCCGCAGCGGCCCTGGGCCACCAAACCCAGTAAAGAAACTGGAGAATCAGAGCCTGACTGACTAAAGCCTTCATTACAGAGTCATTAAGGTAAGCAGGAGTTTGCAGTGCCAGCCAGCACATCCTGGGAGAGGCAATACAGGAGGAGGTGGTGAAAAGTAGTTACACAGTGGTTGATCTCATTTCATATTCATCCTTGGGTTCACCCAGATGGCTCCAATACCCATCTCAGCATCCCAATAACCCTACCAAATCACTCTCAACCATACTGACCACTGGGCAGTTAATCCTTCAGCGTCACAGATGGGAAGAGAGTGGTTTGGATAAACAGCACCAAGTACAACACATCGACAGGGCACCAGAGGTAAGCGTTACATCAACTGACAGTCACAGATGAATCCTTGAAGGGTTGGTATGCACACCTGAAAGACCAGACGTTGAACTGCCTTTGCTCTCAGAGTCCAGAGAACACACCGACTTGCTGGAATTGAGAGAAATCCGTATGGCCCTAATCAGTTTCCTTCGGTCGGTGCAGGGCAAGACTGTGGTAATCCCGATTAACACTGTGGCCATGCACTACCTCAACAAATGGGCTGGTGTAGGGCCCTGAGCCCAGAACCACAATCACATTGTTTCTGGGCTCTGGAGAACTAAGTGTCTGACTGAAGCTCAACTCACTAGGACAGATAACGTTTGTGCGGATGCTTCAAGCAGACACACTTTGGCCTCCCACGAATGCAATCTTGGTCAGAAAGTTCTGAACATTTTCACCCAGAGGTGGACCTTTTCCCGCTTCCAGTGTGACCAGGAAGTGCAGGTTTTTATGTTCCAGGGAATTTCCTCAACAGGGAGCTCTGGGGGATGCTTTGACGGTTGAGTGGATAAATTAACCTACTCTATGCTTTCCAGACAATCCCAGCCATCCCGCAGGTTCTCAGAAAGGCTGCTCCTGTTCAGGTCCACATTGATTTTGATGGCTCCGGACTAGAAACTCAACAGCCTGAACCTTCATGTGTGGATGCACACACATAAGGAGTGGGGTGTGTTGGATTATGTCCTGAAGTGCTCCACTCCGCTCACAGGCCTTCATCAAATCATTTATTCCTGCAGTTGCAGTATATTTTCAGCTTGTTGCAGGGAGAAGTATCTAGATCCTTTTACTTGTCCAAAAATCTCTGATTTTCTGCTTTCTTTGGCACTGTGAAGATACCATGCTCAGATTTCAGTTTACAAAATGACCCAGTAGCAGGGCTCGTTATTCATGATCCCCCAGAGTTGTGCAAGGTGTGTGCTGTCCCTTTCCATGACAACGGTTTGGTGTGGGATTTGAATTTAGTTTTTCCATTTTTTTAAATTTTTTTATTTGTTTATTTTTAAATCAAGGCAGGTTGACAATTACAAAACATTATGAGCAACAATTTAGGCATGTCGATCCCCAGTCCTTTTCTCCAGATCTCCTCCCCTCCGTCCCAGAGACTGGATTCCTCCTCCTCAGGTTGCCTGCTTTGCACCTCATCGTCTATGTGTCCCCTTCAGGGTTCTCTTGGTCTTTCAGGGTCCACCGGGCCTTGGTGGGTTTGTAGGTCAGGGCGGGGAATCGCTGGTCATATTCTAGTATTGGGACCCAGATATTCTGGAATCGGTGGAGAGTTCCCACCTTCGCTGCTGTCACCTTTTCCGCAATCAATGTATCCCAGAGCTATGTCCACCACTGGGCCATGAGGGGGCCTTCTGGGGATTTCCAAGAGCGGGCCAGCACCGTTTTCCTTGCTAGCAGACAGTGGGTCAGTAGTTTTGCTCCGTTTCCGGAGCGTGGGTAGATCGCGGGGATTGGAACTCCCAACAGGACTGGCTCTGGTTCTAGCGGGATCGCCGTTCCGGTGATTTGTGTGATGGTTCCCAAGCATGATTTCCACATATGGAAAAAGGAGCCTGGGTGGCTGCACCCTCTCCAGCAGGAATAGTGTAGTTGAGGGTTTATATGGTGGAGTCTAAGGGGCGGGTAATACCACCATAGCATGATTTTATACGCGCATTCCCTGTTGGTGATGCAGGTAGATGAGGCATGTGTTCGAGTCCAAATGTTTACCCAGGTTTGGTCTTCTATTGGGTGTCCCTGGTCTGCCTCCCATTGGGCCATGCAGCGAGTTCTCGTGATCAGGAAGTCACCCAGAAAGCGCCTATATAGGGTGGATACCCTCCCACGAGCCGGGAGGTCCCCAAGTGTGAGTTCCAGGGCGGTGAGAGGGCGCGTTGCTGCCTGCAGAGTTTGGGGGTGCGAGCACCAGTGGTGCAGTTGGATAGAAGTGTCCCTTTCATGGAGTTGGAACTTTTCCTTACATTGGTCAAATGTGAGGGGTGCCTCTCCCGCGTATAGCTGGTCTATGGTATCCAGGTCACCAATTATCCAGTTTTGGAAGTTGCGGGGGTGCGCTCCAGGTGAGAATGCCGGATTATGAAAGATCGGGGATCGTGGGCTCAGACCTCTTGGCACTCCCTTTCGTTTCAGTGCCCAGTCCCAGGAGCTTAGAGTATGTTTAGTTGATAGGAGGAGGTCTCCCCAGTGCGCTCTGAGGGGGGTGGGATGTGTGGCAGAAATCGTAGGGGTAAGGGCACTTGTGATTGTTCCAGTTCTACCCATCTAGGGCGGTTTGTGATAGTTTGCCATGCCTGGATCTGTGCTAATTGGGCTGCCACCCTGTAGGCCTGCAAGTCTGGGAACCCCAACCCTCCCAGTCTGGAGCCCCCCCAGTAGCGTTTTGAGGGGGATTCTCGCCCTCTTACCTTTCCAGATAAATTTCAGCATCTTTCTCTGTATATCACAAAGAGTTGGTGCGGGTATCACCACTGGAAGGGAGGCGCAGGCGTACAGGAACCTCGGAAGGAGGTTCATCTTACAGGCTGTAATGCGTCCCAGCAGTGAGATCTCTTGGGTTGCCCAACGTTTCGGGTCTCCTTCCAGTTCTTTGAACAACTGGGGAAAGTTAGCTTTATATGTGTCTTTTAGGTCTGCTGGGATGTGGACCCCAGGTAAGGGATAGCCCTTTTTTCCCCACGTAATCGGGCACATCTTGGCCAGTGGTTCTCACTCTTTCGGGGTGAGGCCGATGCTTAGGGCCGTTGATTTGGCGAAGTTTATTGCAAAGCCTGAAACTTCCCCATAGCTGGCTATTTCTCTTAGTGCATGTTTCAGGGATGAGTGGGCCTCTGAGATCGTGAGCAGTACGCCGTCCGCATATAGGGCGATTTTGTGTTGTGTGGGGCCGACCTGCGGCCCTTGATCCGGTTGTTTCGCCTAATTCTCTGGGCAAAGGGCTCCATAGTAAGTGCGAAGAGCAGAGGCGACAGCGGGCAGCCCTGTCTGGTTCCACAGGACAGGGGGATTGGAGCAGAGCTATGTCCATTGATTCTCAAGAAAGTTCTTGGTCCATTATAGTTGGCCAGGACGATTGTTTGGAATGCTGTCCCAAAGCCAAAGGACCCTAGGGTGTGTTTCATGAATGTCCAATCCACCCTATCAAATGCCCTGGCCGCGTCCAGGGCCATTAAGACCAGTTTCTGGGAATTCTGGGAGGCAAGGTCCACCAGGTTTAGGGTTCTCCGGATGTTATCTCCTGCTCTCTGGTGTAAGATGAACCCTGCCTGGTCTGGGTGGATGATCTCCGGTAGGACGCGACTCAGGCGGCTCGCCAGAATTTGAGTATATGTTTGCGTCTATGTTCAGAAGTGCAATCGGTCTGTAGGTGGTCAGGTTTCTCTGATCTTTTCCTGGTTTGGGCAGGACAATGGTAGTCTATTCCTGTATCGATGGGGTTACCGATCCCGTTTCCCTGAAGGAGTTGAAGAGTTACCAGGGGGGGAATCAGCTGGGGTCTGAATAATTTATAGAACCTGGTCGAAAATCCGTCTGGGCCCGGGGCTCGTGTTTTGAGCGACTTAATGGCCTCCTCAATCTCTTCCTCCGTAATGGGCTCCTCCAGTTCATCTCTTGCCATGTCAGGGAGTCGGGGCAGTGCTGCCTTTTGCAGGTATTCCGTTTGTTGCGATAGGTTCCGTGGCGTTGCTGTCATGATCTGGGTCAGATGGTCCACCGCTAGTAGTTGTTTTTTAAGTTCCGAGTATTGTATGACTCCATTGGATCCGCGCAGGACAGCGATCACGTTATTTCGTCTCCGTTTGGCCAATTTGGCCACCAGGAATTTATTCGCCTTGTTGTTCTTCGTGTAGTATGATTGTTTGGCCTTCGCCATGAGTAGTGCGGTTTGTTCCACATAGTGGGCTTCTAGTTTTTTCCTGGCTGTGCGTATGGTTCGCTGTGTCCTGGGGGACCAACTTTTTTCTTGTGGACTTCCTCTGCCTCCCTCAGCTCTTCTTCCAAGGCTATCCGGGCCTGTCGCCTATTCCGGTGGTAGGCCGCTCCCTGGGCGATCAGGGTGCCTCTAATCATTGCCTTCATGGCGTCCCAGTTATTCGCCACAGAGGTGTCTGAGGCCGGGTTTTCATCGAAGAAGTTTTTAATCCCCTTTGCGATCTTGTCTCTTGTTGCCATATCGTTGAGGATCGGGTCATATAAAGACCATTTACGTGGGTTGTTGAGTTTGGGGTTCTGGGCCCGGAGTTCTAAGATCACTGGAGCGTGATCGGATATGGCTCTTGTGCCGATGGACACCTCCTTGATGAAGGCTAGGGTTTGAGGAGAGGTTAGGATGAGGTCGATCCTCGAGAAGGTTCGGTGGACGTAGAGTAAAAAGAGTAGTCTATTTCGGTGGGGTGAAGCACTCGCCACGCGTCCACTATCTCTAAGGATCTGAACAGCTGGAGGAGGCTCAGCACCTGGGTAAAGTCGCTCGGAGTCGGGGGGGGGTGTGATCTGTCTTTGGTGGGGTCAGGAACCCCATTGAAATCCCCTCCGATTATCGTTTGGCCCTCTACGAAACGTGCGAGGGAGGAACCCAGTGAGTTATAGAAGTTCGATTGTCCAGCATTGGGGGCGTACACCGAGATGAAGGTGTATAGGTCTCCTAGCAGAAAGCATTTGACCGCTATGAATCGGCCTTCTGGGAACGTTTTCGTTTCCAGTACCTGTGGGTTTAAGTCCTTTCTGAAGAGGATCGCAGTGCCTCCCTTTTTGGTTGCTCCAGAGGCGAAAAATTGAAGTGGGAATAGCCGGGAGCGAAGTCGGTTAACATCCGCCGTTAGCAGGTGGGTCTCCTGAAGCATGGCTACCGCAGCTTCCTCGTCCTGGAGTTTTAGTAGAATTGCCTTTCGCTTGCTAGGAGAGTTCAGTCCATTGACGTTTAGGGAGAGAAGTCTCAAGGTCTGATATTACTTCTCTCCCCGTCGCTTGGGTTGGGGGGAGTTACAAGAGGGTGATTCAACCGCCATTTCCGGTGTGAGCCATGAGAGTATCATCATGCACGAGGTTTTAACGTGGGACCCCAATGGGGGGCCGCAACTTTAACTAGTAGGTGGGCCGACATTGTGAGTACGGACGCACCCTTGGCCAACAGGGCCAACTATCCAATCGAGTATTGTGTACTGTGGGTTTCCAAAGAACTAGAGTTGGAACGTTTCCTTGGAGTGGGTATGAGCCATGGGTATAGCCCGCCGCCACCGTCGTTGAGATCTATTAGTTTAGAAGTGAGGTGGTGGATCCCTATCGGGTGAGCCGAGGCTGGAATAGTATCGGTTCCCTGGGACGCGGAACCACCTTTGGTCATCTCCTGTTCCGTTGTATTTTCGACCATGACCACTGTCTGGGCTTCGGGGAGGGGGGTGGCTCAGGGTCCCCAGCCCCCTCTGGGTTCGGCGTGGAGGGCTCTCGGGGTGAGGTTGGGTGCATGATTGTATCCGTCGTCTTCCAGGTGGCTAATTCAGCGCAGGGTGCCTTTATAGGAGAACTGCAGAGCTGTCGGAAATAACCATCTGTATCGGACCTGTTGGTCCTGGAGGAAAAGTGCCAGGGGTCGGAGAGCTCTCCTTTTCTGAATGGTGAGTAATGAGAGGTCTTGATAAATCTGAAGTGGGGTGCCCTGGAAGGTTATATCATCTCCTTGACGGATGATCGCTGAGATAGCCTCTTTGGTTGTGAAGAAGTGGACCCAGGTAATAACATCAGGGGGGGGGAATCTGAGTCCATTCCCCGGCGTGGGCGTAGCCTGTGGGTTCGGTCTAGCAAGAGCTGGGATTTGTCTAGGTCTGGGAGTAAAGCCTCGAAGAAGCTCACACGTACTCTGCCAGCTTGTTGTCGGGGACGGAGGCTGGGACGCCCCGGATGCGGAGGTTGTTGCGACGTGCCCTGTTTTCCAGGTCCTCCTGTTTAAATTCCAGGATCTCGTATTTGTGTTGCAGGGTATTGATGGATCTCTGGATTTCCCCTAGAGTGGTTGTGTGATCCTGTGAACGGTCTTCGATTTCTCCGAGCCTCTGCTCGACCTCCGTTACCCTCTGGTCTGTCTGCTCCACTTTGGTGGTGAGTTCTGAGAGGCAAGAGCGGAACTCGGACTTAATGTCAGCCATGAAGGCCACTAGGTCCCCTTTGGTATCGAGGGCTCCCCTTTCCTCTTGAAGTTTCTGTGGGGCGAGTTTAGGAGGGTCTTGCTTCTTACTTTTATCCGATGTGGCGAACATGGTGGTTATATCCAAACCCTTGTTGGCCTTCGTTTGCTTAGACTTGATGGTTATGTGGAGCGGTCTCGGCCGAAGAGGTCACGGAGTTCTCCGGAAAGCACTAGGATTGTGGGGGAAGCCTCTAGGGGTGAATATTGCTCCAAGCTCCCTGCTTGGTCAGGTCTTGCAGGTTCCTGAGAGTTGTTGGGGCGGCTGGTCGTGTTTCCACAGTTAGCTATTGAGGGGCATTCGAGCGTGGAAAGAAGAGCTGGTGGGAAGAGCCTTTGCCCCAAGGCGAACCAGTTCACTGGGTGGGTATATGGGCCGGGGCGCCCATGGAAGCTTGTAAGGGGGGAAGTTTGTAGCAGGTAGGGCTTCCGCTGGTGGGACTGCCGCGTGGAGTGTTGGTCCGGGAGGGACCCTGGGCCGTTTCCGGGGTCCCCTGATGATCTAGCAGGCTAGGTCCGGCACAGGGTGTCCAGTTGTTGCGCGGAGAGGGAGCTTTGCTTAGTGGGACATACGAGGTTAGAGCTTATCTGGGTGGCAGGAGCGGCCCTGGGGCATCCGCTCAGTGTCCCACGCCCCCGGAGCAGATCAGTCAACGGGGAGACCCTGTTCGCCTCTGCACGTTTCTCATGTGTGGCTGGCGATGTTGATGGCCGGTGCTGGGAGAAGGGCCGACGTCGATCCTTAGGGTGGGGGTGCGGGGGGCCCACCTGCAACGCCCGACGTTCCTCCGGTGTGCGCATCAAGGCTCCGAGTCAGCTCGGGAGGAGAGGAGGGAGGGAGCCAACTTCAGCATATTGCCCGCAGCCGAGCACGCGAGCGCGGCACGCCCCAGGTACAGGCCACGGCTGGATCTCTCGTCTCGGGCCCCGGCTGCCTCCGACTCGATCTGGGTGGCTCATTGTCGGCGGGTCTGCGGACCTCCGCGGGATGTCAGGACCCCGTCCGCTCCTCCTCTCCAGCTCCCCAGCACTCCACACACCCGTCACTGCGAGGTTCATAGTTTGCTGCTGGGCTCCGCCGTGGCCGCCATCTTGCTTTCCTCGGATGGCGACGGGCGCTGGGTTTGGTGGCCAATTTGGGATAGAACGCTCCTGCGTTAAATGATCATTTTGGGCCGGGTTGTGCTGTGATGGTTCCGGTCGCCTTGGATGACATTAGTGGCTTGGTACCCTCAAGGGAACCGCATGATTTTGACGGAAGCGGCGGGCATCCCACGGGCGGCTTCAGAGGAGCAACCACATTGATGGCGCTCCAAGCCACGCCCCCAGTTTTTCCATTTCTTATGGGTGCTCCATTTGAGTCCCCACATTCTTGCTCAAGGTTGCTCACCCTTGAGGCGATTTTCCTGGATGCATCACTTCTGTACGTAAAACCTCCCTATTTGGTGTTCTTCGAATAGCAGGTGACGCAGAGTGTAAGCCAGTCCTTCCTACTAAAGGTGGACGGACTTGCATCTCGTAAAAATCCATCTTCCTGTCCTTTTTCCTCATCTTTCGTAGACAGTTATTCCATCAGCTAGACCCGTTGTGGGCCCCCGGCTAGGTCTCTTGGACTAGGGATGGCAGAAAAGATGACTAGCTTTTGGTGGGTTATGCTTGTGCCTGTGCTGGCAGGATTGTGGCTAAACAGTACCCATCAAGGTGGATCATCCTCTGCATTTCGAAATGAAACAATCTGGCTGGTAAGGTTGTGCCTCAAGGTCCAAGAGCTAACTTGACCAGAGGACAGGCTGCCACCTCTGCCTTGCAGTGGACATTTGCCAGGTGGCTAAATGGGCCCCCCTGCACACATTCACCAAACAATACTGCTTGGATTCTCAGTTAGGGCAGGATACCCACTTTGGTAGAGTGGTCATTCAAAGTTTACAGGTATAGATGGGTGTTCCTCTAATGGATTCCTCATGGCTCTCCCTCGTGCTGGATAGCTAGTACATCTTTGGTTCTGCAGTTTCCCAGCTGGACTACTTTGGGTGTGGCGGGCCTGGGACTATTTCACCTGGACTACTTTATCTGAGACTATTTAAACCGCACCCAAACAGCAGAACATGCTTTGCGTTATTCTGCTGTGGGCAGCGTAGGACTCACCATGTCCAGTTCTTTGATGCCAGCTTACCTGAAACCAAGGACCTGCAGAGAGAGAAACACTACGAAACTTACCTGGAACAGTATCCTGTTTTCAATCCATCGCCGACTTCAGTTCCACTCACCTGAAGGTACGAACTCCATCATCCGGCACCGCATGCATCCAGGAATACCATAACCTGGAAAGAGGAGAAAGAAAGGCAGCATTAGTAAGCATTTACTCACGATTCCTCCCGAATGACGAAAGCCACACAATTCTTACCTGGGTAGTCATCTCCTGGTCAGTATCAGTGCTGGAACATTACAGCGCTGGGCGAGGAACATCCCAACCTGCAAGGAGAGAAAAGACACAGGTTAGCAATATAAAAGGCGAAACAGTGTAGCGCATTACTCACCGGACAGCATTGCGCACACCGCGCTCTCGCCTACCGGCCCATGCTCATCTTCAAACTGCATGACAACACCAAAATACCTTTCCATACCTAAAAGGAAAGAAGCAAGACATTATTATTCGAACTAAGAGGAACATAAGAACTGCATATAAAGACTGTAAAGCAGCAAACCTACGGAGTCGCAGCAGGCCTGGATTCCCACAGGGGGGCTTGCACCAGTGAAGTAACTTGGTCGCTGCTCGCCCCCCACATCTACGCGCCCCTGCCACAAGGAGCAGGACGGAGAATCCACCTTTTACAAAATGAAGGTGAGGAGAGGGCCCAAAGGGGAGGAAGGAGTTGAGGCCAAGGGAGGTGGGGAAACACAATCTGGTATTGAATCCAGTTCTCCTATATATTGCAGACCCATCTTTAACCAGAGGCCTTACCAAGGGACCGGGAGAGGGTTCGAGAGTGCAAATCATCAAACCAGGGCTGGGTGGCATCCCGTGGATACCAGGTGAGCGTAACAGAACGCAAAGCCTCAATAATATTATCCACCTGGGCGTCATGGAGACTTCAGAGACTGACCAGTTAGTTCAGTTGTTGGGACAATTGCACGCTGAAGTACATTCAGCCAGGCAAGAAACCAACGCTCTTAGGAGGGATTTGATTGTTACTAAGGATCGTACCGACGAAATAAGTAGACAATTGCTCCAATCACAGGCAGGACAGACTTCCTTGCCTGGTAACATTTCGCCAGCACCTGTACCAACTTCGTCCACCAATCCAGTACAAATAACCCTTCCTGGGGCAGTTCCTTTAGCTCCACCTGAACGATTTACAGGGGACCCCAAGAAGTAAGCAACGTTCATGAACCAGTGTCGTCTCCATTTCCTTTGCAGACCTGGGGCTTTTCCTAACGACCAAGCGCAGGTTGCATTTGTCATATCAGAGTGGCAGTGCTGCGGATTGGTCGGTACCACTGGTAAGTCAGGATAACCCATTGTTACATGACTTTGGGGGCTCCCAGATGGAAATGGAAACACTTTGCTAGTCATACCCAAGGCCAAGCATTAGACAAACTTTTGTCACTCTGTCAAGGAAGTCAAGACTTGCTTACATATATAGCAACATTTAACAGACTAGTTGTTGAAGCTGGGTGGCCTGAGGAAAAAAGGACCACACTATTTCATCAGGATCTACGAGGGGAACTAAAGGATGTCCTTTCTCAAGTGGTTAACCCACCTAAAGCCCAGAGAATTCATCAACCTTGTGGTGCAATTAGATCACAGATTACAAGACCGAAAAGTGGACCGGATAAGGTTAGACACTCGAGCTGTGTATGTCCGGTCAAAGGATAATGTTCCACGTACATTGGAAAACACGGTAGAACCCATGCAAATCAGAGGTGTACGGCCCCCTTTAACTAAAACTGAAAGAGATAAGAGAAGGCAACAGCACTTATGCTTATATTGTGGAAAATCAGGCCACTTCCTCAAAGAATGTCCAGTGGAACCACCAAGGAGAACTGTTGGAGCCACAGAGAAGGAAGATAATAACAAGGAGTCGGAAACTACCAAGCATGGCAAGCGTAGAGGTCCGCTTGTCGAGGGAGAAGTATGAGCCACAGACCTCACACTTTGCATTACCAGTAATTTTGATCAATCACCAACAACCGTCTCAGATGCATGCTGTCAAAGCATACATAGACAGCGGAGCATTTGGGAATTATGTAGACCAAGATCTGGCAGCAGAGATGGGGCTTCCCTTATGCTCTAAATCGACTACTGAAAAAGTTAATACTGTTGATGGGACAGAAATATCTTCCGGACCAGTAACCCAATGCACAGCAGCACTAACCCTACTGTGCCAGGATGGACACCGAGAATCTATTTAATTCGATCTCATCAAAGCTCCTCAGTTTCGACTAATCTTAGGGATGCCATGGTTGGTAGCTCACAACCCTCTAATAGATAGGCGTGCCAAGAAGTTGGCCTTTTCTGATGATTGTGCTTGCACCTACTATTACCAAGAAAAGGGGAAAACAGACTTATGTATATCTGCTACTCCCAGTACGGCGGCGATTGTACTAGGTGTGACTAGTACTGTACCAAATGAATACCAAGATTTTCAAGACGTGTTCCAGAAAGAACAAGCCAATACTCTACCTACGATTGTCAGATCGACCTCATACCTGGTGCGCAAATTCCTTGTGGTCGAATCTACGCACTTCCTGAACCAGAAAACCTCCATTTGAAATCTTATCTTGATCAGTACCTGGCAAATGGATTTATCCGCCCATCTAAATCACTGGCAGCCAGTCCCTTATTCTTCGTACCAAAGAAGGAAGGAGATTTGAGCACTTGCATCGACTATCGCGCATTAAATCAGATCACAGTAAAAAACCGTTATCCAATGCCCCTTATTCCTGAATTGTTGGATCAAGTCAAAGACGCCCAAATCTATACCAAACTGGACCTTAGGGGGACATACCATCTTGTTCGAGTGAAGAAAGGAGACCAATGGAAAACCGCCTTTCTTACCAAATACGGCTTGTATGAATACCAGGTAATGCCTTTTGGACTTTACAACGCTCCTGCTGCATTCCAGTACTTAATTAATGATGTTTTGCGGGAGTTAATTGACGTTTGCGCCCTGGTTTACATTGATGACACCCTAGCGTATTCTGCTACACAAGAAGACCATGTCAGGCATGTCCGCTCTGTCCTTATTAAACTCCGCCAACATAAACTGAATGCTAAACTTGAAAAATGCTCTTTTTATGTCACCGAAGTGGAGTTCCTCGGTTTTATCCTCACACCAAAAGGTATCAGAATGGATAGGCACAAGGTAGATGCCATTCTTAACTGCCCGTCACCAACTTCATTTAAAGGAATCCAGAGTATGTTGGGCTTTGCAAACTTTTACCGCCGATTCATCCCAGATTTTTCCCAAATAGTGCATCCAATTACATCACTATTGAGAAAAAACAATAAAAAGTTCCATTGGACCGAAGAAGCAGAGAAGGCCTTTCAAGAACTTAAGAAAAAACTCACTTCTGCTCCAGTTCTACGGCATCCTCGCCCAGACCTCCCTTATATAGTTAAAACAGATGCCTCTAGCATGGCTATGGGAGCTGTTCTCTCGCAAAGGGACCCAGGAACACTGGGCAGTTACACCCCGTGGCCTTCTAGTCACGAAAATTCTCACCTCCCGAACTCAACTATGCCATCGAAGACAAAGAAC
Source organism: Ambystoma mexicanum (assembly GCF_040938575.1). Classification (NCBI taxonomy): domain Eukaryota; kingdom Metazoa; phylum Chordata; class Amphibia; order Caudata; family Ambystomatidae; genus Ambystoma; species Ambystoma mexicanum. The sequence continues at coordinate 899,994,225 of NC_090941.1, forward strand.
TCTTGGCTATAAAATCAGTTTAAGGCATGGCGACACTATCTCCTTGGTGCTAGACATACTGTCACGGTCATAACTGATCATCAAAATCTACAATACCTAAAAACAGCAAAAGCTCAATCATCCCGTCAACTGCAGTGGGCTCTTTTCTTTGTTGAATAGGACTATGTGATCACCTACTGGCCAGGAGTCCGAAACGGAAAGTCTCTGGCGTTTCCAAATTCTTAGCCACCCGGTTCTGCAGAGCCACATGAAATGGCAATATGGGATTTGTAGGAGGACCCTGATCCAAACTGTCCGTAAAAGGATCCTGATCATAGTGGCCAGTAGGCCTGGCCCAGCCTAAATACTCCACCACTCTCGACATAAAGCGTTGTTAAGCGGAGTCGGCATGTTCACCAGGGTCTGGTTTGCCGAACTCCAGCTCAGGAGAAGTGTCTATACCACTTGCATTATGCAAGGTATCACAAAGATCCTGCCGCCTACTCTCCTCAGATGAGGCATTATGGCACATAAGGAGTCCCAAACTGGAGACCAAAAGGAGCCTCACCTTCGTCAGAGAGTTCCTCATCCTCAAAAATGGAGGTGAGACTTAAAATCTTTCTTCGGTAGAGGAGTACACCTTATCTCAGGAACCACAGGCAGAGGGGTCAAAGTTGACTACTTGGACACTGCCTTTTTAGGTGGTTTCACTGTCGCCAGGGGCTGCACCGGTAAATTCGGCATTGAAGGGTGGAGGACCAGACAGGCACTATTGAGTGGCTTGGCGTCGAAGGCACCAAGGGTGTGGATGGTTTCGATGTAGACAAAGCCCGCAACCTCGCTTGACGTCTCGAGCAATCCTTAGCAACCTTGTCTGAACGAGGCCTCGAAGGCTCTCGATGAAGATCGCGCAGTTTACCCAGGCTCGAGGGCCTGTGAGTATCCGGCCGAGACCACTGCCTGCTGGCTTCAACAGAAGGCACGGACAGGGCCTTGCCCTGCCTTTCGAAAATGTCAAGCATTTTCACCCGGAAAGCTTCCCACTCTGCGGGCGTCAAATGTTTGGACGGGCAACTCGCCCTCTCAGTGGTGCCTTCTCCTAGAGCGCTTCGACGAGGCGGACCAGTGGTGGGAACCACTCCTGGACCGTGAACGCTTTGCCTTGTTCCTCTGAGGAGAGTCACCTCTCGACTCATCGGTCGAAGGCCCAGCAGGTCGGGATTTCTGGGGCTTGGACACCTTGCCTACCTCAAGTTTCCCCTTTTGTTCCTCCAAGTCCTTTCCAGTCATCGACTGGCACTTGGATCATGTATCTGTGTCATGGCCCCCGCCGAGGCACCATAGGCAGGCACGATGCGGATCCGTTATGGACATCTTGTATCCGCAGGCCGGCATTTCTTGAACCCGGACCAAGGTATTGGAGTGGAAGATGAAGACATATTGCAGCAAAAAAAAGTACGAGGCACGCCGAGTTTCATGAAGCAAACACGTTTGTGGAAAAACGGAACTGAGGCTACAGGCGCTTTGTGTGCTACTTATAACTTCCGATGACGTCACCCTCGACGGAGGCCAAGGAGGGAAAATACCCTTGACCTTGTCACTGACAAACTGCATCGAGTCTTCAAAAGTAGAAAGTGTAAGACTTGAGATTGAAGCTAAAGAATCCTTCATTGTGTGTCTGAGGTACCCAAGGCTCTCCCACGTCAACAGTCAAGGCAAGAAGTGGGTGCTGCTGTGGTACTGTCCTTGGCTCCTGCAACAAAGCAGCACAGCTGGTGAGTTGGGGAGACTGATACCAGACTGGCCTGTGTGGAAATCAAGGTTGCAAGCAGCAACATTGTATGAAGATGATTAAGACAGCAGATGATTGAATGAACTTTGAAGCTAAAATACAATACTGTAGACCAAGTGGTCCAGCATCACGTGGGTGCTCAGTCAAAAGGACTGTTAAGTATCCATCCGGAAGGTTGTGAACATTAAAAGAAAGTGAATTGTGAAATCAAAGTGGTCCTGCAACGGGTCAAGCCAAACCCTGTGCACATTCGAAAGTCTTCAATACGGGTTGTATACAATGGTCTGAGCCCGGCTGAGGGAGACTAATGGTGTAGAAGGGATCTGAGCCCGGCAGAGGGGGATCTGGGGTGAACCATCGTCTCCATATTGAGCCCTTTTTATATCTGCTTTCTCTTTAACGGTTTGATCTTGTGTTTCCATCTTTTTTTGTTTTTTGTTGCGTCTTTTTTGTAAGAACTTTGAGGCCTGTGGGCATAAGGCGCTCTATAAGAATTACAAATAAACCGTGAGTCACCCAAAAAGGAAGAAACTAAGAACGTTGTATAAAGAGTGAAAGGTGAAAGACAGACTCGAGCCCGGCAGAGGGAAGCCTGTGCGGAACTGTGTACTAGAAGGATCTAAGCCCGGCTGAGGGGGATCCAGGGTGGATATTGTATCACCCGATGTGAATACTTGTGAAAATGTGAGAGGGGAAAAGAACAAGTTATACATTTGGTTGCATTAGGCCCTTTGAGAGAAGAGACTGAGAAGCAAGGATACTTATGCTCCGAAGGCACTGATGCGGAGTGAACTGTAACCACGTGCTACGAAGCCAGAGACACTGCCATGTTCCAGAGAACCACCTTGTCCCGTGCTAAACACATGGGAAAGGGAGGCCAACGGCCTGAAAACCTGACATATCATTTTTGAACACTATTCTTTTTCATAATATTTCCCACACTATTTGTATTTAGCAGTAAGGATTAGCAATAGGATTTTTAGTGTAGGCCCCTTTTATTTCGACAAGACACCACTGCTTTATTTGATGGTCGTAGCTTGCTCCCATTTGTAGATTTAGGATTAGATGGGGGTTTATCGCACCCTTATTTGAAGTTCAATAAACACCCTCGAACTGTGGTTACTTGTGTCTGTCTTACTGTTGATGCCATGCCTTTTCTTACACTCCATTAAAGCCTGAATTGAGTTCAAAAGCTTGACCATTACGTGCCGTCATATCTATGATGATGCTCCCTCCTACCTCTATCATTGCATATCCACAAAACCTTTTGTGCGCGCTACGGCCATCTTCCAGCCTCACTCTGCAAACTCTGGGATTCAAAAACAAATTAGCAGAAGGGGCTAGCTTTTCTGTCACAGTACCCTCCCTCCTATCATCAAAAATTAGCCTTCCTACCGTTTGTTCAGAAAACCTGTGAACACCAGGTTCACAAATACAATGAACTCGTCTCTTGCTGTCCTCACATGTATCCTCCTATAGTCCTGTTGCTATACCTACTCCGAAAAAGAGAAAAAAAGACATGCGCGGACTAAGGAACCCAGGGGAATTCCAAATGGAAGAGGACAGGCGGAGGTTGATTTATCAACCTACAAGACAGGAAAGGTACAGTCCGTGAGATCAGAATGAAACCACCCAAATACAGAACAAGAGAAGCAGAAGCCAAGAGCTGAATGTAGAGGAGGATGGTCCACCATGTCAAAAGCTTCAGATAGGACATGAATGAGAATAGAAGAGTTTTTGAGGTGGCGAGCAGAGAGAAGAAGGTTTGAAACATGAGAGGGAGCAGTCTCAGTAGACGGCTGGACGAATGCCAGAATGCAGAGAAGGAAGTAGTGAGTGAAGATTGAGATGAGACAAGAGTAATTATCTCAGGTAATTTAGAGAGAAACAGAAGGAGCTAGGTTGTCAGATTGCAGGAATCCAAATCCGGTTCTTTGAGTAAAGGAATAACATGTTTAAAAGAAGAAGGCATGATGGCAGACGTCATGGAGAGATTGAGAAGACAAGATAGGGAATACCTGGAGAATGTGATGCTGTCCAATGGTCTCCAACAGAGTCCTGCTAAATCAGATTTTACCTTACTGGTTCCTAAACACCAGCATGTGTGTCCCTGTCCTCACTCTTCCATTTATGGGTTGCCTAAAGGTTAAGAATCTAGGGGTTAGTCACCAATCAGATCTGGTTTTTAATACAGAGATCAGTTAAGTTTTAGACTGCAGTAAACCCACTATATAACTTTCATATATTCCAAATTTGAACTACTTAGTTGTGGCCTTGATTAACTCGCAGCTGTACTGTGTAAACGCTTTGTATGCAGGCCTTTCTGATCCGAATCATGATTGTTTACAAAGTGTTTAGAATGCAGCTGTTCGAATGATATTTAGGAAGCCTAAAAATCGAGATGTTCCTTTTAAGCAATTTCTACATGGTCTCCCTATTCACCAAAAATTCCACTTCAAGATGTTATGTTTAGATTGTAAATGTATTTATGGGCTTGCCCACCCAATCTTGCTATAAATATCTCATCAGCCTAAAGCAACCCTTACTTCCCAACATGACCCAATGCTATTGATCCCTAGAACTAGATAAGCCTAGAGGTTCTTGGTCCTAGTCTCTGGAACCCTCTTCCAATCTCTCTTCATTGACCAGTTTTTGTGGTCACTTTTTAAAGCACTGTTTGTATGAACATATAAACAAACACTTGAGTAATCAATGTTTCAAGCTTAACAGCAAAGGTAGGTACTATGCTGGGCTGGGCGAAGACTTTAGAAACGCCATTCACCGAGTGTGGCTTTCGAAGGCTGTCCAAATCTCCTGGCACGTCCCCACTTCCACCTTGTACACCCAGTAGAACCTTCTCCTTAATACTACACATCTCTGGTAGGTTACACCACAGTCTTGCACAAATGTGTATGTCTAAGACTTCCAATCATGCAATATCCAGACCAGTACAGTCACTATCCTGAACCATGCCAGTCATAATCTAGGCCACCCTCTGCCCCCAACATGAACATCTCAACATCTCTGGGACCAGTTTTCCCAGGAGAGTTAATCTCTGACCGACCCCTTCCTAAAAACTAAACACTCTCGCAATGCCAAGAACATGTAGCCAATACCAGCTGCAAATTTTGTGCGGCAGGTCTCATTAGCAGCCAGGCCCTTGTGAAAGTTTCTGCAGTGTTTATAGGCCCCATGTAGAATCTTGGCCAGGCACACAGAGTACCCAATCAATTGAGGACTTATTTGTACCAAAGAACTAGTGAGCCATTCCTCACAACTCAGTCTGTCCCAGATCTTGTGTCAAGGCCTCAAGCAATTCTCATTCGACTCAACGAGGCAGCTGTAGATCACAAGCACACCATGTGACTGACATTCGTCAAAGCCTCTAGTATGGTACGTCTCATTCCAGTCATCCTTTCAGGGCTCCGTCACCAGGCCCACTGCAGTCTCCCATATGCACCAAAGGGGCAGTTGTCTGAAGGCAAGCTACAAACCATTTACACAGAGGTTTTCAATAAATATCCTGCATAAACACCAATTGGGCCAGAACCCCCCCATACAAAACGATAGCTGGACTGTACCAAATCAATGCCTCTTGGAAGAAGAATTAATCCAGATCCCGAATCTTGCACTTCTTAAAGTTCACAACAACCCAGTGAGTGGCTACTTGTTCAGGTAGTAGTTCTGATCTTGTGAAGGAAAGCCTTACTGAACCGAAGAGTTCGAAGTGATTTCCCGAACCTCAAATGGTGGGTTCTTTATGCATGTCCAATGGGAGCGTGTTTCAAAGAGTCTGGCATGCAACTGCCAAGTTTCGAATTGCTTCAGTTCGTGTGTGTGTGTTAACCTCTACATTGCCGCATCCCCGGAAGTGCAGGAAGTTATTTGGGATATGTTTGGCAACTGTTAGAAGCATTTGGGCCCGGGACCCCAGCATGCATTTTTCAATGAGCTTTAAGACCATGCGGTAATGGATTTGGAGCCAATGTAGCTTAAGGGGGGTCCGAGGGCACAGATATGTGGTCTTGTTTCCTCATGCCAAGAAACAGGTAGGATGCTCTGTTCTGGTTTGCTTGCAAGCATGCAATTTCCTTATTGGGTAGTTACTAGAGCAGATTGCTGCAGCAAGTTTTCAGATTAGGGCTCGAGTGATCTGGATCTTGAAATTAATCTCTAAAGTTGTGAGCAATCTTTGCACCAGATTGAGGAGATTGCATTTTTACAAAACGGCAGCTATACAGTGAGGAGACGTCCTGGTCAAAGATAAGATCTATGTTCTTTATCTTGTCTGTTGGTGTAGTTAAGCTCCCCTACCCCCATCTCCTTGAGCCAACTAGTACATCTCCAAAAGCAAGGATTTCAGTCATCCGACAGCCAGTTCTGTGTATCCCAGATAGACTGGAGGTTATGCATTGTAAGCATTTAAAGATACGGGATTGCAGGACTGTAGCCATTAAAATAGGTACATCGAAAAGGATTTTGACCTGAAGATCACACATTTCACCCTAGTTCGTACAGGAAAGTGATCCATTCTGGCACAGGGGCGAGGGGGGAAGGATTCACATGATAACTAATAGATTGTCAAATAACAGTTACAGAGCTCCTTTGTGGGTGGAAACTTAACTGGCGGAGAAGCAGATAGTTGCTGAAGTTGTTTCAGGACCAGTTTCCCTATAAGCTTGGCTTCCATATGGATGGAAGTAAGCAGGTGGTATCTGGATAACACAGCATGATCTACATCTGGTTTCTTCAGCAGATGCATGATGGCTGTTTCGAGGCTGTATGGAGTTCTTCAAGTGGTCCGGGAGGCGTTGCATAGCAGTTGGGGCGAACAAAGAGTTGGGCTACATGAAGGGAGGCCTTTAAGGAGTTTAACATCTCAATTATCATGGGGCTGAAGGTTGTTCGGATTTTAATTGCTTTGCTGCAGGATGTCCCCTTCGGGGCAATGTAGTTTCAGATCTCTTAGGTGTGAAGCAGGTAGCCAGTCCCTCTGCCAGGGATTGGTAGGGTTCTGAGTCTGAATTTTGTGGTGGTCCATGGGAAAGAATGATTAGATGGCGGAGGCAGTGATGGCAAGCTATAGATGAAAGGTTGGTGTGATTAACTGGTAATACGGTGGGTGTATCTTCAAGTGATAGGTTACATTGTGATTTATAAAGGTGGGGCAATGGATTTGGCAAATGACTTCAGATGGTGAGAGCAGTGGTGGGTATAGATGGTGAGGAATGGGTTGGAAAGTTGCTTGCGAGGGAGAAGATTAAATAGTGAGGATATGCAAAGTTGGGAGGATTTTGGTGTGGCTGGATTTCATGCAATACTAGGGTTGGTGGGTGGTAGGGCGAATGTTTTTCAGGTTTAGGTATGAGATGGTTTGGTGGTAGGCCAGGCACTGAAGGGGTTGGTTAGGTGAATGGAAGGAAGGGGATCTCACATGATGGGTTGACACCACTGCCTATGGTTACATTTCCTAACAGGCAAACTGTGCATAAGTGTTGCATGAAGGATTGCATTTTCGAATATCTTCTTAGATCCTCTCTAAAAGAAGTTGGCAACAGTTTGAATTAGTGTGTACTTTGCTTAAAACAGGTGTCTACTTTTTCGCTGACGTTTAAAACTGCTTTCTGAATAAGTTAAGGTGCAAACATCATTCCATTTGAATGCTTTAGAGTGTCGCACCTCTCCCCTGTATGGCCCCTAAACATAACTGTACAAGGACTGACTCATAGATAGAAACAGCATTGCTTCCATTTCACTTGGCTGGGGTAAAATCTTTAAATAAAGTTAATACTTGTTTAGTTTCAGGTATGAGAGAACAGCTAGTTTCTGCAGGATTATGAATCCCCCCACTGCCTCACATTTTATTTTATTTTTTAAAACTTTGTTTATTAAGGGAACAGTTCACAGCAAGACAATTCTCATAAGCAGTGCAGCACAGCATGTGCATAATTTCGACAATGACATACATCTGTGGCAATGAGGCAGGCATCGTCACCTAAGGTGACGGAGTAGGTGTTACATCAGCATCAGACATCAAATCACATAGGTACAGACGTAGCAGCGACCATAGATCTTTGGGACGACAGGGCGTCGGGACTGATAAGACAAAGTTCCTCATCATTATTCACCATACATAAGTCTTTCAGGAAGTTGGATCGGGTAGGCCCTGCGGCGGATTTCCAACATTTAAGGATGCAGCGTTTGACAATAACACGAGATATTAAAAAACCTTCTTGTGGTTTCCTTCACCTTTCCAATGTCACCAAACAGGTATTTCAGGGGGGACAGAGCGGCTGGGATCGCCGTCATCTCAAGGAGCTCAGCCACTTCTCGCCAAAAGTCTGCAATAACAGGGCACGACCAATACATATGATACGCTCCAGCATCGGGGGCGCAACATTTCGAACATGTCCCTGTGCAACCCTCTACAAACTTAGCTAGCCTAGCCGGGGAGTAACGTAACTGATTCAGGATTTTAAATTGAATCAGTCGGAGTCCTGAGTTCATGGAGACCGATTTGGTGAGTTGATATCGGGCCCATCTCGCGTCATCAATCTGGGTACCCACATCCCACTCCCAGGTTTCTCTGATAGTGTTTCGTGAGGGGGAATGTGATTGCACCAAGGTGTATAGCGACGAGACTCCCGATTATAACCATCCGTCGTCACCATAGCTCTGATGCATTCATGTGTCTGGGGTTCTGCCGGGAAGGAAGGCCATTTAGCAGCAAAAGTTGTTCTCATACAATAGTATTGAAGCCGCTTAAACTAGCCACCCCCACTGCATCTATGAAGTCTGAGTTCACAAAACATGCCATCGAACATATCTCGCATCCTGAAAAGTTTATTTGGGTCCCAGGTTCGCTGAAGGGCCTTGTCAAAAGTCGGGGAAATACTAGAGAAGTTCCACAGGGGTATATCTGGGTCATAGGAGATCTCCAGGCCAATCCTCCTGTAGACCCTGGACCAAGCTTGTGTGGTGATGTATACCGAGTCGAATGAGCAGATGTTACCATAAGTGGGGTTCAAGAGGACCGATCATATACCAATAGGGCAGACTGCGTGCTTTTCAAGAAGAATGTGTGGGGCTGTGTCTTCGGGATCAAACCCATGTTTCACAAATTGTGCCTGTGCTGCTATACAATATAATTCAAAATCAGGGGCCGCAATACCACCCTGCGAGTATGGCTCCACCATCTTGTCCCAACCTAGCCTAGCAGTTTTCCCGTTCCAAATAAAGGAAGACGCCAATGATTCAAGTTTCGCAAAAAAGGGTTTACCGGGCCAAATCTGGATGTTGTTGAAGAAATATAAGAGTTTGGGTAGAACTACCATTTTAAGTAGGGCCACTCGGCCGTATAAGGACAGAGGGAGATTAGCCCATAGTTGGAGCTTGGTCGTAAGGGTGAGAAGTAATTCGCCGTGATTATGCGAGTACAGCAGCTGTCTATTTCTGGCCACCATGATTCCCAGGTATCTTACCTGCGTGGGGGCAGGCTTAAACCCTGCAATATGAGCTAGGTCACCTGTATTAGGGGTCAATGGAAATATTTCAGATTTTGGGACATTGATTTTATATCCTGAATATTCCGAGAACTCGTGTATATCGGACATAATGTGCTGCACATTCTCATGTGAGCCCCAGACATATAACAGCGTATCATCCGGGCACAGTGATATAATTTGGGGAGGGCCAGTCATCCCGAGACCTCTGTGCGAGTGGTGTTGACGGATATATTCCGCCATCGGTTCAATAGTGAGTGCAAAGAGAATGGGCGAGAAAGGACGAGAAAGGACAGCCCTGTCTGGTCCCTCTGTGTAGATGGAAAGAAGGGGACAGGGTGTTATTAGTTAGTACCTTGGCAGATGGTTGGGTATATAGCAGTCGGACGCATTTAATAAAATATGGCCCAAGTCCAAACCTCTCGAGTACCAGGAAAAGGTATGTCCAGGAGATGGAATCAAAGGCCTTTTTGGCATCTAGGGCCACTACATCCGCTTTCGCCTCCGGATCTATTTGCGCCAGCACATTAAATAATCGTCTCAGGTTTAAAGCTGGAGATCTAGTTGGTATAAAGCTAGCTTGGTCAGGGTGGACCAGGATTGGCATGTACGGCAGGAGTCTGGTGGTCAGCACCTTGGCGAAGATTTTCGCGTCAGTGCTGATTAGAGAGGGGCCTCTAGGAGGCCATATCCTGTGCTGGTCTGCGTGGCTTCAGAAGGACCGTAATGACTGCTTCACGCATCGAGTCTGGAAGGATACCACGATTCATAGCCTCTTCCCACACTTTCAGTAATAGTGGGGCCAGCTCACCCTGAAATTCTTTGTACAGTTCGGCGGTCACGCCGTCTGAGCCAGGGGCGCGGCCACCGGATAGAGGTTTAATGGCATCAGTGAGTTCTTCAATAGTAACGGGTTTATCCAAAATGTTTCGTGTCGTTTGGGTAAGTGTTGGGAGATCAAGGGAGTCTAGGTACCTGAACGTGTCATCCCTGGTTTTAAATTCATGATCAGAGTACAGAGCAGAGTAGAAATCAGGAAAAGTAGAATTAATATCACTTTCTTTATTGACCATGACCCCAGCAGGGTTCTGGATACTAGCGATTGGGTTAAGGTGCCTGTCTGTTCTAAGCATGTTGGCCAGAAATCTCCCCGCTCTATTACTCTCCGCGTACCTGCGGGCCTAAGCCGGGGCAGCCATGTATAAGACTTCCCTGTTGGCTAGCTCATTGAATTCCTTGAGGGAAGCGTGCATCTTAGACAGGGTTTCCTTGTTCAATGCGGCACTATATTCCGTCTGAAATGCATCTATTGTGGCTTCAGCCACACCTAGTTCCCTTCTCACAGCTTTCAGCATAGCTGTAGATTTACCCAGTATCGTACCCCGGATCCAAACTTTGAATGCCTCCCATAGGTGCTCACCGAACCTTCGTTCAACTCCAGAAATTCCTCAATTTCAATATGTAGTGCCTCACAGATATTGGGGTCCCTAAGGATCGCAGAGGGCATTCTCCACCTTTTAGCCGGAGGTGGGGAGTCATCTAGGCTGATATCTAGTGTTATCGGCGAGTGGTCCGAGAGCGTGCGGGGGTGTATTGCACAGTCAGTGATCGCCCCAGAGAGGGATGAACTAATGAACCAATAATCTATACGGGAGTGGGAGTCATGAACAGATGAGTAGAAAGTGAATTTCCTCTCATATGGATGCAACGTGCGCCATGCATCAATTATATCGGTCTGTTCCATCATCTGTCTAAGAATAAGAGCCGCTTTGGACGGGGCCCTGGGGGAGGTAGATGAACGATCCAGGGAGTGATCAAGAATCGTATTAAAATCCCCACCCCATATTATTTGCGCCTCTTCCGATGTGGACAGCATATCAAGGATTGCGCAGTAAAATAGCGGGTCATCTATATTAGGACCGTATGTGTTAATCAGTAATATTTGCCTTCCCGCCACCTCCCCCCATACCAACACGTATCTACCTAGAGGGTCTATCTTACTAGAAAGATACCTGAAGCATAGCTTGGGGTGTATGAGTCAGGACTCCCCTGGACTGTGTCGAATACTCTGAAGTACCCATGAGGACCCCATCGTGGGAGGAATTTGGTATTGACACTCCCCAGTGCATGTATTTCCTGTATCAGAAGGAAGTGGGGGTCGTGGCGTGTAATGTATGCAGCAATTTTCCTTGCCTTGACTGGATTGTGGAGACCCCGAATGTTCCAGGAGAGTAGTCTAATGTTCAAGCCACCCTTCGCCTGCGCCATAGTTGCCTATCGGAAGGAGCGTTTGCCAAGTATGGCGCCATTGTTTCAAGTGATGGAAGAGTCCTGCTGGAAAGAAGTTCCCTGATTTTAACTTTGTAACATCCCCAACCATGCCTGGCAGAACACCAGGAAAATCTTTTACCTGTTTCCCCCGCCAACCCCCACCCGCATCATCAACCACAACCCGATGATGTATCCCATCAAACATAACTTGGGAAGTCTCCTGGGGATGGTCCTCCGGTTCCGCCACCGGCCGGGGCGGCAAGTTGCGGTTAGTCTCTCGGCTCCCCGGGGGAAGGGGGATTGAGGCCTTGACATACATCATGGCCTCCGTAGGATTCTCAAAAAAGTGTGCTCGGTCTCCGTGTTGGATGCGCATTTTGGCCGGGAAGACAAGTGCATATGGGATCTGGCGTAGCCTCAGCTGTCTCTTGACCGGTTCGTAGGACCCCCCCCCCTCAGCGTTTGCACATTAGTTGAATAATCCGGATATATGTGTATCCTGTTGTCTTCATAATGCAGGGAACCTTTTTCTCTGGAAAGTCTCAGGATAGCGTCTCTGTCTCTATAATTCAGGAGTCGGGCAATGATCATGCGGGGTGGTGCTCCAGGCTTGGGAGGGGGAGGGGGGGCCAGGGTAAGATGGGCCCGCTCCACGAGAAAATGATCGGAGAAAGCATCGGGGCCCAAGAGGGATTTCAGGAAGTTTTCCACCTGGCGTTCCATGGAACCTTTTCTGAAGGATTTGGCTACTGCGACCAGGTGGATTTTGTTTCTCCTGGAACGAGATTCCAAGTCCTCGGACTTATTCAGGGTTTTCTGCAGGTCACCCTTTAACTGGGCGATTTCGCGGCTGTGTTGTGCTATCGAGTCCTCGTTGACTCCAATTCTGTTCTCCAACTCCGTAGTGCATGCACTTTTCTTGTCAACCCTTGCCTTCAGAGAGCTGATGGTGGCCCCTATATCGTCCAGTTTGCTGTTAACCGCCAGAAATCCACTCTGGACCATTGATAATAGTTTGTCCACTCTTGTCCATTGGAGACTCCGGTTGGCCGCCCGGGGGCTCAGTGGGTGTCTCGGCAGACCCATGTGGCTGGGAGCTGGCAAAGGAGTCCATCGGACCAGTTTTCCTGGGGCCCATATATTAAATCTGTTGGGTTGCGTCCACACACGTTCTGGTGCCCAGTGGTAGTCGGTGGTCAGCGATCGCCGGCACTTAGGCGTGTGACTCAATCATCAGCGTAGTTTGTGGGCAGCATGTGCTGCATATGGGGAGGCGAGGGCAACACTGCTTGTGTGGCGGGTATATGCAGAAGAAATGCGCCAGAGCGTCCCGGGAGGAGCCACGACAAGGTCACCCACCTTATGATGTTATCAGCAGGCCACAACGAGCGAACGCAGCTGGCTCGCCGCCGTTGGCAAGGTCCGACTCGGTTGTCACAAAGGATCAGTCCGCGGGGCAGCAATAGCTCAGGGAGCGGGTATGGCGCCGCCGCGCTCACGGTGTAGGTTTCCAGTCTGATATCTCAGGATTGAGCCAGCGTTTTTGCAGGGAAATCAGTGGAATGATGCCGCAGGTCTTCCACTGCCAATAACAGATATTTATTGGCGTGTAGGTGGCCCCGAACAGGATTCATTTTATGGTAGGATATGTTACGGGCCGGAGCTCTCTTCAGGCGGCTATCTTCGTCGTGCGCAACAGCGCCCCCCCCCCCCCCATATTACCAACTGTGAGCAGGAACTGGATAAAAATTAATGAAGGTGTGCCATTATCTTCAGAAAGATCCTTTAAAAATGTTGAATAATATCATGAACACGTATAAAGCAGTTTTCCATTTCTATGGTTCCGGAAAATATATTAAAACATGTTCAGTGATCATTTAAATCAATACTGATGTTTATCTAAGAGAGAGAAAGCACCTGCAGAACTACAGGATTTTTAAGACCCCATTCAGTAAACATGTCCATTTTTTCTTCAGCATGTACATTAAAAAGAAAGACTTTTTGACTTTCACGTTTGCTTTTGAAGAAGGTAGGAAGCGAAGTAGACACGCTTGTCGTTTTCTTGAGAAACCTTTGCAGTACACGTTTAATTTATAGAGTTTAATAAGGTGCTAAATATAAACATTTTTATAAAAGATTTTGCATCAATTCAACAAAATAAAAAGAGTTAACCATGAATGACAAACACAAAGTGTAGCACTTGTTTAAAGTTTCGTTCTACTACAGTGTAGCCATTATTGCCCAATAAATACCATAATTTAAATATCAATGTACAAAAGGTTGCACTAGATAGAGGCACAATTCCGACAAGAGAACATACATTTTACAAACGTCTAGGAAATGTATTATTTGGAGAGAATGGGGCATGCTTAAACCTAATGGGAAATGTTCTGTAATTTTTGAGCTGCCACATTGAGTTTTGGTATTCGGGTCAGCAATGGGAAACAGGTATAGAGGCACAAATATGGATTTACCGTGCATTATTTTAATACTGTGATGAAACAAAAAAGTATGCCTTGCTAGAAACCAAGTTATTGACAGGTGAGTGAGTTATACATGTTCTTGGGCATGCCTTTAACAAGTGTGAATCAAATAGTACAATTGCTGTAGCAACATCACAGACCTACATATCGCAAACATTTGAAGCATCAATGTTACAAATACAATAAATAGCACCACCTGTTGTGCAACTTTGCACATCCCTCTTTCTAGTGAAGGTCTCATCACGCCCGCCATTCAAAGGGGCAGAACCAGCACATATTTGAAATAAGATTAATTAAGGCAAATCAAAGCAGGTGTGTCAATCACCCTTTCAAGTAAACGGCACTGGAAGAGGAAGGTTTATATTTGAGAGAAACTGGCTCTATAATCCCAGCATCGATCATCAATCTATATTATACACCATCCTGGTACCAGGCTATGCACTCAACATGTTTCCATCAGCCATAGACATGGACAGTGACTGGTCATCCAATGGAACGCCTCAGATTAGATGGTTTAATATTGGGTTCCTTCATTAACGCTTCTAACATTCTTATTTTAGCTTTTTAATTGTATTGCTTTTCGGAATAGAAAGTTAGAGTTCCCCAGCTGAGAAACAGCACCAGGTTTTGTTTTACCTTCTCAAAATCGTCCGGCACTCGTCGTTTCTTTTTTTTTTTTTTTAAAGATAATCGTAATTTTAGCGTGACAGCCAGATTTAGATCTTTCCTTCAGAGGTTGAGGTTAGGGAACAATGGGATGATAAAGTTTATAGGGAGAAAGAATACATGCAAGCACATAGGCACTAGGGAGTAGATTTGGGAGAAAGTACGTTTTGGTCCCAAATGTGGAGGTACCACACATTCCCGTCAATACTGTGTGGAAGGAGGTTCCCATATACATAAACTAGTATAAAACATGTATCCTTTACTCCGAGTGTGTTGCCTTCACCACACTTTTGCCATATAAACTTTATACTCCCACATCATCAAAACATTTGTAATGTTATTGCCATACATTTTCCCCAATAGCATGCTCCATTGTTTAGATTTCCCTTCAAAAGGTTTCAATCAAAGGGTGCATCTGCCGAACAGCATCTTGCAAACGTTTCTCCAATGCCGGTCAAGAACAAAACAGTTCGGATTAAGCCATACAAATACAGAAGGCACGTCAAGGAGCCACAGACATTTTTTGGCATGGAAGACAAGCTTCCCAAGGATGTTGATGTCTTCCCAAAGAGTGGGCTTAATTTGGGTGGATTACAGATTTCTGGAGTTTTTCTCGGAACATATGCAGCTGTTGAAATGAGAGTTAAAACTGATCAGAACTGAGGTTTTTCATGTTATGAATGTTATGTATTGTAGATTCGTGATTAGATTTATGTTAATATTGAAATAAAAGCAATGTGTAGGTTTTCAAATTTCTATCCATATACTTTGTACGATAGAGGCAAGACAGATTTGTAATTCTAGATATACAAATCTGGAATTCTGTTCCCCTGGCTTGGGTCCCCCTCTTGATTGCAGAGGACCATGTACAGAAAACCTACATCAACAAACTTTTCGGGTTCATTGGAGTATAGTAGGCAGCATGAATCAGAAAGGACATTATAGAAATGGTTACAAAAATATGTATTCTTTTTTTATTAAAAGCACTGTAGCGGACGTGAGCACAGGAAACGTAAACATAGCCATGTTTAGCACCGGTTGATGGGACAATGGAATATGAATATGCAACTAGGAGCAGAAGGCAAGTGATTCAGTCTGGTGGATAATGCTTGTCCAGGAAAAGGCTTTATCGCAGACGATCCCAACGCCAGATGCTGGCATCATCGCAGACTGCTATCAGGATGCTGCTGTCTCTGCTAAAACTTGTCTGACGTATAGCAGCCACACATTTCGGGTGTGTAAGTGTTGTGCATCTGAAATGACAGAATGGAGAAGCATCGAGATTAGAAATGCCACACACTGTATGTACATCTGTAGCACTTGTCAATGTATGCACATCAACTTAAAGCTGTCACCCAAATAAGCTGCATCATTTTAACTGGATTGTTTATGATCTGTTTAGATTTTGTTTTCCAATATTTGCTTATTAACTTTCTAAAATACCCCACACAAGATACATATTTAAAATAAACAAAAAAGGACATTGGAGAAATGCTAGAAGTACAATAATCAAACATAAAAAACTAGGGTAGCATTGGCGTAAATACATCCATCACTTCCACATCAGAACATGACCAAGTCGTATATTTCTAAGCAGTGACCTTTGAAAGCAACCAGCAAGTACTAGATCTATGGTCCCTTATTTGGCGAACCCTGCTGGCCAATCACCAGTGGGCATTCCGTACATGGTCTCTTCACATCCCAATTATTCCAGTTACTGAGGGGGGTGGAGAATCCGACATATGGAAACCCCAAGTGGTGCACCATTTATCCTTAAGAACACACCATTTTTTCAAACTTACTTAAATCATTGTATGCCATCTATGTTAATTTTTACATTCAGTATAAATCCCAAACTTTCTGCAACCATACCAGCTCTAAAAAGCATTTCCCATATCCAAGGAAATCTATAGGTCTCCTAATACTTGGGGGGGAATGCATAATATCGTTAAGAGGTCCAGAGGTTAAGGGACACACATTTCCTTAATCCAAAGACGTTTAGGAGAGGACATGGCCACTACATTTGGAAAGACTACCATAACCTCTAACATGGGAGAAGAACCTGCATACAGCTTCCATCACAATGGGTCTCTGTACCATCCGTGCAGAAGGAACAAGTTACTTACCTGTAACTGTTGTTCTCCAGCATGGGTCTGGCATGGATTCATATGCTCATGAATATTCCCCGTCAGGCTGGGAATCCTCGGTAAAGAAAAAATCAGTATCAGTTTCGTTTCTGATCGGTCTTTCGTAGTAGTAACCAATCACTAATCTCTGGGTCATACTGCCCCCAGCCAATGACTGCCCTCTCGCTAAGCCCCGCCTCTGGCAGCCATCCTCAGATTTGGTAGCACGCCAAGTGGCAGTATGACCAAGTGAAAAGCCGCAGAGGGGTAGGTGGGAGGGTTTGCATGTGAATCCATGCCAGACCCATGCTGGAGAACAGTTACAGGTAAGTAACTTGTTCCTTCTCCAGCATGGGGTCTGGCATGGATTCACATGCTCATGAATAAAAGAATACATAGCAGTATACACATGCACAACCACGTGAGGTGGCAACAGGCTTAACATTAAGCAATACAAAAACTCAACATTAAGCATCTCTTACCTCCTCACCAGGCTCACCTTAAGCGAACAGGTTGCGCAGCACTGCTTGGCCGACCCTGGACTCCTCCCTGGAGTCCCGATCGACGCAGTAGAATCTTGTGAAGGTGTGCGTCGACCTCCACGTAGCAGCCCTGCAGATGTCCAGCAGGGGCACACCAGACAGGAACGCCGTTGTAGCAGCGATCGCTCTGGTCGAATGGGCTCTCGGACGGCCGGGCAGCGGTCGGTTTGCCAACCGGTGACAATGCATGATGCAGCCGGAGAGCCATCTGGAAATGGAAGTCTTCGAGAGAGCCTTCCCTTCATTCACAGACCCAAAGTTCACGAATAGCTGTGACGTCTTCCGAAAACTCTTCGTGCGGTCCACATAGAACTTCAGCGCTCTAGCTACATCCAGCGAGTGCAAAGTCCTCTCGGCCGGCGACAAAGGCGACGGGAAGAAAACTGGTAACACCAAGGGCTCTTTGAGGTGGAAGTCCGATGGCACCTTTGGCATGACGGAGGGGTGCGTCCTAAGCACTACCCTTGTGTCATGAAAAGTCAAGTACGGAGGCTTGCAAGATAGGGCCTGAATGTCTCCCACTCGTCGTGCAGAGGTGATGGCCACGAGGAACGCGGTCTTCCATGACAGGAACTTCAAGGGCGCCGAATGCATAGGCTCGAATGGGGCTCCCATGAGCCTGGTCAGCACCACATTAAGTTGCCACGCCGGGGCAGGAGCCTTCACAAGCGGGAATGAACAGAATAGTCCCTTCATAAATTTCTTTACCAGGCGATGAGACCACAAGGACGCCCGTCCCGTAGTCCTGGTATATCGGGAGATGGCAGCCAGATGTATTTTTATGGCGGCGTGAGCCAGTCCAGCTTTGGCCAGCGACAGTAAGTACGGCAGCACTTGCAGGGCCGTAATCCACAGAGGGTTAATCTTCTGTGCACGGCACCAGACAGAGAACCTCTTCCATTTATGACCGTAACACTTGAGAGTTGAGGACGCCCTGGCCTTTGCAAGAACCTCTCTGCAATCAGCCGGGATATCGTACCCTCCAAACTCTAGCGCTGCAGGAGCCAGGCCTGCAAGTTCAGCGACTGTGGGTCGTGGTGTAGAATGGCGCCTCCTTCTCTGGAGAGAAGATCCGCGTCCGCCGGCAGCTTGACTGGCGGGGACGTTGACAAGTCCAGAAGGTCCAGGAACTAGACCTGCCTCGGCCACGCCGGTGCGACGAGGATCATCTTGCACCTGGACTTCTTGAGCTGAGGCGGAGCAGCAACGGCAATGGAGGGAACGCGAATAGAAACAGGTTGTCCCAAGGGAACGAGAAAGCATCGCCCCTGCTCCTCGGCTGTGGGAACCTGCTGGCGAACCTCTGGCACTAGGAGTTTGTCGCCGTCGCGAACAGGTTGATCTGGGGTTTGCCCCATCGTTGGAAGAGTCGATCCACTTGATCCTGGCGTAGTTCCCACTCGTGGCACGAGCGCAGCTCCCTGCTGAGTGAGTCGGCAATGGTGTTTTTTATTCCTGCTAGGTGGAAGGGAACCAGAAACATCCCCTGGGCGATGGCCCAGTGCCACAGATCCTGGGCCTCCTGGGATATAGCTGGGGATCTGGCGCCTCCCTGCTTCCGTATGTAGAACATCGTGGTGGTGTTGTCGGTGAAGATCCTCACCACTTTGTCCTTGAGGGACGGGAAGAACGACTTGAGCGCCCAGAACACTGCACGGAGCTCCAAGATGTTGATGTGAAGAGACCTCTCCTCCGGGAGCCAAAGGCCTCTTGCGTGGAGATCTCCAGTGTGGGCCCCCCCCCCCCCCCAACCCTCCAGAGAGGCGTCTGTAGTCGCAGTCTCCTGAAACGCCAGGGTTTGAAAGTCCGTGCCCGTCATGAGGTGAGCCCGGGTGCCCCACCATAGGATCACCTGACGGAACTCCTCGTCGAGGGGGATCCTCTCCTCGAAGCAGCCCCCCACCTGAAACCAGCGGGCGTCGAGGAACTCCTGTAGCAGACGCATCCAAAGTCTGCAAAGGGGGACAAGGTAGATGCATGAGGACATCATCCCAAGAAGGGACTTGATGGACCTCACCCTGGCCACGTCCGTGGCTAACAGTCGCCGTACCTTGCCCAGGATGGTTTTGGTCCTCTTCTCTGAAGGGGAGGCCAATTGCTCCACTGTATCGAGCTTCGCCCCCCAAAAAAGTGCTACTTGCGACGGAACCAGGTGGAATTTGGGGTAGTTGATGGAGAACCCCAGCTCCGTGAGCAACCGGACGGTCCTCGCCGTATGATCAGGTAGACGTGGATCCCCTGGAGGCGCAGCCGCGCCGCCACTGGTGCCAGGCACTTGGTGAAAACCCTGGGTGCCGACTTTAATTCGAACGGTAGGGCTCTGAATTGGTAGTGGCGTCCTTGAACCACAAACCTGAGGAACTTCCTGTGCCTTTTTAGAATGGGGATGTGGAAGTAAGCATCCTCCAGGTCCAGCGACGATAGGAAGTCTCCTTCCTCCAGCTGTCCCAGTACGTGCTGGAGGGTGACCATCCTGAATTTCTGTGCCTTGATGTATTTGTTTAACCGACGCAGGTCTAGGATGGGGCGCCAACCGCCTGTCTTCTTCCTGACGAGGAAGTACCTTGAGTATACTCCGGAGCCCCGGAGCCTCCTGGGGACGAGCTCTATGGCACCTTTCTTGAGCATCGCCTTTACCTCCAACAGCAGTCGAGGGACGTGATTCTCCTTCCTGGCCACAGGAGTAATGCGAGTGCCCATTGGCCAGGGTGTCCAACATCCAACGATCGGTGGAGATGGACTCGCACACCCTGACGAACTTCGTCAGTCGGCCTCCCACTGGGGTGCTTCGGTGGGGGCCCGACCACCCGGCCGGGTCAGTCTTGCTTGGAAGCGGCCTTGCCTCCTTGGCGACGACCGCGGGAACCCCCTTGCTTGCCGCGACCTCTGTAGGCCTCCTGGGAAGAGGAGCGGGCCGCATGGCGGTAGGTGGAGGAGCCACCACTGGATCCTTTGGAGGCACCCTGTCTGCCTCCAGAGTTCCGAAAGGGCCGTCGCTGCTGAAGCACCCCAAGGGCTCGGGCCGTCTCAGAGTCGGTCTTGATGGCCTGTAGAGACTCACCCACCGCCTTACCAAAGAGGTTGTTGCCGTCAAACGGCATGTCCAACACTCTGGTCTGGACGTCCTGGCGAAAGTCTGTCGCCTTGAGCCATCCTCGTCGTCGGAGGCAAACTCCGTTGCCCAGTTGGCGAAATCTGGTATCGGCAATGTCCGTTGCCACCGTAATGGCGTGATCCGACGCCACCTCGCCCTCCTGCAGAATTTCTAGGGCCTCCGCCCTTTTGTCATCAGGCAGGAAATCTAGCAGGGGAGCTATCTTGAACCAGAGCTCCCTGTCGTAGCGGGCCACGATCGCTAAGGCATTGGCCGCCTTAATCGTCGTCGCCGCCGACGAGATGACTCGTCGTCCCATAGAGTCCAACTTCTTACCCTCGCTGTCCGGCGGGGAAGTGGAAGTTTAAGCCACCGCGCCCGCTGCCTCCTTCTTAGCTGCTGCCGAGACGACCGAGTCCGGCGTGGGCTGGGCCCTGAGGCACAAGGGGGCGGCATCGGGGACTCGGTACTTCTTCTCGTACCTGTCCCTCTTGGAGGGTGTCGTGGCAGGGTTCTTGAGGACAGCAAGCCCCTCGTCCCAGATGTCATCGGATAAAGGCACCGCGAGGACCGTCTTCCTCTCGTCGTTGGTACAGAAACCCCTCCTTCTGTTCTTCAGGGCTGGGGACGCACGCGGGGGGAAGGGGGGTGCGTTGACGACGGGATGTCTGCTCTGTCATCCCCGTCGTCGCCCGTCCTCTCCCGGCGAGGGGGATGAGGGGTCCACCGGCCTCGTGGGCACGAAGGGCGGAGAGGGGTGGACTCTCCTCCGCTTGTTCAGAGGGTTTCCCGACAGGCCTGGTTCTGGATCCTCCGTCAGTGTCCGTGGTAATCTCGTCCTTATCCCGGTACATAAGGATTGGATTGCCAACAAAATGGCCGCCAAGCTATCCTGCGGCTCGGGCAATGGCTGCGACGGACGGGATGGCCGCTCCACTGGGCCCTGTTTGTCGTCCTCTTCGATCACGTCAGCAGGGACCGTCCCCTGGGAGCGAACCTTCTCGAACCGCTCGTTGAGGTTTATGAACCGCTCGTTGAGGCCTATGGACCTTTCTTTGAGGCCCCTCTTGGTCTCCACCAGTTCCTCCTCAGAGGCTGATTCAGAGTCTGTAACGACCACCGCCACCCCCACCCTCTTTCAGCCAGGGGCTCCGCGGGGGTCTTAGCGGTGAGCTGGAAAGAGGATTCCCTCCGCGGTGGCAGGGATACTCTGGGTCCAAAGGCCGTTTCCATTGGCGTAGTCTCAGCCGGCTCCGCCAGGGTCACAGAGACCACTTAGGTAGAGGCCTTAGCCGGGTGGATCAAGGCCCTCACCACCTTAGGTGCGTCCTGGACCTTCGCCTTGCGGGGAGGGTCAACGCCTCGCTCCCCCTTCGAGATCGACCGGGTCCGCTCCAGCGGCCTACCCGGGTTCTCAGACTTCCTCTTCCCCGAACCAGAGCACTGGCTCGTGGTCGAACGTGCCGGGGAAGTAGCGCCCTGCTTGGCAACCGAAGAGCCCGACCTTTCGGCGCTCCCGGAGCCCGCGGCCTCGCAGTGCTTGGCCTTCTGTTGGGCCCCTGTCGCCGGGGCGCCCTCAAAGGACTTAGAAGCCCGCTGAGACGACTTCTTCACCTTCTCACTTGCTGTGCCCTTCTCCAGCCAGGAGGCGAGGCGGGAACAACGATCTTGTTTGGTCCATTCCGAAAGGTTCTTGCAGAACGCACAGTCCTTCTCCACATGCGTCTTGTCCCCATGGAGGCAGTAGAGACATCGCGAATGCTCGTCCTCCTTGAAACCGTTATATAATCCGCATCCAGGGCAGTTACTGAACAGCTTGGATCCGGGCGTCGAGCTCCCTTTGTCCTGGGCCATGTCCTTTGAGGTAGGCCGCAGATCTTCCGGAATCCTCCAAGAAGTGTAAACTCAACGAAAACTTCACCCTTGAGGGGCGTAGAGGAATTCCAAAACGGGTCCCCGTAGAAGTGGAAACAGTGGAGCTTGAGGCTCGATTAAACCGAAAAATGAGAAAATCTCATGAAAAAGCGTGAAAACGCAGTAAAAAACTCGAGAGCTCAACACGCGGACTCCCAACACTTGAGCGTGCGGTAAAAATCTGAGGCTGGCTGCCAGAGGCGGGGCTTAGGGAGAGGGCAGTCATTGGCTGGGGGCAGTATGACCCAGAGATCAGTGATTGGTTACTACTAAGAAAGACAGATCAGAAACGAAACTGATACAGATTTTTTCTTTACCGAGGATTTCCAGCCTGACGACGGGGAATATTATGAGCATGTGAATCCAAGTCAGACCCCATGCTGGAGAAGTGGGGTTCTGGAACAAGGTGGGTAGTTTTATGGATTGGTTTACATGGAACTTCAAAATCAATCCACACCCCATGCTGGAGAACTTTATTATGCTCCATAGAACAGGTGTTAAGATTGCCATGGAACGTGACTTTATATATCTTATCCCAGAGTCTGTAATATCATAATTGGAATTTGATTCTCAGTACAGTTTGTTTTTGTCTCCCGACTAGATCACATGCGACCAAAACACTATTTTCGAAACAATTCCCTTTCTCGATCGATTTGGCCTACTCTAGTACTCTTTCAAAAGGTGTGCGGTATCTCACGCGGTTTTCTAGCCAACTAGCATATGCCAACCGACCTTCAAGTCGAAGGTACGCAAAGTTACGTATTGTACCCTTCACCAACATCTCGCAAACATCAAACCCTTTAAATTTCCCCATCACAGAAACGTAGTACATGATTAAGTATTTAAAGTTTGCGAGTTCCACCTTTTGCCTGGTCTTGACGAAAAACCTCTTGTCCATCAAGAAATGTTATGAACTTAACCCAGTATAATCTTAAGGCTGCTAGCCTCTCTGAATTGAATTCCTTTATAACACATGTTCCAGTAAAATGAGGTACATCCATCCAGGTAAAACAATCATGCACAGCCAAATCCTATCCGCCTAGCTACTTATACTCGGACAACTGTTTGAGCAGCAAAGCAAAGATGAGTGGCAGTTTAGATATATTCTTGCTTTCATTTCCATGTACAATAAGACTGATCCAATGAAGAAGTGGTCAAGCATGACTGAAGAACTGGCCCAGCAGACAAGTGGAACAAGCAGGAGGTCACAGGTGGCCTAGGAAGAACAACCAGCAGCCTAATTTATTTTTTAATGTTTTTATTGGCATTTATGTATAAACAAAAAGCGGTTAAGCACAGGCGGTGCATCATAACATCAAGTGCCTGGTGAACTGTGAACAACAATAAACAAACAATAACAATAATTGACTCTCCTCATTCCCGTTGCCATGCGGTTGTCCACTCATACCTTTCCACTCCGGCCCTCCTGCAGGTCCGTTCAACAGCGGACAAGAGTTTCTGCAATTTGGGGCAAGTCCAGAACATGTGGATCAGGTCAGCATGTTCACAGGAACACCATGGGCATGTCGACGGGATTTTGTTATTGAATGAGGCTGTCCTGTGTGGCGTCATGTAGGTCCTACAGAGCAAAAACAAAGAGGTGATGGCTGGAAGGTTTAGAATTAATCTTAACCACTGGCATTGCTCTGGGCAACCCTCCAGACCACCGTTCTTCACCTGCCAAGCTATTACAGAAGAGGAAAGACCATATGAAAATCAGGCTTGGCCCCACCCCATAAGGGGCAGTCCAGCCCGAACTGCTAGGCCACATCCCTTCTGCACGAGACCACAAGCATCCCCAAACATGTTTCACCCTTGTTGGGGCTCATCAGTGAGGAGCAGCTTGGGTCTCTAGGCCCAGCAGGCACGGGACCCACGTCTGGGCATACCCGCCCCACTCGGGGTGACAAAGCAAAAACAAAGAGGTGATGGCTGGAAGGTTTAGAATTAATCTTAACCACTGGCATTGCTCTGGGCAACCCTCCAGACCACCGTTCTTCACCTGCCAAGCTATTACCGAAGAGGAAAGACCATATGCAAATCAGGCTTGGCCCCACCCCATAAGGGGCAGTCCAGCCCGAACTGCTAGGCCACATCCTACAGAGGACATTCAGCTGAATTAGCCTGAACCTGGCGTTCCGTGACAACTCCTTCGGATACATCAGGGCCTTGCTCCATTCGCCCTACGCGATTTCAGTCCCCAGATCAGTCTCCCATCTCTCTTTCAGGCGCGCACTTCTTGGGTTGAGTGTCATTTATTTGGGTGTATAGCCCTGATGTTGGTTTCCAGCCGTCGCTCAGGTTGTACATCTCCTGCACAAGAGGGTGCGTTTCCGGTTCCTCAGGCCATGTGCCCCAGTTTTTCTTGGCTACATGTTTCACCCTTTGGTACCATAGGAACATAGGAACTGACCTGCGGCGAGCCCATCTTTTGTTTGTAGTGAGTCGAAGTCCCTGAATACCCCTTCCTCGAACATATCTCCCCATGTATAGAGGCCGCAGTTCTCCCAGCTCCTCATTGCTGGCAGGTCGGTGGGGAGCCTGCAGACGTCAGCAAGCATGGGGATTTCAGGCATGTATGGGTGTTGTAGTCCGAGCGATGAGCCGACCTTGTTCCAGACTGGTCTCCCCAGCTTCACTATCATGGGCGGGTCAGGGGGCCCCACTTGCGTGCTCCATATTACCTCTTTGGGATGCATTGGTGTCGTCAGTTGTCGGAGGAGTCTTGTCTTGGCTGACGGTTCATCCGATAGCCACTTAACAACGTGAGTCATTTGTGCTGCTAGATAATATTTCTGAAAATCGGGCAGTTGAATGCCGCCCTCCCTATAGGGAAGTGTGAGGATGTTTAGCTTGAGTTTGTGTCTGGTTGAACCCCACAAGAAGTCTCTGATTAGGGATTCTAGTTTCCTGAAGGATGGGGGTATATAATGCGTTATGTTGGTAAAGTAATACAGGAATCTCGGTAGTATCATTTTAGTTCCTCTATTTCCTTTCCCATAAGCCCAGCAAAAGGGAAGGAGCATGATTTCTGTCTGCTGAACTTTATCCCACAGTATTTTGCAAAATTGTCGAGGATGTCTAGTGCTGTTGGTGCATTCTCTCGAGGATTGCGCAGATATAGAAGGACGTCATCCGCATACAGCGAGATAATGTGGTCTATCCCGCCTATTCTAATACCTGCATCAAGGAGCTGTTTCCTGAAATCGATTGCTACCGGTTCCAGGCAAAGGACGTATAACATTGGCGACAGTGGGCACCCCTGTCTGGTTCCTCTCCGGATAGCCCAAGCTCCTGACACCATGCCTCCGGTCTTTACTCTCGCCACCGGGGTATTGTAAAGCACCTTAACCCACCTAATGAAGTGCTCACCAAGTCCGAACTCCCTCAGAGTCTCAATCAGCCACTCCCAGAATATCGAGTCAAACGCCTTTATGGCATCTAGCGAAAGTACCGCCAGGTCCTCCTTGCTCTCTGCGGTTTGTGCCATTATATGTTGAAGCCTTCTTAAGTTAGCCGTGGTGCTGCGCCCCGGGACAAAACCGTTCTGGTCCTCGTGTATTAGAGATCCTATCACCCTCGACAGCCTTTTTGCTAGTATGGTTGTCAGGATTTTGCCGTCGTAGTTCAGCATTGCCAGGGGACGGTACGAGTCACACTCGTCGGCCGGTTTACCTGGTTTAAGCATTGGTACTATGAGGGGGTCTCTTATGCTACCCGGTAGTATCCCGGTCTCATATGCCTCTTCGTATACTCCGTCTAGCATCGGGGTTAAGATCGCCTCGTAGGCCTTGTAGAATTCTGGAGTAAGGCCATCGGTTCCAGGAGTCTTGCATGCAGAAAGGGACCTGATCGCCTCTGAAATGTCCTCCGTCTTGATAGCCTCTCCCAGCATGTTTCGTTGTTCCAGGTTCAGTTTGGGAAGTCCAACTTCGGCCAGGGTGTCCCTGATGTCTTCTGCTGGGACTTGCTCTTCATGAGCGTAAAGCTTGGCGTAAAATTCTGAGAAAACTTCATTTATTGCCGGTTGTGTCCTGTGAGTTGCTCCACGTTCGTCCTTTATCTCTTTGGGAACTTGCCTCGGATGCGCCTTCCTGCATAACCAGGCGAGTATCCTGCCTGGCTTATCTGCGTCCTTATGTGCCTCAACAGTCTGCATGGAGAAGTCGAACTTGGACAACCTCTGCCACGCAAGTCAACAGTCCTCTCCGGTTTCTCTCAACCTAGTTTCCTTCTCTCCAGTTGGGGGCAGATTACTTTCCAGTTGCATGATCTCTTCCTCCTTGACCTCTAGTTCCCTCTTCAGTTGTCTCCTGATTACCCCAGCTTCTGCTATTATCTCACCCCTCGTTACCACCTTCATGGCTTCCCAGAGTGTGCTCCATTTCTCAACTGATCCCTTGTTGATCGTTATATACTCTTCCAAATGTTCTCCTAGGGTGTCCTTGAATACAGGGTCCGTTAAAGTTTCTGTGGGCATACGCCACATCGGGATGGGGGGCCTGGGACCTCCTAGGCAGAACTTCACAAGCAGTGGAGAGTGCTCCGAGATCGACCTACCCAGGTAGCCCACAGACTCCACCTGTGGGATTAGCTCGCTGTTGATGAATAATCTATTCTGGTTCTAAGGCCACGGGGGGACGAGTAGAATGAGTAGGACCTGTCGAGGGGGTGCAAGTCTCTCCAGATATCTACTAGGTGCAGGTCTTCTACCGCATTGCAGAGTGCCCGCGCGACGGAGTTATTGGAGATTCGTGGTGTGATGGATCTGTCCATTTCCTCATTCATCACACAGTTGAAATCCCCCCCCGCCCCCCCCTTAGGAAGGTATCCTCCCTGTGGTGCGTGATTCTAGCACCTAACTGCTTGAGGTAGAAAGGTATGCCGTGCTGGGGGAAATACAAATTTACGATACATATCCAGGTGTTCTCTATCATACCACCACATATCTGCCGTCTTTATCCACTTCCGCCCCCATCTATTGAAATGCTGTATCTGGGCTCACCCATGTGTATACGTCATGTGCCTATTTTGAGTAGGATGCACCGCTGCCCTGGCCTCCCCAGTACTCTGCCAGTTTGTCCGTGGTGTCCGCCGAGAGGTGCGTTTCCTGCAGGAGAGCGACCAACACTTTTTTCGCTTCAGGTAGGAATGGATTTGGTTCCTCCGTAAGTAGGATCCCATACCTCTGACATTCCACGTGATTATTTTGATCTGTGCTGCCATTGCCTGAGTTTGATTGTTGCCGTGGGTGACTCCCAGTCGGTGCTGCGACGTGGGCATGCGCTGCTGGGTGTCACATCTTGCCCTGCTTGCATAGGTCAGTCAGCTTCAGTGTCCAACTTCGGGTCCTCTTCATTTCGTCTGCTGATCCTTGGGAGGAGGGCAGTCTCAACAGTAACATAGAAAAAGTAACTATAACTGGTGCACCCAGCTTCTGCCATCAAGGTGCAGTGCTCAGGTGCTCTTGCGCTGCCTGGCCCCATCCGGGTTTCTGGCGCGAGTGGAGTCATGCTGGCAACTGGCCTGCACTGATCTCTCGCGGTTTCGTGCTGTGTGCTCATGTGTGGGAGGCCGAACGAGCCCCATAATCATTTAGCTGTCTCATGTTGTTGTGATGCTTCTACTTCGATGCTGTGCCATTCTGCGATAGTGCCCAAGGCAAGTGTCAAGGGCGCTGGTGTTCCATTGCTGGGCTATTGCTCGTTGCGAGCTTCAGTATAGTTCTCGCGAGTGGGCTCTATGGGGACTTCGGCCAAGTTGTTATGTTCCATCCACATATTAGCTGCAGCCGGCGTTTCCAGAAATATCGTTTGCCCTTTGTGAATCACCTTTAGCCTAGGCGGGTACAGCAGCATGTACTTCAAGTTTAATTGTCTCAGTCTAGCCTTGACTGGGACAAAAGAGTTCCTTGCCCTTTGTACCGACTGTGTATAGTCTGGGTAGATGGTGATTTGAGTTGTCTCGCTCTATCACTCCGCCCTCCCTCGATAATTTCAGAATTACTCCCCTGTCCCGGAAGTTGAGGACCTTCGCTATGATGGGGTGGGGGTAGGAGCCCAGGGGCAAGGGGTTTCTTCTGGAGCGATCTATGAGCCCTCTCTATGGCGAAGCCCTGTGACAACTTCTCTGCCCCAATTTCTTGTTGTATCAAGGATTCCACATAGGCCATTGAATCTGAGGTCTCTGTCCCCTCTGGGATGCCCAGTATCCTGATGTTACTGCGCCTTCCACCTCCTCCGACCTTGCCTCTATGATGCCCACCTTCCTCCTTAGATCTGCCACCTCAGCCTTAAGGTCAGCGGTGTCTCCTGACATCATCTGGGAAGATTCTATATTGGTGACACGTTGTGTTAACTTACGTGCCCCTTGACGTATGAGCTGGATGTCGGCCTTAACTTCGCCTATTTTGGTATCTATAAACGTTCTTAGGGCTGCTATCGCTTCAAGCACTTGGTTGTCCTTAGTACTTTCTTCCAGACTGACTTGCAGCGCTGCGCCCTTTGCTGTGGACTGGGCGATGGGGTGGGTTTTCGCCATGATGAAAGGGTCCATTGTGGCGTTTTTAACCTTGCTTCTCGATGCGGCCATGGCAGAATTACTTGGCCCTTTCGGTTGATACTGGCGTCTGGTTTGCCTCTTCAGGTTGGGCTGTTGCGTGGCTCTCTCCAGCCTATCTCCTTCTACCTCACCAGAGTCCCCTGTTGCAATGCTCTGTTATTTCGACTTTGGGCACTGGTGGAGTGCGCCCTCGCCACTGTGGTGCCACTGGTGATCTTTGGCCCAAGGTTATCTTGCCATGTGTCGTGGTCGCCACAGTGGTCTGACCTCTGAGGCGGAATGCGGGGGGACAGTGTTACTATGCACAGTTATGGGGTTGATGTGTCGCCCCCGGGGTGCACCACTGCGTCTCTCCAGTATTTTCTGATGCAAGGTCCTCTACTGTCTAGCCCGGGGGGGGGGGGGGCTGCGTGATGTGCTTGGTTGGCCTCTCCTAGGTTATGCCATCAGTGGTACTTCGCCCATGCGTTAGTGTGGAGCGCAGGGCAGTTCCTTGAGCAGCCCAGCCTTAATTCGCCCCGTTTTGACAGTCGGGGGATCAGCTTCTGGGTGGCGTGTGGGCACAGATCATGTCCGCCCTGACAGGGTTCAGTGTCTGCTTGGGGTCGCCCGCAGCCGGGCAGGGCCCCGGTGGGCCGAGTATTGCGCTGGGGCCGGGCCCGCTGCACCTCCCCCAGCAGGGTAAGCTCACGCCCTTATTGTTTGTAATGGCCAGTCATAGGTTTACAAATCACCCAGCGCTTGCTGCCTTATTGCGCCGGTCGCAGAGGCAGGCACCCGGCACCAGACTCCCACCCACCCCCGGTGTGCCAGGCCCTCCATGCCCTCCGAGTCAGGCCACTCCGGCGCCGGTCCATGGGCCAGCTCCTCGCCGCCGTTTGCCTCTTCTCGCCCCCTTTCAGTTACCGGGGTTCCGGCCTTATACTCCGTCTCGTGTCGCAGAAGTGCTGCTTTTCACCTTGCTTGGTCAGAGGGGCTCCGCGGTTACTCCGTCTTCCGGGCCTGGGATGGTTGTTGGCTTTTTGGGCTCACTCTGGGGTTTTCCGAGCCCTAGGTTGTTGTTGCTGCCTCACCGGAGAAACCCCGCCTCAGGTGCCACAGGAGGGCTCCGCCCGCCGGTGCGCCAACCGGCTGCCTCGAGTCTCGGTCGACCGCTCCTGTGGGGGGCCCAGGCCCACAGCAGTGGGGGCCAATCTCCTAGGGTTGCTGGGCGGCTTCATGTTAGGCAGAAACCTGTGCAGTTCCCTTAGGGACCACTGCAAAAGGCTTAGGACTACAGGTGTTGGCAGTAAACCCAATTGGTATCAGTCTGTACCACCCAGATTTACCTGGTAGCTGTGGCTGAGCAGCCAGACTTCTCTCAAGAAGAGTTAGACAGTATATAGAGTATACAAAATAGGTACAAGGATATAGTAGCACAAGCAAACACTGACCAGAGCTTGGGTATAAAAGTATATAATTATTTATTTAAACACACTTGTAAAATACACTAACATTAATATGGCAAGCAAGTTCAAACACAGTCACTATCAATATATATACATCCCTGATTACTTATTGAACAAGTCTTAGTTAAAACACCACTTATTTGCAGACAGAGGTGAGCGCTTAACTTAAGATGGCACTCCAATAAGTTAGTTAAAAAGGGAGGGAAAGGCAGGATTAGGAAAGCACACAATACCAACACTTTTAAAAGAACCACAGTAAGTCAGGAAAGGCAGAGTCTACTGGTGAGCAAGAAAGTTCATAGGCCAGGCCCACTCTTGGAGAGAGCAAGGCGGAATGTGTCCAAGATCACACAGCTGGATTATACTTTAAAAGTCTTTGCAGATAGTTCAAAAAGAGTTGGATCAGTTCAGAGAAAGTTAGTTAACAGGTCCCAGGTCACCCCAGGATAGAGAGTCAAGGATTTACGGGACGCCTTGAACAGTCTGTTCCAAGGAAGACCAGGCGGGACACAGTACCTGAAATGGTGAGGAAGTTCCAGCGGGGGCAGTTGTTCCTGGCAGCGGGTGCAAGTCAGTGCTTCGTCCAGGGGAGAGAAGATCTCGGCGTGGAGGAAAGCTGGATGTCGTTGCACTGCCAGGGAAGAAACCAATTGCGGAGTTTCCCGGTTAAAAGGTACTTCCCTTTTATTCGCGGTAGTGGTGAAGCGTGGCTACCCGGCACGGGCGATTCGACCACGAGACGTTCCAGGGAGGTGAAAAGAAGGCGAACTGGTTATCCCCACCAGTTCAGAGGAAGAAGACTCTCCGGGATGAAGATCTTCTCTGTCGTCGGGAAAAGTGGTGAGGCGGTTCAGCAGGGCTCCACCGGTAGTGTCGTCGTTGCAGGTCGGCTCAGCTTCTCCCTCTTCGGATTCTTTGGTCCTGTGGCGACTTCTGAAGTTCCAGTCCCCAAAGCCCTGCTTTTATGCAGAAAACCCCCATTCATCAGTCCTAGCTGTCACTCAAACATGCTAAGTGGTGAGCCGGGCGGCTCACCACTGGGCCAATCACACAAGAATGCGACTTGAGTTGCTGAGGCAACTCAGTCCAGGGTGCCTAAACCCCCCCTCCCACACAGCCTGTAGACCCAGACAGAGTGGCACCACTTTTGGTGGCTTCTGTGCAGAAGCCCGCCAAAAGTGGAACAAAGGGCTCGACTTGGGTTGGAGTTACAGAGGCGAACACAAACGCCATTTTAAAACCGAGTTCTGGCAAAAAGACCCAACCGGGGAATAAATATTAAATAAATAACCCGGCGGTATCTTTAACATTGCACCAAAAAAGTGGTGCATTTAAAATGAATGGAAAAATCCCATAGGAAATATTCCGGCAGAATATTTCGCCTAGTAACCACTGCCACCAGCCAGAAACTCGACAAGGGGGGACTGCACAGTGCCCCCTCGAAAAACAGACCCAGGGGCAATCTAATTACCCCTACCAGTACTTCCACAATATGATGGTTTGTACTGGTTCTGTTCACAATTTAAGACTAGTAAAGTCAATGGTGACTTTACATGCCCTGGGAGACAGTAGTCAGTCCCAGGGTATGGAGTCTATGTTTGGGGGTCACTATGACACCCCTCTGTTACTGCACTGAGGGTGCTGTGTAACACACTTACCAATAACACATGAAACCCTATGGAGTAAAAGACCCCATAGCCCATAAAACACATTTCAAAGTCAAAGGATATCTAAAATCATGTCTAAGAGTGGGAGAAAAAGAGTCTCACTCTTAGCAGGAGAAGAAAATAAATCCCAAAAATCCAGCAAAGCTGCTGGGGGACTCACTAGGTTTGGGAAATTAGCCTTTACAGAGAATTCTCCTTAACACTTCAGCCACACTCTAGTCACGCCAGTGGCTCCGCTCGCTGGCCGCCTCGAGCGCTCGTTGTCAGTCTTCACGGTCCCCACGGGGCCGCCGTCTAGGTTCTTGGGATAGCTCCGCTGGACCCCGCGGCACAAATCCGGCACTCCCTCTGCCCACCTGGATATTGTCAGCCAGTGGCAGGATCGCAGTCTGGACTGGCCGCGGGTGCTGCTGCGTCGCCAGCTCTGCTCACACCTCAGGCCCGCCCGGCCGCCGCCATTTTTTGTGCGCTGCCCGGGATCAGGGGGGCAGCCGGGGCGCCGCACCAGGTTCCCAGGCTCCGATTTCTGTCGGGATTAGTTGTGAAGCGCAGGTATTCGCCTTAGCTTCAGCTGGGTCGTCACAGACGGTGCTGTTGGCCGCCAAGCACCTTTTTCAGGATCGGATTATGGTGGCTCGGCCGGAGCTCGAGGTTTCAGCGTCCTCACTCCATGCGCAGCAGGCCAGGCCCCCACAACCAGCAGCCTAAAAACCAAAACTGGTGATCAGCCCAGGACACAGGACTCAAGCCAATATGGACAAACATTGTCATGGAAATGCAGAAACGGCACATTAGGCAGCCAGCCAATCCTGCTAGATCAAACTGCTATTGACCCCCAAATCACCACCGGATGTGATATGGCCTTCCTAAGGCCAGACACTAATCTACACCATTTCAGACCACTACACAGGGAGCATGGCTGGGCACAGATCCCACATGTGCACAACAGCAGTTTTCAGTCTGCCTTTTGGATACCCTGAACAAAAGGAGCCCAAAAAAACAAGACGGGAGAACTTACAAAAATACATACTAAAATGGCTACAAACGAGGTACACATGGTTACCAATGCAGTAAATCTGTTTGCACCACATGTGAAGTCAAAACTAAAGTTACAGTTGCTGCCAGCCCTAAATCCAATGTAGGTAGAAACAAACCCAGTCCACAAATGGGGTTCTTAATAAGCACTCATGGAGCTGCGAGCCTTATGAGCAACCAGGGAACCCTAGACTCAGTGAAAAACAGTCCCAATGGCTGTCAGGCTACAGTACCACCAAGAATAGGTCAGTGATACAAAAATAAAAAGGAGGGAATAACAGTCAAATGGACCCTATTAATATTCTGCAAAAGTCCCCAAAAATGAAATGGTTTTACAGCCCCCTTCCGATCTAACTAGGTCTTCAGCACAAAAGTGGGCACAATTTTCCAGGCTTTGTGAGCTCTCTGCAGTCGCAGTGTATTGTAACTTGCTTCCAGAAATCACTGACTCCACAATCACTGAATTTGGTAGTTTTGGTGGTGGGAGGCGGAATTCCTGCAAACACCTCTCACTTCCACATCCCCCAGATACATGGGCCAGAAGGGTGTGTAGAGACTGCGGGGCATGCCCGTTATTGGGAGGTGCACCGGCCCATCTTGGACATATCCATATTGATTTTCTTTTTCAACTAACACGCCATCTCTCTATATGCTTTTATGGGGTAAGTGTGGGGTGGGGAGGGTCCAATATTCATACAGTTGTTTCGAGACATGTCAGATCTAGACATGCACAGATAACTAGTAAATCACGTATACATCATTGGTCTTAATACTTGAATGCTCCCAAGCAATGCTGCAGCTTTCAGAGCTATGCAAAGTTTAATAATTGGTCTGTACTTACTTCGCTTTGTGAGGATCTTCAACTTCCAAATCCCAAACGTACAGCTTGCCAGCTTGATTTCCCAATGCGAGCATCTTTAAAAGAAGCAAACATCACATTTAAACCGTGCAGCCATTTAATCTACTATGCCATTGATCCATGCACAGAGTTGGGCATTGAAAGTATGGTTAAACATGTTACAGTACCCTACTTTTACATCACGTGTTGAAGAAACCACAACATAAATCAAAATGTGCCTCATTCTTGATGGGCCAAAATACAGTAGCCACTTCCAAGGAAAATATACTTTCTCAAAAGTGAGAATTTACCCATGACAATGACAAATAATTGTAAAATCAAAAAAGCATCAAGAATCAGAAAACATCTGGGATTTGATCTTACTCCAGGCTTGAAAGCCTGATTACATTGTATATGGCAGTCAACGGTATATACATCTGGGCGGTGAAAGAGTTACTCTCCTGTAAAGCATGATCCCTGTAATTGTTAATATACAAGACAACTACTTTGAACAGGCCAACCCGCTTAAAATAACCTCCAATGTATATACCACCATAACAAAGATCCACCTCCTTAGAGACCTAGAAGAACGTCTGCAAAAAACATAGAAAGCACTTATGGATTTAAACTGAAATGTTGGAACCAAACAGTTATACCAGAATGAAGAGTAGAGGTTGCCATTACTGTATGTACAGGGGTGTGCGAGAGGTCACAGCAAACTTGTAAATAGGTTCCTGAAGAAGATAACGAATTGGACATTGCACTGCAAGGCATACAATAATCAGTGTTGCATAGTAATTTGCTATGCAATTCTGTAGGTTTGCTAATTAAATTGAAAATTGTGTAGCAAAGCTAGCTATTTAAGTTACCCAGTTCAATGAAAGCACAGCACATCCTGCATTCCTCTCCTACCCCCAGGGCTCTCTCCACCCTCTTATCTCTTAACTGCAAGTTCAACAAGGCTAATGGAGGGACAGTGCAGCAGTAACCATCTCCTCCACTTTAAGTGCCAAATGCCTGTGCGGGAGTGCTTGGCAATAATTTGTTCTTTCAAATAATTGCAAACCAGAAGTAATTGAGATAATACTTTTATTAAGATAACTATATCCTGTCTAACCAGTATGTGTTAAGTTTATTTTTTGTTAATAAAAGTCATTCAGTTCCATTCCTAACAATGTAAGTTGTTACATAATGCATAATTACAGCATAGCTACTGTAAAACACTGCATTGTCTCCATGTTTTACACTAAATTTGCCTTGGTGTATCTATGTCAGTGTAAACTATATTTCCTTTAGCTGGGGAAGATGCATCATATTGACGAGTGACCACTTTTAAAATGTACCTGATCACACAGCCAAATGCTTTTCATGGCAAACCTAGTTCTGACACCTACTGGTTGCATCATCTGTGAAACCTATGATCAAGCCATTTTATCTGATCACCCGGTTGCTTTATAGCAGCTACCTTGAAAGTGTGATAGATGCAAACTACAATATTACACCTCGTTTGCCTAGTTTACTGCCTGCTAACGCCTTCCACTCTACTTAGTCTTACTTTCTTTCCTCTTACTTAATGAATACACAAAGATAACTAGATGTTTACGCAAAGAAGTGATCAATAGTTCCATTCAGTCAGTACATCTACAGATCTACTGCAATTAGCCTCCAGAGCTTGCTTTGCTCTACGATTATGATTGCATTATATATTGCACCTGCGGGAGGGAGCTGGCCAAACTCTTTTCAGAGCCTTTTTTTATCATATCTATTTATGTGTCCCCATTCATGCAGCTAACCTTTTACAGACACCCATCCAGGGCTTACAAAGTCTACTTGCCTACTCACAGTCTAGTAGATATTATGTAAGACGAAGTACCATTTGCAGGGGATGTTTTAAACCTCTAGTTAACACTTAATTTTTTTTGCAGAAAATGTCAAATACAGCTTTCACTGTGCATGGCTGTCCTCTGGATGGCAGCGGTGTGCCATAAGTAGTTGTATGATGACATGCACCATTTTACAGAAAGCACATTGCTAATCAAATTGGTTTCTTTGCTAATCAAGAAAATATGAATGAGCAAACTCTGCTAATCAATTTCTGAAAACGGATGTATGCCTTGCACTGGGACAGTTTAAATTAAAAAAATAAGCTATGTCAATTAAAGAAAGAGTTATACTGATGCCTGAAGGAAAACTGGAATGGTTTACCTCCCGTGGTGTAGAAACAGGATGCCATGGGGAAAAATTTTAAGTTATGAGCTATTAGCCAGGCATAAGAAAAACTCCCCATGCACATATCGCACTACTTACTCACCAAGACTACATTTCGCTCGCAAACCGAGGGATAATTGTGTCTTGGGAAGCCCTTCATTAATGCAGCGTTATACATATTGCTCAAGAGAAAAGTAAGGAAAAGGCAGAGCGTTCTAGGTTGAGGAGGCAAAAAAAGAGCACACTGTGGGGGCAAAACAAGTTCTGTGTCTAAGGATCACCTACTGGTTTAAGAGTTATAAGACATAGCGTGAAAGTCACTTACCTGATGCCAATGAATAGTAAACTACAAAAACATCTTAAAGTGAGCATAAAGGGAGTTCACTTGTATATGACTGGCTCACATGCCCAATTTATGCCATCAAGTCGAATATCAAACTAGGAAAATGGGATCTTGCCAAACAAGTCAGGATGGCTCTCCGATAAGTGAGATCAGGTCCTGTTCCCCTAATACTCTTCCCTTGCAATGCCTCCCCTTGGGACGCAGGTGCACATGCCTATATGGACTTTGAAGCAAGTAACCACATTTGAATGGTACAAACTGGGTTACTTAACATTCCTTCCAGGCATTCCATGCTTTAGGTTACACAACCAAAAAGAAGAGTTTGCATCTAGATGTGGGCTTTCTGGGGTCCTGTACCTCATATCTGTGGTGTAAAGTTGTGAGACAAATTGATGAGTGGACATAGCCAGTAGATCTCGAGTGAAGTCCTTGGGCTTCCTTCAAATCAGATTATTGGTAGATCAGAGATGAACTGGGTAATTAACTGATTCGGACTATCCTTCTCCCTGGGCCTGGTCTGCCTAGGGATGACCAGGCCCACCGGAACCTTCCTCTGGCCATTTAGGAGATGGCTCTCAACGCACCTCTATCTTTCAATCGCCTTCTGATGGTAGTCTCTTCCACCTCCCAGGATGTTGTAGTCTGAGCAGCTCTGCCCAGTTACCTCTGAGTCACTTGATATCCGGGCACCACTACCACTCTCCATGTTTTTTCACTGCCATAAAGCATGCTTGGACTGACTAAACATTTACCAAACACGTTCAAATTGTGTCACTGAAGACCAGTGTGCGTCTGTCCCAACCATGAAATTGTTTTCCAATAACTGAGCAGGACATCCTTGCTATGTACCAGAGAACCTCATCTTTAACACACTTAGGAATATTTGACTGTACTGACAAGACTCCCTACTGCTAGTGTGATGCCTAAAGTTAAGATGCTGCAGCCATTCTAAATGTTAAACAACTAATTTCCCACAATCCATGGACCACTGAAGTATGTCCCACTGAGTTTAAAACATGTGGGTATAACCATTTTAAGGCAGACTGTAGGGTGTCCTGACCCACGTTAAAGCTACCCTGCTACAACATTTGGTGCTGTGGGCTTAGGAAATTCAAGATGGCGGAAAACCCACATGTGCGCCGAAATCCAGGAAAGCTGCGCAGTTTGCGCGCACATTAAAATGGTTGCCTCACTTGCCACCCACCAGTGCGAGAATGAAAGGCCGGGTTGCCATGAGGGAAATGGGTTGCCAAAGGAAAAACAGTAGCGCCGGTTAGCTTCAAAGCGCTCTAAAACCACCATTGGACTACCCGCACAGTAGTCTGAAACCATTGGGAATGGCAATGCTGATTGCCAAATGCAACCTAGAATTGTGGGGAATTCATTTCTTAAATCCCAAAAATGGGTGCAGTACCAGTACTCACCACTATCCAAAAGCCGGCGTTTTAAAACCCACTGTGTGTTTTTCTGAAGGCAAGCAAAATGCCTATTTCAAACCTTGCAACATGTGCAAAATATTCACTGAACACCAGCAGACATTTGGCAGAATGGAGTTTTGTGTGCCTACAAAATCTGGGAAATGAAGAGCCCAAAAACAATGCTTATAACAAAAATGCTATGGAGTCAGCAGCTTAAGCCTAACTGCAACTGGATTTAAAACCACCAAAATCGAAAATGTTAAATTAAATGAGTGACCTATGTTTGGTGTCACATGCCTTTGTAACTGTTGAAATGTCATAGTTTTGCACTTAGAATCAGCATTCTAGCTGCATGTGTAAAATTACAAGTTATTTTAAAAGCAACAAAAAGTTAGCTGAAGGTCTGGCTTAAGGAACTTGATTTTGCCTAGCAACGGATCCCATCAGGAGTGAAACTTGAGTCACAACTATGTTCCCAGGCCAATGTTCCTTTTGCTGCCCACAATAAGGATATGCCATCTATCTGATAATTGAATTTCCTGTGCTCTGCCAGAGAGTGAACAAAGCCCTCTCCACTCAGGCAAAGGTTTTTATTACAGACGTCGTAAAAAGTGGCTTCCTCCTGGAGAAGCTGGGAGGGGCACTGCCTGTGAGAAGCAAGCTGGCTTGGCAGAAACTGGAAAGACTGGTTTCTGTACCATGTGACCTGAAAAGACACACCCCTGCAGCAAGGATATGGTTTTATAAAAAGGTGGATAACTCATAGTGCGGACATGTGAAAATTTTATAAATGATACCATAATTCTTGTGATTTTTCTGCCCACAGTTTAAGACGTGGTAGGAACCGGTGGTATGTTCAGGGGGGTTTTAGCGGAAAAGTGGATATTACTATAAAGGTGTGCATGTTAAAAATCTGAAACTTCATCAGTTAATGTCCCTACCCCCTGCACACATGTATGTAAAGTTGGGTCCATGTCGGAAATTGAAAAAGCAGTTAAAAAGTCAATTATGTACACTCTTTGAATGCGAGCTCCTAGAATGAGCAGATTTGGACATAGACATGGCTAAATTCAGCCACACCATGTATATGTAATTTTAAACAAATGTGTACCTGTGCAAATATGTTTTTAGGTCAGATATAGATTGTGTGTAAAGTTGACAGGGGTGGGTTCTCTGTATCATAAACAGACCTCATCATGATGACACTTCATTTCATTCCCCCAATCAAGTAAGGAATGAAAATTTGACCAATGACAGGTGAGAGAGGCAAGTCTAGTGATGCAACACACACACCCATTCTCAAGAAACAGATAAAAGCAGAGAGTCAGGACACATAGGGACATTCAATTTCATCTGCCGCTGGAAGCCCTGCCGGAAAAATCCATACTTACCTCCATCAAACTCCAGAAAGCCAAACTAGAGACTTCAATCTATCCAGAGCAGAGACCAGACCAGAGAGAAAGCAGTGCTGTGCCTAGCAGAGACCAGACCAGAGAGAAAGCAGTGCTGTGCCTAGCAGAGACCAGACCAGAGAGAAAGCAGTGCTGTGCCTAGCAGAGACCAGACCAGAGAGAAAGCAGTGCTGTGCCTAGCCGAGACCAGACCAGGCGCTGTGAGCAGAATCCGGAAAGACCTGACCAGACTGAAGATCGTGACCAAGTCGCTTTCCTGTTCAAAATCTCTTGTGAGTACTTAGCAAAACTCAGAACACATCTCTTAGTTTAAATTCATCTAATTCAATCTATTTAACCTAAGTAGAACTGCCTCCTATCTGTCACCTGTCATTTCTAGTAAAATTTGTCATTTTGAAAAAGTGTGCGTTTAAAATTTACAAAACCAAAAACGACCTTTACTAAATTACTCATATCTCCGCAACCGTTTGGGCTAGAGACTTGCAATAACTTTCATTTGGAAGCTGAGATCCCAGGCTTTCCTAGGACCCCAAAACGGTAGAGATAGTCCTTGCGGTTCCTTTGTAATAGCGCTCGGCGCATCCGCGAATTTTGCCGCGATTTGCAATTTCTTCACATGTAAAAAAACTGCTGCTGCCTGATTTCATTTGCCAGAAATTCGTTTAACCTGCTAACTATCCCTGCATCATTGCTAGTGTGAGCCTGGACTAATATTAACTAGATACCACTCATCCTGAACCTCTAAAAGGGAATTAAGAGCGTTTCCAGCATATTTCTCATTCATTGCTAGCACCTATCAAAGCATTTGCTTGTGTTTTCAAACTTCTGTTTAAGCTTGCTGGATTGAACTGAATTACAGTTGATTGCATTTCTGAGAACTGTGTGTTTTCCTTCCATTTCCTTGCCTTGCATCAAGGGGGGGAGGGGAGTAGCCAGAGAAAAGTGATTACATTGTTTGGTTGAAATCATATTGCGTATTTTCTGTACTGCATTCATTGAATATTGCATCCACCTGAGCCTACATAAAGCATCCTCTACCACATTATACTTTTGTTCCTATTTACCAGTGTGCTACCTTATCCATTTCATGTCAACTCATTAGTGATTAAAGAAGTGTGCTAGTGCCAGATTCTCCGTTGTTAATATTTACCATATCAGATTAAGTGTGATATTCAATTATTAATTTATTAAAAAGTGTGATATATATTTTAATTTATCAAATAAACCTTTTAAACTTGCAAAACAGAATTACTTCTTGGCTCAGTGGGGTCAGGGGGATTCCACGAGAGGGGTGTTATACAAGGGTAGTCATCCAGAACGCATGAACTGGACCTAAAGATATATCAATAAGGGTTTTCATTCAGTATTCTAGACTAGGCGTTAACTTGGCTGTAGTGCTGAATTGAATCCTCTTACAAGACTAAGAAGTCCCATGATTTTTTTTTATTAAATCCCAAACACTATTTCAACCACATTTTTCTTAAGTGCTTTGGCCAATAATTCTCACATCATAGCCACCCTGCACAGCAAAAATGGTCACGGGAATGAAGGGAACAGGAGCCATCATGCAATATAAAGACACAATGGGAGGATTTGCAGTCATCAATTTGCAGGATCCAGCAATGTTAATTTTATTGCAGAATCTTTAATGAAGACATACTGGAAAAGGTATAATAAGCAGTGATAAGGGTTTACAAAATCGACAATTTGGTACCCAAACCATCGCCAAACGCTCTATCCCTCAAATACTTAAC
This sequence comes from Ambystoma mexicanum, assembly GCF_040938575.1. Taxonomy (NCBI): domain Eukaryota; kingdom Metazoa; phylum Chordata; class Amphibia; order Caudata; family Ambystomatidae; genus Ambystoma; species Ambystoma mexicanum. The sequence continues at coordinate 900,035,278 of NC_090941.1, forward strand.
CCCTCCCTCTCAGGGATAATGCAGCCATCAAAGGCACCAATCACACATCGATTTAACCACTCTTAAAAGACATTCCCACACTCAACCTAGAAATATCTCCATCCACCATACGCTACACTCTTCAACAACAGCCCCACAAGGGTATCTACGAAGTCTATCTCCTGAACAACCCCTACTGACATTTCCACAATTCACCTACTCCCCCTACAAACATTTACCCATACTACATTACAGACGGGTGCATGTCCATGTCTGCCATTCCTATACATTGCCCAATTACCACAAGTACAGGGGAGGAGAAAAAATAGTGGCGAGAGAGGACATGTCTAGTCAATAAACTACAGGATCCTAGATCCAATTCAGGATTCCACACTGACCTACACTGATCTTGGTCAAATCACAGGATATCCATGTCTTTTTGTTTGCTTACCTGCTTAATTTGAGTGATTTGAATAGAACACCACCAATAATAAGCTTTATTAAACTTAAGAGTGTTCAAAAGAGATGGGACGTAGTGGATAAACTGTAGACTTAACCCAGAAGACATGTAAACTAATCCAGACTCCTCGCCATCGCCCTTGACCATTATTTTGACACGTTGGGCACAAACACATGGGGCCTCATTACAAGTTAGCCGGTCTGGATTTAACGGTGCCGGTAAAACCGTACCAGCACCGTTTCTGGACTGGCTGACTAGGAGTTCTGCAGCCGTGGTGTTCCACCCACCAGATCTGACCTGGCGGGCGTAACGCCACCGGCTGTGGAAACACCAGCACCATTACCGCATGGTACCGGCGTTTCCACTGCCCCCATTCCCGCGGAGTCCTTTGGAACTCCACGGGAATGGGGAGTAACAGAATGCCAGCTCTGGAATTACTGGACCACCGAGGCATTAATGCCCGGGTAATTCATTCCAAATCCGGCAGCAACTGGCTGGTTTTTCCGGCTCGGTTACCACTGGACTTGGAATGAGGCCCATGGTCTCGCTATTCCAGTTTATTTATTCAACAGACATGGCTGTGCTTGATTGCTAATACAATATACTGCAATACAATAAGTTATATTGAGGTGGCGAGGAAAGAGGGAAGATACAGTTTACCATTAGGCTCCCAATTTGAAAACGACTTGAATGAGAAGTATAGCCAGTAGCTAAACCAGACGGGTCCAAATCATAAGTCATTCGGTCACCCCACAATTTAGTTGAAATAGTGCTATGATTTGCAATCCTAGATTCTTCAGTAATTCAAACAAAAGCATGCTTTCTTTGATAAACGGCTGCCCCATCTGCTTCGGCTATATATGATAAATGTGGGAATGCTTATAAACTGAAAACCAGTATGAAGTGTTCCTTAAAATAAAAACAGTGAGGAAACAGAACTAATGCAAAGAAGTGCAAAGCTGCTGACTCGAACTAGATCGGGATCATAACCTGAGCTTCCTTTCCTGACCCAAGTGATTTTATCTTGAGCAAAACACAATCCCCCCCGGTGTTTGTTTTTGCAGGTAAAATCATAATGCTGTCAGTGCATATTAACAGTCTGGTCACCACTCTCGCCTAGTCGGGCCATCCTCTCCTCTCCCCTGGGTCCCTTCGGTCCTCCTACCGCACCCACAAAAGCCCTGCCAACCTCGTTCTTGAACATTGACCCGATGAAACGAGTCAGCCGCTGCCTTTGCCTCTACCTTCATCCCCACTTGCCCCCCTACCTCAGACTCTGCTCTCAGCAATCGCCAACACCCTTGACATCCTTGCCCCAGTCATGAGGATCCACCTGAAACACCTGCCTCTAAGCTCAACACCTGGTATGACTTTGAACTTGCAGCCCTGAAAGGAAAGTGCAGAGCATTGCAAAGAAGTGTCAAACCTCAGGTTCACCCTCTGACAAAATGGTCTGCGGCTTGCTCCAAAGGCAATACAGACTTGCCATCCGGGCCCACATTCAGGCATGGTATCGGGTGCATCCAATGACATGGCTGAATTTGTCAAAATCTGCAGGGCGCTAACCAACCCTCTGAAATGCACTGGCCACACACACACTGCCACTGAAACCCAGGACATCCTGAACACCCTTGAAACTCACCCACCTAACCCCCCCCACACTCTCTTGCCTCTCTTGGCCACTCCCCCCCCCATCTGCCTTCTCTTTCACCCCAGTCACACCTGAAGTTACCAGAGTTGTCAGCTCTATGAAGGCTTCCACCAAACAGGTTCCCCCTGCTCGTCCAGAACTTTCAAGGACAACATTGGCTCTTTTGCCCCCACACTCTTTCGCCACTGGCTCTTTCCCCTCCTCCCTCAAGCCGTCCCTTGTGCACCCACTATTGAAAAAGCCTTCAGCAAACCCTACATGTCCTTCCAACTACCACCCCATTTCAATCACCCCCTTCCTGGGGAAACTGCTGGAGAAGATTACCTTTCCCAAACTCAACTCGCACACCGAACTTGACAATGGTCTCCACTATCAATCTAGATTCCGAGCATCCAGCGGCATGGAAACTGCTCTTCTAAACACCAGTCAAGAACTGCTTGCATCTCTGGACTCCAACTCCCCAGATGTTTTCATTCTACTTTGAGGCCAGAAACCTTGGAGTCATCTTTGACTGCTCTTTATCCTACCTCCCACGCAGACAATGCCAAGTCATCCCACTCCCAACTCTTTCTTCCCAAAGGAATTCTCAGATTTCTCACTTTCCCCCAGAAGCTCAATGATGTCTCCGCCCCCCCCGAGTCCTGGTTCTCTCTAGGCTTGACTATTGGAACAGCCTCCTACTCAATCTACCTTCTTCCACTCTGCAACCCCTTCAACTAATTCAGAATACAGCATCGAGACTTATCCTTGGCCTTAAGCCAAGAGACTGCATCTCTCGCCTGCCCTAAAAAGCCCCCACTGGCTCCCGGTTGCTGCACAGATCAAATTCAAATCCCTCTGCATCATCCACAAGGCCACCAGGGGCCGGGGACCACTATCTGCAATGCTCCCCTTCCAAATACTCTCCTTCTAGACCTCTTCTCTCCGATGGCACCAACTCTGTGTTTAAAGCGTTTCGCTAAACAGAGCAGGAGGCCGCTCGCTTTCCTCAGCTGGATCCCTCCTTTGAAACATCCACCCCCTCTGTCTTGAGCAGGACCTTCTGAAGTTCCGAAAACACCTCAACAATCCTCTTTTCCTTCTCCTTCCCTTCTTCCTTCCTCTGCTAATCCCACAGTTGCTGCGATTGGTGTCTTGGACCCTTATGCATCCTCTGGGCCTCTGACCATTCACACCCAATCGCCCCAGCTTCAGTTTTCCTTCAGCACTTGCCTCGGCACACCCTTGCACTGGAGATTCGCACTTTCCATCCAACGCAGCTCCTGGCCGCATACCTTACCTTACACTTTATCTGCGGTTCACCCTTTAAGCACGGACACCACAGCACCTACCCCACTACCCTCTTTCTTCCTGCACTTGCATGTTCTGAATACGCACAAAGCATAGTAGGTTTGGCCGTTCCTTCCCCCTCCATTTAATTTTGTATTTAATTGTACTGCTATCCCATGTTCCCTCCCATCTGCCCTGTGGGTGCTTTGAAACAATGTATTTCCTGTAGAAGCACCTAACAAGCAAGCAAATAAATAGTTACCTCAATGTTCTAAATTTGTAGGGTGCAGATAGCCTGCCTAATGTAAGTAAGGGACCAGGGAGAGCATTTGCAGCAAGAACAGCAATTAAATGGATGTTAGATAAGCAGGGACATTTTCCTTAAGGCAGGGTCCGTGGGCATATTTCCCTGACTTCAGTACTGTTAGTGATTCTCTAAAGTGCCCGAGGCTCCAATTTGTAGCTGTGGCAGAGCAGCCCAGGCCCAACTCTCAGGAGGTGGAGTCAAGTGGTGAACAGGTAAAGTATACAATTTTCATTAATACCAAATGAGAGAATATCCACACTCTTTTTTATAAAAATATAATTATATGAGAAAACGGCAAAGAAAACAATTCACAATCTTCTAAGAAAGTGGACTGTGCAAATTAAACGGTAACACAATGTAACACGTTTCAAAGAGGTTTTGAGAGTTTTGCAGTCTCTTTACTAAAAGAGAACATGCAGTGGCAGGTAAGCAACACGCTTTTCCCATTTAGGCCAGCAAGTTTTAAGTGAGACCAGTTGAGCGGAGTTGGGACAGACTTCAGCGGAAAAGTTAGTTCCTGTCAAAGTGTCCCAAGGAGCAGTATATGCAGTTAGTGCGGAATGAAGTCCACAACCGACCCTTGATAGGAACCCAAGGAGAAGGAAAGAAATGCAGAAGAGGCTTACCAGCAACACCGGAGTGTCTTGACAGCAAAACTCTAGGGCTGAGAAAAAAAATAAAAACTATTCTGCAGCAGCGGCTTGGCAGTTGCTGTACATCTTTGGAGACCACTTTAGATTCCATCAAAATCATCAGTGAAGGAGGGACCTCAAGACTCTTGGGGAAGGACGATTCACCCTTCAGCGATTCACCAGCCAAACATCTGGGCGAGAAGATATTAAAGGCAGCGACACTGTGGTCAGTGGTAGTAGTCGATTCATGGTTCCCATGATGTCTTCTGGCACAGGATGCAGCTTCTTACATTGGGGTCAGTTTAAGAGGGCCCCAAAGAACAAGAATTATTTAAGAAAAGCTTGCAAAGTCATACTGGAGAGGAGCCAGCAAAAAGAACTGCAAGGAGAGTTCAGCTGTGCAGTGCAGGATCGGAGGCAGCACAGGTCCCTGAATCTACACAGACCTCTCGCATACACAAAGAGGGACAAGAGAATCACAATTCCACTGGGCGAGGCATAGACAATTGGAATTTTGTTTCTACCCATATTTGGGGTGAAACACTCCTTACTACAGTTTGTGGAATTATACATTTTTCGTGCACTACAATTCAGCGTGATTAGGCCCAGACACGCGCTCTGTGACACAGATGCTGGGAAAGCATTCCTGCGTTACGTCCGCAGCAGCCTGGCCTTTTGGAACACCACACCGGCCGCGCCTAATAACGGCTAGGTAAACAATGACACAGCGATTTGTTCAAGCTCTTTCCCTGATGCGCACACGAACGCGAACACGGACGCTGGTTTCTTCTCCCGCGATTCAGGTAAGATTCTTCTTCCACACCCAATACAGACCGGGATAAGCTCATAGTTGCTTTGGCATTCTATGTACAAATACACTGTTAGTAAGGGCATGTCTGGCCGTTTTTTTGTCTTCACAGACCGGGACCTTTTGGCACCACGACTGGGAGAGAGATATATATATATATTTTTTTTTTTCACTACACCTACCCCGCCCACCACATGTGGAGTCCACGGGCAACACCGAGTAGCCCCTTTGCAACCTTGAATATGCACAGAATGAAATTGTTTGCAAACACTACATTAGTCCTTGGTGTTTGTTTCTTCCTCTGCAGGGGGATACATTATTAAATGCCACCACCGCGATATTGATGGAAATAGACAAAGTTTTCCGCAATTGGGAACTCAATAACAGTCCCAACAGTGTTCAAAAGCACACTATATACACCATTTTCCTGTGAGTATTCCCCATTGACGGGGGTAAACCAAAACCTAATGTACATATAAGTTACAAAAAGGGCTTTGAATGCAGGCACATAAATAACTGTATATATGCCGGTTTCTCGTTGTGTAGGTGTGCGAATGCAGTGCACGACCACACCATGACAGACAATTTGAACAGAGGGATAGATCCCATTATCAAGCCACCACCTGCTGAATATATACAGTGGAGTTGAGTCTTGTCTTTAGCAACATAAAGATTATGGCTGCTAGTTTGATAACATTCAATGTTCAGAAATAAATGAAGATGACAGGGTAACTGAGCTTATCCCCCTTTTTTCCACATTTGTAGATCCAGAGGCTCATCCAACTATCACGAGGCAACTCACATTCAAAAGTTCTACTCTGTCCTGAGGAAGGTTGTTCACAATACCAGGGCAAGGTGTTCTCTGCCCACCGCTTAGTCTACAACCGAAAAACGTGTCAACAAGAACATTTTTTGTAATAATCACCAAGAGACATCTGTAACACAGGAGTGTTGCATTTAAAATAGAGAATTAATGTATGTGTTTTAGGATATGTTTTTCTTTTTGAATATACGTTAGTATGACAGTATTAGTATGATGACAGTATGTATGAGTTGTGTATGAATGTTGTACGATAGGAGAAGCTGGTTATAGGTTGAGTCCCCCTTTTTTTAGTATGCAAAGTATTAAAAAGCAATTTTTGCCTGTGTTATGTAAATAAAATATTCTCTGCGGAATACTTCTGTAAACCAAACAGAATCCTGTCATCTGTACTCTATTGGTCCAGGTTCCCTTTTGTTTATGTATATTTGCCTGGAGGACCACAGATCTATACAAGGTACCCTTAATCTTACTAGGTCAAATGAAAACCAGGCCGACAGTGGAAGATCTACCAGAGTGGCCGAAGATTTAAAGATACCTTATGCAGTCACAATTTATAAGCACCACTCACGCTGAATACCGGCGAGCATTTCCACTTGTTGACTATTAGGCATTAACCGTAAAACGATGACTCCCATCTTGAGAGCAGCACATTGATTTTTCAGGTGTTTTTTCATTAATAGATCCTGATTATCTACCAATATGAAATTTATATTTTGCCCGTGTTGACCCTTTGTGAAGCTTCCGGCGGCATTTGCTGCCCGCATCTTATAATTATGTGAGTTCCTCCATCCTAGGCTTATAAGAAATAATCGTGCCCCTATCAAAAAACTCTGCATTAAATTAAAAAGTTGGAAGGTCAAAACAGATATGCCTCCAAGTAAACTGTATGGTAAATCAAACACCTTTCTTCTTTTTCTCTTTGTACCTTGGCTACAGATAGTGATGATGATAATGATGTGTACTGTTATTGGGATTTTTGCCTCCACTACACCGTTCATTTTGTTTTAAAATATTTTTTCAGTATCAACCACTTATTTAAGATTGTCACTATTTCGCTTATTTGTGATATGTTTGTTTATCTCATAGTGGGTTCCGTGTGTATGCATGTATATGTATAAAGCACGACGAATAAGAAGTACTCAGCACTACAAAACTGCCATTGCTCCTTTTGTCCTGAAGACAGCTATACCTACATCAACAGACAACGTTTTTGTGCATTGCTTGATTCTTTTTGGTGTTATTAGCCGAAACATATGTCGACCTCCACAAAACTAAACCTAAGATGTCTAACAGGTTTTTCTTGCATGATAGGGCTAGTTTAATTACGTAATGCTCTACTCTCAACTGTTTGATGTTGTACATTGAGCGCTCACATAATATTTATAATATTTGTCTCTTATGTACTAACCCCACTAATAAATTGCCAGGTTGTTGTGACTTTTCAGCTTTTGAAAAAATATTTGTTAACAGTCATAACATGTACCTTTTTTATGGAATTTCTTAGATGTTTTTTATTATGATTACAAATAAAAATGTGTTTGGCTGATATTAAGAAGTGGTTGTTCCATCTTCACTCCTTTCATCTTAAGACCAGTTGAGTAAGATTATCACACCCAGCTTTTTAGAATAAGCAAACAAGTGTTTTAGTGGTTGTACTTTCCCCACGACAGACACATCATTCACCTACTGTGGTTCCAAGGGCACAGGGTCGCCATCCCTCCTCCCGTTGCTCTTTTCTTTGTTCTGTGATCCCCGAGGGTGGTGTTCCCAGAAACTGGATCTCTCCTAACGCTCAAACAGCATAATCACCAAGAGACATCTGTAACACATGAGTGTTGTATTTAAAATCAAGAATTAATGTATATGTTTTAGGATATGTTTCTTTCTTTTTGAATATACGTTAGTATGATTGCAGTATTAGTATGATGACAGTATTAGTATGATGACAGTATGTATGAGTTGTGTATGAATGTTGTACGATAGGAGAAGCTGGTTATAGGTTGAGTCCCCCTTTTTAGTATGCAAAGTATTAAAAAGCAATTTTTGCCTGTGTTATGTAAATAAAATGTGTGAAATACTTCTGTAAACCAAACAGAATCCTGTCATCTGTACTCTATTGGTCCAGGTTCTCTTTTGTTTATGTATATTTGCCTGGAGGACCACAGATCTATACAAGGTACCCTTAATCTTACTAGGTCAAATGAAAACCAGGCCGACAGTGGAAGATCTACTAAAGATTGATAAATGGAGTAGGACTATATTGGATAACAGCAACACCGGTTATTAACAGCAGTCTGAATGCATGGTGGCTAGCAGTTAGGATGATGGATCCATGACGTTTCCTCAACTTTTTGCCAAAATACATTTTGCAGAATTTGTATTTTTGCCTTTTTTTTTTTTTTTACAAAAAGCAGGGAGAGGCCCACCAACACACTTCTCTATATACCCGACCCAAATGCCCCATCTTTTTTTGCGGTGTTAAAAAAACAAAAATCACCCAAACGCAGGTCTGAGAAAGTGGGGAATACCAGGAAGATTAATCTCTACCTATGTTCAAGGTATGAAGGAGCCAGCCCACAAAAGCCAGAGAGCTTCGGTGTGATTCAGGATGTTAAAAGGATACAGCAATGTAATGTTCACACAACGCATTAGTTGAAATATCTTTACCTGTTTTCTCTGCAAGGCAAAGGAAATTTGTAACTAAAGGTGACATTTGTAGAATGGGCCTTTAAAGCATAATAACCTTGCCAAGGTAGGGACCCAGGGAGATATCAAGTTCAAGCAGAGCCTCCGGCACAACGGTTGCCAAAGTTAGTGTCTTCCAAAGTCAGTGTTTGTTCTAAAGGAAATAAACCCCTCCCTTACAAATAAGTATAACAGTCTAAAGATAATAGGCACCTGCCGCTATAGGAAAGCAGTCAAGTGGTGAGAATGTACAGAAATACTTTGGCGAGATGTTAGGTCAGAGAAAACTGATCTGAGGCTGGGGTATGGGTAGCAATCTGGTAGTAGAGGACGCAGACCCAGTAGTCAGACAGTGCAAATGGCGGCACAGTGATGCAGAGGAGGCAAACCTGGGATTCCTCAGTTGCAGGAGCCTTAAATTAATGTTTTGTGAATGCAGAGGTCTTCTCTAACAGTAGGTCACTGGCTCTGCAAGTCACTTGCCCCCAGTTGTCTGGCTTGCCTGAATCTTCATGTAAAGCCGCACAGGGACAGTTGGACCAGTAGTCAAGTGGAGGGTTGTGTTGCTCAGGTTTCCCTCTGAGAAGGGTGGAATCAGCAGAGCGCACTAGCACTTTGCTTCAGTGTGATCTTGGGCTGGATGCCGCAGCAGAGCTTACACAGGGCATGTCCTTGTTTAGATTACATCTTGGTGCTTCGAAATCCACCCCAGAGACGGATAAAAGGATTAGGTGTGTATTCCACCATATTAAAGGAATATTAGAAGTGGGGTGCACACAACCTCCAATGAAAATCATTCATCCTTTCAAATATGTGGCAGGCAAACAATGTACGAGTCAGGCCAACTCCAATACCTGCCATATTGGGTCTTGGCTGCCCTGGTCCAAAGTTTCTTGGGCCATGGTAGCAATAATACCATATATGGCCACACACAATTCCGTACAGAGGAAACCAAGTTTACTTTGGAACACCTTCACAACTACTTATGCACAAGCGCTGTGGAGATCTGTGCTAGAAAGCAGGTATGTTCCCCAATTCAGAGTCCACAACGCGCTTTATGAGCTTGCCAGTGTTGCCTCATTGCCCAAATGTTCCGTCAAAGCCAATAGGAGAGAGAGGCTTAAGTTTGCCCTGAGAACACATTTAACTAGAGTGGCATCCTTTGTGGGGGCCATGATTATTCCGGCCCCCTTTCCCTTCTTGGGAAAGCAAAAAAGTATTGTCCTAATCTTGGGTTACAGAAAGGTCCTGTTGCAAAGGTTGGCGGATCAACCAGAACCTTGTAGATTCGAAATCAGCATCGACAGTAGCTGGGAAATGCCAGCTGTTAACCAGCCTTTTTGCCTATGAGGCTTTGCTATTGCCTCACTACCTGTTGCACCTGCGAGTAGCCCTAGCTTGCCAATTATTGTGCTGTCTTCTCCACACTGCAGTACTCCCCTATAATGAATGTGCTCCTGCTGCTCCTCCTACTCCTCCTCCTCCTCTCCCTATGCTTTTTCCAATCATGCTACAACTTCATCCTATCCCCATCATAAAGCTCACGCCCACTACTCCATCTCTCTTGCAACTCCTACTTCCAACAAAAAGCAAACGGGCAAACCACACCTCCCCATAGCACCCATCCACCTTGGTTCGCCCGAGACACAACTTCTCTACTTCCTCTTACCGCATCAATTGAATATTGCACTCTGCAATGCTTAGTCTGTATGTAACAAAAGTCTGGACGCACATCTTGTGATCCAGGTCATAGCCATCCGCTCCTCTCCAACAGCAGTCATTCTGAAAAATGTGGTGTCATGTTCCTGCTGGTCTGCATACTGACCCGCCCACCATGATTGCCAGCTTAGCGATGACATCCTGCCAATAGCTCTCTATCCTGCTACATCCCCACATCATACCGATTAACTTGGAGGACCTGTGCTTGCACCTATGGCAGTGGTTGGTCTCTTTAAAACAAATAGTTTTAACTTTAATGGTGTGTAATTAAGACTGTACCCACTTGAAATCAATAACAATTTTGCACTGACATATTTTGAGTTAATGTACAAAGCTGTGACGATTGGCTTTCACTGATCTTCCTACTGAGGTCACCAAATGAAGCTAACAAAGCTGTGTGCTTGGAAAGTTTCCTAATTTTTTTGGATGCCCTTGTACACTTTGGATGTAAGACATGCAGTGGTGTGACAAACAAAATCAAACAAAGAATATCACCATTTAAAATAATATAGATTCAGGTGGTTCAGGATAGCCCTCCCAATGTGATTCCAGGGTAGCCATCAGCCTGTGGTAGTGCTAGATAAGTAGTGGCTTGTTGCATGTTGTTGGCAGCTCAGGTGATCCTCTATCCTGAACTAGGCCATCACATACTTTAATGCCTGCTTGGGCCCACGTATCACATAGCAGTGATTTGTGGGTTACTTTGAGGCCTTTCACCTTAGTACATTGTAGTTTGCCTGAGGAGAGGGCAGGGTTATGCATTGTCTTTTCCAGGCTCAATGCATAGCTTTCAGATGGATGGGTGAGCGTGGGGGGCGGATAAGGGCGGATAATTAACCTCACCGCCATATATGCGGCAGGGTTATCTGGGTAAGCCTTAGTTATCTGGGTAAGCTATATTACGAATGATAATGTGTGGGTTTTGCTCTTTCGACTTAAGCCAACAAGTAGCAAACTGGGCTAGGGCGTGTAAGTGTGAATATGTGGCATACATTACTAATCGTAATTCTATTTTTGATGCTTGTATCTGCTTAGATTCACATGATTTGCATAGGCTGACATCTAGTGGTAGTCGCAGAATATTACACGATTTGTTTTTGAAACTTGAAAAGGGACGTCGACTGGGAACGTCAGCAATACTATCCCTAGTGTAACGTCCACTGTACCCACGGTCCTTCACATGTTGAGGTGCCTCAGACTGTTTTGTTTCAGACATGAGGTCACATGAAGTGTAGCGCAAATTCAGATACAATAAAGCAGAAGTAACGGCGATCGAGCAAGAAACATCTATGCACCTTTGACTCCAGGAGGGCAAGCAGCATGTGAATTTAAGCAGATACAAGCATCGCAAAAACGATTACATTGAGTAATGTATGCCTTCTGAGGATTGTGGATCTGCTTAGATCACATGCTATGCATAGATTGGTGAGTAGTATCTGGAGGAGGTGGGTTGTGAGAAGGTACAGCGGCAAATAGATGTTTTAGCACTGCTTGTAACACATTTGAATCGCTTTAGAATGTCTGTCAATGCAGTAGTGATGAGTAAACGTATCTATGGAACGCCAAGTACCTGCTTTGCAAAAAGAGTCTAAGGGGACGTTTGCAATAAATGGTAGAGTAGCTCCTGTACATCTGGTAGAGTGAATTCTAGGTGTGAAAGGTAGGGTCTTCTTTTATAGTGAATGCACTTGACTATCCATTTGGAGATGGTGTTCTTTGAAATGTGATCACCTTCCCCTAACAGGTGCTATGGAAACAAAACGCTGGCCTGTTCTCCGTAGAGGTTTTGTTCACGTAGTACAAGGCCACCCTCCTTACATCTAGTGTATGGAGGCACCTTTGGCTGAGTTAGATGGCTTTTGGAAAAAAAGTAGGTAGTTCAATGAATTGGTTGACATTTCAGTGAAAACCTAGGATGTGTTCCAAGGTTGTCCTTGTGGATTACTAAGAAAGGGTATTTTACAGATAATGCCTGTAGCTCACTAACCAGTCTTATTGAGGTGATGGCTACTAGAAAGGCGGTTTTGTAGGTTAGGTTTTTGAAGCTGGCTTTGTGCATAGGCACAAAGGGCGGATCCATGAGCTTTGAGAGCACAACATTAAGGTCCCAACCCGGTGGAGTGTTCGAAATGTGACGGTATAGTCTCTTTACTCCCTCTATGAAAGCTTTGATAACAGGAACTTTCCACCAAGACACCTTATTCTTGCAAAATGGTGTACGCGGACAGAGCCGCCAGATGTACCCTGCAGTTAAATACTAGGCCAGAGTCTAGTAGATAAAGCATGTAGGGTAGAATGTTGGATGGTGAACAGTGAAATGGATTTAAGGATTGTGATCGGCACCATACCACAAACCTTTTCCACTTGTTGAAGTAACAGTGCCTGGTGTTGGGTTTCCGTGCCTCCTTTAGGAGATCCATCCGCCTTTGAGGAAGGGTTAAGTGCCCAAGCAAATTTCCCTGACCAGCTCATCCACAGGGCATTGCCCTTGGACTGTAGTTGGGGAAACCTGGATGCAAAGTCTGGGTATTGTTTGTTTTGACAAACAAGTCTAGAGTATAACCCCAAAGGGAGATTACGTCTAGAATATCTGTTGAGTTGCAACTCGAGCTCTTCGGGTAGAGGATTTCTGCTCAAGTGTGTCTGCTAGAGCATTGAGTTCCCCTGGAACGTTTGAGAATAGGAACATGTTCCGCTTGAGTGCCCACTTCCAAATTATTTTGGTCATCTTGGACAGACTGAGTGTGTGCGCCCCCCTGCTCTTTTAGGTAAAACGTGGCAGTGGTGCTGTCCGTCTGATGACCTACTAGATGCTGCTGAAAAGCCTGCAGAGCTTGGAGAACTGCCAGAAGTTCTAGGAGGTTGATGTGGTTTTGGGCTGTGGAGTGTGTCCACTGGCCGTGAGTTGTGTGGTGAAGGTAATGGGCTCCCCATCCAGTGAGTGAGGCATCTGTAGTAAGTATCGCTTCAATTGGTGGATTGCGAACGGGTTTTCCTTTTAACAAGTTGTCTTTGGACCACAAGCGAAGAGCCTGTACAGGCTTTGCGAAACATCCACTAGATCGTCCCACTGACTGCTTGCCTGAGACCATTGTTTTGCTAACCACTCCTGCATAGGGAACATATGCAGCCGTGCGTATGGAACTAAGATGCAGGCGGCCTTCATCCCGAGCAAACGCATTGTCTTGTGTACAGTTATTTGGTGACCGGCTAGATAGTGAGGTATTTGCAACAGCATGTTCTGAACTCTTTCGTTTAAGGGGAAGACTAGTCCTTGCTTGTTTTTCTGATTGCTCCAAGGAATTATTTTGTTTGACTGGGAACAAGATTTGATTTTTTGTTCGTTTATGGAGAATCCCAATTTGAACAGAAAGTTGAATGTTCTTTGGGTGTCGCATTTGCAAATTTGAGGAGACTCCCTGGTTATCAGCCAGTCGCTCATAAAAGGGTAAATTGGGATTGACTGCGCAAGTGAGACGCCAATACGGCTAGTACTTTTGTGAATACCCTTGGAGCCGAGGCTACGCCGAAGGGGAGCACTTTAAATTGATAGTGATCTACTGCTATTTGGAAGCGCAGAAATGTTCTATGCGCTGGGAACACAGATGCAGAAATCCTAGGAAGGAGCTACTTTTTTCGGCGCATAGCTCTTGGCTGGAGCCACTGTGCCCCGGCGCTACCCAGAGAGAAAGGTAACGCCCTCCTGGGCAATTACAACTACTAAGGGGGCAGATGCAACTCGGCCGCTTTTTTACTCAATTTACACAGCAGATCTTTGTTTTTACTGCGCCACCACTGCGTGAAGCGTAGGATTGCAAAATAAGCCATTTCGCATCCTCAGCAGTAGAAAAGCATATTTCTACCATTCTACCACAAGGAAGACATCCTCCAAAATGGGCGCCACCATGTTCACACAGAAGTGTTAACTCTTGCCAAACCTCGGAGCACGGGATGAGCAGCACTTACTTTAAGCCGCCCAATTAGAAGCCGGCAGGCGAATGCCGGCCCACGCTCAAGGCCCTCGTTTGTGCCTGAACGTGTCGGCGTGGAGTGGAGAGACCACTCATTGTGAGCGAGGTAAGCCCATGTGCCCTCTACTCCATATTGCACGCACTGTTCCGCCCTGCACCGGTGTGCTCCCTACTACTAGCCCCTCCACCGCCCCCAAAAGTGCGTACAATGCCGACAACCACAACTCCATCCTGATAACTGCCACTTCCTCGACTGCAAAACTTCAGCCAAACCCACAGCCCCAATACAGTTAACACCTGTACTACAGGCATTCCGTCAGAGCACTGACTATCGGATCCATATCAGTGTGAACCTTATCCAACACGCCATCCAGGCGAGGTGTTTGCTACTGAGTCGCTACCCTTTGCCTGCAAGGATCCTACATCAGACGGCGGCCCCACTGCCTCCCTACCGTCGTCTCCTCAAATTGCTGATGAAAGTGTTCAGCGCACCTCGTTTTACTTGCGCTATTCTAAGTAATACGATTCTTGCCTCAACTACCCTCCTAGCTCCCAGATTCAACCACATACCCTGCCATGTACACCATATCTTGACACTAGTGTGATATGCCCTAGCCTGTCTGCCATAGCTAGTTAACCATTCTACCAGTGTTGTGCCAGTTCTTATCAATATTCTGCAAATGTTATGCCCCGCCATTTGACTAGTGTTGTGCATAGCTATTCTACCAGGGCTGTGCCAGTGCTTAGTATTTTTCAAATGTTATGACCAGCCATTTGACTAGTGTTGTAGCCATCTTATCCATGATATGCATAGCCAAGTCACCTCACCTTCGTTGTGCCTAGCCATCCCATCCATGTTATGCCTAGATAGCCATCCCATCCATGTTATGCCTACATAGCCATCGGCCCCTTGCTGCTTGTCCAGCTACTCTATGACACACTGACATTAGATTAGATATTACCTGCATGAGGAAGCCTTTTATCCCATCCTACCATGACCCTCACTCCACCATGCACAGCAAGCATGTTCGTCCGCATAGGCAATAGCCTCACCCATCTAGGGTGCCCACAACACCAGCACCTCCCATGCCATAACCCGCTCTTACCCACACTCCCTCCATTCCTACCTATTCCCACCCCTGCCACCCCCACTTCACAAGCGCCTACACACCTGACCGCACCTACCATCCCATGCCTTGGCCTATACAGACGCTTACACCTTAGCTCACGAGTTTTCAGACACTCACCCACCCTGATTACCCATTCTAGGGTCAACTAGACCAGGAACAAGTTACTTACCTGTAACTGTTGTTCTCCAGCATGGGTCTGGCATGGATTCACATGCTCGTGAATATTCCCCGTCAAGCTGGGAATCCTCGGTAAAGAAAAAAAAAAATCAGTTTCAGTGCAGTTTCTGAACTGTCTTTCTTAGCAGTAACCAATCACTGGTCTCTGGGTCATAGTGCCCCCAGCCAATGACTGCCCTCTTCCTAAGCCCCTCCCCTGGCAGCCATCCTCAGATTTCATAGCACGTAAAGTGGCAGTAGGACCAAGTGAAGAGCCGCAGAGGGGTAGGAGGGAGGGTTCACATGTGAATCCATGCCAGACCCATACTGGAGAACAACAGTTACAGGTAGGTAACTTGTTCCTTCTCCAGCATGGGGTCTGGCATGGATTCACATCCTCATGAATATAAGAATACATAGCAGTACACACATGCACCACCACGGGAGGTGGCAAGGCTCAACATTAAGCATCCTCACCAAGCCGACCTTCAGGCGAACAGGTTGCGCCGCACTGCTTGGCCGACTCTGGACTCCTCCCTGGAATCCCGGTCGACGCAGTAGAATTTCGTGAAGGTGTGCGTCGACCTCCACGTAGCAGCCCTGCAGATGTCCAGGAGGGGCACACCAGATAGGAACGCTGTGGCAGCAGCGATCGCTCTGGTCGAATGGGCTCTCGGACGGCCGGGCAAGGGTCGGTTTGCCAACCAGTGACAGTGCATGATGCAGCCGGAGAGCCATCTGAAAATGGAAGCTTTCAAGAGGGCCTTCCCTTGGTTCACAGGTCCAAAGTTCATAAACAGCTGTGATGTCTTCCGAAGACTCTTTGTGCGGTCCAGGTAGAACTTCAGCGCTCTAGCTACATCCAGCGAGTGCAAAGTCCTCTTGGCCGGCGACGGGAAGAAAACAGGTAACATCAAGGACTCGTTGAGATGGAAGTCCGAATGCACCTTGGGCATGAAGGAGGGGTGCGTCCTCAGCACCACCCTTATCTCGTGGAAAGTCAGGTATGGAGGTTTACAGGAGGTGATGGCCACAAGAAACGCTGTTTTCCATGACAGGAACTTCAACGGTGCAGAATGCAGAGGCTCGAATGGTGGCCCCGTGAGCCTGGTCAGCACCACGTTGAGCTCCCACGCCGGGGCCAGAGCCTTTACCGGCGGGAACGATCGGAAAAGTCCCTTCATGAACTCCTTCACCAGGCCATGGGGCCACAGAGATGAGCGCCCCAGAGTTCTGGTGTAGCGGGAGATAGCCGCCAGATGTATTTTGATGGAGGCATGGGCCAGCCCCGCCTTGGCCAACGACAGTAAGTACGGCAGCACTTGAGGGGGCCGTAATCTGCAGAGGGTTCATCTGTGCGCCGCACCAGACAGAGAACCTTCCACTTATGTCCATAGCACTTGAGCTGAGGACGCCCTGGCCTTTGCGAGCACCGCCTTGCAGTCCGCCGGGATATCGTACCCTCCAAACTCTAGTGCTGCAGGAGCCAGGCCTGCAAGTTCAGCGACTGTGGGTCGTGATGGAGAATGGCGCCCCCCTTCTCTGGAGAGAAGATCCGCATCCGCCGGCAGCTTGACTGGTGGGGACATTGACAAGTCCAGAAGGTCTGGGAACCAGATCTGCCTCGGCCACGCTGGTGCGACGAGCATCATTCTGCACCTGGACTTCTTGAGCTGGTTGATGAGGCGGAGCAGCAACGGCAACGGAGGGAACGCGTATAGAAACAGGCCGTCCCAGGGGAACGTGAAAGCATCGCCCATGCTACTCGGCTGCGGGAACCTGCTGGCGAACCTCTGGCACTTGGAGTTCGTCGCTGTCGCGAAAAAAGTCGATCCGGAGTTTGCCCCATCGTCGAAAGAGCCGATCCACCTGGTCCTGCTGTAGTTCCCACTCGTGGCACGAGCGCAGCTCCCTGCTCAGTGAGTCGGCGATGGTGTTTTTTATTCCTGCCAAGTGGAAGGCAACCAGAAACATCCCCTGGGCGACAGCCCAGTGCCACAGATCCTGGGCCTTCTTGGACAGGGCTGGGGATCTGGTGCCCCCCTGCTTCGGTATGTAGAACATTATGGTGGTGTTGTCGGTGAAGATCCTCACCACTTTGTCCTTGAGGGACGGAAGGAACGACTTGAGCGCCCAGAACACTGCTCGGAGCTCCAGAATGTTGATGTGGAGAGACCTCTCCTCCGGGAGCCAAAGGCCTCTTGTGTGGAGATCTCCGGTGTGGGCCCCCGAACCCTCCAGAGAGGCGTCCGTCGTCACAGTCTCCTGAAACGCCGGGATTTGAAAGTCCGTGCCTGTAGTGAGGTGAGCACAGGTACCCCACCATAGGATCGCCCGACGGAACTCCTCGTCGAGAGGGATCCTGTCCTCGAAGCAGCCCGTCGCCTGAAACCAGCGGGCGTCGAGGAACTCCTGTAGCGGACGCATCCGAAGTCTGCAAAGGGGTACAAGATAGATGCATGAGGACATCATCCCGAGGAGGGACTTGATGGACCTCACTCTGGCCACGTCCGTGGCTAGCAGTCGCCGCACCTTGCCCAGGATGGCCTTGGTCCTTTCCTCTGACGGGGAGGCCAACTGCCCCACTGTATCGAGCTTCGCTCCCAGAAAAGGTGCTACTTGCGACGGCACCAGGTGGGATTTGGGGTAGTTGATGGCGAACCCCAGTTCCGTGAGCAGCCGGACGGTCCTTGCTGTGTGTTCCATGGCAAGTTCCCTTGTCCTTGCCCGGATTAGCCAGTCGTCCAGGTAGGGGTATCGCCACACAAGGGATACACACTCAAAGGCATACAGGGGACAAATGAGTGACATCATTAACACACAGAGGGGAGTCCCTCAGATGAACCATTCAGGAACGAATTTGATGACCTAGTCTCAATTTAAACTACGTCCCATTCCGTGAGTTGTATACATCACCTCACAGAATGAGAAATACACATTGTACCAAATTTTTCATTTAATAAAACATTTTTTCATAGTTTTTATTTCGTAGGCCATAGGTCCTACGTACACCAATCATAAAAAACACCACATACAGACATATATCAATGTGAAAATGTATAAAATGCATCTATTAACAAATTCATGATATAATCATAAAAGCACAGGTGACACAGCCAGGATTATATATACCAGAGCCGAGCGGGCACACATTCTAACTTACTGACCCTATCTGGCTAACAAGTCACAGATATGCTCCGTATGGCAGTGTCACCCAATTACAATGCTAAAACTAATTAGACATGGCGAATTAAATTACGTCTGACCAAAACACACACATCCCAGGTCATGTCCAGGTAGGGGTAGACGTGGATCCCCTGCAGGTGCAGGCGCAGCCGCGCCGCCACTGGTGCCAGGCACTTGGTGAATACCCTGGGTGCCGACTTTAGTCCGAACGGTAGGGCTCTGAATTGGTAAACCACGAACCTGAGAAACTTCCTGTGCCCTTTTAGAATGGGGATGTGGAAGTAAGCATCCTCCAGGTCCAACGACGATAGGAAGTCGCCCTCCTCCAGCTGTCCCAGTAGGTGCTGGAGGGTGACCATCCTGAAATTCTGCGCCTTGATGTATTTGTTTAACCGACGCATGTCCAGGATGGGGCGCCAACCACCTGTCTTCTTTCTGACGAGGAAGTACCTTGAGTACACTCGGGAGCCCTGGAGCCTCCTGGGGACGAGCTCGATGGCACATTTCTTGAGCATCGCCCTTACCTCCAACAGCAGTTGAGGGATGTGATTCTCCATCCTGGACACGGGAGGAATGCAAGGGCACTTCTTTTGGAATTCCAGTGAGTGCCCGTTGGCCAGGGTGTCCAGCACCCAACAGTCGGTGGAGATGGACTCCCACACGCGGACGAACTTCGTCAGCCGGCCTCCCACCGGGGTGCTTCGGTCTTGCTTGGGGCGGCCTTGCCGCCTTGGCCTCCTTGGTGACGACGCCGGGATCCCCCTTGCTTGCCGCGACCTCTGTAGGCCTCCTGGGAAGAGGAGCGGGCCGCCTGGCCGTAGGTGGAGGAGCCACCGCTGGATCCTTTCTGTCTGCCTCCGGAGGTCCGAAAGGGCCGTCGTTGTTGAAGTACCCCTTGGGCCCGGGCCGTCTCCGAGTCGGTCTTGATGGCCTGGAGAGACTCGTACACCGCCTTACCAAAAAGGTTGTTGCCGTCGAACGGCATATCCAACACTCTGGTCTGGACGTCCTGGCGAAAGTCTGTTGCCTTGAGCCATCCTCGTCGTCGGAGGCAAACTCTGTTGCCCAGTTGGCGAAACCCGGTATCGGCAATGTCCGTTGCCACCGTTATGGCATGATCCGACGCCACATCGCCTTCCTGCAGAATTTGTAGGGCCTCTGCCCTCTTCTCGTCAGGTAGGAAGTCTAGCAGGGGAGCTATCTTGAACCAGAGCTCCCTGTCGTAGCGGGCCACGATTGCTAAGGCATTGGCCGCCTTAATAGTCGTCGCCGCCGAGATGACTCGTCGTCCCATGGAGTCCAACTTCTTGCCCTCGCTGTCCGGCGTGGAAGTTGAAGCCGCTGCACCCGCTGCTTTCTTCTTAGCCGCTGCCAAGACGACACAGTCCGCCGTGGGCTGGGCCCTGAGGCACAAGGGGGCGGAATCGGGGACTCTGTACTTCTTCTCGTACCTGTCGCCTTTGGCGGGTGTTGTGGAAGGGTTCTTGAGGACAGCAAGCCCCTCGTCCCAGATGTCGTCGAGCAAAGGCACCGCGAGGACCGTCTTCCTCTTGGCCTCTCGTCGTTGGTAGAGAAACCCTTCCTTCTTTTGTTCTTCAGGGCAGAGCTGGAAGAGCTCGGATGCCCTGGTTATCATGGCGTGAAAGGAGCCAATTTCGTCGGCTGGAGAAGCCCGAGGGGGTGATGACGGGATGTCCGCTGCGTCATCGCCGCCGTCGTCCGTCCCGGTCGCTGTATCCTCTCTAGGGTCCGGCGAGGGGGATGAGGGGCCCACAGGCCTCACGGGCACGAAGGGCGGACTCTCTTCCGCTTGTTCGGAGGGCTTCCCCGACAGGCCTGGTTCTGGATCCTCCATCGGGGTCCGTGGTAATCTCGTCCTTATCTCGGTACATAAGGATTGGATCGCCAACAAAATGGCCACCAAGCTATCCTGAGTCTCGGGTAATGGCTGCGACGGACGGGATGGCTGCCCCACTGGGCCCTCTTCGTCGCCATCGTCGCTATCTTCGATCACGTCAGCAGGGACCGTCCCCTGGGATCGAACCTTCTCGAACCTCTCGTTGAGGCCTATGAACCTCTCGTTGAGGCCCTTCTCGGTTTCCACCAGCTCCTCCTCAGAGGCTGATTCCGAGTCTAATGACAACCGCCCCCCCCCCTCTTTTTCCGCCAGGGACTTCACGGGGGTCTTAACGATGGGCTGGAAAGAGGATTCCCTCCGCGGTGGCAGGGATACTCTGGGGCCAGAGGCCGTTTTCACTGGCGTTGTCTCAGCCAGCTTCGCCAGGGTCGCAGCAACCACTTCGATAGAGGCCTTTGCCGGCTGGATCAAAGCCCTCACCACCTTAGGTGCTTCCTGGGCCTTTGCCTTGGGGGGAGGGTCAGCATCTCGCACCCCCTTCGAGATCGACCTGGTCCGCTCCAGCAGCTTACCTGGGTTCTCGGACTTCCTCTTCCCCGAACCAGAGCGCTGGCTCGTGGTTGAACGTGCTGGGGAAGTCGCGCCCTGCCTGGCAGCCGAAGAGCCCGACCTTTCGGCGCTCCCCGCGGACTCGTGGTGCTTGGCCTTCTGTTGCGCCCCCGTCGCCGGGGCGCCCTCACAGGACTTAGAAGCCCGCTCAGACTTTTTCTTCGCCTTCTCACTTGCTGTGCTCTTCTCCAGCCAGGCGGCGAGGCGGGAACGATTATCTTGTTTGGTCCGTTGTGAAAGGTTCTTGCAGAACGCACAGTCCTTCTCCATGTGCGTCTTGTCCTCATGAAGGCAGTAGAGACATCGCGAATGCTCGTCCTCCTTGAAAACGTTCTGTAATCCGCATCCAGGGCAGCACCTGAACAGCTTGGATCCGGGAGTCGAGCTTCCCTTGTCCTGGGCCATGTCCGTTGAGGTATGCCGCAGATCTTCCGGAAACCTCCAAGCGTAAACTCGACGAAAACTTCACCCTTGAGGGGCATAGAAGAATTCCGAAATGGGTCCCCGTTATCGGAAGTATAAACAGTGGAGCTTGAGGCTCGATTAAACCTAAAAAAATGAGAAAATCTCCTGAAAAAGCGTGAAAACGCAGAAAAAACTCGAGAGCTAAAGCACGAGGACTCCAACACTTGAGTGTGTGGTAAAAATGAGGACGGCTGCCAGAGGCGGGGCTTAGGGAGAGGGCAGTCATTGGCTGGGGGCAGTATGACCCAGAGATCAGTGATTGGTTACTACTAAGAAAGACAGATCAGAAAGGAAACCGATACCGATTTTTTTCTTTACCGAGGATTCCCAGCCTGAAGACGGGGAACATTCATGAGCATGTGAATCCATGCCAGGCCCATGCTGGAGAATAGACACTATCGCCCCACTCACTCTCAGGAAAGCCAAACGCACCAAACACTCCTGTGCCTGGTTCACCCAAGATCTTCTCGAACTAACCCGACACTCCACCAAAACTGAATTTAACAAAATGGCTAAATACAAAATCGCCATCACCAATGCCAAAGCTACCTCATTCAATACCAGTTTAGACTCAGCAAGATGCAACGAGAGGTTTTCCATATTCAGGGAGCTAGAAAAACCCACTCCCACAACTCATCGACAAAGATGAAGCCTGGTCCAACAGCATCCAAGATGCCATGCTCTGCAAACTTGACCTGCTACACAGTAAAATCCAAACCACCCAACAGAAACCTAACCAAGCGCCCCACATCCCCACTGACACGTCTGATAACTCACCCCAATTCTCCTTCAGAGAAGTCACTGGACAAGAAGTCAAAGCACTCATGAATTCCATCAAACCATCTAACTGCAAAGGTGACATCTGCCTAGCCACCATCAAAGAATGTGCCTCCACTCACTTCCTCACTGCCTTTATCAACGCCTCCTTTTCTACTGGCACTGTCCCTGCATGCCTTAAAGAAGCTTGGGTCCGCCCCCTCTTAAAGAAACCATCACTAGACCCCAACTGCACCAGGCAACTACAGACCCATCACCACAGTCCCCTTTCTCCGTAAATTAATGGACAAAGCCGCCTACCTGCAAGTCCAGCAGTTCCTTGAAGTTAACAACCTTCTCGGTCTCCAGCAATCTGGCTTTCGTCCAGGTCCTGGAACCGAAACAGCCCTATTAGACCTCAAGAATCAAATGGACGACGGACACTCTGGCAAACCGGACCTATTACTCCTCCTTAACCTCTTGGTCGCCTTTCATCTTGTCCACCGCAAAACCTTGTGCCAAAACCTCTCAACTTATGCACACTTCTCCCTTAATGCCACAGCACGGATCACCTCATTTCTCCAAGGCAGAGCTACAAGTCTTCTCAGACCTAGCATCTGCACAACCCAGTACCAATTCTATGTGGAGTCCCACAGGGCTCACGCATATGTTAATGTTAAAGGACATTTATACTGCGCACTATCACCACCGGTGTGGTCCCCTGGCGCCATATCACCAACGTTACACAACATCTTCACCAGGCCACTATTCCACATCCTCTACTTATTAGGAATCACCTATACAAACTACGCAGACTACACTCAGATCCTCCTAGAACTCGCAGACAACTACGACGTCAACTCCAAAACCATAAACTCCATCTACTTCACCATCCAAACATGGATGGCTCAGAACTGGCTCTTCCTGAATGGAGAGAAAACAGAACTGCTCTTAGTTGGCTCCCCTGAAATGCTTGAGACTTGACACGCAATACAACTCCTTTACCATCGACAACATACTAATTCCAGTCTCTCAGGCCGTCAAAACCCTGGGAGTATACCCGACTCCAACCTTTCAATGACAAGGCAAGTAAATGCCATCGCCTCATCAGCAGCATACCATTCCAAACTCCTCACTGCAGACAGACTACCTTTCGAAGGATAACTGCCTCACTATAGCCAGAACGATAACTGGTGCCCAGTTAGACTACTGTAACGCCGCCCAGGCTGGTACCTCCAGAAAGAACATCGAAAACCTTCAAATTGTACAATATAATGCACCCTGGGCTGCCCTGGATATCCCTAGAAGAGAATATAGCTGTAGAAGACGACAGGCGGAAGCCGACATGACGAAGGGCCATAGAAGAAGGGCCTGCATGTGCCATCATCGCTGAGAGAGGGCGGGAGCCCTCTAATTCCAAGCTTGCTGCCTCATTGTCGATCCACCAGGATCTCTGTGCTCCTCCAAAAGCCTTCTACATGATATATTGTACAGCAGCCAAGCTGTGCAACTCGCTGTAAGTTGTTTTCACCATTATTGCTTTTACTACCTAAAAGCTTATCTGTGGCATTTATACTGCCCCCAGCTCCCTGCCACTGGTGCATTTCATCTTTGAGACCCTCTAAATTGCGCCATTTCTCCGAGCTTCAAGGCAACTTAAGAATGGGCGCTGCATCCGCAGTTCAGATTTAAACTTGCCGCACTTCCTGCTACGACAGAGCCTGCACCCTTATTGGTTGAACGCAGCCTTCTTTTGCCAATAGCTGGAGCCGACACAACAAAGGGGCTGGCTGTACCTGTCCGGGCCTGAAGGGCCATAGAGGCAGGTCCTCCTCATCCCCAAAAGCATATCTAGCCGTACATCCGAGACTGCTTATGCTATCCACCTATTGTGCCTAGCAATCTTGAACTTTCGCTCCGCGCCCACTATCTGTATGCGGGTAAGAATTATGCTTTGTCGTACCTCCAATATGTTATGTGAGATTCTCTATCTGTACATCATCCTAGTATAACGATCGCTAGCATTTCCCACTTGCGTCTGTCCTTATATTCCGTATTTCATACCACATAAATTGTATAGATGTCCAGTACCTTTTGATTTCTCTCCTCAGAGATTTACCTCCAACATTCAATATCTTGTTCCCTTGTACACATACATGCCCAGATGTTTAACTGACTTGAAAACTGCCACTGTTCTGATCCTACCTTGACAGGGGTGTGCTCACTAGGGTACCTACCTGCATCACCATATTCCCATACACTGTTATTGTGTCATCACTATTCATCACAACTGTTAGGACTATGATGTTTTGCATGCGTATAACTTATTCAGTGCATGCCTTGGGTAGCTCGCTAGGCCTGCCACCTTGAGTGCTCACCCTACATGACGCAGCAAGGTCACCTATTATACATTACTAGAATTGTATATTTAGGACTGCGTACTGTTTCAATTACGCCCTGTACCTCTCAACAACTTCTGTCATGCTACATGCTCCCACTAAGGTTGGTGCCACATTCTTGATACTCCATCGTATTTCATCTGGGCAATTGGTTCATACAGGGATTCATAAGGTTAAACCTTTAACACCCTCAGTTGGCCACAGAACCCTTGTCAATATGAACATCACTCCTTGCCTGATCACTAGACCAATACCTCAATCTAACCAAATCAAACCTATGCACTTCCTACCACCAATCTTTGCCACAAAAGACAACAAAACCACGGTGAACCGCACAACTGAAACACCACCCAACCCCATGACCCCACTTCAATGGATTAAGCTATTCACCACCAGATCCAAACCAAATCAACCCTGCCCAACTAGCCTTAGAAAGCACAGGCTAGGATCTAGACTCCACAAATATTCAGCACCTTTCACCGCCATTTGAAACTCCTTGAATCCTCCAAAGCCATGCAAAATGAAAGCCAAACTTAAATCCAATGTAGACTCCTTGGTGCCATCTGCTGAATATTACATTTACATACCCACCGCACTGAAGGCCTTGACAAGAAACTTTCAGTAATCAAAGGCGCTCTCATCAATGCTAGATCCTTAGTTGCCCACTCTATTGACATTGCTGACCTTATCTTGGCTAATCAGCTAGACGTTATAGCCATCACAGAGACCTGGCTGCATCCAGCAGCAGGACCTTCTGTGTCCTTCGCAATTCCTGATAATTACTCTAGCCTTAGACTAGATAGAGAAACCTCTAGAGTTGAGGGCATCGCCTTTATCGCTAAATCTAACCTGGGAATGAGAAACATACAGCATCTACTGTTCCACTCTGGAGAACTCCTCTCAGTAAAACTACCACTATCAGCCTCCCGCACTATCACCATGCACCTAGTATATAGACCACCTGGCCCTATCTCTACATTCGAGGAAGATAGAACGGCCTTACTTGACACCAAACCTGGCTCTCAAATTCTATTACTCGGACTTCAACCTTGGCTTGAACGACCCCAATTACGTCAATGCTACCACCCTTGCCAACACTATCTCTGAGGCTGGCCTTACCATCAGGATCAACACGCCTACTCACACCAAAGGCTGTACCCTGGATTGGATTGCAGACATAAATTGTACGACCTTAATAACTTCCATCGAACCTTGTGCGTGGACAGATCACCACCTGACTTCCTTTAACATCCAAGATAACCTGCAAAGTAACTTAGCCACTCCAATGGTCACCCCCAGCCCCAACAAGAAACAAAACATTACAGCCAACAACCTATTACCTCTCCTCCATCCTATTACTAACATGGCTAACCTTAATACAGACCCAATAGCGCTAGCTGACTTGTATAACACGACTCTTAACCAAGCTATTGATGCAATTGCACCACTAAAACGAAATAAAGGGAAACCACAAGCTAACCTGAACTCATGGTTTACTCCTAGCCTCAAAGCTACATGTCTTTTTTTCATTACATGTGGAAGCCCTATGGAAAAACAACCATTCAGAGCAGAATAAGGACAATTTATTTTAGCTGCCAGCTACAAAAAGGAAATTACTCTAACACAAAAAAAGACCTTTAATGAAAGAATAATAAAAGCAAGCTATTTTAAGAGAATTAGAATCCCCCGACACTCCTAATGACACGTGCATCAAAAACAAAACTTGGTGTACTAATATCCAAGATGCCCTGTATAATAAAATCTCTATGCTTCACCACAAAATTGCAGCCAAAAAAATGTGTCCTACACCAGAATGTCCTAAAGGCACTGGAAGCCATATTGCAGGAAGCTCATGACAAACAAACCAAACCGACTAACCAGTTCAAATTTGCACCAGTCTCCATCCGAGAAGTGGAAAATATAATTTCTTCACTCAAACATCTAGATGCCTAGGTGACTCCTGTCCGGCGTCGATAATCAAAGAGGCAGCTAGGGACGTAGCGCATTTTGTTACTACTTTAATCAACCCCTCCTTTGAGACGTGCAGTCACCGGGAACCTCAAAGATGCTTGGGTTCTTCCCCTCTTAAAGAGAAAAACGAACTTAGAACCGAATATTCCCACAAACTAGAGGCCAACAACAACTGTACTGTTTCTCCTAAAAATATTAGACAAGGCAGCATACCTCCAGATTCAAACCTATCTGGAGACTAACAGCCTACTTGGCACATAGCAATCTGGCTTCAGACCAAGACAGTACTGAAACTGCCGTCATTGATTTGAAAAACCAAATGAACGAACGGAAGGATAAAGGAGAATTAGCCATTCTTCTCCTTTGACTTGGTGGACCCTGAAGTTTTATGTAACAACCTTGCATCCGCTGCCCATTTCTTGAGGGATGCCACTGCATGGATCCAGTCCTTCTTAGACAACAGATCCATGAGAGTGTTCTCCCCCACCTCGGCAGCAGACTGAGTACTGGTTACCTGTTGAGTACCCCAGGGCTCGTGTGTCTCCCCCACCATGTATAATATATTTACAAAGCCCCTATTCGATATCATTGATAATCTGGGAGTCTCCTATACCAACTATGCAGATGACACCCATTTTCTCATTCCAATCTGAGGAGACTGACACTGACCAACAAAATCTACCTTCTCATACAAACCTGGATGGCCGCTCATGGCTTTTGTCTCAATGACGATATGACTGAGCTCTTACTCATTGGGTCAACCAATAAACTTAACCACCATTACAATTCATTCTTCATTGATGGGCAAAAAAAGTAAGTTTCTAAGGAAGTCAAAACCTTAGGCTGGACTCTGGATTGAACAAGTGAATGCTACGTCCTCCGCTACTAGTTACACATGCAAACTTATATACTCCTGTAAACTGTTCCTTTCTATGGGTAGCTGCATTACACTAGCTCAAGCCCTTATTTTGTCAAAGCTAGATTATTGCAATGCGCTCTACCTAAGCACTAGTAAAAACATCAACAAATTGCAAATTCTCCAAAACAACGCCCTGAGAATGGCATTAAGCATCTCAAGAACACAACACATTTCAAACACAAGGCGTTCCTCAAATTGGCTAGCCATTAAGGACAGAATAAAGCTCAAATCCTTAAACCTCACTTATAAATGCCTCTCCAATAGGGCGCCTAAATACTTCGAGGGCAAATTCACTAAACACACCTCCGAACGCCCTATCATAACTTCACAGACCAATAGCCTCAGGATCCCTAAATTCGAACTTAAGAAAGCAGGGGGCAGAAGTTTCACAATCATGGAACTCCATGCCTGACCTCCTTAAGAGCAACCACGTCATTCCAAATAGTCAGGAAGGATGCTTAATCGTGGCTGTTCTCTCTTGATCACTGAAACTGGTCACTCACTCTAGTAAGATTTCAGAGTTAGAATAGCTCCTGAAAGTCTCACCCGTTAAGATGTCTAAATGACTCTTTCACTCAATATCTTTTCACGAGCTGCCACTGTTATTTATATACAGATTGTAAATACTCTGTAATGTTATGTTTACCACCCTTGTGTTAACTCCTCCCTATGATGTATGACGTACGATGTAGTGTTTCTACCCAAGGTGCAACTACTCGCCTGGGATGTACTTATTTCTGATTTGATGTAAAATATTGTAACCTTTTGCAACCTGTAATGCGCCCAGATACCTCAGGGTTCGGAGCGCTATATAAATGAATAAACAAACATATCTCAGCTGCCAGGAAACAAGCCAACTGGCTACCCGTCAAGGAACGCATTCTATTTCAAAATACTGACACTGTCCCACAAATGCATCCACCACGCAAAAACGCAATACCTCTCCTACAGACTCACTAGACCTCTCACAGAAAGACCCAGAGGAACCCCACACACCAAACTTCTCTCAGTATTCAAGGTCTCCAGAGCGCAGGCAGGAGGCTCAAGCGTTCCCTTCATTACCGCAACCCAATGGCATTCCCTGTCACCTAACCTCAGAGGTATCTCTTCCCACTTATGTCATGTTTTAATTTCTTAGCGGAAAGCTGTTTGCATGAATTTTCGTCATACCTCAAAACACAGACTAAATTTACCGCCCGAAACGTCCCTGCCTTTCCACCTAGGAATCTACCTGGTCCTTACTATTTCACTCATGTTCTTTAACCTGTGTCAACATTGCTATGCCTCTTGTAACCAGTAAGGAATGCTGTATCATGCAACTAAGCTTTCCCAGATTTAACAGCGCCTCAATGCTGCTGGGCTGCCAGTGCGCTTTATAAATACAAATAAATAAAAAATGGAAATATGAAAGTATGCATCTTTCATATCCAATGTTGCCATGTAGTCCCCCCTGCTTTAGAAGGGGAATTACTTCCTGGTGTCATGCTAAACATTTGTGGGTTGACATATGTGTTTGCTGGTTGCAGGTCTAGTACTGGGTGCACTGTTCGGAATTTCTTTGCCACAAGTACGCTGAATAAATACCCTTGTTTACCTGGTTTTCTGGGACAATTTCTATGCAGTCCTTTTCCAGGAGAGATTTCACTTCCTTCCGTAATATGTGCTCTCCCTCTTGTGTTGTCTTTGTCTTGGTGGGTGGTTGGATTGTCTTTGAAGAAGCTCTATTAAGTACTCACCCGCTACAGTGGAAAGCACCCACTTGTCTGAGGTGAACCCTCTCCCATGCGTGGGTGAATTGTGAGATGCGACTTCCGACTGGAGTGGCATGGGAGGGTACTTGGAGCAGGGCGCCATGGCTTGGGTGGAGCCTCTGGCTGAGGAGGCTCTACCTCTGCTCCTAGATCTTTTGTAGCCTCTTTGAAAATTGGAGGACTGTACCTGTGAGGTGCCCCATGATGTTGATTGGCTATCTTGACTATAATTGGAAAACGCTGTGGGCCTTACCCGCGGAACTGTCTTGTGCTAAAAGATTCCCTTTGCACAAGCTGTTTGACAGTTGCCCAAGAGCTTTCAAGGTGCAAATCTTCTTTGGCACTTTTAAGGGCATCCTCACCACCTTACCGAACAGGGCATTTGGATCAATGGGCATGCTGAGCAACGTAATCTGTGTTTCAAGCTTAAAGCCTGGCTGCCTTCACCAGGCGTGGCACTTAATTAACATGCCTTCAGCTATGATGCAGCCTGCATTGTCAGCAGAATCCTGTTTTTTTTTTAGAATGCAGTTGGCTACCTGCTTACCCTCAGAGACGGTCTTTATGAGCTGGTACTTTAGAGGCGCTGGGACTGCCTCAACATGTTGTAGTTCATCCCACCTATGGCAGCCGTAGCAGCCAACAGGGTGGCATTGGCTATTCCTGCTTGGTAGGCAGCTGAGAAAGCCACCTTTCTGCCAAAGGGGTCAATTTTCTTGCTTTCCTTATATGGCGAGGCCTCAGCCGAGGCTAGAATTGTGCCCGCCCCCTTTCTTGTAGTGGTGACAACCAAGGAGCCAGGTTTCAACTGACCCCTGATGTACAGAGGGTTGGTAGGGGCCAAGCTGAACACACTCAATTCAAGGGTGGACTGCCCTTGCAAGGTTTGGTGTCAGAGGAGAAAGCGGAACGCATCTTTGAATGGATTGCAGGAGGGGAATAAAATGTGTAGCGGACCTCTTGTCTCCAAAATGTTCTCCACAAAGTCTGTCAACTTGAGCCTATTGTGAAACAATTGAAGATATATAATACACTTTCAAAATGATTGTGTTGGTTGTACAAATAATTTATAGTAGGCAGACAAAGTGTGTGTTTGGTGACATTTCTTCGTTAAAATATTGTGTATCTCATTTTACATAAACAAAGAATTGACTTACAAAATACTGCATGTGGTGTATTTATTTTTGCTTCTTTTTGTCAACAACTTTTGTATTTATTTCTTCTGTAGCATAATTGTCCTCCAGCCATTGCATGTAGTTTTCTGCTTTAGTGTGGTAGATAGAAATACTGTTCGTCACTTAAAATATTGGAATTAGAAATAGAAAAACAGTACATGAGAACAGATGATCGAATATTTACATGAACTTTCGGATGTATTGCTCATTGTCTATGTCGTGGGTAGCTGCCAATAGCATGTCAAGTAAATCGGCTGCTGATGAATTATTGAACCTATCGGAGAATGTATTTTTCTGAGTGATGTTTCTATATGCCAATACAACTAAATTATATCATACTATTAAGACTTTCTACGTAGTACATATTTATTACGAGAGTGAGGTGTAGTTTTAGGAGATTGTGCTATTTTTAGGTTACATTTATTCTTGAATTAGATATTTCAAACATGTAGTCAATTTTAGAAAGAGGATTTTTATTTTGTTCAGAACACTTAGACATTGGCAGACGGTAAAACTGGAACATGTGGAGTCATCTACTAAATGTGCTGCCAATTTCCATACACACCACGTGAACCCCAAGCTTTTTAATTTTGTGGTGCTCAGGCAATTACGAATACGCATCATACACACATCATCCCAGGAAACTTGCACCAGATAATGTTTCAATTCATGTTCACAAGTTTTAAAACGGAACATTAGAAGGGCCACGTTTTAGCGTTTCTTCCACAAAGTACACCGGACATCCTCGGCTCCATTTTAACGCACTATTCGTTCACCTGAAATATTGCCAACTGTCCATTTCTATTCTTAGGACTTTCTGTGTTGAGGGATTGGGGACCCAGACCGTATTGTCATTGCAGCTGCTGCAAATCTCATGAATAGACCGGTTGACAAATGGCACAGCAACCATTTCTCGATTTGAAAAACAGTAAACAAATATGGCCACCTTTTTCATAGCAACCATCCAAATCATTGTAAAAAAATAAACAGACATGAAGTGCTAGTTTGAGACAATCCTCCTGTATTAAATAGCAACCATTGAAAGAGTGAACAGACTTTCTATCCCATCCATGGCAGAAATCTTTCTCTGTTGCAAAATTCTGGTCCGTCTTCCAAGCAAATAAATAAACTGTTACAATGGAACACAATACTAATAGCAATAAACCCACAGCCAGTGGGGCATTCCTGCATCAGATAGCTAGTGCCCCAGGGTCTTCATTAAAGCCCTCATGTTAGTCGGACCTATAACTATGGGCACACTAAATATTCACCTTAACTCCATGCAACAACCACTGTGCCCAGTAAACTGCCATTAAGAACTGATAGTATTTCTGTATCAAGTAACAGTACAGTTTCAAGAACAAGAAAAAAACAGTGCTTTCCCATTTTAAACTATTGCATATTACCCATATTTGTGACACAACATTTGAAGGACCACGTCTTAGTGTTTTCTTGCAGAATGTACAGGCAAGTATGGGCCACACCATCCAGAAGATGTTACATACTTCTATAACACATAGTTCACAGCACAAACTCCTCATACAGAATTAGTTAACATTCTCCAAAGGCATGGACAAATTCAAAACTATTGGCTAAAAATATTCTGAGTTCTCAAGGTATGCACATGACCTCCTCCTATATTAAAAAGCAACCATTGGGAGGTTGACTTAATTACATATCTTTCTTTAATGAACATTAATATGAATAGCAAAATACAGATGTCTGTGAATCTGCAAATACAAATCTGTAAGAAGGTAAACCATTTTTAATAAAGCAATCAACCAACAAATTCACTCTGGTGGCATAGATTACATGTAACTCCTAACTTTACACATTAGCAGCCGGTAAAACTACAACATATTCAGTTGACACAGCTGCCAAAATCGACAGTTCATTAAGTGTTGGTGACGTAGCACGTGTACAAAGTACCTCCTCTTCCGCTTTTCTACAACAGTGTAACTTGGAAGAAGCAACAAATGTCAACTTTTGTTTTCATCCCAGTTGCCTTCTTCCTCAGTGGCAATGGATTCAGAACCCGAACGATAATGTGATTAACACTACTGCTACTCATGTTCCGACATGTTGGAATGTCCAACTGAAAAGGAATATGTAAAATAATAAAAAGACGAAAAAGACAATGCCACAAAAAAAATGAAGTCTCCTCTCTAAATCTCTCCAGCATTTCGAATGAATCTTCAAATGCAGTGTTCCATTTCTACAGGTGTTAAGACACTCTGGCTGTTGCTGGTAGCACCTTAAATGGGCAGAGGATGATTCTACACAGCCACTGCTCACAACTACAATTAACAGGTAAAACCGCATGCAAGCCAAAACAGGCCGCAGCCCAGTATGATCCATA
This sequence comes from Ambystoma mexicanum, assembly GCF_040938575.1. NCBI lineage: Eukaryota > Metazoa > Chordata > Amphibia > Caudata > Ambystomatidae > Ambystoma > Ambystoma mexicanum. The sequence continues at coordinate 900,068,316 of NC_090941.1, forward strand.
CCATTCAGAAGGCATGAAGTGCTAGCTTGCTATTTAATACAGGAGGATTATGTCTCAACAATCGAACGAGTGAACAGACTTAGTATCCAATTCCATGGCAGAAATCTTTCTCAGTTGTAAATTTCTGGTTGGTCTTCCAGCAAATAAAGAAACTATTACTACTGCAGTCTTAAGGAACACAATCCTAATAGCAATAAACCCACACCCAGGGGGGCATTCCAGTGTCAGACAGTGCCTCAGGGTCTTTATTAAACCCCCTCACATTTGCCAGACCGGCAACTATGGACATGCTAAATATTGGCCTAAATTCCATAGAAGAACCAGTGTGCTCAGTAAACTGCCATCGACAGCTGCCACTACTAATGCATTTATTGGGGCAATTTGCACTGCAAAAAAGATTCAATTTATTTTTTATCTTCTTTTAAACTTTATTTTCAACACAGTGAAAGACATATATCCAAACATACAATGTGCAATGGGTTACATTGACAACGAAGAGTGTGCAACAGGAGTACACAAAAATGAACATCCAGCAGCTTAGTCAGTCAAAATCGTGTGACTAGCTAGTTCAGTCTATAAAGAATTTCAGTTTGCGCAAATATTGAAATGTGTTTTGGTCTACAACATGGTATAATCAGGGACAAATATGCTTCTTCATATTCATTAGCATGCATCATTTCAGGTAACCACAGTGATGGTCTGAGCAGTTTTGGACTTCCACTTATTTATTAATTTTTTTTCATTTGTTGCACGCCCAGACCCTGGAGTATCACAGCGTAGTTACAGACATCTTGGTAATTGGTCATACATTTAGAAAGCGAAGGCGTACAAAAATAATTTACAAGCAGCAAATCGTACAAAGCACTATTGAACAATATTTACAGGCAAGCGGGAACGGTTACTTAAGCAATATACATTTTTTGGCAAGCTAGCAACCAATGTTGAATAAACGCCTTTTCTTTTTTACTACTTTTTATTGATTTTAGCATATAAAACAAATCAAACAAGAAAGCAACAGCATCAACTAAACCCCCCTCCCCAACTTCGGTCGTAGCACCAGTAGGTCCTTCCTTCCCATTAGCCCCCTGCCCGCCCTTTAACCATGAATGTCCAGCAGCTTTAGTCTTTGGGGGCACCATTGTTCCCTAAACTCCCCTTTCAGGTAGTCCAGCATCTCACCCCAATCAGCTGAAAAGCTCCTCAACTCACTAACAGCCGTGTATGTGGCCCATTCCAGTGAAACAATGTCCCACATTTTCCTTAGCCAGTCCTGCTCCGTAGGAATCCATTTGAGCGATTAGACCCATCGCTGCCAAGGTGAATACCACTTTCATTTAAAACTCCCTCTCCTTTCCCCTTCACCCCCTGCTGCTCTCCTCCCCAGCAAGATCTCCGGGGGTCCTGACTGCCCCCCACCCCTAGGGCCTGGGACTGGGCACATGCAATTTCACGCCAATAAGGTCTAATACGAGGGCAGTCCCACCATATGTGAGTAGGCGTGCCCACCTCCCCGGAGCCCCTCTGGCAGTCCCCTAAAGTTATCGGATACATCGCGTGCAGGCGGGCCGGGGTATACTGCCAGCCATAGATATATTTGTACCAGGCTTCCTGTAGATGGGTCGCTTTAGCCACCTTTGGAATTGTCCTCCATAGCCTCTCCCAGTCTTCTCTGGAAGTATCTGTGCCTTTCCCCCTCGCCTACCCCGAATTCCTGCTTACATTCCTCAAAGGTTTTCACCTTTTGGTTGTGAAACATATCCCTCAGCGTCCTGCAACCCCCTCCCCACGCTCGAAATGCCCCCCTCTCCAGCCCTGGCGTAAAATCCCCATTGTTGAAGATCGGCATAAACGGGGATGGAAAGTACAAGATCCCCCGCCTCTCCACTGCCCTATCGCAGGTATCCACCATTCACTTGGTTATAGCACTCAGATGCATGTGGGGTGGTCTCAGCCTCCGCGGAAGCCATAATACCTCCCCAGGTGATGTCGGGCAACTTCTCTATCCATTTTTACCCAGTGCTTCCCATAGTCATCCGCAAACTATTCCCTAATCACCCGGAGAAGTGCAGCCTCATGATATCGCCTGAAGTCCGGAATAGCCAGGCCACCCCGTCCTTTGGACGCCATGAGAAGTCGTCAGGACAAGCGCAGCCTCTTGCCTTCCCAAATAAATTCTTTGACCACTCGGTCCAATTCTGTAAAGAAGCTCGCAGGAATGGATAGTGGAATCGCCTGAAACAAATAGAGTACACGGGGAAGAATCACCATTTTAAGGACCACCCCCCTCCCTAGCCAGGAGATCCTGAGGGCACTCCACCACCTCAGGTTGGTCTTAATTGCTGTTAGCATGGGGGAGTAGTTCACACCGTATCAACCGTCCAGGATAGGGGTTATCCTAATCCCCAAGTATCTTAACCCACCCGGGCTCCATTTGAACGGGGAGAGTGCCTTTAATTCCCTCGCCTCATTCTCCTCTAGTGACAAATTCATCAGTTCCGAATTCTGCCAATTGACCCGCAGACCCGATACTTCCCTGAATTTGGTCAGCACTTCTATGCTCGCCCTGATGGACTCCTTCGGCTGCATCAGCGTGAGCAACATATCAGCGAATGCCGCCACTTTATGCTGATATCCCCCGAATGGTATGCCCTGAATCTTGTCTGCCTCCCTTATAGCCAGTAGAAGGGGTTCCAAATATATAGCGTAGAGCAGAGGGGACAGGGGGCATCCCTGTTTCGTCCCCCGCTGGAGCCTAATTGGATGTGATGTTTCTCCATTCACTAGGATGCGCGACCTGGGATTCTTGTAATTTGCCACGACCATGTTGATGAACTCTGACCCAAGACCCATCGTTTCCATGACTTGGAACATGAACGACCACTCCATCCGATCAGACGCTTTTTCAGCATCTAGCACTAGGAGGATCGCTGGAGTGGTCGTCTTCCGTGTTTTCTCAACCATGTGGGCCACCCGTCTAATATTGTCAGCTGTCTGCCTCCCTACCACAAACCCTGTCTGGTCCTGGTGGACCAGTGAGGGTAAGTACTTCTCCAGCCGCTTTGCCAGCATTTTGGTATACATTTTTGCCTCCGTGTTTATGAGGGCAATGGGTCGATAAGATGTGCACTCATCGGGATCCTTACCCCGCCTTATGTATGATTGTTATTTTAGCCTCTTCCATCGAGGGGGTAATGTTGCCTCTGGACCCAAATGAGTTGAATAGTTGTGTTAAATGTGGAACTAACAGATGGGAGTAGGATTAATAGAAAGACGCTGGATAGCCGTCTGGACCCGGGGCCTTACCGCGGGGAGTGCCATTATGGTTGCCCTTACCTCGTCTTCCGTAATAGCTCGCCCTAGCTCTCTCCCCTCATCCCTAGATAATCGTGGGAGGGGAAGGGCCCCCAGGAACTCACTCTGTGGCCCAGGCAATGGATTCTGTGAAGAGTATAAAGCTTCGTAAAACTCCACCATCCTCCCCTTTATCTCTTCAGTCCAAGTGAGTCTCTCACCCCCCCCTTTCCCTCATGGCCACGATAACATTCCGTTCCCTGTTTCCCCTCAGTAGGCGAGCCAGAAATGAGTCTGCCTTATTGGCCTTCGCATAGAATCTTTGTCTAACCCCAAGCATAGCCTCCTCTGCCTTTTTGGTCCTTCAGATCCCCAAGTGGCCCTCTGCTGTGCCTCGAGCCCTCTCATCAGCCTGTTTCTCTCAGCCTTTAGAGCGATTAGTTCCCCCCTAAAGTGGCATTAAAAGCATCCCACCTAATATCGAGGCTTGTGTCCATGCTGTTTCGCTCAAAGAAGTCCCGAATCTTACTTCCCATCTCCTCCCGCATCACCTGATCCCTCAGAAGCGTCTTGGGGAATTTACAGCTCCAGACCCCCCCGACCTACGCCTCTCCAACTGCAGTTTCATCTGAACGACCTTATGGTCTGTTATCCCCATGGGACCCACCTCTACTGATTCCACCCCTCCGATCAGGCTTGCAGACGCCCAGATATAGTCAATTCTTGACTGGGTTCTATGAACATCTAAGAAAAACGTGAACCCCTCCTCTCTTCCGCTCAGCGCCCTCCACACATCTCGCAATCCCACTTCCTTCCACCGTTCCTTCAGTTGGGGAGAGGCCACCGCAGCCCCACCACCCCCCTTATGCTGCGTGCGGTCACCCCACCTATCCAACGCCAAATTAAAATCCCCCATCAGCATCACCTGCCCCCTCGCGAAGTCCTGCAGGGTACCCAGGATCTCTCGCATGAACTGATCTTGGCCCGCGTTCAAGCCATACACTGAGGCTATAGTGTAAGGCGTGCCCATATACTCTCCTCTTACCATGATGTACCTCCCGCTTCTGTCCCGGAGCGTATTGTTCACTCAGAAGTCCATCCCCCTCCGAAACCCCAGCGCTACACCCCCTTTCTTTGTGGGGCCTGATGGCAAGCAGTATTTGGGAGAATCCCTTCAACCGCAGGCGATACTGATCCTTCCAGAGTAAGTGGGTCTCCTGCATCGCCAGGACATCTGGTTTGTGGGACCTGGTAAATTGCTCCAATTTCGTACGTTTAAGAGGGGAGTTCAGCCCCCTAACATTATGTGTTAGCCACTTAAAGACTGAGCCATTATGCAGTATGCCCCTCTTAGATGGCCCCCTGTCCCCTTACCGGGTCTGCCCTGTATTTCCCCCCCACCCCCAACAGTGGGTTTGCTGATTCCCCCTCTACTTCTTTTACCTTCGGCCTTCTTTCCTTTATTCAATAAAGCCTGAATTACTCCACTGGTCGCTACGGCCCCCTCCCGAGTCCCCCTATCCCCTACCCCTTCCCACCCTCCATCCCCAACTTTGGGTGAGACCGCCCCCTCCCCCCTTGCCCAACCTGACAACCACCCCGAGCATTTGCTCCCTCCGCTCCTTCCCTTCCCTCCACCGGGCCTTGTCACCCTTACTGACCCCAGGATGTTGCGCCCCCCCTAGCTCAACTGCCACCTTCAAGGGTCCACCACCCCTTACACGTTTTGTTCCCATTAAGATGCTCCCCGAGCTGCCAGCCCCGCACACTGAGCGGGCCCCCCCGTTCTCCTTCGGCGACATGCATTTTCCTCTCTGGCCCTTCTGCCTTTTGTCCCCCACCGTAGACCACTCCCACGGCCTTGGCCTGCTGCCGGTGGTCAGCCCATTGCTTCTCGTGGGACCTTCATCCAGATCAATCCGCAACATATTAGCTCCTTCATGGACTGACGTTATCCGTTTCGGATGTCCTTCCCAGTCAAATACTAAGCCGAATGGAAATGTCCACTTGTAGCGTACTCCGCGCTCGTTTAGTGCCTTCAACACCGGTGCCACCTGTCTCCTCTTTATAAGGGTGGTGCTAACCAGATCTTGATACAAGGCTATCTGTTGGCCTTTAAACGTTATTGGTTCCTTTTTCCTCACCGCCTGGAGGACTGCATCCTTCTAGGCATACCTGGTAAAAGCAGCAAGGACGTCCCTCGGTCTCGGGGTGAGCCCCTTGAACAGTCTACCAACTCTATGGACGCAATCCAGTTCAATGCTGGCCGGAGCAGCCTCCCCCAAGATTTCAGCAAAGATGCCCTGGATTTCCTGCTTTAGCTCCTTATCCGGGACTGATTCCGGCAACAACTTCACCCTTATGTTAACCCTACGAGACCCGTTTTCGATATCCTCCATTTGGATCTCCAGATTCTGGGTCGCCACATCGAGGCGCTCTATGGCCTCACTGTTATCAGTAGTTTCCTTTTCCATGTCCTGGAGACCCCTTTTCAGAAGATCGGTTCTTTTGCCCAATTGTCCTAGGTCCCGCTTGATCTCCCCAAGAGCTTCATTCAGGTCCGCCCGCATAAGCTGAAACTGCTCCTGGATTGTCTTAGCCAGATTGGTTTGAAGCGCCTGAATCTCGCCCAGGACGTCCTGTCTAGTGACCGGGGTCAGCTCCCGCGGCTCTTCCGCGGTCCCCCTCTCCTCCGACCCCTCGCTGCTGCCCTCCGATCCCTCGCCCATATCCTGTACCGGCCACAGAGAATGGAGGGTGCTGTGTTAATCCGTGGGTGCTGCGCTGTTTTCCACTCTTCCCTTTATTCCATGTGGCCATCAGTTCAATCTCTTGCATGCATTGCGAGTTCCAGCCAGCTCCCATCCTCTTACTACCCAGTCACTTACTGGAGCCAGACCTTCACCAATGTGTCTCCACGGGGGCCAATCTACCTGTGCAGGGCTTCCAGCAGGCCAGCACAGCTCCGCCGACCCCTCTTCCACTCCTGCACCTTCTGGAGTCACCTGATATGCTTTATTTTTTAACGGGGTTACTACGCCCCAGTAGCGCAGGGGTCGCCACTTGCCACAGTGCCCAGGCTCCAACATCCACTCCGTGCACTCCCCTAGATCTCTTGGAGCACGGGGACACGTAGCCGCCGGAGCAGCTGGAGCAGCTCCCGTTTCTCGTTCCGTCTTCACCCCCGGTGGCCGGGGACCCGCCCGCTCCTCCACGAGCCGCCCACAAGGTCCCCGGCTCACTGTGGCGTTCCGCCTCTGCTCCTCGCCCTGGCACCCGGGCCGCGGCTCCGATCCCGCGTGGGCCGCTCTGTTCCTCCTTCCCCTTCTGTGGGTGTGGGCGCCCGCCCAGTGCCGCAAGGCCCCACCGCTCTCCACACATGCCCGCGGGCCGCCGTTATATGCTCCTGTGCAGCCTCCAATCCAGGTACCCGCAGCCAGTCGCCCGACAGGTGCCTACTCCTCTGCCTGGGCCTCGCACGCCGACAGGCAGGCTCCCTGCTCACTCCTCGAGCCGGGTCGGCCCGGGGCATACACACTGCAGGGAGGCAATATTCTCCTTCCCTGCCCCTCACTGCCCCCTCAGATGGATTCCGGGAGCCTTGCCACAGCTTTTCCAGGGACTGCCAACCAGTAGCGGGGTAGTGGACCGCTGTAATCACGTCTGGGGGTCAGGCGCGCACAGTCGACACGTCTACTCCCTGCCGGCCGCCATCTTGCAATCCTAAACGCCTTTTTTTGATCGAGACCTTACAGATGTCACTGAATAAGTATTTGGGGGAACGCCAAGGCAGGCGGGGGTAGAGGGGTGGGTGATGTGTGACACCAGTGCATTCCTTCAGTATATCTGCGACTTCAGACCAGAACTTGACGATCTGGGGGCAGGCCCAATACATGTGTTGCGCTTCAGAAAATGTAGCATTACACTTAATGCACCCTGCGTTAACGGAGGGGGGCAAATCTGGATATATTCTTGGGGGTGTAGTGCAGCATGTTAAGAACTTTAAACTGGATGGCCTGTGTCTGGCATTGAGGGGGACCTCCTTAGTGAGATGACACCATCGGGCCCACCACGCATCAAGCGTGGCCCACCCCTCCCAGCTCATCCTAGCTTTACGGGGTGACGAGTATGTGTCCTGACATTTCTTGTATAGGTTAGAGAGTAACCCTCTGGTGTACCCAGCCGCCAGGACCAACGAGAGGGGGGTCGCAGACCTCAGGTTCCTTAGGGAACGATGACCACTTTGCCCTGACCGCAGCTCTGATTCTGTAGTACTGTAAAGTCCTGACCGGACCCGACCCGACCCAAGATTTTCAGTAAAGGCCGATAGGGTTACAAATGTGCCATCAGGGAAGAGATTGTGTAGTGTCATTTCGCCTGTCGGATCCCACCCTTCACGCATAGATTTATCATACGTTGGGGGAAGCCTCGGGCATCACCAAAGCGGGATAGAGCCTGCATATGGCTCGGAGACCTGCAACCTCTTAAAAGAGTCTGGACCATGCGCTGACGGTAGTGCGGGCTGGGTCAAACGTGTTGGTGTCAGGGTGACGATTGGTTAGAATGATTGTGAGCAAGTCGGATGGGGATGCACTGTATCTCTCGAGGACTGTGTGTAACGGACGGGCATGTAGAGTGTACCAGTGGCCAGCGAAGTGCGCCTGCGCAACCTCATAATACAGCTCAAAATCGGGAGCCTGGATTCCCCCCCGGTAGTATGGCTTGGTCATCGCCTCCAGTTCATGTGTGGGGTGTGAGCGCCCCATGTAAACCAGACAGCCAATGAACAGAGCTTATCAAAGAATACCCGCCTAGGCCAGACCGGGATGTTGACTAGGTAGTATAGTAGTTTGGGGACTAAGATTATCTTTTAGAGATAGCCTACCGCATAGTGAAAGCGGGAGCCTGGCCCATAATTTCAGTTTATCTGTAAGTGTGTGCATATACTTTTCTGTGGTTTTCCAGCAATAGAGTGGTGTTGTCACATGATCACAATTCCCAAATATTTCAACTTGTCCTGAACCCATCTGAAGCCCTGGAGATTTACTGGTGCGATAGTAACCTCGTTTAGGGGGGTGGGGGAGTGGGGGGGAAGGGGGCGGCAGCTCTGACTTGGCCTTGTTGAAGCGGTATCTAGAGAATACAGTGAATCTACCAACCTTGTCCAGCAATGGGGCAAGGTTGGTGGACGGGATTTTGATGAAAAGTAGTGTCATCTGCGTATAATGAAATTATGTGTGTGGGGCCAGTCATCCGGAGGCCACGGTGTAAATGTCCAAGGCGCATGATGCAGGCGAGGGGCTCTATGGTAAGGGCAAAGAGTAATGGCGACAGAGTGCATCCCTGACGAGTGCCACGCTCGAGCAAGAACATTGGGGATACCGTGGATCCGGTTCTGACCCTTGCCCTCGAGGATGAGTATAACAGACTAAGGCATTGAATGAAAAATTTGCCCAGGCCCATACGACGAAGCGTGTAGTCTCTCTGGGTTAAGCTGTGCGATGATCCCAAAGAGCCTAAGTAGATTGAATGCAGTCGTCCACCCAGGGATGAACTCCGATTGGTCGGGATGGACCAAGTCAGACATGTGTGGGAGAAGTCTGGCCGGCAGTAATTTAGCAAGGATTTTCATGTCCGAATTAATCAAGGACAGGGGCCTGAAGAAACCCATGTCTGAGGGGGGCCTATTGGGTTTCAGTAATACAGTAATCAGTGCCTCTGACATCGAAGGGGGGAGGGATCCAGTTTGTAGTGATTCCTCAAACATCCAAAGCAAATTGGAGGCTAGGATGGAGCTCAGTTCTTTGTATAATTCGATCCCTAGCCAGTCTGGGCCAGGGGCCTTACCCGAAGGGACAGATTTTATGGGTTCAATGATTTGAATGGAATGCAGTGGGTCCTTTTTGTGCTAGTTTGGTGACGCTTCCTCATCCAGACATTATTATGGTTCATTGTGGAGGGAACAGTTTAGGGCATGTTGCCAGCATTTCAATGCAGTTTTCAATGAAGGAGACATTCTGCCAACTAATGGAATCTTTTCTCTCATTGCCCAGAGGCAGATGTGGCTATGTTCTTCCTTCTGTGGTCCACAAATGGAGACAGCGTGGCGCAATGTGAACAAAGCTGTGTGTGCTTTTCTGCGCAACGTTGGCATGTTCTCCTTCCACAATGAAGTTTATCCAACTGATGCTGGCAATGAGATCTTTCTGCGTGATATCCAAAATGCCTTACAGCACTTCCTGCAAGTGTAGGATGCATTTTCCCAGTGGTCCTTAACCAATTGTAACGTTTAAAATACAAAGAGTACCAAAAAGCTCTTTTCAGAGCCGCTACTTTTTTGGTGGAAATGCATACAATGCTTTTGGCGGCGTCTCGCTGCTAATTGTTGCCATCTCTGTACGCGGTGCTTCTAGGCTGCGTCACCGCTTGCATGCTTCATTTGAAGTTCTATTTTTGAACACTGGAAGATGGCTCTAAAAAGAGCCTTTTTGTCCGCCCCGCTTTCTGGCTGTGTATCATTTTTCCTGTTGTAAGACGCCAGAAAAGAGAGTAGTGGAAGGGAGATTTCATAAAGCGTACCAACCACAGGGATAAGAAATGTTAAGTGGAGAGTAGAAGATGTAAGGTGCACCTTACTTGGTTAGGGGGCAGTGTTTGCCATGGTCCCGGACCACTGACGCAAAACCACTTCGAAAATGTTCTCCCCTACACAGTACTGCGTTGCAGTATATGCACAATCGTGTCCTTTGAGAGGTAGGGGTCTGTTGTATTGTGTATGTCCTCCAAGGTTGCTTGCGGGACGCCGTGGCCCACTGGAATGTCTCTAGTGGTGGTAGGAGCAGATGCAGAGGATGCTGTAGTTGACAATAACGTACTGCCTGCTTGGAAGGGGACAACTCTCCAAATAGCTGCCTGGTGGTTTGCTTTTAGGTGTCGGTGCATGTAAGTGGTGCCATAGCTGTGCAAGCCAGGTTTCCCGCAACCAAGTACTAAGCACTCAGTGCACTGCACCGGGTTAGCACGAGATTGAGGCACATTTCCAACGGTCCTAAATAGTTTCCACACCCAGGATTGCTGCTGGCTGTAGGCAATGGGGATTCCTCCAACTTTACTCTCGTTTCCTTTTCGATGTCCCTCCCCATTATGATGCTTGGTCATTTGCTGAGGACTTTTAGAAGGAGGTGTTGGTGGTGTGGGTACTTCCGAGTTAGAAGTAGTAGCAGAAGCTCTGGTGGCCATTACTTGGAGAAGTTGTTTGCAGGCACAGATTTGGTGACATTGCAAAGTGCCATTAACTCATTCCCTTCAATATCTACATGTAGAAGGAAGAGTGGAGGATTGCTGTAAGGGTGCACTATCACTGTAACACTCGTACAATACAGATAAATGTTCTCTTTCGATGTGCACAGATCTGGCTCGTGGCCGCCAAATATTGGTGGACACGAGCAATGTTGATACTTTAGTATGGTGATGTCCCCATTGTTCTCCATTTGCAAGCTTGTCTGCTGGACGTATATTGCACGTTACACTGTCGCACGCGCATAGTTGTACTACCGATATGTTTCCTACCCCCGGCCTACTTAAACATTTGGTTCATGTACATTGCACATTTCTATCTATGCTTTCTGTGAGCGGTGTGCAGTCAAAATATCGGGAAAAAAAAATGTCGAAAGACAAAAATAAAAATTCTAAAAAATGCCAAAAAAGTCGCATTTTTTATTTTTTTATTTATATTTATTTTTTGGCTCTCGCGTGTAAAAAAAAAAAAGGTAAAAAGAAGGGGGTTTGGGGAGAACCCCCCCATTTCGAATAAAAACATAACAAAGAAATTCCGATATTTTGACTATAAACCCTGAGCACTATAGAGTAGGTGGGATGTTTGGGTGGAAAAATACGCACAGAACGAGGGTGTACGCCTCCAGCTACTACGACTATACCACATGTTTATCTGGTTATGTTCGCCAGGGAAAGTGTTACCAGGCGTCACAACACTATATACATATGTGCACAGTTGTGCAACAGATGAACAAGTTACTTACTTTATCTGGTAATGTTCTTTCGATGGGATGTTCCGCCAAAGTATTCCACATCTATGACAGGTAATGTCCACAGCTGTGCTGCTTCGGAACACTTTCGGCAGAGGGCGTCCTGCGTCGATCCGTTGTCCCTCGAGGGCCTCCGTCCAGGGTCAACGTCACCGGATGTTATATATAGGACGCACGGCGCCCGTAGCCTCAGTTATAGTTTTTTCCCAGAACGTGTGGCACCAATCTCCTGCCAGCATGACTGCAGAAAGCCTTACGGAAACGTAAACTGCAATCACATAGGAAATTCAGTAGAGGGGCAGGCTGGGGGGGCGATGTGGAATACGTTGGAGGCAGGCTGGGAGGGTGATGTGGAATACGTTGGAGGAACATCCCATCGAAAGAACATTACCAGATATGGTAAGTAACTTGTTCTTCGAGGGGATTGTGTCCTCGACATCTATGACAGACTCCCAAAGCAGTATCAACTTATGGAGGTGGGAAAGGAATTTACAATTTTAGAATGCCCAATAAAATGGCTGAATAGAGGACTGCCTTACCAAAGGCCAAATCCTGCCCATGGATGGAGTCCAAGGAATAGTGTCTCACAAAAGTATGGACAGAGGCCCATGTGGCTGCTTCGTAAATATTGCGAATAGGAGCGCCCCGCTGTAGAGCAGTGCAGGCAGCCACACCCCAAGTAGAGTAAGCCCGTAAGCCCACTGGAGGGTCCTTTCCCGCCAAACGGTAACACTCAGATCGTCAAAATGATCCATCTAGACAAGGTCTGTTTGGAAACAGACTGGCCCAAGCGCCTTCCAGCATAACCAACAAAGAGCTGATCGTCCATTCTGACCCGGGACATGCGTGAGATAGAAACTCATGGCTCTTGCAGAATCCAACATATTGAGCCTCTCCTCTTCCTTACCAGGATGTGGAGGAGGATAAAACGCCAGAAGAATCACCTTCTGGCTCAAATGGAATTCCGACACAACCTTCGGAAGAAAAGAAGGCCGCACCCGCAGGACAACCCTGTCCTTATGGAAAACAGTAAAGGGTGGCTTGGCGGAAAGTGCCTGCAACTCACTCACTCAGCGTGCAGAAGTAACCGCAACTAAAAGAACAAGTTACTCTCTTACCTGGTAACATTCTTTCGATGGGATGGTCCGACGACGTATTCCATATCTATGACAGTAATCACCACAGCTGTGCTGCTTCGGAAAATCTTAGACGTCTGCGTCCTGCATCGATGACGTCGATATGCCGCCCTCGAGGACCTCCTCCGACGGCCAACGTCACTGGATGTTATAAGTAGGACGCACGATGCCCGTAGCCTCAGTTGTAGTTTTGTCCCCCAGAACGCGTGGCACCAGTCGTCTGCCAGTCTGACACACAAAGCCTTGCGGAAACGTAAGCTGCAAATCGCATAAGAAATTCTGTAGCGGGGAAGGGAGGGAGCGATATGGAATACGTTGTCGGACCATCCCATCGAAAGAACGTTACCAGGTTAAGAGAGTAACTTGTTCTTCGAGGGGATTGGGTCCTCCGACGTATTCCATATCTATGACAGACTCCCAAAGCAGCACCAATGCAAGGAGGTGGGAAAAGAATTTAGAAAACAATCAAATTGCGGAGTAAAGGACCGCCTTGCCAAAGGCCAAATCCTGCCCACGGATAGAATCGAGGGAGTAGTGATGTACAAAAATATGTACCGAAGCCCAGGTGGCTGCATCACAGATGTTACGAATAGGAACCCCCATCTGTAGGGCAGTAGAGGCAGCCATACCTCTGGTCGAATCGGCCCGTAAGCTGACCGGTGGTTCCTTACCCGCGAAGAGGTAACACTCAGATAGCCAAAATAATCCAGCGAGACAAATTCTGTTTCGTCACAGCTTGTCCCAAACGCTTTCCAGCATAACCAACAAAGAGTTGATCATCCACTCTCCGGGACATGATTGAAATATAAAAGCTCAACGCTCTCCTAGGATCAAGCCTATGGAGCCTCTCCTCTTCCTTACCAGGAGGAGGATAAAACGCCAGAAGAACAAACTTCTGGCTTAAATGAAATTCTGACACCACGTTCGGAAGAAAGGAAGGACGAACTCTAAGGACAACCCTGTCCTTATGAAACACAGTGAAGGGTGGCTTAACTGAAAGTGCCCGTAACTCACTCTGCGAGCAGAAGTGACCGCAACCAAAAACACAGTTTTAAGAGTTAACAGTCTCAAAGGGCATGAATGCAAAGGCTCAAACGGAGCACCCATCAAAAACTTGAGAACAAGGTTCAAACCCCAACCGGGCACCAGGAAAGGTGACTGAGGGAACACAGTGAGCTCTTTCGGAAACTGAGAAATTAAAGGAATTTTAAAATAGGAACACTCTTCAGACGAGCGCTTAAATATGGACAGTCACATGCAAAAGGATCCACATTCTTAACCCTGGACCAGTCGCAGAACTTACGCCAACGGTACAGGGACTTTGTTACAGGCCGTCTGGCCGAGAGCAACACCTCCATCACATTTTCAAGGAGGTCCCAATCCATATACCTCAACCTTTCAGAAACCAAGCGTGAAGGTTGAGGGATCTGACCTCTGGATGGAGAACCTGACCCCCCCGTTCCGTGAGAGCAGATCGTCTCGGTAGGGAAGACGACGTGGAGGGCAGATGGACAAGTCGAGAAGGTCCGGGTACCACGTCCTCCGGGCCCACGCCGGAGCAATGAGGATCATCTGGGAACTGAACTCTGTAACCTCTGCAATACTTGCGGGATGACGGGGACTGGAGGAAACTCGTACAGCAGTGGGAATGACTACTCCACCACGAACGCGTCTCCAAGGCTCCTTTTGGAGGAAATTCCCGCGAGCAGACCTCTCGCACTTCCGGTTGACACTGGAGGCGAAGAGATCCACTTGAGGGGTCCCCCACATGGCAAAGATCTCCAGGAGAATCTCCTGAGCCAACTCCCACTCGTGAGAGATCGCGCTCTGCCTGCTCAGAGCGTCCGCTGTTTCGTTTTCGTCCCTGGCCAGCAGAACTGCCGAGATCGAAACTTCCTGCTGGATTGCCCAGAACCAGAGCTTCATCACCTCCCTGCACAGAGGAAGTGACCCTGCCCCCCACTTTTTGTTGAGGTAGTGCATGGCCACCGTGTTGTCTGTCAGGATCAGGACATTCTTCCCTCGCACAGTCGGCAGAAAAGCCTTCAGCGCTAGCCTGATGGCCCTCAGCTCCAACAGATTTTTATGGAGTCTGGACTCTGACGGAGACCAACAACCGCTGACTCAACTCGTTGGCATGAGCTCCCCATCCCGTGAGGGATGCGTCCGTCACAATCGTCACCCCCGGCCAGGGTAGCCAAAATGGAGCCCCCTTCATCAGATTGCCTTCGACGGCCCACCACAGAAGGTCCTGGGCGACCGAGGACGGTACCTGAACAGGGTCCGACATCCTGCCGGAGGACCGAGAGCACTGGAGCTTGAGTGCCCATTGCAAAGATCTCATCCGCAACCTGGCCTCTGGCACCAGAAGAATGCAGGATGCCATGAGGCCGAGCAATCTCAAGAACCCGAACGCTGGGAGACCCTGGGCAAGCTGAAACTTGTGCACCATCTGCTGAATGTGATGAGCCCTCACCTGGGGAGGAAAACACTGCCCCAGGGACGTGTCGAGCACTGCTCCGATGTACTGGAGCCTCTGAGTTGGTGTCAGATGGGACTTCGAGTTGAGGGAGAAGCCCAGCTTGTGGAGGGAGTGGCAGGTGACCGACAGATGATCCAGGACTTGCTTGGGAGAGCGCGCCGTGATCAACCAATCGTCCAGGTAGGGGTAGACGTGAATCCCCTCTTTCCTGAGGTGCGCTGCCACCACTACCATGAGCTTGGTGAAGACCCTTGGGGCGGAGGTCAATCCGAACGGCAGGACCCGAAACTGAAAGTGCGAGTCGCCAACCGCAAACCTCAGGTACTTCTTGTGCTTTGGATGTATCGGCACAAGAAAATAAGCGTCCTTGAGGTCGAGAGACACCAACCAGTCCTGAAGGTGAAGGGACTGGAGAGAGTGTAACCATCTTGAACTTGTCCTTCCTGAGGTGTTTGTTCAAACCACGCAAGTCCATGATGGGTCTCACTCCCCAGTCTTTCTTGGAAATCAAAAAAATAAGGGGAATACCATCCCTTGTTCCTCTCCGCTACAGGTACCAGTTCTATGGCGTCTTTCTCCAGCAGGGATTGAATTTCCAGCGCAAGGAGCGGATCCGGACTCTTCAAAGAGAGATTCCCCGGTGGATTGTCTTGAGGCCTCTGCCGGAAAGGAAGACAGTAGCCGTGGGTTATGATCTCCAGAACCCACACATCTGAAGTAATGGCGCGCCACTCTGCAAGATGCTGCGCCAGCCTTCCCCGAACCGGCGAACCATGGGACATGGCATGACTGAGCTGCTGCGGCGTTGCCTGAGGGCAAAGCGGCAACAGCCCGAGCGGCCTTGGCACCTCAAGTACCTTGCTTTCCACCTCTGGCACTCTTACGGTGGCCCCTTTGACTGGCAGCTCCTCTCGCTTTACCAAAGGACGAGTAATAACGAAAGGAACCTCCCTTCCATTACTGTCCCCTAGGACGAAAAGGCAGAGGTTGGCGAACTGCAGCGCCCAACGACTTTACTGCAGCTTTGGAGGTCTGCAACCTCTCAAGGCTCTCGTCAGCCTTGCTGCCAAAAAGATGTTCCCCGTCAAAGGGCATGCTGAGGACCCGGCCTGCACATCAGGAGCAAACACCGACTTCCACAACCACGCAAACCTTCGTATCACGGTGCTCGCCACCATGGACCGGCTGACGCAATCTGCCATGTCCAAATCTGACTGAACGGCTTCACACATGGCGTCCTTACCATCCTGAACCATAGCAAGGAAACCATCCCGTTCATCCCCTCCGGGTATATGTTCAGCCGCAAAGGAAACAGTTCCACACAGTGTGCGTGAAACGTGACAAGGCACATACGGAGTTGGCCGCTTGAAGCGCCATACCCCCTGAAGAAAACACTTTCTTCGCCCAGCCGTCAAAACGCTTGTCGTCCCTATCGGGAGGGATGGTAGGATACGATGCCTGCTTTTCCGGAGCCGTAGCCGCCTGCAGCACTAAACTCTCCGGAGTGGGGTGCTTGGTCAAGTAGCAGGGGTCGCTACTGGCTGAGCAGTATTTTCGCGGCAAAGACTTGCCGACTGCCGGGAGACTCTCCGGAGCAGTCCAAGCCGCCACCACCCTCCTCTGTAGAGCCATATGGAACAGCAGTACCGGGTCAGTTGGTGGACCTTGGTCGAGGATATCCGTAAGGTCATCCTGAAGAAAATCCCCTGGGGGAGCAGACCAACCCAAGTACTCGGTGACCCTGGACATAAGGCGCCGGTACGAGGAGTCAGCATGAGTGCCAGGCTCAGGCCTATAAAAATCCACCTCCGGAGAGGTGTCCAGCCCACTGGCATCGTGCAGGGATTGCCGCAAGTCTTCAATATGGCTATGGCCCAAGGAAATCTCGTCCGGTACCGTATCCGGAACCATGCCATCATCAGAGCCCTCATCCACCTCCAAAATAAACTCAAGCTGGCGGAAAGAAGAGGCACAGAATGCGGAACAAAGCCATGCTTGGCCTTTGCCAGAGCCTTTCTAGGCGGTTCCACCAAGCCCCGGGAAACCCCGTCGACACAGCCTCGAAAGGCGTCGAGGGAGTCGGCGTCGAACGCGGCGCCGACAGCATCGATGGCGCCGACACAGTCCTCGAGGCCGGGGCCCGGAGCGTGTCCCTCGACAGCTGGGGCGCCAATGGCGTCGACGACTTCTTTGAAAGCGGGGCCTCGAAAGAGTCAGTCGACGGCATAGGCGCCACCGTCTCCCTTGAAGACACCACAGGTTCACACGGTCTCGAGCACGTTGAGGACCGGGACCTGGAACGGGCATGCCGAGAACAATTCCCCTTGTCCGAGCGGAACCTTTCCCGCGAATCATGACGACCATCCGAGCCTGAAGCCGTACGAGCGATGTCCCTCGACCGATCACGACCGACCACACTCGGAGGCGCGGACGGACCAGTGCCCTGCGATTCGAGAATCGGCAACCTTTTCTTCCCGAAGGAAGAGGACGGGGAAGGCGACCGATGACGGCGCTTCCGGGAGTGCCTCGAAGAGGCAGAGGAGTGGCGGGACCGACTCCGGGACCGAGACCCACTGGACTTCCGAAGATGACGCGGAGAGTCGCCTCTCGATCGTCCGTCGAAAGGCCCGCAGACCTCTACTTCCGTGGCTTAGACACCTTACCTACCGATAACTTCTTGCGCTGCCGCAAGGCTTTTGACGTGAGCAACTGGCAGTCGACACAGTCATCCGTGTCATGGGCCTCCCCGAGGCACCAGAGGCAGGCGTCGTGCAAGCCCGTAACCGACATCTTGGACCCACAGTCCCCGCACTTCTTAAAGCCCGGACGCGGTGTGGAAGACAAGGTAGACATCTTCACGAAGAAAGTACTTCACAATACGAAACAGGTTCAAAGAACCGAGAAAGAACAGGAACTCCAAAGAGTCGAGGCGGCCGAGATCTCCGAAGCGAACACGTTCGCGGAAAAAACGGAACTGAGGCTACGGGCGTCATGTGTCCTACTTATAACATTCAGTGACGTCGGAGGAGGTCCTCGAGGGCGGCGTATCGTTGTCATCGATGCAGGACGCATACGCCGAAGATTTTCCAAAGCAGCACAGCTGTGGTGATTACTGTCATAGATATGGAATACGTCGGAGGACCCAATCCCCTCGAAATACAGTTTTAAAGGACAACAGTCGCAATGGACAAGAATGTAAGGGCTCAAACAGAGCTCATATTAGGAACTTTAAAACCAAATTCAAATCCCATCCCGGCACCTGGAAACGCGACAGTGGAAACACATTAGTTAGCCCTTTTAGAAACTGAGAAATCAAAGGAATTTTAAAATAAGAACATTCCTCAGACGAGCGCTTAAATATGGACAGCGCCACCAGGAAACCCTTAATGGTACCCACTTGTAGGCCCTTGTGGGCTAAAGAAAGCAAAAAAGACAAAACCAAAGGAATGGAACATTGGAAAGGATCCACATTCTGTACCCTGCACCAGTCACAGAACTTTCACCAACGGCAGCGGTATAGGGATTTCGTTGCAGGCCTTCTGGCCGAAAGCAACACCTCCATCACGTCTTCGGGCAGGTCCCGATCCTTATACCTCAACCTTTCAGATACCAAGCATGAAGGCTGAGAGACTTGACCTCTGGGTGGAGAACCCGACCCACCTCCCTTGAGAGCAGATCGTCTTGGTAGGGAAGACAATGTGGCGGACTGGTGGCCATGTCTAGAAGGTCTGGGTACCACTCTCTCCTGGCCGAATGCCGGAGCAAGGAGTATCATTCGGGAACCGAACCTCCGTAACCTCCGCAACACTTGCGGAATGACGGGGACTGGAGGAAACGCGTACAGCAGTGGGAAGGACCACTCCACTACGAACGCGTCCCCCAAGGCTCCTCTTGGAGGAAATTCCCACGAGCAGAATCTCTCACACTTCCGGTTGACACTG
The DNA here is from genome assembly GCF_040938575.1 of Ambystoma mexicanum. Taxonomy (NCBI): domain Eukaryota; kingdom Metazoa; phylum Chordata; class Amphibia; order Caudata; family Ambystomatidae; genus Ambystoma; species Ambystoma mexicanum. Next base: position 900,087,211 of record NC_090941.1, read on the forward strand.
GTGGCAAAGAGCTGCCACAATAGCAGACACAAATAAAGTGCTTTCAGTGTCACTTATGGATGAAGGATGAAAAAATGAATCAAATTAAGATAAATTGTTATTGTCATTTAACAGATGTTGCGCAGATCTAAGGATATCCATATAGAACTATGTAAAATCAATATCATTAGGGTGATCTAACTAATTTATCATTTAACAACCTACATATGATTCGACTAAATGAGAGTTGCACATAAACTGATCTGCAGGATGACAATAATACAACCATAATTCAGATTGCCTCAAGAACAGAAAGTGCATGATGCTAATGCTCCCACTCACAACCCAATTAAAGTGCAATGTGCATACTGAGAAACATCTCAAACAGTACAAAGAATATTTCTTAAATTAAACAAACAAAGTGCATGGTGCATAAAGTGACAAGGGCATCCGGGACACCAGACCATGTAAAGTGTAAATGCTCGAAATTGGTCAGCCAATGATTGATACAAACACATAACTCAAACAGTAAAATCCCTGAATAAAATGCCATAATGGCAAGATCAAGACCACTTATGCAACATCACGGGTATGTCGAAAATGATGTGAATCAATAATCCTAAGGGATGGACACAACTGGTTGAAATGGCTTGAAAAACCTTCAATATCAGCGTGACTAAAATGTATTTGAACACATCTTATAACATAATAGTTACATGGTTGCATCTATATTCGTTCTATACTTCTGAGTACACATTGTGAAAAATATCAAAGATACAGACACAAACACTTTATAACCATTACTCATAGTTCAACTCAAACCTAATTTAAACCTTATGGAAAGTTGATACAATCCCAATGATCGTGAAAGGAGAACAAGAAAACAGAACAGGCAAACCCTCTGGGTTCCTAACCCACTGATGAACATGCTGACTGAGGTAATCAGTGAAGGAGAGTTACATAAAACCCCATCAACAAAAATGTTGTGAAAAAAATATTCAAAAGGTTATTATAAAAAAGTATCCAACTTCATCTATGTTGGGACCACAAGGGTATTGTGTCTCAAAATCAGTATGGTCTTCGTTTCCAACTGGTGCAGAATCGATTCTCAATTAACCCTTCTCGGGGGAGCCAGTATAGTTGCCACTCCATAAAACCTAAATCCAGTCAAATCATTTTGATGTGTCCTTCAAATGTTTTGCCATAGAGTATGATGGGTCATCGGTTTTTATAGCGCGTATAAGATGCAATATGTGCAGTGGCAATTTGCAGACCATGCTTCCCACATACCACTTGACATGGGCACATAAGCACAAACAGAACAAATTCCGTGGTGCATGAAATCTTGCTTTTGATCTGAACGGGTAGTTTTAAAATGTGATGTTCGAAGGAAGTACAATTGTGTGCAAACTTGCATGGCTTACATTTGGTGTATTTGCGAAAGCTGTTAGCATTGCCCATAAGCCATTGCCCCCTCAATTCCTTGGGCTCCCTTGTCATGTAGCTTTGTACTAACAAGTCTTTGACTTAAGTGGAGCGCCTAAAAATGGTTTTGGGTTTAATGGCCAAAGTGGGACCGAGATAAGGCATAACACATGCCAGTGGCGGTTAATGATAGTTCCGATGTTATTCGATGCCCTATCATAAGTGATATGTCTGAATCATCCAAATCCGTTTTTGTTTTAGAAGAAGATTCTACATCAATCAGCAAGCTATTGTCACACTCACCTGTGTCTCTGCAGGAGTGATAGACGAGCCTCCCTTGACCCCGAGACGTCACTTTCCCTGTTTCACCGGGAGGAATACCTGTCAAATGCAAGGTGTACACTCAGACCTGAATTCACCCGATACCCCTGGGCCCTTCTCTTTACTGTGTGCTGTGATGTCCCCCTATGGGCTTACCTTGATCTTTAGTAGGGTGTGCACTCCATCCTGCATTTGCAGGGGCGCAATTCACTCATGTGATTGGTGCCAATGTCTGTAGGCTGAGTTCAGATGCCAAACGCTGTTTTATGCCTTCACAGCGAGGCCGAGAGTTCAAGGCGCCAGTTTCTTCACTGGCTAGAAAGTCCTTCCCACAAGTGAACGTTGCGCAGAGAATGTTGAGTGTCCAAAATTGTCCGTATTGTCTTTGTTTGCCGGTATTTTTGTGGGCGAGTAGCGCTGCGTGTAGAAGCTAGCTGCTGGTAGGTTTGCGCAGCGCCTTCAATTCAAGCGCGCCTGGTAATGTATCTCCCTTTCCCTTGCAGGAGAAATTATGTGGTATTAGCGCCTCGAGTCCGGGTTCAGCGCTACTGGAGACTTGGTGGTCAGGTAAGTTTGCACGGAGGCTTTTGGTAAGTATGCACCACGTAGAAAGAGAGCGCAGTCAAATAAGTGTCCGCGTTTTTGGGGCGAGCGCAATGAATAATGTCTCTTTCTTTTACAGGTGTTTGTGCGCTCGTACAACTAACTTGGATTCAAGCGTCGCGGGAAGATTCGGTGAGTATGCGCAGCATTACTGATGTGCATGTGTTAACGCAGTTCTTCTTTGTTCTTACAGGTGCCGGTGTAAAAGTCCCCTCTTGACTGGAGATAGCTGCGGCATGGAGTAAGAACCAGGTAAGCTGAAGCAGATGATCCGGAGCGGGTAAGCAGAAGCAGGATGATCCGGAGCGGGTAAGCAGAAGCAGGATGATCCGGAGCACGGCTAGTGTTGCTGAACAGCTCACAGTAAGCAACACGAAGCACTGGAAGAATCTTGGGTGTGGCTTATGTAGCCAGGCACACCCAAACACTAGAGAGCTCATGAATTATCACGCACTTCCTGTTTGGCAACAGCAAGTGGTAACCAGGAAGTTACTACAAACACTAGGAAGGAATGAAAGGAGGTATTGTTATGGGTTCTTTGTGTGCCTATTCCAGGCCTGCCAAGCCTCCACCCAGCGTGCCCCAACTACCTGCCTGATACCCACAAAGGCTATCTCTGGGCATCCCTCTGACTTTAGCAAATGTATGTTCAATTACACGTTTGGAGTAACCCTGATTTTTGAAGCCCTGTGCAGTGACTTTACTTTGTTCATCAAAATATGACAAAGTGGAACAATTCCTCCTCAACCTTGAGGTATACTCCAAATTACTGGGTGATTACTAGTGGCATGCAAGAGAGTGTCAGAACCAGTGGGTTTCCAGTATAGATTTGGTTACATTTTCTGCAATTTCTGTTCCACTAGTACATCCGAAAAGATAATTTCTTTATAACTGGGATTCAGTGAATCTTCGATTGAACATATTCTGGTTCAAAGCCTTTACAAAACAGAACCATTCTTTTTCCGTCTCATCCATATTATGAATGGATATTCTATGAATCTAAGCCATAGCACTATTTTGTCAATGTATTGCACATTACCCTCTGACGACACAATGAACTTCTCAAACCACCCCATTATCAAGTTAGCATAGAGAGGCGCAAAAGTGTAGCACATGGCAGTGCCCTGTGTTTGTCTATAAAACTGCCCATCAAATAAAAAACCTCGTTAGTAAGGCGCAGTTCAATCATGCCTAAGATCAACTCTGTATGTTTCAAGAAATGCTGTGACCTAGTATTTAAATACTGGCAAGCGTTTAGGCCTGTACCATGATGAATTGAGGTTTAGAGTGAGACAAGGTCCATGCTGGCACACAAATATCCACTCTCCCATGGAATTTCGTTGATGCTCCCTAAAAAATCTTTAGTAGCTCTCAAAAAGGAGGGAATAGTGGAGACAAACGGGAGTAACACAATTGATTTGGAAATATTTTCATAAAAAGAACCCACTAATGTGACACCAGGTCTCCCTGGGAGCTTTTTCACATTCTTATGCATTTTCGGGAGAAAATATATAGTTGGTATAACCGAGTGTTTGGTAAATAGGAACTTGTATGAATCTTCATCCAAAAGCCCTAATGTCTTCCATTTGGTGAGAAAGTTATTTTCCATTGTCTCCAAAGGATTTACACTTACACCATAATAGCATAATTTGTCTTGCAGCGGTCTCTTGGCTTCTTTGATGTAATCAATGGTACTCATTATAACATTTCTACCCTTCTCGGATGCTTTCATGACGCAATTGGGCAAAACTTGTAATTTCTTTAGAACCTTCTTAGATTTCGAACTGAGATTGTAGACGTTGAAATTGGACTCATACTTTTTAGATCTTTAATCATGAGGCTTTGAAAAGCTTTGCTATAACCTCCTAAGGGAGCTGGAGGACTGAACCTGGACTTGCACTTGAGCTTTGACAATTTGTGACAGTCAGTACCAATACCCAATTCTGCGAAGTCTAATGGATCCTGTATATCCTTGAGGTTAAGTTGGTTTCCCAAACTAATAAGATCCGCAAGTGTCTCCAATTCTTCAATCAGAATATCTATCCGGCCAGTCTGTTTGGGTATTGGCTTTTTAACATAAGGATTTGCAAGACAAAATACTCTAGCCTGATTTTTCGTATGTAATGAAAAAAATCAATCAGTCTCTGAACATGATATGGCATTTATAACGCGCCTATACACAAGTGTTTCAAGGCGCGACGAGGCAAGGGAGGGTAAACAGAGGGAAGACAACATCCTACTAGGCCAGGTGACATTGAGATCGCGCAAGTGCAGTGGTGGGCAGCGGATGAGGGGAAAGTGTGGGTGGAAGGGGAGAGGACAGTGCAGTACATAGGAGAACAGTAAGATGAATAAGGACAATACATATAAGCGCGAATTATGGTTGCGTAGCGTAGGTTTTGTAGTGGTGCAACTTAACAATGTCCCTTTAACAAGGTTTTTTGTTAGTGAATATCATAGGTTTTTAATAGTGCACTGTAACCATAACGATGCTTTAGGCTAGTTTTTTGTAATAAAGTGGAAATGGTTTTAGTAGTGCAACTTAACTAGAACGCCCCTTCAACAATGTTTTTTCTTAGTGAATTTCATGGCACTGTAAACATAACTGCTTTAGCATACTGTATTTGGAAATGATGCTATGTTTGTAATAGCACACCTGTATTTTACAGTCCCTTTAGGAATGGTTTGTGTACGTGATTATCACAGTAAGCTCCTTTTGCAGTGTCACAAAGTAAGTGGCAATGAAGGGAGTAAGTGTGATGCGCATCGTATACCCGACACACAATTGTTTGCTAAATGGAAGGAACAGTGGTAGTGTGGAAAACACTGCATTGGAAACAGCAGGTAGACATAGGTGTCTGATGAAAGAGTTGTGCGTGTTGCAGTGCGTTTTCAAGGGTGTAAGTGCGCAACAGCAATGAGAAACATTTTTCGTGTGCTTCCAAAAAGGGCACCAAAGCAATGACTGTACAGCGGGCACAAAATGAAAATGCAGTAATAGGAAAAGGAACGCTATTTGTAGAGGGAAAATGCTCGTGCTGGCAAAAGATATATTCCCATTTGTATAGGACAATGGCACAAGTTGTAAAAAAGACAAATTCACTTCTTCACAATATACTGTGCTTTCTCCATTTCCACACCAAATGAAAAATAACGTCACTACATGGGTTGCTGCATATTGGGAAACAAAAGTATGCAGGCGATTGGAAACAGAATCATTGCCTGCCCTACTATCTTCCTCAGCAGAAACACCACTAAACATTTTGTTACATGGTGTGCATTTCTCCCTACACAAGCAACTCAAATGTCGTCTGGATCTATCATCACCAAAGTCTCACACAAAGAAACCAAACGCAATCACTCCATGCTCCATACGCATACAAACCCACCTTATTCACTGCACACAATTCCCATCAGACACACTTTCATTCACTGTCAAGTAATGTATGTGCAAATCACCCACAAAACAAGCTGTGGTACGTACAACACAGCCATAAGCTCACCCCCTGCATTAAAGTGAACAAATAGATCGTATAGCACATTCTGTGCTTGCATTGCACACCCACAAAGCTTATTGCGCAATCCTGTGTCCTCCACAATCCCAAACAGATTATGTGGATTTGCAAAATCGGCATATGTTATACTTACAACCCTGCAACTGTGGCGATGTGTGCACATTTTTGTAGGTGTGCACGTGCGGGAGTAGGGGAATGTCAACCAAGGTAGGGGATGTGCTTTGTAGTGGTGGCTTTTAAAAAAAAGGCGTTTTATTTTTAACAACTTCCACAATAACAACTCCTTTGTCGGGCTTTTATAATGGTTTTTATTTGCTGCTCTGTGCCTCACATTCTTACAATAGCATCTTCACTGCAGTCTGTAGATACAAAAACCAAATGTCATTGCCACTGTGCGACAATGAAATTCCATTTCCATCGAGAAGGTGCAGATATCGATGACCAATGTTCTCATTCTTACAGGAATACATACCAGCAGCACGCAAAAAGTAGCATACTTCTGTTGATAAGATGCCTTTCGACCTCTGGCTGCCGACAACATTCATTAGAATAGTTTTTTTTTAAAACTTTTTATTGTTTACAACATCACGGTAAAGAACAAACCAAAAAAGAACGCATTCCCCATCTCCCTTTTTCCCTCCTCCCCCCTCCCTCTCCCAAAGGCTGCCGCAGTATGTTCGTAGTCCATCGCCTCCTCGGGCTTGGCTCTAACAGTTGTCGAGTTTATAGCGGAAGGACCGGCCTCTCAGCAGCCTCCTTCCTTTCACTGGGAGTGTCCCTGCTCTCGTCTATGCGTGTGTATGCTGGCCTTTCCAAGTAGGGTTTCCACTGTTCAGCGTCTGCGCAGGCTACGGCCAGGCCTCTTTCCACCCAGTTCTTTCCTATCTTTGAATCATATGGTGCCCTCTGGCGTGGGCGGGCCAGTTTCCTCATTTCCTGAGTCGCCCTGGTCGCTCGTGTTATCCCCGTTTCTGTTACCTAGCAGGTCTTGTACCAGAGAGTTCCATGCCAATAGTCTGGCTCCACTGTTACTCTCCGCCCCTTTGAGTGGCTCTCGCCCAGACTGCCGTCTCTGCTATTGTCCATTTTTGTAGGTCGGCCCACCAGCCCTCCTTCGAGGGGCCTTCGCTCCTGTTCCATGCCATCGCTATGCGGCGCTTTGCCAGTATTATCATTAGGTCTTTCATTTTTGCCACATGTGACATCTGCCGGTGCCCCCTTGGGAACAGGCCCAACAAGTATGATGCCGGCGATCCCGCTGGCATGTGTATGTCAGCTGTCAGCGCCTTCTCCTTCACCATGTTCCAGAAGTCTGTTATCTGCGGGCACGACCAGAACATGTGCACCATGTCGGCTTGTTCGTCTCCGCAACGCGGGCAGCACCGGGCCTGTCCATCTCCCATCCTCGACATTCTCTTGGGAGTCAGGTATGCTCTGTGCACTATGTAGAGTTGCAGCTGCCTGAACCTGGCGTTCCTGGAGACCCTTTTCGTGTACCAGAGGACTTTGTTCCATTCCTCTTCTTCAAAGGGTTGTTGAAGTTCCTCTTCCCATTTCATACGTACTCTTAGTGTCTTTTTGTTGGTGGTTCCCAGCAACTGCTCATAGAGTCTGGATACGGTGTGCCCCCCTTCGGAAATATCATACCATGCGTCCAGTGCTCCTTCGGTGTCCTCGGGCTCTGGCATGGTGTTCCACCTTTTCTTTATTGCGCATATTAGGCTATTGTGTAGGATGAATTGGCCCTTGTGCATGTCCTGTTCATCTACCAGGGTTTGGAATTCGACCCATTGTCCTTCTCGCCACAGATCCCCTATTTGGGCTACTCCTTTGTCTTCCCATTGTGTTCTGTACGTGGCCAAACTGGCCACTCGGATGTCCACTAGCCCTGCTAGTGGAATATGTCTTGAGCAAGGGTCTCGTATGCCTTGTGACTTCCAAGCTCTTTTCCATAGTGTTTGGCCTAGCTGAACTATGTTGGGAAGGTCTTTGGCTTGGGTGTCCTTTATCCATAAAAGTTCTCTCAGGTGGTATCTCCGGAGTGTTGGCCCAAGAAGTATTGCGTCTATGGAGATTTCTTCCCCTAGCCATCGCACCACAAATTGGAGTTGTGCTGCCAAGTAGTAATGCTCATAATCTGGGAGTTTTATGCCCCCCCACTCGTAGCTCCTTTGTAGTGTGTTTAGTGCCACCCTGTTTCTCCCCTCTCCCCACAGGAAGGTTCTCACCATGGTGTGTAGGTGTTTAAAGAAGGACCTCGGTATGTTATATGGGATGTTTGTAAAGTAATATAAAAGTCGGGGCAGGACCGTCATCTTCAGCAGTGCCGCTCGGCCTATCATGCCCAACGGTAAGGTCTGGCAAAATTTCATGGCGTTTTCGATTTTGTTCAAGGCTGCTAGTGTATTACCTGCATGTGTTTCCGTGGTGTCGTGGTAAATGTCTACTCCCAGGTATTTAAAGGTGTTCGGGGTCCATGCGATACCTAGGTGCGGCAATTGGTCTGTTGGTATTGCGCGTAGGCCAGCTAAGGGAAATAGTGAGGATTTTTCTCTGTTGACCACTATTCCGGACAACCTACCGAACGCGCTCAGCGCTTCCAGCAAGTCCTGCAGGTGGGCGCGTGGGTTCTGTATGTAGAGGAGTATATCGTCTGCGTATATGGATATCTGATGTGTTTCCCCATCTATCTCTATGCCCGTGTCCTTGTAATCCGTTCTTAGGAATACTGCGAACGGCTCCAGGGCCAGAATATATAACATTGGAGACAGGGGGCATCCCTGTTTTGTGCCTCGCTCTATGCCCCATTCCTTAGAAACTTGTCTACCTGTCTTGACCCTCGCTCTCGGATCCTTGTATAATAGTTCAATCCATCGTATGAACCCTTGACCAATCCCGTAGTGGGCGAGCGTTCCCAGGAGCCAGTCCCATCCCACTGAATCGAATGCTTTGATTGCATCCAGTGAAGCCACAGCCCTCTCCCCTCCATCTTGGTTTGTCCTTTCATTCATTAGAATAGTTATAAACTGGACTTGGTGGTATACATGAGAAAATCACCGTCGCAGTGGCAAAAATGCACTTCACTTCTTTCATCACCTTTTTCAGTTGATGGTACACACTTGCATTATGTGTACAGTACCTAAAGTGGCCGCTCGTCGATATTCTTCAACCAAATAGTGGAAACTACAGACATGGACACTGCACCACAAAGTCTCCACTTCGTCCAAATTCAAATTGCTATTAATGCTCCTTTCAACCGCATACTGGAGCAGATCGTGCACAAAGCCATCACCCACTATCAAAACCTTGCGTTTCGCCCTCTCTGCCCGCATAACTACACAGGAATTAAACAAAATATGTCAGCCTTCTCCAGTGACGCGTATTCTAAGCACCTCATTGGACAATTGCAACAATCGCATTTCCATTGGCCAGCATGTTCAAAGGCACAGAATATAGCACGTGCTCCTTGCAAAATACTGTTAGAGCAGCACCCCAACAATTCATACAGTCCTCCTTCCCTTTCAACTATCCTCTTCCCACCATACCCCGATTAGGTATTTCTAAGTACAGACACACGCATCCACCAATGACCTCCAAGACTATTCTGCAATGTCACTGCTCCACAACAGTTCATATGTACCGTTACATTAGGCTGCAAGTGTGCTGTTATTGGGAAGCACTTCCAGTTAAAACTTCAGTGAAACATTGCAGTAATTATACATGCATATTCATGCACATAAATCACCACAAAAGAAACTGATGGACATTTTTTTTAGAAGTGTGTGACCAACTCTGTTAGAAGTACCTGTGCGCATGATATCTGCTTATAAGGGTCCACTACGTCTTTAAAAAGCATACTCATGTTCCACCCATCTGCCACCATGAAGTGGCAATTTGTTGGTATATGCTTCCAACGTTTTTATTTACCCATACCATACACTAGATTAGCTAATCAGTAACTCCGTTCTTGCCTTCCCACATTGATACCAAATGTGTTTCCCACTAACCCAGCTACTACGTAACTCGTACAAATAAGGCACTAAATGCACCACTGAATATATTTTAGCAACCTACAGGTACTTTCCAAAAGGACAGTGTCTGCACGGGTGTGGTGCTTTGTATGCTGCACTGTTGCCATAGGCTCTTTTTAAATTGGCCCACCTCCACTTTCTGTCCTCACCAACTCAAGCATGAACTTGTCCTTTACCTGCACGGCAGGTATCCTATCTCTGTAAAATGCTCCTTCACACACTTGTATGTATGCGCAATACAAACGGCAGAAAGTACACATACGATAAATGCACACACTGCATGTATTACATGACTGCCACATACTTTATACACTGTCTTCCATTGTAATGCATGTACTACAACTGTCGGAAAAGTGATCCCACAAAAGCAGCAGGGAATGTATAGTAGCAACGTTACGCAAGTGCGTTCAGTCAATGCATACAAACATGATGCAAGCCCCTAACCTTGCACATGTTCACCATAGCCTCCTACATGTATACAAACAAACCTCTCTCAGTCTGTGTACACACCACAACCAGAATCATCAGAAATAGGTGGGGGCAAACAAGTGGCAGCACAATGTATGGGGCCTTTGCGGCACCTGCCTCCAATCACCGCACAAAGTACTCGCCTGCGTAGGTACCTGCCAGTTCACGCAGTATGCGCCAACAGTACAGGCACTCCTTAGTCTTCTTCCACCTACACATATTTCACATAACCCACTTTTCACCCACCCACCTGATCCTTACGGTCCATTTGCAACACCCTTCCACTGCCTGCACTGTCCTCCGATACACCATGGCAGCGTTTCCCAAAAACATTGACGCAGAGCACACCCCATCCCCAGTCAACCACCGGCTGCATCCAACGTTCACCGACATCACGGCGTACTGCAGGCCAATGACACTGCGGTCTGCGGAGCGAACAGGGAAATAGGTCAGCGGAGCCATATATCACTAATTTCTTGGGATGTACATTTCAGTAATTCCCCCAAAAGAATTTTTAAAAAAATATGTGTGTGTATATCACACACAAACAGCCTTCCTGTTTTAATGCCTTATAAACTACATACATATTTGGCCGAACCATCGGTGAACACGCATATTCAGTTTGTTCACTCGTCAATTCTCCATACGGTACTCCCCATTTTACGGGGCATTCACCGACTTTGGCCCCCTCTGATGGTCCCAAATCAACCAACAGAACACCAGCCACTTGCTCATGCAATTTTACATTCCACCCTTTCCCGTTTTGACACGATCTTGAATATACCACTTCCATTTAATGATGCTAGCCTCTTGAGCCTGTCCTATTCAATGTTTTTTGGGAGAACTCAATACCCACTGCATAATGTGAATTTCTAGTCGGATCAATACATCATGACCCGTCATTTGCTCTGTATCCACGAGAGCCCAATAACATGCCAACAACTGCTTTTCAAAAGGAGTACATCGGTCACTGGCTTCGGCTAACTTACGACTTCTAAACCCCAAAGTAAAGCACTTTCGGTCCGGTTTCTGCCACAAACTCCAATTGGCATCATTTTCTTGTACTGACATTAAATTCCACTTCCCCTGCCCTCAATGGCCATAAGTCAAGCACTCTCTGTAAAGTATCTTTGGCTAACCGAAATGTCTTCTCTTGCTCCTCTCTCCACTTGAAGTTCGACTTTTTTCCGGGTAACTTTATAGAGGGGTGCAAGAATCTGCCCCAAGCGTGGTATATGCTGTCTCCAGAATCCAAACAACCCTATGAACTGCTGGGCTGGTTTCTTATTTGTAGGTGTAGCAAACTCGAGGATCTTTTGTTTAGGCTTTAGAACCATTTCCTGATGCCCATTATGCCACTGGATTCCCAGGGAAATCGCTGTCTCCGCTGGACCATGGGTTTGTGTCTCCTTAGTTTCCCATCCTTCCTTTCTCAGGCCCTCAATAATAAGGTTTAGGTGTGTCCACACACTTTGCTTGTCCTTTCCCTGTATTAAAATGTAATCCATATAATGCAAAATCTGCACATCAGGTTTACACTGAATTTTATACAAATGCTCTGCCACCAGCCGTTGACAGATTGTTGGACTATTCATGTATCCCATAGGCAAACGTTGAAATGTATAATGCCTTCCATTCCAAGACAATGCAAACTGCTCTTGACATTCTTCCGCAATCGGTATGGTGAAGAATGAATTGGCCAAATTTATCACCGCATACCAATTTGCTTCGAACTTCTTCACATTCTCAATCAAGGTAACCGCATCTGGAACTGCGGGTATTAATGAGGAGTGTACTTCTTCAAATCTCTATAATCCACAGTCATCCTATAGCTTCAGTCTGGCTTCTTGACCAGCCAGACCCGATTGTCCAGGCCGTAGCACACATCCGAAATGTTCTTCTGCCCCCACCCCCCCCCCCCCCCCAAGGAATACAATATTGTTTCATGGATACCCGTTTTTATAGCTAGGGGAACCAGCACGGGGTGTTTTCAATTTACCCACAATGATGGGGTACACATCAATGCACTCACCCCAAACTGATAGGTTTTACCTCCCAATCCTAGTGTCAACCCTTCTAGAATATCAAAGCCAATAATATATTCGGGTAAGAGAACAATCTAAATTTGGTATGCATTCCGTTTCAAATGACCAGTTTTCATGTCAACTCTGATCTGGACTGCATGGGACTCGTTCCCATCCAGTGCCGTTATAGTAAAACGCCTGCCATTAAATCTTGAAGGATTCCCATGAATCAATGAGGCCTCCGCCCTGGTATCAATTAAGGTGCAAACCACTTGGGTATCTCCCCGACTGCCAGAATAATTTCACATTCATATGAGGCCGCCCGTCTACCTTAATGCGGGCAGCTGCTACCAGATACACAATCCTATTCATATTTCGAATGTGTGTACTTGTACTGTCTCCAACAGCAGGCTCACAACTTTGCACAAATCAGAATAGGTCGGCTGGTAGGATGATGGCGTCCCAGGAACTCATCTACCACCTCCTCAGGCGGCACGGAAGGAACCTTACCCAGTCGGTTTGTTCACCTCCTGCCTTTTCACTTGTTCATAACACTCTTTGCCTTCAAGCCCTCTATCTTTATATATCTGATACATTTCTCGGGTATAAATTCCATCAATATCCTCCTGTGGCACTCCATCTTTCAGTAGCGCCAAGAACATCTCTTTCCTGGATACACGAGAATAGCTTCTGGTTTGGACTGAACTTCCCACTGCGACCAACTCTCTGGACTAGTACTGTTGAACATCTCTGTCCCATTGGTCCGGGTCCCCAATCAACACCGGCCGAGGTAATCACTGTTGCCACCTTGCAGGTGTTCTCTTCCATCGGTTTTCGATACTTGTATCAGGCGACTCGTACATCAGCTTGCTCGGCTACTGCCCGATATTGATCCGCCTTTTCATGTTTATTTATTTGATAATGCGCACTGAACCCTTAGGTAGCTGGGCGCAACAGGTACAAGGATACTTAAAGCTTAGTTACACAATGGAATAAGTACAGTGAAGACAGCGAGAAAAATGCAAGTCGGTACAGTAATATGGTACAATGGGTTACATAAATGCATAATGGGGGTACATAGGTATCTATAGTGGAGTATCCAAAGGGATCTTGTGTCAGAGTGCAGCCAGTTTAGAGTTGCGTCAGAAGCTAGAGTAAGACTTGTCTGTTCTACGGGCTAGCGGTAATGCGTTCCAAGATTGCGCGGCTTTCACCAGGAAACTACTTCCTCCTGATTTAGTTAACTTAAATCTGGGCAATGGAGTTGGCCGCTCTGGAGGGGCGGGTCTAGGTTCTCCTAACCATTCTCTCTATATAAGATATAATGGTGCTGCATTATTCAGGCATTTGAAAGTGAGAGAGACTTTTAATTAGAATCCTGTCACTTATCTTTAGCCAACGGTGATCTCTTCTGATGTTGGAGATGTGTTCTCTATTTGGTATGTTAAGGGCAGTTTTCAGGGCATTGTTTTGTAGAGTTTGTATTTTGTCGAGGATGTATTTGTTAGCTCATAGGTATAGGGCGTTGCAGTAATCCAATTTTGACAATATTAAACGTTGGCGAGGGTGATGCAGCTGGCTTTAGTTAGAAATGGTCTGCAGGCCCTTATGAGCTTGCAGGTGTAGGCAGTGGAGGATGCCATGGAGTTAACCTGTTTCCTTAAGGTTAGGGTGGAATCGAGGTAGAAACCTAGCGTTTTTACCACATTAACTACTTTGTTTGTGTTGCCGTCTATATTGAAAGTGACATACTGGAGTTCAGTTTTTTTAGGTTGGCATCAGATCCAAGGATCAGGATCTCGGTTTCCTCGTCATTCAGGCAGAGGCCATGAGATGCCATCCATGCCTGAATGAGGAGGTATATTTTATTTACCAAGGCCGTTTCCTTGTCAAAATTGCCCGAAAGGGGAATGAGGATCTGGGTGTCATCCACATAGTTCGTTTAGGTGACACCCAATCTGTTGAATAGGGGCTTGGTAAATATGTTATACATAGTGGGCAAGACACATGATCCTTGGGGAACACCACAAGTGGTTTGGATAGGGTCTGCCGATGCGGAAAAGACTCTTACTCTCATTGTTCTATTTTCTAAGAAGGACTGGACCCAGGCTATTGCATCGCTCGAGAAGAGGGCAGCCGACAATAGGTGTTTAAAAAAAAGACTGCGTGGTTCACCAAGTCAAAGGCCGCCGACAAGTCAAGGAGGAGTAGCACAGCCATTTTGCCTTTATCCTTAAGCTCTTCAATTTGTGTTTTTAGGTCAATTAATGCTGTTTCCGTGCCATGTTGTGGCCTGAATCCAGATTGGCGGGAGCCTAGTAAGTGGTTTGTTTCAAGTTAGTTCTGAATTTGCAAATATGCTGCTCTGTCGATTATTTTAAGGAGAAAAGGTACCGTGGTGATGGGTTTGTAATTTGTAGGGATGGACGGGTCTAGCGTCTGTTTCTTGAGCAGCGGTAGAACCCATGACTCTTTAAGGTTACTTGGGACGGTGTTGGTCTTGAAGGAGGGGCTAATTAGTTTTGAAATGTAGGGAGCTGTGTGTCTCGCTGCATCTTTGATTTGGGCGGGGCAGTTGTCGCCCTGACAGTTAGATGGCTTCAGAGATAGGATAATTGTCTCAGTTTCCTGGATAGAGACTTTGGTGAATCTGAAAGGTGCCAAGGCGCTGGTGGATTCAGTAGGGGTGGTGGGTTGCGTCTCAGTGGGGAGCAAGGAGGCTTTTTTATTGGTAATTTTGATTAGGATTGACGTTATTTTGTTGGTAGGGCATTCTGAATGCTAGTGCACCATTGTTTGTCCTTGGGTGCGTTGTCTAAAGGGGGAATGAGTGATTCCAGTTCCCGGAGTATCACGAAAAGCTCCTTAGTATTGGAGCTGGCCTTGGATATTCTTTCATTGAAGGTCTTTTTTGGTGCAAATTATTTCTTTTTTGCAATTGTCGGCCATAGGGCTTGTAATTTTTTTTTTTCAAGTCTCAGCTCTTTGAGGTGGGGTGTAAACCAGGCATACAGGTGGACCTTCTGTTTACTTTTGCGTAGTTTAACTGGCGCAATGATATCTAGGGCCTTAGTCATGGTGTTGTTAAAAACCTTCACAAGGAAAATGGGGTCAGAGTTGCTTGGTAGAGAGTTGAGTGATGAGAGGAGATGAGGTAGTAACTTGTCTGGCGTGATGATTTTTTTTGCATCTGGTGTGCCATGATACAACTTCATTTGGACCTGCTGCATTAATGGAATCTGTTTCTCGGCAGCCAGCTCTTTCTCCTATTTAGGATACTCACCTGTAATTTCACATTCTGTTGATGTACCCTTCTAAAGGCATGCAACAAAATCCAAACTCTTCTACCAAAGGCAGAACACTCCTTTCCCTTAGCTATCTGTTGCAGGCACCCTGCCACTTCGGCCGGACTCGACTCGCCTAAACCCGTATCCCACGTCTCACACAAACTGGCACCACACGCCCATGTCTGTGCCAATTTACTCTGTCCACCCTGGGATAGTTACCTCAGGACAGTCTCCGCATGCGGAGCTTCCTTTTTCCTAAATAGGGAACTCATGGTGTCAATGAATATCTCCCGTCCCCATCGTCAATACCTCAAATCACATCCACTTTCGTCAAATACAACAAAAGGAAAATTGCCTTTGAGTCCAAGCTCTAAATTCAGATTCATCAGGGTCCTTGGCATAAATATAAGAATCACAGATCCTGCTCACAGTGCCACTATGTTTTGCTTTTCTGTCACGTGTAAGGACAATAAGACCACTTACCAGATTACACGGACCAAAGGTTCTTGGACTCGAGCAGGTAATAAGACTCACTTGGACTCACAATTGGAATATAATAGGCTCTTTACAAGTCGTTTATTCACATTTAATAAGTACACAGCTAATTAATGAAATCAAAGGAATTGGTTATACATAGACACACACAAACATCAAGGATTATAACAGCCTACATCACCGTTAGTGTAGTTGCAGAAGAAAACATCTCAGCCATGACAACACTACCCAGTCCCTAGGCAGGTAGGCAGAGAGATCACACGTGCTAACGGGGTCTGGAGTAGAGCGTCAGACTTCATCACCCGGGGTTCCAACTCTGTTCTATCATCAGGATCCCTCACCTCTGATGGGGGAAAATTCCCTGCCCCTCTTAGGTTGCCAACCGTCCCGGCCGAAGGACAGACAGCAAACATGGAAGGCAAAGAGCGGAAAAAACCATTCCGTAGCGGAAAAACCCAGTCCGTAGTGTCCTGCACGCTCGTTCCCAGCACCCCTTATCAATGCACTTGCACATCTCTAACTCCTTTCTTGGCTCGTCCTTGAGCGAACAATACAACCATAGTGCGCTCATCTGTTCATAATGTAATTCTGCAACTCATGTCTGCCTTCAAACTGAGCTCACAGAAACGTAGACTTTCATTGCAGTTTTGGAAGTGAATGTGCAAAATGGCATGCACCGGCGCCATGTTTTGAACTCAATTTCGCACATGCATTAGTTAGAGCTCCGTGCCCCATTGGAAGCCTAGATATGTGAAGAGTGCTTTTTAAACATAAAATCAACAGAAACCTGTACCAGATACAAGCGGCAACGCTGGTAGTGAGAAGAGCCCCTGGAAACAATCGGCGGTAGGAATCCGAGGAGGATTGACCCTGGAGTGAGACCTTGTGACTGATCGGGAGACTACATTCCCCGCCCTAACTCTGAGTCAGAAGGAAGAGGCCCCGGCAGCCCCTGGAGGGGATCAATTGCTCAGTGCGAAACGAGACGGGACAACAAGGCTTGTGACATCACCTGATGCTTGGCTGTGTCCCGGACAAGCTCTGCTGACTCCACCAGCAGCAGCTTTGATCCTGCAACGTGAATGCGGAAAGCGACCTCCAAACTGCTTCGCTGGAACCCCATGTCGGTATTTCTTAGGCGAGTAGCAAGTCACATATAGGAGGGGGGAAATCTCCTGCAACACACTCCACTGATAACCTTACCTCTTGCCACCTCGCAACCCATCCGTGTAGTGCGCAGCGAGTACTGGGAGGAGCCGACGTAGGGAAGACACCATCTTGAAACGCCACGTTTATACCTCTTTTATACTCTCTCCCTCACCAACTTTGCTCTGAAGGCAACGGGAGAACGCGGCAATGGTACCCAGATGCAATTAGCATACTTCATAGCATCTGAACGTATTTACATCGATTGTGGTTGGGCTTGGCAAGAGAGCTGTAGTTACGCAACCCCCACCAGGGCTGAGACAGGTCGTCCACAAAAGAGAGCTGACCCAGCCAGAACACTTATGCAAGGGAAACAATTTGAAACAGCTCCATGGAAACGCAAGGGCGGCTGGCATTACCCACAGGCAGCCAACAAGGACAGGCCCTCATAGGTCATTAGTGTACATTTTGCTATAGAAAGGGGACATTTTCACAGGCATTGTGGAGGAAGAAGCATATAACGTGCTGACACGCTGAGATACGATGAGGCAATAGGGGAAAGTTCCCCCCACAAGAACCGTATTGGCTACTTTCAGGAAGGCTTGAGTTCTAAAGCGCAGGTGAAAATAAGGAATGCACCCAATTATAACCGACATTTAAAAGTAGGTGTGACTCAGGGGGTGCATTTGGTCAATGCCAAGGAGAAAAGAGACGCCCTTTCCCAGCTCCCACCTACCCGCAAAGAGAATCCTATTAGAACCTGTTGGCTCAGGTCAGGGGGGCGCTCAGAAACAACCAGAACACCCAAGTGAACTGCTAGAGGAACGGACAGACAGTACGGAGATCAATATGGCGGCCTCGAAAGAGGATATGGAACAGTGCTTTCAAGTATTTTAGGATTAACTTTCTTCCTCCCTACAACTGCAATTCGATAATTTCACAACATAATTTAAATCTGCCTTAGTTGACATATGAAAGGACATAGCATCTCTTGAAGAAAGAACAGACAGTAATGAGAAGGCACTACAAGACTTGGCCCAGGAGCGAAGGCAATCAGAAGAGCTCCTCAAACACTTGGCACGAGCAACACAACAGAGTTGCAATGTGAGGACCTGGTGAACAGATTGAGAAGATCCAACATTTGCAGACAAAATATTGCAGAGTCGGTGAGTGATGCGCAAGTCTTCAAAAATGTATTGAACGCGGAAGTGGAGGTAACCATTCCTATGGATGGAATCCACAGGGTAGGTCCGAAAGCGCCAGGATCTGGCAGCCTGACCCAGAGATACGCCAATCCTACCAAGGTGTTACCCTCGAGAAGGAACAAATCGCATGCAAAGACAGAAAAGCTGCGCAAATCCCATGTAATGGAACGAAATTCATATTATATCAGGATATTTTTCCACTTACAGTACAAAAAAAAATTACATTTGAGAAATCCTGCAATACTGCAACGACAGAAAATACGCTACAGATGGACCTTCCCATTTGGCCTTTTTACTTGGGAGGGGAAACAACACTATTACCAACAAGGAGGGGGCCCACATTCTAAATCTCGACCATGAAGATCAGGTGGGTCAAGGTACTGTAACCCGAGCATACACCCCTCGCGACTGCAACACTGGGAATGGACACCTGCACAACGGTCTCGAACAAAAGCCCAAAAGGCACCACCCCTGACAGAGAAACAACCCTCACCATGCTGACGGATTAAGGAGCGGAAAATTAGCTCAGATGGAAACATCAAGGTGAAATAAGGTACACTATCTTAGAACAGGAAAGCTATTTGTAATGATGGGGCACAGTAGAAGCTCATCTTGGAACCTATAAAAGACTTAAACAGTGTTTTACAATACCCTGCACATATCCCTGGCTTAGGTGGTGGGCCATCTCTCAGGACAAAGTCCAAGAAGAGAGTAGCAAGGATGGTCTACACCAGGGAGAGGGGAATGTTGTTGGGGAGGGAATAAGTACAAAGTTGGGGGGGGGGGTGGTTTTGGGGGGACGGACGGTACACTAGATGTCAATCTGAGGCTTATAATGTTCGACTAAAATCTTACCATGGTAGAGTTCTAGTAGTAGATCTTCATATTTCGATGTTTAACACTTAATAGGGGGCTACATTCCCCTGTTAAGAGAAGGAAGCTGGAACAGGTATTTAGTACATATCAGCCTGATTTTATTGCCCTACAGGAAACTTATATTAAGTATCAAGATCGATACAAGTTGAAATTAAAACATTTCCCGATACTTAGTCAGGCCAACGCAAAGGGCAAGTCAGCGTGAGTGTTGATATCATGAAAGTACAAGCTGATAAGGAGGGACGGTTCTTCCTTTTAGTACAGATGGGACCACTTACTAACATCAGTTTCTTTATATGCTCCAAACACCGGGCCGGAGGGTTTTTTGAAGACTGTATTAGCCAAATTAGAACAATTTGCTCAGGGTGAAGTGATTGATGGGAGATCTGAACATTGCATGGGACTCAGTAATAGATAGAAGCGCCATTACCAAAAGTGCACGCCCTGCACCTTCTGTAGCGTGGAGACAGAAGAACAAGTTACTTACCAACTATGACATTCTTTCGACTGGATGTACCTCCCACATATTCCTCATCTATTTTTTTTTTTTTAAAATATACTTTTATTTTCAGTAACAAATATAGCAGAAGCATCATCTATAGCATCTGAAAGGCATATCACAATGACAGGATGAAATAAACACCCAACTTCCCTTTCCCCTCCCGCCTCCCCCCACCAAGACCGCGGTAAGTCAATGATTCTCAGGAGTTCTAAACGCTTGGGTCGGCATCTCCATCTGGTTCTGACTCAGGTGGCTCAGGATGAAGCAAAGGTACTGTTAGGGCCACCCAGCGTTGTAGCTCCTCGCTAGAGTCCAATCTCTGCACCTGAATCGCCGTCTCCCATGCCGCTGTTTCAGCCATGATCCATTTTAGAAGGTCGCCCCACCATACGAGTATAGGCGGGCCTCTGGGGCTTTTCCAACTCATGGCTATGCGCCTTTTTGCTGTGATGTATATGAGGTCTTTGAGCTTGTTTAGTGGTTTGTTCTTCCTGCTCCGCCTAAACCTGCCCAGGATACATGCTGAGGGGTCATCTGTCTCAATGTCTGCCCCGGCCATCCTTTCCTTTACTTGCAGCCAAAATTCCCTGAGCACCGGGCAGCCCCAAAACATGTGTGCTATGCCAGCCTTGGGTTCACTGCATTTGAGGCACAGTTGGATACCAGCACCGGTGAATCTAGATATAGCTTCCGGGGTGAGGTATGCTCTGTTAGAATCTGGATCACATCTGGATGAGCTGTAAGCGAGCGTACGGGAGACTTTCTTGTGATAGTGGGTAATGTCCCCCCAGACGGAGTCTTCAAAACCAAAGCCTAGCTCAGCCTCCCATTTGTTCCGGATTTTTAGCTCATCCGCAGTGGAGCCCTGCAGTAGGGCCTCGTAGATACGGGAGGTCTCGTGGCCCCCCTCCGCAGCGTTCAGGATCATTTCTATGCATGCCTTTACCTCCCTTTGGTAAGCTGCCACAGGCCACCTGCTATTCAAGGCCTGTGTGACCGCTCTGTGCAGTAGAAATTGCCCGGTGGGGAGAGCAGCGGCATCACATAGGTCAGGAAAGGCAATGAGTTCCTGTTCCTGAATCAAGTCTCCAAGCGTGGCCACACCAAAAGGTTCCCATTGTGTACGAGTCTCAAGCTGCCCCCAGGGTTGACTGAACATGAGTGCTGCAATAGGGATCTGTGGGGAGTACGGATCTTTAGGCCCTACCAGCTTACAGGCCCTTTCCCAAAGGCGAATCCCAAGCTTGGCGAGGTAAGGGCAGTGTACGAGGGCGCCCCTTCCAGTCCAGAGCAAGTCCCTGAGCAGCAGCTGGGGGAGGGCAGGCTGAAGAAGGAGAGTATCTATTGTCTCCTCGTCAGCCATCCACTGCATCACATGTCTCAATTGACTAGCGAGAAAATATAGTTCGAAGTTTGGGATCTTCAGTCCACCCTTCTCGTATGGGCTTTGGAGGGTCTCTAGTGCCACCCTGTGCCTGCTACCCCCCCCCCCCAAGGAAGCCCCTGCAAAGTTTATTGAGGTCTCTGAAGAAAGCAGGAGGGATGTTTTATGGGACGTTGGTGAAAGTGTGTAGTAGGCGAGGGAAGGCAACCATTTTGAGAAGGCCCGCTCTCCCTGCCATCGAGAGCGGGAGCCGGCCCCAGAAGTCCATGGACTTTGAGAGAGAGTCTTTGGCCCTGACAGTGTTAAGGATATGTTCTGTAGCAGGGTTTCTGCGTATAGTTGTTCCTAAATATTTGAAGGAGGTTGTTTGCCATTCCAGATTAAGAGGGGGGAGAGACCCGTAATGTTCACTGTGCAGTGCGGGAAGAGACAGGATTTACTCTTGTTGATCTGGATCCCGGTGTGCTTGTGAAAGCAGTCCAGAGTTTCCAGAATGTAAGGTAGGAGGTGTTTGGGATCCTGAAGGTACAAGAGGGTGTCATCCGCGTACATGGAGATGAGGTGAGACGCCCGTCAATTTGAATGCCTCCGTCCCCGTATTCCTGTCTCAGGTAGGCTGCTACAGGCTCTGCAGCCATGATGTAAAGCATGGGGGAAAGGGGACAACACTGACGGGTGCCCCTGCACAGGGGCCACTTATCGGAGTAAATTCTGTTAGTGCGTACCCTAGCGGTGGGGTTAGCATAGACTAACTGTGTCCATTTTAGAAATACAGGGCCAATCCCCATTTTTGCCATAGTGGCGTACAACCAGTCCCACCTCACGGAATCTAAAGCTTTGGTGGCGTCCAGTGACGCCACTGCGATTTTCTGTGGTCTTCCCTCTGTACTATAAATAACATGATGCAACCTCTGCAGGTTTTCAGTAATGGAACGTCCAGGGACGTAACCAGTTTGGTCTTGGTGGATCAACAATGGGATCACTCTACGCAGTCTGCAAGCAAGCAATGCCGTAAGGATCATGCAATCTACGTTCAGCATAGAGAGGGGCCTATACGAGCCACACTCGTTTCCGTCTTTCCCTGGTTTGAGCAGAGGTATTATCACTGCCTCATTCAGGGAGTCCGGAAGGGAGCCGCGCTCAAATGCTTCGTTGTAGACCTGGGTCAATATGGGGGCGAGTGTATCCTCGTAAGTCTTTTAGAACTCCCCGGGGAGGCCGTCAGATCCCGGGGTCTTCCCGGCAGGCAGCGATCTGATCACCATCTTGACCTATTCTGGGGTAATAGGTTCATCAAGGGTCTCGGCCATATTCGAGTCCAGTTTGGGCAGATTAATGGCGTCTAGGGCGTCATCGATCCCCGTTTGATCGGGGAGCGGGGTTTCGGAGTACAGGTTGCGATAGAAGTCGGAGAACACCGAATTTATTTCTTGCTGAGTATGCACGGTATCGCCATCAGGTGTGACTATGTGGCAAATGGGTGGTCTAGGAGTTTTCCTTTTATAAAGCCATGCTAGGAGCTTCCCCGGTTTATCCCCAGGGCGTGGATTCTTTCGGTGTGTTTGGCGTGACTTAATTTGCCCAAGGATTCCCAATGGGTTAGGCAAGTTTGCTTAATTTCAGTGATTCTGATTAAATGATCGGGGGATGAGTCAGCCTTCGATTCCAGGACCCCAAGTCACTCTCAGCTCGTTCCAGCAGGGCTGTGACGGATCTCTGGACACCCCCAACCGCTGCAATCATCTTGCCCCTCATAACCACTTTATATGCCTCCCAGGGGGTGCTCATGTATTTGACGCTATTGAGGTGGTGTTGCCAATATTCTTCAGAGCTATCCCTTATGTGTTCTCTGAAGCCAGTGTCGAGAAGGGCTTCGGCTCTCTACCTCCATGTGGGTATAGGGGGTTTAGGCGGGGACACCTCCCAAGTAATCAGCAAGGGAGAATGGTCTGACAGCACCCGCGGCAAGTAACGTGCATCAACGAATGCGGATTGGTGTGCTTGGCTAAGGAATATGTAGTCCAGCCTGATGTGTACGGCGTGCGGCGGGGAATAAAAGGAGTACTCGCGGTGTTCCGAGTGCTGGTCCCTCCAGATATCACGGAGTTGTAGCTGTTGGACTAATTTGGACAGGATTTTGGCCGGGGGAGAGGGGCGATCGTGTTTTGAGTCGGATCTGTCCAGTGTGGGGTCGAGGGTACAATTATGATCACATCCCCATATTATGATTCTGTTCATGTAAGGGGTGAGCCGTGTGTAGAGTGGAAAAAAACGGTCGCGTCATGGTTGGGTGCATAGGTGCTAATTAGACAAAGCTCCTTACCTTCGATAGAGCCACAAACCACTACCATCCTCCCCTCATTATCTGATTTAGAGCTAATAAGCTTAAAGGGGACCGTAGGGGCAATCCAAATTAAGACCCCCCTGGCATAGGAGTAGTAGGCGGAACCCACTAGGGTGCCCCGCCAGGACTTGGACAGGGCTTCCAACTTCTCGGCAGCCAGGTGGGTTTCCTGTAACAGGGCGATTCCGACCTTGCATCTCCTAAGGTAGGATTGAAGCCGTCTTTGTTTGACAAAACTATTCAAGCCTCTAGCATTCCAAGTGACGATCTTGACTGTCAATCATTGGTGCCGTGTGGGTAGACGTTTGAGGCGATCTGAACTCGGGGTCCAGTTGTTACAGCATTTCGTATAAAGAGTTCCCATGGTCTTGGTGATTTCAGTACGTGGTACCCAACTGTAAAGTAACTCCATGTCCCCCCCCCCCCCCTCATAACTTCAACAGAACTTCCCCATAACTTAACTAGTCCAGCGAGGTTTCCCCCGGTCTGACCCGTTTCTGCGCCATGTGACCTAAGGTCTCTAGGTGCCCTACGGGCGGGTGTAACGCACCCTAACTTCTTCAGGAGGCCTGAAGCAGGAGCTCTTCGGTTGTTGACTTGTGGGGGGTCGTCCGACTCCCATGCAACTCCAAAGGGAATCCGTGATGCTGTGTTGCGGTGCGTCCCAGTTTCCGTGTGGGTCCAGCTCCATAGCTGGGCGGTATGGGTCACTTGGGGTGCTGCTTCCGTGGCTTGCGCTCTCTAGGTTCAAGGTCTGGGAGCTGTTCTCCGTCCATCCACTTGTTGGCTTCCGATGGTGTATCGAACAGCAGCGCTTTGTTGTCGTGTAGCACTTTTAGTCTGGCCGGGTAGAGAAGCATGTAGCGTAGGCCTGCGTTCTTCAGTCTTGCCTTGGTGGTGATGAATTGGGCCCTCTCCATTTGGACCTGGAATGTGTAGTCCGGGTATATGGCCACTTTGGCAGAGTCCTTTTGTATACGGCCACCCGACCTTGAGAATGCGAGGATCGCCTCCCTGTCTGTAATAGAGCACCTTGGCTATTATGGGTCTGGGTGGAGTCCCCGGGGGTGGCCGTTTGGCGAGAGAACGGTGTGCGCGCTCAATGGTGAAGCCCTGTGACAGCTTCCCAGCCCCAATTTCTTGTATTAGGAGGTTTTCAATGTAATTCGTGGGGTCACTCCCCTCAATGCCCTCCGGTAGTCCAAGGAGTCTAATATTGTTTCGGCGCGCCCGCCCTTCCGCCTCATCGGCTCTGTCCTCAAGTTTTTCACCTTTTGTACCAGAGCGTCCACATCGTGAAGTATCTGGGTTTTTGCCTCCGTGTTTTCACGGACCTTGGTTTCCAGAGCCTCGGTTCTGCCTGCAATGGCGCAGACGTCCTGTCCCAGTAGGTTCAAATCAATTGCCACGGCATCGATTTTGGCCTCCATGGTCCTCTGTAGAGCCTTGATGGCTTTCCATGAGCTGTGAGTTCTCTGGTTCCTGGGTCTCCCCGTGATGAGCTTCGGCACCGGTGGTACAGGTATTAAGGCTGGCCGGGCCGCCAGCCGTGAAGGTGTCTATGGTGGTTTGCCTCTGTCTACTTTTGTTGCTTTTCACTGACATTTCTCAATGGGCAGGCGGGTCCGCAGGTGTGATAAACTGCGGTGTTGTGCCGAGGACAAGACTACCAAAGTGAGTTGGCTGCGGTCCCCAGGGCCAAGTGCGCCGTGCTTTTAAACTGTGGCACAGGAGGAGCCACCAGGCCTATAGTCCAATGCGCACAGGGCCAAGGGGGCGCCCGTGGTCCAACTTTACTGGAGGCCCGGGGTCAGTCCACCGCCTGGGGCGGGCGCTTCTCTCCGGTCCACAACCGAGGGCCACCCTGGGCCGCGTCCTCCAGGCGCAGACTGCGGCCCCGGGAAGGGTGCGGCGTCACGAGCCGGGACAGGCCGCTTGATCAATGTGTCAGTGATGACAGCTGAGTCTTCCCCCCACCGTCTACTTACCCCGTATTCGTCGGGTGAATTAGCGGGCCTCTCCACTCCGGTTCCTTTATTATTTCGCTGAGCTGTTCGGTTAACTGGGTGCTGGGTTCCTCCGTACGTGAGGTGGTTCAATCTCTGCGGGTTCCTAGTGGCGCGATTCCGGCCGCCCGAGGTCGGGCCTCCGCCAGGGACCAGAAAGGCGCCAGATCCCGGGTCTCCACGATGCGCGCCGGTAGTCCGGGTGTTCCACGTCCCCCTCCTCCGTTTAAAGGCTCTGCTGGGCCGCTCCCGTCGCACTGCATCCACGCGTCTCCGGCGACGCGTCCCAGGAGCTCGGGGGGGGGGGGGGCAGGGAGGGATGGGGTGTCGGGCCACAGGGCTCCGTGGCACAGGTCCGCCTCGATCTCCGCTCCTACCGCTCAGCGTTCTGTTCACCTCCTGGGCGCTGTCGGGCCAAGCAGGTCCCCCGTGCCGTCCGCAGCGCAGGCCAGGCGGCTGTGTTTAATACACGGCGGCTCCCCTCAGGCAGGCGCCATTTTCTTGTGCCGGCGTGCCTCAGCTTGTTCCGGATAACTTCGCGCAGGAAGGTCGCAGCAGCCCCAAACTTCGAGTGCAGGTGCTCTGGATGTTTAGCTGCCACGGATGTGGCGAATTTCAGCGGTATTGGTGGGACGAAACCGCAATATTGCAGCAAAATCAAGGGCACATCATACGGAGCTGCCTGAAAAGCGTCCTGCTTACATGGCGGTTAGCCACACCCCTCCATATTCCTCATCTATGATATTCGTAACTCGCCAGCTTTGTTGCTTCAGAAAAAAAAAATTCTCGCCTGAGGGCGCTGTGCACGAGGTTGTTGCGTTGATGTGTCTCGAGGGCCACCGTGGCATACCGACGTCACCAGGAGTTCAAGTAGCTTGTGCCACAACCGTTGGCTTCAGTTCTATTTTTTTGTTGTTTCATTCAAGGAACCATGCAGGCATGCCCCAGACGTTAAGCTCTTCGGAAAATCAAAGTGTAAATCACGTAAATCGTACCGCGAGGTAGGATGGGAGGGGCGATGAGGAATACACGTGAGGAACATCGAGTCGAAAGAACGTTACAGTTGGTAAGTTACTTGTTCATCGAATGGATTTTGTCTTCCCACGTGAGAATTTAGGAGGCAGGAGTACCATTTAGTCTTATCAATGAAGTACTGCCTTTGCAAAAAGGCCTCCTGGGAAGAAGAAGAGTCTAAGCAGTAATGCTTAAAGTATGAATTGACGCCCAAGTTGCAGCTGAGCAGATGTCAATCACATCCTCTGAAGAGCAGTGGAAGTTGCCATGCCCCTTGTAGAATGAGCCCAAAACCCTTCCGGTGGTTCCTTTCCTGCTAGCCTGTAACACTCCCCAATAGCAGAGTAATCCAGCGGGATATAGTCTGTTTCGTCACTGCCAAACCCAATTTGGGGCCAGTATATCCCACGAAACAGTTGTTCATCTTGGTGTAACTTTGCCATTCTCGATATATAAAAACCCAGAGCCCTTTTTGGGTTCTAGTCAATGTAACCTCTCCTCTTTACCCAAATGAGGCAGAGGGTAGAAAGTTTGGAGTGTTATTTTTTGTGACAATTGAAAGTCAAAAACTACCTTCAGCAAGAAAGATGGTTTAACTCTAAGGACTATCCTTCTGAAAAATTGTATAAGGAAGTTTGCATGAAAGAGCTTGCAACTCACTTAACCTGTGGGCCGATGTTAGCACCACAAGAAGGGCTTAACAGTGTTAAGCGCCTTAAAGGGCAATAATGTAAAGGCTCAAAAGGGTATACCTGTTGAATACCTTAACAAGATTTAAATCCCAGGCTGGGACATGAAATGGTACTTGAGGGTATACGTTCTTGCGTCCCTTCAGAAACTGGACAATTAATGGAATCTTGAAATATGAAACCTCAGAGAAGCGCTTAAAAATGGAAAGCACGCCCGCCAAATATCCTTTTATTGTTCCAATTTGGAGCCCCAGACTGGCCAGATGCAATAGGAAGTACGGCACCATAGGAGTGCCGCATTGAAAAGGGTCCACATTCTTGTCCTTGCACCAGTTACTGAATTTATTCCAACGACACCGGTACAAAGATTTGGTTGCTGGCCTTCTGGCCGAAAGCAAGATCTCCATTACATCGTCCGGGAGGTCCCAATCCCTATATATCTGCCTCTCAGAAACCATGCATGAAGGCTGAGCGTCTTCACCTCTGGATGGAGAACCAGACGTTCCTCTTGCGAGGGAAGATTCTCTCTTTGTGGGCATATGGACATGTCCAGAAGGTCCAGGTTCCACGTCCTCCTGGCCCAATCCGGAGCAATTAGGATCATGGTTTTCCCAAATTTTCTCAACCTCCTGATTACATGAGGACAGGCACTGGAGGAAACGTGTACAGGAGTGGAAATTCGCAGTCCAGTATGAACGCGCCCCCTAGAGCTCCTCGGAGGAAATTCCCTTGAGCAATACTGTTCGCACTTCTGATTCACCTTGGTCGCTAACAGATCCACTTGAGGGGTTCCCCAAAGGGTGAAGATCTTTTGGAGGACTTCCTGAGCTAGCACCCACTCGTGGGAGACTGTGCTCTGCCTGCTCAGAGCGTCCGCCACCATGTTCTTCTCTCCGGCTAGGTGAACTGTCGACAGTTTCTTTCTTTTATTGCCCAGACCCAGAGCTGCATTGCCTCTCTGCACAGTGGTAGTGACCCTACACCACCTCTTTTGTTGAGGTAGTACATGGGCACTGTGTTGTCCGTCATTATTGGGACATTCTTTCCCCATATAGAGGGTAGAAAGGCCTTAAGAGCTAGTCCGATTGCCCTCAGCTCCAAAAGGTTGATGTGTAGTTTGGACTGTAGACCAACAACCGCTGATTGTCAGATAGTTGGTGTGGGCTCCCCACCCTGTGAGTTAGGAATCCGTCACTATCGTTCTCTCCAGCCATGGCTGCCAAAAAGATTCTCCCTTGAGAATACTGTGCTTGCAAGCCCACCATAGAAGGTCTTGAGTAACTGCTCAGAACTTGCACAAGATCCGACATATTCACCGAAAACTGGGACCACTGAGTTCTGAGGACCCATTGAAGGGACCTCATCGTCAATCGGGCCTCTGGCACCAGAAAAATGCAGGATGCCATGAGGCAGAGCAACCTCAAAATCGTAGGCCGGCAGACGCTGGGCATTTTGGAATTTTGTCACCATCTGCAGAATGTGTTGAGCTCTCACCTCGGGAGGCGAGGCTTTCCCAGAAGTGTCCAAGACCACTCCAATAAACTGAAGTCTTTGGAATGGTATCATATGGGACTTCTTGTAATTGAAGGAGAAGCCCAGTCTGTGTAGGAAGTGGCAGGTGATGCTGAGATGTTCCGGGGCCTGTTCGGGAGAATGTTCCCTGATCAGCCAATCGTCTAGGTAGGGGTAGACGTGAATCCCTCTCCTGGAGATTTGCTGCCACTACCGCCATCAGTTTGGTGAAAACACTTGGGGCAGAGGTCATCCCAAATGGCAGAATCCAAAACTGATAATGAGAACCGCTAACCGTGAATCTCAGGTACTCTGTGCTTGAGATGGATTGGCACATAAAAGTAAGCATCCTGAAAGTCCAATGATACCAACCAGTCTTGCAGTTGGAGAGCCTGAAGGATGTAAGAAAGGGTAACCATCTGGAACTTGTCCTTCCTGAGGAATTTGTTCAAAATTCTCAAGTCCAAGATGGGACTCAATCATCCGTCCTCCTTGGGAATGAGAAAGTAGGGTGAATACCAACCCTTGTTCCTCTCAGATATAGGTACATGTTCTATTGCACCTTTCTCTAGCAGGGTTAAAATGTCCTGCTCAAGGAGTGGATCTGGAATTTTGACAGAGTTGGTTCCCGGTGGATGATCCCAAGGCCTTTTTAGAAAAGGAAGGCAGTAAGCTTGAGCTACTGTTTCCAGTGCCCAAGCATCTGAAGTAAAGTCCAGTCATTCGTTCAGATGCTGAGAGATTCTGCCTCCCACCAGGGTCTTGTGGGTCAAAGCCTCACTTAGAGGCGGCTGCAGCAGCGGCTGAGGGGACAGTTGCTGCTGCTGATCTAGCACCCTTTCCACCTCGTCCACCACAAGGGAATTTTCTTTGTCCTTTTTGGGCGGCCTGTCCTCTTTCTCTACCAAATGAGGAATAGTAACTAAGGACGTCCTCTCCAGGAAGAGGAGCCTGAATAAGGTTGCCGAATGGAGGCGCAAAGGCACTTAGCCACCGCCTTGGAGGTCTGGAGTTTTTCCAAACTTTCATCTGCCTTGCTGCCGAACAACCTCGAGTCGTCTAAATTAATGTTGAGAAGCCTGGCTTGCACGTCCGGTGCAAACCCCGACTTTCTCAACCACGCAAATCTGTGCAGTACCGTGCTTGCAGCCATGGAACTGCTGTCAGCAGTATTCAGCCCTGCCTGGAGACACTCCCATCGCCTACTTGCCATCCTTGACTATATTCAGAAAGCCTTCCCTTTCTTCGCTTTGTGAAATATGTTCAGCCGCCATCTTGACACAGTCCAACAGGGTATGAGTAAACCTGGCTAGGGTACAGGTGACATTAGTGGACTTTAGAGCCATACTGCTAGAGGTAAACACCTTGCGAGCCCAAGTGTCCACTTTTTTATCCTCTCTATCTGGGGGAATAGAGGGATAGGCTGGCTGACTGGTTGCAGTTGCCGCCTCGACCACTAAACCCTAAGGCGTAGGAGGTTTCCCGAGATAATCAGGGTCACTGGTGGATGGCCTATACTCCGACCCATGTAGTCAGTGACCCTGTTCATGAGGTTCCTGTATCCTGAATCTGCATGTTCTGAAGGGTCAGGTTTAGCAAACTCCAACTCTGGTGAATTATCAATACTACTGGCAGTGGCGGGAGTCACAAAGATCTTTCATTTTTGATTCGGTGTCAATTCTTCAGGTACTTCTCTAGAGCCATATCCGACTCACAAAGGAGCAATATCTTCCTCTGTGGCACTTTCCTCTTTCTTCGATACACGCGTAACTGTGCCCTTTGACTTCGGCGTCAAAGCGATGGGCGCAATGGAATCTGAGTGTTTCGACGGCTTATGTTTTTTTGCCGGAATCTGGGACCGACTCAACTCTCAGGTCGAAACCTTCGACGCCTTAGAGTCGGGTACAGCAGAACAAGTATGCAATTTACTACTTGCCAAAGTAGTTTGACGACCTTTCATCATCCAGAGGAGCGACCGGGGTCCGACTCTTGTGAGGCTCTTTTTAGGGGGGCGGAGGGGGGGGGGGGGGGGTCGAGGCCGCTGTCTCAAAGATAAGTATCATTTCCACCCTAAAAGCGTTCCACTTGCTGGGGGAATCCGACCTAGTCGGGCATCGTATATCCTCCGTGGAGGTGTCTGAGGAAGAAGAGGGAGACCTGCGGCACCTATTCGCCTTCTTATTAGAAGATGGTCTTGATCGACCCCTCGGTCGAGACCTCTTCGAGTATTTATGGTGAGTAGTCTCTTTGGACTCACCAGATTTTTTATATTTCTTCGAAGAGCCCTTCGAAGCTTCCCGCCCCACCGCCAATTTACTTCTGTGTTTGCGAAGAGCTTTTTCAGTCCTAGACTGACATGAGCTGCAGTCGTCGGTCTGATGGTCGGGGTCCAAACACCAAAGGCAGTCGCAGTGAGGGTCTGTGATGGACATTTTTGACCCACAGATGTGGCATTCTTAAACCCCGACTGAGAGGTAGAATGAGTTGAAGATTAAAACATTTTCTCTTGAGGGAAAAAACGAAGCGTGCCGTTATCTCGAAGCAAAGCTATTGGAAAAACGGCACTGAAGCCAACAGGCGCGGCACTAGCTATTCGTACTACTGGTGACGTCAACATGATCGGCAGTCCTCGAGGGACATCCGCGCCACAACCTCGTGCACAGCACACTCTGCCCAGAAACTTTTCCCAAAGCAGCGAAGCTGGCGAGATGCGAATATCATAGATGAGAAATACGTGGGAGGACAACCCATCCAAAATGTGACCATTTGACGCTTAAAGATATATGGCCTACCTTGAAAGGAGATGAAAGGGCATATACTTACTATTCTCAGGTTCACAAATCCTTTTCAAGGATTTACTATTTTTGGGTCTCACTTAGACACAGAGTAGAGTGACACAGAATGATACCCAGACCGTTTCCATTTCAGATCATACCCCCCAAACCCCCGATGATGGATCTTATGCTTCCTAAATACTCCCCCACAGTATCGAGCTCGAAATTCCTGAGAGAGATGCTCGTGGATCGAGTCCTATGCGATGAAATAGACGGCAAAATAACTGACTACTTTAGATCCAATCTTGGAAGAGAAGCAATTTTACATCTGGTTTGGGATGCATTTAAGGCGACCCTTGGAGGGGAGATAATTGCAATACAAGCTAAAGCGTAATTTTGAAATGGACTCTTAAGGGGAAGTAAAGGATACTTTAAAACAAATGGATGTAGATAGATCATGAAACTCCAAAAGGCAATAACGGAGCACTAGGAGAAGTCTGGACTTAATACACACCAAACAAGCAGAAAAAAAGCTTATTGTATTTAAAGCAGAGGGTATATATAAAAGCCAATAAAGCGGACAAACTGTTAGCTAGACAACTAAAACGGAAAATGGCGGCTCAAACAATTCAGGGGGTGGAAGATATACTATGAAAGACAATAACGACGACAGAAGAAATCACGTCTCAGTTCCAGGCATTTTACACAACCATATAAATCAGACTCACCAGACCAAGCGCTACAAGAGGATTATCTGTTAGCCACATCACTGGAAAAATGTCAGAAGCAGATGGAGCAATTTTTAACGATATTACCCGAGAGGAAGTGATGCATGTAATAAGCTAATCTTCCTATAAATAAATCACAAGGCCCGGACGGGTACGTTGCCTCCTTTTATAAAAAATTCCAATCGACCCTTGCTCTGAAATTAACCGACCTCTATAATTTCTTTGCCAAGACTGGCAAAATAAATTCAATGGAAGAGGCCAAAATAATTTTAATTTCGAAACCAGGGAAAGATCCAGTAAAATGTGGGCCGTACAGTCAGATTGCCCTCATGAATATTGATGCAACAATATACACAAAAATCCTTGCTAAGCAACTAGAAGCCATTATGCCCAACCTCTTCCACCCGAACAGACAGGATTCATAAAAGGGAGACAAACCCACGATAATATTTGGCGGATGTCTCCCAATTTAAAAAATGTCCAAGAAGAAGGATAAAGCCATATTGGTCTCATTAGATGCTGAAAACCGCGTCGAATGGTCCTTTTTCTTCAACACTAACCACCGTTGGCAATCAGCCAGATTGCTTATAAACGGTCAGCTATCCCCACAAGTTTGCCTCCGGAGAGTAACGAAACAGGGGTGTCTCCTCGCCTCTTTATGCAATACACTTAGAATATTTACTGTCGCAAATTCGCCATTTGGACATTATACAAGGCATATCCTTGGGGGGGAAGGGGGGATGGACTCAAGTTGATGGCATAAGCAGACATGCTTCTTGTGATCTTATTTATTGATTTGTATCGCGCCAGTCGCCCGCAGGCATCAAGGCGCCACATGAAGACACAGACAACAAGTAGACTAACATGGAGACGATACAATAAGAAGATGGAAGTGTAGTTCTGGGAGTTATTTAAAGAGGAGGGTTTTCAGCTTTTTTCTCAAGCACAAAAGGTTGGTTTCTAGTCTTAGATCTACAGGTAGACTATTCCATTCCACAGCTGCGGATTTGGAAAACGCCGTGCCTATTCCGTTGGATCTTTTGTGGGCGGCTCCTGTGATTTGGCCTCTGTGTTCAGATCTTAATGAGCAGCCTGGAACATATCTGGAAATGTTTCATTTGAGGTATGGTGGGGCTTTCCCATAAAGGCATTTATGGACCAGTGTCAAGGCCTTGAACAATACCCTGTCTTCCACTTGAGCCAATGAAGTTCCGTCTATACTAACATGTTCGGTCTTGGGTTTCTGCTTGATAATCCTGATGGCATTCTGTTGTATATGTTGTAGTTTTGTGGTGCACTGTTTATTTGCACTAAGCATTAGTGAGTTTCCGTAGTGCAGCTGCAGTAGTATAATTGTTCTGGCTATTGTCATACAGTTCTCTTCACTAATGTAGTGCTTTATCGCTCTTAATAGTCTAAAATGATATAGGCAGTTTTTTGTGACATGTGTGACTTAACCATCAGCGCTCAGATGCCTCCATGATCATACCAAGTGTCTTAACCTTTCCTACAACCTGTATTGGGAAGTCCTTGATGTGGAAAGATTCGCATTGAGGGGTTAGTTTGGCTCACGCTTGATGGGAGCCAAAGGTCATTAACTCTGTTTTCTTGCTGTTCAGGCATCACCAATTTTGATACATCCATGATTCGATGTGGTTGTATACTGATGTAACCGAGTTGCTATCCTCTGAGTAGTTTCCACTAACTCCCAGTACTAGCTGAGTGTCATCTGCATAATTGGCGAAAAAACCCTTGATGTAGTCCAGGACTTCACAGGTAAAGGTTGAACAGAAGGGGCAATATGCTAGCTCCCTGTGGGACTCTGCAAAGAATTTCGATTGCGTAGGAGAATTTGTCACCCCAATGAACTTTAGATTTCCTATTGGAGAGAAATGATATGAGTCATGCAATTGCATCCTCTGTGCAATTTGCAACTTTTTCTAGCGCACGTTTGATAAGTCCATGATCAAGGAGGTCAAAAGCGGCGCTCAGATCAAGTAGTATAAGTAGTTCAGTATTCCCTTTGTCGACGATATTTAGCATGTGGGTCTGGAGCTCCAACATCACAGTTTCAGTGCTGTGCGCAGCACGGAAGCCGGATTGTTGATGGTGTAATATGTTGCTAGTCTCCATGTAGGCTTTTAATTGGGAGGTGGCGATCATGTCTAGCATCTTCCAAGACAAAATTGCAATTGATGATGGGCCTTAGGTTGGTAGGATCTCGATCGAGGTTGGGCTTCTTAACTAGAGGGGTGACTGTGACAGTCATACTCATGGGCACTACCTTGTTCCGGAAAGATGTGTTGACGATTCTCATGAGTAGTGGTGCGAATAGGTCTGCATTCTCAAGTATTATTTTGGGCGGCAGTATGTTTCCTGAGCATGTAGTGGGCTTCATTATGGCTAAGACTTTCTGCATGGATTCTAGTGATGTTTTTTGGAACCTGAAGGTTCCAGTGTGGTTTGGTGTGGCCCATGTGGATGATGTTCTAGAGTGGTCTGGACGGTTTGAGCTCTTGATATCAGGTCCCGAGCCTTTTTGATTTTATCAGAGAAGGCAGTTTGGATTTTGTCGCAATCATCCTGTGACAGCGTTGGAGAGGGTATAGTGTATAGTGTTAGGTTTTTCTATGGATTTCAGGATTTTGAATAATTTGCCAGAGACATTGCCGGCGGATTTTATTTGATGGTTATAGGCATTTTTCTTTGTCTGCCGAATAGATTCATTACCTGTGTCTCTGGCTCCATTAGAACGTTTTGGCAAAATAGCCAGTCTCGCAATTAATATTACAAAGTCTGAAATCTTAAATCTCGGGCTTACACAAATTTAATTGCCCAAAGCAATGGAAGCATCACAGTTTTGTTGGAGTCCGAAAGGCATTTGGGTATTGGGAGTGAACATTACACACTCACTTGGGGAACTATACTCCGCCATTTTCCATCCGTTGTTGGTGGCGATTCAGAAGCTTTTTCAATCTTTGTCGTCTCTACAACCTGGCCAACCACCAGACACAAGACCACCCTAAACTCCAAGAAACCGTGTTCTTTTGAACATAGGAACAAACGCCTAGCATCTTGCATAATCACTGGCCAACACCACCCACAAACTAGCACCTCATCCACCGCAAGCAGAAACGAACCACTCAATTCCAGAACTAAGACCCCTCCCAACGACCAGATATCAACAAACCCTGCTCAGAAAGAGCCCACCACTCAACCCAGACGCTCAAACAAGCCCCCCTGGGGCCACAACATCCCACATAAAACCACATAAGACTTCAAGGCGCAATCCTTTCACGGCCATAGATCAGATACCGAAGAAAGGAAAACCTTTACAACTTCACGCTAAAAAGGTCACCATACTGTATGACCCAAAAACAGATACAACTCACCTCCAGGGGGCCCTCATCAATGCCAGATCCCTCCTGGCACATGCCCTTGACATTGCTGCTCTCATCTCCAACAATCAACTTCCTAGAAATTTCAGAAACCTGGCTGCACCCAGCTGCCGGCCCCATCCTCTGCCTTGCCATCCCCGAGGACTACACCATCTTCCAGAAAGACAGATTGGTATCTAAAGGAGGCAGAATAGCGGTCATCGCCAAAAATAACCTTCCCTTCAGAGAAATACCTAACCAAGCTATCATGTCGGGAGAACATCTCACTCAAAATCTCCCTCTCCACTTCATCCACTCTCACAATCCACTTAATCTACAGACCTCCAGGCCCCCAACTATCGTTTGAGGAAGACATCGCACAATTCCTCTCAGCCACATCCATGCCTTCCACAAAAACCATCATTCTTGGATACTTCAACTTGGGTCTCAACGACCCATCAGACTCCCAGGCACTTGCCCTTTCAAACACTATCGAGGTGCAAGGTTTCCTTCACAGAATTTCCAGTCCTACAAACGACAAAGGCTGTATACTTGACTGGCTAGCAGAACTCAATTGCCACACCAACATACTAGCAAACCACCCATGTCCTTGGTCAGACCACAACGCCATCCTATTCACTATCAATGATATAGCTCAGTACAACACCCCGCCTCGACCCATTCGATTTTGATGAATTTCATACACGCACCGGACGGATTAAACCATATTCAGGCGCAGATGACTAAAAGACTGGGCATGAGACAGACAGAACTTAACCCTGTTGGCTTCTGGGTTTATCGAAAAAAAAAAAAAAGGTTTTCAGTCTTTCTAAACATGTCCAAGGTCTTACTCGTTGTAATCTCCAGTGGAAGCTGATTCCAGATTCTAAGTCCAAAAACTTCAAATCTTCTATCTCCTCTGGAGACACAATTAGACCGTGGGACGCAGATTAGAAATTTGTCACCATAGCAGAGCTTTCTGGTTGGACGGGAATGCTTGATTTTCTCTACGAGGTAGTCCGGGGCAAGCCCCTTCAGGCATTTATAAACAAAGCAGGCTAACTTAATTCTGTCCTCCACCACAAGCCAGTGGAGGGATCTCTGCATTGTGGAGACATGGTCCTGGTTCTTAAGGTGGCTAACCATTTTAACTGCAGCATTCTGTGCTTTTTGCAGTCTGGCAATCTATTTCGCTGGAATACCTGCAAGGAGACTGTTGCAGTAATCTAGGTGGGGGTTAGTCATTGCCCCCACCACCACTGCTTTGACCTCTATTGGGATAAAGGGAGGCACATTCCTTAAAAGACATAATGAGTGGAAAATGGTCTTTACCTTTGCCCCCACCTGATCTTCACTACCCAGGTTCTCATGCCAGAAGCATCCTACGTTCTTAATTTGTTTGAAGTAGTAGAGCTGTTCCCCTAAAATCAGGGGAGGTGGACTGTCTCCCCACCAGCATTTTGTTCTTTGGGCCAAATAGAGCAATCTGTTTTTGTGGTGTTCAACTGCAGAAGATGGAGTATCATCCACTCGTCAATCTCCCCATACACAGATTGATCTTCTCAAACACATCAGCAATGTTCTGAATCTCAATGTAAATCTGTGCATCATCTGCGCATGAATGATACTGCAAGCCATACTTAAATATATAAAATATTGGGCAAAAGTATAGATTAAAGATTAGTGGCGATAGGGATGAACCATGTGGCACCCCAGAGTCGAACTCCACACACTCTGAAGTAAAGGCCTCCAGTATAACCCTTTGCATTCGGTCTTTTAAGAAAGATTGAAACCACTTGACCGCCACTTCGGAAGCTTTCCCCACGTGCTTAATAGGTTGCAGCATAATAGGGTGGTGCACAGTGTCAAAATCTGCGGAAAGATCCAGCATCAGCAGCACTGTGGACATCCCCGCACCCCACCATCTGCCACTTTCAGCAAATCTTTGTGTACTGCTAGGAGGGCTGTCTTTGTACCATATTTTGGACGGAAGTCCAATTGTAGCTTATTTAACAGCTTCTCCTTATCCACAAACACCTGAAATTGACTACAGACTACCTTCTCCAGAATTTTAGTTGGCCATATAAGATTAGCCACAGGTCGATAGTTTAATGTTTCTGGGTCCAGGTAAACACTTTTTAATAGGGGCATCACCAATGCTTTTTTCAGGGCATTTGGGACCTGCCCCTTCTGTAATGATTTATTCACAAATTTAGTGATGAAGGGTGTGATAATTGCCAGCCGTTTAGCTGAATATGCTGGCATTGGGCATGACATGTCATGTCGTTTGTAGGTTTCAATTGTGACATCAGAGAGAACCATTTCCTCCATCACCTTTTGGAAGTGGAAATCCTCTCCATCTCCCTGTTCCATTTGTTCTTCTTCAGCCAACTCTGCCTACGGCTTTGTCACCCTTGGCCATCGCTATATACCTTTAAATTATGGTTCTCTTTTCCTTAAAGAAATAATTACATTTATTAGCTTGTTCCTTCAATGAAGGGATTAAGGAGCCCAAACACGCAGGTTTACTAAATCTCGAAACAGCCTGAAATACTGCCTTAGCCTGGTTCCATGCTCGTTTAATCTCATGTAAGAAATACCTTTTGGCTTCAAATAGGGCCACTTTATATGTCTTTAAAAACTTCCTTTGCTTTAACAGCATTATTATTAGATTTGGTAAGTCTCCAGGATTTATTGATTTGTTTCCTTAGCAGGACAAGGGTAGGACCAAACCATGGTTTAGATTTCCTAGTTTATTTCAATTTCAGTGGGGCGTATTTGGAGCAAGTGTCCTCCACGATATCCACCTACCTCTGCGACACCCTCTAGAAACTCACAAAACATCACAGCAGGCAACATACTCCCCCCTGCTACTTCCACTAACAACCTACTCTCACACCAACACACAACCCACCTCCATGGTGACACTCTACAAGCAAACCCTCCTTGATGCCATTAACAAAGCTGCTCCTCTAGGCAACCGTAAATCCAAATCAACAGCCCAAACACTCCTGGCACTCCTCTAGCCTCAAAGCTCTACGACCCGAAAAATGAACTGCTGAGAGTACCTGGAACAAATCACCCTCTCATGAGAACAAACAGCATTTCAACACCTGAGCCAGAAAGTACAAACAAGCCATTCGTCACAGCCCTAATCAACAACTCCTCCTCAACCAGCATTGTACCAGAAAACCTTAAAGACGCTTAGGTAATCCCGCTTCTCAAAGAACCCACACTGGACCCTAACACCCCCCACGAACTACTGCCCCAATCAGAACAGTACCTTTCCTCCTGAAAATACTGGACTGAGTGGCTTATGTGCAAATTCAAAAATATTCGAAACGCATAACCTCCTTGGCCTCCGCCTTGGTTACGGAATAGAAACCGCCCACCTGGACCTCAAAATCCAAATGGACGGGATAAAAGACCAGGGCAATTTGGCTGTCCTCCTACTAGACCCGTCAGCAGCCTTTGACTTGGTATATCACAGTATGGGAATAGTTTCTTACCTGTAACTCCATTTCTCCAGCATTGGTATCTTTCATGGATTCACATGCTTAGAATATTCCCCGTCAGGCTGGGAAATCCTCGGTAAATTATATAGACATTTTCCATAGGGAAAATGTCGACACTTTTGTGTCCGATCTATGTCGTTTTGGGCCGCGTACGCCTGCGCCACTAGGACGTGGAGGTATAAGTAGCCCCGCCCCGCGGCTCCCTCAGATTTCAACCCCCAAAGTAATATGGGGGGGGGGGGACATCTGGTTTGCATGCTATGGGAGGCCGGCGGGCGCATGTGAATCCATGAAAGATACCAATGCTGGAGAAATGAAGTTGCAGGTAAGAAACTATTCCCTTCTCCAGCATTGGATCTTTCATGGATTCACATGCTTAGAATAGATTGTATAGCAGTATCCCCCATTGTTGGAGGTGTGTATGCAAACCAATAACACTATAACCACAAATGCATATTTGCCATGGCTAAACTTCAAATCATAGTACATGAACAGCTAAAAAACACCACTTTAAAGTACATTAGCCGAAGGATATACCCCTTTATTGGGGCCTACCTTATTGAAACAGGTGCCGTAGGACTGCACAACCCATCTGTGTATCCTCAGCATGTTGTTGTTCGAGGTAATAATGCCGGGTAAACGTGTGTGGTACCGACCAGGAAGCCGCCTGACATATCTCCCAGCGGAATCCCGGACCACAATGCCGCCGCCGACGAAGTGGATCTCGTCGAATGGGCTCTTGGACGTTTTTCCAGCGGTTTCCCAGCTTTTGAGTGGCAAAAAGAAATGGTAGATGACACCCATCGGGACAGTCCTTGTTTTGAGATTGCTTTACCTTTAGCCGAAGGGCCATAAGACACAAATAGCTGTCTTGTGATTTTGAGTGAGATGGAGGTAAAATTTCAGAGCTCTTCTCACGTCCAATGTATGGAGAGTCCTCTCCGCAACAGACGAAGGTGTTGGAAAAAACGTTGTTAGCACCATAGAAGAGTGCTTATGGAACATGGTAGGGACTTTAGGAATGAAATGAGGATTAGTAGCCAACACGACAATTTTTGAAAAACCTCAAATATAGTGGATCGATGACTAACGTTTGTATTTCTGCCGAAGTAATAGCCACCAGAAAAGCCAATTTCCACGATAAGAATTTCAATGACGACTAGGACATCGGCTCAAAAGGAGCCTTCATTAGCGCTACTAGAACCAGGTTAAGACTCCAGATTGGAGGAAACTTCTTCGTTGGAGGAAAGGTTCGGAACAATCCTTTCATGAAATGTTTAATCAACCGGTCACTAAACAATGGAGTTGAATGTCTCTTCCGAGTAAACCTCGAAATGGCATCCAGATGCACTTTTATCGACGAACAAGACAAACCTTTTTGAGCCAGGAGTAACAAGTATGGTAAAAGCTGCTCCGGTGTGATGTTAAGTGGATGTAAACCTGGCAGATCACCGCACCATATGCAGAATCTCTTCCATTTGTATGTATGCGAAGCGTTCATTGACGGCGCCCTTGCAGCTTGCAAAATGCGTCGACAGTCCGATGGAATTGCTAATGTACCAAACTCGGAGAAATCAGGAGCCAGGCTGTCAGACTGAGGCTGTCCGGGTCGTGATGCCAAACCGCCCCTTTGTCCTGAGACAGAAGGTTCAGGATCCTCTGGAACCTCATTGGTTCCGCTGCTGAAAGATGGAGTAGATCGAAGAACCACACTTGTCTCTCCCAGTACGGGGCCACCAGGATCACCCGACATGGATATCTGTGGATCCATTGCAGCGTCCGACGTATGAGTGGAAACGGGGGGGGGGACGCATACAAAAACTTGTCCGTCCACGGGAAGGAGAACGCTTCCCCCAGTGAGTCTTGCAGTGGCCACCTGCTCGCGTATTGTGAGCACTTCCTGTTCTCTCTCGTCGCAAAGAGATCTAGGGCCGCACAACCCCACTTTTCGAAGACACGGTGTAGTTGTTGGTCGTTCAATTCCCATTCGTGTAGTCGATTCATCTCTCTGCTGAGAGAGTCTGCTTGCACACTTGACTCCTGGTAAGTGGAACGCCAATAGATATATCCTTTGGCAGAGGGCCCAATGCCAGATCTCCTGGACTTAGGTCGACAGAGTCCTGGAGCGAGTACCTCCCTGTTTTCTTAGGTAAAACATCGGTGTCGTGTTGTCTGTCATTATCCGTACAACGGATCACTTTATGGGTGGTAGAAAGGATTTCAGGGCCCAACGCACTGCCCTTAACTCCAGCACGTTGATGTGAAGGCTGGACTCCTCCGATGACCACCGACCTTGAACTTGTAGGGAATCCAGATGAGCTCCCCATCCAGTCAGAGAAGCATCTGTCACCAGAGTCATCTGGTACATAGGTTCCAGTAAGGGCATTCCTTTTGTTAGATTTTTGGAGATTCTCCACCACCGAAGTGCCTGCACGAGCTTGCTGTTGATGGTCAATTTGTCCGACCAAAGCCCTTGACTCTGTGCCCATCGATCTGTCAAGAATTCCTGAATGGGCCTCATGAAGAGACGACAATTGTTGACTAAGGGTATACAGGACGCCATGGTCCCCAGCAGGGACATGTACCTTCTTACTGACACTCTGGTGTTGACTTTCTATTACGATGCTTTGTGTCGTAGTTTCATAACTCTTTCGACTGATGGTTTTACCAATCCTGACTGCGTCTGGAACTCCGCCCCCAGAAAGACCAAGGTCCTTGATGGCGTTAAGGAGGACTTTTCGAAGATTATTGTGAAGCCCAAACGCTGTAGGAGGGACATGGTGGCATTCAGACTCTCCCGTACCCTTTCCGGGGATAATCCCCTTACTAACCAATCGTCCAGATATGGGTACACATGATGACCTTCCTTCCTTAACCAAGCTGCCACTGGAGCCAAACATTTCGTGAACGTCCTGGGAGACGACTTTACTCCGAATGGGAGGACCTTGAACTGA
Source organism: Ambystoma mexicanum (assembly GCF_040938575.1). NCBI lineage: Eukaryota > Metazoa > Chordata > Amphibia > Caudata > Ambystomatidae > Ambystoma > Ambystoma mexicanum. The sequence goes on from NC_090941.1 coordinate 900,129,385, forward strand.
TAGTGGGTTCGTGTGACGACGAACCGCAGAAACCTTTTGTGTCGTCGACGCATTGGGATATGAAAATATGCATCTTGAAGGTCTAGCGACGACAAAAAATCTCCCAGTTGTATCGATCAGATAACCTCTTGCAGTGTAAGCATTTTGAACTTTAGATTCTTTAGCAGCTTGTTGAGAGCCCGCAGATCTAGAATGGGATGCCATTTTCCATTGGGTTTCTGGACCACGAAGTAACAGGAGTACACTCCCTTTCCTCTTTCTGCCACCGGGACCAGTTCTATAGCCCCTTTCTGCAGCATAAGCGTCACTTCCTGCACCAGTATCTGAAGATGGGATTGTGGCGAGAACACTGGTGGAATGTGTGGCGGCTTGCCCTTGAACTGTAGGGAGTGACCCAGATGTATCGTGTCCAAAACCCATTGGTCCGGTATGCGTTCCCACTCGTCGACGCGACACTGCCTCCCAGGACATCTTGAGACCCGCAATTGCGATCCTTCGCCGACGATGAGTAGGAGCCTTTCCTTCTTGAGGACCGATAATCTATGCCTCTACGAGTAGCTTGGGCTGCTCGTCTGTAGCCTTGGGAAACCTCGGTTTCTAGGTGATCCAAACCGGGAGTTTCCCGATGCGCCTCTGAAAGGACGAAAGGAACGAAAATGTCTGCCACTCTGGAGGGCTCCGAGTGACCGAGCAGTGTCAGAGTCTTCTTTCATGCCCTTCAAAACCTCATCCACTTTCTCGCCAAACAGTTGTTCCCCTTCGCACGGCATGTCCAGCACCTTGTATTGCACCTCCGGTCTAAAAGTCGTGCACTTAAGCCAGGCTTGCCTTCTTAACACTACGCCGTTATTGATTTGTTTAAAACCAGCCTCCGCCAGGTCGACAGCCATATTTATGGAATGATTGGAAGCCTCTTCACGTACTAGCAGCATAGCGGACTGCCTGTGTTCCTCTGGCAGATGGTCCAAGATAGGAGCCAACCGATGCCACATCTCTCTATCATACCGCGCCATAACGGTCAGGGAGTTGGCTGCTTTTACTCTAGTCGCACCGACTGACAATACCTTCTTTCCAAACGCATCTTGTCTCCTGGCATCGTTGTCCGGCGGGGTCGTGCATTTGTTTTGCGACCTCGCTTTTCTGGCCGCAGCAGTGGACACCACCAAATCCGGCGAAGGTTGAGACGTCAAGCACTTAGGAGTTGACTCCGGAGCCTTGAATTTCTTTTCTAACCATCCTTTTATCGCCGGTTCTGAGAAAGGATAACGCATGGTCCTCAAGCCCTCTTGCCAGACATGGTCCAAAATGGGGATAGCGAACATCAATTTTCTTCTCTTGCCCATATGATCGAAGAGAAAACAATCTTTCTTTTCTTCTTCCGGTGCTAGGCCAAACTCCACACACGCTTTTCCCATCATTGCATGGAAGGCCCCGATGTCATCCGGCGGTGATGGTTGTGCCGGGCTCTTTGGAGTTTCCATTTCCGCATCCGACTCCCATGTCGGGTCCCTTGAGGGGGATAATGAGACGTCTGAAAGAGACGCTTCAAGTTCTGACTCCGACTCCGGCAGTTCTCCTTCCTCCGAGTGTGAGCGAGAACGATCCTTCTCAACCGGGCAAGTTGTAGGCATTCTGGTCGTCGAGCGAGGAGCCGGGCCTGGTTCGTCGACGACCGGCGTAGCCTGCAGTACCGTCGGGACACTAGTGTGAGGCAACTGCGTGTCCAAACGCTTCAACAGCTTCTGTAACATGTTCAACACCTCCAGGGACAATACTGTCTGGGGATTCAGCAAGGAAGAGGCGGCTGGGATGGCACTCCCAATCGGGAGCTCCACCAAACTGGTTGCATGTAACCCCAGATCGGTTGGCTGTGCGATCGGACCACGGTCATCCTCCGCCGACGAGATGGAGAAGGCTGCTTCTGGTTGCAACAAGGCCTCAGGCAAGATCGGGTCGAAACCCTCCGGTTGCCAACCCACCGTTAGTAAAAGGTGCCACCGTTGATGACAACATTTTCTCCATAACGCTGTTTGACCCGCCGAAGTGATTGCGGGAAGAGCAGGCGCAGATGGCAAAGAAGACGTTGACGATCTGGCCGTCGTCGACGAAGTTTATGGCGCAGAGCCTTGGGGCGTCCTCGCCGGTTTTGAACTCGACTCGTGGGTCGATGACACTCGACTCAAGGTAGAGCCATGGCGGTCTCCCGAGGAGGATTTCAATAGATCTTTTCTCTCCTTTTTTGATGAGGAGGAAGATGACGTTTTCTTTGACGAAGAGTCCCTCACAGGATGTTTATCAAAGGGGCGTTTTTCCGATGAACGTGGTTTCTTTGTCGGAGGCTCTGCCGACGCAGAGCGATGAGGGGGCACCGGAGATTTAGATCTCGAGGCAGTAGAGCCTACCTCCAATGCAGGGTACCCACCCGCCCAGTCATTGAGCCAAGTTACCAGGCGTCTGTTTCGATCCTTCAGGGTCTTCTGGGAGAAGCCTGGACAGATATTACATGTGTCAGCAGAATGATGAGGGTAAAAGGCAGTAAATGCAGTCCATATGCCCATCACATTCATATACTTTAAGACCGCATGTAGCACACGGACGAAACAACGCCTTTCCAGACATTTTCGAGGGAAGTCGAAGAAGAAATACGCACAACCTAGCAAAAATAGTAGATACTCGAGGTAATCCCACTACTTTGGAAGACAGTTGAAATCTGAGGGAGCCGCAGGGCGGGGCTACTTATACCTCTATGTCCTAGTGGCGCAGGCGTACGCGGCCCAAAACGACGTAGATAGGAAAAATTTCAACACTTTTGTGTCCTATGGAAAAGGTCTATATAATTTACCGAGGATTCCCAGCCTGATGATGGGGAATATTCTAAGCATGTGAATCCATGAAAGATCCAATGCTGGAGAAAGTATGCCAACACCTGGCACTAGCTGCACACTTATCAGCCAATCCCATAAAATGGATCAAAGCCGCCTTATCCAACCGCACTAAGTATTCTCAACCACTGCGGCAGCCCCAGTTACCTGTCGAGTGCCTCAAGGTTTCCTTCGTCTCACCAACCTCATACAACGTGTTCACCAAGTCACTCTTCGACCTCCTAGACAAACCGTCACGTACACAAACTACGCAGGACACACCCAAATACTCCTTCCCATCACTGGCAACTATGACACAGACTCCAACTTACTAAGTGAAATATACCCAACCATTCAAGCCTGGAAGGCACAACACAAGCTATGCCTTAATGAGCTGTCAATCTCAGCTAAAAAACATCTCTCAATCCTATAAATCATTCACCATTGACGGCAGCATTGTCGCTGTAGCAAGAGAGTTAAAAACATTAGGAGTGTATCTCGACTCCTCGCTCTCCGCATAAAGGCAAGGCAAGTAAATGCAATTGCAACGGCCTGTACCGTCAAACTGATCGATGGCAGCCAACCCTTCCTGACCCCGACAACTGCATCACACTCGTTAGAGCCCTCATTCTGTCCAGGATTTATTAATTACTGTAATTCCCTCTTTGGAAGCAGCAGCTCCCGAAATATCAAACTACAAATCATCCAGAAATAATGCTGTAAGAGCTGCACTCAACATCTCTAAAAAAAAAAAATCAATTAAATACATGCAACTTACGCATGGACTTGGGAATGTGCGCAGTGTGAATGCAACCTTTGCTCTACAACTTACAAATTGTGGCAAGCGTGGCAGGCGACCCACACCTTGCATTTACCCGCAGCCGAATCCACTTCTAACATAATAGCACAAGCGCTCAGGTTTTCAAATTTCTCCTTCTGCCAAACTAACTCAGTCTCGTAATGGAATAGACCTACACTAGGCCACAGAAACTCCATTGTCTGATCAGAGAGGGTTTGTTGATCGAGGAAAAGCATCCTTAAATTTCCATGTAGCCAGCAATCGATTGCACACAATGGATGTTCGAATGAGACCTGCACTGCTGTGACACGGGGCTCAAGCATCTAACGTCAGCTTGAGGGGCGGGTGATCTGATTTACTGCGCCTGGGCACTTGAACATGGAAAATCGATCAACGGGTGAGATCACAAGATGGCGGTTTTTTCGACCCATGAGTTTCGTATGTCTAAATTTCAGAAAATCAAAGGTAAGATTCATTGGAAAAAAATCTTATTGATATATGCTAAAACAAATAATCATGCCCTATCCATTGGCCAATACAAATCCGGAGAGAACTTCCGTTTTAAAATGGTTTTTGTCAATGTTTTTGTTGCTAGTCAATGTTACTAGATTAGTTTAATTTCCCACAGTAAAATGTAAGACTATCAAAAGAACTAATGAAGTAGCTGCTCAAGTTAAATTAACATCCTCTGGTATCTCTAGAACATATTCTCTAGCCTTGGATGAGTTGCTGGAAATCCTAGAACCCTTGCCTCAAAAGACAGGAGCTGTCGGCTGAGTCCATTGGGAAGTGCTTCCCACAGAACTCCAACTTTCCATAACTTCACCCACATTCGCCATTTTGTTCAGCATCACATTTCATATTAAAGGGGGAAGAAGGAGCAATTACTCACCGTAATGATGGATATCCCCCATCCAGCTCTGCTGCTTCGGAAAACTTCGACAGGGGGTGGGGGAGCGTAGTGGACCTCTAACTCAGCCGTCGATCCATCTTGCTCGGTGCTCTATCGTGGGCTCCGGTCGTAACGTCAGGTGTTGTGCATATACCAAGTCTCTACGCCCCATACCTCAGTTCCCCTTTTTTCAACTGTGCTTGAACGCTGCAGAGGAAACTATGGGAGACAAGGCTAATCAGCCTACAAAAAAAAAAAAAAAAAAAAAAAACCTGAAAAAGGGAAACATCCCAGAAATGAAAAAGATAGGAATAAAAGCTTTTTTCAGAATCAATGGAAACTGACTAGCCAGATAGGAGCGGTCACACCAGAGCAATCATTTTGCGTCTCTTCGCTTAGGTTCAACAAGCCGTAAGAACACTGAGCGGGGATGGAAGGGAGGGCCGATGACGAATCTGCGGGAGAAGAATCCATAGGAAGATCATTACGCCGAGTATTTTCTCCTTCAATGTATTGCTTTTCTCCTGCAGATTCCTCATCTGATAGACTCCCCAAGCAGTTAAGGTGACAAAGGTGGGCAGAAAGTGTTTCAGTGGCAGATTTTGCAGGACTGCCCTACCAAAACGTTTGTGAGCCCCGCAGGCAACAACCAGGCAATAGTGTCTTGTTAATGTGTGCAAGGATGCCCAAGCGGCCGCATTACAAATGTCCCTAAAGGGGACTCCCCTCTACAAGGCCGTAGATGCCGATACTCCTCTCATTGAGTGTGCCCCAATACCTGAAGGAAGCTCTTTGTCTGCAGATTGGTAGCACACTGCGATGCAAAGGATGATCCACTGCAATAGAGTCTGCTTAGTTATAGGCAGACCTTTGCGCGACAAAGAATGGGTCACGAACATCTGGTCAGATTTCCAGAAATCTGAAGTCCTAGCAACATAAAAGCTCAAGGCTCTTTTGGGGTCCAAGCGATGGAACCGCTCCTCCTCCTCAGAGGGATGTGGTGGAGGGGAGAAAACCAGTAGGTGTATGGCCTGAAAAAGGTGGAATTCAGATACCACTTTAAGCAGAAAAATCAGGTCTGACTTTAAGGGAAACCTTTTCTTCACAGAACCGAAGGAACGAGGGCTTGCAACACAATGCCTGAAGTTTGCCAACTCTCCTGGCTGAAGTAATCGCAACCAGAAAAGCAGTCTTCATGGATAGCAGCCTTAATGAACAGGAATGCATGGGCTCAAACTGTGCCGCCATCAAGAACTTTAGAACCAGATTCAAATTCCAGTCTGGGACAACAAAGGGAGTTGGCGGAAACTTGTTTACAAGGCCCTTCAGGAAATGGGCCATAACCGGGATCGTAAAAAAGGAACCTTGAGCCGGGGACTTTTTAAAAACACAGACAAGGCCGCCAAATATCCTTTGACTGTGGTGACCTGAAGGGCCAGTGACAGAAGGAATTCCATCACTGCAATGGTGGGGCAAGAGATGGGGTCAATCTCACTGTCCTTGTACCATGCCTCAAATCTTCACCTACAATGACCTGGTAGACTGTCTGTGTGAAACCAGCAACACCTCAAGTACCTCCTCATGGAGGTCCGAGTCATCATACCTCATCCTCAAGAGCCATGCATGTAGGCTGAGGGGGGGTTTGGGTGAAGTAACCTACCTTCCAAATGGGTCAGTCAATCTGGGCGACAAGGTAACCAAGGAGGTGGACAGATTGTCAGATCCAAGAGATCGGAGTACTAAGTTATCCTAGCCCAGTCTGGGCCGATCACGATCATGGTTGCCCGAAACCTCTGAGAAACCATGGGATGACTGGAATCGTGGGAGGGTGGCGGGCTCAATCCACCAGAAACGCACCCCCCCACCCGTGCACCCTTCGCTGGGCATTCACTCTAGCAAAACTGACTGCACTTTGTTGCACTGTGGCAAACAGATCCACTGATGGGGTATCCCAGTGAGAGAAGACCCCCCACTAGGAATGCCTGGCACACTTCCCACTCGTGGGAGACCATGCTCCGCCTGCACAGAGCATCTGCAAACTGTATATGATATTTATAACGCGCCTATACACAAGTGTTTCAAGGCGCAACGAGGCAAAATAGGGGAAACGGAAGGAGGAGAGAGAGACAGCAATCCTACTAGGCCAGGCAACATTGAGATCACGCAAGGGCAGGGGAGGCGGGGGGGAGGAGAAAAGTGCAGGGGGAAAAGGGAGGGGACAGTGCAGTACATAGGAGAACAGTAAGATAAAATAAGGACAATAAATAAAAGTGCGGCCAGCTGGTGGCAAGTGCAAGGGTAAGTGAAGACATCAGGTGTCAAGTGCTAGTAGGGGCTGTAGGGATACGGAACAGTCCCTGAGTGCAAGGGTTGCCAGGGGGGCAGTGCAGGTGTGCAACTGGCAGGGATGGGACCTGGGCCCGAGATCAGAGGGTAGCCAGGTAACCAGTGCGGTTTCAGATTCAGCCAGGAGATCAGCAGGGGAGAAGAGGAGCCCCTCTTCCATTTCCATGGCATGCTCTGCCGGTCAAGTCACAGAAATAGAAGAGTTGATGGGGGATAAAGTAAGTGTGGTGTGCGGCAGATGTGTTCAGGAGAGCTCAGAGTAGGTGTGAGCAGCACAGAGTTTGCTCCCAACGCAGGCTTAGCTTGTTAGATTCAGCCTAGGTTTGGAGCAACCCAACTGGCTGCCATGCCCGTCCCAGGTGCAAATAAGGCCCTGAATCATTTGACCCAACCAAATGTGTGCAAAACTAACATGATTTACTGCAGCCACCATGGGGAAAAAACAAAACCTTTCTTTGCCATATAGTGAGACTAACATTCTTTGAGATCCTTTTTACATATGTTAAAAGGTACACCAAAATCCTACCTTCTGCCAGAAATCCATGGAAAACCTCATGTACCAAATATCACACTGACTGTAGTCGAATCGCCCCAGGATGGTGACATTTGACTCACTGGATTTGATCTTATCAATATCATCTTCCATTCTTCCAGGCTTCCAGCACACAATGGCATTTTCACAAGACTGCAGGAAGAGCATTACAAAGATGAATATCCTAAAGTGGCACATAATTACATTTATTCCACAGCACCTCAGGCTTCAAAGTTTAATGAACTAGTCCAGTTTTTGCAAATTTTGACATCTCTGTAAATTGTCACAATGAAGTTCTTGCAAAATTCTTGAATTTGTTTTTGGCGTGGGTAAAAAAAGCTTTACAAAACGAATACAATCACACAATCTGCATCCAATACTTCCAACCCTTCTTTAAAACTTCAACTGGATCATATGAAGGAACAAAACAATTTAAAAAAAAAAACTCAAGTAGTGACTAATGCACGCCTAGTCCATAGTCCCCCTTCCTCCATATTTGTGAGATATTCCGTCCTTCAGGCAGGACCGAAGCACTGTTTGGTAGTATCCCAAAAATATTGTTTTTTATTTTTATGCAGTCCAGCGCATGTATGGCTCCAGCCCCACCTTCCTGAACCCTGCCCAGAGCATCGCCCTTCATTCCTTTCCGATCCCCAAGGTAGGTAGAGATTTTAGCAATTCAAGGGAACTTGTAAGAGGGGACGGCAGGTGGGCGTATGGAGGAAAGGGGACTATGGACTAGGAGTACATTAGTCACTATGGTGAGTTACCTTCTTACTCCTACCTCCCACCGCCTATTGTGTGGGAAATTCCCAAGCACTGATTTATAGAAAATGGGTGGATGGAAGAAATTTGCGGACCACCTGACCAATGTTCCCTCTAATTATTTTTCTCTAAGTGCGGAAATGGTTGGCTTTCGTGCACACACAATTTTCCATGTGCGCAACTCACTAATGAGGTAAGTCACTTTGTGAGCATGCACAGTTAGTGAGATATCATCTCCGAAGAACGTTTGGAAGGGAATATCCACACCCAACCACTGTAATCTTTTATAAAGTGTAAAAGGTGCATCCTAAACACTTTCCCCAAACATATAGGCTACAAAAAACAAATATTTCATATGAGATCATAAAGAGTATCCATCAACCAGTCCAAGACGTCAATGTCTGCCACAGTATCTAGCAACAGTACTCGTATGCAGAAAATAATAAGTGTTCAAAAAGCATTGTATGCTCAGTACAAACAATTGGTTTAGTTGTGGTTTGTCGACACTGCTCAGAGACAATGCAGAATTTTGTTTGTCATTGGGAAAAACCCTCATATGTATTACAAAAAACAAATATCACTTGTCATAACTGAAGTGGTTGTCAAAAGATCCATACAGGATACAATGTTTGCAAAAGGAATAACGACAACTAAAAGGAATGTTTCAGAAAACATGTCAATATGAGTTCATGTGCCACTTTAATGAAGTAATTCAAGAGCCAACTAAATCAGAATAACTGCTCCACAGAATATTAGGAACAGAAATCCTTGTTCCACTGCTAACCATCAACATTATATTGTTCTGTGAACAGAGCTGTGACAACACTTACTCAAAATCAGCCTTTCAGCTAAGAGGCATATATACGCCATCAGTTGTTTCTCCATAAGAAAAGGAAAATGTGTTCAACAAAGATGCAAAACAATGAACATAAAGGAGTCTACCACCTGCTTCTACCCACAAAGCTCGATTGATATTTTCTAGTCAGGGACCAGCACAGCAGTTGCATAGGAAGGAAGTCTAATAATATGCCAATCCCAAGAGGCATTTTAAGGGGAAAGAACTTTTAAGAAGCATAAAGTACCCATACTGGCAAAGCTAGTTACTTTATTACTCCCAGAAAAATCATTTAATTGCACGTAGAGAGTACAATCCTCTCAGAACCCTGCTTGGTACCCTGACATAGGAAGTGAAATGACAGGGCACATAATGCAGCATATAGTATTGCCCACCCTTCCTCGCCACAGACTACACAAAATTCAACAACTGAGGTTTCTTATATAGCTGATGAAGAAAATTACATATATTTGCAGCTTAAGTTAATAGTAGCAATACTCAGAGGTACATCAGATTGAGTGCCTTCTTCTATAACTAGGGACCCCTCTTCTGCAATTCACTGTTATCAGTTAAACAAGATGCATGGGGATGCTCAAGGCAATAAATGCAGAACACATTATTATATTGGAAAGCCCTCAATAGCTGAGCAGAAAAAAACAGAAGGTGCCATTTCCTAGACGGTTACTTGAGTTTCCTTTAGTTTAGCAAACAAACACATTTCCTTCACTGTACTGTACTGCCAAAACATCTGACTTGGTTTTTGAAAGTTGCTGATTTCTTCTTCATCCTCCTGTGCCCTCCTCTCCAAACCCCCTTCCGCACATACCTCTCCTCAACTCCTGGGCTAGCCTTCAATACTGGTTGACAGGGCTTTGTAAAACGTGAGGAATTGTAGCAGTGAAACACTCACTGTGATATTTGCATAACCACAATACTTTGCAAGCAAAACATATTTAAAGCCTCTGTGTAATATTATGTTCGGTTTAAGAAATTGTAACCATTCTGCATGTACACAATTATTTTGGAGTGCATGCAAGATTGTTTACAACATACCCTGCCCTAATATTGTTCTGAAGGATTATACAAGTGCTCAGTGAAACCGTTTTTCTATAGCAGCGATTTACCATACCATTTGTTATGGTCTATGGCCAATGCAAGTTGAAAACTTGGAAATGATGCAGAATATGTTAAAAGTATTCTAGCTGTCTGAATATCCATTGTTCTAATACTATGTACGAGTAATGCCAGGCATAGTCCATATCCATTATCCCTTGCAGGACAATTAAATGATATTGCAATCTTGCTCTCCAACTATATGGTAATGTTAGCAGTGCTAAAGTAGGAGACACTGAGCATGACATTTGCCTACTCAAAATCCTTAAAAGGCAAATAAGTATTTGAGTTTTATTTTGCGTTACAAAGGTACTGCTTCAAAGCCTGTGTGAGACATTTGTACAAAAGCAGAGGAAGCATGGGGATGAGGTTACACATCCAAGTAGCCTTCTTACTTACAGTCAGTATTCAATATTTGAGCTGATAGTTCGGTTACATAGTGTGGATGATACTTTTGCTAAGGATCATGAGTAACAGACATTCTGGTGCTTGAATGTAATTCATATTACAACAGACATAAGACAGGTGGACTGGTAACCTGTTGCAGAGCCACAGTAGGCAGATTCAAGGTTGTCCGGTAATATCTTAATGTGGACATGTGCGGAAGTTGGAGTCATATGGTACAAGTGTGGTAGTCAAGTATAGGAATCATGGGTGGGGAGGGAAGGTTCTTTGATTAATTTGTGCAGGCATATCTTAGTAAGATCTTCTGTTCAAAGAGCTACCCTTTCATGCTTGTTTGATGGTGTCTCTATTCCAGGTTTTTAAGGCCACGCTGCGTAGAAGGGTAATGTAAATAGGCTGGACCAGAATATCAAGACTAGTTAGTACAATTTATCTTTATTTTGAGAGAAATCAAATGTCAGGTAACTGCTGTGGCTTGTTCAATATTAATTCTTAAGAAGTTAGAAATTGCCTGTGTGCGCTGCTAAAATTCTTCTGAGCGACACCCAGAAGGAAGCTGGGCAAGCGCACATGCGCACAGCTTAGAGGGAACACTGCACCTGACCAAACTGAGCGTCTGCTCTAGAGCGGAGTTCGAGCCAATGTTTGCAGAACGCAGAGGGGAAGACCCAAGTGGCTGTCTTGGCGATAGTTTCCCAGGGAACATATTTCTGGAAAGCCAGAGAGGCCGCTTTACCCCAACACTAGATGTGCATGGAGAAACCACAGAACTTTTACAGGGCTTTTATATTTTAATCTCCTGAGTGAGTGGAACTTATTACCACTCACCCATTCTTTGTCTCTGACTGGGATCTGTATGTTTACTGTTTCATGGAGTCTGGTTAACTCCATGTTTAACACAGGCTTTTTGCCTTGTGACACCCAGCACCCCATGCGCAGTGTTACTGAAAATTCCCTTGGACTTTTTTTATGTTCAAATACATTTTCTTGTGAGAACTACAGTTCCCAAGAATAGCAAGATAACTTAACTTACTTAACTTTTCTTTTGTGGGCCCAGCACACACCACCTTATGTGGGGTGCTGGGGGAGGGGGTTCTGGCAGGGTTTACATAGTAACTCCTTATCCGACTTCTCACTTTTGTTACACTAACTTAAATGGCTGGTGGCAGTGGTTACTTTTTATTACCTCTTGTGCAGGCTACTAGCAGGCAGATTTCTCAGCTGCAGTAAAGCACACATGGATAACCATTTTCTCTAAATGCATCCTCACGCCTGGCTTCTTTTTCACCATTTTCCATTTGTCAGTTCCTTCTGGGCTTTTAGAGTCCTTTGTGAGTTTTGCCTGTGTGGGGCTTCAGCGTGTCTGGGAAGGCAGGAATTGAGGGAGGAGCGTGAAACATCACTGTCCTCTGTACGTATGAATGGCTGAAACCAGTTCTAACTGGGCGGCTGGCTGTCCTGGAGGACAGCCACCCCCCAGGTGATTGACAGCTCCATGACTGAATGAATGAGATTCTGCATAAATAACGAGGCTTTTGAGACCACTAGAACAAGGAATCCAAAGAAGACGAGCAGAGATGCCAGCAGACCCTTCCAGGACTGCGAAAGCACCAGTGAAGTCTTGCAGCTGTGTTGACCCCGTTTTCACATCGACAGGGACGAACCGGTCAAGACTACTTCCTCCCTTAGGCTGGTGGGACCAACTAGCCTCAAGACAATCTTCATTTTGGGCCATCCCCTGATTTATTGTGACTTTCCTGAGCTGCAGAATCCAATACCCGGGGTACCTAGACCATCGAGTGCATCATGTTCCGAATATCGAATCCAGCTGAAAATTTGCAGGCATCTGTGTGGACCTCCAGTGGCAGGATCTCTTCACCAAAAATCCCCTCACCAGAGTTCAGCACCGAGTAATCGAGGAGAATCCGACTGGCGATATTAGTTTCTTCTTGGCGCTAAGAAAAAGGCACCAAAACCACAAAGAGCCGCTGGACTGAGCTGAATCCATTCCTGCCGACCTCTTCTCCAGAGTGCTGCCTCAGAAGCCTGTCAGAGGTCCCCCTTTCGTCACCACGACCAAGGAGCAGGAATCAGGGTCTGCAACATTGCACCTAGAAGGAAGCGAGCTACAATTTCTTTTTCACTTTCAAGGTACTGCAGGGTTTTGTTTGCAATTACCCTTGTGCCATTTTCGGTACTTCCTGGCTTGGGAAGTGCGGTTTTCTGCAACAGAGTGGACAACTCCTTTGTGTAGGCGTTGCAGCGTGTGGACCATCAGGAAGGCTCCCCTTGAGCTCCTGTGTTTCTCCCAGAACCACTGACTGGTTAACTCATTTTTTCATCTAAAGATCATCAGAACTGAAACTGCCCCTTTGACTTTGGCTGTCCTGGTTTCCCAAAGGTCCATCTTCTGATCCTATTGGTTTGGCAATGCTGGCTCCTCCATATGTTTTAATTGTGAGCACTTTTATTGCTAGGAAACAGACTGCCTATACTCCTCTCAGTGGTGAGTCTATTTGTTATTTACAGTTGCTGGTTGTGTTCTGCCTAACTTTGAAACTTTCCCTTCATTCTCAATTTTGACAAGGTGATATATACAATTGCTGATACTGACCTTAATTGACGTCACTGTGTGCTGGATATGTAGAGCATAGAAAAAGTTACTCACCTGCATTAGTGTTCCTCATATTAATGGATTCCATTTCACAGTGAAGGTGGTTATTGATTGCTGCATTTTAGATTTGCTTGTGTGCCTTGTGTATCTATACTGTAATATAACTGGGTGCTTACTTGGATACCTGTGTGAACGGACTTCATTGTACTGCTCTGCAGTTCACATTACTCCATCCAAAGATAAGCCTGGCTGCTCAACCACTCTACCGACTTGTCTAGTACTGGCCTAGATTAAGAGTTGGGTCCCCAATACCAAGAGAAGTCTTATGAAATCCCACACCAGTTGGACGTTAATAAGAATGTACGTAACACACCATCACCATTGGCTCAAACTGCTTAAGACAACACGCAGTGAGCACCACATTGAGGTCCCATTTCGATGGAGGACGATTGACGCACGATGTAGCAGACCTGCAAAAGGACATTTTATAATGGGGTTTGTGAGAGTGAACGAACATGAGTCAGTATGGAGGTATGCCCCGATAGACAGAAATGTGCAATAAGAGTGCATTGAATGCCCGAGGATGCAAGATCAGAGATAAAAGGGACGGCTCTATCCACTGCTGCTCGAAGAGGGTCCATCTGTTGGTTAAGGCACCAGTGACAGCAGCAGGGCCATTTTACTTTTATGCTGTGTTCGCGCAGACTGTTTGTTTTGCTGGCTGGAAAATGCACATATCAACGGATAGGTTCAATTGTGCTAAAGGCCGGATATAAGGAACCAGCCCGCTAAGTTGAGAGATTGTGGGGAGGTATGCCACACTTGTTGGTTGTTCTGGTGCAGAAGATTGGGACTCTCTGGTAACGGGATTGTTAAAGAGACAGACTGCGCCTATAACTCCAAAAACCAGAACCTGGCTGGCCACTAAGGTGCTATAAACACTAGCGTGCAGTCCTGTGCCTCCCGCAGTTTCACCAAGGAGCGATTCATCAAAAAAAAAGGGAAGGCAAAAACTGATGCTCAGTACTACACAATCTCTAGGGGATCTCGCAGGGAATCCAGGCCCAGACCCTCCTTGGAAGCACAACATGTTTTCTGTTGGTGTGTGTTGCAAACAGGTCTATTCTCCGGGTCACTCACTCAGTGAAGAGATGAGAGTGAACTTGATCGTTTAACTCCCACTCGTGGTTTGCAGATACCGGCAGCTGATGGAATCCGCTGCTGTGTTCTCCTGGCCTGGAACGTGCACAGCCTGAAGCCAAATTCCCTTCTGTACCACACATTCCCATATCTGAAGAGATATCAACCAGAGGAAGGGACTTGGTTCACGAGTCGCCCCCCCCCATCCCCTGCTTGTTTATGTTAAACATCGAGACCGAGTGGTGCGTCCAGATGAAAACTATATTGTTGGTGACAATGGACTAGAATGTCTTCAGAGCCAGAAAAATAGCTAGTAATTCGAAGAAGTTGATGTGGTGTTCCCAGTCTTAGCGAGACCACAACTCAAACACCTCCAAGTGACCCAGCATAGACCCCCCCCACCCCCCACCCAGCCGAGCAGGGAGGAATCATTTGTCCTCATCACCTGAGGAGACTGTTCCAAAGAGGGTGCTCCATCTGAGAGGTTGGACTAGTCCAACCACCATTCAAGGTCAGGAATCCTCTCCGGTGTCAACCGAATCAACAAGAGTCTGAATCAGTCGACTGAGACCAATTCTGTCTCTGTACCATTTGTAAACGTCTCCTTTTTTATCTTGCCAGAGGAAGAGCTAAAACACAGGATGACATCAAGCCCAGAAGCCTCTGGATCCACCGTGCTGACTTGTGGACGGAATTCCAGAAAAGGGTGCATGTATGGAGTAAATCTCTTTCGGTCTCCCGTTAGAAAGACCTTGGATATTGTAGTGTTCCATCGGAAGACCAAGAAAATCTGATCTCGCAAGCCCACCATTGAAGACGTCTTCCAATTTACTGACAATCCCAGATTGAAAAAGCTGCATTTGTGAAGCTGCTTTCTGAGGACAGTGACATCATAGAAGCCAGTTATCCAAATAGGGATAGACATGAACTCTGAAGCCTAAGAAACGCCATCACTGCCATCATCTTCATGAAAACTCTTGGCGCCAAGCTGCTTCCGAAGGGTAGGACCTGGTACTGAAAATGCTCGTCCCACTAACGAAAAATTAAGATGTATTTTATTTATTTTTACATTTATAAAGCGCGCTAAGCCCAAAGGCATCAAGGTGCTGTTACAAGACCAGTTACACATCAGACATACTGCATAATACACAAGATATAGTTATACATTCCAAGTAAAAAGACTACCAATGTCATTTGCAAGGGAGGCCACTGTCCGTGGGTTGAGGCAAACAGACAGCAGCCAGTTAGGTGAACAGAAGTGTTCTTAGCGACTTGCGGGAGGTCTAGTAGGAATGCTCAGCTCACATGGAGGGTAGGAGAAGGTTTCGATGTTTGTCAGTAATGGCAGGGGAGCTTCCCACTTTTGGCCGTTTGATTTTTGGTTGGGTTAGACAATGAGCATAGGCAGCCCTAGTAGGTCTAGAGACAGCTTCTGCAAATCTTTGTGCAAGGTAGGGTGCAGCATCGTTGGAAAAGCATCTGTGCATGATGGAGTATTTTTTTTTTTTTTTTTTTTTTTTTAAGAGAATCTGCTTGGGAACAGGAGCCCGTTTTTTTTCTTCTTGATGCTGCGATATGCTCCAATTTGGGGACTTTCAAGGCTGCTCTTAGTGTTATTTTGTATAACCTGCATCTGATGTTAAATCGATTTTTTTATTGTGGAAGATGGCAATAATTTAAGCAAGGCTTGCTTAGTATACATTTTTCTGTGGCGGTTGAATTTTGGAGAGTATGGCGTTCTGAATATTGGTGCACCAGGCATAGTCTTTCAAGATGGTGAATGGGGGTTTCAATTCCATTAGGATGAACAACTCACAAGTGCTGGATTTTGCATTGGTAATGCAGGCATTGTAGGTAGTGGATTTGGCGGAGATGATTGCTTTTTTTTTATAGTGTTTGGCAGCAAGGGAGAACAATGGTTTCATGGCTTCTGAGGGTGATTTTTTTCGAGTCAGCTTCTGCAAGGCGTTTTTTTTTAGCAAAGTGTTTGCAGTTCGGGGTTAAACCACGAGTTCCTGTTTGCAGATGGTTTGAGTTTGCGTGGTTTGATTGATGCAACAGTGTCAATGGTCTCCGTCAAAGACTTGTGGTACAGGTCAGCAAGTGTGTTAAGGTCTGTAGCAAAGGGTGGTTCCAGTAAGAGAGAATTAAGCAGGGGAGAAACACTCTTTGATAGTATTCTTAAAGCTGCGTGCTAGGGGGCAAAGGGATGGCGAATGGTGTAGAAAGGGCTGAAGTCTAGATGGTAAAGCGCACAAAGTTATGGTCTGACCAGGGATAAAGGTTTTTTGTAAGGATGTTGACCTGGCAGTTTAGGTCAGCAATCAAGTCCAGGATGCGCCCTTTATTGTGCGTAGGGGAGGTAACAGTTTGTTGAAAACCTAGTGCTGTCAGTGAACTGGCAAGTCAGGATGCAGCTAGATCTGAGGGGTTGTTGTATTCTAGGTTTAAGTCTCCCAAATGAATCATTTTGGACGTAGATGAACAAGTTACTTTCTTACCTGGGAACGTTCTTTCGATGGGATGGTCCGACGTATTTCATATCTATGACAGGTAATGTCCACAGCTATGCTGCTTCGGAAAATCTTTTGCGTCTATGTCCTGCGTCGATGACGTCAATGCGCCGTCCCCGAGGACCTCCTCCGACGGCACCCGATGTGATAAGAAGGACGCACGACGCCCATAGCCTCAGTTATAGTTTTTTCCCCAGAACGTGTGCCACCAGTTTTCTGCAAGTCAGACACACAAGGCCTTGCGGAACGCAAACTGCAATCGCAAAAGAAATTCTGCAGCGGGGAAGGCAGGAAGGGAGCGATATGGAATACGTCGTCGGACCATCCCATCGAAAGAACGTAACCAGGTAAGAAAGTAACTTGTTCTTCGAGGGGATTGGGTCCTCCGACGTATTCCATATCTATGACAGACTCCCAAAGCAGTACCAAGCAAGGAGGTGGGAAAGAATTTAGAATACAAATTTAGCATGCCCAATCAAATTGCGGAATAGAGAACTGCCTTGCCAAAGGCCAGATCTTGCCCTCTGATGGAATCGAGGGCGTAGTGACGTACAAACGTATGTACTGAAGCCCAGGTGGCTGCATCACAGATGTGACGAATAGGAACTCCCCTCTGCAGGGCAGTAGACGCAGCCACTCGACTGGTAGAATGGGCCCGCAAGCCAGCCGGAGGATCCTTACCCGCCAAGCGGTAACACTCGGAGATAGCTAAAATAATCCAACGAGACAGTCTGTTTCGTCACAGCTTGTCCCAAACGCTTTCCAGCGTAACCAATGAAAAGTTGATCGTCCACTCTGACCCGGGACATGCGTGAAATATAAAAACTCAACACTCTCCTAGGATCAAGCCTATGGAGCCTCTCCTCTTCCTTACCAGGATGTGGAGGAGGATAGAACGCCGGAAGAACCACCTTCTGGCTCAAATGAAATTCCGAAACCACCTTCGGAAGAAAAGAAGGACGAACTCTAAGGACAACCCTGTCCTTATGAAACACAGTTAAGGGTGGCTTAACTGAAAGTGCCTGTAACTCACTCACTCTGCGAGCGGAAGCAACCGCAACCAAAAACACAGTTTTCAGAGTTAACAGCCTCAAAGGGCAAGAATGCAAAGGCTCAAACGGAGCACCCATAAGAAACTTAACAAGGTTCAAATCCCAACCTGGCACCAGAAAAGGTGACGGAGGGAACACATTAGTGAGCCCTTTCAAAAACTGCGAAATTAAAGGAATCTTAAAATAGGAACACTCTTCAGACGAGCGCTTAAATATGGACAGCGCCGCCAGGTAACCTTTAATGGTCCCCACTTGCAAGCCCCTGTGGGCCAAAGAAAGCAAAAAAGACAAACATGGGAATGTCACATTCAAAAGGATCCACATTCTGAACTCTTCACCAGTCGCAGAACTTTCTCCAAAGGCAGCGGTACAGAGACTTAGTTGCCGGCCGCCTGGCCGAGAGCAACACCTCCATCACGTCTTCAGGGAGGTCCCAATCCTTATACCTCAACCTTTCAGAAGCCAAGCGTGAAGATTGAGGGATCTGACCTCTGGATGGAGAACCTGACCCCCCTCCCGTGAGAGCATATCGTCTCGGTAGGGAAGACGACGTGGAGGGCAGATGGACAAGTCTAGAAGGTCCGGGTACCACGTCCTCCGGGCCCACGCCGGAGCAATGAGGATCATCCGGGAACCGAACCTCCGTAACCTCTGCAGCACCTGCGGGATGACGGGACTGGAGGAAACGCGTACAGCAGTGGGAATGACCACTCCACCACAAACGCGTCTCCTTAGGCTCCTTTTGGAGGAAATTCCCGCGAGCAAAACCTTTCGCACTTCCGGTTGACACTGGAGGCGAAGAGATCCACTTGTGGGGTCCCCCAAAGGGCGAAGATCTCCAGGAGAATCTCCTGAGCCAGCTCCCACTCGTGAGAGATCGTGCTCTGCCTGCTCAGAGTGTCCGCCGTCTCGTTGTCGTCTCCGGCCAGATGAACCGCAGAGATCGAAACTTCCTGCTGGATGGCCCAGAACTCGAGCTGCATCGCCTCCCTGCATAGTGGAAGTTACCCAGCCCCCCCCCCCCCCCCTTTGTTGAGGTAGTGCATGGCCACCGGGTTGTCCGTTAGAATCAGGACACTCTTTCCACGCACAGTCGGCAGAAAAGCCTTCAGGGCTAGCCTGACGGCCCCCAGCTCCAACAGATTGATATGGAGTCTGGACTCCGACGGAGACCAACAACCGCTGGCTGTCAACTCGTTGGCATGAGCTCCCCATCCCGTGAGGGATGCGTCCGTCACGATCGTCACCTCCGGCCAGGGCAGCCAAAATGGGGCCCCCTTCATCAGATTGCCCTCGACGGCCCACCACAGAAGGTCCCGGGCTACCGAGGGCGGCACCTGAACAGGGTCCGACAGCCTGCCGGAGGACATACCACTGGAGCTTGAGTGCCGACTGCAAAGATCTCATCCGCAGACGAGCCTCTGGCACCAGAAGAATGCAGGATGCCATGAGGCCGAGCAGTCTCAAGAACTCGGACGCTAGGAGATCCTGGGCAAATTGAAACTTGTTCACCATCTGCTGAATGTGAAGAGCCCTCAACTGAGGAGGAAAACATTGCCCCAGGGACGTGTCGAGCACAGCTCCGATGTACTGGAGCCGCTGCGTTGGTGTCAAATGGGACTTCTTTAAATTGAGGGAGAAGCCCAGTCTATGAAGGGAGTGGCAGGTGACGGACAGATGATCCAGGACTTGCTCGGGAGAGCTCCCCCTGATCAACCAATCGTCCAGGTAGGGGTAGACGTGAATCCCCCCTTTCCTGAAATGCGCTGCCGCCACCACCATGAGCTTGGTGAAAACCCTCGGGGCTGAGGTCAATCTGAACGGCAGGACCCGAAACTGAAAGTGCGAGTCGCCAACCGCGAACCTCAGGTACTTCTTGTGCTTGTGATGGATCGGCACATGGAAGTAAGCGTCCTTGGTCGAGAGACACCAACCAGTCCTTAAGTTGAAGGGCCTGGAGGACTTGAGAAAGTCACCATCTTGAACTGGTCCTTCCTGAGGAGTTTGTTCAAACCGCGCAAGTCCATGATAGGTCTCAATCCCCCGTCTTTCTTCTAAATCAAAAAATAAGGGGAATACCATCCCTTGTTCCTCTCCGCTACAGGCACCAGTTCTATGGTGCCTTTCTCCAGCAGGGCTTGAATTTCCTGCGCAAGGAGCGGATCCGGACACTTCAAAGAGAGGTTCCCTGGTGGATTGTTGTGAGGCCTCTGCCGAAAAGGAAGACGGTAGCCGTGGGTTATGATCTCCAGAACCCACACATCCGAAGTAATGGCTTGCCACTCTACAAGATGCTGGGCCAGCCTTCGCCCAACCGGCGAACCATGGGACCTGGCCTCATGACTGAGTGGTAGCGGCTGCGGCGTTGCCCGAGGGCAAAGAGGCAACTGCCCAAGCGGCCTTGGCACCTCGAGTACCTTTGTTTCCACCTCTGGCACTCTTACGATGGCCTCTGACTGCTAGCTCCCCTTGCTTTACTGAAGGACGAGTAATAGCGAAAGGAACCTCCCCTCCATTGCTGTCCCCTAGGACGAAAAGGCGGAGGTTGGCAAACTGCAGCGCCCAACGACTTCGCTGCAGCTTTGGAGGTCTGCAACCTCTCAAGGCTCTCGTCAGCCTTGCTGCCAAAAAGGTGTTCACCGTCAAAGGGCATGTTGAGGAGCCGGGACTGTACATCAGGAGCGAACCCAGACTTCTGCAACCACGCAAACCTGCGCATTACGGTGCTCGCCGCCATGGACCGGCTGACACAATCTGCCAAGTCCAAACCCGACTGAACGGCCTCACACATGGCATCCCTGCCATCCTGAACCATAGCAAGGAAACCATCCCGTTCGTCCCCTTCAGGAATATGTTCAGCCGCTAATGCAACACAGTTCCACAGAGTGTGTGTGAAACAAGACAAAGCACATAAGGAGTTGGCCGCCTGAAGCGCCATACCCCCCGAAGAAAACACTTTCTTCGCCCAGCCGTCAAAACATTTGTCGTCCCTATCCGGAGGGATGGTAGGATACGACGCCTGCTTTGCCGGGGCCGTAGCCGCCTGCACCACCAAACTTTTCGGATTGGGGTGCCTGGACAAGTAGCAGGGGTCGCTACTGGCTGGACGGTATTTTCGCAACAAAGACTTGCCCAATGCCGGGAGACTCTCTGGAGCAGTCCAAGCCGCCGCCATCCTTCTCTGCAGAGCCATATGAAACGGCAAAACCGGGTCAGTGGGGGGACCGAGATCAAGGATGTCCGTGAGATCATCCTGAACGAACTCCTCTGGGGGAGCTGACCAACCCAAATACTCGGTGACCCGAGACATAAGGCGCCGATATGAAGAATCGCCATGAGTGCCAGGCTCCGGCCTACAAAACTCCACCTCCGGACAGGTGTCCAGTCCACTGGCATCATGCAGTGACTGCCTCAGGTCATCAAACTGGCTATGGCCCGAGATCAGCTCATCTGGAACCGTAACCGGAACCGGAACCAAGCCGTCATCAGATCCTTCATCACCCTCTGAAATGTACTCCAGGCGGGGAGAGGAAGACCTCTGAGGACCAAAGCAGTGCCTGACCTTAGCCAGAGCCTTTCTAGGGGCAAACCCTGTGCCACGGGGCCCCTCCGACACCACCGCCTCGAAAGGCGGCGAGGGCGCCGAACGAGTCGGCGTCGACATAAAAGGCATCGACGTCGAGCGAATCGGCGTCGACGTCAGCTGCAGTGACACAGGCCTCTAAGCCGGAGCTCAGAGCGTGTCTCGACGACCTAGGCGCCGATGACCCCCTCGGAGGCAGAGCCTCGAGAGAAATCGATGACCTCGGCGCCACAGGCGTCGACGTCTTCTTCAAAGATGGCACAGGATCACGCGGTCTCAAGCGCGTCGAGGACCGGGACCTGGAATGGGCATGGCGAGAACGGCTACACTTGTCCGAGCGGGACCTATCCCGCGAGCCGTGCCGACCACCCGAACCCGAAGGCGTACGAGCGGTGTCTCTCGACCGGTGCCGACCGACCCCACTCAGAGGCGCGGACGGACCGGTGCCCTGCGATTCAAGAATCGCCAGCATCTGCTTCCCGAAGGAAGCCCATTCCTCCGGTGTCACTTGCATGGAGGGATAAGCGACCCGCCGACGGGCGGAGTCCTCGGAAGGGAAGGCGACCTATGCCGGCGCTTCCGGGAATGCCTCGAAGAGGCAGAGGAGTGGTGAGACCGACTCCTGGAAGGAGACCCACTGGACTTCCGACAATGACGCGGAGAGTCGCCCCTCGAGTCATCCGTCGAAAGCCCCGCAGACCTCGACTTCTGGGGCTTAGACACCCGGCCTACCGACAGCTTCTTCTTGTGTTCCCGCAAGGCCTTTGCCGTGAGCGACTGGCAGTCGACAGTCGTCTGTATCGTGGGCCTTCCCGAGGCACCAGAGGCAGGCGTCGTGCGAGTCCGTGACCGACATCTTGGACCCACAGTCCCCGCATTACTTGAAGCCCGACACGGGGTTGAAGACGAAGTAGACATCACCACGAACAGGTCTTCACAAAAAACCGAACAGGTTCAACGAACCGAGAATCGAAAACAGCAAACTCCAACGAGTTGAGGCGTACCGAGATTCACGAAGCGAACACGTTCACGGAAAAAACGGAACTGAGGCTATGGGCGTCCTACTTATCACATCGGGTGACGTCGGCCGTCGGAGGTCGTCCTCGGGGACGGCGCATCGACGTCATCGACGCAGGACGCAGACGCAAAAGATTTTCCGAAGCAGCACAGCTGTGGACATTACCCGTCATAGATATGGAATACGTCGGAGGACCCAATCCCCTCGAAGTAATATTAGTACCCTGAGTGTGTATGAGGCTCTCTTCGAAGGAGGTTGCCGGGCTTGGGGGCGGTAGATGGTATGGAGGGTAATGGTGTTGGAGACAGAGGCTCAATTTGACAAGCAGGATATCACAATTATCCGAAAGAGTAGGGTTGCAGACTCTGATGGCTAGTGAGTCTTCTGCTATGCAGTGCTGAGGCCATATTGGCATATGAAGTTAGGCATCCTGAAGAGCCACTACACAGGGCCAATCGTCCTTTACAAGAGATGAGCGTGTTGGTGTGATCATCTTTAATATTTCCTGGTGAATGTGGAGATTTAATTCAGACAGGTCCAAAATAGTGCGCAGACCAGCCTGGTTGGATTTCAGCACTGTAAAAAAGCAAGAGCAGAATCCCCTTCTGCCAGAATGGCTCGTTTTATAGTCCTGATGGCCAATGGTTTCTGAACCTCTGAACGGACAGAGGTAGATGCTGTCTGCTGTAGAGGAGGAAAGGAAGGAGGAACTGGTGGGAGAGGAAAGCAGAAACCAGAACAGGTTACCAACAGAAACCAAGGATCCTTTGTTATGGTCCGCCAAAGATGTGGAGAAATGTGCCCTCCCCCCCCCCTTCTTACTGGAGTCAGTTGGGAACATTCCAAACCCTAATTGGGGATTTTTGTGTCGGAATAGGAAGTCCCCAAAGGCAGAGGTCACTGAGGCTATCGAGTGGAAGAAAAATCCTCAACCATTCTCTGTTCCTTGCGTTGAGGGCCGCTCGGGGTGCGTTCTGGCTAATGCGACCTCCGAGCTTGATACCCCCAAAATCCCACAAAGGATCTAGAAAGAAAATCTGTCTTTTGGGGCTGGGGGTGGTTGGAGGACTTTGATTCGGTTCTGTGAGGACTGGCAGCGATTTTGCAGTCAAAGCACAGGTATTGGTTTTTTGTCAACTCAGAGTTGTGGAAGAGTTATTTACCCTCGAAGGGAAGATCCAAAACTTTCTCTTGGACCTCCTTTGTAAACTTGGTTGCGTGGAGCCACGTTTGTCGGGTGACAGACCCCAATCATCAGACCCCACGCCGAAGTATCCATATGATATGCGCAGCCTTTAACAGGTCTTGCGTAGACCATTATTGAAATTGTCAAGCTTGTCTTGGGGAAATGAACTGTTTGAATTCCGAAACCTCCTTCGAGTTTTATGTTGGTCGCAGCCAGAACCACTTCAGCACTTGCTTGATGGAGTTGGAGGGCTACATTTGCGAAAATATTCTTCCCAAGCCCCTACAAACTCCTATCCTCCTTTGACAAAACGTGTGATGCCAAGGAGGACGATGCCAAAGACTTTGAATGTATGGTAGCCGTTGCCACCACCATAGAAGACGGGAGGGGACATGTGGTTAGGGGAATTTCCTGAGGTATTTCTTTGCTTGTTGCAAGTGTATTTTTGTGTTCATGTGTTGCCAGTGTGTGGTTTTTCTCACACCTTAAAGGCTTCAGCCATATTTCAAATAAGCACCCCTGACAAAACCCCCGTAAGTGAGGTAGGAGAATCAGGTGTCAGGATGTCTAGATAAGACATAAGATCAATCAACCAGTCATGAAATGGCCCGATTGATAAAGAGCGCATTCTTGTGCGCGTCTGCCACACTTTCCGGCAAGATTTCAGTAGGAGTCGCTAGGCACAGAGCATGTGGCATAGGCTCTGGCTCCTTTGACTCAAGAGGACGCTCCACCGTAGGAGGTACTTCAGTCAGGCTTTGAGGAGGCGGTACTGCCATTGGTTTTGGTGGTTCCGGTGGCCTAGGAATAATTTCCAGAAAGACGTCCTTAAAGGTTTTCATCTGGTCTGACTTCATGAGGTTTTGTAAACGGCAGAAAAAAGCCTCTTCCGAAGATGGTCTTGGATGTGGCGCTGGAAGTGGTCTGCTGTATGGATGCTTCCACAATTCTGTTGACAGCAACTGCCAAGAAGGTCCCACCAACCACAGATCAACATAGTGTAACAGTGCTGAAGTAGGAGGAAGAGATGGTTGGTGGTAGGTGCATTCTCAGATTCCAATCCATTCTTTTTTTTAATAACATATTTTATTGGTTTTAAACATACATACAATACATCTACCTTACCCCCCCCCCTCCACCCTCCCTTCAACATTCCGGTTGGTACACCCCTTGATTCCAGTCATTGCTCTTCAGCACCATTGTTTCCGAGGCTTGTGTTTCTTTTCATGTCTCGTATGCGGAATGTGTCCATCTTCTTACCCCTCCACTTCACCGGCAATTTCTACCACACACAGTCCTCCCATTTCCCCCAGATCTTGTGCGCCTTTGCCGGGCATCCCCGTGCTGTGTATATTCTATGCTCCTGTGCTGCGCAAATGTCCATTTCATTCGACCATTGATTCACGGATGGGCTTTCCGGGGCTCCCCATTTTTGTGCTATATCCCGTTTTATTAAACCCATTGCATTGGAAAGAAAGATACCCTCCCACCTGTTCGAGATGCTCTCGTCTGGGGCCCCCAATATCATTATAGCAGGTTCTGGGGTTATCGTGCGCCCCAGGGCTTTTGTGAGTTGTTGACAGCATTGCTCCCAGAAAGTCTTAATTTCAGAGCATCCCCAGAGGAGGTGGATGAAAGTGCCCTCCTCCCTTCCACATTTCAGGCAGTTGGGGTCCTCTGCTCTTCCCCAGCTAAATAGGGCCTTTCGCGGGTAGTACACCCTATGTAGTATTTTTAGTTGTACCAGTCTGATCCTGGAATTAATTGCTATTTCGCGTGGGTGCATAAGTATTTGGATCCAGTTCTCTGGTTCAATAGGCCCCACGTCACGCTCCCATTTGTTCTTAAGGCTAGTCAGCTCCGGGGTGGCAAAGGCATTAATCGCCTTATACAGGGTAGTGGTGACTTTTGCAGGAATGTGTTGTACCAGGAGGTTACGTTCCAGGGGTGTGTAGTCTGCTAGCTCGTCAAGCTCTAGCCTATGTGCACCAATGGCGTGTGTTAATTGCAAATAGTGGTAATTTTCTGTTTCTGGCAATCCATATGTTTGCTGCAGGGTTTCGAATGGGAGGATTGAGCCATCCGTAACGATGTCTCCTATTGTGGATATCCCAGCCTCCACCCACCTGGTCCATGCATTCAGCTTCCTCACCTCCTTCAACCTATGGTTGTGCCAGAGTGGTTGTGCCATGGTAACTTGTTTTCCCCAACCTATGTGGGTATGTGCCTGCCTCCATACCGTCGCGATATGGGTGGACATTGTTTGTGCGGGGGGCCTGGCTAGGGTCTGGTATAGTATTTCCAGTGGCGGGCTGCCCCGGGTAATGGGTTCCTCCGCTCTTATATGTGGTTGTCCGGGATCTCCGTGGAGGAGGTCGTTGACTACGTTTAGTTGAGAGGCCCAGTAGTAGGATCTTAGATGTGGGAGACCTATACCCCCCTCCCAGATGGATCGTTGTAGTGTGGTTAATGCAATTCGGGGCTGCCCGCCCTTCCATATCAGTTTTCCAACCAGGCGTTCTATTTGAGTGAACTCTGAGTTTGGTATGGTCAGTGGGGCGTTCTGTAGCACATAAAGAAAGCGCGGGAGCGCCATCATTTTAAAGAGGGCCGATCTGCCCATGAGCGTAAGAGGGAGGAGCATCCAATGTCTTACGTCCTCTGCGAAACGATCTACTAGTGGGTGCAGGTTGTGGGTCACATATTCCGAGAGGATCCCGGAGATCCATATGCCCAGATAACGGAAGCCCTCCCTTTCTACTCGGTATGGGATGCCTCGGGGAATTGCCATGTCCCCCCCCCTCACCGGGAACAGGACCGATTTATCCCAGTTGACCCTTAGTCCACTGAACTCCCCAAAAGTCGTCAGCATTTGGGTTATGATTGGGCATGCGTGCTCTGGATCGCTGAGGTAAAGTAGTAGATCGTCAGCGTAAAGGGACACTTTGTCCTCTCTTCCATCCGGCCATCGGAATCCAGACCATGTGGTGACTTGTCTGAGCCATTGGGCCAGTGGTTCGATCGCCAGGGCAAATAGGAGGGGGGAAAGAGGGCATCCCTGTCGGGTGCCTCTGCCCAATGGGAAGGCTTTCGAGGTCCAGCCATTTACCCTAACCGTCGCCATTGGGGCTTCGTATAGGAGCCGTATCCAACCGAGAAAAGCCTCACCTATGTTCATGCGTCTCATCACCGCCCATAA
Source organism: Ambystoma mexicanum (assembly GCF_040938575.1). NCBI lineage: Eukaryota > Metazoa > Chordata > Amphibia > Caudata > Ambystomatidae > Ambystoma > Ambystoma mexicanum. The sequence goes on from NC_090941.1 coordinate 900,156,238, forward strand.
GCTTTCCCACACTACCGAGTCGAAAGCCTTCTCAAAATCAATAGCTAGGAGAGCTAGTGGCGCTTCTATGCTCGGGGCTTTTTCCAAGAGTAAATGTAGCCTGCGTAGATTCATTCTAGTGGATCTCTGCGGCATAAAGCCGCATTGATCCGGGTGGACCAATGTGGGTATGGCCTGTTGGAGTCTATTGGCCAGTGCCTTGGCAAGGATCTTCGCCTCACTATTAATAAGCGATATGGGTCGATATGACGTGCATTGGTCAGGGGGTTTACCCTGTTTCGGAATAACCACAATATTTGCTGTTCGTAGGTCCCTCGGGAGGGTGCCCAGGTCTTTGGCTGCTAGGAATAGTTCTCGAAGGGGGGTCGCCATTTTGTTACTGCCTAGTTTTTTCCAGGTCTCGGCCGGAAAGCCGTTAGGACCTGGTGTCTTCCCAGATTGTAACTGGGACATGGCCTCTGCGATCTCTACTTCGTCCAGTTCTCTGTCTAGATGTGTTTTTTGCTGTTCCGAGAGGCGTGGGATTGCGATCTCATCCAGCAGGGACGGATCCATTGGTAATGTCGGGGCAGCGTAAAGTGTGGCATAGAAGTTGGCGAATGCCTCCGCTATTTCTGGGTCTGTTTTGGCGGGGGTGTTGGGGTTCTCCGTTATCTGTCTGACATGCCGGTGCCCTTCCTCACGGCGTTCCAGCCAGGCCAGTAGTTTGCCGGCTTTGTCACCATACTCATAAACTCTGGTCCTGGTCTCTCTGTGTGCCTGTTTTGCATTATCTAACGCTGCGTTATGAAGAGTTGCTCTGGCTTTCATAAGGGAGCGGTGGACCTCGGGGCTGGGACTGGTGACATATCTAGTTTCCCATTCCTTTGCGGCTACCTCCGCCTCCGTGATTTTTTTGTTTTGTTCTTTCCTTTTATTACACGTCCATGCCATTATTTCCCCTCTAAGTACCGCCTTATGGGATTCCCATAGCGTCACCGGGCTTTCTACAGAGCCTGTGTTTATTTCGAAGAATTCGTCGGATTTTTCCGTGATGTGTTTCACGAACTCTGGCAGACCCAGGTAATAACTATTTAACCGCCAGGTCTTGGGGGGCAGTGGTTTATCCACCTGGAGCATTAATTCCAGGGGAGAATGGTCAGAGATACCGCGGGGAAGGAGTTCCGCTGTCTTAACCCTATATGCTTCGGGGGTCGGGAGGAAGAAGTGATCCAATCTGGACAGGGATCCATGAGCCCCTGAGTGGAAGGAGAACCCCTGATCTAAGGGGTGGAGGTCTCTCCATACGTCACTCAGCCCCAGAGCTGTTGCAAAGGTCGCTAATCGGGTGGGTTTATTTGGGTCTCGATTTCGTATATGAGTTCGGTCCCGTGTATTGCACATCACATCATTGAAGTCCCCTCCCAGGATCCATAAGTCTGGCTGTTGTTGTACTATCAGTGCCGTGACATCCCCTAGGAGAGTATCCCCCAGTCCCGGCGGGGAGTATATTGCCAGGATGGCCACCTTCTCCTCCCATAGGGTGCCTTCAACCAGCACAAAACGGCCCCCGGGGTCTAGTTTCACTTCCGACAGTGTAAAGGGGAGCCTCTTATGTAAAAGAATCAGGACTCCTCGGGAACCCATCGTGTACCCTGCGTGATGCGCCTGGCGATAGTTCGTTCTGCGGAAAAATTGGCAGGTCGTGCCCGCCAGGTGCGTCTCTGTAAGGAGAGCTATGTCAGGAGAACGCCTGTTAAGGAATTGCATTATAAGTCGGCGTTTTATGCTTGAGCCCATGCCATTCACATTCCATGTGAGGAGTTTTAAGGCTCTGTGCCGAGTATTAAGTTCCCTTGGGGCATGTGTTTCTTCATCTGAGCCGCCGTTATGTTGTTGTGTGGCCATTCCTGTCTACAGGTCTAGATTGTTGTATCAGATATGTATGTGATGTATGCGGGTGTAAGGATGCGGTGGGCATGCCCTTCGGGTGCGTGGATATTGGGTGTGAGGTGCATCTTAGCTTCTCGGTGGGAATTGGTTTGGTGTCGTGTCCCGGATAAATTTTAACATATAACAACTCCCTGTCCCCCCTCCCCATACTCCTCCCCAACATGAAGTATCTGTCGCCCGAACTTTACTGGCGCTAGAGAAAACTATGCGGCCAGATTAACTTAAACTTAAACTGTTATTTCTTTCCCTCTGACCCACTACTCCTTACTGATTCAAGTGTCCGGAGCCTTGGGTCGGGGGCGTGGTGGTCGCCGGTGGTCTGTTGTGTTGCTTCTGATTAAGTACGTTGCGTTTGATCCTTCGTGCAGCGGCGGCTATGACCTCACTCTAGTGACTGTTCAAATAAGGAGGATGTCGCCATGGCCCACCTACTGGGCCGTTGGTTGATGCGTTCTATCCCGGTTTCCATCTGTTCTTTGGTTTTGCGATTGACTCTGTTAACTTCTTTCTGGGTCAGGGATCCCCATTTGATTCGTCGTGGTTTCCCTGCGCGGGGTATTGAGCAGGTCCATTCTCCCTTGGTCTTGGTCTCGGTCTTTCCCCCCGGTTTCTCTCAGTCCTGGTCCAGTCTCCCACGATGTGGGTTTCGGCCCATCTCCATGCCTCCTGTGGGTCAGTGAAGTGGATTGTCTTGCCTTCGTGTTGGATTTTCAACTGTGCCGGGAACAACAGTCCGTATTTCACGTTCATCGAGTGCAGCTTCCTTTTCAGATGTTCAAAGGACTGTCTGGCCCTCTGGACTTCTCGGGTGTAATCCGGAAAAAAGGCGATCCTGGAGCCATTATATGTTACTGTCCCTTGTGTCCTGGCCATCTGTAAAATGGCATCTCTATCGCGGTAATTGAGAATTTTTGCAATAACCGTTCTTGGGGGAGCTCCTGGAGTTGGTCGACCGGTGGGTACCCGGTGCGCACGTTCCACCGAGAAGAAATTCGAGAAGGTCTTTGGGGCGAACAGGTCCGCTAGCCATTGCTCCAAAAAGAGTTCCATACTGGGGCCTTCTGTGCGCTCCGGCAGGCCCAAAATGCGGATGTTATTGCGTCGTGACCTGCCCTCTCCCTCCTCCACTCGGGCTTCTAAGGTTTTCAGGCGGGTTAGTGATTGCGTGAGTTGTTGGTGCACACCCCCCATGTCGTCCTCCACATTGGATATTCGCTGCTCTGCTTCTCCTGTTCTAGAAGACAATTTTTGGAGGTCTTGGCGAAGAAATGAGACCTCGGTGGAGATAGCGTCCACTTTTTGTTCCACCGAAGAGCGTGAGTTGGCGATTGCCGCCATGACGTCTTTTAGTGAGAGGGTCTCTTCCATCGGGGGGGTGGTGTTTGTTTCAATGTTCTCCGCGGTTTGTGCCGGTTGTGAGTTTGTTGCATACTGATCCATGGTGCTCTGCGTTGCGTTCTTCTTGAATCTTTCCTTCCCCATGATGTGGGAGATCCTCAGGGTTATGGACGTGAGGGGTAAAGCGTCTTATCCTCCCACGGCGTCGTCAGGGCCTTCTCGCGTTACCCTGCCGCCCCTGCCTCACACCCGTTGTGTTGTTACTTGGTCGATTGTATCTTCGTCTTCCCCGGGGTCTCAAGAGCTTGTGGATTATGCTCGAAGCCCGACGTGTGGGGAGCGCCTACTTGCTGTGGGTCGTCCCTTTTGTTGGCTTGTTAGTAGGGCAAAGGCACCGGGAGATACCACCGGCCAGCATCGGCGTTCGATGGCACGTCCGTTTCAGCGTATCAATACGCTCCCACTAGAGTCTCTCGTTGCGGGTCTGCCTGCAGCTGTGGTCCGGTGAGGGCGTCGGCTTACCAAAGAAATACACGGTACCCTCCCGTTATTCTCTCCTTGTCCTCGAGCTTGCAATTGCACCGGACGCGCCGGACGTGGCCCAGGTTGTCCGCCCGGTTTGTTTGTGTGCGCGGTTGTGTCCGCGGTGACTCCGTTCTAGTCGGTCCGTCGCTTCTCGGGCCCTTGTCGAGGGAGTGGCGCAGGGTGGGTGGGGGTTATTCTCCCCCCCTCGGGTTCCTTCAGTGGATCGGACTCGGGGCCTTCGCTGTGTCTCTAGCCACTCTCCGACGCGGCGGCCATCTTGCTTTGCCGGCGGGGTTTCCCTTCGTTTCTTCAATGCAGATATTTCGTTCACCGCGCCTCGTTTTTGGTCTAAACCTTGGTCATTTGCTGTCGCCAGGTTCCGCTGCACAAAAATGTCTTTATTTCATCTGAACGAGTTCCTGAAGCAAAGGATTTTCCAGGATATTTCGGGCGGCCATGAGAGCGCTCTGGGATCACGTCTCCATCCCGCGCTCGCAGGCCACGCCCCCAGATTCCAATCCATTCTTGGACTGTAAGGACCTTTCCCCAAGGCAAGGACTTGGGCCTAGCATCTGCACCTGACGTAGCTGAAGGAACAGCAAATCGCAGACATCGTTGATCCTGGAGGTGCCACCATTCTGTGGTAATGTGCCTCACATGTTTGTCAGACACCATGGTGATTTTGGCTGTTATTTTAGGAGCTTTCGATGGTTCCTTAGCCCTTTTTGAGGGATAGTTGGTAAAGCCGGTAGATGTGGACTTTGGACGGGCCTCCATCTGTTTCGCTCGCTCAGACTGTCCGGAACAATGTTTAGCCTCTGAAATTAATCCAGTTTTATTAACCCTGGCACAGGGATCCTTTACCTTGCTTGGAGACTTTTAGGCCCTTTCGGGGGAATCTCTGGAGTGACGCTGGTACCTTTTAGCCCCCAAAGGGGGAACTTCGGAGGGGACTCTGGTATCCAGATTAGCCCAGAGAGGGGCACCTCGGGGCAAGCCCTGGGAACGCTAGAGTCAAGACGACTCGTACCTGAACCAGATGACCCTTGGAAGGAATCACCCAGACAGGGTGCTCTGAAAAGGAAGCTACTCACCTCCTCCCACCTGACAAGTCTTTCGAGTGCCAAACCCTTATGCTCCGGCATAGGCAGAGGAAATATGACTGCGGAGCCGAGGGAAGACAAATTGAAGGTCAAAAAGCAGGGTAAGAAAAGAAAAAAAAACCTGTGATGCCAAGTGAGTCCGATCCTGACCGCATAGAGATAAGGACTGAACGGCGATGTCCTGAGCGGGGATCAGGAAAACTAGGCTAGAGCCAGATGCGCTGGCTCCATGTAAAACTAAAATAGGACAATATTTTTCGATGTTACCAAAAAGTACTCTGGGCCCGCCTCGAAAGGATGGATCATCACACAAGTATGGAGGGAAGAAGACAGTACATAGGAGTAAGCAATGTATCAACCTACACATTGTATACAGTCCAAGGGACACAGGGGGCTGCTAAAACTCACATTTCAACTTAAATGTGCAGGGTTTAAAAGTCCCCCCCCCCCTTACCCCCCATTTTCAACATCAAAATTTGGTAGACCCTTGACAGGCGCTAGAAATACATTCAGTATTTAAAAAACATTTCTACATAATAAACTGCTACATAATGTCATATTTCCGCCATGTGCAAACATTGCATTTGCAACTTTTGACCTTTTCATTGTACACAAACATGTGTCTGGCTTGGAAAGGACAGTGATCTCTCTCAGTGAGGTCTATTACACCAGCTGATTGTTTTGTCTGCAGGCCCTGATCAAGCAAGGAGATGGATATGCAAGAGTGCCCTTAAGCTTAAATGCTCAAACATCGAGTTTACTCTATTGGGCCCTAATTTGACTAATCCAGTTACCGGTCCACATGCTCATATTTTGCAAAGGCACCAGGTATCTCACTCGTAAAATTAGATATTTGGGAGTGTTCTTGTTTGTCCTTAATGCTCAAGTCAGCGCAGTGCTCAGCTCTATTTTTTACCCTTCCCCATTTGAAGCTGACCCTTCTAATTATCCTTGGGGAAATTCACAGTATTATGGTAGGGACCTTTATTAATGCCAGTCTTCATTATACCAATGCAATCTATGTAGGGTTAACAGAGTTGGTTGCCCCTGTACAAAATGTGGAATGGCTTTGTAGATTTTAATATTCTGTGAATTCCTTTCCAGAAGGACTAGGACAAAAAAACGGGAAGACTATTCTTACCTAAGTTTCTGGCTTCATACGAAGAAAGGGCGAGTATGTAGAACTTTCCACAACGATGAGGCTGCAGTGAAAGTCTCGGAGGCCAATAAAGCCTTAGGGCACAAACTCTGCAAGAAGATGCAAAGGCAACTAAAGTTCTTCTTCCATGTTACCAACTGTAAATGTATTGCATCTAGGAGGCCAAATGACTTGTGCGCTAATGCAGTGATAACTAGGTTGACATCCAGCACCCTAAATGGGGATACAAATGCTGGAGCCCCTCTAAGCTCCTATGAACTCGTGCATTTATACTGGTTAACAAGACCAAACAGACTCTAGGTTGGAAATTAACTGCTAAATATTTTTTTTAGAGGAACAGTTCAATGGGTTAATTTGTCTAAGAACGAATGTCAAAGAAGTATACACTAAGAGTATTATGACCTAGGGAATTTCAATTCAAGTAGCTGCTTGACCAAAAGGTCAAGGTTGGTTGCTCAGGGACCAAAATGATAATTTCAGATAACGAGCGGTGGGGTGGGGCACCTACTACTTGCAGACTCAAATTGCCCCAAGGTGGAAAGAACAAAGGGATCAGTGGAGGGAAGTAGTCAGGTGTCAGATGGGGAAGGCCTGAAACCAACATCTCCCTGGCCAATGAGTGGCAACCAGGATTAGGCAACAACACAAGCTCAATATTAACTTCATCAGCACGATGTGTAGCAGGAGGAGAAAGAAAAGCGCAAGCACCGTCAAGATAGGGCTACAGAGTCTCAGAGAGACGGTGGCCCCCTGAGCCATCCAAGAGTCATAAAGTGGACATTTGGCATAAAGGTATCATGCATGTTCACATGCAGACAGCACCAACTCTGAAAGATATCTCCAGTTGAAGTGAACAATAGTTTGATGGAGATTCTGCTTAGGGAGTCGCCTCTTGCTTTATAACATCCTTGCCATACGGCAAGCCGGATGGTGCATCTTCTGAACAGCCCAATGCCAAATCTTGATTGTCCACTGGCAAAGTGGAGGAAACCTTACTTCACCTTAAGAAAAAAAAAATGTCAATTGTGTTGTCCGTCAGGATTAATACGTTCCCTTTGTGACTGGTGGAGAAATGCTTTACGAGCAAAGAAGTTCAATTTGAAATTCAATTCCAGTCTTGATTTGACTAGAAGTTATGCACTGCAAGGTTTGCCAAGATTACTGAATAGTCCAAATATGATGAATGTAAGGTGATTGTAATAGGGCTGCCCCTTTTAGCAAATTGGTTACTTGAGACCACCATCATGATTAACGGGGCAAAACGAATGGGGGTCCTCTTGCTCAGACAAGCTTCAAATGAGCTGAAAGTTATAAGTGAATCTTGAACCTCATTACAGATACAGCAAAGATGCATGTTAAGATGTAGTCATTGAAACCACCATGCTGGCCAGACTGACAGGAAATTAAACTTTGCCACCTTATGATTCTGAAGCAATCTTTGCCGGTCGACAGCGCATGAAGCAATTGCTGTGGACCCCCAGCCTGCCACCTTCCACCTGGCCCATTCACCGCTTGACCCTGTACATAGCGGTATGATGGCTGCCACCAACTTCACTATCTTGGATGGCCCTGCACTTGCTCCCTCCATCAGACAACTTCCGGTCTCCGCCAAGCAAGCCGGATCACCTGCTCAAAACATACACAAAGGTTGTATATACTCACAAGGTAAGCCTGGCCACCTCCGTTTTGGTTGCAACCCGGCTAACCTTTGTTTAGCTGCACCACCTTGCATTGTAAATGCTCTATATTTATGCTCACCCCACCCACCTGGAAACAATCAATATTTTACAGCTAGTCTTCTGCTTCCGCTGAGCCTAGCAATGCTATACTCTATCCACAGAATTTCCGAGCCACCACAAAGATGACTTTGTAGCTACAAGAAAGAAAAAAAAAAGCTTTATACTACAAACCTTTCTGCATTTACCTGCGCAGTTGTTGTAGGCCCCAGTCATGCTCTCCTAGCATGCGCTGCTTTCTTGACCTACCTCACAGTAAACTCCCATTATACCACTCCTCAACTACCAAAGCACCCGACACCGCTCAATACTCCCTATACCTGCTGGAGGTGTCACGTAATCCCAACTGTGCATCAATGCGCCCGTCCCTGGCAGGAGGGTTTTATGTTCCGCTTATTGATGCGTCAACTTTGATCCTATGTCTTAAACAGTCCATGCTGCTTTAGCAATTTACCTGCAACCCACCGATCAGGACCTCTGAGCCTCCAGCCTCTATTATAACCTGCTACCTACCAATTAAGATCTGTGCAGCCTTGCGCTGCGAATGTAACTTACCTGCATCCTACCTATTCCATCCTGTAACACTTTATCCATTGTAACTAGCACCAAGATGCCTCAGGGCTTTGTGCACTGCTATAGATGCAAAAATAAATAAAATCATCTCAGGCAGGACACATTTGGTCCGTCCTCGCTCCTCAGACATACCCTATAAAGGCAGACACTCAATGACCAACTGTAAAAACTGGAGGGAGTATCTGTACTTCCGCCCTCTATATGGTAGGATAAAGGCACAGAACACTTTGGTAGCAAGGGACAAGCAGCCAGGCGTAAGCTTTCAGGTGGTGTTGCAGGCTGGTTCTTAAGTACAGTGAATCACCCAAGACCCCCAAAAAGGAATGTCCACACACATGCATACATACATTTAAATAATAACTTTGTACTTGGAAATACGTATTCAAAGACTGGCAAATATATACACAATGTGGTAGCACACAATACTTACATTCAGTAATAGATGCACTAACGGCAGACAGTTTTGAATAAGCAGGTGAATTCTTAGGTAAGGTGCATCAGCATAGAATAAGGAAGAACATGTTACTTACACCTGGTAACATTCTTTCGACTATGTTCCTCCCACGTATTCCCTCATCTTTGATATTCAATATGCAGCCTTAGCTGCTTCGGAAAACATTTTTCGGCAGAGGGCGTTGTGCTTCGATGCCGTCAACAATGTCCCTCAAGGGTCTCAGTCTCGAGGATGAGGTCATCAAAGGTGTACATATAGCACGCGCAGCGTCCGTTGGCTTCAGTTCTTTTTTTTCTTACAGTAAAATTACCCGCTCAACCACAGGAATGACCATACTCGGCCTTGAAGGAACGAAAGCTATAATAGCATGGGAAATTCTACTGTGGGGTAGATTGGGAGGGCGATGAGGAATACGTGGGAGGAACATCCAGTCGCAAGAACGTTACGAGGGGTGAGTAACTTTTTCTTCAAATGGATTGTGTCCTCCCACGTATTCCTCATCTTTGATAGACTCCCAAAGCAGTGTTGGATTTGGTGGAGGGAGTAAGAATTTCAGTTTCTTATAGGTTTTCATGAAGCGAATGCAGGACTGCTTTTCCAAAGTTCACATCCTGACCGAGGGAAGACTAATGTTTTGTGAACGTGGAATCATAGACCATGCTGCTGCCTCACAAATACTTTTCATCGGTACACCCCTTTGCAGGCCTGTAGAGGTAGCCATGCCCCTGGTGGAATGGGCTCTTAACCCTTCGGGAGGATCCTTGCCTGCAAGTCTGTAACACTCCAAATTAGCCAGAATGATCCACCTGGATAAGGTCCTTTTCGTAAGCCTGACTCAGTTTGTGGCCCATATAGCCAATGAAAAGCTGATCATCAATGCAAAGTTTTGACAGCCTAGATATATAAAAGCTCTGCCAGGGTCCAACCTGTGTAATCTCTCCTCCTCCTTGCCAGGATGAGGTGGGGAATAGAAAGAAGATAAAACAATCTATTTTGGGTAAGTATGAAGGCTTGACCCTCATAACAACCCTATCCTTATGGAAAATAGTAAAGGGTGGCTTAGATGAAAGTGCCTGCAACTCACTCACTCTACGGGCTGAGGTTAGGGCTACCAAGAGAATGGGTTTAAAGGTGAACAACCTTAAAGGACATGTGTAAAGGTTCAAATGATGCACACAAAAGAAATGGTAATACCAGATATTAGGGTCCCAAGTTGGAACCGGGAAAGATGGGGGTGAACCAAGCGTGAAGGTTGAGTGTCTTTACCTCTGGATGGAGAACCCAACCCTCCTCTTTCGAGAGAAGGTCCTCTCTTTGTGGAAGACGCATTGTAGGACAGATGGATATATCCTGAAGGTCCGGGTACCACGTCCTCCTGGCCCAATCCAGGGCAATTAGGATCACGCGTCTTCTGAAATTTCTCAACCTCCTGATCACGTGAGGAATGACGAGGACTGGAGGAACCTCATACAGGAGTTGACATTCCCAGTCCAGCATGAACACATCTCCTGGAGCGCCTCTTGGGGGAAAAATCCCTGGAGCAGTACAGTTCGCACTTCCGGTTGACACTGGTCGTGAATAGATCCACTTGAGGGGTTCCCCAAATGGTAAAGATCTCTTGAAGGATCTCCTGAGCTAGTTCCCACTCGTGGGCAACTGCTCTGCCTGCTCAGAGCGTCCGTCCCTGTGTTCTCCACTCCGGCTAGGTGAACTGCTGATAGAGAGATGCCTTCATGAAATGGCCAGTACCAGAGTTGGATGGTTTGTCTGCCCAGTGGTATTGACCCAACACCACATCTCCTGATGGGGTAGTACATGGCCTTTGTATTGTCCGTCATTATCATTTATTTTTAAATATTTTTATTGGCATTTAGTAAAAAACATTTTGCGTTACATGAGGTTGATTAGGATGATGCAGTAATGCCATTTTTTAAACAATAACTGTCAAACAAACAGAACAAAACAAGGCAAGCGGTTCTTTAGTACAATCTTAGCATATGGGAACATGGGACCGAGTGGACGTCTCGGCGTCCGGGGTACAGTTCTTGCCCCTTTTGAGGCACCCCCCCCGGGTTCTTGCATGGCGGAGGTGGATAGTTTGCCACCTGGGCATGGGGGAGTGCACTTTGTGGTGTGCAGTTCGTTCATGGGGGTTTGTCGTCGGATGGATGAAACATGTCCCATACCAGTGTTTTCCAAGCAACCCATTTGTCGTTAACATCCAGCCCTGATCTGTTAACCGCCTCCATCCATACCTTGGTCTCCGCCTCCGCCCATCTCTCGAATTCCCTGTGCCAGTGTTGGTATTGTGCCCCCCCCAGCCCTCTTCCATGACATGGCAATGGTTCTCTTGGCCAGGATACATGCGAGGTCCATTAATTTATGCACATGCTTGTGTTGCTGATCATGGGGTAAGTTCCAAGCAGGCACTCTTTCGGTGACCACTCGTACCGGACAACACCAGCTGCTCTGCAAGCTTGTTCTGTTCATGACCAGAGATCCCTCACCCGCTCACAGCCCCAGAACATATGTATCATATCGGCCTCCTCCCTACCGCACCATGGGCATCCCGAGCTAGCATTCTTATTGAAGGTAGCTATCCTGTGTGGGGTCATGTAAGTGCGATACAGCACATTTAGCTGTATCAGTTTGAACCAATGATTTTGTGAAACGGCTTTGGGGTAGTTCAGCGCCCACTCCCAGTCCCGTTCTGTTAATGTTGCGCCCAGGTCTTCCTCCCATTGTTCTTTCCCCGCTTTGCTCTTGGGGTTGGGCATGTCTGTGAGCGTGCTATATAGACTAGAGACTAGGCGCCAGCCACCGTCAAGGCTGTACATCAGGGCGAGGATTGGTTCAGCCTGCAGCTCGTCCGGCCAGCCCTCCCAGCCATCTCTGGCCACCTTTCAGACCGGTTGATACCACAGGAACTGTCCGCCGGGGACCCCTTCCCGTTCCTGTAATGAGCTGAACTCCCTGAAGACCCCTTCGTCATACATGTCTCCCCATGAGTATATCCCATGCCCCTCCCATCTTCGCAGCACTGCCAAGTCAGTGCTGTCCTGGCATGTACCTGCTGCTATTGGTATTTCTGGAGAGTAAGGGTGCGTGACCTTTAGTACAGCTCGTATCCTCTTCCATATCTTCCGCCCCAGCGTTAACACTATTGGAGTGTGTTCTGCCGCCCCAAGAGTTACCCAAAGTGTTTCTTTTAGTGTGGTCGGCGCGACCAACTGTTGTAGCAAGATAGTCTCCGAGGTGGGGTCATCGGACAGCCATTTGACCACGTGGCTAAATTGGGCTACCAGGTAGTACTTTTCTAGATTTGGCAGTTTCACGCCCCCCTGGTCATATGGCAGGTATAGAGTTTTTAGTGAGAGTCTGTGGCGAGCAGCGCCCCATAGGAACCCCAGGATCAGCTTTTCCAGTGTGCGAAAGAAGGAAGCCTTAATGTAATAATGCACATTATTAAAGAAATATAAGAACCTCAGGAGGATGATCATCTTGGTGAGGACAACTCTGCCTAGGAGTGATAACGGTAGCTTGGCCCAGAACTTCATGGAGTTCCTCATGCCATGCAGCACTCTAGCCGTGTTGTGTTCATGTATCTGTTCAGACGTGCATGTAATGCTGACCCCCAGGTACTTAAACGAGACAGTCTCCCATCTGAGGCCAACCGCAGGCAGCGTGCTGGGGTCTCTCCCTCTTAGACCTGCTATTGGGAATATGCAGCATTTGGATCTGCTAAAGCTGATTCCGGAAACCTTGGCATAGTTGTCCAGTATATCTAGGATTACTGGGACGTTTAAATGCGGGTCCCTGACATATAGAAGAACGTCGTCTGCGTAGAGCGATAGAAGGTGCCCCGCTCCGCCAACCCAGATACCCGCATCTAAGTACTGTTTCCTAAGGTATATCGTTATGGATTCAAGGCCCAGGACGTACAGCTTTGGGGAGAGCGGGCAGCCCTGCCTAGTCCCCCTCTCAATGCCCCAGATTGCAGACACCAACCTCCTCGTTTTAACCCTGGCCTTGGGATTAGTGCACAGGATGCGAACCCAGCGAATAAAGACCTCTCCAAATCCAAACCCCCTCAGTGCCACCAACAGCCACTCCCAATAGATTGAATCAAACGCCTTAATTGCGTCCAAGGAGAGTATGGCATATTCCTTTTGGGATCCCTCGGTCTGCGCCAGAATGTGTTGCAGTCTGCGCAGGTTTAGGGCGGTGCTGTGCCCAGGTATAATGCCTGTTTGATCGCTGTGCATTATGTAACCAATTATTCTATTCAGGCGTTTGGAATGTGGTGAGGATTTTGACGTCATAGTTTAGCATCGTCAAGGGGCGATATGAGTCGCAGCTTTCGGTCGGTTTCCCGGGTTTCGGTATTGGGACAATTAGTGTTTCCCTCATAGACCCTGGTAGTACCCCGTTGGTGAATGCTTCTTGATAGACCTCGAGCAGTACCGGCGTGATGACATCGGCATATGTTTTGTAGAACTCTGGGGGGAGTTTTGAAAGAGGCGAGGGATCTGATTGCCTCAGTGATGCCCTCACCCGTTATCTCAGCGTCTATGGCCTCTCTATGTGTGTCCTCTATTTTAGGAAGGCCTATTTCATCTAGTGTGTCTAATATGTCTGAGTTTGCCACTTGGTGGTCGTAGCTGTATAAGTGGGAGAAGAAATGCCGGAATGTGTCGTTTATATCTTGCTGTGTTTTTTGTGACATGCCTGTTTCGTCCTTGATTTCAGTTATTTGGTGTTGTGGATGTTCCCTTCGGCATAGCCATGCTAACAGCCTGCCTGATCTGTCACCTTCAGCGTGTGATTTGGCTGTTTTCACTGTGAAGTCAAATTTGGAGAGCATGCCCCATGCCTCTAAGCAATTTCCACGCAGCAATGCTAGGTCTTCCTCCGCCCCTGTGTCCCTTTGGTGTTGGCTTCATTGTGTTTTATCTCCTCTTCAGTTTTTTCAAGTTCAGCCTTTAATGTTTTCCGTATGCCTCCAGCTCCCATGTTGGCCTCCCCTCTGACAACCACTTTCATTGCTTCCCATACTGTGCCCCATTTTTCGACACTGCCCACGTTTATTTCCAAGTACCCTTCCAGTTTGTCCCGTAACCCCTCCGCGAAAGTTTGGTCTGTCAGGGCATCAGGGGACATGTGCAATAGTGGTATACGTGGTCTGGGGCACCTCACTTTCCACATCATCTGCAGCGGGGAGTGGTCCGATATTGACCTGCCCAAGTTTTGAGCCGAGTCCATTTGTGGCTAGTAATGTTTGGGTACAAATATATAGTATATTCTGGTGCGTGGGGGGCAGAGAAGTACGAGTACTCTGTCCATTGGATGGAGTTTTCACCACACGTCGACCAGGTCCAAGGATTCTATCAACGCGTTAAGCACCCCGGTCGTCGCGTCATTTTTAGTTACTGGTGATCTGGATCTGTCCAGTTCCCAGTCCCTTACAGTTAAAATCTCCCCCCCCCTCCCTCCCCAAATGCAGAGGCTGTCCTGGCAGCTGGCTAGTTTGGCTCCCAGTGTGTAAGTGTTTTGGGATTGGGGAAATATGAGTTTATTATGCAGATTTCAGTCTGTTCAATCCAGCCCCTCACCAACAGATAGCGTCCCTCCTGGTCTGCCTCCCAGCTCCCAGCTCGACACCTTGAAAGGGACCAATGGGCTGATCCAGACAAGTACTCCCCGGGCATATTTGGAATAGGGAGCCCTGAAAAACTGCCCATCCCAGTGGTCTCTCAGCACCCCAAGGGTTTGTTGCGTCAAATGGGTCTCCTGAAGCAGAGCTACGGACACCTTCCTATTAAGGAAAGATTTAATTCTATTTCTACGTATGTAGGTGCCCAGGCCCCGGACATTCCATGTTAGGATTCTAATGTCGTTAGCCATTTAGGTATGTGCAACCCTGCTGGCTGACTCTGGGGTCATCGAGCCATTGATCTTGCCCCAATTGACAAGACAGCCCCTTGCTCCGGCTGAGCTCAACCCCCCCCCACCCCATAGCTTTCAGTAGCACTCATTCCTCATGTTACATGCCCCATTATGTGTTGAGATCGCACCGCTAGCATGATCAAAACAAACCAAAACCAAACAAATTTGTAACCCTACTAAAACTGGGTAACTGCGCTCAGCAGCCACCTTGTGTCCGTGGCGTTCGAGCGCCCCCGCAACTGGCCCTCCAGGGCCAAGGCGTGCGGGCTGTGGTGCGTCAGCAACCGGCCGACACTGAACGGTTCGTGGGGTGTGTGCTTTAGCCTGGCCTCAAAAAACTGTTGCGGCCTTCTTGCTTTTAGTTTGCACCCACGACAGCTTCCCTTATTGCGTTCCACCCCCATCCCCGTAAGCTGGCTGAATCAACATTCCTCATGTGACCGCTTCTCGGCCATCATCCAGGTTGTTGTGCTCCAACCACATATTTGCCGCAGCTGGCGTTTGAAGAAAAACGGCGCGCCCTTTGTAAAGGACCTTGAGGCGGGACGGGTACATGAGCATGGACTTGAGGTTCAATTTCCTGAGTTTTAGCTTGACAGGCACGAAAGAGTTCCGGGCACGCTGCATCGCCGGGGTGTAGTCCGGGTATATGGCTATGTTGGCATTATCCCGGTGGATCTCACCTCCCTCTCTGGAGAACTTCAGAATTGTTTCCCTGTCGCAGAAGTTCAGTATTCTAGATATCATGGGCCAAGGATGTGAGCCCGGGGGCAGTCCTTTTTTGGTAGTGATCTGTGGGCCCGTTCCACCGTGAACCCCTGCGATAATTTCTCCGCTCCAATCTCATGAAGTATCATGTTTTCAACGAAGTCTGTTGGGTTGGGCGCTTCCACTCCCTCTGGAGCCCCCAAAACACACGTTATTGCGTCAGGCTCGCCCATCTGCATTCTCTGCTAGGGCTTCCAGCATTGCGTTCTTCCTTGCGAGCTATGTCAGTCGTCCCCCCAGATCGCTAGTGGTTTCTGCTGTCTCCTTCAGGGTGGTTTCGGCCGTGGTGACTCTTTCTGTGAGGTTTCTCAAGTCTTGTCTCCTCAATTGTAGATCCGACTTGACCTGCTCGATCTTGGTGTCAATGAAGGTGCGTAGGGCTGCGATTGCTTCAAGCACCTGATTGTCTTTGCTAACAGGGCTCTCTGCAGGCTGTGCTGCCTTTGTTTCCGGGGCAGTTTGTGGTTGCCCCTTTTGTTTGGCGGCGTTGAAGGAGTCCATGATCGTTGATTGTCCGTCATTATCATGACATTCTTTCCCCACACAGAGGGCAGGAAGGCCTTCAGCGCTGGTCTGATTGCCCTCTGCTCCAAAAGATTGATATGTAGTAGTTTGGACTCCGATGGAGACCAACGACTGCTGACTGTCAGATCGTTAGTGTGGGCTCTCCACCCCGTGAGTGAGGCGTCCGTCACAACTGTTATATCCGGCTATGTTTGCCAAAAATGTTCTCCCTTGAGAATTTTGTCTTTGCAGGCCCACCACAGAAGATCCTGTGCGACCCTGCATGGAACCTGATGTAGGTCCGACATCTTTCCTGATAACTGGGACCACTGAGTTCTGAGAGCCCATTGAAGGGATCTCTCTCAGGCGGGCCTCTGGCACCAGAAAAATGCAGGATGCCATGGGGCTGAGCAACCTAAAAAATATGGGATACATTACTCACCGTAATTGTATTTCTGATGCTTGTATCTGCTTAGATTCACATGCTGTGCATAGGCCGACATCTAGTGGAAGCTGTGGAGTATTAGAGTTTGTTTTTCGAAACTCGAAAATGGGTGTCGACACAGGGCGTGCCAGTAATACTATCCCTAGTGTGACGTCCACTGTATCCATGATCCCTCACGCGTCTAGGACCCTCAGATGGTATTTTTTCTGACATGAGGTAGCATGAGGAGAAGCGTGAGTACAGATTATCCAAGCAGATAGAAAGAAAGGTAAGACTACAAGCATCCATGCGCCTTCTCTCAGAGGGGTGTAAGGTTGGGTCGCATGTGAATCTAAGCAGATACAAGCATCAGCAATACGATTACGGTGAGTAATGTATCCCTTCTGAGGCTTGTGGAATCTGCTTAGATCACCATGCTGTGGATAGATTAGAGAGCAGTACCTGAAGGAGGTGGGATGTGAGAAGGGTCATGAGCAAATAAATGTCTTAGAACCGCTGGTCTCACTTGGGTATCTGTCTTGGAATGGGTTTCAATGCAGTAGTGCTGAGTAAAAGTGTGAATAGCGCTCCAAGTAGCTGCTTTGCAAATGGTGTCAAGGGGTACATTTGCAATGAAAGCCAGAGTGGCCCTAATGCCTCTTGTAGAGTGGGCTCTTTGCGTGAAAGGCAGAGTTTTTTCAGAAAGGGAGTAACACAGCTGGATACAGTTAATAATCCACTTAGAGATTGCACCTTTAGAGACGCGATCCCCCTCTCTGCCTGTAGCTACGGAGACAAACAGATGGTCTGTTTTCCTTAGCGGTCTGGTCTTGTTTACATAGTAGAGGACCGCCCTATGCACATCTAGGGTGTGTAGTTTCACCTCAGCCGAGCTCTGTGGGTCTTGGAAGAAAGCCAGAAGCTTGATGGACTGGCTCACGTGGAATTGAGAAATAAACTTAGGTGAGAACCTAGGGTGTGTGCGTAAAACCAGTTTATCTTTATGAACTGTAAAGAAAGGATCTTGCACAGACAGAGCCTGAATTTCACTGACCCTTCTTATAGATGTAATAGCTAATAAGAAGGCTGTTTTATAAGTCAGGTGTTTGAGACTGCTTTTATGCATGGGCTCGAAAGGGGGGCCCATGAGCTTAGATAGCACCACATTAAGGTCCCATCCTGGTGGTGGGTTTGAAATAGGAGGGTGAAGTCTCTTTACTCCTTCCATGAAGGCTTTAACTACTGGTACTTTCCACCACAATACCTTGTTACGGAAGGTGGTGTATGCTGACAGAGCTATCAGGTGTACCTTTAGTGAGTTAAAAACCAGTCCTGTATCCAGCAGGTGGAGCATGTATGTGACAATTGTTGGAGTGCAATCAAGCGGGTTGATATGCTTATTTTGGCACCAGATAACAAATCTTTTCCATTTGTCAAAGTAGCAGTGCCTCGTGTTTGGCTTCCTAGATTCTTTTAAGATGTCCATACATCTCTGTGGTAAATTGAGATGTCCAAACTCTATGACCTCAGGAGCCATGCTGCCAGGTTCAATGAGTTGGGTTGAGGATGCACCCTGTGCCCTTGGTGCTGGGACAGTAGGTTGTACCAGCCTGGGAGTCTGATGGGTTCGCACACTGCTAGTCTGCGTAGGTGTGGGAACCACGGTTGTCTGGCCCACATGGGAGCAACTAGGACGAGCGTCATCTATTCTCTGTTCATCTTGTTGACCACCTTCCTGATGAGGGGAGTTGGTGGAAAAGCATACGCAAACATCCCTGACCAGTTCATCCACAGGGCGTTCCCCTGGGAGTCTGGTTGGGGGAACCTGGATGCAAATCCTGGGCATTGTCTGTTTTCGCTTGTGGCGAATAGATCTATAGTGGGGAAACCGCACTGAGAGAAGATATCTTCTACGATTTCTCTGTGTAGACACCATTCGTGTTCCTCTGGAAGGGAGTCTCTGCTCAAAGCATCCGCCAGAGAATTGTGATCCCCTGGAACATGTTGAGATGACAGGAAGATGTTCCGTCTGAGTGCCCATATCCAAATTTTCTGGGCAAGCTTGGACAGATTTGGCGAACGAGTCCCCCCTTGCTTGTTCAGGTAAAACATGGCTGTAGTGCTGTCCGTCCGGATCTGCACTGACAGATTCTGCAGGTAGGGCTCGAATGCTTGAAGCGATCTGAATACCGCCAGAAGCTCTAGTAGGTTGATATGATTCCTGGCCACTGAGTGAGACCAGAGACCCTGAGCTGTGTGGTGGAGATAGTGAGCTCCCCACCCTGTCAGGCATGCATCGGTTGAGACTACTGCCTGTATTTCGGGATCGTGAAAGGGTTTCCCCCTTGGACAGATTTTCTCTTGTCCACCAGTGAAGGCTTTGTACCAGTGTTGGCGAAACGACCATTAGGTCGTCCCACTGACCACTTGCCTTAGACCGCTGTTTCGCCAACCATTCTTGCATGGGACGCAGGCGCGCGTGGGGGACCAGGTAAATACATGACGCCATCATGCCCAGCAAACCCATTGCTTTGCGTACTGTTATCTGGCGACCGGCCCAATAATGCAGAATTTGCAGTAGTATATTCCGAATTCTTTCCTCTGATGGAAAGGCCAACCCCTCTTGAGTGTCTAGTATAGCTCCTAGGAACTGTTTGGAGGTGCTTGGCACCAGACTTGACTTCTTCTCGTTCATTGAGAAACCCAATTCGAAGAGGAGGTCGATCGTCCTTTGAATGTTTGTTCTGCAAATTACTAGAGTCTCCCCCGTGATGAGCCAGTTGTCCAGGTAAGGGTACACCAGGATTGCCTCCCTGCGTAGGTGCGCTGCCGCCCCCGCCAGTACCTTGGTGAATACCCTTGGAGCCGAAGCTATCCCGAAGGGCAGTACCTTGAACTGTTAGTCCCGACTGTCCACCTTGAAGCGCAAGTACTTTCTGTGCACTGGGAACATGGAAATATGAAAATAGGCATCTTTCATGTCCAATGTTGCCATGTAATCCGCCTTTTTTAGGAGGGGGGATTACCTCTTGGAGAGTAGTCATGCGAAATTTTTGGGGCTTGACATCCTCGTTTGCAGGCCGTAAGTCCAATACTGGGCGCATTGCCAAATCTTTTTTTGGCACAAGGAAGTAAGTTGAATAAATAGCCTTGTTTACCTGGTGTCCCGGGACGGGTTCTATCGCGTCCTTTGCTAGCAGATTGACTATCTCCTCGAGGAGGATCTTCTGGTGGTCCAAAGAATGTTTTTGTCGTGGAGGGTGGTTTCGGGGACGCTTTAACAGTTCTATGCATTACCCTGCGGATACTGTGGACAGCCCCCATCTGTCTGATGTGATCCCTTCCCAAGCTTGGGTGAAGTTGGAAATGCGTCCCCCTACTGGGGTTGCGTGAGAAGGGACCCTGAATGTAGCGTCACTGTTTTGGTGGAGGCGTGCCGCCGCCTCTACTGGGGCTGCCTCTACCTTTACCACGTCCCCTTTCATTCCCCTGCCATAACCCTGGGTAGACTGCTGGTTGTTATTGTTCCATGGTGTACCCTGCCCCTGGGAATAGTTAGATCCTCTCTGGGAATTTTGTCCGCGTGGGCGACAAAAATTGCCATTCCCTCTCTGATTAGGGGGTTAGTTGGCCTAGGGATTTTAGTGTCTCATACTCATCCTTGGCATTTTTCAGCGCGTCCTCGACAGCCTTACCAAACAGATCCGGCTCCACCGGTTTATCTAACAATGATGCTTGGGTTTCAGCCTTGAATCCAGACTGCCGTAACCAAGCGTGTCTCTTGATAACAGTCCCTTCTGCTATCAATCTGACGGCGTTATCCGCGGCATCAAAGGTTTCTTTTAAAATGCAACCGGCCACGGCTCTTCCCTCCGCGGAAACTCATGCCAATTGGCTCTTTAAGGGTTCTGGGGCGGAGTCTATGAGTGCCGCGACTTCTTCCCACTGGTGGCAGTTGTAACTGGCCAACAGGGTGGTGGAGTTGGCAATCCTTGCCTGGTAGGCACAAGGGTGTCCCCGCCCTCTTACGGGTGTTTGTAACTACCAGGGAGTCCGGCTTCAGATGCCCCCTTATGTATAGTGGGCCTGATTGGGCTGCCCTGAAAAGTTTCTCAATCCTTGGGTTCACTGCCCTGGTGAGGTTGGGATTTACAAGTGAAGGGTCTATTCTTCTCTGAATAGACTTAAGGATATGGATGGCTTGCGCAACAGGTCTCCTTTCTCCTACTAACTCCTCGGCGAAGTCCCTCTATTCCTGAGTACCCTGGGTGTCAATGTGGAAGTGTTGCCGCTCGGGACAGAACTTCATTCAGGAGAGGTTGGTTGTCGACAGGGGAGTCGGTAACCGGGGGTTCTTTCTCTACTCCGGAATCTACTCTGTATGTTTCAGGGTCTTCCTCTTCCTCTTCTTGGTCCTCATCATCCCCATAGTAGCCCGTACCAGTTTGCTCTTCCAACATGCCCAAATCTGGATCCTCACAAAAGGATGTATCCCCTTGATATTGAGAGTAGGGCTGTAGATAGAAGGGGTCCGAAGACCGTGTTGGGGCTTCAAACCGGGACTTCTTACTTGGAGGCATTGGATCCTTAGAGTCTGAGGGTGCTGACCCATCAGGGAGTATAATGGAGAAAGTGTTCAGGGTTTTTTTGAGTAAAAATCTGCCAATGATGACATCCTTGACATCACCCTGTCTATGTCATCACTAGACCATTCTCTAGAACCGGGAATGACCCTTTCTGGAACTTTCTCTGCCTTATCCTGACTAGACATACTGGTTTTAGCAGGGGTCTTTGGGATAACAGAAGACTGGGACTGGTCTGTCTGTTTAAGTGGAGTGGAAAGAGGCTGAGACTGCTTCCTTTGTTGTTTTCCCACCTCCCCGTGGGTGGAAGAGTGTTTTCCCTGCCTTTTCATCCCTTCGGAGCTTTCCGACGCCTGGTGTCGAGGTTCGGGGGTAGTGTCCCTATCTTTAGAACGTGGAGGTAGGGACTCTGGAGCCGCCGTTACGCGGTCTGCAGGCGCCGGCTCCTGGGGTGCGGTCTGGGGATGGAAGTCGGCTTCGTCTTCCGACGATCGAACTTCCATTACCTTGGGGAGCGAGGCACTCTTGGCAACAGTGGATGATTGCCTGGAGTCATGCGGCGATCTAGATCAAGAACGCCCAGAGGACACCGATTCGGACCGTTCTCTATGTGCCCCTTTACGAGAACTGGACGTGCGCGTCGAGTCTCGGTTGGACTTCATGTGCTTTGTTGAAGTGCTATGGGTAGCGCTTGTGTCGCCGGGGGTCTTCCCCATAGCCGCTCTGCCGGGCGACCTTCCGAGCTCGGGGACTTGCACTCTGCTGTCTCTTGACGCCACGTTGCCCTCGCCGTCTGAAAGCATGGCGTCGCTGCCATCGCTGAAGGCGCCCTCCGCTGCCATGGCCTCCCGACGCCTGGCGTGGTGGGCCCAACGCTTGATCGAACGGTCCTTAAGTGTCTTCGGTTTAAACCTACTACACGCTATGCAGTTCGCCTCGGGGTGGTCCCTCGGCAAGCAGAGATTGCACGTGGCGTGTCTGAGGGTCCTACACGCGTGAGGGATCATGGGTACAGTGGACATCACACTAGGGATAGTATTACTGGCACGCCCTGTGTCGACGCCCATTTTCGAGTTTCGAAAAACAAACTAATACTTTGCAGCTTCCACTAGATGTCGGCCTATGCACAGCATGTGATCTAAGCAGATTCCACAAGCCTCAGAAATATATATATTTAAAAAAAAGAATCAAAGGCCGGGAGACGTTGGCTAGTCACATCTGGTAAAGTCTGTAGACTGTCTTGAGCCCTCACCTCGGGTGGCAAGCTTTTTTCGAAGGATGTATCCAGTACAACTACAATAAACTGGAGCTTTTGAGAAGGTGTCATTTGGGACTTCTCATAATTGAGGGAGAAGCTCAGTCTGAAGAGAGTGGCAGGTGACGTTGAGATGATCGAGGACTTGTTCCGGAGAAACATGCCCCGATAGGCCAATTGTCTAGGTAGGGGTAGACGTGAATCCCCCCCACCCTCTCTCCTGAGACTCGCTGCCACCAGTTTGGTGAATACATTCGGGCAGAGGTTAGCCCGAATGGCAGAACTTGAAATTGATAATGAGAACCGCCAACTGCGAACCTCAGGTATTTTCTGTGCTTGAGATGGATTGGCACATGAAAATAAGCATCCTGAAGGTCCAATGACACCATCCAGTCCTTGAGTTGGAGGGCCTGACGGATCTGAGAAAGAAAGCGTGACCATCTTGAACTTGCCCTTCCTGAGGAAACTAAGGGGAATACCAACCCTTGTTCCTCTCCGCTACAGGCACTGGCTCTAGAACATCTTTCTCTAGCAGGGCTAACATTACCTGCACAAGGAGCAGATCTGGAATCCTCAAAGAGGCTCCCCTGTGGATTGCTCCCTGGTTTCTGTATAAAAGGAAGGCAGTACCCACGGGCTATGGTTTCCAATGCTCAAGCATCCGAAGTAATGGCTTGCCATTCTTCTAGATGCTAAGATAGTCTGCCCCCACTGGTGAGTTGTGAGACCTCAGAGGTTTTGAGGCGGCTGATGCAGTGGCAGATGGTAAAGATGCCCCTGCTCGAGCTGGCTTTGCACCTCTCCCTCGTCCACCAGGAGGGAACTTTCCATGGCCTCTTTGACCAGCCATTCCCCTCGCTCGTCGAACTGAGGGCTATTATTGAAAATATCTACCCCTCAAAGGCTGTCCACTAGGGCGAAAAGGCTGAGGCTGCCTAATAGCAACACCTAAAGATTTGGCTGCCACCTTTGAGGTCTGCAGCCTCAAGGCTCTTGTCGGCCTCGATGCCAAAAAGGTGAGACCCGTCAAAGGGCATGTTGAGGACTCTGGATTGCACATCCGGCGCAAAGCCAGACTTCCTCACCCATGAAAATCTGCGCATAACGGTGCTAGTAGCCTTGGCTCTGCTGACGCTGTCAGCAGAATCCAGACCCGACTGAAGAGACTCGCACATGGCTTCTTTGCAATCTCTAAATATGGCTAAGAACCCGTCTCTTTCACCCCCCTCAGGAATGTGTTCTGCCTCCATGAAAATGCAGACCCATAGAATGAATGTACATTTTGCAAGGACACATGTGAATTTGGCCAATTTAAGAGCTGTAGTCCCTGCAGAAAATACCTTCCTTGCCCATCCATCTACTCTCTTGTCGTCCCTATCTGGAGGGAATGGTACAGTAAGCTGCTTGCTTAGAAGTTGCAGTAGCTGCCTGTACCACCAGACTCTCTGTAGTGGGGTGTTTTGCCAGGTAGTCGGGGTCACTACTGGAAGGGTGGTACATTTTGGTCAAATCTTTATTCACAGCCGGATTGGTTTCTGGTGTTTCCCAATTCGCTGCCACCCTTTTTTGCAGAGTAATGTGAAAAGGTAGAGAGTAGTTTATTACCTGTAACTCCATTTCGCCAGTGTTGGTATCTTTCATGGATAAACATGCTGTGAATATTTCCCGTTGTCAGGCTCGGAAACCTCGTTAACTTTAACCTAGCGTTTTCCTATGGAAAACTTCGACAACTTAGGGTGCTTTAGGCTACACAAATAGAACATCTGGTATAAATAGCCCCCCCCCCCCCGCGGCTTCCCTTAAGATTTTAAACCTCCAAATTAGAGGAAACCCGAATCACGGTTTGCCTGCAGGGGGAAGCCGGCAGGCGCATGTGAATCCATGAAAGATATCAACGCTGGCGAAATGGAGTTACAGGTAAGAAACTACTCCCTTCTCTAGCAATGGATCTTTCATGGATTCACATGCTGTGGATAGATCACAACAGTACGACCAACCTTTGGAGGTGCATGACAGGCAAACCAACCCCATGCCCCCAGGCCATAACCATGAACATAAAGAACAATCAACAACATGCATGATAACAGAACATGCAAGTGAGAATAAAACACAAACCCCGGAAGCTGCGGGGCTTACATTATTGAAACAGGAGTTAAAGGGCCACACGTCCTACCTGCACATCCTACACATGTTGCTGACCCAGACAATAGTGTCTGGTGAAGGTATGCAGCACCGCCCAAGAATCCACGTGGCAAATGTCAAAGAGCGGGATTCCAGCCAACAGCGCCGCTGACGCCGCCGTGGACCTTCGGATTGCCCCTCAAGGGCTTGCCAGCCTTTTCGTGACAAAATGAACTCGTGGACGAGACCCAACGGGAAAGTTCTTGCTTGGAGATTGATCATTGTTTTGACTATCTGAAGTCCTGATTACGGGACAGAGAAAACTTCAGCACCCTCTTAAAGTCCTGAAAATGCAGGGCTCTTTCAGCCGGCGTGGTCACTTTAGCAAAGAACAAAGCAATTGTAGCAGGTTTGTGAAACGGCGAAGGCACCTTTGGTATGAAGTGCGGATTAGTCGACAGGCGAACCTCATCTCTCATGAAGCGCAGGTACGGCGAGTCAATGACCAGCACTGAAGCCCCAAAATCCTTCTGGCAGATGCGATTGCCACTAGAAACGGAACTTTCCACAAGTGGAACTTCAAGGGCGCCGTCGACATGGGCTCAAATGGTGGTTTCATGAGAGCAGCGAGAACCACATTGAGACTCCATACCGGAGCAAACCTTTTCTCTGGGGGAAATGTAAGAAAAAGTCATTTCAGAAAATGCTTAACCAATCTGTCACTAAACAGGAGTAGCATGGCGTCTGGTGAATCTGGAAATGGCCACTAAATGCCCCTTGACTGAAGACAATGCAAGGCCCCCCTGCGCCAGATGCAGCAGGTATGGAAGAACCTGGGCCGGTGAAACCTCCAATGGCCGCACCCCCAGCTGCTGTTCACACCAGGCACAGAATCTTGCCCATTTTCTACTGTAAGAGATATTAGTGGAAGGCGCCTTTGCCGCCTCTAGGATCTGACGGCACTACTGTGAAATACCTAGATGACCGAACTCCGAGTGGTCAGGAGCCAAGCAGCCAGGCTGAGAGATGCCGGATCGTGATGACACACTCTTCTTCCTGCGATGGTAGATCCTGTTCCGCTCCCAGACAAATCAGCTCTTCCACCGCTAGATGAAGGAGATCTGAGAACCAAGTCTGTCTGGGCCAGAAGGGACGACTAAGATAACTCTGCACGGGTATTTTCTCACCCACTGGACTGTCTGCCGAACCAGCGGAAACGGAGGGAACGCATACCCGAAGAAGCCCATCCATGGCAACGAGAACGCGTCTCCTTTTGACTCTGGATGAGCCACTCTGCTGGCAAACAATGGGCACTGCTTGTTCTTTGGTGTGGCAAGTCGAGAGGGGGGGAACCCCCACTTACTGAAGATCTTCGTCACCTGCTCCTTCAGCGTCCATTTGTGCAACTGCCCCTCCTCCCCCGTCTCTGCTGAGAGAATCTGCCTGCACAATTCTGGACCCCCCGTAATGTGAATTCCCCGGCAGATGGTAAGCCGTAATGTGAATTCCCCGAGCTTCGTCCTTGGGGGGTGGGGGGTGGCGGAGGTTCTCAGTGAAGAACATAGGTAAGACTATTTCCTCATTTAGATGGAAAGCGGAGGGTAGCTTAGGTAGGAACGCCGGTTGAGTCCGCAGAGGACCATCTTTTCCCTGTGGAAAATGGTATAAGGTTCTGAGGCCACCAGAGCCTGGATCTCGCTGACTCTGCGAGCAGACGTATGTCCCACCAGCAAAGCGGTCTTAATGGTGACCAGCCTAATGTCCAAGGACGCCATTGGCTCAAATGGTTTGTGTGCCAAGGCGCCCAACACCACATTGAGGTCCCACACGGGGTGTGGCCTCTTGATGGGCGGGTAGAGCCTGGACAAGCCCGCTAGATGTTTGACAATCGGGCTGCAAGAGAAGACGTCCTCCGAATTTCTGTAGGTCCCTATGGCTGCCAGATAGGTGCGACATGTGTCCATCTGAAAGCCTGAGCGCGCAATATGAGCCAGAAGGAGAGCACATTGTCCAGCGTGCACGTAAGGGGGTTGCAGTGGCAGAACCTGCTCCATTAGCTCTTATATTGGCTTCTGGTAGCTCTGCTCCTGGAGCCCTGTATGATCTCCAGATTAGCCCATGATAGGCTCAGGCGCTTGACGGTGTTCTGCTTAGGGACCACTCTGCAATGGCCAACTTCTGAGGTGCAGGGTGGAGGCCCCTGCCCCCCTGCTGGGACAGGAGAGGTGTCAGACCCAGAGGAAGGTGAATGGGTGGTCTGTCCGTGAGGTTGAGCAGCTCGGAGAACCACGGTCTCGCCGGCCACCACGGAGCTATGAGGATGATGCTGAGGTGACAAGCTTCCTTCATCTTGCGGAGTACCCTGGGGATCAGGTGTGTGGGAGGAAAAGTATAGGCTGTCATGCCCTCCCATTGCAGATTCAATGTGTCACCCAGTGAGCTGGGGCCCAGCCCCTGCCAAGACGCGAACTGATAACCCTTCCCTGTTCTTCCCCGAGGTAAACAGATCCACCTGAGGGTGGCCCCATGTGTTGAAGAGCACCTGGTGGTTCAATTGCCATTTGTAATTGTCCGCTCCCAGTCTGCTTAGCCTATCCACTTCCAAGTTGTCCTCTGAGCTCCAGCCAGTCGATACAAGACTCCTGCTCCTGCTGGGTCCACACACTGGACGCTATGAATGTTCAGGGTGCCTCCCCAGCCCTCGAGGGAGGAGTCCTCAGTGATGGTGACCTGCGGGGACGGCTGCCGGAAGGGCTTGCCCGTTGCATGTTGAAGTCCTTGGACCACCACGTGAGGTCCGCATGGAGAAAAGGCGGTATGCTGACTAGCTCCGCTTGGGAGCCCCTCTCCTGATTCCATGAGGCTGCAAAGTGCAGCTGTAATCTCTTCATCTGAAGTCTCATGTGAGGCACGGCCAGGAGGACCACTGTCATGATCTAGAGTAGGTTCTGGTACTACCAAGCCGAGGTCACTGTTCTGGTAAGGAAGTGCATAGTGGCTGTGCCGATGGCTGCGATCTTGTCCTCCGAGGGAAATACCTTCCCGAAGCTCGAATCCCAGATGAGGCCCAGGAAGGTGAGACTCTGCGTTGGCTGCAGCTGAGACTTCTTGAGGCTGATAGTAAGGTCATATCGTGAAGTGTACTCATAAGCGCGGAGGATCTCGCCCCGATGAGCCAGTCATCCAGGTATGGGTAGACATGGTGATCCTGAGGAGGGCTACCACTGCATTCATGAGTCTGGTAAATACCCTGGGGGCTGAGTTGAGGCCAAAGGGTAGCAACTGGAAATGACAGCCCATGATCCTAAAGCGTAGGAAGGAGCGATGAGGCTACCAAATCAGGACGTGTAGGTAGGCGTCCTTCAGATCCAGGGAGCACATCGTCTCCTTTGTCTAGTGTCTCTGCAATGAGTGCTGGTGTAACCATCTTGAATTTCTTAGGAGTGAGGTTGAGGGTGGATAGGTCCAACACAACCAAGGCCAACCTGTTCTTCTGTATGGCGAAAATCCTGTAATAGAAGCCGAAACCTCTCTGGGAGGCTGGTACTTCTTCCACGGCCTGGCCATCGACGAGCGACTGGATCTCCGCCAACAGAGTTGCTGTCGCAATCTGTGGGAGGGGAGGGGAGGAGGGAGGCATCGGTAGGTGGTACCTCGTGTTTACTACAGAGGATCGAGGGTCCGCAAAGTTCTGGCACCAGAAATGCACCTGAGGCAAGCCTGCCCCCCCCACCCCCCCACTGGAGACACGTGGACCCGGAGGGGCGAGTCATGCCTTTTTACCATCTGAGGCTGCTGCTGAGTGGGAACAGGAAGAAGCCCTCCCCCAACCCCTTTTTGTTTGCTTCGGTGCTGTCTCGGCAAGCGGTCAGGTTGTCTCGACCTGTTCCTGGAACCTGCCAAACACATGCCCCCCCCCCCCCTTGTCAGAGTTGATGCGACTGGGTGTATGCCTTGGGCGTGGCCTTCGTAAGGATAGATAAGGACTTTGCAGTTTGCAAGCTGTTCTTATCTAATTCCTCGTCGGTGGTAGAGTGGAAGAGGTCACTACCCTCGAAAGGAAGGTCCAATATGCGATCCTGGTTGTCGAGGTTAAACTTAGTAGCCCAAAGCCAGACCGTCCTCACGTCCGTGGTGATGCAGATGGCTCAGCAAAAGGTATCGATGTGGGCCACCGTGGCCTCCATGATGTCCTGCGCTACCAGCCTGGCTTCTCCTACATCCGCCTTGAAGCATGCCTGGCTCTGCAGCGTATGTACCGGGAGGAAGTCCGCTATTTCCCGCCAAAGCTTCTGGTTAGCGGCTGCTAGCATGGCATCCGCATTGGTCTGGCGCGGGTTCAGGGAGGAGTTGGGAGTACAGCTTCATCCCGTACGCCTCCAAGATCATCTTCTTGCCTAGCAGTGCCGAGGACGAGGTGGTCAAGGACTAATGAGGCTTAAAGTAGAGTGATGCTGCAGTGATCACCGAAGAATGAGGCTGGGGGTGTGTCGATATGAGTGTATCCCCTTCCATCTGTCTATACTTGGCATCGAGGCGCCGATTGACAAGTTGGGCCAAGTGTGGCTTGAGCAACGCCATCCTTCTGCATCGGGCTCCATGTCTTGGTAGGGGGTCTTAGGGTGAGGACTTCTGCAAAGACCCCCCTCCTCAGGATGCTCCACCTCAGGTTGAGGAAGGCCCAGATATTCTGCTGAACCTGCAAGCCCGTCATGAAAGGCCTTCGCTGACGACAGCGTGTCGGGTCCTCCTCCTCGTCTGTATCCACCAGAGTGTCAGGCTGGTCTGGAACAGGAGGAGGAGTGCTGGGCACCATGGGCTGGGTGTGGAGTCCGTAGCCGGAGGGTGCTGCAGAGGCTGGCCTGGAACCACCTGTACTGTGGGTGGCAGGGAAGGCGGAATCGAAGGAGCAGGTAGGGGCAGCGGGGGCTGTGCTGGGGCCTGTGGTGCCGGAGCCATGGGAGGAATGACTATGGGCACCGGTGGAGTGACCGGAGGGAGCAAATCCTTGACTGCATCCCATAGGACGGCCCCCATCTGGGGGGTTTGCTTCAGCCCGAAGAACCTAAAAATCTATCTTCGGAGGCAGAAGTGGAGGCAGGAGATAATGACGGAGTGGCTGGGGGCTGCTGGGGCCGGAGCGCACTCTGGCTTGCAGGGGGAAACTGTCCTGTGCTGCAGACAGATACTGTAGGCCACATACCTGGATGACAACAGTCCCACCTTGAAACTCGTTCACCCGCCTGCTCCGCTCCTAGGAGTGGCATCGGATGAGCGGCCATGTGGTCTGGCGCAGTGGCCATTTTGTCGAGTTGCGTGCCATGTGCCAAAGACGTGGTGCATGCCCCCTGGGCCCGTCCTTGCCCAAGACTCTTGGTATTGGAGCATGAGGCCTACCCAGCACCTCAGGTTTAGGCCTGGAAGGCGTACCACCCTCGGCATTGTTGCCGGTAGTGCTGTGTGCAGGTGCACCCTCGGCCATTGAGCTGGTACTAGGGCTTAGCACCTCGGGTGTAAACCCGGTAGAAGAACCTTGCGGTCCCTCAGCACTGATCCCGGTAGGATCTGATGAGCCCACGGCCGGTAGCTGGGCTAGCCTCAGTGCGTGTGCTGGTAAGAGTACCCGAGGGGTTCCGCCCGCTTGGGTGTTTCCTCTGGAAGGAGTCGCCTTTCCAAGGTGCAATGGAAAATAGCAGCCCTCCTTTGGGCCTGGATCTCTGCTTGACAAACTTCAAGTTCTCTGGAGGCGACACTTCGGAGAGCTCCCTCCACTTAGCTAGCCTGGTGAGTGCGCGCAGAGTCAGAGCGTCGCACGCGGTGCAACCTTCCCAGACGTGGTCGGGGCAAAGGCAGCAGAGTCAAAGAGCATGGGGGTCAGACGTAGGAAAGAGCCCATCGCAGGCTGGACACCTGCTGAAGCCCGCTTAAGTCGAAATGCGCCGGGGAGGACCAAGTACCTGGATGACAAAAACAAAAAGATGGAAGAATCTGGGGAAAAGCGCATGGAATTACATGGCAGGGCCAAACTCAGGAGCGCTGGTGAAATCGGCCCGTTCCCATTACCCTTTTGTGCGTCGACTGGGAGTGGCGCCGGTGGACGGAGTCAGGGTAGCGCATGCTCCCAGGGCCGCACCCCCAAGCGCCTCTAAATTTAAAGGGGAAGAAGGTTTTTCTGGTAAAAGAGGTTCTGTCTTCTATCCCTAGGAAGGGACACGCATGCAGCATGGAGGAAAGGGGATGGGACGTAAGAGTACGGATTAGACGCTGGAAGACTTGTTGAAACTTTTTTACTGGCACCATGGGTTTTAATGGGAGACGCTTGGCGTAATTCGATGTCGAGGGCTTGGCTGGCGTCGAAGGCACAGCTGGCGTAGATGACCACGACTTATGCTTTCGGCTCGATGGATCCTTCGATGACACGTCATCGGATCGAAGCCTTGACGGCTCCCGATGAGGATCAGGCCTTCGCTTGAGGGAGGGCGGGATTTAGGTCGAGCCCTTTCCTTACCGGCTTCTTTGGAAGCCGCGGTAGGAGCCTGGCTTGGAGGCTTTTGTTTCTCAAATAATTTTAGTATCTCTGCTCTGAAAGCCTCCCACTCGGCCGGAGTGGATTCTTTTGTCGGGCAAGATACCCTCTCAGGGGAAGCGTTCGACCATATCGAAGAAGGCGACCTGAGGTGCCTCTTCTTGGACTGATGGCGATGAGGAGTGGTGGGAGCCACTCCTTGATCTTGACCTCTTAACTTTCTTCCTCCGAGGAGTCTCGCCTCTCGACTCGTTGGTCGAAGGTTTTTTGGTCGGGCTACATTTGGGGTTTTGACCTACCGTCAATTTCCCCTTTTGTTCCAAGGCCTTTCCTGTCATCGACTGGCACTTGGAGCAGTCTGAGGTGTTATGGTCCACCCCAAGGCACCATAAACATATAGGCTATGGATCGGTCAATGACATTTTCGACTGACACTTCTTGAACCCAGGCTTCGGGGTAGTCTATGTTCTTGTTTAAGGGGGCGTGGTAGAGCGAGGGTGCTAGAGGGCCAACCAAGATGGCCGCTTCGTAGTGAGCTCCCACAAGGCCTAAATTAATCCAGTACAATCATCCGTAAATTTTGGTTAAGCAGACTGACCGTTGACCACCCGTGCCATCTGACCCTGCTCTGCCACCCCATGAGATTTGGGGCGGAATCGGAGGTCCGGAGACCCTAAACGCTGCCCCCCCACACCCGAGAGAAATACGCAGGCCCGCAGGGTGCCCCTGTGAGCACGGACCGCCAGGATCGCGGCTACAGCCCAGAGAGGAAGACCCCCCTATCCCCTGCACGAACCTCGGGAGACGGCGCTGCTGGGAACACCTATCCACTCTGGGCTGAGGTCAGAGTGGACTCCCCCCCTCCCTCCCCCGACTGCTCCAGCCCTCCCACCGAAGCAACAGCGGCCCATGGCCAGGGCCAACACCCAGGGGCCCGCGCAGCCCATACGGGAGCCGAGCGAATGCCTGCTCACCAGCGCAGGGCAGCCTCGGGACAAGAAGCTGTTCCACGCCGCCTCCCGGCTCCCCCCTCTCACGCTAGCTCGGACAAACGTGGCGTGGAGCACCAGGGGGCCAGACCAAAGACCACAGAGCGGAGGCGGAGTGCGGGAGCCCCGTCTCCCCCCCCTCTATTTGCCCCCCCCGCACAGAGGGGACCTAGCACAGTGGGAACGAGGAGGATCTAGCTGTGAAAGCGGGCCCAGCAGTCTTACTTTCAGCAGGTACAGTGCACGCTGGGGGAAAGCCTATTGAACTTTCTGCAGCCCTGCACAAGCCCCCCCAGCGCAATCAAGCCAGACCCAGCTCAGCCATAAACCAAGGCGCTAAAAAACTCCTTCCTTTCCCGCCCCCCCCCCCCCCCCAAGGCCCGAAACTGGCGCATGGACTGCATTAGTTCCGACGGAGACTACCACGCAGACCCAGAGACTGCGGATAAGCACCAGAGAGCCGCACCGATGCCAGCTGCAGCCCGGGCAGCAGCGAGCGGCTGGGGCAGTGGAAATAAAGAAAAGCTACCCCCTCATTCCCATCAATCGGCCCGCCCTGCATGGCGCAATAATACGGCGATAGCCTTGGGGCAGCGAAACACCAGAGAGGAACCGGTGAGACAGAAAGAGCAGAAACGAACGCCCCGCAACCTACCTCAACCCTAAGGCACTGTGCAGGCAGAGGGAGATCACCTCAAATCCACATATCCCCGTTGGGAATCCTCTCCTCGTCTGAGAGCCAGCCACAGGCTCTTCGCCGTCCCCCCGCTCCCCCTCCGTATAACCACCTCTACTAGCGGAACTACTATACCCACCCAAATCCTCTACGCCGGACAAACTCCCGCCCCCCCCCCCACAGAAGACGTCCACAACCCTCTGTCCTCGGCCCAGATCTCCTGAGAGTCCCTCCGGACCCCACCACCGGAGAGAGGTGCACTTAAATCACCCTCACCAGGCTCCTACCCGGCAGAGATACCAAGATCAATGATGAGCCCAATTGAGGACGAAAGTTCAGATCTCATCTCCGAGCCCTCCGAGCAAGTCTGCCTCTGCGAACCACCTCAGCTAAGAATAGACAAACCCCATCACCCGGAGTCAATCAGCAGCGCAACAACCACAATTTAACACCACAACCCACGCGGCGCCTCCCGCCACTCCACCTCAATGGGGAAAACAGACAGGTCCCAAAGGAAGCTTACCTTTGAATCCGGAGCACTCCCTAAGACCCCCAGGCTCCAAGAGGACCCAGAACCCTCAACCAGCAACATGGCCCAGATTGAAGATCGAACTCCCAATACAGACATTAAGAGCCTCTTACTAGATCTCAAGGTCGGCATTGGGAGCCTCAATAATAAAATGGACGCGCTCTCCTCGAAGGTAGATCTCCTGCAGCACAGAATGGACACTCACACAGAACGCCTCAACTAAGTCGAACGACGAGTGTCGAATCTCAATGACAGCACAGCAACCCTGGCAGCTAAAGTCAGTCACCTGGAATCCCAAATGAAGGCGACCATCACCAAATGTGAAGACTTAGAGGGTCGCTCCAGGAGAAATAACATTAGAATTATTGGGGTGAGGGAACAGCAGGTGCCATCTTAAATCGAAGACTTTGTTGAAAAGCTATGCACCACCCTATTCACCAGCGAGGCCCTCTCCCACATGTTCGTGGTAGAGAGAGCCCACAGGATTCCATCCTCTAAGCCCGTCCCAGGGGCACCATCTAGATCCATAATCGCCAGGTTGCTCAATTATAAAGATCGAGACTCTATTCTCCAACTGGCCAGAGAATAAGGAGAACTGCACTATGAAGGAGACAGAAGGAACAAGTTACTTACCTGTAACTGTTGTTCTCCAGCATGGGTCTGGCATGGATTCACATGCTCATGAATATTCCCCGTCGTCAGGCTGGGAATCCTTGGTAAAGAAAAATCAGTATCAGTTTCGTTTCTGATCTGTCTTTCGTAGTAGTAACCAATCACTGATCTCTGCGTCATACTGACCACAGCCAATGACTGCCATCTCCCTAAACCCCGCCTCTGGCAGCCATCTTCAGATTTGGTAGCACGTGAGGTGGCAGTATGACCAAGTGAAGAGCCGCAGAGGGGTAGGCGGGAGGGTTCGCATGTGAATCCATGCCAGACCCATGCTGGAGAACAACAGTTACAGGTAAGTAACTTGTTCCTTCTCCAGCATGTGGTCTGGCATGGATTCACATGCTCATGAATATAAGAATACATAGCAGTACACACATGCACAACCACGGGAGGTGGCAAAAGGCTCAACATTAAGCAATACAACAACTCAGCATTAAGCATCTCTTACCTCCTCACCAAGCTCACCTTAAGCGAACAGGTTGCGCAGCACTGCTTGGCCAACCCTGGACTCCTCCCTGGAATCCCGATCGACGCAGTAGAAACTCGTGAAGGTGTGCGTCGACCTCCACGTAGCAGCCCTGCAGATGTCCAGCAGGGGCACACCAGACAGGAACGCCGTAGTAGCAGCGATCGCTCTGGTCGAATGGGCTCTCGGACGGCATGGTAGCGGTCAACCAACCGGTGGCAGTGCATGATGCAGCCGGAGAGCCATCTGGAAATAGAAGACTTTGAGAGAGCCTTCCCTCGATTCACAGGTCTAAAGTTCACAAACAGCTGTGATGTCCTCCGAAAACTCTTCGTGCGGTCCACGTAGAACTTCAGCGCTCTAGCCACATCCAGCGAGTGCAAAGTCCTCTCGGCCGGCGACGAAGGAGACCGGAAGAAAACAGGTAACACCAAGGGCTCGTTAAGATGGAAGTCCGACGGCACCTTGGGCATAAAGGAGGGGTGCGTCCTAAGCACCACCCTCGAGGCATGGAAAGTCAAATACGGTGCTTTGCAGGATAGGGCCTGGATCTCTCCCACTCGTCATGCGGGGGTAATGGCCACCAGGAATGCAGTCTTCCACGACACAAACTTCATCGGTGCGGAGTGCATCGGCTCGAATGGGGGCCCCATGAGCCTGGTCAGCACCACGTTAGGTTCCCCGCCGGGGCCTTCACCGGCGGGAACGACCGGAACAGTCCTTTCATAAACTCTTTTACCAGTCGGTGGGACCACAGGGATATCCGTCCTGTGGTTCTGGTATATCTGGAGATCGCCGCCAGATGAATCTTAATGGAGGCATGGGCTAGCCCAGCTTTTGCCAGCGATAGCAGGTACGGCAGCACTTGAGGGGCCGTAATCCGTAGGGGGTTGATCTTCTGTGCTCGGCACCAGATAGAGAACCTCTTCCACTTGTGACCGTATCATGTGAAAGTCGAGGACCCCCTGGCCTTTGCAAGAACCTCTCTGCAGTCGGCCGGTATATCGTACCCTCCAAACTCTAGCGCTGCAGGAGCCAAGCCTGCAGGTTCAGCGACGCCGGGTCGTGGTGGATGATGGCGCCTCCTTCTCTGGAGAGAAGATCCGCGTCCGCTGACAGCTTGATGGATGGGGACGTTGACAAGTCCAGACGGTCCGGGAACCAGATCTGCCTCGGCCACGCCGGTGCGACGAGGATCATCCTGCACCGGGACCTCTTGAGCTGGTTGATGAGTCGAAGCAGCAACGGCAACGGAGGGAACGCATACAGGTATAGGCCGTCCCAGGGGAACGAGAACGCATCGCCCATGCTTCTCGGCTGGGGAAATCTGCTGGCGAACCTCTGGCACTTCGAGTTCGTCGCTTCGAACAGGTCGATTTGGGGTTTGCCCTATCGTCGGAAGAGTTGATCCACCTGATCCTGGCGCAGCTCCCACTCGTGACACGCGCGCAGCTCCCTGCTGAGCGAGTCGGCGATGGTGTTTCTCCTGCCAGGTGGAAGGGAACCAGGAACATCCCCTGGGCGACTGCCCAGTGCGCAGATCCTGTGCCTCCTTGGATAGGGCTGGGGATCTGGTGCCTACCTTCTTCCGTATGTAAAACATTGTCGTGGTGTTGTCCGTGAAGATCCGCACCACCTTGCCCTTAAGCGACGGGAGGAACGATTTGAGAGCCCAGAACATGGCTCGGAGTTCCAGAATGTTGATGTGCAGGAGCTTCTCCTCCGGGAGCCAGAGGCCTCTTGCGTGGAGATCTCCGGTGTGGGCGCCCCAACCTTCCAGGGAAGCGTCCGTCGTCACCGTCTCCTGGTACGCCGGCGTCTGAAAGTCCTTGCCCGCCGTGAGGTGCGCTCGAACGCCCCACCACTGAATCGCCCGCCGGAACACTTTGTTGAGGGGGACCCTGTCTTCGAAGGTGCCCGTCGCCTGCATCCAACGGGCGTCGAGAAATTCTTGAAGAGGGCGCATCCGTAGTCTGCAGAGGCGCACCAGGTAGATGCAAGAGGACATCATCCCCAGGAGGGACTTGATGGACCTCACCCTGACCACGTCCGTGGCTAGCAGGCGCTGCACTTTGCCCAGAATGGTCTTCGTCCGTTCCTCCGACGGTGCCGCCAGGCGCCTCACTGTATCAAGCTTTGCTCCCAGAAACAGGGCCACCTGCGACGGCACCAGGTGGGACTTTGGGTAATTTATGGCGAATCCCAGGTCTGTGAGTAGCTGGACGGTCCTCACAGTGTCTTCGACGGCGAGTTCCCTCGTCCTTGAGCGGAGGAGCCAGTCGTCCAGGTAGGGGTAAACGTGAATCCCCTGCAGGCGCAGCCGCGCCGCCACAGGTGCTAGGCACTTGGTAAAGACCCTGGGGGCCGACTTCAATCCGAACGGCAGTGCTCTGAATTGGTAGTAGCGTCCCTGGACGACGAACCTGAAGAACTTTCGGTGACTTCTGAGGATGGGAACGTGGAAGTATGCATCCTCCAGATCCAGCGACGATAGAAAGTCGCCTTCCTCCAGCTGTCCCAGCACGTGCTGGAGGGTGACCATCCTGAACTTTTGTGACCTGATGTATTTGTTCAAACGACGAAGGTCCAGGATGGGGCGCTAGCCGCTCGTCTTCTTCCTTGAATACACCCCGGAGCCTCTTCGGGACGAGCTTGATGGCGCCTTTCCTGAGCATCGCCCGTACTTCCAACAGCAGTTGCGGGACGTGATTTTCCTTCCTGGCCACAGGTGGAACGTGAGGGCACTTCTTCAGGAATTCGATAGAGTGTCCTCTTGCCAGGGTATCCAGCACCCAACGGTCGGTGGAGATGGACTTCCACACGCCGACGAACTTCGTCAGCCGGCCTCCCACCGGGGTGCTTCAGTGGGGGCCCGAGGCCACGGGCGGTTCAGTCCTGCTTGGAGGTGGTGGCCTTGCCGCCCTGGCCACCTTGCCGACAGCGGCGAGGCACTCCCTGCTTGCCGTGACCCCTGTAGGCCTCCTGAGACGAGGAGCATGCCGCCTGGCGGTAGGACGACGAGCCACCGCTGGATCCCTTGGAGGCACCATGTCTGCCTCCGGAGCTCCGAAAGGGCCGTCGTTGCTGAAGGGCTCCTAGGGCGCGGGCCGTCTCCGTGTCCGTCTTTATGGCTTGGAGGGATTCGTCCACCGCCTTCCCGAACAAGTTGCTGCCGTCGAACGGCATGTCCAACACCCTGGTCTGGACGTCCTGACTGAAGTCGGTCGCCCGGAGCCAACCCCGTCGTCGTAGGCAAACTCCGTTGCCCAGCTGGCGGAACCCGGTATCGGCAATATCGGTTGCCACCGTTAAGGCGTGGTCCGACGCCACCTCGCCTTCTTGAAGTATTTCCAGGACCTCGGACCTCTTGTCGTCCGGTAGGAAGTCCAATATGGGGGCCATCTTAAACCAGAGCTCCCTGTCGTAACGGGCCACGATCGCCAGGGCGTTAGCCGATTTGATCGTCGTCGCCGCCGACGAAATGACTCGTCGCCCCATGGCGTCCAACTTCTTTCCCTCGCCGTCGGAGGGGAATTAGACGTTGAGGCTCCTGACCGCGCCGCTTTCTTCTTTGCCGCCGTCGAGACGACCAAGTCTGGCGTTGGCTGGGCCCTGAGGCACAGGGGGCCGGTCTCGGGGACCTGGTACTTCTTCTCGTACCGGTCCCGTTTGGCTGGTGCCGTGGAGGGGTTCTTGAGTACCGACAGGCCCTCCTCCCAGATGTCATCGATTAGAGGCACTGCGATGACAGTCTTCCTCTTGGCCTCCCGGCGCTGATAGAGGAAACCTTCCTTTTTCTGCTCCTCCGGGCAGAGCTGGAACAATTCGGACGCCCTGACGATCATGGCGTGGAATGAGCCAATCTCGTCGGGCGGAGAGGCCCGTGCGACGGGAGACGGGAGACCCGTTCCGTCGTCGCCCTCAGAACCCGTTGTCGAGCCCACCGCACCGTCATCTCCCGACTCGTGGGAGGATGAGGAGTGAATTGCAGGCCTTACGAGGGCGAGCGGAGGAGAGGGTTGGGTCCTCCGTCGTTTGTTTTGAGGACTTCCCGACGGGCCAGGTTGCGAGTCCTCCGGCCTGGGCCGTGGTAATCTCGTCCTTATCTCAGAGCATAAGGACTGGATTGCAAACAAAATGGCCGCCGAGCCATCCTGAGGCCTAGGTTCCGGCTGTGCCGGAAGGGAAGGCTGCTCTTCCTCGCCATCGTCGTCTTCCTCGGTTATCTCCCGAGGATCTTCCTTGCAGGATCGAACCTTCTCGAATTGGACTTCGAGATTCCTCACGACCTCGGTCAGTTCCCCCTCCGAGGCTGACTCCGAGCTCGAGGAGGCTACCGTGCCCCCGCCCCCCCTTTTCCATCACGGGGGCCATGACGATGGGCTGAAAAAGAGGATTTCCCTCCTTGGCGGCAGGGAAACTCTAGTCCCGGAGGCAGTCTCCGCTGGCGGGGTCTCTGCCAGCTTGGCCAGAGTCGCCTCGATAGAGGCCTTTGCCTGCTGGGTAGGGGCCTTCACCACCTTAGGTGCGTCCTGGGCCTTCTCCTTAGGGGGAGGGGCGACGCCTCGCTCCCCCTCTCCCGAGATCGGACGGGGCTTCTCCCGAAGCTTACCCGGGGTCTCGGACTTCCTCTTCCCCGGAGCGCTGGTTCTTGGTTGACGGTGCCGGGGAAGGTGCGCCCTGCCTGGCGACCGAAGAGCCCGACCTTTCGGCGCTCCCGGAGCCAGCGGACTCGCGGCGCTTGGCCTGGTGTTGGGCCCCTGTCGCCGGGGCGCCCGCACAGGACTTAGAAGCCCGCTCGGACTCTTTCTTCTTCTTCTCACCCATTGAGCTCTTCTCCAACCAGCTGGCGAGACGGGATAGACGGTCCCTCATGGTCCGCTCCGACAAGTTCTTGCAGAACTGGCAGTCCTTCTCTACATGAGTCTTGTCCCCATGAAGACAGTAGAGGCATCGCGAATGTTCGTCCTCAAACACATTCTGCAGCCCGCATCCAGGGCAGCTGCGAAACAGCTTGGGTCCGGGTGACGAACTCGCGTCCTGGGCCATCTCGAAGTAGGCCGCAAATCTTCTGGAATCCTCCAAGAGGTTGATTCGACGAAATCTTCACCCTTGAGGGGCGTAGGAAAATCCTGCAACGGGTACCTGTTAACGGAAGTAGAAACGGTGGAGCTTGAGGCTCGATTAACCGAAAAAAGTGAAAATTCACCTGAAAAAGTGCGAAACACGCAGCAAAAGCTCGAGAGCTAAGAACAAGGACTCCCAACACTTGAACGTGCGGTAAAAATCTGAAGATGGCTGCCAGAGGCGGGGCTTAGGGAGATGGCAGTCATTGGCTGTGGTCAGTATGACGCAGAGATCAGTGATTGGTTACTACTACGAAAGACAGATCAGTAACTTAACTGATACTGATTTTTCTTTACCGAGGATTCCCAGCCTGACGACGGGGAATATTCATGAGCATGTGAATCCATGCCAGACCCCATGCTGGAGAATACATTTCTACCCAGACTTCTCCCTGGCAGTACAATTACAGCGGAGATCCTTCACCTCAGTCAGACAAAGGCTCAGGGACAATCAGGTCACCTACTCCATGCTCTTCTCGGCGTGTTTCGGAATTCAACATGAAGGGAGTGTCCCCTTATTCCAGACACCAGAGGAAGCCAACGATTTCCTAGACAGAGCCGGATACCCCGGGCCAGCCCCCAACCAAGCACGAGCACAGCGAGAAAGAGGACAAAGGAACCCACCGTAACTAACACGTGGTCGAAGGCACGCACTTACTTGCAACTCACACTGCGGCCTAACCAAAACAAACATGGGAGTTGAACACTCCAAGGCCGTGCAACTTGGGAGGCCCCTGGGACCCCTTGCACAGCAAAGTTAACAAACACAGTTCATTGTTAATGGATCGGGAAGTGGGAGACGACACACCGTTGCGATCCGGTCTCGAACGGCTTAAGCAAACAGGCCAGTTGGGGGTTGCCCGTATAAGGAAGGAAGCCAGAGAATAGAATAGGGAAAGTGCCACCAGCACGTTGCCCCCCCCTCACTCGCCCCCCAGGCCCCACGCCAAGCCTGACCCCCCCCCCCTCTGGGATGTCACCAAAGCCTCCAATAAGCAGTAGATCACACCCCATACCAAGCCATGCATCTACTCAAGACAAAGGCAATAGCACCAGCCTAATCACCTACACCAGTCGCACAATTCAAGGTCACCAAATGGAACATTAGAGGAGGCAAACTCCCCTCTAAAACAAGACGGATACTCCAATTCCTAAAGAGGCACGCAGTTGATGTCGCCTTGATTCAGGAGACCCACTTACTCCCCGAAAAAGAACACCATTGGGCAAAAAGCTGGGGGTGCCACAGGTACTTCTCTTATTCGTCGTACGCCAGAGGTGTGGCGATCCTCATTAACCATCGAATTGGCTTCAAGCTAATCAATGTAGAGATAGACTCGGAAGGCAGATCACTATTGGTGAAAGGGATTATCGCAGGAAGAGACATCATTCTTGTCAACTCTTATGGCCCCAACGTCGACGGAGCGAACAACTGACTGGGAGCTTACACACCTCTCAAATCAAACGGCAGCAACGATCATCTGGGGTGGTGACCTTAATACAGTCTTAGACCCTGTAAAAGACAGGTCGCGAAGCACGACCCTACCGACCCCCAAAGCCAGCCTCCAAGTACAAGAAATTTGCCGAGCCTACAACCTAGTTGACACAGCAATTGGGAACGGCGTGATTACACTTTCCACTCATCAGTCCGCAACTCAAATTCCAGATTGGACTACTTACTGGTATCAGCCAATGGCCCCCTCCAATGGGAACAATGTGAAATTTTACCCAAAACCTTCTCCGATCACTCACCGGTGACCATCATCTGCAATCCAGCTACTACCAAATCCCACCTGCTGCAGTGGCGCTTCAAGCCTGGATCCCTACAAGACCAAGTCTTTGCATCCGAACTCTGAGGAAATATCAACTTATTTAGACACAAACCTGGGCACAGTGACATCCCCAAGCACAATCTGGGAAACACTGAAGTGTTTTGTGAGAGGGGTTTGCCTTGCCAAGGAGAACGGAATCAAGCTGATCCGGCAGGAACTCATCTCTAGTGAAGGGAAATTGAAACACCTTGAACTCAAACTCTCCAACAAGAGCGACCCACTCACCCAAGCAGACCAGGAGGAGCTACTAAACTTCAAGACCATCGCGGAACGAGAAATGAAATTTCTGGGCCGTAACAGCCAAGTCTGCCAATACGGCAAAGGTCAGAGACCTGGAGCCCTCCTCGCAAGGCTGATCAGAGCAGACAGGAAACCAACAATGGTCGAGAGGATACAGTCTAAACACGGCACAGTGGTGCACAATGATGAAGAAATTGCAGAGGAATTCCAAACCTATGCTCTTCTAAATACACCTCAGACGCCCTACATAGGTATCTCCAAGACACTGAGCTCTACTGGGTTTAAAGAACTACGCAAACCTCTTAATGAACTCATAACACCAGTGGAAATAGTGGAAGCCATTAAAACCCTCCCAAACACCAAAGCCCCTCGACCTGACGATCTAACCGGGGAATTTTACAAGGCCTTTGCGGAAACTATAGCACCTTTACTTGCAGAGGTATACTCTGAAGCACTAGAAACAGGCTCCTTGCCACATTCTTCCCGCAAGGCCAACATCATCATTTTACATAAGACAGGTAAACCCCCAGAAGAGTGCGCATCCTATAGGCCCATCTCCTTCTCAATCTCGATAAAATCCTGGCCAAAATTCTCACAAACAGGCTACTACCACTGATGCCGGCCCTCGTGCTGGCGGACCAGGCAGGATTTGTGCACGGGCGCTGCACGATGTTCGGCATCAGGAGACTATTTGCTATTACCGAGGCCCTCGACCCCACCTGCCAGGCCGTCGCGGTCCTACTCTATGCCTAAAAGGCATTTGACTCTGTGGAATGGCCCTTCCTATTCGCCGTACTTACTCAGATGGGCCTAGGCACCAGATTCATTAAACTCGTTTCCCTACTAAACAAGGACCCCCTGCCTACCATACTGTTCGGATCGGCGAGATCCTCCCCCATTAGGTTGCAACAAGGCACTAGACAAGGATGCCCACTCTGCATTAATTTTTGCCTTAATAATGGAACCACTAGCGTCAAATCTACGATCCCAACAACTCCACAGGGGCCTCACCATAGGCCCACACAGGCTGATTATATCCTTCTACGCCGATGATGACACTATTCGTACGGGATGCAGCAGAGAATCTTAACCGAATTATGCGTGAAGTGATCAAGTTTGGAGCAATACCAGGTTTAAAAATTAACCATACGGTGGAATCAGAAAATACAATATTAAGGCTTTTA
This sequence comes from Ambystoma mexicanum, assembly GCF_040938575.1. NCBI lineage: Eukaryota > Metazoa > Chordata > Amphibia > Caudata > Ambystomatidae > Ambystoma > Ambystoma mexicanum. The sequence continues at coordinate 900,198,896 of NC_090941.1, forward strand.
CACCATGCAAAGAGAAATACACCGACACGGGATTGTAAAGATTCCCAGAATCTTTATTGCAATACTGTACAGTTTACAAAACAAAGCACACAAATAGCTATTTGGCCATCAATACATCACAGAGATCACCAGCAGGGTTCAATGTGAGCAGTGAACAGGAATTGCTAGCTGGACATCAGCGTATTAATACAGTTTCTTCATAACGATGTCCATCCTCCTACAAGTTAATCAGGTACTGGGCTAGGGTCGCGCCAGGTTCATCCCTAATTTACATATCTCGTGCATGTGGTTTACCTTTTAATACATTTACTAACAAGCACTATTATTCTCTGGGTTTAACTTTACACTCTTTACACATTTGTTTTAATACAGGTCAAACAGATGTTTCGCATGACATGTTTAAATAGCGTTATTGTTCTTGTATACTTGTAGGTTAACATCGCCGATTCAAGTAATCCCCTGTACCCGAGGTCAACAAAGGACAAGGTCTACATGACGCTAACATGTAGCCTGCAGGCAGGTTGGACATTAACTCTCCTACAGAGGTTGAAGAGGTTAAAGTAAAAACAAGAGAAAACAGGTCAGCCATTTTAGGTCAAAGGGTGACTTTGGACGATAAACTAAAATGGCGGCTTTAACCTTAAATTGAGGCTTGATTCACTTAAGGTCGCGACCTTGCAATCCGGGTTTCCTCGCAAAGCGACTGGGCATAGGCCAAAATATACAATGAAGACGAAACAATATTATATCAGTTTTAACAAACCCTCCTTTTGGCCTATGCCAAGCGCTAAACTACCTTCAATCACTTTGCGACTAACTCCACATTTCAACGTATATACACCCCGAATCATTGTCAGACATATCTATTGCCATTAGATCAGACACTAGAGTTTCTTTCAACACGTACTCCTTGGAAACCTTATCTGGGGCGTATATTTTATGCCCTAATACACTTGTTGCTTGCGCGCAACACCCCCCTAATACTGAACATATACCAGGGAGACACTGTATACAACAAAGGAACAGAAACCTACCCAAGATAAATCAGCAGGGCCGAAAACAACTTCCATCCCCACGACCGTAGGAGGTCCCAAAACCATGCACTAAGTTCCCAATTTCCCTCAGGAACATGTACTTCCGAACTAAGAACATGTAGATTTTGGATCGCCCTAAAGATCGTTGGAGAGAAGTCTTCTATGTAAACGCAGCAAGTGGACCCTACTAATTTACATACTCCTCCACGCTCTGCCAGAATGACATCTAATGCCATCCGGTTCTGAAGAGCTACTAATCTTATTGCTTTCTGTTCTAACGTCATATTATAGTGTATTTCCCACAACCCTTAGCCAACAGAATCCTTTCGTATATGTCAGTGGTCCAGTTGATGGTTCTCTCCAGTACTCTCGCTAGACCCCTGATATCTTCCGAATTCATAATTTGCCAAACAAAATGGCACAAAGGATTTCATGATGTCTCCTAGAGTTTGCGCTGGAGTATCCCCCTTCACACCTCGTTGTGGACGAGTCTTTGAAATTTCTGCAGTACTGGCAATAAATACCCCAGGTAATAGAATCCCTAAATAGCAGGTTCCTTGCCAATCCCTGGGCAACCATGGAAATGCCACATTACCGCAAACAAAATAGACAGGTTCACCTATGTACAGAGGTCTGTTCTCACTAGTCAAATTCGCAACGTTGGCGCATTTTCTAAAATTACCCATTGACCGTGTTCCAGTCCTCTGTATGCAGAAGGATACTGAATCAGGGCTATGGTTAACAGACTAAGATGGAGGCGTGGCATCCTTATTGCCTATAGGAGCCATTTTGAAAGAGATCAAAGACTGAAAAGGACGAGACAGTCTATCAGAGGGCCTAACAGAAGCAACGTTTGGCTTACTCCTATTTGCAAAAAGCGAGCATCAAAACACATTTTTCAAAACTATTCAAATTTGTACTATTAAAGTTCCCTGAGATGCTGTCATTCCATCGGCCAAAGAATAGTGCTCTAAGAGAAGCATAACAAGCAGTTGTCAAAGGTAAAGGATGAATGTACCAACCTAGCCCCTTATCCCCATGTTGCGGTAGATGTGAGCAGATCCAGCAGTTGGTCCTATTCAAAATTGCATGAGTGGCATTCCTTATTAACAAGAGTATTATTCTGATAGTTCCGTCTTTGCGAAGAATCTCTAGGCGACAAGGTGAGCAATTGCATGGAAGGAGTGGGGAAAACAGATACATTTTCAACAGGTAAAAAGTCCTCTAGCGGATATGCTTCCTCCAGATACCATAACCCAAAACCAATAGTTACTAAAAACCCAGTTATTACAAAAAGACAACAATACACTTTCGGGGTCCCATTACATGCTTGATCATTGTCTCTGCTAGTCACATATTTATTTAAAAGTTCGGTACGAGCGGTAGCGGGTGCAGGCATTGTAGTCTTCAATCGAAAAAACACAAATTGTTCATTTGCTGGCGGCTCCAGTCGCGCGTCTTCTTAATGTCTTTCCCACAACCCTTAGCCAACAGAATCCTTTCGTACAGTCGGGCCAAAAGGCAGGCCCTCAAATGATTTCCTCAATCGCACAGTCAAATCGTGCCGTACGTCTATTTTGTTGGACGTAAATTATATTTCACAATTTCTGGTGCCGAAGGATCGGATAACAGTATGTCGTCACTTCCCACTGGAGGTGGCGAGTGAACGGAAATGGGGTCAGAAAATGATTAATCCGAAAGTATCACTGTTGGAGTGTGCGGAGACAAGAATGCCGTTTCGTCTGGCCTTACGAATTCTGGAACAGTCTCCGATACTCTCTTGTCGGTTGTTGCTGTTTCGGGCATGTTGGTTACAGCAGTGGAAAGGGATTCTGTGTCTTCTGTATCGTATGGCACGGGCTACGGGATCCGTTTGGTGTGTGTCGCGTGGATCCAGTTCTCGCCCTGCTACCCGCACAGCAGTCTGGGTGACTAGCAGGACCTGATAGGGACCCCTCCACCGAGGTGCAAGGCAATACGACCTCTCGAAAACTTTCGTGAGGATCCAGTCCCCGGGTCGTAGACTGTGACCAGGACCCTCGTACCGTACAGGTAATGCCTCTCGCACCTGGTGATACATTGAAAATAGATTTTTAGTCAACTGGTTACAGTAATCTGAAAGAAGCACATTCTATATCCCGCAACAAGCGACTTTTTGGCATACCCCAAATATTATCAGGCCTCCCCATTACCACCTCAAAGGGAGAGAGCCCAGTCTTAGTTTGAGGGGTTGTTCTCATGGACAGCAACACGATCGGTAAGGCGTCCGGCCATTTTAACTTGGTGCCAGCTAACGTCTTAGCGAGCTTGTTCTTTATAATGCCGTTATGCTTTTCCACTAATCCGGCACTTTGGGCATGTCTGGCCGAATGGAACCGTTTATCAATCTGTAATCCTTCACATATTTGTAGGATTACAGCAGCGATTAAGTGTGGCCCATTATCCGACCAGATGACTCTCGGCAGCCCGAACCTAGGAAAAAACTCTTTCAACAGAGTTTTTGCCGTGGTTATGGCCGTTGCATCTCTAACAGGGACGGCCTCAACCCACTTACTAAATCCACAAATGACAACCAACAAATATTTAAGATTGTTGCAACGTTCCATTTCAATAAAATCAAAGTGGATAACCTCAAATGGAACAGAAGGTGGAGCGAAACTTCCGCTAGGAGTCGAGGTACCTTTTCCTACATTGTGCTGCAAGCAGACCATGCACCCTTGGACAAAGCGCTCCGCAATTTTGAAAATTTTATCATTGGCCGATACACTTAACATTTTAGTCAATTTACGGGCACAGACATGGGTCGGACCATGAGCCATAATGACCATCATTGTAATATAGGCGTCAGGGAATAACCATTTTCCTTCAACATTGTCCACCCAACACCCATCATCATCCAATCTTACTGCACCCTCGACCCATTTCTTGGTCTCCTCTATAGTAGCATCTGCTTGAATGTCTTGTACGGAATCGATACTTTCACCAAAAGTGCAAACACACAGTTTCTCTTACAGCATACATTTCTGAACTAAAATCAGTGGCAGTTTGCTTAGCTATCTGATCAGCGAAAGCATTCCCTTTTCCTATATCATCTGTAACCTTTTGATGTGCTGTACATTTTATAATAGCTAACTGAACAGGGAGTGCAAGCGCTGAAAGTAATTGCACTATTAAAGTGCCATGCTGTATTTTTGTGCCATGTGAGGTCAAGAAACCTCGTTCTTTCCGCAGTCTACCGAAGTTGTAAACTACCCCAAAGGCATACTGACTGTCGGTATAAATATTTACTGTAAACCCTTCAGAAAGTTCACAAGCTCGAGTTAACGCTATAATTTCTGCGGCCTGCGCGGTATTATGCACAATTCTTTTGGTTTCTACAGTTGTACTTAAAGTAGTGACGGCATAAGCAGCCCTGGATGTACCATTCAGAAGTTTAAAACAAGAGCCATCACAAAATAGCTCTCCTTGTGGGCTATTCAAAGGCATGTCTTTCAAATCGATTCTACCTTTAGTCTCTTGTTCTGTCGTATAAAGGCAATCGTGTGACATTTCGTCACCATCAACAGTATCTTGTGGGACAGGTAAAAGTTCAGCCGGATTTAATACACAACACCTCTGAATTTGAATGTGGGGCGCAAACAAGATCAATTCGTATCTTGTCAATCGTGCGGAAGCAAGGTGTTGCGTTTGAGTTCTATTCAATAAAATATCTACAGAGTGAGGTACCATTAGGGTTAACGCATGACCCAGGACCATTCCCTCGCTCTGTTTTACAGACGCAGCAGCGACAGATCTCAAACATCTCGGCAAAGCGCATGCAACAGGTTCAAGGATGGATGAGAAATAGCTGCACGGCCTATTCTCCCCTCCATGTTCCTGCGTTAACACAGCCAAAGCACATCCATCACGTTCATGCACATACAACACAAAGGCCTTTTCATAATTTGGAGTTCCTAAAACCGGCACCGAACACAGCACAGTTTTGAGCAAGTCAAATGCTGTCTGGTGGCAATGGCAAAGAAATGCCCTTTTTTGTCAGCATTGGTTTAATCGTTAACGAAAAGTTAGCGATCCACAATCTACAGTAAGAAGCCATACCTATCAGGGCTCTGACTTCCTTCTGCGTATTTGGGACAGACATGCCAGAAATAGTTTTTATTCGTTCAGGTGTCAACCGTCTTCCCTCCTTTGACAGGAGATAGCCTAAATAGGCGACTTCCTGACAACAATATTGGAATTTTTTGAGTGAAGCTTTGTGGCCATGTTTTGCTAGATGACAAAGCAACAACATGGTGCCTTCTTTACAGGCACTGTCAGAATCAGCAGCCAAGAGGAGATCATCTACATACTGTAGTAACGTGCAAGTAGTGGGCAACTCAAGGGTATCGAGCTGCTCTTTTAATGCCCTACTATAAATACTTGGACTCTCAGTGTACCCTTGTGGTGCACGAGTGAATGTGAACGAGCGTCCACCTAGGGTAAACGCGAACAAATACCTACTATCCTTGTGTATGGTAATACTGAAAAACGCGTTTTTGAGGTCAACAACGCTAAAGTAAGTGGCAGAAGCCGGATTCATAGTTAGTATCGTTGTAACATCAGGTACAATGGGAAATTGAGGAGCCACAATTGTGTTAATAGCACGTAAATCAATTATAAACCAAAAGGGAATCGCATTATCACCTTTTTTGTTTACTGGCAAAATCAGGCTGTTACACAAACTACCTGTAATTTTCTCAATTACTCCACGATGTACAAAATCAGACTATACATTTCAAAGTGTAACGCTCACCTGACTCCCACGGAGGCGCTGGCCTGGTTCGCGCTGCTATGACCTCTTCTAAGGTGATGCGCAGGGTTCGGAAGACGGACTGGACCGGGCCCCCAAATCTGGTTTGTCTGGCTCGCAGAAGTATCCTTCTGTGGGCGAAAATTGGGGATAAACTGTCTGTGGGGTAATGCAATCGGCCTCCCACTTTCCCCTCTCACCCTCCTCGAAACCCTTCTGTGATTCCCCGTAGCGTCTCACCTTAGGGTCTGGAAGGACGAGCGCTCCATCCTGCTTCTGATGCAGGGGCGCGTTGGTATCCAGTTACTTCACTGGATTTTCGGATTGGTGAGAACCAAGCTTGCTTGGCTTCCAGGTAAGTTTTTTTGATAAGAGGTTCCCCTTGTGTCCATGCATTAATGTACTAATGCTAGTGTCTTTTTCCCCAATAGAGGCCGGGGTACGGAATGCCGGGGAACAGGCAACGACCCGAGATGAGAGGTGAAATCCTTGTAGAAATCAGGTAAGTCTTTAATGAGCGTTTTTTGGTAATGTCTTTTCATTCGCTCATTAACGCTGATGTCTTTTTTTTCCCCTTAGGGGCCGGGGTCCGGAAACGCCAGGATGCGGCGCGGACCCGAAATGAAGAGGGAATGCATCAACAGGTTAGTCTTAACATGGAGATTTAGCTTTCCTTATTCCCTTCTCTCTCTCACCTTTTGTTCTTGTCTTTTTCTCCCTAGGCGCTGGGGCGTGACTGCGAAGCCGGATGATCGCTGCTGAACATGGAGACGCCCTGTAAAGGTGAGTGGAATGCGGTGCTGCAGCGATCGACGCGATGAGCTTTTAAATAAAAGTCTTTCTTTTACAGGATTGTCGGCGAGATGTCTCCGGGATGCGGATTTAGCAGGTAAGGACTTTTCCTTCTTCAGTTCTCTTCTTCTCTTCCTTTGCAGGTGATCCAGGATGCTGGCAGGTGTGGCAGAAGTCAGGATGCAGGAGCAGACACTGAGCGTCCAGCTGCTAGATGCAGAACAACGCCAAGCACGTGTGGCTGTTCGGGTGGGGTTTAAATAGCCTTGGAAGAAGTTCCAGGTATGTATCCTTCCCCGACCACACCCGGATGGTAAATTAGTCCCACAGGTAAAGTAGTTCCTTTCAGGCCTCAAGGAGGCCGGGATCCTGCAGCATGGTCTGCATCAGGTAAGTGCACCCAAGCACTCCCATAATGAGCCTGGCGCCTATGGCGCCAGGACTGATGTCTTATGAGCCTGGCGCCATAGGCGCCAGGACACTGTCCAAAGGGCCCCTATATGGGGCTGCTGGGTCCTTCCTTGGGGACTGGATGTCCGCTTTCGGGGACGCAGGGCTTGTACCGGCTCCCCGGGAGCGGGCATCATGACACAAAGCCTGCTCGCCTTCAACTGAGATCTTATATTGTGGAATGCGAGGCAATTTTACTCCATGTTTCAGAATAATTTTAACAGGTTCAATTTGAAGAATGCCCACATCATTATCATCAATTGCCCATAAGCATTCCGGAATATTACTGAATTCTGGCGGTAAAGGTCGAGTCAAAAACTGAGAGGCGAGTGATTGCTGAGGTGAAATTGTTAACCGAACTCCGTCTGGGGAGCAATGTATTACTGCATTCAATTCCTTCAACAAATTCAACCCCAGCAAATTCTCTCCACAGTTTATGGTAAGTAGAAATGGACACTGCTCCATGAAGGAACCCAGTGTTATTGGTACCGGCAAAGAGACCGGACAAACTACAGGTGTGCCTGAATACCCTACGGAAACGTTGGACTGCCCTGACAGGGGAATATTTGGAACCAGTGAATGGTCAAAGGAACATTTCTGTGCTCCCGTATCTACTAAAAATTGATGCTTCCTATTTCCCACCACCATCTCAAGGTAGGGACCTTCCTGATGAACGGGAATAGGCGTCTGTTCCAAATCCTGCTTCGGGCAATCCTAACTAAACAGAATGTCGTCAAAAGGAAGCTCGTCAGAGGTACGCGGCAGAAGGGTGATCAAAAATATTTCTATTATCCACATTCGAAACTTGCTTATCCTGTGAAGGAGGTTGCTGTGATTCTGGTGGAAACTGACCTCTGCCAGGGCCCCCCTGCACCTGGGCGACCTATGGATCGTCTATCCATGTTCCCAAATGACCTTTGCTGCAAGATCGGACATTGTGCGCGCCAGTACCTTCCTGTCGACAATAGGCACACTGGTTAATGGTTACCGGAGCCAGGGGCGTACTTCCCTGTGGAACTTACTGACCTCTAAATTGATTACCCCCTCTAGGGTTTCTAACAATCTGTTGTAATAGGACTTTTGTTTTCAGGTCACCCTTTTTTTTCAAGTTTTTTCTTTTCATTATTCACACGATTTTCATAGTACTGAGCCATGTGCAGTACTTCTGATTGAGACTTCGCCTGCCAAGCGCTTTCGGAAGACAATCTGTAACTGGATGTCAGGCAGCAATCCAGGTACAAATTTGTCGACAAACAGCCTTTTCCTTGACACTGTGCCCAAGTCTTGTCCACTGAATAGTTTTTAATTTTACAATAATCCTATCAGGCAAAGTTAATATCACTTGAGGCGGTCACTCGCCAGCTGGTCTTTCTCTATCGAGCCTAACCATGTTATCCCATGTATCTCCTAACCCAGGAACATCATCTACAGTCCTAATCTGTTTCCACAAATCAACTGGAAGAAGCACGGGAAATAATAAATCAATATCACTTAAGGTGAATACCGATGATTGTAAGACCGACTATTTCTTTATAGAACCCCGTCGGATTCTTTCTTATATCAGGAATAGATTGCTTTATGGTGTTCACTTCCTGTCTTGAGAACGGGACGTGAACAAACTGCGATACGTAATGTGCAGGAATTTCCCCCGCGAGTATTCCTCGTGCAGCATCGGCAGCAATCTCAACTTTTGGGACAAATGTCGGAGGGACCTCTCTCATAGGCAACTGAGGAGTAGGTAGCTCTGAACACTTACTAAGCAACAGAGCCAAATCGAGCGCTAAGGCGGTCGAAGTATCATCAATCGAAAAGGCGCTTATAAACACTCAACAATTCTGCGGGACAACAAATCTTTCTTTTTACACACATTCTGCAGGTATTCTCCCATAACCTGTATCACTTTCTTTTCTATTTCTAATGTATACTGACCATATATGTCATATACTTCATCTGGAGTTATTGAAATATCCGAAATCAATCTTATTGCATCCTTTGTACAAATTCGCGCTTCCTCACCTTTTAATTCACGGCGAGGAGAAAACCGTTTATGTAAGAACATAATACCTAAACTATCACCATCTGCTTCTTCATTCTGTAACTCTTCCAACTCCTTCCTATACACAAAAATCCTCTTAACATGCTCATACTTTCTACGCAGTATCTCTGGACAACGCTAAGGCGTTCAAATCCCGTAACCCTTGTGGGAGATCTACATCGTTTAATCTATTCCACATTATACTCAAATGAATCCCTAACCCTTCAATAAAAACATTTTTCTCAGGAATAAAATTTTCGAGTGTGGAAAAAACATCAGCTTGTTTCACCCTTCTCCATACAATGTTTAGCCCAAGCAATCAATTCATTCTTTTTATCTGGGGACACAGTATTACGAGTCACAACCCTTGATCCCGCACCCTGGTCTACTACAAGCGATGCGGAATCACTTGGAAGATGAAGAGTAGGCACATTCTGAATATCAACAGGTGGAGGCAAGGGGGCAGGCAAAGGAGCGACGGCTGGAAGAACAACAGGAAAAACAACAGGGAGGACCGGAGGAACTATAGGAGGAGGAACAACAACAGGAAGGGGCAAAGCACCAGGAGGAGGGACGTACGGGGTGGCGCAGAGGCATCGGGCCTTCGTTCATGCAAAAGTTTATTAATCAATTAATTTGACGTATGAACATCTTTTGAAGGGTACATTTTTTGAATGCCTAATTGAAACGCTCTGTCCGTGTTCCTAACTGACTCCAATTGTTTATTTTGATCATATAACCGTGCCTTTTCGACACTCGTCATATGTCGACACATATGTTTCCCTCTACTCTTTTGTTGCTGCAAAGCTTCTGTTTTCCAACTGTGCAATGCGTCAAATGCTGCAGGTCTAGCCTTTTTCTTTACCAATACAGACTCTAGATATTCTATACGAGGGATTTCAAAGCTACCATTGGTTGGCCACCGAAGATTAGAGTTATGTCTGGTCTGTCTGTGCCAAATATCATTAAATGCTATACTACCAAAGCCTTTCTTACAGTACATAGTACATGCCGGCGACCCCTCCTGTGGTGCGGGACTGCTATCTTCCAAAGATAGTCTGTCGCTGCAGAATAATGCCCTGAAGCAGGCAGACAATTTCCCAGGCATATCAGAGATCTGGTGTTACCTGGTCAAATAATTGCGCTCGCAAGTACAATGCGCCAAATTCAAATTGTCAGGGTTAAATTAAGAATCAGCTCACGATTCACCTGACCAAAGGACTGGGGGGCCCGATCGTGTTACTAAGGACAATTCTAAGGACCCACGTGTCTGGTGATTTCGTCAAATTTACCCACCTCGATATATGGACCCTCGTCAAGACGTTGTCTAGGGCTACAGCTCACCGTTCAGGGATCGGATAGTGCTGTTCTGTCGAGGAATTCACTTCTCGTCCTGAGGGGCCGTTTCTGTTGGCACCGTCCGATCCCGGTCCGATAGCCGAGCCAACCTTCAACGAGACGAAGTCGATCTTGAGGGTCCCTATTCGGGCGGCATCTGTGGAATCAGAAAATACAATATTAAGGCTTTTACAATATGCAAAGAGAAATACACTGACACAGACTTGTAAAGATTCCCAGAATCTTTATTGCAATACTGTACCAGTTTACAAAACAAAGTACACAAATAGCTATTTGGCCGTCAATACATCACAGAGACCACCAGCAGGGTTCAATGTGAGCAGTGAACAGGAATTGCTAGCTGGACATCAGCGTATTTATACAGTTTCTTCATAATGATGTCCAGCCTCCTACAAGTTAATCATGTACTGGGCTAGGGTCGCGCCAGGTTCATTCCTAATTTACATATCTCGTGCATGCGGTTTACCTTTTAATACATTTACTAACGAGCACAATTATTCTCTGGGTTTAACTTTACACTCTTTACACATTTGTTTTAATACAGGTCAAACAGATGTTTCGCATGACATGTTTAAATAGCGTTATTGTTCTTGTATACTTGTAGGTTAACATCGCCGATTCAAGTAATCCCCTGATCCCGAGGTCAACAAAGGACCAGGTCTACATGACCCTAACATGTAGCCAGCAGGCAGGTTGGACATTAACTCTCCTACAGAGGCTGAAGAGGTTAAAGTAAGAACAAGAGAACACAGGTTGGCCATTTTAGGCCACAGGGTGACTTTGCACGATAAACTAAAATGGCGGCTTTAACCTAAAATGGAGGCTTGATTCACTTAAGGTTGCGACCTTGCAATCCGGATTTCCTCGCAAAGCGACTGGGCATAGGCCAACATATACAATGAAGACAAAACAATATTATATCAGTTTTAACAATACGAAATCAATTATATTCCCACTCACTCCAGCTACCAAACCATTCACTGACTATTACAACTTAGCTTGGTAGACCTCAAAAGGTGCGCTACCTGGGGATACTGATGTCAAACTACCATTAGGTATTCCAAGACAACTATGAAGCGGTAGCAAAAACTGCAAAAAAAGTAAACCGCTGGAAATCACTCCCACTGACCTTATGGGGGAGAGCATCCCTAGTCAAGATGGCGATATTGCCAAAATTACCATACCTATTCTCCAATATCCCAATTTTGATCCCACAACCCTTTATGAAAAAAATTAAAAGCCTAGTTCTCGACCTACTATGGGCCGGCAAACCAGCCAGAGTCACCCATTCAACGCTGATAATCCCTATATCTAGTGGTGGACTGGCCCTTCCTGACTTGGATAGATATTTCTGGGCGGCCCAGGCACAATTCCTTAGCTTTTGGTATGCCATGCATTTCATCAGACCACACGTGCAAATAGAAGGAGCACTGGCAACACCCAATCTATTAAGGGTCGTGATCATAAGTCAACTCCCAGTGCCTATTAACACGAACGTGGTCCTAGCGACATTCGGGGTATGGAAAAATTCATTCCAGGGATCCCCTTAACTTCTGAAAAGGTCTTCCATCAATGGGTTGAAAAGCTACAAATAAAATCACTTGGTGACCTGTTCAGTGAAGGCTCCTTTATCACACCCCAACAAGCAACTGAAAGGGGAGGGAACACACCCCTAGATAAGTTTACTTTAGCACCAGGTATACCCTACAGGCCCTATTCCCCACATTCCCGCAGCAACCTCCAAGTTGGCAGCTACTACACAATGTGATCAAGGCCAAGGGCGAAGGCAGGCTAGTCTCACAAATCTATAAATCCATCCTATCGGACACGGTTTCCATCGATACTCGCACGAAAACCAGATGGGAGAGGTCCCTTCAGCTAACAATACCTGACGAAGAATGGACACACATTCTTAAACAAACCCAAAAAATAGCGCCTAAAGCAAATACACTAACTATCTGCACCAGACGTATTTCACCCCCCAAAAGAAGAACAAACAACAATCTGACCAATCAGCGAAATGTGAAAGATGCGGATATGCATCTGCAGGCTTCATACACCTTGCCTGGGACTGCCCTAAACTTACCCCATTCTGGACACAAATCCTCCAGACCACATCAGCAATAATAGGAGAGGAAGTGCAACCCATCCCAACGGCAGCCCTGCTCGGGATGACGAAGCAACTCTCACCTGCAATAAGGAAACTGGCAGGACTACTACTGACTCTGGCACGAAGGAGATGTCATGATGCCTACCCCCGGGGATTCAGACCAGGTCCAGCAACCCCGGAAGCAGGCATCAAGTTATTTTGGGCAAGCCCAAAAACCCCTACTAGGGGCTGTTTTTGGGTGCGGTCCTGGCGCCTACGGCGCCAGGCTCATATGGAGTGTCAGTCCTGGCGCCATAGGCGCCAGGCTCAGAGTAGAACCTACCTGATGCAGACCATGCTGCAAGCTTACCTGATGCAGACCATGCTGCAAGAGCTCCAAGCCAAATGAGGCTTGGAAGGGACTATTTTACCTAGGGAGTATTCTTTACTCGGGCGGGGCTGGGGAGGAATACTTACCTGGGACTACTTTGGAGGCTATTTAAACCACGCCCAAAGAGCAGCACATGCTTCGTGTTATTCTGCATCCAGCAGCGTAACGCTCACCGTGCCTGCAAGTCTGCATCCAGCCTTCTGCCACGCCCGCCTTGAGTTTGGAGCTCCTAGAAAAAGGGAGAAAGAAGGAGAAAAGGTTAGAACAAGAGCAATACCTTTGATCCTTACCTGAATTCCCGATCCATCGCGCCTTCGAGCTGGAAGAAAGAAGTTATTTTATCCGCGTCGACTCGCCTGCTGCAGCGCTGCGCTGAACTCACCGGCCTTCGCAGCATCTTCACATTCCACTGCATCCTCCTGCATGTTCCCGCCGCATTCCGGCACCTAAGGAGTAGACAAGAACAGCAAGGTGAGCCAAGGGAATACACAGAGGAATATTAGTAACCCCCCATAGACTTACCTGATTTTACCACCGGGGGTACTATTCCTCTTCAAGGGTCGGCGCAGCTTCCACTGCATCTTCGCTGAACCCCGGCCCATAAGGGGAAACAAAAGGACAGCAAGGTGAAACAAAGGGACTATCAAGGGGAACCCTCCTCACCACATTAGACTTACCTGATTTTACCGCCGGAGGTATTATTCCCCGAGACTTCATACTTTCTCTCAGTGCCTGAATAAGGGAGAAAGCAACAGGTTACATATTGACATTATTTATCGAACTGTGTTGGAAATACAAATCCTTACCAGAATATTACTGGTTGCCACGAGGAAGTCTTCACTAGGGTCAAGCTGCAATCTGCAAGGAATCGGACAAGAGTGAAAGTCAGGCATTTGAACTCTTACTAACTACATACTTTTCGAAGTCAATATTGTTCTGGAACTCACCAATTCCTTCGAGCCAGTGAAGCAACTGGTCATCAACGCGCCCCTGCGCTCAATGCAGGATGGAGAGCTCATCTTTTCAAACCATCAGGTGAGACTATAAGAGGGGACATCAAAGGTGATCCGTGGGGAGAACAGTAGGGGAGTGGGGGGATTTACAATCAACTCCACAGGTGGTTAATTCCCTTTCTCCATTTGCAGAAGAATATTCCTACAGGCCAAGCAAACAAAGCTAGGTGGGCCAGTCCAGTCCGTCATCTCGGCCCTACGCGTCACATTGGTGGAGACAGCAGCTGTCCAGTTCAGATAGACGCCTCTGTGGGAGCCAGGTGAGCGTAACAGGAGAGTGGCCATGTCATGGGGCAGAGGACCAACACCATCAGTGGCCCTCTGGCATAAAGACATCCTGTACGGTCAAGACGTTGAGTCTGAATTTATCAGAACACTTCCACCAACACGCGCGGCCCCCGACATTTGGGGGCCCCTAGTGTCCATTTTAATTAATGAAACAGACGAGAAGTCCTCCACGACTTCGTCAGGGAGACACAGTCCCTAACATTCTGCTTTTCATCCCACTGAGGGTCCGAAAATTGGCGGCTGTCTGGCCAACTCGCTAAATGAGAACATTACAACATTAACTTGGGTGGTCCGGGGGGAGGGAGGGATGAGGGCGGGGGCTTAGGGGAGGCACTGGGGTTACTCACCCTTGATAGGGGTGTATGTTCTGTAACTGTTCTTTTTTGTTGTAAAATCTCCAAAAATAAAGTTAGAAAAAAAAGGGGGCGTGGTAGAAAAATGGCTGCCTAGGTGACCTTGCTCCAGCATCAGATCAAAAGAGCGGAGACCCCAGTGGCTCCCCTTACCAAAGGTAAAGATGTTCAGGCATCAGGAAAGGCAAAACTGCAGCAAGGAGGCAGGTGTGCCTCCATGCCCCCGTCCTGTGTGTGACGTCAGAGTGAGTAATTGCGGGAAAGGAGAGCGCACAGGCAGCAGCATTGGTCATTGGGCGGTGGCCCAGCAGCAGGGATCACCAGGACGAAGCGCAGTCAGGACTGCGGAGTACGACCAGGGAATGCGAACTGTGCCACAGTGTTCGGAGGAGCCAGGGTGCAGGAGATACCAAGTGAGAGCTGCTCCCCTCCCCATAGAGGCACTTGTGTGGTCTGTAACAGCTGTGTTGCATTCGACAGCCCAGAGGGCTCATATGGTGCAGTGTTGAGTGGATCAGGGTTGAGGGCCCTAGCTGGGAAGAGTGACAGCTGGGGAGTTTCATTGGGGAGGTAGGCCCCACTTGCACTGGAAGACACATGCAGAGAAAGAAGTGAGGAGGCTCACAGGCACAAGGAGTGCATGGTCAGGGGCTGTTTGAGAAGTGTCTGCAGATTGGAGGCGCAGCGAGAGCCATAGAGGCCCAAAGGCATGTGCAATTTCAAGGCGGCAAACGGCACTGAGGAGCCTGGGAGGAGGGGTGACCAGGGTCGCTCTCCTGGGTGGAAAAGTAAAGTGCGGGTGGGTAAGAAGACAGTGGCGCACAAAGGGCCGCACGACCTGGCAACCTTCCCAGCCGACTCAAGCCAAGAGGGACAGAGGGGAGTGGCAGACTATGCGTAGCAGCGAGAAGCGATCCCAGCAAAAATCCAGACGGCGACAAGGATCAAGGGGGCTGCAGGGGAGCCCAACCAGCGAGTGCCTGAGAGCAAGCAGTGTCTTAGGAGCCGTGGGGAGTGGTGAAGCCCTGCAGCAGAAATGGCTTCCCCTACTAGAGGGGAAACCGATATGGCTT
Source organism: Ambystoma mexicanum (assembly GCF_040938575.1). Classification (NCBI taxonomy): domain Eukaryota; kingdom Metazoa; phylum Chordata; class Amphibia; order Caudata; family Ambystomatidae; genus Ambystoma; species Ambystoma mexicanum. The sequence goes on from NC_090941.1 coordinate 900,214,562, forward strand.
GCCTCGATGGTCCAATCCATTCTGGCAGAAATAAAGGCAATGAGGTCTGAGGTACAACTCTCCATGGCAGAAATGAAGACACAGATGGATGAAATTGAGGACAAGGTGGAAGCCTTGGAGCAGAATCAGCTCTCAGCGGACGACAGATGCAAGGTTGAAAGCGAAAATCAAGGAGCTGGATCGGTTGGGCAACGACACTCGCCAGAAGGTGGAGGACACGGAGAACGGAGCACAGATGCAAAGATCAGGATCTGGGGCTTACCCCACTTGGACGGGAAGACCCAACTTGGCTTGGATGTCAAGGTGAAGGGGTTTGATCACAAAGCTCTTGCCAGCGGACTATCCCAGAGAAGTTCCATTCAACACGGTCCATAGATGGGCAGGCCCGACAGCAGTGGTAGCCAAGTGCCAATAGTTTACAAAGCTGCCATAATGGACAAAGACTGGGCCAACCCTGACCTGGAATGGGAAGGCACCAAGCTAAAACATATTTCAGAACCTGTCAGTCTATACCCTCGAGCAGCAGAGATTATGCAAACCCCCTCACCTCGTGGCTCACTATAGGAATTAGTTAATGGAGGCAATGCAACTTCTCTCTGGCGTTCGAAGTTTGGAACAGCCAATACTTGGACAGGGACATTGAGGAGGTGTCCATGCTCCCACATGAACTAAAACAGAAGCGTGGGGGAGCAGAAGACTATGGTCAGGCAGCGGTCAGACTTCAGGAGGGCCATCATGCAACAGAGCACACTGAATCTGGCAGGGGCAAGGAAATTATGCAATATGGGTAATCAATCGCACAAGGCGCATAGTTGATCCCCCTGGGAATGGAAGGCAAGATTGTGGTGGCTAGAAGTGCAGGAGGAGAAAGGTGGTGGCATGGTGGAGTTTGGAGAATGGGAAGAAGAAAGCTCAATGAAGCTATGGGGGATGAGGGATTAGGGGCTTGATAGTAGCAGGTTGAGGGGTGTCTTGATGACCTGGATGGTGGCCCAGTGTAACACTCTGGGCGTCTCAGGCGTTTTTCTGTTTTGGATGGAGGTTATTGGGTGGCATTTGGGGAGGCGGGATGGTGATGAACTGGCAGTACACCTAGTCAAAGCAGCACAGGTCAGGCAGGAGGGCAATGGTTATTGGTATGTTAAGCCGTGAACGAGAGATCAGCTGCATGCACCAGGACATCGTCTGATACCGATCAGGGTGGGAACGCTCTATAAAAAAAGGGTTAAACTCACCCTACAAAAGGTCTCCACTGACGACCAAAATCCTTAGAGAAACGGACAGTGGCCTTTGTGCAGGAGATGGACAACATGAGAAAGGGGGGTGGAGCGGGGCATTAAGACTCACATCCCAGGGAGAGTAAGGCATTGCCTGCAAAATTGACACCTGCAGAGGAAGGCCAAATTGGATGGTAGGCTACTGATGTTGCGATGAAGACTGGGGAGAGGGGAATCATGCTGGCAAACCTGTATACTCCGAATTCAGATCTCTCTAAAGGATGCACTACGGATAGTGTAGGAGTGGGTGGTAGGAACCACCATACGGGGTGAGGGGAATTTTAACCTGATTTTGGTCCCCACAACAGACTGGAATATCCTGTCAGGCAGGGAACACAGAGGGCGGTACATATTTTACTCTGCACTGCATGAAACCTCACCAGAATGGATTTATTACTGGTAGCAAGACATTACTCACTGCATAAGGGAAGCCTTGGTGGAGGTGAATCCCTTGGTCGGAACACAATATGGTGATTATAACCCTAGGGTGCGCTCTCCAAAAACACTGGTGATGCAATGATTTACTGCTGCCGGATAAGCCATTCAGGGACCAGCTGAAGGCGGCAATTACACAATTTTTCAGAATGACATGGGTGAGGTGGCGTTGAAGTATGTGTGTGTGAGGCAGCGAAAGCCACAGTGAAGGGACTTCTGATTGCAGATGGGGTGATTCAAATAAATGTTAAAGAGAGGGGGCTCGGCCTGGCTGAGAATCAACTGTAGGCAGAGCTAGCATTCCAGCAGGCGAGCTTACAGGGGGCAGACCCCAGGGTTAGGCAAATGGCACAAGCGATGCAGGTGAAAAAACAAGAACTACAGACAAACTGTTGGTGGGACAGATTTCCACAGGATGACCAAGCAGAAACATTAAAAGAAGGTGGACAGGGTGGGAGCGCTCCTGGCGCACAGGCTTAAGGGCCAAAGGTTGGACTGTGCAGTTGAAAAGTTAGAAAGGCTTAGTGGGAGGGTTCAGAAATGCCCAAAGGATATAGCCACAGAATGTGCAGACTACTACAAAGGTCTGTACAGGGACAGGGACCAGCCCCCAAAGTAGTATCTGGAAGGCTATGTCGCAAACCTGGATCTTCCAACACAGACAGCCAGTGATAGGTAGCGGCTAGGCACACCCATCACCATGGAGGAGGTGCTTGAGGCAATAAAACATCTGAAAGTAGGCAAGTCGCCGGGTTCAGATGGGTTTACAGCACCCTTCTACAAATGCTACGCAGACACCTTTCCCCCTCACTTGGCCAGTCTTCAACGGTACCTGGGGTAGCGAGGGTACTGCTCCTTAATTCTCCAAATTGCGGTTCTGCCAACGGGAAGCATCAGACGAAATGTTAATTCTACTGCTCAATATTTCTCACAAAAATCTTCACTAGCGTATTGGCTTCTCGACTGGACATGGCCCACCTGGGTTTGATCCACTAGGATCAGGTGGCCTTTTCATCTGTGATAGGAAAGGCTCCGATAACATCGCACTTGATGGCCTCGCCACCGGTGAGAACGGGCATGGTGATGCTCTTCCTAGATGGCTTTAGACCGCGTGAGCTGGGCGTTCGTGGAGAAGGTCCTTGAGCCCTGTACACTAGCCCTATCGTGAAAGGGTGGGTTAACTGAAACAGGTAGCAGCCCTTTGTGGTTTGGAAAGGGACATGTCAGGGGTGCCTCCTGTCTCCCCTTCTTTTCACTTTGACAAAGGAGCCAATGACGGGGAGTATTTCGGGCTAATGAAGGGGTTTTGGTGGGTGGGGAGGTAAACATAAAGGAGAGGGTCTTTAAACTATCCCAATATGAAGGGGGTGGATTCCTGGGGGTGAGCCCATGGCCTTCCCAATGGGAAACTTCACGGTAAGAGATAGGGAGTATTCGGAGACCCCGCTGATTACAGCACGGATTCAATTATCTGGGTATAACAGTCACCAGTGCCACCTCCGAGCTTTTCAGAGCAAATTACATGCCTCTATAGAAGCAGATCCAACGGGACAAATGTAAATGGGAACGACCAACGCTCTCATGGATGGCAAGGCTGAACACAATCAAGAGGTCTATTAGGCACAAACTTCTATTTTTATTCCTAATGTTGCCAGTGAAGTTCCCCCAAGCCTTCCTACGGACATCACAAAAGGCCCTCACAGGGTTCCTATGGCAAAACAAGAAGCCAGGAATAGCTTACAAGACTGTCTCCCCAACGAAAAGTGAGGCATAGGGTTGCCCCACTCGACTACCTACTATATGCCCACACAGCCGAGTATGCTTGTGAACTACCTTGATCAGCATGACACCAAGCAGTGGGTTTACATAGAAACCTTAATTGGACCCAGTGTCCATTGAGGAATGGTTGTGGGTCCACAGAAGACTATTCCAAAGATAATAAACCGCCTGGTCCTAGTGGTAGTTTGGAAACTATGAAAGGAAGGGGGGATGCAATTGCTCACGACCTGGCCCTCTCCAATAAGCTGCATCTGGGCTCCTCCGATTAGGGACCTTATTCAAGAACCCAGCAGGTTCCAGGGATGGTATGAGGCAGTGTTCGAGCAAGCTGGGCAATTATGGACGAATGGTGACTTCTTGGCACACAACAGGCTGGAGGCACTGTTGAACGTGCACCTTATCAGTATTATTCTACCTTCAGCTCAAGGGGTGTTGGACCAGAGATGGGGTGAAAACCTCCGGAAGGAGAACACCTTTCTAAAATCTTATCCTGACCTCGAGGGGATTGAGGGGTCTCATCTCATCCTTTTATAGGGAAATACTGATGGCAGAACCAGACCAACCACCCGAGTATGCAACCAATGGGGAAAGGATCTGGGGGTTAAGATCTCAGACAACCTATGGTCAATCATGTGCAGAAGGCCTACAAAACCTCTGTAGCCACTCAATACAAGGCCCAAACCGTTAGGCTCCTCCACAAATGGCACTACACCCCAGCCAGGCTATCCAAGATGTCCCAGGGTTAACCAGAGATGCTGGAGGGGGTGCCAGGAGATTGGAGATTACGGTCACATGTGGTGGAGGTGTGGACACATGCAGAGGCTCTGGAAGAAGTTCCTAGCAGGAGTAATGGACCTGGATTTAATCACAAGACATATGTCTCAACTATTTTTTTTCTTTAAGATAGTGAAGGAGGAAGACTAGGAACACTCACTGAATCACACGCTCCTTACACTTGGCTGCGAAAGGTGGGGCCGGGGGGCTGGCTTCATAATGGAAAAGGCTGCAGTGACAATGGTAACAAAATGTGCGACATTTGTGTGCGACTGTGAGGCCCATGGATGAATAGATAATCCATCAAACAAGGGTAGCGCAAAGTTGGTGTAACACGGGTAAAGAAAGGGGATACTGCTGTGAAGATTTGGGGGGAGGAAGGAGAACTGAATGAGACGGTGCACTTATCAATGCTTCCCTTAAAAAGAAATTACCCATATGTCTGCAATTGGAATGAAGTACTTCTAGGGTCTGCAAGTGAGCAAGCTGGTGTTCAGGTTGAGTAGGTAGGGTTTTGAGGTGTGGCACTCCAGTTGAGACCTAGGGCACCGCTTTCAAGGACATGGTGAAGGCTTAGCAGAGACGGGCGTGAAATGCAGGTAGCTACTTGCAGATTCTGCTTGCGTTCCCAGTCTCTGGATTTGTAAGCTCTCTCCCACAGGTGCCAATATATAATACAATCATAAAGCAAAGTGAGCTATGGACGCCAACAGTGCATGGTAATGTAATAGATCTGTAGAGGTACCGACTGGCTAGAACTTTTGATCACTACACATTCATGTTTTCAAAATACTGAGCTTCAAAAAAGCAATCCAGAAGGGTCTCATATATGCACTATCAGCTAATGACAAATCAGTATGTAGATACAAAGATGCAAGCACTATTTCCATCTTAATTTAAAAATGAAGGGACTGCCAAGTTAAACTGCACCAACACAGAAGTAAAACTGGTGGCTGAACACTACAGAGGCATACTTTCAATATACAAAGCCAAGTGGAAGAGGAGCGCTACTAGTTGATAGAATTAGACATTCTTTAACCAGCAATAGACCCACCCTGTGTCTTACCCACTGTACCAGTATCTAAGAAAGACTTGGACAATCGCATTTGTCCGTGTGGACATGGTGTTCCGAATCAAGCGATATCGGAGAGGTACCAACGACAGAACAGATATGATGCACTTATTAAATGGAGCCACCATATTCTTGAAAAAAAGATTTGCGACCAGAAGTGCTCCATTACGACATCTGATAAAAATCAGGAGTTCACATGGTCCCAGGTGTGACAGAAAGTATTTCAGAAAATTCAATGACTCCTTTCTTCAGTCTGTATGACCTATTTTGAGACCAATCGGATTCAGGGCTATATTGGCACAACACTCGCCAGGATCATCGTACCAAGAAGATTTGCGTCATGCAAGTCAGTGTCTCACACAAACTGAAGAGGCCTACTAACAAGCATGCCAGTAAGTATAGCCAGGTGGGTGCTAAGGCTGCAAGACAGGAGTAGTTTCTTACCTGTTAATCCATTTCTCCAGCGTTGGTATCTTTCATGGATTCACATTCCTATGGAAAAAACATTGACACCTTGAATGTCCTATCAACGTTGTTGTGGGTGCTTCCGACAGCACCAATGGGACGTCGAATGTATAGCTCTGCCCCAGCACCTCCCCCTCAGATTTTAACCTCTCCAAATGGATGGAGGATGTCCTAAAAATGATGTTTCCTGAGGGGGTGGGGGAAGGTTGCATGTGAAGCCATGAAAAATACCAACGCTGGAAAAATGGAGTTACAGGTAAGAAACTACTCCCTTCTCCAGCATTGGATCGTTCATGGATTCACATGCTGTGAATTGATTTTGTAGCAGTAGAAATGCTTAGCGGCGTCTATCAAGCAAACAGGAGGTAGACCTTAAGTAGACCTGTACATTAAGCAAAAGCATACATCTTTAAGGTAAAAACAGGATCAAACCCTGGACACTGCGGGGCTTACCTTACTGGAACAGTCGCTGGAGGACTGCCTGTCCCATTTGCACATCTTCGGCGTGTTGCTGATGTAAGCAGTAGTGACTGGTGATAGTATCGGGCACTGCCCATGTTGCTGCATGGCAAATGTCTCTGATGCGTACCCCCGACCAAAGAGCGGCCGAGGCCGTCGTGGACCTCATGGAATGAGCTCTGGGAGTTGATTGTAATTGTCTGTTGGCCTTTGCGTGAAAGAAGGATATTGTAGATGCTACCCATCGTGAGATACCCTGTTTCAAAATGGACATCCCTTTATTGGAAGATCCAACTGCCACAAAGAACAAGTTACTTTCTTAGCGGGTAACGTTCTTTCGATGGGATGGTCCAACGACGTATTCCATATCTATGACCGGTAATGTCCGCAGCAAAGCAAAAGCAAAGCTGCGGACATTACCTGTCATAGATAGGGAATACGTCGGAGGACCCAATCCCCTCGAAGAGCTGATTCTAAACAATCTTGTGCGGTCTAAGTTATACTTTAATGCTCTCTTCACATCTAGAGAATGTAGTGTTTTTTTAGCTGGTGAAGATGCATTTGGAAAAAAAGGTTAGAAGAGTGATTATCACATTTTTATGACATTCCGATGGTATTTTAGGAATGAAATGCGGGTTCGTAGAGAGAACCACTTTGTACCCCATGAAGCGAAGATATGGTGGATCAATAACCAAGGCCTGGAGTACTGACACCGGTCTAGAAGACGTAATGGCCACCAGAAAAGCCACCTTCCAAGTGAGAAACCTGATGTCGACGGATGACATAGGTTTGAAAGGGGTTTCATAAGGGCTGCAAGATACAGGTTAAGGCTCCACAGAGGCGGAATCCTTTTCCTTGTAGGAAAGGTTAGAAAGAGGCCCTTCAAGAAATGCTTGATTAGTCTGTCACTATAGAGTGGGGCAGATCATTTACATGTAGACCTGGATATCACTGATAAGTGCACCTAAATGGAGGACACCGCTAGACCTTTCGCCAATAACCAAAGCTAAGGAAGGAGTTGATGAGGTGTTCTATCTACTGGCTGTATATTAGGTTGTTGTGCACACCATGCACAAAATCTCATCCACTTTCGGCCATATGAGATGTTGGTGGATGGAGCTCTTGCTGCCGCCAGGATGAGATGACAGTTCTGAGGGATACTTAGATTTCAGAATTCAGATTTGTTAGGAGCCATGCCGCCAATTTGAGGGAGTCCGCATTGTGATGCAACATCATCCCGCTGTTCTGGGATAGGAGTTTTGGCTGGGGTCCTAGATGAATCGGATCGTCCATCGGCAGCTTAAGCAGGTCAGAGAACCAGGTCTGCCTGGGCCAGAACGGGGCCACCAGGATTATCTAGCAAGGGGCCTTTGTATGGTTTTCATTATGAGAGGAAAGGGGGAAAAAATGCGTAAGCAAACATCCTGTTCCAAGGGAAGGAGAACGCTTCTCTTGAGGAGTTCAGGTGTGGGACTCTGCTGGCAAACTGCTGGCATTGCTCGTTTTCGGGGCTGGCAAAAAGGTCCAGAGAGGGAAGCACCATTTCATGAAGATCTTTGCAACTTGGGTGCTGTGCCGTTGCCACTTGTGCGTCTGGGAAGAGTCCCTGCTGAAGGTATCTGCCTACTTGTTCTGCATCCCTGGTAGGTGGAAGGCTTGGATCGGAATGGATGGCCCAGCGCCAGATGGTTTGTGCTTCCTGTGATAAGACTTCTCAACGCGTCCTCCCTTGCTTCCGCAGGTAGAACATTGTGGTTGTGTTGTCGGTGACATGTAACAGTTCTTCATGAGGGGGGGGGGGGGGGGATTTGAGAGCCCAGTGCACTGCCCGCAACTCTAGGACATTGATATGCAATAAGGTTTCTGTGGGTGACCAGAGGCCCTAGACCTGGTGCTGGTCTAAATGAGCACCCTATCCCATTTGGGAGGCATCAGCCACAATGGTGCATTGGAAGTTTGGCTCCACCAGTGGCCATCTCTGTGATGTTGGAGGGGCAAGTCGACCATTTTAGAGTCTGCCAGCATCCCGGAAATGAGTACCCTGTCTGAGCAGGAGCCCAGGATTTGGGACCATCTGGTTGCAAGGACTTTCTGCGCTGGGCTCATGTGTAGGCGAGAGTTGGGAATCAGAGGGACGCAAGATGACCTGATAGGGTGAGAGTTGAAAGAATTGACCCCCTGAGCATCCCACACTGCCCATCTTCCATTTGATGTCCCGTAAAAACAGTATTCGTCCGTTGTCTAAATGTACACGCCCCGATGCCCGTGAGCTTGTGGCACGATATAAATAAAAAATGGTTCCCAGAAGAGCCATGAAAGAGAGGACTGTGATGGATTTGTTCGGTGTAAAAGAGCCCGCTAGAAGCTTTTTTTACTCTTTCTGCAGAGGGTTTCACCCGATGGTGGTTTGTGAGCAATTGTGCTCCCAGTAAGGCCAAGCTCTTTGAGGGAATTGAGCAGGATTTGTTGTAGTTGATGGTAAAGCCCAATTGTTGGAGCAGAATCTCTGTCTTGGAGAGACGATAAAGCCTGTTGGTAAGTAGATCCTCGAACCAACCAACCAATCATCAAAGTACGGGTACACGTGATGGCCTTGCCACCGGAGGATGGCTGCTACCGGCGCCAGGCACTTGGTGAATGTCCTTGGTGCTGATTTTAAGCCAAAGGGGAGATCCTGAAATTGGTAATGGCTGTCGCCCACTGCAAACCTGAGGTATTGCCAGTGCTTTGGGTGAATTGCAATATGAAAATATGCATCTGAGGTCTAGGGACGCAAGGAATTCTGGCCCTTGTTATCATGCAACGTACCTCGCGCAGCAAGACGTGAAGGTGAGACGCCTTTATGGGTAAGATTGAAAATTGTGGACGTTTGAACTCCAACAAGTGGCCATACTGGATAGCATCTAGTACCCATCTGTCCGTCGTTCTAGAACGCCACTCGATGTGGAACGCCACATTTCCTACTATTTGACTGTCCTTGCGGCAGTCATTGCTGTGTTTTATTTTGCCGGACTCTCTGGGAGGAGTAAGATCCACGCTTCATTTGTCCCTGGTACTCACGACTGCGCTGGGTAGATTGGACGTTGCGCCTGTGAACTTGTAAATAATAAGTGGATCTATTATAGCCTTTGTTGTCCCTAGAGCATGCAAATCTTGCGTTTCCTGAGACTCCACGAAAGGGACAAAAGGATCTTCTGCTTAGCAGAGTTGTAAATGATCTTGCCATGTCTGAATCAGCTTTCATGGCCTTCATCCATCTTTTCTCCGAAAACATTTTCACCTTTGCACGGCATATCCACCACCTTGTGCTGCACCGCTTGGCGAAAGTCTGTACAGCAAAGCCAAACTTTGCACCTGAAAACCACTCCATTGCTGCTCTGTTTAAAGCCTGTTTCGGCCAGGTCTACAGCTATATTGCTGTGATTGGATGTCTCTTCCCCCCTCTCAAACCAACAGCATAGCTTCCTTTCTTTGCTGTTCGGGCAGGTGGTCTAAGAGAGGGGCTAAACTGTCCATATGTTTTTTTCGCCGATGAGTAGGTTGGCCTCGATTTATGCTCATTTGTCGATGATGGAGATTTCCGGGATGAGTCAGCGGATTTCGAAGACGGGTGTAAGCCCTTTTCTTTAGGTCTCTCCGACATCGACTTTGATGTAGTACCCTGGGAAGAGTGTTTAGAGACTGTGTGGGATTTTTCACCACTTGAAAGAGGTTTCTTAGGAGGCAATGAGTGTTTGGCATTATCATGGTCGGAAGACGATTTAGCCGCACTTGTCCTCTGCCTTTTCGTCGCTGGTTCCTCAGACTTTGATCTCTGACGTGACGGCGATCTCTTGTCCGAGGGAGTGGTTGCCTTCCACTCCGTGACGAGCCGACCTCCGACATTCGGTAGGCCACTCCATTGAGCCAACAAATTAGGTGTATTTCTGTACAAAGGTCTTTTGCCAGAACCTTTGGCAGATATCACATCAGTCGGCCGAATGGTTCGGGTCCAGACAATAAAGGCACTCCGAGTGCCTGTTTCCCTCGTACACGTTTTTCAGGCCACAGGTCTCACATGGCCTGAACAAGGTTTTGGTCCTCAAGATTCCATAATGGAGCTGGAACTCTGCTTTTTCAGTGTTGAAAGACCAGAAAAAGTGAATGCTGAAGAAAAAAATGTTCTCCAGTAAACGGTAAACGTAGACATTCTCTCAAGAGAGAATTGTGAGGAATCCCAACAGTTTAGAAGACGGTTGAAATCTGAGGGGAAGCTACTGGGGGCGGAGCTATACACTGAACGTCCCACTGGTGCTGTCAGAAGCACCCACAACGACGTTGATAGGACACTCAAGGTGTCAATAGGAAAAATACTATACTAAAGTTACAGGGGTTTCCCAGCATGACGATTGGGAATATTCACAGCATGCGAATCCATGAAAGATCCAATGCTGGAGTATATAAATTCAAAATACACAAACCTGGAAAAGACATACATAGCGGATCTTACATCCATTACAAGGCTCATCAAGCTTGACCCAGACTGAAGAGCTAAGAAAGACAACTAAAGACTATCCTACATTATTGCATGTCTCAAATCAGGAAAATAGAAACCCGCCAAGAGACTGGCAACCCAAAACCTGACAATAGTGCCCCTATGTATGACATCACCAGAAAAATATATGGTAACAAGTGGCAATTGATTTTTATGGCCTTTAAAAATCAGTAGCTTACATACTAGTAGTTCTAGCTGAACATTAAGGTTATCCGATGCCCACATACTACATTCAATGGCAGCATCAGCATCGATACCTGCACTAGACAAAATATTCTCACATATAGTGAAATCAGACATGTACTACTTTTCACAAGCCAAGAATTGAGATTGGTCGCAGAATATATGGGTTTATTATAAACGCATAACACCATTAAGTCATCAAGCCAATGGGACAGCAGAAACAGTCCACGGCAAACAAAGGGTGCTGCAAGGATAACCCAGTATTGCCATAAAACCCCAGATACAAACCATATGTCAATTGTTACGGACAACCGGAATGCACCGCACAGCACCACAAAGATGTCTAGCTGAAATAATGTTCAAGAGGCAAATTCGCACAGGAATACCCAAAAAGAATATAAATGTTCAAAAAAACACATCATCAGGCGATGGCGCATGAACAAGAAGCAATATCAAAAGGAAAAACAAAGCGGTACGCTGACATTACAAGGAGAACAAGATGGTCCCACATTTTAAAAAAGATGTAGTATTGGTACTTTTCTCATAAAGGGGTCCTACCTTTGATCATAGTAGAACAAAAAAGCTCCATGACCACTGCAGAGTGAGGAGATATAAGAATTTCAAGGATTGTGTCATTCTTTAAAACAGCAATATGGTCTGCGTCACACAGTGGGTATGAAGAGTTAGAAGAATGTTAAAGTATTGATGACTTGACGAAGAACTGGGGTACATAGGTGATGAATTTTCAGATAATGAGCATGTACCAGCAGCAGAAGCTGCAGAATAATGGCAGAGAGACTGCAGGAGGGGAGGAGGGTTTGGGAGGGGGGGGGGGGGGGGGGGGACAGAGAAATAAAGCAAGCTAGGTGGATCGAAAGGGATAACTCCAGCATATTATTTAATCAAAGGGTAGATTGTAGTAGCATTCAGCAAGCCCATCAGGATCTTTATGCGGGTTGGAAGGAAGTAAATAAAGTGATGCAAAAAGTGGCTAGGATTAACAGGAATGAGGCACAAGGATTAAGAACCATCCTGTGGACAGACGTGTTTCTTTATGCTGCGTCAATCTTGTATATTTACAAATCCTAGCATGGGATTTCAAACTGCAGACAAGATGTGCCCTCCGTGTAACAGGAGAATGTGCCCTTGAGGGAATACTTAAAAAATCAAGAATGGACAGTTTTAAATTTCAAACTCAATAATGGGACCAAACCAGCCCTTATTGTCCCCCCCCCCCCCATCAAATTAGGCATTTAAAAGCAGCGATTGCTGAAAAATCGTGTGAACCTTTTTTCATGGGTAGAAGTGGGACCCTTACTCCCGACAAAGCTTCTTGCAGATCAAACCCAGCCAGTAGGAGAGAACTTAAAGGACATAGAAGCAGTGCAGCAAAGGCAATTAAAGCCACACCTGTGCAAGCAAACGCATTTAAATGTGTGTATCCCATCGGTTTTCTACTGCTCTTCCTGGCTATAATACTAAAGCACACGGGAAGAACTTAAATTTTAACTGCTTTATTATTAATCTTCTCTCAAAGAAAGATTAGTCAAGCTTTAGTTGACCGTCTCGGCATGAATTTCAAACAGAAAACTGAAAACATCAGGAATACACAGGATAAGCACTCCCACAATTAAAGCTCGCCTGGATCAGCTCCAGATGTCTTCGAAACTACCACCATCTGTGTTTTGGAAGCCTTCTCACCTCAGGAGAATGACCTCCAAATGCTCCTATTTTCAGACAAACATTCCCCATCTGCTATAGTCCTGACAAAACCTGCAAGAAACATTTATCCACTCTTTCAGTCATATATCCTGAATATATTTAACTCCTCCCTTTCTTCAGGAATAAATCCAATCTACATGGAAACAATCTCTTTTGAAACCCTTGCTTAAAAAACCTTTGCTAGATGCAAATGATCCAGGAAACTTCTGTCCAATGTCCACACCCCTTTCTAGATGAACTGGAGAGAGAGGCAATATCACAATTACATGCTTTCCCTGAGAAGGCAGGACTACTGGACATGAATCAATTTGGCTTTAGTCCAATGAGGAGCACAGAATACATTACGATCACCATTCCAGACCACTTTTAAGAGAAAAAGATCGGACCAATTGGTGGGCTTATATTTTTGGATTTATCTGCCACATTCAACACCATGGATCATGGAATACAACTTTCTCAACTCCATGATTGCAGGATGAGAGGCTAAGCAATTGACTGTATCCGATTCTAATTGATAGACGAACAAGTTACTTTACCTGGTAACGTTCTTTCGATGGGATGGTCTGACAACATATTCCATATCTATGACAGGTAATCACCACAGCTGTGCTGCTTTGGAAACTTTTTTCGGCGTCTGCGTCCTGCGTCGATGACGACGATGCGCCGTCGTCGAGGACCTCCTCCAACGTCATCCGATGTGATAAGTAGGACGCACGACGCCCGTAGCTTCAGTTGTAGTTTTTTAGTCTACTGCCAGTCAGACACAAAGCCTTGCGGAACGTAAGCTGCAATCGCAAAAGAAATTCTGCGGCGGGTAAGGTAGGGAGGGAGCGATATGGAATACGTCGTCGGACCATCCCATCGAAAGAACGTTACCAGGTAAGAAAGTAACTTGTTCTTCGAGGCGATTGGGTCCTCCGACGTATTCCATATCTATGACAGACTCCCAAAGCAGTACCAGAGCAAGGAGGAGGGAAAGAATTTAGAATCAAAATTTAGAATTGCCACTCAAATAGCAGAGCAAAGGACCGCCTTGCCAAAGGCCAGATCCTGTCCTCGGATGGAATCGAGGGAATAGTGACGTACAAATGTATGTACTGAAGCCCAGGTGGCTGCATCACAGATGTTGCGAATAGGAATACCCCTCTGCAGGGCAGTAGATGCAGCCATACCCCTGGTAGAATGGGCCCGCAAGCCAGCCGGTCCTTACCTGCCAAGCGGTAACACTCCGAGATAGCCAAAATAATCCAGCGAGACAGTCTGTTTCGTCACAGCTTGTCCCAAACGCTTACCAGCGTAACCAATAAAGAGTTGATCGTCCACTCTGACCCGGGACATGCGTGAAACATAAAAGCTTAAAGCTCTCCTAGGATCAAGCCTATGGAGCCTCTCCTCTTCCTTACCAGGATGCGGAGGAGGATGGAATGCCGGAAGAACAACCTTCTGGGCCAAATGAAATTCCGTCACTACCTTTGGAAGAAAAGAAGGACGTACTCTAAGGACAACCCAGTCCTTATGGAAAACAGTGAAGGGTGGCTTAACTGAACGTGCCTGTAACTCACTCACTCTGCGAGCAGAAGTAACCGCAACTAAAAACACAGTTTTCAGAGTCAACAGCCTCAAAGGACAAGAATGTAAAGGCTCAAACGGAGCACCCATAAGAAACTTAACAAGGTTTAAATCCCAACCGGGCACCAGGAAAGGCGACGGAGGGAACACATTAGTGAGCCCTTTCAGAAACTGTGAAATTAAAGGGACTTTAAAGTAGGAACACTCTTCAGACGAACGTTTAAAGATGGACAGCGCCGCCAGGTAACCTTTAATGGTACCCACTTGCAAGCCCCTGTGGGCCAAAGAAAGTAAAAAGGACAGAACCATGGGGATGTCAGATGCAAAAGAATCCACATTCTGGACTCTGCACCAGTCGCAGAACTTACGCCAACGGCAACGGTACAGAGACTTTGTTGCTGGCCGTCGGGCCGAGAGCAACACCTCCATCACGTCTTCAGGGAGGTCCCAATCCTTATACCTCAACCTTTCAGAAGCCAAGCGTGAAGGTTGAGGGATCTGACCTCCGGATGGAGAACCTGACCCCCCCCTCCCGTGAGAGCAGATCGTCTCGGTAGGGAAGACGACGTGGAGGGCAGATGGACAAGTCGAGAAGGTCCGGGTACCACGTCCTCCGAGCCCACGCCGGAGCAATGAGGATCATCCAGGAACCGAACTTCCGTAACCTCCGCAGCACTTGCGGGATGACTGGGACTGGAGGAAACGCGTACAGCAGCGGGAATGACCACTCCACCACGAACGCGTCTCCTAAGGCTCCTTTTGGAGGAAATTCCCGCAAGCAGAACCTCTTGCACTTCCGGTTGACACTGGAGGCGAAGAGATCCACTTGAGGGGTCCCCAAAGGGCGAAGATCTCCAGGAGAATCTCCTGAGCCAACTCCCACTCGTGAGAGATCGTGCTCTGCCTGCTCAGAGCGTCCGCCGTTACGTTTTCGTCTCCGGCCAGATGAACTGCCGAGATCGAAACTTCCTGCTGGATGGCCCAGAACTCGAGCTGCATCGCCTCCCTGCACAGAGGAAGTGACCCTACCCCCCGCCCCCATTTTGTTGAGGTAGTGCATGGCCACTGTGTTGTCCGTCAGGATCAGGACATTCTTTCCTCGCACAGTCGGCAGAAAAGCCTTCAGGGCTAGCCTGACGGCCCTCAGCTCCAACAGATTGATATGGAGTCTGGACTCCGACGGAGACCAACGACCGCTGACTGTCAGCTCGTTGGCATGAGCTCCCCATCCCGTGAGGGATGCATCCGTCACGATCGTCACCTCCGGCCAGGGAAGCCAAAATGGAGCCCCCTTCATCAAGTTGCCTTCGACGGCCCACCACAGAAGGTCCTGGGCGACCGAGTGCGGCACTTGAACCGGGTCCGACATCCTGCCGGAGGACTGCGACCATTGCATCTTGAGTGCCCACTGCAAAGATCTCATCCGTAGGCGAGCCTCTGGCACCAGAAGAATGCAGGATGCCATGAGGCCGAGCAACCTCAAGAACTCGAACGCTGGGAGCGTCTGGGCATGCTGAAACTTGTGCACCATCTGCTGAATGTGAAGAGCCCTCACCTGGGGAGGAAAACACTGCCCCAGGGAAGTGTCGAGCACTGCTCCGATGTACTGGAGCCGCTGTGTTGGCGTCAAATGGGACTTCTTTAAATTGAGGGAGAAGCCCAGCCTGTGAAGGGAGTGGCAGGTGACGGACAGATGATCCAGGACTTGCTCGGGAGAGCTCCCCCTGATCAACCAATCGTCCAGGCAGGGGTAGACGTGAATCCCCCTTGCCTGAGATGCGCTGCCACCACCACCATGAGCTTGGTGAAAACCCTCGGGGCGGAGGTCCATCCGAACGGCAGGACCCGAAACTGAAAGTGCGAGTCGCCAACCGCAAACCTCAGGTACTTCTTGTGCTTGGGATGGATCGGCACATGGAAGTAAGCATCCTTGAGTTCGAGAGACACCAACCAGTCCTGAAGCTGAAGGGCGTGGAGGACTTGAGAGAGAGTAACCATCTTGAACTTGTCCTTCCTGAGGAGTTTGTTCAAACCGCGCAAGTCCATGATGGGTCTCAATCCCCCTGTCTTTCTTTGAAATAAAAAAATAAGGGGAATACCATCCCTTGTTCCTCTCCACTACAGGCACCAGTTCTATGGCGCCTTTCTCCAGCAGGGCTTGAATTTCCTGCGCAAGGAGCGGATCCGGACTCTGCAAAGAGAGGTTCCCCGGTGGATTGTCGTGAGGCCTCTGCCGAAAGGGAAGACAGTAGCCGTGGGTTATGATCTCCAGAACCCACACATCTGAAGTAATGGCATGCCACTCTACAAGATGCTGCGCCAGCCTTCCCCCAACCGACGAAACATGGGACATGGCCTCATGACTGAGTGGTAGCTGCTGCGGCGTTACCTGAGGGCAAAGAGGCAACTGCCCGAGCGGCCTTGGCACCACGGGTACCCTGTTGTCCACCTCTGGTACCCCTGCGTTGGCCTCTTTGACTGCCAGCTCCTCTCGCTTTACTGAATGACGAGAAATAGCGAAAGGAACCACCCCTCCATTGCTTTCCCCTAGAACGAAAAGGCGGAGGTTGGCGAACTGCAGCGCCCAACGACTTCGCTGCAGCTTTGGAGGTTTGCAACCTCTCAAGGCTCTCGTCAGCCTTGCTCCCAAAAAGGTGTTCACCGTCAAAGGGCATGTTGAGGAGCCGAGACTGCACATCAGGAGCAAACCACGACTTCCGCAACCACGCAAACCTGCGTATCACGGTGCTCGCCTCGCCGCCATGGACCTGCTGACGCATTCAGCCATGTCCAAACCCGACTGAATGGACTCACACATGGCATCCTTACCATCCTGGACCATAGCAAGGAAACCATCCCGTTCGTCCCCTTCGGGAATATGTTCAGCCGCTAACGCAACACAGTTCCACAGAGTGTGTGTGTGAAACGAGACAAGGCACAAATGGAGTTGGCCGCCTGAAGCGCCATACCACCTGAAGAAAACACTTTCTTCGCCCAGCCATCTAAACGTTTGTCGTCCCTATCAGGAGGGATGGTAGGGTACGACGCCTGCTTTGGCCGTGGCCGCCTGCACCACCAAACTCTCCGGAGTGGTGTGCCTGGACAAGTAGCAGGGGTCGCTACTGGCTGGACGGTATTTTCGCGACAAGGACCTGCCCACCGCCGGGAGACTCTCTGGAGCAGTCCAAGCCGCCGCCACCCTTCTCTGTAGAGCCATATGAAGCGGCAGTACCGGGTCAGTTGGGGGACCAACATCAAGGATGTCCGTGAGATCATCCTGCACAAAATCCCCTGGGGGAGCAGACCATCCCAAGTACTCAGAGACCCTAGCCATAAGGCGCTGGTACAAGGAATCGGCATGAGAGCCAGGCTCAGGCCTACAAAACTCTACCTCCGGAGAGGTGTCCAGTCCACTGGCATCATGCAGTGACTGCCTCAAATCGTCAAATTGGCTATGGCCCGAGACCATCTCATCTGGAACCTGACTAGGAACCAGGCCATCAGAATCCTCATCCACCGAAAAGGCGGCACCCAAGAGTGCTTGCTCTTAACCAGAGCCTTCCTAGGGGGATCCCCCGTGCCACGGGGTACCTCCGACACCCCGGCGTCGAGTGAATCGGCGCTGGCGTCAAGAGAACAGGCATCGGCACCGAGAGGATCGGCGTAGAGTAAATCGGCGTCGACCTCAGATGCAGCGCTGCAAGCATCGACGGCATCGACACAGTCCTCGAAGCCGGAGCTCTGAGCGTGTCCTTCGACGACCTGAGCGTCGACGGCTTCGACGACTTCCTCGGAGCCGGAGCCTCGAGAAAGCCTGTCGACGCGTCAGGCGTCGATGTCTTCCTCGAAGACATCACAGGTGCACACGGTCTCGAACGCGTCGAGGACCGGGACCTGGAACGGGTACGTCGAGAACGAGTCCCCTTGTCCAAACGGGACCTCTCCCGTGACTCGTGCCGACCACTCTTGCGAGCGGTGTCTCTCGACCTCTCACGGCCGACCCCACTCGGGGGCGCGGATGGCTTAGTACCCTGCGACTCGAGAATCGCCAGCATTTTCTTCCTGAAGGAAGCCCATTCCTCTGGCGTCGCACGGCTGGTGGGGTAAGCGACGTGCCGGGCAGAGTCCTCAGAAGAGGACCTGGAAGACGACCGCTGTCGGCGCTTCTGAGAATGCCTCGAAGAGGCCTAGGAGTGGCGAGACCGACTCCTAGAAGGAGACCCACGAGACTTCCGACGACGCGGAGAGTCACTTCTCGAATCATCGGTCGAAAGCCCCGCAGACTTCGACTTCTGGGGCTTGGACACCTGACCTACCGACAACAACTTCTTACGTTCCCGTAAGGGTTTGGACGTGAGCGACTGGCAGTCAATACAGTCCTCTGTGTCGTGGACCTCCCCGAGGCACCAGAGGCAGGTGTCGTGCGAATCCGTCACCAACATCTTGGACCCACACTCCCCGCAATTCTTGAAGCCCGGACGCGGGGTCGAAGACGAAGTAGAAGACATCTTCACACAAAGGATTTTCTCACAAAAACGAACAGGTTCGAAGAACCGAGAAGAACAGAACTCCAAAGAGTCGAGGCGTAACCGAGATTTACAAAGCAACACGTTCGCAGAAAATAACGGAACTGAGGCTACGGGCGTCGTGCGTCCTACTTATCACATCGGGTGACATCGGAGGAGGTCCTTGACGACGGCGCATCGACGCAGGAGCCGAAAAAAGTTTCCGAAGCAGCACAGCTGTGGTGATTACCTGTCATAGATATGGAATACGTCAGAGGACCCAATCCCCTCGAAAGCAACTATTATGAGCCTGTAACTTGTGGAGTGGCCCAGGGCTCAGCACTGTCACCTATTCCGTTTAATCTCTACATACACCCATTCATGAAAATTACACCAGCATGGCCTAACGTTTTTCAATTATGATGAGGATATACAAATTGATAGTCATCGATCAGTTGACAAAGTATCAACTACAACAAACCAAAAATTGCTTAATTGCGATGAAGGACTGGATGGACAGGAATGACCTCAAAAGCAGCACACAAAACAAAGATTATGTTCATTAACCACACTCCCAATATGCAAGTCCTTTCCTTTTGGCCAGAAAATGTTGGAACATGTCCTAAGCCTAAAGAGGCAAATCTGGGTGTCAATTTGGGTAGCTCTCACACTAAAAGGTCAAATCAATGCAGTGACCAAATCCGGGTTCTTCCGTCTTAAGAAAATTCGACCTATACTAATTCCTCCCTTTTCCCCAACGAGCAACTGTCAAACATTCCCTTATACTACTAGATTGGATTTGAGTAATAGCACCTACACTTGGGTATATCAGAGTCCAGAATGCAGCTGCCAGAACCCTTTTGAAAATAAAAAATATGATCACATTATTCCTGCTCTCGTATCTTAGCGGCTGGTAAGAATATGGATAGCTTTTAATAGCTTCTTTATTGCATTTAAGAGTTTAATCTGACCAGATTCCTCTCCTTTTTCAAAAACACTTAAATTTCATACTGCTCATCGTGCTCACAGAATTAATCCATCTAATACAATAACCATCCCACTGTATAAGAAGGAAAGGAAGGGCGGACATTCATTGCTTCAAGCAGCGAGAATGTGTAACTCACTACCCTCAGCGCTTCGCAATGAAACCAACCTGCTAAATTTCAGGAAACCGTTTGAAACCTTTTATTTTATTTTTTTAAATCAGAGCTAAACCATATTTATCACAAACGCTATGCATCTCTTCATTAGTGCCAAGAAGCCTTCGGGTTGAAGATGCACTGTACCAAAACACATTTAACAATACAGGGATTCAAACCCACTCTGAACTACCCGTGTTTGAGTCAGTCACTTTAACGGCTAGACCGAGGTGACTTCTGCTCCAAATCACTGCAAAGTTCAAGGATGAAAACAGTTAAGATATGGCCCCAGAACTAAGCATTTCTTGTTTTCAGATCACTGCTCTACGTAAGCAATAAAAAAAAGGAAGTATGTACCACCCTCCTCCCCACAACCCACAGACATATTTACATGGACATACATAAACAGACAACTCCATCCATTCATGCACAAGACTTCTCAAGAGTAAACAATTTTTCATATGCCTGCAAGAATATATAAACTTTTTTTACACATACCTGCTTTCTGCCACCACACTGAACTAGACGTGTCCCCCCCCTTTGACCACCCACCCCCCCACCCTTCATGTCTGCAGGCCAAACCCTTCTTTGCTTCCTTCATACTCATGTGGGGGCATATGAAGGTGCAGCGGCTAGACAAAGATTTGTCGGGGAGTACAAGGGGGTGGGGCTTGAGAGTCTATTAGGGCAGTTTTACTGCAGGGTGCATCAGAAACAGCAAGGCTACTACAGCCCATCCTGTAGCAGTAGATGACATGCTTTTGCTTGTGGGTCACCAGTTCATACTGCAGAAAACCAATCAATGCACAGCTGGTACTTAAGCTATTTCATGTCCAAGCATTCCAAGTAGTGTAGGGGAGGACTGGTCCAAGAAGACCCCCCTCGCCTGCGCTTTCTCCCCAGGTGAGGGCTATGGCTCTTTTGGGCGTCCCCTCATGCCACCCGGGCCCAGGTGGTGGAGGGTTCACCCACTGGAGACATTGCCCGCACGTATTAATTGCCCACATGTATTAAAATTTAGCTAGGCCTAGAAACCATTCTGTCTGATAAAGATGGTGTGAGCTCAGCGCACTGTAGCGCGGCCACCACCCTTGGAGGGCTTCAGTCATCCTTGTTGCCGCAGCTCCCTGGCAGATCCGCTGCGAGCACGTTCCCACGAATAAGACGGACATGAGCTAGTGTGATACACTAACATTGTAACAGTTCACCTCCCGCAGTGTATCATCGCTCCCAGCATGACCTGGCCAGCAGGCCTAGGCAATGAAAAGAACAGTAAAATAGTCATTGGATGACAGACAATCTTTATATATTAATGTTGAGACTACTCGCAAAGGATGCTTTCTTCCACAAAATCCTTTATATTACAAAAGCCTGTAAAATGTATAATTATCAGAAATCATGCTTCCATGATATAAGCGATGGTGAGCCCACACCATTGCAGTTGGGTGCTAATAACAAAGGAACGCACCAGGAATCTATTTGTTACGTGTATTACTGAGAAACTTACACCCCATGGGCTCGCGCCATAACTGAACTAATGCTGCTAGAGTACACGAGAAAACAAATGTAACCATACTGTGAAACTCATGTGAAGGATGCGCAAGAAATGCACTTGTCATGTGTGTATGTCTAAAGCCCCTTATGTGCCACCACCGTCACGTACAGTGGCGAGTCATTTCCTATGTACTCCACCAACCCGATTACTACCTCACTTACTGCAACTGTATATGCATATAACTAAATACTGTAGTTGTTAAAACATAGTGTACGAATACGGTGTTCAGATTGGGTATAATCGAGACACATCCAGCAAAGTTGAAATGCATGTTTTAAAATGATTTGAATAAGTATTATAGAATGTTCAAATGTTTGATGTTTTTACCTAAATCAGCAACACACGAGGGAGATACCTTTG
Organism: Ambystoma mexicanum; assembly: GCF_040938575.1. Taxonomy (NCBI): domain Eukaryota; kingdom Metazoa; phylum Chordata; class Amphibia; order Caudata; family Ambystomatidae; genus Ambystoma; species Ambystoma mexicanum. The sequence goes on from NC_090941.1 coordinate 900,236,390, forward strand.
TGAAATACGTGCAAGGCCATTCCCCCTCCCACCCTGCGAAGGCTGCCAAAGGCATGAGAGCAGAGACCGCGCTGCGCTGCTTTACCTCCCCCAAACAGACTGGAGCCGCTTCAAAGACTTTTAACCCCCTCTGAAGCACCCAAGGCCGCCACCCGCGACCTGCATTATTTACAGCCCAGCAGTAAACCTCTGCCTGAACACACGCGCCCCCTCGTAAACCTCACAACCCACCGGACCATCTCAGACTTATGGCCCTGTGCAATCAGGACACCCAACACTTTGACAACACACAGCAGAACATCCATAACAACTTCTAACAAGGCAGAAAGACCTCTACCGCCCGTCCCAGGCCCTGAAGCTTAGCCCCTCGACCTATGGCCCCGGTCAACAGGACACTGGTAACAATGTCCTGACGTATTACCTCCAGACCCCTCACAAGGTGCATTCCTCCTGTGTTGCATTAACCTGTAGTATAACCTATTGGAAGATTTACTAAAGAAGATAATATTGAAACGATTGAATGACTGCGGTGTGCATGGCCTAGGGCAAATAAGTCAGGAAAGGACATTCATCTCTGACATTGGCCGCGATGGCACGACAACACCGCCCGGATGAACTCCGCCACCCTGCCAGGCCCAGCCCAACCCACGAGGCTGACCAGTGACATCTTCCAGCCAAAGCCAACCACATCACAGCAGCACCTATAGTTAGTCGTCGCCACCCAATCCCCTTGAACTTGTGCCCCCTATAGTATGTAGGTTCTTATGACGTTTTTGTAAATATATACGCCTGTCTTTGCTATTGTCAGACAGAGCGCTCTCGGAGTTTGCAGAGTTCTTTGCATGCCCTATTCTGATTGATAAACTCCCATTTACGCTCGCCCGCACTCTGTCTTGGCCTTATTCCCATTTTGGGAGAGTCCTTCATTGTCTCTCATTGCGGGGAGGATCGTGCTTGTTGGGGACGCTTGCTTTCAGTAGCAATGCCAACCAGACAGTCTGCTTCCTAACATCCCTTCCACGCTCTTCCCTGTAGAAATGTCTTGGTCATTTGGTGGCATTAACACCACCAAATGTACCAAAACTAGGATAACCATATCAAAGGTGATATTTGATAACAGTAGAAATAAAACTAGATTGATAAACATTCAGATGAGGAACAACATGGGACTCCCATCTAGCTCAAATTCTGATTTAATGACAAGTGGCATTAAAAAAGATTCAGCATGCATTTGGTGATAAGCTATGTCTTTGCAGCAAAATGTGCAGGGATAAAGAGGTATGGTGTTGAATGAGCTGCTGGGATGGAATATCAGAACCGATATTCAAGTGGGATTCTAGAGAGGCCATCCTAGTCCGTTGTGCTAGGGTTTGTCGCACTTGGGTCTAACCAAATTCCCTTGGTAGCATAGGCCGAGCAGCCAGGCTTCATCTTGGGATATCAGGTGGTTTGGTGTAGAAGTACAATTAACATGCCTGCTGTCAAAAGGTGGTCTACACAGTGGTGACGGGTCAGAGGCTACCCAAGAGTGGATTTTCTCAGGAGGAGTTTCCTGGTGACACCACAGATCTTGCGGTCCCTGTGTTGGAGCTTTGACTGGTAGAGGACTGCCTCGTCACGCTCTGAAACTTGTATACGAGCACGATACAAATCAAATATATCATATCAATCCTTCTTGACATGGTGCTCAAGGAATGTAGCTGAACAGGAGCGGCCGTGCTGTGCCATTTCGGCCCATTGGGTGGCCCAAAAGGTCTGAATTGGCCTTTTCAGCCTCCATCAATGATCATACATATGCGGTGCTCATAACTTACTGTATAACGGGTAGACCCTTTTCGCCCTGGGGCGCAACAGACCAGCCTGTCCCTCTCGCGCTGGCGCTTTCGTGCCAGATTTGCAAATATAAACTCAGCAGGAACTACAATCCTGGAGAGATTTGTAGTTCAGGCGGCAAGTCAAGCCCAAAGCGTCTAACTAAATCGTGCATGCGGTGTGTCAGCAGGGCAATGAGGAGGAGCAGGCCAATTAGTTATTTCTAGCTAAAAAATAGTATGCAACATTTATAACAATTCTTTATAAGATAATGGACGGCTTGTGTGCCATCCGGATATATGGACAGTCTTGCTACTCACACATGAATCTTATGTTCTTGAGTGCCAAAGGACCACAGTGATTTAAGGTCTTCGAGATAAGAACCGGGTGGAAAAAGGGAATTAGGTTATTGACAGGAGGGGGCTAGGGTATGAGAAGTGGTCTGATCAAGGCCCTATGGGCCAGCTCAACTGAAGTACAGCGATTGCTTAAAGGCTCCCCTTTCTAGAAGCAATACCTTTCACAAGTGTCAGGCTACATCTCTGCCATCTTCATTCTCTGTGAGGCCCACTATGTTGCACCTTCATGCACTAACTTAAGTGTTCACTACCCTTCTCATTTGCTGTGACTTTGTAGACGGCATTGAGCTGGAAGTAAACCCCCCATTTTGGAATGTTTGCGCCCTCAAGCTTCTCACTCTCCTGTTGAGCTTACGCAAGTTAATCAGTGATTAGACAGGACCATTTACAGAAAAGAAGTGGAGCACTAATTAGGTTCACTACAGGGTTCCATGGATTGAGATTGCATTGAGTATTTGCACAATTCCTTTGTACTACCTCATGAACGGAGGATAGCACAGGGGCAACACACTGGTCTTGGAAGCAAGACCAGACAGAGCAACAGCAGTTTGAATCACGGATCTGTGCTTAGAAACCGAAATCAGGTACGGTATCGGGTGCGTTATAAAAAAATTTAAAAAATTAAAAAAAAGAATACCAACATCTCAGCTTCTCCCAAGAGCAATAACTCTGGGGGAAAAAAGTCACAAAAACCTCAGCTGACATCAACTATCACTCCACCCACATTTCACCATTTAGTAGCAGTCCCGAGAGCCGGACGGGTGGGGTGTCTACATTAAGTAGTAGACTAGAGTTAACCAAACCAAACAATGCAACAAAATGCCCAACAAAGGACACCAAAATAAAGAATATTTACAAATTTATTTCGATTTTACACAATCGGCATTTAAGTTATTCTGTTGTTGCAATGTTCCCTTCCAGTACGGTGCTTGGCTTAGGCTGCGGTTCCCAACCTTCCGACTTGAACCCACCAATCAGCCACGTTGCAGAAAACAGACGCAGAACTATTTCAAATGAGGTTGGTTTGTAAAATCTTTGAGAGCAGTACTGTAGGGTGAACACAAGAAAATGTAGCCCACCCCAAAATCCACTAGCATATGTACACTTTTCAGTACATTGGTCTCAAACAAAGGAACATTTTCTTGACCTCACTGGGGACATTGTCTTCCCCAATCAACACAAAGCTGGCTATATGGAACCAGGCATACATAGACAGACTGGCTGTTAGTGAGAATTTTCATTTTAGTTCTAAATTCCTCGCACCTTGGAGACCCCCAGCTCTTTTGCTGGATTTAGGACTTTTTAATTTTAACCCCTGAGTGAGTGAGACCTTTTTCTCTCTTCCTCCCTCCCTCATGTGTTTTAACCAGACTTGGACTTGTTTTTGGAGTCTGACAAACTCCATAGGCATCTGCTTTTTTGAGGTGACAGTACCTTCAGTGCAGTGTCACTGGGAAATCCTTTGGATTTCTCATAAGGTTTCAATACCTTTTATTGTGTAAACTACAGTTTCCAAGAATAGTAAGTGAAATGGACTTTACTTACCTTTTCTCTTTGTAGGTCCAGCACACCCCATCTTATTTGGAGTACCGGGGGATTACTTAGTAGCCCCATTATCCTACTTTCTCATGTAACAATTTCTTGTTAGCCTCACTATTTTAAATGGCTGGTGGCAGTGGTTTAAATGTTCCTACCATTGTGCTTTTCTACCGCAGGCTGAATCCTCCGCAGCAGTACAGTACCCATGGGTGACCATTGGCAAAATGGCCCTCCGTCTTCTTTTATCGCCATTTTCTGTTTGAGGTCTTTCTTGGCTTTTACTGTGTGCGTTGACAGGTTTGAGACCTTTGTTTTGCCTTTGGCGGGCTTCAGCCCTGAAGCCCGCCCCTGGCTCCAGTGTGTTTGGAAGGACAGGATTTGAGGGAGGGTCGCGAAACTCCCTTGTCCTTTGTCTCTAGGAGTGCCTGAATGAAACTAGTCCTGATTGGCTGGATGGCTGTCCAGGAAGGACAGCCACCCTACTGTGTGATTGACAGCCTAGGCTGTGCATGAATGAGAGAAACCTGCTTAAAAGGTGAGGTTTTGGGACTACAGGCAGAGTCGACCACTGGAAGAACACCCAAAGACGAAACCATGAACGAAGCTTGTTGCAACTTCCTGGACCTTCAATTGCCCGGTAAAGCCCTGCTGCTGTGCTGACCTTTTTCACCTCGACAGAGAAGCTCCTTAGGAACGACTTCTCCCCTTGGGTTAGTTGGTCCCACTAACCCAGCCAAACTCCACTTGGCGCCTTCCCCAACTTGCTGTGCCTCTCCGTTGCTGCAGAAACCCAATGCCCAGGGGTGAGGGACCACAATGGAGTGCAACGTCTGCCGCAGAACGAAACGGGCCAAAATCTCCAAGAGCCTCCCAAGGACCTTCCAGAAGCAGGACATGCCAATCCAGAGTCCACTCCCCAGAGCGCAGGACTGAGGGAGCATGGAAAGTCCAACTGGTGCCCAACAATCCGCATCAGTGCGGTTCACTAAGCGCTGAAAACACAAAGTGCAGCTGAAACGAAAAGAGCCCGTAGCTGCCGACGACCTTCCAGAGTACTGCCGCAGGAGCCCTTCAGACGTCCTCCCTCTTGTCCCCACAACCGAGGCTCAGGAACCACAGTCTGCCTGGCTGTAGCAAGACGGAATTCGGCTGGACCAACTTTTCTTCTAACCAGAGGTACGGTTTGGGTTTGGGGGTACTTACCTTCTTGCCTTAAGTCATGCTGTCTCACTTGAGGCTGGGACCTACTTTGAGTTGATTCCAACTCCCTTTTTACAGGCTTAACAACTTGTGGCCCTACACGTGATTTTTCTTAACTCTAACTTTGTGCAAGACTCTTATCCAAGAAGTGCATCAGATCCATAGACTGTGTCCAAATGACTGGCTGTCCTGGCTCCCTAAAGGCACTCTGCTTAATCCATTCACTGATATTGCTTCTCCTCCCATAGGTTGGGGTTTGTTAAAGAGTGTTACTACTGGGAAAGGCTTATCTAGACTTCATTGGAGGATTCAGTAGTACTCACATATTCTAAGAATCTGTTCAAACCTTTTTGCAACTATGAATCTGCAAAGTATGCTAGTGTAATATTTAAATGCAACTATCATCTTTGTGATTGAAGTCACGTGTAGGAGAAGTGTATGAAGCTTATCCAAAGATTATTCACTGGCTTGTTTGATTCTGAAAAGTAATTTCAAAGTTTATTCATATTGTTACAATCTTTTGCCTTTTTAAAGAATGCTTATTTAAAACAGACGTTAAGTAATTAAATAAATGTTTATAACTGAAACCTTGAGTGTGTTACTTGGCTACTTCTATTTACAGATTTCAATTGTACAGCTCACATTTACCCCTCTCGTGATGGGCTTGGCTGCTCAGTAACACTACCAACTTGTGTTTCACAGACCTATACCAAAAGGTAGGTTACCTAATACCAAGCAGATGAGTCTTGTGCAGTCTCACACAGTGCGACTACACCAATTCTTAATACTGGCTTACTATCTACATGAGACAACGCACGCCGCTGTAACATCAAAAACAATAGAGCCTTAAAGTTACTTTAAACGAATGTGGATAGTGTTATCAATGTGCCTTAATTTATTTCTGTCAGTGTAAGCATGCCCCTTAATTTTGCTAGCGCAGTAGATTATAAACCAAGGAGTAAATTCATTGTTAGTTGACAAGCTACCTTTTCTCCGTTCTGTCAGCGAGCATACACTTTCAAAATGGATTGCTTATTCAGCTATCCTAGGTCCAAGTCCTAATACAAAGTATTTTCTGACAAGTCTTCCTCAAATCTTTATACTTGCATTAAGTTCCTTTTCAATTAAATGTCCCCATCTACAATCTTTAAGCATACATTTGTATATATTTGCATTTTTCCACTGACAGCAGGCTCTCCAAAGTATTCCTTGGCTCCATTGCACTTGTCTAACACTGCCACCGGCTAGCTCGGGCAGATAGTCTGCTCTCGACACAGCGGTTTCCAATATGTGGCACGAGATTACCACATCCCTCTGCAAACCACTGACAGCAATGTTTTATCTCCTTCTCTCCTTCAAATATTCTTGCTCCGGACAGCACATAAAAAAAGGTCGACCACTGAGGCTCCCCCACCTCAGGCGTCTGCATGCAGTCGTGGCACTTCCATTTTGATTAGCATGGCCTGGTCTCTATTTCAAGTTCATTTGGGAGAATTTTTGATGTGTAACCACAGAATTGCTCTATGACTGTAGCAATTCCCCACTGACTGCTTCTTACTGGATCATGTCTTCTTACTGGACATGATCTAATGAGACCCGGAACACAGCACACCAAAGCACAAGTCTACATTATCACGCTTGCTTACCTTTCTGGTGAATCCTTGAAATCAACTAAATTTTTCAAAACAATACGAAGGGAAAACATGCACATGACTAGCTCCTTCAAAAGGGGAATCCCTCGCCTCAAATATATACAAAAGCAATCAAAGGTAAGAAATGGACCCATCTAGATAAAATGTTTCACAGCATTAGATGGTTTAAACTAGGTGCTCCTTACAAATTGTGGAAAAGGAGACTATGAAGGTGATAAAGTGAGTGTTCTAAAGATGGAGAACAAACATATTGGCATTGGATGTTGACGAAAGGAAAAAGCTCTCCTAAGGTACGCTGCTGGCGACACTGCAAATTAACATTACTACAACTTCGTCTAGCCACAAATGAAAGTAATGCTATATCCAAAATGTTTGTCGTTTAATCACAAGTACATACTCCTTTTAGGTTAACTTTAAAATCCTGTGACTGCTCTACGATGTGAAAGACAGCTCCTATAACTTAGGATTGTTGTCGGGCCACAGGACCACTTTGCAGTTTTAGTGAAAGTATCGTTCTTCTGCATCCTTTGCAGCCTACCTAAGGCCAAAGTAATCTTAGCTTCCATCCTCATTTAAAGGCAGACCGCCCTTGCATTTAAAGATGAAATTAAAATATTCACTGATGAGGGATGTGCCAGAAGGTAATAACGCATCTCTTAGCAACATTCGAGGGAGCTAGGTCGCGATAGAGTGAGTGGTGAAGCCCTGAAAGGAATACATTTCCAACATCGAAAAAAAGACAAAAATAGGTCCTTTGTGGGAAACAAGTGATAACAAGGGAGTACCTCTGGGATTGGCACTTTAGCTTGCTGCAATTCAGAAAGCACCCTATGCATTTACCTTAGAAACAGCACTACTTTAGAGCCTTCCATTAAGATGACAGGAAACATCACCTACATTTTTGTTTTAGGAGGATCACTTGGAACTGAATATTATTGTGGCAGGATCTATTTTCAAGGGTTTAAGTGAACTGTCTTGAAGATGTGAAATTCAGTGGGTGACAATCATTGATCGTGTTACTGAATGCACAGGGTGGTCTTTGTTTCATCGTAATGCCATTCAATTGCAGATTTTCTTTTACCCAAATAACTTATGGCTTTCGGCAATTTAGCTGAGCTGGCCGCAATGTCTTGCTGCAATTCTATGTGCAAGACCAAGGCCACCTTTAACGCCATCTTATCTTCATTGAATCCAGGGCACTGCAGATCTCTGCCACTGCCATGATCATTATACGCTCAGTGGTGCCCTGTTTCATCCTGCGCGATTAGGGCTGGCAGCACTCCCACCAACTTCGACGCCAATATTCTAGTGTAGAACTACGCGTCTATATTGATATGGGTTATTGGCCTGTAAAATAAGCTCATGTGTGGATCTTTCCCCGGCTTGGGGAATAGAGAGATGTGAGCAAATTCCATAGAGGAGGTTTTTCTCCCTTCAACCCTAAATTCGGTAAAAAGCCATGTTAACCAAGTGGTCAGCAAGTGTCTGAACCTTTTTATAAAAACATTGCTCTAAATTCGTTGGCACCCGGGCTTTTGTGGAGTTACAGCCTGCCTATTGCTTTCCTAACCACCTCCTCCGTTATCAGGCCCTCCAGTGATTCCTCCTGTTCTTCTGTCAACCTCAGTTGCCTCCTACCCTCTAAATAGATGTTCTAACTCCTACTGGTCCCGGGATTCCTTTTTGTATAGTGCGGCGAAGAACTCCCTTATCACCCTTCTTTCATCACCCTGATGTAACATCTGCTTCTTCACATCTTCTAAGTTTATGAAAGATTTGTTCTTTGGCCCGCAATTGTCTCGCTAGAAATGTCCCCACTTTATCTCCCTGCAGGTTCGTCTGCTTCTTAACAAGGCTACCTCTGACGCTTTATCTGCTTCAGTTGTCCCTTAACATGTATTCCTTTTGCAGCTACATAGTTGACCCAGTTCGCTTGTGCTCCTGTTCTAGGTCCACTAATTCTTTTTCTTTTTATATTTATTGGTTTCGACAGTTCGCACATTACAGAAAGAAAATAACTCCCCTCCCACTCTGCCTCCCCTCGTCCCCCTCTCGCCAGAAGCTAGTCCCTTTTCTACTTAATTGTGTGTGGCCAGGTAGGTTATGTCCAAAATCCTGATCTTGTGTTGACACCATTGCAGCATATAGTCACTTTGTAAGTACAACAATACCTTTCCCCAGTCTTGTTTGAAGGCATCCTAATTCCTCTGGATCTTGTATGTTACCCATTCTAGTGAGACAGCTCCAAACTTTCTATAACCAATCCTGGTTCATGGGTATCAATTGATGTTTCCAATGTTGTGCTATTAACAGTCATGCCACTATTAAAAGGGTCATAAAGCCCTGTTTGAGCCTTCGTGTACGCTCTAGACACTGGGCTCCACATACCACATAGCAACCTATTTTCCAGCAGCTCTGCCCCCCACCCCCGGAACATCTTTTGCATCTGCAATTTCATCCCAACCAAAATGGTTGCAACACCGGGCAGTCCCACCAGATGTGTGTCCAACCCCCCTCAGTCTTACATCCTCTGCAACACAGATCTGATACCGAGGGATACAATGTATGTAGACTTGTGGGCGTGTAGTGCCGTTGTAATAGCACTTTAAGCCATATCTCCCTCACCTGTGTAGAGCGTGTTAGCTTCTTCCCCATTTTTTCATGCATCTCCATTGGACTAAAACTTTGCGGTCATTGAGGTACCCATATATAATTGGCAAAAGTTTCCTTTAGCCCGTACGGGTTGTGATATACCCCTCAAATGGGTATCAGCTGTTGTGTAGCGGGACAGTTAACCAACGTTTCAGCTGATTATACTTCCGGTCTCTCTCCGTTAAACTAGCCCGAATGCAGCCCTCAAATGTGCCATGGGTCAGTCCCTTATACATATCCTGAATCTTCTGGCATCCCACCCCTCTGCACGCTTTGAACACCCCCTTTTCCATTACAGATTCTGAAACATTGCGTGGAATGGAGAGGGGTTCTCAGTTAGGGCCCCCCGCTCCACTGCTGAGGCCAACATAACCGTATATGATCCCAAAAAAAAAAAAAGGAATCTCCCTTCCTGGTCTGACTGAGACACCAAAATCTGCACTCAACCTACTGTGTGGAGCCATCAGCATTCATGCTTTCTTCTCCCCAGCATTCACGTGATAGAGTTGAGAATAGCCCCTAATTCACAATTTCCTTTCGCGTATGTGTGTTCTAGTACATAATGTCTGGGACCTCCCCCCGCAAAAATCTTTATTTTTTTTCCTCTTGACGGGGGTGTCAATTTACGTTAATACCTTAAGGGCCTTCATCAAAATAGAGCCCTACTTTCCCGCACTACCCATCGACCTGGTAACCCATGTCTTTCCCCTTCTGGCGACGCCCCCACCACCTCCCCCACCCAACTAACCCCAACTGTCAACTATAACCCTCAACTTAGTATCCCTCTTGCCCACTACCCATCCCTTCCGAAGAGGGCACAGGTTCCTAAGACTGCTCGGACAATATGCCTGCCACGCCTGGCCCTCATAATATCCCAGAGAAGATTTGTGGGGAATACTAAACCCCATTCTTTGATTCGAATTGCACCACCCCAGACCATGTGGGCTGTAAACCAGATTAAAACATGTGTATCTTAGCCCCGCCCCCTTGGGGTTTCCCTGTTCAGGGGACCTAATACTGATCACAGAGACTGGTTTATGGAGACGTCACAATCACACTTCCATATGCGGACACCATCCAACTACTTGATTAAACAGGGAGGGGAAAAAGGGGAGGCGGGATGGCCATCATTTATAAAGAAAACACATTTGATGAGTACCGAGACCCTGAATTGGGATGTCAACTCGCAGGTGTTACTATGCACTGTTCAATTCTCATCCAATTAGTCTTTTAGACTCATTTTATGTTACAGACCCCATCCCCTGCTACTATGTTTCTTAATGCAATGGATCCGTACCTGGGTTGGAGGCAAGTAACCTGTCGAACATTGCGATTGTTGGAGACCTTAATGTTTGGTGTAATGAGCTAGAAAACGGGGACGGCTCACATTTAATCAGCATCTTGGCCTCCATGATCTTCATCTATTGTCAGAGCAACCTACCCATGTAAATGGACATTGTTTTGACCCCTTTATATCCAGAGGATTCAGGTTAGATATGGTGGCTAACAAACAACTCAGCTGGTCTGATTTAATGATTCAGGCTAACTGGATATTCATGCCAACCGTACATAAAACCACATCTCTGCCAATTATAGATTACCAAAGGCAAAAGTGGTCTGGATAAAATCTCAGATGTCAACATGGTGGCACATTCTCGAAATCTATGATATGTCAGAGGGTGAGGTGGATTAAAATGTTCCTGATGCAACAGCTAAAGGCCAACTGGGATCTCCTTGCACCACTAAAAAAGAGTCAAAAAAATTACTAGTAGAGTCAACAAATGGTTTGACGAAAGTGTAAAAGAATTTCAGAGAAAATATCGCAAGGCCAAAAAAGATGGCGTTCAACCCAATGTAAGGATGACCTTATCAAAGCCAAATCGGCATTAAAAAGTTACAAAAAAGGAGATCGGACAGAAAAAGGCATTAAGCCTACAAAATAGACCGAAGGAACTTTTTAGGATCATTGGAAATCTGGTGAAGCAGGACTGCATCAGTACTGGGTTACACCCCAGAGTGAAAATGGTCAACGATTTTAATAAATTCTACTTTAACCAAGTGGAACAGATTAGAGTAAACTTGGATAGTTAACCCTCAGGGGGAGATAGTCCTGTCATATCAAAGTATAAGGTAGGGGGAATATTCCCAATTGTGGAGTTTAATTTATCTCCAGTAGATAAAAACACTATCAAAAAATTAATTGAAGCGTTAAAACCAAAAAAGCATAGTTACGACCCAATTCCAGAGTACTTGGCGCAGAAACATGCTGAAGCCCTGAGTGGACCTATGCAAAGCTTAGTTAATGCCTCGTTGGCACAGGGATGGATGCCACAGACCTTAAGTCTTACCTGATGCCACTTTTAAAGAAGTCCAGCTTGGATCCCCATGAATAGGCTAACTATCGCCCAATTGCTGGGTCGGTGTGGCCAATGAAAATTCTTGAAAAGGTTGCGACTCAGCACCTACAAAAACATATGGAAGCAAATAAAATGGACACATTCCAGTCAGGGTTTAGGCCTGGACATGGAACAGAGACAGCGCTGATTAAAGTATGGGATGACATACTGGAAAATGTAGACCGCAGTAATGTCAGCATGCTCATTATGTTGGACTTGCCGGCAGCCTTCGACACTGTTGACTCAAAAATCCTGACTGCTAGACTGAATGAACTAGCACATGTCTCTGAGGAGGCACCGAGATGGTCAGACTCCTTTTTGAGCGATCGCACACAGCAGGTTAAGATGGACTCATTTTTATCTGAAATGCTGACCACAATCTGCAGTGTGCCTCAGGGCTCCTCCCTATCTCCGGTTCTTTTTAATCTTTATATTCGCCCCCTCCTACTAATTCTGGCACAGTTTAACCTGCAGCATCATTCCTATGCGGATGATACACAGATCTATTGAAGTCTTAAACAGCCAATGGAGGCAGTGGATAATATTCTGAAATGTGCAGAGGCAGTCAGAGGGTGGATGATGAACAAAAAGCTCCAGCTAAACCCCAATAAAACAAAGATAATTATCTTTGGATCTAAAAAGAATATCGGAACCACTGCACAGATGGTCGCCTGCCCACCATTATTTGTTAACACCCAAGTGTATACAGATTTTGTGAAGAATCTGGGGTGCATTTGGAAGACAGGAGTTCAAATCAGCAGGTGAACCAAATCGTTAAATCCGTTTATTTTCAGCTGGAACTAATGAAACCACTCCTCCCCTTCATTTCAGAAGGCGATCGAGCAAAGGTGATTGGGCTCAATTGTTAAGGCCAGGCTGGACTATTGTAATGGCCTCCTGGTTGGATGCCCTAAATACCAGCTGCAACGTCTTGCTTATGGTTATGGGTGTTCATTAACTGTACTTAAGATCTGCACCTAGATGGGGCTCGCTGCTTGGTTTTCCATTGGGGATATGCGCAATACAAATTTCAAATCAAATCAGCTTCTACTCTTTCCCAACCCCTTCAGAGGAATTGTCCATCATGTGAGATCTGCCGTTCCGCTTCATGTCTTGTCTCCCCCTTGTCTTTCTTTGGTATGGTCTTCCATTGCCACAGCTTCCTGCACCCCCTTTCTCCTCTCGGTTGACCATCTTGATCCGCCACATTTCCTTCCTGCAGCTTTAGAATCTATTCCCCTTCGTCGCATGTCGTGATCCTATGCGGACGTCCTTCCCCAAGAGAATTGAAGGCCAAATGGGAATGTCCATTCATACCAAACTTGTTTCTGTGCCAACAATTTTACCACTGTGCCCAATGCTCTCCTTTTTTGTAATGTGGATTGGGATAAGTCTTGGTACAGCCGCACTTCCCCTCCATTGATTCTCGGCGGTCCCAAAGACATTGCCATCCTCAAAATTCGATCTCTCTGGCTATACGATGGTATTGCCGCTAAGATATTCATTGGTCGCGAACCCGGTTCTGCTGCCCTCTACAGGCCCACCCTGTGTATGCAATCAATCGGGACTACGTTTTCTGAGCTACTTGCCAGAATATCAGCAAACAGATGCTGGGCGGTATCTTTGGAGTCCTTATCTGCGACTGTCTAAGAGATTCTTGATCCTAATATTGGATCTCTGAACGGTTTTCCAAGTCTTCGCACAGGAGTTCCAAATTATACGAGAGGCGGCAAAGGTGTTTGAGGTTCATCACTCTTCTGCGTATCATCCTCCATTTTCTAGACCACCCTTTCCAAGGTATCTTTTCCCTTTCCCAGTTTCGCCACATCCAATTTAGTTCCTGCACCCATTGCTTATTTATTTTACTTATTGGTCACTTGCTTCAGCATCTCGAACTTGGATTGAAAGGATGCCATGAACTGGTCTTGAAACTCTTTGAAACAGCTTTGCAGGTCCTCTTTGCGCAGTGCCATAATCTACTCTTCTCGGGATCCTGCAGACCTGGGGGGTAGGTGTGGGGGGGTGGTGGTTTTCTGGCCTGCTGCTGCCGCTTTCCGCCTACTCTTGGACATAGTGTGTCTGGAGGGACACTCCTGCATTGCCTCTGACTGGCAGTGTCCACCAGGGGCTACCCCGATTCCCAATACTCCTACTGAATTTCGGTTTCTACTGTGCTCGCTATCCCAGATTCCAGGGGTGCCCTTTGTTCAGCACTTCTCTGCCTGTGTTTGTGACTGCTGGGTCCCCTCACCGATCAATATTTTGTGGGGCTCCTTGCCGTGTCTCTACTCTCAGTGTGAGGGAACTGGCCGTCTCCTGTTCTTGGGTACACCAAGCACCGTTCTCACCCCCACTGCTCATCTGGTTCTCCTGGTGCCCCTTGAATGAGACTCCTCCCTGCTCTCGTTACTCTTCAGATGCAGATCTCTGGGGCTGTACCGCTCATGCACTCTCCCTTCACACCTCCGATTTGACCAGGTCCTCTGGGAGTTCTCCCCCTCCCCGTGTCTAGCAGCCTCGTCTGCGGCTGTGCAGTTCACTCTCCCGGCTAATCCAAACCAGCTGGGGTCTAACACTGTGCTCCCTTATCCGTTTACCAGCTCCTCTTCCTCTGCTTTGTCCCAGGGCAAGGGGCAATTTGCTCAGTCTCCCCTGCTGTCACTGGATCTCCCTCGGCCACCTTCGTTGCAAGGCACTGGTCAGCTGTGGTCACGGCGGACTCCTCCCAGTCATCTCATGGTTCTTCAAGTAGCTATGCCCCTACGCGGGAGTCCTGCTTTTCCTGCATATCTGCAATATTGCGGATCCCCATTCTTCCGAACATCACGTTGCTTTGTTGCCTGCTTTATGTGCGCCCAGGTGGGGACAGAGACCGAGACGCTTACACACAACCTCCTTCACCGGCCGCCATATTGGAACTCCCCCTTGCCCCCCATTTCCTTTTTTAGCTTCGATTCCATCTCCTCTCTTGCCGCTTTCAAGTCCCTTGCTATTCCTATCAGAGGTTTTCAGAGGTAAACCTTCAACCCGTCCCACCTCTTACCATTGCTCCTTTTTTGGGCTTGTTCTGATCCCAATTGCCTTTTAAGTTCCCCCTCCATCAGACTTCTAGTCTCTACCTCTCCAAGTCGGTACTACTCCAGTCTCCATTCGTGTTCCCCCGCACTCATACTCTCCCTTCAACCCAGTCCATAGAGACCAGAGCAGGATCTGAAATTGGGACTGTGCCTACATTCACTTTTGGCTCCGCCCTCAGCATCGGCTGCAACGCAAATATATATTGTCTATCCTGGAATAGGGCTTATGCACATGGGAGTAAAAAGTGAAGTCCCTCTCTTGAGGATGCAGCAACCTCCATACGTCTGCAAGACCCAATTCTTCAAGCGTGCCTTTCAGTGAGCCCCGACATTGCCCCTGCAATAGGTCCTAGACCCCCCCCTCACCCTCCGCACTGGATCTATCCTGTCGTGCATCACCCACTCTCCTTCAGCAAATGTTTCCAGCTCTCGAGACATTTTTCTAAGTAGTCTTTTATCCCTGGGTGGGTGCATAAATGAATGCTATAGTATATGTCTGTCCCTCTGTTTTCCGCTTCACACTCACGCGCCTTCTCCCTCACATCCCTCAACTGTGCTCTCATCCGTTTTTATTGATTTAAGCACAAGGAGAGCAACTTCTGCCCCTCTAATGTGTATTTCCTGGAGGCCTACTATCTTAGAGTCATGCTTGTGTAGTGCTCTTAATATGCTCGCCCTCTTATTTGTGGCATTCAGTCCGCTGACATTCCATGATTGTAGCCTAACCATTGCTGCTTAACAGTTTGTGGTTTCTCCCATTAGCAACCACTCATCAAATGTCCCCTCCTTGTCCTCTTCCCTCAAAATGTAAGTTCATGCTCGTAATTCCCCCCTCCTCTTTAGACCTGCCCCACTATGGTGAACTCCTATTGTCCCTAGAATCATCGCCCATGTTCTTAGCATGTCCTTCCTCCTACGGATTCATGTCAGCAAAGGCTCCCTCACACATCAAAATAGCACCCCCTCCCCCCATTTTCCCAACAGCCTCATACGTCCCTCATCCCAATGCCTCAGGACCGCATATTCCCCCACCTTTTTAGTCTTGTAGTCCACAAACCATCTTACCCTCCCACTGTCCCCCTTTATCCTCCTCTCAGAATTCCAGTCAGTACATCAGTCCTTTCAGCCTTTCATAGACCACCTGTCTTGGGCGGGCATTCGCATTTGTGCTACCATTGCAGACTCTCATTCTCCTTCCTCCTGTGCTCGGACACAGGCTTCTCATATCGATGAGTGCCACTCCCTCTTCGTGGGAAGACCATGGTGGACCAGAGGTACAAGTAACAACGCCAAAATCATTCTGATAAGGCTAATATCCAAGATACAGAACCGCCATACAAGACAAAGAAGCGAAGAGAAGTTGGCGAAAGGATACCAGGCGCCAGATTGGAAGGAGAGGAAACCGATCCTCAACAAACAAGAAGCATGGTGACATTAGTCCCAAGAACGGAAGGTATTCGGGATAATGGACGATCTGGGGGAGTGGAGAGACAAAACATAAGCGTGAATGAGAATAATTATTGGAATTCATAATTCATAACTGTCAGTTACAAAAGATCCAAATTGTAATAATTCATACCAAGAAGTCCTAGATGAAACAAAAGTAATGCTTATAAACAGGATGCCAGAGAATAAGTTGGAATTAGTAAAAACATATCTAGATAAAGAACAAAAGGAAATCAAAAAGACTATGAACTATTCAGGAAAATAGGAAATAGCCTAGAAGGAATTCTAGAATAAGTTAACCAGGGGAGGAGAAAATGGTCATACCCTATAGAAGAAAACAAGAGAAGAATCAAAAGTCGAAACCAAGAATAAATGTACTGATAGAAGTAATCACTAGAAATTATCTGCAGACCATCTATTGAAAAGTGGGGTAAAAATAAGTAGACAAACCTCAGCAGGATACATTATCTTGATTTTGAGTTGTTAGAAATAGTGGTAGTGTCCGATAGGTTAGATTAGTACAGTGAACAGTTTCATTTATAGACATTCACTGACTGATGAGCACATTAGCTAGTTTTGTTAGGAAGGGAAGGTTTGCAGAATGGGGAGAGAGGCTTTATTCCTTTTCTTTAATAAAAATACTAGTGAAATGTCAGCTAAGAGTCCATGTCCTCCTCCTGAACTACCACACAGCTCACGCTGGATGTCTTCTCTTACCATCAAACGTATGTTCCCCTGTTAAACACTCCCAGGTGACAATGCAGAGACCCTGAGGCCTCCATTCAGTATGAATGAATTGGAATTCAGTGCCATATTTGCATGGCATTCGCAAGGAGTTCTGTCTCCTTCCCAAATGCTTGGGAAATCTGCCACAAATCTCCAGTTCGGAACGATAAGGTCCCCTGGTGCCAGTTCAGGGAGTTAGATGACCACCCGAAGGCATCGGATGGGTTGGAACTTCCTCATTATTGCTAAAAGAAGTGTTGGCAGTGCTTGCAGGAGTCACAGCTTCATGGCCTTAGACCACAGTTGCAGGGACTTAAAAACGACTTAATCTGGTAAATTAAGATCTACATAGTAACAAAAAATACAATTCAAGATTAGAGAACTCCTTTTGATCGTTAAGAGGATACTATACCTTTGACAGAATAAGGTCTCCAAGCCATCGCACGCAATCTACATAGTTCCTGTGAATGTCTCTGGTAGAAAAGTCAGGAAAATGAATCTTCTGAGAAATAAAAGGCCTGTAGGGGTAAACAAGAAAATATATTCAAGGGATGTCAGGGTACTGCTTAATAAGCAGTAGACATACTTAAGCAGAAAATGCACTGGTTCAGGTTACAAAGCAGAACCATGAATTGCTACCTGGAATGTAACTGGCCTAGCAGGAACACTGTGATAAATATTGAAAAGCTGTATTTAAAGCAGAAATGCTCTTGTTGAGAAATCGGTCTTTCAACAGAAGGTAGCAGCGATTAACCCCCAAACACAAGTCTAAGAAAAGAAAGGCATTTTAACATTTATTTAGGATTTCAGGGCTCAGTGGAGATGCAAGTCAGTTACAAGTGACACGTCTTCATTTGAGAGATCAGCATACAAGGGAAATGTGCTTCATCAACCTTAATAACGGCTACAAAACCTGGTGTAATCTAAAATCATGAGAAGTTGTTTTGCAGAATATAAAACATTCCAAAACAGAATGAACACATGCAAAGATTTTTAATGAGAGAATATAAAACTGGGTCAAAAACACAATGACTGTGACTCTGGAATTAAATGGATAATGAAACAGAGTTGCCCTCTATCAATAGTACATAAGTAGTTAGATGTACTGGCAATAACGTGAACTGAAAATTAACCAGTACAACTAAAGATGCAAAAAAATAACCAATTTTAGATTAAAAACAATATAAAACAGCGAAAATAAAGACTGCAACTGTGGCTGTGCACAGAAATCGTAAGCCTCGAGGGTTTCTCTATTCAGCTCCCTTGCAGCGACTGACCATGCCTCGATCCACGACTCCCAGACACTGCATTGCAGTGGCTCCACACTTCACATTAAGCCACACAGGAGAGTATAGGGAATTTCTCAGGGTGAATATTGGCAATTTGAAGTCTGCCAGTGAATGCAGACAAGTCAACGTAGCTGTCCCTGTATTGTGGTTGTCTAGTGGTGGTTACAGTTGTGAGGAAAAGGATTGTCAAGCAAGCACTGCTGTGGAGGACTTATTGGAGCAGGTGTGCTAAGGGGAAGGAGGACCGTGGGAGATTTGGTACAGGGCAACAGTTTGAAGGTGCAGCTCTGGTACAGTGAATTACAGATTGTGTTTAGCATAGTTAGTTTAGGCAATATATGGACTTCACAGTCGCCACATTAGCATTTGATTTCTTTGGGCTGTAATTTAGTTCTTTAGCATGAGTAACTACAGGCCTTGGCCTCTGTTGCCAGCACGTTGTGTCAGGTACTTCAAACTGTCAATGCAGGAGCAGGGCATCAAGGCACTGCAGGGAATATCTGAGGGCTTGCGATTTCACTGTGCACTTCGGGTCAAAAAAAATTATCACTAGTTCTGTACAGAGAAACCAGGGCAAAGGTATTACAAGAGGGCAGTGACCTGAAGATGAGATCCAGATTCCTCATTGGAGTATGCTTCAGGAAGTGTCCCGTTCAGTGTCCAAACCTTTGGGTAGAATCATTGTAAACTGCAGTCCCAACACAGGGTTGCATCAATTTGAGCAGTTACTATATAACTGGGGGTTGCCACTTTCATCTTTCAAGGGCTTCTTTGCACCATGGATTTAGAAGATTGCAAATAATTCACAAACGGGTCCCATCTAGTTTTGACAACTGTGGAACTTGCTTTGAAAGAGGCAGGAGCTATGAACATCAGTATCCCACCCACAAGAACAGTGTCCAGTCTTTTCACCAATTGCTGCGTTAAAAACCCTGACAATTCATTGCATTTGTCTTTTAATTGTACATTGAAAAGACAAATGCAATGAAACGTAAGGTTTTTTTGATCAGTATTATTACAAACCCTAAAACCATACAAACTCCTTCAGATTATCAATTAATGACTTAACTATCTTCATTCGGATGCAATTACTCAATTGTGATAAGCAACGGTTTCACTTAAGATGCTATTTGTCAGGCAGAACACAGTAAGGTGGTGTTGAAAGACCAATGTCAACAATCAGATAAAAGTAAGCTTATTGTAACTACAAACTGCACCCAGCCTACATAGGGTAGCTATGGAAGTTACCACCAAGGCACACTTCTTGGGAGCAGAGTGGTGTAACAAAATATAACTACCTATGAAGTCAAATAAGCAATATCCACAAAAGATTTAATTTCTAGATATTGTGGTGGGTCGGAAGAAGGAGGCAGACACTTAATTTGGTTTATTCAAGTAATAGTAATGCCTAACTTTCCCTATTGATAGATGGGTTTCCCTGCCTATATAAATAACTAAAGGTGCTAGTCAGGCAGTCCGAACTGAAAAGTGACCTGCGGCCAAAACTACTGCTACCTGACCCTACCACTGTTAACTAACTTAAATTAGGTATGTCCCCTGTTCTATTATTCTGATCTGTCAATGTCTTTTCAAATCGATAGTTCTCTTATTGGCGAGATCTTCAAATAGTGTATTTCCACCTTTTTGATCAAATCTTGGAGTTCCTTTACAATTTACTTAAGCTTGGTCTTCCTTCTTGGGCTAAGTATTCCACAAGACTTGTTACAATTCCCCCATTACTTTTTGATTCGGGTGTAAATATTCTTTTAAGGCTACTGATTCTACACTTCTCCATGTCTTCATTTCCTTCTTTTTCTGGGGTTGCGTCCCCTTCTGCTTGCTTTCTCAGGCTTATTCGTAACTCTTGGGACCAGTCAGTCCCCTTTCCACTTTATGGCTTCTATCTTCAATACTTCATTTCACTGGGACGAGTTTCTCTTTGTGCCCACTCAGCTTCTCTTTGGGCCTCATTTGTTACCCTCCTGATTACAGTAATACACATTCTTTGAATGAAGGAAGTCGAGCCTGGTATTGACAACGCTATGTTCGGCTCCATGTTCTGCCCATGATGGGACACCGCATGATGGTCCCCATTGCACCACTGCTGATGTGTTTGTGGAAATCACGACCATACAACCGTGTGATTATGAATGCCATATATGGAACATCTGTGAAGTTTGCTATGCGCAGACCATGCTTAATTGAGGCGGGCAGTCTGGATTTTGGAAGACTTGTCATTAGATTTCTCTGTCTTAGAAGTATCGGCAATAGATATATGGCACGCCATTTGATAGAATTCTTGATCGAATAGAACAAGCCCATAAAACAGGTTTATTTCAGATCAACTGGGTTATTTGTGGTACATTGCAAATAAAACTACGTTTATGGGAAGAAAGGAGCTAAAAAATAAAACCAAAAAAGGTAGTGCGCAGAAAAGGAAACTTCGTGGTGTGCCCACCACCAAAAGCCATGGTTGGTGGGCCCATTTAGGAAACTTATTGGAGCAATATGTAGAGTGGCCACTGCTGAAGGCTGTGGGCACTGGCCATGGCAAGTGGGACCAAAAAGAAGCGAATTGGATAACATGTAATGATCGACGGCCATAATGTTTCAAAATATACAGTGGGCATGGCCAAAGGACCTGGCTTGTGTGCCCAAAAGAAACATTTGGGGTACATTTACAGTGGACATGGCCTAAGGCCATGACTAGTGGCCCGGTAGAGTTTCAAAATATACACTGGCTATAGCCAAAAGCCCTGCCTAGTGGGCCCGAAAGACATGTATAGTGGCCACGGGCGAAGGCTGTAGCCACCTAGAGGGTCCAAAAGAAACATGGGGGGGTGAGGGGGCACATGTACAGCGGAAATGGACAAAGGCTGTGGCCTTAAAAAAATATGGTATAACAAAACCCTTGAAGCGCACAGAAAAAACCTCAGTTAAGGCGTAGTTAAATTGCACCCTTGAAATTTAGCAGATGTGAGAAGTCATGACCAGCTTAACTCTGTACGTTCCCTTTGCAACGTACATACATATAAGAAAAGGGACAACAACGGGAGTGCACTGAGTTAAGCTGGTCACCACTTCCCACATCTGCTGAATTTCTAGTGTTTTGTTAAGTTGCAGATATATGAAAAAACAAATTGGGAAAGGACCGACTGCCCATGATTTTCTTCCACTTTAGAAGAAATAGACCTGGGAGTGCGCAGCAAGGAATGTGATTTATCCGGCGTTTATCGCAAAACTACGGCGGGTAACCCACCGCAGCTTGAACACGCCAGCATCTGGAAATGTTTAACTGGATGGGGCGATGCAGTAAAATTTCCAGTTGGGTCATAAAGGACGCCCAAGAACAAGACAGCTCCAAAACTGCAGGAAGAGGAGAAAAAGCACATAAGGGGCACAAGAACACTGAAGCACTGAGCACTGAAGCATTGCGCCAGAGGACCCAAAGACTGCAGTAAGTAGTGTGCTTGTGTTTCTGCGTCCAACTGCTGTACTCCTATCGGAGTGAATATACTTATACAAAGAAACAGATGCTTGGCCCACTTAACAAAAAAATTACATCCTAGAAGGGCATTGAAGCAAAGTGATCACAACACTGAACGGAGAGCAAACGCTACATTTTTTCCAGACACAGTCATAATTGAGAGGGTGAGGGTGCCTTCTCAACGGTCGTTTTTCCACACAAACTGAAGGGGAAAAAAAACGGATTCAGCAGACATTACCCATAAATAATGGCAGCAGTGATGACTGTTTAAGGAACAGATAAGTGGAACAGGATCAAACGTTGAAGCAAAAAATGTTTACACTGGAAAAATTGCATAAACGAGAAAAAAAGCAAATGATGGGAAGCCACTTAATTACAAAACTATACAGATACAAGAAGAATACCAAGAGGTCTAAAGGTCCTGTGATGAATCTAGTGGAGTCATCACAGATTCCCCAGCGATTACCTCCTTCCATGTGGCCAGGGGATGGCAGCCGCTACCTGATCCTGACACTGGCCGGGTGGTAATATGAGGGAGGATAACATGGGAGGAGACAACTGCCAGGGGGAGGTGGTGACTCCCTCAGAACAGGCGCTGCCTTCTCTCCTTTCTCCTGAAGAAAAGCCTATGACACCCAAACGTCTAATGGCATACTTTCAATCTAATCATAACCCCATTCGTACCACAAACATTTACAACACACAACATCCTGTTTCTGATGTTTCTCTATTTAAAACTTGTGAACATCATTTTAGATATCCAACATCTATGGACTTCAGCTCACATAAAGCCTCAGGTACTGAGATGAATAAGAGGAGGAAGGAGTTGATGCAGATTGAAGGAACACCCAAAACCTAATGTGCAGACTAGTTGCTTGGCTGAACCATGAGTGGAGGGAAATTTTAAAATGGAATCTGAACTCAACGCAGGAGTAGTACGAGAGAACCGTGCCAGAGTAAGCCAAGAGAGGGACAAAACTGACATCCATGCAGCGGTTCGTGAAAGCGAGTCAAACATACCGGTGCTGCGTGAATGAAGAGACGCAGTAGCAACATCTGAAGGACAGTCTGAGCACTGGGAACGGAAGCTCCAGGAGGTATGGTTATGTTGGGAAGCAGCCTTCACTGGTGCAAGCCACGGAGGGAAGAAAGCGGGTGAACGCAGAGCTGCAGGAAATGCTGGAGAAACGTCCACATTGTGTATTAAAACGTCCCAGGTAGGGAACTTCACCACATAAGCACGTCAGAAGTCAGAGACACTGCAAACTACCTATGAGTCTAACCCAGAGTCATTGGAGACACCGGGGCGTACCGACACGCATGCAATCAAGTGAATGGATTATATGAGACTGCTATTATAAACAAAGTTAAAAGGCGGTTTAAATACAAACCAAATCCAATGTTAAAGCAATGCCCAATAGCAACTATATTTGAATACCAACAAGATACCGCACAGCAACAAAACCTGAACAAATATCTATGCATGAGACGTCAATGTGGGGGAAAAGCTGGAGCGAGTGTTACACCAAGTAAAAATCTCGAAACCAATAAGCAGTCCTGTTAAAAGGTACAGACCAGGCAGTTGACATTTGGGGAAATATACCCGGCAATATAACAGGCAAGGGATTATACCAGGTGCTCTGCCGGGCTGCAGAGAAGGATTCCTGCAGCGGAGTATACCAAGCAATTCACCAAAGTTGTATAACAGTGAGGAAAGGTAACTGGCAGGGAAGTATACCAGGAAATCTGAGACGCACATGAAAGGTCCTGGTAGGCAGATAGACCAGGCACTTGAAATTGTACAAGGACTTTTAACACTGACAAGATACCCAGCAGGGGAGTATACTAGGAAGTCTGAAGAGCTCACAAGAGGGTTCCTGGTAAAGGAGTACACCAAGCAATCCACTAAAGTACAAGAGAAGGTAAAGAAAGTTTATTTTATTTAATTTTTCTTTTTTTTAATAAATGCACCTAATACTGTACCCAGGTTTGGTTTCTAAGCACGGATACGGGATTCGAGCCTCAGTTACGTGGTCTTACTTCCAAGATCAGCACGTTGCCCTGTGGTAGCCTCCATTTTATTGTGGAATTTATTGAGTGAATAAGAACTTTATGAATACAGTAACAAGAAATCAAGGAAGTGTTGGATGCCATGGAATGTATTGTTTGAACAAGAACTTCATGAGTCTGCTATAAAGAGACTATTGTGATACCAAGAAATGTTTGAAAGAGACTTTTGCCATCATAGCTAAATATCCAGGGGAAGGTAACCACCCTCTGGATCCAAGGGTTTCTCCTTGGAAAAGACCTTCTGAGGGATTTATCCATCTATTGTAATTGTTATTTTATAATGCCCTGTATACCAGGGACGGTTTCTAAACTCGAGACCAGGATTCAAACCTGTGTGGCTATGCGTTGTCTTGCTTCCATGACAAACACCCTGCCCCGAGTTATCCTCCTACCACCTTTTGCTAAACACAAGTCAGACATTTCCTTGCACCAGTAGTTTGTTTCTAGTGTGAGGGTCAGATTAGAATGTTTTGGACACAAGGGTGGTTTCTTTAGTTAGTTTCCTAGGCAGGGAAACTTCTTTAGGATAGGGTTAGAGAGGCATTTATCCAAACCATTTCTGTTTAATAAACATGTCTGAGAATATCACATCTTTGTGTCCACCTCATTTCTGACAACTCACAGCCCTTAACATTCCATCCAATGAAAATCCAGATCTGGAGATGCTAACGCGACTAATCAAATTTCTGGAAATGTTAGTGCGATATGCTGAAAAAGACTGGCAAAAAATAATTAACTGAATTAAAGAAACAGGAAAGATTCTACACTGGGACAGAAGGCAAAGGAGCTATGGTAGGGCATTTCTCAGCCATAAATAAAACTACAAGGTAGGTTTGATTTATACCTTTGCCAGAAAATATTATCAAGCATGCAAGGCCAGCATAAAAGACAAATCCCCAATTGCACAATAACCACATTTTGAAGGTGCTTCCAATCTGAAAGAAACATCGGAAAGTGATGAGGCACAGTCCGTCTGCATTATTTTAGAGGAAATTAAACAGATGCATCTGGAAGGCAGGAAACCAATGCCTTGTGGCAGCTACCCTGTTGTGTCAATAAGCAAACGGGACAAGCAACAAGGAAAACGACTAAGGAGGAAGAAAGACCACAGCAGGCAGGCAAACAATCACCTCAGGGGCACCAAACGCGCTTTGGACAAAAGAATGGCAAGAGTAACTAATAGTTAGCACAATGTACATTATTAATCAAAAAGGACATTAAGTAAAACGGAAATGCAATTACTATCAAGACTACATTTCTCCCCTAAAGCCAGCATGGACCATGCCCAAACTCAGATCGACCTATATAAATTCCATCATAAACTAAGATTGATGAAGCATTTTGCCACACATGACCAAGGCAAGAAGACGAAGAAAAAGCTGACAAACCTACACCTCTCAATTCAGGACATCCCGGCTCTAAAAGATTTACAAGCACATGACCTGATGAAAAACCCAGATCTGAGCCCCTATGGGACAAATATTTCCCTATCCCAAAACAGTGGCTGCAAACCACAGTGCAATTTTCAACCTAATGGTAGCAAACAGATGACTTAAAAAACTGGGCAAACGTTAATCAAATAAAACAATCAGAAAACAAAAGGAACAGTGGCAACATCGGACCCTTAAAGATCTAAGGAATGACCCCACAATAGTTCTAAAACCTATGGGCAACGTGGGCAAACTAGTCATCATGGACCAAGAGGATTACACATAAAGGAAGCAATAGTTCATAACATACCACACTAGCAGGGAACCCCATTGGGCAATACAAAACAACGTACCACGTAATACTAGAGGAATGGTATGATAAGGGCCTCCTTGAATGGGGGGGTGGGGGGAGAGGAGTGCCTCAAGGTCAAATACCCCATCAAACTGACAATCTACTTTGTTCCAAAAGTATACAAGACACTGCAAAAGCCTCTGTGCAGGCCCATTGTGGAATCTATGAGAAAGCTTATGAAGAAAACAATCTTCCTTGATCATTTCCTCTTTACCTTTGTGGAGACACTCCCATCGTGGTGTTAGGTCAAAGTATCGACTCAAAAGGGTCAAATGACAAAACAGTTGAGTCAATTCGACCGAAAAAAAAGGATCAAATCTCTTTTTTTTTTTAAGGGTGGTCCCCCCAAACCCCTGTTTTTGGTGTAAAAACACTTTTTTAGCTAAACTATAGCAAAAAATAAATATACATTTAAAAAAAAAAAAAATCGATCCTTTTCTTTTCGGTCGAATGCACTCTCACCTTTGTCATTCGATCCTTTTGATTTAGGTACTTTAACTGGACACCTCCCGTCTTACATCCAAGATCCAACTGATTTCCTATGGAAAATAGTGAATATCCCATGGGAGGACTTATTTATGGAGCACTTTAGATGTGGTCTCAAGAGTATTGAACACAAATTTGGGAATACAAGCTGTAGAAATATTTCCTTAGCGCAATCAGCAAGCTACAGGTAACATCCTAAAACGCTCATTGAAATGTTAAGCTACTGTCTAGAGCACAATGCAGGGATCAAAATGGAGATGATTCGATGAGCAGGAGCGGAAACCAGCTCCTGGGTGTCGGGCATCACCAAGGAGGAAGGAACTACTGCTGCAGAAACAGTAGCGAGTACCCAGCTCACCATGAATCTAACTTTCACATGAGATGCACACATTAATATTTTGCACATAATATAATGTTGGATTCATAGTGTTTAAAGGTATACTAGATGTGTCCTAATTCTTCTATAGTAGCAGTCTCAAATACTCAAAGATAATGTCACGCATGCATGTCTGTTAGGCACAAATTGCCTGGGGAGACAAAAGTAGCTCCTGGTAGCTGTTTCCAAGCTAACCAGACTCGACTAGGCTAGAAGGAGCTGAATAGCTCCCACCTCCCCTCAATTACGAACCCTGCAATGCGTTTATTTTTTACACCTTTTACATGCAAACACGAGGAACAGCGATGGGCACCACATTTGCTGCATCATATTCAAATGTAATGATGGGAATGTGGGAAACAGATGCTACATGAGGAAACATTTGAAGAACAAAAAAAATAGTAATGTGGGTTCGCTTTATAGACTACCTGTTCATTGTGGGGAAGGAAACTACATGCGAGTGGTCAGACTGTGCAAAAGATTAACCAGAACCCCTATAATTTTAGGTTCACAGAGCACCATGATAAACAAAAAAGTTGTACATCTGGATATCGAGGTGTAAGTAGAAGACAAGCAGCTTCAAAGCACAATACATAGGAAGTTAAGTATACATTCTTTGTTGCATGCCAAGAGCTGCCACCCTAAGACTCTAATCCGAAGCATCTCATATGGCGAAATGATTAGAAACCATTCCACAAATGCAGAATTCAAGCATGAGAAGATAAACAAGATTTAAAGAACAAGGGTAATCAGGAGACAGTGTGAAGAAGGCTTGCGACAAACTGAAAATACAAAAGAGCACCTTCTTAGAAATAAACTACAAAAGACGAACATAACCACTTAAGATTTATCACAATGTACAACAGTTGCCAGGAATAAGGACTCCCACGGGAAAATCCTGCAGAAGCACTCTTGGAAGAAAGTCTAAACGACTTTCCGGAAATCTTCATCAATAAAAGCACAAGTGATAACATTTTTCTTTCAAAGGAACTTCGATAAAGCCACACAAACCTAGATGCTGGAACTCAAAGGCTTTTACAAATGCACAACGTGCAAAGCGTGTCGCTAACAATACATACATCCATGGACAAAGGAAATAAGAACCAATTAATAAACATCTGACATGCAAAAGCATCTTGGCTATCTACATGATCCAATGTGGTTGCAATAAATGGTATATTGGCAACAGAAAATTAATGGTGAAGCTACGAATCCTACAACATATCCGGGCAATAAGAAATAAAGATATGAACTACCCTCTGGTGAAAAACTTTCATGGCGCACATCAAGGTGACCTGATCACGTTCAAATAATATCCAAGATCATCCACGGGGAGGAGACAGAAAAAGCTACGTCAAGTGGATGCCAGTTAAATTGTGGATATAAACACAAAAACACCAAGTGGTCCCAACGCTGACGAATTGAAAATGTTCCTAGACGGATAACTACAAATAAAAATGATCTTGGAGCGGTTAAAAAAATGGCATAAAATAAATGGAAAAAAACTGCCACTCTCATAGAACCCAGAAATGTAAGCTCGCTGATGGCGAAAAATATTGAAATCATATATCACACAATGTTTAAGTGTACACCATTTGTGAAAATGTAGGATTAATGATTTATGGGAAGCAACACATTTGGTACACTCACATTTCTAGAGACAATGGTACACCAAATGAAAATTCCATGTTAGATACTATGAAAAAAAGAAAGGTGGCAAGCAAAATGGGTGTAAAATAAAAAGGGTATAGAAATATTGAAGCGAGGTGCTGAAACGAAAAAGAGATGGAGTAATAACCAGCATATAATAATGGTCAGTCGAAGAAGGGTCCGATATGTATAGGACACAAAAAATTATGGGCAAGCTGCACACTAACCAATATCAAGTGCGCTGTGCTTAATATATCACAAACCGGGTTCCAATGATGATTGGGTACCCAAAGATGCAAAAACAGCAACTGTGTCCACAAAAATGACAAACGGACATAACTTGAATGGAATGATCAGCACTATGCACTTTATTTACTGGGGAAATGCATCGGACAATTGACATAAGCATGAACCATTCATGCACTGTCCAAGCACCTGAAAAGGCACAATGCACATAATTGGCACAAGGCAGACCATTTACCAACTAGACAATATGATTTTTACAATAGCAATTTATGGCCAAAAATACAATATTAAGGGCAATTGGAATTTACCTTTTTCTCTTCACAAATTGGCCCCATTGTAATTTCAGACCATGCCCCAGTCCTTACTGTTCTGGAATGGCAACCTCAACCTTCCTTGACCGTCTAATGGAGATTCAATTCTTTTCTACTCAATGATCCCAATTTTATTTAACAAATACAATTTTTCTTTACTGCTTAATAGTCCCTTAGACACCACAATTCATAATTGGGACGCTTTCAATTACCTCTCAAGAATAAACATAAATCACAAACATTAGACACAGCTTATTTCAATCACCCTACAGACTATTCTTTCAAATCACTCCTTGCAAAACACACAGAATTTAGGAATTACAATCCTAATAAAACCTGTTAATACCCGCTCAGTTCTAAAACAAAATTCTATGGTGGTTTCAATAAATCAGGTAAATAAATTGCAAAATATCTTAAGGAATAAAGAAAAGAAAATCTACTATAACTTATATCAGTAACCAACATAGGGTTAGAGTTTGCAATCCACAACAAATCAACAATACGCTTTGAATTATTTTACTCTTAAGTGTACTTAACTGATCAAACTATTCTTAATGATATTACTAACCATCTCCGCTCTAACAAGAAAAGTATTGATAATCCTGTAGATGAACAAGTTACTCTCTTACCTGGTAACGTTCTTTCGATGGGATGGTCCGACGACGTATTCCATATCTAGGACAGGTAAAATTTTCGGAGTCTGCGTCCTGCGTCGATGACGTCGATGCGCCGTCCCCGGGGACCTCCTCCGACGGCCGACGTCACCCGATGTGATAAGTAGGACGCACGACGCCCGTAGCCTCAGATGTAGTTTTTTTCCCCAGAATGTGTGACACCAGTTTTCTGCCAGTCAGACACACAAGGCCTTGCGGAACGCAAGCTGCAATCGCATAAGAAATTCTGCAGCGGGGAAGGTAGGGAGGGAGCGATATGGAATACGTCGGACCATCCCATCGAAAGAACGTTACCAGGTAAGAGAGTAACTTGTTCTTGGAGGGGATTGGGTCCTCCGACGTATTCCACATCTATGACAGACTCCCAAAGCAGTACCAAGCAAGGAGGTGGGAAAAGAATTTAGAAAACAAATTTAGCATGCCCAATCAAATTGCGGAATAAAGGACTGCCTTGCCAAAGGCCAGATCCTGCCCTAGGATGGAATCGAGGGAGTAGTGACGTACAAAAGTATGTACCGAAGCCCAGGTGGCTGCATCACAGATATGACGAATAGGAACACCCCTCTGCAGGGCAGTAGACACAGCCACTCCCCTGGTAGAATGGGCCCGCAAGCCAGCCGGAGGGTCCTGACCTGCAAAGCGGTAACACTCGGAGATAGCTAAAATAATCCAACGAGACAAAGCCTGTTTCATCACAGCTTGTCCCAAACGCTTTCCAGCGCAACAAATGAAAAGTTGATCGTCCACTCTGACCCGGGACATGCGCGAAATATACAAGCTCAACGCTCTCCTAGGATCAAGCCTATGGAGCCTCTCCTCTTCCTTACCAGGATGTGGAGGAGGATAGAACGCCGGAAGAACAACCTTCTGGCTCAAATGAAATTCCGAAACCAACTTCGGAAGAAAGGAAGGAAGAACTCTAAGGACAACCCTGTCCTTATGAAACACAGTTAAGGGTGGCTTAACTGAAAGTGCCTGTAACTCACTTACTCTGCGAGCGGAAGCAACCACAACCAAAAACACAGTTTTCAGAGTTAACAGCCTCAAAGGGCAAGAATGCAAAGGCTCAAACGGAGCACTCATAAGAAACTTAACAAGGTTCAAATCCCAACCGGGCACCAGAAAAGGTGACGGGGGGAACACATTAGTGAGCCCTTTCAAAAACTACGAAATTAAAGGAATCTTAAAATAGGAACATTCTTCAGACGAGCGCTTAAATATGGACAGCGCCGCCAGGTAACCTTTAATGGTCCCCACTTGCAAGCCCCTGTGGGCCAAGGAAAGCAAAAAAGACAAAACCATGGGAATGTCACACTCAGAAGGATCCACATTCTTAACTCTGCACCAGTCGCAGAACTTTCTCCAACGGCAATGGTACAGAGACTTTGTTGCCAGCCGCCTGGCTGACAGCAACACCTCCATCACGTCTTCAGGGAGGTCCCAATCATTATACCTCAACCTTTCAGAGACCAAGCGTGAAGGTTGAGGGATCTGACCTCTGGATGGAGAACCTGACCCCCCTCCCGTGAGAGCATATCGTCTCGGTAGGGAAGACGACGTGGAGGGCAGATGGACAAGGCGAGAAGGTCCGGGTACCACGTCCTCCGGGCCCATGCAGGAGCAATGAGGATCATCCGGGAACCGAACCTCCGTAACCTCCCCAATACTTGCGGGATGACGGGGACTGGTGGAAACACGTACAGCAGTGGGAATGACCACTCCACCAACGCGTCTCCTAAGGCTCCTTTTGGAGGAAATTCCCACGAGCAGAACCTTTCACACTTCTGGTTGCCACTGGAGGCGAAGAGATCCACTTGAGGGGTCCCCCAAAGGGCGAAGATCTCCAGGAGAATCTCCTGAGCCAGCTCCCACTCGTGAGAGATCGTGCTCTGCCTGCTCAGAGAGTCCACCATCTCGTTGTCGTCTCCGGCCAGATGAACAGCGGAGATTGAAACTTCCTGCTGGATGGCCCAGAACTCGGGCTGCATCGCCTCCCTGCACAGAGGAAGTGACCCTGCCCCCCACTTTTTGTTGAGGTAGTGCATGGCCACCGTGGTGTCTGTCAGAATCAGGACATTCTTTCCTCGCAGTCGGCAGAAAAGCCTTCAGGGCTAGCCTGACAGCCCTCAGCTCCAACAGATTGATATGGAGTCTGGACTCCGACGGAGACCAACGACCACTGACGCAACTTGTTGGCATGAGCTCCAAGGAGGGATGCGTCCGTCACGATCGTCACCTCCGGCCAGGGCAGCCAAAATGGGGTCCCCCTTCATCAGATTGCCTTCGACGACCCACCACAAAAGGTCCTGGACGACCGAGGGCAGCACCTGAACAGGGTCTGACATCCTGCCGGAGGACTGAGACCACTGGAGCTTGAGTGCCCATTGCAAAGATCTCATCCGCAACCTGGCCTCTGGCACCAGAAGAATGCAGGATGCCATGAGGCCGAGCAGTCTCAAGAACTCGGACGCTGGGAGAGTCTGGGCAAGTTGAAACTTGTGCACCATCTGCTGAATGTGAAGAGCCCTCACCTGGGGAGGAAAACACAGCCCCATGGATGTGTCGAGCACTGCTCCGATGTACTGGAGCCGCTGTGTTGGCGTCAAATGGGACTTCTTTAAATTGAGAGAGAAGCCCAGCTTGTGAAGGGAGTGGCAGGTGACGGACATATGATCCAGGACTTGCTCGGGAGAGCGCGCCCTGATCAACCAATCGTCCAGGTAGGGGTAGACGTGAATCCCCCCCTTTCCTGAGATGCGCTGTCACCACCACCATGAGCTTGGTGAAAACCCTCGGGCGGAGGTCAATCCGAACGGCAGGACCCGAAACTGAAAGTGCGAGTCGCCAACCACGAACCTCAGGTACTTCTTGTGCTTGGGATGGATCGGCACATGGAAGTAAGCGTCCTTGGTCGAGAGACACCAACCAGTCCTGAAGTTGAAGGGCCTGGAGGACTTAGAGAGTAACCATCTTAAACTTGTCCTTCCTGAGGAGTTTGTTCAAACAGCCCAAGTCCATGATGAGTCTCAATCCCCAGTCTTTCTTCAAAATCAAAAAATAAGGGAATACCATCCCTTGTTCCTCTCCACTACAGGCACCAGTTCTATGGCGTCTTTCTCCAGCAGGGCTTGAATTTCCTGCGCAAGGAGCGGATCCAAACTCTTCAAAGAGAGGTTCCCAGGTGGATTGTCGTGAGGCCTCTACCGAAAAGGAAGACAGTAGCCGTGGGTTAGGATCTCAGCCGCTAATGCAACACAGTTCCATAGAGTGTGTGTGAAACGAGACAAGGCACATACGGAGTTGGCCGCCTGAAGCGCCATACCCCCTGAAGAAAACACTTTCTTCGCCCAGCCGTCAAAACGTTTGTCGTCCCTATCTGGAGGGATGTAAGGATACGACGCCTGCTTTGCTGGGGCCGTAGCCGCCTGCACCACCAAACTCTCCGGAGTGGGGTGCCTGGACAAGAAGCAGGGGTCGCTACTGGCTGGACGGTATTTTCGCGACAAAGACTTTGCCCACTGCCGGGAGACTCTTCGGAGCAGTCCAAGCCGCCGCCACCCTTCTCTGCAGAGCCATATGAAACGGCAGTTCCGGGTCAGTGAGGGGACCAAGATCAAGGATGTCCATGAGATCATCCTGAACGAACTCCCCTGGGGGAGCCGACCATCCCAAGTACTCGGTGACCCGAGACATAAGGCGCCGGTACGAAGAATCAGCATGAGTGCCAGGCTCCGGCCTACAAAACTCCACCTCCGGAGAGGTGTCCAGTCCACTGGCATCACTGCCTCAGGTCATCAAATTGGCTATGGCCCGAGAGAAGCTCATCTGGCACCGTAACAAGAACCAAGCCTTCATCAGAGCCTTCATCACCCTCCGAGATGTACTCCAGGCGGTGACCAAAGCTATGCCTGGCCAGAGCCTTTCTAGGGCTAACCCCGTGCCACGGGGCCCCTCCGACATCACCGCCTCGAAAGGCGTCGAGGGCGCGAACGAGTCGACGCTGAGCGAATCGGCGTCCACGTCAGCTGCAGCGCCGCCAGCATAGACGGCGTCGACGCAGGCCTCGAAGCCGGAGCTCCGAGCGTGTCTCTCGACGACCTAGGCGCCGACAGCATCGACAACCCCCTCGGAGGCAGAGCCTCGAGAGAAATCGATGACCTCAGCGCCACAGGCGTCGACGTCTTCCTCGAAGACGGCACAGGATCACACGGTCTCAAGCACGCCGAGGACCGCGACCTGGAACGGGCATGGCGAGAACGGCTACCCTCGTCAGAACGGGACCTCTCCCGCGAGCCGTGACGACCACCCGAGCCCGAAGGTGTACGAGCAGTGTCTCCCGACCTGTGCCGACCGACCCCACTCAGAGGCGCGGGCGGACCGGTGCCCTGCGATTCAAGAATCGCTAACATCTGCTTCCCAAGGGAGCCCATTCCTCCGGTGTC
Source organism: Ambystoma mexicanum (assembly GCF_040938575.1). Classification (NCBI taxonomy): domain Eukaryota; kingdom Metazoa; phylum Chordata; class Amphibia; order Caudata; family Ambystomatidae; genus Ambystoma; species Ambystoma mexicanum. The sequence continues at coordinate 900,270,062 of NC_090941.1, forward strand.
GCTTGCATGGTGGGATAAGCGACCCGCCGACGGGTGGAGTCCTCGGAAGAGGACGGCGAAGGGAATGCCTCGAAGAGGCACAAGAGTGGCGAGACAGACTCCTGGAAGGAGACCCACTGGACTTCCGACGAGGACGCAGAAAGTTGCCTCTCGAGTCATCCGTCGACTCGTTCGCGCCCGTCATCCGTCGAAAGGCCCGTAGACCTCGAATTCCGGGGCTTAGACACCCGACCTACCGACAACTTCTTCTTGCGCTCCCGCAAGGCCTTGGCCGTAAGTGACTGGCAGTCGACAGTCGTCCGTATCGTGGGCCTCCCCGCGGCACCAGAGGCAGGCGTTGTGCGAGTCCGTGACCGACATCTTGGACCCACAGTTCCCGCATTTCTTGAAGCCCGGACGCAGGGTAGAAGACGAAGTAGACATTGTCACGAACAGGTTTTCACAAAAACCAAACAGGTTCAAAGAACCAAGAAGAATACAACAAACTCCATTCTAGTCAAGGCGTACCGAGATTCACGAAGCGAACACGTTCGCAGAAAAAACGGAACTGAGGCTACGGGTGTCGTGCGTCCTACTCATCACATCGGGTGACGTCAGCCGTCGGAGGAGGTCCACTGGGACGGCGCATCGACGCAGGACGCAGATAATGTTCCGAAGCAGCACAGCTGTGGACATTACCGGTCATAGATATGGAATACGTCGGAGGACCCAATCCCCTCGAACTTTCCTTTTTAGATGCCCCCCATTTCATTACAATTAATTCAAAAAGCCATCCTACACCTTAAAATTGGCAAAAGCTGCAGGCCCTGATGGATTCCCTGTTGATTTGTATCGCTCCTTTACTACATTTCTCTCCCCTAAACTCCTGAACCTTATAAACATTTCTTTATGTTAGGTTCCAGCACCGGATCCTTTGGAGAAGCCTTACTAATTCTGTTCCCCAAACCGCACAAAGACCCTTTATCAAAAATGATCATCCTAGATCTTTAATCAATTCTGACTATAAAATCCTAGCAAAAGTAATTGCTAATCGACTCAATGGTATAATGCACAGATTAATATATATCAAACAGGTTTCATCAAAGGAAGATCTGCCTCATCCAATATTATGATCCTTTTCAATACTCTTTCGCATTCACAAAATTCACTTCTACCCTTCATCATTCTTGCCTTAGACATTGAGAAAGCATTTGACAGTTTCATGGCCCCTCATATTTGAATGTCTTTCATGGCATGGTTTAGCCCTACTTTTCCCAAACTCATCTCCCTTTTATATTCTACACCCTCAACTAGAATATTTATCATGAATACCTTTACCAGTTTCCGATATCGCACGGAACCAGACAAGGATGTAAGTTAACCCCACTTCAGTTTATTTTAGCCCTAGAGCCCCTTCATCAAAGAATTTCCTTAATAGTATTAAAGGCATTGTAATAAAAGATTTCTCTTTAAAATGTTCTGCATACGCTGATATCCTACTCTACCGTGCAAACCAGACTACCTCTATCCCGGTATTAATGTCTACCATTGATCAATTTGCTTGTGTGTTGCGCTCACCTAGTCTCTGCGGTGAGGTCGCTCGGGTTAGATTTCGCCCTCCGCGCTTATGTGGAGACTGGTGGTAATAGGTGATGCTGCTTGGGACTGCTCCTGCGTGGAGAATAGGGGGCGTGAGTATGCCAGCTGGTGCGCCTGATCCCCTTCCAGACCTCTTCTCCGAAACCGTGGTACCCGTGGGATGCGCTGTCCCTGGAAAGCTCACCTGTTGATCAGTTTTGGCGAGCACTTCGTCCTGCTGCTTCTGGCAGGGGCGCTTGTATGATCTGGACAGAGTTCCTTCACTCGTCCCTTGCACATGGTAGTCCAGTCCTGCTGCGACTAAGCCACTATACTTAAGTGTTTCTGTTTGCCTTTGTCTTTCCTCATCTGTTTTTGTTGTATTGTAAAGTTTGTTGTCTTGTATTGCTGTCCGTTCCACTTTTGATGTTTGCTCTTTTGCTTTCTTCCCTTGCAGGTGATGTTGTCGGCCTGGCAGAAGCTGCAGAACTCAAGGTGGCAGCCGGAGGGAATGAGGAACGAAGCTGCAGCGGTACAGTAGCTGGTAAGTTGTTAACTAGGGGCCGCGCGGAGTTCAAATGCAGCACGGCCCTAGGACGGATGTACTAACCTGGTCGTTCTTCTTCACAGGGTCCGAGTTCGTGGATGGGGAGTGCAGTGCTGCGGCGTCAGGATCAAGATCACTGGATGTCAGGAGATGAGTCTGCAGATGAAGCACCGGTTTCCTGGAGTCGAGTATGCAGGAGAACACCTGGTTTCAAAGGTAAGTAAACTGGTCCAAGCGGCAGTGAGCGTCACGTTACATGCGAGTGCACAGGAACGTGAAGCACCGGCCTTAAAGATGGAGCAGCTTATATAACTGAGCTTCTGAAGCCACGCCCACCAGGTTCAGCCGGCCCGGCACACCATGCCACACACGATGAGTCAGCACATGAGGATGTTCTCTGGAATAAAGGCTTTCAGCTCCTGGAAAGTTCTCATAAAATAAAAGCACTCCTGCACTGAAATAAAGTGTTCCTGATCACATCTCTCTATGAGCCTGGCGCCAAAAGCGCCAGGACTGAGTCCAGCCAGGGCCACTATGTTTTCCCCCGTGGCGCCCACTGCAGCCAACCTATATGTAGAACATTTTGAATTGACACATTTACCAGCAAACCAATCCATTCTTTTCAAAAATCGCACTTTGGCGAAGATTTATCAATGATATCCTCATTGTTTGGGATGGCACCGAAGACTTTCAGAATTTTGTGATTGGATCAACCAACAAAACCAATTTCTAAGATTTACGTTTACACACAATAAGGAGAAGATCGACTTTTTGGATATCACAATAGAAGTGGACCCCCATGAGAAAATACTTAAGGTTAGTCCCTTCGACAAACCTACTGACAGAAATGCACTACTCAGGTTGGAGAGTTGTCATCCGAGGCATACTTGTGAACATGTCCCCATTCTGACAGTTTTTGCGCTTGAAACGGAATAGTACACTTAACAGCACTTTCCTGGTAGAAGCAGAGAAACTTAAATCCAAGCTGCATGAGAGAAGTTACCCCAAAAAATAGTAAGGCGAGTCTTTGAGAGGTCCACCAATAATACCAGGGAAGCATTACTTGAATATCGTTGAAAATCCACAACAAATACTGAAATAGTATTTGCAAGTACTTTTTGCTCTATAACTAACCAAATAACGAAGATAGTAAGGAAGAATTGGCACATTTTGTCAGGAGCGGAATGCCCATTGAATTTGCCTGTATGCACATGCAAGAGAGCGCCTAATCTGAAAGTGTTACTAACTAGGAATGACATTGCCTTAAAAACAGTTCCACAAAAAAGTGTCACTGAATCATGGGGACTCCCTACTTTGACTGGACACACCTTGCGGTCAATGTGTGAACTGTAAATTTACCCATAGGACTAAAGAGGTGTATCTAGGTTTAACTAGACCGTGGATCCAAATAGTTCACCAATTGTAATTCAGCGAATGTGGTTTATGCCATCTGGTGTTGGTGCCCCAAACTATATATAGGGATGACAGAGCGAAAAATTCTATATCGGATCAGTGAACACAAAAGCTGCATTAAGAAGAAAAACCTTACAGCACCATTGGTGAATCATTTCATCACGATGGATCATGATGCAGAAGAATTAAAATGGACCATTTTATGGCAACTTGAAAAATCTAAAAACAGTGATGCCAACACCAAAAAACTTTTCTTCAAAGAGCAATGGGTCATTTTCTTGACCAAGGCCTTTGAAATAGGGCTTAATTAGCAAGTTGATTGGAAGCACAATATTTAAACACATTCTACTCATGGTACTGTATTCAAATCATGGCCGACTGAGCTTATGCCAGAATTATGACAGACCATAGGTTCTGTAAGAATACACTGTTTTCTAATTCAATGTATAGATCTACGATACATTTAGTTGAGCAGAGCCCAATCGCTAGGTATCCAGGGTCCGATTTAGACGGATAGCAGGATATCTTACATACAGACAGTGCGACTGCGACAGATAGCCAGAAATTAAACAGACATACAGTGCAAGGCTCAGGACATACTAGTTTGCTTGATGACAGGTAAACTACTTTTCGTTTGACGGCACCTGCTGACGGTCCTGTGAGCCCCCGCGGGTAGTGTTCCCAGCAGCGAACTACGTCAGATGGGAGGCGTGGCCTATAGTGAATGGTCCGGACACATGAACTGTGTCATATGACTCGACACATATGCTCGCGTTGCCGTTTACTCCTGGGAGTAGGCACAGATAAGGTCCACAGATGGAGGATCAGTGACGGGGCCGGAGGCATTGAAGGCAACGGCGCGTGATCTAGTTACGAGACTCGTGAAGTTTTGTTAAGTGACTCTGTGCGACATGAACTAATGGTGATAAGAATGGTGTGCCTCACACCTAATGGAGTTTATTAAAGACACTGTCCAAGTTGTATGATCACGCTTCTATGGTTTTCAGACATTGTCATTTTTTTGATGTGGACTCGCGTATTCTGACTCACACCAGCACTGGGGGCTAGTCTGTTGGAAGCGTTAGACGGGTACACTGAGACACGCTCTCGAGAAAGACTGAAGGTACTAGTGCACTTTTGTAGAATGAGATGGTAATACATTTATGTAACCTGTTCAGCATAGTCTTAATCTCGAATAAATGTCACTAGTTGACCTTATACCTAATGTTGAAGTGTTTAAGCATCAGTGACTACACTCGACAACAGGTTTGAACCATTCACTAAACTTGACAGGAAATTAGAAATGATATGGACATTGTAAGCACTTGGTTGCTTTTCTGCAGTATTATTTGCCACTTGTTCCTCGGTAACATTGGGTTAGTGAGCACAGTGCACTCATTTAGCTCTTTTAACTCCGGGCTGGCGACACACCTTAGGGTGAACGACGATAGAACACCATTGTAGTTAAATATGTGTGGACAGGGCACTAATGGTCCCCTGATGAAGTTCATGATATAAGTGTTTAGAGATTTATGAATGAAACATGTTGGGTATAGCGAGGTACCAGAAATAATATAGATAACGGATAACAACATTTAGTTGTTGTGTTCACCCAGGTAGCTGGAATTAGGGTAGAGACTACTCAGATAGAATTACTAACAAGAATCTGGGAACAATTCCTGAAGTGAGGATTCCTAGGTGCTACAAACCATTGCGTTGCACATTGTTTTTGACTTGTTCGTTACAAATTTGACTTTTAGATTAGTATAGGCAGGGTGTTTTTTAGGGTGCTTTAGGGTACATCTTTGGAGCTTTTGTGTTAACATTTTGTGTACTGTTGGTTTTAGAAATATGCACTAGGTTTTACACATTTTTACTCTGATGTATGGTTTTGATATGTATGAAATGACTGATTATTTATTGTGATGTGTTAATAAATTGGTTAATATTATGCTTAAACCCTGACTCGGTACCTATTTGGTCCACGGACCGAGTTACTTAGCAAGTAGGCAGAAGGTGTAGGAGAGCGACAGTTGGATTCCTTAGTTTTGTATAGTCTATAATGCTTTGGTTGGAGTAGAATCCAAGCATCGGTAAACCACTGTGCTAGTCTCTGGTTGTATGGCGTTATGGGTCCCAAAGGGACATAAGTGAGTCAAGTGACCCATTGCCCCCATCAATAGATGGTGTGGTTTTTGTGTTCTGGGGCCTGTGGCCATGACATTGTGTCTCAGGATAAAAATTCAATTTTGATCAATCCAAAATCTTACCTCTTACTCATTCATGTGTCTTATCGGATGCTCCACTTTATCGTATGAAGTGCTGCACTTCTATTAAATACTTCGGGATACATAATGCTCAAGATATTACATGCACTTTAAGCCTAAAGCAGAATGCAATAGTGGATAAAATAAGCTCTTCCATCAATCAGTGGTCCCCTTTTTTCCTCTTTGTGGGGCAGATTAGACTCCTATCTTCTTGCATTACCTTTCCATGACCCCAATTCTATTCCCAAGCTCCTCCTTTAAAGCATTTACAAAATCCTAACCAATTCTCTGGAAAAATAAAATCCAAAATAGAGCTCAATAACTCAAAAGTTGCAAAACTCTTGCCGGGGTTAAATTCTCTGATATTCTTAAATATCAAAAATCATTTTTGAGACAACTTGCCCTTTTCTGATCTTTCGAAACAATCTAATAATGCACCATCCTGAATTATTTTAGAATCAAAACCTATTGCTCCTCTAGCCTCTTCACATTTTCTCAGAACTTCCACAAGGCCTGGTTTTAAAAAACAGCCCCGGGGAAAGCAAACAAGCTTGGTTTTGCTTGATCGCAACCTAGTCTAATACCCAAGACACTACAAATGCCTTCTTATGGTTCAACAAATCATTCCCGCTTAAGATTAAAGATGAAATCTTACTTAAATAGTATTCTGCAGGGATTTATCTACTAACACACTTGTTTATTTAACAATGTATCGATACCTTTTCATTAGGTCTGCACCAGATTTTATATGAATAAATGGAATTTCAAAACCTATACTACCCTTACTAAACTAATTACCAAAGCCATTCCCTATTCTCAAAAGGAACCTTCAAAATATATAGAATCAATTGCATGCTATTGCCTTACCAAAGCTTCCAGCTTTTACTAGATTCTTAACCAACCCAATGACAATGCTTCGAAACTTACTGTACTATTGGAAGCTGACGGGGATCTCAAAATATCCCAAGAAATATGGACTATTTAACACCCCACCAAGTAGCCCCAAATAAACTAATAATTTTTGTTGGTCTTGCCAATCCCTTATCACCAATTTCACCCACTCAATCTTTTATTGCAAATGTATTTTCCTTCTAGACACAATTATGGATTTCTTTACAAAATAGGTTTTCTTTTCAAGAACCATTATCACTGTGCAATGTCTGATCGGTGTATTAGCTAATCCTTTCATTGCCTCGCCTGAATTATTAACTTTTATGGTTTATGTTCCTTTTCACCTTATTCCGTCTACTGGAAAAATGCACAGAAACTATCATACAATTTATGGTGGAATTATATATGCTCACAGAATTAAAAAGTTTACACTAGCCTCGAGAACATTACCTAAATTGTACAACAAATTTAATGTTTTCAATCGCAACCCGATGTAATTTGTACCCTTCATTTATGATGGCATCAACCCCTCCCTTCTCCTTATTTGTTTCAAAGCTGGCCTTGTTTGTCACCTCCTTGCTTATCTTAATTCAACACATCTCATTATTAACCTATTCACATATATTATATATTTTATATCATATGGTTAATATCTGAAACTATATACCAAGTAAAAGTTTTTACTTCCAGGTTTTAATTTTTCGGTTTGGCTATTGCATTTATAAAAACTTTCAATAAAAATCAGTTAACAGAAAATATGTAACACAATGACTTACATTAGCAACACAATTCCTGGACAGGAAATCAACCACACGATCGGCCCCTCTGAAGGGACTTCATTAGCTTAACTACATTCCACATCAGGGTTTCTTTTATTTCCATTCAAATCACATAACTAACATCACATTATTATGTAGACCGTTAACCATTTGGAACACATCACAATATGGTGGACATCGTATAGTAGGTACACATCCTTATTAACACTGAGTAAGTGCACTTGTATATTCTCAAAATGTGTCTAAAATAAAACCTGCATTTGTTTTCTGTTCATTTAAAATCAAGTGTGCCATTTTGTTATAATGTTTGATTTAAACACCTTATGAATACATTCGATTAGAAGTTGCCTCCATCTTTTATTGTGCGAGTACAATTAAATGGTCACTCCTACCTGTTCCCAGGAATATTTATGGATGCTTAAGATTAGTGGTAGCTCGCTTTCTCGTAAGCAGATCATGTATTGTGCTGTTTCAATATAATCTGCTGGCACAAATCACTATTGATATTTAGTGCTTAATCACTGATGGCCTCTTGCGAGTCCTGTACAATTTAATGAAAATGCTTGCTCCCTGAATTAAAAGTGCAAATGCAACAAATAATAGCTATTGACATATATCATATGTATTTCATTATAAAACAAACCCCAATCAATTCTATCTGAGCGAGATGATTGCATGGAGAGGAGGAGAGGAAAAGGGGGGGTGGGGTGGGGTCGGTTTTATTCATATACATTGTGGAACCCCTCATCATAATGTAAGACTAGACACTCACTATTTTAGTTAGTCTGCCTCAAGCGGGACATTGAGCTACTCGTCCTTGTCACAAAAGCATTCTACCGATTGCTGTGTACTATGATTTTACATAGTCAAGATACATTTTTTTCTGATTCTAATACTCCCTTGATCTACCACAATCAATCCCTTTCAAAATGAATAACGTGCATGTAGAACATAAGTTAAGCTCATTTACAAATTTATAAAGTGCAGATGCATGTGCAACATTTCAATATTGCTTACAATTTACAAAATGCTCTGTTCAAGACCGGTTTACTTAAATGAATATCCATAATCTCTTCAAAGTGCATAACAGCTTAGTTCAAACATTCTTAGCAGCAACATTTCAATATACGAGCACTAATCATAATCCTCATTTCTTTATTTTTGTATTCACATGGTTGAAAAAATACAACCTTTCAATTTACAAAAAACAGGAAGAAAAAACAGGAATAGCAAAAGTTCAGAAGATTAAATGGAAGTACGATATGTCATACAACAGAAAGCAACACAAATTCTGATCAACAGAAGGTGCAATCACATGATTACTTCCCTTGTATCATTACAAAGAAAACAAAATGAAAGATAATGTACATCAATTTAAATCATCATGAAATTAGTTAATATAACATTTGATGGATGGACCAATTAAAAGGATATGCATAATATAAATATTCAGCTAATCTTAAAAACTGTTAGTAGATATAAAATCTCAAGAAAAAGTTAAAATTCAAGGACATAGAAAGCATGAGTCAAAACCAAAGCATATTTAAACCGGTACATCAGGTTAAAATATTCAGTTAAACATAACTGTCCATTTACCAAGACAGGAGAAATTAGCCCAAGCGCAGCGAAAGAAGAAATTTACCATTCAGAATTTCAAACCACACATCTTCAGATGTTAGATTGACATATTCCAGAAAGCAAATGTGAAGAAATTCATTACGTTTCAGGGATATCATTGGACATATTGCTAAAAGATGCTTTAAGGTTTCAGTTTCTTCAGGCTTAACACAAAATCGACATGATTGATTCTCACTGTTAATAACTTTATGACAATGCAACACCTCTTGTAAGCCAAAGATTTAAACGAAAACGTAAAAACAGATTGCTAAAAACTCGGCAAGGGAATTTAAGAAGATAGGGTTATGGTTCTAGAGGCTCTTGATTCTATAATTGCTAAAAGAAAAGTGCTGATGTACCATACACTTTTATCCGGTGCATATTCAATCATAACACCAAAGTTTAATTTTGGCAGAATCAGGATTTGTCATGAGTAGCTGTATTGAAATGTCTGCAGTTTCCAGGATCTCAGTTAGATGTTGCTTCCATGAGCGCACAAAATGATCCTTGGCACATTCAACATGGGAAGCTAGGATAAATAGCAGTGTCTGGATCGTCGGTCAAAGCATTTTCTCAATAAGATACAGAAGGGTGGTTATAAGTACAAGATATCGATACTCCGCCAGTTCTAGACTGGATCCATGCAACTGCCAGTTGAATGAACAATTTCTAATTTGATGAGGAGTAGCACAGATCATAATCTTAGTTTTGGACATATTGATAGTAAACGGATGAATCTCAGTGTAGTCCTGAGTGCTTTAATCAATTTTTGAAAGCCATTTGGAGTTTAAGGCAGCACTAAGTCATCTGCATAGAGAAGCCAGAGAAAGGCACAGTTCCCAATTTTAGGAGGATCAGATACCACCTTATTGAGATGGATGTACAGGTCAGAGATTAAGAAATTAAAAAGCGCAGGGGCTAGAATGCAGCCTTACTTGAAGCCTCTACAAGTTGGAATGGGCGCTGATAATTTCCCGTCAAGTGATAAAGGAATCTGAATAGAGGTGTCAGAATGTAGAAGGGAACTAGGGTGCAACACGGGTGGGACAAGCCACTTTTGCCAATTTGTCCATTTACAATTCAGAGGTCACAGTCAAAAGCGCTCTTGAAATCCACAAAACCCCTGTATATTGGCCGATTCATTTATTTCCTGTACATTTTAATAGCAGTTATGATCAAGTTAATGGCTGCGCCTAGACCTGCTACAAAGCCTGTTTGGAACTTGTCATTTAAACGTTGTTCTGTCATCCAACAACCGAAATCGCATAAAATCAGGCGAGCAAAAAGTTTCCCTGGGGCATCGAAAAGAGCTATGGGTTGATAGCTCTGAGGAAGCCCACGACTGTCCTTCTCAAAGATTGGGACAATCTATTTCTGCCATACCTTTTGGCTTTGGAAAACTTTAAATTTGCTGCAAGTCATCTGCCCAACGTTCAGGATGGGTTTGAATCATAATGTTGGTGAGCCATTCAGGCCCAGGCACTCTAGAGGAGCTTAATTTAGTGATATAAAACAATAGATCGCTCCTTTCAAATCGAATGCTAGTGTCCAAGCGCATGTATTTCAAAGCTGGAGTGCATAGAGGGTTAGGCGGTCCAGCATAGAGGTTTTGGGGATACAAAATCCCCCTTTTTTTCCTGGACTGCATTCTTTTGTAAGGTGGTCTGGGGATCATGGCTCGCCTGATTTAGGAGATTCCAAACGGAAGCAATATTTTCGGAGGCTATGGTATGTAGCATATGCTCCGCATAATTTTGAACGATCAGCGCTTTCCGTGATTTAAAAACAGTTCTTGTACTGGGCCTTGAGCTGCTTTGTTCTAATTAATCCAAGTTCTAGAGGCAATACTGTAAAGTTCCTAAAATTGCTGCGCAGATCAGTTTTCTTATTGCGCAAGTCCTGATAGTAATGTTTGTGCCTGAATGCTGGTTAGGCTGTCCTGGACAGCTGCTCTAAGAATACTTCCAGGGCAGCTACATAGGAGCTATCAGTCGCAGCAACATCAGAAGTAGATCTATGGACATGAAATAGCAAGAGTGACTGAAGATGGATGAGTGACGAGGGGGGTCCATCTAAATCTGTTTTCACCTCCAGAGACAGCAAGGGGAAATTTGTTATATTGCAGTGTAGACAATCGTGGTCACTATGGTTTTGCAGCACAATCTGGAAGCATTCCACAAGTGCAAACAGATTCCTGGTGGTGAATATATAATCAATGATAGCCGATAGAAGGCCTCTCTCCTCCAAGTGCACTGAGGCAGGGTATCGCCATAAACCGCTCAATTGAGCATAAAGAATTGATGTTCTTCCATTAGTGATAGCCACGGCTGTTCAAGTGGATTAATTTTACACGTTACCAGGGAGACACTGTTAGTTGAGATCGCCCAATATGATCACATGGTCAACTGCAAGCACATTCGTAATGAGATCTAAAACATGCATGACATCATGAAAGAGGTGCTCAGTGTCAATGTTTGAATTATTCCAATATAAGTTAATGAGAGCAATAGGCTCACATGGAGTGGTGATTTTGACAAGCTGAATATACATGTTCGGAGTTGCCCATGGATCGAATTGAAGGCCTTTGGATATTTTCACTGACTAGTAGACCTATTGGACGACATTTGGCTTGGGTCTTAGCCAGTACCAACAAAACATGATCATTCCACACTGGGAGATCAACTAGATAGCCAAGTCTCTTGAAGGGCTACTATGTCAAATGTGTTTAGTGAATGGGAAGTAGCACTAAGGAGATGAAGCCGCTAGTATTCCAGCTCGCAAGGGTGCAAAGAGATTGATGCATAGTTGCACATTCCTCATTCATACTAGGCCTTCGTAATTGCATACCATGTGATGGTTTGTGTATCGATTCGATGTTTGGCAGGGTCTCAAAAGCACCTTGAGAGAAGGTGACTAAGAGCTGTTTTGCGATAGATTCAGTGACCGAACCAATGACATGAGTGACTCCCTTGTGTTAACGTTGGACAGTTCAGGGTCCTGTGAGAGGAGGAAACCGAATTCAAATAACCGCACTCTGGCTTGCCACAGGATGTTCCTAACAATCCCGGCTCCAATCCACAGGCGAACTGCTGTGAGCTTATTCTGATGAAGACATTCCACCTGCGTTATATCAGATGAAGATAGATCATTGAGGGATTAAACATCACTAAAGATGTTGAGCACACCGGTCCTGTTGAGATCATAAACCGGAAACTGGCAACCACGACACAACAAAATCAATCTATGTTGTTGTGTAAGTGAGGAAATCCCTTCATTCTTGACAGTGGCTGTTTTAGATTGAATGTAACGACTGTCCAGTGCAATGATCGGACTTAGCCGCTGGACCCAAGATCCTTGTCTCAAACTCCGGGAACAGGTAAATGTGGCCAGAGGGACACCGGAAATCCGGACTTTGAGAGCCCAACTCCCTCCTACCAAGAAACAGAGGACTCTGTCACCAGCAAGTTCAAACTGTGGTTTATTAGAGGCAAAACCAACAGGGATCAGCACAGGAACAGAGAAAATCCATGCACTGCTCCCTCTTCCTTAACTCGCAGGCCGGCATTACAACCAGATTACATCCGAGATGTCACAACCTGGGCCCTACTCCATAAAACATATCGGGCCACACAATTGTGCATGGAGTATCATACCACCTTATAGTGGACTATATAGATGTTATTCTACTGGTTCTCGCATGTCCAGGTGGCTGGCCTGGTCCATCCCCAAGTTACTATCTATAACAATGTTGCAGTGTGGTGGGCTTACCATTGTTCCTTGCCCGCTGCTATCCACCCATAGTATACTAATCTGATGGCTACAGCCGACATCCCCAGGCCTGAGATCTACAAGAGTTCTCAGCTCTGCGTGTACCTCTTCAAGGTAACAAGAATGACTATGTGTCTGCATTGTAACTTGTGTACACCACCTTAGCTCATGAGAGTGCTCTCCCGGTTAGCGTAACACTTTTAGCATATTGTTGCCAAATTGTCAGTGTGTGTCTAGCGGCCTGGGACCAGAGCTCCTTACCCATGGCTGATCGCTGTCCATCGTCTGCTTCGGCCGTGTCACGTGTTCAGAGACCACAAATTTGAGCTGTGCTGCTCTGAATTATGAGGATTTAATAGTAATTTCTGCAGCTGGTCCCTTTGTCGTCTGGATTGGAATGTTATCTGCATCTTTTGTCCTTGGCTGCAAGTCCTGTTTCACAATTCTTGCTCCCTGTGCAGCCTGAATTTGAGCTCCACTCGTCTCTTGCTGAGGGGCCTGTGGCCTGCTGTACTTTTCATAAACCTTATGAGGTTTCTAAAGTGCCCAGACTATACTACATTTCCATAGGTAAGTCACACTTGGTTGTCAGGTACCGTGGGTGCTCCTGCAGTTCCATAGGGTTAATTGCATGTAAGCATCTCTAGCCTAAGAAAGTTGCAAGCTTGTGGAGCTATGATGTTAATAGCTAATTCTTGAGACAAGGCGACATTCGGTGGAATATTGGAGAGTCAGTTTTCACATTCTGAAGCTCCACTTCATGAAGCAGTGCATCACGGGGCTCATAATGGAGTTCAAGAGAAGCAACATTACACGCAGGGATTTCAGGATTAAGCATGCAAAATTTCTTCACACAAGCAATTGAGGCATACTTTTTAGCGATGGCATTGGTAGCTAGATGTTTCCGATTATTGGGCATGGTAAGCAAATTAAGGAACTTTCGGGAGCTTGTTCGTGAAAGTGGAAGGGGTTTTCATATTTGTTTTTTTAAGGACGAGCCTTAGTTTGGGCATCCAATATCTGTCGCAAAAAGATTGTGAAAGTCGGCTTCGAGCTTGAAGAGCAGACCAGAGGAACATCCGTCTTTGCAGTCTCGCAAATCAACCTAGGTAGATCAGATTGGTAGTGTGTGGAATTGTAGGAGGGAGTGGTTGCATGCAAAGTATTAGTAAATGTTGTCAAATTACTGAAAAAAGGCAACTGGCCCTCAATTAAAGCAGCATCAGGAATTGCAGAATTACGATCAGGAAGCTGCTCTTGGAGGGTCAACAGCAAGGTTGTTTGGTTGTCCACTTGGCATCAAGTTTAGTGATCGAAGCAAGAGCCATATTCATTGCCATGAGCGATATTTCAATTAAATGTATAGAGGTTTCAGAATAGATGGGCTTACAAGGTGTGAGATTAGCAAAGGAGATGGATAGATCTGATGAGGAGCTACAAGATATATTGGGGAACATGATGGGTGACTGGGAAGATTAGTGTATGGACATGAGCTTTGAATGGGAGATATGTGATGAGAAGCTCTAATTGAGAAAGGGGATGAAGTGACTGCTTCACTTGTTACAGCAGTTAGTTCCATCAGACAAAAGGGAAGCAGCGCTGACCGTAGCGCCCTTCAGCATAGTTGAGCTAGGAAATTAGTATTATGTACTTGGGCTGTAATCACATTTGATAAGGTAGTGGCCGCCAAAGAGGGTTGAAATTCTGAAGATGGAAGTTCAGAGTCACAGTTGATATTCGACATCTTGAAGCCAGCAGCTACAATGGAATCAGGAGGTGTTGAAAGGTCAATCAGCGTGCAGTCATTCACATCAATTGTGCCATCAGTGCTTGTTACACAGAAACCTGTGCAGTTCCCTTAGGGACCACTGCAAATGATTTAAGACTACAGGTGTTTGGCAGTAAACCCGCTTGGTAGCAGTCTGTACCACACAGATTCACTTGGTAGCTGTGGCTGAGCAGTCAGACTTCCCTCAAGAAGAGTTAGGCAGTATGCAGAGAATACACAATAGGTACAGAGACACAGTAGCACAAACAAACACTGACCAGAGCTTTGGTGTAAAAGTATATAATTATTTAAAAACACACTTGTGATTTACACTAGCAAACACGAGGTAAGTAAATTCAGCACAGTCACTATCATATATATACAACCCTATTCACTTATTAGACAAGTCTTAGTGAGAAACACTACTTATTTTCAGACAGAGGTGAGCGCTTAACATAAGTTGACACTCTAATAAGTTGTAACGAAAGGGAGGGAAAAAGGTAGAGTTTAGGAAGCACACAAGTTTCAATACTTTTAAAAGAACCACAGTAAGGCAGGATAGGCAGAGTTCTACTGGGGAGCCAGGAAGTCAATTGCAAGGCCCACTCTTGGAGAGAGCAAGCAGAAGGGGTTCAGGTTCACACAGTGGGGTTATGCCCAAAGAGTCTTGTAGATAGTTCGCACAAAAAGGATGAAATCAAAGTCAGGAAAAGTTAGCTAGGTTGTCCCAGGCTAGCCCACGTTAGAAAGTCGAGGCTTTACTGTCACCCCGAACGATCTGTCGCAAGGGAAGCCAGGCGAGACACAGTACCTTAAGTGTGAAGGAAGCTCCAGCGGGGGCAGTTGTTCCTGGCAGCAGGTGCAAGTCGGTGTTACGTCCAGAGGAAGAAGAGGTCTTGCCGTGGAGGAAAGATGAAGGTCATTGCACTGCCAGGGAAGAAACCAGCCGAGGAGTTCTCTGGTTAAAAGGTACGACTCTTCTCTTCGCGGTAGTGGTAAACCGTGGTATTCCGGTTGCTGGGGTGCTTGGCACGGGCAAGGCGGCCACGAGCTGCTCCGGGAAGGCGAAAAGAAGGCAAAACTGGTTATCCCCACCAGTCAAAGGAAGAAGACTCTCCGGATTGGAGATCTCCTCTGTCGTCGGGAAAAGTGGCGAGACTGTTCAGCAGGGCTCCACCGGTGGTGTCGTCGCTGCACGTCGGCTCAGCTTCTCCCGCCTCGGATTCTTAGGTCCTGTGGCGACTTCTGAAGTTCCAGTCCCCAAGCCCTGCTTTTATGCAGCACACCCCCATTCACTCAGCCTAGCTGTCAAACATGCTAAGTGGTGAGCCGGCTGGGCCAATCACACAAGAGTGCGACTTGAGTTACCAAGGTAACTCAGTCCAGGGTGCCTAAACCCCCTCCCACACCCCCTGTGGTACCCAGACAGAGTTGCACCACTTTTGGAGGCTTCTGTGGAGAAGCCCGCCAAAAAGTGGAACAAAGGGCTCAACTTGGGTTGGAGTCACAGAAGAGAACACAAACGCCAGTTTAGAATCGAGTTCTGGCAAAAAAATACCAACCGGTGAATTAATATTAAATAAATAACCCGGTGGTATGTTCGAGGCTATAAGAATTAAATAATTAAAGTTGGTAGCCTCGAACAATGGGAAAATCCCATAGATATATTCGCGGTTGAATATAAAAAGTAGCATCCACTGCCACCAGCCAAAACTCGATCAGGGGGGACGGAGACATGCCCCCTCGAACAACAGACCCCGGGGCAATCGAATTGCCCCGACCAGTACGTCCACAATATGATGGTTTGTACTGGTTTCTGTTCATAATTTGGGACTAGTAAAGCCAATGGTGACTTTACATGCCCTGGGAGACAGTAGTCAGTCCCAGGGAATGGAGTCTATGTTGGGGGGTTGCTACGACACCCCTGGGTTACGGCACGGAGGGTGCTGTGTAACCCACATCAAAAACACATGAGACCCTATGGAGTAAAAGACCACATAGCCCATAAAACACATGGAAAGACAAAGTAACACCTCAAATCATGTCTAAGAGTGGGAATAAAAGAGTCTCACTCTTAGCAGGAGAAAAAAATAAACCCCAAAAATCCAGCAAAGCTGCTGGGGGACTCACTAGGTTTGGGAAATTAGCCTTTACAGAGAATTCTCCCTAACAGTGCTCAGAGCTGCAGCCGCTAGCGAAGCCTGCAAAACCGCTCTAGAGGGAGATTTGCATATTCGCTCAGAGTTGCAGAAGGACTGGGAGTGAAGTCGAGGGGACGTGACTGATGCAAGACAGCCATGCAGGTCTGACTGTTCAAATGGAGGTGCGTTTAACAGTGTTAATTATCTCCCTTATGTGGCACGGCAGTCATTAAATGTATAATTGCCCACCATACTATGCAGAGAGCAATAATATTATTGCCAAAGTAGGGGTTAGCAAATTAGTAATGACCACCCACCGGCACAACAGCTTAACAGCACTCGACCGCACTCCACAAATGCACGCGACCCACGGTTTAACTCTTGCAAAACTGGAAGTGGAGGGGCGGGGTTTATTATCCGCTTTAACAAAGTTTGTAAATATCTACAATGGAAGGTAAATAAATGCAATATGTTAGACTGTGTCCTTTGAAATAGAAGGCTGAGATGAAATAATGCGAGTCCACAAACAGCATACCATCCAATTAGTCCAAGGAAGGTGCGTTTTGATTCCAGGTGCAGTCCAGTCTGGTCAAGCGTAACAGCACTCGACTGAACTCCACAAATGCTCAATTACATTCAATAAAGGGTGTAGAAAGTATAAAGAGCAAGTGCGAGGAAATATACAGTTCACAGGCTCTTCACGATAATCCACTCCATCAGGACTGGCAACATTGGCATTTCTATTATCGATACTTGAGCACTCAGTTACCAGGATATTAGTGTGTATTTAAGTCAATAGATGCACTAACAATTCCTCATCCGAATTGTATCCATTTGGTTTCAAAGGAATTCTATTGCGAGTTTGGATTCAAGCCGTCTTAATTTCCTCTCCGTACTCCCCTTTCTTTTATGTTCTGTGATGTGTGCTAGTGCACAGAACCTCAGCAAGGTTGGGATCACTTTTGTTCTTCGAAATGGACTGCCAACGGATTAATATCTTTCTTTTTAATTGCCCTAAAAGGCTGTTCAATTCTGATTTTCAATGGACAAATTGTAGAGCCAATGTACATTTTATTGCAAGGACATGTTAACCTACAAATACTATTACAGTACTACAAATCTCGTTAAGTCAATTCTATGGTTAATATAATGTTGGGACATACTCCCAGGAATGCCAGATGGCCACTAGGAGTTTGCGTACAAACACCTTCCACAGGACAAACGAGGACCCAGTCAACAGCAGGTTCAAACTGCAGTTTATTACAGACAAAACTAAAGGGATTAGCACAGGGACAGAAGAAATCCATGGACATCTCGACTTCTCCTGGCTCGCAGGCCAGTTCTGAAGTAGAATTACATCACTGCTTCATCACTACCTGGGCCTTTCTACAAAAACCTAGTGACATCTGGTATTGGCTGTCAGGAGCCTAATAACCTATATGGTCGCCTATGTTATTCTACTGTCTCTCTCATGTCAGGTGGCTGGCCTGGTCCATCCCCAAGTCACTATCAAATGCAGTATGGGGGTATTACCATTGGTTCTTGCCCGTTGCTATCCAGCCCTAGGATACTAAACTGATTGGCTAGAGCAGACGTCCCCAGGCCTGGGATCTGCAAAAGGTTCTCAGCTGTTTGTGTACCTTTTCAAGGTAATAAGAATGACTAGCTGTCTGCATTGTAACTTGTGTGTACCATCTTAAGCTATGAGAGTGCTTGTTCGCTCCGTGCAACACTTGTCTCATATTTTAAGGTCTTTGTTGCGGTCCTTTGTCTGGTAGCGTGAGATCGGCTCTTTTTCCCAGCGCTGGTCGCTGTCCATTGTCTACGTCGGCCGTGTCACGTGTTCAGAAACCATCATTTGAGGCTGTGAAGCTCAGAATTATTCATATTTATTGCAGCTGGTGCTACTGTCGGTCAGGGAATTAAATGTCATCCGTATCTTGTGGTCTTGGCAGTGGGCCCTGCCTAACACATTTTGCTCTCTGTCCAGCCTGAATTCAGCTCTTCCCGAGAGGCCTGCGGCCTGCTGTGGATCTCCTAAACCATAATGCGGCATCTACAGTGTCCGTGCTATTCTATATTCTCCATAGGTTAGTCATAATTGGTTCTGTCAGTCCCATAGGAGCTCCTGCAGTTCCGTAAGGTTATTTGTATGTAAGCATCTGCAAGCTTTGCTCAGGATCTCTTGCTTTTTGCGGTTTCTGCGTTGAGCTAATGGCAAAATAATAAAAGAAATGACAGTATGTATACATATCTGTCCTCTTTCTATAGAACTGTACGCTTGTGTTCTTTGTGTACTTCAGTGCGTGTTTATGTCCCGGATGGCACGTGTGCTTCATGTCTACCGCTGCTAAGTCGTGGTGTCTCCAACGACGTCTGCAAGATGGCTTCTTGACGTTTTAATCAATACTGTCGATTGAGGCGGCTTTGGTTGCAGCCTGGGGCTCCTCATCCACTATGGGTTAGATTAGAACGCACCTGGTCTGTAGGGCTGGCTGGGGCAGGGTACCTCTCGACATACTTGTCAATCATCGGTCCATTGGGAAATAATTCGAAATAGAACAAGTTACTTACCCCCGGTAATGTTCTTTCGACTGGATGTTCCTCCAACGTATTCCTCATCTTTGACATGTAATGTCCAGCTTTGGCTGCTTCGGAAACTCTTCGGCAGAGGGCTCCCTGTATCGAGTCAATGTGCCTCGAGGGCCTCCGTCGAGGGTGACGTCATCCGATGTTATAAGTAGCACGCACAGCACCCGTTGGCCTCATTTCTATTTTTCCCTCCTTGTGCATCAGAAGCACCCATAAATATGGGCAGGACAGTACCCAGTTTTGTTGGAACGACAGCTGCAATAACATGGTAAACTCTACAGAGGGGTAGGTTGGGAGGGCGATGAGGAATATGTTAATGAACATCCAGTCGAAAGGACGTTACCAGGGGTGGGTAAGTAACTTGTTCTTCAAATGGATTGTGTCCTCCAACGTATTTTTTGACAGACTCCCAAAGCAGTATCCATGATTGGAGGAGGGAGAAGAATTTAGATATGCAGAACCTTCAGAGGGCAGAATAAAGGACTACCTTACAAAATGCAACATCCCGAGCATGGGAAGTAGCCAGACTGTAATGCTTAGTAAACGTGTGTATAGATGACCACATTGCTGCATCACAAATGTTCCTAAAAGGGACCCCTCTCTGCAGGGCAGTCGAGGTGGCCATGACCCTGGTGGAACGGGCACGCAAACTCAGGAGGGTTGTTGCCTGCTAGCCTGTAGCATTCAGAAAAGGCGAGGATGATCCACCTAGACAAGGTCTGCTTGGAAGCAGCCTGACTATGTACCCTACAAAGAGCTGGTCGTCCACTCTCAATTTGGACATCCTGGAAATATAAAACCTCAGCGCTCTCCTGGGGTCCTCCTTACTAGGATGCGGAGGAGGGTAGAATGCTGGCAGCACAATTTCCAAAACCACCTTAGGCAAGAAGGGCTTCACCCGCAAAACAACCCTGTCCTTGTGGAATATAGTAAAGGGTGGCTTGGAAGAAAGCGCTTGCAACTAGCTCATTCTTCCAGCAGATGTAAGTGCAACAATATAGCCTTAAAGGTCAACATCCTCAGTGGACATGAGTGCAAGGGTTCAAAAGGAGCACCCATCAGAAATGTTAAAACCAGGTTGAGGTCCCACACCGGAACCTGAAATGTGAAAGGCGGGAACACATTTGTGAGTCCTTTCAGAAACTGAGTGACCAGAGGGATCTTAAAATAGGAACATTCCTCTGAAGAGCACTTAATAATTGAAAGCGCTGCCAGGTAACCCTTAATGGTACCAACCTGAAGACCTTCATGTGTCAATGAGAGCAGAAAGGATAGAACATCCGGTGTCGTACACTGAAAAGGATCTCTGCACCGGTCACAAAACTGATTCCAACGGCAACTGTACAGAGACTTTGTTGCTGGCCGTCTTGCCGAAAGCAACACCTCCATCACATCATCCGGGAAGTCCCAATCCTTATACCTCAACCTTTCAGAAACCAAGCGTGAAGGTTGAGAGTGTTGACCTCTGGATTGAGAAGCCGACCCTCCTCTCGTGAAAGAAGATTTTCCCTTTGTGGAAGACGTATCGGAGGATAGATGGACATATCCAGAAGGTCTGGATACTACGTTCTCCTGGCCTAATCCGGGGCAATGAGGATAATGCAGTTTCCGAACCTTCCGATTACTTGACGAATGGCAGGGACTGGAGGAAACGCATACAGCAGTGGGAATTCCCAAACCACCCTCAAAGCATCTCCTAAAGGTCCTCTTAGAGGAAATTCCTTGAGCAGTACAGTTTGCACTTCCTGTTGACACTGATCGTGAACAGATCCACTTGAGTTCTCCAAAGGGCGACGATCTCTTGACGGACTTCCTGAGCTAGCTCCCACTTGTGGGAGACTGTGCGCTGCCTGTTTAGAGCGTCTGCCGCAGTGTTCTCCTCCCTGGCCAGGTGACCGCCAAGAGGGAGATTCCTTCTTGAGTAGCCCAATACCAGAGCAGTATTACCTCTATGCACAGTGGTAGGGACCATATGCCTTCTCTCTTGAGGTAGTGCATGGCCACTGTATTGTCCGTCATTATCAGGACATTCTCCCCACCCCCCCCGACAGACGGCAGAAAAGAGCGCTAGTCTGATTGCTCTCAGCTCCAAAAGAATGATGTGTAGCTTGGACTCAGACGGAGACCAACTACCGCTGACAGTCAACTCGTTGGCGTGAGCTCCCCACCCTGTGAGTGGGGCATCCGTCACTAAAGTGATCTCCGCCATGGTTGCCAAAAGTGTTCGCCTTTCAGAACATTGTCCTCACAGGCCCACCACAGAAGATCCGTCCAGAGTCTCACGGGAATCTGAAGGCAGTCCGACATTTTCGTCCTGAGAACTGGGACCATTGCGAGAGCCCATTGAAGGGATCGCATTCGCAAGCGGGCCTCTGGCACCAGGAAAATGCAGGATGCCATGAGGCCGA
The DNA here is from genome assembly GCF_040938575.1 of Ambystoma mexicanum. Classification (NCBI taxonomy): domain Eukaryota; kingdom Metazoa; phylum Chordata; class Amphibia; order Caudata; family Ambystomatidae; genus Ambystoma; species Ambystoma mexicanum. The sequence goes on from NC_090941.1 coordinate 900,291,810, forward strand.
GCAACCTCAAGAACTAGAGGGCCGGAAGATTCTGGGCATTCTGCAATTTCGTTACCATCTGGAGAAAGTCTTGAGCCCTCACCTTGAGAGGCAAGCACTTTCCCAAGGAAGTATCCAAAACAGCCCTGATGTACAGGAGCTGTTGGGAAGGTGTCATGTGTGACTTCTTGAAATTGAGGGAACAACAGAGTCTGAAGGGCGTTCCAGGTAACATCTAGATGATCCAAGGCTTGATCAGGAGAATGCACCCTGATCAGCCAAACGTCCTGGTATGGGTAGACGTGAATCCCCCCCTCTCCTGAGATGCGCTGCCACCACCAGCATCAGTTTGGTGAATAACCTCGGGCAGAGTGACTTGAAACCGATAGTGCGAGACGCCAACAGCGAACCTCAGGTATTTTCCTGTGCTTGAGATGGATCGGCACATGAAAATAAGAATCCTGAAGGTCCAATGACACCAACCAATCCTGAAGTTGGAGGGCATGAAGGATCTGAGAAAGAGTGACCATCTTGAATTTGTCAAAGTATCTCAAGTCCAAGATGGGTCTCAGTCCCCAGTCCTTTTTGGGAATCCAAAAATATGGGGAATACCAAATCTTGTTCCTCTCCGCCACAGGCACTGGTTCTATAGCGCCTTTCTCTGGCAGCGTTAAAATCTCCGGCACAAGGAGCGGAATCCAGAATCCTCAAAGTGTGTTTCCCTGGTGGATTGGTCGGAGGCTTCCTTAGACACAGAAGGCAGGAGGCTTGGGCTATTATTTCCAGAGCCCACGCATCTTAAGTAATGGCTCGCCATTCTTCGAGATGCTGAGACAGTCTGCCCCCCACACCCCCACTGGAGAATAGTGACAGAAACCTTCAGAGCGGTTTTGAAGCGGCTGTTGCAGAGGCTGATGGTAAAGAGGCTGCTGCTGGAGCAGACTTGGCATCTCTACATCGTCCACCATGAGGGAACATTTGCTGGCCTCTGACTGCCCATTCCTCTCGCCCTTCCAAATTAGGAGTAGTAGCGAAATGATCTACCCCTCAACAGTTGTCCGCTTGAACGAAAAGGCTGAGGTTGCCTAACAGCAGCGCCTAAAGATTTGGCTGTCTGCAACTTCTCAAGACTCTCGTCAGCCTTGCTGCCAAAAAGATGAGACCCGTCAAATGGGATGTTGAGAAGACAAGCCTGCACATCAGGTGCAAAACCAGACTTCAGCAACCACGCAAACCTGCGTATTACAGTGCTCATAGCCATGGATCTGCTGATACTATCCGCAGAATCCAATCCAGACTGACTCACACGGCTTCCTTGCCATCCTTAATAGCCAGAAAGCCGTCCCTCTCATCGCCTTCTGGAATGTGCTCCGCTGCCATGGATATGCACACAGTGTGTGTGAAAATGTTTCAAGCGCACAGGTGGAGTTGGCTGATTTCAACGCTATACACCCCCGCCGAAAATACCTTCTGCACCCATCCACCTACCTACCAGCTTACCGTCCCTATCAGGAGGGAAGGCAGGGTATGCGCCTGCTTCGAGGTAGCCGTAGCTGCCTGGACCACCAGACTCTCGGGAGTGGGGTGTTGGGACAGATAGCCGGGGTTGCTACTGGAGGGGCAGTATTTTCGTATAAGACTTGTCTGCCGCCGGCTTAGTCTCCGGGGTCTCCCAATTCCCGGACACCCGCTTTTAAAGAGCCACATGGAAAGGCAACAGGATCCCTAGGTGAACCTGTGTCCAAAATATCCGTAAGATCATCCTGATCATAATGCGCTGGAGGTCTGGACCAGCCCAAGTACTCTACCACCTTAGACATAAGGTGCCTATAAGAAGAGTCAGCATGCTCCCCAGGTTCCAGCTTGCCGAACTCCAACTATGATAAGTGGTATCAATACCACTTGCATTATGCAAAGTGTCACACAGGTCCTGCGTCCTTCTCTCCTCAGAAAAGAGGCACTCCGGGAGATCCAAGATGGCCGCGCTGGAGTGAACAGCACGTCCCACCGAGCTCCCGCACTGAGATACTGAAAGTGAGCCGAAAGCAGTGAAATAGCCCTCCCCGGACCAATCTGCTGAGAAAGTGCAGCTGGGGGATGTGTGGCGTAAGGCAAGCGCAACTCCGGCCTTGCACACCGTGAAATCAGAAACACGCAGCGACTGCAGAGGATCACAGCAAAGGCTGAAATCCGCCCCCCGCGCCGGCACTATTCGCTAAGGAGACTGGCGCCATGGGAATAGCCAGGCCGAGATTCGGCCGCAGAGCGGATGCAGAGACCGCACGGGAGGCGGGAAGCTGCAATCTACCGGCGGACTTAGGAGTGGGGGACTGCTGCCCGCCGCCACCTCTGTACCTGTCGGCAGTGGCTGCGGCGAGGACCTGCAACTGATAACGCTCCAGGAGAATAGGGGCGCACAGCCAGCTGCACTGAGATACGCAGCCCTCCGGAGACTGTAACCAGCATGGGGCCGCCGCCCAGCACCGGGTCACCGGGAAGAGCCAGTGCCGCCACACGAAGGCCAGCTCGGGTCTGTCCACAAGCACGGGGGGGCTCCCACACCCCTTGAACACCCCCTGGTCTAAGGCAGCCCTGTGCCTCACCCGGGATCGGAGGCAGAGGGCGCCTCCAGGCACTACCCTGCAAGGCCCCATAGGAGCAGCGGGGCCACAGGAACCCAACATCGAGCAACAGCAGCCCCACAGACGATCACCAGGGAAGCAGTGCCCCCCCCCAGGATCCTTGAGGCGGGGGCCTCTGGATCTGGCCTCCCTTGGGGCCACCCCTGCCTGAGCTCTGAACCCCAAAGAGCACAACACGTCGCCGGGAGTGGACCAGCCAACAGAAAGCATATCCCCCAGCACACACAAGTAAGTGAGGGAATTAGACGCGCAGCAAAGAGAGGCACCAACCCTGGCGAGGGACCCATGGGAACACGAGCCAAGCAATACAGCCAGGCTGGGTCTGCGGGCCCCACGGCATCAGAGCCACTTTTCGCAACCCAGGGGCAGTCTGACGCCACACAACCTTAGGCCTGGGGCCCCATTGCATGGAGGGCTGTGCGAGACGGCGCGGTAAGGAGACCCCCTTCCCTTATATGAGAAGATAATCCCACTGGACTGCAAAGTCGAAGTGTAGCCGCCAAGGGGACAACCCTTTCTGGAAACAAGCGAGGGGTACACAGACAACGGAGTACCTTGACAACGGTGGGCCAGCCCTTATATTATCCTAATAAAGCCCTGGGAAGGGCCTCCAGCGTGGCAGTCGGTTGAAGTTAAAACCAAAGCCCTCTTCCACAGGGCAGTGGGGAATTACAGCAGAGAAGACGCTTCAGTCCCAGGTGTTCCCCCCCCGAGGAAATACGGAAGAGGCCGCCTGAGGACCCAACCTCCAGCGGTTCGGAACCCCCAAACCTTGCAGGCCACAAAGTGACTCACCCAGAAAGCTGGTCACTACCGGAAGGTCTAGTGCGGGGGTCGCCGGGGGGCCCGTCGCAGAGATGTCCAGGAACAGGGGCAAGGATACGCCAATATCCCCCAAGATACCAAATAAGGCACAGGAAGGACCGCTGGCGCAGATATGGGCCAGAGAGACAGACGCCATGGGATACCAAAACCCTAATGAGTGGGGCGCCAAATCCGGCACGGACAGTAGGCGAGAGGGGCAGGAAAGGCCTGTGACCCACTCTTCGCTAAAGACCTTGTTGGGAGAAATAGTGGAGAAAATTACTGAGGCAGGACAAAAGCAGATGGAAACTTTAAGGGAAGACTTGGCCGAAGGGATTCAGGAGATCAGAAGGGACATCAATAAGATTGAGGAAAGTGTTGACACTAATGAAAGGGCAATACAAGAACTAACAGAAGACGCACGGAAAGCAGACGTTCTCCTGGAGACCCTGGCGGTGGCCACCCACAATCTGGAGCTGAGGGCCGAAGATTTAGAAAAACAGATCCAGAAGATACAATGTAAGGATCAAATGCTTGCCCGAGGATATACAAGATCAAGATCTGACCCAAACCATGAGATCAATCTTCGGAGACCCGTTGGAGGCCGAACAGACCGCAGAGATCCAGTTTGACAGATTGCACAGAGTGGGCCCGAAACGCTAAGAGCCAAGGGCAAGACCTAGGGATGTCCTAGTGGCATTCCATAGCTATACCCTGAAAGAGCAAATATTAGAAAAGGCCAGAAAAGCAAATCAAATCACATACACCGGGGTCGAAATCCACTTGTATCAAGACCTGTCACAGGCTACCCTAAACAGAAGACGACGCATGGCCCACGGTACTGGCCCAACTGAGAGATAAGCAAGTGCGCTATAGGTGGCTGCATCAATTTGCATTAAGCTTCACTTGGCAGGGGAAATCGCACAAAGTGACCACATGCGACCAAGGAACATCCATACTGGAGCTCGAAGATGACAACCAACAGCCGAGCAATTTGTTACCCGGTCAAGCCGCCTCCCGGAAGACCTGGGAGTGGACAATGGTGGAGACCAGAAGAGCAAAGAAAGGAGGGAGGCAGCCCCAACCCCCCCCCACCCACCCGAGCACGGCACCCCGAAGCAGAGCATCCCCAATGGGTACCCGCAGGGGGAATGGACAAGTGAGCAGACCGTAAGGGCACGGGTTACACAACTATGGCACCCCTGGGGAGGGCAAGCTTTGTGACAAGCTAAGTGCTCACATGACCACTACAAATTACACTAGTTACACCAGCAGGGGGGGGGCTTAAAAGGTCATTGGAATGGGACGGGGAGATCCTGTGTTGGGGGCAGCTGGGCGATCGCTAGGGTCTAGCACTCATGACCGCAAAACGAGGGGGCTGCTTGCTAGCTGGACCCACCTGGCAAGTTGAAGGGGGGGGGGGGAGAATCGGAGCATGTTGAGCGGGTCGGCACACATAGGGGAAGGCAACGGCCCGGCAGGGAAGCGGAGATCACAACAGGGTAACCAACAGAGGCACCTACTCCCGCCTACCCAGTCAGCGAAGTAGATTATGGGGGGGACGGATCAGCTAAAGATGCTATCGCTAAACATTAATGGGCTGAACACTTCACTCAAAAGGAAAAAAGTGGAAAGATTCCAAGAGAGAGAATCCACATATATTTACCATGCAAGAGGCCCACATACGGTCTCTGGACACCCACAGGGTGAAAGTCTGGGGCTACAGGAGAATCTTCCATGCCACACAACCATGCAAAAAAGGGGGCAGGGGTACTTATAGCTCAGAGATGGGCTTGATCTTCTGGTTAAGGGAATTGAAAAGGACGGTCAGGGTAAATAGCTTGCGGTAGCACTGGAGGGACGGGGGAGGCCTATACTGTAGCAACCCTCTACGCGCCAAACAAAGGACAGATCCCATATGTACTGAAGGCGCTTTCGCGTCTAGAAAAGTGTGCGAAATCCCCCATTATCCCGACAGGAGACTAATATTGCATGGAACCCCAATAAGGACAGGAGCACGGTGCCCCAGGGCCCTACGGTGGTACCTACCGGGGATCTCGCCAAGAAAATGCAGGACCTGGCCCTGGTGGACACCTGGAGGCAAATGAAGGAAGACAGGGAAGGCTACACGTTTTATTCTCAGGTGCACAGATCACACTCAAGGATCAATTATATCTGGCTGTCTAGCTTGTTGATGGGCAAGGCCGCTGACATAACTCTGGGAGCCATCACACTTTCGGACCACTCACCGATAACCCTAGAACTAAAAAGGAAAAAGGGCCTGCCAGGGCTTTGGAAATGGAGATACCCAATACAGCTTTTCAGAGACATTACTTTAGTAGGGGAGGTGACGGAGGAAATGGAAAGATTCGCTGAGACCAATCGCATTGGGGACACTACTTGGCAGACCTGGTTGGATGCCTTTAAAGCCACACAGAGGCAAAATTATAGTTATAAAAGCCAGACGCGAAAGGGAATTGAGGTTGGAGGAGACCTGCCTAGAAGCGAAACTAAAAGAGGTATTGGCCAAAATGGGTTTGAGGCAGACAGCTTCTACTAAGAGGGAATACAGGGCCATACAAGGGCAAACCGGGGCGGCAGAATGCAAGCTGCTGCGTCTCAAGCAAAAATTCTATGTCAAAGCCAACAAATCGGACCGTCTGTTAGCCAAAATGTTGAGGAAAGAAGAGACAGATCAATATTGGGAATCAAGCAGCTGGGGGAGGGGGATGGGAAGGGGGGGGCGGGGGGGGAGATAGATCTCCACTAAAACTGAGGACATAACAAGGGAGTTTGCAAAGTACTATTCCAAGCTGTACAGTTCAGACTCCACACCCGCAGAATACGAAGTAGCTTATTTAAGGGAGATAGACCTGCACCGGTTAACGGTAGAGTTGAGGGAAATCTTGGAAGAGGAAATCATGAGGGATGAGGTCAGACTAGCCATCAACTCGCTGCCAAGCAACAAATACCCAGCAGAATTTTACAAGCTACATAAAGAAACTCTAATCCTGCACCTCATAAAACTCTTCAATCAAGTAGAGTATTCTCAAACGTTACCGGAAACCATGGAAGGGGCTAAGGTAATACTAATCCCGAAAAGGGGCAAAGACCCAACAGAATGCGGGTCATACCGCCCCACAGCGTTAATAAACGTGGACATGGAAATCCATACCAAAATATTAGCTACTAGGCTTGAGGCAATTCTACCCAGACTGGTACATACGGGCCGTTCGGGTTTTATCAATGGAAGGCAAACGGGGGACAACATAAGAAGAATAACTCACCTAATAGAAAAAGCACAAAAAAGGGGAATTGCCGCTCTCCTCCTGGCAGTGGATGCCGAGGTGGTCTTCGATCGAGTGGAGTGGGGATTCCTCTTCGCAACAATGACCAAGATGGGTTTCGGCCTGCGGTTCTTAAAGAGAGTCCAAGCTAATTTCCAACACCCTCGCCTCCAGCTGGCAATTAATGTGCATATCTCGGACCCAATTCCAGTCGAACCAGGCACAAAACAAGGGTGCCCACTCTCCCCCATCTTATATGCCCTCCACTTGGAGCAGTTTCTGGCGGCCATAAGAGGAAATTAAAAGATTAAGGGGATAGCATTTGGGGTCACTGGCCACAAAATTGCCGCTTTTGCGGATGACATGATAATGTCCATTACCCAGCTAGACACCTTGCTGAGGGCTATCCATACGGAGCTGACCTGCTTCGGGGAAGTTGCTGGATTAAAAATAAATATAAACGAGTCCAAAATACTTAATCTCACACTCACCCAATCGGTGGAACAAGCCCTCAGGAACACCTTCCAATAAAGATGATTAGATAGGGCCATTACGTACCTAGGGGTAAAATTGGCCAAAACCGACCCCTCGCAGGCCAACTATCCGCCCCTATTAGAGAAACTTAAAACAAGTTGGGAGATTGGGGCTGACTAGCAATATCCTGGTTAGGGTGAAACGACGTGCTAAAGATGGTGGTCCTCCCGCAAATCCTCTACCACTTTACATCCCTCCCAGTCCATGTACTACCCCGGTTTCTTAAAGAACTCCAAAAAGCAACAAACCCCCACGAATAGCAGCCAGAGTAATAAAAGGCTGGTGGCATCGGGAGGCCTGGGGGCACCGGACTTCAGGGCATATTACCTCGCTGCCCAAATAAGGGTCATCAGGGACTGGCAGGTAGACAATAGAGGGAAGGTGTGGAGATCCATGGATAGGGCGGTCGCGGGAGCCCCATTGGAGGAAATTCTGTTGCAGTCACAGGAGGACAGGCCAGCGCTCCAGCATAATTACAGACACAGTGGGTAAGGCATGTGATATGGCAGTGAGGGCGGCACACATTACCTCCTTCCCTTCTCCGTACACAACACTCTGACAATTACCCGGTTCATCCGAGGCCTCAAGGGGACCGCGTTCCAGGCATGGCGGTTGAGGGGGGTGCCATAGAGCAAGGGACATGTTCACAGGGTCCCAAATCAAAACCTTTGAAGAATGTAAAGCAGACTGACTTGGGGGGAAAACCAGAGATTCCCCTATGTACAGCTTAGACATTGGCTGGCACACCCAGTCATGAAAGAGGTTCCAGGGCCCTTACACCCTTCGAGAAGTATTTGAACACGGATGCAGGGGAAAGGAGGGTGGCAAGGAACGTGTAGAAGCTTATTAAGGAGGAGGGGGAGGAGCCCCCAAATGGACGTTACATCGGGAAGCCGACACAGAATCCACAATTGAGATGACCAAATGGGCGAAACTCTGGGTCCAGACACCAAAATTGGCATGGTCGATTCAAATCAGAGATCTGGACAAAGCTAATGGTGCAGTGGCACCTAACCCCAGTCAGGCTCCATAAAATATACCAGAGGGGGTCTCAAGAATGCATGAGGAATTGCAGACAAGTAGGCACCTGGGCTCATAAGGTGGGGCTGCCCAAAACTCGCCCATTTCGGGGAGACAGTTTACACGCAGTAATTGAACAATTCCTGAAGGTACAATGCAGAAGAAACAAGGGGTTAGCAATTATAGGGCTAAACGGAGTCCTGGGGGGCATACAGACCAAAGCCAACAGGAAGCTCTGCATTATAATGATGGCGGCAGCGCTGGTAATAGCACGCAAATGGAAAAGCGCACAACCTCCCCGAGATCATGAATGGATTGCAAAAATCTGGTCCCTTCTCCCCATGGAATGGCTAACATACTCGTTACAAGGTAACCACTCCAAGTTTAACTTAGAATGGGCTATGCTACTCCGCTACCTGAACGCCGGGCTTGGTGCCCTAAAGCCATGTCCCTCCTGGGCATCATACCTAACCAAGAGGACGAAGACTTGTAGTGGCCCCAATGCAGAGGGCCTCGACAATCCAGGCAGGCGATTTAGCAACTACCCCGACCCAATCTTCCATTGGCATCAAATACTCGTGTGAACTGCTCCAGAGAAAACCGAGGAGGGTGGGGAGGGGAATTACTGCTGAATATGTTAAACTCAAAAAATGTCAATAAAAATTGATTGGAACAAGAAATGAGGCACTCGGCACATTAGGGGTACCATTCTGGAGCCCAAAGGGGGCATCCTACCCATCTGAATGCTCCTCTTCAAAAATTGAAGTGAGGGTCCTGAAAAATAATCCTTTTTAGGAAGAGGGACAAAGGTTTTCAGGCATGGAGCCCGGAGGCTTAGAAAACGTTGAAGGTGTCGACTTAGATTTAGCCAGAGACTTACTTGGCGGAACAGGACCTGGAACTGAGCCGGTAAACTAGGCCCCACTAGCATCAACTGTGTCGGCATCGACAACAGCACTGAAGGCTTGAATGGCGAAGACCCAATGTGCACCAATGCGATGGCTTTGAAGACTTCGAAGGTCTCAACGACAACGGAGACCTTGACCTCTCTCTCCGTCTCGAGTGATCCTTCAACACCGTGTCTCGAGGCCTCTCGATGCGGATCACGCTGTGAATCCGGGCACAATGGCACACGAGTATAAGGCCGAGACCGCTCCTTGCCGGCTTCCACAGAAGGCGTGGACGGAGCCTTGCCCCGTTTCTCAAAAATCTTAGGCAACGCCAACCGCAAAGCTTCCGACGCTGTCACAATCCCGGGGGTAGCCCCTGACAGACAACGAGGAAGGCTACCGATAGTGCCTTCGCTTCGAACGCCTCGACAGGAGGAAGAGTGGTGGCAACCACTACGAGAACGTGAGCGCTTGGGTTTCTTCTGACTAGGAAAATCGTCCCTCGACTCGTCAGTCGAAAGCTCAGCCGGTCGGGATTTATAGGGCTTGGACACCTTGCCTAACTAACTTCCCTAGTCGTTACCGCAAGGCCTTCCCTGTCATGCTCTGAAATTTCGAACAGGTATCTGTCTAGTGGTCCTCGCCCAGGCACCACAGACAGACCCAATGGGGATCCGTAATTGACATCTTGGAGCCGCACTCCTTGCATTTCTTAAACCGGGACTGAGGATTTGTCAGGGTAGAAGACAGACAGTCGATAAAGATCGATAACAGCAGTACTTCAGAAGTATGAGGTGTTTTAGAGTTTCACGAAGCAAACATGTTTGCAGAAAAACTGAACTGAGGCCAACGGGCACCGTGCGTGCTACTTATAACATCGGATGACATCACCCTCAACGGAGGCCTTCAAGGGACAGCGACTCGATGCCATCAACGAAAGGCGTCCTCTGCCGAAAAATTTCCCAAGAAGTCGAAGCTGGACATTACATGTCAAAGATGAGGAATAGGTTGGAGGACACAATCCATTAGAATGGGTGATAGTGATGTTTCCTGGTCTTCTTCCGTGTCATGTATTTCATAGGAGCGGATGTTACGCTCACCTGGTCTCTGCGGGGACGTTGGGGCACGGTTGCAGCCCTCCCAGGAAATAGGACCCTCTATCTGCTTCCTCCCGCTGCAAATAGGCTGGGCTGCTGCGATGAATTGGAACCCTGCTCCTGCGTAGATATGAGAGGACGCAAGTCTACTGGCCTGCAAGTGAATTCCCTCTGAAACCCTTCCTCCCATAGTGTGGTGAGCATGGATCGTCCCATTAAGGCTCACCTGTAGATTAAGGGTGAACTCTCCGTCCAGCTACTTCCGGCAGGGGCGCATGTAGACTGAGGACAGAGTTCCTTCACTGGTCCTTTACACGTGGTGTCCAGTCCAGCTGCAACGATTCCACGCCTTTCTGTTAAGTGTTTTTCTGTTTGTCGTGTGTTTGGGAGAATTCTCTGTTAAGGCTAATTTCCCAAACCTAGCGAGTCCAGCAGCTTTGCTGGATTTTTTGGGTTTTATTTTTTTCTCCTGCTAAGAGTGCGACTCTTTCCCACTCTTAGGCATGATTTGAGTATGTCCTTTGACTGTAAATGTGGTTTATGGGCTATGGGGTCTTTTACTCCATAGGGCTTCATGTGTTTTTGGTAGGTGTGTTACACAGCACCCTCAGTGCAGTAACATAGGGGTGTCATAGTGTTACGCTCACCTGGACCCCACAGGGGTGTCGATCAGACCCGGACAGCTGCGGTCTCCTTCAACGTGATGTGTAGTGCAGAGATGACTGTCTGGACTGGCCCGCCTAGTCTTGTCTGCTGGACCCGAAGTATTTTCCTGCAAGTGGAGACAGGGATTAACCACCTGTGGGTTTTAGTGATGGCCTCCCAACTGTTCTCGCTCTCCCCCACTAATCACCTCCGTTATCCCCTTAGTAACCTCACCTTATGTTCGTAAAAGATGAGCTCTCCATCCTGCGTGTCTTGCAGGGGCGCGTAGACACCAGTTACTTCACTGGTTTGAAGGCGTTGGGACAGTTCCGGTAAGTATTGACTCTGAAGTCCCTGGCGGGATTGGTAAGTATCAAGTTCAAAGAGTTCAATGTGCCCGATGTTCACTCTTGTCCCCTTCCTTCCTTAAATTGCAACTGAGTTCGTGAGAAGAAGGTCTCGTAGCTGCTGCTGGCGTTCAGGTAAGAGTCTGTTACCCAACGCTGTCTGGTAACTATTGCATGCGTTAACGTGTTTTTCTCCCTCTTTACAGATGCGGCATATGAAAATGTGAAGAGTTATGGAATAATACCGCCAGTGGTAAATCAGGTAAGTCTATGGTGGTAAGAGGTTGCATTTGTTGATTCCCTTGGCTCACCTTGTTTTTTTTCTTGTGTCCCCTAGGTGCCAAATTACGGCAGAGAAATGATGGAGACAGCACCGGATCGAAAGATGCTGTGAGAACTGGTGAGTATGGCGCCGTGCTGGAGCTGGCGAAGCGACGCGTGCAGGACTGATGTACTTTCCAGGTCCGGAGATGAAGTTTCCGGAATTAGGTGAGGACTTTGAAATAAGTTTGTTTTCTAACCTTGTTGTTTTCTTCTTCTTTATTCCAGGAGCTCCGGATTCGAGGCGGGCATGGCAGAAGACTGGATGCTGGCTGCAGGCACGGTGAGCGTCACGCTGCTGGATGCAGAATAACGCGAAGCATGTGCTGTGTTCGGGTGTGGTTTGAATAGCCTCCAAAGTAGTTCCAGGTAAGAAGTTCCCCAGAGCCACGCCCGGGTAAAAAAAATAGTCCCATCCAGGCCTCATGTAGGCTTGGACTCTTTTGCAGCATGGTCTGCATCAGGTAAGTAAAGTCTATGAGACTGGCGACTATGGCGCCAGGACTGAACCCAGACAGCCCCTAGCTGGGGCTGCTGAAGTTAAAACAAATGTCTGGATGCCTGCTCCCGGAGCCGAGGGCCTTGGTCCTGATGCCCGGGGGTAGGCATCATGACACACAGTGACCCCCAAACAGACTCCATACCCTGGGAGTGACTACTGTCTCCCAGGGCATGTAAAGTCACCATTGGCTTTACTAGTCTCAAATTGTGAACAGAACCAGTACAAACCATCATATTGTGGAAGTACTGGTAGGGGTAATTCGATTGCCCCTGGGTCTGTTTTCCAAGGGCGCACTGTCCAGTCCCCCCTTGTCGAGTTTCTAGCTGGTGGCAGTGGATACCACGCAAAATATTCCACCAGTATATTTCCTATGGGATTTTCCCATTGATTTTAAACGCACCACTTTTTGGTGCAATGTTAAAGATACCGCCGGGTTATTTATTGAATATTTATTCCCCGGTTGAGTCTTTTTGCCAGGACTCGGATTTAAAATGGCGTTTGTGTTCGCCTCTGAAACTCTAACCCAAGTCGAGCCCTTTGTTCCACTTTTTGGCGGGCTTCTCCCAGAAGCCCTCCAAATGGTGCCACACTGTCTAGGGTCTACAGGATGTGTGGGAGGGGATTAAGCACCCTGGACCGAGTTGCCTTGGCAACTCAAGTCACACTCTTGTGTGATTGGCCCTGTGGCGAGCCCCCCGGCTCACCACTTAGCATGTTTGAGTGACAGCTAGGCTGATGAATGGCGGTTTTTCTGCATAAAAGCAGGGCTTTGGGGACTGGAACTTCGGATTCTTTAGGTCCTGTGGCGACTTCTGAAGAGGGGAGAATCTGAGCCATCTACAACGATGACACCACCGTGGAGCCCTGCTGTACGAACTCACCACTTCCCCGACGACAGAGGAGATCTTCCAGGAGAGTCTTCTTCCCTTTGAGCTGGTGGGACCAACCAGTTCGCCTTTTTCACCTTCCTGGACGTCTCGTGGTCGAATCGCCAGTGCCAAGCACCCCGGCGGCCGGATAGCCACGTTTTACCACTACCGCGAATAGAAGGGTTGTACCTTTTAATCGGGAACTCCGCGGCTGGTTTCTTCCCTGGCAGTGCAACGACCTCCAGCTTTCTTCCTCGTCGATATCATCTCTTCCTCTGGTTGAAGCCACGACTTGCACCCGCTGCCAGGAACAACTGCCACCGCTGGAGCTTTCTCACCATTTCAGGTACTGTGTCCCGCCTGGTCTCCCTTGCAGCAGATTGTCCAAGGTGTCCCGTACATCCTTGACTTTCTAACAGGGTTGACCAGAGACCTAACTTTGCCTTTCTGAACTGATCCAAACTCTTTTTGACTTTGCTGCAAAGACTTTGAGTGCATTTCCACTGTGAGATCTTGGGCACATTCCGCCTTGCTCTCTCCAAGAGTGGGCCTGGCCTATGAACTTTTTGCTCTACAGTAGACCCTGCCTTTCTTGACTTGCTGTGGTTTCTTAAGTGTTGGTACCATGTTATTTTCCTACTCTGCCTTTTCTCTCCCTTTTTAAACAAATTATTGGAGCGCCATCTACGGTTACGCGCTCACCTCTGTTTTGCTAAATAAGTGGTGCTTTAACCTAGACTTGTCGAATAATTAACTAGGGAGGTGTATATGCATAGTGACTGTGTTTGAACTTGCTTGATATATTAGTGCCAGTGTATTCTCATAAGTGTGTTTTAAAATAAATAATTATATACTTTTATACCAAAGCTCTGGTCAGTGTTTACTTGTTCTACTGTATTTTTAGCCCTATTGTGTATGTTAAATGTTAAAGGTATTTGTACCGCGCACCGTCACCAACGGAATTGGTCCCCAGGCACTCAGGCGGATCTGTAACCGATAAAGGTGGGATGGGTTAGTAAGGTGAAGAAGGGAGTAGGATAGTGAGAGGAGTGGTGTTCTGTTGGAGGCTTCAACTCGGTATATACCGGGTGGTGAGCTTTGATGCGGGTATCGGAGTCAGTCCGCGTGTGCTGTTGTTCCGGCTTATGTGTTGTTGCAGTGTTGTGAAGTGCATGCGGCTTGTTGTGCGAGAGATGGTTGTGCGAGTTTTTTTGAGTGAGATCAGTATGCAGAGTTTGAGCTTATATTAGTTAGTGGGTTACCTGACTTTTACCATGGTAACAATCACAGTTCTGTCTGAGTGTGGCACTTGTTGGCCCACACATTCCCATCTAGACGCGGCGCAGGCCAACGCCCTGAACTCCATCCAGGTGTGGCCACGCCAACACTCACACTCCCACCCAGATGCGGCACAGGCCAGTGTCTAGAGACCCGTCCAGGTGTGGGCATGCTAACATTCACAACTCCATCTGAGCGCCACGCAGGCTGGTGTTCACAACTCTAGGTGTGGCACATGTTAGCATTCACGTTTTTCTAGGTGCAGGCATGTTATCCTTCAATTGATCTGATCTAGATGCGACGCAGGCCAGCATCTATTTATATGCGTCTGCCGGTCTGGATGTGTTCGTCCGGTACGTACGAGCGGGAGTGTCAATTGGGCTTTCGTGTGGGTCTAGGTATGTGGTCAGTCTCTGCAGCCTTCCTTTGTGGCTATTTTCCATGGTGTTTTATGCTCTGTCGAGTGGTTGGTTCTTTGGTTTGAGTGTTTGTCCAATTTGAAAGTGGTCGAGGTTGGAGTTATTTTCGTCATTGTTTTAATGTCTGGGCATTCAAGTGCGTCTCAGTTGTGGTTATGCTTTGAAGAGCCATGATTTAAGGAGTTTCCTGAATGATAGGTGGTTTGTTGTATTTTGTATATTCTTAGGTAGGTCATTCCAGGTTTTGGGTGCCTGGTGAGAGAAAGACGATCCAAGTTTTTTTCTGTTGTAGGGTTTTGGTTCCAGGCGTAGGTCGGTGCTTGATCTTAGTGTTCTTGTCGGTTGGTGTAGGAGTAGTTTGTCGCTTAGGAATTTTGCGCCTTGTTTGTGTATTGCTCTGTGCGTGATGCACATGGCCTTACACTTTATTCGCCGTTTCAGTAGTAGCCAGTGTAGTATTTTTAGCGCTGGTGTGATGTGTTCTCTTCTGGGTATCTCGAGGAGGAGTCTGGCTGCTGCATTTTGTATGTGTTGCAGTTTTTTTAGAAGTCGTTCGGGCATGCCCAGGTATATGCTATTGGCATAGTCCACTCTGGACATGATCAGAGCGATGATGGTAAGTGTTTTGTTGGCGAATGACAGGAACGGTAGGATCCTTTTTGCTGCTCGCAGGAGGAAGAAACATTTCTTGATTACCAAGTTTACTTGTGGCTCCAGAGTGAGGTTGTTATCCATCAGGACCCCTAGGTTTTTTACAGTTGATGGTTCTGGTGTATACTCTATATACTGCCTAACTCTTCTTGAGAAGTCTGACTGCTCAGCCACAGCTACCAGGTAAATCTGGGTGGTGCGAACTGCTACCAATTGGGTTTACTGCTTACTCCTGTAGTCTTAAACTTTTGCAGTGGTCCCCAAGGGTACTGCACAGGTTTCTGCCCAACATCGTTTAGTATAGATATTGTCTTGTTCTCAGCCAGTTGTCAGCTCTGTAACAATGTCCATCTTTCTCCCCACATCAGTGTGATGGCGGTCCAACAGAGCCAGAGGTGGCTCCAGATGAGGAGCAGAGGATCCCCCAGCGGTCCGGCAGCAGGTAAGTGTGCTTTTAAGGACAAGCACGAAGAATTTTGCAAGCGCGGCCTTAAACTGCAGGTTCGTATGTCTAACCTTGTCTTTTGTCCTTTTACAGGGTCTGCCTTCGTGGAAGAAGATATCGTGCTGCGATGCCAGGAGCTGGAGTTCTGCGTGCCGGAGATTAAGAAGATGTCGTACCCAGAGCTGAAGTCCTGCGATCCGGAAGATGAAGAATGGACTCCAGGCTCAGCGGTGATGAATGCAGGTGTAAGCTGACTCCAGGAGGCAAGCGTATGGACAGGAGACTGGACTCCCAAGGTAAGTGCTACTTAACCCAGGCGGTGGTGAGCGTTACGCTGCATGCAAATGCAGATTAACGCGAAGCGTGTACCTTGGGGTTGGGCTTGCTTTTATAGCTGAGCTCTCAAGGCCACCCCCACTAGCTCATTTCTGCTTGCCACATCCTGCCACTCCTTGAAGTTGCTGTTA
Organism: Ambystoma mexicanum; assembly: GCF_040938575.1. Lineage (NCBI taxonomy): Eukaryota > Metazoa > Chordata > Amphibia > Caudata > Ambystomatidae > Ambystoma > Ambystoma mexicanum. The sequence continues at coordinate 900,308,007 of NC_090941.1, forward strand.
CACTCACCTGGTTTCCACAGGGGCGCCGAACGAAGCTGGACTGCAGCAGTCTCAACCAGCGTGACTCGTAGCGAAGTGATGAATGACTGCACCTGCCCACTCAGTTTCATCTTTCTGACACCAAGGAAGATTTGCCTAAAATGTTGAAATGATATTAACTAGCCGTAAGGAGGAGCACCGACTTCCACCTCCCGTGACCACCTTGTGCACCATTCTACTATGTCTCACCTTAATGTTATGAATGGCGGGCCCTCCATCCTGCGACTGTATGCAGGGGTGCGTAGAGATTCAGGGATCTAGTTAACTTCACTAATCCTGTAGATTATTGCAGAGTTCAGACAACAATGACTAACGAGGGTAAGTCTTTATGCCAATAGTCGATCGTATGGATTGCTTTAGAGTTCAAGTTGCCAAAAGTAAATTCCTGTGCCTTTTCTTTGCAGATTCCTCTTTGGGGGTGCACCAGATGAAAAGTGACTCCTCTCCGGAAATGGTTAGTAGAATGCCAAGTTAAGTTTCTATACTTGCACGATGCGATAATGTCTAAACATGCAATATTGTTCTTCTGTGCAACTAATCTGCTGTCCCTTTTTATTTCTGCAGGTGCGGTGCCTCCCGAGCGAAGATCGCGTGATGGTGACTTGTGGAACCGCAAGCGGATGCAGCTTCAGTTGAGTAGCTATGCTGCGTGAACTTGGATGTCTCTAAAGAGGCGCAGCTCACCTGATGTTTTCTTTTCTGTTCAGCAGGTGCGGCAGCTCCGGAGCGGCGATCGCGTGCATGTGTTTTGTTGGATCACAGGAACCAACAGCATTCAAGTGAGTATCACGCAGCGTAATGCTCAATGTCTTTAAAGTGGTTCTTTACTCTGCGCGGTTAACCTGAAGTTCCTTTTCTGTTTTGGCAGATGCGGAGACTCCCGGACGATCGAGATGGAGAATCAAGTAAGGGTCTTGTTCTATTCTCTGCTCTCTTCCTTTGCAGGCACGGATCGCGATGACCAGGACAGGCGTGGCTGAAGACAGGACTGGAGCTTGCAGACACGGTGAGCGTTAAATTGCAGGAGTGCAGAATAACGCAAAGCGTGGTCTGTTCCAAGGGTGTGGTTTAAATAGCCTAAAAAGTAGTCCCTCCAACCACACCCTTTCAAAGTAGTTACAGGTAAAGTAGTCCCTCCAGTATGCCTCAGACTAGGCTGCACATGGTCCCTCTTCTCCTGCAGACTGTTTTGCTTGAGAGGGCAGCATGAGCCTGGCGCCAACGGCACCAAGTCTGAATCCAGGAAGCCCTCGGGTAGTCCTTTGGGGCATTAAAGGTCCCCATAGGTGCTAGTACCTGGGGCAGGTTGGTCTGCTCCCGCTGTCTGGGGGCAAGTATCGTGACGGTTGCACGTGCAGCTGAAGATAGGAGGCCAAACCCGGACTAATTGCTCACAAGTGGAAAGTTCTTGAACGCACTCCTGCCCATAATAAGAGTCTTGCTTATGTTTCTCCATGAGCTGGCGCCAAAGGCACAAGGACTGAGTCCAACCCGGCCCCCAGTGTATAAACGTCCCGAAGGGATGTGTGTGAACCATGGTGCCCCCCTTGCTCCCTCCACCTGATGCCGCTCCTGTGGATCCAGGGCAAGTGGCCATGACAGGGGAGGCGGGAGTAGGCTTCCCCATCCCTCTTCAGTCCCCCCCCTCTGTTCGACCACATACCTATATGACAGTTCTTTTGCTCGGGCTGCCATATCTTCGGTATTCCTCCAAGGTGTCTAATAGTTTGTGTGGTCATCAAACGACCAGTGCATGTAAAAGCACACTCATTCAGGGTTGCACCAAAACCACTTTCTTTCATAGTACTTCGGGCAGTCCAGCTTCATGGATTTGGTTGGAAATAAATTGCACTGCGCGATATTCGATATGAGCTTGTCCCATTCTGCAACAATCTCTTCTTTTGTTACCCCTAAGTTTACGTCCATCAGGATCTGCATTCAGATAGCCTCTTCTGCTGTTTTCTTGCACCTTGCCAAGCAGATTTTGATCCCAAACATGGATGCTGCTCCCAGCAAGAGTGTTCGTTATCACCTTCAGTTTGACAGCCATGATGGCATCCGTGACCATATATACGCTAGCCAGCTCTTGGTCCTTCCCTGTTCCTCAGGCTTCATCATCTTCCATTTTGGCATGCATCTGTGCCAGTTGCGCCACTGCATCTGATAGAGTTCTGTTATCTTCGTCATTGGGAGACATGAATGTGCATCACAAACTACCTATCTTTGCGCAAACTCCTCTTACCATAGCAGTGAGGAGATCCCGAACATATCTATTCTGGAGCGCCACCAACCTTGTACCCCTGAGCTCTTCGTTTATGGCGTTGAAGCCATTCACTGTAGAGCCAATTGTTACCATCAGCTCCCAACAAGTGATCTGCAAACACTTGGTACTCGTGTAGGTCTATATCCCCGGTATTACTGATGCGAAGAACATGTGTGTCCTACTGAACAGCCTGTGCTCTGCTGGATCTCGGACAGTGCAGTTTCTGAAGCTTCCGAGAAGTAATTCCCCCCATCTCTTCACTCTGCTCAATCATTCCTGTTTGTGTCTTCTCCGACTGGGCCGTTGGGTGTCACTCCGACCAATCTCTTCCTTCTCTTATTGTTCATTTTAGGGAATTCATCGAGCTTTGCAACCTTCTTGAAGACGACCAACGCAGACACGCTGCTGTGTACCAATGAGCAAACTCCTCCCCATTCAGGTGGTAGCTTCTCAAACGCCTCCGATCCACAAGCCCAGTAGTGATCCATCAGCACTGGCGTTCCCGCTCTCATTGCTGCAAGTTGTTCAATTGGTTTTCACCCAACGTTCTCACCCACTTCAACCTCGCCATTGTTCTGATAGCACAGGGCTGGTGTCTTCGGAGGGATTATCGGCATCGGTCCAGCTTCATTTTCTACCAATTTCACGCTGGCATCCTATTCCTTCAGGCACTTGTTGTTCTCTTCCTGTACCTTGTTCAGACGACTGGTCTAGTGTCAGTGCCTTGCTTCCCACCACTCCATCCTGCCATCCATCGTTAGTATACACTCGTCCATGCACTAATATCTGCGGCCTTTCACAGCAGCCAGGCTCTCCTCCCATCTCCTTAACTCTTGTCCAGGGACATGGCAATTCCTTCAATGTGATAGTGTTCATTTCTTCTCCAGTCCATCAGTTATGTACTGTATGGCTTCATCTAGCTGCCAGTAATTGTCCATCATGTCTAATGTCTTCATAAAATTATCGTCATATGGGAACGTTCCTTTGGACATCATCTCAAGGTTGCCGTCTTCCCTTGGAATCTTCCTCGCATTTGTACCATTGCGAGATTCATAAGGCACTGTGCCCTTGCTGCTGGTATTTCAGTTACTATTAACTTTTAGAGACACTTCTGGTGTAGGGGATTAAAGATTAGGCATAACAGCTCTCCCCAATGGTTTCCTTACCGATTTGTCATGTATTTGTACCACATGTTATACACTCGAGCAGTGTCCGAGATACAGGGCTACTCCCTTCATGTGCGTCAACACTGCGCTTACCTCCCCTTACCTTAGCAGCAGTTTTCTCTTGTGCACCCAACACAGTCCCACCTCCTTGGGTCAGGGGAATGTTAGAGGGTATAGCGGTAGCAGTAACAACATAATTGCCAGAATATGAATCCCATCAAACAACTAGGAACCAATAGAAATGACAATGTTCTTTATTGTTACTTAAGCTGCTTGATCCTTGCAGCTCGGTGATCGAGTTGCCCGCCTGAAATGCGCAGAAAAAGGCATTAGTGTTAGTGTTGTCAGTGCCCTTAAGCCCTGCAGACAAAAATAAACGCTTATGGCAAAGGCAAATACCTCCTCCCAGACTTTTCTTACTGAGGGGTCTCAATATGGCTAGCACGGAGGCTCACTGTGCTCAAGTTGTGGGTATGTTTGGGCCAAATACTCTACAAAGACAAGGTAATATACTACAGGGGATCGCGCTCTGAATCAGTTGGGTCTCCTCACAATGTACAAACTGGCTAGAGCAAGCATCTGGGTGGTAGGTGGAAGTTAACATGGGTGAAACAAACCATACAATCCCCACGACATTCACATAGACCATGCGTGTGCGGAATGGAAAAATAATAGACAGTGTATCCTTAGTCAATTTGTACAAGTATTCCAGTTGCTACTTCAGCTGCTTGGGAATGTGTGACCATGGGATGTCTGTGTCCCCTTAATCGGGTGAGGTGTGCACATTTTTAGCTCATCTAGGTTCTGAACGTTTGCCCCGTCAGTCACAGGAACCTTGTTGCCAGGTGAGGCCACTGCTTTGTAGGGCTTTATGTCCTGCAGGTGATTGCACACTGTTTTGTCTAACAGCATGGTCTGCCACTTCAACCACATGCGGGCTGGTGAACCGGGGTGCATTCCAGCACCTTACGAAATTGTGCAAGAGAACGCCATCACCTACTTTCACAGGGTGTTTCAGTTCACTGTCTTGTGCGTCGTCGCAGTCGGTCTCTTCACCGTCTTCTGGGCCCTGTAACGCTTACCTGGACTCCTCGGGAGCTTTATGATCTTGAGCCCGTTGACCTGCTACACTGAAGCCTTTAGATTATTTTCCTGTTAAGACTTATAGATAGAATGGAGGTACTGTAACTGTGTAGTGATAACTAATGAGTTTTTTAAACTAACTTCAAGACATTAACTCCCTTCTGTATCTGAGACCACACACCCTCCTCACCTTTGTTTTATATTTATGGAGCACTCCCATCCTGCTGTCTAACAGGGGCGCGTTGAAATTGTGTTTCTGAAGATTGGAGTGCTGTAGAACTCTAGAAGACTTTGAAGGCAAGTGTCTAAAATAATGCGTCTTGACAGAAAACACAAATGAGGATAACTGTTGTCTTTCTGATTTAATAATTTCTCAAATTTGCAGAGCTCTCGCATTCAAACAATTTAATTCTTCTTTCTCTTTGCCGGTTCTTGGAGGAAGAAGAGCTTTCTGAAAGTTCGAGGCGTAAGGAGAAGAGTTTGGACACCTTCATTCATCTGGAGAGTTGGCGGAGTGCTACTGCTGAAGCACCTTTCTAAATACGAGATTGTGTTATCCAAAGAGGATGTTTGGTTGCGCGCATAATCAGGAAGAGAAAACGTTCAACAGCATAAGCTTGTCTTATCTGAAAAGGCTACAACCTTCTACTGCGAAGCGTGGTTAAAAACTGAGAGGAAAAACTGAGGAGCTTCAAGTACGTATGCGCGTAGAAATGATCTTCACTTAAACCTCCAATGTTCTTTTTAACAAAATACCTTTGTTTTCTGCAGGTCGTCGGAATACTGAGGAAAAACCCCTGGAAGGTGCTGCAGATACGAACGAGGACTGCGGTCCAAGGAGACTCTGATGAAAGAGTATTCTTCAACAGGAAGACTGCAGCGGAGGACATTTCCGTCAGGTAAATCATGTGTGGTCTGTGGATAGTCTGATCAATTCGTACAATTAATGTTTTCTTTCATCAGCGGGTTAAACATGAAGCGTGCATTACAGCTGGGGCGGAGCTTAAGTAGCTCTCTATGACACATGACTGGCTTGTTGCTGCAGTTTATCCATAACCCTATAGGCAGCCATCTTATGATTATTGAACCTCTATGGGAGTCTATGGTGTTTCAATGCTGTGAGTGGTGTACATGCCATATGTGCCAAGCTAACACCCACTTTTGACCCGCTGATCTATGCAATGTATCCCGCCTGGGCTGAAGACTTGAATTAAGACCATGGACCCTGGCTGTGATCATGACAGGCCCCCCTGGACTCGCTGTATCAAGCGAGAGATAAAAGAAGTGGTGGCAAGCAGAGAAGTAATGTACTCATACATTTCCTGTCCTAACACATCTGCACTATTCTCAGTCTTTCAGTGCGCTTGTGGGAGGAGCCAGGGGAAGATGCATGCGCCATCCTGTCACCACCTCATGGGGTGTTAAATGGTAGGCGGACCCTGGCTTATTGCGCAATTCAAACAAGACAAGGGGTAGACCATGCAACCAATCTTTCTTGGTGCTTTGCTGAATCTTGCCTATGCACTCCTTTATGAGTCCATTCAGAGGTTTACACACTAGTTGGCTTGCGTGTGGTACGCACAGGCGAATTTATGCCAAATGCCTAGCAGGGTTGTGATGTGTTGGAACAGTTTGTTGGAGAAGGGAGGGCTGTTGTCAGACCGCAGGACCTCACACATGCCCCATCTCAGAAAAAACTCCCCGACCATGAACTTGGCCACTCCAAGGGCATCAGCATGTGAACAGGAGCTGGCCTCAATCCACCTAGAGAATGGGCAGACAACCACTATCATGTAGTGGTATGCTTGCCAAACTTGGAGCATATCCACGTGGAAATGCAGAAATGGGCCTACAGGTTTTGGTATAGCTCTTTTCACAATTCAAAGTATGCCCTGCTGCAAACTGCTGGCAAGTCAAGCAGTTACTCACAAACTCAGCTACATGTTAATTCAAATTTGGACAGAACCACGTTCCTCCAATGCGTGCATCAATGACCTCCTTCCCTGTGTGTGTTGATAGCACAATTGTGCTAATGCAGTCTTCAATAATGCTAGTGGCATGACCACTTTCCCTGTGTTCTGTCGCCATAAGGCTTTTGCCGGAGACATTGAGCACCCTCACTTCACCCATTGTTCTTTCTCCTTGGGAGCAGCTCCCTGCAGTTACATAGTCTGTCTCTTGTAATACATTGTAACCCTCCTTCATTACCATGTTCCTCACCCTTCCCTGAGCCTTTTGTCTTTCCCTCAGTTCCCACAATTGCCCAAAGTACACTGCACATTTTGCCTCAAAGTCTGCTGCTTCAGATAGGGTCTTCACCTTTGGTGTGGGCCTGGCACTTTACTAGTGATACTTTTTTTGGATAAGCAATCACGTCGATCAGTCTATCCAATAATAGTGCATGCTGCACTGGGATCCAGTCTGCTCTCCTGAAACCTTTCCTAAGCCATTGTGCCAGTCCTGAGTACTGTTGACGACACGTAGGCGGAGTCAATAAATGATCACTTTTCTCTGCGCTGCTTTCCAATGCCAATATGAGAGCCACCAGTTCTGCTGCTTGTGCTGAATACATTATAAGTTACTCACTGTAATGACTAATGTACTCTTAGTCCATAGTCCCCTTTCCTCCATACTGTAGGGACTGTAGGGACGGGAAACAACCTTTTTCACCAGAAAAAGCTTCTTCCCCTGTAAATTTAGAGGCGCGGCCCAGGGTGCATGTGCTACCGGCGCCACACCTCAGTCCCCATTTACGCGTCGACAAAAGATTTAACATTGCCTAATGACAACAGTATCATTAAGGGGGGAGGAGGGGTGGTGGGACGTATGTCCGAAAGACGCATCACATCTAGAGCCGGCATCCAAACAGAAATGCTTGCCAAAAGCTGAGGCCCAAGTGGCCGCCCCGATTATGACTTGCCAAGGGACATGGTGCTGGAATGCGATGGCTGTTGCCTTGGCCCTGACTGCGTGGGCATGCATGTTGGCCGGGAGCGGCTTGTGCTGGCCCTCACACGCTTCTTTGATGGCAGAGACCATCCAGTGGGATATGGAAGCCTTAAAGGCTCGATAGCCTGGCCTCGAGCCGCCGAAAGTGACAAACGGAATGTCCGACTTGCAGAAGCACTTGGTCCTGTCCAAGTAGAATTTTAGGGCACGCCCGACATCCAGGCAGTGCAGCACTCTGTGCTTCGTCCTTGGGATCGGGAAAGAACGTAGGAAGGACTATTTCCTCGTTCAAGTGAAATGTAGATGGACCCTTGGCCAGAAATTCTGGGTGCGTTCGCATCACTACCTTGTCCCTGTGAAAGGTGGTATATGGTTCAGAGGGGACCAGCGCCTGAATCTTGCCAACACTGCGAGCCGAGGTAATACCGACTAGTGAGGCCGTCTTGATGGTGACCAGCCTAATGTCAACGGACACCATTGGCTCGCATGGCTTGTGCGCCAGGGCGCCCAAGACTATATTAAGGTCCCACAAAGGGTGCAGTCTCTTGACGGGCGGGTAGAGCCTAGCAAGACCAGTCAGGTGTTTGACGATAGGGTTGGAGGAGGAAAAAATGCCTTCCTCAGAGTTCCTGTAAGCCCCAATGGCTGCGAGGTATGTGAGGCAGGTGTCGACCTGTACGCCCGAATAAGCGAGGTGCGCCGAAAAGGAAAGCACGTCGTCCACATTGCAGGCCAAGGGGTCAATTCCCTTGGAATCTGCCCAGTGGCAGAACCTGGTCCATTTGCTCTTGTACTGGGCCCTGGTGGGTTTGCTCCTGGCGCCCTGTATGATTTCCAGATTGGCCTGTAAGAGGCTAAGGTGCCGAAGCATTACCTGCTCAGGTACCATGCTGTGAGGGCTAGTTTCCCTGGCGTAGGGGTGGATAGTTCTGCCCCCCTGCTGTGCCAGAAGATGTGCTGGACCTGTCAGGAGGTGTATCGGAGGCACCTCCGAGAGGCTGAGGCGCTCCGAAAACCATGGTCTGGCCGGCCACCATGGAGCAATCAGAATGATGAGGAGTCGGTGCGACTCCTTGATCTTGCAAATTACCCTGTGGATCAGGAGAGTGGGTGGAAAGGCGTAGGCCTTCATGGAGATGAAATGCTTTGCCCAGAGAGCCGGGGCCCTGACCGTGCCAGGATGCAAACTGGGGGCACTTCTTTTTGTGCCATGTGGCAAAGAGATCCACTTGGGGGTGACCCCACTTGTTGAAAATCTCCTGAATAACGAGGTTGTTTAGCTGCCACTCTTAATTGTCCGCTCCCAGCCTGCTGAGCCTGTCCGCCTCCAGGTTTGATTCCCCCGAGAGGTGGACTGCCGAGAGGTAAATTTTGTTTTCTAAGGCCGGTTCCCACATGCTGATCGCCAGTCTGCACAGAGGAGGGGATCTGGTGCATCCCTGCTTGTTGACGTAGTACATGCTGGTCGAGTTGTCCGTCTGGATGAGGACAACTTTGCCCTTGAGGAGGAGTGGCAGGAATGCTCCGAGTGCAGCCAGGTAGCGTTCAGCTCCAACCAATTGATGTGATAGTCCAGCTCCTGTCGAGTCCAGGTGCCGAGGACCGAGAGATCGTCCAGGGTGGCTCCCCTGCCCTCGAGCGAGGAGTCTGTGGTGATGGTGGCCTGCGGAGAAAGCAGCCGGAAGGGCTTGCTTGTCCATAGGTTGCAGTCCCTGGACCATCAAGTTAGGTCCGGGTGGAGAGATGGAGGAACTATGATCATTTCGGATTGAGAGCCCAGCTCCAGATTCCAGGATGCCATGAAGTGCAGCTGAATCCTTCTCATCCTAAGTCTTGTGTGCGGAATGGCTAGTAGCACCGCCGCTAGAAGACCCAGATGTTCATACCACCAAGCCTAGGTCACTTCTCTGCTGAGGAAGTGGACGGTGGCCCTCTTGATGGCCGAGATCTTGTCTTTCGAGAGGAAGACCTTCTCTGAGCACGTGTCCCAAATGAACCCCAGGAACGTCAGTCTGTGTAGGGAGCAGCTGTGACTTGAGGTTGAGCAAGAAGGCCAGGTCGTGCAGTGTGTTCATAAGGGTATGGGAGGAGTGGAGGACCGCCTCTGGAGAGGTTTACCCCTGACGAGCCAGTAGTCGAGGTATGGATAGATGTGGAGGCCCTGCTCTCCGAGGAGGGCCACTACAGCGTTCATGAGCCTGGTCAAGACCCTGGGGAGGACCTTGTATTGGAAATGGTAGCCCATGATCCTGAACTGTAGAAAGGAACGATGGGGCTGCCAAATCGGCACATGTAGGTACGCGTCCTTCCGGTCTAGGGAGCACATCCAGTCTCCCTTGTCCAATGTCTACACTAGAAAAGCTGGCGTAACCATCTTGAACTTTTGCAGGGTTAAGGAGAGGTTGAGGGTGGAAAAGTTCAGCACAACTCCCGGGCCCGCCTGGTTCTTCTGAATGGCGAAAATCCTGGAGTAGAAGCCAAAGCCTCGCTGGAACTTCCTCCACTGCCTGGCTCTCTACGAGCAACCGGATCTCCGCCAAGAGTTGCTGTCCCAACCTGTAGGAGTGGAGGGGAAGAGGAAGGAGAGGCTGGGATGGGTAGGCGGTACCCCGTGGATACCACAGAGGATCCAGGGGTCCGCAAAATTCTTGCGCCAGAAATTTGCATGGAGAGCAAGCCTGCCCCTCCCACCGGAGACACTTGGACCGGAAGGGGCGTGTCATGCCTTCTTTCCCTCGGAGGGGGACTGAAAAAAAAGCCCCCCCTTTATTGTTTGCGACGGCGAGCGGTCCGGCTGCCTGGATCTGCGTTCCTGGAAGCCGCGGAACCCTCCATATGTACGACCCTTCTCTGAGCGCTGCTGAGATTGGGTAAGATTCGAGCATGGTCTTTGTAAGAATGGACAAAGATTGTGCCGTTTGTGAGCTGTTGTTCTTGTCCAGCTCTTCATCCGTAGAGGAGTGGAAGAGGCCCCCCCCCCACCATCTCGAACTGTAGATCTAGAATGCGCTCCTGGACGTCCGGGTTGAATTTAGTCGCCCGGAGCCAGGCTGTGTGCCTCATGTCAGTGGCAATGCAGATGGCTCAGCCCGAGGTATCGAAATGCGCCACAGTGGCTTCCATGAGGCTGTGCGCCACGAGCTTGGCCTCCGCTTGCCCTGCCTTAAAGCGTGATTGGCATTGCGAGGGGAGTTGCGGGAAGAAGTCTGCAATTTCCCGCCACCCAACGTGGGGTGGCGGCAGCCAGCATGGCATCTGCTATGGCCTAGCGCAGGTGCAAGGAGGCGTTGAAGACTTACGGCAAGAAGATCTACTCCAAGATCTTCTCCTTGCCTAGCAGCGCCGCAGAGCAGGAGGCTGAAGCTTGGAGTAAAGTGATGCCGCAGCGATCACCGAGGAGTGTGGCTGAGGATGGGTCGAGAGCAAGAGTGTGTCCCTATCCATCTGCCTGTACTTAGTGTCCAGGTGTCGGTTGACCGGCTGGACTGAGTGGGGCTTGAGGCAACCCTTCTTGGCCATGGAGGCTACAACGGTTTGCAGTGCAATCCCTGTGTTGGCAGAGGGGCGTCTGGTGAGGACTTCAGCCAGAACGCTCTCTGCCGGCTGTTCGACCTCAGGCTGAGGGAGGCCTAGGTACTCTGCCAGGCCAGCAAGACATTTGTGGAAGGCCCTGGCTGAGGATGGCGTGTCCGGATCCTCCTCCTCGCCCGTGTCCTGCGGATCTGGAGGATCTTGTGGAGGAGGGGTAGATGGTGCTGGAGGCTATGGTACAGAGACCGCAGCCAGAGGCTGAGGAGGCGACAGAGGTTGCAGAGCTGGCTGTGGAGCCGGAGGAGGTGGCTGCACCGGGGTCAGGGAGCCCCATGGAGGCATCCGTGGTGCTGCTAGCATGGCGGGGAAGACTTCCCTGACTGCGTCCTTGATAATCCCCATCTGAGGAGACCTCATGAGTCTGAGGAATTTATCGAAGAGCACCTCCTCGCTGACCGAAGAGGTGACAGGGGGCACTGACGGGGTAGCAGGGGACTGCTGGGGCCGCTGCGTACCCAGACCGTATGAACGCATGGGAAAGTTGTCCTGCGCATATGAAGGGTAGACTGTAGGCCCAGTATCTGCTTGCGAGCAGTCCCACCTTGACACCCGTTCTTCGCCGAATTTGTGGAATGGCGTCAGACGGGTGTTCCTGTTTGGCGCAGCAGCCATTTTGTCGAGCTGCCTGCCATGTGCCTGCGACGTGTTGCCCAGCTCGCTGGGTCTGGACTCGTCCAAGACTCTCGCGTGTGGATCCCGAGACCTACCCTGCTCCTCAGTTCTCGGTCCGGTAGGTGCGACACCCTCGACCCATGGGTCCGTAGAGTTGCGTATAGGTGCCCCCTCGGACGTATTGCCTGTGTAGGGGCACAGCCCCTCAGCCATTGCGTCGGTAAAAGGGCATAGCCCCTCAGGTGTAGACCTGGTACAAGAACCTTTCGGTCTCCTGACATTGCGTCCGGGAGGATCAGAGGACCCCTTCCCCCGAAGGCCGGTAGCTGCAGCAGCCTCGGTGCACGTTGCCTGGCCGGTCCCTCCCACGCGGGAGAGTCCCTGGGAAGTGGTCTCCCTTGCGGGGTGCGCTGGTAAATATCGACCCAAGATTATGCTTCACGAAGTTCTTGAGATCCTCTGGAGGCGACCTCTGGAAGAGCTCCCTCCAGCTGGCTAGTCTGTTCTTCAGCACCTTCGAGGACAGCAAGTCACATGCCGAACATGATCGCCAACTGTGATCTGGGCCAAAGCAACGTAGGCAGAGGGCGTGGGAGTCTGAAGTTGGGAAGAGCCTGTTGCAGGATGGATACCTGCTGAACCCTATAGAAGTCGACATGCGCAGGGAAGGAGCGCGACGCCAGAGGACTGAGTACCTGAAGAAAGAAAAGACAAAAAAAAAAAGACACTAGTATCCGTGCCGTGGAATTACATGGCCGAAGCCAAACCCAGCAGCCCGTTCCCATCGACGCGGAAAAGGGGACTGAGGTGCGGCATCAGAGGGCGGAGTCAGGGCAGCGCATGCTCCCTGGGCCGTACCCCCAGGCACCTCTAAATTTAAAGGGGAAGGTTTTTCTAGTGAAAAAGGTTCCGTCTCCCGTCCTTGGAAGGGGCGCCCATACAGTATGGAGGAAAAAGGACGGGACGTAAGAGTATGCAACCACCTCACTTGTCCCGTCCTCCTCCAGTCTTACAACTGCATTCCCAGTATGTCTAACCACATCAGTATCAATTGTCAATGAACCATCTCCCCAATCAAGTGCGCCGTCCTCTACCTCTCATGTCTCACTGAACATCTCTATGTTCTTTGTGCAGTCATGTGCATAGTCTCCTGCCTGGAGTACATCTGGCAAGAATGTCGCTGGGTTTACAGTCTTGCATTTTACTATCTTCAATCCTACATTCAATAGTATCTCGTACCCTGATGCTCTCTGTGTGGTCCGTGTGCACTTTGGCTTATGCAGTATCGTGAAGAAGGCGTGCTCCACGTACAGAATGGTGGTGCATCCCATTGTTACTGCTGATTACTAATCTACTGCGAAGGCTGCAGCTGCTGGAGCTTGTTCACACAGATAATGTCATCTCATCACTGGGTCAAGTTGTCCACTATAGTAAGCAATTGGCTTATGGCCCATGCTCATCTTCTGTGTCAGTACTACCTTCATCACTACACAGCCGGTGTGCGAAAATAGGAAGAATTTCTTTTTGTAGTCTGGGGTCCCCAACACTGGGGCAATGCTTATGGCTTCCTTCAGTTCCTCGAAGGCCTCAGTCATCTCTGTGGTCCATGTCTGTCTTTGTTCTCCTCTGTGCCTCTTTCAGGGTGCACAGAGGCCTCATATATGTGCTGTAGTCAAAGACCCATTGCTCTGCAGTAATTACCCGACCCCACAAACTGTTGCATCTCCCTCACTGTCGTTGAGCTAGGGTATTTTGCGTACTGCCTCTGCCCTCTGTTGGGCAATCTGTCGGCCGTCCTTGATTATCATCTGCCCAATGTACAGCACACCTCTTTCTGGAATACTGTAACTTAGCCTTGTCCACCCTGTACCCTTTGTCAGCTAACACTGTCAGCATGTGGACCAAGTCTGTGTGACTGCAAATCAAATTGTCATCTTCCCATCTGTATGTTGCTCAGGTCCATATTTATCACTCTGTTAAAGATAGTGACTCGCAGTACCCTTGTGGTAAACTAGTGCGTTTCCACTTCTGGTTTCTATACATGAAACTGGTCCAGTTTTATGAGTATGGGTCTAGTAGCACGGAGAAGAATGTATTCAATGAACATGAAGCAGGCAGCTTCCGGCAGAATGCTGCACAAAATTGTCGCTGGGTTTGCAACTAGAGGATACTCTGCTTCTACAATATGGTTAAGAGGTCTTAAATCCTGAATAAAACGCCATGACACCACCATTTGCCCAGCGCGACGGGCTACACTGCTGTGTTACATGGGGACTCTGATGGTACCAGAATTCCTCTCTAAATCAGAGTTGCGATTGTCTCAAATGCCTTCATCTGTTTCCTTAGTTAGGGGGTACTGTTACACTCGTTGCAAAATCACTCTTGGCAAAATCGGTCCTGGCTTCAGCTCATCACTCCCCCCATGCTCTTTATAAAGCCCACATCTTAAGGACTTGTAGTCCATAGACTGCTGGGTACTTTGACCATGTCCTGCTCCCAGAACAAGGGTGGCGTCGCCATTGCCATTCTCTATGGCATCTCTCTAGTTTATCTGTAACCAATATGTTACACACATTTTGAATACCATCTCCAGTTCCTGTCTCAATTCCTTGAATAATTCATCTGTCACTGTAGTGAGCCTGTAACCCTCTGCAACTATCGCACTCCATGCCCTCCCAGTGTCAATCCAATCCTCTTGCCACCACTACCTCTATTTCTATGGGCACTATTGTTCCTTCTGGCTCTTATAATGGTGTTTCTGGCCTCAACAGGTACTCGTGGGACCTGCCACTTTCCCTGCGATGCCTAGAAACCATGCAATGGCAATGTCAGTCCCATACTGGAACATTTCTGGGTCGACTGGCAACCCCTCTATACCATGCGTCCACAATATGCTTGAACAATCTGCCTTACATTGAGCACGTGTATGCCTGGTGTGGAGCACAATATGCCTTTGTGAGTGAAATGGTCATGTTTAGTCTGCTCATAATGTCTCATCCCAGTATGTTTACAGGCGTCTGCCCAGAGTAGAGTAAAGGTAGTGATAGATTGTGATCTCCTATAGATCCAGCCATATCAGTAAAAAGGACACACGTCCCAAGCCCCAGAGTATCCTTGAGTGTTCATGGCATCGCCTGACAATGCAAATGTTTCTTCCCTAATGCCTGACCTAGTCCCCCGCTGTCAAAAAGAAAGGACAAGGTTTTGTCACCCATATGCGAGGTTCCTCCGCAGGGTTGGTGTGATCGACAGAATGGGACACATCAAGTTCGTCTGTGGGCTATACTGTTGAGGGTACATGGACAACCCATTTCTTGTAAAGGGGTTGTTCCCTAGCATGGTAACCACCCCCCCTACCCAGTCGTCGGACAGATACTGTCGCCACTTTGTCCACGTGTGCGTCATTCTGTATCTGCTCTAGTTGTGCGCTCCCTCTAATCGTTGGTGCCTGTAGGTACTGTGGTATTGGGGCCGGCATCTGTGGTACATGCATCTGTGCTGGTGGTGCTTGCAGCATTTGTTGATATGTAATCGAAAATGAGTCATGGGCGCTCCTCTAGAAGAACGAACACAGCAAAAATTGCCTGTTCTTTTGGAAGGTACCCACTCTAGAGTCTTCAGCCATGCCATAACATTTTGGTGCTGGACTGCCCCTGTGGGTGGGACAAAGACTGATATGCAAATGGGTATTTCCCATCTGTGAAAGGCACAGTGAGCTTAAGTGTGGCTGCAGACTCTAGAGTGGGTAGCTTTCCAAAGAACAGGCAATTTTTGCTGTGTTCGTTCTCAGAGGAGCGCCCATGACAAATTCTTGATTTTTTGTTGATATGTACCGTGCGGCTGCCCTTGTGGTTGCTGATCATGTGCATAATAATCTTCTTGGCCCCTTTTATATGGTTGCTGGTCCTGCACTCTCCCAACTCTGTTGCGTCCCTCTAAACCGACATACCCTTGGAGATGTAGCCTAGCTGCCCACAGGTCCAGCACTGTTGTGGCTTCCCTCCTTGCCCTGGAAACACCCCCCGAAAGGTCCCCTGGGTTCTGCTGCAACTGTTGTCCATATCCCCAAAACCCTCCTGAAAAGCCCCCTTAATTGTGATGCATCTGTGGCCGAAGCCACACCCCCTTTGTAGGCCTCCTTTTCCTCAAAACCCCTGCTGTGGGCTACCCAGCTCCAATGAACCCTCTGCCCATGGGTGGTGCAAATTGCTGTGGTTGTTGCTGCTGTGCCTGTGGGGTGGGGCTGGTTATAACCGCCCTTTCTATCTCATACTTTGATTGCTTCCACTGCACTAGCTTCACCTCATCTGCCTTCCTGTCATGCACTTTTTTTCATAACCTTCTCCTGCCATAGTCTACAATGATGCACTATCGTGAGCTGCATCTCTGGCCAGCCTTTCGCTTCCATCCCTACCAGTTTCTTCAAATTCTTCTCAACTGGCTTTGGTAGTCCCTGCACTGATATGTGGTAAAATATTGCTTCAGTTTTATCCCAAGGCTCTAGAGTATCGATGCACCAAAGCAGGATCTTCAGCTTCCCTCATCTTACATGACGTAATCGCCCGAATTTCTGACGTGTCTGGGTATTGTGTCCTTAATGCTTGCCATACTGCCGCCCTGCAGTTTGCAAATGGTGACACGTGTGCTGTGTTGTGTTGTGTTGTGTTGTGTTGTCACCCCTGGGAACCCTGCATAATCAGCAGCATATCCTAATATTGATGCCAACAGTCCCTGTACATCACCCACTGCTAATCTATGGCCAGCTGTCATCTTCTCCATCTCATAAATCCATTTTCCAGCTCCTGTGCTCAACAATGGTACCCTACACTTCACATTCTCCTGGTCTGTGTGCTTCCACAGCACGTACGGAGGTCTCACGCCTCCCCTCTCTAGTCAGTCTGATCTGTCGAGGCCCCCTCTCGCTCTCAATGCCTGCACATTCATCTACTGGCTCCAATATGGGCACTCTCCTATGGTCATCATAAGCTCTTGTCAATCGTCCCCTTGAACAAGCTATGGCGATCTCCTCTCACCTTCACCTTGGGAGATCCCTTAGTCTGTTATTGTAAGTGCTGTGTAAGATGTAAAAGTCGTCCACCTGTTGTCTCTGCTCATCTGAGCTACCTCTCCCTTCTATGTATGTGTCCTGAGCTTCCATGACACCCATTTGTCTGTCCCCGTTCCGTGGACTGATGGATACTGCTCCCCCTCTAGTCTCCACTGTATTTGCCCTCGTTTTCAGACCCAGTGTCCATGTTGCTACAGAAATCTGCTGCGAAACTCAGTCTCCTCGATGTCAAGTCTGTGTTGGGCTTCATGCTCAAATCGAGGTCTCCAAATCACCCCTGCTTCCTCTAGCCCAGGCCCGCTCCACCTCCCTCATTTCCACTCCTGCCCGAGTTTTTGTACTGTCTGGTTCTGCCTGTCCTCAAATCTATTCCTTTCCTCATCCAGTGCTACCTGCATCTTCACAGCCCTTATTGCTCGCTAGTCATCTTCCCTGAGCCCTCGTTGCTTTGCCTGTCTAACTGCAACGTCCGCCGTTACCCCCTAGCTAACTTGCGTTTTTCTAGCTCTCTCCGTCCCTCTGCCTTTTCCAGGTCCCTTTCCCCCTCACCTCCCTTTCCGCTCTCCCTTTCTTTGCGAGCTCTCGATTTTCTTCCTGCTCCTTTTCCAAGCATTCCTTCTCTTCCTCCCTTCTTTGTTCCCTGTCTTCCCGCTCCAGTTTCCCTCCCTCCTTTCTCTGTCCTTATGCTCTCTAACCTCCCTGTCCTTCTCCCTTCTATCCTTCTTGTCCATTAGTTCTGCCCAATCTGTTGCGTCGCTGTTCCTCTTCTGGCTTTCTATCGCTTCAGTCACTCCTTCTGCCTCTCCATTTGTCTTCATTTGTCTTCATTTGAAGCTTCAAAAGTAACTTAGCTACTATCCATTTGTTTGTGTTGACGCCCTCGAGCTCCTCCTTTGCACGCTGCTGTGCCTCAATGCTTGCCCCTGTATCAATAGCTGGCTGCCCTGCGCCTTTCGACTTCTCCGCGTCTGTATATGGTGGTGGCTTATATGTCGGATTTGAATACCCCTCTGCTGCCCTTAATTCCCTTATTGGATACATTCCCTGTTCATGGTCTGTATCATCGATGCTACACTTGGATGGAGAGGTGCGGGGGATGGGTCCCTCAGTCCTTTGCCTCCTGCTGACTTAGCATCCACTGACGACTCGCTGCATCCCCCTCGTTCTCCTGGAACATGCGCCACAGCTCAAATATAATCTTTTAACTCCAAGACCGAATGTGCCCTAAGCTTAGAAAAGGACTTCTAACTCTGCTTCTGTCCCTATTCAATTTTGGCAATACTATCCAATACTCAACACTGAATACCCCCCCATACGCACAGTTGCCGTTAGACTGGGTCAACACTTACACTCTGTGGTGTGCTAGCCCTGCTCCGCTGCAGGCTCCCGGTCAAGGTGCACACCTCCCAGTCTTGGTCTGCCTGGACAACTCGCTGACTTCGGGCAGGATAATTCACAAGGGGCTCCTGGCGACCTGTAAACTGTCACTTGTTCTCCAGTCTTCTCGAAATAGGCGAGTGTCGCGCAGCCTATCGGGTTCAGTGGCAAAGGAGACTACCGGGTGCCGGGCTGGCGCAATCAACCATACCACTGCTACCAACTTGTTGGGACAAACGGCCATTAGGAGTTTGCGGACTCTTGGAAGGCCTAACACATTCCACAGGACAAACGGAGGACTCAGTCCAAGGCAAGTTTGAACTGCAGTTTATTACTGATAAAACCAACAGGGATCAACACAGGGACATTAGAAATCCATGGACATCTATCTCAACTTCGCTTGGCTCGCAGGCCAGTTTTGATGTACAATTACGTCACTACCTGGGCCTTTCTCCAAAAACCTATCGACATCTGGGATTGGCTGTCAGGAGCCGAACAACCTATATGGTCGCCCATATATGTTATTCTACTGGCTCTCCCATGTCAGGTGGCTGCCCTGGTCCATCCACAAGTCACCATCTATAACAATGTTGCAGTATGGGATTGTCACCATTGGTTCTTGCCCGTTGCTACACACCCCATGGATACTAAACTGTGATTAGCTAGAGCAGACGTCCCCAGGCCTGGGATCTGCAAAAGGTTCTCAGCTTGTGGTGTATCTTTTCAAGGTGATCAGAATGACTGTCTGCATTGCAACTTGTGTGTGCCACCTTAGGCTATGAGAGTGATTGTTCGCTCCGTGCAACACTGGTCTCACATTTTAACGTCTTTGTTGCAGTCTTCTGTCTGGTAGCGTGAGATCGGCTTTCTTTCCCAGCGCCGGTCGATGTCCATTGTCTGCGTCAGCCGTGTCACGTGTTCGGAGACCGTGATTTGGAGCTGTGAAATATGAGAATTATTTGCATTTATTGCAGCTGGTGCTACTGTCGTTCAGGGAATGGAATGTAATCTGTATCTTGTGGCCTTGGCAGTGGGCACTGTCCCACACGTTTTGCTCTGTTCAGCCTGAATTTAGCTCAGCTCTTGGAGAGGCATGTGGCCTGCTGTAGTTTTCCTAAACCATAATGCAGTGTCTACAGTGTTGGTGCTATTCTATATTCTCCATAAGTTAGTCACACTTGGTTCGGTCAGTTCACATAGGTGCTCCTGCAGTTCCGCAAGGTTATTCGCAATGTAAGCATCGGCAAGCTATGCTCAGGATATCTTGCTTCTTGCGGTTTGTGTTGCTGCGTTTAGCTAATGGCAAAATAATAAAAGCAATGACAGTATATGTATCTGTCATCTATAGAACTGTACACTCATGTTCTTCGTGTATTCAAGTGCGTGTACATCTCGACATATTTGCCAACCATCGGTCCGTTGGGAATTCGTCCAAAATAGAATGGGTGATTTCCTGGTCTTCTTCCGGGTCATGGATTTCATAGGCGGGGGAGGAGGTAGGCTTCCCCATCCCTCTTCCAATACCACCTTCAGTTTTTAATTAGGCCGTAACTCAAAAATGTGCCGATTCACAGGCTTTTATTACACTTGAAAAAACCTTTATTGATTTTTCCATTAAGCTAGTAAGGACTCAATGACTGGGACTAAAAGCCTGGATCATAACCTGGTATCGCAGCAGGAGAGAACTCCCCTGCTGCCTCCAGTACACAGTACATAATAGTTGTTCCTATAGGTTCTTCTAGACTGTCAGGCACCTTGGCCCCATTGTAGAGCATTGTTTAAAGTTACTTACCTGTAACTATTGCTCTCCAGCATGCGTCTGGCATGGACTGAAATGCTCATGAATATTCCCTGCGGTCAGGCTGGGAATCCTCTGTAAAAGAAAAAACTTTGACTTTCACTTAAAAACTATTTCCCCACTAAACCAATCGCTGTCCTCTGGGTCATACTGCCACCATCCAATGACAGTCCTCTACCTAGGCCACTCTGCAACCATCTTCAGATTTGGTAAGCAAGTAAAGTGGCAGTATGACCAAGAGCAGCCGCAGAGGGGAAGGAGGGAGAGAGGGTTTGGATGTAAATCCATGCAAGACACATGCTGGAGAACAATAGTTACAGGTAAGTAACTTAAAACCTTCAGCATGGGGCCTGGCATGGATTCACATGCTCATGAATAACTCATACTTGCAGTACGACATTACACAACCACGGGAGGTGGCAAGGCTCAACAGTAGTAATTAATTCTTACCTCCGGAACAGTCTCACCTCAAGCGAACAGGTTGCGTAGCACTGCTTGGCCGACTCTGAACCTCTCTGGAATCCCTGTCGACGCAGTAGAACTTTGTGAATGTTGCGTTGACCTCCATGTAGCTGCCCTGCAGATGTGCAGCAGGGACAGATCATGCCAGATCCATGTTGGAGAACAATATTTACAGGTAAGTAAATGGTTCCTTCTCCAGCGTGGGGTCTGGCATGGATTCACATGCTCATGAATAATGAATACATAGCAGTACAACATTACACAACCACGGGAGGTGGCAAGGCTCAACAGTAGTAATTAATTCTTACCTCCAGAACAGTCTCACCTCAAGCAAACAGGTTACATAGCACTGCTTGACCGACTCTGGACTACTCCCTGGATTCGCCGTCGACGCAGTAGAACTTTGTGAAGGTGTGCATGGACCCACGTAGCAGCCCTGCAAATGTCCATGTACATCTGCAGAGGCACACCAGACAGGAACGCCGTCGTCGCAGCGATCGCTCTGGCGTGGGCTCTCGCCAACTGATGACAGTACATGGTGCAGCCAGATAGACACTTTGAGATGGAGGGCTTGGACAAGGCCTTCCCATGGTTCACAGGACCAAAGTATACAAACAGTTGTGAAGTCTTCAGAAAACTCCGGTCACATAGAACTTTAAAGGCATGAGCAACGTCCAGCGAGTGCAAGGCCCTTTCAGCCGGCAACAAAGGCTTCGGGGGGAAAAACGTGTCACACCAAAGGCTCATCGAGGTGGAATTCCGACGGAACCGTCGGCATGAAAGAGCGATACGTCCACAGTACCACCCTCGATTCATGGAAGGTCAGGTATGGTTGCTTGCAGGGCCTGGATCTCGCCCACCTTCTTGGAGGAGGCGATGGCCACAAGGAAAGCAGTTTCCCATGAGGAACTTGAGTGGCCTGATGCATAGGCTCGAAGTGGGGCCCCGTTCCCCATGAGTCTAGTCAGAACCACTTTGAGTTCCCACGCCGGGGCAGGAACCTTCACTGGTGAGAAAGACCGGAAAAAGTCCTTTGAGGAACTCTTGACTAGTCAGTGAGACCACAGTGAATATTTTCCTGGAGACATGGTGTAGCAGGGGATATCCACCAGAGGCACCTTGAGAAGCGTGTGCCAGGCTGGCCTTTGACAAGGAAAGCAAGTATGGAATAATTTGTGGGGCTGTGACCCTCAGCGGGGTAGTCTTCTGCGACTGGCACCACATAGCAAAACACTTCCACGTGTGACTAGCACTTGAAAGTCAACGATGCCCTGGCCCTTGGTGAGGATCTCTCTGCAGTCTGCAGGCAATTCATATCCAAACTCTACAGCTGCAGGAGCCAATGCCTCAGGTTCAGCGATCCTGGATCATGATGCAGGATTGCGCCTCCTTTTCTGGTAAGAAGATCCAGAACTACTGGCAGCTTGACCGGGGCTGTGCCGACAGACTGAGAAGGTCCGGATACCAAATCTGCCTCGGCTACGCCAGGTTGATAAATATCTTGCACGGACACCGTCTGAGTGTGTTGAGGACTCTCAGTAGGAGAGGGGAAAAGAGGATACGCGTACAGGAACAGTCCTTCCCATGGAAAGGAGAACGCGTCTCTCAGGGTCCTCGGCTGGTGGAACTAATTTCACTTGGAGTTTGTCGCCGTTGTAACCAGATCTGGGGCCTGCCCCACTCCACGAACAGGTGGTCCACCTGATCCTGACGAAGCTCCCACTCATGGCAGGGGAGCAGTTCCCTCCTGAGGGAGTCTGCGATGGTGTTCTCGACTCCCGCCAGGTGAATAGGGACGATTAACATCTCCGGTCAGACAGCCCATCGCCACAAGTCCTGTGCCTCCTTGGAGAGCGACTGGGTTCGAGCAAAATCTTGTCCGTGAAGCTTCTGGACACATGTGTCTAGGAATTCCTGGGAGGGGCCGCATCTGCAACCTGAAGAGCCGGACGAGGTAGATGCAGGACAATGCCCAGCAACAAATTGATGGCCAGCACCGTGGCTGTCCTCGTCGACAGAAGCTGCACCTTCCCTAGAATGGCTGCCATCCTCTTCAGAGGGAGACACCAGGCAAGACATTGTATTGAGCCTGGCGCCTAGGAACAGCGTGTTCTGCAATGGGAATCATACAAAAATGTCAACCTGGGAACTGCGACGGCTGAAAATGCTGACACTTCTTTTTAACCCCTCCCTTACACCATATATGTGTGGGGGGGGGTTTAGAGTATGATTAATATGGGCAGGGGTCTCCCCCCGCATATATATGTGGTGTAAAGAGTTAAACAAAGAAGAAGTCGGCATTTTCGTCCATCGCAGTGATCACATAGATCCCTGCAATGGAGTCAAGCAGGACTTGCGATAGTGGACGGAGAATCCCAGACTCGTTAGTAGCCGGACGGTCGCCTCCGTGTGTCCTTGGGATAGCTCCCACAAGTGGGCGCGAATAAGCTAGTCATCCAGGTATGGGTATACATGTATGTCCTGTAGGCACAGATGGGCCACCACTGGTGCCAGGCGCTTCGTGAACACTCTGGGGGCCTGACTTCAAGCCGAAAGGTAGGACCTTCAATTGGGAGTGCTATCCCTGCACTACGAAGGGTAGACATTTCCGGTGTTTCCCGTGAATTGGGATGTGCAAGTATGCGTCCTCCAGGTCCAGCAGCGTCAAGAAGTCTCCTTTTTCAGTTAGTTGAGCGTGTGTTGCACCGTGACCATCCTGAATTTTTTGGTATTTGTTCAGATGTTGTCGGTCTAGAATGGGCCTCCAGACACCTGTCTTCTTTCTGACCAGAATAGACTGGCGCCCGAAGTCGCTGAGGAACTAGCTATCGCCCTTTTTCGCAGCATGGCCCATACCTCTAACAGGAGCTGGAGGGATGTGCTGCTCCTGACGGGCCACCCGAGGGATCTGTGGATACCTAGGTTGAAACTCCAGGGTATGTCCTTGCCAAGAGTGTCCAGCACCCATCTGTCAGTGGTGATCTTTCTCCACTCGCTGATTAAACTAGTCAGCCGGCCTCCCACCCGGGTGCATGGGTGGGGGCCCGACATCCTGGTCGGTTCAGGCCTGTTTCGGTGATGGCGTCCTGCGGGTGCGGCCGACGCTGCCCTCTGCTACCATAGGCCTGGGAATGGCCTCTGTAGGCATCCTGAGTGGTGGATCTGGAAGGCTGACGGTACGATGAGGAGAAACCCTTGGAAGACCTGCTAGACTTTCCCCTGGAGGAGCGAAAAGAAGAGCGATGCTGCTGGAGGGTGACCAGGGAACGGCCAGTCTCTGTATCCGCCTTGATGGCCTGGAGGAACCCGTCGACGACCTTCCTAAATAGGTCATCTCGGAAGGGCACGTCCAGTACCTTTCGGCTTGGACCTCCTGGTGGAAATTCGTGGCCTTCATCCAGTCTTGGCAACGAGGGCAGAAACCCTTCCCCATCTGCCGGCAACATCCAACACCACTGTGATAGTGTGAACAGATGCTAACGCCCCTTCCTGGAAGGGAGTGATTGCCTCGATCATCTTATTGTCAGCAACAGCTTGTACCACAGCTCCCTGTCGTACCTAGCTAGGGCATGAATCAAATAACGGCAGAAACAGCATCCAGTGATGATTTATTCAAATTGAAGAAATGCTTTTGAAATTAGCTTCATGGTAATTTCCTGAAGGAATACCTCAGGGTTAATCTGGTCCGACTAGGCTTGATCATCTGCAATGAACCGGCACTATTCCTTGATAAGGAATATATGCTCGGGTTCAGTCAGATCTCAACACAGTGAAGTAGAGATCTGATGGTCCTGACTATCACGACAGCGCAAAGAATACATCTGAAGATCAAAAAGGATCTAGAAAAAGTAACACTGACTTGGAGAATGCTAGGGACAAACTCAAGGAAATCAACAAAAATATGGATCAATTAATGGCAGATGCTCTTGAAAAAAAGCATAAGAAATTAGCAAAGGACATAAGCAGTTTTAAGATTGAGAAGGTCTATCCCTATCTTGCTGCAGATTACAAAGATAATAAAGAGAAGGAGCAGACACAAAACATTGGTTCAACAACTAGACAAAATATGAAATGGGTCTCCTTTTCGGATACTTCAAGCTCTGACTCCGGTCATAACCACCAACAGCCATTTTATGGGCACTTCCCATACCTTGGACCATACCAGGTACAGCCGCCTTTTTTAGAGCATGGGGACCCCAGAGGTGCACACTGGGGTCCCCCACCCATGCCGATGTTCGGGTTTCCCAATTGGATGCAACCGAGGGGAAGGAGGCGATCACAATGGAGACATTAGAAAAGGAATCCAACACCATTCCAATATTCAACATTTCAGGCAGGAATCTGACCAGAGGGGAAATCAGTGTCCTCTCCAAAAGGACTCATTTGTCCCCACCAACCCGACCAACTGGAACAACATTGATTGTGAACTAAGGCACTTCTTCTGCAAAATTCGACTCAAATCCTTTTTCCAGGAGATTGGAGAAACGGACCAAGAAATTGACACTGGATTCCGTCCCA
The DNA here is from genome assembly GCF_040938575.1 of Ambystoma mexicanum. NCBI lineage: Eukaryota > Metazoa > Chordata > Amphibia > Caudata > Ambystomatidae > Ambystoma > Ambystoma mexicanum. The sequence continues at coordinate 900,332,933 of NC_090941.1, forward strand.
AATCTACATTTTGTCCAGGTGAAGCTGAAGTGGCACCTTCTATTATCACATTTGAAAAATGTGTACTACAAGAGGTTCAGAAAATTCAAGCCAAGACAAAGGAACACAGACACAATATGACCAACGATCAGCAGAAGTCATTGAAACACCAGGCCAACAAAAAGGGAATGGTCATCAAGGCAGCCGATAAAGGAGGAGGAACAGTGGTCCAGAGTACAGAATATCTTATTATGGTAACCACACTACTGGATGACAGTAACTACAGAAAACTGAAGAAAGATCCCACACTGGAGATTAAACAACTTATACAGGAGACTACAACATATGCATTGGAACACCATTGGATCACGAAGAAGGAAGAGGAGTTTTTGAATACCTCAGAAGAACGGATTCCAGCATTTTATGCATTACCCAAAATGCATAAGGATGCTCAAAACCCCCCGGGGAGACAGTCTTCGGCTGTGGGTCAATCCTTGAACCACTCTGTAAATGTATAGACTTTATTGACCTCCCTCCCCTCCCCCCATCCCTCTATCTCCTCCCCCCACCCCCTATCCCCCCCACCCCCTATCCCCCCCCTCCCGAGTCAGAAAACTCAGACCCACATGAGGGATACCATGGCAACAATTGAATGCTTTGAAGGCCTACCAAACAACCCAGCTACCAGCCTGATCGCTACCATGGACGGTAAATCACTATACACTATCATTCCCCAGACCGAGGCGATAGAATGTATGCGGGCCCATCTCACTGATCATATGATACAAAGAAGGGTCCCAACGAATTTCATTATTGAATTACTAGAACTAGCATAGACTAAACTTTTTCTTCTTCAACAAATGTTTCTACTTACAGATTAGTGGGACTGTGATGGGGGCAGCCTTTGCCCCCAGCTTAGCCATTGTCTTTAAGGCAGAATTTGAAAGGAGTTTTGTGATGGACCAAGTCAACCCCTTCCTCAGTAACATCAGTAACTGGAAGAGGTACACTTTCATTTGGGAAGGTGACCTGGACTCCCTGCTTAACTTTCAGAACTGGTTGAATTAATGCCATCCATCAATAACGTTTTCACTTGAATCAGATCCCCTCAACATCAATTTTGTTGACCTATGCATCATAGAGAAAGAGAACCACCTGGTGTGCACACTTTCCAATAAAAGTACTGATAGAAACTCTTTACTCCATTTTAAGAGTTTGCATCCCGGGAACTTGAGAGAAAACCTACCATACGGGCAATGTTTGTGTATAAAACGGAACTGTACGGAGAAAAATAACTTCCGCCACCATGGATCCGAACTAAAGGGAAGATTATCAGACCGAGGATATCCCAAGAAATTGATCCAAACAAATACTAAAGGGCTCCGAATATTCAGAGGGTTTAATAAATCCAAAACCCAGGGCGGAAGGAGAAAAAAAATACCTGTGTCACTACATTCTGCCAAGCCACTACGCAGATAAAACAGATAATTAAAAAATTCAGGCCTCTGGTGCAACTAAATATGAAGAATGAACCATACCCACGAATACACTGAAGCGTTCAAAAAATCTTAAGGAGCATCTCACCACTGCCAGATTTACAAATACTACCTCACGCAATACCTTATGGAATCTACGAAATCTGACTGGACACCATCCCTGCGGCACCTGTTCTGTATGCAGATTCACCATGAAACTAAAAAACTTTGATATTTTGGGCAAGGAATGGACAATCTGCCACTTCGCAAACTGTAAAAGTAATGTGATATACATCATTGAATGGCCTTGTGGCCCAAGATACATGGGCTAGACCAGCAGACCAGTACATAAACGTATAGTGGAACACTGCTCACGGATTAGGTGTAGGAATCGCGCAGCTCCACTAGTTGCACATTTTTTGGAATACCAACACAACCATGATGATATGAAATGGTGGGTGGCGGACAAGGTACACGGAAACACCAACACTGAACACACTCAACCATAAGGAGGCATGGTGGGTCTTCAAGTTGGATACCGTCAGGTACGGACTTAATGAGATCAATGTTACCAACTCTGGGTTCTAAATTGCCCTGTCTAACTACCAGTACCCCTTGAGTTATCCATGGGATGGAAAAAGTATAGAATATACATATACGTACATAGAGATACCTCCCCTCATGGGAACTCAACTCTTGGACCTTTGTATAAAATGAATAGACATGTGCACTGTTTTGCCATGTTATACCTGTACGCACCACTTGGAAGTGATATGGCATAGACACCCATCGGTAAATCAGCAGCAGCAGGTTACTATGGCCACCACTGCACATCTGAGCATGCTGAATGTTAGCTTAATTCACATTACAGATACTGTATGCTTCTACCTATTTTTACAATGAGCGTAATATTGGCAAGTGTATCTGGGTCTAGTCAGAATCCATCAGGTGGGCAGGCACAGTTGTGACAGTCTCAGGACAACAATTGGAACTACACACGCACACATGTTTAGGTCATGAGGACCTTTATTATGTATCCAGTCCCACGGCGTGCAAGCAGTACTGTAGGCTACTTTTTCCTACCGTCTATGGAAGATCTTGCAACCGGTTGTGAGCACTTACATTCCAGCCCGCTGATCCAGCAATACTGTTCTACAATCCCTAGCAGGACTATTCTGGTCTGAACACACAGAGGATTTATGGCACACTAAAGCCTACTTTGAGGATGGGCCATCAAGACAACCACATCGACGGTACCGGATGACAACCTGCCGTTACCACCTCTCACAGACTGTTGGACATAATGTGTCAGAACCCTGAATGGGTAAGGACACTTGCAAGACGTTTGTGCGAACACAAATGATTGGTATCGGGGGGCGTGACTAGGATGACCATGTAAAGGGACGTGCTCCGGAGGAGCTCCTTCGATCCTGTATGGATCCTGGGGAAAAAGAGCACGCACGGATGCCTGCCAGCGCTGTGAATTAACATCCGCAACTATGAAGGTGGGGGCCGTACTCGCTGAACTTTTGGTGCACATGGGATTCACGGACACAAAGTTATACCCATTTGTATAACTGCTGGCCCGACTCGAAAAATGGAAACAAAATGGCCGCGGGAACAAAGGGATCATCGAGGGTCATGGGCGCGCTGCAGCAATAGCTGATGGAAGGATCAGACGGTACCAGTAATGGATTTCAGGATCCTGTTTTAAGCAATAGACCCGAAGGGGCCGTGGTGTGGAGAAGCGGAGGAAAGAAGGCGGACTGCCCGGGCCGCGCTTATGCTTTGCGAGCCGAGAGACAAGATCGAGACAGCAAGACGCCCGAAGAGGCGCGTGCCCGAAGCCCGAATACGCATAGATGGTAACTGACGAGACCCGCCACGAACTCGTGGCTGATGCTGGGCCCACAGTGAAGCCAGACTGAACTTGGAAGGTTCCCATGGAGTAAGGCAGAGACCGGGGTCACGACACCGAGGGTGCGCAAGTATGTGGGTGGACACAGCCCACTAAGGGTGAGGCGAGCGACCAAGACACATGGGCATAGCCGCTACGGCCCTATACTGCCAAGAGTGGCCTGGTGCCACGCAGACCTTTGGGCACGGGGAGGTGCAGCTGGCTTACGCCCGGACAACACAGCAGGATGTCTAATAAAGTTGTCAGACCCAGGACCCAACAGCCCACGATAGAGGCCTACACCAAGACGCCCCCAGGTGCAGAGGGAGGGGAAAAGCAAGGAGATTCCCACGGCGGAGGTACCGGGCACGATCCAGGAGGTGCTAGCAGCAATTGCAGACTTGAAAGTGGCATGGGAGACTAAACTGGGCCAGGCAATGAACGAACTGAAGGTGGGCCTGGACCTCAAGATTGGTGCGGTCCAAGAGGAAGTGAACCTGCTGAGACTGGACGTGCGGACGGTTGCGTAGCGCACCGGGAACTTGGAGAAGTAGATGGCCCTGAATACTGCGGTGTGCGCCGCACATGGATCGGAGCTACATGCCCTCGTGCAGCGGGTGGGCAACCTGGAGGACAGAGCGGAGGAGGCGGAAGGGCGGGCCAGACGAAACATACGAATTATCGGCTTGCCGGAAGGAATGGAGGGGCCCAACCCAACAGAATATGTGGAAACCATGCTCTTGCAGCTGTGTCCTCCTCGGGGACATGGCTAGGACATTGGGACTTGAATATAGAGTTAAATTAAGCTTGTGGGGAGTGCGCGGCAAGATAAGCTGGCGGGATCCGCTGGGCGCAATAACCCTAAACAGATAAGTGGGAGCACCTAGGAGGCATCCCTTGAACCCATTAGTAGTATACCTAGTTAGGTCACTGTTAGATCGGTGACACCCTGCGGGGTCCTAGTCCCCAGACGCTAAATAGGACCAGACGTGGGTGGGCCTGAGATCCAGGGATGGAGCTGGGCATTTGTTGGGGTAGGGTAGGGTGGGGGGAGGGGTTGGGTTGTGTGCAGTGGGGTGGAGTTGGGGTACAGTGTGGGGGGGGGGATTGTTGAGGCTGGGAAGGGTAAGAGTCAGTAAACGGGCCATCACAGGAAGCATCGGAGGGTGGAGTGGATTGGGAGCACACCGATTAGATGGCATCGGGTAATCTTAGAGTGGTGACCTGGAATGTGCGGGGCCTAAACAGTTACTTAAAACGCAACAAAGTGATGCTGCATCACTAAGGAGAAGCTGGAGGTGGTCAGGAGAAAATGGAGGGGTAGTGTAATGGGGGCCACGTATTCGACATATGCAAGAGGGCTGGTCACATGGGTGGCACCGCACGTGCCGTTCCAGGTGCTCAGTTCGACAATAGACCCAGAGGGCAGAATGGTGGTGGTAACAGGACTCCTGGAGAACAGAGAGGTGCACATCATAAATTTGTACGCCCCTAGCCATGATGCGGTGGCTTACTTTAGGTGCCTATACAGTAAGATTAGCCCCCTGGCGGGTGGCGCGATAGTGTGGGGAGGGGACTTTAATTGTACCCTGAATCCTAGAATAGACAGGTCACATGACAAATCAGGGAAGCCAGCGGCTAAAGCGCTGGGGACAATGTTGGAAGACCTAGGCCTAGTGGATGTTTGGAGGAAGCTGCATCCATTGGATAGACAATACTCACACTACGCAGCACCACATGACTTGCACACGAGGCTAGACTATGTGTTTGCAGCTTCCGAGATATTGGGAGAAATGATAGGAGCGGAATATAAGGCTCGGGTATTATCCGATCACTCGCCTCTGGTCGTAGAGTGGCGATATCAACCCCCCAGGGCGCGCATCCCAACATGGAGACTCAGAACTGAGGCGTTACAAGACGCAGGGTTTCAAGAGGACCTGAGGGAGGCCATTGAGGAATATTTTGAAACTAACGGGCAGTGTACGCTCTGTGGGTACAGTATGGGAGGCGTTTAAGGTGGTGGTGCGGGGGGTCGCTATATCAAAATCTAATGGGCTCCAAGGGGGCATTGAACGGGAACTTCAGGAATCAGAAAGAGCTGGAGGGTCTCATGCAAAATGAGGAGACAACCCGGGAGAACAGTGCCAAGATAAAAGACAGTTAATCTGCAGTGGACTCTGGGATAGATTATGCAAATTAAATTACAAGAAATACACAGAGAGACTACATGCAGGCGGGGATAAGCCGGGTAGATTGCTGGCCTTGCTGTATAAGAGCGAGACCCCCCCCGCCCCCGCTCAGTAATTAGAGAGATCAGGGATGCAGAAGGCCAAACCCGTAACACCAGGAGGGGGTAAATGAGGAGTTCCTCAAGTATTATAGACAACTATATGAGGACAAAGGGGAGGATACGAACCAAGACATACTGGGAACAATAGAGGATATAGGGCTGCCCACCCTGGATGACTTAGAACGTGCGGATCTGGATGCCCCTGTTACCTCAGACGAACTGGAAGTGGTGATCCAACATCTGCCCACATGTAAGGCGCCTGGGTCAGATGGGTTGCCTAGCGAGTTTTATAAGACATACAAGCAGGAGCTACTCCAGCCATTGCTTGACATGTTTAATGAAGCCTAAGAGCGGGGGGAAATGCCACCGTCACTCCGCGAGGCAGTGATCATCCCATTTCTGAAACCAGGCAAGCCAGCCATTGAGTGCAGGTCCTATAGACCCTTGTCCATGCTCAATCAGGACAGTAAAATACTCCCGCAAGTATTAGCCAATAGGCTAAAGAGGGCGATTGGTAAATTGATACACCCAGATCAGACGGGCTATGTCCCTGGTAGGAATATCACAGACAACCACAGGAGCCTGCACCATATCATTAATTACACCGGGGAGGACACGGGTGAGTTGGCTATAGTGTCGCTAGACACGGTCAAAGCCTTTGACTCGGTGCGGTGGCCATGGTTGAAAGCGACCCTGAAAGGATATGGAATGGGCCCTGGATACATCAGGTGGGTCCAGATGTTATATAGCACCCCGGTAGCGAGAGTTAAAACGGGATCCACAATTTCAGACAAATGGCAACTCAGCATAGGGACCAGACAGGGATGCCCCTGCTCACCCATGTTTTACATACTGGCACTAGAGACGCTGGCAATACGCCTGCGACAACAATACGGGGAGGTGGGGATTCGTATGATAAGTGGCATGCACCTGATATCGCTGTATGCAGATGACATGCTCCTCTATTTGCGCTACCCGGAGGAAAACCTGCAATATGTACTGGAGGTGATGGATCGTTATGCCACCCTCTCGGACATATCGGTGAACCCCGGGAAGTCTAGTTTGTTCCTCTTGGGAAAGTATAAGAGTGTCCCGTTGGAGAGGCTGCCTATCCTGCAATTACCCTAGCAACCCGAGACATTTCGGTATCTGGGAGTAAACATTTATCGCAGGACGGAATCAGAGCACGAACATAATACAGAGAAAGCGATCGAGGGAGTGAAGAATAGTATGGTGTTCTGTTCTAGATTACCCTCATCTATGATGGGGAGAGCAGCTCTGCTCAAAATGGTGGTTTTGCCCAGACTCAAATTTTTTTTGTAAATGTCCCGTATTTGATTCCCAGAAGTTTATTCAAGAGACTTCATGGTATGTGCATGAGCTTCATATGGGGCAACTCCAGGAACAGCGTAGCCCTGTGGAAACTACAGAACTCGTGTGACAGGGGGGGCATAAACTTGCCGAACTTTGAGCTTTATTATCTGGCGGGGCAGCTGTTCGTGGCCAGGTGGTTGTCAGAGGACTCGGCAGAAGCTAGACTTTTGCAGGGCGACTTGGCTCCATACTTTCTGAGAGAGACGGTGTGGCTACAAAAGAGTAAACTGGTGGGAAGAGGGAGACTATTGGAGCTGGGTTGGGAGGTCTGGTGCAGGACGTGGAGAACGGTGGGTGATCCGGATCCGCTCTCCCAGCAGGTTCCGCTGGTGGCGCTGTGTGGAAATGACTCCCAATTGCTTGATGTAGTCCGTAGATACTGGGAACCGATGGGCTTGGCCACCCTCGGGGGATATATGGCAGAAAGGGGAGGTATTGGAATTCCAGAGTTTGCAGGAGGAGACAGGGGTGCATAGAGGCCAATATATAACTTGCACCAGACTCACGAAACAGGTGAGGGAGAGGTGGCCCGAGACGGAATTGGCGGAAGAACCTGATGCCGCCCTGGAAACGATGTACGATGTTTCAGAGGGCGGGCACGAAATATCCAGGGTATACGAGCTCCTGAGCGCTAAGGCTGGGAAGGAACTGCTCCAACTGAGGCAGGACTGAGAGGAGGAGGTAGGAGGACCCATGACAGAGGGGCAATGGGAGAGAGCTCAAAGGTACCATAAAAAGGTGTCTCGAAATGCGAGACTCCAACAGATCCAGTGGTATGTCACCCTTAGGGCCTATCTGACCCCCGTAAAAATAGCCAGGTTTGGAGGCTAGGCCACACAGAAATGCCCCAGGTGTGGGGAGGTGGAGGCGGGGTTGCCACACATGTTCTGGGCCTGTCCCGAGGTGCACAGATTCTGGGACAAAATAAAGACTAAGATGGCCGGAGGGGAAGTGGTGCTGGATGTGGGGTCGGCTTTTTACCAGGTCACACAATCTAAAGCCCATAAGCAAGATGAAGGACCTGGCTTACATCCTGGCCAAGCGTAGGATCGCAATGGGCTGGAAGGCGGCCCACAGACCCAGGGTGGAGACATGGTGGGCGGACCTCCCGAGATGGGCGGAAGCAGAATCTGTAGTATGGTTTGAAGCCGTTACCAGGGGGGGTGAGGAGGTCGTGGGCCCCCTGATAGCCTGGCGACAATTAGTGACCTCTATGGTAAACCCCCACCAGGTTAACCATGAAATAGAAGACTCTGACGAGTCTACAAGCACTGTGAGTCCCGAAAACGTTCACGTAGATGACACGATGCGCCGCTCAAGTTTATGGGGTGGGTGGGGAGAGGACGGAGAATAACACTGTATAATGTGACAGTTTGATATTATGTATATCCCGAAAAGCTGTATTGTTTGTTGGTTTTGTTTAAAATAATAAAAATACATTTTTAAAAAAAATGATTGGTAACCATCATCAAAAACAAGGAAATCCTAGCGAGTCAATAAGACCTTTTGAGGCGCAACATGGCACCTTGGATGCTTATGGAATAGTTCAGTATTGGTTCAGCAAAAGGCATGCAAGTAGGACAATGCAAGGACAGTAGGACATGCAAGTAGTAACTCTGGTTGATCTACTGTGACCCTAGCACAGCATGCAAGCTGCAAGAACACCCACTGACCTCCAACAAGGTCAGTCCAAACACTTTGGTGTAGGGTGCTTTTCTTAATCCAGTTGGGCATGACAATCGCTACAACCAGTTTGGATGTGACTACCAGGAAGATGCCAATACACATTGTAGTTGGGGAAACGTGAGGCTACTTGAAACATTAGAAATGTAAAACCACTGTAAATGTTAAAATCCTTGGATTGTAGCTAAGGTAAGGAGAAGTAGATCCTTACTTTCTCAAGCTGTGTGCCTTTGAATCTAACATTTTGGAATTCCATAATTTGGTGTTGTACAGTTAAATTTAACACTTTGACAAAGGTAATATTCAGATTTTCTTTAACCTTAGTTGCAATGCAAAGTCGACAAAAAGGCAGTCCAGCAAAGGATTCACATTGAATATTATGTCCAAATTGCAGGATTCTTCAGGGCCAATTTTATAATCATACAACCATAACTAAATCCAATACATTGAAGCGTGAGTACAATGATACCCAACCGACAATGTTTCTATAAACAAAAATGAAATGAGGAAGAGGAAAGGAAAAGCAAAGCAACAACTTACCTAATGTGTGAGAAACCTAACCATATTCACCCATCTACTCCCTGGTGATCTTCCATTCAGGTGGCCAGGGAAGGGCCCTTGCTTTTGGATCCCGACCCTGGGGGTGGACAAGCGAGTGAGGATCACCCGAGTGCAGGGTCCCGGGGGATTGGGAGGAGCGGACACAAGGGTGAGACATGGTATTCTCCCTTTCCCAATTATACACCAACCCACTCTCCCTCAGCCTTAATGGGGTATTTCCAATCGCACCCCATCTCGCCCTCCCCATTTCCTTTAAGTATTTGGACGAAGAGGAGGCAATCGGGAGCCATGATGATTACCCATAGAAACATAGGAATACAAAGTGGGGCCTAACATGTAACCCCTTTAATTCTGACTATTCACACCAGACTACAGTGGACTCTTTACACCAGTATAAAAGGTGTGGTTCTGCCAAAGAGTATGATATGATAGTTTATATAGAGCCTATACACAATGTGTTTCAAAGCGCTTAACGACAAGGGAGGTAACAAGGGAAAACACAAAACATTTTTACATCCCATGAACAAGAATGTGAAATTATCGTACTTAGCACTTGAACTATCTGAAATGTCACTAGGCCAAGACACAGACCGGAAGGAAATGGGAAACAGGCGACTACTATACTAGGCCCGACGACATTTCTGGTAGAGCCGGAGAATTACATGAGGTGAGAGAGGGGAGGGGGTGGGGGGAAAAGAACAAAACAAGCAGCTACCGTACTAGGCCTGACATTTCAGATAGTGCTGGAGGGGGAGGGAACAAGGGGGGGAGGGGCAAACATTTGTTACTATCATACTATGTCCAAGGACAATTCTGATAGAATAAGTGCAAATACAAACGTAGGGGGGGAGGGAGGGAAGAGACGAGAATAAAAACAGTGAAAAGACCAAAGAAGAAGAGGGGAGAGCAAAAATAGTTGCAGAGTTCAGTAAAGCAATGTTGCAAGGGAACTGAAAATGTAGGATTTGCGGTGATGATGGGCACAGCATGATTAAGAGCCAACCTAAGTGCCGGATCCAGGGGAGGTCCAACATGTGAGTTGAGGGGGTGAGGTCCCAAGTGTACAAAAGTCAAATCCAAGGGAAAAAAGGGGAGGTGGGGGGGGGACATCAAGGGGGGGCCAGGGAAGGGGGTGGGGGCCCACAGTGACAACACAGGGGACCAGAGGGGGTATGAGCGAGCTGGAGTTGCTCACGGGACCTGGAGAGACAGAGCAGCGAGCTGCAGTGGGAGAAGCCTGGAGAGACCGGAGGAGAGCAGTGCGCCGAGATGCTGGCCCGGTGTTTTTGAGGGGCTGCAGTGTGGCTAGAGAGCCGGAGTGAGGTAGACTGCGAACTACTGGTCGAGTCCAGAGAAATGCTGGTTCCTTTGGGACGTGTACCAGTCCCAAGGGTATGTGAGGGCAGCTGATGAGACCCTGACCTCGACCCAGTGTATCCCGAGAAAACCGCTCACCAGCACTGCGCTTCTCTACGAGTTTCGTGAAAGTGAAGATACAAACTCGGGAGCGTGCAGGTGGCTGAAACGGGAATGGAAACAGACCGGATTTATGAGTGACAAGAAGTTAAAGAAAGCAGAAAGTAAAGAAAGCTCAGAGCAAGAGAAAGAGCATAGAGAAAGATGAGCTAGTGGTGTGGAAGTAAAGATATGAGAAAAGTGGAATTTACACACTATAAAAGGAAAAGGGTGCGAGCAACCCAACAGACTAAAAGGGAGAAAGCAAGAGAAAGCCACGAGGGTGCTAGCGACCCAAAAGCAGGAAAAGAGGATACAAGTGACTCAAAGGATGAAAAGGGAAAGTGCAAGAGGCATGACAGAGAAAGGAAGGTGCAAGGATGCACAACCAAAGAACAGAGTAACAGTGTACACGGGGCATGAAAAAGAACAGAGGAGTGTTCAAGAGGCACAGTAAAGGGAGAAGAGGGTGCAGGTGTGCACAGCAAAAGTAAAGACAGGTGAAAGAAGAAAAACCAGAGTGGAAAGGGCACAGGAGGGAAAGGTGCCTAAAAGGAAGAAACAGTATACAGAGAAGGATCCGAAGTCAGAGAGGTTGCACAAGGGAAGAGCCAAAGCGTTTTCAAAAGTCTGACACTACCCCATGGAAAGAACTGTTAAAACTGTGCATCTTGATAAGGTGAACTTGTGTGAAACCAGAGGAGCCTAGGCTTGGGGAAGGAAACCCCAAAAACCCCAGAGACATTGTGAACTCTATTGATTTATGGCAAGAGCCCTACATGTAAGGTTCCAAGGGCAACCCTTTTGAGTTGAACTGAGAACTACATCCATTGGTAAGACTACCCAAAGCCAGCCAGGATTTACAAATCCTTTTTTTTTTTTTAGAACCACTGTTTATTTTTCTTTAAGAAGACTTCCCATCACATGTTGTCAGAGTGAGGGCAAACATAGGTTTAGATAGACTGATTTTGGATTTTGACATCGACTGCCCTTAGAAACATCAGTTGAGGGAACAATCTCTTTAGAGTTAGGGCCAGTTAGGTATTACACCAACCCCGGAGCTTTAAGTTTAGAAACTGTTACCTTTGAGTCAGTCTCTCTTGATACCATGCCTTTCTCACAAGTAGAAGTTACGTTAACTAATCAGAAGGTACATGCATAGCATTAGTTTCTAAATTTACTTCTGCATCTTTGAGAAAGGCAGATGGAATCATTTTTACTTTATGGAAAACAATGGGAAAAAAAAAAAATCAACACGGTTCCTACAGGCTGTACCATTTATTAGAGATGAGGGAGGAAACGCTGCAGTGGGCCGATGCAGTGGGAGCACAGTTATTAAAGCTAGTGCTGGCTTGGATTACTGCAATTTGTTTATTCAATTATAATCGAGCATGGTGCGAGTGTTTACAATTGGCCTGAATTTCGTTCAATGTATGCAATTTCCCCATGAACATGGGCCCCTAGCAGCAGCATATTCTGCACAACTGCTAGGTAGTAAACCGTAGAACTACATTCAAGCCAATCAACTAATGCATCTGCAAGAACTTTGCAGGGACACTGCAATGAACACAGCTCCTCATGAGCTGGTCACTTGTTGGGGTATAATGGCATAGAGATTCACCTGCCATTATGGGGATAAAAGAGCCAAATAAGGTCACGGTAAAGTCTGGTTTCCTGCCAACCTACTGGTTTCAATGTCTCCCGAAGCAGACAAGCCCTTCGACCATTAACAGAGAATCTTAGATGAGATTCCTGCAAATTAACAAGAATTCCTGATTATGTGCCGAGACAGTTCCTACAGGAGTTACTGGATTCTGATGCATTTTAAAAATCACATGCTGTTCTAGTATAAGTGATACTTTAAAAAATTCACCTGCAATTCTCTTTGCGACAGATTCAAAAGGGAAGCACCTCAAACATTTCCCACCATATATAAGATTTGTAAGGCTGCCTGAATCTCAGACTAGTCACTCCTATGCATGACTAGTAGGTCATAGGAGTGGTTACAGAAATAAGGAATTAGTTTCTTACATTAACTGCACAACATAATATTTGTACACAAACAAGCATTCAACAATTGTCTGACAATAAATGAAGGGGTTAAAATAATAAACAATTTAAAAAATAACGACAAGCTGAAGAAAAAACTAAATATAGGCAACTCAGATTTGAATTAGGAAAAAAAGTTTATAGTAAAAATAAGAATATATACAGTATTGAGAGGCTTCAGTGGTTAATGAGGAGCGTGCCACCTGCACTCTAAATATGACTACAAGAAAAGCAATAGTACTAAAGAAAAATCCACTAAAGGGCACTGTGAGGGCATAGAAAGGATGTATGAATATATGCATGTAGAAAATAAGCGATGGAAAAGGTCTGATGGCGTTTATTTAAAAGCTATTAAGGTTTCATTATAGATGTATTTAGATGTAATGGGAGCGGTAAAAATGTCATAACACTGCTTTAACAACCCTGATTATTGCAAATCACCATGACATGATGCTCAGTTTCATAATGCGTATTAGGCATGCCCTATTGCTTGTATTGATATTTTATTTGTATCATGCTCATGCACAAGTGTTTGAGGGCGACAAGGCAGGGGATGGGAGAAGAACAAGTTACTTATCTGGTAAAATTCTTTCGATGGGATGTTCCTCCGACGTATTCCACATCTATGACAGGTAATGTCCACAGCTGTGCTGCTTCAGAAAATTTTCGACAGAAGGCGTCCTGCGTCGATCCGTTGTCCCTCGAGGGCCTCAGTCGAGGGTCGACGTCACCGGAGATAGATATATATATAGATATATATATATATATATATATATATATATATGGCACCCGTAGCCACAGTTGTAGTTTTTTCCCAGAACGTGTGGCACCAATCTCCTGCCAGTATGACCGCAGATAGCCTTGCGGAAACGTAACCTGCAATCGCATCGGACATTCAGTAGAGGGGCAGGCTGGGAGGGCCATGTGGAATATGGAGGAACATTCCATCAAAGAACGTTTCCAGATATGGTAGGTAACTTGTTCCTCGAGGGGATTGTGTCCTCCGACGTTTTCCACATTTATGACAGACTCCCACAGCAGTAACAACTTATGGAGGTGGGAAAAGTATTTACAATTTGAGAATGCACAATCAAATGGCTGACTAGAGGACAGCCTTACCAAAGGCCAAATCCTGCCCATGGATGGAGTCCAAGGAATAGTGTCTCATAAAAGTATGGACAGAGGCCCATGTGGCTGCTTCGGAAATATTGCGAATAGGAACGCCCCTCTGCAGAGCAGTGGAGGCAGCCACACCGCTAGTAGAGTGAGCCCCTAAGCCTACTAGAGGGTCCTTTCCCGCCAAACGGTAACACTCAGATCGTCAAAACGATCCATCTGGACAGGGTGTGCTTGGAACAGCCTGACCCAAGCGCCTTCCAGCATAACCAACAAAGAGCTGATCGTCCACTCTGACCCGGGACATCCGTGAGATAGAAACTCAAAGCTCTTATAGGATCCAACCTATGGAGCCTCTTATCTTCCTTACCAGGATGTGGAGGATAAAACGTCGGAAGAATCACCTTCTGGCTCAAACGGAATTCCGACACAATCTTCGGAAGAAAAGAAGGCCGCACCCGCAGGACAACCCTATCCTTATGGAAAACAGTAAAGGGTGGCTTGGTGAAAGTGCCTGCAACTCACTCACTCTACGTGCGGAAGTAACCGTAACTAAAAACACAGTTTTAAAGGACAACAGTCTCAACGGACAAGAATGTAAGGGCTCAAACGGAGCTCCCATTAGGAACTTTAAAACCAAATTAAAATCCCAACCCGGCACCAGGAAAGGCGACGGTGGAAACACATTAGTTAGCCCTTTTAGAAACTGGGAAATCAAAGGAATCTTAAAATAAGAACATTCCTCAGACGAGCGCTTAAATATGCAAGGCCCACTTGCAGGCCCTTGTGGGCCAAAGAAAGCAAAAAAGACAAAACCAAAGGAATGGAACATTGGCAAGGATCCACATTGTGTACCCTGCACCAGTCACAGAACTTTCTCCAACGGCAACAGTACAGAGATTTCGTTGCGTGCCTTCTGGCCGAAAGCAACACCTCCATCACTACTTCGGGGAGGTCCCAATCCTTATACCTCAACCTTTCAAATACCAAGCATGAAGGCTGAGAGACTTGACCTCTGGATGGAGAACCTGACCCCCCCTCCGGTGAGAGCAGATTGTCTCGGTAGGGAAGACGGCGTGGAGGGCAGATGGCCATGTCTAGAAGGTCCGGGTACCATGCTCACCTGGCCCATGCCGGAGCAATGAGGATCTTTCGGGACCCGAACCTCCGTAACCTCCGCAACACTTGCCTAATGACGGGGACTGGAGGAAACGCGTACAGCAGTGGGAAAGACCACTCCACTACAAACGCGTCCCCCAAGGCTCCTCTTGGGGGAAATTCCTGCAAGCAGAATCTCTCACTTCCGGTTGACACTGGTGGCCAAGAGATCCACTTGTGGGGTTCCCAAAAAGGAAAAGATCTCCAAAAAGAAATTCCTGTGCCAGCTCCCACTCCTGAGAGACCGTGCTCTGCCTGCTCAGAGCGTCCGCTGCTGCGTGTGTCTCCGGCCAGATGGATGGCCCAGAACCAGAGCTGCATCGCCTCCCTGCACAACGGGAGTGACCCTGCCCCCCTTTTTTGTTGAGGTATTGCATGGCCACTGTATTGTCCGTCAAAATCAGGGCATTCTTCCCCCGCACAGATGGCAGAAAAGCCTTCAGGGCTAGCCTGACGGCCCTCAGCTCTCACAGATTGATGTGGAGTCTGGACTCCGACGGAGACCAACGTCCGTTGGCTGTCAACTCGTCAGCATGAGCACCCCAACTTGTGAGGTATGCATCCGTCATGATTGTTATCTCCGGCCATGGTTGCCAAAATGGTGCTGCCTTCATCAAATTGCCTTTGTCGGCCCATCATAGAAGATCCTGGGCGACCGAGGTCTAAATCTGAACGGGATCCGACATCCTGCCGGAGAACTGCGACCACTGCATCTTGAGAGCCCACTGCAGGGATCTCATCCGCAGCCTGGCCTCTGGCACCAGGAAAATGTAGGATGCCATGAGGCCAAGGAACCTCAAGAATTTGAATGCCGGGAGACTCTGGGCACGTTGAAACTTGTCCACCATCTGCAGAATGTGATGAGCACTCACCTGGGGGTGGGGGGCGAACAATGCCCTAGGGATGTGTCGCGCACTGCTCCGATGTATTGGAGCCGCTGGGTAGGTGTCAAATGTGACTTCTTTAAATTGAGAGAGAAGCCCAGCTTGTGAAGGGAGTGGCAGGTGACGGACAGATGATCCAGGGCTTGCTCGGGAGAGCGCCCCCTGATCAACCAATCGTCCTGGTAGGGGTAGACGTGAATCCCCTTTGAGATACCCTGCCACCACCACCATAATCAGCTTGGTGAAGAGCCTCAGGGCGGAGGTCAATCCGAACACCAGGACCCGAAACTGAAAATGCGAGTCGCCAATCGCAAACCTCAGGTACTTCCTGTGCTTGGGATGAATCGGCACATGAAAGTAAGCATCATTGGGTCCAGAGACACCAACCAATCCTGAAGTTGAAGGGCCAGGAGGACTTCAGAAAGAGTAACCATCTTGAACTTGTCCTTCCTGAGGAGCTTATTCAACCAACTCAAGTCCATGACGGGTCTCAATCCCCAGTCTTTTTTCGGGATAAAAAAATAAGGTGAATACCATCCCTTGTTCCTCTCCACTACAGGCACCAGTTCTATGGCGCCTTTCTCCAGCAGGATAGGATATTCTGTGCAAGGAACGGATCCAGACACTTCAAAGAACTTCCCCAGTGGATTGTCGCGAGGCCTCTGCCGGAAGGGAAGACAGTAGCCGTGGGGTATGATTTCCAGAACCCACACATCCGAAGTAATGGTCCGCCATTCTCCAAGATGCTGCGCAAGTCTGCCCCCAACCGGCGAACCATGGGACATGGGCTCATTACTGAGCGGACGCAGCAGTGCCTGAGGGTAAAGAGGCAACTGCTCAAGCGGCTTTGGCACCCCAAGTACCTTGTTTTCCACCCCGGGTACTCCTACGGTGGCCCCTCTGACTGGCAGCTCCTCTCGATCTACCAAAGGAAGAGTAGTACCGAAAGGAACCTCCCCTACATTGCTGTCCCCTAAGACGAAAAGGTGGAGGTTGACATACTGCAGCGCTCAAAGACTTCGCTGCAGCTTTGGAGGTCTGCAACCTCTCAAGGCTCTTGTTAGCTTTGCTGCCAAACAGATGACCACCATCAAAGGGCAGGTTCAGAAGACGGGTTTTCACATCGGGAGCAAACCCCCGACTTCCGCAACCACGCAAACCTGCGTATCACTGTGCTCGCAGCCATGGACCAGCTGACACTGTCTGCCGTGTCCAAACCAGACTAAAGGGATTCGCACATGGCATCCTTGTCGTCTTGCACGAGGGCTAGAAAACCATCCCTTTCTTCCCCTTCGGGAATATGCTCAGCCGCCAAAGACGCACAGTTCCACAGAGTTTGTGAAAATCTCGCTAAGGCACAAGTGGAGTTGGCCGACTTCAACGCCATACCCCCAGCAAAAAATACTTTCTTGGCCCAACCATCAAAGCGCTCATCGTCCCTATCACGAGGGATGGTAAGGTACGGAGCCTGCTTCGAGGTGGCCGTAGCCGCCTGCACCACCAAACTCTCCGGAGTAGGGTGCGTTGATAAGTAGCAGGGGTCACTACTGGATGGGTGATATTTCTTTGGAAGCGACTTATTAACAGCCGGTAGACTCACTGGAGCAGTCCAAGCCGCCGCCACCCTCTTTTGCAAAGCCATGTGAAACAGCAACACCGGGCCAGCGGGCGGACCTTGATCCAGGATGTCCGTCAAATCATCCTTGGCAGGTGGAGCAGACCACCCTAAGTATTCTGTCACCTTGGACATGAGACGCCGATAGGAGGAATCTGCATGCGCCCCATGCTCAGGTCGGCCAAACTCCACCTCCAGAGAGGTGTCAAGGCTAGTAGCGTCATGCAATGACTGACAGAGTTCCTCCATCCGACTATGCCCAGACAAAAGGTCATCAGGGACATCAGGCGGCACAGGCAAGGACATCTCCTCATCAGACAGTTCCTCAACTTCTGAAATATCCTGTAACTGTTGGAAAAACTCCAATCTAGGAGGAGGAACAGAATAGGGCTCAAAAACAGGCCTCATAGCCTTCCTCAGAGGTTCCACAGGCCTCAGAGGCACCTCAGTCAAATCCTCCACAAACTGCGTCAAGGACGCCGAAGGAGTCGACGTCGACGGAGGCGCCTGACGGCATCGAAGACTTCTTCTAGGCCGGAGCCTCGAGAGCGCCCCTCGACTGACACGGCGCTGATGGTGTTGACGCCTTCCTGGAAGGCTTCACAGGTTCCAACGGTCTCGATGGCGTCGAGGACCGGGACCTGGATCTGGCACGGCTATGGGGATCTACCTTGTCTGAGCGGGACCTTGACAGCTCCCGATGATCACGCCAACTGCCCGAGCCCGAAGGCGTGCGAGTGGTGAACCTAGCCCGTTCCCCGCCGGCTCCTCTTCGAAGGCGCGGCTGGAACTGTGCTTTGCGACTTGAAAATCGTTAACATCTGCTGGCAGAATGCATTCCATTCGGCCGGTGACGAAGACTTGGTGGGACAAGTCAACCGTCTGGCGGAGTCCTCAGACGGGGAAGGTGACCAGTGACGGCGCTTCCTAGAATACCTCGAAGCGGAATGGCGGGAACCACTCCTAGACCGAGACCCCCCTGGATTTTCGCTGACATGGAGAGTCACCGCTCGAGTCATCGGTCGAAAGCCCCGCGGACCTCGATTTATGGGGCTTAGACGTCAGGGACTGGCAATCCTCGCAGTAGTCGGTGGCATGGCTTTCACCGAGGAACCAGAGGCAGATGACATGCAGGTCCATGATGGACATCTTCGAACCGCAGTCCCGACATTTTTTTAAAGCCCGACTTCCGGGTAGTAGAAGATGATGAAGGCATCGCACACGAAGAAAGAATGGAGTGTGCCAATATTCCGAAGCAAACACGTTTGTGGAAAAAACGGAACTGAGGCTTCAGGCTCCGGGCATCCTATATATAACCACCAGTGACGTCGACCCTCGACGGAGGCCCTCGAGGGACAACGGATGGACACCATCAACGCACAACGCCCTCTGCCGAAAATGTTCCGAAGCAGCATAGCTATGGCCATTACCTTTCATAGATGTGGAATATGTCGGAGGAGTAAATCCCCTCTAACAACAACGATCTTACTAGGCCCAGTGACATTGAGAATGCGCAAGTGCATGGGAGAGGTAAAGGGGAAAAGTGCAATGATGGAACGAGAAATGCAAAGGGCTGAGCAGAGGAAAAACAGATAAATAATAAAAGCAGCAAACATACTGTGACCATCCCTGTAATTAATCCTTTTGATCCACCACTGAATTTCATTTCAACCTCTCCAGAATGATGTGAATTTTAATTCTTAATCACGGCAACTGTTCAAATTTTAACATTTCTTTCTCTTAACCTTTACATATTTATATTTTTATTTGTATTTAGCTCAGCATCAAGCCTTTACAAAAAGTCTAAAAAGAAAAAAATTGTACACAATCAAAACTAAATCATTTTTTCCCTCAAAATCAATAAACAACCATACAGAAGAAAAAAAGAAAAAAGAAAAACGAAAGAGCCAAACAAAATACATTTTCTCCAGACTACAAAAAAATAAAATTACCTTTGTCTAAAATGTTATCTTTAACCCATATAATTTAACTTTTCAATTTCAAACTGTTATTTCACACATTTTTAACACTTGAACCACTGCTGACATCAATATGGCATCACGGCCTAAGATCAACCTGTCCCAAAAGGATTCCACGAGAAGATCTTCCTCATATCGCATGAATTTCCTAAAAAGTGCCAGTCGTGCGCTCCAAGTACCTTCACACACCATCAGTACGTGCCCGAGTGATTGTTTTTCTGGAACATCACACACTTTGCTTAGTTGTTTAGCTCTGTCTCCCTGCTTCCGTTTTGCCAGAACTTCTCCACAGTGTGCCAAATTTAGTCTAATTCTAAGGAAGTTATTACTTAACAATTTATCCGGAAATTTAATTAGGTATTGAGAAAGGCAGCCAAGTTTCTTCTCACCCTGTAAAAAGGGTTTTTTGGAAGAAGACATTCTAACCTGCTCAATTGTCTCTATCCAGTCCATGCTTTTTTTTTCCTTTTTAATGGATTACATGTGTCTACATCAACGTCAACCTTAAGCAGAGCTTCACTCACCCCGCTTTCTAATGCTACCAAAATGGCCGACCTAGAATGCGTCATGCGACACCTTATATCCCCATAAAGAGTGGACTTCTTTCCGATAATGATCTCCCGGTACAGCGAAATTAAATTCCAATTCGCCATACATCCCAAAGATTTGAGACGAAGTTTGAACCTAAGGCTCCAACTTGAGGTACAAGCCGGGAGACCTAGTGCCTTCTTCCGTAACTGAGCTTCAAATGTGTTCCAATTGATAGACCAAAGCCCCGGTTTAGCCTCCAATCCATACAGGATCACAGGAACTAATTTTGCCATGAAAAATTTGATCAACGGCAAAATAGAAAACTTACAAAACTTGAAGTCCAGTTTAAGCATGTGAGCAGCACTCCGATATCTTTACTGCAACCTCTGCCTCAACTTTCTAAAGGGCGGGGGAGGCATAGATGTTGTAACCCAAGTATTTCACCACCTCTACCCTTTGAATCCTTTGGCCATCTAAAAACCATTTCAACCAAGTTTGTTAGTAATCGCTGAAGCCCAATTGCTGTTCTATCCAACACGATATCATCTGCACAGGCCAGCCAAAAGTTCTTTCTTCCATTTAACACGGGGCTAGCCAATGCAGACGATTCCAAGGAAATACCCATATCTGCCAAGAAGAGATTAAAGAAAAGGGGGGGGCCCAAACAACCTTGTCTGACCCCTCCCCCTTTCTACCTCAATGGTTTCCGAAAGATTACCAAATTCGTCCAAACAGACTCTTAACTTGGTCTCTCTATGAAGTTCCACCAACATCCCCAAAAAGGCATAAGAAAATGTTAAGTGCACCCTTTGCACAAGTAACCAAAATAGACTGAGGCGTGTTTAAATTTAACCTCTTGTATAGCATCAGCTTGTAATCTTAACAGAGCCAGCATTTTCTTTTGCGCTTTTATTTTGCATCAACTTGTCCACCTGAAATAAGGCGATCTCCAACCCAAAGCCATGGCATTGCATTCTACGGTGGACTCCTCTGAGGGATCTGCCTATGTGATGTGCCTTTTACTTAACGTGTGCTAACTTCCCCCTTCTATGAAGTGCTTCGGGAGCATATGCCCGATTTAGCCTTAGTTACCGAGACGCGGCTTAATGAAACATCAGGCCAGTGTCTGGTTCAGGCACTGCCGGCCGATTATCGCATCTCGACAGACCCTCTCCTTTAGTGGGCGGGGGTGTGGCGTTGATTCACCACTCTTGTTTTTTGTTCTATTCTTCCTTTTGTTCATAATCTCAAAATGGAAGCACTCCTTTTGCGGATTGCCATTTCACCTACTAGGGCAATTCATAGTTTACCATCCACAGTTTAGGATTTCTTATTTCCGATGGCCTTTGCGGAGGCCATCCCGACATGTCAATATGCGTTTCGCGGATTTGATCATCTTGGGCGATTTCAATTTTCACCCATATGACCCATTGGATCTCAAGCAGAACAGTTAATTTGTCCTTTCTGATCTGGAGCTTGCACCATTGGTGGTGGACCTAACCACGTGCATGGTAACATGTTTGATTTTTTGTTCACCATATCAGGATTGGTGTTAATATTTCCGGTTTGCCCTGTTGCATGGACAGATCACTGGGATCCCTTTTTGATTAGTCTCCCGGTTCCTGCTCTTCCTATGCCTAGTCGTCCGCACTCTCATAGATGGTGGTCCATCATTACTTCGGACGTTGCAGCTATAATTGCAACCTTTGCCGCAGCGGAGTCTACTCATTTGGTGGCTCGGTCTTTAGCCCCATTGTCCACGGTGGATCCTTTGGCTCCCTTGACAAATGCCAGATCTCAGAGTCTCCCTTCTGAGTCCTGGTTTTCACCAGACTGCGGTTCTACGCCTTCTATGCATGCAGGCGGAGCACCAATGGCAGTCAGGCTAGTCACTTGGCATTGCGCAAGAGCTACTGCTGTGTTCCAAACAGCGGTCTTCCAGGGCAAACGTTCATTCTTATCGCAACGCTTGTGATATGCTGTTTATCAGCCTAGAGAGCTATTTAGGCTTGTCAGTCTATCATCCTCGGCCGCAGCCAACTCAATGGTCCCTTCCCAAGCCCTTTGAAATTACCTCTGCTCATTTGTCTCAGATAATATATGGACTATTCGTCAGAATATAGTGGACTCAGAATCCCGGTAGGGCTCCACTGACTACTCCAGTAGCTCTCCTACCTTCTCATTCTTGGGCATATTTTCCAGTTTTTAGTGGCGAGGAGAACGTGAAGAACACCAATGCCCTCAAATCTGGTTCTCAGTCAGACCCAATATCCCATTGTACCTGCGGACAAGGCTTATTCCTCCGATTGCCCTTGGGTGTCATCCGCCGTAACTTTTGGTGAGAGTTGTATCCCTTCTGGTGTTAAGCAAGCTCTGGCGATTCCTTTCTTGAAAGAAAAAAAAAATCTTTAGATCCCACTGTTCTTTCTAATTTGCGGCCTATTTGTCTTCTCCCTTTTTTTCATGAAGTTTCGAGTCACTGGTGATGCCTTTACTTCGGTCCTTTCTGGAAGAACCTGTTTTTTGGACCCTTTTCAATCGGGCCTTCAGCCTGGGTGAGGAACTGAGTCAGTACTGAGTATACGTCATGGATGATATGGCCAGAGTGGTGGATTCAGGTGGTGTCTGGCGCTGATTCAGTTAGACCAGTCAGCAGCCTTTGACACCAGTCGATCACTCCATCTTGATGGGCTGGCACCACAGGGGCTCATTCCTCACCTTGTTCTGCTGGTTTGTTTCTGGGCAGTCACAATCTTCCACTTTCTTCTCTTCGGTCTCTTCCCATTTCTTGTGGAGTTCCTCCGGGATCTGCCCTCTCCTTTTTTTCAACATTTATATTAAACATTTGGTTGAGCTTATTCACTCCTTTGGTTTCAGATGCTTTTCATATGCTCTCCCCAGGTAGCACCACGATGAATCACAACAGCATAATTATCTAGCGCAACAACTAATTAGTGATACTGGTAAAGCAGTAGCGCAACACCCATTTGATCCCATACACAAATAAGCTTCCACTAAGACGTCAAGAAATTGCCCTTAGACTCGAAGCATTCAGATACCAAATTGCCAGCCATTTTACCTGCTTTTCCTTTCTTCTTCATCATCATCCTCATCATCATGACAGTCCTTACTCTGTGAGGGTGTGTCCACCTCTGGAGACGGGCACTGGTTTGCACTCCTAAAACATAAAGGAGAAGATCAGTACTTCCCCCTCAGTACCCAGCTGCATTTTCATCCATCCATCCATTTGGTTATTCAGTTGGCCTTTCTCCAGATGGAAGACTGCCCTCACTGAGAAGGGACAAGTATGTTCTTTTCATTATTTGGTTCTGGCACCTACCTAAGTTTACAATGGATAAGGTTGTGTATGGGGGTAGTACACTTACTGATGTTTTGGACAACATGCGGACCAGAAGTGAAAGGCTTCTTTGATTTAGTTAATTTGGCGGGGGAGGGGCTCATGCCTGTGTCCTATTTAGGCTTGATGAGTTTGGTTCAATACAATTGCCCCATTTCTGCAAAGATGTGCGAGTACATTGGGCGACATGGAAATATTGACATTAAAAATAGCAATTTTCATGGCACACCCTTAAGCAATGTATGGATGCTTGATTCTTATGCAACAGACCCCCAGTAAATTATCCAATATAGTCAGTCTAGCTCTCGGTACACCAAGCCGTTCGCAGTGAAAAGATCTTTTTACAAAGATCTTTTCACTAAAACGGTGCGTTAGAAAGACCAGTCCGTGACCGCACGGAGCAGTTTTTCTAAAGCGCACAGTCGCGCCCCTGCCACACAAGTGCACGCAATTGCCAACAGGCTCTGCGTGAACTGTAAGCGGAGGGTGAGGAGAACGCGCGAGTGTGTGTTGTATGTGTGTTTTGGTTTAGGTAGGGGTTGGGCTGAGATCTCATGGGAGTGTGAAACCCGCCCGAATATTACAAAAAAATGGAAACCCGCATTTTACATGTCTCAAGAGAAAGACCTTTACAATGACTTTTCTGATCAAAAGTAAAAATCGGCCTTTCTTTTGAGACCTTTAAAAAAAAAAGTGAAAAGTGTAATTTCACATAGAACCCACGAATCAGCTCACCCACCCCCTGTCCATTCCTACACCACTCCACGTTTTCAGTTGACAATGGTAGAAAATACGTGCATGCAGCATTTTCAGTGCATCAAAAGTAGCTGCGTCGGGAACTGGGCAATTGTTTATTTAAATATGTGGGGAATGGATGAAAAGGGTTTCCAAACATGCCATAGTCTGCAACACAAATCCTAGCAACAGCCGGTTGTGTGCATACTCATTGCAATAGTGGCAGGGCTACCTACTGAGGATACACAATTGATGGTGGGTCGGGCGGTGGAAGAGTACCATGATGGCCGCAGAAATAATTTCAGTGTGTTAGCTGACAAGCTTACCCATTTCGCTGCATACAACTTTCCTACCATTTATAGTTTTGATCTACATACATATTAATTTAGAATGAAGGTATTTTCACAAAGGGATCCTGAACATTTGGAAAAAAACTGGAATAAAGCTATCCTCAAGTATATAGTAAGGCATTTAGCTGTACAATACAAATATACATTGCCAGAGACATTTCTGGGTACTTTAGAGTTTGATCATGTGGTGCAAGTTCAACATTTCTGAGGGTACATCAGCCAACTAATGTAAGGGTAATTGTTGTTACCACTTGAGATTTGCATAACAGTTCGGACAATTGATAAGATTAATGCAAGGGCTACTTCTCACGTCCAAAAATCTATCATTATGGTAAACAGAAAGTTTTTGATAAAATCCCTGTGCTTCTTAACTATGCATGCTACAGGTTTTATGACCAGCAAAAGGTGCTCAGGAATGGTAGAGTAATCAAGCATTCAAGGTCATCTGTCATGTAACTTAGGTGTGTATACTGTGAGATGCCACGTTGCTCAGGTGGCCAGGGGAAGTCCATCGCTCTTGGGTCCCAACCCTGGGGGCAGACAAGCGAGGCAGGATCACCTGGGCAGGGGGTGCTTGGGGATTGCTGGGACAGTGTCCGAAAGAGAGACCAGGTAAAACCCCGTTCCTTGTCCCAATCCATCCTACCCACCCTACTCATGGGATATTGTCATCCAAGTCCGATCCTGCCCCTTAACCTTCTCTCGCCAAAAGCGAAGATAAAATCTGACATCTAGAGAGATCAAGCCCTTTTCAACTCTTAACACTAACCTGGCCTCTCCTTCCTCAAAATCCAGAGGATATACTGGGAACCCACCCTTTTCCACCCAGACATCCCACACCTCCAGTAAACAAGGGGATTTAGCATCACTCCCTCACCTTAATGGGCCCCCAACAAGTCCCCACACCTGGTACTGAAAAAGAGGAGAGAAGTTTAGGCTCCCTTAGTCTGTCTGGGGTATTTCGACTCTCACCCCATCTCGCTCTCCCCATTTCCAATAAGTACTGGGATGGGGAAGAGGCGATCGGGAGCAATGAGGATTACCCATAGGAATACGAAGTGAGGCCTACCATGTAACATCGTTGAACTGTCCCACTAATAGTCAAGCAAGGTCAGGCACTTTTCCTCAACTGTGCACACCTGACTCCAATTGAGTCACCTGCATTATAAAAAGGATGCTTCTTCCAGAAGCATGGGGCGAGATGGAGTTCCTGACGGGACCAGGAGAGCCAATGAGCAGGGAGTTGCAGTAGGAGAAGCCTGGAGAAGCCTGGAGAGTCCGGAGAGGAGCACCGTGCTGAGACACTGGCCCGGTGTGTTTGAGGAGCTGTAGCGCGGCTGGTGTGCCGTGTCTGCAGAGAGCCAGAGTGAAGCAGACTGACCTGCTGGCCTAGTCCAAAGAGATGCTCATTCCCTTGGGACACCTGCTGGTCCCAAGGGTCTCCGAGGGGCAGGTGGTGAGACCCCGAACCTCAACTCAGTGTAGCCTGAGGAGACCACTCGCCAGCGCCGCTTTTTGTGAAAGTGAAGAGAGAAACTCAGCAGTGTGCGGGTGGCAGGTGTGGAAACAGATAGATTTTACAAGCGGCACAAAAGGAAAAGAAAGCAAGAGAGATAAGAGGAAAGTGAAATTTAAACAATAGAAGGAAAAGGAAAGGGTGCAAGCCACCCGAACGCTAAAAGGGAAAGATACAAGTGTGGACCGAAAGAGAAAAAAGGGAAAGGTGCAAGTGTGGACTTGAAAGCAAAAAAAAGGGTGCAAGCAACCCGAAACCGAGAAAGACAAAAGAAACAGACGGAAAACTGACCGTCAAGTGATGGTGCAAGCCACCCGAGGGTGCAATAGACCCATTATAAACAGAGTGCAAGAGGCACTGTAGTGGGAAATGAAGGTGCAAGAGAATGGTTTAAAGAGAAGTGGTCAAGAGGCACAGCAAGATGAAAGAGGGGTGCAGCTGTGCAAAAATAGAAAAGAAGGTATGCAGGAGACTGGGTCTAGTGGAAAGGAACAGAGTGAAAGAGGTACAGAAGGGAAAGCAAAGAGCCCAGCATTTTCGAAAGTCTCGGATACGACCCCCATGAAAGAACTATACAGTGAAAAGGTACATCCTGACAAGGAGAACTTGGTTTGTTTGAAGACGAGAGGGGTCTATACTCAGAGAGGCCCACAAGGACATTGTGAAATTCACAGGCGAGGCCTCGACCCAGTGAAGGGGAAACCTGGTAGGCTTGATGGAACTGTGAATACTAAGTTGAGTTGTAAACAAACTGTGAATCATTTGACCCAGAGAGGCCTAGAGGTGGGGATGGGAACCCCGAGAGGCCGGGAAAGAACTAACTTTTCATTTGAAACCAGAGGGGTCCAAGTCTGGGGAAGGGTACCCCAAGAGACCCTTAGACATTGTGAACTTAATTGACTTGCTGCAAGAACCCCACGTGGAAGGTTCCAAGGGCAGCCCTTTTGAGTTCAAATATTTTGAACTGGCAGAACTACACCTATTGGTAAGACTACCTGAAACCAGCTGTGGTCTACATTTCCTTTTGTTGAACCACCATTTTCTCTTTAAGAAAATCCCCCATCACATTTTAAGAGTTAGGGTAAGCATAGGTTTGGACACAGACTACCTTTGGTTTTGGACTTGCGGACATCGACAGCACTTAGAAGCATCAGTTGAGGGAACAAATCCCTTAGAGTTAGGGCCAGGTAGGCATTACAGCAACCCCACTAAGTTTTATAAAGGTTTTCAAACTTTTACTTTTGAGTCTGTCTCTCTTAATACCATGACTGTCTCAATACATAAACTGCGTGTTGGTCCTTAACGAGTATCCCAAACTCATTCAGGCTTGGGCACTAATAGTTAATGCAATATGGTGTAGTCAGCCAGTCAATATTACCCATGCTGCAATGCTGACATGATGGCAATCCAATTCTGCAATTTAAGAAGAACGACTGGTTCCCAATAGCCCCGACCCTTCCCATCTCTCCAATCAAATGCAGTACAAATTCAAGTGTCCAAAATAAATATTAACCCTAGACTGCAGCAACCTGCAACTTCAGACTCCATTAAAGGGGATCACATTGCCTATATGAAAGTTAAAATGGTTTCAAAAGGTGCAACATTAAAGATGTTCCCATTCATGCCTCGCCACCCCTCCATGAGGCCCAAAGGCTCAGAATGCATGCTTCCAGCAGAACAAGCTGGTATGAGGAAAGTAAAAAGATTGGATGTTAACTGCCTCGCTACAAGTATCACATTTCATCTTTACCCAACAGTGACAGACCATAACTTGGTCATTGGAGACCTTATAAGTGGACTTTACCTAACAGAAGCTACAGCCAGCCCTACAGATAAGGGACATATCGACCACTTTTACTCCCTAAAAATAGGCAAATACTCACAAAAAAAATAAAAATGGGGAGTAAAACAAAAATAGTAAGCAGACACATACAAGCCTAACCTGACTTTCACCCACGCACCTCCATGTGTGTTTGAACCAGTTGTGCATGTAGAGCCAAGGGAAGAAACTCTACAATCTGATCTGAAGAGTAACACATGAGATTTTAATGTGCGTGAATAAATTGGTGCCAAGAAATATTTATCAAAAAACATTTGTTGTACAGTTAAAAAAAATCTGTACTCACTTATTAAATACTCCCAGTGGGAATAAGATCACTTTTTTACTCCCAATTTTAAAAAATAGAGTAAAATATCCCCACATCAAAAACTTAACCGGAGCAAGGGCTACAGTATTCACTATAAATTTAACAAAAGATTACATGAGCGATTACATACTCAAAGCAGTGTCACTGATGAATTCATGATGTACGGAAAGGTTGTAGGCACCATGATGGGGCAAAACAACATATTCAGTGCTTCTTCCCTCCAACTGAAACATCAAGTTACAAAAAAGTATTTTTAAACTATGCTGATCCATGGGTTATAGAGCCAACTAATTGAAAAAATAAGAGGATTTTCTATGTTCTTTCAAATAGTTTAACAGGGGTGGGATTAGAAGGGTTTTTTTAGGTTACTGTACAGTTTCAAGAATAAAGTACATTTTGATCTACAGCTGTAATGTAATGTGTATAGAAAGCACTTTAGAAGATATCCTAACAGAACACACTCAAGCCATGACGGAGGACAATGTTAATTGCACATTTTGGGACGACATGCCCAGTTTGTAGTGGAGCACGGCCAAAAAGTGGCATTTTAAGAAAACTACATTTTGATGCCTATTCAGCACGCCAATAAGCAGTTCAATCTTCACAACCTTTGTCAGCTGGTGTACTGTCTGGACCAAATGTGTTTAAAATAGATTTGAAAAAAAAAATTGAATTGAAAATAGGCAGTTGCTAAATCACATGCTCCAGTAAAAACAAAAACACACAAATGCCCTCAAAAGGAATAAAGTCTAAAAGCTACTGAAGAAGAAACTAGTCTACAGTCCAAACATGAAGGACCTCCATTCAGATCAAGGACTGGACAGATCTCATAAGCCATTTAAGCATATAATCAGAAATGGTTATAGAGGTTAAAGGTGTGAATGAAAAGTTTCGAAATACAATAGGTTCGATACAAAAGGACCGAAAACAAAAAGGTTCGAATTTTTTTGGGGGGGGGTGGGGTCCCCCCAGCCCCCGTTATTGTGGTAAAAACCACTTTTTTTTAACCTATACGGAAAACCCAAAAATAAATATATAATAAAAAAAAATTTGAAAAATCGAACCTTTTGTTTTCGGTCCTATGTACCCAAACCTACTGAATTCGAACCTTTTTCATTCGCACCTTTAACCGGACACCATCAGGGAGGAAATCCATTCACTGCTTGGTGGGGTTTTTATTTACAAATCCCTTGGACATGATGAACGAGTACAATACTGGGGATTTCATCTGCAAAGACTACATCTCCATGTCTATAAGGAGGCTAACAGTCACGTGCAGTAATAACAATTGCTACCAGTAGTTACATTTTGCACCTTGAGAAAAAAAGGTGTGTGATGAACACAAATTGTCACCCCAAAATAACATAACCAGATACCGGCAGGTTAGGCTACAACATAAATATAGCCGCTGCAACTCTTGGGATTCTGTTGCAGATTGAATATTGGGCTGTGCATGGCAGTAGCCTCGTGGAATGCAACTGCAATGAAAAGAACAGTACTAAAGCAGGAGGAGATGAATTACATGAAATCTGGGATAATGGAGAATTATCACTATGCAAGAGGACATTCTTCAGCAGTGGCCTTCATACAAACCCTCAAAGGCTGGCAGGAATTCGCAGATATTTAAATAGGAAGACCCTGCGCTTAAGTTTGACAAGTTGCCACACCAATGGGCATTCCATGGACTAATCATTTAAAGTAATCAATTAGCTAAATTTCGAGGGAACATGCGTGGTCTTGTGCACACAATAAGATGGTAATAGTCAGGAGTGATAAATCCTACACAACGAATGTGGTGTTAATGAACACGAACAGCAATCATAAAAAGCAGCAGCCAGTGGTCTGACGTAAATAATAAACCCGTCAAATAACGCAAGCAGACCGGCAACCACTTATGTTTGATAGCTTTCCTCATTAAAGGACTTAAAACAAAAAAAAATGCCCGATAAGGTGCATTTTACAGCAGCAATTTCAGGAGCAATTGGATGAAAAGCCATACGATTCACGAACAGTTCCATATGTATTTCGTCTACATGTTATTTTTATTTATTTAGCACACAAATGGAACACAGGCAGTTACCGTAGGATTCTACCCATGTCCCTGGCCACCTAAATGGCTGGTGCCTCTCACATAGGTGCCTATCTTTAATCTTTGAGTAATGACAATGAATAGTCATGTTATTTATGTTTATTAAAAAAAGATCCATGCTTTAATGCCCACATACATAACAGCACCAAAGTGTTACTGTTAACGTCTCTGGCAGTGACCTTTATAAATGCATAACATTTTCTGAAAAACCATCCACACACCATTGTACAGTTGAATTACTTCAGCAGGATTGAGATAAATGACATCCAACTATAAACAAATCATTTGGTACCAACATTGTGCTTCCTATGCACTGAAGCCCAGTGTTAAATGTTGTGGTGTTTGTGTCGAATAGCGTCATGTTCCTTAGTCCATTTCACAATTACATGGTGCTTTTGGGGCCATCTTGAAACAAAACCACCTCTTAATGATACTACCATTGTCATTTAATTGCAGTGGTTGAAAACCTTTGCTAGGTGCATGTCCAGTAGAATTCCTTTCAATTTATGTAGCACTTCTAATACTTTAAATTTAATTTGTGCACCTCAACCTTCTCCACTGAAGTGTTCAGCCAATGGAAATTTAGCATCTGCAAATCGTGTAGTGCTTTGGTGTAATTGTATGCGAATGTTCATCAAATACCCTTGTGAATAGGGTTACCACTAGCCGTTGCATGTCGAGCCGTGCTTGAAATTAACTTATTTACTGGAGTAGTTAAATCTTTTATTAACATTACATTGTTCACATGACACGCATGTATGGCACTGTAAAAGAAAGTGAGGATACATGGATCTAGATTCTTTTGTAATTTTGGCTACATTGGCGACCAGAAATACTGTCATCTTGGGATTTGTATCCTTGGCGCACCTTAGTATCCTTAGGTGTAATGCACAGGTTTGGGAGTGATTAAATAAAGCTCTTGCAGCAGTACAAAGTTTGTAAAGTGTTTCAGGTAGATTATTTCCCTGGAGCAGTCACATTCCTTATTTCACCAGTATATTCTCAATACTTTTGGGGGCAGATAAAGCATCTACCCTACGATTCGGGAAGCTACTGTTACGCCCGAGCTTTCAACCCAGATGAAAATGGGGAAGGTACCTCAATACTACCGTGACTTCCAATGGTCCTGTTCTTACGCTAAAAGGTCTCAACTCCAGATAAAGGAGGGCCCAGGTGAAGCTCTTAATGGAGCATGCTTCACTACAGTTCATCCTTACGCTTTGAGAGATGTTAAGTGCTCTGATTCCGGTGTGGACAACCTCAGGCTGACACATTACATGTGTTTTGGGAACGTTCCCCAATGTACTCCTTATGGTCCAATGAGTTGTTTAAGCAATTTTTCTGCCCATGGTACATGCAGAAAATATTTAGTTGCACTGCTACAAATCCTCATCTTCAAGCAGTGAAGGATGTTTTTTGTTTTTAATAACACAGCAACATACCACCATTTGGATGTGGAATTGTGATGTCTTTGGATGATGCACATGTTTTACACGTTTTATATTTTAAGTAAATATTACAGCTAGTGTATACTGGGCATATCGCTGGTCTCGCCCCTGTGCTTCCTTTAGATTATTTATTTGGGGATTTCTCCAAGTGCCCGAAACACCTTAACAAATTGGAGCATGTGGTGCTATGTTTAATTAAAAATTACATCTTGCCAACATGGAAAAGGCATGGTTCACTCTCGGTTGCCACCTTCCTCCCAGAACTTACATGGTGTAACATGGCAAAAAGATGTTGTGCCTTGCTTCACCCTTGCCCCCCCGCCCCGCATTGCGTCCAAATCATACATGCTGTTCTGATCGCCCTGCGTATCATCCGACAAGTCAGGATCCTGCTGAACCGTGTCAGGCACTGCCTTGTCCACAGGGGACAATGGAGGCAAGGGCGGAAGGGTCGGGGGAGGCACCACAGGCAAGGGTGGTGCCGGCAGAGCCACCGGAGGAGCGGGTGGAGCCGAAGGCGCGGGCATATCTCCCTAAAAAGACCCTTGAAATATTCGTTCATGGGGTCAGTACGCACGAGCGTCTGAAATTTGCCAAAAAAGGCGTCCTTCGAAGACGGTTTTGGAGCTACCGGAGGTGGCCTCTCATGAGGAGGATAATTCCAGGGACGCAAAGGGGAGGGTTGCCACACAGGCCATACCCCGAAGTGTCCACAAAAATCAAGGGTGCCGAACCCACAGGCAACGCGACATTGTGCGGAAGGGGCATCCGAGCGTTTCAGTCGTAAACTGGGCGAAACGGATGCACACAAGGAATTTTATGTTCACCCACAGAACCAACTCCTACACCTGAGGCCGATGGCATAGTTGTAGGGGAAGCATCCAAAATGGCCACCGTGGTCGTGGCGGGAACAGCCGCCATTTTGCCATCACCTGAGCGGAACTGCGGCACGTGAGGAAGTGAGCCAGGGGTCCCCGTCGATGGATCAGGGGTCTTAATTTTAGCCTTTACATAAGGAACCTAGGCCGAGCTGGTACTATGAGGCCTAGAATGTTTCAGCAACATACCAATAGCCAAACTAGCCTTCACAGGAAGGACCTCGGCACTGCCGGTAAAGGAAGAACTTTCACTCCTTGCCCCCCTCAACAGTTCTGGCGTCGCCACAAGAGCGAGAACGGTGAGAAAGAACTTTCACCGATAAGGTCTTGCCAGGCCTCTCAGAAATGTTGGTTACTTTAGCCTCTGTACGAGGGACCTCGGACCCAGGTACAGTAACAGCATTACTAGCGCGGGCCTCGAACATCTGTTCGGTAACACCAAGCCCAGCCAAGGCCTCGAGGCGCACCCCAGTACTTTTGAGGGAAGCCGATAAAGAGGCCTCCGAGTGAGCTACAAGCATCCGTAACAGGAGGGACCTCTGAGCGTACTCCGGTATCCACCGGCCCCTTACGGAGACCCTCGGAGAAAACTCTGGTACAATTATTAGGCCGAGAAGGCACCTCGGGGCAATCCCCAGTGACAGTGCGGCTGACACTCCTCCCGGCTCGGGAAGAGCCTGGAAAGGTATCTCCCGGCCGGGGTGCTCTGAAAAGTAAGTAACTTACCGGGCGTTTTTCATCAATGAACGCTTGAAAATGCAAAGGAGGAGTACGTCGAAACACCTCCTCCCACCGACCTTGAAGTGCCCGGACCGAAAGGGAATCGCAATAAAAACAGGAGTCCCAACGGTGGTCTGGACCCTAACACTCTAGACAAAGAGGATGGGGATCCGCCCTCGCGAAGCGTTGGTGACACGATGAACAATCTGGAAAGTCTAGTTTGAACAACAGACAGACTAGTACATGATCGCTAACGAGAGCCAGAGAGGAGGAAAAAAGGGAAGAAGATCTTCCGTGGATGCAAGTGCGTCCAGTCTCGAATGAGCATAGAAAAGGACTGATGGGCGATGCGCGGGGCGGAGCAGAGATGGGTGGGGTTACGGCTGCGTGCCAGGCCCCGCGTAGAAAGAGTGGAAGGACTAACATTTTTGCTAAATTTTTGGATGCTTTTACAAAGTGCTCCGGTCCCGTCCCCCCGTCCCACAGGACGGAGGAATATCCCATAAGTATGGGGGAAAGGGGACGGGACGTAGGAGTATCTAAGCAGATACAATAATCAGAAATGCTTTTACGGTAAGTAATGCATGTCTTCTGATGCTTGTTAATCTGCTTAGAATCACATGCTGTGCATAGACTAGCGAGCAGTACCCGGAGTTGCAGGTGGGTTGTGAGAAGGAACAGTAGAGAAAAGATGTCTTAGTACTGCTTGTCCCACCTGAGAATCAGATCTAGAATGCATGTCTAGGCAATAGTGTTTTGCAAAGGTGTGTACAGAACTCCAGGTTGCCGCTTTGCAAATGGACTCTAGGGGAACATTTGCAATGAATGCTATGGGCGCCCCAGTACCCAGAGTACAATGTGCGCTAGGCTTGAAGGGCAGTTCTCTCTTAGCAAGAGTATAACAGTGTGATTCATTTGACAATCCACCTTGAGATAGCTGATTTAGAGACAGGATCCCCTTCTCTACCAGCTGCCAGTGTAACGAAAAATTGGTTTGTCTTTCTCAGTGGTCTAGTTCTTTCCAGGTAGAACATGACTGCCCTGCGCACATCTAAAGTGTGTAGGCTTCTTTCGGCCATGCTAGTGGGATTCTGGAAAAAGGTAGGTAGTTCAATCGATTGGTTCACATGGAACTTCGAGATGAATTTAGGCGCACATCTGGGGTGAGTGCGCAGAACAACCTTATCCCTGTGGACTGTAACAAAGGGGTCTAGAACAGAAAGTGCCTCTAGTTCGCTAAACCCTCTAATAGAAGTGATAGCCACTAGGAAGGCTGTTTTATAAGTCAGGTCTTTTAGACTTGCTTTATGCATTGGCTCAAAGGGAGCTCCAACGAGCATGGTCAAAACCACATGTAGGTCCCACCCAGGAGCTGGGTGAGAAATGGGAAGATAAATCCTCTTAACCCCTTCCATAAAGGCCTTAATCACCGGTATCTTCCACCACAACACCTTTTGTTGTGATGTGGTGTAACCTGAGAGCAGCCAGATGACCCTTTAGGGAGTTGAAGACCAACCCAGTGTCTAACAGATGGGTAAGGTACAGCACAATGTGTGTGGGTGAGCAATCGATGGAATTGACGCCCTTGGAATTAGACCAGATGACAAAATGTTTCCATTTGCTGGCACAGCAATAACGTGTTAGGTTTACTAGCTTCCCTGAGTATGTCCATGCACCTCTGAGGGAGCTGTAGGTGTTCAAACTCCATGACCTCAGGAGCCAGGCTGCTAAGTTCAGAGTTTGTGGGCATGGGTGTAGGGTCTCTCCCCTGTCCCGAGACAACATGTTGTATGGGCAGGGTAGTTTTACTGGAGGGACATTTCCATCAGATGAGCGAACCAGGATTGGCGGGCCCACATGGGAGCCACCAGTATCATGGTAACTGGTTCCTGGTGCCTCGTGTGCACTATCTTGTTGAAAAGGGGAGTCAGTGGTCGGGGGAGGGGGACGGAGGGGCGTGGTGGAAGCGTAGACAAATTTCCCAGACCATATTATCCAGAGACCTGGAGTGGTTCTGGGGGTACCTGAAAGCGTAGTCTTGGCATTGGGCGTTCTCCTGAGTTGCGAACAGGTCGATCTCTGGGAAGCTCCATTCTGCAAAGACATTGGGCACAATGTCCTTGTGCAGACGCCATTCGTCAGACAGAGGAAAATCACTGCTGAGCAGGGCTGCCAGAAGATTGAGTTCCCCTGGAACATGTTGGGACAACAGAAACATCTTCTGTCTGAGAGCCCATATCCAAATGCTTTGGGACAGCTTGGATAGCCCTGGAGAGGGAGTGCCCCCCTGTTTGTTCAGGTAATACATAGGTGTAGTGCTGTCTGTTAGAATCTGCACGGTCTTCCCTTGTAGTTGCATCTGAAAGGCCTTTAATGCCTTAAACACAGCTAATAGCTCCAGTAAATTTATATGGCTGGATGCTACTTGAGGGGACCGCACTCCATCTGCTGTCTGCTGAAGCAGGTGAGCCCCAACCCCGTGAGAGATGTCTGTTGTGAGAGTGGCTTCCACTGCAGGGGTGGTGAAGGTCTTCCCCTTCAAGAGGTTTTCTCTTGACCACCACTGCAGGGAGAGAACGAGGGCTGGCGAGAAAACTACCAGGTCTTCCCATTGTCTGCTGGCCTGACACCACTGGCTGTTGAGCCACTCTTGTATGGGACGCATGCGCAGCTGCGCGTGGGGAACCAAGTATATGCATGACGCCATCATCCCTAGCAAACGCATGGCTTTGCGCACAGTCGCCTCCCGACTGGCTACATATTGAGGGATCTGAAAAACCATGTTCTGAACCCTCTCGGAGTGGAAGACGAGGCAGTCTTTCGTCCAGATTGGAGCTCCCAGAAATTGTTTTATTTGACTGGAGACTAGACAATTTTGTTCTCATCGATACCCGTTCAGTCTGGGGTTCTCATGAACCCCAGACTGAACAGAAGGTCTACGGTCTTTTGGCTGTTAAAAAAACATGTGTCGTACGAGTCCCCGGTTATGAGCCAGTCGTCAAGGTAAGGGTAAACAGGGACAGATAACCTGCGCAGGTGCGCTGCCGCTACTGTCAGGACCTTCGTAAACACCCTTGGCGCCGAGGCAATGCCGAAGGGGAGTACCTTGAATTGGTAATGCCTGTCCTCTATCATGAGCCTTAAATATTTTCTGTGCGCTGGCAACATTGAAATATGAAAGTATGCATCTTTCATGTCCAATGTTATGTAGTCCCCCTGTTTCAACAGTGGGATAACCTCCTGTAGCATTACCATGCAAAACGGAGGTTTTATGAACTTGTTCGCTGGGCGCAGGTCTAGAACAGGGCGCATGTTGAGGTCCTTTTTGGGTACAAGGAAGTACACTTAATAAATACCCTTGTTTACCTGAAGAATAGGGACGGCTTCTATGGAGTACTTTCCCAGCAGTGCTTCCACCTCTTGATTCAGGACTCCAGATGGTCCGGTGAAAGGTGCCGTGAGCGCGGTGGTCTGAATTGGGGAGGTCGGCAAATTCCACGCAGTACCCGTGGGCGACCGTCTTTATGACCCACTGTTCTGAAGTTATCCCCTCCCATGCCGTGAGGAAAGATGTTAAGCGCCCCCCTACCGGGTGACATGGGAGGGGACCTGGATTGGATGGTCATTTCTGACCGGAGGCTGCGGCTCCTCTAGGATTGGGGCTTCCACCTCTGGCTTTGTCGCGTCGCCGACCCCTTGGAGGGTAGTATGCAGGGCTTCCTGATGTTTGTCCAGCATTGAAGTTTCCCGTGCCACAGTTGTATTGACTTGCACATGACTGCCCTCTAAAGGACCGCCAAGATTTACTTCCTCTCTGGGGGGAAGGGAGGGTGGAGGGGGGCAGAGGAGGTCTGAGTGATTTGTTGCAGACTCAAGAGTCTCATGCTCTTTTTTCGGCTGTTTCTAAGGCCTCATCGACCGCCTTTCCGAAGAGGTTAGCTTCTTCAATTGGTTTATTGATGAGCGAGGCCTGTGATTCAGGCTTAAACCCTGAGGTACGCAGCCAAGCGTGCCTTTTGAGTAAGGTTCCCTGGGCCAGAGACCTGCCTGCTGTTTCAGCCGTGTCCAGAGTGTTCTTTATTAAATTCTGGTTCACATGCCTGCCTTCGGCCACAATAGTGAGAAGCTTGGACCCGATGGGCTCGGGGACCTTTTGGAGACCTTCCTGTACTAGGTTCCATTGAGCGTCAGCATAACTCGCCAATAGCATAGTGTTATTTGCTATGCGCGCAGTATATGCGGCAGCCAAGGTAACCCGTTTACCTAGGGCATAAAGCCTCTTGGATTACCTATCCGGAGGCGCCTCCCCAGTAGCAAGGGGTACTCCTTCCTGTTTCCGGGAGGTAGTCACTAGCAGGGAATTGGGAGTGGCATGCCCTTTAATGTATTGAGGGTCCGAAGGAGGTGGCCGAAATAACTTTTCAACTCTTGGGTTCACTGCCCGGGTTTGAGCTGGTGACACCAGGGAGGGAGCCAATCTTCTCTTAATAGAATTAAGGAGGGGAATGGCTTGGCTAGATGGAGGTTTCTACTTAAGAATATCCTCTACAAAGTCCTGCTCAGGCACTGCCTCTTGAGTAGAGATTTGAAAATGCTCAGCTGCCTTCTTTAACATGTATTGAAGGCCATCTGATCGTCTACAGGCAAGGCCTGGCTAGCCGGGGTGGACGGAGGAGAATCCAGGCACAATACATTAGTGTCCTGATCTACATGGGGAAGCGTCCATGGGTCCGGCCCCACTTGCTGGGTTTCTTCCCAATTGTCCTGGCATCCGCCTGGTCCTCATCGTAATTCTATAGTAAGGAAGGTTCTTCATATTCACTGTAAATGTCCCTAGAAGTATCCATCTGGATGATGTCTTCGTGCTGGACGGGGACAGAAGGCTGATTTTCTTGGAAATGTGAAGCAGATTGAAGATTAGGCTCTCCACGAGATTCTTTCGGGGAAGGAATCTGATAATTCTTTCAAGGCGGTCCATACCCCCTTCAAATGTCTCCCTTGTCCATTTAGAGGACTTAGAAGAGCCTACGGGTGGAAAAGTGTCGTCTTCCGTCCTTCAGCGACAAAAATTGTCTTTCAAGGTGTTGGAAAGAGGCTCTGGACTGTCCTCATAGGTATCGTGAGAATCGAGGCACCATAGCGTATCCAA
This sequence comes from Ambystoma mexicanum, assembly GCF_040938575.1. Classification (NCBI taxonomy): domain Eukaryota; kingdom Metazoa; phylum Chordata; class Amphibia; order Caudata; family Ambystomatidae; genus Ambystoma; species Ambystoma mexicanum. Next base: position 900,371,369 of record NC_090941.1, read on the forward strand.
AGATTTGTCTGCGGCCTGCCTCATGTTTTTCGGCAGAACAGGAATAAGCTCAACCACCGAAGTTCTTCTCGCGATGCTGTCTTCTATTATCTCTGAATCGGCGTGAGTTAGTGGGTCCGGAGGACTATCGGTAGACTTATTGCCTTCCGCGGCGTTAGAGAGCCTAGCGGTTGGTTTTTTGCCTTGAGGCCTACTTGTGATTTTTGGGCCTACCGCGGCCTTCAGGACCATCGTAGCGTCGGATTTCCACGCTTCAACGTGTATACCTGATGTAGGCATAGCGCCCTTGTTTGTTTTGGAATGCCCAGTCGCAAGACGCTGCTGCGGATGCGGGGAAGGCTTTGGATCTGTACGAACCGATGAATCCACCAAAATTTTAGACGCCCCTGCTGGCGCTTTCACCTTTTTCGACATACCCGTCGAAATAGGTGTAGGGGTTGTGTGCTTAGTGAAATGCAATTGTACGCCCCTGTCACCGGGTGTTGTCCCTGAAGCGAGACCAGAGTCGGGCCTTAAATGGTCGGGGACGGAGGTGGCGAACCTAGAAGTGTCCGCCTCGAGGTCTATAACATCTGCAACGGATGGTTGGTCATCGCAGGTACCCCAGTCTCTTTCGGCGGGTGTGGCGGTGGGGGAAGGGGGTTCCACCCACAACATACTGTACGCGGCCCACCGCTTTACACGGCGCTCCTTAAGGGTCTTAGGCCAAAGGAGTTTACAAGCCGCACACCGCTTCTCGTTGTGATCTAAGGGGAGACAGGTGTTGCACGTCTTGTGTTCATCCTTCCAAGGATATCTGACCCTACACTTAGGACAGAACCTAAAAGGAGTCCTTTCCATAGCAAAAGGGGAAGATGACCAGACCTAGCGGGTAAAGAGGGGGAAAGAGGAAAGGCATACCGGAAATATGGCCACCACGACACCACTCTCCCTACTGTAAAGGCCAGCCAGAATGCCTGGCCACGTGGATGCCTCAGCCGCTGGATCGTAGGCGCTGAAATCCACCGTTGTAGACAAGTCCCCCGTAGTCTTCAAAGTTGTTCTTAGCGTCAAAATGACTTAAGAGGGAAATAACCGACAAGTCGGTTTAGGATAAACAATGCATCTTAAGCAAGATCTCTGCTATAAGGTGACCAGTTCTCTGGGTGGAAAAAAGCAATCCGAGGGACCTCGGCGCGTGAGGTATTTTGAGTACACTATACGTCACGATAGGGATAGTGTTACTGACACGCCTATGCCGACGTCCCCTTTCGGTCCCCAAAAGACAAGATGCAATACTCTGCAGTTACCACTGGATGTCGGACCATATGCACATCATGTGAATCTAAGCAGATTAACAAGCATCAGAAGGATTGTGATGTTCGGAGGACCTCCACCAAGTGTGTTGGAGCAGCAGGAGGGATGTCAGACCGCAAAGATAATTAATATGGCCTAGCTTCTTGGGCAGCCACAATTTTCCTGTTGGAATTGGGCTGAGTTCCAGCAAGGTATTACAATACAGGGGCCCACGCAGTGGGCCAACAACTATGGCGCCCAGATGTTGAGGAAGTTCAAGCATGTAAACTTCCCAGCAGACGCACTTTTCCCAAGCTTAGTAGCAGGGGGGAGTAGAGGAACTCAGTGAGACATCAAGTTCCAGTAAGCCCCCCACGTGTGATCCGAGTGCCAATGGAGAAGGAGGGAGAGTGAAAGGATCAAAACCACGTAGATACGCGGTACAGATGCAACAAAAGGAAAGCAGGCTCTCAGTCCGCAGCTGTTAGCTTACCAGTAGAGATGCAGGCCGCTGTATAAGCAACACGTTCGCCTCACAGACATGGACGTGGGTGTTCTTGCTCCTCAGCACCTCGCATCGTGCTGCGTCAAAGAACTGGTGTCCCCTGCAGGAAGATGCCTTCAGGTACCACGGGAAGCCGCTACAAAACGCCATGTTGCAGGATCAGGAAGGATCTCAGTGGGAGCTCGGTAAAAATCACAACCTTACCACATGAGCGCAGACCACGCCCACGAACACCTTCCCCCCACCCCCCATTTTGCTACTTGGCTATAATTCTGGCAGTCCCTCGGTTAGGAGCTCCAGGGCTGTACAGGGAGGCACAGGCTTGGCGTGTGGAGATCCCAAGAAGCTCACGTTACCTGGCAAGCTGCAGTGACGCCCCCATTGACCTTTTAAATTCACATGAGGCACAGATTCATGCAGTGGCGGCTTTAAAGGTGGGAATGTCTACTGAACTGTCAGCGCAGTCTCACTTTCTGGTTGTTTTGTAGCCCTTCAGTGGATTCTACGTGGACCCTGTGTGTGCCGGGGAGCTTCTCTGGAATTGCCCTATATATTCTTTCAACATCTATACCACAGTGCAGGTTCCTTATTAGCTGAATTGTGTTATCTTGTGCTTCTTGAGAGCCCTTCTTGGTCGGGGACCACTCCCCACCCTCCCCCTGGTGTCAGACGGGCGTCTTTAATATTATCTGACACAGAGTTGACTGATTCATCGGTTTAATATCTGGGGGCTGAGAGCTGGCCTCCTCCCTATTTCGTCTTTAACAGGTCTTCCGGCAAGTCCAAGTAGCCTATATCCTCCGACATCAAGGAATTCCTGGCCAACATAAGCAGGTGCAGCCGGTCTCTTAAAGGCTACCCCTGGATTTGGCAGAAAAGGATAAAGCTCCAACGCTGGCTACGAACGCGGATATTGCCTCTCTCCTTCAGACCCTAAAGCAGGGGATGCTGACGGAGCTCAGACAAGACATCTTGAATTGCTAGGCAAATGTCACCCAAGCCATTGCGGATGTTGACAAAAGCATGGACTCGATGGGGGCCAGGCTGACAGACATGGAAAGCTCCGTCATGGAACTCTCCAACGACCAGCCCAGCATGGTCCCTTGAGGAGTAGCAAGTGTTCATGTTGCCGTGAATCGAGGATGGGGAGAAAAAGGCAAGGCAAAATAACATACAGCTGCAGGGGATTCCACAATCTATCCCTGATGCCCAACTGGCTTCCTATGTACAGGATATCTTTCGGGAGATTGTGCCTCAGCTGATGCGGACAAGATCCTTGATCGTACACACCGGATCTTCTCATTCCAAAAAAGCAAGAGATTTATTCCGGATGGCCTCACCAAGGGACACTTTTTTCCACATGAGTGAAGATATTAAGAAAGTTAGAGGTTCCGCAGAATAGCCCCTTTGGGGCGCTAAGATTTGCATTTTCAAAGACCTGGCTAAACTCGTTTGGCAGAAGAGGCAAGGGATGTGCCCCGTCACTGTCTGGTTGCAGGATCATATCATAAATGGGGGGTTTTCCTTCAAACTCCTATGACTACCAAAATGCTCCATGGCAAGTCTCCTCCCCAGAAGATGCTTTGACTCTACTTGGTACTGCCTTTGCTTTGGAGGATGGGCCATACTGGGCGTTCAACAGACCACCCTCGAAGGACACAAGCTTACGGGCCCGGCAGACTAAGGCGGCAGAAATATTGTGCGCAACACCAGGAGGAGATTCCATCCCTAGAGGCCCGGCAGTATGCTCCTTTATTTGGTGCATCCAGCTGTAGCTGGGACGCAATTGTTGCTTTCATCGTCTGCGCTGGGGGGATTGTAGGGGCCCTGGTATTGTTTCGCTATTTTTACTTTTGATGGGTAATACCCTCCTATCTGTAATTGATCTGTACTTTGCTGGCTGCCAGGTCCTCTCCCCCATCCCTCTTGCTTCAGGAGTTAAATCCCCACCCATCCCACCCCCTCGAATCACATAGGCTATATTTTTCACTTTGGTTTCGTTCACCAATGTTTTGGTCCCCTCTTGGGCCACATTAGCAGCGTTTGGTTTTTCCAGGCGTTTGCCATGGTTTATCTCTTTCAGTCCTACTTGTTCAACAGTTCATGTTCTGTTGGAAGAGTAATTAAGCCACACGAGGACAATGAACACTAATTATATTAATACACTTGAGTGCAACTTCACAGATTGTATTATCACAGATGCACACTACAAGGGCTTGAGCATCAGTGAGTTAATCACAGGATTGACCTGGCTCTAGGGCTCAAGTTTCATGGCTTGATCAACCTTCCTGTAAAGTCATGGCCTCCAACTGTGGAACACCCTCCCCTCTGACATATCTATCCAAGTATTCTCCAATTTCAGGAGAAGTGTCATTTCTTGGCTACTCAGCAAGAACTAGTCAACACTAACCCAGATTTATCAACGTCACCTTATAAACAATCAAATTATCCTTTTGGCCACCACCGACCTGCTACATCTATTTGTACCTGCACATCTGGTGTGCCTACATGTAGGCTATCTAGTAGAACAACTGTTTCACTACACTTGTTTTGACTATTTTTCTAGCCATGTTAATACACACCTGGATATGCCCTATCCTACCCACGTGCAATTGTTCATTTTCTCCATGTATGCACTTTCTGTATATCTACTGTATTCTTGTAGTCCTAACTACACTGCGTATGTCTAACATTCTACTTACCTCAAGAGCGCCCAGATACCCCTGGGTCAGGTGCGCTATATAAGTAAAATAAACAAAATGCTATAATGCATAGAGTTCAAGAGGCACAAATTCTAACGAGCTTAAGCACTTTACCTGTTGGTTTTGTTGGGATTATAATCATAGGATTCCTTAATGGCGCTTTTCATTCGCTTGGAGTTGAGCCTCCATAGCTTCAGAGAGTGGTCCATACCACAGGACATTATTTTCTCACCAAGGAGGTCATAATCCTGCATTTGACACAAATGGATAGTATTAGGGTTGCATACAAAGTGCCCTACACTAATGGTAAAGGGGTTATCACATAGCAGAAGGGAGCAAGACGCCATTCAGCAGTTCATACCAGCTGAATTATGTTCACAATCCTAACTAGTGTCATTGGTTTATTTAAAAAACAAGTCAATGTTGCAGGAAGTAGAAGTGCATGAAGTGATGATAGTCCAAGGACTTCTTAGTCCAAAAACATCAACTAAACTAGAACAAAGTTACATTAAACAAATAAGTGATTTGTGCCATGCCACAAGTACACGTGTGAGAAAAGCAGGTGGTGGAAACAGGCCTATGTTTATGCATAAGCAGTCCAAACAACCAACTGCCCAAGCTATTATTAAACAAGCATTGGCAATGGCAACAGTTTGGGCTTTTGAGTAGACTGCGCTTTATAAATAAAATAAAATCAAACTTGGAAAAGGCACAGCTGCAGTGGTATTAACTGGCCATTTATGGTAGTAGGGGCAAAATGGTACGAGTACCTAGGCACCTAGTATCAGTTGCCTGGCAAATGCCTAATACTTACACACAAGCCAAAACTGTTGCTTTGCGAATGCTTGTTTTTAACAGGACTTAAGTGAAGGACAGGCATAGGGCTTATAAATCGAGTGGCTGAAGGCATACCTGGTTGGCATTTTTATTACACCAGTAGCAGGTTTACAACTTAAATTAAGTCATCAACTCCCAGCAGACTGCCTTGCAAAAACACTGGCAGGCACTTCAGTGCAATGTTTGATAGTAAGGCTAGATTAAAGCAAGCACAAGGGATGCGTTTTGGGCGCGGCAGGAATGGGTTGGGAACGGACCTACAGATTAGCATGGCCATTGGAAGTCAATGGGTGAGCAAATAACCAAACACCACCTATAAGCTTTATGTCCCTCCTCATAGCCCATGTCTCCCTATCTGTACTCTAACTCTGCTTGCAAGTGTCGCAAGCAACACCTAATAGCCCAAACTAATAAGACCCTAAACATGGTACTAGGCATCGTCACATAAAAGTTGGTATAAGCCAAATCCTCTTCAAGCCATACCCCAATTTAGAGTCACGACTGCAACCAGAGGAATTGGGGTACATTAGGAAAATGAGAAAGCACTGGCTTGCTAGAATCACTACAGCTGAAAGCAGAACACAACCCAGGCAAAGAGATTTGAGACTGTAAACTTACATATTTTAATAAAATGGAAAGCTGGACTGAAACAGCAGTTACATCTGGCAGAAGCCAGCTTGCATTTATTGAGAGAAGATTATTTTAGTCAAAGTTGGGGGAGGAGGGAAAAAAAATGTCCCCAAATATGGCTCATGGGACTAGTGTCCTTTCCAAACTACTCCTACTCGGATTGTCTTATTCTTCCCATCTTGCCAGGGATGAATACCAGAAGACAGTCCTAGGATTGCAACTTAAAGTCCATGGAACTGCACAGATACCAAATCAAACTAGAGAACTAAATAAATTAGGATTGTGGCATTTACTCACCGCACTTAGAACTTCATCTCTATGTCCTTCTACACCTCCAAATATCGCCACTAAGTTATCCGTTTGGATGTTCCACAATCTTAGTGCATGATCTAGGGTAAAGATCACAAGGGTTATTAAACCATGAATAAAGTGAACGTTCATGTGCAGTGTTTCAGTACTGTAAGATGGGTTTGGGATGCAACCACATTCCAACAGTATATTTCTTAAAATATCCCCAAAGATATTGAAGCTTTTCACGCATGGTTTGCCAGTTCCTCTTTCCCCAGGACCGGGCTCGCTCATTAAAAAGTTGAAATAACTGCACCTGGTGGGGGCCTACTACAATTTGTAAGCAGGCATTGTTTATTTGTGACCAACCACTGCCAAGCAAACGTGTCCACACAATTCCAATTTAACCCTTTGAGGGCCCTTAGAGTAGGTTTGCAGCCTAAATAAAAACAAAATGACTTGTTTTGCCACATCTAAACCAGTCTGGCATTTTGTGGGAGGAGGGGGGGGGATCTAGCGAGGTAAATGGGGAATACGTCTTGCAGCCACCCCACCTCCAAATTATTGGGGATCCATCCCAAGGTAAAATTGTATTGCGCCAGTTTGACAATCACAGTACAGTTTCTGTTAAAAACATGTGCTTTTATAAAACCACTGAATCAGCCTTAAGTCTTTACAAAGGACCATCACACTATGTACTATATTAGACGGGTATTAATATGTGCCACAAAAATAGAGGACTAGAAGTAAAGAATATAAAACACAATTTAAGTTCTTTAATAGAGATTGCAGTATATGCATTAGTTTACAAAGCGTGCTAATATGTGGATTAGTAACAAAACAAATCAATGATGTGTAAGCAAGATACAAAATTACTTTTACATTGGTCAGAGCGCCCGCTTACCGAGTGCAATGTCGATCCTCTTATTTCCTTGGGGTGATTATCTTTCCATCATAACCTCTATACTTCCTGTCCCGGAACGGAAATAATCCTGGTTGGACTGCATGCCTCATCACTTCACCAGTGGTCCATTTCCTCCACTGCTACCCATTTACATTTGACACCTTTGGGTTTGTGGCTCCTCTATTTCCCATTAGCCACATAATTGCAAGTGATTGGGTGTTTCCCACTGTCCCGAATGTATGCAGTGAAAAAATAGATGTAAAATTAATAAAAAACAAAAAAAAACAAAAAGGTAATTCAGGTACACCGTGAGGAGCATTCTCTCTAAAACTGACCAATCACGCCACTCGCTGCACACGGGCTGATGGAGGTGGCGAGCCAGAATACAGATGTCACAGGTGTGTCAGGTAAGTGTGCGTGTGAGGTTTGTAGCGTGGAAGGGTGGTGGCAAGGGAGCAAAGGCGTAAGGAGAGCAGGTAAGTGAGAGTTTGTGTGTCTGGGGGAGTGGGAAGGGGAAGGTTTTTGGAAGGGAGGAGACTGAGGAGCCAGGGGCAGGGAGGTTTGAGGTGCAACTCTCCCATCGCCACCACCCCAATTTAAAGGCAATCCCACTGGCGCAGGAGAGGGCAGGGGGCAGATATCTATAGGCAGGGGTATTTGGGTGTGTGAAACCCCCCGAAAATTTAAATCTCACATGTGAAGATAACAAAATCAGTCAATAAAAATGGTGTGCCGCCTTGATTATGCAAGATCACATGCTGGATCCTTAGGGAGTATGCAAACCATAAAGGTACATGTTAAAGGAATCGCCTCCAGATCAATCAGTGGCACTTCTATAAACCGTCAGTTTCCAAGCCTTTGCGGCATTCGCGCTACCAGGTTTCAATGTTTACACCCTATTTATCGGACAACGAAAGTATGATATTGGATTGAAGGTGCAAGTTGACCTTTCTCCTTATTCACACGTGTATGGTGCAATAATTAAACTAAAAAGGACTTCATGTTGGATGTGTGCGGCTTAAATGCAAGCATTCAGATTGGAAATTCCCATCACTTATTTCATATGGCTTGGTACGTATCCATGTTGATGTGCCATTGCTATTCCACCCCATGTCTGTTCAATGATTGTTTGCATCTTTTCAGTATCTCCTTAAGTGCTGTACATGACACGTGGACAAATACATACAATAGTTTGGACAACTAGCATCTTGGCAATCGCAATGCGCCCAGCTAAAGGAAATGGGGTGTGCAACCCCAACAGTGGATTTTAAATTCACATTGAATAGGTGTTCTATGCTGGGCTATAGATTTTTCTCCTCATTATGGTATATATATATTCGGATGCCCAAGTATTTGATAAATGTGGGGTCCAAAAGAAATCAGTTCCTGCAATGCAGTCATCTGGAGTGCCCAGCGTGAATACCTTCAATTTGGTCCAATTAATATCTAGTCTCCCAATACTTCCAGAAATTGGTCAGCTAAACCCAATGCTAGTCTCGAACGTAAATCAGGCATATAAAGCAAATGTTTGTCAGTATTCAAGGATATCAAGGATTGCCTGTATTGTAACATCCAGTTCACCCATCTCATTGCACAGTTTGTGGCAGTGGCTCCACCGCTTAAGCGAACAGCATAGTGGAGCTCTGCCACGTACATCTGCCAAGTAAAGGGGGAAGATTTTATACAGCAACCTAATCACAAAGGTAGGAGTTGGACCAAAAATTCCATAATCTGAAGCACTCTGAAAAGATGCGTCTTTACTAAAGACGACAGACGCCATGCTTGGTAAGAGAAACTTCTTTACTGAAGTTCAGTTGTTAGGGTTACAAACGGAAGAAGGTTCTTGGGTTTCAAGGAAGACATAGGAGACATACACCAGCACCCTCTCACCAGGCGCTCAGCTCACCAACTGATAACCAGCTTACATGCACACAGCACCAGGGGGAGAACCAAGACTCAACACATTGTCCTCCTGAACACAAAGGAAAAAAGGCACGGAACAGAACACACGGAGAACCATCTGGAAAAGTGACCAGAAGTCTTAAATCTCCAACCAACACTCCAATCAAACTCAAACAAGAAAAACACTCCCAACCCCTCACTTCATACCGCCTCCCACACAACCTCAATCCCTTCACCGTCCTCCAAATAGACAGGAAAATCCCTGTCAAAACAAACCACAGTCCACGCTTGTGGGCCCAAAAGCAGAACACTCAAACCAGCCCAAATGCTATAACTACACCATGAAGTCCATACTGACTGCATACTTCAACCATCTCTCATCATACCTCCAACAGCTGCGGGGCACTGTAGTAACAGCCCACCCTCCAACAAAGCACACTGCCAAAAGCACAAAGGCACAACAAAGTACACCGCGTAACAGGTATCCATCACCAACACACCAATGGAAAAGAGAGGACACCCCCCACAATATTACCGAGTGTCCAACCCCAGGATACCAAAAGCACAAGCGGGAACCCCTCCCCAGGTAAGACGTCCACCAACGTTCCATACCACCAGGTGTCCAACACCCACAAACAAAAAACTGGCACGGGCTAAAACCCCAAAAGTGCTAGGTGAGAAACATCCCAGGTGGTCCGTGATCAGGCATACAACAAAGAACACTGCACCATAGGCATGTCGGGCCCCACTGGCGGACACTGCACTGCTAACACATACTTGTGAGCCACCACAAACCCAACCAATGGTTTGCTAGGCCACAGGCTGAGTTTCGATAAGACTCGCAACAAAAAATCTCAACAGGCAATAGGTAAATAAGGCTACTAGAACAATGTAAATGAGATCCCTACTCTTATCAGGTTTGTGTCGTGAGCTACCAAGTCCATATAATTGGTGGTCCTGTAGAGGTAAAAAATAGGTTAAACACCAAAAACATTTAAACCTACAATTTAACATTGCTGTCAAAAATGCCTAACCAGAGGCCACGTCATGTACATAATCACTCACTTGTTGAACAGCTACCAGGCACCACACTCTGTTCCAACCACAGCCCCACAGAGAACTAGCCTTAAGTTCCACCTAAGTTCCAAAGTCAAATCCCAAACAGAAGGCCCTTCTAATTCACAAATGCTCCACTACACCAAACTGAATTGCAACATCTCACCACACAGCATTACAACTTAAACAGTCCTCACATGACTAACTTGGGCAGGTGGCCCCACGCAGTTCAGGCTTAATTGAATAACATTGCCCACAACCTTCATATTGCACCTTGAAATGCCCATCTAGCGCTTTGCTAGAAAAAAATGCATCAAGGTGCAAGCAGCGTAAAACTGCAGCAATTAAATGTTCCTCTCTTCGGCTTTAATCCCCCACCCCAACCCAAAGAATAATCTCTGGCAATTCCCTCCCCAAAGCACCCATGTACCACACCTGCCACCCCTCAGCACCAGCAACAGATACAGTCCAACCTGCAAGTTCGAACAGCTGTGTCAAACAGGCACCAGATCAAAATAAAACATAGGTAAAAAAACAAAGACACTCCGATATCACAATGTTGACAGTACGTTCCAGGTTTCTTTACTCTAGACCTCTGGGTAAGCACTCGGTGAACGAACAGCAGCTAGAAGAGCAGCTCCCTCGTTCCGAAACATTCAAAAAACTTGCCGGCCTTTAATCATCCCCACACAGACCCTGTGTGGTGTCACCAGTATGGAGTGAAACCCAGCATGGCATAGTTTAGAGCTCCAACGGTCGCCCTTACAGAAACTGACCTCTGCCAAAAGTTGCCAGCCCTTACGTTAACCCAGAACAGTTGCAGCAGTTCCTTGCCTACTTCGCCCTAAACCAGCTCGTCACAATTGAAAAGATGTGTCTTTACTGAAGACGACTCAGACACCATGCTTGGGAAGAGTAACGTCTTTACTGAAGTCCAGTTGACAAGGTTACAAAAGCAAGTAAGTTTTTAAATTACAAGGAAGACATAGGAGACATCCACTGGCACCATCTCGAACGGGCACTCCGGTCACCAACTGACAACCAGGGAACACTGAGGCTCTCACACAACATTCCACTCATGAACATTCCACATAGCTTGCATGCACACAGCACATGTGCAGGGGAGAACCAAGACATACTCACAGTAGGTAAACCCAGTAGGACCCAAAGAATTTCTTTTTCAGTATCCAATGTGCTATTACAGCCTTCTCCTGGGCTGCACCATTACAATGTGCAAACCTGGCTACTAGTGTACCAGCAAGGGATAAATCCCACCAGATCTGGGTGAACTTTGTGATGCTCATTAAAGTAACCATTGCTATAATTTTGCTATCTAAATTTATAAGCAATAGCAGGCGATATGAGCCAAAACAGTAGGGTCCCAACCTGCTTTGAAAAATGTAAAGCCAAAATGTAAATCCTCCGACTCAGATGCCAATTGATCTTGGCTGGAGGCAGGTACTCTTCATATAGACAAGCGATAGCATAACAACATCCAAGCCAAAGAATATTGTGGTAGGATCTTGGAACACTTGAGGATTTGCTCATCCTTTTCAGGCAGGAAGTGCACATTTTAACAGTTCAAGATATTTTTATGTTTGAAGAAACTTGGCTTTTAATATGCCCCCTGTTAGAGGGCTATCAATTATTCCTAAACGCGACAGTAAAGGGCCAAAGAGAAACACCAGCAGCAGATTTACTAAAGAGTTTGGAATAATTTAGGAATAACAGCCTCCTGCTGAAAGTCCCACAACCCATTTTTTCAGTCTGTTGAGATAACTTGGGATTCTTTTTTCTTGATATTTATTGGAATACAGTTATGTTTACCGCAGAATGCTTTTTGGATGAACTAAGGATTCATTGGGTAACTGGATGCTTGGGCCTCATTCGAATGCTATTCCGATTATGCAAGGGTTTACATTCTTCCTGTTTTGGGACAACAAAAAAAGTCCTATACTGATGCGGGCGTGGCTCATTATCTAGGACACAAGGCCACGATTGGTTAACATTGATGGAAAGCTGGGGGATGGTTGTTTTGAAAGGCAAAGTAGCGGGTGATATTCCTGCCAAGAAATTTAGAACTGCAGTCCTCAACAGGCTTTGATAGATTAAATGTTCGTTTCAGAATGTATCTTCCAAAAGTCGGTGTCTTAAAATAAGAACGAATTGGGTGACTACCAAATATTATGCATAGAATGGCATTTTTTTTTTACATCTTAGAAATTTAAATGTGAACTGTGTTACGGCTCTGAATGTAAATTCTGGGAGAAAGAGCATGGAATGGTAAAAACACCACATTTTATAAT